>NC_030819.1:64542350-74542350 GCF_001704415.2 Capra hircus | reverse complement strand
TGCAAAATGAAGACTAACACTGAAAGGAGAAACAGAGGACGCACTGAGGCACAAAGGCGATGCGGATCAGATCTCTACGCTCTGCTTGGTCAACAGAGAGGAACAGTCAGGAGAGCAAGAAAAACAAACTGACTCCAGCTAGATGTCAACACAGAGTAGTTCTGGAAGGACAGACCACCAGCAGGGCAAAGACTGTCCGGGGACTTTCAATAGATAGATGTGTTTACGGACGTATTTCTACCAAGCTATAGCAATAGTAATAAGCAACATTTCTCAAAAATTTAATAATGGTAAGCACTTTCCACAAATTTTTCTCATTTAATTTTCACCAGAATCCAAACAGACACAATTCCTGACGTTCAAAGGAGTTACATAACTTGCCCACATTCCTGCATCTGGGACATGGTGGGGCTGAGACTGGAAACAAAAGGAAATATGTGACTTTGGAGTCACAAATGCCGACTCCAGGGCAGATTCTAGCTAAGTGACCAAAAGCCTGTTATTACACCCTGAGTCTCAATTTTCTCATCAGTAAAGAGGAAACAATACCACCGACATTATTACAGCTGTTATGAAAGTTAAATGTGACCATGCCTGTAAAAGTAACTGGCCCTGTTATCTTCCTTCTCTGCCTGATCCTCCCAATGGCTCTTCACTGTTCTTCAGCCTTTGAAGAGCCACCCCCCATCCCCACCACCCCGGTCCCTTGCTGTTGCCCTCTTTATACCTTCTTGTATCACAACATTTAAAGACTTCATTCCACTTAACTGTTAGCAAAGAGTCATTGAGCACCTACCCTGTGCCAGGCAATGTTCTGAAGTTTGAGATAATAACAGTGACAAAATCCCTAACCTACTGAAAGTTATAATCTAGTAGACGGAAGCAGAGGGTAAAGAATCTGCCTGCAGTGCAAAAGACCCAGGTTGGATCCCTGGTCAGGAAGATCCCCAGGAGAAGGGCATGGCAACCCACTTCAGTATTCTTGACTGGAGAATCCCACAGACAGAGGAGCCTAGCAGACTACAGTCCATGGGATTGCACCAAGTTGGACATGACTGAAGTGACTTAACACACACACACACACACACACACACACACACACACACACACACACACACAGAGGGAGGCAGACAATGAACTAAAACCATAAGTAAATCAAGTAGAATATTAGATGACTCTGTGGAAAAAAAAAAACAGAGCAAAGCAAGGGAGTATGGGGGCAGAAGGCACGTTGCAGTATTTAATGAATGGGTGAGGGCAGTCTTCCCTGATAATACAGGGGGAACTCAGAGGTGTTACAGGTGCAGTTCCAGACTACCACAATAAAGCACAGATTGCAACGAAGTGAGACACACAAATCCCCTGGTTCTCCAGTTCATACAAAAGTTATGTTTACACTACACTGTAGCCTATTAAGCAAGCAATAGCGTTACATCTAAAAACTGCACATACCTTAACTTAAAAATACTTTATTGCTACCAAATGCTAACCTCCCTCTGAGACGTCAGTGAATAGTAGCCTTTTTGCTGGTAGAGGGTCTTGTCTAAATGTGGATGGCTACTGACTGACTAGGAGAGCGGTTGCTGAAGGCGGGGGTGGCTGTGGCAATTCCCTAAAACCCTTGGCCAACAAAGATCTGTCTAGTCAAAGCTACGGTTTTTCCAGCAGTTACATATGGATGTGAGTGCTGGACCATAAAGAAGGCTTAGCACCAAAGAACTGATGCTTTTGAACTGTGGTGTTGGAGAAGACTCTTGAGAGTCCCTTGGACTACAAGGAGATCCAACCAGTCAATCTTAAAGGAAATCAACCCTGAATATTCAGTGGAAGGACTGATGCTGAAGCTGAAGCTCCAACACTTGGGCCACCTGATGCGAATAGCCGACTCACTGGAAAAGACCTTGATGCTGGGAAAGATCGAAGGCTGGAAGAGAAGGGGACGACAGAGGAAGAGATGGCTGGATGGCATCACCGACTCAATGGACATTGAGTTTGAGCAAGCTCCAGGAGATGGTGAAGGACAGGGAAGCCTGGCGAGCTGCAGTCCATGGGGTTGCAGAGTCGGACACAACTAAGCGACTGAGCAACAACAAAAGGCCACCATGAAGTCTGCTGCGTCAATTGACCCTTTCATGAACAATTTCTCCATAGCATGAGATGCTGTTTGATAGTACTTTACCCATGGGAGAACTTTCCAATTTGGAGTCAATCCTCTCAAGCTCTGCTTCAGCTTTATCAACTAGGTTTATGTTTGAAATTCTAAATCCTATGTTATCATTTCGACAACTTTCACGGCATCTTCACCAGGAGTAGATTTCATCTCAAGAAACCATGTTCTTTGCTCATCCATAAGCAACAACTCCTCATCTGTTAAAAGTTTTATCATAAGAGTGCAACAATTCAGTCACATCTTTAGGGTCCACTTCTAATTCTGGTTTTCGTGCTCTTTCTATCATGTCTGCAGTTACTTCTTTCCCTGAAGTCCTGACCCTCTCAAAGTCATCCATGAGAGTTTGTATCAAGTTGTTTTTTATTTTCTTTTATCAAACTACTGGGAGTTTTTCACTTTCTTCCTCTTTTGAAAAATATTGTGTATTCATTCATTCATTTGGCTGCACTGGGTCTTAGCTGCAGCTCATGGGATCTTTCACTTGTGACATGCAGGATCCCCAGTTATGGCACATGGGATCCAGTTCCCTGACCAGGGATCAAACCCACATTCCTTGCCCTGGGAGTGCGAAATCCCAGACACTGGACTGTCAGGGAAAGCCCCTTCCAATCTCCTATTAATCTTAATATTTTGACCTCTTCCTATGAACCATCAGTCAGTTCAGTCACTCAGCTGTGTTCACTATGTCAGATTCACTATGAACCATAAGTGTCTCCTTAATGTGGCATCTGTAACAGTAAATCCTTTCCAGAAGGTTTTCAATTTACTTTGCCCAAATCTTTCAAAGGAGTTACTGTGGCAGCTAGAGCCTTACAAAATGCATTTCTTAAAAAATTAGACTTGAAAGTCGAAATTACTCCTTGACCCATGGGCTGCAGACCGAATGCTGTGAACATGAATTTCATTGTTAATCTCCATCGGAGCTCTTGGACAACCAGGTGCATTGTCTATGAACAGTAATATTCTGAAAGCTATTTTTCTTCTGAGAAGTAGGTCTCAACAGTGAGCTTAACAATAAACCATGCTGGAAACAGATTTGCTGTCATCCAGGCTTTGTTGTTCCATTTGTGGAGCCCAGCTAGATTAGATGCAGCATAATTCTTAGAGGCCATATGATTTTCAAACTGGCAAAGGAACACTAGCTTCCACTTATAGTCACCAGCTGCATTAGCCCCTAACAAGAGAGTCAGCCTGTCCTTTGAAGCTCTAAAGACAGACATCGACTTCTCCTCTCTAGCTATAAAAGTTCTAGATGGCATCTTCTTCCACTAGAAGGCTGTTTCATCTACATAGAAACTTTGATGCTCAGTGTAGCCACCTTCATTACTGATCTGAGCTAGATCTTATAGGTAACTGACGACAGTTTCTATATCAGCACTCGGGCTTCACCTTGCACTTTTAAGTTATGGACACAGCTTCTTTCCTTAAACCTCAGGAACCCACCTCTGCTAACTTCAGCTTCCTTACCTTTCTCAGACTTGAATTGAAGAGTTAGGGCCTTGCTCCGGTTTAGGCATCGACTTAAGGGAATGTTGTGGCTGGTTTCATCTTCTATCCAGACTACTAAAACTTTCTTCAGCAAAATAGGGCTGTTTCTCTTTCTTACCATTTGTGTGTTCACTGGAGTAGCATTTTTACTTTCCTGCAAGAACTTTTCCTTTGTATGAAAAACCTGGCTAACGGTTTGGCATAAGAAGCCTAGTTTTTGGTGTATCTCAGGTTGCAACATGCCTTCCTCAGTAAGCGTAATCATTTCTAGCTTGTGACTTAATGTGGGAGACGAGTGACTTCTCCTTTCACTTGAACACTTAGAGGTCACTGTAGGATTATTATTAGGCCACTGTAAGACGGCCTAATTTCAACACTGTTGTTATGTCTTAGAGAACAGGGAGGCCTGCGAAGAGGGACAGAGATTGGGGGATGAGCAGCTGATGTGTGGAGCAGTCAGAACACACACATTTATTGATGAAGTTCACCATCTTATACGGGTTTGGTTTGAGCAACCCCAAAATAACTGCACATCAAAGATCAGTGATCCCAAATTACCATAACAAATGCCAATGAGAAAGCTTGAAATGTGGTTAGAATTACCAGATGCAACACAGAGACATGAAGCGAGCAACCTCTGTTAGAGAAATGGTGCCCACTGCTTTGCTTGACGCAGAGTTGCCCCAACCCTCGATTTGTAAAAAACGCCATATCTGCAAAGCAACACTAGAGCAAAGCGCAATGTAAAAAGGCATGCCTGTGTTACATTTGAGCAAAGACTTGAAAGAGGTAGAGCAATGAGTCTGGCAGATGTCTCGGAGAAAACCACTCTGGAAGAGCAAGGTGCCTGTGCAAAGCACTGATGGGACAGGAGAGTGCGTTTCGAGTAGTTAATGGTAAAGATCATGCTGGCAGGTGGAGCGGAATGAAAGGGGAGAAGGGAAGAAGGAGATAAGGTCAAAGGGGCAGTGATGGCTCAGATCACCAGATATCCTGTATTCCACTGTAAGGACTTTAGATTTTATTCTGAGTAGAACAGAAAGGCGTTGGAGGTTTGCAGCAGAGGAATGACCTGTTCTGCCTTGTGTTTTAAACTGATCACTGACTGCCCAGGAGGGAACCAGGGGGTCCAGAGACAAAGCTCTTACAACAGCTCCGGTATGAGATGCCGGTAGCTTGGACCTTCAGGGTATCTTTAAATATTTCATTTGTTTCTGTCCATATCTACTGGACTTTGACCTTCTTGAACCAAAAAGTGGATTTTATTCAACTCTGTCTTTCTGGTGCCTAGCGCAGTCTAGAAGCTATTAGGCTTGTTGAGGGAAGGAAGAGAAGGAAAGAGGGAGATAGAAAAGGAGGGGAAAGGAAAGAAGTAAAAGAAGAAAAAAAATAGAAAAATAGTGATTAGAGAGACAAACAAAGTAAAACTCTGGGAAGTCCTCTCACATGGTCTGCAAACAGAAGAGCCATACAAAACTGCAAACGCACAACTGGCTTCAGCCAACTGCCCAAGACAGCCGCCCTTCGAACAACCGTCCTTGTTCTCATACGATCACGGCTTATACCACAGACGGCACGGCCCGCGGCTCACAGCTCACACACAGCGGTGACGTGTTTCTTTTCTTACTTGGAGAAGTTTGTCGTAACGCTCGGCAGACATCAGGAAGCGTCCATCCTCAAGCTGCATCTCCCTGTTCTCCAGCAAGTTGTTCAAAACCGGCAGAACATTCCTCTCCGCCTTTTCCAAGCCTTCCAGGATGAGAGTTCTTCCTTCTGTGGCTGCACGAACTGCACACTATTTCCAAGAGACAAAAGCAACATCAAACATAGTGGAGCATGGTCTGATTTAACTTGTTCAGTAATGCAAAGGAAACTAGGCCTCCTTATTATAGGGACCAGGAGTCTGAAAAGCTGGGCTCCATATCTTGGTTTTGCTTATTCCACCAACAGGATCTTGACCAGGTGATTTTTCTCTCTTGAGGCCTGTTTCCCCATTTGTAAAATGAAGAGATTAGAAGCAGTGGTCTCTAAGGCTCCTTTCAGCTGTAACATTTTAGATATATCCCCAATGAAACAGAAAACCAAGAGCTATTTTCGGATCAGTAATGCAATCAAGGAAGCAGATTACTTAACTAGAAACAAAAAATGAAGATTACAATCTGCTCTATCAAGATTCTTATGGAGATCAGATAAACTAGGTGAGAACACACAGAGACTGTAAGGTTTTAAATGAGTCACCATCACAATGGATTCAGATTTAGTGTCGTGTTCCACGCCGACAACATCACAGATTTACCAAAACAGAAAAAGAGTCAGGTTTTCCACTTGGCTATAGCAGACTGACCGTAATCATACTCCTAGGTTTCCAAGTTTAAGAAAATTAGAAATAGAGAAAAAAAGGAAATAAAGTAGACTCCAAATGGAAAGAAACAGGAAAAATATAATTTTTTTAAAAAGTAAAGTACTAAAGATGTGGGGGGAAAAATCCTTCTTTAACTGATAGATGCTGAACAAGATAGAAAAATCTATTTTTTGGTCAAAACCCTTGAAAATCTGGTTTAAAAAAAAAGAAAATCTCAACGACATTTCTGCTGTGTATTGAACAATATCATTAGGATTAATGCTGTGAAATTTACATTATCACTCTTCTTAAAAGTCTGTTTTTGATCTTTACAGCACTATAGTTTCTTTAAAAAAAAAAACAACAACACTTTCTCTTTTCTGTTTGCCCATCCCATGTAGGCTGCCAGACTCACATCTTTAACCCAAGCTCTTCTTACTCTAGAGGGTCTGGTCAGAGCATCATACTGAATCACATAGTTGCAACCATCACTGGTATGCTAACTATTCTCAACCTCAGGCTCCCCCAAGCTCCATCATACACTCCTATTATATGAATGTCTCCAACCAGACTCTAGAAGCACCTCAGGCTCTACTGTACAATACTGAACACATCAGATTTTCCTCCAAATATTCTTTCTCTTATCTTTCTATTTATGGTGCGAGCACTGTTTTCCCATGACAGGTCCTAGAGTCCTATCTCACCTCTGACCTCCAATTTATTGCTATGTCCTGATGATGTACTTCTTTAGTATTTCTGGAATTCATCCCTTCTACCACTCCTCTAGCTCAGGATCTTCTTACCTCTCAGATCTTCTCCTTACTAAGTCCATCCTCAAGCTGCATCTCCCTGTTCTCCAGCAAGTTGTTCAAAACTGGCAGAACATTCCTCTCCGCCTTTTCCAAGCCTTCCAGGATGAGTGCTCTACCTTCTGTGGCTGCACGAACTGCTCCTTAAGGTAGTGTTTATGTCTATCACAATACGGCATTTATCGTTCCAATACTTACTCTGATACCAGTTGCCTGACACGTGATATTCTTGCAACACTGAACTGGTTGTGATTTCCCCATGCTTAAACATACCACACTGCTTAACTAGAAAAATGTGTTCTATACCGATCCCCTTTGCTTAAAATTTAATTTTCCCTATCGCAATTAGCCCTCAACCAATCTGAAAAATTAGCCTCCAAACAATCCTTCAGATAAAGCGAGGAAAAAGACTATCTCTGTTTTTTTTTTTTTTTAAGAGACTAAATATCCAAAAAATTTCTCAAATAGCAAAGCACTGACTTTCCAACTTGGGGTGGGGGGTGGCGGGGACACAAAAAACAGGCACTGCTTAAGCAAGTCTCCTTTTAATAAGCTGCTGAATTTTGCATTGTATTACAGAACTCATTTCAAATATCTATGTACTAATCATAAGAAATTAACTTCTATGAAAACTACAATTAAGACTCATTGTATTTTAAAAGTAAGATCAAATCATGAATAAATCTGACCATCTTGTGGCAGCAGCTTTATTTTTTAAAATGCATGGACAGAAGTGACTTAGTAGCTCCTAAAGAACCTAAAAAAAAAAAAAAGAATCTTATTTTTGCTAGTTGATAAAAGGGCAAATCCATAGAAATGGCTTCCAGAACATTAAAAATAACACATAAACTACTTCTGATAAAAATTCATGTTTCAGCTAAGGCCTCAATTAAGCTTTCTTTCAGAAGAATCTATTTACTCCCAGAAAACACAGCTCCTAATAAAAAGAAACTCAGCTATGTCTCAATCTAAGAAAAAAGAAAGAAATTAAGTTATCACAACTTGTGTCAATATTGTATTTAAGAAGCTAATAAACTTTTTATCAATCTTAGTTTTAAAACAGACTAAATACTGTATTTAACGTTTAAACACTTCATAGAGATGAAAACACATGTTCTCAGGGACAAAACTAGAAATATGTAAATCAAAATTCAGTGGTTTCCCAACTGCAGGTCAGGGAAGAAAAAATCTTGACGACATAGGACAAGAACAGGCACAGCAGATCTGCTTTTATTTACTCCAGGAGACTTTGGTCAGGTATGCACTGCACCTTTCCAGAGGAAAGGTGGAATAAGCTACAGAGAGATCAGAAGGAAAGCACAAAGGAATCCTTTCATCCACCCTCATAGAGGTGTGGACTAAGTTGCTTTAGTGGTGCCCAACGCTTTGTGGAGGTAGGTGCTGTGATCGTAACTTGAAAAAGTAGTAATAGATGGAAAAAGGCCTCTTGAAAACCTGGTAAGTGCCACACCTCTTCTCCAGAGTAAAATGCACACAGCTATCTGTATATAATAGAGACCTCAAGTTAAGAACTTCTAACTCGGAAAAAATGATACAAACACAAAGTCACAAGTTGGCACATACTGTAGTAATAATTGCTGAAGCCAGAATCATCAATGAATGGTAAAATTAGTGGGTAAGAGTATGATGAAAAACAGGATATTTGCAAAAGCTCAAAACTATCTCCCTTCACAAGGTATTTTTAAGTGACAAAGGGAAAAAATAACACAAAAGTGAAGGAACCTGGCAGATACAACCTTAACCAAGTGCTCAGCTAATACACAGTAATGACATGGGTCAGGCTCCCCAGGTGGTACCAGCAGTAAAATGCCTGCCTGTCAGTGCAGGAGACATAAGAGATGAAGGTTCAATCCCTGGGTCAGGAAGCTCCCCTGGAGGAGGGCAAGGCAACCCACTCCAGTATTCTTGCCTGGAGAATCCCCATGGACAGAGGAGCCTGGCGGGCTACTACCAAGTTGCAAAGAGTCGGACAGGACTGAAGCGACTTAGCACGCATGCAATGAGCTGTATCAATTTCAAGCACTAAACTTCTTATATGAAGCTCCCCCAAAGGCTACATCTCTTCTATTGTATTGCTACATTTTTAAAATGTGCATGATCTTGATCAAATCATGAGCAAACATCAGACAAACCATACTTGGCAACATTCTACAAAATAACTGGCCATGAAGAAGACAAGGGAGCGATCAGGTACTATAATGGGAGGTGGAGCTGGGGACAGTGTAGCAGAAGTCATCTTTTTTTAACGACGCAAATACTTGAGCATGTTTATATGATGAGGAGGAGCAGCTTTGTCTTTGACTAAGTGTCACTCCTCCTTTTCTTCCAAGGCTAACTCTGTACTCTGAGCTTAGTGGCATTCTCTCTTCCTTCCTCCAAAATCTTCCATCAACTCTCTCTCTCTCTCTCAGTTGTGTCTGACTCTTTGTGACCCCATGGACTAAGGAGTCCACCAGGCTCCTCTGTCCATGGAGTTTTTCAGGCAAGAATCCTGGAGTGGGTTGCCATTTCCCCCTCCAGGGGAGCTTCCCAACTCAGGGACCAAACCTGCATCTCTTGCATCTCCGGCATCGGCAGGCAGGTTCTCCACCACCGGCGCCACCCAGGAAGCCCTCCATCAACTATACCATACCTTTGCGTTTTCACATTCCTTCTCTTCTACACATACGTCTGTACTTTAGGAAACTCTACAGTCTTCCGAGCCTCTTACTATACTCTCATTTTCCTCTCCTTTATTTACAAGCTTCCACCGGGCAGCTGGTGGGATCTTTGTTCCCCGGCCCTCAGCAGTGCAAAGCACCAAGTCCTAACCCCTGGACTGCCAGGGAATTTCCTATTTCCAAGCCTCTTGAAAACAGTCCACATACTGACTGCCTCTAATAAGCTTCCATCACCCTCATTTTACTGAAACTGCTCACTTGAAAACACCAAAAATCAAAATGCCACAAATCAAGCTTTTTCTTGATCGTCGTGTTCTCCTTCCCTTCAGTCCTCTTCCACTGGCTCTCTCTTGTGAGGTGAAGCAAAAAAAGTGAAAAGGTGTCTTCCCTGGTGGATCAAATGGCAAAAAACCTGCCTGCAACGCAGGAGACCCCAGTTCAATCCTCTGACCCACTCCTGTGATTTACCATCTAGGAATATGTACCAGGTTGGTCTCCCCACTTCCGTGGGGAATTCCTACGGACAAAGGAGCCTAGCAGGGTACAGTCCATGGGGTCGCAAAGAGTCAGACATGACTGAGCAACCTCCACTTTCTCATGTAACTGTTTCATCTTCCGAGTAGGATTCTTAGGCCTTTAAGGGGTGAGAACTCTGTTTTTTGTCATACTGGTGCAAAACTGGCTCACAGCAGGCTTTTAGTGTTTATGGAATAAAAATGTAACCATTCAGTTAAAAGATGTTGCTATGTAAGTTTATAAAGAATTTTTATATGAAGAATAATACTTATCTATGCTTACACTTGATATGAAAACAGAAGTGAACAAGTTTAACTGTCAGCATGAGAGATTTAGTCTACATGTTTCAAAATGTTTCTATATAGATTTTAAGATAAAATAAGTGTGGTATAACTCTTCTAATCATTTTTAAAAAATAAAGAAGGGAACAGCATATATATATTTTACATGGAATGAATACTGGTGATCACTCCTCAGTGTAGAAATTAGATCAAGATCACCCATAAGGATCTCTTCCTGCCCTTCAAGCTATTGAATTTCCAGAGACCTAATTTCTCAAATAGAAATCAGAAAAAATGCATAAAGATCCTTCTGGACAAAACCATCCCATATAGCAGCTTTAACAACCTAGTACATGGACACAAAGTATTTCAAGATAAAAGCAGCTGCATGACCTAAAATCAAAAACTGTCTAAGCCCTGTTCTAGATTTGCCTCTGATTTGATGAACGACCTGAGGCAAACAATTAATCTGGATGTCTGTGTCCTCATTTACTAAATGAGAACATCCTCAAGGGGTGCTGTCCGATGTCACTATTTATGAATCAAAGCAGTACTAGAAAAAAACTTAAAGCTGTCAAGCCTATTAAAATGTCAATTATTATTAATATAGCCATGATCTAATGAAAATAGATTCTAAAGAGTTTCAGACACTCAAATGGCTACAGTGTAATGTCACTGAGGAATTCAAAGGGGAAAAAAAAAAATTCTGTTTCGACTTCTTTATTTAAAATGATCAAAATAGAATCAGACTGATTTTTGGTTGCTCTACCACCTGGTGCAGATGATTAAGGTTACTCACATTCCTCTGTAAGCCCCCATTTCTCTCTAAAGCTATACTAGTGATGGTGCTTATCTCATAGATTATGATAAAGGTTAAGGAAGATAACCTCTGACACCCAGCAAACCTGAGGAAAAAAAAAATTATGGGGCGTCCCTGGTGGTCCAGTGGTTAAAAATCTGTCTTGCCATGCAAGAGACACCGGTTTGATCCCTGGTCTGGGAAGATCCCACGTGCCACAGAGCAACAAAGCCCATGCGCCACAACTCCAGAAGCCTGTGCACACCAGAGCCCGTGCACCCCAACAAGAGAAGCGGCCACAACGAGAAGACCATGCAATTGCAACCAACAGCAGACTGTGCTCTGCGAAACTGGAGAAATTCTGCATGCAGCAATGGAAACCCAGCCAAAATAAAAAAATAAATAAATAAACCTTGAAAAAATTTCATGTTACTTTCTTACAAAAAAAAAACAGCTGTTATTATTACAAATACTATTATCCTGTAGTAGTTGTTGTCATTGTCATTATCAACATCAGCAGCAGCAGCATCTTCATGATCATCACTGCTTTTTTAAGAGAAGTAGCATATGGAAAATCCCACGGACGAGGAGCCTGGTGGGCTGCAGTCCCTGGGGTCGCTAAGAGTCAGACATGACTGAGCGACTTCACTTTCATCTCTCACTTTCATGCACTGGAGAAGGAAATGGCAACCCACTCCAGTGTTCTTGCCTGGAGAATCCCAGGGATGGAGGAGCCTGGTAGGCTGCAGTCCATGGGATCATGAAGAGTCGGACACGACTGAGTGACTTCACTTTCACTTTTCACCTTCATGCATTGGAGAAGGAAATGGCAACCCACTCCAGTGTTCTTGCCTGGAGAATCCCAGGGACGGGGGAGCCTGGTGGGCTGCCGTCTATGGGGTTGCACAGAGTCGGACACGACTGACGCAACTTAGCAGCAGCAGCAGCAGCATATGAGAGAAAGAAGCTAAACTTAAGAACTTGACAAATCCTGGTTCAAATTCTACCACTGCTTTGTTTATCATACAACCGGTAAGACTCTTAACTTCACCTATAAGGTGTGGAAGCCAACTCCATCCTAAGGATGTTTTGAGGATTAAATGCAGTCATATAAAAAGTGCCTAGCACAACAGTAGTCTCCTCAATGAAAGTTATTTTTATCTCCCTTGATTCTTCTTAACTGAATTTAAATAAATCTGTCCAACAGTTAACATACACATAGATAAGAGTTGGCCTGAGCAAGATGGCAATATGGTAAGAGGCCAAGGCCTGAGTTCTGATTAATACAGCTGCTGCTGCTGCTAAGTCACTTCAGTCGTGTTAGACTCTGTGCGACCCCATAGACGGCAGCCCACCAGGCTCCTCCGCCCTGGGATTCTCCAGGCAAGAACACTGGAGTGGGTTGCCATTTCCTTCTCCAAAGCATGAAAGTGAAAAGCGAAAGTGAAGTCGCTCACTCATGTCTGACTCTTAGCGACCCCATGGACTGCAGCCTACCAGGCTCCTCCATCCATGGGATTTTCCAGGCAAGAGTACTGGAGTGGGGTGCCATTGCCTTCTCCAGACTAATACAGAGGTCAGAGTAAACACAGACCTTCTCCAACTGTGCAAGTGACAATTAGGACATACGGACAGAGGAGCCTGGTGGGCTACAGTCCATGGGGTCGCAAAGAGTCAAACACAACTGAGCGTGAGATGAGACAAGAACAAGACAGCCGCAAAGGATTTGGAGCAGATACCAGAATTCAATTATTCTCAAAAAGCAAGCAACTGTTTTCCCCTATTTGCTAAAATAAGTAAAAGGTAATTATACAAGATAAAAATCTCATTTTTTGATCAATAGCACTGTTATTTAATATCTTACGAGTTACTTTTGGTGACCTGTAATATTTAAGCAGTGTATTAACGGAGTTAATCCTTACTTTTTCTACGATTAAAAGAGAATCAAGAATTATTCGAAACAGAGGAGAATATATTAAAATATTATATAATTGTTTAAAGTGCATTTCATATGTAACATTAAATATGCATGTTGTTTATTAAGGAACTTGACATTATCGTGTCAAAGTAACAAGATTCTAATGTGATGAGTTGATGGCTTAGAAAAAGGTAAAAAAAAAATCATTTGAAGTTCCCCATCCTGGCTTTCTACTCCCCCAGTTATGGCTATATAGAGTGTCTCCCATCAGCCAGACATAAAAACCTAATCAAAAGTTATTTGTAATATTTGAGAAATGCAAGCAATGCATAATGACTTAAAAGTCTTCCTTTCTAGCTCTTTGGAGTCACAGGACAATAAGCAGAATTCTTGATAAGAATGTCAAGTAAAGAAAGAAAAAAAAGTAGAGTAATAAGTTTTTGAAGGGTTAGAATATCAAAAATATCAGCTTTTTGGGGTTATTTTATCTTCTAAGACAAATGAAAGTTAATGTGCTAGTAAAAAAATCTTAAACTATTTCTCCATAAGTGTTATATCAGCATATACATTTTCACATTTCTGTTCTTTAGCTTATTTTTCTTTTCAAAAAGTTCCTCTAATCCATTCAGCAAAGGATTTGCATTAAAAATATTTGTTACCTTCACATTAACGAGTATGTTATAGTATTTACATAAACAAACATGGTGTAAACATCAACATTTTCTTGGCAGATCCGTAATTTATTTCATCAGTATCTCTCTCCTTTTCCATATCCACTCAATTTCTTGACATCTTACAGAAGCAATAATCAATAAAAATAAAAATGATTTAACTTAGTTAGTACTTCTTAAAACGAATTAAAGTCTATCGATTTGGCAAAGTACATACATGGAAATAAATACTCAATATTGACAATCCATGAGACAATTACTCAGTGCATACGGATGACAGCATGAGTTGAACACACATGGAAAGCAATTTTGTGACACATGTATATCAAGACTCTTGAAAATGTCTAGACCCTTTAATTATACTTCAGCATTCAAGTTTTAAAAAATCATCCAAGATAATAAGATCTAAGTGGAGAGATATTCACCTCAAGTTATTTATAACAGTGAAATCTAACAGTTATATAATAATTATATAACAGTGAGATTTATAACAGTGAAAACTTAGACAAAACCTGAATGATCAATAATATGGAAATGTTGATAAAATGGGAATGTTAAACAAATAATGTCATATCTACTTGATGAAATACTGTACAGACACTAAAAGTTTTAAGAAAGGCAACCTGTAAAACTTTATATGTGTGGTATATCATCTTTGTAAAAATTACTATACGTGATTAAATAGATATGAACATAGGCATGATGGGCTTCCAAGGTGTTACTAGTGTAAAGAATCCGCCTGGCAATAAAGGAGATGTGGGTTCGATCCCTGGGTCAGGAAGACTACTGGAAAGGAAATGGCAACCCACTCCAGTATTCTTGCCTGGGGAACCCCATGGGCTGTGGAGCATGGCAGGCTACACACAGTCCATGGGGTCACAAAGAGTCAGACACAACTTAGTAACTGTTTTTAGGTGCCAGAGATAAGCAAAATAGTTACATTCTAGTGGAGAAGACAGACAATAAACATGAAAACAAGGAAATTAATTAGGCAAATTCAGAGAGCGATAGGTGCTCTGAAGATTACCTTATGTATATCACAACAGGGTTCATGTGGAAAGGGTTTAAGTGTGATGAGTGACTATAGAGTATTCTGAGAGTTCATCAGCAGAATGATGAGGTGGCAGGAACATACAGATCTGGGAGAAGGTCATTTCAAGCAGAGGCAATAACAAGTACAAAGGTTCTGGGGCTGGAAAGAACTTGGTCTATTTTTAAGAGGACAAGGTCCCTGTGGCTGGACTCTTGCAAGCAAGGAAAAGAAGAAAGGAGAAGAGGTTGACAACGTTGGGTCCTGTAGAATGTGGTGGCCATGTTCAAGGCCACGTTCATGGATTTTATTCTGGGTGTGACAGGACCAAACTGCTTTAAGCAAGGAACTGATAGCATCTGGTTATGAACAAACAATAAGGAATATTAACTGCCAGGAAGTGAGAGAGAAGAGAAAATATGAAACTCAGATAAAATCTCAATAGACAGTCTGAAGCAACTTAGAGAAAGGACTAACGTCCTTATGTCTTCATCACAGACTCTGAAGGTGCCAATATATTACAGCATCGTAAAAGGCTGATGCTTATCATAATCAGTTGGATTAATAAAAAAGAAAAAACATGAAAGTATAGAATACTACCATACATATTTATAGCACGTTAAATATTTTATAAGTGGTAACTAAATAAAGTAAGTAAATGTCGCTCAGTCGTGTCCGACTCTTTGTGACCCCATGGACTGTAGCCTACCAGGTTCCTCCATCCATGGGATTTTCCAGGCAAGAATACTGGAGTGGGATGCCATTTCCTTCTCCAGGAGATCTTCCCAACCCAGGAATCAAACCCAGGTCTCCCACATTGTAGGCAGACACTTTACCATCTGAGCCACCGGGGATATAAATTGAAAATTTGCTTTCTAGAATGGTAGGGAGAATACAATGTCAGAGATTCATCTGAACAATTTATATTATGCTTCAAGAAATACATCTTTAGCTAACCAATACATTTGGTTACCTAAAGCAACTCAATTTCTGAGATTTCTGCATAGCCAGTTTTAAACTGTCTTTAAAATAATAAGCATACAAAAACATCCTTTTCTGTTTCTTATTATCTGCATTGCAACAATCATCCAAATACAAAATTCACTCAAAAATATGTTTTTAAATCCATGCTCTGTCAAACAAAGTCAGTTCTCTTACTGTCATTTAAATATGACAGAGAAGAAGCAAGCATGGTATTTTTTTCCCACTTATAATCAGAAATAAACTGAGTCTTTGGAATTATGCAAATAAAATGGATTTCTTTAAATGTACTCATGTGCTTCATCCACAAAGGATTACGTTTTTAATAGCTGGAAATCTAAAATACTCAGATTCTCCCACTGTAGGATGCTAAGTTTGATCACCATTGTTTAAGATAATGACTGACAAATCATTGCACTTTAAGTACAGCTTTCTTTCTGTAACTAGATGGTGATCTACGTGACAATGTGAACATTTTGGTCTCCAAAAATTCCTTCACTCGGTGTTTCTTAAAATTTCACTCTTTTACTTATAAAGTAATAGTGTGTACTCCTGGGAAAGCTTCAAATTTAAAGAACTATGAAGTTTATTCCTTGCCCTGCCCCAGATGCCTGATCATACCTCCACAGAGGTAAACTCTGTTAACTGATTCTTGTGTTTCCTTCTGGAAATTTTCAATGTGTAAATAAACATTTATGTATTTTTTTCTTGTTTTTTAAATCACAAATGGGATCATATTATATATACTGTCTTGCAACTTCAATTAATATATTCTGGACTTCTGTCAACTTATAAATATTCATCTCACTTTTTTTAATGGTGACAGATAATTCTAGCTACCATGATTCATTTAATTAGTCTCTTAAACATACATCATTATAGTTTTCACAAAGTTTTATGTGATTTATCAAACAATGCTACAATAAACAGCCTAGTATATATGTTTATATATGTTATTTAACTTATATGCAGAGTACATCATGAGAAACACTGGGCTGGAGGAAGCACAAGCTGGAATCAAGATTGCCAGGAGAAATATCAATAACCTCAGATATGCAGATACCACCACCCTTACGGCAGAAAGTGAAGAAGAACTAAAGAGCCTCTTGAAAGTGAAAGAGGAGAGTGAAAAAGTTGGCTTAAAGTTGGACATTCAGAAAACTAAGATCATGGCATCTGGTCCCATGACTTCATGACAAATAGATGGGGAAACAGTGGAAACCGTGGCTGACTTTATTTTTCTGGGCTCCAAAATCACTGCAGATGGTGATTGCAGCCATGAAATTAAAAGACGCTTGCTCCTCGGAAGGAAAGTTATGACCAACCTAGACAGCATATTAAAAAGCAGAGACACTACTTTGCCAACAAAGGTCCATCTAGTCAAGGCTATGGGTTTTCCAGTAGTCATGTATGGATGTGAGAGTTGGGCTATAAAGAAAGCCGAGTGCCGAAGAATTGATGCTTTTGAACTGTGGTATTGGAGAAGACTCTTGAGAGTTGCTTGGACTGCAAGGAAATCCAACCAGTCCATCCTAAAGGAGATCAGTCCTGGGTGTTCATTGGAGGAACTGATGTTGAAGCTGAAACTCCAATACTTGGCCACCTGATGTGGAGAGCTGACTCATTTGAAAAGACCCTGATGCTGGGGAAGATTGAGGGCAGGAGGAGAAGGGGATGACAGAGAATGAGATGGTTGGATGGCATCACTGACACAATGGACATGGGTTTGGGTGGACTCCGGGAGTTGGTGATGGACAGGGAGGCCTGGCGTACTGCAGTTCATGGGGTCGCGAAGAGTCGGACATGACTGAGTGACAGAACTAAACTGATATATGTTTTCATGTTTTGTGTGAATAATATTGGAAAGAAAAATTGCTAGAAATATTACTGTTGGATACAAATGTGTTTAATTTTTTTCTTTTGATAGATAATCACCAAATTTTCCTTTATATCAATCCATGGTCCCATTAACAGCAATGCTGATTCCTCATCCCTTCTTCCTCATCAACAATAAACATTAGCAAATTCTGAGAGGTGAAAGAAAACAGCAGTTCACTACTGTTTTAATGTACATTTTTATAAACAAGAAGTTCAAGCACCTTGTCATGAATTTATTGAATGTCTGAATCGTTTCTCTATGAAATGCTTGAAGTCTCTGCCCTTTATTCTCAGGCATTCCTAACAATGTTCAATATTTTAAATAAAATATTTGAAGAAATGTACAAGCTTTATTATAGGGGTTTCGAGGGGCTCAGTGGTAAAGAGTGTATTCAGTGGTTAAGAATCTGCCTGCCAGTGTAGCAGACACAGGAGACATGGGTTTGATCCCTGGATCATGAAGATCCCTGGGAGAAGGAAATGGCAAACCCACTTCAATTCTTGCCTGGAAAATTTCATGGACAGATGAGCCAGACCGGCTTCAGTCCATGGGATCGCAAGGAGTCTGACATGACTGAGTATGCATGCACCCACAAGCTTCAATATAATATTCAAAAAACATTATTTGAATTGATAATCTGCATCTAAGAACTCTCTTCAAAAAGTTGTAGTTCCTGGAATTATGAATCTAACTTTACTATGCTCAATATACCTGTGTGTACTTCACCTTTCGATTGAGAACATTTTAGTAAATGTGCTAGAGAATTTGCTATATTGAAATCTCAACTCGTTTTTTTTTAAACTCAAATTTTTATAGGCAGTTAATAGGAAGCAACTGGAAATTAAGAAATCAACATATGAATCTTTAGTTAACATTTTAGAACCACTTGTTTCAACTATGGTTTCTTATTTCGTAGTAAACTAACAAGGCATTTCCAAGAAGAGGGAAACCAAAAACCTAAATTAAATCTGTCTAGAGAGGGCATGGTCCATCTGTTTTTCGCTAGTACGTGAGCTACTCTTTTTCTACTTTAAAAATCAATTTCTTAAAGACTGAGAGTAAATAGTCACATGTTGGAGTGTGATAAGCACTTGCCTGATCGATGTAAAAAGCCGTGCCTGCACGGATCTCTCGCCGCTGTTTGAGGTCAGTTTCAGTGGTGTCTCTTGACAAGGCAATGTATTCAACCTCCCTTTTGGTCAGCTCCTGAAGAGAATGAAATGGTCCCAAGATAAAATCAAGTTTCTAAGATAAAATCAAATTCCCAACATCTGCTTTGGGGGCAGGTATTCTGACAATGCCACTCTACAGAAGAGCATTTTATTAATAAGTGTAATTCTAGGTGAAAGCCTTGTGAGCCTCAGCTTTAAGAAAAATGTAACAAATTAACGTTAATCAAAATATGTATCTCTTCTCAGAACTTTTACTGTACTCAATAATCTACAGCTTAATTACTGATTACTTAGGCAATAATAATCAAAATGTGATCTTATAAATCTTAATATCTCCTGTAGAGTTCTTTTCAAATATCAAGAGTAATAATTTGGCTATTAACTTGATTTTCACACAAATGACAGTCATCTCTGTAAATAGTGTTCATCTTTTGTTAAGGGTGCTTTAAATTGATTTACTCCATAAACCAATGATTACCTACCATGTATATGTTAAGCATTTAACAAGTGTGAAAATAAGGTAAATATCAATAACTGGTTCAACAAAAATATAGAACTAATTAGGAAGGGAAAAGGAGAGGAAAGATGAAAAGGAGGAAGGGGGAATGGAGGTTATTATTTTACATAGGAAAAAACCATTTGGTTTGAAGACGAAACCACCCAGAATCCGTTTCTCTTAGAATAATTAATCTATCCCTAAATTCCTTTTTCCTTATATGTAACAAGGTGTATAAGGTTCTTAACATTATCCTTGGTTTTACAACGTTGAATTTAAAACAATGACATTCTCCAATCCAATAAGGCATGTAATATGTTTTTATTAAACAGGAAGAACAAATTAATTTACTGGAGGAGTACAAAGAAAAAAGTTGAATGAGTATGCCATTAATGGTGAAAGGGGATTTTTTTTTAATTGACCTTATGTGCAAGTGATGTGGATAAAAATACATTATTATTGTCACTTATTCTTTTAAAATGTGCCTGTTCCCGTGCACCCATAACTTTTGGAATATGTGGAAAGAAGGGGAAAGTTTTAAAAAGAGAAAATGTACACCAAAGTGGTGAAGATGTGCTGATACCAAACGATGTTTCTCTAAATGAACCGCCTGTGAGAGCACAATTCTGGAGTAAAGTCGCAGGCTCTCCTTCTGGCTCCTGGAACACCTTGCAGCGCCTTCCTGTCTTGTTTCACTGACGACTGACTGTGATCTCCCCCACTGGAAATCCCTGACACTCACAGTGGTTGACCAAATGCTATATGCCTCTTACTATTAAACTGTATCACAGTAGCACCCTGAACTGTCACACAGAGGTTGTTATCCTTGGTCCTGACAGTTTCCTGGGACTTTTCATCAACCAAGACAAGACCAAGGTCTCCTCAGCTGTTGCTCCACAGAAGTGGCACCAACAAGTTCACAAACAGCACCTGGGGCAGCAGATGGGGACGGCAACAGAGGTCTGTTATTTTAAACTGTCTACAGAACTCCTATTATATGAGTGAAATATGAAATAAACACAAGTATTCAGTTATTTCTGTTTAATTTCTCATTGATTCAACAGGCTTGCCCCCAAATTTCTGCCTTTAGAGATGTCATCCACACTGGCTATTGAACCAATCCATTGTTCCATATCCGGTTCCAGCTGCTGCTTCTTGACCTGCATCCAGGTTTCGCAGGAGGCAGGTACGGTGATCTGGTATTCCCATCTCTCCAAGAATTTTCCAGTTTTTTTGTGATCCACACAGTCAAAGGCTTTAGAAAAGACCTGATGCTGGGAAAAGACTGAAGGCAGGAGAAGGGGACGACAGAGGATGAGATGGTTGGATGGCATCACTGACTTTTGCACATGAGTTTGAGCGAGCTCCAGGAGATGGTGAAGGACAAGGAAGCCTGGCATGCTGCAGTCCATGGGGTTGCAGACTTGGACACAACTGAGCGACTGAACAACAACAACACGCTGGCTACTACTACACAAAGAGACTTTAAATACACTGGCAATAGTACCCACTACAGAATTTGCAAGGCAGCTTAAGCTAGCAAGTTTTCTTACATGTATTTTCAAATCCTGAAGCTGTCTCAGCTCTGACAACTGAAAGTTTGGTGGTGGTTGTTTTTTTAAGATACAAGGTTTATACTTATAAACTTGAATTGCGTTTTTCAGCCAACAGGATCCCTATACTCTCCTAGCCTGGCTATTCCACATTTCTAACAAGCTTCAAAGACTTGTCAGAAACAAAATCAAAGTGAGATATTGTTGCCTTTGAAATGAGCCAGGTAGCATGCACAATTTAAAAGTAAAGAGGTTCTAGACCTGGGAATCTCAGTGGCTAAGTCTGCATTCTTAGACAAGACAACTACACTTTTGCACTATGTATTAATAACGTGAGGATAATAATACGATGGCACACTGTACCTCACAGACTGATTCTAGGGAACAAACAGGGATATGAAATTTATGGGCTAAACAGAGTTAGGTTCTGTTCATGGTATTTTCATCGTTACAGCCCTACATAATTCTGAAAGTACCAAGATAAACTCACCACTAAATAAGAAGCATATTTCAATAAATTAGAAATTGATGATTTAGTATCACATAACAAAAGGAACCTTTAAGTAAGGTTTTTCTCTTCATCCTAAAAATTATCTTTAGAACAGACCAACTTCATCTGAGAGGGTTCATCTTTCAATTACTACAGCAATGCCTATTAATGCTGACAAAGTAATACAAAAAAGTCTTGCAAATTTTTTTTTTCGGTTGAGATTTGAATATTTCAACTCAACTCAGAGAACTGCAAACATTTCAGAGGATATCGTATCAGAAAGGAAAAGCAATATGAGATCTGAAGTCTAGCTCCATCATTGCCTTGCTGGATAAAGCCTGAGTGAGTTATCTAATCTCTGTGAACTTGTTTTCTCATCTATTTAAAGAAAAAAAAAGAGTGCACATAACACATAAGAGAGATTCTGTAATCCTTAGGCTCCCTTTAGAGACCATATAACATCAAAAGTCAGAAGAATTATTGGGCTTTTCAAAACGTGAACTAAAGATAAAAGAATGTTTCTTGAAAATAAAACTACACTGTGTTTTCTAATCTCAGAGTTGCTGATACTGTTTGCAACGACTCATTACTTGAATTTAGATGGATCTCCTTCCTACTAGAAGTAGAGGGTTTTCTACTTGGAACAAACATTTGCTAAAGCTATGAAAGGCAAACGTACATTGACTTCCCGAATAATTTATTTCAAATGTTTTATAAACAAATCACCCCTCTATGTCAACATTTTTAAAGGAAGGACTAAACCTGAGATTTCTGCAAATTCTTAATTTATTTCACAAAACAGTTTATCAAAGTTAAGACCCTCAGGAATCCACAAGAATTCATTGCTTACCAGGTACTGCATAGCAATAGAGCGTCGAAGAGGCCCAGGAGGTCCTATTAGAAAGACGTCTTGCCCCAAAAGATCCTTCTGCATTATCCATCTTAGATGTTGAATTACTGATTGAGCCAGAGAGTCTGAGACTTTAAAGAAAAAAAGGTAAAATAAAATGCAAATCAGACTACTAGACAGAACATAAACCTACAAGCAACCAATGCAGACAGTATATTAAGTTAAAAATGTGTATACAATGTACTGCTGCTGCTGCTAAGTCACTTCAGTCGTGTCCGACTCTGTGCGACCCCAGAGACGGCAGCCCACCAGGCTCCCCTGTCCCTGGGATTCTCCAGGCAAGAACACTGGAGTGGGTTGCCATTTCCTTCTCCAACGCATGCAAGTGAAAGGTGAAAGTGAAGTTGCTCAGTCGTATCCGACTCTTAGCGACCCCATGGACTGCAGCCCACCAGGCTCCTCCGTCCATAGGATTTTTCAGGCAAGAGTACTGGAGCCATTGCCTTCTCCAATACAATGTACATGTGTGTATGTGTATATATGTACATATATACACATACACACATGCACATATACATATACACATATATATGTTCATACCTACATCTGCTGAATTTTCACACTGTTTTACAATAAAACATTATCTAATGTTAAAACAGGGTTTATTACATCACGAAGAGTCACATAATCCCACACTTAAAAGCTAATAAGAAGCGGGAATTCCCTGGGAGGGGTCCAGTGGCTAAGACTTGGGCTTTCACTGCCATGGACCTGGCTCAGACCACTAGTCAGGAAAATAAGATCCCATAAGCCACGCGGTAAGGCCAAAAAAAGAAGCTTAGAAGAATGCTTGAACAGGTATCTGTGTTACTAAAGGAACAAAAGGGTTTTTCAAGTGTGATATGAACAACTACTGCCATTACTTTGTCACAGTGTTATAGCCCCTCTTTTGTTCTGAAAGGGGATAGGACCAAATCATCTCAAACAACTTCTGAGTATCATAACCTTGAAAAAAACGTTAAACTACGACTTACGTTGGCACTGGATTGTGAGATCTCTCAAACTTCACAGTTAGGATGTCTGATGTAGATTTAAATGACTCCTTTAAAATTTACATCTATTCAACACCAACTCTTCTGGGAATAGAAGACTCCTCTGTATAACATCATTCTAAGTCTACTACATATATATTTATTTATTTATTTAATTTTGGGGCACATGGCATTTGGGGATCTTAGTTCCCCAACCAGGGACTCAACCTGTGCACCCTGCATTGGGAGTGCTGAATCTCAACCACTGGGCTGGTAGGGAAGGCCCTAGTAAAAGGTGAAAGTGTTAGTCACTCAGCCACGTCTGACTCTCTGCGACCCCATGGACTACAGCTCACCAGGCTCCTCTGTCTATGGGATTCTCCAGGCAAGAATACTGGTGTGGGTTGCCATTCCCTTCTCTAGCGGATCTTCCTGACCCAGGAATTGACCCCAGATCTCCTGCATTGTAGGTGGATTCCTTACCTTCTGAGCTACAAAGGAAGTCCCTAAGTCTACTATTAAATCATCCATGAACACACTCATTTTTTGACTAAACATTTTTTAAATGTTTATATTAATACAATTCATTTGTATTTACTCACTTATATATCACCCAGTAACTGAGCTTGTGTTCTCCTAGGAATTCAAGAAAAACTCTCCCCCTTACACATCAAGACACAATATAGAATACTCATAGCAGCGTGGCTCAACATAAAACTGAAGATAGGAGATGGATAAAAAGCACACAGAGGAATATTATATGACCAAACAAATAACAGAATGAACCCCCAATACTTCCAACAACATGTTTAACTCTTAAAAGAGAAAAAATTGTCACAAACTAAATCATGTATTAGTGATTAATATCACTGTCTTGATGAGTACATGCTAAATCGCTTCAGTCATGTCCAACTGTTTGCGGCCCTATGGACTGGAGCCCGTCGGGCTCCTCTTTTCATGGGATTCTCCAGGCAAGAATACTGGAGTGAGTTGCAATGTCCTCCTCCAGGGGACCTTCCTGATCCACTGATTGAACCTGCTCTTCCTGCAGTTTGTGCACTGCAGGCGGATTCTTTACCGCTGAGCCACCGTGGAAGCCCCACCACCTTGGTAAAGCTCAAAAAACTAGTAAATGGAATTTTTTACAAACACATGCATATGTGATAAAACAGTGCTTGAAAAAGCAAAAAAAAAAAAAAAAAAAAAACCCAGAGAATGATAAATTCAGAATATCTGGAAAGAAATCAGAGAGATACTTGCGGATAACTTCAAAGATAATTATAATATTCTAGTTTTAAATTAGATGTGGGTACAGTGTTTGCTTTACTATTACGTTGCATGTTGTACACAGACACACACAATGCAGATATGTACACAGGTATACCAACATATGTACGTGTGTATGCGCATGTGTATGCGTGCACGGGCTTCCCGGGCGGCACAGCAGTAAAGAACGCGCCTGCCCGTGCAGGAGGCACAAGAGATGCAGGTTCGATCCCTGGGATGCGAAGATCCCCCGAGGAGGAAATGGCAACCCACTCCAGTATTCTTGCCTAGGAAATCCCGTGGACAGAGAAGCCTAGCGGGCTACAGTCCCTGGGGTCACAAAGAGTCGGATACAAATGAGCAGTTCAGCACAGCCCAGCATCTGTGTATGCATATAAAAAACATAGTCTTTCGTATGTGTTGAATATTCCTATACTCGTTAAACTTTAATCATCCAGGAAGGTCATGAAAGAATTCAAAAATCAAACTAAGAACATTTGCCTAGGACTAAGGCTGTGTTTCCCTCCACGGTCCCCACCAACAGCATAATCTTGCTAGGGTGATTGCCTCTACTCTCCCCCAAAAAGTTAATATTTAATCATTAGGAAAAATGTATGGCAAAACCAATACAATATTGTAAAGTAATTAACTTCCAATTAAAATAAATAAATTTATATTTAAAAATAAAAATAAATAAATAAACAGTTTTAAAAAGAAAAAAAATAAAGATAAATTCCTGATTTTCTTAATCATGGTGGGAAGATTAAGGAAAGGTATTGGGCAGACTGCTTGGTGTATCACATACTGAGGCCACACTAAAGCAATTTATAATTTCCACAAAGCAAGTGCTTCTAAGGTGTGAAAATCAGGAGACTCAACACCCAAGTGGAGGTGCTTGGCTTCCCTTATATCCTCTGTGAAGCCTCTACACCATGCATGGGGGCAACACTTGGTTCCTGGAGGACATGAGAACAGCTCTTAACTATGGATATTATTAAGCTGGCCAAAAAGCTAATTCAGGTTTCCGTACCATCTTATGGAAAACCCAAATCAACGTTTTGGCCAACCCAGTACCATAGCCTGTTCAGTTCAGTTCAGTTCAGTCGCTCAGTCATGTCCGACTCTTTGCGACCCCATGAATTGCAGCACGCCAGGCCTCCCCGTCCAGCACCAACTCCTAGAGTTCACTCAGACTCACGTCCATCGAGTCCGTGATGCCATCCAGACATCTCATCCTGTCATCCCCTTCTCCTCCTGCCCCCAATCCCTCCCAGCATCAGAGTCTTTATGGGATGCTCTGCATTAATAGATAGTATTACAATATACTTGTATATTAAAATTTCACAGAACTGGGGAGAGACAATCAGGGAAAAATGTCCTCAAGTGTGCAATAATGAAAAACACATTGAAAAACATTGCCCTAAGACCCGCACCTTTGAGAATCTCTCAAGGAGCTCTGCGATGCTAGGAAGCAATTCACCTGCATCTTATTCTTAGCTGTCAGATGTACACTACTGTTCTTTCCTACTACAGGCTTAAATCATGATAATATATGGTCTACTCTTTCTTATTGCAAGACAGGTCCATCTGCCTGCTATGTAAGGAAGAAACAAAATAAGAGCTAAGAAGCTCTCATTTCTCAGTAAAATGACACAGAGTTCTCTATGCTGCAGATCTACTACCCTTCCTTACTTTGGTGTTAAGTGTTAAATATGTAATTAAAAACTTAAACACTGTGGGGTTTTTCTTTACATTTTTCCAAACCTCAGTTTACTCTGGCCTCGGGCCTTCTCCACACTGTTCTTATGGTTTTATGCTGCTTCTGTGTATTCACCTTTGGCAATGTGCCTGACCTTCCATTACCTGGACTTATCTATTTAAAATATGAAATTTCCAAAGTTCTGTAAGGGAAAGCCAAGTTGGTCTCTTCAGCTTCCTCCCACCTTTTATAACTATTTATAACTATTCATAATGACAGAGTCTCAATATTGTTCCACTCTATTTTCAATGCCATGATCTTGGAACTCATATTTATTTTCAAGACTTTTTTTTCTTGTTTAATTGAAGGCTTCATTTCCTAATCCCGTGTGAGGTTTCTCCCCCTGTAAGTTGTCAGTATCAACAAGTACTGAAGTTTAGGAATAATTTATCGTTTTCTTAGCAAACTGAAGCAGAATCAGTTATAGCAACAGAGCAGTGCGTACACCAACATATCTTCTTAAGTGGGAAGAGAAAGGCACGGAGGTGAAGGTATTTAGAACCAGATCCTAGGAATTGTATAGAGCTTTGAGTAGGTTTAGGGCTTTCTGGTGGCTCAGATGGCAAAGAATATGCCTGCAATGCAGGAGACCCAGGTTCGATCCGTGGGTTGGGAAGATTCCCTGGAGAAGGAAACGGCAACCCACTCCAGTATTCTTGCCTGGAGAATTCCATGGACACAGAAGCCTGGTAGGCTACAGTCCATGGGGCCACAAAGAGTCAAACATGACTGAGCAACTGACACTTTGCTTTTCACACTCTGAGTATGTTCATGGGAGTGTCTTCCACTCACCATGATCCTTGTGTGTTGAGAAGAGTCACTGGCCAGAGGCATACCTGATAGTTCTCCGTCATCCCCTCCTCTGCCCTTAACACTCAACACTGGCTGTCAACCAGGAGCAGTACTGCCCCATCTCCACGCGTTCCAGAGCATCTGGAAATGTCTGCCATTTACATTTCAACTCTACAGAGGTTTCTTCATATGAATAAGCACCTTCTGAACCCTCCGGCTGGCCTTGCAGTCTGTGCTATACTGTCACAAAGACCTTTTCCCTTCTTTTGTCTTACTTTAGTAGAGTGAAGAGCTGCTTGATGAGGGTGAAAGAAGAGAGTGAAAAAACTGGCTTGAAGCTCAACACTAAAAAAACTAAGATCATGGCATCCAGTTCCATCACTTCATGGCAAATAGAAGACGAAGAAGTGTTAGCAGTGCAGATTTTCTTTCCTTGGGCTCCAAAACCACTGTGGATGGTGACTGCAGCCATGAAATTAAAATATCCTTGCTTCTTGGAAGGAAAGCAATGACCGATCTAGACAGCAGCTTAAAAAGTAGAGAATCACTTTGCCGACAAAGGACCATTAGTCAAAGTTATGATTTCTCTAGTAGTCATGTACAGATGTCAGAGCTGGACCACAGAGAAGGCTACCGCCAAGGAATTGATACTTCCAAATTATGGTGCTAGAGAAGACTCTTGAGAGACCCTTCGACAGCAAGGAGATCAAGCCAGTCAATCTTAAAGAAAACCAACCCTGAATATTCACTGGAAAGACCGATTCTGAAGCTACAATACTTTGGCCACCTGATGCGAAGAGGCAACTCATTGGAAAAGACCATGATGCTGACAAAGATTGAAGGCAGGAGGAGAAGGGGACAACAGAGGATGAGATGGTGAGACAGCATCACCAAGTCAGTGGACATGAATTTGAGCAAACTCCAGGTGATAGCTAAGGACAGGGGAACCTGGCATGCTGCAGTCCATGGGGTCGCAAAGTGTCAGACACAACTTAGCGACTGAAAACAATGACAATAATAGTAATAATGATAGCCATAATTTACTGCATTCCTGTCATGTGCTGGGGAAAAACATGAATGATCTCTCACACGCTCAGATCACACAACAACTCTAGGAGACAGCAGACTATCACATGCGAGGATGAGGACAAGAGCCAAACTGGTCAACTCCAGCCTGCTGTTCACAGTGCGGTTCTGATCAGTCGTTCAAATTCTCTGTGCTGTTTTTACATCTGCATAGTGGACATGAGAAGTGAACTTACTTATAAGGTGGTTAGGAGCATTCAATTAGGCACTTAAACAGTGTCCAGTAGTAGCAGTACACGTATTTATTAAATATTCACTATTCTCATCTTATGAATAAGAAAAATCAAAGTCCTTACAGTGGTGTTATTTGTCTACAGTTGATAAATGCCTAAACCGAGATTTAGACCTACAATGTTTGAGTCCAAACTTGTACTCCAGCCATTATGTCCCACTGCTCCTCCAAAATCTTTTTTTTTTTTACTTTATTAATGGAGTATAATGCTTTACGATGTTGCCTTAGTTTCTGCTATACAGCAAAGTGAACCTGCTCTGTGTTTACACTGTGCATACATATCCCCCCTCCCTCCTGAGCCTCCCTCCCAGCCCCGCATCCAACCCTCCAGGTCGTCACAGAGCACCGAGCTGGGCTCCCCGTGCTACACAGCAGCTTCCCGCTATCTGCTTGACACAGGCTCTGTCTCCAGGACCAAGATTCCCCTCCAAGTGTGAGCCTCGCCCAGGTGGCGCAGCGGGAAAGAGCCTGCCTGCCAGTGCAGGAGATGCAAGAGACTCAGTTTCGGCCCCGGGGTCGGGAGGACCCTGAAGGAAGAAGTGGCAACCCACTCCAGGGTTCTCACCTGGGAAACCCCCTAGACAGAGGAGCCTGGCGGGCTACAGCCCCCAGGGCCACAAACAGTCGGACACAACTAAGCACACAATCACACAGTCGCAGAAATGGGCCTCACAGCCTCCACCAAATTCAGGGCACACAGTCACAGAAATGAGCCTCACCAGGCTGCACCAAATTCAGGGCACACAGTCACAGAAATGGGCCTCACAGGCTGCACCAAATTCAGGGCACACAGTCACAGAAATGGGCCTCACAGGCTGCACCAAATTCAGGGCACACAGTCACAGAAATGAGCCTCACAGGCTGCACCAAATTCAGGGCACACAGTCACAGAAATGAGCCTCACAGGCTGCACCAAATTCAGTGCACACAATCACACAGTCACAGAAATGAGCCTCACAGGCTCCACCAAATTCAGGGCACACAGTCACAGAAATGAGCCTCACAGGCTCCACCAAATTCAGTGCACACAGTCACAGAAATGAGCCTCACAGGCTGCACCAAATTCAGTGCACACAGTCAAAGAAATGAGCCTCACAGGCTGCACCAAATTCAGTGCACACAATCACACAGTCACAGAAATGAGCCTCACCAGGCTGCACCAAATTCAGGGCACACAGTCACAGAAATGAGCCTCACAGGCTCCACCAAATTCAGGGCACACAGTCACAGAAATGAGCCTCACAGGCTCCACCAAATTCAGGGCACACAGTCACAGAAATGAGCCTCACAGGCTCCACCAAATTCAGGGCACACAGTCACAGAAATGAGCCTCACCAGGCTCCACCAAATTCAGTGCACACAATCACAGAAATGAGCCTCACCAGGCTCCACCAAATTCAGTGCACACAATCACAGAAATGAGCCTCACCAGGCTGCACCAAATTCAGTGCACACAATCACAGAAATGAGCCTCACCAGGCTCCACCAAATTCAGTGCACACAATCACAGAAATGAGCCTCACCAGGCTCCACCAAATTCAGTGCACACAATCACAGAAATGAGCCTCACCAGGCTGCACCAAATTCAGTGCACACAATCACAGAAATGAGCCTCACCAGGCTCCACCAAATTCAGTGCACACAATCACAGAAATGAGCCTCACCAGGCTCCACCAAATTCAGTGCACACAATCACAGAAATGAGCCTCACCAGGCTCCACCAAATTCAGTGCACACAATCACAGAAATGAGCCTCACAGCCTCCACCAAATTCAGTGGACTTGCTTTTACAGACACTAATTCCATTTCTTGGGTTTTGGTGATACCAATGATACCTTCTTTTATTAAAATTTCAAATTCATTTTGTTGTTAACATTATGTTGTCAGAGAACTCACTTCTCAAAAGAAAAAAACCCATTTTCACTTATTCATATTTTAGTACAGCATATTTTGTCAAAGAAAGCGTTTAATTTTTCAGGAAGTCACATTAAACTACTGAGAGAACGCATTAGGTAGTGCTGTGTGGTACCTGTGGTGTATTTTACATTAATGCTTGAAACTAGCTGTATTTTTAGGATGCCCTCAACAATTCATGAGTCATACTTGAAAGTGTTCCAGAAATAGAAACAAGATATAAGATCATACATTACGAACATCTGCAAAACAAACTGCCATCCACAACCTAATATAAACACTGCCCGGTACATGAGAGAAACTCCCAAGCCTAGTGTTTCCAAGCACAGGACGCCTCCTTTCAAGAGTCCACAGAATGATAAACTGAAGTCAGAGTAATGCCAGAGAGCTTGAGTCTATATTCTGTGATTTCTTTATCTATGTAAAACTAAAATGTCTGGTTCCTAACTTTCTTCCTTCAAGGACTCAAATTTGCCATATATGTAAAGATTAAAATTAAAATTTCAGAAAATTATATCAGAGTTCAAATCCAGTTTTAATAAAACCCTTCACAAATGGTGACAGTTACTCAGTATCCCAAGGGTCAACATACTGTAATGGAAAGAAGAAGCCTTTGAAGCCACACAGAGCTCGCGGTGCTTTCTCATGCTGTCCTTTCTCAGCGTCCTTGGACAGGTATTCTGAATCTCCTGGGCCTACATTTCCTTACTGTCAAAAGGGAGGCAGTAACACTTCCTGAGCACAGTGATCGTAAAGAGTATGCGGAAAGCGGCTTGTCCAGCCCCTCAGCCAGGGAGAACCAGGTTGAGAGGATATTAAAGGGCCATTCTCACCCGCACGGTCCTCCACCTGCTGTGTGTCCTGGACAGCAGCTTGCATAGTATGGACTTGGGGGTCATGTATAAGCCTCTGCATTTACACTCAAATTTACCTTCTGAACTCACAGAGCCCACGCTGACGAAAATAAACAAGAAAGGAATCCACCTAGCTAGTGCAGCTTGTGTGAGTTACTTTCCCAAAGCATTTCATATTGCTCAGGAAGAATCTGAACCCAGGCTTATCACACACCCCTGCATGCATTACCACCTCACAATGAGAGAAGTCAGAAGAACCAAGGGCATGTTCATTTACTAAACTGTGACATTTCTACCGTGTATCACTCTGTACTAGGATATAATGGACATCAAGGGCGAAAAAGGGGAGGTGAGGGACATACATAATACAGCATGTTTAGAACCAAAGTCTTCATTATTTGCCCTACAAGCTACATCATTCACAAAGTTAGTTATGAAGGATCTTTTATATATTAGCACCAAGAACACAAAGATAAATACAATAAGATCCTTCTAAGGCATCAAAGGAAACAAAGGCATATAGAGAGAGCCTCAGTTCATATAAGCCACTCATCTATAAAGTGGGCTGATGGGTATGACCCAATGAAGATAGCTGTAACCCAAATTAAAGGAGAAGTATAATACCGTCCGTGTACCACTGAGCACAGAGAAGGGATTCAGTTCTCTTAAAATTGGAAAAATATATCAATATACATTAAATAAATCAGAGCATATGCCTATATAATAAGTATTGAGCTGTACTTTCTTTAAGATTTGTTTATGTGGACCATACTTAAAGTTTCTATAGAATTTGTTATAATATTGCTTCTTTTTTTTTGGATGTTTTGGGCTTTTTGCTTTACGAGGCACATGGGCTCTCAGCTCCCCCTGACCAGGAATCAAATGTAGACGCCCTGCACCAGGGGCAAAATTTTAACCATGGGACTGCTAGGTAAGTCCTTCAAGCTGTACAAATTTGTGTGTAAAGGTGTTAGAGTAAGACTAATTGTGCATATTTTCTTCTATTGGCATACAGACACACAGGAAGAGGAGGAAACACTTCCCAACTCATTCCATGAGACTAGCGTTACCCGAATACCAAAATCTGACAAAGACCTATTGATAAAATCCACCACAGTTATGGACTGAATATTTGTATGCCTCCGAAATTCGTATGTTGAAATCTTAACTGCCAGTTATGAAATCTTGACAGGGAAATTTGGCCTTGGAGTACAAAATGAAGCAGGGCAAAGGCCAACAGAGCTTGGCAAGAGAACGCACTGGTCATGGCAAATATTCTTTTCCAACAGCACAAGAGAAGACTCTACACATGGACATCACCAGATGGTCAATACCGAAACCAGACTGATTATATTCTTTGCAGCCAAAGATGAAGAAGCTCTATACAATCAGCAAAAACAAGACCAGGAGCTGACTGGGGCTCAGATCATCAACTCCTTATCGCCAAACTCAAACTTGAATTGAAGAAAGTATGGAAAACCGCTAGACCATTCAGGTATGACCTAAATCAAATCCCTTATGATTATACAGTGAAGTGACAAACAGACTCAAGGGTTTAGATCTGATAGACAGAGTGCCTGAAGAACTATGGACAGAGGTTTGTGACACTGTACAGGAGGCAGTGATTAAGACCATCCCCAAGAAAAAGAAATGCAAAAAGGCAAAATGACTGTCTGATAAATGGCTTACAAATAGCTGAGAAGAGAAGCTAAAGGCAAAGAAGAAAAGCAATGATATACCCATTTGAATGGGAAGTTACAAAGAATAGTAAGGAGAGATAAGAAAGCCTTCCTCAGTGATCAGTGCAAAGAAATAGAGGAAAACGACAGAATGGGAAGGACTAGAGGTCTCTTCAAGAAAATTAGGGATACCAAGGGAATATTTCATGCAAAGATGGGCTCAATAAAGGACAGAAATGGTATGGATGGAACAGAAGCAGAAGATATTAAGAAGAGATGGCAAGAATACACAGAAGAGCTATACAAAAAAGATCTTCATGACCCAGATAACCACAATGGTGTGATCACCCACCTAGAGCCAGACATCCTGGAATGTGAAGTCAGGTGGGCCTTAGGAAGCATCACTACGAACAAAGCTAGTAGAGGTGATGGAATTCTAGTTGAGATATTTCAAATCCTAAAAGATGATGCTGTGAAAGTGCTGCACTCAATATACCAGCAAATTTGGAAAATTCAGCAGTGGCCACAGGACTGGAAAAGGTCAGTTTTCACTCCAATCCCTAAGAAAGGCAATGCCAAAGAATGTTCAAACTACCACACAATTGCACTCATCTCACATGCTAGCAAAGTAATGCTCAAAATTCTCCAAGCCAGTCTTAACAGTACACGAACCATGAACTTCCAGATGTTCAAGCTGGAATTAGAAAAGGCAGAGAAACCAGAGATCAAATTACTAACATCCGCTGGATCATCAAAAAAGCAAGAGAGTTCCAGAAAAACATCTACTTCTGCTTCATTGACTACACCAAAGCCTTTGTCTGTGTGGATCACAACAAACTGTGGAAAATTCTTAAAGAGATAGGAATACCAGGCCACCTTACCTGCCTCCTAAGAAATCTGTATGAAGGTCAAGAAGCAACAGTTAGAACTGGACATGGAAAAACAGACTGGTTCCAAATCGGGAAAGGAGTACGTAAAAGCTGTATATTGTCACCTTGCTTATTTAACTTATAAACAGAGTACATCATGCGAAATTCCGGGCTGGATGAAGCACAAGCTGGAATAAAGATTGCCAGGAAAAATATCAGTAACATCACATACACAGAGGATATGACCATTATGGCGGAAAGCAAAGAGGAACTAAAGAGCCTCTTGATGAAAGTGAAACAGGAGAGTTGGCTTAAAACTCAACATTCAAAAGCCGAAGATCATGGCATCTGGTTCCATCAGTTCACGGCAAATAAATGGGGAAACAATGGAAAGAGTGACAGACTTTATTTTGGGGGTCTCCAAAATCACTGCCGATGGTGACTGCAACCATGAAACTAAAAGACGTTTGCTTGCTCCTTGGAAGAAAAGCTATGACCAACCTAGACAGCGTATTAAAAAGCAGAGACACTACTTTGCTAATAAAGGTCCATCTAGTCAAGGCTATGGTTTTTCCAGTAGTGTATGGATGTGAGTTAGACTACATAGAAAGCTGAGCACTGAAGAATTGATGCTTTTGAACTGTGGTGTTGGAGAAGACTTTTGAGAGTCCCTTGGACTGCAAGGAGATCCAACCAGTCCATCCTAAAGGACATCAGTCCTGAATATTCATTGGAAGGACTGATGCTGAAGCTGAAACTCCAATACTTTGGCCACCTTATGCGAAGAACTGACACATTTGAAAAGACCCTGATGCTGGGAAAGATTGAGGGCAGGAGGAGAAGGGGATGGCAGAGGATGAGATGGTTGGATGGCATCACTGACTCGATGGACATGAGTTTGAGTAAGCTCCGGGAGTTGGTGATGGACAGGGAGGCCTGGCATGCTGCAGTCGATGGGGTCGCAAAGAGTCAGACACGACTGAGCGACTGATCTGAACTGAACTAACTGCCAGTGTGACAGGATTAGAGGTGGGGACTTTAGCAGGCCATTTGGTCATGAAGGTGGAGCCCTCATAAATGTGATTAGTCTTCTTCTAAAAAAAGATGTTTAAGAGCCTTCTCTGTGTCTCCACTCTCTCTGCTATGTCACGAAGTCAGTAGGAGGGGTCCTCATAGAACCTGACCATACTGGTACCCTGACCTCAGACTTCCAGCCTGCAGTTAGAATTTCACTCCCAGGTATTTGCACAAGGAAAAAGAAAACATGATGTTCACACAAAGTTGTTGTTGTTCAGTCGCTCAGTCATGTCCGACTCTTTGCGACCCCATGGAATGCAGCACGCCAGGCTTCCCTGTCCTTCACCATCTCCTGGAGCTCACTCAAACTCACGTCCATTGAGCTGGTGATGCCATCCAGCCATCATGTCCTCTGTCGTCCCCTTCTCCTCCTGCCTTCAATCTTTCCCAGAATAAATGTTCACAGCAGCTTTATTTTAAGAGCCTCAGAAAGGTAACAATGATATGATATCCATCAACAGATGAATGGATAAACAAATTGTAAAGTAATTATTTCATATAATGGAATACTACTTGTCAATAAAAAGGAACAGACTAACATGGAAAAATCTCAATTATACTGAGTGATAGAAGCTAGACAAAACCAGAATATATGCTATATTAATATATTTATATAAAATTCTAAAATATCAAACTAAATCTACAAAGTTGACGAGCAATTCCCAGAAAATGGAGGAACCAGGGGACATTATGCGTTCATGCTAGGTTGCTTCAGTTGCATCCGACTCTTTGCAACCTTTGGACCCACCAGGCTTCTCTGCCCATAGGATTCTCCATGTAAGAGAACCAGAGTGGGTTACCATGCCCTCCTCTATGGGATCTTCCTGACCTAGCTATGAACCCACATGCCGGACATCTCCTGCATTGCCAGGTGGGTTCTTTACTACTAGCACCACCAACAGTATTTATAATTAGGCTTATGGATGATTTGAAATTTTTTTTTTTTTTAGTGTTTTCCAAGTTTTGTGTATTGACGTTTTATTTTTGTAACAGGAACAAAAAATTATATTTCTTTTGAAAAACTATACCTTAAACTAATCAGAGCCATACTGGAAGTAGAGAACTGTGGTAGAGAAGAGAAAGTAGCAATAGGATGGGTGACATAGGTTAGAATATTCTGACTAATCAACAGGCCACAATTTCACACCTTAATTCAATTTGCAATTCACCCTCTTGAAATGCTTATCCATAAGGTGTTGTTAAATTGTAATAATTTACAAAGGACATCTTTGGTCTTATTGCAACCAGTCATATTCAAAACAAGACAACCACCAAAAACATAAAATGAGATTAAGGAATGATCTTTAGTTATGAACGCAACTCAGAAGAATTTTTAGGTCCTGTCAAATGAGTCAAATTCTTTAAACGTAAAACATAAAGTTTATATTTTTATGAGTCAGATCACAGAAAAAGTAGCTATGATAGATGTATTCTCCAACTTAATAAAGCTTCACTTTAAACAGGAGGGTTTATTAGCTTTTTAAAAATAAAATCTAATATATGCTTACATAACAAAGAAAAAATCCAAAAATGTAAAAGAAGTATTAAATGACACCTTCCATTTCCAACCCCACTCCCACCAACGCCACAGAAAAAAATCAAAGAGCCTGGACTGTGGCCTTCCACGCTTTTCTTTTTACACAGGAAAATATGTAATACACCTGAAAAGAGTATTTCAAGTTGGTTTTTTTTTTTAAATACATGAACAAAAATTGTATCAAACTTTATGTACTATTCTGAAGGCTTCAATTTTTGCTTAACAGTATCACATGAGTACCCTCTAGGTTCCCAAAAATAAATCCAATTTATTCTTTTTTAATAGCTGTGGAAACTTCCATAAAATATCTATATAATAATTTATCAATCATTCCTCTACTGACATACTCAGATTGCTTTTAGTTTTGTCGCTATCAAAAACAATAAAATGCTACAATATATGTTGTGTACAAACATTCTTTTTATGTGCTGATTTTTCCCTTGGTGGACAGAACCTAATAGAGAAACTGTTACATGAACAAGACATTTTACTTTAATAGCAACTACCATATTACATTCCAAAGAAGTCAAATGAACTCACACTTCCATAACAATATATGAAATGCCGTTTCCCTGAAACCCCATAGGTACTGGACATTATAATACTTTTCAGTTTGGGCCCAAATGATGCATGAATATTACTATCTTATTGTATAATTTATATTTCTCTAACTATTAAGCAGAGTTAGAGTGAGTGAGTGAGTGAAAGTTGCTCAGTCGTGTCCTACTCTTCGCAACCCCATGGCCTGTAGCCCAGCAGGCTCTCCTCTGTCCGTGGGATTCTCCAGGCAAGAACACTGGAGTGGTCTGCCATTCCCTTCTCCAGGGGATATTACCAAACCAGGGATCGCACCCAGCTCTGCTGTTTTATCTTCTTTTAGTGTTGCTTCCTTTTGGTCTTCACCCTACTGGGGTCTTTGGGAACTGTGCCTATGTGTAACACCAGCATCTACCACACCTCTTCATTTCAGCAGAGTTAGAACATATGTACATATACTTATTGGCCATCTGGATTTCCTGTCCGATAGCGAGCTGCTTTAAATCCTTTGACTGTTTCCTATGGGATCATATGATGTTTCTCGGCATTATGTATTTATATATTAAGGGTATTAAGCTTCTGTCTATCATATATAATATATTTGCATTAAAAACAGAATCTTTAAGTTAGGTGTTTACTACTTGAATTCATTTAAACAATGTTATTAATGGCAACTAAACTGCCATGTAGATCCAAAGAAGCCTGTTTAACATATTACCCAGCTCTTGCACATCTGCAACGAGAGCTGCAGAAAGCAAAAAAAAAAAAAAAACAATCATTAGCTAGAAAATAAAGAGCAATAAAACACATCAAAAAAATTTAAGTCATCATCAGTATGGTACTTGGGACAAAGAAGACTAGAGAAAAATTAGGCACCAAATAAAGACTGACATGGAGACTCTAGAGGAGACTTCAGGGCATGTTTAAGAGCTTTAAAAATTGAGGGGGCTCATCCTTTTGAGAGCACTATTCTTAAAAATGTATCTAAAGAAATCTCAAATGAAATCCTTTTCCCAAAGTAAATTCTCATGTAACGAGAAGCAATTAGGACAGCAGTAAGAATAAGGCAAATCATAAGGATTGGAGGCTTAGGTTCTCAGACTGTTTCTCAAGCACTGATTACTAAGTCAGGGAATCTTAGGTAACACTTCCTTCGAGGCTTTCGTGTAACCTGTCACTGAGTCATTAAAACTGACAAGTAGCTGCAATTTAATGCACTATCTATCCTGACACAAAGGTGACATAGGTTTCCCATGCTATTCTGTAACACTGGTGAATTTCTCAAACCTCTTAAAATTACTTGCAAACCAAAGACAAAGGTTTCCCCACACAGACACTAAAAAATCTTACCCTGTTAATGACCCAAACTCACCATTTTAAAAGCACAATATTGTAATTCTTGCAGTAAATCTTTATGGGCCTAATTGCTTAGATAAGAGTTCAGTGTGTCCAGTAAACCTCAAGTGACCTCACATATAATTGGTTCACTGACTGCAACAAGATTATGTAAGGAAGCAGAAATATAACTGAGGTCAGGTTTAAAGTTATCTATTGAAAACCTGCTACCCTGGAGCACCACTTCATAAGTCAAATCCTGGAAGAAATACTAGCTTTGATACAATATAGTTTAACTTCAAGCACAAATACATGAAGAAACCCCTTTTCAACAGCTGCCAATTTCAGCTAAGCCTTGAGATTTGGTTTTTATACAGAAAGGCCAGAAAGGCTTCAATTATCCACTTTAACACTTGCAAGTGAGAGACTAGGGACTAAGATGACAAGTGGAAGTTATAATGGTCAAGGCAGGAGGTGACAGACCTAGATAATAAAAAAACTAAAGAACAGTCCAACTGCTATGTCTATTATGTGCCAGGCACTGGGCTAGACACTGGACCTAAAAAGATGTATTGCTGTGTCCAGTGCTGTGAAAGCAGATAACAGTTCAAATGAGAAGCTGACAATGACTACAAAATACTAAGCATTCATTACCTCAATCAAATGGTCAATGAATTAAGAAATTTTATTTTGACAAGATAATATTGCTTTTGTGTGGTTTTTAACTGAATTTTAGACTTCCACTTAAGAATATCTCCAGACTATAGTTTCTGCCAATTAGCAGTATTCCTACCATTCCATTAAACAGATGTTAAATAATAATATCAGGGATCATAGTTCAATACTGTGACTTTTATTTCCTCATTACTAGAATACAACAGTGATTTTCAATGCTCTGAAAAATAACGCTAAGATAGTTGATACCATGCTTCAACTATTTCAATATTTTTCAACAATCCTTCACACTTCTAAATTCCAAAAGAGTATCCTAGCACCCCAGGACTTATTCTAAAGAAAGCAGCCAGAGACACTGTAGCAGACTAAAAGGAAAATCAAACGGAAGTGTGGAAATCTGGGTTTTGCTACTAATTAATTAGTCTTCTCCAGTACTTCGGCCACCTCATGCAAAGAGTTGACTCATTGGAAAAGACTTTGATGCTGGGAGGGATTGGGGGCAGGAGGAGAAGGGGACGACAGAGGATGAGATGGCTGGATGGCATCACCAACTCGATGGACGTGAGTCTGAGTGAACTCCGGGAACTGATGATGGACAGGGAGGCCTGGCGTGCTGCGATTCATGGGGTCGCAAAGAGTCGGACACGACTGAGCAACTGAACTGAACTGAATTAGTCTTCTTACCCCTTCCAGGTCCTACTTTCCTGGCTATGAAATGAGTTCCAGAGAGGATAATAATTGCTAAAGATCCTCTCCTGAACAAAAGTCTATCATTGTATGTTTCATTTCAAAATATTGAATATCCAAAAGGCAAAAAGCTAAAATGAAGCATAAATACAAGAAGGAAAGTGATACTTTTTGGTAGCTTTAGTACCTTTTGGTACTTCAATGAAGTACCAAACTTCATCAAAACATCATCTCCAAAGTACTTTAATGTATTTTTAAAAATAACTCGAGGAGGAAAAAAAATCCATCAAAGTCCTCTCATAATCAAAACCCATAATGACTTATCAGTCATGTTATAGCAAGAATGAAGCCAAAGAACTATAATTTTCCCATTCTGGAAACAGTCCCTGAGAGAGGAGGAAAGAGTTCAAAGAATACTATATTTGAACACAATACAGTAAATAGATGCATAAAAACATGTTATATTATACAATACAGTATATCTGTCTAAAAAATATGTAGCAACCACAAAATGCCTATGTGAATGCATCAGAGTGTGGTCAAGTCAGCTTGGCCACTTGTCCTATTTCAAGACAGCCAAACTCCCAACCATCTTTTTCATATAAATGGCACAGTTTCTCATAAGACTAATAGAGCAGTGTAGCAATTTACTACTGAGTAAAACATATGCTTGATATATGGTCAGCTTGATGTATGGGAGAAACAATGATGAATGGATAGCAGGCACAGACCACCCGACTGCTTACAGTATAAACTCTCCTCTGACAAATTTCAAAGGGTAAGCTACTATTAACAAAACACAAAAGAAATGAAAACTTTTGATTACATAAGAGATGCATACAAACAATAATAAAAATTGAAAGTATGTAAGCCAGAAAATGTGGAGGGCTTTTCTTTTTCTGGGGGATTTTGGTGACAATTTATGGGAGTTTTGCTATATTTAGAAACAGATACCTTTTACACTTTGGGACTTGGTCTGAGCCAGCCCTTCAGTTATTTGCAAAATATGAGAATACTTTCAAAGAATAGGCTTATAAGTTTTAAAAACTGATATTATTGCTAGGATCCCTTGAGTTCCTAAAGCTGGTACAGGTAATCTTATTAATTCTCTCAAATAAGAAGATCCTTGAAATGGATAAGTACTTTGACTACAACAGAGTACGTCAGCAAACCCCAGCCAGGGGATTGTGGCATCTTAGTTAAAAGAAGACAAGGCAGAACTTCCCTGGGGGTGCAATGGATAAGAATCCACCTGTCAATGCAGGGGACACAGGTTCAACCCCTGGTCCGAGAAGATCCCGCTGCCGTGGAGCAACTGAGCCCAGGCGCCACAGTCACTACTGAGTTCACGCCCTAGAACCTGCCAGCCACAGCTACTGAGCCCACGTGCTGCAATGACCGAAGCCTGCGCGCCTAGAGCCGATGCTCTGCAACAAGAGAAGCCACTGCAACGAGAAGCCTGTGCAAAGCAGTGAGGATATGGCGCAGCCAAAAGTGAGTCAATGAATAAAGCAGGGATGGATAGCGCTATCCCCTGTTGAGAGCTGTCAGGCAACGACCATGCTTCCAGTCTAGGTGAGACTTAGAAGGCCAACATTCTTTCCACACTGTACACATGTTCAGTTTGATCTTTTTAAATTGAAATTTGAAGAGCTTACCACCATTTGTGATTCTGCAAACAATCTAACTGAAGGCAAATTCTGAATCAAATCTAGATGAAATGTATTTCAGATTCATTTTTGGGCTAAGACTGAAAAAAGATGAAACAGTCTTTAGCATATCTCTTAAGCAGAAACAGAGCAGACCTTAGTCAGTTGTTGTCATACTCACTCGAGTCATAGGCATGGGATAATGGAAAATGAAAAGGAACAAGAATCTGGAGACTACGGAAGTGGTTGTGTCAGAAACTCACACGTATTTAGCATTATGTGCTAGGCACTATGGTCTAGATCTCACATATACTATTTGATTTAATCCTTATAACATTATCTGTGAGACTGAAGTGATCATACAGATATATATATCAAGGAGATTCAGAGCAGTTAAATGAGTATGGAAATGGACACATCTAAAAGAAAAAGGAGGAAAAGGAGGGAGGGAGGAACAGGGGAAGGGAGGAAGGAAAAAAGAGACAGGAAGAGAAAGAAAAGAAATTCATGAACTAGAAAATAGTACAGACAAAATTTTAAACATGATTTCCCCCCACTAAGTAGCTGTTTCCCTACAGAATTCTAAACCCATAGCACTTTTCTTATTGTCCACAAAAGTAGATATTATTCTTCACATCTGAAGTTTATTATAAAAAGTTAGCTACATTTATAATAGGAAAAGACCCAGAAACTGGAAAAAATGAGTGGGTTTTTTTCTTTTCATTTATCATGTACCTATGACAGGTAAGGTGTTATAGATCTATTTTGTTAATTTTTCTCTAGACAAGTATAACAATTTATTAAAGAATTATGTCATTAGTCTCTCCCCCAGAAAAGAAAACCTGTCTATGAAAATAATATGATTAGGCATAACTTTAAATAATTAACTTTAAAAATAAATATTCTTGACTCCTACTTAGGATGAAGAATTGCAAGAGACTTTAACTTCCAACAATAACAACCAGAACAAACCAGTTAATCTACAAAATAAGTTTCTTAAAATGCATCCCACAGCTAAGGATATAAAGGAACCTAAATGAACTAAATTATAGAAAGTAATGAGCCCTTTCAAGGAGATAAGAGACCCACAGTTAACTTTCATCCCTGATAGAATGAATGGCAAGAGGAAGAAGAATCTGCCATAGACGCATCAGGGTAAACAAGTTTAGCTTTTGACAAACCTCTAATGACCACACATGGGTTGGCAAGACAGTTTAATCTACTGAGAAGTCCCAGCGACAGAGAAAATCTGCCCTTACCCACCAACTCTTTCCCATCCATGTATTCAAGCATGAGAGATGAAAAATAAAAAGGAAAACCCAATGGACATGGCAGAAACAAATTATATTAACTGAAATGAATGAATCATCAGATGATACTAAGACTGATCATACGGAGCAGAAAAGAGAATCAATTAATCAGGGCCAAGAATTTTCCAATATGTTAACCCATATTTAAGAAGCTTAAAGAAATGCAGTAAGGTAAATTCAAAGTAAAACTGTACCTTGGTACATGAAGGAAAACTTCTGGTGAAAAATTAAAAGGAATCTTAAGTATGGATCAGAAAACAGACAAGTTACAAACAAGAGAACAACAAAAATTTTAGCTGGCTTTTTACTTCTGGCTTTTTAAGCCAGAAGACAATAAAACAATATCTTTAAAATACTAAAAGAAAAAAATTGGCATTCCATATTCAACCAAAAAGAAAGTTTTGAAAATGAAAGCAAAATAAACACATTTTAAAACAGAAAACAGATGAGAGAATGTATAGCTAGCAAACATACTAAAAGAAGCTCTTTGGCTAAAGGCAAATGCTTTCAGATGTATGCCTGAATCCACAGGAAAAAAAAAAGCAGCAGAAAGCACTGAAATATGGATAAATATTAAAAACTTTTAAAACCATCTTCATTTTGTACAACGTATTTATTTTATTTAAAATTCTATTATTGTTTAAACAAAAATAACAGTAATAAATATCTGAGTGTTTTAACACGTATAGAATTAAAATATATGTCGATAATAATACAAAGTATACGTGACATAAATGAAAGTATCGTGTGTAGAGCTCAACAAACTTCAAGAAGGTCAAACTAAAAGAGACCTCATTTAGACACATCATGGCCAAATTATCAAAAGGCCAAGACAAGGAGAAAATATCTTGATAGTAGAAAAGCGAGTCATGTGGAGGGGATCCTTGATAAAATTAATAACTGACTTCTCATCGGAAACTATGGAGACCAGAAGCAGTAAGGTGACATAGTCAAAAGTGCTGAAAGAAAAAACTGTCAGCCAAGAAGTCTTCAAACAAAAGTGAAATTAAGAAATTTCCAGAAAAATAAAAACTGAGAATTCATCTCTAGCAGATCTGCCCTATAAGAAATATTAAAAGGAGTCCTTCCTTCAGGCTGAAATAAAAGCACACTAGACAGTAACTCAAATCCACACAAATAACATTCCAGTAAAGGTTACACGTGTAAATGTACTGATAAAAAATACATACTAATATATTTTTGTTTGTAGCTATTTCCTTCTTCCATCTGGTTTCAAGACAAATTCACGAAATGATAATTATAAAACTGTGTTACGAGAGACTTCCCTGGTAGTCCAGGGGTTAAGAATTTGCCTTTCAATGCAGAGGACTCAGATTCAAACTTTGGTTGGGAACTAAGATCCCACATGCTGCGGGGCTAAGTCCAAGAGCCGCAACTAGAGACAAGGCCACATGGCACAACTAAGAACCAATACAGCCAAGTAAATAAATAAATGTGTTTTTTTAATCATGCAGCAAGACTTTTAATATATAAAGATATAATTTGTATGACAATAAATAATACAAAAGAAGTAGAGGGGAACAGCTATATTGGAGCAAAGTTTTTGTACGCTATTGAAACTAAATTAGTATTGATCTGAACAGGTTTGTGTTAAGTTAAATTGCTTCTTAATCCCTAGAGTTACCACTAGGGTACTATTTTTTGAGGAAAATAACTAAAAAAAAATATATATATATATACATATATATATATATATACACACACACACACACATATATAGTCAAACAAAAGCACAACAGAGTGGAGAGGACGGAGCGCAGAGCCTTTTAAGAGGCAGAGTCAATGGAAATGTGTATTGGATGAAAGTGAGATCTTCTCCTTCAAGAAGCACATGGTCTACTGAAAGAATCTGAAGAGTAAGCAAAAAATTATATTGTGTCCAATGACTGGAACACAGACTAGGGGAAGGACAGTCATAGGAGATAAGGCTGAAACTGGATCATAAAACGTAAAGACCTTTGTTCCTAAGGTATTAGAGTCCTTTAAGGAATTTTGAGAAAAGAATTGACGTGATTTTGAGCAAAGAAATGATGGTAAGTCATTAGAGAAATGAAATCAAAACAATAATAAAATACCATGTCATACTCATGAAAATGGCTACCATAAAAGAGACAATAACAAGTATCGGTGAAGATATGAAGAAACTAGAATCCTTATACATTCCTGGTGGGAAGGTAAAATGGTACCACCTCTTTGGAAAACAGTTTGATAAGTCCTGAAAATGTTAAACACAGTTATCATCAGTTCAGTTCAGTTCAGTTCAGTCGCTCAGTCGTGTCCGACTCTTTGTGACCCCATGAATCGCAGCACACCAGGCCTCCCTGTCCATCACCAACTTCCGGAGTTCACTCAGACTCGCGTCCTTCCAGTCAGTGATGCCATCCAGCCATCTCATCCTCTGTCGTCCCCTTCTTCTCCTGCCCGCAATCCCTCCCAGCATCAAAGTCTTTTCCAATGAGTCAACTCTTTGCATGAGGTGGCCAAAGTACTGGAGTTTCAGCTTTAGCATCATTCCTTTCAAAGAAATCCCAGAGTTATCATATCACCTTGCAATTCTACTCCTAGGTATATACCCAAGAAAACTGAAAACATACGTCCGTATAAAACTTGTATATGAACATTCATAGCAGTATTATTCATAATATTCCCAAACTGATGAATGAATAAACACAAAGTGATATATCCATACAATGAAACATCATCTAGCCGTAAAAAGGAATGACACACTGATACATGCTACAACATGGATGCACCCTGAAAACACGTGAGGTGAAATTAGCCAAACACAAAGAATACACGTCAGATGATCCCATCTATATGAAATGTTCAGACAAGCAAATCCACAGAAACAGAAAGCACATTAATGACTGCCAAAGGCTAGAGGGGCAGCGAGGGGAAGAGGAAGAGGAGGAGGAATCGGGGTAACTATTAATGGATGTGAGGTTTCTTATTGACTTAAAAAATGTTCTCAACTTACATAGGGGCATGGTTGCACAATTTTGTGAATATTCTAAAAACCACTGAGTGGTACACTTTAAAAAGGTAAATTTTGTGGTTTATTAACTGCATTTCAATAAAGCTGTTATAAAACAAAAACCATGATGAGTTACCATTTCATACCTCGTAGAATGAGTAAAATCAAAAAGACTAGAAATACCAGTGTTGGCAAGGATGGGGAACACTGCTGCTGGTCAAAGGGTAAAACAGTACAACTGGTTTGGAGAACTGTCTGGCAGTGTTGAGTAAAGTTAAGCAGGCATCTACCCTATGACATATCAACTCCTAGTTATTTACTTAAGTGAAAACTTGTGACCACAAGACTTGTACAGAAATGTTCACAGTACCTTATTCATAAAAGCCCAAAAACGGAAACCATCCAAATGTCCATCAACAGGAGAACAAATGAATTATGGCACATGATCATGCAACGGAAGATTACTCAGCAGCCAAAAGCAAGCTGATAGGCACAGGAATATGGATGAATCTCAAAATTATTATCTTGACGGAAAGAAACCAAACACACAGACAAACACACAGACAAACACACAGACACAAAAACTATACCTTAACTATAGGATTCTATTTACAGAAAGCTGAAGAATAGGCAAAAGGAATCTGCCATAGCTGAAGCGAGAGCAACGGCTTCCAGAGCCGGGTAGAGGGAAAGGGGCACAAGAGGCCATTCAGGGTGAGGAGAGCGATGGTGGTGGTCACACACGTTTATAAAACTGTCAAGCTAATCAAAACAAACGCCTAAGATCTGTGAATCTTATTAAGTCTAAACTTCATCCTAATTCGAACAGAAATAGCAAGATGTGGACAAAGATTCTACTAAAACATTCATGGATGAAGTGATACGAAGTGAAAAATTCATAAAAAAATGATTATTTCTTACTGTAGTTTTGTGGCACAAGTTCTGGGTTCTTAGGATTTTTCAACTTGTAGGATACATCTCCAATATTAACTGTATCACCTAAAAAGAGAATACAGAAACACAGTCATTGTAAGAGAGCAATACACTATGCCTTCTGCAATACTGATTCTCCTGACTACAGATAAGGATGAGTGTATCACAGATATGACGTGCCAGGCGACCACAGATACACTGTCCACGTCAGGCACCATGCTGTAAAACTGGCATCTACAGCATAAGCTACACACGCGTGTGCGCTAAGTCGCTTCAGTCGTGTCCGACTCTTTGTGACCCCATGGACTGGAACCCACCAGGCTCTTCTGTCCATGGGATTTTCCAGGCAAGAATACGGGAGTGGGTTGCCATTTCCTTCTCCAGGGGATCTTTCTGAACCAAGGATCAAACTCACATCTCCTGAAATGGCAGGCAGATTCTTTATCACTGAGCCACAAGGAAAGCCAAAATACTGTTAAAGACTCATGTATGTATGCTATTTCATTTAATCTTGACTCTAAGTCACCAAGGCTTCTGTGAGCTATTTCACAGAATTGCTGTAACAGAAACTCCATCTCAAACTAGCTCAGTACAAGGACATTGGGGGTTTTGTTACTGCAGTTCTATGAAGTAGCTCACAGGAACCACAAGCACAAACACCAGGCTCAGAAACTAGCCCCAGTATGCCAGGAAAGGCCACAGGATGCACAGTCCAAGACACATCCCAGGAGCAACTCACTGAGAAACCAGCCCTGGCACCACCAGCTTCACTGTGGGACACCATGGGCAGGGGACAACTTTCTCCCCCATTTTATTTTGGTATGTCTCAAACCTGTGGGATAGTTTAAAAAACACTATCTTCAGAGGCAAAAGTCACGACTCTTCATCTTTCAAGTCTCCAGAGGCACCTTCTAATAAAAAGCACACTGTCCTAAGTAAACTGTTCTTGCAGTTTTCCTAACTCTGTCATGATTCAACCTCATGGGCAGGAAAACTGAATCGACCCAGCCTAGTCATTAGTCAGAGTCTGGCTGCCCGGGCACAGAGAGCTGGAAGCGGGAACCACCAACTTCCAGGGTAAAGCTGGGACCCTGCCTGCAAGCACGCACGCCAGGCAGGGACACCCTCCCCGCCCCCCGCCCCCTCACCTCTCTCTCTCTTGCTCTTTCTCTCTCCCCGCTCCCTCCTCCTTTCCCTCTCACCTCCTTGCTTCTCCTCCTGCCTCATTATGACTCAAGCTTTCTTTGCCTTTCCTTCTTCTGCTCTTCAACATCTTGTTGGGTGTGGAGGCCCCGTTCTAGCCTCTCTTCTATCTATAATTGCTTCTTGATGAGCTCATCTGGTCTTGTGCCTTTAAGCACGATATATTGCTTGCTCCCAAATTTATATCTGTAATCTAGACCACAGAACTCAAAGCATGGGCAACAGTCTCTGAGATGCCTAACAGTCACCTGCTGGTTGGCATATGCAAAACTGAACTTCTGATCTGTGCGTGCTCCACCCACAGTATCCCCCAGTTCCGCGAATGGCAAGTTAGTGCTTCCAGTTTCTCAGACCAGAAATCTTACAGCCAGTCTTAACTGCTCTCTCCCACACCCCATTAGAAAACAGTACTGACTCTGTCATTAAGATACATGCATATATATATATATATGTAGTACTGCCCACTTCTCCCGCCATCCTCTACCACCACAGTGCCAACGCAAGCCAGTTAGGGGGTTACTATTTAAATCCAGTTTCTCATTTAAACAGTGTTATCTCTCACCTCCTTACACATCTCCTGTCTCGATGCTTGCACTCTACAGTTATCAACAGAGCGCCCACAGGGATCATAAGAAAACAAGAATGAAGTGATGCCAGTCCTCTGCTCAACCCCCATCTTTGCAGTGGCCTCCAAGGCTATTTCTGATCTGGCTCCTCACTTCCCTTCTAAAGTCATCTCCGGCTAGTGTCCTCCTCTCTTCTACTCAGCCGCAAGTTCTCTCACTTCCTTCAACATGTCAGTCATACATTCATTTCAGGCTTTTGCGCTGGATTTTCCTACCGACTGAAATGCTTTTCCTAAATACATCCATTATCAATCACGGCCCCAGCAAGAAACTGATAGCTCATTCAAACTGAGTAACTGAGGAGAGAATAATGCAGGAAGCATTTATGAAGGTGTGGGCAGAGTCTGGGAAAACCAACAAAGATGGAGCAGTACCCTGGGACTAGCAAGAACAGAAAGCCACTACCCTCACCGGGCCTGCAGGAGCAAGGGAGAGCACACGGAGCGGGCAGGCACAGTTACAACGACGGACACAGCCAATCCAAGGTGGTGACTGGCAAAGGGGGACTGGGGGATAAACACGAAGCAAAACTGACAGGACTGAGAAGCGACAGGAGACAACTTTAAAATCATATCTTACTACGACTCTCTCAGAAGCAACGGAAGAGGAGGGGAAAAAAGAAGAATATGGGAGTAAAGGCGATCCCTTCCTGACCTTCCGGCTAAGACCAAGCGTAGAAGCAAAGACCTGAAAACATTATAAACCACTTAGCCTAAATCGCCCTTCTGGAACACTGCACCCAACAATGGCAGAATTCTCTTTAAACACACATGCAACATTCACCAAACTCGATCTCTGGCTGCCTCATAATGCAAGTCTTGATAAATTTCAAAGGACTGAAATCATACAAAGTATACTTTCTGATCAAAATGGAATTAAACTAGAACCTCATAACAAAAAGATGACATTTGGGAATCAAGTAACAGGCTTCCAAAAAACCCAAAGAAGAATTCACAATGGAAATTGGGCTCATTAAGAAGCAGTGTAGTGGGCTTCCCTGGTTGGCTCTAAGGTAAAGAATCCACCTGGCAATGAAGGAGAAACACGTTTGATCTCTGGTCCCAGAAGACCCCACATACCATGGAGCAAACTACGCCCATGCAGCACGACTGAGCCTGGGCTCTGGAGCCTGGGAACTGCAGCTCCTGCAGCCCAAGCACCCTACAGCCTGTGCCCTGCAACAAGGGAGTCCACTGCAACGAGAAGCCCGTGCACCCCAACTAGAGAGTGGCCCCTGCTCACCCCAGCTGGAGCAAAGCTCTCAGAGCAACAAAAACGCAGCCAGCCAAACTAATCATAATTACTATTAACAACTAATAAATAAAACAAACAGGGCAGTGATCAATTTGTCATGCCTGCTGCAGGCAAAGAGGAAAATGACACTCACAGGGTGGGAGCATTTGTCCTTCCTGCCTCAAATGCCAATGTTCTTGGCTAACTGTTGTTACCATGATACACTTTGCTGAATCATCTAATCCATACCAATGGCCCCGCTTTGACCTCTGTACAATTAAAGTCTTACATGTCTACTTTGGCTGAGATCTCTCTCCTGAGTTCCATGCCTCTCAGTAGCCTTTTGGACACTTTGAAATTCCAGACACACCTCAAATTTAACATGAGAAGAACAGAACTCTATGTTCTCTGTGTGTGTTGTCCAACCATCTACAACCAGCTCTACCAGATCTATCTGAGAAAATGATGCTTTTTATCTCAGCCTAGAAGGCAAAAAAAGCAGAGACATTACTTTACCGACAAAGGTCCGTCTAGTCAAAGCTATGGTTTTTCCAGTAGTCATGTATGGATGTGAGAGCTGAACAATATAAAAGGTTGAGCACCAAAGAATTGATGCCTTTGAACTGTGGTGTTGGAGAAGGCTCTTGAGAGTCCCTTGGACTGCAAGGAGATCCAACCAGTCCATCCTAAAGGAGATCAGTCCTAAATATTCATTGGAAGGACTGATGCTGAAGCTGAAACTCCAATCCTTTGGCCACCTGATGCGAAGAACTGACTCACTGGCTAAGACCTTGATGCTGGGAAAGATTGAAGGCAGGAGTCTCCTTCAACAGAGGATGAGATGGTTGGATGACATCACCTACTCAATGCACATGAGTTTGAGCAAGCTCCGGGAGTTGGTGACAGACAGTGAAGCCTAGTGTGCTGCAGTCCATGGGGTTGCAAAGAGTTGGACATGACTGAGCAACTAAACTGAACTGATCCATAGAAAAGCACTAAATTCCTTAACTTGGGTTGTCTGGTTGTTTTATTTTTTCATTAACAGTGATCTTTTGATGTGTTCTGAGTAGCTGATCTGTACTGCAAAATCTCCTACATACTCTGACTCCCCCTCATTGCCTCTTTGGAGCAGTCTCTCAGAGTTATCTGAGATGCTATGTCCTGGGTTTGAAGTCCTCAGAAAGTCTGCCAAATAAGACATAACTCTCAACTTCTAGGCTGTGCACTTTTTTCAGACAACAGTTTTGCCAACCAAGCAGGGCATACTTGTCTCCTTTGCCTAAACTCTATGGGGATCCAGAACCCTGAGAGAGCAGAGCCCTCTTGTGCCCGTCCACCTCCTCAGAGTCCAGATGAATCTGGGTCTCTCCTGGCTCCAGGATCTCCTGTTAATGGCTGATGACTCTGAGTTTCATTTGGCAGCATCTCAGTACCAGTTGAAAGATATTAGGGAGTGATGCCCTAATCTAAAGGTATTAGGGGAGCCCTGTTGAAAAACACTGAGAGACATCCCTAACTGGAAGATAGGGGAGTCTGGAATTTGCTCAGTAAAAGAAATTGAGAGGTCTGAGTTGAGAGGTTGGGGGAGGAGAATGACTTGAAATTTTTAAAGGAGAACTGGAAACCAGCCTCCAGCTAATACTCCAGCTAGATCATACTTGAAAGTACCTAAATTTTACTAAAAAAATTTCTTAACCTTAAATGACCAAACTGGGGGAGGGGGGAGGTGTGTGTATGCAGTTAAGTTAAAAATTTGGCTTGATAAAAAATATCTTTTCAGAATTCTGACCTTAAACAAAATCTTTGTAGAGGAGACTTGCATTTCTCTTCCTGTGTCTTTGAGATGTATCAATAAATGTTCTGCCTGATCTTCTTAGGGAGGTGTGTGTGTGTGTGTGTGTGTGCGCGTGTGTGTGTGCGCGTGTGTGTGCGCGCGCGCGCGCGTGTACTTTAAGAATTTTATTTAGGTGACATCCTCCCCATTCTCGTACAGGGAAGCCTCTTACATCTTACTAGTTTGAATCACTGTTAGTATATATCTCATTAATAGCCAAATGATGAGTGTGTGTGTGTGTGTGCGCGCGCGCGCGCGTGCGTGCGTGTACTTTAAGAATTTTATTTAGGTGACATCCTCCCCATTCTCGTACAGGGAAGCCTCTTACATCTTACTAGTTTGAATCACTGTTAGTATATATCTCATTAATAGCCAAATAATGAATCCTTTAAATTAGAGAAGCTTTTAAACTGGTAAGTTTTTAGAGAGCTATCATTATAAACGGCTGTTTTACTGGTATCTATAAAAATTAAATTAAAGATGGGAAAAAGGAAATATATCTAATGGCTATCCCTAGAACTTCCTTAGTTTAAAACAAGGAAGAAAAAAAAGCAGTTTGGGAAGTTTTATTTGTGGTCTTTGCTTCCCCTCCATGGGTCTTACAGATGCTACTAAAAACATCAGAATAATTAATGTTAACAGGAAAAAAAACTGTAAGGAAAGTCTAGATACTTTTTCCAACAAGGTAGAAATCTTAAAAAGACTTACCCCAAATAGATAAAGAAATCTTTAAATGGTTATTCAAAATGCAATAAATAAAATGGACACTTAAGGGATTAAAACACAAGGTTTTGATATTACACTACCTAAGGTTAAGTGGACCAGAAGGGAAACCCATGTGGTCCCCAACATTAAAAGCCAAACAAGTCCACTCTATTTACTCCAGATTTGTTAAGTATAGGTTTAAGGGGCTGGAAAAAAAATTACACTGAGATACCTGACCAACAATTAGGCCAATTAATCAAGATTAACAAAAGGGCCTGAGTTTCATGGCTCTACGCCCTCTATGGGGATCCCAGAGCCTTTAAAAAAAAAAATAGATAAAATGGACAGGGAATAAAAAGAAAAACTTCTAGAACTCCTCCTGTAAGATCGAAACTTGCTGACTGGATTCTAGTGAAAGCTAAAGATATAAAACATAGAACTGAAATAAGTATATAAGAATTGATATATTTTCATTGGTTTTATATAAGATGGCTACATCTGTTTTCTTTAATTCTGAGATAGACATGTTTCACTGAGGAATATTTCCCTGTGTGGTATTATAAGACAAAACATATAGATCTGCTTGTCAGGAAATACTAATTAAATATATTAAAGGAAATCAATAGGGACTTCCCTGGTGGCTTAGATGGTAAAGCGTCTGTCTACAATGCGGGAGACCTGGGTTCGATCCCTGGGTCGGGAAGATCCCCTGGAGAAGGAAATGGCAATCCACTCCAGTACTATTGCTTGGAAAATCCCATGGACAGAGGAGCCTGGTAGGCTACAGTCCATGGGGTCGCAAAGAGTCGGACATGACTGAGCAACTTCACACACACACACACCTGAGCCATACAATGGAGAAAAAAGTGGGAACTAATATTCAAGGACTAATAAAAATAAAAACAGTGATTTTGTTCTGGGTTTAACTTATGAACTTAGAAAGAGGCTCTTTATTGAATGCTTTATATGAGTTTTTGAAGGCATGATAGAGTAAACTCTAAAATTCTAGAACATAGAACTCTTAAATTTGAATTAGAAATCTCTGATATGGCAAAGCAACTTTCAAATATTATATATATAATTATATAATAAAATACATATAAACATATATATATATATATATAGCGGCAAATCAATCTTTTAACATCACTGAGGTGACAAACAGTTCTTCGGGTAATTAAAAACAACTGTTTTTGTTCTGCAAAGCTCTGCAAATCAGAAATGTAAATATAGCCCACAATGACCTGAGATTGAGTCTAATTGCTCAGTCAGGCAAAACCTGAAGCCAAGGGGAAAAAATTACAAAGGTGGTAATTTTAAATTCAAACCACTGGAAAGCCTCCCTCAACTGAAAATCTAATTCATAGACTTCTTAGAATCTTTATCAAAGACAAACACAAATCTTTAAATCTCTTTTCCACAAATAGTAAAGTCTCAGTCATCTAAGCACGCCAATTTAATTCATCTCAAGTGTTATTTACAAACTAGTAAGTTTATACTGTAATACCCGATTCATTTCTAAGTTTCTTAAGTGAAGCCATGAGCTCTCTAGTTTTGCCTATTCACATATCTCTGTACACATTATATATATGAGATATCTCTATCTCTAGAAAATATCAAAATTAAATTTATAAGAGCTCTATTTAATTGACTCAAAAGTAAATGCTTACAAACTGAATATTTCTACACAGAAAGAAACTGATCAAAATGACTTTCAAGTTCATGTTAATTGAAAATATTTAATATTAAGTTAATACCTGGTCTTAAGGTTAGTTTAAGTTTGTTGAGCTAATTAATATGGACATGTCTTTAGAGTGACCAACATTAGGTACAATACTTATTGTACCAAGGTTTAATGGAAGTTAAATAAAATTTGTTAGTATCTATTGCAAATTTGTCAGTATGAAAAATAACTTGGTATAATAAATATTTACAAGTGAATTCAATGCAAATGAGATAGTTTTTAGATGAACTTTTAAGGAATATTTATATTTAAGGAATGTCTACTTAAGAATAATCTCTCCAAATATTTGGCAACTTTAATTTAGAGCTATGCTAAATTAGGTGATGGAAGTTTATTAAATAACAAGTCATTCTCAAATAAAATAAGATATGTCAATTACTTAACAGAGAAACTAAAGGTTTTTAGGACTTATTAATGAATATGTTTGGTGCTACCCTGAGATGTTCTCTATAAAAAAGGAAAGGTTTTTAGAAATTATCACTAGTATTTATGTTCGCCAATCTACAGAAAGCTAATGTAAAAGACGGTTCGTAATTGCTTACTTCTTAGTTTTCACTAGAAATTAAGGTTTTTAAGAGTTGAGGATTCTAATTTAAACATGTAATTAAAGCTAACAGAAATAATAAAGGAAACATTTCAGTATATAGTAGGAAAATGGAATGTGTGTTTTTCAGAAAAGGAGGCATTAAAAATGGAACTACATGTTATTAAGAGAAAAGAAAGTAAGTTTATCTTAGAGCTGGTTGTTTCTGGATGGAAAGACTAAATTAGGACAAACTAGACAAAGACAGATACAGGCAGTGATGGAAGGTTTGTGGATGGTCAGGATTGGCTAGATTTAGATCAAAGTTAATTAAGTGAATTTTGTTGTTAAAAGTAAGCTGGTAAAAGACTAGCTCTAATTTTCTCTCTCTTTTAAGAGAGCAGTTTCCTTTGCCTTTGATCAGAAAGCACAGGATACTGGCCCAGTTATCTGAGATGGCTATCAAAGGAATGAGCTCAGTGAGCCTAGACTTTGCATCTCACTATACATGTATGTTTGCCTTTCATAGCAGACTGTGTGAGTTCCCGCGCCCTTAAGTGATCTGTATTTGTTTTCTGAAATCATTTGTGACTTTGGTTAAATAAACATCAATTCATATGACCTATGATACTATTGTGTGTGTTCTTGTTTTTAAATTGGGGTATAATCGCTTTATAATATTACATTAGTTTCTGCTGTACAACAACATGAATCAGCTATATGTATACATATCCCCTCCCTCCTTATTGTGTTTTAAACCTTTTTGATATTGTTAACAAACTTCCCAAACATGAAAATCTAACAAGTTCTTTTAGCTTCCAGCTAACTCTTCAAATGAAGAAGGAAATGGCAACCCACTCCAGTATTCTTGCCTAGGAAATCCCACGGACAAAGTCTGAGCCTGGTGGGCTAAAATCCATGGGGTCACAAAGAGCTGGACATGACTTAGCAACTGAGCACTGAAAACAACTCTTCAAAGGAACACTGCGAAACCTCAAAGAGGACTGTTAAACTAATTAGGCTTATTTGGTATGTTGAATTACTTGAGAAACATTGTCTGGAGGTGAACTTTAGGTTATAATGTAGAGGTGAATGTCATTAATATATTCCAAAATTTATATGGAATTCCTAAAATCTGATAGATGCCCTGATATAATGTTATCAGTCATAATCCTGTGTGTGTGCTAAGTCGCTTCAGGTGTGTCCAACTATGTGCGACTCTGTGCGCTATAGCCCATCGGGCTCCTCTGTCCATGGGGTTCTCCAGGCAAGAGTACTGGAGTGAGCTGCCATGCCCTCCTCCAGGGGATCTTCCCAACCCAGGGATCGAACCCGGGTCTCTTAAGTCTCTTGCATTGGCAGGAGGGTAACACTAGCACCACCTGGTTCTCTTAAAATGTTTCATGTCACAGAAACAGCCAAGTTTCTTGCCAACTGCGCTGTACTCAAATCTCTAACCATGCCAGTCTAAGTTTCGTCCTTTATAGACAATCATTAGTTTACACTGATAGTTCAACAAAATGAGTCAAGAAGACTCATAAAAAGGACTTTTTAACAAATACAAGTTTCTGAAAGTCTTTAGATAAATATGATTTATAACTTTATGACTTTTTCGGAAACATATTGGCTTTTAATATTTGTTGCCCAGAAAAAAAAAAAACTTACCTCTTATGCTATGGCCTACAACAAATTGATGAACTATACCTTTGTAAACAAAAATATAACATTTTTCTCTCTACCTGATCCTTCCAGAATTTGGCTTCTCTGGCTAGCTTTCTGTGGACTTGATGGTTTATTGCAACCAATTATAACTAGTTATACTAATAACGAGTCATACTAATCATTAATTTGTTCTGTTTCCATACTCTTCATTCTTTGTGTCTCCCTGCTACACCTTGACTTTACCAATGCTATTAGCTGTATTACTTATATCCTATCTATTTTATAAGATTCTTTTCTCTTACATTACCCAATGTGTAACCAGGCAAGAAAATTGATAATGGCTAAACATCTTGAGGTATTAGATCACATTTATAATTCTACATACTAACAATTTTCAAAATAAATAGGTTAATTGTAACAGTATAATTCTACGTATGGGAAAAAGCAACAAGAGAAAACATTTTCTGGATCATAATAGACTAGTAAATCAGAGGATCCAGAGGATTTTAAATTATCAATGGGGTCTAATCCAGAAATTAGCACCTGGAGTGGTATATCAAGAACCTTTGCCTGACCTAGGAATAAGCATTCCTAGCAATGTGGGACAAAAGTTGGTTGTGAAATGTCTCTCAAACATTGGTCATATTTTGGACCGGAGAGACCGTGAACTAAAATACTGCCTGCCATATCAGTAAACAAAGAATGTTGCAGCCATCAAGCCACACGTTACACCCACCCAAAGGTGAGCCCTGAGGGGACTCAGGATGGAAGCAAGCTCCCCACCGCTACAGCCACCCTTGAAAGTGCACTCTGAGGGGACATGAGGTGAGAAGGCAGAGGGTACCGGCCCCAGCTGTCGGAAGCGTGGTTCAAAGGAGCGAGCCCTGCTTTGCGCCCTTCCACACACAGGAAAGCACGACGTCCCGTAACTGCAGACACCTGGTCTTCCTTCACTAACAACGTCCTTTCGATGCTCTAACCACCTGGTCTTCACTGCAAAATCTCCTACATACGCTGGCCCCCCCGCTTGGCCCTGGAGCAGTCTCTCAAAGTCGTCTTCGATGCAGTGTCCTGGCCCTGAAATCCTCAGAAAATCCACCAAATAAAACTCTCAGCTTCTAGGCTGTGCTTTGTTTTTCAGACTACACATTTTAAAAATACATTTTAAAGAGTGTTGTAACAATTTTTGGTTTTAAATGTCAATATTTACAATACAATGGAGACAACATGCTCTTCAACTATTTATACTTATCAGGGAAATTTCTAGATATCCACCTAAAAATGTACATGGGGATATATATTTGTAAAACCTAAGAACTAAGTGAGAAAAACATTTGAAGACCACTGTTCAGTCTGTAAGACTATAGCATTTTGTCAGCAAAGTCTATGTTTTAATTATTTTTGTATCCCCAGCACCAAAAATAATACCTCAAACCAAGCAGGTATTCAATAAATGAATATATAAATGAATGATTACATTGGGTTGGACCAGAAGTTCCTTCAGGTTATTCCATAATGTCTTATGGAAAAACTCAAACAGACTTATGGCCAACCCAATAGTTTTTAGTCAAATACTGTTTTTCTTCATTAGGTTTTGTTTCAAGCCCCATTTTCTACATTCTTTGAGAATAGCCCATCTTCTAACGTGCTCAGAAATCTAGTAACTAAAAATATAATAAACTGAGCAAAAATGTAAAAAAAAAATCGTCATTTATCTGTAAAGGATTCATATAGGGGAAGTACTATAAGTATTAATCTAAAAGACAATAATAATACTTACACAACAGGCAATACAGCATAAGCAAAAGACATTAATGCACGCCTCTCTTCAAATAAACCACAAAAACATTTTGGTTAAGTGTAATTATTTGTTTAAAAAGATTCAAGTTAATAAAACACTCATAATGGAAATTGTTAGAATAACTAAGAATGAGTTAACAGAAAGTATAAATTGTTATAGAATATGCTGCTTAACATTTATTACATTTATCATTACAAACAATACCAAAATGTAAGCACTGAGCTTTCAATGAGAACTGACTCACTGGAAAAGACCCAGATGCTGGGAAAGACTGAAGACAGGAGGAGAAGGGGATGGCAGAGGATGAGATGGCTGGATGGCATCACTGACTCGATGGACATGAGTCTGAGTGAACTCCGGGAGTTGGTGATGGGCAGGGAGGCCGGGCGTGCTGTGATTCATGGGTTGAAGAGAGTCGGACACAACTGAGCGACTGAACTGAACTGAACTGAACTGAACTTCTTCTCATACTGTGAGCTATAAGGACAGTCAAAATCTAGGCCTGTCAGTAAGGCTATCACTGCTACCACCTTAAGACAGCCTGCCAGACACAAACCAATACAGCAGAAAATCAGATTCAGCAGAGGAAGAGTAGAGAGTGGCGGAACCAAGGGAAAGGCGGAGAGCCCAAGCCCTAAAGAAATTCTGACATCCTACACTAGCCGAGGCTGAAGTCACTGGACTGCTCATCTATGTGAACCCATGACACGTTTTTCTGTACATATTTCTGTCACTGAAAACCTCATGACTGCTAACTACTACAACCAATTTTGTATAGTAAAGGCAGGTGGAGCAAGTGTCACTATTCCTCTTTTACAAAGAAGACACATACTCACAGAGGAATACAGGACATTTTGACCCTGAGGATATTCTGAGAACAAACATTTCAATCAAAATAATACTAATAGTCATAAATTTTCATCAAGTGATTAGCTTTAGAATAAAATTAAGCCAAAAGGACTTCTTGATCAAGTTTTATAGAGCACTTTTTTTATTTAAAGTATTATTTTATAGTAAAGATTTGTCAATTACTCTTTTGTCCATAGAGAATTTCACCAATTATATCCTCTACCCTCTGTCCTCTGTTTTCCTTTATGGCTATCAGTGTGGACTGAATATCAAAAAGATTGCTCTTTCTTCAATTTTTAATCAACAAACGTTGTAGTATATAGCTCTGCCAGAAGTTTATTTGATAGTTTCAATGGCACCCCACTCCAGTACTCTTGCCTGGAAAATCCCATGGACGGAGGAGCGTGGTAGGCTGTAGTCCATGGGTCGCTAAGAGTCGGGCACGACTGAGCAACTTCACTTTCACTTTTCACTTTCATGCATTGGAGAAGGCAATGGCGACCCACTCCAGTGTTCTTGCCTGGAGAATCCCAGGGACAGAGGAGCCTGGTGGGCTGCCGTCTATGGGGTCGCACAGAGTTGGACATGACTGAAGCGACTTAGCAGCAGCAGTAAGTCTTTACATTTTTTGTTTGACTGATAGTTTTTATTTAATTTTTGGCCAACCCAGGAGAATTGTGGGTATTTTCTTCAGATAGTTCAAAGCTGTTCTATTGCCAAGATCTTTATCTATCTCAAAAATGCTTTTCTTAGTTACATATTTCAGGCACATCCATGGGCAGCCCTTCTTCTACAATGGGAGATCCAATGATTCTTGCCTGCCAAATTGTAGGCTACAAATCAAGTTAATTAATATACACACCTTAGGACATTCAACTCTGAAACAGACTCACAATTCAATGACCTGCAACTTTGAACTAAACCAACCAAAGAAGTTGGCTTACTTCTAGGTTTCTCAACAGACCGATTTACTGGGCCAGATGATTCTTTATTGTGAGGGGATGTCCTGTAGAATGGTAGGATGTTTAGCAGATTCAAGGGTTTCTACCCATTAGATATAAGTAGCACCCCCTTTCTCTTGGTAAGGGCAACCAAAAATGCATTCAGACATTGCTGAATGCCCCCTGGGGAAGGGGAATTACCTCAGTTAAGAACCACGTAAGTGCCATTTTTTTTTTTAATACAAAACTTAGACCCAAGAGGAAACCAAATTTATCAGCAGTTTCCAGGTTAGTCTCTGTGTTCCCAATAAATTGTTTTCCTAGCAATTTATTCGCTTACAACTGTCCTGGGATGTTATTGCTAAATTCTTTAATACACAAACTCACTGTCCTCAGGTGCAAAGTAGTTAATAATTCCTCCAAAGTTCAATGCCTAGTAAATAGAGAGCTAAGACTTGCGCACACACACATATAGGTTTTCCCCTTTACACTATATTTCTGAATTGAAGCAGGAGTTCTATGTTTCCCTTCCCCAAAGTCATTAATTCTATTATAAACTAAGGATATAATCTTAAAATCACAAAGATATATACGGATGGATGTTTATTACACCATTTATAGGTTTAAAAATAGATAACCTGAATGTCTAAGAATAGGATACTGGTAAAATAAGTTATATGGATAAATATATGAACTTAACGCTTATTTAAAATAACCATATAGCGCAGTATTTATCACCATATTAATACATTCACAATAATAGCTGAGAATAAATTATAAAACATACATGATTCACTTTTTTAAAAAGAAATTTGTATTCATATACATAATAATATACATATTATTTTACAAAACCTGGGCTTCCCTGGTAGCTCAGATGGTAAAGCGTCTGCCTACAATGCAGGAGACCAGGGTTCAATCCCTGGGTGGGGAAGATCCCCTGGAGAAGGAAATGGCAAGCCACTCCAGTATTCTTGCCTGGAGAATTCCACGGACCAAGGAGCCTGGTAGGCTACAGTCCATGGGGTCGCAAGAGTCAGACACGATTGAGCGACTTCACTTCACTTTAAAAAATCTGGTAACATTAACACAAAAAAAAAAGACAATCATGAATCTACATGGAAACAGTCCGTTTTAGAGGACTTCTCTGTATTTTACTTACAACAAACATAGATTTCTTATACAGAATTTTTAAATACTTCTGTTAAAAAACTTATACACAAAAGTCATAAAGTAGTGAAACCCTTTAATAATAACAGTATAAAAGGACGGTGTTCAAAATGTCAAAGTGGAGTTACAGAGTTATGTTTCCATATTATCACTTGATCCATGATACACCTGTGCCTGTTTGACATGAGAGTCCTACTGAACTAATCTGTCTCCTCCTGAGGAAACACTACAATAATCTTTATTGAAAATTCTTTGCAGGGAATTCCCTGGCAGTCCAGAGGTTAAGACTCTGCACTCTCACTGCTGAGGGCCCAAGTTCAACCACAGCTCAGGGAACTAAGATACCACAAGCAACTTAGCCAGCCAAAACAACAACAACAAAAGAACTCTGCAGCAGCTAACCTCCTTGTTAACCTCTTTGTTCTAAAACCAAGAGACAATACAACTAATTGAAGTGTAAAGAGATATGCAGAATTTACAAATTACGGATGTTTAGACAAAGGATAAAAAGCGGTGGGTTTGGGTTTGGTTTTGTTTGTTTGTTTTTAAACAAAATGACCCTCTCTTTCCTCTGCCTCTCAGGCTTTATAAAGCTCCTATCTTAAAGGCCAACACAGCAAATTCCAGTCACTCCTGGTCCCTCTGTATGAACTGGAACATAATAATACACTGAATGCTTATTAGGTACAACGAGTTGACAGGCACAAAAAGGAACATAAAAATAAATAAGACGTACATACAGCCTAGGAGAGATAAAAATAGTATATAATTTGTATCTATTGTTTATGTACCGTGTTGTTCTTTTTCCAAACTACTAGGAAGCAATGTCAATTACTGGCAGAGAGAAGAGTTACCAGTCACATGGCTGAGCGCAGATGAGCACATCTTCCCAATCTAACCTGTAATTCATTACGGCACACTGCTATTTGCGGTTTACATTTCTCTATGTGTGACATCTGGTTCAAAAGGGGACACTCCAACCTTGATGGCCAGTGTTACATCCGAGGGAAGCCCAGAGCTTGCTGCCTGTTTACCTGGCTCACAGCTGTTTTTACTTGAGTCCAGATCTCTGGTGAGTCTCCAGGTACATTTATCCTCAGTCCTCGTATCTTCAACCTTAAGAATCTTTGTGGTAGCAAGGCAAGTAGGGTTAACATAGCTTACTCTTTGTGTCATGACGCTAAGTGACTGAGTCTAAGAAGTGAACACGTCATTAGTAATGTGTACGTGAGTCTCACATTTGCAGCAAAGCTTGTACTTTGGATTTGCTCAACATAATACACATTTTGAGGTCATGTCTAAATGTTTTTATAGTCAACATGTATTATTCATGTACAAAGAACAATTATTATTTAAAGTTCACATGACTTAACCCTGCTAAGGTCCCCTGGAGGACGAAATGGGAACCCACTCCAGTATTCTTGCCTGGAAAATCCCATGGACAGAGGAGCCTGCTGGGCTACAGTCCATGGGCCAAAAAGATTCAGACACAACTTAGCAATTCAGCACACACACAGGCAACAGCCTACCTAGAGAGTTCTCACAGTTCAAACCTAAAAGGAACTGTTTTCATTTCTTCTAAAGCCAAGAAAACAATAAATCTCACATAGCTGAAAATATACTAAAAATAATAAAGAAGCTAACTTTGAACATTAATATATGTCAGGGACCCTAATAACTAATTAAATCCTCACAACAACCCTATCTAATATACTTTCCTTATCCTCATTTTACAGTTAAGAAAACTGGGACACAAAATTAGGTAACCTACTCTCAAATCCCCAAATACATATATACACACACACACACACACACACAGTGCAGAAATGGGCTCCAACCAGGCTGATTCATTCTAAAGCCTGAGTTATAGATCTTTGACCTCTGCTAAGGCAAAGGAGAAACAAACAGCTCAAAGAAAGAAGAAAAAAAAAAAAATCCTAGAAACGTAATAATTGATAAAGGAGCAAAACATGAAATAAAACTCTATACAGGAAAAAAGAAAAAAGCATTTGTTCAATGAAATGAATCAAATGGATAGGACTTAATCTCCCTCATTTCTGACAAGGAAAATTATTGGTGGGTGGGGGGAGGAGCGTGCAAAAGAAACAACGAAACTAGCAATTTCATAGTGAAAATCTCTCTTATTCTTAGCAACAACGCGGAATATCTTGCCTACAATCACTCTGCCACTCAAGTGAAGCAACAACATACATCCCTTTCCTTAACCAGCACAAAGGATCTAACTCCAGCACAAACACAGAGTCCCTAAAACCAGCCCGGGCAGAGCCAGGAAATACTTTGCTTAGAAATCTGAGCAGGGAATTCCCTGGTGGTCCAGTGGTTAGGACTAGTGCTTTTCACTGCCAAGGGTTAGCTGTGTGATCTGCAGGAAGTCACTTTTCTTTTCCAGGTCTCCATGACCTCAATCATAGAGTCAAGGGTTTAAACTAAATCAAGTTGCGGTTTGGGTTCTAGAACATCGTGAACTGGGAGAAAAGAAAACTTCCAAGCAGAACTTCGACAGAAAGGCTCACGGATACGTTTAAAACAGAACGAAGGGGTTCTCTGGCGAGAACGCACACTTGTCAGCGGCCGCCAGCCCTGGCTGGAACATGGCACGGACTGACTTCCATCCAGGTCCTGGGGACTCGGAGAGCAAGGTCAGGCCCAGCTTTCCGCAGCCTCTGAGGGCAGCTGCATGAACCCCTGTGTGTACAGTAATCTAAGTCAGAATCCCGGGGTGGGATGGTGAAGGAACCACTGGGGTCAGGAAAAAGCATCATTTCAGATCATCAGGAACCTAAAGCCAGGCCCCTCGCATCACAGAAGGAGGCTCAGAGACTGCAAACGCCTGGCCCCGCGCTACCCAGCAGACAGAGGCGGAGACTAGAGCTCCCGGAGCCGCGCTCCTTCCCAAGGAAGCCGCGGGGAGTGAGGGGGCGCGGGGACGCGGAGGGCCCGCGCGCGGCGAGCGCGGCCGCGGGGCGCCCCGGGTTACCTGAGCCGGCCCCCGCCCCTGCGTGCAGAAGCCTGGCCTCCGAGCGCGGCGCGGCGCCTCCCGGCTGGCGCCGCACCACCTGCCGCAGGAGCAGCCGCACGCGCCGCGCGGCCGGAGGGCCGCCAGGCGGCCCGAGGAGCAGGAGCCGCGACTGCATGGGGGCCGTCGCCGAGCGCAGGGACAGGGGGTCCGCGGCGAGCGGCGCTGCGGGACGGGCGGCGTGAGGCGGCACGACAAGGGGGACAGGAAGCGGCGGCGCGCGGAGTCCGCCGGAAATTCCTTCCCCCGGCGCGCCCGGCTTGGCCGGCCCGGGCGGCCCTGGGCCCGCTGGGGTGCCGGTCCCCGCCGCCTGGAGCCGTGCCCGGGGCCGGCGGGGAGGAGCGCGTGCCGGCGGTGACCCCGGGGCGCGCCTCGCCCTCACCTGCGGCGCGTCCCCGGACTCCCTGACAGGCCTCCGGCGGCTCCATACGGTCCCGTCAGTGCTAGGGACTTCAGGAGATGCTGAAAGGTGTCAGGAGCCTTTGATGGTGTCACTCTTTCTTGGTTAATGGCCCGGTCTTCGTGTATTTCGTTTTCCCTGTGACCCCATGGACTGCAGCACGCCAGGCCTCCCTGACCTTCACCGTCTCCAGGGGCTTGCTCAGACTCACGTCCATTGAGTCAGTCAGTGATGCCGTACAACCATCTCATTCTCTGCCGTCCCCTCTCCTCCTGCCCTCAATCTTTCCCAGCATCAGGGTCCTTTCTCCTGAGCGGGTTCTTCGCATCATTTGGCCAAAGTATTGGAGCTTCAGCTTCAGCGTCAGTCCTTCCAGTGAATATTCAGGGTTGCTTTCGTTTAGGATTGACTGGTCGGATCTCCTTGCAGTCCAAGGGACCCTCAAGAGTCTTCAACACCACCTTCAAAAGCATCAATTCTTCAGCCTTCTTTATGGTCCAACTGTCACATCCATACATAACTACTGGCAAAACCATAGCTTTCCAGTACACTGCTTCAAACCCTTTCCAGAATTGCATAGGTGTTCTGGAGATTGTGGGTACACCTATCTGGATTTGTTGTAACCACACCTGTGTATTCAATCAATACCTGAAAGCCTAACCCTCCCCCCCCCCCCGCCCCCTCATGTTTTATTAGTTAGTGTTAGTCTCTCAGTCCTGCCTGACTCTTTGCGACCCCATGGACTGCAGTCCACCAGGCTCCTCTCTCCATGGGATTTTCCAGGCAAGGATGCTGGAGTGGGCATGTTTTATTACCACACCTTAATAAATTCTAAACAGAAAACTCACATCTTGGCGATACACTGGCCAAAATGTCAGTAAGTACCCAAATCAAACCCTTTTTGGGTTGTTCTCCCGTGCAAGAGTTCAGTTCAGTTGCTCAGTCGTGTCCAACTCTTTGCAACCCCACGGACTGCAGCACACCAGGCCTCCCTGTCCATCACCAACTTCCAGAGTTCACTCAGACTCATGTTCATGGAGTCGGTGATGCCATCCAGCCATCTCATCCTCTGTCATTCCCTTCTCCTCTCACCTTCAATCTTTCCCAGCATCAGGATCTTTTCAAATAAGTCAGCTCTTGGCATCAAGTGGTCAAAGTACTGGAGTTTCAGCTTCAACATCAGTCCTTCCAATGAACATTCAGGACTGATCTCCTTTAGGATGGACTGGTACAAGAGTTACATGAGCATAATCTATGTCTTTAGTAAGAGAAGCAAGTATGACACTGGCTAAAGCTGCCTCTCTGTCATGCATGCCAAAAGGGGAAGTGGTACTACCACCAAACAAAGGCTAATATAACTATAGCACATCTCCAAAATATCAGGAGTGCATTGAGCAAGGCAAAACGTTTACATTGTCACACCAAACAAACAGCAGGCAAAGAGAATGCAGAAGACTTCACTCTGAGCTAAAGGCCTTGCTAACTCGAGAGCTGTTACCATCTTTAAATTACACTGAACACCTACCTTATGTGTGACACTGTGATGGGTGCTGAGAAGAAAGTGGGTAGGAGACTTCACAAGAAAACAGCTGAGGGAACTCCCCTAGGGGTCCAGTGGCTAAAAGTCTGAGCTCCCAATGCAGGGAGCCTGAGTTTGGTCCCTGGTCAGCGAACTGGATTCTACTTGCCACAACTAAAGAGTTTGCATGCCCCAACTAAAGATTCCCCATGCCACAGTGAAGAGCAAAGATCCTGCATGCTACAGCTAAGACCAGGTTCAGCCAAATAAATATTTTTTAATGAAAAAGGAAAAAAGTTGAACTGGGTGAGACTGTGCACCTTGCTGAGGACTGGACTTAACATGTTCAGGCTGAAACAGGCTTCTAATGTAGTTGGGGAGATAGTGAAAATAAAGTAACTAAGTTTGCATAGTGCATTACAACGTGGTTACACATGTATGTTCTCATACCAACTTCATACCAACAATAACCCTTCAGACTGCTAGGGGAGAATAGCTGTAGAATGTAACAATTTATGAAATACCTCTCCCACTTTGAGTGCATCCTATATGTCTGGCATTGTGCTAAATATTTTAATGCATTAACTTATTTCATACAGCAACACTTTATTATTAGTATCCCCCATTTTACAGATGAAGAAACTGAGGTGGAAAAGTTAAGTACCTTGGTTGGGGCATTTCTGTTTAACTTTGCTGGAATCCAAAACATGCTTCAAACCATGCTTCAAAACATGCTTAGAATAATCTAAGGTAATTTAGCAATTTGATTGGTATAAGCAGAAGGAGTTCTTAGAGTTATCACACTGGGGAAATCAATACAGGTTACAGTGTTCATTCATTCAGCAACACTTACTGAGCAACTATTGCATAAATAGTATTCTGCCAGGTTCTGTGTAGCAATGGGCTTACATCAAATCTAGAAGACAAACATGCAAATAAAGAATTACAACACAACGTTTAGGATATTTAGACTCAAAGTACTCTAGGGCAGAGTGCTTCCCCTGGCAGAGGTCAGGGTGATTTCAGAGAAGATACTGTTGGAAGTGCTTCTAAAAGGATATGCAAGAATCTTTCCAGCTGAGAAAAGGGCAGGTGATGAGGTCATATCTGGCAGAAGGAAGAACAGGTACAAAGGTACAGAAAGCTGAAAATAACGCAGCCTGACTGAGAATCAGAAAGTGAGTCACTGTGTCTAGGGATCAAGTGCATAAAGTACTTTGTAGATATGAAACCAGAAAGAGAAACTGGGACTATGTTGTATGCGAGGGGAAAGAGTCAGCACACTAACCTCTGAGAAACTGAAAAATGGTAAAGACTTTTGGAGTGACAGATGTGCAATCTGAGAAGGAGATAACTGAGCCAGAGAAAAGGGAGTATTTGAGCAAGACGGGCGGGTCATGGTGGAGAGGTCTGACAAAATGTGGGCCACCGGAGAAGGGAATGGCAAGCCACTTCAGTATTCTTGCCTTGAGAACCCCATGAACAGTATGAAAAGGCAAAATGATAGGATACCAAAAGAGGAACTCCCCAGGTCATTAGGTGCCCAATATGCTACTGGAGATCAGTGGAGAAATAACTCCAGAAAGAATGAAGGGATGGAGCCAAAGCAAAAACAATACCCAGTTATGGACGTGACTGGTGATAGAAGCAAGGTCCAATGCTATAAAGAGCAATATTGCATAGGAACCTGGAATGTCAGGTCCATGAATCAAGGCAAATTAGAAGTGGTCAAACAAGAGGTGGCAAGGGTGAACATCGACATTCTAAGAATGAGTGAACTAAAATGGACTGGAATCGGTGAATTTAACTCAGATGACCATTATGTCTCCTACTGCAGGCAGGAATCCCTCAGAAGAAATGGAGTAGCCATCCTGGTCAACAAAAGAGTCTGAAATGCAGTACTTGGATGCAATCTCAAAAACAACAGAATGATCTCTGTTCGTCTCCAAGGCAAACCATTCAATATTACAGTTATCCAAGTCTATGCCGCAACCAGTAATGCTGAAGAAACTGAAGTTGAGCGGTTTTATGAAGACCTACAAGACCTTTTAGAACTAACACCCAAAAAAGATGTCCTTTTCATTATAGGGGACTGGAATGCAAAAGTAGGAAGTCAAGAAACACCTGGAGAAACAGGAAAATTTGGCCTTGCAATGCAGAATGAAGCAGGGAAAAAACTAATAAGAGTTTTGCCAAGAAAATGCACTGGTCATAGCAAACACCCTCTTCCAACAACACAAGAGAAGGCTCTACACATGGACATTACCAGATGGTCAACACCGAAATCAGATAGATTATATTCTTTGCAGCCAAAGATGGAGAAGCTCTATACGGTCAACAAAAACAAGACCAGGAGCTGACTGTGGCTCAGATCATGAACTCCTTATTACCAAATTCAGGCTCAAATTGAAGAAAGTAGGGAAAACCGCTAGACCATTCAGGTATGACCTAAATCAAATCCCTTATAATTATACAGTGGAAGTGAGAAAGATTTAAGGGCCTAGACCTGATAGATAAAGTGCCTGATAAACTATGGTATGAGGTTCGTGACTTGTACAGGAGACAGGGATCAAGACCATCCCCATGGAAAAGAAATGCAAAAAAGAAAAATGGCAGTCTGGGGAGGCCTTACAAATAGCTGTGAAAAGAAGAGAGGCGAGAAGCAAAGGAGAAATGGAAAGATATAAGCATCTGAATGAAGAGTTCCAAAGAATAGCAAGAAGAGATAAGAAAGCCTTCTTCAGCAATCAATGCAAAGAAATAGAGGAAAAGAACAGAATGGGAAAGACTAGAGATCTCTTCAAGAAAATTACAGATACCAAGGGAACATTTCATGCAAAGATGGGCTTGATAAAGGACAAAAATGGTATGGACCTAACAGAAGCAGAAGATATTAAGAAGAGGTGGCAAGAATACACAGAAGAACTGTACAAAAAAGATCTTCACGACCCAGATAATCATGATGATGTGATCACTCATCTAGAGCCAGACATCTTGGAATGTGAAGTCAAGTGGGCCTTAGAAAGCATCACTACGAACAAAGCTAGTGGAGGTGATGGAATTCCAGTGGAGCTATTTGAAATCCTAAAAGATGATGCTGTGAAAGTGCTGCACTCAATATGCCAGCAAATTTGGAAACCTCAGCAGTGGCCACAGGACTGGAAAAGGTCAGTTTTCATTCCAATTCCAAAGAAACGCAATGCCAAAGAATGCTCAAACTACTGCACAATTGCACTCATCTCACATGCTAGTAAAGTAATGCTCAAAATTCTCCAAGCCAGGCTTCAGCAATACGTGAACCGTGAACTCCCTGATGTTCAAGCTGGTTTTAGAAAAGGCAGAGGAACCAGAGATCCAATTGCCAACATCCTCTGGATCATGGAAAAAGCAAGAGAGTTCCAGAAAAACATCTATTTCTGCTTTATTGACTGTGTCAAAGCCTTTGACTGTGTGGATCACAATAAACTGTGGACAATTCTGAAAGAGATGGGAATATCAGACCATCTAACCTGCCTCTTGAGAAATCTGTATGCAGGTCAGGAAGCAACAGTTAGAACTGGACATGGAACAACAGACTGGTTCCAAATAGGAAAAGGAGTCCGTCAAGGCTGTATATTGTCACCCTGCTTATTTAACTTCTGTGCAGAGTACATCATGAGAAACGCTGGACTGGAAGAAACACAAGCTGGAATCAAGATTGCCAGGAGAAATATCAATAACCTCAGATATGCAGATGACACCACCCTTATGGCAGAAAGTGAAGAAAGAACTAAAAAGCCTCTTGATGAAAGTGAAAGAGGAGAGTGAAAAAGTTGGCTTGAAGCTCAGCATTCAGAAAACGAAGATCATGGCATCCAGTCCCATCACTTCATGGGAAATAGATGGGGAAACAGTGGAAACAGTGTCAGACTATTTTTTGGGGGCTCCAAAATCACTGCAGATGGTGACTGCAGCCATGAAATTAAAAGAAGCTTACTCCTTGGAAGAAAAGTTATGACCAACCTAAATAGTATATTCAAAAGCAGAGACATTACTTTGCCGACTAAGGTCCGCCTAGTCAAGGCTATGGTTTTTCCTGTGGTCATGTGTGGATGTGAGAGTTGGACTGTGAAGAAAGCTGAGCGCCAAAGAATTGATGCTTTTGAACTGTGGTGTTGGAGAAGACTCTTGAGAGTCCCTTGGACTGCAAGCAGATCCAACCAGTCCATTCTGAAGGAGATCAGCCCTGGGATTTCTTTGGAAGGAATGATGCTAAAGCTGAAGCTCCAGTACTTTGGCCACCTCATGCGAAGAGTTGACTCATTGGAAAAGACTCTGATGCTAGGGTAATTGGGGGCAGGAGGAGAAGGGGACGACAGAGGATGAGATGGCTGGATAGCATCACAGACTCGATGGACTTGGGTCTGGGTGAACTCCGGGAGATGGTGATGGATGGGGAGGCCAGGCGTGCTGGGATTCATGGGGTCATAAAGAGTCAGACACGACTGAGCAACTGAACTGAACTGAACTGAGCTTCATTTTGAAGGTTAGTTTAGATTTGGGTAAACAAAGGAGAGGGGTAAACAGCATGAGTAGAAGGTTAGAGTCCTGACCAGCGTGATTAATTGATGCAGACAATGAGACCAGACAGGTGAGAGAGTCATGCGTGACTCTGAATAGTGGGAAGGTATTGTCAGAGAGAAACACTGTAGAGTGAAGAACCCTGAAGGGCTAGATAATCTTAAATGAAGAAGTTGGACTTCACCTTATAGGCAAATTGGGTCAACACTCAATGACCCAACTGATCATATTTGATCATATTTTAAGCAGTGACATGGACTGTGAATTGAATAAGACAAGAAGCATCAAGTTCCAGCTATGTAGCAGTAGAAGAACAATATCTCTGCTTGAAGCTGAATGGGGGAGAGGAGACCTTGGGAATGTTCAATAGGTAAGAGATGAACCAGAGCTGTTTCATTTTAAGAGACGTCCATCATAACCTCTAGGTAACTTCTCTCTCAAATTCTCTCTAAAATAACTGGTACTCTTGATAAAAACACACTGCCAACATCTGATATTTCCTGTTAAACATGTTCCAGAGTCTGAGAGGAATATTTCCTGCCTGCCACATTACTGTAATTGGGCAGAAAGTGCAAATTAATAATCCATCCATGCTGTGTCCAGTTAGAAAAAGGTCACTAATCCCTTACTGCCTAGCTGACTGAGAAATCAAGGGACCAGACCAACATCTGGTCCAGAAATCAGGGCTTCCCAGACACTGGTGTGCCCCTCGATCACGTGGACAATTTGTTCAAATGTCCACTCTCAGGCTTCACTCCCCACCCCTACCCTGAGGCTCTGACCTAGCAGATCTGCTGGGGTTCAAGAAGATGCATATTCAGTCATAACTATAGGAGATCACCTACATGCCGTGTATTTCAGCTATAAAGCTGGACAGCAGTTCTTTCCGTTGCTCTTTTGCTACCAAGGCTGTCCCACCTCTTTATCCTCATCAACACTTTGTAGAACAATTTGTAAGCGCTCTCCCTTCATCTGCAAGCAACTAGAATAAAAACTAAAATAAATAGAATAAAAGCTGAGCAAGGAATTAGAGAAAAGAAGGAAAAAGAGAACAGAGCATGGCCCTTTTACATGATAAAATGTGTTTAGACTGGGACATTGGCAGGAAAAGAGAGGCGGGGGAAGCGATGATTAAAGTAAGAGAGATACACTAGCAGAAACTCGCCCAGCACAGGGAATTCCCTGGTGGTCCAATGGTTAGGACTCAGTGGTTTCACTGCCAGGGCCCAGGTCGGGATCCCCAAACCAAGTGTGACCAAGCAAACAAACAAAACAAAACCAAAAACAGAAACTCTCCCACACAAAACACCGAATAGTGCTGGATAAAATATTTTAAAGTTTCACTTAACATGAATTTGCAAGCTTATGTCAAAGTAGGAGAAGTTCTCTAAAATTTTGGATATCAGCAAGAACAAGAAGGAGAACTAGAAGAATTCTGGGCTGGAAGAAGAGCCTGAGAGGGTAAGGACTTGGCAAAGGTGCTAGATGCTCTGGGGTATTTACTACCCCTGGTGCACATAGCTATAGGGGCGTCAACAGGGCAGGAAGTAGATTGAAGACTTCATCGTAAAGCCAGGACTGGCAAAGGGCTACACAGTTAGCGAAATGGGGGACTATGAAAAAAATTGCAAAGGGAGAAAAGAAACCACAGCTGTCTTCTTAGATTCTAGGTACAACTATTTTTTTTCCCTTTAAAAATGGTGACTTCTACTTGAAACTCAGATGGGTTTAAGACATGATACAGTATTTTCTTCCAGCCCAGCATTTCTCATGATGTACTCTGCATAGACATTAAATAAGCAAGGTGACAAGATATAGCCTTGACGTACTCCTTTTCCGATTTGGAACCAGTCTGTTGTTCCATGTCCAGTTCTAACTGTTGCTTCCTGACCTGCATATAGGTTTCTCAAGAGGCAGGTCAGGTGGTCTGGTATTCCCATCTCTTTCAGAATTGTCCACAGTTTATTGTGATCCACACAGTCAAAGGCTTTGACACAGTCAATAAAGCAGAAATAGATGTTTTTCTGGAACTCTCTTGCTTTTTCCATGATCCAGAGGATGTTGGCAATTTGATCTCTGGTTCCTCTGCCTTTTCTAAAACCAGCTTGAACATCAGGAAGTTCATGGTTCAAGTATTGCTGAAGCCTGGCTTGGAGAATTTTGAGCATTACTTTACTAGCGTGTGAGATGAGTGCAATCGTGCGGTAGTTTGAGCATTCTTGAGCATTGCCTTTCTTTGTTATAAAGAAAAAATTTAAGCCAATAATTTAAAAGTGAACTCAATGAATGTATAGGGTATTTGAGCAGCACAATTAAAAAACTTTATGAATATACAAAAAAATAAAAAAGCATCAGTTGGAGAATGCATATTATTCACAAGAACAAGTGCAACATCAGAAACAGGGTTTATTAAAAGCCACAAAGAGATGGGAGGAAGGCTCAAGAGGGAGAGGATATATGTATACTTATGACTGATTCATATTATTGTGCAGCAGAAACAAACACAGCATTGTTAAGCAATTATCCTCCAATTAATTTTGTTAAAAGCCACAAAGCTAGTGTCAACAAAAATCAAAATATAGAGGACGTTATTTTCATATTAATGCAATCAAGTAAGAAATCCATTTTTTAGGATCCATAATTTTAGGACAATTAAAATTACAGATATCCCTCTATATACTCATGAGTCAAAGAAAAAAAACAAAATTAGAAAACACTTGGAACTGAACATTAATGAAAATGCTTGCTAATAAATGGTGCAAAGTGGACCTAAAGCCAAACTGTGCATAGAGTCTAAAAAGTAGTAGGCTAGGGACTTTCCTGGTGAGCCAGTGGTTAACAATCTGCCTTCCAATGCAGAGGGCACTGGTTTGATACTTGGTCTGGGAAGATCCTTCATGCCACAGGGCAACTAAGCCCATGCAACACAGCTGCTGAGTCCACGTGCCCTAGAACCTCTGCTCCAAAACAAGAGAAGCCACAGCAGTGAGAAGCCCATGTACCACAAGGAAGAGTAGCCCTCAAACATCAAGAAAGTACAGCAACAAAGACTGAGCGTAGCCGTAAATAAATGAAATGTCTTTTAAAAAATTAATAGGCTAATTTGTCAACTTGTTTATTTATTATTTTTTTATTTATTTTTATTTTACTCTACAATACTGTATTGGTTTTGCCATACATTGACATGAATCCACCATGGGTGTACATGAGTTCCCAATCCTGAACCCCCCCTCCCACCTCTCTCCCCATATCATCTCTCTGGGTCATCCCAGTGCACCAGCCCCAAGCATCCTGTATCTGGTATCAACTTAAATTTAAAAAAAATAATAGATTAAATCCAAAGGAGGTTGAGAAAAGGAATAATAAAGACATAAACAAAAACTTATGAAGTGAAAAACAAAGAAGAATATGACAAAAAGTTGGTCATGTGTAAACACTAATTTTTATGGCAGGAATAAAGTGAAGTCAATGGAAAGTTTAGCAGATAAAGTTAGATTAAATTTTCCAGAAAAAGGAACAAAAAGACTAGGAAATATTTCAAAGTTAGAGAATTCGTCCTGGAGGTCCACGTTCCAGAGTTCAGGAATTCCTGAAGGTGAAAACAGAATTAATGGAGAAGGAAATAATTCAGTCACCAAAATTCAAGAACATGTCCCAGAAATGAAGGAAACAAGTGTCCAGATTAAAAAGACCCAGACCAAAGTAGCTGGTTGTGAAATATCATTAAATTGGGGACAAAAAAAAACAAGGCTTCCAGAAAGAAAATCAGACATTACATACAGAATAAAGAATCAGAATAATATTAGACTTCCAAATTCATAGCCAAAAGAGAGGAAGGCAATATAACCCAAGGTGCCTTCTTAACAGGACGTAATAAGATGCTAACGAGATAATTTTTTATTTTACTTTTGCACTGTTAAACAGTATTTACATTCATTGACTATTGAATGCATAAATGATATTTATTGAATACTGAATGCATAGATGGTGCTTTTGCTGTGTATTTTTTATTTATGAGTACATTATAGCAAAAAGTATATTTGCTATAGGGTACATTTCCCCCAGGGAGAAATTTGCCCTTGCTATAGCAGCAATGGAAGCCAGAAGACAATGAAGCTGTGCTTTCAAAATTCTGAAAGAAAAATTTTCCCAAGAATTATATACCCAGCCAAACTATCAATTTAGAGTGGAGACAGAAGAGACATTTTCAGACATGCAAAATCTCAAAAACGACTTATTTCCTAGGCACCTTTTCCCTGGAGAAGAGGGAGTAAGGCCAGAAAGGGAAGAGATCTTGGGGAAAGGAGATGGTGACACACAGTAGGAAAAGAGGATTGCTGAATGACAGTGAAGCAAAACCAAAGGAGGGAGCCGTGCAACACATCAAAAGGCTACACTCTCCATACGATGAGGTCAGGGTTCAAACGGACTTCTTCAAGAAGATCAGAGTCACTAGACATTCTTACGAAAATGGAAAACAACACTAGTGGGCTCGAATGCAGTGACACATGAAAAGCTAAAAGAACAAAATATTAATTTCAAGGAAAGTAGAATATGCTAGAAAGGTATAGTATAGCATGTGGCTCAACTGTAACTGACACTTCCATAGTCATACTGATGTAAACACTGAATATTAAGCTAGCCAGAATTATGACATGACCGCATTAGCATGATATTCTGAAAAAAAAAGGCAGCAATACAAGCATACAGTTAGAGATATTAAGATAAATATGAAGAATCACCTAAAATATTTGAAAACAGTCCTGAGAAATGGGAAGGTGGGCTTGGGGGATTGCTGGTTTCTCATAATAATCTTAAAAAGTTAAATTTGGGGAAAATAAAAGAATCGTTTACTTCCATTCATTTGCACAAGAGTCTTAGCTTCCATGATCCCTTGCCTATTCAGGGTATCATAAAGAAAAGAAGGAAGGGAGGGAGGGAAGGGGGGATAAAAGCAAAGGAAAGGAAATCATTGGCTATTTAGAACCCTAAAACCAACATCTCGTTGCTATTTTGATTTTTATTCTTTTGATGACGAGTAAGGATGAACATTTATTCATAACTTTTAAGTAGTAGCAGTAGCGCTCAGTTTGGAGAAGGAAATGGCAGCCCACTCCGGTGTTCTTGCCTGGAGAATCCCAGGGACAGAGGAGCCTGGTGGGCTGCTGTCTATGGGGTTGCACAGAGTCAGACACGACTGAAGTGACTTAGCAGCAGCAGCAGTGCTCGGTTGCTAAGTTGTGCCAGACTCTTTCTGACCCCATGGAGTGTAGCCCACCAGGCTCCTCTGATCAAGGGATTTTCTAGGCAAGAATACTGGAGTGAGTCGCCAGTTCCTCCTCCAGGGGATCTTCCCAACCCAGAGATCAAACACGCGTCTCTTACCTCTCCTACATTGGCAGGCAGATTCATTACCAGGAGCACCACCCGGGAAGCCCTCATAACTTTTAAAGTCCACTGTATTTCTGTTACAAGAGTAGAATTATCTAATTCTCCTTCATATATTTTTTTGAAATACTGTTCTAATTTTAAGAATTTTAACATCAAGAATATTAACGCTTTTTCAGTAGGTTGTCAACACACTTGCTGTTTCTCTCCTGTACACTTCTACAGTTCAAATCCTCAAACCCTTGTGAACAAATAAGTTGAACCAAGGAAGTAATATGAAATAGGAAGACTTGGTTTTGGAACTCAGTGAATCTAGTCTCCAATCACACTTCATCACTCCTAGTCGTGTGTCGCTGGGCAAATTACTCAGCCTTTCAGGCCCTCAATAACCTTGTTTTAAATGGAAATAATAGTGCTCAACAAGGTGCTATAAGGACTGAATAATACGTATAAACTGTCTAGCAGATCACGCTATAGGTTTTCAGGAAATGTTAACAACCTGAGTAACCAATCTTCAGAAATTAGGCAACTTGATAATGTAAAGGATTTTAAATGGATATTAAGTATAAATTCAATGTTTGGAAGAGTCTAGAAGTCTTGATTACTAAGTGTGTGCATGCATGCTCAATTATTTCAGTCATGGCCAACTCTTTGCGACCCCATGGACCATAGCCCGCTAGGCTCCTCTGTCCCTAGGATTCTCCAGGCAAGAATACTGGAGTGGATTGCCATGCCCTCTTCCAGCGGATCTCATGACCCAGGGATCGAACCTGCATCTCCTGCATTGCAAGCAGATTCTTTACCACTGAGCCAGCTTTGGTCATATTTGAAAACTTATTAAAGGGCACAACATGCTTTTATCCCTTTTCCTCCAAAGCAGCAATATCTAAATTTCTTTCTAAATTAGAGAAACTCTGTCAGAGTTCCCTTTCCACTTTCTCTAATGGAAGCAAGCCCTTTTCCATTCAGTACCTGCATCTCGCTGACCTGGTGAGACTGTCAATAACCTAATCCCACCTCACCAGGCATTAGGGTTGGGTGTCTGACTCAGACTCACAGAGCTTGATTTGGCTCCAGAGAACTTTATCAGAGTTGGCTATGGATGCAGGGACTCTTCCTTACTGACACGGCAGGTGCTCACAGCCATGCACAGTCAGCTACTCTTAGAGCCATCTTTGCTGTAATTCACGGAGAACTTGCCTGAAACAGAGAAAAGCAAAACAAATGATAAGACAAAAGAAACAGAGTGTCGTGGCAATATTCTTTGAACTCTACACCAGCCACGTTTGAACCACCCCTTTGAGTATCTGTGAGTAAATAAATATTTGCTTAATGAAGTTTTTCTTAGCTTTCTATCACTCATAATTTCAAGAGTTCTGACTGATGCCATCTCTTATCCCTGGAGTCTTGCCAGAGATGCTTTACTGAGAGATATGGTGTCCTTGGTGTTCACCAAAGGTTCATCTAGTCAAGGCTATGGTTTTTCCAGTAGTCATGTATGGATGCGAGAGTTGGACTATAAAGAAAGCTGAGTGCTGAAGCTTTGATGCTTTTGAATCATGGTGTTGGAGAAGACTCTTGAGAGTCCCTTGGACTGCAAGGAGATCCAACAAGTCTATCCTAAAGGAGATCAGTCCTGAGTGTTCATTGGAAGGACTGATGTTGAAGCTGAAACGCCAATACTTTGGCCATCTGATGCAAAGAGCTGACTCATTTGAAAAGACCCTGATGCTGGGAAAGATTGAAGGCAGGAGAAGAAGGGGACGACAGAGGATGAGATGGCTGGATGGCATCACCAACTCAATGGACATGAATTGAATAAATTCTTGGAGTTGGTGATGGACAAGGAGACCTGGCATGCTGCAGTCCATGGGGGCGCAAAGAGTCAGACACGACTGAGCGACTGAACTGAGCTGATAGTTCCAGACATGAAAATGTGGTGGGTTGTAGATTATAAATTATGTTAAGCTCCTAACTTACTCGCAAAAGAGAAAGAAATCTTGGTGGAAGCAAGATGGCCACAAATGGTATTTCCCTTGGCCCTCAAATTTGCTAAATGGAGGAACATCCTTCCAGCACGATGTCCATTTCATGTCAGGTTCGTCGAGTGTGGAAAGCTCAACCCTTGCAGCACCAGGATTTCCATCACACTGAAGACCTGTTCAGAAAAAACTTAATCAACCTCTCCACTTACAAGTAAAGAAGTATTGATGTCAGGCTCTTTGAGGCCTTGACTTCACTCTTGCATCATCATAGGCCAGCAAGGGAAAGCAGAGTGAGCCAGGTGTCCCTGCTCTACACTTTCCAGGATTCTAGAAACCCATTCTGCCAGACACTCTTTGATTTAACACTTATTACATCAGTTGTCCTAATACTGTGTTTGGTCTAAGGACCACAATTGCAAATCTGTTTCACCATATATGAGTTTGCATGCATGCTTAGTCGCTCAGTCCAACTCTTTGTGACCCTTTGGACTGTAACCTGCCAGGTTCCTGTGTCCATGGAATTTTTCAGGCAATACTGGAGTGGAGTGCCATTATCAGGAAGTTAAATTAGAAGCCAATTTTCTCTATTTAAAAAAGATTACTCATGTACACCTGTGGTGGATTCATGTCAATGTATGGCAAAACCAATACAGAAAGATTTATTTTAAGTTAAAAAAAAAGAAAAAGAAAATAAAAATGGCACTTGAAAAAAAAGATTATTTCTTAAAAATGATCAGCTTATAGTGAATATAATTAATTGATACAAATCAACAAATGATCAAAGTTTTAATAACTATTCCATTTATTTTAGGGATTTTTAAATTTTTATAAAAGAAAAAATTATCCTCAAAATATTCCTTTAAAAGAATCAAGTTCTCACAGAATATCCATCACCCTCTTAGAGCCGAAACATCTCCTCTTCTATGTCATTACTCTGTAAGTTTATGGAAGTTGCCTTCATTCAACACCATTTAAGCAAGCAATTGCATATAAATCCCACTTTTCTTAAGTAGTTCAGGTGTTATTACCCATTATTCTTGCTGTCCCCTCTTCCTGTAATGCTCTTCCTCTTATATTTCCATGACCATTTCTTTCTTAGTTTCAGTTCTCAGCTTAATATTCTACTTCTCAGAGAGGCTTCCCGATTCACTTTATCAAACTATTTCCCTTTTTTCTATTTTTTATTTTCTGTCTCATTTCTCTTATCACAATATGTAAGTACTATTTGCCTTTTATTGCCTCTCTCCTTCACTGGACCCTAAGCTTCAGGAGGGCTGTCTGGTTGAACATTTTCTCCCAAGGGCGTAGCACATGACCTGGCAGCATAAAGTGCTCATTAAGTATGCCTTGAGTAAGTGTTAGTTTCTACATTTTAACACGTCTCAAGAAATTAGCAAAGGTTGGTGATGACTGCCATTCCTCCCATCAACACCAGATTTGAAACCTGGTATTGATGATAACAATTTATGATAACATAAACCATGGAAAATAAGGTTGGTAAATAACACAATGACAATTACACTGTCACATTTGGTTATTGTCATCATAGTTAACTTTTGTGTGTTTAAACAAGTAAGACTGTTATTCAAAACTTTTTAATTAAAAATATTTGTTGTTGTTCATTTGCTAAGTTGTGTCCAGCTCCTTGTGATCCCATGAACTACAGCATGCCAGGCTTCCCTGTCCTTCCCTATCTCCCTGAATTTGCTCAAACTCGTGTCCATTGGATCAGTGATGCCATCCAGCCATCTCATCCTCTGTTGCCCCCTTCTCCTCTTGCCCTCAATCTTTCCCAGTATCAGGGTCTTTTCCAATGAGTTGGCTTTTTGCATCAAGTGGCCAAAGTAGAGGCGAAATGCATATAATGTAAAATTTTCCACCTTAACCATTTTTAAGTATCCAGTTCAGTGGAATCAAGAACTTCACATCGCTGTGCTACCGTCACCACCATTCATCCACAGAACTCTTGTTCATCTTACGAAACTGAAACTCTCTACTTGTTGAATAATAACTCCCCATTCTCCCTGCTCTTAGCATCTGCCAACCACCATTCCACTTTCCGTCTCTATGAATTTGACCACTGTTGGCACCACATATGCAATAGGGTTCTCTAGCAGAACAGAACGACCAGGCTGTGTACATATAACTATAGACATAAAGATAGAGACACAAAGAGGAATTGGCTTACACAATTATGGAGGCTGAGAAGTCTGAAGGTCTTCAGTTGGCAAGCTGGAGACCTAAAGAGAGTTGATGATGTAGTTTCTGTATGAAAGCCAGAAGGCTTGCAACCCAAGAAAAGCTGGTGCTTCATTTGGAATTCGAAGGCAGGAAAATACTGATGTCCCAGCTCAAGGAGTCAAATGGGAAGAATTCTCTCTTAATCACAGGAGAGTCTGCCCTTTTGTTCTGTTCAAACCTGCAACTAATGATTGGGGGAGGGCCACCTGCATTAGGGAGGAGAGTCTGTTTTATTCAGTCTGCCATGTCAAATATTAATCTCATCTAAAAACACCCTCACAGACACACCTAGAATGTTTGAACAAGTAACTGGACATCCCATGGCACATTCAAGTTAACACATAAAATTAACCATCATGTATGTCGACTTAAACACACACACACACCACATAAAAGATGTGAGATGAGTTTATTCAGTGTCTTACTAAGGACTGTAGTCTGGGAGGTTGCCTCTCAGATGTCTCTGAGAAATTGCTCCGAGAAAGTAAAGGAGGAGCCAGTGAATTTTTTTCATTGGGGAAAAAAAATGTAGTCAGATACCAAGAGAGCACAAAGAACAGACATCTCAAGTCAAAGACCTGAGGACTTTTCTCTGTATTCAGAGATGCAAGAATCCGGGGTCACTGGGACTTTTCCTTAGGTATGTATCATAACTAGGGACTGGTGTCCAAAGCTCAGAATACCTCCTGGTTTCTCTATTCTGAATTCCCCTCAGATGCACTGTCCGTGGGCAACTATGGCGGCTAATGGCCTGATCCTGGCAAAACAGGAAAGCAACACTTTGTTTTCTTTACACACCATATAAGTGAAATCATACAGTTTGCTCTTTGGCAACTCTCTTAATTCACTTAGCGTAATTTCCTCAAGGTTTGTGTGTGTCATGGAATGTGTCAGAATTTCCTTTCTTTTTAAGGACGAAAATATCTCTGTGTATGTATACACCTGGCGTCCCATGTGGCTCAGTGGTAAAGGAATTCACATGCCAAGTAGGATGCATGGGTTCGATCCCTGGGTTGGGAAGATCCCTTGGGCAAGGAAATGGCAACCCACTCCAGTATTCTTGCCTGGGAAATTCCATGGACAGAGGAGATTGCCGGGCTGCTATCCATGGAGTCCCAAGGAACTGGACACGACTTAGCGACTAAACAGCAGCGGCCTGTATACACCACATTTATTTTTTATCCATTCTTCCACTGGTCGATCCTCGGGTTGCTTTTACCTTTTGCTTCCTGTGAATAATACTGCTATGAACGTGAACGTGTAAGTATCTTTCCTGGTTTCTGCTTCCTGTTCCTTTGTGTATATACCCAGAAGTGAAATTTCGGAAGCACATGATAGCTCTAGTTCTAATTTTTTGAGGAGCCAGCAAGATGTTTTCCACGGCAGCTTTACTACTTTGCATTCCTACCACAAGTGTTCAAAGCCGCAGTTTCTACACCTCCTCACCCACACCTGTTATGTTGGGTTTTGACACTCTGCTCTCTTTTATACTTAGATTATCGTCCCTTTCTGTTTGCTTGGATTACTTTTACTATATTCTTTGCCAATACCTCCATAAGACTGCAGGCCGAGGTCTCAGAGACAAAGTAAATGACAAATGGCACTATTTGCGGTAAATTTCAAAAGACAATATGGCAAATAGAGGCAAGAGAAGAAATAGGAAGGGGTTCAGTTCAGTTCAGTTCAGTCGCCCAGTCGTGTCCTACTCTTTGCGACCCCATGAATCGCAGCACGCCAGGCCTCCCTGTCCATCACCAACTCCTGGAGTTCACTCAGACTCACGTCCATCGAGTCCGTGATGCCATCCAGCCATCTCATCCTCTGTCGTCCCCTTCTCCTCCTGCCCCCAATCCCTCCCAGCATCAGAGTCTTTTCCAATGAGTCAACTCTTCGCATGAGGTGGCCAAAGTACTGGAGTTTCAGCTTTAGCATCATTCCTTCCAAAGAAATCCCAGGGCTGATCTCCTTCAGAATGGACTGGTTGGATCTCCTTGCAGTCCAAGGGACTCTCAACAGAAAGGGGTTAGGTTAGGGCAAAACCATTAAAATGGGTAGCAAAGAGGAAGTAGGCATGGATGTGGGCAGCAGGTTATGGAAAAATCTTTTTCTCAGAACCAAACGGTTATAAGAGTCATTTTTATTTTTAGGTGGAGTGGGAGGCAAGAGGGAGGAAAAGAGAGTATAGTTCCTCATCATCCAGAATGACTTCATATTAAACACACTGACCATCACTGGAGTGAGAAGCCTGTTAGCAAGTGCTGTTGTTCAGTTGCCGAGTCAGCTCCGACTCTTTGTGAAGCCATGGACTGCACACGCCAGACTTCATGCCAGGCTTCACTGTCTCCCCGAGTTTGGTCAAGTTCATGTTCTTTGAGTCAATAATGGTATCTAAACATCTAACCAAAAAACATTTTCAATAAAAAAAGGTCTTCATGACCCAGATAACCACGATGGTGTCATCACTTACCTAGAGCCAGACATCCTGGAATGCAAAGTCAAGTGGGCCTTAGGAAGCATCACTATGTAAAAAGCTCATGGAGATGATGGAATTCCAGTTGAGCTATTTCAAATCCTAAAAGATGATGCTGTGAAAGTGCTGTACTCAATATGCCAGCAAATTTGGAAAACTCAGCAGTGGCCACAGGACTGGAAAGGTCAGTTTTCATTCCAACCAATCCCAAAGAAAGGCAATGCAAAAGAATGCTCAATCTACCACATAATTGCACTCACCTCACATGCTAGTAAAGTAATGCTCAAAATTCTCCAATAGAGGCTTCAACAGTATGTGAACCGTGAACTTCCAGATGTTCAAGCTGGATTTAGAAAAGGCAGAGGAACCAGAGATCAAATTGCTAACATCTGCTGAATCATTAAAAAAGCAAGAGTTCCAGAAAACCATCTACTTCTGCTTCATTGACTACACCAAACATTTTGTCTGTGTGGATCAAAATAAACTTGAAAATTCTTAAAGAGAGGAATATCAGACCACCTGACCTGCCTCCTGAGAAATCTGTATGCAGGTCAGGAAGCAACAGTTAGAACCAAACAAGGAAAAACAGACTGGCTCAAAATAAGGAAAGGAGTATGTCAAGGCTGTATATTGTCACCCTGCTTATTTAACTTATATGTAGAGTACATCATGCAAAGTGCCAGACTGGATGAAGCACAAACTGGAATCAAGATTGCTGGGAGAAACATCAATAACCTCAGATATGCAGATGATATGAGCCTTATGGCAGAAAGTGAAGAGGAACTAAAGAGCCTCTTGATGAAAGTGAAAGAGGAGAATGAAAAAGTTGGCTTAAAGCTCAACATTCAGAAAATGAAGATCATCACATCCAGTCTCATCACTTCACAGCAAATAGACGGGGAAACAATGGAAACAGTGACAGACTTTATTTGGGAGCTCCAAAATCACTGCAGATGGTGACTGCAGCCATGAAATTAAAAGACACTTGCTCCTTGGATAAGCTATGACCAAGCTAGACAGCATATTAAAAAGCAGAGACATCACTTTACCAACAAAGGGCCATCTAGTCAAGGCTATGGTTTTTCCAGTAGTCATGTATGAATGTGAGAGTTGGACTATAAAGAAAGCTGAGCGCTGAAGAATTGATGCTTTTGAGCTGTGGTGTTGGAGAAGACTCTTGAGAGTCCCTTGGACTACAAGATCCAACCTGTCAATCCTAAAGGAAACCAGTCCTGAATATTCACTGGAAGGACTGATGTTGAAGCTGAAACTCCAACACTTTGGCCACCTGATTCTAAGAACCAACTCATTGGAAAAGCCCCTGATGCTGAGAATGATTGAAGGCAGGAGGAGAAGGGGATGACAGAGGATGTGATGGTTGAATGGCATCACTGACGTGATGGACATGAGTTTGAGTAGGCTCCGGGTGTTGGTGATGGACAAGGAGGCCTGGTGTGTTGCAGTCCATGGGGTCACAAAGTGTCAGACATGACTGAGCGACTGAACTGAACTGAACTGAACTGAACCATCTAATCATTAGCAGGTGTACCTAGTAATAAAATGTAAATTTACTAACAGCTTCAAAAACTGTATTTTAGTTCAAAAAAGGTGGTTGCCAGAGGCTGGAGCAGAAGAGGATAGGAAGAGGTGGGTAAAAGGATATAAACTTTCATTATAAGACAAATAAGGTCTGAAGTGAAGTGAAGTGAAAGTCACTCAGTCATGTCTGACTCTTTTGAGACCCCATGGACTATACAATGTATGGAATTCTCCAGGTCAGAATACTGGAGTGGGGTAGCCTTTTCCTTCTCCAGAGGATCTTCGCAACCCAGGGATTGAACCCAGGTCTCCCACATTCTTTACTAGCTGAGCTGCAAGAGAAGCCTTTAAATAAGAGTCTAACATATAATAATGAGGATCTAACGTATAATACAGTGAGGACAGTTGATAACACTGTATTGTATAACTGCAATCTGATAAGAGAGTGGAACTTAAATGTTCTTATCAGAAAAAAAAAGGTGAGGTAATGAATGTGTTAATTAATTAGAAGGGAGGAATCTTTGCACAATGCATTTAAGTTACAGGAGTGGGCTGTTGTCTAACACTCAGAAATGAACCGTTTGAGGAGACGCACATATTGACGAAGCAAGAGACTTTATTGTGAAGGGGTTCCCCAGGGAGAGAGCAGTTGGGTGGCGACCCAGGCTGCCTGCCACGTGGCTCACAGTCTTGAGTTTGATGTTGATGGGAGTAGTTTCCGGGTTTCCCCGGCTGACTCAGGATCCGTCCTGGTGGTGCACCCCTGGCTCAGCCAAAATGGATTCCAGTGGGGAGGATTCCGGGGGGTTGGAAATGGCAACCCACTCCAGTATTCTTGCCTGGAGAATCCCATGGGCAGAGGAGCCAGGTGGGCTACAGTCCACGGGGTCGCAAAGAGTTGGACACAACTGGGTGACTTCACTTTCTTTCACTTTCAGTAGGACATGAGGCATCTCCTTTTGACCTTTCCCTAGTTTTTCTGGTTGTGCTTGTATGCTTAGTCACTAAGTCGTGTCCAACTCTCTGTGATTCCATGAACTGCTGCCAGGCTTCTCTGTCCATGGGATTCTCCAGGCAAGAATACTGGAGCGGGTTGCCATTTCCTTCTCCAGGGGATCTTCCCAACCCAGGGCTCGAACCTGGGTCTCCTGCATTGCAGGCAGATTCTTTACCAGCTGAGCCACAAGGGAAGCCCTGACATGAGGCGTCTCCTTTTGACTTTTCCTGAGTTCTTCCAGTTGGTGGTGGCTTATTAGTTCTGTGCTCTTATCATCACTTAGGAGGGTGATGCATTCTAATTCCATGGGGAGAGGGCATGAAATCTTTGTGTTTGGAACCTTTGCAGACCTCACCCTCTGTATCTCTTCATTTGTTGTTCCTGATTTGTATCCTTTATGACAATAATAAAATTGTGATCACAAGTTTCACATTTTCCTGATTTCAGTAATTCGTTCTAGTGAATTGTCTCACATGATGGGCGCATGGGAACCCCCAGATTTGTAAGCAGTTCATCTGCAGTGAGGGGAGGCATGCTGTGGACTGTGCCCTTTAGCCTGTGGGGTCTGCATTCACGCCAGGGGCTCAGTGCCAGAAGTGGATTACAACACACCAGCTGGTTCTGAATAGAGCCCCCCAGGACCTACTAGGGAAGGGCATGGAAGTGGCACTCCCTACTAGCTGCAAATTCTGTTTTCCTCATGGCATCTTGGGTCACCATTATTGAGTACTTATTAAGTAGCAGTCACTGTTATTTCTATTTCACAAATGGAAACCCTAGGCTAAGAGCAGATACAGAACTTACCTGTATACAAATGTGAAGTGTCAAGGGAGTTGACCATTATGAAAAGAGGGTTAAATTCAAGAGCCATTGTAGGAGAAAACTTATATGTGAAGAATTATCTGTGAAAATTAAAAGAGAAAGAAGCCAAAGCCAATTGAGGTGGTGACATGATGCAAAGGAAACCAGAGTTTGGGGATATTAAGGACGACCAAAGAAGAGGGATGTCACTTTGAGAAAAGATGGCTTCTTTGCATAAAAGAGAAACAAAAACAGTTGAAGTTCAAAATGTGAGTGAAACGGGGGGCGTAGGGAAAGAAGAATGTCTCAAGAAAGATACTTTACTCTTTTTTTTTTAATTTTTTTTTTTTTTTTAACGTGGACCATCTTTAAAAAGTCTTTATTGGTTGTTCCAACGTTGTCCCTGTTCTACGTTTTGGGTTTTTTGGCCTCCAAGGCAGGTGGGATCCTGTTCCCCAAAAGGACTGAGGGCCCAGGGTAGGCGGCAGACAAACATTTCACCTTATGAATTATGCGGCTTGAACTTTGCATCCTGCGCGTCTATTGGTCTCTTAATGAAAAACTGTACTTTTTTAAAAAATCCTATCCCCTTGCTGTCTATTTTTTAAAGGGAGGAGGAATTAGTTAACCTAGGTACACTGACTTGAAATGATGGACATGATATATTCAGTTAACCAAGTAAGCTGCATAAAACTAACAACAGCGTAACAACAGCAGCAGCAATACTAGGCATAAGAATAAAGGGAAAAGAGGGGACAAGTTTCCCACAAGCTCATGTTGGTGCATGTTGTGTAAGTGCAAGGAGAGGGGTGGAAGGCCACATTCCAGCCTGTGAGCATGATTACCTCAGAGGGGTGGATAATGGGGCAAGGGAAAAACCTTTGATTTCCTTCGGTATTATCTTAAATTACAAAAATAACACAGGCTTGTTGTAACAAATGCAGGTTCAAACAAGCGTGTGTTGTTTTGGTAATTTGAAAAAGGAAGGAAGGAAGGGAAGGGAGAGAAAGAGGAAGAAAAGAAAGAATCTCTTACACCACCACACCCCCGTGGCAAAGCCAACTCGCCAGCCAACAAAACAAGCCAGAGCTCTGGGCCCTGGTTTGCTTGCCCCAGAGGCAGCTCCTTTCGTCCCTCCCTTTGTTCTGACACCTTGGTCCTGGAGGTGTCGGCGTAGACAGTTAACTCACCGGTGGGCCTGGTTCTCCCTCCCTCAGGCCCAGCTCAGTGTCTCAGGACAGCGGGTCTTCTCTTAACCCCTCAAGACTTGTAGGACCCCACAGGGTCGAAGAAACTTGTCATCACGTCTGTAAGTAAAACAAAGGAAACCCAAATGTAAATACGTATCAGTGGTTAAGAAATCTAGGCTTACCAAAATCTATGAAATCCTTTAGAGAGCAAAATGGGAGAGGGAAAAGAAGCACAAAGGTGCTGGATGTCCCAGCGGAGGCAGCTGGGAATACAGGAGTGGGAGGGTGCAAACCCACGTCACAGCCCTACCCTTGGTGACCCAGCCTGCACGCCACAAGAATCAGGTCACACTGGACGCTTTTCCTCTCCACTGTAACAGTGGGCACTGGACCCCTTAGAAAACAAATAACACAAAGCTGGGCTTCCCTGCTGCCACTAGTAATAAAGAACCCGCCTGCCAATACAGGAGACGAAAGATGCACAGGTTCAATCCCTGGGCCATGAAGATCCCTTGAGGGAGGGCATGGCAACCCACTCCAGTATTCTTGCCTGGAAAATCCATGGGCAGAGGAGCCTGGCGGTCTATACAGTCCATGGGGTCAAAAAGAGTCGAAGACGACTGAAGCGACTTAGCATGGTGTAAGGTAAATCTTATGGCCAATCATGAGGTGAGAAAAAAAAAACTGATGCACATAGGCAAAGAGTTTTTTAAAGTCTTGAAAATAAAGTTACAAACGGAGTAAGGGGCTCACCTTACGCATCAGGTGGGTGTTAACATATGCAGTTATCCTGGGATACAGTACAACATGCATCAGGGACCTGGAGACACTTTACACACCACTAGGACTCCGGCTTGAGGAAATACACAGAGGTGGTATCATAGATTTGGTCCAAAGCTGTTTTGTTCAGCTTTCCTTATAATACTGAAACCAAATTGCTTGCTAACTACATTGTACTAGAGTCATAAAATCTTCACAGTAATGTTTGAAAGGCTAGAAAACAAAACTATATATCCAACATGATTTTAATCTTTAAAAACCATATAGTAAGGACATAAAATCTAGGTTGTATCTGAGCAGTCAGTTCATGAACATGTATGCTTATCCATTTTATATCTGGAAGCTTTTCTACTGTAAACATTATCATTCTATTATTGGAGAAAGTAATAAAATGAAGGGGAAAATGTCAGCTATATTCTCCTTGGCATATATAAATCTAAGAATTTAGGACAACCCTATTATTTGACTAGTGTCAGCTAATTGAACAGTCTGTTCTTTTAGCAGTCTGAATTCATAGATTTCCCTAAGGTCCTAAAAGGTCTGTCTACTTAGTTACTAAGGAGCCATTACTCCCAGGAGAAAAGAGTCTCAAATTAAAAATAAAAATTTTTCTTTCTCATTTCCCTCTTTTTCTTGAGAGAAACCTCTCTATACAGACAAGAATTAGACAACAATGTGTGTTTCTTATGCATTTTAAAGAACTGACACCTTGAGTGGGATTTTTGAATGGAATTTGTACAGATAGAACATAAATATCATCCTGAATTTCACCGGGGCCTCATCCTGTCCAGCCAATCTGGAAATGTCTAGTAAGCTGCTTATTGCGAGCCTAGAGTTTAGGAGAAGGTAGGGGCTGAAATGCAAATGTGAATATGCTGGCATGTGTGGGGCAGTTGAAAGCCTGGGAACAAGTTCCATCTAAACCTGTGATTCTTCACAAGGAGTGACTTTGTCCCTCAGGGATCATTTGACAATGTCTGAAGCCATTTTTGATTCTCAGAACCAGGGACAGGGTGGTACTAACATCTAGTGTGTCAGGCCAGGGATGCTGCTAAACATACTACAATGAACAGGACAACCACTTACAACCAAGAATTGTCAGCCTAAAATGTCAACAGTGTCAGTAATCTTAATTAAAGGAGAAGAGGGTGTCAGAGGACGAGATTGTTGGACTGACTCAAATGGACGTGAACTTGGGCAAACTCCAGGAGCTGGTGATGGACAGGGAAGCCTGGTGTGCTATAGCCCATGGGGTCACAAAGAGTCAGACATGACTGGATGATGGAACAGCAGCAACAAAGGACTCAGGGGTGTCCTAGACTCAAACTGACCCCATCCTTTCTCCTCAGTCTCTATCCTAGTCAATGAGAACCCAGTTTAATCTGTTAACCAAGTTGGAAACCTCAGGTCCTCCATACACCTTTACATTTTATACCCAAATGGTAACCAAATGCTGTCAGACTTCCCACCTTCATGGCCATCTATTCTCTCTCTGCCTCTCAGTCTGCCTGTCATTGCCCTGCTCCCGATCTCAGTCATAACTTTCTGGTTTGCTGCAGAAATCTCCTGCTTTCCTCTCACCAATCTTGTCCCCCTCCCAATCTCTTCTCCACATCATTTTCAGGATGATCCTTCTAAAATGAAAATCTAAGTATGTCACGTCATTGCATGATATCTTTTTTGAATGATCACTGTTGTTAATTAATCTGACTGTGCCAGGAAGCTTTAGCTGTGGCATCTGGGATCTTCACTCTTCACTGTGGCATAAGGGATCTCTACTTACGGCGTGCGAACGCTTAGCTGCGGCATGCAGGATCTAACTCCCTGACCCGGGACTGAATCCAGGCCCCCTGCACTGGAGATGTGAAATCTTAGCCACTGGACCACCAGGGAAGTCCCTGCAGGATATCTTTGACTGATTTCCCTTTACCCTCAAGAATAATTTAAAATTCCTTATCAATTACATAAGCCCCTTCCTGATCCAACCCTGTCTTGCTCTACTATTTCACAAACAAGCTTCTATTAACATTCTGTTTCCAGCAATAGACTGAAGGCATCCTGAGGGCATCCTGAGAGCAGGATCAGTATCTTTTATCTTTCCAGTCTGCTGGTCTCCTAGTTGCTCAGTCGCTCAGTCCTGTCTGACTCTTTGCGACCCCATGGACTGCAACAGGCCAGACACCCCTGTCCTTTGTCCACTGAGTCGGTGATGCCATCCAACCGTCTCATCCTCTGTCGTCCCCTTCTCCTCCTGCCTTTAGTCTTTCCTAGCATCAGGGTCGTTTCCAATGAATCAGCACTTTGCATCAGGTGGCCAAAGTATTGGAGCTTCAACTTCAGCATCAGTCTTTCCAATGAATATTCAGGACTGACTTCCTATAAGATTGACTGGTTGGATCTCCTTGCAGTCCAAGGGACTCTCGAGAGTCTTCTCCAACACTAAGCAAGAATGATGCTTAGTTCAAAAGCATCAGTTCTTTGGCTCTCAGCCTTCTTTATGATCTAACTCTCACATCCATACATGACCACTGGAAAAGCCATAGCTTTGACTAGACAGACCTTTGTTGGCAAAGTAACATCTCTGCTTTTTAATATGCTGTCTAGGTTGGTCATAGCTTTCCTTCCAAGAAGCAAGTGTCTTTTAATTTCATGGCTGCAATCACCATCTGCAGTGATTTTGGAGCTGAAGAAAATAAAATCTGTCACTGTTTCCATTGTTTCCCCATCGTTTTGCCATGAAGTGATGGTACTGAATGCCATGATCTTCATTTTTTGAATGTTGTATTTTAAGCTAACTTTTTCACTCTCCTCTTTCACTTTCATCAAGAGGCTCTCTAGTTCCTCTTTGCTTTCTACCATTAGGGTGGTGTCATCTGCATATCTGAGGTTATTGATATTTCTCCCGGCAATCTTGATTCCAGATTGTGCTTCATCCAGTCTAGCATTTCGCATGATGTACTCTACATATAAGTTAAATAAGCAGGGTGACAATATACAGCCTTGTGGTGCTCCTTTCCCAATTTGGGACTATGTTTTTCCATGTTCCATTCTAACTATTGCTTCTTGAGCTACATACAGATTTCTCAGGAGACACATCAAGTGGTTTGGTATTCCCATCTCTTTAAGAATTTTCTGCAGTTTGTTGTAATCCACACAGAAAAAGGCTTTAGCATAGTCACTGAAACAGAAGTATATATTTTCCTGGAAGTCTGGATGTGAGAACTGGACCATAAGGAAGGCTAAGTGCCAAAGAATCAATGCTTTTGAACTGTGGTGTTGGAGAATACTCTTGAGAGTCCCTTGGACTGCAAGGAGATCAAACCAGTCAATCCTATAGGAAATCAACCTTGAATATTCATTGGAAGGACTGATGCTGAAGCTCTAATACTTTGGTCACCTGTGAAAAGCTGAATCATTGGAAAAGATCCTGATGCTGGAAAAGACTGAGGGCAGAAGGAGAAGAGGGTGACAGAGCATAAGATGGTTGGATGCATCAACTTAATGGACACGAGTCTGAGCAAACTCCAGGAGATATTGACGGACTGGTAATCCTTGGGTGCTACAGTCCATGGGGTCACAAAGAGCTGGACATGACTTAGTGACTGAACAACAACAAAGTGACCTAATTTGTTGGAAGACAATGGTGAGGTCCCAGGGAGATCTAGATTATACTTTTAAGGAAATAGTGTGATTTCTGCATGTGTGTCTTTTCTAAAATGAGACTATACTGTGCTACATTTCATTGAAATAGCTTTATCTTTAGAAGAGAATTACAGAAAATGTGATTTGGAGACCATCTGCATCAGAAATCAGGGGAGACTTGTTAAAAGATGCAGATTCTTGGACCCCAACACATGTTTACTAAGCTTTTAAAATAAATATTTCCAGACTGTTGAATGGGCATAGGATTTCTTAGTGGGTGATGAAAATCTCCTGCAGTTAGATAGTGGCGATGATTGCACAACATTGTGACTATCCTAAAAACACTGAACTGTGCACCTTAAAATGGGCAAAACGGTCCACTGTAAGTTGTGAATTTTGTCTCAATTTTTGAGAAAAACTGTACGAGCAGAAATCACATCACTGGTTGCCACGTGGGTAGGGAGAAGGAATGGACTGCAGAGAATCACCAGGTAATTTGGGGGGGATGATAGATATTTTCCATATCTTAATTGTAGTGTTGGTTCACACAGTGCCCCAAAGTCATAGAACTATATACCAAACAATGGATTTTACAATAAGCAAATTATTCCTCAATAAATCTGCCTTTGAATAAATAATGTCCGAGAAATTCTCGGATACTCTGAAGTTTGAGAACTACTTCTCTGAAGCAGCAGTCTCCACAGTAGGGATACCCATTCCCGGGGTTTTGGAAGACAAACCACCGGGGTATGGGGGGAAAATAATGCAACCTTATTATGTATTTTTAGAGCTAAAGGTAAATAAGAAACTATGCTTTCCTAACATTTTGAAGTCCACTTTCAAGGCTTTACTAACGTCGATATGGAAAATGGAGTTGCCTCCGACCCGTTTGTGTCACGTCAAGTCCACAGGATATCCTGGGGGCGGCGGGCATGACAATACATCTTGACCTTGTTGATCTCATCCATTCACTGGCTTTCAGCGTAGTGCCACCAACTGCAGTTTACATGGATTTATGGATTATTATGGCTAGTTTTAAACAAACTAACCTTCAAACCATGAGCAAATGATTTTAATAATCACTTCAAAGAAGCTACGAAATGAAGATGGTCTTGTGAGCCCAGGGTACAGGAAATGGCAGAACTGACCTTTTAGTAAGTACTCTTCCATCAGCCACATTAGGAAACATCAATTGTCTAACCAGATCTGAAATGAAGTCAGCTGAAGAGTGAGAAATTAATTACTTTTCAAAATAAACTTGCATTCCAGAGAGGGGCATTTTGAAAACAGAAATTTGGCAATGTTTTCATCATTAAGTTATTTTGTTGCTTAATCAATGCAAACACAACACCTGCTAAAGCTTTCATATCTACACACCTGAAAAACTTGGAAACACAATTTTCTAGCCAATTAAAAAATCTACCGAATGAAGAGTTTCAGTGGGTTTCCAACCATTTGTTAGAAATTTTAAAATACAGCACTTTGCAATTAATGTGCAAGAACAACAAACTGATGCAAGGGAAGATAGAAATTGATGATGTGGACTTCAATGAAAACTTTTGCATAATTAATGTATAGAATAGAAGAACAAGTATCATTTTCTTGTAAGTACCACCAGTGATGTGCTCCTTCCCTTTGATCTTGTGTATCTTTGTGAGATACTTTACCATTAAAAGAAAATAACCATAAATCAAATTATAAATATGCAGTTAGATCAATATATCACAAAATGTCAAGCCAAAATATCACAAAATAGTGCTGCGTATGTATAAAATTATCACATTACTTTTGCTTTAAACATTTATTGCAAAGAAAACTCACACAATGGGAGAAAATATTTGCAGACGAAGCAATGGATAAGGGATTAATCTCCAAAATATACAAACAGCTCATGCAGCTCATTATAAAAATAAAAAAGCAACCCAATCAAAAAATGGGTGGAAGATCTAAATAGATGTTTCTCCAAAGAAGACATACAGATAGTTAATAGGCACAGGAAAATATGCTCAACATTACTGATTATTAGAGAAATGCAAATCAAAACTACAAAGAGTCATCACCTTATACCAGTCAGAATGGCCATTATCAAAAAAAAATCTACAAACATCATGTCAATGTATGGCAAAAACCACTACAATATTGTAAAGTAATTGTCCTCCAATTAAAATAAATAAATTAATTAAAAATATCTACAAACAGTAAATGCTGGAGAGGGTTTGGAGAAAAGGGAATCTTGCTACACTATTAGTGGAAATATAAACTGGTACAGCCACTATGGAGAACAGTATGGAGGTTCCCTAAGAAACTAAAAATAGAGCTACCATATGACCCAGAACCCCATGCCTGGGCACCTATCTGGAGAAAATTAGAATTCAAAAGGATACATAAATCCCAATGGTCATTGCAGCTCTATTCACAATAGTCAGGACATGGAAACAACCATAATGTCCATTGATGGAGAAATGGATAAAGTTTGGTACATATATACAATGGAATATTACTCAGCCATGAAATGGAATGGATTTGAGTCAGTTGAACTGAGGTGGCTAAACCCAGAGCATGTTACACAGAGTAAAGTCAGAAAAAGAAAAACAAATGTTGTATATTATTGCCTGTATATATATATATATGGAATCCAGGAAAATGGTACCTATGAACCTATCAGCAGGGCAGGAATAGAGACATAGGCATAGAAAACAGGCTTGTGGACACAGCAGGGGAAGGAGAAGGTGGGACAAATTGAAAAAGCAACATTGAAACATAAACGTTACCATATGTAAAACAGAAAGCCAGTGGGAAGTTGATACATAATACAGAGAGCTCTCGCTGGTGCTCCGGGACTACCTAGAGGGGAGGGGTGAAGGGGTGGAAGGAGGTTCAAGAGAGAGGGGATGTATGGATACTTCTGATTGATGCACATTGTATGGCAGAAACCAGCACAACATTGTGAAACAATTTGTCCTCCGATAAAAATAAATGTAAAAGAAAGAAAGAAAACGTGGTACGTATATACAATGGAATATACTCAACCATGAAAAAGAATGAAATAATCCTATTTGCGGCAACATGGAAGAACCTAGAGATTGTCATACTGAGCGAAGCAAGTCGGGCAGAGAAAGACCTCCGCAGTTTCCCGTATTAGCTGCCCCAATTTACATTTCTACTGGCAGTGCACAAGGCTTCCCTCTCCTCCATATCCTCACCAACACCTGGTATCGCTCGTCTTTTCGCTAATAGCCATTCTAGGGGGTAGGAAGTGACACCTCTCTGTGAGTTTGATCTGCGCTTCCCTGATGACTGGAAACTGCGCGTTTTCACAGCCCTGTTGGCCATCTGGATGCTTTCTCTGAATTCATTCTTTTACACTGTCTTTTGCACTGTTTCCTTTCCCCTCCACCTAGCACTTCCTTTCACGCTCACAGTTTCTGTTGCTCTCTCTAAACGGATGAGTTCAAAATGTTAAGTCCCGGCTCTAAGTCTTGTATTTTCAATTCTTTCATTAGAACCTCCACCTGGTGTGTCTACAGGTCTTTCAAACAAAATACTGAGCTCAGGATTCCTCCTTTCCCTGCACCGTTCCTCCTTTAGGTCCTCATCTGGGTTAGTACTACCACCTTCCACTGAGATTTGAAATCTTCGGGTCCTTCTCAACATCTTCTCTTCTCACACCTCATATTCAGTCAACCACCAAAGCTTAATCCTTCTATCTTTCCGACTTTGCTTTTGGTCTTTCTCTATCTTTCCATTTGTATACTGAGTTTTCTCTGGCTCTCTGTCTCTAAGCCTTTCCCTCTCGTTTAATTTCCAATTCTGTTTCCTTCTTCATTCTTCCTCATTCTCTGCTTTCCCCATTACCCACAGAAAGAACAAGACGTTTTTCTTTTTTCTCTGTATATATGAAATATTGATGGTACTAAAATATGAAATGGAACACTTTCTATCTCTCTTTCTAAAACCTGTATTAAATTACATATTTATGCAGACCTTGATTGATTTTTATTGTTGCTGTTGTTTCTATGGGTCAGCAGATTTGGATAGAAAAAAGAAAAATAATTTCTACTGCAGAATTAATGAAGTGGTGTTTCCCTTATGGGCTACATAGTTAATACATGGCTTCTTCCAACTCCTAAAAATTTAAAAGTCTAAAGCAAATGTTCGTGTTATCAGAAATCCAGGGATAGCTTTTTTGCTCTTGTTAAAAGTGTTTTATTTAGGACAACATTTGCCTGAGGGGAAAAGACTTTGCAAAATGAAGGAGAATCTCACAACATAAAGGGGAGTCCTAACTCATATTCCTTATTGAGCACCATTCAGCAGGGTTTGTTTCGGAATGCATTAGATAGACAGACAGACAGACAAGTCAGGTGGCTAGATATATGTAGGTATTTGTTTCCTTTGTTTTAGAAAAATATTACAGGATTTTTTTCCCAAGAATTATTGCATCTCAAGGAATTTTTAGCATCCATTTTTAACAGAGCATCTAAGACTTAAGCATTGGTGCTATGATACTATCTTTTGATATTTGCTTTTGTTATGATGTGATATGGAGAAGGGAATGGCAACCACATCAGTATTCTTGCCTTGAGAACCCCATGAACAGTATGAAAAAGTAAAAGCATAGGACCCTGAAAGATGAACTCCCCAGGTGGGTAGGTGCACAATATGCTCCTGGAGAAGAGGAGAGACATAGCTCCAGGAGGAATGAAGAGGCTGAGCCAAAGCAAAAACAATGCCCGATTGTGGATGTGACTGGTGATGGAAGTTAAGTCCGATGCTGTGAAGAACAATATTGCATAGGAACCTGGAATGTTAGGTCCATGAATCAAGGTAAACTGGAAGTGGTCAAACAGGAGATGGCAAGAGTGAACATTGACATTTTAGGAATCAGTGAACTAAAATGGACCAGAATGGATGTATTTAATTCAGATGACCATTACATCTGCTATCGTGGGCAAGAATCTCATAAGAAATGGAGTAGCCTTCATAGTCAACAAAAGAGACCGAAAGGCAATACTTGGGTACAATTTCAAAAACAACAGGATGATCTCTCTTCACTTCCAAGAAAAACCATTCAATATCACAGTAATCCAAGTCTATGCCCCGACCAGTAATGCTGAAGAAGCTGAAGTTGAATGGTTCTGTGAAGACCTACAAGAAGTTCTAGAACTAACACCAAAGAAAGATGTCCTTTTCATTGTAGGGGACTGGAATGCAAAAGAAAGTCAAGAGATACCTGGAGTAACAGACAAGTTTGGCCTTGGAGTACAAATTGAAGCAGGGCAAACGCTAAAAGAGTTTTGCCAAGAGAACGCACTGGTCATAGCAACACCCTCCTCCAACAACACAAGAGATGACTCTACACATGGACATCACCTGATGCTCAATACTGAAATCAGATTGATTATATTCTTTACAGCCAAAGATGGAGAAGCTCTAAACAGTCAGTAAAAACAAGACCAGGAGCTGACTGTGGCTCAGACCATGAACTCCTTATTGCAAAATTCAGACTTAAATTGAAAAAAGTAGGGAAAATTACTAGACCATTCAGATATGACCTAAATCAAATCCCTTATGTTTATACAGTGGAAGCGACAAACAGATTCAAGGGATTAGATCTGATAGACAGAGTGCCTGAAGATATATGGACGGAGGTTCATAACATTGTACAGAAGGCAGTGATCAGAATCATCCCCAAGAAAAAGAAATGGAAAGAGGCAAAATGGTTGTCTGAGGAGGCCTTACAAATAGCTGAGAAAAGAAGAGAAGCGAAACACAAAGGAGAAAAGGAAAGACATCCATCTGAATGCAGAGTTTCAAGGAATAACAGAGAGAGATAAGATAGCCTTCCTAAGTGATCAATGCAAAGAAATAGAAAAAAACAATAGAATGGGAAAGACTAGAGATCTCTTCAAGAAAATTAGAGATACCAAGGGGACATTTCATGCAAAGATGGGCACAGACCTAACAGAAGCAGAAGATATTAAGAAGAGGTTTCAAGAATACACAGAAAAACTATACAAAAAAGATCTTCATGACCCAGATAACCACAATGGTGTCATCACTCACCTAGAGCTCAGACATCCTGGAGTATGAAGTCAAGTGGGTCTTAGGAAGCATTACTATGTAAAAAGCTAGTGGAGGTGATGGAATTCCAGTTGAGCTATTTCAAATCCTAAAAGATGATGCTATGAAAGTGCTGCACTTAATATGCCAGCAAATTTGGAAAACTCAGCAGTGGCCACAGGACTGGGAAATGTCAGTTTTCATTCCAACCCCAAAGGAAAGGCAATGCCAAAGATGTTCAAACTACCTCACAATTGCACTCATCTCACATGCTAGCAAAGTGATGCTCAAAATTCTCCAAGCAAGGCTTCAACAATATGTGAACCGATAGCTTCCAGATGTTCAAGCTGGATTTAGAAAAGGCAGAGGAACCAGAAATCAAGTTGCCAACATCATTGGATCATAGAAAAGGCAAGAGAATTCCAGAAAAACATCTATTTCTGCTTCATTGACTATGCTAAAACCTCCGACTCTTTGTGACCACATGGATTACACAGCCCATGGAATTCTCCAGGCCAGAATACTGGAGTTGGTAGGAAATCTTCCTGACCCAGAAATCAAGCTGGGGTCTCTTGCATTGCAGGCGGATTCTTTACCAACTGAGCTATGAGGGAAGACTTTGAAACAAACTGTGGAAAATTCTTCAAGAGATGGGACTACCAGACCCATTTTAGCTGCCTCTTGAGAAGTCTGTATGGATGTCAAGAAGCAACAGTTAGAACTGGACATGGAACAGCGAACTGGTCCCAAATTGGGAAAGGAGTACATCAAGACTATATTGTCACTCTGCTTATTTAACTTATATGCAGAGTATATCATGTGAAATGCAGAGTATATCATGTGAAATGCAGGGCTGGATGAAGCACAAGCTGGAATCAAGATTGCTGAGAGAAATATCAGTCACCTCAGATAGGCAGATGATACCACCCTTATGGCAGAAATTGAAGAACTAAAGAGCCTCTTGATGGAAGTAAAAAAGGAGAATGAAAAGGTTGGCTTAAAACTCATCCTTCAAAAAGCTAAGACTATGGCTTATGGTCCCATCACTTCATGGCAAATAGATGGGGAAACAAAGGAAACAGTGACAGACTTCATTTACTTGGGCTCCAAAATCACTGTAGATGGTGACTGCAGCCATGAAATTAAAAGACGCTTGCTCCTTGGAAGGAAAGCTATGACAAATCTAGACAGCATATTAAAAAGCAGAGACGTTACTTTGCCAACAAAGGTCCATCTAGTCAAAGCTATGGTTTTTCAGTAGTCATGTACAGATGTGAGAGTTGGAGTATAAAGAAGGCTGACCACTGAAGTATTAATGCTTTTGAACTAAGCATCAGTGTTGCTTAGGGTTGGAGAAGACTCTTAAGAGTCCCTTGGACTGCAAGGAGATCCAACCAGTCCATCCTAAAGGAAATCAGTCCTGAATATTCATTGGAAGGACTGATGCTGAAACTGAAGCTCCAATACTTTGGCCACCTGATACAAAGAGCTGACTCACTGGAAAAGACCCTAATGCTGGGAAAGGTTGAAGGCAGGAGGAAATGGGGACGACAGAGGATGAGATGATTGGATGGCATCACTGACTCAGTGGATGTGAGTTTGAGCAAGCTCTGGGAGTTGGTGATGGACAAGAAAGCCTGGTGTGCTGCAGTCCATGGGGTCATAGAGAGTTGGACAGGAGTGAGCGACTGAACTGTATTGATGATGTGATATGGAGCTTCCCAGGTGGCGCTAGTGGTAAAGAACCCCGCTGTCAGTGCAGGAGACATAAGAGACTTGGGTTCAATCCCTGAGTCAGGAAGATCCCCAGGAGGAGAGCATGGCAACCCTTCCAGTTTTCTTGCCTGGAGAATCCCATGGACAGAGGAGCCTGGCGGGCTACATGGGGTCACAAAGAGTTGGACAATACTGAGCAATTGAGCATACATATGTGATGTGATATATTACCCTGGTGGTCCAGTGGCTAAGATTCTGCGCTCTCAATGCAGTGGGCACAGGCTCGATCCTTGATCAGGGAACCAACCCCATGTGTCACAACTAAAGATCATGCGTGCAGCAACTGAGACCCAGCACAGGCAAATAAATGAATAATTTTTTTTTAAGAGTACAGAAAGTTCCTGGCTTCCCTGCGCCCAGTTAGCCCCAGTTCTTTGCCTGTAGGGCTGCTGTGAAAGTGGTCCTCTCTCGCATCAGCTGCTGAGAACGTCCCTCTTTCACTGGGGATCCTTTTCCTCTTAGGCTAATACAGACCCTCTGCCACCAGAATGACACGCGTCTCAAGTGCGCGGCTATGCCTTAGACCTTGCCACTTCTCACTTCTCAACTTTTTCTTCAGGGCCTCCCTGTGCCCCAAACTAGGAGTGGAGCGGGCTTAATTCTGCAACCCTCTATGGCAGATAGAGGATGCAGTGTCTACCCTTAAGATGCTCACAGTTTCACAGGAGAAACAGAAGGATGCAACTAGGAATGCTAAGTGGGAAGAGTACACTGAGGTACGGGGAGGAGCCCTGTCCAGCCCCGCCTAAGGGTCCAGAAAGGAACAATCAGATGAAATGGACGCAGGAGCAGCAAGCAGATGACAGGAGGTAGACAGGAGCCAGGGAGGAGTTTATCTCATCCCGAGGGAACCCGAAGGATCCTCCCCTTCAGCGGGAGAGCTAGGTGATGAAACGGGTCTGCTTACGGGATGCGGAGGGCCGGCAGAAGAGTCGAGGCAGTGAGAATCTTGTGAATCGCAGAGGAGAGAGGGTGAGAGCCTCACCCAGGCAACGGCCGAGGGTGCAAAAACAGATGAGCAAGAAGTGAGTTGGAAGGTGGAAAGAATACATTGTAAGGAAGGATGGGGCACGTGACTCTGGGAAGAAGGAGAACAGCAAAGGCTTTTGAGAGAAAAGGAGAAAAAATGGAGGAGAAGGAGGAGAGAGAAATAGGGATGAGGGATGGTGCTGGGGAACGAGGGAACAGGGCAGAGAGAAATGGCAGAAAATGTCCATTACCGCCCTTCCCGCCCTGCTAGAAGCACGGGGTTGTGTCTTCAAGGAAGGTGAGAAAGACTGGAGAAACTGAGAAATGGTGAGAGCCAAGATGAATTGAAATTGGGGAGGAGGAGGGGGATTTGTCTAGCTTTGCTCTTCACATTCACCCTGCAAGTCCCTTGACCCCTCCTCCTTTTTAAGCTTCTGTTCCCATTTTTATTTCTTTTCTTTTCTTTTTACTGATGGCTTTAAATAGTATTTAGTCACATAATTTGCAGTCACATAGACCTGCCTCTTGAGAAACCTATATGCAGGTCAGGAAGCAACAGTTAGAACTAGACATGGAAAACAGACTGGTTCCAAATAGGAAAAGGAGTGCATAGAGGCTGTATATTGTCACCCTGCTTATTTAACTTATATGCAGAGTACATCATGAGAAACGCTGGACTGGAAGAAACACAAGCTGGAATCAAGATTGTCGGGAGAAATACCAACAACCTCAGATATGCAGATGGCACCACCCTTATGGCAGAAAGTGAAGAAGGGCTAAAAAGCCTCTTGATGAAAGTGAAAGAGGAGAGTGAAAAAGTTGGCTTAAAGCTCAACATTCAGAAAACGAAGATCATGGTATCTGGTCCCATCACTTCATGGGAAATAAATGGGGAAACAGTGTCAGACTTTATTTTTGGGGGCTCCAAAATCACTGCAGATGGTAACTGCAGCCATGAAATTAAAAGATGCTTACTCCTTGGAAGAAAAGTTATGACCAACCTAGATAGCATATTCAAAAGCAAAGACGTTACTTTGCCTGCAAAGGTCCGTCTAGTCAAGGCTATGGTTTTTCCAGTGGTCATGTATGGATGTGAGAGTCGGACTGTGAAGAAAGCTGAGTGCCGAAGTTCAGTTCAGTTCAGTCGCTCAGTCGTGTCTGACTCTTTGCGACCCCATGAATCACAGCACGCCAGGCCTCCCTGTCCATCACCATCTCCCGGAGTTCACTCAGACTCACGTCCATCGAGTCTGTGATGCCATCCAGCAATCTCATCCTCTGTCATCCCCTTCTCCTCCTGCCTCCAATCCCTCCCAGCATCAGAGTCTTTTCCAATGAGTCAACTCTTCGCATGAGGTGGCCAAAGTACTGGAGTTTCAGCTTTAGCATCATCCCTTCCAAAGAAATCCCAGGGCTGACCTCCTTCAGAATGGACTGGTTGTATCTCCTTGCAGTCCAAGGGACTCTCAAGAGTCTTCTCCAACACCACACTTCAAAAGCATCAATTCTTCGGCACTCAGCCTTCTTCACAGTCCAGCTCTCACATCCACACATGACTACTGGAAAAACCATAGCCTTGACTAGACGGACCTTAGTCGGCAAAATAATGTCTCTGCTTTTGAATATACTATCTAGGTTGGTCATAACTTTTCTTCCAAGGAGTAAGTGTCTTTTAATTTCATGGCTGCAGTCACCATCTGCAGTGATTTTGGAGCCCCCCAAAATAAAGTCTGACACTGTTTCTACTGTTTCCCCATCTATTTCCCGTGAAGTGATGGGACTGGATGCCATGATCTTTGTTTTCTGAATGTTGAGCTTTAAGCCAACTTTTTCACTCTCCTCTTTCACTTTCATCAAGAGGCTTTTGAGTTCCTCTTCACTTTCTGCCATAAGGGTGGTGTTATCTGCATATCTGAGGTTATTGATATTTCTCCTGGCAGTCTTGATTCCAGCTTGTGCTTCTTCCAGCCCAGCATTTCTCATGATGTACTCTGCATAGAAGTTAAATAAGCAGGGTGACAATATACATCCTTTGCCTATTTGGAACCAGTCTGTTGTTCCATGTCCAGTTCTAACTGTTGCTTCCTGACCTGCATACAGATTTCTCAAGAGGCAGGTCAGGTGGTCTGATATTCCCATCTCTCTCAGAATTTTCCACAGTTTATTGTGATCCACACAGTCAAAGGCTTTGGCATAGTCAATAAAGCATTGCTGCTTTTGAACTGTGGTGTTGGAGAAGACTCTTGAGAGTCCCTTGGACTGCAAGGAGATACAACCAGTCCATTCTGAAGGAGGTCAGCCCTGGGATTTCTTTGGAAGGGATGATGCTAAAGCTGAAACTCCAGTACTTTGGCCACCTCATGCTAAGGGTTGACTCATTGGAAAAGAGTCTGATGCTGGGAGGGATTGGAGGCAGGAGGAGAAGGGGATGACAGAGGATGAGATTGCTGGATGGCATCACAGACTCGATGGACGTGAGTCTGAGTGAACTCCGGGAGATGGTGATGGACAGGGAGGCCTGGTGTGCTGCAATTCATGGGGTCGCAAAGAGTCAGACACGACTGAGCGACTGAAGTGAACTGAACTGAGGTTCATAAAAGGTGTTTACGACTGGTAGGCAACTTAGTCTCATCTTGGGATTTCTTTTAAAAGTTAGACTAGGGGAACTAGTTCGCAGTTTGGGGCCTTCCCTGGTGACTCAGACAGTAAAGAATTTGTCTGCAATGCAGGAGACCCTGGTTCAATCCCTGGATCAGGAAGATCCCCTGGAGAAGGGAATGGGGCTACCCCCTCCAGAATTCTTACCTGGAGAATCTGATGGACAGATGAGACTGGTAGGGGCTACAGTCCACTGGGATCCCGAAGAGTCTGACCCGACTGAGCGACTACACTTTCACTTTCTTTCACTTAAGGGATATTTTAGGATACATTTACTATTAACTCAAAAGGTGCACTAATATCAGTTGTATAAATAGCAAACGTGAATGTCATTTACTTAAGCCTGTTGATTCACATTTTTCAAAAAGCGACCTCAATTATTTGCGTGCATGCATGCTCGCTCAGTCATGTCTGACTCTTTGTGATCCCATGGACTGTAGCCCAGCAGGCTTCTCTGTCCATGGAATTTTCCAGGCAAGAATACTGGAGCCGGTTGCCATTTCCTTCTCCATCTTTTTAAAAAAATTCTTTCTTTATTTATTTGACTGCTCTGGGTCCGAGTTGCAGTGGGATCTTTCAGTTGCAGTGTGTGTGTGTGTGTGTGTGTGTGTGTGTGTGTGTGTGTGTGTGGCTGTGTAGGTGTGCACACATGCGCTCAGGCGTGGATCTCTTGATTGAGGCATGTAGGACCTAGTTCCCTGACCAAGGATGTATCCTCAGCCCCCTGCACTGGGAGCACAGAATCGTAGCCACTGGAGCATGAGGGCATTCCCTTTGCTCCCATTTTTCAAGTTTTCTTTATCCTGTGAGTAGCCACTTGAATCGTATTGTAATGCGAGTGAATAATCCGTCTGCTGAAAAATCTCTCTCAGTGGGACTTCCTTGGTGGTCTTGTGGGAATCCACCTAGCGATGCAGGGCATGCAGGTTCAATTCCTGGTCTGGGAAGATCCCACGTGCTATAAAGCAATGAAGCCCATGCGCCTCAACCAGAGAAGGCCCCGTGCTGTGGCCCCGCGCTGCTCCACTATGATGCACCTAAGACCTGATGAAGTCACATAAATCAGTAAAGGAGGATTTGTTTTCACTCTCGAAGTATATTTTATAATAAAAGAAAAAGTAAGTCCTTACAGTTCCAGATACTCTTGCCTTTTGTGGGATCACCCAGGAAAGGAAACACATTGTTTCAATGGGCAGTAAGTTTCCAGTTCCAACCACATGTCTTGTAATCAAGTCTTGGGAAAAAAATTGTGTATTTGAGTTCAAAATTCACCATATTCAGTATATACTATGAAGAGGAAAATTAGAAAATGCTTTAAATGCGCTCCTCTTAAACTTTGGCTTGTTCCTGCTGATTACTCACTATCTGAAAGTACATAATAGTTATATTTAGAAGGAAAGTGAGAAATTCAGTCAAGAATGTTTTCATACATCCATAAATATTTGGCATTATATAGATAATTTCTTGCATTTGCATACAAAACAAGTTTCTAAGCACTTTTGCATAATAGCGTTCTTTTAATAAGGTAACCCTGATGCCTCTGAATTCCTAGACCAGGGCACCCTGGAAGAGAGAAGACTTATAAAGGATCTTTACTGAGGTTGGCACAGTGCACTTTGGATTTGCTCTTGACGTGGCACTTTTCAAAATAGAATAACCCATATTTGGGGAATACACTAATATTAGACGTTGGTGTGTTTATCTTATTGGGGCCATAGGCCAGGCCGCAATCTTGTGGGCGGCAGAAGGGTTTCCTATGAGTGCCATGGACATTCCCACCGTCGGTCCTGCAGGAGGGAGGTCTCCCTTGGGGTAGGACCTGAGGATGTGGAAGTGAAGCCTCAAGTATTCTCTCCTCTTGGGGTCGGTGGTCAGTTTAGCTAGAACAGGAGGCGAAGCGATGCTGAGACATGTTCAGATGACTTGCGGCAGCGATCTGGAGGTGCTGAGTTTTGTGGCAGACACAAGAACGTGGGCTTCTCAGAGAATCCTTCAAGAAAAACTCATCGCCCAGCTGTGAGGAGCAGGGTCAGGGACGGCCTCCAGCTGTTAACTCCAGGGTCCAGCTTCATGAAGATACGCTCTGCTCCAGGGCTCCCAGAAACTTCTTCAGATCTGTGTCTTGTCTGATAGCTCAGGTACCCAATCCCAGGGCCCCCCTTTGCTTCCCGCAGGTCTTATTCCGTACTAAACTGTCTGCACGCACCACCCCACACTCCCATTTGCTTCCATAAGAGCAGATAGAAGATCTTCCTAACAGCCAGAAGATCTCCTTTAAAAGTCACAGACTGGTGTTCACCATGTTGCGGGCTCGGGTTGGAAGGAAGCCGTCCACCTCTCGGGAGGGTAGAAGGAGAGCCCCCAGGCAGCACGCTGATGCTTATGGCAGGAGCGGCATCCTGACAAAGAGGAATCAGGACCGGAGAAGCTGTTTCTGAGCTCACCCAGGAGGCCGTCGGAGCCCCTCAGAATCAGCGAGGGATGCCCTGAGGACCCTGGCTTCTGGTAACAAGCCCAGGGGCTACTTACTCCATCAGTGGTAGGTTGTAGTCCACCGAATCTGTACCACGAGAGCCCAAAAGACAGATAGATTTTGTTGTCCCCATTTTACAGATGGAAAAACTGAGTGACCATTCTAGGACTTAATTCTAGAATGTTTTTTCTAGAAAGTTAATCCTAGGAGTTGACCAAGTTTTCTTTTCTGTATTCCACAACAGCCCCAGGCTCACTACCTTTTCAAGGCACTGCAGCTATTGGGTCACTGTGAGTGAGTGAAAGTTGCTCAGTCGTGTTCAACTCTTTGTGACCACACGGACTACACAGTGCATGGAATTCTCCAGGCCAGAATACTGGAGTGGGTAGCCTTTCCCTTCTCCAGGGGATCTTCCCAACCCGGGGATGGAACCCAGGTCTCCCGTAATGCAGGTGGATTCTTTACAGCTGAGCTACCACTGTTTCCTATTAAATAACCAAGTCTGTTGTAGAGAGGCATTTCATGGGCCTGGAATAATTCAGGGCTTTACGTCTGGGAGTCAGACCTCCAAAGAGCCGCATGGTGGTACTTTGTCACTGTTAGAGGGCTTTTGGTGTTACCAGGAAGCACATTTGTTTGTTTAAACAACACTACGCTGTTTTACAGGGAACGTGAGAGTATGTGTTAGTAAAAAAAAAAAAAAAAAGTATACGTTTTCCTGTAGCTTTCATTTCTGACTCTCATCCATTGTATGACAGGGCTTTTTGCTAAAAAATGTCCATGAGCTAGTATTTTCTAATATCTTAATTATTCAAAAGAAATTTAAAGTTAAAATCATTTTTCTAAACTTTCTGTGTGTGCTCCTCCTACCATGTGGGCTTCCCTCTTGGAATCAATATTTCCTTCAACAAATATTTTCTTACATATAGATAACCCTTTATCTTTTTCCCTCTGATGAATTTGTTCCCAGTGGTTTGGACTCATTTTTAATTGCTTTTGCATCACAACGTTCACTTTTCTCGATAACTTCTTTGTCTTACCCGTCCCTATTTTTGTTACTATTGTTGTGTCTTAACATTTATGGTGAATCTCCTTTGGTTAAGCCCTGAAAATGGTCTGTACTCCCGGAGCTCATGCTCTCTTTTTGGTTTTTATTTTATTGTTTTTGGTGTTTTTTTTAAAATGGTTTTTTTGTGGGTTTTTTTTTTTTTTTTGACCATGCTTGTAGGATCTTGGATCCCCAGCCAGGGATGAACCATGCCCCCAGGAGTGAAAGCACAGGGTCCCTAACCACTTGGCAACCACGGAATTCCTGTTTATTAAAGAAAATTATTTCTATATTTATGCCTTCTTTCATTCATTTTTGGCTGTGCTGGGCCTTTGTCGCTGTACTCAGGCTTCCTCTTGCTGCAGAGCACAGGCGTCCTGTGGTGGCAGCTTCTCTTGCTGCGGAGCGCAGTCCAGTCCCACAGGCTTCAGGAGCTGCAGCAGCTTGGCTCAGTAGGTGTTGCTCTCAGGCTTCAGAGCACAGGCTCAGTACTTGGGGTGCAGGGGCTTAGCGGTCCCAGGCCATGTGGGATCTTCCAGGACCAGGGATCAAACCCAGATCACACCTCTGAACTGGCAGGCGGATTCTTAACCACCGGACCACAAGGCAAGTCCAGAATTCCTGTTTTTTTAAAAGTTGTATCTTCTTTGCTTTCCTAGGTCCCTCTGGGATTTTTACTTTTCCTGCCCCTGCATCTTACACAAAAATGAAAATAAATTTAATGGGAACGCATGTAAGAATTAAAGATTTTAAAATTTTTAAAAAATAAAAAATAAATAAATAAATAAATAAAAGCTAAAAAAAAAAAAAGATTTGATTCTGTTTCCACCAGTCAACCCTTCCCATAAGAGAAATCTAGTAAAAATGATTAATTGTTCATCTGGTACAAATCCTCAGCTGCCTTGGGCAAATTCTGAGTGGTTATTGCTAAACCTGCTTTATAGAAGTTAAAATAATTATCCTTGGATTTCTTTTTCATGCTCAATTTTCTCCTGGACTTAATTTCTGGGCTTTGTAACTTTTCCAAGGAAAATGAACAATGATTTTACGGAACTTTTTTGTGCTTCAAGCTCTTTATACTAAGCTCTGTGTCTAAAGGAATTTTTTCTTTTATTTTCAGTATCACGGGCCAGGAAATATTTTAAGCACTGGTTTCTAGAATTTTATTCTCTGGCCACTATGCTCTATGACCAATCTAGCAATTTTCTTCTACCTGTCATGACCACAGAGGGAAAGTAGAGTAATATTAATCTATGAAAATATTTAGATCTGACCTCTACAACTGAGAGGGGAAAAATGAACTTAAATGGGCAAGAATTATGTTTGTTTTTGTCCAAGTTATTTATTAACACATGACAGGAACTGCCATACTATGAAATAATTCTCTATTAATTATAAAACATTGCTTTTCCAGGATGCTAAAACCTCTAAACTTTTAAAGTTTTGAACTGTATTTCTAGAATCATTTTTATGAAATGAGTTTTTTTTCTAACAGCTGCTTTTTAATATAACTTTTGATAAAGTTTTCAAAATTCTCACACGTCTTAAGTGAAAAACGGAACTTTCATGTTAACTAATATAATCTTTGATAATTTGACAATGCTTGCCTTAATAGAATCACAGAATTTACGCTGGAGGAAAACCAAGAGATTATCTAGTGCAGCTTTCCATAGAATGCTGAATTCTCTCCAACCACGTTGCTGAGATGCGCTCATTCGGTTTCTGCACGAATGCGTCCACCGTAAAGAGCTCCTGTGAAAGCTCATTTTAGGTAAACACCTCTAAGATTAAAGAAGTCGTTTAATTTGGATCTCAGTCTGCTCTATTCCTTCCATCTTTGGTACCTGTTTTCCCTTTTGGAATAACTCAAATCAGGTCTGCTTTTCATTCTCCATGGTAGCTCTTTATATATTTAAAAACTGAGACAAACATCGCCTTCTCATTCCCTTTTCCAGGTTAAATGCTGACATCTTCTTCAGTTGTACTTGGTGTTCGATTCTTTCTCCCCCTTACCTAATTCTTGAAGGATACTCTTGTGAATGATATGCAAAGTTATACTCAATACTTTTTCTATTTAAAAAATTTATTTTTATTAAGATATATTTGACATACATTAATTTCCCTTGTAGCTCAGTTGGTAAAGAATTCACCTGCATTATGGGAGTCCTGGGTTCAATCCCTGGGTTGGGAAGATCCCCTGCAGAAGGAAATGGCGACCCACTCCAGTATCCTTGCCTGGAAAATCTCATGGACAGAGGAGCCTGGTGGGCTGCAGTCCATGGGGTCACAAAGAGTCAGGCTTGGCTGAGTGACTAACATTTACACTTACATTAGTTTTAGGTGTACATTATGATTTAGTTTGCGTATATGTTGCAAACTGATCACCACAATCTGTCTAATTAGCGTCCATCACCACACATAGTTATGAATTGTTTTTTTCTTATGATAATCAGTTTTGTAATCTACTTAACAACTTTCGAATATACTGTACAGTATTATTAGCTATAGTCGCCACGTTGGGCTTTCCGTCCCCATGACTTACTTACTTTATAATGGAAAGTTTGTACCTTGGACCACCTTCACACATTTTGCCCACCCACTTTCCCTCTGCTGGGTGCTGCTGCTGCTGCTAAGTCGCTTCAGTCGTGTCCGACTCTGTGCGACCCCGTAGACGGCAGCCCACCAGGCTCCCCCGTCCCTGGGATTCTCCAGGCAAGAACACTGGAGTGGGTTGCCAGTTCCTCCTCCAATGCATGAAAGTGGAAAGTGAAAGTGAAGTCGCTCAGTTGTGTCCGACTCTTAGCAACCCCATGGACCGCAGCCCACCAGGCTCCTCCGTCCGTGGGATTTTCCAGGCAAGAGTGCTGGAGTGGGGTGCCATTACCTCTCTCCCTCTAGCAACCACCAATTTGTTCTCTGTATCTAGGAGTCCAGTTTTGTTTTGTTTTTAGCTTGCACATTCAAGTGAGAACATATGATATTTGTCTTTCTCTGTCTGACATTTCATTTAGCCTCATGTCCTCAAGATCTGTTAATGCTGTCTGTACAAAATTTCATTCTTTTTATGGTGGAATAATATTCTATCATGTGTGTATGTATATACATACAAATATATAGATATATATTTTTTCATTATTCATCTCAGTGCATACTTGGGTTGTCTCAGTGTCTCAACTATTATAAATAATACTGCAATGAACATGGGGCTGTATGTATCTTCAAGTCAGTGTTTTTGTTTCCTTCAGATAAATACCCAGAAGTGGAATTGCTGGATCATATCATAGTTCTATTTTTAGTTTTTTGAGGCGCTCCCATACTGTTTTCCATAGTGGCTGCACCAATTTACATTCCCACCAACAGTGCACAAGAGTTCCCTCTCTCCACATCCTTACCAACACTTCTTATTTCTTGTCCTTTTGATAATAGCCATTCTAAAGGTCTGAAGTGATATCTCATTGGTTTTGTTTGCATTTTCCTGGTGATTGATGATGTTGAGCATCTTTTCATACACCTGTAGACAGTCTGTATATCTTCTTTGGAAAAATGTCTTTTCAGATCCTCTACTCATTTTTAAAACAGTTTTTGCTGTTGAGTTTTATGGATTCTTCATGTGTTTTGGATATTGATCTCTTATCAAATATATGATTTTCAAATATTTTTTCCCATTCCACACATTGCTTCTTCATTTTGTTGATGGTTTCTTTTGCTTTTATATGCACTTGTTTTAAAGGATATCTTCCACAAAGTGAAAAGGCAACCCACAGAAAAGAAGAATATATTTGCCAGTTGTATGGGCAACATGAGACTTGTTTCCAGAACATAGGAAGAACCTTTATAACTTAATGATAAAAACCAAATGACTAATCCAATTTAAAAATAGGCAAAGGAATTGAATGGGCTTCCCTAGTAGCCCAAACGGTAAAGCATCTGCCTGCAATGCAGGAGACCCAGGTTTGATCCCTGGGTTGGGAAATCCCCTGGGGAAGGAAATGGCAACCCACTCCAGTATCCTTGTCTGGAAAATTCCCTGGACAAAGGAGCCTGGCAGGCTTCAGTCCATGGAGTCACAAAGAGCCATACACAACGGAGTGACTAACTCGCACACACAAAGGAATTGAATAGACATTTCTCCAGAGAAGACGTGTTAAAGTACAGCAAAGATATGAAAAAGTACTCAAGAAAATTAGTCATTAGGGAAATGTTAATCAAAATCAGAATGAAATACCGCTTCACACATGAATGGCTATAATAAAAAGGATAGCCATAACAAGTTGCAGCAAAGATATGATACACTTAAAACTTTCTTACATCGCTGATAGAGATGTAAAATGGTACAACCACTTTGGAAAACAGTTTGGCTGTGCCTCAAAAGTTGAAGAGGCCACCCTGAGCTGCTCCCAGGAGAGTGTAGAGAGAAGTGTGGCTCTTCTCGTTCTTTTTATTTAGCAAGTCAAGTTCATCGTCCAAAACCTGGGATCACATGTGAGTTCTAGAGACAGAAGTCAGCTAAAAGAAAAAGAACGCTTTTCTTTAGTGAACCAGAAGCAAGTCAAAAAGCTAGATTTCATTTTTATTTCAGGGGGGAATAAAAAAATAATAAATTAATTGCCATTTCCCAGGCCACCTGCAATTCAGGAGACCCCAGTTTGATTCTTGGGTTGGGAAGATCCTCTGGAGAAAGGACAGGCTATCCACTCCAGTATTCTTGGGCTTCCCTTGTGGCTCAGCTGGTAAAGAATCTGCCTGCTGTGTGGGAGACTGGGTTCGATCCCTGGGTTGGGAAGATCCACTAGAGAAGAGAAAGACTACCCACTCCAGTATTCTGGCCTGGAGAATTCCATGAGGTTTCAAAGAGCCGGACATGACAGAGCGACTTTCACTTCCCATTCTAAGTTCTCCATATTAGCCCCAGTTTCGCTCCCGTAGCAGAAAAACACTATAGGTGTTTTCAGAGAAATTAAAATCAAACAGAGTGGACCCTACACTCCTGGCCAGGCTGCTGTCTTAGTAGAGTTGGGAAACGATGTCAAATATGCAAGCATATGCATCAACGAGCAGAAACCAAGGCCGGAAGCCTCATGATGACCGAGTTCCTTTCTTCTTTCCTTCCTTCACTTCCTTCCTTCCACAAGGTGGTTAACACTGCCCAGCATACAACAGGGCTTCCCAGGTGGCTCAGTGGTAAAGCATCTGCCTGCCAACACAGGAGACGCAGAAAACATAGTTTTGATCCCTGGGTGGCGAAGATCCCCTGGAGAAGAAAATGGCAACCCACTCCAGTATTCTTGCCTGGGAAACCCCATGGACATAGGAACCTGGCAGTCCATGGGGTTGCAAAAGAGTTGGACATGACTTAGCAACTAAACGGCAAAGTACAATAGCACCATCAAGTCAATGGACATGAGTCTGAGCAAACTTCGGGAGATAGTGGAGTACAGGGAAGCCTGCTGGGCTTCAGTCCATGGGGTCGCAAAAGCGTTGGACACGACTTTGCAACTGAAGACAACAGGAACGTGCAAGACCAGAAGAAATGCCCTCCTTGCTTAGGAGTGAATCTCTTATTATCCTGACTCCCAGCCCCAATCCTCAACCATCCTCTCTTTCCATTTCCATCTCCAGAAGCCTCTTGAGAAGTTTGTTCGCACGGCTCCCTCTGAGGTGAGAATTAAGCTGTGTATTTTCAACTCTCCCTGTTCGTCTGGGGCGAGACTGAAGCCGAGAGCCTTGTGTGCTCACACCTAGCACACGAGTGTGGACAGGGCCTCCTGTTCACTACCACTGCTTCCACGAGGGGACCTTCGGAGGCAGGATCGGGCAGTATTCCCATTGTACAGATAAGGGTCTTCACATGGCTAGCGTCTTCACGTATCACTGCCTTTTAGCGGCAAAGCGGCTTCTGTAACTCAATGAAGCCACGAGCCGTGCGGTGCAGGGCCACCCAAGACAGACAGGTCATAGTGGAGAGTTCTGGCAAAAGGTGATCCACTGGAGGAGGGAATGGCAAACCACCTCAGTATAATTGCCAAGAGAACCCGATGAACTGTATAAAAAGGCAACAAAGAAGCCTGGCGTGCTGCAGTCCATGGGGTCACGAAGAGTCGGACACGACTTGGCTACTGAACAACAACAGCAGTGTAGCTGTTAGGTGAAAAAGCCTGGTTTTCAACCCCAGGGTGTGTTTTTCCACAGCCTTGGCTTGAAATTAGCATGCTGTTTCAGCTCTTCTGTGTTATAACGCTTTGAAATTTGGAAGACTGAACCAATATCTTTTTTTGTGGTTGAAATATGCGTAACCTAAAATTTACCATTTTAATCATTGTTAAGTGCACAATTCAGCGTCATTAATTATACTCACAATGTTATACAAACATCATTACTATCCATTTGCAGAACGTTTTCATCTTCCCAAACAGGAAGTCTGTACCCATTAAACAATAACTTTTCATTCCCTGTCTCCCTAGCCCCTGGTAACCCCTGTTCTGCTTTCTGCCTCTGTGGATTTGCCGCTTCTATGTACCTTGTATAAGCGGAATCATACAGTATTTCTCCTTCTGTTGGACCCATACAATTTTGGGAGTGAAAGAGTAAATGATTCCAGCCAAGTGAAGACCTTTGAAATATGTCTGGGCGTTCCTACCCTGTGCTCAGTGTTTAGCTTTCCCGATTCTCGCTAGCCAAATGATCCTTACACTTGTGTGTATTTCAGTGGCCTTTGTGATCAGGATACTTGTTCGAATCTCCCTGCAGCCTTCCAAGTTCTGGCTTCTCACGCTCTGTTCAAGTGGCACCATATTCTGCACGCCTGACACAGATAAGGAAGCACTTTTCACAAAGTGCTGTGTGAGATGTGTCTTTTATTTTCCTCGAGACACCCTTACGAGGTAGATAGTCTAGTATTTTACACGATGAAACTAAGAATTCAAGACAGGATGTGAGTTGCCCACGATACGATGGCTAACAACCGCAAAACCACGAGTCTAGTTTGTGGGGTTCTCTCAGTCTCTCTTTGCCCTTCTCCCAAATTCTGTCCCCCGTCTCTTTTTAAAGAATGTTTATTTGGCTGAGTTGGATCTTAGTTGCAGCATTCAGTGTCTTCATTTCCTCACTTTGGCACAGGGGACTTCTCTCTAGTTACGGCTCCTGGGCTTAGTTGGCCCTTGGCACGTGGGAGCTTAGCTCCCCAACCAGAGATGGAATCCATGCTCCCTTTATTGGACGGCAGATTCTCAATCACTGAACCACCAGGGGAGCTCCTGTCCACTCCCTCTTTTTAAAAGTTCAACCATTGAGTAGGACAGAGGAATAGTCAGGGATGCCCCGTGCGCGCGCGTTGTGTGTGTGTGTGTGTGTGTGTGTGTGTGTGTGTGTGTGTCCGTGTGTGTGTCCGTGTGTATACACGTGTGCTCACTGGGAAGGAGGCAGAAACAAGACCATTTCAGTGTTGCCTTCATTTAGTCGCCAAGTATGTGTTACTGAGTTTCTCCACTTAGGAATCTGGCCCACTGCCTATCGCTGTGCTATGATCTGTAAGAAATAGAGCACAGAGAATTATCCCAGCCACATGCACACTCTGTGTATCCTTGTCTGCTTTCCTGCCCTGTTGAACTGGCTGGAGAACACAGACACTGTAAATAAAGTTCAGCGTGTCTTCTTCCTAAGCCTGCGGCCCCCACTAAGCAGCTGACTTCTTTTTTTTTCAATTAATTAATTTATTTTAATTAGAGGCTAATTACTTTACAGTATTGTAGTGGTTTTTGCCATACATTGACATGAATCAGCCATGAGGGTACATGTGTTCCCCATCCTGAACCTCCCTTCCCACCTCCCTCCCCATCCCACCCCTCAGGGTCATCCCAGTGCACCGGCCCTGAGCACTTTGTCTCATGCATCAAACCTGGACTGGTCGTCTGTTTCACATATGATGATATACATGTTTCAATGCCATTCTCTCAAATCATCCCACCCTCGCCTTCTCCCAGAGAGTCCAAAAGTCTGTTCTTTGTATCTGTATCTCTTTTGCTGTCTCGCATATACAGTCATCGTTACCATCTTTCTAAATAATACCATCTTTCTATGTTAATATACTGTATTGGTGTTTTTCTTTCTGGCTTACTTCACTCTGTATAATAGGCTCCAGTTTCATCCACCTCCGTAGAACTGCTTCAAATGTATTCTTTTTAATAGCTGGGTAATATTCCATTGTGTATATGTACCACAGCTTCCTTATCCATTCGTCTGCTGATGGACATCTAGGTTGCTTCCACGTCCTGGCTATCGTAAACAGTGCTAAGCAGCCGACTTCTACATTCTACTCTCCTTGGCCTTACCTGGTTTCCTCATAAAAGGCCAGAATCATAGATGTGGCCTAAGATAACACACACAGCCCAAGCCTTCTTCAGTAAGGGAGATAGCATAGAGAAAGGAGACAGGATGACGGGTTTATAATCCTGGCATTCCTCCAGCCAAGTGCCGTAGAGCTCTGCCCTGAGGAGGCCCTCCCCAAGGGGCTGAACGTATGTGGCTTATAACTTCTGCACCTGCTATAATGTAAATTGCCTTAAGCTTCACAGCCTGTGGGTCTAATAGATAGGATTATGTTATTAGTACTAGCATTAACCTTTGAGTGAATGGACTTTTGTCCCATCCAGCTTACCCAGAGGAAGAGTCCCCCAGCACGTGGGCTCAGTAGTTGCGACCCCCAGGCTCAGAGCACAGGCTCAGTTGTGGCCCGTGGCCTTAGCTGTTCTTCAGCATGTGGGATCTTCCCGGATCAGGAATCAAAACTGTCTCCTGCAAAGGCAGGCAGAGTCTTCACCACTGAGCCACCAGGGCAGCCCTCCAGACAATATCTTATTTGTCCTCACAAACACATTTTCTCTCTTCACTGGGTACCACCACCCAAGCACATCTGGGCAATCACCTGCTTGCTGAAGCATTAGTACCTCCCAAAGCAGCTGATGATACATCTGAGCTTTTAAGGCATCAGAGCACCTCAATGTTGTATTCCAAAGCAGAGGAGAATGTCTCTGATGTGATACACCCTTAAAAACGGTGGGGATCCAAGCTTGTACTGTGCGGTTGTTGTTCAGTTGCCGAGTTGTGTCCAGCTTTTTGCAACCCCATGGACTGAAGCATGCTAGGCCTCCCTGTCCCTCACCATCTCCCACAGTTCGCCCAAATTCTTGTCCGTTGAATCAGTGATGCGACCCAACCATCTCATTCTCTGTCGCCCTCTTCTCCTGCCCTCAATCTTTCCCAGCATCAGGGTCTTTTCCAATGAGTGGGCTCTTCGCATCAGGTGGCCAAAGTATTGGAGGTTACATGGAGGTAAGAATCTCCTTTAGATTTTCCTTTATGGACACCCTTCTCCTAATCACCTAATATAAGTCCAGTGAGTTCTGGGTCAGGAAATGAGTTGAAACATCAGTGTTTGATATTTAAGGTTGATAATGAATATCAGTGCTGTTTCCATAATAGTCCCTGCTCCTCCAACAACCAAGGCTTTCTTACCTAGTCAGTCTTTTACAACGTCTAACATCTACTTCGGAGAAGGCAATGACACCCCACTCCAGTACTCTTGTCTGGAGTATCCCATGGATGGAGGAGCCTGGTAGGCTACAGTCCATGGGGTCGCTAGGAGTCGGACACGACTGAGCGACTTCCCTTTCACTTTTCACTTTCATGCACTGGAGAAGGAAACGGCAACCCACTCCAGTGTTCTTACCTGGAGAATCCCAGGGATGGGGGAGCCTGGTGGGCTGCCATCTATGGGGTCGCACAGAGTCGAACACGACTGAAGTGACTTAGCAGCAGCAGCATCTGCTTTCTACAGAGGAGCTACAGATGAGTTCCTCCCAAGAGACCATTCGGAGCTCAGGAGGCTGTGCTTCCAGAAGGCTCATCCCACGGTTTTGTCAGATCTGCTCAGCCTCAGCTGACCTTCAGTTCACCTCTCTCCAGATATATTATTGCCCCAGTGGTCCTTTCCTAGCCAAGGAAGAATACTGGTTCCATTACAAAGGTGTCCCAGCTGCAGATGACATGCAGCCTGACTCACGGTAGCTTAAACAAGTGGGATTTCATTTGTGTCTCGTGACAAAACACTCAGGCCTGGCAGTCCAGGGCCTGGGCAGTGGCTCTAGGAGGCTCTCAGGAAGCCGTGCTATCTCTCTGCCTTCTTGCCCTGCCATCCTTCAGGCACCAGCTTTTATTCTCAGGTTCCCTCACGAACTGGAGAAGGAAATGGCACCCCCCCTCAGTCTTCGTGCCTGGAAAATCCCATGGACAGAGGAGCCTGGTGGGCTATAGTCCATGGGGTCTCAAAGAGTCGGACACACCTGATCCACTAACCAATAAAGCACCCCCAGAACGCCTTTGGTCGCTGTACTTCTCAGCCACAGGTCTGCATTGTATGCGGAGGAAGGTGGGGAGAAGGCAGAGCTGCAGACTTGCCCTGAGCTCTCTTCCACCAGCGCTTCCTGCCTTCGCTGGTGTGTGCGTGTCTGCGTGTGCGTGTCTGTGTGTGTGGTGGTTAGGTGGGAGGGTGGGGGAGGTGGTGTAAACTTTCCATTTGGTCCAAACTGAAAAAACAGCTTTCCCATCAGAAATAACAAGGACCCCTACGGTGTGGGTGGATAGACATGCTCCTGGCAGCAGCTGCTCCGGCAGACTGAGGTCCGTTTAGGTCTTGTCCCAGCCCCTACATGCACCACACACTCCCGCCTCACCTGTCTTTGTGTAAATAATAGCATGGATCTGTCTCAGAACGCGTCTCGGTCTGCTCAGGGTCAAACTCCTGGAAAGAGTTGAGTGGAGCCGCTTTTTCTTTGTTCTGGTATGCTCCTGGAGACCTCCAGACTTAAAAGGTACCCTTGCCAGTTATCGGCAACACTCCTCCTCTGGAGCGTGAGAATGATTTGAGGGGTAAAGTATTTCTGCTCGACTCCAGTATGAAGTTCTGAGCTCTGAAGAAAGAACAAAGCATGCATAATGGGACCCGATCTTGGAGGATTTAAAAAATGGTATTTTCTTATACAGCGTGTGTGCTTAGTTGCTCAGTCATGTCCAGCTCTTTGAGACCCCATGGGCTGCAGCCCGCCAGGCTCCTCTGTCCATGGAATTCTCAAGGCAAGAATACTGGAGTGGATATATTAAAGGTTATGGTGTGTACTTAAAAGTTATATGATAAATAAGCTTGCTTAACTTTATTTATGCCACTGCTCCCCCACTTTTTTGGATTAAAGAACCCTTTGAAACATAACAGCTATGAACATGTTATGGAACCAGAGTTCTATAGAAGACTTCGAGAAATGCTAATTTATTCTATTTCTTGTGCTAAACTCTAGCTATAGTATCTAACCAAGCTTATCAGATTGAATTGTTAAGTGTGAAATGTAAACAATTATAATGCTGTGTTAGCAGTTAGGTGAGCTTCTAAGTAATTCCTTTCACCTTTTCTCTTTTTAATTTATTTATATGAACTCTTTTCATTTTAATAAGAAGACTATAATGTAATTTTTATTCATAAATAGCTTAATTAAGAAAAACAATGCTTTAGTTTTAATACACCAGCAGGTGCGTTCAGTTGTGTCTGACCCTTTGCGACCCCATGGACTGTAGCCCACCAGGCTCCCCTGTTCTTGGGATTTTCTTGGCAAGAATACTAGAATGAATTGCCATGCCCTCCTCCAGGGGATCTTCCTGACCCAGAGATCAAACTCCCGTCTCCCGCATCTCTTGTGTTGCAGATTCTTTACCTCTGAGCCACCAAGGAAGCCCTCAATACATGAGAGAGCTTTTGAAATAAAGAACAGTTTGGTTTCTTAAAAAAAAAAAAAAAACACTATACAAGTGTGTATGTATTTAAGGAAAGGAAATAATATAATGAAAAAAGTTAAATTTAGTAGTATATACTGAATAGACTATATTAAAGAGAATAATATTTTAAAAAGCCTGTCACAACCAAATCAGAAAAAGAAAAAAAAAACTAGAGTATGATATTGTGGCCACCAATGTGAACTGAAATCAGTAGTTTAGGCCTATAGCCAAGGGGGAAAAAAATAAGAAAAAACCATTGACTTGTAATTGCTGATGGTTTTCCACAAAGGTAAACAATTTTAAGGGGTCAAATAATTGAACAGAACCCAAGTTCAAATTATATGCTTCATTAAAACTTGTGGTCAGTGACCAGAACATTCTCAAGTGCCTCAAGCCTGGACTAATGTGTATCGTGTACACACATTCTCATGCAGAGTCATGGTGATGAAACACCCAGTAGAGATAAGAGCCAAATATGGCTAGCCTCTCGATAACTCTGGACGAGCGATGGAGGCTCGGCCTCAAAAGCCGCAGCATGGCCCCAAGGGTGTTGACAGATTGGGCACAAAATGGGGATGCCTTCTGTAAAGCCGTAAGCATTTTGCAGTCAACTGCTTATCATATTTAACTCCTAGGAGCCAGTTTCTCTGACCTCGGGGTGGAGAATCAGTAGCTTCAACAGCAGAATTAGAGCATTAGCCTAAGTGATTAATTAGAAAATAGACGCGAGCTCAGTCACTCAGTCATGTCCTATACTTGGCTACCCGTTGGACTGCAGACCGCCAGGCTCCTCTGTCCACGGGATTGTTTTAGGCAAGAATACTGGACTGGGTTGCCACTTCCTTCTCCATTATTAGAAAATACATGACTCTGAGTCTCTGCCTCAGAAAGAAACAAATGAGTGTTGAGCATTACCATTATTTATACAATACTTTTATGTAATTATATATATATGCTGCTGCTGCTGCTACTGCTGCTAAGTCGCTTCAGTCGTGTCCGACTCTGTGCTACCCCATAGACGGCAGCCCACGAGGCTCCTCCGTCCCTGGGATTCTCCAGGCAAGAACACTGGAGTGGGTTGCCATTTCCTTCTCCAATGCATGAGCGTGAAAAGTGAAAGTGAAGTCGCTCAGTCATGTCCAACTCGTAGCGACCCCATGGACTGCAGCCCACCAGGCTCCTCTGCCCATGGGGTTTTCCAGGCAAGAGTACTGGAGTGGGTTGCCATTGCCTTCTCCATATACATATATATAATTCTATATAAACTTTTAATTGACTTTAAAAAAAAGTATTTATTTGGCTACACCAGGTCTTAGTTGCAGCATGAGAACTCTTAGTTGAGACATGTGGGATCCAGTTCCCCGAACAGGGATTGAACCCTGGCCCCCAGGGTTAGGAGCACAGAGTCTTAGCCACAGGACCACCAGGGAAGTTCCCTTAATTGGCTTTTAATGGGGAGTTTGGGCTTCCCTTGTGGCTCAGCTGGTAAAAGAATCCACCTGCAATGTGGGAGACCTGGGTTCGATCCCTGAGTTGGGAAGATCCCCTGGAGAAGGGAAAAGCTACCTGCTCCAGTATTCTGGCCTGGAGAATTCCACAGACTGTATAGTCTATGAGATCGCTAAGAGTTGGAGATGACTGAGCAACTGACTTTTAATGGAGAGTTTACATCTAAGTCTCCAGGGAAGAGTACCAAATTTTCCTTATTTTCATTTTCAGATCTGTTCATTAGTTGCAACAAAATGCTGGTGCTATTTTATTACTATTTTAAAAGACAGAGGCTGTTATAGAAAATATGTAGCCCAACGAGATGAAGGACTTTACTTCAAAACGTTACTGAGTGTTATAAAGATAGGCATGGGAAACAGGGTGAGAGGAATTTCAGGTTGTGCAGTTATGTAATGACATCTTCTGAAAGAATGAAACCTCAAATGCTATGCTAATGCCTAACTTAAAATTTGCTTCAGGGGTAGAAAATTTAAAGTCTAATATTATATTGAAAATTTAGGAAAAAAGATTTTGGGGAAAGAAAGAGATTCATCTACAGTTCAGAAATAGACCATAAAATAGGAACTTTCCTAGAAGTGGAAAAATAATAGTTAACATTATAGGTTCAATAGCATTTATTTCTAGACAAGTCTTAATCATTCAGGTCTTGCCTGATTGGTATTTAGAACAAGGCGTATTTGATACCTAGACATGAACACGGAGGTAGGTGGAATTCAGAACCCTGATGTATGTTTCTTTGTACGCTTATTTTAGAGGAAGAAGTCCTATTATATTAATAGATTGTCACTCTGTGAAGACTTGTCTATTGAAAACAAGTCCTGGTGTTCGTGTTTTCTTTCTATATCACAGTCTAGTCAAGTGGTTGTTTAACAATGTGTACCAGCCAAATAAAATAACTTTACTAAAATAGTCCATATTCAAAGAACCATGCTCCTTTCCAGTATGTAGCCAGCATATGGCTAAAGTTCAGCCTTCTTAAAAATCATTAAATTGAGTTGAGAAAAAATTTTCCATGAAAATCCTTTCGTTCTATGAAGATGCAGTGTGAATCTCCAGGGAAAGGTACTTACTAAGAAACTCTCACACATTTTTATTGATACAATCTCCCTTTTTTAAAAAAAAGTCTTTAACACTGTGGTAAAACATGCATAGCATAAAACTTTCCATTTTAGCCGTGTATACAGTTCAGGGGCATTAAGTACATCCACATTGTTGTGCAACCACCACCATTTATCCACAGAACACTTCATTTTGTAAAACTAAAGTGAGAGTGAGAGTTCAGTCGCTCAGTCGTGTCTGACTGCGACCCCATGAACTGTAGCCCACCAGGCTCCTCCATTCTTGGGATTCTCCGTCCATGGGATTCTCCAAGCAAGAATATTGGTGTGGGTTGCTGTTTCCTTCTCCAGAGGATCTTCCCTGACCCAGGGATCGAACCCAGGTCTCCCGCATTGTGGGCAGACGCTTTAACCTCTGAGCCACCAGGGGAGACCCCATGTAAAACTGAAACTGTAGCCATTAACCAACAAATTCCCATTCTCCCCTTCCCAGCCCCTGCAATCACCATTTTTGCTTTCTGTCTCTATGAATTTGACGAGTGTCGCTACCTCCTATACGTCAAGTCATGCTGTATTGATCTTTTTGTGACTGGCTTATTTCACTTAGCACAATGTCTTCAAGGTTTACTCATGTTGGAGCAAGTGTCTACAATCTCCCATTTTAGTAGCTGAAAAAACAGGCAGCCATAGTCATTTATTATTTTTCTGTGTATGTGTGCCTGGGTTAGTCACTCAGTCATGTCCTACTCTCTGTGACCCCATGGACTGTATGTAGCCCACCAGACACCTCTGTCCATGGGATTCTCCAGGCAAGATCTCCAGGGGATCTTCCCAACCCAGGGATCAAACCCAGGTCTCCTGCATTGCAGGCAGATTCTTTACCAGCTGAGCTACCAGGGAAGCCCCAGTTCTTTTTATATCTATGTAGTATTTCATATCAATTTCTTTCAAAGGGGCTTCAGAAAGTTTGCCTGGGGTGTTGTCTGAGTTCCGCTTTATGAGAAACCCAGAGGAACAGGGTTAGTGGTGATGGTGGGCTAAGTATACAATAGGAATAGGCATGTCAAAAGGAGGCGGTTTTCACTCTGGGTGAAAGATCATCTGCTCTACCCTTAAATTTTCTGAATCCACAGATTTGGATGAAGTCCCAGAATCAATATTTTTAAAAAGCCTTTAAAGAAAATACAAGAATGAAGAGAATACAAGTGCTTCTTTGTATTCCATTGCGCTAGCTCTCCCTGGAACTTCCATCCAATGTCAGTTGCTGCATAGTTCCACTCAAGCCATCCTCTTTGACAGCGTTTCAAAATTTGACTTGATCTCTTCTTTCTGAGGCAAAACACAGCTTTGCTGCAGTAAGAAACTTCATTTTATGAGGTTTTCTAGTGCTTTAATATCCAGTCTGCTTTCCTTTAGATGTCCATTGGATGGTCAATATCCATTCAGACTGAAGTATCCAGGACTTCCCTGGCGGTACAGTGGATGAAAATCTGCCTGCTAATACAGATGACATGAGTTCATACCTAGTCCCAGAAGATCCCACATGCCAAAGAGCATCTGGGCCCATGCGCCACAACTGCTAAGCCTGAACCCCAGAACCCATGACCTTCAGCCCCTGAATCCCATGCCTAGAGCCCGTGCGTTGCAATGAAGAGCAGCCCTGCTCGCTGCAACTAGCAAAAGCCAGCATGCAGCAACGAAGACCCAGCACAGTCAAAAAGAAATAAAGAAGAAATAATTTTAAAAACACATCCAGAACTGTGGCTTGCTCAACATCATTTCCCAAAATTCTGTGTTAGAATTCTAAGATGGCAGTTGAAATTAAGGTTACTAATCAGTTGAAAGTAAGATTATCCAGTTAGCCTAACCTAATCACTTAAGTTCTTTAAGAGCAATGAGTTTTTTCCTTCTAGTTGCAGAAGTATTCAAGGCAAGGGAGGGATCCACAGTGAGGGAGGTGGCGGTGTGTGTGGGGGGGTGGTCCCACGTGATAAGGACCTGGTAGTAGCCTCTTGGAGCTGAGAGTGGTCCCCAGCCAAGAGCCAGCAAGAAAGCAGGGAGCTTATCCTACAACCTCAAGTCAAACAGATGCCAATGACCTGAAGGAACATGGAAACAGATCTTTCTCTGTCCAAGCCTCCAAGTGACATAACAGCCAGCTAACATCCTGATTTTAGTCTCAGGAGACCCCAAGTAAGGACTTACTTGAAACATGACAGACTCCTAAAGAATAAATACTATGAGATGATAAACAGGTGTTACTTTAAGCCACTAAACTTGGGGTAGTTTGTTACAAAGCAGTAGATGCCTAATACACTGCCCCTTCTATTTTATGTTCCAAAAACACTTTTCTGCTTGCAAGTTCCTGAAACCAGCTTGCTCTCTCAAGCTTACATATTTCTGTCTGTAATGTTTCCTTGCCTGAGGATCTCCTCTTATCTGGTCAGAATGGACAAACGCTACTCTCCACGCTCAAGACACGTCTCAGGCACATCTGCCACTAGAAAATGCCACTACCTTCCCCAGGAAGACTTACTGTGTATGAGGCCCTTCTGACTATAGGAATTAGAGAGAACGGTGGAAAACCCCACTGGCTCCAGTACAATTTCAAGATTTTGGGAAGAAAGGACTATGAGGGCTGAATTTGAGAATAAATATTTAAAAACCTCATAAATATTTTTTATATTCCCTAAAATAACACAAGCAGTTCACCACATCTAATAATACCCATGATATTCTGCACATCATATTACCAATAATTGGCAGTCTTCTTTTTGTATTTATCACCCTTGGCCAAGCAGGAGCTTTTAAGAATGTCTTCCCTTAGTGAAGGCAGGAGCATTTTGGAGATTAACAGTCCTGGCTAAGGTCCTGCTTGAGAATCTGGTTTTGAAGAGGAGTGCTTTCTGTCCCTGGCTGAAGGCACCCAGGATCTCTCAAGGGGTATACTTAGAAAAGACTTAGGGGACCCCAGACCAGTGCTAATCTGTAGTAAAGAGCAAGCATGGTGGCTCAGACAGTAAAGAATCTGCCTGCAATGCAGGAGATCCAGGTTCAATCCCTGGGTCGGGAAGATCCCCTACAGAAGGCAATGGCAACCCACTCCAGTATTCTTGCCTGGAGAATTCCATGGACAGAGAGCCTGGTGGGCTGCAGTCCATGGGGTCGCCAGGGGTTGGACACAGCTCAGCAACTAACACTTTCACTTCACCTCAATGAGAGTGTGACAGGAAAATTGACTTCATGACTATATTAAAAAGAGTTATTGTTTTTATTACTTGATTATAAAGGCTTGTTGTGGAAAAATGTGAAAAACTCCAAAGATAAAAAGTAGCTATAGGGCTAGCACATAGAGACTGCTACTTTTACATTTTTGGGTTTTCTTTATCTTTTTTCTATGCATGTATATTTTTATTTTCTTATAGAATTGCATCTGTTGTAGAATACAACTTTTAAAAATTTAAAAAAAAAAGAGAATTTCCTCTCTCTACAAGTTTTAGTGAGATGCTTGTAAATTCCTCCTATTTTTTGTTCCACAGGTTTTGTGTGTGTGTGTGTGTGTGTGTGTGCGAGTGAGGTGAGTCTCACTACATAGACCATGGTTTTTATAACTTTTAACTTTGATTTTTTTTTTCTGTTCTTCTTGCCTCCTCAATTCTGCAGATAATTTTAGTCTAGACAAAAGTAAAGCAGAGTCTTGGTTCTTTAGGGATTGGGGTTCTGGTAAAATAAAGACAAAACTCCCACATGGAAAATCAAATCTGTGACCCAATTACCAGAAGTAGGCCACAGGCAGTGGTTAGGTCTTGAATACAGTTTTCAAAATTGGAGCATCAGAAATTCCATGTTCTAGCCATCAACTTGTGCTAGTGTGCAAATATATATCTGCCAGGTTGTTAATGGCAGCACTGTTGATAATAGTGAAACCTTAAAGGCAACCAAATTCTCGCCAATTGGGGCTTGATTAGAGAAAAGGCGGTATGGCCAACTAAGGGAAAATGTTGCAGTTCCTAAAATCAATGAGGTATCTAGCTCATCTGAGCTGATGTGGAAAGATTTCCAAAATGTGTTATTAATTGAAAAAATTACAGGGCAATATGAACAGTTTGATATTACCAGGGTAAATAAAAGGGTATTTCTCTAACACACACACAGACATACATTAATGAGGATCGGTCGGGGAGAATAAAACACTTATATTTCAGCCAGAGGAAATTTAATACAGCGATTGTTTAAAAATTGTTGTAGAGTCTAAAGAAAAAGATGAAGTAACCCAAAGGTGAGCAACTTTTGTTGTTGCTAAGTTGTGTCTGACTTTGCAACCCCATGGACTGTAGCCCACCAGGTTCCTCTGTCCATGGGATTTCCCAGGCAAGAATACTGGAGTGGGTTGCTATTTCCTTCTCCAGGGGATCTTCCTGACAAAGGGATGGAATCTGCATCTGCTGCTTGGCAAGCAGATTCTTTACCACTGAGCCACCCACCAGAGTTTCAGTTCAGTTCAGTTCAGTCGCTCAGTCATGTCCGACTCTTTGCGACCCCCTGAAGCGCAGCACGCCAGGCCTCCCTGTCCATCACCATCTCCCGGAGTTCACTCAGACTTACGTCCACTGAGTCAGTGATGCCATCCAGCCATCTCATCCTCTGTCGTCCCCTTCTCCTCCTGCCCCCAGTCCCTCCCAGCATCAGAGTCTTTTCCAATGAGTCCACTCTTCACATGAGGTGGCCAAAGTATTGGAGTTTCAGCTTTAGCATCATTCCTTCCAAAGAAATCCCAGGGCTGATCTCCTTCAGAATGGACTGGTTGTATCTCCTTGCAGTCCAAGGGACTCTCAAGAGTCTTCTCCAACACCACAGCTCAAAAGCATCAATTCTTCAGCGCTCAGCCTTCTTCACAGTCCAACTCTCACATCCATACATGACCACTGGAAAAACCATAGCCTTGACTAGACAGACCTTAGTCGGCAAAGTAATGTCTCTGCTTTTGAATATGCTATCTAGGTTGGTCATAACTTTTCTTCCAAGGAGTAAGCGTCTTTTAATTTCATGGCTAGGAAGCCACAAACCCCTGATGGAAGAAAAGGGAACTTATTTAATTGAGTTCCTAGCTGCTGTGGTGCTGAGGCTGCTGGAGAATCTGTCTAGGATAAATTCTGAATCTCAACATCTCAACCATCACATCCCCTTCATGGGCTTTCTTTTTTCTTTGGGGCTTCCACTAGGCTGAGAGATGATCTTAAGCTGACAGTCTATTATTATTATACATTTTATGGACTTAGCACATTGTGGAAAGGGAAGGGATCTTACATCAATCCTTTGATTTGTTGGTTTATTTTTAGATTTAGCTTAGACTTGGCTTCCTTTAGGAAGCCTCCTTTTCCTCCCCCACCCCAAGATCAAACTAAGAGCCCTTGATTCTCCCTGTAGCAAGTACTTGTGAAGCTCTGTGCACATCCTACTGGCCTACCTTGGGACAGTTTCATGCGCTTTGCCCCACTCCCCACTTCAAGTCCTGTTGGGAATGTCTCTGCGCTGGGCTGCCTGGGAGCTTTCTCTGAATCAATGAGAAACTGCTCAGCTGATTGCAGAAACAATGTGGAAGTGTGGCAGAAGCTAGTACCCTCCAGATAGCTGCCGCTTAGTTGCCCAGTCGTGTCTGACTCTTTTGCAACTGCAGGGATTGTAGTTGCCAGGCTCCTCTGTCCATGCGATTTCCCAGGCAAGGATACAGGAGTAGGGCACCATTTCCTTCTCCAGGGGATCTTCCCAACCAAAGGATCGAACCTGTGTCTCCTGCATTGGCAGGAATGTTCTTTACCACTGAGCCACCAGGGAAGCCCAGCAACCTCAGAAACAACTCCCAGTTAGCACAAGAGTAGTGGTCATCCATTGCAGTGATTTTCTACACGGTTTTCAACACAGTTCCTTAGAGGGTCTCCTGTGGGACTGTGCCCTAAAGAACATACTCATGGAAGACATACTTTAGCTTTTCTCCTTCTTTCCTCTCATTCACCCACCTACTCACCTCTGCTTCCTTGCATGGCCACTCAGATAAACTACCAGTACCCAAATATTCTTCTTAGCCTCTGATTTAGGTGGATGAGGTTACCCAATCTAAGACAAGCTCTAGTGTTATCCAGTCTAAACTGCAGTCACAGCATTTATTACACGACATTATCATCAGTGGTAAAGAATCTCCCTGCCTATACAGGAGACACGAGTTCAATCCTCGGGCTAGGACGATCCCCTGGAGGTGGAAATGGCCATCCACTCCTGTATTCTTGCCTGGAGAATCCCATGGACAGAGGAATCTGGTGGGCCACAGTCCGTGGGGTCGCAGAGAATTGGACACAGCTAAGCATGCACACGTATATACTTCACTGAAGCTTTACCTTTTCAACTCTGCCTCTTTGAAATGTCAGTGCCTTGACACTGAGGTTTAAAATAGATGTTATGTAATATGTAAAAGCATGTAGGAGAGAGAGAAGGAGAGAGAGAGATTAAGAGAGAAAGAAGGGAGAAAGGAAGGCAAATCTGTGGCCAATAATACTTGCTGCCTGAGTGTGTGTGAAAGTTGCTCAGTCGTGCAGGATACAGCATGCTTGGGGCTGGTGCATGCGGATGACCCACAGAGATGTTATGGGGAGGGAGGTGGGAGGGGGGTGCATGTTTGGGAACACATGTAAGAATTAAAGATTTTAAAATTAAAAAAATAAAAAAGTAAAATAAAAAAATAAATTTAAAAAAACAGAAAAAAAAAAAAAAAGAAAGAAAGTTGCTCAGTCGTGTCTGATTCTTTGCGACCCCATGGGCTACTGTACACTTGCTGAGTGCTGCCATTTCCTACTGTGATACCTTTCTCTTTGTGGAGGTAAGAAATTTGAATAACGCCTTGCAAAGATAGAATATTTTTTGAGTCATCTGGAAAGTGGGATGCAGACACACGGTGGGCTTTGAATTTGTTTTCCTGTTGATGATCAAGTGATTATGAAACTCAGCCCCTCCCGGAAGTGTAATACTGACTCAGACCAGCTGTGAACAAAACCAGAGCCATAGGGCTTTGGGGGACGTGGCTAGAACAAAGCAGCTGCGAGACGGTGGTCAAGATGCAATCTGCCAAGGTGCTGCCATCGAACCGGTTTCTACTTCCGCAGGATGTTTGTAAGCAAAATAGAAAATGGGAGATGGTGGCCAATGAGACTGGGCTCAGAGGGGATTGAAAAAGCTGATGAGCCCGTTACTGGAATTTCACAAATGATTTCTTCAAAACAGCTCTAAAGAGAGTGAGCTTCACTAGTGAATAATGTGATGCCCAAGCATATAATTATTTATGAGGTTCTCATCACAGCGGCACCTAAATTCTTCAGAGACATTTGATGCATGGCCTAGATGCATCCAGAGCTTTATTAGACTAAAGGTGCATTTGCAAATGGAATAAAGGCAGCTGTCTAATGGATTCACACTGATAGAACAAAACAGAACAAAACCCACTGCCAAGGCACCTGCAGATATTCAGTTGTTTCATACTACCCGAATACCAGTCTCGGGAGAAAGAATTGGAATAGAACATAAATAAGTGGGCTAGAAGCTCCTGCCCTCTGAAGGCAATTAGTGCTGGGAAAGAAAATAGCAATTTAGGAGAAGTCAGAATTAGTCATAACACACATTTACAGCTCTCTTTGGATTTAATTGTTTTCCTCTTAAATTTACTTTTAATTACCTTAAAATTAAAATTAAGTTAAATCCATTTTGATTTGTAATCAGTTTAATTTAATTTTCTTTTCTTTCATTTTAATATTACTTATTCCACTATTCTTTCCTTAGAAGAGCTTCTGTTCATGTTCAGAAAATCTAGATAGCCGGGGGAATCCTTAGCATTAATCATTTCCTTTTAAAGAGACATATAAAGTTAACAGATATTCTGTTCCTAGCCTGTTCCACTAAGGCAGAGACTATGTCAGAGAAAGATTTTCACACAAAACGAATGTCTTAAAAACTTAAAATACAGCTATATGTGGACCTGGGAGCTGTGAACAGCAGGGAACCTACAAAGCTCTAAGACCTGCTATTTCCCCTCTTATTGTCTCTCTTTCACAAAGCTTTCTGTGTTCCATCTCCAGAAGCTATCTCAAACCCTCCAGTTCAAGAAAATGTACCTTCCGACAATGTGCAGCTTTTGGGTTTTTCTGACTTTCCCCATAGATGTCACCCAGAAATGATACAAACCACTCAGTTCAATTTGCCTCATTATACAAAAGGGACTCTCCTTGGAAACCTTTTATGTGCTTCTAAAACATAATAGCGTTTCAAAGAAATGTGCTCTTTTTAAGATAATAACTGCTCTTAACTCCCCCACTAGATCTTGCTGAAGGATTTGACAATTAACTCAGCTTACCACTGGCTTGAAATGATTTGACAGAGATTTAACTCTTTGGAGAAATGTTTTTCTTTAACTAAGCAATTTTCTTTTTCCTTTCAATGTATTTTAGTGCCTTTCAGTTTAATCTCTATTCTTCCTCTACACTTATTCCCTGGGGTAGGAATCCGTTTTTGGTTATGCATGTTTGTGGTTCTTAAAAAGACATGCAGTCACCGTGTTGTAAGCTGAATTTGTCTCTCCCAAATTCATATGTCAAAGACCTAACCCCGGGTACTTCAAAATGCGGCTCTATTTGGAGATGGGGCCTTCAAGAGGTGATAAAGTTAAAATGAGTTTGTTGGAATGTGCCTAATCCAATCTGACGGGTGTCCTTATAAGAGGAAATCTGGATACACAGAGAGACATGAAGAATGTACACTCAGACAAAAGGCCGTGCGAGGACACTGCAAGCAAGACACGTGGAGAGACCTCAGAGGAAAACAGATCTGCCAGCACCTTGATCATGACCTTCCAGATGCCAAAACCGTGAGAGACACGCTGCTAGAGTTTAAGCCCCTCAGTTTGGGGCGTGCTGCTATGGCAGTGCTAGGAAACTGACACAGAGAGAATCCAAGCGGTCCTCCCAGCGTTAACTTGAGGCTGTTCAGAGTCAGGGAACGGGCTGCTCCTCACTACCTGTTCTATTTAGGGAAGCCCCTTTGGGAAAATACTTCCTTCTGTTCTGAGTAACTGCGATTTCCTGTAGTCATTCCACTGCCCCAATCGACATCGCGATGTACAAAGGGCCATTCTCTAATCCCCGCAGAAATCCTGTGCTTTCAAAATAAAATGACAATAAATTTATTAAAAAGGGGCTTGGGAATTCCCTGGCGGGGCTTCCCAGGTGGCTCAGTGGTAAAGAATTTTCCTGCCAATGAATGAGACGTGGGGTTGATCCCTGGGTTGGGAAGATCCCCTGCAGAAGGAAATGGTTACCCACTGCAGGATTCTTGCCTGGAAAACTCTATGGACAGAGGAGTCCGGCGGGATCCCTTCCACGGGATTGCAAAAGAGTCAGACATAGCTGAGCACACACACACCAGGGGTTAGAACTCAGTGCCTTCACTGCAAGGCACGGGTTCAATTCTTGGCTGGGAATTTTTTGGCACAGCCAAAAAAAAAGCCTTAAAATTTTCAATATCCACGGCCTCTGAACTCCTTTAACTCCTCCATCTTTGAGCTCCTCTGTCTCCACCACCTCATCACTGTCTGGTTTCTTCCTGACTCTCTCGTTTTTAGCTCCCGTGACTACCGTCTTGCTGGTCTTCTCACCTACAGTTTTGTAATTCCTACCAAGAAGAGATGATTCTATGAACATTGGAGGGGGGAAATGGCTGTAGGCCAGTCACCCACCACCCTCACCATTATTACGTGGTGAGATTAAATTACAGTGAATCATGTAAAAAACAATTAAAGTGAAAGTCGCCCAGTTGTGCCTGACTCTTTGCAACACCATGGACTATACAGCCCATGGAATTCTCCAGGTCAGGATACTGGAGTGGGTAGCCATTCCCTGCTCCTGGGGATCTTCCCAACCCAGGGATCAAACCCAGGTCTCTCGCATTGCAGGTGGATTCTTTAGGAGCTGAGCCACAAAGAAAGAGGCCTGCTTTAAAGAGAGAAATGAGATAGCTGGGGGGAGTTCAGGAGCACCAGATGGGCAAGATAGACCCTTAGTCTTGCACAGAAATGTGTGTGTTGCACTAACCTCTGGTGAAGCTGTTTCTGCCTGGGACGGTCACAGCAACCCAACAGCAACATTGAGTTCCAAGTGTATGTGCATGACCTTCACTTTGCTGGGCTTCCATGCACTCAGGGTAAAGCTGGTGTCCTCACGGTGCACCTGTGGACCTTCAGACCTGCGCAACCTCCTGCTGCCATCAAATGCCTCAGGCTCCACCCTGCGGCTTTCGCTCTTGTTATTCCCTCAACTTGGAATTCATTTCCCCCAGATATCTGTCTAACCTTTGCTCGAATGACACTTTTCACTTTTTCACCCTCCCCCAGATGAACCGATAAGAATACTGATGATAATAACAATAGGAATAGAGATAAAAATGTAGTTTTTCCTGCCATGTTTAAAGTTTAACAAAGGGTCCCTCCACTCAGCACTCTGGGAAGAGGCACAATTTGAACCATGTAGTTAAGGACACATATGTTCTTTTTTCCATTGAAGTATTGCTCATTTATAATGTCGCATTAATTTCTGCTCTACAGCAAAGTGATTCAGTTATACATATATATTCTGTTCCGTGCTCTTTCCCATCATCATGGTTTATCACAGGATATTGAATGTAGTTCCCTATGCTATTCAGTGGGGCCTTGCTGTTCACCTGTTCTACATACAGCAGTTTGTATCTGCTAATTGCAAACTTCCAATCCATCCCCCACTCCCCCTTGGCAGCCTCGTCTGTCCTCTATGCCTGTGAGTCATTTTCTCTTTCGTAGGTAAGTTCACTTGACACAAATGTTCTTTACTTTGTCACGTGTACCACCCTTGGAAATTCATGTGGTGAAAAATATTGCAAGGATACTGATCAATTTTGGGGGGCACTTATTTGTTCCAATCAGACTTTTTTTTTTTAACATTTGATGAAAATATTCTGTATGAAACTATAATGATTTGTTGTTGTTCAGTCGCTAAGTCATGTACCACTCTTTTGTGATCCTGTGGACTGTAGCCCGCCAGCCTCCTCTGTCTATGCGGTTTCCCCCTCAAGAGTACTGGAGTGGGTTGCCATTTCCTTCTCCAGGGGATCTTCCTGACCCAGGGATCAAACCCGAGTCTCCTGCTTTGGCAGGCAGATAATGATTGATGAATGTCGATTGCGCATTTGTCCAAACCCATAGCATATCCAACAGCAAGAGTAAACTCTAGGTGAACTTCAGACTTGGGGTGATTACGATGCATCAGTAGGAGCTGATTGGTTGCAACAAAGGTACTGCTCCTCCGGGGGATGTTGACAATGGAGGAAGTCACGCGTGTGTGGGAGCAGAGAGTATATGGGAAATCTCTTGCCTTCCCCTCAAGCTGTGTATGAACCTAAAACCACTCTAAAATTTGTCTTTTAAAAAAGAATTTTATAAGGATTAGTATCAAGAAGAGAATGAATTGATATAATAGGATTGCTCAAAGTTTCATTTCTTTTCTTTCCAGATCTAGGTCAAATATTTAATTCTTACTGTCTCCTCACTGATGAGGTCTTCAGGGGGTTTCTGAAAATAAACCTGATGAAAGGGCTCTCAGAGGACACTGCATCAGTGGTCTTGGGGTCTTGAAAGAGTCTTCTAACCCCTTGGAGAGACACCTCTAAGACCTCTAAAAAATGTCTGCCCTGTCTCAAATGAACACGTTTCTGTGGACATTGAAAATGGGGCCTGTGTTACCCTTGGTATGGATGCTGGGCAAGTCGCTTCAGTCGAGTCTGATTCTTGGTGACCCCATGGACCGTGGTCCGCCAGGCTCCTCTGTCCATGGGATTCTCCAGGCAAGAGTGCTGGAGGGGGGTCCCACGCCCTCCTCCAGGGGGCCTTCCCGACCCGGGGTCGCACCTGCTTCTCTTGTCTTCTTGGGTGGGTTCTTTGCTGCTAGTGCCACCTGGGAAGCTCGTATCACCCTCTGCTACAACCGTTTTTTATCTGTCCAGTTGACTTCATGTACTTTGATCCTTTAAGGACAGGCTCTTTAAGAAAGTTTATAAAATGAATACATGCTCAAAAATTCAATCTGTGTGGAGGCGAAAAGTCCCTACTGTCCTCATCTCCACTTTTACTCCCCAGAGATTTCCCTCGTTAAATTTATGAAATACCTTCCCTGAGCATATCTATTTATAAACAAGCATATAACTATACATAGCAGGCATGATTATTTTCAGGGCACTCCATTCAGAAGTGCAAAAATGTAATTTTTTAAAAATAACATCTTCAGCTTTGAGCACCAGTTCCTTCAAGTGGCAGAAAATGTTTGTCAATTCAAAGGAAATGCAGGCATTTCGGGCTTTTCTCAGTCAATTGAGGCGCTTCCTCTCTGCTCCTCTGCCCTGCATCGTTGCTGCTCTACATTCCAGGGGGCTGGCTCGGAGGCCTGGTGGAAGTGGTGGCCTGCAGCGTGTCAGATCTGCACATGCAGGCGTTCACCCCGGTGCCCACCGCCACCTCTGGCTCTGGGTGCGGCCCACCAGCTCTCCAATTGGCATCTGTACAGGCCAGGCGGCCGAAGCCGCTTCTGCTGAGGGTGTAGCCTCGTGCTGGCCCAGAGGTGTCAACTGGCTGTTGATTCTTCATTAGGAATCTTGAGACTGGTCTCTGGAGCCCCAGTTAACAAAGCTGCCTTGGAGCTGCCTCTCCTCTATTCTGCTGCCAAGACAGCAAAAGGAACCCCATGGGGCTTCTAGGCAGGAAACTGGGCACATCCTCTCCTTCCCTGGGACCCCCCGATGCTGTGTTCCAGCTTGAGGTAGGGAGTGTGCTGATCCCCCCACCATCTCTGCTCTCTCTGCTTCTTCTTTCTCTCCAGGAATATTTTTGTCTGGTGTAAAGCAGGAAAACCAGCTCTTCTATCAGCACTCGCTTGTTCAAAGCTATTGTTTTGACCCATTGTCTCTGCCAGGAGTTTCAAAATTCTATTTTGAAACTAAAAAGCTGAGAGTTGAGTCTTTTGTTCCCTGTTCTGTTGTGGCTCAGCCCGCCCCAAGTCCTGAGCTGGCCTAGCCGTGGGGAGTGGAAGGCAGTGACCCGAGGAGGCGATGGTAGCAGAAAGGGGACACATTAGTAAAAACTTCAAAGGATCATTTCATCACATTTATAAATATCCTTTTTTTTTTTCTTTTTCTTTTTTTTTTTTAAATGTGCTTTATTACATCAGCTTCAGTAATACCTATATGTGTGCTAGGATTGTTTTGATCATTGCTAAGATTGTACTTCTTCTTTTTTTTTTTTTTAATTTTAAAATCTTTAAGTATAATCCCTCTATGCCCACAGTTCTATAGATTGCTTTTTGCATTCAGTGAAATATTATGGATGTATTTCCAAATCAGTACAGGTGCGTCTACCACATACCACTTCACAGTTGCATAATGTCATTGTCTGGATAGATACTATTATTTATTTGATATCCACTGTTGATGGATGTTTAGGTAGTTCCAGCTTTTGGCTTTTCAGAAAAATGCAACAATGAGTATGCTTCTAAACACATATTTGATTGTTCATAAGAGATAGCCATAGTATACTTTGCTGGAAATAAAATCGTTACGTCACCAAGTAGATCCATTTTACATCTTGGTTCTTCTTGCCACACTGACACTGTCTCTAAAAATGTGTATCAATTTACACTCTCACAGAGTATTTAAGAGCATCAATTTCGTACAGTCGTCACCAGCACTAGGCATTTGTCATTGTAGAGATTGTTCTTGGTTTTTTTCGGCCTCCTTTTTTGCATGAATTGCTTGCTCATTTCCTTGGACTATCTTCTTTCCCTTAAACATTCTGTTCTGTTATTGATCTGTATAAGGTCTTAATATGTGAAGGAAATTACGGCTTTGAATATTTCCTTGATATGCTTTGTTTTTAACTCTGTTTAAAACAAAGTTTAAATTTTGAATGGAATAAAAATCTATGAAATCTCTCTAATTTTTTCTTTTCTACCTTTGGTGACCTAATAATAAATGAATATTCATTTAGATCTTATATATTTTTGTTTTTCCTTTTCACATTTTAATCTATTGGAGTCTATTCAGGTGTAAGATATAAGGTATAAGATAAGATGGGGGATACAATGTTTTATCTTTTTCCAAATGATTCTATACCATTTATTGAATGTCATATCTTTTCCTATCATGTACTCTTCAGGCCACAAGTACTACATTTAGTCATAGAAATCAGTCAGTAAGTTTTGGATTATCCAGGTCAGGGTCTTCTTTTCTTTCTCTTTTCCCAGTGTTTTTGATCATTATTTCCAGAACACAGGCAGGGGTACATGGTTGCCTTTATGTGGGTCTGGTAAAGAGAGGAGAGCAAGGCTTGTGTTTCCCTCCTTCCAGAAGAGAGATGCTCCTGTGAATGAGCACAGATGGATGCTCCCCAGAGAGGTCGTGCTTGTTAAAGCTCACAATTGCTACTAGCAGTGTAAGGCTCCTTGTTGAAGTCTAAGTTTTACCAGTGACTCAGCAGACCCTTCTATTATAATGCGTGTGACTTCCATGGTGACAGAGCAAGTCCTAGCTAAAATAGCTACTCTGAGAAAGCAGAAAACCTGTCCCTTTGATAGACTGGGTCCTGTACCTAATGTACCTTCCTTCCTTCTTGGCTGATATTCTGTGAACAGAGTAAGCGGGTGGTTGCTCCTTATCATCTCTTTTTCAAGAGTGAGAGGGAACCCCAAATTCAGCTTACGTTCCAGTCCAGTAAACACTAAACCCACAAATTTAACATGAACGTAAACGTTATGTGGAATGTTTGAAGATGGGCAGTGCTGTGGAAAACCGCAGAGTAGTGTAAGGTATGTGGGAGACCCAGAGGGTCCAGGGAGGGCGGGCCAGGTTGCAGGTCTCAACAGAGTGGTCAGAGTTGGCCCGTGGAGAAGGTGACAGCTGAGCAAAAGCTTGTAAGAGGTGAGGTCGTGAGTCACGTGGGGAGTCGAGTAAAGAACGTTCCAGGTAGAAGGCCCTCAGGTAGGATATGCCTGGGCATTTAAGGTACAGCAAGGAAAAGCAGTGTGAGGGGGAAGCAGAAGGGGGGAAAGCCGGAAAGCTAGGGAATGGGGCTAGGAACATATCATGTGGGGTCTCAAAGGGCTACAATTCAAATTACTGAGCATCACACCTTGTTTTTATTGTCTCTTTTTCCCACAGTCCGAAGACTACATCTTACAAGCCAATTCACAGAGCCCTAATATAATTCACTTAAGCAATTTATGGAAAGTCAATCAAATTAGCAATTAATGTTTTCCAGTGAAGAGTAGGCTGGATATTTACAGTAAAATAAGCCAATGTTATAAGCTAAGCAAGCTAACTATATTCAGATGAGTAAGTTTATTGTATTACAAATGAACTTATGTGAATATAATTCAATAAAAATTCAAACAAATAATTTTGTTATATTATAAATTCACTAACTTAAATCTATTTGAGTGAAAACTACTTTTCAAAACTCAAAAAATATTATCAGGGGTGGAGGAGAGAAGAAAATGGACAAGATAGAAATATGCATGTCGTATATGGCTTTTTACTAACTTCTTCACAGAACAAACAGACAAATGAGTAAATTGAAGCTGAAACAATGAAATGACAAGAGACAATGCCTGTTGGCGTTTTGTCACTTCCCTGGGAATTTTCATTTTCTTATGATTTGAGAAGGTATTATTGTCTGGGGCCAGAGCTAAAACCACGTGTCAGGCATGTATAAATGCCACTGGACCTTTGATTTTAACTCATTTAATAGGTTTAAGTGTGTGGCTTCACCTCGAGGCTTGACTTTTTTTCTTCAGAAATACAAAAATTGAATTAACTCTCTGTGACAATGTGCTTCAGCGCTGAGAGCCTAGGCATTTTTTGGTGAAAGGTTTTTTTTTAATTTAAAAAAATTGCTGATGTCGTATTATGAGTCTTTCTGATTATCAATGCGAATTTATTGAGCAAATATTTTAACCTGTAAAGAAGTAGATGGAAGTGGAAGATCTTGTGAAGAGCCCAAGAGAGTGTGGTTAGACAAGGAGGAGGTGGGGGCATGGAAAAGTATCAGAGAAGTTAAGCTAAGAGAAAGTTTTAGGAGGAAGCACGTGTCCAACAGCTTTAAAGGAATCATGTGTGTTAATACCGTAAACTAGTGGATTTGGCATTTAGGAATTCATTGGAGACTTTGTTAAAAATGGTTTCCGCTATATGTGGTGTTTGTAAAGCACTCTCACATGCATTTTTTAAATTAGTTTTTATTAGAGTGTGGCTGCTTTACAATGTTGCGTCAGTTTCTACGGTACAGCAAAGTGACTCAGCTATATGTTTATATATATCCCCTCTTTCTTGGATGTCCTTCCCATTGAGGTCACCCAGAGCACCGAGTAGAGTTCCCTGAGCTATACAGTAGGTTCTCTATTTATTTATGATTGTATCAATAGTGTATATATGTTAATCCCAATCTCCCAAATCATCCACTGTCCCTTCCCTTCTTGGTGTCCATACGGGGTTGTTCTCTACCTGTGTGTCTCTATTTTTGTTTTGCAAATAAGATCATCCTTTTATCATTATATTAAATTCCATCTGTTAAAATACCTACTTGCGTCCTCAGGAACACACAGGGCATATCAACAAGTTCAAGGATGAAGTCTGAATTCACTCGGCAGGTGGAGTTACCTACTATTCCTGTCCATTTCTGCTTGCATCACTGACTTACATGAAAGCCAAGAGACCCCTGGGGAGAAACAAAATCTGGCTTCTGCCTAAGTCGTGGACATAGATGTAGACGTAAGGAGAACTAACGTGTGAGAACGGGTGAGTTCTTATGGGTAGGAGCTGCGAGGAGAGGTGACAGATTACTAGAAGGCTATGGCCCCTGCGGCAGAACCCACCACAAAAGAAGGAGTCAGGCAAAACGGGAAAGAGAGCCCGAGAATCAAAAGGGAGTGGTGGCCACAACGTATGAACGAGTCTCAACCGAGACTGCTTAGCTTGTGCCCCGGCAGGAAAAAGGCTGTGTGCAAACCAAAAGAGAGACCTTAATAAATTCTGGAACACCTCTGCACCCCATCGATCTTACTGGGGGAGCCTTGAGAATATCACTCAGGTGGAAGAGAGCTGCCATTCACCTGACAGTGCTGATTTGTCTTTCCACGAGGTTTGAGAAGATCTGCACCTTAGAAGGTCAGGGACAAGGTCATCAGTAGAACCCGGCAACTGGCATAGGAGGCAGCAGCTTGGACTGATCACAACTTCCTTGAAGTACCTCCTGGGAACGTCCCCCTGAATTTTGGGAGAGCCTAGCATTGCTTTGTAAAAAGCCTGTTTCTGACTAATTGGACAGAGGCCAGAACGAACAGAATTCAGGTTACAAAGACAAGACGGTGAAATTGACTGTATCTCAGACTTCTAGGGAGGGAACAGTTTCCGAGCTTTGAAAGAACTCAAGAATTCTCACATTTTGTTTTCTATTTCATACCACGTCATATCATATTACGCCTGTTTCATATTTTCCTTGAAATTCACGCTTAAGTGTTAAAAATTTTACCAATTGGTTATGACAGTCCCTAATCACCTTTTCATTTTATTTATTATAGATCTTATTTTTAGAGTTTGAAATTTGGTTTCTCTCCCTTTTGGCTCAGTTAAGCCAGTGGTTGAGCAATTTGCTGCTGCTGCTGCTGCTAAGTTGCTTCAACACACAAATTTTTTTCTTCGGTTTATCAATAAAATTGCCTTTTAATTTTGTAATATGTTTATGTCTTTACTTTTTACAAAATCTAACTTTTAAAATCATCTCTCTTTTATTTCTTTGTGTTTTTACAGATTCTTTTGGTGTAGGAAAGGAAGAAAGTTAACATTTACTGAGCTTTCTACTGTGTACCAAGTTTTACTATAGATTTTGTTTATACTTTAGCATCATATTCATACCACAAATTTAGTTCAGATACATTTTCCTCACTTTTTGTGTTTTCTTTTTGTATTTTAGATTTCATATTAATAACACTTTACTTAAGTTACTTAACTACCTTTGCTTAACTTTTGTCCCTCTTGCTCCAGTTTTGTAGTTTATTTTGTAGATGTAGATTATGTTAAAATATTCCTTCAGGTTCTGTGTTTGCAAAAGACTCTCTTCTGCCTTAAACACAAACAACAGCAACAAAAAATAACCAATATCCACCCCCCCCCAAAAAATCCCCCCAAACCGTTACCATTCAGGCATTCTGATGAATCTGCAGGGAGAATCAAGTGTTTTTAGGAGATATATGGTAATTTTATTCTTAGGAATTGCTTATGTCTTCTCTATTGTATAAGTTTAAAAATCTTCTCCTCTTTGAATCTGTAACTGATAGTTCCCTCTCCTCTTTATGTGCTTCCATTAAATACCGTATGCCTCTGTAGCTCAAGAGTCTGACAAGTACACATCCAGAAATAGTCCTCCATATACTCAAGAGAGACTTCTTGTTCTTTCTTAACTGAGGACAAGTTATTTTCAATGATCTCTTTCAGTATGCTTTCTATAATTTTCTTCTCTTTTTCTCTGGCAACACTGTCCACAGATTGAATTGGAGAGATCGTGTTTTGGGTCTATAGTTTTCCCTTGAATTGCTTTGATTTTGAAACCATTTCTCTTAGGATTTGATTTTCTATTACTGTTGAACTTTTAAAGATCCCTGCTGTTCTCTTAGTGGACTTAGGATGACAGAGACACCTTGTGTTCATGTCCTCTTTTCAGGTTAATTTAGTGGAGCTCCAAATGACCAGTTAATAGCTTCAGTCCTCAACTCAATAGAAGAAACATTGTTGTAGGCATTGAAGGAAACATTACTTCCTTGGGAACTGTGACCTTAAACCAGCAGAGCCTAAAGTTGCAGGCATAGGAAGGAAATATTTGTGAGTGGGTTCTTAAGATGTGTAAGTGATAATAACGACTTCCACTCTCATACTTTGATTCCTGGACCTGGCATTCTGGCTCTGGAACAAACACCACCATTTATTGCTCACTGGTTCAAGAGTACACTAGCCATATACCGTTTCAGCATTCTCTAAGGGGCCTCCAGATGATGGCAACTTGGTAAGAGCAGTGAATTACATGGACATGAACCCATTGCTCCGCTATTTTGCTGCAAAATTATTTCCTTGAAAGTGAAAGTGAAGTCTCTCAGTCGTGTCTGACTCTGCCACCGCGTGGACTGTAGCCTACCAGGCTCCTCCGTCCATGGGATTTTCAAGGCAAGTGTACTGGAGTGGGTTGCCATTTCCTTTTCCAAAATTAGTTCCTTGGTGAGAAGCAATTCCAAAATTAATTATTTTCATTCAACTCCCTAATTTACTAGATTTCATTTTGATAAATAGTGCGAACTTTGATTCTAAAAGCTCATTTAGTATGGAAAAAACCACCACAATATTGTAAAGTAATTCAGTTCAGTTCAGTTCAGTTGCTCAGCCACGTCTGACTCTTTGCGACCCCATGGACTGCAACACGCCAGGCCTCCCTGTCCATCACCAACTCCCAGAGCCTATACAAACTCAGGTCCATTACGTCACTGATGCCATCCAACCATCTCATCCTCTGCTGTTCCCTTCTCCTCCTGCCTTCAATCTTTCCCAGCATCAGGGTCTTTTCCAATCAGTCAGTTCTTTGCACTAGGTGGCCAAAGTATTGGAGTTTCAGCTTCAGCATCAGTCCTTACAATGAATATTCAGGACTGATTTCCTTTAGGATGGACTGGTTGGATCTCCTTGCAGTCCAAGGGACTCTCAAGAGTCTTCTCCAACACCACAGTTCAAAAGCATCAATTCTTTGGTGCTCAGCTTTCTTTACAGTCTCACATCGATACATGACTACTGGGAAAATCCATAGCTTTGACTAGACGAATCCTTGTTGGTAAAGTAATGTCTCTGCTGTAAAGTAACCTCCAGTTAAAATAAATTAATTGATTAAAAAAATAAAAGCTTACCAAAGAAAATGACCCCATTTATACTGTCTGTATTTCTTCTTTGTCATCATGTCAAATAAAACAAAACCAAAAAGGTAAGGAGATGACAAAGAAATATGAAATGCTCTGTTATTTTTATTATTATGAGAGTATTGGCCATTTTTCCATTAATAGTTTAAAATCTATCTGTTTACCTAAAATATGTTAAATAACTTAGTTTAATAATTCTCAGGAGATGCAAATGTAGAAATCTTAAAAAATTCTTCAAAGGGGGTTCAACTTTTCTATATATTATAAAATAATATTTAACAAATATAGCTTTTTGATACATGATTAATTAGGTAAATTGATATTTGGGTATTTGATTGTTTATAAGGGTATATCATATACCTTGGCTATCTAATTACAGATGTATAGATTTGGGTATATTATTGACTGTATTGATGTAGATATTTAAGATTTTTTTCAATTAATAAAACATTCTTAGTAGTTTACTCCCAAACGTTTTTGTGTACATCCATATGTGGCCGCACACAAGTTTCCTGTTGTTTGTTTTAAATATGGCCTCATACTGTATTGACACATATTGTCCCATAAGTTGCTTTTAAATATATTAGAAACATCTTTGCATAGCAATGTCTATGGATGGATGTAAGCATTGGGGTTTAGGATTTGCATTGATTTTGTGGATGGATTTGGGGGAAATTAACATTTTAAATAATGCATATAATATATATTAAAAATTTATATCTATTTATATCATATTTAAATCTTTTAATGCAGGACTAAGATATTTTGCGGAGTGGGCAGTGGCACTCCACTCCAGTGCTCTTGCCTGGAGAATCCCATGGACGAGGGAGCCTGGTGGGCTGCAGTCCATGGGGTTGCTGCTAGTCGGATGCGACTGAGCGACTTCATTTTCACTTTCCACTTTCATGCATTGGAGAAGGAAATGGCAGCCCACTCCAGTGTTCTTGCCTGGAGAATTCCAGGGACGGGGGAGCCTGGTGGGCTGCCGTCTATGGGGTCGCACAGAGTTGGACACGACTGAAGTGACTTAGCAGCAGCAGCAAGATATATTGGCATCTTCTGAAATACCCTTTAGCTAAGTTTTATAATTTTCTTCAAATAAACCTTACATATTTCTATTTACCCTAGATAGGTGTTATCTTTTGTTTTTATTATGAATAGGATTGTTAAATTTTATTTTTTATTGAAGTATAGTTGCATTACAAAGTTGTGTTAATTACTGCTGTATAGCAAAGCGATTCAGTCACACACACACACACACACACATATATATATTCCTTTTCATATTCTTTTCCATTGTGGTTTATCACAGGATATTGACTATAGTTCCCTACGCTCTACTCTGTTGTTTTTCCGTTCTCTATATATTAGTTTGCATCTGCTAAGCCCAAACTCCCAGCCCAACCCTCTCCTACTCGCCCTCCCCCTTGGTAGCCATCAGTCTATTCTCTGTGCCCCTGATTCTGTTTCATAGATAGGTTCCATTGTATAATATTTTAGATTACACATGTGAGTGATATCATATAGTATTTGTCTTTCTCTTTTGTCTGACTTACTTCACTCAGTATGATAATTGCTAGCTGCATCCTTGTTTCTGCAAACAGCATTATTTCGTTCTTTTTTATGGCGAGTATGAGTTCATCGTATGTATTTACGCCACTTCTTTATCCATTCATCTGTTGATAGACATGTAGGTTGTTTCCATGTTCTAGCTATTGTGAACAGTGTTTCTATGAACACAAGGGATGAATAAGATTTTTAATGTACAACTGATTATTGCTATTGGTGTTGTAAGAGAAATCTGTACTAGCAATACTAGGTATTTTTGTGTTTCTCTCTCTTGGTTTTAGTGGATGAATATCAAGTGTGATATTTATTATTGTTTCTGACTGATACTCTTACACATTGGGGAAATTTCCGTCTTTTCATAGTGTATGCAGAGTGCTAGAGAATGGATGTGGAATTTTATCAAGTGGTTTTTGAGGGCATTTATTTTGAGATGGATTTCAATATTTGAATGATTCAAATATTCATTTCAAGAAATTTGACTATGAAAATCCAATACCAGATTCAGTCATTATCTTTGGATCTTCATATTAATGGTATGCAGTTGCCAGGTATTGAAAAATATGTTTGTTGAAGATCTTTAAAATCACTTTGATTAATTTTAAGATTAGAGATGGTTTTGTATTAGTAATACCTGATTGGTAAACTGTGCCTGTTATTGGAATTAATTCTACTGAATTTAGGTATGGGAGTCCATTCTTATAGAAGTCAAACGGAGAATTTAAAAACACAGTAATATGGAATTAAGACTGATTGTTTTTATGTTTCTTCCAACAAATGGTAAAGCCATTATATATTCATGCAGAAACTAAGAACAGCTTTATGATCTTTACAGAGCATCTGCCAAAGTAAATTATAAATACTCCAGTTAAACTTTGAAATTATATTGGAGAATACGATAGTTATGTGCTATGGCTGACAAAGAGAAAAAATGTATTATAAGTGTTTAAATACTTCTAAACTAGATACAAATAAAACACAAGCTCTTATAGCTCTAACACCCAAGGAGAAGGGAGCAAAAAGGAACACGTATGAAAAATGGTTAGAAGGATTAAGCAAGGTGGTCTCCAAATACTTGTCCACAGGCTAAAGCCAGTTAGTTCATCCCCAGTGTCCTCTGGCCCGCAGCAGCCCTTCGAGATGGATTTCTTTCCTGATGGCTCAGCAGGTCAAGAATCTGCCTTCAATGCAGGGGACATAGGAGATGTGAGTTCCATACCTGGGTTGGAAAGTTCCCCTGGAGCAGGAAATGGCAACCCAGGCCAGTATTCTTGCCTGGAGAATTCCATGGACAGAGGAGCCTGGGCCTTACAGTTCAGAGGACTGCAGAGTCAGACACGACTGAGCATGCATGTATGCGGGGCCTTAGAGACCAGAACTGTGCAGCCCCAGGCAGAGTTCTTTCTTGCAGCCCGGCCGGCCAGACATCTGACCTGGTGTTCTGAGGGTGAGATGGCCACCACAGCTAAACCTGCGGGAACTGTCGTTCCTTAGCCGTTTTTAGTTTACCCAGAATATTTCTGAATTGTGTGAGAATAAGGCATCCACTGCTAACATCCATGGTGAACTGTTAAAAACCACACTCCTAGCACAAGTTGGATATTTGAGCTTTTCTTCCTACTGCAGTGTCCAATAAAGACACCAAAGTCAACAAACTTGTATAAAAAGCAATTACATAAAATGTGTATTTTAAATTATGGTATGATTTTTCTACATTTGGAAACACTTGCCATGTCTTAAAGGTTTTCTTTTTTTAGAAAAGAATTGTCTTTATGTATTTATTCTTGGCTGCGCCCGGTCTTCACTGCTGTGCTCAGACTTTCTCTAGTTGCAGCAACCAGGGGCTACTTTTTGTTGTGATGTGCAGGCTTTTCATTGTGGTGGTTTCTCTCGTGCTGGAGAACGAGCTCTAGGCCTACGGACTTCAGCAGTTGCCACACACAGGCTCAGCAGTGTGGCTCGCGGTCTCTAGAGCTTGGGCTTAGGAGTTGGGGCATGCAGGCTTTTTGTCCCTCGGCATATGGAATCTTCCCAGACCAGGGATTGAACTTGTGTCCCCTGCATTGGCAGGCAGAATCTTATCCACTATGCCACCCAGAAAGTCTCTCCATCTTCTTAAAATAAAGTTATCTCTTCTAAACATTTTTATATTAAAAGATCTTTCTATTATGAAATGATGGTGATAGTACATAGATTCTTTCCGCATGATTATTTACTTACAGTACTGATCAGTACTAAAACAAAGACATATAAGGTGCCAGATGAGCTTATATAAAAAGGAGTCAACTCTAATCCAGGGTTCTGGGAAGGTGTTTTCAAGAAAGTGGCATAGCCACTGGCTTCATTTAGGCGGAATCTGCTAAAATAGTATATTTACCAACTAAATGATGGTTATTAGAATTAAGTGGGATGGCATCGGGGAAACCCTGTCAACACAGCCCTGCTTGCAGTATTTCTTCATGCTAATTTCCCTCCCCAGCTGCTGAACCGTGGGTCCAATCACCTGGAAGCCGGAGGCAAACATGAAAATTCAAGGTAGCTATGCAAAGTTTCCCAGGTGGCTCAGTGCTAAAAAAATCTGCCTGCCAATGCAGGAGACCCAGGTTCAATCCCTGTGTCTGGAAGATCCCCTGGAGAAGGAAATGGCAAACCACTTCAACATTCTTGCCTGGTAAATCCCATGGACAGAAGAGCCTGGTGGGCTACAGGCCATGGGATTGCAAAGAGCTGGACATGACTTAGTGACTAAACATTAACAACATGCAAAGAGAAAGAGAAACTGAGTTTAGGTTGTTCCCTAGCTTTGAGATGTATTATTTTCTCCCTTTCCCAGTGATTTTCCTCTCCCTAACCTGATGGTTATTCCTTCTTCTTATGATCTCTCTGCCTCTTTCTTCTTCTTTTTTCTCGTTCAACATAAGACAACAATCTAAAGAAAAAGACATCAATAGAAAATAAATTTCCAAACTATCAAGGCTAATGCATTTAAAATAGTGTAATGATAAACGGCTGTTGTTCAGTTTCTTTCTGAACAATTATTTACTCATAGTACTGATCAGTTCTAAAATGAAGACATATAAGGTGCTGGTATTAAGTCGCTAAGTCATGTCCAACTCTTTGCAGCCCTGTGGACTACAGCATACTAAGCCTTCCTGTCCTGTAGCAATTGAGCAGATTATGTGGCTACTTGGTAATGATGAATTATCTTCACAGTGGAGATTTTTTTCTACAGGATCTCAGCTACAGAAGTCAGGCTGGGTATTATCCAGAGGTCAGTAGAAGGAAAAGATAGAGGAAGTGAGATAACTTTGTTGTTTGCCTTTATTAAGCCTGTCTAGCAGAGCCTAAGATGCTCTCTGGTGCTATGTTTATCCACTCTCCATAGGTTGCTGTGGGATCGTGCCTCCCTTCATTGGATCCTCTAACTTATGTGCATTTCTGAATGCAAATTACCCCACATGCCCACACCCCCAACATACACATAGAGAACAAAAGTCTTAAGCAGACATGAATCTCTGATGCCAACTGACTGGAAAGGAAATTTTTTGTTTTAAAAATGATTTCATTTGTCAAACTAAAATAATAGTTAGCGTCTTGGATAGCGTTTTTGAATGCAAACCAACAAAAATCCACTCTAACTAATTTTCGTATAAAAGAATTTCTTAAGATATAAAGATAGCTTGTCCCAAAGGCTAAAGAATTGAATTCCAGGCAGAAATCCCAGAACCAAGTTGCAGAACTGGCTTCCCAAGTGAATAGTAGTTTCTATTAGGATCAGGACCTTACCCAGTCGGAAGCCCTCACCACCGACATGAAGAAAAATTTTAATAAAAGAGAACCTGTAACTTCATTTTGGAAATGCTTTCCCACTGAATAAGGGCTTTTCCCCCTTTGCAACCTCTTGGACTATATCCTGCCAGGCCCCTCTGTCCATAGACTTTTCCAGGCAAGAATACTGGAGTGGCTTGCCATTTTCTCTTCCAGGGGAATCTTCCGAACCCAGGGGTTGAACTCGAGTCACCTGTATCTCCAACAGATTCTTTAACCGCTGAGCCATCTCGGAAGCACACACAATAAAGAACTTGAATTCGATTCAGTAGGTGACAGTGTGTCATTGAAGGAGCCGAGGAATATCGCTGGAATACACATTTATGCCGAGAACCCTTCCCCAGTGAGGACGGGATGGGAAATAATGTTATGCATCTCAGTGGGCAGTTAAAATTCTGTCCTCTAGTCAGTTTTTTCCTTTATCTAGTTTTACCACCTGGCTTGTACATGACCTACTACGGGTCATCTGTGATAGTGGTGAGATTCCACATGGTCACTGTGGGCCACCTTCAGATCAAGTGTCTTTTTTTGGCTGCACCGGGTCTTTGTTCTTTGTACCAGCTTCTTTAGTTGCAACCTATGGGCTTAATTGCCCTGCTGCATGTGGGATCTTAGTTCTCCGACCAGGAATCAAACCTGTGTGCCCTGCATTAGAAGGCGAATTCTTAATCCCTGAAACACCAGGGAAACTCCACCAGTGTCTTGATATGTGAAAATTTTCACTTTTTAATTTTGAATTGCATGTACTTCTAGGTTGGTTGCCCCAGGTCATGCTTCTTTTTATGACTGCTTCTTGCTGTTTGCCTATTGTAGCATCTTTGAGCCAATCTAGGATCAAGGAAGAAGCCAGGGTAGTGTTCAACTCCAGAAATGCTGTCGGCTTATCAGCAGCCTCTCTGAACTTGCTACTGCAAGCTCACAGGCCTGTTCTAGTTACAGATCTCTGTCCTCTGTAATCAGATGAGGAGATAGTCGGAGAAGTGAGCAACAAAGCGTGTTTTGGCAATCTTTGTGGTTTGAGAGCAGTACTCAGGGAGGTCTGTCCTGGAGAATCTTAGGTTAACCTAGATTGTGGCTAAGGATCTCAGGGTGCCAGAGTGGTGAAATCCATCAGTGATCAAATACAAAGGAGTAGACAGACATGCCACATAACAAAAGCAATGTCTTCCTGGACAGTGGCAAGACTAAATTAAATGGTCAAAAATCTTAACACTGACCTTGTTTCATGCAAAGATGGGCTCGATAAAGGACAGAAATGGTATGGACCTAACAGAAGCAGAAGATATTAAGAAGAGGTGGCAAGAACACACAGAAGAACTGTACAAAAAAGATCTTCACAACCCAGATAATCACGATGGTGTGATCACTCACCTAGAGCCAGACATCCTGGAATGTGAAGTCAAGTGGGCCTTAGAAAGCATCACTATGAACAAAGCTAGTGGAGGTGATGGAATTCCAGTTGAGCTATTTCAAATCCTAAAAGATGATGCTGTGAAAGTGCTGCACTCAATATGACAGCAAATTTGGAAAACTCAGCAGTGCCACAGGACTGGAAAAGGTCAGTTTTCATTCCAGTCCCAAAGAAAGGCAATGCCAAAGAATGCTCAAACTACAACACAATTGCACTCATCTCACATGCTAGTAAAGCAATGCTTAAAATTGTCCAAGCCAGGCTTCAGCAATACGTGAATCGTAAACTTCCAGATGTTCAAGCTGGTTTTCCAAAAGGCAGAGGAACCAGAGATCAAATTGCCAACATCTGCTGGATCATGGAAAAAGCAAGAGAGTTCCAGAAAACCATCTATTTCTGCTTTATTGACTATGCCAAAGCCTTTGACTGTGTGGATCACAATGAACTGTGGAAAATTCTTCAAGAGATAGGAATACCAGACCACCTGACCTGCCTCTTGAGAAACTTATATGCAGGTCAGGAAGCAACAGTTAGAACTGGACATGGAACAACAGACTGGTTCCAAATAGGAAAAGGAGTACGTCAAGGCTGTATATTGTCATCCTGATTATTTAACTTATATGCAGAGTACATCATGAGAAACGCTGGACTGGAAGAAGCACAAGCTGGAATCAAGATTGCCTGGAGAAATATCAATAACCTCAGATATGCAGATGACACCACCCTCATGGCAGAAAGTGAAGAGGAACTAAAGAGCCTCTTGATGAAAGTGAAAGTGGAGAGTGAAAAAGTTGGCTTAAAGCTCAACATTCAGAAAATGAAGATCATGGCATCCGGTCCCATCACTTCATGGGAAATAGATGGGGAAACAGTGGAAACAGTGTCAGACTTTATTTTTTGGGGCTCCAAAATCACTGCAGATGGTAACTGCAGCCATGAAATTAAAAGATGCTTACTCCTTGGAAGAAAAGTTATATCCAACCTAGATAGCATATTCAAAAGCAGAGACATTACTTTGCCAACAAAGGTCCGTCTAGTCAAGGCTATCGTTTTTCCAGTGGTCACGTATGGATGTGAGAGTTGGACTGTGAAGAAAGCTGAGTGCCAAAGAATTGATGCTTTTGAACTGTGGTGTTGGAGAAGACTCTTGACAGTCCCTTGGACGGAGATCCAACCAGTCCATTCTGAAGGAGATCAGCCCTGGGATTTCTTTGGAAGGAATGATGCTAAAGCTGAAGCTCCAGTACTTTGGCCACCTCATGCGAAGGGTTGACTCTGGTGCTGGGAGGGATTGGGGGCAGGAGGAGAAGGGGACGACAGAGGATGAGATGGCTGGATGGCATCACGGACTCGATGGACGTGAGTCTGAGTGAACTCCGGGAGGTGGTGATGGACAGGGAGGCCTGGCGTGCTGCGATTCATGGGTTTGCAAAGAGTCGGACACAACTGAGCGACTGAACTGAACTGAACTGACCTTATTTAAACAAACAAACAAACAAAGAAAACACTGTATTTGATAGCCTGGGCCAAGAGGAGTCTGACTGGTTCAGAAACAGTGGGACATCTTTGGTGGTCTGGAAGAACAGCAGAAAGTGAAAGCGTTGCTAGCTTAGTCGTGTTCGATTCTTTGTGGACTGTAGCCCACCAGGCTCCTCTGTCTGTGGAAGTTCCCATGCAAGAATTCCAGAGTGTAGCCATTCCTTTCTCCAGGGGATATTTCCAACTGAGGGATCAAACCTGTGTCTCCTGCATCAGCAGGCAGATTCTTTACTGTCTGAACCACCAAGGAAGCAGGGGGTGTTACCATTGCACAGACAGCTGTCACCCAGGAAGAAGTCTTAGCTTTAGACTAGACTTAGCTGAAAAACAAAAGGATCCAGAGAGGTGGTGGGCTTGAGATCTTAGTGGTCAGGGTGACCCTGTGAAAGGTCGAAAGAGTGTGGACCTGGGTCCAATGGCTTTGCCAAATTTGATTTTTCTGTTGTCAGGACTGGTGACTGGACTCAACATTATTTATTGAGGCAGAGGGACAATCACAGAGAGAAAGCTAGAATCCGTGCTGAAGAGGGGTTTCAGATCCTGGGAAGGGTGAAATGTACCATCTGAGAACCATGGCTAGAGAGACATAGCATAATCACCTAGGGATTTTGAGTCACTGAGTCCCCGTCTCAGGGGTCTGGGGTCCTGGAGAAATAACTCATGGGTAACAGCAGCCTCTAAGAGGTACAGGCAGGGCTCTTCACTGCTGCACGGCTCTCCTCCCCTCTGACTGGCCATTGTTGTGGCTGGCCAGAATCAAGCCAATGTTAGCCCTGGTTCTCACTGCCCTCTCTGCACTGAGGTGGGGCTGGTGGGGGTAGACACACACTTACACACACTCAGGATGTGACTTGAGAGCATGGGCAGTTGGAGCCTGCAACTGTCACCACATGAGCCACCAGGCCTAAGTCCAGGGAGATGTTCCCTCTTGACACAGTGCCCAGCTCCTTCTGGTCTCCCTTAAGGTTCTCTCTTTCTCAGGGATGTTAGGGTTGACAGGCTGGAGGGTCCTTCTCTGACCTGGGAAAGCTTCAGTTGGGCAAGCCAAGTCAAGCAGTGTCGTTCGGTACCGAAGAGCATAGACTTTAGGTGAAAGCCCAGCTCCTCCTTCTTAAGTGTGTCTCAGCCCTGCCTTCTTCTTGTACGTAAAGTGCAGAAATCTGGTACCCGGCTCCAGCAGTGCTATGGGGTTGAAATGAAAGCATATGTGTAAAATTTTTATAAAAGTTTCTGGCTCCTAGCACGTTTTATACAAATATCAGCTTTAAGACAATGAGATAAAATATTCATCCAACAATTTGTTGAGTACCTACTAGGTATCAGGGTGAAGGAGGGGCGCTCCCCAGGTGGTGCAGTGGTAAAGAACCTGCCTGCCAATGCAGGAGACCCAAGAGCGGTGGGTTCGATCCCTGGGTAGGGAAGATCCCCTGGAGGAGAGCACGGCAATCCACTCCGCGGCGGGATACGTATGGCCCAAAAAGTTGGTCACAACCGAGTGACTAACCCTGGGAAGTAGAGAAGTGGAATCATTGACTTTTATTCTTTTTGACTGCTCTTTCCTCACCATTAGAGTAGTCAGTAAAGAAGGCAAGGAGAAGCGGGTGTGTTTTTCTTTGTTTCCCCTTTAATTAGCTAATTTTTGGCTGCTCTGGGTCTTCGCAGCTGTGTGCGGGCTTATCTCTAGTTGCGGTGTGCGGGTTTCACATGGGGTGGCCTTTCTTGTTGAGGTGCACAGGCTTAGTTGCCCTGTGGCATGTGGAATTTTCCCAGACCAGAGATCAAACTCGTGTCTCCTGACTTAGCAGGTGGATTCTTAACCACTGGGTCACTAGGGAAGTCCCCAGTTTGTTTTGCAAGGAAGAAAGGGCAAGAGAGACCTGCTTTCATTCTCGACTGAAGGCCTACCTCGGCTCAACTTGGGACGACAAAGCCTCACAGTAATTAGAGGCACACTGTCCTTTTGTGCACTTTATTGAGAACCCTTGGTGGCTTCCCTGGTGGCTCAGAGGTTAAAGCGACCGCCTGGAATGTGGGAGACCTGGGTTCGATCCCTGGGTCGGGAAGATCCCCTGAAGAAGGAAATGGCAACCCACTCCAGTACTCTTGCCTGGAGAATCCCACGGAGGGAACAGCCTGGTAGGCTACAGTCCATGGGGTCACAAAGAGTTGGACGCGACTGAGCGACTTCACAAGAACCCTTGGGGAGGCCTGGCCTTGAGGGGGCAGGGTCCTAGGTTTCTGTCACAGTCTATCTGTTTGCTCCTCTCTCAGTTCACCGAGAACGCTAACCTTCATTATCTTTCATACTGAGAAGAAATGATTAGCCTAGTCACTTCATAAATCATGACTTCATTTTAAGGCATCAAGGTGTTCACGTCTAATGACCCTAATCCTAGCTTTTGGAAAAGACTTTAATCTTGTTAATGGTATGCTGAAACAAATTAACCAAAGTGACTAATTCTGTGGCCTGGTTGCTGACTGATTCCAGCAGGAAATTTCTCCTTAGGAAAGTTCGCTCTGTCGGTCCACTCAGCTGATGTCTCGCCATAGACAGGGTGTTTTTAAGACTGCGGAGCAAGGATATCATATTCTAATAATAGGCCCGGTGAACCTGCCATTGTTGGTTCGCTTTGATTTCTGTATTCAAAGCAGTGCTTCAAAAACTGCCTTATAAGAACTTGTGTTTAAAATGTTTCCAACCGCATCCCCCACCCCAAAGGGTAAAGCCTGTTCCATCTTGTGCTCTCGCTCCACCCTGGAAGAAACTGTTAATTTCTAGATCTTTCAAGATGCCAGACTGGTTAGTCAGAGGATTTCTAAGCTTGTTCCAAATACCTCCCTGCCTACTTCAATCATCGGTCTTCTGATTCCAATACTCTCTTAGCCTCCTTAAAAAACAAAAACAAAAACAAAACTATTAGAAAAGAGAAGTAGATCTTTAAAAATGGTATCCGTGCTCTCTACTTTTGAAGACATAATATCAGGGTATTAAAGATGGAAGATAATAAGTTGTTATAATCAAATCTAACTTGCCTTCTAGGAGTTCTAAGGATTAATTAATCGATCAAAGGATGTGCTCACTGCTTGCTATTGTTGTTCTGCTAAAGATGTGAACACAGAGTGTCTTCCCTGCTGTATAAAGCCCTTCGTGATCCATTATCTGTGCATTTCTTCAGCCTCAGCTCTAATTCGCCTTCTCATGCTGTGGTTAACGATCATATGACAATTCTCAGAATGTGAAAGAACCAGCAGAGCTCTCCTTTGACTCTTAGCTCTTCTAGAGAATCAGTTCTTTTCCCTAGGCCTGCTTTCCTTCCACCCACCTCTCTGTACCCAACTAGGTCCAGCATATATATATATATATATATATATATATATATACGTGGCTCAGAGATTAAAACGTCTGCCTGGAATGTGGGAGACCTGGGTTCGATCCCTGGGTTGGGAAGATCCCCTGGAGAAGGAAATGGCAACGACTTCAGTACTTTTGCCTGGAGAATCCCATGGAGGGAGGAGCCTGGTAGGCTACAGTCCATGGGGTCACAAAGAGTCGGACACGACTGAGCAACTTCACTTCACTTCACTTCTCTTCAAAGTGAGATTTAGGTCTCACTTTATTTTACTTTAAAAAAATATTTATTTATTAATTTGGCTGCACCGGGTCTTAGCTGTCGCATATGGGATCTAGTTCCCTGACCAAGGATGGAACCCCAGGCCCCTTGCTTTGGGAATGCGACATTCTAGCTCCTTGACCATCAAGGAAGTCCCAGGTCTCACTTTATTATTTATTTATTTTTATTTTTTTAACACCAAAACCATTTTATGTTGGGGCATAGCTGATTAACAGTGTTGTGGTAGTTTCAGGTGGACAGCGAAGGGACTCAGCCGTACACACACAGGCATCCATTCTCCCCCAGACCACTTCCCATCCAGGCTGGCACAGAGCACTGAGCAGAATTCCATGCGTCACACAGTAGGTCTTTGTTGGTTATCCGTTTTAAATATAGCAGTGTGTAGATGACCTGCCCAATGTCCCTAACTATCCCTTCCCAGGTCTCGCTTTAGATGTCCCTTCCTCCAGGAAGCCTCCCTCAACCCTCCGAGACTGCTTTAGACATCGCTTCCACGTGCTGCATCACGGCACTTACCACTTTCTCTGGGAAAGGCCTAGACATCTCCTTGCCTCAGATAAAGTAAGTGCTGAGTACATATTTACTGAATGAACAAACCACGGTTTGGTAAATAGTAAATAAACTATGGTTTGGTAAATAGTAAATTTAAAAAATATTTTCCTTTAACACATTCCAAAATATTATGATAATAAATGATCATTAAATGAATTACTAGTTTAACTTCACCATCACCACTTGTCAAGTTCTAAAAATTCTGCACCCTGTGACCCGAGATACTTAGCTAATGGGAGCCATTTAACAACCTTTCTGGACAAGCCAAAGTTAATGATTTGTACCAAGTCGGTATTCAATGAATTCTTATTGGTAAAGAAATGAAAACATCAGAATGTGAGGTATTTTCCTGGTAAGACAAAAAGCAGAGGTATCATGAAATGATGTTCACTTCCCAGTTAGGGCGCCATGTGACTTGCTGCCGTGCCCTCCCCCCACGGAGGATGAAGTGCAAATAGCCCCACTCTTTCAGCACCCTAGTTTCTATCCTTCTCCCATCTCTGCAGCCTCCACCCTTGGGATCCCCAGCAGCTGCTGCCCTCACAGGAGGTCGAAAGGGCCTGGGCTGCATAAAGGGGAGCAGCAGGACTAGACAGACAGAATGACGCCCGCTTTGTTCTGGGCTCAGGGACCGCTGGAATCCACCAGCGGGATCAGGCAGAGCCCCTAAGGTCCTTTTCCATCACCTACCTGTGGTTCCTACAGGTCCTTCCCCGGGGTTAAAAAAAGCTGGAGAAGGGATGAGAGGAAAGGGCACGTAAGGAAGGCTGGCTGGATCCCTCGGTGGGTGAAAGGTTGGTGGTGTAGAAAGCAGAGGGGGGGAAAGCCAGCCAAGGGAAGTGCCTAGTCAAGGGGTGTCATGGGCTGGAGACTGGCAAAGGGGAGGGGCAGACTGGACCTGGTCCGTCCTAGACCTTTGTACTGAGGGCAGTTGTCATCTCCCGGGGCAACGGGAAAGAAAACACCCTTGACGCCTAGATTCCAGTCTAGGTCCTCACAAAGTTAATGTTTATGGTACATTTCTCTTCCCTGACTCCTCTGTTCTTGTCTCCGAAGAAATAGAATCCTATAAGGCTTGTTCCTGCACCTGGACATCAGCCCTTCTCCCAGGAGTCAGTCCCTCCCTCTTTGGCATTTGGTCATTTTTCTCTCTGCAGGCACCTTCCTACCTGCCTAGAAACAAGATTGCTTCCCTAGGTGACAAACCAGTGCCAGCCTCTGCCCCCCAACAAAGTTGTTGAAGAATATGCAGTCCATGCTGCTTACTGCTCCTGCCTTTGTACCTCTATTCCTTTCTTTTTTTTAAGATTTTTTTGATGTGGACTGTTTTTAAGGTCTTTAACGAATTTGTTACAGTATTGCTTCGGTTTTATGTTTCGGTTTTTTGAGGCATGTGGCATCTTATCTCCCCATCCAGGGATCGAAACCGCACCCCCTGGATCGCCAGGGAAGTCTCATGTACCTCTATTCCCAATTCTTCTAGCTCCTTGATGAGGCTTCTACATGCTAAGAACTCAACATGCTGCCTCTGTTTCTTACAAGTTCTGGGACCTCAAGCAAACTGCTTAGTCCCTAAAATGTAATCTCCTCAATCTGCAAAACGAAAAGAACGAGAATTACCCCAGATGGTTGTTCCAATGATTAAAACCAAAGTGTCATTTACTTAAAAAGGGAGCTTTAAAAATATCTGTTCTGTGTAAACTTTTGTAAAATCTATTTTTCCAGGAGCTGCTAATTTCAGAGTCTATCACTTCCCTCAGGAGGGAGTGAGGGACAATGTTCCCCATCTAATTTATGTGACATAAAAGTCATATTCCTGCCACTTCTTTTCCTTTTCAGCTGGAGCTTTCTTATGTTGATAAGGAACATCTATATCACATCAGACACTTTTAGTGCAGTGTTCCATTTAGCCCTCAAGAATACTGAGAAACTGGTTTGGTTGTGTTCAGTTTACACTGGGTGCTTCCTGGTGGCTCAGTGCTAAAGAATCCACCTGCCAATACAGGCGACTTGGATTCGAACCTTGGGATCACAAGATCCCCCGGAGAAGGACACGGCAACCCACTCCAGTATTCTTGCCTGGAGAATTTCATGGGCAAAAGGATCCTAGAGGGCTATAGTCCATGGGGTCTCGAAAGAGCTGGACAGGACTTAACGGCTAAACAACAACAACAAATGCTCATTTTACGATGAGGAAACAACGTGCTCAAGGTCTCAAGGTTAATCAGTAGAAGAATAAGAATTCAGGCACAGTTCTCTTCAATAGCAAATCCCACGCACTGTCCTCTCAATGTTAATACACCTCAAATGACAAAGAGCCAAACCTCATACTTCTTTCCTTTATTTCTCCCTTGTGTAGTTTTCCAAAAGAAAATACTCCAAATGTGCTCTGAGAAAACCACTGTATAAACATCAGGGGGGAATTAAAAGATATGTGATAGCAATATGTAGTTTATAAGAGAGGCACTTGAGAGTTGAAGTGTTTATTTTTGCCAGTTTAGAATTATCTTTACAGGGAGGGGATGAAGATACTGACTAATCTTTGGTGTTATGCCTATATGTTCATTTTAAGGGTGACCACTAAAGAATTGAAATGCGCACGTGCTCAGCTGCTCAGCGGTGCCTGTCTCTTTGCAACCCCATGGACTGTAGCCTTCGAAGCTCCTCTGTTCATGGACTTCCGGGCAAGAATACTGGAGTGGGTTGCCATTTCCTACTCCAGGGGATCTTCCTGACCCAGGGATCGAACCTGCATCTCTTGGACCTCCTGCATTGGCAGGTGGATCCTTTACCATCGGGCCACCTGGGAAGCCCTGAAGAATTGAAATAGAATAGGTATAAATTCCGAATCATCAGAAGTGTTTGGAAAAAAAAGAGTATGTTAAAGAAAATTAAATGAAAAGAAGATGAGATAGGAGGGGAGAAAAGCAAAGAGAAAGGAAGTTAAATAAGTAGGAAGTGAGAGGGTGGTAATAAATTCAAGCTTGAAGATCACAGTGCGACAGAGTGTGCTAGTTTTCACCCAAAATCTGTTCTCGTTCATGGTTATAGAACTGTGGTTGGGGCGTGGCTACCCAGCGAGCGGGCTCATCGTCCTGCTCCTTTGCTGCTGGATGTAACCTCGGAACTAAGTTTTATCTGGCGGGTGATGACAGATAAGTTGGTCTAGGTCTTTCTGGGTCTAGGTCTTTGCACTTGTGTTTCACTCTTCGTTCTTCCTTGAGCTGGAACTACCTTATTTCCTTCTTCTGTGTCAATAAGGGCGACCCCTTAGAGGATGGAATAGTCATATGCGGCAAAGGAGCCACGCAGCAGCTGGGACCACTCATCCCAATACTCTTTCTTGGGGAAGATGTAAACGTCGTGTTTGGTGGGTGACAGGGAGGAAGGAGCTCTTTCTTAGAGCAACCTTTTACCCTAATTAACATACATAATAAAATGAAAACTCATTACCATAGGGGGCTACTACCAATGCTGGACAGGCAAGAGATGCATGTTCAATCCCTGGGTGGGGAAGACCCCCTGGAGGAGGAAATGGCCACCCACTCCAGTATTCTTGCCTGGAAAATTCCAAGGGTGGAGGAACCTGGTGGGCTACAGTCCACTGAGTCACAAAGAGTCAGACACGACTGTGCATGCATGCGGGCATGCCACTAAAAGGCAGACTCTCAGTTGGAGTAAAGAATATCAAAATTCAACTGTTGCGATGAACATCTGCAGGGCAGTAATGCGGAAGGAGATCAGCCCTGGGATTTCTTTAGAAGGAATGATGCTAAAGCTGAAACTCCAGTACTTTGGCCACCTCATGCGAAGAGTTGACTCATTGGAAAAGACTTTGATGCTGGGAGGGATTGAGGGCAGGAGGAGAAGGGGACGACAGAGGATGAGATGGCTGGATGGCATCACGGACTCGATGGACGTGAGTCTGAGTGAACTCCGGGAGGTGGTGATGGACAGGGAGGCCTGGTGTGCGACTCATGGGGTCACAAAGAGTCGGACACGACTGAGCGACTGAACTGAACTGAACTGAACTGAACTGAACTGAATGGAGACTCAGACACAGAGAACAGACCTGTGGACACAGTTGGGGAAGAAGGGGGGGACGAGCTGGGAGAGCAGTGCGGAAACATAAATGATCACATGTAAAATAGACGGCCAATGGAAATGTGCTGTATGACTCAGGGAGCTCGAATCAGGGGCTCTGCGACAACCTAGAGGGGTGGGATGGGGAGGGAAGTGGGAGGGAGGCTCAAGAGGGAGGGGACAGATATACCTGTGACTGATTCATGTTGATCTATGGCAGAAACCAACACAATATTATAAAGCAGTTATCCTCCAATTAAAAATTTTAAAAAGTCAAGTGTTATTTACAAAAACACACTTAAAAATAATGATTCAGGATGGTTGAAAATGAAGAGATGGAAAGATATATATTAGGTAATCACTAACAAAAAGAAAAATAATTCTATCATACAACATAGAATTTAAGGTGGAAAAACAATGGACAGATAAATATCTAGTGAACTTAACTAGGCAAGCTGGGTTAGAGTCCTAACTTTGACATTTATAATGTGGAACCCTGGGCAAGTTGCTTTTCTCTTTTCTAATTTCAGTTTCTTTCTCTATAAAAGATGATAATAACATATTATTTGCAGAATTGGGAGATAATAGATGGGGAACATTCTCTATAGATATAAAAATATAGTAACTCAAATTGGATCATATAATTCATTCATTTACTGAGCACTTCTTATACATCAGAATTAGGAAGAGAGAGTCAGTCATATGACTTGTCATCAGAGAGATTATGTGTAAAAATGAGTTTAATAAAACATTCTACAGCATTATGGCAGGGCATGCATTTTGTCTAGAGAGAGGGGCCGACAGAGTCAAAAAATAATTTCATAAGAAAGGTGACTCTGTGGTTGATTGGTATTTGCACAGGCTCAGTAAGAGGAAGGGTATTCCATGAGAAGGCACAGCATAAAAATAAGTGGCCTGGAGCCTCCCTGGTGGCTGAGTGATAAAGAATCTTCCTGCGAATGCAGGAAGACATGGGTTCGATTCCTGATCCAAGAAGATCCCGCATGCCAGGGAGTAATGGGACCCGTGTGCCACAACTATTGAACCTGTGCTCTAGAGCCCAGGAACCGCAATACTGATACTCGTGAGTCCTAGAGCTGATGCTCCACAACGAGAGAGGCCACTGCAGTGAGAAGCCTGTGCACCGCAACAGAGATAAAGGCCTGAGCAGCAACGAAGACCCAGCACAGTTAAAAATAAATAAATACAATTTTCTGTATCTAGATAAAAGGAATCAATCCAAGAAGATATAACAACAACAGCAACAACAAAGTGGCCTGATCGGGAACTGCATTCATGGAACTCGGAAAGTTTGATGAGACCGGAGAAACAGATGCTGGCTAAGATATTGGAACTTCATCCTACACACAACGGGGAGGCATTTGAAGTGTTCCTCCAGGAAATGACTTGCTCAGTTTTGTATTTTAGACAGCTTATTTTAGCCACAAGGTGAGAGATGGCAGGGGTAGAGGCGTGAGCAGCTTAGCAGCAAGTGAGACTAATGAGGAAAGCGATGCAATGTTTCAAGGGCTCGGAAGAAAGGACCCCAAACCCAGCAACAGCAGTGAAATGGATGGAAGGTGGTGGACAGGAATGTTTGGTCTCCCAAGGGGGCGATGAGGGAAGAGAAAGGGAGCCCGGGACAATTTCAGATTTCTCCTTTGGCTGACGAGGTGGACTGTGGAGACATTTACTGGGAATGAGACCAAGGAGAAGGGGCAAGTGGCAGGAAAGTCAACTTCCATTTTAGTCAAGCTGAGCTGAAGATGTGGGACGTCTGGGTAGACATTTCTGATAATGTCAATGTATGGCAAAACCAATACAGTATTGTAAAGCAAAATAAAGTAAAAAAGAAGAAAAAGAAAAAGAAAAAAGAAATTGGCTTTACACGCTGGAGATCTGGGATAGGCTGGACAGGTTATGAGTTGCTAGCACATGGTTGGTAGCTGAAGTCATGAATGGGTCTGGATAGACCAGATAGCATTAGAAACAGACCCAAACCAGACTGTTTCAGCATTCCAACATGTCAAAGATGACAAGGGGACCAAGCTCAAGTAAGACGTTTAGAGGACAGGAAACTGAAGTGTCACAGTGGCCGATGCAGGAGACAGTTTCAAGGACAAAAGTCTGGCCTCCAGGGACAAATATTGCAGATAACATTAAATAAGAAGCGAATGGTGGTGGGGGGGGGGGGTGGCAGGGAGACAACCCAACGGCTCAGGGAAGTTTGAAAGGCACAGGTGACCTTTGTCAGGGTTGCCTTGGAAGAAGAGTGGGCATGGAGACCGGTTGCAGGAAAGAATGAGTGGTAGAGGAAGAAAGGGTTGTAAGAATAATAAAAACAGGCATTTATCTCCCAAAGAGCTTGACAGTGAGGAGGTGGGGACTGGAGGATCCAGACTGGATCAAGGAAGTGTTTTGAAATTTTCAGTTTGTTTTTAAAATGTTTTACATGACGAAGGGCCTGGGAAGATGCTGATAGAACGAGCCTGAAAGTCCAGGAGAGGGAATACGTGAAAAGCCATCCTGACTCATTGGAAAAGACCCTGATCGTGGGAAAGGCTGAAGGCAAAAAGAGAAGGGAGCATGGAGGATGAGATGGTTAGATAGCAACACGGGCTCAATGGACGTGAATTTGAGCAAACTCCAAGAGATGATAGTGGACGACAGAGGAACCTGACGTCCTGCAGTCCATGGGGGTCGCAAAGAGTCAGACACCACTTAGGGACTGAACAGTAACAACAAAGCCATTCTCGGGTTGGAAATAGACTGAAACCGTCTCCGATGCCCATAAGAGGATCAGAAACGCTGTTTGAAATGTTGTTTTCAAAGGTTGGAACCAGGCGACATGTCATTTATTAAGCGCTCACTGCGAGCCAGTCCCTTTCCGTAATTTGAAGGCAGTGCTCTAACTGGAAGGCAGATCCACTCCGGAGCCGGGTTTCTTTCCATGAAACCGTTAATCACTAAAGAGACATTAAAAAACAAACAAAAAAAGTACTCCCTGAAGCTGAACCCCTCTCGCAGATGCTAACCCATCTGCAAGGCTTTTTAATGTCACAAAGCATAAACCATCCCTGGCGCAGCTGGTTCAAGAGCGGCTCTGGAATGCAATGATCTCCCTCGCTCTGTCGAAGTCGGTTACCGTCCAGCGCGATTCAGTTCAAGCCCCAGCGCCCGGAGGAGGGGAGGTGCCCGCGCGCGGGCCGCCGGCGTGGGAAGGGAGGCGGGCGCGGGCTGCGGGCACCGGGAGAGGAATACGCGGGGACAGGGGCGCTAGAGGCGGCTCCGGGGACGCGCGGTCGCTGCTGCTCCCATCGCCAGCTCATCGGCCGGCCGCGCCGGGCTTTCCCCACCGCTCCCCGCTCTCCCCGCGCGCGCGCGCGGCGGAGGCTCGGCGCCCGGTCCCGCGGGGGTAGCAGCTCGCGTCCCCGCGGCCGCCCGGCGCCCCTCACCAACCGGCGGGCGCTTTCGGTTCAGTGCCTTATAAGGCCGGCCGGGGGGTGTCACGTGCGCCCCGGGCCGCCCGCCGGGAGGAGGGGGCGGCGGGGAGGAGGCGGGGCGGGGAGCGGGGAGGAAAAGGGGAGGGAGCCGGGGGCGGAGGAAGGCGCGGGGGGCGGGCTCCGCGGCTGCGGGAGGCGGCGGCGGCGGCGGCGGCGGCGGCGGGGAGCGGATCGCGCGGCGCTGGACCGCGGAGGAGGAGGAGGAGGAGGTGGACGGAGGGCCCGGCGCGGGGGCGGGAGAGCGCAGCGCGGCGGAAGCCGGAGACGGCGGGAGGGCCGGTGGCTGGGAGCCGGGCGGCGGCGGCGGCCGCGAGCACCGCGGCGAGGGAGGCGCATCCAGCGGCCCCGGCGGCGGCGGCGGGGGGCCCGGGTCCGCACTCCGCGGGCGGCCGGCGGGCGCGGGCCGGCGCGATGGAGCCGCGGCACGTGCGCCCCGCGCCGGGCGCCCGCAGCCCGACCTGGGAGGAACCGGTGGGTACCGCGCCCGCGCCCGCCCCCTCCCACTTCTCTGTCGCGTCCCCTCCCTCCCGCCCGAGCCGGGTTCCGTTCAGGAAATGGCCCGGGATGAGGTCCCCAGCTGCTTCCCAGCCGGGGCCGCGCTTCCTCCGCCGCCCCGGCTCCTCCTCGCGCGCCGCCCGGAGCCCCTTTGTCCGGCCCGCCGAGGCTTTCCCCGAGGGGGGCTGCCGGCGACCCGCGCGGATCACGGCCCTCGAAGCACCGTTTGATTTCCGTGCTTCATCGACTTCTCAACTTTTTTTTTTTTTTTTGGACTTGATTTTAGAGCGTAGAGGATGGGTAGGGAGGAGGAAAGGAGAAATCCAGACCGTGGGTCGGCGGGCAGGGCTCGGAGGAGACCCGCGCTCCCCTCGGCCCGAGACCGCGCCCTGGCCCATCACCTGGGCGCGCTGGTTCCCGGGGACCCGCGCTGGCCGGGCGCATCGCGGCTTGAAGCCCGGAACCACGCCTCCGACTCGGGCTCGCCGCTAAAGCCCCGGGCGAGGGTCAAGGGGGCTTGCCAGGGGGGAAGCGGGAAGCTGACCTCGATTTCGCCTAAGTTTTTCGCCGCCCATAAAACGCGGAGGTTGGGTGATTTTAGGGACCCGACAGCCTGTACATGTGCCTGGTATGTGCGACGGTAACGAGCAGGAGCCCAGGGGAGAGGGGGGCTCTTCGCATCCGTTCTCTCAAACTCTTTCAACTTCTTTCTTGCAACTCAGAGAGTCAGAACCATCTCACCACCCTCCAGTGTTTCTACCCCGAAATCCCCGTCTCACTCAGAGCTCTGTAGTCCTGTGTGGGCTGCCTTTTTCCCCTGGCATCGAATTTTGGCTCTCTGCGCCCTGCCTCGATGTTTGGTACTCCGTCCTGGTTGATATTCTTGAGCCTCTTTGAAAAGCCTCACCGGTGTTCTGTTCACCGTGTTTCCAGGGACTCCCGCATTATCTGCTCAGGCTGGCCCCCTGCCTGTTGAGAGCTTCTAGGTCAGGTGCCAGGTTAGATTTTTCTTTTCCAATGTGTACCCTACCGGCTCCTTTGCCCAAGTTTCTCTGCCTTCTGTTTCCCGACCTTTCGGGAGTGTCCTTCAACCCTGATTAGTCTGTATCTGCAGCTGTCTTTGCTTTCATAAAGTTGAACACGTTATTAGCTTGCCGGTCTGCTCATATTTCGTCTGTTGTGTGTATTACTGAGGATTAAAATATCGTTGAAATTCAAAATACAGTTTGGTTTTGGAGTTTAAGTCAAAGATCCCTGAAAACTAAATTTAGTGACCTGTTTTTGTAACTTCTTTACTTTTAAACTTTCCTACCTGGGAAGTCCTTCATGAACTTGCAGACCTGGAGTCAACACCAATCACAATGAAAAATGCCTGGTTGTATGTATTTATTTTACTGTAGGATGCTGATGCCACAGCTACTTTGGCAGCAGAACTTTTATTTTTGCTTTACTTCAAGTGACGAAAATGTTCATTTATTAGCCTTTAAAACTAGAGCCCGAACAGAAATACATGAGTGAATTGTGACACTTTGTCCAGTCTGCAGAACTCGCCTTTAAAAAATGAGGTTTATTTTCTTTAAACGCTGCAGGCCTTTTTATTTACTCAACAGGTCTTTTATCCAGCACCTACTATGTTCCAGGACTGTTGAATGTAGCAGTTGACTGCACAGACACAAATCCTTAAATCATCACAGAGCCTTCATTCTTAAGTAGACAGAATGTCTTGTTTCATACATTTTACTATTTTAGAGTAAAAAGAAAAGAGTTCAAAGAAGAAAATCATCAGAAATCTCGTGTATGTGGCATAAAATGATCCATTGGACAAAGTGATTTTATTTGAAACCCTGTGGCTGTCCATGTCTGACATGAAGTCTCAGAACTAATAAAGGGGACTCTCACTTAATTTCTTAAAAAAGATAAGTTATCCAAATTACTGAAAAGTGGTGTGGACAAGAAAAATGACAGGGTAAAGTAGGGGAAATAATGCATGTAAATGTCAGTTATTTCAGACGTGGGGCGCTAACTGGGGAAATGTCAGCTTAATCTATGTTGAAGGACAGAGTTCCCTGCAAAAACTTTTCTTGGATCAGTGATCCCTTACGAATCTAATCAAAGCTATGGACTGTCTTCCTCCCCAAGATGTAGCCATGCAACATACATATAAAAATTTAATAAAATTTCAAGGGAATCAGAGTTCCCATAGCCCATTCTGTTGACCCTCAAAGACCTTGGGTTAAAAGATCTGCTTTGACCGGGATTCCACTTTGCTGTCATTTAAAATCTCTTTTTTTCTGAATTCCAATACAGGCTACTTTAGTACTTCTTTACCGTAAAAATATACTGTTACATTTATGAAAAGGAATATTCAGGAACGAACAGGCAATATTCCCAGCACACAGATCCTGTTGCATTGTTTCTTACTGTAAATAACAGCATATATGTAAGGATATACTTTCTCTGGTCTTTTTTGCCGAGTCCCAAAACGTGATATGATTCTACATGGAACCATTCAGACAGAAGAGTTAACTTAATGTTGGAAAACGATGCTGAGTAATAATAAAGAGAATAGCCCGTCTAGCTTGAAATGTACTCATGCTTGGAGCAGTGAGGCAGCTGCTGGCCATCAGGATGGTCTTTGTACTTGGAGATGAAATGAAGTTATTTAATTAAGGGAGGGAATTTAAATAAACTGTTAACCTTATCATTACCCCATCGAGGGCACTGGGCCTGCAAGAAGATAAATGTTAGCATTCAGGTGTCTGTGTATTTCCTTTAATGCTGGCTTTAGAATGTAATCAAATCGGTGGAAACAGAGGCATTACCTAAATTTCCAATTAATTAAAAAATATTTCGGTGGTGAGAATAGGTGGGTTCAGGAAGATATTTAGCCAAGTAGTCCTTGTAGATAATAGCCTGTGGGAAAGAAAATAGAATTCTTACCAGAACTTAGCAGCGTATGAGGGTATTTACAGAGTAGTTCTTGAACAGTACTGGGATGCTAGAGTACCCTTTACTTATTAAAATTTATTTTTATTTCTGAATGATTGTTACCTAGTTGGCTCTGATGAAGCTATTCAGAACCACTAAAAAATTAGGGAGAGAAGAGTTTCAAAGGAAAAATGGCCAACACATAAGTGAGACTTTATATTTATGTAGGAAGTCTAGATGACCAAAGGTGTGTGCCTTAGGTGCAGGGATGGGCATACGTACATGGAGTTGATATCATGATTACTGTCATTTCAAAATCCTCTTCGCTGAGATAACAAGGGAATTGTAATGAAGCTTTCAGTGTTACATTCTAAACATGGAATCAGTTCAGTTCAGTCGCTCAGTCGTGTCCGACTTTTTGCGACCCCATGAACCCCCCCTCCCTGTCAATCACCAATTCTCAGAGTCCACCCAAACCCATGTCCATCGAGTCGGTGATACCATCCAACCATCTCATCCTGTGTTGTCCCCTTTTCTTCCTGCCCTCAATCTTTCCCAGCATCAGGGTCTTTTCCAGTGAGTCAGCTCTTCGCATCAGGTGGCCAAAATATTGGAATTTCAGCTTCATCATCAGTCCTTCCAATGAACATTCAGGACTGATCTCCTTTAGGATGGACTGGTTGGATCTCCTTGCAGCCCAAGGGACTCTCAAGAGTCTTTTTCAACACCACAGTTCAAAAGCATCAATTCCTCAGCTCTCAGCTTTCTTTATAGTCCAGCTCTCACATCCATACATGACCACTGGATAAACCATAGGAATAGGTAGTGTGTTACGGAAGGTGTGTTAAAGTTTGCATGAAAGCAGGTCTACCTGTTCAGCCTGCAGTGTTCTTTGCAGGCTCCCATTGATTAGGAATGTGAGTCTTAGAACATGTTTTTAAAGTGCCTGTGTACTTAGGTTCTTCAGAATCTAATGTAGACTTCATGTTTATGACATAATACTTAACATAAAACCATAGAACATATGGGATTTAATCAATAAAAGCTACAAATGGATATTAAACCTCTTGTTATAGGTGAGATCAATAAGAATATAATTCAAAATATCTCTATAGGTAATATTTATAAGGTTGGTATCAGAATGAGAACTGGCTGTAACTTATCTTTAGTATAATAGTTTTTTTTTTTTAAACGGGGTGGAAATCCCTTTTAAGTAGACACCTAAAGGTAATTTAGTGATAGCTTCCATTTCCACTTCTTTCTGAATGCAGTGTCTATGTGGCTTATGTCCAAGCTTATAATAGTTTGTTTGTGATACATTATGTCCAAAACAAAGATTTCAAAGTAATAAGATAAATATGTAAGATGCATCTAAGAAATTATTTGAATATCTGAAAACACCAAGTAAGGAGAACAGTTCAAGGAAATCTTATAAATTGAAGAAATAATGTAATATGCCACATATTTGAAATTTTAGTTGCTACTTTGAGCTACATTAAAATGGTTGTACACATTGAGCTCTTGACATTGCTGTTATATTTTTAGGGGAACTGAAGTGCATTGCAGGTATACAGTGTTCAGACTGAACATCCCTTCTGGCAATTTCTAATTTACAGATAAGACCTGAGAAGATGCCAGTGGGTCAGCTACGTTAAGTTAGGGATTATAGTTCCTCAGAAGAGATGACTGGAGAAAAGAGTATCTTTTGTGAGCTACCTTTTGTGGGAAGTGGTGTGACATCCCTTCACTTGCTTACACAGTATTTCACTCTTAAGTATGTGCTAGGGAAAATGCAGACCAGGCATCATTGAGCTAACATTGGCGGGTGAAGACTGGCTATACTTTCAGAGTCACAACCAAATTTTAGAACTTGTTACAAGAGTCTTTAAAGAGCAGGGGTAACTGTGAGATTAATTTTTCATGAAGTAATGAATACCTTTACTTTGAGGTATTAATAGCCCAGCTTTTGCACATGAAGCTATATATATATATATATATATTTACTTTTTAATCTAATATTTGTAAGTGATCAATGTTTGAATGAGAGTGAGAACTGTATTCAGTCCTCTTAAGATCACAGAATAGGCATGGACATAAAACAATGGACCTTGCCCTTCTGTTTCACTCTCTGCCTGGATTTTGGAAAACATTACTTATATAAAACTTTAAACCTAAATGTGAATAGAAACATGATAATGGACAAACCAACTTTTGTCGTGTGATGTGGTATTGTGAATAGAACATTAGTATAAGACACATGATTTTGACTTTGGTCCTGGTTGTGACTTTGGGCCTCAGGTTCTTTACATTAAAAGAGAAGGTCTGAACTAGGTTTATTCTTTCAAAAAGCCATTGACTTAAGTGCTCTTTGGATTTGTGAGACCACTGGATTTGTCAGTGACCAAACAGTTGGGTTAGAATAAAGGCCATTTTTTTTTTCCTTTTAAAAGAATTCCCTTCTCAGAGGTATGTTCTCTGTAGATACAGACTTGCATTTTTATGGAGCCTTAAGTGTTCTTAAAGTGTATTCTGCCCAACTACTTTCTCTTCCTAAAGAAGACAACAGCCCAAAGAAGTGGCCTTTATCAGTTAGTAATACCTGGCCACAATCTCCTGTCTTTGCACATTTGAACTAACCGTCACATTTTACATTTCAATCAATTTAATCTACCTAGTGGCTAGACAGTGGTACAGGGATTGTATATTGTTTCTGAAAATCTCTTAGAACTGTTAGTTCTTCTACAGCATCAAATTATTGACAGTAAGATTTAAACTTAAAAAAAAAAAGGCAAAAAACCCCAAACACCCCAAAGCAAAACACCCCCTCTCTTAGTCTGGAGGACCCTTAAAGGTCATGTCAACTGAAAAAAAATTAGAATGAGTTTGAAGGGCGCGAACACGCGAAAGAGACTGGATGCTCTCCTGAAGTGCGAAGAGACTCCATGGTGTGGCAGGGACTTTTTGCCCTACTTAAACACACAGCTTAACAGCAGCCTGGAATTCTCTGTGGATCACAAGAGGAGCCTGTCACTTGAGTCTCTTCTCCCCGAAGCCCTCCCACAGCAGGCGTGCACATGGCAAGGCGAGACTGCTGTTTCCCAAGCGTCCGCTCCACCAGCTCGCAGGGGACGAGCTGTGAGCGGTGGCTGCCGCCTGTTGATCCCATTTCCTCCCGCTCTAGTCCGGGTTAGGGAGTGGCTTTCTCCCAGGACCTTCCAGTGTTTTCGTGCTCGGGCTCCGGCGTTCGCACGGCTCCGGCGCTTTGTTTTCTTCTAGGCAGTCCCCCCGGTTCGCGCTTGAGCTCAGACCTTTCTCTTGCCCGCCGTCGTCTCGGGCTGCGTGTAACTCGCTGGTTTCTGCGCGCTCTCCACGCCCTTGCCAGTTTCCTGTTAGCCCAAGGGATCGCTCTTTCCGAACGAAAAAGTTCTCCGAGCCGAGTGGAGCCTCCCGGAAAATGCTCTTCTCTTCCGTGTGCGCCGGATGGGGGTGGGGGTGGGCCAGAAACTGAAGGCCACGGTCGGGAGAGCCGACGGGACCCGGACCTCCGGGCGGAGGCGGGAGAGGTACGCTTCATCACAGAGGGGCTGGGGGATCCGGAGACCCACCAAGGGGCAGCGCCCGTCCGTCGCAGGGCCGCAGGGGACTTGTACTCTCGGGGACTGTGCGGCGAGGCCCGAGTGTCTCTGCAGAGATCCTGAGTTCGGGAGGGTGGGGGGAGCACCCAGGGGAGCCGGCAGGAAGCCAGGTTCCCTTTCTGCTCCCGGGGCCGTTCCTGCCACGGTTGCCCGGGAACCGAGGGAGGGAGGGAGGGAGGAAGCATCGCCGCCAGCGGGGCCTCCGGGAATGTGGGTGCGGAGATTTCGCACCTCGCTCGCCCTGCTTGGCCCACCCTGGGGACCCCATACCCTCGGGGACGTGGGACATGGGACGTAGTTCTGACCCGTCCGTCGCTCCCATCACCGCTACCCGCGCGGGTGGTATTCCGGGCCGGGCGCTCTGGGGTCCCAGGCGGGCCTGGCTCCGCACCCCCAGCGCCCCGCCGCGGCCGCTGCTCTTGCCGGAGCCGGGCGCGGGGTTCAGGGGGCTCCCGGGCGACCCCTCCCCTGCGCGGGCGGCTGGGGGGTGAAGATGGCGGCGGCGGCGCGGGGCTCCCGGCCCCGCTCGAGCGGAGCGCGGCCCCTGACCGCCGCCCCCGCCGGGCGGGGCTGTGTTCCCGCAGGAGTCGGACAGGATGGCCGGGGCCGGCGGCCAACACCACCCCCCGGGCGCGGCGGGAGGAGCGGCAGGCGCCGCGGTCACCCCCGCCACTGTCCCGGCGGGGCCCGGAGACGACTCGTCAGACAGCGAAGCGGAGCAGGAGGGACCCCAGAAGCTGATCCGCAAAGTGTCCACCTCGGGGCAGATCCGCACCAAGGTGAGGCGGGCCGAGAGCAACGGGGAAGGCGGGAGGAGGCAGCCGGGGAAGGGGACGGAGGGCGCCCGCGCGCTGGGAGCGCGCTGGCGGATCCCGGGAGCAGAGGTGAGGGCGGGGCCTGGGCCTGGGGGCGGGGCCTGAGCCGGGGAGCGTGGGGAGCAGAGGTGAGGGCGGGGGCGGGGTCCGGGGATGGGGCCTGGGCTCGGGGCCGGGGAGCAGAGGTGAGAGCGGGGCCTAAGCCCGGGGGCGGGGCCTGAGCTCAGGGAGGGGCCTGGGCTCGGGGGCGGGGCCTGGGCCCGGGGGCGTGGGGCGCAGAGGTGAGGGCGGAGCCGGGGCCGGGGGCGGGGCCCGCGGGAGCTGTTCCCGGTCCCAACGCTGGGGCCTTCAGGGTGGGCTCTCGGGGAGCCAGGCAGCCAGAGGTGGACACGGGGAGCCAAGAGGCGTGGGAAAAAGCCGAAACGCTGTTTAGAGTTACCACTCAGGGATCCAAAAAGGAGTGGTTTTTTATTTTCGGTCCTACCTGCCGAGCAGTGGTTGCGGAGACCTTGCACAGGAGAAAAGTGCAGGCAGGCCAGCCAGAGCAGCTGTGACCTTCGCCACCTTCTCTTCCCGAGGGCAGCAGCCTGTCGCTGCCTGACCCTCCCAGAGGGGAGGATGGGGAGGTGACCCCTGCCTTCCCCTTTGCTGTCCTTTGGTAAATGATGCTCGCGCCCTGCGCAGCACAAACCACAAACCTCGAGTCCCAGGTTTCTACTAAGTGCTGTATTCAGATCTAATCAACAGACGCATGGTTATTTTTAATACTAAAAAGTAACTGCTTTGTCGTATATGGAGATATGCAAGCTGTGTTACTCTTTCTGTAGCACATGCTACTGACCTGTGATGGCTCAAGTTGAGAGTTTTAATTTGATTTTATATAATATATATATTTCAAATGCTTGCAACTTAAACATTACTTATATATTCTAAATTTGGGTCATATTTTAGAAATTATGCCGTTGAGAGTCTGTTATCACTGGGCGATTTTAACGAGGAATTAGAAAAGGGAACCAATAAAATCGTTAAGTTTGTGTGCTCTTTAAAAATAAGTGTGCAAAAGTTAATTCATTCTGATACCTATTTTTAGGAGAACTTGTTTTCTAAGGTTAATGGACCCACATATGAAAATAGAACTTTTATTATATGCCTGTGGATTCATGTTTGCACTTGCCTGCCTCCTTACTTTCTAAAATAAATATGTGTAAGCACACACGCAACTGTTAACAAACTTCACTGAATGAAGAGTCAAAGACTGCTTCATTTTTAAGTGCACATCTTATAACTGCTTTTAATAGTGACATTTCTAATTTAATAAAATTTGTGATAAATTAAGGGTATGGCATTTAATGTATTTTTAGAAGATTAAGGCTAAATAAAATAGGGACTTTCCTAACAGAGAGTGCCTTTAACAATTGAAATCTTAATTTAAAAAGTTCTCAAAACTGTGTTGATAATCAGCAAAATGACAGGTAAAGTGGCATTTTTACATATTCATCTGAAATGGTTAACATTCCATGTTTACTTACATCAGAATTGACCAATAAATTTATACTGTTTAGAAGAAAATTCAGAGAGATTTCTAATTTGAACTGAGTGAAATACAAAACAGATTTGTTGGGAGTACCACTAAAATTTGAAAGATACTTGAACTGATGATAACAGCTACCATTATACTGTTTAAATTTGATATTTTCTGTGCTTTTGGGAAAAGCATATATATCAAGACTGAGAGTCAATTCAAGAAGCATATTGTTGGTTTCCCATTTAACTTTCTAAAAAAAATATTTAACACCAATGTTTTGTCATGATTAGGGATAATTAATGATCATTAAATGAAATGTTCCTTAAATTACCAAAAATGTATTGTATTTTAGAAGTTGTGTTTTTCATACTTGCTTAATGCAAGTGCATACAAGTTCATCAACATTATCATACATGGATGGACACAAGCGATCAGGGCCTAAATTGGCTGTAACTGCTGATCCTTGGCCTCCTTACCCGCCCCATCCCCCAGTCCAGACTGTTCATATCTGCCACGAATTTCAGCAGTTACATCTCTGATTCTCAGGGATGAAGGCAGAGCAGTGGGGGGAAGGAGCACCTCTAAATTCAGCTGTTGGTTTCCAGGCTTCAGTTATGATCCAGATAAAAGTTGAGGGAAAAGATCTTTGGAAAAGGATGGACACTCCGTTGATCCCTTGCACAGGTGTGTGAGATGGGGGAGCCTGGAGGAGGAGGCCCTGGGACTAGCCCAAGGCTTAGTCATTTATTAGACAGCAGGAGCTCATACATCCTGAAGATAAACCAAGGGATCATTAGGTCTGACAGGTTGTGGTTACTAGTAGCATCTTCATTATAGTGTATAGCAGTCTGGAATGGTATACGTGGCACATGAACACATGGTTTGCATGCCTATATCCACATGCTTACGTATGTCTGTGTATGTTAATACACACTCTCTTTGGAAAGCGCTTGTGCACGTACAGAGAGCCTACAGCAGAGTGAACTGAGAAGATGAGTTGAACATTATTTCTTGAGTGACTGTGTGTTTACATTACGTGTGTTCATGTAATGCTTCGTGTATATGGGTATCAGCGTTAAGACACACTACTTCTTTTAGTTTCCTTTAAGATCCTTAGGATCATAAAGCTGATTGGTGTTTAGCTTTGGAGTGAAAAATAACCACTAATTTAAGTCATTACATTATTTTAAGTGTTTTTTTTGTGGCACACGTTGGTGAATATTTTAAATAATTCGAGTGTAAGTGAAGAACCTTAATTGTGGCATTTGGAAAGTGTCCAGACTTTTCTTAATTGAAAAAAGTAAAGTGTGCATATAGTAAGACCTTCAGACAGTGTGAGAGGATACTTGGTGATGGAATGGTATCCACTGAAAAGTCATCTCCTTCCCACACTAGACTTCATGGTCTCTGTTTCAAAGGCAATTGTTGACAGTTTCTTTGTTGTGTGTTTCTAGAAAATTTCTATGCACATAAAAGAATATATATATGTATACATACATGGGCTTCCCTGATGTCTTGGATGGTAAAGAATCCACTTGCAATGCAGGAGGCTTGGGTTTGATCCCTGAGTTGGAAAGATCCCCTGAAGAAGGGAGTGGCAACCCCCTCCAATATTCTTGTCTGGAGAATCCTATGGACAGAGGAGCCTGGCAGGCTACAGTCCATCCACAGGGTCCACAAAGAGTCAAACATGACTGAGCAACTAACACACACGTGTGTGTGTGTGTGTATTTATATATACACACCACACTTAAATATGTAGTATTTTACAGATACTGCTGAGAACATTCTGTACACGTTCCGCATCTTGTTTGTTTGGGGATACAATATGGGGATCATTTCTCTAATGTTTGTCTAGAGATACCTTGTTCTTTCTGTTGATGGCACAGTATTCCTTTATATCAGATTGAGCTCAGTGAAACTGCGCTGTCAGCGGTCCGGTAGAGAGTAAGCAGAATGGTAGAGAGTAAGGCTGGGAGGTGGGGAAAATGGGGAGAAGTACATGCTTTCAACTCTAAGAGGAATATCTTCTGGGGATTTAATGTTCAGAATTGTGACTGTAGTTACTAAAACTGTATCATGTATTTGAAATTTGCTAAGAGAATAGCAAAGTATTCTCAGCACACACACAGGTACACACGTGGTAGCTGTGAGGTAATGGATATATTAATTAACTTAATTGTGGGAATCATTCCACAATATATATGTCTATCAAATAATCATCACACTAAGTACTTTAAGTATATATACAATTTTACTTGTCAATTAGACCTCTATAGAGCTGGGAAAAAATGATCCCATATGGGAAATCTCATATGGTTTAATCTAGCGTGTTATGTCATCACTTAATTAACCAGCTCTCTAGGAAAGGAAATATGGGCGATTTTAAGACAACCAATCTCAGCTTTTTTGCAGTGGATACTATACACTTCTTAAGTAAAGAATAAGTAAGACCGGCATGCTTGTTGAATTAGCGTGGTCTAATGAAATCCACATGTATGTCTTAGTATCCTCCTCAGTCCTGTATTGTGTGCTCTTTGTCCCTCTTTTCATTTCCCATTTTTTCCCTTCTGTTTCTTTGTCCTTGCTATCTCTCTCCTACTTTTCTCATTCTCTGTTTTTCACCTTTTTTCTTTCTGTGGTATCTCAGATGGTAGAGAATCCGCCTGCAGTGCAGGAGACCTGGGTTCAGTCCCTGGGTCGGGAAGATACCGCGAAGAAGGGAATGGCTGCCCACTCCATTATTCTTGCCTGGAGAATCCCATGGACAGAGGAGCCTGGTGGGCTACAGTCCGTGGGGTTGCAAAGAGTTGGGCACGACTGAGTGGCTAACACATACACACAGTGATTCTCAAACTATCAGCTAAATAGGATTTCAGGTAGTCTCCTCTAGCTACCCAGTGCTAAACACTAGATAATTTTATGGCTGCCTCGATTTCCTCAAAGGAAATAAATCACTTGTATACAGAGGTTTAAGTACTGCTGATGGGGGAAACTAAAGGGAGCTGTAACTCATCAGATCTCTTCCTTTCTCTCTACCCTTGACTATTATCCCTAAATTCTTCATCTTGCCTCAAGGAGAATTCTGCGTTTAGATTTACTGTTGTAGGGAATTTCACAGGTGTTTATTGGGAGTGAGGCATTCTGGAACAGCACTAAACTCAGCACAGCTTAATTTTGAACATGAGTGTGAAGGTCACTTGGTTTGCTTTTTGTTGGCCCATCAATACTGTGGTCTTTCATTTTGCAGTGAATGGCTGGAGGAAACTTGGTCAGGATTATAGACTAGAATTCTTCAACTGGCATAAGCCAAATGGTAAAAACAAATAGGAACCAACTCAAAGACCTTTTGACTCATCTTGGCTAAGGTCATGAAGCTTCATGTGTCAAAAATGCTTCCTAAAATTTGCTTTATTATGCTCCCACTTATTTTTTCCACATTTATATGTCTTAGTTAATTTTAATGTCCATAAATGAGTTTCTAAACATACCTAAACACTGGAAAGATATTCTGAACTTTGCAACACAATACCTGTATTAGGGCATCTCTTTCTGCCCATTAAAAGAATAACCACCATATTCTTCAGTTAAAACCTGGTTTTACTTTAACTTGAGGGATGTATAAATAAACCTTACCATAAGGTAAGGCATGATCAATATGGAAATATTGATTTGTATTTTTCATTGCTTTATGAGATACAATTTGTGCAATTAAACGTTATCTTTTACCATAAACCTTCTGTAGGGTAGATTAGGGAGGACTTGCTCAATGTTTTTCAGATTGTAGACGGCAGCCTGTTAGTAGGTTCTGCTGTTCATATCCAGTATTTGAAACAGAAACAGAATAAATTAGAAAATACTGTTTAAGACTTAGCCACAGTTCTACACGGAAACATTGAATTAGGTGATAATCCAAATAGTATGGGAAACAGAAACAAGGCCAGCAGATTGGTAATAAATAAAGTAATATTAACAAGTTTATTGTTCAGAAACTCACTATGATGTGAAAAGCAAGTAGGAATATTTACATTTTGATAGGTGATGAGCAGGAAGATATCTTGAATTATAAGAGTAATTAACATTCGTCTAGGCAGAAGTCAGCTAACTTTTTCTATAAAGGGTCAGGTAATAAATATTCAAAGCTTTGTGGGCCATAGACTGTCAGAATTACTCAGCTCTACTGCTGTAGTGCAAAAGCATCTATAGGCAGTGCTTGAATATTCCTATAAGTGGCTGTCATGTGGTATATGTCTATATGTGTGTTGTTGTTCAGTCAGTAAATTGTGTCCAACTCTTTGCACACCCATGTCTTGCAGCATGCCACGTTCCGTGGTCCTCCACCATCTCCTGTAGTTTGCTCAATTTCATGTCCGTTGAGTCGGTGATGCTATCTAACCATCTCTTCCAGTAAAAGTTTAAGGATGTTAACATTTGAGTTCATAACATTTTCATGTGTTAACAAATATTCTTTTTTTTAAAAAAAGCCATTTAAACATGTAAAAACCTTCTTAACTTGTGGGCTGTGTACAATCAGGTGCTGGAAGTATATGGCCCATGGATTTTCTTGTGGGCTTTAGTTTCTGATTACTTTTCTAGGTAATGGAAAATGGCTTACGCAGCATTGCAAAGTTAAGGTGCTACGAAATGCAACCAGCGTTGACGGGACCAAATAAAGCTAGATCTCAATCCATTTAAAAATCTCATCTTTGTAGAGCATTTTATTTTTAGCTTGGTTTGCGTCTTTGCTTCCATTTTAATGTGAACTAAATATAGATTGGAAACTCTGAGTCTTGGTACCGTAATATATGGTATAACAACTTTCTTTCCATTTTGATTACAAGTTAAACATGATGTCCCATTATTAAAGATGAGACTTAAATAATTTATTCAACCTTCACATACAACTTATGATGCATTATTTGAAGGTATCTAAATTTAGAAAGCTTTCACTTTAAGGCTGCATGTTTGCTGTTGTGGTGGGAGTGATGAAAGGTTATATGAAACTTTTATTGTAAATGACTCGGGGCTCCTTTCTGTTTCCAGGGTACAGGGTTTCACTCATATTGGATTTGTTAGGCTTTACTTGCTCAGGAAATATGTTTATAGGCAAAGGTTTTAATTAAAGAGCGTTTGGTTTATGTCTAAAAATAGACCTTTGAAAAAGACCCGAAACATGTTAGTCCACTATGGTTTCCCTTGACAAATTAATTTGATCTTGTTGGGTATGGAGTGGTTTTTTCCTGTGACTATTTAGTTATTTGAAACACGTTTGTGTTTTTGATTTGGTTAAGTGGCTTAAAAGGTCAATATCCATTGTTGATAATAACCTTAATTTAAGATGCGATACACATTGTTTCTGTTTTATCAATAGATTGTCACTTGTTTTTTTCAAAGTAACATAAATGACAATATCCCCCCCACCCCACTTTTTATTAGAAGGATATTTGGAAGACTTGTTAGCCTCTTGTTTTTTTTTTTTTTAATTTTATTAGAATATAAAAAAATGCAGCAAAATGAATCAGTTGTACATATACGTAGAGCCACTCTTTTTAAGATTCTTTTCCCATGTAGATCACTGCAGAGTACTGAGTAGAGTTTCCTGTGCTATATGGTAGGTCCTTATTAGTTACGTAAGCCTCTTGTTTTATACCAAGGAAATATGATTAACTGTATCATGTGTGGAGCAAGCATCTCTAATCTTCTCACTGTGCAGGCTGAATACCAGGACTTTGTCTAAACACCAGATTGTAATTAATGTTTGTTGTTCAGTCACTAAGTTGTGTCCAGCTCGTAAGCTTGGGACATTCATGTCAGAAATGTAAAAACACCTTTCTCCTTAGTGTTTGTTTATAGAGCAGTTTTATAATATATACATGATCTCATCAAACGGTTGCGTAAAACTGTCTGAATTTTACAAATGAAAAGACTGAGAGCAGCAGGTTGGAATATCTTCTAAGTAAATGGTAGGACTGGAACTCAAAAGCGGGACTTGGAAATAGTGGATGGCTTCCAAGTGTCTTCTTTTAAGTCCGGTAAGCTTCTTGGATTTGAAACTTGACTTCTGTAGTATACAAGTATGGGTGTGTTGGGTTGGCCAAGAAGTTCGTTAGGGTTTTTCTGTACAGTGTTAGGGAAAAACCCTAACGAACTTCTTGGCCAACCCATTATGTGGGTGTCTGCTCACCTCTCCTGCCTCCCCTCCCCTATGTTACCCTCTCCCTTCCTGCCCCGCCCTTTATTCATCTGTTTAATCTGAATGTATCTCTGGCCAATGTTTTAGGTTTCCTAATGCCTTTTTGCATTCAAAACTCGTGTTTTTAGTGAGATGCTGAACAGTGTATGTTTGAAAAATGACTTCCAGAATAAAATATTTCAGCGGAAATTTCTATTGATTTTAATTACCATTAGCCAAATCGCGGAATCACTTTGAAAATGGCTTTAGAAGGACTCATTTATAAGAAATGCTTATAGGTATCTAATGCTTCAATGGATTTTCAAAGAAAACTGTTAGTTTCACTTTTGTAAGAAAAGATTGCTGGTTTTAAAAGGTCACGCTATCGTGCTAATAAGAATTATATAAAGTACTTTTTCATTTGGCCTATTGAGGAAAATACATGAATACAATTTATACTGCAGATGGTGATTGCAGCCATGAAATTAAAAGGCGCTTACGCCTTGGAAGGAAAGTTATGACCAACCTAGATAGCATATTGAAAAGCAGAGATATTGCTTTGCCAACAAAGGTCCATCTAGTCAAGGCTATGGTTTTTCCAGTGGTCATGTGTGGATGTGAGAGTTGGACTGTGAAGAAAGCTGAGTGCTGAAGAATTGATGCTTGTGAACTGTGGTGTTGGAGAAGACTCTTGAGAGTCCCTTGGACTGCAAGGAGATCCAACCAGTCCATCTTAAAGGAGGTCAGTCCTGGGTGTTCATTGGAGGGACTGATACTGAAGCTGAAACTCCAATATTTTGGCCACTTCATGAGAAGAGTTGACTCATTGGAAAAGACCCTGATGCTGGGAGGGATTGGGGGCAGGAGGAGAAGGGGACAACAGAGAATGAGATGGCTGGATGGCATCACTGACTCGATGGACGTGAGTCTGAGTGAACTCTGGGAGTTGGTGATGGACAGGGAGGCCTGCGTGCTGCATTTCATAGGGTTGCAAAGAGTTGGAGATGACTGAGCGACTGAACTGAATATAGTACTTTAAAATCGTGTTACTTTATACATATATAAATGAATGAATATATACTGTCTCCGGTTTGTGGAGCATGGTGTTAAAATAAACCCCTATGAACTAGAAAGAGAACATTTTCAACAGCAGCCGTCTGCCTGGGTGCCCTTTCTCTTTTCTACTCTTTTATTGTCCCTCAGTTCATTCAAAAAGGGACTTCCTTAGTGGTCTAGTGGTTAAGAATCTGCCTCCCAAGGCAGGAGATGAGGGTTCTATCCCTAGTCTGGGAACTAAGACCCTGCTTGTCATGGGGTAACTGAGCCTACATGCCTCAACTAGAGGGAAGCCCGTGCATAGCAACTGAGGCTGGACACAGCCAAAAGTAAATAAATGTTAAGTTCAGTTCAGTTCAGTTCAGTCGCTCAGTCGTGTCTGACTCTTTGCCACCCCATGAATCGCAGCACGCCAGGCCTCCCTGTCTATCACCATCTCCCGGAGTTCACTCAGACTCACATCCATCGAGTCAGTGATGCCATCCAGCCATCTCATCCTCTGTCGTCCCCATCTCCTGCCCTCAATCCCTCCCAGCATCAGAGTCTTTTCCAATGAGTCAACTCTTCGCATGAGGTGGCCAAAGTACTGGAGTTTCAGCTTCAGCATCATTCCTTTCAAAGAAATCCCAGGGCTGATCTCCTTCAGAATGGACTGGTTGGATCTCCTTGCAGTCCAAGGGACTCTCAAGAGTCTTCTTCTCCAGCACCACAGTTCACAAGCATCAATTCTTCAGCGCTCAGCTTTCTTCACAGTCCAACTCTCATATCCATACATGACCACAGGAAAAACCATAGCCTTGACTAGACCCACCTTTGTTGGCAAAGTAATGTCTCTGCTTTTCAATATGCTGTCTAGGTTGGTCATAACTTTTCTTTCAAGGAGTAAGCGTCTTTTAATTTCATGGCTGCAGTCACCATCTGCAGTGATTTTGGAGCCCCAAAAAATAAAGGCTGACACTGTTTCCCCATCTGTTTCCCATGAAATGATGGGACCAGATGCCATGATCTTCGTTTTCTGAATGTTGAGCTTCAAGCCAGCTTTTTCACTCTCCTCTTTCACTTTCATCAAGAGGCTCTTTAGTTCCTCTTCACTTTCTGCCATAAGGGTGGTATCATCTGCATATCTGAGGTTATTGATATTTCTCCCGGCAATCTTGATTCCAGCTTGTGCTTCTTCCAGCCCAGCATTTCTCATGGTGTACTCTGCAAAGAAGTTAAATAAGCAGGGTGACAGTATACAGCCTTGATGTACTCCTTTTCCTATTTGGAACCAGTCTGTTGTTCCATGTCCAGTTCTAACTGTTGCTTCCTGACCTGCATATAGGTTTCTCAAGAGGCAGGTCAGGTGGCCTGGTATTCCCATCTTTTTCAGAATTTTCCACAGTTTATTGTGATCCACACAGTCAAAGGCTTTGGCATAGTCAATAAAGCAGAAATAGATGTTTTTCTGGAACTCTCTTGCTTTTTCCATGATCCAGCGGATGTTGGCAATTGGATCTCTGGTTCCTCTGCCTTTTCCAGAACCAGCTTGAAAGTAACTTATTCCAGAAGATGCATATGGTGTCCAAGCATTGTCATAGATGCCAGCAATAGAGCCGTAAACAGAATCAAGGTCGACAAAGATCTCTGCCCTCATGGAGCTCACATTTTAACCCTGGGAGAACTTCCAAACTTATAAGTATGTAAAATGCATAACGTGTTAGAAGGTGAGAAGTGCTAAAGAGGGGAAAAAACATGAGTGGGAGCGTGGGTAGGGTAGGAAGAGGAAGGTCTTCCTGAGAAGGTGACATCAAAACGCTGACCTTGAGGGAGTGAGCCTTCCTCTTGGGGGAAGACAGCTTAAGCAGAAGGAACGGGGGTACAGTGACCGAGAGACAGAAGCTACAACAAGGAGGGGGTCAGCGGGGTGGGGCTGAAGTGGGGTAGGGGGGTGGCAAGAAAGCCAGACGTCAATAGTAACGCAGTGGAGAGTCCTTTGCCTCGGGCTCATGCGTCCCATGGGTGGCGTTTGTGGTGAAGAAGCTGCCTGTCAATGCAGGAGAAGCAAGAGATGGGGGTTCAGTCCCTAGGTCGGGAAGATCCCCTGAAGTAGGAAATGACGCCTCTTTCCAGGATTCTTGCCTGGAGAACCCTGTGGACAGAAGAGCCTGGCAGGCTGCAGTCCACGGGATCTCAGCGTCTGACACGACTGAATGTGCACACACAGAACACACGTGCGTTCTGTAGTCTGGGTGGGCTTCAGAGGGCTCCCCAGATTTTGTGTTCATGTGTATGCCCCTCAGAAGACTAAAACCATCGATTTGTAAAAGGGAATTGCAGGACAGACAGCGAAAGATAGGTGAAAAAAAAACCACATACTGTAATCGTCCATTATCATGGTTATTTGGAGAAATGCTAAACTTAGTGATGGATTTAATGAAATGAAAGGGAAAGCCCAACTGGAGAGCAAGTTTCCTTGGGACCCTCAAGTAGTGTCGGGTTTGTGTCTCAACTCTTCCATATACTATTTTTATTTATTTATTTTTTACATGTTTTTTTTTTTTTTTAATTTTTATTTTTTTACTTTCCAATACTGTATTGGTTTTGCCATACATCAACATGAATCCGCCGCGGGTGTACATAAGTTCCCACTCCTGAACCCCCCTCCCACCTCCTTTCCCATACCATCCCTCTGGGTCATCCCAGTGCACCAGCCCCAAGCATCCTGTATCCTGCATTGACCTAGACTGGCGATTCGTTTCTTATATGATATTATACATGTTTCAAGGCCATTCTCCCAAATCATCCCACCCTCTCCCTCTCCCAGAGAGTCAAAAAGACTGTTCTATACATCTGTGTCTCTTTTGCTGTCTCGCATATAGGGTTATCGTTACCATCTTTCTAAATTCCATATATATGTGTTAGTATAGTGTATTGGTTTTTTTCTTTTTAAATGCGGACCATTTTTAAAGTCGTTAGTGAATTAGCTGCAATATTGCTTCTGTGTTATGCTTTGGTTTTTTTGGCTGCAAGGTATGTGGGATCCTGGTTCGCCAATCGGGGGTCGAACCCGCAGCCCCTGCATAAGGTGAAGTCTCAACAACTGGGCCTCCACAAGAGTCCCTTCGGTGTTACTTACTGTGGCAGAGAATGCTGTGCTCTTCAGTCTCTGGGTCTCCCCGTCTTTCCTGGCTATCTGTGAGGCTCCGTTTCGTGTGCAGAAAGATGGGGCTGTGTCACCGAGTTTCAGCCGGTGGAGTGGGAGTGATGCTTGTCACTGTGGCCTCTAAAGCCATCCGTGGGCCTCTGCTCACGTTGTTCCTTGCAGATGTAGATTTGCAGTGGAAAGAGCTTGGATCCCTGACTCAGAGAGCAGAGCCTCCTGTGTTCCTGCCCCCAAGCTCACTGACCACATGGGACTGTGACTCAGAAGGGCTGTGGACCTTTACTGTGTTGAGCCCCTAAGATCTGGGTATTATCCGCTGCAGCAGTTAGCATACTATGACTGACACACTGCATCTCTCCGAACTTTGGATTTCTCATCTGCCAAATGGGGCTAGTGATTCCTACCTCTCAGGGTCATGATGAGGATTAAGGAAATACACAGGATGCTCTTGTATCCCTGATTAGTATACTTATTTTTAAACACTGGTATAAAATCCTCAGTTATTCCTGATACATGTGCCTTTTAAATATTTTAAGCAGGTTCTGAATCAGTAGGTTATATAGACCATGGTCCTTTTTGGCTCTTTAAAAGACTTGATAAAAGTATTATATTTTTACAGATCATTATTTTGTAATATCCAGAACTATCTTTGCCACCACAAAGGGCCCTTTGGATATCTGAAAACTCATACTGCAGGAGCCGTGTCGATGGGCTCACTGCATGACGTTCATGAGGACTAACCTTGCTCCTAGAGTAAGATAAGTTACAAATGTCATAGGGAAAATATACTTTATTAAAAACAAATGACCTCTCGCAGCTGGTAGTGGAGATACGTGGCCAGGTAGGCTTTTAGGTGCGTCTGCAGCCCAATCTGCTTTTTCCTGAACCGATTTCTCTACGCTTTCCCTGTCGTCCCCTTTCTCAACTCCTCCTCTGTCCCCATGATGTGGCTTTGGCCCCAACCACTTCATGAAAATCTCTTGCAAAGGTGATCTAATTGCTAACCTCCAGCAGTCTCTTTTTAGTTTTCACTAACTGTATTTCTTGCAATTTTGACACTGTTAACCATTTTTTTTCCCCCTCGCATCTTCCCTGTTTGCTTTCAAGGTTTAATTCCTCTTCTCTTTCTTACTAGCTTTTGACAGCCTCTCCATCTCTGTCCCTGTGTGCGTTTTCCCAGGATTCTAACTCTCTTTGCTCTTCCTTTGTTGATATATATCCTCTATTAGGTTAGGTTTTGGCGTCCAAGCTTGTCTATCTCCAGCCTATGCTTTGTTGTGCGATCTGGACCACGGTTCCTTTGCCTACTAGACACTTAACTGTGGTGGGTCCTGTAACCATCTCAGCCTCAGTGTTTTCATAAATAGATTAAATACAGTCTCCCCACTCCCTGGGCAAATTTAGCTCCATTATTTTTATAGGAAGAATTTGCTTTGTAGTTAACTGATTAATTATTTTTTTGTCTTGCTAATTGTCTTCATTAATTCATTTCCTTTTGGCGGATATGCGTTCAGTGCCTCCTTTGGCTAGGGTGAGTGCTCGGGCCTAGGAAACACTAGTGTATAAAGCAGACGCAGCCCCTTTCCTCATGGAGCCCAGTTAGCAGTCACTATGTTTGGCCAATTGTGTATTTGCATAGGTTATTTCACTTAATCCCCATAATAAAACTAAGTAGGTAGATGCCAATATTATCCCCATTTTAGAAACAAGGAAACCAAGGATTATATAAGTAATTTACACAAGATCACCCAGGCCTTCAAGCGACCTGTTTCATGCCTGATTTAACGATTACAATATTTATATAGAGCCTTCATTAAGTCGGAGTCCAACTCTTGCGATCCAATGGACCATACCAGGCTTCTCTGTCAGTGGGATTTCCCAGGCAAGAACACTGGAGTGGGTTGCCATTTCCGTCTCCAGAGGATCTTCCTGACCCAGGGATCGAACTGGGGTCCTCTGCATTGCAGGTGGATTCTTTACTGACTGAGCCCCTGGGGAAGCCCATTATGATACATGGTACTGTCTTTTTCTCTACTGCTTGTCTCTGTTGTGAGTTCTTTCCTTCCTTCCCACTTCTGTTGCTGTTTTTCCCTAGCCTTCACTTAACCTTTAGGATTTAGCATATGGATTTTTTGTCATGGATTTCCTATCTGGTCCATTCTCTACTACTCCTCTGCCAAAGCTATCATTATAAAAGGGAAGTTTGATTAGAATAAAACTTCGCATAAACTCTTACCTAGTACCCATTAACGGTAAATTTCTTATGGCTTAGTAGGTCTTTTTCAATGTAGTGGTAAACCACCTTCCTAGTCATTTAGTCAGTATTTATCGAGTACTGTTGTAGTTGCCGGAATGGCAAAATCGCATAAAAAAAACCTGCTTGCTAGAGCTTCTAGTCTATTGAGGGAGAAGTTAATAAACATATAAGCAAATACATATCGGATGTTCATAAGCACAATGAAGGGAAATAAAGTGGGATAAAGGGAGAGGAAGTGGTTAGAGCAGTGTGTGTGTGTGTGTACATGCACGTGTGTAAGTGTGAAGGGTTTTGGGTGAACTGGCCCAGGAAGGACTCTCCTGGGTGAGGTACTATTTGAACAGAGATCTGAACGGACAGGCGTGAGCTGTGCAGATGTCTGGCGTCAGGACGTGCCAGGCAGAGTCAGCACTGTGGGCTCCAGGCTGCCTCTGCCATCCTGAGGGCAGTCAGGCCAGACCTTTTTCTGGTCCCAGAGTAAGGTAGGTGCAGTCCCATCTCCAAGTGTTTGCACCTGTTATTCTGTCTACCTGGAAAACCTCCTAGTTTCTGTTTCTCTGCCTGATTCATTTTCTACTCTTATTTTCCCACGTCTCTGAAACAGTGAAGTGGCTTACATCCAGTACTGTGTATCAGGCTTCAGTGAAATGTAGCTCTGACTGTGGGACCAAGAGGAAGGTTAGTGGGTTAGTATAGAGCAGAGACTCCGCTCTCTCTCTCTTTATATATGTGTTATATAACATTATATAATACATGAAACTGAAAATGTTAGTTGCTCAGTCCTGTCCGACTCTTTGAGACTCTATGGAGTGTAGCCCGCCAGGCTCTTCTCTCCATGGAATTCTCCAGGCAAGAATACTGGAGTGGGTTGCCATTCCCTTCTCCAGGGGATCTTCCCAACCCAGGAATCAAACTGGGGTTTTCTGCATTGCAGGCGGATTCTTTAACCAGCTGAGCTACCAGGGAAGCCGGTGCAATAGATATAATAATGCTTTATGTTATATATTACATATCAGATAATATATATAGTATATGTAATGATTTTATAACACTAATAATATATACTATATTATATATAATGTTACATATAAATGTATGCTTTATATTTATATATCATAATGTATGATATATAGTTTATTAACAAAAGGAAGGTGAGTTGTAAATTTGGCCCCGCACTTCCCGGCAGCCACAGCAATAAAATCACTTATAAAATTTTATGGTCAGGAGTGAAAAAGCCCTCTGGATTTTAGCAGGAAAACACGTTTTTCTAGGTCCCCAAGGCTGCGTGGTGCTCTGCCAGTATCCGCGTGGCTGTTCTTGAGGGCTGGGGGAGATACTTACCTACATCATGACACAAATGTGGGCGTGTCCCTGCAATGTCATCCCTCGTCAGGGCTGGACACGATCCAAACTACACCTTCATGCCAGCAGTTTGGGAGGGGATTTAAGTAAGGCAGCTTTAGTTGTGACTAAATCCAGGCATAAAATCCAAAATATTTTTGAAGATTGAATAAATAGCATGACCTTCAGACCATCTGCCTGTTAAACTGGGCATCTGCCGAACTACTTTGGAAGTATCCTAGCGTCTCACGTTCTTTGCTGCTGTTATTTATTCAGGTGTGACTGACAAGAGGGGATTGAAGGGTATATTCTTACCTGGTACAGAAAGAAAAATCTGATGTTTCTTGGTAGCTCTCAACTCAGTATTAAATGGTTCTGCAAGTAGGTTTTTTAAGAATATGTTTGCAGTGTTTTATGAGTGCAGTGCAGAATGTTAAAAACATGTATGCGTTTCAGGAAAATTACGAGAAGAGTGTTGACCTCATGGACCCCTGGAAAGGTCTTGAGGACAGTTTGACAACTGCTGTGCCTGCACAGTGTAATTGGGGCCGATTTTATTTTATTTTATTTTGAGAGAGAGAGCTGGGAGGATGTCTGGAGGAAGAACAGAACAATCGGAGGGAAAAGCCAGTGCAAAGGCCCTGAGGTAGAAGGACCTTGACACAGCCCAGGAATGTGAGGAGGCAAAGGATGCCTAGGGCCAAGTGAGGGCGGTGGGAGTGAGTAGCAGGAAGGGCCGGAAGAGAGGTTGGGGACAGCAGCCAGGTTGTGAGGGTTTCTGTGAGATAATATACATATTTGGCACGGTAGTGCGCACACAGTCGACACTTCAGAGATACTGCTTATCATAGTAATGGGCTTCCCAGGTGATGCTAATGGTAAAGACCCCACCTGCCAATGCAGGAGATATAAGAGATGGCCAGTTCCATTCCTGGGTCGGGAAGATGCCCCAGAGGTGGAAATGGAAACCCACTCCAGTATTCTTGCCTGGGAAATCCCATAGACAGAGGAGCCTGGTGGGCTACGGTTCAGGAGGTCGCAAAGAGTCGGACACGACTGAAGTGACCTAGCACAGTACACAGCCTGTCATTTTAATAGTAAAGTAATACAGTTACAAGTTTGACCTTCAAAATAAAAACAGCATCTAAAACAGACTCTAGAAGTAGGAGAGACATGAAGCTGTAGCTGGAGAGATCAAGTGAGGATCTCTTGATCTTTTGAGGGTCTCTAGGATCAAGTGAGGTTTTTTTTTTTTTTTTCTTTTGAAAGGAGAAAGAAGGGAGTATTGGTGGTCTGAGGAGAACAGTTGAGAGGGAGGATTAGATGACGCAGAAAAGAGAGAGCAACGTTGCTGGAGCAGTGTCCTGAATATATGAGGCAGGATAGGATCTTGTGAGTAGCTGGTCTTTGCTGGGAACAGGGCAGTTTCTCTCTAGTTTGGGTAGACCCAGCAGTAGGCATTTCTGGAAGTTCTTTTCTGATTCTTTCAGTTTTCTTAGTGGAATAAGAATTGAGGTCAACAGCTGAGAATCAGTATGGTGGGGAAGACAGTGATCTGAAGAGAGGAGATGTGAAATACTTGAATGGGAGAGTGGGAAAGTGAGCGGGTAGAGAAACAGAGTAGGAATGAACTGTGCTCTGTTCAGCTGCTCAGTCATGCCCGACTCTTCGAGACGCCCTGGACTGTAGCCCACCAGGTTCCTCTGTCCATGGAATTTTTCAGGCAAGAATGTGGGAGTGGGTTCTCGTTTCCTACTCCAGGAGATTTTCCCAGCCCAGGGATTGAACCCTCGTCACTTGTGTCTCTTGCATTGGCAGGCAGATTCTTTACCACTGTGCCACTTGGGAAGATAGTGGGAATATCAGGGGGCACTTAGGGTACTCCTGAAGTGAGGGGCTGTGAGTTTAAGGTCAGCACTGCCAGCCTTTTGTGGGACCACGTTTGGTTGTGTGAGTATACTACTACTATTACTACTACTAAGTCGCTTCAGTCGTGTCTGACTCTGTGCGACCCCATAGACGGCAGCCCACCAGGCTCCCCCGTCCCTGGGATTCTCCAGGCAAGAACACTGGAGTGGGTTGCCATTTCCTTCTCCAACGCATGAAAGTGAAAAGTCAAAGTGAAGTCACTCAGTCGTCTCCGACTCTTAGCGACCCCATGGACTGTAGCCCACCAGACTCCTCCGTCCATGGGATTTTCCAGGCAAGAGTACTGGAGTGGGATGCCATTGCCTTCTCCAGTGTGTGAGTATAAGCACGGAATAAGTGGAATATTGGATTAAGCCAGGATTGAGGTTTGTCTAAGAAAGTATGGCAGAGCTGGAGGGGATGGGGAGATTGAAAGTGGAAACAAAAGAGAGGTTATCATGACAAGCTCCGAGATCTGTGTTAGGTATCCAGTGGGTGCTCGAAACAGGTCCTAAGGAGTAGGGTTGGGACCCAACACCTAAGGGAGGGTGGAAGAGAACATTATTGCAAAGGGTTAAACTGTAGTCATTTAAATTAAAAAAGGAAGAAAAGAGATGAAAGAAAGGCCACCAGAAGAAGCTTTAATTATTTTAAATGTGCTTTGCAGATGCATTAGTAATAGGTTTTCCTGGGGAAATCTTCAGATCATGTATGTACAGCTGGTGTCCCTCCATTGGTAAGTACAAAGAATATTTTACTTAGATTATGAAACAAATGGTTCCTCAAAGAAATTAGTAGACCTGGTTTGGATTTTTTTTTTTTCAGCTATGCAATGACAGTCTAATGTGCATTAAGTAACTCAGGTGTTCCCATGCCAGCTCTTATTGGTTAACTTACAGGACCTCTCTCAGCCTTTGCTTCCTTATATGTAAACCATCTTGAGGGCTTTCCTGGTGGCTCAGCGGTAAAGAATCCACCTGTAATGCAGGAGATGTGGGTTTGACCCCTGGGTCAGGAAGACCCACTGGAGAAGGAAATAGCAATCCACTCCAGTATTGTTACCTGAAAAATCCCATGGACAAAGGAGCCCAGTGGACTATAGTCCATGGTGTCACAAAAGTGTCAAACGTGAAGTATCAATGTCAGCAACAAACCATCTTAAAACTTTTGTGGGGACCAAAGAGATAAAGTCTTTAGCTCAATGCCTGGTACACAGTTAATGCTAATAAATGTTCGTTTATATTATTCAAGAATCTTAAAGTAAATAGCACTTTTTCAAGAGGAAACCTCTGTGCTTACAAGGATATGACTGAGTGAGGTGCTAGTAAAGTCTTCAGTCATAGTGAAAAATTCCCAGACTAATTCTGCCTTTGGCATGCAGAGCTCAGAGCTGTTTGACTGTAAACCTTTTCTAAGTTGGGAAGTTTACAGAGGTCTTATCATAAATCTGGTTAAGATTCCACAGTAAAGGGAGGAATGTTGAAGGAGGAGATTCAACTTTCCCCCATAACACTTCTGCCTTATCATCACCCATACTTGTCATAACAGTTCTAATTTACTACCATTTGAGTATTCATGGTCTTTCTCCTCCTCCTCCTCTAAAAGAAAAACCTCTCTAACTTGTTGAATCAGCTTCTTCATTCTCCTGGGTTATGGAGGAAGAGAACAGATATGATGATTCGACTGGAGAACATTCCCTCAGCGGCATTAGTACCTTAAGGTATAATTGAGAGGCTGGAATGAATGAGCAGGAAGTCACATACAACTTGGCTTTCTTGTTAAAGCAAACTGTGAGCATGTGTGAGACATTTCTGAGGAAATATGTGGGCAAAGGAGGACAACTGGGGTCCTGCGTGAACAAGTAAGAGAAACAGCCAGTCCAGTATGGAGCATTGCCATTGTTGTGATTGCGTGTATGTCTGCAGGCTGATAACGCCCGGGACTTGATGTGCACTTTAATTCTCCATCATGGTATACTATGAGCATGCATAAAATACTGAAATTACAAAGCCACATACACCCATGTTCATGGCAGCATTATTCACAAGAGCCAAAAAAATGGGAGCAACTCAAGTGTCCATTGGTGGGTGAATGGGTGAACGAAGTGTGGTCTGTGTAGGCAGTGGGATCCTAGCCTAAAAAAGGAAATATATTCTGACATGTGCTTTAACATGGCTAAACCTTGAGGACATTATGCTAAGTGAAATAAGCTGGCCATGAAAGGACAGGTGCTGTATAACTCTACTTACGTGAAGCCTCTAGAGAAGTCAAATTCAGAGAAACAGAAAATAGAATGGTGGGTTCCAGGGGCTGGAGGAACAGGGAGTTAGTGTTTAATGGGTACTGTGGTTCAGTTTGGAAGGCGAAAGAGTTCTGTGGATGGACGGTGGTTGAACAGCAGTATGAATGTACTTAACACCCCTGAACTGTACACTTAAACATGGTCAAGAAGAATTGACATATTATATACTATTGTATATAACATAGATAACTAATAAGAACCTGTATAGCAACTGTACTGTATAGCACAGGGAGCTCTGCTCAATACTCTGTAATGACCTATATGGGAAAAGAATCTAAAAGAGAGTGGATATATGTATATGGATAACTGATTCACTTTGCTGTACTTCTGAAATTAACACATTATAAACCAACTATATTCCATAAAAATTAAGTTTAAAAAGATGGTGAACTTTATGTTTTTTGTGTATTTTATAATTAAAGCAAATTATAATGTAAATTTCATAGAAATGGCCCACTGTAAATTAAAAATATTGAGAATTTTTTAGTGAGACAAAAGTGAAAAATAAACTCAGATATGAAAAGCATCAAGAACATTATGAAAACATCAGAAAACTATGAAACGTTGCTTAAGGACAAAAAGAATTTGAATGAATGCTCTTAAGTTTTACCTAATTTTATCTGTAAAATTTACACAATTACAAATACATTTGCTGTTGGGATTTTGGCTTACTGAAATGATCTGAAAGGCCATAAAATAATATCTAGTTACATATTGAAATGAAAGAGTACTGGAAAGAGTCTTAGTCAGTCAGGTATAATTAAACTTAGGCTAAAACTACACAAAAATCAATGTGGCTTTGATATGGGAATAAACTGAGAGATCAAAGGAACAAAATTAAAAGTCCAGAAACTTGCCCATAAATATATAAGAATATGTTTTACAGTATAGATAATATTTCAGATCAGTGGTGAAAAAAATGTATTACTCAATATTCCTTTTGTGGCAACTAGCTCACCATTCAGTCAAAAAATTTGGAAGCCCAAACTCTACCTCACACTATGGACTATGTGGTTTCCAGATGGATTAAAGATCAAATTTATAATAAATGAATCATAAAAGTACTAGAATTCATAAAGATAAGTAATTATATTGTTATAAGGTTGGAGGGAATTTTAAAATGTGACACTAAGGAAGAAAACAGAGAGCAAAACCTTCCTGAATCCTGACATGTTGAAACTCATCATGAACCAATTTGCAAGGCAAACAACTTCCCAAATTAGTGTTTATCTAGAAAGATTCTCATTATATGGTTATGACACACATGTCCAATAATAAAATGTTGGTTAAATGAATTATGCTGTGTTCATATCAAATAAATCACTGTTCCATCAGATGTACAGTGCCTGGCAGTTGTTATTCAGGGAGTATATAAACGAACAAATAATTTACATCGCGTTGACCTGGAAGAGATTCACAATATAGTGGGTAGAAAAAGGGGATTATATTGCCGTGTGTAGCCACGTGTAACCCCTAAATCCCCTACAAGATGTAATCCATACTTATAAATATGATTGCTATAAAGATGTTACTGAGATGTTAGAGGCTAGAAGCCTGCATAGCCAAAAAAAAAAAAAATCACTATCCATTCATGCATTGATGGATATTTGTTTCTGTACTTTGACCATTGTAAGCAGTGCTGCAGTGAACATGGGGGGGCATGTGTCTTTTTGAGCTAATGTTTTTATTTTCTTTGGAAAAATACCCAGAAGTGGAATTGTTGACTCATATGGTAGTTCTATTTTTAATTTTTTGGGGAAACTCCATGCTGTTTGCCATAGGGGAGGCACCAGTTCACATACAACATTGCACAAGGGTTCCCTTTTCTCCATGTTCTTACTAACACTTGTGGCTTTTTATCTTTTTGATGATAACCATTCAAACACAGATGATATTTCACTGTGGTTTTTATTTGCATTTTCCTGATGATTAATGATGTTGAGCACATTTTCATGTGTTAATACCTGTTGGCCATCTGTATGTCTTCTTTAGAAAAATGTCTCTTCAGATCTGCCTGAAAAACGCCAACGACACCCCACTCCAGCACTCTTGCCTGGACAGTCCCATGGATGGAGGAGCCTGGTGGGCTGCAGTCCATGGGGTTGTGAAGAGTTGGACACGACTGAGCGACTTCCCTTTCACTTTTCACTTGCATGCGTTGGAGAAGGAAATGGCAACCCACTCCAGTGTTCTTGCCTGGAGAATCCCAGGGACGGGGGAGCCTGGTGGGCTGCCGTCTATGGGGTCGCACAGAGTCGGACACGACTGAAGCGACTCAGCAGCAGCAGCAGCAGATCTGCCTGTTTTTTTAATCAGATGTTTTTTTTGCTATTGAGTTGTATGAATGCTTTATATTTTGCATATTAACTCCTTATTAGATAAATGATTTGCAGATGTTTTACGTCATTCTGTTGGTTGCCTTTTCATTGTGTTTCTTTTACTGTGTGGAAGCCTTTTAGTTTGATGTAGCCCACCTTGTTTATTTTTGCTTCTGTTGCCTTTGCTTTCACTGTCAGATCCAAAAAATCATTGCCACAGCTGATGTCTTGACACATATTTCACACATATGTTTACCACCTATGTTTCCTTCTCGGAGTTTTGTGTTTCAGGTCTTACATTTAAGTTTTAAATCATTTAAAATTGGGTTTTGTATATAGTGTAAGAAGTGTAAGATAGCGGTCCAGTTTCCTTCTTTGGCACATGGCCGTCCAGCTTCCCCAATACCATCTACTAAAGAGACTGTTCCTTTCCCCAGTGTATATTCTTGGTTCTCTTGTTGTAAATTAATTGACCATTTATGCATAGGTTTATTTCTGGACTCTCTATTTTGTGTGTTCATCATTGATCTATGTGTCTATTTTAATGCTGATAAAATACTCTTTTGATTACTGTAACTTTGTAATATAGTTTGAAATCAGGAAGCATGATGCCTCCAGCTTTGTCCTTTCTCAAGATTTCTCTGGCTATTTGGGGGTTTTGTTGTTTCCTCAGTGGCTTTATGGAGCATTACTACTGTAAGTAATGAGAATTAACTGTGTATTAAACTACTTTAAAGAAAAAATGTCACCAATAACTATTCTTTTCAAGGAAAATGAAAATGTTCTGTGGAATCCAGTTTAGGTAATGATTCTTTTTAAAAAAGTATTTATTAAAAACCTTAGTTCTGTTGAGTTCAATTTTGTTCTTCAGGAGAAAAGAATGATCAGAGATTTTTAAAGTATTTTTTATTATCATGAAAGCAAAGCCAGTATTTGAGCTGAAACTCATCACTGCAGAACCAATCAAGTCAGAATAGTATACCAAAAAATCTGTTCTGTTGGAAGAGAAGTCTGTTGTTTCCATTTTCAACACACTTAAAAGAAGAATTTTAAAGATAGAGCACAATTACTCACTTCATTAAGAGGACTCATTTTTCTCTGTACCAAGCACATATTTGACTTTGAGATAATCTGTTTCATGTCATAGAGAACTGGCCTTTATCCCAGAAAGAACATAGAAGCTTGAAATAACAAGTAGATATTGTGTGTGTTGACCCCAACACTTTACATTAGTTCTTAATCTTTGGGCTTAATTATTAATTATTGCTACTGTTGATTTAGCAATCAACAATACATTTCTCACTCCTATGTTGGTTTAATTTAAAAGGAGCCACTCTGAGACTAGAGATATTCTTAGAGACAGAAGGATGCGGTTTACTTTTGTTTTTATCAGTTACATTTTATTTCCTTTTCCCTATCAGAATGAGCCTTCTGGGTTACCTACTTACAGTGTTTATGTAATAGATTCCTGAAGGAATCTTTAAAAATAGGGGCTGTATTCTGCTGCTTGGAGTTCATATCACTTAATGTCTGAATTACAAGAAAAATTTTTGTTACGAAATCTTTCTGTAGTAAGTTTATATTTGGACAGTTAATAAGCAGGTATATTGAAATGCTATATATTAATAGCATAACAGCTCCTTTGAAGCAGTAGAGTATGGTCGTCAAGGACACTTTGCTCTTTGAGAAAGGCCTGGTCTTGAATCCGAGTTGTCCAACTTACTATCTAAGTGACTTTGGGAGAGTCAATCTCTCGAAACCAGTTTCATTAAATTTGATATAGTAAGAGCACCTACCTCATAGAGTTGTGAGGATTTAAATGAGATAATAGGAGTATTTAGAACAGTGGCTGGAACATAACTGGTAATTAATAATGCTCAGTTATATGTTAATCTGAAAGAAATACAGCTAATGTACCGTGACAAGTTTGGTGTTTAAAATAAAGCCAGCATCCGAAACACACTTTACTGTGTGATGATGATCAAGAAAAAAGAATGTTTACTTCGCAAAGAAGCATAGATCTGCCCATTGTCATCAGACAATGGCATCCCATTAGTTCTGTTGTAAATAGTTTCTATTAATAAATTTACTACATTGTGAAATCTCATTATGAAAGCCGAGACAGGGCATTGTCTATTGTTTATTATCAACAACTTATAGGACATAATGTTTTTAACCAATCAGTTTTTTTTTTTTTTTTGGCAGCACTTTGTCGCTTTGCTTGGGCTTGCTCTAGCTGCGGGGGAGGGGGCGGGCGGCTGCTCTTCGCTGGAGTGCATGGACTTCTCATGGCGGTGGCTTCCTTGTTGCGGAGCAGCCTCTCGGGCATGCGGGCTTCAGCACAGCAGCACGTGGGTCAGTACGTGTGGCGTGCGGGTTCCAGGGCACACGGGCTTCACTACTTGTGGTGCGTGTGCTTTGTGGCTGCGCAGCTTGTGGAATCTTTTCGGACCAGGGATTGAACTCATGTCCCCTGCACCGGCAGGTGGATTCTTATCCACTGAGCCACCAACAAAGTTCCCAATGAGTTTTTAAAACGAAGGGAAAAAATACCTAAATCCTTTCCTCCTCTCAGACGTCACCTCCTTAGTGAGACCTGCTCCGGCCGTGCCGTGAAGTTGCAAACCCCATTCAGTCTGGGTGCTCCAACGTCTTTTCCTTCTCTCCTGTTTCCCTTGGCGCAGATTAATGTCTGATACCTGCCTTATACATTTAGTTATTTTCTCCATGGTTTATCTCCTAACTCTAGAATATAAACTGCACGGGGGCAGGGATATTTGTCTGTTTTATTTTCTGCTCTATCTCCTGTCTCGGACAATGTATGCGTGTGTCTGCTCCGCTGTCAACTCTCTGCAACCCCATGGACTGTAGCCCACTAGGCTCCTCTGGCCATGGAATTTCCCAGGCAAGAATGCTGGAGTGGGTTGCCATTTCTTTCTCCAGGGGATCTTCCCAACCCAGGGATCAAACCCACATCTCCTACATTGCAGGCAGATTCTTTACCACAGAGCCATCTGAAAGCCCTCCTATTAGATAGTAGTTGCCTAGAAAGTTTGTTGAATGAATAAGGATATAATTCTAGTTTTGAGAAAGTCTTCTATGCATGTTAGATGTTGTGGTAATATTCATCCTTCTCTTTGATATCAGTTTAATTAAGAGTAACTCAATTTTAAATTAGGATCCTTCCTGATAGACACTCTCAATATTTATAGCAGAGTATGCAACGTATTATGTGATTCCCAGATGGTGCTAGTGGTCAAAACCCACTTGCCAGTGCAGGAGACATAAGAGATGTGGGTTCGATCCCTGGGTTGGGGAGGTCCCCTGGAGAGGGCATGGTAACCCACTCTAGTATTCTTGCCTGGAGAATCCCATGGACAGAGGAGCCTGGCGGGCTACAGTCCGTAGGGTCGTAACAAGTTGGACACGACTGAAGCAACTTAGCATGCGTGCAACATATTAATGGTATGCAGCTATTAATACTTTATTTCTTCGCCATTTATTAAGGGTTTATTCTGTGCTGGGGATATAAAATTAGTAGAACACAGTCCTCTCTTAGCAGAAGTGATAGCCGTGTGTACAAATATATAATATATGGCAGAGTTCTCAACCTCTGGGATCTAATGTCTGATCATCTGAGGTGGAGCTGATATAATAATAATAGAAATAGAGTGCACAATAAATGTAATGAGCTTGAATCATCCCGAAACCATCCCCCCAACCCCAGTCTGTGGGAAAATTGTCTTCTATGAAACCGTCCCTAGTGTCAGAAAGGCTGCAGATTGCTGCTGTGGTGACTGATGCATGCGGTAACAGAGGCGAACATAGAGGGCGCTCTTGGGCAGGTACGGAAGCCTTCCACGAGAGTCACACTGAAGCGGACCCTGACCGGTGAGGAACAGGACTCAGGGGCGAGGGAAGCGCACCCAGGAAGCAGGGCTTTCTAGCCAGACGTTACCGCATCCTGGCTTCTTTCTTCTGGTGCTCTGCTGTAATGACTGTGTTACCCTTTCCTTAAAACTCTGTTTTTTAGTGTTCACTGAATTCATGGAACTTTTTTCAGGGGTTTTCATGGAAGTTGCCTATGGAGTTTTTCTTAGACTGTATATAACAGGAAAGGGTAATGAGAAAAATTGCTAAGTTCTGTTTATCTTCATTATGCTCCAGTATGTGTTTTTGAATTAAAGATTTTTCTTTTCATTGTAGTCCCTGTGGTTCTAAGATACACAGTAGAAAACAGTTGAAGAATGCCAGTTTATTTTCATTTTTGTGTTTTGAACATAGAGAATTATTACAGAGGTTATATGTGTTTTTTAAAGAGAAACAGGCATATTAAGGAATTCTTCAAAACATGATTTTGCCCTTTTTAAACTGTGTTGTTTGTGTACTTTCATATCTTCTATAAGGTTACTACATTTACTAAAATCAACATTCTGAGGACATTGAAAGTTCAGGTATCTCACTCAAAATCAGTTGTGAAAAGCAGCAAATTTCATCATCCTTTTCACCTTTGAATAAATTGTAAACAAAGAACAAATTTGTAAACTTTTGTCTGTGGCATATTAAAATAACTATTAAGATGACACTTGAATCACCCTAAGGAGATACATATATTTTACATATATATATATGTAAAGCTGATTCACTTTGCTGTAAAGTGGAACCTAACCCAACACGGTAAAGCAACTGTACTCCAATAGAAATTATTCTTTTTAAAAGAGAAAAAAGGATGACACGTGTAACCGTCTATATCATGGAAGAGGAACAACGGCATCCTTGCCGTACCTTGGCTTATGGGCTGTAGCATACTGTGTATCTCCCCACCCAGATATTGTTTCAAGATAGGCTGTGCTCCAGCATCCATCCATCCACTCACCTGCTAACAACTTGAACTTGGGAGCTGTTTCTGTGCTGAAATTACAAAAATGAATGAAACACATCCCCTACATCTTAGCTGTTCATTGTCTGATGTGGCTTTCTCATGTTTGAATAATACCTCAAAAATTACTTCTAATAAATGCATAGTTTGATTTAACAAAACAATTTTTGGAAAATGGAATTGAATATTTGAAAATACACGTCACTCTTGAAATAAATAGTACCTGGTACTTTGTTCCACACCCAGCATTATTGAAGCAATGCTTGGGAATGGATAACGTTGAGTGTGTTAAGGACCTATAAACCATCCTGCCACTTACAGTTAATTGTGTGATAGTAGGAGAGTTAGTTAACATTTTCAAACCTCAGTTTCCTAATTTTAAAATTGAGATAATTCCGTTCACCTTTTGGGGTTGTTATGAAGATTAAATGAGATGAAATCGTGGAAAAGTGAGCTTCAGTTTGTTTTCTGTCTCTTTTGTACTTTTTCCTGCTTTAGGTCATATTTCTGCAACTTGTTAAATATGTTCAGGTTTGAGTTTACTACGAGTTGTTTGAAAGTGCAGGAGTCCTCTAATTTGGCAGTACATTTAGGATATTAATTTTCAGGCTGGCAGCTTTGTGGTGGCTCTGCTGCAGCATTATGTCTCGCTGTTCTACAGTGAAAGAACCTTTAAAATATTTGCTTGATCATGAAAACGTATCTCCTGGGACTGAGGGCATCAGTGAATAAGACATCGAAGTATAAAAGTGCAATACATACTTGGCTCGACATTCACCATCATTATTTTTGCATCCCTGTTAATCTATGAATAAAATACTGTCATTCTCTTACCTTAGCTTGCAAATCTTTCAGAAGTCTCCCTTTTTTAAAACTGGTTTTTTTATTTTTGGCTGCACCATGGGGCATGTGGGATCCTAGTTTCTGACCAGGGATCAAACCTACTCCCCCTGCATTGGAACTGTGAAGTCTCAACTATTGGATGGCCAGGCAAGTCCTTCAGAAGTCCCTTTGAAATTTCACCTTCAGTAGATTTTTCAGCTGATCTTCATAGCTCCTGCCCACTTCTTTAGACCACTTGTTGTTCAGTTGCTAAGTCTTTTCTGACTCTTTCTGACCCCTTGGACTGCAGCACGCCAGGCTCGTCTGTCCTCCACCATCTCCTGGAGTTTGCTCGAGTACATGTCCATTGAGTCAGTAATGCCACCCTACCGTCTTATCCTCTGTCACCCACTTCTCCTTTTGCCTTCAATCTTTCTCAGCATCCTCGCTGACTCTTTTCCAGTGAGTCCACTCTTTGCATCAGGTGGCCCAAGTATTGGAGCTTCAACTTCAGAATCAGCCCTTCCAATGAAGATTCAAGACTGATTTCCTTTAGGATTAACTGGTTGGATCTCCTTGCAATCCAAGGGACTCTCAAGAGGCTTCTCCAGCACCATAGTTTGAAAGCATCAGTTCTTTGGTGCTCAGCTTTCTTTATGGTCCAACTGTCAGACCATACACAACTATTGGAAAAACCATAGCTTTAACTGTATGGACCCTTGTTGGCAAAATGATGTCTCTGCTTTCTAATATGCTGTCTAGGTTTGTCATAGCTTTCCTTCCAAACAACAAATGTCTTTTTAATTTCATGGCTGCAGTCATCATCTGTGGTGATTTTGGAGCCCAAGAAAATAAAATCTGTACTGATTTCACTTTTTCCCCATCTATTAGCCATGAAGTTATGGGATCAGATGCCATGATCTTAGTTTTTTAATCTAAGTGAGTTTCAAGCCAGTTTTTTCACTTCCTCTTTCACCATCAAGAGGTTCTTTAGTTCCTCTTCACTTTCTACCACTAGAGTGGTATAATCTGCATATCTGAGGTTGTTGATATTTCTCCCGGAAATCTTGATTCTAGTTTGTGATTCATCCAGCCCAGCTTTTCGCATGGTGTACTCTGTATAGAAGTTAAATAAACAGGGTAATAATACACAGCCTTGTCATACTCCTTTCCCAATTTGGAACCAGTCCTTTGTTCCATGTCGGTTCTAACTGTTGCTTCTTGATCCACATACAGGTTTCCCAGGAGGCAGGTAAGGTGGACTGGTATTCCCGTCTCTTTAAGAGTTTTCCATAGTTTGCTGTGATCCACACAGTCAAAAACTTTAGTGTAGTCAGTGAAGCAGAAGTAGATGTTTTTCTGGAATTCCCTTGCTTTCTCCACGATTCAGTGAATGTTGGCAATTTGATCTCTGGTTTCCCTGCCTTTTCTAAATCCAGCTTGTGCATCTGGAAGTTCTCAGTTCATGTACTGCTGAAGCCCAGCTTGAAGAACTTTGAACATAACCTTGTTAGCCTGTGAAATGCGTGCGGTTGTACAGTAGTTTGAAATTCTTTAATTGCCTTTCTTTGGGATTGAAATGAAAACTGACCTTTTCCAGTCCTGTGGCCACCGCTGAGTTTTCCAAATTTACTGACATATTGAGTGCAGCACTTTAGTGACATATTCTTTTAGAATTTGAAATAGCTCAGCTGGAATTCCATCACCTCCACTAGCTTTGTTCATAGTAATGCTACCTAAGGCCAAACTTGACTTAAAATTCTAGGATGTCAGGCTCTAGGTGGGTGATAGCACCATCATGGTTTTCCAGATCATTAAGACATTTTTTTGGTATAGTTTTTCTGTGTATTCTTGCCACCTCTTCTTAATATCTTCTGCTTCTGTTAGGTCCTTACCATTTCTTTCCTTTATTATGCTCAGGCTTGTGTGACGTGTTCTCTTGGTATCTTTAATTTTCTTGAAGAGATCTCTAGTCTTTCCCATTCTGTTTTTCTCCTCCTTTTCTTTGCATTGTTCATTGAAAAAGGCCTCCTTATCTCTCCTGTTCTCTGGAGCTTTGCATTCAGTTGGGTATATCTTTCCCTTTCTCCCTTGCCTCTCCCTTCTCATTTTTCCTCGGATATTTGTAAGGCCTCCTCAGACAACCACTTTGCCTTCTTGCATTTCTTTTTCTTGGGGATGGTTTTGGTCACTGTCTCCTATACAGTGTTACGAACCTCCATCCATAGTTCTTCAGACACTTACTACAACATCTAATCCCTTGAATCTGTTTGTCACCTCCCCTGTATAAACAAAAGGGATTTGATTTAGAACATACCTGAGTGGCCTAGTGGTTTTCCCTGCTTTCTTCAATTTAAGCCTGAATTTTGCAATAAGGAGCTGATGATCTGAGCCGCAGTCAGCTCCAGGTCTTGTTTTTGCTGACCTGTAGAGCTTCTCCATCTTCATCTGCAAAGAAAAGAATCAATCTGATTTTGGTATTGACCATCCGGTCATGTCCACGTGTAGAGCTGGGTTGGAAAAGGGTGTTCGGCATGACCCGCATGTTATTTACTAGTGTCTTCAGGTTGCTGGAGCCACCAGCTGAAATGAGAGGAGCGTGAAGGGGACTCTTTTAGGTCTGATTCTACCACGGCTGTTCAGGGGTTATCCTGGTTATTACAGCAGCCCTTGCTGGGACCTGTTTCAGCAGCTTCCTCCCACTCTTTCTATTCTCAGGCTGCTCTCCACGTTTTACAAACTCGTTGTCACCTCAGTTCCACCTGTGTTAGCTATTGTCATCCTTGATTTTTGTACTCCTAACTGAACCTTCCTGGGTTTATTTTTGAAGGCCCTAAATCTCCTGAGTGATTTTAAACAATGTAGAACATATTAAGCTTTAAATCTCAATAATAGCTTTTTCCTTTTAACACAAGCCCACTTTCAATGTAATTCCATCTTCCATTTTGGATCATTGCATATAATCCTCTTAAAACCTTTTTTTTTTTTTAATTGCAGATGGTGTTTGTAAATATTGTACTAATGGTTTATATCAATAAACTTCCCAAAATTTAGTCTATGATTTGGAGAAGGAAATGACAACCCACTGCAGTATTCTTGCCTGGAGAATCCCATGGATGGTGGAGCCTGGTAGGCTACAGTCTGTGGGGTCTCAAAGAGTCAGACACAACTGAGCGACTTCACTTTCACTTTTGAAAAAAAAAAAACAAAACAAAAAAACAGGACTCTTGCCTCCTTAAAATAAGCTGAAAAAATTACTTGGGTAGTAAAAATTGTTAATCATGTTGTTTATAGGCTGGGTCACAGACTTCTGTGTTTCAAAGGAAACAGCTCAATTCTTTATTGGCCTAGAGAATAAAAGTGGTATTGCTGAATGTTTGTGTCCCAACAGAATTCCTGTGTTGAAAGCTAATCCTCAGTGGGGATATTTGGAGGTGGGACTTAGGGAAGTGACTAGGTTGTGAGCGTGAAGCTCTTACGGATGGAATTGGTGCCTCTATGGTGCGACCCCAGAGAGCACCTTTGCTCCTTCTGCCGCATGAGGACACTGGAAAGCCAGCTGTCCATGAACCAGGACATGGGCCTTCCCCAGACACTGAATCCGCTGGCTCCTTGATCTTGGGCTTCCCAGCCTCTGGAAGTCTGAGAGATAAATTAGTATTGTTTATAAGCCACTTAGTCTATGGCGTTTTCTTATAACAGTCCGTATGGACTAAGGCAGTTATTATATGTCAAAAGTAATCCAGTCTTTGGTATAGTTGGATGTATAATCTGTGCTAACATAGTAATTTATTTTCTATTATCTATAATGAAAAACTTTCTGCACTGGATTTTTGGACAACAACCAGCTGAAGAAAGAAGAGAAGAATCAACTTCCAGCCTAGAGCTGGAAGGCGAAAGGCAAAATATTTATCTCAGTTGAGTGTTTTTCAAGAAAACACTATAATCTTTTTTATTGCCCAGTTTCTAGAAATTTTACTACTGTTCAGGCTAACCATGTTTTCTCTACAGTTGACTATTTTAATTTTATTTCAGTTTTCTGTGACTGTAGGGTTTTGACATATAATGTGGTGGATTTGATTGTTTTATCATAAGTAACGCATGGCTCTTTTTCTAAGAATACATAAGGAACAGAATACTGGTTTAAGACCTGTGTTATTCAGATGTGACAGTATGCTTCATCCAAGAGAAGCAACTAAGACCTGCTGGTTAAAATAATTTGATACAGCTCCAATTTCCATAGCATTGAGAAAGAAGTTAGTAGAATGTTATATATTTTTAAAATAAGTGTATGTGTGTTTTTTTCTTTTGGTGGTTTGTAACTAAGACCTTTATCCTGTTACAACAAAAGTCCCCAAGGGTATTACGTGTAATTATGCACCACTTTCTCTTTCTCCATAATGTGTATTCACACTCTTTTTGCAGTGTGGTTCAGACATTCTTGGTGCTTTTAGGGTGCTTATATTTGTAATAATCCATTTAATAAAACTTTAACATGCCACTTGAGAAATTGTAGACTAGAAGACTAGAAGAGGGGCTTCCCTGGCGGTCTAGTGGTTAAGACTCTGTGCTTCCACTACAAGGGGCTTGGGTTCGATCCCTGGCCAGGGAACTAAGATCCTGCATGCTGCGTGACATAGCCCACCCCACCCAAAAAAAAGACTAGAAAATATTCATTAATCTACCCGTATTATGAATGTAGCACTTTTTTTCTGATGTGATTTAGATCACCACTTTATGAATACTTGAAAGGATGATGTTACAAACTTCAGAATAGAAATACATAATTCACGAAATTCTGTTGTTAGCGCTTTTGAAAGCTTGCATGGCACTTTATTGTTGATTATTACTGATGGCACTTGACTTAATGGTGCAGTACTAAAGTCATTTAGCCAAGAAATTAAACAAGGATTAGTAATATGTTCAGATAAAGAATGACTGATACAAATTTCTGAATGCTGTTTCTCTGAATCAGAGCTGAAATTGGAAAGTAAGTTTTATCATCCTTGGCACTGTCCTTGAACTTTTATCTGTTTAATGGAAATGTTAGGGTGAATAAGGTCAGCCTGTTTAGAAACATCTCAAGCTAATTTGGCTTTTGGTTCAAGGCAGTCTACTGCTTTTCTGGCTAAAGAAAATAAAAGAGGCTGCTGACCATCAAGATTTAAATGTTACCTACTTCTATTTCCACCAAATAGATTTTGTATGAAAATGTCTAGCTATAAGTGTTCCTGCAAGGGCAGTTCAAGATGTTGCATCAGCATTCTCAGTGATTTTCCAATTCCAGCCCTATTTTGCCTCCAAAACTCCCTCTACAAGTGAGTCCATGTTTTTCAGACTAAATGTAAGAGTATTAGAGAAGGCGTTTAGCTTTCCAGTTCTAGATCTAGTCTGTACCTTATGTCTGTACCTTACAAGGTGCTGTTTTCTGCCATTCCCATCTGTGAGTGCTTGTTGAGTGGGTTGGGTTTCTGTTCTCTTGGATAAAAGATTGGACTAGGTGACCAGTGGGCTTCCCAGGTGGCGCTAGTGGTGAAGAACCCTCCTGCCAGTGCAGGAGACATAAGAGATGTGGGTTTGATCCCTGGGTCAGGAAGATCCCCTGAAGGAGGCATGGCAACCCACTCCAGGATTCTTGCCTGGAGAATTCCTGTGGACAGACGAGCCGGGCGGGCTGTAGTTGATAAGTTCGCAGAGTTGCACATGACTGAAGGGACTTATGCGCGCACGCACAATCAGTGACCGACCCTTCCAGCTCTGATATTCCTCAATTAGTATTTTGTGACTTCCAGTATGAGCCTGTAACTAGGCAATATTATGGGGAAATCCTTTGCTGATTATGCTTATTGTAATGAAAATGAATGAACTGTTTCCAGTGCTTGATAATCTTTTGAAAACTAGGTTCTGAATTAACTCACTTCTTATAAGTCTTTCTCTAAGAGATTCAGATTCTAAGAAGGCTACTGAATTAACGATTATAAATGGCAAGGCTGCAATATTGTTAAAACCGAAGCCTTTATGACTTTTTCTCTTGCCCTGCATATTTTTCTTGACGTCTGAAAACTTGAGATTTCTGAGCATTTTTCGTTGTTTACCCTTTTTTTTTTTTTTTTTGCTGTCTCGCATACAGGGTCATCATTACCATCTTTCTAAATACCATATATATGTGTTAGTATACTGTGTTGGTGTTTTTCTTTCTGGCTTACTTCACTCTGTATAATTGGCTCCAGTTTCATCCATCTCATTAGAACTGATTCAAATCTATTCTTTTTAATGGCTGAGTAATACTCCATTGTGTATATGTACCACAGCTTTCTTATCCATGCATCTGCTGATGGACATCTAGGTTGCTTCCATGTCCTGGCTATTATAAACAGTGCTGCGATGAACATTGGGGTACATGTGTCTCTTTCAGTTCTGGTTTCCTCGGTATGTATGCCCAGCAGTGGGATTGCTGGGTCATAAGGCAGTTCTATTTGCAATTTTTTAAGGAATCTGCACACTGTTCTCCATAGTGGCTGTACTAGTTTGCATTTTTTTTTAATGTGGGTCATTTTTAAATTTCTGTTGAATTTGTTACAGTATTGCTTCTGTTGTTTATGTTCTGTTTTTTTTTTTTTTCCCGCCGTGAGGCATGTGAGATCTTAGTTTCCTGACCGGGGATTGAGCCTGTACTCCCTGCCTTGGGAGGTGAAGTGGTTCACTGGAACGCCGGGGAAGTCCCAAGTATACCCATTTTAGTTATTATTTAAATTCTTCTCAGAAAATTTTATCCCCATACTACTTACCTGAATATTATAGATTGTAGTTTCCATATAAAATTTTACTTTGGAGGGGAAAAAGGATTTCTTGACTCTAATACTTTAGAACCATGAATCAAGTTTATATGTCTTTGCATGTGAGGAAAGTTTAAGAATCAGAAATAACTCAGTATTAAGTCCTTGGCAGTAAGTCACAGAGCCAGATTCCTAATTTTTTTCAGTCATGCAGTGCTGGAAAACAAAAACTCAGATCATTCTTCATTCCACACTTACCATCTTATATATCTGTTTTAAAATGCTGCAGCATTTTGGGAACAATTACTATAGTATTTGCCAAATGGGTTGTTTTTAATTGCACCATTTTCTACCTTTGTGAGTTGCTCTTTTACTAAGGAGATGTTTTGGCTTCTGTTTATTTAAATGAATTAATTTTTGGCTGTGCTGAGTCTTCATTGCCGGGCAAAGGCTTTCTCTAGTTGCGGTGCGTAGGCTTATTACTGCAGGGGCTTCTGTTGAGGCGCGCAGGCTCTCGGCGCTTGGACTCAGCTGTAGCTGCGGCTCGTGGCTTCTAGAGCGGGCCGGTCAGGAGTTGTGGTCACAGGCTCAGTTGCCTTGCAACATGTGGAATCTTCCCGGACTAGGGATCCAAACCCGAGTCCCCTGCATTGGCAGGCGGATTCTCACCCCCTGCACCAACAAGGAAGTCCTCGCCATTTAAGTTTTGTTTTTTTCCTATGTCTGTATGGACTTGTGACTTTCTGTTTCACTCGGTGGGCTATAAGCCGCTGATGCTCCCCACAGGACTCTGGGGAAGCAGACCTTCATTACTGGCGGGCCTCCAGCACTCCGTGCTTACCCCACTGCTCACCCCACCTAATGGGCTTTTGAACTGAATTAGTCAAGAAGGAAAGGAAAACAATTGTTATTGGCAGCAATAATAATGCGAAGTGAAACTACCTTTGGAAATGTTTTTTCTAGACCTTCCAACTGTATTTTTAGTGGCCTTTTTGTTCTTAGGGTTTTCATATTCCTTAATAAGTTTTTCCTGTGTTGTTTGCCTTATTATCTCAAACTATATTTACCCATCAGTTTCTATTTTATTGCTATAGAGTTTCCCCTCCAGTGTTAATACATGTCAGAGGCAGAGGCCCGTACTTTTAAACTTTAGTTTATAGCAGTGTTTTTATTCGATTCCATGCATCATTGGATCTCCTTGCTTGTCCTGTGGTAGAACTAATGTGTATAAAATAATGCTAGCTTTTTCTGAGTAATCACACTGATATTTTCAAATCATCATTTTTACCAGGTGCCAAAATGCTCTTTCTTTAATTTATTAAGAAAAGGGTACTCCATGTTGCTATCTTCTGGAGGAGGTTACATGCCCCCCCTGTAGGCACTGATAACATTCCGTACTCCTTTTTACAAATTATACTGTCAGTTTATATTTGTTTACCCGCTAGAGTCTCCAGCCTTTGCCTTTGGGCCCAGCATAGGGCTTATTGAAAGTCTTTTTAAATGAATTGAAGAGGGTGAAAATAAGCAGTCGGTTTTAGAACTTTGGGATAGTGGAGAGTTGATAGCGTTTATGCCAGAGGCTCTGACTGCCCAGACTCTCTTCCTATTTGTGGTCTAGGGGAATAGCCTAGAAATTTCTGCTTTAACTAGCCTCAGTTCAGTTCAGTTCAGTCGCTCAGTCATGTCCTAGCTAAGATCATGAGAATTTGTTAAAAAAATTTTGTTGGAATATACTTGTTTTACAGTGTTAGTTTCTTCTGTACTGCAAGGTGAATCACCTACGCATATGTATATTTGCAAGCAATGAGATCCAATATATATGTATCTCCTCTTTTTTGGATTTCCTTCCCATTTCGGCCACCACAGAGCGTTGAGTATAGTTCCCTATGCTATACAGTAGGTTCTTATTAATTACCTGTTTTATACATAGTAGTATACATAAGATCATGAGAATTTTTTAAAGATAATAAATTTAAGAATCTTTAAAGGTGGCACTCTTAGTAAGTATGCTGCCAGTTGTCAGCATTTAAAAATGTTTGAGAAGCAAAAACAAAAAAAAAGATTTACTTTTTGCTTAAGGAACTTCCACCTTGAAAGGGGAGCTATATCGAAGGGTCAGTGACACCAGTATATAGTGGTGTGACGCTTGTGAGGTCATTGAAATTATTCTGTCATTCGTAAAGTAATGATTGCCATCCTCTCTTCCTGTTTTATTCAGCTGTGAGAGTCAAATAGAGACACGTCAAAAGCTGTAAGAGTTATGCAAATTCAAGATTGTGGTATTTCACTACTCAGAATGCAGGGAATACAGTCAGCTCTCAGTCTCCAGGGAGCTGGTGCCAGGGCCCTCAGACTGAAATCCGTGGATGTTCGCGTCTCGTACAAAACGGGCTTAGGGACTTCCTTGGTTGTCCAGCAGTTAGGATTCTGAGCTCCCAGTGTAAAGGGCCCAGGTTTGATCCCTGGTCTTAGGTGAGGCATGCGGGAACTAGTTCCCAGAAGCTTCAGGCACTTCCCTGGTGGTCCAGTGGTTAAGACTCTGAGCTCCCAATGCAGTGAGCCTGGGTTCAGTCCCTGGTCAGGGAACGAGATCCCCCATGCTGTAACTAAGACCTGGTGCAGTCAAATAAACACGTAATATAAACAAAGACCCACCCCAGGGGATAAGGCTCCATCTTCCAATGCAGGGGGCGTGGGTTCAATCTCTGGTCTGGGAACTCAGATCCCACATGCTGCAGGGTGTGACCAAAAATTAAAAAATACTGAAAATGAAATAAGCCCTGCCAAAGAAATCAGTAAATAAATAACCCAGAAATCAACACATTTTCTCCAATCAGTCAATAAATAGAAAAAGAAACAATACCCCAGAAGCCAACACATTTTCTCAAGGGTTGTACGGAATAAGAAAGACCAGTGGCCTTGGTGTTATACCCAGTTTTAAGTGCAGTAGACCCAGGAAGAGGGGCAGCTGGCTTTACAAGTAGAGGCTGCGACTGTAGCAGAGGGTGGAACACGAGAGCAGATTAAGGCAAATAGGAGAATAATAGAAACTGGTGACCGAACTTTAGCAACAATCTCTGCATAGTGATGTAGGAACTCCTAGCTGTGGATATGTATATAAAAATATTAAGTATTTAGTATAAAGAACTGGAGAAGGAAATGGCAACCCGCTCCCATATTCTTGCCTGGAGAATCCCATGGACAGAGGAGCCTGGTAGGCTACAGTCCATGGGGTCTCAGAGAGTCGGACATGACTGAGCAACTACCATACACATAGCGTAAAGAGTATCGGACTTAGCTGGTGGCTCAGTGGTGAAGAATCCGTCTGCCAGCGCAGGAGTTGAGTTCAGTTCAGTCGCTCAGTCGTGTCCGACTCTTTGCGACCCCATGAATCGCAGCACGCCAGGCCTCCCTGTCCATCACCAACTCCCGGAGTTCACTCAGACTCACGTCCGTCGAGTCCGTGATGCCATCCAGGTTCAATCCCTGGGTTGGGAAGATCCCCTGGAATAGGAAATGGCAACCTACTCCAGTTTTCTTGCTGGGAAATTCCATGGGCAGAGAAGCCTGGTGGGCTGCAGTCCATGGGGTCACAGAGTCAGATGTGGCTGAAGCGACTTAGCACGTACTTATGCACAGTGATTGAAGACATTTTTTTGAATTGTTTATTGACAGGTATCTCTTGGAAGTTCTTTACTGTTCTTCTTCTTGCTTTCTAAACAGAAATAGTACAATCTGTTCTTTTTTTCTTTGCTGCTACATTGTAGGAAATGATTCCATCTGCTAGTCAGTGTTGTATATAAGAGCGCTTGTGTGTTTTTAGTTTAGGTGTAAATATTTAAAACTACCAGGAATTTTTTTTTTTCAGGAAGCTATTCACAATAGCCTCATTCATCTTAAAGAGCTTTACTATTACAGAAAATGGCTAGTGATGTTAACTTTATATAAACATAATAAAGTATGGATTACCTTAATGTTAATATATTTATTAAGCTTCACACTGAAACATGTATATTACCATATGTAAAATAGATGGCCGGTGCAAGTCGATGCATGAGGCTGGCACTCAAAGCCGGTCGGGGGGTGGGGAGGGAGGTGGGAGGGGGGTTCAGGGTGAGAGGACACGCGTGCACCTCTGGGTGATTCACGTTGGTTTACGGCAAAAACCACCACAATATTGTAAAGAAATTATCCTCTAATTAAAATAAATTAGTTTAATATATATGTTTTTTAAGCTTTAGCTGAGTGGAGCACTGCCTATATTCTTTTCATTCTGAGCTAATATTAAAATAATCTTTGTGGGTGTGTTCGATGCAACCAATACAGGCTTAGAGTGCAATCTTAACACTTAAGATTGTTGTAGAGGGGGAGCTAAGGATTAGATTTTTTTCTCTAGATTAGTAGCTTAAACATACTAGAGTTAAGTTTCAATGTATTTATAATATTTATAATATTTAGGGTTGTCATTGTTCTGGCAAAATTACTAGGAGTTTACAGCTGTCTATGTTCTGAATGTAATGGAGAAGTATAGCAAATTTGGCAAAAGCAGATGGTACTGGTCAAGTGAATTCTGCTTTATTAACCCAGTGGAAATTTTCGTAGTGGACATTCTCTGTTGGTATAAAATAACCTGTAATCCCATAAATGGATATTGTGTATGCACCCTGGATTTCTGTTTACTATTTTTCTCATGGTACTTTATGTTGCTATTTTTATCCCTGCTTTGAAATAGCCAGCAGTCTACTGATCTACTTTATGAGCTGAGGATATGATGCAATATTTAAAAAATGAAAATTTAGGTTATATTAACATAAAATGATAAAAATGTTCACTGAGACAGGCTGGATCATCAACTGAATACTAGCTGTGGTGTACTGACCAGCACTTAAGTTGACAGGGCATAGGGAACCTTTGATAATATAGTAACTGTTTGTAAAGTATAATATTACATTTGATATATGTAGAAAATGTAAGAACAAAATAGTGGCAAGGATTCCCCTCCCACCCCTCCCTTTCCCTTGCCCCTGCAAAGTAATGGCAATCCTGTCTCCAGATGGGCTTCCCTCGTGGCCCAGATGGTAAAGAATCTGTCTGCAATGTAGGAGACCTGAGTTCAGTCACTGGGTCAGAAGATTCCCTGGAGAAGGGAATGGCTACCTACTCCAGTATTCTTGCCTGGAAATCCCTTGGACAGAGGAGCCTGGTGGGCTATAGTCCATGGGGTCGCAAAGAGTCGGACACAATGGAGCATCTAACTTTCACCTTTGCCTCCTGAAACTGCCCAGGATGGGCATGGCTTCATGGGATACAGTTTGAAATACACTGATGTAAGGGGAAAAGTATGGGCTTCCCAGGTGGCTCAGGGGTAAGGAATCCGCCTGCCATTGCAGGAGATGCGGGTTCATTCCCTGGGTCTGGAAGATCCCTGCAGGAGGAAATGGCAGCCCACTCCAGTATTCTTGCTTGGAAAATTCCATGGACGGAGGAACCTGGAAGGCTGCAGTCCACAGGGTCTGGAAGAGTTGGGACGTGACTGAGTGACTGATCACACAAGAAGAAAAGTACACTGATCGGCAGTTTGTGGCTGTGGGTGGTTTGAAAGCCCTGATAGTTCTTGAAATAGAAGCAATAAGGCTGCTGTGATGTAGCAGCCATACTTCTTGAAATGTTAAATGATCCAGAACGGGAGCTCTTCAGCAGAACTTGCCTTTACGTGGATGACGTGGATTGTTTGGGGAAAAACATAAAGTAGAATAAAGAAAAAGTAATATTAGGATTTAAGACTCTGAGACATAGCTCTATGCCTTGTTTTGAAGCTAGTGTAGGCAGAGTTTCTAAATTGAAATAATGAGTTTTTAAAAAATACTTCAACTCTTGGAAGATCCAGGTATATTTAAAGTTCATTATCTGAGTCTTCTCTTTCCTCTGTGAATATCTGTAGCACTTAAGTATCTTTCCAAAGGTATTTACAACATAGTGATGTATTTGTGGGATGTCTGTATTTTTATCTCACTTATAGTGTTTTTTTAAAGAGCAGTAAGAGCAGGGATCTTTAAAAAAATCAAAATCAGCATCTCAGAAAGTTACATGTACACTCATGACTTCCATAGCAGTGTTTTTCGCATTAGCCAAGAGATGGAAACATTCCAAATGTTAATCAACTGGCAAATATATAAACAAAATGTGTTACATATTCTGTATATATATTATGGATATTATTCAGTCATAATAAGGAAGGAAATCCTGACACATGTTAGGACATGGATGCATCTTGAGGACATTATGTCAAGTGAGCTGAGCTAGCCACACATGCAAAATTCTGTATGATTCCATTTATGTGATCTACCTGTAGTCATTAATCATAGAGACAGAAGGTAGAGTGCTGGTTGCCAGGGACTTGGGGGTGTGGGAGAATGGAGAGTTTAATGGATATGAAGTGTATGTTTTTCATACAGAGTTCCGGAGGCTGGTACTACAACAGTGTGAGAATAGCCACCGTTACTGAATTGTACACTTAAAGGTGGTTAAGATGGTCAGATTTGTTTCACGTGCATTGTACCCCAACTTCTAAGGAACGCCTGCGGGAACTATTAATATATAAAGGTGATTGTTAAAATAGTGCTCAGCAACAACTGATCGAATTTGGTTATACTTCTAGATTTTAAGACGCAAACTTGGATTCAAATGTGTAATGTGATATCAGTGGTAAAGAATCCGCCTGCCAATACAGGAGACACAGATTTGATCCCTGGGTCGGGAAGGTCCCCTGAAGTAGGAAATGGCAACCTACTCCAGTATTCTTGCCTGGAGAATCCCCTGGACAGAAGAGCCTGGCGGGCTACGGTCCATGGGGTTGCAAAAGAGTTACACGTGACCAAGCGACTAAACACATTCATCTTTAAATATACATTGTGTTCAATCATAAATTAGAAAACAGAATTTAGTGTGGGTCTGTAAAAGGCACCACAGAGTTCACAGAGGTTTGTCCAGCTAACTCTGTAGTAATGCTTTATTTGAATTTTCATGCCTCATAAAGGGTTTATATTTTTCCTATTTCTCACAGACGTAGATCTGTGTATGAGATGACTCTTACCATTGGGCAGAGTTAAGAGACAAGTGTGCAACAGTGTGCCATTTAAGAATTTTATTTTTAAAAATGATGTAATTAGATTTATTAAAACTTCCGTTGTGGCTCAGCTGGTAAAGAATCTGCTTGCAATGCGAGAGACCTGGGTTCAATCCAGAGGTTGGGAAGATCCCCTGGAGAAGGGAATGGCTACTCACTCCAGTGTTCTGGCCTACAGAATTCCATGGCCTGTGTAGAATAAAGAATTTTATTTTTTAAAAAAGGCGTAGTTAGATTTGTTTAGCGATTGTATGATGTGTATGCTTTGTTATTTTCTTTAGAGTTGAAACTTTATTTTGTGAATAATTCAGGTTAACTTACGTCAATTCAGTAGTGTTCAGTTCAGTTCAGTTCAGTTCAGTCGCTCAGTCGTGTCCGCCTCTTTGCGACCCCGTGAATCGCAGCATACCAGGCCTCCCTGTCCATCACCAACTCCTGGAGTTCACTCAAACCTACGTCCATCGAGTCCATGATGCCATCCAGCCATCTCATCTTCTGTCGTCCCCTTCTCCTCCTGCCCCCAATCCCTCCCAGCATCAGAGTCTTTTCCAATGAGTCAACTCTTCGCATGAGGTGGCCAAAGTATTGGAGTTTCAGCTTTAGCATCAGTCCTTCCAAAGAACACCCAGGACTGATCTCCTTTAGGATGGACTGGTTGGATCTCTTTGTCGTCCAAGGGACTCTCAAGAGTCTTCTCCAACAGCACAGTTCAAAAGCATCAATTCTTCGGCGCTCAGCTTTCTTTATGGTCCAACTCTCACATCCATACGTGACCACTGGAAAAACCATAGCCTTGACTAGACGGACCTTTGTTGGCAAAATAATGTCTCTGCTTTTGAATATGCTCTCTAGGTTGGTCATAACTTTCCTTCCAAGGAGTAAGCATCTTTTAATTTCACATGTTAGGTTGTGACAAGTAATTTTTGAGAGCCGTCAGATTCATTTCAGATCCCATTATTGTGGTAAGCGTTCCACAGTCCTTCCAGATTTCTTGATTTTGTGCCACCCATGAATTTCAATAACTGTAATTTAATATTAATAATGTACATTGTATATTCTCCTATGCTTAGTGGAACTGCAAGAATGGTTAAAGTTGCTGCTCCACTGGGAGAGAAGGTTCCGGTCACGTGACCGAGCTCTCTTTCCAGGGGGAGGTCTTCTGTGAGGTGGGGTAGGGGAACCACGGGAGAAAGGAGAGTGTGTAAGGATTATACAGAGTCTGATGATGGGTGTGAGCGTGTGGGAGGAGGTCCTCGGCAGGTGGGTTTCCGTGTCTGAAGGTGGGTCTGCTTTTTGATCACGCTGGATTGATGGCTTGGCTGGTTTAGAGATCTTCTTTGGAAGTGATTCCCCCCCCCCCCGCCCCCCCCAGAACACTGAAGGCATTGCTCCACTATTACTAGTTTCCAGAATACAGAAATTCTTTTACATTCTGGACTTTTGAGGCTTTTGTGTATAGCTTTTCCTCCATTCTTTTTGGAAGCTTGCAGAATCTTCTCTTTTCCTCAGGAGTCTGAAACTTCCTAGCGGTACTCTTGAGTAGGTTTATTTCCATCCACTCTGTGGGCTTTCTACTCCCTTTTGGTCTTCAGTTCTGGGAAACTGGCTTGAACGATCTTTTCTGCTCTTTTTTCTGTGCTCCTTCATTTGAAATCACTATTATTTGGATGTTGGCCCTTCCCCACGCATCATCTTATTTTCCTCTTCCCCCTTCCTCCCCCATTTTCCATCTTTCTGGTTTTCTTGTTCTGTTTTCCGGATGATGTTCTCAACTTTATTTTTCTAACTCTTTTATTGCATTTTCCACGTCTTTAGCAAGGCAGACACACATGTGCTAAGTCACTTCAGTCGTGTCCGACTCTTTGCGACCCCATGGACCGTAGCCCGCCAGGCTCCTCTGTCCATGGGATTCTCCAGGCAAGAATGCTGGAGTGGGGTGCAGTGCCCTCCTCCAGGGCATCTTTCTGTCTCGGGGACTGAACCCGCGTCTCTTATGTCTCCTGCATTGGCAGGGCGGGTTCTTTACCACGAATGCCAGCTAGACACATATACCTGCATAAATGTATGTACTGTGTGTGGGTGTTTGTGTGTGGAAAATGTGGCTTGGCAGGGTGGTGGAGCTTGAGAGGAAGAGAGGGAGAGAGGGAACAAAGAGGAGCGCCCTCAGAGCTGTATGGACTCGGCGTGTGTGCGTGGGCTGGGGGCTTGCCGCTGTGTGATCGGGTCAGCCGTTCTGTCGGTAGCCTCTGCCATCACTGTCTTTATAGCCTTTCTCTTCACTTTGTCCATGCCCCAGAGAAGACTCTTCCAATGGAAAGTTGTAGTCCTGGGTGCCAGCATCCATTGATGAGAGAGTCTGTGGAGCTCTCAATATCCAGTGTGTAAAATTTTGTGTAATTTTCCTATTTTTTAATATTATGTCCCCACTTTCAGTTATGCCTGGATTTCTATTTCCAGCATTCTCTGTGTGACCTTCTGGAGAATAAACCTCCAGTTTTATTCCAGGGTTGAAGAGGGCAGTTGCTGGGCTGAAGTTGAAGAAATCGAGAATGGAGGTGTTAGGGGAATGTAGAGAGTAAAGAGCGGACTGAGTGATTTTCCAATAGGTTTTCTTTTATTTATGTATTTTTTTGTGGGAGGATAATTGCTTTACAGTGTTGTGGTGGTCTCTGCCGTACATCAGTGCAAATCAGTCATGATTTTATGTAGCCCATTCCTCTTGAGCCTCCTTTCCCCGTCAAGTCGATTTTCAGTCACTTCCTTTTCAGTTCAGTTCATTTCAGTTCAGTCGCTCAGTCGTGTCCGCCTCTTTGCGACCCCATGAATCGCAGCATGCCAGGCCTCCCTGTCCATCACCAACTCCCAGAGTTCACTCAGACTCACGTCCATCGAATCAGTGATGCCATCCAGCCATCTCATCCTCTGTCGTCCCCTTCTCCTCCTGCCCCCAATCTCTCCTAGCATCAAAGTCTTTTCCAATGAGTCAACTCTTCGCATGAGGTGGCCAAAGTACTGGAGTTTCAGCTTTAGCATCAGTGCTTCCAATGAACACCCAGGACTGATCTCCTTTAGGATGGACTTGTTGGACCTCCTTGCAGTCCAAGGGACTCTCAAGAGTCTTCTCCAACATGACAGTTCAAAAGCATCAGTTCTTCAGCGCTCAGCTTTCTTTATGGTCCAACTCTCACATCCATACATGACCACTGGAACAGCCAAAGCTTTGACTAGACGGACCTTTGTTGGCAAAGTATTGTCTCTGCTTTTTAATACACTGTCTAGGTTGGTCATAACTTTCCTTCCAAGGAGTAAGCGTCTTTTAATTTCGTGGCTGCAGTCTCCATCTGCAGTGACGTTTTAGCTGCACCTTTATCTGGCATCCAGCAGCACCTGGTGCTGCCAGTTCTTAAGCCGTTTGGGGATTGTTTGTTCAAGGGGGGTGGTTTTCACCTCTTTCTCATTGCTGTCCTAGGTTGTGCTGAGTCCATCCGTACTCGTCCATTTGTTTTATGTGTTACAGAATTTTACATCTCATTTCATTTATCCTTGTGGTTTTATGCCTTTTTAGAAATCCCTTTATTGAGATTTTGAAGTGTTGAGAATGCACAGAGTTAAAAGCATGTGTTCAGTCATCCATATTAAATTGGGAATTTGGGAACTTAAAACTTGATCGAGGTGATATAAGAATGGGTATCTTTATTTATTTATAATAAATAAATTTATTTAAATTATTAAATATAAATAAAATTACTTTAAAATTATAGTTGATTTGCAGTGTTGTGTTGGTTTCTGGTGTACAGCAAAGTGATTCAGTTGTGTGTGTACACACACACACACACACACACACACATACCTATATATATATTCTTCTTCAGGTTCTTCCCATTATAGTTTATTACGAGATAGTGAATATAGTTCCCTGTGCTATACAGTAGGACCTTGTTGTGTGTCTTTTGTGTGTGTTTTTATCTTGTTGTGTGTGTTTTTATCTGGAGTAGCTTGATGTGCTAACACCAAAGTCCTAATTTGTGTCTCCTCCCCATCCCCTTTCCCTTTTGGTAGCCATGAGTGTGTTTTCTATGTCTGTGAGTCTGTTTCTGCCTTGTAAATAAGCTCATTTGTATCATTTTGTTAGATTCCACACGTAAGTGACATCATATGACATTTGTCTTTCTCTGTCTGACTTACTTCAGTTAGTATGATGATCTCCAGGTTTATCCATGTTGTTGTAAATGGCAGTACTTCAAGGAATGAATGTCTTAATGTAAAAATTAATACTTAAAAATCTGTTGGTGTGTAGTGGCAGTGGGAGCATAGCTTAAGAGTGAATCTTTTGGATGATAACCCCAAAATAGATCAGAAGAAGCTTAAGTATGTGATTCCTCATGTGTTCCTGTTCTTTATATTTGTAGTGTAATGCCACTTCCTCTGTGATCTAAATATGTGATGAATACTTCAGAAGTATAAATAATTTACTTTTCACTTTTGTTAGTAGCACGTGTTTCTAAAATGAGTTATATTAAAAATCCAATAATTGCATAAATATTTGAATGCATATATGTGCTAGTGCTGTGTGAGCTATTCTTAAGCCAAAGGCAGTGCTTCAGAGCTACTGTTCACTGAGAAGAGTAATGTTAAATATTTAAGGACACATCCCAGGAGGGTGCTAAAGTGCGTAAGTATTTAACGAAAACTTTTCTTGTTGGAAGAATTACAGATTCACAGGGAACATGATTAGATGCTAAATTTTATATTAGGCCTGAGTCTGCTGTATATAAAGACTTGGGTTTGATCCCTGAAGATCCCTTGGAGAAGGGAATGGCAAACTGCTCCAGTATTCTTGCCTAGAGAATCCCATGGACAGAGGAGCCTACTGGGCTGTAATCCATGGGGTCCAAAGTGTCTGAATGACTGAGCAACTCACACACACACACACACACACACACACACACACATACACATACACACCGGGTCTTTAGTTGGAGCACGCACACACACACACACACACACACACACACACACCGGGTCTTCAGTTGGAGCATGCAGGGTCTTTAGGTGGGGCATGCAGACTCTTAGCTGTGGCATGTGAGATCTAGTTCCCTGACCAGGGAGCAAACCAGGCCCCTTGCATTGGGAGCGCAGAGTCTTGGCTTCACCCGCTCCACCACCAGGGAAGTCTCTGAGGCTCTTTTCCTTGCAGGTGAGACACCACTGGTAAGCTCGGGCGAAGGCTCAAAAGATACTGAATTCATTCATTCAGCAAGTATGTATTGAGTGTCACAGTTGTTTCATTCAACTGTGAAACCAGGCCACTGTTTCACAATTGGATGCAGCAGTGAACAGACATATAAAAATTTTTTTTTAATATGTTTGAAAACATTTCCAAAATAGTAATGAGCAATAGCATGTGCAGACACATATGTTACGTATGAAGTTTTACACGTTAGAGACCACCAACGTGCTGACTGGTGCCAATGCAGTAGTCATGTTTGGGAAGAGACCTGGGCTTTGGCACAGTTATGTTCTTACTATAATATACAATTTTTGTTAATATCATAATATGTAGTTTTACCCACTTAAACCTAAAGATGATTTTGCTTTAATAGAACACATTGAGAAGGTACTGCTAAAAGCTTTTGAAAACCACCTTATAGAATTTAATTTGCCTTCCCCTTGGTTTACCAGAGTTGTCTTCAGAACCTTCAGACTTTTCTCCTTTCTAATCTCTCTTGCACACCATTGATAGAGTTAATTTTCTGAAAACACTGTAGTTTATAATTAATGCTTGAAACTCACACCCTGTTGTAGGGGAAAGTAAGACCCTAAGCAAATCTTAGTTTCCTCATCTGTAGATATCGTCTCTGCTCTAAACTGTTACTGCTGTGATTTTTTTCTCCCAGCTATGTCAGTGCTTCTTGATCCATCTCCAGCTTACCCACCCGGTGCCCTTCTCCCTCTGAATAATCCCTGCCCTTTGAAGGTGCTCCAGTTGCTCATCTTCTGCACTCCTGTCTCCTCCCTTCTCCAATGCACACACCACTTGCTGATTAATTACTCTTTGTTTATATTGATGTTGTTCTTCCAGACTGGGCTCTTTCTTTAGGCCATTGATTTAAATTATGCACATTTAAAATAGTCTCCTAGAACTCATGGTTAAAGAAAAGTTCCTGGAAGAGTGTTGGCAATACCAAATGATACAGCATTTAAGTAGATTGGAACCAGCCACTTGTTTTGTCAAGACGCTGCTGTCCAGCACAGTAGCCGCCAGCCATGTGTGGCTATTTAAATTAAAATCAGTTAAAACTAAGTACAATTAAAAATTCAGTTTTTGAATCTCAGGGCTTCCCTGGTGGCTCAGATGGTAAAGAATCTGTTTGCAGTGCGGGAGACCTGGGTTTGACCCTGGGTCAGGAAGATCCCCTGGAGAAGGAAATGGCAACCCACTCCAGTGTTCTTGCCTAAAGAATTCCATGGATAGAGGAGCCTGGTGGGCTACAGTCCATGGAGTTGCAAAGGGTAGGACATAACTGAGCAACTAACACTTTGGCTTTTCAGTCTCAACGGTACATTTCAAGTGTTCAGTAACCCCGTGTGGCCAGTGGCTAGTAAGAAGTGCAGATAGGGAACATTTGCCTCATTGCAGGACATTCCACATCACGCGTCTAAAAGGCCACAGGTGTCTCTGGAGTTCTGTTTCAGGAACTTCTGGAGGAGGAATAGATTTGCAGATAGTCAGAGGAAATGCCTGTTGAAAAGATGGAAGTGATGAGTTTAGATAGTTGTTCCTAGAGGTTTGAAAGTGACGAGAGGGATAGGAGGAAAAGTAATAACCAAGTAAAATGAGGTGTGTGGGGAGAAAAGTTCATGAAAACAGGACTGAGTCTGTTCTATACATCGGAGGAAGAGTAAGGAGGAAAAGCTAGACATACTGGATTTTGGGATAAACAAGAAACAGGATGTTGGCATGGGTTTCACTTTGTTTCAGTTTTGAGTGAAGCTCCAAAAGATGTCACGCAGTAAATGGCAATGACATCCATGTTCCTAAGTAAGGTTTGCATCCCTGAGCCCAGCACCTTAAAGGTGTGGTCAAGCTGGGCGAGACCAAGGCAAGGGCTGAGAGGGCGGGAGGGAAACGGATGCGTCCATCTCACCTGCGTGAGGGGGTTGGAAAGAGACCACTTGGCTCCTTTTCTTTTTTTGGTTGTGCTGGGTCTTTGCTGCAGGGCACGGACTCTCTTTAGTTGCAGTGCACGCAGGCTTCTCGTTGAGGCACACGAGAGGCCTCTGCTGAGCTTCTGCTGTGCTGTGGGCTCAGCAGTTGTGGCTCTCGGGCTCTCTGGTTGCCCTGCAGCGTATGGGATCTCTGTTCCCCAACCAGGAATCAAACCTCCTTCCCCTGCACTGAAAGGTAGATTCATGACCACTGGACCACCAGGGAGGTTCCCCTTTACTCTCTTGACATGATCTGTGTGGTCACGGAACCTGGGCTAGACAAGGTTAGAGGGCAGATGCCACAGCATCTCCCTGCTAACCTCCATTTCCCTGCCTGGCTTCAGAACAAGGAGAGGCAGTTGTGCTTTGACTAACAGTAAGGCAGCGTGTCCAGTGACAGGAGAATTGATAAAGATGTGGTCCGTGGACACAATAGAATATTACTCGGCTATCAAAAGGAATGATAGGATGTGATTTGTGGCAACATGGAGGGACTTAGAGATTATCATATTAAGTGAGACAAACGACAAACATCATATGATATCACTTAAAGGTGGAATCTATCAAAATGATACAAATGAACTTACATACAAAGCAGAAATAGACCCACAGACATAGATAACAAATTTATGGTTACCAAAAAGGAAAAGTGTGTATGTAAATTAGGAGTAAATTAGGAGTTGGGGATTAACAGATTCACTATTATTATATATAAACTAGATAACCAACAAGGACGTGCTGTATTAGGGAACTGTACTCAACATTTTGTAATAATAACCTATAAGGGAAAAGAAAAAAATAGATATGTATGAATGTTTACGTGAATCACTTTGCTGTACACTTGAAACTAAAGCAACTTTGAACTATACTTCAGTTGAAAACACACAAAGCATCAGGGTTTGTTTTCCATGAACCAGGACAGGGCCTGGTGGGTGGTCTTTCAAAGAGTGACCCCACTCAGGAGCCTTTCCTGCCGGGGACAGCATGACCTCCTCGGTACAGGCGGGAGGTGTGCCCATCAGATGCAGAGGCTGGAGGCTGACACTCACCTGGAGGGTGGTCACCTTTTGTTATTGTTGTTGTCAGTCGCTCAGTCATGTCCGACTCTTTGCAACCCCATGGACTGCAGCATGCCAGGCTTCCCTGTCCATCACCATCTCACCATCTCCTGGAGCTTGCGCCAACTCATGTCCATTGAGTCGGTGATGCCATCCAACCATCTCATCCTCTGTCGTCCCCTTCTCCCCCTGCCTAGCATCAGAGTATTTTTCAGGGAGTCAGCTCTTCACATTAGTTGGCCAAAGTATTGGAGCCTCACATTCCTCATCAGTCCTTCCAGTGCGTGAGCCCAGAATAGAAGGAGCTGCCCAAGGATGTTTCCAGAAGGAAAAAATCTGCAGAACTCTTGAAGAGGCCCCTTTGAGGAGCCAGATGCTGTGGATAGTAAATGAAAGGAAGGAGCTGACAGATTCCAAGGGAAGAAGCCTTTTCACACCTGGAACAGCCTGGACTGGGGAGGGGAGAAACTTGAACAGTGAATGAAGTTTGGAGTTTGGGCTGGACACTTTCCCTAGTGAAATGTGAATATAATGGGTTTTGTGACTATCGGTGGCCAGAGAACTTTTAATTTTTGTGAATGACTGGAAGAGCTTTGGAACGGATTCCATCCTTGATAGGGAATGAATAAAGGCACAGTGGGCAGAGACCACAGTTTTTGCTGCTTGCTCTCTAGGGAGTCTTATCTATTTGGGCTAGAGGCTGTACTGATTTGGAGTTTGATGAGAGTATGGAATGTTTAGAAGAGGTATTAAGAGATCGTGTTAAGGAGCTTCCCTGGTGCCTCAGTGGTAAAGAAGCCACCTGCCAGAGGTTCTTTATGCGGATTCTAAAGGCAAGAGATTCACATTCAGTTCCTGATCTGGGAGGATCCTACATGCTGTGGAGCAGCTGGGCCGTGCGCCACGACTCCTGAGCCTGTGCTCCAGAGCCCGGGAGCCGCGTCTACTGAGCACACGCGCCCTGGAGCCTGTGCTCCACAGCGGGAGGAGCCACTGCGAGAGAAGCCCCTTCTCGCTGCAGCCAGAGAAAGGCCCATGCAGCAGTCAAGAGCCAGCCTGGCCAAATAATAATAGTAATAAAAATCTAAAAAGAGATTATGTTGAGAATTAATAGGAAGTAAGCAAAAGGTACATCATGGGAAATGCTGGGCTGGAGGAAACACAAGCTGGAATCAAGATTGCCGGGAGAAATATCAATAACCTCAGATATGCAGATGACACCACCCTTAATGGCAGAAAGTGAAGAGGAACGAAAGAGCCTCTTGATGAAAGTGAAAGAGGAGAGTGAAAAAGTTGGCTTAAAGCTCAGCATTCAGAAAACGAAGATCGTGGCATCTGGTCCCATCACTTCATGGCAAATAGATGGGGAAACAATGGAAACAGTGGCTGACTTTTATTTTTTGGGCTCCAGAATCACTGCAGATGGTGACTTCAGCCATGAAATTAGAAGACGCTCCTTGGGAGAAAAGCTATGACCAACCTAGACAGCTTATTAAAAAGCAGAGACATTACTTTGCCAACAAAGGTCCGTCTAGTCAAAGCTATGGTTTTTCCAGTAGTCATGTATGGATGTGGGAGTTGGACTATAAAGAAAGCTGAGCACCGAAGAATTGATGCTTTTGAACTGTGGTGTTGGAGAAGACTCTTGAGAGTTCCTCGGACTGCAAGGAGATCCACCTAGTCCGTCCTAAAGGAAATCAGTCCTGAATATTCATTGGAAGGACTGTTGTTGAAGCTCAAACTCCAATACTTTGGCCACCTGATGTGAAGAGCTGACTCATTTGAAAAGACCTTGATGCTGGGAAAGATTGAAGGCAGGAGGAAAGGGGATGACAGAGGATGAGATGGTTGGATGACATCACCGATGATGGACATGAGTTTGAGTAAGCTCCAGGAGTTGGTGATGGACAGGGAAGCCTGGTGTGCTACAGTCCATGGGGTCGCAAAGAGTCAGACACACCTGAGCAACTGAACTGAACTGAACTGAAACAAAAGGAAGGAAATCAAACCAGTCAGTCTTAAAGGAAATCAACCCTGAATACTCTGAAAGGACTGATGCTGAAGTTGAAGCTTCGACACTCTGACCACCTGATGTGAACAGCTGACTCATTGGAAAAGACCCTGATGCTGGGAAGGATTGAGGGCAGAAGGAGAAGGGGTCGACAGAAGATGAGATGGTTGGATAGCATCACTCTTGGGCAAACTCGAGCAGATGGTGTGGGATGGGGAAGCCTGGTGAGCTGCAGTCCATGGGGTTGCAAAGGGTCAGACACAACTTGATGACTGAGCAACAACAAAGCAAAAAGGATAATAACCTCCGATGCGGCCGGTTGAAGAGAAACAATAGGAATTAATGGATTAAGCAAATGGGATTTTTGCCACTCATTGGGAGAGCACTCTCTAGTCTGGAATAAGGAGGAGACTTACATATTTACTTGGTTTTTATAGTTTCAGAATTTTTAAGCCTCGCAGTTTTGTGGATTGTTATTTTGAAGTAAAAGTAAAAGCAAGTGGAAGACGCTGTATAACACAGTTGAGTTTTCTTCTGTTGGTGGTTCTAGTGCCATTGATGCTATGGCGGGGGCGGGGGATAGTTATTAATTATGTTTCTTTCAGTTCATGGTTGGGCTAGGATAATATATTATTTCTATTTTATTCTTAGGCTTGACTTACTTATTATGTATGTTCTGTGGGGGACTTCCCTGGTGGCTCAGCTGTAAAGAGTCTGCCTGCAGTGCAGGAGATGCGTGTTTGAACCCTGGATAGGGAAGATCCCCTGGAGGAGGCACGGCAACCCCGTCCAGTATTCTTGCCTGGAGAATCCCGTGAACAGAGGAGCCTGGAGGGGCTGCGGTCCATGGGGTCACAAAGAATCGGACATGACTGAAGGGTCTGAGCATGCATGCGTGCATTCTCTATGGGGACTTTGTGAGTTAGAATGCCATAAGCTATACGTGACCCAGAAAAACACCCGTAAATCATACTGCCTCAAGCACCTGGATGAAGGGCCGGCTCTGACTTCTCTGTGTGATTCGTGAGGTTGTACCCTCCTTTCTGTGTAAGCTGTATCCTCAGCTTACATCAGTCAGTTCCAGGTCCCGACAGCACGCAGAGAACAGGCTCTCTCTTCCGGTGAACCCAGAGCAGTCCCTCACCCCCCCACCCCCCAAACTCCACTCAGACTTCATGGGCTGGAATTGGGTCTCATCCTGCTTCCAGACTAATTCCTCATAGGAAGGGGGAAGGAATCCTCATAGCAACTTACTAAACCAACTTGCTGGAACTAGGAATAGAGTCGGCATTCCCCCAGCCTAGGGCTTTCAGGGAGAGAAAGTGGGTGTTTAAACCAAATTGGGGTTCTGTGAGGAAGGAGAAAAAGATGTTGGGTAAAGCCTTGTACATATTCCTAGAATTATATATAGCAGCTTATTACAGATTAGATGGTAGGACCATAGTATGCATTGACTAACTTGTAAAACACCATAATATAGTGGGTTTAATTAAACAAAAGTTTTATGTCTTTTTTTTTTATGTGAATAATTTTTAAAGTCTTGCAGAAGCTATACTGTTAACAATTTATTGAATTGTTAACAGTATAGCTTCTGTTTTACCTCTTGGCTTTTTGGCTGAGAGGCATGTTGGATCTTAGCTCCCCAACCAGGGATTGAACATGTACCTTCTGCATTGGAAGGTGAAGTCTTCATCATTGGACTACCAGGGAAGTCTGCTGCAAACTTTATTTCTTTCTCACCAAAAACAGTTCCGAAGCATGTGGCCCAGAGCTGGTGGGGTAGCTGTAACATAGCTTGAATGTTAAGAGTTGCCAAGTTGTAATAACAATGAACCTCCTCCAGATTCAGAGACTGAGAGAACAAGGAAGTTTCTCTCTTACATAACAGTCCTAGGCAAGCTTCTGAGGTGAGCGGGTATCTCTGCTACGTCGGGCTGCTCAGAGACCGTGGTTCCTTCTGTGTTGTTTCTTTGCCATCTGGACGTGAATTTGAGCAAACTCCTGGAGATAGTGAAGGCAGGGGAGCCTGGTGTGCTGCAGTCCGTGGGGCTGCAAAGAGTTAGACGTGACTTAGCGACTGAATGACAAAAACAAACGACATGGGCTCGATTGTCCCCAACTAGGGGCTCCAGTCTGTTACCGTTTCCAGGTTCCAGCCAGGAAGTGGAGAAAGAAAGCGTGCAGGAGGGAAGCCCGTGTATCAGGGGCCAGGCCAGAGGGCACTCATTTCTGCTCCCACTCCGTATGTAGGATCTTAGCCACAGGGCTCATCCAACTGTGAAAAGCCTGAGGTTGTTCTCTGTTTCTGCTGCTATAAGAAAATACTGAAGGCTGGCTGGCCTGTAAACAAAAAGCATTTATTCTCACCGTTGTGAAGGTAGGAAGTCCAAGGTCAGGGTGCCAGCAGATTCAGTATCTGAGGGAGCCGGCCTCCACGTTCATAGGTGATCATCTTCTAGCCGAGTCCACCCATGACAGAGGGGTGAGGGAGCTCTCTGGGGTCTCTCTTCTAGGAGCACTAATCCCATTCTTGAGGGTAGAGACCTACTGATGTCCCAGAGGCCTCACTTTCTAATATCATCACACTGGGGAGTAGAGGTCGACGTATGAACTTGCAGGGACATAGATAGTCAGCACTTGGGAAATGGAGTGTCACTTGGCAGATTCCAAATTTGCTCCAGTCGTCGCCATCACCAGCCAGCAGAAGGTGGGGAAGAGGCAAGGGTCTTAAAGGGGATTGCACTTCAGTTGTGCTCACCTCTTCTGCTCACTCCCCATTGGCCTGAACTTAGTCACGTGTCTGCGTACAAGGGAGGCTAGGAAATGCAGTTTAGCTAGAAGGCCAGGTACTAGGGGAAGGGAAGAATGGATTATGATAGCTGTTTCTCTCATACAAAGGTTTCTATCTTGGGACTTATTATTAGGCAAATTTTTATTAATGCCTAAAGGCCAATATCCTTCATCATACCGAAGGCATCATCATCATAACATTTTTGAATTGAGTTACTTGCTATCATGTCACCATAGGAAAAATTGATATTAGTAGTAAAGTAGTATTAGTAGAATCATTATGAAAAAGTTTTTTCTAAAGGCATTTTTTATAAAAGAAAATATACATGATCTTGGCCTTATAAGACAGTGTGTGTATCTGTATGTGTGTGTATGTTTGAACTGTTACAACCTAAGGTTATATGTTTGATAGAAGAAAACAGGCATCTCTTTGGAAGTGCATGGTGACATTTCTTCCCATAGCCCATTTGGATTTTGATTCTGCTGCTCGGAGGTGGTTGCTCACTTTCTCATGCAGAAAACCATTTTTGAGTGGTAGGATGTTGTCCTAAACTTTTAAAAATCATTTTTATTGAAATGTAGTTGATTTGCAATGTTGTGTTAGTTTCAGATGTGCAGCGAAATGAATCAGCTGTACAGATTCATCTATCCTCTCTGTTTTTCTTTTTTAAGATTCTTTTCCCACATCGGCCATTATAGAATATTAAGTAGAGTTCCCTGTCATGTCCAGCAGGTTATCAGTTATCTATTCTCTATGTAGTAGTGTGTATATGTCAATCCCAGGCTTTCCAGGTGTCACTAGTGGTAAAGAATCCGCCTATCAAGGCAGGAGACGTAATAGATGCAGGTTCAGCCTCTGGGTTGGAAAGATCCCCTGGTGGAGGGCTTGGCAACCCACCCGAGTATTCTTGTCTGGAGAATCCCATGGAGAGAGGAGCCTGGTGGGCTACAGTCCATGGGGTCGCAAAGAGCTGGACACAACTGAGTGAATAAACCACAGGTATGTGATGCCACCTGAGATAGGCATCAAGGTGTAGATATATGCAAATTGAAGACAGGGAAGGAAGTGTTCCATTCCAGCCAGACTACAAAAACATCCATTTTTCTCAACACGGGTTTTCTCAAGTGGATTGTAGTCTCCAGCCAGACAACAAAAACATCCATTTTTCTCAACACGGCTTTTCTCAAGTGGATTGTAGTCTGAATGGGTTGAATAAGAAATAAAATAATTTGGACACTAGAATGACTTTGTGGGGTTAAGGAGATAGGGTTAAACTGTTGTCTATGCCTACCAACTGAGTGGGTAGCTTGACCTGTTTTATGATTTATTTTCTTCTCAAACTGTGCTCTATTTTTCAGAATTCACGTCCACTGATAATATTGAAAATGAGAGAGATAATAAGCTTTTTAGAGTAAACATAATCTTAGCACATTGCTCTCCCCTGGGAATGCATTACCTTTTACAAATAGGGCTCCAAGAGGACTGAGCACATGGAATTGCAAATGAGTGAGCTCTGCCTGGGTAATGCATTTGGACAGGAGGGTACTTAAGCCCAACAGTTAAAGGTGAGCCAATGAGAAGGGAAGATCCTGGAGAAAAGCATTCTGGGCATCTAAAAAAACGTAAATGTAGGTCCCAGCACAGGAAAGTCTGCCCTTGTTCAGCCTGCGGCAGGTAGACCAGTACACCGGGAGCATGAGCTACAGGACCAGGCTGGACACTGCTGTAGAGAGTGAACTGCCAAGGCAGTGAAGGTGTTGGCAGCCCAGGGCCTCAAATGCAGGGTTTTTGTTTCACTCTGTGGTTTACGAGCAACCAATCAAGATTTTGAACAAGGAAGTGACAGGATTAAAACTGTATCTTAAGGAAACAATTCTGGAGGGAAGGAGTATGGAGAATTAGCAAGGACGAGATTTCCTTTTATGAACAGGAGGGAAGGTTTGTTGGATGGTGGTGTTCAGCTGAGGCCTGTGCCATGAGCCAGCATCCCTGTGAGTAGATAGCAATGGTGAGGACAGGGTCTAGACGGGCTGACAGGAAGGTTCTGCTTCTCGGGTGTGTGTTCAGAGACTTTGTAGTGTTTTGGCCGTCAGGCAATCCCTGGTGTGTACCTGCTGGGGGAGCCAAGACACAAAGGTCCTGGGTCCCTCTTGGACTCACAGGCCTGAAGGACAAGAGATCCTCTGTTCATACCGCCTGGCTGGGTCTTCTCTGCGTCTCGTCTGTTTATTTCTGCCAATCTTCAGGGAAGACTTGAGTGTTCTGTCTTGCCTTCACTTTGTATGGGCTAGTAAGAGTGGAGTTGTTTTCCACACTCGGACCAGACTTCAAGGGGAAGCAGTCACCAGATGAAGGATGGTGCTGGAGACAGCAGCCCAGCAGGAAATTCTTCCTCCAGGGCCGGTTCCACTTCTCCCTAGTAGGTCACGGCTGACATCTAGGTGAGAAGTGGGCTTCCCTGATGGCTCAGGCGGTAAAGCATCTGCCTACGATGCGGGAGACCCAGGCTCGATCCCTGGGTCGGGAAGATCCTTTGGAAAAGAAAATGGCAACCCACTCCAGTATTCTTACCTGGGAAATTCCAGGGACAGAAATTCCACTGGCGGGATCCAGTCCATGCGATTGCAAACAGTCGGACACAACTGAGCGGCTAACACTTCTCCTTAGGTGAGAAGTAACAGGATGACCAGAACTGGAGCACTGGCGGTAGGAACAGAAAGAAAGAAAGATTTCCAAATCGTTTTGATGGCAAACTAAGGAATTTAGGGCAAGAGCGAATTAAAGATAGTTCAGAAGTCTGGGGGTTGTGTGCTTCGGAAAACGCTGCTGCTGCCGTTGACAGATGGGGTCACAGGAAGAGGAGCAAAGCTGCCGTGGGAAGGTGCTGAGAGCGTTTCGAATTTCAGATGGGTGACTTTTACCCAGCGTAGCGTAGTTACTTCCCGGAAGTTTCAGAATTAGACTCTAGGTTTCCTGGACCAGACAAACGTGTTTTTAAAAAACTTATACCAAGACACATTCTGTGAAGTAAAATGTGCTTGTCGCGTTTCAGACGGTGATGGCATCTCCATGGAGCTGGAATGAAAAAACCAAGACTAAATGGAGACATTGATTTTAGGAGGTCTGTATATATTTAGAGGACATAAATGGAGAATCAGCTCGCAGGGAAAGATTGGGCAGATAGGATATATTTGGAAATAGCCAAGGGGCAGTTGTCTTGAAGAAGGAGTGAAAGCTGGGCAGTAAAGGGAAAGGAAAGAGGCAAGAATACTCTATATTTGGAGGGGAGAAAAAAAGTTTATAGGAAGTTTAAGTGAGAGGCAGGGCATAGATTGTAACCTGGGACATAATGAAGAGGTGAAACAAGTTTTTGCTTTTTAAGTGCAGACTTGCCAGGGGGAAAGAATGGGCGGGGAAGGAAGGATTAGAGATGGGAGGCAGAGGGAAGAATTCAGTTTAACAAAAAAATTATAAGTACCACTAAGGTGATGAGTGTGCTGCTGGGGACCAGGGATACAGAGATGGAGTAAACACAGTCCTGCCTTTGGGCCGTTTTCTGCCTCGTAAAGTACGGGACCAAGAATAAGATAAGGGGGACTTCACTGGTGGTCCAGTGGGTAAGACTCTGTTCTCCCAGTGTGGGGGGCCTGGATTCGACCCCCTGTCGGGGATCTAGACCCTGCGTACATGCCACAGCTAAGAAGCCACAAGCTGCAACTAAGACTCAGTGCAACCAAAATAAATAAATAATGTATTAAAATAATTATTAAAGAATAATGTAAGAACAACTAATATCTGCTAAGGCTTATGTGTTGGGAACTGTTGTAAATACGTCACATAAATAAACAACAAAGTCCTACTGTATAGCACAGAGAACTATATTTACTGTGTGTGTGTGTGTGTGTGTGTGTTAGTTGCTCAGTTGTGTCTGACTCTTTGCAGCCGAATGGGCTGTAGCCCACCAGGCTCCTCTGTCCATGGGATTCTTCAGGCAAGGATACTGGAGTGGGTTGCCATTCCCTTCTCCACGGGAACTTTTGGACCCAGGGATAGAACCCAGGTCTCCTGCATTGCGGGCAGATTCTTTACCATGTGAGCCACCATAAGTTAACAAGGTTCTACCGCATAGCACAGAGATCTATATTTAGTATCCTGTGATAAACCATAATTTGTGTGTGTGTGCGCGTGCGCGTAATGTCTGACTCTTTGTGACCCCAGGAACTGTAGCCTGCCAGGCTCCGCTGTCCATAGGATATTCCAGGTAAGAATATTGGAGTGGGTTGCCATTTCCTCCTCCAGGGGATCTTCCTGACCCAGGAATCAAATCCTTGTCTCTTGTGTCTCCATGTTGGCAGACAGATTCTTTACCACTGCACCACCTGGGAAAGCCCCAAACCATAATGGAAAAGATTTTTTTAAAAAAAGAATGTGTGTATGTATATAACTGAGTCACTTGGCTGTACAGCAGTATTTGATGCTACACTGTGGATCAACTATACTTCAATTAAAAAAAAAAAACCTATGTTCTCCTCTAGGAGTTTTATAGTTTCTGATCTTACATTTAGATCTTTAATCCATTTTGAGTTTATTTTTGTGTACGGTGATAGAAAGTGATCTAGTTTCATTCTTTTACAAGTGGTTGACCAGTTTTCCCAGCACAATCTTTACTCCATTGTATATTCTTGCCTCCTTTGTCAAAGATAAGGTGTCCATATGTGTGTGGATTTATCTCTGGGCTTTCTATTTTGTTCCATTGATCTATATGTCTGTCTTTGTGCCAGTACCATACTGTCTTGATGACTGTGGCTTTGTAGTAGAGCCTGAAGTCAGGCAAGTTGATTCCTCCAGTTCCATTCTTCTTTCTCAAGATTGCTTTGGCTATTCGAGGTTTTTTGTATTTCCATACAAATCTTGAAATTATTTGTTCTAGTTCTGTGAAAAATGTGGCTGGTAGCTTGATAGGGATTGCATTGAATTTGTAAATTGCTTTGGGTAGTATACTCATTTTCACTATATTGATTCTTCCGATCCATGAACATGGTATATTTCTCCATCTATTAGTGTCCTCTTTGATTTCTTTCATCAGTGTTTTATAGTTTTCTATATATAGGTCTTTAGTTTCTTTAGGTAGATATATTCCTAAGTATTTTATTCTTTTCGTTGCAATGGTGAATGGAATTGTTTCCTTAATTTCTTTTTCTACTTTCTCATTATTCGTGTATAGGAATGCAAGGGATTTCTGTGTGTTGATTTTATATCCTGCAACTTTACTATATTCATTGATTAGCTCTAGTAATTTTCTGGTGGAGTCTTTAGGGTTTTCCATGTAGAGGATCATGTCATCTGCAAACAGTGAGAGTTTTACTTCTTCTTTTCCAATTTGGATTCCTTTGATTTCTTTTTCTGCTCTAATTGCTGTGGCCAAAACTTCCAGAACTATGTTGAATAGTAGCGGTGAAAGTGGACACCCTTGTCTTGTTCCTGACTTTAGGGGAAATGCTTTCAATTTTTCACCATTGAGGATAATGTTTGACATAAATCACAGCAGGATCCTCTATGATCCACCTCCCAGAATTCTGGAAATAAAAGCAAAAATAAACAAATGGGATCTAATTAAAATTAAAAGCTTCTGTACAACAAAGGAAAATATAAGCAAGGTGAAAAGACAGCCTTCTGAATGGGAGAAAATAATAGCAACTGAAACAACTGACAAACAACTAATCTCAAAAATATACAAGCAACTTCTGCAGCTCAATTCCAGAAAAATAAACGACCCAATCAAAAAATGGGCCAAAGAACTAAGTAGACATTTCTCCAAAGAAGACATACGGATGGCTAACAAACACATGAAAAGATGCTCAACATCACTCATTATTAGAGAAATGCAAATCAAAACCACAATGAGGTACCACTTCACACCAGTCAGAATGGCTGCGATCCAAAAATCTGCAAGCAATAAATGCTGGAGAGGGTGTGGAGAAAAGGGAACCCTCCTACACTGTTGGTGGGAATGCAAACTAGTACAGCCACTATGGAGAACAGTGTGGAGATTCCTTAAAAAATTGCAAATAGAACTACCTTATGACCCAGCAATCCCACTGCTGGGCATACACACCGAGGAAACCAGAATTGAAAGAGACACATGTACCCCAATGTTCATCGCAGCACTGTTTATAATAGCCAGGACATGGAAACAACCTAGATGTCCATCAGCAGATGAATGGATAAGAAAGCTGTGGTACATATACACAATGGAGTATTACTCAGCCGTTAAAAAGAATTCATTTGAATCAGTTCTGATGAGATGGGTGAAACTGGAGCCAATTATACAGAGTGAAGTAAGCCAGAAAGAAAAACACCAATACAGTATACTAACACATATATATGGAATTTAGGAAGTTGGCAATGACGACCCTGTATGCAAGACAGGAAAAAAGACACAGATGTGTATACCAGACTTTTGGACTCAGAGGGAGAGGGAGAGGGTGGGATGATTTGGGAGAATGGGAATTATAACATGTATACTGTCATGTAAGAATTGAATCGCCAGTCCATGTCTGACGTAGGGTGCAGCTTGCTTGGGGCTGGTGCATGGGGATGACCCAGAGAGATGTTGTGGGGAGGGAGGTGGGAGGGGGGTTCATGTTTGGGAACGCATGTAAGAATTAAAGATTTTAAAATTTAAAAAAAATAAAAATTAAAAAAAAAAAAACACACATAAAGTTAAATTGAAAAAAAAGGTAAAGTTAAATTGAAAGATAAAAAAGGTTAAGTTGAAAAACAAAAAAGCTTTACATAAATTCATTGGCTCATTTAGTCCTTAACCACACCCCCTACATGGTGGTTATCATCGTTAGTAGCCACAGTTCAAAGGACGAGAAATTCAGGCACAGAAAGAGTAAATCATTTGCTCAAGGTCTTTATCATGCGGTCAGCTCTGGAGCCATGATTTGCACCCAGACTGTAGCTCTGCCCGCCAGGGGTCATGTGAACAGAACCCACCAAAGTGAAGGAGGAGTTGTTTTTCTGGCAGTGGATAGAGTAGGGCAGGAAATCTCAGAGCAGGAGTGAGTGGAGGCCAGGAGGTGGGTCCTAATAAAGGAACACGTGGTCACAAGCCCTGTATGGAACCCGCTGGTCGTGCATGTGTGTGGGCACGTGCACGTGTGTGTGTGTCACTGTTTTACCTAGTAATTTCACAGCTCTCATCTCTGACATTTGCTCTGTTCCATTCTAATCACAGAGGACAGTCACATTTGATTTTATTCTGTTTTTATGAACAATTAAGATGCTCTTAAAAAATCTCCTGGGGAGATGGAAGGGGGCTTCAGGATGCTGGGACACGCGTATACACATGGCTGATTCATGTCAATGTATGGCAAAAACCACCACTATATTGTAATTAGCCCCCAATTAAAATTAATTAATTAATTTAAAAAAAGAAAGAAAACTCAAACAAGGAAAAAGAATCACCGAGAACCAAGTTATCCTTCTAGGAGTATCAGTCCTGCCAATTGAAACCATCATTAGAGTGGAGTTTATGATTTTAAAAATAGTAAAATTTCCTTCTTTCTTTTCCACCTACCTCCTGACCTGTCCATCTACTCACCTACCCACCTATCAATGAGACCAGAGCAGACATCTAAGAATTTCCTATGTAGTTGAGACCCAGATAGTCTCTGGGAAAGAACCAGTGAACTTGAAGAGTGCTATTGACGATCACAACTGAAATTCCTGAAAATAAACAGATACTTTGCACAGAATGGTTAAAGCCCTTTCTGATATAAATATGTGATATATATGTAGAACTCCTGGTTAGATGGGGCCAGATCCTGAGCATGACCCCATTTCCCATCCCATTGCTGACCATCTGGACCCTCTGACCACTGACCCCCCGGTGGAACTGCCGTCTGAACTGGGGACACAGGGCATAGTGTTGTGACATTTGGCATGGTGTGAAGTTGTTTGTTATGTACATTACTTACTAGTTAAAAAATAAGCATGATGTTTGGTGGTTTGTATCAACCACATCAAAATAGTTGTGTCATTGTGGCCCAGTGGGAAAGTAGTTACATCACTCCAGTATTCTTGCCTGAAAAATCCCATGGAGAGAGGAACCTAGCAGAGGCTACAGTCCAAAGGATCACCAAGTCAGACCTGACTGAATACCGAAGAACACACACATGTTAAAGAAGAAGTAAATTCTGCCTTTGTGACAACGTGGATGAATCTGGAGGGCATTTAATTGCTAAGTGAAACACGTCAGTCACAGAAGGACACACAGAGCATAATTCGTACATAAGGATCTAAAATAATCAAAAACATAGAAATAGAGTGGAATGATGGTGGTCAAAGGCTGGGGGGAGAGGGGGAAAAGAGGAATTCCTATCCCAAATGTATAAAGTTTCGGTTACACAAGACGAGTAAGTTCCAGAGATCTGCTACACTGCATCGTGCCTGTAGTTAGCAATACTGAACTGTGTGCTCAGAAGTTTGTTAAGGGTGTAGCTTTCATGTTCAGTGTACTTACTTCAATAATAACGAGAAAGAAAAGGGCAGGAGGAATCTTTTGGAGGTGTGACGGCTATGTTTATTACCTTGATTGTGATGACAGTGTCACAGGTTTAGTTTTATGTCAAAACTCATCAAAGGGGACGCAGTCCTTAAAGTGTGTGCAGGTTTTTTTTGCATATCAATTACATCTCAATAAAACATATTAAGATTGATCTTTCTACAGAGGAAAAAAAATGTTATGTATAGGCAAAGGGATTATTCTTCAAAGTAAGCAGAGATGTTTAATAAAAGAAGTGAATTCAGGATTAAGAGGGGAGGTTTTTTACTCCTGTACAACAAAGTTATTTTATGCTACTCATGAGGCAAGGATTGGTCTAACTCTGACGAAAGGCCCATCTCTGTTCCCGGCTCTGAAAGAACAGCCAGGCGTTGGGCATAACACCACCACCACCCTGTGGTAATACGTTGTAATTCAGGGTATTTCATGAAAAGCAGTACAGCTGATGTGTTTACAGCATGAGCATTTTTGTTCCTTCTCCTTTGTATAACAGTATAATAGCACTTTATAAAGTCATGAATTTTTATCCCTTTAATATTAATTAGAAAAACAGTTAGAAACTTCTAAAGGAGGAACAGATTAAAAATAACTTCACAAAATAACCACAGTCTCAGGAAGGTGATCCTCCCTACAGCGTTTCTCAAGACAATTACAAAGCAGTGTAGGGGACGAAGTACTTTCATAATCATTAGATGGCTTAATGACATAGAGGTTAATTAGAATACGTTGATACTTAATATAGTGCTTATTATATTGCTTTAGAATGCTTTAATTTGTAAATATGGTGAATTCTAAACTATTACATTTCATTGTTCAGTTGCTAAATTGTGTCCGACTGTTTCCCACCCTGTGGACTGCAGCTTGCCGGGCTACTGTGTTCTGTAGAATGGATAAAGAACAAGGTCTTGCTGTATAGCACAAGGAACTATATTCAAGATCCTGAGATAAACCATATGGAAAAGAATATAAAAAAGAATGTATATATATGTATAACTGAATCACTCTGTCGTGCAGCAGAAATTAACACAGCCTTGTAAATCAGCTATGCTTCGATTGAAAATATTGTGCATTCTAAATATGTGTCCCCAAGGTAGAGTTGATAGTATTTCAGATGAAATAATGAAGCTGAGCTTCTGGGGTGGCCCAGTGGTTAAGAATCCACCTTGCAATGCAGGGGACACAGGTTCGCTCCCTGGTCAAGGAAGACCCCACAAGCCATAGAGCAACTAAGCCCATGAGCCATGACTTCCGAGGCTGCGCTCTAGAGCCCTCCAGCCCCAACCAGCGAAGCCCATGTGCCCGGAGCCCTTGCTTCACAAACAGGAGAAGCCCCCTCAGCAAGAAGCCCTCACACGGCAACCTGAGAGTAGCCCCACTCGCCACAGCTAGAGAGAAGCCTGCGCACAGCAAAAAAGGCCCAACACAGCCAAGAATAATTGTAAATAAATAATAACAAGGATGCTTTTTAATATATCCAGACATTTCAGAGCCCTTCTCTAGGCGTGGGGAAGCTGTGGTTGCTTCATTATGTTTCCCTGGGCATGTATGGTCTCCTGATTTCTTAGGGGGCAGACCTGATCGCTTCCCAGGGTTTGTGCTTATTGCGGCATAACAAACTTTTATTTGACAGGTTACGTTTTTTCCTTTTGGGACAGGGAAGATGTCAGGAACTGTGGTGGAAAGGCTCTTCTGTCACTGTGTTGAACACGGCAGGATGAAAAACTGCAAAGCCATGTACAGGGCCACTTTAGAGTTTTCTGCTTCACTTGACTCAACAACCTCTTACATGCACAGTACTAGTAGGTATACACCAGAAATACACCCATGTATGATGGATGGCCAGACTACATTTTTCTCTCAAAATATACAGCCCAGACAACCTCCAACCTGAGGGTGTGTGTATGTGTGTTTCTCTCAAAATGTACAGCCCAAACAACCTCCAGCCTGAGGGTGTGTGTATGTGTGTGTGTGTGTGTGTGTGTGTGCGCGCGCGCATGCTAGAGGATTATGTGCATATGTGTGTTGCATGTAAAGGTCAACTGTTACTTCTGGAAAATTTCTTTTTTTTTTTTTTCAATTACTCATTTACATTTTATTTTCTTTCCAGTTTTATTGCGATCCATGGCATAGAACATTGTAGAACTTTAAGGCACCCAACACAATAATTGTATATATGTCTATATAGTGAAATGATTACAGTAAGTTTGGTTATCATCCATCACCTCTTTACCATTTGTTCTCCTGTGTAACAAAGTTCACTGTGTCACCTAAGCTTTTTTGGTAAGATGCTTTTCACTTTCAGCTTCGTTTTGCAGGTTATATTCTTGATTATTTATTCCTCTGCCAACGATCCTTTAAGATATGAACTTACCAAAGATCTCTCTCTGCAGACACAATAATTTCTTCCTTCAGGATTACCTCTACTTTTGTTACCAGAATTCTTTTTGAACGTTTACTTATCTATCCAGATTAGATCTCTTGATTATACTGTGAGTTTTTCTTTTTTTTTTCCCCAGAAATTTTCTTTTTTAAAAAATATAAACTTATTTATTTTAATTGGAAGCTAATTACTTTACAATATTGTGTTGGTTTTGCCATACATCCACATGAATCCACCATGGGTGTACATGTATTCCTCATCCTGAACCCCACTCCCACCTCCCTCCCCACCCCATCCCTCTGGGTCATCCCAGTGCACCAGCCCCGAGCACCTTGTCTCATGCATCGAACCTGGACTGGCGATTCATTTCACATATGATAATATACATGTTTCAATGCCATTCTCCCAAATCATCCCACCCTTGCCCTCTCCCACACAGTCCAAAAGACTGTTCTATACATCTGTGTCTCTTTTGCTGTCTTGCATACAGGGTTATCGTTACCATCTTTCTAAATTCCATATATATGCATTAGTATACTGTATTGGTGTTTTTCTTTCTGGCTTACTCCACTCTGTATAATAGGCTCCAGTTTCATCTACCTCATTAGAACTGATTCAAATGTATTCCTTTTAATGGCTGAGTAATACTCCATTGTGTATATGTACCACAGCTTTCTTATCCATTCATCTGCTGATAGACATCTAGGTTGTTTCCATGTCCTGGCTATTATAAAGAGTGCTGCAAAGAACATTGGGGTACACGTGTCTCTTTCACTTCTGGTTTCCTCGGTGTGTATGCCCAGCAGTGGGATTGCTGGGTTGTATGGCAGTTCTATTTGCAATTTTTTATAGAATCTGCACACTGTTCTCCATAGTGGCTGTACTAGTTTGCATTCCCACCAACAGTGTAAGAGGGTTCCCTTTTCTTCACACCCTCTCCAGCATTTATTGCTCGTAGACTTTTGGATAGCAGCCATTCTGACTGGCATGAAATGGTACCTCATTGTGGTTTTGATTTGCATTTCTCTGATAATTAGTGATATTGAGCATCTTTTCATATGTTTGTTAGCCATCTGTATGTCTTTTTTGGAGAGATGTCTGTTTAGTTCTTTGACCCATTTTTTGATTGGGTCGTTTATTTTTCTGGAATTGAGCTGCAGGAGTTGCTTGTATATTTCTGAGATTAATTCTTTGTCAGTTGCTTCATTTGCTATTATTTTCTCCCATTCTGAAGGCTGTCTTTTCACCATGCTTATAGTTTCCTTTGTTGTGAGAAGCTTTTAATTTTAATTAGGTCCCATTTGTTTATTTTTGCTTTTATTTCTGATATTCTGGGAGGTGGGTCTTAGAGGATCCTGCTGTGATTTATGTCAGAGAGTGTTTTGCCTATGTTCTCCTCTAGGAGTTTTATAGTTTCTGGTCTTACGTTTAGATCTTTAACCCATTTTGAGTTTATTTTTGTGTGCGGTGTTAGAAAGTGTTCTAGTTTCATTCTTTTACAAGTGGTTGACCAGTTTTCCCAGCACCACTTGTTAAAGAGATTGTCTTTTCTCCATTGTACATTCTTGCCTCCTTTGTCAAAGATAAGGTGTCCATAGGTGTGTGGATTTATCTCTGGGCTTTCTATTTTGTTCCATTGATCTATATTTCTGTCTTTGTGCCAGTACCATACTGTCTTGATGACTGTGGCTTTGTAGTAGAGCCTGAAGTCAGGCAGGTTGATTTCTCCAGTTCCATTCTTCTTTCTCAAGATTGCTTTGGCTATTCGAGTTTTTTTTTTATTTCCATACAAATTATGAAATTATTTGTTCTAGCTCTGTGAAAAATACTGTTGTTAGTTTGATAGGGATTGCATTGAATCTATAGATTGCTTTGGGTAGTATACTCATTTTCACTATATTGATTATTCCGATCCATGAACATGGTATATTTCTCCATCTATTAGTGTCCTCTTTGATTTCTTTCACCAGTGTTTTATAGTTTTCTATATATAGGTCTTTTATTTCTTTAGGTAGATATATTCCTAAGTATTTTATTCTTTTCATTGCAATGGTGAATGGAATTGTTTCCTTAATTTCTCTTTCTATTTTCTCATTATTAGTGTATAGGAATGCAAGGGATTTCTGTGTGTTGATTTTATATCCTGCAACTTTAAAAACAATACAGTAGCTTATTTTTTTCTAAGGATAAAAGCAAAATGATTTCACAAACTTCTAGAATAATAAATCCCAGATTTTGTTTTATGACTATAAATATCATTATGTTAAATGGATCTTATCATTTGTCTCATAGTTTTTGAGCTGTTTTTTATGGAGCTGTAGAATTCTTCTGAGTAGCCCAGAATGTGGCAGTTGAGCTGGTTAGGTTCTGGAATACCTTTTCAAAGTGCCTGGTCATACGCAGAGAACAGACTTGTGGTTGACAAGGAGGAGAGCAGGGAGGGATGGATTGGGAGTTTGGAATTAGCAGATGGAAACTATTATATGAATAAATAGCAGGGCTCTACTCCATCTGCCTCCCGATGCAGGAGACGGGTTCAGTCCCCGGGTTGGGAAGATCCCCTGGAGGAGGGCATGGCAATACCCTCTCCAATATTCTTGCGTGGGGAATTCCATGGACTGAGGAGCCTGGTGGGCTACAGTCCATGGGGTTGCAGAGTCGGACATGACTGAGCAGACCCTGTAGCACAGGGAACTATATTCAATATCCTATGATAAACCATAATGGAAAAGAATATGAAAAGGGATATATATATGTATAACTGAGTCACTTCACTGTACAGCAAAAAAGAATACAAACATTGTAAGTTAAGTATACTTCAATAAATTTTAAAAAATAAAATAAAAACAAAGTTTATGATCATATATTCTGATACACAAAACTACTTGAGGACAATTGCTTCAAGTGGTAGTTTATAAAATGGGAAATGTTTCATAACTTTGTAATTTGTAAATAGAGCACCTACATCACCTTATTAAAGTGAAAGTGAAAGTCACTGTGTCATGTTCAACTCTGAGATTCTATGGACTATACAGTCCATGGAATTCTCCAGGCCAGAATACTAGAGTGGGTAGCCTTTTCCTTCTCCAGGGGATCTTCCCAATCCAGGGACCAAACCCAGGTCTCCCGAATTGCAGGCAGATTCTTTACAGCTGAGCCACAAGGGAAGCCCAAGAATACTGGAGTGGGTAGCCTGTCCCTTCTCCAGCAGATTTTCCCGACCCAGGAATTGAACTGGGGTCTCCTGTGTTGCAGGCGGATTCTCTAACGACTGAGCTATGAGGGAAGCCCTATCACCTTACTGGGTTATTCTTAAATACTAATTCTGGGAACACACGCTGTCTCCATTCTTCTATAAGCTGAGAGTCACCTCCCTGGCTACATTATCCTCTGGCAGTAAGAGTGCAGAGTCCTAACTACTGGAATTCCCAACGTGCTCAGTTATTAAAGCCAAATGACTCCTCCCACCTTTGCTGGAGCAGAACAAGCAGGGGTGGAAAGAGGGCAGAAGTGGTGCCCCAATGGGCTCCACATACAGAGGAAAGGCCTTCCCAGGTGGCACTAGTGGCAAAGAACCTGCCTGCTAGTGCAGGAGACAGAGGAGACGCGGTGCGACCCCTGGGCCAGGAAGGTCCCCTGGAGGAGGGCATGGCTACTCACTGCAGTGTTCTTGCCTGGAGAATCCCGTGGACAGAGGAGCCTGGCGGGCTACAGTCCAGAGGGTCACAAAGAGTCGGACATGACTCATGCAAGCGTGCGTGCACACAGAGGAAAGGATCGCTTTGAATGTAGAGATGCAGTACTTCTTATAACTGTATTTTAGGAGGTTTCTTGTCCCCAGTTTTTAAAATGTTTGAAGTTAAGTAAGAGTAAATGATTACACTGAGTGGAGTCAATTAAAGTGCTAAGATATCTTTTAAGGTTTTATACAAATTTTTATACTTAAATATTTATGAGAGTTTATTAAACCTGACTGATAATTATAATCACAAAAAGAAATTTTCCTTTAAAAAATTAATTAAAAACATTTTAATGGTATATTTTAATTAATTGAATTAATTGAAATTTTAATTAATATAAAAATTAATTTTTATATTGCTTTACAATATAGTGATGGTTTCTGCCATATATCAACATGAATCAGCCACAGGCATACACATGTCTCCTCCCCCTTAAACCCACCTCCCACCTCCCTCCGATCCTCCTCCTCTAGGTTGAAAGATAATACTGATGATCCTATTGGCTGGGCAGCAAAGAATGCGCAGACATAGAGAACAGACTTTTGGTCAAAGTGGGAGAGGGAGATGGTGGGAAGACTTGAGAGAGTAGTATTGAAACATATATATTACCAAGTGTAATACATGGATAGCCAGTGGGAATTTGCTGTATGATACAGGAAACCCAAAGCTGAGGCTCTGTGACAGCAGAAGTAGTTTTTAATATGTGTAGGTTTGTGTCCTACTCCAATCTATTGAAGCAGAACATCCCCGATGAAATGTAAGTTGGTGCAGTCTCAATGGAAAACAGCATGGAGGTAACTTAAAAAACTAAAAACAGAGCTTCCATGTGATCCCAGCAATCCCACTCCTGGGTATATAGCCAGGAAAGACAAAGACTCTATAATGTGAAAAGTTTCATGCACCGCAGTGTTCACAGCTGCACTGTTTACAGTAGTTGAGACATGGAAGCAACCTAAATGTCCCTCGGTAGATGAGTCACTTAACCTGTGGTGTATATACCCAATGGAATGTTCAGTTCAGTTCAGTTCAGTCGCTCAGTCGTGTCCGACTCTTTGCGACCCCATGAATCGCAGCACGCCAGGCCTCCCTGTCCGTCACCAACTCCCGGAGTTCACTCAGACTCATGTCCATGTCCATCGATTTGGTGATGCCATCCAACCATCTCATCCTCTGTCGTCCCCTTCTCCTCCTGCCCCCAACCCCTCCCAGCATCAGAGTCTTTTCCAGTGAGTCAACTCTTCGCATGAGGTGGCCAGAGTATTGGAGTTTCAGCTTTAGCATCAGTCCTTCCAATGAACACTCAGGACTGATCTCCTTTAGGATGGACTGGTTGGATCTCCTTGTAGTCCAAGGAACTCTCAAGTGTCTTCTCCAACACCACAGTTCAAAAGCATATTACTCAGCCTTAAAAAAGGATGAAACTTTGCCATTTATAACAACATGGGTATACTCAGATGATATTATGTTAAATGAAATAAGTCAGAGAAAGACAAATACTGTGTGATATCACTTGTGAAATCTAAAAGCATAATAAAAGCAAATCTGTATTCAAAACAGAAGCAGACTCACAGATATAAAACACAAACTTAAAGATATGGAGTTGAACAAACTCTGAGAGAAAGTGAAGGACAGGGAAGCCTGGCATGCTGCAGTCCATGGGGTTGCAACGAGTCAAGACATGACTTAGTGACTGTACATGCACATGCTTACCAAAGGGGAAAAGGAAGTGGGAGGAACAAATTAGGAATATGGGGTCAGCAGATACAAACTACATAAAATAGACAAGCGATGAGGATTTACTGTATGGCACAGGGAACTATATTCAATATCTTATGATAACCTATAATAGAAAATAATCTGAAAAAAAGTATAACTGAATCACCTTGCTGTACACCTGAAACCAACACAATATTGTAGATCAGCTATTGTTGTTCAGTAGCTCAGTCGTGTCTGACTCTTTGGAACCTCATGATCTACACCACGCCAGACTTCCCCATCCTTCACCATCTCCTGAAGTTTGCTCAAAGTCCTATCCATTGAGTCGCTGATGCCATCAAACCATCTCATCCTCTGTTGTCCCCTTCTCCTCCTGCCTTCCGTCTTTCTCAGCATCAGGGTCTTTTCCCATGAGATCAACTATACTTCAGTTTTAAAAAGTCCCACATGAACTGAGACTGTTCATGTCTATAAAGTTCTCCATGTGATTCAGGTGATCAGCCAGATTTTAGAATAATAACTGGTGTATCTGTTAGGGCTTAATGTAGATCAACTTTAACAGAGATTTCCTACAGAATTCAGAAGGGGAAAGAGGAATATAAGGCACAAAACCAAAGGGTCTGGAGTTAAGAGGAACTGAGGGAAATTTGGAGGCTGATAGAGAAACCAGGCATTAAGCAATTGAATAAGCTGCTGATAAAAGAGATTGACGGACTGAATCAGAATGACAGTAGTTGGCTAACCTTCCAAAGTCATAAGACAATGGGCAGTAACCATTTATCATAAGCTTGGGCATATTTGTGGAGAAAAATAGTTCTTATTTTATAATCAGGCAAAAACTAGAAGAGCTAATAAAAGAAAAAAATGATGCTGTCATAGAAGGCACATACATTAATGTGCAATCTTGTGATGAAGATGGACTTTTCGTTTCAGAGATGGAGAGCAGAATTTGGACCTGTGTGCTTTGCATTCGACCTTTCAAGCCAAATTTTGTCAGTTTAACTGTTGGATAAAATAGGGAATGATAGAAAGTTTATTGCAGATAATCACTGATATATACATTGTATAGATATATGCTGGATACCGTTCAAATACAAAATTAATTGTGATGCAGTAGATGGTCTCCTTGGTGTAAAGACTTCCCTCGTGGCTCAGGTGGTAAATAAAGTAAAGGCTTCCCTGGTGGTTCAGGTGGTAAGGAATGCGCCTGCAGTGCAGGAGACCCGGGTTCAATCCCTGGGTCAGGGGGAGATCCCCTGGAGAAGGGAATGGAAACCCACTTCAGTATTCTTGCCTGGGACATCCCAGGGACAGAGGAGCCTGGTGGGCTACAGTCCTCGGAGTTGCAAAGAGTCGGACACAACCGAGCGACTAATACTGGTGGAGTGAATGGCAGTGAATAAAAGCAGACTGGCTTTCAATTTGGGGGAAAGCAAACCCCAAGAGAATAGTCAGCAACTGAATGCTTAAATTTGCTACAGGGACATGTGCAAATCAGAAAGAGATGGCTGCAGAGTAAAGCCCTCTGGATGTGGTTCTCAGCATGCCGTCAAGCGCCCTGCCCAGGCTCTCCCTTAAAAGTTCTCGGTGTGCAGTTCATGTTTCCTCTCAAAGGATTCCAGCTGCTTTATCTGAACATCCGTCTTCACCTCACTGATTCATTTGTGCAATTAAGAACTGTTCTCTGTGCTGGGAACCATGATAAAGCGCTGGCACTGCAGTGGTGAATAAGGTGGGCCTGGCCCTGCTCTAACTAATAGGGAGATTAGTTTGAGGGTAATTGAATTTTGAAGAGCCCCTGGCACCAGAGTGGAGTTATCCAAGAGCAGTGGTCATCATTTTATAATTCTTACTGGTAAATAAGACTGATACTCTAAGAAGTAAAACAGTAATACTATATAAGAGTTGTAAAGTCTGCTCCATTATTAAATATAATTTCATGATTGATTTATTTTAATGTTTAGAAAACTAGTATGCATTTTGGGACTGTATACTTTATGTAGTTAAACCTGATCTTTTGGGGATAATTTCTTTAAATGTAAGCATCAAGCCATTGTTCAGAAATGGTATATCTTTTTATTTAACTATGTCAGTCCCACTTAAAATACTTTTCCCAGAAGTATGGCCTGTTAAAAGAGTACCTTGCTTATGAAACTTTGTATGGCATTTGGAAGTTTATGAAAGATATTTATGCTATATTTTGTTTTGTCCTAGCAACTCTGAGGAATGCAGGGCAGGCGATATTTATCCTTACCTTACAGATAGGAAAACTTAGGGTCATAAATGTTGTCACTCATATACAGTCACAAATACAGTAAATGGAGCCAGAGATGGAACTCAATACAGGGTTCTTTTTTTATTTTTTAATATTTTTAATTTATTTGGATGCACCAGGTCTTAATTGTGGCACGTGGGATCTGTTACAGTTCTCTGACCAGAAATCAAACCTGGGTCCCCTGCTCTGGGAGCACGGAGTCTTAGCCACAGGAGCGCCAGGGACGTCCCAAGGGCTCTCGTTTAGGAGTCAGGCCTATCTCTTTTGCCCTTTCTGACACTGTATTGACTTGCTGGAAAGAAAATTTGAAATCTCTTTCTCTGCTGAATTCCTCAAGATCTGAGAAATATGTTTTAATCCTTTAAATTTCTTACTTTTTGTTTCTTAATTATTGAATAAATCTGTTAACATACTCATTATTTTCTTAGTGTCAAGTACATGGTTATATGTGTAGAATGGAAAAATAAATAAGATACAGAGGAGCGAGACAAGAATTTTTTATTTCACATGGTTAGTGCTACGTGTGTGTGTGTGTGTGTGTGTGTGTTTGTGTTGTGCTGGGTGCACCCAGGGTATGACGGTGACCTGAGCCTTGGAGGATGATAGGATGGAATGGGAGAAAATCAGAGGAAGAAAAATCAGAGGAAGGTATTATGAGTAGAAGGAAATGCTTGAGTAAGAGCTTGGACACAGGGATTCATGGAGGATTTGGGGGTTCACAGGTACTTCTCTTCTCTACTGTGGATGAATTTAGGAGGACTGCTGAAGATGAAACTGTTAAAGAAGGTGGGTCATTTATGGAAGGAAGAGTCTCTGCCTAGCTCACAACTCTGGATTTACACTGTGGGTCATAGGAAACCACTAAACGTATTAAACCAGAGTTTTGCAAGATCAAAAAAAATTTTTCCCCCATGGGTAATTCTGTCCACAGTGGGAAGAATGGACTAGTGGTGGGAAAAATTGCTAGTATGGAGACCACGTAGGGTACTGTTGAGTTCAAAGGAGTGAGAGAAGCTTGAACTCGGGCAAAGGCAGGAGTGGAAAGGGATGGAATGAAAGATAAGATCTGTTCTGTAATGAATAACACTTATCATGGAGCCTAAGGTGACTGATGATGATATCTTGTCATGCCGCCTTTTTAAAGAATTACGTATCTTTTCCTATCCATTGTTTCACATATCGCAATAGCACATAAAGATATGCAGATATTATTTCCACTTAGAAGTTAAAGTCTGTAAAACTAAAGAGGCTTACGTTTAAGGAAGTCTTCTAGACTCATTGATGTTATAGGTTCTGAACAGGTACCCCGTACACAGACAGCTTTCCTGGATCTCATATGACAAACGATATGGCAGCAAAAGGTATAAGACAAAGAATAATTCTCTGGGAGAATGAAGTAGACAGAATTAGAAGGAGATCCTAGTTCTATTCCTGCGTTTGGAAGATACGCTGGAGAAGACTGTGTACCCACTCCAGGATTCTTTCTTTTTTTGGGGGGGGGGCTTTTTTTTTAATTCTTGGGCTTCCCTTGGGGCTCAGCTGGTAAAGAATCCACCTGCAATGTGGGAGACCTGGGTTCGATCCCTGGGTTGGGAAGATTCCCGTTAGAAGGGAAAGGCTACCCACCCCAGTATTCTGGCCTGGAGAGTTCCATGGACTGTATAATCAATAGGGTCTCAAAGAGTCAGACACGACTGAGTGACTTTCAGAGGAAAGAAGTGATTACATACAAAATATACAGTGGTGAAAATTCTCTTGACCTATGTCTTCGTCTGTTCAGGCTGCTATAACAAAAATGCCAAAGACTGCCAAAATAAACAGTAAATACTTATTTCTCACAGTTCTGTAGTCTGGGAAGTCTAAGATCAGTGTCCCAGTAGGGAGAGCCATCTTCTGGCTGGGGCTCTGGGGTCTTTTTTGTAAGGGCTTTAGCTCCATTCACACGGGCTCTACCCTCTTGACACACGCGTTTGTGCTAAGTTGGTTCAGTCGTGTCTGACTCTGAGACGCTATGGACTGTAGCCCGCCAGGCTCCTCTGTCCGTGGGATTCTCCAGGTAAGAATACTGGAGTGGGTTGGCATGCCCTCCTGCAGGGGATCTTCCCAACCCAGGGATTGAACCTGCATCTTTTTAAGTCTCTTGCTTTGGCAGGCGGGCTCTTTACCACTAGTGCCACCTGGGAAGCCCCTCTTGACACGGTCTCCTCCCAAAGGCTCTACCTGCTAGTACCATCACACTGGGAGTTAGGATTGCCCTCCAACATTTAGTCCGTAACAGCCCACATCTCCTATCACAACAAATTGTATTCCCATTCCCTAGGAGAGAAGTTAAGGGGTCATGTTGGGACAAGACGAGAAGCTCAAGATGCTTCTGGAATTTTTGAAGGCATCTGTAAAACATGAGTCATGACTGACATTTCCCCTTTTCCACATCAGACTCTTCACCACGTCTATGTGGTGTTTCCCCCAAAGCCAACATATGAAAATGTACATTTATCAGATAAATCAGGCAGGAACAGATTTTTCCGAGATTCTTAGCTTTATAAAAAGGCTCACTGGATGGCTGTTTATAAAGCTGCACTCTCCTTAGGACATCAATGTAGTAAGTCCCCAAAGCAGCTTCAACTTTTGACTTAGAGGTGTTTCTGAAATGTTAGGTGAAATACTGGAGCACTCGTGTGTATAATTTAAAAGAGAAATTACTTGTGTGTGCTTTTAGAAAGGGGTGTGAAATGAGTAATTCCACAGCTTGAAGACGTTGGACTGCAGAAAGCCAGATAGAAAAGAGATCTTAAAACTTTTAAAGCTTATTTTTTTGAAACATTTTTTTGCAAAGCCGATTCATTTGACTTTTTGGTTTTAATATTTGGAAACTGGGTTATTGGATTACTATTGGGGGCTCTGTGGCTTTCTTGATTTTTCATGAGGGTCAAATAATACTAAACTAATATCTGCTAGATTATGTAATGAAAAGTGAAAGTCACTCAGTCATGTCCGACCCTTAGAATTCCAATCTGTGGAATTCTACAGGCCAGAATACTGGAGTGGGTAGCCTTTCCCTTCTCCAGGGGATCTTCCCAACCCAGGGATCAAACCCAGGTCTCCCACATTGCAGGTGGATTCTTTATCAACTGAGGTATCAGTTTATGTGACCAATGGCTGTTAAATGCAAATGTTTCTAAGCCCTTTTTTGAGGGAGGGGAGAGTTTATCCCTTATCCTAGAAATTGCAAACAACATAAAATTCTAATATGTATTTTTAGTAGATTTTAATAATAGCTCTCTGGTCATAACTATTTATTATTTCTGTTACCAAATTCAGTTTGTCATTCTAGGTGAACAGTAATATTGAATATATTAAATATTGTGGTTTTTAAAAACCTTCTTGTTTCTTCATCTGTTTGACTCGTTATTTTGAGATTTTTCAAACCGCATCATTTTTCTCTGAACCATACTTTACTTATATGATGATATTGGCTGGAGCTGTTGCAGATTAATCATTTTTGTTATGTGCCTTCTTTCATGAGAAGTGTTTGTTTAACTCTCCATGTATAAACAGAAGTTTATTTTGAGGATTAACTTTCATGTGAAAAACTGCCTCCTAGTTAAATCTTTTTAATCACATCTCTAGGAAAGTGAGCTAACTTTAGATGTTCTTTTTTTTTCTTCCTTTTTTTCTTTCTTCAAGAATTTAAAATTGACTGTTTGTATATTATAACATAGAGAAGTTTATAAATGCATGAAAATAAGGACTATATCTTACAAATCTCTGTATTCTCCTCAGCCTTACACATTGCAAATAAATCCATGCTTGTGCAGGATTGAAAAAAATATATAAAGCCAAATGGGACAAGACATAAATGTGCTTTGAAGGTGGCTGTGTAAAGAGCATCTTTAAATTAGCAATAGTCTTAAAATCAGGATAGACAGATATTTTCCTGCCCTCTGACTGTCCCTCCCCAGCCCTTCATGCAGGGATGGCATTTGAGCCCCGTATACACTTTTTTGTGTTGTATCTGATGTTTTTTGGGCTTCCCTGGTGGCTCACGTGGTAAAGAATCCGCTTGTAATGCGGGAGACCTGGCTTCAGTCCCTGGGTTGGGAAGATCTCCTGGAGGAGGGCACGGCAACCCACTCCAGTATTCTTGCCTAGAGAATCCCATGGACAGAGGAGCCTGGTGGGCTGCAGTCCCTGGGGTTGCAGAGTCAGACAGGACTAGCGGCTGAGCACTACTGTTTGTATACACAGTAGAAAGGAGCAGGCTCAGGTGTGCTGAATGCCGGGACCCAGAAAGTCATTTATAGCCTCTCTTTTCCATTTTCTACCGTTTTCTTTAAAAGACAAACTTATATACCATTTTACACTGTAAAAGTTATTTGGGGATTTCCCCGGTAGTCCATCATGAGAAACGCTGGGCTGGAAGAAGCACAAGCTGGAATCAAGATTGCCGGGAGAAATCTCAATAACCTCAGATATGCAGATGACACCACCCTTATGGCCAAAAGTGAAGAGGAACTAAGCCTCTTGATGAAAGTGAAAGAGGAGAGCGAAAAAGTTGGCTTAAAGCTCAACATTCAGAAAACGAACATCATGGCATCTGGTCCCATCACTTCATGGGAAATAGATGGGGAAACAGCGGAAACAGTGTCAGACTTTATTTTTCTGGGCTCCAAAATCACTGCAGATAGTGATTGCAGCCATGAAATTGAAAGACGCTTACTCTTTGGAAGGAAAGTTATGACAAACCTAGATAGCATATTCAAAAGCAGAGACATTACTTTGCCAACAAAGGTCCGTCTAGTCAAGGTTATGGTTTTTCCAGTGGTCATGTATGGATGTGAGAGTTGCACTGTGAAGAAAGCTGAGTGCCGAAGAATTGATGCTTTTGAACTGTGGTGTTGAAGAAGACTCTTGAGAGTCCCTTGGACTGCAAGGAGATCCAACCAGTCCATCCTAAAGGAGATCAGTCCTGCGTGTTCATTGGAAGGACTGATGTTGAAGCTGAAATTCCAGTACTTTGGCCACCTGATGTGAAGAGCTGACTCATTTGAAAAGACCCTGAAGCTGGGAAAGATTGAGGGCAGGAGGAGAAGGGCACGACAGAGGATGAGATGGTTGGATGGCATCATCGACTCAATGGACATGGGTTTGAGTGAACTCTGGGAGTTGGTGATGGACATGGAGGCCTGGCGTGCTGTGATTCATGAGGTCGCAAATAGTCGAACACAACTGAGTGACTGAACTGAACTGGTAGTCCAGTGGTTAAGACCTCGCACTTCCAATGCAGTTCTATTCCTGACTGGGGAATGAAGAACGCATATACCGCCTGGCATGGCCAAGAAATAAATAAAATAAAAGTGATTTTGGTTTAACACTTATGAAGGTCTTAAAGTGTCAGTGAAGTGAGAGTCACTCAGTTGTGTCTGACTCTTTGTGACCCCATGGACTATACAGTCCAAAATTCTCCAGGCCAGAATACTGGAGTGAGTAGTCTTTCCCTTCTCCAGAGTATCTTCCCAAACCAGGGATCGAACCCACATTTCAGGTGGATTCTTTACTAGCTGAGCCACAAGGGAAGCCCCTTAAAGTGCCAATGAATGTGTTAATTGGTGACGTTGTTAAAATACGGAGAACACAGTCTTTGCTCTGTGAACGTCACAGCCTGATGGGACCACAAACAGGCCACTCAGTTGTCAGAGGTGCCATTAAACAGGTAGGAGAAAGATGCATTCGATGGGCAAAGTGGAGGTGTTCACTTTTTCCTAGCGGGTGGGGAAGCCTTCCGGGGCCGTGGCACTGAGTCGGAGTCGAAGTGATTAGGAGCTTTCAAGACAGTCAATTGTGGGGACTTCCCTGGGGGTCCAGTGGTTGATAAGTCCACCTTCCAGTTCAGAGGATGCGGTTTGATGCCTGGTGGGGGGCTGAGATCCCACATGCCTTGGGACAGCTTATCCCTCCTGCCACAACTACTAAGCCCTCATCCCTCGACGAAGATCTTGCCTGCTGCAGCTGAGACCTGACACAGCCAAATAAAAGGATATTTTATATATATATATATATATATATATATATATATATATATATATATATATATATGTATTTTTTTTTAAGACAGGTTATTGAGGAAAGGACATTTAGGGCAGAGGGAGGAGCCTGCAAATGGGCAAGTGGGGGGTTTGGAGAGCATCACACAGGTGTCTTTTCTGACCCATATAGAAGTTTGGATTTTATATTGCAGGCAAAACAAAAAAAAAAGATACAGATGAACTGATTTACAAAATAGTAAAAGAGCCACAGACATAGAAAACTAATTTATGGTTACCAAAGGGGAAAGAGGTGGGGAGGGATAAATTAGGAGTGTGGGATTAAAGTATACATATTTCTGTGTACAAAACAGGTAACCAGCAAGGACCTGCCGTATAGCACAGGGAACTCTCTTCCATATTTTGTAATACCCTATAAGGGAAAAGAGTCTGAAAAGGAATTGGTATATGTATAACTGAATCACTTTGGTGTATATCTGAAACTAAGACAATATTGTAAGTCAGCTACACTTCACTTAGAAAAAGAGAAAACCAGAAGGACCCTAAGCAGCAGCATATTGTTATTGGGTTTTCATTTTAGAAAATTACTTTAATAAACGTGGAAAAGAAATATTAGGTTACTTATGCTGTTAAAAAAACAGCCTTATAGAACATAAGTAGACTAAACGTTAATTTTTCTTCCTCATTGCCTTAAGCAACTTCACAAAAATCTGAAAACACCCACGTTTTAGCCTTTGAATTGCCAAGAGGTTTGTTCCCTACGTGAGTTATCTCTCTCTGGCATTTCAAGATTTTGTGTTTGGGTTTAAGAATGTAGACTTTCTACCCTGGGCTATAGCAGGGCGACTCATCACTGAACTCTTCCTTATTCTCACCCTTTCTCTCTTAATCCTTTTTTTTTTTTTTTTGACATTAAATTATTTTTTTAACACCGGAAACATTTTGTATTGGGGTTAGCCAGTTAACAGTGTTGTGGGAGTTTCAGGTGAACAGAGAAGAGACTCAGCCATGTGCACATGTAGCCCTGCTCCCCCAACCCCCCTCCACCCAGGCTGACACATAACACTGGGCAGATTTCCATGTGCTCGGGACTTTGGCACGGTCATGTACACACTGCTGTGTGTAAAATGAATAACCGATAAAGACCTGTTGCATAGTGCACGGAACTCTCTCAGTCTTTTGCACCTAGTTGCCCAAGGCAAGTACTTACCCGTTCTCTTGGTTCCTTTCTGCCTCTTGCCCTTCATGTCAAGAGGGTAAGGCTGGTAAGGTAAAGTAAGAAGGTAAGGCTGGCAAGGCCAGTAGATTCTGCCTCCAAACCAACAGCTCAACTTTCGCTGCTCCTGTCTGTCTCAGTGATGCCACAGTCCTAGTTCCGTCTTCCCTGGTCTCTCCCTGGGACTCCTGCAGTCGCCTCCTAAAATTGGTTCTCCCCTTGCTTTCTCACCCATTTCTCCGTCTCTTGCTTTGGACAGCTCACTAGCTTTTTGCGCTGAGAATAAAAAGCAAACGCCCCTTGTGGCCAGCATCTCCGGCTCTTGGCTCCCTTCGCTTCATCTCGATACTCTGCTTCCATTCCAGCTGTTATTTGCTCTCACAGTGGCCTGCAAACACTTACTCACTTCTTCTGAAAAGCTCTTAAAATTTGGTGCTTGGCAAATACTCCCTGAACTTAATAGCATCATGATATCATAGTAACACTTGCTGCCATTTATTAAATATTTTCTGTAATCCAGATGGTGTGCTAAGTGCTCTTGAGCCATTATCTTATCATTAAATTAGATGCAATCAGCTTGTGAAGTTGGCATTATTATGCCTGGATTTTAGGCGAGGAAATGGGAGCACAGAGAACTGAAGTAACTTGCCCAGATTTATATTGTAGTGTGTAGTGGAGCCTGGCCTGAAGGCTGTCTGTCTGATTCTAAGTCGGGCTCTTTGGTACCGAAGATACAAAAATGTTTTGTTATCATTAAACTTTAATGCTCTCATAATTCCTGGAGGACCATCTGAGAGCAAGCTCTAGAGGGAATCTTGTAATGAAATTGAAAGTAAACATTAGTAAGACCTAACTACCCTATTAGAGGAAATAAACTTTTCTCAAAATTTTATGTCTTGTTGATAATAAAAGGCAATAATAATAAAAGTGTAAAAGTTGGAAATAAACTCTGGAGTCAAACAAACATGAGTTTAATCTCAGCTTCTTCTCCATATCATGAAAGTGAACTGAAAGTGAAAGTTGCTCAATTGTGTCCGACTCTTTGTGACCCCTTGGACTGTATAGTCCATGGAATTCTCCAGGCCAGAATACTGGAGTGGAACCCCTCTGACCCCTTCTCCAGGGGATCTTCCCAACCCAGGGATTGAACACAAGTCTCCTGCATTGCAGGAGGATTCTTTACCAACTGAGCCACAAGGGAAGCCCCAAAATATTGGAGCGGATGAACACAATAAATATAATAAATTACATTACATAATGGACTTCCCGGGTGGCACAGCAGTAAAGAATCCACCTGTCAATGCAGGGGACACAGGAGACCAGGTTAGATCCCTGATCAGAAAGATTCCCTAGAGTAGGAAATTGCAACTCACTCCTGTATTCTTGTCTGGAAAATTCCATGGACAGAGGAGCCTGGCAGAGGACAGTTCCTGGGGTCACAAAGAGTTGGACACCACTGAGAACTCACGCACACACATTGCAGTATATGTCACAAGATGGGAAGTACTTTGTGTGGGGAAAGTAAGATCAGGATGGAGGGAAATGCGAAGAGTATGTTAAATAGGTCAGTGAGGTGGGTCTCATCGAGAAGATCAGAGGCTTGAGAGACATGAGGGAGTTGATCAGATGGATATTTGAGGGTAGAACCGTCTAGGAGGAAAGAATAGGTGGTGTTCAGTCCTGCGGGTCGTACACGTATGCCTACTGAAGAGCAACGCGCTGTTGTGAAGGAGGGAAGGTGACCAGGTGAAGGAGAGGTACTGGATGAAGTCAGAGGGGTTCCAAGGATGCTGTTGGTGGCAATAAAACGAACTGATATACACATAAAGCACCTGGCGCAAGGTGTGGCCAAGAATCATAGAGGCCCTGCCCACCTCTCCAGCCACGTCTTTTGTTGCTCCCTGTTGAAAGCCCTACCCTGTGATTATAATCAAAAATTCTATGAAGATTCTCCAAATATCTGTGCTGATTTAAACTTTTCTACTTTTGCACACACCTAAAATACGCTGGGAAAACAGCAGTGGCCACAGAACTGCAGCAGGTCAGTTTTCATTCCAGTCCCAAAGAGGAGCAATGCAAAAGGATGTTCAAACAGTTGTGCTCATTTCATATGCTAGCAAGGTTATGCTCGAAATCCTTCAAGCTAGGCTTCAGCAGTACATAAGAACTGGAGAGCTTCCAGATGTAGAAGCTGAATTAGAAAAGGCAGAGGAACCAGAGAGCAAATTGCCAACATTCATTGGATCATGGGGAAAGCCACAGAGTTCACAAAAGCATCTACTTCTCCTTCATTGACTATGCCTTTGACATGAGGATCACAGCAAAATGTGGAAGATTCTTAAAAAGATGGGAATACTAGACCACTTTACCTGTCTCCTGAGAAACCTGTATGCAGCTCAAGAAGCAGCAGTTAGAACTGGACATGGAATAATGGACTGGTTCAAAATTGAGAAGGGAATATGACAAGACTGTATATTGTCACTCTCCTTATTTAACTTCTATCTAGAATACATCATATGAAACGTTATGCTGGATGAAGCACAAGTTGGAATCAAGATTGCTGGGAGAAATATCAACAACCTCAGTTAAGCAGATGATACCAGTCTAATAGCAGGAAGTGAAGAGGAACTAAAGAGCCTCTTCATGGGGGTGAAAGAAGAGAGTGAAATTCAACATTCAGAAAACTAAGATCATGGCATCTGGTCCCATCACTTCATGGCAAATAGAAAGGGAAGAAGTTTAGCAGTAACAGATTTTATTTTCCTGGGCTCCAAAATCACTATGGACAGCAACTGCAGCCCTGAAATTAAAAGACTCTTGCTCCTTGGAAGAAACGCTATGACAAACCCTAGACAGTTTGTTAAAAAGCAGAGACATTACTTTGCCAACAAAGGTCCATCTAGTCAAAGCTGTGGTTTTTCCAGTAGTTGTGTATGGATGTTGAGAGTTGGACTATAAAGAAGAGCACCAAAGAATTGATGCTTTTAAACTGTGGTTTTGGAGAAGACTCTTGAGAGTCCCTTGGACTGCAAGGAGATCAAACTGGTCAATCCTAAAGGAAATCAACCCTGAATATTCATTGGAAGGACTGATGCTGAAACTCCAATACTTTGGTCATCAGATGCGAAGAGCTGACTCACTGGAAAAGATCCTGATGCTAGGAAAGATTGAGGGCAAAAGGAGAAGGGGGCGACAGAGGATGAGATGGTTAGATAGCCACTAACTCAATGGACATAAATTTGAGCAAACTCTGGGAAATAGTGAAGGACAGGGGAGCCTGGCGTGCTACAGTCCATGGGGGTCATAAAGATTGGACAGGACTTAGTAAATGAACAACAACAAAAAACCCTTCCTTATTCTGATAAACTCCTTCAAGACCTACCTAAGGCTGTCCTCTGGGAGGATGACATCTTTGACTCCCTCTGAGGCAGAGCTTTCTTTTCTGAACCGCCATGCACCATACTTTGTATATGTGTTTGTTGCAGTAACACATAGTTGATGATAATTGACATTTAATGAGCATTTCCTATGTGCCATGCAATGAATCCTTTACAGGTTTTAAAGATTTATTCTTGACAACAGCCCGGAAAGGTATGTCTTGTTGTCATCTTCGTTTTATAGATGAATAATTAAAGGCAGAAGATGTTTATTGATTTGCTTAAGATCATCCAGCTACTCTGGTGTCACCAGCAGTCGGTCACAGTATTTCTGGCTCCAGAGCTTATGCCTTCTTAACCATTGCATTTACTGTAGACCTACCCTTCCATCATTTATTAAGTCTTTATATAAGTACACACTTGAAGAGGTACGTGTATTCATCACTGTGTTGAAAGTTCTAGTTTTGTGTATGTATCTTCCATACTATTTGTGACTGCTTTGGGGGCATGTCAGATTCACCTTTGCTACTTGGAGCTTTGCATATGTGTTTCCGTGGTTGAATGGTGAGAGTACAATATTTTCTCCTGTAATTTGCAAAACATGAGAAATAATACTCAAAATGTTAATGCTAGTGCATCATTCATTTTGAATGTTACTTGGCTTTGAATTTCATCTTAATCATGTTGTGCTTCTGCTTCTCCCTAGACCAGTATTAAAGAGGGACAGCTGTTGAAGCAAACCAGTTCCTTCCAAAGGTGGAAAAAGCGATACTTCAAACTTCGAGGTCGTACACTTTATTATGCAAAGGACTCAAAGGTAATTTGAGAGAATGCTAGAGGGCTGTAGATGGTTCTGTAAACTGTCTTTGTCTTGGGGCTTCATATAGCATTACTGGTCTAATTCAATATAAATATGGTTCATCTTGGACCAGATCACAAGGGGGTCTATTTGAGACAATTTCATGTGATGTCCCCTAAGGACAATCTTATGGCAAGGTTCTAGTGTAGTTTTCTTTCTTTTTCCCTTCCAATTGAGATGAACAGTTAAATGTAACTTTATTAGATATAATAAAGTCTAGAGTTGAATTCCCCCCTTTCTTGCTAATTTTTACTTTATAAATCTTTTCCTGAACATGAGAGAGGATTCGCTATAGTTGCTAAGAATTCATACTCTGATTTTAGACAAGAGTTCATATCCCAGTTCTAACATATTCCACTGGAGTGGCAGTGAGCAGCATATTGTGGAGCATATTCCAGTGGAGTGGCAGTGAGCAGCATATAATAATAAATACTGTTACTATTTAAATAATGAAAATGAAGTGCTCATGTATTACCAAGCTCAAAGCAATCATTCAGTTAGTCTAGCAGTTAGAAATAAAAATCATAGTGAAATAAAATCGAGGCTTAAATAATTTTTATAAAATAATTGAATGAAATAAGAATGATGTAGCTTTGGAAGAAAAAATGATAATGATGACGTTCCACTTAAAACTGATACTTTACTCTTCCTTCAAAAATAAAATTAAGATGGGTGCCCTCAGTAGACACTGGAGCCCCACCCAAGTGGCCCCCTGCCCTGGCAGGCCTGGCAGACACCTTTGACCATCACTCATGTTGCCTCAGAGTGTCTCCTGCCACAGGGGTCATCCACACACATCAGAGCATCCATCACAGTTGCAGCTGGGCCTTTCAGGCAGCCACATTGGGGTCCAACCCTGCATACAAGCACATCCTCAGAAAGTACTGCCAGGCTGCATCAGGAATGCACATGCTACCCACCAAGGGCACAGTCCTTGAGCATCTGACCCTGGTAACTGAAGGAGACAACATTATGGGGACCAGCCATGCTACACAAAGCCACTCTCAAGACCAGGAGGTGGAGCTGGTCTACCCAATATGTAGGAAAAAACCCAAAGTTAGACAAAATGAAGAAACAAAGGAATATGTTCCAAACAAAATAAGAAGACAAACAGAAACGGAATGAAATGGAGATAAGCAACCTTCCAGATAAGTTGCTCAAAGTAATGGTCATAAAGATAACTCACTGAACTCAGTAGAATAGAAAAGTGAGAATTTCAACAGAGATAGAAAATATTAAAAAAAAAAAATCAGAACTGAAGAATACAAGAACAGAAATGAAAAATACACTAGAGGAAACCAGCAGCATATTAGATAATTCAGAAGAAAGGACCAGTGATCTAGAAGATAAATTAGTGGAATTCACCCAATCGGAACAGCAAAAAGAAAAAATAACCAAAAAATGGAACTAGCTTAGGGGACCTCTTGGGCAACATCAAGTGTGTTAAGATTCACATTATTGGAGGTGTGCTAAGATTCACATTATTGGAGTCCCGGAGGGGAAGAGAGTGAAAAGGACAGAAAACCCGTTTGAAGAAATAATGGCTGCAAAACTTTCCTAACTGAAGGCCTAGCATCACCTGGGAAGCCCCGACCTAAGGCCAGCGGTTTTCCTTATTGATTTGCTGTCTGAATGATCTATCTGCTGACGTAGATTGTGTTAAAGTCGCCTGCTATTACTGTATGACTGTCAGTTTTCTTCCATCATGTCTGTTAGTATTTGCTTTATGGATCCAGGTGCTCCTGTGTTGGGTATATATGTATTAACTAGTGTCACATTTTCTTGCTGGATTGATCCCTTTGTCATTAGGTAACGCCTCTCTTTGTCTCCTGTTGCAGTCTTTGTTTTAAAATCATTTTGTCTGGAATGAGTGTTGCTATCCCATATTTCTTTTCATTTATGCTTGTGTGGAATAGCTTTTCCGTCTGCTCGCTTCCCGTCCGTGTGTGATTTTAGATCTAAAGTGAGTCTCTTGCAGACAACATATGTATGGGTCTTGTGTTTGTATCTGTTCAGCTACTGTGTGTCTTCTGATTGGAGCATTCGGTCCATTTACATTTGAAGTGATGATTGACAGGTACGTGCTTCCTGCCATCCTGTTAACTGTTTGCTGCTTGTCTTTGTTCTCTGCTCCTTTCTTTTGCTTTCTTCCCTTGTGATTCCGTGACTTTCTCTAGTATAATGTTTATATTCCTTTCTGTTTATTATTTGTGTGTCGTTTTCTCCAACATCCTGCAGAAAAACCCGAAAGGGCTTTTTGACCAACCCCATATTATCAGTTTTTGGTTTGTGCTTACTGCTTATATCTCAACCTCTGTATATTGCAGTCTATTTTAAGTTAATAGTTTCTCAAGTTTGAACATGTTCTAAAAGCACTCCATTTTTACTCCGCTCAACATTTTATGTTTTTGATGTTATTTTACTTTGCGTATTCCTTAATTATTGTAGATATAAATGATTTTACTGGTTTTGTCTTTTAACCTTCACATGTGTCCTGCATTGGCAGGTGGGTTTTTAACACTAGTGCCCCCTGGAAAGCACTCGTACCTTTGATCTATTACTTTTACTACATTTTTGCCTTTACTGGCGAGATATTTTCTTTTATTATTTTCATATTTCTAGTTATAATTTTTCTTTTCTGTTTAAATTCCTTCAACATTTCTTGTGAGACTGGTTTAGTGGTGATGAACCACAATGTAGACAAGCTATTGCTTGCTTGGGAAACTCTGTCTCTCAATTCTGATTTATGATTTTGCTGGCTACAGTATTCTTGGTCAAGTTTCCTCCTTTCAATGCTTTGACTATATCATGCCACTCCCTTCTGTAAAGTTTTTGCTGAAATGTCAGCTGACAGTGTTGTGGAGCTTCCATGTACGTAACTAGTTGTTTTTCTCTAGTTGCTTTTAACATTCTCTCTTTAGTTTAACATTTTAGCATTTTAATTATAATGTGTCTTGCTGTGGGTCTCATTGGGTTCACTTTGTTTGAGTCTCTCTGTATTTCCTGGCCCTGGATACCTATATCCTTCACCAGGTTAGGAAAGTTTTCAGCCATGCAAATAGAAATGAAAAGAAATACGGGATAACACTCTTGCCATTTGCAAAAACATGGATGGATATAGAAGGTATTATGCTAAGTGAAATAAATTAGAGAAAGACAAATACCATATAATTTCAATTATATGTGGAATCTGTAAATTATATATGGAATCTAAAAAACAAATGAACAAACAAACCCAAACAAAGAGTTACAGATACAGAGAACACATGGGTGGTTGTCAAAAGGGAGGGGTATGTGAGGTTGGGTGAAGTAGGTGAAGAGGATTGAGAGATCCAGACTTTCAGTTATAAAAATAAATGTCATGTGAATTTAATATACAGTAAAAGGAATATAATTAATAATATTGTAATAATTTTATATGATGACAAATGGTTACTTAGGTAATCGTTTGATGTATTTGATTGTCAAATTACTACGTTGTACTCTTGAAACTAACATAATAGTATATGTCAACTATACTTCAATTTAAAAATAGTAAGATTTATTGTTACTGCACCAGTAAGATAATTGATAATTTTTATATTAAAAATATGTTTGTGATATAATAATTCATATCATTGTATACCAGGAGGTAAAAAATAAATAACAATCAAACCTAATTCTTAGCTTATGCAGCTATGGAAATAATAGCAAAATGAAATAATCTTATTTTAAAAGCCATTATGTTCACAGTTAAACCCTGATCTGGCTCCATCCTGACCCTGCATATTTATTTCCAGGCAACACTGACCATTTGATCGCCTACAGCCCCGCCCCATATTTTCCATCTCCAGGACGATTTTCCCTCTGTCTCCACTTGAAGAAATTCCCTGTTTTCTTTAAGATGCCTCTAAAATTGTCTTTATTCCAGCATACGCAAGAGAAAGTGTTTGTTTTCTGCTGGAGAAATTATCTATGACCTTCCATAGTATTTTGCGCGTTTCCTCTTCCACGTTTAATGGTCCACCTTACTTAAAACTAGCTGTGTCTCTTTCAGTTCCCATGCCAGATTATAGATTCTTTCTAGTGAGGGAACAAGTCTTATGGTCAGATTGGTTGGCTTGAGGTAGAGTTGCATTACACCCTGGAGATCTTGGGGAGTGATGGAAACTGAAAGTAGATAAGGGAGCCCTTTTTTCTGTAGTTCTGGAGGAGCAGTGTTATACTGACCTCGCTGGAAGTACACTGAAGGACTGTGGACGAGGCCCAGCTGACTGAAAATAAGAAGGATACATATATTGGCTAGAATTTCCTAATCTCTCAATTGTCCATTTTTAAAGATTGTAATTCTATGGAGTTTTTAACCACTGAAACTTTTTTGATTAAAATGCTTTTCAGCCTAAAAAACAGTGTTTGAACCTGGCCAAAAAAAGAAAAGAATATAAATAAAAATTTTTAAGAGTATATAAAGAAAGTCATCTTATGTTTGCAGAGCATATGCACCATCTCATTAGAACACACTTACAGATGCAGACAGCAACATTCAGAAGGTTCGGTAACTGGCTGTGACCTGAGCCAGGACTAGCTCTTCTCATGGTGGGGTGTGTGAGTAGGTGTGCATATCACACACTTAGTAGGTTCCCCATAAACGATGCTTCTGGAGAGCACAGGGCGTTTTGCAATGAGACTGTATACCAGGGGCTCCTCTAAAGTCCTATACAGTTTGAAATTTATGTGTTTATTGAACTTTATGGTTTTACTCACAAAGTATCACTAACTTAAATTTTTCATCATTTTTTATTTCTAATTCCTGATATAGCTTCATGGTCATGACCTGATGGTAAAAAAAAAAAAAAAATACTGAGGATCACTGAGTTAGGTTTTCAAATAATATGTTTGTGTTCTTTTTCATTAACAGTCTCTGATATTTGATGAAGTTGACCTCTCAGATGCCAGTGTAGCTGAAGCAAGCACAAAAAATGCTAACAACAGCTTCACGGTATGGTTCTATTCTGCTAACTCCCTCCTCGAACGTTATAGAAAAACCTTTCCAAATGTTATAGAAAAACCTTTCCAAAGCTTATACTGAATGCCCTCCTCTATTGCCAACTGTGTGCCGTGTGTGCTGGAGTTCTTCCCAACACAATAACCTTGATTAGTACCTTGTAGATTCTAATACCCCAAACCATTCATGATTGTTTGGGTCAATAAACCAATCCATTAAATGTATATTTTAAATATATATATATATATTTTAGACTTCTTAATTTTAGTGCTTTAAATTTGTCACCCCCTTAAATATAACAGTTCAACTGATTCCACTGTTCTTGAATATTCACAACGTTTGTTGTTTTCCCTTCGTTCTTAAAAATAATATTTTCTCTTTTTCTTCTGCTGTTACTCCAGTTGCTAAAGTTTAGACCTTCATTTCTTCTCATTTAAGTAATTCGTTTGGCAGCTATTTAAAGAAGAGTCCTCAGTTCTAGTTAATTTTTTTTTTTCCAATTGCAAATCATGTTGCTTCAAAGGCTTCATAGGCTCAGGTTGCATCTGTAACTCCATTATAAAGCCCTATAAACTCCTACCTCTGCACTCCAGTGTTGCTGACAATTGCTTGTCCGTATGCCTCCTACCCGTCCAGCATTTCTTTCTGAGCCGAATGCTTTTTCTGCTCCCTCTGGCTTAAATGATGCCTCCTGCATCTGTAGCTGTTGAAAGTCTACCGACGCTTCAAAGCTTATGTCAGATATCCCATTCTTTTTGTACTTCTTTGATTACAAAATTACAAATTAAATATGAATTGAGGATCCACCATGTGCCAGGAACTAATAAACATAATAAACAAGATTCAGAGATGAAAATACATATATATATATACACCACTCTGCTGAAGATGTGCACAGTATAACTGAGTGAAGTTCATCTGGGATACTTTGTGTAGCTACATCCTTAGGTCCGCTCAGGTGCTCTTTCTGGGTCCTGTCGCCATCCAGGCTCCCAGCCCCAGCCACCACCGCAGACAGCAGGGCGTTGTGTTCATGCCCTAGGCACGCAGGGCAGGGAGGACAGACAGGTGCAGGGCAGCGCCATGATGGAGCTGAGCTCCGGAAGGTAGGGCTGGGGGTGGAGAGGAAGCAAGAGTTCAGATTTTAGTCTGATTGATTTATGGGCGTGAGAGATAATTCATGCTGCGAGCATCCCTCCCCCTCCCCCCTCCCCAGGGACCATTGAGTTTGAGAAGAGAGAGGACAGCCAAGAATAGAATCCTGGGAAAAGCTTAACAACGTAAGGTTTGGCCACTAAAGACTGAGAGAGAGCGCTCTGCAGTATAGAGGGAATGACAGGAGGCGGTGATGTTATGAAAAGCCAGGGGAAGGGAGTTGTAAGGCGGAAGTCGTCGCACATCCAATGCTGTGGAGAGGTCAAGGCCAAGAAGAAAGGAGGAGCGTCTGCTGAATGTGGAAACAGGGCAGGTCATCCGGTCACGCTGGTGGGAGCAGTGGCAGAGGAGGGCCGTGTGCACGAGGCACATGGAGACGCCACGTGGAAAGGCAGAGGGCAGCAGCACGGAATCCTGACCCCAGAGCCTGGCTGTTAAAAGAAGGAGCTGGCACAGAGCACCAGGAACTTTCAGGTTCCAAGAGGCAGCTCTGGTTTCGTTGTTGTAGTAGTTGCAGATCTTTTGCTTTGGTTTTTAAAACTGGGTTTTGAGCGTGTCTATACCAGCAGAGGACAGAAGTGTTAGATCAAAAAGTCTGAAGCTTCAGGAGAGAGAGGGCGTAATTGATGGAGCGTATTTGCCCCCAAGTAAACGACAGGGGGTGGTACCCGGAACACAGGTCAAGAGGTTAGCCTCTAAAATGGATAGCTGGAACCTGCGATATAGGGAAACACTGAAAGTTGTTAGTCGCTCAGTCATGTCTGACTCTTTGCAGCCCCATGGATGGTAGCCCACCAGGCTCCTCTGTCCATGGAACTCTCCAGCAAGAATACTGAACCTGCTCTATAACACAGAGTTCAGCCTAGCGTTCTGTGGTGACCTATGGTGGGGTTGTGGAAGAGGGGATATATGTACGCATACAGCTAATTCAGCATTATACAATGTGGTACAGCAGGTATACCCCAATTTAAAAAAAAAAAAAGATAAGCCTTGAACAAGACACAGAAAGTTTATGAAAGTAAAGGTGTGGGCAGGAAGTTCATATGTTTCAAAACCAAACACTACTGTTTTCTCAGTGAAATTGAAGATAAGGATATATAGTATGAGTGAGAGTTCAGGAGGGTTTGCAAGAGCTACTGTAGAAAATGAGAATTAAAACTGAACAGAGGCCAGTAGAAGATTACTAGGTAGCAGAGAGTGTCTGCCAAAGATTGGAGATTAGGTTTAGAATGTTCTTAATTCCTAGGCCAACAGAGTTCTCTATAAAATGAGTAAAGAAAAACGGCTAAGTTGGCCCAAGATTGATGACTTCTAGGGTACATTTGAGGGCTTCCCAGGTGACGCTAGTGGTAATGAACCCACCTGCTGATGCAGGAAACACAATGAGACTTGGGTTTGATCCCTGGGTTGGGAAGACCCCCTGGAGGAGGGCATGGCAACCCACTCCAGCATTCTTGCCTGGAGAATCCCACGGACAGAGGAGCCTGGCAGGCTACAGTGCATGGGGTCGCAGAGTCAGACGTGACTGAGCCACTTAGTAAGCACACAGGGCATATTGGAGAGAAAGATAAAGAGATTGTTGGATTTCAGGGATCAGTAACTCATCCATCTTCCCCCTCTGTGTTCTCAGTTTTTGAGAATAGAGTATAAGGAATGAGAGATGACTTTATTAATGGCTGAACAGGATCCAGTAACCAGTAAATACAGAACTTCTGATAAGTTGTTGGAGGCTCAAGGCAAAATGTTGCTTATTCTTCCTTCCTCTGAAGTGAGGGTGGGGTCCGGTAATTAAGCTATCAGATTAACCACTTGCCTTCCCTGGGGAGTGAACAAAACAAGAGTCTTTTCCCCTCCATGGAGACTCAAAGTGATGGTTGCAGATAAGAGTTTCTCCCTGACCAGGATCTAGTGTTTAATATGAGAGAGGGTTCCAAAATTAAATATTTGAAAGATAGAGTAACTTCAGGTGAAGACAAGACCTAGGGTGTTGGACTACGTAAAGGGACTTGGAAAGCCTGGGTTTGGGAGAGGTTATTCAACTTGTCTGTACGACTCTTTCTTGGACCTTCAACCGCACGCAGTGTCTCCTGTTGTGTCTTTTCCTAGAATTTATTATTTTCTGCCTTTTTTAGTTAAGTACTTATGTTTTCATAACCTCCTTGGGAATAGGGACTGTCACACATTGAAGGTCACAGTTCCTTATCCATAAACATTTGTTGATTTTAACGAATAAAATGAAAGTTTATTTGGGGTATGAGAAGACTTTTTTGTTGAATTATTTTCAGGAAATTTCTTGACTCATCCAAATGTTGTTTCTCAAGTTTGTTGAACTAGAAATGCAGAGACTAAAATGATGGGTGGATTGCTTAGAATTTTATAGCAAGTCAATTCAATAGAACTTTGCAGGGTATAAAATGGAATAAGAGATATGTTTTCAAGCAGTGGACAATCCTCCCTGTCTTTAAATATTTAAATATTCCACCTTCCTGGGTCACAGTGACTGCTGGCTGATGCTGTTATTTTGACCAGTTTGTGTCAGAGGTTAATGGTGTAGTTTGGTGAATCCAGCACATGATCAAATTCTGCTTCCCCTCAGTCACTCCTCTTGCCTTGAAGTCCCTAAGGATGATATATCAACAAGGGACACCCAGTAAATGGAAAATCTATAATTAGCAAATGGAAAGTGGAAACGCTGTGCTTCACCCAAAAACCCAGTTTTCAAGCTCTCGTAAAATGGGTTCTAGAGGGAGTGTTCTAACTCCTGTGGTTATGAGCGGGCATTGAGGCTGGCTGGGGCCCAGTAGAGGGGTGCTGCAGGGAGTAGGGGGACACAGACCTCCCAGAGATGGTGTTAAGGGATCTGCAGGCATCGTTAAGACCGACCCACGTGAGGACTGCTTTAAATAGCTGTGTGCTTTCATCCCGGGGTGAATAATTGTTTTGCTTTGGAGGTTGTTTAAATTGCCTCAGGTATTGTATTAGTTTTCTTTTGCTTCCTAACAAATTGCCACAAATTTAGTGACTTAAAACAATGCTTATTTATAATCGTGCAGTTTCTGTCGGTCTCATAAAATAGCTGGATTCTTCTGCTTCAGGTCTCATGATGTTGAAATAGATAGATATGGTAAAGTAAATACACACACACACACACATATACTCTTTAATTACCTTGTGTACTTGGTCACTCAGTTGTGTCCAACTCTCTGCGACCCCATGGACTGTAGCCCACGAGGCTCCTCTGTCCATGGAATTTTCCAGGCAAGAATACGGAAGTGGGTTGCCATTTCCTCCTCCAGTGGATCTTCCCAATCCAGGGATCAAACCCACATCTCTTGTGTCTCCTGCATTGGCAGGTGGATTCTTTACCACTAGTGACACCACTTTGCACTAATTTTGTTTTTAAGATTAAAAAAAAATGTGAACTGTTTTTAAAGTCTTTATTGAGTTCGTCACAGTATTGCTTCTTTTTTTGTGTTTTGGTTTTTTTGGCCTTGAGGCATGTGGGATCTTAGCTGTCCAACCAGGGATTGAACCCACACTCCCTGTATTGAAAGGCAGCGTCTCAACCTCTGGACCACTGGGAAAATCCCACATTGGCCTAATTCTGACCTGTGTTTGAGTTTCTGGTTTTACAAGTGTCTTCTGCTTTAGGCAGCAGCAACAACAAAATCTCCTAACGCTGAACAGTTGTCAGTGATGTGATTGGGGAACAGAAAAGACCAATTCCTGGCAGCCTTATTGGCATTTTGTGAGTCCATAGGTTAACATTCACAGGTAATTTGCAGTGTAAGTCCTACCACGACGTCTTCTCTGACTATGGGATCAATAAAACGTTCTTAAATTTTTAGTCTATTTTTGGTCGTTCATTTTCTTTATTTTATTGACATTTGCATAGTATTCTGGGGTTTTATTTTCACTTTAACCTTTTTATCCCTAACACTTCTGTGCTGTGTGTGATTGTGCTCCTCTGATACTAGACTGGAGGGCACTCACTTCCCTTTGGTCCCACTGGGCCCCCCGGGAAGGGGCCGCAGTTCTCCTGATAGTTAACCCAGAGCGCGTTCCTGCCGTGTAGGCTTCTGTCCGGCTGGTCAGTCTTTGCTGTCGCTTCTCACATCCACTGCTCTCTTCATCTCTTTCTCACTAATCATGGCATCTACAAACCCAGCTTCTATTGATTTACTGTTGAACCATAATTGCTTTACAGTGTTACATTAGTTTCTGCTATACAACTAAGTGAATCAGCTGTAAGTATACATATACCAGGAGAAGGCAATGGCACCCCACTCCAGTGCTCTTGCCTGGAAAATCCCATGGACAGAGGAGCCTGGTGGGCTGCAGTCCATGGGGTCGCTAAGAGTCAGGCACAACTAAGTGACTTTGCTTTCACTTTTCACTTTCATGCATTGGAGAAGGCAATGGCAACCCACTCCAGTATTCTTGCCTGGAGAATCCCAGGGACAGAGGAGCCTAGTGGGCTGCCGTCTATGGGGTCGTACAGAGTTGGACACGACTGAAGTGACTTAGCAGCATACATATACCAGGGCTTCCCCGGTGGTGCTAGTGGTAAAGAACCCACCTGTCAATGCAGGAGACCTAAGAGACACAGCTTTGACCCCTGTGTGGGGAATATCCCTCAGAAGAGGAAATGGCAACCCACTCTAGTATTCTTGCCTGGAGAATCACATGGACAGAGGAGCTTGGCAGGCTACAGTCCCTGGGGTCGCAAAGAGTTGGAGACGACTGAAGTGACTTAGCACATACATATATCCCCTAGGTATAAATATATCCCTTCCCACTTGAGCCTCTGCCCTATGCTCCCACCCCTTTAGGTCATCAAAGCACTGAGCTGAGTTCCTTGCGCTATACAGCAGCTTCCCACTAGCTATCTATTTCACACATGGTAGTGAATGTAAGTCAGCGCTACTCTTCCGATTCATCCCTCCCTCCCGGACCCCCTCTGTGTCCACACACCCACTCTCTGCATCTGCAGCTCTTCCTGGAACTCGGTGCTTTTTCCAGTTGCAGTGCTTAGACTGTGAAGTCAAACAGTCAGGGTTTGGGTTGGGGGGCCATGTCTAGTTAGGTGACCTCGGACTAATTAGTTAACTGCTCTAAATCCTTAAATGTTCAGTGTCCTTACCTTTGAAAGTGAAAAGTGAACGTGTTAGTCTCAGTCATGTCTGACTCTTTTTGACCCCATTGACTGTAGGCTGCCAGGCTTCTCCATCCATGGAATCCCCCAGGGAAGAATTTGGAGTGAGTAACCGTTCCCTTCTCCAGGGGATCTTCCCGGCCCAGGGATCGAACTCTGGTCTCCAGCATTGCAGGCAGATTCTTTACTGTCTGAACTGCCAGGGAAGTCCCACATATTGGTGACTACTGTTGATCATTCCCTTGAACTTAATTATCCCTTGATTCCCTTCACAAGTGTCAGTATTCCCAAACTTTTAAAAGTTGGCAATACTGACACTTGTGAAGGGAATCAAGGGGAATTATAACATGTATACTGTCATGTAAGAATTGAATCGCCAGTCCATGTCTGACGTAGGGTGCAGCTTGCTTGGGGCTGGTGCATGGGGATGACCCAGAGAGATGTTGTGGGGAGGGAGGTGGGAGGGGGGTTCATGTTTGGGAACACATGTAAGAATTAAAGATTTTAAAATTTAAAAAAAAATAAAAAATGTAAAAAAATAAAAAAAGAAAAAAAGAAAAAAGAAAACAAAAGTAATACCCAGGATTCTCAGTTAACAGTCAAATCAAATAAATTATCTTTTTGAGAAAAAATAAATAAATAAATAAAAGTTTGGGAATTTTGAAAGAGAATATGGGCAAACTTTATCTTGAGAAAACATTCCATCCTGCCTATCTCTCAGAGATGTTGTAAAGATTTATTTCCACTCTTTTCTCATATTATATTGTTAGGCAAAGGGACCATTTTGTAATGAATGAAAATACAGTTGTTCCTTGTTGGTTAAATGTTCTTTGCTAAAGAAAAGCTTTTTAATGATTTGAAAGCCATCACAGTGGTGTGGTATACATCAGGCTTTCAAAGTGTACCGTTCAAATGACTGTTTTCTTTAAATTTTAATGAAGTTTAGGCTAAAGCTTCAACAAAGGAGTCATCATTTTTAAAGAAGTGATTGTGTTGACGTTGGTGAAGTTTCTTATGGAAGTTTGTAAGGAAAGCTTTTTTTTTTTAAAAAAAAAAAAAAAACAACAAGAAAGAGGTACAGAGGTCATTTATGTAACTACCCTTGGCATTTTTAGTGAGTGATCTCCAAATGTGGTTCAGATCCCCCGGCTATTTCACATCCATGCCGGCTCACTCAGTTGTACGGAGCAGATGCCATGTGGCAGCACTTGTTTTGGGAACTAAATGAGCACTGGAACAGAGAGTCCTGTTAGGGCTGGGTCACTTCCCATGGTCATGTAGACGTGATCAAAAGTTGATTAGCATTAGATTATGATTCTTCTGATGAGGTTTTTAAAAGGAGACGTGAAAGCAAACCAATAGCGAGAATACTCATAGCGGCACATAAAGTGCTGAAAACGATGCTCTCATAGTCCAGTCAAAGTAAGCAGGCTGAGTTTTAATGGAAGGGAAGATGTTTTTAAGAACTTATTTCTTTCATGTTTACTTTCTGTTTATCCTGTTTTCCCCTCAGCTTTCCCTCTGTTAATGTAATTCACTTCATCTCTCAAGAGAGATGTCATATCCTTTGAACCTAAGGAAGGGTCAGTTTACTTCTATCTATTAACAACACACTCTTTAGTTAGATGGAAATAGCAGAAAGTTATTTTCTTTTTGTCATTTTTGAACGCCCATCACAAAACAGGTATTCAGATAAATAAGTTGATGTACAATCACTGAGAAAAGTTAAGCTGCCTACTTTATTAGATAAGATTTAGTTTGCTGCATGGGGCTTCCCTGGTGGCTCAGATGGCAAAGAATCTGCCTGCAATGAAGGAGACTCGGGTTCGATCCTGGAGTTGGGAAGACCCCCTGGAGAAGGGAAAGACTACCCAGTCCAGTATTCTGACCTGGAGAATCCCATGGACAGAGAAGCCTGGGGGCTACAGTCCAAGGAGTCACAAAAAGTCAGACACGACTGAGCGAGTAACACTTTCACTCTTTGCAGTCTGCTGTGTACCTCTTATAACTGTTTTATAAGATCACTGATCTCATCACTCATTCAGTTTTGTATAGCAGTCCTGTAATTGGGCTTCCCTGGTGGTGCAGAGGTTAAAGTGTCTGCCTGCAATGCGGGAGACCTGGGTTTGATCCCTGGGTCAGGAAGATCCCCTGGAGAAGGAAATGGCAACCCACTCCAGTATTCTTGCCTGGAGAATCTCATGGACGGAGGAGCTTGGTGGGCTGTAGTCCATGGGTTGCAAAGAGTTGGACATGACTGAGCGACTTCACTTTCACCTGTAATGTAGGTTCTAGTATGCTTCCCATTTTACAGTGAGAAATCTGAGACAGAGAAGTTAACATCTACCGTATCTGGGTTCTAAGGCCTTGATTTGTGCTTCTTTTTTGGCCATGCTGCCTCTTTGTTGCATGGGCAGGCTGCTCTAACTGCGGTGGGCAGACTTAGTTGCCCCTTGGCATGGGGGTCACCTGACACACCCTTCTCCTTCCCAGCCTGGGAAGGTGGATTCTTATCCACTGAACCCCTGGGGAAGTCCCTTGATCTGTACTCTTGATGCTCTGCTCTTCTGTCTCTCTCTCATAGAGTTTTAAGCGAGTGTGATTCAGATAGTATTCCTGTTATTGGTTTTTACATGTTCAGCTGTGTTTTCTTTTCCACGTCAGTCATAGAGTCTTAGTGTTACTGGATGTGCAGTAACTTGATGTGCGCTTGTTGGTTCTACCACAGATTTAGAGCACCACATTTTATTGTGAGGGCAGCACTTTAAATAGAAAGGTTGATAACAAGGCAGGTAACTAATATTATAAAAAGCTAATATTTTTAAAAAAAAGGTCTGGGAATCATGGGATTGTTTGACATTAAAGGGCACTTTTTATTTGAAAGACTTGGGAAAATGTGACATCTGTTTAGTATTTGAAGGATTATTATGTATAAGAGGGCTTCCCGGGTGGCTCAGTGGTAAAGAATCCGTCTGTCAATGCAGGTGATGTGGGTTTGATCCCTGGGTTGGGAAGATCCCCTGGAGTAGGAAGAACGGCAGCCCACTCCAGTATTTTTGCCTGGGAAATCCCATGGACAGAGGAACCTAGTGGGCTACACAGTCCATAGGGTCACAAAGAGTTGGACAGGACTGAGCATCTGAGCATGCATTTACGTATAAGAAACAGTTGACAGGTTTGGTGTACAGGACAAAGATCCTATATTCATGGAGGGACATTTCAGCTCTACATAAGGAGAGAACTTTCTGTGTCATCTGATAGAACAGGCCTCTTGTGAGGTAATGGCTCTGCCCATTATTAGAAATCTCTAGTCATTTGCTTCCATGTGATCTGGAAGGGGCCTTCAAGAAGAGAGTTCTCAGAGCAGACTCAGGTTCAGAGAGCTGAAGTGACTTTCTCAAGGTTGGATGACTGATAGCTGTGCACAGCTGATATAGAATTCAGGGCTCTCAACCCTCAGGGTTTGTTGGGAGTAAGCAGGGGGCAAGGGCTATAGAGATGGCTGGACTTCATGCTGGAAGTTTGCATACACTGTCTCATTGCTCACAGCAAGAGCTAAGGGACCTTCTTCAAGATTGCTGTTGAGACTATTTCATGTGTGTGTATGTGGGTAGGGGCTAAGGAATGGTGGAGCCTGAAATTTCCTAAGGTGCAAAGACTGTCTTCTTCCACCACTGAATCCCCAAGGCTAACATGGGGCCAGACACAGAAGGGAAAGACAAATATTTGTCGAATGAATGAAAGAATAGGTCTTGTTGAAGGAGTCAGTGATATTTGTAGACTCTAGTTTTTTGAAATGTGTTATTTCAAGTTTTAGCCTAGAGAGCCCAGTTTCCTAATTTCCCCCCTTGGTGTTGGATTATAATATACCCATAAATATGTATATCCTTCTTTGACATCTATACATTATGACTCAGACTGTTTTTATACCAACAATAAGCCTTACAAACATGATTCTCGCCTATGTTGATCATTGCAGTATTTCCACATAATTACTAGATACCTGAAAGTAATGTTGATGAAAATATTTTAATGTCTGTGTTGATGAAAATATTTTCTTGTACTCTAAAGTGATACCATGGGCTTCCCTTATAGCTCAGTTGGGAAAGAATCTGCCTTCAATGCAGGAGGCCCAGGTTCAATTCCTGGGTCGGGAAGATCCCCTGGAGAAGGAAATGGCAACCCACTCCCGTATCCTTGCCTGGAAAATCTCATGGACAGAGGAGCCTGGTGGGCTACAGTCCATGGGGTTGCAGAGTTGGACACGACTGAGCGACTAAACCACCACCACCACCAAAGTGATACCACACTAATGCAATTGGAGTGGCTACTGTTTTGCTTTTAAAATTGATTTATATACAGTTTAGGTTAGACTTTTTATTATGATTCTGATGATTTTTACATTTTTTGAAATTTGTATTTGTTTTTCTATAAAAGACACCAGGCCTTTAGAAATGAAATAGCATTATTTCTGTGGGTGTGTCATGTTAATCTTTTCATTGGGTGATATACATCTTTTCCAAGAGTATAACACAAATACTTTTTCACATTTTCATGAGCTCCCTTAAGCCACAGTCCTAGGAGGTAAGAAAACGTTGGTCCTTTTGTAGCTAGACTAAAATGATTGGAAATACGGTGTGGGTGGGAGAACTGTACCTTTGTCTCCACCTTCGTCAGTACCTTCCATGAACCTGTCAGATAGGTTAACTGAGGTCTCCACCTTCACTAGTAACCTTCCATACATCTTTTAAATGGACTTTCTGGAGTAAACCATTGAGCATGTCCTTGAGTGTCCTGGCAGCCCAGGAGCTCTGGGAACTTGGGCTTGGTTGCATAATCAGACCATGGGTGTCCAGATCAGTTTCACAAGAGAACCTGTTGTTGTGTGAATAGACACCACTAAAAGGCTGGGCAGATTCTCTCGTCATTGAGAGAACTGTGTGCCTGGAGATCCGGGTAAAGTACCGTGTTCGTTTGCTGTGCCTGGCATTACCACCTGCTCCTTGCCCAGCGCTGATCCACGGCTCAGGAGGAACATGGTGCTCGGGACCAGAAATCTGTAACCTGCACCCCAGGCCACATTCCCCCCAATTCTCCATTTCCAGAACTGCCCTTAGACATTCATTCATTCATTTAGCAAATAGTTATCCAAAGCTTAGGGGCTTCCCTGGTGGCTGAGACAGTGAAGAATCTGCCTTCAGTGCAAAAGAGCTGGGTTTGATCCCCAGGTCAGGAAGATCCCCTGGAGAAGGGAATGGCAACCCACTCCATTCTCCATGCCTGGAGAATTCCATGGACAGAGGAGCCTGGCGGGCTACAGTCCATGGGGTTACAAAGAGTCAGACACGACTGAGCGACTGACCCTATCAAAGAAGCTTACATATGTATCAGACACTGCTAGATTCTGGATATATATAGTGGCAAGTAAGAGGAACTGGCCACTGATACTATATTTTGAAAATGTTTAAAAGCCTCCAGGAACAGGTCCCCATCTTTGAAATATGTGGCCTTGGAATAGGGTTCTTGAGATATGAAAAACAATGAATTGCCTCCCAGCTAGTCCAGAAACTATGCCATCACAAGAGCTCAAGTGATAGGAAAGAGAAGGATTAAACAAACTCTTAAACCTCAAGGGCCAGGCCATTCAGGATTCCATAGACAAAAATCCTCTGGCACGGCTTCTTCTGTTTTTCTGTGCAAACGTGCACCCTGTACCGGTATTTCTGTGACCACAATATGGTGACCAGCTAGAACTGCTTATTCCTGTCCCTAAACACCAGTGTTTCATGAAGCCTGTTCCCTGGGCAGACTTAGCCTCAGCGACCGCGGGGATGGCCAGTGGAAGACGTCCACCCTAATGGGAGGCCTGGCCTGTGTCCTGGACGGTTGATCTTCATGGTGCGCCCGCTGCACTGAAGTTGCCAGTGAATGGCCACAGTGCTACACAGCCTCCCATTCTTGGGCTTGTTGTAAATCTGCATTTCAGTGATACGTTCCACATACGAGGTCTTTCCCAGGTTCCAGCTAGCTGGTAGTGAGCTGATGCTGTCCCTCTCACTGTGATCTTGGGAGCAGCAGCTGTAGCTGCATGGACTTGAACTTCTAGATTGCATCTTCTCTCTGGAGAGATGCTGCGTGAAGACTGGTGAGGGCTGCCCAAGGTCTGAAAGAGCAGCCCCAGGCCCACCAGCCATCCAGCTCCACAGAGGCTTCAAAGGTGTGCAGACCACACAGGAGATGCATTCACACCGCCAGCCTGGCCGCTCCACCGAGGCTTTTTTTGGAGAAGGGCTGTGGGTTTATTTGGGCTTCAGTGGACTTGACGTGGCTGAAGGCTCTTTAGTTCCATGCTCGTTTAGATTAGCCCTGCCTTCTGATCTCCATTTGTGGTGCAGAATGGAGCCTTGAACCCTGTAAGAGACCAGATCCTGTCTCACAGAGGTACTGAAATAGAGGCCTAATATGGGAAAATAAATTATCAGCAATAAAAATGTTAAAAAAAAAAAGACCCCAAACCATCATCAGTGTCTGGATTAAGCTTGCTCCTTGGGAAGAAAAGCTGTAACAAACCTAGACAGCAAATTAAAAAGCAGAGACATTACTTTGCCAACAAAGATCCCTCTAGTCAAAGCTATGGTTTATCTAGTAGTCATGTACAGATGTGAGAGATGAGCCATAAAGAAGGCTGAGTGCCAAAGAATTGATGCTTTCAGATTGTGGTGTTAGAGTTCCTTGGACAGCAAGGAGATCCAACCAGTCATTCCTAAAGGAAATCAATCCTGAATATTCATTGGAAGGACTGATGCTGAAGCTGAAGCTCTAGTACTTTGGCCACCTGATGTGAAGAGCTGACTCATTGGAAAAGACCCTGATGGCTGGGAAAGATTGAAGGCAGGAGGAGAAGGGGGTGACAGAGGATGAGATGATTGGATGGCATCACTGACTTGATGGACATGAGTTTGAGCAAGCTCCGGGAGATGGTGAAGGACAGGGAAGCCTGGTATGCTGCAGTCCATGGGGTCTCAAAGTGTGGACACGACTTAGTGATTGAACGATGACAACAATCAGCTAAAGATATTCTGTTATCCTGTGGTCTTCTGACTGAAGCAGCAGAATTGTGAAGCATTCAGTGTCTTGGAAGTTCTGTCCTCTCCAGCCAAGCAGAGTCTTTCTAAGAAGTTTGACGTTCCATATCTCCCAGGAAGTCAGAATCTTTGGCGCCCTTTTAAGAAATTAGAAATAGTTAAAAGCCACGGTGCTCAAACATTCCAGAGATGGTTGCCCTCCTGTTCCTTATGAGTGATCCAAGCCTCCTGCAGCCTTAAATCACTCTGACAAAGCCCAAGTGATGTGCATTCAAAAAGGGGTGCTTTATCCACGACTCCTGGCCTTGTTGATGACTCTGGAATCGGGCCTTGCATTCAGCCTGAAATGCTCTAAAAATTAAACATATCATTATGCTTTTCAGATTTTGGCTCCATTAGACAATTTAAAATGTCAGCTGCTTATTTTTTTAAATATTAAACTAATTTTAAGTTTACCTTGAATATTAATGAAATATTAAAACTTCCAGGTGGCTCTAGTGGTAAAGAGCCCGCCTGCCAACGAGGGAGACCTAAGAGACACAGATTTGATCCCTGAGTCTGGAAGATCCCCTGGAGAAGGAAATGGCAACCCACTCCAGTATTCTTGCCTGGAGGGTCCCATGGACAGAGGGGCCTGATACGGGCTACAGTCCATAGGATTGCAAAGAGTCAGACGTGACTGAGTAACTGAACACACACAGGAAAGCCTCTTTGTTACTCTACAAGTTTTAAAAATGTAAGCTGTTTATAATATAGGCAAGAAAAATAAGTGATTATTCATTTCCAAAACTTCTTTGGTCTGTCTGGTAACCCGCAATAAGGAGTCGTGAGCTCACAGCAGGTACTTTTTAGTTTATAGCTTGCTTCATTATCTCATTTAACCCAGGAAGTAGTTCTTCCCGTCAGTGCATGAAGAGGTGAAGTTCAGAGAACTTAATCTTGTAAATTTATATAGTTAATGGGTAGGATAATTAATATTTAAAGTCTGTGATTTTTCCATGAGGATGAATAGCATATTACAATTTTATGAGCGCGAGTGCAGTAAATCAACATTTTAAATAGGATTTAGTTCAATCCGGACATTCTTAGTGAATCCTTGTTACCTTACAGGTGGAGAGAAGGGTATGTAGACCAGTGTACCAGCTATCAGTGATTAGACTGCTTGCTCATTGTCAATTTTTGTGTAGTCATTAGGTTAATTGTCTTTCATGGAAGAAAGAGGATTTTGCAATTTTGATTGCCCTCCTCATTGTGACAGGTCTCCAGTAACAATTTAATTTCCAACAAAAACATTGTTACAAAAGAGATTTTTTCAGTTCAGTCGTTTATGCCTTAAATATTCTGTGGTCTCTGGACCCAGTGCTTTTAAACTTTGCATGCAGGCGAAGATGGGTTTATACTTACAGAAGACAAATTACAGTCTAGTCAGCAGCACATCAGAAGAAAGACTTCCCTATGGACAGCAGGCAGTTGGAGTGCTAGGCAGTCGGAGATTATTTTCCTGTTTGGTTTTGCTTATTGTTACAGAGAAGTCTAGCGGAGAGCAGACCTGAAGGCTTGTGGATGGTCCTGGCACTTAGGCTGTGTTTGCTGATCAGGGTTTATGAAGGATCAGACAGCTGTATAGGACAGTTTCAGAAGTTTCTTGTAAGCTGCCCCCACTATGGGATTCCAGGCAGAAGATGGTCTTTAAATCCTGGAGAGAAGCAGATTATCATCAAGAAGCTGTTAAACAGAGCTGGCATCTTAGAGTGGAAGCTGTGGCCATTAGATAACTTGGCCCTTGACATCAGAGCTTGATTAGACCTCCTTCCCCAAGAGTGAGTGATACCCTTCCAGTGACCCGGACCCTGGACGTGACCTAATGATGCTGTCTGTCTGGATCAGTCGGTAGGCTGTCTGGTCTCTGCGATTGGGATGCTTTTGGACATTTCACTAATGCTTTGTGATAATCTGCGTGTGTATGTGCATGCTAAGTGGCTTCTGCCCCATCTGAATCTTTGCAGCCCTAATGGACTAAAGCCTGCCAGGATCCTCTGCCCATGGGATTCTCCAAGCAAGAATACTGGCATGGGTTGCCATTTCCTTCTCCAGGGGGTCTTCCTGAGCCAGGGATTGAACTGGTGTCTCTTACATCTCCTGCATTGCCAGGCACCACCTCGGAAGCCCTTGTAATAATCTAGCACAGCCCTGTTTAGTATGAGCATCTGACGGTGGGTAGTTAATGTGGTAGAAAGCAGAAGTCATATAGACCTGCTGCTGATATTGCAAGTGGAAAGAGTCACAGTAAAGCATGTGTTGTCTGTATGTATGTTCTACGTAGCTCATATTTATGAGGGTTGAGTATTTGGCCTCTGTGGTTTGCCTTCTGCACAAACCTTGCCCATTTTCTCTCTCAGAATCCCAACATTGATTTTTCATAGTTGCTCAACAGTAGTGTTAGAATTTCCCTGTTTGTTAACCTCATAAAGTGAGAAAGGCTGATGGACAGAGCGGCAAATCCTTCTCCCTTTGCATACCTTTGTAAGAGTCCAGGTTGTTTTGTTTTTGTATAGATGAGGCCTTGTTCCTATGACTCTGTTCTAGGGTTGGGTGGAAGCATGCCCACCAGCAAGGATTGACGTGGCTGCTCAAAACAATTGCTGAGGAGCTTCTAAAAAATTTTGACCCCAGGTTTAACAGAGTATGATCAAGATACATACTTCCTGGGATAGATTGTGAAGAATATATACTTTTTAATTTTACTTTACAGTACTGTATTGGTTTTGCCATACATCACCATGAATCCGCCAGGCTTTTAGATCATCAATGCCTTACTGCTCACAGCGTCTAGAATTAGCAGAGGCAGTGAGATGTTCTGTGTATGCGTGCAAAGACATATGCACAAGGATATTTATTGCACACTGAAATAAGGAAAGATGGGAAACAACCCAAATGTGCAGATGAGAGGCTGGTTGAGATGAATGGTGAAATTTGTCACACAGTAGAATGTTATACAATGACGAAAAAGAATGATTCAATGAGCTCTCTCTGTGTCTGTATACACCAGGGTATCCTTGGCGGTCCAGGGGTTGGGACTCTGCCCTTCAAATGCAGGGGACACAGGTTCAATTCCTAGTTGCAGAACGGGGATCCCACATGCCACGTGGCATAGCCAAGAAAAAAAAAAAAAGAAAAAATTAAATTAAAAAATACACACCAAACTCCCCAATTTTATTCAGTGGGAAAAGCCAGCTGTGGAAAAGCATGTGTGTATAAAATGCCACAGTCTGCGTATGCGCACACATGCATACATTTAAACCTCAAAAGACCACATATTTGCTGTATATGCAGAGAAGGTCTCTGAAGAGGTACACGGAGGCTTACAAATATTTCCATCAGGAAGGAAACTTACAAATTACTTATTCAAAAAATTGTACATGCTCTATGGAAGCCCTTTCTGATAGCTTCGTATCAGATGCATTTGACAAGAGTGATGGGTTCAGGGTGTGCGTGCTCAGTCACGCAGTTGTGTCTGACTCTGGGACCCCATGGACTGTAACCCACTAGGCCATGGGATTTCCCAGGCAAGAATGCTGGAGAGGGTGGCCGTTCCCTTCTCCAGAGGATCTTCCCAACCCAGGGATCAAACCTGAGTCTCTTGCCTCTCCTGAGTTGGCAGGAGGGTTCTTTACCATTGCGCCAGATGGGTTTAGCAGAAGCCCAAGTTGGACACCGCTATAGTGCCAAGGAAACCATCATAGGCTGCATATCAGACCGTCTGTAGTAGGAGGGAAGGAAGGGATGGATGAGAGATGATGTGGGGGAAAACCAGAGAACAATGCCGAAGGGAGAGAGAGGGAGAGGAGGAAATGAACTTAGAACTGTTGAATTTGGGAGGATTGGTATATAAATGGTGCTTTTATTGAAGGATAGAAATAGGAAGACAGGCAGGTTTGTGGGGAGTGAAAAGGAGACTGTGAATTGGATGTTGTGAATTTGAAACAATGGTAAGGTATCCTGGTGATTCTTAGGAGGCTATTGAGAGAGATGCTTTAAAAAACTTAAAATAGCATGAAGTGCTTTCGGGGGGCTCTCCTTTTCGTGGCTCTTTCTCTAGCATATTCAGATATCTTCTCTATTCCTTACGTATGATTGTGGTGTAATGGAAATTTTAGATTTTAGAAAGGTTTCAGTTTTGTGGTGACCAGTACAAATAAGATAATTACTTTGTTTTGACAGTTTCCATTGCCTATGTGTTCTGTACAAAGCAATTTATGGTTACAAACCAAAAGAGCGTGTGCCCAGGGAATGAGGCTAATGCATTGTTCCAATCCCTAGTACAGTCTAAAAATATTAAATGAAGGGTAAAACTTTTAATGTGTCCATTAACTAATACTCGCTGCCAATTTTCAGTGGAAGTGTATGTGACGGCCTACATAAATAATTCCTGAAATTGCTGTGATCCTTGTTATTACCGTTAATACTGATATTAATGGTTTGTTAATAAAAAACCTTTCAGTTTCCAATGGACTGTGTAATACTTCAAGGGCGGTGCTCTATATGATTGTCTTTGTTGCTGTTGTTCAGTTGCTGTGTTGTGTCCGACTATTTGCGACCCTGTGGACTACAGCGCGCCAGGCTCCCCTGTCCTTCACTGTCTCCGGGCGTTTGCTTAGATTCATGTCTGTTGAGTTGGTGGACATAAATCTTACCTGTCCAACCATCTCATCCTCTGCTACCCCCTTCTCCTTTTACCTTCAATCTTTCCCAGCACCAGGGTCTTTTCCAACGAGTTGGTTCTTTGAATCAGGTGGCCAAAGTACTGGTGTTTCAGCTTCAACATCAGTCCTTCCAATGGATATTTAGGGTTGATTTCCTTTAGGATGTCCTGGTTCTTGTCACTGTTTTGTTCTCCAAAGATAATCTGGTTTGCAGAGATAGCACCTTTCTGTGCTCATCTTTAAAGAATGTACAAGTATATGCAGGACTGAGATATAAATGAAATATCCCTGATTATTTTTTAAGGGGAGGAAAAGGTAGCCGTTTGTACAGGCTTTTCTGTCATTTCTTCTAGGATAATGCCAGTGAATTGTTTGATGTTCCTTCATTCTCTAGGAGGTGGCTAGGAAAGCAGACCGAATTTAGTTTCAAATCCTACATGTGCATCGTGACCTTGGGCAGGTTACAAACCTCTTCGGGTCTTAGGTTCCTCAAATGTAAGATGGTTTGCTCCCTTTTGAGCTCTGTGGATGAAATTTGATACAGTATGATATGTGATGTAATATGATATATGCTGGCCGTCCCGGGTGCCACAGTGGGAAAGAATCTGCCTGCCAGTACAGGAGATGAGGGTTCGATCCGTGGGTCAGGAAGATCCCCTCGAGGAGGAAATGGTAACTCACTCAAGGATTCTTGCCTGGAGAGTCCCAGGGACAGAAGCGCTTGGTGGACTACAGTCCATGGGGTCACAAAGAGTTGGACATGACTGAGCTCACACACATGGTATACGCTGTATGACAGATGAGATGATATATGATGAGATATATCTTAGTACGCATGTGTTCTGGCCTGTTATAACTACTCCGTAAACGGTAATTCTTAGCATTTTGGACTTTAAACTGATTTTCATTCCAAGTGTGAAAGCCGGAGTCATCTGAACTGCTCTCTCATCACTCTCACAGCCGGTCTCCACGTCCCATTAATGCTGCCTCTGGAAGGCTGTTAAACCCTTCACCATCTCTGCTGTCTGTTCTGGACTCCTCTCCGTAGCAGCCCACTGCCACCCTGAGCTCAGACCCTGGCTTGTCTTGCCTGCAGTTTCAGAAGAGTCTTCTCCTCTGTCTCTTGCCCACCCGGCTGACCCGCTACGTTGCTGCCAGACTTCTCTTTCTAAAATAAAGTGCTTGCTCCCTTTCTTGCTTATAGCCCTTTCGTAGCGCTCTGTCACTCTGGGGATCAAAGCCAGACTCCGGAGCATGGCTGAAAGCTTTTCATAACTACCTTAGGCTTCTCTTTGTTCTTCCCCCTGTGATTGGCCTATCACACTACTTACAGCACTGGTTCTCACCTTGACCTTTCTTCACCTGTGTGGTTTGTGTATCCCTTTACTGGCAGTAACCCTCCCTCTCCATAGAAATGCACTCAAAATCTTAACTTGAAAAAAAAAGGCACTTAATGGGACAATTGGGGAAATTTTGGCCATTGACTGATTATAAAATTATAGTAAGGAATTATATTATAAAATGATAGTAAGGGCTTCCCTGATAGCTCAGCTGGTAAGGAATCCGCCTGCAGTGCGGGAGACCTGGGTCCGGTCCCTGGGTTGGGAAAAACCCCTGAAGAAGGGAAAGGCTACCCACTCCAGTATTCCGGCCTGGAGAATTCCATGGACTGTAGAGTCTACATGGTCACAGAGAGTCGGACACGACTGAGCGACTTTCACTCACTCACTCAAGGAATTATTACATTTTTTTAGGTGTGAAAAAAAATCTTATTTTCATCCTTAAATGCTTGAATATTGGCTCCCTGATGTAACAGTCTTGGTTAGCTGCCAAAGTTTCACTATATTTCAGTTGCACCCTGGGTGCTGAGAGCATAGATAAGGGTCCAGATCTTGAAGGATCTTGAAGTCGGGTCACATGGTCTAGAAGATGGCAGGAACTGACTGTACTGAAATCATGTTTACTTATCTGTGTTCCTCATTATTCTATGAGCTCCTTGAGAATGGAGTATTTCATGTCTTTGTTTCCAGGGCTTCAATATTGCTTGGCATAAAATAGACACTCATTATATTTTCTAGTGACTGAGTGAGTAATTTGATTGATGGATTCAAATAGAGAGGGTAAGTTTTTAAACGATCACAATAGATAGCCTTTAGCACTTTCCTCATAATGTTATAGCTCATCTAATCCGTTATCTTTGCCCATTGCTTAAGACATTAATACTCTCTGTGCTACACTTGCGCTTTTGATCTTTATTTTTTATTTATTTATGTTGTATGTGTGTGTGTTTGACTTTTAGAATACACTTGTACAACAGATATGAAGTGGGTGGAGTCAGGAAACAGTCAAATGTTATTCTCTGAGTGGAGAAAAGTGCCATAAAGGTAGAGAGTGAAAGTGGAGACCTTAGATAAGGTTATCAGTTAAGGGAAGTTCAGTTCAGTTCCGTTCAGTAGCTCAGTTGTGTCTGACTCTTTGTGACCCCATGGACTGCAGCACGCCAGGCTTCCCTGTCCATCACCCACTCCTGGAGCTTGCTCAAACTCATGTCCATTGAGTCGGTGATGCCATCCAACCATCTCATCTTCTGTCGTTCCCTTCTCCTTCTGCCTTCAATCTTTCCCAGCATCAGGGTCTTTTCCAATGAGTCCATTCTTCATATCAGGTGGCCAGAGTATCAGAGTTTCAGCTTCAGCATCGGTCCTTCCAATGAATATTCAGGACTGATTTCCCTTAGGATGGACTCTAAAGGGTCTTGTCCTACACCACAGTTCAAAAGCATCAATCCTTTGGTGCTCATCTTTCTTTGTAGTCCAACTTTCACATCCACACATGACTACTGGATGTAGCTTTGACTAGACAGACCTTTGTCAGCAAAGTAATGTCTCTGCTTTTTAATATGCTATCTTGGTTTGTCATAGCTTTCCTTCCAAGGAGCAAGCGTCTTTTAATTGCATGGCTGCAGTCACCATCTGCAGTGATTTTGGAGCTCCCCAAAATAAAGTCTGTCACTGTTTCCATTGTTTCCCCATCTATTTGCCATGAAGTGATTGGACTGGATGCCCTGATCTTCATTTTTTGAATGTTGAGTTTTAGGCCAGCTTTTTCACTCTCCTGTTTCTCTGTCATCAAGATGCTCTTTAGTTTTTCTTCTCTTTCTGCCATAAGGGTGGTGTCATCTGCGTATCTGAGGTGATTGATATTTCTCCTGGCAATCTTGATTCTGTCTTGTGCTTCATCCAGCCTGGCATTTCACATGATGTACTCTGCATATAAGTTAAATAAGCAGCGTGACAATATGCAGCCTTGACATACTCCTTTCCCGATTTGGAACCCGTCTGATATTCCATGTCCGGTTCTGACCTACATACAGATTTTTCAGGTGGCAGGTCAGGTGGTCTGATATTCCCATGTCTTTAAGAATTTTCCACAGCTTGTTGTAATCTACGCAGTCAAAGGCTTTGGCATAGTAAATAAAGCAGAAGTAGATTTTTTCTGGAACTCTCTTGCTGTTTTGATGATCCAACAGATGTTGGCAATTTGATCTTTGGTTCCTCTGCCTTTTCCAAATTCAGCTTGAATATCTGGAAGTTCATGGTTCATGTACTGTTGAAGCCTGACTTGGAGAATTTTGAACATTACTTTGCTAGAGTGTGAGATGAGTGCAATTTGCGGTAGTTTGAGCATTCTTTGGCATTGCCTTTCTTTGGGATTGGAAAGTAAACTGACCTTTTCCAGTCCTGTGGCCACTGCTGAGTTTTCCAAATATGCTGGCGTATTGCGTGCAGCACTTTCACAGCATCATCTTTTAGGATTTGAAATAGCTCAACTGGAATTCCATCACCTCCACTAACTTTGTTCATAGTGATACTTCCTAAGGCCCACTTGACTTCTCATTCCAAGATGTCTGGTTCTAGGTGAACCCAGGCACTTTGAAGCCAGGTGAACCCAGGAAGTTACTCAACTCTGTTTTTCAAACACTTGGGTGTTGGACGTATGGGGAACCTGCACGCACTAAGCAAACTATATAGAAGTGCACAGCTGATGGGTGTGGCCTGCCTTTCGGTTCTGAATTCTTTTAATTCCCTTTGGTAGTTGTGAAATAGGTTTGCTTTGTACTGGCAGTGTAAATATTAATTGACTTTGGTCTCCTCTTCAAATGATGATCAGTGATTTTTAGATTTTTTAGAAATCAATTTTGGTGAACCAAGTATATTTTAAGTACTATTATTTAGTTAAGTTATAGCTTAATTAGTTTGAAAATTTTTATAGGAAATTTTTTTTTGTTATTGCTAATCTGAAACTTTCTTCATCTTAAGCCTTTTGTTTTCTGTTGACATAATTGTTTTGTCAACAGTTGGTTTCTTAGAGTTGATATCTCAGTTTATAGCACAAGAGATTTCACTTTCGGCAGCTTAGAAACAGGCTCTACTTTTTTGGCTCAACAAGAAAAAGAGGTTGTGATATGAAGCTGGACATTCTAACTGTACACTCTGGCTCTCCTATTTAACAAGTTTAAATAGGAGATTTTAAACAAGTTAAATTTATTTTTACCCATCATGTCGGCCACCTAAATATCTGGATGGTTGAATGAGATAATGTATGTGACCTTATTGACGGTAAGGCACTCTGAAAATGTGAAGTGCTGCAGGAGTAATCATTCTGTCTGTTAACATGGAAGTGAAAGTGTTTTCTGACTCTTTGTGACCCCATGGGCTGTAGCCCTCCAGGCTTCTCTTTCCCAGAAAAGGATACTGGAGTGGGTTACCATTCCCTTTTCCAGGGGATCTTCCCAATCCAGGGATCAAACCTGGTCTGAGCCACGAGGGAAATCCCATTTATCAACATAAGAGCCTCCTATTTTTAAAAAACTTTTTATTTTGTATTGGTTTAGAGCCAGTTAACAATGTTGTGATAGCTTCAGGTGAATAGTGGAGGGCCTTAGCCTTACCTGCACATGTATCCATTACCCTGTGAATTCCCCTCCCATCCAGGTTGCCGCATAACGCTGGGGAGAGTTTCCATGTGAAGAGCCTCCTATTTTTAAGGAACTTAATTATTAATCCCTTTGAAAAGAAGTTGTCTACATCCATGGATATTAGTTGAAACTATGAAAATAATAAAATATACTAGGGGTGTCATTGATTTGTCAGTTCATTATTATAGTATCAAAAGTTATAACTATATATTTATTTTGTGGGTGTGGGAAGCTGAATAATGAACCCTGAAGATGTTTACACCGTAATTCCTGTGACCTGTGAACATCACTTTCTATGGCAAAAGAGACTTGCTAGTTGTGATTATGTTAAGGATACTGAGATGAGGTTATCCTGGATTATTGGAGTGGGCCCAGTTATCACCTGGGTCCCTGTAAGAGGAAGGCAAGAGGAATCAGAGAAGAAAATGGGTGAAACGATATGATACAAGGAAGGCACCATGAGCCAAGCAATGCAGGCAGCCTCTAGAAACTGAAACAAAACAGGAAATAGATCTTCCTACAGCCTCCAGAAGGAATGTAGCCCTCCAACACCTTTGATTTCAAACTCCTATCACAGCTGTATGGGAGTCCTTTGTTATAGCAGCAATAGGAAACTAATACAGGAGGGATTGCCTGACATTAAGAATCGTACTTCCCAGGTGGCTCACTGGTAAAGAACCTGTCTGCCAACGCAGGAGATGCAGAAGACATGGGTTCAGTTCCTGGGTCAGAAAGATTCCCCAGAGAAGGAAATGGCAGCTGGATCCAGTATGCCTGCCAGGAAAAACCCCATGGACAGAAGAGCCTGGCAGGCTACCATCCAGGGGGTCGCAAAGAATTGAATGTGACTTGATAACTAAACAAGGGCATTCGTAATTATAGGTCATTAGAGTTATAACAGACTGTTAATACTAACTTGGATACAAACTTTGTCTTCAGAGAAACAGTGGTTTCTCATTATACAACTAATATATGTATGTAAATGATACAGTAGGACATCCCAACAAAGAACACTTTTTATAGCTTTCCTTAATAGCCTCCATGAAGCCTTCTCCACGTCTTGTTTTCCAGGGGTAGCAGGTCAGAGAAGCACAGCTTCAGAGGTACTGACTTTACAGCTTCACTGTGGCCCCTCTTTGACTCTCTAGTGAACTGAATGCTTCTAGGAGGTGACAGAACGATCGCCCTGAAGCAAAGCCTTAAAGACACGACATTCCCAGAAAGATGTTAAATGCACTGCTTTCTTTTACAGTTTTTATATGGATTCTAAGACTATATGAATTACGTAATGTTGAGTTCATTGCTCCTTTGAAAAATATTTAGATTCTGGCAGCTTACAAGTCTCTATTTTGTAGTGTTAATATTTTATTGTTTTTCAAGGAAATTTTGATTTTCGAGTATTTTAGATTTTTTAATTTAAGTGAAGGGAAACTTTGATTTTTAGAATGTGAACTCCTGTGGAAATACTAGATATGTAGACAGAATATTGGTATTGATAGCATTGAAGTCGGTGGTTCTTTTTTCAGGGGAACAGGTACCAGGCAATTTAAAAAATCCAACCGTAGGTTATAAGGCAAATCAAATTAGCATAGAAAATGACATTGTTATGAAGCTATGATTCCCTGTATCAAGTTTTATGATCTACAGGCTTAATCTTAAGCAGAATCATTGAAGCTCAACAATTATATGGGAGTAGGATTTACACAGCTCTCTGCTGTGTATTTTATCCCACCCCATCTCCATCAGTAATCAGAAGTCTTGCTTCATTAGATTCTGTGGACATTTTTGGGTCATTTGGGCAAGGGAACCACATTACTCATCTAATTTGAGTTTGGTATGGGAGAAGGAGGGCTTTCCTGGTGGCACAGTGGTAAAGAATCTGCCTGCAATGCAGGAGACTCGAGTTTGATCCCTGGGTTGAGATGATTCCCCTGGAGGAAGGCATGGCAGTATTCTTGCCTGGAGAATCCCCATGGACAGAAGAGCCTGGCGGGCTGCAGTCCATGGGGTCGCACAGAGTCAGACGTGACTGAAGCTACTAGGCAGCAGCAGCATGGGAGAAGGAAGTGGGGGGTCAGACACTTGTGTCCAGGTGGGTGTGGCCTGCAAGCTGAGTTTAAGACCCCCACATCCCTTGCCTTCTCATTTCCTTAAAGAGTTTTGCTTGGGGTTCCCAAATGCTTGGTACATTTTTTTTAAATCCAGACTCAGAGTAACTGTGATGAACCCCCACATCCACACAGCCTCTCTCTTACTGCCATCTGGATGTTGCCACACTTGATTTATCTATCCTCTCTTCTCTCTATTTTATCTGAAGCGCTTTAAAGCAAATCTTTCTCATTGTTGTATTGACCCCTCATTCTTTAGTAGGCATCCCTCAAAATTTAGTCGCCAGATTTTAACTCTGCCTCTTTTCCATCTTTCTTCTCAAACAAAACCTGGGTATGCAGAAGCTGTGAAAGAGAAAGAGAATCTAAGTTGACCATAGTTACTTAAGTTCAGTATTTTACAGTGAAGGAATAATGTTCTTTTTTTAATTTGCTGTAACACTTTTTAAACCCCTCTTATAGAAAGTAGGGGGCTTCCCTAGTAGCTCAGCTGGTAAAGAATCTGCCTGCAATGCAGAAGACCCTGGTTCAATTCCTGGGTCAGGAAGATCCCTTGGAGAAGGATAGGCTACCCACTCCAGTATTCATGGGTTTCCCTGGTAGCTCAAATGGTACAGAATCTGCCTGCAATGCAAGAGACCTGGGTTCAGTCCCTGGGTTGGGAAGATGCCCTGGAGGAGGGCATGGCAACCTACTCTAGTATTCTTGCCTGGAGAATCCCCATGGACAGAGGAGCCTGGCAGGCTGCAGTCCATAGCGTCGCAAAGTTGGACACGGCTGAAGCAGCTTAGCATAGCACAGCAGCACATCCATCAACACCTCAGAAAAATTACTTTTTAGATCAGTATTTGTCATCTTAGAAAACCAGTGGGGCTTGAAGCAACTATGATAAAAGAGGGAAGCACTGACCTTAGAAGGCAAAGGCGCCAGAGTTTATGTAGGGTTTGCAAGCTCAATACCTCTAACAGGTTTAAGCTGCTTGTATTGTGATGAGCAAGGAACCTGTCTAAAATGATAGATATTAACTTGTTTCATAGCACAGCACTTCAGTGGTCAACAGAATGGCCAAACAAAAACCTCGGAGATCACCATTTGGTACCTAATGCATCACGTGGGGTGCTAAAGGTGGTAGGCTGTTACATATGAGCGAGTAAGTAACTGTTGCTCAGTTGTGTCCGACTCTTTGCAAGCCCATGGACAGTAGCCTGCCAGGCTCCTCTATCCATGGAATTCTCCAGGCAAGAATACTGGAGTGGGTTGCCATTTCCTTCTCCTTGTTACATATGGGTCCCAGACAGAGAAATACTACTAGGGGCAGAACTCTGGAAACTTGCGAGCACAGGGGTATGGGGAAAGGGGTATGGCTCTTTCCCATAAAGAGCCATAAAGCTTAAGATCATTTTCTTTACATTATTTAGACCAGATCCTTCCTTGACTTAATGGGAAAATTGGTTGCTTCTGTTATCCTTCATGGTTGATTAATGGAGGTGCACCAGAATTACCTGTATAGCTTTGCCAATATGCAGTAATATCTGACATTATTCATGCCCCCCACAAGAAGATTTTGATTCACCAAGTCTGATTTGGAGCATGTTTTGAAAAAACTCTCGGCTTGATTCAAGTACGGACACATCATTAAAGACCTGCGCCTTTGGATATAGCGGTCTCTGTTTATTCTCTGAAGTATGGGAGTATCTCTGCTCTCAAAATACCCATGTAGGATGCTTAGCTATGTTGCAGTTTGGCACATTTAAATTGTCAAAGTGAATTATTTCATTCCATAAAAGGACAATGGAAAAAAAGAGAACATACATAATTTAAGAGATGGATGTAGATTTTATGAGGAAGGATGGAAGAGGAATATTAAGACTGAGCTTTTGGCCACTTCATGTATAGCAAACCGAGTGTAAGAAAGACATAGATCTATACCTGGTTCGGCTTTAACAAAGTCAAAGTGTAGTCCCTAAGTTATAACAAATACAGGCAACAAACATCATTATAGCGCAACTAGACTTTCTGTTTGTCCTGCTTTCCAAGAAGGGCCTTTCACTGCATACGAATTTTTATTTCAATCAAGGCAATTCAGGATTAATCACTAAAGATATAACAGTAAGTACTTGCCAGAGGGCAGACATATCTATGTAGTAGACCTTTAGATTAGAAATAAGAATTTTCTAACAGAAAAAATTGTTGGACACTTAAAGTTACCAGAGAAGATTCAGAATTTCCGTCATTGCAGAATCAGGAATATTAATTAAAAGGAGGAACCCTCTATGTTTTTTTCCCTGCAACACACCACACACTCTCACAGACACACACAGTCTATCTTACACATATCCACCTGACATGTGTATTATACATATATATGTGTGTGTATATATATGTATATACACATATGTATATATGTATGTATATACACACACTCACACACATATATACTGGAGAAGGAAATGGCAACCCACTCCAGTACTCTTGCCTGGAAAATTCCATGGATAGAGGAGCCTGGTGGGCTACAGTCTGTGGGGTTGCAAAGAGTCGGACACGACTGAGCGACTTCACTTTCTTTCTTTCTATAGTTCCTTTTGGAGAAGGAAATGGCAACCCACTCCAGTGTTCTTGCTTGGAGAATCCCATGGACAGAGGGGCCTGGTGGGCTGCCGTCTATGGGGTTGCAGAGAGTCAGACATGACTAAGCAACTAACACACACACACATTCACCACCACCTCAACCTCATTCTTTCTCTCTCTCACACGCATGCTCTCTCTTTCCCTCTCTCACACACACACACACATTTTCTCTCACTCTCTCCTCTGCACCTGCCCCATCCCTGCAGTAGGAACCTTCTATCTTAATTAGTTGAGACATGATACCTACCAGAGCCAGCATTCTGAACTCTCACTGCTGTACTGGGATCGCATGCTCTTTGGTAAGCCTTTCGCCATTCTAATCCTGCTGTGGGTAAGGTTAGTCACAGTGCAATTAAAGGAGGGGACCATTGTTTCCTGATTTGTTTGTTGATATTTCCTAATGTCTTCTAAGGAATAGGTCATTATCTCTAACTCTATTTGGGTGGTTTCCTACTCAGTGACTATTTTGTTGGCAAAATGCCTCCATTTTTGACCCAAGTTCCTGTGACTTTTGTCTATGACCACACTTACACAGTGCTAGTGGTAAAGAACCTGCTTGTTAATGGAGAAGACATACGAGATGAGGGTTCGATTCTTGGTTCGGGAAGATCTCCTGGAAAAGGGGATGGCAACCCACTTCTGTATTCTTGCCTGCAGAATCCCGTGGACAGAGGAGCCCGGCAGGCTACAGTCCACAGGGTCACAAAGAGTTGGACATGACTGAAGTGACTTAACATGCATGCATACTTTCACAAGAAATATGTATATTATAGAAGAAAGCTGTGAATATGTACCTCATCTCATCTCTGGCTTCCTAACAGACACTGTGCTGAGGGCTTTGCTTGGACTGTCTCCCTAATCCACACCACACTCTGCAGAGCTGTGAGGAGCTGTTCCAGCCTCTCTTTGCAGATGCGAAACTGAGGCTCAGAGAGCCAGGAGGCGTTCCTAGCCGCACATCTAAGGAAGGATGCTGTTGGTATTCATTCTAAGCCTGACTTCCGGGTTTAGACACTGAATCACTCTGTTGTTACATTCGTGGTTTCCAGTTGGGAATTTACAATAAAATATCTTTAGAAATGGCAACCCACTCCTATATTCTTGCCTGGGAAATCCCATGGACAGAAGAGCCTGACGGGCTACAGTCCATGAAGTTGCAAAGAGTCGCAAAGACTGAGCGCCTGAGTGAGCACGCACGCATCTTTAGAATGTTGGCTCTCAAACTTGGCTGTACTTGGGAATCACTTGGGAGCTTAAAAAAATTACAACTGGTAGCTGGATCTCACCCTCTTATGTTCTGAGTTCATCAGTGTGGAGAGTGGCCTTGACATTGGAATTTTTTAAAGTCTCCCAGGTGATTTTAAAGTATGGCCAAGTTTGAAAACTCCTGCTTTAAAACAGTGCAGAGTTTTAAATTCCTGTTCTAATGTTAGTAAAATTAAAGAATGTTTTTATGGCTGAAATACTACATATTTGCTTTAGAAACCACAGGCAAACCAAAACAACATATTTAAATTGTCTACAGTTCTTTAACTGAAAGATTACCAATACAGTTACTTGTTTTTTCCTGTTCATGTATTTAAAGTCTTAACTTAATGTTGCTCTTTGATATTATTTTATATATTAATGCTAGATTGTTTTATATGTGTTTTTTATATTTACATGCTTTACTGGACTGAGAAATTATTGATCCTTTTACAACATAATCATGTTGTTGGATTAACCCTTATAGGGCAATGACCATCAAAGTGAAAGAGTATCTCTGTTTCTGCAGTGTTTGTGTTTTATTTGAGGTAGCACTTAGAAAACTAATTTAGATATCTTTCCTTTTTTAAAAAATTTTACTGGATTGAAGTTCTTGCCTGGAGAATCCCAGGGACTGGGGAGCCTGGTGGGCTGCCGTCTCTGGGGTCGCACAGAGTCGGACACGACTGAAGCGACTTAGCAGCAGCAGCAGCAGCAGCAGCAGCAGCAGCAGTTGCTTTATAGTTTTGTGTTAGTTCAGCTATACAGCAAGGTGATTCAGTTGTATCTCTCTCTCTCTCTCTCTCTATATATATATATATAAAAATATATTCATTCTTTTTCATATTCTCTTCACACGTAGGTTGTCATAGAATTTTGAGAAGGGTTCTCTGTGCTACACAGTAGGTATTTGTTGGTTATGTATCTTATACATAGTAGTGTTAGATGTCTTCCCTTTGTACTCCAGGGATCGAACCCATGTCTCCTCATTGGCAGGTGAGTTCTTCACTGGTGAGCCACCAGGGCAGCTGGGGATGCCTTAGAATACGTAAAGTGCAAATCCCGCAATAAAGGGGAAAAGTCCTCTACTTCCAGAAACATCCCAGCTTTGGCCCCCAGTCGGGCTTCCCCAATGACTTGGTGGGCAAAGAATCCGCCTTCCAAAACAGGAGACACAGGTTCGATTCCTGGGTCAGAAAGATCCCCTGGAGAGGGAAATGGCAACCCACACCCGTGTTCTTGCCTGGGAAATCCCATGGACAGGAGGAGCCTGGTGGGCTGCAGTCCATGGGGTTGCCAAGAGTCAGACAAGACTGAGTGAGCACCCACAAACTTAGTCCTCCCTGGGAATGGCCCCTCTTCCGTCCTTCCATCTGCCCACCCTACCCCCTTGTCTTGTAATAAAAAGGCTTTCAGAGTAAAACTCAGTAATTCTCAGAGTTTGCTGCTTCTCAGATATTTTCCTAATAAAGATCTGGATGAGGGACCACTGTAGTTTAAAGGGGTTTGGTGACGATGCAACCAGAGCCCTTCAGTTAGCAGCTGTGACTGTCACGTCACATTCTTTTCCTCCTCTTCTTGGTGATGAGGAGGAAGTTAAGTTAAAGGTGGGGAGAAGACTTGTGCTTTGGCGGATGGATGAGCGATTGACCCGCAGGGGAAAGGGGCAATCTGGGAGGTGTTACCGGTTGGCCTGGTGAACCAGTCTTGCCTGCCGTTCAGCCCAGCCAGCTCTGAGCTGCTCCCTGAGTATTTTTGGTCCTGCTGCCGCAAAACGAGATCTCTCTGCATTTCATGATTTATGGAGGATTTCCTTTTTCTGGATCAACATCTTAACTTGATAATCAGTAGATTTCTTAATCACAAGGCTTGTAAATCCCGATTACAATTTCTGTATGGCTCAAAAAAATCTTATATTTTAAGAATATATTATGATCTTTACTGGCTTATTATTGCCCATTTTAAAACGCATTTTTTTTAAAAAGGAGAATTTGAAAGTGTAAACATTTTACTTTGTGAATGCATGAAGTACACGCATGATTTATGTTGCTGAAATCCTTCAGCATTGAGGCATTTATGTAGTTTCAAAAACTGCAAGAAAAATTAGATGCTATTTTTCCATCTTTCTTTACCGTCTTTATATAGAATTCACAATGGCTTTTAAAGCCATTAAAGACAGTTAAAACCATCAGACATCCTGCTTTACTAAGAAATTAACAACAACAACAAAAACAAAATGAAAGAATAAGATAGCAAGCCTGGTTTATTTACCTGTGTGATATGTATCTCACTCACTCTAAGGCCATAATGAAAGAGAAGGAATCCTTAAAGTGACATTGTATCATATAGCAGAAAGATTAAGTAAAGCATACAGGAGGTGATACTTACTTAAATACCGGGTTTATTCAGTCAGTCCCATTGACATGCAGATGTTTCTGGAGTGTTGTGCCAGTCACTGCAGCCAGGGGTTTTATCATTTAATGGTACCTCTCTGCTGCACTCGATGAGCTGTCCTGGAAAAACATTTTGAAGCAATAAAGCATCCATTTGGCTCGTAAGTAATGAGGGAGGCATTGCTCTTTGCATTAACTATTTATTGAGGAAGAGGAGTGACCAATTGCTAATAAGCTTTATCCAGAGAGCATAGTGGAAAACAGAAGAAAAGTGAGGTTCTGTTCAATTTCATGTGCAATTAACAAATAACTCAGTGCTGAGTGGTTCGTGCTCCCCATCCACGTGACTTCTGGCCAGCTGTATTTAAGCACGAGTGCCTGCGCAGTGTACTGAAGTCCCCTTGGTCTGCAGACGGATTGTTAGCCTTAACTAATGACGGTTGAGAGGAGGCAATAGGCAATGACCGGTGAGTAGCTGCAACTGTGCTGAACTCTGTAGCTTTGAATAAAGGACTTATTTCCTAAGATGAACTGTAGTGATCGAGGCTTGCCAGTTTACTCTTTTAGAGAAGTGCTCCGTGTTGGTTTGTTTGTTTTTAATAGAATTATTACTTTTCCATAACTTGGGAAATCTGCTCTCTAATGCAATATGTAGATTATCACTCAATCACATGGCTTTTAACCTGAGAAAATTTCTTGGTTGCTCTATAAATAAATATATAATTTATTATTCAGAATTAGTTTCCAGGTAGTAATGTAACATTTTGTTTTTCTTTCACAAATAAATAAATGGTCCCTTCTTTCCGTAAATGCTTAGGGTGTAGCAACTTCAAGATTACCACCAGAGTATTGTATTCACGCATAAATAGTGGCTGCTTTCAAGTCATTTCAGAATCTTACCTCGAAGAATCTTACTTTTAGTACTGTAACAGCATGAAATTTTTATTCCTCTTGCTCTAAGATTCTTGGTGTAATGAATTTGCCTTCTTTAGTAACAAGAGAAAAAAGATGAAAGTCACAATTATTTTCTTCTCTTAAAGCCAACTAAAGGACTTGCATGCTAATTCCTCTTCCCTGCTCTCACTAAAAAGCAGTACAGTGGAGTTCTACACAATAGGAAGAAAAGTTCATCACATAAATCATATTACATTACATTACTTAGAATAGCCTTGAAACTGTAATGAAGCCATTATGAAATCATTTAATATTACATTCCTTTGATTTTTTAATTTAAAAAATTTCCATATTAGAAAATGTATTATTTCTAAGCTTACTGTGAATTATTTCGAAGTATATTTTAAATTAATTTTCAAGAAATTATTCCATGAAATAAGAATACTCTGCTCATTTGAGTTCATAGACTTCGGTAAAGGGCTGAAAAGCCTGATAAGTGAATAGCAATGAGATAAAAAAACCAGAAAAGATTCATCAGAATGTGTCTTTCCTAGAAACATTCTGTACCACAGCAAGAACTAAATCCATTTACATTATAGGGAGTCATACTTTCTTCATCAAGGAAGTAAGGACTCAAAGGTTAGAAATAGAATCACCTTGCAAGCTGTTAGGTCTTGTAATAACCTCTCTTTGTTGCCTGTTAGCAGTCATTAGGTTGAATTATCCCTTTCAGATAATCACTCCATTTAGAAGACTAATGCTGTGCGCTGAGAACAGGAAAGAGATGGAGGATTGGATCAGCTCGCTGAAGTCTGTACAGACCAGAGAACCTTATGAGGTGAAGTAGCATCTCTCCTGTCCCCTTAGAGAATATATGTGATCCATAATGCTACAGCTGTATTCTGTGGGGGTTATACGTAGATTCATTCAGAAACCTGTTTAAACCTGATATAGTTTTTTTTTTCTTAGTTAAAACAAAGTGTTTTAGTTTTAAAAATAATAGATTTTAAATTTCGGTCAACATTATGTACCTTCTGCGTATAGTCCCGTTCCCCCGTTTGGCAAACCTACACTGACGTCTCATTTCCAGGTGGCCCAGTTTAACGTGGAACATTTCTCAGGGATGCATAACTGGTATGCGTGCTCCCACGCCCGACCCACTTTCTGTAATGTGTGCCGAGAGAGTCTTTCTGGAGTCACGTCCCACGGCCTGTCCTGCGAAGGTACAGTAGCATCCAGGGCGTGTCCTCCTCCAACACTGTCCTTCCTGTAAACACGCCGCCACCGGCACCTCTGTGAGCAGAGAAACAGCATCACAGCAAGACATTGCCCTTGGGTGGAAGCAGTAAGTGGGAGCCTCTCAGGGGACCAGAGTGTTGTCCTTAAACTGTGGCTTCAAGTGGAGCTCTGCCCAGATATGAACAACTTAGAAAATAGTTTAGCTTAGGGAAAGATAACATGCAATCATCTGAAGGAGGAAATGTCAACCCACTCCAGTATTCTTGCCTGAAAAATCCCATGGACAGAGGAGCCTGTGGGCCCTTATCCAAACAGCCTCAAAGAGTAGCACGCAACTGAACAAGTGAGCATATACGCATAAATAAAAATATGGCATCGCCCTCCTCAGGAACTAGCATTTGCTGGTAAAGAAAACTCTGTGGACTGTGCATATCCTTCTCATTTTCCAGCACTGTTTTTCTGTTCTGTTTGATTATAGAGGACAAAACTTTCTGGTGGACAGTATACACTCTTTTGGCAGAATTTCTGATGGTTACTTATACTACATCGTTTTAAATGTTTTATTTCATTTGTGTTTAATGTAATTGGGGCTTCCCTGGTGCCTCAGATGCTAAAGAATCTGCCTGCAATGCAGGAGACTTGGGTTTGATCCCTGGATCAGGAAGACCCTGTGGAGAAGGGAATGGCAACCCACTCCAGTATTCTTGCCTGGAGAATCCCACGGACAGAGAAGTTGGCTGTCTACAGTCCAGCGGTTGCAAAGAGTCGGACATGAATGAGCAACTAACACTCACACACATCCTTTTAAATTTCTTTAAAGTTTTCTAAAAAAAAGGTCTATGCTGTTGTTCTCATCACAGGATTTGTGGGTTATTTTTAAATTTAAGAGAAGTAACCGCTTAATGTCACCAGGAGAAAACTCATACCTTCTTTTGATTTATTTAATAGCTCAGTGGTTCCATCACTGTGTACCTCTTTTTTAACCACATATAATACTATTATTAGCTTTTCTCTCTTAATACAAAAAATTCTTAGGTAATTTTGTAATATAACTATTACAATTAAATAATAGATTAGAAACAGAGTCACAGTTTTAACTCATTTTGAATTATAAAATCCAAGATACATCAGTATTTCAGCTGTTGAACATGACGCAGCTTAGTGCATAAGAATGAAGTTCTGTAGTTAAACTCTGTGGGTTCAGATTCCAGTTTCAACACTACAAACTCTGACCAGGACTAGTTTAACCCTTTTAGACTTTTGCTTCCTCCTCTCTAAAATGGGGATAATAGGCATTCATATCTCACAGGATACTATAAAAGTGAAAGAAGAGAATGCATACACTGATGCTATTTTTCCAGTCAGATAAATTGTAGACATATGTAGGTGAGTTGTATAAGAAGTTCATCAAGCAAACAATTACAGATTGTATCATGGCCTGATGCATTCAAATTCATGAAAACGAGTTGGAGGAGACATAAACTTTTTTTTTAGATTTAACAAATGATTGAAAACAAAGACATAATTAGTCTTTCTGACTTTAGTGATTGTATGGAGTTATTCTGAAGGTCTTTGTACAATTACGTTGGTGGTGGTTTAGTCGCGAAGTCATGTCCGACTCTTGTGACCCCATGGACTATAGCCTGTCAGCCTCCTCTGTCCATGGCATTCTCTAGGCAAGAATACTGGAGTGGGCTGCCATTTCTTTCTCCAGAGAATCTTCCCAACCCAGGAACTGAACCCAGGTCTCCTGCATTGCAGGTAGATTCTTTGCCAACTGAGCTATAAGGGAAGCCCCCCTATAGTTACCTTATAGTCTGTTATTCCTCAAACTGCTAAAAAAGAAAAATCTAATCTAATAGTATCTTAGATACTGTTAGAACTGATCTGTGGTACCCTTCTGATCTGAGAGTTATGCATTATTAAATATATTTAATTGTAAAGAAGTTGAACTTAACAGTGGGATGACTGAATATTTTTCTAAGCATTTTAAAAGAAAAGTGAAAATTACATTAGCTGGTGAGGATAAAAAGCTTCCAAGTCTTTAAAAAGACGTGTTACATTAGTCTATTGATAATTAAGTTTCTGATTTTTAAAGTCTCAATTATAGCATTTTAAAATTATCTTTTAGAGGAATATATGTTAGTATTCAATTTTTTTGTTGATAAAAATTTTAAATATTGCCAATAGTATATTTAGAACTGTAGCAGATTTTAGAAATCCCAAAGGTTTTATGAATACCCAAAAAGGTTGCCTTTTATTTTGTGTTGTTTTATTGTTTAGTTGCTAAGTCATGTCTGACTCTTTTGTGACCCCATGGACTGTAGCCCACCAGGCTCCTCTGTCCATGGGATTTCCCAGGCAAGAATACTGGAATGGGTAGCCATTCCCTTCTCCAGGGGACCTTCCTGACCCAAAGATCAAACCCACATCTCCTGCATTTTCAGGGGGATTCTCTACAATGAACCACCAGGGAAGCCTTTTTATTCTGTGAGACTGTAGTTATTTAGGATATGTTTATTGTAAACAAAGTTAAATTTTAGAAATCCCCTTGAAATCTGCATAAACTGCTTGTTTAGCAAAACTGAAGGCTTACAACACAAAACATTTTTTAAGTTATAACAGAGGTGCAAATACAGGAAAAATTCATTCAATAATGACAATGAATAATGCATTATAATAGAGTCCAGCTTCCAAGGTGCAACGCCAATACTATTTTCTTAGTCTTTCTGCCCCCTTTTCACAGTAAAAGGAGTCTGTTGATTTATCTTCTAGGCTTGTGTTCAACAATAACTGAATTATCATTTTAAGGCCTTGCATATATAAAATATATGAATGAAAAACAGAAGGCAGAAAATACATTTCACAGATGATTCCCCAAATCAATTGAGAATGGTAATTATAATTTCAGAGCATAATTGTGATTCACTGGTATTTAAACAGCACTCTAAGAATAAAAAATTAGATGGTAGTTCTTTTCAATCAATAGCTTAAAATATCTCTACACAGGTATTTATGAATTTTTGTCTTAACCACTGTTGAACACTTAAAACTGTTGAAGACTATATTGCAATGAAGAATCATAATTTTAATCATTGTATATTATATTAAACACCTTTGTGATTCTCAACACTCATTGCATGAAGAACTTTATTATTACAAAAGTGATTTTTATTTTTCATGAACCATTTAATTTTTAATGGCGAAATCTTCAAAAAGCCATGAAATTAGACCCTGTTGCCCTCCTTATATTACTTCCTTCTTTGTCTCTTAGAAAAGTTATTGACTATCAACACTTATTTGTACTTAGAAAATAGCTTGCTTTTTTAAAACTAAAACTAGACCCATTCTTTTGAGAAATAAAATAACAGATTGAGCCATTTAAACAATTTAAAAATACTAACTAATGTAAAAGTCACTTGCCTTATAGCAAACGGGAGCAGATATCATGCTGAAGTAACTTTTCAAACAAAGCTTACTTCCTGCGATGCTGTTTCTTTACATTACTGTTTCTCAGCAATAAAGTTAAGTGGAAAATTTGTTTTCTATATGAGGTCTGTTGCTTGAGTCACAAAGTCATTTACAGCAAAATATTATGATTTCCAGGAAAGAATTTGTCAGTGTACACAAAAGAGCAGGTAAATGAAACATTGCCAGTATCTATGTACTCATATTGTTTTTAAGGAAAAACGGCTCGATTTAAGTGGCCATTTATATACTGGCTATTTATGATACCTGAAGCATTCTGAACATTTGGCTATATAGGCACCTTACTTATCTTACTTGATCTGTTTGTTTTCATGTTATATTAAATTAAGACAATTTAAAGAGAAGGGCTCATAACCTGTTATTTCAAATTTGTTAATGGTTTACTGGTAGAAATTCAAAAACCACACGAAAAGGAGCCACTTTTTCATTCTGAATTTGCAACAGGTACCTTACTTATTATGTTTCTACCAAAATAATCTCTGCTTTTAAATATTTCTCTGAAAAGTCAGAAACTCGTTATAATGTCAATATTCATTAGCGATTGGCTAAATGTGTGTTAATGCGTGTCCTTGGTGGGGTTCCCTGGTGGCTCAGTGTAAGGAATACACCTGCAGTGCAGGAGACATGGGTTTGATCCCTGGGTCGGGAAGATCCTCTGGAGGAAGACACAGCAACCCACTCCAGTATTCTTGCCTGGAGAATCCCATGGAGAGAGGAGCCTGGCGGGCTACAGTCTACGGGGTTGCAAAGAATCAGACAGGACTGAACAACCAAACAAGTGTGTCCTTACAGGGATGGATAAACGTAGTAGTCAAGTTCTGATTTTCATAAGCAAGGTTTGATTTTTCAAGTAACCTGTGGATTTTTTTTTTCATGTACGTGCTGCTTCTGTCTTGCTGTTTCCTTATATTTCTCTTTTGTAGGTATCTTTCTGATGATATGGCTGGGGAGCTTTAGTGATGCATCTAGTGGGGGTATCACTTCATCATTCCCTTCTTCTGCATTATCATGTAGTCATCTCAACAGCATACTTTTTAAATCTCTTTTTAAAAAACATCATTTGTTTTTCATTGAAGGATATATCCCTAGGACTTCCCTGTAGCTCAAATGGTAAAGAATTTGCCCATGATGCTGGAGACCAGATTCAACCCCTGGGACAGGAAGATCCCCTGGAGGAGGGCATGGCACCCCACTCCAGTATTCTTTGCTGGAGAATCCCATGGACAGAGGAGCCTGGCGGGCTACAGTCCACGGGGTCGCAAAGAGTTGCACACGACTGAGCGACTAACATACACACAGTTGCTTTACAGTGTTACGTTGGTTTCTGCCAAACATCAGCATGAATCAGCCATGAGTTCAGTCAGTTCAGTTCAGTCGCTCAGTCGTGTCCGACTCTTTGCGACCCCATGAATCGCAGCACGCCAGGCCTCCCTGTCCATCACCGTCTCCTGGAGTTCACTCAGACTCACGTCCATTGAGTCCGTGGTGCCATCCAGCCATCTCATCCTCGGTCGTCCCCTTCTCCTCCTGCCCCCAATCCCTCCGAGCATCAGAGTCTTTTCCAATGAGTCAACTCTTCGCATGAGGTGGCCAAAGTACTGGAGTTTCAGCTTTAGCATCATTCCTTCCAAAGAAATCCCAGGGCTGATCTCCTTCAGAAAAGATTTACCTAAGTCACCTCCCTCGAACCTCCTCCCGCCTCCCTCCCCCTCCCACCCCTCTCAGCTGTTACAGAGTTCTGGTTTGAGTTCGCTGATTCGTAGGGCAAGTTCCCAATGGCCATCTCTTTTACACGTGGTGATGCGTGTTTCCATATTACTGTCTCCATGCGCCCTACCCTCTCCTTCCTTACCCACTGCCCTCCCTGCCCCGAGTACATACATCTGTTCTCTGTGTCTGTGATTAGTTCATCAGTACCATCTTTCTAGATTCCAAATATTTGTGTTGGTATACAATGTTTGTTTTTCTCTTTTTTACTTACTCACTTCCAACAAGATACTTTTTAAAAAATGTTTATTTGGCTGTACCGGGTCTTAGTTGTGACATGGGGGATCTAGTTCCTTGATCCGGGATCGAACCTGGGGACCCTGCATTGGGAGCACAGAGTCTTGGCCATTGGACCATCAGGGAAGTCCCAACAGGACACTTTTAAAAGACAGTGCCATCTTTGTGACCCTCGTCAATGTATTTCTTATGATGTCTGGATATTTTCTTGACGTACTTGGACTTTCAAATTCCCCTGAATTATCTTGTTCTTTATCTCTCTGATATTTTCAAACTTTTTATTTAAGTGTAATATACGAACAGAAAAAAGAAAACATCAGAAGGGTATGCAGTTTGTTGAATTTTCACAAACTAAATGCTTTTATGTAATCAGCACCCAAGCTTAGAAATTGGATGTTACCAGAACTCCTGTGTTACTGAATTTTATCTTCGTGTGTGTGTGTGTGTGTGTTGTCTCCTTTCTCAAGAATTAATTCTTTTAGTATTTATGTCCTTTCTTCTTTTAGGAGTAAGTGAAATCTCTTTAAGTAGCAATCTGTAGCTTGATCAGAATGCTTCATAAGCACATAATCATATTTGCTTTTTAGAATATCGACTGTTATTGAAGAGTAATAGAAACTTTAAAAAATATTATCTTTCTTCTACTCATCCTCCCCAGCCCTTTGAAATTTCGTGCTGTGATTTCCTTTCCTCGTTGGTCCACAAGTACATACTCACTTAGCAATGGCTGGCTTTTTTTCAGTGTGCAAGTTCAAGGCTCACAAACGCTGTGCAGTGAGGGCAATGAACAACTGCAAGTGGACGACCCTGGCCTCCGTCGGGAAGGACATCATCGAGAACGAGGATGGGGTAGGCTCCCTTCCCCTCCCCTCTCTCCCGGGCACCCCCACTCCGTCGTCCTCTGCTCCCGTGGAAATTAGGTGGGAGCCATCTAAGTAGTTACAACAGGGAGTTAAGAGGCAGTGTTGATTATTAGGATTAGATGGAAAGTTTGGGAAGATTGTGACTTTTTATTTTCAATTCAATCCTTCATAGCTTCTTTCAGCTCTGAAGTTTTAAGAGGACCATGTAAGGGCTTAGGAGGGGTTGTCGGGCCGGGCTGATGTTGTAGACCCCTATCTGGCCGACTGAGGTGCTCTGTAAGGCTCAGCTCAGCTGTATACTCAGACACTCACTCCCCAGACTTTGGGGCCTGCTCCCCCCACCTTCAAAACCTTATCTCCTTTGCATGCAAATCTCTGATACCCCTTCCTGGTCACTTTATGATAATCCCTCTCTGTGCTCAGCGAGAGTACACATCCTGCAGGGTAGGGGTTTAGTTTTATTTTTGTATCCCTATAGTGCTTGGGCATAATAGATGCTCATTAAAAGTGGGGGAAATGAGTGCATGCCAGGAATGATTCATGTTGCTGATTCCATGGAGTAAGAAATCATTGTGTCTCTTCCCTGGGCTAAGAATGATGTCCGCCACGGTCTTTAACTTGACTGCCCTTTCTTCCTGCTGTGTAGGTGGCCATGCCTCACCAGTGGCTCGAGGGTAACTTGCCCGTGAGCGCCAAGTGTGCCGTCTGCGACAAAACGTGTGGCAGTGTTCTCCGTCTTCAAGACTGGAGATGCCTTTGGTGTAGAACGATGGTGAGAGTTTTATAAATGTTCACCATTAAAAGAAATGTTTCTTCCTGTATCTTTTCATCTGTGAGACTTAGAGACAAAGCTAAGAATTTATGGCGGAGCACAGCCGATAGTACATGTACCCGTTTTGGTGGTGGTGGTTTAGTTGCTTAATCGTGTCTGACTCTTGTGACCCCGTGGACTGTAGCCTGCCAGGCTCCTCTGTCCGTGGGATTTCCCAGGCAAGAATACTGGAGTGGGTTGCCATTTCCTCCTCCAGGAGATCCTCCTGACCCAGGGATGGAACCCACGTTCCCTACATTGAAGGTGGTCTCTTGCATTGCAGGCGTTCTCCTGCGTTTCTTTACCAGCTGAGCTACCAGGGAAGCGCATTTAAGGTGCACCTTTTTCAAAGTGTATTCCTTCCACTCTGGTTACTTCTGCACGTTTCCTGTTTGTGACACCTGTTCTTGTTATATATTTCTTTTATTTGAAGACCTCTTTCTCACGGTCTTACTGTTTTTCATCAGGCTTTAGCCGCATCTAGTGGTTTGCTATTTTCAGCCCATTTCAACACCTGTTGCTGACAGAAAGCCACCAGATTTTGACTGACAAGCAAGGTGTGAGTTTGCTACAACCCCGTGCATGTTCTCTGACAGAAAGAAGCCGAATTCAGTAGACCATGCACTGATACAATTTAAATTTTATGCATTTATGTTTTAGAAATGAGTAAATATTTAAAATCTTCTTTGCACGTGCAAACAAGTGGTGGGAAGCAGATACAGCAGAGCATGGAGCCTGCGGCAAGGAATGGTCTAGCCTCTGACAGACTGCATGAGGACTGGGCCTCCATGCTGCAGGAAGGTGGTCTGAGCAGGACCTCAGGGTGACCTCACGGCCCTCAGACAGCAGGGCGAGGAGGCAGTGTGTGCCCACTTGAGCACTGGGTGATGCCGTCCGACTAGGGTGCTGGTTGCCTTGTGTTGAGACTGAGTTGTTTGGTTATGTTTTGAGTCTTGGAAGTCACCCCCTCCCCCCAACAAAAAAGGTGGGAAACCATTGCTCTCAGTAAGTATGCTGAAGGGACTTCTGTGGTGGTTCAGTGATTAAGAGTCTGTACTTCCGCTGCAGAGGTGCAAGTTCAATCCCTGGTCCAGGAACTAAAATCTTTTTGTGATGCGGCCAAAAAATAAAAATAAAAAATAGTGTTAATAAAAATTTTAAAAATACTGCTGATTTGAAGATCAGTGAATGCAAAAGGTCTGCATATGATGTCTTGATTTTGTAATCCATGGAATTGATTCTATGAGCCATGGAGGAGAAATAAGTCCTATGACTTTTTAGTCAGGACTGATAGGTTATCTTGTGTTTCTTTTTCGTCTTTGAATCAAACATAATTCTCCTGATCACCATGATTTTGTCTTCCTTCATCAATTGCCTCTTTTGTTGCCGTAGGTGTTACTTTTTATTTTTTTTATCCCATTTAATATAATATACAGACTATATTGGATACTCTCGCTCTTCTTGGAGTTTTCGTGCAACCCTAGCCCTGAAAACACTCTTGTGCCATTCAAACCAGATTTTAAGTCAAGATTCCGTCCCACCTAAGATTTCTTTTGGGGGCGGTAACTGCTGACGTATGTCTCTACCACTGCTTTTATTAGTCTGCATTTACTGAAGTCTATTTCTCTCCTTCTGAAACTGCAGCTGCTCTTTTCATAACTTTTTGAAAAGAAAGGAGATCATCTGTGTGATGATTCATTTTAGAAAGATCTTATAAAAGTTGTCTTTGCCTGCAATATATAGCTCTCTACTTATCTTTGGTTAGCTGTTTGTTTTTTTTTTTAATTTAAATATGCTTGATTTACAGTGGCGTGTTAGTTTCAGGCGTACTGCACAGTGACTCGAGTATACATAAGTAAATATACGGGTGTATATATATTGATTTCCAGATTCTTTTCTCTTATAGCTATACAAAATATTGAGTAGAGTTCCCTGTACTGTACAGTAGGTTCTTGTTGGTTATCTATTTGATACACAGTAGTGTGTGTACGTTAATCCCAAACTCCTAATTTATCCTGCAGACATAGGAGATAAACTTACAGTAACCAAAAAGGAAAGCTTGCTGTTATTCAGTCGCTCAGTCGTGTCTGAGTCGGTGATGCTGTCCAGGCATCTCATCCTCTGTTGCCACCTTTCCCATCCCTCCTAATCTTGTACATCATATACACTATCATTTGTCTGTTATGATATTATTTTGCCTTTAGACTATGAGTTTCTAACAGCAGAATACCTAGTGTCTAAACATAGTCACTTGGTTCAAAACCAAACCAAGCCGTATTTCCACAACCTTCATGAATCAGCTCCTAAGTTTTCCAGCTGTTGTCCGGTTTTTGGACGTAGTTTTACCTTTTTTGTAAAAATAGTGAAGATACAATTTTATGTCTGCTTTTTTCATTTAACACTGCCACAAATATTCTTTTATTTTGTCTCATGACTCTTAAACTTTTTTCTTTTAAACCTGTGCAATCTCATTTTTCTAAAATCCTGACGGATTAATTATTATAAATCATGATAGGAAACTGTCCCAAATCAGGTCATCAGCAGAAAAAGAATCACTGTTAAATTTCGATTATTTTCTCGAAAGTTTTGATAAATATATTTAACGGATATGCCAGTTTTCTAAAAGACTAATGAAATAAAACCACGTTAAATAAGTGCTTTATGAAGTGCCTGCTTTTACTGATGAAGCATTTAAAGGCCCTCTAGGTAGATACATAAATTATTCTAAATTGCCTAGGTCCTACATTATATGTTTGCCCAGCTTGAGTGACCTTGAAACTTTGTTTCCTACGAGTTAAGACATCTGCTGAGTGCTGGTGATGTGGATCACTCCTCAAGATGAGTGGGCGATGATAAGACCTTTCTCTTTTCTTTACGGAGCGGGCAGCCTAGCTGAGACAGTAGGCACGGATGTCCTTATAACTGTACTAGCATGACGGTGTTGTAAAAAAGGTGTGAATAGACAGTTGCAGGATCCCTGCAGACACCTTGCGGACTGTATTTGTTTTCATTGTATTCTGTAAGAATTTTGTACAGTGTCATCAGTTTTTCCTGCGGACAGTTATGCTGGACGCATACTGGTTTGCTTCCCGTCTTCATCCCTTCTTCCCTCCCTTCCTCCCTCCCCTTCTTCCTTCTTCCTTCCTCTGTTCTCCTTCCTCTATCTCTTCCCTCTCTCCTTGCTCTCACCAGGCATTTACTGACTACATACTACTTGCCTGAGTCACCCATGGAAACAGACTGCACAAGCCAAATCAAATTCCCATCTCTAAAATGATTAGTCCATTCCTTAGAAGTATAAACACTGTGCCATTAAAATAATTTATGAATTCCTGGACATTTGAAGATGCACTTAATCTTCATTTTTCAGTTCCTTAGACATAGTTTGTTCCATAACGAAACATCAATGTGTGTTTACTGATTCCTGAAGGCTTATTTCTTTGCTACTAGGTACACACTGCCTGTAAAGATTTATATCATCCTATATGTCCACTTGGCCAATGTAAAGTATCTGTCATACCTCCAATTGCACTAAACAGCACTGATTCTGATGGTAAGTATCACTAGTATAAGTATGTATATTCCTGGTTTATCAAATGTTGATATGTGCACTATTTTCCTAGTATAAATAACACTGTAGTTGGTTATTCTGGTCAGTTTATATATAATAATTCCATTTCAGTTGCAGAACAGTACATTGAATTTATACAAGAACATTTTAAAATTAAGGTTTAGCATAACTATTAACACAGTGGTGAAATTACAGTGTATAAGATTTATAGATTTTACATTTCAGCAGATCAAATAAGATCGTTATTCTGTAAGAAAATGCAACCTGAACAAATTAATTTTTTGTAAGCATTTTTTCCCCCTGTAATTGAAACTGCCCATTAGCAAAGCTCTTTTTGAAACCCATTTTTCTATTGTTTCACTGTAGGAATTTATATTCCCATACATTCATGCACTTTTTTTAGTGTTACTATTTTATGACTTAATTGCACATATGGAAGAACCCATTTACAACACTGGTTTGGGGATAGCATACTTATCACTTCTTTGTAAGCAAACCATATTACATAAGGCTTTTACCATAAACTATTATTAATGTTTTGCATCAACAAAATGCCTTATGCTTTTCAAACTTTTTATAGAAATATGCCAATAGATATCATAGCTACTGGCTGCATATTATAGAAGCTGCAGAAGATGTGATTTTTTTAACCTGTGCTGTTAACAGCCTCCCCTAAGCCCCAATATATCAAAGTTCTGTTATTTATTATAAAATTTAAAAATACTTTCTGAGACCTTAACAAGGAGGTGTTAAATATTTTATAATACTGAAAATTAGCATGAATCCTTTTAACAACTGTGAATTTGTACACTATGATTGGTTTCTCTTAATAATTAAGTGTTGTTAGGGCAAGTGGTAGATCTCAAATGATCTGTGCTTAATACTTTCACCATCTTTTGTATGATTTTTCATTATAGCTCATATTTTAAAAGGTAAGTTCTGTGTTCTTAGTATGTAAGTAATAAACCTGTATGCATATGGGGGCTCTGAAGTATGAATTTACTGTTTTTCTTCTAAAGTTTTGTTAAGAGAAAGCGGTGCATATTGATCTTATCTTGTATTTTTGTTTTTTTCCCCCACAGGTTTCTGTAGAGCAACATTTTCATTCTGTGTTAGTCCTTTATTGGTTTTTGTCAATTCTAAGAGTGGAGATAATCAGGGAGTCAAGTTTCTTCGTCGATTTAAACAGTTACTAAATCCAGCTCAGGTGTTTGATTTGATGAATGGCGGTCCTCATTTGGGGTAATTGATTACTGACAAATCTTCCTTGAATGAAATGTAGCACTAAGTGTGAAGTACATTTGGTTTTTCAGTTCATGAAAATTGTAGATTCATCTAGACGCCTCTGGGTTGATCTTCTCACACCTCCCTTTTTTTAACGTTCTAATTATAAATTTTAACACAACCTTTTTGATATTTATATAACTTCCTGTGTGCCCAAAGTGTGAATTTGTTTAGAAAATGTTTTAGAATATATCCTGCATCAAACAATTCTGTTTGCTTAGCTCTACAGAAGTAGACCCACTTGTGTAAATGGAGAAATACAAAAAAATAACTTCAGGAAACGATTTGCATTGGGAGGCTAGTACTGAACTATGTACAATACAAATAATCAGTTATTTAACCGAAACACAGATACTCTTATGGATCTCAGAAACAAGTTCTCAAGGATTTCAGACTTGGTTCCCATAAATGACAGAAAGTGCTTTTGTTAACTGTCCATTTCAAACTTTCTGGAATGTCATATAACTTAAAATCTGGGGGAAAAAAATTAAGTGTTTTAGTGATGGAAAATATGCCTTGAGGCACTTTGAATACATTTTTAGTGTGTGTGTGTGTATATATATATTAGTGTGTATATATATATTAGTGTATATATATTAGTATATATATTAGTGTATATATATATATTACTATATATATATATTAGTGTGTATATATATATGATTTTCGTTGAAGAGGTGATACTGAGTCATCTGAACCGGGGGCGCACAAGCTCTTTCTGATTTGCTCATGCCAGCTTGGCTTTTCTCTTGGATCCACTGTAACACCGGAGTAGGAATGAAGACTTCAGACCCCAGTTCCTGAAAAGGCCTTTTGTGTTTTGTGCTTCAGCTCTCTCCCATCTTCTCTGTTTCTCTTCTCAGTCTCTCGTTGTGCCCCTTTTCACTTTTGTCCCTTCGGGGTCTTCCTTCTTGTTCCCATTGCCTTTTTCTTGCTATCTCAGGCCCTTCTGGTTCCCTGGGTGTCACTCTTCATCTGAACCCGAGTCCTTCCTGATGTGCTGTGCCTCCCTTCCTTCCCCCTGCATGGGTCCTGGCACTTTCTCATCACCTCTGTCTCTCCCATTGCTGATTAGCTTTGTCTCCCTTTCTAGCATATCTGGTTTATCTTATTTTTTTGCATTTTTTCTACTCATCCTCTGAAATTCCAAGGAACTCCCTTTGTGAAACTTCTTGAGATTGTCTCCATATTTTTTTCGATTTTCCACAACACTTGAGGTATACAAAGGTACATTCAGAAGGTGAGATGTGTCAAAATTTGAGATGGAGGAAGGCAGAAGTAAAGAGATTGACCTGAGAAAAGGGAAAGAGGAAGTTAAAAACTACTGGCAGTATGGTGGGGGTACGTTAGTGATGTTTGGTGGATCTCTTTAGGAATCGCCCCCATGCACTCAAGAGCATCAGTGCCCTGGATTCTCCACCTTGGTTTTAATATGCTACTCATGGAAATAATATATCCTTGTGATAGAAAGAAAAAAGATCACTACTTTTACCATCGCTTGTCACTTAACCTTTAATAATCTTCCCTGGCTTATGCTTCTTTTTTGTTTTTGCATTTCTCACTCTGCTTTCTTCCTAATTTTGTCTCCATTTCTGCTTATAATCCTCTCTCCTCTTTATGATTAAGACATTTTCGTGACTTCAACATTGCACTCAAATTAATTTTTATAGTATGATTCACCTGTAAGAGTTCTTAATATTTAACCTGAACATGAGTACCCATAAGTAACAACAGAATGACAAAAGAATTGGGGAAAGTGATTTTTATTCACTTATCCTAAAATAAAATACTTCTTGCTTTCAGTTTAAGATTATTCCAGAAGTTTGACAATTTCCGGATTCTTGTTTGTGGAGGAGATGGAAGTGTAGGTTGGGTTTTGTCTGAAATTGATAAGCTCAACTTGAACAAACAGGCAAGTGGTCATCATTCTTTTCATTGCTAGATAACATGAATGTGTCCTAACCTGCTGACCGGTGAAGTGCAGAAATGTCAGAGTCCCTCTGTCTCGACTTGTCTGAGGTCTCCTATGGGGCTGTTTTTTTTTTCAGTGTCAGCTGGGAGTACTGCCTCTGGGTACAGGAAACGACCTTGCCCGGGTTCTCGGCTGGGGAGGCTCATACGATGACGACACCCAACTTCCTCAGATACTTGAGAAGCTGGAACGAGCCAGTACCAAAATGCTGGACAGGTAATAACCAATTCTCTTCTAAAACTAGATTGAAAGCAGTATACTGATATCCTCCTTTTGATCATTAGAATTGTGCTGACAGGAAGCCCATGAAGGGGTTCCACCCTTGTGGTCTAGAACAGAGCCTGACACAGAACAGACACTCTGTAAATATGTGTTTTGAGTGAATTTTTTAAATGAGAAAACTAGTGTTATGAACCCATTATTTTAAAGATAGATGGCTACACTAATCCTTACTCTTGTTTAGTCGCTCAGTCATGTTACTGTCTGTGGCCCCATGGACTGTAGCCCCCTAGTCTCCTCTGTCCATGAGATTTTCCAGGGAAGAATGATGGATTGGTTTCCATTTCCTTCTCCAGGGGATCTTCCCAGCCCAGGGACTGAAACCGCGTCTCTCGCCTTGGCAGGCAGATTCCTTACCACTGAACCATTTGGAAAGCTCATGTTGATACTAATTACTTTCAACTGCTGTTTGGGTCAGAAAGCTTAAATAGTTAATTTGTGGGGGTCTTTTGATGAGTATACTAGGTATGGCCCTTTCCTCTTCTGGTTTCATGAAAACCAAAGAAAACATACAAACTTTAGATAGTATATCTTCTTAATTATACACGTTAATAAGAAATTGAGCCAACAAAATACTAAAAAATATAATCCTTTCCCAGGGACAGGAAAATGCTAGGAAAACAGCTTCACATGGAGGAACCATCACTGTTTTTATGGTATTCTGGATTGCATCTCTTAACTGCTCTCTGTCTAAATACCTCATATGTAAAAAGAAAAAAATCCCAGTCTGTGTGACCTGAGTATCATGGAGGAGGTGTTTAGAATTGACATATAGGGAGCAGCCAGGCTTCCCTAGTGTCTCATGGATGGATGATAAAGAATCCATCTGCCAGTGTAGGAGAATGTGGGCTTGATTACTCCATCAAGAAGCTCCCCTGGAGAAGGAAATGGCTACCCACTACAGTATGCTTGCCTAGAGAATGCCATGGACAGAGGAGCCTGGTAAGCTACAGTCTGTGGGGTTGCAAAGAGTCAGACACGGCTGAGCACAGGGGCATAAGCAGCAACCAGGGCTCAGTAAGCTGTAACCTCCATCATCACTGGAACACAAACGTCAAAATCTCATTATAAACTCCAGCTAGCACGAATCAAAACAACTCTGATAGGATTAGCCATCTGTGGAACTCTTCCCGAGAATAACAAAATCTCATCAGGGAGCCACCAATCCAAAATGTAATTACTCTAAAATAAGCTGTAATCTAATTAACGGTAACCTTGCCTGTCATAAGGTAATGTTTCAATGGCTGATTCTTCTGCAGACAGGGTATTTAAAAAGAAAGCTAGGTTGGTGAGCATTTATCTGTGTTAATCCCAAACCAGTCACGAGAGGGATCCCCCTGTAGTTTGGGAGCATAAAGTGGACTCAGTCACCAGTCTTTAAAAGAGTCTAGAGGTGGTTTCCCGGAAGACTGCCCAATTCAGTGCTCACGAAACCTCACAAGGTATTTTAAATGGCTTTTTCTTGTAAATTTAAATACCACTCTCCCCACAACCTAGGAGATACTATGAGGCATTTCCTCTGCACTGGGTGTGTGCTTTTCCCTTGTATGTTATAAAAATTAACGTTTCCAGGTGGTTAGCAGAGAAACAGCACCCCTGTGGTAAAATTCCTTAATACCGACCTGCAAAAAAAAAGTGAAGGTGAGTCGCTCAGTCGTGTCCGACTCTGCGACCCCATGGGCTATACAGTCCATGGAATTCTCCAGGCCAGAATACTAAAGTGGGTAGGCTTTCCCTTCTCCAGGGGATCTTCCCACAAGGATTGAACCCAGGTCTCCCTCATTACAGGTGGATTCTTTACCAGCTGAGCCACAAGGGAAGCCCTCAATGCCCCGCCCCCCGCAAAAAAATAAAAGGGATTTTAAAAGCTAGGACTATTGTTAGAAACATAAGACAGTTTTGTTCCTGTGCTTTCTTTACTAATTTAAGAATTGTTGTTGTTGTTCAGTCACTAACTCATGTCCAGCCCCATGGACTGCAGCACGCCAGGCTTCCCTGTCCTTCACTGTCTCCTAGTGTTTGCTCAAACTCATGTTCATTGAGCTGGTGATACCATCCAACCATCCCATCCTCTGTCACCCTCTTCAGTCAGTCAGAAGGCCACAGGCTAACAGGATATCTTTAGCTGATTGTTGTTGTGGTTCAGTTGTTACGTTGTATCCAATTCTTTGCCACCCATGGACTATAGCACGCCAAGGCTTCCCTTTCCTTCACCTTCTCTCAGGAGTTTGCTCAAAGTCACGTCTATCGAGTCAGTGATGCCATCCACCTATCTCATCCTTTGTCACCCCCTTCTCCTCCTGCCTTCAATCTGTCCCAGCATCAGGGTCTTTTCTAGTGAGTCGGCTCTTTGAATCAGGTGGCCAGAGTATTAGAGCTTCAACTTCAGCATCAGTCCCTCCGATGAATATTCCGGGGTGATTTCCTTTAGGGTTGACTGGTTTGATCTCCTTGCAGTCCAAGGGACTCCTCAAGAGTCTTTTCCAGCACCACAATTTGAAAGCATCAATTCTTTAGCCCTCAGCCTTCTTTATGTTTCAACTCTCACATCCGTACATGACTACTGGAAAAACCATAGCTTTGACTATATGGACCTTTGTCAGTACAAGTGGAAAATTGATGTTTAATAATATTCCACATTATGTATGCTTTTTCATATATATTAACTTATTTGCACTTCCCATGGGGTCGCGAAGAGTCGGACACGACTGAGCGACTTCACTTTAACTTACTTAGTCCTCAAAACAACACTGACTAAGAAAAACATTATTAGGACTATTTCACAAAGATGAATGTTGAGTTTTCTAGAGACAGTGGGAATAAGAATGATTAATATTTTTGGCTGCCTGGCACATCTAGTTGCTTTTCTTAATAGAGTATCATCTCATTTAATCCTCGCGATACATTTAGAGATGGATAATACTATTGTCTCTGTCTTACAGGGTAAAAGACTCAGGAGATTTCTTTTGTTTTCAAGGTCAATTGCTAATAAGTGGTTGAACCGATTGTCTACACCAAAATACAGACTCTTTCCGAGGGCCTTTGTTCAACACTGCACTCACTTTTTAATGCACACGCGTGCATGCTAAGTCGCTTCAGTCATGTCCGACTCTTTGTGACCCCATGGACTGCAGCCCACCAGGCTCCTCTGTCCATGGGATTCTCCAGGCAAGAATACCGGAGTGGGTTGCCATGCCCTCCGCCAGGGGATCTTCCCAACCCAAGGATTGAACTTTGGGAAGCCCTTAATGCATATAATCACCACCAAACTGGTTCTTACTTTCTGCCTCCAACTCTGCCTAGTTGGTACCAATAAGCATCCCTTCCTGGCTTGTGCTGAGACTTTCTCCTGTTTCTTCAGCTCCAGTCATTTGCCAGTAAAGGGAAGAGGTATAGGTGGAAGGTCCAAGGACGCTTGGGTGGATTTCTTTCCCAATTCTTTAACCATCCTTTGACTAGAGAAGTATTTCCAGGTATACGGAACTTGACTTCCTTGTTTTCAGTTGTGATTTCCCCTTTTTGAAGTTTCACAAGGTCTTATTGTTTTATTCATTGCTTTTATTACATCCGTTTTCGGCACCAGAATATAGGCTTTATCAGAGAAGTCATATTCACTTTTGTGTTACCAGACCCTTGAATACTGTCAGTGTGAGATGTCCAGTACATACCTGTTGCATGGATGCATGAAGGAAAGAATGACTTTTTATGCTCAAATATGTATTTTTATAATGAGGGTTTCCATGTAGGCTCAGCAGTAAAGAATCTGCCTGCAGTACAGGAGATGGTGGTTTGATTTCTGGGTCAAGAAGGAAATGGCAGCCAACCCCAGTATTCTTTCTGGGAAAATCCTGTGGACAGAGTAGCCAGGCAGGCTCCAGTCCATGGGGTCTCAAACTTAGATACAACTTACTGACTAAACCAGCAACAGGCATATATTTATAATATATTTATATCAAGAGGTGAATAGTAGTTATACACATCTATTTAGTTTACACACCCTAACATAACCTATGTCTTTCTCTCAGAATTTGAATTTTTATCAGACTTATTAGTCTGATTGATACACTAGGTTCTGTTTACATACTGATGCTAATCTTGGGATTTTTCACTAGATTCTGTCACTGTGATATGCTTTTCTTAAAATTTCATAATTTGTAATACTGCTCTCATTTGCTTTGTGTCTTTTAAAAGTCTATTTCACATCTTGTTACTGACGATAATAACGTCTATACCCAATTGTTCTTCTCAAGTGTTGAAATTATTTTAGGTAGATGACTGGATTTATCTGGAGTTGATTGCTTGTGTCTAACACCAAATGATTCAGTGTTTGGTTTGAAATTAATGTTTACAGCTAATTGAAATGAATTTGCTTCAGTCAAGCATTATTTCTATTAATATTTTCCTCTCAATTTCACACTTACTTTCTTAATGTAAGAAGGACTGTTTAGCTAATTTCCATTTCATATCTGTATAAGGTGACTTGGTAAGAGTGGTTGTTACCTGCAGAATGATTTATTTTTCATAGGTGCACTTATTTAATCTTGGACATTATTTTAGAATTTGGGGTTGTGACCCATTAGTAACTTTTATATTCTAGTTAGAAATTGCAGTGAGCATTACTTAAAAAGTAAAACAGAAAAGAACAGAAAAGTCATAATGCTTTGCACTTAGCGAAGAGGGGCGGTCTTGTTACGTATGTGCATTTCTTACTGTGGGCCATGGCCTTCAAATGTTTGAAAGTCTCCAATCAGAGATTTGGTAAGATAGGGAAATCATAGATTATGAATTCAGCACTTTATGAGATTATGGTAAGTCCATGTCTTCCCGTATTTGGTGATTTCAGACATGGGAAACATGTTCATGAATGTATGCGCATGTGTATGTGAGGGGCTTCCCTGGTGGCTCAGATGGTAGAGAATCTGCCTGCAATGCAGGAGACCCGGGTTCGATCCCTGGGTCAGGAAGATCCCCTGGAGGAGGAAATGGCAACCCACTCTAGTATTCTTGCCCGGGGAATCCCATGGACAGAGGAGCCTGTTGGGCTACCGTCCATGGGGTCGCAAAAGAGTCAGACGTGACTGAAGTGACTTAGCACGAGCATGTGTGGATGTGAGGTGAGAGCAAAATCCATTAAATTTTAAAGGAATTTTAGACCAGATATTCTTCTCCCTTCAGGTGGAGTATTATGACCTATGAACTCAAATTGCCGCCAAAAGCTTCTCTACTTCCTGAACCTCCAGAGGCGTCTGAAGAATTTTATGTAAGACTTTAACTCTTTACCTGTTTATCATTTGAAAACAGAGTTGAGTATCTTGAACAAAAAAAACAAAAAACAAAAAACAAAAAAAACATGCATAAGATCTGATAGCATGTTCACTTAATTGTAATTGTTCCTATTTGGGGTTTGGTCTCACTGACTGCCTCTAGTCCTCCGGTCTAGAGGAAAGAATCCTTACCATCCCGGTTAGGGTCCTTCCCCGACACCCTCCTTGGCTGTGTGAATTCAGCCACATCACTCGCCTTCGTGGGTCTCGTCTTCATGGACCTCATCTGTTGAGGAGGCTCCATGTTGGGAGGACTGAAGGAGGTGATGAGGTGTGGAAAGCACCGCACATGCAGACCCCCTTGCTCCCACCCCAAGAGAATTCTCCCTGAATAGTCTTCCTGTCGGTTTACTCTTTCCAGCAGGGCTCTAGGGAAGCCAGCTGATGCCAGGCTCCTCTCAGCTTTCACTCATCTCTTGCCTCAGCCATGAGTACCTGTTTGATTCTTAGGTGTTCACCCAGCTCCCTTAAATAACCTCCAAGCACACCAATACTTGTTGCCAGAATATTGTAGAATTTCTCTCTTCCTGCTTTGCCTGCTATGTTGAGGGCGCATCAGAATTAACCTCCCTAGGTTAAGGTTCTCTAGGTTAAGCCTGTTAATCAAAATAAAACAAAGGAAGACAGTGCCCTTCATTCCATCCCTGCTCCAGACCGTTAATAACTACAGTTTTTAGATGTTCTTAAAGACTCTACATTCTGATTAAACCTCAAAGCACTGGAGATTTTAAAAAGAACATAATTTTCAAAGGATTATTCTCTGACTTACTAAGACCGTTGGATCTATGGCAGCTTATTTTTCCCTCTAGGAAAATTCATCTGTTTATTTTACAGTTGAAATCTTTGTTTTGTCATTAAGAAAATTATGATCTTGTCAAAACTAAGGAAGGGAATAATATCTAGAAACATGGGCTTTATTTCTTAAAGAAACTAATTGTATTTAAATTTTTCCCCCAATATAGAAATAGCATAAACTGCTTCTAAAAAATTGGGAAAATACAAAAACATCTAACAAAGAAAAGAAAAATTTTATATATAGTCCTGCCACCCAGAGGGGCTTGTGTGCTAAATCACTTCAGTCACATCCGACTCCTTGTGACGCCGTGGACTGTAGCCCAGTAGGCTCCTCTGTCCATGGGATTCTCCAGGCAAGAATACTGGAGTGGGTTGCCATGCCCTCCTCCAGGGGATCATCCCCACCCAGGGATTGAATCTGTGTCTCTTATGTCTCCTGCATTGGCAGGCAGGTTCTTTATCACTAGTTCCACCCGAGAAGCCCCAATTACTAATATTTAATAATTACTGTTAAAAATGAATATGTTTTCTACTTTATTTCCAGCAGCATTTTTGTTTTTGTTTATAAGAATATTTTATCCAACTATAAACATAAAGGTTTTATAGGAACCAATCTTTTTTCGTCATGGAATTTTTTAATGTTACCAATTTTCTCTCCAAAGGGACAAAAGGAGGAGATTATTTTGCTTTTCTTACTTTAGAGGTGTCTATCTCCTAGTATATAAAATAAAGCTAGACAATTTACTTTTATCATATGTGTAGTCACTAAATAAGGTACAGCTGTAACTGCATGGAAGAAGGCTATTTTTAGTGTAAAAGATTTTCAATGAAACTTCCTACAAAATTTTAAATGGATTTCCTGGGTTTCTCTGAGAATATGAATTGAGGAATCCAGAAACTAAGAACCTTTCAGAGAAAGGAAATACTTAACTGTTTTGTGCAATGACTCTCATAGATGTGTTTATTTCATTAAAGTCACTTATATTTCATTATAGCCATTGCCGTGTGTCACATGCGTCAGGATGACCCCATTTTTGAAGCCCTAATAACAGAGTTGTATGAATGCCAGCAACAGTAATACAGGGTAGGTTTTTTTTATTTTTTTCAGATGACAATTTATGAAGACTCAGTTGCAGCTCATCTTACAAAAATCCTCAATTCTGATGAACATGCAGTGGTCATATCTTCTGCCAAGTGAGTTGTGGCGTTCAAGGCATGAAATAGTTATACGACGAAAATGCGAGGAAAGCATTTTATCTTTCTTATTTAAACAAACATTTATGATTGATTATGATGTGGAAAACACTATAATTCATTATTTCCATAAACACTACTATTTAGGGATCGTTTACATCAGAAAAAGGAAAATAACAATGAGATTTTTCAAAATGACATTTCTCAGCATGGTTAAATTTTGTAATTATATTTGAATTCAAAGTGGTCAGATTTTAGTTGTTAATTCCATACATGGACCCCCAAACTACCTGATTTTATTATTCCAAATGTTGCCGGGGTAGAATTTAGGATTTTGGTTTGAAGCATCCTCTACTGCCGTCATGAGAAATGGAAAATCAGCTGGAGGAAGGGGTGAAACGCATTCAAATTTTCAACTAATAAGTGAAAGTAAAAACATGGTTTAGTCAGTTCAGTTCAGTTCAGTCACTCAGTTGTGTCCGACTTTTTGCGACCCCATGAATCGCAGCACGCCAGGCCTCCCTGTCCATCACCAACTCCCGGAGTTCACTCAAACCCACGTCCATCGAGTCTGTGATGCCATCCAGCCATCTCATCCTCTGTCGTCCCCTTCTCCTCCTGCCCCCAATCCTTCCCAGCATCAGAGTCTTTTCCAATGAGTCAGCTCTTCACATGAGGTGGCCAAAGTACTGGAGCTTCAGCTTTAGCATCATTCCTTCCAAGGAAAACCCAGGGCTGATCTCCTTCAGAATGGACTGGATGGATCTCCTTGCAGTCCAAGGGACTCTCAAGAGTCTTCTCCAACACCACAGTTCAAAAGCATCAATTCTTTGGTGCTCAGCCTTCTTCACAGTCCAACTCTCACATCCATACATGACCACAGGGAAAACCATAGCCTTGACTAGACGAACTTTGTTGGCAAAGTAATGTCTCTGCTTTTGAATATACTATCTAGGTTGGTCATTACTTTTCTTCCAAGGAGTAAGCGTCTTTTAATTTCATAGCTGCAGTCACCATCTGCAGTGATTTTGGAGCCCAAAAAAGGATTCTGGTTTTGCAAGGAAATATTACTGATACACAGAAAGAAGTGAGAAAGAGGAAGTAAAGAAAAGGGATGGGAAAGTGGTAGAGGAAAAAAAGATAAAATTTAGTATGTTATGTACTGAATTAGCAAATAAATCAAGGAAAGACAGGATAAATCATTATAAACAAATTTGCTTGTGACAAAAGTACAAATGTAGTGACAGTCGCTTTTGATGCTATAACCCCCATGAAGGGGAGATTTGACCGAGCCGTAGGAAAAGAGTTGAGCAATGTAAGTCAAGGGAACACACTGGTTGTCCAGATTGGTGGGCTCCAGAGCTCTTTGTTTGATGGACAGTGCTGCTACTGGGTTTTTGGGTTTGATGCCTCGGCTGGCTGTTTTCTAATTAGTTGTATTGCTTTATGGTGAAATGTACAAATCTCAGCTTTGTCCCAGGCCTTAACACTTCCTATGGCCTTTTTCATCTTGGGCCAAATCCATATACTAAAGTTACTTCCTTCGGTGTTTCTTAAGTTACTTCTACAAGGAAGCTATTTGCATGTGCACTCTGGCCCTATGAGTCAAATGCTTCTTTTCAGGACATTTTAAAGGATATTTTTAGAAAACATGAGAAGTTGAAATGGGACCTTTTTAAAGGTATAAAAAGTTGCAGAGTTATTCTTCAATATAGTTAAGTAAATATTGTATTTGGCCACTCTCTTAGTTTAAAGGATGTTACAGAGCTTTGATATTGAATTTTGTGTATTTGATGTGTTTGGTTACTGCCTCTTTACTTTTTATATATTTTTTGTTTTATTTCTTAAAGAGTATAATTGACTTATAACATTTTTAAAAATAAAATTTTATGCAGAATCTCAATATTTAAGAACTAAAATTCTGTTTTGTTGACATTAATACACTGGATAGGATTAAGTTTTTGGTTATTTACAAGAAAAAATAAGCAATAAGGTTACAGGTGACAGTTTTAGTTTATATTCAATGCAGTTTCCAGTTATCTGTATTTCATGTTGGTTATATAATTGTAAGGATGCCATTTTTATCTATCAATTGAGGACAATTTCCTTACAACTATGTAACCAACATAAAATACAGAAATAGCTGGAAACTGCGTTGAATATGGTCCAAGACTTGCACAAAAAGTAGTGAATTCAAAGTTAAAAGCTAACATAGTATTGTTCTCTTACATGCTTAATGATTTGAGAAGAGTTTTAAAATTATAGTCTATATTTCTAAATGAAATTTTAATCTAGCCTTGGTGGAATCCTTGAAATATTTCTGAAAAATAGCTTGAAAATCACTGACGTAAGTCACAGTGCTGGGCCGTGTCAGTCTGAGGTCCTAGATGAGATTCAGCCATTTGCTGGCTTTGTGGCCCATGTCTGTTTTATCAAGTGTAAGAATGGAAAGAATGCCTGTCCTTCCTCCCCCATGGAACTCTTAGGGGAACTAACTTGAGGAACGAAATAAATATAGAACTTATGAAGTACAGAGTGCTGTATTAAATTATGGTGTCGTCACCTCATGTTTTACCCAACTGCATTTCACATTTTTTCTTTGACCTTGACCTGGCTCCTTGTCTAGCCTCTACTGTTTGCTTAGCTTTGGATTCCTCCCTGACTGGCTCACTTGCCTTTAAGCAGACTCTGTTCCTGTCCTGGTCCCCTCTTGTCACTCGTCCGGGAGCCCAGACCTGCCCAAGGGCCCAACCTTTGCAACTGCCGATTAAAATTCAGGGGCATTTGCCATAATGAGGTTCAAGAGAGAAAAGATGGGACTATATGCAATAACTTTGTACCAGTAATATAGTAATACTACCAGTATAGTATGTTTTTACTATGCCAGTAATATAGTACCAATATATAGTATACTTTTATACCAGTATAATATATTTTTGAGTTTTTTTTTTTTTCTTTTGGCCTCACCAAGTGGCATGCAGAATCTTAGTTCCCCAACCAGGGATCAAACCTGCATGCACTGCAATGGAAGTGCAGAGTCTTAGCTGCTGGACTGCCAAGGAAGGTCCCTACTTTGATTTTTGTTTACAGACTTTTTACAGACATATGAAAAAATTGAGACATTAGTATAATGATTTTCTACCATACCTATCACTCAGCTTCAATATTTTGTCAATATTTTGTTATCTACTCCCCACTTTCTCTTGCTGGTGTATCTAAGCAAATCCTGGAAATCATTTTATTCCACTTTCAGTTTGTATATCCAATAATTTTTTAAAAGTCTAATAAAATTAATAATAATTACTCAACTTATATTCCGTTTCTTTAACTTTCTTGAAGTTCTTTTTTTTTTTTTTTTTGAAGTTCTTTTTTTTTAAAACATTGATTCATTCAAATCAAAATCCTAACAAGGTGCAGATTGCCTTTAGGTTTTATGCCTCTAAAACGTGGAAAATCTATAATATATCTCCCTGCTTTTAAAAAATTGTGTTATTGAGGCATGACACATACACAATAAAGTGCTCAAACCACAAAGGTACAACTCAGTGCTTAGGAAAAAATAACACATTCACACTCACATTCTTCTGACCACCACCCAGATAAAATAAAGCATTTCCTTCTCTTGTTAGTGCCATTTAATTATTGAAGGATTCAGTATTGAGGCAGAACATTTCTGAAACAAACCTCCTGTTTGTTATGTTTATAGTTGTTTCATAAGATACTAATTCTCAGTAGCTTAAGCTATTTTTAACTATTTTTAAATGTTGAAAATGCTGATGAAAAAGCTGTATTTCATCAGCATAGCTAGTAAGTAGGTTAACTAATGTAGTTCATCAACACAACATTAATATCTCTTTGACTTTGAAATTTTGTCAGTCCAGTAAGACAACATGAGTTATCTTCTGAGATTCAGAAGCACTAATTAGTCATTATAGATGTCATTTATTAATAAAAATGAAAAACAGGTTACTAAGTAAATGCAGTTTGCTCTGTGGACAAAACTTCTCAGAAAACGGGATCACTAGCAGGAAACAAAATACTAAAATTGGAATCATTGTCTTAGAACCATAGAATTTTAGATTTGGGGACTATCTTAGAGATAACTTAGGCAACCCCCTTCACTGAACAGATGAGGTATGATGTATAGTCGTTAAAACTGTTTCCTCAGAGCACATAGGTAGCTAGGGATTTTAAGATACTATGCATTGATACTTGTAAATCACCTTTAATTTTTGATTTGAACTTCTTAATATCAGATTAAAAATGAAATTTTCGAGTTCTGTTAGTATGGTCCCTGCCTACCAATATGTGATCCTGTTTGGGCACCATTGCCTTATTTTTCTTACTGTAGCATTTGCATGTTTTATTGTCATTTATCTCTCATAAAAAATAAGTGAAAAACTGATAAATGACGGTACTGCTACTGATAAATATGGATCTCATAATTGAGATGATGGTGGGAACCATCAGGCATGCTAACTATAGACTTCTGTTAGGTTCAACTGAATATTCAATGCACATGTTTGTTCAACTTGAAGCAAAAACAAAACTAAAGAAATACAGTGCTGGAAATGCTTCATTAAAATAATAACTAACATTAATTAAATATGTAATTAGAAATTTTAAATATTTTTAGCTCTGTTTGAAGGTCCATGTGCCGCTTTCATTCATTTGATTTTTGTACGTGTTTTCTGGAAATCTTTATGTATTAAGGGGGAAATTGTATCAGTTGGAGAGTGTTTTTTGGGTTACTATGGTAAGTACATCTTAAACCTGTTTTTCCCCAATTTTGCAAGTTCCTGGTTGGTGTGACTTTGAAATCATACTGCTTTTAAGTATATATTTTATTTCTATTTAAAAACTCTACCCATTTAAGTATAACAAGAAGTGAATCCATTCTCTGGATTATAATAAATATCCTCTATCTTCTGGAATATGGAACTTAATGAACCATGAGATTCCTCCAGCTCAGTGGCCAGTGTTCTCCTAACACAGAATCCTAAAGTCCATAGAAGAAATTTCATAGTAGCCTGTCTTAATATTTCAAGAAATTCCATAAAAGTATTGTACATAAAACAAAGAAGACCAAATGACAGGAAACACATGCATGAATCTCCAATAAACTAGAGTCTCTGTAGAAATTTGAGTTAAAAGGGTGGTCAAAAAGGTTGAAGGTTAGGAAGTATTACCTTTTGTCCAAGTGATACCTAGAAATTGTTGCCAAAGGACAAAACAAAAATTGTTTGGAGTAATTTATTTCTTAGATGATAAATGTGAAGGTTTGGAGTGTGTGTATGTCCCCTATATCTATTGAATGGCTTGATTTCATAGTTATTTAAGTATCTGAAAACTTTATGTTGCTCACATACCAGAGAAAATTGTCAGTATAATAGAAAAAATAACTGGTGGAATCTTCTTTTTCTTAAAATTCCTCAACTTCTATCAATGTCAAAGAGAAATGCTATTTTTTAAATAGTCTGATTTTGTTTTCAAAAATCACTTTATAAGCTCCTGCCTCAGAAAGCTGCTCATACCATTCTGTCGGTTGCAGTTTTTAATCCAACACCAGTTCTAGACTTTTGACAAATTTTGTTTTTATTTCAGATGATTTTTTTTTTCTTTTTAGTCTGCTTCATGGCAAAGAAACCAAATGTAATTAAAAGAAACAAACAGAGAAACCATGTATTTCTGACACTAACAAGACCTAAATTCAATTAGTCTGCGTGGTATTGCATTGTTATCTTAAGGGGGGTGGAGAGGAGATTGGATTTACAGAGAATATAAGTCAGTTCAAGTGGCAGGCTGGTTTCCAGCACAATGTACAACTTCTTTTCTCTTCAGGAAAGATATACTTTCAAGATACGCATATAATGAATCAAGAGCAACAGGGACATCATCAGTGACAAATTTTTTGGTTTGTTTGTTCAACACTGCAATTTCTAAGAATACGTAAGACGCAGAAGATAATGTTTTATTTTTTAAATACGATCTAAAACGACTCTTCTCAAGAATTTAAAGCATTTAAATATTTGAGAAAAACTTGATATAACCTTAAAAAGACTTATTTCAGTTATGTGGAGCAAGGCTTATTCATATATCCATTTATCACTTCGAATGTCCTGAGCTGACCTAGGGCCCGCCACACAGCAAATATAAGTTTGGGTTTATAAAGCAGTGATCCTGATTTTTTCACAGTTTACTCAGTTGTGCTTATTTTTAAATATGTTTGTAAATCAAAGCAAAGCAGCTTTCTGAGTTTCCTGAATTGCACAATTTCTTTTGCTCAAAGGATACTTTGTGAGACCGTAAAGGACTTCGTTGCCAAAGTAGAGAAAGCACATGAGAAAACGCTGGAAAAAGCTGTTGCAGCCGATGCCGTGGCCAGTAAAGTAAGCGGGACACGTTCAGGGCGGGAAGGTCTTTTACAATGTGAACCTCAAACTGTGTTTTACAGCTAAATTGATTAAGTGGCTTTCCTGCCTAGGCATCTCAAGGCAAGAGAAAATTGCTTTTGTATCAGATATGAGGATTTAAAACATACGCTATTTTTTCCCTTGTTTTTGGAGTATAATTGCTTTATAATGTTGTGTTAGTTTCTGCTTTACAATGAAGTGAACCAGTTAGAGGTTTACAAATATCCCTCTTGGACCTCCCTCCCATTGGTACGTACGAAAACTGCATTGCTGAAGACCAACAATCCGAATCTGATCACTCACCCCCTTTTCCCCATTGGTTGACATTCTGAAGGAGAAATGCGCAGTAGTTGGGTCATATGGGGGAAATTGCTAGGCAGCTGGTGCTCCAGCACGGGGAGGAATGGTTTTCCATTTCCAGGCAAACCTTGGCTGCCCAAGTTCCCTGCCAGCATGGTTGTTCGGATTCCCCAGATGTTACAGTCCTCAGCATCTTTCAGGTTTCTGCCTCTTGCTTTGCCTTTTTTCTTGATAGGTACTTTTTTCCCCTTTGTGAGCTGTCTTAGGCTAAAATAAGAACAGTTTTCTGAACCCTGAAAGCCACTGTCTTTGCTTTCATTTGCTAACAACAGGGCATTCTTACAGAGGGTTTGGCTCTCTGGGGCTTTGCACAGGCATGATCTTACCCAGCTGTGGATGGTGGTTGGATTGAGTGGAAGGGAAAGAAAATAGAAATAATACATCTGAAGTTTTCAGCCTCTTTCTCGTATTTTTATTCTCTGTGGAGAGCTTCAGAAAACAGAGACCCTGTGTCATCACACGCTTTTCTCCTGACTGTTTCTGCTGTGACTTTGTCCTGGCCTGTGATCAAAAAAAGGCAGAGAGGACTGGGAATTTGTGTGGAGATAACAGGTACATTAGGCAGCGGCATCAGTAGCTTTGGGCTTCCCAGATGGAGCTAGTGGTAAAGAACTTGCCTGCCAGTAGGAGACATAAGAGACGTGGGTTCAATCCCAGAGTCGGGAAGATCCCTGGAGAAGGAAATGGCACCCCACTCCGGTAATTTTGCCTGGAGAGTGCCATGGACAGAGGAGCCTGGCGGGCTGTGGTCTTTAGGTTCTTACAGTCAGGCACGACTGAAGCAACTAAGCAGCGTGATCCATACCTTCAGTCCTAAATGTTTCCTTACCCTTAGGGATTCAGAAAAGCAGAAGGAAGCAAGGGCCCAGCACTTCTTTTCCTTTTGCATCATTATTTCCTATCCTGGGCACATTCCTTTTCTCTTTCTTTGAGCCAATAATCCCTTAAGTATTCACACTCCTTTGCAAAACCAAAGCTTTGAAGGTGTGTTTACAAGACTCAGCCAGACTCGGCGATTTGTGATGCTCCAAACAGTGCCTTAAGTTGATCACTTAAGAAATGTTTACTCAGTGTTTTGAGTGAATGCGTGTGTGCCAAGCCTCTTCATTCATATCCAACTGTTTGTGACCCCATGGACTATAGTCTGCCAGGCTCCTCTGTCCATGGGATTCTCCAGGTAAGAATACTGGAGTGAGTTCTTTGCCCTCCTCCAGGGGATCTCAGAGAAGGCAATGGCACCCCACTCCAGTACCCCTGCCTGGAAAATCCCATGGACAGAGGAGCCTGGTGGGCTGTGTCCATGGGGTCGCAGAGTCGGACACAACTGAGCGACGTCACTTTCACTTTTCACTTTCATGCATTGGAGAAGGCAATGGCAGCCCACTCCAGTGTTCTTGCCTGGAGAATCCCAGGGACGGGGGAGCCTGGTGGGCTGCTGTCTATGGGGTCACACAGAGTCGGACACGACTGAAGTGACTTAGCAGCAGCAGCAGCCAGGGGATCTTCCCAACCCAGGGGTTGAACCCTTATGTCTCCTGCATTGGCAAGCAGGGTTGTTGTTGTTGTTGTTGTTGTTGTTGTTTTACTATTTACACCACCTGGGAAGTCCATGTTTCGTCTAATGTATAGCAAATTTTGTATTATGTGTAAATTGTTTATGTAATGTGTCACTTTATCATGAAACTTTCTTTGTTTTCTTTTAAGGAAAAATAACTTTAGGAGGAGTGTAAAGATTTTTCACCCATGCAATGGAGTTTAAATAGTTCTGGAAGTATAAATCAGTAAATTTACAAAATAATTGTGCAGTTTAAAAAAAAATTAAAGTTATTTAGTCCATAGGTATCTAAAGTATAATTTATAATAGATAGCCAGTTAGTGATAACAGCTTCCCAGGTGGCTCCATGATAAAGAATCCACCTGCCAATGAAGGAGACTCGGGTTCAATCCCTGGATCAGGAAACTCTCGTGGAGAAGGAAATGGCAACCCACTCCAGTGTTCTTGCCTAGGAAATCCCATGGACAGAGGAGCCTGGTGGGCTACAGTCCATGAGGTCACAAAGAGTCGGACATGACTTAGGGACTAAACAGCAACAAAATTAATGATCAACATCAATGTAGGCATCTTTCCTCTAAAAAAATTGAAAACCATTCATTGAAACTATCACTTTCCATCTCCACTAAATGAAGATTCATCACTATGTTTTTGTTTTCTTAGTGTTCCATCCTAAATGAGAAGCTTGAACAACTGCTCCAGGCTTTGCACACAGAGTCCCAGGCAGGTCCAGTTCTCCCAGGCATCAGCCCTCTCATGGTAGAAGAAGATGCTGTGGAATCTTCCAGCGAAGAATCCTTGTGTGAGAGCAAGGAACATCTCTTGGATGACACTACAAAACCCTCTTCCCAGAAAGCTGTCAAACCAAGGGAAATAATGCTGCGGGCAAACAGTTTAAAGAAAGCAGTGAGGCAAGTCATTGAGGAGGCCGGAAAAGGTACACGTTAACAGAAGCAGCTTCTGAAGTTGGCAACATTCTTCTTGCAAGCACAAGAGAATTTTCATATTGGTCAGACTGCGTGCTCAGTTGTGTCTGACTTTACAGCCCCGTGGGCTATAGCCCACCAGGCTTCTCTGCCCATGGAATTTTCCAGGCAAGAATATTGGAGTGGGGTGCCATTTCCTACTCCACGGGATCTTGCCCCCCACCCTCCGCCAGGGATTGAACCCACAACTCTTGAGTCTCCTGCATTGGCAGGCGGATTCTTTACCACTAGCTCCAACTGGGAATCCCATTGGTCAGACTAGACACACGTTAAAAGAATTTCAGAGATAAAGTACACTGAAAATGTTAAAATAAAATTACAAATTGCTTTTAAATCATATTTCTGAAATTAAATTTTTTAACTGGAGTCTGTTACATTCTTAAAAGAAAATCAAGCCTATAAGCTATTTTGAAAATATTTTCTTAACATTTATCTCTTAAATGTTTATGTTGCTTTTTAAAGAGTTTTTATAAAAGTTCCACCTCTGTTTTAGTTTTTCTGTATTCCTGTAATATGTTTACTTAGAATTTGAAGTAATAGACTAAAACTTAACTTTGAATAATATTCAGAAACCCTTTACGAATTGTAACTTATAGTTGGACTTGTCTTTCATTCTCGAAGTTCTTAGATTAAATTTTTCTCTTCTGCTAAAAATATAGTTTTGAGATTTTAAAATATTTCCTTCTATAGTCTCTAGTATTAATACTTAACAGACATCACATGACCCCAGAGTTCACTGCCAATCAGTGCTTATTTGTGAATGGGAAATTTCTTTGAGTTTATATTTCAATTTTATAAGAATACGTTAATATTTATGGACCTTATTTTTGCTCATTCGAACATATTTCTCCTCTTGCTACTTAAAGTGATGGATGACCAGCCAGTTCACTCCTCTGAACTAGTTAATCAGTCATTCGATTATGATAGCACAGAAACAGATGATTCCAAAGATGAGTTAAAAGAAGATGATGCGAAAGATTCATTAACTGGTAAGAAAACTGTGATAAGATTATTTTGGGATTAGATAAAATGTAACTCTGCTTTCTGTTTTCGAACGGCTTCTTAGTATGAAATAAACTATTTGCATTTTTATTTTAACGAGGTTTTTCAGAAATTAAAGCTTAGGTATTCATGCATGCTGAAATAATGAAGGTAACGTTGTTTAGACTATTGTCAGGTACTCTCGCATCCCTTTTTATCACTTAATCTGGAAATCATCATCATAAAGTAAGAATTTGGGGACCAAACATGGCTAAATATCTTAATTTTCCTCTAGGAAGAGTAACTACCAAAACTGAAGATTTTAACTTGTTTTAGCTTTCAGATTTCTTTGAGAATAATATGGAAGCTGCAGGCCTCACAAGCATAAAACGTGGCATTTAAATAATTCTTTGGTCCCTTGAGTTCTGTTGATTAGCCTAGATGGTTGATAATCCTTATTGCTAAATTAAGTTTTTAAATCATAGGACATCTAGTTACAACCCTGTCTCTACTGAAGTTATTTTTGCCAGGGAATTAACATGTAGTTGCTTAAAGACTATTAACTATTTCTCTACTTTTCCAGTTTTAAATGAAGATGAATTTATACTTATAATTTTTCATGTTGAATAAGGGAAAAGGTATTAATTTACTAGAATATAAAACAAGCAGAATTATTAATGAAGGCAAGAAGATAATATGAATATAATTAACATAGTACAAATGAAAATTAATACTATTATATCACAACTGTTTGCAATCATTAAATTTTTGCTTATACTTTTATTATATGTAAACTTGGGTAGATTACTTAAGTTCTCTGTGATGTCCTCATTTGTAAAATGGGGGTAATAACATACCTACTTTTTTGTGATGTTTAAATAAGTTAACACCCATTCAACTTAGTCGTGTCTGACTCTTTGTGACCCCATGAATCACAGCACTCCAGGCCTCCCTGTCCATTACCAACTCCCAGAGTTCACTCAGACTCACATCCATTGAGTCAGTGATGCCATCCAGCCATCTCATCCTCTTTCGTCCCCTTCTCTTCCTGCCCCCAATCCCTCCCAGCATCAGAGTCTTTTCCAATGAGTCAGCTCTTCACATGAGGTGGCCAAAGTACTGGAGCTTCAGCTTTAGCATCATTCCTTGCAAAGAACACCCAGGACTGATCTCCTTCAGAATGGACTGGATGGATCTCCTTGCAGTCCAAGGGACTCTCAAGAGTCTTCTCCAGCACCACAGTTCAAAAGCATCAATTCTTCGGTGCTCTGCTTTCTTCACAGTCCAACTCTCACATCCATACATGACCACAGGAAAAACCATAGCCTTGACTGGACGGACCTTTGTTGGCAAAGTAATGTCTCTGCTTTTGAATATGCTGTCTAGGTTGGTCATAGCTTTCCTTCCAAGGACGAAGCGTCTTTTAATTTCATGGCTGCAGTCACCTCTGCAGTGATTTAGGTGCCTAGAATAGCTGTGGATACATTGTGCTGAGAAGGAATGTTTGCTGTCAGTGTCACGATTATGATTACTGCTACTGCTTCTGCTGTTGTTGCTCCTAACTACACGAACTTTGAAAGACTAGTTCTTAATTGTATTTAAAACTCCTAGAAACTTTGAAACTGGACCATATTATAGACCTCATGTGTCTGACCTATAACCAGTTCTTTCATATTTTACAGCATCTTTTTTGACCTTATTTTAGAACTTTTTAGACCTTTTTCTGGAGAAGGAACTGGCAACCCACTCCAGTACTCTTGCCTGGAAAATCCCATGGACGGAGGAGCCTGGTGGGCCGCAGTCCATGGGATTGCAAAGAGTTGGGCACAGCTGAGCAACTTCACTTTTCACTTTCATGCGTTGGAGAAGGAAGTGGCAACCCACTCCAGTGTTCTTGCCTGGAGAATCCCAGGGACGGGGAAGCCTGGTGGACTGCCGTCTGTGGGGTCACACAGAGTCAAACATGACTGAAGCGACTTAGTAGACCTTTTCCAGTACATAACCCAGTTATATTAATTTAACCTTTGACCTTTTCGACCTTAAATGGCCCGTTGCAGAATATAATCCAGTGCAGGCATATTTTACACTCCTGACCAATGGTCATTGAGCCTTGGATTACTCACTGTCACCACAACCCACACTCATTGTTGTAGTTCAGTCTCAAGCCGTGCCTGACTCTTTACAGCCCCATAAACTGCAGCACGCCAGGCTTCCCTACCCTTCACTATCTCCTAGAGTTTGCTCAAACTCATATCCATTGATTCAGTGATGGCTTCCAACCAGCTCATCTTCTGTTGCCGCCTCTCCTCCTGCCTTCATTCTTTCCCAGCATTAGGGTCTTTTCCATAAGTCAACTCTTCGCATCAAGTGGCCAAAGTATTAGAGCTTCAGCTTAAGCATCAGTCCTTCCAATGAATATTCAGGGGTGATTTCTTTTAGGATGGACTGGTTGGATCTCCTTGCAGTCCAAGGGACTCTCAAGAGTCTTCTCTGGCACCATAATTTAAAAACATCAGTTCTTTGGCAATCAGCCTTCTTTACAGTCCAACTCTCACATCCATACATGACTACTGGAAAAACTATAGCTTTGACCATACAGTCCTTTTTGGCAAAGTGGTATCTCGACTATTCAATACACTGTCTAGGTTTGTCATAGCTTTTCTTCCAAGGAGCAAGCATCTTTTAATTTCGTGGCTGCAGTCACCATCTGCAGTGATTTTGGAGCCTGCTGTCATGATCAGCTCTAATTGTTAGAAAGTTTTTCTTCTGTCAACGTATGAGCTCTCTATTTTCTTCCTTAAATTTCTACCCACGGTTACGTTATTATTAAAAAACGTTTTGTACGTTCATGTTAAGAGAAACAACTACTGACATCTGCTTCATGGTTCAGTTTTACAGGCATCATTTCATGATATTGCAGATTGCTCTTCCAGGGGACAGCCCTTACTGAAAACAGCCTTCAGGGCATCATATTCCTTTCCACACATTGCATATTCTTTTTCCAGATTCTGTCTAGTAAATTATTTTACCAATCTAACGTGACCATTTTAAACCTTTTGTTTTTCTCATTAACGGTCAATATGATGCCCCATTAAAACATAAGGCCCCATTTGGAGCAGCATCTTCCAGGTATTTCTGTAATGTAATAGCACACCAGTACTCATACACTCCTCCTTCTGGACGTAGTGAATGGCTCTTTGGAGGACTGCATTTTCAGCACTCATTGGTTTTGGTTTTCCAACCACCTACCATGCCGTCCTACTATACTGTCATGAATTTGATGCTTCCATTGTAGTCTGCAAAGAAAACCAAAAAAATAGAGATAGAATGACATAGATATTGTTATTGAAATAAGCATAGATTATGCAAGTCTTTATGGTGCAGCATTTGTTCTTAATTTTTGCCTAGTATTCCAGTTTATTGGGCATCAGTATCTGGAAGAGTGTTTTCTAAGTTAAATCATTAACTTTCTGAAGCACATTCGTTATATTATCATTGAATAATTTAATTATTTGTATGTCTGAGATGTGCAAAATACACATTAATATGATCAATGATATGGTACATTTAAGAAGAGCCATGAAACAGTAATTTAGTTACCTGTAGTGAAACATCAATCTTGGTCACTAGAATACTGTCTGGATTTTTATCTGAGATGAATATCAAAAGGTTGTTTTTATAAGAAATTAGTTCCAGGGCTCCCATCTGTCCCAAAAAAAAAAAAAAAAGAGTTCTGTTCTGTTCCTTTTCCTTAGTGCAACTGGACAGTTTTTGAACAGAGAGATGAGAGTGTAAGATAAATATGGTTAGTTTGTAATTAGTCTTAGGCAAAGTAAAGATAATAAGGTTTTAGAGTATTTTTAAATTGAGTTTGAGGATTACTGTTTCTTTTAAACACCTGCCAACTGCTCCTAAATTAGTTAAAGATACTATTTGATCTCCATTAAATTGTGCCAGTTTAGGTAGAATTAAATCTCTTTTTATTGTTTACTTTGAGAATAATTCTGTTTTGGAATAATTTTTTTTAATGAGCTTTTATAAGGATATGGTAGAACTGGTTTCTTTGAGTAAATGGTTAATTGAGACATAAAAGTATATTGATTTCATTTGAAAAAATAACATTTTTCCTCTGGGAATTACATTAATTACATTTGATTATTTCCTCAACATTTTTGAGAAAAGGATTGCATTGGTAATATACACTACAATATATATGTTCCATTTTCAAAGATTGTCAGGTGTCAAAATTTCCTTTCTTTAAATATGGATTGCTCACTTTCAGATTAGTAGTGTCTTTGACCTTTAATTATGGTAAAAAGTGAAAATGTTAGTTGCCCAGTCATGTCCAACTCTTTGTGAGCCCATGGACTGTAGCCCACCAGGCTCCTCTGTCCATGGGCATTCTCTAGGCAAGAATACTAGAGTGAGTTGCCATGCCCTCCTCCAGGGAATCTTCCTGACCCAGGGATCCAGCCCTGGTCTCCTGCATTACAGGTAGATAGTTCACTGTCTGATCCTATTGATCATCATCTATTTAAAATGAGAGATCAATACAGCTACCTGTGACACATTCCTTCCACATGGTAAATCCCAAGAAAATGAATAGAAAATGGTTTTAAAAAAAAAAGGTAAACACAAGGTAATATTTTCAGTTCTACTGATTAAACATGTATGAAATTATTTTATGGCATCAAGTGTATAGAGACGTGGTTGTTTTTTAAGACAACTATATCAGTATCTGTTTTTAATCTGGACTTTTTGCCCACAGTTAAAGGTGCACTTCGGTCTCCGGATGGCCGGGCTGGTCGTTCCCAAACTGACTCTGGCCCTGGTGCCCCTGTGGCAGCCAGCAAGGAAAACCTCCCTGTGCTCAATACCAGAATAATTTGCCCAGGTAGTACTGACTGTGAAACATGGTGTATTTTTAAGTATTTCTGTGAAAATGTATAAGTACTCATCTTCCTGAACTGTATAGAAATGTACTCATAAAGTGTACATTAAGAGAGTGTTCTTAGTACTTTTATTAATCGAAGTCCAGATCCTTAGACTGTGGTGTGTAAAAGAATTGCCTGGAAACTCTTAGAAAGCATATTCCTGGCCCCTGACCTGAGAAATTTTGATTGAGTAGCTCTAGAGTGGAACCCAGAAATCTGAATTTAAGTTCTAAGGTAAATTTGATCTTATATTTAGCCAACTTTTAAGTATCCCTATAGCCTTTCTCTTAGTTTTAAGCCACAAGTATCTATAGTTATTTTTAGACTGATAATAGTGCATCATTTTGAAATATCTGAGGCATCTGTTTCAGCCCCAATAAGGGCTTGGGATTTAGGATAGTATTAGTGGAAACTGAAGGATGTGTCTGGAAGTGGAGGGAGTTAAATGTAAATGTCTCAGAGATCTCCTTAAATACCATTTGTTTGCCTTAGTGAAAACTTTCCAAATTCATTCCAAAGTAGTTTGGAACCTAGATTACACCCTAAAAATCAGTCTCTTCTACAAATGATTTTTTGAAGGTGTATCACAATTCAAGAGTAATATTTGGAGACTTTATTATTGTTTATTATAGTCAAAAAGTCAAAACAACCCAAATATTCATCAGTTGATGAATGGAGAAGCAAAATGTGGTGTGTCCATACCATGGCATATTACTCAGTCATTAAAAAGGATGAACCACTGATATATGCTATAACATAATTACCCTTGAAAACATTATGCCAAGCCAAAGAAGCTCAACCCAAAAAGGCACATATTATATGATTCCATTTACATAGCATGTCCAGAAGAGTCCAGTCTATAGAGAAAGAGATCGTGGTTTAATGGTTTCCAGGATCTAAGACATGGGGGCCCTGGAAGGAATGGAAAATAACTTCAAACCCATATGGGGTTTCTTTCAGTGGTAATAAAAAGTTCTGAAACAGGTAGTAATGATCATTGAACAACTTTGTGTATGTAAAACTTAATTATATACTTTAAAGGGGTGAATTTTATGGTATGTGAATTATATCTTAATGAAAATATTAAAGTATAAATGATAAATCCAGGACACATTTGGTTCCGGAAAGGATTCTAAGTTTAGAGGTCCTTTCTCTCTTCAAACCTGGACCCTTCTGGATGGAAACTGTACATATGGCTCACCTTGAAACATTTTAGAAAATACTATGCTTTTCTTTGGGGCATCTGAATTATGACTCTTCATCTTTTCAAGCTGTTTTTCTCTCACCAGCATGGTGGTTTTGTTCATTTATTTACTTATTTAGATGTAAAGAGAACTGGCATAGCCGTTGTATATTGGAAACTATGAGAGTAAATGACAGAATAAAGTTAGTCTTGATTATTTGATAATCAGCTAAAACTTTGTAACTAAAATAATGAACATTTCTAAGAGGAGCGCTTTGTTGAAGAAAGGAATGTTTAGCTAAAGAAAGGACTTTGTTTCCTAATTTCCTAGTGTTTCTCAATTGCAAAACATACTTTTCTTCACTATTCTTTCATTTCTGTCTGTCTGTTCCCTGGGGTCCTTATTCCTTAGTGCTTCTGGCCTTAACATTCGGTTTGGTAAATCATAAAACTCATTAGCTTTGAATATTATAACTAGTTAGTAGAAAGCTAACTAGTTGTTGAAATAAATGTGAAGTTTTGCATATTTAGAGGTAAGATGCTTCATTTTTATGTTCAAGACATATGTATTCTTCTAAAATCCATAAATACCTAGGTTTAATATTTTACTCCTTATTCTTGGCACCAACACTGAGCTTGCACCCTTGTATGTCAGCATTTTTACTTGAGTATTATTGTCTGTGCTTTGAGAGTGTGAAAATGATAACTGTGACATTCTGGATAATTTGGCCTTTGTTGTAAATTCCTTACAGACTTCCTACCTTCTTTGCTAAGCAGTGAAAAGGAAGCAGTGGTTACTTGTTGAAATTACAGAATCATTGATGGTAAATAAGAAACTGTCACGAAGCGACTCCTATTTAGGTCCTTATCTCTTTCGCTTTTTATGACAACAGATCATATAAAGGAGCATCAGAAACCTTGTATTTACCAATATCATAATCCTTAGTTTTGATTAATGAGAACAAACACTGAAAAGCGTGGAGACATTTTGCTCCATGCTTTGGGAGCAAGATGTTTCTGATGAAAACTAAAAACAATGGATTGGCTCTTTCTGTTTTTCTCTTAATGTGTGATCCTGTATTTTTTTTTCTGGCCAGGTTTAAGAGCAGGACTAGCTGCCTCAATTGCTGGAAGTTCTATTATCAACAAAATGTTGCTAGCAAATATTGACCCTTTTGGTGCAACGCCATTTATTGACCCAGACCCAGATTCAGTGTAAGAATATACTTTTGCATATATTTTGTTTTGGCTTTCCTTGTTTCTGTTTTATATGAATGGTGACATTTAAAATACATTACAATAAAAATAGTCCCACATCCAAAAAAAGAATCATCAGAAAATTTCAAAAGTTGATGATGATGAATACATTAACATATGTGAAATACAGTGGTTTTTAATGATCTAAGGTAGGTCCCTTCCAGCCTATAGTCTCGGATACCAAGCCAATGGCAAAATGAGTCACAGCTGTATACACTTTTCCCTGGAATGTTTTATTTATCAGTGCCTTCATAATCGTAATTTTGCTGTTCCTTTCACCTCATTTTTTTTTCTCAGCCTTGCCAATTCTGCCATCTTTCCACATTCAATGTCAAGGTGTGCTTATTTCGGGGAGTTTCTGGCTCACACTGATCCCTTCCCTTCTTAAAATTCCTTTAAAACATCAGTTGTTCAAATATGTACTGAATCTTTGTTTTACTTCCATATTTAATTTTGCTTTTTTATGTCTCATTTCTCTAATGACACTCCTGAAGGAGTGTACCACACTCGTTTGTACTTTTTTTAAGCACCTAGAAGAAGGGACTAATCTAGTTGTTTTCTGCTTAATAAATATTCAGTAAAAGTGCAAGTGTGGAGGAGACTTTCTGACCAAAAAAAGAGTATTAGCATCTGACTGTGAGGCCCTCTCATTTATGTGTGTAGTGAGGGGCTTACATCGGAAGTAGAAGAACTAAGATTTTGTTACAATTAATAGAAAAAGCATTACCACTACTGTGTCCACTTCCCCTGCCCGCAGTCCCATTAGGTCACTGGTTCTGAAATTTACGACACACTGGGGCATGCACATGGCTCATAAACAAGAAATGATTCCTGGTAAACTTTCCCCTTTTCTATAGGAAATGTAAGCTTAAATGATGTCAAGCGTTATTTCGTGTGCAAATTGTAATTGTTGTTATGAACCTGAAATTGACTTTCATGTACTTTTCCTTATTGTAGAGATGGCTATTCAGAAAAATGTGTCATGAACAATTACTTTGGGATTGGATTAGATGCAAAAATTTCATTAGAATTTAATAATAAGAGAGAGGAGCACCCTGAAAAATGCAGGTAATTTGGATAATAGTGATAATGTAATTACACAAAGGCAATTCTACTTTAATTTCATTCATTACCTCTTTGGCTCACTCTGCCTTTAAAGGGTAAATAAATAATAGTTATAGAAATTCTCCACCAACGTTTATTTTCAGAAGCCGAACTAAAAACTTGATGTGGTATGGAGTACTTGGAACTCGGGAATTATTACAAAGATCATACAAGAATTTGGAACAGAGGGTTCAACTTGAAGTAAGTTCATCTTGATAGTAAAGAAATTTCAGATTATCTTGCAAGATTTATTTGTGGAGCTGATTTGGCCTTAACTGTTCTCTTGAATGGGCTCCCCTGGTAGCTCAGATGGTAAAGAATCTGCCTGCACTGCAGGAAATTCCAGTTTGAACCTTGGGTTGGGAAGATCCCCTGGAGAAGGGCATGGCTACCCACTCTAGTTCTTGCCTAGAGAATTCCATGGACAGACCAAGGGGTTGCAAAGAGTCAGACATAACTAAGTGACTAACACTTAGGACATTTAGGGCACACTTTATTCTCTTGAATAGTGCTTAAGCACTAGAGGGGAAAAAAAATAAAAGTGGTTTTCTACTTTATGCCAAAGGAGGTATTAGACACTGGATATGAGTGATACACTTAATTACCATTATCATTAGATCCTGAAATTTAGATGTTTCTATGAAATTGAGGGTTCCCCATGAAAAGGCCAGACCATGGAAGTGTGTGTATACATAGGACAGCATTTTTTCAATTTATTTATTTTTAATTGGAGGATAATTGCTCTACATTGCTGTGTTGGTTTCCGCCATACATCACCATTAATCAGCCATAGGGTATACCTATGCCCCCTCCCTCTGGAACCTCCCTCCTAGGGTAGCATTTTTATGAGATTTTTTTTTTCACTTAACTTTCCAAATTCTAACTTGGTTCTATAATGCCTGAAGTTTCATAAATCCCTGAAAATACCATTCACAGTATATAGAAAATTTTAAGTTAAATGTATACTTTGTTCCAATTAATTCTAACAACAAGTTAATAAAATCAAAAGAGATTCTGAGCATTTACATTTTCTAGTTTTTTTTTTTTGTTTTTACTAATTTAAATAGGATGATAAGGACAGCAGAAGTTCTTTAATCTGGTAACAGAAGAAAGAAGATAGAGGACATGGCTCTGAGAAGTGTCCTGTATGTGTGTGCTTAGTGGCCCAGTCGTGTCTGACTTTTTGCAAACCCATGGACTATAGCCCCCCAGGCTCCTCTGTCCATGGGGATTCTCCAGGCAAGAATACTAGAGTGGGTTGCCATGCCCTCCTCCAGGGGATCTTCCCAGCCCAGGGATCCAGCATTGAAGGCAGATTCTTTACCAACTAAGCCACCAGGGAAGCCCCGAGAAGTGTACTCATTTCTTAGGGTATTATTTTCTTTCACCTTTGGTCCAGAGCTCACTGTTTATGATAGGCTTGTCTCTCCTATCTTGTATCTTTTTATAACCGGATATTTTAAGTTGAGGTATAGACTGCATACAGTGAAAGGGAAATTGTTGGTCGCTCCATTTTCTCCAACTCTTTACGACCCCATGGACTGTAGCCCACCACATTCCTCAGTCCATGGGATTCTCAGGGCAAGAATACTAGACTGGGTTGCTACTTTCTTCTCCCGAGAGATCTTCCCAACCCAGAGATCGAACCCCAGGTCTCCTGCATTACAGGCAGACTCCTTACTGTCTGAGCCACCAGGACAGATCTTAAGTTGACAGCTCAAGGAATTAAACAGAATGTTTTTTATTTTAGTTGTTATCTTAATAGTGGAATGTGGACCAAAGAGGTGTCTGGCTCATTCATTATCAACTAAAAGTCCTAGCAAAAATAAACGCATTCTACCTGCCACTCTAGAGCACAGCTGTGTGATCCACTGGTTTGATTTATCATTGCTTATGAAATTAAAATAGATGTTCCTGGCTGGAAAGGTACAAAATCAGGAAGGCTCATACTCTGTAAATGCTATTGTTGGCCACCCCATCCATTGCTCAACTTGGGTTCTTGCCTATGGATTGCCTATATAGTCATTTTCCTTATTCATGTCCCCTAGTCAGCTACACTCTGCTTAAGGATGGGTAAGAAGCTGTGTTCATCTTTGTTAACCCCATAAGCTTGCACAGGTCCTGGCCCTGACTTGAGAGGGAAGCAGAGAGGCAAATGATTATTTACATAATTTGTTAGGTGTTGTGTGGTCAAGACCCATAGCTGGCCATCTTTAGGATTTGGGGAACTGTCCAGAGTGAGAATGACTGGATTGCTTTATTTCTAGGAGAGCCTTCAGGTCTTCAGAAGTTCTGTTTCTGTCCTTTTTGATTGATGGTCCAAATTCTGAACAGTATCCTACACAGCTGCTTTGTAATCCCCATTAAGCAGAGGTTCTTAACAATTTTTGACCTGTGAACCCTTTTGGCACGCTAGTAAAAACTATGGACCCCTTCTCGGAATATTGTTTTTAAAGCACTCTTTAAATATATATAGACACAAAATAAAATAATATTGAAATAAATTTACAAAATATTTTTAAAGCATTGTAGAGTAATATATTTGTTTCTTTATCGCTACATCCAATGACAAAAATCTAGTGGTATATATAATAGTAAGCGCGGGCTTCCCTGGTGGCTCAGATAGTAAAGAATCTTCCTGCAATATGGAAGACCCAGGTTCAGTCCTTGGGTCAGGAAAATCCCCTGGACAAGGGAATGGCAACCCACTCTAGTATTCTTGCCTGGAGAATTCCATGAACAGATGAACCTGGTGGGCTACAGTCCATGGGTTGCAAAGAGTCAGACACAACTAAGTGACTAACACTTCACACTTTGACCATTACTTTTGAAGTAATGATGAACATAAATGATACTAAAAGATATCTGAAACATCTGTAATATAATACAAAATATTGGTTTCTATTGTGATAAAGTCACAAGTACTGTATTGCCAATGTGTGGTTTGTTGTCTACATTTATAATTGAATGCATTGCTAGATTTCAGAGATTGCTGACTATGAGAGATATGTTTTTACCATTCCAGTTAACAGACAGTGAATCTATCCATGGACCCTTGGTTTTTGAACCTCAGGTTCAGAACTTGATATAATTCTGAGCTGATACAGAAATTTATATTCAGTGATTAAAAGGAAAGTAAATTTAGGAAAACAAGATAGGTGAAAGCATCTTGTTAATATGCATAAAAGGTAAAGTAGAAAAATTAAGAGAATTCTTTGCTATAGTTAAAAATAAACCAACAAAACATCTGCTACTCCTGAGGACCATGGAAGGTCCATTGTTTAAAAATTAATTTCCTTGATGTTGGATCACTTGGGATAAAGGTGGAGAAGAGAGACGCGGGGCTTAGGGAATTTTTCTCAGAAAGATCCCTTTTCACCAAGTGCCAGTCACTGGCCAAAAAAAATCTCAACTTTTTGCTCAGGAGTCTGCCTTCCCCTGTTGTGTTGTATAGAGGTCATGTGTTGACTTTGAGTTTGCACAAAGCAAAGACCTTGGCCCTGGCTTTTCCAACTGCAAAATGGATAAAATAATGCTTATGTGCAGAATTATAATTCATTGATATGAGAAATCACAGTTTATTATTTTTTTTAATTTTATTTATTTTTTTATTTTTAAAATTTTAAAATCTTTAATTGTAAGAAATCACAGTTTAAACTGTAAAGAATTAATGCAAATATAAACCCTGTTTTTCAAGCCATATGCCCTGTGAATCTGATAGGTATGAAGATTTAGAACCTTTGAATGACATTTATAATCCTCTCTACAATCATGGGAATGCCAGAAACATAGAATAATGTTGTAATATCAAATTTTATAATTTTTAGAGCAGAAATACCTTTGACCTATGAACGAAAAATGTCATTAAGATTCAAATTTTTTTCTTAAAGATGACTTTTTTGTCCAGATATACCTAATTTACATGCATCAAGCAGCTTGTTCTAGATTTTAAGTGAAGTAATAATCAAATACTGGAGAAGGAAATGGCAACCCACTCCAGTATTCTTGCCTGGAGAATCCCAGGGACAGGGGAGCCTGGTGGGCTGCCGTCTATGGGGTTGCACAGAGTCAGACACGACTGAAGTGACTTAGCAGCAGCAACAGCAATGATCAAATACTGTTTTGAGTCCTTTAAATACTAAGATACATGAAGGAGAAAAACAATGTTCACCCGTAATCCTTAATAAAATATAACAAAGAGTTGTTTAATTCATATTTTTTTGTAATTTCACATATTTCCATAATCTCATAACAGTTGTTTCCATAATTTGTTAAAATTGGCTTACAGTAATTTCTATCTTTGTTTAGTTCATTCAATAATAATGATTATAGCTACATTTTAAGTCATGTTACATAATAATCGAGGGCTTCCCTGGTGACTCAGTAATAAAGAATCTGCCTGCCAATGCAGGAGACCCAGGTTCAATCCCTGGGTTGGAAAGATCCCCTGGAGCAGGAAATGGCAAACCACTCTAGTATTCTTGCCTGGGAAATCCCATGGAGAGAGGAGCCTGACAGGCTGCAGTCCATGGGGTCAGAAAAGAGTCAGACACGACTGAGTGACTAAAGAGCAACAAAAATAATAATTGAAGCTTCCTGAATGTTTTCTACATATTATGTTTAATACTTAAACTTTATGAGAGTTATCATTCTTTATGAGGCAAGTATTATTAATTTCAGAATTAAATTTATTAAAATTTATTTCATTTTAAGTCACTTACCTCATTAAAATCAAGCAGTTGGTATCTGGAGAAGCCAAAACTTCAACTCCAGTTTTTTTCCCCATAAAACATTAATTTGTAATTATAACTGAAAAAACACATTTATTGACTCCCTACTATGTGTTATAGATGTTTTCTTGTCCCACACCTTGTTGGCCACACTGTGGACGAAATTTTATTAGCCCATTTTCCAGATGAGCAAAATGAATCTCTGAAAGTCTAAGGTATTTGACCAAATAAGTGACAGAATTCAAAACAGGCCCACTGTCTTCCCATATTTCCTAATGAAAGGAGCTGAAAAGCAAACACTAATCAGAAAAAAAGTGTAACTGCAGTTTTAAAGCATTTTGCAGCATCATGAACAAGTGGAAATAGGAGATTAGAGAAGATTATACAAAAAATATAACACTGCTGAATTTACTCCTGAATCTGAAAGAAACAGTTGAGTCAGGTGACCCTAATTTATTGAATCTGTACTGCTCATACTTTCCCTGAGACTATATAAATGGACACTAAACTCTTAACCCTGGGTGTTTTCCTAATGGATGTGTGTTAAATTCAGCAAAGTATATGGAGCATTTGACATTTTCATCTTATGCCATATTATGCTTGCAAATAGTATATTTGTTGATAAAATCTTTAAGAACTGCTCTGAATTTTTTTAGTATTCCTTTTATATTTATGAAGATATCATTTTTCCATTTCCTTTGTGACTCATATGACTTTTTTCTAAAGCACACAAAAATATTAGTTCAGTTGAGTTCAGAAAAGGTTTATTGTTCAACTGAATACTTTATGTTCATTCATTTATCAAACACTCACTGAGCACCTGCTATGTGCTGGGAACCGCCCTAGGTGCCCAGATACAGTTTGAGCCTTTGACTGTGTTGTCATGCAAAGGAAAGGAAAGGTTAAAAACACCTTGTGGAGGTTAGTGTTAGGAAGTATTCGCAGTTACTTAAAATTTTTGAAAAGTGGGTTCAGACCAGATTCTCATTTGTTCTAGAGGTTGAAAATCATTTTCATTGGGCATTAAAATGGAATTTTTATAAAATTACATTAATTATTTTTTAATTTTTAGTTTAATTTGAGAACTAGTAAAAATACAACATCTGTTTTAAGTATGACATCTGCAGACTCCTTGCTTTCAAGACAAAGGCTAAATCCTTCTCTTCAGCAAGAACTTACTCATGTGTGACTCAGTGGTAAAGAATCCGCCTGCTAGTACAGGAGGTATGGGTTTTGATCCTTGGGTCAGGAAGATCCCCTCGAAAAGGAAATGACAACCCACTCCAGCCTGGAGAATCCCATGGACAGAGGAGCCTGGTGGGATAAAGTCCATAGGGTCACAAAGAGTCAGACACAACTGAGCAACTAAGCATAGCACAGCATATTATATATATATGTGATATATATATATATGTACATGTATATATATATCACATTTTTAATCCATTTATTCATCAGTGAACACTGAGGTTGGTTTATAAAACACTTTTTTTCTATCTGTTTTTCTGTAACAACTTCTGCTATGATTATTTACTCTGTAAAATTTTGTAAATTAAAAAATAAAACGTGTAGGAATATATTCACAGGAAAGCTGCCGTCACCACCACTTTCCTCCATTGTCCTTGGTCTTCTACTGTCTTCCAAACTTGTGGTTCTGCTCTTTGGATCTGACCTCTCAGCTTTTGTCCTTACAGTGCGACGGGCAGTATATTCCTCTCCCCAGCCTGCAAGGAATAGCAGTGCTGAACATCCCCAGCTATGCCGGAGGCACTAACTTTTGGGGTGGAACTAAAGAAGATGATGTAAGTATTCCCTGGCTCTGTCTAGAAGTTGCCCACATTCCTTGGCATGAGGTCCCTCCCTGCATCCCCATAGCTGATGGAGGCGGTTGCTTCCTTGTCATGTTGCATCACTCTGATCTCTTCTGCCTCCTGCTTCCACTTATAATGACGTCTGTGATTACACTGGGCCCACCCCAGTCATCCAGGATAATCTCCCCATCTCAAGGTCCCTAATTCAATCACATCTGCAAAGGCTCTTTTGCCGTGTAAGGTGACATTCCCAGGTTCCAGGAATGAGGACACGGGCATTTTGGAAGGCAGAGAGGGGAATATTATTCTGCCTACCAAAATACTTTTCTGTATCTTTGCTTTTCTAAATTTGTATTTTATTACTGTTTTAATTTTTAGAAATGTCAAAGGGCTCACTTGGTTGTTGAGGTATATGGTTATTTCTGTTTTTATACTCTTCTTTAGTAAAAAAGATCAAACACAACCTAAGAAATGCAGTTGTTCTCAAGATGAGAGATGACACTTATTAATGTGTATATAACAATAAAACTGGAAAGTTTACCATGGTCTTTGAAGAGTCATATACGCTGAATGATAGGCCCTTTGACTTGAGGCTTATGATGTAATGGCTCTCACTGAAACAATTTCTCAGAGCTCTTAAATGTGCAGGCAGGGATTAAGGTATAAAATAAATTGGAAAATATTTGTAATTTTCATAATATGAATATATTCCAATCCTATTGGAGTATAGAAATTTAAATTAGCAACCAGTTGTCAGCCCACCATCACTCTTAAATATTTCAAGAAGAAGAAATCAGTGAGATTGAGATAAATAAAGCTAATATTTCTTGAACCCCTACTAGGTAGGCAGACAGTGTTCTGAGAGTTTCACATTCATAACTTAATAACCCACATTTAAAAAATAAAATTTTTAAATGTATTTATTTTTTATTTGAAGGATAATTGCTTTACAGAATTTTATTGTTTTCTATCAAACAGCAGTATGAATCAGCCATAGGTGTACATATGTCCCCTCCCTCTTGAACCTCTTCCCAAGCTCCTCCCAATCACTCCTCTAGGTTGATACAGAGCCCCTGTTTGAGTTCCTTGAGACATACAGCAAATTCCCATTGGCTGTCTAGTTTGCCTTTGGTAATGTAAGTTTCCATGTTACTTTCTTCATACATTCACCCTCTCTTTCCCTCTCCCCATGTCCATACGTTTCTTCTCTCTGTCTGTTTCTCCATTGCTGCCTTGCAAATAAAGGCATCAGTACCATCTCTCTAGATTTCATATATATGCATTAGTATATGGTATTTCTCTTTCTCTTTCTGACTTACTTCACTCTGTAAAATAGGCTCTAAGTTCATCCACCTCATTAGAACTGACTCAAATGCGTTCTTTTTTATGGCTGAGTAATATTCCATTGTGTGTATGTAAAACAGCTTCTTTATCTATTTATCTGTTGATAAAAATCTGCAGAACATCTGTTTCCATGTTCTAGCTATTGTAAATAGTGCTGCAATGAACATAGGGATACATGTGTGTGTTTCAATTTTGGTTTGCTTTGGTATATGTCTAGAAGTGGGATTGCTGGGTCATATGGTGGTTTTATTCCTAGTTTTTAAAGGAATCTCCATACTGTCTTCCATAGTGGCTGTACCAATTTATACTCCTACCAACAGTGCAAGAGGGTTCCCTCTTCTCCACACCATCTCTAACATTTATTGTTTGTAGACTTTCTGATGATGGCCATTCTGACTGGTGTGAGCTGATAGCTTGTAATTTTGATTTGCATTTCTCTAATAATGAGCAATGTTAAGCATATTTTCATGTGTTTGTTAGCCATCTGTTTGTCTTCTTTGGTGAAATGTTTGTTTAAATCTTTTTCTCACTCTTTGATTAGATTATTTTTCTGGCATGGAGTTGTATGAGCTGCTTGTATATTTTGGAAATTAATCTTTTGTCAATTGTTTCATTTGCTATTATTTTCTCCCATTCTAAGGTTTGTCTTTTCACCTTGTTTATAGTTTCCTTTGCTGTGCAAAAGCTTTTAAGTTTAATTAGGTCCAACTTGTTTACTTTTGTTTTTATTTCCAATACTCTAGGAGGTGGGTCATAGAGGATCTTGCTTTGATTTATGTCATCAAGTGTTCTGCCTATGTTTTCCTCCAGGAGTTTTATAGTTTCTGGTCTTACATTTAGGTCTTTAATCCATTTTGAGTTTATCTTTGTGTATGGTGTTAGGAAGTGTTCTAATTTCATTCTTTTACATGTAGCTGTCCAGTTTCCGCAGCACTACTTATTGAAGAGGCTGTCTTTTCCCCATTGTATATTCTTGCCTCCTTTGTTAAAAATAAGGTACCCATAGGTGTATGGGCTTATTTCTGGGCTTTCTATCTTGCTCCATTGGTCTATATTTCTGTTGTTATGCCAGTTCCATACTGTCTTGATGACTGTAGCTTTGTAGTGTAATCTGAAGACAGGAAGCTTGATTCCCCCAGCTCCATTCTTCTTCCTCAAGACTGCTTTGGCTATTTGGGGTCTTTTGTGTTTCATATGAATTGTGAATGTTTTTGTTCGAGTTCTGTGAAAAATGCCATTGGTAATTGGATAGGGATCACATTGAATCTGTAGATTGCATTTGGTAGTATAGTTGTTGTCACAATATTGATCCTTCCTACCCAGGAATGTGGAATATCTCTGCAGCTGTTTATGTCATCTTTGATTTCTTTCATCAGTGTTTTACAATTTTATGTATACAGTTCTTTTGTCTCCTTAGGTAGATTTATTCCTAGACAGTTTATTTTTTTTGTTGCAATGGTGAATGGGATAGATTCCTCAATTTTTCTTTCTGATTTTTCATTGTTAGTATATAAGAATGCAAGTGATTTCTGTGTATTGATTTTGTATCCTGTGACTTTGCTAAATTTACTGATTAGCTCTAGTAATTTTCTGATACTATCTTCAGGGTTTTCTATGTATAATATCATGTCATCTGCAAATGGTGAGAGCTTTACTTCTTCTTTTACAATCTGGATTCCTTTTATTTATTTTTCTTCTCTGATTCCTGTAGCTAGGATTTCCAAAACTATGTTGAATAATAGTGGCGAGAATGGACATCCTTGTCTTATTCCTGATCTTAGGGGAAATACTTTCCGTTTCTCACCACTGTGAATAATGTTTGCTGTGGGCTTAACATATATGCCTTTACTACGTTGAGGTAGGTTCCTTCTGTGCCCATTTTTTAAAGAGTTTTACTCATAAATGGATGCTGAATTTTGTAAAAGGCTTTTTCTGCATCTATTGAGATTATCATATGAATGCCCACAATTTATATCTAAATTTTATCAGTGAAGAAACTGACACAAGTTTACACAATTCATAAGTGGAGGAGACAGTTTAAAACCAGGTAGTCTGATAACAAAAAGTTCCCAAATTTGTGTCCTGAGATTTTCAGTAAAAGTTTTAATTATGATACTACTTTACATTGAATTTTTTTCAGAGGCATAATTATGTGTGATACAGTAAAAAGAGGGAGTAAAAGGAACAAAGTAATAGAGCTGAAATTTAAAGTTTTTAGGTTAATTTTGTGAAAATACATTTAACATCAAAACAAAGTAAGCCCACGTGTTTTCATCTTCTGAGATTTCTTTTCATGTTCTTAAATGCCCTAAAAAGTTGTAGTAAGATATATAATAAAGCACATGCAGACACCGCTTGTAACACCTTGAAAAATTTCCCTTAAAACATATCAAGTGAACTCGATTGCAATTTCCATGTTCATTACCTTTAACTGTATGAAATCTGTATCACTTTTTGAAATTTTGAAGTTTTCTAAAATTACATGTATCATTTTATTGAGATATCTGAGTTATGTATGAACAGATATTTAATATATCTTATACCAAGATGGGGCTTTCCAGGTGGTGCAGTGGTGGACATTAGCTTTAATTTTCTGAAATCTGCATCACATTCTGAAATTTTAATGTTTCCTAAAGTTACATGCATCATTTAATTGAGATACCTGAGTTATATATAAACAGATATTTACTACATCTTATGCCAAGATTGGGCTTTCCAGGTGGTGCAGTGGTAAAGAATCCTCTGGCCAATGTAGGAGAAACAAGAGATGCAGATTTCATCCCTAAGATTCCCTAAGTAGGAAATGACAATGCACCCTAGTATTCTTGCCTGGAAAATTCCATGGACAGAGGAACCTGACAGGCTATAGTCCATGGGGTTGCAAAGAGTCAGACATGACTGAGCACAGCGCACGCATGCGCACACACACACACACACACACACACACACACACACCCCAAGATGAATTATTTGGAAATATATTAGTTCACTCCTGTCAAGATTGCTTTATAAGAGGGTCATGAGTATTATATCCATGGGTTTTCAAACCTTTATTATGTTTATTTTAAGCTCTCTTCAGTGATTAATTTTGTCCTTGAAGTATCATTTACTGATAATACTTGCTTATTTTTCTGCTTCCCATTTTTATATATTTTTAAAAATATATATGTTGCAGGGTGTACATTGCTTGCTGGGCCACTTCGTTTAAACCTTAACTGTATTAGTGAAAGTGTAATGTGGTTTTTCTTTCAGATATTTGCTGCACCATCATTTGATGACAAGATCCTAGAAGTCGTTGCAATATTTGACAGCGTGCAAATGGCCGTTTCAAGGGTCATTAAACTGCAGCACCATCGAATCGCCCAGGTTGGTTTCCCTACTCAAACCTGACTTCACTACTTGTGTGCATGTGCGTGCTAAGGCGATTCAGTTGTGTCTGACTCTGTGCAACACTATAGATTGTAGCCCACCAGCCTCCTTTCTCCATGGAATTCTCCAGGCCCAAATACTGGAGTGGGTTGCCATGCCCTCCTCCAGGGGATCTTCCTGACCCAGGGATCGGACCCATGTCTCATAAATCTCCTGCATTGGCAGACAGGTTCTTTACCACTAATGCCAGCTGAGAAGCCCTCACCGCTTGGGCTGTTGAGAAGCTAAGTACTCATACGCTGTATACTCATCTATAAAATAATGGGCTTTCTTGTTATTCCAGTTGTTACTGTGTCATCCTACGCAGAAAAGCATAACATCCCATTCCACAGAATGGACTGAGAGTCAGCGTTGAATACAAGACTGAGTGTCAGATGAGCTGTACTCTCAGATAACTCACTTTATTTCAGTGCCGTACAGTGAAGATCACTATCTTTGGTGACGAGGGAGTCCCAGTGCAGGTGGACGGAGAAGCATGGGTTCAGCCTCCAGGGATTATCAAGATCGTGCACAAGAACAGAGCTCAGATGCTCACCAGGGACAGGGTGCGTAACCAAAGATAAGTTCTTCTAGAGTCTGTTGAGCCTGTGAAAAGTCAATTGTCGTGAAAAACAAGCCCAGGGAAAAGATTTAAATTTTCTTTAAAGTCTGACAGTTAGATTATTCTGGTTTAAAAACATTTAAAAAATATTTATTTAGTTCTGAAAATGGTTTCTTTTTTTAGGTTTAGAGAAAAATTGAGCAGAAACTATCTCTGGTCCCACATACGTCCTCACCTCCCTGACAAACACATGAATTCCCCTATTATATTTCCCTATATTGTTCCCCTTAATGTCTTGCTTTAGCGTGGTACATTTATTACAGCTGATGAACCACTATTGATCCATTATTATTCACTGAAGTAATACTTTGTGTTATCCATTCTATAGGTTTTGACAAGTGTATAATCTTTTGTGTCCACCATTACAGATTCATGCCCAATAGTTTCACTGCCCTAAATATTCCTGTCCTCCTCCTCACATCCCTCCCTCCCTTTTTCCAACCCTGGCACCCCCATCTTTTTCTGTCGTTACAGTTTTACCTTACCAGAATATGTATTCTTAATTAAGGTCACACCCATAACAAATAAGACTACAACATCCATCCTGTTTGTTATTCATATAGTAGTAAATATTGACGCATAAGTTGAAGCTTTTTAAAAACTTTCTGATATAATGATCATCAGTTACATTACTTTTTATTTGCTGTAATATATGAGAAAACTTTAAGATATCTTCTTCATCCTTGCAATATATTTCATGAAGTGTTAGGATTAGGAAAAAAGTAATAGTAGTTTTAAACCCATTCGTGTACTATCTAAACACACATTTATTTGTGTTTAGCTCTAAGCGCACAGTTCATTGCCTTACTGATTTTAAACAGGCCTTTGAAAGCACCCTGAAGTCTTGGGAAGATAAGCAGAAGTGCGATTCTGGTAAGCCAGTTCTCCGAACGCACTTGTACATCCAGCACGCGGCGGACCTGGCCACGGAGGAAGTGTCTCAGATGCAGCTGTGCTCGCAGGCGGCCGAGGAGCTCATCACCAGGTACCCGAGCCCCGCGAGCCCTGCGGCTGCGAGGACGCCGGGCATGGCCCGTTCTGCTTTCCGTAGTCTGAATCCGTCTCTGCGGGGGTTCCAGGTCTCTGGAAGGGACGCCTCTGTTCTCCATTTGCTACCTCCCTTGTGCCTCAGAAACTTCCCTGGTGGCTCAGACGGTAAAGCGTCTGCCTGCAGTGCGGGAGACCCGGGTTCGATCGCTGGGTCGGGAAGATTCCCTGGAGAAGGCAATGGCAATCCACTCCAGCACTCTTGCCAGGAAAATCCCATGGACGGAGGAGCCTGATAGGCTACAAGGCTACAGTCCATGAGATCGCGAAGAGTCAGACACGACTGAGCGACTTTCACTTCACTTGTGCCTCCGAAATCCCTGTTTTCCTTCATCAGTCCACTCCGACACCAGGACAGGCCGGGTCTCAGACTTCCTGAAACACAAGGGAGAGCTTGCCTGATGTACACTCTTGTTATTGTATATATTTTCTGTTCTGTATGTGCTCAGTCGCTGCCATCCTATCCGACTCTTGCAACCCCATGGACTGTAGCCCTCCAGGCTCCTCAGGCCCTGGGGTTCTTCCGGCACGAATACTGCCGTGGGTTGCCGTTTCCTTCTCCAGGGGATCTGCCCCACGCAGGGATCGATCCTGTGTCTCCTGCACCTCCTGCATAGCAGTTGGATTCTTGACCACTGAGCCACCGGGAAAGCCCTATTTTATAGGTGGCGCCAGTGGTAAAGAACCCGCCTGCCAAGGCAGGAGATGTAAAAGATGCAGGTTCAGTTCCTGGGTCGGGAAGATCCCCTGGAGAAAGGAATGGCAGCCCACTCCAGTATTCTTGCCTGGAGAACCCGTGGACAGAGGGGCCTGGCGGGCTGCGGTCCATGGGGCTGCAAGAGTCGGAAACGACTGACGCAACTTAACACATATGAAACATACGTATGTATTATGTATGTATATTACATGTGTATAACCCTTTTGTTACTTTTCCCCACTTTACATACAGTCTTCAATGTGCGTGTGTGCCCAGTCGCCCAGTCATGTCTGACTCATGACCCCCACAGACTGTAGCCCACCAAGGTTCTCTGTCCATGAAATTCTCCAGGCAGGAATATGGAGTGGGTTGCCGTGCCCTCCTCCAGGGGATCTGTCCCACCCAGGGATCGAACCCAGGTCTCTTGTGTCTCCTGCATTGGCAGGCGGATTTGTTACCCCTGAGCCACCCAGGAAGCCCTCTTATACTACATTACTCATTTATATGGTGCTTTGTAATTATTAAGTGTTTATAGGATGTCGAAGGAAATATTAACCCTGCTCCCAAGAAGAGTCAGGGGGTGGGGATGGGTGGGAACAGTCCAAAAATCTGTTTCCAGTAGATACATCACGGACTTCGCCAGACCACAGAAATTAATTTTAGGAGACAGAAAGAGAAGATTAAAAAAAAGAAAAAGTTCTGTGAACATAAAGCAGATAAAAATCACTATGACCAGGATTAAGCTTCAAAGATGAGGCGGGACCATAGGCATGCATCTTCTCGCCTCCTCACCCAAATCGCATCTACCCAACCTGGGTAAGAGCTGCCTGACCAGGTCACTGTGAAGGTTAAGTGAGACCCGCCATGGGAAGCGCCCTTGGCACAGCAGGTCCGGCATATTCGGTGTTCTGCGCATGATGGCTATTATAGTCTTCCGACACCTTTACCTGGTCACTGATCAAAACGCTGAAACAGAAAAGGAAAGCAAAACTTAGGAGTCCGAGGAGCTAACTTGCTTCCTTTGCCCTCCCCACCCTCTCCGTCTGCTCTCTCTCACTCATTCCTTATTCTCCTCTTTAAGTATGTGTTAGATGCCCAGAGTGTGCTAGATGTCAGAGATACGAAGAAAGATACACGCTCCCTACTGCTGGAGACCAATATTTAACATTTTAGAGTAAAGGATGATAACTGTAAGATACTGAGCAGCTTAGGAAAAAGATAAGGAAAGATTAATATTTAGCCAGCTAAATCCACGTAACTGCATTATTGTGCATCTCAGCTTCTTATCCACAGACACAGTAGTTTTAAGGTAAATACATCTTAGACACTGTGAACATCTTCTGTTGACTTCAATTTACAGAATTTTTTGTTTTTTTAAATTTTTTCCTGGCTTTAGTGAGGTACAATGGACAAATAAAAATTCTATACTGTATATTTAAGGTATGCAGTGTGATGATTTGATGTACATATACATTTTAAAATAATACAATCCAGCTAATTAATACATTATGGAAAGCAGTATGGAGATTCCTTAGTTTTCTTGAAACTAAAGCATGCTCCCTTGAAACCACAATGTTCTTCCTATACTATCATCCTGTCAACCAACCAAATATCCAAAAAAAAAAAAACAGAGGGGGACATGATTCCCCATCAGCCAGTAAATCAGGCTCACTCATCGATTTTCAGAATGTGTATTCATTTGAAATAGCAGAAAAGTGAAAGTTGCTCTCATAGTTGGGTCCGGCTCTCTGTGACCCCGTGGACTGCAGCCTCTCCCGCTCCTCTGTCCTTGGAATTCTCCAGGTAAAAATACTGGAGTGGGTGGCCATTCCCTTCTCCAGGGGATCTTCCTGACTCGGGGATCAAACCCAGGTCTCCTGCACTGCAGCAGATTCTTTACCATCTGAGCCACCAGGGAAGCCCGCACCTAGTAGGAAATTCAGTTAGCAGTTGGAGATGTTCCCTTGAGGTTGAGTACTTCCTTTTGCCTTGAAAATTAGAATAACATTTACTCATCTCTGTTCTTCCTCTTCCTCATGATTTCAAGGTTGTTGATAAGGATGCTTAGGTGATGTTTGCAAGTTCCTCTGTGTCTTGGATATCCATCATACGATCCTTAAGAATTAAATTCTTCTCCTTTGCTCGTGATTCAGCCATGGAGGACTTCTGTCTCTTCCTTTGTTCTTCCCTTTCTGGATTGAAGGTCATTCTGCTTGAAGATGTCAGAAGCAAAAGGATTAGAATAGATGTACCTTCTTGCTTGTTGTTCACCTTGCTCATTTTCTAGCAGTCCGTAGAATTTCTCCCTTTTTCTCTTTGACCTTATTGCCCTGCCTTTCTAGATCCTGTCTTTCTAGGACTATTCTTGAAGGTCTAGATTCCAAAGGATGGTGGCACAACAGGCTTTGGCGTTGGATAGACATAGACCAAAATCCAGGCTCTATCACTGATTAGCTTTGTGTACATACTAACACTCTCTGAGCCTCCTATGTCGTCATCTACAAAGTGGAGAAAAACCACCACTACCTGTTAGGTTGTGAACATTAAATTAGACAGTGCATATAAAGCACTTGGCACGATGATATATGTGGCAATGTTTTCCCCTACTCCAGTACTTTGGCCTCCTAATACAAACAGCTGACTCATTTGAAAAGACTCTGATGCTGGGAAAGATTGAAGGTGGGAGGAGAAGGGGACGACAGAGGATGAGATGGCTGGATGGCATCACTGACTCGATGGACATGAGTTTGGGTAAACTCTAGGAGTTGGTGATGGACAGGGAGGCCTGGCGTGCTGTGGTTCATGGGGTCCCAAAGAGTCGGACACGACTGAGCAACTGGAATGAACTGACTGAGTGTGTTGTAACTGTGCCTGGTTGAAGTTTCAGTGAATATAAGATGTGTCTACACTCTGCATTTGGGACGCCTCTCAACTTTCCAGCAATAATGCAGAATGAAGTGTTACTCTACCTTGTGCTTCCAAGTAGCACCTCAGTATGCATATCTCTGATGCTAGGCCTAACATTTTTTCAATTTAATTAATTTACTTTTGGCTGCACTGGGTGCTTGTTGCTGCCCACGGACTCTCTGGTTGCAGTGAGCAGGGGCTCCTCTTTGTTGCAGCGTGCAGGCGTCTGGTTGCGGCGGCTTCTCTCCTGGAGCCCGGGCACTTCAGTCATTGTGGCGCTCGGGCTTGATCGATTGCCCCAAGGCATGAGGAATCTTCCCAGACCAGGGATCAAACCTGTGTTTGATCTGCACTGGCCGGCAGATTCTTAACCACCCGGAGAGTCCGTAGGCCTAACTTTTTATATAAGAGATTCTGGGGTTGGTATTTTTTGTTTCCTGGTGGCTCGGATGGTGAAGAATCTGCCTGCAATGTGGGCTACCTGGGTTCGATCCCTGCGTCGAATCTGGGATCCCATGGAGGAGGGCATGGCACCCCACAACAGTATTCTTGCCTGGGAAATCCCATGGACAGAGGAGCCTGGCGGCCTCAGTCCAAGGGCTCACAAAGAGTCAGACATGACTGAGCGCCTAACACATACACACATTTTTTGCTGCAGTAGGGTTTGAATTTCGTAAATCTACCCTGTGCCATTCATAATTGAGCAGTTATTAAAAAATTTTTTTCCTTTCATGCTTTTTTTTTTTTTTTTACTTGTTTCATTCTACCATTTCTACACTTCAGAAAACTCAAGTAGCGCTCGGAAGAGTGGTGTGTTCATGGGTCTTGTTTCCGCCTCCAGGATCTGCGATGCGGCCACCATCCACTGTCTCCTGGAGCAGGAGCTGGCCCACGCGGTGAACGCCTGCTCCCATGCCCTGAACAAAGCCAACCCACGCTTCCCAGAGGTGAGGAGCTAATGGTAAATGCCCATTCCGCACATTTTTTGGTGTTACGTACACAGCTTGATACTTTAAACATGCCACATGCTTTGAAAGAAAACAGTATATGAGTCTCTACCGAAAGCTTACCCTTCACTAATGACCAAAGCTTTCTTGATTTTCCTTTCCTGCCACCGTTTTCCCACTCCTGCTGTTAAGTTCACGTCGCCTTTTTTCTGTTTCTCTTTGACTCACTTGGCACCCTACCATCTTCCTTGCACTCCTTGTCCTTTTAAGTACCTGCAGTCCTCTTTTTTACCTCCTCCCCTGCACCTTCACACAGGGCACACCTTGTTATCATGCGTTTAACTAGAACTGATCACTCGGTGTTGAAGTTGTCCACTGAAATAATTCTTCATTTCGTTTTACTGCCTCAGTAAATTTGGTCAGTTTTCTAATGTAGAAGTTACAACAGGTGAATGGAATCTGACTCTTGAAGTTATATTCACTTGCCAAGTGATACATGGCCTTGTTTTTATCCTTTCAGTTATTTAGTTGAAGTTACCTGGGGTAAAAAGAAGTGTTCATCCTTAAGATGAAAGTCTAAAAATCGGTCTGGTTGGTTGGAACTAATGAGAGTGAAATTCAGTGGATAGAACTAATGTGATCAGATAATGCCCCTTTTAAGACGTGATTTTCTTTGACTTAATTTTTGTGGGAATATGTGTCTTTTGTCACCAGCATATACATGCTTGTGTGCCTGAGATGTGGTTCTGTGTGTTTACTACAGTCAGCGTATTCTTTTGGTTCTGTGCTGTAAGACGTAGAAGCGGTAATCCTGCTAACAAATGTGAGTGTGAAATTTTGCAGTTACAAAAGCATTTTGGCAGATTTTAAAAAATACTTGCAATGTGAATTTAAATCGGAAAGATAAAATGTACTCTCTGATGATTGAATCCCAGTTTAATACAGAACTACTTGTTTTTGATGTCTCTGTTTTTTTTTTTTTTTCCTAGAGTCTTACAAGAGATACTGCCACTGAAATAGCCATCAATGTGAAGGCCCTATATAATGAAACAGAATCTTTGCTAGTGGGCAGGGTTCCTTTGGTAAGGAAAAGAAATGATGGATAATATCAGAATGATGATAAATGTATGGTTCTTGCCTTCATTGGGGAGCATGCATTCATCAGATTCTAATGCACAGGCAGGCTCTGGCCCCCTTCTCTAGAGCTTCCTTTTCACCTCGCTTTTGCTTTTAAGAAACTATATGACTGTACCTGGGAGTACGCTCCAGGCTAACAGGAGTAGAGGGTCCCTCGTAGCTCAGTCAGGAAAGAACCTGCCTGCAATGCAGGAGACCCGGGTTTGATCCCTGGGTGGGAGACATCCCCTGGAGAAGGAAATGGCAACCCACTCCAGTATTCTTGCCTGGAGAATCCCGCGGACAGAGGAGCCTGGTGGGTTACAGCCCGTGGGGTCACAGAGTCAGAGACCACCTTGCAGCTAAACCACAGCAGGAGCAGAGCTGCCCTGTCATCATGTCTGTATAATCCTGCTCTCCCCCGTCAGCTTTGAGAATCTTGGGCTTTACAGAGAGTAAGACCTCCTTCAAGAACTTGTTCACCCATGAATGCAGAAAAGTAGAGGAAGTCCTGAGCTGTGTCTCCAAAATTAACCTTTGAAATATGATTGTTACTGTTTTCTAGATGGGCTTAGATGATGCTTTCTAGACTCAGTGTGTCCAGAACTAAATTTCAGGAACTAGACCTATCCCTGGATTAACTCAAGATAATGGTGCTGGAAATCGAGTTGAGGCCAAGTGTGAATCAGACCACAATCCTTGGACCTCAAGCATAAGTGCTAGGACTCTGTAAATGTTTCTGTCTGGTTTGCCCAGAATCCTTTCCTTGTTAGCTTTTCCTCCCTCATCCTGGAAATGTTCTAGCGTTGGGTCTTTTCGCCACCTAGTGTTCAATTTTAGGTTATTCACACATGCTGTTGTAAATGTAGAAAGCCTAATATATTAGCTATTTTTTAATTCTTTGTAACAATTTTCATTAATTGATAGATGAGGTGATAATCTTAAAACATTTCTGTTTACTATAATTTTCTCTCTTACTGAGGAAAATTTATGCATCTAAATAAAAGTGAGAATAAAAATCATAGTATCTGGCATAGTGAAAGAATGAGAGAGGTGATTGGAGGTGATTGGTTGGAATTTCTGTTTGGCTGCTGTCCAAAAGAATGCTGCCACTGAAGCATCCTTTGCTCTGAGAAGAGAATCTTAAAGGCTGCATGAATCAATTGGTTTTACCATTTCCAAGGGAAACTCAAAAGCAACTTCCTTGGGGCAAGAGGTGGCAGCCTGTGCTATGGTCGTGAATAGAAACTTTTAGAAAGAAATATTGGATATATCCTTTGATAAAACCAATAGGAAAATCATCTTGGTTATTCTTGACACTTCTATTTTTAACCAAAATCTTCTTGCTGCTCTTCTAAAATTAGTCCTATAGGAAATCCAGCAAGTCATGACCTCAGTACCAATTACTGGATGAAGGACATGTTTTTTGTGTGTGTTATTTGAAATATATTTAAGATAATTGCTGATTGAGAAGAACTAGAAGCATAACTTACTTTATATTTTAGCTCTCTGTACTGAAAGTACCCATTGAGTGTTACTTGGTTAATATTAATCAATTATATTTTGTTAATATAGAAGGATTCTTCTGCACTTTTAATTCTTCTGTCATAGTCAAATATGGATGTTTGGTTTGAAAATGTACACCAGTGAAATTTTTATTTTTTGACTGTACTGCACCGCTTGTGAAATCTTAGTTCGCTGACTATGGATCAAACCTTGGTCCACGGCAATGAAAGGATACATCCTCTCCACTGGACCATCAGGGAATTCCCCTTTACCAGTGGATGATTTTTAAATGTTTGGCAGTATTGATATCAAAATAAAAAATCAATCATATTTGAGAGCAGCTAAGTTATACTTTATAGTTTGCTTATAGAATGAATATAGCCAGTGCAGGAGACATAAGGGAAATAGGTTCAATCGCTGGGTCAGGAAGATCCCTTGGAGGAGGGCATGGCAACCCACTCCAGTATTCTTGCCTGGAGAATCCCATGGACAGAGGAGCCTAGCGGGCTGCAGTCCGCAGGGTCACAAAGAGTAGGACACAACTGAAGCAACTTATTAGCACATAGCACATACAATAACTATTTTATCAGTTTTATAAGACATACATACTTAGACTAAAATAAAAGTGATAACTTTTATATGATATGGTGGAGAATTTCTGTATTTGTATTAGCTTCTAGAAATACTAGAATTTGAATAACAAAGGGGATTTGAGAGCATTTGAATAACAGAGGGGAAAAAATAATGTCCATAATAAATAATAATAATATTCTCTCTGAACTTTCAGTTTAAAATCTTGTCAACCAGAGCTTCACTGGTGTTCCAGTGGTTAAGACTACGCTTCCCCTGAAGCGGGTGTGGGTTCCATCCCTGTTTGGGGAACTAAGATCTTGCATGCCTTGCAGTGTGACCAAAATAAATAAATTCAATCTCTATGAACCTATATATAGATACTGTACAATTTTGACATCATTTATCAAAGTTTGATTTGCTAGAAGAGATCCTCGAAATTGTGTAGTCATGTTCTAAGCCCAAGAATACTGGAGTGGGTAGTCTGTGCTTTCTCCAGCGGATTTTCCCGAGCTAGGAATTGAACCAGGGTCTCCTGCATTGCAGGCAGATTCTTTATCAACTGAGCTATGAGGGAAGCCCGAGAAGGAACCTGAGACTCCTCAAATCAATTCATCATCCCTTGGTGGCATAGTTAGTAACAAAGGCAAGGCTAGAATTCAGCGCCTCCCAATTCTGCTTGTAGCAGTGTTGATTTCACCTTTATTTATTTATTGAATTTGTGACTTTTAATAACTGCTTTACGGACTTCCCTGGTGGTCCAGTGGTTAAGACTCCAAGCTCCTAATGCAGGGGGCAGGGGTTTGATCCCTGGTCAAGGAACTGTTCCCCATGCTGCCCCGTGTAGCCAACAAATTTTTAAAAATAGTGATGATAAGTGCTTTAAATGAATGAGCAAGAGGTGACCAGTTAAATTCTCTTTAAAGTTTCCAAAGCTTCTTCCAGTTTACAAACCATTTAGCTTTTCCTGATTTGTACAACAGCTTTTTATCACCAATTTTTGTGAGATCTGTAGGCTTTTTTTCTCCTAAAGTTGTTATTTTAGTTACCCAGAAGATTATTGTGGCAGGCGATTCTTATTATGTGACATGTTTTTGACCAATTTGAAATATCATTATTTGTTTACACTGTAGCCTGTGTAGATCAAAATGATTTTTGCCACAAATATGTTAAAATGATGAGATTATTTACTACAGCAAGGCAGATGGGATGCAAGGATAAGAAGGAAGAAGGGATTTGCATAGGAAAAAACCACCAATAGCAATAATTTTTTCTGTGAAATTATTAAAGTCACACTACTTACTTATATCACCTTTGGGAAGTGAGGATAAGTCTATGCAAATTTGCTTAAATGAAGTCAGTATAAAATAATTTGTTCTTTTTTCTCTATTTTTTTGTGTTAAAACCAACAACACTCTGTCTCGCCTCACAAGAGGTGAGGATGTTCAGTGTCAGTGAAATAGTTTATTCTGTTTGAGGGTTTGAGGTTGGTCTCTGAGGCTTGTTTTATCTCGGTTTTTAATCTGCTGTTAAATAGCAATTGGAATCTCCACATGAAGAGCGCGTATCCAATGCCTTACATTCCGTGGAAGTGGAACTGCAGAAGTTAACAGAGATTCCGTGGCTTTATTATATCTTACACCCGAATGAGGATGAGGTATGTAAAATTCAACCTGTTTATAAATGTGTATGCTTTGTGACAATAGAATTTGAATGCACCTTTTGAAAAAGAAATGTTCAGGAGAAAATACATTTTAAATATAGCCATCCTCCCCTATCTGCAGGAAATAACATTCTAAGACTCCCACGGGACCCCTGGAACCTCAGTACCAAATCCTACATGTACTATGTTCTTCCTTACACACGCATACCTAGGATAAAGGTGAATTTATAAATTAGGCACAGTTAAGACATCAACAATAACAATAATAAAATAGAACGATTATAACAATGCACTGTAACAAAAGTTACGTGAATGTGGTCCGTCTTCATGCCCCTTCCATACTGGCTGAGCGTGCCTCATGCACTGTGGCTGTAACCTTTGCAGTCTGAGATGTGCCAGCAAAGCTAGCATGAATTTTTTCTCCCTTCTTCACAGTTTCATAGACAGAAGATTCATTCTTACCGTAGATCTTAGCCAGCTCAGCATACGATTTTTTTTTTTTCCCCTTATTAAGAGCTCTCATCTTGTCCTTAAAGGAAGCACTTTGCACCTTCTCTTTAGCATATGTGAATTGCTGGCATCACTACTTTTGTTCTTTGGCACCATTATTAAGTCAAATAAGGTGACTTGAACACAAGCATGGTGATACCACATCACCTGGTCAGATAACTCAGATTGGTTAGATAGGATAACAGATGGGATAGATAAGGATGGCTCAAGACTTCATCATGCTGCTCAGAGCAGTGTACAACTTAAAACGTGTATGGATTGTTTATTTCTGGAACTTTCATGTAGTATTTTCAGAATTGAGGTTGACGGCAGGTAACAGAAACCACGAAAAGGAGAACCACACTACTGTCCTGGTCGGGGAGACTACTGTTCTCCTTTCGAATGCACTTTTCTTGAGCAAATGAGAAAAAGCATTTATGTGAACACATCATCTTGCAGGAGTCAGTACATTTTCAGGAGTATGCAACACCATGAACTTTTGGGGAGGGAGTTATCACTCCAACAATGTTCTGTGTGTATAACCTCTTCCTGTGTTATCTCTGCTGTCAGAGTGGGTTTTTCTCCTCTTAACATCCTGAGAAAATTCTTTCCTTGATCGACTCAAACAGGAGCCCCCCATGGATTGCACCAAGAGAAATAGCAAAAGCACGGTATTTCGTATTGTGCCCAAATTCAAAAAGGAGAAGGTTCAGAAGCAGAAGACAAGTTCACAGCCTGGTAGGTGATCCACACGGAAAGGGAAAGTATAATGTTTTGGAAAAAATAACGAATTAACGTGATATCGTTAAGGGGATGAGAATGCGCTGAGGTTAGAGAGTGATAATCATTGTACCACATTATGGATATACTCATAAATAGCTTTTATGGATGTACTTATAAATAGCATTTATGCTCTTGAATCATATACTGTAAAATGGTTTAAGTAGTGAATTTCATTTTATGTTCATTTTACCATCGTACAAAAAAATCATAGCACACCTAAAATAAGTCCCATTGTGAGCAGGAGTCTGTAGTCATGAAATACACAAGACTATGAAGTAGTTTGCTGATTTGCTTCCACTTCATTGTGTGAATGTCAGCGCCTCTGTTTGATGGTTCTTCATCTTGCTCAACAGCAGTTCACCGCTTACAATTTGTTTTCCTTCTTTAGCACGCACAATCTACCTCATTTTGACAAATGGAACGTAGAAACTTTCGTTTAATCTTTTAACTTGCCAGGTGTATTTTCCACCTCAAGTCATATATTCTGTTCCTCCTCTTTTAAAGACTTAGAACACCGTTTCAGCTCATTAATAACAATTCACTGTGATACTTGCATTCTCAAGCAAAGATTAAACTCTTTCTTGGATATTCTTTCAAATTCCCTTTTCACCTTTCCCTAGAGATTAAAAGTAGTGCTGTAATACTGCTGAAGACCTTCAGGTTCTATGTATATGATGGTAGATGTCTTAATTTATCAAATAATTTTATAACTCTTCTGAGTTAGCCATCTCATATTAAAAAGTGATATATAACCTTATTTTTGATAATGCACAAAGCAGCTGTTGAAGAGCATTTTAAAACCAAATGTGGCAAACAAGGAGACTTTTTATTAAGCTAATCAATGTTGGGTAAAATGTATGAAAGAGAATACATACAGTAAAATAACACAATTAACCTTGGAAAGCAGTGTTGACAGTTTTTAGACAATGTTAAGTTGATTTAACAAGACACTTATTGTATAATTGTACTTCCCAGGTGGTGCTGGTGGTTAAGAACCCACCTGCCAATGAAGGAGACATGAGACATGGGTTCGATCCCTGGGTCAGGAAGATCTAGAGGAGAGCACAGTACCCACTCTAGTATTTTTGCCTGCAGAATCCATGGACAGAGGACCCTGGCGGGCTACAGTCCATGGGATCGCAAAGAGTTGGACACGACTGAAGCGATTAGCATGCACGCAAGCCTTGCATAATTATTAGCATGCAAGCATTGCGTGATTGTCTGTAATGGGAAGCATCAATAGAACAGAACCAACAAAGGCAGCTGAGAACCAATAAAGGTCTTGAAACTGGCAAGGCCTGAAGCAGAAGTTTGTGTCAAATTATATCCTGTGTCAGATTTGAACTTTTTATTAGCATTGGTAGCTCAACTATAATAAGTTTCGTATATGATCTTAAGGAAATAATCAGAGTTTATTTAGACCTTGTACTGCTGATCCCGATTACGAGGAACACATTTTTATACACGTCGTGTGGTTTGCATGGCTTTAAGGAGGAAACTGAGCTAAAGCAAAAGGCGCAAGTACACAGCAGTGAATGTCCTTGTAGAGTCAGGACCTCATGTTGATTGACAGTCTGAAACTTGCATGGGAAGAAGCGGAGTTGTAGTTCTGTTGAGACAGTACCTTGAACCTTTCCCTTGGCTAGCACTGCTGCTGTTTTGCTTCTTCTTTGGCCAACCTGTGCTTTGTAATGCGTTGAGCATGTAGAAATTAAGGGGGTTTTGCTCTTAACTTTGGTAGTTCAGAAGTGGGGCACAGAGGAAGTTGCTGCTTGGCTGGATCTGCTCAATTTGGGAGAGTACAGAGAAATCTTCATCCGTCATGACATCAGAGGGGCTGAACTTTTGCATCTGGAAAGGCGAGATCTTAAGGTATTTCCTTTGTGCTACTCTTCTCTTCTTAAAATTTTTTTCTTGCAAACAGACTCCTTTCTCCTGCGCCCTTCAGTTCTGTGCTTGCAGCTTGGCTCATGGTATGCGTATGTCATCTATATAATATGCATTGTTCTGTGGCCCGAGTTCATTATATGCTTTTGAAAAGAGAAAGTCAGTAATATTTTTCTGTCGGAATCATTGTCTGACAGTTACAGCTAAAGCTTAGCATGAACTTAGTAATTTTTCTCTGTGTCCATTGGCATGGCTGTGCTAATATCTCCAAATGGATCACGTTTCCATCAGTTCATTTTCTTGGATCAACATGAAAGGTGATATTTGTTGCTTAAAATGATTGAAAATATCTACTAAAAAGTTCAAATAACTAAAAATTCATTCAAAATACCAAGAACAAAGCCTTTCTAATATAGGAATCTAGATGACAGAGTTAGCAGCAGTGGCTACTTAGAATTCTACGATTTGGTTGTGTTTCTAAATTGACCTTTCAGAGGTCACGTGAACAACTAGACAAATTCAAATTTCCTTTCCATGGCTTATAATTGAAATTGTATTCTTCCCGAAAATAAATGTGTTTTCCTTTTTAGTGAATGAAGTAAAAATTATGCCTTGTTTTTGCTAGAGAGCTTCTCAAAACTTATTTGTCTTTTATGACAGGGAAGAAAAATTATGAATTCGTGGTGTGCAGCAATTCAGTTTTCTTCTTTGAGTGGACACTCAACCACAGAAATGGCCTAAATAGCATATTCTGTCCCAGGGTTAAAAGGAGCATTCTGTCATGTTATATTTTCTTGCCACATACTGCCATTTAAAAATTCCAAGATTGATTCATTAAGCCAGTGATAAAGCCGTCAACATTTGATGGATTGATTCCTTTCCTAATCACCTGGTTCTAACAATGCATAACATTATGAGACAGTAAATTCCTAATAAATTCATGAACAGCTGTGCCGTTATCTAAAAATATTTTAGTAGAGACTTTTAAACCCAACTGGGTAATATAAAGTATATTATACCTAAACATTGGCACTTCCCGGGTGGCGCTAGTGGGAAAGAACCCACTTGCCAATGCAGGAGATGGAAGAGACCTGGGTTGGATCCCTGGGTCAGAAGATCCCCTGGAGGAGGAGGGCATGGCGACTGACTCCAGTGTTCTTGCCTGGAGAATCCCATGAACAGAGGAGCCTGGTGGGTTACAGTCCATAAGGTCACAAAAATTCAGACAGGACTGAAGTGGTTTAGCATGCACGCACGCACACATAGCTAAACATTATACCTAAAGACATATACCTAGACATTTTGAGCCAGAATAATAATAAAATAATAGATTAACTAGTTACCTTAGTTGAAAGTCCCAAATCTGGAACACAGCAAAATAAATAGAATATATAGTATTCGAGTAAAAATTGACTTCAGCACTTCAAATGAATACACTAAAAAGTAAATGAGGAAGACCGTTACATGTAACATATTTGTGTAGCTTCTGATATCCTCAACAGGCGGCAATATTTATTGAATAGCTAGTGATGAATGGGCTTCCCTGGTGGCTCAGAGGGTAAAGAATCTGCCTGCAAAGCAGAAGACCCAGGTTCGATCCCTGGGTTGGGAAGATCCCCTGGAGAAGGAAATGGCAATGCACTCCAGTATTTTTACCTGAAGAATTCCACGGACAGAGGAGCCTGGCAGGCTACAGTCCATAGGGTCGCAAAGAGTCAGACACAACTGAGGGACTAACGCATACGTATGTACGTATTGATGACTGTATTGTTCTCTTCTCTAGGTAGCATCTGCCCTCTAGAAGCTTGCATTTCACTTGCCATGAACAAGCATACATTCAAGGAAAAGACTTTGTCTGTATATAATATAAGTATTATAAACATAAACAAACATACACTTGCACACTATGAGTGATAATATTTGCAGAAGAAAAAAACAAAGCTCACATATAAAAGTTAAAGTTAGACTGATAGAACCCGGCTGGAAAAAACAATAAGAGTACAAAGGAGATGATTAAGAATTACGTTGCTAAAACTTTTATTTAGCATGAGACTTTTTTGTTTTTATTTTTAAGGCAAATGACATTCTTTCCCTTAAAACTTTGCTTTCAGAAATTTGTATTGACCTAGTCAGTTTTAACTCTTTTGGTTCTAAAACACGGTATAGGGCAATGGGAAGGGTAATAATTTTACAGAGTCTTCAGTGGAACAAAACCAAGCTGGAAATGAGCTCACCTTGTTCTCTGTCATTGGAGCTTTAAGAGGGAGCAGCCCCTTCAGAGGAAAGTCTCTGAATGTTGGTGAAGGGTTATCTACTTCCTAGGTAACTGTATCCATTGGTTCTAAAACACACTATAGGGCAATGGGAAGGGTAATAATTTTACAGAGTCTTCAGTGGAACAAAACCAAGCCGGAAATGAGCTCACCTTGTTCTCTGTCATTGGAGCTTTAAGAGGGAGCAGCCCCTTCAGAGGAAAGTCTCTGAATGTTGGTGAAGGGTTATCTACTTCCTAGGTAACTGTATCCATTTCCATTACTTCGGATACCGTCCATAGCTATATCATTGGCTCACACGGTTCTACTTCTAGCCCTGACGTCGTTTGTAAAGTCTAGGATCGTATCACCAAGTCTGCTTGCCACTAGGCCACGACCCAGACTGTCAGTCCAAGTGTCCACAACCAAACTTTTGCAGTCCTGTCCTCCTATTCTGCCCCTTCCTGTGGTCTATTATCTTAGCAACTCAGGGACCTGAGCCAGGGAAACCCAGGGTCACATTTAGCATCTTCCTCCTCCTTATCCTGCCTCATTAGACCATCACAAAGTAGTTTAATTTTAATCTCCATCTAGTTATCTTTCTCCTTTCCATAGTCCTTCCTCTTGCCTGTGTAAGGTCAGTACCTTCCTCACTGGCCCACCCACTGATACTCTTGCCCTCTCATCTATTATCATTGCAACTAGAATGATGTGTATTGGTCGCTCAGTCTTGTCTGCCTCTTTGCAACCCCATGGAGTATAGCCCACCAGGCTCCTCTGTCTGGAATTCTCCAGGCAAGAATACTGGAGTGGGTTGCCATGCCCTTCTTCATCGGTTCTTTCCAACCCAGGGATTGAACCCAGGTCTGCCACACTGCAGGCAGATTCTTTAGCATCTAAGCCACCAGGGAAGCCCAGAGTGATGCTTTAATAACATCAGGTATATCACTCTTCTGCTTAAAACCTTTTGGTGGCTTCCCATTTCAATTCCAATAAAGACTCAGCATCTATGGGACACCCACAGAGTTCTGCCCATGTATTTAACCTGCTGTGGGGCCACTGACCCTTTGGGGCTATACTCTTCCAATCTGGCCGTGCTTCATTTATTTAAAAATATGAAACTGTCACGTCAGGGGTGTGCCCTCTGAAGGTATGCTTCTTCCCTACCTGCCACTTGGCTAGCTGTTGCTCAGATCTTGGCTCAGGTGTTACTTCGTTATCACCAAACAACTGGGGATAGCAATGTGACAGTCTAAAGGTGGGAAAGGGAAGATATTTCTAATGTGCTGTAACAGACAAACTGATTGCAGTGTTTCCTCTCTTGGAAGACAGTAGAAAGCAGTGAGGGGTACCAAAGAAAGTAGGGCTTCTTAGGTGGCACGGTGGTGAAGCATCGCCTGCCCGTGCACGAGACACGAGAGACTCAGGTTCAACCCCTGGATTGGGAAGATCCCTTGGAACAGGAAATGACAACCTGCTCAGTATTCTTTTCTGAAAAAATTCCATGGACAGAGGAGCCTGGTGGGCTTCAGTCCAGCAGGCCTCAAGAGTCAGACATGACTGAGCGACTGAGCACACACAGACACACCCCCCAAATAAAGTGGTAAAGACACGGGGTTGGGGCGGGGGAGTTGTTTGGTTGGTGTTTTGTTTTCTCCATTTGGAAAGTTGTTTATGTGTGGGCCAAAGGATAACGGCAGCTACAAAGAATGCCTCTGCAAAGTTAAAGCTCTTCTTCCAAAGAAAGAAAAACTCGACACTAATGAATATGGTCTCATGACATAACTTTATCACAGCCTGATTCCTAGAAGACATGACTGTTGAACTCAAACTAAAGAAAATATAGCTAAGAAGTTAGTGTAACTCTAGGGGAAACATCATCTCATGACTCATGAATTATGAGTAAAGTCTGCTTCTCTCAATGAAGCTTTTATTCTTGAGAATATAGTATGGCATACTATATATAAAATATTTGATATTAAATATCTTTCTTAATCAGATAACTACATTATCACAAAATATAAAGAATACTTAACCATTCCACTCAAATCAAATGCACCTGCATGTCTATGTTCCTTTAAGGTTTGGCCTTGCTTTTAAGTCTGCTGTTCTAGCACACACTCAGGAGCTGGATAGTTGACGTAAGACTAGTTTTGGATGACCTGGTGTCTCATGAGCAGATGTTTTTCAGGATCAATTAAATATTGTAAAACATTACCCTGAAGTTATCTCAGGCTTGAAAAGAGCACTCACTGTGGAAAGATTATTTTCCAGAAAGATGCTGAATCCTCAGTAGCATTGGTGCTACAGAATTCAGAGAGTTCATGAAGTAGATGGCGGAGATTGAGAGAATGTGTGTGTGTGTATGTGTGTGTGTCTTCTCAGACGAATAATCTTGTGATACCTTATAATCCTACTTTTGAGACTGCTTTGAAAGTCATCTCTTTACTTATTTTCAGATATTCCACACTCTGATTTGTGAAGAAGTTGACTTCACATACTGGCAAATACACTATGGCCATTAAGCTTAAAGAAGCTATTGGGAGCAGAGATCTTCACCATCTGTTTCAATTTTTCAGACAGTAAATATTATGGCTGTCTTGAATGCATCTGCTTTATCCATACAGCAAGCATTCATTTGCCAAGTGCCTGCTCTATGCTGCACACACAGCAGTCACCATTCATTTCTGAAAACTGTTAGGTTGGCCAAAAAGATCATTTGCAGTTTTCCATAACATCGTATGGATGTTTCCATCAATGTCATAGGAAAAACCCAAGTGAACTTTTTGGCCAACCCAATAAATCTTGGCTTCTTGGTTCTTTTCAGGAAGATGGGTCTTTAAAAAACAAGAAGAGTTCTGAGGGAAAGGAGTCAAAAGTGTTTTGAGGAAAAACATCAACTCACATATACCTATGTCTATGTGATTTTTTTTTACACTTATAAAACATAAAAATTATTTAAATATCTCACTCACATCAAAGACTCTAAATGCAAGTATAAAAGGATTTACATTCCACATGTAGGTCATAGGTACTGGAGTCTTCCTTGAGGAGCAGGACTTATTTGTAAGTTTAATATTTTAGCAAGGAAATGTGTAGTTGTTTTAAGACTACAAAATTTATTTGAGTAGATTTTGCGGATATCCTGGTATCACATGTCACTTCTCTCAGATCCCAATAAGACCTGTGTTTCTCTAAATCAAAAAAGAAAAAGGAGAAAGTAATTTTGACTATCTTGTGTGTAACCTATGAGAATGTTACATTTAAGAGTGTGTAAGAGTGTGTAAGTGTGTACATTTTTTAATGGTTGGTGATTTTTTTTTATTTCAGGATTTTGGTTTTATAAACTTACTTTTCTGACTTTTCTTTGTAAATCATTGAATCTAAACTAAGATGAATGCTAACTACATTTTATTAGCTGGCTAAATATTTAACCATCAGTTTTCTCATATCAGTTAACTTCTTTTTTTCTTTTTGCCTTTTTTTTTAGGACCTGGGGATACCGAAAGTGGGTCATGTGAAGCGAATTCTCCAGGGAATTAAAGAGCTTGAAAGGAGCATCCTCCAGCCTGAGGTGTAATCATACTGGTGCTATTCCTTGGAAGGAAAGTCATCGCTACTTAATACAAAGTCCTTGGGAGCCATTGGCTGTTCTTGTAGTTTTCTGCCTAGATGAGTAAGCACCACTAAGACACCTCTATGGCTTAATATTTTGCTATGGGTGAAATTTTTGATTTGAGGTATTAGAAAATATTTTTGTGCCAAAAAAAGTACATTCCACGAAGCCATTTTCTTATTGTGCAAACCTGACATGTTCAAATACGCTCATATTAGTAAACAGGTAGGAGGAATCTGAGACAACTGCATTGTCCAAAAGGTGGAACTGTAGAATATTTCCTTTCCTTTAATCTGGTCAGGTGGGATTTTCTTATCGCACAACCACAGAAAAACATGTGGCTGAAACTTACTGGGTTTCATTGTTAGAGGCATTGGCTTCTTCCCTCAAATCACTGGCTAGAAGATTAAGATGTCAGTTACGTGGTGTTTTGAATTGGTATCCTTTCAGATCTCTAGCTCTCAGTGGTCAAAGAGTATGGTTAGAGCCCCTCAAACACTATGACTGAATGCAAATCTTACTGCACGATGTTGCTGCCTGAATTGTTTCTCTGTTTCTTGCATGTCACATTTAATATGTAACACTTAGCTTTAATGTCAGTTTTAATGGAGTTTAACTTATGATTACCTAAATACCTTTTGGTTGGCTAAAGGCACTTTTCTGTTCTTTGATGGGGAATTTTGCATATTCTATGTCTAAGAATCTGTGAACATGTGTCAGGGCCCCAGTCAACCAATGATATATATCTTATGCAAGCCAATTTTATATCAGTCTGTCATAAACAGCAGGTGTGCACATTAAGAAAATTCTCTGTATATTTTCATAAAATTATATGTTGTGTTGTCTTAAGAAAACTTAGTATAGCTCTCCAAACCAAAATTCCCACACTCGGTTTTTCATTTCAATTTAATGTTTATTTAATACTCTGTTTGCATCTATGATATAGCAGACTGTTGACAACCAGGAATTTCCCCAGTGTCTCAAACTAGGATCAGTATACTGACTGGCCACCAGTGTCATCCATTTGCTAAAGAGACAACCGACAGAAACTTCCCAGTGAAAGAGATTTAAAATTTTCTTAAGGGCTTTCCATCGTTATTATCTCACTTAATTCTTATATCCTGTCAGGCAGGTATTATTTTCCTTTTTATAAAACACTCTACTTCAATGTAGTGCATGAGAAGTTAACATTTCTGTGATCAAAATCTTTGAAAGCCAAAGGCATACCTATCAAAAAGTCAGAAAAATGTCCTCAAATAAATTTACTTTAGACATTATATACTAAAAAATTCATTATAGTATTTAAAAATCTTCTATATAAGAGAATTAAACAGGATACTGACCCAGTGATGACAGGTTTCATAAAGTAGCCTTCTAGGTAGGTGCTCAAAAGATAGACATATACACATAAATATATAGACACACATATATGTACACGTACACGTATACATTTATATGTACCTTCATATTTGCATACGTGTAATCTAAAATACACTTTCATGGATATTTTCTAGACTTTTTTGCCAAATGCTTAAAGAGAAATACTGATGGGAAAACATTTAAAATGAGCTATTGTCAGACATATAATTTAATTGTATCAAAAGGGTTTACATATTTGACACTTTATTCTTATTTATGATTTGAGTATTTACTAGTAAAAGTCACAGTTTGGATATCTTAAAAATAAATGAACTCAGGCGCCTGACCGAATGTGTCTGACTATATATTTTACCTGAGTTGTGAATAAATGGGAAATTTTCCAGATTGTATCAGGTAGCTTAAAAGAGCCAAGAGCTACTCACTTAGTAATTTTAACATGATCCACACTTAGGAAATCAAAAGTCATTTCCAGTTCCTTTTAGAGTCATCCGCACTGGAAAGTGTCCTCAATCACTTCCCTGTGAAATCAGGCAGTCCAGATTCTCTGAACTCTGCTTAGATCAGAAATCCTTGTCCACAAAAAAAAAAAAAAAAAAAAAAAAAAAAGAGGAGGAAAGGAGGCAAGAAATCCTAGAAAAGAATGAATTAATATAAAAAAGCTTTATTGATTTTTCACTCTTCCCAAATTCTTCTTTGCCAGTAGAAAAGATTCTCAAGTTATCACTTGTTCAGAGTTTAAGAGTAAGATGTTAATGACTGAATTTTTCCTTTGATGTTGTTCTTTCACCCTTACCCTGGAGAAGTGAATGGCAACGCACTCCAATGTCCTTGCCTGGAGAATTCCATGGACCAAGGAGCCTGGTGGGGCTATGGTCCATGGGGTCGCAAAAAAGTCAGACACGACTGAGTGACTAACACTTTTCAGTCTTGAGTAACATCTCTTATGTATGCTGAACCTCACTAAACAGAATTGTTAGCTAGAATTTTCCTGCACGTGGCTTTTGGATGAAGGAAATTCTTTAAAAATGACAAGATTGATCTTTGGGGTTAAATAAGAGCACTTTTCACTATATGAGTCATCTGTGCATGGCTCTGTAGGACCCAGAGGACTTCACCCACACCTGCTTGCCAGGACAGTGCCCTCAGAGCCTCTGGAGGCCACGGTCCAGCTTCACAGAGGAACCAGCTTCTGTCATAGAGGGGGTTACAGCAAGGATAGGAGGAGCTTCTCCATGAGAGCTGATCAGAGCTCTGGGGAGTGCAGAGGGGCTCTGTGCCTGGGTCCACATATAAGCTGAGGTGAGAAGCTCAAGCCGGAGCCTGGCTTGGGGGCTGTAACTGCAGCCTTTCCTCCCCTCCAGGCTCTCCCACACGTGGGTAATCTCGGAGCGCTGGGGAAGACTCACAGCCTACCTCCCAACACCCACTTCCTTTCATGTTCCCTCACTTTGCTCATTTTCCTGAGGAACAACTGACCTCAAGTAAGACAGGGATGTGGTCAGGCCTGAATAAAATTTCCAAGTACTCATTTTCTCTCTTCCATCCATCCTTCTACATCACTTTCTGAGTTTCATTCTTACTGCCTGGCTTCCCATCTTTCAGCACTTCCCTGGTGGCTCAGCTGGTAAAAGCATCTGCCCGCAATGCGGGAGACCCGGATTCAATCCCTGGTTCGATCCCTGGGTCGGAATGATCCCCTGGAGAAGGAGACGGCAACCCACTCCAGTACTCTTGCCTGGAAAATCCCAGGATGGAGGAGCCTGGTGGGCTACAGTCCATGCAGTCGCCAAGAGTCGGACACGACTGAGCGACTTCACTTTCCCATCTTTCTATATGTCCAATGCAGGGATGGTTACTCACATTCTCACTGGTTACTCACATTCTCACTGCCATGTACTACTCTTTCCTCTTCAATTATCCTACTGCAACAGGGCTCCTTTTGTCTCACCCCACTTTTGCCCCCAGGCTTCCCTGGTGGTTCAGTTGTAAAGAATCTGCCTGCCAATGCAGAAATGCGTGCTAAGTCACTGCAGTCACGTCCGACTCTTCGCCACCCCATGGACTGGAACCTACCAGGCTCCTTTCTCCATGGGATTCTCCAGGCAAGAACACTGGAGTGGGTTGCCATGGCCTCCTCCAGGGGATCTTCCCCACCCAGAGACCAAACTTTTAACTCTTGCGGCTCCTGCATTGCTGGCAGATTCTTTACTGCTAAACCATCCGGGACGCGGGTCCAATCCCTGGATTGGGAAGATCCCCTGGAGCAGGAAATGGCAACCCTCCAGTATTCTTGCGTGGAGAATCTCACGGGCAGCAGAACCTGACAGGCTACGCAGTCCTCGGGGTTGCAAAGAGTCAGATACGACTGCACCCTCATTGTGGGTCATCTAGCCAAGTGTTATTAGGAAGAAAACAATTTAAATTTAAATTTTATAGTTTCATTTAATGGAAGGAAACTTACTCATCTAAATGAATTGATGGATTAGAGCATTTGGGGGCCATGACATAAATTGCTCTGGTGGAGAAGAGGTCCGTGAATGTCCAAGGTCTGTGCTGTCCTACATTGTAGCCACTAGCTCCATGTGGCTATTTAAAGTTAATTTAAGTAGAAATTTACTTTCTCACCTGTCCTAGCCACATTTCAAGTGCTCAGTAACCATAGTAGCAATTCAGATGTTGAATACTTCCATCGTTAAAGAAATTTTACTGGGTAACACGCTACAATCATTGCTACTCAAAATATGGTCCATAGACCAGCAGCATCCTGTCACCTGGGAGCTTAGAGAATGCAGAATCTCAGTCCACTCCGTCCCTACTGAGTCAAAATCTTCCTTTTACTAAGTATTTGTGAGGTGATTAGTACTGGCCTAACTGGTTTTATCTCTTCTAGATGAGTGGGATCTGAGGTCTTCAGAGGTGCTTAGAATAGCTGACTGTCCAACCCACTCTTTCCTATCCCTTCTCAAACTAATCCCAGAAATGAGCTGAAACTCATTCATCACCCAGCTGAGTTCCCCTCTCAATCCTTATTCCTAATTCAGGTTCTGAATGAGCCCTGCTTACCCAGTATATATTTTGGTAACTAAGGTGGCACACAGATCCTGGCCAACACAGCTGACCTCACTCTAGGCCCTCACCCCACATCTAAGTCACTAACAATCTGCACTTGCTCATGTGACATTCTCATTTGTTCACAACTTAAACCACAGGGAACATTTCAGAAGAATATGTACTGAGATAAGGAAAGACCGGGTCGGTCTCCAGCAACTTGTACTTTTCACTTTCTCTTATCAGCAAATTATCCTATTGACATTGTTCATGCTTGAGGACACGTAGCAGCACACACACATTAAATGAATCATTAGGCATGCAAAAAAAAAAGGGAGGGGAAGAGAGACCCAGAATGATTGCAAGTAAAGTGAATAGGTCATTAAAGCCCTCAAGGCGTGTTTTGCTAGACTAAAATCTGGCTTTCTTATTATGCTACCTTATCTTTATTTTCAGGTAGTTAATAATTCTTTAAAATAGTGCCTGAAAAATAATAGGTTCTTGACCCTCAAAATACAAATTATGTAATTCTATAATAAGATCTTTCCCAGTGACATACAATCAGTAAGCCTTCACTATTTACGTAATGATATAATTGACCAAAACATTACTGCCTAGAGATTCTTCAGCTAACTTTGAAGAATGATGAGATCACTGCTTGAGTCTCCATAAAAGTTATTTGTAACAGGAAATACTCATACAAAGCTATGACTTAAGAAATTAGAGCGGAAACTTCTCTATGTCATGTCTAAAGTAAATGATCCGGTTTGCCCAACAGAGTTGACAACATAGTGGACTTTTAATGTTGTACAGATGTGAATTCTGTAAAGATACTGCTTTTCGTTAAGCTGTAAAAACATTACATCTCTCAACCTTGACATCTACGGTCCCTCCTGCTACCCCCTTCCAAAATGAACTTATCTTGAATGTTTCAAGTGCAGCTTGGACTGATGATCGAAGTGGCAGTTCGTTAAGTCAGCTGAAAAGAATGGGAAGTGAAGAGTTCTCAGTACTCGCTATTGGCCAGTGGGGTGGCTTCCCAAGTGGTTTCCAGAGCTTGACCGCCATGTCTGTCCCCTCACTGCCCCTCGCCGGATGCCAGCGGGCCCGGGGCTTGTTTCTGTCTGCTCCGCATCTCCCCAGTGACTCCTGTATAGCAGTCTCTGTCTTAGATGGATAATATGTTGACTTTGCAATGGGATGCCTTCCTGAAGAAACAAGCAAAACTTTAGAAAGACAATGGTTGATTTTTATAATATGCAGAGCACTAATTTATATCTTTCTTATTGTTTTCTCTTTTATTTTCTCCAAGTTTTGTTGAGAGATATTTCCGTTAGAATGGAAAAAGCTATAAAGGTTTGTCATTCCAGAGAACAGAGAGAGAAATGATAGCTGGGCTATTCCTATTTGTGTATTTCTTTCTGTTATTTTCAGGAGAAGCTTAACACAGTAACCAAGGCTGTGTTAAACTCAGTAACGATAGAGACTTCACCAAAGGTCCAGTGGTTAAGACTTGTGCTTCCAATGCAAGGGGCATGGGTTCAATCCCTGGCCAGGGAGCTAGGATCCTTCATGCTGCGCAGTGCGGCAAAAAAAACAAAACAAAACTCAGTAATGGTGTTTAATAAAAACCCCATATTACTAATATAGGTGAACAAGTTAATTCTTTTATGTAACTAAGAGTCTATTTACATATATTTATATCTTCCCTCTTAATTTTGTATGCACTTCCAAGTTTTGGTTGGAAAAATAGAAACCAAGCCAGTACTTAAAAGTTATTAAGAAAAAACTCCACATAAAATATTTCATTTTAGCTACAAGTTACTCATTGTATAGGAATTATAGGAATTTATGAATAGTCCGGATATTTCATAGAACTGCACTTCAAGAATAAATTAACCTAACCTAAGGGAACATATGGCAACTTTTTAAATGGAATAAAATGTTTCATACTCAGTTGATAAGGCTATTGAAGTAGGTTAATGAGGTTAAGTATACAAGCTAAAAAGGAAAACAAATATATTTTGTGGTCCTTACTGTTTGATTGCACTATTGTTTACCACAGCTTAGTCATATCTGTTTCTATATTCTAAGTATTAAGCTGATATGTAGCTATAAGATTTCTTACAGTTCTGGTAACTGGTAGCTAGTGCTGTGAAAGGTTTCGGTGTTGTAATATTCCCAGTTTTGTGAGTTATATATTGTATATTGAAGATGACTAATAAATTGGAGTAATATATTTAGCTGGGAAAATATGATATTTTCAAATCTTCAAGTAAGTTGTATCAAATTTTTTCTTTCTCTTAAGTGAGATAAAAGTCTCACTTTTATGTTAAAATGTCTATTTATACAACAGGTTTCTCCTTTGACTGGTTTTATTAATTTTCATATTAAAATTTTTCTTATCTTTTTATACCAAAATAACGATCACACTGGTGATTCAGACTTCCAAGATGTATTTTAGTTTGCAGGGCTTTTGGCAGACAAAATATTTAATAACAAAGCAGCTTTGTACATTTTGTGGCTTTGGGGGCAAGAATTTTGCCTTTGAAACTCTATGTGAGGCAGTGCTGGTATCAGCAAAGTCAGTGATAGACAGTATTATTCATAATCATCAGCAGGAGGGTTTTCCAAGTTGTGTAAATCAGAGTGCATTTATTTATTATACCATGAAATTTAATCTTTATACAAAATACATATTCTAGCTCTTCTCCTTGTTACTGCTGTTGCTTAGAGTGTGATAGCTCTGTTTCTGATTTACTTATGTACTTGAAGTACTCATTTCTGCCAAACAGATGCCCGGTTTTTTTTCTTGTAAAAAATGGTATTATTTACCTTCCTACACAATGGAAAAGTCATAGGGACTTTGTTAAAAAAAACCATTTTCATATTTAAAATAAATATGGAAAAAGACATAAATCAAAAAATGAAATCATCAAGGTTCAGAATTTAATGTAGCAAAGGGATTCGTCATGCTGTATCTGCCCAATATACATTTTATCTTCAAGTCAGAACATCTTTTCTGTAATGAAGCTTCAACTTTTGTTGTAAAAGAGAGCTCAGTGATTATACTGCCAGTATAACATTTGAGGGCTTCCCCAGTGGGTCAGAGGTAAAGAATCCGCCTGCAGTGCAGGAGATGCGGGAAATGCAGGTTCAACCCCTGGGGCGGGAAGATCCCCTGGAGGAGGGCATGGCAACCCACTCCAGTGTTCTTGCCCAGAGAATCCCATGGACAAAGGAGCCTGGTGGGCTACAGTCCATGTCCACGGAGTCACAAAGAGTCAGACACAACTGAAGCGCTTGAGCACACAGGCGTGGGGGACATTTGAATGAACATCCAGAATCTTGAACCCTCCAAATTTCACTTACTTCCAGCTCTTGGTTTCAAAGCGTATGTTTTTAAGAGGTTTGCATTTGACTCTGGGCTGCTTCAGTCAGAGTACCCATAAGCGATTATGGTTTGTTAGTTTGGTTCTGTCAGTTAAGTCAGTGAGATTCTAATTGAGTCTTGAATTATTTCTGTTTTTGAAATATTCTCTATTCAACTTTTTAAAAACCAAAAATCTGAAACATAATAGCACAACAGCATACCACACAGAATAAAAATCACATTTTCAAGGAAAAATGTCACATACTAAAGCCCTAAATTCAACTGCCATATTGCTTTACAGTATAAGCAGTAGATGAATTGTAAACTGTTTAAGAAATACAGAAAATTAAGAATTAATTTAACTCAAAAGAGTTTTATATTAATTTTACTGTTGCACAATCAATTATTGAAGGCAGGAAAGAAGAAAATATACGAGAAACATTCTATGGAAATTAAAGGATAAAGGAGCTTGGTAATTTGGGAGAGTTTTGGAAATGAAGAATGTGAATGTAGATCTCTTTCAGCTTATTTTATGGAAATGCAAAGCAGGTGTGAGATATATGGCAGGCACAAAACAAGAAAAACATAAAAATGTCATACTGGTGAAGTTTGGAATTGTATCTTTACTCTTTTCAAAACAACCAGTAAGTTTAAGGAGCCCATTCTATGGTTGAAGCTTGAAAGTCAATTAAACAGGTATTGATTGGCCAGAAAGCTCGTTCAGGTTTTTCCACAACATTTTATAGCTATGATATGGTTTGGCTGACTTGATCATTTGTGTGCATTACATGAGGCAAAATAAACCATAATATATATGCAGCCTTCCTAGACAATAATCCCTGGACTTCCTTGGTGGCTCAGACAGTAAAGCGTCTGCCTACAATGAGGGAGACTGGGGTTCAATCCCTGGGATGGGAAGATCCCCTGGAGAAGGAAATGGCAATCCACTCCAGTACTCTTTCTTGCCTGGAAAATCCCACGGACGGAGGAGCCTGATAGGCCACAGTCCATGGGGTCGGAAAGAGTCGGACACAACTGAGTGACTTCTCTTTTTTCACGTTAGTGAATGATAGAGAACTGGTCAGTAGGGCTTAGCAACTTCCCAAAGAAGAGCGTTGGTAAAGGTAGATGAGACCAGACCACACAGAGTAAAGAGGTATTAATGAACCTTCTCAGCCTGAAATTTGTTAGAAGGATGGATTTTCCTTTCGTTTGATACAACAACAAAGTATTCAAGTTTACAGTATTCCTAGAAGCTGAATCCTGTGAGTCTAGAGGTGGGAATAGGGTTAGGTTCATTGGATTCTGCAACTGACTTTAGCCCTGGCTCCCTGTGTCCTTTCTACGAGCTCTATGTTTTGGTCCTTTGGTTTCCCTACTTAGAAATGGCCCACGATATTATCAGTTATAAGTACCAGGTGTGTTTTCTTTTACAAGAGGAACTATGTAAGTGTGAATCGTACTTAAACATACCTCTTTTCCCACTGTCGTTTAGATATAAAGGATTTCCAGACTTTAGCGTGAAAATTAAAAGTCCAAGTTAGTATCCTCAATGTTTATTTTAAAAATGAGAGTGAAGTCACGTTAGCACTATCTTGCCCAGAGTAGGTTATAGGTATTTTCATCTATGTAGTATAGATTTATCTTTTCATCTTAGGATAGGCTAAAACTGATTTCTAAAATATTCAGAAATTTAGAGTAATTTTTTTACACTCACCCCAGACATTTTATAAATATATATATAATGTATATTATATAATATAGCTGAGTTCTGTGATTGTTATATATACATAACTAAGACCTACACATCTTTTCATAGCTTAAATCCCCAAAGAGGAAATGTCTCTTTAAATCAGCGTTGAAAAAAAGGAACACCGGATGTTTAATTCTGTGATGTCATTTACCCAGTGAATCCTGAATGGTTTCCTTGCTATTTATTTATTTTATTTAATATAAATTTATTTTAATTGGAGGCTAATTACTTTACAATATTGTATTGGTTTTGCCATACATCAACATGAATCCACTACGAGTGTACACGTGTTCCCCATCCTGAACCCCCCTCCACCTCCCTCCCCATGCCATCCCCCTGGGTCATCCCAGTGCACCAGCCCAAGCATCCTGTATCATCTGAAGCATGCATCGCTGTCTTCTCTAGCTATGGAGTGGTACTCTCTCTTGCAAAGTACCTTTAAAACTTCTGGTAAAGAAATTAAGCTAGAGATTGTCTTACTCATTACCATAATGAAAATCTGAGTACAGTTAAAGAAATTTGAATAACCCAGTTAAAATTACCAAATGTAGATGAGGGTAAATGAATATTGACTTTATTTTCCCCTGACCCTTGAATTCAGTCACTATCTGACCACTTGACTCAAAAAGTTCTTTGCTTAATCTGCTATTTATAATAGTATAATATGATACATTGGCACTCCTGTGGCATCCCTCTCCCCTAAAAATATTGGGATTTTAAGAGGCTGTAAGCTGCATGACATCAAGGAGAAGACGGAATCCGAACTCATTCACCTGTGTTTTGATTTGTCTTAATGGCTTCTCTGGCAGCTCAGTTGTAAAGAACCCACCTGCCATTGTAGGAGATGGCAGATTCGATCCCTGGGTTAGGAAGATCCCCTGGAGAAGGAAATGGCAACCCACTCCACTATTCTTGCCTGGGAAATCCCATGAACAGAGGAGCCCTGCGGGCTACAGTCCACGGGGTCACAAAGAGTTGGACACAACTTGGCGACTCAACAACAACAGTGGCACAGCTTAGCTTTCATAATAACAGATCTCTAAATGATGATTCCAGAATGATTTGGTACAGTGATGGGAATCAGTTGTTTTTCTGGGAATTTGCTTCCCACAATGACCTGATATACAGTTGATCTTAGTCTAACTTAAATTAATTATAATTTAAATTAGAACCTTCCCTGTATACAGATTGCTGTTGTGCAGCAATTTTTTTATATACATAATGATGAGGATGAAAGCATTGCAAACTCGAGCAGTTCTTTTGTTTCCTCGCCTCCTTTTACTTGAAAAGCTTTCAGAAAGCTTTTGAGAGGTGACACAGTTCTCATAGCAACATTATGTGATCATGTTCTTCTGCCAAGAAACTCCTAAGCTAAAATATGGAACAAAACACAAGCTTAACCTAATCTTGGTTTTGAATTGTGTAAGCCGAAGCATTTTCTATATCAAAGGTTTTTTTTTTTTTTAGTATTTATACAGTTGCATATTTTATTTTTTGTCCATCTCAAAAATTGAATTGGCATTTTATGTTCTATTTCTAATTAGTTGCAGTAAAGCAAAGTGATAATTCCATTCAGACCTTTATCAGCACAAACCTTCGTTAGTCTTCTCTCTTGTGCTTTTGCTATAGTTTTTCAGTAACCTGTTTTCCTGCCTTTTTCTCCCCTACCTCTCATCCATCTTCCACATGACTGACAGAGTGGTCTTTTTAAAACACAAATTTCTTTTGTCATGACTCAGCTGAAAAAAATCTTAACTAGACTCTCCCTCTTTACAGCGCAGCAACCCACCTCCTTAGAGTGATGGATAAGGATCTCCATGACCTCGTCCCATCATTTTTAGCATCCTCACCTACCATTCCACTAGAGACCTTTTGTAACCCAGGAATTTGGAGCTACTCACAGTTCAGTGCTTTGGCATAATCACTTGCTGGAGATTTAAGTCATTTAAAATTCAGTTCAGATTTTACCTTCTGTGACACTCTGCCTAACTACCCAGAAGGTTTAGTATTTCATCCGTGCTCCATAGTCTCTTGAAATTTATTCTATAAAATTATTTCAATAATTATTGAATATGTATGAATATATGAAAGAAAAATGAAAGTGTTAGTCACTCATTTGTGTCTGACTCTTTGCGAGCCCCTGGATTGTAGCCCATGGGCTCCTCTGTCTGTGGAATTCTCCAGGCAAGAATACTGGAGTGGGTAGCCATGTCCTTCTCCAGGGGCTCTTTCCGACCCAGGGATTAAACTTGGGTCTCCCACATTGCAGGCAGATTCTTTACTGTCTGAGCCATCCGGGAAGCCCCCATATATAAGATATATATATATATATATATATATATATATATATATGTATGTATGTATGTATATATATATCACATGTCAGCAATTGTATGTATATATCTGCTTGTCAACAACTGGATTTCTCTATCTTCATAGTTTCAGTGTCTAGCGAGCCCATAATAGGATTTTAGTAAATGTTTTTGAAATGGTGAAGGTAATATACAGCCCAGACTTCTCTGTATTTTTGCACTTCCACAAATGAATGCATAAACTTTCCCAAGAGTCCACAAGAGGTGGGTGTGTGTTCAGAAGCTTGCAGGAACTCTGGGAGAATCAACAGAAGAGAAACAGCAGGAAAGAACAGTTGATTTATGAAGGATAATCGTTAGCTACTCATGAGAAATATTTACCAAGTTTGAATTCTTGTTTCTAAAGTTGAGGCTTAGAAAATTTTCTGGTACCTGCAGAATTCTTACTTGGGATTTGTAAATATGCCTTAAAGAGGATCTTTCTTATCGGCAGCTGTTCTGTGTTCAGTGTATACAGCCTACATAGATACATATACTAATGACCTACACAAAAGAATGACACTAGAGAAAGAATTAAAAAAAACATGAAGGTAAAATTTTCTGAAAAATAGATTTCAACCAGAGATGGAGAATGATTTGTGCAGTTTCAGGTCATTTATAGTTAATATTTATTTCATTTTTTATTATGTAAATGTAAGAAGGCTTCTTTGCCACTGTTGGTGACTTAGATGGTAAAGAATCTGCCTGCATTGTGGGAGACCTGGGTTTGATCCCTGGATCCAGAAGATCCCCTGGAGAAGGTAATGGCTACCCACTCCAGTATTCTTGCCTGGAGAAGTCCACGGACAGAGGAGCCTGGTGGGCTACAGTCCAAGGGGGTTGCAAAGAGTCAGACATGACTGAGCAGCTGACATGACACATACACACAGAACATAAAAGACTAAAAACTATTACCTAAGGGACTGTTTTTATTTTGTGATTCTATAAAGCCTTTTCATGTCTCCAAATTATGATAAAGGTTGACACAAAAAGTCCTTTAAAGTCAATTTTTAAAATTAAATAAGTCCCAAATTTGCATATAATTAAATTAAATCACCTCTTACTTCACTCAGTAGGTTTTTTTCCTACCTGCTCTACATTTGACCTTTGATTAATGCTGGGGATGCAAATAAAATAAGACCGCTCTTATCTAATAGGGTTCAAGTTCATGTTCATGATTATTTTTCTAGTCTGTTTAAGAAATTGGGAGGACATGTTTTTAAGGCAATATTACTTCTCAGGGTTTTCCAGAGAAGTTGTCACCTTCCACCCAAAAAACAAGTTCTGTGTCGTAAAGGACTAACCTCGTTTTTATGTCCATAATTTTTGTATTTTCAGGTCAACTGCAAATAATTTTTGACCATCACTCGTCAAGTACATCTTCCACCAATTCTATAAAACCCCATTTCCACAGTCATAGGTGCTATACATGATTCAAATGACTAATGAGTTTATAGAACACAAGTTCAACGTTTAAGTCCATTTTAGGAAGGCGTATATCCTTATTAATGACAGTTACTCCAAAATATATGAAATATCCGTTGGGAATTCACAGTAAAAGGAAAAAGTTATAAAACAGTGCTTTGCAGTGTACTTCAAAGGCTCCATTTGCAGTTATGGGTTGATGTTTCCACCACTTTTATTTTCAGCGGGGAGAAAGGAGTCATAATAACAGCTGGCATACTTATCTAAGCATATAGTAAATCCACTATTAGTACTTGTGTGCCACAATGCACTGATCCATAGATGAAATAAAAATATTTGAGTTGCAAAAAATTAACTTCTCTGAAAAGTTATTAATGGTTAGACAATTGGATTCCTTTATAAGAAGGAAAAAATATTGTTAAGTACGGAAAAAAACCTTACTTGAAGGTATACTTACATTTTGATAGGCATATTTTGAAGTCACCGTTTCCCATCAGTATAAAATATCAACCATTTCTTTGTTCTCTAACAAAAAGAAATTCTTAGTTTGATAGAACTTTACTCTTTGTTCCATTTCGTGAAAGGCCCACAAACAAAGCAGGCTCAGAAGACTGGACACTTGGCCGTTACACTCAGTAGCATCATTCTACCTTTCAATAAAGAGAATTAGTAATGATTTGCCTCTTGTTCATCATCACACTGAATATCTGACAGCATAGTTCCTTTCGTCCCTTGCATTGCAGAAGATAGTTGTACTCTAGCCTTTGCATATTGCTTGCAGCTAATAATTTACTACATTTTTGTAGTCTGTTTTGAAACTTTTATCTGAAAGATGGAGATCCTATCTATTTATTATACAGTGGGCTCTGTTTGCTGCAGAAAAGAGTGAAACTTTAAACTGCTTAGCACACTTGCCAGTGAAATATACCTGACAGAGCAGAGGTTATAACTTTAGCTCTAATAACTTTTAATAATGGTAAGAAAACGTGAGTTTTGTTTGTTTACATGCTGTTTACAATGGCATAATTTTTTAAATATATACAACAATTGAGATATTTATTGCATACTGTTTTAAAGATGTTTTATGTGTTTTCCCCTTTGGAATATATTGTTACAGTTCCTTATACTGATAATTTGGGTGGCTTTGTTAATGTAGCTAGTAATTTTTATGACTACTAAGTGACCAGGTTTCTGTGCCTTTTATTGTGGGATGCATGATTATGTATTTATTGTATGGAAGTCACTGATGCGTGTATTTTTGTACCTTGCCGAGAGTAATGGTTGATCTTGATGTATCTGATGATGAGAGATGCCTTTCCCAAAGGGCACGGCCTTGAGATTGTCCTTCTCAAATAAAAAGAATGCATTTGGACAGTGTGTGAAGTCTCCATTTTTTTTTCTGGTTGGAGTCTCTTTTTTTTTTAATTAAATCTTTTCTGTTGAGATAATGGTGGAGTCTAATATAGTCATAAGAAAATAACAGAGAGAGAGAGAGATCCTGTGTACTCTCTGCCCATTTCCCCCTGGTGATGACATCTTGCAAACATATGTCACAACCAGGATATCAACACTGATGCAGTCAAGATGGAAACGTTCTCTCATCACAAGGACCCACAACAAAGATCCCCTTGTTTTACCGCATCTATTTCCCTCCTACCTCCACCCCATCCTTAATCCTGAGAAACCATTAATCTGCCTCCACTTTGATAATCTTAGCATTTCAAGAGCATTATATTAATGGAATCATATAGTGTGTGACTTCCTTTTTTAACTCAGTCTGGTTTTCTGAGATTCATCCAGGTGTTGCATATATCAGTAGTCATCAATAGTTTGTTTCTTTATTGCTGAGTAATACTCCATTCAGTGGAGGGATTCACAGTAAACGTTTATTTGGTTTATCCTTATAGTAATGAGTCATTGCAGTTTACTGATAAACCCTTGTTAAGAACCAAGTAGCTGTTTCCAGTGGGAACAATCTATGAATAGTCCCATCTAGTGGGAGAGAAAGGCTATTGTAACACAGACCGTTATGTGCAGTAATAAACGTCTGCAACCATGTACAGCAAGTCCCCCCCAGAGGAATGAGTTCCATTCCAAGAATACCGGAAGTTAGCCTAGGTACCTAATGAACACAATTGGTTGTCTAGAACTGTACTGTAATATAATACTTCTCACCCGAATAATACATAAAGGAAAGCAAAACATTTTATATTTCATAGTACCATACATTGGCAAATACAGTGCAGTGCCAGCTACGTCTCCACTGCTTTCAAGCTTACTTCCGGACATCTTGGGTTTGAAATAAAGATACTGTACTCTCTACAATACTGTAAAGTGCACAAAAGCACAACCACTTGTAGCAGATGCACCCATGTGATAATGTGGGTTAGACACATGACCTAACTTACGTGACTGGACATGTGAACGCATGTTCACGTCTTTGAAGTTTGCATCTTGAAGGGCCGTATGTAGGGGACTTACTGTATGTGGGGAGCACAAAGGGACAGAGGATGAGAGGAGGTTTAGGGTGACCTCCTGGATCAGTGACTTTGAGTCTTCAAGCAGTTAGCCAGGCAAAGTACAGGTGTGTGATGTAGGGCTGACAGTGCAGCCTGGTGCTGCAGAAGCATAAAGGAGTACAGCGGAGATGGAAACTGAGCTGGTGACGGCCCGACCACGTGATCAGGTCTGACCTCCACGGGTGGAGTAGACCTGCCGAGGGCTAAAGACAGGAAGCTTAGCTAGAGATCGAAGCAATGGATGATGAGGGACTTCTTTAGGGCAGTTTTAGTGGAAATGGAAAGGAGGGAACAGATCTGAGAAATATTGAGATGAAAACAGCTTGTGCTTGGAGGCTGGCAATGGATAAGCAAGGAGAAGAGAAGACTTGGATTTCTACAAACAGAAAAGGAAAGTACCTCGGTCAACTTCATATTCGGGCATCACAGGTATAAGACGACCACAGCATTTCCATAAAGTACATGACAATGTCTGGGGGAGAGATGGGAAAGAAATACAGATCTGGGAGCCTCATTAGGTGGGTTGAAGCCATTAGAAAGATGAAGTTCTGAAAGATCCCCAAGGACTCAGAAGAGGGGTCCACAGAGCTAGGACTCAGACCTCCGAGGAAGGGGTGCTGTCCAGATGGTGCCTCTGGGAGATGGGGGTGATGAAGCTGGTTCTGGGCTGGAGAACGGGACCAACTACGCTTCAGAGGTGAGAACTGGTCCCAGGCCATGCTGGCAACAAGGGTGAAGAAAGCAGGAAGAGTAAGCCTCTTTGCCTCCCACTTGCCCTCCTGTGCCCCACTTTGGCAGAGCGGGCAGGAAACCAGCTGGCAAGGGAGCAGAGCGTTCGTATTGCAAGAACCTCAACCCCAGCATCACAGCAGACGATGCGTGTACTGGGAGCTGAGAGGTCAGTGGCCTCTTAGTCTCACACGGCACTTTTCTTTAAGAACAGTGGAAAGGGGGGCAAGATGTTGCCCCCAGAGGAACAGCGGAGGGACTAGAGGATTCTTAGTTTGAAAAAGAGAAAATTTCGGGTTGAGGAAATGGGGTAGAGGTGGGAGGAGATGAGGTTGGACCTAAAGTTGATTAAGATATTTGACAATCACAGGGAGTTTGGCTTGCATTAATTTTTAATTACATTATTTATCTTTTATTTATCCATCTTTAATAAATTACTACATCGTTAATAATTTAAAATTTTTAATATTTGTATACAATGTTAAAGGTTACATTCCCCTTACAGTTATTTCAAAGCATTGTCTATGTCCCCATGTTGTACAGCACATCCCTATAGCCTGTCTTCTAACCAGTAGTTTGTACCTCCACTCCCCCACCCCTATATTGCCTCCTCTTTCTCCCCATTGGTAACCACTGGGTCACTCTCTATATCTGTGTCTTCTTCTTTTTTGTTATGTTCACTTAGTGTGTTGTGTTTTTTTAGATTTCACATGCAAGTGATGTTAAACAGTATTGTCTTTCTCTGTCTGGCTTAGCATAATACCCTTCAAGTCCCATCCATGTTGCTACAAATGGCAAAATTTTCATTCTTTTTTCATGGCTGAATAGTATTTCATTATATGTATATATAAAACATCTCCGCTACTCTGTCCATTCATCTATTGATGGGCACTTCTAAATGAGACAAACAAGTGAAATTGACAGGAAAAACTATGATGTCCAAAGATGCACTGTGTCATTGAATGAGTTCCCCTTTAAGAGAAGGGTCCAGAGACTGAGAGGATGTGAACCCATGGGGGAAGAAAATTTTTAACCACTGTATCCCAGTGTATGGATCAGTGCTTGGCACATGGTATGCATATGATCTATTTGATGACTGAATAAGAATTAATTCGAGCATCAGATCACAGGAGCAGAACATCTTGAGGGGCCCTTTGACCTTGTATTTGGCTATATATAAAGGGAAAATATGCAGAATCCTAACCAAGTTAGAAAAAAAAAAGAACCAGAGTTTAAACCCCCCAAAAAAGCTTGTCATCCAGCATCCTTTTAAAAACAAGTCACTAGTGACCGAAACATTTATTCATTTCCATGGTGACCCTGAGATACTGTCTGAAGGACTTTCTGAATCATCATATTAAATTATTTTTACTTTAAAGTGCAAATTATATTCTATAAAAATTCTTTAAAGCAGTTAACTTGTTTATATAGTCATAATTCTTCCCTAATCAGAAGGTCAGCTTCCTAATCTTGGCAGCTAACAGTGTATAGCCTGTCTTTGTCCATTCAGGCTACTATAACAAAATACCATAAACTGGATAGATTTCAAACAACAGAAATTTATGGATTACAGTTCTGGAGGCTGTGAAGTCCAAGATCAAGGTCCTAGGAAATTCTGTGTTTGATGAGAACCAATTTTCTAGTTCATAGAGGACCACTTTCTTCCTCTGTCTTCATATGTTGGAAGAGGCCAGGAAGCTCTCTGGAGCCTCTTTTTGTGTGTGTGTTCACTCAATCATGTCTGACTCTTTGTGACCCCATGGACTATAGGCCACCAGGCTCTTCTGTCCATGGGGTTTTCCAGGCAAGAATACTGGACTGGTTACATTTCCTTCTCCAGGAGTTTCTTTTATAAGGGCATTAATCCCACTACAATGGCACAGTCCTCGTGACCTACTCACCTCCAAGAGTCCCGGCCTCCTAGTATCATCTTCTTGAGGGTTAGGATTTCAACAAACATTCAGATCATGGCGTAGTGCTAGCAAAAGAATTTTTTGCCAAGAAATCTAAATACAGTAAATTTCCCTGCATTATTGTTATTATTTTAGAAACAAGAATTTTCCCAGTAGTCCGGGATCTGAACCTTATCTTTCCTCCCGTATCTCAGGCCTTGGTGTTTGTCTTCCCCAGTCCTGTGCCATCATGGTGCCTTCACAAAATGCGACAATTAGTGCTATGGTTGGTAACATCCTGGAACTTGCCTCTGACTGGGGTGTGGATTCCAGCCACAAGAATGAGAAAATACAGGTGAGAAATTGTAGAGTCCTAGAATTGTATAGCACTTCTTAGTTTGAGGCGCTATATGTACATTTAATGGAGTAAGAGATGGCAACCCACTCCAGTATCCATGTCTGGAGAATTCCATGGACAGAGGATCCTAGCACGCTACAGTCCATGGGGTCACAAAGAGTCCGACACGACTAGAGACTTAGCACACATGCACACACGTACACTTAATCTTCATCATAACCCTATAAGTTTAGCATTAGTCCCATGTGAAATGTTCTCACACCCTCCACACAACTCAGGTTGGTTCTGCTTTTGGCCATGATATTTTGGATCAATATGGGCATTGCACATTACCCTTCCTTAAAGGAGAGACACTGACTTACCAAGTAGGAAGCAGCCCCAGAAGCATGGTGTCAGCAAAGCACATTCTCTGAATACCTCCTTCCTACCCCAATCCACCCTGCCATAGCACGCTACCAACTGGGAGAAAGTCCACGAAGGGAAGAGACCAAAGATGATCCTGTAGGTTTTTTAAAGCATTCTACTCATTTTTTCCAAAAAATATATTTTTTCCAGTATACACGAATACTGGAAGGAGATCAAACCAGTCAATCCTAAAGGAAATCAATACTGAATATTCACTGGGAGGACGGATGCAGAGGCTGAAGCTCCAATACTTTGGCCACCTGATGTGAAGAGCCAACTCATTGGAAAAGACTCTGATGCTGGGAAAGATTGAGGGCAGGAGGAGAAGGGGATGACAGAGGATGAGACGGCTGGATGGCATCACTGACTCGATGGATATGAGTGTGAGCAAGCTCTGGGAGATGGTGAAGGATAGAGAAGCCTGGTGTGCTGCAGTCACAAAGAGTTGGACATGACTGAGCACTGAACAACGCAAATATATACATATGTGTGTATGCATACATATATATACACATGTTTATATGTTAACAAGTTTAACTAAACAGCACTTATGCACATGCAATGTGCTTTAATATTTTCTATTTTTTTGTAGACCATTTTTTAAAAAGTCTTTTATTGAATTTGGTACAATATTGCTTTCTGTTTTTAAGTTTTGGATTTTTGGCAGTGAGGTATGTGGGATCTTAGCTCTCTCCAACCAGGGATCGGACCTGCGCCCCTTGCACTGGAAGGCAAAGTCTTAACCACTGGACTGCCAAGGAAGCACCTCTATTTTCTTTTTTAAAATACTGATTGCAACCTATTAAAATGATTTTATAACTCACTAGTGAAAGAATAGGCAAACTTTTTCTCTAAAGGGTTAATAGTGAATATTTTGGACTTTGTGGGCCATGTGGGACTCTTAAGTCTACTCAACACTGCTGTGTCAGCAGAAGAGCAGTCACAGACAACAAGTGGATAATGGGTATCACTGTGCTCCAACAGAATGCTATTTACAAAAACAGATGACAAGGGGACTTCCCTGGTGGTCCAGTGGTTAAGAATCACCTTGCAATGCAGGGGACGTTGGTTCAATCCCTTGTCAGGGAACTAAGACCCACAGGCCTCTGGGCAACTAAGCCCATGCACCGTAACTAGAGAACCCATGAGCCGCAACTACTGAGCCTGCGCGCCACAACTAGAGAATCCATGCACTGCAATAAAGGATCACACATGGCACAGCAAAGATCCTGCGTGCTGCAAGTAAGACTCAACGCAGCCAAATAAACAAATAAATATTAAAACAAAACAGAAGGCAGCCTGACCCCTGCACTAATAGGTCATTGTCCATAGTTCTACAGTTTTAAAAATGCAGCCCTGTTTCAACAGTTTCCAATGCTCCACTGACTTCCCAAGAATCATCTGGAAAGCAGGTTAAAAAATGTCCAGGACCTATGGAACTAGACTCTTTGGGGAAGGGATCAGTGTGCCATTCTGATCACCCTCCCTGCATAATTCTTACCTCTGACCAGGCTTAGGAATCATTGATCTGATCCAACCTCTCTACTCACCTTAGCCCCTAGTTTACAGAAAATAAACTAGAGCTTGAAAGGCTAAGTTCTGGGCTTCAAGCAATTGTCAACAAATTTAAAGAACCCAACTCATACAAACTAGAGACTCTTAACCACAGTGCTGCTAAGTTGGAAATTAATAACAAGAAATCTGCAACAGAGCATAAAACTTACCTCTCATAACTTGTTCAAAATATATCCCCACAGTAAATCAGCAAAACTGAAAACCAGTTAAACCTCAGAAGCCAATGACCGTTAGACTGGCAATAAGAATATTAAACATCTCAAGACTATGATAAAAGTTTGTTCAGCTCAATGGTATGAATGTTCAAAAGCTCATTATTTGATGATGACAATTTTTTGACCATCAAGAAACATTGATATGTAACACTCTAATTAGCTTAATAATGATTTGATGAAATATGCAATTTCAACTGGAAATCAAATTATTAAAGAGCACTTCAGCTGATTTGAAAATGATTATAGAATCCTGGAAATATGTTTTACTGTTTTTGGCCAGAAGTAATTTCTAAATTTAGAAGTAAAATTCAGTCTCTATTTTAATCAAGATCGAAATGATCTTAATGTAATTTCGATCTATCTTAATATAGGGACTTCAATAACAATAAAATGAGTAAAAATAAACACAAGCAAAAATTGGAAGTAAAACTAAATTTAGTGAATCAATTCATTGTAAACTCTGTGAACTTAAATATTAATTTATATTCATTTTATACTGACTCATTCTCTGATATTCTGCATTCTCTGAAAATTTAATTACAGAGTAGTTTAGGTATTAACTAAAATCACTTAGGGCTTCCCTGGTAGCTCAGCTGGTAAAGAATCTGCCTGCAATGCAGGAGACTCTGGTTCGATTTCTGGGTTGGGAAGATCCCATGGAGAAAGGGATAGGCTACCCACTCCAATACTTTTGGGTTTCCCTGATGGATCAGACAGTAAAGAATCTGCCTGCAATGCCAGAGAACTGGGTTAGATCCCTGGGTCGGAAAGATCCACTGGAGGAGAGAATGGCAACCCACTCCAGTATTCTTGCCTGGAGAATCCCCATGGACAGAGGTACCTGGAGGACTACAATCCATAGGGTCACAAAGAGTTGGACATGGCTGAGCGATTAAGCACAGCACAAAGTCACTTATCTCCCTTGTATATTGAGTCTACATGAAAGGAGAACTTTCAAGCCTACCTCTGAACTGGTGTTTTTTTCTCATCCTTGTCTACATCATTTCCCCTGCCCTCCACATATAACACATACCACACACACACACACACACACACACACACACACACACACAGTACCCCAAACCACACTCCTACCCTCCTCCCTGGCTCCACTACCAACACCACCTCTCCTCTACCTGTCCAGCTTCCGCTTAGCCATAGGGGCGCAGCTCAGGGGGTCTCCCAATGCGACCTTCTCAAGGCAAACTTAGACCTTCTGTTCCCATTACACTTTGTTCTTGACTAGAGCAATTATGTTACAGCATAATTATTAATGCATCTCTCTTCCCACTAAATTCGCGGTTTCTTAAGAACAAAGAACATATATTATTCATCTTGTCCCCATCACATTGAACAAAGCTTGGCTCCTAGCTGATCTTCAAAAAAATGTCTATTGAATGAGTGAAGAAGATATCTTATGTGCAATATTTTGTTTAAAATTCTTATATCTATGTTCAAAAGCGACACTGCCCTTGCTTGAGAGTCAAGGTTACAGGAACTCATAAAATGAGTTGAAAGCATTCCTTTTTTTTTTTTATCCCATGAAAGGTTTATGTAAGAATGGAGTTGTCCGTTCTTTGAACATACAGTGGGAGTTACCAGTAGAACTATTCAGGCATGACTTTATTTCCTCTTAGTGTCTTAGTTAGTTGTTAGGTTCTTAGTTTCTTAGAAACTCTCAGCTGCTTCTCTTTTTAGTTTTCTACTTCTTGGGTTGGATGTTTAGTATATACTTTTTATTAATTAATAAAAGGATACAAATCATCAATTTTCCTGTAAGTACTACTTTAGCTGCATCCCACAGGATTTTTCTTTTTCTATTTTTAGAGGCCATGTTTGGGTCCAAGATGGGGTTTCTCGCTTGGCTCAGTAGTAAAGAATCAGCCTGCCAATGCAGGAGATGCAGGAAACATGGGTTCAGTCCCTGGGTTGGGAAGATCCTCTGGAGGAGGACATGGCCATCCACTCCAGTATTCTTGCCTGGGAAATCTCGTGGACTGAGGATCCTGGCAGGCTATAGTCAGTGGGGTCACAAAGAGTCAGACACAACTGAGCACTCATGCATGGATAGGTCCAAGATGGTCATCTGCCTGTTTGGGACTTCCTGGACAACTTCAGTCACTTAAGAGAGGTCTGTGGGTTAGACTTAGGACAAGTCTCTAACCTCAGGAAACTCAGGCCAAATCCCAATCAGACAATCAACCCAGCAAGGTAAAAGCAGGAGAGAGCTGCAGTTAAGTGGAAAAATTCTGTGGATGTCCAGGTTTGAGAGCAAGTCCTCCAGCCACCAGACCTGCAATTTCACACTAATGCTGTATGATAAGCTCTCCAACAGAGGCCCATGCCCTGCTCAGGACTGACATGGCAAGGCTGAGCCTGATGCTGGGAAGGTATTGCGTATCCCCCAAATTTTAGCATTCAGCCTTATTACCCAATTTCAAGCATATAATAATTTACTTCATGATTTTTCCTTTGATTCACAAGATTTTAATACGTGTGTTAATGGCAGCTTTCCATTCTGGAGATGGTCTAGTCATAGATGGGTCTAGTCATCCCATAGTCCATGGGATGGATTAATTTCTGACTCACCTGAATGAGGCTGAGGGGGCAGCCTTTTTGTGTTTTGGGGAGGGGGAATGGGATACAAAAGAGATGGATATGAATGAGCTATTAAACAACAACGACAACAGTTTCCTGTTAGACTCCTCACCTAGAGTGGTTCCTGACTTGACAGTCTTTCTCCTGAGATCCTGGAAGCCATGAAAATAGCCATTCATTCAGGCATTTTGGCAAATGCCCTCAGATAAAACCTGATTTAGTAATAAACTTAACTCTTTAGAATTTTGTCTTCATTCAGATTTTATCCAACAGTTTTAGTTATTTATAGGGAAAGTGTTAGTCGATCAGTCGTGTCTGACTCTTTGCAACCCCATGGACTGTAGCCCACCAGGCTCCTCTTCCCGGGGATTCTCCAGGTACGAGCCCTGGAGTGGGTCGCCATGCCCTTCTCTAGAGGATCTTCCAGATCAAACCCGGTTTTCCACATTGTGAGCAGATTGTTTACCGTCTGAGCCTCAATATGCACTATCCAATATGGTAGCCACTGGCTACATGTGGCTATTAAACACTTGAAATGAAGTTAGTCTGAATTCAGATATACACATCAAATTTTGCTACTTAGGATGAAAAAAAGAATGTAAAATGCCTCAATAATAATTCTTATATTAGCTAAATGTTGCAATGATGATATTATTAATATATTGGGCTAAATAAAACATATTGTGGAATTACTTTTTCATATTTCTCTTTACCTTTTTAATATGGCTACTGGAAAAAAAAGTGAATTACATGCATAGCTTGCATTAGATTTCTTTTAGACTGTACTGTTTTAAGTAATCCAGTCTGTAGTATTATTTAGGAAATGTACCTGTTTTTAATCACAGCATTATATTAGTTTTTTGTACTTTATGGGTGCTTAATATATATTATAAGGGTGTTTATGAGCACAAATGGAGATTTTAATTTTTTTTAATTGACTAAGAAATTTTTAAAAAGCTCACTGACTCGATGGACGTGAGTCTGAGTGAACTCCGGGAGTTGGTGTTGGACAGGGAGGCCTGGCGTGCTGCGATTCATGGGGTCACAGAGTCAGACACGAATAAGCGACTGAACTGAACTGAATAAATTCTAGTTATTTTCTAGAATTTTTATCCTAAAAGGGAGTATTTAATAAACACTTGGTTTGCTGTCAGTGTCATCTCTCAGAAGTGACAAGGTTTTCAGCTTGTGGAACGTCATGCTATTTGAGAGGACAAAATATGATGTAGAAAAGGCAGGGTCAGGCATGTTTCTTAGACTCTTAGAATGAAAACCGATGCTTAAAATTAAGAGGGAAGTAAAAAGCTGTTCAGTCAATAGTGCTGGAATTATTACACATCTACAAGGAAGAAGAAAAAAATTAGATCCCTTCCTTTACATCATATTCAAAATTAATTCTAATAAACAAAATGCATAAATGTAAAAAGCAAACCTTCAGACTTCTTAAAGAAAATATAAGAAAATATTCTGTGTTGTTGGGCTAGGGAAGGATTATTTTAAATAAGGTATAAAAAGCATAGACCATTTTTTAAAAAGGATTCAAAATTTGACTAAACAGAATTATTAAGGTTCTGTTCAATAATAAACAACATACAAAAATTAAAAGATGGACCACAGACTGGAAAAATACTTTCAAACATAAAAACTATTGTACCATGAATTAGTATCTATTGTATACGTATAGGTTTTCCTGATAGCTCAACTGGTAAAGAATCTGCCTGCAATGCAGGAGACCCTGGTTTAATTTCTGGATTGGGAAGTTCCCCTGGAGGAGGGATAGACTACCCACTCCAATGTTCTTGGGCTTCCCTGGTGGCTCAGATGGTAAAGAATCTGCCTGCAATGCTGGAGATCTGGGTTAGATCTCTGGATTGGGAATATCCCCTAGAGGAGGGCATGGCAACCCACTCCAGTATTCTTGTCTGGAGAATTCCCATGGACAGAGGATCCTGGTGGGCTACAGCCCACAGGGTCGCAGAGAGTCCGACACAATCAAGTGACTGAGCCAGATGAATGGGTAAGTTCTAGTAGGTTAGCTTATCTCATTATAGTTTTACTCTGTTTATTTAGTGACTAGCGATATTGAGCATCTTTTCATATGGTTCTTTGCCATCTGTATAAATTCATATCAAATAATTTCAGAAAGCAAATAATCCATTAGAAAAATGGGCAATTTGAATGAAAAAGCAACTTCTATCAAAGGAATTCAAATAATCAATGTTAACAAAATCGAAAAATATGCTCAGTGGTACTGTAGTCAGAGAAATGCAGGCAAATGAGAGATCAATTTAGATCCCTCAGACTGGCAAAACTGTATGATAACAGAGGTTTTGGAAAGAGCAAAAGAAAACAGGAATTAATGCACTCTGCAAATGGGAATGTAAATCAGTATAACCACTTGGAGACCTACTTGGTAATACCTTATTGGTTGAAGATACCTCTGGTCTATGACCCAGTGATTCCACTCCTGCGTATATACATATGGGCACAAAGAGATATGTATAACAGGGTGTATTGCAAGATTGTCTTAATGAAAAACTAGAGATATTTAATAATGTGCGTGTTAGCCGCTCAGTCGCTTAGTCTGACTCTTTGCGACCCAATAGACTGTAGCCTGCCAGGCTCCTCTGTCCGTGGAACTCTCCAGACAAGAATACTAGAGTGAGTAGCCTATCCCTTCTACAGGGGATCATCCCAACCCAGAGATCGAACCTGGGTCTCTCACATTACAGGTGGATTCTTTACTGTCTGAGCCACCAGAGAAGCTCAAGGAGAATGCGTAAATAAACCTGTCTACTAATACAACTGAATGAATCATATAAGCATGCATCAATCAGTATATTAGACTTTTTAGTGTTAAATGAAAGAATAAGTGGGCTGCCAAATATATACACACCACGTGACCATGTGACACCATTTACGTAAAAATTTTAACACTCAGCATATATTGTTTATGAATTTATACGTTAAAGTATAAAAACATTTGTGGTAAAGATATGCATCAACTTCAGGACAGCAGTTTCCTATGAAAAGAAAAGAAGAAAGCATAGTGAGAATAAAGCTTTAGCTGTACCTGGAACATTTAACTTCTTTTTAAAATATCTGTTATATTACTTGCAGCTTCTTGTAAATTTTCTTAGTTTAAAACTATACCTAGTTCCCATCTTCTGCCTCCATCTTGTCCCTGCAGAACAAGCTGAGCCACGTTCTAGAATTTATCCTTACTGCAAAACTTCTTTAAGGTATACAAAACATCCTAGTATTTTGTTTAATTAACTAATTTATATCTTTGGCTGTGCCAGGTATTAGTTATGGCCTCTGGGATCTAGTTTTTTGACTAGGGATTGAACCTGGACCCACTGTATTAGGAGTGCAGAGTCTTAGCCACTGAACCACCAGGGAAGTCCCCCAAATATCTTGGTGTTTGGCCCTGATCTTACATCTCAATTTAATAACTTGATTGCTGATTCACACAATTGATTCTTCTCTTTTCATCGAACCTGAGCTCCTGGGTACCTAAGGAGTTGATCTAGGAACAGAAGTTCCTTGTGTGGGCCATTTCTCTTCCAAAACTGATGCCCCGCTTCTGCACCCATATGGAGAGACATTATTTTGTTTATTGATACACATCCTGCCAGCTGTCAGCCTGGATTTCTGAATATCTCTGGAGCCTCGGTTCCCTAAGCCTGGATTTGTCTGCTTTTTGAATCACCTCTTAGACTTGTTAGATCTTTTAACACCTGCTGCATTCATGAACTATTTCAGGATATGGAACTCTGAGTTCCAGACTGGATTTCCACCCAGCTCGGTTGTCTGAAACCTCTCCCAGTCCAGTGAATGAGTGTAATAGACAGCTCAGCTGAGAGTGATGAAAATTTACAGCTCTCCATACTTGCTAAGCTTTCAGACTTCCTACCTAACCTGTGTCAGATTGATCAAATTAAACACTCTTGAGATCCAGGCCTTCAGAATAGAAACTCATTTATTAGGACACAGCTGTCTCTCTTAACCTTCTCTCACTCCTCAGACCTAAAGCGCCTTTTGGAAATATAAGCCTCTGTCTTAAAGAAGACTGGGGTATCGTGAGTCCTTTAAGCACGTATCCGGGATGGCATGCTTCCAGGCTACTTCTGTTGTGAAACACAACATCTGTCAGCAACACTTTGCCCAAGGTCTCCTGAATAATTCTGCATTGAACAGTGTGGTCTTTCTGCTCTCTGAACATTTCTCTCTGGCTCTACTAGCTTGTCTTCTTGCTTCTTCTAAGACTCCTCTGTTTATTGCCCTTTTAGAGATGACTACAGCTCAGGCCTGATTTAGATCTGTTAGCAACTGGGTCACACCCAAACTGAAGCCCCACTATCTTCAGGGCTACTAATTCTGATCCCAGAGCTCCACTGCTTAAAAAAAATTTTTTTTTAATTTTATATTAGAATATAGTTGATTTATAATTCACAATATATTTTAAAAAAATCTTATAGAGCTTAATAGAAAAGCAAACAAACATCCCAAAAATGAAAAACAGGGAGAGGCTCAGAAGAGACATTTTTCCAAAGAAGATACAATAATGGCCAATAAGTACAAGGAAAGGAGTTCAACATCACCAGTAATCAGGCAAATGCAAATCAACACTACGATAAAATAGCACCTCACACCTGCAAGAATAGCCATTTACCAAAAAGACAGGAAATAACAAATGTTGGCAAGGATGTGGACTAAAGGGAACCCCTATGCACTGCTGGAGGGAATGTAAGCTGGTGCAGCCACCATGGAAAACAGCATGGAGAGTCCCCCCAAAACCCAAACTAGAACTACCATACAGCCCAGCGGTTCCACCGCTTGATATTTATCCAAAGGAAACAAAATCACATCTTGAAAATATATCAGCACCCCAGTGTTAAATGCAGCACCGTTTATAATAGCCAAGAGATGGAAACAACAAGAGATCATCAAGAGATGAATGGATTTTTTAAATGAGGTATATATACAATCGCAGGTTATTCAGCCATGAAAAGAAGGAAATCCTGCCATTTGCCACAACATGGATGGATCTAGAAGACATTATATTAAGTGAAGAAAATGAAAATAAGTAAAAGTGTTAGTGGCTCAGTTGTGTCAGACTCTTTGTGACCCCGTAGACTATGTCCACCAGGTTCTTCTATCCATAGAATTCTCCAGGCAAAACACTGGCATGGGTAGCCATGCCCTTCTCCAGAGGATCTTCCTGACCCGGGGATTGAACCTGAGTCTCCTGCATTGCAGGCGGATTCTTTACCATCTGAGCGACCAGTGGAAGCCCCATTTTAAGTGAAGTCTGACAGAGAAAGGCAAATACCAACATGTGTGATCTTTCTGAGTTTTTTCTGGTAAAGGAACCCTGAGGACTGATCAGCTCTTGCAGGTCTAAAACCAAAGCCTGTGGATCAATAACATTCAGGGTGTGGCCATAGAGTTCTTTCAGCGTGAGTGGGAATTTCTTGACCCTGTTCCAAAGAAGGTGTACCACGATATGATGATGGAGGACTATAGTGATTTGGTCTCATTGGGTCATTACATTTCTAGGCCTGACATAATTGCGTTATTGAAGGAAGGAAAAGAACCCTGGATGGTTGTGAGAGGAAAAACAAGAAGCTAGAGTACAGATTTTGATTCAATTTGTAAAATAACCAGCAGTAGAAAAACATTTATATATAGAAAACATACACCTCTTTTTCCAGTGCTTTTTGCTCCCATTCTTCAGACCAAGCCTCGAGGCCAGCATATGAAAAAGAGAGAGCTGCACGATATAGTGAAACAGCAGGGATGAGTCTGCTGCCTAAAAGATGCTCATTGCCAAGTTCTTTGTTGTTGTTTAATCGCTCATTTGTATCTGACTCTTGCGACTCCATGGCCTATAGCCCACCAGGCTCCCTTGACCATGGGATTTTTTTCCAGGCAAGAATACTGGGGTGGGGTGCCATTTCCTCCTTCAGGGGATCTTCCTGACTCAGGGATTGAACCTGTGTCTCCTGCGTCTCCTGCATTGGCAGGCAATGCACTTTATCATTGCACCACTAGGTTAGGAAGCTCCTTGCCTAATTTTGTGACATGGGGAGAGTCAACGATAAACAACACACAGTCCCTGCCTGCCTTCAAGTGGCACAGCTATCAGACAGGTTGCAATGAAGCAAACATAACGGGTGAAGAGGGCAGGATCAGAGTGGAGGAAAATTTATCCCATGGCGGCTTCCTGCCAAATGAGTTTTCAGAAATTCTCAGGGGGAGTTAGACCCTTGTGGATAGGTAGTGATGCCATTTTCTCTAAGTGGACTAGATCGTTTTCTAGGGCAGGAGTGGCAATAGACACTTTAGAATTGTGGGCCTCTGCATTATCTGCAAAGGTCAATGGGCTAGGCCTGCAAATGGCAAGCAGAGATGAGAAGGCAGGCTCCCAGCCTTGGTCTTCTGCTTGTATTCCATTTATCAAAGTACTGGAATTTTTTCCAGGACATCCAAAAAATCTGGTATGACATGAACTACATATTCCTAAATATCCTTTATTAGTGGGAACAGTGGGGATTGTGCTTGGCAGGATGACGGAGAGGCTGCTAGATTTAAGAACTGTAGAATTTGAGAGCACTTAGGAGATGTAGTTGTAGGTCAAACCAATATGACAGGCTTAATGTTGAGAAGATGAGACAGGTGTCATGCAGCTTTGCAAAAGGTTTTAAAGAGAGAAATTACCAGGATGCTACTGAGATTAGTAACACGCTGGTAGGGTTGTCCCTGGGTACCACTACTGACATATCACTTGAAGGTCACTTTGGCTTCCTTGAGAAAGCTTGTCAATTAGCCTTCGTGACTTAGAATTCCTCACCATATTTTACAGCTACAAACGCTGACAAAGAGAATTAAGTCCAGGAAGTACCCTAGTTAGAAAATGTAGTTCATTCACTTTTGATATTCTGAGGTAAGGGTGGATGATATTTCAATTTAGACGGTGGGAAGGAGAAATGATCAATTAGATTTCCGGGTAGGGGGAAGAGAAGAACTGAAGATTGTAATTTTAGGATTTGGCCGGTTATTTCTCTCTGGCAAGTATCCCAGGACAGGTCCATTTTGACTTGGCAGGAAAGAAAAGGTCTGTCTAGCAGGACATACATACAATGTCATTATAATTTATTTTACAAACTGAGATTTTTTTAAGAAAGAAAAGAGGTACTGATCACAGCCAAGAACCATGATTGAATCAGAATGGTAGGCAAAAACAGGATGTAAAGTGATCCTGAATATAAATATCGGGGCATGGGTGAGAGCATGGTCCTGAGACTACAGCAGTTTTGTTGATGCCTTTATGGAGGTAGAAGATGACCAATATGAATATCCCAGTGGCTCCTGGCATAGGTGGAAGTGAACCACTTGTTAGTGGAACAGCCATGAAGTTGGTGTTACATCACTGACAAGGAGGGAGCTTAGTGAGGAAATCCATCATGAAGGTGGACAGGGAAACTCATTTCTTGGCAGGGAACACAGAAAGCCTTTGGCTTCTCCCAGCAGGTGTTTGTTCTTGTGTATACTTGTGTATCCTTATGTTTCATTACTTTCACCTTTTGACCTGCAGGAATCAGAAGCCATGAGTCATGAAAAGTAGAACCCAAGTTGGCCAAAGTTTACAAATGAACAGTCAGGATTCATGGCAATCCATGACAATCTTCTCTGACTTGTAGGTAATGTGAGAGAGACTTCTGATTGAGGGAAGGCAGAGAATTTGCTGGGTCTCTTCATATATTATGGGCTTCAGATGGTAGAGAATCTGCCTGCAATGCAGGAGACCCATGTTCGATCCCTGGGTTGGAATGATACCGTAGAGAAGGGAATGGCAACCCAGTCCAGTATTCTTGCCTGGAGAATTCCATGGACAGAGGAACCTGGTGAGCTAGAGTCCATGGGGTCGCAAAGAATCAGACATGACTGATCAACTAAGACTTTTCGTATATTATTGTCATTTCTGGATGAGGGACAGGAGTGGAATGCAGGCTGGACCAGAGGATTGAACATTTTGGTGTCACAAAACCCTGTCTCCAGGGGAGGTGGTGAATCACATCATTAAAAACAAGAAGAGGAAGCATTTGCCATGTCCTGGCAGAAGGACGTGCCATGTCCTGCATACCATGTCCTACAGAGTCCAAATGGCATCTAAGAATCAATTACTTCTTCAGAAAGAGCTCCAGTTCTGCTTTAATGAAGGATGGAGAAGGCAATGGCATCCCACTCCAGTACCCTTGCCTGGAAAATCCCACGGATGGAGGAGCCTGGTAGGCTGCAGTCCATTTGGTCGCTGAGGGTCGGACACGACTGAGCAACTTCACTTTCACTTTTCGCTTTCATGAATTGGAGAAGGAAATGGCAACCCACTCCAGTGTTCTTGCCTGGAGAATCCCAGGGACGGGGGAGCCTGGTGGGCTGCCACCTCTGGGGTCACAGAGTCGGACACGACTGAAGTGACTTAGCAGCAGCAGCAGCAGCTGTAGCAGAAGGCTGCACTGACCTTTTTGGTAGAGACCAGGTAGAAACGCAGGCACTTTGGAGGATGCCAGTGTGAGGAGGTAATAATGATTCAGAATCGAATAGGATACCATACATTTCAGCAGACATACACTGAGGGCTTTAGTTCCTCCTGGAATTTAGCTGAATTCTTGGCATTACATAAAGAGTACAGTGAGCAAGGAATGTTCATAATAAGAATATTCATAAAACATTCAGACTAATATTAAAGTTGGCAGGGCACAGGATTTGACACTGCAGTCCAAGAAGTACCTAGTATTGGGTTGATGAAAAAGTGATTGTGGTTTCGGACTGTGACTTTTAAATCATTATAACTAGGCTTGAACACAACTTTATTCATTGAAATAGGAACCATTACAATCAATACATTTTTTGCCAATGAGAAATGTTTGTTTATTCCTGCAGTGCAAAAATCCATACTTTGGGATTAGATGAACTCTTGGAAGGCACCTTTTGCCTCCTGCTGGTCGTGAAAGCGTTTTCCCTGCACAAACTCCTGGAGACACTTGAAGAAGTGGTAGCTGGTTGGCGAGAGTAGCCCAACTCATTTAACTTTTGAAGCGCTGGTTGTGCGACCTGTCATGCGGTCAGGCATTGTCATGGAGAAGAATTGGGTCCTTTCTGTTGAGCAGTGCCGGCTGCAGGCATGGCAGTTTTTGGTGCATCTCATCGATTTGCTGAGTACACTTCTCAGATGTAATGGTTTCTCTGGGATTCAGAAAGCTGTAGTGGATCAGGCCAGCACACCAATGAACAGTGGCCATGATGTTTTCTTGGTGCCAGTGTGGCCTTGGGAAGTGCTTTGGAGCCTCTTCTTTCTTGGGCCAGCCACTGAGCTAGTCGTCTCTGGTTGGTGTATACAGTCCACTTCTTGTTTGACATCACAGTCCAATGACACTGCAAAACAACAATTTTTTTAAAAATTTGTGGTCAGCTCATGAAGCACCCACTTATCAAGCTTTTTCAGCTTTCCAATTTGTTTCAAATACCAAATGACCGTAGAATGGTTGATTTTGAGTTCTTTGGCAACTTCTCACGTAGTTTAAGAGGATCAGTTTCGATGATGGCTCTCATTTGACTGTTGTGAAGTTCCTATGGCCGGCCTCTATGCTCCTCACCTTCAGGGCTCTTGTCTCCTTTGCAAAACTTCTTGAACCGCCACTGCATTGTACATTCATTAGCAGTTCCTGGGCCAAACACATTGCTGATCTTGTGAGTTGTCTCTGCTGCTTTACAACCCATTTTGAACTTGAAAAAAAAATCACTCAAATTTGCTTTTTGTCTAACATCATTTCTAGAGTCTAAAATAAACAGCAAGTAATAAGTCATTAGCAAAAAAGCATAAAGCAAGAAATGTGCATCAAATGATGTATAACATAACCACATTCATTTAAGACTGTTTTCCAATGTCAAATGGCAAAGTGCAACAGTGTAAAACCATAATTACTTTTGCACCAACCTAGTAAAGTCTTGACTTCTATTTTCCATAAAAGAATGACATTTCTGCAACCCATATACAAAAGTTAGTGTGGTATTCTATTGATTCTATTTTACTAAACATCTTGTTTTCATCAGATGTTTATATAGGAATTTCAGAATAGCTACTGACCATCCCAGGTGGTGTCAGTGGTAAAAAGCCTGCCTGCCAATGCAGGAGATGAGGGTTTGATTCCTGGGTCAGAAAGATCCCTGGGAGGAGGGCATGGCAACCTACTCCACTATTCTTGCCTGGGAAAGCCCAAGGACAGAGGAGCCTGGTGGGCTACAGTCTATGGTGTCACAAAGAATTAGACATGACTGAGCGAGTTCACTTTCACGTTTCACTTTCAGGCATTGGAGAAGGCAATGGCAACCCACTCCAGTGTTCTTGCCTGGAGAATCTCAGGGACGGCGGAGCCTGGTGGGCTGCCGTCTATGGGGTCGCACAGAGTCGGACACGACTGAAGCGACTTAGCAGCAGCAGTAGTAGTAGCAGTAGTGACTAAATAACAACAGCAAAACTGAAGCAGCTAGGCACCCATGCATGCACCTGAAAAAGACAGTTACAGGCTATTAAAGTGTGAAACGGGAGCACTGTTAGGAGTCATGTTACGCCCATTACACCTTTCCTTTAAGCATGATGTTTCAAGATAACAAGATCCTTGTGAGAATCTTATTACAGCAGCTGATAAGGATAGCAACCTGTACAATCAAATGTGAGAGGTGGACAGGCTTTCAAAAGGCAGGGCTTCCCTGGTGGCTCAGATGGTAAAGAATCTACTTGCAATGCAGGAGACCTAGGTTCCATCCCTGCCTGGGTCAGGAAGATCCTCTGGAGAAGGGAATGGCTACCCACGCCAGAAAAGCTCCTGGAAAAGGTCAGAGTTCATTCCAACTCCAAAGAAGGGCAATGCCAAAGAATGTTTAAAACGACCGCACAATTGCACTCATCTCACATGCTAGCAAGATGACGCTCAAAATCCTCCAAGCCAGGCTTCAACAATACATGAACCGAGAACTTCCAGATGTTCAAGCTGGATTTAGAAAAGGCAGAGGAACCAGAGATCAAATTACTAACATCCACTGGATCACAGAGCTGTGCCATGCAGGCTTTTCTCTTGTTGCTGCTGGAGGGGGCTACGCTCTAGCTGCCACGCTCAGGCTTCTCATTGTGGAAGCTTCTTTTGTTGTGGAGTACGGGCTCTGGAGGACAGGCGCTTCAGTAGTTGTGGCTCATGGGCTCGGTAGTTGTGATTCCCCGGTTCTAGAGAACAGGCTCAATAGTTTGGCGCATGAGTTCAGTTGATTCTTGGCAAGTGGGTTCTTCCCGGATCAGGGATTGAACCCTGTGTCTCCTGCACTGACAGGTAGATTCTTTATGACCACACCACCTGGAAAGCCCACAATTAACTCTATACCAACCATGCAAAATAAGTAGGGCATTGATATTTTAACAACTGTCTTATGAAGCAGTTACATTTAGACATTGTTTTTGAATTTCATACAATTGTACATTATGTTTTCTTAAAAGACGGTATACCTGTATTTTACATATTGGAAGTTTTGTTAGTAATTTAGCTATGACTATGACGTTTTAATGGAGAAGGCAATGGCACCCCACTCCCGTACTCTTGCCTGGAAAATCCCATGGATGGAGGAGCCTGACATGACTGAGTAATCACTCACGCAAGACAAAGTCATGAATGAGATACTTCATCTTTTAAATTTAAAAAGTATTTTTATGTTTTTAACTGGCTGATGAAATTATAACTTTCATGTTTTCCCACCTTCCAAAGTTGGTTTATTAAATATTACTAAATAATGTACATAAAGTAAAAATGTTACTTGCTCAGTCACAGCCGACTCTTTGCCACCCCCTGGACTGTAGCCCACCAGGCTCCTCTGTCCATGGGAATTCTCCAGATAAGAATACTGGAGTGGGTTGCCATGCCCTCCTCTAGGGGATATTCCCAATCCAGGGATCTAACCCAGATCTCCAGCATTGCAGGCAGATTCTTTATAGTCTAAGCCATCAGGGAAACGGTAATGTATGTAAAGCAACCACCAGAAAGGGAATCAGCTCTATTCTCTTTTCCTGTGTTTTCCATTATTCTGCATACGCGTGAGTATTGATTTATTATACTAAAACCTCCCAAATCCCCAGAGAGCAGCGTGACGAAGAAGGACTGACATCTCTCTGTCACAAGTGAACAGCCAGCTGGCACCCTCACTCAGGCAGGAAACAGGAATTCAGCAAGTGGGCCAAAGGGAGACTCAAGTTTTCAAACAGGAAGCGACATGGAATCTACTCCTGGCTGTCAGAGGTTGCTGGTGTAAAGCTCCAGAGGTCCGGAGGAAAGATGATGCCTGCTTTGTCGTCAAAAGGTCATTAGGAGGATTACATTGACAGCTAGCTTTGGGTCGCATGCCTAGTTCTGTGGAAAGGCAGAACCAGACTGAACGAGCTAACTTTAGTCAGAACCGTGACACTTAGTGGGCTTCCCAGGTGGCTCAGTGATAAAGAATCTACCTGCCAATGCAGAAGATGCGGGTTTGATCCTTGTGTTGGGAAGATCCCCTGGAGGAGCAAATGGCAACCTACTCTGTATTCTTGCCTGGAAAATCCCATAGACAGAGATGCCTGGAGGCTACAGTCCAGAGGGTTACAAAAGAGTTGTACACAGCTCACTAAACAACAGCCACAACAACATGACGCTTAATGCCCCAGGTGATCAGAACAAATCATTCACCTGGGCTGGGCCAGGATTCTTTCATGCGCTTATAACTCAAATGTCTTGGCTCCATTACGCTATGCGAACAAATGGAAGTAACAGTTTCATTAAATGGCAAAATTACTTTGGAGGAGATCCACCAGCCACTAACTTGACTGCTGGGAATCAGTCCACTGAAATGTGTCCTGGGGATTGGGGACTGCCGAGGCTTTCCTTGGCATATGTTAGGTAAACTAGACACACCCTGTGTTCTCTGATTTGTCATACTGAGGCCTCAGCTTCACTGTACAGCAATGCCTTTCCCTCCGCATATTGCCCTCTCTGTAAGAAGCATGGGGCAGGGGATATGTGCATCCTTTGCTATACCATCTCAAGCATGGCCCAGGCTTTCTATTCATTTCCTTTACCACAGCACAGATAGGCCTCACAACATTTATCAGGACTTTAACTCTTCATGAAGTAGACAGCCTCCATTCCAAGGACTGCAAAATGGAATGGAAGGCAGGAAGCTTTTGCAGGTTAAAGAACAGGGAAAAACAAAAATAGAAAATATCTGACTGTCTGGGGCCACACTGTCAACCTTGCTTGGGGTGAGAAGGAACAAGGAAATAAACTCAGTGTTGCCTTGCCATTTGGGGATTTGTTTAGTCGCTTAGTCATGTCCGACTCTTTGCCATCCATGGACTGTAGCCCACCAGGCTCCTCTGTCCATGGGATTCCCCAGGCAAGAACAGGGGGGTTTGTCTGACTGAATATACTGTGTTTCTGATCTAGTGGATGAATTACAGGAACATAAAAGTTCTGTAAGTTTTGGTTTGCTGAGGTAGTACTGTAGGCCCAAGAGTCTCCATGGTGGGCCTAAAATTTAGTTCAAGTCTAGAAAAAGAGGGAAAAATAGAACCCCCCTTTCCTTCCCTTTGTTTCTCCTCCCCACTCTCCCCTCCTTCTCCTCCCTCTCTTTCTCTTCCTCCCTGCTTTCCTTCTTATTTTTCTCTTCTTCCTCTTCCTTTTCCTCCCTCTCCTCCTCCCCACCCCTCCTTCTCCTTCTTTCTCTTTCCTCTTCCCTCCTTCCTTCCCTCCTTCTCTCCCTCCCTCCCTTCCTTCCTCTGAATAGTTACTGAATAACTACTAACACCTGCTGTGTGCCAGGCATGTTTAAGTAAAAACAGATGTGGTTCCTGCTCAGGGATCTTGCAGTCTAGCAGGGGAAAGAGACAGACAGTAACCAAACAATTACTCAAATAGAAATCATTTCAAGTTGATAAATGCTTTGATGAAAAAGTAGAGAGTACTAGATAAGGAGGAGCTTAGTCTGGGGAGTTAGGAAGAGTTCTTGACGAACTGAGAGCAGAGCAGGATGCTTGGCAGATTCACGGGCATTCATTCAGAGGCTGAGGGGAATGGGGAGAGAAAGAACATTTATTAAGGAAGGAACAGCTCGTGGGAAGGCTCTGAAGCAAGGAGGGTCTGGCCCTACGTCCAGGAACTGAAACGAAGACTATCTGAGAAAGAGAATGACATCAGAGCAGGGAAGAAAGTTAGGAAGATCACGGGTAGACCAATCATACGCCACTGAAAGGTTTTAAACAGGGCAGTGATATGGCCAGATGTGAAATATCCAAATAGAAATGCCGGCCTTCTGGGGATGAGTGCAGATTTCAAACAGCAGGCAAAAAAGACAAAGCTAGGGGCTTCCCTGGTGGCCCAGTGGGAAAGAATCCACCTGCCAAGGCAGGAGACACAGGTTCAATCCCTGGGTCTGGGAAGATCCTCTGGACAAGGGCATGGCAACCTATTGCAATATTCTTGCCTGGAGAATCCCATGGACAGAGAAGCCTGGCAGCCTAGAGTCCATGAGGTCCCGAAGAGTCAGACATGACTCAGTTGAGTAAATAACAACAGGAACAAAGTAACTCTGCTAGGAGAAAAAAAAATGGACTTGTAAACTGGATATATATTATTTTTTAAAGTATTAAAAAAGAATAAGCAACATCCACACAAACAGCTCCAAACTGGAAATAAAACAAATGTCTATTAATTGACAAATTGATAAATAAAATGTGCTATATCCATACAATGGAATCATTATTGGGTAATAAAAAAATGAAGTACTGATACATGCTACATGATACATGGATGGCCCTTGAAAACATTAAATGACTTGAGTGAGACAAATGACCACATATTGGATAAATTTGTTAAACAAAATTTCCAGAATAGGAAAGTCTATAAAAAAATTTTTTTTAATAAAAAAAGCTGTTGTATAGGGCTGGGGACAGGGTGGAGGATTGACTGCTAACAGATAAGGGGTTTCTTTTGGGGAAAAAAAAATTGTTCCAAAGTTAGATTTTGCTAATGATTGGGCAACTCTGGGAGTATACCCAAACCACTGAATTGTACATTTGAACACTGTATGATAAGCGGATTATATATCAATCAAGCTGTTAAAAAAGAAAATAAAAAATTATCTAGAAACTAGGGACACCTGTAGAAATAGATTTCAATCCTAATTTCTTCTCATTTTATATTTGTTGGCCTAGAAATAATTGTAGATCGCAAGAGACAACAGTGACTGTCTGCTAGCTTGAGTTGGGAGCATTTATTGCTGTTTTAGTTTAGGTTAGAATGAGAGAGTTGTGCCCATTGTGCATTAAGCTAGCAGTATGGAGCAGCTGTTTCAGTTAATCATTATAAGGACTGCAAACAGCATTCAAAGAGTACTTACTTGGTTCCTTCAGCATTTTAAATGAATGCTCTTAATATGTTAAAATAATACTTATTCTCGTTCAGTATTTTTCCTTTCAAAAAAAACCCTGTAGTGTTGAAATCTTATTTTCATTAAAATCAAGGTGTTGGCTTAACTTTAAAATATTGCTCCAGATCTTTAAAACATTTCTTTTCTAGTTCTTAAATTCTGATTAGGAATATGTGAGTCATTATTACACACTGCATAGGTTCAAAATAGCTACAGAGAAAGGGAATATGAGGTTGAGGTGGTGGGATGCTTCCATTTTCACACTCTGAGAAGGACAAGGTTTCTTAGGGAAGCATTCCTGGTATCTGTATTAATCAGTTTGATAGTTTCTCAGCTGCTGTGTGTGCGTGCATACGTGTGTGTGTGATAGTTTCTCAGCTGCTGTGTGTGCGTGCATACGTTGTGTGTGTGTGTGTGTGTACGAGCTTCCAATTTCACTTCACTTATGCTGCTGACTCTGTTAGGTTTTTATTAAAATTCATTTCATTTCCCTTCCCAGCTTCCCTCTTGCGGGTGTGTGCATGCCAAAATATAATTCAGGCTTAACCACTTTACGTGCAGGCTACTTCATTGTCTTGTTTTATGCATGAGGAAGCTGAGACTCACAGATAATAAGGTACCTTGCTTGATTTGGTTGAGTCACCAGTTGATGAGTTCTTCTAGTTGGAACTCAGGTCTCCAGATTTCTGTTTCTTGTTAGGGAAACATCTCCATTTTCTAGCCCTAGACCTCTATCTTTTCAAATCTTATACTCATGAATAAATATCTACATTGAACATCATTTTATGTTGGCTATTCTTAGAACAGACCTTTGTACAGAAGAGGTGGTAATCTAGGAGTTGTAAATGGAGGGGGAAAAAATCAAAGGTAACGATTTTTGGGGGGCCATTCGTTTTCCCCTGTAACAAAATTTCCCATTTATTTCTCCAATTTTAATTAAACAGCAGTAACTGAAGAATATCTAGATTTTTTTTAAACAAAATATGGCAAACAGAACCAGGACTCTGACCTAACAGATTTTAGAACAAGAATGTCAATGTCAACCGGAAATTAAAAACTTCCGGGCTCCTTCTTACATAGATTATAATCCTCTAATCTCCCATCTTCCTCTGTGGCCTTAAGATCCGTGCTCTGCAGCCAAGAGCTTAAAATTATTAAACCATAGATGTCTCTTCCCTATTTAAAACTCTCCAGTGCTTTCCACTGCATTCAGAATAAACTAATTCCTATATTGGCTTACAAAACCCTACAGGATATAACCTGTGCTTGTTTACTTCTCCAAGCGTGTTTCCAAGCTTACTTTCCTTTTACTTTCTCATACCTTCCCCCTCAAACCCAATTCAGGGCCTTAGAATTAGCAGTTTCCTTTGCCCCAAATGCTTCTGTGATATTTGCATGTCTGTTATGCAAACCGCTTCTTAAATGATTCCTCCTCAAAAGGGCCACTCCATTGCAATCGTCATCACATCATTCCCTGCATTTTTGCGTGGAGCTTAACACCGAGATATTTTTCTCCCCTGCCCATAAACTCCCTAGAACCTAGATTTACGTGTTTTTGAGGATGCTCAATCGAGAGTCTGAATAGTCCCTAACATAGAAGCTCAACAAAAATTTGTTAAGTGAAGAAACGAACATATGAATATGCCCTTTCTTCCTTGCCCTCCTCTCTTCCAACCAAGGCAAAACTCATAATGACGATACAGTTAAAAATGTCCTTCTCATCTATCAGGTATCTCCACTCTTGAGGAAAAGATGTCTTCGAGGAGACTGCAACTTCACTGGACTAGCCTTCCGATTCTACCTTGATTCTAAACATATTAGCTTTTCATCTCCGTCTTGGTTTCTCGGTGATCAAAGCTTTACTTCCCGATTCTGACATCGCCTCACGACGGAAAGGTGAGCATTAGGGCCTGGAGATCCCTTGATGCCAGTTGTTGAGGTCTGCACGGGGCCGTGGGCCTGGAGCGCTGTGAGTGGTCCTCCGGGAAATGCAGGGGGGAAGGGGCGGAGCTGTGTCAGAGGATGAGCCCTTCTAGAGCCATCGGATCTCGAGGGGCTGCCGCTATGGGAAGGGGCCCCCGGAATCAGAAGCAAGCACAAGCTACTCTGGGGCGAAGAAGGAGCCCAGCTGACCTCCGGCGGTAGAACCTAGGGGACGAAGGAAAGGAAGCAGGGCCTTACACCCGAACCGCAGAGCAAGCCAAGGTTTGGATATTTTGCCAGAGGAAAGGGTTAAACGGTTCCCCAGGTAACGGACCAGGAAGCGCGCAACACGTCTGCGGGAGGTTCGTAGGTCAGCCTCGAGTTTAAAGCTCCCGTGGGCCAAACGGACTCTGACCAATGGGAATGCCGCTGGGCATGGTCACGTGACGCGCGCGGCCATCCGGCTGGCAGCCCCGGAGCACGTGGGAAGGCTTTTTCCTGTTCCTTCTCTCCCGTCTAAAAAGCCCACCCACTTTTTGCGCGGGCTTGGTCGCGGAGTTCTTCTCGCGAGAGGCGGGGAGTCCTCTCGCGAGAGCGAGTGGGAGGCGTGAGGACTCTCGGAGGTGTTGCGGGCTGGAGCTGCGGTGGCGGAAGCCGGGGGCGGGCGGGCCGGCCGCGGGGCGGGGAGGGGGGGAGGGCTGGGGGCCGCTGCGGGAGGGGGGCGCCCGCCTCCTTGGCCGCTCGCGCCGCTGGTCGTTGCGGGCGGGTGTCATGCTTGTGAGCTGCGGAGGCTGCGGCCCCCCAGGTGAGCCTTGGCGCGGGTCCGCCTGCTGAGGTGAGCGGCGCCCGTTGGCTGGGGCGGCGGCGGGGCGCGGGGCCTCGCTGGATGGAGCGGCCGGGAGCGGCCCGCAGCCCAGGCTCTGACTTCGGGGCTGCCCGGAGCTGCGCCTTCGCACGGCGGAGGGAGGAGCGGGGCGGGGAGAGGAGAGGAGAGGAAGCCCGAGGCTCTGGGCCTGAGGAAACGGGGACGGGCGACCTCGGGCTTCCTGGGGTCTGAGGGCGGCGGCGGGGCGGCAGCTCTTTGGGTGACAGGCCTAGTTTCCGTCCCCTAAGGTGGTCTTAAGAGCCGGGGCCCCGCCGTGCGTGCTGCTGCGTGTGCCTCGTTGGTGTGCGTGCTGCACGCACCGAAACCTTTGCGGGAGGAATAGGAGGATGCACTTTGTCCCCCGAACCAACAGCCATCCTCTGTCAGACCCCTTTGAGCCCTGGAATCGGGCACAGCCCAAATATTGTGACAAACGGAAAGCGTCAAGCAGCTCCTCGGCGTGCTACTTGGATTTATCCGCTCTCAGATTTCCTTCAGCGCTGTTAAACGGCTCAAATGCAGGCCACCACCCCTCATCTGAATGGACTGGGTAGACTTACTCTTTTATTCCAGGCACTTAAACTGCCTTATTAAAAAAATACGTGGGTGTGACCAAAGTGTTAAAAACGTTGGCAGAATAACAATGGGAGTAGAATCTGAACCGCAGTGTATGACGTGGGGACAGCCTTTCTGGTTTCTTTCCACTGAAACCCCTGGTAAACTGGAGGTAGTTTAGCTTAAGATGCTAAGGAAATTTCAGGGTGAGAAATACTGCTGAGACATATCTGATGGCCTTTTTGCAGCCTGGCGTTAAACATTCTGGTTCGCTTTTCAGCCTTGTAATTCCTCAGTCCCTTGCAAAACTCATAAGCTTTCCTTAGCTGTTTTCCACCTTGTTAGGGATGATATATTGATTGATACTGATTTTGGTATGTCTGGAAATAGGAAATGTACTCAGAAAATTTAGGGTTCTCAGCAGTTATTTTAATGTCTTATTATTGTCTTATTTATGGTTTTAGAGGAAATGGCATCCCAGTGCCCAGCACAATCACTGTCAGTTTAGATACTACCATTTTAATGAAGCTCTTTAAATTCACAGTTATATTTTTGAAGAAGTACCCTGATTATGCATACTTCTTTATGGCTCTTGTGGCAGAACTGACCCAAAGGTTGACAGTGAATTTCACTCTCGGCTGTCACACAAGTTTATGAGAAATCTGAGAATGTAAAGGGCAGTCAGAACAAATTGCCCAAATTGAACTGGTGCCTAGTGATGAATATCTGTACCCACTTAGCTGCTCTGTTAATAAAGGCCTAGTGGTTTACCAGGCTGATGATATTTCCCAGTTATTGAGGAGATGGGACCTGCGGAAGACCCTGAACCACAGTAAGAAATTCTCTAGCTTTTCAACTCTTCAGAGAAGTCTAGAAGCTGAAGAAGTCTTCCTTTGCCTTTCAAGGCTGGAAGAAGGATAGTACATTTGTTTTTCTTTTTTTTTTTTTTTAATGAAAAATTCCAGGAACTTAACTGTCTGGAAAAGTAAATCAAACCAAATCAGATGATAAATTTCAGGTTATTCTTAGGGAAATTTCCACTAGTGAGTAGGCTATGCTGTTATTTGTAACTTGGAGAAAACATGAAAAACTTCAGCAGTATCTTTCTGAGAATGGGCAAAAGAGACTTTTATAGATTTAAGAAGTTCTCTGCCATTTCATCTTGGGAAGCTGATTTTCAGGGATAGAAAAAAATTTTTTTTTTTTGCTGGTTTTTATCACTTGTTGGCAATATTTTCAGGTTTAGGATGTAGATACTTGTTAATGAAGTCACTTTGGGTAGGGTGATTATTTGATAAGCTAAACTGTTCTTTTTCTGGCCTGCATTTTAGTAGTAAAATCAATGATTTAGAGGAAATGAGGAATGGGACAGGTCAGGAAAAGATCTAAGCTGGCCTGGGCTTGAGTTAAGGGTTAGTATATAAACTGCTAAAGTAAGGAAAGAAACATACTTCATCAATTTAGAAACAAATCAGACAGCTCCAAGTGGCTTTATTCTGTCACTCATCTTCGTATATTAAAGTTTATTATAAAATATTAGCATCAAGGCATTTGAAATGTATAGGTTAGAGACTGGACAGGAGAAAAGAAAACATTTTTGGACTAATCAGAGAATGTTTCATGGGAAAAAATAGATAAATGGCATAGAGGATTGGAACAGATTAGATATTACTTGAGTGAAAAAGAGGTACAGTGTAAAAGAAAAAAGTAAAAAGAAAAGAGTTTGTGTTTGGGAGTCCAGCAGATCTGTTCGTTGATATTACAAAGCCTCCTTTTCTTCATCCCCGACAGGAGAGTTTTTAAAACCTTAGTTACTGTGAAGCACATAGTAACTGCTTACCCAGTGTTTTTTTTTTGACCTCTTTTAATGTCTTGAGGATTATTTGCCTGCAAGAAACAGAAACCATTTGAATTAACTTACTTAAAAAGGGCGTTTGTCAGACAGAAGTGTCTGAAGTCCAGCTCAGCGTTTGGAAACCAGAACAGGCAGTTAAGCAGCCAGTTTTCCTCTGGGAAGCCATGACATGGGTCTTGTGTCTCTTACTCTGTGATGTCTGTTTCGACTTCTTTCAGACTGACTCTCTCTTTCAAGTTCTTGGTTTCTGTTTCCCCGTACCTTTGGTTTGCATGAGACTTTGGTTTGCTTTAGTGCCGACACAAGATGTTTTGATTTTGCAGTATGGTTCTCTAGAGATATCTTCATGTCTTAATTCCGAATTTCTGGAGAGAGAGAGAGTCCAGTTGGTCAGGTACCTACTTGTAGTCCTGTTGGCTGAGGGTGGGGAAAGATGGAGAAGATGTAGGTGTGCCCTACATAAAAGTCCCAAAAAAGTCCCACAGTTTGTATTTTTTCAGGCTGGGTACTACAAGTTCTCTAATAAAGGGGGTGTGAACAGGCAGGAAAAGGTGGATACTTCCGGTGTACTCTGACCTCCTACAGTTAGAATTTTCCCCTTAGTAATCCTCTGAACTTGTTCTCAGCAATGATCTCCTTCAGGACAGGTTCTAGGTGTATGAGGGCCAAATGTGTATGTAAATCAGGTGTCCCCAACCGCTAGGATCTAATGCCTGATGATCTGAGAAGCTGATGTAATAATAATAGAAATAAAGTGAACAATAAATACAATGTGCTCGAATCATCCTGAAAACATTCCCCCCCCCCCCCCAGCCCTGCCAGTTGGAGGAAAAATTGTCTTCCACAAGACTGGACCCTGGTGTCAGAATGGTTAGAGGACCACTGAAGTAAATGTTTTGTGTCTCAGTTTTCTTATGTAAAAATGGGTATAAAACAGCAATTTCTGCTGTGAAAAATATGAATTCTGTTTATCAGCAATTCAGCAGTGCCTGCCTGGCAGAGTGTAAGGGATGTGGTGTGACTGTGACTGAGGGCTGTGGGTACTGCGGTGTGGCTCCTGCAGCATTTGAAGAAGAAACTCATTCCTAGCTAAGTCTAGTGCTGACCACTGCATACTTAAAACTGTTTCTTGACTTGAGTGACACCTAAATTCTCCTAAATCGCTACCTGCTTTGACTGCCACTGATTTGGGGTTCTTCGTTTACCTGCCTGGGGACTGTTCGGCGTGATTGTCTTCTTGTCTTGTCAGAGTCTCTAGGGTCAGCTTTCAAGCTCTCTCTATGCAGATAATTCCTAGAGTAGCGTCTCTAGCTCTGACTACCACAGCTAAATGTATTTTTTAGGTGCTCTTTGGATATTATCTTGACATAAAATAACACTATCTTCCACACCCTCTATTTGGCTTCACTTACAGCTCCCCAACCTTGAAACCTTAAAGTTACCTTTCACGCTCTTTTGTGCCTTGTGTATTCTGTTGGTTAATAGGCTCTGCACAGAATTTTAGAATGCTTCACATGTGCCAAGCACTGGGCTCATCTGCAAAGGAGATCTGTTCACTCATTCTTGCTGCTGGCAGTTGAGGGTAGAACATTATTATTATTTGCATGAGCTGCTTAAGTGCCTTTTCAGGAATATGTTCTTAGAGCTGTGAAATCACAGATGCCACTGACATGGAGAAATGTGTTCCTGAATTAAAATTTTGAGCATACTTTTTTGTTAAAAATAATCTTGTAGGTGGGGATTATGCAGAAGGTTAAGAACATTATTACCCTACTTTCTAGGAAGCGTATTCACATTGAATGCGCAGCCTCAGTATTTTAGGGTATTGTTTTTAAGCTGTGTTTGTTGTTCATATACAGGAAATTATAGAGAAGCAGATATCTTAGTAGATAGATTACATTCACACTTTTTACATGAATGATTATTGTGTTGAAAGACAAAGTAGTAACTGATAGTGTGATATTTTTAGATTTTATAAATCAAACTGCAGGACTGTACCCAAGGAAAAAGCTAGCATTTTTCAGTTCTTTGTACATCAGGTATTGTTTTTAAATGTATTACTTAATTGTATCCTTATAACCATCCTGTGAAGATGAAGCCTTGGGTTCCTTATCTGCAAAAAGAATAGCACCCTTTCACACCACTTTGTATTTGATGGTTGCTCTGGGGTTAACAAGATAACTCATCAATATTGCTTCTTGTATAGTGTAGGACAGGATTTTTTTCAGTTCTTAACACACGATGTGTTTTGTCACACATCATATTTATATGTATGTTGTAAACCCCATAATTCATTGTTATTTTCAGTTTAAAAGTTGTTTTTTAAGGAATTAAAAAAGCAGAAAATATTTTTTATATTACCCTTATATTGACCCTTTGAGATATTATGCTTAGTTTAGATCCAGATTTGCATGTGATATTGTTTTTCTTTCGCCTGTAGAAAAAAATTTTTTTTAACATTGATTATAATGATGGTTGGTTGGTGATGAATTCTCGTAGCTATTTTTAGTTCAAGTAAATTTATTTTCTCTTAATTTTTGAAAGATATTTGGGAATGCGTATCTGGGTTGACACTCTTTAGATGTTTGCCCATTGTTTTATTTTACGGTTTGGCATAGTTTCTAATAAGAAATTTGTTGCCTTTGTTCCTCTGTATGTAATGTGTAGTTTTCTCTCTGGTTGCTTCCAAGAGTTTCCTCTTTATCACACATTTTCAGAAATTTGGTTGTAGAATGTATTGGTGAAGTCCTCCTCATGTTTGTTTCCTTAGGGTTTGCTAACCTTACATCTGTCAGTTTATGGTTTCCATCAACTTTGGGACATTCTGAGCCATTTTGTCTTCATATGTTGCTCCTTGTTCCCACACTTTTTGGGATTCCAGTTATTCATCTTTTACAGTGAGTCATTTAAGTTCTCTGTACAGCATTTTGAGCAGTTTCTATTGCTATGTCTTTAAACTAACTGAGCTTCTCTCTTGCAGTGTCTAATCTGCTGTTAATTGCATCTGGGATGTACTTTATTTTTATCTCTAGAATTTCAGTTTGAATCTCTTGCATCTTCTGTTCTCTTCTTATCATAATCCTGTTTTCTCTCCCTTCTTGACTATATGGAACGCATTTGTAACATAGTTTTAATATCTTTTCTGTGCATTCCATTATCTCGGTCATTTCTGGATCTGCACTTAGTGACTTTTATCTTCCTGCTTATGGGTCTTATTTTTCTCCTCTGTATATCTGATAGTTTTTGACTGTGTGCCAGCCATTAAATTTTATGTTGTTACTTGCTCAGTTTCATTGTATTCCTTAAGTGTTGGAGTTAGTTGGAGTATACAGCTAGATTTTTTGTAGTCTGTTGGGTGTTTTGAGGTTTGACTTTTATCTTTGTTAGGGTAAGTCCAGAACAGACTTTAGTGCTGAATTAGTTCCTCAACTGAGGCAAATTTCCTTCTGAGGAGTCCATCCATTTCTTGGTATGTTACAGAGTTTTCCCACTCTGGTTGGTGGGACTTATTCCAAAAGTCCTGTGTGGCTTAAGGTACTATTTGGCCTACTGCTCTCTGGAAATTATTTCCCCATACTCAGCTACTCGGCACATATCAGCAGTAGACCAAGGACCCTAGGAAACCCACCTTGCAGATCTGTAAAGTTCTGACTCTTTCTGAGCTCTTCCTCCAGTACTCTGCCCTGCAAATTCTAAGCACCTTGGCCTTCCCAAACTCTGGCCCCTGTTTCTTTGATTCGGTGAGACTGCCAGACTGCTTGGCATGCGTCTCCTTGTGTTGGGACCTGGAAGTGTTTCTCTTGGATCATAGTCTTGCATAGATCCAGTCTTGTGTTGTCTCTTGTCTGATAGTGTCTGAAACTAATGTTTCACATATTTTGTCCTATTTAGTTGGATTCATATTCAATAGAATATTTACTTTTAACACTGGATATTTCAGATTTGGCCAAAATATATATTTGGAGTATTTATTATAAATTGTTCAGAAATATTATAAAATTAGAAATTATTGGAGAGTTATATTTTTAGAAATAATTCTTTAAATGTAGAGGTATCCATTTAAACATTTAAAGATCTACTTTGTACTTTAAAAATAATTTTTTATTTTTTCAGCAGATGTTTGAATGCTTACTGTGCTTGAATACAAATACAATAAAACACTTTTGTCTTCAAAACTCAGAAAGAGGGAAGCATGCAGTGTCAGTTTTGTATGTATATAATTCTTTAAAAAATCACCGAGAGCACACTATTTACGTTCTTCTGTAGCTTTCTTTTTTCCTTAATATATTGTGAACATTCTGGACTATCGTCAGTATATATTGCTTTCTTTCCAACACAGTCATATGAATTTATTATAATTTATTTGACTTGTTGGGCTTCTAGGTTATTTTTAGTTTTCATCCTTTTTGTCTTAGTGAATATTCTTTCACATATCTCCTCGTGAATTTTGTGTGAGTATGTATATAGGATAAATTTTAAGAAGTGAAATCGCAGGATCAAGGATAGGTACAGTTTATTCAAAGTGTCTGATACCTGTTTTCTGTGCTCTTTATAATTGTTTTTCTGCTTTTCATTTGTTTTCTTTTACATTCTGTGGTATTTACTTTTCCGTTGCGATAGTTCTTAAAACTTTCTTGGTTGTTTCCGTTTCAGCAATATCTATTCTGCTTTTTTGCTGCTTCTCAGAAGATTTCATTGATTTCGTGGTGTTTTATATCCTATGGCTTTCCTGAGCTCTAACAGCTTACTTTTCAGTTGTTTGCCTTGTCCATATGTACTTTCTTTTCTTTGAGCTGCTTCGTAAAACATTATCCAGGTTCACTCTAATATTTGACTCTAGAGAAAAACCCTTAGTGATTTCCTGTTTAGGACTCTTGTTTATTATTCACCCAGAATGGAACACAAAACAAAACAGCATTAAGGGAAAAGTTCCTAACATAAAGATGCTCCAGGGAAAAATGCTGTATTTTTGGCACCTTTTGTGACATCTGTTTAAAAGTAATCTTCTGTAATTATGAAAGAGTGAGGAACCCTGTCTCCCTCTATATGCTTTTGTGTCTTTTCTAAAGAGATTTTTGTTTCTTTGCTTTATCAGAAGTATGAGTCATACCATCTCTTGCTGGATTCACTTTTATGGACTGTTTCATAGATATTCTTTGATAGATTTCTTTTCTCTGCTAGGTTAATATTTTGCTTATGTTTTAAGTGAAACACAGAAGTAATGCAGTAGGATTCAGTAACTATTTTTCTTCAGTGAGTGAAGCAGAGTGTAAATGTGGGATTAAAACTAGTTTCTTAAATTCTAAAAATAGATAATGTGAGTTTTGGGTGGCATGAGTGTGTTTGGAGTTTTTTTTTTTCCTTTCTTCAGTGTATCTCGTGTGTGTGTGTGTGTGTGTGTGTGTGTGTGTGTTTTAATGATTCTTTGTAGGTTCATACTGGATTGTTTAGTTCTCAGCTTTGAAAAGGGTGTCCTGTTTAGGTCTGCCATTCAGGAATATTTCAGGTAGTGAGCTGGGGTAGCACATGGTGTCAGATATGGTTGTTGTGTCAGAGGCCCTGGCCTTCCCCGAAGGCCTTGTGACTGCTTCTTGCCTCGGGGGCTTGGCCTGTTGCAGCATCCACCTTCTGGTGAGGTAGTGGGTCAGTTTCACGTTTGGTGACGCCGCCATTGAGTTCAAGTTTAATCTTTGCTCCTGTTGCCTTTATTCAGCAGCTGCAAAGGTAATTGCTGTCTCCCATCTCTTTTAGCAACTCCATCTCTTGGGGAAGATTAGGGGTCAGAGAAAGTAAAGATGCTTTGCACACTGGTTGTCTGTCCTTGCTCATTGTGCACCATGGCCGACATCATGCCATGGTGGGAAGGCCCTCTCGGGCTCTCTTTCTGACGTCTGGCATGGTCCTTATTGCTACTACAAAGTGCGATGAACAGCTTTTCAGGCCTCTGTGCACTGTAGAGAGGAGGGTAAGCGAGTGGGTGCTAGAGTTTGAAGATCTGGATTTGCGTCTCAGCTCTCTACTGCTCACTGTGTGGGCCTGGTGAGTGGTTAACTTTGCTCACCTCTGTTTTTCTCACTGTAGAACTGGATTCTGCCGGTCCCAGGGATTGAATGATACGTGCAAGGAAGTCTTTTAGCACAGCTGTTGGTGTGTTTTAAGCTCTCCTGAGAACCCTGGCTGTTCCAGGGGCATTCTTTCCTTTGATGAATTCCCAGAAGTGGAGTGGCTGTGTCAGAGTGTAGGGGTGTTTTCAGGGTTTTGGCATGCATTACAAAATTGTGCTCCAGAAAGGTGCTAGTTGACTCAGGAACTGAGTTAGAGTTTCACTGCTGTGGCATCCTTGTGTTGGCCTCTTAATTTTATATGTTTTATGTGAAGTTTGAGGCAAGTCCACTTGTCTCTGAGGGGTTTTGGTAGCTGTAGAGAACTTGGGGTGGGGAGAGGAGGAAGGGAGAGTGTCTTGGACTGGGACGAAGAAAAGGATTATTTGTTTGCTTTGGTTACATAAACCTTTATACCTTGTTTTGAGAATTTTGGTCCTCTTAATCATTTTGGTAGGTAAGTAAATATTTTAGTTCTCCTTTTACCTATGTTTTATAGTTTTTAAAGTGCCTCTTATAAATTTCTGTTTGGTTCTTACAATACACTTGTCCAGTAAGTAGGGTAGTATACATCGAGGTTAACATGCATCATATACACACAGATATATACATAGAGGAAACAGATCCAGAGAAAATGCAGTTTGCCTAGAGGGAACAGAGCTAATGAGAGTCACAAGGGGGATAAATGCTGCTTTTCTGCATCCCAGTGTATTGCTCTTTTATCTTATGCTGTCTAGACATTGCTTGTCTTTCTGACAACTCTGCTTCAATTCCAGTCATTAATCACGTTTTACTGTTAGACCAGAATAGAATAGAAATTTATTTTAATTCAGAATAGAAATTCTTTGTCTAAAAATATTAAATTCTGGGACTTCCCTTGCAGTCCGGTGGTTAAGATTGCGGTACTACTGCAGAGGGCACAGGTTTGATCCCTATTTGGGGAGCTGATAGCCTCCCCAAAAGTGTGGCCCCCCAAGAAATAAAAAATATAATTCTTTGTGAAAAATTAGAATCTAGGAACCCCTAAAGTGAGGTGCATGTGTGTGCAGGCACTGATACTTAAGTTTTATCTTTGTAGCAAAAGAATATAAAATTAGAACTCCACTATATAATTTAGATTTTCTTTCCTTTTTTTTTTTTTTTTTGCAGTTCTGTGGGGGACTAGTTTGAAGTTTGGTTTTGTGTATAAATCTCTTCATAGTATAATATCAACCAAATGTCTTGAAAACCTCAACTAGGTAATTCTTGATAAGACCAATTTGACTGAAACTGATTAGGCATGTCTTCAATCTCTGTTCAGATATTTTTTAGTATTAAGGATTTAGAATTCAGTTCTCACTCCTGCCCTTTACAGTAATAAAGCATTTTCCTTGTAAGGCTTTGACCCAGAAGGGCTGTATATGCCCCGTTCTATACCTGTATCCATAGCATCTGGTGCCATAGATTTTGAATGAAGGGACAAGTTAACTGTGGTCAAATGTGGGTATTCAGTGGTTAATACCCAAGTTGATTTAAGCTCTCAAATGTATTACATTAAAGCATTGATCAAAAGTGACATAGCTCTAGTGTTTTCTACCAAGGAGGGTGTGTGTGTGTGTTTTAAATACTATGGTATTAATCATTTGAATTGGATGTTTTTGTCATTGGTATGCTCCTAAGAGTCCTGTAGAAGGGATTTGTTTTTATCTGATATGTACAGATTTCATATTTTCATTTGTATATTATTAAACCTTTCTCCCCAAGAAATAAGAATGTCTAGAGCATTCATGGTTGCTCTAGGAATAGAGTCACTTTAAGGAGACAAGAAGGTTGACGTTCTTTCTGTGAAATTCTATGTTTTAGGTTTATTAAAAGTTTTTGAAATATTTCTCATTAAGGCTTTCGGATATTGTTTGTAATTAAAAAGGGCTAAGACTGACTAAATATGGGTAATTTTTAATAAATAATAATTTTGAACCTAAAAACATTTTGTAATGATTTGATCTCATTAAGGTGCCAGTATTCATAGCTTTCATGAATATTCAAATATTCATGTTAGACTACTGAGCACATTTTTATGTCTGAGAATCTTCGTTTTATGTTTTCATTTTTATAAGTGGCTGAATTTGAAGAAGTTATTTTAGGACAAAATGCTTGCCTGAATTACTCAGATCAATAAATTAGTTTCTTTTACTATTTTTTCTTTAGGTCTTTAGTGGATTAACTCTTCATTGATTACATACAACAGCAGTATAGTTATGGCGACCTTCCAGTCCTTCAGGAACAATCACATGAAAACTAGAGCATCTGTCAGAAAAGTAAGTTCACTATATTAGATTCCTTTTAGTGACAGTTTTAGTAAAAATGTTAATCTTTTTCTGAAGTCAGAGTCTTTAAGCAGCTGTGTTATGGTATTACTGTTTTTACACTTGATCTTAGCCAAAAGGCCAAGAAGGAATTGATATTACTGTTTTTAAATGAAGCTTATTTATTGAAATCAATAATGATAAAATGCAGAGATTGGGATATATGAAAACAGTGATATGAAATCATGGAGACAATAAATTTATTTCCCAAAGACCAAAATCTCTCCCTGTTTCTTCTCAGTAGTTTTCTTTCTTCTTCTTCACAATATAAGCATCAGGTGTGACTTTTCTTACATAAGCGTTAGCTTTACCTCAAAATATTACTGTTCACTGATTTACTCAGCAGATATAAACCTGAGTGCTGCTAGTATGCCTGGCCCTGGGCTAGGTAGCAGGTGGAAAATAAAGAGCGAGCAAATGAAATGTGATTCCTGATGCTTTCGGGTTTCTAGTCTGAGGAGAAACCCTCTCTCTATTCCTCTCTTGTGATGATTCTGTTACCCTTTCATTCTTGACATTTTTCTTGACTAACGCTGTGGGGGTGTCACTTGACGAAAGGGAGAATGAACTCTGGAGGATGGTTAGCAGTCTTTGTCAAACCTTTTTTTAGCTTCATCTCCTGCATTATATGACACTGTTGACAAGTCCTTGCTTGACAAATGGTCTTTGACTTCTTGCATTGTAGCTTTTCCTCGCTGCTCTCTTATGGTAGCTCTTGTCTTCTCTGCAGATCTTCTTTCCAGCTTCTCATCGTTAGTGTTCTTAAAAGCTGCTAGGCCTGCTTTTTCATTTAGCTATTCATTTCTTCAGAGATCTAAGAAACGTTTGGGTTTGACTATAACTGGAATAGAGTGGTTGTCGAAAAAGGTGCCTGCAAAGTTGGAAAACAGAAAGTAAACTTACTTATTTTATATTTTTTAATTGGAAGATAATTGCTTTATAATATTGTGCTAGTTTCTGTAGTAATTATATTTTTAAGTAATATGCCCTTTGTGTTTTCAGGGACCTTTAACCTTGGTAGGTCCCCTTTTTAATTTGAAGAAAGAGACCTGGGTTCGATCCCTGGGTCAGGAAGATCCCCTGGAGAAGGAAATGGCAAACTCACTCCAGTACTCTTGCCTGGAAAATTCCATGGATGGAGGAGGGTGGTGGGCTACAGTTCATGGGGTCGCAAAGGTTTGGACACAACTGAGCGACTTCACTTCACTTCACTTCACAGTAAAAACTATTTTCTCTGTGTTTTTACTTTTTGTAAACTATAGGTATATTATAGTTTTTTCAGATTAGCCATTGGATCCATAGCTTTAAATTAGTAATTAAACTGTACTGATTGCTTTAAATTAATATTAGAACTAAGAAAATGCACATATACAGAAAATATAATAGTGAGCTAGTGACCCTGTACTCCAGGCATTGTACTACCTACCTGTTTAATTTGAATTCACCAGTGTATTCAGCCACAGCCGAAACGTCATACTGTTAATTTAATATTGTTATTTAGCCCATTGTTTATATTAGGCACATGATAAAGTTCTGGTTTGAATTCTCTTGACTATTTGGAAACCCTTTTAGATAGAAGTATATGAATCTAAATATTATATACTCTTTGTATGTATGTGTGTTTTGCATGCACAGTACAACTTTGACATCTTTATTTCAAAAGGTGTGTGTGTGTGTGTATATATATATATTTATACATATTAGCTGACAAAAACTTCCCTGTTGGCTAATGTGGAGATTGGAAATGTATACTCAGATTTTATAGATTTCACCTTACTTTGCATTAAAGATAAAGAGATACTTTGAATATTATTGGGAATCAGGGACTATGAGAACCATAAAGAATTGTACTTTCTATTCCATTAATTTTTTCTAACATTTTATTATGACAATATCAAGCCTATAGAGAAACTATAGTACACCCACATGTACACCTACATACCAACCACCCCTATTCAGCAGTTAATATTTTTGTTTTATTTCTGTGTGTGTATTTAATTTTTGGCAGAACCATTTGAAAATTAATGGTCTTTATTTTTTTTAACTATAATTAATTTATAATATTGTGTTAATTTGAGGTGTAGAGATTCAGAATCTTTTTCATTATAGGTTATCACAAGATGTTGAATATAGTTCCTTATGCTATACAGTAAATCCTTGTAAAAGTTAACATTCTTGATGTCTTTTCACTTCAGACATGATCACATTCAAGAAAATTAAATACATCCCCTTGTATCTAACACGCAGCCATACTCAGATTCCCTTATTACTCTGAAAATGATTTTATAGGCCCTCATCCACCCCACTTCCATTTTGGGTTCAGTGTAGGCTCCTATTGCTTTTGAGCTAATTGCATTTGATGGTCATGACTCATATTTTTGAGGAGTGGTTCTGAAAGAGCTTCTCCTCTTTTGCTTTGTTTTTAAATTCAAGACTGACTGGTTGAATGGGCCAGGCCCTTGTATAGTGTTCCACATTCTGCATTTGTCTGGTGGTTTTCTCACAGTGCTGTTTAACTTTATTCTTCTCCCCTCTCTATATGTTTCATATAAACTAGAAGTTAGGTGTAAAGGCTTAACTTAGATTCAAGTTAAAAATTTTTAGCCAGGATACTAAAGGATAGTGAGAAGACAAAATTGCAGGTTTTCCTAATGATTAGTGATGCTAGAATCGATCAGTTGATTAGGGTAGTAACTTGTCCATTTTAAAAGTGTATATTCTGTTTTTTAGTTAGCAAATAATCTATGGGATGACACTTGGTGGTGTGCAAGCATCTTGTTTTTTCAACTTTCATTAACACTTTTGGCATGCCTTGATGGTCCTTTCCTGCAGCTAATTCTTGAAAGTTGCAAAATGGTGATTATCAATTTTCAGATGAATGACTTGGTGGAATAGTCACCTTAAATGGATGCAAGTGGTTTAAATTTATTTGTGTTGCTCTGGAAGCATTGATTTTAAAATCATCTTTTATTTATTTGCAGTCATTTATTTATTTATTCACTCGTTTATTTAAGTTGCTCAGATTGCCCCAGACTTGGTCCCTATAAGCCTTTTCAGGCAATGCCAAAGTCCTTTTCTCAGGCTTATAATTCTTTAATTGCTTCCTTGCTTTCTAGTATAAGACTGACCCTGTTTCTGCTTTACCGTCCTCAGACCTGGAATGGACTCTTTCTCCACAGAACCTTTGATTTAGAAATCAAGATCTGGGCACTAACTGTGACTCTTGCTCTTTTACTGTCATGAGTTTATGTTGATTGCTTACGTTCAGATACCACATTTCATATTTTTCTCTATTTTAAGTTCGTGTTCATAATTTAGCCTGAAAATTTCCACTCATTAGTGAAGAGAATCATTTAAAATTTCGAATATTCAAATATGGGGGGGAAAAGCAGTACAATGAACACCGCATACACTCTTCACTTAGATTCACCCTGTTAACATTTTACCAAACCCATTCTGTGTGTATATACGTACATACACACTTCCCTTTTGAAACCAAATGAGAGTAGGCTACAGACATTATTTTACTTCTTGTCTTCATATGATAGCATGCTTCTCTTAGGAACATCAGCATTATTACCGTCCTTTAGAAAATCATTAATTCAGTAGCACAGTCTTAACGTGTAATCCATGCATAAATTTCCCCAGTTGTCTCAGTGTCCTTGTGATGATTTTCCCCTTGCCTCTCATCTAGGAGTCAAGCAAGGTTGACATTGTCTACTTGGGTATTGTATCTTTTTGATCTCCCCACCCCCGTCGGCTCCATCTCTGGTCTAAATTCTTTTCTCCTGATGGCAAATCTTTGGAAGAGTTTGTACCACTTATCTTGTAGAACATCTTCATATTCCTAGTTCACTTGTTTTTCCCTGGGGTTAGGTTCAGGGGGCACACCTCAGGATGATGTCGTGCTCATTCTCGTGTGTCGGATTAAAAGGTGCATCTTGTTAAGGCCAGGCTTGACTGGATAGTTAGTTTCCCTTAACTACCTTAACTCTGATAAACCACCAGTTATCTCCAGCATAAAGACACATAACCCCTTTATAATTAATACTGTTAATAAGTAATCCATAGGATGATGTGGCAAAACACTGTATCTTGTTCCCCAGTAGCTTTTAATCTGGTGGATGAGGATACATTGATAGTCCTTTCCTGAATCAGTAGTTATATTGGGAGTTACAAATGAATTTTTAAATTTTGTCATTCTGTTCATATTTGTTAGCCAGTGTTCTAAGGTAAGGTAGCACAGTCCTCCAACCCTTACCCTTTTATCTGTCTCTCTTAATGGACTTGTAGTTTCTTTTAAAACTCAGCTGTTGTACTCCATTACCATCTGTATTCTTCTGATGCTTAGATCATCCCATATTTGGCCAATTGGAATTCCTTCAAGTGTTGTTCAAGCTTCTGTGTTCTTTTGAGACACTTTCTTTCGTTGTGTCACAGTAAGATGTTCAGCTGCACTTCATAAGTTTCTGCCTCAGACCTGGAATTCCTCCACTCAGGGAACTTCTAGTTCTTTTAATTGGTGAATGGTATTTAGAAACCAAAATTTGTGTGCTGGATATGCTCATTGCTCTTAAGGGTCATTGATTCTATGATCTATCAATGGAAAAAATGTAGTACATACGTTTAAAGAGTCCTGAGTTCATATTGAAAGTTCAGATTTAACATTATATTTTTTAAAAATTGCCTTGATTTCATATTTGCATCTTTTCTCTTTGTTGAGTTCATATTGTATGTGAGGTACTGAAATCTGGGGTAATAGATTGAGTAAATGACAATTACCTCAGTAATTTGGGTTAACAGGTAGGAAAGACATACATACAAAAGCAGTAATTATAATACATTGTGGTTTAGATTAAATGATCTTAATGTGCAAACAATACAGTAGGAAGTTTGGGAGACCTGTATTACGACTAAGGGATGGGAAATCTTCACAGGTCTTGGAATATGTAGGATTTCTACAGGGGAACATTAGGGAATAAGGACATTTTTGCTAGAATAACGATCAAATCAGAAGGGGGGAATAAGGTAGAGAGAGATTAATGTTCTCTTTATATTTAACTATAATACTCATTTCTTTATGAAATTTTCCTCCTCCTCTGTTTCTTTGCACTTATGACATCTTTTTCTTTCAACTCTGGAGTGCCTTCCCTCTTTCATCATATTGCTGCTTTAAGAACCCTGAAAAGCCTTATTTTGGGTTATTACCGCTTTGATTTTTCCATCTCCAACTTTGCTATGAAATTAATCACATTGTTAGCATACCTTATTGTAAGCTCCCCATCATCATCTTATGAATTGTTGCTTCTGTTCTGCCAGTGGCTTGGAAATCAGGTGTGCGATCTGCTAGGTGTCAGTGCAGGGTGAAAGGGAGAGGACCTGGCTGAGGGCCTCACGTCTCTCCAGGTTGAGAGCCTGGGGTTATTGAGTGTTGAGCATGTGGAGTTCTGCTTCAGCCTTTTGTTCTTTCTTTCTCTCAGTTGATTGAGTTCTGTTACCTCAAAAGGTGCCCAGTGAATACTCTTTGGAAAGTTTGACTCTCCTTTTAATCCATCATCAGGATCTTTTACATTGTCTTAGAATTAAGTAAATTAAGAATATCTTGTGTTTTCAGAGCTTCAATGAAGACGTGTTCCAGTCTGTGAAGTCTTTATTGCAGAGCGAGAAGGAACTGTGCAGTGTATCAGCCGAGGACTGTTTGAAGCAGGATGAACATGCCAATTTGACTGAGGTTTGACGGATTACTCTGTGTACCCTTTCCTAATACAGCACAGTGTATTTTCAAGTATCTTTGTAGAACTGCGTGGTCTGTTTGTAAATGCCTAAAATCTCTGCACATTAATTCATGTGTGAGCAGTACCTGTTTTAAGTACCTGCTAATATGGTGGCACTAGTGGTAAAGAACCTGCCTGCCAATTCAAGAGACGTAAGAGATGTGAGTTCAGTCCCTGGGTCAGGAAGATCTCTGGAGGAGGGCTTGGCAACCCACTCCAGTATTCTTGCCTGGAAAATCCCAGAGGAGCCTGGCGGGCTATAGTCCATGGGGTCGCAAAGAATCCCACACACCTGAAGCAATTTAGCACCACACACAGCAATAGTCATTACTGACCACTCATCAGACACACAGCTCTGTATTAGATGATTTCTACTATATTCAGTAATTGGGACTTCTGAAATTTTCTACTCTGAAACAAAATATATTCTTATTTCTAATACTCATTTATTGGTTGTTTAAATTCAGTGCTTTGATTCAAAAATGAAATAGTAGTGATGTATTTATTTTGAAGTAAGATATTTGCCGCTTAAGGATATGATATACTACTTGCTCACCTTTTTCTCTGTTGCATCAGTGTTTCCAATCTTTGTTTGAATTTATTACTATAAAAAAGGGGTAAAGTTTTTTCCTACAATATATAACCATAGTCCATCTATACATTTATTTACCAAAGAAGAGAGACAGGGTATTGGGGTCATTGAAGCTCAAAACTGATAAATATGTTGATTAAAGATTCTTTTTTGAAATCAGGGTTCTAATAAAAATATGGGTTATTTTGTATATGGTTTTCTTTCGTATTCCTTGAGGAACTGTTTTTGAAGTAGCTGCATAGGATGGCGAGCACAGCTTTCAGGCCTGCAGTGGCTTCCGACCTGAGCCTCTTCTTTTTGTGTGAGCTCGGTTGTCTGGCTCTGGGCTGCTTTCCTGTTTGTTATCCCTTTCTGCTTTAGTCGAGCTGAGCCACTCCTGATCTCGGCTGCTGCCAGGCATGGTAGGGCTTCTGTGTCCTCTGCCCCCAGCCGGTGTCCCGTTTACGCAGTGCCCTCTGAGCCCACATTCCTTAGGCACTGTGAAACGCAGTACTCTGCTGGCAACTTCAGACCTCCATGCCAGCTCACCTTCTCTCTTGTATTCAGTACAAGGAAGCTTGAAAGAAGGAATTTCTGTCTCATGTTAGGGCGTATATATTTCCCGGGTATCTTTGTTGAAGAAAGGAAGCTTGTTATTTGAGTATCTCTTTGTTATTGAGTGCCTGTGATATGCTGGGCACTTTCCTCCACATTCTCATATTAATCCTCACAACTGTGGGAGAGGAGTTGTGTTGCCTTAAGATTTATATGTAGGGAGACAGGTTCCTACAGGTTAATGACTTACCTGGACACCTCGAAGTTTACTGTAACATTTCTGTGAAGGTAGTACTCATAATTAACGAGAGTAAAGATTCTACAACAACCTTAAGATTCTGACTTGCTTGTGAGTCATCAGAAAGATGTCAAAAGTATATTGAATGTTGCTTTGTATTTTAACTATGCTGTTTTCTATTAATTCTTGAGAATTGATTATCTATATTGTTGCCACTTATTTCATATTTTTAGTCACAAAACTTACTTGGTAGACAGTTTACTAGTCTCTTTTCAAGCAGTCACAATTTCTTGTTATGATGTCAAAGACAAGGAAATACAAAATTTTTAATTAATACTATTCAGGTTATAAAACTACATATTCCATATAGCAAAATAAAAAATACTGAAAGTATTTTTTTAAAAAGTCATTAATCCTATAAGTGAGGAAAGAAAAAACCATAGGGGGGATAAAAGTAGAGAAAAATAAGATCACTTATAATTCCATCATTGAAAGTTAATCCCTCCTTATAATTTGGTATATTAACTTCCAGAATTATTTTCCTGGTGTATATTTTTAAAAATAAGGTTGAAATGGTGTGTATGAGTCTATATCATTTTTCTGTAACTTGTCCTTTTTGCTTAATAATGTGACATTTCCTCAGACCATTAGATTGTCTTTAAAAATTTAATTTCTATAAACTTTTGTAGAGAAATCTCCAGGTAAAGGTATTGAAGGAAATAAATGTGATACCACAGAGAGTCAGTCAGGAGGTAGCTTGAGAGGTTCCCAGGGAAAGCCTCTCTGAGGAGGTGACGTTTAGGTTGGAACTAGAAGAACACAAAGCAGCTAGACAGGTAAACATGGCAAGGAATAGGGGTCCAGGTTGAAGGCACCACTCTGAAGCCCTTAGGCAGGAACAATCAGGAGTTTCCTGGACCCAGAGAGGGGGCCCATGTGTTTGAATGAAGGTGAGGGAAAGTTGAAGCCACCAGCTAAGCCAGAGCCTTGGGACCTCCATTAGGACTCTGCATTGAGAAGCTTGGAAAAGTTTTGACAGGGAAATGACAGGATGATTCCCGAGGTAGGTAGGAGAGGACTGGGGTCGTGTGGGGGAGAAGTGGCTGCAGAGGCTGTGGAGAGGAGTCGTGTGCTTTATGTTTGAGGGTGAGGATTGAACTTGATAATGAGTGGGTGTGGGAGAGGTTCGGGAACCCCAATTATGGAGCCAGACCTTTGGTGAAAAACCTTTGTGATCATCTTTGAAAAAATTAATCATCTTGCAGCAGCATTTTAATGCATTGTGTGCTTTGCTTTCTGTTTCTCAGCTCTGTCAACAATCTAATTGAGATAAGACTTAAAAATTTTAATGGACCTTTATTCCTTTTTTATTCAGGTCACATTTCTAGGTTTTAATGAAGAAACAGATGCTGCTCATATACAGGTATGGTCGACTTATTGAGCTGGAAAGGGACATGAGAGATTATTTGAAACAAATTTTGAGAGCATGGAAAATTTGCCTCATTAGCCCCAAAGTTACATTAAACTCTTCTGTTATCATTCCTATTTAAAGTTAAAAGATGACATTTTGAGGTCATTTTGAGTGTGTCCTCGACATTTTCACTTTTAGTGTTTTCACTGAGTGTTTCTGTTATGGAAAGCAGTTTTAGGTTAGGGGACCACAAAAGTCATTTATCTGAGAAAGTTGCAAACCACAGGCTAACTTTTTCTGCATCTGTCATAATGTAGAATGGAAGATTTATTTTTTATTTCGATGGTTTTTATAATCTAACTTCAGCAGTCATATTATGTTTTTAATTGAGAAAAGAGTTAAAATTGTTAAAGTAAGAATAAATTTGTAAAAAATAATGAAGAACCAATGTAAAAATTTTAGCCTGTTTGATTTAGGCAGGTATTTATAGAGGGACTGACAGTTGAGATTAGGATCAGCAAAGGAAAGCTGCACACTTACGTGAAGAGGAGTTGAAGCTCGGGTAGATGTGATAGGGGTACTTTTTTTCACCTTGTACTGCTTCTTAAAACTGGTGCTTGTCTTGTTTCCTTTTGTGTCAGTAAAACATCTAGCAGAAGCAGCAGCACTAGCACTGCATTGTTTGTAAAGATAATGCGTGTCTGGTGATGAGAAAAGAAAACTTTGCTGTGTGTCTTGATCGTGCCCTTGCCTGCAGGAAATAGTCTAGACAAAGGGCACAGGAGAAGAGATAGTTGCGAGAACGTAAGGCTGAAAAGACGTATCCAAAGTTATTTCTTTCATACTCCACTTCCTCTTTAAGGATGACTGATAAAACCAAGTTTACGAAGGAAAGTACTGTATGAATGGTCAGAGATGGTAATAATTCTTGCACTGAGCAAAACAGTTGCATAAAAGGGGCAAATGGAAAGAAAAACAGGCATTTTTCTTTACATCTTCATAAAATTTTCACTAAAGGGAGGAAAGGCAGAAAAATAGACTTGGATTATACAAACATGTAGCTTAACCATCAAAGAAGTGTAAAAGCAAGAATCCCATTTGAGAAATTTCATGGTTAAACTTGAGGACTCCAGGTTTGACATTTGCTGCTGAAAACTATTAAATGCCTCGTTGTTGTTGATGTGTTAGGTACCATGTAAAATCTTGTTACAGTTGGTATCATTATGTTTAAAATGCTACAAAAATTGTCAATTTTAAAATATTTTAGTACGTTTTATTTTTGAGTTTCCAAACAATCGATGGTGGTCAGTAAACTGCAAGTGTTAGCTGTTATGAACTGGAAAGTTTACTAACTAGTAGACTTTAGTGTGCTGCAGTCCACGGGGCTGCAAAGGGTCGGACGTGATTGAGCAGTGAACAACAATGACAAGTAGACTTTATGATTTTAGTTCAGGGCCACAATATAAGGGACTTAAAGTGTTATGCTACAGTGTTATTTATTGTGTTATTGCTTTACATTAGGATTTGGCTGCAGTTTCTTTGGAACTCCCAGATCTTCTGAATTCACTGCACTTCTGCAGTCTAAATGAAAATGAAATTATTTGTATGAAGGATATAAATAAATCATCAGATATAAACAGTGATCCTCTAAACCAGGTAACTTTTATATATTATTTCTAATGAGTTTTTGTTGGCACATTTTATAAACGACTTAATTGAGCGTTGTTGTAGTTCACTCACTCAGTCCTGTCTGAATCTTTGCAACCCCATGGATTGCAGCATGTCAGACTCCCCTGTCCTGCATGATCTCCTGGAGTTTGCTCATATTCATGTCCATTGAGTTGGTGATGCCATCTAACCATCTAGTCCTCTGCCTCCCACTTCTCCTTTTGCCTCAAGTCTTTCCCAGCATCAGGGTCTTTTCCAGTGAGTCCGCTCTTCACATCACGTGGCCAGAGTATTAGAGCTTCAGCCTTAGCATCAGTCCTTCCAGTGAATATTCAGGGTTGATTTCCTTTAGGACTGACTGGTTTGATCTCCTTGCTGTGTGAGAGACTCTTAAGAATCTACTCCAGCGCCAAATTAGAAAGCATCAGTTCTTTGGTGCTCAGCTTTCTTTTTGGTCCAGCTGTCACACCTGTATATGACTACTGGAAAAACCATAGCTTTAACTATATAGGCCTTTGTCAGCCAAGTACTATCTCTGCTTTTTAATATGCTGTTTAGGTTGGTCATTGCTTTCCTTCCAAGGAGCAAGCGTCTTTTAGTTTGATGCCTGCAGTCACTGTCTACAGTGATTTTGGACCCAAGAAAATAAAATCTGTCACTACTTCCACCTTTTCCCTTTCTATTTGCCATCAAGTGATGGGACCAGATGCCATGAGTTTCTTTTTCCATTGTTGAGTTTTAAGCCAGCTTTTTCACTCTCTACTTTGACCATCTTCTGGGTTTGCCAGGTGGTGATAGTGGTAAAGAACCCTCCTGTCAACACAAGAGGCAAGAGACTCCGGTTCAACCCCGGATGGGAAGCTCCCGTGGAGGAGGGCATAGCAGTCCACTCCAATGTTCTTGCCTGGAGAATCCCATGGACAGAGGAGCCTGGCGGGCTACAGTCCATAGTTGCAAAGAGTTGGATACAACTGAGACTTAGCACCCACGCAAGAGACGCTTTTCTTTAGGTGCTCTTCACTTTCTGCCATTTAAGTGGTATCATCTGCACATTGAGGTTGTTGCTATTTCTCCTAACAATCTTAATTCCAGCTTGTGGTTCATCCAGCCTGGAATTTGGCATAATGTACTATGCATATAAGTTAAATAAGCAGGGTGTCAATGTGCAGCCTTGATGTATTCCTTTCTCAGTTTTGAACCAATCACTTATTCCTTATCTGGTTCTTTTGCTTCTTGACCTGCATACAGGTTTCTCAGGAGACAAGTAAGGTGGTCTGGTGCTCCCATCTCTTTAAGAACTTTCCACAGTTTGTTGTGATCCACACAGTCAAAGGCTTTAGCGTAGTCAGTGAAGCAGAAGTAGATATTTTTCTGGAATTTCCTTGGTTTTTTCCATGATCCAACAAATGTTGGCAGTTTGATCTCATGTTCCTCTGCCTTTTCTAAATCCAGCTTGTACATCTGGAAATTCTCAGTTCATGTGTTGCTGAGGCCTAGCTTGAAGGACTTTGAGCATAACCTTACTAGCATGTGAAATTAGTACAATTATCTGGTGTTTGAACATTCTTTGGCATTGCCCTTCTTTGGAATTGGAATGAAAACTGACCTTTTCCAGTCTTACGGCCACTGCTGCATTTTCCAAATTTGCTGGCATATTGAGTATAGCACTTCTATAGCATCATCTTTCAGATTTGAAACAGTTCAGCTGGAATTCCATCACTTCCACCAGTTTTATTCATAGAAATGCTACCTAAGGCCCACTTGACTTCACACTCCAGGATATCTGACTCTAGGTGAGTGATCACACCATTGTGGTTATCTCGGTCATTAAGATCTCTTTTGTATAGTTCTTCTGTGTGTTCTTGCCACCTCTTAATATCTTCTGCTGCTATTAAGTCCATACCATTTCTGTCCTTTTTTGTGCGCTTTTGAAATGTTTGCTTAGTATCTTCAATTTTCTTGAAGAGATCTTTAATCTTTCCGGTTCTGTTATTTTCCTCTGTTTCTTTGCATTGTTCATTTAAGGCCTTCTTATCTCTCTTGCTATGCTCTGGAACTCTGGTTTCAGTTGGGTATGTATTTCCCTTTCTTCTTTGCTTTTTGCTTCTCTTCCTTGCTCAACTATTTGTAAAGCCTCATCAGACAACCACTGTGCCTTCTTGCATTTCTTTTTCTTTGGGATGGTTTTTGTTACTGCCTCCTGTATAGAGTGTTAAAAACCTCCTTCTATAGTTCTTCAGGCACTTTCTCTACCAGAGCTAATCCCTTGAATCTATTGATCACCTCTACTGTTTAATCATAAGGGATTCGATTCAGGTCATACCTTAATGGTCTAGTGGTTTTCCTTATTTTCTTCAGTTTAAGCCTGAATTTTTCAGTAAGGAGCTGATGATTGAGCCACAGTCAGCTCCATGTTTTGCTTTTGCTGACTATAGAGCTTCTCCATCTTTGGCTGCAGAGAACATAAGCAGTCTAATTTCGGTATTGACCATTTGGTGATGTCCATGTGTAGAGTTCTCTCTTGGGTTGTTGGAAAAGGGTGCTTGCTGTGACCAGCATGTTCTCTGAACAGAGCTCTGTTAACCTTTGCCCTGCTTCGTTTTGTACTCCCAAGGCCAAACTTGCCTGTTACTCTACTCTGGTTATCTCTTGACTTCCTACTTCTGTATTCCAACCCCTATGATGAAAAGGACATCTCTTTTTTGGTGATAGTTCTAGAAGGTCTTGTAGGTCTTCATAGAACCAGTGAATTTCAGCTTCTTTGGCATTAATGGTTGGGGCATAGACTTGGATTACTGTGATGTTGAATGGTTTGCCTTGGAAGCGAACCAGAGTCATTCGATCATCTTTGAAGTTGCACCCAGTTACTGTGTTTTGAACTCTTTCATTGACTATGAGGGTTACTCCATTTCTTTTAAGGAATTCTTTCCCATAGTAGTAGATACAGTGGTCATCTGAATTAAATTCGCCAATTGCTATTTCAGTTCACTGATTCCTAAGATGTTGATGTTCAATCTTGCCATCTCCTGTTTGACCACATCCAATTTACCTTGATTCATACACCTACATTTCAGGTTCCTATGCAGTATTGTTCTTTATATATCTGACTTCACTTTCACCACTAGACACATCCAAAACTGAGCACGTTTCCACTTTGGCCCCTGGTCTTCATTCTTTCTGGAGCTATTTGTAATTGCCTGCTCCTGTACCCCAGTAACATATTGGACACCTTCCGACCTGGGCAAGCTCATCTTCTGGTGTCATAACTTTTTCCTTTTTTATAGTGTTGCTGGGTTCTCTAGGCAAGATTATTGGAGTAGCTTGCCATTCCCTCCTCCAGTGGACCACGTTTTGTCAGAACTTTCAACTATGACCTGTCTTGGGTGGCCCAGCATGGCATGGCTCATAGCTTCATTGAGTTACATAAGCCACTTTGCCACAACAGGCTGCAGTCCATGAAGAGATTAATTTAGAGCATTAAACTTTAAATGCTTGGGTAAAGTTTCTTTTTGTTTAATACCATCTCAAGGAAATATAGTTCATAAGAAATCTAACTCATAAATCCTTGAACTCACTGAAGGATAAAATAATTTTGGTCGTAGCTTTAAATTAGATTTTCCATGTGTGAAGCTCCATAAATGGTATGTAAGACATATTAATTTTTTTCTGAAAATTGATTATTTCTGGATTTCTTGAATTTTTACCTATGTGTAAGTCATACAAAATTTTCCCTTTTCTTTCCACCTCCAAATTTATGTAAACATTGAGCTGTATCTTTTAAAGAATATACTTTAACTCATTTTCTGGTTTAAAAAATTTCATGTTAAATCAATACCTGAAGATGTGTTCTTTATTTATTTATAAGCAAAAGTGTCACCATTTCAGTGAGGTCATTAGTTTCATTAACATTGAACATTTAGTTCTTTACTAAGTGTTAATTTCTTGATAATGCATCAAACAAAAATGCATTGCGTATTTTCCCTCCTAAAACTTGAATCAGTAGGTTTAAATTTAGGTTACTTATTCCTTCAAGTGTTATAGACTACTGTGTTTTTTATGAGCTTTACAGATAAAAGTAGAACTGTACTCATTTCCTTCTTTAGATTGTTCATTTATATTTACTTTGTTTTATTTACTAGAAGAAGTGATCAGCTATTTTATCTCATTTCTAGTCTTTTGAACAAGTCATTTGTCAACATTTGTCTTTTAAAATAATATGTATGGGAAAATTCAGTTGACTTTTTATTTTTAATCAAAGCTATAAATCTTGGAAATTGAAATACTAGGAGAATTTAGGAGAAAGGAAGGGACAGTTCTTTTATAATAGAAGAGAATGTATTATGCTGAAAGCTGCAGGAAAATGGGATACAGGAAGACTAAGACCTGGTTCCTGTCCTTAAGCAGTTAATAATATAGTTGGTGAACCAGGTGAATGATTAAGAAAAAGCACAGGGCTGTATAGTAATACAGGAAAGCATCATTGCCACAGAAATGGATGGCAAGTTCTTTTGACATTTAAGGAGACGTAATAGGTAGAATTTGAATACCTGGATAAGAGAAAGGTGAGAGAAGATACTGGAAAGTGAGAAGTGTTGTGGAGAAAGAATGAAGAAAATAATTAAACATTACAAAATCAGGCAGCCTTTTAGGATGCATGTGTTTCTTTTTCTTCCTTTAAAATGGCATCGTGTTATTTCTGGACTTCATTTCCAGGTAATATGTCTTGTAAGTGTAGTATATTTTGAAATTAAAATTGTTACCATCTTTTATCTTTTCCCAGAGTCAACATCCTGGAATGCTCTGTGTCATGAGAGTGTCACCTACATTACCAAGACTTAAAATTGATTTTATCTTTAGTCTCCTAAGTAAATACGCTACTGGCATAAGGTACACCCTGGACACATATTTGCATCACAAGCACCAACTTGAGGCCACCAATGAAGATGATGATGATACTAACCAGTCTGTATCTTCCATCGAAGATGACTTTGTCACTGCTTTTGAGCACTTAGAGGAGGAAGAGACTTCAAAGCCATATAATGATGGTTTGTTCTTCACTAGATTTTTTTTCTTGAAATAGAGAATTAACGTTTAAAGTTCAGTTTTAAAAGTTTTAAGACAGACTTGTTCAGTTGAAATTTATTTTGAAATTTGATCAAATTTAAGTATTGATACCTTTTTTTTTCTGATTGAGGAATTAACTTTCTCATGTCTTTTAAGATCATTGTTACCCACATCTATTGCTAGCTGGCAGGGTCACCTAAATATTAGTGTTTCTAACATGTGGCAGCATGCTAGATATTCCTTAGACCAGGTATTTCTAGATGTGGGGTAGAATGAGAATATTTTAGTAATGGGTAAACTCCAATACTTTGGCCACCGGATGCAAAGAGTTGACTCATTAGAAAAGACCCTGATGCTGGGAAAGGTTGAGGGCAGGAGGAGAAGGGGACGACAGAGGATGAGATGGTTAGATGGCATCACCGACGCAATGGACATGGGTTTGGGAGGACTCTGGGAGTTGGTGATGAACAGGGAGGCCTGGCATGCTACGGTTCATGGGGTCACAAAAAGTTAGACACGACTGAGTGACTGACTTGAACTGAATACTTGTTCTTAAGTACAACTTGAGATAAATCTGTTAATTCAGTGGTCCCCATCCTTTTTGGCACCAGGGGCTGGTTTCATGAAAAATAATTTTCCCATGGAACTAGGGCAGGAAGGGGATGGTTTCGGGATGATTCAAGTGCATTATATTTATTATACACATTATTTCTAGTAGTATTACATCAGCTCCACCTCAGGTCATCAGGCATCACATCCAGGAGGTTGGGGATCCCTGTGTTAAAACGAAATAGTATAGACGATACTTATAATACAAATGAGTATTTCATGCTTCAAGTCTACTTATTCCCATTTATTTAAATCAATTAAAAAATTCTTTTCAAGAATAATTGTTTTCTTTTCCTCTAGGATTAAACATAATTGCACCAAGGAGCCAGTGTGATGCTGCTTCACAGACTATTTCTGGTCACCATTTGGATACCCATGATTTCAGGGTTCTGGTTGGCTCTGAGCAGCAGAAGTCATTGGCTAAACCTTCAGCTTCTTTAATAAACATTCTGGGACATAAAAAACTGCCTCCAGTGAGAACTTCTGTCACGACATCAGTCTCTGAACCGTGGGTCCAGAGGAGTTTCTATAGGTCCTTTGCTGCTTCAGAGAAAGGTAGTGATGCCCAGAAACCGTTGTTCTCCTCTTCTCCTGCCTACTCGTCTGAATCAGAGTGCTCAAGTCCAAGTCCTGTTATTTTCTTGGATGAAGAAGGTTATCAAAAAAGTTTGAAAGCAAAACTTGAGTTACCTAAAATTCCTGTGACGAAAGATGATATTGAGGATTCAGACTCAGAAGTGAGTGAATTTTTTGATAGTTTTGATCAGTTTGATGAACTAGAACAAACTTTAGAGACTGCTTGTCCGTTTCTGAAAGATCTTGCTATAGGGAAGTCATCGCAAAAGAAAGGGCACAAACATGAAAAATTGTGCTCTGTAACCACTACTATGAATCCTCAAAAATTCAAGTTTGATCGGCCAGCTCTCCCAGCTAACATTAGGAAGCCAACACCTCGTAAACCAGAATCCCCTTATAGTAACCTGTGTGACACCCCAGATTCCCCCCGCCCGGTGAAGGCCTCAGGGGAAGACAGTGGTTTGTTTAGTCCTATTCGATCCTCTGCTTTCAGTCCTCTTGGAGGCTGTACTCCAGCTGAATGCGTTTGCCAAACAGATACTGGTGGAGATAGGAGTCATGAAAATCCTGATTCTCTTTATTACACCTATGAAGATTATGCAAATAGCATTTCCTGTGAAGTTCTGGGCTCAGTTCTCCATAGCCAACATACAAATGCAACATCCAACACTAATAGTATTAAAAAGGGAGAAAATAAAATGGTAGCTCTTCAGCATGGAAGCCTTGATCAAAAAAGTAAATCTAAAAATAAACCCTTAATGATTGATAGCATTCAGAAGTTTGCAGCAGATCTCGTGGAAAGAAGTTTTGGCAGTGCATTTAAAGACTTAGAGAAGGGGGTCTCTTCATGTACCAATGCCTTATGCCAGTTAGCCATCAAGTTGACGTCATCCGTTTTTCAAATGGCATTTAACGAACTGAGAAGGCAGCGTGCTTTTTCACTGAAAGAACAAGCCATTGGTGGCCTGGCTAGTTTTTTGGTGAGTGAGGCATTCTCAAATGCTTTAAAAGATCTACAATATGTAAAGAAACAGATCTTCACTAACACCGTCACTAGATTTGCTGCAGATCTCGCCGAAGAGCTTATTTTTGAAGGCATCATGGAAGTGTGTCAGTTCTCCTATCCTCCAACACCTGCATCTCTGCAGGGTCGGTCGTTTCACTATGAAGACAGAGTGGTGAAGTCCTATGCAAGAGATCTGTCTGAATCTGTAATACAGGAAGCGTTCATTGAGCTGTCTCAGGTTGATGTTACCTTCACCACAAAGGCAGCAGTTAGCGTTTCCCCAGAAAACATCAAGTTCGTGAGCACAGAAGATGTAGTGTCGGCGACACAGACTTCTGTGTGTTCCCCTACTTCTAACAGTCAAACAGTTGTGGTAACAAAACCAGTGCAGGAGTATAAAAAGGAATACACGGTGCAGCAGGCCTTGTTCTGTACTTCAGGAATTGTTACTTCAATCCCAGTGCCCTTGGCAGGAAGTGCCCTTCTCCCATACCGTATTTCTTCTAATAGGTATCAGACAAAGTCTTATCCATCATGTGATGATAGTCATTTGAATGGTGATCCTACCCTAGCAGGTGTTGCCACAAAAAGCAAAGAAGAGGAGCTAGCTTGTCTCAGGAATATTTGTTTACCTTCAGACCACAACTCCGGTAGCCAGAATGAGGTGAAACCAACTAGTGATGTTGTTGAAACAAAAAGCTCTTCAAAGTTAACAAATGATCCTGTCATTATTAGCGATTTTTCTGCTGCAATGGTGCATACGATAGTAAATGAAACTATAGATTCAGTGACATCTTCCAAAGTTGCAAAAACAGAAGAACACACAGATTGTTTAACTCAGACAGGAAAGGGAAAAACCCCTTCTTCGATCCCCAACTGGGATCAAGCAACACTGCCACAGAGTGAGGCTAGCAAGGACATGTTTGCCGATCAGTTATCTAAATCTATTATCAAACATTCCATAGATGAAAGCAAGTTAGTGATCCTAAATGTAGATAAAAATGTCCTCCACAAGAAAGACTTGCCTGTTCCTGGAGACGAGTCACAGACCTTGGAAGAGTTCCCCAAGTTTCTTGAAGCTCAAGATCATTTAACTCACTGTTCACTTTCAGAAGGAAAGGATTGTGTTCCAGAAGGTAAAGGTTCTGTGGCTCCTGGATTTTCTTTGGAGACACTACCACCTTGTCTAGCAGCAGCAGGCCAGAAAGCCAACCTGAAGGAAATTGCTAAGGACAGATCTGTGAAAAAGCAGAATTTGCATAATTCAGCCCTTGAACCCTTGGCTTTTGGGCAGGAAAACTCTTTTCCCCATTCACATGCTTTCTCATCCACAGTGCTCACCTGTGCAGATGGTTTGCACGTGGAAGAGAAACAGAAAATGAGAGATGGGAACGTAATACCTGACACCCCTCCATCAACTCCTCTGGTTCCATCCCAGGCTCCTCCTGAGTGGGATATCAAGAAGTTAACCAAAAAGCTTAAGGGGGAGTTAGCAAAAGAGTTTGCACCGGCCACACCACCGTCCACACCTCACAACTCGTCTGTAAGCAGTTTGTCTGAAAATGAACAAAATGCAATAGAAAAAGAAGAGTTCATGTTGAAGCTCATGCGGTCTCTCTCAGAAGAAGTTGAAAGTAGTGAAGGCGAAGAGCAGCCAGAGGTGGACGTGAAGTTGGAGCCAGCAGGGAAGAAAGTTCAGTTTGCAGACACGTTAGCGACACACATCGTTTCTCTTGCAACCGAAATGGCGGCTTCCCATTTGGATAATAAAGTGATTCAAGAAGCCAGGGTGAAAAGCCCTTGCTTAAATGTGCAGAGTCAAAGAAGCCTGTCACCTGCTCTTTTAAATTGCTCAGATGAAAGCTTACAAGCATTATGTAGTTTTGCAGGGGATATGGCAGCAGAAGTCATTACGGAAGCTGAAAAAATAGCAAAAGTTAGGAGCTGTATGTTTTTCAGGAGGAAGAGGAACAGTTGTGTTGATGGTGACCAAGATTATAGATCAGAAGAGAAGTTGGATGTAGAGGCTGTGGCACACCTGGGAGGAGTAGATCCGTCTGTTCTTCCTTTACCACCAAGTTCTTGTCTGTCAGGTCTAACGTACAAGTATCCCAGCTGTGAAAGTGTGACAGATGAGTATGCAGGTCACATTATCCAAATACTAAAACAGGAAGGTGGTAATAGTGACTTAATAATGGACCAGTACGCCAACAGACTTGCCTATCGGTCCGTTAAGTCAGGATTGCAAGAAGCAGCTAAAACAGCCAAAGTGAAGTGCAGCTCCAAAATATTCCCTGTGCAGAGCTCACAGATGAAAACCAATGATGAGCTGTTACTGTTTTTAAATAAAGAACACCAGCAAGAAGCAGATAAAAAAAGACAAAGCAGAGGTGGTGGAAGTTACCTTCATAAAAACCAGACTTGTGAGTGGACACGGGACACGTGCAGAAATGAGTGCTCAGAACTACATAGTTTTTCAACCTGTCTTGCTCACAGCATCACAAGAGATGTTACAAAAGAGCTGATGGCATCAACAGGTGGCTTGCCAAAATCGTTAACAGATTCTTGCCTTTATGGAAAAAATGCATGTGATGAAGATACTGAGACTCATGTCGGGCCAGAGTTTCCCAAGTCTCTTCAGCCTTCTTCACAGAATCACAGATTTTCTCAGAGTACAGGCAGCTTGAGTGGGTGTGGCTATGGAGAGACTGTCGTTCAAGCTATAGAGCAGTATGCTAACAAAGTCGTGGGAGACACTTTAGAGGTGGGTTTAGGATCTGCCGTCCTCCATGTGTCTGAAGCCACAAAAGCAGTTGATAGGATCACTTACACAGAAAAGCTGTCGCATCTGGTGGGTCAGGCTTGCCGATACTGTGACCGTAAAGAGCTCCATGACTGCACTGGAAATTCGTCTCCTTGCTTTCCCAGACCGGATTCACTTGCTGGTAGTAAGCCAGTTTCTCATTCACAGCTTAGCAGCTTCTATCAGAAATCTAGGATTTTTCATCTTGATGTCCCTCAAATTCACGTTAATCTCGATAAGAAGACAGTGCTTGCTGAGAAGATAGTTGCTGAAGCGATTGAAAAGGCAGAGAGAGAGCTGAGTAGTACCAGCCAGGCGGCCGACAGTGGGATCGGACAGGAAGGCGCCAGCTTTGCCGAGAGCCTCAGCACAGAGATACTGGCGTCAGCAGTGGTCAGTGCTGGACAGGCCGTCAGCAGGTAAGCTTCTGATTTCTTTTGGGTTTTGCAGTAGAGTTAACTTGATTATTTATGTCTTAGAAAGATGTTCAGAAAGATGTGATTCTTTTTAATCCTAAATGAACAAAAAGAAATACTCCCTATTATATTTGCATATCGTTGCTATCCTTCCTGTTACTTTTCATAGACACTGTCTCATTATCCCCCAGCAGCCCTTTGGGGGAAGGAAGGTATGAGCCATTTCCTCAATTGGAAGGTGAGGCTTAGAGTAGATAGTCACCTTGCCCAAGTTTACACAGCTGTAGAGTAGGTAAGGTTGAATCAAGGAAACAGCTGGAGAAGTTCATACAGCAAATACTGAGTACCACCATATTAATGTACCACTCTGAGATTATGTTTTTACTTCTGTTCACAAAGGTAAGTTTCCTTACAAAGAGCATAATTGAACGTGCCAGGCATCTCTGTCCGTGGGATGTCCCAGGTAAGAATACTGAAGTGGGTTGCCATTTTTTTCTCCAGAGGGTCTTACCCACCTAGGGTTCTGTGTTGCAGGTGGATTCTTGACCAGTTGAGCCACCAAGGAAGCCCCGTGAAGAAAGCAAGCATTCTCTAACTAGCCCCCTCCTGCCACCACTCCTCTGGATAAGCCGCCGTCTAAGGGACAGCTCTCTGTGATAGTCCTACAGTGTTCTGTGTTTTAGAGGCTGTGACTTGTGCTCAGTGGTCCTAACAGCTTAGTTCAGATGTTCACTTTTAGCCTTCTCTCTCCCTGGGAAAACATCAGGACTGACTGGTGTTATTAGTTTGTAGGATTATTTTTGTTAGTCTCATGGAAAGAGAAAATTTCTTGAGTTGAGGAGGAATTTCATTGAGCCACGTGGTAACCCAGGATATTTTAGTATCTTTTGTCAGTGCCGTGACATGTGCTGCCTCTTTTCTTGGCCATCTTAAGATAGGGATATGCAGGGAGCTAGTGCTGGGGGTGGTGTGCAGTTTCGAGGAGGTAGCAGGAAGCAACTCTGACAAAGTGACATTGGAGCAGCGAGCCAAAGGTGAAGAGACAATAGCTAAGTGGAAATCAGGGAAATGGAGTTCCCAGCCAAGGTTAGTGGGACTGTGTATTGGGGAAACAGCAGAGAGGCTTGTGTGGCTAAGGTGGGTGAGCCAGGGAGAGCAGGAGCCCGGTGGAGGTCATGAGAGGTCATCATACCAGATGCATGTTAAAAGGGTTTGGACTCTTATTCTGATTGATGAGAAGCCACTGGAAGGTTTTGATTCGAAGACTAACACTTCCCCTCTTCATGTTTGAAAATATGGGGCAAGATTGGGGTATAGGGTTAAGAGGCACAAACTACTATGTGTAAAATAAGCAACAAGGGTAAATTTTATAGCATTGGGAAATAAATATAAGCCATTATTTTTTAGTAACTTTAAATGGAATATAATCCTTAAACATACTTACTGTGTTGTACACCTGAAACTAATAAAGTAATGTAAATCAGTTCAGTTCAGTTGCTCAACTCATGAATTGCAGCACGCCAGGCCTCCCTGTCCATCACCAACTCCTGGAGTTCACTCAAACTCACGTCCATTGAATTGGTGATACCATCCAGCCATCTCATCCTCTGTCGTCCCCTTCTCCTTCTGCCCCCAATCCTTCCCAGCATCAGAGTCTTTTCCAATGAGTCACCTCTTCACATCAGGTGGCCAAAGTACTGGGGTTTCAACTTTAGCATCATTCCTTCCAATGAACACCCAGGGCTGGTCTCCTTGAGGATGGACTGGTTGGATCTCCTTGCAGTCCAAGGGACTCTCAAGAGTCTTCTCCAACACCACACTTCAAAAGCATCAATTCTTCGGCACTCAGCTTTCTTCACAGTCCAACTCTCACAGCCATTACATGACCACTGGAAAAACCATAGCCTTGACTAGACGGACCTTTGTTGGCAAAGAAATATCTCTTCTTTTGAATATGCTGTCTAGGTTGGTCATAACTTTCCTTCCAAGGAGTAAGCATCTTTTAATTTCATGGCTGCAGTTACCATCTGCAGTGATTTTGGAGCCCCCCAAAATAAAGTCTGACACTGTTTCCACTGTTTCCCCATCTATTTGCCATGAAGTCATGGGACCAGATGCCATGATCTTTGTTTTCTGAATGTTGAGCTTTAAGCCAACTTTTTCACTCTCTCACTTTCATCAAGAGGCTTTTTAGTTCTTCACTTTCTGCCATAAGGGTGGTGTTATCTGCATTTCTGTAAATCAACTGTACTTCAACAAAAAGTTAAAACATCACTTTAAACTGTGAGTCAAGAATAAAATGTAGAAGGGGCATACACAGTAATTGAACAGAAAATGGAATTTCTTGTGAAGATAGAATAAAACTTTAAGTGTTTTTTCATTGAGGAAAAAAAATGAGAGGGATTATGATCCGTGCTCAGAATCTTGAAGAGATTTGGCTAGTCTGACTGTAGCCTCGATTGATAGTCCAGAATTCCTTGAACTACTTTTTTGTTGTTGTTCTTAAAGCCAGAAAAGGGGTAATTTTTGGTACAAATAAAAATACTGTTTACAAAGCAGATGTGGCAGACTTAGGAACTTGTGCTCTGTCATAGTGTCCCAGCTGAAAATATGAACTGCTTTGAAGAGAATCTAAATAAGTGCTGTGCTTGGGATGGCCCCATAATAGATGAACAGAGTAGGTTAGGGATATCAGTGGGTATCTCAGTTAATTTTGAAATTAATAAGCTCTCCTGCCAAGTCTCTTTATTAGCAGACCCAAACAAAGGGTTAGATCGACCACTGGTCTAACTCTGAAGGTCCCATTTCTTGTTTTTGTCATCGTTATCATCAAATGGATATTCCTATTAATAATACAATTCAGAACCTGATGCTTTTGGACTTATTTTCTTTCTTTTTTCTAGTCCAAAAGAAACAGAAGACTTTCAGTCGGCTGAGTCTCTTGGTAGCCAGCAGATGCATCTCAGTATTGGTGAGGACAGTACTGGAAGCTGGTCCAACTTAAGTTTTGAAGATGAACACCAGGATGAAAGCAGTAGTTTTCACCATCTAAGTGAAAGGTAACTGTGATTTTGAATGTAATTGCATAGTTTAGGTACTCAGACTCCTCAGAAATAAGTTCCAAATTTATACTGAATTTGATTTTAAAATTCTGAATTTGTAAACCTAACCATTATTATCAAAGTGTATTTTGTTCCAACATTATTTCTAATGGTTTGACATTTATTAAATACAGTAATTAGCTGGACTAATTTCTTTGTGCCAATAATTGAAAAATATGTCATACATTTGATTTTACATGCTTCATGCTGTACTTGACTTTCTCATGAACTTTGAGAAAAAAATTTTCTTTCTTACTTTAAAGGACAGGAAAAAGAATAATTATCTGTAAAAGGCATCAAAATGGTCCTGTAATTTTTTTGATATTATAGTAGTATTTTTCTAGGGGAGGGATTCCTTATTTGTCCATTCAGGATCACTGTAACTTGAGCAGTTATACTTGAATGACTGAAAATATGTAAACTCATTACAAAAATACAGTATGATAAAACAGAAGGCACTTCGTGTATCATTCTCTCAGTTAACCTTGTTCCTAAAACCAGTTTTAGAATATTTTATTAATTATAATAGAATTATTTCTTTTATTCCTAATGCTGTACAGGCCTTCCTGAGTAACCTATAAAATGTTACAAAATCTTTATTCACATTAAGTGATACTTGGAAATAGTAAACACTGACCATAGCTGAGCCTAGGGAGAGGAAGGGGTTTTGGGCACTTGTAGAAAGGACCCTGTGAAGCTTCTGCAGAACAGGCCCTTGGAATGGACTTACCAGGAGAAGGAGGGAAGAAGGGATGACGAAGCAGAAGGAAAGGAAATGGCTTTTCAACTGTTAGAACACATCATCTCAAAGTACTTGGTTTGATGGTTGGATTAACCAGTGAGTGTTAATATTTTTATATTTTTATTGTCATAGTTTTAAAACGTGACACAAGCCACCAATATTTTACAAAATTTGAATCCAGAAAAGGCAGTCTTTAAAACTAGTAGTAGGAAGTGGGGTAATATCACAGATTATCATTTGCCCCTCTCCATACCTTTAGAATGTTTACACTTAAATTCTTGTCTCACTTTGAGAAACAGGCTTCTAGAATTTCAGTGGAGTTAACATTGTTGCTTATGAAATCCTGGTGTTAAAATGGGAGAACTTAGAGGCTAGTGGCCATAAAAGGGCTGTAGCTGGTTGAATGACTCAATATGGAATGCTGTCCAGTATGATGAAAAGAAGGGAAGTGCCTACCAGGGTCAGCCGTTGGTTCTTCCTCTTTAGCATTATTTTATCAGTGGTGTAGAACACTCATTATTTGTGAGTGACTCAAAACAGAGATCAAAAGGTAATCCTGTTAACAGAACCAGAGTTCAGAAAGACCAAATCAGGCTGAGGCTAAACCAGTTGTGTTTAACATGAGTAAATATCTTTAGGTTCAGAAAATTAATTACTTGAATGGGAAAAACCTGACCTGATAGCATTTTGTCCAGGGGGGAAAAAAAAAAACACCTGTGGTTTAATTGACCATAGAATTAATAAGAACTAACAGTACTGTGTGAATTTAAGTTTCCAGCACAAAGAACAACTTAGTGGGGCTCATCCAGGGTTGGTGGTGTGCTTGCCTCCTAGAGATTAAGATTTGCTGGGTCATTGGCAGTCCCAAGATGCTGCATGCTTGATAAGTGCCTCAGATGATTTTAAAGCAGGTGTATCAGAGACCACACTTAAGATACATGACTTTAGTGTAGAAATGGGTAAAACTTTTAATTTTGTAATTTTTTTCTGTGCTTAGTTAACCATTCTATTAATAGAAGTAAATTATGGTGTTTGAGATCATTTATTTTCTCTCTCTTTGGCTCACAGCTGTCTAACCATTCTGTATTTCCATATTTTCTCGTTTTTGGTTTGTCTGTCACCAGACTATGTAGGCAAAACTGGCTGGTTTCATGGCTTTACACTAGGGCTATATTTGTTTGAATGTAATGTTGAAAAGACACTGATCAGTTTAATTTTTATGTAATGCATTACGGTTTGTGACAGTTGAATAGTGCTAATATGTACCTGTTAATTATTGAAATAGCCTGGAAACTCTTTAGAACTTTTAAATAATCAGCCCCTTTTCGATAACCATATCAACATTTACTGATGCATAAAAGATGATTTTATGTTCATTCATTTTTAGAACCCAAATTTTATATTGTGTAAATATTTTTATAATTGTCTAGCCTACTATGGGAAAATACAGCTGCTTATCACTGCAAACTAATGTGCTTACTAATTATTTTAATGATAGAATTTTTAAAAATTGCATGTTTAGATTTTAATCTGAAAAACTGAATTTAGTTTTGTTTCCGAACACAGTTGCTTTTTGTGTCGTGTCGCTTTGCTGCACTTGTAGAACGTAGTTGCTTTCTTCTTTTGATTAGGCAGTGTAAGAAGGTATCGGTGAGGTGTTAGTGACCGGCTGATCTGTCAAGTGTAATGCTTGATTAGACCTTGGCTATGCAATATTCTGAAGAAAATGTATATTATTTGCCACCTGCTGAATTATACATAATGTATGAAATAAAGATAATTGACATAATAGTGAGTATCTTAAAATCAGAAGATGTGTTTTCTCCCCGTAGTTAGACGAGGTCTTTTGGGACTATGTTTCAGTGTTTTCCTTCTCATCCTTTCCCCATCCTCCTTCCCTGCCCTGGCTGTCAACTGTGTGCAGTCTCTAAACACTCAGGGAAAAAGACTCGGGAGAATGTTAACCTGTATAAACTTTATCCAAACTGGATACCATTGGATTTTTACAAATTATGTCCTAAGTTTTGCCATAGACATTAATTTCATTGTGAAACTTTTTTGTTCTTCCATTCATTTACTGTCCTAAAAGTCACTGTCTGAATCTGTAAAATAAATATAAATTTAGGATAATTTTCATGAACTGCTGAGGACAAGTAAGAAAACTCCCTAATCTCTGAAGCTGTCGAACACCTCATGTAGTAGCAACGATGGTCTTCACATAACTCCACGGATGCTGTGCCCACTGAGGCAGCTTCAGAACATCCTCAGTTATCAGTGATAGACGCCGTTCCAAAGAAAACCAGGGTTGTTTTTACCATTCATTTTCTAGTTCAGCTCTGTTCTTTTCTTCCTCTGGCAGTAATGGTAACAGCAGTAGCTGGAGCAGTCTTGGTTTAGAAGGAGATTTGTGTGAGGACAATTTATCCTTTCCAACATCAGACAGGTTGGTCCAGTCCAGAAATCTAAACACTGATGAGTCTTTCACCACTAATGCATGATATCATATTCTTAAAAGAATGTGGGTTAAAGTGCCAACATGTATCAACCTGCTTTTCTCCTGTATTTGACATGATTCTGCTTGATAAATTTACATCTAATGAAAAAATTCAACTCTGCTAAGATACGACTGACACCTAATTGCAAAATGTGTTACTTTTATGCATGTGGTGCACTGCTTGCTATTTTTCATTCTGCCAATTACTGTTTCATTAAAAAGAGCTTGCTTCCTACAGGATTTCTGTTGCTTTGTTTTTTTTGTTTGTTTGTTTCTGTATATAGTTTCATTCCATTTATAAGAAAAGTATAGGAAAAAATGTGTTTTTAACTGTTAAAAATATACAAATGGCATCAACTGAAGTACTAATAAATAATTATTCATGGCATTCTGTGATATTCAAATGCTGTGTTATCTAAAACCAAATTAGCATATTTTGGCTTTAAATTATTTTAAATTTTATTATGTAATTACTTGACACTCTGTATATCATGGTCAGGTGGAAATTCTGTTACTGATAACTTCCTTTTAGGCATCATTGGCACTTGAGATTTTAACATGAAATGGTGTGAGAAGCAAAGCTTCCTTTTTTTTTTTGTCATTTCTCCCCCTTTTAAATGTCATATGTCATATTGTAACATTCATTTTTTTGGTCACATTTTAAAAATTGGCTTTAATACCATTATTAATTAAAGCTTTTTTTTTTTTTTAACTGCTTTTGCTTCATTTGGTAAGTGATGGGCCAGATGATGAAGAAGAGGAGCATCAGACTGATGAAGAAGGTAACTGGCTGTTTGTTTTTTAAAGTGTTTGCCTGTTTTTTGTATAAGGTATAAAGTTCTTTAGGAAAGTCTTTAATGTTTGTGCATTTTCATCAAATAGGCACTGTATTATTGCTGAGTTATCAGGGTTTTACATTACAAAACATTCTTTTTTGTTTAAATTCATTAATTTATTTGCCATTTTACTAGACTTGGAACATTCAAACAATACAAACATACCAAAAAAAAGACATTTATAGGAATCTTTATGGAGCCCTATCAGATAGGAAATACTAACTGAAGACTGTTAATAATAACAGAAAAAAATCATTTTATAATTCCATAATGGTGTTTTTTCCCCTTCCCTTTTGGTTATTAATGTCTTTTGAGATCCCTTCAACACATTATTACTCATTTAAACTATTCAGTGTAACTTGAAATTATTTATTAGGACAAACGTTGATTTATTTTTAAATTGTTTTCTATTAAAATTACAGAAGTTTGCAATTAGAGTAGACCCAGGAGAAGTTCTTGTCTACATTTCTTATTACATGGATAATAAAGGAACTGAAGAAATATTCCAAATCAGAGTATTCTTGAACTAATCTATCCAGTGTCAGATCTTTTGCTGAGCAGCTTGTGTTATTTGATTGTTAAACTAAAAGGAAGGGTACTCATCAGTATAAAGACCAAACTACTTTAAAAGAAGTATTCAGTTATTTGAGGGAAAAATTTATAATAGTCTCTTCATATAATTATTTTGTTTAAAATATAAAATTCTTAATGTTATGAGATATAATTATAATTATCACGTCAGTTTGTTTTCCTTTCAAACTAGTTATTTCTAGAATTAGTGCTTGATGTCAGTCTTATAAAAATCAATAAATAGAAATTTTTAAACCAGTTCTCCATTTCATTAATTCCAGTCTTACACTCACACATATATTTGAAGAAAATACTCATTCCTTCCTTTGATGATCATGGTTCCAAATGTGTAAATACTAGAGTTCTGGAATGTGATTTGTAATTCTTAATTAAATATATTAGAATGTCTTAAGCGAATCTCAAAAACTTCTCACGTTGAAATTTTTTCATTATATTTAGATGGGTGTTGAGTTTTTTTCCAAAAATCTTAATTTTCCTTTATTTCTGAAAATACCAATAATGTCTTCTATAGAGTGGCATGTAAGAATATTCATGTTTAGACATTAGTTTTTGAACCAGTGATTCTTTAATCATCTCTTCAGAAATAGGCAAACAGAAAATTGTAGGAACAAATTTCTTAAAATGTACTTTCCACCTGGGTTTCCAGTAAGTTTTATTACCAATTGTATTTTTTTAATTTAGAAAGGTCATGTATCAATTTTGAGTCCAAATCCTCAAACCTAAGATTATTATTATTTTAGTTCTAAAACCACTCCTTAGTAGCCATTTTTCATACAGGGTTTCTGGAAGTAAGTTTTTTTTTTTTCTGATGAGTTTTACTTCTGATAAAAAGTAGGTGTGCAAAGGGAAAGTAACAGTGAAAGTCACTCAGTCGAGTCCGACTGTTTGAGACCGCATGGATTATACAGTCCACGGAATTCTCCAGGCTCGAATACTGAAGTGGGTAGCCTTTCTTCTCCAGGGGGATTGGGCAGTATTTTTAGTTTTTGTTAGAGTATTTGTTTGTTTATACTTAGTTGCTCAGTCATGCCCAGCTCTTTGCGACCCCATGAACTGTTGCACACTAGGCTCCTCTGTCCGTGGGGTTCTCCAGGCAACAATAGTGGAGTGGGTTCCATGCCCTCCTCTGGGGATCTTCTCAACCCAGGGATCGAACCCGAGTTTCCCACATTGCAGGCAGATCCTTTACCATCTGAACCAGCCAGGGAAGAATATTTGCTTTATTTTTGCTGAGTGAAAATAGTTCAGAATTATGGAAAGCCTAAGGCAGCAAGCTTGCTTTATTTATTTGTTTTTGTTTGTAGTTGCAGGATGTCAGTTCTCTCTCTTTTCACTAGAGTTGAATGACCTCTCTTAGAGATCACTCTTAGGCAGCCAGACACCCTGAACTGGAAAATCAAGTGGTACAGAGAACCTTTCAACTCCATGACCTCTGCAGAGTTTATAGAATGGTCCAAAGACTGTGATACTGTTGGGTGCCAGACCCATTTTTGATTGAGAATCAGAGTGCGGAAAGGAAGGAAATGATAATACATTTATTTTAAGAGAATAGCAGGAACCAATTTTTTTAAATGAAAGATCTTACAGGTCAGTAGGAACCCTAAAAATTAGTAGTGGTCTAAAATGCCCTGCCAACTGTAAAAAAAAAAAAATAGGGACATTCACCAGCAAATGTCCATTACTGGTGCAAATTGGTGCAGTGTATGCCTGCATGCCCCCCTGCCTGCGTCTTGTGGGGGAGGCCCGGGCCTCAGCACTACTGGTTGCTCAGCCACCACTAAGCAGCGGTATTCAACACAGGATATTGGTTTAGTTTTATAGTCAACAGAGATTCATCTTTTTTAATGTTGAAAACATAGTTTTTATTAAAAACAAAACAAAACTTGAGAACAGTGTCTTCTACCACTGTCCCTGGTTTGGTTTTGTGGATGTAAGTGGTTGTATATGACTCCCCCCCCCCCATATTTTGCCTGAAAAGTGAAGTGATTAAGAGCATGGAACCAGATTGCCAATGTTAATATCCTGACTCAGCTGTGTCCCAGCTGTGAGACTCTTGGTCTGTCTCTACCCCTGATCCCTAACCTGTAAAATGGGATGGTCGTGGTTCCCTCCTCCTAGGGTGTTTGTGAGGGGTGAGGGAGTTAGTGTGTCTAAAGAGCTTAGATCAGCACTTAGGCTATAATATGTGTGATCCAAGTATTCACTCCTGCTGCTGTTTCTCTTAGTTCAGAAAGCTTTCTGAAAGTCCATTTAATATATTTATTTGTGTTTTGATTGTAATTGTAGCATTTTAGTTTTATTTGCTATACCTGTGGATTATACTTTGACATAAAGTATGGCATTTGTGAATTGCCAGTTGAATTCAGTGCCTCAGAATAGAGTTTTGCATTGTGTTGTCACAGATGATCAAACTATTTTTTTATTTTAGCATTATTTTGCTCTTTCAAAGTAATGCTTTAGTTGGTGTTATGGTGCAGTTAAGAAAAGATTATTTTTTGGAAAATTCCTTGGAATCTTAAGAAATGGAAAATGCTTATATATCCTTAGAAACCAGAGTACTGAGAATTGAATTGATGGATTTCTTTGCATATTGCTTAAAAATTTAAATTTTAGGTTTGGAGCAAGATGGAAAGACTCTGCTAATTACAAATATTGACATGGAGCCATGCACAGTAGACCCCCAGCTAAGAATTATTCTTCAGTGGCTTGTTGCTTCTGAGGCAGAAGTTGCAGAACTTTATTTTCATGACTCTGCAAAGAAGGAGTTTATGCAAGTAAGTACCTGCCTTGTAGGGTGGGTGTGAGGGCACAGTGTGTGCTGCTCTGTGTCACAGTTGATCTGATAAGATGCCCACTGATAGCAAATGGGCAGATGCCCGGGCGTTAGAGTCCAGTGCTTGGGCTCAGATATCAGCTCTGCTGCACTCTTGCAGTGTGACCTTGGGCAGGTTCACTAGTCGCAGGCTTTTTATCTGGGCTGTGGAAATGAGCATAGAATTTACCTGGCAGAGATTTGTGAGGATTAACTATAACACTGTTAAAAGTTGCTTAATTCAGTGCCTGGCACATCCTAAATTCTCAAAGCTGGGTGTCTTTAATAAGCAAAAAGATCGAGTTATTCTCTGTACTTGGGAAGTGAAGTCAGTCGTGTCCAACTCTTTGCGACCCCATAGACTGTAGCCTACCAGGCTCCTCTGTCCATGGGATTTTCCAGGCAGTAGTACTGGAGTGGATTGCCATTTCCTTCTCTAGGAGATCTTCCCAACCCAGTGCTCGAACCTGGGTCTCCCGCATTGTAGACAGACGCTTTACCGTCTGAGCCACCAGGGAAGTCCATTCTTTGTCCTTAATTGATGCATAATTATGCCTAGTAATGAGTATGTCTCTTCTGTTAATCCAGTGTCATTAGTATGAGAAGCTAGCATAAGCAAAAGCCAGTAAAAGTTTATAAACATTTAATAAGGGACAGTAATTCACTTTGAGCATTTAGTAGGGTTCTAATACTAAAGCATTCAGTTTAGGTGCATTAATAAAATATTTTTATTGATAATTTACTGTGTACCAGTTATGTTATTAGCCAGTTATATTATCAGAATTTTTAGATTGCAGCCTTAAGGTTTTTGCCTAGGACGTTTGTTTATCAGAACTTTCATTTAATCTTACTGTATAATGTAGAATAGTTCAAAGAATAACCAGTATAAAATGATTAATAATGACAAAAAAGGAATTGTCTTGATTTCTGGTTCAGAATTTACAAAAATATTATTGAAAGAAGTATGTGAAAAAGATATAAAACAATTGTTTTTTGTATTTTGTTGTTTTTATTTAGACTTCTTGAATTTTTCCAGCATAGATTTCTGTTTAGAGGCAGAGGGAGGAAATAAGACAGAAAGGGGATGTTCAGGAAATGAATTGTCAAGGGGAAAGAATGGGTAGGGAAAGTATTAGAACTGACTATGGAAGCAAGCGTTTTCAAGTCATTTAGTCTTGGATAAATTGAGGGCTAAGGAAGGCCTTAGGCAGAGCTGAGTGTAACGGTGCTGAGGTAAGGGAACCGCATCCCCACATAACCTAAGAAAACATTCTTGCAGTTCCTCAAAAAGTCAAACACAGCATTATTATATAACCCAGCAATTCTCCACCTAGGTCTGTACCCAAGAGGAGTGAAAACATATGTCCAAGGCAGTGTTATTCATAATAGGCCAAAAGTGGAAACATCCTAAATGTCCATTAACTGATGAATAAAACGTGGTCTGTCCATGCAGTGGAATATTGGCTGTCAGTAAAAAGGAATGAAGTAGACATGCTACACCCTGGAGGTGGAGGACCCTTGAAGTCATTATGCTAAGTGAAAGGAGCCAGGTCACAGAAGGCCATATATTTTGTGATTCCATTAAAATGAAATGGCCAAAATAGGCAGATCTGTAAACTGAAAGTAGCTTAGTGATTGCCTCGAGTTGACGGGGTTGGGAGGAATGGGCAGTGATTAACAGGTAGACTTTTCTTTGGTAATAAAGGTATCCTAATGTTGTTTGTGGTGATGTTGCATTCAACTCTCTGAATACACTAAAAACCATTGGCTGGTCTATTTTAAATGGGTGAATTGTGTGGTATGTGAATTATATCACAGTAAAACTATTTTTGAAAAGGTTAAGTATATTTATATTACAAACAGTTTTTATAGAACTAAATAGGAAAAAGTCTGAGTTGAAGACATGTTCAGATTGGTGATGATAGTTTACTTAAACCTGTATTTTTATACTTAAAAAAAGGTATAATTGATACATAATACCATATTAGTTTCAGGTGAACAACATAATGATATTTGTACATACTACAAAATGATTGCCACAGTGTTTAATATTTATTTACTTTTTTCTGAAATATGAACATTTCTTGTATGTTTTTGTTGAGCCTGGAGTGCGTATTCCAGGGGAGAAAGCCACACTGTACGTTGTAGAAGGAAAATCCACATCCTTTTATTAAGCTTGACATTGTCTTTATTATTTTATGTTCCCGGTTGAGGGTGTGGCAGATGTATTTAGTTCAGTTCAGAGTTTCCTGTAGAGATGGAGTCTCTCCACGCCCACACAGACACTATGCTGGGCGAGGTTTGTGGGGTTCTGGCTCCCGCAATCCCAAAGTGTCACTCTGTGGAGGAGAGTATTTATAAAAGCCAGGAAGGAAAAATGTTTAATTTGTGTAAAGAGTGGTGGTTTAGGGGAGAATACCTTGTTATAACTGGGAAACAGTATTTTGCTGCAAACAGCAGTTTCATCCAGGGTTATAAATAAAAATGAAAACTTTATTGTTAAAAAATTGCTTTCGGTTAATGTTTGGCTTATTTTCCTTTTTTACTAGCTTTCAAAACGGCTACAGGAAAAAGGCTGGAAAGTGGGAGACCTCCTGCAGGCTGTGCTTAAATACTATGAGGTGATGGAGAAGACGTCCAGTGAGGAGAGATGCAAGTCCCTGTTTGACTGGCTCTTGGAAAATGCATAGAACAAACTCCAAACCAGTGTATTTTATTATTTGTTTTGGGAGAGGAAGAAACAGATAAAGATGCATAGGGTAAAATTTGAGTAGTGAATATTAACATTTAAAGTGAATTGGGGGGAAAGTAAATAGCTATTAATGTGTTGTGTCATCATATGGTGTATATAGTTCATACTTTCGTCATCTGTCAAATATTAGCTTTACTTATTCTTCTGTATACATGTGCAGTGTGTTACGTAAGACCCTAAGAACATGTATTTGAAGAAAGGTCTGACTATGAGGCTTTCAGGAACATTGACTGATGGCGTTCTTTTCGCATCCAAATAGTGCTGCTAGAAATTGCACTGAGGTGGCTGAAGGGGGGTTCCAGGGATAAAGAGTTATAATTTTGCTCCTTTTCAAGCAAACGGTTTCCTGTTAATAACAAATCTGACATCAAAAAAACAGCATTGAGGCTAATTTATTTTTCTGACATCTTTTTCTATTTTTAAGGGTCAGTTTTATTTTCATGGTTCAGCTATTGGTATTTTTTTGAATCCCCCAAGTTATTTAATTTCTTATAAACAGTAGTTTAGGTTTCTATAAATACTATAAATGATAGTTTCCCCAGCCTTTCATTAAATGATCTTATTTGCTAATGTTTCCAATTGTTCTGGCATGAGAGTGAGTGAGTGAGTGAGAGAGTGTGTGTGTGTGTGTGTATGTAAAGGAGAACTTTAACCTTGCTAGTGGTGGGTACCCTCTTTTATTTTACTCTTTTCTGGTTACAAACCCACTGTTAACATTAAAAAGGTGCTTTAAAATAAAATGTCTATAAAGATTGTGCAGTAAGAATTTTTCTTTTTTGACTATTTTGAGTCCCCAACTTATTCTTTAAATGAAAATAAAGGTGCAAAACATATTGAAATTTTAAAACTTAATGTTCATTTGGAAATGTATTTAGAGAAGCCGAATAATTGTTTTCTCTGTTGGGATTTTGAAAAAATCCTTTAGCAAGGATTTTTAAATTAAAACTCCACTTTAGCTTTTTCTAGAAAAATCGGGACCTTCCCCAGTACTGTTTTGTAAAGTCCTCTGATACAGTCTTTCTGGGCTCTGCATTTTGTTCCACTCGTCTTTAGTAACTGCGAGTTGACTTGAATAGAGGACCAGGATTGTGTTTTGTATGAGGGTATATGCGTGTGAATTTTTGATTCTTCCATTAGCAGATTTTTAAATGAGGAAATCATTTTTTGTTGGAGGGTTTTGGTTTTGCTCTCACTTTTCTTCCTGAGAACTGACTCTTCTGGAAGCTGCACAAAGTATCGAGGATAGTAGCATCTGCCGGGGACAAGGAACAGGGCACTTGCATTGATTTGAATTACAGTTATGGCAGGGAAATCATTGCTTCTTAAGAAAAATGCCAAAATCTATTTAAATGTTTTGAGGTTACACTTACAGAAGCTTCTATTTTTCCCAATTTAAGATGAAGAAATTGAGCAGGCCTTAAAGATAAATTTTGCGAAAGTTTCTTCGGGTGTTTTTTAAGGTTGGAGAGATGTAGGAAATGTATGTAAGCGGAATTGATTCTGTCTTTAGCTTCTTAGAATTTGATCTGCAGCAGCACTGGACTAGGTTCTTAATTGTTAGGAAGCAGGTTGTTTAACATAGATTAATTGATTATTAAGCTTAGGTTGAATTTTTACAAGTGTATAGCTATCAAATTGTATTTGGTATTTTCAGTGTATGTACGGGTGTTATTAACAGCAAAACTGAGTTCTGAATTTCTTTTAAGCTAAAGTGACAATATGTTAGTTCTGTAAAACTCTGTACTTGAAAATGTTGATTTCCTGTATGGTAAGGTTTTCCTCCTGTCTTTGTTTTTGTTCGTTTTCTGGAGCTGTGCTGGATTCCGAGTTCCCTATTCAGCCACTGTGGCCCAGCAGACCAGTCCTTGGACACTAGCATGTATAGTACTGATCACAGTGGAGCTCCACACACAGCGGTTCAGTGCAGGGATGTAGAGAAAATGTTAAACGTTGGCAAATGTGAAAAGAAGTGGGAGTTAAGCTTCCTTATATAGAGAGAGAACATTGGAGTTTAGAACAGTATCTTTTAATCAAGAACAGTCTAAACTTACTTTGTTTAAAGGCACTTTGTGATTTTTCCAAAGATGTAGAATCTATTTGGTTGCTTAGCCTTCAGAACAGATCTGTTTGTTGAGGAAGACTCTGTCTTATTTTGTTAAAAATCTATTTGATGTAATTTTATTATGATACTGTAATATTGCTATTCTGCATACTTTGGCCCTTATGAAATATCATGTCTTATTCAGAACTGTTAAAGTTGTGATGTGCTTTGGGTTGAATTTTCTGTTTTATCAGTTTCAGAACCATTGGAGAACTGTGAAAAAAAAGTGAAGGAGGCCTTGGATGGGGTTTTTAGAACATTGTTTCAGACGGAACTTCTTTTTCCAAGCCAAGTTTAAAATTCCATTTATATTTGGGGTATTAACTCATTTTGATTTTGATTTATTTCCTGATTTTCACAAAAGGAATGATTCATTTATAAATCACAGAAGAAAATTACAGTATGTCTGGGATGGTTTAACACAGTTTAATGGTTTAATGGAGTTTTAAAATCTTTGAGAACATTTACTCAGTGAATATATGTGATAACATCTTCATAGTTTGACAACCATTCTATTTATCCTTTTAGATATTTGATATGAATTAATTCAACTCATAATACTTTCATTTTGCTTAATTAAAGGTTTTATTTTGCTGGTAGGAGAAATTAGTTACTTATTAAATGCACCAGTTATAAGGTAAAAGATGGTTTACCCATGTGGTTTTGATATGATGCACATTCCCCAGATGCAGTGTTTAACCTTAACTCATCACTAGGGTCTAGACTCAGAGTAGTAAATACTACTCTCTCACAATTAAAATGGTCAATTTCCCATCAGTCTGTAGCTTTAAATTTTGTTTTTTCAAGAGAAACTTTCCATAGAATTAAGAAAAATAATAATGCATCCATATTCAGGGTGTAGGGAAAATCCTTTCCATTTCGAACTCTGTCCACCTGTCACCAGCACAAGAAAAGTAGAGCTTCCGTGGGAATTATGAAGCTGTGCTCAAGTGAAATGCTTTTTTTCTCACTCTTGTTTGAGGCCCTGCACACGTTGACTCACTCACCGTATTCCTGCTCTGGAGATGCAGACGCAGTGTTGGTCACACTTGTCACTTTATTTATTTATTTTTTTTCTACCATCCGTGTACATTCCTTTCACAGGGGTAGAATCATAGGTCTAGAAGTTCATTGTTTTGTTTTTTATTGTAATGTTTGAACACTATTTAATACAGGTTTTAATATTGCTGGATTTGCTACCTTTTGTTACTTGTGCAGTGTTAATAGTAATAATTCACATTCTTGTTTAATATACCAGCTGTAGAGCAAAAGCAGCTTTGAATAATTATAGCTGTTTATTTGACTGTGCTGAATTATTCCGTTAAGATCTTGTATAACAGTAACTTTTTTCTTTTGCTTTTTCAGTAATTTAATATGTTCATTTACCAAAATATGAACTTCAGGATGCACTAAAATTTTGTTTTTGCAGTGGCTCAAAAATAAACATTTCAGAAATTACTTTTGTAATAATTTGCAATCAGTTGTTCTTTTATTTTTTCCAATTGTTTAAGTCTGTGATCTTTCTCTCCCAATTAAGAATTTCCCAATAAACTTAAGAGATGCCTGACTTCGGTTTTCAATCTGTAGTATCTTGTTAACACACTCAATATTGAACTAAAACAAACGCATAGAAGGCACATAAAACAACCTGTATGTTTCTCACATTATTTTAAAGAAGAACGGAAGCTAGAATATTTTAATTGGACACTGAATCCTAAGTTCTTATTCGAGTGCCTCTGAATGCTGACAGGATGACTTGACAGGCTGTTTGCCTTTTGGATTTTAGTGCAAAGTGGAATATTGTGATTGCCTTTGAATATAAGTGTGTTAGGGAATTCTCCAGCCTGGACTGAGCACTTCTTCCATAGGATATACAGATCAGACCTTTGTCATGCTGTATAGCATCAGGCACTTCAAAGCTAGGTGCTTGATTATTTATTACTAATGGAATTTGACTTTAAGTGTCTTCAGCCTTGGAATTAGTGATTTTCTAGCTTTTCATGGATGTTTCAAAATGTTAGGAAATAATGATCACATATAATGGCTTGGGTATGAGTACATCTCAGGAACCAAGAAAACAAAATGCTCTGAAACCATAAGATTCTTTTGACTGTAATTCCAAAGAGGAAAAACATTTCAAAAGGAATGGGACCTTGTGACAAATGACATTGGAATAACTTTGCAGCATCATTTATTTACAGCAGAAGCAGAGTTTAGGAAGTTGCATTTTGGGAGTGCAGTGGTGGTTGCATTTTTTCCTCTTATCGTTTGAGATCTGTGTTTCATCTGGGATAAGGAGGGAGGATGAGAGACAAGTCTTGAAGAATTACCACACATTTTAAGTGTGAAAGATGGAAGAGCCACATATCCCAGGGTAAATATACTCTTGGTGCTATTATGCAAAGGGTAGGAGTGAAAACCTCAGAACCTTTAGCAGCAGCATTTACAGCAGAAACGAGTTCAGGAAGGCTGCCCCTTGGGAGTGGAGTGGTGGTTGTTTTTTTCTCTGTCCTTTGTAGTTTTGTAATCACCTCACCCTCATTTTACTTTTGTGCTCTGGAGCAAGAAGGGTAATATTTTAGATTGGAAAGAGATGAAAAGAGACATTTCAAGAGGATTGAAGCTTCAAATTTGACATTTTAGGTCTTTCCCTCCCTGCCTTTCCCCATCCCCCACCCCATGTCATCTTTTAAACAGACACTTCAATTCTTTAGTTTAGAGCAAGGGATTAAAACTGGACTCCTGTGTGCTGGATTCAGCCCACTGTTAAACTTCTGCTTTGGTCCAATGTGAGATCTGATTTTTAAAATAATTGCCAACACTTAAATATGAGGAGATTTCACATTTAAATAGGTTTTGTGTTTCAGCATCTCTTGAAGCGTTGGATGCCATGGAGTACTGATTGGGGGCTTCCCAGGTGGTGCTAGTGGTAAAGAAACCCGCCTGCCAGTGCACAAGACATGAGAAACACTGGTTTGATCCCTGGGTCAGGAAGGTCCCCTGGAGGAGGGCTTGGCAACCCACTCCAGTATTCCTGCCTGGAGAATTGCATGGACAGAGGAATCTGGTGGGCTGCAGTCCATTGGCTCGCAGAGAGGTGGAACAGTCGACTGAAGCAACTTTGCATGCACACACGCACTGATTGGACTCCCATGTAGCGGCAGTTTGACAGGAGCTGCATAATGGTTGCTCCTGTAGTCCAGCCTTGTGTTTCTCTTGGCCCGTGGCCTGACATGCTTCACTTTGCTCGCTTGTGTTGCCTGCTGGGGCCCTATAGGTGTTTGAGATGCAAACTGACTTAAAGCAGATGAGTTACATGATGTGTTTAGGAAATCTGAATGATTCTCTAGCAGCTCTTCGCTTCTCTAGGATTATGCAGAGTTGGGAAGGAGAGTCTAGAAATTACAGACTTGGTGAGTTTATTGCTCTTGAACAGGGAACAGATACTAATTATAAAGAGCAATATAGAAATGAAAGAAGGGAAAGCCAGCCTGGGTTTACCAAGAGCAGCTTCAATTTACATTTCCTTTTTCAACAGAACTACCCAGCGGGCATGAAGGAATACCAGAGATATAGTATCTATTTTAATGAGGCATTTTATATGGATAAAGGAATGACAAATTGTGGCTTCCTGACTTTTTGAGAAGGCACAACAGTTCGATTAGCAGTCTGCTCAACAGTGTGCTGAAAGAGAATAGCTTCAAAGTGCTGGTTAACTATCAAATCTAGAAATTCATATTTTTCTAAGCTATTTTTCAAGAGTGATCATAAAAATTAAGGTAATTTCTGATAGACTGAAAGAGTTTATGTTTACCTCTGCTGAGAAGAAAAACTACTGAAGTGGATACTATTTTTCTAAGAAGGAAATTGAACTCTAAAGGCACAGGGTTATTAGCAGCATTAAAAAAAAAATAAGATAGAAAATGAAAGGAGCCACCCAAATGCAACACTTGTTCACACAATAATCCTATTTACCATTATGGCAAGCATTCCATGTTATTGAATCCAGACATCAATCTTGTTATGATTCCTATTTTTCCTGTGAGAAAACTCAGGCTCAGGTTGAAATTTTTTACAGCAGGCATAGTGGTGATGCCGTGATCTCCCAGGCTCCAGAGCCTAAGTTCTGCTCATCACCCTACATTGTTTCACCATAACTAAAACCCAAAATACAAAAACATGGTGAAACCACCTGCAAGAATACATGTTGCTAAATTGTCTCTGACTCCTTTGCGACCTCATAGACTAGCTCACCAGGCTTCTCTGTCTATGAGGTGCATTTACATCTAGTTCCGGAAAAACATCTATTTCTGCTTCATTGACTATGCCAAAGCCTTTGTGTGGATCACAATAAACTGTGGAGAATTCTGAAAGAGATGGGAATACCAGACCACCTGACCTGCCTCTTGAAAAACCTATATGCAGGTCAGGAAGCAACAGTTAGAACTGGACATGGAACAACAGACTGGTTCCAAATCGGAAAAGGAGTACGTCAAGGCTGTATATTGTCACCCTGCTTATTTAACTTCTATGCAGGGTACATCATGAGAAATGCTGGGCTGGAAGAAGCACAAGCTGGAATCAAGATTGCCGGGAGAAATATCAATAACCTCAGATATGCAGATGACACCACCCTTAAGGCAGAAAGTGAAGAGGAACTAAAGAGCCTCTTGATGAAAGTGCAAGAGGAGAGTGAAAAAGTTGGCTTAAAGCTCAACATTCAGAAAACTAAGATCATGGCATCCGGTCCCATCACTTTATGGGAAATAGATGGGGAAACAGTGGAAACAGTGTCAGACTTTATCTTTTAGGGCTCCAAAATCAGATGGTGATTGCAGCCATGAAATTAAAAGACGCTACTCCTTGGAAGAAAAGTTATGACCAACCTAGACAGCATATTCAAAAGCAGAGATATTACTTTGCCAACAAAGGTCCGTCTAGTCAAGGCTATGGTTTTTCCTGTGGTCATGTATGGATGTGAGAGTTGGACTGTGACGAAAGCTGAGTGCCGAAGAATTGATGCTTTTGAACTGTGGTGTTTGGGAAGACTTGAGAGTCCCTTGGACTGCAAGGAGATCCAACCAGTCCATCCTAAAGGAGACCAGTCCTGGGTGTTCATTGGAAGGACTGATGCTGAAGCTGAAACTCCAGTACTTTGGCCACCTCATGCGAAGAGTTAACTCACTGGAAAAGACCCTGATGCTGGGAGGGATTGGGGGCAGGAGGAGAAGGGGACGACAGAGGATGAGATGGCTGGATGGCATCACTGACTCGATGGACATGAGTTTGGGTGAACTCCAGGAGTTGGTGCTGGACAGGGAGGCCTGGCGTGCTGTGATTCATGGGATCTCAAAGAGTCGGACACGACTGAGCAACTGAACTGAACTCATATTATCTATTGATATCTATTGATACTTGTCGATATCTATCGATACCTATTTATCTTCTATTGAGAAAGATTTATTTTAAAGCATTAATTCACATGATTGTGAAGGCTGGCAAGGCCAAAATCTGAGCAGGCAGCAGGCTGGAGACCCAGGGAAGAGTTGATGATGTAGCCCTAGTCCAGAGGCAGCCTGCTGGAAGAATTCCTTCTTTTAGGGGGAGGGGACTTCAGTCTGTTTTCTTGTAAGATCAACTGGCTGGATGAAGCCCACCCACGCAATGTAGTGTCATCTGCTTTACTCAGAATCTACTGATTTGAATGTTCATCTCATTAAAAAGAATTCCTTTTCAGGTAAATATATCTGCACTCCAGATGTGTGTGACCAAGTATCTGGCCCTGTGGCCTAGCCAAACTGAAGCATTTTTCCGTAACCATCACACCAAACTTTGGGGCATGACCAGAGTGAAGACCTCAGATGACTACACCCACAGTATCAAAGTGAAGTTGGGGTTGGGGGAACAGCTTTCGCACTCTGAGGCTTGGAAGAAAACTTCTCTCAAACTTTGGCAGTGACTCAAGTTAAAAATCTTTCGTGAGACTTGATAGGCTAACTCTCATGTGAGCAGTTCCTCAAAAAGTAAAAGTTATATAATTCAACAATTCTATTCCTAAGGAGATTCTCAAGGGAAGTGAAAATACAGGTTTCTATAAAAACTTGTGCATGAATATTTATAGAACTATTCATAACAGTCCCAAAGTAGAAACAACTTAACTGTCAATCAGTTGATGAATAGATAAACAAAGTGTTTATCCATAAAATATTCGGTCATTAAAAGGAATAAAATAGTGATACACATCACAACATGGATGAAGCTTAAAAATGCTATGCTAAGAAGGCAGACAAGTGGCCACATGTTGGGTGATGCAATTTATATATAATGTCCAGAATAAGCAAATCCATAGTGACAGTTAATTGTTTCCAGGGTCTGGAGAAAGAAGGGAATGTAGAACGACTGTTAATGGGTACAGGGTTTCCTTTGGGTGATGAAAATGTTCTGGAATTATATAGATTGAGAAGGCGATGGCACCCCACTCCAGTACTCTTGCCTGGAAAATCCCACAAACAGAGGAGCCTGGTAGGCTGCAGTCAAAGAGACATGACTGAGCGATTTCACTTTCACTTTTCACTTCCATGCATTGGAGAAGGAAATGGTGACCCACTCCAGTGTTCTTGCCTGGAGAATCCCAGGGATAGAGGAGCCTGGTGGGCTGCTGTCTATGGGGTCGCACAGAGTTGGACATGACTGAAGCGACTTAGCAGCAGCAGCAGCAGCAGTGATTGAAGAAATCAATCATCAATATTCATTGGAAGGACTGATGTTGAAGCTGAAGGTCCAATACTTTGTTTGGACCCCTGATGTGAAGAGCTGACTCATTTGAAAAGACCATGATGCTGGAAAGATTGAAGGTAGGAGGAGAAGGGGACAACAGAGGATGAGATGGTTGGATGGCATCACCAGCTCAATGGACATGAGTTCGTGAAAACTCAGGGAGATAGTGAAGGACAGAGAAGCCTGGTGTGCTGCAGTCCATGGGGTCGCAAAGAGTTGGACTTTTGCGACTTAGTGACTGAAAGTCTGACAGGTCTTAGCAACTGAAAAACCATAATAAGTGGTTATACCACTCTGAATAAAGAATTTTATATTTAAAAGGATGAATTTTGTGTGATAAAAGTTATATATCAGTAAATTGAATTTAAAACAGCAGAAAGCAAGGAAATAGTTTTAAAAAACAAGTAAAAACTTCTAAAATTAAAAAATATAATGGAGCCAAAAAACAAGAGTTTAATAGCAGATTAGTTATGGCTTAGAATATTGAGTTGAAAAAAAATATCCAGAATGCAATGTAGAAAGACAAAGATGTGATATATTAAAGTTTAGGTGAACTTGAGGGAAAGGAGAACTAATAAAAGGAGAATAGGGCATGAACAAGATCAATAGCTGAAAAGATGATTGTTGGGAATTTCCTAGAAATGATGGATGAACCACTTACAGCTTCAAAAAACCTAACAATTCTTAAGTAAAAACAATATACATATTAGATTTCCCGGGAAAAGCTATACACATACTTATCTACTTTTTCAGATTATTCAATAAGCAAGCTAAAATTTCTAGGCTTGCCAGTAAAAGAATATAAATTTTATATATATTTAAAACTAGTGGAGAAAAAAGATTAGAAGCCAAGAAAAAATAGAAAAACAACTGGGGCAAAAAGTGAAAAGCACAAAGTAAGATGGCAGATCTAAATCTCACTTCCCTCATCCTCGCAGATGTTCCTGAGAGCACCCCCTCCCAATAAACTTCCTTCCAGGAACATCCTGGTCTGTTTGCCGGGCAACCTCATCTGTGAAATGAGGACAACTGCTTTGGAAAAGGGTGAGGGAGTGAGTGAAGTCGCTCAGTCGTGTTCGACTCTGCGACCCCATGGACTGTAGCCCACCAGGCTCCTCTATCCATGGAATTTTCTAGGCAAGAGTACCGGTGTGGGTTGCCATTTCCTTCTCCAGGGAATCTTCCCGACCCGGGGATCGATCTTCCCGACCCAGGGATCAAACCTGGGTCTCCCGCATTGCAGGCAGACACTTTACCATCTGAGCTACCAGGGAATCCCTGGAAAAGGATGATTACTTAGTTAAGGTGGACTCGTGTGTGCCCTGTGACATGTCTACCCTTAGATGGAAACTCTAGAGAAAATCTTGCTTATGAAGACCAGGAGATGTGTACAGTGTTTATCAATAGCGTAAGTTATGATATGTTCATCCAATGGAGTAGCCAACAGTGGTAAAGAAGGATGACAGATACATGCTTCAACATAGACACGCTGCAAAAACAGCCAAAGAAGCAAGTCACAGAAGAATATAAAAGAGTGAGTCCATCTAGATAAGGCTCAAAAACAGGCAAAACTATGTTCAGTTGACCCTCTATATCTGTGGGTTATGTGCCCCTGGATTCCAACCAACTGTAGACTGAAAATACCGTTTCAAAAACCCAAAAAGTTCCCCAAAGCAAAACTTAAATTTGCTGCACGTCTACAACAATTTACATAGTATTTACATTGTGTTTACAGCAATTTGCTTTGTATTTATATTGTATTAGGTATTATAAGTGATCTAGAGTTGATTTAAAGTATACAGGAAGGCATGCATAGATAAGTGCAAATATTAGGCTACACTACTTTATATAAGGGCTGTTAGCATCTGCAGATTTTGGCATACAAGGGAGTTATGGAATCAGTCCTCTGTGATGACTGAATTATGTTGTAATATATACATCTACACATACATGTATGGGCTTCCCAGGTGGCTCAGTGGTGTAGAACCCACCTGCCAATGTGGGAGGTGCAGGACATATGGGTTCGGTCCCTGGGTTAGGAAGATCCCCTGGAGGAGGAAATGGCAACCCACTCCGGTATTTTTGCGTGGGAAATCCCATGGTCAGAGGAGCCTGTCACAAAGAGTCTGACATGGCAACTGAGCATGCGTGCACACATGTATGTATATATACTATGCATTCATTAGAAATTTCACTGTCTTTTCAGCTATGCTGGGTCTTCGTCGCTGCAAGCCGGCTTTCTCTGTGGTTAGTAGAGGCTACTCCCCTGTTGAGGTGCAGGCTTCTCACTGCAGCGGCTTCTCTCATTAAGCACGGCTCTCAGGCTCTTGGACTCAGTAGCTGTGCAAGGCCTTAGTTGCTCCACAACACGTGGCATCTTCCAGACCTGGGACTGAACCCGTGTTCGATGCATTGGTGGGTTCAGGGAAGTCCAGGGACTCCTAGGGAAGTCCCATACAACCACTTAATAGTCAAATGTGTGTATGTGTGCAAAACTGTAAGGGAATAATTAATACAAAGCTTAGGGTAGTGAATTACCGTGGAGATGGGAGACGGATAGGGAGAGGATGTAACAGAGAGTTCTGAGGTACCAGTGATGTTCTGTTTATGAGAGGTAGATCCCTGGATGTTCACTTTATTATTTTTCTTCAAATTATACACATTCTTTATATAACACTCTTAAAATTTCACACCCAAAATATTCATTCAAAACAGATTACTCAACAGAATTTGTTCAAAGAGGTTGTGGGGCATATTAATTAGGCGTTTTCTCAAATGTTTCTAAAAACAACTTTGAAGAAAAATTCATTTTTTAAGCACAACTGAAGATTAAGGGAAAAAAGCTGAAACCTTCTCTGTTTCCCAAGTTGTGCCCTGAAAAGGTACACATTACCAAGGCTTTCTGCTTGTCAGCCTCTTCGAGTTGGAGTGGGTGGCAGTGAGGGAGGATGGGAGTGAAGCCGGGGCTGCCTCCTCTCTATGTCTGTCCTGCATTTCCTGGTCTGTATTCCACACCTGGACTCCACCCCAGCTCCTGACACAAGCTGGGTTTATCCACTCTTGTTGTTTAGCCACTAAGTTGTGTCCGACTCTTTTACTACCTTGTGGCCGCCTGCAATGCAGGAGAGGCAGATGACGCGGGTTCCATCCGTGGGTCAGGAAGATCCCCTGGAGGAGGCAATGGCACCCCCCTCCTGTATTCTTGGGCTACAGTCCATGAAGTCACAAATAGTCGGACGTCTGAGGGACTGAGCAGAGACTGTAGCCCACCAGGCTCCTCTGTCGATGGGATTCCCCGGGCAAGAATACTGGAGTGGGTTGCCCTTGCCTCCTCCAGGGGATCTTCCTGACCCAGGGATCAAACCTGTGTCTCCTGCATTGGCGGGTGGATTCTTCACCACTGTGCCTCCCGGGAAGCCCTATCCACTCTTCCTCTGAGGTTGTAGCAAGAAGTGCCTGTGGCCCTGCAAAGGGACTAGATCTGAGGGAGAGGATGGAGGGCGGTGGGGTCAGGCAGGGAAGGACACGGGGAGGCTTTAAGCCAGAGCTAGCACCGTCAACAGGCGGCAGTGCCGGATGAAAGGACACCATTCAGCCAGGGGATGTTGAAGAAGGGCGCAGCGCCCCGGCCAAGAGTGGGGAAATGCTGAACAACCCCCGCCTCCCCCGGCCCGGGAAGCTGCCTCGTGATCCAGCCTGCAGAAACAGGAGCCTGAGATGCCTGAGCTCCGGGCTGAGGCGATCATTTTGGCAGCTTGCTCTCCACAGTGGTACTCTGCACGCCGCAGCCAGGCTGGACCCGCCATAGAACAGGCGGGCTGGAGGCCCTGCCCTTCTGCAGGTATCCTGCAGCCTCTCCCACGGGGTTCACAGCAGGGAAACCCCATAGCCAGCCCGGGGGCATAGGGCACTTTATTACAAGAGGCCGTCTCTGGGAAGGGGCCGCAGAAGCCCAGCTGAGAGACATCGGGGAGGCTGCTGTCCTAAAGCTGCAGTCTCACTTTGAGCCGCTAGGTGGTACAGCAGCCCAGCCTACGGCTTAACAAAAAGAATTAATACAGCTTTGCACAACGCTTTGTTGTTCAGTCACTAAGTCGTATCCGACTCTTTGCGACCCCTGAGATGCTTCCTGAGGCACAATCCCCACCCCCCGGCTTGAACCATATCTCGGGCACTTGCGGGCATTCTTTATTTCAAAGAACCTGGCTCCTACTCCAGCCCGGATTTTAGGGTCTTTTCTTGCGGACTTCCCCTCTTCCATCCCTGGTCCGAATCTGGTTCATCTCAGTGTTCAGGCTTCTGTTCAGGTTCACCCGTCAGTTTCAGAGGGCTGAGCTGCTGCCCTGTGACCAGGGCCCCTGTCTTCATGCCCTGCCCCCACCGCCCCGCCCCAGACAGTGCCAGGCACACGGGACAGGTAAGTGCCACTCCTTGTGAAGTCACGGGGAAGCTCCGGTGAGCAGCCTGTCACCACCAGCATTCCTTGGGTGTCCAAGCCACCTCCTTTCTTCTTATCTTACCTGTTCCCACCTGCCTCCCTTCCACACGCATCCTCAGTCACTCCTCAGGCGCTTTGCTAAAATTTTTCTGGAATTTTCTATTAACGTTTCATTATGTCCCTGCCATTCATGATCAGCTTTTATTCTGAGTGTACTGTAAATTGTAATTCAAATTTATTCTCGGCTCAGTGTCGCCTTATGAGTATGGTTGTCCCTGAGCTTGCATGGGAAACAGCAACCACTTTCCAGCACTCTATCCCCTTGTTTAGTTGCCAAGTCGTGTCCAACTCTTTTGTGACCCGGTGGACTCTAGCCCACTGGGCTCCTCTGTCAGTGGGGTTTCCCGGGCATGAGTACTGGAGTGGGTTGCCATTTCCTGCTCCAGGGGATCTTCCTAACCCAGGGATCAAACCTGTGTCTCCTGCATTAGCAGGGCAGATTCTTTACCACAGAGCCACCAGGGAGGCCCCTCTTTATCCCCTTACATTGCTTTATTTTCCTGCTTAGCCTCTTTTCCACCTGAGATAAGTATGTATTTGTACTCTCTTCATTCCCTAGAGTGGAAGCTCCCTAAGCACTGGAACTTGGCTGGTTTTGTTCTCTGTTGTGGCCTCAACGCTAGAACAGTGTCTGGCATGTGGTGGGCACTCAGCAAATGTTTCTTGAATGAAAGGGTGGATGAATGGATGGGTGGATGGAAGGATGAATGAATAGATGGAGGGATGGATGCATGCATGCAAGCATGGATGCATGGGTAGATGAGAGGAAGGATGAATGAGTAGATGGAGGGATGGATGGATTGATGGATGGATGGAGGGATGGAGGGATGGATAGAGAGATCTGCCTCTCCCCAGTAGGCCAGAGGGAAAAACAGTGTCCTGGGGGTTTGGAGTCTAAGGTTTTTGGCTCCAATTGAGCCACTATTGGACTTTGAGCAAGTAATAAATCTCCCAGTGTGGCCTATTTCCTATTTTGTAAAATGAGTGGGCTGGACTTTGTGATCTGGTGTTTGTTCCTGCCCTGACCAGTTTTGGTTTTATAATTATTTCCAAAGGTGCTGAGGTTTTTTGGCAGACAACAAGCTTTTTTGGCAGAAAGCTGTTGCAAGTAATAACTTAGAATCAAAAGATGCATTCATATACGTGGATAAAAACATAATTGCTTCACAATATTGTCTTTAAAAAAAAACATTTTCCTATGAAAATATTGGATGCGTTGGTCCTTGCTTTTATTTCCACCTTGACCTCTGACTCCATGTAGTAATGATTCTGATTATTCTGACAAAGGGATTTTTAAAAAAGTCATTGTTCTTCATTTGGAATTTTCCTTGGTTATTTCTTTTCATTACTAATTTATGATTATTTAAACAGTTGAAAATATTCTATAGGAGACACACCTACAGGCTTTGGAAAATCAGTAACATTATTTTCAAAAAGATATCATGTTTCTAGTGCACTTCCAAGATTGTAAGCAGATTTTAAAATAAAATACTATTGATAATATAAAAATTCTTAACCTTGAAGAATGATCACCCAATGTTATGATTTTCCTTTTGCTATTTGGTTGTGATTATTTTGTAGGATTGGCTTGTGTCTGGTATCTAGAACACCTTCAGATGTTTTTTGAGTGAATGCCCAGTGGCCGGTGAGAGAAGACTCATCCTGCGATATAGGTAGAATTTCATGAAAGTAGTTCTCTCTTTCTTTTCCAAGAGCAGAAATCTAAATGAGCTTGGGAACAGAAGGAAGGACTCTCTCCTAAATCCTCAATTCTATTTAATCAGTTCGTTAATTTTTAATCAAGGCTGTCTTTTCTTTTTTTGGAAAGAAACTATATTTATTTAAGATTTTTTTAATGTGGGCCATTTTTAAAAGCCTTTATTGAATTTGTTACAATATTGCTTCTGTTTTATGTTTGGGTTTTTTTTTTTTTTTTTTTTTTGCCCACATGTGGAATCTTATGTTCCCCATCAGGGATAGAACTCATGACCTTTGCTTTGGAAGGCAAAGTCTTAATGACTGGACTACCAGGGGAGGTCCCAGTCCTCAATGTTAAATGTTTACTCTTCTCTGTAATAAGGGGTAACAAAACTTGATACCTGTGGTTAAGTAGAGTAGTGGCCCCTCAAGTCCAAGTCCTTCTCCCCAGGAATTGTGACTATGCCACCTCATCTGGCCAAAGGGACTTAGCAGATGTGGTGAAGTTGAGATGGAGACAGTATCTTGGAATATCCGACAAGGCCAACTTCACCTTGAATTGGAAGACTCTTTCTCGGCTGCTGTTGGGGGAAGATATGGTTAGAGAGGAGGAGTGAGAGGTCGGTGGCTGGCTTTGAAGATGAAGGAAGATGTCAAGGGCCAATGGGTACAGGCTATCTCCAGAAGCTGGAAAAGGCAGAGATGTGGGTTCCCCCCCAGAGCTTCTAAAAGAAACGCCTCTCTGATGACACTTTGATTTTAGCCTTGTGAAACCCAAATCAGACTTCTGATCTACAGACCTGTGACAGGGTGCAATTTGTGCTAAGCCACTAAATTTATGGTAATTTGTTACAGCAGCAACAGGAGACTAATACATTACCTTTTCTTCTTTTTAACTTAATTTTTATTGGCGTATAGTGTTTAGTTGCTTTACAAAGTTGTGTTAGTTTCTACTGTACAGCAAAATGAATCAGACATACGTATACACATATCCTCTCCCTTTTGGATTTCCATCCCATTCAAGTCACCGCGGAGCCCTGAGTGGAGGTCCTGAGCTATACAATATGTTCTCATTAGCTGTCTGTTTTATACAGAGTATCCATAGTAACAATATATTGCATGTCAGTCCCGTCTCCCAGTGTCTCCCACCCTCCCTGTCCCCCTTGGTATCCATCTATTTGCTCTCTACGTCTGTGTCTGTTTCTGCTTTGTAAATAAGATCAGCTATACCATTTTTCTGGTTCCCCTGGTGGCTCAGACGGTAAAGAATACACCTGCAATGCAGGAGACGTGGATTTGATCCCTGGGTCGGGAAGATCCCCTGGAGTGGGGGATGGCAACCCACTCTAGTATTGTTGCCTGAACAATTCCATGGACAGAGGAGGCTGGCGGGCTACAGTCCATGGGACTGCCAAGGGTTGGTCACGAGTGGGCAACTAACACACACACACATATACCATTTTTCTAGATTCCACATATATGTGTGAATATACATTTGTTTTTCTCTTTCTGACTGACTTCACTCTGTATGACAGACGCTAGGTCCATCCATGTCTCTACATGCCTTACCTTCTTGTTTGAACAAATGCTTTGAGCTCCCCAGAGTGAAAGAGAGAGGCCAGGCAGAGAGCTAGACCTGGGCTAAACAACATGGTAGCCGCTAGAAAAGCAGCTGGTCTAAATTCAGTGCTATGTGAGGAATATACATAGATTTCAAAGAGTCAGTATGAAAAAGAACTTACAAATCTTTTATTTTTATTAATCAGATGTTGAAACGATACTACTTTTGGACATACTGATTTAAATTTAAAAATTATTCAAAAGCATTTCACCTTTTTTAAAAAATAACTTTTAAAAACTGTGACTGTTACATGGCTTGCATTTGTGCTTCTGAGTTAACTCTTCCGCTGTCATCTGAAGGATAAGAGGTGGTCATTCTCAGGGCAGACAGTTCTCCAGCTAGGCAGTGATCTGGGACATGCAGGTATAGGTTTTCAAGAGGATGGGTCAGACTTCCCTGTATCTTCCTGTACTGGACTTCCTGGAAGAGAAGGTGTCTCGTGGGTCTTTATATCCTCAGCACATAATACAGTGGCCAGCTTATGTGGAGACTGTTTGCAGAGCACACACAGACGCTGCTGACCCTAGAAGGTGCTTTGACAAGGCACAACAAGGTGATAAATTTGTCTCGAGCAATTGTTCCGAAAGACCTAGACACTGTGGTCTAACAGAAAGCAGGATGCAACGGCTGAGACTTTCTCCCTTTTAGCCAGTATTTGTTCTCCTATCTTTCCCATCCCAGAGAAGCTCTGTTAGCATTTCCAGGAAAGAGAGATGTCAAAAAGAGAAACCAAGAGGCAGCCTCAGATGTCTGCGAGCCTAAATACCAAGATCCATTCCATATAGTGATTTCTGCTTGGCCTGTTTCTTGTCTCTGTGGCAGCTTCTCAGTAACGCTGAGAAAAGGGGCTTGAGCTGAGAACCAAGAGACACACTCTTCATTTGAAATTTTGGTTCTCTCACTGATGCGCCCCCTGCTGAATTTACTTCCCTGTAGTTCCCTTCATCATGCCTGCATGAAGAGGCCAGTGTTTACATTGATCAATACCGAGTGCCGTGAGGATTAATTAGTGGCTGTGATTAGAAGCGTTCTTTAAATATCAGGAATAATTTGTGTCCTGGGAACAGGATTGGGGATCTGATTGGTTGCTTAGCTGCAACCTTGAATTTGGCATTTGCAGAATATTTTGGGATTCAAAGCTGAAGCTATGAAAGTCAGGCTGTATATACAAATATGTGCTGTCCATGCACAAAACAGTGAGCTTTCTTTGGGATCCTGGAAGAATAGAAAGCACGCCCCCAAACCATTTGTCATTGTTTAGTTGCTCAGTCACGTCTGACTTTTTGCCACCCAATGGACTGGAGCCCACCGGGCTCCTCTGTCCGTGGGATTTTGGAGGTTCAAAAGTTATTAGAGGTCCAAAATGCCATATTGGAAAGTGTCTACCATGGTTACATGCAGCTAAATGTTGCTGTTCTCCCCTTCCCCACCGTGTGATAGCATTTACTTAACTCAAATGAACTTTGTGCCATTAAAAATGGGGAAATGCAATTGATTGCAATGCCGTTTGAGTCTGTTTTGAGGTCTTGTGGACGGAAATATCCTGGTTACTTGGTTCCGATGATTCATGTCATAAACTTTATCTTGTCTTTATTTTTGTTTTCTATATGGAAACTCATCATTTGAGGTTGGCAACGTGGATGTGGACTGAAGTTCTTCAATGAATTTTTTTCCGTGGTTCTCTGTTTCAGACCCCGAATCTCCAATTCTAGGCTGTTTTCCAAAAGCAAACATAATCATGGGCCCTCTGAAAGATGGCTGGCCTGTCGGATATTACAGTTGGCCCTCCTCTGAGGTTGGTTAGGCTCAGAATTTATTGCGTTTTAGTCACAAAGAGAGAGTGTTACAATTCATTCCCAGGAGGGAGGAAGCAAATTAGTCATGAAATCATCGTCTGGGAGACTGTTGCTGGTACACAGGACAAGCTCATTAGTCTGATCACCATACTGGGGCAGGGGCCGGCTGACAAGGAAGAAAGTGCTGATGACCAGGGAATTGAAGACGTATGAAAGCGTACGTTCATATTCACTGCCCTGCTCACAGAGCTGTCTTCAGCAAGCGATATGGCTGTTTGGGTTAAACACACACACGTACACACACAGAGTTATGCCTTTCCTGATGCTTCAGCAAAGTCTGTAAGTTAAGGCAAATGATACGGGCTGGGAGGAACTGACCATCCTGTCAATGTGGAAATGTTGTATTTGCCGAACGTGAATAATTTGCCCAGTAAGAAAACAAACTATATGAAGAAAGAGGTCAAGGCATTACCTGTCCACAGAGGGATAACAGACAGATAATCCAACCATACCGTAGCAGACACTAACAATCTCTTCTAATGTTACAGTAAGATTTCTAATAGCCATGTATGTTTATCCTCTCTAACTTGTTCAGTCACTAAGTTGTGTCTGACTCTTTGCACCCCTGTGGACTGTAGCTCGCCAGCCCTCCCTGTCCTTCACCATCTGACTAAACATATGTAATAGTCTCCAGGCTCCTATTTAAAATTGAAGACCACTCCTTAAATAAAACTGTATTTCTTCGAATTGACCACATGTAGAGTAAATATCCTAGGGCTTTGAAGTATACCACGAGACCATGTCCGAGTAAGCCCTGGTGGATCAAGCTTTGAGGATATACACAGCACAACCCCGCCCTTGCTCCCCACCTCGTGAACACATAACTTTGTCCATGTGATGTTGTGTTCAGTTTGAGGGCTGCTGGAAGCAATGTCTTTTATGTCCTCTTTAATTTTCTTTGTCTTGCTAGCTCGAAGGGCTGGAGGCCTCAGGACAGTGTGTTATCACCATCACAGTTTAAAGCTTAACATGCTGAATGTGATCATACATGGGGGTTGTCAAAACCTGAGGAAATGTGTCCTTTGGTGAATGGCCCTGGGGTAACAGGACAACATTTTCAGGGTGGCCGGGCACTTGGAATGCAACTCATGGGCCAGGCAGGCATGAATTCATCATTTTCAACCTTGGAGCCTCTGGTCCTCAAGTGTGGAAGGAGGTAGACATTTTGTTGGCCATTTGTTTGTCTCCTCAAACAAATATGGGGGCTTCCCTGGTGGCTCAGATGGTAAAGAATCTGCCTGCAATGCTGGAGACCTGGGATCAGTCCCTGAGTTGGGAAGATCCCCTGAAGCAGGGAATGGCTACCCACTCCAGTATCCTTGCCTGGAAAATCCCGTGGACAGAGGAACCTGGCGGGCTACAGTCCTTGGGGTCGCAAAGAGCCAGATATGACTGAGTGACCAACACTGACATGCTTTCAAGCACGGGTATCTGGACGGTAGCCTTTAAAAGACGGCACAGGTGCCTGCTGTGGCTTGTCCTGGTTCCCTCTCTGTACTTGTCTGTGGGTGAGCCCTGCAAGAGACCTCTTGAACCACCGCCTCTGGGGATGGGGTCCCCAGGAATCCTAATTTCTTGAAGCTTTTAATTTTAGAAGAGTTTTAGGTTAACAGAGAAGTTGCAAAGATAGCACAGAAAGGTCCCATTTGTACTATACCCAGTTCTTTATTAAACTCTTACATTAATATGTTATAATTTTAATGAGCCAATATTGATGTGTGATTATTAACTAACATCCACATTTTGTTCACATTATGCCGTTTTTCCATGACAGGACCCTGTCTGAGATAACCACATTACGTTTGATTGTCAGATAAATGTCTCCTTTGGCTTCTCTTGGCTGTGATGGTTTCTCAAACTTTCCTTATTTCTGATGACCTTTCAGAGTTTTGAAGAGTCCTGGAGACAGTTTTGTAGACTGTCTCTCGATTGGGATCTGTTTGATGTTTTGCTCATGGCGAGACTGGGGTTATGGGTTTGGGGAGGGAAGACCACAGAGGTGAAGTGCCCTTCCCATCACATCCCATCAGGGTTTCATAGCATCAACATGACTCACGCTTGATGTTCACCTTGATCATCCGGCTGAGCCGGTTTTGATGAGTTTCTCCACTATAAAGTTTTCTTTTCCCCCACCTTTTCATACTGTATTTTTTGAAAGGAAGTCATTATGGGTAGCCCACACTGAGAGAGTGGGGAGTTATATATAGTCCACCTCCTCGTGGGGGGAGTAGCATTGGGATTCTTCTGCTTAGGGGATTTGTCTATTCTCCCCAGTTGATCTGTTCAATCATTTTATTATATCAGCATGGACTCATAGATGTTGGGTTATAACCCAATAGTAGTTTGTTGATAAATTCCTCCTGCTTTGCATATTGGGGATTTAAGTTGGCTCCTGTATCCTTTCAACATAGCCCCATTATTGTGGTTTAGTGGGTGTACTTCTGGGACTTTGAGCCACCAAAGGCTGCTCCAAGAATCCACATTTTAAAATGTTTTAAATTTTATTTGTATATATATATGTATGAATCCACATTAAAAACAATATCCACATTTAAAATATCCATATCAAAAATAGGCTCTAACACAGTCTAAAATTCAAGATTTATCATTTCCAGCCATGGAAACCAGACATTTCCAAATGGTCTGCTTATTGATAAATGTGGGACCAAGTGGTTAAAAAGAAGTTACAGAATAATTTGTATCTTGGCGAGAGGCAGGTATTCAAATCCAATCAAGAGACTAGGGATCCCCCGACACATCATCAGGGAAGCGTATTGCTGAGCCTGGCAGGGCTTCTGGGTGACAGGCAAGTCTGAGGGAGGGCAGAAGCTGCTCTGAGTTGTCTCAGTCACTAGCAATGAGGACCCGGAGCCATCTCAGCTGCTTCCTAGGGACTTCCTGGTGACTTCTCTGAGAGAGGGTCAGAGAAGACCTCTGGACAGCAAAGCCGAGGGCTAGCAGGGTTGGGTTAGGTGTCCTTCTGGTGGAGTTGTAAAGAGAAGACCAGGATTGTAGGAATGGGAAGGAAGTGACTCTGTTCGCACAGGGTACTGAGTGTGTGTTGCTGTGTGTGTGTCCACGCAGACTTGCAGAGGGGTAAACACTTCTTCCATCTTCCTTAGTTATGGCCATCTACACTTTGTAACTGGATTAGACTGAGAGCCTGTTTTTTTTTGTTGTTGTTGTTTGTTTTTTGCCAAACCTCAGTGCATGCAGGATCTTAATTCCCAAACCAGGACTGGAGCCCATGCCTCCTGCCCTGGTTGGTGGAGTCTTCCTTCCAAGCGCCAGGTGAGTCCCTAGACCAAGAACTTGTTCCCGAAGCCGTGGATGCTGTGTCAATACACCGACTCCACAGAGACACACCTGGTGCAGTTTCTGATTCTTGTTGAACAGTCTACGGTGATGTTGCAAATGGAACCACCATACCCAGAACCACCCCAGCAGGAAGGCCACCGGCTCCTGCTCCTCTTGGCTCTTCCCTGGTTTCTGTATTTGCTTGGCTCCTCCACCATCTCTGAACATCTGTTTACCTTCACAGAATGCATCTGGTATCATTCCTAATTAGTGATCACAACAAATTATATGTACTTCTAGACCTCACGGCACGTTTAAGCTGCTGCATGCCTAGTCTCATGGCCAGGAATCACTAGCTATTATTAGGTGTAGCCCCACATTATCCATTTTGTGATTCTTCCTCCTCTCTACACCATGTTACTCTCCCTGCCCGCATCCTCCCCTCCCCCAGCACACGTATCCTCTCTCAGTTCTGCCAAAGATGCGGAAGAACTTCCTCCAGGTAACCTTCCCCTGCAGGCTGGCATGTCAGCAGCAGCTGTCCCTGGTATGACTCCTGGCACCCTGTAGCAAAAAAGGGAAGAACTCCTTTTTTTTTTTTTTTTTTTTTTAGTGCTTTAGCCTTATTGATCATTTTTTCTTATTGGGGATTAGGGGTGTTGTGTTTTGTCTCACGGGACTTTTATTCCATCTGTTGCTGGGCTGGAGTTTATGGCAGAGATTCATTTGAAATGAGCTTGCTGTCTTTTTTTTTTTCTTTTCCATTTGAGGTGAGAGTGCAGATGGGCTGTACTTCTAATTCTCTTGCTGCCACCTGGGAGGAATTTGTCATTTCATTCCTAAAGTAAAGAAGGAAAAAAAAACCCACATCTGAAATTATATGATGCCAGTGTGTGCCAACCGATCCAACCACTGCACCACAGCAATTCTAACAACTTGCGTGATTATCTATGTCTAGAAAGATCTGTCAGTGGGAAGACGACTTCTGAGTTTCCACTCAAGTCTGTAATAATGATGATAAAAGTAATGTGAACAGCGGCAATAAAGTAACTTCTGTTCGCTGAAATCTGTTTAATTGGATTAAAAATCCTTTTACCTAGTTTGGCTTTCACAATAACTTTATGAGTTAGACATATCACCTCCGTTTTATGGCTGAGAAAACTGATGCTGAAGAGTTTATTTTTTCTCCTTTAAACTCATCAAACTCCTAACAGCATGTAAGGATAATTTGACTGGAGGATCTAGGTAAATTAACCAGGCAACCAAATTATCAGAGGGCTGGTGTCGGGACTTCCTGGGTGGCTCAGTGGTAAAGAATCTGCCTGCCAGTGTTGCAGACGCAGGTTTGATCCCTGATCCAGGAAGATCCTACGTGCCGAGCAGCAGCTACACCCGCGCCACAGCTATTGACCCTGTGCTCAAGACCAGGAGAAGGCAACACAAGGAGGAGTCGTCACGCCACAGTGAGAGCAGCCCTCAATCACTGCAGCCAGAGACAGCCTGCACTGCAGTGAAGACCCAACACAGCCAAGGTAAATAAAATTGTATTAAAAAAGAGGGCTGGTGTCGAAGGATGGATCCAGAAATAGGGAAGAAGGGTCCTTGCTTATCTTCCTGGATTGAACAAAGCATCTTGCCCCTAGGGTGCCGGTCCAAGGCTCCTGCACAGTGCCTGCCTCTCTGTTTCTCCTGGGGCTTCCATCTCTTCTGGCCTCAGCTACTCTGCACGTCTGGCCAGTTCCTCTCCAGCTCTAACCCCAACTGAGGAGGTACTTTCCTGTCTATCCCCCAAGGATGCTCCTCTGGGCTTCCAGCCACCCAGCATTGACCTTGCACTCACCTCCTTCCTTCTCTTCCTCTGAGGGCGTCTCAGTGGGATTCCATGCTAACCCCTCACCCACTTCTTCTTCCCAGACTGACAGAAAGCAGCTAGAATACTATTAAGCGTTAAATGCTGAGACCTTGCTCTTGGATCCTATCCTGCAGGGGTTGCCGAGGCTCACGGGCAGGCTAGATTGATCATCACAGCGTCCATTCTCCCCCATGACCAGTTAGCAGCACTGCCAGGGGCAGAGCGTGGCACATGTGTTTCTTTTGCAGATATCTTCTCGAGGTTTCTTTGCACAAGGGAAGCTGACCTTGTACAGGCTTCAGGAAGCCCCCGTTCCTGTTGACTTTCTTTGCTTGTTTGGCTGTGCTGGGTGTCCATTGCTTTGTGTGGGCTTTCTCTATCAGCAGCGAGCCGCTACAGTGTCTGGGCCTCTCTTGCTGGGCAGCGTGGACTCTAGGGCACACAGGCTGCAGCTCACAGGCCCAGTGGTTGCGAGCCCCGGGCTCCCGAGCACTGGCTCAGTAGTTGTGGCTCAGGGGCACAGTTGCTCCGTGGCATGTGGAATCTTCACAGACCAGGAACAGAGTCTGTGTTCATCCACTAGGCCACCAGGGAAGTTCCCCTCTTGACTTTTTGCCCCCTTGGTCTTTCTGCATCTCTCCTTCAGGGTTCTGCTTCATCCGGCAGCGAGGGGAGCATCTCTTCTTATTTAGATATAGGCCGACTCTGTTAACTCTGGATCCTTAATGTACTTCAGAGCCAAGTACCCCTAAAGCTGAAACAACAGCAACCACCAACACTCCTCTTGCTAATATCAAGTGGATATGTATTCTGCCAAGCCCTTCCCATCCTGAACACACACCACACAAAACCAGCAGTGAGGTTGAGAGAGTAAGGGTGAACAGAAGCTCGGTTTGTGCCATTAGCAATTCTCCAGGTCCATTTAGAACTGAGGAATTCTCCAGTCTAATTAATTTTGGAAAAGGAAAGGAAAGTGAAGCTGCCCAGTCATGTCCAGCCCTTTGTGACCTCAGGGAATGTAGCATCCCGGGCTCCTCTGTCCATGGGATTTTCCAGGAAAGGGTCCTGGAATGGGTTTCCATTTACTTCTCCAGAGGATCTTCCCGACCCAGGGATCGAACCCTGGTCTCCTACATTGCAGGCAGACACTTTACCGCCTGAGCCACCAGGGAAGCCAGCGTTATATCAGTTGCCCTAAAGCAGGATGCAGGGGCTTCCCAGGTGGCGCTAGTGGTAAAGAATCTGCCTGCCAATGCAAGAGACACAAGAGACGCGAGTTCGATCCCTGGGTGGGGACGATCCCCTGGAGGAGGGCATGGCAACCCACTCCAGTATTCTTGCCTGGGAAATCCTATGGATAGAGGAGCCTGGTGGGCTACAGTCCACAGGACCATGAAGAGTTGGACAGAACTGAACATACACAAAGCAGGATGTTACCTCTGTTTCTTTCCAAATGTGCACTTGCTTGGAAAACAAGTCCCTGCTTCTCACGTGAGGGATCCTTCCATCTCAGAGTCAAGCAAAGATGACTTACATCCCAGAGTCCATGGGCGACTGCTCATACTTCCCACATAGTGCCATCGACTTCGGGTTTTCTTAATGACTCATGCCATCCCCTGTGTGCCATTCCTTGCAAACCTTCATTGAATTGCTGTTCAAATATTGTGCCAGACAGGGTGAGGTGGGGGTAGTGCAATCAAGGGAGATGTTTTATTCTTGCTCTTCTGAGATCCGCGGTGCAAGGCAGAGGGGGCCATTGGGTAGGCATTTTTGTAATCTACACTTCCTCCCAGTCACGGATTGTGTTTGCGTGTCTAGTGAACCGAGTGTTAAGAGAGAGCTCCAGAGGAGGGAAGGGGGAGCTTTAATGCAGACGGTCAAGAACGTTTCCTGTGGGAGGTGGCATGTGGTCGTGACCTTGAAGGACGTCTAGGCCGGTGACAGGCAGGAAGACACCACTGAGTGATTCAGGCACAGCGGAGCTCAGGAGTGGGCCTTGCAAGGCTTGTCCTCAGGACCCCCTGTGGATCCAGATAACTGCCTCTGTGCCCAGCGTGGCACCTGTGAAGAGACATGGGAAAAGCACTGGGAAGGCACAGAGGAGGGCCGCTGTTGCGGGGTTTCACAAATGAGTGTTTCCCTCGTTATGCAAGTGATAACAATAGAGAAAGTACTTCACATATGCATTTCCGTCCACCTTCAGTCACTCAGCCGTGTCTGACTCTTTGCCATCCTGTGGACTGTAGCCCGCCAGGCTCCTCGGTCCATGGGATTCTGTAAGCGAGAATATTGGAGTGGTTTGCCATTTCCTTCTCCAGGGGATCTTCCTGACCTAGGGATCGAACCTGGGTCTGTTGCGTCTACATTGGCAGGTGGATTCTTTACCACTGAGCCACCTGGGAAACTCCCTATATATACATTGCTGCTGCTGCTGCTAAGTCACTTAAGTCGTGTACGACTCTGTGCGACCCCATAGACGGCAGCCCACCAGGCTCCTTTGCCCATGGGATTCTCTAGGCAAAAACACTGGAGTGGGTTGCCATTTCCTTCTCCAATGCAAGAAAGTGAAAAGTGGAAGTGAAGTTGCTCAGTCATGTCCGACTCTTAGTGACCCCATGGACGCAGCCCACCAGGCTCCTTTGCCCATGGGATTTTCCAGGCAAGAGTACTGGAGTGGGGTGCCTAGACATTATATAAATATTCAGCATCTTTTCAGGGTGAAAGCGGCTGTCACTCACCACTCTGCTGTCACTTCTGGTTTTGAACTTTCTGGAAGATATGGAAAAAAATATGCACCAGTATCCTCGTACCTGCATGGAAAGTTTTGTCCCTGAAAATAATTTATTTAACTCTGTTTTGACTTTATAAATGGTTTGGTGCCTTTTAGCTTTTGTTCTAGGCTTGTAGCCTGTGTGTTTTGGGTTTAAGAATGCAGGCTAGGGGGTCAGTCTGCCTGGGTTTAGATCTTAGTTCTGTGGCATCCCAGAGCTGTGATGAAGATCAGATTACCTAGCTCCTGGGTTTCTTACTTTCTTTGTCTGTAGAATGGAAATAATAATAGTATGTACCTTTCAGGGTTATTGTGAGGATTAAATAAAATTATGCACGTAAAAGCCTTTACTGCCTAGCACAGGGTAAGAGATAAATTTCCACTGTCATTATGATGCTTTTGAAAACAAAATGAATTATGCATGTTGGTATCCAAAGAACTGAAAGAGTAATATGTACCCAGGAGAAAGCAACAACCAGAACACTCTGTAAGTACCAGAGGGTAACTAGTCAATAAAATTGACACCCTGAATCTCCTGATGCCCGCCCCCACCCCTGCCCCCCGCCCCCAGCAAGTCTGAGACAGTGCCTGGTACATTTCTCAGAATCCTTGCAGAACCAGCCTGAGTTTCTGGAGCACATACATGTATATGCTCCCCTCTCTCTGAATCTGAAGTGAACGTGTGTATGTGTATGTGTGTGTGGATGTACACACACAAAGACTCCGTATATACATATATGTATTGTTTTGCACCTAATATTTTCAGAATAGAGCACATTTTAATGATCATTCTGTATCTGCGATATGGACCTACGTAGTTCTTTTAATGATAACACAGTATTTCATTTCATATATATTTATAGATCCAGTCCCTTATAAATGGAATAATAAGATTGCCTCCAATCTTTGTGTTGCAAACAACTTTTCAAAGGTCATCTGAAAAAATAATTTTATTTCTGTTGGCTGTGCTGGGTCTTAATTAAAAACTTCCTCAATCTTTCAAGTTTTATGGAGTGAATGTGCTATTTCACAATGGAAAAAGGGGAATAATAAGACTTTTAAAAAATAACAAATAAAAATAACAGTCCAGTAGACTGCTGGAGAAAGGTTCACAGACAACTGTATGAAAAAAGGACAAACCGTGGAAAGGCCACAGAAGAATTAAGAAAGCATAGCAGTTGGGCCTACAGCTAAATCCCTAGAAACTCCAGGCAACCCTGGGGATAAGTTGTACCACTATCACAATAAATATTAATATTGGGGAATGTTAAGTCATTGAAAAAAAAATGCTTAGCGAAAGCATAATGAGTTGGCTCAAGTGAGCTAGTGAGGAAGTTTGTAGTACATGTTAAAATACTCTTCGTCAAGATAATTTTTGAAGTGTTGTTATTTAAAGGGGAAACCAGCTGCTATTTGGAAAATGCACTTGTATAGACAGCCTCATTGTTTAACAACACTGGATAAACAGCCTTACTGTACCTAGTCTTCTTAAAAGTCTACTTTTAAAAATGCTATCTTCAGATAGATCTGTGTGCTCCTTACTTGGTTAACTGTCTTTGATTATATTATTCCCTCCTTGTTCAAATTGTTTAAGAAAGGGTCACAAGAAGTATCAGAAAAAATGACCCACAGGTCTAATTCCTTTCCATAGAATTCAAGGGACTTTCCAAATAATTTATTTGAATTCCACTTGGAATTGCAGTTCAGAAAGCGGTTGATAGAAGCTTATGTTTTTACAATCTATAAAGATAGGATTTACAGAGTGTATGACTTAGGTTTAACTTTCAGGAAGCTAATTTCTTTTTTTTTTTTAATTGGAGGAAAATTGCTCTACAATGTTGTGTTGGTTTCTGCTGTACAACAAAGCAAATCAGTCATAATTATATATCTATTATATATATATGTAAAATCCCCTCCCTGTTAAGCCTCTCTCCCCTCCCCTATCCCACCCCTCTAGGCCATCAGAGAGCACCAGGCTCTGCTCCCTGTGTATACAGTAGCTTCCCACTAGCTGTCTATCTTACGCCTGATAGTGTATGTAAGCCAATGCTACTTTCCCAATCTGTCCCACCCTTTTCTTCCCCCACTGTGTCCACAATATACAATGGATTAGTTCAGTTCAGTTCAGTCACTCAGTCCTGTCTGACTCTTTACGAGCCCATGAACCACAGCATGCCAGGCCTTCCTGTCCATCACTGACTCCCGGAGTTCACCCAAACCCATGTCCATCAAGTCAGTGATGCCATCCAACCATCTCATCCTTTGTCATCCCCTTCTTCTCCTGCCCTCAATCTTTCCCAGCATCAGGGTCTTTTCAAATGAGTCAGCTCTTCGCATCAGGTGGCCAAAGTATCGGAGTTTCAGCTTCAACATCAGTCCTTCCAATGAACACCCAGGACTGGTCTCCTTTAGGATGGACTGGTTGGATCTCCTTGCAGTCCAAGGGACTCTCAAGAGTCTTCTCCAACACCACAGTTCAAAAGCATCAATTCTTCACCACTTAGCTTTCTTTATAGTCCAACTCTCACATCCATACATGACCACTGGAAAAACCATAGCCTTGACTACATGGACCTTTGTTGGCAAAGTAATGTCTCTGCTTTTCAATATGCTGTCTAGGTTGGTCATAATCTTTCCTCCCAAGGAGTAAGCGTCTTTTAATTTCATGGCTGCAATCACCATCTGCAGTGATTTTGGAGCCCCCCAAAATAAAGTCTGACACTGTTTCCACTGTTTCCCCAGCTATTTCCCATGAAGTGATGAGACCAGATGCCATGATCTTAGTTTTCTGAATGTTGAGCTTTAAGTCAACTTTTTTACTCTCTTCTTTCACTTTCATCAAGAGGCCCTTTAGTTCCTCTTCACTTTCTGCCATAAGGGTGGTGTCATCTGCATACCTGAGGTTATCGATATTTCTCCTGGCAATCTTGATTCCAGATTGTGCTTCTTCCAGCCCAGCGTTTCTCATGAGTATTCTGCATACGTGTGTGTGTTAGTCGCTCAGTCGTGCCCAACTCTTTGCGACCCCATGGACTGCAATCCACCAGGTTCCTCTGTCCATGAGATTTTCCAGGCAAGGATACTGGAGTGGGTTGCCATTTCCTTCTCTAGGGGATCTTCCCAACCCAGGGATCAAACCCGGGTCTCCTGCACTGCAGGCAAATTCTTTACCGACTGAGCTATAATCAGGGTGACAATATACAGCCTTGACGTACTCCCTTTCCTACTTGGAACCAGTGTGTTGTTCCATGTCCAGTTCTAACTTTTGCTTCCTGACCTACATACAGGTTTCTCAAGAAGCAGGTCAGGTGGTCTGGTATTCCCATCTCTTGAAGAATTTTCTACAGTTTATTGTGATCCACACAGTCAAAGGCTCTGGCATAGTCAATAAAACAGAAATAGATGTTTTTCTGGAACTCTCTTGCTTTTTTGATGATCCAGCGGATGTTGGGTCTGGATTATTGAAGTTAATATTTTATTTCACTTAACTAATACCTTCTACCATTTCAATAATTACTGTATTGAAGAGTCTTGAAATAATGGAGCTTGCATTTCAATTTTTTTTTTAATGTGGAGATTTGGTTGCCATGGTTCCTACTTTGATCTAGACACCTTGAGTAGCCATTTCTCCTTATTTGCAGCCTGTTCTTATCCCCAGGGTTAATGAAAGTTCTGGTGGTTTCCCCCACCCTGCTGTTTCCCCCTGTTTTTCTACTATAGGATATAGTATTCAAAAGGAGAAACCACTGCTGTTCTCTCATAGACAAAAGATGGTATCTTTCTTATAATTTTCCAGTGAATGCCCAGCAATGCCCCCAGACTCAGGCCCTCATGATTCCAGTGGCCCGTTTCAGAAGAGGGCAACCAACAGGCCGGGCCATCTGAGCACCTAGCAGAGCCTTCTTGGTTAGATGACCGCATTGTTGACATAAAGGACTTTGCACTGGACCTGGGACTCCAGTCTTTTCCAACTCTCGAGCTTGGCATGTTACTCTCTCGTCTTCAATGCTGCCATCTTTGGTATACAAAGGTGTTAATTTTAAAAGGTCTTTTCTGGCTCTCAAATCCCATGATTGTAGTGAAAGCAAAAGAAAACCACACTTTAATTTCGGATGTCTTATTAAATGATTGATCGATTGAGCTTTTGGCTGCTCTGAGTCTTTGTTGTTGCAGGAGGGCTTTCTCTGGTTGCAGAGAGCGGGGCCTACGCTCCAGTTGCGGTGCACCGGCTTCTCACTGCAGTGGCTTCTCTTGCTGCGGGACATGGGCTCTAGAGCTCACGTAGTTGCCGTTCTTGGGCTTAGTTGCCCTGAGGCATGTGGAATAGTCCCGCACCAGGGATCAAACACCTGTCCCCTGCATTAGCAGGTGGATTCTTCACCACTGGACCACCAGGGAAGCCCAAGGATGTATATTTAAGCCTGATTCTCACTTGCTGACATTTTCCAGGTCTCTTTTCTCTTCCTATGTTCCAGACCTCACCATTCCTCCCACTGTGTCCCCACAGTGCTTTGTCCTTAAAAGCTCCACATTGGACAGTTTATCATGTGATTTTTATAATTATCTGTTCATAGTATGTGTCTCATCTATGGTACCATGATTCCCTAGAGGGCAGGAGCTGTATCTCTCTCACCTTTATATGTCCAGCTTCACACTCAGAATCCATCATATCAGCCCCTGGAATGACTGCTGAATGGCCATCCATCTCTAGGAATAAAAAGCAACAACTCTGAGATCCTGAGAGTCTTTTTTCTTATGAGAGCACCCGACTGGCAGTCAAGAGACCCTTGTTCAGCAACTGACCGGCTCTGGGCCCTGGATGCCTTGCTTAACCTATTGTTTGCCAAAAATTATTGGGTTGTGCTAAGGCTCAGATGGGCTTCCTAGGCAGCAGTAGTGGTAAAGAACCCACCTGCCAATGCAGGAGACATAAGAGGTGCAGTTTTGATTCCGGACTCAGGAAGATCCCCTGGAGGAGGGCATGGCAACCCACTCCAGCATTCTTGCCTGGAGAATCCCATGGACAGAGGAGCCTGGTGGGCTGCAGTCCATAGGGTCACAAAGAGTTGGGCATGACTGAAGTGATTTAGCACACACAAAAAGGTCAAATAATATAACACACCAGAAAATACCTTGAGGAATAAAGCAGTGTTACTAAGCTCACCATTACCACCCCCATTTTATGGGCAAGGAAACCAAGACTCGGAGGTAACTGGTTTGATACACAACAGTTAGCAGGTGGGTGGACTGGGATTCGAAGCTCTTCCCACTCTACCACCCATACTGCCTCCTACTTTGTGGTGCATATTTGTTAAAGTAATACATCAACATTTAGTGAATACACGCCGTGTGCAAGGTTGTATATGTGTGTATGTTATTGGTGCTGAGGAGAGGTTGTAAAAATATAGTACTTAGATGCTGCAGTCACATCCAGTGGGTAGTCTTTAGTCCTCATCCTATTTAATCTCTCGCCAATATTTGACCCTGTTGGCCACTTTCTCCTTGAAATACACGCTTCCCTTGGCCTTTGTAATACAGTCCTCTCTCTGTGACTATTCCTTTTCCGTTTTCCTTTAAAAATATTTTTTGACGTGGGTCACTTTTAAAGTCTTTATTGAATTTGGCACAGTATTGCGTCTATTTTACGTTTTGGTGTTTTGGTCATGAGGCCAGGGACGTCAGCCCCTGACCAGGAATCAAACCTGCACCCCTGCGTGGAGGGTTTCATCTTAACCTGTGGACCGCCAGGGAAGCCCCCCTTTTCAATATTTTCAAAAGACTTTCCCCTTTGTAGGTGGCCATCACATGTCGGTATTTCTAGACACTCTTCTCTTTTCATCCCTTCTTTCTTCCAATGCATTACCGTCTGAAACAAAGGCTTCCAGGGCTATTTCTATACTGATGAGTTTTAAATTCATATCTCTGGGCCCTAGACCAGTATGCCTACTAGACATCTCCAGGGCACTACAAATATAGGTCCAAAGCTAAATTCAACCTGTCTGTCCTTCTTCCAGTACCCCTTCCTGACCTTCTTCCAGTTTTTCTGAATGACATCATCGATGAAAGCCAAAAATCCAAGATTCATCCTTCGGACTGCTCTCTCCTTCCCTCTTCCTCTGGGTGCAGCTCATTGCCAATCCCTATCAGTGTCTCCACTAATGAGTTCTCAGCTCTGTCTCACTTCTTCATTTCCACGGTCTGGCTGCAGTCCATGCCAGCCCCACCTCTCAGCAAGACTGCCGCGTTAGCACCCTGACTTGGTCTTCCACCATCCTCACGGGCCCTCCTCCTCAAGTCCCTTTTCTACACACAGAGTGATGTTGTTATTATTTTTTTATTTTATTGACTTTATTTTATTTATTATTTATTTGCATTTATTTATTTGGCTGTACGGGTCTTAGCTGCAGCCTGGGGGATCTTAGCTGGGACACGTGAGATCTAGTTCCCCAACTAGGATTAAACCATGTCCCCTGTAGTAAAAGTACAGCAGCTTAACTGTGGGGCCACCAGGGAAGCCCCAGAGTGATGCTTTTAAAAATGCAGATATACTCCTTTCCCCACCCTTAATGGATTTACATTATCTTAGGAAAAAGACGGCATCTTTCTCACGGCATGGCTTCTCAATGGTCTGGTTCTTGCCCACTCTTCTGGCCTCATCTCATTCACCCTTCCTCTCTCTTTACACTTCAGTATCGCTGGTCTTGCACTTCTAAGGACTTACTTTCTCCAATCCACTAGTGGGTCCTGGTATAGGCTGTTTCTTCTGTTTGAAATTCTCATTCTACCTCTGTCTACCCTGTGGCAAGCTGAATATTTGCCCCCAAAGATATTCCAGGTTCAAATCTCTGAACTCCATGAATGCTACCTTATATGGTATCAGGGGCTTTGCACATATGGTTAAAGACTCTGAAATTTGGAGATTATCTGAAGTGAGCCCTCTCAGTAGCTAGAATGAGACAGAAAGAGATTTGACATGGAAGGCTGAAGGCAATGTGATGACAGAAGCAGGAAGGGATCTGAAGAGGTTGTGATTGGGCTTTGAAGACAGAAGGAGATGTCTTGGCCAAGGAATACAGCATTAGAAGCTGGAAAAGGCAAAACAACGGATTCTTCTATACCACGTCCTGAGTAAGCACGGCCCGTGCGCACCTTCGTTTCTGCCCAATGAGACACCTTTTGGACTTAGGCCTCCAGAACTGTAATCCGAGAGGCTTCTAAGAAGGTACTGAGTTTATAGCAATTTGTATGGCAGCAGCAGGAAACTAGTACAATAGCTTCCTGTTCAAACAAATGCTTTGAAGCAATGGAGCCACAGACATAGAGACAGACTTATGAATGCAGATGGGAAGGAGAGGGTGGGATAGGTTGAGAGAGTAGCGGGGAAACATACACAGTACCGTATATAAAATTAGATAGCCGGTGGAAATTGACTGCTGGATGCAGGGAGCTCAAATCTGGTGCGCTGTGATAACCTAAAGGGGTGAGGTGGGGTGAGAAGTGGGAGAGAGGTTCAAGAGGGAGGGGACACATGTATGCCTATGGCTGATTCATGTTGATATGTGGTGGGAACCACAATATTGTAAAGCAATCATCCTCCAATTAAAAATAAATAAGTACATTTTAAAAAAAAGAAAGAGGAAAAAAAAAAATGCTTTGAACTCTCCAGAGTAAAAGAAGAGAGGCCAGGCCAGGGGGTTGGAGCTGCGTTGTCCAATATGGAAGCCAGAGCTCCAGGTGGTTACTGAGCCCTTGAAAGTTACACTTGAGTTAGTGCAGCTGAGGAGGAACGAGGAAAGATTTAGATCATTTTCCTAAAAGCAGTGCAAAGCCAAAGGAGGTGAGGGAGAGGAATGCATTTGGATTTGATGGAACTGCCAACTGAACTTAACCTTCCCTTGCCCTGTCTACAGGAATGGGCACATGACCCAGGCCTGGCCAACTGTAGTAGGCTCTCCCCAAGGCCGTGGTAGCTGGCCTGAGGGTCTCATGCCCAGGCCAGAGCAATTGGGAGTGCCTCCAGGGCTTTTATATGAATGCAGAGAGGGCAAGCTCTCTTTTCCCCTCAGAGCTGCAGAGCTGGGATTATGTAAAACTGGAACTATCTCTGACCCCAAGCTCCCCTTCTCCCTCTGCTTGGGGAAGTGCCTGATAGGAGGGTTAATAAAATTGATATACAGAGAGAAGCAGAGTTCAGATTGGCGGGGGTGGGAGTACAGAGAGAACCATCTGATTACGTTTCTGGAGTCCCTGGGTCCTTAAGGTCACTCTGGTCCCTGCAATTACAAGGGAAAGGGTCACACGAAGCTGGGATCGTAGGAGGCCACCTTTGCCACTGTGTGGAGGGAGCTTTCCAAAAATGAAGCCAAGAGGGAAGGAAGCAGAGATGAGAAATCATGGAAAAGAGTAGGCGTCCTGAAGAAGAGCTTGTGAACTTCTGGGATCCAATGAGTCTGATGCTAGCATGACCTCTTAACTGTCCCCATCATGTGAGCAAATAAGTTCCCCTTTTTTTCCTAAGTATTTTGAGTTAGGGTTCTTTCGCTTGACCAATCCAGTTTTATTCATATGGCTAGCCAAGTCACTGTGCATTATTTGAAATAAGATGTTTAAATATTTATATTTGCACCAAGCAAAGAAAAAGAAACTATTCAGAGATTCTCATAAGAAGATTAGGCAATAGAAGCAATAACCTATTATACAACAGCCTTATAAACAGCAGCGATAAATTCAGGTCCCAGTCAATCAGTGGCCTCCCTGCTAAGTTCCATTCCATTCCACACACTCTCCTCCCTCGCATCAGTCCTAGGGTGAGCTGTGATGCCAAAGGAGACATAGGGTCTGCGATCTCAATGCTTTTATTATCCTCTGTCTCTATCCTGTTGATGATGATTTCAAAAGTATTAAAGTATAAGATCTGCAAGGTAAGGGGTTTTGATCTCTTTTAGTCCCTGTTGTATCTTCAGTACCTAAAATGGTGCCAGGATGATAATAAGTGCTCAGAAAATGGTTTTGAATTGAATGAATGAATGTCAGCAACAGCTACTTTGTACCCATTGTGTTAGGATGAAACATCAGGAGATGCAAGAGAACTGAAAAAGTCAGGAATGGTTCTCAGCCCTTGCAGAGGGTACAAATTAATTTTGACTCTAATTTTTCTTTTTTATTATTATTAATTTTTTCTCATTGCCCTGCTCCCACCCTGCCCTGTGCCCCCCAATTCTTTCTTTCTCAATCTATTTTAAGCCATAGCCTGAAAATAATTGTTTGTTCTCTTATAATTTTCAAAATGCTCTTCAAAGAGCACGCATGTTCTGAGAAATTCTCACCTCATGTCATCTACTTCAGATATTTCCTTAGATGCTAAAGTGGGTGTGGATCAAATGCTTAGGAATTACAGACTCCCTGAAACACCCTAGGAGATACAATCGTTTGTTTTTAAGCTTAGAAAGTAAACACGGCAGGGTAGGATAATTTAATTCCACATCTGGGATGAAAAGATGGCAGCACATTCTGTGTTACTCATGGAGCAAACATAACCCATTCAAGTAAGCCACTGGAAATTGTGAATAAAATTACCATAGTGACTTCGTGATGGTGGTTTTCTGAATGCCACCAGTCAGTCCACAACGGGAGATCTGCCAGAGTCCCCTCGGCTTCTGAACTGGTCTTGAGTCATGGCCAACCTACTGTCACTCCCTGACCTGAACGCATTGTTTTTGGTAATCCACGTGGACCCTGGAGGCTGGGCTGCGGATACCCAGTGCTCATGCGCAGATCAAAAGCTGGGTTCCCAGCGTCAGCACGTCGGGCACAGGGAATTCTGCCCATAAGGTCAGGGGACGGTTACAGCAGATGCTTGCTCCACCCTGACACAGTGCCCGGGGGCAGCAATCTATAAACCCATCGAGGCCGTCAGTCTCCCAGTGTCTTCCCAGCAAGAGAGTGTGCACCTGGTTTTAGCACCAGCAGCTGGGCGCCGTACACTTCTGTTTGCTTAAGGAGTCATTATCAGCCAGAAAGGAATTATGACGTCAGTCTGGTCTTTGTGGATTTCCTGATTCATTGTTTAAGAAGGAGACACACTCCTGATGAGCCTTAGCTCAGACATCTGGTGAGGTATCTGGTTCAATCTATATCATAGGATCATCATTTTTCATTTTCCACGCCCTGAAAAATTCAATGTATCCTCCTCTTTGACATCGTAGAAATCAATTCCACGGAAGAGAGGAAAGAGGGGCTTGTTTTCCGTCTTTCTTCCCTTCTAGCTACAGGGCGGGGCTGCAAACAATGAAAGGCAGAAGACAGCTGGGAGAATCCTGATGATTTTCAGATTCTGTCTTTCATAACAAAGCTGCAGTTTAGGCACCCTCTGCCATCCGTCAGGTCCCCAGTGTCCCGGAGTCGGGGCTGTTTCCGAGGCTGAGCGCCCCTCAGCTCTCTGAACCACCCGCACGGGAGATCTGAGATCTGCGTGGCTCCTTTTCTCAGCTGCGAAGCAGGGATCTGAGGGCTGAGCCCCTGGCTGCGTTCAAGGGGCAGGATAGTGTCTGTGAGGCTCTTGGGCCTTTCAAGACAGGTGCTGTAAGAACGTGAGATAAAAGTTTCCGGAGATGAAACGCTGGTCAGGAGGCCCTTTGAGGGCTGATAACACTGTGCGATTGCTTCCCACCGCCCGCCCCCAGCCCCCCTCTGTAGTCAAGCCCTTGGCATTCGGTTGGCTGTAAGGACTTGGGGGGGGAAAGGTCCTGCATTGTAACGCCTCTTCCCTGGCTCCCCTTCCGGGGAAAGGGGCGAGAAGAAACGAGGGGAGTCGGGAGGCTGGAGGGGGCGGAGAGGGAGGGTTCTGATGCGGATCTCTTCCCAACAGCGCTGGAGGAGGGCAGAGCCGCTGAGATGGCCCCACACGCCTCGAGCTCACTTTTTCCAGGATGTCTGGGGCCTCTGTAGCTGCGGTTCCCTCTTACCTCCTCCCCGGCTGGGAAGGAGGTAGGGCTTCCACTGAGATTGGCGGCGGGTGGCCAGCCAGACCCCCCTGGGGCTTGGTGATGGCCCTGCTCCGGTACATGGTGGTGTTCTCCACCATTCATTATGCGTGTCTCCCAACAGATGGAGCGCCTTCTGAGGACAGGAGCTGGGCTTCCTCCACATTTCCCCCACTTCTCTGATTCTGAATTCCAAAAGAATCTGCTGGCACAGAACCTGCTCTATAACAAGAATTGAAATGCAAGGGACTTTGACAACCTAGGGCTTCAACTCTTCTCCCAAACACACACATACATACGTATGTGCGTGTACTCAGTTACGTCTGACTCTTTGCGACCCTAAGGGATATAGCTCGCCAGGCTCCTCTGTCCATGAGGATTCTCCAGGCAAGAATACTGGAATGGGTTGCCATGCCCTCCTCCAGGGGATCTTCCCAACCCAGGGATCAAACCTGTGTCTCTTATGTTTCCTGCATTGGCATTCAGGTTCTTTACCACTAGCACCACTTGGAAAGCCCATTTATACATAACTGAATCAGTTTTCTGTACACCTGAAACTAACACAATATTGTAAATCAACTATCCTTCCATAAAAAAAAAAAAAAAAAAAAAAGACTGATACTACAAGAAGTGCAAGTCCAGGGAATCGGTGATACTCCAGGACTCCAGAAGGTCCTAGCGCAGCCATGCCACTGGGATGGAGTTGAGAGACGACAAATTTGAACCTTTGTTGTTGTTCAGTCACTAATTTGTGTCTGACTCTTTGCAACACGCCAGGCCTTTCTGTCCTTCACCATCTCCCAGAGCTTGTTCAAACTCATATCCACTGAGTCGGTGATGCCATCAAACCACCTCATGCTCTGTCGCTCCCTTTTCCTCCTGCCCTCATTCTTTCCCAGCATCAGGATCTTTTCCAATGAGTCAGCTCTTCGAATCAGGTGGCCAAAGTATAGGAGCTTTTGAACCTTGAAGCTGGTTAATTTCACAAACAGCCCACATCCTGTTAATCTACACATCTGTTTTCTAAATGTTATCTGTATGATGTATTTCTTTATAGGGAGAGATCTCATCTCATTTTTATTTATAAACTCTGTGCTTCCAAACACCCCTACTAATGTATAACCTTAGATTCCTCATCCTACTTCTGTGATATAGTTGTGGTCAGCAGAATAATGACTCCTAAATAAGTTCACATCCTAATTCCTGAAATCTGTGTTACTTTTATATGGCAATGGGACTTTCCAGATGTGATTGAGTTAAGGATCTTGAGAGGAAGAGCTTGTCCTGGATTATCTGGGAGGCTGGTACATAGGAGGGACACAGGAGGAATCGGAGGAATCAGAGGAGAGGACACTGAGACCTTGGAAGCAGGGGTCAGAGTGATGCACTTTGAAGACAGATACAAAGGTCACACATCAAGGAATTCAGGTGGCCACAGGAAGCTGAAAAAGGCAAGGAAGTGGATTCTCCCCTGGATCTTCCAGAAGGAGCTGGCCCTGCCAACAGCTTGACCTCAGCCTTGTGAATCTCATTTTGGATTTCTGACCTCCAGACGTATAAGACAATGCTTTTCTGTTGTTTTACGCCACAAAGTTTGTGGGAATTTGTTACAGCATCAGTAGGGAACTCTGCAGTGGCAGGACTGGTACCAGGGGTCTGGGTGACTGGAGGGCAGGGTGAGAGTCCTGCTGGATGGAGGAGGCAAGAAACAGGTGTAGACAACCTGCTGATGTCCAGCCCTCTCCCTACAGGTCTTGGGCTGGGGAGGTGACATCGTTCCAGCTTTGTCCATCCCTAGGGACTTAAATCGGAGAGGGCAATGGCAACCCACTCCAGTACTCTTGCCTGGAAAATCCCATGGACGAGGAGCCTGGTGCGCTGCAGTCCATGGGGTCGCTGCGAGTCTGACACGACTGAGCGACTTCACTTTCACTTTTTACTTTCATGCATTGGAGAAGGAAATGGTGACCCACTCCAATGTTCTTGCCTGGAGAATCCCAGGGATGGGGGAGCCTGGTGGGGTGCTGTCTATGGGGTCACACAGAGTCGGACACGACTGAAGCGACTTAGCAGCAGCAGTAGCAGCAGGGACTTAAATGCAAAATTCTGGCTAAAATGGTTGCTTGGTGATGGAGCAGCAAATGGGAGCAAGCAACAGTGCTTCTATGATGCCTGGGGCTCCTTACATAAAGCTTGTCCTCACCCCTGAAAATCACCCACAGTGACACAAGCTAGGGCTTGAAGTCCACTCCAAAACACATGCCCAGAAAAAGAATCTAATGGTCCCAGAGGAAATGAACCTGAAAGTTACTGCCTAAAAGATGAGTCAGATGCCGTTGGCCATATAGTGACAGAGACCCAACTGACCCAAGTGCATAGCACATCATGTATATATTGGGTGTGCTCAGTTGCTCAATCATGTCTGACTCTTTGCAACGCCATGGACTGTAGCCTGCCAGGCTCCTCTATCCATGTGATTTTCCAGGTAAGCATACTGGAGAGGGTTGCCATTTCCTACCCCACGGGATCTTCCTGACCCAGGGATCAAATGCTCGTCTGTGCATTGGCAGGCAGATTCTTTACCACTAGTGCCACCTGGGAAGCCGTATATATATGATAAGGGACAGTATTAGACCTATAAGATAAGACCAACTGAGAAGTTAAAAAAAATTAGATGTATGAAAAATTCAATAGTTGAATCAGTAACATGGAGAAGGGATAAATACTTGGAAGAGTACATCTGAGACCAAGCTTGTGAGTTTAGGATATACGATTGAGGGACTTTGCCAGAAGGAAACTGGAGAGGAAACTTAAGAGAAAAGCCAAATCCAAGGGCACTGAAGACTGAAGTAGAAATGCCATTATTCATCTGATAGGAAGCACCAGAAAGAGAAAAATATGAAAAAAGAAATGTATGGAGAAATCATGGAGACCAACTTCCTAGAATTACAGATAAAACATTAAAAGACCCATTAGCAAGATAAAGAGAACCTCACACATAGACGTATTAAAAGAGGGACATAGGCAGAGACTGAGAAAGAAAATGGAACATTTATTAAACCATAAAGGAAGTTGCCATTGGAACCAAAGGATTAGTACCATGTAGACTACATTCTAAAACTATAAAACAATATGGGCCCATTTCGCTGTTGAATGTAGATGCGTAATTCTTAAAATGTTAGCTGGCTGAATCCAACAATGGTTTTATAAATAAATCATGATCAAGTGAGGTAGATCCATAAACACAAGCATAACATTAGAGGGAGCATCGTAGATATATCTTAAAGGTACAAAGATGAGTAAAGTGATAAACAGAGTGAGATACACACGAAATACCTTTAACATGAAATGAAAGTACGTGCACACAAAACACCGGTACATGAATTTTGGGAATGGTTTTCCCAGGTGGAACAGTGGTAAAGAATCCACCTGCCAATGCAGGTTATGCAAGAGACACAGGTTCTATCCCTGGGTCAGGAAGATCCCCTGGAGTTGGAATGGCAACCCACTCAAGTATTCTTGCCTGGAGAATTCCATGGATAGAGGAGCCTGGTTACAGTCCATGGAGTTGCAAAGAGACAGACATGACTGATCACATATACACACACAAAGGAAAGATGCACAAGGAACAAATCAGAATGATTGCCATTGGGTAGGGTGAGAGAAACTGGAATGGGGGTTGAGCATAAAAAGATAAGTACTGATAAAAAGAGGAAAATCTAAGTTCAGCATGGTAGAGCTCAGTTATTCCTTCTGTCTCCTTCTAAGGTTGGTTTTCAAAATGGCCACGGTAATTTGCACCTCTTCTTTGGAAAAATAATTAATTAATTAATTTCAATCGGAGGTTGATTACTTTACAATATTGTGGTGGTTTTTGCCATACATCAACATGAATCCACCACGGGTGTACACGTGTTCCCCATCCTGAACCCCCCTCCCACCTCCCTCCCCATACCATCCCTCAGGGTCATCCCAGTGCACCAGCCCCGAGCACCCTGTCTCATGCATCGAACCTGGACTGGTGATCTGTTTCACATATGGTAATATACATGTTTCAATGCTATTCTCTCAGATCATCCCACCCTCGCCTTCTCTCACAGAGTCCAAAAGACTGTTCTTTACATCTGTGTTTCTTTTGCTGCCTTGCATACAGGGTCATTGTTACCATCTTTCTAAATTCCATATATATGCCTTAGTATACTGTATTGGTGTTTTTCTTTCTGGCTTACTTCACTCTGTATAATAGGCTCCAATTTTATCCACCTCATTAGAACTGATTAAAATGTATTCTTTTTAATGGCTGAGTAATATTCCATTGTGTATATGTACCACAGCTTTCTTATCCATTCATCTGCTGATGGACATCTAGGTTGCTTCCATGTCCTGGCTATTGTAAACAGTGCTGTGATGAACATTGGGGTACACGTGTCTCTTTCAATTCTGGTTTCCTCAGTGTGTATGCCAGCAGTGGGATTGCTGGGTCGAATGGCAGTTCTTTATTTTCAGTTTTTTTAAGGAATCTCCACACTGTTCTCCATAGCGGCTGTACTAGTTTGCATTCCCACCAACAGTGTAAGAGGGTTCCCTTTTCTCCACACCCTCTCCAGCATTTATTGTTTGTAGACTTTTTGATAGCAGCCATTCTGAGTGGCATGAGATGGTACCTCATCGTGGTTTTGATTTGCATTTCTTTGATAATGAGAATTTGCACCTTTTCTTATTTTTAACTTCTTGCTGTTGGCCACACCCTGCAGTGTGTGGGATCTCAGTTCTCTGACCAGAGACTGAACCTGGGCAATGGCAGTAAAAGTCCAGAATCCTAACCACTAGGCAACCTGAGAAGTTCCCACAACTCTTCTTATTCAGAGATGAACTCTACTTGCCCATCCTTTGTGTTTCTTCTTTGATCAAATTTCTTTGAGGACGTTTTGACTGTATGTCTCAAGAGACCATGAAGCTTCCACTGTTCCTTCTGGGGACCCTGAAAACATGATGCAGTCCTCCCGGGTAGCTGTTGGAGAAGAACCATAGGGAGAGATGCCCTAGTGGTCCCCCACTGGCCTGACAAGGCTAGCACCAACCAGCCAGCCTCCATCAACTCACCAGCTTATGTTCTAAGAGGATCACTCTGGCTGCTGAGTTGAGCAAAATTGCTGGGGGGCAAAGGTTTGTGCCCACTTGACCCTGAACTTTTCCTGTAGTCATTTATCAAACCACCTTTGATCCCCATGCTCTGGAATTTTATCACTTTGCCCAAACCTCTCCCTTTTGTTTCTCCCAAGTGTTGATGAATAAATGTTGAGTTAATGAATGAATGAAGGGCTAATCTCCCTCTTGGGACCTGACCTTGCACTTCACAGTGGAGATGAGCCCCATGTCTTGAAAGAAGGGAGAGGTGACATTTTACCAGGAGAAGCACAGAGAGTCATAAAGCCAGAGTTAGCTGCTGGGGAGTCAGTTCAGTTCAGTTCAGTTCATTTCATTTGCTCAGTCGTGTCTGATTCTTTGCGACCCCATGAATCACAGCACGCCAGGCCTCCCTGTCCATCACCATCTCCTGGAGTTCACTCAAACTCACGTCCATCGAGTCGGTGACGCCATCCAGCCATCTCATCCTTGGTCGTCCCCTTTTCCTCCTGCCCCCAATCCCTCCCAGCATCAGAGTCTTTTCCAATGAGTCAACTCTTCACATGAGGTGGCTAAAGTACTGGAGTTTCAAATTTAGCATTATTCCTTCCAAAGAAATCCCAGGGATGATCTCCTTCAGAATGGACTGGTTGAAATGCAATCATTGGCATTAAGCAACTCATCACCTACTAGAGGAGACAGATAGGTATACTCATTAGTACCAGGTGGAGAGTGCTATAAACAGGTACACAGAGGGAATTCCCTGGTGGTCCAGGTGTTAAGAGTCTGCTCTTTCACCACAGTGGACATGGGTTTGATCCCTGTGCAGGGTAAGATCCTGCATGCCATGTAGCCAATGTGTTCAGGATCTCTCTAACAGGCAGGTGGATAGGGAGGTTTTCTGGAATTTGAAGGAGATCCTGTATTCCTCAGATATCTGTGTATACTGGACCATACACATGCTGTCACATCAGATAATGTGCCCTGACCACTCGTTACTCTTTATTTTCTTGTGTGTTCAGTTCAGTTCAGTCACTCAGTCGTGTCCGACTCTTTGCGAACCCATGAATCACAGCACGCCGGGCCTCCCTGTCTATCACCAACTCCTGGAGTTCACTCAGACTCACGTCCATCGAGTCGGTGATGCCATCCAGCCATCTCATCCTTGGTCGTCCCCTTCTCCTCCTGCCCCCAATCCCTCCCAGCATCAGAGTCTTTTCCAATGAGTCAACTCTTCTCATGAGGTGGCCAAAGTATTGGAGTTTCAGCTTTAGCATCATTCCTTCCAAAGAAATCCCAGGGTTGACCTCCTTCAGAATGGACTGGTTGGATCTCCTTGCAGTCCAAGGGACTCTCAAGAGTCTTCTCCAACACCACAGTTCAAAAGCATCAATTCTTCGGTGCTCAGCCTTCTTCACAGTCCAACTCTCACATCCATACATGACCACTGGAAAAACCATAGCCTTGACTAGGAGGACCTTAGTCGGCAAAGTAATGTCTCTGCTTTTGAATATACTATTTAGGTTGGTCATAACTTTTCTTCCAAGGAGTAAGCGTCTTTTAATTTCATGGCTGCAGTCACCATCTGCAGTGATTTTGGAGCCCCCCAAAATAAAGTCTGACACTGTTTCCACCGTTTCCCCATCTATTTCCCATGAAGTGATGGGACCGGATGCCATGATCTTTGTTTTCTGAATGTTGAGCTTTAGACTTCTATATCTGACTGCACACTGCCTAGGCATTGCATGCTACTCACACAATTGTGTCTGACTCTGCCCCCTCACAGACTGCAGCCCGCCAAGCTCCTCTGTCCATGGAGTTCTCCAGGCAAGAATACTAGAGTGGGTTGTCATCCCCTTCTCCAGGAGATCCTCCCGATCGAACCCGGGTCTCCCGCATTGTCAGCAGATTCTTCACCATCTCCAGAAGCTCCACAGAACCTCAGACTCTCTCTCTTCTCTATTCTGGCTCATAGCGCCATCAGCCATCAGCTTAGCGAAGACGGAAGCTGCAGAGCTCCCTTTGATTGCTCCTCCCCTCTCGCCGGCAACCCGTCTCTAAGTTGCGCTGGTTCTCTTCTCCTGAACTGCTCCTCCCCTCTCATCCCTAAAATGGCTGCCAGCTTAGTTCTCCCGCCTCATCCCTAAAATGGCTGCCAGCTTAGCTCCAATGCCTCTCTCCTGGGCTTCTGACAGACTCTGATCGTCCCACCTACAATCTCCCTTCCATCTAATCCTTTCACGCAGTGGTCAAAGGCATCTTTCAAAAATGCAGATCGGATGCTAATCTTATCTTGGATAAGCCCAGGGTGAGCAGTCTCCAAACGACTTCTCTGTTCACCCCTCAGTATCACACTCAGCCACACTAAAGTCCCCCAGTACTAGACACCTCTGTGCCTTTCCACACATGACCTCCTTCCTCTTTCTCTCTTTGTCCTTCTGGAAGATTCCTACTCACTCTTTTGGAGCTGTTCATGTGTCATTTGGGCTTCCCAGGTGGTGCTAGTGGTAAAGAATCTACCTGCCAATGCAGGAGATCTAAGAGATCCTAGTTTGATACCTGGGTGGGGAAGATCTTCTGGAGGAAGGCATGGTAACCCATTCTAGTGTTCTTGCCTAGAGAATCCCATGGACAGAGGAGACTGGCGGACTACAGTCTGTGGGGTAGCAGAGAGTTGGACACGACTGAGTGACTTAGCTTGCAAGCATGTGTCAGTACTCAGGAAAGTCTTTCCTGCACACCCCTTATTGAACCACTCTGGGTGCCCCCACCACGCCTCCAATTCCACTATAAGTCTATTAGGGTTTGGATGTCACTTTGCCGACTAAGGTCCGTCTAGTCAAGGCTATGGTTTTTCCAGTGGTCATGTATGGATGTGAGAGTTGGACTGTGAAGAAGGCTGAGTGCCAAAGAATTGATGCTTTTGAACTGTGGTGTTGGAGAAGACTCTTGAGAGTCCCTTGGACTGCAAGGAGATCCAACCAGTCCATTCTGAAGGAGATCAGCCCTGGGATTTCTTTGGAAGGAATGATGCTAAAGCTGAAACTCCAATACTTTGGCCACCTCATGAGAAGAGTTGACTCATTGGAAAAGACTTTGATTCTGGGAGGGATTGGGGGCAGGAGGAGAAGGGGATGACCGAGGATGAGATGGCTGGATGGCATCACCAGCTCGATGGACCTGAGTCTGAGTGAACTCCGGGAGTTGGTGATGGACAGGGAGGCCCGGCGTGCTGCGATTCATGGGTTCGCAAAGAGTCAGACACGACTGAGCGACTGAACTGAACTGATGTCACTTTTCAACTGGATGTGTGTTTTAAGATTTCTTTTTGATGTGGACCATTTTTAAAGTCTTAATTGAATTTGTTTCAATATTGCTTCTGATTATATAGTGTTAGTTAGTGTTAGTTGCTCAGTTGTGCCCAACTCTGTGTGACCCCATGGACTGCAGCCCACCAGGCTCTTCTGTCCATGAGAATTTCCAGGCAAAGATACTGGAGTGGGTGGCCATTTCCTTCTCCAGGGGATCTTCCCAACCCAGGGATCGAACCTGGGTCTCTTGCACTGCAGGCAGATTCCTTACCAACTGAGCTACAAGGTTATATATATATATGTATAGGCCCAGAGGCATATGAGATCTTGGCTCCCCATCTAGGGATAGAAACTACATCCCCTGTATTGGAAGGTGAAATCTTAACCACTGGACCACCAGGGAAGTCTCTTCCATGGAGCTTTTCTTTTCTTTTTTTTTAACATATAATGCTGCTTGAATCCTTTTGCTAGAAATTTGGATTCAGAGGTTTGAGGTGGGGTTTGGTTTCTGCTTTTACTAATCCCACAGGAGTGGAAAAGCCCTCTCAGATTAAATTTATTTGCTTATGAGTTGGTGTTTCTCTGTGATAGTGAGGAATGAGGGTTCTGGAGCAAGATTACTTGGCTTTGAATCCTGGCTCTGCCACTTGGTTGTTGAGTTATCTTGGGTAATTTTCTTCACTGTATCTGTAAAATGGTGAAGAAGGCAATGATAACCCACTCCAGTATTCTTGCCTGGAAGATCCGATGGACAGAGGAGCCTGGTGGTCTATAGTCCATGGAGTCTCAAAGAGTAAGACACAGCAGAGCAGCTAACACTTTGTCTGTAAAATGGGGGTAAAAATAGCTCTTACTTTACAAGTTGTGAAAATTAAATGAGTAATAAAGTCCTTAGAACAATGCCTGGTAAGTACTTGATATGTGTCAGCTGTTATTTGCTGTTTTCCATTAGCTTTCAGTTCAGTCGCTCAGTTGTATCCATGGACTGCAGCACTCCAGGCTTCCCTGTCCATCACCAACTTCCAGAGCTTACTTATACTCATGTCCGTCCAGTCGGTGATGCCATTCAACCATCTCATCCTCTGTTTTCCCCTTCTCCTCCCGCCTTCAGTCTTTCCCAGCATCAGGATCTTTTCCAATGAGTCAGTTCTTCGCATCAGGTGGCCAAAGTACTGGAGTTGCAGCTTTAGCATCAGTCCTTCCAATGAAAATAAAGGACTGATTTCTTTTAGGATTGACTGGTTGGATCTCCTTGCAGTCCAAGGGACTCTCAAGAGTCTTCTCCAACACCACAGTTCAAAGCATCAATTCTTCTGTGCTCAGCTTTCTTTATAGTTCAACTCTCACATCCATACAAGACTATTGGAAAAATTATAGCTTTGACTAGATGGACCTTTGTTGACAAAGTAATGCCTCTGCTTTTTAATATGCTGTCTAGGTTGGTCGTAACTTTTCTTCCAAGGAGCAAGCGTCTTTTGACTTCATGGCTGCAGTCACCATCTGCAGTGATTTTTATGCCCAAGAATATAAAGTCTCTCACTGTTTCCCTTGTTTCCCCATCCATTTGCCACGAATGATGGGACTAGATGCCATGATCTTAGTTTTCTGAATGTTGAGTTTTAAGCCAACTTTTTCACTTTCCTCTTTCACTTTCATCAAGAGGCTCTTTAGTTCTTCTTCACTTTCTGCCATAAGGGTGGTGTCATCCTCATATCTGAGGTTATTGATATTTCTCCTGGCAATCTTGATTCCAGCTTGTGCTTCTTCCAGCCCCAGATTTCACATGATGTACTCTGCATATAAGTTAAATAAGCAGGGTGACAATATACAGCTTTGATGTACTCCTTTCCTGATTTGGAACCAGTCTGTTGTTCCATGTCCAGTTCTAGCTGTTGCTTCTTGACCTGCATACAGATTTTTCAGGAGGCAGGTCAGATGGTCTGGTATATGCTGTTAGCAAGTGTTTGTTCTTTGAATTCAAAGCCTTGCCTGGCTTATGTGTTGGCACATAGTAAATGTTTGAGGAATTGAATTGAAAATTATAATTTGTGTGGGAATAAAACTAGAGGACAGGATAGGAGTAACTTTGGGCCTACAGTTTCCTGCATTATCAGAAAGGGTTAGTGTTGTAAGCAGTCAGTAGCCCATCCAATTATTGTCCAAAGATGAGAACCAGCAGGTGGACACAGAGTAAAAGTATCTCAGGCTACAAAAATGCAGAAACATGGTGGAAAATTGGAGCATGCTCTAAAAGATTTGTTGACAAAAATGTTTCTTTTTAAAAGTAATTTGGTTAATCAAACACTGAATAAAAATAAAGCATATCCATGTTAACTAGTGGCTTTGAAAAATGACATGAATTTACTATCCTGGCACCTTAGAGCTGGAAGAGTCTTGAACATCTTAACTCCTCAGATCTCTGTTTCCTTATCTACAAAAAAAAAGGGGGGGTGTTGACGTGGCTTCTCTAAAGTCATATGACCTCTTGTGCCAAAATTAGATCCCATGTCAGTGCTTGGTCCAGCAGGGTCAGCTGCTTGCATGGTAATTAATTGTGATAATTATCAAATCAAACGTGTTACATTCTGATGCCTGTCAAGCCTGCTCCTCCTTCTGTTATGATGGCATTGCCCTCCTCCCAACTATCTTCAGTTGGTTAGCACTGATCAGAATGGCAATCTGTCATATTGTGGGAGGGCATGTTAGAATGTGTTAAGTCAGTGAGTCAGGAAAACACACATAGATTAGCTGATGAGCAGAGAAAAGCAGATGTGATAGCAAATATTAGGCCCCAGAAAATTTACATTCTTTAGTCAAAAGAGTGAGATAAACCAAGAAAATATTTTGTTTTTTTAAAAAAATCTGTTAAGTAGGCTATAAAAGACTGGATAAAAATTGAACCTCAAGAATACTCTTCCCATGTCCCTTCAATTATGGTTATTTAGCTCATTGTAATATTCTGATGTGCACTTTACTTAACTGTATTCAGTTTTATTCCTTCCAAGGGTATAAAGCACACTGCTGTGTACACAGGGGAAAATAATAAGTAATATGCTGAAGTAAAGTGCATTGCAGTTTTACAGTCCAGCCCTATTAAAAATCAAAGAATTTGTTTCTCTCTATGTCCTTTTCACTCAAATTAATTTGTACACATTGGATGATTCATACAAGCGAAATTAAATAATTAGATTGGGGGCAAGCACATATTTTGATTTGTCCGAGTCTTTGGAATGTTTTAGACCATCTCAGCTTTGTGACCTCAAGATGTGTTTTTCTACTTCTCTGAGCCTCATATTTATCTTCTGTAAAGCAAGGACAAAAATACCAGTCTCACCAGAGTGTTGCATGTATATCTCTTAAGTGTCTGAAAACAGCAGCGAAACATCTCATACATAGAAAATACTCCAAATATTTTGCTTCCTATGGACATTTCATCTTTTCCACTCCTCTCTCATCTCTTCAAGAATGTCAAATTATCCTTGAAGTATAAATTTAGGTTATTGAGAGGTTTCCTGTCTAATATACAGGGAAGCAGCTAGCACTGGTTAATAATTCTCCCTTTGTCTGATCTTACCCATATTTTTTGATGGGGGGGTCATTTTTAATTTTTATTTTTAATTGAAATATAGTTGATTTACAATGTTGTGTTAGTTTCAGGTATATAGCAAAGTGATTCAATTATATATATATATATATTAATCTATCTATATTCTTTTTCAGATTCTTTTCCCTTGTTGATTATTACAAAGTATTGGGTCTAGTTCCCTGTGCTATACATTAGGTCCTTGTTAGTTATGTATTTTCTGTATAATAGCAGATATATGTTAAGCCCAGACTTCTAATTTATCCCTTCCCCATCCTTTCCCTTTTGATAATAAAAAAGCTTGTTTTCTTTCTTTCTTCTTTTGGCGGCATTAAGTCTTTATTGCTGCACAAGGGTTTTTTCTAGTTGCAGTGAGCAAGGGCTACTCTTTCTGTGGTGCATGGGCTTCTCATTGCGATGGCTGCACAAGGGCCCTAGAGCTCAGGAGTGGTGGCCCACAGGCTTAGTGCTTTGCGGCATGTGGGATCTTCCCATACTAGGGGTCAAACCTGTGTCCTCTGCATTGGTGGGCGGATTCTTAACTGCTGGACCATCAGGGAAGTCCCCATAAATTTGTTTCCTATGTCTGTGGGTCTATTTCTGTTTTGTATGTAAGTTTATATGTATCATTTTCTTTAGATATAAGAAATCTAAGGGATTTCATATGATATTTCATATAAGGGATATCATATGATATTCATCTTTCCCTGTCTGGCTTATTTCACTTAGTGTGACAGTCTCTAGGTCCATCCATGTTGCTGCCAATGGCATTATCTCGTTCTTTTTTAACGACTGAGTAATATTCCACTGTATAAATATGTACCACATTTTCTTTATTCATTCATCTGTCAGACATTTAGTTTGCTTCCGTGTCTTGGCAACTGTGAATAGTGCTGCTAAACTGGGGTACATGTATGTTTTCTAAATGTTTATGGAAACAGAAAGGAACCTTTCCATGGTTGGTTCTTTCATTCTCCAAAAGAGATATAATTACTCTATAAGAGGAACATGTCCCAGTCACTGAAGCACTTTGAGTATAGGTACCACCTCCTATGTGTGACAAGAGATCCAGACCCTTGACGAAGCTTCAAAAGAGGTAGGTAGGTTACATATCAGGAAATTTATATCTGCAGTATTTTCCACCCAGAAGTGGGTCTGGCAGGGTAGCTGTCCAGTAGCTTCTGCTACATAAACAAAAACAGGGGCTTCTAGAAAGAAGTTATTGAACTGGTTGATAGGATTTCCTGGATTCATTTCTCAAATTTCATGATAGAAAACATGGAAAGAAATGACTGGGAAACAGAAGGGGAAACAGTGCAATGAGATATTGAGCCACTGAATGGAAGTGAGGCTTGTCAATATTCTTGGTGATTTTCTCCAACCAACATCTGTTACGAGTATTGTTGTGTATGCTTGGTCAGCTCTTTGCAACCCCATGCACTGCAGCCTGCCAGGCTCCCCGGTTCATGAGGTTTTCCAGGCAAGAATCCTGCAGTGAGTTGCCATTTCCTTCTCCATGGGATCTTCCTGACCCAGGGATCAAACCCATGTCTCCAGTGTCTCCTGCATTGCAGGTGGATTCTTTACCTGCTGAGCCATCAAGGAAGAAATCCATTACAAATATAATCAGAAGTTAAAAAGTGATTTTCAAAAAAAGCTCATTCAAGGAAGAAATTTGGAGGAAGATATCCTGCTTCTTGAGGCAGAATCAAGTTTGACTATGATGGCCAATGATGTCTCCAGTGACCAGGAGAGAAGCAGTTCTGGAGTGGGATTACTGCAGAGCTTAAAGAAATGCCTTGTTTGAAAAAAGTCCTACACTAAACAAATTCTTTTAGATTATACACGCTTAATACAAACATTTAATTAATTCAGAAAAGAGGAGGAAAGAACCTCATTTCCAAATCTTTTTAGATAACAAATCCATACACATTTATCCAGACAACTTTCTATGAATTTACACAATTTGAATATATGTATGCAACTTTCCTGGAATGTGAAGTCAAGTGGGCCTTAGAAAGTATCACTATGAACAAAGCTAGTGGAGGTGATTGGAATTCCAGTTGAGCTATTTCAAATCCTGAAAGATGATGCTGAGAAAGTGCTGCACTCAATATGACAGCAAATTTGGAAAACTCAGCAGTGGCCACAGGACTGGAAAAGGTCAGTTTTCATTCCAATCCCAAAGAAAGGCAATGCCAAAGAATGCCCAAACTACCACACAATTGCACTCATCTCACATGCTAGTAAAGTAATGCTCAAAATTCCCCAAGCCAGCTTCAGCAATACGTGAACTGTGAACTTCCAGATGTTCAAGCTGGTTTTAGAAAAGGCAGAGGAACCAGAGATCAAATTGCCAACATCCACTGGATCATCGAAAAAGCAAGAGAGTTCCAGAAAAACATCTATTTCTGCTTCATTGACTATGCCAAAGCTTTTGACTGTGTGGATCACAATAAGCTGTGGAGAATTCTTCAAGAGATGGGAATACCAGACCACCTGACCCGCCTCTTGAGAAACCTATATGCAGGTCAGGAAGCAACAGTTAGAACTGGACATGGAACAACAGACTGGTTCCAAATAGGAAAAGGAGTACGTCAAGGCTGTATATTGTCACCCTGCTTATTTAACTTCTATGCAGAGTACATCATGAGAAATGCTGGGCTGGAAGAAGCACAAGCTGGAATCAGGATTGCTGGGAGAAATATCAATAACCTCAGATATGCAGATGACACCACCCTTATGGCAGAAAGTGAAGAGGTACTCAAGAGCCTTTGATGAAAGTGAAAGAGGAGAGTGAAAAAGTTGGCTTAAAGCTCAACATTCAGAAAACTAAGATCATGGCATCTGGTCTCATCACTTCATGGGAAATAGATGGGGAAACAGTGGAAACAGTGTCAGACTTTATCTTTTTGGGCTCCAAAATCAGATGGCGATTGCAGCCATGAAATTAAAAGACGCTTACTCCTTGGAAGGAAAGTTATGACCAACCTAGACAACATATTAAAAAGCAGAGACATTACTTTGCCAACAAAGGTTCATGTAGTCAAGGCTATAGTTTTTCCAGTGGTCATGTATGGATGTGAGAGTTGGACTGTGAAGAAAGCTGAGTGCCGAAGAATTGTGTTTTTGAACTGTGGTGTTGGAGAAAACTCTTGAGAGTCCCTTGGGCTGCAAGGAGATCCAACCAGTCCATCCTAAAGGAGATCAGTCCTGGATGTTCTTTGGTAGGACTGATGCTAAAGCTGAAACTCCAATACTTTGGCCACCTCATGCGAAGAGTTGACTCATTGGAAAAGACTCTGATGCTGGGAGGGACTGGGGGCAGGAGGAGAAGGGGATGACAGAGGATGAGATGGCTGGGTGGCATCACGGACTCGATGGGCGTGAGTCTGAGTGAACTCTGGGAGATGGTGATGGACAGGGAGGCCTGGCGTGCTTGGGTTCATGGGGTGGCAAAGAGTCAGACACGACTGTGCAACTGAACTGAACTCAACTGATGCAACTTTACCTAAATGGCATTAGGCAGCTTGCATTTTCACTCAACTGTATATATATCTTAGACTTCTATTGGAAAAAAACAGAAGTCTTTGTCATCATTGTTAATGGCTATATTATTTCATTATGTTGAAATTTACTCACAAGCTCTAATAAGCCATGTCTGCCTGAAATGTGGGAGACCTGGGTTTGATCCATGGGTTGAGAAGATCCCCTGGAGAAGGAAATGGCAGCTCAACTTTAGTACTCTTGTCTGGGAAATTCCATGGATGGAGGATCCTGGTAGGCTACAGTCCATGGGGTCTCAAAGAGTTGGACACAACTGAGCAAGTTCACATAATAGACATTGATTTGAGAATCCATCTCTTCTCTACTAAATCAGACATTAAAGAAATATGCAAAAATGTGAAATAGCAACACTTTTCTCAAAGAAAACTGTTTTCTCACTTTTTTTTGTTTGAAAAATAGTTATTTTTCCTAAGAACATATTATTTCTATTAATGTGCAGTGATGTCACTTTTGTTATTTTTAACTGAGCTACTACATATAAAGAGTGTTAAATTTTAACATGGTAATTATTGATAGATACAAATAAAGCCTTTTGAGTTTCTCTATAATTTTGAAGACTGTAAAGGGGTCCTAAGAACAAAACATTAGAAAACCAGGAGAAACAAGGCCATATACACCATTAACTTTTGAGTTAATTGCCTTGAATTATTAGTAATCTCTTCTTTGTAGAATCTCATTGGTTTTTAAAGTATTTCTCACAGCTCCCAAAGTAGTGCTGGACTTAGTAGTTGCTCAGTAAATATAAACAGAATCAATGTGAGCTTCACCATTAAGCTTCTAAACTGCTTTTCTGTGGTTGGGGTCCTTGAGGCAACACTGGACCTTAAATACACAGGTAGAGTTCACACTTCAGTAACTGCATTTTAAAAATACTGGGTATGACTGAAAATGTCAAGTGTCTTTTTGCCTTGTTGGTGCTTATCACTTCAAATCATCTTCAGTTTGCTTATCAAGTGATGTGATGATTGACGTGTTTACTTTTGTTTCTCTTTCTTTTCATCAAAGGTAATGATCAAACATCCCACAAGAACATGAAGCTTCGTAGTCACTGCTGAGGAAAAAAAGATATAACATCTTTCCCTTCAAGGAATGTACAAGTTAAGATGATTATTCTTTTTAGAAAGATTTGCGGGAATTTATTGGGGTTGTGATACAGTGGTTCAACATGATGTCTTATGAGACAGAAACCGTATCCTCCAAAACCTCCCTGTGTGGGTGGGAGACATAAGATGATGAAAAAAGCATGATGAAGCCTAAATGTTTAGAGTTAGATAGTGTCTGAAGCACTATTATTAATATTTGATTAACCCTTATAATCATGAGCTTCTGTAGAAGGGAGACGAAACAGCTGTCTCAACAATTGAAAACTATGGGTTAAAAAAATTTTTTTTAGGACAAAGACATCAAGTGGTATGATTCAAGTAAATACAATTACTAATACTAATAATCACAATAATAATACTGGGCAAGTTTATTTTAAATTTAGTTATAGCCCAAGTAATTAATATTAGTATAATTTGTGAATGTTCATATATCTTTCACTAGCCATGTGTCATGAATTTCTAGAAACTTTTGAAGCATAGTTTACAGACAGAAGTTTACACTGTATTTTTCTTATTTTTATTGGAGTATGATTGCTTTTCAATGGAGAAGGAAATGGCAACCCACTCCAGTATTGTTGCCTGGAGTTTCAATGCTGTGTCAATTTTTGCTGTAAGGGAATCAGTTACATGTGTGCATATCTGCTCGCCCTCTTGAGCCTCCCTCCTGCCCTCAGCCTACCCTACTAGGTCATTACAGAGCACCAAACTGATCTCTCCGTGCTATACAGCAGCTTCCCACTAGCCATCTGTTTTACACGTGTATATGGGCTACCCTGGTAACTCAGCTGGTGAAGAATCCACCTTCAATGCGGGAGACCCTGGTTTGATTGCTAGATTGGGAAGATCCCCTGCAGAAGGGATAGGCTACCCACTCCAGTATTCATGGGCTCCCCTGGTGGCTCAGATGGTAAAGAATCTGCCTGCAATGCCTGGGTTAGATCCCTGGGTTGGGAGGATGCCCTGGAGGAGGGCATGGCAACCTATACCAGTATTCTTGCCTGGAGAATTCCAATGGACAGAGGTGCCTGGCAGGCTACAGTCCATAGAGTCCCAAAGAGTCAGACATTACTGAGCAACTATGAGCGATTAGGCACAGCACAGCACACCGTATATATGTTAATGCTACTCTCTCAATTTGTCCCAACTTTCCCTTCCTCCCATGTCCACAAGTTTGTTCTCTGCATCTGCTTCCTGCCCTGCAAATAGGTTCATTGGCACCATTTGTTTAGATTCCATATATATGCATTGATATATAGTACACATTTTTCTTGTTCTGACTTACTTCACTCTGTATGACAGACTCTAGATTCATCCACATCACGACAAATGCCCCAGTTTTGTTCCTTTTTATGGTTGCATAATATTCCATTGTATACGAACCACATCCAGAAGTTTACATTCTAGGTGAGTGAATCCAAGCTGTTGCAATAAAAACAGTTTGAAGCCAAGAGCATTCTTATTTCTATCTATATGACGAAAGAAAGTCAGAACAGAGAACTCTGCCATTTAACCTTTCTGGGTACCATCATCTGTTCATCAACCAGCCAAAACTCTTGGTTAAATTTACTTGTCATAAATCCATTGTTTAAAATCAAGGAAGACTCCTAAGTCACCTGCTTAGTCAATTCACTTTTACTTTTCTCCCCCCTTAAAGCCAATCACAACTATTTACTGAGCATTATGGAGAACACACAATGGGAAAGGCACTCTGTTAAGTACTGCTGCTGCAGCTGCTAAGTCACTTCAGTTGTGTCCGACTCTGTGCGACCCCGTAGATGGCAGCCCACCAGGCTCCGCTGTCCCTGGGATTCTCCAGGCAAGAACACTGGAGTGTACTAGAAAGGATTAAAAAGCAATATGGAATCTCTCTCCCTCAGTTCATAGGGGCTTCCTTTCAATGTCTCCGTTTCAAGTATTGACGATGTGGGGTGTATCATTCAGATCGGCATTATATTTATCTGCTTCAGAAAAATTTGTGGGATTCGAAGGAGAGCGCAGCTGCTGGCAGCTGCAGTTCCAGTCCAGCATTTCTGCAGCCGGCTTGGCCCTCAGCCCCTTCAAGCACGTGTAACTGGTCACAGGAGAAGGCAGGCGCTCCAGGATTCAGGTTTACTTTAGAATCCCACGCCACTGCCGGACTTGTTAGGTTGCTCAAACCTGCACTATCTGAAGCCACTTGAGTGGCTGCATACAGCAGGAGGAAGCCTGTGGCTTGTGATGAATCTGGCTTTTGACTCTGGCAGCAGAAGTCTCATTTTGCGAGGCGTCTTATGCCTCACACATGCCGTGGATTCGAATCCAGCTTCGCTGCTTGTGGTACACGGTCTGGCATGGGGAAAGCACCATGTCAGCTATAATGCCCACTGCTGCAATGACTGGGTAAGCTTAGGCAATTATTCTCTGGGCCTAAAACGAGAACTGGAGGAGGAGATGGCAGCCCACTCCAGAATTCTTGCCTGGGAAATCCCATGGACAGAGGAGCCTGGCCAACTGCAGTCCATGGGGTCGCCAAGAGGCAGACACTACTGAGCAACTAAGCGCACAATGAGAATAATGCCCATTGCATTTACCTCGCAATTTCATTGTGATGCTGGAGAAGACTCTTGAGAGTCCCTTGGACTGCAAGGAGATCAAAGCCATCAATCCTAAAGGAAATCAGTCCTGAGTATTCATTGGAAGGGCTGATGTTGAAGCTGAAGCTCCAATATTTTGGCCACTTGATGCAAAGAGCCGACTTATTGGAAAAGACCCTGAACTGGGAAAGATTGAAGGCAAAAGTAAAAGGGGGCTGAGATGTAAAAGGATGAGATGTTTAGATAGCATCCTCGACTCAATGGACGTGAATTTGAGCAAACTCCAAGAGATAGTGGAGGACAGAAGAGCCTGGTGTGCTCTAGTCCGTGGGGTCACAAAGAGTCGAACAGACTTAACGACTGAACAACAACAAAATCATTGTGAAAATTATAAGAAAGATTACATAAATAGTAGTTAGCATAGTGGCCAATAAATAGTAGAATAAAGAAATTATAGCTGCTGTGATTATTGATGTTGTTATTGTTACTGTTATTTGTGCTATTAAGGCTGGAAGGATGTCTACTTCTGCTCAGCCAATACATCATGGCAATGAATTATGAAAATGTTGCTCTTAGGCGCTGATATTCTCTAAACAGATAAACATCATATTCACTGCTGTTTTGATCATTTAGAATCAACATTATCATATATTTGTTTTGTAGGAGCACCATAAAAATCTCTTCATTAACACACTGATAGCATCTTTTATTTTCCTACACTCAATCAGAAGTTGTTTTCTGCCGACAATTAGTCATGTTTCATCAAAGCAACAACTACCTAAAGGAATATGAATGTTCTACAGAACTTCATCCTTGCATTTTCATGGGAAATTAAGATCCAATCCCAGTCACAGCCAATAGCACAGGAAATATGTGATTCAGAGAACAGCACCGGCTTGTTTTCTTGTTGTTGCCAGATAATGCTGAACCATAGATTGCAGAATTCCTTTGGGCTGAAAAGATTCTTTCTCCACAGATATCTTCCTTTTACGATTGCCAGACTCATTGAAAGTAAATTTCAGATCTAGCTAAAGGAAAATATCAAAGACACTACGTGGTGACAGCCTCCTGTGTTTGACAGAAAATTTTATACTTCTGATTCAGATTCTTTGGGAAAAAAAATGGAAGGATACTTACAACAAATAAGGGATACTGCTGCACGAAACCTTTGCTTTGTTGAAAGTTTGCAAATCGTGTTCTAATACAAATACTAGTATTGCATTTTCATTTGAGAAAAGTATTGTATTCGTATTTGATTAAAGGGTATTTTATTCTCATTTGATAAAAGATGTCAGAGAAGACTCCTGAGAGTCCCTTGGACTACAAGTCAATCCTAAACGAAAGCAACCCTGAATATACATTGGAAAGACTGATGCTGAAGCTGAAGCACCAGTGCTTTGGCCCCTGATGCGAAGAGCAGACTCATTGGAAAAGACTCTGATGCTGGGAAAGATTGAGGGCAGGAGAAGGGGACGACAGAGGATGAGATGGCTGGATGGCATCACCGACTTGATGGACATGAGTTTGATCAAACTCAGGTAGACAGTGAAGGAGAGGGAAGCTTGGCATACTGAAGCTCATGGGGTTACAAAGAGTTGGACACGACGTAGTGACTGAATAACATTCTCATTTGATAAAGATGTTGGTGAATAACCCTGCTCATAAGTTTCATTAAGATTTTGATATTGCGGCATGATCGCCTGTTGTATTCACTTTTCATTTTATCCTTTTAGCAATAGAATCTCCCAAGTTTTAGTTGGGCACACAGACTCTATTTCCTAGGCTACGCTGAAGCTAGGTATGTGATTACATTCTGGTCCATGGGCTGTGAGCTGCCTTTAAAAAAGAAGCTGGCTGTCTTTCATTCTTTCTGTGGGGTAGAGTGGAAAAGAGGTGCTGTAGATGAGGGTAACATCCTGGGGAACAGTGGAGCCCCAAAGTAGAAGGGTACATTTAAAATTGGGGGCTTCCCTGATAGTCCAGCTGTTGGAACTTTGCCTCCAATGCAAGGGATGCAAGTTCGATCCCTGGTCAGGTAGCTAAGATCCAACATGCCTCTTGGCAAAAAAAAGCAAAACATGAAACAGAAGCAATATTGCAACAAATTCAATAAAGTCTTCAAAAATGGTCCACATCAAAAAAAAATCTAAGAAAAAAAAAGTAAATTGGACTCTATATAGATTAAAACTTAATGAAGAAAATAAGGAGAGTCTGGGTTCCTGGAGGACCTCATGGAACAAAGTTAGTTTCTTGTTCCTACTTGCCTCAAACCCCTGCACTCCTCCAATAAAAGGAAATATGCGTCCATTCTGTTTGAGGTGCTGTGTTTTGAGGTTGCCACGCTATGGCAGCTTGGGCTGTATCCTAAATTTTCCACACTTGCTATTTTCCCATTGGATCAGGTGCTCACGGGACACAGTATATGTTGAAAGGAAAAAGAAAAATGACTTCTCTGACACGCTCTTCCAAGATGGGGGACGAAGCCCCACTTCACACCATGGGCCCTTTTAGCTTACTATGTGTCTTTAGCGTCTGTATCAGTCTTGGTGCCTTTCTATTTTTTCTTGTTTGTTAAATGAAATGAACAGTAACCATGCTACAGCTATTACAACCCACTACAAAAGTAGTAACCCTGTTCTAGTAAGCTCTAAGTCAAGGGGCCATTATTGTCTTTGTCTAGATAAGCAGGACCTCGGCGGGCAATTCAACATGGAAAATGGTACAAGGACAAAGGAAACTGTGCTAACATGAATAAGGGGTGGTTTGTATCGAGCATTAGGGTTGATGGCAGCTAACCTTACCCCTCCCTAAAGAGATGCAAGGAGTCCCTTGCCTTTATTAAGTCCCCAAGCTGCATCCTATAAGCAGAACTCTATACATCATGCTGTTTTGCTAAAAGGAAATAGGGAAGCTGTGGGGGCCCCTGTGAAACCCCCCTTGACATATTTAGCCTGTGGCCTCTGAGTATTCACTCCAGCTCCAGATGTGTGGGTGCCCTTTAGTCAAATCAGACTCAGTTTTGCATCTGCCTCCGAGGGCAGAGATGAGAGAGAGGGAGCAGGTGTGACGGTCTGCAGTAACAGCACAGACTTCCTTTGAAGTCTGAGTGTGGGTACGTTTTGTCTCACTGATACCCTTGGTACATCTGGGATGGTAAATGGCATGGTGAGTCATTCAGAAAGTGGAAACGGAAAGTGTTGATGGGTCTGATATTGGGTCTTACAGCAAAAAATGCGCATCTAGAGAAACTTGGAGAGTACCAGGCTTCCTTCTCCTCCTTGGGGAGCTTTTAATTATCTATGTTACGGTTATTTAAATGTATGTATGGCTGGGAATCCTTGTAGCACAAGATTTCAGGGATTTGGGGCTTCCCTGGTGGTCCAGTGGTTAAGATTTCATGCTTCCAATGCAGGGGGCACAGGTTCAATCCCTGGTCTGGGAAGTACGATCCTATATGCTGTGCAGTACGGCCAAATTAAAAAAAAAATGTTTTAAAGAATTACAGGATTTAAGTCACCAGTGTCTTAAATATGGTTCCCCCAGAAATATCAGAGAAAAAGACTTCTCAACATGGGAATTTCGACGAGTCCTGAAATAGTCCAAATTTCTGATTGTTGTTATGAGAAGCCTCTTCCAAATCTGTCTTATTTCCCGCCTCTGCTTCTGCCTCCTGGGGGTATGATCTCAAACGGTAGAAGCATTGGAACCAGCAGACTAGATTGCAGTTTTTGGCCACATAGTACCATCCATCATTCTTTCAGCGTCTTGGTGGAGAAGACTGGCCAGGTTACCTTCCCCAGGTCATCACTGGATTTTTTTCCATGCCTGAGAGGCTTTCATTGATGGAGTCCAGAGGATCATCCCGAGATGGTTCTCCAAGAAGGAGGTGGTTTAGGGAGTCAGAGGCCATGCTGTCTGCTGAACCCCAGCCTCAGTCCCCGTGTGCCCGGCCAGCCTCGGAGGGAAGACCGCAGTGCTGGGGCGCCAGCCCTTTCAGCCGCCGCCTTCTTTCCTAAGGTCCTTAACGAGCATGCTAATTAGTGGCAATTTCCCTGGTGGTTTGTGTGATGTGGAGACTCCTCCACTAAGAAATGGCCCAGAACCGCAAACTCATTTAAAATAGTCAATCCTACTGGAGATAGAAATAACTCCTTGTCTGTGTTGATCCTAGCTAGTGACCAGTGAGCAGGAGGTAAAGTCTTGGGAAGAGAAGGCTGGGCTCTGACTCAGCAGAAACCACCATCTGACATTTTTAGCTTCTTCTTTGGTCCTACTGGAGAGACTCTTCTTCCTACAGCCAAACTGGACAGAGAATCTCTACCAGCTCACCTTCTGCTGCGCCAGCTGCCCTCCTGCCAATCAATTTGGACTTTTCTTGTTACCCTTCTGGTGCTTGAGATTCATAGCACATGTCTCCGAGGAAGCCCCAGATTTGTATGAACTTGAGCATGATATCCAGGAAGAGGAGACAAAGCTAGCATCCCCAGAGATCAGTAGTGTTCAGCCAGGAGTGTCTTGGATTCTCGGGGACATTTCAGAATGTCTGGGGACCTTTTTGGTCGTCACAACATGGGGAGAGCAGGGCTTTTGTGCTACTGATGTATAGAGGGTCCAACCTGGGATGGCTGCTAAAGATCCACAAGGCACAGAGCAGCCCCCATGACTAAGCATTCTCCAGTCTCCAATGTCAATAATGCCGATCTCGAGAAGCCCTGGGATAAATGAAGGCAAAGAAATGTTCTCATATATTCTGCAGTGTAAGAAATGAGAAATTTTCATGGAGCATCTATTGTGCATGTAAATGGTATGATGTTTTACAAGAGATTCTATGAGAAATAAGTCATATTCACTAACATCAGGAAGTTTCTAATTTACTTGGACATAGTACATATGCATTGAAAAGTTGTGTGATTTGCTACAGCAATAACTCACTTGCAAGGGAGATTGGTATTTCTATTAGTTTGCTAGGGCTGCGATAAGAGAGTACCACAGTCTGTGTGACTTAACAGAGATTTATTTTCTCACAGGTTTTGGAGACTAGAAGTCCCAGTCAAAGTGTCAGCAGGGCTGATTTCTTCTGAGGCCTCTCTCCTTGGCTCTATAGAGCTGACTTCTCCCAGTGTCTTGAGATGGTCTTCCCTCAGCAGCTATGTCCTAATCGCCTCTTCTTTTAAGGACACTAGTCGTCTAATCAACAAGGACCACTGTGGAGCACATGGAACTCTGCCCCATGTTATGGGACAGCCTGGTGGGAGGGGAGTTTGGGGAGAATGGATACATGTGTATGTATGAGTCTCTTTGCTGTCCGCCTGAAACTATCACAACAATGCTATTCAGCTGTACTCCAATATAAAATTTAAAAATTAAGATAGATGTTAAAGGATAAAAAAAAAAAAATTGAATAAAGGGCACCAGTCCTATTGGATTGTGCTTAGTCGCTCAGTCGTGTCTGACTCTTTGCGACCTTCTAGACTGTAGCCTGCCAGGCTCCTCTTTCCATGGGGATTTTCCAGGCAAGAATACTGGAGTGGGTTGCCATGCCCTCCTCCTATTGGATTAAGGCCTAATTATCTAATTTTAATGTAATGACCTCTTAAAAGACCTTATCCCTGAATACAGTCATATGCTGATTTATGCTAGGGCTTAGGGCCTCAACACATGGGAGGAGACACCATTTCAGTCCAAACCAGAATTATTTGTTATAACTTGATAACCAGGGGTAGCAATATAAGAAGCAGCATAGGAATGTGTTCCAAAGTATTAGAAAAGGATTGGTGCACTTTAAGAAAAGGAAAGTGGGCCTAACACAAATTAAAAAAATTTTTTTGAGTCTTCAAGTAGGAAATGTTGTTGATCTGAAGAGGGATGGTATTTGAGGAAATTCTCTGGGATGAAGGCCAGATTACTTCCTACCCCAACTCATTTGTTTAATATATTAATAGATGCATTGAGCTCCTGTTAGGTAGTACCTGGATTATGTTACTCTCCTAGATAAATAAAGATTCTTGCCTTCGGGATGCTCACAAGCACATTTGCATGTGTTTGTGGGTGTCAGCACAGTGGGGAGAGTGGGTGGAGGATAAGGCAAGAAGACGTAGAGAAGAGACTTTAAATACTTTAATATTTGTGTGGTCCCGTGAGCAGAGTGATGGCTTCTGACTAGGGTGGTGGCGGGGTAGAAATAAAGCTTAGAACTTGGGAAACTGGTGGCTGACAGCTGGCGTCCATTATGATTGCCCAACTGGCTGCTCAGTACTTTGAATGTCATCCCCAGGTTGTTGGGGAAGGTGGCAGAGGAGGAAAAGTGTGGGCTGGATCTTGTGAATCAGTAGGACTTTGCCTTGCTGGGGGGTGGGGTGTGGAGTAGTAGGAAGGCTGAGGATTATGAATAGAGGGAACAGCATGGAGTCAGTCTGGAAAAGACCAGACTGGGGGCAACAGGAAGTCAAGGAGAACATCTGTCTTGCTAACCATTCTGTTCTCAGGGCTACCATCTGATGCATAATAGGTTTTCAATAAATACTGATTGAATGAATACGTGAATGAAAGAGCACAGCACATTTGGAAAAGGGTAAACAGTGGTGAAAGCAGGGTTTGGAGAGAAAGTTTGACCGTGTGTCAGGGCTTCCCAGGTCATGGGGAAAAAATCAAAGACACAGACTCCAGCACGCCAGAGAATTTTCAGGGGGAGGTGAGAGAGGAGATATCTGGGGATGGGATGGGAAGGAGACACCATGTGTTGCCTTACTCATGAATCACTCTGGAAGTGTCCTTTTAGGACACTTTAATGGCTCTGAGTTCTTATTCCATTCAGTTCAGTTCAGTTGTTCAGTCACGTCTGACTCTTTGTGACCAAATGGACTGTAGCACCCCAAGCCTCCCTGTCCATCACCAACTCCCCGAGTTTACCCAAACTCATGTCCATTGAGTCAGTGATACCATGCAACCATCTCATCCTCTGTTGTCCCCTTCTCCTGCCCTCAATCTTTCCCAGCATCAGGGTCATTTCATTAGTCACACACAAACTGTGGCTGTATAGTCTTGGTCATTGTAATGACCTGAGTCTTCTAATTTTATGAGTCTCAGTTTTCTCATCTGTAAAATTGAAATAACAACCATCTCATCAATGGAGGATTAAGTTATTTAAAACCTATGAAGCATCATAGTAATGACACATAGTAAGTGTTCAATGGAATAATAATTATTTTTAGATCAGAATATCTTTCAAAGGAGTAGATCATTTTTAAGATATTCTTCAAATTAATTCATCATCTGTCTACTGGTGTTTGAAATTTCATAAAGAAGAAACCTACTGCTCTACAAGTAGAGTTAAACAACTTCAAATATAAATACAAGTAACAATGGCTTCAAATATAAACATCCAGCTGAGGTGCCACTGGAGGTGTGAATAAACTTCAGGAAAGGTGCAAACTGGACAAGCCACAAGTGTGATTGACTGGTTACAGGATCTTGCTGGTCTGGTAGGGAGATGATGAAAGAAGTAAAAGGTTTCTGGGTGCTTACCTCACCAGGAAGGTGAGAAGTTAAGGAGGTCTGGAAAGGGGACAGGAAAGAAGCTGGGGACCAGAAGCAAGTTGGTGATTTCATATCTTTCACTTAGAGCCTCAGGGTCTTACAGAACACAGATTTTTTTTTTTCTCATGTAGACGTAGGTGAAGTTGCTGTGGCCTCAAGGATTCATGAAGACTTCTCCAACAGAGATGGTGTGGGCCATTGACGTGTGGGTCCCAATGATTCAGTGAGCTTTCTGAGGAAGGAGAAAGCCCAGGGGCAGGAATATTTAGGGAAACCTTTCTAAAGGTGTGTGTGGGAGCTGGGCCTGGGGGACTAGAGGAGTTTGAATGGGAGGAGAGTGTTAGAAGAGATAATGAGGTTTGGGTCCTAACTGATGGTCTTGCTCAAAGGATCCAGGGTCATGAATCTTGTCTGGGTGCTGAACTCCTTCTTCTGATGAGAGTCCTGATGGAACTTGGCTTAAGGAAAGATGGCAAATAGGAAATTGAAAAAATGAAGATGTATTGAGTGCAAACTATGTATCAGATCATGGCATCCAGTCCCATCACTTCATGGCAAATAGATGGGGAAACAGTGGAAACAGTGTCAGACTTTATATTTTTGGGCTCCAAAATCACTGCAGATGGTGACTGCAGCCATGAAATTAAAAGACGCTTACTCCTTGGAAGGAAAGTTATGACCAACCTAGATAGCATATTCAAAAGCAGAGACATTACTTTGCCAACAAATGTCCATGTAGTCAAGGCTATGGTTTTTCCAGTGGTCATGTATGGATGTGAGAGTTGGATGGTGAAGAAAGCTGAGTGCCGAAGAATTGATGCTTTTGAATTGTGGTGTTGGAGAAGACTCTTGAGAGTCCCTTGGACTGCAAGGAGATCCAGCTAGTCCATCCTAAAGAAGATCAGTACTGGGTGTTCATTGGAAGGACTGATGCTGAAGCTGAAACGCCAATACTTTGGCCACCTCATGCGAAGAGTTGACTCATTGGAAAAGCCCCTGATGCTGGGAGGGATTGGGGGCAGGAGGAGAAGGGGACGACAGAGGATGAGATCGCTGGATGGCATCACCAACTCAAGGGACATGCATTTGGGTGAACTCCAGAAGTTGATGCTGACAGGAAGGCCTGGCATGCTGTGGTTCATGGGGTCGCAAAGAGTTGGACACAACTGAGCGACTGAACTGAACTGAACTAATATGTCAGATACTTTTCTAAGCAAGTTTTATAAGTGTTATAAAAGATAAGTTATTACAGACAAGAAGCTGGTGTGGAGGGAGGTTAAGCACTTTTTTGCCAGAAATCATAGCAAGACAGTGATGAAGCTACTTTCCTACTTACATCCTATTCTCAATTAATTGACTAGAATTCAACTGCTGGGGAAAAGAAAACAGAGTGAGAGAGAGAGAGAGAGAGAGAGAGCATGTAAAACTTCTGCTGAATGTGATGGGGTCCAGGGCATCCAACCTGAGACCATTTAGAGTTTCTAGAAAATCCAAGAAAAATGTATATTTAAAAAATGCAAATAACTGAAATATAATACTGTATAGAAAAGGGCACCAATCACAAATATTCGGCTTGATGAGTTATGGCAGAGTGAACATAGATTGCAAACGGCACCCCGGTCAAGAAATAGGACGTGGTGAGACCCCAGAGGTGCCCCATGCCCTCTCTCCCATCACACCCCGTTTTCTCTTCTCTCTCTCATAAACAATTTTTAATGATTTTCCAACCCCCAGCTGCAAAGGAAAGCACTCTACTCAGGAGGCCTCCCTGAAGGTGATAACAGACGGCTTAGTACCCTCAAGGAATAGATCGACAGATTCGTCAAAGGTCATAAAGAAGCCCTGAAAAGCTGAGAACGGGGAAAATGGGCACAGGATTGTATGCACGTAGTTTTTCCCTTTGGACCTCAATGAACAGTGAGTTGAGTTCATCATAGTCCTCTGTTTAAAACTGCCGTCATCATTGGTTCTTATAGGGTTCTCCCTTGTTTTATTAATTCATGCTTGCTTACTCATTCCCCAACCCCAGCTTTATTGAGACATATTTAACGAATAACACTGTGTAAGCTTAAGCTGTGCCACCTGATGGTTTTATATATGTACATATTGTGAAATGATCACAATAAGGGTAGTTAACACATGCATCATTTCACAGAGTTACTTTTTATTTTTGCAGTGAGAACATTTAAGATTTACTCTCTTAACAACTTCCAAGTGTACAACAGTAGTGAAAGCTATAGTCACTATTCTGTAGATTCTCAGAACGTATTCATCTTGTAACTGGAAGTTTGTACTTTGGCTAACATCTCCACTTTTTCCCCACCCCCAGGCTTTGGTAATAACCATCTACTCTCTGTTTCTCTGAGTGTAGCTGTTTTGCTTTTTTTAGCCATGCTGCATGGCATGTGGGATCTTCGTTTCCTGACCAGGGATTGAACCTGAGCCCTCTGCAGTGGCAGTGTGGGATCTTAACCATTGGGCCACCAGGGAAGTCTCAAATCTCGCTTTTTTAGATTTCACATATAAGTGACTAGCTAAAGCCTTTGACTGTGTGGATCATAACAATCTGTGGAAAGCTCTTAAAGAGATGAGAATATCAGATCATCTCTCCTGTCTCCTGAGAAACCTGTATGTGGGTCAAGAAGCAGCAATTAGAACCCTTTATGGAACAACTGATTGGTTCAAGATTGAGAAAGGTGTATGACAGAGCTGTCTGCTGTCACCCTGTTTGTTAAACTTATATGCTGAGCACATCATGAGAAATTCTGGGCTGGATGAGTTACAAGGTAGAGTCAAGATAAGTGGGAGAAACATCAACAGCCTCAGATATGCAGATAATACCACTCTAATGGCAGAAAGCAAAGAAGAACTAAAGAGCCTCTTGATGCGGGTGAAGGAGGAGAGTGAAAGAACCGGCTTAAAACTAAATATTAAAAAAAATTAAGATCATGGCATTTGACATCCATTAAGGCACGGCAAATAGAAGGGGAAAAGGTGGCCATAGGGACAGGTTTTCTCTTCTTGGGCTCTAAAATCACTGCAGATGGTGACTGCAGTCATGAAATCAGAAGATAATTGCTTCTTGGCAGGAAAGCGATGACAAACCTAGACAGTGTGTTGAAAAGCAGAGACATTACTCTACTGACAAAGGTCCATATAGTCAAGTCTTCCCAGTGGTCATGTATGGTTGTGGGAGCTGGACCCTTAAGAAGGCAGAACACCAAAGAATTGATGCCTTCGAACTGAGGTGCTGGAGAAGACTTTTGAAAGTCCCTTAGACAGCAAGGAGATCAAACCAGTCAACTTTAAGGGAAATCAACCCTGAACACTCATGGAAAGGACTGATGCTGAAGCTGAGGCTCTAGTATTTTGGTCATTTGATGCAAAGGGCCGACTCATTGGAAAAGTCCCTGACGCTGGAAAGGATTGAGGGCAGAAGGAGAAGAGGGTGTCAGAGGATGAGATGGCATCGTTGACTTGAACTTGAGCAAACCTCTAGAGATGGTGAGGGACAGGGAGGCCTGGTGTGCTGCAGTCCATGGGCTTACAGAGTCGGACACGACTGGGTGACTGAACAACAACATATAAGTGATATCATAAGATGCTTGTTTCTCCCTGTCTGATCTGTTTTGCTTTGCAGAATAACCCTGAAGACTCAGTCATGTTGTCACAAATGATAGGATTTTCTTCTTTTTATGGCTGAATATTATTCCATTATATACATATATATCTATCTTGCATCTTTTTTATCCATTCATCTATCAATAGACACATAGATTGTTTCCATACCTTGGCTGCAGTGAACGTGGGGATGCAGATTTCTCTTCAAGATTCTGATTTTGTTTTCTTCAAATATATACCCAGGAGTGGGATTGCTTTACTCATCTCTTCTTGTCCACATTCTCCAATCTCCTTTCTTTCTCCATATGAAACTATTCTAATGTTTCTATCTTTTCGTTTATAAGTGTTCTTGCAATGTATTTATTGTTTTCTTGTCAACTTGTAATTTAAACAACCTTTTATTATTGGGGATTTTGAACATACCCTAAAAGAAATAAAACAGTAAATGAACTTCCTGTACCCATTTTTCAGCCTCAACTACCATTAGCCTGTGGCCAAGCCCATCCCATCTACAGCCCACCCACTTCCTTCCTTTCAGACATTGGATCATCTCATCCAGAAATATTTCAGTGTGTGGCTGTACAAGATAACATAACCACAAAATCCTTATCAATAGCTTTAAAAGGAAATATGTCCTGAATGTCATTAAACAGTGCTCAAATTTCCAATCCTCTCATAAATGTCATTTCTTTCCATAATTTGTTTGCACGAATCAAAACTCAGCTAAGGCTCATACATGGAGACTGACTGATATTTCTTTAAGTCTCTTTTAAGCAATAAATTTCCCACTGAATCTGTGTTTATTTTTTCCTCCCTTTCAATTTATTGCTTGGAGAACACAAGCTGTTTTTCCCATAAAGATTTACCACAGTGTGATTCATCTCTATGCTTCTTTTAAGTAGATAGCTGAATGTAGACACTTGATCAGATGCATATATAATTTTTTTTTGACAAGACTGTTTCACAGTTTGTCTTGTGATTTTCCCATCAGCATCTCAGATTTGGTTTTCTCTTTTGTGTGTGTGTAATATTAGCAGCCCCTGGTAACCAAAACCTAGGATCTTATTAGTTTATTAGTGTATTTGTTGTCTTTTGGCTTGTAACACTATTGTCACAAACTTCAGCTGAGTTCAGTTCAGTCGCTCAGTCGTGTCTGACTCTTTGCCACCCCATGAATTGCAGCGCGCCAGGCCTCCCTGTCCATCACCAACTCCTGGAGTTCACTCAAACTCACGTCCATTGAATTGGTGATACCATCGAGCCATCTCATCCTCTGTCGTCCCCTTCTCCTCCTGCCCCCAATCCCTCCCAGCATCAGGGTCTTTTCCAATGAGTCAACTCTTCACATGAGGTGGCCAAAGTACTGGATTTTCAGCTTTAGCATCATTCCTTCCAAAGAAATCCCAGGGCTGATCTCCTTCAGAATGGACTGGTTAGATCTCCTTGCAGTCCAAGGGACTCTCAAGAGTCTTCTCCAACACCACAGTTCAAAAGCATTAATTCTTTGGTGCTCGGCCTTCTTCACAGTCCAACTCTCACATCCATACATGATCACAGGAAAAAACATAGCCTTGCCTAGATGGACCTTAGTCGGCAAAGTAATGTCTCTGCTTTTGAAGATGCTAACTAGTGGCTTGCAAAAAAAAAAAAAAAAATGCAACCCACATTAATTATCTCATGGTGATGGGTCAGAGGTCCTGGCACAAGTTAGTTGAGACCTTGACTTCAGGATCTCTCAGTAGGCTGCAAAAAAGGTGTTGACCAGGGCTAGAGTGTGGTCTGAGGCCTGACTGGAGGAGAATCTGCTGCCAAGCCTAGTGGCTGCTGGCAGGGTTCAAGCCTTTGGGTGAGTCTGACAGAATCTCAGTTCCTTGTTAGTTGTGGTTGGAGCCTGCCATTGGACCTCTTTAGACAGCAGCTTACCTCCTCAAAGCCAGCCAAGAGATACAGTCTGTAAAGAGACTGCTGGAAAGGCGGAAGGACAGTCATACGTAATGTGATCATGGAAGAGACATCCCATCACCTTTACCGTATTCTATCGATTAGGTGCAAATCACGGTCCCATCGGTTTAAGGGAACGAGATGACACGAGGGCATGAATACCAGTGATAAACGGGGGTCATCTAAGAGTCTGCCACAATTTCGTGTTATAAGATGGTGATCTTCTAATTCTAGCATTCTTTATTAGCTGGAGCACTTCTATAACAAAGGCTCCAGTGATAAATTATTTGGTTGTGCACAGTATAACTCATAGAGGAAGGCCAGGATAAATTCTTGGCTCCTTCTTTTTGTTTATGAGGTTTATGTATCAGTTACATATATACTGTAGTGTACATTTACTTCTTAGCCTCTGCGTATTGAATATTATTCCAGAGTATGATTTACCCATTTTATGTTTATATGTATTTTAAACCAAATGGTTTTTTTTTTTTTTAAGATTTTTGATGTGGAATATTTAAAAACTCTTTATTGAATTTCTTGCAATATTGCTTCTCTTTCACGTTTTAGTTTTTCTGGCCACAGGGCACGTGGGATCTTAGTGGCCTGACCAGGGGTTGAACTCGCACCTCCTGAATTGGAAGGTGAAGTCTCAACCATGGAAGAGCTAGGGAAGTCCATGTGCATTTTATCAATCTGTTCACTCAGTGGACACCAAGACTGCTTCCAAATCTTTGGCATGGTGGCCGTTCTCATGGAGTTCTCCTTAGGATCCTTGTACCTCAGTGGAACTGCCGGATAGCAGGGTGTCAGGAAGGAGTGTTTGCTTAAGTAGGGCCAGCTGTTCTCCAGAGTGCCTACACAAAGCTCTCTCTCAGGGAAATAATTTATTAACATACGTAGCCAGCTTAATGCCGGGAGGAAACACCCTAATCTCCTTAAGGATCTTATGCTCGTCACAAAACAGAACTAGGGCTTCCCAGGTGGCGCTAGTGGTAAAGAACCCACCTGCCAATGCAGGAGACAAAAGAGACTCAGGCTGGATCCCTGGGTCAGGAAGAGCCCCTGGAGGAAGGCATGGCAACCTGCTCCAGTATTCTAACTTGCTCCAGTACTCTTGCCTGGAGAATCCCATGGACGGAGGAGCCTGGTGGGCTATAGTCCATGGAGTAGCAAACAATCAGACATGACTGAAGCAAGTTAGCATGCATGCCTGCAAGCTGGACTATCTTGAGGAGGTTCTCAAGAACCACTTCTATCAGAAGCATCCGAGTTAGCCCACACCTCCAGAGCCAAAGCTGTGCCAGCTGGTGGAAGCTGAGAGCCAGAATCTTACCCAAGCATTTTCCAGCCTAGTCGTCTGGTAAACTATCCAAATTCTCTTCCAGACCTCAGAAATGAGGGAGGGGAGGAAGAAAGAAGGGGCAAGAAAAGGGCTGGGGAAAAGGCCGGAGAAGTGACTTTGCTTATTCAGGAAGAGGCATTAGGAGGAATCTTGACTTATTCACTCACTCAGCTTTACAGACATGAAAACTGAGACCAGAGGGGATGTCATCTCTTCGAGTTTCATTTTGGGCATGTACAACTGTGAGGCTAGTCAGCTGGTCCCCAGGTGAGATCTGGGAGGGAGGCGGGGGAGCCTCAGAGGTGAGGAGGCGGCTGAGGACCGAAGCAGCTTGGGTTGAGTTAATGTTTAGGAGCCGACACAGGAGGTGACAAGTGAAGTGGGGAGGGTCCGCCTACTGAGATCTCACAGCGACTGTGGACCTTTCTAAACACTCAGTGAGGAGTTGATTTTGTCTTCACCATACTTCCTCTGAAGTGGGAGTTACCATTCTTCTTTTAGAGGTGTGAGACAAGGCTTGGAGGTTTTAAACAACTTCCCCAATGTCTTGCAATTAGAAAGTGTCAGACGGTCATTCAAATTTAGGTCTGTGATGCCACGATCTTTGCTCTTAACATACATAGACACAGAGCCAAAGAGAGGGCCAAGGAGAGTGCGGTTAATAGGGCCTAATGCTGAAGCAAGGTCAAGGAGAGTGAGGAGAGGAAGTGGTTTCAGAAATTGTAGTCTTAGGTGGAAAAAGTCATTCACCAGTTTCCTTAAGCTGTTACTGCTTAAGGTGGGGAGGGGGTGATGAAAGGTCATCTCTGCTGATTTGGGGAGCCTTGAAGAAAAGTTGAAATACTGAAATTATTTGGAACCACAGGTAAGTAGAAATACATAGTTGGACCTTGAAGCCTTAAATTAGATGCAGTTTTAAAAATAATTTTTCCTCACTTGATTGTGATTAAGGAAACCATAAGTGATCAATAAGAAAATGGCTTTTGCTCAAGTCCATAAAAATTCAGAGATGATAAAACAGAGACTATTTAAAGAATGCTCAAACTATCGCACAATTGCACTCATCTCACACACTAGTAAAGTAATGCCCCAAATTCTCCAAGCCAGGCTTCAGCAATACGTGAACTGTGAACTTCCAAATGTTCAAGCTGGTTTTAGAAAAGGCAGAGGAACCAGAGATCAAATTGCCAACATCCGCTGGATCATTGAGAAAGCAAGAGAGTTGCAGAAAAACATCTATTTCTGCTTTATTGACTATGCCAAAGCCTTTGACTGTGTGGATCACAATAAACTGTGAAAATTCTTCAAGAGATGGGAATACCAGACCACCTGACCTGCCTCTTGAGAAACCTATTTGCAGGTCAGGAAGCAACAGTTAGAACTGGACATGGAACAACAGACTGGTTCCAAATCGGAAAAGGAGTAGGTCAAGGCTGTATATTGTCACCCTGCTTATTTAACTTCTATGCAGAGTACATCATGAGAAACGCTAGGCTGGAAGAAGCACAAGCTGGAATCAAGATTGCTGGGAGAAATATCAATAACCTCAGATATGCAGATGACACCACCCTTATGGCAGAAAGTGAAGAGTAACTAAAAAGCCTCTTGATGAAAGTGAAAGAGGAGAGTGAAAAAGTTGGCTTAAAGCTCAACATTCAGAAAAAGAAGATCATGGCATCCAGTCCCATCACTTCATGGGAAATAGATGGGGACGTTGTCAGACTTTATTTCTTTGGGCTCCGAAATCACTGCAGATAGTGATTGCAGCCATGAAATTAAAAGACGCTTACTCCTTGGAAGAAAAGTTATGACCAACCTAGACAGCATATTAAAAAGCAGAGACATTACTTTGCCAACAAAGGTCTGTCTAGTCAAGGCTATAGTTTTTCCAGTGGTCATGTGTGGATGTGAGAGTTGGACTGTGAAGAAAGCTGAGTGTTGAAGAATTGATGCTTTTGAACTGTGGTGTTGGAGAAGACTCTTGAGAGTCCCTTGAACTGCAAGGAGATGCAACCAGTCCATTCTAAAGGAGATCAGTCCTGGGTGTTCATTGGAAGGCCTGATGCTAAAGCTGAAACTCCAATACTTTGGCCACCTCATGCGAAGAGTTGACTCATTGGAAAAGCCCCTGATGCTGGGAGGGATTGGGGGCAGGAGGAGAAGGGGACGACAGAGGATGAGGTGGCTGGATGGCATCACCGACTCTATGGACATGAGTTTGCGTGAACTCCGGGAGTTGGTGCTGGACAGGGAGGCCTGGCGTGCTGTGATTCATGGGGTCGAAAAGAGTCAGACAACTGAGTTCAGATGACTGAACTGAGCTGAATGATAACTTCATCACAAAGGTAAGAAAGCCATAAATGACTGGACTGAAAATGCCTTTTGCCCAAGTCCAGATAATAAAGTGGAGAATATTCAAATGGTATAGGATAGAGCTGCTAGGCCAGAGGATGTAGAAAGGTCATTAAAGCATCCTCCCTGAGTGCCTGTGTCAGCGGAATGTAAGAGGGTGGAAGGAGCATTCGGTTTAACTCGAAAGTCCACTGACTAATTAATGTGTCAGGGACCAAGATGGGGGTGGGGGGAGGTAGGAAGTGAATGATCAGTGTGCTTTTCTGCCTGCATCTTCTTCTTTGGAAAAGGCATTTCAATTTGGGCATCTTAAATATCAGGCCGTTTTTTCTCAAACATCATTTTAATAAGCGGAATGTAAATAAATCTACTGCTTCCAAAACGTACAGAGTTTGTAGTTCAAGGGGCAGAGTGCCAGACCAGCTGCCTTTTGGGTCTTCAAAAGCCCAGCATTTTGTGACTGTTGTAAGCCTGAGGTAGGGTTTGCAAGAGGGGCTCTTTACTGAAGCCGGGTGTGAGCTGCCTCCTCTTCCGGTGGGGAGGCGTGCTGGGTCCTGGGCCCGCCTGTGCTGGTTGTGCATTTCTGGCCCAGGTCCTTGATGCCCCAGGGTCTTCTGCATCTCCACAGTCTCTTGTCTCCTTTTCTCCCTTCCTCCTCCTCCTTCTTTTCCTCTTATGCTTTTCCACCTGCTATGGACTATTTGCTGGTGTCCCCTCAACAGATTCATGTGTTGAAGCCCTTCTCCCTAGGTGGTGGTGTTGGGAGATGGGGTTTGGGGAGGTGATTGGATTTGGGTGAAGTCCTGGGAATGGAGCCCCAGTGATGGCACTGGGGCCCGTACACGGTGATGAGGAGACCAGAACTTTCTCTGTCTTGTGAGGATGCGGTGAGAAGGTGGCTGTCCATAAGCCAGGAAGTGAGTTCTCCCTAGAACCCAGCCACGCTGGCACCTTGCCTTGTGGCACCTGGCACTTTCAGCCTCTGGGACTATGAGGAATAAGGCTTGTTGTTTAAGCCTGGTAGTCTAGCCTGAAAAGGCTAGACATTTCCCTTCCCAAGTCTACTTCTGGGAGCAAATTCTACTTACCACACTCTACCCAACATGTTTAAACAATTATTCCTAACTTCAGCTTTGGGCTCATGGTAATGGACCAACAGGATGCTAGCTGTGTTCAACGTGGCTGCAGTAGAACTTCTTTGACCCAAGAATGAGCATTCCTCAATGATTCTTAGTGAAAAAGAGGCAGTGTCTGTACACTTTGGCTGCAGAGTTTCTTCTTCTGCAAAACGGGATGACGGTGCCCGCCTCACCACAGGCTCATAAAGAGTAAACTCAATATGCGTTAATCTATCCTCCACATCTCCCATTTTCCTGTTCATGTCTTCTATCCTTTTATCTCCTGCGCTGTACTCTAGGTGAATTCCCCAGTACTGCCCTCCAATTTCTAAATCTCTCATCACTTGTGTTCAGTATTTATCCAGTCTATGTGGCTTTAATTTTAGTGGATGTATGTCTAATTTTTAGGATTTGTAACTGATTATTTTTCAGAACCATGTGTTCTTCACTCACGTGTGTAGTTTGTGTGCTCAGTCATGTCCAACTCTTTGCGACCCCGTGGACCTGTAGCCCGCCAGGCTCTCCTCTGTTCATGGAGCTTTCCAGGCAAGAATACTGGATGGGTTGCCATTTCCTTCTCCAGGGGAATTTCCCAACCCAGAGATGGAAACTACATCTCTAGTGTCTCCTGCATTTGCAGGCAGATTCTTTACCATTGTCTGGGAGGCCCCCTAAAATAAAGCCACAGCAGAGGCTTTAGCAGAATTAAGGAGAAAACTTCTAATAATATAATTTAAGCACTTAAATCCAGCTATACCTGAATCCATATCCCTTGGACATTTCAGTTAAGTGTGCCAATAAAGTCTCCTTTTTGTTTTTAACTACTTTGATTTGAGTTTCTGTCATTTGAAAGTGGAACAGTCCTAATAAATTGTTTTGGGCTTTTTTTGTGTTTGTTTGTTTGTTTGTTTGTTTAAGAACTTTTGTTAACTTTTGACTTGAAACTGGCAGTTTCCCAATATCTCCTCTGAAAGGGAAGCTTATTTCCCCTTTTCACATGTCCTGATTATTTATCAGAAATTTAAGCTTAGCTCTTAAAGCCTTATTTAAGAACAACATTCTGTATTAATTACACAGAAAAGAAAAGCCTTTCACTTTTGTTCTTCATGCATTCAGTTGCTTTATCTCTTTGAAAGTTTCAAGCACACTTATTTAAGATAATTTTTGAGATTGCTCAGGTATTCCCATATTTTGAGAGAATATCTTTCTGGCTTTTCAGATTGTTAGCTGACTTCCTTATGTTAGATTTCCTTTAAAATTTAGGTTTGGATGCTCATCTTGACTGGCTTATCCTTCCCTCTAGCTTTGGGTTATTTTCTTCCCTGTTTAGTGATTTTAATGTTACTCTACCTAGCTCCCAGAGGCCCTGTTCCAGAACCAGGCTGACTATTCATGGCTGGGCTTCCTCCCTGCCCATGTACTGGGAGTGCATACACGCAGCCACCAAGGAGGGTGGTGGCTTCACTCAGAATGGGGCTCCAGGGAGGGTGTGCAGAATGTAAATTGGTAGAGCCGCTGTGGAAAACATCCAGGAAATGAGTCTAGAACCCGACCATGCCGGCACCTGGTCTTGGACTTCCAGCCTCCTGGACTACAAGAAACGAAACTCCTATTTAAGCCTTGCAGTCTATGGTATTTTGTTACAGCAGTCTGAGCAGACTGCACACAGCATGGAGGTTCTTTAAAACCTAAAAACAGAGCTACCTACCTTATGATCCAGCAGCTCAACCCCTTGGCATATATCCAGAGAAAACTCTAATTCAAAAAGATACATGCACACCAACGTTCATAGCAGCACTCTTTACCATAGCCAAGCCATGAAGCAACTTAGCTTTCCTTCAACAGATGAATGGATACGTACAGATGAATGGATACGTAAGATGCGGTATATTTATACGACGGAGTAGGGATCTGAACCCTGGCCCGCATCGCTCTCCTCTGGTGCCTCAGTCAGTGAAGAGTCTGTTCGCTCTGCAGGAGACCCAGGCTCTCCACTTTCACATGACAGAAACTCAAACGGCAACCCATCCAGTATTCTTGCCTGGAGCATCCCATGGACAGAGTGGGCTACAGTCCATGGGGTCACAAAGAGTAGGACACGACTGAGTGACTAACTTTGATTTCATAGCTCTTCATGCTAGCTAAACTCTTAAATAATAATAAAATGTTCTACGGAAGGATTCATTCGCATGTTTTCCCTCCTGCATTGCAGGCAGATTCTTTACCATCTGAGCCACCAGGGAAGCCCTATATTTTTACAGTGGAATACTCAGTTCAGTTCAGTTCAGTTCAGTCGCTCAGTTGTGTCCGACTCTTTGCGACCCCATGAATCGCAGCACGCCAGGCCTCCCAGTCCATCATTAACTCCCGGAGTTCACTCAGATTCACGTCCATCGAGTCAGTGATGCCATCCAGCCATCTCATCCTCTGCCGTCCCCTTCTCCTCCTGCCCCCAATCCCTCCCAGCATCAGAGTCTTTTCCAATGAGTCAACTCTTCTCATGAGGTGGCCAAAGTACTGGAGTTTCAGCTTCAGCATCATTCCTTCCAAAGAAATCCCAGGGCTGATCTCCTTCAGAATGGACTGGTTGGATCTCCTTGCAGTCCAAGGGACTCTCAGGAGTCTTCTCCAACACCACAGTTCAAAAACATCAATTCTCCGGTGCTCAGCCTTCACAGTCCAACTCTCACATCCATACATGACCACTGGAAAAACCATAGCCTTGACTAGACGGACCTTAGTTGGCAAAGTAATGTCTCTGCTTTTGAATATGCTATCTAGGTTGGTCATAACTATTCAGCCATAAAAAAGAATGAAGTAATGCCACTTGCAATGACATGCATGGACCTAGAGATTATCATGGAGCTCCCCAGGTGGTGCTAGTGGTAAAGAACCCACCTGCCAGTGCAGGAGATTTGAGAGATGTGGGTTTGATCCCTGGGTTGGGAAGATCCCCTGGAGGAGGGCATGGCAACCCACTCCAGCATCCTTGCCTGGAGAATCCCATGGACAGAGGAGCCTGAAGGTGAGTGGCCTACAGTCCATATGAGGGTTGCAAAGAGTCTGACACAACTGAAGCGTCTTAGCACACACACATGCAGAGGTTATCATAGTAAATGAATTAAGCCAGACAGAGAAAGACAAATATCATATGACATCATTTATATGTGGAATCTAAAATAAAGACATAAATAAAATTATTTACAAAACAGTAATAGTCTCACAGACATAGAAGACAAACTTATTGTTGCCAAAGGGGGAAGGGGGGGAGGGATAAATTAGGGGTTTGAGATTAACATATACACGCCACTATATATAAATGGATAACCAACAAGGACCTACTGTGTAGCACAGGGAACTATGTTCAATATCTTTAGCAGTCCGTGGGGCCCAAAGAAGTAGACACGGCCGAGCGACTAAGCACACCATGGAAAAGAATCTGTAAAAATTATATATATATACATATATATATAATTTAATTATATAGATACAGTTGAATCATTATGCTGTATACCAGAAACTGACACAACATTGTAAATCAATTCCACTTCAATTAAAAAAGAATAGGGTTCCATTCTGTCTCTGTTTCTTTTCATCACTGGAGCTTCCTGGATTTTATAAAAAGGCCAGTGGTTTAGGGCAGCGGCTATGGTTTTCCTGCTTCTTTTTATAGCTGAGGAAGGTCAGCAGCACCTGTGGCTTCAGGCTCCATCCTTATTCAGGCCCTGTGCTGAGCCTGGAAGGCTTTATTCCCTGTCAGCCCAGGGGAATATCAGCCCAGAGGAATCAAACTTTGCCCCTCTCTGCCTTTTAACTGGGAAACCTTGACGCTCACGGCTTTGACCTGTTTATATAATGATGTGTTTCTCTTCCATGGAAAGTATTTATTTGATATTGCAGCGTGATTCAATTTTGAAAAGGGTTTCCTATATCCTTGCTGTGTCCGGAGTTGGAGAGCTCGGAGCTTGAGCTCACAATGGCCCCTCGCCTAGAGGTGCCTCCTCCAGTTCATCTTTGTGCTCTCACGCTTGTCACATGGCAAGTCCTCTATGAGTTTTGATAGCTTGTTGTTACTGGGACATGGATCTGTTAGGCAGAGGCTTGAGGGTGAGAAAAATTAACTTACACAAAGTCAGGGAGAGTTCTTCCGGTTGAGTTGGGTTTTACATACTCCACAGGGTTTATCTGAGACCTTCTCTGACTATAAAGCCTACCGGCCTCAGAAGTCCCTACTTATGGGCAGACCATCAGGGCGTTAAGAGTGTCCTTAGTGCTGGAGACAGTCCTGATCTTCTTATTGCAAAAAAACATCATCACCCCCTTAAGGCCTTCGGTATCAGTGTTTAATGAAAGAGTGTTGTCTTTGAGTTGATCTGTGGCTCATCAGGGGGCTTCTCAGATGGCATTAGTGGTAAAAAACAAAACAAAACAAAATCTGCCTGCCAATGCAGGAGACTCAAGAGACACTGATTCCATCCCTGGGCCAGGAAGATCCCCTGGAGGAGATATGTCAACCCACTCCAGTATTCTTGCTTGGAGAACCCTATCGACAGAGGAGCCTGGAAGGCTACAGTCAATAGCATCTCAAAGAGTCAGACATGACTGCACGTGACTCATTAGGTGATTTGGTAGTTTCACATTTGTGTTCTTGGGTCAGGGAGTCCGAGCTGAGCTTCAGCAGGCTGACTCAGTGGTAGAAGCAAGAGCTGTGTGGATTGCTGACAGGATGCCAACTTGGGTGAAGAGCTGATCTTAGATAAATCCATAGATAATCTGCTTTAGGGTAATCAAGTACCCTCCATGGAGAAAAATAAGTCAGTAATGTGCTCTCGGTGGGAAACTTGATTCGTGGGTTGTCACAATTCAGGGGTGTGATTACGATCTGATGTCAGTGTAACTTTGACCTTTTTGTGTATTTTTCTCATTCATCCTATGAGTCATAAAAACATTTTGACAATTGCAGCAAAATCTATGGCTATTTGATTTTAACTTCACCAAACTGGAAGAGCCTTATCCAACTATAGAAAACAGCAGAGTGCCAGGGTTGAACAGCATAGTTCAACCCTGAATTCTCATTAGAAGGACCAATACTGAAGCTAAAGCTCCAATACTCTGGCCACCTGATGTGAAGAGCCAACTCATTGGAAAGACCCTGATGCTGGGAAAGATTGAGGGCAGGAGGAGAAGGGGGTGACCAAGGATAAGATGGTTGGATGGCATCACCAACTCAATGGACATGAGTTTGAGCAAACTCTGGGAGATAGGGAAGGACAGGGAAGCCTGGTGTGCTGCAGTCCATGGGGTCACAAAGAGCTGGACACGACCTAGCATAAGAGTCAAATAGCAACAACAGTGTCATGCTTCACATTGCTAAAGCATGACCTCAATTCTTTCTTTAGATTTAATTGGAAACATATAAGATTTAGAAGACTGGATCCCGGGTGCATGGGGCAACCCAGTTTGCCGTGGGTTTCTGTAGTTTTGGCTCCTCACTAGCTCAGGGTGGTGAAGAGACATTGGATATTTTTGCCTGTCCAGCACTGATTGCCATCCTTCTATATGTGGATGCTTTTCTCATGTGGTGAACACATTCCACTCCCAGAGCCAGGAGGCTGTGTGTCCCATGAGTAGTTCAGGAATGGGCCCAGGACCTAAGCAGAGTCTCCCTGGGACGTTTCTGCTAAGTGTTAGTCACTCAGTCATGTCTGACTCTTTGCGACCCAATGGGCTGTAGCCCATCAGGCTCCTCTGTATGTTGGAATTCTCCAGGCAAGAATAACTATCACCAAATACTTTCCTTTTGCTGGGCCTCCAACCTTCTGGAGAGCACCTGTCCAGCAGGGGGAGACAAGAGGCAGAGCTCTGAAGACATTTGAAATTTTGTGATTAAAAAATGGTATATATTTAAGTTGTATAACATGATAGTTTGACTATACATGGTGAAATGATTACTACAGTTAAGCTAATTAACATATACATCTCCTCATGTAGTTATCCTTTATGTGTGTGTGTGTGTGGTAAGAGTACCTGAAATCTACTTTCTTAGCAGTTTTCCAGTATTCAGTATTATTTGTTGCTGTTTAGTCACTAAGTCACGTCCAACTCTTTCGTGACCCCATGGACTGTAGCCAGCCAAGCTCCTCTGTCCATGGAATTCTCCAGGCAAGAATACTGGAGTAGCCATTCCGTTCTGCAGGGGATCTTCCTGACCCAGGCATTGTACCCAGGTCTTTTGCATTTCAGGCAGATTCTTCACTGTCTGAGGCACCAGGGAAGCCCCATATCCAGCTTTGCCTGAGGTCAAACATGCAAGGTATGTAAGCCCATGGGTTTCTTTCTTGGCTTTAACTAATTTGAATTGTTGGCACTTGAGATTGAAAGTGTGTTGACCTTTTATGTGTAGGAGTGGGCAGTGAGGTCATTCATCAAAATTCTTGACAGCAAACTCTGTGTATGTTTCACCCATCCCAGGCCCAAGCGTTTAACATGTATGCCCAGGGACTTCCTGGCTCTCTAGTGGTTAACACTTTGTCTTCCACTGCAGGGGGTGAGAGTTCGATCTCTGGTAGTGAAGCTAAATCCCCCATTTCATAGTCAGAAAACCAAAACACACAACAGAAGCAATATTGTAAAATAAAAAAAAAATCAGTAAAGACTTTTAAATGGTCCATATCAAAAAAATCTTAAATAAATAAATAAAAATAAAATGGATGCCCGGCCCTTGGGTACACCTAAGGCAGCTATTCACTGAACTTATTGGGCAAGCACTAACTTTTTGGGTGTCTAAGGTTTGAGCTTTGATCACCTGATGCTGAAGAAATCAAAAGAGTCAAAATTGGTAAAAGGGAGAGTAGAAATAGGACCACACAGACGGCACCTACTCATACTAGTTGCTATGGAAACAAACAGAAACAATCATGTGCCTTGCTTTCAGGAAGGGCCAGCCGTGGAGGATGCCCTTCTCTGAACAGCTGAATCGCTTTCTATTTACTTACCCAAGGCTGCTGAAGTATCAGTTTACCCAGAGAGTCAAAGTAATTTCCCCCTATCGACACAGTAAGTCTGATTCAGATCTTTCCATTTCCATGCCAAGTTAGGCATTCATCAGACCACACTACTTTCCTGCCTTGGAGAAAAGAAATAAGCAGAAGTGAGAAAGCAGAAGCAGCCATAGTATTCTATAAACTGTCTATGTCTTGTAGATAAAAGATACCATGTGTGTGGTCTGTATGGCTGGGAACCTCTGCAGAGCAGGTGGGCTTTTGAGAAATTCAAAGGAGGGAGGACAGGGCAGGAAACCTCTGAGTTTAGCTTCTGACTCAGGGCATGCAACTGTTGTGAGGCTGCGTGGGGTGGGTGGGAAGGATTGCAGGCGAAGAAGACACAGAAACGAGTGCATAAGGCAAAGCAGATGTGAGGAAGAGGACTGACTCATGATGAGAACCTTGTTCTTTCCTTCTGTCTGTCATGTCAGAAAGGGACCCCCTAAATCTGAGTAGAGATTGGACAGACACATTGAAATGGTCAGTGATGGGCAAAGCATAGGGAGGGGGTAGCATTCACCAAGATGGGATGACGGATAAAGCGCTTTACTAGAAAGATAAAGGAGAGGTGGGTGAAGACTTTCTTAGCTAGAAACTGCCTTCAAGATGTATGAGGAAGGCCAGGAATATGGGGCCTCAATGTTCCCCTGGGGAAGAGATAGGCTACCCACTCCAGTATTCTTGGGCTTCCCTGCTGGCTCAGATGGTAAAGAATCTGCCTGCAACATGGGAGACCTGGGTTTGATCCCTGGGTTGGGAAGATCCCCTGGAGGAGGGCATGGCAACCCACTCCAATATTCTTGCCTGGAGAATCCGCATGGACTGAGGATCCCGGTGGGCTACAGTCCACGGGGTGGCAAAGAGTCAGACATGACTGAGCAACTAAACACAGCATACAGGTAGACCCCCAACCCTTAGGTCCTGACCTGGGTAGAACACAGAGGGCTGGGTTCAGAAGAAACGTGCTGAGAAGTGTGGGATCTCCTACCCTAAGGAGGCCTCCCTGTACTGACTCATCCCAGCCACGGCTGATATTGAAACAGGAAAGATGCGCAGAGAACATGGGATCATGGGCTACCCTCTATGTCCAGACACCTATGGTCCAGGAGGGGGGTGCCCTCTGTCTCCCTATAGCACACAGTCTTCCCTCAACCATCCCCGTCCTCCAGTCCCCAAACTCAGCAACGTGTCACTGGTGCAGGACCTATGTGCTGCGGGCCAGCTCAGCGCCAAGACACAACAGTCGAGGGACAGACGTGGCTTCAGCCCTCATCTTTCTGACTCCTCTGTGTCCTCTAACCCCTCTGTCAGACTCTGTCTTGCAGGGGCTGATGACTGAGGTGTGTACACAGTCTGTGTTCCTAACCCAGAAAAATCCCAAGCCCTGCCTGTGGTGCGTCAGCATCTTCCCCGTCTCCTGTTCCCAGCCTTGGCCTTGGCCCTGCACTCTCGCGGTTCTTCTGGCTGAGCCTGGGCAGGAAGCCTCTACTCGCCTCCACAAGTTCAAGCCCACTCCCCCAGCCCCACTCCTGAAAAGGGAGGGTCTTTGGAGGTCAGTCATCAATTCTTCATTTACTGAGCATGTAAAAAGAGAGGGAGGTGCTGCTCTATGACAGAGTTTTGTAAGGCATTTGAGATTCTGGCAGTGGTGTCAGAGATGCGAATAAATGGACAATGACACCTGTGTATTATTTCTATTTCATCCATCCCATTTGAAGAGTGGGTACGTTTGTGTGAAGCCCTAAGCTCAGCAATACAGAATCAAAACACCAGCCGTGGTAGCTCACGAGTTCCCTCTCCATCACAGATCTGATCGCAAACCATTATGAGGATTAAAACTGCAGGGACACTTCCCTGGTGGGCCAGTGGTTAAGACTCTGCGCTTCGACTGCAAGGAGCTTTGGTTCAGTCCCTGGTTGGGGATCTAAGATTCCCACGTGCCCTGCAGTGCAGCCAAAGCGAAACAAACAACAACAAAAACAAAACAAAACTGTATGAAGAAAAGCCAGTCAGTGCAGTTGCTATTGTTTTTGTTCAGTCACTCAGTCTTGTCTGCCTCTTTGCGACCCCATGGACTGCAGCATGCCAGGCTTCCCAGTTCTTCACTATTCCCTGGAGTTTGCTCAAACTCATGTCCATTGAGTCGGTGATGCCATCCAACCATCTCAGCCTCCGTCACCCCCTTTTCCTCCTGCCTTCTATCTTTCCCAGCATCAGAGTCTTTTCTAATGAGCCAGTTCTTCACAAAAGGTGGCCAAGGTATTGGAGCTTCAGCTTCAGCACCAGTCCTTCCAATGCACATTGAGGGTTGATTTTCTTTAGGATGGACTGGTTGGATCTCTTTGCAGTCCAAGGGACTCTCAAGAGTCTTCTCCAGCACCACCACAGTTGCTATGGAGAGATCCTGAGACTCAAGCTCTACCCTTCGGAAGTTCTCTAAAGACCTGTTGATGTTCAGTAGAAGTTTCCAGCTCTGGGTTTTTGCACGCAGGTAGGTGCGGCTTCATCGTGGGTTCCTGCTGGGTACATGAAGTGTGTTAATGCAGGGGACCCCAACTGGACTCAGCGGGAGGGATAAAGGCTATCCTGGAGGGATGCGTGCCTTTGCTAGTTGCTTCCTTTGGTGTCAGAGAAAAGCTTGGCAGCTCCTCCTCATAGTAGCCTCTCCCCAAGCTCCGGTGTCTTGTCAACAGCTCTCCCCACTCCTCGTGGGGTGCCATCTTGCTTGGCCTGGCCACAGAGAGACTTCCTTTTGGGTACCTGGGGCAGACACGGCCACAACCACAGGAGTGCTGAGCTGAGTCCTTCCTGTGGTGGGCAGCCGGGCTGGCTGACGCGGTGGAGTCAGTGCACCAGGACAACGCTGGTTGACCAAGCTGGTAGGCCGAAAAATTCCTTAAAATACCCCAAGGGCATGTTTTTATTTTGTATTGTTTTTAAAAAGGATAAATATTCCAAAACCCTGATGCCAGGGGAAAAAAAAAAAAGCTCTATAACTTTTACAAAACTGACTATGCTGCAAGTTAAAAAAAATTAGTTAAAAGACTAGAAATTATGGTTACAAAAATATCTCTACTAATAGTTTACTGTCTGGCTTGAGTGAGTTTAACTTTAAGGTGTGGTAGCTCTGGAAATTTCTCGTGAGTCACTACATAATAACTGGCTGCACTATCAGACATCAGCCCACACACCATTTTCCAGCCCTGAACTTTGAATGTTTCACACAAAATGAAAATAATACCGTCTTATGTTTTATTCTAGGGGTAAGGTGGTTGGCAGCACTTTAGACTTTGCTGAAGAGCTGTGAATTTGATGTTTCCTACCAAATTAAAATGCTCTGAGGCAGGGTCTTGTTTCTAGCTGGCAAACACAAATCTCCTTTAAGAGAAAAGCCCGGTCCATGCAGTCCACGGTCTGTAGGTTGTTTTCCTCATTTGTGGGTTATTTGCTTGACCTGCATCATCGTCTCTCCAAATGGCCAGCTCAGCCCTTGGCAGGGTAATTACACATTGGAAGGAAGACTGAACCAGCAAACACAGATGGTCATCCCTATGCATGCTTTAGTTTCTCTTGTCTTTTTCTTGCCTTCGGTTCTCTTTCTGAGGTCGGAAAACCATGTGTTACCCGCTCAGTCGTGTCCAACTCTTTGAGACCCCATGGACTGTAGCCCACCAGGCTCTTCTGTCTGTGGAATTCTACGGGCAAGAATTCTGGAGTGGATTGCCATTCCCTTCTCCAAGGGATCTTCCCGACCTAGAGATCGAAACCGGGTCTCCTGCATTGCACATTTTTTACTGTCTGAGATGCAAACCATAGTTCCTGTATTGAATCTAAGACAGCCTCATGGAGGAGGCAGTAAGTAGATGCCCTTCTCTCTTTTATACACTAGAACTGAGCTTGAGTTTTCATAATATTTCAAGGGCAATTGGGCCCTTGAAAGATCAACTTTGATGGTGGAAATTCATGGGACGCTAACATTTCCTTGAAAGCCTTCCTTTCCGGGGGATGGATGTCTTCTGGGCTTGTCAAAGTCCTCCTCAGCCTTCGAGGTTCTGCTAACACCTCTCCACCCTTGAGTCTCCTGTCTTGCTCTTGCTCCTTCTTTGAGATTTCCATGGCACATACAGAGTGCATTTATTTTGGATGCCTGTTCGCTGCTTTCAAATTTCTTATGGCTCACGCTTACATCATCTCCTCAACTAGGCTATAAGTTCCTTGAGGGAAAAGAAATACTTGGTCCTTTTTTGTCATCTTCACTGTGGGTGTGCTCAGCTGCTTCAGTCCTGTCCGACCTTCCCCACCCGCCCCCCGTGGACTATAACCCACCAGGCTCCTCTGCCCATGGGATTTTCCACCTAAGAATACTGCCATGGATTGCTGTTTCCTACTCCAGGGAACTTCCTGACCCAGGGATCGAACCTGCATCTCCTGAGCCTCTTGTACTGCAGACAAATTCTTTACTGCTGAACCATAGGGGAAGCCTTGAGCACACACGAAGGTTCCCCGGAAGTGCTTCTTGATTGATTCATTAAGGTAGTTTGTGGGGCCATTTATTTTCATTTGTGACAAACCATGGGATAGGCGCCATGGTAGGTAATCATTTTCACCTCCACTGTCTTATTGAGTCTTCCCCAGGACCCCAGGAGATGCATATTATTTTAATTTCTCAGGTGATGGAACCAAGCCACGGAGAGCTTCCCTGAGGTCCCCCAGTCCAAAAGATGGCAGGCACAACGTCAGTATGACCTCCCAATCTAATGCTTTTGCTGTCATGCCTTCTCGACAATGAGAAGTAGGATTGTGAAGGCCAATAGGGAAGAATGCTTCTCTGGGAGGGAAGCCAGCTTGGGAAGTCAGCTGGAGGAGTCCTGGGATCTTGTTGGAGGTGCCCTTGGGAATACCATGGAGGCAGCTGGCGAGCTCCCACCAGCTGGTCTGGACCTGCCGCCCCGGCTGAGGCTGGAGATTCGCCAGGCAAGTGTCTCTCTGAGCTCTCCACTCAGTCCTTCTGATTACATCCTTGCAATGCTGGCAGTCAGCACAGGGTCCTGATGGCTGCGGGCAGGGAGAATATCTCCGACAGCCCTCTCTTTTACTTCCATGAGGCTGGGGATTTTTTTTTTTCCCCCACTTGATGGACTGGTGTGCTTTGCTTTCTTGGAGACAGAGGTGGCCACAGGCAGAAAGGAACAAGGGAGGACATCTCCCCAGAGGATAAGGAGGTTGCTGCACAGGAACTGATCAAGGCTATGAAGTCTTTGGAGCCCACGATGGGTGAGAAAAGTGTTAGCTGCTCAGTCATGTCTGACTCGTTGAGATCCCATGGACTATAGCCTGCCAGCCTCCTCTGTCTGTAGAATTTTCCAGGCCAAAACACTGGAGTGGACTGCCATTCCCCTCTCCAGGAGATCTTTCCGACCCAGGGATCAAACCCGGTCTCCTGCATTGCAGGTGAGGGTCTCTGCAAATCTGCACTTTCAAGCTCAAGAAGCAACACTTTGAGCCGATGGGGCTGCTGGGCTGCCAAGGTCACCCGGGCTGTGAACTTGAATGGGCTTGCCTGGAAGGGAATCCGCGTGCCTGTAACCATGAGAAATCCTGATGCCCAGCACAAAGAGCCTTACGACAAAAGGGAAGACTTGGCTAACGTACTCCAGCGGTTTTAGATAATTTTCCTTTGTTAGTCAACAAACCAGTCTGGGGGGAGGGGAGGGGTTGAGGATGTGAAAAGTTTCACCCTGTACACGGCAGTTTCTCAGTGTCAAATGTCTGTCACAAATTTTGCTTGTGGTCACCTCCAGAGCCTACAATTTAAAACACACACACACACACACACACAAAACACAGCAATTATCTCAACCAAAGTGCAATTGAGTGCACTTTCCAGTGGTTGGTCCTCAGGCTCCTTTCCCAACAATGTTTTCCCCGTGCAGACAGCCCAAAGGAGCGTGTGCGTGGCTCTTGAAGACCAAGAAGTCAACTCCGCGGAAAATTTGCATGCCGTAATTGAGTTGCCGGGAACATTCAAGACATCATGCTTCAGGCGTGCGAGGATAATGATTCCCTGCAGCCCTCCAGGCTGGCAGTGGAAATGACAGCCAGGCTCCTCCGTTCTCCTGTGACCCATGCTCAGACTGAGGCTTTATCATCCAACTCACCTCTCCTGCTTTTCAGGAAGGTGTAACCTGCCAACACTTCACCTTCCCTTCCCCTAAACTCCTATGGTGTATTATGCTTTTGCAACTTATTTACCCAATACAGTATTGTGTTGACTTCCCAGGTGACTCAGTAAAGAATCCGAACATGCAGGAGATCCAGGTTCAATCCCTGGGTTGAGAAGATCCTCTGGAGGAGGAAATGGCAATCCACTCTAGTATTCTTGTCTGGGAAATCCCATGGACAGAGGAGCCTGGCAGGCTACAGTCCATGGGGTGGCAAAGAGTCGGACACAACTGAACGTGCATTCATTGTTGTATTGAATGACTGGTAGAGACGTAATCTTGTGACTCTTCCCTCCAGGGTAAGCCCTTGGAGGGAAAGCTCTTGGAAGGAAAGCTCTTGGCAGACGCTGAGTAATTTTGAATGAATGTGCAAAGAGATGGCTATAGCATTCTTTGGAATGTCTTGAGTGCACACCTCTGATGGGGCACTGTGTACCCACATGACATGGAGTGAAGTGGGGGAAAAAGCCCCTAGAGAATCCTTGAGAGTATTTTCAAGAATATTATCTGGCCAATCATCCCAGGTAGATAGGTTGGGTTTAATGTGGGAATCATCAATCTACAGAAGTTCCCTGTTTGTCCTGATGCTAAAGACACAATTTGAAATATGAATATGTGTATGTGAGTGTGTGGGGTGGTAGGCGCATAGGTGGTGGGATGCTAAGTTGGATACTGTCATCATATCTTAGTGAAGCAGCACACAGCTGACTTGAAGGAGCTCTCTTCACTCTTATCATTCCACTATGCCATGCCCTGGGATACATTCTTGTGTATTAGGGCACCCTTTCCTCTGATTCTTTTTTCAAAAACCATAAAATGTTTTCACGGTGGAATCTTTGGATGTCTAAGTTTCAGGTATGCTCAGACAGTAAACCTGGAAGTATGGATAGGGGAGACTTTTTGAAGGAAAGTTCTTTGGTATAATCTAGCCTGTAGGCAGGTGAAAACATTGTTCTGGAGATTTGGGGTTGGCTGTCTCCATGGTGCTGAATTCCTGTGATCAATAAGGTTCTCAGATGCTCAGTCATGTCTGACTCCTTGCAGACCCCATAGACCGTAGACTGCCAGGCTCCTCTGTCCATGGGATTCTCCCGGCAAGAATATTGGAGTGGGATGTTATTTCCTCCTCCAGGGGATCTTCCCAACCCAGGGATCGAACCAACATCTCTTATGTCTCCAGCATTGGCAGGTGGGTTCCAGTGCCCCCTGGTGAGCCCAAGGGTCAATCAGAGGAAACTGCAAAAGGGAAACTTACCCCTGGAATTGTCTGACTTCCCTTCCTGCCTACTGGCTGTCCTTCCCCAAGGTAATGGTGTCTTTGCAAAAGGCAGTGGGTTTGCACACCATTGAGCACATGCCCTCCTTTCCAGCCTCCTATTAAAACCTGTGTCCAGATTGCTACTACTCGGGACAGTTGAGGTGACCCCAGGGTCAGTTGGAGCCATTGCTGAGGCATCATTTCAATGTTAGAGTGTACTCTCCTTGGAAGGGAAGGCAGACAAAAAAAGTGGCACGGTGTTTTCTTTTCTGGTCAGATCACACCTGGCTGGTTCTGAGGGTCACTTGAAGAAGGACGTTGGCAAATGGGAGCACGTTCAAATGAGGTGAGAACATAGGGAGATGGTTGTAGGGGAATGATAGAAGATTGGGCACCTGCAGTCTGACAAAGGGGGCTTCCCAGGTGGTGTCAGTGGTAAAGGACCCGAGATGTAGGAGACATGGGTTCAATCCCAGGGTCAGGAAGATTCCCTGGAGTAGGAAATGGCAACCCACTCCAGTATCTTTGCCTGGGACATTCCGTGGACAGAGGAGCCTGGCAGTGGGTTATGATCCACGGGATCACAAAGAGCTGGGCATGACTGAGCGCAAGCACACATGCAGTCTGACCGAAGAGGCCAGGGTGACCCTAGAAACTGAAGGTTAGGAGTAGAGGTGATCTCATTTAAACACCTCTTGGGTATTTCCATTTGTCTCCTACACATCTCCTCCAGATGATCAATTAACCTCGTTCTGAACATTTCTTACGATAGAAACCTCACTACCCAGAACTCCAGAGCATGGAAACCTCCTTTAAATATTTCAAGTGAGATAATACAAAAGCTTCTGGAAGGCAGACCATCTGTCACTGGGTAGGAATGAAAAGAAGGCATTCTTTTGCTTCGATATGGTCAGGTAATTCTTATAAAAAATATTGTGAGGACATAGGAGTTGGCTTTGGCGCCAGGTGTGAGTTCCCCACCAATGTCAAGAGCTGGTACATTGATCCTTTGGTGACAAGGAATTAAAACAAAACAAAAACCCATGAGATAAGCTCAAATAGCTTCCCTGGTGGCTCAGCTGGTAAAGAATTCGCATGCAATGCGGGAGACCTGGGTTCATTCTCCGGGTTGGAAAGATCCCCTGGAGAAGGGCAAGGCTACCCACTCCAGTATTCTGGCCTGGAGAAGTCCATTGACTGTATAGTCCATGGGGTCCCAAAGGGTCAGACACAACTGAGCGACTTTCACTTTCACTTCCAAGCTCAAATAAAAAAGATGTAGAAGAAGAATGCAATAGTCCATCTCACTGACCCTCAAGAACCAGAAAAAAGTATAAGCAGATTACTGAAGCTGAATCCACAAATTCCAGAGCGGGACGTATCAGGGCACACGGTCTTTTCCTCTGCTTGTCTCTATTGATCTCCTCTTTCTTCAGATCGACTTTCCCACCCTACTCATATATCTCTCCCATAGTGTTTGGCTGGCCATGTCACCATCTCTAATCCTGGCTCTAGTCGAATTTAGCAGTCAACTCTCTACTAAAGAATGATCTGCTCTGTGCTTCTTAGTCCTAAGTCTAGAGAAAAAGCATCAGCTTGGCTCAACCCAGCCTTTGCACCAACTCTCTCTGGGTTATGTGGATTGCCCTCATCCAGTCAGCTACAGCTTAGGGGGCACAGGTCACGTGAATAGGTGAGGATAGATTCTCTACACAAAGAAAGACAAAGGTTAGAATGCCTACCACTGGCATATAGCTCCAAGCCAAAGAAAGGATTATCTCGTTGTTGAATTTTAGTCTTTTACAAAGGCAAGGATCCTTCAAATCTTATCTACCTGCTCTACTTAATTTTCCTCTGGAATCATTTTCTTCTTTGTGGTAATGAAATGGAACAGGACCCTACGGTCCTTGACCTCCCATGTCCTCTCCCTGCCTTCTGTCTGTGAAAAACTTCAGCCAAAGAATAAGTTTAATCAGAGAAGTGAGAAAATGCAGAAACAAAGAAAAACAGTCAAAGGAGACCAAATAATGATAATGTACATTAAACATAGTCAGGGACCTTTAGTTCCTTCTCAAGAGCTATAGATAATATTCTGAGCCATATCCTGTGATCCGTCTTGTAGATGCTGAAACTCCCACCAGGTAGAAGAAGTTATCCACAGGATGACCAGTCTGTAGCCATGACATAAGCTGCTATAATTCTAATTATGGAGCTGACCTCAAGGAGAGGGAAACAAACTGACCAGAGAACTGAAGATTAACTGTACATAAAACGATAAAAATGACACTGGTCAGGTCTCCGATGACCCATTTCAAGATGACTGTCAGAGCTGACTGTACTCTTTCTGCATGTAGCTCTCTCCTTCAGCCAATAAAAATCACTTGCCCACTGATTGTCAGCACAGGGGTAGAGGTAGGGTGGGGAGTTGGCTTTGGGACAGGAGTCCACACTCCCCCATGGTTGCTGGCCTCCAAAATAAAACAAACTTTCCTTTCCACCAAGCTGGCCTCTTTATTGGCTTTTGAGAGGCAGGCAGTCGGACCCCACTTTCGGTTATGGTAACACAGAACCTTTCTAAAAATATATAATTTGGCTCATCCCCACTTTTCTTTGCTTGAATAAACCTGTATTTCTTTTGTCCACAGTTTAGCCATTGTCTTTCTTCTCTATTTGTTTATTCTCGGAACTTTTAGTTCAGTTCAGTTCAGGAGCTCGGTCATGTCTGACTCTTTGCGACCCCATGAACTGCAGCATGCCAAGCCTTCCTGTCCATCACCAACACCCGGAGTCCACCCAAACCAATGTCAATCAAGTCAGTGATGCCATCCAACCATCTCATCCTCTGTCATCCCCTTCTCCTCCTGCCCCCAATCCCTCCCAGCATCAGGGGCTTTTCAAATGAGTCAGCTCTTCACATCAGGCACTCCTTCAAATGAACACCCAGGACTGATCTCCTTTAGGATGGACTGGTTGGATCTCCTTGCAGTCCAAGGGACTCTCAAGAGTCTTTTCCAGCACCACAGTTCAAAAGCATCAATTCTTTGACACTCAGCTGTCTTTATAGTCCAACTCTCACATCCATACGTGACCACTGGAAAAACCATAGCCTTGACTAGACGGACTTTTGTTGGCAAAGTAATGTCTCTGCTTTTTAATATGCTGTCTAGGTTGGTCATAATGTTTCTTCCAAGGAGTAAGCATCTTTTAATTTCATGGCTGCAGTCACCATCTGCAGTGATTTTGGAGCCCAGAAAAATAGTCAGCCACTATTTCCACTGTTTCCCCATCTATTTGCCATGAAGTGATGGGACTGGATGCCATGATCTTCGTCTTCTGAATGTTGAGCTTTAAGCCAACTTTTTCACTCTCCTCTTTCACTTTCATCAAGAGGCTCTTTAGTTCTTCACTTTCTGCCATAAGAGTGGTGTCATCTGCATGTCTGAGGTTATTGATATTTCTCCCGGCACTCTTGATTCCAGCTTGTGCTTCTTCCAGCCCAGCATTTCTCATGATGTACTCTGCATAGAAGTTAAATAAGCAGGGTGACAATATACAGCCTTGACGGACTCCTTTTCCTATCTGGAACCAGTCTGTTGTTCCATGTCCAGTTCTAACTGTTGCTTCCTGACCTGCATACAGGTTTCTCAAGAGGCAGGTCAGGTGGTCTGGTATTCCTATCTCTTTCAGAATTTTCCACAGTTTATTGTGATCCACACAGTCAAAGGCTCAGAACTTTGAGTAAGAATTTTAAAAAACAGCCCCCAAGAGACTCTGTCTTCTGCAATATATATACCTATATGCTCTTTAAACGGAAAATTCAGAATTAGTTTCTGGTGTCAAGTCCTATCTTTCAGGATGCATCTTCCCTCCAACCTAGAGTGCAGCACGCGATGGCAAATGAGAAACAATCACTTCACACATCCTGGTAAAATAAAATGCATTGTCGGAACAACAGGTGATTAGATCTTCATTTTGATACATGCCGCAGTGTCTTCAGAAATGAACTAGTAAGACTTGATTTTGGAGAGAATGCAAATTTCCCACCAAGGAATACATTGAGAAGAATCTGTAAAGCAGGGTAGAGGTGAACCCACTTGGGGCAGGTGGTCTCACATGGTGAGTTCTGTTAGCTCAGACCTACACCTAGACACACAGTGTAGGTAACGGGTGTGGGGGCAGTACTCAGTACCTAGTTGAATATTCATTTCTACCACCTGTGGTATCATTATTAGCTGTGAGGTTTGTTATTAATATGCCTGAGCCATCTCCCAGGTGGAGTCATGGCTTGATTCCTATAAATTATTCATATTAATCTTGGGGAAGAAAAGCTTGATTCAAAATTAATTTGAGTGAACTGTGCTTATTTACTGAGTAACTTATATAAGTGGGAACATCAAGTTATCATCTGATGTGAATAAGAATTAATGTAAATTCCCTGGTCTGCCCTCTGTGGTCCTCAGTGCTGTTTTCTGGGAGGAGAGGCAGAACATGGTTGGGCTTAAGAGCGTGACGCCTGGAGCAGGTGGCTTCTGGTTCATTTATTTTTTATAATTTTTATTTACTTGGCTGCACCAGGTCTTAATTGTTGCACAAATGATCTTCAGTCGCAGCATGTGGGATCTACTGTACTTCCTGTGGCTTCTGGTTTGATATCAGCTCTGCCATTCCCTGGTGGCTCAGACGGTAAAGCATGTGTCTGCAATGCAGGGGACCCGGGTTCGATCCCTGGGTTGGGAAGATCCCCTGGAGGAGGAAATGGCAGCCCACTCCAGTATTCTTGCCTGAAAAAATCCCATGGACAGCAGAGCCTGGTAGGCTGCTGTCCATGGGGTTGCAGAGAGTCGGACATGACTTCACTTTCACTTTCAGATGGTAAAGATTCTGGTGGTAATGCAGGAGACCTGTGTTCTGTCTCTGGGTCTGGAAGATCCCCTGGAGAAGGAAATGCCAACCCACTCCAGTATTCTTGCCTGGAAAATCCCATGGATGGAAGAGTCTGGCAGGCTATAGCCCATAGGGTTGCAAAGAGTTGGACACAACTGAGTGACTTCACTCACTCACTCACTCACTGCCATCTACCAGCAGTGTGATTTGGAGCAAAGTACTTGATCACAAAGTAGTTAATCACTCCTGTCTGGTGCATGATGATAATAATACCTAATGTGGAGGAGTGCTACTGGGCATAAACACATTTTTATTTTTGTGGATGAGAAACCAAGGCTCAGAGAGTCAAGGAATGAGTCTCTCCCAAGTACACAGGGCTGGTGGATGGAGCGGTCAGTATTCAAATTCAAGGCTAATAAATAGCCTTCCATTAATGCCCTTCTTCACAGGCTGTGCTTCCCAAACTCATCTGTCATGAGAATTACCTGGAGGTGCTTGTTAAAAACACAGATTCCCAATCTTTGGAGCGGGATGGGGCATTGTGATATTAACAAGTGTCCCAGGTGGTAGGATTTGGCGGTGCATCCCCGGTTTCCATAGTCCCCCTGAGCTTTTGCCGCTGGATGGATTTGTGCGCAGACCTGCTTGGTCCCCTCTTCCCACTCAGCCCTCCTTAATCAGCTTTATCTTTCTTCACAACCCTCCCTATATCCACCCCTCTGCCTTTGAGAGTTTGGTCACTTAATCATCTCTTTAATCATCTCCAAGATTCCCTAGGCCCTCATGTGGTTGGTCACTTTGTACAAGGTTTCCTCCTGATGACCCAGATTTAACCTCTGAACCATTTTTTATCTTCCTCTAGCTGACCCTCTATTTTGCTTTCATTGCGTTTACTCCCCACCCCTTCCTTTCCTTTAGGTTTCTCATGACCACTGAGATGACCAAGCATGGCATAATAGCATGCAGTATTGTAATGAACACTGAACTGTGGTATACATTTTTTCCAGTGCATGTCACAATAAAGTTCGCTATTACTTAAGCTGAAGAACTGATGCTTTCAAATTGTGGTGCTGGAGAAGACATTTGAGAACCCCTTGGAAATCGAGGAGATCAAACTAGTCAATCCTACAGGAAATAAACCTTGAATATTCATTGGAAGAAGTGATGCTGAAGCTGAAACTCCAATACTTTGGCCACTGGATGGGAAGAGTGGACTCATTAGAAAAGACCCTGATGCTGGGAAGGATTGAGGGCAGAAGGAGAAGGCAGTGACAGGGGATGAGATGGTTGGATAGCATCACCAACTCAATGGACAGGAGTTTGAGCAAACTTCAGGAGACAGTGATAGGCATGCTGCAGTCCATGGGGTCACAAAGAGCTGGACACATTTAGTGATGAAACAACAATAGCATTAAGCGTATACAGATTTATTTCAGATAAAGTGATGACTGCCATGTATTTGATTGAAAGTGATTATATTTTAATCTAAAGGACCAAACTGAGTACAGTGAGTTTCATTAGTAGCTGGCCAGCCCTGTGTAATTTGCGGAGCATCACCTCATTGACATGCTTCAGGGACTGCCTTGGCTACTTCGGGCAATGCCTGGATTTGGAACTCTGAGTCAGAGAGTAACTCCAGTTTCCAGTCAATTTCCCGCAAGGCCAAATGATGTTTCAAGAAACAATACCTTGCTGAAAAAACTTGATTTCTAAAATTGTGTAGGTCACAGTCAACTGCACTCACATCTGATGTGATGACAAATTGATTCAAGGACTTTGGGCCACAGGCAGCCACTGGGGGAACCAAGCCTGAATTAGATGCAAAAATGAGCAGTTGTATGTGTGATTGTGGTCCAAATAAATGACGCTTAGAAACACCAAATTGATTGCATACTCAGGAAAGGATAAATAATTGGGTGAGTGAAATTTGTAGCTGCATATTTACACACCAATATGGATTTTCAACTGAGAGGCATATGATTATTCCAGGTCCAGGGGAAGATTTCTTTGAGGAAAGGATTTATACACATTTGTAAAATCATATTGGGTTCTTTCATTCCATGATTGTTAAACTTTCCTTGCATTTATCATAATTCACAAGAAATAACATGAGCAAACCTTATAAAACAAACTGTTCTACTCAGGCAAGTATAAATCTTTGATATTTTAAGATTGTATTAATTCAAAATTTTTGTTATGGGTCCTAGACGTTTGGAGGAAAGATTCAACTCAAAATATCGTTAGGGGGCACTTTCCTGATGGTCCGGTGGTTAAGACTTTGTGCTTTCAATGCAGAGGCCCAGGTTCATTCCCTGCTCAGGGAACTAGATCTCACATGCTGCAACTAAGACCCAGCTCAGCCAGATAAATAAATATAAAAAATTTGGTTAGAATGCTTTATGGGACACATGCAAAGATGGAGGTCAAGCATTGTTAACCAAATACGTGACCTTGAGCAACTAACTCCCTTCATCTGTCTGAGCCTCACATTTCTCACCTATAAAATGGAATGCCGCTATCTCAATGACTGTTGAGATAATGATGTATCCTGGTGTAGGCAAGAGTGCCTGGGACAGCCCAAAAGCAATAGACTGACATTGTTTTAGGCTTGGTGGGAAGGAGCAGCTTAGGTGGAATTCTGCAGACTGGACCTGCAATGGGAGGCAAAGGGTGTCTTTCAGGACTTGGGAAATTTCGATGTGATTGAATTGTGAGGTGATGTTAAAATACGTAGCCTGGTCCATATCACAGAGTGATGATGGGTGCCCTTGATGGCTAGGTTAGCATGTCCAAGCTAGAATGGTCTCCTGGGACTTCAACCACTCCACTCAGCAATGGCTCAAAGCCTAATCCTTCCTAAATGATTTTGCTAGGTATTTCAGTCCTTTAAAAACACAGTTCTATGGCCCAACAAGTTTGGGAAATGATCCATGCATTATACCCCTCTTAGGTTAACCTTGTTAATGCTCACAGTATCAGTTCTACATGGATTAGTAGTGCCATATGGCTATTTAACCACAAATGAATATTTATTAATACTTAATCAAATTAAAAAGAGTTCCTGGGACTTTCCTGGTGGTCCAGTGGTTAAGACTTCACATTCCAATGCAGGGGGGTGTGAGTTCGATCCCTGGTTGAAGAGCTAAGATCAAACACGCCTTACGGTCAAAAAATCAAAACAATAGACAGAAACAGTATTGTAACAAACTTTATGAAGACTTTAAAAATAGTCCACATTAAAAAAAATAAACTTTTTAAAAATAAACAAAGCAAAAACAAAAACCAGTTCTTCAGTGGCGCTAGCTACATTTCCAGTGCTGAAGCGCCATGTGTGGCTGGGGGCCACAGTATTGGAAAGTGCACATATAGAGCCTTTCCATCACTGCAGGAACGTTCTATGGGATCCGGGCTTCCTTGGTTGCTCAGGGGTAAAGAATTTGCCTGCCAATGAAGGAGACTCGGGTTCCATCCCTGGGTCGGGAAGATCCCTTGGAGAAGGGAATGACAGCTCACTCCAGTATTCTTGCCTGGAGAATCCCATGGACAGAGAAGCCTGGTGGGCTACAGTCCCTGGGGTTGCAAAGAGTCAGGCACAACTAAATGACTAACACTTTCACACTTTTTTCTATTGGATAGTGCAGGAAAGGCTCTGAGGCCTCTGGTAATAAAAGAGCTTATTTCATTTTGTTCATTTATCAGTCTTTTAACTAACCAGCAGGGCTTCTCTTCCCCAAGATGCTGTTTAAAAATAATCTGGCATTCTCGAAGAGGTGGATTCATTGGATCTGATATTCCAGGACCAGCTTAGCAGCTCCGATATGCTTATAATGCTTTAATCTGTTCTTGCTGCTACATATTTATCTGAGTTCCTGTCTTTGTTGAAAGATTTATTATTTTGATGCTCTAAGATCCACCTCACCATGCTTAATGTCTTGGGTAAACTTGTCAATAGCCAAAGGTCCCTGTTATAGACACAGAACCTCAGAGATGAAAGGGACCTTAGAGATTATGTAAATTAACTTCCTTATTTTATTTGTGAGTAAACTGAAGCCCAGAGATATTGCGTGACTTTCCCAAGGTCACTAAATTAATAGCAATTTTTCCTGCTCCTGATACCTACTTCTTACTATGGCTACTGGTTAATCGCCTCTTCGCAAACCGAAGGGAAAAAATCAATTATTATTGAATTAGGGTTATATCAATGATAATATGGGTCTTATCCCTAGTTTGAGATCTTGCCTGTCTTTGTGAGAGTGGTCTCTGAGTAAATTTATTCTGTATTTTTTAGCCCAACTTGTTTTTATAAGCACTGACTGGATAGGGCTTATCAGTGAAGAAATCACCCATCACTCAATTTCTTCCCTCTACTTTATGATCTTCCCTGGTGGTTCAGCAGTAAAGAGTCCATCTGCAGTGCAGGAGACGCAGAGACGCAGGTTTGATCCCTGGGTCAGGAAGATCCCCTGGAGGAGGGCATGACAACACATTCCAGTAGTTTTGCTGGGAAAAACCCATAGACAGAGGATTCTGGTGGGCTCTGGTCCATGGGTCGCAAAGAGTCGGACTTGACTGAAGTGACTGAGCACGCACACGCTTTATGCAAAAGTCTTTGATGATTTTTCTGCAATCGACCGATAGCAATCAGCCAATAATGACTTCACAAGTTTGCATTTGCTTTCATACCCACTTGGTGCTCCTTTGATTGCAATTTTAGCTAGATCCCAGCTACTTTTCACTTTTTTTTTGGCCATTGAATAGAAAAGCGAGTGAAAATTGCAGGCTGCCTAGTGGAAGAAAAACGACTTCTCCCTAGTTTATAGCAAGGTCTGCATTTGCTGGGAAGGATTTAGTTCTGAGATGCAGGCCAGATATGCATTTCTGTGCCCCCCAGTCTGTGGAGGAAGGTTACTCAGGTGGGTGGCACGTAGGCTGTAAAAGGAAGCCAGGTCATCTGTCAGGGTAATGTCTTGGGAGGAACTGCTCTATGAAGGCTGTGATCTGGAACGAATATATTTTTGGCACCTTTGCTAGGATGTCAGTGGGAAAGCCCCATTAGTCATCTCTGCCAGATGGGGGCTTCTGGAAACCTCTGTGCCTCTGTATATGTCTCTATTGATGAAAACGCTGAAGCCACAAGGGCTGTGACCACAAATGTCTCATCCTACAGATCCTAGGGCCCTGCAAGGATCACACAGAGGGCATGAGCCAAGGAACCTGATCTTTGAAAGCTTTGAGTTTTGAAATGTGGGAAATGTTATGTTCACTGTTTCTCCTGGAATAAATTTTCAGAGATTTTTGAACTTCAGTGGCTGAGCCCACTTAAGCTACGCCAGAAGCTTTGAAGGAGGGACCCTCTCAGAGTCATTTTTAAGCTCTCTGGTCCTTGAGAATCATTGTTCTTGAGAAAAAAAATTGTTTTTTCAGGATGTCATCAGCTGCAAGAGGAGTACTGTAACTCCTTTTTTTTTTCTTTTTATACTTTTCATGGGGTTCTCAATCAAGAATACTGAAATGGTTTGCCATGCTCTTCTTCAGGGAACCATGTTTCGTCTGACTCAATGGACATGAGTTTGAGCAAACTCCCGGAGATGATGAAAGACAGAGAAACCTGACGTGTTGAAAGTTGGGCACAGCTTAGTAACTAAACAACAACAATAAGTACAACTTAATTATTATTAAAGAGAATGATGTCGGTTTGTTTTGACTTTACTGAATTCGAATTTTGCTCATCTACATGAGTTTGAGCAAGCTCCGGGAAATGGCGAAGGACAGGGAAGCCTGGCGTGCTACAGCCCATGGTGTCACTAAGAGTCAGGCACGACTGCTGAGGGACTGAACAGCAACATATAAAATCTGGAATGAGTTTCCCGTTTAAAGACCCAATATCACAGCAGAGAAGCTTGTTCTGTTTTAGTTCGACCTGCTTGCAGTGTCTCTTCCCATCCTGTTACATGTAGCGAGTGTTATAGAAAATTCTGGCTCAAGTTGTGACCCAGAGATTCAAGTCATCTGCATTTTTTCTTTTGTGGAGGGCTCTACACACAATGTCCAGTTGTTAGAGCAAGACCTGGAGTGCCTGTCTGATACCAGGCCCTTTGCTGTTCTCTATAGCTCTCTTCTGCTCCGTGGAGTGAGGTGGCTGTGTTAGCAGAGCTCATTCTAATGGACGGATTTTTTTTTTTTAATTCAAGTATACCTGATTTACAATGTTATGTGAGTTTCAGATGGACAGCACAGTGATTCAATTATCCATATATGGGTGCACATGCTAAGTCGCTTCAGTCATGTCCAGCTCTTTCTGTGACCCCATGGACCATAACCCACCAGGCTCCTCTGTCCATGGGATTCTTCAGCTGGAGAATGCTGGGGTGGGTTGCTGTGCCCTCCGCCATGAGATTTTCCCCACCTGGGAATTGAACTCGAGTCTCTCATGTCTCCTGCGTTGGCAAGCGGCTTCTTTACCACTTGTTCCTGGGAAGCCCCTATACATGCATACATGTATATATATTCTTTTTCAGACTCTTCTCTGTTATAAAATTTTCAGAATATTGAGTGTGGTTCCCTGCGCTACACTGTAGGTCCAAATTGATTGTTTATTTGATATACAGAAGTATGTATATGTGAATCCCAACCTCCTAATTTAATTCTCTGCCACTCCTTTCCCCTGTGGTAACCATAAGTTTGTTTTCTGTCTTTGAGTCTATTTGTGTTTTGTGAATAAGTTCATTTGTGTGTCTTTTTTTAGAGTCCACATACGAATGATATCATATGGCATTAGTCTTTCTCTATCTGACCTCCTTCATTTATTATGACAATCTCTAGGTTTATCCATGTTGCTGCAAATGGCATTATTTCATTCTTTTTAATGGCTGAGTAGTATTCCACATTTTCTTTCCATTAATCTGTCAATAGACATTTAGGTGGCTTCCATATCTTGAATATTGTAATCAGTGCTGCTATGAACACAGGGGTGCATGTATCTTTTTGAATTAGAGTTTTTCTCTGGATGTATGCCGAGGAGTAAGATGGCTGGATCATATAGTAGCTTTATGTTTAGTTTTTTAAGGCACCTCCATACTGTTTTCCATAGTGACTGCACCGATTAACATTCCCACCAATAGCATAGGAGGTTCCTTTTTCTCCACATCCCCTCCAGTATTTGTTGTTTGTAGACTTTTAGATGATGGCCATTCTGACCAGAGTAGAGTGAGGTGATATCTCATGATAGTTTTGATTTGCATTTCTCTGATAATCATGAATGTATTTGAGCCTCTCTGAGGTCCCTAGTGGCTCAGATGGTAAAGAATCTGCCTGCAGTACAGGAGACCTGGGTTCAACCCCTGGGTTGGGAAGATCCCCTGGAGAAAGGAATGGCTATCCACTCCACTATTCTGGCCTGGAAAATTCCATGGACTGTATAATCCATGGGGTCACAAAGAGTCGGACATGACTGAGTGACTTTGACTTCACTGAGGTTGCTTGAATCCAGAGGTTTATCAGCAGTGGGCATAATCCCTCTTTGAGGGGAAAAGCTCAGTGTAGAAGAAATAGCCCCAGGACAAGAGTGAAGAGACAAGTGTCCTGTTTTTGCTTACCCCCCAGCCGACTTTTGCCCTTGGGCATGTCTATTCTTGTTTCTTTCTTTAGTTGTAAAATGAGGTGCTAATGCTGGGAATGAAACTAGATTCACTAAATTTAGTGGCCCTTTGATCTAAAAGGATCAGCTGTCACATTTGGTATTACTGGCCAATTCCTCCCTAAAAATGTTTACCTTTTAGGCCCTTGAGCCACCTTTTTCATTACTGGGTTAAGCAAAACCCTGGTAACTCAGACTAGAAAGAAGACAGCTTTGTCGTCGAGGAGCTCCCAAAATATGTAAACATCATCTAGCAAGTTTTTCTCTGTCTGAATGCTCCTTCTTATTTCTATCCAATTCTTCCATTTTGTTTTTGTCCTGCTACCAATTCGCTTCAAGTTGTCCATATTGTCACCTTGGAAGAGTTCTCAACTCCCTGGTTTCAACTACCATTTAAATGCTACTGATTAAAAATTATGTATCTTTCACCATGAACCCCCAGTGCTTGAGTTTATAAATTTGTATTCACAGGTACATCTTCATCTCCACCTGGCTATCCCTCAAGATCTTCAAACTCAAAAAAGCTTGGAACTAAACTCACTTCACTCTTACCTACTTCTTCCCTTCTGCTGTAAAATCTACTCCTTCTCTTGAATTTCTTATTTCTGTTAAGGGCACACCACCCAGTTGCTCAGATTAGAACTGAAGAGTCATCTGCCTTCCTCTCCCCCAATATCTAATTGGCCATACAGGCTTTAGAGCCCACCCATGAAATGTCACTGGTCTCTGCCTTCTCTTTCGTCTCACTCTTGTTTCTGCCCCTTAAGGCATGGATTAGCTTTCACTGGGAATTTATCAATTTTAAGATGCCCATCACCCCCAGTCGTGTCCGACTCTTTGCAACCCATGAGTTGCAGCATGCCAGGTTCCTCTGTCCTTTACAATCTCCTGAAGTTTGCTCAAACCCATGTCCTTTGAGTCAGTGATGTTACTTCCCAGTCGTTAATATTTCCCAAGTCAGGACGCATCTTCGAGTTTCTGCTGGCTGAGCAGTAGTCGTGAGGTAGATACCACAGCCTGTCACCTGCACCTAAACTTGCAGAATGGGCCTCAGTTGCTTGACACCCCAGAGACAATACTGCTGCTGCTGCTGCTGCTGCTGCTGCTAAGTCGCTTCAGTCGTGTCTGACTCCGTGAGACCCCATACATGGCAGCCCTCCAGGCTCCTCTGTCCCTGGGATTCTCCAGGCAAGAACACTGGAGTGGGCTGCCATTTCCTTCTCCAAGAGACAATACTGGAGTGCTTTTAAAGAGTTTTTTTGATGTGGATCATTTTTAAAGTATTTATTGAATTTGTTACAATATTGTTTCTGTTTTATGGTTTGGGTTTTATGGCCATGAGTCATGTGGGATCTTTAGCTCCTTGACCTGGGATCAACCCCCCACTCCCTGCGTTGGAAGGTGAAGTCTTAACCAAAGAAGTCCACCAAAGAAGTCCCTAGTAGTGGAGCATTTTTAAAAGAAATTAAGCATCATTAAACCTCCAGATGGCTCTTGAGTGGAGAAGTATTCCAGAAGAGTCAGACATTGTGAAAAAGTGCTAGGAACACATTAAATAAATTATTTTGCTTTTATTTTCCTATCCATGTATGCCCATGGGTGATGTACCATAAAAATCTGTCCGGATAAATCTAAATCAATAAATATAAAACAAAAATTTCCAATCATAAGAGACATTGTGTTAACATTAAATTGGCAGACATTTTCTTTCTAGAGATAAATAAAATAATGGTGTGACTAATAATTGATTATATCTTAGACTTGCTAAAACATAGATAAAATACAAAACTCCCTAATGAACCAATACTTTCACTATTCTTTTCCAGGCCTCCACATCTTCAGTTCCTTCCCCTCCTGTCCATTTTCCACGTCATTACCAGCATACCCAGATCTGATTATATCATTCTCTATGGCAGTGGTTTTCACACTCAGGGAGCATCAGAGTTCCCTGGTGGAGGGTTCTCCACCAGGCAACTATGCCCCAGCCCTTGAGTTTCTTATTCAGTAGGTCTGGGTTGGGGCTGGAGAAGTTTCATTAAAAAAAATTTTTTATTTATTTATTTTTTACTGTATGCCCCTGTTGGTTATCTCTTTTAAATATAGCAGTGTGTACATGTCAATCCCAAACTCCAAGTCTATCCTTGCTCTTGACTCTTCCTCCCGGTAACCATAAGTTCATTCTCTAAGACTGCCTCTGAGTCTGCCTCTTGTTTTCTAAATAAGTTAGTTGGTATCATTTTCTTTTTCTCGGATTCCGTATCTAAGCACTATCATATGATATTTGTCTTTGACTTGCTTCGCTCAGTTTGATAATCCATCCATGTTGTTGCAAATAGCACTATTTCATTCTTTTTAATGGCTGAGTTATACTCTGTTGTGTATGCTTTCCTGGTGGCTCAGATGGTAGAGAATCTGCCTGCAATGCTGGAGACCCGGGTTCTAACCCTGGGTCAGGAAGTTCCCGTGGAGAAGGGAATGGCAACCCAATCCAGTATTCTTGCCTGGAAAATTCCATGTACAGAGGAGCCTGGCGGGCTACAGTCCAAAAGGTTGCAAAGAGTTGGACACAACAGAGCAACTATCACACATACGCACAACAGTCCATTGTACGTATATATCACATCTCCTTTACTCATTCATCTGTCTATGGACATTTAGATTGCTTCATGTCTTGACTGGAGAAGGAAATGGCACCCCACTCCAGTACTCTTGCCTGGAAAATCCAGTGGATAGAGGAGCCTGGTGGGCTACAGTCCGTGGGGCCGCAGAGTCAGACATGACTGGCCGACTTCACTTCAGTCACTTCACTTCATACTTTATCACTGGAGAAGGCAACTGCAACCCACTCCAGTTTTATTGCCTGGAGAATCCCCTGGACGGAGGAGCCTGGCGGGCCATGGTCCATGGGGTCGCAGAGAGTCGGACCTGACTGAACTGACGGAGCGTGTCTTGACTACTGTGAACAGTGCGGCAGTGAACACTGGGGGATATGTACCCTCTGAGACATTTTTCTGCCGATACATGCCCAGAAGTGGGATTGCTGGATCAAGTGGCAGTTCTGTTTTTAGTTTTTTAAGCAACCTCCACACTGTTCTCAGTAGTGGCTATACCAGTTTACATTCCAGCCAACAGTGTAGGGAGATTCCTTTTTCTCCACACCCTCTCCAGCATTTATTACTTGTAGATATTTTGATGATGGCTATTCTGACCAGTGTGAGGTGATACTTCATTGAGTGTAAATTGGTACAGCCACTACTGAGAAGAGCATGGAGGTTGCTTAAAAAACTAAACACAGAGCTGCCATATGGTCTAGCAATCCCACTCCTGGACATATAATCACAGAAAAACATGTTTCAAGAGGGTACATACACCCCAGTGTTCATTGATTTGCATTTCTCTAATAATTAGTGATGTTGAGCATTTTTTCAACATCTTTAGTGATGCTGTGTCTGTTGGCCATCTGTATATAGAAGCTGCATTTTTTTTTTCTTCAGTTCAGTTCAGTCGCTCAGTCCTGTCTGACTCTTTGTGACCCCATGAATCGCAGCATGCTAGGCCTCCCTGTCCAGCACCAACTCCCGGAGTTCACCCAAACGCATGTCCATTGAGTCGATGATACCATCCAACCATCTCATCCTCTGTCGTCCCCTTCTCCTCCTGCCCTCAATCCCTCCCAGCATCAGGGGCTTTTCCAATGAGTCAGCTCTTCACATCAGGCGGCCAAAGTATTGGCATTTCAGCTTCAGCATCAGTCCTTCCAATGAACACCCAGAACTGATCTCCTTTAGGATGGACTGGTTGGATCTCCTTGCAGCCCAAGGGACTCTCAAGAGTCTTCTCCAACACCACACTTCAAAAGCATCAATTCTTCGGTGCTCAGCTTTCCTCACAGTCCAACTCTCACATCCATACATGACCACTGGAAAAACCATAGCCTTGACTAGACAGACCTTTGTTGGCAAAGTAATATCTCTGCTTTTGAATATGCTGTCTAGGTTGGTCATAACTTTCCTTCCAAGGAGTAAGTGTCTTTTAATTTCATGACTGCAATCACCATCTGCAGTGATTTTGGAGCCCAAACAAATAAAGTCTGATACTGTTTCCATTGTTTCCCCATCTATTTCCCATGAAGTGATGGGACCAGATGCCATGATCTTAGTTTTCTGTATGTTGAGTTTTAAGCCAACTTTTTCACTCTTCTCTTTCACTTTCATCAAGAGGCATTTTAGTTCCTCTTCACTTTCTGCCATAAGGGTGGTGTCATCTGCATATATGAAGTTATTGATGTTTCTCCTGGCAATCTTGATTCCAGCTTGTGCTTCTTCCAGCCCAGCATTTCTCATGATGTACTCTACATGTAAGTTAAATAAGCAGGGTGACAATATACAGCCTTGACCTACTCCTTTTCCTATTTGGAACCAGTCTGTTGTTCCATGTCCAGTTCTAACTGTTGCTTCCTGACCTGCATATAGGTTTCTCAAGAGGCAGGTCTGGTGGTCTGTTATTCCCATCTCTTTCAGAATTCTCCACAGTTTATTGTGATCCACACAGTCAAAGACTTTGGCATAGTCAATAAAGCAGAAATAGACATTTTTCTGGAACTCTCTGGATTTTTTTTCTTACCTTTCTTTAAAAAACCCTTTTTTAATTGAAGTGCAGTTGCTTTATATTTTGTTGTATCAGTTTCTGCTGTACAGCCAAGTGAATCACTCATATGTATATATGTAAGAAGTTGCATTTTTCAAGTTCCCAGGTGATAGTAATGCCGCTGGTCCAGGGACCACAGTGGAGAGCCGTTACCCTTTGGCATTAAATCCAAGCTTCTTCTATAGCAGTCAAGGCTCATTCTTGAGCGCTATGATTACACACGTGCAGCATCATTTCCTGGTGTTCTCACTCACTGTTTCTCCATCCTCGTCCAGAACCCCATTCCCAAGCATGGTGGGCACTTTGTGTTTCTGTGATTTTTTTTTTATACACTCCCTGAGAACTATTTGGCTTTTGAGATACAGTTCAATGAACACAGTCTTCAGTGGAAAATATTTCTTTTACTTATCTTTTCCAAAGAGGTAAATTTTGGGATGTTTATCTTTTCAGATCAACTTCCAAGACAGCTAAGTTCAGTGCTCAGGCTCTTCCAGTAATTAGAAAGATACTCTTTTGGGACCAACAGGTCATGAAGTTTGACGGGGTTTTCCAATTTTCTAGATTATCAATTTGGCAATCGTCCCTACACAAAATACAGAATTTATTGTGAGTCAGCAGAGCCATTATTATGATAATTCTAAATATTTATAAGATGTTGTAAGTATATAGTACTGAAAAGCCACTTAAATTGTACCCAACTGACGAAATCTTCCATGTTTCAAAGTATTTATAGTTCAGGCTCATAAATAATAGAACAAGATACAAACTGGGAAGTGGGAGCACAGGCATAAGAGGAACACAGGGAGGTGATTTTAAGACGCGCTGTGAGGCAGAAAAACCGTGGGTTACGGTTTCCACTGTATGATGTGTTTTCCAGACTTGTGGCCTTTGACAAATGGACCTAAGTTTGAAGTCATATAAAGATTTAGGCTGTATTTTGTAGGAATAGTTATTACTTTGTTGATCTATTTAAGTTAGGGACTATTTCCTGAGTAGGAGCTTGACCAGATTGATATGTTATCCATGTATGTTCACCTATACACATACATGCACACACGGATAAACAGAGACACACGTTGATTCCTGCAATGGAAGAGCTTCAGAAATACAGAATCAGTGAAGCTGTGAGATGGGCAGTGTTCCCTGGTCTGCTCAAGTCTCACGAATAGAACTTTCATTCTTCAATAACTCATTCAATGAACACTAGAGTGTATAGTGGACGCAAACTTTATCATAACTCTGGAAATGCAACAAAGAATGGGTTTATACCATTGCATTGCACAATAATGAATGAATAAATGAATGAAAGCCTTTATAAAGTCTTAAATAAAAAGATAATGCAGAATGCAAATATTGTAATAGTTTCTATATTTTTGGCATTTCTGGAACACTTTCCAGGCTCATACTAGTGTTTCCATGCATTTTATCAGCTGACACAACTACCTAGAGTAAGTACAATTCTTATTCCTAAGAAAATGGATGCTTAGAGATTCTAGGCTAAGAACCTCATCCAACTATTACATAGCCAACAAGTTGTAGAGTTAGGACTATAGTGAGTTTATCCTTATGCTCTGTGTGTGGTTTCTAGTCTGCAATGCTGTTGTCTAATCCGGGAGATCATTTAATAAATAATTACAGTACAATGTGATATGACAGGGGAAATTCGGGGCAAGGAGTGCAATTAGGAACACATTAAAGGAGCAAGGAAAGGTTTTCCAGGGGAAATGAGCTCTAGCAGTTAGCCAGATTTGGGGGAAAGGTATCTGCAAAGATCTGGGGGCATGGGCGAGGTTGGCTGTGTGAGGGATTGGAGGAAGGTCAGCAGAGCTGGAGCATGAACATCCTCCCAGCAAACATCAGTGGTGTCCTGTGTGACTTCAGTTACCAACTAGACATTAATTGTTCCCAACATACTATCTCTTGGAGTTTATTCATAGCTTGGTTTGAATTTCAACATAAATATTTCAGCCTCAACAGGATTGCAAGCATCTTGTGCACTGGGTGTATGTCTCATAATATGCGTACCATTCAGTGTAGTACAGTTCTATTTCTGGGAGCCATTAATGAAATTTGTAGGAAAAAAAGCATTCCATTAAATGGCACGGGAGATTGAGTACTCTTACCACATGGCGGCTTAGTGATTCTCTCTACTTCTCCAAGCAGGATAAAGGAAGAATGTGACCTGGTTGCTCCTAGTCTCTGGTACAGCTCAGCAGATCCACCTGGGCTCTCTAAGGCAGGGATGATCTTTGTAAAGAGCCAGCTGCCTGTCCGCACAGACTTGGGTTACAACCTACCAGAAGGAAGCCTCATGTACAGCACGTGAGTGGCTAGAGTGCGCTCATGAAGAAAAAGAGAGGGAAGAAAATACCTTGAAGGAGCAGAGGCTTCTCCCATCTCTTTCTTCTGTTGGGAAGTTGAGTGCCTGGTTTTCTAAGGTGCTTTCACACCAGTCCTAGGAGATGGCCAGGTATTTTTTCGTATGTCAAATATTTAGTTTCCAAACATTATTATCAGAACACAAAGGTCACTAAGAGTCAGAGCCAGTCCCCAGGAACCCAGCCTGGCACAAAATTTCTCAGGGCATTAGTCATGGCTTCAATCCTTCCCACCCATGTCCGATTCTTTCCAATGAGAAAAACACAAGTATAAATGTTGTACATACCCTACCTGTAGACTTCTGACTGGTTTGAGGTTGAAGACCAATCTAACCTGTATCATCACCTTCCCTCCTAGTTGCCATTGTTTTTCATATTAGTGAAATACACACATACACATCTATACCTTACACTCTAAATTAAAATGGCATTCTTTAGACTCTTGGCTCCATGAAATAAAAGCAATAATAGCAATAATTTAATTTTAATAAAAATTAAAAATCAGGTTTTTTCTCTCCTATTTTGGCAGTAATTTACACAAGGTTTTGGTTTTCTTCAAATTAGACTAAATAACCACACTGAATAACCATCTGAGATCAAAAGAAGAATGATTTGATGTGTCCTAGATAGTTTTTCAAAATGTGACTGCGTATGTTTCATATTAGTGAAATACACAGGCACACATATGATTGGAAGTCTTTTAATAACAATGAAAGATGCATGTATGACCTAGAAACTCCCCAATGAATCAATACTTTCACTATGAATCAATTACAAAGAAATTTAAAATTAGTTCTGAGATCTGCTCTTTTGCTTAAAAAACCCAACAAACAAGAACCCAACTTATTTTGTATTAATACAAAGAAATAAATATGCGCTAGGCAAATGTGATGATGATTTGTGACTGTGTCAGCACCATAGGTCTTTCAGGATGGTTTCCAATGCAGTTCCCCTGGAGTCCATTACAGTGGGTGAATTTCAAGTAAATATAAGTGGCTTTTTGGTTATAATCACTCTAGGCTATAATAGTGTTGGATTTTTCATTGCATTTTTCTACTATTGAAAACCATGTCATGTGACAGGCTTCCTAGGTGACACGAGTGGTAAAGAAACTGCCTGCCTGTGCAGGAGACACAAGAGAGGGAGATTCAATCCCTGGGCCAGGAAGATCCCCGGGAGGAGGGCAGGGAGCCCACTCCAGGATTCTTGCCTGGGGTATCCCATGCACAGAGGCACCTGGGGGGCTACAGTCCTTAGGGTCACAAAGAGCTGGGCTCTACTGAAGTGACTTAGCATGCACACATGAAAGATAAGACTGCAGTAGCAAAAATCTACCTAAAGTCATAGAAAGAAGGCAGTCTTTATTTCTCGGATCTGGAATATACATGATATGTAATTATATATATAAATCATCTTCTATAAAAGAAAACATTAATATATTGATGCTACAGTGGTGGGGTGGGGAATAAACTGACAATTTTGACAGATGAACAATGTGTTTTATTTGCTTGGTTCTCAACAGAGCAGATATCTGAAAAACTTTAAGAAAGCCTTTCTTCTGCCTGTCGTTGGAGTTCATGAGCCATAGTAGGCACCCTTGGGGATTTCTGAGTAGCGTGTAATATTCTGGCAATACTTCTGGAGCAGGCCCCAGCGAACTGGACGTGTTCCCAGTCTGTGATCATTGAAGAAGAGGCCCTTTTCTTGTATCAGATTTCTGTAACTTGGTTTGAGTTTGTTTTTAAGGATTGGAAGCAGTCTTCAAGCTCTTGGATCAGTAGAGCTAACAAAAGCAGGACTCTTCATGGATGATAGCTGGGTTCTTCCCTTGGAGACCAGCTTTTGGAACTCCAACCAGAGGTCAGGGGCTCTTTGCCCACATGTCTCTCCAAGCCAGATGATGGTAACCCAACAGACCACAACATGAACTCTGCAGTGAGTCCTACTAAGCCCTCGAGAGCTCACTGCCAGAATGGATTCCAGCCTGGCCTGCATGGTTCCAACTCTTTGGTTCTTTTCCATCAGCTTGTGTTACCTGTCTAAAGAGCCACTCTGTTCCAAACACTGAAGGCCTGCTCCCAGCCCCAGGACCCTTGCTATAAAGCAAGGTGATCTAGGGTTGTGGTTGAGAGTGTGACTTTCACCATTTAGGTTCAAATTCCAGTTTGGCTACTTACTCACTTGGCAAATCACATTTCTGTCATACAGTCCTGCATCAGGAAATGGAGAGATAATACTATCTACTTTGTAAGATGCTAGAAGGTTAAATGACTAATACGTGCTAAGTATTGGGTTGGCCAAAATTTTTGACTGGGTTTTTCCATAAGATATTATGGAAAACCTGAACAAAATTTTTGGGTAGTCCAATACTTAGACCACTGCTTAGCATGCTGCTGCTAAGTCGCTTCAGTCGTGTCCGACTCTGCGTGACTCCAGGGATGGCAGTCCACCAGGCTCCCCCGTCCCTGGGATTCTCCAGGCAAGAACACTGGAGTGGGTTGCCATTTCCTTCTCCAATGCATGAAAGTAAAAAGTGAAAGTGAAGTCGCTCAGTCGTGTCTGACTCCTCGCAACCCCATGAACTGCAGCCCACCAGGCTCCTCCGTCCATGGGATTTTCCAGGCAAGAGTACTGGAGTGGGGCGCCATCGCCTTCTCCGGCTTGGCATGCAGTAGGTTCTTAATAAATTCTAGCTGTTCTCATCATTGTATCATCCACTTTCTCTCTTTCATGGCCATATGTTGAAGCAGAGGTGATGGGAAGACTGCTTTTCACACATAGAGTGTACACCATGAGGCAGTGTACACTTCTTACCTTCTTGGGTTGTTCAAGCACCTGCAGGATGAGCTGGATGGGGCTGGTCCTGACATGATTCTGATCCACAGTGAGGCTTCTTCAGTGGCTGAGCCACAGTCTCCGCCTGGGGGTACAGCATTGGTCAGGTGAACTTGGACTTCTGGCTGCTGTTTCTGTAGATTCCATGTGCAGCAGGAGTGTGGGAATACACAAAACTCAACTAGGCTTTTTAGGATATTTTCATAGATTATCATTCTTAAAAAAAAATCCCATCAGTTATGCCCATTGACAGATGAATGGATAAAGAAGCTGTGGTATATATATAAAATAAAACATTACTCGGCCATAAAACAATGTATTTGAGTCAGTTCTAATGCCACTCATCTCACATGCTGGCAAAGTGGTGCTCAAAATTCTCCAAGCCAGCCTTCAACAGTACATGAACTGTGAACTTCCAGATGTTCAAGCTGGGTTTAGAAAAGGCAGAGGAACCAGAGATCAAATTGCCAACATCTGTTGGATCATCAAAAAAGCAAGAGAGTTCCAGAAAAACATTTACTTCTGCTTTATTGATTATGCCAAAGCCTTTGACTGTGTGGACCACAGCAAACTCTGGAAAATTCTTCAAAAGATGGGAATAGCAGACCACCTGACCTGCCTCTTGAGAAATTTGTATGCAGGTCAGGAAGCAACAGTTAGAACTGGACATGGAACAACAGACTGGTTCCAAATAGGGAAAGGAGTACGTCAAGGCTGTATATTGTTACCCTGCTTATTTGGCTTATATGAAAAGTACATCATGAGAAACTCTGGGCTGGATGAAGCACAAGCTAGAATCAAAATTGCCAGGAGAAATATCAATCACCTCAGATATGCAGATGACACCACCCTTATGGCAGAAAGTGAAGAGGAACTCAAGAGCCTCTTGATGAAAGTGAAAGAGGAGAGTGAAAAAGTTGGCTTAAAGCTCAACATTCAGAAAACTAAGATCATGGCATCCGGTCCCATCACTTCATGGCAAATAGATGGGGAAACAATGGAAACTATGACAGACTATATTTTTGGTCCAAAATCACTGCAGATGGTGACTGCAGCCATGATATTAAAAGACGCTTGCTCCTTGGAAGGAAAGTTATGACCAACCTAGACAGCATATTAAAAAGCAGAGACATTACACTGCCAACAAAGTTCTGTCTAGTCAAGGCTATGGTTTTTCCAGTGGTCATGTATGGATGTGAGATTTGGACTATAAAGAAAGCTGAGTGTTGAAGAATTGATTCTTTTGAACTGTGGTCTTGGAGAAGACTCTTGAGAGTCCCTTGTACTGCAAGGAGATCCAACCAGTCCATCCTAAAGGAAATCAGTCCTGAATATTCATTGGAAGGACGGATGCTGAAGCTGAAACTCCAATACTTCAGTCATCTGATGTGAAGAACTGACTCATTTGAAAAGACCCTGATGCTGGGAAAGATTGAAGGTGGGAGGAGAAGGGGAAGACAGAGGATGAGATGGTTGGATGGCATCACCGACTCAATGGACATGAGTTTGAGTAAATGGTGCTGGACAGGGAGGCCTGCCGTGCTGCAGTCCATGGGGTTGCAAGGAGTCAGACACGACTGAGCGACTGAACTGAATGGTAAATGAACTGAGGTAAATGAACCTAGAGCCTATTATACAGAGTGAGGTTTAATTCAGAGAGAGAAAAACAAACATTGTATATTAATGCATATATATGGAATCTAGCCCTGAAGGAGGGCATGGCAACCCACTCCAGTATTCTTGCCTGGAGAATCCCATGGACTGAGGATCCTGGTGGGCTACATTTCACGAGGTTGCAAAGAGTCGGACACAACTGAGCAACTAACACATATATACACACATACGAAATCTAGAAAGATGGTACTGATGAACCTATTTCCAGGGCAGCAATGGAGATGCAGATGTAGAGAACAGACTTACGGACTAGGGCTGGGGAGAGGAAGGAGAGGTTGAGAGGAATGGAGAGAGCAGCATGGACGCATACACAGCACTGTATATAAAATAGACAGCCAATGGGAATTTGCTGTATGACTCATGGAACTCAAACCAGGGATCTGTAACAACCTAGAGGGGTGGGAAAGGGTGGGAAGTGGGAGGGAGGTTCGAGGGGGAGGGACATATGTATGCCTATGGCTAATTCATGCTGATGTATGACAGATATCAAACCAATATTGTAAAGCCATCATCAATCAATTAAAAAAAAATATTTAAAAGAAGATAAAAGCAAACCAGCTCCCAAGAACAAACCCAGTTTTTCTGTTTAAAATAAAAATTTAAAAACCCAAACAACAAAAAAATCATCAGTGGTTAAAAAAATATCTCTTTGATGTTCATTTGGGCATAGCATCTTTAAAAAAAGAATCTCTCTGTGTGCCCTTCTTGGAGTATAGCCATGCAGAAGCATAGTTTATCTCTTTTTAAACCCGTATTTTTGAAAATGTTTGGTCAGTAACTCTCATGTGTTTTGACTCCCTGTTCCAGTAGCCAAAACATTATTGCAGTTTCAAGGTGAATATAATATGTGAATGTGTTCAGCTTTTGAATATCTACCATCAAAATGCTGGTGGGGATGTTTCTCTCGCTTCAGGGTGCTATAGCTCTTCTGCCCGGCTGCAGCCAGGATAAAAAATGATGAAAACCAGACTCTGCGTTCAAAATGAAACATTAAAAAAAAAACTCCCTTACTGTAGGGCTGTTCTCTGGTTCCTAGGTGTCTTGCTGCTCTGACTTTACTGGAAGCCCTTGGAGAATCCTATTTTTATCTTTCTTTGCATTTCCATTGTGCCGAGCACATACAAAGTGCGCGGTAAGAACCTCTGTGCTTGTGGAATGCATGAATATAAGCAGTCATCGTTTGGTATCTTTCGCTGCTTGAGCAGCTATGAGACAGCTTGTCTCTGCTCTGCTCTTCTTTCTCTTATCTAAGTTCAGGCTTGGGCTTCCCACGTGGCTCAGTGGTTAAGAATCCACCTGCCAATTTAGGAGATGCGGGTTCGATCCCTGTGTCGGCAAGATCCTGTGGAAAATGACATGGCAACCCACTCCAGTATTCTTGCCTGGGAAATCCCATGGGCAGAGGAGCTTGGTGGGCTATGTTTCACGAGGTTGCAAAAGAGTCGGACACAACTGAGTGACTGAGAACACACACACACACACACACATGCAGGTTCAGCTCTTGGCTGGCTGGATGTTCACAACTGTATAACCCATCTTTTGGTTTCACAGAGAGCAAAACTTAGAACGACAGCAACAATGCACACACACTTCACCCCCTAAAAAAAACACTGGGAACTAACCTGTGTGTATGTGTGTGTTAGTTGCTCAGTCGTGTCTGACTCTTTGAGACCCCATGGACTGTAACCCACCAGGCTCCACTGTCCATGGAATTCTCCAGGCAAGGGTACTGGAATGGGTTGACATTCCCTTCTCCAGGGTATCTTCCCGACCCAGGGATCAAACCTGGGTCTCCCTCATTGTAGGCAAATTCTTTATTGTCTGAGCATAAAGTTTCTAAGTTGTCATTATGACAACAAAGTCCAGTAAAAACAACCAGACGTGTATTAGGGTGAGTAGTCCCTCTTCTGACTCTCCAAGAGACATCCATGTCCTTGTCCTTAGAACCTGTGAATATCTCACTCTTACATGATGAAAGAAACTTTGCAGGTATGATTAAGAATTGAGATATGGACTTCCCTGGTGGTTGAGTGGTTTAGGAATTCACCCACTAGAAAAGGGGACACGGGTTTAACCCTTGGTCTGGGAAGATCCCACATGCCTTGGAGCAAATCTGCTAAAGCCCGCTCACCTAGAGCCTGTGCCTCTAGACAAAAGAAGCAACTGCAATGAGAAGCCCGCCCGCCACTATGAAGACTAGCCCCCACTCGCTGCAACTAGAGGGAAAAAAGCCTGCACACAGCAACGAAGAGCCAGCACAGCACAAAATAGTAAAATAAAATAAAAATTCCAAAGAAAAAGAATTTTGAGATGGGAAGATTATCCTGGATTATTCAGGTGGGACCAATGTAATCCCAAGACTTTTTATAAAAGAGGGCAGGCGGGTGAATGTCGAACTGTTGACTTTGAACATGGAGGCAGGGGCCCTGAACCAAGGCATGCAGGCAGCCTATCTCAGACAGGAAAGACAAGGGAACAAGTTCTCCTCAGAGCCTCCAGTGGGAACCCAGTTCTGCCTATCCACTTTTGGATTTCTGAACTCCAGGGGTGTAAAAAAGTAAATCTGACCCACCTACACCCATGGCTGATTCATGTCAAGGTATGGCAAAAACCACTACAATATGGTAAAGTAATTAGCCTCCAATTAAAGTAAATTAATTCATTAAAAAAAAAGTAAATTTGTGTTTTTCTAAGCTATTCTGGTTTTGGTAATTTGTTACAGCAGCAGTAAAAAACTAACACAAGTGTGTATACATTCTATTGGGTTTCCTGGTGGCTCAGTTGGTAAAGAATATCCACCTGCAATGCAGGAGACCCAGGTTCTATCCCTTGGAGGAGGAAATGGCAACCCACTTCAATATTCTTGCCTGGGAAATCCCATGGACAGAAGAACCTGGTAGGCTCCTTGGGTCTCAAAGAGTCCAACATGACTTAGCTACTAAAACCACCATATGTTTCATCACTTCATAAAAGTTAATACTTTTCTAATGGCAAAAATGTAGAGAAGATTGGATCCCAAAAGCACAACAGCAACTTTCCGTGATATACAGACAGGGATATGTACATACATGTGTTCGCAAGGGCAGGATTCTTTCATGAGGACCGGTTTTAAAGACAACAGGAAAAACCTAGTGTGGCTGGGTAAAGCCCAGAGCCTTGCCCCTTTGTTACCAAATGAATACCAAGCAAAATGAAGAGCCAGCCAGCCTTCTACAGAATGAGAATCCCTGGAGTAAAGCCACCCCTGGCTTCCCAGCCCAAGAGGGCAAGAGCTGGCCTCCTCTCCACACTCTTCACTGGCTTCCAATGAAACCTGCTCAGTTCGCTGGCTAGAGCATCTGACTTGTCAAAGTGAAATTAATCTAGATAAGTCCAGCAAGTTTAAGTATAAGTGAAATCTATTAAGCATAAGTGAAGTGAAGTCGCTCAGTTGTGCCCAACTCTTAGCAACCCCATGGACTGCAGCCTACCAGGCTCCTCCGTCCATGGGATTTTCCAGGCAAGAGTACTGGAGTGGGGTGCCATTGCCTTCTCTGAGCTTCCATTAGATGTAGCTCAGTATATCTCAGCTCATCTGACTTAGTCTGCTCTGTAGAATCTTTATCTTCCAGGGAAATTATATATTGGCACCGTGCATAAGGCATAGAGCCCCGTTTTCTAGTGTTACCGATTGTCTAGACTGATTGTCCTTGCTGCTGCTGCTGCTGCTGCTGCTGCTAAGTTGCTTCAGTCGTGTCCGACTCTGTGCGACTCCATAGACAGCAGCCCACCAGGCTCCCCCGTCCCTGGGATTCTCCAGGCAAGAACACTGGAGTGGGTTGCCATTTCCTTCTCCAATAGCAATATATGCTATTAAGCATACATAGATTTTATTCCAATACCTTTTAGAGTCCACAAAAGATAGTGTTAAGTCTTGTCCAACTCTTGCAATCCCATGAACTGTAGCCTGCCAGGTTCCTATGTCCATGGGATTCTCCAGGCAAGAATATTAGAGTGGGTTGCCATTTCCTTCTCCGTTAGAGTCCACAAGCAAGAAGTAAATGTCTAGACTAGCTTTGTAGGAGCCCACAACTTTCAGCATCTTTTTGAATTCTTTCTTTAAAGATCTGTATTTCTCCCTTCATTAATCTTTTTAAAAAGGGAATTAGTAACAGGGCCTGACGTCTTTGCTATGTTCATTGTACAATGGCTCTATTCCTAACTGCGTCCTCAAATTGTAAGGCAGTAGGAGTCTGATCAACTTAATGAGCCCAATTATCCCTGGTAGTTCTGTTTGCAGAAGAGAGAGGGAGGCTATTTTGCAGGGTGAGAATGAGATAAGGCTCATTCTTGTGGCCAGAAATAACCTCCTCTCAACCCAGCGTTGCCGGAGGCAGCTCTATACTGATTTCCTCAGGATAGTAAGGACAGGAGCCACGATCTGAACTGCAAAGTCACGGAGACAGCATTGTGATCTTAAGCTTTGAGCCCAGACAGACCTGGGTTCAAATCCGGACTCTTTCGCAGCTGTATGTTATGGGATAAATCACTTCACCCTTCTAAGCATTCATTTATTTGGGGTTACATTAAACGGTACCTGCCTCATTGTGAGTTAAATGGTTAATGAATGAAACGCATTTCACGTAGAGCTTTATCACAGTACTTAATAATTATTCAATAGAAGTTGCTGTAATATATTCTAGGTATCATTTACAGGAAATTTTAGAGTTTGTTGGATGATTAATATCCTCTGCTAAAACATCTTCCCTCCTTTGATTCCATTAGGACGAAGTTTTAATGCAAAAGATTTCCCTCCTAATGGATGCTCTCTGATAAGTGGAGTCTCTCTGGAATTGAACCTTAGATAAAAAGGATGATGGACGCTTCACTGATTGTTGAACCTTCGCCTTAGAATCCATGGGCTATTTCTGTGGAAATTCCCTTTCTGCCTGTGAAACCTCCACATATCAAAAGATATTTCCTTCTACATTCTTTCCTGTTTCTCCTCCTATCCTTCTGACCCCTTTAGGGGACAGGAACCTCATTATCTCTTTTCTCAAGCTCACTTGGGGGGCTTTTGTCTTTGCCAAGCTTGATGCCTGGACCATCTATAGCTTTGGAAAATGAAGGACAAATCCACAATGAAGTCATTGATTCCTTCCCGATCTCATGATTTTTCTGCATCAGTTGATATGGTCATGCGGTTTTCATCTTTCATTCTGTTATTGTGGTACAATATATATATTTTTCTTTTTTTACTGGAGGATAATTGCTTTACCGTATTGGGTTGGTTTCTGCCATACACCAGCATGAATCAGCCACAAGTTTACGTATATCCCCTCCCTCCCAACCCCCGCTCCCATCTCCCACCCCGTCCTGCCCCTCTAGCTTGTCACAGGGCACTGGGTTGAGCTCCGTGCCATGTAGCACATTTGCACCTGCTATCTCTTTCACACATGATAATGTATGTGTTTCTATGCGACTCTCTCAATTCGTCCCACCCTCTCTTTATTCTACTGTGTCCACAAATCTGTCCTCTATGGCTGTGCTCCATTGCTGCCCCACAAATAGGTTCATCAATGCCCTCTTTCTAGATTCCATATGCATGAGCTGATATACAATATTTGTTCCCCTCTTTCTGACTGACTTCACCTTGTGTAATAAACTCTAGGTTCTTCTATCTCATTAGGAGTGACTCAGATGTGTTGTGTATGTTGAAGCATCCTTGAATTCCAAGAATAAGATATATCAAGATGTAAGTCTTTGGACAGGCTGTTGAATTCTGTTTACTAGAATTTTTTTTTAAGGATTTTTGCATCAGGAATATTGATTTGTTGTTTTCTTGTAGTGTCTTTGCCTGGTTTTGATAGCAGGGTATCCTGGCCTCAGACTAAGCTTGGAGGGTCTCCTTATTCTTCAATTTATGGGAAGACTTTGAGCAGGATTGGTGTTAATTCTTTGAATGTTTGTTAATAGTCTAGTGAAATAGTGAAACCATCTGGTCCTGGCTTTTCTTATTTTGACGACTGATTCAATCTTTTACTAGTTATTGGTTTGTTAAGATTTTATATTTCTTCATGATTCAGTCTTGATAGGTTATGTGTTTCTAGAAATTTAAACATTTCTTCTAGGTTATCCAATTTGTTGCATAAAATTTTTCATAGTAATCTCTTATAATCCTTTTTATTTCAGTGGCATTAGCTGTAAGGTTCTCGCTATGATTTTTAATTTAAGTTGAGACTTTTCTCTTTTTCTAAAATAGTTAATCTAACTAAGGATTTGTCTTTTTTTGTTGATTGAAAAAACTCAGTTTCTATTGCTTTATTTTTGTTGTTCTATTGTTTTTTTCTATTCCCTATTTCATTATCTCTGCTCTGTGCTATGCTGTGGGCTAAGTCACTTCAGTGGTGTCCAGCTCTTTGTGACCCCATGAACTGCAGCCCGCCAGGTTCCTCTGTCCATGGGATTCTCCAGTCAACAATATTGGAGTGGGTTGCCACGCCTTCCTCCAGGGAATTTTCCTGACCCAGGGATCGAACTGGTGTCTCATACGTCTCCTGCTTTGACAGGTGGGTTCTTTACCACTAGCGCCAGCTGGGAATGTCTCTGCTCTAATCTTTATTATTTCCTTTCTTCTGCTCACATTAGATTTAGTTAGTTCTTTTTCTAACTGAAAAAGTTAGCCTCATAAAGCCATGCGTTGGTCACACTGGCCTCAGTGGTCATTTACTGTGGCCTCTTACATTGCAGGTGAAAAAACAGAGAGTTCTGCCTATTCCAAAGGAGTGATTCCCAAAGGAACAAGGGATCTCCAGGGAAGATCCCCTGGAGAAGGAAATGGCAACCCACTCCAGTATCCTTGCCTGGAAAGTCTCATGGAGAGAGGAACCTGGTGGACTGCAGTCCATGGGGTCGCAAAAGTCGGGCACGACTGAGCGGCTAACACACACACAGTTCTTTTTCTAGTTTGTTGAGGTGTAAAATTAGTTTGTTAATTTAAGATAGATTTTTCTCCTTTTTTAATGTGTGCATTTATAGCTATGAAACTCCCTCTTCACACTGCTTTTGCTGCGTTTCACAGGTTCGTTTTCATCCGGGGCTTCCCAGGTGGCTCAGTGGTAAACTTAATGAGACAGGAGTTTGACCCCTGGGTCCGGAAGATCCCCTGGAGGAGGAGATGGCAACTCACTCCAACGTTCTTGCCTGGGAATCCCATGGACAGAGACTGGTGGGCTACAGTCCATAGGGTGGCACAGGAGTAGGACACGATTGAGCTGTAAAAGCACAATTTTCATTTGTCTTCCGGCGTTTTCTAACTTTCCTTATGACTTCTTGATATCCGTTGGTTTTGAGTGTGTTCTTCAATTCCTCCTATTGTGAATTTTTCAATTTTCCTTCTGCTACTTATTTCCAGCTTTATTCCATTGGGACTGGAAAACATACTTTGTAATAATTTCAATCTTTTAAAAAATTTGTGGAGACTTATTTTGTGGGTGTAATTATTTTTAAATAAAGGCAGCGGAATTGCTTTTAGGTGCTACGTATGATAATTCAAGTTATAGTTAAGTGATATTTCACAGAAACTGTCTTTTTTTTTTCTTTGCATCTCTAAATGGTGAATCTGGTATTATGTAAGCATGAATCACAAACGCAAATCCCAAGTTAAGTCATCTATTTTACAACTTTTTACTCAATGAGATCATGTATAGGGCCCGTACTCATAGTCTCATAAAGCCATGCGTTGGTCACACTGGCCTCAGTGGTCATTTACTGTGGCCTCTTACATTGCAGGTGAAAAAACAGAGTTCTGCCTGTTCCAAAGGAGTGATTCCCAAAGGAACATATTTGATCATAGGCTATAGGTCACGTTACCCCACATTGGTGATGTTTTTGAGGCCATCCACTAAAGTTCTCACTTGTGATACACCAAGCTAAGTCTTTCTGAAGGTACCATCGGCTATTTAGAATGTTTACATAGCCAAGAATTCAGAACTTAAGCACACTGATTTTTTTAGAGCAATTTTAGGTTTACAGAAAAATTGATCAGAAAGTACAGAGAGTTCCCATAACCCCCTGCCACTCCCCCAGCCCCTCACCCCCTCCAACTATCAACATTCCCCATCAGCATTGTTAGAATCAATGAAGCTATATTGACATATGGCTTGTTTTTTTTGCTTTTGCTTGCTCAGTCGTGTCATACTGTTCGTAATGTCATGAACTATATAGCCCACCAGGTCCCTCTGTGGAATTTTCCAGGCAGGAATACTAGAGTGGGTTGCCATTTCCTACTCCAGAGGATCTTGCCGTTGCCAACCCAGGGATCAAGACTGGGTCTTTCGCATCTCCTGTGCTGGCAGGCCGTCTTACCACTCATGCACCTCATCATCACTGAAATCACACGGTTCACATTAGAATTAACTCTGGTATTGTACATCCTATTCCTTTTCAAAAAATTGTAGTGAAAACCATATGACATAAACTTCACCATCTTAATCATTTTAAGTGTCCAGTTCAGTAGTATTTTGTATATTCACATTGCTATGATATAAATATTCAGAACTTTGTTAGTTTCTGTATCTAGCAGAACAGAAATGCTATACTCATTAAACAACTCTCCTTTGTCCCCTTTCCCTAGCCCTGATACTTTAAATATCTCATATAAATGGAATCATCTAGTATTTGTCCTTTTATGACTGGTTTATTTCACTGAACACAGCATCCTCAAGGTTTCATGCTGTAGCACGTCAGGATTTCCTTCTTTTTTAAGGCTGAATATTATTCCATTATCTGTGTATACCACCTTTTGTTTATATAACTGCCAATCAATGGACATTGGAATTGCTTTCATGAATAGCACTGTTACAGAGATGGGTGTGTAAATATCTCTTTTGAGATCCTGCTTTCAATTCTTTTGGATATTTACCTAGAAATGGAATTGCTGGATTATATGGTAGTTTCATTTGCTTTGAGGCCCCTCTTTAATGTTTCCCATAGCAGTTTTACCATTTTAAAATCTTCTTAATAGTGCACAAAGGTTCCAATTTCTCTATATCCTTCCTTTCACTTGTTATTTTCTGTTCTTAGTCTTTTGATTTATAGTAGCCACCCTAATAGCTGTAAAGTCTAAAATTCAGATCTTTTGATTCTATCACAGACTTCTTTCTTGTGATTGAACTTTCATGTGTTTTGACAGTCCATTGTGTTCAGGTTAACTGCCAACTTCCTATTTAGGGGTGGAACAAAAAAGTCCACAAAATATTGGGAAAAACACATAGGCTACCTAAACAAGAGAAAGACATTTGGGACATACTACCCATCAATGTATTATCGTGAAAAGCCAAAATGAAACTGGGTTTGTATGAAAATGAATATTCAATACATAATGTAAAATTTAAGAATTGTTGATGTTTCATTTCAGATTATTATTAAAATGAGGAATGAATTAACTTTATAGAAAAATCTGTATAATGCAAAGTTTCAGAACCACACTTATTTCAAACAATAAAATAGAATAGAAAGAATAATTCTTTTATACATAGAATTGTATCTTATTATAGCATAGAGGGAATTAGAAAAGATTCAAAATAAAAACAAGGAAATGCTTTTAAATAAGGTCTATGGTAACTAAGATTTATTGAGGACTTATCAGATCCCAGGTTACATAGAGTTTATATGCATTTTGTGATTAACAAAATCTCTATGAGGTGTCGGGGTGGGGGGTGGTTCCTGGTTGGTGCTAGTGGTAAAGAACCTGCCTGCCAATGCAGAAGACGTAAGGGACGTGGGTTTGATCCCTGGGTCAGGAAGATGCCCTGGAGGAGGGCATGGCAACCCACTCCAGTATTCTTGCCTGGAGAATTCATGGTCAGAGGAGCCTGGTGGGCTACAGTCCATAGGGTCACAAAGAGTCAGATGTGACTTAGCACACATGCTACGAGACGGGAACTGATATACTTTCCATATTACAAATGAGTCTCAGAAAAGTTAAGCAAGTCTCCTGGGATTCAGGAGCACTGAAGGGGTGGACCAGCATCCAGATTCAGGTAGTCCAACGCCTCTGAGGCACCATGCCTAACCACAGCTAGATGCCAGGTTTCTGTGAAGAAATATGAAACGCGAGTGTTCCTTCATCAGGGGCAAAGACTAAAGGATAACTGGAAAATAACTGTCTATAAAGACATGAAGAGTAATGATTTTCTTTTCTTAAGAGGACAGATTATATTGAAGTGGGAGGAACTCACATTTAAACTTATTATTTTTGGAGAAGCGTTCTACATGTAAGCGGTCCAAGACTTGGGATTTTCCTTAACACTCTCACCTCTATAACCCACCGCAGAGATGGTAGGTATTCTTCTAATCCTCTGTGCTGAGGCTGAGCCCTGCGCACGGACATGCAAACATGCACGCGTATCTCAGAGGAAATAGTGCTGTGTAATGGAGAAAGCCTGAAATACTCTCCAAATTCCTCCCTTCCTGAGCAGAACTCAGTGGTTTAAAATTATTACTTATTTTTCAAGAGACTGGCGGGTAGTGTAGCAGCCGTGAAGCCAGACTGCCTGGGTTTGAGTCCAAATCTTCAATGCCCAACTGTACAGCCTTGGCAAGCTCTGTACCTCTATATGCCTTAGAGTCCTCGTCTGTGAAACAAGCATAATTAATTGCAGTGTACTTGATACAGTAGTTGGAGAATTAAATAAGTCAATATATATAAAGCTTATAGCACAGTGCCTGGAATATAATTAGTGCTATTTCAATTTGCCTAGTGACTCAGAAGGCAGGACTGAAAGCCGCAGAGAATTATTTCCAGGCATCGAACTCTAACGGAGTTTGTCTGGCTGCATATTAATACTGCTTTGGACTGGTGAGTTCTCTCTATCTGCTCCCCTCTCTTTTTTTGAATAGGAATGTCTCTGTTATCCTGTGTCTGTCCTATCTTTGTATGCTAGATAGCAGATAATTTGTTTCTTGAGTTTCATAGGCCCACAGATGGAGAAAAACTGTGCCCCCAAAACTGTACTTAGTGGAATATACCCATAGCCTAATTTAGATGATTTAGATGAGATTTGGGACTTCTGGACTGATGAGATTTAGGTGGAATTTTGTGCAATAGTTCCAGAAAAACATCTATTTCTGCTTTATTGACTATGCCAAAGCCTTTGACTGTGTGGACCATAATAAACTGTGGAAAATTCTGAAAGAGATGGGAATACCAGACCACCTGACCTGCCTCTTGAGAAATCTGTATGCAGGTCAGGAAGCAAGAGTTAGAACTGGACATGGAACAACAGACTGGTTCCAAATAGGAAAAGGAGTGCGTCAAGGCTGTATATTGTCACCCTGCTTATTTAACTTATATGCAGAGAACATCATGAGAAACGCTGGACTGGAAGAAACACAAACTGGAATCAAGATTGCTGGGAGAAATATCAATAACCTCAGATATGCAGATGACCCCACCCTTATGGCAGAAAGTGAAGAGGAGCTAAACAGCCTCTTGATGAAAGTGAAAGAGGAGAGTGAAAAAGTTAGCTTAAAGCTCAACATTCAGAAAACGAAGATCATGGCATCCGGTCCCATCACTTCATGGGAAATAGATGGGGAAACAGTGGAAACAGTGTCAGACTTTATTTTTCTGGGCTCCAAAATCACTGCAGATGATGACTGCAGCCATGAAATTAAAAGACACTTACTCCTTGGAAGAAAAGTTATGACCAACCTAGATAGTATATTCAAAAGCAGAGACATTACTTTGCCGACTAAGGTCCATCTAGCCAAGGCTATGGTTTTTCCTGCGGTCATGTATGGATGTGACAGTTGGACTGTGAAGAAGGCTGAGTGCCGAAGAATTGATGCTTTTGAGCTGTGGTGTTGGAGAAGACTCTTGAGAGTCCCTTGGACTGCAAGGAGATCCAACCAGTCCATTCTGAAGGAGATCAGCCCTGGGATTTCTTTGGAAGGAATGATGCTAAAGCTGAAACTCCAGTACTTTGGCCACCTCGTGTGAAGAGTTGACTCATTGGAAAAGACTCTGATGCTGGGAGGGATTGGGGGCAGGAGAAGGGGATGACAGAGGATGAGATGGCTGGATGGCATCACTGACTCTATGGACGTGAGTCTGAGTGAACTGCGGGAGTTGGTGATGGACAGGGAGGCCTGGCGTGCTGCGATTCATGGGGTCGCAAAGAGTTGGACACGACTGAGCAACTGAACTAACTTGTGCAATAGTCGGATGAAACTACTGGAGATCTTGGGAGGGGGTGAAGGTATTCTGTGTATGATACGGTATGAATCCTGGGAGCTGGGAGTGGACTAAAATAGACAGAATTTTGGCCCTCTGGGATCTCTGACCCTGATATTAGTATTGTGGTTATGTTGTTATGTGGCAAAAGGGACTTTGCAGATGTTACTAATCAACTGTTAAGGTCACTAATCAGCTGACCTTAAAGCAGGGCAATAATCCTGGATTACCAGGTGGACCAATGTAATCACATGAACTCTTGAAAGCGGAAGAGGAAGTCAGAGAGATTCAAAGTGTAAGGAGGGCTCAACCCACCATTACTGGCTTGAAGATAGAGAGGGCCACATGGGAACCATGAGTAAGAAAGAAACTGCCCAAAGCTCAAATGAGTTGGAAGCAGATTCTCTAGGTAAGAGAGCCCCAGCCAAGACTTTGACCTTGGGAGACCCTAAGCAGAGTACCTAGCCAAGCCAGCTATACTTCTGCCCTGCAAAACTGTGTCATAGTGAATGAATGCTGTTTTAACCTGCTAAGTTCATGGTAGTTTTCACGGTAGCAATAGAAAACCAATACACCAGATATGAATTAATTGTGTTGATATATAGCAGAAACCAATGCAGTATTCTAAAGCAATTATCCTTCAATTAAAAATGAATAATTTTTTTAAAAAGCAGTAGAACATGTTCCTCATATGAAATATTTGGATCACTGCAGATCTCCACTGTACATTTCTCCTGGGCAGCCCCTAAAGACACGTGCACACAGATTCAGAAGCAGACATCCCATCACTTATTACGATTCACTTGTGTGCTCTGTTTCATGCCTCCAGCATTCCCAGTGGGTTCAAAGAAGGCAGGAACTATTCTTCTTGATTTTTTTGCTCTCCTAGAGCAAAACCCAGTGTTGGCACAAGGTAAGCACTTTTCAAGGACTTTTTTTTGATGTGAACCATTTTTAAGTCTTTATTAAATTAGTTACAATATTGCTCCTGTTTTCCGTTTTGTTTTTTTGGCCAGGAGGTATGTGGGATCTTAGCTTCCTCACCAGGGACTGAACCTGCATCCTCTGCCTTGGAAGGCAAAATCTTAACTGCTGGACCACCAGGGAAGTCCCAACAAGTAATTTTTTGATGGAAAGCTAAGCGTGTTTGACAACTAATGTCTCTAGAGAACAATATTGGATGTGGATGGAGGCAGAGCCCGGGGCAGGAGACACGGTAGGAGACAAATTGGGGAAAGAAACAATTTGCAAGGACAAAGGAATGTAGCATTTAATACTTGTATAATTATTGTTGGTTTAGAAAAATTTCCTTGATATATCTTTCCTACCCGCACAGCCAGCAGGATAAGTTTCGGGAAGTAGGCTGACCATTGCATAAGTGGCTTGTGAAATAGCACTTAGTAGCTCACATTCCCAACAAGTTGAATAAATATGTTTGTGTGTAGTTTACCCCCCAAGGATGCTTCTCCTGGCTCCCCCACAGCTGGAGCAGAATTGGTGTTTAGTAATCGCATGGCAACGGGCTCCCTCTGGGATTGGAATGCTCCATCCCTGATGCTCTCCCTGAGGAGACAGACTGGGAACCAGACTGCGGTGCAGCCTGATAGAGTGCGGGCCCCTCCGACAGTGCAGGAAGCTTGGCACAAACTCCCAGAACCTCGAGGTGGCTTCTGAGGCCCTGGCAGAAGGCTTGTAGCTAGTTGTACCCCAAAAGCAAGTCAGAGGCTTGGGATTTGAAGACATCTTCTAGGAAAGCGAGTCCCAGGGGGCATAAAGAAACCGGGAGAAATCATTAAAACAAACAAACAAACAAATTTTTTATGAAGACTCACTCTGTCTTGGAAACCAATTAAATGCCAGCCCAGTCTCTGTTCCCAGAGCAATAGTTGCTATTCGGATGAGTGTAACTGAAAGTAAAAATTATCACTGCCAGGCTTTGAAAAACAGCCACCAGCTACTGCATTTTAAATGATATAAAAAAGCAGGAGGTGAATGTGAAAACTGACCTTCTAAGGATGGCAACATGCTCCATCCCCTTTCACTAGCGGTTCCAAGCCGTCTGTGATTTCTTGTTAGTAAAATAGATCACCATGTGTTTTCAGGGGTTTTGGTGGCCCCATTACTAGGGCTGAGAACAGTACCCTATTATCGAATGCATTTTATGGCTTCAGTTCAGGCTGTAAATTTGGATTGGTCATTGTGCTGTTCAAGGTCTCAGCTTCTCGCTCTAAAAAAGCAGAACAAGCTGAATGGGAGATAAGAAGTGGGGGGAGTTGGAAGCGGTTGCTTTTTAAACAAGCTTCTAGACTTACTTGATCCCTTGGTGATTTTGTCTACTCTTCACAACTCTGATCAGTGGATTTGGCAAGAAATACGTCCTCTGTACAACACAAATTGAGATCTTGTGAAGTTTGAGCTTTAAACGATCTTGAGGGTCCTCTTTAAGAAAAGAAACATGAAAATATCTATTTTGGCAAATTTTACGAAAAGATGTGATCACATGAACACAGAACCCCATCCCAAGCCCCAAGAAGGGCCCTGTAGAGATAAGTGGCCTCAAATCTAAAGCTTCAGTTCATGAACTGTAGCCCACCAGACTCCTCTATCTATGGGATTCTCCAGGCTAGAATACTGGAGTGGGTTGCCATTTCCTTCTCCAGGGGATCTTTCCAAACCAAGGACTGAACCTGGGTCTCCTGCATTGCAGGCAGATTCTTTACCATTTAAGCCACCAGGGAAACCCACAAAGCTTCATTAATTCCTAATAAGTGCATCTATGAAAGGTTAGAGTCACACTGGTTTTCTGAAGACAAAGGAAAGTAGCAGGAACCACAGAATGTGGGGCTCCAAAGGGGCCTTTTAAGATTAATCCAGATATTTTACAGATGAATAGCTGGGGAAACAAAGGCTCAGGGAAGCTAAGCAATGCTGAGTATTTGCACAGATAACCAGCATTTGAAGCTGCTTCTCCTCATTTTCCAGACTGGCATTTCTGTACTATTTCTCAGAATACCTTGTGAATGCAGAGAGAACAACAGAGGTAAACATGACGAGGTCTGTCTTATCCTTGCAGAGGCATGTAGACTGCCAACAAGGGACGTGTAACCAGGTGACTGCATGACCCACCAGGGTCTCTGAGAGGGGATGCTGGGGGAGCCTACGGGATGTCATCACACCCCCTCCCTCGGTCCTGTTTGCCGAGGATGACAAAGTGTGACTGCATGCCTCTGTTTTTTTTTTTTTAATTCAAGTACGAAAGGATATTCCTATCCAAATAAATATTGTTCTCTTGTCACTTTCCAAGTAGGCTCTTATCCAAAATTGGTGACGCTGCTGAAGCCTGTTTTAGAAAGTCCTTCTTAGACTAACCTTTTATCAGTTCAGTCACCCAAGAAAGTTAGTAGCTCAGGCATTTTTCTGTCTACCTCTTTCTTTCCCACTCCTTCATCCCCTTCCTTCCTTTCTATTTTCCCATCTGTTTGTATTTTTTAACAAACCAAAATTATCATCCATCTATCAGATTTTGTGTTGAATGATTTTTTAATGTTCCTCCAAATCAAAACCATGATTAAAGGTTTAAGAGACATGAAAATATTAAAATAATTTGATACTGATTCTGAAGAGGACTCTAGTTTTTGCCTAAACCCTATGGGAGGAAATTAAACAACTAGTCATGGCTTCCCTGGTGGCTCAGATGGTAAAAGTGTCTGCTTATAATGCAGGAGACCTGGGTTCGATCCCTGGGTGGGGAAGATCCTTGGAGAAGAAAATGGCAACCCACTCCAATACTCGTCTGGAAAATCCCATGGAGTGAGGAGCCTGATAGGCTACAGTCCATGGGGTTGTGAAGAGTCGGACACGACTGAGTGACGTCACTTCACCTCACTTCACTTCATAATTTAATGGCCAAAGTAGGGAGACTTGCTATCATCTTATTAAAATGCCCTACTCAGATGAACGGCTTCCCATGAGCTGTTAGTGGTAACAAATCCGCCTGATAATGCAGGAGATGTAAGAGACTTGGGTTCGATACTTGGGTCATACTTCGATACATATCTCCTGGAGGATATGGCAACCCACTTCAGTATTCTTGCCTGGAGAATTCCATGGACAGGGAATCCCACCTCCCCCAGAGGAGCCTAGCAAGCTATAGTCCATGGGGTCGCAAAGAGTCTGACATGACTCAGCAATAAGCACACAGATGAAGGAACATAAATGTCCCTTGTGGCAGGCGTTGTGTGAGGCGGTTTTGTGTACATGATCACATTTACTCCTCCAACCTTAGGATGTTGGCATAATGGGCTCATGTTACAATTAGGTAAACTGAGGCACTGCAGAGTTCAGCTTTCAGTGATAGAGCTGAGATTGGAACTAAATCTGCTGGCCCCCAGATCCATGCTTTTACCCAGTCACCACCCTTGACCCTATGCGACCATCCCCATACATGTCTGTGTTGGGTTAACGGAGGCTCCGTTGACACCTGTGTGCTCCCAGCCTTGGTTACAAAGTGGGTGGGGGATCAGGGAAATGAGGTCATGAATTCAACCCCAGGAAGTACAGGCCAAGGCCACTGGTCATCTTTAGGGAAACCTATGGAGAAAGAGATAAACCCTTGGTGTTTTCTCCTGTGATGGAACTGTTGGAAGCCTGTTTATGTCTCTGATTGTTTCTCCCTCTCCAACTTCCTCTCAAGTTTGTTCTTTACTCAGTTGTCTGCCTCACTCCCATTCACACCAACCTCATCCTCAGAATAATTTTGTACTGATGCCCCTAGATGCTGCTTTTCATTCAACGCTTGTTCATATCTCATTTCTACCTTCCTCTCTCCTACTGTTCTTAATTCATCAGAATAAACAACATGAGCAATTTACCTGTAGCAACTATATTCAGAGCCTTCCTTCAACAACTCAGTCCTTCCTCCTCCTACCCTGAAATGTGGTGATAATGAAATTGAGAAAAAGACATTTGGGATTCAGCATACAATTATTCACATAAATGAGGCCCCAGATATTAAATCAGTCTTGTTTTTTTTTTTTTAAAGACAGGCCATTGTGCTTTCTCTACATATTTTCTGATTTTCACCCACATCATTTATCTTGAAATTACCCACTTACTTCCGCAAGGTCTTTGGGAGGAAGGCATCTTCTGCTTCTGCCTAGGGTCACCAGGAGGGAGCACGTGGGCTATACCTCAAATAGACTTGGTTTTGAAGAAGCTGGGTCCATTTCTGACTGGCTCTAAGACACTGAGCAAATCATTTAACTTCTCTGATCTCAGTTTCTCTATCTGAAAAATGGGACCTTATAGTTTTCTTGAAGAGCTGTGTTAAGAGCACAAAGTTTGGAATTACATCAAACTTTGATTTCTACTCGGCCTCTGACTAGTTGTGTGGTACTAAGTTGACTACTTCCTAGCAGGAAAATGGGAGATAATAATACTTATATAGTATTTTAGGATACTATGAGCATTTATATGATTACTAGGAGGATTCCACTAAGCACTATATTTCAAACTCTTGATCCAGGATATGATACAGAGCAAGCACTTACTTAGCTATTCTTCGGATGAATGAGATGAAATATGAAGTTCTTGGGACAATGGCTAGCCCATAGTTGAATTTCAGTAAATGTTCATGCCCTCTCTTTCTTCCAAGGCAAAAGAAGTAAATGAGATACCTACTGATTATCTTCCCCTTTGGCTTAATGTGCATACGATTAACTGTCTGCAGTTTCCTCCACTTTGCATCTGGTGAACACTTCCCACCCTTGTAAGGATGGGCTTGCCCTTAGGAAGAATAAAGAGCTGCTTGCCTCCTATAATTTCAGAGGTGCTGAAAGTTTTATTTGTCTCAAACACCTGTCCTCCAGCAGTCTTCTTGGAGTTATAAAATTGCTCCTTTGCAAGTTTCCCTTTGGGTTACAACATTAACTCCAGAAAGCTTCTGTTAAGATGCAGTTCTCTTCACTGGGTAGAATAATTGGTCCCTTTTCATTCATGTATTAGCACCGATTGGTCAGGTCAAGGCTGCAGGATGAGACGATGGGAACAGTAAATTCCAAGAAGGGAGAACTGTAACATCTTGAGGCAGACCCATAGGAGCAATGATGGGCTTAAGCAGCCTGGAGGCGCCCCAATGGGCCCAGGATCGACTTTGTCTGTTTCCCCAGTTTGCTCTGGGACCTCCCCCAGTCAGCTTCTTCCCGGGAGCCGCTAAGTGCCCAGTGGGCAGTGAATTCCTGCAATGTGGACGCCACTCACCTGGCCCACAGCGGGAGCAGATGCGGAAGCGCTGCCATCTTGTCTAATCAGATGCGAAGTGGAGGTCTGTGTGAAGTCAACCTGAGAAAGAACAAACAGCGTGATAGAAACAAGAGGGAACTCAGGATCAAGTGCTTAAGTAACAGATAACCCGTCAAGACTGGAGTCTGAATGGGGTGGCTGAAGGAACTGTGATAGCCCGTAAATCCCAAGTGGATGGAGAGTTGGAAAGTCTTGAGGATGCGTTGATCGCAAATAAACAAGAAATGGGAATGTGAATAATTTTTGTTTTTATTTTTTAACTTAGACACAGCATTGGTAGAATAGCAAACTAGGCAAACAGCCTTTTTTTTTGGATTTAAACAGTAGTAAATATTGCAGTGGCAAAAACAGCGCTATGTTTGTGAGGTACCCACCCTACAGTATTTCTTCTGAAGGCTTTTTACTCACTAGAGCTTAATTACTGTTATCTCAATCTTTCCAAAGTTGTTGTGTAGACGGGGACATGGCGAATGATTTGTAACGCCCAGGTCACAAATGGGATAATGAAGGCACAGCTAGACTGTAACTTAATATTAAATGAACACATTCCTTGTATGGCTATAAGTCTGAAACCCAGTTTACTGTTCAGAGGTGTAAATCCAACATGCATATAGTTATGATTAACCTTCCACAGCAAAGACCTGGTGGGGCTGCAAAAAGTTCACTTTTCAACTGTAGTTACAGCCTCTGGGAAGGCAAATTGTGATACATGAAAAATACATTCAGAATAACTGACACCTACAAAACAGAGAAGTTGGGGGTCTTTTAGGAGCTACACAGCATAGAAATTGATCCTTTCTTGCCAAAAGCTAGGAGAGCCTTTAAAACTCTTTCTCCTAACACAATGAGACATTTAAAAGCCATTATTCTATGGATTCTATCTTTACAGCATTTGTATACATAATACTAACCAATAACACAGTGACTAACCAATAACAGTGTGCCACACCGAGTGTTCTACATAGCTTATCTCACTATGTAATTGCAACCTATAAAGTAGCAAATGAAAACAGACATGGTTAGAACCAAGGAAAATAGTGTGGTTCAAACCAAGGAAGTAGCAAATAAAAATAGACATGGTTAGAACCAAGGAAATAAAGATTCTGTGCTTAAAAAAAAAAATCAACTTTGAGTAATTGCAGAAAGGCTAGGAATTCTCTGAAATTTGTAGATAAGTCCTTATATCATCTAATGATGCTCACTGTGGTCTGTAGTCACAGACGGAGTACAATAGGGACCAGCAGATGACCTTAAAAATAGGTCAACAAAGAGCCAGAACCAGGACAGAGATCCAACTCTTGGCCACAAATTTTAACAGGGGAGATATTGCCAGTGAAGAAGAGAGTTGCATCTTTATTAAATGAGTTTTCCTGTTGTGGGCTGTTTAATGTAAATTCATACTTAAGTTCATCTGATAAAAAGCTGTATTTAATTCATGATATAATTCTATGGATTGTACAGAAATTCATGGATTGTATGAAATCCCAATGTAAAAGAACTTTGAGAACTGCTAGGGAGGGAATGCAGCTACAGATGAGGTTCCAAATTTGGGCTCAAGGTCATAGCTCAAGTTCATGGACTCAAATATTTACAGCACATTGTGAGTGACTTAAACAGTATATAAAATACCATGTGTGATAGGATTCCATTTTGTAGAACTGAAGGACAAAACCCTAAGCCATTATTTATTAGTATTGAAAAATGGAAAACAAATATCTTACTGTGAGGCACTAGTTACATGCATTTAGGCATAAAAAGCTGCATGTGTTGCCACTAAAAATAAGGCTATAGGAAAATATTTCTCAACACTGACTATGTTTATGGTTTGTTAAAAACAATAAAACATAATTGAAAATAGTTTAATACCACTTTTTATGAAAGGAAATTTATGCATAAGCAAAATGTTTGTAAATATAGATGTTAATATGCTAACATGTTTACTCTGGGTGGTGAAATTACAACTGATTTCTTTTCTTTCTTTTTTTTTTTTTGCAAAATTTAGTTAGACTTTATTTTTAGAACAGTTTTCAATTTGCATAAAATTAAGATAGTATAGAGTTCCTTTATACTCCACATCCAGTTTCCTCGATTATTACCATCTTACATGAGTATACATGAGCTATTATTACCTGTTACATTTAGCATAGTTAATGAACAAATATTTAAATATTAACTCTAGTCCATATTTAGTTCGGGTTTCTTATTTTTCTGTTCCAGGAGCCTACTCAGGAGATTGTATTATATTTAGTCATGATGTCTTTTTATTTTCCTATTGGCTGTGACAGTCTCTCAAGATATTTATAGCTTACACTGACTTTTGACAGTTTTGAGGAGTCCTGGCAGGTATTTTGAAGAATGCTTCCTTGTTGGAGTTTCTCATAATTAGACTGGAATTACGGTTTTTAGGAGGAACAATTGAATTTTATGCTCTTTTAATTTATTGATATCTGTATCTTTCAGGTTTTCTGAAATGAGCATGTATTACTTTTGTACCAAAACAGTTATAATAAAAATTATATGCACATGAGTATATGTAGACTTCTCAAGTAGCTCAGAAGTAAAGAATCTGTCTGCCAATGCAGGAGATGCAAGAGATGTGATGTGGGTTGATCCCTGGGTCAGAAATATCCCCTGGAAGGAAATGGCCACCTACTCCAGTATTCTTGCTTGGGAAACCCCATGGGCAAAGGAGCATGGCAAACTACAGTCCACTGGGTCGCAATGGGTCCAACATGACTTGGTGACTAAACGACCAGAAGAGTGTATGTATCCACTGTTGCCAGATTCAAAGATGGCTGCCTTAGTCGGCACTCAGTGAGCTTGTGGTTGGCAGTTTTTCTTCAGTGTGTTTCAACTTCTCTTTTCAGCACCCTTTCACTCACTCCATTTCAAAGCCTCAGACACTTGGTAAAGGTTTAAGGTTCTCTAATGGTGGGATTCACGGGGTCGCAAAGAGTTGGACACGACTGAGCGACTGAACTGAACTGAATTGAACTGAATGGTGGGATTGCAGGGCCCTGGTAGGGATGTTTGGAGTGGGTATAGGAGGCACCATGCTCCCCATTTCTATGCTAATTCTGCACAGTAGTTATTCTCTGGATGAGATACTCAAAGACTTATCAGAGGTCTGTAACTTATAACTTGTCAAGAGAATAAAATCAGTTATTTGTCAGAAACTGAATTACTGCCTAAGAATAGTTGTCCTCTGGACCCTGGAATCTGTTGTTTCTGTCTTCAAAATGTCCTCCTCGCTTAGGTAATAGTAACCCAATTTTCCTCTCCTTCTCCCACTGTTCCGGAAGTGGCTATCTGACCACACCCAGAATCAGACAACTCCCTCCTCTCCTACAGTGATTGGTGGATCACTTAGACATGTGACTGTAAGTGAGCCAATGGGAGCCTGTCCTGAGATTTTTATGGATGTGTTCAGAAGAACTTTCCTTCTGTTATGGCTATTAAACTGATGGGACATAAGCTCAGAGCAATGAGGAACCATGTGGACTACTACAGAGAAACAACCTGTCTGAAAAGGAAGTCATCACAAAGGAAGCACACCTAGGAAGGGAGGGGAAATGTTCCTGAGGATAATGCATGAACATCCTGATTTTGACAAGCCAGATTTATCTCCTCAACTTTTCAGTTACTGCTGCTTGCTAAGTCGCTTCAGTCATGTCCGACTCTGTGCAACCGCGCAGATGGCAGCCCACCAGGCTCCCCCGTTCCTGGGATTCTCCAGGCAAGAACACTGGAGTGGGTTGCCATTTCCTTCTCCAATGCATGAAAGTGAAAAGTGAAAGTGAAGTCGCTCAGTCGTGTCCGACTCTTCGCGACCCCATGGACTGCAGCCTACCAGGCTCCTCCGTCCATGGGAATTTCCAGGCAAGAGTACTGGAGTGGGGTGCCATCGCCTTCTCCTTTCAGTTACAGTTACCTGTAAACTGGTAAAGCCTTTTTTTTTTTTTTTTAACTTGTTAGTTCAGCTTTTATTTTAGTTACTTCAACTAGAAGACTCTTGATTAAAATGCTCTTTCAAGATCTTATTCAACATTTTATTTCCCTAGATAAATCTTTAGACCCAAGAGAGGGCTTCCCAGGTGACGCTAGTGGTAAAGAACCCTCCTGCCAATGAGGGAGACATGAGAGATGCAGTTTTAATTTGTGGGTTAGAAAGATGCCCTGGAGAAAGGCATGGCTACTTACTCCAGTGTTCTTGCCTGGAGAATCCCATGGACAGAGGAGCCTGGTGGGTCACAGTCCATGGGGTTGCAAAAAGCTGGACATGACTGAAGCAAGTTAGCATACATGCAGACCCCAGAAGGGAACATCAGCATCCTTTCCCTACGTGTTAATGTTATTTAATATATCTTTGGACTCTTCTAACTTGTTTCTCATCCAAAAAGTAAAGACCACCAGTTAAAAATTTAGTCACACTGATTATTTAGTTTCATGCTGCCTATACAGTTTATCTCCAGTAGTGATTAATCAAATTCAAAATACATTAAAACATCAAACATATTGAAAATAGTTTCTGTGACTAGGATGTAGCTTCAGCTTTGTGACTTTAAAATATCTTGCTTCATCTTAAGCAAGCCTGCTAACCTTTGGGGACCTCTTTCTCGTCCCAGCAGTTTCTTAACTATCAGGAAATTCTCCTGGTCAGTTGCCATGGCAGCAGCACCAACTCAACTTTCCTGATTTAAAAGTGTCATCTGTCAAATGAGCAACTGGCCTCTTTTCTACCGCATCCCAATCTCTGGGCCAAAGTGAGACAAATTAAAGAGAGTAACATGGTATTTTTTGTACCAGAAGACATGCGAGGGCAATTAAAGTGCTACCCAGAGGTCACATAGGGTTGGGTTGGAATGTTTGGACATCTCACAGCCACTTAAAATGAGTCTCAATCCCCAGCTCTGCCATATACTTACTGTCAAGTTGTAGAATGCTTATTAAAACCTGTGACTCTGTCATTTTTGAACAGAGACTAATAATCAAATAATACAATATAACATATAATGCAATAATATACAAAATAATTGGGCTGATGTGAGGTTTAAAGAACTGGTCTGTAAAGCACTGAATGTAATGGCTGAGATAGAGGAAGAACTCAGTCAACACCAGGTAGCTATTGAAATGTGCAGTTGTGATGACATCTGGAGCTCACTACATACTTCACAATGAAAATGCTTTATAGAAAGCCTATGGATTAGAAGCATCTCAAAGTGGGAAGAATGAAGTGTGAAGCTGATTGGTCTTTATTTATTTATTTTTACTTAAAAAAAAATCCACCTTTTCTTTTATTCAAAAGTATATTGTAAAGGTTTTTCCATATCTGTTCTTTTGCATTTAAAAACATTATTTATTTTTAATTGAAGGATAATTGCTTTACAATATTGTGTTGGTTTCTGCCATATATCAACATGAATCAGCCATAGGTATACATATGTCCGCTCCCTCTTAAACCTCCCTCCCACCCCATCCCACCCCTTTTGGTGGTCACAGAGCCCCAGTTTGAGTTCCCTGAGTCATATAACAAATCCCCATTGGCTATCTATTTTACATATGATAGTGTATATGTTTCCATGTTACTTTCTCCATTCTTTTAAATTGGAGGATAATTGCTTTACAATGTTGGATTGGCTTCTGCCATACAAAAACCTGAATCAGCCATAAATGTACATATATCCTCTTTCTCTTGAGCCTCCCTTCCCCACCACCCCCATCCCACCCGTCTTCAGTTCAGTTAAGTTCAGTCGCTCAGTCGTGTCTGACTCTCTGCGACCACATGAAACACGGCACGCCAGGCCTCCCTGTCCATCACCAACTCCCGGAGTTCACTCAGACTCACGTCCATCAAGTCAGTGATGCCTCCAGCCATCTCATCCTCTGTCGTCCCCTTCTCCCTCCCAGCATTAGAGTCTTTTCCAGTGAGTCAACTCTTCACATGAGGTGGCCAAAGTACTGGAGTTTCAGCTTTAGCATCATTCCTTCCAAAGAAATCCCAGGGCTGATCCCACCCATCTAAGTCATCATGAAACAGTAGGCTTAGGTCCCTGACCCCACTCCAGTACTCTTGCCTGGAAAATCCTATGGATGAAGGAGCCTGGTGGGCTTCAGTCCATGGGGTCGCTAAGAGTTGGACACGACTGAGCGACTTCACTTTCACTTTTCACTTTCACGCATTGGAGAAGGAAACGGCAACCCACTCCAGTGTTCTTGCCTGGAGAATCCCAGGGACGGCAGAGCCTGGTGGGCTGCTGTCTATGGGGTCGCACAGAGTTGGACATGACTGAAGCGACTTAGCAGCAGCAGCAGATGTGTGGAGAAAATGCAACAAAGGACTAATCTGGATAAATTATTCGCTGTCTTACTATGGCATCATGTCTAGAAGTGTTAATAAAAGAAGAAAACTATACATGACCCTCAGCAGTATTGTTATAAGCTTTTGACCGCTACCACCATCTCTGCTGAAATGACTCACTGAACACTCTTAAGTGTTGCACCATGCACGGCCATTCATTTTTCTATTGTACTTGAGTTAAAATTTGGGGGCTTCCCTTGTGCCTCAGATGATAAACAATCTGCCTGCAATGCAGGAGAACCAGGTTTGATCCCTGGGTTAGGCAGGTCCCCTGGAGAGGGGAATGGCTACCCACTCTAATATTCTTGCCTGGAGAATTCCATGGACAGAGGAGCCTGGCAGGCTACAGTCCACAGAACCAAAAAGAGTCAGACACAATTGAGCAACTAACACTTTCACTTTGAGTTAAAGTTTAGGACAGATAGTAGCAAAATCATTTTTCCTTTTGAATCTGTATCAGAAAATCATTTTTGAAACAAATGCTACCACGTGTGACTTTTAAGAAATTTGCATTAGGCTTTTATTTTGGCTGTGCTGAGTTTTCATGTGATAACCAGATTTCTCTTGCTGTGGAACGTGGTCTCTAGAGAACTTGGGCTCAGTAGTTGTGGTGAGTTGGCTTAGTCGCCCAGTGGCCTATGGGATCTTAGTTTCCCAGCCAGGGATCAAGCTCAAGTCCCCTGCATTGGCAGGCAGACTCTCAACTACTGGACTAGCAGGGAAGTTCCCGTGTGACTTTTCTGAACACAGGTCGGTGGCAGTCTAATCAGCGTTAGAATTGTGGTAGCGTTTCTCATACTTTTCCTGAAAAGACAACAAATGATTTCAAGGTGGTGCCAACTCCTATGCTAAATGTTCTCTGTAGCTGCATGGTCAGAAAGTACGTAAGACTTCAGATGTTAAGTCAAATGGACCCTCTAAGGACCGCGTCCCTCTGGGTGATGGGGATGGTAACGTGAAGGGATGTATGTGTGTGTGCTCACTCGTGTTCGACTCTTTGTTACACAATGGACTGTAGCCCGCCAGGCTCCTCTGTCCATGGGATCCTCCAGGCAAGAACGCTGGAGTGGGTTGCCATGCCCTCCTCCAGGAGATCTTCCCCACCCAGGCAACAAACTCGCATCTCTTGCCTTGACAGGCAGATTCTTTGTCATTAGGGAAGCCCAACACAAAGGGAGCTGGACCTTCTGATTTACTTCTTTTAAATAGGAATATAAGACTAATGATACTTGAGTATAAATGCTGATTATGGTTCATTAGCAGCAAAAGTGGTAAGGTAAAGCCACTCGCAAGTTGTGACCGTAGTTCCTTTACAAACTATTGAACTGGCTAGATTGCTGAGTAACTTTCTCCGAGTTCAGATACTACACCAGGGAAGAGACTATTTACAAATAGTGTTTCTTGCACAGCTGGGTAGCATTTAGGTTCATTCACTTATGTTCAGCATTTCCAAAGGTTAGCAATGTGAATCATGCACCGGAGCCCGGCATCACATGGCTTCAGAGTGTCACCACATCAAACACCCAGCTGGCGTCAGGGGAGGAGGCCTTGATGTCACTGTATGTTTGCCCTATATGTTTTCTTAACCCCAAGAGCTAGCTTCCTGTGAAACTCACTAGCTCTGAGAGGAAGTTCAGTTCAGTTCAGTCGCTCAGTCGTGTCCGACTCTTTGCAACCCCATGGACTGTAGCCTGCCAGGCTCCTCCGTCCATGGGATTTTCCAGGCAAGAATACTGGAGTGGGTTGCCATTTCCTTCTCCAGGGGGTCTTCCTGACCCAGGGATCGAACCCAAGTCTCCCTCATTATAGGCAGATGCTTTACCATCTGAGCCACCAGGAAAGCTCTGAGACAAGGTCTCCGTCAACTGTGGATTTTTCAGGATACTTCTACCATCTTAGTGATGCTAGTGAGATGCATACAGCTGGATACTCATTAGGAAAATGAATTCTGAATTATACAGATGAAAGAACAAGGGGAGGGAATTCTCTGGCGGTCCAGTGGCTACAGTTCCCAACGCAGGGGGCCAGGGTTTGACCCCTGATCAGAGAACCAAGAGTTCTCAGGCTGCAACTAAAGATCCCATGTGCTGCGACTAAGACCCAGGGTAGCCAAGTAAATAAATAATCTTTTAAAAGAAAGCACAAGGGAAAAAGCTGTGCTGAATGCATAATACAGGGATCATGTCAAGGATACTGAACCGGGGAATAATTAGAATACAAGTTCCAAGCTGACCAAGTTAAATCCCATCTGAGGTTTCCAGCACAGTGACAAAGTCCCTGAGGGCTTTACCTGCAGGAACAACTTTACAAGCTACAGCCTGCCTCGGGCTTAAGATCAAGATTTGGCTCCCTATGTCAGAGTTCTATTTGCACATGCTATTCTTCCTTGGAGTGGCTTTATAATGTTTAATTACCCAATGAGTAACACCCTGCTATTGTTATGATGGCTACCCCTTTTAATCTTCAGGAATTTCTAGCCAGACTTAAGGTGAGTGACTCAAAACAGAAAAATAGCTAAAGTTATCTGTGATTTAGATCATCGTTTCCACTGAGTTCCCTGAGGCAAGTGCTGGGCTTCCTTGAAAGCTCGTGTGGTCGTGGGGTCTGCCTTACCACTTTGTAAAAAGTTTTGTTGTTGAAGTATAATCGCTTTACAGGGTTATGCTGATTTCTGCTGTATAGCAAAGTGAATCAGCCATGGGTATGCATAGATCCTCTTCCTTTTGGGCCCGCCTCCCACCCTCCTCCATCCCACCCCTCTAGCTCATCACAGAGCACCAGGCTGAGCTCCTTGTGCTAGGCAGCAGCTCCCTACTAGCTATCTATTTTACACATGGTAAAATAGTGCATATATATCGATGCTACAGCTTCTACACCTTCCCCACTTTCAGAGCTCATCGATTTGATGGCTGAAGATCTCCTGCTAGACTCATCAAGTTTTCTAAGGGAAACTGCTGGCTTTTGTTCAGCATAACAGATCTGGTGCCCAGCATGGGGTCTGCTATGCACTGAATGCTTGCCTCTCCCCTAAATTCACATGTTGAAACCTGATCCCAGCGAGATGGCATTCGGAGGTGGGGCTTCAAAAGGTGCTGAGGTCGTGAGGGTGGAGCACTCGTGGATGGGATTAATGCTCTTATAAAAAGAGACCACAGAGAGCTCCCGTGCCCCGTGTGCCATCTGAGGACACAACCAGGGGATGGCCGTCTATGAACCAGGAAGTGGGTTCCCACCAGACAGCAAATGTGCTGGCGCCTTAATCTTGGGCTTCCCAACCTCTGGAACTGTGAGAAATGAATTTCTGTAGTTCATAAACCACCCAGTCTGTGGTCTTTTGTTATAGCAGTCCAAACAGACTTAGACAGTACCCCATATATTTTGGTTTTTTTCTCTTTTTTTGATATGTTAATTTTTATTTATTTATTTATTTTTTACTTTACAATATTGTATTGGTTTTGCCATACATCAACATGAATCCGCCACGGGTGTACACATGTTCCCCATTCTGAACCCCCCCTCCCTCCTCTCTCCCCGTACCATCCCTCTGGGTCATCCCAGTGCACCAGCCCCAAGCATCCTGTATCCTGCATCGAACCTGGACTGTCATGATACCCCATATATTTTGAAAATAAGTTGGTCATATTGGTTTTATCCTTCAAATGATCACATTATTTCTCCAAATCAGAATCCAGGCATGGGCATCATGAGAAAGAGGAATAAGCTCTGATTTGCAAATAATAAAACAGAGCACCAAATGGCAGAGTGGCTTGGGTGGTCATGGGTGACGAATATAATTCTGACCTTTAGGATCCTGCCAGGAAGGTGAGCTAGTTGGCCTTTGCAGACACATGCTCTGTCTGACTTTGCTCTGATATAACGGAGAAGAGTGACTGACTCAGCAGAAAGGACCAAGGCCACTCTGTGTGAGGGTCAGGGTACTGGAGGAGATGACCTTTATGGACGCGTGTGTCCCTGAAATGTTCTAAGTCCATAAAAACCAACCAAAGCAAACAAAATAGGAAATCGCTGCTCTCAGAATCAGTATTTTCTATGAAAAAAGACAATTCGTCAAGCTGTTTGTTACTTGGTGTCTTGTTGAAAAGGTAACATTAAAAAAAAATTATGATGGTCTTTTTGCTTACTTTTCCACCAGCGCTTGGCTGTCGTTTAGATGTGATTCCAACCTGGCATTTTGCATATTACCACGAGTCAGGAGGGTCTGTGCTTCTGCCCCCAGCTCTTGTCCGCTGGCAGATGCTGATGGTGAGGCTTTTGCATCTGCTTCCGTGTTGGCTGACCTCTGGGCTCAGGTCCTGAAGCTTGCAGCGTCCCTCACGGGGACAGGGCACGTCCTGGAAATGGCCTGGCAGTCGGCTCCCCTGGCTTTCTCTGCGGGTGAACTCAGGCAACCAACAACTCGGTGACTCCAACAGATGTTTTTGTCTCTAGCCCTCGGGCACCTTGCCCTGCTGTCTCACACACAGAGGGTGATGCCTGGCAACCTGCCTGATGCCACCAGGAACCAGCCTGGCCTGAGGGAGTGCTGCCAAGTCGTGCTGGCCAGCCGCTCTCTGGGAGCCCAGTGGCTACCAGATAATGCGCTGGTCTGCGGGCTCAGAACGCTGTCAGGGGGACATACTCGCTTCAGCATCTCACTGCTTCCCGTGGCTGTCACCGCTACAGCTACGTTCTGTGTTTTGAGCCATTTTGTTTACACGTTGCATTTGCTTCATTGTGCAATTGCGGTAACTGGAAGGGTTCATTGGACAGAAGCCATAGGTTTTATGGCTGTGTCTGCAACGAAATATTGGTGGGCAAACATGTGGCTCCCAGGGTACTCTGGTGCAACCCTTAAGATTGAAGTCACCTAAACAATAAACAAGAAATAAAGCTCTGCCAGTCAGCACAGATGACATATATCCACTTTGGGTAAGGAGCCTGGCTCGGTGGAAAAGCACGGAGTTTGCAGTCAGAAAGCCTGGTTGCAGCTCCTGGGCCACCTCTTATAAGCTGAGTCCTTTACATGTTTTCAATTTAGTTTTAATTCTCTCTTGTTCCTATTCATCAGATTTACTTTGTATGAAAGTATTTCTCAAATGAAAAGGAAAATATGAGTCAACATGTGTATAGCTTGACTAAGTTGGCTAGTTTCTGAGTCTTGATTTCCTCACCTGTATAATAGAGTTCACTTAAATAATGCCATTTATAGCAAGACAGATGGACCTAGAGGTTGTCATACTGAGAGAAGTGAGTCAGACAGAGAAGGAGAAATATCATATGACATCCCTTATATGTGGAATCTAAAATGAAATGATACAAATGAACTTATTTACAAAACAGAAACAGACTCCCAATCTTAGAGAACGAGCTTATGGTTGCCAGGGGGTGGATCAGCGTAAGGGATAGTTAGAGAGCTTGGGATGGGCGTGGCCAACAGGGACTTGACATAGAGCACTGGGAACTCTTCTCAATGTTATGTGGCAGCCCGGATGGGAGGGGAGTTTGGGGGAGAATGGATACATATACATGTATGGCTGAGCCCATTTTCTGTCCCCATGAAACTAACACAACATTGTTAATCAGCTATACGCCAATACAAAATAAAAAGTGAAAAATAAAGAATTTATTGAACCATTTTTTTTAACATTTAAAAATTAATACATTTAAAGAATTCTAGAAGTTACAACCAGGTTTTCAAAAAAAAATTAAAAAGCTGTGTTTATTAACAGTGGAAAAAAGGAAAAAGTTTAAAAGAATAATTGAGTTCATTTATTCAGTCAGTTCAGTTAAGTTGCTCAGTCATGTCCTACTGTTTGCAACCCTACGGACTGCAGCATGCCAGGCTTCTCTGTCCATCACCAACTCCCAGAGTTTACTCAAACTCATGTCCATAGAGTTGGTGATGCCATCCACCCATCTCATCTTCTGTTGTCCCCTTATCCTCCTGCCTTCAATCTTTCCCAGTATCAGGGTCTTTTCAAATGAGTCAGCTCTTTGCATCAGGTGGCCAAAGTATTGGGGTTTCAGCTTCAACATCAGTCCTTCCAATGAATACTCAGGACTGATCTCCTTTAGGATGGACTGGTTGGATCTCCTTGCATTCCAAGGGACTCTCAAGAGTCTTCTCCAACACCACAGTTCAAAAGCATCAATTCTTTGGTGCTCAACTTTCTTTATAGCCCAACTCTTACATCCATACATGACCACTGGAAAAACCTTAGCTTTGACTAGATGGACCTTTGTTGGCAAAGTAATGTCTCTGCTTTTCAATATACTGTCTAGGCTTGTCATAACTTTTCTTCCAAGGAGCAAGCGTCTTTTAATTTCATGGCTGCAATCACCATCTGCAATGATTTTGGAGCCCCCCAAAATAAAGTCTGACTCTGTTTTCACTGTTTCCCCGTCTATTTCCCATGAAGTGATGGGACCAGATGCCATGATCTTCATTTTCTGGAATGTTGAGTTTTAAGTGAGATTTTGACTTTTCTCTTTCACTTTCATCAAGAGGCTCTTTAATTCCTCTTCACTTTCTGCCATAAGCGTGGTGTCATCTGTATATCTGAGGTTATTGATATTTCTCCTGGCAATCTTGATTCCAGCTTGCACTTCATCCAGCCCAGCGTTTCTCATGATATACTCTGCATATAAGTTAAATAAGCAGAATGACAATATACAGCCTTGACGTACTCCTTTCCTGATTTGGAACCAGTCTGTTGTTCTTTGTCCAGTTCTAACTGTTGCTTCCTGACCTGTATATAGATTTCTCAGGAGGCAGGTCAGATGGTCTGGTACTGACATCTCTAAGAATTTTCCAGAGTTTGTTGTGGTCCTTATAGTCAAAGGCTTTGGCATAGTCAATAAAGCAGAAGTAGATATTCTTCTGGAACCCTCTTGCTTTTTCGATGATCCAATGGATGTTGACAATTTGATCTCTGGTTCCTCTGCCTTTTCTAAATCCAGCTTGAACATCTGGAAGTTCACAGTTCACCTACTGTTGAAGCCTGGCTTGGAGAATTTTGAGCATTACTTTACTAGTGTGTGCTGCTGCTGCTGCTGCTGCTGCTGCTAAGTCACTTCAGTCGTGTCCGACTCTGTGCGACCCCATCGATGGCAGCCCACCAGGCTCCCTTGACCCTGGGATTCTCCAGGCAAGAACATTGGAGTGGGTTGCCATTTCCTTCTCCAATGCATGACAGTGAAAAGTGAAAGTGAAGTCGCTCAGTCATGTCCGACTCTTAGCGACCCCATGGACTGCAGCCCACCAGGCTCCTCAGTCCAGGGGAGTTTCCAGGCAAGAGTACTGGAGTGGGGTGCCATTGCCTTCTCCATTACTAGTGTGTGAGATGAGTGCAATTAATTGTGTGATAGTTTGAGCATTCTTTGGTATTGCCTTTCTTTGGGATTGGAATGAAAACTGACATTTTCCTGTCCTGTGGCCACTGCTGAGTTTTCCAAATTTGCTGGCATATTGAGTGCAGCACTTTCACAGCATCATCTTTTACGATTTGAAATAGTTCAACTGGAAATCCTTCACCTCCACTAGCTTTGTTTGTAGTGATGCTTCCTTTGGCCCACTTGACTTCACATTACAGGATGTCTGGCTCTAGGTTGGTGATCACACCACTCTGATTATCTGGCTGTGAAGATCTTTTTTGTATAGATCTGTGTTTTCTTGCCACTTCTTAATATCTTCTGCTTCTGTTACATCCATACCATTTCTGTCCTTTATTGTGCCCATCTTTACATAAAATGTTCCCTTGGTATCTCTAATTTTCTTGGAGAAATCTCTAGACTTTCCCATTCTATTGTTTTCCTCTATTTCTTTGCACTGATCTCTGAGGAAGTCTTTCTTATCTCTCCTTGCTGTTCTTTGGAACTCTGCATTCATATGGGTATATCTTTCCTTTTCTCCTTTGCCTTTTGCTTCTCTTCTATTCGCAAGTATTTGTAAGGCCTCCTCAGACAACCATTTTGCCTTTTTGTGTTTATTTTCCTTGGGGATGGTCTTGATCCCTGTCTCCTGTACAATGCCACAAATCTCCATCCACAGTTCTTCAGGCACTCTGCCTGTGAGATCTAATCTCTTGAATCTATTTCTCACTTCCACTGCATAATCATAAGGGATTTGATTTAGGTCATATCTAAATGGCCTAGTGGTTTTCCCTGCTTTTTTCAATTTAAGTCTGAATTTGGCAACAATTTGCTCAACAAATTCATTCAACAAATGTTAATTGCCTATTGTCCCTCTGCTGGACACTGGTCTGGATCCTGGGGGTGCAATGAGAAAGGAGAGAGAGTCCTGCTCTAGTGGGAGCTCCCGGTCCATTGGACAAGAGTCACAGTTCAGGGATAAATCCCAAAGCAAAGTGTTAAGTGCACTAATTTAGATAACAACTCAAAGCTGTGGGAATACAGAGGCCGGAGAAACATTCCACTCCATCTCAAAGTGATGTTTTGAGCTGAATCTGGAAAGATGGTCTGGGATTGTGTCAGGCAAGGATGAGGCCTGGGGCAGGGGCAGTGGGAATGCATTCTGAGCAGAGGGGAGGTGAAAGGTTTGGGGCACAAAAGGGCAATGAAAGAGCATCTGGAAACAGAGACCCTGCTTCTGGAGGAAAATACTGAATTTTTAAAATTCTGTGGTATCTGCTAAATTTATCTCTGCATGTGTTAAAACAGCTTCTCTTTCCTGTCATGCGAGGAGGAAACTGTCCTCTATTCTCACCAATGGTGTGCCGTCAGACATGGGATTCTTTTTTTCCTTCGCTGCCCCAGGTCTTAGTTGCAGCATGCGGGATCTTCGATCTTTGCTGTGACACGTGGGATTTTTTGTTGTGGCTTGCGGGATCCAGTTCCCTGACCAGGGATCAAACCTGTGGCCCCGGCATTGGGAGCACAGAGTCTTAGCCACTCGACCACCAGGGAAGTCCCCAGACATGGGGGACTCTAAGTGAAAGCTGATATTTCTGTGTAGTTTTAATTTCCGTTTTTTTTTTTTCCCCCCATGGAAAGAAGAAACACGTTTCTCAGTTTACAAGGCATTCATATCTCCTTACTCTTTTTTGTATATTTTGCCTAGTTTTATACTACGTTGAATATATTACTCAGTTAAAACTAAACGCTTTCCACGGTCTATAAGGGCCCTACGATCTTGTACTCAGGAATGAGAGAATTTAACATGGACTAGGGGAAATTTTATGAAGTAAAGAGGTGACAACAATGGGAACATGATACCATGGGACTGTGGAGAGGCACTGGCTTTTCCTCTGAAGGCTTACACCTGTTGGGAACACTTCCTTGGGAAATTTTTTTGATTGGGACATTGGGAAAAAAATATTTACATTATGAAAACTTGCATGCTATCTTCCACTTTGATAGATATTGACATGTTTTCCTCCACAAAAGAATACAAATTGTGGTATGGACTCATACCAGCAAAGTGAATGGAGCACGGAAGCAGTTTTCTGAATTTCTCTGGCTACAAAATAACAACCCCATCTGATACATGCACATAGTCAAGTTAACAATAATTTTTAGAGTTTAAAATAACTAAATCAGTTACAGCCTCTTAGCCTGTATCCTGCCAAGTGCAATGTAACAAGCATTCCCCAAACCTATGGCTTAAAACAACAATCATTCATTAGCTCAGGTTACTGTGGTTTGTCCATTTGGGGCTGGGAAGTCCTTAACGAATTTGCCTGGGTTCACTCACATGACCACAGGTGGGTTCTGCAGGGGACAACTGGCCCTGATGGCCTTGCTCATGTGACTGGTGGTTGGCTGGGATAATCGGTGTAGCTGGGCCATGGGACTCTAGCAGTTAGCAGAAAGTCCAGACTTCTTTGCATGATTCCTGGGATTCCAAAAGCAGCAAGAGATAGCAAGCTGCAGTGAGCATTCACTTTCATACTTCTTGGGTCATCATGGATAATATTGAACTGGAAGAAGCAGACCGTGGGGGTCAAATCCAAAATAAATAAGAGAGAGGACTGACCAAGACGGTCTGTTTTCAGCAGGAATTGTCAACAATGCTCATGGCACTGGGTTCTGGATAGTTCTTTGTGGTGAGGGCTACACTGTGCATTGTGGGATGTTCAAGCAGTCTTGGCTCCTACCTACCACAGTAGCAAGTCATGACAACCTTTCCATTCCCCCCAAGTCATGACAACCAAACAAGTCTAGAGATGTTGCCAGTGCCCTCTGCATGGCAAAACTGCCTTTGGTTGGGAATCACTGATTTACAGATGTATATGTGTGTGTGTTAAGTGGCTTTAGTCGCTTTTGACCCTGTGTGACCTCATGGACTGTAGCCTGCCAGGCTCCTCTGTCCATGGGATTTTCCAGGAAAGAATACTGGAGGGGGGTGTCATGCCCTCCTCCAGGGAATCTTCCGGACCCAGGGGTCAAACCCACTTCTCATATTCCTTCTGCACTGGCAGGAGTGTTCTTTACCAATAGCACCATCTGGGAAGCCCCATAGGGATATATGAACCTGGCGTAAATCTTTGAGGGTCGTTAATGCAACAGTTTTTTTCCAATTTTACTGAATGCAACAGTTCCACATACAACAACTGATACAACACTTCAGTTTGCTTTTCTCTGCTGCATTGCTAACCTTACATTCTGAGGCTGTGCTGATTATCTACGCTGACATATGTGTTTTTGAAAAGCTGTCTTTCGGTTCAGGGATTCAGCCCTTCTTTTCAGAGTTTGATACTCATTTGCAATTCTGACTTTTAAACTTAGACTTTGGTAGCATAAAAGAAGCCTTATTTGTTAGAAAGTATTATGTTGTGATAGATTGAGTTATTGGACCCAAATCTTTGTTTTCTCCCTGTAATGGTATATTTTTGCCATTATCGTGTGACTTCCTACGCCTCATGAAAGTGAAAGTCGCTCAGTCATGTCCGACTGTTTGCAACCCCATGGAATTCTCCAGGCCAGAATACTGGAGTGGGTAGCCGTTCCCTTCTCCAGGGGATCTTCCCAATCAGGGGTCGAACCCAGGTCTTCCGCATTGCAGGTGGATTCTTTACCAGCTGAGCCACAAGGGAAGCCTAAGAATACTGGAGTGGGTAACCTATCCCTTCTCCAAGGAATCTTTCCAACCCAGGAATTGAACTGGGGTCTCCTGCATTGCAGGCGAATTCTTCACCAACTGAGCTATCAGGGAAGCCCTGATGTATCAGGGAAGCTCCCACATCTCCTAGGAGGCAGATACACTTGCTTGCTCCATGACTTTGGGCTTGACCATATGACTTGTTTTGGCCAAAGAAAGTGGGCATAAGGGGCAGTGTGAATCCTGGGCAGGGGTTTTAAAGGGTGTTGCATGTTTCTGCTGGTCCCTCTTGGGCTTCTTCCTTTTTGCCATGAGAACAGCATATCCAGGTAGGAACTAATCCTTCTGCTGGGCTCCCTGTAGGAGACAGGACCTGAACTTAACCTGGAGCCTAGAACACAGCTCCCACAGCCAACCTACTGAGACTGAGTGAGAAGTGAAGACCTTACTGTTGTAATACGTTGACATTTTGAAATTGACTGAAGCACTGTCAGCACAAAAGCCAACAGAAACAATTTCCAATTTTAAAATCCCATCAAGTCATTTTTATTAAAAAAAAAAAAGTATATAACCATTGTGGAAAAATTAGAAAATTAAGAAAGGAAAAATCACCCATAATCCCTCTCTTTACAGAAAAATCATTGTTAACATTTTGATATGTAGGTTCCAGACTTTTTTCTCTGCATATTCATTGTTGTTCTTGTTGTTTAGTCACTAAGTCGTGTCCGACTCTTTTGCGACCCCGTGGACTGTAGCCCGCGCCTCTGTCCATCAATAATTCTTTCATTCAACAGTTCAGCAGCTTTTGAACTGTTTACTAAAACCTAGATACAGTTAGATACAGCAGTGTATCAGATGGACACGTCCCTTCCCTCCAGCAGATTATATTCAAGTGAAGGGACCAAATCAGTAAGTAAGCAAGTAAACACTCATTTGCTATGAAAGGAAAGTTCAGGATGCTGCAAGAGTGTTTAACAAGAGGCAGTGGTGGAGTCTGAGGCCCAGAAAGGGCCAGAGAAATAACGCGTTGGGACTTCACTGGCGGGCCAGTGGTTAAGACACCATGCTCCCAGCACAGCATCCTGAGTTTGATTCCCTGGTCGAGGAACTAGCTCCTACATGCCACTACTAACATCTGGTGAAGCCAAATAGATCTTTAAAAAATGAGCCCACACCCTTACATCCTCCCATACATAGACACTGAAATCATTCACCTGAGAAGTATGTTCTTGTGATTAGCAAAGAAATAATGTTAGACAGCAAAGAATAATACATTAGACAGTAAATCAGACAGTAAAGAATCTGCCTGTAATACAGGAGACCACGGTTTGATCCCTGAATGAGGAAGACCCCCTAGAGAAGGGAATGGCTACCCACTCCAGTATTCTTGCCTGGAGAATTCCAAGGACAGAGGAACCTGGCAGGCTACAGTCCATAGGGTCACAGAGTCATACATGACGGAGTGACTAACACATATATGTTATAATGTATTTCATACATTATAAAATGTAACGTCTGCTACATTATAATACATACATAATTTCCTATATTACAACCATAATGCTATTTCTGCTATACATGTTAGAGTATAAATTATTGCTTAATATGTTCTCTTCAGTAGACAATATGAAATGAACATCTTTCCACATTAATAAACTTTTTCTGACAGTATCATTTTAATGGCTACATCATATTCCACTGATAGGTACACATATGTTGTATTCAACCAGTCCCCTGGTGTTGGACATTCAGGTTGCTTTTCATTTTCAGTTACTCTAAGCAATCTTGTAAGAAACGTTCTGGCAAGAACTCTAATTTGTTTTGAAGAGAAATAATTGTGGTGAAAATTAGAAAATTATATGCTGTGAAGAAAAATTGTATAACATATCCTGACCTCATGTATCCCTTAAGGAAGTATAATGGAAATATTTATTTTTGAAGTAAAATTTCTCATGTATTGTCAACCACACCCAGTTAGTCATTCCTGAGGGCCCTTGGGGAAAACTTTGAACTATCTTTCTTGGATGAAGATTTATTAGTGGTAGATCGAGGCAGAATGGCAAGGGAAATGATATTGTATATACAAAGAAAAAAAAAAAGGCCAGAGTACCACCTCTGCTTTTTCAAATCAAGAGGCAATCTGTTGTCATAATACTGTATTGTTGGTTTGACTTTATTTTGTCAATGTGGTTATTGTTACTTCATCTGTGGCCTGTTTCCAAAAACAATGAGTGAGCCTCTGCAAGATAATCACTATAGTATCTGATCCTTCTGTGAGTAAGAGGCCAGGAGAACGTAGTAAGAAACAGTTCATTATGGTTTTCTCAGGGTATATGCCCAGTAGTGGGATTGCTGGGTCATATGGTAGTTTTATTCCAAGTTTTTAAAGGAATCTCCATACTATTCTCCCTAGTGGCTGGATCAATTTACATTCCCGCCAACAGCTCAGGAGGGTTCTCTTTTCTCCACATCCTCTCCAGAATTTATTGTTTGTAGATTTTTTTGATGATGGCCGTTCTGACTGGTAGTTTTGATTTGCATTTCTCTAATAATGAGCTCCATTGAACATCTTTTCATGTGTTTATCAGCCATCTGTCTGTCTCCTTTGGAGAAATGTCTGCTTAGGTCTTCCACTCATTTTTTGATTGGGTTGCTTGCTTCTATGATACCAAGCTGCATGAGCTGCTTGTATATTTTGGAGATTAATCCTTTGTCAGTTGTTTCATTTGCATTATTTTCCCACATTCTGAGGGTTGTCTTTTCATCTTGTTTATAGGTTTGTTCATTGCAGCACTATTTACTGTAGCCAGAACATGGAAGCAACCTAGATGTCCTTGGACGGATGAATGGGTAAATTGTGGTATCTATACACAATGGAATATTACTCAGCCGTAAAAGGAATGAATTTGAGTCAGTTGAACTGAGGTGGACAAACCCAGAGCCTGTTATACAGAGTGAAGTAAGTCAGAAAGAGAAAAACAAATATTGTATAATAGTGCATATATATTGAACCTAGAAAACTGGGGATGCTGAACCAGGAATATTTGCAGGCAGGAGTAGAGACACAGACGTAGAGGACTTGTGGGACACAGCAGGGGAAGGAGAGGGTGGGACGAACTGAGAGAGCAGCTCTGACATATATAGGCTACCATGTATAGAACAGAGAGCAGGTGGGAAGCTGCTGTATAACACAGGGCGCTCAGCCTGGTGCTCTGCGATGATCCGGAGGAGTACGATGGAGGGGGCGGTGGGCGGGAGGCTCAAGAAGGAGGGGACATATATGCATACTTACAGGTGATACATGTTGTATGGAAGAAACCAATACAATATTGTAAAGTAGTTATCCTCCAATTAAAAAAAAAAAAAAGATCAGCCTGAATATGTCATAGGAGAGTGAAACTGAATCAAAACGAAATCTGATAAAATAATAGAATTCACACAGTTTGCCTCAGGACAAATGAATCTGCCTTTCTTATTTTGCATAAGAAGTAGTGATTTAGGTTGTACAATAAGGAAGGGTTCAGTTCAGTTCAGTTCAGTCGCTCAGTCTTGTCTGACTCTTTGCGACCCCATGAATCACAGCACGCCAGGCCTCCCTGTCCATCACCAACTCCCGGAGTTCACTCAGACTCATGTCCATTGAGTCAGTGATGCCATCCAGCCATCTCATCCTCTGTCGTCCCCTTCTCCTCCTGCCCCCAATCCCTCCCAGCATCAGAGTCTTTTCCAATGAGTCAACTCTTCGCATGAGGTGGCCAAAGTACTGGAGTTTCAGCTCTAGCATCATTCCTTCCAAAGAAATCCCAGGGCTGATCTCCTTCAGAATGGACTGGTTGGATCTCCTTGCAGTCCAAGGGACTCTCAAGAGTCTTCTCCAACACCACAGTTCAAAAGCATCAATTCTTCGGCGCTCAGCCTTCTTCAGAGTCCAACTCTCACATCCATATATGACCACTGGAAAAACCACAGCCTTGACTAGACGGACATTTGTTGGCAAAGTAATGTCTCTGCTTTTAAATATGCTATCTAGTTTGGTCATACTTTTCTTCCAACGAGTAAGCATCTTTTAATTTCATGGCTGCAGTCACCATCTGCAGCGATTTTGGAGCTCCCCAAAATAAAATCTGACACTGTTACCACTGTTTCCCCATCTGCTTCCCATGAAGTGATGGGACCAGATGCCATGATCTTCGTTTTCTGAAATGTTGAGCTTTAAGCTAACTTTTTCACTCTCCACTTTCACTTTCATCAAGAGGCTCTTGAGTTCCTCTTCACTTTCTGCCGTAAAGGTGGTGTCATCTGCATATCTGAGGTTATTGATATTTCTCCTGGCAATCTTGATTCCAGCTTGTGCTTCTTCCAGCCCAGCATTTCTCATGATGTACTCTGCATATAAGTTAAATAAGCAGGGTGACAATATACAGCCTTGACGTACTCTATTTCTTATTTGTATAAAATGTAATTTGGGAAGTTTAATGGTGTAAAGTTATAAGACAGCATTTGGGGTTTTTAGTATGGACAAATCCATTTACCTTGTGGTTGACTGAGATAACTTTGCAAGTATGTGTCCACGTTAAACTCATTGACTATGAGCAAATACTTTCGGATTGTGAACCCAAAGGAAGAAAGTGGTGAAAAGGCCTCACAAATATCAGTTTACTTGGATAACAGAAACGTGGCAGAGTCACACTTGTAATTTGGGCAGCACTGACCTAAGTGGCTACATTTAATCAAATGACCATCAAAAATGGGATGGTTTGGGAAGCAGTCCCTCTTCGTTTTGGTTAAACCTGGATTGACTCACATTTTAAAACATTTTTAAAGCATTTGAATCTAACAGTTCTCTAAGTCAATGACTTTTAATCAGTCAGTAGAACGCATAAGTTTAATAAAGGGCAAGCCAGTTATTAACAGGAAATAATTTCTTTCACTTTCTAAGATATTAGATTCTTGCTTTCAGGTGACCCAAGAAGGTTCATTTCTCTTTTTTAAAAGTATAGTTGATTTACAATGTTGCATTAATTTTTGCTGTACAGCAAATTGATTGTTACATGTATATGTACATATATTCATTTTTATATATTTTTTATAAACTCTGGTTTTTCACAGGACGTTGACTATGTTTCCCTGTGCTATACAGTAGGGCCTCGTTTCTCCACACACTAGACTGCATTTGCTGCCCCAGACTCCCACTCATCTCACCCCCACCCCCTTCCTCTTGGCCAGTCTGTTCTCTATGTCTGTGAGTCTGTTTCTGTTTCATGGATAAGTTTGTTGATGCTATTTTTTAGATCCCATATATAAGTGATATCATATAGGATTTGTCTTTCTCCTTCTGACCTACTTCACTTCACGTGATAATCTCTGTTTGGTCCATCCATTTGTTGCAAATGGCATCACTTCATTACTTTTTATGGGTGAGTAGTATTCCAGTGTTTATATACCGCATGGTTTTTATCCATCCATCAGTGGACCCTTCGATTGTTTATACGTCATGGCTATGGTGAACAGTGTGGCTATGAATATTGGGGTGCATGTATCTGTTTGAATTATAGTTTTATCTGGATATATGTCCCAAGTGTGGGACTACTGGATTATATGGTAGCTATATTTTTAAGTTTTTTCTTGAGGAACCTCCATAATGTTTTCCATAGCAGCTGCACCAGCTTATATTCCCACTAACAGTGTAGGAGTGATCCCTTTTCTCCACACCCTCTCCAGCCTTTGTTATTTGAAGATTTTTTGATGACAGCCATTCTGACTGGTGTGAGGTGATATTTCATTGCAGTTTTGATTTACATTCCTTTAATAATTAGCAACATTGAGCATCTTTTCATGTGCCTGTTGGCCAGGAAAGGTACATTGTCAAGGAAGGTACATTTCTTATCTCTCTATTTCTTTTGGGAAGGATTAGATCAAAAGATGAGAAAAAAACAGTTTCAGGGTCCTCAGAAATTCTCTTTTTTTTTAACAGTGAGATTATAGTTACTATACTTTATTCCACATCTGGTGGTTTAGTCACTAAGTCATGTCTGACTCTTGCGACCACATGGACTGGAGCCCACTGGGCTCCTCTGTCCATAGGACCTTCCAGACAAGAATACTGAAATGGGTTGCCATTTCCTTCTCCAGGGGATCTTCCTGACCCAGGGATTGAACCCTGGTCTCCTCAGCTGCAGGCAGATTCTTCACTGATTCTTTAGTGCAAGTTAATAATAACCTTCTATATGGTAATCCCAACCTACTGCAATGTCCATGACTCAGAAAAGTAACTGACCACTTTGTCCTCTAAAAAAGAGCCCCTGTTACTTAGCTCTACTGTCCTCTCAGAAAATTATCAACTAAACTCAGTTTATTCTTTCGAAAAATATACTGAGTGCCTCCCCCTAAGCAATATCTTCTGTCTGCTTTTGGTAGCTCAAGGTCTGGTGCAGGAGGCACATAACATACAGGTCAACAAAATGATGAAATAAGGTAAATCTATAATATGAATGCAGGAAAGCAGAGTATAGAGGTAGGGACTGGTGGGTAGGGGAAAAACAGGATCAGTTCAGAGTGGGAACAAAGAAAGGCCTCTCAGCTAAAAAGCCAGGAGGGAGTCAGTATGAGTGTGAACTGCTGTATCTCCCGTGCCTATAACAGAGCCCAACACATAATAGAACTTCAACACATTCTGGATGAACAAATGGATGGATGTGTGAGTAAAAAGCACTTGGGGAAGAGGGACCAGCTTGGGGAGCAAAAAGAAATCTATGTGAGTGGAGCATCATGGATGAGGAGAGGATGCTGAGAGGTGAAGTTGAGGATCCTCTTGGTAAGGAGCTTGGATTTTACACATCATGGGAAATTGTGTGAAGATTTCAAGATGGAAGTAATCTGAGTTTTGGTTTTAAACTTTGCTTGCTATTACCCCATATAGCTAAAATAATTTTGAAAAAGAAGAACAATGCTGGAGTTCTCATATTTCTTGAGTTCAAAACATACTACAAAGCTACCATAAACAAAATACCATAATCCAAAATCACTGCAGATGGTGACTGCAGCCATGAAATTAAAAGACACTTGCTCCTTGGAAGAAAAGCTATGACCAACCTAGATAGCATATTAAAAAGCAGAGATATTACCTTGCTGACAAAGGTCCATATAGTCAAAGCTATGGTTTTTCCAGTAGTCATGTATGGATGTGAGAGCTGGGCTATAAGAAAGCTGAGCACCAAAGAACTGATGCTTTTGCACTGTGGTGTTGGAGAAGACTCTTGAAGAGTCCCTTGGACTGCAAGGAGATCCAACCAGTCCATCCTATAGGAGATCAGTCCTGAATATTCAGTGGAAGGATTGATACTGAAGCTGAAACTCCAATACTCTGGCCATCTGATGCCAAGAACTGACTTGTTGGAAAAGACCCTAATGCTGGGAAAGATTGAAGGCAGGAGGAGAAGGGGATGGCAGAGGATGAGATGGTTGGATGGCATCACCGACTCGATGGGCATGAGTTTGAGTAAGCTCCGGGAGTTGGTGATGGACAGGGAGGCCTGGCGTGCTGCAGTCCATGGGGTCGCAAGGAGTCAGCAGACATGACTGAGCTACTGAACTGGCCATAAACAAAACAGCATGACACTGGCATCCAGCGCCATAGATAGAAAGCCCAGAAATAAGCCCTGGCGTATATAGTCAAGAATTGTTGATATGGATACCAAGAGTGTTCTAAGGGGGAAAGGACAATCTTTTCAACAAATGGTGTTGATAAAACTGGATATCCACACGCAAAAGAGTGAATTTGGACCATTAACCTTATACGATATGCAAAAATTAATATGATGTGGGTGAACGACCTAAATTAAGACCTAAAAATAGAAAATTCTTAGAAGAAACGGCAAGGGAAAGCTTCATTATATTTGGCAATGATTTCTTGGGGGTGACATCAGAAATACAGGCAACAAAAGTAAAAATAGGTAAATCTGACTGCATAAAAATGTAAAACTTCTGTGTTTCAAAGGACCCAATCAACAAAGCAGAATGACAATTTAACAATAGGCAAAAAATGTTTGTAAAACATGCTTGAAAAAGCATTCATATCCAGAATATATAAAGAACTCCTGAAACTCAGCAACAAAAGAAATCAAGCAAAATAGCTAAGAAAAGACAAAGGACTTGAATAGACATTTCCCCAAAGAGAAAATACAAATGGGGAAAAAGTATATGAAAATGTCTTTATGACATTTTGAGTTATGACATAATGAGCTAGTGACATTATTAGCTCCATGTCACTAATCATTAAGGAAATGCAAATCAAAATCACAATGATATGTCACCTCATGTTTGTTAGATGGCTGCTATCAAAAATCCAGAACAAAACAAGTATTGGCAAGGAAGTGGAGAAACTGAAGCCCTTGTGCCCTGTTGGTGGGAAAACCTTGTTCCAGGAGAACGAAACCTGTGTATGCTCAAATTCTATACATAAAACAGCATATTATTTACATGGAACCTATTCTCATCCTCCCACATACTTTTAAGAACTATTGATTTTTATCTTTGGCTGCCCTGGGTCTTTGTTGCTGGGCACGGGTTTTCTTTAGTCGTGGCTAGTCATTGTGGTGCATGGGCTTCTCATTGCGGTGGCTTCCTTTATTCCGGAGACAGGCTCTGGGTGGATGGAGCATGTGGACTTAGTGGTTTCAGCTCTTGAGCTCTAAAGCACAGTCTCAGCAGCTCTGGTGCACGGGCTTAGTTGCTCAGTGTTATGCGAGCTATTCCCAGACCAGGGATCAAACCCGTGTCCCTTGCGTTGGCAGGCGGATTCTTATCCACTGTACCACCAGCGAAGTCCCCTCCCCCACATTGTGAATCATCTCCAGATTGCTTAAATCCCTAATGCAATGAAAATGCCATGTAAATAGTTGGAGGCGTATGCTCAGTTGTGTCTGACTCTTTGCAACCCCATGGACTGTAGCCTACCAGGCTCCTCTGTCCATGGAATTCTCCAGGCAAGAATACTGGAGCGGGTTGCGATTGCCTCCTCCAGGGGATCTTCCCAACCCAGAGATCAAACCTGGGTCTCCTGCATTGTAGGCAGATTTTTTTATCCTCTGAGCCACCAAGAAGCCCCGTCTTGGCATAGCATTACTAATTCAAACAGTTTGCAGTTGGGAATCGGAGGCTTGGAGTTGGGAGAGAGGAAGCGGAGATGGGAATAAGGAAAATGGGGGGAAAGATAGAGAAATGGAGAATATATTCTGTGAGCCTCTAAACCAGTGTTTCTCAAACTTGCATGATTGTCAGAACCACAAGGAGTCTTGCTACCACACAGATGCTGGGCCCACCCTGAGTTTCTGATTCAGGTCTGTCTGGGGTGGAGTCCAAGAATCTGCATTCCTGAACTATTCTCAGGAGATGCTGCTGCTGCTGGTCAAAGAGCAGCATCATTTTGAGGACCACTGCTTTCAGTGGGTCTGAATTATGGCTGAATTAAAGCTTCATCTGAGAAGCTTTAAAAAATCCTGCCTTCCAGACCACACTCTGGAGCAGTAAAACCAGCCTCTGAAGACAAAACCCAGGCTAGAGTATTTTTCAGCTTCACAAGTGTTTCCAGCCGAGCAGCCAAGGTTGAGCACCTCAGTTTTGCTGCTCAAATGGAGCTGAGGAGACCAGCACCACCTGGGAGCCTGTTAGAAACGTGTACTCAAGGACTTCCCTGGTGGTCCAGTGGTTAAGACTCCAAGCTTCCAATGCTGGGGCCACCAGTTCGATCCCTGGTCAGGGAACTAAAATCCCACATGCTCTGTGGTGAGACTAAAACATTAGAAAATTTAAAGGAAAAGAAATGTAGACTCTCAGGCCCTATCTCAGACTGCTGAGCTAGAGTCTGCATCTGACAAGCAAACTTCTGACTTTGACATGCATCTGTACAGAAATCAGGCCCTGCGAGGCTGGTTCAGCCAGAAGAGATGGTACAGTGCTGGCCATAGGATGAGACTCAAATATCTGCTGAAACAGGACACTTGCTCCTGGTCCTGTCATGCTAGACAGAGTATAAAGGAAGGGCTTTACTAAGGACTAAATCCTCTAATAGGCACTGCTTTCTAATACACCCAAACATAGTTGCTTGCAAAGAGCCTTTCACTGAAAAAAATTGAGAAAAGTAGATTAAACATTTTTTCTCTCTTTTTACAGAAAATTTATTGAAGTATAGTTGATTTACAATGTTGTGTTAATTTCCGCTATACAGCAAAGTGACTCAAATTATACACATATATATTCTTTTTCAGACTTCCCTGGTGGCTCAGACAGTAAAGCGTCTGCCTGTAACGTGGGAGACCCAGGTTCAATCCCTGGGTCGGGAAGATCTCCTGGAGAAGGAAATGGCAACCCACTCCAGTATTCTTGCCTGGAGAATTCCATGGACAGAGGAGCCTGGTAGGCTACAGTCCATGGGGTCACAAAGAGTAGGACACGACTGAGTGACTTCACTTCCCTTCACAACTCTTTTTCGTATTCTTTTCCATTATGGTTTATCAAAGGATATTGGATATAGTTCTCTGGGCACTACCATAGCACCTTGTTAGTTATCCTAGAATAAACATTTTTAATCTTTAGATGGACATATTCCATTGTGTATGAAAACAGTCACTTCTGGATTGATTGTGTTTAGAATACCAATAGCTACAATCAGTGGGCTTCCCTGGTAGATCAGCTGGTAAAGAATCTGCCTGCAATGCAGGAGACCCCAGTTCGATTACTGGGTCAGGAAGATTCCCTGGTGAAGGGATGGGGTACCCAATCCAGTATTCTTGGGTTTTTCTGATAGCTCAGATGGTAAAGAATCTGCCTGCAATGCAAGAGACCTGGGTTCAATCCCTGGGTTGGGAAGATCCCCTGGAGGAGGGCATGGCAACCCACTCCAGTATTCTTGACTGGAGAATTCCATGGACAGAGGAGCCTGGCGGGCTACTGTCCATGAGGTCGCAGATTTGGACATCACTGAGTGACCAAGCACAGCACAATAAGTGTCTAGCAGCATGGAGAATATCTGCCGCCTTCATACGAGGAAAGAGACCAGTGATTCCATCTGTGTGGCCCTCCGCTTGGTTATCTTATGGTCAGTGGTCTCACTGGCTAACCACATCATCATCAGAGTGGGTTTGGTCACCCATTTTTCAGATGCTGTTTTGTGAACTTGAAGGGTGATTCAGGAGTGCCAGATAGGAAATTCTATCTTTCCAAAGAAAACAGAGGCAGCTCACATGGTGGAAAGCTACCCCAAGAGGCGTACAGCTGGCAAAGAAAGGTGATTAAACACATAGGCTCTGGATCCCAGCTGCTTGGGTTTGAATCCTGCACCTCCTACTAACTCACCCTGTGAGTTAGTAAACTGGCTCTTATTCATTCCCTCATCTATATCATGTGGATAATGGTGATGATAACAGTCCCTGCCTCACAGGGTGTTGAGAGGATAAAATGAGTTAGTATCTGTCCAGCTCTTGGGTCTGGCCAATCACAACATAGTTGCTACATAATGATTGCTGAATACGCAGGAGAGGAAACACAAGAATATATATTCTTTTGTGTAGTTCAACTCCAGGAAACACCAAAAAGATAATATCTTAATTTATAGAAAAATATCCTCTATGTCTATGGGACTAAGTCATTTAAATTCTCCCATTAAGAGGATGGTTCACGGAGAGAAATTTTTTGGGTCTTGATACTGGGATTGCATCAGTTTGGTGAATAAATTTCTCCTAATGGGATGGACCATAATTTTCAACTGTGTAGCCAAATAACCAAAAATAAGTAATACATCATTTATAATAAAAATGATAAAAAGATGAAGAGGAAGTTAGAATAAGATAAAATAACACATAATAGACCATAAACACCTTAGAAAATCCCCTTCTCTGAAGAAGAGTTGAACACAGTGAATTAAGAAGAAAAGGCTCTTGTGGACCATTTATATCTCATAGGTTTCATATTCACAAGTGATTGGGAGATTATTTCTTTGTAAATTTATTTTGCAAAATATATATTAAAAAATTTTTAATTTATTAAAAAAACATTTTCTACAGTTTTTGTCTCAGCTGACAAAATGTAGAGCAAAATGCTTTCCCCTCTGTTGAATGGAAGGAGACACGCCTGCAGCCTTACCCAGAGAGCTTCCCTGGTCATGAGGGTCTATCTCTTGGGTTATGTGAGTCCACCCCGCCGCATAATCCAAATATGCTAAAACACACACACACACAAATATAATCCAGGCTGCTTTCCCCACCCCCACAGCCTCCATGAAACCACCACCAGCTAAACACAAGGATCACATCACATCACCCCAATCACACATCTCAAATGGGAAAGACAGCCTAGCCAACAGTCCCCGTCCTGCCAGTGGGGAAGCCTCTCTGTCTTGCTTTGCAGGAAGTTGCCTCAGTGGTCAGTCCTTCAGCTCTTTTGTCAGTCCCTTGGCCACCTGAAAAGCTGAAGTGCCCCATCCGTGACTCTCTGCAGCCTCCCTCCTTTAGAAATCTCCGGTGTAGCCTCTCTCCTGAACCCCAGGCTCATTGCTCAAGGTCTACACTTCCCCCAGTACGTCTCACAACTGTCTCAAACCTGTCATATCCCAAACTGAGCTTCTGATCTTCTCCCAAACCTGCTCCTTCCAAATATGAGCAGATGGCATCTTCAGTCTTCTAACTGTCCAGGACAAATACCTTGTAGCCATTTCCCAGTCTTCTCCAATCCATCAGGAAATCCTAATCCAGAAATTACACAGAATTTCTCTATAATGGCCTATTGGGGAAAGAATCTAAAAAAGAGTGGATATATGTATGACTGATTGACTTTGCTGTACACCTGTAACTAACACAACATTGCAAACCAGCTAGCCTCAAAAAAAATTTTTTTTTTAAGAAAATTATGCAGAATTTGATCTCTTCTCATCATCTCTGATCTGAGCTGCCTTGGCATCTTACCTGGATTAGTGCAACAGCCTTTTAATCTTTCTAAAAAGTTAGTCAGATTATATCACTCCTCTGTTCAAAAGCCTGCACGGCCCCGCATGTCACCCAGTGAAAATTAAAGTCCTTACAGGCTTCTGTGGTCTGGTCCGCTGCCCCGTTTCCTCTGTGACATCACCTCCTGCTGCTCGCTCCTTTGCTTCCTGTCCCCCTCTGAGCTCCCTCTGCTTCAGGATCTTTGCACCGGCACTTCTGGCCACTCTCTTGCCTCAAGTGACTGCATGGCTTACTCCCTCAGTTCTTAAGGTCTTTTCTCAAAGATCGTCTTCACAATGAGACTCACCCCGATCGCTGTATTTAGAACTTTCGACCTCCCACTACACTCCCAATTCCCTTCACCCTGTATTCCCTTTTCATTTCCCTTATCACTTAAAAAAAATATTTATTTTAGTTTTGGCTGCGCTGGGTCTACGTTGCTGTGTGGGAGCCTTCTCTAGTTGCAGACAGCGGGGGCCACTCTTTGTTGCAGGGCTTCCCTTGTTGGGGCGCACAAGCCCCAAGTGCAGAGGCTTTAGTAGTTGCAGCCCACGGGCTCACTAGCTGTGACGCACAGGCTTAGGCACTCTGCAGCATATGGGATCCTCCCAGGTCAGGGATGGAGCTTGTGTTCCCTGAATCGGCAGGTGGGCTCCTATCCACTGTGCTACCAGGGAAATCTTCCCTGAGCGCTTTTAATCTCTAATATGCTAAATGATTTTTATTATTTATTATTTATTTATTTTTTATTATAAATAAAAATAAAACATATCAAAATATATAATATATAAATAATTTATAAATATAAATACAATATAAAATATAAAAATAAAATATATTAAATATGTTTAAAATAAATATATATTAAAATAAATATATTATTTTGTTTAATGTTATTTTATTATTACTAAATGATATTTATTATTATCTGTCTCCCCTTGCTAGAATGTAAGCACCATGGTCATGGAAATTTGACATCTTTTGTTCTTATAGTAGGTACTCAATAAATATTTGTTAAAGGAGTGAATTCCTGATTGGCTTGACTATGACTTCAGTATTCAGCAGTCCTGCTGGGGCAAGGAGCCCCAGTAATTTAGGTCATCAGAAGGGCGTGTCATGTTTGAGAGGCTGAAAAAGCGGCCTCTTCAGTAAGCACTCAGCGAGGAGTACGGAGTGTTGCCTGTGTCCGGCCCACGCCTTGTCCCTGCTGTCTTCTTCCCTCTGACCTCTGAGGGCTACTTGTGCTGCCAAGGACATGCTGTTCTGATGCTGCTGCTGCTGCTGCTAAGTCATTTCAGTCGTGTCCGACTCTTTGCAACCCCATGGACTGTAGCCTACCAGGCTCCTCAGTCCATGGGATTCTCCAGGCAAGAACACTGGAGTGGGTTGCCATTTCCTTCTCCAACGCATGAAAGGGAAAAGTGAAAGTGAAGTCGCTCAGTCGTGTCCGACTCTTCGCGACCCCATGGACTACAGCCCACCAGGCTCCTCGGTCCATGGGATTTTCCAGGCAAGAGTACTGGAGTGGGGTGCCATTGCCTTCTCCTGTTCTGATGCTAGTTCTCTCCAGTCTCAACCTAGTATTAGTCTGCTTGGACTTCCGGCACTTTCTGCCACCCAATGCAACACCAATGTATATAATCATCAGTGACACCAACTGACCTGGTAGGCTGTGGCCAGTCCCTGGTCAGTGCCAGGCTACGGTAAATAGAGGTGTGTTTGTAGGCCTGAGGTCCTTAGCTTAGTATATCGTGTAATTGCACTTCCCCACTGCTGCCTGGAACCAAAAGGAAGGGCCAGGGGTACCAAAATACTTAGCCTAGCTCTTTGGAGGAGCTGCCGTCTTACAGCCCTCCCATCTTCAGAATCACAAGATGTGTATCCCTCAAAGCCTTAAGATTTGGTTGACAAAGCCATAGACAGATTTTAGAATGAATAGGATAAGCCCCCCCAGATGACCAGAACAGCTCTCACGCCCAGTCATCTCAGAGGCATTGGTCATCGTTCCGTCTTTCTGTCTCAATTAATGCTTCTTCTTTGATTAAAAAAAAGCTACAGGGGAAATAAAAGGAAACTATCAATCTGTCAGGCTGAACCGTGAACATAGAGTAAGTCAGCACATGCCTGTTGGAAATGTAACAAGAATTAATTTTTTTTCTTTCACTGTGTTTGTTGTTTGCTTGTTGTTAGTCACTCAGTTGTGTCCAGCTGTTCGGGACCCCGTGGACTACAGCCCACCAGGCTCCTCTGTCTGTGGGATTCTCCAGGCAAGAATACTGGAGTGACATTATTCAGTTTAGTTCAGTTCAGTTGCTCAGCTGTGTCCGACTCTTTGCGACCCCATGAATCGCAGCATGCCAGGCCTCCCTGTCCATCACCAGCTCCCAGAGTTCACCCAAACTCATGTCCATTGAGTCAGTGATGCCATCCAGCCATCTCATCCTCGGTCGTCTCCTTCTCCTCCTTCCCCCAATCCCTCCCAGCATCAGAGTTTTTTGCAATGAGTCAACTCTTCACATGAGGTGGCCAAAGTACTGGAGTTTCAGCTTTAGCATCAATAGAGAAATGCAAATCAAAACCACAATGAGGTATCATCTTACATTGGTCAGAATGGCTGCCATCAACAAGTCTACAAACAATAAAAGCTGGAGTGGGTGTGGAGAAAAAGGAACCCTCTTACACTCCTGGTGGGAATGCAAACTGGTACAGCCACTATGGAGAACAGTACAAGGATTCCTTAAAAAACTGGAACTAGAACTGCCATATGACCCAGCAATACACACTGAGGAAACCAGAATTGAAAGGGACACGTATACCCCAGTGTTCACTGCAGTACTGTTTACAATAGCTGGGACATGGAAGCAACCTAGATGTCAATCAGCCAAAGAATGGATAAGGAAGTTGTGGTACATATACACAATGGAATATTACTTAGCTATAAAAAAGAATGCATTTGAGTCAGTCCTAATGAGGTGGATGAAACTGGAGCTTATTACACAGAATGAAGTAAGTCAGAAAGAGAAACACCAATACAGTATATTATTGCATATATATGGAATTTAGAAAGATGGTAACGATGATCTTATATGCAAGGCAGCGAAAGAGACACAGATGTAAAGACAGATTTTTGGACTATGTGGAAAAAGGCAAGGGTGGGATGACATGAGAGAATAGCATTGGAACATGTATATTACCACGTGTAAAATAGATGACCAGTGCAAGCTCAATGCATGAAGCAGGCCCCTCAAAGCCGGTGCTCTGGGACAACCCAGAGGGATGGGGTGGAGACTGAGGTGGGAGGACAGGGAGACACATGTGTACCCATGGGTGATTCATGTTGATGTATGGCAATAACCACCACAATATTGTAAAGAAATTATCCTCCAGTTAAAATAATTTGGTTAATTAAAAAAAATTTACCAGAGTGGGTAACCATTCCTTTCTCCAGGGGATCATCTCAACCTAGGGATCGAACCCAGGTTTCCCACATTGCAGGCAGATTCTTTACATCTGAGCCACCAGGGAAGCCTAATATGGCAACACTAAATAGCAAATGGAATCACATACATGGCAAGAAAATACATATCTTCTGAATAAAGTTAAAGGCAATATCACTCATTTCATTAATAATTTTGGCTATTTGGGAGCAGGATATGGAAAAGAGTGTTTTATGGAGCAGGAATTCTACATATAACGATTTAAAATATTTTTTTTCTATGAAAGAATGATAATAAATCATGTTTTAAAAGTAAAATGATGATTGTCCTTGAGGTTTCCCAAGGGAAGCTACCAGTTCCTGGGAGGGAGAAGCTGACAAGTAATTATAGGAGCAACATTACTTTTAAGAATCTGCACTGTGCCAGCCATTTTTTTTTTCATTTATTTTTTATGAAACTATAGATGACTTACACGGAGAAGGCAATGGCACCCCACTCCAGTACTCTTGCCTGGAAAATCCCACGGACAGAGGAGTCTGGTAGGCTGCAGTCCATGGGGTCACGAAGAGTCGGACACAACTGAGTGACTTCACTTTCACTTTCATGGAATGGAGAAGGAAATGGCAACTGACTCCAGTGTTCTTGCCTGGAGAATCCCAGGGACAGGGGAACCTGGTGGGCTGCTGTCTATGGGGTCGCACAAAGTCAGACACAACTGAAGTGACTTAGCAGCAGCAGCAACAGCAGCAGATGACTTACAATGTTATATTAATTTCAAGTGTATAACATAGTAATTCAATATTTTTGTAGCTTCAGCTCCGTACAAAGTTACTATAAAATATTGACTATTATATATCTCCGGTGCTGTACATTGCATGGTTGTAACTAATTTTATACCTAGTAGTTATGTCTCTTAATCCCTTTCACCTGTTTAGCCCTTCACCCCACCTCTCTTGCTTCTGGTAATCACTAGTTTGTTCTCTGTATTTGTGAGTCCGTTTCTGTTTCGTTACATTTGTTCATTTCTTTTATTTTGGTGTGTGTGCCAGCCACCTTAATACACATGTATAAACTTGCTAGATTCTTCCTGTGAAAATAAGTTTTTATGTCTCTTTTACATTAATAGGTAAGGTAATGAGGACTCAGAGGGCTAATGTAACTTGCCCAAGGTCATGCAGTAAGTGGCAGAATCAGGTTCTGAATGGAGGATGGGTTGTTGCAAGGCTGTGCTAAGTGCCTAGATCAAACCATACCTTTTCCCAACTTTGATCGTGGGCTACTTCTGTGGGAGGAATATTTCAGACTTTCAGGTGGAGCATGTACAGTCTCTAGAACAGTTGCGGGTATGTAATGGAGGCTCAACACATGTTGTTTCTTCTATCTTCCCTTAAAATGATCTCTGATGGCACCCGGAGTAATGAAATAAATACTACGTGTGACCTTAGACAAAAAAAGTGCAGGATGATCATAACAATAGCAGATGTTTACATAGTACCCTCTCTTTGCTGCTGCTACTGCTAAGCCGCTTCAGTCGTGTCCTACTCTGTGCGACCCCAGAGACGGTAGCCCACCAGGCTCCCTTGACCCTGGGACTCTCCAGGCAAGAACATTGGAGTGGGTTGCCATTTCCTTCTCCAATGCATGAGAGTGAAAAGTGAAAGTGAAGTCGCTCAGTCGTGTCCGACTCTTAGCGACCCCATGGACTGCAGCCCACCAGGCTCCTCCGTCCATGGGATTTTCCAGGCAAGAGTACTGGAGTGGGGTGCCAGGGCCTTCTCTTTGCCAGTGTGCTATTCTGTCATTTATGTGAAGGTTTTTTGGTTACTTTTAGCGTTTAATCTTTTTAAATTTTTTATTGCGGTATAGTTGCTCTACAGTGTCATGTCAGTTTCCGCCGTACAACAAAAGTGAATCAGCTCTCCATGTACTCATATCCGGTCCTTCTTGAGCCTCCCTCCCACCCTCACCCCATCCCACCTTTTTAGTCATCCCAGAGCACTGCACGGAGCTCCCTGTGCTTTACAGCTTCCCCCTAGCTATTTATTCACACACAGTAGTGAGTATATATGTCAACCCCAATCTTCCAATTCGTTCCACATCCTCGTCCGCCTGCCAGGACCACACGTCCACTCTCTATGTCTGCGTCTCTATTTCTGACCTGCAAGTAGTTTCATCTGTACCATTTTTCTAGACTCCACATGTGTGTGTTGATACAAAATTTGTGTTTCTCTTTCTGACTTCCTTCACTCTGTTTGACAGTCCCTTGGTCTATCCACATCTCTGCAAATAAACCCAATTTCATTCCTTTTTTATGACCGAGTAATATTCCATTGTATTTATGCACCACATCTTCTTGTGTTTTAAGTCATTTAACCACTTCAGCTGCCCTATGGAATATACTCTGTTGTCACCCCATTTAACAGACTTGCCAAGGCTTTACGTATACAACTAATAAGTGAGAGAAGTGGAGCTTGGACTTGGGCAGTTCAGCTCCAGAGTCCAAGCACCTAACCTCTATGATATTCTGTCTGCTAGATGGTAGACCTCCTTTGGTGTAGGTACTGTGTGTATGATGTGCATATGTGTCCTCCACATGTTATGACTGCTGTGAATTGCACTGATATGATCTGTGGCTCCATCTGACGTTGCATCAGTGTGAGTCCATGGTTTGAGATTTCTCTTCATCCTATAGCAATGACTCAATCAGAGATTTGCCATAAACTAGGTGGCGGAGATGCCTTCAACACACCCAGAGGGAGTGGGCTAAAGTTTAAGGGATCAACCCAGGACCCCACCACCCTTAAGCTTTGGAAAGACGCAGTGAAAAAGGAAATCGACACTGCAATTTGTTAAATTGCAGACTGTACTGATGGCACAGTTACAGTGAATACTGTGCCTTTCTCAAATCATCACACAGGGTTAGACCTGTGAGGATTCTCTTATAAGCTGGTAGCAGGCAAAAGTCGACTTTCATAGCAGAAATCTGTTCTGGAATTCACTGCTGCCTTTTGAGACTGAAGCTAGTTAATTCTGCCTCCTAGGTATGGCCAGACCACCCATGGTCTCCACCTTCTTTGTAAGTCTATGAATAAAACTCTCTGTAATGAGGTCCATTTTTGTGCAACAATAAAATGTTTCTGAGAAGGATGTTAGAGCCACAGACCTTCTTTAAATAGTGGTATCTTGTGTTGTTTACTTTTAAAATAATCTCTAGTGCAAGAGGGGACTGTGTCCTTGAAGAACTGCCCCAGAGAGCTCGTGAACAGGAACAATGGTCTGTACCACTGCTTTCTGGAAAGCAGATGGGCTTTTCATGTGAACCCAGCAAGGGGTCAGACCACACTGACATATATTTTCTGGTTTCTAGTCTTACTTCCACTGCTATTGCGGACTGTGTTACACAACCCTCTGACCCAAGGCCCAGCCATGTGAGCTTTTTATCAGCTCATAGAATGGTTTCTGCAAAGCATGGCGCCCTCCAGGGCTTAGGGGCCAGTGGACAACCAGACCTCAGGATCTGGGCACCAACACCCAGATCCCAAGTTCAACTCTGAAATAGAAGCATGATGTCACCATGGGCCAATCAAATTGCTTGTCTGAGTTCAGTCCTGGATGCCCTGGGATAGTGATTCCAGAAGATTGGTGTGTGATACTCTCCAGTAGCTCGAATAATGCGTGTGTGTGTGTGTGTGTGTGTGTGCCCGCTTCGTCTTTCAGTCATGTCCTACTCTTTGTGATGCCATGAACTGCAGCCCATCAGACTCCTGTGTCCGTGGGATTTTCCAGGCAAAATTACTGGAGTGGGTTGCCATGCCCTTCTCCAGGGGGATCTTCCCACCCCAGGGACTGAACCCTTGTCTCTTGTATCTCCTGCCTTGGCAGGTAGATTCTTTACCACTAGCATCACTCAGTAGCTTAAATAATATGAAAATGTTAATTAACTGAAAAATAATTCTTTCATCCTATTTATTTAGTGTATTTCTTTTTTTGTCAGTGCAAGGATTAGTTGGGGAAAGGGGATTCATTTTTCTTTTTCTAGGTTAGCGGAGCATAAGCTAAGAAGAAAATGTCTCAATAATTGATGCTCATCACCCACTCAATTGCTTAATCCATCATTTTAACTAGGAGTCATTTACATGTCCTGTCTTTCATCACAGCCACTATCCAAACCAGTGAGTCATATCCGAGAGGTATCCGAGATATTTCCAAGACAGTTCTGGAATTTGACCATTTCCTTCATACCCACTGCTAGGACTTTCGTCAAAGTCATGATCACCCCTCACTCGGACCAAGGCAACAGCCCCCAAAGTGGTTTCTGCTCCCCTTCTTGCCTCTCTATACTCTACACAGCCAGAGAGATCTTTCTTTATGAAATTATATACCTCTCCTGCTTAAAGCTCTCCAGTTCTTCCCCTTTGCAACCAGATTAAAATCCAGACTCCTTACCATGGCTTGTGAGATTCTGCACAGTGCTGACTCCTGGCCCTTCTCTTCACCATCTGTCTCCAGGCACCACCTCACCCACAGTGCTTCACACACGGCTGTGTTCTTGGTTCAAGACTCTTGCACTGACTTTCACTGCACCTGGAATGCTTGCCTAGATCTTCACTGCTGCCCCCTCCTTATCATTCAGTCTAACTCAAACAGTATCCTCTCAAGAAGGAAGAGAAATGCCTTTCATCCCAACTTGCACCCTTGCTGGATTCTATCCCCGCACCCTGAGTGTAAAATCCACAAGGGCAGGGACTGTGTCAGTACTGCTGGATACTCCTCTGCAGTGCACAGCACTGGGTGTTGCACCTAAGACGTGCTGAGAAGATGAATGAATTCCTGCATCCCAGCTGGTTTGGACATTTATTGCTGGTAAAGTTCTTGCACCTAATGAGCACATTTAAGCCATCTTGCACTCAGCCACAAGGTGATAATTAAAAACACACTGATTTTTAGTTGGTTGTATTACTGTCCAATATTTTGGCCACCTGATCTGAAGAGCCAACTCATTGGAAAAAACCCCAACTCAGGAAAAATTGAGGAAAGGAGGAGAGGGGAGCAACAGAGAATGAGATGGTTGGATGACATCACAGATTCAATGGGCATGAGTTTGAGCAAGCTCCAGGAGATGGTGAAGGACAGGGAAGCCTGGCATGCTGCAGTCTATGGGGTCACAGAAAGTGGGACATGACTGAGTGACTGAACCGCAACAGACTGTTTTAAAATTTGCTCCGTACAATTCACTCCCTTATTGCTATACCTAGGATAGACGATTCCCAGAGCCCTGCTTTTGGCACCATTCTGAAATAGAAATAGACCTCTTCATACCACTGATGGTAGAAGACAGCGTCAGCAGATTCAGAAAACATGAATTGTTCAGAATAGAGGGAGTCACAAAGCAAGATCACTAAAACCAGTGAAGATAAATCACTCCTGGTTTATAAGTAAATGGGTAGGAATTTTGCAGAGCGTTTTTGGAAGAAGCAGGTAGGATAAGTAAAGCTATACTGCAGTAACAAAGAACACACAAATTTCGGTGGCTGAACACACAAAAAAGTGACTTTTCGCACCCATCATGCATCGTCAATGTGAGGTGGTAAGACCTCATTCTACTCATTTTAGCTACTCCAGGATGCAAGTTCTATCTCAAAATGTGAGTCTGTGTTTGTTGAGGCAGGAAAAGAGAACACGGTGAAGTATGTATAAGCTCTTATAGACTCTGCTGGAAAAGGATGCTCAGAGCTTTCACCACAGGAAGTTATTACCATATGGCACATCTAGCTTTAAGAAATCATGGAAGTATAATCCCTACCAACGTACTAGAAGGAGAGCTGAACCATTTGGGGAATCATCCTAGTAATACAATTGATTCAAAATTTGTACTTAGAGAATTTTGAGCAACCATAAATGTATAAATAAATGCAGTGGATATGTGCACAGCATGGATCATACTGTTATGGCCAACAGCAGATGAAAGCTGAGACAATAGAATAAGAATAACAGGATTGGGCATTAACAGAAGAATATGGATTTAAGTCAGATCAGATTTGTCACTGAAAGTCACTCAGTCATGTCCAATTCTTTGTAACCCTATAGACTACACAGTCCATGGGATTCTCCAACCCAGGGATCGAACCCAAGTCTCCCACATTGCAGGCAGATTCTTTACCAGCTGAGCCACCACGAAAGCCCAAGAATACTGGAGTGGGTAGCCTATCCGTTCTCCAACAGATCTTCCCAACCCAGGAATCAAACTGGGGTCTCCTGCATTGCAGGTGGATTCTTTACCAGCTGAGCTACCAGGGAAGCCCTTCTTTATTGGAGTTTTGTGAGAGATTTAATCCTGAAAGTTCTATGCACCAACAGTAGCACTAGGGTATTAGCTGTATTCCCTCAAGACAATTGAAAAAATCGTCTCTCAAATAACATTCTGTGGAGCTCACTTCTGTCATGGAACCCTCGTTGAAGCAAGGCTCTTTGTCATACATGTATAAATGTTTTCACCATCCTTAAATAGGGAGGCCTAGGAAGCACTGGGGAAACAAAAAATTCATGTGACTTGGTTTTTTTTTTTTTTTGTAATATTTGCTTTATTATAGTGGTCTGAAACAGAATCCACAGTGTTTCTGAGGTATATCTGTAATATATATATGTACACCTGTGGCTGATTCATGTTGATGTATAGCAGAAACCAGGACATATTGTAAAGCAAATATCTTGCAAGAGAAAAAAACAAAACAAAACATAATTGGGCCAGAACTCCCTTCCTCCAGGTAAAAGAAACTCGGAGAGTTGAAGCGTTTTTATTAAAATTCAACAGGGACCTCCCTGGTGGTCCAGTGGTTAACACTCCATGCTTCCAACGCAGGAGGTGTGAGTTCCATAAACTGGTCAGGGCACTAAGATCCTACTTGCTGCTAAAATTTTTTAAAAAAGAAAAATTAAACAGGAAAGTTCAACTAAAATCGAATCTGCTGGGTTGGGACCAAAAATACATGATGGGTTATGAAAAAGAACTTTGTAACAAGCTGATGGTTTGGCCTTGGAGGCACCAGCCTTTTGGGGGGTTTAGTTAATGTAGACTCTGCCCAGCTGGGATGACTTGGTTGGTGCAGCTCCATCCCAAATATCCAGCCTCCCTTTTCCTGGTGCCAGTGGGCTAGTCTGCATGATCTTCTCAAGGTGATGGCAGAAGTACAAGGAACCCTGGGAAAAACACATAAGGCCTCTTGAGGCTCTGGCTCTGGATGGGGACAGTATGACGTTGGCCTTATTGGCAAAAACAAGTCACAGGTCCAAAACCCCAAACCAAGAATCACAGGAGGACATCCTGCCCAAATTGAATGTACATTGCACAGTTAGGTGGAAAGAAGTGAAGATGCAAGGTGGGGGGGGTGGGTAAACCAGCAACAACCCCCCACACCCAAAACTGCAAAGAGCTAATTAGACTTTCGATCACAAATTCGAGTAAATAAACAGATTTCTAATAAATAATAATTTGTACATTACATGTTTACTAAAGGAAGGTTATTTGCCCTCTCAGCAAGATTCTGACCCTATTCTTTCAAACAAAATCTATCTTTAAAAATGTGATGAGGAGTATTGTTTGTTTTTCTCATCTAACCGGAGTTTTGTGGCAGCGTAAGCTCTGGCTACTTTCTTTGCCGTCTGGCAAGAGCACGGCTTCCCTCTAAACGGTTTTGATTCAGTCTACCTCTGAGAAAGGGCAGGGCACATAACAGCGACATGTGCAGGGTTGAGTGGAGGGGATTAAAAACATCTCTTTGCCACTGGGAGGAAAACAAAACAGAGCTGTGTTTAGATTTTAACTTCCTTGTGGGCAGACATGTCTTACCCTTCTTTGGATTCCTGCCTGTGATAAAAACTGGGGGCAGAGCGCTGTGGTAAAACAGACACTGGCCTAGGAGTCGGAAGCCTGATTCTCAGCTCAGCAGGTCACTACCGCTCATGAGCTTAAACCAGTTGCTTTAGCTCTCTGGCCCTCAATTTCCTGTTCTGTGAATGGGAACTGATGGTAAGGCGACCTACTTATCTCCAAAGGTGTGTGAAGAACCAATAACATAGCAAACAGAGATGTGCTCCCATATACACGCAGTCCGTCTAAATTCTGTTCTTGTTAGGACATGAGCTTAAGGAGACCAAGGCTATGGGTTTAAGCTCCTTAGATTTCAGACTCAGGAAAAAGCTGCTCCAACACCCCTACATGTTGCTTCTTTCCCTTCTGGTGAAATCAGGAGTTAGGAGGAGCAGAGCAACTTCGATGCTTCTGGAAAGAGTGGTTCTGAGAAGCCCTGCCCCTAACCAATTTATTTTAACATGTTTTTTGAAGTTGTGGACTACATGAAATATCTAAAGAAAGCTATGTTTCCTCTTGCCGGGGCAAAGAAAAAAAGTGCACCTAAGTCTTATGAGGTTCCATGGTAACTCGGTGGTAAAGAATCTGCCTGCCCGAATCTGTAAAGAACGCAGAAGACGCAGGAGACATGGGTCTGATCTCTGGGTGGGGAAGATACCCTGGAGAAAGAAATGGCAACCTGCTCCAGTATTCTTGCCTGGAAAATCTCATGGACTGATGAGTTTGGTGGACTACATACAGCCCATGGGGTCACATACAGTCGGACATGACTGAGCGACTAAAGAACCACCAGCACAAGTCTCTGAGCACACACTCCTCTTAGAACCCTTGCTTTAGAGAAATAATTGCCCTGAACATAGTCTCAGCGCTCAGCCCGGCACTGCTGGGAGCCCTGTCTATGTTTCCGCAAGACGACTCCACCAGAGCTCCACTGACAGAACTAAGCCCTCTCACCGGGCTTCTTTCTCTTGTTTTCTGCTTCTCCTCTCCACAGAGAGAGAGATTTGGCTCCAAGATGTTAGTGTATATTGGCCCAGGATGCTCTTCCAAGGCTGTTTTGCAAAAAGATTTTCCTTCAGCCATCCTCCTCCATGCCCCCTCCCTCTCCCACTCCTCTTTTTCTTCTTCCAATTCTCCTCCTCCTCCTCTTTCTTTTCTTCCTTAGAAACAGCTCTTTTCTATTATTTCACAGAGGCATACCATGCTGAGGCACCTACAGTGGTCCCCAACGTTTTTGGCACAGGGACTGGTTTCGTGGAATATAGGTTTTCCACGGCCTGAAACGGGTGAGGGGTAAGGGGTGGTTTCAGGATAATTCAAACACGTTACATTTATCATGCACTTTCTTTCTAATCTAATGTCCTTGCTGATCTGACAGTAGGTACCAATCCACAGTCAGAAGTTGTGGACCCCTGCCTCAACAGACATCATAAAAAGCCCATCATTAATTAGTATAAGCTCACTGAAATTGTTTGGTCTGATAGCTCAGTTGGTAAAGAATCCGCCTCTAATGCAGGAGACCCTGGTTCAATCCCTTGGTCGGGAAGATCCACTAGAGAAGGAATAGGCTGCTCACTCCAGTATTCTTGGGCTTCCCTGGTGGCTTAGATGGTAAAGAATCCACCTGCAGTGTGGGAGACCTTGGTTCGATCCCTGGGTTGGGAAGATCCCCTGGAGAAGGGAAAGGCTACCCACTCCAGTATTCTGGTCTAGAGAATTCCATGGACTGTGTAGTCCATAGGGTCACAAAGAGTCAGACACAACTGAGCTTCTTAAAAACAAAAGTAGGGAAAGAATCCAAGGCGTTCATTTACATCCCTTATTCTTCAGTTGCTCAGCTGTGTCTGACTCCGCGGCATCCTAGACACCAGACTTCCCTGTCCTTCACTATCTCCTGGAGTTTGCTCAAACATCCCTGCTGCTGCTGCTGCTGCTAAGTCGCTTCAGTCGTGTCTGACTCTGTGCGACCCCATAGACGGGAGCCTCTGTCCCTGGGATTCTCCAGGCAAGAACACTGGAGTGGGTTATCACTTCCTTCTCCAATGCATGAAAGTAAAAAGTGAAAGTGAAGTCGCTCAGTCGTGCCCAACTCTTAGCAACCCCCTGGAGGTGAGTAAATCATAGCACCTTAAATAATAAACAAATAAGCAACTACTCCCTTCCCTCCAGCATTTCCTTTTGTGGCAGAACTGCTAGTTTAGCTCTCCAGTATAGGTTACCAGTTAAAAGTACACATAAACTTGGTTATTATCCAAAGCATCCCACCTTGGAGGACGTTTAGGCTTATTACCACCGAAGGATGAGGATCACTGGAAAAAATGAGCAAGGCATATAAGGACTAAGTGCGGGAAAAGAAATTATGACTCTGAAAATTCACAGACCATGACAATTGGAAAAAAGATGATATCAGCAAATGTGGTGATTTTTCTACAGCACTCAAATTCCTGTCTTGTATGTCAACTGAAAAGAACTTTGTCCCAGGGATATCACACCATAATCCACACACACGCTGAGGTTTTGAAATTTTTTAAAATAATAATTGCAAAAATGTTTAAATAGTCTTCTATTCCAGTTCATCCATTACCTTTCTTGGTGATATTTTCTGATGGTTGGACAAGTGATCATTTTATTCTATTGACATTATTTTACATCAGTATCATTTTTATACTTACTGTACATCACATTGCTCAGATTTAATTTATGAGCAATTAAACAGAGATGCTGCCCTTTTAAAATATCTTTCTACGTGCTTAAAAGTTGCCCAGGGAAAGAACAGCAAGAGGAGGACACTGCTAAGCCATGGATTTAACGATTCTTCTGCGGTTATGGACTTCATAGAATACCTAACGAAAGTGATGGCTCCTCACCCCACTGCCCGCCCTGGGAAGGGGCGCCCCTATACAAGTGAGTGTGTGCTAAGTCGATTCAGTCGCATCCGACTCTTTGCAACCTCATGGACTGTAGCCTGCCAGGCTCCTCTGTCCATGGGATTCTCCAGGCCAGATGACAGGATTGGGTTGTCATGCCTTCCTCTAGGGGGTCTTCCTGACCCAGGAACTGAACCCACAGAACCTGAGTTTCTTAAGTCTTCTGCATTGGCGGGTGGTTTATTTACCACTACCATCACCTGGGAAGTCCCGCACCTATGCATACGGACACACAATTTCAGGATTTAGGTGGAGCTTCGCTCCTCCTAGAACTTCTGCTTTAAAGAATTAATTTACTTGCCATGCACTGGTAGGGAGATTGTAGTTTCTCTAGTTCATGCTGGCAATGATTGTTTTCTCCTTCTTCAGGCAATAGCCTACTGGAAATAAAAAACCAGGTGAACTCTAATAGAAAATAACCAAACTACTTAAAAGAAAATGAAGGTGAGCAACCACGCCTTTCTATGTGCTTTTATTTGGCTTTTATGAAAATGTTTTGGGTGTGGGAACTCGCGTTTACAGCTGTGAGATTCTCTCATCTTTTGAACCCCGTTATATGTATAGCAGCTATAGAAAGAGGTGACGGTCACAGATAAAGATTTAGTCATCCATGCAAACTACTTCGCTGCATATTTTGCATAGCATTTCAAAGTGTTTCAAATAAGTGCCCACCTATCTGAGATGGCTGGTAAACATGAAAGAGAACTAGAAAAGTGCATTGACCATGATTTCCATACCATTTGCATGACTGTTAAAAGACAGTGCTATTAGCAATGATTGCTCAGAACTGGTCTGAAAGGGGCATGGGTTTGAAAGAGGTATTGTTTACTCTGAAGGAAATATTGTTTTCTTTCTTCTATGGATAAAGATCTCATCTAATTGCTCTCATTAGATTTTTCTCTGGAGAAACTGGCACTGATCAATATTTCTCTGGAGGATCTATTGAGTAATAGATCATCCATGTTTTTTTTTTCTTTTATTTATAAAGATTAAATCAATAAGCCCGCTGATACTACACTAAAATGATTTACAAATAAAATAAATACTATTCAGATGTCCATGATTTAGACTTCTATTCCTTCTTCCTATTCCCTTTTCTTTTCTGCCCTGAAGGAAATTAACTTTGAAAAAAATCTTCACCAAAGAGTGACCCAGAACCTGGGAAAAAGAGTAAATTTCAGCTACTGAGCTCTACTGGTTAAGGAAATCTAAGGGCAATAATTTGGAAGGAGATATTTCTTGTAGAAGCCACTGCCACCATAATCATCACCACCACCATCATAATCATCACCACCCCTACCATCACCAGCAACATCAACACCAGCAGCACCACCTCCACCTGTTAGCCCCATCATCACCACCTCCATCGCCATCGTCATCATCACCGTTACTGCCTCTATCATCAATGTTGTTAATATTATTGACCATTACTATGTGCCAGGAGCTGTGCTGGGAACTTCCCTTAGCACTGCTTTAATAAACCTCCTCTTTCACATGAAGCAGACATTTGCTCATGCTAGTTCCATTGCTCCAAGGCTCTTCCCTGCCCCTCTCTGATTAGCACTGATGACTGAACGACTAAGCAGAGCACAGCATAGCATCCTTCAGAGAACACTTGCCTGGTGAAAAAGCCCCATCCCCGATTCTATGTCCTTCTGTGCCCTTTGCTCTTATCCACTACTAAACTGTAAGCTCTAGGAAAATGGGGACTGCATCACTTCTTACACTCTAGGCAGCATGTCACATACGGCACACCGCCTAGGACTTGAAACTGTAATTGTTCAGTACATGCTGCGTTGGGCCACGTGTGCAGCCACAGAGCGTGGAATTCAGGACGCCACTCCAGTACTTTCCAACATTAGAGACTTGCCCACTATTGCCACACCTTCCCCCTTCCTCCTCTGCCTTCCTTCTTCTCTTCCTCCTCAGCACAAGAGTATAGTGTATTAGTAAAAGGGATGCTTTCATATTTAGACATCTGAGTTTAAATTCAGGCAGTACTGCAAAGCGCTAAGTGCTCACTGTTTATTATTACCTTGATTACTGTCCTTTCCACTTCCCATCTGTGGGTTCAGTTCAGTGCAGTTCAGTTCAGTCGCTCAGTTGTGTCCGACTCTTTGCGACCCCATGAATCGCAGCACGCCAGGCCTCCCTGTCCATCACCAACTTCCGGAGTTCACTCATCTGTCGTCCCCTTCTCCTCTTGCCCCCAATCCCTCCCAGCATCAGTCTTTTCCAATGAGTCAACTCTTCGCATGAGGTGGTCAAAGTATTGGAGTTTCAGCTTTAGCATCAGGCCTTCCAAAGAACACCCAGGACTGATCTCCTTCAGAATGGACTGGTTGGATCTCCTTGCAGGCCAAGGGACTCTCAAGAGTCTTCTCCAACACCACAGTTCAAAAGCGTTAATTCTTTGGTGCTCAGCTTTCTTCACAGTCCAGCTTTCACATCCATGCATGACCACAGGGAAAACCATAGCCTTGACTAGACAGACCTTTGTTGGCAAAGTAATGTCTCTGCTTTTTAATATGCTCCCTAGGTTGGTCATAACTTTCCTTCCAAGGAGTAAACATCTTTTAATTTCATGGCTGCAATCACCATCTGCAGTGATTTTGGAGCCCCCAAAAATAAAGTCTGATACTATTTCCACTGTTTCCCCATCTATTTCCCATGAAGTGATGGGACCAGATGCCATGATCTTTGTTATCTGAATGTTGAGCTTTAAGCCAACTTTTTCACTCTCCTTTCACTTTCATCAAGAGGCTTTTTAGTTCCTCTCCACTTTCTGCCATAAGGGTGGGGTCATCTGCATATCTGAGGTTATTGATATTTCTCCCAGCAATCTTGATTCCAGCTTGGGCTTCATCCAGCCCAGCGTTTCTCATGATGTACTCTGCATAGAAGTTAAATAAGCAGGGTGACAATATACAGCCTTGACATACTCCTTTTCCTATTTGGAATCAGTCTGTTGTTCCATGTCCAGTTCTAACTGTTGCTTCCTGACCTGCATATAGGTTTCTCAAGAGGCAGGTCAGGTGGTCTGGTATTCCCATCTCTTTTAGAATTTTCCACAGTTTGCTGTGATCCACACAGTTAAAGGCTTCGGCATAGTCAATAAAGCAGAAATAGCTGTTTTTCTGGAACTCTCTTGCTTATTAGATGATCCAGCGGATGTTGGCAATTTGATCTCTGGCTCCTCTGCCTTTTCTAAAACCAGCTTGAACATCTGGAAGTTCACGGTTTATGTATTGCTGAAGCCTGGCTTGGAGAATTTTGAGCATTACTTTACTAGCATGTGAGATGAGTGCAATTGTGTGGTAGTTTCTGTGGTAGATCTGTGGGTGGGGTGTGTCAAATCAGACGTATGATCATGTCATTTGAATTAACCAGGGCACCTGCCAATGAAACTGATAATTTAAGACTGACAATATTGGGGCTTCCCTGGCTCGTTAGTGGTTATGACCTTGAGCCTCCACTGCAGGGGCATGGGCTTGATCCCTGGTCAGGTAGCTAAGATCCAGCATGTCATTCAGTGTGGCAAGGAAAAAAAAAAATGACAATATTGGTCCAGAAAGACATATATATATAACACACAGAATTAGATGAAATTTATTTAATTAATAGTTTGCTATGACTATAGAAAAGGAAAAAGATTAGAGACTAGTTACGTAGATAATGGTGATGGAAGGAGGATTTTAGTTAGAGGGGGCTTCAACCAATTAGGAAAACTTGGGAACTGTTTGAGTGGTTTTAAGTCAAGGTATAGTGAAACCTTGAAGACCTTGCCTTAAGCACCAAGAAGGGCAGAGATGGGGGATGAGAGGAATGAAGGGTACCTACAGAAACTTCTGGAAATAGATGGTGGATATTAGCAAGGACATGAAATGTGATGGGAATTTACTGCAAATGCAGAGACTGATCCAAATACTAGGTGGCAAAGATAATTATTAGCTAAAATGGTGGTGAATTAAGATAAATTTTAAGATAAAGCATGGATTTGCTTCGTTCTCTTTCTTTCTTGTTCCGTTCTTTCTTCCATCTTTTTTCTCTTCTTTCTTGCATTAGTGTTTTCAAGGATTTGTTGCTGTTGTTCAGTCACTGTCACGTCCGATTCTTTGCAACCCCCCATGCACTGCAGCACACCAGGCTTTCCTGTCTTTCACCATCTCCCAGAGTTTGCTCAAACTCATGTCCGTTGAGTTGGTGATACCAGTTTGTGCTAACACACTGAGTATGTTATCACCTGCACATTAAAAATCAACTAACAAGGAAGGCTATAAAGCAGTGTCAAAAACTCTCTTACATTTAGTAAAATCATTATGGCATGACAAACTGGATTTACAGGGTCAATGTGTGAGAAATAAATGAGAAAGTTTTATGTATCTGTGTGTATGTTGCAGAATAGAGAAAAATCAACATATCCTAGAAATTGGTGCTATAATTGCAGGTTTAATTTTACCAGTGGTTCTATTTCTCATAGTTTCCTGTGTTGGAGTTGATGGCATGGGAATGAATGACCACAGAATTAGTAATTATCCTATAATTTAAAAAGTGTGGTCAAATTTGTTTCTGTTAGCACTAAGTTTTCCACTTGCATAAAAACTTACTAAACAAAATATTTGGGGGAAATGGACCAACCTTAGATTCCCTACACTAGAAGCTAGTGAAGATAATGATATCATTAAACTCACCATCTTTTTGAGAAAATGAAAAATGGTTGATATTTATCTCTATATAGCTACATTCATTAAATCCCACTGTCTTGAGATGTGGACAGAATACAAAAGAGTATTTTTGAATTTTAATTTTGCACAATAAAATTGATTAAGATTATTCTGGCCATTATACTTATTTATAGGACAAGAGTGACTTAAAACAAAAGTTGGAAATTCTCAGTGTAACGTTTCACCTACAGTAAGCTCACACTCTCATCAGTTCAGTTCAGTTCAGTTGCTCAGTTGTGTCCAACTTTCTGTGACCCCATGAATTGCAGCACGCCAGGCCTCCCTGTCCATCACCAACTCCCAGAGTTTACTCAAACTCATGTCCATCGAGTCAGTGATGCCATCCAGCCATCTCTTCCTCTGTCGTCCCCTTCTCCTCCTGCCCCCAATCCCTCCCAGCATCAGAGTCTTTTCCAATGAGTCAACTCTTCACATGAGGTGGCCAAAGTATTGGAGTTTCAGCTTTAGCATCATTCCTTCCAAAAAACTCCCAGGGCTGATCTCCTTTAGAATGGACTGGTTGGATCTCCTTGCAGGGCAAGGGACTCTCAAGAGTCTTCTCCAACACCACAGTTCAAAAGCATCAATTCTTCGGTGCTCAGCTTTCTTCACAGTCCAACTCTCACATCCATACATGACCACAGGAAAAACCATAGCCTTGACTAGACGGACCTTTGTTGGCAAAGTAATGTCTCTGGTGTTTAATATACTCTCTAGGTTAGTCATAACTTTCCTTCCAAGGAGTAAGCGTCTTTTAATTTCATGGCTGCAATCACCATCTGCAGTGATTTTGGAGCCCCCCTAAATAAAGTCTGACATTATTTCCGCTGTTTCCTCATCTATTTCCCATGAAGTGATGGGACCAGATGCCATGATCTTAGTTTTCTTAATGTTGAGCTTTAGGCCAAATTTTTCACTCTTCTCTTTCATTTTCATATTGTTATATAAATTTCCCTTGATTCTAATTTCTCAAGACAGGACAATTGCAGTAATTTTTTTATATCTACAACTTTATCAGATATAGAGAGGATACCCAGTGAGAACTGATGGATGAAGATAGACACATCTATGGTGATGAGATTAAAGTTCTGTAACACTAACTTAGTGGCTAACAACCTGGGAGAGAATGTAGATAGGGAGACCTGGATTCACCAACAAATTACAGAAAACAGTCACAGAAATAGTCCTTTCTTTAAATGAAGGTGGAAGTGTGGAGTGTTAGAGAAGTAGAACTGGATACTTTTCTAGAATTCATCTGTTTGGTTTTGAGGTCACTTGTCTCGAACACACTAGTCCACATCAACTTTCAGTGACGGTGATGGGCCCTCAACCTATATTTTTCTTTTTTTTTAATCACTTAATTAATTTTATTTTTCGTTGGGCTGGGTCTTCATTGCTGTGCTGGGGCTTTCTCTCGTTGCAGCGAGTGGGGGTTTCTCTCTAGCTGTAGCGCTCACGCTTCTCACTGCGGCGGCTTCTCCTGTTGTGGAGCACAGACTCCAGGTACGCGGGCTCAGCAGGAGCGGCTTGTGCGCTCTAGAGCACGGGCTCAGTAGTTCTGGCCTACAGGCTTCATTCCAACTTGGCATGTGGAATCTTCCTGGATCAGGGATCAAACCTGTGTCCCCTGCATTGGCAGGCGAATTCTTATCCACTATACCACCAGGGAAATCCTCCTCCTTTAAGAGAAACTCTGAGGTAGATGGTCAGAAACTCTGCCTAGATGGAGCAGCAGGAAGCAGATTATGTGCCTTCTTCCTGTCTGCTCAGCCCAAGAAGAATATAGAGCGGCCCTGGGAGGGGCAATTTGTCCCCCAGCCAGAGACGGCTGAGAAGCCAAACACTTCAAGGCAAAGAACCTGGTTAGGCGTTCGCTGACTCCAGCTACGAGGGAGGCGGAGCACCCCACTTCTTTCACACATAACTGGAAGACCCAGCCCCTCAAAGGACTGACTTCACCATTATGAACACAACTAGTTCTTTAGGTATCAGAGTTAATTGGCATGTTTGAACTTGAAAGTGACAATGATTCCTTTTTCCTGATTCTAAACACAATGCACAGTGATTCCAAACATTTTGTAGAATACAGAAAAATATAAAGAAGATAAAAATTGGACTTCCCTGGTGGGGCAGTGGATAAGAGTCTGCCTGCAGGGGACACAGCTTTGATCCCTGGTCTGGGAAGATTTCACAAGCCACAGAGCGACTAAGTCCATGCTCCCCAACTACTGAAGCCCTCGTGCTCTAGGGCCTGTGAGTCACAACTACCAAGCCTGTGTGTTGCAATCCAAAGATAAATAATTTTTAAAAAGAGTTTGAACTCCTTTTTTTTTTTTTTAAGGTAAAAATCACTTGGGATCACCCAGAAATTATAACATTTAACCTTTTGGAATCTGTCCTTCTTTTGTCCATAAAATAAATGACTAAATATGTAAAAGCAAATATGATCATAATGTACATAGTATTTATAACCTTATTTTTTCCTTAATATGCTATGATCACTATCCCATATCCTTACATAATTTTTTAAAAAATTTTATTGAAATATAGTTGATTTACAATGTTGTATTAGTTTCATATTTAGCCTTAAATGGTTTTTAATGACTGCAGAGCATAACTATATTTATCTAAACTCTTTAGACCATGTAGGTTGTTTACAGTTTTACAATTAAAAAGAATGCATCCCCGAAATAGTTGGAATAATCCTCCCACTCATTAGCCTATGAAATCACCTAGCCCATAAAAACTAACCATGCTATATTTGGGGCCACTTTTGCCTTCTGAGATGGCCCACACTCTCTCTGTGAAATGTGTTTCTCTCTGAAAAAATCCACTTCTTACCTATCAAAAAAAATAATGTGTTGATGAATCCCCTTGTCAATAAATCTGTACGCTTTTCTAAGATATCCTTATGGTCTGTTTCTCTACAGTAATCATGGTTTTCTTAATTTAGAATCAGATTAAAACACCTTTAAAAGGTTTTTTTTTTAATGCCATTGATGACATACCCGTATACAGATGCACACTAGAAAAGGCTTAATCAATTTAAGAACACCTCAGACTTGTCTCAAAAGCATTAGTGGCAGAATCTTCCACTCTTAACCTTTCCACACAGTCACCAATAAATTGTGACTAGGTAAGTCTGAGAAAGCACACCTCATTTAAAAAGCGTCATCTGAGGTAAGGTTACCTTGGAGAGTGATGGATTCGTGATATACTGAGAATAATGAAGTGAAGTCCAATTTGATAAAACCTCTCATCCCTTACTTTACTTTTTTTTTTTTTTTGGCCTTAGGGGATGAAGGAGAAAGACAATTTTGAGAGCTGAATTACTGAGATTTTCCACAGGCTGGCATTATGCTCGATGCCCTTCAACCTGCCATGATGTGAGCCCCTCATTTTTAATTTCCTGGTCCCTGTCTTTCACTCCAGATAGAAAAAAGAATCTCAAAATCTGTCCTTGTATTGCCTTTAAAAAGGTTTTTGCAGGTTCGAAGTGAAATGTTCAGCAAATCACCAGGTATTAAATATCACCTGTGTCATTACTCACATGCATCATTGAAACAGGCTTTAAAACTAGAAGTGAGGAAGCGGATTTTATTTCCATAACCTGTAAATCCGCCACAAGCCTTGACCAAGCTCCATGGGGAGAGCCTGTATCATATGACTTCCTCCCAAGCCACCTTGATGTGACCTTGGTGGCTCAGCAGCCCTAGGGCCTAGAGTAATGGCAAGACGGGACCAACTGTGCAGAAGCTGAAAAACATGAACACTTGGGAAGAATCTCAGTGCTGAGAGGCATTAGTGAGTGTCTTGTCTCACTGTGCTCCACTAAATATCAGGTCTGTCCCTAAAGACAACATGGGGTGAAACCAAGATGGTGGTGATGTTGGTAAAATGTCGAATCCTGGCTCTTCAGCTGTTTTCTATCTTGATCCTACTTGGGTTGCCTTATTTTACTCACATGCTCATTTTTTTTTTTTTTTTTAAATATCTCAGCATTAACTAGATTGGAGCTTCCCAGCTGGTGCTAGTGGTAAAGAACCTGCCTGCCAATGCAGGAGATGTAAAAGACGTGGGTTCGATCCCTGGGTTGAGAGAATCCCGGGGAGGAGGGACTGGCAACCCATTCCAGTATTCTTGCCTGGAAAATCCCACAGACAGAGGAGCCTGGCTGGCTACAGTCCACGGGGTTGCACAGAGCTGGACATGACTGAAGTGACTTAGCATGCACGTTAACAAGATTCTCTCTCCAGAAAGAATCTGATAGGAGGTTTATTACCCCTACCCCTCAACTTTAGCAGAAGGCAGGGTTTGGTAAGCTGGTAGGGAAGGTGAGGGTACCTTGTTGCCCCAAATTTTACCAATAGTAGAGGGCTCCCCAAGAGTAATTTGGCTCTTTTTATTTTTACCATCTGTGGAGAATGTTTATTAGTAAAAATGGATTAGAGTTGGCATAGGTGAATATTCAAGACACAAAGCATGATACTTAAAAAAATATGACTCTTGCTCCACATAGGTGTATTATTTGTTTGAAGTCAAGAATAAGGGTCATATAATAACAAAGATCCCAATTGGTCAGTAGATACAATTACCCTCTCTTTGCTCTCTTCTCCTGGGTGTCCTTGAACTCTGATTCTCTGGACAGTGTTGCTGACTCATTTGGAATGGTGCAGACGCCCACCTTGGAACTGACATTCAACTGCTTCACTTTGCTTCTTTGATTCTCAATCCTGCTCCTGCTTGAGTTATTCAAAGTCACCACTAGAGTCTTTCTATAATGCTAATGGCAGGAACCCTCTATTAGCTAAAAAGCAATGTCCTTGAAGCATACATTAATTCACGGGGAATAGAGCTGTATATTAAAGTTATTTTCTAATCAGTTTCTCTGGCGTTACAGCGAACTGTAACTCAATAAGCAAGGAGGTTAGTAAATCATAACTGGTGGGGAGAACTCATTTTCTAAACATCTTAAACTCTTACATCCCAGGTTGGCTGCAAGGATACTGGGAAGAAAATCTCCAGAAGGGGAGAAGTCAGACGTTGAGCATGAAGCAATGCTTGTGAAGGTGCTGGGCCCCTGTATGTCTGTGCAGGCATGTTTTGTGCCCATGTGCAGGGGCTCAGTGGGGTGACTTTGAATAACTCAGTGTCATGAAGAGAGGATGGCCAGATTGGAACCTGAAAGTAAGAGTCCCAACAGGCTGGCCTTTCTGATGGGTTTTAGTACCATGTCCCAAGAAAGTTGGACTTTCACGAACACACTTTCTCATTTATATTCAAGGTTTCAGATAGTTTTTCTCCATGACTATGAGGAAATGAAAAGAATTAACCAAAATCACTGTGGACAGTGACTGAAGCCATGAAATTGAAAGACTCTTTCTTCTTGGGAGAAAAGCTATGACAAGCCTAGACAGCATATTAAAAAGCAGACACATCACTTTACCGACAAAGGTCTGTAGAGTCAAATCTATGGTTTTTCCAGTTGTCATGTACAGATGTAAGAGATGGACCATAAAGAAGGCTAAGTCGTGAAGAATTGATGCTTTTGAACTGTGGTATTGGATAAGACTCTTGAGAGTCCCTTGGACAGCAGGGAGATCAAACCAGTCAATCCTAAAGGAAATCAAGGAGGTTAGTAAATCATAACTAGTGTTATGGAAGGATTGATGTTGAAGCCGAAGCTCCGATACTTTGGCCACCTGATGTGAAGAGCTGACTCATTGGAAAAGACCCTGATGCTGGGAAAGATTGAGGGCAGGACGAGAAGTGTGTGACAGAGAATGAAATGGTTGGATGGCATTGTCGATTCAATGGCCATGAGTTTGAGCAAACTCTGGAGATAGCCAAGGACAGGAAAGCCTGGTGTGTTCCATGGGGTAGCAAAGAGCTGGACACTAGCAACTGAACAGCAACAACAGCAATAAGGAAATGAAAAGAATTAACCACGAGATGAGGACTAGTCTTTGAGTTACTGCTTTGAATTTTCTGGCCACATGGGAGCAATTTGTTTCTCTGGCCTCTTATGACATGATGTTAGCTGGGTAGGAGCTAGTGCTGATACCATGGGCTAGGTATGCCTTGTCTGTCTGGATATCAAGTCAAAGTCTCGCCATTCATCTCTATCGAACATCCCATAGTGAAATGAATTATTTCTGAAACTCTGAAGTCAGGATTTGTTGCGGATTCAACTGAGACCCACCTTGGCTTGTCGAAAAATGGGAGGATTACTTTTTCTACAGACTGGAGAGTGATCTTCAAAAACACTGGTCAGGACTAGATTCTTTTGGCCAAACACAATGTTATGCATCATGTCAGCATGAAAAATAAATAAAAGCGTGTCTTCTCTGGTACCCCTGGCATTCAACCATGAAACTCTACAGCACGAAGTCATCTCTGGATGAGCTATAACTAACCAAAGTGGAAAATTCCTCTCCAAATTTGTATGGAAGCAGAACCTGCTTGCGCTAAGTGGTAGCCCATGGAAAGAACCTGGCAACATTGAAGGATGTCCTAGAAGCAACTCCATGCAACTCATTTTTGTGTTTACAGTAGGGATGTTGTTAAGGATGTGGTTGATGACATCCCACAGTATTTCCTTTATGAAGATCTGCTGAAGACGTTTTTCTCTTCCCTCAGGGCCATGATTAACCACATTTCTCCTGAGCAGCTGGGTATAGCTTACATATTGTAGCTACTGTATATTGAGGCCCATCCCTACCGATAGCCTGGGGCTCTATCACAAACCTGTAGGACAGGGTTCTCCAACCTTGCTGCACACTAGGACCATCTGGGGAGCTTTTTAAGTGTGAATGCCAGGGCTGACCCCAGACCAATTGCATCCGAATCTCAAGAGGGACATCGGCATTTGTTTTTAAGTTTTCTGGTTGATTCTGACATGCAGCCAAGGTTTAGAACCGCTGCTCTGGGGCCTTCTTGCACATACTACGGGCCCCACTTTTTTCTATGCGGTTGTCTAATTTGTTCATTCTGTACGTGTCTTCATTAGCCTTGTGAATCTTTCTTTGAAAGTGAGCAGATGTGCATTGTTGTTCCGTTGCCAAGTCGTGTCCAACTCTATGCCCCCGTGGACTGCAGCACACCAGGCTTCTCTGTCCCTCACCTTCTCCCAGAGTCTGCCCAAGTTCATGTACAGTGGATGTGCCCACACACATATATACACACCTTGCTGATGATGATTAATGAATGAGTTAAGAATAGTCACTTTGGGGGGGGGGGCGGTGGAATCTAAGTTTTCCAACCAGGGATTGAACCTGTGCCCTTTGCATTGGGAGCATGGAGTTCTAACCACTGGACCACCAGCGAATTCCCAGTCACTGGTTTTAGATTAAATTCAATAATCCTTACCACCTTGTCCAATAGTACATATGTTAGTCTCCAAGAAGCAGACACCAAGTCTCAATTAGAATATCAGCTGCTGAAGGGCAAGGAAGCAACACGGAGCAACCGTGAAGAATGTGGGCATCAGGATCCCACCCACCTGGGCTGAATGCTGGTTCTGCCCCTCACTGTGTGACCTTGGTCTGTTCATTCATCTGAGGAAGTCTTTTTATCTGTAAGAGAGAGTACTACTGCCCTACAAAGTTTAAGGATTCGATGCGACTGTATGTAAAACATTTCGTAGCTTGCTTACCTCAAGCATTCAAAAGTGGTCATTTTAGCCATATAAAAATGTTTTTTGGTCATTTGCCCATAGAATGTCTAGTATGTTAAACTTGCCCAAATTGACTGGCTAAATTAGGGCTTCATCAAATGTTTATTTAGTAAACTCAGATGTTCTTCTTAAAAAAAAAAAAATGAAGCAGATGCAAAAAAAAAAGATGAAGCAGATGCCAAGATGGGATGTATGTGCAAAAAAACTTGCCTGCAGAAACAACTAGGAGGGAAATGAAGGAGGAGCTGGGAAGGGATTGGAGAACCAGCAATGCCTCTGACCTCAGGGAAGGAAGAAAAAAAAAAGAATAAAGCGTAGGTGATCCAGGTGGTACAGCTACAAAGAACCTGCCTGCAGTTCGATCCCTGGGTGGGGAAGATCCCCTGGAAGAGGAAATAGCAATCCACTCCAGTATTCTTGCCTGGGAAATCACATGAACAAACAAGCCTGGCAGGCTACGGTCCATGGGGTCGCAAAGAGTCAGACACCACTGTGTGACTAAACACGCACACACAAACGGTGGGTGTTGCAGCTCTAGGTAAGTTTGGCAAGGCCGACAGAGCCCAAGTCACCAGTAGGAGGAGCTTGAGGCCCCCAGGGGCAGGCCAGATTTAGCGCCCCCCCCCCACCCTCCATGCTCAAGCCTTGGCTGGGAGCCCCCAAGGGAAGTGTGGCCTCCTGCTAACAGGTTGGTAGATTTCAGACCAACGCACAGGACCCATCAGTCAATCATGCTCCCTGCAGCTGGAGGGCTGAGAGGCGCATTTCTATGGCAGCCTCCGTACATCACCTGAATTCCTTTCCCATGCTGACTCTTGCTATTATTTGTGTTTAGAAATAGCCAAGGATTATGAGGGATGAGGATGTATGACAGGAGGATGAAAGAAAACAGCAGAGCCACGAAAATGACAAATGTGGGTGCCTGGACGTGGCTGCAGGGGCAGACAGGGCAGCACCTGGAGCATTAATTCTGGTTCAGCCACAGAATGGAGACAGAGCAGTGGGACGGGGGCAGGAATGACAAGCGAGAGGAGTGACGCTTCCGGAATAAAGCATTTGAATGGGAGTGAGTGAGTGGAAAGGACTGTGCTGGTTAGCCCTTGCCAGGAACCACTGGATCAAAGTGTGGATGTCACTTGCACCTAAGAAATGGACGCATATTTCAGCCACCTCACCTCCATTGCTTCAGCAAGACACATTTTGGGCTTTAATAGTAACAAACAAGCTTTGGTTCTTTAGCGTCTTGGTTTTCCATCCTGGTTCCATGTGGTAATCATTTGGGGAGCATCAGTGTACTGATGCCTGAGTCTCTACCCGGACAATTAAATCAGAATTTTTAAGGGCAAGCATGGATATCAGTATTTAAAAAAATTTTTTTTAATTGGAGGCTAATTACAATATTGTGGTGGTTTTTGCCATACATTGACATGAATCAGCCATGGGTGTACACGTGCCCCCCGTCCTGAACCCCCCTCCCCCCTCCCTCCCCATCCCATCCCTCAGCGTCATCCCAGTGCACCGGCCCTGAGCACCCTGTCTCATGCATCGAACCTGGACTGGGCATCTGTTTCACGTATGATAATATACATGTTTCAATGCCATTCTCTCAAATCATCGCACCCTCGCCTTTTTCCACTGAGTCCAAAAGTCTGTTCTTTACATCTGTGTCTCTTTTGCAGTCTCTCGTATAGTGTCATCGTTACCATCTTTCTAAATTCCATATATATGTGTTAATAGGATATCAGTATTTTTAAAAAGCACTTCAGGTGGTGGTAATGAGCCTTCTAGGTTTAGCTGTTTCAGCAAATGGTTCCAAAAAACTATTAGCAGAGCTTGTGAAAGGCCTGTGAATAAAATATACATTTATTCACATAAATATCCGAGAACAATCTGAGGGTATGAGCATTGTATAAGGAAGGTGCTTCAAAGTGCTGAGATTTAACATTTAAATAACCCATGAAAATTGTATTTTCAGCCTGGCTCTTTCTGTTTGCGTCAAAGACCATCACGCACGTATCATCTGCTCTGCCACACCAAAAGTAGAGGGAAAAAAATCCTTTCTCTCTGCCTTCTCATATTCTCCTGGAAGCAGGGTGAAAATGGGTTTCCATTTCTTAACAGGCCAAAGCAGAGAGAATGCAAGAGTGTGTGGGCCCACTGCATGGACGGCAGAAGCAGATACACTATGGAGGTTTGTTCCAACAATGACTGCTCCTTTATTGCCCGGTGCCCGATGCTGGGCAGGGAGCTGGAACAGAGGAGCCACAGAACAAGGCGAGTGGCACCTCTAGGGTGCCCAGACCCAGCCCTGCTTGAGAATGGAGGGCCCGGATGCGCAGCTGTAAAATGGCAGAGACCTACATAGTGGAAAGGAGAACGGCGTTCGAATCAAGACGAACCACCCAAGAGGCAGTCCAACATTGGCTATAGGAGTATTTTATGGTAATTTTATTTTCAGTACAAATCATCAATCATTAATTAATTAAGAAAATCTTAGGGGGACTTCCCTGGCAGTGCCAGTGGTTGATACTTTGCCTTGCAAAGCAGGGGATGAGGGCTTGATCCCACGTTGTGGAACTAAGATCCCGCTATGCTGTGTTCCATGGCAAAAGGAACTCTGCAAATGGGAATAAGTTAAGGACTCTGAAATGAGAGAGGATTATGCAGGTAGGTACAATTTAATCAATTGGATCCATGTATCATTAAAAGACGAAAGTCTTTCCCAGCTCTAGTCAGAGAGGGAGCTGTGACGATGGAAGGAGGGTCACAGGGATGGCAACGTGACCTGAGAGTGGGGGCTCTGAAATGGAGGAAGCAACTGTGAGCCAAGGAGCGCAGGCAGTCCCCAGAAGCTGAAAAAGGCAAAGAAAAGGATCCATCACTAGAGTTTTTTGGAAGGAAAGCAGTCCTACTAACATCTATTTTAGTCCAATGAGACTCACACTGAATTCTGACCTACGGAACTATAAGGTAACAAGTTGGTGGTGTTATATAAAGCATTAGATTTCCCGTAATTTGCTGCAGCAGTGATAGGAAACTGATGGCTTCCCCAGTGGGGAAGAATCTGCCTGCGATGCAGGAGATGAGGGTTCGATCCCTGGGTTGGGAACTCCCCTGGAGGAGGAAATGGCAATTCCCTCCAACAATCTTGCCTGGAGAATCCCATGGACGGAGGAGCCTGGCAGGCTACAGTCTAAAGGGTCACAAAAGAGTTGGACAGGACTCAGCAACTAAACAGCAACTAGTCCCAGAAGGATACCAAAGCCACTTATAGAAAGACCACGCGTGAGACTTAAACGTTTTTGGATTTTATTTTTTAAACTTTTTGGAATAATTTTAGACTTATGGAACGGTTTCCAAATACTCTCTCCTCAGGCTTCCATAATGTTAACATCACACAGAATAACAGTGACCTGACCGGTGTTAAGAAGTTAACACTGGTACAATACTATAAACTACAGATTTTATTCAGATATTACCAATTTCTCCACCAAAGTCCTTTTTTTCCCCTTCTATTCCAAGTTTTCACTTTGCATTTAGTCATCACGTCTTATCGGTCTCCTCCAGTCTGTGACAGATTCTCAGACTTTCCTTGTCTTTCACCATCTCCTGTGCCTTCAGTTTGGGTTTGTGTAATGTTTTCTCGAGAGAACAGTGAGACTGTATTGAGACCACCACGGAGATGAGCCTTTCTCGGGGCATCGTATTAAGGATTCACGATGCGGAGTTGTTACTAGTGATGTTGATCTTGATCATTTAGCTACAGGGTTTTCAACTGTAAATGACCATCTTTCACTTTAAAACTAGTACATATCGTTTTGGAAAGAGATACTTTGAAGCTACACAAATATTCTGTTTCTCCTTAAACATTGGCCCCACTAAATGCCATCTTCTACCCATGAATCTCACCTGCAACAATCACCATTGGCGTGCAGTCATGGAGACTTTCTAATTTCTTTAGTTTTACATTTGTTAGCGGGAGATCTATAGAGAGGGTTGTTCCTTCTCCGAGTTGTACTTATTTATTCAGTTACTTATTTGCATGGACATAAGGGTATTTGCTTTACCCTTTGAGTTATGACCCAGATCCATTATCCTGTTGTTCAAACTGTTTCAGTTGGCCACTGGGGGCTCTTTCAAGTAGATGTCTGTGCCTTTCAATATGCCTCAGTCTGTTTTTCTCAGGACTGGTTTTTTCTTTCTTTCTCTCTCTCAAGAGACTTTCTTTTTTGTTTGTTTGTTTTTGTGCATTGCTTATCTTGTACTTACCCTGCCCCACCCCTGGGATCATCCACCACTCCAAAGAGGACTCTGATTTCTTTCATCGAAGAGGACTATTTGGAAGCCAAAGTTTGGATGCTAGGAGGGCTCATTGCTACTCAGGTGTCATGCTTCTAGTCACTCATAGCAGACAAAGCTAGAGATATGTGTATATGTACTAATTCATGCATACACACAGTTATATATATATATTTCCATATCTCTCTGTTTATATATATTTAAAAATTCAGTTCACCCTGATTTCTCCAACTCCAATCTAACACCATAGGGTTCTTTCTTACCCTAATCCTTTCTTTTTAGAATCTGTTTCTCCAATTATGAGAAACCTGGATCTCATTATCTACAATGTATTTATCTTTTTTATTTTTTGGAAACAAGTATATTTTATCTGTAACTCTCCCAGCTCCAGCAGTCATACCACTGACCCATCCAGGCTGGCAGTTGCTGGTTGGGTTCTAGGTGGAATGTTGGGGGATTCTCCTGGTTCTGTTGTGGCTGGTGGATCCACGGTTACCAGGCAGAACCCTGTGGTAGGTGGAGTGCAATGCAGTGGCTGTGATCCTCTGTGGAGCCTGGCTTTGGGCTGATCCTTTGGAAGGTGAGTGAAGTGATAGTGAAGCCATTGCTCAATGACCTGAGTCCACGACTCACTTTCTGCAACGTCCAAAGAGAGACAGGGATGTGTCTGCTTGCCATCACCTTATTGGTGGGTCTCCTATTTACATTAAGACTTGTTCAGTCTGTTAGAAGCCTACTTTACCTAAGACGTGAAAGACAGCTCTCAGAAACACTGGCTGCATGGATTAATGAGAAATGCCAACTCTCTGACAAGTTTAGGGTGGCTGAAAAGGAGTGTGCAGAGACTGAACTGGTTCTAGAGAGTGCCAGGCTAGAAAAAGAGTCTTTAAACATAAGCCAACTTATAAATGCTTACAAGAAGGTGAAGAGGACCAACTTGATGTTGATGGAAAATTTAACTTCCTTGGTTAAAGAACTGAAAGAGAAACCCAAACGCTCAACACAGAAGGGAGAGATAGAGGAGATGCTAATGATGCTTGAAGTTGTGGAGGAGATCATGAGACTTAGCATCTCACCAAGAGTTTCTCCAACCCTGCCAGGAGGCCAAGAGTCAAGCCCAGATGGTCACTTCTGCAGGAGGGGTCCTAGGATTTAAAACAATGCTGTGTTCCACCTCCCCCAACTCCACCCAGGCCTCCTGAACTGCCACACTGTATTCATCTACCTTGACCTCCACCTGCGGGGTCATGGAGGCCAGTGGATCCAGAGGAACACCCCATCAGATGGAGTTCCTCTACCTTTACGTGCTGGACTCAGCAATGAACTCCTTTATGGTCCATTCCTTTCTCCAAACCTAAAGAACCATGGACTTCCAAGAGCAAACCAAGAAATGCGGGACTTCCTCTTGACATAAAGTTTGTGGATTCTCTCTCATTAGCAGTGAAAAAATAGGTTGTACTTAAGAGACTAATCTTTTACTCAAGCTGAATCCTCATCAAGGATTCAATGCATCAATCCTCATGCATTTCTCAAGACAATGTTAATATATATCACTATGTATGATATCTTATAAGCAAACTCTTTATATTTTATTTTCTATATAAATATAATTTGAAAGTACATTTGATTTAACAATAAAGGCTTAGTTGTTGACAGTAATACTTTTTAAGTTGCATTATAAAATATATTTACTTGTTAGCTCAACGCAATAAAGCATATCAGATAGTTTCAGAATTGTGAACCCATATCCTTGTGTGGAACAATTTACCAACTACAGTATTTATGTGTTCAGTTCAGTTCAGTTCAGTCACTCAGTCATGTCCGACTCTTTGCAACCCTATGGACTGCATCATACCAGGCCTCCCTGTCCATCTCCAACTCCTGGAGTTTGCTCAAACTCATGTCCATCGAGTCAGTGATGCCATCCAACCATCTCATCCTCTGTCGTCCCCTTCTCCTCCCACCTTCAATCTTTCCCAGCATCAGGGTCTTTTCCAATGAGTCAATTCTTCGCAACAGGTGGCCAAAGTATTGGAGTTTCAGCTACCTCAGTCCTTCCAATGAATATTCAGGACTGATTTCCTTTAGGATGGATTGATTGGATCTCCTTGCAGTCCAAGGGACTCTCAAGAGTCTTCTCCAACACCAAGTTCAAAAGCATCAATTCTTTGGTGCTCAGCTTTCTTTATAGTCCAACTCTCACATTCATGAGAGCTTCCCTGGTGGCTCAGACAGTAAAGTGTCTGCCTACAATGTGGGAGACCTAGGTTCAATTCCTGGCTCAGGAAGATCTCCTGGAGAAGGAAATGGCAATCCACTCCAGTATTCTCGCCTGGAAAATCCCGTGGATGGAGGAACCTGGTAGGCTACAGTCCACGGCATTGCAAAGAGTCAGATTCAACTGAAACTTCACTTTCTTTTCTTTCTCACATCTATACATGACTACTGGAAAAACCATAGCTTTGACTAGATGGATCTTCATTAGTGAAGCAATGTCTCTGCTTTTTAATATGCTGTCTAGGTTGGTCATAGCTTTTCTTCCAAGGAGCAAGCATATTTTAATTTCATGACTGCAGTCACTATCTGCAGTGATTTTGGAGCCCAGAAAAATAAAATGTCTATCACTGTTCCAACTGTTTCCCATCTATTTACCATGAAGTGATGGGACCGGATGCCATGATCTTTGTTTTCTGAATGTTGAATTTTAAGCCAAATTTTTCACTCTCGTCTTTCACTTTCATCAAGAGGCTCTTCAGGTCTTCTTCACTTTCTGCCATGAGGGTGGTGTCATCTGCATATCTGAGGTTATTGATATTTCTCCCAGCAATCTTGATTCCAGCTTGTGCTTCTTCCAGCCCAGTGTTTCTCATGATGTACTCTGCATATAAGTTAAATTAGCAGGGTGACAATATACAGCCTTGACGTACTCCTTTTCCTATTTGGAACCAGTCTGTTGTTCCATGTTCAGTTCTAATTCTTGCTTCTTGACTTGCATACAGATTTCTCAAGAGGCATGTCAGGTGGTCCAGTATTCCCATCTCTTGGAGAAATCTTTCACAATTTGCTATGATCCACACTCGTTGGAAAAGACCTTAATGCTGGGAGGGATTGGGGGCAGGAGGAGAAGGGGACGACAGAGGATGAGATGGCTGGATGGCATCACTGACTCAATGGATGCGAGTCTGAGTGAACTCCGGGAGTTGGTGATGGACAGGGAGGCCTGGCATGCTGCGATTCATGGGGTCACAAAGAGTCGGACACGACTGAGAGACTGAACTGAACTAAACACAGTCAAAGGCTTTGGTGTATTCTATAAAGCAGAAATAGCTGTTTTTCTGGAACTCTCTTGCTTATTAGATGATCCAGCAGATGTTGGCAATTTGATCTCTGGCTCCTCTGCCTTTTCTAAATCCAGCTGGAACATCTGGAAATTCATGGTTCACATATTGCTGAAGCCTGGCCTGGAGAATTTTGAGCATTACTTTACCAGTGTGTGAAATGAGTACAATTGTGAGGTAGTTTGAGCATTCTTTGGCATTGCCTTTCTTTGGGATTGGAATGAAAACTGATGTTTTCCAGCCCTGTGACCACTGCTGAATTTTCCAAATTTGCTGGCATATTGAGTGTAGCACTTTCACAGCATCATCTTTCAGGATCTGAAATAGCTCAACTGGAATTCCATCACCTCCACTAGCTTTGTTCATAGTGATGCTTTCTAAGGCCCACTTGACTTCACATTCCAGGATGTCTGGCTCTAGGTGAGTGATCACACCATTGTGATTATGTGGGTCATGAAGATCCAGATATTGTGTGTATTCTTCTTATATTTAGCCTTATAGGATCCAGTCAAAACACTGCCTTCCAAAAATACTTAGGTCCGCTGCTTTCTTCCCCACTGCTTAAGTGCTTAACCATTTTTACAACTTGTCTATTATTTCAAAATATAAGATGACACACAATTCACTCATGTTCATGCTCTCAACTTGAAAACCTTCCTTTGGGCACAGGAATAGTGCTTTTACACCTGTTCCAACTTTGTCTCTGAGATAGACTTGGAAATCTTAGGCTCTAATACTTTGGAACTCAACTCCTTTAGTCCTGGGAAGCCATCGGTTCTGTAAAATAAATTCAACAGTCACTATAAAGCACTCATCAATCCTGGGTAGCTTGGCCAGTTCCAGCAGTAATTGTCAATTTCTAGCCTTACATGGTTATTTGCCGTCTATGCTTCTCACTCTTTTCTGTTTCAAGCTCCCTGAAGGTATTCATTCCATCTTTGCATCCTTTTAACAGCCCACCGTGGCCACAAGCAATGCTCCATATTAATAGTTTTTCCATTTTTATCCATGATGAGTTGAAGTATGAGATTATAGACACTAAGTGTGATGGATTTTGTGCCACCAAAAAAGAGGCAATATCGTCTTTTACCTTGAACCCTCTTACTTGCATCCTTTTCTGTCGTCCTCTTGTTTGGCTAAAACTTCTGCTAGGTGTACACTCAGTTACAGCATTCTTGGACTTCCTTTTCCCCTCTGTTGCCACTGGGGAGCCCAAATTCTCTTCTTTCAAACATTGTGTGCAGACCTCCTGGGTAAAACTTATGCCACTGAGATATAATTGTTGATTTTCTTACCCACTTTCCTCACAAGGTATTGAGGCTTTATGAGTGCTGACCTTGGGGCTTCTTCATCTTAGTATCCCCATCACATGGCTTTAGGGTATAGATGCTCAGCAGGGGTTCACCGAACAGAAGAATAACACTAGTGGTTAAGGAGTGATATTACAGATGCATTAACATGTGTTGTCATCTGGTCTTGGGAGCAGGATAGTCTGACCTTTGGGGACAAGTTGGCACTTGTGAACAAAACCCAAGTGTGAAGCAGTCTAATGTGTGGACAAATGAATGACTGGGGCCAGAAAATAATTGGGAAGGTAAATGATTATTAAGCACCTTGTAAGTGGCAAGAATTACCAGATCCTTTGCATGTTTTATGCCATTTTAACCTTCAACAACCTAAGTCGAATGACTTTCTGTCTTTGTGTAGAAGAGAAGCACCCTGCACTGAAAGATAGGTGGTTAATAACTTGTCTAGATCTCACAGCGCTTTGGTGATTGCAGTCCCCCTCCATCTTCCTGCTAAATCAATACACTTTCAACTCTACCCTGATGTCTGAAGGGAGAGAAATGCATTACATTCATTTGCAAAATTACTTGAAATGTAAGTCAAAGAGCTTTGTTTTGTAAAAATGTTTTTTTAGCCACTAAGTCATGTTCAACTCTTTGCGACCCCTTAGATCATCATAGCCCACCAAACTCCTCTGTCCATGGGATTTCCCAGGCAAGAATACTGGAGTGGATTGCTATTTCCTTCTCCAGGGGGATCTTCCTCACCCAGGCACTGAACCCGTGTTTCCTGCACTGCAGGGAGATTTTTTTTTTTTTTTTTTTTTACCACTGAGCCACCAGGGAAGCCATTTTGTAAAACTAAGTGAAAACAAGTAAAACTCCTTAAATTGATGTCAAGCTGCATTTTGTTAGCAAAGTAGTCAGATGCAAAATCTTCTAACATTGTCGATGGTACCCCTGACCAATCTACTACACAGTTACTGAGAGATTTGAATGATTTTGTTCATGTCTAATACACGCTTACAGGGTAAAATTTGGCAGGCACTTGGATAACCAATAAGCCCATAAGAAGTGGTAGCTGTTATTGTTGTCTAGAATACATTGCTGCCACTTTCTTTCTCCCAGAAGATTCAAACAGCCAAAGGGTCATGGTATCATTGATTTTGGTATAAGGATCCAGCTGAGTAAAGGCTTTCTTTTGATTTCTGTGGTCTCACTCATTGGATTGTAACAGCTGGATATCATTAGAATGTCATACAACTTTTATTGGGTCTAAACTTGGCTCCATGAGACTAGACAGGGAGTGATTAGTAGCTATTTTTAATACCCAACTCTTTTCAAATGGATTCTTCCTAGACCACAGTTTTTGTTCAGCAAATTATTATGATTTTAGAAAGGGGGAAATTTGTTCCACTTCAAAAATCTCTCCAAACACTGTGTGTTGCAACTAATTTTGCTTTCGAGCCAATTTTGTGTGCTTGGCAAGCAAGGTATCAGCAAGAGCATCTTCCAATGAAACACCAGCTTTCACTTCCCCATGGGTGACCACTCTTCCACTTCAGAAGACACTCATTGCCCCACAGGTTAGACATGCAAGAGGTCAGGCCAATTCTTTCCAAGCACAAGGTCCCACTGCTCAAGGCATAATTTGCCCATTTCATCAAGTCGATTAAAATGTTTTATTACATCCTGTGACAAACAGCTTTCTCAGCTCAGAGCAAAGAATGGTGAATGGGGAAGTAGACAATGATTTCAACCATTTACTGGAGAAGGACTATAAACAACAAAACATTAGACAAAAAAAGTGTTGAGCATGTATTAGCAAGCCTTCTCTATTTCAGCGAAGTTAGTTGAAGAATCACATCTGAGGTTATCAATTCAACACTTTTTCCTTAAAGGCTTGGGGGATTAAAAAAAAAAAAAACCGCAAGCATCAACTTCCTTCTTCTTTACTCATGATTGTATGGAAGCATTTTAGATGATTGACTAAATGAAAGACAGATGGACAATCTACAAAATAATCTAAATTTAGAAGAAAATTATAGGGCTACCTTTTTGTGAAAGACCTGCTCAAGAAAAATCAAAATTTACCTTTTGAGCTAAGTCATTTTAAGAGCCTGCTGAAACGAAAGCCTTAGAACTGTGCTTGCTAAGCTTTTTTTTTCTATTCTTTTTTTCTTTTTCTCTCATGCAAATGAAACCAAGAAAAACATACAGCCATGCAAACCCCACCTCAGGCAAGTCTGAGAATATATTATTTCTCAGAACTCAGTTAGATTTATGGTCTATCTAATGTGGACTCTGCTCTTAGAAGATAAATATAGGAAATCATTTCAAAAGGATAACACTTTTGCTTAAAACAAACACAGTTTTTTGGCTCCTCCTGAGCATGCCTTTAGCCCTAGGCTTTATTATCTTCAACTCTAATTCTTTTTTTTTTTTTCCCCTGTACTTCAGCTCTGGGCCTTAAGAGGGTGCTGGGTACATGATATGTACTCAGGAAATTTTATGAGGTGAATTCTTGAGTTTTTTGGGGGGGATAAAAACCTTCTTGTTGAATACAGGCAAAAAGTTGCTTTGTCATTATTCAGATCTTCTCTCAGCATTAGCCAGACCACCACTGGAAACCACTAGCTCTATTCAAGCCTCCAGTGTATCACTGCAATAATGCTGGACTACCCACTTGGGGACCACAATGGATACAGCCAAGTCAAGTCAAATCAGGTCCCACCACAACAAACTCAGAGCTTTCCTCTGTCTCCTCATTAAAGGGATCAGGAGACACCACTGACAGGTTTAAAAATAATTACAGGGAGCACTTTTTCTCCAAGCCCTCTTCCCATATGGCAATACACGTCACTCACACACGCCTGTACCCATACCCCAGATCACATGTGAATGTCAGTCGCTTACATATATGCTATGGCGTCATACAGGAATCCTCTCTTACTCTCAGAAATTATCTCCCTCTCACTCTCAGAAATTATCTCCCTCTCACTCTCAGAAATTATCTCCCTCTCACTCTCAGAAAATGCTTTTTGTGTGGCTCACCACACTCCCCCCATCCAGGGAAGGACGACCCATCATCATCCTCATCGTTGTTATGGCAATAAGCAAAGAATCTAATTTATTTGATGTGTAGGATATACCAGATTTGTTCTAAGCACTTTACACCTATTAGCACTTTGCACTTATTAGCTTTTTTGATTTCCTACAAGGTTGAACTATTCTCTCAATTTTACAAATGAAGAAAACGATGATTTAAAGAGCATGTAACTGATATAAAGAGGAAGTGAGATTTGACTCCAGGCCATTTAGTTTTGGGGGCTTCCTCGATGGTTCAGTGGGTAAAGAATCCACCTGCAATGCAGGAGATACAGGAGACCCAGGTTAGATCCCTGGGTCGAGAAGATCCCCTGGAGAGGGAAGTGGCAACCCACTCTGGTATTCTCGCCTGAAAAATCCCATGGGCAGAGAAGCCTGGTTACAGTCCATGGGGTCACAAAGAGTTGAACAAAACTGACTGACCAACACTTTCATTTTTTTTTTCCCATTTTTTTTTTTCCCATTTAAGCCCCATACTTAAAAATATATATATTTATTTATTTTGGCTGTGCTGGGTCTTCACTGCTGCACGTAGGCTTCCTCTGCTCTCGTGAGCCGGGGTTGCTCTTTGTCGCAGTGCACAGACTTCTCGTTGCAGTGGCTTCTCTTGCTGTGGGGCACAGGTTCAAGGGCACATGGGCTCAGTAGTTGCAGCTCCCGGGCCCTAGAGCACACGTTCAGTAGTTATGGTACACGGGCTTTGTTGCCACGTGGCATGCAGGATCTTCCCGGACCAGGGGTCAAACCTGTGTCTTCTGCATTGGCAGGTGGATTCTTTACCACTGAGCTACCAGGGAGCCCCAGAGCACCATGGTTTTAATCATATGTTAAAAAACCTTAGGCCAGGCCAGTTACAGTATTTCTTATTCTTGACCAATGGTAATTGGTTGACATGTGGGCATGTGATTCAGTCTTGGCTAATGAGAGCCTTCTCTGGGACTTAGACTGGAGATACCAGGAAAGAGATACTTTTTTTTTTTTTTTTCCACTGGAGTGCTAAGTTGGTTTGATATGTATCTGGAGCTACTTGTGACCACTTTCCCCTACTGGGAAGAGTGTGTCTGACAATGATGTCAACATAGTTGATAGCAGAGCTTACGTTTAGAGAGAAAGAGATTCGGAAAGGCCTCATTTAGGCTTTTAAAATGAATTAGTATGAATTGGTTTTCTTCTTTTCAGCTAGAATTTTAACTGATACACACCAGAATCTTACCTTACACGTATACACCTTTTCTCTACATAACAGTCAGGTCCAAGGATAGCTCTTGACCTAAATTAGGTCAATCAGAACAAAGGTAATGAATTCTGAAATGACTAAGTGGTTGAGAAAGTGGACTCAATATTTCTGGTTGGACCTAAACCCCTAGAAGGTGTAAGCGCTGAATTTGCTGCCAATATTGTAATACCATTTGTGCCCTGTATCTAAAGTCAACATAGAAGAAGAAAAAATTGGGAAACTGCATGAAAAAGAAAAACTAAATCCTAATGACATTGTTTGGGCCCCGAATCCTGCTGAACCTGGAGCTGTCAAGCTCTATCATTGGATACCTCTGTTATGCAGGTCAGTGAATCCCATTTTTGTTTAAGCTAGTTGGTGTTGGGTCTTCTGTTGTTTGCAATGGGATGGATCATTTGTGGATACAGAATTCCACAGTCTGTCTCATTTGGAAAATTCTCTATCCATGCACAGCTTTTAGCCAAGGTGGCTCAGACACCATATAAATGCCACTGATGATGGTGAAACTCTCTCAGTCATGTCTCACTCTTTGCAACCCTGTGGCAAAGGGCTACAAAGGACTGTAGCCCACCAGGCACCCCTGTCCATGGAATTCTCCAGGCAAGAATACTGGAGTGGGTAGCCATTCCCTTCTCTAGGGATCTCCCTGACCCAGGGATCAAACCCAGCTCTCCCGCATTGCATCTAAGACATCTAAGATCGCAGTTACCATCTAAGACACCAGGGAAGCCAATATCAATGTAATTACTATACATTTTTTCCTCAAGTACATAAAGGTCATGCTCTCTGGATGAGAGCTCAGGGAGACAGCATGGGTTAACCTAGGACTAGGCTGATAGCATGATAATGAGGATGAAGGGCAGAATCGTCAAAAGCTAAACACTTCTTAGAGATGGTCTGAAAGATGCTTTCAAATGGACAGCTCTGGTGTAGGTGGGCCCAGCCGTCCTGAAGGATGGCTCAGCATTCAAACTTGGAGTTGAGACCATAGGATGTCCAAGCATATGGTGAGACTCCTGGACACTGGATCCCAAGGACTATGAAGGAAAAGGGGGTTGACTGAAGCCTGGAAGAGACTGTCAACCAGCCATGAGACCATTGATTACCAGTGGTCACTGGAAGCTTCTAAGACTACTGTGTCCCAAGTATCCTTCAGGCTATTGCAATTATCACCACGTGACTGGATTTTTCTTGCTGAGGATGTGTGTGTGGTTTGTGAGGTATACCTCAATGAAGTCTTCTGGACTTTCCAGATTGTCTCATAACCTTGGCCTTGGTGTTTCTGACCTGGTTTTTCCTGCAGTTGCTGGTTCAGAGCATTTGAGGATGTAACCCCCTGGCAACCCTGCCCAGTTAGCTGACTCATAGGAAGGCTCACTCCGTATGGAGGAAAAAGATGCCTTGTCTACAGCTCCATGAATACTTCTGCCTGTGCCAGGAAATGAGCTGAGCAAGCCGTGTCCTATTGCGTCTGACTCGGGCACTTCTAGAAAGGAAGCTGAGACTTTTCTGGACCTGGGGCTATGCCACCTTGGTCTGATGGTGCTGAAATCGCTGACCGTGCAGGATCAGGTGATACCCGGCTTGTGTCCCCATATCACAGACAGTGTGGGCACTGCCATTCCACGTGAAGGAGGGGGCTAAAGGCAGTGTTTTAGCTGTGGTGTCAGTAGGCTGAGGCACTGTGGGCTGGAGCAGAGAGAAGGCAGGATGTTGGCAACCACTGGGAAGCAGGAGTTAGAAGTGAAAGTGAAGTGAAGGCTTGGTGTGAGATGGAGGCCCCCGACAGGATGTGGAGGCTGGGCTCTATAGACATTGGAGGCTGGGTTCTACTCAAATCAAGGCCAGGGCGTGGACGGTATAGACCAGCCTTGGTCAAGGAGAGAAATCTGGGCTGGAGAGGCAGCAGAAACAGAAGCATGACCTGAAGCAAAACCAGGGACCAACTCCAACAAGTAGACGTGTTGCTTTGCTGGGACCCTGTAGCCAGCTGCAGATTTTTATCTTCTTTATTCCCCTTCTGGAATTGTTCTGGGCCTTAGAAGTGTAAGATTCTACCTTTCTGCATCATTTTTCTTCAAGAATCTTCTGTGCTATTTAGTGTTCTCTTAACTGGACCCCTAGAGGTTGGATATGGGAAGTTTGGCTCCTCTGAATATCATAGGTGAGAATGGTCTGGTCCTTCTGAAACCTGAATATTCCAGCAGACTATTCCTATCTACACCCACTTAACCTTGGAACGTGATTTCTGGAAATATTGGTGTGTGTTTGAGCCTCAGCTGTTTCTGTCAGAGAAATCACTTTGAAAGCTTCATTTTCTGGGATAATAGGAATTCAGAAATATGAAATTTCTCACTGTCCATAGTTATTGGATTATTTTAAGCAACAAAATCATGTATAAAATGTAGGGTTTCTATCTTTCTTGCTGACAAGCAGGGCTTGGCATAATCTGAAAAATGAGTATTCATAAACGGAGTCTACTGAAATGGAAAAAGAGAATTACACACTACACAGAAGGAGAAAGCCAACTGGGTTAGTTTATCTGATACATCTAAGTAAACCAGTTCCTTGGAAGATACAATCATTTCCTGGTACTAAAAGGAACATGTTGTGTATGTATATGTTCTAACACAGAGAACACAAAGCCACTTACTGAACAACATCTCCAAGTGCAGTTTTGGAGACAACAGAATGAGCCCAGGTCTGATGATGGATTGTGCGTGCTCAGTTGCTAAGTCGTGTCCTACCCTCATAGACTGCACAGGTTCAAATCCCAGCTCTGCTGACTGCCACCTGTGTGACTCTGGGCAACTGGCTTAGCTGCTCTAGGTTTGTTTTCTTATTTGTAAAATGAGGACAACAATAGGGCCATTTTCATTTCATTGTCAAGGAGATTAAATGAATTAACAAATAAATAAACTAGGATAGAATGTGGCTCATGGTGAACACCAATCAATGCCTTCCTCTTCTTGCTATTTCTCTTACTAATACTACATAGAGGCTCAGTTCAGTTTAGTTCAGTCGCTCAGTTGTGTCCAACTCTTTGCGACCCCATGGACTGCAGCACACCAGGCCTCCCTGTTCATCACCAACTCCCAGAGTCCACCCAAACTCATGTCCATTGAGTCGGTGATGCCATCCAGCCATCTCATCCTCTGTTGTCCCTTCTCTTCCCACCTTCAATCTTTCCCAGCATCAGGGTCTTTTCAAATGAGTCAGTTCTTTGCATCAGGTGGCCAGAGTATTGGAGTTTCAGCTTCAACATCAGTCCTTCCAAAGAACACCCAGGACTGATCTCCTTTAGGATGGACTGGTTGGATCTCCTTGCAGTCCAAGGGACTCTCAAGAGTCTCCTCCAACACCACAGTTCAAAAGCATCAGTTCTTTGGTGCTCAGCTTTCTTTATAGTCCAACTCTCACATCCATACATGACCACTGGAAAAACCATAGCCTAGACTAGATGGACCTTTGTTGGCAAAGTAATGTCTCTGGTCTAGGTTGGTCATAACTTTTCTTGCAAGGAGTAAGCATCTTTTTATTTCATGGCTGCAGTCACCATCTGCAGTGATTTTGGAGCCCCCCGCCCCAAAAAGTCTGCCACTGTTTCCAAGTACCAAAGTGCTAGTTCAAGAGTGGTCCAGGGGCCTCTACAGATGAGCTTTCTAAAGCTCTAGGCTAATTTTGTGAGATTGTTTCCATAGTCATCCTCCATCTTCTGGGAAAACTTTCCTTCCAATGCCTGCCTTCTCCTTCCTCTCGGCCAAATCCCATACCCTGTGTTCCCACTGTCGTCACCCTGGCCTTGGGCTCCCCTCTGCAGTGTTTGACTGATACGCCCTGTTGTCAGGTATTCCCGTCCTGTAGTTCTTTATTCCTCTTCTCTTTTGCTAGCCCTCTCCAAGTACTGGCCCTTCAGGAAACTGACATATAAATGTGATGGACCAATCCAAGCTAGTAATGGTTAATTTTATGTCAATTTGGCTAAGATACGGTGCCCAGATGTCCCATCAAACACTAGTCTAGATGTTGCTGTGAAGGTATTTTTTAAGATATGTGTGTGCATGCTCAGTCTCTCATTTGTGTCTGATTCTTTGTGACTCTATGGACTCTAGTCCGCCAGGTTCCTCTGTCCATGACATTCTCCAGGCAAGAATACTGGAGTGGGTTGCCATTTCCTTCTCCAGGGTATCTTGCCAACCCAGCAATGGAACTCATGTCTCCTGCATTACAGGCAGGTTTTTATCACTGAACCACCTGGGAAGCCTTTTTAAAATATGATTAACATTAAATCAGTAGACTTTGAGTAAAAGCAGCTTACTGTCTGTAATGGGGGTGGGTCTCATCCAATCAGTCAAAGGCCTCAAGAGAAAAGACTGAGATCTTCTTAAGAAGGAAGGAATTCTGCCTCCAGATTGCTTTGGGACTCAAGATGACAACATTGACTCCTGCTGGAATTCCCAGGCTGCTGGCCTGTTCTGTACATTTCAGACCTGTCAACCTCCACAATTACATGAGTCAATTCCCTAAAAAAAAATCTCTCTCTCTCTCTCTCTCTCTCTATCTCTATCTCTATATATACACACACACCCCCTATTGGTTCTATTTCTCTAAAGAACCCCAACCAATACAATTATTGATGTGTGTAATGGCTAAATGTCTCTGCTTGCTCACTAACATTTGCATTTTAACAAGGGCTCAAATTTAAAAAGTGAGGAATAGTGAACATTGCTAAGTACTGTTGGAGAGCAAGTAGAGGGTATGGAGGTCCTTCCCAGTGACTTTGAAATCACTTCATACAGGTGGCAGCCTGTTCTTGAGATGGGCCTGGGCTAGTCCATAAATAGATTTATTTTCTTCTCCTCTGAAGCTATGCATGGACTATGTAGAAATGACTTTAGCTATAGACACATACCACACACATTTATTTTAGTCTGGGTTAATATTTGGAAATCATCTATAAATAAAAAGTCTTCCTATTGCTCTGTGCATCTGCTGTGAACGTCGGTGTAATTCACCTATTTATCATAATCATAACAGCAAGGTAAACATGAATCACTGTCTCCTTAAGAGTGGAAAAGAAACAAATATTTCTCTGAAATTTCTTAGAGGAAAGTCAATCTTCTACCCATTACATTAAGGCAGAAAAATCAATCAGTGCCAAATCCAAGTCCTTTTCAATTTTAGTTTTTCATGTGGAAGACTCATCAATAAATCTTCCAGGGGCGTCATTGTTCTTACAAAGGTAATATCACACACTTTCAGAAATGGCAGAACAATGATAATGTAAGGGCAAGGTGGACTTTGGAAAAGAAATGAACCTGTGATGTGATAAAATATCAAATGCTTCTGGTTTCTACAATGCAGACCATTATTATGGCGATGATGCTTCCTCAGCATGAAAATGTAGAAAATTGGTATTCACTGATGGAACAGTGACCATATTTCTTTTTCATGGTTGGTGTTTTGACAGTCACTTATCCTCACCCATTCTTGCCTGCTTGCCTGCTCTCTCCTCCAGTTTCTGGGCTGCCTTGTGAGATCATGGATCTCCCATTCTCTAAGAAGCCGAGGTGGTGAATCTTATCTCAAAACAAGTAAAGCAGGTAACCTTCTCTATGAGAATGAGAAAGTCTGCACAAGAGGAACAAGGGGTAGAGAAATATTCAGGAAGGTTTGCTGCCTTGGGACTGTGACTCAAGACACCCTTACCCTAGAGGTGCTTAAGAGTTAACTTTTTGGAGAAGTTAACTTTTTTTTGCAAAGCCTTGACTAACCGTAGAGCTGACTGGGAGGTAACTTGTCTGGAAGCCACTGGGAGAAGGTGAGTGTTGGTAAGGGAGAGGTGAAGTAGGAGCAAGAGGGAAAAGTGTAAAAGGACTGGGGGTCTGGTCCTCAACCTGACTCTAGGGGGATGTGTAGGGTATCACCAAGTGCCATGGGGCCCATGAAGACAGAATAACTGTTGTTTGATTAGAAATAATATGAAAGGTGAACCATTGATTCAAAATAACACATTGGGCTAATTATGCAAAGGACTGATTAGTAAGTTTCTCCTGTATTTCTGCACTTCAAAAATCCCTTAGCTTATCTCCTGAATGCTCCCCAAGCCTGAAGATAGAGTCATTCATGGGCCGCCCGTGGGGGCAGCAGAAATGAGTCTATACACACTGGGCAAAAGCTAAAGAGAGACGCATGTTTGGAAGCCAAGGGCAGGACGAGTCTCCCCAGCTCTCACAGACTTAGGGACAGATGCCTGCAGTCAGGAAAGGGAGGAGACGGGAAGGATGGGAGGGAGGGGAAGATGGGAGGATGGTGCAGCTTGCCCTCACCTGCAACAAGGAGCTTCCTTTGAGCCAACTGGGAGTTCGCTGGATGCTTCACGGCCCCCGAGTGGTCCTTCCCGCTGCTCTCCGATGGACGATGCTCTTCCCGTGACTCATTTATCCTCAGGGTGATGTGAAGGGGGGGATGGTCTACCTTCAGTGGGACTGAGAAGGGACAAAGCGAATCTAGATGAGGCTTTCTAAATTTTCATTTCATTTCAGTTCAGTTCGGTTCAGTCGCTCAGTCGTGTCCGTCTCTTCGCGACCCCACCGACCACAGCATGACAGGCCTCCCTGTCCATTACCAACTCCTGGAGTCTACTCAAACTCATCTCCATAGAGTCGGTGATGCCATCCAACCATCTCATCCTCTCGTCCCCTTCTCCTCCTGCCCTCAATCTTTCCCAGCATCAGGGTCTTTTCAAATGAGTCAGCTCTTCGCATGAGGTGGCCAAAGTACTGGAGTTTCAGCTTCAGCATCAGTCCTTCCAATGAACACCCAGGACTGATCTCCTTTAGGATGGACTGGTTGGATCTCCTTGCATTCCAAGGGACTCTCAAGAGTCTTCTCCAACACCACAGTGCGAAAGTGTCAATTTTTCGGCACTCAGCTTTCTTTATAGTCCAACTCTCACATCCATGCATGACCATAGGAAAAACCATAGCCTTGACTAGACGGACCTTTGTTGGCAAAGTAATGTTTCTGCTTTTCAATATGCTGTCTAGGTTGGTCATAGCTTTCCTTCCAGATTTTGGCATTACTCAAATTCGGGGGTGAGTAAATTTTTGTTGTACCACTGTTCTGTGCATTGTAGGATATTTAGCAATGCTTCAGAACTCTACCCACTCGATGCCACTTGCATCCCCAATTTCAGGTGAAATAACCTTATGTATCGCTAGATATTGCCCAGTGTTCATTGGAGGGCATCAGTGGCTGCCAGCTGAGAACCCTGGTCGCCACTGAACCAGTCTGAAATCTCCCTCTGAGCCGCCATGGTATATATATATTTTTCAAGTATACGATTCTTTTTTAGAAAACTGGAGTTTAATGGCTTTACAACGTTGCGTTCATCTCTGATGTACAACGACAAGAATCAGCTAAGTGTAAACATACACCCCCTCCCTCTTGGCACTCCCTTCACGCTCCCCAGCCCACGCCTCTAGGTGAGCACAGCGCACAGAGCTGAGCTTCCTGTGCTGCGCAGCGTCTTCCACTAGCTATCTGTTTGACATACGGTGGTGTATTCATGCCGAACCTCATCTCCCAAGCTCATCCCACCCTGCCTTTCCCCCTGTGTCCACACGCCTGTTCTCTAGGCCTGCATCTCTATTCCTGCCCTAGAACTAAGTTCATCTGGACCATTTTTCTAGATTCTACCTACATGCGTTAATATATGATATCAAATTCTTTCTCTTCATTCTCCCTCTCTTTTTCTCTCTTGCTCTCTGTCTCTTTCTCTCCTTCTGCCCTTCCCTCCCTACCTCCTCTCCATCTCCACTACCTTAGTCTAAGATGCAGTCTCGTTCAGCCTGCACAGCTGCTATAGCTTCCATCCTAACTGGTTTTCTGTATCCTCTTCACTCTCCAAAAATCAGTGTCCACCCTGAAGCCATGGTGATTTAAAAAAAAAAAAAAAACAAAACCCTGTCTTGTGCCTAAAACCCTGTGGGCCTTCCCAACTCCTTAGCTTCCTTAGGATGAAGACCAAAGCCTTTGCCATTTGACCTGAGTCCATGCGATCAGGATGCTCTGCAGACACCTCACTCCATCATCATCTGGGCTTCAACAACCCTGCTCTTCCACTGTTCAGATGGACCATGATTCATTTAACCACAGGGCCTTTGCAGACCCTGCTCTTCTGCCTGAGACCCTCTTGCTCCCTGTAGCTTCCTGATTAGCAGGGAGTGTTTATCGGCTCAAGCATCACTTCCTTGGAGAAGCCTCTGTGAATGCTCAGAAGGAATCAGGCTCCTGCTGCCACATGCCCTCGTATCGGTGTGGAACACTGCTCTGCAGCAGTTATCACAGTTGTGATTTTACACTGGAGGGCTGTAGCCTCGTTAATCCTATCTCCTCCTCTGAGCTGTAAGATGTAGGAAACTAGTGCCGACTGACTTCCTTCCTGCTTCCCTCTCACCGGCTTCCCTTCTTTGCATCTCCTGTCGCTTTTTGTGGACGCAAGTCCACATGGGTCTACTGAGCTCCAGCCTGTACCTCACACACTGAACTCTGTAGAATACTACATCTGTTCTTTCTGTTATTTATGTTTTGACCAATTTCTAGCAACCTACCATCAACTCTCTGCCTTTTTTGTGGGCTAAGTTTTTTGAAGGAATATTAAGGCGCTGAAAAGATGCCACTGAAGCTCTCTTTGTGGGTCCCCTTCAAGGCGGCCCCCAGTCTTTTGTTCAAAGCAAAAAGAATCTTGAGCCTTCCAGTCATATCTCAGCCATAGTGCTGCCCAAGCTTCTAGCCTATACAGCTGATAATAAAAATGTTTTCTTGAAAATCAGAAACAGGCAGAAAAAGGACTCACTGCAGTTGTCAGGTGAGCTCTGCTTTAGCCGGGCTTTGGACAGTAGGCAAGAGAAAGCACAGTTAATGGCAATGACTGATAGCAGTATTGCGATGGGTCGTGAACTTGTCTGGCTCCTCTGTTTCTGGTTTGTGGTTCTATCCCAAGTCTGTAATGACATATAAAATAATAGACTGCTTATCCTCGTCCTTCTCCTTCATCGCAAATCACATGTCTGAAGACAGTACATGGAATTTCCAGGATGTGAACTTGTCGCTAAGCATGTGCGTCATTCAATAGGTTGCTACTGAATCAGGACATCACACCTCATGTTTAACTTAAACCTATTTCCTCCACGTGGTTCCTTCCGCTCGAAGCAAGCTTTCCTTGCTTCCCTTTCATCTTTCCTCGGTCTCTTTAGGCTGTTGAAATGAGGCTGTGACCTCTTCCAGTCTTAACAAGACAGTGCTGGATATCTAGTAATCATAAGGCAGGGATATCAATGGGGACTGTTACAGGTCTCGACAGGGAGGAGGCACTTTTCACGTCTGTTATTGCATTGCAATGGTACTGGCGGGGTCCTAAGAGAAAACTCAAGGCCCCAGGCAGAGACAGGAGACTTGTTCACCTCAGTCGAAAATTCTGTCTTACTAGCATTTCTACTGTAAACACCTGGGGCCACAGTCACGTTTGCTTTACAAACTCCAGGAGAAATGCTCACTGAGAAAATTCACAGAAGAGCTAGAGGGGAGAATTGGGCTGCTGTCCTGGTAATTGGTTTAAGCTCCATAATTGCAGCGACTGTCTGTTTTCTTCAACATCATATCCCTAGAGCCTAGCAGAGTTAATGTTTCCAGCAAATACCTGTCGATCTTCTGTGTCTGTAACACAACAGGGAGATGGGTGGGAAGTTTCCGGTGTTTATGGGAAGTAGGGAAGGAGAAAATGTGGAGAACGAGGGAAAATGACAGCAAATAAGCTTATATTTGTGGAAGCTTTATTTTCTTTAAAAATATTTCTCCTACTGTTATATTTTCCTGAGAATGTCTTTAAGATGCCTTCTTATATGACGGTTAGTATTTCCTTTTTTTTTTTTTTTTATAGCCTGAGAAGGAAAAACACAAAGTGTAGATTCCCTTGGGTCATGTGGTGAACCTATTTAATTCTTTTTCTGTTTTAAAATATGCTTGTTTCCTGGTTGATCTTAAGTAGGTTCACGTCTGTCTAAAATTATTTGTGTTGTGAGACAGGGACAAAAACCGTGCTACTGAAAAGTTTAGTCTCGTCTCGTGTACCACAAGGTTACTTAGATTTAGGAAGAGTCAAGACTTATTTGCTTTAAAGAGGCAGCTATAATTACAGGAGTGGTCATTTCTCAACTTGTGTGAACCAGTTAAAATTCTCTTTTTGCCTTTCCGTGACATCAGAGGCCCTCATTCTGCTGGAAGAATTTTCCGGAAGTTTGGGGATGAAAGTTTATTCACCTTTTGTTTTCCTTTTCCCTAGCATATGGTAGACATCATAACAGGAATATGTTGTAAGGTGTTTCTTAAGAAAGGAGGTGAGGGGCTTTCCTGGTTGCTTAGTGAAGAATCCACCTGCCATTGCAGGAGACACGGGTTTGATCCCAGGTCCAAGGAGATCTCACATGCCGCGGACCACTAACGGCCGTGTGCCACCAACAGCCGCGGACCACCAATGGCCGCGTGCCACAACTATTGAGCCTGTGCTCTGGAGCCCGCATGCCATGCCTACTGAAGCCCACATGCCTTAGAGCCTGTGTTCCACAACAAAAGAACCTGCCTTGATGAGAAGCCCCCGTACTGCAAGGAAGAGGAGCCCCCACTCACGGTAACCTGAGAAAGCCCATGTGCAGCACCAAAGACCCAGCACAGCCAAAAAGAAATAAAATTATTTAAGAAAAGAAAGGAGGTGAGACAAAGACAGATAAGATAGGAAATCACTTATATGTGGAATCTAACAATACAAAGGAGCTTGTTTACAAAACAGAAATAGACTCAGACAAAGAAAATGAACTGATGGTCACCAAAGGGGAAGGTGGGAAGCTCAATTTGAAGTTTGCAATTATACTCACTACTATATATAAACAACAAGGACTTACTACATAACACACAGGACTACACTCAATATCTTATACTAACCTATAAGGAAAAAGAGTCTGAAATAGATACATGTGTGCATGCGTGCGTGTGTGTAACTTAATCATGCTCCTGTGCACCTAAAATGAACACAACATCGTAAATCAACCATCAGTTCAGTTCAGTCGCTCAGTCGTGTCCGACTCTTTGCGACCCTATGAATTGCAGCACGCCAGGCCTCCTTGTCCATCACCAACTCCCGGAGTCCACCCAAACTCATGTCCATCGAGTCGGTGATGCCACCCAGCCATCTCATCCTCTGTCGTCCCCTTCTCCTCCTGCCCCCAGTCTCTCCCAGCATCAGAGTCTTTTCCAATGAGTCAACTCTTCGCATGAGGTGGCCAAAGTACTGGAGCTTCAGCTTTAGCATCATTCCTTCCAAAGAAATCCCAGGGCTGATCTCCTTCAGAAGGGACTGGTTAGATCTCCTTGCAGTCCAGGGGACTCTCAAGAGTCTTCTCCAACACCACAGTTCAAAAGCATCAACTATAGTTTAATGAAAAAAAAAGAGAAGGAAGGTGTTTGAAAAAAAAAAAAAGAAGGAAGCAACTAACTGGATGCCCAGGATATAAAGAATTGTAAACGTATAGTTCCATTGCGGAGCTGAAGTGTGGACATGAAGTTAAGTACCTAGTTGGGAACAGGATATTTGCATAATAACAATGTTGAGGCTTGTACTTTCTGCCTACTCAGAGTCTTGCTGATGGTCTCTGCCACTTAAGCTTCTTATTTCTGTCACTTACATTGCTTCAGCTTCCTTCTCTTTTCTAGTTCCCAGTCTACGTCATGGCACTGAAGACACAGACTCCCTCTCACACAAGAAATTCCATGGCTATTCTTTTAAGATCTCACATTTTTTATTGCATGACCTAGCGGTAGTTATTACGCTATTTTTGAGTCTGAATCACTCATTGTGAATTTGCAGGGTGATATCATTTGGATCATTAATCTCTCCGTGTCCATTTTTTTACATTTGCACCTTGAGAATGTTATTATTTACCCCATAGTATGGGTCTAGAAGGTTTCCCTGGTGGCTCAGATGGTAAAGAATCTGCCTGCAGTGCAGGAGACCAGGGTTTGATTCCTGAGTTTGGAAGATTTCCTGGATAATGGCTACCCACTCCAGTATTCTTGCCTGGAGAATCCCATGGACAGAGGAGCCTGTGGGTTACAGTCCATGGGGTCACAAAGGGTCGGATAGGACTGAGCAACTAGGCACACACATGTAGGTCTAGAGGAAGAAATACAAGGAGATGTAAAGAGGATGAAGCAAATCTGAAGCAAGTCATGTTTCTATTCCCAAAGGAAATCCAAATAACTTTTCAATCGCTACCATATTTCTTTGAATCTACTTCCCTTAATTTTTAGCTGAGCAGTATTTCTGTATCATTAAGAAAAAAGAGGGCTTCCCTGCTAGCTCAGCTGGTAAAGAATTCACCTGCAATGCAGGAGACTCTGATTCGATTCCTGAGGGAAGATCCCCTGGAGAAGGGATAGGCTTCCCACTCCAGTATTCTTGGGCTTCCCTGGTGGATCAGATGGTAAAGAATCTGCCTGCAATACGGGAGACCTGGATTCGATCCCTGGGTTGGGAAGGTCCCCTGGACGCGGGCATGGCAACCCACTCAGTATTCTTACGTGAAGAAGCCCCATGGACAGAGGAGCCTGGTGGGCTACAGTCCAGGGGTCACAAAGAGTCAGACAGTACTGAGCAACTAAGCACAGCACAGAAAGAAAGAGCAAGAAATGTTGTCAATTGAACTATGACACATGTTTTCTTAAAAGGTCAATTTTAAGATATGTATCAATGTTGGAGATGTTAAAGTGTGAAAAAAATTGACAAAACATGCATGTTCGGCTTATACCATTAGAGCCAGTGGTATGCCATGACCAACCCAAGCTACATTTCAAAGATTATAAGGTAGGCGCTATCGACTACGTCTGTTTTTATTTTAGAAGCCTTTTTCTTTTTTTAATACAATTATTGTCATGTGAATCCTGAAAGAACTGAAAGCACAGAACTTCTGAGAGCTGTTTTCATGGGCAGTGGATGGACACCGTCTAATGCTCAGTATTTGACTTACATTACAGTTTTATTCAGCTTCTATGACCCATTTATTTATTTTAAATCCAACATTCTTTCTCTGAGAATCTCTTTTAAAATAATAGCCACTCTTTGGTGCCTCCCACAAATAACCATCCTTGCACGCTTGCTGCTGACTCAGCACTGGCAGCTAAACACAGTCTGTTTCCCAGGGCTGTGTCGGCTCTCCCATCCAGCAGGGGGACGCTGAGACAGCCTGGGCCACAGCACTGTGACTCCACTTGGCCTCGGTGGTACAAGCTCATCAATCAGACTGCTGCATGGAAAAAGTATTGGGAGGTTTGTACTTTCCAAGAGAAAAATCTAAATATGTCACCTCATCCTTTTTTCATTTTATAATACTAATCTTTGCTCAGTGAAGAATATATACATTCAAAGCGCGAAAGGTGACTTGAGCCTCTGTGACCATCTTCATAGTGAACTGTGATACAATTTTGATGGTCTGCTTACATGTCAATTAGTCCAATGTTTCTTTGAAAGCAAGGCAAGAGTAATCAAGACAGATGGGAGGGGTTAGAGAACATTCTATATTCCTTTGTTAATATGTGCAACACTAGCTATGATTTTCTAAGTACTTACTATGTGCCAAGCACTGCTGAAAGGAAATTAATAAGCTCTGGTGACTTATTTCTTGTAACACGTATAAGAGGTAGGTGATACTATAAGGGACATCTCACAAAGAAAGAAATTGAATGTTGCATATCGATTTGCATCCCTTCAAAATTCATATGTTGAAGTCCAAACCCACGGTATGACCATATTTAGAGACAGCTTTTAAAGAGATACAGTACAGTGCATGCATTCCAATCCCAAATTCCAACCCCAACGAAAGGTAAGGCTCAAAAATATTCAAACTACCACACAATTGCACTCATCTCACACGTTAGGAAAGTAATGCTCAAAATTCTCCAAGCCAGGCTTCAACATTTTGTGAACTGTGAACTTCCAGATGTTCAAGCTGGATTTAGGAAAGGCAGAGGAACCAGGGATCAAATTGCCAACAACTGCTAGATCATCAAAAAAGCAAGAGAGTTCAGAAAAAAAAAATCTACTTCTGCTCTATAGACTACACCAAAGCCTTTGACTGTGCGGATCACAATAAACTGTGGAAAATTCTGAAAGAGATGAGGATACCAGACCACTTGACCTGCCTCTTGAGAAACCTGCATGCAGGTCAGGAAGCAACAGTTAGAACTGGATGTGGAACAACAGACTGGTTCCAAATAGGAAAAGGAGTACGTCAAGGCTGTATGTTGTCACCCTGCTTATTTAACTTCTATGCAGAGTACATCATGAGAAACGCTGGGCTGGAGGAAGCACAAGCTGGAATAAAGATTGCTGGGAGAAATATCAATAACCTCAGATATGCAGATGGCACCACCTTTATGGCAGAAAGTGAAGAAGACCCAAAGAGCCTCTTGATGAAAGTGAAAGAGGAGAGTGAAAAAGTTGACTTAAAACTCAACATACAGAAAACTAAGATCATGGCATCCGGTCCCATCACTTCATGGGAAATAGATGGGGAAACAGTGGAAACAGTGGCTGACTTTATTTTTCTGGGCTCCAAAATCACTGCAGATGCTGACTGCAGCCATGAAATTAAAAGACACTTTCCTTTCCTTGGAAGGAAAGTTATGACCAACATAGACAGCATCCTGAAAAGCAGAGACATTACTTTGTCACCAAAGGTCCATCTGGTCAATGCTATAGTTTTTCCAGTTGTCATGTATGGATGTGAGAGTTCGACTATAAAGAAAGCTGAGCACCGAAGAATTAATGCTTTTGAACTGTGGTGTTGGAGAAGACTCTTGAGAGTCTCTTGGACTGCAAGGAGATCTAACCAGTCCATTCTAAAGGAGATCAGTCCTGGGTGTTCATTGGAAGGACTGATGCTGAAGCTGAAACTCCAATACTTTGGCCACCTGATGTGAAGAACTGACTCATTGGAAAAGACCCTGATGCTGGGAAAGATTGAAGGCGGGAAGGGAAAGGGACGACAGAGGATGAGATGGCTGGATGGCATCACTGATTTGATGGACATGAGTTTGAGCAAGCTCTGGGAGTTGGTGATAGACAGGGAAGCCTGGTGTGCTGCAGTCTATGGGGTCGCAGAGTCGGATACGACTGAGCGACTCAACTGAACACAATAGTGCATGCATGTCCAACTTTTCAACCCTGTGGGCTGTAGCCTGCCAGGTTCTTCTGTCTGTTGGATTTCCCAAGCAAGAATACTGGAGTGGGTTGCCATTTCCTTCTCCAGGGGATTTTCCAAACCCAGGGATGAAACCCATGTCTCCTGCATTGCAGGCAGATTCTTGACCAACTGTTTCATCTGGGAAGAGGTAATCAAGTTAAAATGGGACCTCTAAGGGTGATGCCTAGTCCAATAAACTGGTGTCCTCATGAGAAGGAAATTTGGACTCAGAGACAGGCATGAAGGGAGAGCCCCAGCTTGAAGACAGCCATGTACAAGCCAGGGAGAGAGGCCTGAAATAGACCCTTCACTCACAACCCTCAGAAGGAACCCACCCTGCAGACACCTTGATTCCAGAGTTTCAGCCTTCCAAACCATGAAACAATAAATTTCTGTTGTTTAAGCCACATTCATGGTACTTTGTTATGGCAGCCCTAGCAAACTAGTCAAACCAAACTAACGGAGGTAATGCAATTTGCCAAAGACGGCCCAGAGAATGGAGTCTGTAGCTCACACTTACATTTCCGTTCCCGAGTCCTGGGCTCCCCTTAACACCACTCCCTCCAGCCTCTAGTGGGGAGAGTGGACTCTCTTCCCTGGGCTTCATGCTCTGCAAAAACGGATGAGCCCATCCGTGAGAGGCTGGTGGTTCCTGTAAAACTTTTCATGTCACACAGCCATTATTGACCTGCCATGCCATACTACTGGTGAAATACTGGTTACATTATTACTCCCCAGGGAAAAATGAGAGCCAAACTGATCCCATCCATCTGTCCTACAGTCTGACAGTGGGCCCAAAAACACTCTTCAGGGACACTCTTGTCCAAGTCATCTCCTGAGTCTGATAGTTAGGGTCTGCAACTCAGGGACACTGCCTGAAGATATATCAAATCTCAAAGTTCTGATCAGGTCATTCAACTGGATGAAACCCAGATGACCATCTACTGCCAGGCTGTGTGGAATAAAATCGCTAATCTTCCAGCTCATACAGGCATTACCCTGGCCTATGTTTCCAGACCTCATTAGAGCACTGACCCTCTTCCTCCCCACATGTAGGCATGTGCAGGTGTGTGTACACACACAGAGACACATCTGGGCCCACAGTCACGTTGGCCCACCCCCTTCATCCAGGACTCTCCATGCAGACTGTCACACCTGGGCTCTCAATCCAGGGACCTCCTTGATCTGAAATTTCCTTCTTTTCCTTTGTTCATCTGTTGACACTCTGCTCATGACTTGCAAAGTCCAGTTCAAACCTCACATTTGCCAAAGACATTTCTTCTATCCCTTCAAACAGAATTATTTCCCCTCTAATTCAAAGTCCCAGGCCTATTTCCCAGTCTGTCTTCAAATGGGGATAATTATGAGTCTGTAATCCCATGAAATCTTAGGGGAGAGAGACTTTGTTGTTTTTTTTTTTTTCTGTGTCCACAATACCTAGAAAGGACGTCTTTACACAGTAGGTTCTCAATTAGTTTTTGCTGGATTTACTGTAGTCTCCTAGGTTATCTCCATAAGACTTCTAAACTAGCTCCATAAACTTCACCAACCTTCAGGAACAAAAAGCAAAACCCTGGAGTCTTGCCCTTGGCTTTCATTTTAAACAGAGCCAGCTCACAAGGGTAGAGAAACTCTTTCTCGTGTTTTTCCTGGAAGACAAAGTATGGGCCTGTGATCACTAAGTATGCCTTGCGGTCTCAAGTTCATTGTCTACCAACTCACAACATTTTATTTTGTTCCTAGACTTAACTACTTCGAACTCCAGGAGTTGGTAGTACAATGTACCCAACGATTCCTTCCATTTAGGTCAGGTGACAAAATGACAATTCAGGTAATGTGGTGGCCCCAAACATAAATGACATCCAGTGTCAGAGTGGGGGCTGCATATGGCCAAAGGCTATGTCATTTCTCTAGGTTGCTTTCTTCTTAAGAAATGAGAAGAGAGCACAAAATAAATCTGTTTCCCAGCTCACAGGCCTCATTGAGGCTGACTGTCCAATTTAAAATCACACCAATTACAATTGCAACAATTTCATGAGCAGCATGACCAAAAACTTAAGTCTCTTTTTCCTGCAACATGTTGCTTTTGAACTTGACGACAAGTATTCAGTTCTCAATGGCGCTTGTGCCTGCTCAGTTGCTCAGTCGTGTCTGACTCTTGGTGACCCCATTGACTGTAGCCCACCAGGCTCCTCTGTCCATAGGGATTCTCCAGGCAAGAGTACCGAAGTGGGTTGCCGTGCCCTCCTCCAGGGGATCTTCTCGACCCAGGGATCGAACCTACATCTCCTGTGTCTTCTGCTTCGGCAGGCCGATTCTTCACCACTGCACCCCCTGGGAAGCTCTCAGCGGTAGCTGGGTATAATTGTTAATTGCATGGGAACAAATCCTGGTGGTAGTGCTAACTAAATCTTAGGGATCTTTGACTTTCTGGGCCTCAGTTTCATTATCTGTAAAATGGAGGCAGAGGACTGTTTTAAAGGAAAGTATGACGGCCTATTAACTGAGTCAATAAAGAGAAACTACACTGACTAGTACCCAGAACATAGTCAGTGTTGGGTTTAATGGTCACTGTTATGATTTCAAAATGTTCCCTTCACCAGAGACAGGAAGCAGCAGAGAATATTACTGGCTTCTGTTATGGATGCCATCTCAAACTTCTTTCCTTCTGCTTTTTTTTTTTTTTCCCTTTCCAGAATATCTTGGAAATTGTAAGCAAACATGCAAGTGATGCATGTGTATTTAGTTTCACATACAACCTCATTGTTACTTCCTGGCGTGCTCCCAAGGTATCTTACAAGTTATCAGTCTCACCAGGACAGAGTGTGTTTTCTGACCACTTCCCCTTTGCAATTAAGGACTCTGACCACTCGCTTACGCAGACGGAGACCAGCATCCGTAACCCCAAAGGAGGTCAGAAACCCCCAGCTCTTGCCACCGAGGGGGCTAGCTGAGAACCCGACACTGTGTGTTTCAGGGCTGTGGCCACGACCGTGACCGTAGGAACTGGGAACACCCACCAACACCCTGCTTCCCCCAGCCCCACTTCCTTCGCTCCAGTGCCATTAAGTATGGTTGCAGTGCCTCCGTGAATGTTTTGAGTGGAGTTAGGTTTCTGGTGTTTATTATTGAATTGCTAAAGATTTGGAGAGAAGACAAACAGACAGACGAACCAGCAAAGCAAGAGACAGAAGACACCCTTGACGGACACGCACTAAGTGCATATCTGGGGTCCGTGACGGTCGGGGCTCTCACCAGAGCCCCAGGGTTTTGTCAGTGGCTCTGCAAATAAAACCTGCCCTAGATACACACAGAGGAGGCTCTATTTGCCTAGGAAACCTGCCGCTCTGGCCCTGCAGATAGCAGGTCATAGTCTGAGAGGTGGTGAGTTTTCCTGTTTACCTTCTGCCTTCACAGAAGTATTGAATGCAGGGCCTGGGGAAGGTCTGGGAGGGCCAGCTCTCCTCTTTCCCAGACTGGGGTTTCGATTAAATCCCAGCCGTTGCCTCTTTGCTCTCTGTATCGCCTCTACTCAACAGCATGTTGAACACAGAGAAGTTAAACTCACAGAGAATTCTCTTCTGAGGATGTGGGAGGGCTTGAGAGTCGGGCTGGTCAGGCTGGCAGCTGAAAGGCCAGGCTGCACTGTGTCGTCCACAGGCTCTCCCAGCTGAGCAGGAAGGCTTCCCCATCTGACTTCTTGGCGCCTCTTACACAAACTCCCTCAGCCACAGAAACTAAATCCACGTAGGTGGAGGCTGTGTCTATGCTCTTTGCCATTTGCAATCCCAGCATCTACCACATATGCGCCTGATGCATATCAGATTCTTTGTGCATGCTTGTTGAATAATAAATGAATGTCTATTCTTTAACTTTTTATTTCATATTGGAATATAGTTGATTGACAATGTGGTGATAGTTTCAGGTGTCCAGCAAAGTGATTCAGTTATACATGTACATGTATCTACTCTTTTCCAAAATCTTTTCCTGTTTAGGTTGTCACATAATATTGAGCCGAGTTCCCGGTGCTATACACCAAGTCCTTGTTGGTTATCCACTTTAAATATGGAGGTGTGTACATGTCGATCCCCAATTCTCTAACTGTCCCTTCCCCTCTGGTAAGCATAAGTTCGTCTCTAAGTCTGTGAGTCTCTTTCTGTAAATTCATTTGTATCATTTATTTTTAGATTCTACTTAAAAGTGATATTGAATGCAATATCATGCAATATTTCTCACTCAGTATGACAATATCTAGGTCCATTCATGTTGAATAAATGTCTACTAATAGACACAATTGGCCATCTGCTGTGAAGAACTGACTCATTGGAAAAGACCCTGATGCTGGGAAAGATTGAAGGCAGGAGGAGAAGGGGATGACAGAGGATGAGATGGTTGGATGGCATCACCGACTCAATGGACATGAGTTTGGGTAAACTCTGGGAGTTGGTGATGGACAGAGAGGCCTGGCGTGCTGCGGTTCATAGGGTTGCAAAGAGTTGGACACAACTGAGTGACTGAACTGAACTGAACTGAATAGACACAAACACACCAATCGATATAGTCTAGACTTAAAATATCCAGTCCCGCTGTCTTCATATGTACATTTATATACAATCATGCTAGATTTTTCATTTAGTCAGTATAGTCAGCGTGTCTATTTTATCTTTTTTATTGTTGAAATGGGGATGGCAACCTTCCAAGGGCTGGGGAAAGAACATGTTTGAGAGAATCTCATGATTTCTTGGGAGAATGGACTCCAAAGGCTTTCCAACATAGTTGAAAAGTCTTGAAGTGTGCAGGCTTCTGCATCTAAGAGAGACTATATATTCCTTGGGAGTCTAGAATCTTATCACTCCTTTGAGAGGGGATTAATGTTTAAAGAAGCTGAAGTCACTGGATCTGGTGGGGGGAAACTGAATGGCACACTTTAAGATTATGAAAGATCATGCTCTTTGAAAATGATGTTGGCTGCAAGAGTATAAATTATAGCTTAGAGAGTCTTAAAATTTTATCTTTTCATCTAAGAATTCTCTAGGAATATAGCCTAAAGATATAACATGGAAATCAGCAAAAGATCCTTACCTAGTAAAGTTCATGACATCATGACATATGAGAGCCAAAAGCTGGAAACAATTTTAAAGTCCAGCAAGGGGCAATGGCTATGTAAATTACACGGTGTAATCATTAAAGTGGATGATAGAGCACTTCTTTGTGGTCATGGATAATTTCTGTCCCTAAAGAACAAACTACTCAATTCATAATTAAAAAAAAATAAAAGTGATGTACTTAACACGTATTCCATCTCTGAAACACTGCTTCTTCCTACTCTGACCCTAACCCCAGGACTTTAGGGATTAGGTGGATTTTAGACATAGGATGAGTCTGTTTGATGCACAAATAATCTGTAATTTAAAATTAAAAGCTTAAGGATTTATTTTTAGTGTCACCAAATAGCTGTGGATGTTAAACATGACAGCCAAAAAAAATAGGGTCCAACTTTTACTTATCATAGTAATATTTATTTATGAAGAGTATTTATTTGGGCTTCCCAAGTATCCCAAGGCTTCCCTGGTAGCTCAGATAGTAAAGAATCGGTCTGAAATGCCGGAGACCTGGGTTTGATCCCTGGGTTGAGAAGATCCCCTGGGGAAGGAAATGGCAACCCATTCCAGTATTCTTGTCCGGAAAATTCCTTAGACGGATGAGCCTGATGGGCTACAGTTCATGGAGTCTCAAAGAGTGGGACACATCTTAGAAACTAACACTTTCACTTTCAAGAGGCTCAGTGGTAAAGAATCTGCCTGCCAACACAGGAGACGCAGAAGACATGGGTTCAATCCCTGGATTAGGAAGGTCAGCTGGAAAAGGAAATGGCAACCCACTCCAGTATTCTTGCCTGGGAAATCCCATGGACAGAGGAGCCTGGTGGGTTACAGTCAGTCCATGGGGTTGTAGAGTTGGATATGACTAAGCAATCAAGCATGCATGTATTTATTTGTGAAAAGGAATACTTAATATCAAGACAAAACAAGACACACATATGCACATACAATGCAGTCTAAATAAAATAAACATATTGATATGAATATACAGATAGTCACATGCCAAATTATTTACATGAGTTTCACCAGTGAGATATGATGAGTGATTACTTTCTCCTTAATATTTTAATATATTTTTTCATATAGGGGCATATAGCTTTTTAAATTAAAAATTTATAATAAAAGTATTAAAATGACAGTGTGCTGGATTGGGATAATTATCAAGGAGAACATATTGATGGAAAATGCTTTTAAATACTTGAAATGAGATCCTTGGGTAAAATGTGTGGCTACTTGCCCCCAAAAGTTATGGAAAAAGGATGCCCACTTTTCTCCCTGAAAGTTTAGTGAATCTGAAGTGTGGGCAGTCTAGGTCACTGATACCTCTTGTGTCCTAAATATCTGTTAAATTTAAGCATGCAATGATCATGTTTTTTCTCTTGACCACAGTTTTTCTGGCAAGTGCTTTACTACTGACATGGCTTGAAAATTTATCCCAAGGACATAGCTGTTTGTAAGTTCTCTGTTGTTTACCACTTCTCTCCATCCAAGTCCCCTTTCAGTATAAGCCCCTGTTAGCCGAAGAATTGATGCTTTTGAACTGTGGTGTTGGAGAAGACTCTTGAGAGTCCCTTGGACTGCAAGGAGATCCAACCAATCCATTCTAAAGGAGATCAGTCCTGGGTGTTCTTTGGAAGGACTGATGCTAAAGCTGAAACTCTAGTACTTTGGAGTTTCACCTCATTCATTGGAAAAGACTCTGATGCTGGGAGGGATTGAGGGCAGGAGGAGAAGGGGACAACAGAGGATGAGATGGCTGGATGACATCACTGACTCAATGGACATGAGTTTGGGTGAACTCCGGGAGTTGGTGATGGACAGGGAGGCCTGGCGTGCTGCAGTTCATGGGGTTGCAAAGAGCTGGACACGACTGAGTGACTGAACTGACCTAAACTGATAGATGGTGGAATCCTTGAGGGCTGAGTTCATCTACTTCTCCCAAGGCTTCCTATGCATTGTGCAGTGCGAGGTGCTAATGGATTAGATGACAGTTTAGATAACAAAGCCAGAAGCTGCTGAAGCTGAATGGTTCTTTTTTACCTTGCAATTGGCTATAACCTCTACTCTCAAACCCTGAGGTCCAGCTTTCTCAGGGATATAGACCCAGACTAGGATAGGTAGGCATCAGAAGAGGACAGGAGAATCTCCTAAGGTTTTCAGTTGCCTTTGAGGTTCTCAAAATATGGCCAGCTCTCTTTGTGACCCTGTGGACTGTAACCCACCAAGCTCCTCTGTCCATGGGATTCTCCAGGCAAGAATACTGGAGTGGGTAACCATTCCCTCCTCTAGGGGGTCTTCCTGGCCAGGGATGGAAGCTGGGTCTCCCACACTGCAGGCAGATTCTTTACCATCTGAACCACCAGGGAAGCCCAATATGGCAACACTAAATAACAAATGGAATCACAAATTTGGGCAAGAAAATGCATATCTCCTGAATAAAGTTAAAGGCAATATCATTCATTTCATTAATAATTTCAATTATTTGGAGGCAGGACATGGAAGAGGGTGTGTTATGGAGCAGGAGTTTTATTCCCATGGATCCTGACAAAATACCACTTGGACCAGAAGCAGCCCGTCTCAGTCTTCATTTTCCTAAAGCCAACTTTGGGAGAATTGGCCTGGATGCTGGGGACCCCTCAGAGCTTCCCTGGCCTCTCCAGGGACAGTCTGGATCCTGAAGATGCTTCCTAATTTATTCCAGGCAATGGGAAAAGAGGGAGCCAAGGGAGAGAAGCAGCAAATGAATTGTTGTAACTGATTTGCGACATTTTGGGTAAAGGTTTCCAGGGGAGGAAAAACAGCTCCCATCTTGGGCAGAGGAGTGCCTTTGTGTTTTTTCTGGCTGTGTGTTCATGGTAGTAAAAGGAAGATGGTGGTAAAGAGGTCATATCCCTCCCAAGAAGTCTACGGCCCTATACAGAGATGGAGCTAGAAGACGTCTGTGATCATTTACTGGGGCTGCGTAGCAAGGTACCATGGACTAGGGGCTTAACCAACAGAAATCCATTTTCTCACAGTTACAGAGGCTAGAAGTCTGAGACCAAGGTGTCAGGAGGGTTGGTTCCTCCCGAGGGCAGTGAGGGAAGGATCTGTTTCAGGCCTCCGGCTTTGGCTTCACACCATCTGCCCCTTGTATGTATTTGTATCCAAATTGCCTCATTTTATAAGGACCCCAGTTACATTAGATTAGGGCCCACCCTAATAATTTCATTTTAACTTAATTACCTCTCTTCAGACCTGATCTCTAAACATGAGCACATTTTGAAGTACTGGGGCTTAGAGCTTCAAAAAATACGAATTTTAATTTGGTTTCTGTGGCATTCTCTTCCATTCTAAGTAAGGTGCTTTTATGTATAAGAGACTCGTTGGAAAATACCCTGATTCTGGGAAAGATTGAGGGCAGGAGGAGAAGGGGGCGACAGAGGATGAGATGGTTGTATGGCATCACTGACTTGATGGACATGAGTTTGAACAAATTCCAAGAGGTGGTGAAGGACAGGGAGGTCTGGTATACTACAATCTATGGGGTCGCAAAGAGTGGGACACAACTCAGAGTGACTGAACAACAACTTGTAAATTTGCTAGGGTAGATGCACAGTGCCCTAGAAATACTGATTTCTTTTTTTAATGAAAACATCTTTATTTATCCCAAGACATAGAGTTGTCCAAATTGAATAAAATTACTGCTCTAATCTCAAAAAAATATAAATTTGGGAGGATATACAATTCGAGCCATAACAAAGCCTGTTCATTTCTGGCTGTGGTAGACTCTGGCTGAGGAGTATTTCTCAGTCTTTAGAGTCTATAGGTCTGGGGTTCTCCACTCTTTATACTAGTGGGAGAGGGGTGGAGAAAACCAACCAGCAAGCACATTGCATGCAAAACTTCACTCTTACAACAGGGCACTGCGTGAACCACCCACTCAACCCCAGCCTAGACTGGGGACCTGCTCTCCTTCTAAATGGAGCAGTTGCAGAAAAAGCAAAGTTCTATGGTGAATCCAAAATAGTCTGAAACTATGAAGCTGGGCAGTTTGGCTGTGTGGTGGAGCCCATTAATTATAGAGTGTCCTGATCCTGTTTATTTGTCTAAACTCTTCTCGGTGTGGCAGAACCGCCCCACTTAGGCATTAAGCAACAAGAAAGTGAGAGCCCGTGTAGCGATAGTCGTCCGCCTGTGGCTGCAGGTCTTGGAGGGGAGGAGTGGGAAGGCACGCCGCATCTCACTGGGCTGGGGCCCTGGGTGACAGAAGTGCAAGGGTCCCCTGGAGAGAGATGTTCCTGAGGGCCGTGGTGGGTTGCCCGGAGTGGTCGCCAAGACCAGCTGCCATCTTGTTTATCACCAGTCAAATGCTTTGTGAGCAAAAGCGATGGGTTCTGAGCCAGGGGGTTGGGTGACGAGGTGAAAGGAACACAAATCCTTTCCTAAAATGCCTTTTGTCCCTGTCCCAGACTGCGGTAAAAGAGAGCAAGGACCAGCTGGCCAGACTTGTTTGTTTAAGCTGTTGACTAATCTCTGAGTTCATGGGCTGAGTTGGTTCATGAAGTTCTAGAACTTTTATTATCCTTGGACTTTTGGTACAGTAAAAATGAAATAAGAAACTGGTGCTTTTCTTTAAAAGAAACGTATGGGATGGAGTCAATGAGATGTTTGAATTCAGAGACTCAAGGGATTCAAAGAAAATTTGCGTGATGTTTTTTGACAGCTACCCTGTGTCAGGCACTGTGCTAGCCTATGGAACTGGAGTCAAGTTGAATTTTCTTCTCAACTCCATCAAGAACTCTACTCACGTGGGCTGGCTCTAGAGTTATTTGGTCATAGTGATCCTGAGTTTCTGTGAAATGATGTTTTAAATGCAAAATACTAAGAAGCATTTCTAAGTCAGTGTTAAAGAAAAGTGAATATAGACCTGTACTTTCCAATATGGTAGCCACCTATCTCAGTGGCTGATGAGGGCTGAGGAAACTAATTTCCTCAGTTGCACTAGCCACACTTCAAATGCTCCCTAGCTATGCTTGCCTAATGGCTACCGGATTGGATGACACAAATCAAGAAATTTGCATCCTGGTAGAATGCTCTGTTGGGCAGCACTGGTGTAGACAATAAAGAAATACAGATTCATATGGAATATTTATCACTCCAAAACATTTTGCCAACTGCAGCCTATGACATCTGGAAAGGCCAGGTAAGATTTTACATTTATATCTCAAGACTGGAAACAACTTTAAAGGTGACCTAGATCATCTGCCTAGCTGATGATGAACCCATCCTGCAACAATCCTCTGTCTATTTTGGGCTTGAAAATTCTGAGAATAGACAATCGCTTTACAAGGCATTGGATTTTGTTCTGTGAATTTCCCCTAGTCCAAAATGGCTGGTATAATTCAGTACAAGGCCCTTAGCAATGCCACTTTTTTTCTTTGAAAGTATTAAGTCCATATTTGTCTTAATATCTTTTATAGATGCCTCACACAATTTCATTACAGTAGTGCACAGGAAGAATAAATGTCAAATGCAAATACAAATGTCAATAATAAAATGAGATTATGCATCAACAAGGACCTATTGTATAGCACGTGGAAATATGTTCAATGTTATGTGGCAGCCTGGATGGGAGGGGAGTTTGGGGCAGAATGGATACATGTGTATGCATGGCTGATCCTTTCCCTGTTCACCTGACACTATGACAACATTGTTTGTTAATTGGCTATTCTCCTATAAAAAGTTTTTTTTTTTTTTTTTTTTAATGAGGTTATGCAGTCGTCTGCTCTGTGTCCTATGGTATGCTTACAACAACTTAAAATTAGGTTTGGACATACTAACGTGAACGACCAAACAGATGACTTACTACTAATACTGATCTTACACATTCCTCAATGATTTTCTTTCTCAAAAATATTTCACCATTGAAAAATGAAGGAATTTTCCAGATAAAAAGTTAGTAAGTTTTCTTTTTACAGCTCCCACATCATCAGAATGAAAAACTCAAGCTTGATGGAAATATTTCCATAGAATGTCTAAGCTTAATTAAGCAAGGCATACTGACACAGCCAGCTTTCCATGAGGGTCTTGCCCTCAGCCCTGGAGTTCTGGCCCGGGCCCTCACACCCCCGAGGCTCACTGGCTGTGCAGCTCCGCAGCCACTCTGCTGTGCAATCCTCACTTGTTAGTCATTCTTCCAACTCTTCCCCAGCTCTCACCAATCATTTCTAGCTGCGGTGGGCCGTCCTGTACTACAAGGCAGATTTTCTTGTTTCAATGCTTCTGTTTCTTTTCACATGCACAGAATTTATGTTTGAAGATAAGAACCTGAAACAACGATTCTTCTAAGATTCCTAATTACCGCCGCTAAATACAGGGCATAGGCTTTGGGACAGCTTTTTCTTCATGCCTGTCCTCTTACTTCCAGTCCTGACTGATGATGACAGACCATCTCCCTGGCTGATAAATGATGCTGCAAAGCACTCACAGGAATAATATCAAAAGGAGAAGAGGAGGGGGAGGGCAGGAGGGATGATGGGGAGGGCAGGAGGAAAGAAGAAGAAGAAGAATGAGAAAAACAGCAACAGCATGGCACCACTCACTTGCAGGAGGCAGAAACCTCTGGATATCTCTGACTTGGTCCCTATTCCTCACTGTCCACAGCCAGCCAGGCACCAAATCCAATGCATTCCATTTCCCGAATGGCTCGGGAACCCATCGCTTCTCTCTACTGCTTTTGCCGTCACCTGTGTACCAGGTGGGCGATCAGAGGGGAGCCCGTCTGAAGATGGTATTAAGTGGACTCCATCCACGCAGATATAGAGAACACGCTTATGGACAAAGGCAGGGGAGAGGAGAGAAAGGGTGAGGTAAATGGAGAGAGCAGCATGGATGCATCTGCACCACCGTATGTAAACAGCCAGCCAGTGGGAATTTGCTGCATGACTCAGGGAACTCACACTGGAGCCTGTAACAACCTAGAGGGGTGGGAATGAATGGGAGGTGGGAGGGAGACTCTAGAGGGAGAGGACATATGTACACCCATGGTTAATTCATGTTGATGTATGACAGAAATCAAACTGACATTATAAAACCATCATCAATCAATTAAAAATAAATATCTTTTCAAAGTAAAGTGAAAAAATAGCATTAAAAAAAAAATAAATAAAAGGACTCCATCTGAAAAAGGGCTTTTAGCCAGAGACAGACTGTGGTCAGAAGACAAAGGGATGTACTCATTAGTTGTAGAAACTGAGGGGGAGAATTATAAATATTTAGCCAGAGGAGGGGGAACAATGGAGGCAGTGAAGGGGGGATAATGCACTTTTTTCTTTCTTTTTGCATTTACTAGGTTTCTGTTCTTTCAATGCAACTGTGACACCTGTCTTAGACTGTAAGCTCTATGGGGACAACATCATACCTCCTATGCCCACCACAGTGCCAGACTCATCGCTGGTGTTCAGTAAGCACTTGTTGCAAGAATAATTATCAGCATGAACAAAAAATGCAGGGGGTTTGAAATACATAGCACAGCGTATAGGGAAATTATAACTTATCCTTTATGTTCTAAAACTAGAACTTTAGGTACAAGGCAGAGAGCGATGGGTGATGAGGCTAAAGGTACAAGTGGGAAAAAGATGAAGAAGGCGTTTGTAAAGAGCTCGGATTTTATCTGAAGTGATCACAGGCCACTGACCAGTTTCAGATGGGAGAATGACACAGGCAGCTGCACATGGTAATTAGATTCTTCTGGAAACAGGCTTAAGGAGCAGCAGTTTGCTGGCAAAGGGACAGCAGGGAAGCCAGTTTAGAACGAGAGGCAAGAAATGACGAAAGGCTGATTCAGAGACAAATAGCAGGGAGCAATAATTTGGGGAAGATGGCAGCATCAGCAAATACCTTTGTCACCCTCTGACTCTCAAGAAAACAGATAATATGCAGGAGGTTTACCTGAAATTTCACATCCTGAGGACTCAGTAGAGAAGCAGAAAAGCATGGGCTAATTTCTGGACGAAATTTCTTATGGCAATGTGTAGATCTAAGAATTAATAGATTCTATAAAATCTTAAAAAAAAAAAAAATCCCATAGCTTACTGAGAGACACTGGCCAGGTGATACCCATGCATCCTGAAACACTAGGAATTACTTGAATCTCATCAGCCTTTTCTAAGTCAGCCTGCTGGTGAGAAAACACCTTTAAAAAAAAAAATTGTGCTATAATTGCTTGCCAATGTTGTGTTGGTTTCTGCTGTACAACAAAGAGAATCAGCCGTGTGTATACAGATATCCCCTCCCCCTTGAACCTCTCTTCTGACCTGGCCCGTTTCAGCCCTTCAGGTCAGCACAGAGCACCGAGCTGAGCTCCCTGAGCCATACAGCTGCCCTTTCATCCCCGCTTCCTGTGTGCGTCCACCATTGCCTAAGACGCCTCCAAGAACCGATACACACGGGCCTCAGAAACTGAGAGGAGCCAGCCCAAGTAAACAAAAGAACTGCCTTGCAGAGTAGAGATGAATGTAAAAATGGTTGTAAGGAGAATTCTTAAAGACACACAAGAAAGTGTTGCAAAAGATCAATCGGAGACGGAGAAAAGACGTCTTAAAATAAAATTTGATTCTGAATTTAAAAATCCAACAAATGACCTGAAGAATAGACTTGAAACAGCTGAAAAATGAAAACAAAGACCTAGATGATCAAATGAAAGTACATATTCATGATGAGAAGTAAAAATAACACAAAAGAATATTACAAGTTAAATGATCATGAGATCATTACAAGCGATCATGAGAGATTCACCTGAGAGACCCAATATAGTGAAAACAGGATTTCCAAAGGGGAGGAAAGGAGAAAAAATAATTACTTTCTGAGCAAAACTGAAGAGGGGAAAGATTCAGAAAACATTTAGGAGATAAATACAGTAAGGTTCTTCACTATCATTAATCCCATTTGATGATGTTTTCAGAAACAGCTACAATCCCTTTGATTAATTCTTGTATTTCCCAAAACTTTAGTTAAGAAGTCTAATACTTCAGATGATTTCATCTTCAGAATAAGTCTGAGATGATGTTAATTAGTTAAAAACCTATCAAACACAAACAACAAGTTCCCATTGCACAGCACAGGGAAATGTATTCAATATCCTGTGAGAAATCTTAATGGAAAAGAATATGAAAAAGAACAGATAGATAGATAGATAGATAGATAGATCTCAGCCACTTTGTTATAGAGAAGAAAGTAACACATTATAAATCAACTATACTTCAATAAAAACTTGTTTTAAAAAGCCCTATCAAACACTTGCTTCTTAAAGAGCTGGAGGTAAAATTTCTATAGATAGTTCCAGCATTGTGCATCAAGTTGACACACCGCTGCAGGCAGGTATACTTCCTTCGTACACGGTCAAGATTTTTCTTCACCTCCACTTTACCATTCAAGATTCCCTAGAGTCTCATAATTTACCATTAGAAATGTACTCGTGGACTTTCCTGGTGGCGCAGCGGATGGGAATTCACCTGCCGATGCAGGGGACACGGGTTTGATCCCTGGTCGGGGAAGATTCCACCCGCCGAGAGAAAACTAAGCCAAGTCAACCGTAACTACTGAACGCTGCACACTCGAGAGCCCGTGCTCAGCAAACAAGAGAAGCCACTGCAATGAGAAGCCTGTGCACCACAAGCAGAGAGTAGGGCCGCTCCTCGCAGTTAGAGAAAGCCCACGCACAGCAGCGAGAGACCCAGTGCAGCCAAAAAAAAAAAGAAAGAAAAAAAGAAAAGAAATGCACTCCTTTAGGGATATAGCAGTAAGTTTCATGACTGAATGCAAACATTAGAGCTTAATTCAACCGCCTTTCGACACATATCAATGTTAACTTGTTACAGTTCATTAGTTCATTTGTTATCACAAGGGAACGTGATGCGAACAGATTGCTTATAAAGGGTAATGGAAATGATAGGTTAGATTTTTAGGGAGGTCAGACCCAGACAAGGGATTTCAATGGGTCCTCAGAGAACCACTGAAACAGCTTGGACCTGAGATCAGAAGAGGCAGGGATGCTCAGGGGAGAAGAAGAGCTCGTCCAAAATAAAACTCACCATTTCTTTTTGCCCCAATCTACCTAACACCTAATTTTTCTCTTGTGTTCTCTTTCTTTAAGATTCACAATGACTTGGGAGTTCCCTGGTGACCCAGCAGTTACGATTCTGGACTTTTACTGCCTTGGCCCAGGTTCAATCCCTGGTCCGCACATGACAACAAAAAAAAAGAGAAAAGATTCACAATGTTTGACTTCATCACTAAAACTTTTTATATGCTTTATATTCTGGGTTTAGGGCACATCCACCCTGCTACCCCAGCCAATACTCCTGCAAGCCACCTTCCATGTTCAGTCATCAAGTTCTATTTTCTGTCTTACATATTTAAAAAATGTCTCCATGACCTTTGATCAAGTGTTTGCCACATCTAACAGAACTAGGCTGTACTGTGTACAAAGTGCCAAGGTGTGCCTCCATCCAACAGATTAGTGGTTCTCTAAGTGTGGTCCTCAGATTTCTGAGGTCTCCGAGACCTTTTGAAGGGCTCCTCAAGATCTAAGCTATCTTTATAGTATTGCTAAGATCACAATTTGCTTTTCGACTTGGTAGGCATTTGCATTGATGGGTAAGATGATGGTACCATAGCATAAATCAGTACAGTTGATGTGAAAGTGGCTTAGCAATCATGTGTTCTTCACTGCTACACACTTCAGAGTTGTTTTTTTTTGACTTAAGTTTCACTTAAGAATATCCTTGATGGAGTAAAAACTATTATTTTTACTGTCCTAATACTTGAATACATACCCTTTTTATATTACATGGAACAAAATGGGATGTATGCCGTTAAGCACTTCTGCTACATAACTAAGTATGACTGTCGTGAGAAAAAGCGCTCAAGTGATTGGTTCGAGTTGCCAGATGAATTAATGGCAAACATTATGCTTTTCAGACTTGGGTATCTGGCAGATATTGTCTGAAAAATGAACAAAGTGAGCCTGTCAATCTAAGAAAAGCAATTGGCAGTATTTTTTGCCAAGATAATGCAAGCTTTCAAGGACAAATGAGAATTTCAAAAAACTCCTATTTGCCTCTCTGAACTTAACAGCTTCCCAATACTAAAGACTTTTCTGATAAAATCATTGATGATATTAGTGAATGCAGGTTTTTTTATATTGTATAATGAAATAGGCCAATAATTAGAAAATCTGTGGAACTCAGTGAATGAATATTTTCCAAATGACCAATGCCTGATGTTACAAAATCATTCCTGGGTAAAAGATTTATTCAAATAAAAATAGAAATAAAGATAGCCTTGAAACAGAGGAGGAAAATTTCACTGGTTTTAGTTTCCATAGTACAGATAATGGCCAAGAAGTGACCAGTTGTTGAGTTTGGTGGTAGTAGAAAAGGAAAACACCTTGTATAATTGTATCAGGAAAAGCAACTAAAATCTTCCTCATTTTTTGAACCATATGTTTGTATGAGGCTGTATTTTCTTCATACACGTTGAGGAAAAAAACATGCCACATCAGAGTATAGAGGCACTTAAGAAAATACAGTTGTCTTCTATTAAAGAGATTTGCAAGCTAAACAATCCTATTCACCTTTATTTTTATTTTGAAAGTAATACATATTTCATAAATAATGCTATATATTGTTACCACAAATGAGTAGACACTTCTCTGAATTTTTAATATGGTAAATATTGACAGCTACAGCCCACAATTAAAAAAAAATGCTTTTAGAAGTTTCCATTGTAAGAAAGTAAACAAATTCTGAGACCAAAATGTTTGAAAGCTGCTACAGTATAGATAATTACATAAAACTGAAAGTCAACCAAGTTCAAATTTTCTTAAGTTCTACAAGCTTGATATTAAAATTTTACAAAATCAGCATTACAATTTCTATATGTATGCCTCTTTATTGTCCAGGTATGATAGGCCCTTACATTTGCTGTGTGTTTCCCCAGTTAAATTAGGTTTTCCGTATAGAGAGTGATGTTATTTGGGCAGTTTCCTGTTTAACACTTAGTGTTCTCCCTAGCTCAGCCCTCCATTATAGGAATGTCAGAAACATATTATATTCTTTTATTTATTCATTCATTCCACAAACCTTCATGAAGCACTGTGGGAAGGCAGAAGGAATGCAAAGGTTGTGACTTCCCTCAGGCAGCCTGCAGTCTAGTGGGTGAGACAGAGACAGAGAAGAAAACGTAAGATCATAAAAAGAAGTTTCACAACTATGATGAACATATTCACATTGTGTCATAAAGAATCAGAAGTAGCGCTCAGCCTGGGGGTGGGGGGCTAGCAGGAAAAGCTTCATAAGGACAAGGGACCTTAACTGAACACTTGAAAATAAGGCAATAATCAGGCGAAAAAGTCGGGGCAGATCAATCCTGGCAGATGACTTTGAAAGAGTGAAAGGTATAAAGGTATGAGGGGCTTTCCACGTGGCTCAGTGGTACAGAATTCGCCTGCCAGCGCAGGAGATGCTTGGATCCCTGAGTCAGGAAGATCCCCTGGAGGAGGAAATGGCAACCCATTCCAGTATTCTTGCCTGGAGAATCCCAAGGTCAGAAGAGCCTGGCGGGCTGCAGTCCATGGGGGTCGCAAAGAGTCAGGCTTGACTGAGGGACTGAGCACGCATAAAAGCAAGAACATGCGCGGGTGCAAGCAGTCCTGTGTTGCCGGGGCATAAAATGTGAGGCCGGAGGGGGAAAAATGCAGCAGGAAGGAAGCAGGAACCAGAAGATGATCCGAGACACGGTAAGCAGCCTGAGAGTTCACTGATGGGCTAGCGGGGTTTAAGGGCGCTCCAAGAGGCCCTGGCAAGAACAGGAAACTGCAGGTCTGTGGCTATAACTTGGACAGGAGCATGATGCTTTAAGAAGGATTTGTACTGTACAGCGCAAAGAACTCTACTTGATACCCTGCAATAAGCAAAGTGGGAAAGGAATTTGAAAAAGACCAGAGACATGTGGATGTATTACTGAATCATTTTGCTGTACACCTAAAACTAACACAGCATTGTCAATCAACTATACTCCAATATAGAATTAATAAAAATAAATGGATCTGGATGCTTTTCTCCAGTTTGACCCAATCTTTAGCATCCTCCGTGGTCTTGTTTGGGTCCCTCCTGTTCCTTTAGTCCCTCTCAGCTCCCCCGCTACTGACTATTTTACTGACACTCAGGCCATTTTTGTTTCCTGTCCTATAGATGCTTCTCATCTGTTTTTTTTTTTTTTTTTAACCCGACTTTGTTTCTTAAACCCTTGGTATGTGAAGCCTCCCTCCCCCTGGAAAAAAGATGAGAACTCTTTGGAAAACAGAGAATTCCAAATCCCTTTGTTGGAGATTTATAAAATGCATGTGTACATTAATGTCACCGATAAGATCTGTGATAAACAAAAAGCAACTACTGTAATTTTGTTTAATGCAGAATTTTCCAAACGAAGCCAACCATGGGACCACCCCATTTATTAGGCGAATGTCAAATAATTAGGGAGTGGAATGTTGCCAAATGAACAAATAAATGAATAGGTCAGAAAGTTTCATTACCATTGAAGAAGCAACACGTGGACTGACAGTGGGGTTTCCAATCCAGCCTGTGGATGTGGGAACACCATGGGATGGCATCTTTGGGATAAGAAAGGAAAATAACTGCCATGTAGGTAGGAGTGTCACATGAAGAATTCCGTAGGAATGTAATTTACGGACCTGTGCATGAAGCTACTGGGTCAAGAATTTGTTGCTCTTTAGTCGCTCGATCATGTCCAACTCTTTTGTGACCCCATGGACTGTAGCCCGCCAGACTCCTCTCTCCATGGGATTTCCCATGCAAGATTACCGGAGTGGGTTGCCATTTCCTCCTCCAGGGGATCTTGCCAACCCAGGGACTGAACCCGAGTCTCCTGCATTGGTAGGCAAATTCCTTACCGCTGAGCCACCAGGGAAGTTTGGGCCAAACGCGATTCAGAGAGTTGAGGGAACTCCTTGTAATCTGAAGAGTAAGATGCCAAGGAATAAAAGACTTGTATAAAGCATTGAAAAATGGGACTTCCCTGGTGCTCCAGTGGTTAAGAATCTGCCTTCTACTGCAGTGGACACAGGTTCCATCCCCAGCCTGGAACCTAAGATCCCACACGCCCAGGGCATCTAAGCCTGCACACCGTAACTACTGAGCCAGCACGGCAATGAAAAATCTCACATGCCCCAACTAACAGACCTGAGGCAGCCAAAAAGGAAGAAAGAAATATTTGAAAAAGCACTGAAAAAGAATGGATAGGGCTATATATGAAAATCACCATGGGCTTAGTAGTTATCATACATTTAAAAAATCTTTGAACTCAATAAAGATTTGTAAAAAGGATGAAATATAGAATTGTCTCCCCAAAGAAGAAAAATAATGAAGAGGAAGAGAGGGAAAACAACCCTGATTTCCCAAAGTGAACAAACAAAAAGTAGGAAGAAACCCAGGACCTCGCAAAGGAGACCCATGTTTGCTGTTTCTCTACTGGAGTTTGAAAGCTCTTCTCCCGTTTCCCCCATCAAACTTGAGATGCATACACGTATACATGCTAAACGCAATTTTTAAAATTTACTTATTTTTAATTGGAGGACAATTGCTTTACAATATTGTGTTGGTCTCTGCCATACATCAACATGAATGAGCCATGGGTATACATACGTCCCCTCCCTCTTGAACCTCCCTCTCACCTCCCACCCTATCCCACCCCTCTAGGTTGTCACAGAGCCTTGGGTTTGATCTGAATCGGAACAGATCATTTCATTTGTTTGGGTCCTTTTTAACCCATCCTGGTTGCTCTTCAAAGCATGATGAGCTCTAAGTGTTCAACCGAGAACACAAACTTTGGCGACTCAGAGATGTGCCATTGTGAAAAGTCTCCCCTCTTGGAAGCATCCTTTCGAGAACTATGCAGAAAGGGGACACACACTGAAAACATACGGACACAAAGCGAAAACATCCGAACTTCTTAGCTGTGTTTTCATTGGCCGGCACCTCCATTCTCTCCTACTGAAACAGTATCAAATTCTGTGAGCAATGTTCCTATTTTCATTTTCTCGCCAAGGGTACAATTCTGAAGAGAGACTTTTGAAAAGCCCTAGAAAGTTTTCCTTAGCAAGGAAACCCAACATTTAAGGCCACCTCAGCTTTGTGTAGCATTCTCCTTTCCTGATTGGCAGCAGGATGGGCCCTCCTGGGTGGCCCACCTCCGAGTGTATACTCTTATTTTTAGGACAGAAAATAACTGCCAAGTGGTAGCAATGCCATATGACCCAACTCTTTTAACATCTATGGTCCTGTATGTGACCTTACTGGATCCTCTGTCTGTACCATTTCTGTCTTCTTCTTCCTTCCTTTCTTTCTTTTTAAGTCTGACTTGGTTTCTATAAGCTTCCTGCTGCCACATTCAAAATCTGCCTCATTTAAAGCCACTTTGAGGGTGCAGAAACCAGGGTTTGGGGAAGAGGGTTCTGGTTTTCTAAGCTTGCCAAAATACATAATCAGAATCTATATTTGGAACCTGTATGCTAGAGGCTGCACCCTCAGTATTCCTGAGGATGCTTCCTGCAGAAAAAAAAGGGGGGGTGGGTCGTGGGAGGGAAGAGGAGGTGAGACAGACAAGAAGGGCCTTCAGACATCACCAAGTCTGACTTTTTAAATCCTGTAGGGGAAACTGAGGCTCAGGGATGCCGACTGACTCAGGAATGCCTGTAACGTCACCTTCATCCTTGACCAAGGCATTGCCTCACCTCTCCCCCTACCCAGCTCTTGGGCTTTCAGAAAGCCCATCTCCTCGAGCTTCAGATGGCGGGCAAGTGGTGTCTGGGAACCGCTGGGCCAACCCACAGCCTCCACCCCCGAGGGCCCCGACGGGGAGGGAGGAGGCCTTTGAGTGAGAGAGGCAGGGAGGGAGGGCGAAAGGAAGGAAGGGGAGCCCGGGGTGGGAGTGGAAGAGGCAGTTTCGCCCGGGGCGGGTTGGCTCGCGGGGCCAGCCCTCCCGAGGCGGTTTATAAGAGCTGGGGCGGCCGGGAGCCCTCCCCGCTGGTCCGCGCGCCCCCGGAGCAGCGCCGGGTTCTGAGCGCCCCGCGTCGAGGCCCGCCTGGCCGCGCGCCGGCTCCGCGCCGCCTTCGGACTTGAGGGCGCGGCAGCCCAGCCCGGGAGGGAGGCGAGCGCCCGAGCCAGGGGGCCGAGCGCCATGCGCCGCGCCAGCCGAGACTACACCAAGTACCTGCGCGGCTCCGAGGAGATGGGCGGCGCGGGCGCCCCGCACGAGGGCCCGCTGCACGCCCCGCCGCCGCCCGCAGCCCCCGCGGCCGCCGCCGCCTCCCGCTCCACGTTCGTGGCCCTCCTGGGGCTGGGGCTGGGCCAGGTCGTGTGCAGCGTCGCCCTGTTCCTCTACTTCCGAGCGCAGGTGAGTGCTCGCCCCCCAGGGGCGTGCGGGTGGGGCGCGCCCACCTCGACCCGCCAGCACTTGGCAGGCGGTGGCAGCACTTGGCAGCGGTAGGAACGTTTGGTCCCCACAAGCCGGGCTTCCCCGGATCTTGCATATTCCGGAGGGGAAAGCAACTCAAAAGAGAGCGTGTGACTGCGGGGCAGCCGGGCGCGGGGCCCGGAGCGCTGGCCCCGGTCCCCGCGCGCGCAGCCCGGCCCGGCTGATGCGCTGAGGCTGGGCTCGCCCGGCGTGGTGCGTTTGAATTTCCCCCGGCGAGACCGCATTGGTCGCTCACCTCTTTTGGAAACGATTACGCCCTTTTCTCCCCTTCTGTATCCTCCTTGGAGCAAAGAGTGAACTTATTGATGTTCACTTAGGAACAAAATGGAGCGTCTCCAGTTAGGCGTCACCGACCGTTTCCCTTCCCACCCACCCCCCGGAGATTGTGGGGTCCTGGGGCTGGTTGCTTTGCACCGTGCCGAGGTGCGCGCGGAGCCGAAGGTCGCAGTGCGTGCGCTGCCCGCAGCCTCTGGAGCATCAGGTGGCGATGCCCAAGGCACCAGACGGACCAAAAGACACAGCGCGGCCAGGGACGCCTAGTCTTAGAAGCCGGGCTCCTCTCGCTCGGGGTGAAAGAAGAGAGAAGGGCCCACGTGCCTGCCCATGAAGGTGGGCGGAGGAAGGAAGCGAGACGTGTGTGGAGGTGGTGAAGTTCTCTGCCCGGGCACAGCCTGGCGACGATCTAGCAAATAACCAAGCTTTTCAAAGATAGGGAAACCGGCTAGGGACTGGGGAGAGATAGTAGAGAGGAAGGGGTAAATTTGTAACATTATGCTTTCTGGTGGTTTGTGTTTTCTTGGAAATTGCTGTGCAGTTGCTTGGGTTCATTCAAATATTCTTGTCTGGTGCTGTAAACTCTTTCTCAAAGGAAGTGGGGGGCTGACTGTGCATTTTTTTTTTTTAATGGGAAAAAAGAGTTGGGTTTGGACTTCACTGGTTTTCAGATTCAAAGGTGATTACTAAACTAAATTGGATGCGTGAGACATGGCAATGCCTGGGTTGTACAGGTTTTTGACATGTGCCTGAACTTGTCATCATAGACTTTTTGCTAAGTATTCAGTATCCACTAATTTGCATTTTGTAGAACTGGTTTGTGAACTGAGACAGAAGTAGACATACTATGCACAGTATTTTATATTTGTATTTGTGTATTAATAAAGATATTTTCCTATTGAGAAAGTTTTTCAGAAACTACAACTTTCAAGTAGTTTGGTGCTCAGTCTCTCAGTCCTGTCCCACTCTTTGCGACCCCATGGACTGCAGCAGGCCAGGCTTCCCTGTCCTTCACTGTCTCCCTCCCAGAGTTAGCTCACACTCATGTCCATCCAGTCGGTGATGCCATCCAACCATCTCATTCTCTGTCACACCCTGCCCTCCTTCTCCTCATGCCCTCAATCTTTCCCAGCATCAGGGTCTCTTAGATTACATAAATCTATATGAAAGTGATGAAACATGTTTCTTTCATTGGACTGTGCTGCAGCCAAGAATGACTGATTTATCCATTTTCTCATCCGGTATATAGTCCTGCCCCCTCCCCCATTTAATACTTATATACTGAGTGCCTGCGCTGCACATGGCACCATTCAATGGTGCGGAATACGAGTTAAGAATCATTTAGTCAACATACAGTGCCCACCTACTGAACTGCATGCATGATGCCAGGTAACGATGGGGACTCTAACAAAAGACTCTAAATTCCTAGTCAAATAAGAGAGAAGCATCGAGAAAAGAGGCAGGAGATGCAGTCGTTCCCTCTTTGTAAATTTAACTAATTAATTAATTAATTTTTACTTCTCGGTCCTGGGGCCTGGGAGTTCTTAGTTCCCTCACCAGGAATCAAACCTACCTCCCCTGCATTGGAAGGGCGGTGTCTTAACCACTAGGCCACCAGGGAAGCCCCAGTACTTCTCCCTCTTTTATCTCTTCTAACACCTTAACATTATGGCATTTTCATAGCAGGAATTGTGAAGTGAGTATTCAGCACTGAAAGAGCTAGGGGATGAATGGATTGTAGGGACCAGGAACAGCTTACATTGACAGGAACCATGGAAATGTGACCATTTCAAAAAGAATGACTTGCTGGGCTGTTGAATAAATTGTTTGACTTCTTTGTAGGGAGTCCCAGTATTAATGGTCTGGCGGGCTGAGAAGTCTAGCCTTCTCATGATCCTTTAGCAGTCTTGACGTCACATGGATAACAGTGAAAACTTTCAACTATTTTTTCCAAAGTCCACATGTAAGTTAGTAAGCCTGGCTAGAAAAAATTCATTTGGAGAATTTAATGTCATCGAATTTCTGGGTACATTTTTCCTAGATGTCATGAAGATTGGGATTCTCCAAAATTTATGCAAAATGTATTAGCCATTATGCTGAACCCAGCTTTGGGCTGCATTTTTTTTTTTTTAAGTGGCCTTCTTCAGTAAAGAAGTAATATTTGGACCAATGTTTTCATAGGAATACCCCACTAGATGTGGTTAGGTTTTGCTGAGGATGATATCTAAAGGAGATACATTCAGAAGAAGTTCCAGATGAAATAGAATGTTTCGAATTTGTTTCAAAATAATAACATGGATGCTTGTAGATGAAACCAGATGCCGGTAACTGTTGAAACCCCGTGGTCAGTACCTGTAGGTTCAGTCTATGGTTCTTTACACTTTTGCATTTGCTGGAAGCCTTCTTTGAAAGTTCCAGCTGGGAGAATAGACCCAGTTTGACCTGACATCGGTTGAACGTTTTCGCTTACATCAGTTCCTTTGGATGAGAACTTGGTACTAAATAAGAGATAGATTTTTGATTTCCACTCAGTTTGTGGGTCACTTACTTGGAATTCCTGAATGCATTTGAGTTAGAATGAAATCATCTAATACCAGGTAACATATTTGCAGTTTATAGTAAAAAAGAAAAGAAAACAGACCCAGTTTTATTGTTTTTGTTTAAAAGTGAGAGAGGGAAGTCCTGAAAATCCTCAAGAATCACAACATTATTAATTGGCTATACCCCATTATAAAAGTTAAAAAAAAAAGTTCAATTTAGTTTTAAATGCATTTAGAAAAATATCCCCAAATAATGTAAAAAAAAAAAATTATAGTGACTTAAAACAAGTTTCCCTTTCTTAACTCATGTTTGAATAGTTAAAAATGAATCTGCCTCCCGAATGTTTGCAGATTGCTTGTGCCTAAATTAAGAAAAAAAAAAAAATGAAAGTACTGGATCCAGTGTAGATTGGCTTTCCCCCCACCAACCTTGCCAAAGAAAAAACAGCATGTGGTTTATGCTATATATTTACTACATAGCATTCATACTTTGGTTTACAAAGAAAAAAATCCCTTCCAAAAAGTTGCTTTTAAATATTGCTGTGTATTTAAACACACATACATACAACATCCATATAACCATATTCAAGTTTAGAACTTAGCTGTAAGATAAGTGTTTCAGAAAACTCAGTCTCTCTTCCCTTTTAACTCTTTCCCCAAACCCCCAGCATGCACACCAACCTCCCTGGGCTGTTCTTTACCCAAGAAGGAGAGCTGTCACTACCAAAAGTCTGATGTGGAGGTGTGTGGGCTGTCAGCTTGAAAAAACAGAAAATGAAGTAGCACAGATGGCAAGCATCCTGCCTCATTTAACCCTACAAGCGATGAAGTTTCAAGGAAGCTTTCAGACTGAGTTACTTTCGTGTGAACCACACCATCTGATAAATGTGTTTTTGAAGTCCAGTTTAAATCAGATATTCAAGATTCACTTAATATTTTCAGTCATTTCTAGGTACAGTGAATTCATCCGTAAGTCAGTTTACTGTGATTTGGGGATTCCCTGGTGGCTCAGACAGTGAAGCATCTGCAGGCTGTGCAGGAGACCTCGGTTCAATCCCTGGGTGGGCAAGACCCCCTGGAGAAGGGCATGACAACTCACTTCAGTATACTTGCGTGGAGAATGCTGTGGACAGGGGAGCCTGGTGGACCACTATCCATGGGGTGCAGAGAGTCAGACATGACTGAAGCAACTTAGCATGCACGCACGTGGCTGGCCCTGCACCCTGCACCTCTGCTCAGCCCTTTCTCCTGGTCTGCATTTGCAGGCACGGAGAGTTGCAAGGGCAGCGGACTAACAAAGACATTTGGTTGTAGATGAAAAATAAGTTCCTAAGACACTTGCACCACTGTGTTCACAGCGGCATGTTCACATCAGCCGAGACAGGGAAACACATGTCCACTGATAGATGACTAGATTAAGAAGATAGGGTACACATAGATAACGGAATAGTACTCAGCCATAAAAAGAACGAAACGATGGCATTTACAGCAACATGGATGGATCATTCTAACTGAAGTAAATAAGATAAAGACAAATATCATATGGTATCACCTATATGTGGAATCTAAAGTGGGACACAAAGGAACTTATCTATGGAACAGAAATAGACTCAGACATAGAGAACAGACTTCTGGTTGTCAAGACAGAAGGCGTAGGAGAGACAGATTGGGAGTTTGGGATTAGCAGATGCAAACTGCTATACACACACACACACACACACACACACACACACATATATATAACTGAATCACTTTCCTCTACATTAGAAAATAATACAACATTGCAAATTCATTCAATAAAATAAAATTTAAAAATAAATTTCTAATGCATGACCCTCAAGCAAACAAAATAAGTGAGTACAATATCAGACTTAATGATGTCACACTTTCATTTGGGAAAACAATCGGTAACATTTATATATGTTTAGCTCTAAATGTGCTTTCCAGATGACTCAGTGGTAAAGAATCCACCTGCCAATCCAGGAGATGCGGGTTTGATCCTTGGGTTGGGAAGATCTGCTGGAGAAGAAAATGGCAACCCACTCCAGCATTCTTGCCTGGAGAATACCATGGACAGTAGACGGTGGGCTACAGTCCATGGGGCTGCAAAGAGTCGGATATGACTTAACGACTAAACAAGAAAAAAGCCCTAACATGAGCATCTGAAGCAGTGGCTCTCACTTACACATTAGATACACTCGGGGAGAGAGATTCAGTTGACCTCAACTCTTAGGGATATTGAATAAATTGGCCCAGGGTGGGACCTGGGCAGGGCTGTTTTTTAAGAGGGAAGAGAATAAAATCTTTGCATCATATTTCTCTTTATTAAACCTTTAGTCATCATTGACCATATCAGTATTTTTGTGCTGGCTGGTATTACTTGTGAAAAAACTTTAAAAGTGGGTGTCCAAGGAAATTTGGAGACATTTTAATAGTAGACAATTGATGTTTGTACCTTTGGTATTTGAAAGCATCACTTCTCAAACCTGAACGTGCATGAGAATGCCTTGAATCTGAGTTAGAATGCAGATTCATAGGCACTGCCCAGGGTGGGGCCTGGGCATCTGCATTTCTAACAAAATCTGGCTGAGCTTGTTACCCTGAAGATGACAGGACTATACTTCCCATAGCAAGAGTCATGGGGACTAATGTTTCTGTTGATGGCGCTCAGCTTGTCAGTGGGGTTGGAGCTTAACCAATGTTAGGGTCCCCAGGCATTTCCCCACTAATACCACACTGTCCCTTTAGCTCAGCGGCTTTCTGGTGGTGAGCCAACTGAGGCCTTCGCAGGAATCTTCTTTCTTGAGGTCTAAACCCAGTGACCCTTCATATCAGTTGCCCAAGCCTCTCTGGTTTTGTGGGAAACTTACTGGTGTAAGTGAGCTTTTTAACAGAACTGTGGCATGAAAAGCTTGCCTTATATGAAATCTCAGATATTATGATTCGTACTCATTGTCTTAAAGACATAAAAGATAAATATGGGTTGCAAGTAGTTTTGAGTCCTGAGTGACACCTCTCCCGTGATTATAGATGTTACCAATCCTTTAATTTACGAGTGGAATGATAAAATTTGCATTGGTGGGTGCACATTTGTTGAAAGGCTATCATTTTGAGAGTTTTGGATATGGGTAGGGTACTGAGTTTACTTCTAACAGCTGGTTAATAAATCTGCACATCTTCCACTGACTTTTAGAAAGATAATTAAACCAGGGATTGAGAGACCTGGTATTAATTGACTGTGCTTTGGTTATGGCAGACTTACGTAATTTCCCTCCCTTCTTTTTTTTTTAAAATCTAGCCTGTACCTAAAAAGCAAATGCACATGGAGTACCTTGAAGTTTTCGAAAGAAGAGAATGATAAATTAAGCCACTATTATTAAAGCAATTAGATAGCTAATTACCTCTCCTCTTTACTTGGCAGTTGAAACCACTACAAAGACTCGTCAGAGCCCCAGGAGGAGCTGGCAGCCAATTTTAAGAGTAATACATAAAGAAGTGCTTGTGCTGGTACCTGTTGTAACTAGGCAACCAGCTGATAACTCCGTGGGGATATTTTGGGTGGGACTATCCCACGCACTTCAAGAACTGTAGCATTCCCTCAGCATGAATATGTATAGGTTGCTCATGAGCCCCCTTCACCCCAGCTGATATCAGGCATCACCAAACACGTTTTCAGTCACCTTCTGACAGATGTAGCTCTCCCATCTAAGAAAACTGGTGAGAGGTTCGACAAAAAGGGAAGCTGCTTCTGGCTGCAGGTTTCCTTTGGGGCTAGGAAATGGATTTCTTCGGCTGATTAAAACACACATTGATTAAGGGAAAAGGCTAGGCAAACATGGCAGCTGAACATGATGTTAATTTCACCTGATTTATGTAGGTTTCATGCTTTGAATATCCAAGTGGGTTTCATAATCCCACCTGGGGTGCTCCTTAGGACTTAAAAGGCCTGTTCTTCCTGTACTGAACACCGGTAATTTCACTGATGCCCTTCCCCTCAGTGAGGACTTGGATAACGTGACAATTCTGATAATTTCCCCATGAATTACATGTGTACGCTTGTGTTGTGGATGATAGATACTCATAAAAACAAATTAGAAGTCAATGTTTGCACCAACTGGAGGGTAATTGTATGAACTGTTAGTTGTTGGGGACCTGCGTTCATTCTTCCAAGAATGAATTCTGTTGTCTTAATCACACTTGACTCAACAGCAGAGTGATCAGTGATAACCACTCTTACGTCCTCACACTTTTTTCCCCTCTCAGATGGATCCTAACAGAATATCAGAAGATGACACTCACTGCATTAATAGAATTTTCAAGCTCCATGAAAACACGGATTTGCAAGACACAACCCTGGAGAGTCAAGACTCCAAATTAATGCCTGATTCGTGTAAGAGAATTAAACAGGCTTTTCAAGCAGCTGTGCAGAAGGTGAGTCCACACTGAGATGATAAATCAAGGGCCCTCACTGACTCTACTAATGCTGAAAATTAAAATTGGCTAAGTGCTGTTGACTTTGTTCTTTTTTATTTTAATAATTTGTAAGAGAGCTAAAGAGAATTTTTTTTGAGGGATTAGCAGAATCCTTTTGAAGTTGGTAGTGGTTAATTGGGCTTCCCTGGTGGCTCAGATGTTAAAGAATCTGCCTATAATGCAGGAGACCTGGATTCCATCCCTGGGTCAGGCAGATCCTCTGGAGAAGGGAATGGCAACCCACTCTAGTATTCTTGCCTGGAGAATCCCACGGACAGAGGAGCCTGGAGGGCTACAGTCCATGGGGTTGCAAAGAATCGGACATGACCGTGTGGTTAATTACAGTGACCAGCGGTGTTCATGCAAATATTCTTTCCTTTCTCTCTTTCTCTCCCCTCCTCTCTCTCTCTCTTTCTCTTGTTTTGGAGGAGGCATTTAAATTCACTCTGGAAAGAAGGACAGGGATGGTTTGTAGTAGTCAGGGAGTCAGTGTGCTAGTTTGAAATCCCTGCCTTAGAAACCATTCTCTCTGCTCAAGGATTCTCCACTGGCTACTTCCCTTAAGTTGGGTTCTGGGCTGGGAAGACCCCCCAATCCCCATCTGTGTGTGGATCCAGGGTTCCGTGGAGAATACGTATTAGCTGGTCCTCTGTTGTCAACTGACTTGCGGGGGAAGCCATGTAAAGCAGGAGTTGATGTTGGGGGAGAGGAAACTCTCTGGTCCTTTTCTGATTTTCCAGGAGGGCTGAGTGAAACGGGAGGGGATGGGGACACAGACTTCTCTGTGTCCGACTCTTTGCAACCCCATGGACTGTAGCCCTCCAGGCTCCTCTGTCCGTGGGATTCTCCAGGCAAGAATACTAGAGTGGGTTGCCATTCCCTTCTCCAGAGGATCTGCCTGACCCAGGGATGGAATCCAGGTCTCCTGCATTATAGGCAGATTCTTTAACATCTGAGCCACCAGGGAAGCCCAATTAACCACTACCAACTTCAAAAGGATTCTGCTAATCCCTCAAAAAAAATGACTTCTCTACACTGACAGCCTCCGTGGAGAAACGCTGGAATAAGTGCCTGTTTTGTTTTCCTGGATACGGTCCCTTGAGAATTCTGCAGCCTTGGCATTATTTTACTTACTGACTCCAGCAAGGACTGGGTAGAGCCCCCTGACTCCAGGGCGTGCGCGTGCGTCCATATTGCTGCCTCACATAACGCATCTGATGGGTTCTTGCGTCTGCTCGAGCATCCCAACCTCTAGTTTGCAGCTCCCTGGGCTATCTCTGATCATCTCACAGTAACTTCTAAATTTCTCAAATATCTCAAACCTAAGTTGAAATTTGAGTTTCTTTTTTAAAAATTCACAAGTAGTAATCGCATGTTTATTTATTTTTTTTTTCTTTTTTTTTTTTTTTAAATTTTTTATTTATTTATTTATTTTTTTTTAAATTTTAAAATCTTAAATTCTGTATTAGATATAGAGGTAGGGAGAGATAAAACTGTTTTGTATCACCCTTCAGGCTGGTATTTGCTATATTTCAACAAATTTAAGATACCACGAATTTTCAGCTTACGTTATTATTTCATGCATCACAAAGAGAAAAAAAATTGACTAAAGAAATAAACATAATCATTATAGATTCTAGTTGCATCCAGTTCAGAGATTCTGAAATATAAAAAAATATATATCGTAGAATCAAGGAAGTATATATCATTCTAATATCTATAAGAATGTTGTTTAAAAAGATTGCATTTTCATCATATTTAGGGTGTAGGTGCTTAGCCTTATGCAGTAAATGCCTATTTTAAAATGTAGGTTTAAATTTGATCTTTTGATCTTCTATTGTAAATTTTGAGCTATTTAGTAACAGTAATTCCATTAGTCTAATTCATTTTTAAATGTTCTATAGCATCTTTCTTTTTCTGCTTTTTCAAAAAATTAAACTACTGAAAACAGGAGAAAAATGAATAACTTCTGATTTTTCACTATTGGAAGCAATGGGAAATTGCATGGCTACTATGCGGTATTTATCTCATCTGAGGTTAGGTGGCACAGCGGTAGAGAATCCACCCGCCGATGCAGGAGACGTGGTTCAATCCATGGGATGCAAAGATCCCCTGGAGAAGGAAATGGCTGCCTACTCTGGTATTCTTGCCTGGAGAATTTCATGGACAGAGGAGCCTGGAGGGCTACAGTCCATGGGTTCACAAGAGGCAGACATGACTGAGCAACCAACATTTGCTCTCTCACTTTTAGGTCTTTCCAAGTAGTGCTAGTGGTAAAGAACCCGCCTGCCAATGCAGGGAATGTGAGAGAGGTGGGTTCGATCCCTGGGTCAGAAAGATTCCCCTGGAGGAGGGCACGGCAACCCACTCCAGCATTCTTGCCTGGAGAATCCCATGGACAGAGGAGGCTGGCGGGCTACAGACTATAAGGTTGCAAAGTGTCAGACACGACTGAAGCGACTTAGCACGCTCTCTTATCTTTTTAATCATGTATATTTGTGGGAGAAATTGTAGCATGTAAAGTCAGACTTATGTTTGAATAAATGTGATCTTGGGAAACTACTTAATATTTCTTCACTCTGGCTTCCTCATCTTTGAAAACTAGAGTTCACAATCCCTCTGTGAGAGGATTGTGGTTGATTTGAATAAAAGATGTAAAGGACCTAAGCACAGTCCTGGAAATAGAGTATGCCCTCATTAAATGTTTATATATTACTTTACCGCCATTGTTACTAATTCATTGTTATTGATGATTTAATCAGACATATTTTTTAATGCTCTATCTTAGAGCACATTTGATCATTTTTCTAAAATTGCATTAAAACAATGCAAACACTGAAGCAGGTTGCAGAAAACCACTGTGATGTTTTTATTACTAGCAACACGAAATGTGTTAAGTACATATTATCCTTAGGAAACTTCCAGGTCTATTTAAGACTTAGACTTGATTTAAATAATGCAGTAATTTAGAATATAGAGAGCCTGTTCTTAAGACATTTATAAGCTGTGTTGTGAAGGACAGTATATTAGGGGAGGAAAGAAAGAACATTTGCAAGACCCTTAATTTAAAATTATCTTCAAAAATTCTGATCCACACTGGGAAAAGGGGACTTACTGAGCTGTACACTGTGAAATCTAACACTCAATTTGCTGTTATTGATTTAGAATATGATGTTAGTTTTGGATATACAGTGATGTGGTTTAGTTATTTTTCCCACGTTGTAGCCCATTATAGATTATTACAAGATGTTCAATATAATTTCCTGTGCTATTTTATGTATAGTAGTTTGTATCTGTTAATCCGGTACTCCTAATTTGCTCCTCCTTTCTTTTATCCCTTTGGTAACTATGAGTTTATTTTCTGTCTGTGAGTTTATTTATGTTTGTTTATAGATTTATTTGTATTATTTTCTAGATTCCATGTATAAGTGATATAATATTAAGAGAGAAATGAAATACTGCCATTTGTAGCAAGATGGATGGGCCTAGAGAATATATATAGTGAAGTAAGTCAGACAAAGAAAGACAAATTCTAATTCATTTTTATTATTTTGTTCTGTTTCATTTTTGTTAGTCTGCTTTTAATTCTGCCTCTGAGATATTGAGTAACCTATCTATAAACAACAATTACATGTACTAGAGGTAATATATTAGTTCAAAACTGAACCCCTAATTAAGGTAGTTCTGGTTATGTAAGTGATTGCTTCCTAATTTTCTGTTTAGATCAACATATATTGAGCCTCCTTACAATGGAAAGAAGACAAACTTTTAATTTCATTGGTAGCCTGGTCCTTAAAAATTATACTTTGGGTTTCTTCTGGGAAAATGAGTATGCAAAATCAGCCAAGATAATTTAGAAAATAAGTAATATTAAGAACAGATACCATTTATGTTTACTTATGGGAATGCAAGGATGATTCATTTTAACAGGTCAAAGAAGAAAAACATTATCATTTGCTAGATACTGAGAAGTGAGTGACAAAATTTTGCAGATATTTCTGATGTTTAAAATCCATTAGAAAGTAGAACTAGTTGGATTCTTGATGTTATCCTAAATAGCTCAAACTAAAAGTTAGCTAATGATGAAAAATAGGAGCATTTCTCTCACTATCAGGAACACAACAAAGATATCCACTGTCCCCATGTTATTTAACATTGTTCAGAATGTGCTAGCAAACACAATTACATATAGGAATGAAATAAAATATAGAGAAGGTAGAATTTGAATGTGATGTGCGTGTACACTTGGGAAAATTCAAAGGAACTGAGAGGCTACAAGAAAAATAAATCCGTTTGCAAAAGTAATAGGTAATAATCACTAGCTGTCCCCATTTCAAACAATAATTAGAAAACGTGAATGAAAGATCTCCTTCAGAATTTTTAAAAAGCCCTAAAAATTCATTTAACAAGGAATATACAAAGCTTATGAAAATAAAACTAGAAAACTCTACAGAGACATTTAAAATAGGATTGGATGATGTAAAGATGGAACTGTGCAAAGTCATAATCCATAAAAGAGAGCAAACGCCTTAAGGTAGACGCCATTGCGTGTGTGTGGATATGATTGTGTATATATATATATATATATATATAATTTGATATAAATTATTTTGTATAGTGGGTATAGTTTAGGTTATTAAAAAATGGAATTAGGACAGTTTGTTTCCTATTTTTAGAAAGTGATTGTGTTACCTCATGGCTTGCATGCACGCTAAGTCACTTCAGTGATGCTCAACTTTTTGTGACCCCATGGACTGGAACCCACCAGGCTCCTCTATTCATGGGATTCTCCAGGCAAGAATACTGGAGTGGGTTGCCATTCCCTTCTCCAGGGCATCTTCCCAACTCAGTGCTCAAACCCCGGTCTCCTGCACTGCAGGCGGATTCTTTACCGTTTGAGCCACCGGGGAGGCCCGCAGGATGAGTAGAACTTTTTATTAATTTCACATTTATTTTGGTTGTGCTATAGTATTTTACATGGTATTCATGGGTAACAATGTTACACACAGGTAATCCTTTTTAAAGAATAAGAAGCTGTCATAATATACCATTGTGTGTTTGAAAACAAAAGATGCCATCTTTTTCCCCGACAAGAGAATCTTTAGGCAAAAGGTGCGTGCTGTTCGTATCTTATCATTAGAGCCCAGCAGTGTTCATGAAGGGTGCTGCTGCGCTAGGCACTTTGCTATAACTTCTCCAACAGCAAGGATTTACCTTTCCCTTGAAGTGAAGCGGAAGCTGCTCAGTCATGCCCTACTCTTTGCGACCCTATGGACTATACAGTCCATGGAATTCTCCAGGCCAGAATACTGGAGTGGGTAGCCTTTCCCTTCTCCAGGGGATCTTCCCAACCCAGGGATGGAACCCAGGTCCCCCGCATTGCAGGCAGATTCTTTACCAGCTGAGCCACATTACCTTGGCCAAACAGTGATTTGCCAAATGTGTTATCCTATAATAAGGATTATTGGTTAATGTGATAGCCTGCATATCTTGCCAGAATAATCAGACTTCTCATTGCTCTGGCTGATGCTAAAAATAGAGCACAGGTAGGTGTGACTCTTAGTTTCAGTTCTAATGTAGATATTGGGTGAAACTGTGAGACAAAATGACACTGGCGGCTGCAGTCATTACTGAGAGCTCACCCCATCCAGTGGTAACAAATGCTAGACATAAGCACAGTATCACATTCTATGTGTGCAAAAACTGGTGTTTACCCAGCCCGTCTTTGGTCAGACTAGTAATGCTGTTTTTCTCCCTTTTTTTTGTTCGTGGCTGGGTTTTCTTGGCTTTTTTTCCCCTTTAGCACAGAACTCTGAAAGCCTCTTAGTGATCCAGCTCTACCAACCACAATTTACGAAGTCTGTCATAACAGTCTATGACAATAAAGAAAACACTAGCACAAATACGGTGTCCAATTTATAAAGCAGTTCTTGTTCCGGCTTCGGTGGCCTCTCTGGCCTCTGCCAGGCTGAAGAGCGATGTGGGCGCTCAGGGCTGAGCAGGGGTACATGGCCCTCAGACCTCCCGGCCAGGCTCAGTTTATACATCCTGAGACCTGGGGAGGTAACTCTACTTGATGTTACTGTTAAGTTTAAGTGTTAGTCGCTCAGTCGTGTCTGACTCTTTTCGACCCAATAGACTGTAGCCCCCCAGGCTCCTCTGTCCGTGGGATTCTTCAGGCAAGAATACTGGAGTGGGTTGCCATGCCCTCCTCCAGGGGGTCTTCCTGACCCAGGGATTGAACTCATGTCTCTTACGACTCCTACATTGACAGGCTGGTTCTTTACCACTAGCGCCACCTGGGAAGCTCTGATGTTTCTATGCTTGCTTGCTAATTTCACGTTGGCTACCTGTTTGTCAAAAACTTCCGGAAACTTATTTTGAAGTGTATCTGAAAGGGTGATACAGGGCAGAGAATCCATATACAAATTATATCAGTCACCTTGTTCTCCAGTGTGAAGAGCTCAGTGCGTTCAAGGTGACCCTCTAGGATGTGGGAAGGAAGGATGGTGGCTTACATGTATGCGTGCGTGCATGCTAAGTGGCTTTGGTGGTGTCCAGCTCTTTGTGACCCTGTGGACTGCAGCCCGCCAGGCTCCTCTGCCCATGGGATTCTCTGGCAAGAATACTGGAGTGGGGTGCCATGCCCTCCTCCAGGGGATCTTCCTGACCCAGGAATTGAACTGGCATCCCTTACATCTACTTGCATTGGTAGGCGGGTTCTTTACCACTAGCTCCACCTGGGAAGCTCTTACATGTATATGTATTTTTTAATATTAGCTTTAGAATATTTTTGTTAATATTTTATAATGTATCTAATATTCAACAATGTTTTAATATTTAAGTAAAAAATATGTAAATTTGGGAGCATTGAATTTTTTCCTTCTCTCAAGAAACTGCACAATCAGAAATGTTTAGAGGTCTTGGAACAAAACTGCAGCTCCATCAGGACAAGAGCTGTAGACTTTTGCTCACATTTGAATATATCACATCTGACTTAGACTCCAGATGGAAGGAAAAAAAGGACTGATGACTTCTTAAATTCTGTAAACTAATTTTTAATTAAACATGGGTCGTTGATCAATTCATAAAGCCATTCAAAAAGTTATGAGCCTGATTTTCATTTATTGGTTGTCTTACCAGTGGTATGGTTGGTAATTGTTACTATTATAGCCTGAAGCAATAATGCCTCCGTTGTTGCCGTTGTTCAGTTGCTAAGTCCAGCTCTTTGCGACCCCATGAACTGCAGCACACCAGGCTTCCCTGTCCTCCACTATCTCCCGGACTGTGCTCAGATACATGTCCATTGAGTTGATGATGCTATCTAACCGTCTCATCTTCTGCTGCCCTCTTTTCCTTTTGCCTCTATGCAATCATATTTTGTTGAAGGTTATCTTCAGCTGAACTTCTTGCTTTCATCATGGTTTTGGCCCCTTCATGGCTTGTAACCTATATAGAGGCAGGGCTATGATGGGAACTGAAAACATGGCTCTGGCTTCTTATATGCTCTTACAAAACTCTCTATTTCACCCCAGAATATAAAAGCCAATGGTGATGGCTACCAATGAATTATGTTGTTAGCACATTCCTACCTAACCATTTCATGGAGTCAATAGGTCACTGAGCCTCAAAAGATTTACCGAAAATGGGGAGTCAGACCAGAGTCATAATCACCGAACAATTGATTCTTACCTGGAATTCTTATTTTCTTCCCCAGGAATCAGCACGTTAGTTGATCTTCAGGGTTCACAATGTGAAACTGTCTCCTGATACTGAGAACGATGTAGCCAGAGATTTGCCATCTTTTGATCCTTGGTCGCACATTCACTGTTCTTTAGTACAGTCTGTGCTGCTATAACAGAGACCCATCACTCAGTGAAAGAAACAAGATAGAAGTTTTTTCCTCTTACGTGCAGAAATCTAAAGGTGCAAGTTCAGGGCTGGCAGGAAGGCACCTCCATCCTCAACAGGTACTTTCCTCTCTGGGTCCAAGTTGTCGTCTCCACACATTGTCATCCCCAGAAAGTGGAAAGGGAGAAAGAAAGGGTCGAGGCGGTACTTGGAAGCTGAGACATCATCATTTCTAGTAGTGTCTTGTCTGGAACTTACTCATAAGCAGACACTTGGATGCGAGGCGGGCTGCACGTTGTCGTTTCTGGTTTAGCAGCTGTTGGCACCAAAGCTGGATAGAAGAGGGTTGCCTGTCACTAGTTGCAAAGAGGACAGGATGGATTCTAAGAGGACAATGACTGGTCTCCGATATTCACTAAATCCTATTTAGGCAGGAAAGTGGGCTCACTATGTGAACAAGAGTTAACTCTATGTATATGCTGCTACTGCTGCTGCTAAGTTGCTTCAGTCGTGTCCAACTCTGTGTGACCCCAGAGACAACAGCCCGCCAGGCTCCCCCGTCCCTGGGATTCTTCAGGCAAGAACACTGGAGTGAGTTGCCATTTCCTTCTCCAGTGCATGAAAGGGAAAAGTGAAAGTGAAGTCGCTCAGTCGTGTCCGACCCCATGGACTGCAGCCCACCAGGCTCCTCCGTCCATGGGATTTGCCAGGCAAGAATACTAAGTATATTTAAATATACAAAAAATTGGAACAGTCAAGATTTTATTTGGTAAAAGTTAAAGTACTTTAGGATTACTTAGATTCCAAAAGAGAGAGAAATTTGAAAGTAGATTTAACAGCGTGCATCTTTCTGAGGAACTTTCAAAGGTTTGTTTAAACTTATGCATCTGAGATCTTTGAATAAATTTTGATTCTCACTTTACCAGTTTTTGGTAGGTTTACCAGAAAGTTCATCAGACTGAGTGGTTGTTTTTTCCATCTGTAAAGCCGATTCCTTAGAATTCCAATGTCAATTATTACAGGAAACATATTTCTACTTTTAAAACTAAAGTCCATAAAAAAAAGCAAGTAAAACTGAGTAGATCCTAACTACTTATGAAATTATAAGCATTGCAGTTGTTGTATAGACATTATTTTTCATTTGCTTTTTAGTTAAATTCACATGACAAAAACAAGGGGAAAAATTAAACCCCATTCATTATCTCTTTGCCTTTGTATATAAGAATATGTGTCCCAAGAAAGTTTCTTGTAAACCCACAAGGCAGCTTGGGGTTTGGGGGCACTGACGTTCCCAAGTCAAGATGTTAGTCATGTAGTGGTTTTCCAATGGGATTTCATCTCTGCCATAACAGTTTTGGGAACTGCAATTCAATCAACCCCAGTCATATCTAGCATTTATAAAAGCTGCCTTTATGGGAAAGCCAAAGCACGACCCACAGAATTTTCCTACAAAACCAAGCCATCTACTGGTTTTTGTCCAACAACGACCCATTAGCTGTGATGGGCTCAGTCACAGGGGAGACCCAGGGCAAAAGGTAGGAGGGTTTGCGAAAGGGAAATAGCCAGGGAGTGGTGTTGTAGGAGTTGGGCTTTTCTTCATGCCAGAACTACTCCAGGGTAGAAGAAAAGATATTCTGGCTTGACCTTAGAAAAGAAAACGGAAGACCAAAGGTATGCCTAGCAGAGGAGCATCTCATTGTGTGACACAGGCTCCTGGGCTGCAAGTCCAGAAGTCAGTACGACTGAGGGTCCTCAGTGGGAGGGAACCTGGGGAAGGAGGCTTGGATTGCTCCACCAGGATTGACTCATCCTAGGAGAGGGCCAGCCTGCGGAGCTGGAGAGAATGATGTGCCCTTGAGCAGCATTTCCCAAACCTGACTTGATCTTAAAAATCACTTGGGGAGCTTGTTTAAAACAGAAATGAAAAGTTCCCAGATCTGCTACAAAGATTCTGATTTGGTAGTTCAGGAGTAGACTCTATGATTTGGGAAATCTTTCTTAGAAGGGCTGGTCTGTTTTCGGGAAGGCTTCAGGGTAAATACTGACCAAAGAGGTGTTCTAAGCCTCTTATGGAGAAGGACACGGCAACCCACTCCAGTATTCTTGCCTGGAGAATCCCATGGAGAGGAGCCTGGCAGGCTGCAGTTCGTGGGGTCTCAAGAGTTGGGCATGACTTAGTGACTAAACTACCACCAGGTGTCTTAGGAACAGGTGAGAGCTGCTAGGGGACAGGTAAGCCACTGGTGAATGACAGGACTATATTTGAGAAGCAGGGTTCAGCCTGTGTGGTACAGAGAAGACGGGTCTTGGAAGTCGCACAGAACTCTCTATGTCTGGCTCAGTCCTGTCCGACTCTTTGCGACCCCATGGACTGTAGCCCACCAGGCTCCTCTGTCCACAGGGTTTTTCAGGGTTCTCATAACCTCCTCCGGTGATCTTCCAGACCCAGGGATCAAACCCCGGTCTCCTGAGGCTCCTGCATTGGCAGGTAGACCCTTGACCACTGCACTCCCTGGGAAGCCCATATCTGAGATGACCAGGCAGCAAATATTTGCTTGAACTTTTCAAGATTTAAGGTCTGAGAGGTCCATCCTCACATAGCCTCCTTATCCCTAGGGTGCCCCCTCAGTTCTCAGGTTTAGCTCTTTGAGAGCGCTGGGTGGTGGTGGTGGTGGTGATGGTGGTGGTATTGTAGCCGAAGCAGCAGTAAAAATGATCATGATAGTTATAAACCGTAACGCTCATATTCATCAGAAACTTGATGAACTCAGAACCTTTTCTCCTCCACGCATATAGCTTCTCATCTGATCGACCCTTTGGTGGTGAAGGACAGAGCCGTCATCTCCACCACTCCAAACCAGAAGCCAGAAGATGGTCTTACAGGCTTCCTCTAACTTTCTTTCCTCACCCTCACCTTGTGGGTTCTACCTCCTTCCTAAACTTTCAAGCACTTTTCTCTGCACTGTGTCACGACCGTTGGCCCCTCAGTATAGGCGTCACCATCCCCATCATCACTGTTCACCTGGACCACTGCCAGGCGGCCGCCCTGCCCTATCACACTGCCTCTAGCCCACCCTCTCTACAACTCAGCAATTTCTCAGATGCCAGTTGGAACGTGTCACTTGCTTTCCCACTGACGAAAATCCTTCAGTGGACCCTTGTAGTCCTCAGGATAAAGTCTGAGCTGCTGAAGATGGAATACCAAGTCTTCTGTGTTCTGAGACCCTCCTTCCAACCTCCGCCTCTCCAGCCTCATTATCCTCTGGCTCCATCTCCTCACTCTCCTCGGCTGTGCTCAGCAGCCCCACCTCAGTAAAGGGTTAGAGTTCCCTAACCTGGCTGGTGCCCGTCCCCATCCGCCGCTTCCTACCTCCTTGCTGTGACTGTAAGCACAGTGAGGGCAGAGAGGATGTTGGTTCTGGATGCACAGCGTCTTGGCCTCCTGCAGGATGCCTGGCCCTTGCAGCCATCAGCGAGCCCCGCGGAGTGGACGGCTGGGTGGATGGATGAAGTATAGGTCTTTGTGCGTGTCCCGTATGTGCCATTCCAGGCTTCTCTTTGTGTACAGTTTTCATTTGTCTTTCAAATTTAGCTCAGCCATTTCTTCACACACAAAAAGGTGAAAGTGTTCATTGCTCAGTTGTGGCCGACTCTTTGTGATTCCATGGACTGTAACCCACCAGGCTCCTCTGTCTATGGGATTCTCCAGACAAGAATACTGGAATGGGTTGCCATTTCCTTCTCCGGGGGATCTTCCCCATCCAGGAATCAAACCTGGGTCTCCTGCATTGACAGGCAGATTCTTTACCACCTGAGCCACCAGGGAAGTCCCCAGTGATGCCTGCCTGCCCACCTTTGGGGTAGGAACCCCTGTGATGCACACCTGGGGCTTCTTGTATTCACCCCAGCATAGCATCGATGCCAGGGGCCTGGTGCTGGCCTGACACACCCAAATGCAAGCTTTCCAAGGGCAGAGACTCTGCGATGTTTTGTTTCTCTACCCAATGGCAGGTACGCAGTTGGTGCTCAAGGAATGTTTAAAGAACCAGCTTAATGAATTTATGAGTGATCTGTGCTCACCCCTGCTCTTGATGTCATCAAGCAGATGATGGTTTAATATTGCCAGAAGCTGGCCACATTATCAGTGCCCGGAAGATTCTCCTTAATGGCTGGAGGGCATTCCCAAGCGTGGTTCTTTAAGGCATGAGCATGACAGGGACTGTGAGGCTGGAGAACCCTCACGGCCAACCTCTCCCCTCCCTCCCTGGCCTCACGGGTCCACAGCGGCTGGCCTGGTACCTCTGTCCCACTTCGAGCTCCGTTCCTAGCAGTCAGAGATACTGTGGGGAGACTATGCAAATAACCTTCTTGGGGGGCTGGGGGGAGTGGGGATGAGTCTTTGTGGATGTCAGAAACTCTGCCAGTGTGAGGTGGCATGATTATGTTGAAAAGTGGCAAAAGAGGACTTCTCTGGCGTCTGGTGCTTGAGAACCCACCTGCCAATGCAAGGGACACAGGTTCGATCCCTGGTCCTGGAAGATTCCGCAAGGCATGGGGCAACTAAGCCACGCGCCGCAGCTGTTGAACCTGTGCTCTAGGGCCCAGGAGGCGGCTCCTGGAGCCTGTGTGCAGTAGAGCCCATGCTCTGCGACGAGAAGCCACCACAGCGAGAAGCCCTCACACCGCAGTGAAGAGCAGCCCCTGCCCGCTGCAGCCGGAGAAGAGTCAGCACAGCAACAAAGGCCCAGGCTGGCCAGAAGGAAACAATGGCTTAATTAACCAAAAAAGTAAGTGGCAAAAGAGAGCCGAGATGCAGTGAACAGCGCAGTTGGCCCAAGACGCTCCACTGCAGTTAGTCAGCTAAGCCCTTAGATGAAACTTTGTAACAAGTACATGAGCGCAAGACATTTTAAAATGGAGCTCTTTATGAAGACTACTATTGCTGTCATAAGGCTACTTTATGAAAACTCGAGGGGACCTTTAACTGTAGCAGAAACTTCCTCATTTAAACCATGAAGGTTAAACAATAAAAACTAATTTTCTATTCCCAGTATAGCCATCGCCCGGCCAGGAAGGCATCACTCTGCTTTAGGAAAACAAGGGCACTGTATTCTTCAGCCCTTCGGTGGGTAGAGTCCATTATCTGTGTGCAAAGACATGTCTTTTCCAATCAGCAGCCTCTTCTGGGAGAAATGAGCCCCCGCTCGCCAGCTGTACTTAGTGGGGGAGGAGGAGACTGGTCCACATCTTGGTAAAGCTCTTCCCTGAGAGTTTCCAGGGATGGTCATGGCTGAGGTGGGTGATTCAGTGAGGAGACAGAGATGAGGAGATTCAGAATGGGGTGCGTGAGGGCGGAGAGGTAGAACCCTTGTTTGGCTTTGAGGGATTTTTTTTTTATTGGAGGATAGTTGCTTTATAGTTGGAAGGACTGATGCTGAGGCTGAAACTCCAGTATTTTGGTCATCTTATGTCAACAGACAACTCATTGGAAAAGCCCCTGATGCTAGGAAAGATTGAGGGCAGAAGAAGAGGGTGTCAGAGGACGAGATGGCTGGATGGCATCACTGATGCAAGGGACATGAACTTGGGCAAGCTTCAGGAGATGGTGTGGGACAGGGAGGCCTGGTGTGCTGCAGTCCATGGGGTCTCAGAGTTGGACACGGCTGGGCAACTGAACAACAACAATTGCTTTATGAAGTCATGTTAGTTTCTGCTGTATTGCAAAGTGAATCAGTTATATCTGTACGTAACATCCCTTCCCTGTTGAGCCTCCCTCCCACCCTTCACCCTAACCGTTTAGGAGAGAGAATTTTGTTTAAGCAATAGTGTTTGGTTAAAAATAAAGAATTTTAGGGAACAAAGGGTAATATTACAAATTCAGGTCTGAGATGGCTCTTACCTTCAGGGTTAGTGGGGCGTCTGTGGTATCTCCTGCCCCCTCCCCCACCCAGACACTCGCCAGGCTCTGGACCCCTCCCCCCTCCCATCCCCATCCCCCACCCCAGGCGGATGGGTGGAGCTGCCCCACCCATTTCCCAGTGCTCCTGCCCTCTCTGTCCTGGTACCCAGTACCCCCAGGGCCTCTGGGCCTGAATAACAGATGTCTAGGTGGTGTGCCGTTACCCAAGTTGTGTCTGGCTCTTTGTGACCCCATGGAGGGCAGCACGCCAGGCCTTGCAGTCCTTCACCATCTCCCAGAGTTTGCTCAAATTCATGTCCGTTGAGTCGCATCCTCTGCTGCCCTCTTCTTTTGCCTTCAATCTTTTCCAGCATCAAGGAACCCCTTAGTGGCTCCTGCCCTTAAAGTTCTTTGCCTTGAGGTGTTTTCAGAGTGTTAACCATTGACTCTTCACAACAAGCCAGGAGGTCTCCGGCTCCATCCAGGTGCATACGAAGTGTCCCCCGACATCCTGTGGATTAGAAATTCCAAGCAAGCATTAGCGGAGGGACAAAGAGGGGCTGAGACATCGATTCTAGATCAACCCTAACCTTGTCACTTGGACTTCCCTGGCAGTCCAGTGGTTAAGACTCTGCACTGTCAGTGTAGGGGGTGTGGGTTCTTATCAGGGGACTAGAGCCCGCACGCCGGGTGAACTGAAGTCGCTCAGTCGTGTCTGACTCTTTGTGACCCCATGGAGTGTAGCCTGGCAGGCTCCTCCGTCCATGGGATTTTCCATGCAAGAATACTGCAGTGGGGTGCCGCTTCCTTCTCCAGGAGATTTTCCTAACCCAGGGATTGAACCCGGGTCTCCTGCATTGTAGGCAGATGCTTTACCATCTGAGCCACCACATGCCAGGTAGCTCGGCCTTAAAAAAACCAATCCTGTCTCTTTTGTTGTTCCATAGCATCTGGTGGTTATTCTTTCTGTGCTTTGTGAGCCAAGAATGCCATGGAAATAAAATCTTTGCAACGACAGATGAGCTCTTGATAAGACAGTAAGATCTCTCTCCAGGGGAGGAGCTGTGTGCCAAGTCTTCATGGCTGGAAGCACAGGAGACCTGCTGGAGATGACTCTGCAGTGGCGCCCTGTGGCTTGAACGCCCAGAGGTTCTCAGGGGTGATGGGCTTTGGGTGTGCAGGGGAAGAATGGCAGGAGAGCCTGGGGTGGTAACCAGCCCAGTCATGTGCGGCCTTATCAGCCCAGGTTAAGAATTAGACTTGTTCCTGAAGTCTGCAGGCAGCCCCTGGAGGGTTTTCAGAAGAGAAGGGACTTCACCAATAGAGGAACAGATGAAGATGTGGGGCATATACGCAGCGGAATATTACTTTGGCCATAAATATTAATATTTATATTAATTGTCCATATATATATTTGTATATAATTGGGCAATGGCACCCCACTCCAGTACTCTTGCCTGGAAAATCCCATGGACGAAGGAACCTGGTAGGCTGCAGTCCACGCACGGGGTCGCTAGGAGTTGGACATGACTGAGCAACTTCACTTTCACTTTTCACTCTCATGCATTGGAGAAAGAAAAGGCAACCCACTCCAGTATTCTTGCCTGGAGAATCCCAGGGATGGGGGAGCCTGGTGGGCTGCCATCTATGGGGTCGCACAGAGTCGGACACGACTGAAGCGACTTAGCGGCAGGGGCAGGCAATATACATAATGTGGCCATAATATTAACTGGCCATAAAAAGAATGAAATAATGCCATTTGCAGCAACATGGATAGATAGACCCAGAGATTATCATACTAAATGAAATGTCAGACAGAGGAAGACAAATACCATATGATATTGCTTATATGTGGAATCTTAAAAAAATATACAAATGAATTTATTTGCCAAACAGAAATAGACTCACAGACATAGGAAACTAACTTATGGTTACTGTCGTGGTCCAGGCGCGGGTTGGTAAAGAATTTCCAGACATGAGGCAGAATGAGAGGGAAATAAAGTTTATTAGAGCGGGAGACGCCGTTAGAACAGCGGGCCGGCTCAAGGGAGAGCCGATGTTGAACAGGGCTCCTTAGTCCGCTTTTATACCCGGGATACAGGGAATAGGGTAGGGGTCTTGCGGGTCATTTGCTACGGATGAGGAGAAGGCAATGGCACCCTACTCCAGTACTCTTGCCTGGAAAATCCCATGGACGGAGGAGCCTGGACGGAGGAGCCTGATGGGCTGCCGTCTGTGGGGTTGCACAGAGTCGGACACGACTGAAGCGACTTAGCAGCAGCAGCAGCAGAGGCATGTATACTGGGTTGGGGGAAGAGTAAGGCAAATACCTTCTCCCTATGGGTAGGAGGGGAGACAGGTTATACCACTCAAGAGGACCTGAAATCCATTAATAGTTATAACACAAGGGAGGGAAGGATGATAAGGGTCCAGTTTATCCGTTCCTGCATTCCAAGACCCTCCTTAGTTTTATCTGCTCTTTTGTCCTTGGGTCACCGTAGTTACCAACCAGGAAAGAAGAGGGAGGGAAAAGTTAGGAGTTTGGGATTAACATATACACACTACTATATATAAAACAGATGACCAGCAAGGACCTACTGTGTAGTATGGGGAACGTTACTCAGTATCTTGTAATGACCTATAATGGAAAAGAGTCTGAAAAAGTTTATCCACACCTGATGCAAAGAGCCAACTCATTGGAAAAGACCCTGACGCTGGGAAAGGTTGAAGGCAAGAGGAGAAGGGGGCAGCAGAGGATGAGATGGGTGGATAGCATCAGTGACTCAATGGACATGAGTGTGAGCAAGCTCTGGGAGATAGTGGAGGACAGGGAAGCCTGGGGTCGCAAAGCGTAGCGACTAAACACACACACACATATCTATGTATAGATATATAGTATCTGAATAGTTTTGCTGCACACCTGAAACTAATACAACATTGTAAATAAACTGTATTTCAATAAAATAAAAAAATTTTTTTTTAAGAAAATAGAAGATAAGGGCCTTGCTCACTTTTAGACTTTCTGACGCGTGCTCTAGCAGCGTTGGGCTGGTTTGAGGAAAGCAGGAGCCCAGAAGAGGGGGTAGGAGGCTATTATTATAACTCTGGAGAAGGCAATGGCACCCCACTCCAGTACTCTTGCCTGGTAGGCTGCAGTCCATGGGGTCTCGAAGAGTCCGACACGACTGAACGACTTCACTTTCACTTTTCCCTTTCATGCACTGGAGAAGGAAATGGCACCCCACTCCAGTGTTCTTGCCTGGAGAATCCCAGGGACAGCGGAGCCTGGTGGGCTGCCGTCTATGGGGTCACACAGAGGCGGACAGGGCTGACACGACTTAGCAGCAGCAGCAGCAATGAGAAATGATGACAGCTTGAAGGAAGGCAGTGGTCCTCTGGCTGGAGGGATGAGGATGGATTTCTGAGCTCTTTACAAGGTGGAAGTCTGCAGGATTTCTCTGCAGGAATAGGAAACTGGCTATTCATTTTCAGAAACAACCCTCATGTGGCATTCATGTGCTAACTCGGCTGATGAATACACTATTCTCGTAACTAGGTTGGAGAAGAATTACAGGAAGGGTATCATTAAGATGTTAAAATGAATGCATTACATATGTTAACAAGTGTATGAACCCTGTATTATATCTGGCAAACGGGGTGTTAAATCCTTGTTCAACCAGCCAGATGTCCCTGCAGCTGCCTTTGGGATTGCAGAGGGAGGCAGCCACCTGAGACCCCAGCTAGGAGCTGGTGCCAGTGGCTTCCGGAAGCATCTGGCTAGACAAATTGCCCCTCCTGCGCTCTGACTGACAGGTACCGCATGGATGGCACAAGTCACATCACAATGCACCGGTGGGCTCTTTAGTCTGATGAGACCAGACTCCAGCGACTTGACTTTTCTCAGGGTTATCTTTACAGTTGGGAGTATCCTCAGTGAAGATTTGTATCTGTTTATCCATATGATTTTATAAGACCAATTTAATAACGTTCACTTTTGAATTGGAAGGCTCTCAAAGTCTTGTTGGGGGCGGTTATCCAGCTGAGTTTGCAGAGGCTGGGTTAACCGTTTGCTGTCAATGTTTAAATAACCTGGAGCAAAATTCCCATGACTGCTCAAAAGGAGCTGAAAATGCTGACAGGTGTTTATATTTATTCTTATGGAGTACGATCTCTCCTAAGTGGCTCTGATAAATCAAGATTGAGCCAGTCCTGGGATGTCTCTCCCCTACTTCTCTTTGGCAAAATGATCTGAAAATATTGTAAGATGTTCAGGGGAACCTAGCACGACAGTCTCCCCATCACACTCCCGGGAATCATACTTAGATGTTGAGTTAAGGCGGAAGTTGAAGAGAAGCCATCCTAGAGACCACAGTTACACAATCCTATGGATCTCTTGTGTACTCTCCTTCTTGAAGCAGAAATTGTGAAATCCCAACATTTTTCTATGAGTGAAATAAAAAGTGGAAATTAAAGAAAAAGGAAAAATCATACCGGTTGTTTTCTTGTCTGTTCAAATGTACTGTGACGGCAAAGATGAAAAAGTCAGTGCAGTCTAAATAGGAAAATACCACAAGGAGAAGATTTTCAAAATATTTTGTAATTTCCTCCTCATCTATTGTTTTTAGAACTTCGTGGAGTTGGGGCAGAAGGCATTTTCAAACCTAAAGTCTGGCTTGTCAATGTTAGACAGTGTCCACTAGGGGGCAGCATGTCAGAGGATTTCTTTTATCCTTGAATTGGCAGTGATTTCTTTGGCTGTCTACCAGTAGTTCGGTTTTTCTTTTTGGTCCTGTTTTGAAGGGTTAAACGAAGCTCTCACAATTTAGACGCAAATTATGCTTATTTAAAAATGCATAAATTAGCTGAAAAGCCTGCTTGTTATAGTGTGACCATAAATAAGTTCATTCGTGCATGGGATTTTCCTAGGAACTTACAGGTAATGATCCTACTGGTCCTGAGTAGATTTTGGAAGCCAGTGGGTAGTTCTCTTTGTCCTTGAATGTGACAGACGCTAAGCATGCTCTCTTCTGAGAAGGCAGATCGCCAGTGTTCCTGGGGAACAGGACGCTGGGTTCTCTTTAGGAGTTCTCGGCCAACAGAAGATAGCAGAGAGGGCTATCTGCCCAGCTTTCTCACCCTGGAGACTGTTTCTGGCTTCTGCTGGAGGCTGTTTGCTGGGAGGCGTGTCAAAACTCTCTATACTTCTTTATGCAGAGCTGTGGGCATTCTGGATGACAGGAGGGAGACAACATATGATTGTATTGTGTGTGTCAACTTAAAAACTATTCACAACCTAGAAGTTGAGAGTTATGTTTTATTCAATGGGAATTTTTAGGACCTCAGGCCTGGAGACAGCATCTCACATGACCGTGAGAGAACTGCCCTGAGGAGGCGAAGGGAGGAGCCAGGTTACACAGAAGTTTTGTGACAAAGGGCAGGGAGTCTGAACGTCAAAAAAATCAATGCTAATTAAAGGAGACGGATAACTGAAGCTAAGGCATTTAGCGCTTTCCGGTGTTTGAGAAGATGCGAGTCTCCGCTCACTCAAATCACTCTCTTGATATGCCCCTCAGCTATGGGGTTTCCCTGGTGGCTCAGATGCTAAAGAATCTGCCTGCAGTGCAGGAGACTCAGTTTCAACCCCTAGGTCCGGAAGATCCCCTGGAGAAGAGAATGGTATGCACTCCAGGATTCTTGCCTGGAGAATTCCATGGACACAGGAGCCTGGTGGGCTACCGTCCATGGGGTCGCCAAGAGTGGGACACGATTGAGAGGCTCACGCTTTCACCTTTCACCCTGTCAGCTCTCTGGGGCCGCGCTCCTGTTTACCCCGCCCCGAGTTTCTCACCACCGGGCGTGGCTGCCGCCTGGTGGCTGCCAGACGGCAGGCAGGTATTCTTTCCTTCCTGAGCTCCCTCGGGGCTCATCTGCTCACCAGCGGCGGTGGCTGCGATCGCCCGTGACTGTGAACATCCTTGTTTACTGAGCCAGCAGGAAATATTGCATTTCTCAATGTGTATCCAGGGAGTTAACTTAAAAAAAAATTTACAGCTGGATTTAAAATAAGATAAAACCCATATAACATTCTTTAAAAGATCTCTTTCATGTGAATAATTTGTTCAGAGGAAAGGAGTTTGGATGTGCTTTGTAGTGTCTTCCCCAAATTAGACAGATCAGATCTTTCTGAATTCAAAGAAACCAGAAGCGGTGTGGGAATGATAAGATTTAGGACTAAAGAACTCTGCGAATTTTAAAACACTCTAATTAATGTGACAAAAGGAGAGGACGACTGTGGATGAAAATAAATGTAAATGCAAAGCTTGGGAGATAAATAGAATTATACTCCTTCAGAAGAGTCTCCTATAGTCTTGAAAATTAAGAATATTAGGAGGCCATTCGAGAGAGCACTACATGGTATGCACATAGTCAAGTGTCTGAGCTTTGAGAAAAGGGACCAGGCTGGCCCTGGTGTGTGGCGGGGCCTTGATGGAGCCACTATTGGAGGTGGGAGGCCCCCATGCCCAGGGGCCGCCTGGCTGAGTCTGGGGGCTCCTCCACCCGACAGGCAAGCTCTGAACTCGTCGGGCAGGTTCTGAGCCTGCTGTTCTCTGAAGACTCCCTTCGACCCGTATTTCCTGATGTTGAGTTTCCTTTTTGTCAGATTCCCTGGTCCAGGTGGGCCTCCTTTCAGAATGACTACTTCAGGGAGGGAACCACCCTCTAAAGATTTCTTGACAGGTGGAGAGAGGGGAAAAAAAGACTTTTCCCCTCTCCCCACTTAGGTTCACCAGTGGGGGTCCTATAAATTAGATTGGCAAAAGATGAGTTAATAAGAGAAGCCATCCCAATTTATTTAATGTAAGTTTTATGTGACACAGGAGCCTTCATAAGGAAATGAAGACCCACAGGAATAGTTAAGCCGAGTCGGTTTTATACTCAGTTTGATGAAGAGTGGAAAGGTATAGAAAAAAAATGGGACAGGACAGGGTCTAAGTGAAGGGTGGTACACTGGGGGAAACTCAGCAAGGCCTGTTCCTTCATTTTTTCTTTTTTTCATATTTAAGCTAGATCTTGCAGCAATCACTTTTTCCCCCAAATAGAAAAAAAATAAGATAATGTTTTTATTAATCAACCTTGGACACAGCTCTGTAATATGATTTTTCCAATATTTGTTACCCGCATAGCCTTTTTTTGTTCCTTTATCCGAAAATTGCGTAACCTTTTTTTTCTTTGAACTTTTTATTTTATATTGGCATATAGTTGTTGATTAGTGAGGAGGGCATGGCAACCCACTCCAGTGTTCTTGCCTGGAGAATCCCGGGGACCGGGGAGCCTCATGGGCTTCCATCTATGGGGTCTCACAGAGTCGGACACGATTGAAGCGACTCAGCAGCAGCAGCTACATATTAGAATCACCTGGGGGGAGATTATTGTAAAAAAAAAAAACAACAAAACTAGCAAGTCAATATCAGACTAACTGAGTTAGACTGGCTGGAGTTGGGCCAGGGCACCCCAAAGCTGTAGCCTTTTTGTTATGTTCATGGTTAATATGTGTGCACATAAATAAGAATGATCTTAGAGTTCAAAAGATTGGAGGTGGGCTGAGAATATAAGAACAGACATTGAGTCTACATTTTTTGTCCTTTGCTTTTCATGTGGATGGTTTTCAAGAAGAAACTGCAATTCTTGGATACCCAAAATCGTATAACATGAAAGCAGCGTTACCTCATGGGTCTTTTGCTTGAGTTTTAGTTTATCTTGGGTCATGACGCTTTTTTTTTTTTAAGCAGACATTGAAAGTGCTTCTGAATGGCTCTGGTTATTGCATTTTCTTGTAATAAAGAGATTCTATGACAGCACTGACCTCGCAGCTGCTGATTAAATGGACAGAAGTTCATTCCCAGGTGGGAGAGAACAAACTTTCCCTGCCCACTTAATCAGTGACTTCTGTCTGCTGCTTCTCTGGCCTGGTCTCAAGCTTTGAGAAACTCTCAGAGGTGTGCATCTCTGAGATCTTTGGGGATGGGAGTGGGGTTGCTCTTCTCAAATGGAGGCCCCAGGTCAGCCACACCAGCTCACCTGCGAGAAATGCGCATTCTCAGACGCCACCCCTGGGAAGTCATGCTTCACGGTCAAGGCTGAGAACCACGTTCAAGGCTGAGAACCGCGGAGCTAGCACAGCGGTTCTCTCCTTGTTTTTCTCAAGAACAAATGTGCTCTTCTCGGTAGGAAAGCGGCCAGCAGGCGTCCTCAGGCCTGTGTCACGCTGGGCGCTGCCTCCTTCTTCCTTCCGCCACCGCCTTCTCAACAGCTGGCTGTGATGCGGGGGCTCCGGCAGGAGATGAGTGCGCACCCCTCTACTCCGCCGTCTTGAACCCCGTTCCCCCCTCTTCCTCCTGACGAGGTCGATCAGGGCTAGAGGGAGAAGGAGAGGCAGCTTGAAGTCTCTGAACTCCTGTCACCCACGTTCCGACTCCTGTTCTGTCTTCTCAGAGGTAGTAATCAGATGAAGATATGTTATAGACACCTATATAAATAGATAAGGCGATGCACAATGTATAAAGATATACTTAATCATAAATATACAAAGCTATATACACTGTATAGTAAACATTTCATATATTGGGTTGGCCAAAATGTTCATCCATAAGATGGTACAGAAAAATCTGAACAAACTTTTAGGCCCACCCAATATGTATCTTCATTTTATATGTATAAATATATATAATGAATAAAGATACATTATGTATGCGATATATTACACATGTGTAAGAGATGTATACGATGTATCATTGTGTATATATAAATGCATAAATACACACGCACTGTAAAATAGGTAGGTTGTGCATACATAAATCTTTGTTGAGATTGCAGGGAAGGCTAAGAAATTCCAGAAATCACGGTCCCATTGGGAACCCAGAGATCATGAGAAGAGAGTCAAGGGATGGGCAGTCAACAGGGGAGAGAAATAAATCTTGGATGACGTGGGGAGAGGGAAAGGGCCTGGTGAGGACCACTGCACAACCCCAAAGGACCAGCCACTATTTGCCCCAGAAGTGAGCAGGGCAGTGCCCTGAGCAATTAGGGCAGCAGGTAGTCCTAGATGAGGCTGAAAAGTTTCCACTAAAAGAGAACAAATCTGTGGATACCAAAGGGGAAAGGGGAAGATGGGAGGAATTGGGAGACTGGAACTGACGTATATACACTATCAATACTGCATATAAAATAATTAATGAGAACCCACTGTACAGTGCAGGAGACTCTACTTAATGCTCTGCGGTGACCTGAAAGGGAGGATGTCCCAAAGGGAGGGGATATATGGATATGTGTTCGTTTTGCCGTACAAGAGAAATTAACACAGCAGCATAAAGCAGCTATACGCCAATAAAATGTTTAAAAACGATCCCAATGTGCAAAAAAAGAAAGTTAATCACACTGTGTGTGACTTCTTTAGGCCATTAGAACAGGTCATTGAAGACAGCTCTGCTGTGTCCTCCAAGGGCCTTTAAAAATAAGATTCTCCATGTCTCCACTGCTGCCCTGCAAATAGGGTTATGAGCACCGTCTTTCTAGGTTCCCCATGCATGCGTTCATATGTGATAATCGTCTTTCTCTCAGGGGGGCGGGCACTGGGAAAAGGGAGTGGGGCGGATTGAGAGAATAGCCCGGAAACAGATAGATGACCACATGTAAAATAGATCGCAAGCGGGAATGTGCTGGGTGATACAGGGAGCTCCACCCAGACACGTGCTCTGCGCTAACCTAGAGGGGTGCGGTGGGGAGGGAGGCGGGAGTGGTGTTCAGGAGGGAGGGCACCTGTGTATGCCTGTGGCTGATTCATGTTAAGCTGTGGCAGAGGCCAACACACTATTGTAAAGCAATTATCCTCCAGTTTAAAAAAAAAATTAGAAAAAAAAAAGTAGCATAAAGTCTCTTCTCTCTTGGGGGTCCTGAAGGCAGACAGAAGAATCAGTGTGATTTTATCACTTCTAACTATTAGCAGTTGAAACTGTGTTCCTGCCTCTATCTACCCACCCATTATCTGTCTCAAAGCCCTTATTTCCAGACACTCAAAGAACTTGAGCTATCTGGCTCATCTTTTAAACATTGTGGAGGGTGTGGTAGTTAGCGTGGATCACCACCCCAACAACACAGAAATTCAGACTCTCTCCAGAGTGTTTCTAGTGTTGATATTACTAATTATTTTTTGAAAAATATCTATTTGTTTGTCTGCATCGGGTCTTAGTCATCGTGTCATGTGGGATCTTTCCTTGTGGCAACAGGCTGCATAGTTGTGGCACAAGGCCTTAGTTGCCTCTCAGCATGTGGGATCTTACTTCCCTGACTAGGGATCGAACCCATGTCCCCTGCATTGCAAGGCGGATTCTTAACCACCCAACCACCAGGCAAGTCCCTCTAGTAGTATTTACATGTATGCCTTTACCAGACCCTTTGCTAAGTGCCTACATGTATGAGCTCATTGAATCTTCACAACCAGCTATGATAGAGGCTCCCTGTGATCGGGGTGCTGTTAATATGTATGTTAGTACATCCAGGGGACTGGGAAGGGACTTGACCTGAAGTCAAAGCCTGAAGTTTCATCCGCATCACTTTACTATTTAACAGGAGCTAAGGTCTTGATATAGGTGGGCCTGCAGTTACCTGTTGGACCCTTCACTGTTAGGGTTCAAATAGAGATAAGTAATTACCTATACTCTTTGTGTGGGGTTTCCCCAGTAGCCAGCGGTAAAGAATCTGCCTGCCAATGTAGGAGACGTGAGTTCGATCCCTGGGTTGGGAAGATCCCCTGGAGAAGGGAACTGGCAACCCACTCTGCATTCTTGTCTGAGAAATCCTGTGGACAGAGTAGCCTGGCGGGCTACAGTCCATGACATTGCCAGGAGTCAGACACGACTTAGCGACTGAAAGACAATGCTTTTTATGTACTTGAACTTGAGCTCTTTTTGTTTCTGCCTTGAGCTTCTACACCTCGATTTGCGGCAATATTTTCAGTTAATTACTGGTAATCTAAAAGCTCCTGGACATCCACATAGTACTTTAAATACACTGTGACTTTTTAAAATAAAAAATTAACCACTGGGAGCCAGGCATCTTTCTCTTTCTTATGGGCTGAGCTTCGACGTTATAACAGGAATTCACTAATGAAATAGACATAAAAAGAGCCTCCCTAAAGATTTAAGAGGGTCATATATTCTGTGGTAATTGTTATTTTCCTAGTTAACTTCATCTTCGTTTGTGTACCTGCTACAAATGTTTAATTATGTTTGGTGATTCCATGTTTTATAATTTACACTGTCTTTTATTTCCTCTTACTGTCCAAAGTATTTTGTTGGATAGTATGTGTGTAATCTACTTTTTAAGCACATCCGATAATTCTTTGGAGATGAACTTCCCTGATGGCTACTTCAAGAAATTTTATTACTTATGTATTTTTGGCATATTTTGAGGGAAAGAGGATTAATTTATTGTGTGTCTAACAGTCCTGAATTCTTAACTGCCTTATCAAAAGAGTGAGTGTATAAATAAGATTTTTTTCTTTTTATTGCAGGAAATGCAACATATTGTTAAATCACAGCACATTAGAGCAGAAAAAGGTAAGCGTGGACCTGTACAAATATTTGAAAACCGCTAGGGTGACTCCTCCTTGGGCTAACGTGGCTTCTCTTATCTCCAGCCATGGTGGAAGGTTCATGGTTAGATCTGGCCAGAAGGAACAAGCCTGAGATTCAGCCCTTTGCCCATCTCACGATTAACGCCACTGACATCCCATCAGGTAAGTTCCATTTGCATCCAGCTTGAACAATGTTTCAAGAGTCATTTGTCAGCCCAAATGAATACTCAGACCTATTGTTAGCCTGTTACCAAAATTTTGAGAGCCTATAACTTCTAGACCAGAAGAAAAGTCAATCTGGTCTTCAGTTCATCATCCACACCATGGAAACAGGGATTCTCAATCATGCAAGAATGCGTATCATCACCGTATTCAATTTCAGACCATCAGAGTGACTTTATGTTAAACAACTGCCAGGTGAGGTGGCATAGCTGAGAAGAATGGCCTCTTGGTATACTCATCTCTGTATATCCAGGCCAAAGTTGACAAGTCCCCATGGCTGGCCTGTGAAGTGCATGAATTCCTCCAAGTAGTCATATACTCGGGGCTTCCCAGGTGGCTCAGAGGGGAAAGAATCCACCTGTAACGCAGGAGAAGTAGGAGATGTGAGTTTGATCCCTGGGTCGGGGCGATCCCCTGGAGCAGAGCATGGCAACCCACTCCAGTATTCTTGCCTGGAGAATCCCATGACAGAGGAGCCTGGGGGGCTGCAGTCCACAGGGTCGCAGAGAGCCGAACGCGACTCAACTGACTGAGCACACACAGTCATATATTCAGCCGTCTCCTGCGGAGTGCCCGGTAGAAGCTTAGCAGAGTGATATTTCAGAGGCAGGAGCCCTCGAGAAAATGAGACACACTCCTTCTCCAGGGGGTTATCACTTTTTTTCAGGCTAGGTATTTAGCTCAGTGGACTGGAGACCCGATTTTCTTTTGGAAAGGAGACTCAGAGCTCCGCATCTACATTTGCCCAATGTAGTCCATCATATAATCCCCAATGGGTCCTTCACATCAGGCTAGGTGAGCGTAAAAAAGATTACAGAGAACCTTACAACAGTTTCAGCTCCATATTGGTGCTTGCCATCTGCCTCTACAAGGATTAGAGCACGTGCTGTTACAGTTGTTGGCCTCCAACACCCCCTGAAGGGAGTTCAGGGTGGAGATCAGGAATGAGGCGCTCTGTGCTCTGGGGAAACTGGCGGAACAGGTCTTTAGATAGATAGATATTTTCAGGATCTGATTTTATGAGGTCGATCCTTGTATCTTCTCATATCTAGGAAAGCACTAAATCCCTTCATGGTGACCTCAGCTCCTCGTGACTAACAGAAAACTTTTGCAAAGATACATGCTTGATTGCACTGAACTCCCCCTTCACCAAAATCGTATAAGTTGACCTTCCCCCTACCTCTTTGGAGCAGTTTTTCAGAGCTGTCTGAGGTGCTGTCTCCCAGGCTGCAGTCTTCATTTTGCCCCAAATAAAGCTTAACTTGCATGAAACTTAACTTGCAACTCTCACAATTGTGAAATTTTTTGTCAACAGTAGAGTTAACAAGGAACATTACTATCGTTATACTATTTATTGAGTACACACTATGTGTCAAGCATTTTGCCTTGTGTTCATTATCTTTACTGCTGCTGCTGCTAAGTCGCTTCAGTCGTGTCCGACTCTGTGCGACCCCATAGACGGCAGCCCACTAGGCTCCCCCGTCCCTGGGATTCTCCAGGCAAGAACACTGGATTGGGTTGCCATTGCCTTCTCCAATGCGTGAAAGTGAAAAGTGAAAGTGAAGTCGCTCAGTTGTGTCCAACTCTTAGCGACTCCATGGACTGCAGCCTACCAGGCTCCTCCATCCATGGGGTTTTCCAGGCAAGAGTACTGGAGTGGGGTGCCATTGTCTTCTCCTAATTATCTCCAATTCTACAACCCTGCAAAATAGCGATTATCATTCAGATTTTGCAAATAGGGAAACCAAGATGCACCTAGTATAAGCTACCTGATCCAGGCTACAACATGGCAGGCTTAGAGACTGAATTCCACTCTAGTTGATTCCCAAGTCTGTGCTTTTTACTCTGTAGATTATCACATAAGTACCTTGTGGCCAGTTGGCTTTGTCAGAGGGAAATACATTCAGTGTTCTTATGTTCCCTCTTTTCCTGTAAGAAGTAGATGAATGCAGTTTTAATAGCAGCTGTCTCAGGGCTGACTGCCTGGGTTTGAGGCCCCACTGCCCTACTTCCTGATTGGGTGACCTTGTGTATATCATCGAAATCCTTTGTGTGTCAGCTTCTTCATGGGGATGGTAATAATATCCACTTCCTGCAGCAGCTATGAAGATTTAAGCAGCTCACGTACTAACATGCTTATGTGGAAATGAGCATAGAGTAAGCACTCAGTGCATGTAATTTGTTATTTAATTAAATAATTATACATATTCTTTTTTTCCAAAAAAATTATTCAAGGCAGATTTTTCTTGTGCTGTGCTGTGCTCAGTCACTTCAATTGTGTCCGACTCTTTGTGACCCCATGGACTGCAGCCCGCCAGGCTCCTCTGTCCATGGGATTCTCGAGGCAAGAGTACTGGAGTGGGTAGCCATTCCCTTCTCCAGAGCATCTTCCCAACCCAGGGATTGAACCTGAGTCTGCTGCATTGCAGGCAGATTCTTTACCCACTGAGCCATCTGGGAAGCAGGCGGTAACCTTCCCAAAAGGTTACCACTCCCATACCAGGAGTTGAACCTGGGCTGCCTGGATGAAAACCAGGAATCAAGACCACATGGGAAGTGCAAAATTTTTAAAAAATCCAAGTTTAAATAAACAGTTTTGTAGCCACTATTACATTTAATAGTATGGACCACAAAGGAATTTTGCCTGACTGCAGACATAGAAAGTGAGCAACCAACTGTTTGATTTTCAGAAGATTTTCCTCAACTAACTCTCCTGTCCCAGATATTTGCTTCATAAACAAATTTACTCTGTCTCTCTCTCTCTGTGTATGTGCCTTATGGAACTGTTCTAATTTTCTGAGTGGAAAACTATTTTGCATGTTAGCAGAGGCAATCAAATTAATACTGATCTATCATCCGTGTGTGCTGTGAATGCACTCTGCATTTATCTTTTCAGTTCATTTTAAATGGCATATGATAAACATTGCATTAGACTGTGTGCCAAAGTCTATTTGGCAATAACAAGCATGTTTTAGTTATAAAGCTCTCCCTCCAGGCACCTAGCATCAAATCATTGCCAAAAACAAGGCAAAACTCCCGGACATTTTCTGATGGTTATTGAGCTTGAGACGGAGTGAAATGAACTAGTATATGCTTCTGTTTAAGAAAATAGAATTTGATCTTCTGGCTTGGTCAGTGACTCCTTGAGTTCGTTTATCTCCTAGTTTGGACCAGGATTGGATACTCTGGAGGAAGATGGCTTTACGTTTGCATGTTCATCTGGGGTCTCTTTTTCATACTTGTGATTAGTTGTTCAGTCGTGTCCTGCTCTTTGCAACCCCATGGACTGTAGCCCGCCAGGGTCCTCTGTCCATGGGGATTCTCCAGCAAGAATTCTGGAGTGGGGTGCCATTTTCTCTTCCAGCAGATCTTCCCAACCCAGAGATCAAGTCCTGGTTTCCCTCCCTGCAGGTGGGTTCTTTACCATCTGAGCCATGGGCTTCCCTGGTGGCTCAGATGGTAAAGAATCTGCCTGTACTGCAGGAGGCCTGGAGAATTCTGTGGATAGAGGCGCTGTTTCATACTTATTTGTACTTATTTACATATAGGAAAGGAATCAGAATCTGCCTTATACTGATATATTTCAAAGCTTCTTGAATTTTCATTGGGGAGCATTTTGTGAGGTCAGGATTCATGGCTTTCTTAAGGGGAGCTGAGGCTAAATATCTGGAGAGGCTTCTCTAACAGCTAATATCAGTGACTCTAGGGGTTGGGGAGGCTGGGAAAGCTGAAGGTCCTCTAGAGGTAGAAACTTAGGCTTGCATTGTGAGGTCCTCCAACCTGATGGGGGCGCTCTTCTTGTCTTTTCTCCCACTGGCATCTACTCATGAACCCTCCTGTTCACACTGATGGTTTTTCTCCTTTCTCCTCTGCATACTGTGTGCGTTCCATTCTTTGCTTGAACAGTTTCTCTCGCTCACAATACTCTGCCTCTTCTCAGCCCATCCACATTTGATCCAAGTTCTCCCCGTTCTCTGTCACTGGGCTGAACTCACCTGATCGCCATTAATTTCTGCAGCTTCCGCTTGCAAGTTGCTTTAACTGAAGTTCAACCATGTGTTATGTGACACGCAGAGATGACAATGTTACATTTTTCATTTTGCGTGCCCGTTTCTTATTTTCTTCACTTCTAAGTTGTAAGCGCCTCGTGGGTATTCTGCTTGATATAATTCTTAATTATGGGTAGAATGAATGCCGATAGGAAGCACTAATCAAATATTTACTGAATGACTGAATCGATCAGGGAATGGATAAAAGTAAGCCTGTAAAGCAGGAAATTAGGATACTCCTTCCACTTGAGGTAACAGTGAGAGTGGCAGGCGGTCAAGGTTTCTACATTCTTCCCTGCCTTCCCAGACCAGTCTCCCAGCCCTTGGTCTACGGCTACCTGATCCATCCCATTGAGAGGATAGACCTCACCTTAGACATTCCTTTGCTCTCTGTTAGGAAATGGCAATCCACTCCCGTACTATTGCCTGGAAAATCCCGTGGACAGAGGAGCCTGGTAGGCTGCAGTCCATGGGCTCGCAAGAGTTGGACACGACTGAGCGACTTCACTTTCTTTATTTTCTTTCTTAAGGACCATCATGGAAGGAAGATGAAGTATAAGGCCAATTATTGATTGGATAAAGGATTGAATACACGAGTAGGGGAAGAAGGAGGTAACCATGTGTTGATCTGAGATAGGAAACACCTTTGAGTTTTATTAGCTTTGTCAATGGACTAGGTGGCTGTTTACGAGCCCGGAGAAGTAACTTTGCTAGTGTTTATGAGGATGTGATGAGTAGAGTCTGAGAGTCGCATTTCTGACTCAGTTGGGACCATGGAATGATACTTATATTTGGGGTGCTTTCATCTGGGATGATCTGAAGTAGAACGTTGGATGAAAAAGGGTGAGTGCTCTGCTGGTTCTGGAGGCTACGGTGCCTGGGATGGCTTCTCAGACTCACTCTAGCGCCCTCCTGTGGATAAGATGTGCAGTTCAGGAAGTCTGTCCTATTTCTGAACAGAGGGATAGCATTGACTTCTTTGCCTTTGAGGCCTAAGAATGAGTGGCCCTACTGTAGCTTGGATCCTCCTGCATTTTTTTTCTTCCTGGTGGAGGAAGAGCCTGGTGTTGAGGTCCCCAGACCATATTCCAGCTGCCCAGTGGCCCTCTGGAGGTGTTCTAGAAAAAGATGATGTAGGTGTTCAAGTTTCCCCAGGATTCAGGCCAGTCTTGAAAGGTAGCTAGTGTGGGTTTCTGATTCTACAGGGTTCACCCAAGGACCCACTCTAACCAAAGGGCTGTCAGCTCTGATGGATCCATGGAATTTACTCTAAGTGTAAGTTCCATGGACTGATTTCTCTTGGCTGGCAGGCAGCAAAGAACTTCTCCCTGGCTGCAGAAACTACTCCTAATCCCATTCTGAGACTCCTCGGCTCTGTTTTGCCTTGTTGGAATTCTAGCATAAGTATTTACAAAATCCTCTGGAGGAAAACTTTGGATTTTCCACAATATAACAGCTTTTTTCTCCACTAGATGAGACCTTTTCCAGTTGGGTAATGGGTATCCACATAAATATAAATATTTGATTAATGGTGTTTATCATGGATTTATCATGTCACAATTTTTAAAGGAGAGCTTCCCTGGTGGCTCAGTGGCAAAAAAATCAGCCTGCCAATGCAGGAGACATGGGTTTGATCCCTGCATTTGGAAGATCCCCTGGAGAAGAAAATATCAACCAACTTTAGTATTCTTGCCTGGGAAATTCCATGGACAGGAACTTGGTGGGCTACAGTTCATGGGGCCATAAAGCAGTTGAACACGACTTAGCAACTAAACAGCAACAACAACAATTTCTAAAGACCTAGTAAAATACACTAAAAGACCTGAAATATTCAAAGCATTGGACACATTTAGACGACTTCTAGAAACTTCCACTACTCCAAAAACAGTGGCATGAAGATCAGTTGTCACATTTCAAGTGCGAGAAGAGGCTACAGGAGAATTCTGGTTTCTCAGAAGACATTTTAACCATCCTTTGGTCTTCACAAAAGACTGCATGAAGTTGTGAACCCGGGGAGGGCAATACCAAGGATGTTTTCTCTGTGAACTTCCCTAGGGGAAGCTTCTCATTCGTGTGAACTTGGGAGGCATTTGGGCTGTTGGAGGAGGGGAGAATCAATGGTGATGAGAATATAGTTTAAGAGTTTGACTTTTTAGTCAAAGTTGCTGTGACCCAGATTTTCAGCTCCTTCTATATACCTCTCTCCATGAATTAAAAGAGAAGGTGGGGCTACGTGAAGTCTGGATATTCTCTTCGTATACTTGTTTTCTGCTTTCTTGATTCAGCCGCCTTTGGCTGATTCTCTTCCTTCAACCTTTATGCTCTGTAGGCTGAATCCTATTCCTTTTTTAGGTTATTAGGCTCAGTAGCTGGTGGCTCAGTGGTAAAGAATCTGTCTGCAATGCAGGAGGCTCGGGTTCGATCTGTGGGTTGGGAAGATCCCCCAGAGGAGGAAATGGCAACCCACTGCAGTATTCTTGCCAGGAAAATCCCATGGACAGAGGAGCCTGGAGGGCTACAGTCCATGGGGTTGCAAAGAGTTGGACTCGACTGAAGCGTCTGAGCACACAAGCCCAGCAAAACCATTCTTCATCCTTCTGGAAGGAAGTAATCTCTTTCCTTTGAATTGCCTTTGCAAATCTGCACCTTTCTTATCAGGGCCCGTGCCTTGCTTCCTGTCTGAACATATACTACGCTTATCCTTTGTGTGCTGTAGGCTCCTTGAAAAAGTGAGATTGTGTCTTTGACCCCTCTCAGGTGCCCAGCAGACAACGCAGGGACATATTAATGTACTTGTACTTTCCTTTTAGAAAATAAATTTTGAGAGGTCGTTCTCCCATTGGAACAATGGCTGTCTTGGTACGTCTTTCTGCAACCTCACAGAATTGTGAAGATATGCTTCTCGTTGCAGGAGTAAGTTTTAAATCACTTGCCTCTCCTTTCCTCAGGTTCCCACAAAGTGACTCTGTCCTGCTGGTACCATGACCGAGGTTGGGCCAAGATCTCCAACATGACCTTCAGCAATGGGAAACTGATAGTTAACCAAGACGGCTTCTACTACCTGTACGCCAACATCTGCTTTCGACATCATGAGACTTCCGGAAACCTCAGTGCGAATTATCTTCAGCTGATGGTATATGTCACCAAAACCAGCATCAAAATCCCCAGCTCTCACACTCTGATGAAAGGAGGAAGCACCAAGTACTGGCTGGGGAATTCTGAATTCCATTTTTACTCCATAAACGTGGGAGGATTTTTTAAACTACGGTCTGGTGAGAAAATAAGCATTGAGGTCTCCAACCCTTCACTACTGGATCCAGATCAAGACGCAACATACTTTGGGGCTTTTAAAGTTCGAGATATAGATTGAGCCCCATGTCGGGGAGAGTTTTCCTGTGTTTCCTAGGATGTATAGAAAGTGTCCAAAACAAGCCAAGAAAGATGTATATAGGTATATGAAACTACTCAGAGCTATGACCCACAGGGTACAAGAAGACCCTACCCATGCGTTTGACTCTGTAGGGAGCAAATATATTTACAGCCAATAGGAGATGTTGGGCTTAAGGTGTATAAAAATCTAAGGGTTTTCTTACATAATGGTTTATAAATTTTGTAATGAATTCCTAGAATTAAAGCAGATTGGAGCAGTTATGGCTGCCTTTATGAAAAACAGCCTTTGGGCAACGGGAGGGGTTAATTCTCTAGCTCTATAATCTGTTGGTTATATACCACCATGTAGTTGAAGTGGAGAGGGTGTCTTCTAATTGCAAACTGATGACCATCTGAAGGGTTAAATTCTTTTGAATTGTTACATCTTGCTGGAACCTGCAAATAAATACTTTTTCTAATGAGGAGAGAAGAATATATGTATTTTTATATAATATCTAAAGTTATATTTCAGATGTAATGTTTCCTGTGCAAAGTATTGTAAATTATATTTGTGCTATAGTATTTGATTCAAAATATTTAAAACTGTCTTGCTGTTGACATATTTAATGTTTTAAATGTACAGACATATTTAACTGGTGCACTTTGTAAATCCCCTGGGGGAAAACTTGCAGCTAAGGGGACGAAATGTTGTTTGCTAATATCAACTGTATTATATTTCTCCATTCTTTTTAACTTAATAGATTTTTCAGACTTGTCAAGTCTGTGCAAAAAAATTAAAGTGGATCCCTTGAATAATAAGCAGAATGTTGGCCACCAGGTGCCTTTCAAATTTAGAAGCTAATTGACTTTAGAAAGCTGACATTGCCAAAAAGACACATAATGGGCTACTGGGCTCTGTCAAGAGTATTTATATAATTATTAAACAGGTGTTTTTTTTCCTACAAGTGCTGCAAAGTGTAAATTTTTTTTAATGAAAAAGTTATCAGTGGCTTATGGCAAAGAAATTCCATTTTTAATTTAGTGGAAGTTATTTTATACTATACAATAAAAACGTTGCCTTTGAATGTTATTTTTTTGGTATGAAAATAAATTTATAGGAAAACTTGCCTTGTGATTTTGTGCTTCTCTTTCATGTCTGTCTTGCTCTGTGATCCTTTCTCTCCAGTGTGGTAATGTGGCTTCTATCTTTCCAACAGTTATTTCTCCCAGTAGGGAGAAATGCAGATTTAATGAAAATTAGGAACAGATTCAGTTAAATTAATGAACCTCAGAATTTGAAAAATAATTTACAAGGGATTTGTATGCAAGACTGTAGCCAGAACATAGAGACTTTACCACTCAGAAAAGAAAAAAACAATTGTTATGCTTATATTGGGAGAAAAAAATAGTGCTTTGCACAAGTTCATAAGGCCCCACAGAACAATCATTTGACCTGGAGGAACCCCTGAACTAGGAAGGATACACTAACAGTCAAATGTAGAAGAAGCTCTAACGGTGCTTGTTAGCGCTGTGAGCAGGACACGATGTTAAACTAACAGGACGGATGTTTGTCCTCATGGAAATTTATGTGAGGGAGCCATCAATTGCGTGTTGATTACTCCACATGAGACAGAAGAAAATGAAAGCTTGGGAAGACAAGGGAAGCTATCATTCAAGGCACTTGCCATTTGTGGATAAATGTGTCTTGATAGTTATAACAGGATAGAAGGAGAAAAGAAATATTAATAGCAGAGGGTACAAAGAAAAAAATTGTAATTTGTTTTTGATGGTGAGACATTGATAGTGGGACTTAACCATTGACCAAAATACACCTGTTGTTTTCTAACTGTCAGTAAGTCTGAGGTAGATTGGTACAGTCCCTTGGCCTGCAAGGAGATCAGTCAGTCCTAAAGGAAATCAATTCCTGAATATTCATTGGAAGGACTGATGCTGGAGCTGAAGCTCCACCACCTGCTGGAGCTTGGCCACCTGATGCAAAGAGCTGACTCACTAGAAAAGACCCTCAGCTGGGAAACATTGAAGGCAGGAGGAGAAGGGGACGACAGAGAATGAGATGGTTGCATGGCATCACCAAATCAATGGACATGAGTTTGAGCAAGCTCCAGGAGATGGTGAAGAACAGGGAAGCCTGGCGTGCTGCAGTCTATAGGGTCACAAAGAGCTGGACACAACAGAACAACAACAAGATTGGTACAAAATGCCACTTCAGTGTTACATATCCCAATTGCTGGTCCTAATTATTCTTCATTCAATAAAATATTAACTTTGAGGGGCAGTTGGAGAATTTCTTTTTTCTCCACTGACACAAAATCTTGTCATGTGAGAGCTTTATTAGCTCCCTGGCTTCTAGAATATGATTCTATCTTTTCCAAAGATGAATAGCATTCATTCAGTTGTTTGCAGCCCCAACTATGTGCCAGGAATTTTACCAAGCACTGCGGGTACCATGGGCTTCCCAGGTGGCGCTAGTGCTAAAGAACCTGCCTGCCAACGCAGGAGATGTAGGAGACACACAGGTTCCATCCCTGGATTGGGAAGGTCCCCTGGAGAAGGGCATGGCACTCCACTCCAGTATTCTTCCCTGGAGAATCACATGGACAGAAGAGCCTGGTGGGCTACAGTCCATACGGTTGCACAGAGCTGGACATGACTGAAGTGACTTAGCATGCATGCATGATCTTGGATATTCTTCTTGCCCTGAAGGAATCTCCATCCTAGTAAGAGTGTAGTGAGTTCCAGGGCTTGGACATCTACAGAATGCTGTAGGAATAGCAAGGAGGCCATTGAACCCAATCTTAGGGATCACAGAAGTTCTAGAAAGGAAATCAAACTGGATGGGAGGGGGGCTGCATGACTCCAAAAGTGGATATAGAGTGTCCATCCCCACTTTTAACTTAGAGGCAAGTAACTTGCAGTCTCTAAAAGGTGAATCTGGTAAGAAGATAGATGGTCGCACCTGCCAGACTGGAGAATTAATGTGGCGGTTGATGTGCAATGCTAAGAGAGTCGAGAGATCCTCTGGAGAAGACCTTGGAAATTGAGCTGAACCATAATGTGAATTTCATGTATGTTGACAACCCGATGGGTCAGAGATTTTTAGGGCTTCACTGGAATAAATCTGTGACAATGAAATGTTGGTTTATTCCCTGAAGGAGGCGACTGATATGCTGGAAGCAAGTGGATATGCTAGGAGGTCAGGAAAAGGCTTGTTCCCTTCTCTAGTGATGCTCAAGGCTTTTCAGGATCTCAATGTGAAGGGAAAAGTGAAGGTTAGTCTCAATCGTGTCTGACTCTTTCTGACCCCAAGGACTGTAGCCCACCAGGCTCCTCTGTCCATGGAACACACCAGGCAAGAATATTGGAGTGGGTTGCCATTCCCTTCTGCAGGGGATCTTCCCATCCCAGGGATTGAACCTGGGTCTCCCACATTGCAGGCAGATTCTTTACCATCCGAGCCACCAGGGAAGCCCCAGTTTTCCCGCTCACATGCTATGCCTTTTCTTCTCATTCACCCGCTTTTCCTCTTCCACTCTTAGCGTGTTAATCCTTTCCTTTCTTCTTGCCCCCTGATCCCTGGCTCTGGCCTCAGAGGACCATTTAATTCTCCCAGGGCCCTTGGGGAACTGAAGGCTGCTGCACAGGTTTGCGATGGACCATGTGGGCACTCAGCACCGTGCAGTGAATGTTGAGGAGTCACAGTATGTCAGGAAAGCAACACATACTGGATGCTATGGAACCACTTGCTCATTTTAACTACTCCATTTCAATTTTCTTCCCAACACCTGCCAAATGTGAAGCAAGGAAAGCACGCCAAACTTGAAGTCATCTGTCTTCTTGAGTCAGTTTTCACAGCTATCCCAGGTCCATGCATCCTTGTGTCTTCCCCAAAACACTGTATGTACAGCCATTCTTATCTAGCAAATTTTCTTTCCTCCTGCTTCCTTTTGTCTCATTCATCTCCATCAGGCCATGCTAGAGAACTTTCCAGGGAAGATCCATTTCCCCAGGGACTCGGGGAGGGTGGCGGGGGGGAGAGAAACCTAAGCCCCTCATGCTTCATCTCTCTGTGTGTTTAATTATTGATGTGACTAGAGATGGTGCATGCGTGCTCAGTTGCGTCTGACTCTTTGCACCCTGTGGGCTGTAGCCCACAAGGCTTCCCTGTCCGTGGGATTCTCCAGGCAAGAATACCAGAGTGGGTTGCCATTTCCTCCTTCAGAGGCTCTTTCCTGACCCAAGGATCGAACCTGAGTATCCTGCATTGGCAGGCAGATTCTTTGCCACTGAGCCACCTGGGAAGCCCGGCTGGAGATAGCGGCCTGGGGTTATACATACACATTTCAGGGACTCAACTTTGACTCAACCTGCAGTTCCACGTTTGCCTGTGGAGTCACTGGGGGCTCTCCAAGAATGTGCTGATTTCCTATTTGGCTTTGTTGATAGATTCTCTAGCTTCCTTGCAATGAAATTGAAATATGTTCCCTAGTAGTTGCATTTATAAATGCTAATTAGTTATTGATTCACATTATTATGATTTAACCATGTGTCACTTTGTACAATAAGAAATTTGTACACAGTGAGTGTTAGATGTTAACTATAAAACAGAAATCTATCCTTTTGATTAATAATACTTTTATGATACTGCTAGTCTCCAAGTCTTATAATTTAAAAATTCTGTTTCCTAATCATCTACCCTCACCTTCCTTCACCTTTGATGACCGATTTTTTTTCCTGTTCTTACTGCACCTTGACCAGCGCTCTGGCTATTTGCAGTGACAAGCACTTTGATATGATCAGATGTGGACCATTTACATCATTATTCGTGTGCTACTGGCTTTCCATATCTATAGAAAAATCCTGTGGAATCTTCTGTTTTGAAACTTCAAAGAGGTCTCCCTTGCTGCTGGCAAAGGAACAAGCTGCTGCTGCTGCTAAGTCGCTTCAGTCGTGTCTGACTCTGTGCGACCCCATAGACGGCAGCCCACCAGGCTCCGCTGTCAACGGGACTCTCCAGGCAAGAACACTGGAGTGGGTTGCCATTTCCTTCTCCAATGCATGAAAGTGAAGTCGTTCAGTCCTGTCCGACTCTTCGCGACCCCATGGGCTGCAGCCTACCAGGCTCCTCCGCCCATGGGATTTTCCAGGCAAGAGTACTGGAGTGGGGTGCCATTGCCTTCTCCGAGGAACAAGCTAGAAGTTACTTACTCCACTGGTAGCACCCAGAGCTAAGATATTGGGAATCATAACCGATTTCAGAGACAATAAGTTCTCCTGATATAAAATAATAGATACTTCCGTCTCCCTTCTCAGGGTCTTAAAATCATGAGATGTCTTTCTGTTGGGCAAAATCCATTTTCTTCCTTTTCCTATGGATTCTGAAGAAGCTTCATTTCCTCAGAAGACTGATCTCAACAATCCCAAATTGGAATGAAAGCACCTCGCAAGACCTGAAGATATTTTGGAAGAAGAATCGCAGATGTGGGCGTCAGCCAGACTCAGGTTTGGAATCTAAGCTCTGTTGCCTAGTAGCTAGCTCTGGACAGGCTGGCCACAATTTGAATTTCAGTTTCCTTCCTTGTAAAGCAGGAATCTCCCTGTGTTGAAGAACTGTCAGGATTAGCAATGTATGCTGCTGTGTGCTCAGCTGCTTAGTCATGTCTGACTCTCTGCAACCCCATTGTCAACCACCAGGCTCCTCTATCTGTGGAATTTTCCAGATAAGAATACTGGAGTGGGCTGCCATTTCCTACTCTAGGAGCAAGGGAGGAGCTCAGGTAGGAACCACCACTTTTATCCTCTCATCCCCCTTACTATATCTTGAGTCCCAGGTCAGGACACAGTCGTCTTTCTCTCTAGCTGCCCAGGCAAGGCCTGTCTTGAGCAAAGCACTGTGCTCTGCACCGTGGGAGACAGCAGGGGAGAGCTGGTGTTAATCTCCAGGGCAGCAGGGTGGTCACGCGGCTGATGGCAGGAAGGGCAGGAGGGGTGAGAGCTCGGAACCATACCCTGTGGTCACCCTTCGGTAAGTTACCCGTGAATCTCTGGTAAGTTTCCAGCATCCTCAAGAGTTCGGTTTTATTGCGTTTCTGGTGGGAACCAGTGGAAGGACGGCGTTTGCCCGAACACTGTGAGATACAGAACGGAGCAGCCTGCAGAAGCAGGAGAGGCGGGGAATGCGGGCCACAGCCGGAACCGCAGGGTGGAAGTGCTGGTACTTTGAGGCAGGGCCCTTGAACCTTCTCCGGGTGGGGAAACCTGTCCTGAGGACATCTGATCAGGTTGAAGAAAGAGTATTCAGATTTAGAAGGAAAGCATCCTGACCCTAATAAGTAAAAGGAGAAAAGCTCACACCCAACTCTAGAGGAAGCACGAACACTAAATAAATGCGTCTTACCAAAAATGTCCGAATGAGATAGTACATCATGAAATAGGCAAGGGACATCTAGAGGGGTTTATTCAAAGCCCAGGGCTTCCCAGGGGGCGCAGTGGTAAAGAATCTGCCTGCCAATGCGGGAGAAACAGGAGACGTGAGCTTGATCCCTGGGTCAGGAAGACCCCACCTGGAGGAGGAAATAGCAACCCACTCCAGTATTCTCGTCTGGGAAATCCCATGGACAGAGGAGCCTGGTGGGCTACAGTCCGGGGGGTCACAAAGAGTCTGGCAAGCACTGAGCATGCACATATTCAACCTACTAAATATTTCAAATCCCCGATCCCAACCATCAACTGGACCAGACGCTCTGGTATCCTCCCTTCAAGGGCAATGGCATCCGGGGCAGGACTGGGGAGACTGTGACTATAGGAGTGATCCAAATTCCCCAGATCTGTGACTTGCATGGAGGCAGATCCCCGAGACGACAGGCAAACATGAGACTGTTGCTGTGCTATGAAGATGGGGTTATGGATGTTTTCGTCTTTTCAAAACTTCTCTGACTGTTTTTACGCTACCACTGAGTCAAATAATAAAGAGCACTGAAGCTGATCTTTTCAATAGAGAAACAACACTGAAGTTTTTGGCACGAAATGAGCCCCATGAGGTAGCCCTGTGTGCTCTTTCGGTTTTTTAATTGAAGAATAGTTAATTTGCAATGTTGCGTTAGTTTCAAGTATACAGCAAAGTACATTCATTCTTTTTCAGCTTCTTTTCTGTTATAGGTCATTACAAGATATTGAGTATATACAGTAGGTATACTGTACTATACAGTAGGCCCTTGTTGTTTACCTGTTTTATATAAAACAGTGTGTATATGTTAATCCCAAACTCTTAATTTATACCGCCCTCACCCTGCTCTCTCCTTTGGAAACTGTAGGTTTGTTTGCTATGTCTGTGAGTATATTTCTTTTTGTAAATAAGCTCGTTTGTATCACTTTTTAAGATTCTATGTATAAGTGATATGATATGATACTTATCTATTTCTGCCTGATTTAGTTCACTTCATATGATCGTCTCTAGGTCCATGGGCTGTGATTTTGAAATGGAATAGCCTAGAAACTTGGGGAACTGTTTTAGAATGAGAAGAAGTGACTTCTTCATAGTGTGTTGTCTCTGTTTACAGCCTTCCACTCAGGCTGTGTTTGAAATTAGGGGCCAATGTGCCGTGCAGGAACCAGGCTTAGCATCCAACAGTCATTCCCTCCTGACACTCGTCTTTTAACCATCATCCTGATTTTAGAAGACAAGATGAGGGAGCAGGACAGTTTAAGGAAGAATCCTTCCCTAAAGGTGTTAAACCCAAGAGGCTAGAGTTAATTTTTTAAAGATGACTTGACAGCTCGTTCATCTTGTTTTCTGTCCTCAACAAGGGCCTAAGCTTGACAGACAGGGACAAGTTAATTGTAATGTTCCCTTAGTAGGCAAGCTCCTTGGGGAAAGATGGAAAGATGACATCCTTGTAGCATGGCTGTTTAATAAAGTGTGTGGTTTTTTGTGTGTTTTTTTAAAATTAGATTGTTAAGAGGAACTCAACAAGTCAGCTGAACACTTTTGTTCATGGTATAATAAGGATTGATGACAAAGGCTTTTGTTATAAACAGAAACTTCAGGGACTTTCCCAGCAGTCCAGGGGTTAAGACTCTGTGTTCCCGATGCAAGGGGGCACAACTGTGATTCCTGGCCAGAGAAGTGTGATCCCGCATGCTGCATGGCGCGGCACGGCCAAACAAACAAACGAACACCAGAAACTTCAATGTTTTAAAATCTAGGAATTTTTATTTAAACCTGAAAAATTGGCCATAAGTCCAACCCTGCGACCTGTAGTGTCTATAGAACCTCTACTGGCCTGAGAAGAGGGTTAGGCTTCTAACCCAAGCACAGTGAATGAGTAAGTGAAATTCTTTAGTTGTGTCTGACTCTTTGTGACCCCATGGACTGCAGCCTTTTGTCTCCTGTGTCCATGGAATTCTCCAGGCAAGAATACTGGGATGGGTTGCATTCCCTTCTCCAGGAGATCTTCCCAACCCCTGGATCAAACCCAGATCTCCTGTATTGCAGGCAGATTCTTTACCATCTGAGCCACCAGCGAAACTCTCTGACCCAAAACCATTGCAAAATTTCTGCTTTTTCTATCAGTAAAAGCTGGCTAACAGGAGGAAAACAGGCATACAAGGTAGAAAATCTTTCTTATCTGTGCTTTATTGGGCTTCCTTGGCAGCTCAGATGGTAAAGAATCCACCTGCAGTGCAGGAGAGCTGGGATTCAATCCCTGGGTTGGAAAGTTCCTCTGGAAAAGGGAATGGTTACCCTCTCTAGTATTTTGCCTGGAGAATTCCATGGACAAAGGAGGCTAGCAGGCTATATAGTCCATGGGGTCACAAAGAGACACGATTGAGCAACTATCTTTTTAGGTTTTTGAGAGCCTCCTATATATTGAACATTCAGTTCCGTTCAGTCACTCAGTTGTGTCCGACTTTTTGTGACCTCATGAACTGCAGCATGCCAGGCCGCCCTGTCCATCACCAACTCCCAGAATCCACCCAAACCCATGTCCATAGAGTCGGTGATGCCATCCAACCATCTCATCCTCTGTCGTCCCCTTCTCCTCCTGCCCTCAGTCCCTCCCAGCATCAGAGTCTTTTCCAATGAGTCAACTCTTCTCATGAGGTGGCCAAAGAACTGGAGTTTCAGCTTCAACATCAGTCCTTCCGATGAACACCCAGGACTGATCTCCTTTAGGATGGACTGGTTGGATCTCCTTGCAGTCCAAGGGACTCTCAAGAGTCTTCTCCAACACCACAGTTCAAAACCATCAATTCTTCATGCTCAGCTTTCTTCACAGTCCAACTCTTGCATCCATACATGACCACTGGAAAAACCATAGCCTTGGCTAGATGGATCTTTGTTGGCAAAGTAATAGCTCTGCTTTTCAATATGCTGTCTAGGTTGGTCATAACTTTTCTTCCAAGGAGTAAGCGTCTTTTAATTTCGTTGCTGCAGTCGCCATCTGCAGTGATTTTGGAGCCCCCCAAAATAAAGTCTGACACTGTTTCCCCATCTATTTGCCATGAAGTGATGGGACCAGATGCCATGATCTTCGTTTTCTGAATGTTGAGCTTTAAGCCAACTTTTTCACTCTCCTCTTTCACTTTCATCAAGAGGCTCTTCACTTTCTGCCATAAGGGTGGTGTCATCTGCATATCTGAGGTTATAGATATTTCTCCCGGCAATCTTGATTCCAGCTTATGCTTCATCCAGTCCAGTGTTTCTCATGTACTCTGCATATAAGTTAAATAAGCAGGGTGACAATATACAGCCTTGACGTATTCCTTTTCTTATTTGGAATCAGTCTGTTGTTCCATGCCCAGTTCTAACTGTTGCTTCCTGACCTGCATACAGGTTTCTCAAGAGGCAGGTCAGGTGGTCTGTTATCCCCATCTCTTTCAGAATTTTCTACAGTTTCTTGTGTCAAGTTTCTACAGTCAAAGGCTTTGGCATAGTCAATAAAGCAGAAATAGATGTTTTTCTGGAACTCTCTCACTTTTTCAACGATCCAGCAGATGATGGCAATTTGATCTCTGGTTCCTCTGCCTTTTCTAAAACCAGCTTGAACATCTGGAAGTTCACAGTTCATGTATTGCTGAAGCCTGGCTTGGAGAATTTTAAGCATTACTTTACTAGTGTGTGAGATGAGTACAGTTGTGTGGTAGTTTGAGCATTCTTTGGCATTGCCTTTCTTTGAGATTGGAATGAAAACTGAACTTTTCCAGTCCTGTGACCACTGCTGAGTTTCCCAAATTTGCTGGCGTATTGAGTGCAGCACTTTCACAGCATCATCTTTCAAGATTTGAAACAGCTCAACTGGAATTCCATCACCTTCACTAGCTTTGTTTGTAGTGATGCTTCCTAAAGCCCACTTGACTTCACATTCCAGGATGTCTGGCTCTAGGTAAGTGACCTCACCATCATGATTATCTTGCTCGTGAAGATCTTTTGTGTACAGTTCTTTTGTGTATTCTTGCCACCTCTTCTTAATATCTTCTGCTTCTGTTAGGTCCCTACCATTTCTGTCCTTTACTGAGCCCATGTTTGCATGAAATTGTTTCCCATTCTATTGTTTTCCTCTAATTCTTTGCATTATGCTAGGGCTATTTTTACATAATCTATTTTAATCCTCACTGCAATTCTATGTAGTGACATTTATGATCCCAATTTAGAGATTCATAAATAATAAATGATATATGTGTGTGTGTGTGTGTCTGCCTGGCTGTGTGTGTGTGATTGGGATTTGAGTATAACAATGTACAGGCTTTCTTCAGCACTCCTGCAGTCATAGACACTGATGTCAGTCCTTCTACCTGAAATGGCCCCTCCCTTTTTCCCTGGCCACATTTTCACCACACTTCAGATCGTTGTGTGAGCCCCACTGCCCCCATGGACCCACCATTCATCTTTCCCTTGAGAATTGAATTTCCATTGTTTGTTGCGGTTGTGGGTGTGTGTGCATGTGTCTATCCTAGTGATTCCTCTTCTCTCCTTTAACCTTGACTGATATATACTGTCCAAGTCAACTAACGTGAGTATTCAGTCTAATAATTCATTCACTTAACCAAGAATCATTTAGCACTGCTCTTTTTGTGTTTCAACCAAATCTAAGCATCAGGCATCTCTTGTCTCCCATCACCTTTAAAATACATATATCTTGGCTGCCCTGGGTCTCTGTTATTTGGGGCAGGCTTTCTCTGGTTGCAGAGAGTGGAGGCTACTCTCCAGTTGTGCAGTGTGGCTCTAGTTCACGTGGGCTCAGTAGCTGATCTAGGCATGTGGAATCTTCCCAGATGAAGGACTGAACCCATGTCCTCTGCTTTGGCAGGCAGATTCTTAACCACTGGACCACCAGGGAAGTCCTCTTATCAACTCTTGATTGTCTCCTAAGTTTTGGTCTTGCCTTCCAAAAGGGCTGTGAGCTGCTTCACTACAGGAGAGTCATTCTCTGTGCATCTCTTGCATTCCCAAACATGTGGAGCAGAGAATGGGGGAAGGGTGGAAAGAATTCTATATAGGATTGTGGAGTAAGTGATTGATGACGTCGCTTGGGTCCTTGGTCAATCGTGAGCAGCCACAGCCCAACTTGTGCGTGTGGTGCTTAAAAGCTCTCTGAATTTTGGCGCCAACTTCTTGCTGAGGCTCCGCAGGGTTGAGTGAGTGGTGGGAAGGGGAATGAAACCAATGGGGCCATGTCCACATTAGGAGCTTGTCCAGGTGTAATGCCTTCACTTCAAATCCCATGGCAGGGGGGAGATAGGACCTAACGGAAAGGAGACCAAATTTGTTGTTTCGAGATCAGAGAGACAAGTCTTGCCTCTGCAATAACTGTCTCAAACTTTGGATCAGACACTTAACCTTTCTGTAGCTCCCCTACTGTTTTCACAAAGTTACAATAGTAATTCCACTTCACCTCCCTTGTATGTTTGAGAGTTCAAGTCAAATGAATGCACAAACCTGTCAGAGGGAATAAATTGTACTATGGTGTGAAATGTGTCATAATTCTTGAAGGCAGTTAGACCAGTTGCACACTGGACCTGATGGGCATCTAGCAGCTGTCCTGAAGGCCAGCTCATTCTCACCCTCTTTAGCACCATCTCCCGACTAGGAATCACTTCCGGGGAAGATTTTAGGGGTTTGTGTGATCAGTTCCTGTGTTGGTCTCTGTGTCGACTCAGATCTTCAAAGGAGTTCCACCTCTGTTTGATACTTGAAGTGGTTTTTCTCTTGTTGAGCTCTGGTTTCATATCTCAGAGACTGAGCTCATCTCTTCCCAACTTTCCCTTTTTAAAGTGGAAGAGAAAGGAGGCAAGGCAGAAAGAGAGTGCATTTTCACCACAGTGGCAATGGATCACTTTCTTTATCCTGCAGGCAAAGTAAAAATAGCCTCGAGGTAGCAGTGAATTAGAGTCTCAGGACCAAATCCATCTCCTTCTCCCCTCCCACTAAGCCCTTCTTCACTTCCTTCTCTCAGCCTGGGGGAGCTGATCAGCCTTCTGGTAAAAATGAGGGGAGTCCATGGAGATGGCAGCCGAGATAATTCTTCTTCATTAAAAAAAAAAAATGTGTCTTTAAAAACCATCCCCATCTAAAATCCTCGTAAGCTTACAGTGTCTAGCATTTCATAAGGACTCAATAAAATATTGAACAAAATTTAAAACAATTTTTAGAGAAATAAAAAGTCTTAGGATTCCTGGAGATATGTGTATTACAGTAGAAAGAAAATTCTCCAATAAAAAGAATAGCTCATAAAGATAAGCATTTCAGAAAGCAAAAGTTGGTTAGAAAAGAAGTATTTTGTGTTGTGTTGCTGTGTATTTGGGAGGTATAACTCAGGATGCTTATATCTGCAAGTAACAAAAGACCCCCAACTCAAAGACCCCCTCAATGTGACTTAAACATTGAGGAGACTAGGAAATTTGCTTTTTTTGCGTCGTATGACTTCCAACAGATGATCACGCTACAGGTACAGTATGTCAAGGCTCCGGATTTGCTTCTTACTGTTCCCTCTGATCCGCTCTCCTTCCTGTGTTGGCATCAAAGGAAATGGCAACCCACTCCAGTGTTCTTGCCTGGAGAATCCCAGGGCTGGCGGAGCCTGGTGGGCTGCCGTCTCTGGGGTCGCACAGAGTTGCACACGACTGAAGCGACTTAGCAGCAGCAGCAGCTAGGTATCAGAAGATACAGCCATTCTGGGCATCCAATCCAGATACAACAATGTTCAGAAGGAAAAATGATAAGCACGACTGGCCCAGGTTTGGCCAGTGCCCATGAGGGGCTCCCAGTGTGAAGGGAGTAAGTTTTGCAGGTCCCACAGATGGGCTTCTACTCAGAAGCCAGATGAGAGCGGAGGGAGCGCTATGCCTGGTTTCTGGAAAACCATATTTATAAGGGTTATGTATGCCACTGTTGTGTACAGAAGGCAAACTGAAAGATTTCTCTGCAGCAAAGCCCTGTAGAGCACTCATCCACCCACAGCTGTGTGGCCTTCACCTGAACCTTTCCCTCCCTGCTTAGTCGGCTTAAAAGTAATGCTTTGGGGCCGGATTTGCAGCCTGCACACATTTTTCTGAAATCTGAAATTCTCCTTCAATTTTCCGCTCTAGCCAATACATTTGAGGCTCTGGTACAAACACTTCCTGTTCTTTGAATAGGCACCCTTGCTGGCTTGCCAGAGGCTTGTTCTTCCAAACCTGTTTGGCTGCTCAGAATGCGAACCCAGTAGTCATTTCAATGCTGAGATGACTTAGCAATTGCTTTGGATCAACTGCGCGACTGGCCCAAAGGACTGCAAAAATCCGTCGTTAAGATGATGGAGGAGAAACATGCTTCAACTGACTACCAGTCGGATTCATGTCAGTGAGTTGATGTGGCCAAACCCCCATCTGTTCTTCCCTTCCCAGCCCCCACCTCTGCCGCCTTCTAATCCCCCTTCACATCTTCAGGGGACAGGACAATTTTCTAAAACACGGTCACAGTCGTGTCACTCACTGGAGCCATACCTCATTTCTCAGCGACAGCGGATAAAGTGCAAAACAGCTCCTGGCATCAACCTCTTCTTCTGCAAGCCTTTCTCCTGAACTCTGTGTCCCCTGGCCTGTACAGGCTATACTCCCATCACACCAAAATGCCACCTGTGGGGAATTCCCTGAAGGTTCAGTGGTGAGGACTCTGCTTCCTGCTTGGGGAACTAAAATCCCATAAGCCATGCTGCGTGGCCAAAAAAAAAAAAAACCACCTTCACGCTTCTACACTTGTGCCTGCTACCCTGGGGGAACTTCCCCTTCACCGTCTCATATCTGCCCCTCATCCTCAGACATGTAGCTCCAACATCACCTTCTGCATGAAGCCTTCTTTATTCTCATGACCAGTGGCCAGTTGGTCCCTCCTATGGGCCCCTGGGGCACTTTGCTTTAATGCTCAGAAGTTAAACTGTATTCATGTTTGTTCTCGCTAGAGCAAGGACTGTTTTTTATCCACCTTTGTGGCCATGGTACCCAGCCTGGTGACCAGCAACTAGGGGCTATCCAAGGAATATTTAATGAGAGAGGGAAGGAAGGAAGGAGAGAGGGAAGGAAGATGGAAAGAAGCAGGAATGAAGGAAGCTGGTCAGCTGCTGCTGCTGCTGCGAAGTCGCTTCAGTCGTGTCCGACTCTGTGCGACCCCATAGACGGCAGCCCGCCAGGCTCCCCCGTCCCTGGGATTCTCCAGGCAAGAACACTGGAGTGGGTTGCCGTTTCCTTCTCTAGTCCTAAATGCCAGCTCTCCCCATCTCCCTCTCGAGTCTTATCTCTAGCCAAGAGTATAATGAAGACTGCGGGTAATGCAAAGATCTGAACGGTAGCATCTGGAGGGCGTCTACCTGCCCCAGGCAGCCCTTTAATAGCCAGCCTAAACAGCCCATGCCACAGCCTTCTCTCTGTAGAACAGATGCTTCTCCCTTGCAAATGTTACACCGAGAATCTTTTCTGTGCTAAGCATGTGCCAAGTACCGTTAAGAAAAAAAAGAAGAAGAACTAGACATGGCCTTTGGTGGCCTGTTTCAATTTAGTTAGCTCAGTCTTCTCTTCTGGATTCTTCAGATTCCATCCGCTTTTCTCACATCATGAACTTCCCCTTCTCTTTAGTTCTGTGTCATTTCCGAACCCTGGATGTCACAACACAAAGTCCAGAAAAATGCCCCTATTTTCACATCTCACTGAGCCTGAATGCAGAAGTCTGAGGGTCCGGCTCCTTTTTTGTTTCTCTTGGCTCTCCTTTCCAAATGGGCTTTTCACAGTATTCTATTCATAGGACTCCAATTGCACATACATTAGGCCGTTTACTATTTCCATGTGTATCCCACACTCTCTTCTGCATTTTCCATCATTTTTGATCTCCATGCTCCACTCTGGGTATTTTCTACTGATCTGTTTTCCAGCTGTCTCACCCTAGCTGGCGCTGTGTCTTATTGCTGCTAACCTCTTTCGAGGAGTAAATTTCAGTTATGGTGCTTTTTAGTTCTAGAATTTCAGTTTGATTTTTTTCATAAGTAGTTTTCTGATGAGCTTCTCTCCCTTGTAATCTATTTTTGAACTGATTAATCTGTGTTTCATATGTTCAGTACCTTCAATATTTGTGTCACAGCTCTGATTATTATTGCGACACACACACACAACCCACCCCAAAACTTCACTGTGGAAAGCAACCATTTAGTTGGAATCATTTAGAAATGTCTTCACTCATGGCTGGCCATTGATGCTGTTGGCTTTCAAGTCACTTTAGAAGCTAAATGGAGATTATGGGGACCAGGGGGTTGGAAAGTAAGAGTGTGGGGAGAACAGTCAGATGGTTCTGGCTGCAGGGTCAGATTTCAGCATCCAAAATACTGATGTTCAAACAGTAAGTAGTAAGGGTACATGAGCACGTATCTCATCCCCCACCCCAACCTTATGCCAAGCTGCAAGAAAGTGAGAGATTGCATTGTAACAATAATTTATATACTATTACATAAAGATAATTAACATTTACCAAGTGATTACCAGGTACCATCAAGCCTAACATCCTTGCAAAATAATTGCTATTATTATCCTCACTTTAAAGATTTGGAAACTGAGGCAAGAGAGTCAGAAACTTGGCTAAGGGCACACAGTAAGCGGCAGAGCCTGATTTCAAATCCAGGCAATTGTAGTCCAGAGGTTGCTAGGCAACACAGTATTAGATACAATACGATGGGCCAAGTACACACTGTCTTCCATTTTCTATCCACATTCTGTCTAACACCAGGCAGCAGGAGTTATTGGGAGCTAAATGCAGGCATTACCTTTAGGCAGGAGAGGTCAGACTTCACCATCCCTTACGGTTACCTAATCAAGGCCCCCAGTGACTCCCAGCAGGGGAAGGCTGGATTTGGAATCTGGATTTAGTCACAAGACCTGGCTCAAGTCTGTGCTCTGGCATTTGCTAGTTCTGTGACCCTGAAGAAGCCATGTAAAATGAAGATACTAATCCTGTAAATGATAACTGGGGCTTCCCAGGTGGCCCGAGTGGTAAAGAACCCGCCTGCCAATGCAGGAGACGCAAGAGGCGCAGGTTTGATTCCTGGGTCGGGAAGATCCCCTGGAGGAGGGCATGGCAGCCCACTCCAGTATTCCTGCCTGGAGAATCCCATGGACAGAGGAGCCTGGCGGGCTACAGTCCATAGGGTCACAAAGGGTTGGACACACAAGCAACTTAGCACGCATGCATCTTCGTGACTATGGAATTGCAGGGGAGAGAAAGAGTGAACAGGCTCACCCCCGACCCCCGCCACAGCTGGGACAGGCAGGGAGAGGGGCAGCCACCAGCCAGAGGAGGACAGCATTCAGATAGAGATCCCCCTGACCACACAGCCATGAAGCAGTGAATGATGTGGTGAAGTGTGTTGAGAAGACGGTGCATAGGAACTTCTTGCACAAAATGAAAATGAGGAAGTGGGAATCTTCTCTCTCCCCTGCCTATGCCTGCGGGGGGCAGAGGTCAAGGGCCAAAGGTGGGCTTCTCCTCCCTCCCAATCCCCCCACAACCCCGTCACCATCAGGGTGTGTGTGTGGCGGGGAGGAGGAGGTGTACAGTGTCTCCCGGGAGGATGGGGCAGGGATGGGGGAGGCAGCGGCAGGTGGGACTGCGGGCGAGCTGACACTCCAAGCTCCCAGCTCACATTCCACTGTCCTATCAAATATTAGTTGTAAAGCAAAGCAATCCAAATATAAAATTACTAAGAAGGGTAAGCCGATGCCTGCAAAGCCTTAAAACCCTCAGTGGCAGGACCACACAGACCTGACCTGGCTTAGGCCCTGGGCAGCTGCGGTTGGCTGGGAGACTCTGCAGCAAAGCCCGGCGGGCCTGGCGGAGGACGTGGGGCTGCATATCTGTCTGGAAGTCTTCCAAAGGCAACATTATAGATTGAAAAGACAAAGGACTGTTTTATTAGGTTCCCTGCCTTGGATCTACAGGTTCAGCCACCTCTGCCCTCTCCTGACCAAGAATGGTCTTTGTATTAGCTTTTGCTGACCACTCTCTGTTGGGAAGGGGGCTTCCCTGGTACCTCAGTGGTAAGGAATTTGCCTGCCAGCACAGGAGCCGCGGGTTCAATTCCTGATCCAGGAAGATCCCCTAGAGAAAGAAATGGCAACCCACTCCAGTATGCTTGCCTGGAGAATCCCATAGACAGAGGAGCCTGGCAGGCGATAGTCATGGGGTCACAAAGAGTCGGACACGACTGAGCGACTAAATAACAACCACCTATTTTGAGGAGGTTTGGATACTGATGTTCTAGCACTGAAGTGGTTATGCTAAGTGAAAATAAACATTAATAAATCCTGCCTTCCACACCGGGGTCACATGTTGGCTTTAGGGAGCCATTTACATCCCTCTATGTTTTGCAGCGAGGCTTACGGCGGAGAAGTAACACTATTCCCATGTCAGTGTTTGACATGCATGTTATTAGACGAAGGACCGCTGAAAGACACCACCCTCCGCTCAGTTTTAACTCTCCTGCTGCCATACAATTGTTGCTAGCGTCGCCTTCAGGGAGCGCCTTGTCTAGACAGGGCCACTTTTTGTTTTGTTGGATCTGATTCATTTTTTAAAAATGGCTCCTCAAAATAAATTGCTATAGAAATGGGTTCCAGATATATTCCAGATATAAGGATCAACTTTAATCTGACTATAAGATGCAGTCAGTGATATATAATAGAAAAACACAGATATATTGCATCTGGAATAAAATCCCGTGGCTGTCTGTAATAGAGTATTCCTCAGATAGTTTAAATTTTATCAACATTGCCTAAGAATGTCTAGTCAAGGCTATGGTTTTTCCAGTGGTCATGTATGGATGTGAGAGTTGGACTGTGACGAAAGCTGGGTGCCGAATAGTTGATGCTTTTGAACTGTGGTGTTGGAGAAGACTCTTGAGAGTCCCTTGGACTTCAAGGAGGTCCAACCACTCCATTCTGAAGGAGATCATTCCTGGATGTTCATTGGAAAGATTGATGCTGAAGCTGAAACTCCAGTACTTTGGCCACCTCATGCAAAGAGTTGACTCATTGGAAAAGACCCTGATGCTGGGAGGGATTGGGCGCAGGAGGAGAAGGGGGCGACAGAGGATGAGATGGCTGGATGGCATCACCAACTCAATGAATGTGAGTCTGAGTGAAATCCGGGAGATTGTGATGGACAGGGAGGCCTGGCATGCTGCGATTCATGGGGTCGCAAAGAGTCGGACATGACTGAGTGACTGAAATGAACTGACTGAAGAATGCCTTCCTTATGAATTGTATATCTTACTAAAATTGTAATATTGGCTCTGGGACATATTAAATTCTTAATTAATTATTAGAATTGGAAGGGGCTGAATTTCATTTTTCCCAGCTTTATTGAGATATTGACATAACATATGTAAGCTCAAAGTATACAAGATGATGATTTCATACCTGTATACATTGTGAAATTATTACTAGAATTTTAAAAATTAATATTATTCTTTGGATGATTCATATTCTTTAAAAATGTGCAGTCAAAATGTATCAAGTTCCCTAAAAAGTCAGCATCTTTCAACAGAGAAATTCTATCATAGAAGTATGAGAGAGAAACATATATGTAAAAAGATGTTTACCAAAGAATCATTAGTTAACAACTGCAAAATACAGAAAAGTACTTAGTTATCCAACAAAGAGTTGGGTTTCAAGCTCAGACACATCCAGTCATCTTTGGCTGCCTCCAAAGTTCATCCTTAATCTTGAGACTATACTGTTTTCCTAATACCATCACTTTTGTAATTATTCCTTTGTTGGATATATGTAAGATATGTAAGGATCTTCCTACTCTGCTACCTTAATCATGCACCTCTGGGGGAAGATTTTAAATATAAAAATATTAAGTATTGGAGACTGATAATATGGGAAGGCAGATTTACATACTTAAACTGAAGTTACAACCCACCACACTCTTTCCATAAGGCAAGTAGTCAATTCTTTAAAGTGTTTGTATGTGGCATTCTCTTTCCAAGTATACCTCTCTTAAGTAAGTCAGCCAGAGATGTACATAAAAACCATTAAATACAGAAGATCAGGAAAGTATTACATATTACAGCCTGCAGATCAGTAAAGTATTACATATTATAGCCCGCAATAGGAAGCAGTGATTCGTTGGTGTGGAAGAGCTCTATTTGCAAGCTTGTATACATCTTGTGTTGAGTATCAGACTCCCACCCCCACCAAGTTTTAACAGGACACAGTAGTCTCCCACCAGCCTCACCGTGGAGTAGTGAATAGAAATGATGTGAATGACTTGAAAGTCACACCCATGAAAGGAAAGGAATCACTTCCCTCCACTAGCCCCAAGCTGGGGTGCAGGCATGGTGCTCATGAGTGAACAGACCATTTGTCTACAGCAGGAGTCTAGCAGGTGAAGGAACAAAAACCAGAGGAGACCTGGGTCCCTGGATGATGTCATGAGCAGAGACGCTTTCATGTCCAGACTCCATATTTTATGAGAGAAAATTTCAATCTATTTTGCAATGTTGTATTTTGGGGTCTTCTGTAACCGTAGCTTAGTCTTGAATCATTTAAAAAAAAAATTGAGACCAGAAATACTATCCTTCAGGGGTGAAAAAAAAGCACACTATATCACTTTAACAATTGTGTGATCCTTTAACAATTGTTAAGATAGGTCCTTTAATGATTGTGGGACAGGCAGTGAGGAGATGATATCATGGGCAGAAAGGCTGATGACCTTTGGCAAACCATAGCAAAACACTGGTCAGACTGGTTCCTGTGATGACCTGGAAGATAGGTTACATGCTTACCACTTCTGCTGCTCTGGGGTAAACAGTGAGACAAAACTAGAATGCTGGTTTCTGGCAGCTAATTCCTGCTGCTTTTAGCAGAGGGCGACACAGTTTGGCAAGAATTTGTCAGTTTCCAGCTGAGACAGGAGGAAATACAACCCCGGTAGGGATGTCCCCTGTGCTTGGGGCTGCCATCTGAATCGACTAGAAGTCTTGTAATTTAGGCCTCATGGAGCTGGAAAATTGAACTGCTTCAGAACCATAAACAGAAAGAGATAAACTGTGTCTCGGAGCCTTTCTCCAGGGCCTGTTGTTAATGGAACCAGAGGAGCCAATATGATGGCAAATATAGAATTAAGCGTGTTGTTGTCTCACCCTAGCCTGTTATTTTCCATGACCTCAAAGTTGCTACTGAATTAGAGACAGAATGGTCCAAGTTTAGAGATGAGTAAACAAATGCATTCATAAACTTAAGACCGATGCAGACGAGATCGTGGGCTATCCTTACATGTTCATGGAAATGACTGGGAGCAGACAGTCTAGGAAACTGTTAAGAACTTTGAAAGAATTATGGGATCAAAGAAACCACAAACCTGGCCTGCTGAAGCTGTAATTTTCTGGTCCCTAAAGCAACCCCCGGGAGAGTTGTGTGTCCCCAAGTAAGGCATGCTCCCCCACACTCACTGTAGCTGTGGCCACAGAAGTTAATGGACAAGCAGAGTCTCTGAGAGGTCAGTGGACAGAGGGCTGTCTCCCAGAGAAGAGAGGCAGTGTCTACAGACCAAGGAATTTTCTTCCTTGGCCGTGGTGGAGACTTGTCGTAGCTCCTTCCCAGTAAGATTTCATCACTCTTAAGACCCATAATGATTTTTTTTTCTCCCATTTACCCTTTTTCCATTTGGTTTTGTTTTTAAGTTGCAGCTATCTTGCTTGACTCCCCTGTTGAACACTTAAGTATGGGGAAGATGCCAGAAAACATGTCCATGAATCTAAAAGTTCCCAGATCTGGGAACCTCCAGCCTGATGGAGAGGACTTAAAGCCACCCAGAAATCTTGGACTATGAGTTGGATACAGTAGTTGAATGGTTTTTGAGGCTGAACCCTCGGTGAAGGAGTGAGTCTCTTCTATGTGTGGTTAGCAGGACACAGATGAGTGATCGGAGACTTGCGAGCCGGGCTGGCAATTGCTCCCAGTATCCACTTTCTCCTTACATTTAGTAACAAGCAATGCCGTACTGGGGTTTTACAAGATACATGGTGGGGCAATGGGGGGCTAGCCTTTCCCAGCCTCCCTTAGAACTAAATGTAACTGTGGGGTTGAATTTTGGCAAATGGCAGTGGGCAGAATTAAGAAAAGAACAAAATCACTGCCAAAGCACATCTTTAAAAGAGGAAGCTGCTTGCTTTCCTCTTCCTGTATCTCTTTCCTTTTGGTTGCAACACGATGTGATGCTGTTGGGTCTGCTTCAGCCATGTGGACCAGAGCAATGCCTCAGGGATGTGGGCACAGACCTGGGTCCCTGGGCAACCACAGGCACAGAGCTGCCTAAGCCCCCTGGAAGCCCTGTCTACCGCACATCTATCTATGAAAAACAAAAACGCAGGTATCATGATGGAACCACTGCATTTGGGGGTTTTGTGGTAATAGTAGTCTAGCTACCCTAAAATCTCAGGATACAAAAGAAATCTCAAACCAAAATGTGACTGATGACCTCACATTAAATATATACACTCTCATGTGTGAGATAGAAAGCTGGTGAGCAGTTGCTGTATAACACAGGGAATCAAGTTTGGTGCTCTGCAATGACCTAGAAGAGAGGGATGGGAGAAGGGGAGGGAGGCTCAAGAGAGAGGAGATGTATGTATAGTTATGGCTGATTCGCATTGTTGTTGTATGCCAGAAGCCGACTTAACATGTAAAGCAATTTTCCTCCAATTAAAATATAAATTTAAAAAAATGTATGCAGGCATAGAAAGAACCTGAAAAGTTAAGTGTCAAAACATGTATTTTTGGATAGTAATAGTATGAATAATTATAGTTTCTTCTTTGCATTTTTCCATATTTTCCTGCTTTCACTTTGCATAAATATTATTTTTATAATCAAGCAGGCACCTATTGGCTATTTTTTCAAGATATATAACCACAATCACACGTTTCTCTCCCTCACTCTTCGGTACTCATATTTTCTCCAATGGCCAAAGCTTTTTCAGAGCTGGAAGCATTAGACCAAAAAAATGCCCCAGGGAAACTCTAAGTGCTTTCCCTTATCTTTTAATGCCATGAGACCTGCTCAACGCTTGGCTGACATCTATCAGAAGACTTCAAATTTCATAGGAAAACTACAAGGATAACCACCAGCCGATTGCCAGAGCTTAAAAACAGCCTTCAGACAGCTGCTAAGGCACCCCCAGACTAACAAAGTGGGCAGTTACAGGGAAGACAAATGGCCTATTGAGAATTTGCCCACATTTTCTTTCTCTCCAGGGCCTATTTGGCAAACGTGCCTCTCCTGCTTTATACATGGCTGTCACGACTGTTTTCAGGAAGTATTTTCATGATCTGCTTAAAACCCTTTCTCTCTTCATACGTCCAGTCATTCACTAGAAGGACTGTGGTTAAATCACCTCTTTAGCCCACCCACTTTCTGTGTCCTGACCATAGGGATTTCGCGGCAATGACTCCAGTGATGACTGGCTTCCCTGCTTCCTGTCTCACCTCTTTTTAGTGCAGTCTCTACACTGCAATCAGAGCTGTCCTTTTAAGAGACATATCTGATTCCATCACGGCTGTACTTAATGGTTTCTATTGCTTTTAGTTCAGTTCAGTTCAGTTCAGTCGCTCAGTCGTGTCCAACTCTTTGTGACCCCATGAATCGCAGCACGCCAGGCCTCCCTGTCCATCACAATCTCCCAGAGTTCACTCAGACTCATGTCCACCGAGTCAGTGATGCCATCCAGCCATCTCATCCTCCGTTGTCCCCTTCTTCTCCTGCCCCCAATCCCTCCCAGCATCAGAGTCTTTTCCAATGAGTCAACTCTTCGCATGAGGTGGCCAAAGTACTGGAGTTTCAGCTTTAGCATCATTCCTTCCAAAGAAATCCCAGGGCTGTCTCCTTCAGAATGGAGTGGTTGGATCTCCTTGCAGTCCAAGGGACTCTCAAGAGTCTTCTCCAACACCACAGTTCAAAAGCATCAATTCTTTGGCTCTCAGCCTTCTTCACAGTCCAACTCTCATATCCATACATGACCACAGGAAAAACCATAGCCTTGACTAGACGGACCTTAGTCGGCAAAGTAATGTCTCTGCTTTTCAATATACTATCTAGGTTGCTCATAACTTTTCTTCCAGGGAGTAAGTGTCTTTTAATTTCATGGCTGAAATCACCATTTGCAGTGATTTTGGAGCCCCCCAAAATAAAGTCTGACACTGTTTCCACTGTTTCCCCATCTATTTCCCATGAAGTGATGGAACCGGATGCCATGATCTTCATTTTCTGAATGTTGAGCTTTAAGCCAACTTTTTCACTCTCCTCTTTCACTTTCATCAAGAGGCTTTTTAGTTCCTCTTCACTTTCTGCCATAAGGGTGGTGTCATCTGCATATCTGAGGTTATTGATATTTCTCCTGGCAATCTTGATTCCAGCTTGTGTTTCTTCCAGTTCAGCGTTTCTCATGATGTACTCTGCATAGAAGTTAAATAAGCAGGGTGACAATATACAGCCTTGACGGACTCCTTTTCCTACTCGGAACCAGTCTGTTGTTCCATGTCCAGTTCTAACTGTGGCTTCCTGACCTACATACAGATTTCTCAAGAGGCAGGTTAAGTGGTCTGCTATGCCCATCTCTTTCAGAATTTTCCACAGTTTCTTGTGATCCACACAGTCAAAGGCTTTGGCATAGTCAATAAAGCAGAAATTGATGTTTTTCTGGAGCTCTCTTGCTTTTTCGATGATCCAGCAGATGTTGGCAATTTGATCTCTGGTTCCTCTGCCTTTTCTAAAACCAGCTTGAACATCAGGGAGTTCACAGTTCACGTATTGCTGAAGCCTGGCTTGGAGAATTTTGAGCATTTCTTTACTAGCATGTGAGATGAGTGCAATTGTGTGGTAGTTTGAGCATTCTTTTGCATTTCCTTTCTTTGAAATTGGAATGAAAACTGACCTTTTCCAGTCCTGTGACCACTGCTGAGTTTTCCAAATGTGCTGGCATATTGAGTGCAGCAGTTTCACAGCATCATCTTTCAGAATTTGAAATAGCTCAACTGGAATTCCATCACCTCCACTAGCTTTGTTCGTAGTGATGCTTACTAAGGCCCACTTGACTTCACTTTCCAAGATGTCTGGCTCTAGATTAGTGATCACATTATCATGATTATCTGGGTCGTGAAGATCTTTTGTGTACAGCTCTTCTGTGTATTCTTGCCACCTCTTCTTAATATCTTCTGCTTCTGTTAGGTCCATACCATTTCTGTCCTTTATCAAGCCTGTCTTTGCATGAAATGTTCCCTTGGTATCTCTGATTTTCTTGAAGAGATCTCTAGTCTTTCCCATTCTGTTGTTTTCCTCTATTTCTTTGCACTGATTGCTGAAGAAGGCTTTCTTATCTCTTCTTGCTATTCTTTGGAACTCTTCATTCAGATGCTTATATCTTTCCTTTTCTCCTTTGCTTTTCACCTCTCTTCTTTTCACAGCTATTTGTAAGGCCTCCCCAGACAGCCATTTTGCTTTTTTGCATTTCTTTTCCATGGGGATGGTCTTGATCCCTGTCTCCTGTACAATGTAACGAACCTCTGTCCATAGTTCATCAGGCACTCTATCTATCAGATCTAGGCCCTTAAATCTATTTCTCACTTCCACTGTATAATCATAAGGGATTTGATTTAGGTCATACCTGAATGGTCTAGTGGTTTTCCCTACTTTCTTCAATTTAAATCTGAATTTGGTAATAAGGAGTTCATGATCTGAGCCACAGTCAGCTCCTGGTCTTGTTTTTGTTGACTGTATAGAGCTTCTGCATCTTTGGCTGCATAGAATATAATCAATATAATTACTTTTAAGGTCAAGCCTAATGACTCACAGATCCTTCATGATCCAAGCTGTGCCTACATCTACAGTCTCCTCTCCAAACACAATTTCTTAATCACTCTGCCCCAGCAAACACACCCTAATATTCAATGATTAGGATAATAATTCTCTGTCATTTATAATATATTGTGCATGCTCATTTGCTAAATTGTGTCTGACTCTTTTGTGACCCCATGGGCTGTAGCCCACCAGGCTCTTCTGTGCATGGAATTCCCCAGGCAAGAATACTGGAGTGAGTTGCCATGCCCTCCTCCAGGGAATCTTCCAGAGCCATGGATTGAACCCGTGTCTCTTGCATAATGGTGACAGTTTGGATGCCAAAGAGAAGTCATAAAGTTCTTCCTTTAAGTAAAAAGATGAACGTTTTCGACTTAATAAGGAAAGAAAGAAAACTATACTGAGATTACTAAGATCTATGGTAAGAATGGATCTTCTATCCACAAAATTGTAAAGAAGGAAAAAGATATTTGCACCAGTTTTCCTGTTGCACCTCAAACTGCAAAAGATATGGCCACAGGGCACAATAAGGGCTTAGTTAAGATGAAAAAGACATTAAATTTGCACCATAAGATATTTGGAGAGAGACCACATTCACATAACTTTACCAGAGTCTATTGCTACAATTAGTCTATTATTTTTATTGTTAATCCATTACTGTGCCTGTTTCATAAATTAAACTTTATCACAGGTATGTATGTGTAGGATGAAGAAGTATTCTTGTATTCTTGCCTGGGAAATCCATGGGTAGAGGAGCCTGGTGGGCTACAGTCCATGGGGTCACAAAGAGTTGGACACAACTTAGTGACTAAACAACAATGTGTAGAAAAAAAACAAAACCATGGTATACAGGGTATAGAACTATCCGTGGCATCAGCATCCACTGGGGGACTTAGATCATATCACTCATGGAAAAGATGGGGTGGCTATAATCCACTCTGCCCAGGTACATTCCTGGAGAGCCAGGGAAACAGCACAGGACTTTGTTTCTAAAAGAAGAAAAGAAGAATCCTGAGATTTTCAGCGATGTGCTTGAACTCACCTAGTTGGAAGAGATGGTAACAGAGAACAGCCTAATGCGCAAGAGTCGTGCCTGATATAGCCCATCAGCCTGTGTACCCTCCATCACTTGCTTAGTAATCAGTAGCTTTGGAGAACTATCCCACAGACATTCATCACTCTCGATTCCAGCTCTCAAACCATCCTACCAGACATTATTTTCTCTTTTTTTTAAAGCGATAATTGCAAACCTAGAGGCATAAATAACTTCAATGTCACAAAACCACCAGGGGCTGGAAGTATTCCAAGGTCCTGTAATTTAAAGGGCTGTACAGGCATAGCCAGGTGATGTTGCCGACTCAGTTCCAAACCACTGCAATAGAGTGCACATTGCAATAAGGTGAGTCACATGAATTTGTTGGTTCCCAGTACAGATACACACACATAACGTATACATAGTTAGGTCTACACTGTGCTAGAGTCTACTAAGTGTGCAATAGCATTATGTTTATAAAAACAATGCACACACCTTAATTTTAAAAATGTTTTCTTGCTCAAAAAATGCTAACCATCATTTCCGCCTTCAGTGAGCTGACATCTTTTTGCAATAGTAACATAAATGACTGTTGATCACAGATCACCATAACAACTATAATAATAACGAAAAAGGGCGAAACATTGCGAGAATTACCAAAATGTAACTTTGACACAGAGACTTGAAGTGAGCAAATGGGGTTGGAAAAATGGCACTCATAGACTTGCTCAGTGCAGGGTTGCCACAGATCTTCAATTTGTAAAAATGCAGTATCTGTGAAGCACAATAAAGCAATGTGCAATGCAGTGACGTACGCCTGCCTTGTCTTTAAACCCTCACCATCCCTCTGCACTGTGCTGCCTTAAAAGACCGTATGCAAACAGCGACACAGTGAGACCAGTAGGGATCAATGAATTCTAAACCATAGCCTAGATGAGAGGTTGAAGAAGAATGCCAAATATATGACCTTTCTTACCTCTCCATGAGTTGACAAGATGATTTTATAGATAGAAGTGACATGTGAAAAAAACACTAGAATACATGTCAGCATGGTGTATGGATAGCATGACCACAGCCACATATACCTATGTGTAAACTTATCTATACATGGAGAGGGGATATAAATCATACATAAATATGGCTCTGCTCTCCCCTAAGCAAATTCAGATACTGACCTTGTGTTTTGCACTTCTTTGGGTCAGACCATTACCTTGATGAGGGCCATTTTTATATGAGAGAAGTCAGACATTTCACCGATTTGTTTGCACTATGAACCAAGGAATAGGGTTCAGATCTTCCATTTCTAATCAGACCAGCGGTTCTTATTTGTCTGCACTGGCAAACCAAAAAATTCTTCAGTAGGCTGCCAAATTCCATCAATGCATAAGACTCATTGTGTGGTGATTAAATCTATGTCCTATTGGACTCCCTGGTGGTCCAGTGGTCAAGAATCTACCTACCAGTGCAGGGAACATGGGTTTGATCACCAGTTCAGAAAGATTCCACATGCCGAGGGGCAACTAAGCCTGTGCATCACAACCACTACCCATACCCTAGAGCCTGTGAGACACGACTACTGAGCCTGTGAGCTGCAGAGCCCGTGCTCGGCCACAAGAGGAGCCACGGCAATGCGAAGCCTGTGCACCAGGACTAGAGGAAACCCACAGAGAGCAGTGAAGACCCAGCACAGCCCAAAACTAACTAACTAAACAAACAAACAGTAACAAGTATATATGCATCCCGTAGCAACGACTATCCGTAGGAACGCTGTGCTGTGACAGCCTCGCTATGTGCTGTGCAGGGCACGATTTCTCTAAGTCGGAGATACACGGTGCAGAAGAACATCAAGGAAGTCCCAGCGCTTCTAGGAATGTAGGTGAATTTCTTCCCTTGGTTTGGGCAACAGCGGTTCTGTTTGAACAGAGACCCAAGGCCCAAGGGATACCAGGGAATAGGATGGACACTGTGAGAGTCTTACTGGAATCTGTGCCACAGTGAGACGATCTAGTATTGATAACACCTAAACGAGTGCTGATCTCATGAGGGCCATTTTGTTCTGTTCTTAATTAATTTTTATTGGAGTATAGCTGATTTACAATGTTGGGTTAGTTTCTGCTGTACGGAAAAGTGAATCAGCTATACATACTCATATTTCTGCTCCTTTTAAAGTCCTTTTCCCATAGAGGCTGTTACAGAGTACTGGGTTCCCTGTGCTATACGGTAGGTCTGTATTAGTTATCTGTTTTATAGATGGTAGTGTATATATGTCAATCCCAGCCTCCCAGTTTATCTCTCCCTCCTCTTTCCCCTTGGTAAACATAACGTTTGTTTTCTATGTCTGTGACTCTGTTTCTGTTTTGTGAATAAGCTCATTTGTACTGTTGTTTTGGGTTCCACATATAAGTGGTCTCATATGATATTTGTCTTTCTCTGCCTGACTTACTTTACTCAGTATGACAAACTCTGGGTCCAACCCTGTCACTGCAAATGGCATTATAATGAGTGCCAGTTTGAATCTTAAAATTCCTTGAAGTCATCTCAAAACATCTTGTTATTTGAGAAGATATCTCACAAATACAGACGAAGCTGAAAATTACCATTTCAGTCTGACTAAAAGGCAATCTTTATGCTGGTTTGGAGTGAGGATTTTGGAGTCAAGCTACTCATTATACACTGAGCGTTGATTATTATCTCACCTCATCCCTTTATGTCATTGTGAGGATTAAATGATACAATGTGTAGAAAGCATTTGGTACCACATCCGGGCACATAGTGAATGGTAGATCTCAAAAAGTGTTGATTACTGAGCAAGCGGGTGAGGGAATAAAATGGATGGGGTTATGCCAAAGCTCAGACTTACTGGGAAGTTCTCTTTAGGCCTTGAAAATTCTGTGGCCTAGTTTGTTACCATCTCTTTCTAACTAGACAAGTTTAAATGAATCACCGAAAACTTTAGGATTTTTTCTTTTCTACATTTTGACAAGGACCATGCCATTTCTGTGGCTCTCCAGGAATCTTCACAAGTGGGGTAACTTACTAGCACCATATACAGGGTTCACGAGAAGGTACTTTACAGCAACGGAAATGTCTGCAAGATTTCCTTGTAGGGTCAGGAAAGAAAAACTGAGAATTCTTCATACTGCACTCCCCATGGCTTCCCAGAGTAGATTGTGTTTTAGAATAGAGAAAACCGCAGGGTGTAAATGTTCTCTGGGAACCACTTGCACGCACGTCTAGAAAGCACACCAAAAGAATAAACTTCTCATATGCGGTCTTCAGTCCTTTCATCAATAATTTTAGCTTCAGCCCTGTCAGACTCAATTGGTCTGGCTGTAAGTATAGCTTTGCAGGCAAGCTAGTTCTGGTTCAGGCAGCAATAAATCACTGATAAGCACAAGAGAACTCGGTTTTCTTCCCAGAAACTATTCTCAAATCATCTCTTAGCACATGCCCTGAAACTGGCATATTTTAGCTGACTGCCAAAAAAAAAGAAGAATATATCAGCAAGCCAACTGGCCTCTGACCTGCACCTAGTGATGAAATCTCTGCCTGTAATGACTTTCATCTGAAGCTTGGAGAAAAACATAAATGTGAACAGAAAATGCAGTAACATAAAGATTGGCCATGCGAGAGAAGTCCTTCTCAACTGTCTTCAGTAGTTCAGTTATCCTTGGGCGCAAGCCCGCTGTTCAGAGCAGGAAGACCATAGATTGCAACTTCTTCAGGTCCAGGGCTTATGGGCTTCTTACCTCGTGTTTACTGGGGCAGTAGGGAATTCAGGGGACTGAGCAGCCGTGTCTGTTAGGCAAAGGCTTATACAGACTCTATCAGGGTCCTGCGTGTCTATACAGACTAGATCAGGGTCCTGCGTGTTGTGGGTTATCACTGGCAGATTCCAAACCCCAGAAAGTCCTCCTCCTGCTCTTCACCTGCCTCCTTGCTTCCCATTAACAGTAACAACCTTAAAGAAAAAAAGAGACTGCTTCTCATATAACTAAATCACATTAGGAAAACATGCCTTTGAGACAAATGTGCTAAAATTATAAGACAGTTCAAATTGTAGACGAGATCCAGGTAGCAATTATCTCTCCTAATAACCTCATTTCCACGCTTAGTTGTCACTGTGATTGACAGCTGGCCGTGAAACGCCTGTGTAAGTCAGAAAGCTGGGGAAATGCTGAGGCCAGGCGCCTGTGAGCTTGCTAGGGACAGTAGGAGCTGAAGAAGAACCCTTGATGACAGCCTCTCACGTCACAAAAAACTGTCACTTTCAGAACATGATAACTGTGTGTAGAACAGAGGCTGCTTGTCTGATAAGCCTGCTGCCCATTCCTGCTTATCCTAGCCCTCTGCCAGTCAGATCATGACCCTGCCTTGAATACAAGCCCCACATCTGTCCACTGAATCCTCTGACCTAGAGGTTGGCTAAACCATAAATAAGCCTTAATGTGGTGTTAAACTGGGATTTGGGTCTGGTTTCTGTTACTCACTATCTGGGGGACTAAAGTAATCTAGTCTGTGAGATGGGGACAGAACGGGGATAGTCTTTGCTCTGCCCAGTTTATGAGGTTGCGAGAGGCAAGTGAGCACATGGCTTTTATGTGTTTTGTGGATGAGAATAGATGTAGGATGGAAGAGGTGATGGGGATGCTGAGTTACAGAGAGTGTTTGCATCAACAGTTTTCAGTACCAGTCAGACCATGGGTGTGGGACACTGTTGTGCCCCCTGTCTATTCACTTCAACAATGCAGAATGACTAGTCTTTCATCTCTACTGGCTTCCCTTGTGACTCGGTCGGTAAAGAATCTGCCCGTAATGCAGGAGACCCGGGTTTGGTCCCTGGGTCGGGAAGTTCCCCTGCAGAAGGAAGTGGCAACCCACGCCAGTACACTTGCCTGGAGAATTCTATGGACAGAGGGGCCCGGCAGGCTACAGTCCTTGGGGTCGCAAAGAATCAGACACGACAGCAACTAACACTCAGTCTTTCATCAGATTGTTTTCCTTTTTCTCCTGGGTGCACAGCTAGACTGAATTTCCCATCCTCCTTTACTCTTTGATATAGCTACCTAGTAAACTCCTGCCAGCGGAGTGTGGATGGAATAACCACAGCTACTACTGGGGTGTGTATGTCATTTGGGCACTGCATAACTTAAACCCGGGGAATCTGATTGGACACAGCCACTCTCATTTCGTGTTGTGCATTGATTTCTGCCTGGAAACCGCTTTTTCCAGCAACAGTGGCTGAAAACCTAGCTTCAAAAAGACATGGGCATTATCAGTGATACCAGCATCCCACTGGTGTAAGGTGTTCCTTTTTTTTATCCTCTCTTTCTGATAGCAAAATAGACATCCATTCATGAATAAAATCACCTTTGTGGGTATTGTGGGATCTAACGTCATGAGCCCCAGGACCTGAGAGGAATCCTGCCCACCTGTGCACCCAGTAATAGGCAGACAGACCTTGGTATGGGCTGTGGAATGAGGGAAGCCAGAAAACCTGCCCTAACCCCTCTTGCTGCAATCAGATATATATATATATATATATAATCTCTCTCTCTCTCTCTCTCTCTCTCGCTCTCTCAGAAGAGTGCTGACTCAGCAGATACATAAGCCGGAGACAGATTTCCAGAGGCTCAACCACCTGGGAAGGAGATTCCAGCAAAACACTGGAGCAAAAAAAAAAAAAAAATATATATATATATATATATATATGTGTGTGTGTGTGTGTGTGTGTGTGTGTGTGTACTCATGTATGGATGTGAGAGTTGGACCATAAAGAAGGCTGAGTGCCAAAGAATTGATGCTTTTGAACTATGGTGTTGAAGAAGACTCTTGAGAGTCCCTTGGACTGCAAGGAGATCAAACCAGTCAATTCAAAAGGAAATCAATTCTGAATATTCACTGGAAGGACTGATGCTGGAGCTGAAGCTCCAATACTTTGGTCACCTGATGTGAAGAGCCAACTAACTAATGCTGGGAAAGATAGGAGGCAGGAGGAGAAAGGGGCAACAGAGGATGAGATGGTTGGATGGCATCACCAACTCAATGGACATGAGTTTGAGCAAGCTCTGGGAGATGGTGAAGGACAGGGAAGCCTGGCTTGCTGCAGTCCATAGGTCTCAAAGAGTTGGACACGACTGAACAACTGATCAACAACAAATATATATATATATACACACATCCATGCTAAGTCACTTCATCTGGGACCCTGTGGGACCCCATGGACTGTACCCTGCCAGACTCATCTGTCCATGGGATTCTCTAGGCAAGAACCCTGGAGTGGGTTGCCATGTCCTTCTCCACGGGATCTTCCTGACCCAGGGATCGGAACCATGTCTATTATATCTTCTGCATAGGCAAGTGGGTTCTTTACCACTAATGCCCCCTGGGAAGCCATATATATATGACTTTATCATAGTGGAGGTGGTGGTAAATAAACTTTCCCAGCCACTTCTACCAAGGAACACTGCACAGAGTTTGATGCATATGGTGGTGGCAACCTCTCCCTCAAGAGAAAAGGATAGCATCGAGTGAGTGCCTGGCAACCCCAGCTGTGCTGGTCATGGCTGGAGAAACCCATTTCTCTCCAGCAGCACCCAGAGTGCTGAGTCAGAAACTCCATGACTAGGGGGCGGGGGAGATTGGGAAAGAGGCAGAAAAGGGACAAGGTTCCTACTGACTGTGGTTGTCGGAAAGTCCACCCAGGACCCTCTGGGATACCATACTCAGGAGTCTCCCCAGGCCTGTGGGCACCCCCAGTAACCAAGTGCTAAACCTGTGCCTCTTCCAGTTCCGTGGCTGACTCCTTGCGCATGCAGCCATGTGTGGTGATGAGAGCTCTGGTAGGCAGGGAGCATGCTCAGAAAAGAGGGCATAGGCTGTGGGCAAGAGAGAAACCACATACTTGAGCCATAGCACCACCTTCTGGAAAACAAAAAGAAGACTCCAGTAGCCAGCTTGGGTGACTTGAAAGAACCAGAGAAAATGTGAAAGCTTAAGAATCCAGCCACAAGAGGGAACAAGAAGAAAGGAACAAGAACCCATACAAAGACAGATACACCCGCAGATAATATCACCAAACATAATACCCGTTCTGAAAGCGTCAGTCACTCAGTTGCGTCTGACTCTTTACAACCCCATGGACTGTAGCCTGCCAAGCTCCTCTGTCCATGGAATTCTCCAGGCAAGAATACAGGAATGGGTTGCCATTTCCTTCTCCAGAGGATCTTCCTGACCCAGGGACTGAACCTGGGTCTCCTGCATTGCAGGCAGATTCTTTACCATCTGAGCCACTAGGGAAGCCCACCCATTCTGAAGGCAACAAGCCAAGAGGAGTTGGGCTTCCCAGGTGGCACTAGTGGTAAAAAAAAAATAAAATAAAATAAACCCACCTGCCAGTGCAGGCAATGCAAGAGATGCAGGTTCGCTCTAAGCTCTTGGAATACCTGCCCGTGTTAAGACAGAGAAATAATGGGAAGTTGCTATGTAAAACACAGGGAGCTCAACATGGTACTCTGTGATAACCTAGATGGGGGCACATTCTAGAGGGAGGGGATATATGTATACTTATGCTGATTCACGTTGTTGTATGGCAGAAACCAATGCAGTATTATAAAGCAATTATCCTCCAATAAAAAATAAATTTTTTAAAAAGTGAAAAGAATTGCTTTCAGCTAAAAAATAAAAGAGAGAGAGAGAGAAAGAGATGCAGGTTCAATCCCTGGGTTGGGAAGATCCCCTGGAGGAGGGCATGGCAACCCACTTCAGTATTCTTGCTAGAGAATTCCATGGACAGAGCATGGCAGGCCACAGTCCACGGGGTCACAAAGAGTTGAAATGCATGACTGTTTCTTCAAATGCAAAAGCAGCAATGCAAAGCTACAAGGAATGCAAAAGATCAAGAAAACATGCCATTGCAAAAATAAAAATAATGATTCTTCAATTATCATATCACTATTATCATAACTGAGCTCAAAGTTTATGTGATGTGGTGATAAAGAATTCAAAATATATGTTTTGAAGAAACTCAATAAGCTACAAAAAACTGAGAAAGATAATTCAATGAAATCTCAAGAAAAAAATACATGATCAAAATGAGATTTTTTTCCCCCAAACATATAGATATTATTAAAAAAAAAAAAAACACCAGAGGTCTGGAGCTGAAGAACTTGAAGAATGAAAAATTTTAAAAAGTGTAACAAAGACCATCTGCAGTACCATAGAATGAATAGAAGACAGAATTAGAGGATTAGAGGAGAGAAAATTTGAAATAGTCCAGTTAGAGGAGAACAAAGGACAAAGAATGAAGAATGCCTACATGATCTATGGGATTCCATCAAAAAACGAGTAGCTGAATATTCAGTATTACAGAAGGAGAAGAGAGCAAATCATTTATTTAAAGAAATAGTAGCCGAGAAGTGTCCAAATCTGAAAAGAGAATCAGACATCAAATTTCACAAAGCTAATAGATCACTCTATTGTATCAAAGATCTTCTCCAAGACACATTATAATTGTGTTCAGTTACTCAGTCGTGACTCTTTGTGGCTCCATGGACTGCAGCACGCCAGGCTTCCCTGTCCTTTACCATCTACCGGAGCTTGCTCAAACTCATGTCCATTGAGTTGGTGATGCCATCCAATCATCTCATCCTCTTTCGTCCCCTTCTCCTGCCTTCAATCTTTCCAGAATCAGGGTCTTTTCCAATGAGTCAGTTCTTCACAGGTGGCCAAAGTATTGGAGCTTCAGTATCAGTCCGTCCAGTGACTATTTAGTGTTGATTTCCTTTAGGATTGACTGGCTTGATCAATTATAATATAATTGTCAAAAATTTAAGATGAATTCTAAATGCAGTCAGGGGAAAGAAAGACATTACAACCTACAAAGGAACTTCCATTAGCCCATCTATAGATTTTTAGCAGAAATCCTACAGACCAGGAGAAAGTAAAATGACATAATCAAAGTGATGAAAGAAAAAACTGCCAGCCAAGGATACTCTCTCCAGGAAAGTTATCATTCAGATATGAAAAGAAAAAAAAAATTTTCCTGAAAAAAAAACAAAAGCTGAGGCATTTTACCATACTATTCCAATTTTGCAAGAAATGCTGAAAGGAGTTCTCAAGCTGAAATGAAAAGACATGAAGACATACAAAAGTAAATATAAATCGTAGAAAACTTAAAGCCTGTAAGAGGATAATGTGTTAACCACTGAACTATAGTATAAATATCAAAGAAAAAGACTATTAAAAATTATAGCTAGTGTACTGGGTAAAAGAATACATAATATAAAAAGGTAAATAATCAAATAAAATTATTAAAGGAGCAGAGTGAAAGGAAAAGATTTTGAGGATGATTGAATGAAATGTGCTATCAGCTTAAAACAGACTATTTTATCTATGAGATGTCTTATGTAAGCCTCAAGGCAAAGTAAAAAATATAAAATACTTAGGAATAAATTTAACCAAGGAAGTGATAGTCTTTTGCCATCAAAGGAGCCAGGATGCTCTTCAGTTCAGAGACTGAACCAATATAGAAAAAAATCCTAAAATTTGTGTGAAGTCATGGAAGACTCCTAACAGCTAAAGTATTCATGAGAAAAAATAAAGCTGGAGGCATTGCACTTTCAGATTTCAAGCAAAACTATTGTAATTTTAATAAAATAGACTGGTACAGGTAAATAGATATATACACTAGTGATACAGAATTGAGAGCGAAGAAATAAACTCCTGCGTATATGGTCAACTAATATTTGACAAGGAAACCAAGTCTCCTGCGTTGTCAGACAGCTTCTTTACCACTAGTGCCACCTGAGAACCCCTTGGCAAGGAAACCAAGAACATTCAACAAGGAAAGGATAGTCTCTTCAGTAAGCTGTATTGGGAAATTTAGATAGCCACATGCGGAAAAATAAAATTTAATCCTTATATTACACCACTCATAAAAATTAACTGGAAGTGGATTAAAGACTTAACCATAAGACTTGATACCTTAAAACTCCTAGAAGAAAATATAGAAAAGAAATTCCTTGGCATTAATTTCTTAAGCATAATAACAAAAGCAAAAGTAACCAGTGCAAAAGTCAGTAAGCGGAATTGTACAACACTTCTGCAGAGCCAAAGAAATGAAAATGAAAAGGCAACCTACAGGATGAGAAAAAAATTTGCAAGCCATATATCAGATAAAGGGTTAATATAATTATATGATAACTCATATAATTCAATGAGGAAATACAAAACAATACAATTAAAAAATGGCCAGAGAAATTAAATGGAGCTTTTTCCAAAGGAGACATTTAAATGACCAACAAGTACATGAAAAGATGGTCAACATCACTAATTATTAGGAAATGCAAATCAAAACCATGAGATGTCACCTCACACAGGTCAGAATGGTTATCATCAAGAAGACAAGAGGTAACAAGTGTTGATAAGGATGTGGAGATAAAGGAATCCTTGTACACTGTTGGCAGGAACATAAATTGGTGTAGCAACTATGGAAAACAGCATGAAGTTTTTCTAAAAGATTAAAAATAGAACCATCATATGGTTCAGCAACTCCAATCCTGGGTATATATCCAAAGGAAATGAAAACAGGAGTTCAAAGAGATGTAAGTATTCCCATGTTGACTGCAGCGTTATTCACAATAGGCAAGCTATGGAGAGAACATAAGGGACCATCAATGAATAAATGGATAAAGAAATGTAAGCCTCACTCACACACACACACACACAGGAATACTATTCAGCCACAAGAAAGAAGGAAATCCTGCCATTTATGACAACATGGATAAGCCTTGAGGGCATTATGCTAAGTGAGATAAATCAGATAAGGAAAGAGAAGTACTGTATGATATCACTTATACATAGAAGCGAAAAAAGCTGAACTTGTAGAATCAGAGAGTAGAATGATGGTTACCGAGGGCTGGGTTGAGGGTGTGTAGAGGAAGTGTGGAGATGTTGTTTAAACATATCAACTGGGAACTAGTAAATAAATAATTCCTGGAGAGCTAATGCACAGCATAGTGGTGACAGCCAACAATACTGGATTATAAACTTCAAAGTTCCTAAGAGACTAGATCTTAAAAAACACACAAAAAAATGATATGATAGAGGTGCTAGCTAATGTTATAGTGGTAATTTATACTGTAATATAAATACGTGGCATGTCAGTACATCATATAAATTAACCTCACACAATGTTATATGCCGATTGTATTTCAATAAAAATAATAGAGGACTTTAGAAATGAGTAATGGTTTGATGACGAAACTGGAATTACCTTAAGCTAGCAGTTTTTGCAGTGTTCAACAAAGGCATTGTATAGCTGTGTTTCCTTAGAATGTTTTACATAGCTTGTGGCACCCCTGTGAATTCACTGCAGCACACGGCATGGCCTGCACACTTTGGAAACCATGACTCTTGTTTTTCTCCAACTACCAGTTGGATGGAAAGAATTTGAGGGCTTAGAGACTGGAACAAGATGGAGACTGGACCCCTGTGTCTTCATGGAAGGAGAGGCATTCCAGAAAAACACTTGAAAAAGGAACTCCTGCTTCAGCCTGGAGCGAGAATGAGATATAATTGTTTTTGACATGCTGCTGCTGTTTGAGGGTTATTTGTAACAGCAGTTGCAAATGCTGACTCTTAAAATTTCCAAGTTGATTAAACATCTGTAGGCCTAGTTTTGTAAATCCAGGCTTTGCTCCACATTGGATGGTTCATTCCTACAGGGAATGAATGTTAGATTACTTAGTCTCCAGCCTTGGCAACTTGGTTTATCTATAATGTCTTGGGAAAGCACTGAAGAAGAGGGTCCTTCTCTAGAGACAGGTATTCTCTGAGTCAACATAATATTTGCAAAGTAAGCAAGAGTGATCCTCAGTGACCACATTAGCAACCAAAATGCAAATGTTCTTGGGGGCTTTGGGGATGCTTGTTTTCCAAAAGAAGAAAGTATTGTTAAAAAAAAAAAATTCAAGCAGGAGAGTTGGTTTGGCCTTCATCCGTGAGCAAGGACATGTGCTCTGGCTGATGAGATGTAAAACACACCATCACAGGAAGTGACAATGGAGCAAACTGACGGTCTAGCTCACTCAGACAGCATCAGCATTGGAAGCTGGTGTTCACGGCTCAGTGCTGGGGACTTAGGGGCCCTTTCCTCTGAAGTAGGTCACGTTTTCAATTTAGGTCTTGTTTCCTGACCTACCTAGGGAAGACTGTAGTTCAAAAGCAGGTAAATGTTTCTGGGAAAGTTTCCATTTGATTTCAACATTATTAGTTACAGCTCTGAGAATCACTCCCAATTATCCTGGAGAAGCATAGAGCCAAAAGGATGACATTCTTCACATTCTTGTAAATAATTAAATGTCACTATGCTTCTAGAAAGCTCATGGCATACATACATCTACAACATCTTGATGGTTTTAAGCAAAATACTGACGCTCTTTGATTTCACATGTTTAGCCCAGATCTTCCCCCCTTTCACCTGTTTATTGACTTACTTCATGCCCAGACTTCTGAACAGAGGTCATTCACTGCTGGCCATGGGTGGAAAAATCTGGAAAGGACCTCCTTGGCCCCATGACTTTTAGAAAATATTACAGAGAACATTTGGTTCTTTGCACGTGTTTTCATGAAGATGATTTGAGAGTCTGTTTGCCTTAGACCCATTCACATCACTGAAACCTGCTTCCATGGCATCTCCAAGTAGAGAAAATATGTGTAGTACCTTTTGATTGCTTTCATCTTTATTAAGGTATAATTGACAAATAAAATTGTAATATATTTAAAGTCTGCATCATGGTAGTTTTGATGTCTGCTTTTTAATGTTGTAAAATAAAATTTAAAAATAGCTGAATTTTTTAATCTTTTTTTTTAATGGATGAGTATGTTATTGTTTATCTGTGGCTAATTCCATTCTATTAGTTATCTATTTTGGCATGATAAGTTACCAGAAAATTTAGCTTAAAATCACACCTCTGTGAAACAGATACAGACTCACAGACTTAGAGAATGGTTGCTTGGGGGGAAGGGTAGGGGGAAAGGATAGTTACAGAGTTTGGGATGGACATGTACACACTACTATATTTTAGATGGATAACCAACAAGGACCTACTGTACAGCACATGGAACTCTGCTCAGCGTTATGTGCCAGCCTGGATGGGAGGAGAGTCTGGGGGAGAATGGATACATGACATGTATATGTACGGCTGAATCCCTTTGCTGTCCACGTGCAACTACCGCAACTAGTTAATGAGCTATACTCCAGTATAAAATAAAAAGATTTTTTCCAGGCTCACATCTCTGTGTTCTAAGCTGTGCTCAGGTTTTCAGGAATCTGGTACAGCTGGAGGGCGGGATAAAGGGAAGAGGTGGGGAAGAGGGCAGAGGCTGCTGGGCACTGTTGAGATCCTGGTAACTGGGGGTGGAGCTGGAGGTAGGGGAACATATTACTTTGACTTTGGTTGGCATTGCCTGGGGTTGAGCCTCCCCAGACCAGCATCACATGCCTTGGGTTCTGGCTCACATCTGCCCACAGTTACAGTGATTCCAGCAAGTCTCGGGGAGCCACCTTCCCCAACAGAAGCCACAGGGCAGGAAGCTTCTGGGGAGACACAATGGAGAAAGAGATGCTTCTCTCCCCAGTCGTCTGCACCAGCCTCTCCATCATGTACCCAAAGTGCCATGGTGGTCTCTACAGCAAGCACTGAATTTTTTAAAAAATATTTTCTGAGTTTTATTTCTCTTGCCATTGAGTCAAATTAAAAGATGGCAGGTCAGAAAGCAGGAGGCTGATGCTGAGTCTGGAAATTTGACTGAGTAGGATCTAGAGTGCTTGGTGTGGAGATCACTCATCTATCAGAACTGAATAAAGGACATGGGTTATTGTGGCTCTGTTCCTGGACATTTAGATGACCATAGCTACTTCTCACCATTTTCCATTTCCCCATTTGTAATAGATTAAGTGGAAGCACTCACACTGTTATTCCACAGGACATGTCATGTGCTCAGCAGACTTTCTGCCTCCATGACTTTTACCATCTGCTGTTCTATGCGTGAATGTGCTCTGTTACATGGCAAAAGGGACTCTGCAGATGTAATTAAGTTACTAATCAACTGACTTTAAGGCAGAAAATGGCCCTGAGTTACCTAGTTATAGTTAAGTCTGATACAATTACATGAGCCCTTGAAAGCAGAGCTTTCTCCCAGCTCTGGGGAAAAGAATTCCAAAGAGAGTTGAAACACAAGGATTCGAAGTGTTGTTGTTGGCTTGAAGATGGAGGGGCCCATATGGAAAGTGTGAGAAAGGACTGAATTCTGCCATCAATCAGTGGCCTTAGAAAAGGACCTTGAGCCCCAGATATGGACTGCAGCCCCAGCCAACACCTTGATTTCAGCCTTATGAGACCACGAGCAGAGAACGTCTGACCTACAGACACAGAGGTAAAACATTTGTGTAGTTTTAAAGCACTAAGTCTGGGGTAATTTGTTACATCAGCAAGAGGAAGCTAATACACATCATGAAGTTCTTTGGATCAGAGATTACAACCATGTGTTCAAGGGGAGGGTTGCCTCTCAGCTTGTTGAGGACCTTCATGAATGTAGAGATGGACAGAGGTAAGAACAAATAGATTCTTTCTACTTTTCTATCTCACCACTAAGTTCCACTTGTCATTTATTTATCACTTGCTATGTACCTTACACCAAATGTTTCTCATGCTTTCTTTTGTTTAATAGTCATGATTACCCTGTAAGTAATAATTTACCTTTTACTTAAGAAATGGAGATTCTGAGAATCTAGATAATCTGTTCAAGTTTCCACCCGTAGCATTTGTGAAATTTGAGCCCAGAGAGCGTTACCGTACTGAGCTAATTTCCTGAATCTGTGGGAGTGACCTATATATTAGTTGACAATCAAGAAGATAAATAGAAATTTGCAAAAAAGGAGCTATGGCATCCTTATGTTAGTTAAAACTATGGACTTTATGTTAAAGTCCATCTTTATGAACTATGGTAAATGCACTAGATTAAAAACTTTGAGATTCTTCAGCATGTTTGAATATTTGGCTCTTTGTTAGCTGCCAGAAGCTAAGGAAAACCCAGAATTCTTATTTCTCAGTTGCTGGCTTCCAACAGTTATTTCCATGGGAACGTGTCAGAGCTGCAAAAGCAAGTTAAGTGCCTTAATATCATCACTACCTAATGGCTAGAACTTCCCATGTCTCAGTCTAGCTAGTATCTATTTCTAAGGCGGAAAGGGAGGAGAAATGGAATCATGGACTTTAAAGGAAATGAACTTATTTCATCTCTGGGGTCTCTTGCTGGCCAAGAATAGAATCTTTGCTTTCTCATTGGCATTTGTGTGCCTCCACAGTCACTCAGCTGTGTCTGACTCTTTGCAGCCCCATGGACTGTATCCCACCAGGCTCCTCTGTCCATGGGATTCTCCAGGCAAGAATACTGGAGTAGGTTGCCATTTCCTCCTCCAAGGGAGCTTCCCCACTCTGGGATTGAAACTGCATCTCCTGTGGCTTCTGCATTGGCAGGTGAAATTTTTACCACTGAGCCACTTGGAAAGCCCTCTAATTGCCATTTTAGGTAAAGAATAAGAAGAAAGGATGTCTGTGAACTCTGCCTCAGAGGATAATTATCAGGAAAATTCTACTTCTTTGTATCATCAGTCATTGTTACTGGCTGACATTATTTGTTTATTGCTATGTTGATGAAAAATTAATCAGCTGATCTAAGAAAAATGGAAAATTTTACCAGAACCAAATTTTAACATTATAATCTGGGAATAGCATCTCAGAAAGCTCTGAGAACTGTTCTGCCCCTTCTAAGTCAAGGCAGTTATATAAGGTTTTGGAGACAGAGGGCTGTAGACAGTTTACACAATCCAGATCTAGGAATCATCATGGCCTCTTACGAGATCAAGAGGGAATGTTATGTTCTCAGGATTTGTCTTGTTTATCCTAAGAAAATGTTGCTTGTTGTCTTTGAGCAGGTATTTCTGCCCGTGGGAGAGGTTTGGATGTTACATAATGCAGATACACAGCGCACACTAAGGAAGAGAGAGGAGTCAAAGGGCAGAAAATAATTTTATGTATACATTTTTCTTGTCGCGCCACAAAATATGAATTTTATTTCTCAGCTATAAATGTCAAAGATCAGTTTATGCAAATATCAAATTAATGCAGACATTAGACACTATAAAGGTATTTTAAACATAGAATGATTACCATTGGTCAAGTGAGTGAAGGAGGTTTCCAGGAGTAAGTGAATCAGAGGTTTCTCTGTAATAGTCTTATGGATGTCACCAAAGACACGTATAAAGGAGGCTCCATATCCTCTGTCGTTTCTCCTTTTCTATAGAGGGTTAGATCACTCTCAAGCCACCATAGGAGGGTTAATCAGACAGTAAGTCTCGAAAGCTTTAGATGCTCACAAATTGACTTTCTCTTAAGAAGGCTTGTAAACAAATACTGTGTCATTATAAGACCATTACAACATCTTGGGTGGGCTTTGGCTTTCTGCCCAGAGTTTGGAAGAAGAGATAATCAGCAAGTGTGATCAAACCACTCTGTGGCCTGTGGGATCCTGAGGCTGTTGAAGCTCTCATTACATCCATCAGCCGGTGACAACTCTGGGGCACCCACTGTGTGCAGAGCACTCAGCGCTATGGGAAGCATTCGAGCAGAGAGAAGATGGTTCTTCTGCTCTAGAAGGGTTTTTACTTTTCCGGGGCAGTGAGGAGCACACACGTGAAAATCAGTAAGAAGATAAAAGAGAAACAACCATTTTGCCACACCAAAAAACACCAAACCACATTTTCCTGACATAGTTATCTGTCATCAGCTTGATTCAAGTGATTGCGTGGTCAGAGTTGGATGGAGTTAAAATGGGAGGTAGAAGGAAATGTGGAGATTTGGGGAGGGTACAGGGAAGAAGGAAGAGAAGAAGCGGCAGCAGCATTCACAGAAGGAGTAGAGGTTAGTGTAGGCTCTCAGAGGTGAGAATGAGAGGTGAGAATGGAGGAGGTTAACGAAGGTTGCTTGGGCTTCGCCGGTGGTTCAGCGATAAAGAAACCACTGGCCAATGCAGGAGACGCAGGTTCGATTCCTGGGTCGAGAAGATCCCCTGGAGAAGGAAATGGCAACCCACTCTAGTATTCTTGCCTGGGGAATCCCATGAACAGAGGGGCCTGGTGGGATATATTCCATGAGTCACAAGAGTCAGACATGACTTAGCAACTAACCAACCAGCAAAGGTTGCTTAGATTAGTATCATGAAATCAACACTGGGAGTGAGGACAGCTCAACCTCATGGGGATGGTCAGTTATGGAACCCAACATCTTGAAGTTCAAGATCAAGAATTTTCTTTTGCTTTGAGAAAATTAGGTATTTCTACAGGTTTCTGAGAAAGAGCCAGGCTTCACAGAACAGAGCCAAGAATGGAAGCAGAACAAGAAGGAGATGCCATCTTCTGGATCACCCAGTGGATATAATTCGGGTCCCAGATCTTCTGTAAACCTGTCATGCCTCATCTTTTCTCTGAACATTTATCATGTTTAGAGGTTATACTACATAATCTATCACTTGATCATTCTCTTGTTTAGCTTATTCATATAACATGAAATCAGTGTTAGAACTGTGGCTAACACAGTGTTATGCACTTTAATAATTGTTACCATCAAGGAAGTGTTTTCTATAGGAAATAAAGGGCTATGCAATGATTTTTGAGGTTAGGCTTGCTTCTGATTACAGTGTGAACTTCAGACCTCCCAGGTGGTGCTAGTGATAAAGAACCTGCCTGCAATGCAGGAGGCAGAAGAGACGCGGGTTTGATCCCTAGGTCAGGAAGATCCCCTGGAGGAGGGAATGACAACCGACTCCAATATTCTTGCCAGGAGAATCACACGGAGAGAGGAGCCTGGCAGGGCTACAGTCCGTAGGGGTCACACAGAGTGGGACATGACTGAGCAATTTAGCATGCACGCACAGAATATAAACATCACAGGACTGAGGCCATTCATTAACTTGCATACTGGAGCAAAATGACGCTACTGGTGTTTTGTCGTCCGTTTTGCTTATCACTGATATTTTAAACATTAGCGATGACTCTCATTTTCTTCTACTTCTGCTCTCAATTGCCATGCTCACCGAGAAGAGTGAGGGGCCTGGACCCGGGTTCCTTTGTCCTGTCAACTTGAGGCTCTCTTATGACGATGATTGTTGATTTAACCAGAAGAAGACCTTGGTTAAAACAAATTATCGTAGGGAAGGGAGTGGTACTCTATAAGCCTGGATTGGACCCTGGGGAGAAAGGGAAGGATGGAGGAGAGGAGGGGTTGGGGGGCAGGGTAGCTGGGCAGATGGTAACACTCAGAAGATCTGTGGGACAGCCTAAGATCTCGTCTCCCTCCTTCTGCAGGTAGATTAGGACTCCAAGCTCTTTTGTTTGAAATACAAATAATCCATGAAAATGTGGAACAGTGCTTAACCACACCAAGGACACAGTGCTTATTTAATTTCCAATAAGTGGAAATTAAAAACATTGGGTTATTTTTGAAAGGTTTTTGAATGTGAGGGATTTGGTGAGAACACTTTCTAGATGACAGCAGCTTGGTTGGATTTGAAATTTTAATTCAGTGTTGAACTCTCAAGGTACAGCTTGCAATCCAGATTTCTAACATGTTACAAACATTATCAATATATACTTCTGTACTGATATCACTCTAATGGCAGAAAGTGAACTAAAGAGCATCTTGATGAAGGTGAAAGAGGAGACTGAAAAAGCTGGCTTAAAACTCAACATTCAAAAAATGAAGATGATGGCATCTGGTCCCATGACTTCAAGGCAAATAGATGGGGAAGCAATGGAAACAGTGACAGATTTTACTTTCTCAGACTCCAAAATCACTGTGGATGGTGACTGCAGCCAGGAACTTAAAAATACTTGCTCCTTGGAAGGAAAGCTATGACAAACCTACACAGTCTATTAAAAAGCAGAGACATCATTTTGTGACAAAGGTCCATATAGTCAAAGCTATGGTTTTTTCAGTAGCCACAGATGGATGCGAGAGTTGACCATAAAGAAGGCTGAGTACTGAAGAATTGATGCTTTTAAATTGCGGTGCTGAAGAAGACTCTTGAGAGTCTTTGAACTGTAAAGAGATCAAACCAGTCAATCCTAAAGGAGATCAACCCTGAATATTCATTAGAAGGTGAATCCATTGGAAGGAATACTCATTCAGGTGAAGCTGAAGCTGCAATACCTTAGTCACCTACTGTGAAGAGCTGATTCACTGGAAAAGACCCTGATGCGGCTCCATTGGCAGGAGGAGAAGGGGATGGCAGAGGATGAGATGGTTAGGCAGCATCACTGGCTCAATGGACATGAGTCTGAGCAAATTCCAGGAGAGAGCGAAGGACAGGAAAGCCTGTCCTGCTACAGTCCATGGGATTGCAAAGATTTGGACAGGACTTGGCAGCTGAACAATAACAACTGAAAAATGGCACGAAAGACCAGCATACCAAAATCTGATCGCAATGACTGCTTCTGCAGATTCAGCTGAAGTCAAGGACACCTAATTCATGTTCCTACTGTCCATGATAAAAACAGCCAACACTCATCCTGTGCCAAACACTATACCATGTCTTAACAGGTTATTATCTCATTTGATTTTCATCATGATCCTGAAATGTGGCTTCTTTTACTTTGTCTCTTTTCCCAGAGGAGGAAAGCAAAAATTTTGAGAAATTAAAGATGAACCATATGAAATTGCTAATATTCAACTGGTTTGGAACTTCAGATATGGCAGTCTCATATGGTTCAACCTGATTAATGTGTCCAGGGTCACATGATGGACAAATGGTGAAAATTAGCCAAAGCAGCTCACTCTCAAGCCCCGGGGCCTTATCCACTAGACAATACTGACTACATGTAGCTGAAAGGTGAAGGTGAGTGAGCCAGGGGTCAAGATTATAAGATAAGCCTTTGAAGGCAAATCATTTCAGGGCAGTTCAGAAAGAAGCTATTTGTGTAAAGTCTACAGAAGCAACATGAGTCAGTTTGTGTTAGCAACAGGGTTGGAGTAAGCAGAATTCTGACCACTCAGCTTTCTATTTGCCACCAAATTGCTGGAAGTGACTTCCTTTTTAAATCTCATGTTGTTCTGTTAATGGATATGATACCAATGGTCCTCTTGAGGGATGCTTTCAATGGGGTACCTAAGCTGAATGGACCAGGAGACAGGAGCCACTCAACATTTCCAGCAAAGAAAGTTCAAGCCCTAAGGATGCTTCCCAAGAGGTCAGCCTCACTGAGCGGGAGGGAGCCCTGGGCCAGGCTTCTCTTAGTATTCAGGAGGATGGATAAGCAACCATTTTCCCTTTCTAGACTGTTCACTCCTTCAGAGCTGGAAATCTACAATGATTCAAGAGTTCTGACTCATTTTGATGAGCCTGCTTGTGATTAACACAAACCAGATGAAGTTGAAAGCCCATCTCAACATCACAAGGTCAAACACAGGCTGCTGTCACTGGAAAAACTCCCCCAGGTGCTTGCTTTCACAAGCGTTGTTATGAGGAAGAGGTTCAAAGAAACGTTACGCAAAAGAATGTTTGTACTTCTCATGGTGTATGCAGCTAGGCTGCAGATGAAAATGATAGCAATTTATTTTGAAATTTGCTCTTTAATTCTGATGGATTTTCTAAGCAAATGATTTTGAATCCAACAGCTGCTGGGTGAGCAGAACGTGCTAGAATAAATCAATCTCCTGCTACCTCCAGAGTGGTGAATAATATGTCTTGGTTAGTGCAGTAAAGATTCCGACATTCAAAATACAGAGCATCAGGCGCAACTTGCATGTGATTGCAAATATTCAAATGACATGTACGGATCCTGCAAATTCTGAGTAATAAATCATACAGCAGCCAGACGCCTTCCCATCTGCATGGATTTCTATTGACTTGAAAGAAAAAGGAAACAAATGAGGACAAGCATAATCAAAAGCCAACTCTGGGTGTCTATTACTGTTTTTGACCTGGTCTTACAAATGTGGGACCTAGCCTATTCTTAGAAAACTTTAAATACAGAGTAATGTGGTCTCTGCCAGGGGAATAGCTTATTGAGAAGCAGGTCCTAGAACACTCCCAAGCCCACTCCCACCAGGGTTCATCCTACAGACTCTGGGCAAGGAGAACATGCCCCTAACGCATCTCCAAATGGAAAGGGATATGATGTCCTGCTCTCCTCCAAAACAGAATCTTGGAGTGGAGGGGGTGATGGGGGGCGGGGTGAATGTGCTTAATGTAAGGAGGAGAAAATAAACAATGGTCAATGGGAAAAGAGGAAAAATCAAGGAACCAGGACAAGGAGGGGGATTTTTAATAGTAAGATACCCAAGTTTTCACAATGCAAATGCTCATGAGACTAAATAAAGCATGACATAATAAAGCACTTATTTATTTACCTTCGAAATCCCTCTAGATTTAATATATATAGGATTTTATTTGTTTTTTCATTTGGTGCATTGGGTCTCAGTTGCAGTATGCAGGATCTTTGCTCTGTCATATGAAGTTTTTCAAGGCCCTGCACAGACTCTCTCTAGTTGTAGCTCGAGGGCTCAATTGCTCTGCACCATGTGGGATCTTAGTTCTCCAATCAGGCATCCATCCAACATGCATCCCTTGTGTCAAAATGTGGATTCTTTACCCCGGGGCCACCAGGGAAGTCACAATATTTAGGATTTTAAAATACTATATCTAGCTATTCCTAGAAGGCCCACTGCCTAGGAATAAAAGAATATTCTATTTTAGAAAGTCAGATGCCTTTACCCTTCCTCTGCCTGATCCCCTTTTATTTATCAGAAATCAGAAGGATGAGCTGAAGAATCTGGGTATCTTGATTTTGATACAAAAGGAAAAAAAGTCTAAGACTTTGGAAAATAAATGACAAAAGGAATCATTGTATGTATTTTGAGCCTTTGGATGTCTCTACAAGATTAATCCAGGTGGTTGTAAACTTGCAAAATACAGAATATGTCTGTGTGTAGAAGCTAAACATGACACCTTTCTTTTGGAAACCTATTATTCCAGGACCTGGGTGTTTAAAGTGCTCCACGCAGTTTGGGTAGATTGCTTTCCAGGCTCCTTCTTCTCAGTGACTGGGCAATCGTGAATGCATCCTTGTATGGGAGGTAAGGCAGTTTTGTTGTGGCATCAATGGAAAGACTTGAAAAGGCTTCTACATAAAGCAAGAAACCATAATTCCCCATCTTACATTTCATGTCACTTCAATCAGATTGCTTTAGGCCTCCAGGTTCAAAAGTTAGATTGAGCAGCTGGGGTTCCCTCTCCATTCATCATAAATATAGAATCAAAACACAGATCCATCACATCTGTTAACAGATAAATAATATAAAACATACCCTGAGTAATTGGAAAGTTAGTGCCACCTTTGTCCATTCAACTGTCAGACTGTGCTCAGGACCTGGTTTTGCTAAAGAATATTCAAGCATGTCTGTACACATTGAAGAGATTGTGATGGAAAATCATAGATACCATGTATTGATCTATTGAGTTGGCAAAAATGTTTCCTTCAGTTCTTAAGGAAAAATAAAAGACACATTTTTCATTTTCACAAAGAACTTTATTGAACAATGTATTCACCATTTTGTTCCACTATTTTCTGCCATTTTTTCAAGCAACTTCATAATTCCATCTCCCCAAAACTTTTTATTTTTTATGCAAAGAACTGTTCTTGGTACCTTGTACAGTCTTCCAGGGAATTGAGCTTTTTCCCTTTAAAAGAATCTTGCAAAGACTAGACCAAATTGAAATTCTGAAGGTGCAATGTCTGGTCAATACGGTGGATGAATTAAAACTTTCCAGCCAAGCTGTAACAGTTGTTGCCTGATCATCAAAGAAACATGCAGTATCACATTATCCTGATGGAAGATAATGCATTTTCTGTTGACTAATCCTGGATACTTTTCATCAAGTGCTGTTTCAGTTGGTCTAACTGGGAGCAGTACTTGTTGGAATTAATCATTTGGTTTTCCGGAAGGAGCTCATAATAGAGGACTCCCTTCCAATCCCGCCATATATACAACACCACCTTCTTTGGATGAAGACCAGTCTTTGGTGTGGGTGGTGGTGGTTCACTACATTTGCCCCCTAGTCGCTTCCATGCCACATCATTATACAGTATCCGTTTTTCATCACTCATCACAATTGGTTTAAAAAAACAGAATATTTTCATTGTGTTTCAGTAGAGAATCGCATGAAGAAATATGGTCAAGTTGTTTTTAGCTTAACTTATGTGGAACCCAAACAACAAAGTGATTAACATAATTAAGCTGGTGCAAATGATTTTCAGTGCTTGACTTGAATATTTTGAGTATGCTGGCTATCTCCTGTGTGGTGTAATACTGATTGTTTTCAATTAATGTCTCAATTTGACCTCTATCAACTTCGACTGGTCTACCCGACTATGGATCATTGTCCAGTGAGAAATCTCCAGCATGAAACTTTGCAAACCACTTTTAACATGTTTGATCAGTCACAGCACCTGCTCCATACATCATACAAATCTTTTTGTGTTTCAGTTGCGTTTTAACTTTTTTTGAAATAATAAAGCATAATATGCCAAAAATGTTGCTTTTTCTCCTTCCATCTTCAGTATTGAAGTGGCTACACAAAAATTCACTAATTTTGATAAGTATTTTTAAAATGCGTGCTGATATGACAGCTGTCACAATACAATCTAACAAAACTGTTTCGAATAAAGTTAAAGACAGTAAATGCTCCTACAGCCATCTTAGGGAAAACACCAAACTTTTTTGCTAACCCCAAAGATTTGGTCTACATTTGCATGCTGCTAGCTCACCCAGAGATTCCAGCTGTAATTCTGCTGGATGTTTTAGCTTTGACGTCTTACTACTTATAGCCTTGGGGAAATCACTCACTGAGTCTTAGTTCCCACGTGTATAAAAGAAAAAGCTTGGATTTCCAGACTTTAGACCTCATGCTAATGAGTCAGATGGTGCAGTGGCAAAGAATCTGCCTGCTAATGCAGGAGATGCAAGCGATGTGAGTTCAATCCCTGGGTTGGGAAGATCCTCTGGAGAAGAAAATGGCAACCCACTCCAGTATTCTTACCTGGAAAATTCCATGGACAGAGGAGTCTGGCGGGTTACAGTCTATGGGACTGCAAAGAGTCAAACACAACTACACAACTGAGCACAACAATGAGTTTATGGCAAACCTCTATAGATTCAAAGTTCTTTGGCTAATTGGGATTAGTGTTCAGAAATAGTAACTTCACAATGACCCTGTCTGCTGCCTGGCCCAGGTATAATCTATAGGAAAGGCTCCTAAATCCTTTGCTCCTAAAACTCCTGGTATTGTAGACCCACAGCAGTGCAGTCATCACTCTCCATCACTGTCACGGGCAACTGGAATTTTCCCAGAAGGTGTCAGCACTGGTCCTCAGGGTGTATACTTTCTAAGCAGTTTCCAGAAAGTCTTCTTCATTAGGCTTGAGGTGAGAGAACTAGCAACCTTCCTCTTGGAGGAATTAGGAGGGAGGAGTGTTGAAGAATTAGCATAGCAATAGTTATCAAGTGGAATTGCTTCAAAAGGTTCTCTTGCTCTTATATCCTTTCAGAGTCAAAGGGGGTTCCAAGAATATTGAAATACTACAAGCAGGGAGGCTCTGCCTCATAGTTTGGTATCTGAACTAGGAAGAAACTGATTTTAACCTTCTGAAGAATACGTAAATCATTTCAGTTTACATTGAAATCACTTCTTCAGCTACTCAAAGAGATGCTCATTTACACTCAAAACATCTCCTTAGCAAAAAGTCTTCTAATACCAGGCTCCAGGAGACTGGGGGTGGCAGAGGGTGAGATGGTTGGATAGCATCACCAACTCAATGGACATAAATTTGAGCAAACTCCAGGAGATAGTAGGGCATAGAGCAGCCTAGCTGCTACAGTCCATGGGGTTGGGACATGACTTAGTGACTGAACAACAACAACCACAGCAACCTGTCTCAAGATAATTATTATACTTTTTTTCAAAGACTTCAAAAACCATGACCGATTCAACTAAGAACCATGCTTTCATTCCCATTTAAAATAACACCCATCAATTCAGAAAGCATGCAGACGATCCACAAACAAGACTATCCACATTCAGAAAGGCCTCACGTGCTTCTGTATTTGTGCAAGGATGTATATTGTGTGCATGTGCTTAGGATTTCTTAACTGGTCTTGCTGTCATTCCTCAAGTTCTCCAAAAGTGTGACATTCAGCCATTTAAAGGGGTACAGAAACAGGCACAAGATCAATATGAATGATGCTGGTGATTATTGCAGAGACGTGAACTGAGGACAAAGTCTCCTTATTCTGTATTCAAATTAAACAATCTTCACAAGAGGAGGAGAGTGTAATTCCTTCCAGCAGAGGGGTGCAATGAAATAAACTGATGTGGCAGATGGCCACGCCATAATCCACCCTAATTACCATTCATTAGGATACCAGGTTACATCTTGATCAGGACTGAACACAAAGCGTGTGCAGAAACAGCATTTCCATTAACCCCATCCAGAAAAGATGCACTTCTTCACCTTGGTTGGGGAACTTGGTAGGAAACTGAAGCCATGATGATCCCTGCTGAATTCAGTTCCAAGAGCAGACAGGGTTTAAGTTCAGGCTGAGCCCACTCAGAGAAGGGCAACTTCTCCAAAGAGAAACTGAGGCGGTGTAGGACATAGAATGGTGAACCTGAGGGGACCTGAAGACCCTTATATGGGACAAGGTTTAGAAGGGGAAAGTATTGCTTTCATCTTTGTACTTGAAGAAAGGCCATTTCCTGATAAGAGGACAAATCTCCTTGTTTGTGTATCATTTCAGTGCATCTATGCTGTCTCTGCTGCTAGTGTGAAAAGCCTTTTAGCTTGAGTTGAAAAGAAACCAGTGGAAAGAGAGAGAAAAAAAATAAAAGGAAAATGAGTGTACACGACCACCTGCTTTCCTGGGTAGATAGAAAGCGTCAAAAGAAAATACATGTGAGGTGCTTGGGGGCATAATAAATATATGGCATTTTTTTTAGTACTGTCCTTCAGGATGTTGAAAAAATGCTTTCATCTCCTAGGGCTGTGTGATCATCAATTTAAGGGAAATTGCTTCCACCAGCTGATGACGCCCAAATCCATATCTCTAATTTCAGACCCCTCTTTAGAGCTTGGTGCCCATATATCTAGGGTTTTATAGGACACTCATTCATATAGGCAGCCAACAAGCATTTCGTAGGGTGTGCCATGTGGCAGGAAGGGTGTAGTGAGGAATCCACATGGTTCATCACTTAGTGTGGGAGACAAAGTTAAAAAAAAAATTAAAACTTATAAAGCTGGGGAGCAGAGACAACAGGAGCAATGAGCAGGAGCCTGACCTGCCTGGGGTCGTGGAAACCATGGAGGAAATGACATTGAAGCCAAGACCTGAGATCTGAGGAGGGATTACTCAGGGAAAGCTCAGGAAGCAGAGGCCACAAAGATGGAGGAACAGGGAAGGGACACAGTCTTTGCAAAAGCCTAGAAGGAATAAGGATGGTGGGATATTGGGGAAAAAAATAACAGGGCAGCTTGGTGTAGCGGGGACATCAATCATGTTTCAGGTCTGGCCCTCCTTTCGTATCTCTCTTCTTGTGAATAACATGACCATCTTCCCAGTCACCCAGGGCATCTTCCTGTTTGCCTCCTGCAGTCCAATAAATCACCACCTTTCTTCTGAGAGCCTTGCAAATGGGCTTCCTCCTCCCCAAGCCCACCGTCTCTCCCCGAGCTGGCAGCGACCGTCTCTGCTCATCCTCCTGCGTTATCTTGTCTTTCTTCCGGCGGTGACTTACATCATTGACACAGGGCTCGCTCTAGAAGGTGGATGGCACCATCTCTTTTCCCACCAGCGAATACTCATGGCCCTCCAGATTAACACCTGCTCCATCGTGGGCCAGAGGGAGGTCTGTTGTGACTTGCCCTCTGCACAACCTTTCAGATCCCACTCTATGGAGCTGCTTCAAAAGTGTGAAAGTGTTAGTTGCTCAGTTGTGTCCGACTCTTTGCGACCCCATGGACGGTAGCCAGCCAGGCTCCTCAGACAAGAACACTGGAGTGGACAGCCTTTCCCTTCTCCAGGGGATCTCTCTGGCCCAGGGATCGAGCCTGAGTCTCTGGCATTGCAGACAGATTCCTTACTGTCTGAGTCACCAGGGAAGCCCCGACCAAGGAGCTGCTTCATGTGAAGGTTGATTTTATGTGTTAACGTAAGCAGGTCACAGGTGAGCCCAGATATTAAGCTACGCATTATTTCTGGCATGTCTGTGAGGGCACTGGGATGAACTTTGCATGAAAATCAGTGGACTCAGTAAAGGTGTGCCCTCTCCAAGGTGCGTGGAATTGTCCAATCCATTGAGGCCCTGAATAGAACACTAAGGCAGAGGGAGGAAGAATTCCAGCCCTTCCTGCCTCACTGGGGGATGAATTCTCCTGCATTCTCATTTCTCAGGCCTTCAGACTAGGACTGAATGGTACCACTGTCTTTCCTGGGTCCCCAGCTTCCAGATGGCAGACCACAGTGCTTCTCAGCCTCTAAGTACAGAGCTGATTCTTTAGTTTCTATCTACTTATATAAATAGACTAGGTCTGACTCTGTGTGGCCCCATGGAATGTAGCCCACCAGGCTCCTCTGTCCATGGGATTTCCCAGGCAAGAATCCTGGAGTGGGCAGCCATTCCCTTCCCCAGGGAATCTTCCCAACCCAGGGATCAAACCCAGGTCTCCTGCATTGCAGACAGATTCTTTACCGTCTGAGTCACCAACGAAGCCTTAGATACCCTGGGAAATAATAAGCACGAAATGTGAAACTTGAGAGTCTGGCAAGACCTGGTAACTGAAATGTATTAGTCAAGGTTTTCTAGAGAAACAGAATGAATATTTTATATACATAGCTCTCAAGTTTCATGGGTCCTGCTTTTTCTTTCCAAGATGTCCCCGCATTTCCTGTCTAGCTAACTCTATTAATTCTGCAGTTCTCAGTAAAAACATTGTCATCTCTGAACAGCCCTCTTTGGTACATCCATTCCCCGTCTGAGTGCGGGGCCCTGTGTCCTTCTGGGCCGTCTGTGTTTGCCTCTCCACAGCGTAAGTCACAGCATATCTCTTTACTGAGTCTGTCTGCCTTCCTTACTGGGTTCCAGGTGCTTTGGAGGTAGGTATACATTATTTAATCTCATATTAACTTGAGCACAGCATGGCGTCCCCAGGCATTCTCTAATTCTATCCTGCTCTCCTGATTGTCACAAGACGTGTTTCTATGTATTATCTGCTCCACTATGAGGCAGGCTTTGTGACGCCAGGGAGTTTGTCTGTTTTGTTCAATCTTCAGCTTTCACAATGATACCTGGCACAGAATAGGTGTTCAAATCATGGATTTATTGAATGGATGAATGAAGTTAACATTCAAGCCCATATCTTGGCTTTGGCTCATTATTTTTTCAACATGGCAAACACTTTTTTCCCCCAGTTTTCTTTAACATGAGATTTTCTAGTAACTGACTGTGTAACTTAGGACAATCCTTTCTCTGGTTCAGTATTGCCATCTGTGACATCATGATTTTTTTAAATTAAAGTTTTATGTGTCTGTCTTGCAGGGGTGGGGATGTGTTTCCCAGCTTTGCATCCCTAGCCATGATGCTTGATAAATATTTATTGAGTGAATGAATGAATGATGGAGGTGTGGCATCATGCTTATAAAACAACCTCCTTCATTAAATTTTCATGAGGATTAAATGAATTTATAGATGTACAACATTTAAACAGTGTCTGGCACATGGTAAATAGTTGATAAGTGTTAGCTATCCTTTTCCTCATCAAAATTATTTCCATTCTCACTTTATATTCCCTAATCCTTTCAAATCACACCTCTGAAAGTTTTTTCCTATCACAAGGCCTTCAAATAACAGCTATCTCAGTAATTTTAAGGGTCATAGGACTGTCTCACGCATAGCTCCCAGCACAATGCTTTGTAGTTGTTCAGTCGCCCAGTTTTGTCTGACTGTCTGTGATCCATGGACTGCAGCACGCCAGGCTTCCCTGTGCCCCACCATCTCCTGGAGCGTGCCCAAGTTCATGTCCAGTGCTAGGTGGTTGTTAAATGCTTCCGCAGAACAGTTTGGAATCCCTCTTTTAAAATACTTGCATCTTGAGACAGCAAAAGAGACACAGATGTATAGAATGGACTTTTGGACTCTGTGGGAGAGGGAGAGGGTGGGATAATTTGGGACAATGGCATTGAAACACATATACTATCATGTAAGAAACGAATTGCCAGTCTATGTTCAATGCAGGATACAGGATGCTTGGGGCTGGTGCACGGAGAAGATCCAGAGAGATGATATGGGGTGGGTGGCGGGAGGAGGGTTCAGGATTGGGAACTCATGTACACCCGTGGCTGATTCATGTCAATGTATAGCAAAACCAATACAGTATTGTAAAGCAAAATAAAGTAAAAATAAAAATTAAAAAAAAATAAAATACTTGCATCTTTATACACAGGTCATCTCTTTAGATTGCCCACTACTGAACCGATCTGTGCTTTTCAGTAGAAAGTGAGTTTTTTGTATCTGTTCCTCGCACTTTCATTATGAATAACAGTTGCAAGCAGGATAACAACAGCATTTCTATTTTTATACATGACATTCATCCATCTGCTTTTCCAAACCTGGCACCTGAGCAAGATACATTTCACCCTAGATTTAGAAAGGAGCTGAAATTGGGAAAAAAAAAAAAAAAGCATCCCTCAGGTGCTCCAAGAAGCAATAAACACAAGGCTGGACTGTAGCAGCCATTTCCACAGAGATGTTAAAAGGCCAATCTGAGTGTGCAATTCCAGGTACTTTGGAGAGATGCAAGTCACACTATTTTTAGAGCTGGTGGCTTGCAATCCCATGGTGCCAATAAAAGTTTTCATACCCTGGAAATGTACTACTAATAAAAATGAGATCTTTCTGGTGTCTGTGATGAATGCTGGTGGGTACTGAGTAGGTTGTCTGATGCTGGTTTGTGCAACTGTCTATAAGCATAAAGTTTAAGCATCATCCAAAAGATGGCACTGTTTATTTGTATTTTTATCATACTTAATTACAAATGTATCATGCAGGCACATTAATGAACTAAATGAAGATGGAACAGAGATATCATCCGCCACACAAATCAAACTGTCATTTTACTATGAGTCTTTTCTAACTCTTCATCTTGTTCCTTGGCAAATGAATATGCCCAAGCTGTTAAATGTAGTAACTGCAGTGTCAGCAAAACTTTTACTTATTAAATACTTTTTTTTTTCCCTGCCTAAAGGAAATTCTGGAATCCACTTTTGAAATCACTACAGATGCATTATAGAAGAGGGGTAATCAAGACATATTTAACATTTTAATCCTGAAAAGCTTGATTTTCAAATGTGAGTTCTCTAGTGATCACAGGGAAACCAGAACTGGTAGTTGTGGGTCACTGCCTATTAGAAAGCATTGTTCTTTTTTTTCCCCTAGATTCCACATATATGCTTTAACATACTGTATTTGTTTTTCTCTTTCTGACTTACTTCACTCTGTATGACAGACTCTAGGTTCATTCACATCACTAAAAATGACCCAATTTCCTTCCTTTCACAGGTACTGATGAACCTATTTGCAAGGCAAGAATGGACACGCAGTTGTAGAGAACGGACTTGTGGGCACAGGGTGAGAAGGAGTGACCGGCATGTATTGAGAGAGTCGCACTGACATTTGCACACCACTGAGTGTAAAACAGATAGCTAGTGGGAAGCTGCTGTGCGGCACAGGCGCTCAGAGCCACGCTCTGTGCTGAACGCGAGGGTGGGATGGGCGGCAGTGAGAAGAGGGAGCCCCAGGAGAGAGAGATGTACGCTTATGGCTGATTCCCTTTGGTTTACAGCAGAAACTAACATAATATTGCAAAGCGACTATAGTCCAATTTTTAAAAAATAAAAAGAAAGCATTGTTCTTTGAAATTACTTGTGAACAAAAGGTAAAAGCTTCAAAATAACTTTTTAGAACAAATAGGCAATTAGGCATGATGACATTGGTTAAACCCCAAGATATACCGGGGGATATTTCCTTGTAGGAGTGTGGCACATGGTTTTTTTAGGAGCATTTCTGACATTATGACATCAGTTCAGTTCGGTTCAGTTGTTCAGTTGTGTCTAACTCTTTGCAACCCCATGAATCACAGCACGCCAGGCCTCCCTGTCCATCACCAGCTCCCAGAGTTCACCCAAACTCTTGTCCACCGAGTCAGTGAAGCCATCCAGCCATCTCATTCTCTGTCATCCTCTTCTCCTCCTGCCCCCAATACCTCCCAGCATCAGAGTCTTTTCCAATGAGTCAACTCTTCGCATGAGGTGGCTAAAGTACTGGAGTTTCAGCTTTAGCATCATTCCTTCCAAAGAACACTCAGGGCTGATCTCCTTCAGAATGGACTGGTTGGATCTCCTTGCAGTCCAAGGGACTCTCAGGAGTCTTCTCCAACACCACAGTTCAAAAGTATCAATTCTTTGGCGCTCAGCCTTCTTCACAGTCCAACTCTCACATCCATACATGACCACTGGAAATACCATAGCCTTGATTAGACAGGCCTTTGTTGGCAAAGTAATGTCTCTGCTTTTGAATATGCTATCTAGGTTGGTCATAACTTTCCTTCCAAGGAGTAAGCGTCTTTTAATTTCATGGCTGCAGTCACCATCTGCAGTGATTTTGGAGCCCCCAAAAATAAAGTCTGACACTGTTTCTCCACTCTTTCCCCATCTATTTGCCATGAAGTGATGGGACCAGATGCCATGATCTTCGTTTTCTGAATGTTGAGCTTTAAGCCAACATTTTCACTCCATCTTTCACTTTCATCAAGAGGCTTTTAAGTTCCTCTTCACTTTCTGCCATAAGGGTGGTGTCATCTGCATATCTGAGGTTATTGGTATTTCTCCTGGCAATCTTGATTCCAGCTTGTGTTTCTTCCAGCCCAGTCTTTCTCATGATGTACTCTTCATAGAAGTTAAATAAGCAGGGTGACAATATACAGCCTTGACGTACTCCTTTTCCCATTTGGAACCAGTCTGTTGTTCCATGTCCAGTTCTAACTGTTGCTTCCTGAGCTGCATACAGGTTTCTCAAGAGGCATGTCAGGTGGTCTGGTATGCCCATCTCTTTCAGAATTTTCCACAGTTTCTTGTGATCCACACAGTCAAAGGCTTTGGCATAGTCAATAAAGCAGAAATAGATGTTTTTCTGGAATTCTCTTGCTTTTTCGATGATCCAGCGGGTGTTGGCAATGTGATCTCTGGTTCCTCTGCCTTTTCTAAAACCAGCTTGAACATACATATATATGTTAATAAATGAATATATATATATATTTATTTTTCTGGCCTAGCATTTCTTTAGAAAATCACCTTCCCCATTCCTGAATTGCTTCTATTTATTTTCAGTTTATTGGTTAAGGCAAGTCAAATGACAACCTTACATTTAATGGGGTAGACAGATTCAGAGCGGCTGTGACCCTGAGGGGAGGAAAACCAAATATTTTAATAATGAGTACTGTTATCTAAAATTTGAAGGGAATCTTCACAAGGCTTGGAAGCAGAAGCCAGTGAGTGGTTTCACTAAGCTGGTGGGTGGGGGGTTGGGGGGGGAATGGATCATCATGTGTGGAAATGAATAAAATTCCTGATAAAAACTTTTTTTTGAATGAGCACAGAATCATAGCAGGAAAGTACACTGAGTGTTCATTAATGCACATAATAGGATGGGTAGGAATGGTTTTTACTCCAGTGCCTTCAAAGCCACTTGTCACCAGGGCTAGATAAGACCTTTATAGAGTAGAAAACATGTCCCCTGTATACAAAAGAAAACATTCAGGAAACTAGTCTCCTTTCTGATACTAGCAGAAAGCAAACAGCATTCATATGTATTTATTATGGTAGGTAGTACTTGAAATACATCAATTATTCCCAGAACTGCAAGAGAACAGGCAGGTGGTAAACTGCGGGGATGGGTAGCAATTAAGAATTTCCAAGAACTAACAAGGATTTCTCTGATGTACACTTAATAACAGCTGAAATTATATAGGAGAAAGTGCCAGAAATTTTAATTGTGTCTGTTTTTCTTTGTCTTTTACTTCCTATTGCATCCTTCCATATTTGTGATACTGCATAATATGTTCTCAGTGGTTTCCATATAATAACATGTGTGTGTGTTAGCTGCTCAGTTGTGCCTGACTCTCTGCAACCCCATGGCCTGTAGCCTGCCAGGCTCCTCTGTCCATGGGGATTCTCCAGGCAGGAATACTGGAGCGGGTTGCTGTGCCCTCCTCCAGGGGATCTTCCCAACCCAGGGATCGAACCCAGGTCTCCCGCATTGCAGGCAGATTCTTTATCATCTGAGCCACCAGGGAAGCCCAAGAATACTGGAGTGGATAGTCATTCCCTTCTCCAGGGGATCTTCCTGACCCAGCAACCAAACCAGGGTCTTCTGCATTGCAGGCAGATTCTTTACTAGATGAGCTACCAGGGAAGCCCCATAATAACAGGTACTGAAGTTATCTAAGAGCTAAAGATAGGACTCAGTGACATAGGGAAACTGCTTAGATGCAGATGAAGCACTGAAAAAAAAATACCTAAGAGACTAACTGGGACAGGTTTGTTTTCTGTTTCTAGGCATATATGCAATAATGTTGCTGAGCATTTGGTTTCCCTTGATAGTACACATCAAATGAGAACTGTTTGATACCTTTTATAATGTACTTTAGGTGAGCATCAAAAAGTGAATTTGGTCATAAGGTTCACCAGCTTCCAGCTACTTAACGAATATGCCTATGTACTCAGTCGTATCCAACTCTTTGTGACCCCATGGACCTGGGCCCACCAGGATCCTCTACCGATGAGCTTCTCCAGGCAAAAATATTGGAGTAGGTTGCCATGCCCTCCTCCAGGGAATCTTCCTGACCCAGGGATGGAACCCGCATCTCCTATGTCTCCTGTGTTGGCAGGCAGATTCCTTACCACTGAGTCACATGGGAAGCCCACAACGAATAGAGGTGCATAATAAATCTTACTATATCTAAATATAGTAAAGATGTTAAGTTGTAGGTTTCAGAGTCAGACATATCTCAATCTGAAACTTAGCTGCTGTTCACTTTCTGCAGGACCTTGCCCACTTTACTTCGCCTCTCTGAACTCTTGTTGCCACATCTATAAAATCTATCAATCTCAAAACTGTCTCGAGAATTAAATAATAGGATTTATGTAAAGAACTTGGCATAACATCAAGTTAAAATTTTTTCCGAAATTTTACATACTTTATCTGCTTAAACCTCATGATAAGTAAGCAGAAGAAATACTATAGGCGTCACCTAAGAAAATAGAGGTTCAGAAAGTTTGACGTATACTTAGGGAGGTGGTGCAAAGCCTAGGTCTACTGATGTCCAGCTCAGTGAAATTTCCCTGGCCATTACTGTGCACATGACTAAGAAGGACTCTTATTTTTATGGAGTGGTAAGGTTAACTTTTCATGAAAAGCATTTTATTTACTGAATTATTTATTTTAACACCAAAAACATTTGGTATTGGGGTGTAGCCATTTAGCAATGTTGTGGTAGTTTCAGATAAACAGCAGAGAGACTCAGTCACACATATACATGTATCCATTCTCCCCCAAACACCCCTCCCATCCAGGCTGGCACATAGCACTGAGCAGAGTTTCCCGTGCTATATGTAGGCCTTTGTTGGTTATCCACTTTAAATACAGCAGTGCATACATGATCTTCCCAAAGCCCCTAACTATCCCTTAAGAAGGACTCCTGTTTATATGCATTTGATGCCTAGTTTTATATGCATAAATAGCTAGGGTTTGTGTAGCACCTACTTTTTAAATCAAACATGAAACTAGGTATTGTAGTGAAGGTATTTTGTAGATGTGGTTAGCATTTAAAGTTAATTGAATTTGAGGAAAGGAAATAGCCCTTACTAATGTGGTGGACTTTGTTTAATCAGTTGAAGGTCTTAAAAGCAAAACTGAGGTTTCCTGAAGAAGAAATTCTACTTCCAGATTGTAGCATTAAGATCTGTCTGACAGGAACAGCGATGCAGATGTAGACAATGGGCTCATGGGCACAGAAGGGGAAGGAGAAGGTGAAACAAACTGAGAGAGTGACATTGATATATACATATATATATATACACACTCCCAGCTGTGAAGTAGGTAGCTGGTGGGAAGCTGCTGTCTAATACAGGGAGCGCAGCTTGGGGCTCTGTGGTGACCTCTAGTGGTGGGATGGGGAGGTGGGAGGGAGGTTCAAGGAGGAGGAGATAAACGTATACATAAAGCTGATGGAGTTACAGCAGAAACCGACACAACGCAGAAAAGCAATTATCCTCCAGTTAAAAAAACAAGCAAACCCATTTTTTGATTGGGTCGTTTATTTTTCTGGAATTGAGCTGCAGGAGTTGCTTGTATATTTTTGAGATTAGTTGTTTGTCAGTTGCTTCATTTGCTATTATTTTCTCCCATTCCGAAGGCTGTCTTTCACCTTGCTTATAGTTTCCTTTGTTGTGCAGAAACTTTTAATTTTAATTAGGTCCCATTTGTTTATTTTTGCTTTTATTTCCAGTATTCTGGGAGGTGGGTCATAGAGGATCCTGCTATGATTTATGTCAGAGACTGTTTTGCCTATGTTCTCCTCTAGGAGTTTTATAGTTTTTGGTCTTAGAGTTTAGGTCTTTAATCCATTTTGAGTTTATTTTGGTGTATGGTGTTAGAAAGTGTTCTAGTTTCATTCTTTTACAAGTGATTGACCAGTTTTCCCAGCACCACTTGTTAAAGAGATTGTCTTTAATCCATTGTATATTCTTGCCTCCTTTGCCGAAGATAAGGTATCCATTGGTGTGTGGATTTAGGGAGAGGGTGGGATGATTTGGGAGAATGGCATTGAAACATGTATAATATCATATAAGAAACGAATCGCCAGTCTAGGTTCGATACAGGGTGCAGGATACTTGGGGCTGGTGCACTGGAATGACCCAGAGGGATGGTATGGGGAGGGAGGGGGGAGGGAGGTTCAGGATTGGGAACATGTGTACACCCGTGGTGGATTCATGTTGATGTATGGCAAAACCAATACAATATTGTAAAGTAAAATAATAAAAATAAAAATAAAATAAAATATGAAAAAAAAAAAAAACCCAAGCAAACAAAGAGAGACCTGCCTGAGTTTCCAGCCTGCTGGCCTGCCTTAAAAATGCAATTCCCACAATCACATGAGCTAATTCCTTAAAGTAAATCTCTCTCTGAACCATGAGTTTTAATCTCAAGTCATTTCTAGGTAGCATAGTTAGGGTTCTCCATAGAAACAGAACCAACAGGATACAAATGTATGTATGTATATACATATAATGTGTATATGCATATAATATAAATACTGTGTTTATATATATATATTTATCCTGTGTATAAATATTGGGGCTTCTAGGTGGCTCTGGTGGTAAACAACATGCCTGCCAAATGCAGGAGACCTAAGAGACCTGGGTTCAATCCCTGGGTCGGGAAGATCACCTGGAGGAGGGCACGGCAGCCCACTCCAGTATCCCTGCCTGGAGAATCCCACGGACAGAGGAGCCTGGTGGGCTACTTTCTCACTCTGCCTCTTCCAGTCAGCTGCCCTGCCTCAGACTGCTGTGGAGTTAGGATTTTCGCATCGCTACTTCAGAAGCATGGTCCATGATGTTAGATGGGTGGACTCTGGCGGGTGAGAATACTTAAATGACAACACAGACCCACAGATACGAACATCCCCTGACGCCTCAGATGTGGAAGCAGCTTCTTGACTTTGGACATGAACCTCGCATGGTGAGATGATCTCCACAACTCCGAGCCACATGGCGCTCTTCTCAATCCCATCTCCTGCAGCTGTACGATAAAGGCTCAGGAAATGAAAACTCTTTCTTTGCAATTTTGTTCCAAGCCAAGAGGCACAGACATGCCTCTTCCTTCCCCCTTGGGTAAGTTCTTATGATTGCACCCATGAATTTACCTCATGGCATGGATTCCCAGGACAGCACTTGGATCTGGCATTTCACTCCTTCCTGCCCATTCAGGAGCCTCCTTCTGTGACCATCCCCTCCTTCCTTGACAAACTTTACTCATAATGATAAGCGAAAGCGAAAGTATTAGTCAGCCCTCAGTCACGTTTGACTCTTTGCGACCCCATGGATTGTAGCCCACCAGGCTCCTCTGTCCATGGGATTCTCTGGGCAAGAAAACTGGAGTGGGTTGCCATTTCCTTCAGAGATCAAACCCGGGTCTCCTGCATTGCAGGCAGGCTCTTTACCATCTGAGCCACCAGGGAAGAGACAAGGATGGTGGTAATAATAACCTCCATATAGAAACCGTGGCACCGAATCAAGTTGAAGTCTGTGAAGACACTGTAACCTTTTCACTGTATAAATGAGGCAACTGCAGCTTAGAGAAGTGGCGTATGTGCCCACGCTCCGTATGCATTTCTTTCCTAGGAAAAAACCTGCAGTTCAAAATCAAGTCTGTTTGAATCCAAGAGTATTGAGCCATTGCAGCCAATAGTAATCGTAGCACAAAAGGCATGGTGTCTTGGTTTCCTCAGCCTATTTTAGGTATAAAGCTCAGCCTCACAAAAGTACGATTTACAAAGTGATACCACAGGGTCAGGCACATCCTCATGAGTCCCTGGGTCCTGCCCCATCAGGTCTTCAGCCCACGGATCTCTTAGTGTAAGCTGGCACGGTTATGGGAGGAGGTGTCCTCTCCCATGACAACCTCCTCCTCTTTAAAAGCCGAAGGCAGATACTATGTGATCTCACTTTTATGTGGAAGCTATAAAGGAATGGTGCAAATGAACCTATTTATAAAACAGAGATGAACCCGGACCTAGAAAGCAAACTTACGGTTCCCAAAGGGGACAGAAGGCAGGGACGGGGGAGATAAATTAGGAGTCTGGGATCAACAGATACACCCTACTTAAAAAACAAACAAACAAACAACAAATACTTACTGTATAGCACAGGGAACTATACCCAATATCTTGTAATAAACCATAATGCAAACACATCTGAAAAAGAATATATATATATATATATATGTATAACTGAATCACTTTGCTGTATACTTAAAACTAACACAACATTGTAAATTAACTTACTTCAATTTTTTTAAAGTCAAAAAAGCAACTATACTGCAATAAAAATTAATTTTTAAAAAATCTATTTTATAAATAATATATTTTTAAAGAATTTTGCTAAACTTTTTAACATTCTAAGGAAAGTTTAAAATTTGTTTTAATAGAGACAGCAAAAGAGACACAGATGTATAGAACAGTCTTTTGGACTCCGTGGGAGAGGGAGAGGGTGGGATGATTTGGGAGAATGGCATTGAAACATGTATACTATCATGTAAGAAACAAAGTGCCAGTCTATGTTCGATACAGGATGCTTGGGGCTGGTGCATGGGGATGATCCAGAGAGATGATATGGGGTGGGAGGTGGGAGGGGGATTCAGGATTCAGGATTCAGGAGCTTGTATACACACGTGGTGGATTCATGTCAATGTATGGCAAAACCAATACAGTATTGTAAAGTAAAATAAAGTAAAAAAAATTTGTTTTAATAAAGAATACAGAAATAAATATTTGAAAGAATCAATGGTTGACTCTTACAGGTCTACTCTGGCCTATAGAGTAGAAAACTCATGCTTGGGAGTGGGGCTGCTGGCAACCTGGGTTTTCCTGGGCTTTGTAACTATGTTAGTGCGGAACACCTGCTGCACGGGTGGCAGTCTCCACATTTCTCCACAGTGGGTTCCCATCACAGACTCCTCCCACCCCTGCCATAGTTTTGTCCTGTCTCACGCTTGGGACGTTCATGGGTGGTGAACCTTAAGAGACTCAAACTGAAAGTGAAAAGCACAGGCATTAGGGCCAGACAAACTTGAGCTGGAATGCCTGCTTCCCATCCGCTCAGCGTGTGACAGGCGATGAGCTGCGTAACCTGTCTGTGCTCCGTTCTCCCACGGGAAATGCAGCTCCTCACTGCCCCGCGGGTTGGTGTAAGGAATGTAGTGGACTATGTATGTAGAGAAGTGTAGTGTGCGGAGCTCCGCGCGTGGAAGGTGGTAAGCCCTCACTACAGGTGCTGATTTTCATTCCTGGTGGATCCAGATGTTTGCACCCATTGTATGTAAATTACCTCCCCACTGTATATAGCCGTATAGTTTCTGTTTATTGTCTCATGGACCAAACTGCATGCTCCTTACAATCAGGAGAGTGATGTTCACCTTCAGGGTTGATCATACAATTGCTCCATAAATATGTATCATGTTGACTGACTGAACTCCTACTGTATGTGGTACATAAAATTAAGTACTGGACCCCAGATGTACCTATCTTGGAGGAATTTGTGGTTTAACAAAGAATTTTTAAAGAGATAGTCTATTTTTTTTTTCTCCTCTACAGTTCAAATTTATGCGCTGCTAGAAATGAACTATGACTGGAAAGTTAAGCACGTGTGTGCTTCTGTGTGTCTTTGGTTAACGTAGACAGGCCTAGTGAATAGTAGAACCGTGACCTGAAATGAAGTCTGGAGAACCTATTTCTGTGCTGTGAGTGACCGTCTCCCTGGCTGCCCCTCCGAATCTTGGTACCAATGAGATGATGAGGTACATTAGGTAGATCTACCAATGAGGTCAATGTCATCTGTTAAGTACCGGGGTGTGCTGCCCACTTTGAGCCTCACAGGTCTCTCACCTATAAAATGGGGTGATCATCCTGCCCAAGTGAGGATTAAATTAGGCTGTGTTGAAGCGTCTGGCAAGTGACATCTATTAGGCACTCAGTAGGTAGCAGCTAACATTCTTCAGCTGCAGCTCGCAGCTCAGTCACAGGGTCCTTTATGGATGGAGCTGCCCTCCTCCATGGATTGACTTATTGGCTCCCGCTCCTCTCCTTGGCAGGGGCTTCCCTGGTGGTTCAGTGGTAAAGAATCTACTTGCAATGCAGAAGACAACCCAGGATCGATCCCAGGGATGGGAAGAGGCCCTGGAGAAGGAAATGGCACTCCATTCCAGTATTTTGGCCTGGGAAATCCCATGGACAGAGGAGCCTGGTGGGCTACAGTCCATGGGGTTGCAAACATAACTTAGTGACTAAATAACAACTCCCCTTGGTAGGATGGCTCCTGTCTTGCTCACTGCTGTCTCTCCAGCACCTTCCAGTGAGTGGCACATGAATGGAGCTTTATATTTCAGTGTTTGACAAATGAAGATTCTATTACAGATGCAGGAACCACATGGCTTCTTCCTATAGGAATTTTCTCCATTCATGATATGGAAGGTGCCCAACCTGCCATAAAAGGGCTTCTATAAAACACCTATGAGATTTTCTACTCTTTAAATATATTTATATCTATAATTTTTTTCCTCAAAATTTAAATATAAAATTATCATATGATCCTACAATTCCACTTCTGAAAGCTGAGGTACATATACACAAAGGAGTGTTACTCAGCCATTAAAAAGGATACATTTGAATCAGTTCTGATGAGGTGGATGAAACTGGAGCCAATTATACAGAGTGAAGTAAGCCAGAAAGAAAAACACCAATACAGTATACTAACACATATATATGGAATTTAGGAAGATGGTCATGATAACCCTATATGTGAGACAGCAAAAGAGACACAGATGTAAAGAACAGACTTTTGGACTCTGAGGGAGAGGGAGAGGGTGGGATGATTTGGGAGAATGGCATTGAGACATGTATACTATCATGTAAGAAAGAAATCGCTAGTCTAGGTTCGATACAGGATACAGGATGCTTGGGGCTGGTGCACTGGGATGACCCAGAGAGATGATATGGGGAGGGTGATGGGAGGGGGGTTCAGGGTTGGGAACTCATGTACACCTGTGGTGGATTCATGTCAATGTATGGCAAAACCAATACAGTATTGTAAAGTAAAACAATAAAATTTAAAAAAAAAAGAATTGAAAGCAGGGAATTAAACAGATATTTGCACATCCATGTTCATAGCAACATTATTCACAATATCCAAAGGGTGGAAATGATCTAAATGTCAGTTTGGGATAAGCAAAATGTGGTATACATACACACAACAAAATATCATTCAGCTTTAAAAAAAAAAAAAGAAAGGAGCACAAAGGGAGCTCCCTGATGGTCCAGTGTCTGGGAGTCCATGTTTTCACTGCGTGGGGCCCGGGTTTGATCCCTGGTCAGGGAACTAAGATCCTGCATGACACACAGACCAGTCAAAACGAAAATCAAAAAATAAATATCATGTCAGTGTGCTTTCTTAACAACAACAAAAAAGGAACACAATTCCAGTACACGCTACATACTATGGACGAACCTTGAAAACATTATGTTACGTGAAATGTCAGACACAAAAAGACAAATGCTGTGATTCCTTTCACGTGAAGTATCTAGAATAAGCAAATTCCTAGAGACAGAAAGGAGAGCAGAGGTTACCAGGAAGGGAAGGCAGAAGAGAGAGTTATTCTACAATGCAGAGTTTTTGTTTGAGATGGAAAATGGGTGGAGATGGATGGGGATAGAGGATTTCACAACAATGGGAGTCTACTTAACGCCTCTGAATTGCCCTTACAAATGGCTAAAACGGGACGCTTCATGTTATGTATATTTGCCACAATACAAACAACCTTACGTAGGATAGTTGACACCAGTAGGAGAGTCTGCTCTGCTCAGTGGGAGCAGGGGCAGGGAAGAGGCCACCCCGTGGAAACTCCAGCTCGGTCAACGCTTCCAGTGCTGCTGGTCATTCTAATTACCACTGGCACTCGACTGTTCCTCACGGTCTCAACTGGGGGCTGTGTCGCTTGGCCCCTGTCGGATCCTGATTGCCCCGCAGAGCTGCCTTCCCCGCTGTAATTGTCTTTTCCGATCACCCGGTAGAAGGAGAGCAATCATTTGCTTGAACCTGATTGCGTCCTCAACATGACACTGGCTGCTGGGCATAACAGCATGCATGGAATTCAGCTGATTTGAAATGTTTTCCCCAACTGGCTTTCTCTCCACCCCACAACCCAAGCCTATCTTCTCCACTTCTTTGGCTTAACTGCATCTCCCACTCTTCTCAGTACGGTCCAACTGTCAGGGTAGAAATGGTATCCATGCCCCTCTGAATTTCCCATTGATATCAGAAATCCATATCAGAGTAAGCCTGTCTATACTGCATATCAGAAATGATTTTTTTTTTTCCTCCTTAGCTGCCAGAACCGTTCCCATCACTGAGAATCAAATCTATTCCACAAGCTCATATATCATCATTACCTACAATACAGATTCTGAAATCCAAGCGGACCTGGCAATTTTATTGATGCTCAGAGCGGAACAGAGCCCAGGTCACCCTGAATCCGTTGCGCTGGCTTTGCCTTGCTGACAACAACAAACATGTCACTGACAAAATTACTGGAACAAAGATAACTTGGTAAGTTCAGCGCAGAATGCAACTTGTCAGTGACAGAGGTGGGATATTTTTATCCTTCTAACTCAATGCTAATGAAGTTGGTGGGAATAACTCCTGCCTGAAAAGGTGCACCTCAGGAACAGGGAGACGCAGAAAAGCACTAGAGTCGGCTTGTTCTCAGAGTCATTTTTCTCGATAGAGCTATGATTTAATCAGGGGATCTTAAAAAGAGCTAAGAAGTTGGGGACCCAGAGCAATAACCAATAAGGTCGGATTTGTCACCCATAAGCATGGCCCCGGATCAGCTCTGGGAGGCTGAGCTAATCTGTCACACCTGGGTCTCAATGTTCCCATTTGTGCAGTGGAAGTCATACTGTGTGGCCCTTTGCTCTTTTGAGGATTACACACTACTTATTAAGTGACTGGAGATCTAAGGTGAGAAAGACCACACGATCATTTTAACAAGGGCTGAAGTGGGGAAAGAAAAATGCTCACTCCATCATGAGAAGTTACTGTCTGGCTCTATAAAGGGATGTGAAGGGGGAAAGGAGGGAGGGCGATCAGAAAGGGGAAAGATGTCAGTTGATTGGAGGAAGATGAAGGAAAGAAGAAAGAATAAAGACCTGTCAGAAGTCCCCAAACCTATCCTCAGGTGTGACAATTCACCCAAAGCACTCACAGGACCCCAGAAACATGCCATAGCCATGGTTATGTCTGTTACGGCAAAAGGATGCAGATTAAAGTCAGCAAAGGAAAAAGGTGCTTCAGAGACCAGGCACAGGGCTCCCAGCTGCCTTCTCCTGGTGGAGTTTCATAGACAGCACTCAATTCTCCCGGGAGTGATGTGTAACAACACATTAATTAAGTGCTGCCAGTCTTGGTGTGCAGTTTTCTTGGAGATCAGTCAATCGCACAGTCGTGGAGCACCCGTATGAGTGCCCTTGACTCCTCAGTCTCCAGCCTCCTTTGGAGGTCAAAGTTTCAGGAACACAAAAATACAGAAGCCATAATATTAGCATAAACGATCTATTGTGGCTTAAGGTCCAGGTAGACAATGACATGGCTATCAGGTATGATATTTCATGGGCCCAGAGGTGATGTCTCTGGAGCCAGTTAAGAACCAGTCCTTTCTCGGATATGCTGTATGTCCAGGCACCCCTGTCTGTCAAGTTAAGCCTTTACTGCACAGACTGGAAAGAAATAGAGCCTGAATCCCTACTGCTCATCCATCTTAAGGGTTGTTCTGTTTGGTTGCTCAGTTGTGTCCGACTCTTTGGACCTCATGTACTGTAGCCTGCCAGGCTCTTCTGTCCATGGGGTTTTCCAGGCAAGAATACTGGAGTGGGTTGCCATTTTCTTCTCCACGGGATCTTCCCAACCCAGGGATTGAATCCATGTCTCCTGCATTAGCAGGTGGATTCTTTACTGCTGAACCACCTGGGAGGGCCATCTTAAGAGTAGGACCCTGCTAAGTAAGCTTAACTCATGCACATATGTACTAGCACATTACTAACATTACTGTTACTGCAAACACAAAATTCATCCATTACCACTTCTTTCTTTCAAACGTTTCTCAACTGATTTTATTTTCAGGATAGGACAATGTTTTACCTTCTCTTGCTACCTTCTCGTGTGTTTCTTTTAATAGTCAAAGACAGCATAACCCAGCATCTTTCCCTTTTTCTTGACTGCCTGTATGTTCAGGGTTAAGTTTCCTGCTCATTGTAGTGACTTTCTCAGCCTGTTTTCTGGCACAATTGCTGTCTTCTCTTCCCTTTTTCAGTGTGACAGAGTAGAAAAATCAGGACTTTGGAACAAAGGTATGGACTCAAATACTGGCTACTCAACATGCTGGCTGTGTGGCTTCAGATAAGCACTCAGCCCATTCAAACATTCTCTCTTGGTAAAAGGACTTCACAAAGTTGTTGTAAGGATTAGAGATAAGGATATAAAATGCCTCCTGTTTGATGGGTGCTAAATAGAGGGTGAAAGTGAAGTGAAAGTCATTCAGTCATGTTCGACTCTTTGTGACCCCATGGACTGTAGAGGCCATGGAATTCTCCAGGCCAGAACACTAGAGTGGGTTTCATTCAGTTCAGTCACTCGTCGTGTCTGACTCTCTGCGACCCCACTGCAGCACAGCAGGCCTCCCTGTCTATCACCAGCTCCTGGAGTTTACTCAAGCTCATGCCCATTGAGTTGGTGATGCCATCCAACCATCTCATCCTCTGTTGTCCCCTTCTCCTCCCGCTTTCAATCTTTCCCAGCATCAGGATCTTTTCCAATGAGTCAGCTCTTTGCATCGGTGGCCAGAGTATTGGAGATTTAGCTTTAACATCAGTCCTTCCAATGAATATTCAGGACTAATTTCCTTTAGGATGGACTGGTTGGATCTCCTTGCAGTCCAAGGAACTCTCAAGAATCTTCTCCAACACCACAGTTCAAAAACATCAATTCTTTGGCACTCAGCCTTCTTTATAGTCCAACTCTCACATCCACACATGACTACTGAAAAAACCATAGCCTTAACTAGATGGACTTTTGTTAGCAAAGTAATGTCTCTGCTTTTTAATATGTTGTCTAGGTTGGTCATAACTTTCTTTCAAAGGAGTAAGCGTCTTTTAATTTCATGGCTGCAGTCACCATCTGCAGTGATTTTGGAGCCCAAAAAAATAAAGTCTGACGCTGTTTCCACTGTTTCCCCATCTATTTGCCATGAAGTGATGGGACCAGATGCCATGATCTTCGTTTTCTGAATGCTGAACTTTAAGCCAACTTTTTCACTCTCATCTCTCACTTTCATCAAGAGGCTCTTTAGTTCCTCTTCACTTTCTGCCGCAAGGGTGGTGTCATCTGCATATCTGAGGTTATTGATATATCTCCTGGCAATCTTGATTCCAGCTTGTGCTTCTTCCAGTCCAGCGTTTCTCATGATGTACTCTGCATAGAAGTTAAATAAGTAGGGTGACAACATACAGACTTGACGTACTCCTTTTCCTGTGTGGAACCAGTCTGTTGTTCCATGTTCAGTTCTACCTGTTGCTTCCTGACCTGCATACAGATTTCTCAAGAGGCAGGTCACATGGTCTGGTACTCCCATCTTTTTCAGAATTTTCCACAGTTTGTGGTGATCTACATAGTCAAAGTCTTTGGCATAGTCAGTAAAACAGAAATAGATGTTTTTCTGGAACTCTTGCTTTTTCAATGATCCAACGTATATTGGCAATTTGATCTCTGCTTCCTCTGCCTTTTCTATTCAAAATCCAACTTGAGCATCTGGAAGTTCACGGTTCACGTACTGCTGAAGCCTGGCTTGGAGAATTTTGAGCATTACTTTACTAGCGTGTGAGATGAGTGCAGTTGTGCAGTAGTTTGAGCATTCTTTGGCATTGCCTTTCTTTGGGACTGGAATGAAAACTGACCTTTTCCAGTCCTGTGGCCACTGCTGAGTTTTCCAAATTTGCTGGCATATTGAGTGCAGCACTTTCACAGCATCATCTTTTAGGACTTGAAATAGCTCAACTGGAATTCCATCACCTCCACTAGCTTTGTTCATAGTGAGTGGGTAACCTTTCCCTTTTTCAGGGGATCTTCCCAGCCCAGGGATCGAACTCAGGTCTCCCACATTGCAGGCAGATTCTTTACCAGCTGAGCCACCAGGGAAGCTCCCCAAAAGGGTAGCTATTCTTATTACCCTGTCTTTTCCCTCTGTGGATTATTTTTACCTCTCTGCCTGAGGGTTTGGGGGGAGTTAAATTAAATTTCCTTAAATCTCAATTGGTAGTTGACAGGATGTAAACATATAAACAGCTTGTGAGAGTCTGGGTTAGTCACTTTATGTCATGGATGCAAGAATTGGCCTCCCAGGTCTCTGGTTGCAGGGAGTATACTCTACTGATAGCCCCATGCTTTTCTGCCCCTGAGCCGAGGCCACCTTCTTATGGGCTGCTCCTTGATAAATGCCACAGGAATAGTAAGGCAGCCCATTCTCAGGAAATGACATATCCCTCCGACAAACAACCTTGCCCCAGTGGCCTTCCTGAACTTTCCTTAGAGCTAACGGCACTGCATCCAAGGTACTTCCACTGGACTGCCAGTCCTTCCCCCATCCTGTCTCTTTCACTCAATTCAGAGCTGTATATGGAGTGACATCCCTTCCAGCTTTTCCTGGAGCCCACCTTATTTTTCTCTCGTAGATGTTTTCCATCATAAGTTTCTTGCATATTTAATCTCACCCTGACACCTGCTTCTTGGAGGCTCCATTCTTGCCCCAGACTGTTGACCTAGAACGTGGTGGTTGACAGAGTGGGCTGCTCCTTATAGGAATAAGCTTTACCTGTCACAGACCCAATATGGTACCGGTGGTTTCCTTACACTGTACTGACCCAAGTACTGGTTCTGCAAAAACTTACAAGTGCAATAACCAGAGACACTCCCTTGGGTTACTTGGTTGCACTTTGAAAGGAAGGGATGGTCCACACAGCTTCCCTCTGGGTCATGAGACTGTCCCAGACAAAAGCTAACATCAGAAAGAGCACGCCTGGTCCTCAGGGGGTGGATTGGGCTGTTTGAAAGTTCTGATCTGCGTGTTTCTAGGCAGTATTTCCCTTCCTTAAGCTACACACCTCCCACCCAGGAGCATTCATTCCTCCTCAACTGACTAAATTACATGTAAGCACAGATTCTCAGCTGTTTACCTTCTCACCTCAATCAATAAGGATGTGAGAGCAAATAGCTTGACATCTATTAGTTGAAGCAGCGTGCACACGTTGTTGAGGTTGCTGTTGTGCTCCAAGTCTGTTCAGGGAACTGAAATCGATTGAAACTACTCCGAGAGTCTGAATTTGGGACAGTTTGAATGCTGCCTAATCTCTGCCGGGACACTTCTTCTTTTGAATGTGTCTGTAATGCTGGAACATTCCTTGCCATGTATTTGCACTCAGCTGGCACAGTTTACCTGTTTCTAGATACAAGCCTCAGTCACAACCATGGGTCCGGTGAGGAAAGCCTCTGCTAGCACTGAAGCCCAGAGGCCTGACCAAGGGGAGAGGGGTTGCAGTGAGTATGTCAAGGATGGTCCCTGTAGCCAGAGGCAGGCAGTTGACAACAGGTGTGCAATCAGCCAAATCTCTACCTGCGGATGGAAGCTTTAGATGGGGGGAGGGGATGTCAGGTAGCTGGAAATAGGTAGAACTCCAAGCACAGTGGTGGTCAAACCCAGGAATATTTGTCAGGAGGGGTGTGGTTCCATTCCCTGAGAAGGAAGGATCCTGGGAAGGAAAGCATACAGCCTCTGTATGCTGAGGCTGAGGCAGAAAAATCAGGAAGCCAGTTATTAGCAGGAGACTGGTGGGAAAAATAATGCAGGAGCCCAAGTGCTGGAATGCATGGCCAGAGTGGGGACTGTGACAAGGCCGACAGTGCTCCATGGAAAAGCTACTCGGGATTATCATGACCAAGGGGAAGATCTGCGTCTGATTATGGTCTGGGAGGAGGATGAGTTTCCTACAGGTCTATGGGGAGGGGCTGGGGAGACAGGAAAGGAACAAGAAAGAAAGGAATTAAGTCAAGAAAGTTCCAACCAGAATTGAAAGAGACACATGTACCCCAATGTTCATCACAGCACTGTTTACAATAGCCAGGACATGGAAGCAACCCAGATGTCCAGCGGCAGATGAATGGATAAGAAAGCTGTGGTACATATACACAATGGAGCATTACTCAGCCATTAAAAAGAATACATTTGACTCAGTTCTAATGAGGTGGATGAAACTGGAGCCTATTATACAGAGTGAAGTAAGTCAGAAAGAAAAACACCAATACAGTATATTAACACATAACCCTTATGGCAGAAAGTGAAAAAGAACTAAAGAGCCTCTTGATGAAAGTGAAAGAGGAGAGTGAAAAAGTTGGCTTAAAGCTCAACATTCAGAAAACTAAGATCATGGCATCCGGTCCCATTACTTCATGGCAGATACATGGGAAAACAGTGGAAACAGTGGCTGACTTTATTTTTCTGGGCTCCAAAATCACTGCAGATGGCGACTGCAGCAATGAAATTAAAAGACACTTACTCCTTGGAAGGAAAGTTATGACGAATCCAGACAGCATATTAAAAAGCAGAGACATTACGTTGCCAACAAAGGTCTGTCTAGTCAAGGCTACGGTTTCTCCAGTGGTCATGTATGGATGTAAGAGTTGGACTATAAAGAAAGCTGAGCGCCAAAGAATTGATGCTTTTGCACTGTGGTGTTGGAGAAGACTCTTGAGAGTCCCTGCAAGGAAATCCAATCAGTCCATTCGAAAGGAGATCAGTCCTGGGTGTTCATTGGAAGTACTGATGTTGAGGCTGAAACTCCAATACTTTGGCCACCTCATGCAAAGAGCTGACTCATTGGAAAAGACCCTGATGGTGGGAAAGATTGGGGCAGGAGGAGAAGGGGACAACAGAGGATGAGATGGTTGGATGCCATCATTGACTCGATGGACATGGGTTTGGGTGAACTCCAGGAATTGGTGATGGACAGGGAGGCCTGGCATGCTGTGGTTCATGGGGTCGCAGAGTCGGACACGACTGAGCAACTGAACTGAACTGATATATATGGAATTTAGAAAAATGGTAACAATGACCTATATGAGAGACAGCAAGAGACACAAATGTAAAGAACAGTCTTTTGGACTCTGTGGGAGAGGGCAAGGGTGGAATGGTTTGGGAGAATAGCACTGAAACATGTATATTATCATATGTGAAACAGATTGCCAGTCCAGGTTCGATGCATGAGACAGGGTGCTCAGGGCTGGTGCACTGGGATGACCCTGAGGAATGGGATGAGGAGGGAGGTGGGAGGGGGTTCAGGATGGGGAATACATGTACACCCATGGCTGATTCATGTCAATGAATGGCAAAAACCACTACAATATAGTTTAGTAATTAGCCGCCAATTAAATAAATTAATTTTTTTTTTAAGTTAAGAAAGTTCCAGAGATTGGAATACAAGCAAAAGAGTATAGCAAGAAGCACCAAAGATCAAGATTTAGGTAGAAGGACCCTCCCTGCCTCTATGGTCCTACTAACACTTCATTGTCAAAAACATCACAAAAGCTATAGGTTTCCTTGCTCTCTCAGCCTGTGCATGGTTCCTAAGTGGGGTAGGTGCCCTCTTGGCTAATTCAGCTCTAGAAGTCTTGGTAGCTTGGCCCTCCTCTTAGCTGGGCTGCACTAGAGCCTCTTGTGCTACCTCCCCAGCAGCCAACATAGAGACTGGAGCTTCCCCAGGTGCCTCCGCCAACTTTGTTCAAGGGAATGCTACTCTTAGGGGATTTGTGAATGGAGACATCATTGTGGCTGTGTCACTTTGGCTTCTTTTCCTTTCAGAGGGTGTCCAAGACTATCTGTGCATGCTTCTTTCTCCTTAATGAGGAAATCAGAGGCATTTTTTTGTCAGCCATCAGCAGCTCCAAAAACTATGAGCCACCATAAAGCCATTAGCCTTCCTGGTTTTCCACGCTCCCACTCAACGCCCATTCACTCTGTGACTCGAGCCTTTAGCCTTTGCTCCTTTGACACCACATTGCCATACCTCTGTTAACTTTTCCTCCTTCCTGGGAACTGCCATTTTAGCTGCTCATTTGCTTAATTTACCTCTATTGCTGATACTTACAAAAAGACTGAATATGTAACAGATGGTGCCTTGGGATGGATGGATGTTATGGATGCAGAACTGTCAACACACCTATCTCCATCCCATTTTAACTTTCACCTTATGTTCCCCGATGGATTGCTGACAATGGGCTAAGCTGATGTGTGCTGCCAGCACCTGTATTCACATCAAATTTAGTCATTCTTTTTTTCCTCCTGTTCTTCCTCCCTCACTCTACCCTCACTATATTTGGCTTCTCAGTGCTTTCATAATGATCTCTATAGCATCTTTAAACACTATTCCACCTCATTTAAAATGTGGCATAAATGACGGGGTTTTTGACAAATTAAATAATAATAAGAAACCATTTCCAATATTCTGTATTTTTCCATTAAGTTCCCCCAAAATAGTGATTATAGCAGTAACATTCTCTCTCCACAGTTAATGATGTGCTAGCCCTGGTTTCATTAAAAATCTCATTATTCAAAGATTTATAACTCAGTCCAAGAAATCTCCCATGAAGTTGGAAATAGACCCAATCTCAGTACAGAAACTTACTTTTAAAGTATTTGAGTGAGGACTGAGTATACAGTGAAGAGACTGGCTAATAAATAGACATCTCAGGATGTTGAAATGATCAGGAAAAAAATCAACAACATGAAACTTAACATATGTTATTGTTGAGGACTATATGCAGGTTGAAAAGTTGTAAAATAGAAAGAATGGATATTTGTGAGTTAGAAGATCTGACTTTACTTCTGATTCTGTTCCCTAATCACTGTTTAAGCAATTTTCTGGAACTTTCTGGGTGAAGTGACTTTTTCCATCTAAAGAATGACCATGTGATCTCTAATAACACATTTATACTACTCTTAAAACATCAACTGATTATAAAGTGGAGATTTAATTTCCTCATTAAAAGGAACAAGGACTACTGCACAGAAGTGGCTGATTTCAGGGTTGGAATAGTGTGGGTGAGTCTGGAATGTCTTGCTTTGCCAGAAATTAAGGAAGTGCTCAAAGAAGTGCTGGGACATGAAGAAAGGAAGCAAGTGCCACCTTGAAGTGCTCTCACTGGCCAAATATGGGACTACTGGAGCACTAACATATTTAAATATGACAATAAATTATGAGAGACAGAACTAGAGAGATTAAAAAAAGAACAAATAATAAAGCAAATGGAGCAAAATGTTACAAAAATACATTTTTTTTCTAATTTCTTTAGGAGGAAAGTTAGGTCAATTATGTGAGATTTTTCTTGTTTCTTGAGACAGGCCTGTATCACTATAAATTCCTTGCTTAAGACTGCTTTTGCTTTGTCCCATAGATTTTGGAAAGTTCTGTTTCTATTTTTCTTTAGTCTCAAGGTATACTTTGGTATCATTTCTGATATCTTCTTTGGCCCATTGGTTTTTTAGTAGCATGTTGTTTAGTCTCCGTGTGTGTGTGTTTTTTCAGTTTTCTTCCTGAAATTGATTTCTAGTTTCATGCCATTATGGGTGGAAAAGATGTTTGATATGATTCCAATCTTCTTAAATTTATTGAGACTTGTTCTGTGGCCTAGCACATGATCTATCCTAGAGAGAGTTCCATGTGCACTTAAAAAGTGTGTGTATCCTGTTGCTTTGGGGTAGAATGTTCTCTCTATATATATTAAGATATTTGGTCTAGTATATCATTTGAGGTCATAGTTTTATTATTGATATTTTGTCTGGATGATCTATCCACTGATATAAGCGGTGTATTAAAGTTTCCTACTATTATTGTACTGCTGTCAATTTCTTTTTTGTTTCTGTTAATATTTGCTTTATATACTTAGGTGCTCCCATGTTAACTGTACATATATTCTCTTCTTGTATTGACCCCTTTATTATTATATAACATTCTGCTTTGTCTTTTGTTATAGACTTTGTTTTAAAGTCTATTTTGTCTGATATGAATATTGCCACCTCAACTTTTTTGTTATTTCCATTTGCATGGGAACCCTTTAATATTCCCTCACTTTGTGTGTGATTATAGCTCCAGCAATACATGAACCAAGAACTTCCTGATGTTCAAGCTGGTTTTAGAAAAGGCAGAGGAACCAGAGATCAAATTGCCAACATCTGCTGGATCATGGAAAAAGCAAGAGAGTTCCAGAAAAATATCTATTTCTGCTTTCTTGACTATGCCAAAGCCTTTGACTGTGTGGATCACAAGAAACTGTGGAAAATTCTGAGTGAGATGGGAATACCAGACCACTGGACCTGCCTCTTGAGAAATCTGTATCCAGGTCAGGAATCAACAGTTAGAACTGGACATGGAACAACAGACTGGTTCCAAATAAGTAAAGGAGTATGTCAAGGCTGTATATTGTCACCCTGCTTATTTAACTTCTATGCAGAGTACATCATGAGAAATGCTGGACTGGAAGAAACACAAGCTGGAATCAAGATGGCCGGGAGAAATATCAACAACCTCAGATATGCAGATGACACCACCCTTATGGCAGAAAGTGAAGAGGAACTAAAAACCCTCTTGATGAAAGTGAAAGAGGAGAGTGAAAAAGTTGGCTTAAAGCTCAACATTCAGAAAATGAAGATCATGGCATCCGGTCCCATCACTTCACAGGAAATAGATGGGGAAACAGTGGAAACAGTGTCAGACTTTATTTTTGGGGGGCTCCAACATCACTGCAGATGGTGACTGCAGCCATGAAATTAAAAGACGCTTACTCCTTGGAAGAAAAGTTATGACCAACATAGATAGCATATTCAAAAGCAGAGACATTACTTTGCCGGCTAAGGTCCATCTAGTCAAGGCTATGGTTTTTCCAGTGGTCATGTATGGATGTGAGAGTTGGACTGTGAAGAAGGCTGAGTGCCGAAGAAATTGATTCTTTTGCACTGTGGTGTTGGAGAAGACTCTTGAGAGTCCCTTGGACTGCAAGGAGATCCAACCAGTCCATTCTGAAGGAGATCAGCCCTGGGATTTCTTTGGAAGTACTGATGTTAAAGCTGAAACTCCAGTACTTTGGCCACCTCATGCAAAGAGTTGACTCATTGGAAAAGACCCTGATGCTGGGAGGGATTGGGGGCAGGAGAAGAAGAGGACGACAGAGGATGAGATGGCTGGATGGAATCACTGACACGATGGATGTGAGTCTGAGTGAACTCCGGGAGTTGGTGATGGACAGGGAAGCCTGGCGTGCTGCGATTCATGGGGTCGCAAAGAGTCAGACACGACTGAGTGACTGAACTGAACTGAACTGATAGCTCTGAAGTGAGTCTCTTACAGGCAGCACATAAATGGAGCTTAATTTTTTATCCATTCAGCTACCCTATGTCTTTTGATTGAAACATTTAGTTGAATTATATTTAAAATGATTATCAATAGGTATGTATTTACTGCCATTTCATTACTTATTTTTCTGCTTGTTTTTGTAGTTCTTATCTGTTCTTTTCTTCTTCTTCTAGTCTTTTCTTTTGTGGCTTGATGTAAACTTTTTAGCATCATATTTAGGTTCTTTTTGTTTTTTTTGGTGTATTCACTGTAATTTTTTCTTTTGTTTTATTTCATTTTGTCTTGTTTGTGGTTATTGTAAGGATCACTTATATCAGCAGACGTGTTATCTATTTGTTTTAAACTAGTGATCATTTAAATTAAAATACATTCGAAAAGATTTGCATTTTAATCTACCCCCACATTTTATATTTACTGTCATGTTTTACCTCTTTATCTGTATCCCTTAACTGTTTTTTATAGTTTATTTTACTGATGTTTAACCTTTGTAATACTAACTTTTAAGTGGTTGATCCACTGCCTAAACTATATATTTACCTTTACCAAGGAGATTTTTTCCTTCATGTATTTTCCTCTTATTTCTTATTATAAACGTTTTTCTTTTTTTCTTAAAGAAGATTTTTTAATGGTTTGTGCAAAATCAGTGTAGTGGTGATGATCTCTTAGTTTTTTGAGAAATTCTACTTCTCCTTAAATTCTGAATGATATTCTTGTCAAGTAGAGTATACTTGGTTGTACAGTTTTTCCTTTCAGATCTTTAAATATATCATCCCATACCCTTCTGGCCTTCAAGTTTCTGCTGAAAAGTTCCCTTGTATGCGACTGTTTTTCTCTTTTTGATATGCAATTTATCTCTTTAACTTTTGCCATTTTAATTATGATATGTCTTGGCGTGGGTCTCTCTGGGTTCAGGCTTCCCTGATAGTTCAGATGATAAAGAATCCACTTGCAATGCAAGAACTGTGGTTTGATTTTTGGGTCAGGAAGATCTGCTGGAGAAGGGATAGGCTACCCACTCCAGTATTCTTGGGCTTCCCTTGTGACTCAACTGGTAAAGAATCTGCCTGCAGTGTGGGAGACCTGGGTTCAATCCCTGGGTTGGAAAGATCTCCTAGAGAAGGGAAAGGCTACCCACTCCAGTATTCTGGCCTGGAGAATTCCATGGACTGTATAGTTCATGGGGTTTGCAAAGAGTCAGACATGACTGAACAAATTTCACTTCACTTCACTTCACTTCTTTGGGTTCGTCTTGTTTGGGACTCTGTGCTTCCTGGACCTGGATATGTTTCTTTCCTCAGGTTAGGGATGTTTTCAGCCATTATTCTATCAAATAAATTTTCTGCCACTCTCATATCATTCTGGGACAAATATTAGTACTCTTGACATTGTCTCAGTTCAGTTCAGTTCAGTTCAGTCACTCAGTCATGTCTGACTCTCTGCAACCCCATGAACTGCAGCATGCCAGGCCTCCCTGTCCATCACCAACACCCAGAGTCTACCAAAACCCATATCCATTGAGTCAGTGATGCCAACCAATCATCTCATCCTCTGTCGTCCCTTTCTCCTCCTGCCCTCAACCTTTCCCACCATCAGGGTCTTTTCAAATGAGTCAGCTCTTTGCATCAGGTGGCCAGCGTATTGGAGTTTCAGCTTCAACATCAGTCCTTCCAATGAATATTCAGGACTGATTTCCTTTAGGATGGACTTGTTGGATCACCTTTCACTCCAAGGGACTCTCAAGAGTCTTCTCCAACACCACAGTTCAAAAGAATCAATTCTTTGGCGCTCAGCTTTCTTTATAGTCCAACTCTCACATCCATACATGACTACTGGAAAAACCATAGCCTTGACTAGGTGGACCTTTGTTGACAAAGTAATAGCTCGGATTTTTAATATGCTTCTAGGTTGCATATTAGGTTGCATGTGCTTTTCTTCCAAGGAGTAAGCGTCTTTTAATTTCATGGCTGCAGTCACCATCTGCAGTGATTTTTGAGCCCCAAAAAATAAAGTCTGACACTGTTTCCACTGTTTCCCCATCTATGTCCCATGAAGTGATGGGACTGGATGCCATGATCTTCATTTTCAGAATGTTGAGCTTTAAGCCAACTTTTTCACTCTCCTCTTTCACTTTCATCAAGGGATTCTTTAGTTCTTCACTTTCTGGCAATAGGGTGGTGTCATCTGCATATCTGAGGTTATTGATATTTCTCCTGGCAATCTTGATTCCAGCTTGTGCTTCTTCCAGCCCAGGATTTCTCATGATGTACTCTGCATAGAAGTTAAATAAGCAGGGTGACAATATACAGCCTTGACATACTCCTTTTCCTATTTGGAACCAGTCTGTTGTTCCATGTCCAGTTCTAACTGTTGATTCCTGACCTGCATACAGGTTTCTCAAGAGGCAGGTCCGGTGGTCTGGTATTTCCATCTCACTCAGAATTTTCCACAGTTTCTTGTGATCCACACAGTCAAAGGCTTTGGCATAGTCAAGAAAGCAGAAATAGATATTTTTCTGGAACTCTCTTGCTTTTTCGATGATCCAATGGATGTTGGCAGGTTGATATCTGGTTCCTCTGCCTTTTCTAAATCCACCTTGAACATCTGGAAGTTCATGGTTCATGAACTGCTGAAGCCTGGCTTGGAGAATTTTGAGCATTACTTTACTAGCGTGTGAGGTGAATGCAACTGAGTGGTAGTTTGAACATTCTTTGGCATTGCTTTTCTTTGGGATTGGAATGAAAACTGACCTTTTCCAGTCCCGTGGCCACTGCTGAGTTTTCCAAATTTGCTGGCATATTGAGTGAAAACACTTTCACAACAACATCTTTAAGGATTTGAAATACCTCACCTGGAATTCCATCACCTCCACTAGCTCTTACTTTTTCGATGATCCAATGGATGTTGGCAGAATGTTGGAGGTGATGCTTCCTAAGGCCCACTTGACTTTGCATTCCAGGATGTCTGGCTCTAGGTGAGTTATCACACCATTGTGGTTATCTGGGTCATGAAGATCTTTTTTGTACAGTTCTGTGTATTCTTGCCACCTCTTCTTAATATCTTCTGCTTCTGTTAGGTCCATACCGTTTCTGTCCTTTATTGAGCCTATCTTTGCATGTTCCCTTGGTATCTCTAATTTTCTTGAAGAGATCTCTAGTCTTTGCCATTCTGTTGTTCTCTATTTCTTTGCATTGATCGCTGAGGAAGGCTGTCTTATCTCTGCTTGCTATTCTTTGGAACTCTGCATTCAAATTCCATTAATCATTAATCATTTTTTCTGTTCTGATTGGGTAATTTCCACCATTCTGGCTTTAATGTTGCTTATGGGTTCTTCTGTATCACCTAATCTGTTGTTAATCCTTACAGTGTAGTTTTCATTTCAGTCATTATATTTTATCTTTGATTGGTTCCTTTTTAATATTTTTTAGGTCTTTGCTGAAGTTCTCACTGTGTTCCTCTATTCTTTTTCCAAGTTCAGTAAGCCCTATTAAGACCATTGCTTGGAATTCTTTATTAGGTAAATTACTTATCTCCATTTCATTAGAGTTTGTTTGTTGTTGTTTTTGTTTTTGGGGATTTTATCTTGTTCTTTTGTTTGGAACATATTCCTATATCTTCTCATTTTGTTTGACTTCTCTGTTTGTCTCTATGAAATAAGGTAAAGCACTCATCTATTTTGGTCTTGAATGTATGTCCTTCTTGGGGAGTGTCCCTATACTGTGTGCCCAGTGGCTTTGGTGGGAGAGCTAGATCTGAAGCAACATGGTCTGAGGCTTTTGCCAGAACTTGCCAGGGCTGTTACCTTTGCAGGAGTGGACTGAAGCCAGGTGAGGGCGAGGGAAGTGGGTTTGAGCTGGAGCTGAATGCAGTTCAGGGCTTCTCCTCAGCACGGTGGAGACTGCCTCTTTGGCAAGGGCTAGAGCTTGGTGGCAGCCATGAATTCTCCCACTGTATGTTGGTGGCTGCCACCTAGGCAGTTGGTTGATGGGCAGCTGGAGCCAAAAGGGCTAGAGTTGGAGGGCTTGCTAGGATGGTCTTGGAAGTCCAGCTACAGCATCAGGCACTTTCTCTGTGCTGGAACTGGCAGCAAGCAAATCTATGTGTGTGCCCTTAGAGGGCAGATCTTGGTTTTCTACAGCCCTCTGGGAAGTCCCTGGAGAAGGAAGTGGCAACCCACTCGGGTATTCTTGCTTGGAGAATCCCAGGGACGGAGGAGCCTAGTTGGCTGCTGTCTATGGGGTCGCACAGAGTCTGACATGCTGAAGCAACTTAGCAGCAGCAGCAGCTGGCAAGTCCCACTGGTTTTCAAAACCAGCCAAGAGAGCTTATCTTCCCAGTGCCTGACCCCAGCACCATACATGTGCCCAATGTTGACTTGAATCTCTCAGTTGTTAGGGAGGATCTTCAAGCTTGTAATATGCCCCTCCTCTTCTGGGTCACCCAGTAGGGTATGGGACCCCACAAGACCACTACTCTTCCCCTTCTACCATTCTTAGTGGGTTTTTTTTCTTTCTTTCTTTCTTTTTTTTTTTATCCTATCCTTGCTTATAGGAGAGCCATTCTACTAGTCTTCAGGTCATTCTCAGAGAGAGTTCTTCTATGTGCATTTGTACTTTTGGTGTGTTTGTGAGAGGAGGTAAGCTTAAGAGCTTCCTAGTCTACCATCTTGATTCTGTCTCCTTATTTTTCCTTTTTAATGTGCAAACTTTGAGTTACCTGACGTAGAGTTCAGGTAGGAAAAATCAAAACCTAAGAGATAAATGTGCAATGTGAGCCAAAAGTGCAATATGAGGCAAAATATATAATCTTAGTACTTGTTCTACAGCAAACCTACATGTTCAGTAGATTATGTTAGAACACATCTAAAGTGCTGGGGTTAGTGCCTGCTGAATTTTTCTCATTAAATGAGATTCTGAAAAACTTAGGTATATTCTCAGAAGGGTGACTAGAATGGTGAAAGGAACAAACTATAAAAAGAAATTCAAGGAACTAGTAAAAGGCAACTGAAGTCAGCATGGGTGCGATGATAATTTTATCTGATATTTGAATATTCTCTGGAATGCTCCAGAGAATAAAATATATTCACTTTAGCTCTACAGGGCAGGACCATAGGTAGATCTGGTTGCTCATGAAGAGGTAACCTTTTCCTGTTAAATTTTGCCATGAATGAATTAGTTACCATGAAGTAATGAATTATCCTTACCATTTTAGCCTTTACAGTAATTGATCAGAAGCATTTCCCAAAGAATTGTCACTGTAAGGGGATGGTTGGTCTAAGCTGGTGCTTCTCAATCCATTGGCTAGATAACTTTGGAAATTCTTGGAATTGTTTTAAGAGATATTCAAATCACTATGCAACCCCAGTATCTCTAGATCCAATAAATAAAAGTCTTTCACTTGTATTTGATACTGTTTTCAAAATGTATGTGGATGTTATTTGATTATTAAATAATTTCATTTCAAAAGCTTTCAGAATTGACACTCCCTCATGATATTACATTTTGTTTCAGTATCTATCTTAAAAGAATAATTATAATCATCTGTGAAATCTATGCTTTTTCTTTCTTTTGTTCTCCTATAGGAGAAGACTTAAAGAAACAGAGGTGAACTCTATCCTTCAATATTATAAAGATATTAATCTTCCAAGTTGTTATAAATTTAGTGGCATTCTAATTAAAATTTTGGCTAGTTTTGTGGTAGACAGATGTAGGAAGATTTGGCTAATAGTTTCTAAAATTTATTTGCAAGGATTAATATTCAAGAAGGCCCTTTCCTCCCCTAATAGTACTAACGAGAGGATTCATGTCCTACCAAATAGAAAACTCAAAACTACTACAGTGAAGCTGATGGAGAGTTTAAATGAATGGAAGATGAGAAAAAATCTTAAGCCAGGCTCACATATATGAATATTCAGCATGTGATCAAGATGTAACAGCTGTGATTTGTAGAGAAAATAAAAGGTACTTAAGGTATTTTAAAATAATATTTAAATCAGATATGTACTTACAGATCTGATGTCTAAAAAATTTAGACATCTGTCAAAAATCTTGACATCTAGACAAAAATTTGATGTCTAAAAAAGAGGTACTTTGAGGACAGGGTCTCTGGAATGACCTAGAATACTTCAGCCTGCCTGCCAGAAGCCCTACTATATCAGCCCCTAGGAACGGAGAGGATTAGAAGGCCACCACTGGAATTACAGGGCTTTCTGAAGCTGTGACCCAGGAAGAAGGAAGCTGTTCTCTTCACCATCTTAATTTCTACCTGAAGAGAGAAGACTGAACTATTGCTGCATAAATGTCCCATGTTTCCAAGACCTTCAAAAACCTTCATGAGTGCCCCTTTCCAGAAGTATCCAATCTGTACTGAGAATTCTTGTTGCAAAATCAGTGCTTGGTTAGAAGGGAAGATTAGGTTAGGAAAGAAGGTTGATAGTAGAGAGTCTACAATGTGTATTACCAGGAAAACATATTGCCAGGGAAAACGACAATTATTTAGTTATTTCCACTTTGAAAAAAGGGCCAGGGTCACTCATATTTAAATGAGAAATAATAATAATAGTAACAACAATCATGATGAACATAATAATAACTGAGAACAGCTGGTCTAGATCAGAGGTTAGTAAACTTTTTCTATAAAAAAACAAAATTTTTTTTACTTTGTTAGTAATGTTGTCTCTGTCATAACTACTCAATTCTCCCACAGTAACAGGTAAGCAAATAGACAGTAGATGAATGAATGAGTGTGCCTGTGTCCCAATAAATCTTTATTTACAAAAACAGGTGGTGGGTCAGAATTAGCCTGCAGGCTGTAATTTGCCAGCCCTTGGTCTAGGAGATAATCACTGGAGTCCCTTCTTACATTAAGATTCTATATCACTGAAAACTGTGCTGACGTGATTATTGATAAGTGCTTACCTATTGAAATCAGTTTTGTTTTGTAATCACTTACCTTGGAAGTATCATTTGTAGCAGTTTCATTTGTAAACAGAATAATCTGTTTTTGTGTTATCTTTTTTAAAAAAGAAAAGAAATTGGTAAAATGTCAAGTGATGCAACTTTAGAGTCTTTGAGCCTGAGCAGCTCATTAATTCAGACATCTTGGTGGATATGTGTGACATGTCAATGGACACCTTGCTTATGTCTCTGCCTTGAAAGAGGAAAGGTGTAATCTAAAGTTGGTAAGTGAGAACAAAATCATGACTTTTTATGAAACTGTCACGTTCTATCAACACTGCCAAAGAACCTGAAAAGAGAGGTGAGCTCTACTTGTTCTGCTAATGCTTACACCAATACTCTCATCTTCCTCCCAAATCACATGCACAATTACCCACAACAGCACACACACCTGCATATGCTCACACTCATATACACTCATGTACTCTGCCATTTTTGATGGCTCTAGTTTTTTGGAGACAGTCAACTTCATATAATCAATTCATTGATCTCATAATCATTTTACTATCCCATAATCTCAAGATTTCTAGTTTAGAACTACTGAGAGTGCTTGGGCTAAAAAGGAGTTGATGTTTCCACTGGTGTTAGCTGATCTTAACTAACCATTTATCTAACTGGGAACTTTACAGCAAAACAAAAATTCTAACAGCAGATGTTTTTTGAGCTGGGACAGACTATTGAGATGATCAGGACCAACGCCCCTCCCCACTTCTTTTACAGAATAAGAAACAGGTCTAGAGAGATGAATTTACATAAGTCATTAGTAGAGCTCAATTATGGAATACCTGTCTTTTGACAGTTAAATTTTCTGATAAAGAAAGGTTTTTAGGCAATAAATTACTTCAGAAATCTTTAAAAAATATGAAGGACTGAGGAAAAAGCTCACCCGCATTTGTTTGTTTGGAAGGCTTAACTTTATATGAACCAGTTTTCAATATAAGCTAGTCATGCTTCTTCTGTAAATGTCATATCAGTATTTTAATTTCCGTAGGTTAAAGTAGATTTCTCATACAATTTTTTGGAAATATTTTCACTGCTTTGAGGTCTTAGTCATAAATTAACAAGGAGTTTGTATAGTAAGTGGGCTTCAAAAAACATCATACTTCAATCATAAAGCCAAAGTTAAAAAATATAATATCAAGAATAACATTTCCAGATTTTATATGCTACCTAGACAAAATATAATTCTATTTATGTAGGAAAAATATGCCAATCTCTTACTTAACCTCTGACCATGTTCCTTAGATGTGTGGGTTTGCTCTGACTCATGCGTGCCTATCCAGATAGGGATGACAATAATTCATGCTCTGAAGATTAGGAAGGCTGATCTTTAGCCTCACTGTCTTCTTTCTTCTAAGTGAGTTTTGCCACCTCTTTGGTCTGGATATTTGGGGGAAAAAAGATTCTTGTCAGCACATCTTAGAACTAGATATCTTGGTGAATAATGGGAACATCTTGTCTCAGTAGAGGAGATTAATGTTACCTCTGTGGAACAGACTCTGATATCTGGAGGAAATTTAATACCAGAGGCCAAAGTTTCAGTAATGCACTTGAAAATCTGTACTGCCCAAACATGTGACATAAGATAGAAAAATCATCCTTTATCACAGTTTATAAAAAGGTCTAGCTTCTCAGTTATAATACAAAATTACTAATTTTTCTAAAAGTGAGACAAATTACACTTGTGTAGTTTAAATTGGCAAGTAGAGAATACTGTAACAGAAGTACTAGAAATAATTTAAATAAAGATATTGAGAAAGGAACACTAAGTAAATATTCTCAGGAAAAGCTGGGGAGTAAAATTCTTAAATTCCTAAACACACATGGGACTCAAGATTATTTATTACCTTACAGTGGAAAATAATGATATTACAGGCCTTTTTAGGATAATTTTTTAAGAATTGAGTGTTTGAAAGTCATGTGTATATTAACTCATGGCTCCTCAAAGTCCATTTGAATCCAAGAGCTTAGGACTATCTAAACAATCAACTAATGCATCACTTATATTTATCAAACTGATGTCAAATTGTAAGAATGGAATATAAAAGTAGAACAGGAGAAGGCTTAACTTAAACCTATACATTTCAAAAAAATTTAGGAACTGAATGTTGAATGAGGAAGGCAGACTAAGCATAAGTTTTTTTTTTTTTTAATCTCCCTTCCCCCAAACAACAATGAGGTTAGTAAATACAATAAAACAGTTCAGCACATCAGAAATATCATTGAATTTATGGAAGATACAATGCAGATAGGAACTCCATGGTACCTGTATAATATGTATCTGTAGAGCTTAGCCAAAATATCACAGCTATATGATGACAAAATAAGGTTTTCCTGCAATTAAGGGTTTTTCAAGTATTCTTCCAATAACTTTTATTTTATTTATTATTTTTTTTAATTTTAATTTTAATTTTTCTTTACTTTACAATACTGTATTGGTTTTGCCATACCTTGACATGAATCCACCACGGGTGTACATGTGTTCCCAAACATGAACCCCCCTCCCACCACCCTCCCTATAACATCTCTCTGGGTCATCCCTGTGCACCAGCCCCGAGCATCCTGTATCCTGCATCAAACCTAGACTAGTGATTCGTTTCTTACATGATAGTATACACGTTTCAATGCCATTCTCCCAAATCATCCCACCCTCTCCCTCTCCCTCAGAGTCCAAAAATCTGCTCTACACATCTGTGTCTCTTTTGCTGTCTTGCATACAGGGTCATCATTGCCATCTTCCTAAATTCCATATATATGTGTTAGTATACCATATTGGTGTTTTTCTTTCTGGCTTACTTCACTCTGTGTAATTGGCTCCAGTTTCATTCACCTCATCAGAACTGATTCAAATGTATTCTTTTTAATAGCTGAGTAATACTCCATTGTGTATATGTACCACAGCTTTCTTATCCATTCATCTGCTGAAGGACATCTAGGTTGTTTCCATGTCCTGGCTATTATAAACAGTGCTGCGATGGACATTGGGGTCCATGTGTCTCTTTCAATTCTGGTTTCCTCAGTGTGTATGCCCAGAAGTGGCATTGCTGGGTCATAAGGCAGTTCTATTTGCAATTTTTAAGGAATCTCCACACTGTTCTCCATAGTGGCTGTACTAGTTTGCATTCCCACCAACAGTGTAGGAGGGTTCCCTTTTCTCCACACCCTCTCCAGCATTTATTGTTGTAGACTTTTGGATTGCAGACATTCTGTCTGGTGTGAAGTGGTACCTCATTGTGGTTTTGATTTGCATTTCTCTAATAATGAGTGATGTTGAGCATCTTTTCATGTGTTTGTTAGCCATCTGTATGTCTTCTTTGGAGAAATGTCTATTTAGTTCTTTGGCCCATTTTTTGATTGGGTCGTTTATTTTTCTGGAGTTGAGCTGCATAAGTTGCTTGTATATTTTTAAGATTAGTTGTTTGTCAGTTGCTTCATTTGCTATTGTTTTCTCCCATTCAGAAGGCTGTCTTTTCACCTTGCTTATAGTTTCCTTTGTTGTGTGGAAGCTTTTAATTTTAATTAGATCCCATTTGTTTATTTTTGCTTTTATTTCCAGAATTCTGGGGGGTGGATCATAGAGGATCCTGCTGTGATTTATGTCGGAGAGTGTTTTACCTATGTTCTTCTCTAGGAGTTTTATAGTTTCTGGTCTTACGTTTAGATCTTTAATCCATTTTGAGTTTATTTTTGTGTGCAGTGTTTGAAAGTGATCTAGTGTCATTCTTTTACAAGTGGTTGACCAGTTTTCCCAGCACCACTTGTTAAAGAGATTGTCTTTACTCCATTGTATATTTTTGCCTCCTTTGTCAAAGATAAGGTGTCCATAGTTGTGTGGATTTATCTCTGGGCTTTCTATTTTTTTCCATTGATCTATATTTCTTTGTGCCAGTACCATACTGTCTTGATGACTGTGGCTTTGTAGTAGAGTCTGAAGTCAGGCAAGTTGATTGCTCCAGTTCCATTCTTCTTTCTCAAGATTGCTTTGGCAATTCGAGGTTTTTTGTATTTCCATACAAATTGTGAAATTATTTGTTCTAGTTCTGTGAAAAATATCTCTGGTAGCTTGATAGGGATGGCATTGAATCTGTAGATTGCTTTGGGTAGTATACTCGTGTTCACTATATTGATTCTTCCGATCCATGAACATGGTATATTTCCCCATCTATTTGTGTCCTCTTTGATTTCTTTCATCAGTGTTTTATAGTTTTCTATACATAGGTCTTTAGTTTCTTTAGGTAGATATATTCCTAAGTATTTTATTCTTTTCGTTGCAATGGTGAATGGAATTGTTTCCTTAATTTCTTTTTCTACTGTCTCATTATTAGTGTATAGGAATGCAAGGGATTTCTGTGTTGATTTTATATCCTGCAACTTTACTATATTCATTGATTAGCTCTTGTAATTTTCTGGTGGAGTCTTTAGGGTTTTCTATGTAGAGGATCATGTCATCTGCAAACAGTGAGAGTTTTACTTCTTTTCCAATTTGGATTCCTTTTATTTCTTTTTCTGCTCTGATTGCTGTGGCCAAAACTTCCAGAACTATGTTGAATAGTAGCAGTGAAAGTGGGCACCCATGTCTTGTTCCTGACTTTAGGGGAAATGTTTTCAATTTTTCACCATTGAGGATAATGTTTGCTGTGGGTTTGTCATATATAGCTTTTATTATGTTGAGGTATGTTCCTTCTATTCCTGCTTTCTGGAGAGTTTTTATCATAAATGGATGTTGAATTTTGTCAAAGGCTTTCTCTGCATCTATTGAGATAATCATATGGCTTTTATTTTTCAATTTGTTAATGTGATGAATTACATTGATTGATTTGTGGATATTGAAGAATCCTTGCATCCCTGGGATAAAGCCCACTTGGTCATGGTGTATGATCTTTTTAATGTGTTGTTGGATTCTGATTGGTAGAATTTTGTTGAGGATTTTTGCATCTATGTTCATCAGTGATATTGGCCTGTAGTTTTCTTTTTTTGTAGCATCTTTGTCAGGTTTTGGTATTAGGGTGATGGTGGCCTCATAGAATAAGTTTGGAAGTTTACCTTCCTCTGCAATTTTCTGGAAGAGTATGAGGAGGATAGGTGTTAGCTCTTCTCTAAATTTTTGGTAGAATTCAGCTGTGAAGCCATCTGGACCTGGGCTTTTGTTTGCTGGAAGATTTCTGAGTATAGTTTCAATTTCCGTGCTTGTGATGGGTCTGTTAAGATTTTCTATTTCTTCCTGATTCAGTTTTGGAAAGTTGTACATTTCTAAGAATTTGTCCATTTCTTCCACGTTGTCCATTTTATTGGCATATAGTTGCTGATAGTAGTCTCTTATGATCCTTTGTATTTCTGTGTTGTCTGTTGTGATCTCTCCAATTTCATTTCTAATTTTATTGATTTGATTTTTCTCCCTTTGTTTCTTGATGAGTCTGGCTAATATTCATCAATTTTATTTATCCTTTCAAAGAACCAGCGTTTGGCTTTGTTGATTTTTGCTGTGGTCTCTTTTGTTTCTTTTTCATTTATTTCTGCCCTAATTTTTAAGATTTCTTTCCTTCTACTAACTCTGGGGTTCTCTATTTCTTCCTTTTCTAGTTGCTTTAGGTGTAGAGTTAGGTTATTTATTTGACTTTTTTCTTGTTTCTTGAGGTATGCCTGTATTGCTATGAACTTTCCTCTTAGCACTGCTTTTATAGTGTCCCACAGGTTTTGGGTTGTTTTGTTTTCATTTTCATTAGTTTCTATGCATATTTTGATTTCTTTTTTGATTTCCTCTGTGATTTGTTGGTTATTCAGAAGTGTGTTGTTCAACCTCCATATGTTGGAATTTTTAATAATTTTTCTCCTGTAATCGAGATCTAATCTCAATGCATTATGGTCAGAAAAGATGCTTGGAATGATTTCGATTTTTTTGAATTTATCAAGTTTAGATTTATGGCCCAGGATGTGATCTATCCTGGAGAAGGTTCCATGAGCACTTGAGAAAAAGGTGAAATTCATTGTTTTGGGGTGAAATGTCCTATTGATATCAATTAGGTCTAACTGATCTAATGTATCATTTAAAGTTTGCGTTTCTTTGTTAATTTTCTGCTTAGTTGATCTGCCCATAGGTGTGAGTAGGGTATTAAAGTCTCCCACTATTATTGTGTTATTGTTGATTTCCCCTTTCATACTTGTTAGCATTTGTCTTACATATTGCGGTGCTCCTATATTGGGTGCATATATATTTATAATTGTTATATCTTCTTCTTGGATTGTTCCTTTGATCATTATGTAGTGGCCTTCTTTGTCTCTTTTCACAGCCTTTGTTTTAAAGTCTATTTTATCAGATATGAGTATTGCCACTCCTGCTTTCTTTTGGTCTCTATTGGTGTGGTATATCTTTTTCCAGCCCTTCACTTTCAGTCTGTATGTGTCCCTTGTTTTGAGGTGGGTCTCTTGTAAGCAGCATATAGAGGGGTCTTGTTTTTGTATCCATTCGGCCAGTCTTTGTCTTTTGGTTGGGGCGTTCAACCCATTTATGTTTAAGGTAATTATTGATCAGTATGATCCTGTTACCATTTACTTTATTGTTTTGGGTTCTGGTTTATACACCCTTTTCGTGTTTCCTGTCTAGAGAATATCCTTTAGAATTTGTTGGAGAGCTGGTTTGGTGGTGCTGAATTCTCTCAGCTTTTGCTTGTCTGTAAAGCTTTTGATTTCTCCTTTGTATTTGAATGAGATCCTTGCTGGGTACAGTAATCTGGGCTGTAGGTTATATTCTTTCATCACTTTAAGTATGTCTTGCCATTCCCTCCTGGCCTGAAGAGTTTCTATTGAAAGATCAGCTGTTATCCTTATGGGAATCCCCTTGTGTGTTATTTGTTGTTTTTCCCTTGCTACTTTTAATATTTGTTCTTTGTGTTTGATCTTTGTTAATTTGATTAATATGTGTCTTGGGGTGTTTCACCTTGGGTTTATCCTGTTTGGAACTCTCTGTGTTTCTTGGACTTGGGTGATTATTTCCTTCCCCATTTTAGGGAAGTTTTCAACTATTATCTCCTCAAGGATTTTCTCATGATCTTTCTTTCTGTCTTCTTCTTCTGGGACTCCTATAATTCGAATGTTGGAGCATTTCATATTGTCCTGGAGGTCTCTGAGATTGTCCTCGTTTCTTTTAATTCGTTTTTCTTGTTTCCTCTCTGATTCATTTATTTCTACCATTCTATCTTCTATTTCACTAATCCTATCTTCTGCCTCCGTTATTCTACTATTTGTTGCCTCCAGAGTGTTTCTGATCTCATTTATTGCATTATTCATTATATTTTGACTCTTTTTTATTTCTTCTGGGTCCTTGTTAAACCTTTCTTGCATCTTCTCAATCCTTGTCTCTAGGCTATTTATCTGTGATTCCATTTTGATTTCAAGATTTTGGATCATTTTCACTATCAATATTCAGAATTCCTTCTCCGGTAGATTCCCTACTTCTTCCTCTTCTGTTTGGTTTGGTGGGCAACTCTCCTGTTCCTTTACCTGCTGAGTATTCCTCTGTCTCTTCATCTTGGTTATATTGCTGCATTTGGGGTGGCCTTTTTATATTCTGGGAATTTGTGGAGTTCTCTTTATTATGGAGCTTCCTCACTTTGGGTGGGGTTCTATCAGTGGCTTGTCAAGGTTTCCTGGTTAGGGAGGCTTGTGTTGGAGTTTTGGTGGGTGGAGCTGGGTTTCTTCTCTCTGGAGTGCAGTGGAGTGACCAGTAATGGGTTATGAGACATCAGAGGTTTTGGGATAATTTTGAGCTGCCTGTATATTGAAGCTCAGGGGAGTGTTCCTGTGTTGCTGGAGAATTTGCGTGGTATGTCTTGTTTTGGAACTTTTTGGCCCTTGGGTGGAGCTTGGTTTCGGTGTAGGTATGAAGGCATTTGATGAGCTCCTATTGATTAATGTTCCCTGAATTCAAGAGTTCTCTAATGTTTTCAGGGTTTGGATTTAAGCCTCCTGCTTCTGGTTTTCAGTTTTATTTTTACAGTAGCCTCTAGACTTCTCCATCCATACAGCACTGATGATAAAACATCTAGGTTAAAGATGAAAAGTTTCTCCACATTGAGGGACACTCAGAGAGGTTCACTGAGTTACAAGGAGAAGAGAAGATGGAGGGGGTAGTTAGAGGTAACTGGAATGAGATGCAGTGAGATCAAAAGAGGAGAGAGCAAGCTAGCCAGTAGTCACTTCCTTATGTGCACTCTATAGTCTGGACCGCTCAGAGGTATTTACAGAGTTATACGGGGCAGAGGAGAGGGAGGAAGTAGACAGAGGTGACCAGGAGGATAAGAGAGAGGAATGAGTAGGAGAGAGACAAATCCTGCCAGTAACCGGTTCCTTAGGTGTTCTCCACCGTCTGGAACACACAGAGATTCACAGAGTTGGATAGAGAAGAGATGGGGGAGAAAAGAGACAGAGGCCACCTGGTGGAGAAAAAGGAGAGTCCAGAGGAGGAGAGAGTGGTCAAGCCACTAATCTCGCTCTCAGGTAAACTTGAGTAGTGAAGTTTGGGTTTTTAAATGTACAAAATTGACAACAAAAACCTAAGAGCAAAGATTAAAAATCTAGAGTAGAGGTTGGATTTTCAAAGACACAATATTAAAGAAAAGCAGAAGGAAAAGGGAAGAAAGAAAAAAAAAGAATTATTAAAAAACAAACAAACAAACAAACAAAACCACCAACAACCATCCAAGGACTATATATGGTGTTTGCCTAAAAAAAAAAAAAAAAAAGTCTTTTTTTTTTTTTAAATAGTAATAATAGGTTATAGAAATAAAAATTAGAGGAGAAATAGAATACTTAACAATTAAAAAAAAGTTAGAAAAGAAAGAAAAAAGAAAAAAAAAAAAACAAAAAAAAGCAAAAAAAAAAAAGGGAATGATTTTAAAAATAGTCAAAAATATATCTGGCCCTTCTCTGATGTTATGGGCCGTGTGGGATCACTTCCAAGGTGGCTCCCTCTGTTTAACTTCTTCTGTTTGCTGGTTTTTTAGGCTCACTAGTTCAGTCGCGCTGTGGGGAGGGGGGATGCTGCAAACAAATAGCACTGTCGTGTGCTCACAGTATCTCAGCCTCGCTTGACCTGTCCTTTCTCGAGGCGCACAAACCGCTCCGGCTCTACGATGCTCAGCTGGGAACCGTCTGGGGCCGGCCCTAGGCTGCGTGCCCTTCCCCGGTCCAAGCCGCTCAGGTTCGGCGCTCAGGCAGCCCTCAGAGGCACAAATTCGGCTGGGACTGCGCTTTGTGCCCTCCCCAGGTCCGAGTAGCTCAGGAGTTTGGCGAGCACGATCGCCGCGGCTTGTCACCTTTTCTGCCGCTGCTGCTCAGCTTTCTGGGTGGACCGCTGGCGCACCCCGTGAGGCAGATTGTGACTGTCCAGCACCCCCAGAAGTCTTAGCAAAGGAGCCTGCTTGCAGTTAGGTAAGTAAAGTCTCTCCGGGTCTGCAATTGCCCCTTTCCAGTCCTTACGGCTCTGGCTGCCTGTCCCCAGCGGGGGATGGTCTGCAGCCGGCTTTTCCCGTTCCGTCCTTCATTCTGTGCTTGGTCCTGGCGGTGTCTTATGTTCGAGCTTTTCGCGTGGTAGCTATCCCACAGTCTGGTTTGCTAGCCCAAGTTAGATCGTTCTGGTTGCACGTGGGGCGTTCCTGCCCGATTCTTACAAAGCTCTGCAGCCCGCACCTCCCGCGCGTCCCTGCCCTGCCCCCACTTCCCAATGGCGGATGCAGGCGTCTGTGCTGCTTTTCCGCTGGGGGAGTTACTGTTGGGCTTGTAATCTGTTGGTTTTAATTATTCATCTATTTTTCCTTCCTGTTATGTTGCCCTCTGTGTTTCCAAGGCTCGCCACAGACTCGGCAGGGAGAGTGTTTCCTGGTGTTTGGAAACCTCTCTTCTTCAAATTCCCTTCCCGGGACGGGCTTCCCTTCCCGGGATGGAGCTCCCTCCCCACCTCCTTTGTCTCCTTTCTCGTCTTTTATATTTTTCCCTACCTGTTTTTGAAGACAATGGTCTGCTTTTCTGGTTGCCTGATGTCCTCTGCCAGCCTACAGAAGTTGTTTTGTGGAGTTTGCTCGGTGTTGAAATGTTCTTTTGAGGAATTTGTGAGGGAGAAAGTGGTCTTCCCGTCCTATTCCTCCGCCATCTTTCCCTCCCTCCCCTCTTTGATTTCTTTCATCAGTGTTTTATAGTTTTCTATATATAGGTCTTTATTTTCTTTAGGTAGATATATTCCTAAGTATTTTATTCTTTTCATTGCAATGGTGAATGGAATTGTTTCCTTAATTTCTTTTTCTACTTTCTCATTATTAGTGTATAGGAATGCAAGGGATTTCTGTGTGTTGATTTTATATCCTGTAACTTTACTATATTCATTGATGAGCTCTAGTAATTTTCTGGTGGAGTCTTTAGAGTTTTCTATGTAGAGGATCATGTCATCTGCAAACAGTGAGAGTTTTACTTCTTCGTTTCCAATTTGGATTCCTTTTATTTCTTTTTCTGCTCTGACTGCTGTGGCTGAAACTTCCAGAACTATGTTGAATAGTAGCAGTGAAAGTGGGCACCTTTGTCTTTTTCCTGACTTTAGGGGAAATGTTTTCAATTATTCACCATTGAGGATAATGTTTGCTGTGGGTTTGTCATATATAGCTTTTATTATGTTGAGGTATGGAGAAGGCAATGGCACCCCACTCCAGTACTCTTGCCTGGAAAATCCCATGGACTGAGCGACTTCACTTTCACTTTTCACTTTCATGCATTGGAGAAGGAAACGGCAACCCACTCCAGTGTTCTTGCCTGGAGAATCCCAGGGACAGTGGAGCCTGATGAGCTGCTCTCTATGGGGTTGCACAGAGTCGGACACAACTGAAGCAAATTAGCCACAGCATGTTCCTTCTATTCCTGCTTTCTGGAGAGTTTTTATCATAAATGCATGTTGAATTTTGTCAAAGGCTTTCTCTGCATCTATTGAGATAATCATATGGCTTTTATTTTTCAATTTGTTAATGTGGTGTATTACATTGATTGATTTGTGGATGTTGAAGTATCCTTACATCCCTGGGATAAAGCCCACTTGGTCATGGTGTATGATCTTTTTAATGTGTTGTTGGATTCTGATTGCTAGAATTTTGTTAAGGATTTTTGCATCTATGTTCATCAGTGATATTGGCCTGTAGTTTTCTTTTTTTGTGGCACCTTTGTCAGGTTTTGGTATTAGGGTGATGGTGGCCTCACAGAATGAGTTTGGAAGTTTCCTTTCCTCTGCAATTTTCTGGAAGACTTTGAGTAGGGTAGATGTTAGCTCTTCTCTAAATTTTTGGTAGAATTCAGCTGTGAAGCCATCTGGACCTGGGCTTTTGTTTGCTGGAAGATTTCTGATTACGGTTTCAATTTCCATGCTTGTGATGGGTCTGTTAAGATTTTCTATTTCTTCCTGGTTCAGTTTTGGAAAGTTGTACATTTCTAAGAATTTGTCCATTTCTTCCACGTTGTCCATTTTATTGGCATATAATTGCTGATAATAGTCTTTTATGATCCTTTGTATTTCTGTATTGTCTGTTGTGATCTCTCCATTTTCATTTCTAATTTTATTGATTTGATTTTTCTCCCTTTGTTTCTTGATGAGTCTGGTTAATGGTTTGTCAATTTTATTTATCCTGTCAAAGAACCAGCTTTTGGCTTTGTTGATTTTTGCTATGGGTTTTTTTTTTTTTTTGCATTTATTTCTGCCCTAATTTTTAAGATTTCTTTCCTTCTACTAACCCTGGGGTTCTTCATTTCTTCCTTTTCTAGTTGCTTTAGGTGTGGAGTTAGGTTATTTATTTGACTTTTCTTGTTTCTTGAGGTATGCCTGTATTGCTACTTTTTAAGCCACTGATTTATCCAACTCTGGAAGATCTTGACTTTTTGCTGTGTGAGGCAATGAATCCCATTGGTTAATCCTTTCTTGAGTATTTTTAAAACTTCAATGGATTATCTCCTAACTAACATAAAATTTTTACCATAAGTAGAATGTTGGAAGTAACAGATACAAAAAATATGAAATTTGTTGAGGAAAGAAATCATTACGATATAAGGACAGAGAGAATCCATTTTCTAGGCTGGGCAGTTGATGGTCTTGTTATGTGACAGGGAAATATTTTATCAGACTATGAATTTTGGTACCTTGAACTCAGTTTGCTGAATGGAGTTATAATTTTTTTTAATGATGGGAAAAATTAGGGTATTTCTTGAGGCTTTTAGATATGTCTTATGATTTCAAAAAAGGGAAATGTAGTCTGAAGATAGACTACCCTCAAAACAGGGCAGAAAAACAGGATAGCTTTGCTAAGACAAGCATTTTCTGTTTGTGGCTTGTAATATAAGTTAATGGAGAATAATATTAGAAAAGTTGAATGATATCTGCTGAAGTAGAGTGACCTCATCCAAAGTTATGGTTGAATGTCAAGATTGATGATGCTATACACACACCAATAGGGCATATAACATTTTGTGACTTACAGAATGGAAATCTCTGGGCAGGCCTCTCCCGAAGGTCCAAAATGGATTGAGAGAGCAAAGAAAGGTGACTGGCCTGGGTTTTTACTGTAGTTAGTAGGTGACCCTGGGTGACAGTTTGTGCATGGAATGGGCTTTGCATTGTTTGAATTTCCCACTGTTCCCAAAGGAAAGCCTGGACTTTCATATCTACTTGTCCAGATATGTGGCAAAAGTGGAAGAGGGGGGGAAGGGCGAGGTATAAACACTGCTAGCAATAAAGAATGCTTTAAGGGAAATATCTGACAGCACTGACCAGACTGAGGATGGGTGGGTGGTCTTTCTTCTTCTAATTATCTTGCTTCTCTCTGCCTTGATGGAGGATCATGGAGAAAAGGCAGATGATAGGAGACAGGAATTTTCAAAGGTCATGTCTAGACAAGAGTCTTCCCATTGATTATTTTATGGAATTGCCTAGAAACAGATACACTAATACACCTTCTCAGTTATTAAGAGAACTGTATTGCCAAAGATAATTCAAGCATAGTGGCATCAGCTGGTGATTGTTCATCTTGAAAGGAAATACCAGGACCCTTGAAATTACCTGTGACAAAGTAGGCTACTAAATCTGTAGTTTCTAAAACTCTCTATTGACCATCTGAATTGTAGCTTAGAATATGGTAAGCAAGCATGATTTCTGAAGAGGGAATAATCAGAACATGAGGACAATGGTCAGGGAAATCCTTCCTGAGTGTATGTGTGCAATTGTGTAATTTCAAAACCTTCACCTGTCACAACAGCAAACTAGAAATGTTTAACAGGTTAAAAGTAGAAAACTATAACATTTGAGTTGGGGAGAGATGATAAAATAGAATTTATTTACTTAGATAAAAGTAGACAGATTGTTTACTTAGTATCAGACACTTTGCACATTAATCCCTATGACGGTCCTGCAGAACAGGGAGTGTTAGTCTCATTTTTAGTAAATTTCAGAAATGCTAGATTGCTTATCAGTATTACTCATGTTACAGGCATCTCTCTCTCTCTCAGTCGTGTCTGACTCTGGGACCCCATGGACTCTAGCCCACCAGGCTCCTCTGTCTATGGGATTTCCCAGGTAAGAATACTGGAGTGGGTTGCCATTTCCTTCTCCAGGGGATCTTCCCAATCAGGGATTGAATCCACATCTCCTGTGTTTCCTGCATTGCAGGTGGATTCTTTACCTGCTGAGCCAAGAGGGACACAGTTCAGTTCAGTCAAACAGTCGTGTCTGACTCTTTGCAACCCCATGAACTGCAGAACGCCAGGCCTCCCTGTCCATCACCAACTCCCAGAGTTCACCCAAACTCTTGTCCACCGAATCAGTGATGCCATCCAGCCATCTCATCCTCTGTCGTCCCCTTCTCCTCCTGCCCCCAATCCCGCCCAGCATCAGAGTCTTTTCCAATGAGTCAGCTCTTCACATGAGGTGGCCATAGTACTGGAGTTTCAGCTTTAGCATCAGTCCTTCCAAAGAACACCCAGGACTGATCTCCTTTAGGATGGACTGGTTGGATCTCCTTGCAAGGGACTCTCAAGAGTCTTCTCCAACACCACAGTTTAAAAGCATCAATTCTTCGGTGCTCAGCTTTCTTCACAGTCCAACTCTGACATCCATACGTGACTACTGGAAAAACCATAGCCTTGACTAGACAAACCTTAGTTGGCAAAGTAATGTCTCTGCTTTTGAATATGCTATCTAGGTTGGTCATAACTTTCCTTCCAAGGAGTAAGTGTCTTTTAATTTCATGGCTGCAGTCACCATCTGCAGTGATTTTGGAGCTCCAAAAAATAAAGTCTGACACAGTTCCTACTGTTTCCCCATCTATTTCCCATGAACTGATTGGACCAGACCCCATGATCTTCATTTTCTGAATGTTGAGCTTTAAGCCAACTTTTTCACTCTCTGCTTTCACTTTCATCAAGAGGCTTTTTAGTTCCTCTTCACTTTCTGCCTATAGGGTGGTGTCATTTGCATATCTGAGGTTATTGATATTTCTCCTGGCTATCTTGATTCCAGCTTGTGCTTCTTCCAGCCCAGCGTTTCTCATGATGTACTCTGCATAGAAGTTAAATAAGCAGGGTGACAATATACAGCCTTGACGTACTCCTTTTCCTATTTGGAACCAGTCTGTTGTTCCATGTCCAGTTCTAAGTGTTGCTTCCTGACCTGCATATAGGTTTCTCAAGAGACAGGTCTGGTATTCCCATCTCTTTCAGAATTTTCCACAGTTTATTGTGATCCACAAAGTCAAAGGCTTTGGCATAGTCAATAAAATAGAAATAGATGTTTGTCTGGAACTCTTGCTTTTCAATGATCCAGTGGATGTTGGCAATTTGATCTCTGGTTCCTCTGCCTTTTCTAAAACCAGCTTGAACATCTCGAAGTTCATGGTTCACATATTGCTGAAGCCTGACTTAGAGAAGTTTGAGCATTACTTTACTAGCATGTGAGATGAGTGCAATTCTGTGGTAGTTTGAGCATTCTTTGCATTGCCTTTCTTTGGGATTGGAATGAAAACTGACCTTTTCCAGTCCTGTGGCCACTGCTGAGTTTTCCAAATTTGCCGGCATATTGAGTGCAGCACTTTCAGAGCATCATCTTCCAGGATTTGAAATAGCTCAACTGGAATTCCATCACCTCCACTAGCTTTGTTCATAGTGATGCTTCCTAAGGCGCACTTGACTTCATATTTCAGGATGTTTGGCTCTAGGTGAGTGATCACACCATCGTGATTATCTTGGTTGTGAAGATATTTTTTGTACAGTTCTTCTGTGTATTCTTGCCGCCTCTTCTTAATATCTTCTGCTTCTGTTAGGTCCATACCATTTCTGTCCTTTATTGAGCCCATCTTTGCATGAAATGTTCCCTTGGTATCTGTAATTTTCTTGAAGAGATCTCTAGTCTTTCCCATTCTGTTGTTTTCTTCAATTTCTTTGCATTGATCACTGAGGAAGGCTTTCTTATCTCTCCTTGCTATTCTTTGGAACTCTGCATTCAGATGCTTATATCTTTCGTTTTGTCCTTTACTTTTCACTTTTCTTCTTTTCACAGCTATTTGTAAGTCCTCCCCACACAGCCATTTTGGTTTTTTGCATTTCTTTTCCATGGGGATGGTCTTGATCCCTGTCTCCTGTACAATGTTATGAACCTCAGTCCATAGTTCATCAGGCACTCTATCTATCAGATCTAGGCCTTTAAATCTATTTCTCACCTCCACTGTATAATCATAAAGAATTTGATTTAGGTCATATCTGAATGGTCTAGTGGTTTTCCCTATTTTCTTCAATTCAAGTCTGAACTTGGCAATAAGGAGTTCATGATCTGAACCACAGTCAGCTCCTGGTCTTGTTTTTGTTGACTGTATAGAGCTTCTCCATCTTTGGCTGCATAGAATATAATCAGTCTGATTTCGGTGTTGACCATCTGGTGATGTCCATGTGTAGAGTCTTCTCTTGTGTTGGTGGAAGAGGGTGTTTGCTATGACCTGTGCATTCTCTTGGCAAAACTCTATTAGCCTTTGCCCTGCTTCATTCTGCATTCCAAGGCCAAATTTGCCTGTTACTCCAGGTGTTTCTTGACTTCCTACTTTTGCATTCCAGTCCCCTAAACTGAAAAGGACATCTTTTTTGGGTGTTAGTTCTAAAGGTCTTGTAGGTCTTCATAGAACCGTTCAACTTCAGCCTCTTCAGCATTACCGGTTGGGGCATAGACTTGGATTATTGTGACACTGAATGGTTTGCCTTGGAGATGAACAGAGATCATTCTGTCGTTTTTGAGATTGCATCCAAGTACTGCATTTTGGACTCTTTTGTTTACCATGATGGCTACTCCATTTCTTCTAAGGGATTCCTGCCCACGGTAGTAAATATAATGGTCATCTGGGTTAAATTCACCCATTCCAGTCCATTTTAGTTCACTGATTCCTAGAATGTCGATATTCACTCTTGCCATCTCCTATTTGACCACTTCCAATTTGCCTTGATTCATGGACCTGACATTCCAGGTTCCTATGCAATATTGCTCTTTATAGCATCGGACCTTGCTTCTATCACCAGTCACATCCACAGCTGGGTATTGTTTTTGCTTTGACTGCATCCCTTCATTCTTTCTGGAGTTATTTCTCCACTGATCTCCGGTAGCATATTGGGCATCCAGCGACCTGGGGAGTTCCTCTTTCAGTATCCTATCATTTTGCCTTTTCATACTGTCAGGGACACAGGTGGTGTTTAAACTCAGTTCTCACGGATTGAGTTCCTTTCCTTAACCCTCAGGTACTCTGAGTGTACTTTTTCCTTCTCAGAGACTCAGCATCATGTCTCTCAAGCTCTTATCTTATGAAACAATACTTATCTATCTATCTTAAGACTGGCTTTTGTGAAAGGCAATTTAGCAAGAGGGTTTGTTTATGAAAGAAGAAAATCCAGTCATGTTATAAATATGTTCATCCTTGAGAACAAAAGGAGACTAGTAATATACTGGATGTTAATTGAGGCAGATGCCTGTGAGAATAATTTGATTTAATCTGTGAACAATAAAATGAAGTTAACATGGTTTTTCCTGTGGTCATGTATGGATGTGAGAGTTGGACTGTGAAGAAGGCTGAGCACCGAAGAATTGATGCTTTTGAACTGTGGTGTTGGAGAAGACTCTTGAGAGTCCCTTGGACTGCAAGGACATCCAACCAGTCCATTCTGAAGGAGATCAACCCTGGGATTTCTTTGGAAGGAATGATGTTAAAGCTGAAACTCCAGTACTTTGGCCACCTCATGCGAAGAGTTGACTCATTGGAAAAGACTCTGATGCTGGGAGGGATTAGGGGCAGGAGGAAAAGGGGACGACAGAGGATGAGATGGCTGGATGGCATCATGGACTCGATGGACATGAGTCTGAGTGAACTCCGGGAGATGGTGATGGACAGGGAGGCCTGGCGTGCTGCGATTCATGGGGTCGCAAAGAGTTGGACACGACTGAGAGACTGAACTAACTAACTAACATTGTTTGCTGTGTTAGTAGTGCTCTTCAAGTATTGCCCACCTAATACATTCACTTGTAGTAGCCAGAGGAGCAAAACCTCAAAATGGTACTTTTTCAAGTTGTTTGAAAAGAGAGTCCTTCAAATCAACCAAACTCTCAAACCAAACAAATCAAAGTTCTCAACTCTCACATGCTACAGTGATGTATAACATAATTACTTTACTTCATTGTCATTACATTTTTATAACATGTATCAAATATCCACAGTATTTATGGATTAGGAGCCAGGAGTGAATACACATTTAATGTGAAAGAAGATTTAAAAATGTAAATTATATGTATACATATTTCTGTGTGCAGTAATGACTAGAAGCAATAATTTGCATATGTAGCATGCTGAAATGAATTCAGAAAAAAGAAATATGTTGGAACATTACAGTTTCTCTATTATTTTTTCCCTTTCATTCTAAATCATCTCCCATTATAGTACATTAATTATTAATTATATTTTCATTCTGTTTCCCCTCTTTTGAAACGTTGCCGCTGCTAAGTCGCTTCAGTCGTGTCCGACCCTGTGTGACCCGAGATGGCAGCTCACCAGGCTTCGCCATCCCTGGGATTCTCCAGGCAAGAACACTGGAGTGGGTTGCCATTTCCTTCTCCAATGCATGAAAGTGAAAAGTGAAAGAAGTCACTTGGTCGTGTCTGACTCTTTGCAACCCCATGGACTGCAGCCTACCAGGCTCCTCTGTCCATGGGATTTTCCAGGCAAGAGTACTGGAGTGGGGTGCCATTGCCTTCTCCATTTGGGGTAGTCTAATTTTGACATCAGAGAAATTTCTCTATTTTTATCTTGTGTTTTAAGTGCAAAATAATTATTTTCATCTTTTCCTTGTTAAGAGTCAATGTTGGACTACTGCCTTGCATTGAAAACTCATAAAGTTTAAGTACCAAGATTTGGGAAGTTTATATTAATTTAATTTATTAACTGATGCTAATGAGCTAGTGAGTTTCAAACAATGCTTTCTTTACTGACTCAATTGGCTTTTATATTATCTCAAATTAGAATTTTTAACTAGTAAGTTACTTATCTGTTTCTAAATAATAACAATATTTGAAAACAGATTGTCTCAATAGCAAGTCTTATGCCGTATCAAACAAGGTATTTCAACTCTACCTTTTGTTATCATTTCATTTGGTTATTGTTCTCTACAAAGACAAGAAATTTTAAGAACACAATCTGCTTCTAGTAAAGCTGTAGCAGATTGTATTTTTCAAAGATAATTGCACATATGCTCTTCTCCTCCCTCTAAGAGCTGGAACTGTGTCTCCCTTCCTAGAATTTGAGCAGAGCTTTGTAACTCTTTCAACCAACAAACTAGTGTGACAGAATTGATGCCATTTGTCTTCTAATGGGAGTTGCACAGCTTCTGTTTTGCTCTCAGACACTTACCCTTGAAATGGCTTGAAAGTCAGCCATTTTGCTGTAAGGAAGCCCAAACTAACCCTCCTGAAGAGGCTACATGTAGAAGAAACAAGGCCTCCAGCCAACAGCCAGTATCAATCACCAGGTGCATGAGTGAAGAAGCCTCCAGTTGCCTCCACTAGCCTTTGAGCTGCCCAGCTCTGTACCAAGTGGGTAGAAATGAGCTGTTCTCATTGACCTCTGGCTAGAGGGCAGGTTCACAAGTAAAATGAATATTATGATTGTTTTAAGGTAACTTTTGTTGTGGTTTGTTGCACAGCCATAGTAACTATAAAGTAGTATTGCTCATTGGATAATTTTTAGTGAGGTGGTAGTTTAGTCATTCAGTCTTACCTGACTCTTGCAACGCCCACCAGCCTCCTCTGTCCATGAGATTCTCCAGGCAAGAATACTGGAGTAGGTTGCCATTTCCTTCTCCAGGAGATCATCCCAACCCAGGGATCAAACCTAGGTCTCCTGCATTGCAGGCAGATTCTTTATCAACTGAGCCACCAAGAAAGCCCACTGGCTAATGTGAAGCTTCTTTAAATTAACTGGATAACAATTCACTTTTCTCCTAAGCACAAAATAAACCAAAATCTGATGCATCCCCACCTCCCATTAGAATTCTTTTTTTTTAATTTAAATTTATTTATTTTAATTGTAGGCTAATCACTTTACAATATTGTATTGGTTTTGCCATACATCAACATGAATCCACCACGGATGTTCAGATGTTCCCCCTGCTGAACCCCCCTCCCACATCCCTCCCCATACCATCCCTCTGAGTCATCCCAATGCACCAGCCCCAAGCATCCTGTATCCTGCATCGAACCTGGACTGGCGATTCATTTCTTATATGATATTATACATGTTTCAATGCCATTCTCCCAAATCATCCCACCCTCTCCCATTAGAATTCTTAAGCAAACAGGAATTACTGTTTGGAATCAGCATCCTAAGATGATCCAGCTCAGCGCTGTTTTCCAACAGTGATAAGAGATAGTTTGTAAGAAAAAGTAAGATATTTTTTTCTTTTTCAAACATCTTGAAACTTTTGATTTAAAATATTTTCATTTCCCTGCCAACTTCTTCTACTTTTAAGACTATTATTTTTAGAGCAGTTTAAAGTTCACAGCCAATTTGAGAGGAAGTTTCAGAGAATACCCATTTACCTTCTGACCCCACATGTTCCTCAAGTGACCCCCCACCCCCCATCTTCCTCACTATTGTCAATATGGGCTTCCCTGGTGGCTGAGATGGTAAAGAATCTGCCTGAAATGCAGAAGACCTGGGTCCAGTCTCTGGCTTGGGAAGATCCCCTGGAGAAGGGAATGGCAACCCACTCCAGTATTCTTGCCTGGAAAATCCCATGACAGAGGAGCCTGATGCTACAACCCACAGGGTCACAAAGAGTGGGACACAACTGAATGACTAATACACACATTATCAATAGTACATTTGTCACTAATGACACACCTACACTGACAAATCATATTCACCCAAAGTTCAAAGTTGGTGTGGTACGTTGACTGAGTTTGGACAAACGTATAATGACATGTGTTCATCATTTTAGTATCATACAGAATATTTTTACCACCTTAAAAATCTTCTATACTCTGCTGATTCATCCCTAAACTCCCCCTGCCCCCAGGCCTCGCAACCACTGATCTTTTAACTATCTCTGCAGTTTTGTTTTTTCCATACAATTGGAATCATATAGTACGTCATCACTTTGGATTCATTTCTTTCACTTAGTAATATGCATTTAAGTTTCCTCCATCTCTTTGTGCCTTAATAGCTCATTTCGTTTTAGTGATGAATAATATTTTGTTGTCTCGATGTGCTACAGTTTATTAATCCATTCATCCCACTGAAGGACATCTTGGTTGCTTCCAAATTTTGGTGATTGTGAATAAAGCTGTTATAAACATCTGTGCTTAGGTATTTGTGTGGATACAGTTTTCAGCTTCTTTGGGTAAATACCAAGGACTGCAATTACTGGATCATATGGTAAGAGTATGTTTAGTTTTGTAAGAAGCCACCAGACTGTCTTCCAAACTGGCTGTTCTGCGTTCCCACCAGCAATGAATGAGTTCTTGTTGGCTCTACATGCTTGGCATCATTTGGTGCGGGCTATGTTCCAGATTTTGGCCACTGGAATACGTGTGTAAGAATATATTATTGTTTTCACTTACATTTTTCTGATTACTTTTGATAGGGGCCATATTTTTATATTACCATGTTCTGTCAGCATATTTCATGAGGTGTCTGTTCAGGTCTTTGGCACATTTTTTAGCTACTTATTTTCTAACTATTTTAACTATTTTTATTTTCTTATCATTGATTGTTAAGAGTTCCTTGTATAGTTTGGATAACAATGCTTTCTCTGATGTGTCTTTTGAAAATATTTTCTCTCAGCCTTTGATTTATCTCTGCATTCTCTTGGCATGGCTTTTCACAGAGCAGAAGTCTTAATTATAATGAAGGTCAGCTTATCAATTCCTTCTTGCATACTTCATACCTTTGGTGTTGTGTCTAAAAAGTCATCACCCTACACAAGGTCATCTAGGGTTTTTTCCCCTATGTTATCTTCTAGGAGTTTCATAGCTTTGAGGTTTACATTTAGGTCTGTGATCCATTTTGAGTTAATTTTTGTGACGAGTATAAGATGTGCATCTAGATTCATTTTTGGGGTAAATACCAACCACTGCACCCACTACATGTGGCTGTCCAGTTGTTTCAGCAGCATTTATTGAAAAGACTATCTTTATTTCATTGTGTTGTTTGCTCCTTTCATCACAGATCAGTCAGTTATATTTATGTAGGTTCTCTAATCTGTCCCACCGATCTATATATTATTTTATCAGTACCAAAGACTTGATTACTATGGCTTTATGGTAAATCTTCAGGTTGGATAGTGTCAGTCTTCCACTTTTCTTCTTCTCCTCGACATTGTGTTGGCTACTCTAGCATATGAATAACTTTAGGACTAATTTATGTAATGAAACAGAACATGATAGTGTTCTGATACTGCCTTTCAATTTTCCATATCTACAAGTTGGAACCCATGTGTGTTCCATAGATTTGTCTCTTTGGTTTTGCTGGGTTTTTCTTCTTCTTGAGTCAATAATATTCTAGTAACCCTTGTCTACTTAATGTGTTGCAGCTTTTTCAAGACTGATATAGTCACGAAAGAATTTTTTCAACAGAACTTTTGAATAAGAATACTTCCCAATATGACATGTAAAAAGGTTTGCAACTTCCAACACAGTCTACAGATAACCCTCGCTAGTCACTTATCAACCAGCCCAGAAATGTTGCAGCCCTGCTCTCCACCCTGTGTGGCTCTGTGGGGTCAGTCTTGGGCCCCCTTTGTGTCCTGTCTAAGTTGTGATGGAATTTTGAAGGCTTTTATCTGCTTTCCATCATGTAAAATATTTCTGTCATTGAGTTTCCAAACTAAAATTAGATTTTCCTTTAAGTAGAGGCATGAATGTCATTATGCCTTCTGGTTGATTCTATTAAGGATGCTCAACTCGTTTACACCCACTTTAATGTGACTTGCATTTTAAGGTTTAGTGTGTGTCCTGGGAAATGTCCCTTGAGATGTATACTGAAAAACAAGTTCAACGTGCGGTAGGTTGGACAGCATTGTATTGTACACCTCTCCCTTGGAAATTCTTACAGCATCTTAGGGATTTCTGGACTCTGGGAAGTCCTACAGTAAAGTCTTTTGTCTTAAGATAAAATTTTCCCAACTTAGTTTGAGCTGACAGCTTGATTTATTTGTTTTTGCAAGATATCAATTAACTTATTTGAGGACTTATGGGGCACATGGAGAATGCTTATTCCGGGTTTTAAGGTAAAAAGCACTCCTGTAATGGCTCTCGTATAAACATCACAACATTTCTGAAAGGTATTCAGAGAAAAGAATCAAATTTTATGAAAGCAGAAGCTAATTTTTCTAGTTGTTGTTGTTCAGTAGCTGCATTGTGTCCAACTCTTTGCAACCTCATGGACTGTAGCACACCAATCTTCCCTGTACTCCATTCACTGTCTCCCCAAGTTTGCTTAAACTCATGTCCATTGAGTCGATGATGCCATCCTGCCATCTCATCCTCTGTCACCCTCTTCTCTTCCTGCCCTCAATCTTTCCCAGAATCAGAGTCTTTTCTGTTGAGTCAGCTCTTTCCATCAGGTGGCCAAAGTACTGGAGCTTCAGCTTCAGCATCAGTCCTTCTGACGAATATTTAGGGTTGATTTCCTTTAGGATTGACAGGTTTGATCTCCTTCTTCTAGTAAGTAAGTGAAAAACAGAGACAGCTTTCATGTGCCTGGCATTCAGACAACTACTCCACAGGCTGAAAGAAGTGCTAATATGATAACCATGTAATAAACATGATACATGTAAGGAACATGAATTTGATTTGCTCAAAAAGGAAAAAGCTAATCTCTGTGTGTGTGCGCTTATTTCTGAGTTCATAGGCTTGAGCTATATGCACACAAAGAAGATTCTGAAAAGATGGCAATGGTTGAACTCAAAGCATGGTTCAGTGTTGACCTGGCTGAGTTCATAAATCCAAGCCTTGGGACCTGTGGTCTCAGGACCTCCAGCATCACAGAAGTCATCATGATTTGTGGCCTGAAAAGTAGGAGGTCTGCTGGTTTGAGCACAAGCCCAGAAACACAGACCTTCTTGGTACTAATCCAGCACCCACAGTACTTAGGAAACTTAAGGATAGAACTCCTCTCAGTAGTTTGGATGCCAATCAGAGAACACAAGCCATTGGCTTTTATTTCATTTTCCTTTGATCCAGGAGAACTATGGTGCCACATTGAATCCTGCATCCCTTACAGAGGCAGCCCAGTTTTACCAGACATCCCTGGCAGAATTTCTCTTTTTGAAAAGTAACCACCAAAGGCACATGTAGTTTTAAAGGTTTTTCCACAGCAGTCGACAGCCAAAATGCCTGACTTCCAGTTGTAGCTTATTAATAAGCCAAAATCTTGTTATGTTGGAAATTTCCTCCACATAGGCTTTCTAGAACTTTTGCTGATGGAACTTTAGCAATTCACTTATCTTTTTATGGCTTTAAGTGATCTTTTAACACAGCTTCATTGCTTTCATAGCCAAAAGCTGTTCATAATGAAGCTATTTCACCCAAACCCAAGTCTGAAGAATATGCTTATGTACCTATTATATAGGAATTTTAACAGGGAGGATCATGTTTTCATTATTTCTAAACTCATTTAGAGTCACAGAAATTAAAGGCTGAAGATTTCTGCGGTATTTGTTATTCTTCACTAAGTGATGTGTACATTTATAGATCTGAAGGATTTGGTTGAGAATTCAGCTGAACCTCATAAAAGTGAAAGTGAAAAGTGTTAGTCACTCAGTCGTGTTTGAGCTCTTTGCAACCCCAGGGACTGTAGCCCACCAGGCTCTTCTGTCCATGGAATTCTCTAGGCAAAAATACTGGAATAGGTTGCCATTCTCTTGTCCAGGGGATCGTCCAGACCCAGGGATCAAACCTGTGTCTCCTGCATTGCAGGCAGATTTTTCACCATCTGAGCCACCAAGAACTTTATAAAACATCAGGCTGAGAAAAATATAAATATCCTATACTGACACATGTATATGGAATCTAAAAAGGTGGCACTTATGAATTAATTTTCAGGGCAGCAATGGAGAAACAGACATAGAAAACAGACCTATAGACATGGCAGTGGCGGGGAGGGGAGGGTTGGCGAGGAGGTAGGTGGATGAGATGTGTGGAGAAAGTAACATGGAAATTTACATCACCATATGTAAAATAAATAGCCAATGGAAATTTGCTGTATGACTCAGGGAACTCAAACAGGGGCTCTGTGATAACTTAGAAGAGTGGGATGGGGCGGGAGATGAGAGGGAGGTTCAGGAGGGAGGGGACATGGGTGTATCTATGGCTGATTCTTGTTGATGTATGACAGAAAAACAAAATTCTGTAAAGCAACTATCCTTCAATGAAAAACATAAAGTGGCAAAAAAAAAATCTTGATTTAGTCTGACACTGTCCTGTTATCTAATGTGGAGAAATGGACTGGATGGTTAAGCAGCCCAGGGTATTCTCACATCAGAACATTTGGCCAAATGAGAAGATACAGCAGATATTTTTCAAACAGAGATTGTGTTTTGATCAGGATGCTGACAAAGCCTGCATGTTAATGCTGAAATGGATCTGAGCCTATGTGCTTGGTCACTACCTTCCATTCCACTCACTGCTTCTCGTGTTTAACAAATCCCTCCTTTCTTTTCCACTCAAGACTGACCTTTCGGTTCATATAATTTAGATTTAAAATGTGCTACAATTGTTTGGTACTATGTGGAAAGAGAGTCTCACCAAGGAAATTGGCTTGTCTAAGTCAAAGCTATTTAGTTTAGCAGAGCTAAAATAAAATCTCTTAATTCTCAGTTCAGTGTTTTTTCAACCTTACCACCCTTCCTTCCTGTGTTGATAGGAGAGAGAGGGATAGTGGCTGAGAGGAAGAAAGATGTGTATAGTAGAAGGATTGCTGTGTAGTTCGGAAAACATGTTAAGGATGAAGAATTGCAGGAACTATATGGTCTCCAGACTGCACATGCAAACACACTGGTTTAACTGTAGTGCATTAAGTTGCTATGTTAGGTGGACGTTTGAGTTAAACAGAATGGTCCACACTTCCTTATCCATAAAAGTGCAATTGAAAAAGTTGTAAAAATGAAAAAGATTCTTGGGTCTCACTTCAAAGATTTGTAATAAAGTTCTATGCACATCTTTGGGCATTACATATAATTATGGAGAAGTTTAAAGGCTGTGTGATTTTTTACAATCGTTTAAAAATAATTTTAGTTTTCCATGGTGATCCCCCTGGGATTTTTTTCTTTATCGTTGAAATTCACTAACTTGTCAAAGGTTTAAGACAGTCTTTAAGAATATTTTGGAATAATGTATGGAATCTATGTGTCATTTGTTATCACTTCTAGAAATATCAATCAGACAATGTTTGAACTCCTTTGTCTTCAATATATATCTAGATTCCTAATCACTTTTCTTAGTTTTTCCAATATTCCGTGTGATTTTCTTTTGCTTTCCAGCCACATTGCTGTTTTCAGTTGTATATTTCTACTAGTCTTCAGACCTACAACAGTTTCTACCCTTCTTCTCTACCTCCTTCCTGTGTTCCGCTAGCTCACTTTTCATCTTTTGCTGTTTTATTATTCCTTCTTTGAGTTCTTACTTTTCCTTGAGCTGTCTTTTATGAAAAAAAAAAAAAAAAGCATGGTGTATTAAGTTCGTTTTAATCAAGTAATTTGTCCCGAATTTATGCATTTTTACCTTGACGAAATGTAGGCTATTCCCAGGGCAGCCAGCTGTCTCTGCTGCCCAGTGTCTCACTTTGGACTTCGCTGGGCTGGACTGAGTTGTACTTGTGCCTGCACCGACTTCTGGGCACACGAGACAAACTGTCTCAGTGAGCAGACCTTGAGGTGCCTCTCTCTTAGTTGGAGATGAGAGATGCAGACCCCTCTCTCAGACCACTGCAGAGTGAGGATAAGAACGTGAATGTTCAGATTAGGGAGAGAAAAATACCATAGGCACCATCATACGTCCCAGAGGTATTCTTCATCTCATTTTCATTTCAACCGTTTATCCCTCTGAAAGGAGCGTAGAGTGGATGAAGACAAATTCAATTTTCAGCCACATCCTTTTCTAATTCTGTATTGGTCATCTAGCACCTCACTTTGAGAATAATGAAGGACTTAACTGCTTGAGGTCTCTCCTAAAATTGAGTCACAGAGTTTTCCATTTTGATGTTACATTATACATACTTTTCAAAAAATCCCTTTCATGTCTGCCTAGAGTCTGATGAAGTTTGTTTCAACTCTCAGCATCCTTCCTAATTTTGGTGCAAATTTCATTATATTTGCATCTTCCCAACCCAGGGGTCGAACCCAGGTCTCCTGCATTGTAGGCAAATGCTTTACCATCTGAGCCACGACGGAAGTCCTATTATATTTGGCAAACAGTCCTTTGGCTTTGGTTTTCTAACCACTTTTATTTCAAAGAAGTGGCAGTTTCTAGAGGGAAGTTGCTTTATAACACAGGGAGCTTGGCCTGGCGCTCTATGATGACCTGGAGGAGTGGGAGGGAGGTTGAAGAGGGAGAGGATATATAGATACCTATGGCTGAGTTCACGTTGTTGTATGGAAGGAACCAACACAACATTGTGAAGCAATTATCTTCCAATTAAAATAATTTTTTTAAACTAAAAATAAAGCTACCATATGATTCAGTAATCCTATTCATAAGCATACATCCAGAGAAAACCATAATGCAAAAGGATACATGCATCCTAATGTTCATTGCAGCATTATTTACAACAGCCAGAACACGGAAGCAATCTAAATGTCCACTGACAGAGGGATGAATAAAGAAGATGTGGCAGATATATACAATGGAGTATTCAGTTCAGTTCAGTTCAGTTCAGTTCAGTCTCACAGTCACGTCCCATTCTTTGTGATCCCATGAATCGCAGCATGTCAGGCCTCCCTGTCCATCACCAACTCCCGGAGTTCACTCAGACTCATGTCCATCGAATCAGTGATGCCATCCAGCCATCTCATCCTGGGTCGTCCCCTTCTCTTCCTGCCCCCAATCCCTCCCATCAGAGGAGGGAGGTTTGTTGACTCATTAGAAAAGCATCAGAGTCTTTTCCAATGAGTCAACTCTTCGCATGAGGTGGCTAAAGTACGGGAGTTTCAGCTTTAGCATCATTCCTTCCAAAGAAATCCCAGGGCTGATCTCCTTCAGAATGGACGGGTTGGACCTCCTTGCAGTCCAGGGACTCTCAAGAGTCTTCTCCAGCACCACAGTTCAAAAGCATCAATCCTTCAGCACTCAGCTTTCTTCACAGTCCAACTCTCACATCTATACATGACCAATGGAAAAACTATAGCCTTGACTAGACAGACCTTTGTTGGCAAAGTAATGTCTCTGCTTTCAATATGCTATCTAGATTGGTCATAACTTTTCTTCCAAGGAGTAAGTGTCTTTTAATTTCATGGCTGCAGTCACCATCTGCAGTGATGTTGGAGCCCCCTCAAAAAAGTCTGACACTGTTTCCACTGTTTCCCTATCTATTTCCTATGAAGTATTGGGGCCAGATGCCATGATCTTAGTTTTCTGAATGTTGAGCTTTAAGCCAACTTTTTCACTCTCCACTTTCACTTTCATCAAGAGGCTTTTTAGTTCCTCTTCACTTTCTGCCATAAGGGTGGTGTCATCTGCATATCTGAGGTTATTGATATTTCTCCTGGCAATCTTGATTCCAGCTTGTGCTTCATCCAGCTCAGCATTTCTCATGATGTACTCTGCATATAAGTTAAATAAGCAGGGTGATAATATACAGCCTTGACGTACTCCTTTTCCTATTTGGAACCAGTCTGTTGTTCCATGTCCAGCTCTAACTGTTGCTTCCTGACCTGCATACAGATTTCTCAAGAGGCAGGTCAGGCGGTCTGGTATTCCCACCTCTTTCAGAATTTTCCACATTTTATTGTGATCCATACATTCAAAGGCTTTGGCATAGTCAATAAAGCAGAAATAGATGTTTTTCTGGAACTCTCTTGCTCTTTCGATGATCCAGCAGATGTTGGCACTTTGGTCTCTGGTTCCTCAGCCTTTTCTAAAACCAGCTTGAACATCTGGAAGTTCACGGTTCATGTATTACTGAAGCCTGGCTTGGAGAATTTTGAGCATTACTTTACTAGCATGTGAGATGAGTGCAATTGTGTGGTAGTCTGAGCATTCTTTAGCATTGCCTTTCTTAGGGATTGGAATGAAAACTGACCTTTTCCAGTCCTGTGGCCACTGCTGAGTTTTCCAAATTTGCTGGCATATTGAGTGCAGCACTTTCCAGCGTCATCTTTCAGGATTTGAAATAACTCAACTGGAATTCCATCACCTCCACTAGCTTTGTTCACAGTGATGCTTTCTAAGGCCCACTTGACTTCACATTCCAGGATGTCTGGCTCTAGGTGAGTGATCACACCATCATGATTATCTTGGTCGTGAAGATCTTTTTTGTACAGTTCTTCTGTGTATTCTTGCCACCTCTTCTTAATGTCTTCTGCTTCTGTTAGGTCCATACCATTTCTGTCCTTTATCGAGCCCATCTTTGCATGAAATGTTCCCTTGGTATCTCTAGTTTTCTTGAAGGGATCTCTAGTCTTTCCGATTCTGTTGTTTTCTTCTATTTCTTTGCATTGATCACTGAGGAAGGCTTTTCTGTTTGTTTGTTTGTTTTTAAATTTAAATTTTATTTTTTCACTTTACAATACTGTATTGGTTTTGCCATACATTGACATGAATCCACCACAGGTGTACATGAGTTCCCAATCCTGAACCCCCCTCCCACCTCCCTCACCATATCATCTCTCTGGGTCATCCCAGTGCACCAGCCCCAAGCATCCTGTATCCTATATCGAACCTAGACTAGCGATTTCTTTCTTACATGATAGTATACGTGTTTCAATGTCATTCTCCCAAATCATCCCACCCTCTCCCTCTCCCTCTGAGTCCAAAAGTCTGTTCTTTACATCTGTGTCTCTTTTGCTGTCTTGCATACAGGGTTATCATTACCATCTATCTAAATTCCATATATATGTGTTAGTACACTGTATTGGTGTTTTTCTTTCTGGCTTACTTCACTCTGTATAATCGGCTCCAGTTTCATCCACCTCATTAGAACTGATTCAAATGTATTCTTTTTAATGGCTGAGTAATACTCCATTGTGTATGTCTACCACAGCTTTCTTATCCATTTGTCTGCTGATGGACATCTAGGTTGCTTCCATGTCATGGCTATTATAAACAGTGTTGCAATGAACATTGGGGTACACGTGTCTCTTTCAATTCTGGTTTCCTTGGTGTGTATGCCCAGCAGTGGGATGGCTGGGTCATAAGGCAGTTCTATTTGCAGTTTTTTAAGGAATCTCCACACTGTTCTCCATAGTGGCTGTACTAGTTTGCATTCCCACCAACAGTGTAGGAGGGTTCCCTTTTCTCCACACCCTCTCCAGCATTTATTGCTTGTAGACTTTTGGATCACAGCCATTCTGACTGGTGTGAAATGATACCTCATTGTGGTTTTGATTTGCATTTCTCTGATAATGAGTGATGTTGATCATCTTTTCATGTGTTTGTTAGCCATCTGTATGTCTTCTTTGGAGAAATGTCTATTTAGTTCTTTGGTCCATTTTTTGATTGGGTCATATATTTTTCTGGAATTGAGCTGCATAAGTTTCTTGTATATTTTTGAGATTAGTCGTTTGTCAGTTGCTTCATTTGCTATTATTTTCTCCCATTCAGAAGCCTGTCTTTTTACCTTGCTTATAGTTTCCTTTGTTGTGCAGAAGCTTTTAATCTTAATTAGATCCCATTTGTTTTTTGCTTTTATTTCCAGTATTCTGAGAGGTGGGTCCTAGAGGATCCTGCTGTGATTTATGTCGGAGAGTGTTTTGCCTATGTTCTCCTCTAGGAGTTTTATAGTTTCTGGTCTTACGTTTAGATCTTTAATCCATTTTGAGTTTATTTTTGAGAATGGTGTTAGAAAGTGTTCTAGTTTCATTCTTTTACAAGTGGTTGACCAGTTTTCTCAGCACCAGTTGTTAAAGAAATGGTCTTTAATCCATTGTATATTCTTGCCTCCTTTGTCGAAGATAAGGTACCCATAGGCGTGTGGATTTATCTCTGGGCTTTCTATTTTGTTCCATTGATCTATATTTCTGTCTTTGTGCCAGTACCATACTGTCTTGATGACTGTGCCTTTGTAATAGAGCCTGAAGTCAGGCAGGTTGATTCCTCCAGTTTGAGGAAGGCTTTCTTATCTCTTCTTGCTATTCTTTAGAACTCTGCATTCAGATGTTTATATCTTTCCTTTTCTCCTTTGCTTTTTGCTTCTCTTCATTTCACAGCTATTTGTAAGGCCTCCCCACACAGCTATTTTGCTTTTCTGCATTTCTTTTCCATGGGGATGGTCTTGATCCCTGTCTCCTGTACAATGTCATGAACCTCAGTCCATAGTTCATCAGGTACTCTATCTATCAGATCTAGTCCCTTAAATCTATTTCTCACTTCCACTGTAAAATCATAAAGGACTTGATTTAGGTCATAACTGAATGGTCTAGTGGTTTTCCCTACTTTCTTCAATTTAAGTCTGAATTTGGCAATAAGGAGTTCATGATCTGAGCCACAGTCAGCTCCTGGTCTTGTTTTTGTTGACTGTATAGAGCTTCTCCATCTTTGGCTGCAAAGAATATAATTGATCTGATTTCAGTGTTGACCATCTGGTGATGTCCATGTGTAGAGTCTTCTCTTGTGTTGGTGGAAGAGGGTTTTTGCTATGATGAGTGCATTTTCTTGGCAAAACTCTATTAGTCTTTGCCCTGCTTCATTCTGCATTCCAAGGCCAAATTTGCCTGTTACTCCAAGTGTTTCTTGACTTCCTACTTTTGCATCCCAGTCCCCTAAACTGAAAAGGACATCTTTTTTAGGTGTTAGTTCTAAAAGGTCTTATAGGTCTTCATAGAACCATTCAACTTCAGCTTCTTCAGCGTTACTGATTGGGGCATAGACTTGGACTACTGTGATACTGAATGGTTTGCCTTGGAAATAAACAGAGTTCATTCTGTCATTTTTGAGATTGCATCCAAGTATTGCATTTCAGACTTTTTTGTTGACCATGATGGCTACTCCATTTCTTCTAAGGGATTCCTGCCCACTGTAGTAGATATAATGGTCATCTGAGTTAAATTCACCCATTCCAGTCCATTTTAGTTCACTGATTCCTAGAATGTCGACATTCACTCTTGCCATCTCCTGTTTGACCACTTCCAATTTGCCTTGATTCATGGACCTGACATTCCAGGTTCCTATGCAATATTGCTCTTTATAGCATCGGACCTTGCTTCTATCACGAGTCACATCCACAGCTGGCTATTGTTTTTGCTTTGGCTCCATCCCTTCATTCTTTCTGGAGTTATTTCTCCACTGATCTCCGATAGCATATTGGGAACCTTCTGACCTGGGGAGTTCCTCTTTCAGTATCCTATCATTTTGCCTTTTCATACTATTCATGGCATTCTCAAGGCAAGAACACTGAAGTGATTTGCCATTCCCTTCTCCAGTGGACCACATTCTGTCAGACCTCTCCACCATGACCTGCCCATCTTGGATGGCCTCATGGGCATGGCTTAGTTTCATTGAGTTAGACAAGATTGTGGTCCTAGAGTGATTAGATTGACTAGTTTTGTGTGAGTATGGTTTCAGTGTGTCTGCCCTCTGATGCCCTCTTGCAACACCTACTGTCTTACTTGGGTTTACCTCAGACAACGGGTATCTCCTCACCGCTGCCCCTCCTGACCTTGAACATGGAGTAGCTCCTCTAGGCCCTCCTGTGCCCGTACAGCCACCACTCCTTGGAAGTGGGGTTGCTCCTCCCGGCCACCGCCCCTGGCCTCAGGCGTGGGGTAGCTCCTCTTGGCCGCCGCCCCTTGGGCATGGGGTCCTCCTGGCTTGTGTCCCTATTACTCAGCCATAAAAACGAATGAAATAATGCCATTTGAAACAATATTAATGGACCTAAGGATTGTCATACTGAGTGAAGTCAGTCAGACAGAGAAAGATATCACTTACATGTGGAATCTAAAGATATGGTACAAGTGAACCTATTTACAAAACAGAAGTTAAGTCACAGATGTAGGAAATAAATGTGTGGTTACCAAGGGGAAAGGGACAGTGGGAGGGGTGAATTGGGACACTGAGACTGAGATATACACACTACTATATACAGAACCTGCTGCTGCTGCTGCTAAGTCACTTCAGTCGTGTCTGACTCTGTGAGACCCCATAGATGGCAGCCCAAGAGGCTCCCCCCATCCCTGGGATTTTCCAGACAAGAATACTGGAGTATATTGCCTCCTCCAATGCATGAAAGTTAAAAGTGAAAGTGAAGTCGCTCAGTCGTATCCGACTCTTAGCAACCCCAGGGACTGCAGCCTACCAGACTCCTCCATCCATAGCATTTTCCAGGCAAGAGGATAACTACCTAGAACCTACTAAATAGCACAAGAAACTATTTCGATACTCTGAAATGACCTACATAGGAATAAAACCTAAAAAAAAAAGAAAGAAAGAAAAAAAAAAAAAGAAGTGGTAGTTTTTTGTTGTTTTTGATGGATTTCCAGGCAAAGGAGAGTAAAAATGCTCATAATTTTAAACCAGAAGTCTGTAAGTATATTTCATGGTGGTCTTATTGAACACAGCCCTTGAAGTGTCTCAGTGGAAGAAAATCCTAGTACTGCATTAAAATATGATCAATGATGCTGTTTTGAAAAAGAATTCTTATTTCAGGCCAGAACACTATGGGCAGAGTATTTAATTCTCATCTCCAGTTCTCCATGTGTCCCACCCTCCAAATGGCTCCCATTTATTGGCAGCAGTGAGGGAGAAAGAGATCCATACACTAAATAAAAGTAGAATGATATAACTTTGTACTCAAGTTATTTGTTGATAATGATTTAGAAACTTATTTAAGTAATCTATTAAAGTAGGCTCCTTGTTAAACTTAAAATTCCTTTTTATTATCTGGGACCCACAGAACCGTATAATTTACCTTCTTCTTTGGGATTTAGCAAATAGTTTTAAAATTGTATGACTGGGTTAGGTACAGGGATATTTTAATAAAATCCATCCAAAACTGAACTCCAAATAACATCCCTACACTTCATTTTTTTCTGTCACTCCAATCTAAAATCTTGATCTGTTGTTATACAACTCTTCCTATGACTACACTCATTGATCCGTCAGCAATTTCTGTTGGCTTTATCTTCATGAGTATTTTAACTTCCTTGAGCTGTCATAACAAAGTTTCATGTATCAGATGGTGAAAAGCAACAAAAATTTATCCTCTCACGATATTGGAAGCCAGAAGTCTGAAATCAAGGTGTAGGCAGGACCACACTCTCTCTGAAGGCTCTGGGAGAGTAACCTTCCTTGCTCATCCTAGCTGCTGGTGGTCGCTAGCAATATTTGGTGTTTCTTGGCTTGCAGACACGTCACTCCAGTCTCTGCCTTTGGCTTCACATGGCTTCTCCCTGCGCATCTCTCTGTCTTCTCAGTCATTGGTTTTACCACCCACCTTAATCCAGTATGGCCTTATTTTAACTAATTACATCTGCAAAGACCTTATTGCTAAATAAGGTCTTACTCTGAGGCTCCAGGAGGGATTTTTAGGGAACACCATTCAACAAAAAACAGTGCTATATTTAATATTAAAACCCTTTTCAAAGTGGTGGTACTGGTAAAGAACCTGCCTGGCAATGCAGGAAACATAAGAGATGCAGGTTCAGTCCCTGGGTTGGGAAGATTCCCTGGAGAACAGCATGGCAACCCACTCCAGTATTCTTGCCTTGAGAATCCCATGGACAGAGAGCCTGATGGACTACAGTCCACTGAGTAACGAAGAGTTGGACATGACTGAAGTGACTCAGCACTCATGCACATCTCTCCTTCAATTAAGAAGGTCAATGTTTTGGCTTCCCAGGTGGCACTAGTGGTAAAGAACCTGCCTGCTAATGCAGGAGACATAAAAGATGCGGGTTTGACCCCTTGGAACGGGAAGATGGAGAAGGAAATGGCAACCTGCTCCAGGATTCTTGCCTGGGAAATCCCATGGACAGAAGAGTCTGGTGGGCTACAGTTCATAGGGGCACAAAGAGTTGGACATGACTGAGCACACAAACCCTTTTTACCATCCCCACTGTCACTACCCTGAAGAGCATCCTGATAATCAAAGGATACTTCAGATCATGGATGTATTTGCTCACAACTCCCATGGATTTCTCATTCTTTCATAGTAAAAGCCACACTTTTTATTTTTATTTATTTATTTTTTTTACTGGCGGTTCGTTTCTTACATGATAGTATACATGTTTCAATGCCATTCTCCCAAATCATCCCACCCTCTCCCTCTCCCTCAGAGTCCAAAGGTCCGTTCTATACATCTGTGTCTCTTTTGCTGTCTTGCATACAGGGTTATTGTTACCATCTATCTAAATTCCATATATATGTGTTAGTATACTATATTGGTGTTTTTCTTTCTGGCTTACTTCACTCTGTATAATCAGCTCCAGTTTCATCCACCTCATTAGAACTGATTCAAATGTATTCTTTTTAATGGCTGAGTAATACTCCATTGTGTATATGTACCACAGCTTTCTTATCCATTTGTCTGCTGATGGACATCTAGGTTGCTTCCATGTCCTGGCTATTATAAACAGTGTTGCAATGAACATTGGGGTACACATGTCTCTTTCAATTCTGGTTTCCTCGGTGTGTATGCCCAGCAGCGGGATGGCTGGGTCATAAGGCAGTTCTATTTGCAATTTTTTAAGGAATCTGCACACTGTTCTCCATAGTGGCTGTACTGGTTTGCATTCCCACCAACAGTGTAAGAGGGTTCCCTTTTTTCCACACCCTCTCCAGCATTTATTGCTTTGTGGACTTTTGGATTGCAGCCATTCTGACTGGTGTGAAATGGTACCTCATTGTGGTCTTGATTTGCATTTCTCTGATAATGAGTGATGTTGTGCATCTTTTCATGTGTTTGTTAGCCATCTGTATGTCTTCTTTGGAGAAATGTCTATTTAGTTCTTTGGCCTATTTTTTTATTGGGTTGTTTATTTTTCTGGAATTGAGCTGCATAAGTTGCTTGTATATTTTTGAGATTAGTTGTTAGGAAAGAAAGTAGAAAAAGAAATTAAGGAAACAATTCCATTCACCATTGCAATGAAAAGAATAAAATACTTAGGAATATATCTACCTAAAGAAACTAAAGACCTATATATAGAAAACTATAAAACACTGGTGAAAGAAATCAAAGAGGACACTAATAGATGGAGAAATATACCATGTTCATGGATTGGAAGAATCAATATAGTGAAAATGAGTATATTATCCAAAGCAATCGACAGATTCAATGCAATCCCTATCAAGCTACCAGAGATATTTTTCACAGAACTAGAACAAATAATTTCAAGATTTGTATGGAAATACAAAAAACCTCAAATAGCCAAAGCAATCTTGAGAAAGAAGAATGGAACTGGAGGAATCAACTTGCCTGACTTCAGGCTCTACTACAAAGCCACAGTCATCAAGACAGTATGGTACTGGCACAAAGACAGAAATATAGATCAATGGAACAAAATAGAAAGCCCAGAGATAAATCCACACACCTATGGACACCTTATCTTTGACAAAGGAGGCAAGAATATACAATGGAGTAAAGACAATCTCTTTAACAAGTGGTGCGGGGAAAACTGGTCAAACACTTGTAAAAGAATGAAACTAGAACACTTTCTAACACCATACACGAAAATAAACTCAAAATAGATTAAAGATCTAAACGTAAGACCAGAAACTATAAAACTCCTAGAGGAGAACATAGGCAAAACACTCTCTGACATAAATCACAGCAGGATCCTCTATGACCCACCTCCCAGAATACTGGAAATAAAAGCAAAAATAAACAAATGGGATCTAATTAAAATTAAAAGTTCTGTACAACAAAGAAAACTATAAGCAAGGTGAAAAGACAGCCTTCTGAATGGGAGAAAATAATAGCAAATAAAGCAACTGACAAGCCACAGTTTTTAATATGCTTTGCATGCGGCTGTACATGATTTGGTTTCCATTCACATCTCTGACTCCATCCCTTACTCTTTCCCCTTTCATTCAGTCCATTCCAGCAACACTGACTTTTCCCACTTCTCCTTGAAAATGCCAGGTGAGTTCCTGCTTCATGGCTTTTGCATTTTCTGTTTGCATTTTTAAGCGTTCATCCCTAGGTATTCCCAAGTCAGTCAGGTGTTGAACCGAAGTGGAATTTTCTCAGTGAGGCTATTCTAGACACTGTACTAGATTATGATTCTTTACCCAAATACTTCCATTCTTTCCTACTTCAGTTTTCTTCATAATACTAGTTACTATTTAAGTCATACACTGTATATGGATATATGCAATATACATAGGCTTCCCAGGGGGCTCAGTGGTAAAGAATCCAGCTGCCAATGCAGGGGACACAGGAAATGTGGGTTCCATCCCTGGGTCGGGAAGATCCCTTGGAGAAGGAAATGGCAACCTGCTCCAGTATTCTTGCCTGGAGAACTATATGGACAGAGAAGCTTGACAGGCTACAGTCCATGGAGTCACAAAGAGTCAGACACAACTGAGTGACTGACGTGTATATTGATCATATGCACAATATACACATATATAAGTTATATAGTTATATGCTATATAGTTATATAAGTTATATATAGTACACACAAGTTGATTTTATATAAAATTTACATATGTATGTTTTACAAGACATAACTTGTTTATTTCTTTACAGATTTAAATATATATAGCAGAACGTGTATTCTCTTCTTTAATCAGCTGTCTCCATCGCTGGAATGTAAACTCTTGGAGGGAGATGAATTATTGCCTATTTGTTCACTGTTGTACTATTAATCTCTCAAAGAGTGCCTGGTGAATAGTAAATGCTGAATGGATATATCCAGAATAAATGAGTGACTATGTCATATATACAAGTGCCATCAAGCATACGTTGTGTCAGTAGAAGAGTGACTGAAAACCGTTTCTTCATCACATTTAGTGAAGAGAGGGGTGGATAATGGTTTACTGCCAAGACCCCTTTGAAACTGCCAATCAGCTGGTGTGCTTGCTCATGGTTACACCCTTACTCCTCTCTCGAAATGAGGATTCCCTATCAGAATCTGTGGGGGATATGAAAGCAAATTAAGGGGTAAGTCACTTTTTGCCCATAATAGTAAAAAGATCATTTATTGGTAAAAAAAGGGAAGTGATTGTAATACAGGAATTCTTTCATTCCTCCATGATCAGTTCAGTTCAGCTGCTCAGTCATGTCCAACTCTTTGTGACCCCATGAATCGCAGCACACCAGGCCTCCCTGTCCATCACCAACTCCTGGAGTTTAACCAAACTCATGTCCATTGAGTCGGTGATGCCATCCAGCCATCTCATCCTCTGTCATCCCCTTCTCCTCCTGCCCTCAATCCCTCCCAGAATCAGAGTATTTTCCAATGAGTCAACTTTTCACATGAGGTGACCAAAGTATTGGAGTTTCAGCCTCAGCATCAGTCCTTCCAGTGAACATCCAGGACTGATCTCCTTTAGAATGGACTGGTTGGATCTCCTTGCAGTCCAAGGGACTCTCAAGAGTCTTCTCCAACACCACAGTTCAAAAGCATCAATTCTTCAGTGCTCAGCTTTCTTCACAGTCCAACTGCACATCCATACATACCTACTGGAAAAACCATAGCCTTGACTAGACGGACCTTTGTTGGCAAAGTAGTGTCTCTGCTTTTTAATATGCTATCTAGTTGGTCATAACTGTCCTTCCAAGGAGTAAGTATCTTTTAATTTCATGGCTGCAGCCACCATCTGCAGTGATTTTGGAGCCCCAAAAAATAAAGTCTGACATTGTTTCCATTGTTTCCCCATCTATTTCCCATGAAATGATGGGACCAGATGCCATGATCTTCGTTTTCTGAATGTTGAGCTTTAAGCCAACTTTTTCACTCTTCTCTTTCACTTTCATCAAGAGGCTCTTTAGTTCTTCTTCACTTTCTGCCATAAGGGTGGTGACATTTGCATATCTGAAGTTATTGATATTTCTCCCAGCAATCTTGATTCCATCTTGTGCTTCTTCCAGCCCAGCATTTCTCATGATGTACTCTGCATAGAAGTTAAATAAGCAGGGTGACAATATACAGCTTTGACATACTCCTTTTCCTATTTGGAACCAGTCTGTTGTTCCATGTCCAGTTCCAACTGTTGCTTCCTGGCCTGCATGATAGCTAAGTGCATTTTAAGAAGGGATTCTCAGCTTGGAGCTAGCCTCCCAAAATAAATATGGTCACTCCCATTATAATACAATTCATCACACCTTAAGGTATCAAGAGAACCTATGATTGCTGTAGATACAGTTTGAAAATACCTGATAAGTCAAGGGAAAGAAGTTGCTATGGTTACACGTCATTTACTTCTGGATATCTCAAGGGTAGGGTGAAGGAGGAGAAAACAAGATCAATTAGATAAGCAGAGGATTGAATTAGCCATTTAATCAAGTACCTAAGCCACAAAGCACACAGTTCTTAGAGACACCATTATCTTTAATGGAGTTCTTTAGAGCATCTTCAATTTTTCTAATGAAGACAGAAAGCCCCATCTTTAGTAGTGTTTCCCTTAACTTGTTTGACCACAGGATTATCTATTCCATTTAATCCCCTGGGGAACTGATGCTCCCCCACCTTTGTCCCTCATAGAATTACATCGAGAGGGAATCTGTCCAAATTATTTAATCAAATTATTCTTGCTCTGGCCAATATAAGTGCTTAAATAGCCACACTTAATACTTCTCCTAATGACATTCACTTATCTAAAATTACCCCTTAATTGATAAGATATACAAGCAAAAACACTCTTAGGCAAAATGTTAAATGAACTCAAACCATTTAGAATTTTTTCATGTCGACTCCTAAATTTACTTAATCTCCAATGAGCAGTCTAAAAATCCTCACTATGACTAGCCTGTAACAGCAAAAGGAAAAAGGTTGAAGAAGAGGTGGCATACAGGGAAAGAAAAACATTTGGTCTTCAATGTCTTTACTACACAAAATCCTGTGATTTTTATTATGGCTCCTGCATTTCTCAGTTTTGATGAAGAAACATCTCGATGTATTTGGAAATACTGGTACTATACATTTTGTACAAGTGACTAAAACAGTGCTGAAAGTGTTGACATTGTGAAAAGTGAGGAAAGTGTTAGTCTCTCGGTCACGTCCAACTCTTTGCGACCCCATGGACTGTAGCCCACCAGGCCCCTCTGTCTATGGGATTTCCCAGACAAGAATACTGGAGTGGGTTGCCGTTTCCTTCTCTAGAGGATCTTCCCAACTCAGGGAAGAGACCCGCTTCTCCTGCTTGGCAGGTGGATTCTTAAGCACTGAACCACCTGAGAAGCCCTACTGAAGAGGTTGGACTTTGTTGCTCACGTGCTGAGGATTTCTAGGGATAATAGAACAGGCATAAAAGCAGGTCCAAAACTTGCTTGAGAGAGCAAGGAGCTGAGACTGGTGTGGGGCTTACGTGTTATAGAGTGGCGGCAGTGAGGGTCTCCACATCCACAACCTGGGACTGCGTGGCCCAACATTCCACCTGTGCCAAAGGAGGAGCACCTGGGCTTCCTGATCGGCTAACAGAATGTAGAAAAGCAGGAGAGGGTGCTGAAAACAGTCAGCAGCCAGACACCAGAAATAGGCAGACTCCTGGTTACACAGGACCTTTATCAGCTATGAAAATCACATTTTTAATATCAAAGGAAACAACTCAATAACATTTACTATAGAAAGTGTATCAATTATGCCTGGTTCTTAAATACACTTCAAAATCGTATGAAAAGATTATCACCTAGAAATATGTTGCTGCTGCTGCTGCTGCTTCTGCTGCTGCTGCTGCTAAGTCACTTCAGTCGTGTCCGACTCTGTGCGACCCCATAGATGGCAGCCCATCAGGCTCCCCGTCCCTGGGATTCTCCAGGCAAGAACACTGGAGTGGGTTGCCATTTCCTTCTCCAATGCATGAAAATGAAAAGTGAAAGTGAATTCACTCAGTCGTGCCCGACTCTAAGTGACTCCATAGACTGCAGCCTACCAGGCTCCTCTGTCCGTGGGATTTTCCAGGCAAGAGTACTGGAGTGGGGTGCCATTGCCTTCTCCGAGAAATATGTTACTTGGGTCTTTTCTAAAGGAAATGTCTGTTTCTAAATGGACCAGGTTCATGTCCTATGAAAAATAGCTGTGAATATAGGCAACAAAACATGGATAACTAGGAGAATTATGAATGAAGTCTCTTCTCCTTAGTGTGAGAGATAATAGAATCCTATCCAACTGAAATTCCCTGGTGGCTCAGAGGTTAAATGTTCTGCTTCCAGTGCGGGAGACCTGGGTTTGATCCCTGGGTCGGGAAGATCCCTTGGTGAAGGAAATGGCAATCCACTCCAGTTTTCTTGCCTGGAGAATCCCATGGATGGAGAAGCCTAGTTGGTTACAGTCCATGGGGTCGCAAAGAGTCGGACACGACTGAGTGACTTCACCTTCACCTTCATCCAACTGACCACTCAGTCAAATCACAACATCACCCAGTTTTTTGTTAATGTGCACAGCAGGGTGGTCTGAGACGTCCAGCCTCTGTATTTTACTGAAGATCTGAGATCAGATTGGCTGAGTGACTGGCTGTAAAGCAGTGGGCCACACGGGCAGAATTCCTGCAGTATGGTTATAATTCAGTTGCAAAAGTATTACGCACATTGCCACCATTTGTCAGAGATGAACCAAATGCCTGCTGTGTACCAGGCACCTGCTAGGATCTGCAAATTAAAAGTTAAGTAAAATAAAATTGTGACTGTCAAGCAATGCAATGTTTATTGAAGATGAAAGGCTTGAGTCAAGTCATTGTTGGAAGGGCTTGAGATGGATTTTGAAAGGAGTATAAACAAATGAGAAGACTAGCCAATCATCCTTACAACTTTACTCCAAACTGAACAATTTTTATTGGGAAATCTAACAGAATATTTTTGAACCTTTTTCTCAGAAATAGCATGGCATTTGGGAATCTTATCTTCAATAGAGATGACTAACCAGTATAATGAAGCATGTTCTACATACTGGTGAAATTCAGTCCTTGAAACAGGATACAGTGTGTTTTTATATCTCACAATATTGTTACAATATAAAAGTAATATTTTTGTCAAATGTTTTCTTATATTTGTTCCTGAATCCCTTTTCTCTTTTCCTGGGTGATACAAAGGAAACCATTTTATAATCAACACCAAAGGGAACATACAGGTGAGATGATGAAGATGGAGAAGTAGTGGCTTTGTTATTTATTAGTTTGTAGTTATGGCTGCATCAAGGCAAGCAAGTGCCCTGTGCAAGTTAATCATTAGAGACACCAGACATGCTAATAACATGACATACCTCAAACTGATTGTCTTTAAAGTTTTCCCAATATTTATTTTTAGATGGAAGAAGGAGCTGGAAAGTAGGACTATAGTGAGAGTAATTAGCATCTTAGCTCTCTGATTTAGAGCAATGATTTTCAAAGTGTGGTCCCCAAGATCAGCAACATCAGCCTCACCTGAGCACTTGCTAGAAATTCAGATTCTTGAGCCTCAATCCATACCCACTGAGTCAACAATTCTGAGCGAGGCCTGGCAATATGTTTTAATAAGCCCTTAGAGCATTCTGGTATATGCTAAAGTCTGTGGGTTTCCCAGGCGGTACAGTTGTTGAAGAATCCTCCTGCCAGCATAGGAGATGCAAGGAACACGGGTTCAATCCCTGGGTCAGGAAGATCCCCTGGAGGAGGAAATGGCGGCCCACTCCAGTATTCTTGGCTGGGAAATCCCATGGACAGAGGAGCCTGGCAGGCTACAGTCCATGGGGTTCTGAAGAACTGGACACAACTGAGCTCATAACTAACCTGGAGAACTGCTGGTCTGAGACAATTCAGCACTGATCACAAACTCCCACTTTTTATTCAGAAAAACCAAAATTTTACCTACCTACAAATCTTAGAAGATGACGTAGCAAACTTCTCTTGTCATCAAGCATGCATTTGTGGGCCCATCCTTTAACTGCTACCCATGTTACAACCACCACCATTCCATCTGAACACATATTGATCACTCTCCCTGAGAAGAATTTTGCTACATACAAAAGCTTTCCATTTTGTTACATTTCCAGTGACATTTTAATGTTCCCAGTGCATTTGTATCATGACTTTTCTGGCCCTTTGTGGTTCCGTGTGACAAAGGGATAACTCTACTGGGTTATTCAGAAATTCCTGGGAGTGGGAGTGGGGTGGTGGGGAGGATAGGGAGAACCATTTTCTACTAATACAACTGTAGTCTGTTGTTTTCTTTTTAAATCATTTTTCCCTTAAAAATAGTTATAACTGTGAGTTCTGTAGTGGAATTACTGCTGTTGGATCTAAGGAGGAAAATTAGAGACTTGAATCACAGAGGTAGTAAGATTAATGGGTTAAGTTTCTTGTAGATAATAATTTTTCATTTTGGTTTGTGCCAAAGCAAAGATATCGTGTTGACAGATTATGTAACTATTCATCTGGGAGAAGACAAAGAAGGAGGAACAGATGCAAGGAAAGAGAAGAAAAAAATATGTATATAATGCTAATTTCAGACAGAGCAGACTTTAAACCAAGGTAAGCTATCAGGGATAAAGAAGGACAGTGTGTGTGTGTGTGTGTGTGTGTGTGTGTGTGTGTGTGCGCGTGTGTGTACATATGCCCTCAGTTGTGTCTGACTCTTTGCAACCCCCTTGCACTGTAGCCCACCGGGCTTCTCTCTGTCCATGGGATTTTTCAGGCAAGAATACTGGAGTGGGTTGCCATTTCTTCCTCCAGGGGATCTTCCTGACCCAGGGATCGAATCTGCATCTCCTACACTGGCAGGCAGATTCTTTACCACTGAGCCACCTCGGAAGCCTGAAGAGGACCATTTATTACATAATGACAAAGAGGTCAGTTCTTCAAAAACACGTAACAATCCTTAAAACGTATAAGCCTAGCAACAGAGCATCAAAGTATGTATGGCAAAAACTAATAGAATTGCAAAGAGAAACAGATAAATCTACTACTATAGTTGCAGACTTCAACATCCCTCTATCAGAAATGGACAGGTCCAGGAGGCAGAAAATCAGTAAGGATATAGCTGAACTCAATAGGACCATCAATCAACTGGATATAATTGAGATCTATAGACTGCTTCATCCAACAATGGCAGAATCCACATTTTTCTAAAGAGCACATGAAACAACTCACCAAGACAGACCACATTCCCAGCCATAAAACACACTTTTACAATTTTAAAGAATAGAAATCATATAATGTCTACTTTCAGACAACAATGGAATGAAACTAGGAATCAATAATCAAAGATAACTGGAAAATTCCCAAATGTGTGGAGACTTAACAACACACATCTAATTAACACAGAGATCAAAGAAGAATTATGAAGAGAAATTAAATAATATTTGGAACTAAATGAAAATGAAAAGCAAAATATATTAAAATTGTGTCTTCTTCAATTTATTTCATCAGGGTCTCATCATTTTCAGCATATAGGTCTTTCACCACTTTAGTTAAATTTTTCCTGTGTTTAAGAATCAATACTATTAAAATGCACATATCAGGACTTCTTTGGCAGTCCAGTGGTTAAGGCTCCATGCTTCCAATGCAGAGGATGTGGGTTTGATCCCTGGTTGGGGAACTGAGATCTCACATGCTATATAGCGTGGCCAAATGAAACAAAATGCCCCAAGAAACCTTAGAGTCAATAAAACTCCTATCAAGATTCCAATGGCATATGTCACAGAACTAGAGCAGATAATAAAACTAAGATCATGGCATTCGGTCCCATCATGGATATGTGCTAAGTCGCATCAGTTGTGTCCAACTCTCTGCAACCCCATGGACTGTAGACTGCCAGGCTCCCCTGTCCATAACATTATCTAGGCAAAAATACTGGAGTGGGTTGCCATGCCCTCCTCCAGGGGAACTTCCCAACCCAGGGATTATACCTGCATTATCACTTCATGACAAATAGAAAGGGAAAAAGTGAAAACAGTGGCAGACTTTATTTTCTTGGGCTCCGAAGTAACTGTGGATGGTGACTTCAGCCATGAAATTTAAAGATGCTTGCTCCTTGAAAGGAAAGCTATGACAAACTTAGACAGCACATTAAAAAGCAGAGACATCCCTTTACTGACAAAGATCTGTGTAGTCAAACCTATGGTTTTTCCAGTAGTTGTGTATGGATGTGAGAGTTGGACTATAAAGAAGGCTGAGCACAGACGAATTGATGCTTTTGAATTGCGGTGCTAGAGAAGACTCTTGAGAGTCCTTTGGTCTGCAAGGAGATCAAACTAGTCAGTCCTAAAGGAAATCAACCCTGAATCTTCATTGGAAGGACTGGTGCCGAAGATGAAGCTCCAATACTTTGGCCACCTGATGCAAAGAGCTGAATCATTGGAAAAGACGCTGATGCTGGGAAAGACTGAAGGCAAAAGAAGAAGTAGGCAGGGCAGGAGAGCATGAGATGGTTGGATAGTATCACTGACTCAATGGATATGATTTGAGCAAACTCTGGTAGATAGGGAAGGACAGGGAAGCGTGGCATGCCACAGTCCATGGTTTTGCAAAGAGTCAGATGTGACATAGTGACTGAACAACAACAATGACAACAGAACAGATAATGCTAAAAAGTTGTATGGAATGACCAAAAAAATCCTAAATTGACCAAAAAAACCTTGAGAAAGAACAAAGCTGGAAGTATCATATTCCCTGATTCCAAACTATGTTACAAATGTATAGTAATCAAAGCAGATTGATACTGGCACAAAAATAGATACACAGATCAATGGAACAGAGTTGAGAGCCCAGATAAACCCACACATAAATGGGTAATTTATGATAAAGGAGCAAAAAACATACACAACTGGCAAAAGAACAGTCTCTTCCATAAATAGTGTTGAGAAAATTCGACATTCAGATGCAAAAGAATAAACCTAGACTGACATCATACACAATATTAACTCAAAAGGAATAAATACTTGAATACATGAGACCTGAAACCATAAAATTCTTAGAAGAAAGCACAGACAAGGAAGAATGTCATTGACATTGTACTTAGTGATGTTTCCTGTAAATCCAACCAAAGGCAAGGGAAACAAAAGCAAAAACAAACTAATGGGACTACATCAAACTAAAAAGCTTTTGCACAGTGAAGGAAAACATCAAAATGACAGGGAAGCCTACTGAAAGGGTGCATACATTTGCAAATCATATATCTAACAAGAGGTTAATACCCCAAATACAAACGATTCATACAACTCAGAATGAATTTTTTTTGCATTCACTCCAATTAAAAGCAAACACTCCAATTAAAAAGTGGACAGAGAATCTGAATAGACAGTTTTGCAAAGAGAATATACAGATGGCCAACAGGCACATGGATAGATGTTCAGCATCACTAATTTTTAGGGAAATTAAAATCAAACCACAATCAGATATCACCTCATATCAGTTAGAATGCCATTATTGAACAGACAAGAAATGTTGGTGAGGATATGGAGAAAAGGGGACCTTCACATACTGTCAGTAGGACTATAAGTTGGTACAGTCACTATGGAAAACAGTACAAGAATTCCTCAAAAAAAATTAAGAATGGACTACCATATGATCCAGCTATTTCACTCCTTGGTATTTATCTGAAAAACATGGAAACAAAGTCCAAAGAGATATGTGCACCTCTATGTTTATCACAGTGGTATTTATAATAGTCAAAATATGGACAATTTAAGCGAGGAATGAATGGGTTAAGAAGATGTGGTATATATACACGTGATGGAGTACTACCAAGCCATAAAAACAGATGAAACTCTTCCATTCGCAACAACCTGGATAAAACTAACTCAGATAAGCCAGTTAAAGAAAGACAACAGTTGGAGGATTTCACTCATTCGTGGAGTCTAAAAAAATGAAACAAAATAAAACCAGTCTCACAGACACAGAAATCAGACTTAGAAATATGCATTTAAAGTTCTTCTATACCTTTTCGTGGCTTGATAAATCATTTATTTTTAGCACTGGATACTATTCCACTGTCTGGAGGTGCTATAGTTTATTTAGCCATTCACTTACCACTAAAGGACATCTTGGGTCTCTCCTGGTGGCTCCGTGGTAAAGTGTCTGCCTGCAATGCAGGAGATGTGGGTTCAATCCCTGGGTCAGGAAGATCCCCTGGAGAAGGAAATGGCAGCCCACTCCAGTATTCTTGCCTGGGAAATTCCATGGACAGAGGAGCCTGGCAGGCTACAGTTCATAGGGTCACAAGAGTCAGACACAACGACTAAACAACAATTAAAAACAACAAAAGGACATCTTGATTGCTTTCAAGTTTGGGCAGTTATGAATAAAGCTGCCGCTGCTCGGTTTTTCAGTTGTGTCCGACTCTTTTTGACCCCATGGACTGTAGCCCACCAGGCTCTTCTGTCCATGGGATTTTCCAGGCAAGAATGCTGGAGGTGGTTGCCATTTCCTTCTCTGAAATAAAGCTGCTACATATATCCCTTTGCATTTTTGTTGCACATGAATGTTCAGCTCCTTTGGTAGAATACTAGGCAGCATTTTTGCAGAATTGTATATATATATTTTTTTAATTTATTTTTTTATTTTACTTTACAATACTGTATTAGTTTTGCCATACATCAACATGAATCTGCCACGGGTGCACACGTGCTCCCAATCCTGAAGCCCTCTCCCTCCTCCCTCCCCATACCATTTCTCTGGGTGATCCCAGTGCACCAGCCCCAAACATCCTGTATTCTGCAGTGAACCTAGACTGGCGATTCGTTTCTTATATGATATTATGCATGTTTCAATACCATTCTCCCAAATCATCCCACCCTCGCCCTCTCCCACAGAGTCCAAAAGACTGTTCTATACATCTGTGTCTCTTTTGCCGACTCACATACAGGGTTATCAAAAGTGTATCTATTTCTTTAAGAAAGCACTGGATTGGCTTCCACAGTGCTGTACCATTTTGCATTGCCACAAGCAATGACTGAAAGATGATAATTTAAGTAATGGTGTGTTCTCCACTGTGCCTATAACATGAGGAGTACGATAGAGTGATGGGTGAGTTATAAGAGTAATGATTTGTTGGGATCACCTAGTAGGGAGATTTGAATGCATTATAAGGAGTTTATAGTCCAAATTGTGATGATGGTAGAGAGAATGATGAGTGAGGAAGTTAAGAGAGAAAATTGGTCTGGCTTAGTGATCATTTGGTATACAGGAGGAGTGTCTCACTTAAGCAACTGAGCCTGATGCTGTCATGCAGGTTAAGGAACAAAGGAGATATACATTCGGGAGCAGAAAGAGCTGATGCATGCAGTTTAAATATATCAAGGGTAGGTGCCTGTGGAAATATCCAGGTGGAGATGTCTGGCTGGAAATACAGTCTGAGATTCAGAAACCTGCTTATATCAGGAAGTATAAACTTAAAAATTCATCAACAGATCAATTTAAAATGGACCAAATGCAACAGGGAAATGATGCTAGCACCTGGGGAAAATGCTAGACCAAGTAGAGAGAAGAGTCACGTGGAAACTGACCAAATGGGGGAAACAAAGAGAAACAGGTGGAGAAGGCCATGAAATAGTGGTCAGACAGGAGGAAAGAAAATACAAAGACAGTAAAACAGGAAGTCGAGTCAGGGAGGAGTTTTCCAAAAGTTCTCCACCATATCCATGACAATACTGGGTTCACGGAACCTCAGTAAGCATATATTTATGGCTGTCCAGGCATGCATCTGCAAAGAACCCCTGACTAATTCCTGTAAAATCTGGAAATCTTTACCTATATAGTTACTCTTCATCAGCGAGATGCTAGGCAAAGAAATAATGTAGAGCTACAAATCAGTAATTATAACACATTAGTTCTAATCTAGAAAACAGATATCTTCATTAATTTAAAGCAACTTGGAAGTGAGAAGCTTAAATTATGCAATATTTTAAATTCAATTCTAGACTATAGTACAATGACAAAAATCCATGGTTAATGAAGGCTTGTTAAGTGAGACTTGCTAAAGTTGCTTTGGTGAAAAAGAGAACAGGAAATCTCTTTGCTTTTGTAAACAGACACTACTAAAAGACATAAGGCTTCCCTGATGGCTCAGCAGTAAAGAATCTACCTGCCAATGCAGGAAATGCGGGTTCCACCCCTGGGTTGAGAAGATCCTTGGGAGAAGGAAATGGCAACCCACTCCAGTATTCTTGTCTGGGAGATGCCGTGGACAAAGGAGCCTGGTGAGCTACGGTCCATGGTGCAGCAAAGGAGTCAGACATGATTTAGAGACTACGTAACAACAACAAAAGACGTAAGGAAGATGTAGAGAAACTAGCCTCTTTGTGATGTTGCTTACAGTTTTTCCATACTTAGGAAATCCTTTTCCAAGGATACTTCAACGACTATAGCCTCATTTGAGAAACTAAATGCTTTTATGGTTTATTTTACTTATCCCAAATTAATGAGATTTTATTGCATGTGGAATTTTCTATTCCACTGTGTCTGTGTTTCCTTTTTCCTCCTCCACACCTCCACCCTGCATCACCTCCCCTCCAGTTCCTTCCTGCCACGCTCTCAGACTTTGACAGACCATCTCTTCAATTCTGATGGCAAACATTTCCCATTAAATAACTACACACTCAAGCCTTGCCCCACACACGTCTGGGTGATTGGCAGATACTTGTTTTCAGAATTGGAAACAGCTGAAAGTGACATTCAAGGATTCCAAAACAACTTGGTTGGGAAATAAATCTTTGGCTGGGGAAAAAATGACTCTCTCTTTGCCAGGAAATAGCCTTATAATTTATCATTTATTGGAAAAGAAGAATGCATTTTGAGGATAGCATCGGACTAAAACTGATTACAGATATTAAGCAATGTCTCTGTGGGCCATTACTCATGCTATATGTGCGAACTGAGCGCCTCCGGAAGGCAGCAACTGATGAGCATGCTGTCGTAATTGTTAGTATCATAAACAACGGTATATGATGGGGTTAGAGCAGATTAGAGAGAATGAAGTGTTTTGTGTAGTATCCTCTAGAAAGAGGAAACAAGGCATTATTTCACTGTGACATTAACTATTGATTTGGGTTTTTGTTTGCTTATCGCTCCTAATGGTGATGATAACTCCAGAGAAATATTTATGGCTTATTCGTTTCAAAAGCCACCATAAGTGATAGCTTAAGCTGTTCCAACTTTGTGCTGTTGTATCTGAAATAAAAAGAAGCTTTCATTTTCAGTATTAGAAAAACAGAAGAGATTCAAGAGAGTTGAACTAAGTGTTTTGTAACCAGGACCCCAAAGACCTTAGACACTGGATAAAAAATATAATGAGAACCAAGAGGGACAGGATAGCTCTCAGCAGTGAACGCACAGAGCACTTATCCATATTCCCTTTTGACATCTGTCACCTTCTATTTCTGTCATATTTACTTCAAATACCATTTTAGTTACCACACTGGACTATAAATATCTGAGACTGTAGCTTATACATCTCTGCTACCTCCTTCGAACCTAACTCGGTAACAGGTTAGATGCCAAAGAAAAACATTAGTTTCTTGATAGATGAATAGCATGAGTTACTTGTTACAAGTCGTCTCCATCTCCTCGATTCTGTAAAAACATAAAATCTAGATTAGGCAATACTGCATAACAGTAAACAAGAATGGTTTATAGACTGGGGATGTGTCATTGTTTATATTTCTTTCCACCAGTCTTTAATTTTTAGTTAAAGCAATACTGGTACTTAATAATATGTACATGTTATTTGGGGAGAGTTCCACTTTTGAGGAAAAGTGTAGCCTCTGGAGAAAACATTGCCGGGTCATATCTTTTAGGTCCCCACAACTTGCTGTTCAGAAAAGTGAAAGTGAAAGTGAAGTCGTGTCCAACTCTTTGTGACCCCATGGACTGTAGCCTGTCAGGGTCCTCTGTCCATGGGATTCTCCAGGCAAGAATACTGGAGTGGGTTGCCATTCCCTTCTCCAGGGGATCTTCCCAACCCAGGGATCGAACCCAGGTCTCCCGCATTGCAGGCGGACGCTTTACCATCTGAGCCACCAGGGAAGCCCTGAATGAGGTAGTAATTAGCACTACACAGTCCTCTCTAGGCAGCTAATAGATGTAGGTATTTACTAAGGGAAAAAAAGAGAGTCTGTGAATATTAACAAATGCAAATACATGAAGGATCAGAAAAGTTAACACTAATGCATTCTGTTAGCAAACCCTTCTACAAGCAGCACAGCTAGGCCTCGAAGGACACTGTGGAACAGAACAGACAACATTTTGAACATCCTCTATCCTCGTGTTCCTGGACACATTCCTTCACCCCACAAACAATGCTTATGTCAGAAAAAGAAAAACCAGAAAATGAATGAGCTAAGTGTTCATATCCAGAAGTTACATGAAAAAAAGGATAAAACCAAAGAAAGTAGGATAAAATGTATTTTAAAAATAGGACTAGAAATTGATTTTTAAAAATACAGAAGATCAACAAAGCAAAATATTTCTCTGGGAAAATTAAAATAATAGACAATTTCCAGTATGACTGATCAAGAAAAAAATCAGAGACATGAATAAAAAGTATAGCTATTAGGAATGGGACAGGGAGTATACTATATTGATGAAGGTTAAAGGAATGAAGCTACAACAATTGAATTTGGAGAATTAATGATAGACCATTGGGATCCTACGGGGAAGACTTCTTTCCAGCTAGAAATAAGCTAAATATCATTACTTTACAATGACTACAGCTGAGGGGTGCATGTGTGTGTGCTAAGCTGCTCCAGTCGTATCTGACGATTTGCGACCCTATGGACTGTAGCAGGCTCCTCTGTCCATGGGATTCTCCAGAGAAGAATACTGGAGTGGGTTGCTGTGCCCTCCTCCAGGGGATCTTCCTGTTCTAGGAATCAAACTTGTGTCTCCTAGGTCTCCTACATTGGCAGGCAAGTTCTTTACCACTAGTGTCACCTGGGAAGCCCAAAGCTGAGGGGTCTGTAGGGTTAATGCTCCAAATAAAGTTTATAAAGAAAAACTGCATGTTAATAAATAATTAGCAAACACGAAACAACTAAATATGAAACACCAGGCCATCAAAAGATTTTGTTCCAATGGTCTTTCAAAATCCTAGCTACGGTTCAAAGTCCTTTTCAAAGGCCACCTACTTCACCTTGGTCCCTGTGATATTCTTCTATTAGATACGACCTTTTTCTTCTGTGAACACTCATAGCATCTTGTTGGTTATATGAGTCATAAGTAATGTTTTCACCTTCATGCTTACGGTAGCATAAGACTCTTAAGAGGATGATCAGGAGCTTACTTATCATCTAGGCTGATTCACCCCCTGACCATCAGTAGGCAAGAGCTTTCATAGGCAGAGGGAGGAAGTTACATAGAGAAACAGGAAATTAGTCATCGGTAGTCTGATCGGTGTCATCTTGATAGTTTTAAGTACAGTTAATCTTTAGTTCTACAGTTAATCTTTAGTTCCAGGGTCGGTTTGTTCCCGTTTCCTTGCGGCCAATTCTCAGGACTGTGGCAGCTTAAGCCATGGTTACAGTCTGGACATCATGTAGTTAACTTCTTCCAGCTGGTGGGGGTTTCAGGATCTATAAGACAGCTCACAGGATATGCCTCAGAATATTACTACAGCTCATGAGAAGAAACTAAAGGCCCTCAACTATGTTTAATGACTAAATACTACTATTATTTATTCTTATGAGACTGTTTTCCTTTGTTCCTGCGTTTTCCCACTTCTCTGGTTAAGCTTATTCTTTGGCTAAAGTTTTTCCAGAGACAAAAGGCAAGCTGAGGACATGGTGGGTGGGAGCAAAGACCAGAGGGTCCTGCTCTGATTCCGTGCTGGTGTTAGAATATCACTATCTATCCTCAGGCATGATTCAGCTTTCAGAATGAATACTACCATGAAAAACAAAATGCAAGTCTTCTCAGCATAGTTGATGCATCATTGACTCAATGAACATGAGCTTGAGCAATCTCCAGGAGATAGTGAAGGACAGGGAAGCCTGGCGTGCTGTAGTCCATGCGATCGCAAAGAGTCAGACATGACTGACGACTGAACAACAACAAGTCCTCCAAATTCATTCATTCCATTAATCAAAGAATCTTTCTGAGTGGTCACTTTGTCCCAGGGAGAGTGCTAAGTGTTGGAAATACAAAGTTAATGACATGGAATGCAGCCCAACCCTCAGAAGGTATAGCCTAGGGATACAGACAGACAGGCCATTCATAGCGCAATTACAGTACGATGCAGTAAGCAGAAATTGATATAGAAGCACATGGCAGGACATTGAAGCCCGGTTCTGGTACAGAAAGCTTTTCAGAGGCAGTGGCACTTGAATAGGGTTTTGAAGGAAAGGTGGGAGATAGCTAAATAAAAAAGTCAGGGAAGGGCAGTCTGAGGACAGAGTGCAACGTGTGTGGAGACCCTGGAGAGTTTCGTTTTGAAGCAGCTGTTCTCTGTCCTTTAAGCGTTCTGTTGCCAGGTTCTGAATGTCCTGATTCTTCAACGAGGTGGCTTAAAACAACAGAAATGTGTTCTTTTTCTCCCTTTATCGAAAACACATTCTAAATATGTTCTTTCACATTTCTGGAGGCTAGAAGTCAGAAGTCAAAGCGGCAGCAAAGCCACCCTCACTCCGGAGGCTCTAGAGAATGCTTTCTCGCCTCTTCCAGCTCTGGGGCCTGCTTCACTTGGCTTGTGGCTACATCACTCCAATCTCCACCTCCGTCTTCACTGTTCTCTCTGTATCTCTGCTCTGTGCATCTCTTACAAGGACACTTGTCATTGGACTTAGGACCGACTCCGATGATTTAGGATGACCTGCTCATCTTTAGATCCTCAACTTAATCACATCTGCAAAGATCTTTTTTTTTTTTTTCCAAAAAAAAGGGCCACCTTCGCTGTTCACCTGAAACTTCCACAACATTGTTAATCAGCTATACCCTGATACAAAATAAAAAGTTTAAAGTTTGAAAAAAAATAAAATAGGGATTATGGGGAAAAATAAAAATAAGTTTATAAATTAAAACTTAATTAGGAAGTCTAACAAGGTATCTGTTATAAGCATTATTTTAAAACTATTTTCGAAACTTATGCTTCATACATTTAGAGTGAAACAGAAATAGGACATTTATAACCTTATCTTTTAATCTGTCTCCAAAGACTAAATGGTCACTATTTTAAATACAATGTGTGTACACACAAAAATCCCAAGGAAATAAATTGAAAAACTTTTCATTAAAAACAGGGTCACATTTACAGGTTCAGGGGATTAGGACATGGACATATATTTTCAGGGGCCACCATTCAACCAACTACAGTTGCGACTGTAAGCTTAAATTCCAAATAGCATCCATTTCCACTAACCTGTCAATAGGAAAGTGCTCAGTAGTCCTGAATATCTTTTTATATGTTCATGATTTAAACAGCACTTGTCAAACTTTCATCTTCTTAGTATCTTCCAGTGCTCTTTAAGATTTTATTTTTGGCCATGAATTTAGCAATATAATTTGGCTTTAAATTTCTAAGGAAAGTAATAAAAATTGTTTGGGAATATAAGTTATGTTTATATCTGAAAACAAGTTTTTTTAGAGTTCTGATGTTCAATATAATATTTTTAATAGCATTGACACAGAGTTTACAAATATAGATGATTTCCTTTTGAAAAGTCAGTATATTGCGTTCTGAGCACTTTTGAGAAATCACCCTATTTTGATGAAATAATTCAATTCTGAATGCTGTCACCAGAAATGAAGAATTTTCTTCATCTTTTTTTTAAATAAGGAAATTAGTGCCTTGGACATGATGTTTTACTTCCCAAGAGGGAACAATATCTCTGGTTAGGTGGAAAAGGTTTTTTGTTTTGTTGTTTTTTTCAGTGAAGAAACTGCTACTACAAATTTTTAGAAACCAAAATAATATTTTATTTCAAATTCAGTGTTAAAAGCCTGTGTAGGGAAAACTTTTAGTGTCCTTGATAATCTACGGATTAATGACTACAATAAGCTGTAGGTGGATTCTGTAAGATGACCTTTATTTTAAAAAATAAAAATATTTTCCTTGTTTAGAAGCAAAAGATGAGCCTGGGAGAAATTTTGAAATGGTGAAAAGCTGTAAAACTCAATGTAATATATGAGATTTGATTATAGTGATTAGTAGATGTCCCATATCATTTTGTGTACATGTTTGGCCAACCAATTTTTACTAATAAATACATCTTTATTGAAACTGTCTGTAACCCTTAGCATATGTGAGTGTTGCTGTCATTTAGTCACTAAGTCATGCCCGACTCTTGCAACCCCATGGACTGTAGCCCAACAGGCTCTTCCGTCCATGGGATTCTCCAGTATCTCCATGGGATACTGGAATGGGTTGCCATTTCCTTCTCCAGGGGATCTTCCTGATCCAGCGATAAAACCATTTCCTGCATTGGCAAGCGGATTCTTTACCACTGAGCCACAAGGGAAGCCCATATGTGAGTGTGCTGTATTGTGCTTAGTCACTCAGTTGTGTCAGACTCTTTGTGACCCCATAAACAGTGGCCCTCAGGGCTCCTCTGTCCGTGGGGATTCTTCAGGCAAAGAATACTGGAGTGGGTTGCCATGCCCTTCTCCAGGGCATCTTCCCAACCCAGGGATCGAATTCAAGTCTCCCGCATTGCAGGTGGATTCTTTACCATCTGAGCCACCAGGGAAGCTCATGAATACTGGAGTGGGTAACCTATCCTTTCTCCAAGAGATCTTCCTGACCCAGGGATCGAACCAGGGTCTCCTGCATTGCAGGCAGATTCTTAAACAGTTAGCTACCAGAGAAGTGTGTAGGTATGCTCAGAAACATGTTTCTGAGGTGAATTCACTCCTTGGCCTTAGTGGTGCATTTTTGAGAGTTATAAAACTATTCATGCTGTCTTAATGTGTACTGCAGCCTGCTGACAATCTGATTAATTGCCGGTTGAATTGAGTACTTGAATACTGAGGTCATTCTGTAGCGCAGTGAAAAAAAGTAACAAACACTCAACTTGCATTTTTTCCTGGAGTGTTCACTTCTTTACTGTAGGGAGTCAACGTCCAGGAGCTGTTTCCTCCTTTCAGGTCTAGCTCATGTTTGGGTGAAGAGTCCGATCCAAGTATCTGAAGTATTCTGTCAAACTGGTTTAGCCTCATCTCTGTCTTTGTAAAAATTCTGAAGTCATAGATTTGGGGATTGAAGAACTTTTAAGAAGACATCCTAGACCTGCAGATCTCACTGACCACAGATACCTGAGGTCACTCCATCCTCCTTTCTGAATGTTTCCTTTCATATAGGTCGCCATGTGGGTATTGTAGGTCGCTGTTACTTTGGCCACGGTAGACTGGACCAAGGATAAGGTCTCTGTCATCTGGGAGCTGCCCGGGAGCCCTCAAGGTACCTAGCACCAGTTTACCACATCAAGGACAAGCATGAGCAGCCTTGGATAGATTCTCTTTGGGGGGTGGTTGAATGAGAGATCTCCCAAGTCAGTAGCGTACAGAGTGATCCAGGCATGCACAGACAGACCACGAGGGCAGTGAGTGGGAGCTGGGATGCACCAGAGCCAGGAGCAAGCAGAAGACATGACTAAGCAGAATACAAGAAAAGCAGAGGGAAGAAATAAGTTGATATCAAAATAGCAAAAAGAAGCAACTGATGGGAAAAAATAGATGCAGAGATTGAAACAGAAACTTGGCCCGGAAAGAAAATGTCTGTTCTTGCCCTCAAGCTGCTGTCAAACTATCAGAGCTGATGTTGTATGCTGCAGGTGCTGAATGGCACCCAGCGTCACTGAGACCCTGGATGCATGTTTTTGAGAGGGCACTCAGTTTTCCATACTTCTCCATGTACTTCATTCAAGAAGATAACATGAGGCTATTTCTGTTCTTTGTATTTGCAAGAACCTAAATAAACACTGGAGGGAGAAACGGCAACCCTCTCCAATATTCTTGCCTGGAGAATCCCATGGACAGAGGAACCTGGTGGGCTACAGTTCAGGGGATCACAAGAGTCAGACACAACTTAGCACTCTCTTTCTTCTTTTCAAACAAACACCAGGGCTTCCCAGGTGGCTCAGTGGTAAAGAATCTGCCTGCCAATGCAGAAGGTGCAGGAGATGTGGGTTCATTCCCTGGGTCAGGAAGATCCCCTGGAGGAGGGCATGGCAACCCACTCCAGTACTCTTGCCTGGAAAATCCCCATGGACAGAGGAGCCTGGCGGGTACAGCCCAGGGGGTTGCAAAAGAGTGGGACGTGACTTAGCAACTAAACAGCAACAAACAAACACTATGTCCTCAAAATGAGGCAAAGGATAGAGTTAGATAAGCACAATTAAAATGTGAGTTCACAATTTTGACAGTAAAATATAATTACTTAACAATATTTTCACTGAAGCACTGTGTGCCAGGCAATGTGCTTCATTGCTTCAAACGCAGACAAAAGACATACTCTAAATAAGGCAGCTCTGAAAGCCAGAAATCTGTTAATTCTGGATTTGAGATACAAGTAACTACTCTTAAGACGGGACTACCCAGAAGGTAATTAGGTTGTTTGTCCGGGGACCGTTCGGATAAATAGAATTTTCACCTTTAGAAGTGAAATCAATAGGGGAGGGTTGCCTCAGCAACCTTAGTCTGTGTCCTAATGAAGATCTTTCCATTCTGCATCGTAAAATTTCATCACTTGGCCCTGCTGAGCAGTCAAGAGCAATTTGTGCATGATTGTCAGTCTGATGTCTGATGATAAGCATTTCTCATTAATTCAAATGTGATGGAGAAGAGAAAATAGTTGTGTTGATTTCCTAATATGCTAAGGTTTCCTCTTTTCTGAATCCAACGTATGACATTTCTATTATCTGAACAATGTAAGTGCCTGTTTTTTATTCCACTTTAAATCTTCGTTGTCTCTGAATCAGGCTCATTTCTTCACAGACTGAAAAAAAACAAAAACATTGTCTTGCTTAGTATGAGTCCTCCTGAAGAGCTGAAGGACATCTATTTGCATTTATTAATTATATTTGGGACAAATTTCATCCTTCTGCGGCAATAAAAGGCTTACTGATCCCTAGTGGGGCAGAATGTCTTCTTTATTACGATTCTTCCATTTTTGTGAGCCTCATTAAGTTTGGGGGTCCAATAATTAAACTGTTTACAAAGGTGAGCACAGAGAAAGTATTGATCCATGGAAGTTATCATAAAAACCAAAGCTAGAGAATGTTGCTAACAATCACAAATATTTACTTGTAATTTAACTATTTCAATGACAATTTCTAGTAAAAGAGATTGTAGTTCTTAAAAAAGGAGCTTAGGATGTGGACTAAGACAGAGCCTCAACTTCTGGTTTCATGATTTCCCAGAAATGTGGTCTCTACAGTCCCTGAACAGCTTGGTTTCTGCCTTGACAAGGAATTAGCAAAACCTGCATTATCTCCTAGGCAGGGCAGTGGTGAAGCTCAAAGGAGAGACTCTTATGGAAAGTGCTATGCCAACAAAAATTCCTCTTCAAAAGCAAGGTGATAGGATGGTGAACGCTGCGATGCAAAGGCAGGCTTCTGGTCTTTGTTGCTTGTAATGATTATCATACGGGAGTGGGCTAGGGTTGTGCAGACAAAATGAGAAGTGTCAGAATAAAACATTCAAAACACCCCAGAAACACAATGACAGATATCAGCTCCTTCGGAACTCTACATTAACAAAAACATTTTCCTTTATGAAATTTCCATGTTGAATTGGAAGGTGACAATGCAGCTTTCTTTTTTCATTCCCTCCACATCTCTACAGTATTGACAGAAATGAGCTGAACTTAACGAAATGAAATAATAGCAATTTAGCTTAAGACTTGAAGACAAAGACAAGATGACAAATAAGATTCAATTTCTTCCTCCCGCTTCCTTTTCTGGCTTTTCTCTCATTCATGTAAATAATTCATACACTTTACATCTTGAAAGGAATAATTACAGTAATCAGAAGCTGATGTTTTATGAGCTATAAATTTTGAGAAGCGGTATTTTTCCTTTTGGCATCAATGTGATTTTAACTAATAAGTATCTTTAATCTACTAATTAGATAGCATGTAGCTAATGACACAGAGCAACGCTATCCTGTGTTGTTAAAGTTATCAATGCTAAATACACAGGAATTGATAATATGAACTCTATCCCTGGTCCGAATGAGTTATATATGGGCCTAGGAAAGAATGAATTTTAAAAGTGTACCCTTTGAAATGAACAAAACAAAGCGGAAGTGGACTTCCCTGGCGGTACAATGGGTGGGGGTCCGCCTACCAGTGCAGGGGACACGGGTCCAGTGCCTGGTCTGGAGGGATCCCACGTGCCGCACAGCCACTGAGCCTGCGCTTTAGAGCCCGTGCGCCACAAGAGAAGCTGCAGAGACGCGCAGCCCGCGTGCCACAGCGGGAAGGAGCCCCCACTCTGCAATGAGAGAAAGCCCATGGCAGCCCACTCCTGTACTCTTGCCTGGAGAATCCCATGGACAGAGGAGCCTGACAGGTCCACGTGATCGCAAGAGTCAGAATGACTTAGCGGCTAAACCACCACCAGCGCAGCAACGAGCGCCCAGCGCAGCTGGAAATGGATAAATTAATGATTTAAACATGAAAAAAGTGCAAATGAGATGTTTCGTTTTGAGGGGACCCTTTGCTCTCTCCAAGCTTGTGAGGGTTTGGGTGGAACTGGTGGCTCTGTTTAGGACGCAGAGGAGGCTACAATGCAAACCCAGCAAAGATATTACAAAGAGTGAGGACTGCAGTGGAGACGGGGAACCCATCACCCTCTAGTTTTATGAGGTACAAAAACTTCCCACCCTTCCAGTCACAGAAGTAGATGGACATTTGGATCCTATTTCTCACCTATGAAGCTATTTTTCCATATTATTTCATATCATTTATTTGAAATAACATTTACTTTAAATCTCATTTCAAATGTCCCATCCCTTTAGTAGAAAACAATTTTAAAACATGTACTAATGATTTAAAAAGATGCTAGGTTGGCCAAAAAGTCCCTTTGGTTTTCAGTAAAAATAAAACACAGTTTTCATTTTCACCAGGAACTTTATTGAACAAGCTTTGTTCCACTAACTCTGGCCATTTTTCAGGCTACTTCATAATTTCATCTTCCCAAAACTTTTTATCTTTTTGAGCAAAGAACTCTTCCAGGTGCCTTTTACAGTCTTCTAAGGAATTAAAATATTTTCCATTAAAAGAATTTTGTAAGGACCTAATGAAGTTGCAGAATCTGGTGAATACAATGGAGGAATCAGTACTTCCCAGCCAAGCTATAATAGTTTTTGCCTGGTCAGCAAAGAAACATGTAGTCTTACATTATCATGATGGAAGATTGTGCATTTTCTGTTGACTAATTCTGGACACGTTTTATTAAGAACTGCTTTCAGTTGGTCTTATTGAGAGCAGTGTTCATTGGAATTAATTGTTTTCTTTTTCAGAAGGAGTTCATAATAGAAGACTCCCTTCCAATCCCACCATATACACAACATCACCTACTTTGAATGAAGATTGACCAGCCTTTGGTATGGGTGGTTGGTGGTTCATTTCACTTGCCTCATAGTCTCTTCCATTTCACATTATTATACAGTATCTACTTTTCATCGCGTGTCACAAATTTGTTTTAAACATGGAATCAGTTCAGTTCACTTCAGTCACATCCAACTCTTTGTGAACCCATGAACCACAGCACGCCAGGCCTCCCTGTCCATCACCAACTGTTGGAGTCCACCCAAACACATGTCCATCGAGTCAATGATGCCATCCAACCATCTCATCCTCTGTCGTCCCCTTCTCCTCCTACCCTCAATCTTTCCCACCATCAGGGTCTTTTCCAATGAGTCAGCTCTTCACATCAGGTGGCCAAAGTATTGGAGTTTCAGCTTCATCATCAGTCCTTCCAATGAACACCCAGGACTGATCTCCTTTAGGATGGACTGGCTGGACCTCCTTGCAGTCCAAGGGACTCTCAAGAGTCTTCTCCAACACCACAGTTCAAAAGCATCAATTCTTCGGTGCTCAGCTTTCTTTATAGTCCAATTCTCACATCCATACATGACCACTGGAAAAACCATAGCCTTGACTAGACAAACCTTTGTTGGGAAAGTAATGTCTCTGCCTTTTAATATGCTGTCTAGGTTGGTCACAGCTTTTCTTACAAGGAGTAAATGTCTTTTAATTTCATGGCTGCAATCACCATCTGCAGTGATTTTGGAGCCCCCCCCAAATAAAGTCAGCTGCTGTTTCCACTGTTTCCCCAGCTATTTGCCATGAAGTGATGGGACCAGATGCCATGATCATTGTTTTCTGAATGTTGAGCTTTAAGCCAAATATGGAATAACTTCAAGTAAAGAATTGCATGTGAAAATATGGTCAAGAAGGTTTTCATCACTTAATTTATGTGGAACCCAAACATCAAAGAGAGTAACATGACAAGCTGGTGCAAATGATTTTTAATGCTTGATTTGGATATTTTGAGTATGTTGACTATCTTGCAAGTGTTATAATGTTAATTGTTGCAATAATGTCTCAAAACAAGCAGAGGATAGTAAGAAGAGGTGACAGGAATACACAAAAGAATTGTAAAAAAAAGATCTTCACAACCCAGATAATCATGATGGTGTGGTCACTCAACTAGAGCCAGACATCCTGGAATGTGAAGTCAAGTGGGCCTTAGGTAGCATCACTACAAACAAAGCTAGTGGAGGTGATGGAATTCCAGTAGAGCTATTTCAAATCCTGAAAGATGATGCTGTGAGAGTGCTGCACTCAATATGCCAGCAAATTTGGAAAACTCAGCAGTGGCCACAGGACTGGATAAGATCAGTTTTCATTGCAATCCCAAAGAAAGGCAATGCCAAAGAATGCTCAAACTACTGCACAATTGCACTCATCTCACACGCTAGTAAAGTAATGCTTAAAATTCTCTAAGCCAGGCTTCAGCAATACATGAACTGTGAACTTCCAGATGTTCAAGCTGGTTTTAGAAAAGGCAGAGGAACCAGAGATCAAATTACCAACATCCACTGGATCATGGGAAAAGCAAGAGAGTTCCAGAAAAACATCTATTTCTGCTTTATTGATTATGCCAAAGCCTTTGACTGTGTGGATCACAAGAAATTTGTGGAAAATTCTGAAAGAGATGGGAATACCAGACCACCTGACCTGCCTCTTGAGAAATCTGTATGCAGGTCAGGAAGCAACAGTTAGAACTGGACATGGAACAACAGACTGGTTCCAAATAGGAAAAGGAGTATGTCAAGGCTGTATATTGTCACCCTGCTTATTTAACTTCTATGCAGAGTACATCATGAGAAATGCTGGGCTGGAGGAAGCACAAGTTGGAATCAATATTGACGGGAGAAATATCAATAACCTCAGATATGCAGATGACACCACTCTTATGGCCGAAAGTGAAGAGGAAGTAAAAAGCCTCTTGATGAAAGTGAAAGAGGAGTGAAAAAGTTGGCTTAAAGCTCAACATTCAGAAAATGAAGATCATGGCATCTGGTCCCATCACTTCATGGGAAATAGATGGGGAAACAGTTGAAACAGTGTCAGACTTTATTTTTTGGGCTCTAAAATCACTGCAGATGGTGACTGCAGCCATGAAATTAAAAGACATCTATTCTTTGAAAGAAAAGCTGTGACCAACCTAGACAGCATATTAAAAGGCAGAGACATTACTTTGCCAACAAAGGTCTGTCTAGTCAAGGCTATGGTTTTTCCAGTAGTCATATATGGATGTGAGAATTGGACTATAAAGAAAGCTGAGCACTAAAGAATTGATTCCTTTGAACTATGGTGTTGGAGAAGACTCTTGAGAGTCCCTTGGACTGCAGAGATCCAACCAGTCCATCCTAAAGGAGATCAGTCCTGGGTGTTCATTGGAAGGACTGATGTTGAAGCTGAAACTCCAATACTTTGGCCACCTGATGTGAAGAGCTGACTCATTGAAAAAGACCCTGATGGTGGGAAAGATTGAGGGTAGGAGGAGAAGGGGACGACAGAGGATGAGATGGTTGGATGGCATCATTGACTCGATGGACATGTGTTTGGGTAGACTCCAAGAGTTGGTGATGGACACGGAGGCCTGGAATGCTGCAGTTCATGGGGTCGCAAAGAGTCGGACACAACTGAGCGACTGAACTGAACTGAATTGAATGTCTCATTTTGATCTCTATCAACTTCAACTGGCCTACCTGACCATGGAGACTAGTCCAGAGAGAAGTTTTCAGCACAAAACTTCACATACCACTTTTGACACACTTGGTCAGTCACTGTACCTTCTGCATACACTGCACAAATCTTTGTTGTGTTTCAGTTGTATTTTACCCTTCTTGAAATAATAAAGCATAATAGGCAAAGAGTGTTGTTTTTTTATTATATTTTCAATATTATATAAAAATTCACAAATTTTGATATTTTTCTAATTGCATCCTGATATAACAGCTGTCACAGTATAATCTAACAAAATTGTTTTGAATGAAGTTCATGACATTGTACAGGAGACAGGAATCAAGACCATCCCCATGGAAAAGAAATGCAAACAAGCAAAATGGCTGTGTGCGGAGGACTTACAAATAGCTGTGAAAAGAAGAAAAGTGAAAAGTAAAGGAGAAAATGAAAGATATAAGCATCTGAATGCAGAGTTCCAAAGAATAGCAAGGAGAGATAAGAAAGCCTTCCTCAGTGATCAGTGCAAAGAAATAGAGGAAAACAACAGAATGGGAAAGACTAGAGATCTCTTCAAGAAAATTACAGATACCAAGGGAACATTTCATGCAAAGATGGGCTCGATAAAGGACAGAAATGGTATGGACCTAACAGAAGCAGAAGATAATAAGAAGAGGTGGCAAGAATACACAGAAGAACTGTACAAAAAAGATCTTCATGACCAAGATAATCACAATGGTGTGATCACTCACCTAGAGCCAGACATCCTGGAATGTGAAGGCAAGTGGGCCTTAGAAAGCATCACTATGAACAAAGCTAGTGGAGGTGATGGAATTCCAGTTGAGCTATTTCAAATCCTGAAAGATGATACTGTGAAAGTGTTACACTCAATATACCAGCAAATTTGGAAAACTCAGCAGTGGCCACAGGACTGGAAAAGGTCAGTTTTCATTCCAATCCCAAAGAAAGGCAATGCCAAAGAATGCTCAAACTACCACACAATTGCGCTCATCTCACACGCCAGTAAAGTAATGCTCAAAATTCTCCAAGCCAGGCTTCATCAATAAGTGAATGGTGAACTTCCAGATGTTCAAGCTGGTTTTAGAAAAGGCAGAGGAACCAGAGATCAAATGGCCAACACCTGCTGGATCATGGAAAAAGGAAGAGAGTTCCAGAAAAACATCTATTTCTGCTTTATTGACTTGCCAAAGCCTTTGACTATGTGGATCACAATAAACTGTGGAAAATTCTGAATGAGATGGGGATACCAGACCACCTGACCTGCCTCTTGAGAAACCTGTATGCAGGTCAGGAAGCAACAGTTAGAACTGGACATGGAACAACAGACTGGTTCCAAATAGGAAAAGGAGTATGTCAAGGCTGTATATTGTCACCCTGCTTATTTAACTTCTATGCAGAGTACATCATGAGAAACGCTGGGCTGGAAGATGCACAAGCTGGAATCAATATTGACGGGAGAAATATCAATAACCTCAGATAAGCAGATGACACCACCCTTATGGCAGAAAGTGAAGAGGAACTAAAAAGCCTCTTGATGAAAGTGAAAGAGGAGAGTGAAAAAGTTAGCTTAAAGCTCAACATTCAGAAAACTAAGATCAATGCATCTGGTCCCATCACTTCATGGCAAATAAATGTGGAACAGTGTCAGACTTTATTTTTTTGGGCTCCAAAATCATTGCAGATAGTGATTGCAGCCATGAAATTAAAAGACGCTTACTCCTTGGAAGGAAAATTATGACCAACCTAGATAGCATATTGAAAAGCAGAGCTATTACTTTGCCAACAAAGGTCTGTCTAGTCAAGGCTATGGTTTTTCCAGTGGTCATGTATGGATATGAGAGTTGGACTGTGAAGAAAGCTGAGTGCCGAAGAATTGATGCTTTTAAACTGTGGTGTTGGAGAAGACTCTTGAGAGTCCCTTGGACTGCAGGAAGGTCCAACCAGTCCATCCTAAAGGAGATCAGCCCTGGGTGTTCATTGGAAGGACTGATGCTGAAGCTGAAACTCCAGTACTTTGTCCACCTCATGCGAAGAGTTGACTCATTGGAAAAGACTCTGGTGCTGGGAGAGATTGGGGGCAGAAGGAGAAGGGGACGACAGAGGATGAGACGGCTGGATGGACTGACTCATGTCCATCACCAACTTGATGGAACTCCGGGAGTGAACCCCGGGAGTTGGTGATGGACAGGGAAGCCTGGCATGGTGTGATTCATGGGGTCGCAAAGAGTCGGACACAACTGAGCGACTGAACTGAACTGAACTGAAAGACAACTAAAGGGCTTCCCTGGTGGTTCAGACCCTAAAGAGTCAGTCTGCAATGCGGGAGACCTAGGTTCGATCACTGTGTTGGGAAAATCCCCTATAGAAGGAAATGGCAACCCATTCCAGCATTTTGGCCTGGCCTGTCCCCTGGAGGGAGCATTACTAGAGCCATTTTAAAGAAAAAAAGACAAAAACTGACAACTCTTTAGGTCAACCTAATATTACCCTGATATACAATTTTCCTGTGTATTTTAATTCTGATTATTCCCAAATAAAAAGGGAAAAATCTCAGGGCAGCACAGGATGAGAAGGAGGGAGGAGGGAACGTAGAAAGGAATTTCTTTACAGCAAGGCAGACTCCACAGAACTTGAGGCACCTGAGCAAAGTGGCTTAACATTTCTTTCAATGGGAAAAAGGCTGTCTCAGACATATTTTCTTTAAAATCCACGTCTTGAGTCATACCTAATGTCCCGTCTAGTTTTGAATTCCCAGAGTTCTAATGTTCCTGAATTTTCACCTTGACTTTATTTAGCCCTTGCGTGTGTGAGTTTGAATGTTGTTGGTGTTCAGTTGTTTGTGACCCATTGGACTACAGCATGCCAGGCTCCTCATCCTTTACTATTTCCCAGAGTTTGTTCAGACTCATGTCCATTGAGTGAGTGATGCCATCCAACCATCTCATCCCTTATTGTCCTCTTCTTATCCTGCTCTCAATCTTTCCCAGCATCAGGGTCTTTTCTAATAAGTCAACACTTCACATCAAGTGGCCAAAGTATTGGTGCTTTAGCTTCAGCGTCAGTCCTTCCAGTGAATATTCGGAGTTTGAATGATCCACCTGATTTGTCTCCAGCTTCCCTACCTTTTGTCTTCCTCTGAAACAGAAGTATGACCAGTCAACTCTAGCTGACTGTCAGAAAAAAATGGTCAGATACTTAGAGGTGGGCAAAAGAAATAGTTGGGTGTCCACCCTTGGTACGTGGGGCATTATCTGGCTGATCTCTGGGGGATTATTGGATTCTTGGCCTTCCCTGGTGGCTTAGACGGCAAAGAATCTGCTTGCAGTTGGGGAGACCTGGGTTTGATCCCTGGGTTGGGAAGATCCCTTGGGGAAGGAACAGCTATTCATTCCAGTATTCTGGCCTCAAGAATTCCATGGACAGAGGAACCTGGCAGGCTACAATACATGGGTTGCATAGAGTCGGTCATGACTGAGCAACTTTCACTCACTCATTGGATTCTAGAGAAGTTTCACCTTTGGATTGTTTCTATTGACTAGGCTATTTTGGAACTCTATAGTGGGAGAATGAAATTGTTGAAAATTGAGACTAATGCACGTTGATTCTTTTCCACAACATTGTAAATAAATTTTATCTTCTAAGTATATGCATGATTTTAGACCCATAGAAAAGGTTATACCCCAATTTACATTTTATTGCCTTGCAGGATCTCAACCCTCTATTCATCTATTCATTTCCATATTCCTGATTGCCTGATCTTCAAATTCTCCAGTAACATCTTAATGATTCCCCCTTTAAATATAGAGACAAATAAAACATTTGAGTTTTGTTCAATCTATATAAAAGTTATGATTTTATCATCATGAAGATTATACTTGAGCAGCAATTTAGCTAATGAGGTATGTGTGTATGTGTGTGTGAGAGAGAGAGAGAAAGACAGAGAATTACTAAAACCCTCCTTGCTCATTTTGGTAACATTTATAACCATAAGTAATCAATTGCCCCCACTGGGCTTTAGCTGTATCCACATTAAATTAGTATATTGTATCTAATTTAGAAAGTTCATCATCACCTAGGTGAACTGCTTTGCAGTTCTACAGGGTTCAAGAAAGATCATGGAAGTTGGCATTTAATGTAATTATAGAGTAATTATTACCATCTGTAAAAAAAAAATCTATGCGTAAAGCAGCTTGGATGAAACATTATCTTCAAACTACAGGGAGGTTGTGAAATGGCTAATTGGTTCAATTATCATTTCCTCCCACACAAGGTGTTCAGTCCTTGAATCTTTCCCTGGCTTAGATGAAGAGCCAGTTTAGCATGTGCCCCCTCAGTGGAAGAAGAAATGGTGAAAGATACTGATAGGAAATAGTTCATGTAATGTGAATTTGACAACTCTGAAAGAATTGTTGTTCCGTGCAGAAATCTTGTGTTCCTAAGAAAGTAAACAATGTAATCCCAATTCCATCTTAGTCTTTTAGGATCTGCAAAAAGCATTAACCTCTGTTTTGGCTGCAGGCTTTCCAATAAATGGGTATTAGATAATACTGTTCATATTTTGGAATCAAGGCATTACTGCTTCAGTTAACCTAACAGAAATCTAGTCAGAGGGTTCATACTCAATCCTGAAGAGAGACAGGCATAGAACCCTTCTTAACTCAATCCAATCTACATTTCTCCTTAAAATGTATTAATACTGAATGTACCCTGTATAATCTTAATCATACCTTCCTGAATTATCTGCGGATAGGCATGGATTACAAATTAACCTCCCACCGCTTTCTTCTTTCTGCTAATAGGTTTTAGATTCACATATTAGATATTAAAAGTCAATTCTTACTTAAATGAAAACCTCATAAAATTATTTTCCCATATGGAAAGGGTGATAAAGTAAGAAGGTAGGCAAGAGATAGAGTCTATTGCTCTTTACTGTAATTACAATAAGATATATAAATTATTATTGTTTGCAAAATCCATAATAAATGGAATTTGTGGAATCAAAACATTTTATTGTGTAGAGATACTTTTTCTTTTGGTCTTCCCAGGTGGTTAGATGGTAAAGAATCTGCCTGCCAATGCAGGAGAGGCAGGTTAGATCCCTGAGTCGAGAAGATCCTTGGAGAAGGAAATGGCCACCCACTCCAGTATCCTTGCCTGGGAAATCCCATGGACAGAGAAGCCTGGTGGGGTGCAAAAGAGTTGAACACAGCTTAGTGACTAAACAACAACATTTTGTTTTACATCTCATTTTCAAAATCTTAGAATATGGTATTTATTATATTTGTCCATTTTCTCCTTGAATGAAATAGAAAATAGACCTTGCTCTTTTTAAATTATTGAGATCTTGCAATGTTATCCTGGACATTCTTGGTTTTTGAACAGTGATCCCTAGGAAGGCAAAAGGATAGGAGACTGAGAAGAATCCAGGATCGCCATAAAACAGTGAGTCCTTTAGAGTCATGCAGTACGTAACCTACGCAACTGTATCTTTCAGTCCTCAATAGTGTTGAGCCTAACAGTGAGGACTGGACTTCAGGCAAAATGACAGTCAGTGCCTACTTTGGATGATCAGATCTCAGAGGTTCCTGGATTGCTTACTGCAACCCAATCTGCATCCTTCATTCAGCAATGTGAATGACTGGCTCATACTTGCTCCCAGCTTGAAGAAAAAGAGATGGAAGTGTCCCTAAGAGCAAAATGCATTCCTACTCTGATACAGCTGAAGAGTAATTTGCTGTTGATACAGGTGAGTGACAATTGGCTCTGGATAGCACTGCTACTTTCCACTCACAGCTGTCTAGAAACACCATGGAGGAATAATGACACCCCCAAGACCAACAGCCCGGTCAACCTGGGAAGGCCCAGCATGTGGGCTGGAAGTGATAGTCACTCAGGTACGTCTTACTCTTTGCCACCCAGGGACTGTAGCCCACCAGGCTCCTCTGTCCGTGGCAGAGCCATTCTCCAGGCAAGAAAACTGGAGCAGGTAGCCATTCCCTTCTCCAGGGGATCTTCCTAACCAAGGGATCGAACCTGGGTCTCTTGCATTGCAGTCAGATTCTTTCCCGACTGAGCCACCAGTGAATCCTCATGGTCTGGAAGAGCCTGACCAAATCACCAGCCCCATGGGGTGGTGTCCTTGGTTGTGTCTCCGGGTGTAGGGAATACAGGGGACAGGGGATAGGGTTGAGGGCGGGGTGGGGAAGGAAGCTGCAACTCCAACCATGCGATCACTGCAGGTCCCCGGCTCCGTGCAGCAAGCCCCTTACTGCTCAGTTCCTGCTTGCTGGCCTCATTTAAGGAAAGAAATCTGCATTCCTTCCCTGTGTCTGTTGACAGCTTCCTGTCAGTCACTCTTCCCCTGAGACAGCCACCCACCCGCACATGCCTGGAATTCAAATCAACATCAACAGCATCATCTGCATTCCTGATAGGAAGTTTTGTGGTCATTTGTTTCTTTGTTCTAGAAATACAGAGCAGAAAATGGAGGGCAGGGGAGGGAAGCAGAGGAAAAGAGCCTTGCTATTTGACTGCTATAATTAGTTATTCCTGTTAATAGAGGTTTTACATATTTTTTCTTTTTTTTTTTCTCTGCAAGATTGACTCTGGCTGTTGCAACTCATAATTATGGGCCTGTTTCTAGTGATATAAGCTATTGATTTGCCTCCTTTTAGCAGTAAATTCTTAACGACAGGAGTGATCTCTCATTGATTTCTTTGGTTTGATGCCCAGGGTATGGCTGAGACACACAAAAGAATTTTGGATATACATTTTGATTATGAGATGATTCAGAACACATCTTTTAACTTTGGGATGGGGGAGCTTCCTGAATCCACCTGCCAGTGCAGGAGACGCGGGTCCAATCCCTGGGTCGGGAAGATCCCCTGGAGGAGGAAATGGCAACCCACTCCAGTATTCTTGCCTGGAAAATCCCATGGACAGAGGAGCCCGGCGGGCTACAGCCCATAGGGTTGCAAAGTCAGACACAACTTAGCAACTAAACAACACTTAACTTTTTAAGTTTTGCTGTCTATGAAAAAAAATTGTAAATAATTGTGAATAAAATGTTTTAAGAAATGTACCCACATTATAGGGTTACTGGTTGTATTGATTTATGCAGGCTGCTAGCAAAGGGCCTGGTAGACAGCAGATGACCAAGAAAGGGTCAATGTGATTATTAGTATTATTATTAACATAAATTGGAAATGCAAAGATTAGCCTTCAGAGCTTATAACTAGGTGTGATGCCATGTACTGATCTAAGGACAAGGAGACCCTTAGAGGGGAAAGTCTTGCTCTCCTCCAGGTCTGGACCTACTCTGGAGGAGAAAAGAGCAGCTAGAGGTGGAATAATAATCACAACCAACAGCTTCAACTTCTCAGGTATCTAATATATGTCCTTTATCTTCATTTCATTTAGTGTTTGCAATAATTCTGCAAAGTAGTTATTTTCCCCATTTTTAAGATGATTTTTTTATTTTAGAGCAGCTTCAATTTACAACAAAATTGGGAGGGAGGTACATGGATTTCCCATACACCCTCTGCCTCTACATATGCATAGCCTCCCCCAGTTTCACAATTTTTACTAAGGAAGCTGAAGACCAATAACTGGTCTATATTCCACAGCTAACAGACGATGGAGCTGGTCAAAGAAATCTTTAGACCTGTTCTCTCTAGAACCCTCTCTGTAGAAATTTACATGACTGCAATCGACACATGATTTACAAATAACAAGCTCAATTCGAATACAAGAATATGCATAATTTAATTTATATTTTAAATTTTTAATAAATTATCTTTGAGCAATAAACAGTCCTTGTTGGTGTTTCTCTATAGCTTCCAACTAATCAGAGCCTTAGAAGATACTACAGTAGAAATCCAGTTCATTAGGATTTAAGTCCAAGCTTCAGTTCACTGAAATTCAGAGATATGATATGTTCATTAAAAAGGCAGGACCCCGAATACAAAAGTCAGTTTTATCTGGAAGAACAAAGCAGTTCAAAGAGTGGGAAGGGCTTTGTGGTTAGTTCCAAGCATTAAGAAATCTGGTCAGTTCTTTCCCATGTGCTTCATGGAGTAAAGACATAAAGGGCAAACCAAAGAAACCACAGTGATTAAGGACTGTTTTTCTTCAGTGGTAACTAGAAGGCTGGCATATAAATGATACATAATCCAGTGTGATTGCCTTTAATTTACTTAGTATTAAAAAGAGACATAATATAGCTATGACTCATCTTGGTGTAAACAATTTCTAGTTTCTAAAGAAACAAACAAGCATACAAATGCAAATGTCTTGTTGTTTGGTCTATAACCCTCAAAGAAGGAGACTGCAGACGCTTCGGTTCCCAAGAGCCTCTTGAATCGAGTTTTTGTCTTTGCTGGTTCTCCTTCTTTCATTCTTCCTCGAACAATGAATACATTTGAACTCCAGGGCTTTCTCGTGCGTGTGCGTGAGTATGTGTGTATATGCGTGTGCGTGCATGTGTGTGTGTGTGTTATGTAGGGATGGTGACAAAAAGATAAGCCAGTCCTTTCTGGATTTCATTTAAATGAATACAATTACGCTGCTTATTTAAGTACTTGGATGAAGGGAAAGGCAGAAAGAAAGTACAATTTCAGCTCACATTTAACAAATAACTGCGCTGTGTATCTGTGCCCTTGCTCCCACAGTTGTGTAAGTGTGTGTGCAAAAATCTGGTCCCCAGGCCCCTGAATTCTGAGCTCATGCTCCTATAACACATGCACTTGCCAACTTTCTTCTCTTCAGAAGGACTGGGATTCTGTTTCCTTTGAGTAAATGAGTTGGCTACAAAGAAATCATTCCACTTCCTCACTTTCCCAAATGGAAAAAAAAAACACACAACTCATCTTCTTTGTAACCTTCCTGAATTAACTTTCTCTTGCTGTTATAATAAACTGCCACAAAGTCTTGGTGACTTAATGCAACACAAATGTATTCTCTTGAAGTTCTGGAGGCCGGAAGTCCAAAGTGAACCTGATAGATCTAAAATCCAGGTGTTGCAAGGCTGCTACCTTCTGAAGGCTCCAGGGGAGAGCCCATTCCTGGGCTCTGCCAGCTTCTAGCTGTCTGCCAGCGTTCAGTGGCCTGTGCCACATCTCTCCAGCTTCCCAGGCAGCACGAGTGGTAAAGAACCCGCCTGCCAATGCAGGAGACATAAGAGACGCAGGTTCAACCCCTCGATCAGGAAGATCCCATGGAGGAGGGCACACCAACCCACTCCAGTGTTCTTGCCTGGATAAACCCATGGACAGAGAAGCCTAGTGGGCTACAGTCCATGAGGCTGCAAAAGAGCTGGACACAACAGAGAGACTTAGCACACACACACATCTCTCCAACCACTACTCCTGCGGTCACACTGCCTTATCCTCTTCTCTGGTCACATCATCCCTGTCTCATTCTCATGAGGACACTTGTGATGGCATTTAGGCCTCATTGTAATAACCTAAGAAAATCTCCCTGCCTCGATATCTTTAATAACTTCAGCAAAGTCCCTCTTTCCATATAAAGTTCACAGTTTGGGGGCGCTGGGCCATGATATCTTTGGAGGCCATCATTCACTCCCCATACCATCGTTTTTATCCTGACTACTCCAAGAATATAAATTCACTGGTATGAAAGAGCAACCATCTATTTTATAGAAAGCATTTTAACTTTTGTACTTCCATGTCCACTGAGGGTGAAAAAACAAATATTTCTTTTTTACTCTTTAGGTTCAGTTCAGTTCAGTCACTCAGTTGTATCTAACTCTTTGAGACCCCGTGGACTGTAGCACTCCAGGCCTCCCTGTCCATCACCAACTCCCAGAGCTTGCTCAGACTCTTATCCATCGAGGTGGTAATGCCATCCAACCATCTCATCCTCTGTCGTCCCCTTCTCCTCCTGCCTTCAATCTTTCCCAGCATCAGGGTCTTTTCAAATGAGTCAGCTCTTCGCATGAGGGGGCCAAAGTACTGGAGCTTCAGCTTCAGCATCAGTCCTTCCAATGAATATTCAGGACTGATGTCCTTTAGGATGGACTGGTTGGATTTCCTTGCAGTCCAAGGGACTCTCAAGAGTCTTCTCCAACACCACAGTTCAAAAGCATCAATTCTTTAGTGCTCAGCTTTCTTTATAGTCCAACTCTCATATCCACACATGACCACTGGAAAAGCCATTACCTTGACTAGATGGACCTTTGTTGGCAAAGTAATGTCTCTGCTTTTTAATATGCTGTCTAGGTGTATCATAGCTTTTCTTCCAAGGAGTAAGCGTCTTTTAATTTCATGGCTGCAGTCACCATCTGCAGTGATTCTGGAGCCCAAGATAATAGTCTGTCACTGTTTCCACTGTTTCCCCGTCTATTTCCCATGAAGTGATGGCACCAGATGCCATGATCTTCGTTTTTTCAATGTTGGGTTTTAACCCAACTTTTCCACTCTCCTCTTTCACTTTCATCAAGAGGCTTTTTAGTTCCTCTTCACTTTCTGCCATAAGGGTGGTGTCATCTGCATATCTGAGGTTATTGATATTTTTCCCAGCAATCTTAATTCCAGCTTGTGCTTCATCCAGCCCGGCATTTCTCATGATGTACTCTGCATGTAAGTTAAATAAGCAGGGTGACAATACATACAGCCTTGACGTACTCCTTTCCTAATTTGGAACCAGTCTGTTGTTCCATGTCCAGTTGTAACTGTTGCTTCTTGACCTGCATACGGGTTTCTCTATCTCTGAATGTATGCCTTCAGCAACTGAAATTTCATGAAATTGAACCTATCCCATTTCTCCAGGCCCAAACCTAATTCTTGCCCAGTGTTCCCATCTCAAAATTACCAATTATCAAAATTTTTAGTATTTGTATTTGTTTTAGTATTTGTATAGTCAAAATTTTTGGTATTTCTTTGATCTTTCTCTTATCTCCTATATCTAACTCATCAGCAAATGCTATTGGTAGCAAATGCTACCTTCAAAATACACCCACGATTCAACCTTTTCTTACCCCCTGCACGAACACACTTAGGACAAGCCTAAATGAAAGTTGGAAAGGCAATTTTAGGGAAGTGAGTGGAGGGTGAACTCAGATCCCAACTTTGCCGTGTATATTCCACCTTCACACACTTCAGTTTCCTCATCCTGGGATTATCATAGTAAAGTCCTCATAGAGTTTTGTTGGGGTTAAAGGAAGTTAATATTTGTGAAACACTTAAAACAGTATGTAGTATTCCATCTGTTATCATCATCACCATCATCATCATCAATATAATGACCTAATCATCAATATAATGACCTAATAATCATTATTCCTGCTTCTACTTAAGACTTCCTTACTCCCTGTACTTCATATATCAAGTCAAAGGGATCCTTTTAAAGCATAATCATGTCATTAACACTCAAGCCCCTGAATGTCCTTCAGACACACTTGGAAAGAAATCTGAAGTCTTTATCCAGTAAAGCTACACCCTGCCCACATCTCTGACAGCATATTGGAGTACTCTTCCCTTTGCACACTATGCCTTGTTCATTTCAAATCCAGCAAACATTCTGATACTTCAGAGCTTTAGCACTTCCCTCACTTGGAATGATTTTCCCCAAGTATTTGTGTGACCACTTCCAAACATTATTTATCCTTCCAGATATTACCTTTTTAAAAGGCTCATTCAAGCCTCATCTCTTTCATGAAAGCTTTCTCAATGAAAGTCAGAACAAAATCTACAACCTCTGAACACATATTAGTTATATATGTCCTTTATATATATTTGACTGCACAACACCAATATAAATTCTTAATTTTTGCATTTACTAGTTTTGTGCAGTGTTAACTACCTATTAATTAACTATATTAGCTACCTTCAGGGTTAACTGTTTCATATGTCTTTGACTTGAAATTGAAACTCTTCCAGAGAGGGTTCTGAGTTCTTCCTCTGCAAAGAATTTCCTAAAGATCCCACATAAATACGATAAATACTGAATGAACAAATAAAATTAAAAAGTACCCTAGTGATCTGAATGATAAATTTTCAACAAACGAGTTCCCAGCTTTAGATATACTTCAAGCTTCAAACAGGACATTACTAAAATTAAGACATCTTCTCTACCTGATAATTTCTTTCATTTTTCATGACCCAAGTCACACGTCACATCCTTCATCCACTCATTTATATGGTAACGTTAGTTACCATTTATCTCTACTCTCCTCACACTGGTCTCTTTTAGAGATGAAGAAACTGGGTCTCAGAGGGGTTAAGATCATATTCTAAAGGAGTAATACAAATATAAACAAATAATTACAAAACAATGTAATTACTGAATAGATAAATTTACGGGCTGCTTTAAGGACAGTGAGGGTAACGCACCCAACTCTGCCTATCATAAAGGAAAGTGATGTGATCAGAAAGGATTCACAGATAAAGGTGATCTCAACTGCACTTTGATGAATAAGTGGAAATTACCTAGACAGGCGAAGAAGCCAGGGAAGTTACACGTACAGACGGTCAATGGCAGGGCATTAAAGAGAACAATTTCCGTGTAGTAATGAGAGCTAATCCTTCTCACTGCTGCCACTGCTCTTGGTAAACGCTTCTATCACAAACATCACACCATATTCTAACTGTGAGTTCACGAGCCGAGTTTCCATTACTGGATACTGTTCTTTTCATTTATATAACTGCCGTTGTGCCCAGCACTGTCCCTGACACTGAGTCCCCTCTTCCTTATTTTCGAGCTGCTTAGGTGGCTACACGACTGCTGGCTGGAGAGATAAATGCAGATGCCATTTCTGGCTTGGCCCTTTTTAGGGAAAGTCCCTGTAAGTAGACCTCTCTCAGTGGCAGCCACAGGGTGATTTGGACAGGAAGGAAGCCACCATCGGACACGCAGTAAAACGGAGCCAGTTCTGAGTCACAGGAAAAATCACAGCCAGTTAGCAGGTCCTGAAGGATGCTCTGCCCTTGACGAACTTCATCCATAATAGTTGCCTCTCTGTCTTGCAACATAATAATAATCAAAGTAATAGTAATAATTATATTGAGAAATAACAAGATGTGATTAGGAAATCACTTCAAAATATCTGAATTGGAAGATGTCACACAGCATAAAATACTCCTATTCTATGAAAAGTAAAGAATCCAACATGCCCTGATTCACTCATTAAAGAATCTATTTTCTAATTCCTTTCCTTTCTAACTGCAGGGGTAACTGCTGGCAAGATCTGCCCTCCACTGCCAGCTTCCGAACAAAGTCAAGAAATCAACATTATAATCATGCATTGTTTCCATAGCAAGCAATCCTGCAGCTTGGAGCCAAAACAACACTTTCTCGATCCTGCCAGAGTGTATGTGGCAAAGAAAGATTAATTAGCCTCTCACTAATTGACAGTATTTCCCTTCACATCTGCTTGGGCCTGATGTGAGTTTAAATGTCTCTATTTATGTGCCGGAGGCTGACTGAACATGTATAAAATTTAAAGTCTCTTTCCAAGTATCAGAGATGCCTATGACCTGGGTTCCCTTGTCTTAAATAGTAGAGCTGTCAGAGAAAGGCTTAAGGTGGTGGTGAGGGGCAGGCAGGAGACTAACAGACCTAAGGTAGAGTTCCAGTTCTTTAAGAACCAGTCACGTGGCTGGCAAACTATGCCCCACCTCTTTGGACTTCTTTTCTTGTTCAAGTGTTAGCTTAGATCAGTGGTTTTCTATCACCAAGATAGAAAGGCCTAGAGGCCTAGAAGTTGCTGAGTCCCCTTGTTGTTGTTGTTTTTAAGTCACTAAGTCGTATCTGACTCTTCCGTGACCCCAGGAACTGTAGCCCTCCAGGCTCCTCTGTCCATGGGATTCTCCAGGCAAGAATACTGGAGTAGGTTGTCATTGCCTTTTCCAGGGGATCTTCCTGACCCAGGGACGGAACTTGTGTCTCCTGTATTGGCAGGAAGATTGTTTACCGCTGAGCCACCAGAGAAGCCCATTTAGGGATGTCCTAAATTCTACAGCAGTTCTGTTTAATAGAAATTTCTGCTATAATGGAAATGTTCTACAATCACACTAACAGGTTGCCACTTGCCACCAGAGGTTGTTGAGTGCTTGACATGTAGCCAGTGTGACTGATAAACTGAATTTTACGTTTTATTTCATTTACTTAATTTAAACTTAAATAGTCCCACGAGGTTCACAGCTTTATGTAATTCTTGAGGGTTTGAGTTGGGGTCTGAAAGGACAGGGTCCAGGATTTGCCCCACTCCTGTCTATCAGCACACATCTACCTTTCTCTGTGTCCAGTAATATGCTTCTATGAAGATTACCCTGAATAAAGGGCTTAGAACCTAAAGAGCATTTGAAAACCACTAGACTGAAAGCTCTTCCATTTTGAAAGTTTCTAATTTTAGACTATAGCCCACCAGGTTCCTCTGTCCGTGGGATTTTCCAGGCAAGAATACTGGAGTGGGTTGCCAAGCCCTTCTCCATGGGAACTTCCCGACTCTGGGACTGAACCCATGTCTCCTGTATTGCAGGCAGATTCTTTACAGACTGAGCCACGTGGGAAGCGCTGCCTGACTTGGAGGAAGATGCTAATGCAGACTGATGGGGCCTCTGAAATGAAAAGCATCCTGGCTCCTCTGATGGATGCTCCCGGTTGCTCCACCAATTGCTCCCCAAGGGCTGCACAGGCATAGCTCTTTGTGGCTTTTGTTGGTCTTACCGACTCAGACCATGGAGAGAAAAAGGATCCAGAGGCCAGAAAAAAGAAAAAAAAAAAACTGAATAAGGTTCATTTTCTCAGCCTATTAAGTCTGTACTCTCACACAGCTGGGAAGAAGGGGTCGACAGTTTCCCAAGTGAAAGATACCCAGAACCCTGTCCAATCCATCTCAGGATGCCAACCTCCAGAAATACTTCCCATGGTGACTGTGGCTCCTAGGGTCGGGACTGGGTGGTGGTGAGTGTCGTGGGCAGCTGCCAGGGGAGGATGGTCTAAGCTGAGGCTGTGAGTTGCACATGGTGAGGTCTGGGGTGACCCTGTCAGGCTGTGAATCCTGAGATTGGCACCCGAGGAAGTCTCTGTGTATGAGACAGGAATCTCACCCCAGTATTTTTGGGAGAAGACCAAGAAACAAGGTTTAGAGCATTTTGCACCCCAGAACTGCCTACAACACCTGTTGTTGTTGGTAAGTTGCTCAGTCATGTCCAATTCTTTGTGACCCCATGGACTACAGCACACCAGGCTTCCCTGAACTTCAGTATCTCCCAAAATTTGCTCAAATTCATGTCCATTGAGTCAGTGATGCCATTCAACCATCTCATCCCCTGTCGTCCTTCTGTTGCATGAATCCACACAAAATAAGCTTGTCTCCTAGAAGGTGCCAGTGTCTCTGGCTGCGGCTTTTGAAGGGAAGGGAGGGAAGGATTACATAATTCCTAGTGGTCATGTGGTGAGGGTTGTAGGAAAGGAATGTGGAGCTCCCTCACGGAGCCAAAAGCTCACACAGCTCCTTCAAACTCATGTCCCCAGACTCTCTTCGAAGCTTCCCCCCTAGACAAAGGTAAGCATTACCAGTAACCTTCCAGAAACCTTTTGCAAGAGGAAATGGCTGTGATTTTCCATCTTTCTCAACCACTCTTAAAACAAACAGTGGTGTCTGCTAAAGTTTAAGTCAATATTTTAACTGAAGAAAACAATTGAGGGAACCACATGGTTGAACATTTTTTCCAACCCCATATTCTCACTTAGAGCAGAAATGGCTGATGGGGCTCTAGTCTTGTGCCGTGAGTTGGGATGAGGACTTTGTAGACACACACAGAATGTAGGGTTTGGAGGAATACTTGCCTCAAGAGTGTCATTTCTTGGCTTTATCACATTTCTGGTTTTCTCTTCTTACGTTAAATCCCTCCCATGAATAAAATAGGCTTATTTTATATATGGAGCCCCATCTCTGCTTTCAGCAGCTCCATGCTTATTCTTAAGTTCAGTTCAGTTCAGTCGCTCAGTCATGTCTGACTCTTTGCGACCCCATGAATCGCAGCACGCCAGGCCTCCCTGTCCATCACCATCTCCCGGAGTTCACTCAGACTCACGTCCATCGAGTCCGTGATGCCATCCAGCCATCTCATCCTCTGTCATCCCCTTCTCCTCCTGCCCCCAATCCCTCCCAGCATCAAAGTCTTTTCCAATGAGTCAACTCTTCTCATCAGGTGGCCAAAGTACTGGAGTTTCAGCTTTAACATATTCCTTCCAAAGAAATCCCAGGGCTGATCTCCTTCAGAATGGACTGGTTGGATCTCCTTGCAGTCCAAGGGACTCTCAAGAGTCTTCTCCAACACCACAGTTCAAAAGCATCCATTCTTCAGCGCTCTGCCTTCTTCACAGTCCAACTCTCATATCCATACATGACCACAGGAAAAACCATAGCCTTGACTAGACAGACCTTAGTCGGCAAAGTAATGTCTCTGCTTTTGACTATACTATCTAGGTTGGTCATAACTTTCCTTCCAAGGAGTAAACGTCTTTTAATTTCATGGCTGCAGTCACCATCTGCAGTGATTTTCAAAAATAAAGTCTGACACTGTTTTCCACTGTTTTCCCATCTATTTCCCATGAAGTGATGGCCCCATGATCTTCATTTTCTGAATGTTGAGCTTTAAGCCAACTTTTTCACTCTCCTCTTTCACTTTCATCAAGAGGCTTTTTAGTTCCTCTTCACTTTCTGCCATAAGGGTGGTGTCATCTGCATATGTGAGGTTATTGATATTTCTCCCAGCAACCTTGATTCCAGCTTGTGCTTCTTCCAGTCCATCGTTTCTCATGATGTACTCTGCATAGAAGTTAAATAAGCAGGGTGACAATATACAGCCTTGACATACTCCTTTTCCTGTGTGGAACCAGTCTGTTGTTCCATGTCCAGTTGTAACTGTTGCTTCCTGACCTGCATACAGATTTCTCAAGAGGCAGGTCAGTTGGTCTGGTATTCCCATCTCTTTCAGAATTTTCCACAGTTTCTTGTGATCCACACAGTCAAAGGCTTTGGCATAGTCAATAAAGCAGAAATAGATGTCAAGGGCTGGATAAATGCTGCCTCCTGTCAGTAGAGAGGTGACTGGAAAAACCAGGGTCTCTCCACAGTGAGAACACGCTTGGGCTCCTTTGCTCAGTAGCTGGGCTGGCTGCTTCACAGGTGCTTCACCATTCCTGCTGGTGGCTCAGTTTCTAGGGGCCTGTTCTCTGCCAGAGACATAAAAACATAGGCTGTTGGTCTCCATCAGTTTCTAGCTATGCTGCCCTGTAGAAGCTAGACTTCAACACATCCAGCTTGGGCCTGTTTGAAATCCCACCCACCGAATAAAGGGCAGGGTATCTGCCTTGCTTCTGGGCTCCCTATTCCTAAAAGACATCGGACAATTGTCTGGTCTACCAAGAGAAGATTCTAGACTGGTTATAAGTCAAAATCTCTCACAGAGCTTTCAAACATTTGTGATAATAAGTACAGGTCAAGTCTGGAGTTTAGAGACCTTTTGTAGTGTGAATATCTCTTTATTATGAGCTGTAGCCAAAGGGTCACAATTAGGTAAAAGCAATTCAGAACTAAAGGGTCCACAAGGCTCATTACCTTTCCTGAGCCATAGATTTCTGGTTTAATAAATCCAACCCACAGGGAAGGAATTACTTCTGAGAAGATTCTGTACCTGTGGTGGACTGGGAAAACATTTTTATGTCCCTTCCACATCGAAGCATTCTTTATCTCTTCTAACTATACAATAAACTCCTTGGAATCATTTCCCAGGATGTACTGAAATGATCAAAGTGGAAGTTATTGAGATTCTATAATGAAAGGGGAAATCTTAGGCTTGAAAAATGGAAAACTTATTTTTTTTCCTAGTTCTGTTAAATTACCTATATTCTCATGGGGCTCAATAGAAGGTCTTCCTTGATACCTGCCTGGAGTCACATGAAATTTATTCTCCCAATTGTTCCCAAGGAAGTGATTAATGATGAGTCAGAAAAGTCTCCATGCAGGAAGTCTATTCTTTATGACTTTGACCTACTTTTCTGAAAATGGACTCAGGGGAGAGAGTGTCATTCAAAATGCCTGGAAGAAACAGCAACTTAACCTGATTATTGTTCTGCTAGGTGGCTCAAGACAGTAAAGAATCTGCCTGCAATACAGGAGACCCAGGTCTTCCATCCCTGGTCAGGAAGATCCTCTAAAGAAGGAAATGGCAATACACTCCAGCATTCTTACCTGGAGAATTCTATGGACAGAGGAGCCTGTTGGGCTATAGTCCATGGGGTCACAAAGAGTTGGACATGTCTGAGTGGGTAACACTTTCACTTTCACTTCAACCTGATCATTGCATCCCCAAGGACTTGGGAGAGGAAGACTTCCTGACCAGAAGCAAAAATAGGAGTTTGGGTGAATGAGAAGAAAAGTAGTTAAGTGGTGGAACATACAAATAAGGTCCCCAAACAAAATCCAACAAGCAAATGGAAGTCTGGCCAAACTTGTCCAGATACCTGGACAATATGGTGGTGTCTGGGTGATGATGTAAATACAGGCCGAACAGCCTCCTTGCCACAAGTCTGTGAGACAATTAGAATAGAGGCTCACTTCGAAAAACAAGAGCTATAGCAACTTGTAATTAAGAAAACTCCTATTGCTTGGGAGGCAGCCCCAGGTGATGGTTTGTCATTTTGATACTCACCGCCACAATAGCATGTGTTTCTACTTTGTGGAATGCCATCCCATTAATAAGATGGACACTGTTTATTTTCAAAGGTGTCTATGTCTGCCTTTCCCATGGATGCAGTATTTCCTTTGATGATTATTTAGCTGCTTTGGATATGTGCAATGGAGAAGGAAATGGCAACCCACTCCAGTATTCTTGCCTGGAGAATCCCATGGACAGAGGAGGCTGGCGGGCTACAGTCCGTGGGTCGCAGAGAGTTGGACATGGCTGAAGCGACTTTGCAGGCATACCTCCTTTCTGCCAATGTTTGTCTCTGAGTATTGATTTTTCAAGTGGTGAGCAGCCAGACCTGATTTGGTAGCACTACTTGCTAGCTGTGGGTCAGGAGTGATTTCCTCTTTGCAGTTCAATTGCCTCTTATGTGAATTTGGATAATAATAACATCTACTATGCAATAATGAGGATTAAAGGAGTTAATTATGAAGGCACTTAGAAAAAGATGTGACAGGTAGCACCCAAGTGTCAGCCTTAGGAAAAGGGCGTTACTGCTCGATGCTGGCAGGTATCACAGAGCCAGATACATCTCCGACTGCAGTCAATTTGGTCCACTTAACTGGGTGACCTTGAGCAAGTCGCTTACCTCTCTATTCCTCTATTGCGTTATCTCTTGTGTCCAGTGCTCCCGAACATGGCGCCTGCTAAATGAGACAATTGTCCCGATCATGCTTCCAGACCATTTCTCCCACTCACTGGGACACAGTCACTGGGTTGGAACCCACCCCTGTGCTCAGACTGAGCTGCACTCTGAACTCTGCTGGAGGGCGATTTCCAAGCTCCACGTGAAGAAGCCTGACTATAAGGACACATATGTTCTGTTCCTGATCTTTTCCAAGAGAGGGATTCCATTCAGAGTCTCAAGCAGAAAAGGAAGCTCGCCAATGTAACACCTTTCTGCTTTCCTTCAAAAAACGACAGCAATAAAATTCTCAGCTTTGCCAGAAGCAAGAAACCCAGCAATGTTCTGTTCCTTTTAATAGTGCTAAAGAAAAGAAGGGTTCCATCTGCTTGCCATTTACCTCCGGAGCCTGGAAGCCCTGCAATTCTCCAAGGAGCGGCAGAGATGGAGGAAACTGTGTGATGGCCGTGAGGGCGCGTGCCCGGGTGCAGCGTGGGAAAATAAACACAGCCCCCACTAAGGTGTCTGTGCCTTCTGCTGCCGGGGAAGAGGAGGCAAGGGAAGACACGAATGGTGTGGGCGGTCCAGAGAGCAGCAGGGCGCCGTGTTTTGTTTTTTCTTTTTAAAATTAGAAGACTCTAATGCTTGCTACCTTCCCAGCCCACTGTTCCCCAGGCACGCGCTCTCTCTCTCTCTCACAATTCTGCCAAGACACATATTTCTCCTCCTCTGGACCACCCTGAAGGTGTGATTTGGGAATGGCACTAGACAACCCCAATGTCAGCCCCATGGCGAGTGCCTGGCCCCAGAAAAACTCCAGAGGGGAGGGGCTGGAGGGATGTGGTCTGGTCAAAGCATCTATCTCTGCTTAGGGCTCCGGAGAGGACATTTCTGCTCCACACTTCAGCTTATTTGGAGCTCAGATTGGTGGTGAGGGGTGGGAGTGGGGGTCACTTACCACCGACTAGACTGCCAGTCTTGGAATGGAGTGGCTTGAATCCACCCCCTTTAAGGCTGACCCAAGGCTGTGCCCATTCTCCTGATGGGGAAGTAAGGCCCTAGATGGAGAGGCACATACAGACCTCTTCTTAGTGAGGCCCCATGTCCCAAATCAATTACTCCAGACATGGCCTTAGGAAGGATCAATGCCCTGGAGAGAGGGGGAGATCAGGCGAGGGCATCAGAAAGAAAAGATGGCTGAATCGAAGATGGATGCTTTCACAAAATGTGTCCTGAGCAAGAGCAAAGCAGAGATGGGCTATTGCAGAGGTTTACAAACTAACGCTTGTGGACCATACTAAGCCCACTGCCTGCTTTTGGGCAGCCCTCAAGCTGTGAATAATTGTTATGTTCTTAAGAGGCTGTTATGTTCTCTTGATTTAAAAAAAGTCAAGAGAATAATAGTATTTTATAATATATGAAATTAAATGAAATTCAAATATTAGTGCCCATCAGTAACATTTTATTAGAACAAAATTGCATTCATTCATTCATATATTGTCTGTGGCTGCTTCCGTGTTGTTTCCCTGGTGGCTCAGCTGATAAAGAATCCACTTGCAATGCGGGAGACCTGGGTTCAATCCCTGGGTTGGAAAGATCCCCTGGAGAGGGAAAGGCTACCCACTCCAGTATTCTGGCCTGAAGACTTCCATGGTCTATATATCCATGGGGTCACAAAGAGTTGAATAGTTGCAACAGTGGCCAGTGAAAGTGTTAGTCACTCAGTTGTTGACTCTTTGAGACCCCATGGACTGCAGCCCACCAGGCTCCTGTGTTCATGGGATTTCCCAGGCAAGAATACTGGAGTGGGGTGCCATGCCCTTCTTCAGGGGACTTTCCTGACCCAGGGATAGAACGTACATTGGCAGGCAGATTCTTTCCTGTCTGCGCCACCAGGGAAGCCCACAACAGAGGCCATCTGGCTCCCAAAGCCTAAAATAGTCACTATCTGGCCCTTCATGGAAATCGTTTGCTGACCTGTCTTCTGGGGCAGTGGTTTTCAAACTTCAGTGTACATTAGAAATCACCTGGAGGACTTGGCAAAACAGATCACAAGCCCTGTCTCCAGATTGCTGCTTCAGTAGGTCTGCAGTGGAGGTGGAAACTTGCATTTCTAGTAAATTCTCAGGTGATGATGTTGCCTGGGGTCCACATTTCGAGAACCAGTAAACTCACAGGCCTTGTGATGGCTCACAGGACACAGAAGGTTAAAAGAAAATGAGAGGAGATGCCAAGGAGAACAGGTTCTGTGGGAACATTAAAGCTGGAGAGTCAGGGAAAGGAATTTCAAGTATACTTCTCAGAAAGCATGCACAGGAAAACTGCAGACAGAAAATTTAAAGATCTACAGCTTTGATGGAAAGAGACATTGATTTCATTAAAATGTGTGGATTGAAGGAAACAAATTTCCTTTAAGCTCATTGCTTCACTTGGCTCGTAACAGTTTCAGCATCTCTACTTGTGATGAGAAACGGCTGATTATAAAAGGACTATCTGGAATTACAAAGACCTTAGCTCTTAACCTTTTGAGGTTGTCGTTGCTGTTTAGTCGCTAAGTCATGTCTGACTCTTTTGCAAGGTAAAGTTATTTAAATTCCTTTGAAATTTCTTATACCTCTCTCCCAGGAGAAAGATGCAGTTACCTGTTTTAGTGCCCTATTGCTGCATAGCAAGCCGTATCCAAACGTTGTGGTTTAAAACAGAGCAAGCAAGTTCTTCTCAGGACCCAGTAATTAGGCTTGGTTGAGCAGGGAGCAGGGTAGCCAGATTTCTCACACAGTAATTTAGGGCCCAAGATCACAAAAGACGATGCTGCCAGGCTGTTTTCAGGACTAAGTGCAGAACCAGCTTGGTGGCTCAGATGGTAAAGAAGCTGCCTGTAATGCGGGAGTTCAGTTCAGTTCAGTTCATTCACACATTCGTGTCCGACTCTTTGCCACCCCATGGACTGCAGCACTCCAGGCCTCCCTGTCCATCACCAACTCCTGGAGTCTACCCAAAGCCATGTCCATTGAGTCGGTGATGCCATCCAACCATCTCATCCTCTGTTGTCCCCTCTCCTCCTGCCTTCAATCCTTCCCAGCATCAGAGTCTTTTCCAACGAGTCAGCTCTTCACATCAGGTGGCCAAAGTATTGGAGTTTCAGCTTCAGCATCAGTCCTTCCAATGAACACCCAGGGCTGATCTCCTTTAGGATGGACTGGTTGGATCTCCTTGCAGTCCAAGGGACTCTCAAGAGTCTTCTCCAACACCACAGTTCAAAAGCATCAATTCTTCGGTGCTCAGCTTTCTTCACAGTCCAACTCTCACAACCATACATGATCACTGGAAAAACCATAGCCTTGACTAGATGGACCTTTGTTGGCAAAGCAATGTCTCTGCTTTTGAATATGCTATCTAGGTTGGTCATAACTTTCCTTCCAAGGAGTAAGTGTCTTTTAATTTCATGGCTGCAGTCACCATCTACAGTGATTTTGGAGCCCAGAAAAATAAAGTCAGCCACTGTTTCTACTGTTTCCCCATCTATTTGCCATGGAGTGATGGGACTGGATGCCATGATCTTCGTTTTCTGAATGTTGAGCTTTAAGCCAACTTTTTCACTCTCCTCTTTCACTTTCATCAAGAGGCTCTTTAGTTCCTCTTCACTTTCTGCCATAAGGGTGATGTCATCTGCATATCTGAACTTATTGATATTTCTCCCAGCAATCTTGATTCCAGCTTGTGTTTCCTCCAGCCCAGCATTTCTCATGATGTACTCTGCATATAAGGAGGGTGATAATATACAGCTTTGACATACTCCTTTTCCTATTTGGAACCAGTCTGTTCCATTTCCAGTTCTAACTCTTGCTCCCTGACTTGCATACAGGTTTCTCAAGAGGCAGGTCAGGTGGTCTGGTATTCCCATCTCTTTCAGAATTTTCCACAGTTTATTGTGATCCATGCAGCCAAAGGCTTTGGCATAGTCAATAAAGCAGAAGCAGATGATTTTTCTGAAACTCTCTTGCTTTTTCGATGATCCATTGGTTGTTGGCAATTTGATCTCTGGTTCCTCTGCCTTTTCTAAAACCAGCTTGAACATCTGGAAGTTCATGGTTCATGTACTGCTGAAGCCTGGCTTGGAGAATTTTAATGTGGGAGATCCGGGTTCAATCCCTGGTTTGGGAAGATCCCCCGGAGAAAGGCATGGCAACCCACTCCAGTATTCTTGCCTGAAGAATCCCCATGGGCAAGAGGAGCCTGGTGGGCTACAGTCCATGGGGTGGCAAAGAGTCAGACACGAGTGAAGCAACTAAGACTTTCATAGAGACAAAATTTTAATTTTAGGGAGGTGGAATCCTAGGACTGAAAGCACTGGGAGTTCTTCAAGAGCATCACAGATGTTTTCATGTTTTATTTTGTAATGGCACCCACACAAGTTCTAGAACAGCCTACTTTCTACTTTGACTAAATTCACATAGTCCAGTTCAGTTCAGTGAGTTCAGTCACTCAGCTGTGTCCGACTCTTTGTGACCCCATGGACTGCAGCACGCCAGGCTTCCCTGTCCATCACCAACTTCCGGAGTCTACTCAAACTCATGTCCATTGAGTCAGTGATGCCATCCAACCTCTTCATCCTCTGTTGTCCCCTTCTCCTCCCATCTTCAATCCTTCCCAGCATCAGGGTCATTTCAAATGAGTCAATGCTTCACATCAGGTGGCTAAAGTATTTACATATTCATGGAAAAGTCAGTAAAGAGGTGAAATAAGATTACCTTTTTGTTACAGGGCTTTTTTAGGCTTTTTAAAAAAATAGAAGCACACTAGCACATCCTGCCTCCCTGTTTTAATTGAAGTATAGTTGATTCACAATGTTGTGTTAGTGTTAGATGTGCAGCAAAGTGGTTCAGTCCTACACACACATATATATGCATTCTCTTTCACATTCTTTTCCTTTATAGGTTAGTAAGAGATATTGAATACAGTTCTCTGTGCTATAAAATAAATCCTTATTGATTATCTATTTTATATACAGTTGTGTATATCTATTAATCCCAAACTCCTAATTTACCCCTTCCCTTTCCCCTTTGGTAACCATAAGTTTATCTTCTATGTCTGTGAGTCTATTCTGTTTTGCATCATATTTTTAGATTCCACATATAAGTGACATCATATGTTTGTCTTTGTCTGACTTACTTCACTTTGTATAATAATCTCTAGGACTATCCATGTCACTGCAAGTGGGATTATTTCATTCTTTTTTAAGGACTGAGTAGTATTTCGTTGTGTATATATACACCACATCTTCTTCATCCACTCAGCTGTCGATGGACATTTAGGCTGGCACATCTCTTTTTGAATGTCCTAAAGGCATCTGCCGGAGAAGGCAATGGCACCCCACTCCAGTACTCTTGCCTGAAAAATCCCATGGACCAAGGAGCCTGGAAGGCTGCAGTCCATGGAGTCGCTGACGGTCGGACATGACTGAGCGACTTCACTTTCACTTTTCACTTTTATGCATTGGAGAAGGAAATGGCAACCCACTCCAGTGTTCTTGCCTGGAGAATCCCAGGGACGGGGGAGCCTGGTGGGCTGCTGTCTATGGGGTCACACAGAGTCGGACACAACTGAAGTGACTTAGCAGCAGCAGCAAAGGCATCTGCATATTGGAGCTTGTATTTGGGGAGAAGGAAAGACTTGAAGCAATTATTTTCCTCCTAGCATTCCTTCATTTTTCTTCATATTTATCTATGGATTTATTTTTAATTTACAGAAAGTATTTAATACACATTTTATGGTACCTCATTATTTTCATTTAAGAATTCTGTCCATAAGAGCATACATAACTCTATGTTATTCTTTTTGATGGTTATAGAGTTGTTTATTTATTATCTAGCTAATCGCCAGTTGTTAGACCCAAGAGAACTAAAAAGATACATTCATACAAAAACTCATACATGAATATTCATAGCAGCATTTTCATAATAGCCGAAAAGTGGATACCACACTAACGACCATCAACCGACAAATAGATAAGCAAGATGTATAATGTCTATACAATGCAAAATCATCTGCCACAAAAGTTAGAAAAAGGACGGAGTACCAATATATCCTACAACACAGAAGAACCTTGAAAACTTCATGCTAACTGAAGGAACCCAGACACAAAGACCACATATTTTAATGATTTCAAATTTACATAAGAGGCAAATCTGTAGCGACAGAAAAGAGATTAGCCTGCCTCACTCTTCACCCTGGTGGTTCAGATGGTGAAGAATTTGCCCACAGTGTGGGAGACCAGGGTTCGACCCCTGGGTTGGAAAGTTCCCCTGAAGAAGGGAATGGCAAGCCACTCCAGTATTCTTGCCTGGAGAATTCCATGGACAGAGGAGCCTGGTGGGCTAGAGTCCATGGGGTTTGAAAGAGTCAGACACAGCTGAGCGACTGACACTTTCACTTCACTTTTCACTCTTAGAATGCCCACCTTCCGCGGCTTCCACAATACCATTCTCTTCTGGATCTCCTTGCTACCTCTGCGACTGACTGGTTTCAAGTATGTCAGCCACCACTAACTCCTTATGCACTCTGGTCCTTGGTGACCCTTGTATTCTCTCAATATGCTCTCTTGCACAGAGCTCAGAACTTCTGATACAAGTTTGCTGCCACTGTGACTTCCAGATTGATTCCTCCTGCCTTTTCCTCCTCCCAAACTCTAGACCCTCTTGCCATCCACCTACTAAGCATTTCTCCTTAGATGTTCCTCAGGTTCAAAACAGAATTCATCAGTTCCCAAATCATGTCTTTATGCTTTTGCATATGTTGCCTCCTCCACCAGAAACACCCTTCCCACTTCTCTGCCATGTAAATTCCTACTTATTTTTCAAGATTTAGGTTCAATTTTACTTCCTCCTGAAAGCCTTCATGGGTTACTTGGTTTTGATGATTGGCTGCCTTCTGGGTTCCCAAGCACTTTACATAGGACATTTTTGCACATTTGCCACACTGTGTTTAATTATTTTGTCCGATTGATCTCCTCAACGGCTACCATTTTGTTTTATTTTTGTATCTAGCAGTTAGCACAGTTGCATGGGAGAAAATAATGACGATCACAGCTGACACTTCTATTATGCTTACTAGACACCAGACACCAACTTCAGTAATTTTATTCGTATTAATTCACTTAAGCTCCCCATTTGCCCCTTGGAGCAGGCATGTTTCTATACCCATTTCTCATATGGATAAACTGAATTATGAGTTTAATGAATTTTCCAAGGTTGCATAGATACCAAATAGCAGACTGGGGGTTACACGCCAGACACTCTTGCAACAAGGCCTATGTTCTCAACCATTACTGTGAATTGATAGGGAGAGGAGACTTGGGTATTCCCTTCTCTTCTCCCAAGTCCTCAAAAAGTTCCCAATTGCTGAGATCTTTCTTTTTCACTTTATCTACAGAAAATGACCTTCTTCAAGGTGGTTGTAAATCGTTTATTGTTTATGCAAATTGACTCTACTGCCTAAAACTGGCCTTTCACACAGGTAAGTATGACTGCCATGTGAATTCACTCACGAACGTTCATTGAGTTCCTTCTCTGTCTCTGTGCCAGGCAGTCTTAGGCATTGAGGATAGACTGGCGAGGCACACAGTCACCCTATCGTCTTTAGGCAGAACTTGGGAACAAGAACTTGTCTACTTTCTGCCTAATAATTACCTTCTGGTTAAAGGAGAGTTGAGAGAAGTCTGAGAATGCTGCTTCCATTAGGCAGGGTTCTCCAGAAAGAGAGAACCAATAAGAACAACAGGATGTGTGTTTGGGGCCAGGGGGTCAGGAGGCTAGAGACAGATTTATTTAAAGGAACAGGCTTACCCAACTATGGGCACTGGCAGTTCTGAAATTGACAGGGCAGGCTCAGCAGGCTAGAAATTTGGCGAGGAGTTGTTGTATTCTTGAGTCCAAAATCCACAGAGCAGACTGTGCTATGCTGTGCTTAGCCGCTCAGTCGTGTCCAACTCTTTGCCACCCCATGGACTGCAGCCTGCCAGGCTCCTCTGTCCCTGGGGATTCTCCAGGCAAGAACTAGCAGGCTGGAAACTCAAGCAGAGTTTGTATTTCACAGTCCTAAGGCAAATTCCCTTCTATGGGAAAGGTCAGCCTCTGCTCTTAAGACCTTCTCCCAGTTGGAAGAGACCTCCCTGAAATCATGGAGGATAATGTGCTTTTCTTTAAGTCTACTGACGATAAATGTTAGACACTTCAGAAAAATACTTCAGTTTGAAAAACACTCTCATAGCAACATCTAGAGTAGTGTTTGACCAAACAACTGGGCACCGGAGCTCAGCCAAGTGTGAGAGTAACCATCACATGACTGCAGCCATAGGGGTCCAAGGTAAAGAAGCCTCAGAGACTGAATATATAAGCCACCTCCAGCTGAGGAAAGCTTTTAACTTAGGGGCCACGTTGTATGCCATGGTCTGAATTTACTGAGAACACGCTTAAAGCTGCCTTGAGTGCATGTGTGCTCAGTCATGTCCATCTCTCTGCAACCCTATGATCTATAGCCCTCCAGGCTCCTCTGTCCATGGGATTCTCCAGGCAAGAATACGGGAGTGGGTTGCCATGTCCTCCTCCAGGGATCTTCCCGACCCAGAAATTGGACCCAAGTCTCCTGGGTTGGCAGGCGGATTTTTTTTTTTTAACCACTGAGCCACCTGAGACACCCACTTTTCTTCCATAGAGGGTCACCATAGATTCTGATTTGTCTGAGAAAGTCTTGGTGTGTGTCTGTTTTCCCAGAGTAATGATTAATAGAAATCTTATCACTGTTAAGAATTCCCCAGTTGGGACCATAAATTATATGGTCACCCATTTTTTAAGTTTCTTTTGCTCAACATCTATGCTTACAGAATGTAGAATAGAGATTTCCACCGTTTGCATATTTCAAACCAAGGGGAAAAAGTCGTGTCCAGAAGGTTTTCCTGCACCGTACGTCAGAATTCCATGATTTATGAATTTGTTTTTCTTCCTTACTGCATGACAGGCACTTGGCAAGGGCCTTTGGGTCCAGCCCTCCCAAGATGTGGGACCCTGGGAAAAACTGCTCGCTGTTTGTTTTGTGGTGACCGGCAGCAAACTCACTTGGATGATGAAAAGCTGAATGGAAAAATACCTCATGGATAATTTTCCCACTTCCTATTCTCACAGAATCAGTGTCTGAATATACAGTTCCCAAGTGCAGGGGCAGCTCCCGGAGTGAACTTGTGAGCCTAACTCTAATCGAAGGCGCTTCTGAAGACACTGCAGGGGGAGGGTGATGGCCCCGAACCACAGACCCACCACCCGCTGCTCATCTAGTCTGCTTGCAGCTCCGCTGGAAAGACTGCATTCCCGGAGGCTTCCAACCAGCTCTTAGTTACCACCTTCTGTTACCAGTTAGTGGCCTTTCTTCCTTTACTGAGTCTCTAAATAAAAATTTGTTAAGGGCCTACTATGTGGCAAGACAGGGTGATCTGACAGCTGAAATTAATTAGTCTGTAGATCTTAGTCCCTGACTAAAAAAAGGGGGCAGTGTTAATGGAAATTGGAGGGATAAAATGTTGGTTTTTATTTATTTATTTTTCACAGTTGATTCAGAACATAACATCCTATTCTACAAAAGGGAAAAAGAGACAAGGTCAGCTCACTGCACACCTCTTTCAAGTCTTTGCTTGAAGGATGTTGGCTCACTGAGTTTTCTTGGCCACTCTATTTAAAACTGGAACTCACCCTCTCACCCAGAACTCTAAATCTCTGTTCTCCTTTATTTTTCCCACTACACTTATCTTATAATATATGATACAATTCACCTGGCTATGCTGTTTACTGTCTTTCTTCCTCCATTAGACTGTGTGCCTGCTAAATTTGTTGAATAAATGGCCCAGGACTGAAAAATGATGTCAGACAGGCAAAATTCTAGAATGAGCTGAAACTTAAAAACAATGTCAGAACCACAGAAAGGGATTTTTAAACCGTGAGAAGCAAGAAGAGTAAGAATCAGATAAGCACACAGACAGCTGGGAAATGCTGAGTACAATTTAGCAGATGACAGGGAATAAAATTATTCAGCTCTTTATTTTGCTTCTGTCTTGTCCAATAAACAAAAGAAAATGGTAGCTTGAAACGGTAGGACAGAATTGCAATTCAGAAAAAAAAGAAATCAGAAACATTCAGATAAAAGGAGGGAACTGCGATTCAGAGCATGCACTTGTATGTGCTCATATCTCCAGACCCAGACGACTGGCGTTCCAGGTACTAAAGGCACATTTGATCAACATCAGTGTTCTTGCCTGGAGAATCCCAGGGACGGGGGAGCCTGATGGGCTGCCGTCCATGGGGTCACACAGAGTCGGACACGACTGAAGCGACTTAGCAGCAGCAGCAGCAGCAGCAGCAGGACCACTGTTGGCACTCTTGAACAGGAGATGAGAAAGATGAAAAAAGCATCCTAATTTTCAAACGGTAATTAGAGTGGACTACTTGCCAGGCATGCATAACACGGTGCAAAATTTTGACACAAAAGTTGAACAAGACAGCTTCACCCAATACAGAGCTGCTATCGTCCTCTATAGAGACATCAGCTAGGTTGACCTAAAGTCTTTTTCATCAGCAGTTTTTGGATACAGATATTCATTGAACTATGAATTCCCCTAAGACATACTGTCCTACAGATCCTACTTCACATCTTTATTCACAGCAATATCATGAGAGCTTTTGTCAAGTACCCTGAAGAAATCAGAACACAATTTGTATATGGCTTTTCTCTGAGTCAATGACTCTCTGAAAGGAAATGAGGTTAGCATGGAATGATCTGGTCCTGGTGGGCTCATGCTGGCTGTGAATGATCACTATCTTTTTTTTCTCTCTCGCTGTTTTTCTTTAGTTGGAACTCCAAACTTCTTTCATTCTGACCAAGAAGGGGAGTTTGGGGTACATCCTTGGATATTAATGATTGCTATTTATGTTTGCCACAACTTATAATAATTGTAGCTTTTTGGGGGGCGGGTGGTTAACACACTCTAAGCAAGATGCCCAGGACTTTATACATATTATCTAACTTAGTCCTCACATAATTATTACATCCATTTTATAGATAAGGGCACTCAAGTTTAGAAAGGTGAAGCGAGTGACATAAGGGACTGAAGAGGTCCTCCAACTTAAATCTGTGTGATGGCCCAAACCCACTTTAGGAAAAAAAAAAATTGAGGTATAACTGACATGTAACCTTATATTAGTTTCAGGTATACAACATATTGATTCAATACTGGTGTATATTGCTAAGTGATTAACCAGTAAATCTAGCTAATATCTGTCATCATATATAGTAACAAAATTTTTTTTTCCTGTGATGAGAACTTTTAAGATATACTCACTTAGCAACTTTGGAATTTACAATACAGTATTATTAACTATAGTTACCATGCTATACATTACATCCCATGACTTATTACTTTATAACTAGAAGCTTTGTTCCTTTTGGTCTCCTTAACCCATCTTCTTTTTTAAGATGCTAATGAACTAGTTATGTGCCATGAAAGTCTAGAGTTTTGCTTAGAAGCTATACCACACACATAAGAATGTCAGATACTGTAAACATTTGAAAGTACCTAACATAAAATATAATATAATCCATAATCAAAATTATTTTGACAGAGTTGAAAGCAAGTGTAAAATTAATAAGAAGATTTAGCAGGGTTGAAAGTAGCCTACATGGCTCAGTTCAGTTCAGTCTCTCAGTCGTGTCCGACTCTTTGTGACCCCATGAATTGCAGCACACCAGCCTCCCTGTCCATCACCAACTCCCGGAGTTCACTCAGACTCACGTCCATCGAGTCAGTGATGCCATCCAGCCATCTCATCCTTGGTCGTCCCCTTCTCCTCCTGCCCCCAATCCCTCCCAGCATGAGGGTCTTTTCCAATGAGTCAACTCTTCGCATGAGGTGGCCAAAGTATTGGAGTTTCAGGTTCAACATCAGTCCTTCCAATGAACACCCAGGACTGATCTCCTTTAGGAAGGACTGGTTGGATCTCCTTGCAGTCCAAGGGATTGTCAAGAGTCTTCTCCAACACCACAGTTCAAAAGCATCCATTCTTTGGCGCTCAGCTTTCTTCACAGTCCAACTCTCACATCCATACATGACCACTGGAAAAACCAAGAGGCTCATCAAGAGGCTTTTTGGTTCCTTTTCAAAACCTAGACCAAAACAAAGGATAGAAAAGCAGGAGAGTCTCTTGATGAAAGCGAAAGAAGAGAGTGAAAAAGCTGGCTTAAAACTCAATATTCAGAAAACTAAGATCATGGTATCTGGTCCCATCACTTCATGGCAAATAGATGGGGAAACAATGCAAACAGTGACAGACTATTTTCTTGGGCTCTAAACACTGGAGATGGTGACTGTAGCCATGAAGTTAAAAGACACTTGCTCCTTGGAAGGAAAGTTATGACCAACCTAGACAGCATATTAACAAGCAGAGACATTACTTTGCCAACAAAGTTCCATCTAGTCAAAGCTATGGTTTTCCCAGTAGTCATATATGGATGTAAGAATTGGACCATAAAGAAAGATGAGCACAGAAGAATTGATGCTTTTGAACTGTGGTGTTGGAGAAGACTCTTGAGAGTTCCTTGGATTGCAAGGAGATCCAACCAGCCCATCCTCAAGGAAATCAGTCTTGAATATTCATTGGAAGGACTGATGCTGAGGCTGAAACTCCAATACTTTGTCCACCTGATGCAAAGAACTGACTCACTGGAAAAGAGTGGGAAGCTGGGAAAGACTGAAAACAGGAGGAGAAGGGGTCAACAGAGGATGAGATCATTTGATGGCATCACCAACTCTATGGACATGAGTTTGAGCAAGCTCCAGGGGTTGGTGATGGAGAGGGAGGCCTGGCATGCTGCAGTCCATGGGGTCGCAAAGAATCAGACACAAATGAGCAACTGAACTGAACTGTACTGCTAAAGTGAGAAAGAATGAAAATAACCAACAGGCTTGATGGGACATTTAACGGTAAAATAAGATTTCTGTGTACTACATCTGCAACTTGGTCTGCAAGGGACTTCCCCTTAGGCCTTTGTTAGCAATTCCAAGAAACATATTTTAATGGGAGTTCTCTGAACCAGTTTTATTTTTGTGGGGTCTCCTGATTAACAAATGGTGTCCTCAGTTCTACTGTATACTTCTCAAGTCTGTTGAGTATTGCATTTGTTAATTGCAATCTCATTGCATGCTTGTATGAAGTATTAGACATACTGATTCTACAACAACTAAGTAGAATGCTTAGAAAGCATTCATAAATGAGCCACCAAAAAAATAATAATAATGTGCTGCCTGGTTAGATATGGGTAAGACAAGGGACAATGTTAAAAAAAAAAAAAGCTAGGAGGATTCTGTATCCGATATGCTTCACAAATGTCTTCTAAGAACTCCCTCAAGTTTAAAGAAACAAGATTGGAAATCATAGATAATTTATTAGGAGCTTGCTTTATTTGAGTTAACATACAAGTCCATCAGCTAAATGACCCAAATCTTCTCACCAGGAGTCTCACTGACATCTTAGGTAAGGTGTTGTCTTTTGTAGGATTACACAACATGAGACATTCAGCATCTCTGATACACATCCACTAGCAGTCCCCAACCTTTTTGGTGCGAGGGACCAGTTTTGTAGAAGATAAATTCTCCACAGACCTGGTGGTGGGAGAATGGTTTCAGGATGATTCAAGTGCATTACATTTTTTGTGCACTTAATTTCTATTATTATTGCATCACCTCAGATAATCAGGCAATAGATCCCGGCAATTGCGGACCTCTGCACTGAATGCTATGGTGGCCTTCAGTCATTGTGACCACTGAAGCGCCCCCCTCGCACAGTTTCAAACGCTCCTTAGAGTAAACATAAGAGTTTTAGTGCCCCCACCAAGAATTGCTGCTTGTATTAAAATAAAGGGCCTTGGCTCTACCACAGAAAGTTAGAATGTGGACTTTTATATTTTAAATTTAAGAATACATATGTTTAGGGCTTCCCTGGTGGCTCAGCGGTAAAGAATCTGCCTGCAATGCAGGAGGCATGGGTTCAGTCCCCAGGTCAGGAAGATCCCCTGGAGGAGGGCAAGGCAACCCACTCCAGTATTCTTGCCTGGAGAATCCCATGGACTGAGGAGCCTGGTGGGCTACAATCCATAGTGTCGCAAAGAGTCAGACAGGGCTAAAGCGACTGAGCACAGCACACAGCGTATGTATGTTTAAGACATCTATCATTTTTAGATGATTGTTCTATTTCAATTGCCTTCCTGTGATTAGCCAGGCAGCCCTGAGTCCTGACTGTTTTGGTTAAGAGTGTTTCTTCTACCTCTGACTGCCTAGGGGCCTTCTGAAAAATGGGACTATTACAGGGCTTACACATATAATAAAAGAAATTATTGAAGGAACTATTTTTTAACCTGGAGAGGCAATGACTTTAGAGAGACAGAATTATTGATTTTACACATATAAAGAACTATCTTGTTTGAGGATAATTAAGTTTCCTCTATGAGATGCCACACAGAATATTCTAGAAATAGCTGTAAACAAATTGAACAAAATGTAGAAAAGACAACACACTGTAATAGAAAAACTTTATAACCTTAGTGCCAGACAAACCTGGGCATAAATCCTCACTCCCCCTTGCATGATATATATAAATTGTCAAGTTACTTCTCAAAGCTTCCATAAACTATGTTAATAATATTTATCTCAAAGCATTAGGAAGAATAAATAAAATAGTCTATCTTAAATTCCTAGCACTGTTTTTGGTGTATATTAGACATGTAATAAATGAGTTTCCTTCCTCATCTTCTTCCCCATGCCTGGAAGTGGGAAGCAGAAAAAGACAATTATCTGTTTAAACACTACCTCTGAATACTTTGATAGTTTAAATTGTGGACAGAACTATACAAATTCCTTCTGTATCAAATCCTCTCTTTTGTGGCAGATACAGTTGACATGGTTTCTTACCTATCTATTGATAAAAACCACTTACAATTTTTCTTTCTGGATAGCAGCCCTCCATACATACTGAAGATTGGATATATATCTTTCAGCTTCCGGGAAGGTAATCTCAGCCCATGGTCTAGGAGTTGGCCAAAATCCAGACATTTTGCAGCAGATCACATAACCTTTCATCAAATATTCACTCCTGCTCCAGGACTTCCTTGAGAAAAGTATCCTTTCCTAACTCAGTGATATTGGACTTGGGACGTGGCAGAAGCAAGGATGTGCCAATTCCAGGCCAAGGCTTGCCTCTCAGGAGCCTCTGCCATGAGGGGATATGTCATGGATAGCCTAAGTCTCATAAGGGAGATGCATAGCACAGCTGCCCTGGTTGGTGAGAGAGCAGTAAGTGTGTGTTACTGTCTGTCACTGAGATGATGTTTGGTTGTTTGTTCAGCAGTAATTGAAGCAGCTGACTGATAACACCTGACTTACGTGGTATTCGGCAAGATTAGCAGAGAAGCTTCTGAGAAGGAGTTTTCTTCCCTGATAAGAAAAAGGTTCAAGAAGATCAACCTTCTCCTCAGTGCCACATCTCGACTCTGATGGAAGTAGGCAGCTTATGGCCACAAGGGGAAGGCCCAGAGATCACAGACACCAGCCTAGAATTCCTAAACCAGTGCCACCAACCATCTTGATTCACTTCTGTCAAAGTAACAAAAATAAATCCTTATTTGTTTATACTATGATTTATTGGGCATCTCTGTTACCTGCAGTTGAATGTATCCTACTTAACTCTAAAATTTCTAGCTTTTGTAACATAAGCTAACATATTTGACAGTTCCCAGAATGATTTCTGGTTTCTGAATGGGTGTCATGCATTATGTTGCTATTTGTGAGTTTGGTGGCTCAGTGGTTAAGAATCCGCCTGCCAATGCAGGAAACACAGGAGAAGCAGGTTCAATCCCTGGGTGGAAAAGGTCCCCGGAGGAGGAAATGGCAACCTGCTCCAGCTTCATGCCTGGAAAACCCCATGGACAGAGGCGCCTGGTGGGTTACAGTCTGTGGGGTCACAAAGAATTGGACATGACTGAGCACACACTGGTACTGGTTGTGAGTTGGGTAACTCATACAGCCAGCGTTACCAGCTAATTCATCTGATACCCAAGCATTTAGGATGCCCCCTAGAGAACCATATTCCCCATAACCACACTGATGGGTACAAAGCTTCATTTTCCTCAGAGAACCTTCCTTCACTTTCAGCATACATCTACTCTCCACAGTGAAATATTCCATGTGTAGCAGAAGTTACTTTTTGATTCGGCCATCTTCCAAGGGCAATCATGACTTCCTTTCTCCTTACCAGCCACTATGGAAAGCAGTATGGAGGGCCTTTAAAAATTAAGAATAGAGCTACCATATGATCCAGCAGTTCCACTTCTGGGTATTAATCCAAAGGACACAAAAATGCTAACTTAAAAAGCTATCTGCACTCCCATGTTCACTGAAGCATTATATATAACAGCCAAGACATGAAAACAATCCATGTGTTCATTGACAGAATAGGTAAAGAACTTGCAGTATACATATACATATGGTGTATATATACATATACAAACACATATATATGCAATGGGGCTTCCCTGGTGTCTCAGAGGTTAAAGCATCTGCCTGCAGTGCAGGAGACCTGGGTTCGATCCCTGGGTCAGGAAGATCCCCTGGAGAAGGGCATGGCAACCCACTCCAGTATTCTTGCCTGGAGAATCCCATGGATGGAGGAGCCTGGTGGACGGGCTATAGTCTACCAGATGGCAAAGAATTGGACACGACTGAGCGACTTCACTTTCTTTCTTTATATATGCAATGGAATATTATTCAGCCATAAAAACACAAGGAAACTTTGCCATTTGAGACATAATGAATGGACTTCAACAGTATTACGTTGAATAAGATCAGTCAGATAGAGAAAGACAAATACTGTATATAACCTCACTTATATGTGGAATCTGAAAACAAAACAAAAACACAGTAACGGAAAATACCAACCAAATGCATAGAAAAAGAGATCAGATTTGTGTACTAGAGGCTGGGGGTGTGGGTAGGGAGAGTGGAGAAGGGTGGTCCAAAGGTACCAATTTCCTGTTACAAGGTAAAGAAATACTAGAGATGTCGTGATGGCTGCTGTTAACACTGCTCTGTGGTACATGTGAAAGTTGATAAGAGAATAAACCCTAAAAGATCTCAACACAAGACAATGTTTTTCTTTTTTGTGTGTGTGCTTTCTCTTATTATATTTATGTGAGACAATGATGCTAACTAAACTTACTGCAGAACTGTTTCATAATATACCTAAGTCAAACCATTTTTACAGTGATGTATGTCAATGATACCTCAATAAAACCAGATTTTTTTTTACATGTGAGCCCTTCAAATATTTTACGAGGCATTATTGATGGAGTCCACAATCTCCCTGGCAGCCTCATTCTGCAATACTTTCCTAGGCTTAAGCTGCTGCTGAACTCCAAATTTCACTTCTATATTCTTCCAACTAGAAATGAAACTGATGCAGAATTTAACTTTCATTGTTATTCCATTTCATCATTTTAAAGTCAATCCACACATTAGCCTGTCAAGATCTTTTTGTGTCCTGATTCTGCCATCACTATGTTCTTCATCCCACCTCAATTTCTGTCATTTTAAAACTAAATCTTTGTCATCTGAAAACTTAATAAGCTTGCCTACTATGTCTCCATATAAGACCTTGGTAAAACTGTGGAACAGAGCAGAGCATGCCACCAATATCCTATCCAGGTTGTCACTGACCCTTTAATTGGCACATCTAGCATTAATTTTTAACAAGTTCCAAGTTTTGTACTTATCTGCCCATGAGAATTTTACAAGGCACCTTGTCAATTTCAGAAATACCAGGTCTACAACATGTAAAAGCCCCAGAACTCTATCCCTAATAACAACAGAAAAAGAAATTACTATTCAAGACATAGCTGTCAGTATTGATCTTTTAAATGTTTATAAATATTTATAAGGATGGATATTAACTAGACTTATTGTTGTGATTATTTTCCAAAATATACAAATACTGAATCTAAATTATGTCAGTTATATATATCTCAATAAATAAGTTGCTCCCCTAAGCCACTGTCAAGTAGTAGATGATATTTTTATTCAGTTCACTTTAAAAAAAAATCAGAATACATGCAGAGAGTGTTTTCATGGGTAAGGACCTAAGCTGTACACCCACATTTTCTGTGAATTGGAAAATGCCTGGGAAATTTATGGACTGATGGGAATGGCCTGTTAGACACTTGCTTGCACGAAGCCTTCCCAGGAGCCTTGTCAGAAGGTCAGTGACTTGGTATAATAAGACCCATCTACTCCAGAATTATGACCACGAGTCTTTGTGAAACTAAAGCCTCCCTTGCTCAACTAAGCAGTATTCTGGATGGAAATGAAACATACCCCAGTGACAGAAATCAAGATGCATGAATTCTGTGTGCATATAATGGCTCCATAAGAGGGGTAATTTTCTATTATAGCAACAGGTATGTTGCTTGAATTCCCTTTTAGTTCCAGAGTCTAAGGGGAGAAATCATAGACTTCAGGTAACCATGGGTTTGAGCTAGGTGATAATCTTTTATTGTCTTTTCTTACAAAGTTCCAAACTTTTGTGGTATTGGGCAAACATTGGCTGTATGTCTAAGCCCTTCAGCCTTCTACCAGACTTCATAGATCCACGAGGCGCCTCTTAAATTTTTGTTGATGGCATTCCCATGTGCGGGCGTGTCGTTTATCTCTCAGCTCCATGCTTACCCAGTTACGTGTTTACCCTTCCTCTTTACTACAGCGAAAGGGAAAATGTTAGTCACTCAGTCGTGTCCGACTCTTTGCCATTCCCTGGACTGTAGCCCGCCAGGCTCCTCTGTCCATGGGATTCTGCAGGCAAGAATACTGGAGTGGGTTGCCATGCCCTTCTCCAGGGGATCTTCCCGACCCAGAAACTGAACCCAGGTCTCCTGCACTGTAGGCAGATTCCTTACCATCTGAGATACCAGGGAGACCCTTACCACAGTTGTGAGAAGACTGCAAAACACATCTTGGAATTCCTCACCAGTTGGCATCCACTGGGATGCAGGAGATGGAACTCTGGGGGAGAGGAGAAGGGGAGTGACCGCTGCTTGAGCTTGTAACAGCGGCAGTATCAGCAACCATGTTAGCAATGGTAGCAGCCAGGCCAGCGACAGCGGTAACAGAACAGCAGTAATAAAGTTTCAGAAAGAACACAGAAGCAAGACTAGTGGGTGAGTACCAGGTCCTGGGGCGCTGTTCTGGCAGCAAGGGCCCAACAGAAGTAGCTCAGTGTTCACGGGCTCTGGCTGAAATCATTTTTCCCTTTGACCGCCAGCTCTAGGTGCAGTAGTAATTTAGTGCAGTTGCCAATCTTTGGATTAGCTAACCTTTCTTGTTTTGCTCCCATGCAGGCCATTCCCAAACTTTTCTATTTCTTTTATTCAGTTCCCTCTCAGTCAAACGCCTAGATCTGTCTCTGTTTTCCCTACCCTGGCAGGGAGTGATGCATGTTGTTATGAATCAGCATGTGTGTGTAACTGTCAGCAGATGTGGTGAGCCCTAGAAGGCATTTCATCACATCCTGGAAAAACATTCAAGGGAGACTCAACAGACAGTGTCAACTCTGCAGACAACTGATCTTTCTCTCTCAGTAGAGAATCACCTCTCCGACCTGCATCTGAGAGGTTTGGGGGTATTCACTGGCATTTATAGACTCTTGCTTGTATCATGTTTATTCCCCAGAAGATCTGCACTTGAATTATTGTGGGAAAATGCAAACTATTTTTGTGTGTTGAGTCTTTTCTCTTTTAAGCTATACAATTCATCACTTTTATCTCCCTATATTTTTCTTCCCTTTAGCCTCTGAAGAATCTTGAATTTGTGGTTTTCTTTTTTGCTATTTCTACTTCCATTTTCCCTTGGAACTCTTCATTTTTGCAGACAATCTGAAAAAAGTAGTCTGTAGTCATAACGCTAGCCCAGAGGAAGTGATAAGATTGCTCTCATGAGTCAGGTTACAATGGGAGGCTCATGCTGATGGGTAAGAATCTTTTGCCATAAGTTCTTCATCATGTGCCCTCAAATCAAGATCAAACATGGAGAATAGCACACTCCTCCAAAAACTGAGAACAGGACATTATCTTAACATATGGGACCACTCCATAGATTACCACAAGTTTATGCCTGTACCTCTGTGTTTAGGAATTATTCCCTCATCCTTCTGAGCAACAGGGATGGGGATTATTGATTCCAAATCTGAGAAATACACATGTAATGGGCTGTTGCCCTGATGGATCTCTTGACCTTTAATATTCGGTCTCTCTGTTTCCATGTACTTTTCTCCCTGGTGTCTGCACTGAATGCAGATATGGTAGATTAGAAGTTGACACTTAATTAGATATAAAATTTGGGGAGGAAAAAAGATAAAAGATTAAACTGTGCAGCTGCATGTTGCCTAGAAGCAGGGAAAGGCGAGCAGCCAAATCTCCCAGCTCTTTGTTCCATCACATGAGGTTGCTTGGATATCAGCTTATCAACAAACAGGATTGTACCGCCACCACCCCATGAAGAAAGGGACCTTGTGGGAAAACTACACTGAATATGAATCCCAGCTTTTTAAAGAGGGGAGATTACAATACAGGGTAAGTTTCTTTTAAGCAAATCTGTCTTTTTGTTTCAGATATAATTTTTTTTGGCAGATATTTCCTCCCTGAGCTCTGCAAGCATTTTAATCAAACTTTATCAAGTGCAGACCACTTGATTTGGTAAGATGGATTTCCTTAGCAATAGCCCGAGGAAAGCACACCTGAATTGCTGCCCTAAGAAAGATTGTCAGTCATTTCCTGATGCTATTTGAGGAAAGAAAAAAAAAATCTTTCCAGCTTTGAAGAATATTTATGTTCTGCTCTACAGACCTGGAAAACGGGAGGAGGGATATGGAGATGATTTGATTATAGGGTAGAGTGTAGGCGTCTATCACCATCAATATTAAAAGAGTGTACCTTGGTTGGGACGCCTTCCGGAGAGCACATGGAAGGAAAGCAGTATTGAATAAAATACTTATAGTTTAAATTATAAGTTTATACTGAGGAAACAAGACACACAAAGATGCTGACCGACATTTCCCTAATAAATTTCCCTTCTGGAAAATCTGAGCCTTAGCTCTGTAAACTTGGAACCAGAGATTTCTCACATGTTAAAATTCTTAAGTGCATGTACTGTGATGCTTGAGCGTGTACATGTGAGTGAGCATACGATAGGGTAGAGGAGAGAGGAGGAACTGGCCTAAAGTGAGAGCATTCTATTTTTAAATCTCAGCTAATCATATTATATATAGAATGGATAAACAACAAGGTCCTACTCTATAGCACAGGGAACTATACCCAACACTCTGCAATAAACCATAATGAAAAAGCATATGAAAAGGAATGTATATATACATACAGCTGAATCACTCTGCTGTATAGCCAAAATCAACACAACACTGTACATCAACTATACTTCAGTAAAACGAATTTTTTTTAAATTTCAGGTAATCAAGTAAACCAGTGAGGTAGACTTTGTTGGCAGGGGCAAAGGAGGGAAGAGAGGAGAAATGCTGGGATTTCCACTCTGCCATGTTAACCCTGCTCCAATATGTTTATTCTTTCTTGATGGTTAATTTTTAAATTATTCTATACACCTCAGATTCTAAATCCTGAATTGCATGGAAAGGAAATGAGACTTAATCATAGCAGCTGTGGCTCCTTCATTCTGCATCTTTGTCAGGTTAGAAACACGGCCAGATTTAACAGCTTCTTTAATAGTACAAGGTTGGGAAACAGCAAATCTGAATGTGCAAGAAATGGAAAATGATGCAAAGATATATAGACTGCCATGATAAATCATATTTTCAAAGGCTATTAAACGTGCTGGGAAGGTGTATAACATAGAGAGCATGAGCTCCCTGTTCTAATATCACAGTGGATGTACACAGGGAAAAAATAGTAAAATGAAATCAATCAAGTGACAACAATAGTTATGCACTGTTAAATTATGGATGATCGTATTTCCTCTTCTATTTTAAAATTTTCAAAAATGATATATATTACTTATAGAATCAGATAAAGTAATAACTATTATTTAGAGTTATCAAGAAATAACTGTTAAGACCTGATGTGGTTTTACAACCCACCTGTTCCAAATGCAGAGTAAGCAGAAAGACAAAGGACTCTGATTTATTCCCTCGGGTTGGGTCCCATGACTTCATGGCAAATAGATGGGAAAAAGTGCAATCAGTGACAGATTTTATTTTCCTGGGCTCCAAAATGACTGCGATGGTGACTGCAGCACAACATTAAAAGACGCTTGCTCCTTGGAAGAAAAGCTATGATAAACTTAGACTACATATTAAAAAGCAGAGACATCGCTTTGCTGACAAAGGTCTGTATAGTTAAAGCTATGGTTTTTCCAATAGCCATGTAAGGATGTGAGAACTGGACCATAAAGAAGGCTGAGCACCAAAGAACTGATGCTTTCAAACTGTAATGCTGGAGAAGACTCATGACAGTCCCTTGGATAGCCAGGAGATTAAACTAGTCAATCCTAAAGGAAATCAATCCTGAATATTTACTGGAAGGACTGATACTGAAGCTGAAGCTCCAATACTTCGGAGACCCTGATGCTAGGAAATATTGAGGGCAGAAGGGGGCGACAAAGGAAGAGATGTTTGTATGTCATCATTGACTCAGTGGACAAGAGTCTGAGCAAACTCTGGGAGATAGTGAAGGACCGGAAGCCTAACGTGCTGTCGTCCCTGGCTACAGCAAAGAGTCAGACACGGCTTGGTGACAGAACAACAAGTAAGGGGTGAGAATTGGGAAAAATGCAGGATTAAGAAGTCTGGTGAGATCCAATTCCATGGAATCATAATGAGAAAATGTCTTTTCCCTTGAAATAAATAGCATCTATCTGTTTACTTATTTACTTGATTGCTTACTTACTCAGATACATCCCCCCAAATTGTTTGAAAATTTATGTTGTGCTTTGTTGTTGCTTCCAGGTACAGAATAAAGATGGGAGAAAAATGGAAAAGACAACAAAAGCTGCGCAACGTGCCGCATATCCCTCGCATTCGAGTCCCTCGCGCTGCCTCTGACACGCCATTGCTGAAGGTGCAGCGTGTTATTCACAGATGGAGGGGCCTTCTCTGGCTCTTCTTCAGGGGGTGAGGGTTTACCTGGCATTAGGGAGAACACAGGGCTCGACGCACACCCTCGTGTGTGCAACAGTGTGTCTGAGACAATGAAGGAGCACTCGGATAATCTAATCCTACATCCGTCCCCCTTTAGGAACTCTCCCCCTTAAGGAAAGCTAAGCAATAGGGTAACAACATCAAAAATGTCATCTGCTATCTCATGGGCTTAGAGAATGAACTTATGCTTGCCAGGGGGCAGGATGAGGGGAAGGGATGGGTAGGGTGTTTGAGATGGACAGGTGCACCCTGCTGTATTTCAAATGGGTAACCAACAAGGATCACTATACGGCACAGGGAACTCTGCTCAACATAATGTGGCAGCCTGGATGGGAGGGGAATTTGCGGGAGAATGGATACGTGTATGTGTATGGCTGAGTCCCTCCCCTGTGCAACTGAAACTATCACAACATTCTTAATGGGCTATACTCCAGTATTAAAAAAAAAAAGCTTTTTTTTTTTAAAACCCACACCTCTGAGTTATGAGCTCTGTTGGCTATACCCCAATACAAAATAAAAAGTTTAAAATAAAATAAAATCAGGGAAAAAAAGCATTATCTATTACTTCTCCTTTAGGAAGATGGTATTCTCCTAAGGAAAAGAACTATGCTTCCCCCCTACCCCTTGTAAAATAAAACTATAATTTTCAAGGTTTTATCTTATATAATGGAAACTCCCATTGCACTTTGGAGGTTTGCTCTTGAAATGGATTGCAATTTTCATGTTATATTGTTCTCAATCATTTGAAAAGGCTTAATTAGGGATCTATTCTCTTCTTCAAATATATTATCTTTTAAAACATCTAATTTGGAAACTGTAAAACTGAAATAATATCTCAAGTGTGAAGTACTTGGCTCAGCTACTTTCTCTCTGAATATATTTGTAATATCAAGTTTAAGGTCTCTAGATCTTAAAAAAAAACTGACAGATTTCAACACCACACAAAATGTTTTAGCAGATAAAATTCACTTAGCTTATGTATAATTATCTTAAGTTTACTTTTTACTACCTGGTTATCAACTGGTTTTGAAATTCTGTCATTCCTTTGAATGTTTTAGCCTAAGGTGAAATTATGTTGGGTTTCCCAGGTGGCATTAGTGGTAAAAAAAAAAAAAAAAAAAAAACACAAAAAAACCCTGCCTGCCCAATGCAGAAGATATAAGAGACATGGGTTCAATCCCTGGGTCGGGAAGATCCCCTGGAGAAGGAAATGGCAACTCACTCCACTATTTTTGCCTGGAGAATCCCATGGACAGAGGAGACTGGTGGGCCACAGTCTATGGGGTCACAGAGTTGGACACGACTGAGCAACTTAGCACACACACACACACACACGGACTTATTTCATCTTGATTTTTCTAAAATGTTGATGCCACTTTCTCTGTTTCCTCATCGCTGTATATCAGGCAAATATAGAAAAGCAACTGTAATGCAGCCCTTCCTGTTCCTCCCTGCACTAGGTGGTAGCTTTCCAAATGGTCCCCTTACCAGTGGTCTGTCTTCCCTTAAGGCCATTCTGCATAGCAGGTCCAGAGTGGTCTTTACAATGCAGATCCAGTCAGCTCAAAGCATGGCATTTGGGCCTGGGTAATTCTTGTCTGGGGGCACTGGTGCTCTGTAGTATGTTCAGCATCCCTTGCCTCTAACCCCTGAATGCCAGTGGCAACCATCTTCCTTCCCACCATCTCTGACAACCAAGAATTTCTTCAGACACTGCCAAATGTCCCTTGAGGGTCAAAATCACTCCTGTTGGAAACCACTGCCTTAAAGAAAGACCAGTGTTTCTTCATTGTAAAGATAATCTTTAACCTCTTAGTGTAGCATAAAAGGCTTCCGTGATCTTCCGCTGTCCCACTCTAGAGGCTTTTCCAGCTCAGACTCTATATCCTGGTTAAAATAATTTTTTTTGTAATTGCAGTGAAAGTGTTAGTAGCTCAGTTGTGTCCTACTCTTTGTGACCCTATGGACTGTAGCCTGCCAGGCTCCTCTGTTCATGGAATTCTCCAGGCAAGAATAGTGAAGTGGCTTGCCATTTCCTTTTCCAGGGGATCTTCCCAACCCAAGGCCCGAACTTGAGTCTTCTGCACTGCAGGCAGATTCTTTACTGCCTGAGCCACCAGGTTAAAGTTTAAAAAAAAAATGCCAAAAGTCTGGTTCCCAATATATTCAGATATTTTGTACCCCAGAAGAAAATCTGTACCACTTTCTCTCTCTAATCAGCCTTTCATTTTCTTCTAGTCCAGTGGTTCCCAAATTTTATGGAGCGAGTGTCAAAACCACCCGGAGGTCACCAGAGTCCTGGGCCCCCCACCCCTCTCCCTGTGTCTGATTCTGTAGGTCTGGTGAGGCCTGGGAATCTACATTTCTCACAGATTCCTAAGTGATGTCGATGCTCTTTGAGAATTCATATTCTAGCCCCTTTAGGGAATCTCTCCTGACAAGGCACACTCAGACATGTTGGTCTTCTCTTTCAGGAAGCTTCTTTGACTCCTTAACATGAGCTTATATTCTTTGTCTGTTTTCATAGCACTTTTTCACTAATGACCTTGAATGTTTATCACATTACCCATCCACTCATCTATCTTCTCTGCTTACGCTGAGAGCTCTGAAGGGAAAGTTCTTTTACTCTCCAGAGGCCTGGCACACTTCAGGCCCTGTGCAGATTCTCAGTCTACCTTCCTCTACAAGGATTACAACAGATCAGTACAGGTTGCTGTCGTTCAGTCGCTAAGTCATGTCCGACTCTCTGTGACCCCATGGACTGCACCACGCCAAGGCTTCCCTGTCCTTCACCATCTCCCTGAATTCCTTCAAACTCATGTCCACCGAGTCAGTGATGCCATCCAACCATCTCATCCTCTGTCATCCCCTTCTCCTTCTGCCTTCAATGTTTCCCAGCATCAGGGTCTTTTCCAATGAGTCAGCTCTTTGCATCAGGTGGCCAAAGTATTGGAGCTTCAGCATCAGATATTGAAAATCCTTGGATCTCCCTCAGCCTAATACTGTGACCTACCTACCTAGAATAGTTTTTTTTTTTTTAACTCATTTTCACTATTACAGATGCCAGTGGAAGACAGTTTAAGTAAACTAAGGGAGGTGAAAGGAAATTCATTGAGAGAGGGACAAGGGGAGAGAAACAATGGGAGAAGCATCTTATTTCTGTGCGAGTCAGCTTTGAATACATCACACTCTGATCCTCAAGTCCAGCAACTCACCAGAGTCCCCTGCTCTGCTCTGGCAGGACCTAACCCAAGGGCAGCAGCGCTATTTTTACAGTATCATGAGGATTTACAGCCCCAGGCCCCAGTGGGAGGCCCTGCAGACCCGCTACATTCACAGCCTTCAGCACCAGCAGCTGCTTGGTGAGTTTAACTACCTGACCAGAACCAGGCATCTCAGGAAGGGAGGACTCTTATGCTACAGCTGAAAGTCGGGTTTCCAGATAAATAATTCAAGAAGAATGGCCTCCTGTCAGCCTGCTGTTTTATCAACACGGTTGGCAGGTCAATTTAAAAATGATTTTCTCTGACAATAAAAAGCAAGGCTTTATGGGGAAATTAAGAGGGCTTATAGAAATTGGAGTAAGGTTTGTTATCAAATGTCAACAACTCTCTGAGATTTATGAGCACTTGATCTAGTAGAAGTGGCAATGGGCTTGGGCAGATGATTTAGGCTAACCCACCGCTCAGCCCATCGCTGGTCGTGCAGACTCACTGGCTTGTTTAAGTCACAGCAATAATGCTTATGTTTATTAAGTATCTACCGTGTTTCCAACACTGTGCTATGAGCTCTACACAGAATATCTCATTTTCACCCCCACTTTACTACTGTGGGAAACTGTAGCTCAGACAGGTTATAGGACCCGATCAAGATCACGCAAAGAGTAAACATCAATGAGGAGCATCACACCAAAGATCACGCGTCTTCACCCCAAGGTCTGCCGTCTCTCTTATTCCACAACTACATGGGATTTTATGAACCAGAAAGAATGGCTGTGGAAAACCTTCATAGATTGTAAGCAACAGTCTATGGAAAGGTAGTTAATATTAAAATCCTTTTCTTCCAGGAGATGTTCTCAGTCTCTGCCTCCTACTTATTACACTCTTCTAACTCCAACAGAGCCTTTCTTCTGTAAACACTCACTTGTCTTTAGCACATCTATCTTATTAGTGTTGTTCCTGTATTTGCACAAAAGGAAAGCACAGTTTTTGCAAATGATTTAAAATCAAGAACAAGCAACAACAGCATTTTCCTTTTGTGCAAATATAGGAACAACACTAATAAGGGAGAAGTGCTCAAGACAAGTGAGTGTTTGCAGGAGATCACTTATTAGCTGCCCAGCTAGCTCGGTCAGCAGAGCATGAGACCCTTAATCGCAGGGTTGTGGGTTCATGCCCCATATGGGCAAGGTTTTGTTTCCCAGGTGGCCCTAGTGGTGAAGAACCCACCTGCCAGTGCAGGAGACATAAGAGATGCTGGTTCGGGAAGATCCCCTGGAGAAGGAATTGGCAACCTGCTCCAGTATTCTTGCCTGGGAAATCCCATAGACAGAGGAGCCTGGTGGGCTAGAGTCCACAGGATCACAAAGAGTTGGACACATGAGTAAGTTAAACAACTTGGCCAGGGTCATGCAACTAGTAAATGGCAGAACCAGAATTCAGCCGGATCCCCATGCCTGACTGAAAGCATGAGGATTGTCATCTGGTAGCCTTATTTGTAGAGTAAAACTGCACACAAGCCAACGAAACCAGGAACAGAGATATGCAATGTGTAGTGCACATAAGACACTTGTCTATGTTATTAAAATACAGTCTTCCAGGAATTTCCCTGGTGGTCCACTGGTTAAGACTTTGAGCTTCCAATGGAGAGGGCATGGGTTCGATCCCTGATCTAGAAACTAAGATCATATATGCCATGCAGAAGGACCAAAAAAAAAAAAAAAAAATACAGACTTCCAAGCCTAACCTTCTGTGTTCTGACTCAGAAGTTCTTTGAAATAGAGTCGGAAACCTGCATTTTTAAAGAGCATTATCAGTGTGGCCTCAACCAAATGATTCTGTTGTGCAGGGTCTGCAGACTGCACTTTAAAAACACTGAGACCGAATGTATCTGTTTCTATCTGAAGCAAGTTTGCTATTAAAGATAAGCAACTCATGTGAAGATTTCTCATGGCTCAAGTCCCTCTCCAAATATTTGTCCATTTGGCAATAACTACAGACTATTATTCATTTAATTAATTTACGAACTTATTCAATGAGAAATGTACCAGAAGAAAAACATACCTCATACCCTGAAAAACTGTACAGTTTGAGAATGCTAAACATAATTGTTTCTACCATACAAAGTAGAAGGAATTTTGTGCCTATGTGGATATTTGCAGAGTTGTTTGCTTTGTAAAGCTGTTGACTTTGAAGTTTACCTCCTTTCTTCCCTCCAGGCTATATTACTCAGCAGGAAGCCTTGGCCTATGCGGCTGTACTAAGAGATTCAACCAAAAGGGCCTCAGCCAAGGCAGGTCCTCATAGAACCGTCCCCCAGAGAGCCGCGGGCAGGACAAGAACACAGCCCTCAGCAAGACCTGTGTGTGTGATTCCACTCAGGGCCCAAAGCACAAGGCTCCCATCCCTTAGGTCCAAGGCTGTGCACAAGCTCTGAACAAGTGGGTGCCCATGTTCCCCTAGCATCTAGTGAGTATTGAGTGCATATCTGTTGAATAGGAGTAAATAAAAGAATAACATCTAATACAAACCCCACACCTGGAAATAATCTCTCCCATTCACATGCATGTTGCCAGCAAGAACAAGTAGAAAGGTTTAAGAGCAATGGAGCTAAGAGTAAGCAAGCCCACAATGGGAGAAGGAAAGAGTGCGATGAATGGAGAAAGTAGCATCAACGCACACACACACTACCATGTGCAAAACAGACAGCTGGTGAGAAGTTGCTGTATCACACGGGGAGCCTGGCCTGGTGTTCTGTGATGACCTAGATGGGAGGGAGGGAAGCTCAGGAAGGAGGGGATATATGTTCAGTTATGGCTGATTTGCATTGTTCTTTGGCAGAAAGAAACACAAAGTTGTAAAGCAAGTTTCCTCCAATTAAAATTTTTTTGAAGAGTAAGCAAGGCATGTAAACCCATGGCTGATTCATGTCAATGTATGGCAAAACCCATTACAATATTGTAAAGTAATTAGCCTCCAATTAAAATAAATAAATTAAAAAAAAAAGAGCAAGTCTTTCATTCCAACTATAATCTGTAGAATAAAATGACTTTTGAAGCTTTTGGAATAAAAGCTTCCTTTGAATTAGAACACTACCTCCCAGAGTTTGCCCAAGTTCATGTCCACTGAGGAGAAGGAAATGGCAACCCACTTCAATATCCCTGCCTGGAGAATCCCATGGACAGAGGAGCCTGTTTTGTTAGTGACATTTAATAGTTACACCACTAGTGATTTTTTTTGTATGTTAAAAGTAACTCAGCAGTGCTCACAGAAAGTCAAAATGTAAAAATGCCTTTCTTCATCTAATTTCCAAATGTTCAACCTCTTTCTCTCATTCAAATCATTCAATGACATTGTCAAGCCTATAAAAAGGAGTTGGTTGAGATGGAGTATTAACTTGCTTGACAAGGAATATGCTAACATTGATCTGAAAAGATGCTGCAATATCAATAGAAAAAACTCATTGACAATTCTCATCATCTTCATCCTACAGCTATTAACAGTAGAAGATGTAAAAGTTCATGTGAGATTCTGAAGACTCCCAGTACTGGTTCTGAGATCTGATCTACTTTTCTTTGGGAAGGACGAGGGTGCATGGTTGGAAGTCTTGGGGAAGCCAGTGCTGACTGTGCTGCGTTCCTACACTTAATCATAAAGAAGCTTCTTGATCTCCGTGAATCCATGCCCCAATTCATGTACTCTAAGGATATGAGAGTTGGACTGTGAAGAAAGCTGAGCGCCAAAGAACTGATGCTTTTGAACTGTGATGTTGGAAAAGACTCTTGAGAGTCCCTTGGACTGCAAGGAGAGCCAACCAGTCCATTCTAAAGGAGATCAGTCCTGGGTGTTCATTGGAAGGACTGATGCTGAAGCTGAAACTCCAATACTTTGGCCACCTCATGCGAAGAGTTGACTCATTGGAAAAGACCCTGATGCTGGAGAGATTGGGAGCAGGAGGAGAAGGGGACAACAGAGGATGAGATGGCTGGATGGCATCATCGACTTGATGGACATGAGTTTGGGTAAACTCCGGGAGTTGGTGATGGACAGGGAGGCCTGGCATGCTGTGATCCATGGGGTTGCAAAGGGTCGGACATGACTGAGCGACTGAACTGAAGGAGCTCTATGTTTCTAGATTAAGAATTGTTGTGAAAGTGAAAGTTACTCAGTCGTGTCTGACTCTTTGCAACCCCATGAACAGTACCTCCCAGGCTCCTCTGTCCATGGAATTCTCCAGGCAAGACTACTGGAGAAAGTTGCCACTTCCTTCTCCAGGGGATTTTCCCAACCCAGGGATTGAACCCAGGTCTCCTGCATTGCAGGCAGATTCCTTACTGCCTGAGCCACCAGGGAAGCCCTTTAGGTGGGCTTAAAAGGAAGAAAAAAAAAATCAAATGGAACTGGGGTGGGCTATATAGAGTAGCCCTCTTAAGGCACAGAGGTTTGTGGTCGACCTAACTTGGCCTGTATTAACCATCAAAGGAGTATTTATCCTTTTGAAACTCTTGCAGGCACTTTCAGCTTAGACCTTTTTTGATGGGCACAGATACCTGCTATGAAAACCTTAGCTAGTGATGCAGAATATCAAGGAGGCCACTTATAATTCTGAGCAGCATTCCTATATCAAAAACTTCAGAAGGGCAGCAAGGGAGAAACAGACATACAGAACAGACTTATGGACATGGGGAGAGGGGAGGAGAGGGTGAGATGCATGGAGGGAGTAACAGGGAAACTTACATTACCATATGCAAAACAGACAGCCAACTCTCCCATACGGCTCAGGAAACTCAGGAGCCCCTGGTGGCTCAGATGGTAAAGAGTCTGCCTGCAGTGTGGGAGACCTGGGCTCAATCCCTGTGTCAGGAAGATCCCCTGGAGAAGGAAATGGCTGCCCACTCCAGCATTCTTGCCTGGAGAATCCCACAAACAGAGGAGCCTGATGGGCTACTGTCCATGGGGTACCAAAGGGTCAGACACAACTGAGTGACTTCACTTTCACTTTCTCAGAAAACTCAAACAGGGACTCTGTATCAACCTAGAGGGGTGGGATGGGAAGGGAGATGGGAGGGAGTTTCAAGAGAGAGGGGTATATGTATACCTGTGGCTGATTCATGTGGAGATTTGACAGAAAACAACAAAATTCTGTAAAGCAATTATCCTTCAATTAAAAATAAATAAATTAAAAAAAAAAAAAACTTCAGCAGCACCTTGTTTCTGATAGAAAATTGTGAAAGCTAATTATCAAGTGGATGGTACAAGGCACAAAAAAAAACAAATAAATCAAAGTTGGTGCAGAAGGTCCCACTTGTTGGATCTCTCTTCTGAGAAGATAATGTCACACCTATTGAACCCCACACCCAAAGCATATGAGGAATATGATTGGTTGTGATATTGGAAAAAGGTGATCACCTGGGGGGTTGCTGAGAAAGATGGTTGATAAGAAACAAAGGGCGAACTGTAACTTCTAGGAAGGTCTACAGTGTTGACCTGTTGGAGACTCTATTGCTTGTCCTTTCAGTGTCAGTAGACATCATCAGAATTTAAAGTCCTTGAGATTACTAACATTTTCAGTGAAGAGACTAGCACCACAGACTAGGTGCTGGTACCCAGAATTAGCACCTGGTCTGTGGTAGGTAATCAATAATACTTGTTAATAATTATAAAACATTGAAAAGTGAAGTGAAGTCACTCAGTCGTGTCCGACTCTTTGCGACCCCATGGACTGTAGCCCACCAGGCTCCTCCATCCATGGAATTTTCTAGGCAAGAGTACTAGGGTGGGTTGCCATTTCCTTCTCCAGGGGATCTTTCCAACCCAGGGATCGAACCCGGGTCTCCCGCATTATGGGCAGACACTTTACTGTCTGAGCCACCAGGGAATAACACAAAACATTGAAAGATTTGGCAAATCAGACTGGTCTATGAATTTGTGCTATTATTTCTAGGGTTCCAGGAGGCCACAGCTACTTTTTGTTTGTGAAGAACAGTGCATAGGAGCGGTTCATCCAGATGCCAGCGATAGGGGTGCATTGTCTGGGAAGGATTTTAAGATAATAATAAAGCTGATTAAATGTTGGTCTGCATTCTATCATCACTATAACCCAGCAATTCTAAACAATATGAATGGCGAAATATTCCTTTACCAAAAATCTTTTTGTTGGCCTAAGGTCTAAACAATTGCTGAGCTTACTGTTGAGTTTTAATAATATATATGTAAGCTTGAAAGCAACATATTTTTATTGCTTTTCCTTTAACAGTCATTTTATTCTGCACAGAAAGTAATTCCGAGAATTCCAAAACGATATCAGTTCACATACCTCCAACCACTCTGGTACTATGTATTCTCACATTTAAACAAAAGGTTTTGAATGAACAATGACCAATTATTACACCATGATCACAAAGACAAAGGAAAAAAGAACTTGAATTATTATTTCAATTCTTTACGTGGCCACTTAGACTTTTTGTCCTTTTAAACAGTTTTATTGAAGTATAATTTATACGCAGTAAATGTACTCAAAGTTCAATGAGTCTTGACAAATGAATACAGTCATGAAACCACCACCACAATCATGATATAGGACAGTCCGTTACCCTAAAGGTTTCCTTGTGTACTTCCATAAACAATCTCCTCCCTCAAAGTCTGGCCCATGATAATCACTGACCTGCTTTCTATCACCATAGTTTTGCCTTTTCTAGAATTCTCATAATTAGAATCAGGGTAGACAGTTTTTTGTATCCAGTTTCTCTCACTTAGCATGGTGCTCTTGTGGTTCACTGTGTAGCATTCCATTGTATGGATACACCACAATTGCTTATCCATTCATTAGCTGATGAACATTTGGATTGTTTCTAGCTTTGGACCATTACAAATAAAGCTTCTATGAATGGTATAGTGTAAACTTTTATGTGAACATGAGTTGTTATTTCTCCTGTTGTTCAGTTGCCTGGTCATCTCCAACTCTTTTCTACCCCATGGACTGCAGCATGTCAGGCCTCCCTGTCCCTCACCATCTCCCGAAGTTTGCCTAAGTTCAAGTCCACTGCATAAGTTCATCCAGCCATCTCATCCTCTGATGCCCTCTTCTCCTTCTGCCCTCAATCTTTTCCAGCATCAGGGACTTTTCCAACGAGTTGGCTGTTCGTATCAGGTGACCAAAATACTGGAGCTCCAGCTTCAGCACCAGTCCTTCCAATGAGTATTTATTTATTTCTCTTGAGTAGATACTTAAAAATATGGCTCCTGGGTCATATGGTAGATTTAGGTTTCACTTTATAAGAGAGTGCCATAGTGGTTTCCAAAGTGGTGACACCATCTTGCCTTCCCACTAGCAAGGCATGAGCTCTAGTTGCTCTATACCCTTGCAATGTCAGACATTTTAACTTTTGTATTTTAGTGACTGTTGCTGCTGGGCAGAAGAGAACTTGGATAAGTGGAAGATGTGGTCACTATCAGTTACAGTCACCACCTTACTGGAAACCATGGCAAATTTCAGGGAAAGAAGTCATGATAAACAGGAGGGTGGTGATGGCAATAGTCATGAAGATTTAATAGGTCAAATTTCAAAGTTTAAGAGTCAGTCCTGATAAGGCAACTGTCCGGGTTAGTTTCAGAGAAGGAAGGGTTTGGAGGAGATGAGGAAGAAGTGAAAGAAGTAACCCCTGTAGAAAAGACCAGCCCTGGGCAAACCTATGATGTGCTTCAGTGTGTCCTGAGTATGTTTTCATTTTCCTTATTTGCACTGTTCTTCAGGTTCAGCAACCAAATCACCCCCACCCCCACCACTGCCCAAATCTTTAAGGGCTGTATTAGTTACCCATTCCTGCAGAGAACATACTCCAAAACTTAGTGACTTAAAACAATATTTACTGTCTCAGTTTCCATAGTCAGGAATCTAGGAATAGCTTAGCTGGGGCTTCTGGCTCAGTGTCTCTAATAGATTGCAATCAGGGTGTCAGCTGAGGCTGTGGTCTCATCTGAAGATTTAACTGGAAAAGTATCTACTTCCAAGCTCACGCTTGGAAGAACTTAGCTTCTTGGGTGCTGTTGGACTCAGAGTTTCAGGTACTTGTTGGAGGCCACCCTCAGGTTTCTGCTGCATAGACTCCTCAATAGGGTAGAAATATCAGTGCATCTCAATAAGTCACAAATGGCAACTTACTTCATCTGAATTAGAAAACAAAAGAGAGCAAGAAAGAATACTTTGTAAGGCAGAAGTGACCTTGGAAGTGACATGCCAACATCTTTGCTGTGTTCTACTACTTCCAAATAAGTAACCAGGTCCGGGCCACACACAAGAGTAGGAGATGACACAAGGGCATGTATACCAAAACTGGGCCGGGTGTGGGGGGAATCACTGGGAACCGCTGAAGAAGTTATCTACCAAAGCCAAAACTAGGGTAAGTTGAGTAAGGTGCCTGGGGTCCAGAACAGAAATAAACACTCATTTTTGCATGATTCCAAGTGTGACTCTCATGTAGCCCCTCCCAGACACCTCACTGCTGGACTTTGGTCTTGGCTCTGCTGCCTCCCATATGCACCCTCTACGATGACCCTGATCACCCGCTCACGGCTCTTTTGCATAGACATCCAGCCTGAGCCTGTCTTCTCAGATGACTATCTCATGATGTAGACAATCTTCAGCTGCCTGTATGCTGCTCACAAACCTGTAGACTCCAGACCAGTTGAACCCAGAACACTGATGGTATCGACCCTTGATTACCTCACCACCAACCAGTCAGAACAATGTCTACGCCACAACTCCCCTTCCTCACACTGTCTTTAAAAACCTTTCTCTGAAAACCATCAGGGAGTTCAGGTCTTTGAGCACTAGCTGCCTGGACTCCTCACTTGAAATCCTGTAATAAATGCTGCACCTTCCTTCACTGCAATCTGGTGTCAGTAAATTGAATTTACTGTATGTGGGCAAGTGGACCTAAGTTTGGTTCAGTGACAAAACTCGACTGTTTTGTGTTCAAATCCTGCAACACGCTGTTGAGGAAAAAGGAATTTCAGATAAGCCTAAGAGATTCAATAATTAATACTAGTTTCATATATAATCTATACATTTGGAGCAGTATTAATCCAAATACAATCCATATACCAGACTCACTGAGGATGCTTACGGTCAAATTCTAGGGTCCTGGAAGGTTGTTGCTGAATCACAAAAGATGTCGGGATTCTTGGCCTCCAGAGAAGAAATCAATCTGGGGCCAGAGATGAGGCTTGATTGCTCAGAGCTTTTGTGTAATAAAGTTTTATTAAAGTATAAAAGAGAGAAAGCTTCTGACATAGACATCAGAGAGGGGCAGAAACAGTGCCCCCTTCACTAGTGTTAGCAAGGGAGTTATATACTTTTTAATTAGTTATTACAATGAATGAAAAGAATGTCTGGAGGCTGTAAAGATCTTACTAGATCCACTCCCATAATTTACATTATAAGATAACAGGAATAGCCAGAAGGTTTTCAGGAAGGAGAAACTATCTTTAAGCAGGATACATTGTTGTTATATAATCCTTAGTACAGAGTTTAAACTGAGTTGTTTGCTGTGTAATCATCAGTTGAGGCTTAAAGATAAAAACATTTTACGTGACTCAGACTAAAGAATGTAGAGGAAAAAACAACATTTGTCCTTTCCTCCTCCTTGAGAATTCCAGACCCCTCTCTCCTTGGGGACCCCCAGACTTCTTATCAACCTGCCTAGGAACTGACTGTCTCAGTCCCATCCTAGACCCGTTGAATCAGAATCTGAAGAACAGCATCCCAGGTGATACTTGTGGTTGCCAACATATAGGGACTTCCCTGGTGGTCAAGTGGCTAAGATCAAACAGAATTCAATCCCCATCAGGGAACTAGATTCCATACACTGCAGAGTTCAAATACCACAAAAAGATCCTGCATGCCAGAACTAAGACTCAGGCAGCCAAATGAATAAGTAAATATCTTTAAAATATATATATAACTGCCCCTTGCATTTGCTGAATGACCCCGGTAGACATCATGGGCTCAGTTGCTCAGTCATGTCCAACTCTTTTACAACCCCATGGACTTCAGCCCACCAGGCTCCTCTGTCCACAGGATTTTCCAGGCAAGAATACTAGAGTTGCTATTTCCTACTTGAAGGGATTTTCCCGATCCAGAAATCAAACCTGTGTCTCTTGCGTCTCCTGCATTGGCAGGCGGGTTCTTAACCACAAGCGCCACCTGGGTACTATAACCTTAATAAACTGAATTTTTGTCTGTCAAATTCAGCAAAAATTTAGGGGCAAGGCTCCATGATGAGAGGTTTTCCGGAAAGGGGAAGCATCTCCTTAGGAATCTTCAGTAACTCATGTAAAATAAACTGCTTATTTTTCTTACTCAGAGTCAGGTCAAATCAATGGTATGTTATAATGGGTACTTGCATCAACTTAGATGATTTTTTCTTACTAAGCTTGGCATTACTATACATGCAGTGCAATTTCAACAAAATTAATCCTGACTTGGTTTTCTCTCCCATTTCCTATTTTGTGACAAAGGCTACGGGAACCTGTCCAAGAGTCTTGCACCTTCTCAATTAAAATGAGTTGCTAATTACATCAATGCTGTAGAAGAAACCATTATATCAGCCTTCAGACCCTTATAGTCCATTGGCTGAAATGTAATCAATCCCTGTTAGAAATCAATCCTTTGTTTGCCTCCAGAGAACTGTCCTTCATTTTTTTTCCCCATTAGGGTTTTCACACTGTACAGGTTACACGATGGATTCCACCAGGTCAGAAGTAGGGGAAACCCCTGTTGTTTTGAAAATCACAGGTGTCAGAGGCAATTCTCCAACTGGTGCCGAGCCGAACACTGAGATGCGATGTGGCGTGAGCTCCCAAGCATCCTCCTGGCTCACAGAACAGCACAGACCCCAGGGGAAATGGGTACCTGTTTATAAACAAGAGGGTCTAGAGAAGGAAATGTCCTACTTTAAAAATAATCAAATGAGTCCAGAATGATCAAATTGACCTGACAAGGTATTACAGACAGCGATGTTTGGGAAGCCCAGTTTTGTATAAGGAGAAAAAAAAAAAAAAACAACACGCCACTGTAAATATATTCCTTATTTAAATTCAGTCAGCTATTATAGCATGTGTTGCATTATGTAAATAAGGAAAGACCAGAGGGTAAAGCCCCATAAGTCAGGGAGTCTATCTGAAGCACACCTAAGACTGGGTCGGGCCAAGGGGAGTGAAGCTGGGGAGGCCAGATTGTGTGCAGAAATCAGGGACGAGGTGTGAAATGTGGCTCCACTTCCTAACTGAGGGGTCTAAGAGCTGAAAAAGCTGAGAAGTACGTCAAACGGGTTATGACCAAAATGATGGAAGAATTATGAAGCCAGATAGGAAGTTAATTAATACCAAAAGAATATGTGCATGATTTACACAGGGCTTCCCTGGTGGCTCAGTGGCAAAGGATCCGCCTGCCATTGCAGGAGATACAAGGTTTGAGCCCTGGGTCAGGGAAGATACCCTGGAGAAGGAAATGGCAAGCCACTCCACTATGCTTGCCTGGGAAATCCCATGGACAGAGAAGCCTGGTGGGCTACAGTCCATGGGGTCACAATGTGTCAGACATGACTTAGTGACTGAGGATGCACACACACACACACACACACACACACACACACGATCTGTGGAAGTTAAGTGACCTTTCATTTTGTGAGAGAGAGTCAGGTGTTACCATTCTAGCTGTCAGGCACTTTTCCAAAAGAAGGAACAGGGCATTCCAATTCAGCTTCCAGTTCCATGTGTGGGATTTCCTCCCAAACCAAGCAATTCTCAGACACCAGCTGGAATTTGTCCCACACATTCAGCTCTGAGGCTACCTACCTGGAGTTAACACCACATTCCACAGGTTGAGAACTCAGTCCTACAAGACTGTCCACACTTGGGATGCCAACTGCAAGGCATCTGGGTTGTTAGCTGCTCATTTGACCAACAGGCTATAAATCAGAGGTTCTCATGAACCCCCTCACTTGGTTCAATTAATTTGCTAAAGCAGCTCACAGAACTCAGGAAAGTATTTACATAACTAGATAACTGGTTTATTATAAAAAGATATAATCCAGGCAGAGTTATACAGAAGAGATGCACAGAGCCGTGTACAGGAAGGGGCTTGGAGCGCCCATGTCCTCTCCAGGTGGCTCTGTTCCTGCCTCTCCACCCGTTCACCAACTGGAAGCTCTCTGAATCCTGCCCTTTGAGGTTTTTATATGAATTTCATTAAGTAGACATAATTGATTAAATCATGGGGCACTGGTGACTGAGTTCAATCCCCAGCCACTCTCCCTTCCCTTCCTGGAAGACGGGCAGGTGGAACTGAAAGCTCCAATCCTCTAAACACAAGGCTGGCTCCAAAGGTTCCTTGGGTACTTTCCAAAAATCACCTCTTTAACATAATCAAAGATACCTTTATTGCTCTCATCACAGGAAATTCCAAGGGCATTAAGAACTCTGTGCCAGAAATAGGATGAGAACCAAATGTGCATTTCTTATTATAAAGCACAACATTACAGGCATACATGAAAAAAAGAAAGTCATTTTAGAATTGAACACAATTCTTAAGATAACCTACATAATTGAAACAAGAATTAAAAAAACCTTACATATTATTTCAAAATTAAAATGTTATGATTAATATCTCATGGTGAGATGGGCTACATAAAGCAGTTCTTACATGCTATTTACTCATTCACCTATTTGCAGTGCCTGAGAGCGAGTGGGAATAACATCTATTAATGATTATATTTATAAGCAATTAGGTGTGGCTGAAGTGCACATATACACAAGTAGTGGGAAATAGCCCAGGAAGAAATTACAGCCCCTTCGTAGATAAATTTTAATTAGCAGACAACAGGGAATCGCTGCAGTTGTTTTTAGAAGGACACCTGTTGCATTCTGCATGTGTGCTCAAATCCTCAGTCCTGTCCGACTCTTTGGGACCCCGTGGACTGTAGCCCGCCAGGCTCCTCTGTCTATGGGATTTTCCAGGCAAGAATACTGGAGTGGGTTGCCATTTCCTCCTCCAGGGGATCTCCCCCACCCAGGGATCGAACCTGAGTCTCCTGCGGGTTCTGCTTTGGCAGCTGGGTTCTTTACCACTGAGCCACCTGGGAAGCCTGAGAAAGTGTTAGGATGACCAACTTTCCATACTGAGTAGGATGAGTCAGAGAGGAAGAGGAAGGAATCAGAGCAACAATTCAGGAGTCTGTCCCGATATTCCAGGAGCAGAAACGAGGAGGGCTACGCTCAGGAATGAAACACAGGGAAGGAAAGCAAAAGACGTGGTGACAGAAGAATCAGTGACTTGGCCGGGTGTGACAGAAGAGACTGGGGGTGTCACAGGGGAAATCCAAGTGCCCCCTGAGGGCAAGTAGCCCTCAGAAGAAGGGCTGGTTTGACGGACGGTGAAATATTATCTGGCTGTGGGCAAGTCTGAGGTCTCCGCCTTTCCAGGACATTGGCATGGAGTGAGGACAGCTCTGGGGGTGGTGAAGGGGAGAGAAGAGGGGAAATGCCCAGGGATGGAGGGCAGAGGGGCAAGAAGAGAGCCAGTGGCAGACCCTGCCGGTGGGACAGGCGTGAGCATCGTCTGCCCTAGAGGATGGCAGCGGCTGGAAAAGGATCCTTCAGAAAGAGATCCAGAGAATAGGGAAACTGCAAAAGGAAGAGCTGACGCCTGCATGGGGAAGATGAAAACTAAGACCGAGCCATTGGGGTGGCCAGGTAGGAGCCTGCGGTGACCTTACCCAAGGCAGTGTCATTCAGGCATCAGGGGGGCAGCCGGACTGGTGGTTGGAAAGTACAAAGAGCCGCAGAATGAATTCAGATTTTTAAACACTGTCCAAAAAATGCTTGGTCAGCATCCATTCAAGTTTCTGCACTTTTTCATTCTAGTCAGCCCTCCTAGAAATTCCTATTTGAATCCCATTTTCTCCATTCACTTACATAGAGTATTTCCCTTCCACCACAATGGAAAGCATTTTCAAAAGCTGATACCAGCTGAATGTGTTAATGGAGTCTCATGATGAAATTCTATCAGGCAGAGCACAATGTTATTGCAATATATTTTATGACTCTATTAGTACATGTTATAAAATATGTACTTATGAACAATTACTACCACAATTTGATATACCCAATCCGTTGATGTAGGAATTTGGAGCAACAGTGTCATTTTTAGTGAAGAAATTGAGATGAATAAAAAGGTGAAATTCAAGATTCTATAGCATGTGTGAAATGAAATGATCCATTTTAAAGACTGGATATAACTACGCTACCACAGATATACTTCCATTTAGGACAAACTATTCCACTTATAACTGTTAGGAATACCTTATAACTAGAGAATTAAAGTCAGACAAAAATCTCTTAACAAAATGTCAACTGTTTCATCCACAAAGAACAGCAGGAAGCTTTTTTTTTAAGCCTCTTCTTTTTTGACTAATGGCTTAAAACCCATGCTAATTTTCAATAAATGGAAGGGATGATTGCAGTCAGCAGTTTAAAAATGAGAAAATGAATGATTTAGGAGGCAGACTGTATTAAAAAAACACCTAGTCCCTGTTGAAATGATCAGAGCCAACACAGATATGGGTGGGGGAGGGAATGAAAAGGACAATAAAAGTTGGTACAGAACAGACATACTGGGAAAATTTTATAGAGAGAAAAAGATAAATCAATTAAAGCAGGAACCACACTGTTTATTGTGATAAATCATATTAATAGAATTCTTCTGAACAAGATAGTCAATTGAAGGAAATTTTATTTATTTATATAAATAAATCAGGGTTTTAATTGACTGCCTTTGCTTTTGGATGCAAAAAGACAATGCTGCGCATTCACGGCTGGGTCTGTATCACCGCAAACACACGCTTTGGCAGGGAACTCCGTGTGCAGCCCTGTTTATGAACATGCCCACAGCAGGTTCCGAAGAATACAACATTTCCAAAGAGGAGGGAAGCGTGGAAATCAGGGCTTTGCTCAGAATGACATTCTAATTACTCTCAATTAACATAAAGAGGGTGCAGCTTTATGAAGACTAGCGAAAGCGGCTCCATATTTTCTTGAGTGCCAGTGAGGGAGCGGGTCCTGGGGAAGGCACTAAAGATCGTGGGGGGAATGAAATGCTTCTGCTTAGGCTGTCTTTGCTGTTTACCTTCCGGCTTTGTGGCCCCCACTCTCTAAGGGCTGTGACCAAGCCCAAGGTGACCTTCTCCACAGGTGTGGGGAGGGCCGGCTGTAGACAGACGGCAGCTGCAGACAAAGATGGCAGCTTCGGCTTGTGTGAGCGCTCAGTGAGGGCATCTTCTGAGCCACTTTACCTGTGCAGGACTCAGTCCAGCATGAGAACAAAGGGAAGAATCTGACCACCCTGCGGAAGAGCCCACCTACAAATCCTTCCTCTGCCTTAACACAGTTATGGTGGCTGTATAGATGGTTTGCTTCTGATCAGAGCTGGGTATCATATGATCTTGCAAACATGTCTTTCTCTCCATGTTTGCTTTTAGTCAAGGTATGTATGCTAGTTGCTCAGTCGTGTCCGACTCTTTGTGATCCCATGGACTATAGCCTGCCAGACTCCTCTGTCCATGGATCTCTCCAGGCAAGCATACTGGAGTGGGTAGCCATCCCCTTCGCCAACAGACTCTTCCTGACCCAGGGATTGAACCCTGGTCTCCTACACTGCAGTCGGATTCTTTACCATCTGAGCCAGATCAAGAACACAGCTAAGGAGTCTGCTCGTCTGGGCTGAATTCTAGTGACATCTCTTACCAGCTGTGTGACCACAGGTGAAGGATTGCACCTCTGTGCCTCAGTCTCCTCTGCAAAATGGTGAGAGTCACAGCCCCTACTTTGTAGAGCTTTGGACCAATTAGCACTCAATCCTCAACATTATATGCACGTATTCATGTTAGTTAACTGACTACCTTGGTTTTAAAAGTATAATAATTCTGGCAACAGGACTAATACTCAATATTTTTAATGGTTTACCATTTACTTGGCACCTTTATATGCATCATACTTTAAAAGGTGAAGAGAAAGTGAAAGTGTTAGTTGCTCAGTCCTGTTTGACTACTTGCGACCCCATGGACTGCAGCCCGCCAGGCTCCTCTGTCCATGGGATTCTCCAGGCAAGAATACTGGAGTGGGTAGCCATTCCCTTCTCCAGAGGATCTTCCCAACCCAGCTATTGAACCCAGGTCTCCTACATTGTCGGCAGATTCTTTACCACTGAGCTACCACAGAAGCCCCAATTAAAAGGTAAGTTTGGTTAAATGAGTTTACTGTTTGTAAAAGTTGTAAAAAATCGATTTCAGAAAAAGCTTGTAATAGCTGTCAGTAGGCAAACTCTCATCATCTCCTCTTTCAAATACTGTTATATTTTAGAAAATACATTACAAAGGAACAATAACAGAGGTGACTGGAGAAATAGGGTGTGGGGAAGCACCAGACTGGAAAAAACTCAACTGTCCTTCAATTACAGAACAGAAAATGGGGGTTCATTCAGACTGTAGAAAATTGCACAGCAGTGAAAATGAATGAAATATAGCACACAAAACTACGATGAATTATAAAAACATAATACTGGGTCAAAGAAATCAGACACAAAAAATACACACGATATGACATAGATACGACATGATTTCATTCATAGAAGTTTTCAGAAGTTAGTATTTAGGGTTGGATGATGACTACCCTACAAGTGAAGGACAGGACCTGTTCTCTTGGGCTCAGCCTATCGATAGTAATGCTGTTGGCTAGAGCTGCCTGAATACTTGCCTGGGTCTTACAGCTTGTGGGAATCCCCAGGGACATTTCCCCAGTCAGAGCCAATACGGCGACTGGAACGGTCCTTGTGGTTCTTATTATGATTGCAAAACATACCTTAGCAAAAAAAAAAAAAAAAAAAAAACAATCAAGGAACTCTGAAGAACAAGATTTATTACTTATAGTTCCTAAAGGGTATACAGCATGCCTAAAGGCCACATGGAGAGATTATGGGGGTTGAGAGGCGGGGAGGAGTGAGGACCTGGAGCTCTGCCTTTACTGGGATCCAAGGGATGGGTACTCTTTTTTTTTTCTTAATGTATGTGTGCCCAATTATCAATGCATCTTTTTAACATTTTTAAAAGTCTTTATTGAATTTGTTACCACATTGCTTCTGTTATTTATGTTCGGATTTTCTGGCTATGAGGCTTCTGGGATCTTATCTTCCTGACCAAGGATCCAACCCTCATTCCCTGTACTGGAAGGCGAACTCTTAACTACTGGACCACGAGGGAAGTCCCATCACTGGCTCACTCTTGATCAACAAATTCAAAGCATAGGAAGGACAATTAGGACACAGGATAAAAAATAGTGGAGTCATTCAAGTGGTCAGTTATCTAGGTTACCCAGAACTTTCTAAAAGAGAACTTCATGAGTAGGGAGGCCTGGCTCTGTAACTAGTTGTGTAGCTGGCAATATGCTTATTCAAGATGGAAATCTTTGAGATGGATGCTTTGGCAATCAGAAGCTCAATGCCAGGCACTTAGATTCCGTGACTACCACAGGATGAAAGAGTTGGTGATGGGAAGGGGCATGTGGGTATGTAAAGGTTGTTTCTGTAATTTTGTCAATATCTTATTTCTTGGTCTGTGTGGTGGCTACTGCGTAAGTATTTGCTCATAACAATGTATAATACTATGTATTTATGTTTTGAAATTGTTTCTATGTACCACAGTTTACCAAAAATGGCTGCGAAATCCAGATGTAAGTTTGAAATTTTTTAATAAATGGAAATAAAAATGCTATGAGGAAAGACATTAGGAATGTAAGCTGGATGTGAGTGAAGTAAATCTCTTTGTTACATGCATACGCCCCACTCTTAGCATCATTTTCTGTATGTACTTCTCTAAATCTTTTGTTCCCTTCACCAATTCAACTCCCAGCATCTCCAATCATAAAAGATTGAAGGATAAGTATAAATAATCCACCCTTCTGCAGTGCCTAAGGGTATTCTCACAGCATGCATAAGGGATCTGATTCTTAGATGTAGTGAAAGAAAATTCATATTTCATGGCAAGATGAGAAAAATTTAAACATAAAATTGTTCTTTGCCTGTTTGGGCTTCCTCCCTCCCCTTTGTGTGTGTTGCATATCTACGTCAACCAGACCTCCTCAGAAGATAACTTTCCTTCTTAATCTCATCAAGGGTCACGACTCCTTAGGAGATAACCTTCCTTCTTAATCCTGTAAGGGGCCGTGATGACCCCTGACCCACTGCTCGCTTTGTTCATGTAGTTCTGGATTGTGTAAACCATCAATAACATGTCATTTAATGTACAGCCCTCGGTCTCAAAAACTTATAAACCTATAAGGGAGAAGAGTCTGAAAAAGAACAGACAGATAGATGTATAACTGAATTACTCTGCTGTATACCTGAAACTAACACAACATGGTAAATCAACTACACGTCATTAAAAACAAAACAAGGGAGAGGGAGGCGGGAGGGAGAGTCAAGAGGGAGGGGATATAGGTACACTTATGGCTGATTCATGTTGATACTTGGCAGAAAACAACACAATATTGTAAAGCAATTACCCTTCAATTAAAAACAAGTTTAAAAAGAGAAATACTTAGAGATAAATGGGAAAAAACAACAACAAAAAATGTACAACTGTGTTCTGACCTCTAACAGGAACAACAATGCTCAGAGCTGTCTGAGAAGCTATTCATATGTTATAATCCCCAATTTGGCTCGAATAAAGCTTTCCATTTCCTTCTTAGATCAACTGATTAATTTTTTCATGGACTGATAAAAAGAATAAAATCTGGATTTCAAGATGAAATGTACTCTTGAGAGATGCTCTTTTGGGGAAGAAAACTGACTAACGCAGGTTCTGATTTGGACAATCTTCTCCTCTCCTGTTTCAGAATCTAAGTATACTTAGCTCACCTTTTCACAGAGACAGGACTAAGTCCTGGATAACCCCTCGAGGGTTCAGGGCCAGTTCGTTCTGCTGATCTGTCTGTAACATTTTGAACAAGAAAAGCTTTTTCTGGTCTAAACCGGGTGGCACTGAAAATGCCTGCGCTATAATGTTGACCCAATTCAGAAACCTTAAATACACACATCGAGGAGAATGACATTAGTAGAGTCCATAGAACAAGAGAAGAAAACCATCACTTTAAACACGGTCAGCAAGGTCATTGTCTACTTGATCAGCCTACCCTAGGAAGCAGAGTGACGTATAGGTTCTACCTGGTTCAGAATTTCTCTGTCACAGCCCTTGGAAGACTTACTGATCTAGGGACTTTAGGAAGATGACAGATGAGTTGAGGATGATTGACCCATATAAAACTACTCTGGTACAGCTTTGCTTTCACATGACCCTTCCAAGAGCCAAAGCTTAGTGAAAGTCATTTTATTTGTTATAGGGATATACTTGGAGAAACTGCTCACCACGTAACATGGGAAACTCGAATTTCAGTACCAAAACCAATTGGTTTCCCCCAAATACTTAATAAATTCTACAGACTCAAGTCACTACTTCATTCTTTGTATGGATCCTTAGGAATTTCAGTGCAAATCTTGTGTTAGTGTAGGCAGTCTTTGGTTTGATTTTATATCTCAGATTCACATTTTGAATTTCCCTTGATTTCTATATTTGCCTGTTTTGGTCTTGTAACTTGTTTTTGTCTTGTAACCTAGGATGTAACAGAGGGTAAAGGTGAAAGTGTTAGTCACTCAGCTGTGTCTGACTCTTTGTGACCCCCATGGACAGTAGTGTGCGAAGCTCCTCTGTCCATGGAATTCTCCAGGCAAGAATACTGGAGTGGGTACCCATTCCCTTCTCCAGGGTGTCTTCCTGACTCAGGGATTGAATCTGGGTCTTCTGCATTGCAGGTAGATTCTTTACCATCTGAGTCCCCAGGGAAGCCGCAACAGAGTGTAAATATCTTCCCCAAACTGAAGCATATTAATCAAACACGTCTGTAGTTCTAATTCAGATTCTCTCCCAAACAACAAACATACATAAACATCCACCTGCATTGGGGACTTCACCTGGATTTTCTGAGTCAAATGCATATCCAGTTCCCAAACCTAATCCTTTTATATTCCATAATCTGTCTTGATAAGTGCCTCATGTACTTGGCAACCCAAGTCCGAATCCTGAGTACCATACTGGATTCTTCTTTCTCGCTACACAATTTGCTTTCAGTTGACCTCCAATTCTTATTATCTTGACTTCCAAAGATCTCTTGAGTCTATTCCTTTTTTTATTTCCTCACACTGGTAATGAATTCAGGCCCTCCATCTCCCTTGCCTAAATATATGGTAATCCTTAACAGCTTCCCAGCTCTCTCCTCTCACTCCCCTCCAGTCAACAGCACACGCTCCTGCAGGAGGGATCTCTCTCAATACTCAAGTCTGATCATCTCCCTGCCTGGCTCCATTTTTTTCTCAATGGCTCTCCTATTGAGATAAAACAAAATTCTTTAGAATGACTTGTAAATGGTCTTTTATAACCTGAACTTTTAAGCCATGACCTCTTTGCTCCTTAGCACTTGTGTGTTCCAAACATGCCGAACTCTCTTATTTCGCATTTCCAGGCACTGGGCTTCCCCAGTGGCCCAGCAGTTAAAAAATCTGCCTGCAATGCAGGAGATGCAGCAGAAGGCACAGATTCGATCCTTGGGTCAAGAAGATCCCCTGGGGAAGAAAATGGCAACTCACTCCAGTATTCTTGCCTGGGAAAGCCCATGGACAGAGGAACCTGGCAGCCTACAGTCCATGGGGTCACAAAGAGTCAGACACGACTTAGCAACTAAACCCATTTCTATGCATATTGTTTCCTTAAATTCCCTTCCCTTAAATACCATTCGCTCAATGCTGAGCCAGGGATTCTTCTGTTCATCCTCAGGTCCCAGCATAAGCCTTGCTTTTGAGAGACCTTCCTTTGGCATTCTTTCCCGTGTGTTCCTACAGAATCTGTTAAATATATCTATTATCATGCTGCTTAGAAATTACTTCCTTATATATAATATCTCCTCAAGACAATGACTTCTCTATATGTTCAATCACTATGGCTCACTTTCCTTTGTATCCCAGAACCTAGCATAGAACACACTTAGTTAAATAAATTTATTCGTGAAAAGTGCAAGTATTAAGTTGCTCAGTCAGGTGGACTCGTGGACTCCCATGGAGACTAGTGCCCGCCAGGCTCCTCTGCCTATGGAATTCTCAAGGCAAGAATACTGGAGTGGGTTGCCATTCCCTTCTCCAAAGGATCTTCCTAACCCAGGAATCAAACCTAGGTCTCCTGCATTGCAGGCAGACTATTTACCATCTGAGCCACCAGGGTAGACTCTGTATCAGAGAAAGGTAGATAGAATTGTTATGATTAATGAGGTCAGATGCTAACTTCAGAAGACTGTACTTTTAAAACCACAGACTAGAGCATGGATCAGTAAACTATGGCCAAGGTCAAATCTGACCCATAGCCGGTTTTAAAAAACAGTGTTTCATTGAGAAACAATGATACCTGTTTGCTTATATACTGTTTAGGCTGTTTTCATGCTCCAACATCAGAGTTGAATAGATTGGCAGAGATTGTATGACACTCAAAGGCTAAAATATTTACTATCTGTCCTTGTACAGAAAATGTTTGCTCATCTCTGAACTAGAGACACACTTACGGGCCAGATTCGGGGACCCTGGAGCGTGTCCTGCTGTACTTCAATGCCAATAATACTCCATATACAACGTTCCTTTCCTATTCCAACATACCTGACTTCTATCATCTGAATTCAGATAATCCCTCGAATTCTGCATAACCTATTCCAGCTCACTTATTAAGGTCTTCTGCCTGTCTGACTATGGTATCTAATGAAAAGTGTGGAGACTGACTGTTCCTCAGTTTGCAGTCCTCTCTTCTTCCTGATAGTAACATACTCCCCTAAGCTTTGATGGGGCACAGGACTGCCTGCTTAGAGACAATGGTGCCCAGCCTTCCTTGCAACTAGTATGGCCAAATTATGATGTGCTGGAAAATGGAGTGTGAGCAGAGTGATGCCTGCAATTCAGAGTTTCTGCTCTTGAAACTCAGTGATCTTAAAAACTTTAGGTGATCTTAAAACTCAGTGATCTTACTTCCTCTGTCCACCCTCCATTGGGTAGGAATATGGATGTAGAGGAGACGGGCCAACTTGGATCACACAGACAAGGACAATGTGTGTGGGAGCAAAAATCCGGCAGGAACCTGGGCCACATTTTCCGCCTCATGAAGCACCCCTCTCCTCATGGGCTGCTTTCAACTCAGACTTTTTTATGAAGGAAATAAACCCACCATATTTTTCACACTACTATTATTTGGGTCACTGTTAAAGCAGTCGGTCCAACACCAGCACAATTAAACTCAGCTCCTCTCCATGTCTTGCTTTTCCTGAATACTCAGCTTAGGTTTCCTCTCCCAGAATCTGCCCTCAGCCAATCTCTATTCATCTCCAACCACTTTCTCTAAACTCTAAATCCTACTTCGAAACCTCACCCTTTTTTAAAGAACTTCATCTTTCTACTCTCTCCCCACATCTTTCCATCTCTGTTTTTTCTTCTTTTCCACAAAAGAAAAACATTTTTCCAGCCCTTCTGATGCATTTCTTTTTCTCCATTTTCTAATTTTCTTTCTTTGTGGGCCCAATAAGGAACTAAGCTATTGAGGACACAGCATTTCTCAGGGGACAGAAGAAGGTGAGAAGCAGACTTTAAAAAGACTTATTTCTCTTTAGTGTGAAGGTGGGTGAGTCCATAAATACAGCTATTAATGTTTAACAGTTTCACAACTGCAGGAGTTAAGAATCTGAATATGATGTATCTAATACATGCGTGCTACCAGCTCACTATGAGGGCCACTGAGCACTAGGTGCTGAGCTCAGGGGAAGTATTCGGGATGTAGAAAACGACTGAATTGCGTGGTTTTGACTCAAAGCCAAGAGAGCAGCTGTTATTGTTCAGTTGCTAAGTCGTGTCTGGCCCTTTGCAACCCCATGGACTGTAGCGCAGCGGAATCTTCTGTACGTGGCATTTCCCAGACAAGAATATGGGAATGGGTTGCCATTTCCTTCTCCAGGGAACCTTCCCAACCCAGGGATCGAACCTGCATCTCCTGCATTTGCAGGTGAATTCTTTGCCACTGAGCCATCTGGAGAGCCCAAGAGACCAGTCAGAAGGTGAGAAATCCCCAGTCTAGGGTGATAGTGAAAATAAAAACTAAGGGAGCATATTCACCAATGTTTTTCTTAATACATATTTTTAAATTTTAATACAAATTTTTAAAGGTTATTTTCCATTTACAGTTACTACAAGATATTGGCTCTATTTCCCATGTTGTACAATACATCCTCAAGCCTCCACCAGATATTTAAAGGAAGAAAAGTCTTGATGGCAGATTGGATATAGAAGCTCCAGAGTTGTCAATGTTTTCCTCAATATTTGGTCAGCAACATTACCAAAGGACTGTAGAGGGGGAGAGAAATTTAAGAGAAGAGAGAATAGAAATAAGTAAATATATTCCCAGAGTGCAGCACAGTAAAATATATGCAAATGAAATCACAAGTATGCAAATAAGTGAACCTGGATGAAATGTCACAGCTTACATAAAATGGTTAACACAGTTTCCAAAGGGCACGTCAGGTACATGCTGATGAATCAAATTCTGTTCTAGCATGAACAGCTTTGGATATGGGGCACTTCAGTGAATAGGTTAAGTTTAGCATGCGAAGAGTTGACTCATTGGAAAAGACTCTGATGCTGGGAGGGATTGGGGGGCAGGAGGAGAAGGGGACGACCCAGGATGAGATGGCTGGATGGCATCACGGACTCGATGGACGTGAGTCTGAGTGAACTCCGGGAGATGGTGATGGACAGGGAGGCCTGGCGTGCTGCGATTCATGGGGTGGCAAAGAGTTGGACACGACTGAGCAACTGAACTGAACTGAACTGAACTGAGCCTGCCTTTAGTTTCTGCAATCCTCTCTTAAGTCCTTCTCCATGACACCAGGCCCTCAATGATTATTAAATAAATCTAATGAAATAAAAGCCTTTCCTCATCTAGCTAATATTGTGTGAATCATCCCTAACCTTTGGTCTCCTGAAAGCTTTCTTCATGATCCAGCATAGTTGAAACCAGAATCCTCACAATTTAAAAAGAAAATAATTTTTTTTACTCTATTTCTGCAAACACAGGTTCAATCCCTGGGTTGGGAAGATTCCCTGGAGTAGAAAATGGCAACCCATTCTGATATTCTTGCCTGGAAAATTTCATGGACAGAGGAGCCTGGCAGGCTACAGTACATGCGATCGCACACAACTGAGTGAGTAACACTTTCTGCACACTGATAGTCTTACTCATAAACAAAAGCAATGTGGAGTGGTGGATAGGATGCTGGCCCTGCATCAGAAGACCTGAGCTTAAGTCTGGTCCCACCATCTGCCAGCCATATGTAATCCAAATATTACCAGGTCCCATGTGCTCAGGGCTGCAGAAAAGCCAAAACACTGCACACAATTCCAGTCTTCACTCAATCTCTTCAGAAAATTTTAAAAGTCTTAGTATATTCTTAAGGTAAAGTTAAACATCACAGTCCTTTCCAGACATCTCTCTGCTGTCTGCGTGGAGAATAACAAAAAGCCTCTGCTTCTTCACATCACTGCCTCTTACCCATGCCTTCTCCCCTAAGTGGAGCTCAGCCCTTCCACGAGTGGCCCCTCTCATTGCTATTCTAGAGAATCAGCCCTTGAACTCCACTCCCCACACCAGATGGAATTCAAACCCCGGTCCTTGCTCTCCAAAGCCAGGCTGCCTCCAATGTCTCTTCAGACTTCCTGAGTTTAAATCTTGGCCTTGTCATTTACTTGCTGAGCTCAAATTCCCCGTTATGTAAGCTCTCTAACATCCATTTCCTCATCAGTGAAATGAGGATAACAGCACAGAACTTTCAGTCGTTGTGAGGATGTGATTACAAAATGCTTGTAAACAACTCAGCAGATAGCTAGTACACAGTAAGCCTCAATAAACATTACCATCACTTTTTTAACAGTATTTAATTATTTGTCTACCTCGGGTCTTAGTTGCAACCTGTGGTATCTTTTCCACGCAGCATGTGGACTCTCTAGTTGAGGAACGCAGGCTCAGTAGTTGCCGCACAGAGGCTTAGTTGCCCCACGGCATGTGGGATCTGTTTCCCGGCCAGGGACCAAACCCGAGTCGCCTGCATTGCAAGGTAGATTCTTAACCCCCAGGCCACCAGGGAAGTCCCACCACTACTGTTTTTTATTAATATGTTCAGTACTACAGTCTGCCTTGCCTTGTCTATACACCCACCCCCTGGGCAGGCTCACTTACATGTTGTTTCCATTAGCATCGACACGTGAAAAAGCCCCTGTCTCTACACCCAGTCTAGATGTCTCACCAAATGCTTGACCAGCCATTGGCTGGACTTCCTCTGTGTGGTAACCCAGCTAACACCTCACATGCAATAACTCATAGCACACTTCCTCTTCCTCCTCCTTGAAACCAGCTTCTCCTCTGCATCCCCGAGGATGCATCATGACAGGGCTACACGAGCCACGAGCCTGGGCTTTGTCCTTGATGCTCCCGCCGCACTCTTCTGCTCGTTTCGCCAGTCATGTCATTCTTTCGCCTAAACAGCTTTTTGTCTCATTCAGCCTCACCTGGATGTTTTCTGCATCGCTGCCAATTCTGTCTTTATTTTAAAGTTTGATATCTTGTTCATCAAGGATTTTTTGCACTAATTTTGATTTTTTTTAAATGCTCCATTAAAATAATATTGAGCTTGATTACTGGAGGCCTTGGCGCCCCTAACATTTTACATCCAAGATAAGTGCCTAACGCACCTTGCTCTGCTCCAAGTCTTCCTCCAGGGCAGCCTCCCACAGTGCCCTACCAGAATGTTATTGCTAAAACACAGGTCTACTCACGGCACACTGCTGCTTAAATGCCTTCAGTGGTGGCCAAGCCTTCCAGTTCCACACTCCCTCCACTCTCGCCCCCGTGGACCCTGTGCTTGACCAAGAGGAATCCATTTCCTTTCCTTACCTGCACATCTCTGTGCCTTTGGAAATGTGGCTAGTGACCTTTCTGGCAATGCTTTCGTTAACTTAGGATGGTTAGGAACTTGTTACACTTGTAAATAGCTGGATATGCATGCATCCGCGGATAAAACATAAATTTCAAGTATATTTTATTAAAATCCTTCTAAAAATTACTATACTTCTCTGCAGTCTACCACATAATATATTCATAATTTAAGATATTCTCAATGGCTCAGCCTTATCATTCTAAGCGCCAGTTGTGGTACGGCACTATAATCCAGTGATGCCAACCTCAGGAGCCATTGAAATTTATACGTCATCTTGCCCCGAAATTCAATGCTCACATATAATTCGTTCTTTTCCTTATTTTGTTGCAGTCTTCAATTTGGAGTGCCTTCTTGCTCCTCCCGATCTTTGCTCTCTGCTGTCACTAGTTCCGCTTCTTGTGATTCATTCCTCATTTCCCCGGTGGCTCAGACGGTAAAGCGTCTGCCTAAATCATGGGAGACCTGGCTTTGATGCCTGGGTTGGGAAGAGCTCCTGGAGAAGGAAATGGCAACCCACTCCAGTATTCTTGCCTGGAAAATCCCATGGATGGAGGAACCTGGTAGGCTACAGTCCATGGGGTTGCAAAGAACCTTGGTAGGCTCCAGTCCATGAGGCCGCAAAGAGTCGGACGTGACTTAGTGACATCTACTATTACTAGCCTCATTCCATTTCCCTTGCCCCCTCCCCCACCTTTACCTTGCCCTCTGCCACTGTCTCCACTAATTCTGCTTTCCCATTACTTCTTGGACTTGGCTCTCACGGAGTTGATAATTATAACATTTGCCAGCCTATGACTATACTTTTCTGCTCTGCTAACTGACTCACCCATTATTCAGGCTTTTAATCTTTACCTCTTTTTATGTCCTTTTACTCGTGAGTCTGTCATTATTTTGGTTGAGAGGTGTGAATATATACCTGATGGGGGCTATGCAATTCATGGGTTAACTCTCAAGCTATTTCTGCTGCGGCCTTTCTCCACAGAGAGGATCACGGGCAGAGGCTAAGAATCCTGATTCCGAGCATCTGCAGGACTAGCCCTTTGCCTCGTGCTCATCGGAGAACTCCAATGCTGAATTTTTTAGGTGCAGTGGGATGAAAAGACATGGAACTAACATGTGCAACCAAAGTGTGTGATTACTGAAGGGAATATTCAATCAATGGATCTTACGCATGTTTGAATAAGTTCAGCCTAAATTCTTTTGGTTCCTTGCTAAAACAGGAGAGGGCAGGGGATTACTCAGAACACCGATGACCCTCTAACTGGGGGTGTATTAAAGGGTTCCAGGGCTACAATGGTGGCTCAGTGGTAAAGAATCTGCCTGCCAATGCAGGAAACACGGATTCGAGCCTTGGTTCAGGAATATCCTCTAGAGAAGGGCATGGCAACCCACTCCAGTATTCTTGCCTGGAGAATCCCATGGACAGAGGAGCCTGGCAGGGTATAGTGCATGGGACTGCAAAGAGCCAAACATGACCTAGCAGTTAAACAACAACAAAGGGTTCCAGTGGGTGACAAGTTAATTTTTATTACTGAGTTCACTTGTAATAATGAAATTATAAAACACAGAAAATCATACTAACGAACAAACGGCAGAAACACTGAGCTCCTCAACAAACTGTACTGAGACAGAAACTAGTCAGAACAAGAGTTTTAAATAAATCCTTTCCTAGTGACAGAGATATTGAAGAAAAACAGGCGTGGAGCCGAACCTGAAAGGTACTGATTGCTTATTCTCCTAGTCATTATCTTTTTTTTTTAATTTAAATTTATTTAATTGGAGGCTAATTACTTTACAATATTGTATTGGTTTTGTCATACATCAACATGAACCCGCCACGGGTGTACACGTGTTCCCAATCCTGAACCCCCCTCCCTCCTCCCTCCCCGTACCATCCCTCTGGGTCATCCCAGTGCACCAGCCCCAAGCATCCTGTATTCTGCATCAAACCTGGACTGGCGATTCGTTTCTTATATGATATTATATATGTTTCAATGCCATTCTCCCAAATCATCCCACCCTCTCCCTCTCCCACAGAGTCCAAAAGACTGTTCTATACATCTGTGTCTCTTTTGCTGTCTCGCATACAGGGTTATCATTACCATCTTTCTAAACTCCATATATATACATTAATATACTGTATTGGTGTTTTTCTTTCTGGCTTACTTCATTCTGTATAATCGGCTCCAGTTTCATCCACCTCATTAGAACTGACTCAAATGTATTCTTTTGAATGGCTGAGTAATACTCCATTGTGTATATGTACCACAGCTTTCTTATCCATTCATCTGCTGATGGACATCTAGGTTGTTTCCATGTCCTGGCTATTATAAACAGTGCTGTGATGAACATTGGAGTACACGTGTCTCTTTCAATTCTGGTTTCCTTGGTGTGTATGTCCAGCAGTGGGATTGCTGGGTCGTATGGCTGTCTTATTTCCAATTTTTTAAGGAATCTCCACACTGTTCTCCATAGTGGCTGTACTAGTTTGCATTCCCACCAACAGTGTAAGAGGGTTCCCTTTTCTCCACACCCTCTCCAGCATTTATTGCTTGTACACTTTTGGATCGCAGCCATTCTGACTGGTGTGAAATGGTACCTCATTGTGGTTCTGATTTGCATTTCTGTGATAATGAGTGATGTTATCTTCTTTAAAAAATAAAGCTGGGGCCATTGCAGAAAGTACAAGACTTCTTGGATACTGAACACAAATAAGTCTTTCTGTCTGTTTCTACAGTATTCCCCACCCCTACTCTATGTCTTTGTAAAGAAATGTGGCATAATGGAAATAACAAGAGCTTAGGAGGCAGAAAGATCCAGTGTGACCTCAGCCTCATCTTTTATTCTCCAGGTGGCTTGAGGCATGTCATTTTAACACAGCAAGCCAACCAAGGGTTCCTAAAGGGCACGCCAGAGGATGACTTTGGGGACTGAAGGAGAGAACGTGCTTGGGACCTTTAGCTCAGTGCCTGGCACATGATGGAAACTCAGAGAACATCGGTTCCCCTCACAACTTCCTCCTCTTCACTTTCACATCATCTGTGTCAGGGGCCAGAGCCTGGTGTCGAGGTAGTTACCTCCATCCCGTACTAACACTTGCCCTCGAGGATGGAACTAAGGGATGTTCCGTGTTTCTTCACGACATCAAAATAATGGCCCAGTGAAAGAAAGCAGCTTCTAAGATCTCAATGGTATGGGATGATTATCAGGCCCAGATACTTGGGGTAGCTTCTTTTGAAAACTTTATTTATTAAAATTAACAGTCCCCCACCTCCCTTACTGTTAGTTTCAGAAGAAAATAGAACTCGGATGTTTGGGGGAGCAGTGAAGTATTTAGCTGGCATAGACTTACCCATGGGGACATAAAGAGATGTCAGACTGAGATGCATGGAGGCCATTTGAGGAAGACTTGAAACTAAGCAGAGACATTTGTTACATTCTGGTAGATGAGGAGGAAGCACCCACTTGTGTAAGAGGGAGAGGGTGAGTTTGGAGCTGTACTGCAGTGCCGTTTCTCTCACTGTGATGTGTGTGTAATAATGAGGAGCTTTGGCCAACCGTGGCCCAAATGTTTCTGAAAGCAAGGAGCAGGAACCAACCAACAAGGCTTGTGGCTGCCTGGGTGCTGTGCTGCGCTAATTCGCTCAGTTGTGCCCAACTCCTTGCAACCCCGTGGACTGTAGCCCGCCAGGCTCTCCTGTCCATGGGGATTCTCCAGGCGAGAATACTGGAGTGGGTTGCCATGCCCTCCTCCAGGGGATCTGCCCAACCCAGGAATCAAACTGGGGTCTCCTGCTTTGCAGGCGGATTGTTTACCAGCTGAGTCACCAGGGAAGCCCCAGCTGCCTGGACGCAGAAGTATACATCAAGGGCAGTTTACACATAAAAAATACCTGGGGCTTTGAAACTTCCCAGTACTCCAAGTCACCCTCTTCACCCCAGGATGGACTCACCATTGTGCAGAGCTCAGCTCTATTCTTCCTGGCATGAAGCCCAAGATCCAGTGTGTCTGGGAGGGTGCCCATTGCCCAGAGGCATTCGTGGTGTTCATTCATCTACTCCTGGATCAGGATCTAGATCCAGAGACTTCCCTCCTCTTAAAATTGTTTAAGGGAAAATCTGGAAGGAAGGAGCATGTTTACCACACATGGCAAACGTGTGGTTAAACCCTCTCTGAAGAAACCACACAGCAAGGCTCTGTTCTGTGAACATACCTGCAGTGTTCGGCAAAGGCAGGCCAGTCAGGCCATAAATAATGGTCTATGCCCTTGTCCATGGATGGGGCGGAGGGGGTCTCAGCGCCATGCAAGAGCCCATGCAAGCTCGCTGTTACCGTATGTGACTGGCCCACTTCTATAAGGCAGCCCCATATGCGTTTTATTATCCTTCTTTGAATCTCTTCCAATACTTTGATGTCCTTGAAGTTAAAAACCTAAAAACTGCACAGAGTGCAGCATGCACACAAAATGCCTTTAGAAATTTCTAGTTTCCAAGGAACGTGGGCAAAGCCAAATCTCTCCATATGATTCTGACTGTGTTCCTCTCAAAGGCTTTGTCCTGGGCATGTTATTGGACAAATAACTACTATCATCATCATCTTCTCAGTTTTAAGAATTATAATAGCTAGAAAGTTAGCTTATAGTTTTTTGAGTCAAGAAGTTTTGCTATCTAAAATAAATTGTGAAAACCAATCAGCTTATTAAAAAGGACAAGCATAGGCAATACGTAGTACTAAACCATTTACTCAATGGGTTTTTGTTTTTGTTTTTGTTTTTTTTGGATGTATTTTTTTGAGCCAGGATCCTTTTTGAGCATTCACTGATTCTACAGGGCATCCTTGACAAACAGACAACGTGGTCCCTCCCCTGGATTGCAATGACAGCCCTCTAGACACTGTGGTGGCGGGCAGCTGAAAAATTGAACAGGGCTGCTGAGTCTCTGAAAGGTGGACGGGTCAACCTTTTTAATTTAGTAAGTCACTGTGATTTAGGTCCCCACTGAGTACAGCTTGTTCTATAATGGGAAGAAGCTCTGGAATTTCTTGCCTCCGCTCTGCCACTATTTTGGGGGGGTATTACTACAGGTATTAGTGAGATAAACCAAAGTCAGATCCTTCAAACTGGGACATAAAGAATGTGCTGGAGGGTGTCACAGACAGTTCCTTGGGGCAGGGTTCATCTCTACAGTAATGCTAACTTTAATTTTTAAAATGGCTTTCTTAAAAATATGTCTAAAGGATACCAAAACAACAAGCATCTGTTATGCACTGAAATACCCAACACATTTAGAGGTAAACTTACACACTTACACACACACACACACGATTCTGCTCTCATAATTGCACTCCCAGCTGCCCTGCTGTCACTCATGGACAGACACTTCCAGGGAGAACATCTGGCAGCCTCCCTCGAGTGATCTTTTTCTCCACAAGACTCCTCGCACCTTTGTTCTTGCGATGATTAAATTTTCAGTTACCGAAGAAGTCATGCTCTTTTTCCATCCCAAACTTGCCTCAAATGGCCTGCACTACCTGAAATGCCTGTCCTGCCCTGACTGCTCCTTAACCTCACTAGCTCTCCCCATCTACTGCTGAGAGCCCTGGTGACTGCTTCCAGGAAGCCTGTTCCCTCCCCCAGCTCTCTCTCTCTCTCTCTCTCTCTCTCTCTCTCTCTCTCTCTCTCTCTCTCTCTCTCACACACACACACACACACACACACACACAGCATCTATGTACTTGACTAGCACCTCGATGCTTACTTCTCCCGTAGCACTGAATACCCTTTATTGAGTGATCTGGTTACTGATCTGTCCCCCACCACCGCTGAAATCAATCAGACCCCTATGGGGCCTTCCAAGGACAGATCCCCACCCCATTCCCATGTCCTCTGCCTGCCTCTTATCTATAGAAAAATTTCAGCCTACTAGGCCTTCCTAGAGTGCCAAAGAATAAGTTTAATCAGAGGAGTGAGAAAATGCAGAAACAAAGGAAAACAGTCAAATAAGACAAAATAACAGTTGTTTTAGCCATTAAAATCAAGGACTTAGTACCTCCTCAAGGGCTAGAGATAGTATTCTGAGCCATGTCCTTTAAGCTGTTTTGTAGATACTGAAACCCCCACTGGGAGGAAGATGTTAACCATATGCTGACCACAGGCACAGAGACCCCAAACTGCTTGGAACCAGAAGGTTGTTGATGTGGGCTCTTGGTTACCTCAGAAGACTGTGCAAGAGTCGATCATGCACACCACAGTCCTCTCCTTCACCTTGTCTTTAAAAACCTTTCCCTGAAAGCCATCAGGGCATTCAGGTTTTCTGAGCACTAGATGCCCAGACTCCTTGCTTGACACCAGCAAAAATTGCTGCACTTTCCTTCACTACAGCCCGGTGTCAGTGCATTGGTTTTGCTACAGGGGGACGAGCAGACCCAACTTTGTTTGGAAACACCACCCCCACCTCAGGGTATCAGCTCCACCAGGACAAAGCTGGTGTCCTTTTCACTGTGTGTTCCCATTCTTAACATGCTGCCTGAGAGATGGGTAAGTAAATATTGAGTAAATGAGTGAATGAACGCAATGAATGACGGAATGAATTCCTGCTCTGACCATCTGGTGAACAGTGACCTCATATACCACCTTCTAATCCTACTCCCATCCTGAAATCTGGAATTGAAGGCTGCGGGGTGGAGAATTCAGTCTCCATGTTCCCAGGGCAACATGCCATCCACAGTCCACCTGGATGAGAAAAAGCACTTCGGTGAGTAGTTTTTCTTTTCCTAGAGGCTTTCATCACAGTTTGTGGCTCATTTTATCAAGTCTAGACACATTTTTTTTTTTTCATGTGCTGTGGCGTCTCAGTCCCTATGACACAAACCTCTTTAATCATTAGTCTTTCTGGTGGAATTTGATAGGGGTCATATAAAATCCTTCTCCTCATCTGCTAATAGTAATTTATGGACACTTACTTTGAGCAATACACATTGCAAAAGACTACAAAACTCACCCTCTGGTTATGATTCAGCACTGTAACGCAATAGCTGGGAAACTAGACTGATAGTTTAATCAGTGGTATGTGATCCTTATTTGTGGTTGGCTGCCTCATCAATTTTCATTTGGGAGCTGAAATGGACTCTGAGGCAGATATGGCATTAATTACGGGGGAAATTGGTTGCAATATGCCTCGAGGTAAAATCCTTCTGATGGGAATCTGAGATTGAAAGAAAGCCAAATTATAAAAGGATGATTTACTGGAAAAGGCAAATGTATGCATTACCATCACTGCTTAGCAAAGAAAAAGGAGCTGATAAACCAGAAAGATTGTGGAATGACTGAAAAGTGAAAAAAAAATCCCGGGGTCTAACTCACTCAAAAAAAGATTTATTCTTTTGCTGAATGCATTATATTTCCCCAGATACATACGACATTTTCCAAGAGTGCGCTTCAATTAAAAAGCAAGTGAGCATTAATAACAGTTGGCAGGGACCCTATTTCCTTCTAGATTGAAATATATTTTACTAAGAACTAGATAGGAAGCATACAGGGACACCAAAGTTAAAATTCATTTTACCACTTATAGTATCTGCTGTGCATCAATTTTCTTCTTATAATATCACACAGGTTTTTTTTTTTCCTGAAGTTTCCAAACACCTTCTTAGATAATGGCTCCTTTCTCACATCACCAAATATTGATGAAGTAAAACATAGAGGCAAAATCACAGTTGAATGACTACCCCCAATTTAATATGAGAAAACTACAATATGAGGACCTTAAATTAATGCAGTTTTCAAAGCAACATATTGTTTTTCACTAGGGATATAACAGTGTTCAGTTCAGTTCAGTCGCTCAGTCGTGTCCGACTCTTTGCGACCCCATGAATCGCAGCATGCCAGGCCTCCCTGTCCATCACCAACTCCCGGAGTTCCCTCAGACCCACGTCCATCGAGTCAGTGACGCCATCCAGCCATCTCATCCTCTGTCGTCCCCTTCTCCTCCTGCCCCCAGTCCCTCCCAGCATCAGAGTCTTTTCCAATGAGTCAACTCTTCGCATGAGGTGGCCAAAGTACTGGAGCTTCAGCTTTAACATCATTCCTTCCAAAGAAATCCCAGGGCTGATCTCCTTCAGAATGGACTGGTTGGATCTCCTTGCAGTCCAAGGGACTCTCAAGAGTCTTCTCCAACACCACAGTTCAAAAGCATCAATTCTTCGGCGCACAGCCTTCTTCACAGTCCAACTCTCACATCCATACATGACCACAGGAAAAGCCATAACCTTGACTAGACGGACCTTAGTCGGCAAAGTAATGTCTCTGCTTTTGAATATACTATCTAGATTGGTCATAACTTTTCTTCCAAGGAGTAAGCATCTTTTAATTTCATGGCTGTAGTCACCATCTGCAGTGGTTTTGGAGCCCAAAAAAATAAAGTCTGACACTGTTTCCACTGTTTCCCCATCTATTTCCCATGAAGTGATGGGACCAGATGCCATGATCTTCGTTTTCTGAATGTTGAGCTTTAAGGCAACTTTTTCACTCTCCTCTTTCACTTTTTTAGCTCCTCTTCACTTTCTGCCATAAGGGTGGTGTCATCTGCATATCTGAGGTTATTGATATTTCTCCCGGCAATCTTGATTCCAGCTTGTGTTTCTTCCAGTCCAGCGTTTCTCATGATGTACTCTGCATAGAAGTTAAATAAGCAGGGTGACAATATACAGCCTTGACAGACTCCTTTTCCTATTTGGAACCAGTCTGTTGGGTTAGAAAGAAAAATTTTGAGAATTAATATTTCTTCCCTCACTGTCTACAGGCTTCTATGAGTGGCTCAGTGGAAAGAACCTGCCTGCCAATGCAGGAGACTGGGTTTGATCCCGGGGTCAGGAAGAATAGATCCCTAGAGAAGGAAATGGCAACCCAGTCCAGTTTTCTTACCTGGGAAATTCCATGGACAGAGGAGTCTGGCAGGCTACAGTCCATGGGGTTGTGAAAGAGTTGGACACAACTTAGCAATTAGACAACAATAATAACCTTCACTGTACCCCAGAAAAGAAAAGCGGCAGTTTATTTTTAAAATCTGGGATGTGTTTACTTATATCTAAAGGTGAGCAGAAGTGAGGAGCCTCCGTGTCACAGACCAAGAGCAATACAGCAGAGCAGTCAGGGGCAGGGACTGAAGCCAGGCCATCCACACCCAAATTCTGCCTCTGCTTCTTGAGCCCTGGCCCAAGCTGCCCAAGCCCCCTCTGCTTCAGCCTTGAGCCCTGGCCTCTATGCCTCTGTTTCCTCAGCTGTATGACGGGATAGCATAAAAGAGTTTATTATTCTAAGAATTAAGCTGGGCCCCCTCTTTAAACGGAGGAGTTGCAGGAACCACTTGAATTGGACAACGCAGAAGTTTCTGGACCCCCAGAGAAGTGTAAGAGTTCTGAGACCAAGAGTAGGGGTAGGGTTTCACAGGTTTCGGCTGGAGCAGGGGAACCAGGTAGGGCCCAGGTGGCAGACCGAAGGACACTGAATCCGAAGCTCAGCACCTTGGCCAGGAGACCAGGGACCAAGAATTCCGTGGGCAAGTCTGCGGCTGTGGTGGGTGTCTCTAAGTCAGTCTGGAGTTGAGTGCCCACCAACACATTCACAGCTAAAGGTAGTGTTATTCTCTGTTTCCTTTCTCCATACAGTGCCTGGAGGTAAATTAAGTACAGAGCGACACGGGCTGCTCCTCTAAGCAGGGTGCTTGAAGACAGAGCTGGAGAATCTTTGTTTGTTTTTAGAATGTAGCACAGCAAGAAAAGGAGACAGAAGTAGGGGAGAAAGAGGGGATCAGAGACAGGGATGGCAGACTGAAAAAGTGTCTACAACATATTTGTCATTTCAAAAGAAGTAGAAATGAATTGGAAAGAAGCAATAGTTGAAGAAATAATGAATGAGAACTTTCTAGAATTAATGAAATACATAGATTCTTAAATTCAAGAAATATTACTAATCCCATACAGAACAGGAAAAAAAAAATAAATCTACACTTAGACTAATCAGAGTTAAAAACTGTTGTCAGGGACAAAGGAAATAATTTTAAAAGTAGTCAAAGAGAAGACAAATCATCTACATAAGCACGACAATTAATCTGACAGCTGACTTCTCAACAGCAAGAACGGAAACCAGAAGACAAATCAATAATACCATCAAAGTACCAATTAAAAAAAAAAAAAGCCAGCTAAATATGGTACCTAGCTAAGCAAACATTTTCTTTAAATCAAAAAAATCATTTCCAGCTCCCCAAAAAACTTGAGAGAGAGAGAATTTACTACCACTAAACACTCAATAAAGGACATTCTGAAGATTATATTTAAGAAGAAGGAATATGGTCCTAGGGGTGAGGTCTCCTATGCGAAAGAAATGCTGGCAAAACAAGTGTATGAATGAATCTTAACAATTATTAATTATGCAAAATAATAAGGAAGCGGCTAACAGGGTTAAAATTTTAAATTCAATATTGGACAGCAACAACTTTTAAGTAGAGAAACACCAGCTTGACTCTCTCTGATGATTCCCTATTCTACGGCATTGGGCTTGCACTATACATACATGTAACTTGGCAACTACTAACTTCTTTACGACACAACATTTTCCTCTCTAAGAATACTGCATACCTTTTGAGTTGTTCAAGTCACCATTTTTATGTCCATCAAGGGTCTTACAAAGTTTTCTTCATATGGAAATTATACACTTCTTCTTGAGTTCATTCTTGGAAATTTATATTGCTTTATAAATGAGATCTTCCATTATTATCAAATTGGTTTTTGTCTGTAGATATCAAAGTTAATTGTTTAAGTATATAACTCTGTATCAGTCATCTTCCTGAATTATCTTGTTGTTTGTAGTAATTTTTCCATTGATAACTGGTTTCAAAGGTTTACAAATCACACTGTATGCAAAGATTTTATTTCCTCTTTTTTCCACGTGTATTTCCCTTGCCTATTTGCATTATTTATTACATCAGTCTAAACAGTGTTAAACAACAGTGATGTTTGTGGACATTCTCTCATTTCTGACCTTAATGGAAATGTTATTTCGAGTGTTTATCTACTAATAGTCAAGGCTATGGTTTTTCCTGTGGTCATGTATGGATGTGAGAGTTGGACTGTGAAGAAGGCTGAGCGCCGAAGAATTGATGCTTTTGAACTGTGGTGTTGGAGAAGACTCTTGAGAGTCCCTTGGACTGGAGATCCAACCAGTCCATTCTGAAGGAGATCAGCCCTGGGATTTCTTTGGAAGGAATGATGTTAAAGCTGAAACTCCAGTACTTTGGCCACCTCATGTGAAGAGTTGACTCACTGGAAAAGACTCTGATGCTGGGAGGGATTGGGGTCAGGAGGAGAAGGGGACGACAGAGAATAAGATGGCTGGATGGCATCATTGACTCGATGGACACGAGTCTGAGTGAACTCCGGGAGTTGGTGATGGACAGGGAGGCCTGGCGTGCTGTGATTCATGGGGTCGCAAAGAGTTGGACACGACTGAGCGACTGAACTGAACTGAACTGAACTGGTGATGCTATTTTGTGGATTGAGATGGGCATATTTTTTACCATATTAAAGAAGAATCTATACATTCCTGTTTAATTAATTTTAATAGATCTCAAAGTTTATCAAATGCCTTTTGAGTATTCATAAAAATTATCATAGTATTTTTCCTACAACTATTTTTCCATACAACTATTAGTATGAAGAAATCCATTATGACATATTTTTATACCATGTGTCCAAGCATTCTCAGTCGTGTCCAACTCTTTGTGACCCCATGGACTGTAGCCCACCAGGCTCTGGGATTTCCCAGGCAAGAACAGTAAAGTGGATTGCTGTTTCCTTCTCCAGGGGATCTTCCTGACCCAGGGATGAAATCTGCATCTCCTGCATTGGTAGGCAGGTTCTTTTCCAGTCTGGCAACCGGGAAGTGTATTTTTATATCAAATCAACTATATAGCTTCCAAATACATTCGCAGGGATGGTGTATTATCTTCAAAGGTGCTACTGGATTCTGTGTAAGTTTCATTTTATTTAGGGTACTTGTCTCACTATTAAAATAAGAATCTGTGACCCTGTTTTAGTGAAATTTTTTCAGTATTTGGTGACAATGTTTTATTTGCTTCATTAAAAAAAATTCCTTTGGAGAATTTCTTTTCTATCTCCTATACAGTTGAAAATGCACAGCAACTATCCTCAATGCCAGATAACATCTTTTTTAATGAAGAAAGAACTTTCCTATCCCTTATTTCTTTTTTCTGCCAACTACAATTCTGGAGGAGAATAAGTGGGGTAGAGTGGAGTAGGTGTGTGAAGATTAGGCACAAATGGAAAATATAGAAGTTGATATCCTCTCTTCTCCTCTCCTTAGCTTCCAATCTCAAATCAGCAGTAGTAAGTTTGGAGAGGGGGAAATCTCAAACTTTAAATGAAGTTCAGAGTTTTTATTATTAAATTGGGCTGCACCTTTAAATTGCTGAACCGAGATTTTTCTTATGACTTGCAGTGATTGAGAACTTTTGATAGTCTAAGAGTTACTAGAAAAATCTAGGAGACTTAAACAAGCACAATGAGTTGGTCTGAAGAGCCACAGGAGAAAACAAAGTTATTTTATGACCATACCCTGTTAAGTCCATCTTTTTCTATGTGACAGTTACACCTGCCTAGGACATTATAAAGAATGATGAATAAAAGCAACTCAGGCTGTTTAAAGGAGTACAAAAAACAAAAACAAAAAAACTTGATTTCCTCCCAGTGACTATCCAACATGGAGTTTTTTCCTTTCCTTTCCATTAAAAGTTTTTAAACCCTACCTAGGAGAGACTCTTCTATTTCAACAAGATTTTTGGCTAATGGAACATCATCTCAGTCAAAATAGACAGCCATCTAGGCTCCCAAGAGTTGGAAAGAAATGGCTGATGGAGATAACACACTGGTCAAAGTGGTGTCACCATGTAATCTAGGAGTGGAGATATCCCTCCAAGAGTGGCTTAATGTAAAAGCAAAACAACTTGGCTCTTTCTACTCTTGCTCTCTGATATTTATAATTCAGCTGCATCTCCCGAGGAACAACCAGAACCACAGAGCAATAATTCTCTGATTGCTGCAATTACTAAGGAGGAGAGATTTGATAATTCAATATCTACAAGTATCCAGGAGAGTTAGTGTACAACATTGACAAAGCTCATGCTTTACCTCCTTCAGGAGTTTGCGCGAATGTTACTTTTTCAAAAAAGCTTCATCAGAACACCCTAAAATTCTCAGCCCCCAACAGTTCATATCTCTTTTCACTGCTATCTTTTTTTGATTTATCTATAATATTGTATACCTTACCTGTTTATTTTGACTATTTTCTGCAGTAGACTCCACCAGGGTAGGAATTTTTGTGTAGTTAGTTCACTGTTGAATCCCAAATTCCTAGACCAGTGTGTGGTAGATGGTATGTATTCAAAAAATATATATACTTGCTCAATGAATAAATGAATGAACTGAAGAACTGAAAACATAGTAAGAGTCTATTAATGGTGATTTTTTTTTTTTTTCAAAATAAATTATGGTAGATCCATAAGAGGGCAGTATAGAACAAGGACTCTAAAACCAGATTACCTCAGGACTTCCCTGAGGCGGTCTGGTGGTTAAGACTCCAAACTCCCAACGTGGGGGGCATGGGTTTGACCCCTGGTTGGGGAACCAAGAGCCCAGATGCCATACCGCCCACCAAAAAAAATAAATAATAAGATTATCAGGAATAAAATTTTATTTCTGACTCTTGTTATCTTTGTGTTATTGAGAAATTTACCTAATCTCTTAATGCCTCAGTTTTCTCATCTCCAAAATGGGGATTATAAATGTACCTACCCTTAGGAGTGGCATAAGTATTAAGAAAATCATATTAAGATAGTTAGCACAGTTCTTGACATACAGCAAATACTTAAATAATGTTAGCTATTATTACAGTGGAATATCATGCAACTGTTAAAAGCATGAGGCTGATTTACATATATGGACATGGAAAGATTATAGATGTTAAAGAAAAAAAGTTACCCCAAAACAAATACGTATAGTATGATCTTATTTATGTGCGGTTTTTTTTTTTTTTTCGAGCTTTATTGATTTGTTTTTTGCTTTTTGGCTTTGCCTTGAGGCATGTGGGATCTTAGTTCCCCCACCAGGGACTGAACCAGTGCTCCCTGCAGTGGAAGCACAGAGTCCCAACCACTGGACCATCAGGGAGTCCTGCACTTACCATTAAAAAAAAAAATCCCTCTATGTATTATGTGCATAGATTAAAATATATGGAAGAAATAAAACCAGACTTCTATCAGTGGCTGCCTATAATAAAAATGATATGGATGTCTGTGAAGGGGACTTTAACTTTCTGCTCTATGGGGCCAACATTTCTGCACTGTATGAATTGTGTGACCAAATTATTTACAACAGGCACAAATTTATTCAGAGTTTCTGGTATATAAAACTTTAAAAGTGGGGTGAAAGATTCCTTCTTGGCCTGTCTCCTGAGTCTGCCTCTGAAACAATTGCCCAGATCTGTGAGGTATGGTTTTAAGGGTGTTACGAAAGACTTCCGGCTAAACTTTTTATCCAAGAGTACTAATCTTTTAACATTTGTTCCCCAGTTGATATGCAAATATTTAAGCTCCTTTCGATGAGCTGAATCTTTCCCAAGCATAAAATCAGATTTGTGTGAGAGTGAAGGACTTTAGATTTTTTTTCAACTATACTCACAGTCTCCCTCCTCTCCAAGCTTCTCAGTCATTCTCTTAGATGCCATGGCCCTTGGTTTGTCTTCCTAACAAGTAACCTAGTTACAATCAATGCAACTGATTAATGAACTTAAGCCAGTCCCAGGTTTCCTCATTTTCACCTCAATGTCACAAACGCCTGATCAATGAGAGCAGAACATTTTCTTGAAGGAACAGCTCTGCTGTGACCACCTCTTTTCCTGCTGATAATGAATAATTCTCCTCTGTTCTGAGAACCCTAATTTTTCTCTGATTCTTCTTTCCTCTCCTTTCTCACGTTCGATCCATCTTTAATCATCAGTGAGTCAACAAACACTTGTTGAAAACTTACCGTGTGCCCAGCACAGACCTTGAGGCTGTAGAGAAACAACCGTAAATGGCTGTTGTCTTTGATGCGCTCACAGTCTAGAGGGAAATAGCGCGTGTGTGCTAAGTCGCTTTAGTTGTGCTGACTCTTTGCGACCCCATGGACTGTAGCCCACTAGGCCCCTCTGTCCAGGGGATTCTCCAGGCAAGAATACTGGAGTGTTTTGCCAGGCCCTCTTCCAGGGGATCCTCCCAACCCAGGGATCAAACCCGTGTCTCTTACGTCTCCTGCACTGGCTGGTGGGTTCTTTACCTCTAGCACCACCTGGGAAGCCCAGGGAAATAGAACTGAAAAGAAACAACACATTCTACAAAGAAGATCCACCACTCCACCCTGATAACATTTCTTGTATGCATTCCTTCTGCTTCCTCGCTTATCAAAGCCCTTCACCAGCAACATGCCCCAACTCATCTCTCTGTTTTCAGTGTCTCCCATTCTAACCCATCCTAACCCATCCTATGCAAGGCAGTTCAAGGAGTCTTCTCAGATCATCATTTTTAGTTCACTCTATGATTTTACATGTTCTTACTTTACTCCAATGCTCAAAAATCTTCTTCATTTCTCATTACCAACATGGCAACATGCAAAATACATTATTTCAGGGTCTCGGTAAGTAGCTGATGTGTCCTCTCAATAGGCAGCTGACGAATGAATAAATGCGGAATGAGCGAATCTGGACTGGAACTCCTATCCAGACGTTTATTGCACAATTGTATGGCTCTAATCACACTACTTTATCCACATGGATATAAATCCTGTTCCCAAAGGCACATCAGCACATTGGTGCCTCCGTCCCTTGCTAGTCCCACTTTTTCTAGGTTTCCAAGGCCCTCCTATCTGCCAGCACTCTCAAGCTCAGCTCTGGACTCACCTCTTCCCCAGACACCACTCTCTTCCAAAACTTGTCTGAGCTACTCATTTGCTGCTTTGGAAGATGCTACTGGGAATTGTTATCTTTTGATAAATATGCCTGTCTCTCCAAATGGGACCCCATAATTTATCAGCATCTCTAAAACTGGAACTACAACTGTTAGCTCTCATATAATAATTACTTAGAGGGCTGCAAGAATACACTTGGAAGAGAAAACACCATTTATTCCCAGTAGATGCAAATGACACATTCCTGTGTCTACCGCGATTGCAGACTGAACAAGGGATCTGACAGGAAACCACGAGGCAGCAGTTTGAGAGAGCATGATAATGAACTGGGGACGTACTGATCAACATCTTTCCCATCAACACGACAGAATTACAAATCTATTTCCAGGGACAGCTCCATCAAATCCACCAGCTGTCGCTGGACATTTCATCATTTATTTGGTTTGATTATTAAAGATTCAGCCATGTTTAAATTGGGAAGTAGGAGAAAGGGAAAAAGAGCCCTCCTGGGCTCTGTGCTAAATTGAAAAGCATCTCCCAGATATAACTCTCTGTGACCTTCAAGCTTTGGAAAAGAATCAAGCAGAAAAATCCACATTTGTATCTCATTCCACAACATCGTCATCTATTCCACTCCAAAATTCAGGAGCCACCGGGCATAGAAATGGCCTATTTAATGCGTAACTGCCAAGCAACTGAGAGAGGTCGGACCCACAGGCAAGCTAAGTTTTCCCAACGCCTCCACCCATGCAGATGCGAAGCCCTCCCTGGCCAACTCCATGTCCACTCTGCACCACGGCACTCTGGGCTCTTCATAGCAGGACCCCTAACACGATGGGCTCATACTGTATACACCTGTGCACCCCAAATGGAACAGCTCAGGCATGGAATCCCTCAAGATCTGGGCTTTATCTTTGTAATCTCAGTCCTCAGAAGAGTGTCCAGCACAGAGCAGGCTTGTAATGTCTGATCTGAACAAAATCTAGAGGCTTCTTATGATTTCCACTTCCAACTGTCCTAACGCCATCTCAGAAAACACAGGATGCTAGCTACATCTTCCCACAGGAGAGGAGGATGCATGCTGCCGCAGAGGAGGATGCATGCTGCCACTCTGCTAGTCTAAATGGAATTCTGAAGATCTCTCTTGTCAATTATCATGTAACACACTGAACTAATCCTCACCATAACCTGCGAGTTAGGTACCATTATTTCCATTTTACAAGTGAAGTGACTGGGACCAATATTCATTGGGAGGACTGAAGCTGAAGCTGAAGCTCCAATATTTTGGCCACCTGAAGCAAAGAGCTGACTCACTGGAAAAGACTCTGATGCTGGGAAAGATTGAGGGCAAGGGGAGAAGGGGGCGACAGAGGATGAGATGGTTGGATGGCATCACTGACTTGCTGGACATGAGTCTGAACATGACTGTGGGAGATGGTGAAGGGGAGGGAAGCCTGGTGTGCTGCGGTTCACAGGGTCACAAAGAGTCAGACACAACCAAGCAACTGAACAACAAGAGAAGTCTGGTGGGCAGAAAAATAACCTTCCAAAGATACCAATTCCTCATCCCTGGAACCTAAAAATGTTACCTTTTAAGGACAAAGGATCTTTGCAGATACCATTAAAATAAGGATTGTGAGATGGAGAGATTATCCTGGGTTTTCCAGTAGCCCCTAAATGTAATCAGAAGGGTCCTCATAAGACAGAAGCAGAGGGTGATTACATACACATACATACACAGACACATATACACACACATACACACACACAAACATACACACACATACACACACACACACACACACAATGTTCAACCTCCTTCCCACATCAACTCTCCCCCTCCCCAGAATTTCTTCTAAGCTTCCACAAGGTGTCTCTTCAGACTCAAGCAAGGGGCTATGAATCACCTTAGGAGTATTAGGGGCTTCCCAGGTGGCTCAGAGGTAAAGAATCTGCCTGCCGTGCTAGAGAGGCAGGAGACATGGGTTTGATCCCTGGGTCAGGAAGATCCCCTGGAGGAGGGAATGGCAACCCACTCCAGTGTTCTTCCCTGGAGAACCCCATGGACAGAGGAGCCTGGCAGGCTCCGGTCCATAGGTTGGCAAAGAGTTAGTCAAGACTGAGCACAACACATGCAGGAGTATTAAAGCAGAGGAGAGAGAGTGGAGTCAAGCATTTTCCTCCTGTTGGACAAGCTGAAGTACAGGTACCAGCTCATACAAACTAGGAAGAAGAGAGGATCTTTGGTCCAGTAAACGATTTCCTGGCTGGGGAGGAGAAAGACAAGATCTCATGGACAGGAATGGAGGGCCACTGAGAGGCCGCCCAGCTCTGACCCCCAGGAGCTTTGTGATGGCCCTCCACTGACAAGCAGCAGTTAAAGCCACGTGACCTTTTCTCCATCCCTTTAGAGCCATCTCACGTGGACAGTCACCTCCCCTCACCTCCCCTTCCATGGCTTGGGTCACTCACACGAGTAACCATAACCCCCTGGAGAGGAGGACGGGGTGCTGACATCCGGAGGGAGAGGGCGATGGGACAGGGAGAGCCCCGAGGACTGAACCCAGGTGCCTGGTGGTCTCCCTTGGAATCCCTGACTCCTCTCACCCCTAGCCCCTCCACCATGGCAATCAGCAGCCAACCTGCTGAACAAAGATGGCGTCCAGTGGCCTCATCGCTCGCCATGAGCTGCAGAGGAACCTGACCTACTAGGAATCCTCTGTGGGGAATCTATCACAGAAGGTGATGCTGATTTGTGGTCAGTGTCTTCTATTTCTCTAAGATACCCAGAGATTCTGACATCTGGTCTGTTACACACAGTACTGTGGGGCTCCTAGGGTCATGCTGCAGCTGTCTCTCCTCCCTTTCATTCCTCTCTGACAAATGATTCATCAGCAAACCAATCACAGCATGGACTAATGCACGCTTTCAGCTGCCCTTCCGTTTACTCCACCAATGACACAGGTCCCTTCCACTTAGCCCAGTGCCAGGCCTTGCAACAATCTCAGAGCTGGAAAGGGCAAAATACCAATTACAGCACGTACGGCTTAGGCTGCTGGGTGAGGAGGAAATAGCAAGTTTGACCTTTTATACTTATGCTAACATGTAGGTCACCAGGGTCCACTTAGTCAAAGACCTCTTCTGAACCATCTCAAATTAATATTGCCTACCATAAGCAAACGTCAATCTTTTTTCAATCTACAAAACCAGACTCAAAGAATTTATATATTTATTTCTAAAATGTTAAAAAAATTGTATTTAATGGAGAAATTTGAGAGACTCCAAAAAATGGTAAATGGCATAATATTCTACAAGAGGAAAACATGGAGCAACTAAGATACCTATTGATCAGTTGACTGATTGACAGATATTTACATTTATATATATATAAATATATAAATATTTACATTTATATATATGTATATGTGTGTATATATATATATATATACACATATATATATATACAGCTTCCCAGGTGGCCCTAATGGTAAAGAACCCAGCTGCCAAAGTAGGAGACATAAGAGACGTGGGTTCGATCCCTGGATCAGGAAGATCTCCTAGAGAAGGGCACAGCAACCCACTCCAGTATTCTTGCCTGGAAAATCCCATGGATTGAGTCTGGCAGTGGGCTATGGTCCATGGGATTGAAAAGAGCCGGCCACGACTGAAGCGACTTAGCATCCAAAGCATATGTATATACTATATATATAATATATATATATAACAAAACCCCCAATTGGGGGGGTTTGTGTGGCATGGTGTTTACAACATATTCTTTTATTTACCACCACCTCACAAATATCTTGACCAGTTTTCTATTGTATATGTTCAGCCCCAAACCAAGCACCAAGGAGAATATAATTTGTGTCACTGACTTTCTAGTAGCACCTGGCTCTCATGCTAATGCCCACCCAGGGGGCATTTGCTCTGCCAGAGTCACTCACATCTTCTTTTTAGATATTCGTGGAGCATTGGATCATTCCAGCTCTCAGACAAAACTCCTAAAATGCTCCATTTCTGCCCTTTGGGATGGCACAGCTTGAAGCACATGGGAATCACTGAAGTTTCTCAAGGAATACTGAGAAGAAACCACGAGCAGCGAACAGCAGAGTCAGCCTTCACAGTACTCCTCTCCTGCTCCCACCATGAGAATGCGCTCGTTCCTCTGTAAAACCCTCCCAAAAGAAAAAATAAATAAATACAACCCTCCCAGCTGGCTTTCAAAAAGCCCCTCCTACAGTCCTTTGGGTGAATCGCTCTTGTAGTTCTTATCATTGTTTAATATTTACTAAGTGTCCATACTATATGAGGTCATGAAGTTGCTTGACATGTATTCATCTATATTTGGCAGAGATATGCCAAGTGTATTTAGTCATTGCCAATGTTCTTTCTGAGCTGGAAATACTGCAGAGGAAATATGTGCTTGACCTGAACTCTCCAGTGTCGATTCTTTTAAGTAAGTGTAAACGGAGCAGAAATCCTCGATCAGAGAAGCATTTCCAAAAGGGGGATAAGAAAGAACACAAGCAGCAGATGGGGCTTGAGAGCCATGAACGAGAAGCCCAGGATGCGTCCAAAGTCTGTAAATCATTATTGACTGAGCTCCGTGCCGTCTTAATGACTTTTACTACACCTTGGTTCCAATTCCAAGTGCATATTAAAGCAAGCAACACTGCAAGGACCAGAGGGGCTAGAACAGTAAACTACTCGTAGCTTAGTAATTGTTATGCATTAATTATTCAGGAGCTGGAGCCACTCTTTGCAAACATTAAAGCCAGTGACAACAAAGAAATATGCCTTCCGTTGGGAGGATAGAAAAGAGTAGTGCTATTTGGGGTTGATGCTGGCACGATATTTAGCAGAGCATGACAGGTTTAGTAGATAAATAACGTGATGTAGTATCATGCAAACTGTTAGCAATGTATTGGAAGGCCCAAGTATTCCCTGTAGGGCATTTACATCGGATTTGCTATGATTGCAATATCTGCACAGTGATGCATTACGTGTTTTATTCTCTTTATTATATGTTTTCATTACTTTGTGTGTTAGAATGCAATAAAGAAAGCTGAAGCAATAAAGGTTGATTGATAATAATAATTCTGCAAGGATGCAACTTCCTTTCTAAAGCAGTTCCAGAGTCAGAAGAACCAATCGCATCCAGTCATCTGTTCCTTTGTGAAGATTTTATCCTCCTTGCTGATGAAGGAATGGTAATTGCTTTGGAAGCAGCTTTTGGTGACAGCTGGTCCTGTGTGGTAACGGGGGAGGAAGGTAGGGAAGACTGTGTTCCATTTAGATGCTGAATCCCGCATGCGCCTCAGTTCTCTGCTTCTCTCTTTCCTTTCATATTCTTCAACTTAAATATTAGATGTCCTCTTTGAAAGAAAAAGACTGTAATTTTTCAGTAATCTATGCTGTTGCATTCTTTCACTCTGACAGCTTATCCTACCTTCCAAAGTTTGTTTCAACCTCTTCTCAAGGATCTCTCTGCAGTAGCTCGAAAACTGGGATCACTGGCGTCAGGAACTTCACAGATGTGTGTGTTGGGTAGGGGAAGAGTCTCCGCCTAAGTTTATCCTTTCTTTTTTTATATATAATTTTATTTATTTTTGGCTGTGCTGGGTCTTTGTTGCTGTGCGGGCTCTTCCCCAGTTGCAGCGAGTGGGGACTGCTCTCTAGCTGCGGTGGCTTCTCCTGATGCAGAGCACGGCCTCTAGGGCACGCAGGCTTCAGCAGCGGCACATGGGCTCAGTAGTTATAGCTCCCAGGCTTACTTGCTCCGTGGCATGTGGGATCTTCCCAGATCAGGGATTGAACCCGTGTCTCCTGTATCAGCAGGTGGACTCTTACCACTGAGCCCCCAGGGAAGCTCCTCACCTAAATATAAAATGAGCTTCAGAGATTCAGATATAGCTGAGCATGTGTGATGACCTGGTGAATGGGTCTATAAGGAGTAGATTTTTCACAGTGCTTTTATCTGGGGAATGCAGTTTATTTGTGGGCATCCAATGAAGCGATCAAGGAGGGCATGGCACCCCACTCCAGTATTCCTGCCTGGAGAATCCCATGGACAGAGGAGACTGGTAGGCTACAGTCCATGGGGTCACAGAGAGTCAGACACGGCTGAAGGGACTTGGCACGCACGCACAAGGAAGTGATCAGAGTGGAAAAAATTACAGTGTTTGGGACGCTGGAGGGAGGAGCTGCTCACAGAAACTGAAGGAAAAGGGCTTTGGAGACTCTGGAGAATAACAGTGTTGCTTGGATGGAAAAATTACTACAGAGTCAGAGCAAACAGCATCCTCTTACCTCTATGCCAAGCACAGAATGACTCTGACCTGGTCAGGATGCCTGAGAACACAGCTCCGCCCCAGCTCCTCAAGTGTCTGTGGCTCCGAAAGTACAGAGAGAGAGCACATAGTCCTGGTCAACACCTGCAGGGAGGCCACCAGCCTTGGATTCGTGCAGACGCAGAGCCTAAATGACTCCGAAAGCAACACACCTCAACCAGCAGCATGGCGCAGAGAAGCAGGGTTGACGGCACCTGGGAGGCTCCTCCCCACACCTCCCAGAAACACGCAAGGAAAATTCTGCAGGAAATTAAGGTCTTGTATCATGTCGGTATGGGCATGAGTCAGTGAAATTTGGGTTATAAACATTAAGTGGCTTTATTTGTACCCACAAACAGATGAGGCTTTGGGGAAACCTAGGTTATATACGAAGTAAAGGGAAAATTACATTTGTGATTGCAAAGGGTAGGCAGTCACTCTCAAGATTTTCTAAAAGGCCCGAGCAATATGAACAACCTGGGCTTCCCTGGTGGCTCAGTGGTAAAGAATCCACCTGCTGATGCAGGAGACATGGGTTCAGTCCTTGGGTCAGGAAGATCATCTGGAGAAGGAAATGGCAACCCACTCCAGTACTCTTGCCTGGAAAATCCCATGGACAGAGGAGCCTGGAGGGCTGCAGTTCCTGGGATCGCAAAGAGCCGGACACTAGCGACTAAACATCAACAGTATAAATAATCCACAGTTAACAACACTCATGGAACAGAGTCAGGGCAGGCCAGGGAGCCCTCACAGGTAGAGGAATCACTGCAGAGGACATCAGAGAGGATGGGCATGCCTGGGATCACATCCAACCTAGAACAGTACCTACAACACGTTGGTCACAAAAATATTAAAAAGAAAGTCTGTTAAAACGCAGATTGCAGGGCCCCACTCCCCAGAGGTCCTGGCTCAGTCAACTCAGATATTTCACAAATTTCCCTCTCAAGGTCATCCTGACAGAAGCAGTCTTCAAACCACTCTTGGATAAACAGCATGCCAGGCGTGTCTCTCAAGGCCACACGGTCTGCATTGCAAACTTAGAGGTACCACTGTCAACACAATCACCAAGACTGTACCCAGAAGAGAGAGAACTCTGTGTAAGGAAGAGAGTAAAGTGAATCAGAGAGCATGAAATGCTGTGGCCAGGCACAGAGCCAGAAAACGGGAAGCCGAGAGAAGACTGGACTGAGGGACAAGGCCGCGGACGGAGCGTTTCAGGTTACAGCTTTTACACTGTGCCCCCAGCTCAACGTCAGATGGCCTCATGTTGGGCTGGATGGTGGCAGATAACTATATACTCCAATGACAATATGCGTATAAAACTGTACAGAACAAGAATAGAGGTGAGGAGACAGTTAAAAGCCTACTGCAATATCCTTTAACCATTGATACAGCTCATGGACTCTTTCTCCACTAATACAAAGCAGAGGTGATTTTACAAGGGAAGAAAAGGAACATCAAAAATCAGCATCCTGCTATAGTATCTTAGATGACCAGTGAATCAAAGTGAAACTCAGCCTTTGTTTATGCCTAAACTCCATTTAAGATCCAGAACTGTCCTATACATACTACTGTATAGAAAATGGATAACCGATAAGGACCTTCGGTATAGCACAAGGAACTACACTGTATATTTTATAATAACCTATAAGGGAAAATAATTTGGAAAAACAGATACATATGTATGTAACTGAAATGCTTTGCTATACACCTGAAACTAACACAACACTGTAAATCAACTAGACTTCAATTAAATAAGTAAATCTTTAATAAAGATCTAGAACTGCAGATTCAGATCATTTAGGAGGTATTTTACTTTTAAAATACATATATTTCATTTGAAACAGATTTTTAAGCTTATTTTATCAAAGATGTTAGTCACTCTTACTACAAAACCAGGATTTTGAAGCTAGCTACAAAGTGATTCTCATCATATGTTCAAGCTCTTATCAAAAGCTTTGCATCACCATAAAGGGGTTACAATTTAGACAAAGGGACATAGCACTGGGTCTACAAAACTGCTGCTGTAACCAGGTTCGATGCATGATACAGGATGCTCGGGGCTGGTGCACTGGGATGACCCAGAGGGATGGTACGGGGAGGGAGGAGGGAGGGGGGTTCAGGATGGGAACACGTGTACACCCGTGGCGGGTTCATGTTGATGTATGGCAAAACCACTACAATATTGTAAAGTAATTAGCTTCCAATTAAAATAAATAAATTTAAATTTAAAAAGAAATGTTTACCTTGAAATTTCATAGAATCCATTAACAAAATCATATTGTTTACATTTATAGGTTCTTTAATTCCCCCAATCCCCCACCAAGGCTTCCCTGATGGCTCAGACGGTAAAGAATCCACCTGCAATGCAGGAGACTTGGGTTTGATCCCTGGGTCAGGAAGATCCCCTGGAGAAGGAAATGGCAACCCATTCCAGTACGCTTGCCTGGAGAATTCCATGGACAGAGGAGCCTGGTGGGCTACAGTCCACGGGGTAATAAAGAGTTGGACATGACTGAGTGACTAACACTGTCAATCCCCCAAAATAGTTGCAATTGTCTCCCTGGCCTGTAATCACAGAGTCTTTGTACATTTAGACAATTAGTGGCCAAATTTTCATTCAATCAAATCATTGCTTGCCTTTAAATCCTAAACTTATTACCAAAATTAGCTTCAGTGACCTTGAGAAAAATTCTCAAGAAATTCTTTCCAAGTGAATATTTAACAATAAAACAGAACACTTTAAACAGAGAGAAATTTTACTTTGATCTCTTTTGTGGATCACTGAAATGGACCTGGGCTCAGGTCTTCTCATTGTCAGGCTCTACTTACCAAGAAAACTGACCAAACCACCATCCATTTCTATTCCAAATTATAGTTTTATGAAACTTTCATTTCATCATGAGGGAAATACCATGACTAATCAAAAAATGACTCTGTGATTAAACGATGCTTATACTGTAGCAAACCTTATCACTTTCTGATGGTAAATTTCATCAAAGACACAAGAACAAAGCAAAAAGTTGTTTACTTTCAAACCTCTAATCAATTCTTTTTTAAAGACAATAAAAGCTCTGACTTCAGCATTCTTACCGGTTTTTCCTGAAGTCTTTTTCTTCCTTTGATCTTCTTTGTTACTTTCAGCACCACCACAGATGCTAAAAATCTCCCCTGAAAACAAGGTCTGTCTGTCTGTTAGTTGCTCAGTCATGTCCGACTCTTTGTGACCCCATGAACTGTAGAGTGACAGGCTTCTCTGTCCATGGAATTCTCCAGGCAAGAATAATGGAGTGGATTGCCATTCCCTTCTTCAGGGGATCTTCCCAACCCAGAGATCGAACCCTGGTCTCCTGCATTGCAGGCAGATTCTTTACCGTTTGAACTACAGGGAAGCAGGGAAAACAAGATGGAAGTGTGAAAAGATAATGGACTTGGATTCCAGTTCCAAAAGATCTTAGTTCAAATATAATCTTTGCCACACATAGCAAAATTTGAGGGAATGCAGTTAGGTTTCTATAGCAGCTTTATTCAGAGCTGCCAAAACTTGAAAGCAACCAAGATATTCTTTAGTAGGTAAACTGGTAAATAAACTATGGTATAAACAGACAGTAAAACATTCTTCAGCACTAAAGAAAAATGAGCTATCAACTCATTAATAGACAATGAGAAGTCTTACATCAGGATCTTATAGTTTTCAGAGTACAGGTCTTTTGTCTCCTTAAATAGGTTTATCCCTAGGTTTTTCGTTTTTTTTTTTTTTTTTTTTTTTTAATGGGATGGTAAATGGAATAGCTTCTTGACTTTCTCTTTCTGATCTTTCATTGTTAGTGTATAGAAATGCAACCGATTTCTGTGTATTAATTTTGTAACCTGCAACTTTACTAAATTCATTGATGAATTCTGATAATTTCATAGATGCAAAAATACTCAACAAAATATTAGCAATACGTATCCAACAATACAGCAAAAAGATCATACACCATGATCAAGTGCAATTCACCCCAGGGATGCAAGGGTTTTTCATCATCCACAATGTGGTACACCACATCAACAAACTGAAGAATAAAAACCATACGATCATCTCAATACATGCAGAAAAAGCTTCTGACAAAATTCAGCACCCATTTATGATACAAACTCTCTAGAAAGTGGGCATAAAGGGTAGATATCGCAACATAATGAAGGGCATATATGACAAACCTACACCTAGCATTATACTCAATGGCAAAAAGCTGAAAGCATTCCCTCTAAGATCAGGAACAGGTCAAGGATGTCCTCTCTCGCCACTTTTATTCAACATAGTTTTGGAAGTCCTAGCTACATAAGTAAAGGGAATCCAAATTGGAAAAGAAGCTAAACTGTCACTGTCTGCAGATGACACGATACTAGACATAGAAGATCCTCGACATGGAGGCGTCTAAATGCATATTACTAAGTCCCCTAGAGGAGAAAACAGCAACCCACTCTGATGTTCTTGCCTGGAGAATCCCATGGACAGAGGAACCTGGTGGGCTACAGTCCACAGGGTCATAAAGAGTCGGACATGACTGAGCACGCAGGCACACAAAACTGGATGTAGCCAATCTGAAAAGGCTCTGTAACATGTGATTCCAATCATACGACATTCTGACAAAGGCAAAACTATGGAGACAGTAAAAAGATCAGTCGTTGCCAGGGGCTGCAGGGAGGGCAATGTGAAGAGATGAATAAGAGATTACAAAGGATGTTTAGGGCAGTGACAATGCTATATATGATACCATAATAATGGACACATATTATTAGACATTTGTCCAAACCCACAGAATGCACAAAACCAAGAGTGAACCCGAATGTAAACTATGGACTCTGAAGAGTAATGACACGTCCATGTAGGTTTATCAATTGTAACAGATACATCAATCTGGAGGGGGATGTTGACGATGTGCGAGGGTTGGGAGGCAGGTATTCATAACACATGAGAAATCTCTTATCTTTTTCTCAATTTTTTGTACACTTAAAAGCAATCTAGAAAAATTAAGTGTTTTATTTTTAAGTCATATACACTAATCAGACCATGAGACTGAATTTTTCTCACAGAAGGGAAAGCTGTCTCTCTTATCAAAATGAAGATATGTGGCAAGAAGAGTCACTTGTATGCACTTGGATAAGCCACTTATTCTCTCTCTAATCCTCTGTTTCCTATGATTTAAAATGAGGGTAATAAGTCACAAGAATTAATTATGTTCAAAATCTCTTGTATTTTTTTCTTAGTAGGAACCTAATAAAGTCAGCTGAATCCAATTAAACAAAGGTGAGGTTGTCTCCAGCATATAGAATACCAGGGTCATTCTAGCTGTCTTGATGCTGTGTTAAGTCACTCAGTCATATCCAACTCTTTGCAATCTGGGGATTCTCCAGGCAAGAATACTGGAGTGGGTTGTCTCACCCTTCTCTGGGGGATCTTCCCAACCCAGGGGTCAAACCCAGGTCTCTCACACTGCAGGTGGATTCTGTACACCACCTGTGCTACCAGGGAAGCCCAAGAATCCTGGAGTGGCTAGCCTATCCCTTCTCTAGGGGATCGTCCAGACCCAGGAATTGAACCAGGGTCTCCTGCATTGCAGGCAGATTCTTTACCAGCTGAGCTACCAGGGAAACCCAGCTATCATGTTAGGTTAGTCCTATAGGTACAGGGTCATAAGGAAAGTCTCCTGTATTTTGGGACATGCTGTACACAGATGCCGCTGGCTTGATTTCCTCTATGTCAAGATCAACCACTGTCAAATGCCTCCAAATGTTCATAAAAGCTAGAATTTTTCAGAGCCTTGTAGCCCAGTCAGTGAAATCTGTCCACCCCCAGCGCAGAGTGCAAACGCTCCGTCTATACTACCACCTCTTTGGGGCCAGCTCACATCTGGAGCACCCAGACCACAGAAGGATCTAGCTTATTGCTGCACATTTCCAAGACAGAGTCTTAGTGACCATATATAAACAAAGGACAACAACAACAAAAGGGGAAAAACAGAATCAAAAAGAAAATACATAAGAAACTGATTTGCACACACAGAGAGAAATTCTTCAAGCCTTTGGGGTTTGATCACCATCTCGGCTACAAAAGCTATTTCTGAATTGAGCACTTCCTCCAATGTTGATTAGAGGCAGAGAGCATGTCTCCTCTTCTGCATATGCCGAGGGTAATGTCAGTACTCAAAACCAAGAACGAAAAATGATGATGAAAACATGAGGCTAAAATCCCATGCAACCCTTGGCCAGCTCCTGCTTTTGAAATTCTAAATTACAGGCTGAACTATGTGGTTCCACATACCTGGCTAGTGGCTTCTCTCTTGGGAAATGACTCAATCATGGGTTTGTCTTTCTGGGGACGGCTAAGTTTTCTAAACGCCCTCTGTCCTCATAAGCCTACACACTTTTTGTTGATGGGAAATCTTGTGAAAAGCAGAACATTCAGGAGTCATTAATAGTCATACTCAGAAGCTTTCATACTTATCCCACAAAACCCTCCGAGCAGGCCTCCCTGTGGTTACTAAATTTTTCCTCTTGCTGAGATTTCCCAGCATGCTCTGGGATTATCAAGTAAAGCCAAATATTAAGAGGGAAATCTTGAAAGTCCTTCAGTGCCTGGGGTGGAATCAAATCAGACATGCCCTCCACTCTGGCACCAGCCAGCTGAGCTACAAACACTGACCCAGCCCACGCTGAGAAGACTCATCGTGAGTGGAAACCCATAATGTTGCTAGGATACATTGTCGTTTCTCAAAAGCGGGGGAAATGAAGTATATAAAACAGTGAGAGAGTTTGCAGAAATAACAGTTAATATTTACTTCAGGCATTCATCTGGACATGGCAACGTTGAAATGTTTTTCCTTCAGCATTTCTTTCTGCCCTCAAGGCCGTATATTGGATAAGATTCTGAATTCCTTAATCACAGCAGCTATGCACCATGTCTCAATTTGCAACTAAATGTAGTTTTTGCCAAAGTGAGTACTGGACTCAGAGAACAGTTAACATTAAAAATGGGGGGGGGGGGAGTGCTGATCTGGAGACAAAAACATGGAAGCTCATATTCCTGGTCAAATGAATTTTATTATGCTGCGTTTTAGTGTCTTCTTTATGTATTCTACTTGGTTGCTCAGATTGTGAAAATTACAAAATGAAAATTAAGTGGCTGTGTAATACCTGACTTGTCAGTTTTTCCACCTGGCATTGCTTTCTCTTGCAGCATTAACTCTGTCTCAAGGAGAGGACACATGAAATATGAAAAGCCACCTGTCTCATTTAGTGAAATGGGAAGGGTAGCAGGCTGGAAGCAAGAGGGCCCGATGCCTGCCTAATCCATGTCTGCTGCTTTATGCTATGTGTCCTTCAGCAAATCCCTGGAACTCCCTGGGCTCTACCTGTGTTCAAGCTTTTACAGGAAATACCATTCTCAGTCAAGGAAAAAGAATCTCTTAAGATTGTTGTCTTTAAATGAAAATCTTTGTGCGTGAAGGGGCAGGTCTGCTAAATACTCCAGTCTGAATAATCTGAATAACCAGTCTGTCTGTCAAATTTTGAAAAATGGTGTTTATGGAAAAAAGCTGCTAGTTCAGCTCAAAAGTCAACCACCAAATGCTTTTTTGTGTTCTTTTCTATGTATTAGGAAGACTTTATTTGTACTCCCCATATCAGCACATAGGCGGTAAAGACATGCACATCCGAGGATCGTGATTTAATAAAATTAATAACACTGCTGCTTCATCAACGTCATTCCTAAGTGAAACTCTTTGCTTTGCTTTCTGCCAGTGCATGCAGATGAAGAATAAAATGTCTGCTAGTGCAGCTGGTGGTGCTGTCTTGATTTGTGCTAAGATGTCAGCAGTTTTATCCACCTTTGCTTCTGTACTATCACTGCAAATGTCAACAGAGTGAGAAAAGCAAAACTGAGAACAGATTTGACCTCACAGACTCCCTGGAAGTGTCTCGGGATCACTAAGCAGCCAGACAATGCTTGGACAATCACTGTGTTCACAGTAATATAAAGACGTGATGGTTACACGTGTGGCTACTGGAGAGAGGAGAGAAACAGAGAACAAAGCAGGATTCATTTCATAAAATAACTCATCAGACATGAAATAATCAGACATCTGGTTCGATAGTATGGATATCATGTATTTTTCCTTTGGTATTATCATCAACTCTGTTTAAAATTAGAATATGTGTTAGTTGGCCAGTCATGTCCAACTCTCTGTAGCCCACCAGGATCCTCTGTCCATGAAATTCTCTAGGCAAGAATACTGGAGAGGTAGCCAGTCCCTTCTCCAGGGAATCTTCCCAACCCAGGGATCAAACTCAGGTCTCCTGCTTTGCAGGCAGATTCTTTACCATCTGAGCCACCAGGGAAGCCCCAAATAGAGTATGCTGCTGCTGCTGCTGCTGCTAAGTTGCTTCAGTAGTGGCCGACTCTGTGCAGCCCCATAGACAGCAGCCCACCAGGCTCCCCCGTCCCTGGGATTCTCCAGGCAAGAACACTGGAGTGGTTTGCCGTTTCCTTCTCCAATGCATGAAAGTGAAAAGTTTACTTTCAAATAGAGTATACTAGCTAATAAAGGGCTTCCCGGGTGACTCAGTGCATAAAGAATCCTCATGCAATGCAGGAGATGAAGGATATGAGGATATGCGGGTTCGATTCCTGGGTGGGGAATATCCCCTGGAGGAGGGCATGGCAACTCATTCCAGTATTCTTGCCTGGAGAATGCCATGAACAGAGGAGTCTGGCAGGCTACAGTCCATGGGGTCGCAAGAGAGTCAGACACAGACTCAGCGACTAAAAGCAAGAGCACTTATAATACCTAATACAATGTAAATGCCATGTAAATAGTTGTTGCCAAAGCATCACAAATTCGAGTTTTGGTGTTTGGTACTTTCTGGAATTTTTTCCCTTTTCCCAACTCTTTTGATCCACTGTTGGTTCAATCTGCTGATACGGAACATACAGATATGGAGGACTGACTGTATGCCCAAGAAACTATCATCACAATCAAGTAAATATATCCATCACCCCCCAAATTTTCCATGTGCTCCTTTCTAACAAGGCAGAGCATACTGCTATGACCATAAATCCCCCTTCCATGTGTAGAACCAACAGAAATTAACACACATGTTCAGTGAAGGCATGTATTAGAAGGCTGATAGCAACATTGTTTTAATAGCCCCACGTTGGAAATTGGCCAAACACTCATAAACAGAAGATGGAGGCACACAGCAGAACCTCGTATGACAATTAGAAAGAATTATCTCCAATTACACATATTCATATGGTTGAATCTCATAAAAGATGAGAGAAACAAGCCAGATGCATAAGAGTATATACTATACTATTTTATTTATATAAGTCCAAAGCCAGCCAAAAACAATCTGTGCTTTTAAAAGAATCAGGATAATAGCTGTCCTCAGAGGTAGAAGGGGAGCTACTGAAAGGAACATAACAAGGCTTTAGGGGTGCTTATAATGAACTATTTATTGATCCAAACGGTGACTATATGAATGTGTTCAATTTGTAGAAATTTATCAAGCTGTTCCTTATGTGTAATTTTCTGCAATGTACTACCATAATTTTCTTTTTGTAAAATTGATAAGCTTTATCAAAAGTTTTAAGAGTGTTACCAAGATCTTTCTCTTTTATGTAGATACTGAGAAGATGGCCAGTTGGCAGAGTTAGTACAGTGCGGTGAATTCACAATAAACTAGAAAGCCAGGGTTATATAGCATGGTGCATCTGGGGAACATTGTAACCAGCCAGGAATGGTTATTGCTAGTCACAGAGCCGAAAGCTCTCAATAAATTTTGTTTCCTCCATTGCACACTGTCTAATGATTGGCAAAGAAATAAAATATAGAATCAAGAAAGCCAGAATGCCCTCTGCAAGAATAAAATGTGCTGCCAGTATGGCACACAGCTGTACCTCCAACCAAAGTTGCATGGAGCTGATGAGAGGTCCAAGCTGCTTCATGACTTGGAGAGCTTGTGTGCGTCCCTTTGCCAGAAGCACAGTTAGAAAAAGCAAGCAGAAAATATGTTTCTGCTGAGAAGATCCCTGAGGGAAGGAAGGAAAATTCCTCTCCAACCAAGAGAGGAAAGGAGAAGAGAGTATCAACTTCTTGTCTTTTTAATGACGAGGAAGCAAAGGAGAAATTCTTTATCTACCTGAACAAGTGTTATTTTCCCTTAGTCCTCACATAATGCCCAAGAACTACTTGGTTATCAGAGCTTATATTAAAAACTTCAACTCTTCTTGTATTGGTTTTCAATTTTACAATTTCTGTTAATGACACAAGGACCATAGCAAGCTTCTTACAGTTTTCTTGTATCTTCTATACGGCTTTGTAACTGAAAGACAAAACCTGACAAAACTGGGGGAAAAGTGAATGCCCAAAATGGGCAATGGTTAAACACATCATGGCATGTCATGGAGTATCACAGTCATTAAAAAAAATCAATCAATTCACTTCTAGAACCAAGATGGCGGTCTCTAAATAGCATTTTCCAATAAAAGGGGACATTCTTCCCTGGAGAAATGACTCAATCCAGATTTGGTGTTCAGTCTAGCATATCTTATTGTGCCAGAAAGTACAGAAAACATCATGAATTACTGGGGTTTTATTAAAAGAAAACAAAAGGAGAAAATCTGAGGGGTTTCCACTGGCCAAGGATCAAACCATTTGGACATCCAACAAAATAATGGCTGCAAATAAAATATATAGGTATGAAAATCTATGAGTCCAAAGATGTAACTGACAATCACTATGGGTTGTTAAAACACCAACTCAGTTTTTAAAAAATTGACAAATAAACAAAATAAAGCCTTTATTCTGCCTTTCCTAATACCTTGGGGGATTACCAATGATTGACAAAGGAGAGGTCCTCAGAGAAGAATCCCAGAAAATAAAAGCAGAAACATATCGATAGATTTAGAGAATCATTCTTCAACTCTGAGTGAAATAATGGATATAACTAATGTTCACTTCTGAGCGCTAAAACCATTCAGTTCAGTCGCTTCATCATGTCGGACTCTTGCCACCCCATACATTGCAGCATTCCAGGCTTCCATGTCCATCACCAACACCTGGAAATTGCTCAATCTCATGTCCATCAAGTTGGTGATGCCATCTAACCATCTTATCCTTTGTCATCCCCTTCTCCTCCTGCCTTCAATCATTCCCAGCATCAGGCTCTTTTCCAATGAGTCAGTTCTTTGCATCAGGTGGCCAAAGTTTGGAGTTTCAGCTTCAGCTTCAGTATCAGTCCTTCCAATGAATACTCAGGACTGATTTCTTTGAGGATGGACTGGTTAGGTCTCCTTGCAGTCCACAGGACTCTCAAGAGTCTTCTCCAACATCACAGTTCAAAAGCGTCAATCCTTTGGTGCTCAGCTATCTTTATAGTCCAACTCTCACACCCATACATGACCACTGGAAAGACCATAGCTTTGACTAGATGGACATTTTGGCAAAATAATGTCTCTGTTTTTTAATATGCTGCCTGGGTTGGTCATAGCTTTTCTTCCAAGAAACAAGGGTCTTTAAATTTCATGGCTGCAGTCACAATCTGCTGTGATTTTGGAGCACAAGAAAATAAAGTCTGTCACTGTTTCCACTGTTTCCCCATCTATTTGCCAGGAAGTGATGGGACCAGATGCCATGATGTTAGTTTTTATTCAAAAAACTAAGTTGAGTTTTAAGACAATTTTTCCCCTCTCCTCTTTCACTTTCATCAAGAGGCTCTTTAGTTCTTGTTCACTTTCTGCCATAAGGGTGGTGTCATCTGCATATCTGAGGTTATTGATAGTTCTCCCAGCAATCTTGACTCCAGCTTGTGCGTCATCCAGCCAGCATTTCACATGATGTACTCTGCATATAAGTTAAATAAGCAGGGTGACAATGTACAGCCTTGACGTACTCCTTTCCCAATTTGGAACCAGTCTGTTGTTCCATGTCCAGTTCTAACTGTTGCTTCCTGACCTGCATACAGGTTTCTCAGGAGGTGGGTAAGGTGGTCTGGTATTCCCATCTCTTTCAGAATTTTCCATAGTTTGTAGTAATCCACACAGTCAAAAGCTTTGGCATATTCAATAAAGCAGAAATAGTTTTTCTAGGATTCTCCTGCTTTTCGATGATGCAACAGATGTTGGTAATTTCATCTCTGGTTCCTCTGCCTTTTCTAAAACAAGCTTGAACATCTGGAAGTTCATGGTTCACATACTGTTGAAGCCTGGCTTGGAGAATTTTGAGCATTACATTGCTAGCATGAGATGAGTGCAATTGTGTGGTAGTTTGAGCATTCTTTGGCATTGCCTTTCTTTGGGATTGGAATGAAAACTGACCTTTTCCAGTCCTGTGGCCACTGATAAGTTTTCCAAATTTGCTGACATATTGAGTGCAGCAAGTTCACGGCATCATCTTTCAGGATTGGAAATAACTCAACTGGAATTCCATCACCTCCACTAGCTTTGTTTGTAGTGATGCTTCCTAAGGCCCACTTGACTTCACATTCCAGGATGTCTGGCTCTAGGTGAGTGATCACACCATTGTGATTATCTGGGTCATGAAGATCTTTTTTGTATAGTTCTTCTGTGTATTCTTGCCACTTCTTCTTAATATCTTCTGCTTCTGTTAGGTCCATACCATTTCTGTCCTTTATTGTGAGCCCATCTTTGCATGAAATGTTCCCTTGGTATCTCTAATTTTCTTGAAGAGATCTCCAGTCTTTCCCATTCTATTGTTTTTCTCTATTTCTGAACTTCATTTCAGACACCTTTGTTGACTTTGAGGGCTACTCCATTTCTTCTAAGGGATTCTTGCCCACAGTAGTAGATATAATGGTCATCTGAGTTAAATTCACCCATTCCAGTCCATTTTAGTTTGCTGATTCCTAGAATGTTGATGTTCACCCTTGCCATCTCCTGTTTGACCACTTCCAATTTACCTTGATTCATGGACCTAACATTCCTGGTTCCTATGCAGTATTGTTCTTTACAGCATCGGACTTTACTTCCATCACCAGTCACATCAGCATCTGGGCGTTGTTTTTGCTTTGGCTGCATCTCTTCATTTTTTCTTGAGTTATTTCTCCACTGATCTCCAGTAGTATATTGGGTACCTACCAACCTGGGGAGTTCATCTTTCAGTGTCCTATCTTTTTGCCTTTTCATACTGTTCATGGGGTTCTCAAGGCAAGAATACTGAAGTGGTTTGCCATTCCTTTGTCCAGTTTACCACATTTTGTCAGAACTCTCCACCCTGACCCATCTGTCTTGGGTGGCCCTACACTGTATGTCTCATAGTTTCACCGAGTCAGCTGTGGTCCATGTGATCAGTTTGATTAGTTTTCTGTGATTGTGGTTTTCAGTCTGTCTGCCTTCTGATGCATAGGAATAAGAGGCTTATGGAAGCTTCTTGATGGGAGAGACTTACTGAGGGGGAAACTGGGTGTTGTTCTGATAGGTGGGGCCATGCTCAGTAAATCTTTAATCCAATTTTCTGTTGATGGGCGGGGCTGTGTTCCCTCCCTGTTATTTGACTTGAGACCAAACTATGGTGGAGGTAATGAAGAAAAAGGTGACCTCCTTCAAAAGGTTCTGTGCACGCACTGCTGCACTCAGTGCCCCGACCCTGCAGCAGGCCGCTGCTGGAGACTCTGGCGGAGGTGGGGGTGGGGTTTGTGCCAGAGGGACCCTCACCCAGTGAGTCACAGAGAGCAAGGGCCGCCAAACCATTAGGAAAGGTTAATAAGGAAGTTTATATTGGCAAAAGGAAGCTGACCACACTTGAACTCACTGATCAATTTTGATGTCACTTGAAGAGGGCCAGCCAACATTCTGTTCTTCCTGATGCTGATGAAAGAGGAAGCACAGTGTCACCAGCTATTAAGTATTCTTGCTAAAGAAACTAAACCTGAATCTCATCAATCCTCTATATTCAGTTAAGGAAAGACATGATGAATGTAAGTGACATCATAGGATAAAACAAGCCAAATCTAGAAAACGGGAAATTCTATGAGGAAAATAACATGGTTTCTTCAATAATTAGGGCATTAAAGAGGGAGAGAAATGGCAAACTGTCATAAATTTAAAAAATATTCATAAGACATATCAGGAAAATGCAGTGTTTGGCATTTGAATCCTCATTCAGACAAATCAACTATTAAAGAAAGGCTTCTTTGAGGCAATCAAAGGGATCTGAACGTGAACTGGATATAAGATGCTTTTAAAGCCTATTATAAATTTTAAGTGAGAATAGTATTATAGTTAATTTTTTTTTAAGCATCTATGTTAGTGAAACATACAGAAGTGTTTACTGGACAAAAATAATCAAGTCTAGGTTTGTGCAAAAACATTTCAGCAAAAAATAAATGAAAACATTTCAAAGCCAAGCGGAATAGATGAAATAAGATTGTCGAAATGCCAAGAGTTGTTGAAGCCAGCTGATAGGCAATGAGAATTCATCATGTGGTTTTCCCTATCTTTATATGTGTCTTAAATTTTCCATTTTGAATTTTAAAATAATGAAAGAATTTCCAGAGTTCTGACAGTAGTCCTGGAGCATTTTCCATGATCTCCTGTTGAAAGAAAGAAGCCAGATGGCCCCACTGGGCCAAATCAAGAAAGGAAAAACCGAAGCCAGAGTTCCCATCAAACCTTGCCCATAAACTGATCACAGAGAGTAGGAAGGATCCTTGTTCTCTCACAACAAGATTTGAAGAGCAGTTCCAATGATCTCCAGGTCACTAAGTATGGATTTCTTCAGCAAGAAATGATGCAAGTCCAGCTACTCGGTCTCTCAGGCCTGCAAGCTTCCAGTTCCCCAGGGCCTCTACACTCAGGCAATATTCTTAGTGAAGATAAACAGGAAACTCAGACAGCTACTGCAGTGCTTCCAATGCAGTGATGTTGCTAGATGTGTATTCATGCTACACAAAGGTCTGAAATACAATTTGTAAAACAGTCACATAAAGAGGGATTTTAATTGTATAATAATGGTGGGAAAGCAATCTGACAATGGATGTTGAAGTCTTTAAAATGATCATACCTTTTACTTAAATAGCTCAACTTTTAGGACTCAAATCTATGTAAATAATCTGAAACAACAGAAATAAGCTTCAATCACAAAGATCTTCATCACAGCCTTATTTATAATAGTAAACACCAACAAAATCCTAAATGTCTGTAAATAGAAAAACAGTAAGAAAGTCAGAGAGAAAAATAGCCAAGAAAATAATGTAATATTATGGAGCCATAATCAATTATGTTTCAAATCGGTCCAATTCAACAAACAATTATTGCTGCTTCAAATTTCTGCACCTTTCTAGCAGTTCATAATCTAGTGGACAGATAAATACAAAAGAATACTTGACACAGATTGTGGTTAAGTGCCACAAAAGCATGGAGAAGCCTCAACTATCTCAGGAGAGGAGAATGAGGACTGAAGAGGCAAAAAGGAAACTCAGGGATGCCTTAATTTGGTCATTTCGTGTGATTTGGCAGTTTATTGTGGGGAAGTTTGAAATGCATAGAAGATGCTTCTAATCAACTCCTAGAAGAACGATGGAGATGAAACATTAGTAATGAGTAGGAGTTAGCAACAGAACAGGAGCAAGCAGGGAAAAATATGTTCTAGGCAGCAGGACTGGCCTGTGCAGAGGCCCAGAGGGGGAAAAGGGAATGAGATGTCTGGGGCAGCATAGGGTTTGTGGGTGGCACAGAAGCAGAGATGACAAGAGAAGCAACCCTTTCAAGAGTTTATCTGGAAGAAGGGTGAGAGCTAAGGCAGCAACTGCAAAGACCGTGCTGTCAGCGGGATGCTTTTATTTTTACTATGCGTAGGAAGACGCTAGTATTTAATGATTAAAGATGTAGTATTTAATGATTGGATGCTGATTAGAGATTAAAGAGTTATGAGAAAGATAAAATAAGCAGGGGCTACAGAAACTCAGACTGGAGAAAGGAGACTTTTTTGTTGGACATTTATTCCAAAAAGGAAGAGATGGGGTGGATGTAGGATAGTAGGTTTGAACTTTGGAAGTTGGGGTATGTCTATTTTCAGTTAGGGGAAGGGGTGAGGCACCTGCCAAGAGTGTAAAAGAGGAGGTGGGGAAAGATGTTTAAAAAAAGAAAGAAAAAAGCAAGATAATGTATAGTTCAGTTCAGTTCAGTTCAGTCACTCAGTCGTGTCCGACTCTGCGTACAGTGCAAATAAGAAAATAATATGAACTCATTTTTTGTAAAACAATGGCATGTTTTGTAAAACACATATAAAAAATATATTATACATATACATGTATGTATGTTTACATGTGACTTTACAAGCCAAGCACTGAGAATGATTTGGAAGGGCACATGCTAGATTATACACATGGGCTAGCCAGGGGTGGAAGCTGACACAGGTCAGGAAAGGGTAGGTAAGGGCAAATAAAGAAAAAAATATTTATCTTAAAAAATGGTATTATGATATGACCCAATGTATAGATTTTATGAAACTACTCAAATGCTTGTATTTCTGAATGTATAAAGAAAAAAGTTTTCAGTCTTAAGAATCAGCAAAAGCAGCTCACATTTCTGAAACTCAACTGTTTTCCTGCCACTGGAGTCTCGGTAGCTGCAGTAAAGCTCTGCAAGGCTGCCTGTACACGAATAGGAGCAAACAAGGACTCTTAGTAACAATATACATGAGCTGAGGTGAGGCAAATAGAAATGGGTGTCTTGGAGATGGGGGGCTGGCTGGAAACCAATACGTCCGAAATGCACTGAACACCGTGGTGTAATCAAGGATGGCAAAGAAACAGAATGAAATGTCAGCTGAGCATACAAGAGAGAATAGGTATCTTTTTCAGATCCCAGGTATCAGGCAAACTGTACCCAAGCACCAGGCAGTCACAGGGCAGAGGAAAAGTGCCGATCCAGAATCAGAGGTCTATATACCAACCTTGGCCACCTACCAACTGTATGCACGACCTTGGAAAAGAAATATGATCTCTTAGTCTCGGTTTCTACACAGGTAAAAAGGACAAGAAAAAAATAACATCTCACTTATGATCAGGTGAGTAATACACATGTATTTTACCATGTGCTTTAAAAAGCACTTTATTTTTAAAATGCTGCACATACGAAAATGCCAAAAAAGATCACTGACTGGCCCACACACATACATGCACACCTTACCATTCACATATACATCCATACATGGAAATATATACCATTCACATATAGAAATGCTGTACATATGCAAGTGTACAACTCTTCTCCTAAATTATAGATGAGAAACCAAGCCTTAAGGATCTTAAAAAACTAATCTACACTGTAATCCACTATAATTATTTTGAGACCCAGCAAAGACAGGTATTTTTAAAGCCTTATTCATAGCTGATAAATAGTATTTCTGATCTGGAGAGGGATTTGTAATCTCTGACCTGGAAAATTTCTAAACCCCGGTGCTGTGACTGAGTTATGTCCCACCAGAATTCATATGTTGAAGCCCTAACCTCCAATGTGATGGTATCTGGAGATAGAGCCTCTGGGAGGTAGTTAGGTTTAGATGAGGTCATGAGGAGGGGGCCTTCATGATGGGATTCGTGCCCTTAAAAGCAGCAGCACTGGACCAACTGCCCTTTTTCTCCTACGTAAGGACACAAGAAGGCAGCCATCTGCAAGCCAGAGAAGAAAGCCCTCACCAGAAAATGAACTCTGGCAAAGCTTGATCTTGGACTTTCCAGCTTTTCCAGAGCTTTGAGAAAATAAATCTCTGTTGTTTAACAATCACCCGCCAACCTATGCTGTTTTGTTATGGGAGCCTGAACAGACTGAGACATCAGGTCAGGAGCCTTTACATCATATCTTCACAATATCCTAAACTCCCTATATCTCGGACTTCCTAGTGGCTCAGTGGTAAAGAATCCACCTGCCAATGCAGGAGACGTAAATTTGATCCCTGGATCAGGAAGAGTCCCTGGAGAAGGAAATGGCAACCCACTCCAGTATTCTTGCCTGGAGAATCCCAGGGACAGAGAAGCCTGGCAAGCTAGTCCATGGGGTCGCAAAAGAGTCCAGCATGACTTAGCGACTAAACAACAACAACAAATCCTGTATCTCATCACTCTGTATTGTTAGTGTCACTTCTGGCCATGTGACCTTGGATAAGTTGAGGACTTTCCCACATCTTAGTGTAATGATTAAGTGATTTAATACATGACCTCACCTAGAATAACATCCGGCAAATAGTAAACATCTAGTAAGTATGAAAAGCTGATTTTGTCATTCACTGTATCGTCATGGGACTACCTGGCTAAATTATAAACTCCATGAGGGCCTATGGACTTTGATTATGCCTAGGAATGAACGCGGTGACACAGCACGTAAGTAAATATTCGCTAAATTAACAGCCAGATGATGAGAAAGGAGAGAGTGATTAGGAGAAAGGAAACATTTTCAGGAAGCATATACCACATCTACACATAGAAACGAGAGCTATCTTCTCAGAGATTTTAACAGAAATGTATAATTTGCAATTTAATTGATTCATCACACAGCCAAAAAGATGAGGAAAGAATAGTATAATATTCTCGGAACAACTGTCTTGCATATAATAAAATATCCATTGTAGAATTTTTGGGGGGTGTGCTCTACCCTAAAACCCATTAGGCTGCTGGAACACCCATTGTGAAGGTTTTGGTTTTTCATTTAATTTTAATAAAATATTTTACTGGAGGAAAGTTTGGAGTGTGATACCAATGAAGTGTGTCTACTGCTTTAGGTGACATTTCATTTCTGGACACCTGTGGAGATGAATACACTAATCCCAATGTCTGGGAATTTTGGTTGCTGGTTACCCAAAAATGAAATGTCATGTATGAAAACTTATTTTTTATTGTTTAATATCCAACTGTCTGTCCAGCAAATCAGAATGACAAAAAATAACAGCTATTTCAGGATGCGGCACTACATGCATGACAGAAAATGCATCTCACTTGGAACTTCAGTCCTATTCTTGATGAAAGATCTATGAAACATGAACTTTAAAATATTCCTCATTACCCCCTGAATAAGGGTGATTATGATCCTTTAATTTTGCTTTGACTGAAAGTAAAAAGCAAAAGCATGGCTATACTGCACAGTTGCAGCCATACCATATGCATAAACAATCCATATCTCTAGGCAAACCTTTTATAGTCTAAATAAGTCTAGAAGACAATGAGAGCAGTAAGTTAGATTTAAACGCAAGATGTTGATCTGTAGCTCAAGGAAGTCAGAGCAGACAGAGAGCCTGTTTATTTCAGCATAATTCCCACCTTGGACTAAACTGTCTGAAGAAATTTAGCATTACTCTGCTCCACTAAAGACCAAATAAGTTGCATAATTGCATAATTTAATGTCCCCAAAACAAGAAGAGGAGAAAATTCTTTTTTGGTCCATTCTCCAGCATTCAAACATAATGCCAAGATAAGGCTTCCCAGAGATTTCTAACCTAACTGTTGGTGTTGGACAAAACCCATGAGTCCTCTCTGTCAGAATACCCCACATCAATTCCTATGGAAAAGAAGGAAAGAATCAATATTCATGAAATCCTTGTGTACATTTGTTTGGGAAGGTCACATCATGTTTGGAGAGAGTCAAGAAAATCTACTTCTCCTCCTTCGGAAATCTTCAGTGACCATCACTGTTTCCATGCACCAAACTCCCCACTGACAAGAGTAAGGGGTAAGCTAATTAAATAAAGTTTGGAACATGCTGCTTAATTTCTTCATGAAAAGGTCCTCCCTTGTTTTGTGTATGTTTGTTCAAAGGAATTACCTTGCAGTTCTGGCTACATCACATTGATAATTGCTTCAAAAGATGTATTTCCTTCTCTTGTCTAGTGACTCTTCACTCTTTCCCTGGGTACTAGCATCTGGTCATATGATTTTCAGTATTATTTGCATGCTGATGATGCCCAAGCTTATAAAGTCATCCCTGATTTTCGTTTGAGTTTCAGACTTTTATGTGGAACTTCCCACTTGATGTATTCATTGGGATGAAGAATAGAAATCTCAAACATAAACCTTTTAATCATAACTCAATTCCCATCCCATACCTATTTCTCTCACAGGCATCTGCTCACTTGCTCAAACTCCAGATCTATGATTCATCCTTGATTATTTCTTCCCTTCTTCATCAGCAACTCCTGTCAGACTGGACTCCAAAATAAATAATGAACAAGTACAAACAAATTAATTAACATAGTGATAAGTGTCTTGAAGACTATGAATCAGGATGATATGAGAGGATGGAGTGGGGAGGTACTTTTGGTAGGGTCATCAGGGTAGGCCTTTTTAGGAAGGTGACAATTTGGTCATCTGGACATCTGGATGGAGACATTTCCAGGCAGAATCAACTACTCTTACGAAAAAGAAAGAAGGCTGTTTTGAACGAGGGAGGAAATACCATGATCTCTGGCTGCAAAGGGAGATAGGGGTCAACTCACATAGGACACTTTAAGCCAAAATAAGCACTTTGAAGTATTTACCCAAGCACAATAGCAAGTCATCAGCAGGTTTTAACCTGGGGATAACCAGATATGTTTTATTTTTAGAAGATCACTCAAGATCAAGATCCTCGGGCAACATGAGCTGAATTCAGTTGCATCCTTCTACTACCTTCGCCACCACACAAAGATACTATTGATCCAACTGAATACAACAGAAATGCTGTGTAAAAGCACACAGCAATAAAATAGAATACATAATCAATTCAGAAGAAGGGAAGGAGGGAGAGGAGGAAAGAAGGGAGAAAGGAAGAGAAAAACCTTAAGAAACCAAGATGAAAAAAGAACTCAAACACTGTGTGGTAATGCTGACAAGTGCTGAGAGAGAAGCCCAAGGTGGCCTGGGTATGCGTGTCAGCCCTGGATTCTAGAGTGGGAAGCAGGGTGGGCGTGGGGGTGAGGGGGTGGAGGTGTACTCTACCTTGCAGGTGGAAAAAGGGGACAGGGCCTGGGGGCAGTGTGAGGCAGGAGAAGAATCCTGCAGAGGCTGAAGCTCCTGAAAGGATTCCCTGTCTGGATAAACAAGATTAGAAAAACCTCACCCATCAGCTCAAGGAAGAGGAAAGAAAGGCTTGCAAATTGCTGGGAATCTGAGTGGAAAACAAAGCCTTTCATGAAACTGAAACCCTGTAACAGAAATGGCATCAGAAGTTACAATGCCCAGCGAGTGTAATAAACTTAAGTCAAGAGGATATTACGAAAACTTCTCTAGAACTAGTGAATCCCTGAAGTCCAGGCTAAAGTAAATGCAAAATTGAGCACCAGGGAGTGTCTGACTTACATGGAGAAAACCACAAGAACTCACAACAAAAAAATTGCAAAACACACAAGAAATGAAACCATTTGAAGGAGAAGAGCAGCTACAACCATTAACAGATGTAATACCAATATTCTACAGTAGCAGACAAAATCTGAAAGAGATTATGAAATAAGAATGGAAACTAAAATCAAAGAGCTTATGCTAAGGAAAAAGAAAACACAAGTTGAAAACAAAAACAAAACACATATTGCTCTAAACATTAAAAAAAGTATTTATTCCAAAACAATTTTAAGAACAAAGCTGGATGCCTCACATTTCCAGACTTCAAAACATGTTACAAAGCTACAATAATTGAAACAGTATGGTCCTGATAGAAAGACAGACATATGAACAGATGGAACAGAACAGCTCAGAAACAAACTATGCATACATGGTCAAATGATCTTTGACAAGGGTGCCAAGACTACACCATGAGGAAAGGATAGGTCAACAAACTTGCCTGGGGACTTCCCTGGCGGTCCAGTGGCTAAGACTCTGCACTCCCAATGCATGGGGCCTAGGTTCAATCCCTGGTCAAGGAACTAGATCCCACATGCTATAACTAAAGATCCCGTGTGCCACAACAAAGATCAAAGATCCTATATGCTGCAACCAAATAAATAAATATTTTTAAAGGACAAAAAAAAAAAAAAAAACCCACACACACAAATGTGCCTGGAAAACTAAATATCCATGTGCAAAAGAATAAAACTGGACCCTTATTCTATACCATGCCCCAAAATAAATTCAAAATAGAATAAAGATTTAAATGCATGACCCAAAAGTATAAAACTCTTGGAATAAAATATAGGGAAGGCTTCATAACATTGGTATTGGCAATGATTTCTTAGATATGGTAACAAAAGAAAAAATAGACAAGTGGAACCACATAACTAAAAAGCTTTTGTGGAGCAAAGGACTATCAACAGAGTACACAAAATAATACACAGAATGAGAGAAAATATTTGTAAACTATGTATCTGAGGAGTTAGTATCCAAAAGTACATAAGAACTCCCACAAGTCAATAACAAGAAAAAAAAATTTTAATGGGCAAAGGACTTAAATAGACATGTCTCCAAAGAACACATACATGTACCCATAGGTACATAAAAAGATATTCAACATCACTAATCATCAAGGAAATGCAGATTAAAACCACAATGCAATATCACCTGACACCTGCTTGTGTGGCCATCCTCAAAAAACAAAACAACAAAAAAATCCCAAGCCTTGGTGAGGATATGGAGAGAAGCTGAAATCTTGTGCCCTGTTGGAGGGAATGTAAATTGGCGCAGCCACTGTGGAAAACAGAAAGGAAGTTCCTCAAGAAATTAAAATAGAACAGCACATGATCAAGCAATCCCACTTTAGGATATCTGTCCAAAAAAAAAAAAAAAAGAAATCAGGATCTCAAAGAACACCATGTGCACTCCCAAGTTCACAGCAGTATTATTCACAATAGCCAAGAGGTAGTAACAACCTAAGTGTCTATGAACAAACGGAGGAATAAAGAAAATATGGTATATATATACAACAGAGTGTTAGACCTCAAAAAGAAAGAAATCCTATCATGTGCTACAACATGGATGAACTCTGAGGATGTAATGCTAAAGGTACTGGCACTTTAACATAATGTTAAAGCCCTTTGGGGACATAATGAAAAAGCCAATCAACATGAAGGCAAATATGGCATAATTCCAATGATATGATGTATCTGAAGTAGTCAAACTCATGGAAGCAGAAAGTAGAACGGTGGTTGCCAGTGGTTGGGGGTGGGAAGGGGAGAAATGAGGAGTTATTGTCCAGTGGGTATAGAGTTTCAGTCTATAAGAAAGTTGATGAAAGATGAAAAAGTTCTAGAGAGCTACTGTGTAACATTGTACATTGCACATAAAACTAAAATACTGTGCTGCACACTTAAAAATTTGCTGAGGACAGATTTCATGTTATGTGATTTTTAGCACAATAAAATATATTAGGGATGCATCTTAATAAATGATTTTATATTCAAGAAATTATTCATTAAATTTTAAAAACTCAGTGAATACAGCAGATGAGAACCAGCTCAAGACAAAATTAGTTGACTCCAAATACATTTGAGGAAATTACACAAAATGCAGCATAAATGCAAAGGAATATACAATCTGCAGGAGGGAGTAAGAAATATAAAGACTAGAAGAAAAGTTCCAACGTACATCCACTAGGATAATAAGAAAGAATTGTAGAAAAGCAATATTTAGGTCACAGGACCCTAGTCATCTGGGCATAAAGTTTGGTCCAAGGGTGAACATATGTCCATACATGCCCAAATAGAATACCTCTTTACAAGAGATATATGATGTTGGGAGATTTAATAACTTGTCACTGGGTTGCAAGATACAATGTCAGAAGCAGCATATTGTGCTTTGGGTGGTGGACTTATGGGATGGGGCAGCATGAGCTGGAAAACTTTTACAATTCCTTAACTTTGTTCCATACCTATTTTATTCTTTTCTTTACACCAGCTACATCTGGGGGGACCCTAAAAACAAAGACACACTTCTGAGCATACACTGTGAACCCCACACTTTCCTAGGCAGTGGGAATGAGCAAGACCCGATCCATGGAGAACCAGAATGCCAGGGGCTGGAAGCGTCAGAAGGCAGCCTCCTTGCGTCACATCCAGAGCCCCTCTGCTGTATCTTCCTCCCTCTAGAGCACTGTGCACCAGGCAAGATGATGCCTGAGGGCTAAATAAAGGTACTTTAACCCCCTCTCAAAAGTTATGACCAACCTAGATAGCATATTCAAAAGCAGAGACATTACTTTGCCAACTAAGGTCTGTCTAGTCAAGGCTATGGTTTTTCCAGTGGTCACGTATGGATGTGAGAGTTGGACTGTGAAGAAGGCTGAGTGCCGAAGAATTGATGCATTTGAACTATGGTGTTGGAGAAGACTCTTGAGAGTCCCTTGGACTGCAAGGAGATCCAACCAGTCCATTCTGAAGGAGATCAGCCCTGGGATTTCTTTGGAAGGAATGATGCTAAAGCTGAAGCTCCAGTACTTTGGCCACCTCATGTGAAGAGATGACTCATTGGAAAAGACTCTGATGCTGGGAGGAATTGGGGGCAGGAGGAGAAGGGGACGACAGAGGATGAGATGGCTGGATGGCATCCCTGACTCGATGGACGTGAATCTGAGTGAACTCCAGGAGTTGGTGATGGACAGGCAGGCCTGGTGTGCTGCGATTCATGGGGTCGCAAAGAGTCGGACACGACTGAGCGACTGAACTGAACTGAACTGAACCTCCTCTCGACCCTGGTTTGAGTTCATAATGAAACAAAATACACCAGCCTCCCTCACTCTCGCCACACTCTTCGGGCAGAAACATCTCATTTGAAACAGCTTGGGCTCCCTGGGCTCTTTGCAAGGACTGGTGGGGATGAGGTTCGATGTCTTACAATTGTTGTGAAAAATCCTCTGCTCACAGCCTGAGGGAGAGCAAGGCCATGCGTAGAGTGGAGACCAAATCACCGGGCTCCGGGCATGCTGGAACCTGAAACCATTTGACTCTAGACGGCAGTGGGGTCTGCTGAGTGATCAGGATGGGGAAGCAGGTATGAATAAACAGGGGCTGCTGAAAATGGAGGAAGATACTGCAAACTAAAGCAGCTCTGCAGTACTACATTCTAGCCAAAATGGATCAAATAATCAATGTAAAGCCTTTTCCATTTAAGCAAAAATCCCAGTGAAAATTCCAGTAAGTCAGCTCAAAAGATTTCTGGATCAGCAGCTTACCTTCAAGGTGGTTAAAGACAGTCTTCATTTATATCTGTTGTGTCGGGTTTATCTCTTTCAGCATTGGTTCAGGATTTTTTTTTTAACAAAGTATTATTATTATTGGGCTTCCCTTGTGGCTCAGTTGGTAAAGAATCCACCTGCAGTGCGGGAGACTGGGGTTCAATCCCTGGGTTGGGAAGATCCCCTGGAGAAGGGAAAGGCTCCAGTATTCTGGCCTGGTGGATTCCATGGACTGTATAGGCGACGAGGTCGCAAAGAGGTTAGTGGTAGTAGTCGTATCACTATAATTATTATTCGCATTAAAGCCAGCCAGGGCTCAGTAGACTTACAGTGCGATGCTCTGATGTGTCCCTCAGAATCCCTGGGTGTGCTAAGTTGTTTCAGTCGTATCTGACTCTGTGCAACTCTCTGGACTGTAGCCCGCCAGGCTCCTCTGTCCATGCAATTCTCCAGGCAAGAATACTGGAGTGAAGTGCCATGCCCTCCTTCAGGGGATCTTCCCAACCCAGGGATCGAACCTGCGTCTCCTGTGGCTCCTGCATTGCAGGCTGATTCTTGACCGCTGAACCACCAGGGAAGCCCTCTCAGAATCCCCATCAGAACTGAAAGATTTCCCCAACTGCCAAGAGGGGTTCTGGCAAAAAGCCCCGAGAGGTGTCCTTCCCAGGGCACTTATGCCCAGTGACTGATTTATGTGAAAGAATAAATGTCTGATCCCCTCCACTAACTTCAGAGCTCCTTATGGGGCTGGCCTATGCTGAAGCTATCTCCCAAGCCAGCTTCTCCTTCTGCCTAATCCTCTGTCTTTTAGCCGGAGCTATGAATCCTGAGAACACTCCCTCGCAAACTGCTGCATACCAATCTCCATCTCAGCAGGCCATGGCCTCTGGCAACCACCATCTGGTGCTTTCACATCCTACCATGGACTTGTCCCGTAGTGTATGAGATAGAGAGAGTGTGTTCTCACTCCGATGAGATCAAAGGATGCCGAAATAACATATCTCACTTTGCCAGATCTTATTCAGACACAATACCTGATGGACAAAGTGATGCCTGGATGCGTTTTCAAAGAAGGGCTTGCTGCCCAGCTGTGGGCACTGCAGTGAGCAAGGTGGCCTCGAGCTGTCAGCTTCTTCGGGGTGTGCCTCAACTGCAGAGAGTGGCCCCAGCAAACGTCATGCCCCTTCTAGGACAGCCCAGACCTGGTGACCAGATGATCTAGTGACCAGGTGAGTTTTAGTTGCTCAGTCGTGTCTGACTCTTTGTGACCTCACGGACTGTAGCCTGCAGGCTCCTCTGTCCATGGGATTCTCCAGGCAAGAATACTGGAGTGGGCAGCCGTTCCCTTCTCCAGGGGATGTTCCCAACCCAGGGATCAAACCCATGTCTCTTGCATTGCAGACGGATTCTTTACTATTGGAGCCACCAGGGAAGCCTGACCAGGTGAGGTGTGCATATAAATATCCAGCCCACTCAGACCCAATAGGGGACATTCTAATGGGCCACATTTGCTCCAGAAACCCCAATCAGGTGATCCAAGGCCTTGTCAAGCCTGCATCCCGGCTGGACAGCTCCCTCTGCCCAGTCCTGCTTTTCCCTCGTCCTCTCATGGGTGCTGTTCCCAAATAATCATCTCAAGCCCCAAACTTCCTCTCAGCAGCTGCTTCTGGATAATACAACCTGCGATACAACTTAACATTTCTCTTTCCAGGACAGCTTATGAGGTGTTCACTTAACAGAAAAAAAAAAAAAAGTGTGTTAGGGAACTGGGAGATAGGAACAGCTCCTTCTCATCTGGGAAATGGAGAAATAATTGATGTTGCTGCCTCCCCTGGCCCCGTGGGATACCAGCCAGTTGTGAGGTGACCTTTGTCTGAATTTGAGAGATGCTGGCTGTCAGCAGGCCACCATTTGTGCAGTCAGTGGAAAACAAGACCAGGTGTATGTGAAATATTTATGGAAAATAAAGACTGAGTGGTCCTCCGTCACAGAGAAAATAGAAAGGACTTTAACTCCTCTCGCTATGGTGTTTTTATTAATAACATTAATGACACCCTGTATAAATCTACAACTATTATGTGTTTATTTGGTAATACTTTTAAAATTGGCAACAAATATATTGCTACTAATGGGCTCAAAAAATGAAAGATTGCTTAATCAAAAATCAAATACTTCCTTCATGAGAAAGTTGATGACAAACTTATAAATTTCAAAATGTTTATCAAAACTGAACACCTACCACGGGGACTATATGATACCATTGATCCCACAAAAATCAGAAGACACAAATATGCTAAGGCACCAATATCAACTCCCAAAGATTTTGCCTGAAGACAATGACCCAACATATACAGTTGGGTAATGTACGCAGCAAGACAAGACTTTCAGAAGAAATAACTGCTCCTCTACATTAACTCTCCAACATTAACTTTCTTCCATTTTTCTTGTGCACATACATAAAGTGAAGGTAGCTATTAATGCACTGGCTCCAATGCAGAAAAATGTTGCAAACAATTCAATGATGCCATTTTTACATGAGTATAATCAGATGCTATGGGGCTTCCCAGGTGGCTCAGTGCTAAAGAATCTGCCTGCCAGTACAGGAGAGGGTTCCATCCCTGGAAGATCCCCTGGAGAAGGAAATGGCAACCCACTCCAGTATTCTTGCCTGGAGAATCCCATGGACAGAGGAGCCTGGTGGGCTACAGTGCACGGGGTGGCGACAGAGTCAGACACAATTTAGAAACTATACAACAATCAAACACTATATATTGGAAGATGATTGTTTTTCAATAACGGTTTAATTTTTCAAATGGAATTCATGGTACCAAAGTAAAACATCTGGAATTTCACCCTGTTGAGAGTAAAACATTTGACATTACTGGAGCAAGATGCCATTATAAACTCAGTTAAATGAATCACTGCTATGGTAAATTCAGTGTTTAAAAAGTTCACACTAAAATTATCCTCACATAATAATATAAACACAGATTTTGATGGAGAACAATGCCACGGCAAAACCATGTTCTTTCTAAAGAAATTTATGGAGTAGAAATGTGCTTGGAATTAGGTGTGGTACAACATAATTTATCCTGCACTCAAGTTGTCAAACGGTAGCAGTAGCTATAGAAATTCATAAATATTATATCATATACATAGTAAGAATAACTGAACCACACTTTTTTGTGAAAAATCTGATTTTGAATACAAAGTAGTACATGTTTTTCTCTTTTCTGGCAACCATAAGCAGGATTTTAGACATATTTAAGCCTTTGAAGAAATATTTTGTAAATCAATCTAAGTGCCCGACAATGGTGTTAAATTCTTTGTAAGTGAGCCTTCTAAATTTGGTCCATATTTTTTCAAAATAGTTTTAGAAAATTTATCAACATCATCAATGAATGGAAGATCAAAAAGCTTCAGTTTTTCAGACTTCCAATTATTGATAACAACGTATAAAGACAGCAAGACACTAAAATTTATCCCCACAAAAGAACAAAACAAATTAAATGATTCGTTCTGAACAAATCAAATGATGTGCAAGATTTAACTTTGAAATTCTATAATTGCACTTCAAAATATCTCAAATTGTAAGAAACTTTATTTAATAAAGCTCCTATTTTTTCTGTTTCAGACTAGCATTAAGTTGAGAACTGAAATTTGCAAAATATAAACTTGGCAAAATAAAGAAAACTAATTTGACAAGCATTGCCTTGTAAAAATACTCTCTGAAGAAAGGGACTCTGAATGGAGGCCAAAAGTAGCCTTGAAAATACATAAGAATTGAGAATACCATCCACTTAGAATTTGTTTTGATCCTATTAAGTATGCTAGAGACAGTACATTCTGCAACATAATATGGTCTATAGAGAAGTTCAATTGAAGGTTCATTTCAAATTTATTAGCTTTAAAATGCAACTTTAAAGAAAATTTCAAGTAATTTTCTTCAAAAATGTAACATAGAAAGACCGCATTGGGGGAAAAACATATTCTTCAGAAAAATACAGTAGCATGTTATTTGAGATACATGTGTTTTAAGAAACTGATTAAAGGGGGTGAGTTAAACAGTTGGGGGGGAAGTCTTTTAGATGGGGGTTCTGAGAGGGCTATCCTAGTGGCTCACCAGCAAAGAATCTGCTGCAACGCAGGAGCCTCAGGAAACCTGGGTTCAATCCCTGGATCAGGAAGATCACCTGGAGAAGGAAGGATTGGCAACCCACTCCAGTATTCTTGCCTCAAGAATCCCATGGACAGAGAAGCCTGGTGGGCTACTGTCCACACGGTCGAAAAGTCAGACACAACTGAAGCAACAACACACAATTACTCTGATTCTTCTCTAATGTTTACTTTTCACTATAAAAAGTATTTTTAAAATTAACTTTATTATAGGTGCTTTACAATTTTTATTATAGGTGCTTTTACAATGTTGTGTTGGTTTCTGCGGTACAGAAAAGTGAATCAGCTATATGTTTACATACATCCCCCCTTTTCCTTTTTGGATTTCCTTCCCATTTAGGCCACCACAGATCATCAGGTACAGTTCCTTGTGCTACACAGTAGGTTCTCATTAGTTATCTATTTTACACACTGTATCAATAGCGTATATATGTCAACCCCAAATCTCCCAATTCATCTCAGCCCCCCACACCCTTTCCGCCTTGGTATCCATACATTTGTTCCCCACATCTGTCTCTATACTTCTGCTTTGCAGAAGAGCATCTACACCATTTTTCTAGATTCCATACGTATGTGTTAATACACAGGATTTTTCTCTTTCTGACTTCACTGTGTATGACAGCCTCGAGGTCCATCCACATCTCTACAGATGACCCAACCTTCTTCCCGTTTATGGCTGCAGAATATTCCACTATATATATGTACCACGTCTTTATCTGTTCATCTCTTGATGGCCATGTAGGTGGCTTCCATGCCCTGGCTATTATGAAGAGTGCTGCAATGAGCATTGGGGGGTGCATGTGTCTTTTTGAATTATGGGTTTTTTCTGGGTATATACACTTCCTAAGAGGATTGCTGGATTATAGCAATTTTTAACTTTACCTTGAAGTCCACGGATGGATGGAGTCAAAGCGGTGTCCCACCAGAACTGGCCTAGGCCACGCCAGAGGACAGAGACAACCCCAAGGCTAACCCGGCCGCTCTTTTTCCACGTGGGGCCCTTCACCACTCCTCCCCACCTGTCCGCGGTGTGTGGAAGTCAAGGATGCTTGCATGGAGCCAGACCCTCTCGCCTCCCAACCCCGACGCTCCCCCAGGTTCCTCAGACACAGCAGACACTCTCGCGAGGCCTCGTCAGCTTGCGTCTCGCGAGAAGTCCTCTGCGAAGTGGGATTTGGGGCCGGGAGGTTCCCTTGGTGCGTGAGCACGTCCCGCCTGGCCCTGGGCGATAAGTGGGAGTACTCTGTGTTGGTCCTGAGGGGCGTGAGGCCAAGTAGGGCCATCGTCTCCGGTTCCCAGCAAGGAGCCCCTCAGGCCCCCGTGGCCATGGTGCTTTCGGTGAGCAAGCTTTCCGAGGGGTTGAGATGGTAAGGGAGGCGCGGCTGTTATCCCGTAACCTGCCCCCCTGGCCACCTTGGGGCAGGGAACCGCCTCTCCGCGGTGGTCCTCACTGACCGCGGTGGTCCTCACTGACGCTACAGAGGGAGGGCGGCCTGAGTATCAGAGCTCCACCTGCCTAGGTGAGGTAGCTGAGGAAACTCACATGCACGTTTTCTCCAGAGCCCGGCACTGTCATCCTTCAGAACCAGCGACTTCCGTGCACTTGCAAGCCACTGCCGGGCTCCAGAAATCCTAGAAGGGCGCAGTCGCTTCCCCTCAAGATCCCCGCCGCTCCCATGCTACCGTGAAAGTGAGGTGCAGGAGACAGGAGGTCCAGGTAGTTCTCTGTGACAGTGGTCTTTTTAAAACATACCGAGGGGCCAGGTCAAGTGGATGGCAATAACTTGAAAGTGGGCAATTGTTCCAGACATGGTGGAAGTCAAATTGGTTGTTTTGGCAATGAATTATGCCTGGATGGGGTGGAGGGGAAGACCGGTGAGTCCTGTAAGAGTCCATGGTGTCTGTAAGTCAAGGGTGTTCTGTAGAATGGTGATAAAGTAAGGGAGGAAGAAGACTGAAAGACTGAACCTTGAAAGCCTGTTTCTAGTTGATTCTAATTTAGCACTTGCCATTCCCTCACCTCATTCCATAGTTCATCAGGCACTCTTACCTATCAGATCTAGGCCCTTAAATCTATTTCTCACTTCCACTGTATAATCATAAGGGATTTGATTTAGGTCATACCTGAATGGTCTAGCGGTTTTCCCTACTTTCTTCAATTTGAGTCTGAATTTGGTAATAAGGAGTTCATGATCTGAGCCACAGTCAGCTCCTGGTCTTGTTTTTGTTGACTGTATAGAGCTTCTCCATCTTTGGCTGCAAAGAATATAATCAATCTGATTTCGGTGATCAATCAATCTGACCATCTGGTTATGTCCATGTGTAGAGTCTTCTCTTGTGTCGTTGGAAGAGGGTGTTTGCTATGACCAGTGCATTTTCTTGGCAAAAGTCATCTTTGCCTTGCTTCATTCCACATTCCAAGGCCAAATTTGCCTGTTACTCCAGGTGTTTCTTGACTTCCTACTTTTGCATTCCAGTCCCCTGTAATGAAAAGGACATCTTTCTTGGGTGTTAGTTCTAAAAGGTCTTGTAGGTCTTCATAAACCGTTCGACTTCAGCTTCTTCAGCGTTACTGGTTGGTGCATAGACTTGGATAACTGTGATAATGAATGGTTTGGCTTGGAGACGAACAGAGATCATTCTGTCGTTTTTGAAATTGCATCCAAGTACTGCATTTCAGACTCTTTTGTTGACCATGATGGCTACTCCATTTCTTCTGAGGGATTCCTGCCCGCAGTAGTAGATATAATGGTCATCTGAGTTAAATCCACCCATACCGTGAACTTCCGGATGTTCAAGCTGGTTTTAGAAAAGGCAGAGGAACCAGAGATCAAATTGCCAACATCCGCTGGATCATGGAAAAAGCAAGAGAGCTCCAGAAAAACATCTATTTCTGCTTTATTGACTATTCCAAAGCCTTTGACTGTGTGGATCACAATAAACTGTGGAAAATTCTGAAAGAGATGGGAATACCAGACCGCCTGACCTGCCTCTTGAGAAATCTGTATGCAGGTCAGGAAGCAACAGTTAGAACTGGACATGGAACAATAGACTGGTTCCAAATAGGAAAATGAGTCCGTCAAGGCTGTATATTGTCACCCTGCTTATTTAACTTAGATGCAGAGTACATCATGAGAAACACTGGACTGGAAGAAGCACAAGCTGGAATCAAGATTGCTGGGAGAAATATCAATAACCTCAGATATGCAGATGACAACACCCTTATGGCAGAAAGTGAAGAGGAGCTAAAAAGCCTCTTGATGAAAGTGAAAGAGGAGAGTGAAAAAGTTGGCTTAAAGCTCAACATTCAGAAAACAAAGATCATGGCATCTGGTCCCACCACTTCATGGGAAATAGATGGGGAAACAGTGCAAACAGTGTCAGACTTTATTTTTGGGGGCTCCAAAATCACTGCACATGGTGATTGCAGCCATGAAATTAAAAGATGCTTACTCCTTGGAAGAAAAGTTATGACCAACCTAGATAGTATATTCAAAAGCAGAGACATTACTTTGCCGACTAAGGTCTGTCTAGTCAAGGCTATGGTTTTTCCTGTGGTCATGTATGGATGTGAGAGTTGGACTGTGAAGAAGGCTGAGCGCCGAAGAATTGATGCTTTTGAACTGTGGTGTTGGAGAAGACTCTTGAGAGTCCCTTGGACTGCAAGGAGATCCAACCAGTCTATTCTGAAGGAGATCAGCCCTGGGATTTCTTTGGAAGGAATGATGCTAAAGCTGAAGCTCCAGTACTTTGGCCACCTCATGCGAAGAGTTGACTCATTAGAAAATACTCTGATGCTGGGAGGGATTGGGGGCAGGAGGAGAAGGGGACGACAGAGGATGAGATGGCTGGATGGCATCACGGACTCAATGGACCTGAGTCTGAGTGAACTCCGGGAGTTGGTGATGGACAGGGAGGCCTGGCGTGCTGTGATTCATGGAGTCGCAAAGAGTTGGACATGACTGAGCAACTGAAATGAACTGAACTGATTCCCTCACCTTATCCCCTTGCTTACCTTTGAAGAGCATTTAGCCCACCCAGGTTGTGCAGAATGTGAAGTAGATATGGAGCTTAGAGAGTTGTTCAACATTAGCAGCTGACTCAGAGAAGGTGATGGCACCCCGCTCCAGTACTCTTGCCTGGCAAATCCCAAGGAGCCTGGTAGGCTGCAGTCCATGGGGTCGTGAAGAGTCAGACACGACTGAGTGACTTCCCTTTCACTTTTCACTTTCGTGCATTGGAGAAGCAAATGGCAACCCACTCCATTGTTCTTGCCTGGAGAATCCCAGGGACGGGGGAGCCTGGTGGGCTGCCATCTGTGGGGTCGCATAGAGTCGGACACGACTAATGTGACTTAGCAGCAGCAGCTAGACTCTCCCTTCTCCTGGCAGCCCAGAAGTCCTCCTTCCTTTTTCCAAATGCTTCAGCTCATGGCTAATGATCTGTATATAGGCATTAAAAGACTGGCATCACCAGCAATCTTGCTGAATTACAAGTAGACAAAGCCGGCAGTGGTTTGTGCCAGCAGCTGCCAGTGGCAGGGGCTGAACTGACTAGTTTAGTCTGATAGCCTGGTCCCAAGAATCTTTCCAAACCTTGACTGCCACACCTGGGGTTGGTCAGTTAGCTATGAGACATCCCAAAACATCAGAAGAAACTCTTTTGAGAAGTTTTCTTCTCTCCTCATTCTGATCTTCCCACTTCGTTTCACACTGAGCAACAACTGTATGAACCCCCAAGGTAGCTCCCCTACTCTCTCTCTCTGCACCCAATCTTCTACCAACCACCATGATACTTATTTCTCTTAATCTCTGAAAATCCTATTCCTCCATCAAATCCATTCATTTACCAAATATTTTCCCTGTTACGTGCTAGGCACCTTTCAAGGCACTGGGAATATAGCGCTAAACAAGACAAAGTCCCTGAGCTCACCAAGTTTAAATCTACAGTCTTTAAAACTCTTTATTGACTACATCAGGGCTCCCCATCTTCTGAAATACCACATATTTTGTCTCTGTGGTTACATCACTACCAACACGTTCACCCAGGCTAGAAATATATTCTTGGGTGGGAGATGAGCTCCATGTCCTCTTACTCTGCCATCTTCATCTCTCTCTCCTTAACTAGAGACCCAGGCTACAAATACAAAACTCATCTCTCACTTGTCATTTTCCTTTTACATTTGAGTCACTCACAAAGTGCTGTTTTTTTTTTTAAAAAAATACAGATGCCTGTCCTGTTCTCCCCATCTCTAGTCAGTGCTCTGGCTTAGGATTTTAATTATGGATCATTTGGACTCTTACTGATTGCTCTGCCTCTGGTCTTGCCTCCTTCAAATCTATCTTCCATGAGATCTCTCATGATTTATTTAAAACAAAGTCGAATCAGGTCCATTCCCTGCTCATAACCCTTCAAAAGCCCGAGCTACTTGATATGGTACACTAAGTCCTCTGACATTGATCATGTCTTATACTTCTTGCCTCATTGCTTTACATAGTTGCTAACTCGTTTTCTCTAAGTTCTCTGTGTGTGTGTGTCTGTATCTTTGTACATTTTGTAGTTTCCATACCCAGCACAATGCTTGGCATATAGTAGTCCCTTAGTCAATTTTGAATTGGACAGGGCTTCCGCTATCATTTTGCATTTATATGTATGTCTTAAGTTTTTATGGGTCTTGCTTCTTCAACCTTACAGTGCATTTTGAGGGGTAGTCATTAGAATTATTTACAATGTTCCTGTTCTTTTCCTCCTTCTGGGAATATTGCAGAATTATATTTCCCACTCCCTTAAAAGTTGGGCATAGTCATGTGATTTGTTCTTGCCAATAACATAGGAGCAATAATAGCATGCACCGTTTTCTGAGAAAGCCTTTAATTACAGATGCAAGACACTGCTACTGTCTCTTCCTCTTACATGAGGAAATGGAAGCTTCATCGGCTTGGTTCCTTGAGGGACAAAGGTGAGCAGAGCCTCCTGCTGCCTAAGCTTGAAATATAACGTAGTCGAGAAACAGATATTACCAGTCCACTAAGATGTGGGGCTTTACTATGGTCACATAACCTTGTCTATCTTCACCACTTCATTCCCTCAGGACAGGAACAGTACCATTTATCTTTGGGTCTTCATGGTGCCATATTCAAATCAGACTAGAATATAAGTATTGTATTTAAACTCTGATTTCTGATTTTTTTCCTAATTTACAGTGTCCCATTTCAAAGATTCCTCTCTCATCTGTTTCTGCTGTCTCATCACTAAAGCTCATCTTATGCTCCATTTTAGCACCATTTTGGCTTCTAAAGTTAAAAATTGTAATCAGTTCATAATTCAGTGTTGATCATCGGGTAACATTTTGTGGAGAATAAGATGGCTACCCTCTGATGACTGAGTGAACAGTTTCTGCAGCTCAGCTGTAGCAGTGCTCTTCGGGGAAGTAAAGGAGGCTGGAGCGCAGGCATGCAGCTCCGAGGAATTACAGTAGTCAGCTTACAAGGGGATGTGAGTGTTACAGCACAGGTCACCCTGTATCCTCTGCCCAAGCAGATGGCACAGTGACATGGTAATACATGTAATAAAATGTTGCCTCCATTTGCCTTTATATGCCTTTAAAAACCCTCAGCTTTGTGTATATGATTCTGTGAGGAAAAAAAAAAAAATCCTCTTTCTATGATCCTTTTTAAATACCACTGTTAAACAATGGACTCTCCAAAAAGAAAAGATTTCTGACACAGACAGTCTCTACCTGAAAGAAATGCCTAACATTTACTTATTCTCTCTGTAATCCGTATAGTAACTTAAAAGGCATATTTTTTTTCTTGCTCATGTAAGTATTATACATTACTCCAGTCATTTCCTGGACATCGGTACGGAGCTGCCTACTATATGCTTTAGTTCATAGGGTTAAAAGCAAAAGGCCCACAGCCTTCTTACTATTTTCTTCTATCTATTAACAGTTCTAACACAGTATCTATTACCTCCTCCAGCATCCACAGCTCCAAACATGCCCTTTCATAGGAAAAGGTCCAGCTCATCACAGCCCATCTGTTGAATATTCTAGAAGTTAAAATTAAGCCTGTAGGCACTGTCTCTATGATTTATGTTTCCTAAAGTCAATTACAAATTTTCAGCCAGAGGTATCAAAATTTTGAATTTTAACTTGAAGTTTTCATTTTTACAAATACCAAGTGCTTTTAGAGGGAAATATTTCTATGTTTACTAAAACTATTAATATAATGTAATTTCCTATAGATAGTTTCTGAAAGACAAACAAATTTTCAGGTTTAAAAAACAGCTTAGAGAATTTTAGCATGTTTAACAAAATCAATCTGTGGAAGGAATCTAATTTTTTTCAAGCTAACAAAATGTTTAGGTACCACAGGAAATATATCTTTAGTGTTAAAAATACATAAAACCAATCTGTGAGCTCAGGTCTGTGCTATGAATGGAGTAAGATCTTCTGCCCCATATCACTCATAACCATACCCACGAGAAGTCCTGCATTTTCTTATGATGGGTCTTTGGGTGGGTTTCTGCCTTTAAAATCTATCAACATAACACCAAGAAAAAACCATAAAGGAAAAGATTAATAGGTTCCCATACACAAATGTTTAAACTCCAATATTAAATAATACTAAAAGATTTATAAAAATTTAAGTATTTCCAACATAATATCTCAGCACAGAGAGATCTTTTATAAATCAGCTACACACACACACACAGACACACACACACACACACACAAGAAGATTAAAAAAATGACCAGTAGACCTAAGGAAAGAAAAGAGGGATTAAGCTCTCCAAATGAGATTTTTTACTCAGCTTATAAGCAAAGATTTTTTTTTAAATAGCAATAGGATTAAGGAGAGTATAGAGCATACTTTTGGTGCCAGTAAATATTGAAGTCAACTTTTGGGAAAGTAATTAAACTACATATATTAAAAGACCAGTAAACGTGGATTCCCTTAAATCACCAGTGCTAATTAAAAGTGTTTGTCCTCATCCAGTCATTAGACAAGTATCTGTAAGGATTTTTATTGCAGGGGGTTTGATATATATGTTGATAATATCTTGATGGATGCATACCAAAATATTAAGCTGTGAAGATCAGCAAATTAAACTTGAAAAAGTCACTAGTTTTTTTTTCTTTTTATAATTTACTCATCTGTATGTCTAATGTTTCTGTAACAAATATCTATTACTTTTGTAACAGTTTGTCTCATTTTTATTCTCTTTTATAGAAAATGTACTTTAGAAGCATAGAAAAGGTAATTGGAACTTTGGAATTCCTATCCAGGGTTACTCATAAGTCAAATTGTATTCCAATAAAGAGCAGGTTAAATGTGAAAAACAAAATAGTAGGCTCCCTTACTCAGCAACTCTTGCTTCTTTTCTGGTTACTTCTACCTGCATAGAGAATTGTTTAAGGAAGATGTGTATGATCCCATATGTAGTCTAGAAAATTTTGGCCATAAAGTCACAATCTTCCATACTTGCACAGTAACTTTTTAACAAGATCAGATACCTGAACAAAATCTTTGGGAATGCAGGATATGGCAGGCAACAGAAGAGAAATTGACATCAATTTTCCTGAGAGTCCCCAAAGTGTGAAAGCCTCTCTTTCCCCTATTTTGAGTCCTGGTTACACATGGGAAAACAGAAGCAAATGAGAATGCCGAGCCTAGACAGAAAAACCAGAGCATGACCATGAACTGTGAGGTAGCCAGGCTGGCAGGTGCAGGCCTGAAATGGCTGCAGTAAAACGCCTCCAACATTCACACATTTACAATCAGTTTGGCGGTGTTTCCAGGCCAGGCTGAGGGATTTCATTGTCCCCATATTAGGCAATGACAAAGATTTCAAATGGACCGAACATTTTATATTACTGTCAACAGCACTAACGTAGATTTGCCTGGCAGAGGAGAGGGAAACCAAGAGTGTCTGCATTACTTCAGAGGATCACTGAGTACCATCTGCTCTCAACCACCATCACCACCACCCAGTGCAGCTCTTTCTGTACCACACCCTCACCCCACTTCTGTGAGCCCTCCCCCACCAGTCTTGGTCCAAGAACCTGAAATCCCAATGCTTCTCCAAATACACATTTGGAAAGTCACTTTCAATGCAGCAGGTAGTAACACAGGAGAGCTCTTAATGTTGCACAGTATTGTGTGCTCTTGTCCAGTTCCAAAAATTATCTGCTCTTCCAACCTTCATTCTAAGACTAAATGCAATGCTGCAGTGCTTCTCTTATATAATGTGGGAGGAGAGGGGGTGGCCAGACCATACAGTGTGGAAAACCAGTAATTCCCACACCAGGGTCTATAAACAGGTTCAAGGTCATAAAAGAACAGGAAAGCCTACTGAACTAGTAATAGGAACTAGGTTGCATGAGCAAAGACAAGTTTCTAAAACACCTACAAACCACATGTGGTATTGACATTGGTGTCCAGCTGATTTTTTATGACCTTTCAGGAAATGAACTGTCCCACTCTCAAAAACTAGAGGAACAGTATTAATAAGTCAAAACCAAAGCCAAATCCAGTAGTGATTATAGTACTACATTTGATCTCTATGGACTGTAAAGAAGAATATAAAAACAAGAGAGAAAAACTCAAGAGCTTTTCATTAAAAACAAACACAAACCATTTATATGGAACCAGTTCAAATTTTATTTATAAATTTGTTTAAAAGCATATAAAGGATTTTTTCTTTTGTTCACATTTGTAGCCTAAATTAAGAAAACAGGGATACAAATCTAAAGGTGCCAGAGCTTCCCCAAACCTGATCTGAGAAGCAGAAAAAAATTAGCTGTTTATAAAGACAGGCAGGCAGGCAGCACCCACAGTTCTCACTAACCTGAAAGCATCAAATGACTCCCTGCTATTCTAGCTTACCAACATGGCTGTAATTATACTTCCAATAAGAGGCAAAACCAATCAGAAAAATCATGCAACATTTCACTAGCAGTAGAGATTAAATATGAGTTCAGTAATCTGCGCCTACAAATATGCATAAATAATGACAGGGAGAAGAAATCAGTCATCCTCAGCCGCTCAGCTGAGTGGGTGGGCAGTGGGAGTCAAGGTAAAAAACAGTGTGGCTGAACAAAGCTGCAAGAAAGAAAAATATCTCGTGTGGTTTTTCAAGGTCAGTTGACAAAGGCCAGACATAAGCAAATATTTCTCATGTATCCTGGAAGAAAAAGAAAACGAAAATTAGCACCAGCAACAAAACAGAATTCAAAGCCTTTGTAAATCCAAAATGAAGTTCCTCCAAAAAAACACTCTGACTACATGACTATTTTTTTAATGATTTCAAGTCCCAATGAAATGATTTAATTTTCAAGTTCCATTTCGACTCACAAAATGGTCTCTGTCAACAGTGCATTGGCTTATTGAGTGACAGCTCATCAGCTGTGTTCTGAGAGACCGGCTAACACGAGTGACAACTAATAGTGTTCACAAATATTGTCACCCACCTCCATAGTTAGAGCAAGGACAGGGCAAATACAGTATGGAGCAGAGCTACTTCACTGGAAATGTGTGGAGTAAAGTGCACTGTATTATACAGCAGGAAGGTGACATCTAAGGGGACCTGGAGGAAAGGAGGTAGACTTAAATGAGTTCCCTCCTCCCACTATGTGCAAACAGTCATGTCATCTCAATCAAGCCTCCCAGACTACCAGGCCAAGGTACACCGAGGTTTCAGACTACTGCTGCTCCAACATTCTGGGAAACAAATATCAGGTTGCCTCATGGGTCATGGCAAATGCTTAACTGCCCTTGAAGACACAGGATTCAGAGTTTCCACAGCATCTCAAAGGGTCTTACCTACTGGTATCAGAGAAATGATCATTTGAACTGATTCTTTAAATATCCTACCTTAGATGCATCTTATATGCGATTCAAAGAAAAGCTTTGGAGGTGTTTTTACTATAGATTTTTGATCCCTTGTATTAGATAAATTTATTTTCTATACCTAGTTTGCTAAAGATTTTTACCACAAATGAGTATTGAAATTTATCAAATGCTTTCTCTGTATCTGTTGAGATGTTTCTCCTATAATCTATAGGTGTTTCTCCTATAATTTATATGGTATATTATCTTGGCTATTTTTTGGTTCTATTTATTTGTGATGAGCCAAACTTAAATTTCTGGGATAAATATATACTATGCTTTTTTTAAAAATTCATTGTTAAATCTGTCAAAATTTTGTTGTGATTTTTTAAATCTATGTGAGACTGGCCTATGATTTTTTTTTCTATATAGTCTTTGATTTTGATTCTAAGTTACATTCACCTGCTTAATCCTTTGGAAGAATACTCCCTTCTTTTCATTTATCTGGAAAACATTCTGGACATTTGGAATAATCTGTTTCTTGAACATTTAGTAAAACTTTTCTGTAATATGTGTAGGCCTGTTTTTTATTTTATGGGAAAACAGTACCTAATCTAGATACAATTTAAATCATTTTGAATCCACCTACAAAGTGTGAAAGAAAGTGTCTCCCCTATCTTGCAAATAGAGCATGTTGTCAATCTCTTGTATTTTTCCAAATAATAGACAAGAAGTGGTATTTTGGTTTAGTTCTTAATTTGTATTCCTTTTGTTATAAATTCACTGGGTGCTTTACTTTCAAAGATTATAATTTTTTATTTCTAGAAGTTCTACTTTGCTCTATTTCAGTCTTCTTTGTTCTTTGTCTCTTGTTTTCGGTTATCATTTCAAAGTCAATATTTATTCCAGATGTTTTATACATAAATATCTTAAATTCAATATCTAATCATTTAAGTATATCAAATCATTTGATTCTAAATTTCATTTTGGTGACCCTCAGCCACAGCTATCTGTTTCCTGTCCTTGTGGTAAGTTCCAGTCATTGTGTTATACTTAGGATATACCAGTGAACAAAACAGTCAAAGAGACCTGCTCTGATGGAATATGGAACATAAATTATCACAAGGAGAGAATAATAGTAATTGATCAACAAAACATCTAAGACAATGATGTTAGAAAATTAGGCCAGAGGTTGCAGAGTGCTATAGAAAAAAGAAATGGAGCCTGGAAAGAGAACTGCAGCAGTCTGGTGGCAGCATCAAATGGATGGCCAAGGAATCCTTGGAACTTAAGAAAATACTTGAAAGAAAACAAATCATTTGGATGTTTTGGAGAAGAGTATAGAGGGAGCAGCCAGTTCTTAAGTATTCAAAGAACAGCCAAAGAAAGCTGGCGTGGCTGGGAGGAATGAGGAAGAACGGCAGTTGGAGGAGAGTCCCCGAGGAGTAGCATGGGCTCTAGGTCTTGAAGCACCTGTAAGGATGAGTAATAGACATCCTGTGGCCTTTACTCCAAGGACTTTGGCTTTTACTCTGGAGTCATCAGAGCCACTGGAGGGCTTTGAGCCAAGGAGTGACAGCAGATGACTTATTTTTCAGTCTCATGTTGAGAACAGACTAGGTGGAAGTGTAAAAGCAAGGACACCATCTAGGAGATGGTCTCAAGAATTGAGATGAGCAATGATGGTGGTTGGGATCAGGATAATAGTGGTGAAGGTGGATGAAGCTGCGAGACTGGATACATTTTGAAGAAAGAGTCAAGGAGACTTGCTGATGTATCAGCTGTAGAGGTGTAAGAGTCAGTCATGCAAACATGAAAAAGTGCAGATAGAGAAGTGGGGTCAAGGGCATCAGAGGTGAAGTTTTAGACATGTTAAGGTTGAAATGTCTATGAGATACACAAGTAGTGATGTTGGGTAGAAAAACGGATCTGCAAGTCTAGAGGAAGAGATCGAGGCTGGAAGTTGAAATCTGGGAGTAAAAAGCATATTGGTATTTCATTTCATGAGAATGAATGACGCCATGAAGGTATTAAGTGTACGTAAAGAAGGTAGTCCAAGATGTATCCCTGAGGTACTCTAGTGTGGAGAGGACAGAAAGATAGAGGATTCAGCAAAGGAGTATGGAAAGCAGTGGTCACTGAAATAAAACCCAGGAGAGTACAAAAGCCAAGTAAACAAAGAGTTTCAAAGAGGAGGCAGTGATTTATCATGAAAAATGATGCTAATCAGTCAAAAGATGGAAGACTGAGAAATAACCACTCGATTTTGCAATGTAGATAATGTTAGTGACCATGAGAAGAACTTTGTAGTTAGACAGAGATGGTCTAAATTCTGATTAGAGGGGGTTTAAGAGAAAAGGGAATAAAGAAATTGGAAACAGGACAAATACCTCAAAGTTTTTCTCTAAAGGGGAACAAAGAAATAGGACAGTAGCAAGAGGAAAATGGGCATCAATATAATTTAATATTTACATTTTCTGCTGATGAGAATTTTCTAGTTGAGATGACATGTGGCAGCTCAGGAGAGAGGGAGGAGCATTGTTAGAACAAAGTCCCCCGGCGGATGGAGAAGACAGAGTCTGTGCCATAACGAAAAGCAGACACAGAGGAAGGGATGTCTGTAGTGAAGTGAGGTGGAGATGAGAGCCTGGGCAAGTTTTTGCCTCCAGGCCACTGCTTCTTTCATGCAAGTGAAAAGTCAGTGACCATGTTGGACTTGGGTATGCCTGTCTTAGCAAGGAATCTTCAGTCATCCTCACTCACATCATATCCTGAGAAAGTGATGTTTCTCTCTTTCTATCTGTGAGGAACCCAAGTGGAGATTCATAGCTCACTTACCTAAGACCTACCAACAGTCAGGGGAAGCCAGACTCCCACATCCCTATTCCCCTTATGGCAGCCCATGGAGTATTCATTTACTCTCTCCTGTCATCTTCTCTTCAGCCGCAGGTATTTTTCTATGTATGTGTGCTTAGTCTCTCAGTCGTGTCCAGCTCTTTGCGACCCCATGGACTGTAGCCCGCCAGGCTCACCTGTCCATGGGATTCTCCGCGGGATTCGCCTCCAGAATACTGGAGTGGGTTGCCATGCCCTCCTCCAGGGGATCTTCCCAACCCAGGGATTAAACCCAGCTCTCCTGCACTGTAGGTGGATTCTTTACCATCTGAGCCACCAGGGAAGCCCTTTCTATGTATATGTACCTTCTAAATTGGGGATATTAAGTACAGGAGAAAATGTACAGGAAGTCCTGTCCAAAATCTGAGTGTCAATTACATTTCACTACTTATAAATTCTATAAACTTGGATAGTGTCTTAAATTCACAATGCCCTATTTTCCACATGACTCCTACTCACATATTCTTTTAAGTCAATAATTTGTCAATTTCACACACAATACAAAGATACTGTTTTGATTCTTTTCTCTCTTTGTACATTGAATGCCTTTGTACATTGAATACCTCTCTCTTTCTACTCTGAATGCCTTAGTGATACACAGGAGCATACATTATAAATAGTCACACCCACTATGCATTCTCTACAATTTGCCCACATTTAATTATCTTCAATATATGTTTGTGAGGTCTATCCATAAATTTTAACCACTAGATGCATTCCAAGGAACCTGTCAAATCTCTAACAGATTATTTTCTCAAAAATGACCTTTTGTCCACCAAGTATTTGTTAAGAGGTGATCTCCTCTGGAGTTACCAGGTCAGCAAGTACTTGATTATTTTCTCATATTTTACCAGTTTAAAGATTTCTGTCTGTTCCTTTTTTAATAAGTATAAATACACTTAGGCTTCAATTAAATTGTAAAACCCACTATGGTTAGTTTTAATTCTGTACACATTGCAAACCCCACAATCCCATACATTCCAAAGCTTTGGTGCTGTTTAAATAATCTACTGTGCACACAAAACACATTACACACATATTACAACACAGTCGCAAGGCTTTCTTCCCCAAAATCTGTAAGAACATTTCATTTCAAAAAGTGCCTTTTGCCATAGGGTTTTTTAAAAAATCATTTTGTAGTGAAAAATTAAATACTGATTTCTTTGATGTGCTAGTTTCACTGAAAGAATATGTTACAAGAGAATGCTTACTACTTTTAGAACCATATTTCACTGAAAATCTTCCTGGAAAAAAAAATGTTCCTTGGTTTTTATTGTAGGCCTGGGCAAAGGGTGATTTTTTTTTATTTTTTAAAGCCTTGCAGTCCAGGCAATCACACAGCAAACAAAGGGCAGGTGTCATTTTTTATTGTGATTGGCATTGGGCTAGAGCTGAAATCAGGACTTTCTCCATCTCTCAGAAGCTATTGTGGAATTTACAGTAATCACCCCAGCTGCCTGCCCACTACACAGCTGAATGGCACACCAAAAAAATATTTATCTAGAGAGAAGGCCACAACATATTTTTTAAATTCTCCTTGTTTTTATTCTTCAACTTGGAAATATTTATTTTTTGAGGAAAAAAATAATAAAACTCACCCAGCTGTTACCACTGTTCATATTCCAATAACCACCAAAATTCTGGAGGCCACCTGGTTGACTTTTGCCTTGGAGTCGGTCCAGAAAAGCATTATTTACCCTTTAAAACAATGAAAAATGTGGGTAAGTGGAAAGCTTGCTGCAGGGCTGAGAGATTTCTGAGAACCTAATGTGCTCTCTGAATGGACTGTGGGAGCTCTGCCCCCATTCAGCTCAGAAGAAATCTACAGACACTTCTTTTCACATTAACCATATGACTTGCTGCAAACAGTCCTTTGGTGGAGGTGGTGGTAGTCTTGGATCAGTCCAAAAGAGGCATAAATTCTTTACTCCAGAGTTTCACTCACCCACCTCTACTAGTTCTACAAGAGTCTTGGTCACCCAAACAACCATACCCCTCAGGGCCATTCCAGGCGTGAACCCCAGAGGAGGAAGGAAGATGGAAGCTTCAGCGAGAACTAAATCATGAATTACAAGATAAGTGTCTCTCCCATACACCCTGTACCCCACTGCCAGTCTTTCTAAGGTAAACCCAATAGTGAAAGGTAGAAGGAAAGCAGGAAGAGAGCGTGAGAAAAGAGAAACATCTGAAGAAGGAAGCCCAAGCTTTCAAAAGAAGGGATACATCTTTCCCTGATGTTTGATCATACCGACAGCAACCAATTTCAGAAACAAAGTCAATCGTATAAGAGGTAAAACTAAAAAGAAAGGCAAGAAGTGATCATCCTAACAGTCAAGATAGGGTTACCTGTAGGACAATGGTTATATCATGTTATTGGAGCTGGCTACCTGGGTGTCTATTTTATAATTAATCATGCTAAATATCCTTTTCATGGACTTTTGTGTGTGACATCTTACAGTTTTTAAATTTAAAAAGGAAAAAGGCCACACCATGCTCTGTGTTGCCCATGTATGGCTGAGCAGAGTCAGAGACATGGCAGCTGGAGAAATAGCATGGTGACAGGTACCCTATGACGGAGAAGGCAATGGCACCCCACCCCAGCACTCTTGCCTGGAAAATCCCATGGAGGGAGGAGCCTGGTGGGCTGCAGTCCATGGGGTCACGAAGAGTTGGACATGACTGAGCTACTTCACTTTCACTTTTCACATTCATGCATTGGAGAAGGAAATGGCAACCCACTCCAGTGTTCTTGCCAGGTTCCTGGTGGAGCCTGGTGGGTTGCCGTCTATGGGGTCGCACGGAGTTGGACACGACTGAAGTGACTTAGCAGCAGCAGTACCCTATGATGTGAATGAATTATTGAGGAACAGCGTCATGAAGGCCATAAGCTTCTCAACAGAAACACAGTGCCTGGAGCCCAGAAACCGTTCAATCCATGCTTGTGGAAAAGGGGTTAGGCAGGGCCCAGTGAGGTGAGCCTCCTTTTTAGTCATGAAGTTTAGCGAAGGTGATCATGGTGGGGGGCTGTAAGTCAACATCTGTGTAAGATTTAGGAACTTTGAGGATAATGACTGCTGACTTGCAGAGTCAGAGGCTGGAGTTTTTGCCTATTTGTCTTGTTTAGTGTGTTTAGCTAAAATGCCAACTGCATGTTGACTCAGGCTAGTCTCTGGTTTTTTGGGTGCTGTTTTCAACTTCAAGCCCCATTTGGCAGTGGTTACATCTTAGTTATTAGAAAGCCTTTTTTTTTTTAATCTTTCACCATAAAATCTACCAAGGTGTCATATTCTGGTCAGCCTGGTGGTGGTGGTTTGGTTGCTAAGTCGTGTCTGACTCTTGCAATCCTGTGGACTGTAACCTAGCAGGCTCCTCTGTGGGATTATCCAGGCAAGAACACTGCAGTGGTTTGCCATTTCCTTCTCCATTGGTCAGCCTAGTTCACTGCAGAACTGAATGTTTACGCCACTTTTTCTAGACCTCTCAGCATGCAGACTGAAATAGGATACCTGAGCTGGAGACTTGAATATTAAGGAAGAAGGAACTGGCTTTGATTCCCCTAAAACTATACAACCAGTGGTACAGTCCATACACCTGGAGTGTCCAACTATTCCATACACCTGGGGCTGTTTTTATCCAGTCTCTCTGTCATAGCAAAGATGGACGTTCCCCTCAATATCCCTCGTCCCACTTCACATCCAATCCGCTAGAATCCGTGTTGGCTCCACCCACTAAACACATCCTGAATTTACCTGTTTATTTCCATGGCCACCATTCTAGTCCAAATCCCTATCTTCTCTCATTTGCCTCTCTTTCCACTCCTGCCCTCTGCAATCCATTCTCCACACAACCACTTGAATAAATTATAAAAGGGATCAGGCCTTCCTTTTGTTTAAAACCCTCCCACAACTTAGCAGTCTTAGAATAAAATAATTGACTTACAAAATCTTCTCCTTCCTGCCTATCTTTCTTTCCTCATTTTGTACTCTTCTCTTTCTCACCGTCTATAATCAAATCATTTGGGCCTCAGAAAGTTCAAGCTTATTCTCGATTTAGGGCCTTTGTGTTTGTTGCTATGCTTGATAAGAGGGGACATCCCATTGTTATGTTTTGCTCTCTTCCCATCTCTGTGTGACTGACTCTTGTTCTTGGATGTCACCTCTTCATTGAGGAACTATCGCCAGTAATCTCTCCCTTAGCGTCACTTTGTGATGTGGTCCTCATGGTGTGCATCGCTATCTGAAATAATCTTGTTGCTAAACTGTTAACTTCTATTTATCTCCTCCAGATTGTATATCCCACGCAGTTGGGGACCTTCTCTGCCTTGTTTATACCTATTCCTAGTGCCTAGAACAAAGCACAGGGTATGCCCTGATTCTTAAGAGGTGAATGATGAATTGTCCAGGTGCATGGTCCCCACATTAGCCTCTTTCTGTGACCGCAGCTGCATTGTAAAATTAGCCGTGGTAGTGAGAGTAGTTCATTGTCCACTGCCCTCAATTCACTTAAACACTTTGAAGATGGATGACTCTGTAATGTACACAAGGTGATGTGATTCACTTTTGAGCGTGTTACTAAGAGGACAGCAGACTGGGTCAACTAGAGATCACAGGTGGTAAAGAGATGACTCTTTCAATTTCTATCAAGAATTTGTAATAGGGAAGAACCTTTTGTATTCTATTACAAGTTAATCACGAAAGGGATGTTGCCTATAAGCTTAAATTATACATAATGGCCCATCTCTGAGAACCCTGCTTCTCAGATAATGAGCATTAAGCTAAAATACCTTTGTTTAGCTCGCAGGAAACATCAACTAACACATAAACTCCAGTGACTGATACTGGAACCAGGAAATGTTCGATTTTACTCCCTCCCCTTTTAGTAGAAAAGAAGCCTGAATTCTAATTCAGGCAAGACTGGTTCTTTGAGACACACGTCTACCATCTTTTGCTGACTGTCCAATAACGTTGCTGTTCTTTGTCCCAGCAACTTATCTCTCAATTTATTGGGCTGTCATGGGACGAAAAGTGCGAGCTTGGACTCAGTAACAAATTCAAATGGGGGGAAAAGTACCAGTTTATATTTTTGTTTACTAGTTTTAGAAAATACATATATTTCATTGCTGTCAAGCTAGTGCTCAGGATTTTCTTCAGAGGCTTAACTTGGATATAAACTATTGTTCAGAGATGATTCATGTTTCAATAAATCAATTCAGTTCATTCCAATTTCCAGCTTGCAGCCCGGTTCAAGTCCTTCACCCCCAGCGCTCTGTTTTTTTCCTCTGAAGTTTTAACTTTCTTCTCTTCCTCAGAAAGTTACACTGGGTCAGGTTCAGGTGCCATCAGATTCAATCGTTGCAGGGCTGGTTGTAAAGCTTATTAGGAATCTGCATGATTTCTGTCATAAAACTCAGGGCTGCATTTTCTGCTATGTGAACTTCCAAACAGTAGAAAACACATCATCTTCTTGTCTCTGATAAAATTATGTCCCTGGAGAAAACCTAACTTAACGACCCCTTTCCCCAAACCACATAGCTTGTATTGCTGCCCTCAGCAGGAATGGACACAGTTATTTTATTCTTTAAGTGACAACTGAATGAGTATTTTTATATGAAAAGCTGGAAAAGCTCACTGTAAACACCAAAGGACAATACAAACATGAGCTTTTATCAAAAACTGATAGTATAAATAAAACATGTGTAAAGACTTGATCAATTGTTTCAAAACTGGTTACTGAGTTTATTATCCAGAGAGATTTCCTATTGGATTAAATTGGGGTCTATATTTAACTAGAATCAGTAGAAAGAATAGAAGGTGAAGGAAAGAAATAGTGCCATCAATATTTAGGTATTCAGCAATAAGGAAATAAAGGTCAAAGTTCCTATAACAAAAAGTAATCTTTTCGACCTCTAATCAAATAATGCATTTTTATTGGGTGCCCACTAAAGATTAATTTCTTAGCAGTGGGGCCTATTTATGTGACATATCACTATCTTTAAAATGCCTAAAGCTTTATAATCCAATTAATCCTCAGAAATCCAGAGAAATACTGGCTACTAATAACTAGTGTTATAGAAATATCAGGTTTTTTAATAGAAAGAATTTAAAGAGAAAAAGTAAAAGACTAAACTAATTTATGACCTAATTTATTTTTTTAAAAAAAAGGTAGCAATAAATGTTATGTGGCAGCCTGAATGGTGAGGGGAGTTTGGGGGAGAATCAGTTCAGTTCAGTTGTTCAGTTGTGTCCGACTCTGCGATCCCATGGACTCCAGCACGCCAGGCCTCCCTGTCCATCACCAGCTCCTGGAGTTTACCCAAACTCATGTCCATCGAGTCGGTGATGCCATCCAACCGTCTCATCCTCTGTCATCCCCTTCTCCTCCTGCCTTCAATCTTTCCCAGCATCAGGGTCTTTTCAAATGAGTCAGGTCTTCACATCAGGAGGCCAAAGTATTGAAGTTTCAACTTCAACATCAGTCCTTCCAATGAATATTCAGGACTGATTTCCTTTAGGATAGACTCGTTGGATCTCCTTGCAGTCCAAGGGACTCTCAAGAGTCTTCTCCAACACCACAGTTCAAAAGCATCAATTCTTCGCCACTCAGCTCTCCTTGTAGTCCAACTCTCACATCCATACATGACTACTGGAAAAACCATAGCTTTGATAGACAGACCTTTGTTGGCAAAAGTCCAACTGTGGGGGAGAATGGATACATGTATATGTATGGCTGAGTCCCTTTGATGTTCAACTGAAACTATCACAGCATTGTTTGTTAACTGGCTATATTCCAATACAAATAAAAAGTTTTTAAAATGAAAAATAAAAACAAAACAAAAAATAGGCAATAGTAATGGTTCCCCTTTATCCAACAAAATAGTCTAACCAGTGTATCAGAATTTTGATGTTTCCTTACAGCCAGAGAGGGGCTTCCCTGGTGGCTCAGACAGTAAAGAACCTGCCTGTAATGTAGCAGACCCAGGTTTGATCCCTGGGTCAGGAAGATCCCCTGGAAAAAGAAATGGCAATCCACTCCAATACTCTTTCCCAGAGAATCCCATGAACAGAGGGCCTGGTGGGCTATAGTCTATGGGGTCGCCAAGAGTCAGACATAATTGAGTGACTAACACTTTCATTTTTTCACTTTATAACCAGAGAAAAACACATAAATTCACATTTAACATTTTAAAACTATTTTGACAGGACCATGGAAGCAGAATAATCCATTCAAAATAATATGAAAACACGGCCACAGTTGGCAGGTACAGCAGAATTAAGGACTTCCATTAACACTTTCTAAAGTCTCATTTACAAAATGAAACCACCACAATTTAAAAGTACACCTTAGTGATAGCGGGAAGGTTGAACACGTAAATGAAGCCAGTCAGTTTCGAAAGAATGTGCTCCTTTAAATCGTGAAAGCCTTTATTTTAAATTCTTCTCCTGAGACACTCAATCACATGGCAATAAACTCAAATAACCCAACTGCTCCCTAGGAAAATCTAGAATAATGATAGATAAGGTAATTATTAGCACTGACCCAATAGCAACATGATATTCTGGGCACTCTTAATGTCTGACATTAGAAATAAGATAAAGACTATTTCCACTATTAAAAATTACTTACTGATTCTAAAAAAATTTTCCCTCATATATTAGTCAACATAAAATAACTAATGGTAGATCTTGTCTGAGCTTTTATATTCAGGCATGAGTATCTTACCATCTATACTAGTTCAGTTTTTATAAAGTAGTGTACAAATGATAAGGGTTATATAAAAGGATTACTATGCTTTGTCTTATGGGAGGGAGATTAAGTATAACCTAAACAAACAGAGCTTGAGAGCTGAGTCCACTTTCTAGGGTCAATTTATGCGGCCAGTTCAGAAGAATTGGATATTGTTTGTATATGTACGTGTGTATGTGTGTGTAGCAGCTGGCATTCTCACACATACCACACCCCAATAACATAATGATCAAAAAACTAATATAGATTCCAAAATCCTGTTCAGTATTACTGTGTTTTCCTAAAACATTGCAAAAACTTTATAGGTAATTGTTTTAACCAAGGATGCTTATCTTAGTGATTTATACCTCCTGTGTTCAGCTTGGTGGCTTTTGGTTCTTTCTTCCTCCTGTTGCTGTCGTTTAAATTCTAGTAATTCACCCTAGGAACATTAAAATATGGTTTTCAGTTAACATGGTTGTACAGAAGACACCCAAATCAATTACATATTTAACCTTAGCTAGTACAATATTTCATTTGTGAAACTTTTACTTAAGTGCCATTTCCATGTGAAATTGTTTTCTTACATAACTAGGTAGCAAAAATAATTGTGCCTTAGCCAAATAATACCTGTGAGTGTAAAACTGTGAGATTAAAAAGGCAATGTGCATGTTCAAGCTATTATACCATTAGGTACAACATACACAAGAGAAAACGCAATGTGAGCCAAACTCACCTGTGTCTTACAAAGAAAAACAAATTTGTTTCCTTAAGTAATGCCACACAATACTATTTCTTGGTAATTTCTTGAGCTTCTTTTTCCCAACAAATTCACAGCTGCTTACAAATACATATTTGGCTCAATTCTGTAGAGCAATTCCATTAGAAACACATTTTCCATCCTGGAGGATAATCACTCAGCTCTCATTGACTAGTTATTTCCAGTACTAGCAGAACATAGGAGTGGATGCTTTGCTTCAGATATGTTACTCCAACTAATCTCTAGCTTCTGACATTCTGTCTTCTTGGAAGAGTCAGCAACTTCCACATTCAGTTACTGTGCTCACAGTATCAAACCAAACAACTAGGTTGCCAGAGAATCTCAGTACTCAACTGCCTACACCTTGAGGCAAACCAAGTTACAACCTCATGTCACAGGACGAAAAAGGCAGAGGGAAGTTATCAGGCCCCTGTCATGAGTTAATGCCTGAGTGAAAGAGGTTTTCCGACTCCGGCACTAACTGAGAGAGAAAATACCGTCACCTCTTGATAAACACATAGCAGCTTGTGTATTTTTTTAACCCCCAAACTTCCATGATGAAAAGTATAAAATAAGTTCAAAATTCAGATTGACATTTTGTTTTAATTTTATTCTAAGGCCGTCCAACATTGTATAGCCTCCAAAGTAAAGACCGGTTTCTTATACTGTGATAATCCAAATAAGCTACACATTAATCCCTAAAGCACAATATTCAATTCTAATTTCCCCTGAGCACCAATGACAAGGGAAAAAAATTAGAGTATTCATTCAGTCACTTCACAAGTATAAAATGTGAGGCTTGTGCTAGAGACTTACTTTTTCACAGTGGCATAAAGTCTTTCACTTTAATTTCTGTCACTGTATAAGCATAGTTTAAAAATCTACCAAGCAACAGTACTACTTATACTGCTGGTGCTGCTGCTGCTAAGTCGCTTCAGTCGTGTCTGACTCTGTGCAGGACGGCAGCCCACCAGGCTCCCCCGTCCCTGGGATTCTCCAGGCAAGAATACTGGAGTGGGTTGCCATTTCCTTCTCCAGTACAGGAAAGAGAAAAGTGAAAGTACTAGCCTTATATTAAAATAAAGGAAATCCCAATCTTCCCCCTCACCCATACAGTCATGTTCAGTTTTTGTGTGTGGTTTCATCCGTCAATTGTCTTGTTTAAAGCATGAATATTCTGTTGTTTTTTAATTAAAAAAAAATAGCATTATCATTTGGCCTCCTACCATGGAGATTTACATCTCTATTACTACCTCCATCCCAATGCCCACTTCCCTTCCTGGTACACCACCATCCTCATCCTTCATCCTGATAACTTTAAGTTTCACTGTGGTGAGGGAAGAGTCCTACGGGTCTTACCACTCCTCAGCTAGATTTCCAAGTCACTCTTTTTTCAACTCTAGCCCTCTGAGGTACCAGGTGCCTCTAATTCCACATCTGTATCAGGACTACTTCAATATCAGTATTACATTTCTTGAAAATGAGTTCTGCCTTCTCCTGCTCTTTCTACCAGCTTCCAAAATTGTGCTGATAACGTTTTTTTGCTACAGTCTCCTGGTCTGCACTCTTGTTCTACACACTGGCTTATGCCTTTTTAAAAAACATTCCCTTTATTGTCTTTTTAGGGGACCTAGGGAGAGAGGGACTGGAGTTAAGCAAATGAAATGTTGTGAAAGTGCAGTGTTTAACCAGACCTTAATATTCTGAAGCAAAAATTACACCGGAATTGTGTTACTTGATCCTCACAACAATTCTCAAAGGTAGGCAGAGAGTGTTTTTTGATGATGAATGGATAAACATTATTACACTTGTTTTATAGAAGAGGAAACAAAGGATCAGAGACTCAGTTTAAGCGTTTTGTCAAGGGATAAATGGCTCCTAAGTAACAAAATAAAGACGAGAGCTTAGACATTTTTGTACCTAATCTATAAAAATGCATCCAGTATAGGTGGTGGAGATAAAGGATAACTTGTCACTAGGTAATCATACTCAAGAATAAACAGCCACATCTAGAACTGTAGAGCCCATTTACACTCAAAAGTTCTAGCAAAATCTATGTAATCTAAGTTCAAACCTAAATCCCACTTGTCAAAGGATGCTAATTCTTCCCACTTATATTAACCCATTTCTCCAAGGAACAACTTCTGTATCCAGCCATTCCAAGTTTGATAACATGAACCCTGGACAAACTAAATTAGGACATCAATCCTAGATATGAGACAAAAGAGTTTTTAAAAACCTTTGAAGCATATATTTTATAGATGTGTATTACCACATATTTCCTTAAAATAATTTTTAAGATAATTTTTTCAGCCTTGGCAAAAATGACCCTGAAATTTATCTAGTAAAAGATAAATTAGCAAATAGCAATAAAAAAAATTCCTGAAAAAAAGAAATGAGTGAAAACCAGCTTTCCCAAATATTAAAACATATCATGAAACTGCAGTAATTAAAACAATTTGATTGAGTTCAGGAAAAGACTTACTGCAGGGAAGCACAGCTTACCATAAGTTGTTTTGCTAAACCCTCACAGGAGAGAGAGTTCAGTGAATGATGATGGACTAGCTGACTACTGTGAGAAAAAAAATCAGAGCAAGATCCTTTATTTTTATATCAAAATAAATTTTACAGAGCCCCAGGACTTGAACTTAAAAGATGGAACCATATAAGTTTCCAAAGGAGGCATGGGTAAGTGTATTTATAAACTTGAAATGAGGAGGGTACAGACTCAGGAAATAAAAGGATGAATAAATTTGGCTACCTCAAAATTCAAAACTTCAACTGGGATAAAAACTTAAAAAGATGTTTATGACACACAAAGGCTAATTCAGTTATTCTTTCATTCAGTCATTCAACATATTGTGAGTCCATATTGTGAGGCAGGCTTGCATCTATGTGATGGGGGTACAATAACAAGACAAATGAGATCCTTGTTCCTTAAGAGTTTATATTCTAAAAAAAGAGAAGACCATGAATAAGTGAGAAAAATATCCACTGATAATCCTATGCAGAGGATTAAACATGCTGTTGTGAGGCTCAGTGACTCAGTTCTTATTTTAGGTGGAGGCTCAGGGAAGGCCTGAGGAGGAAGCTAAAGACCTTATATAAACCAATAAAGAAAACACAGACACCAAACAGAAAAGGGCCAAGCAAAGGAAGAGAAAGTTGGCAGCTAAACCACAGAATGCCTGTAAATTTTAAAATAGTCATCATTTTCACACATAGCCAAAGAATATAAATCCAAACAATGAGATAAAGTTTTTCTTCTGTTGACAAAAACTAGGAAAGTATGATAGAGAATCAGGTACATTCCAGCACTTCGGTGGAGTGTCTAAGTTAACAAAAAAATAGTTTTTGTCAAGCAGTAACCATAAATATGCTAAAGCTGAAACTCCAGTACTTTGGCCACCTCGTGCGAAGAGTTGACTCATTGGAAAAGACTCTGATGCTGGGAGGGATTGGGGGCAGGAGGAGAAGGGGATGACAGAGGATGAGATGGCTGGATGGCATCACGGACTCGATGGACATGAGTCTGAGTGAACTCCGGGAGTTGGTGATGGACAGGGAGGCCTGGCGTGCTGCGATTCATGGGGTCGCAAAGAGTCGGACACGACTGAGCGACTGAACGGAACTGAACCATAAATACGTAAAATGTGCACATCCTTTGCAGAATGTTCAAAGATGTGTAAAAGGAGAGGCAGATCTGAATTACTAAAACAGTGAAAGTTTAAGGGAAAGACTTCTTGCACATTTGCAAGGACCTGGCACAGTAAAGTATGGCGTCATCCACACAACGGAATATTATGCAACAGCTCCCAAGAATTAGACAGATGGCAGAGAAGGGGTGCCTATGATAAGATCTCTAAGATACATTAAATGATAAAAGTAATGTTCAGAGCAGTTTGGAGGGTATTGTTCCATGTAAATAGAAAAGATACACATATATCCGTTTTTAACTTTTATATACTGGTATACATATCTTAGACATTTTTATGGTAAAACACATACTAAAATGTTAATTCTAACTATCATTGGAGCTCAAAGCATGACAGGAGGTAGGTAGGCAGACGAAGGAACCTTTAATATCATAAGTAGTGTTTGTTGTTTTAATCTTTGAACCATGTGAACATTACTTCCTCAAACTATCAAGAAAGGTTTATATCTGTGTGGGAGACCATTTCTGTTTCTTTCTGCTTTCCTTTATTTAAAAATCCCAATGGATATCTAGTTTTTAAGACACAAAAATGTAAAAGAGCAAAACAGTACATCATGAAGCCAAGAACTGTCAGGGAAGGCAAAAAAAGAGGACAGGAAGAGACTAGCACAGAGCGTCCAGTTACAGAGGCAAGGACAGGGGAGGGAAGAAAGCAGAGCAAGAGGGAGGCAGGAGGGGAGTCGATGAGGCACCACCACGCAGGACCATGACTCCAGGTGGCAGAAGGGGGTGCTCAGGTTCCGCTGCGCTCAGGATTTTTATTCTACAAGCAGCAAAGCGTGTTTACTAGGGAGAGGCTGGTTTTCCTTTGGTGCCACAAAGGAGAATTTCAACTAATTAATTTCTTCTGCTGAGCTGACAGCCACTGCAGATGAATCTGCATGCTTTATAAGCATATCCCTGGCTCGTTGATGTGGTTCTCACCCAGAAGTGCAACACCTCCTTGGACAGATAGAAAACAAGTCGTTCCCGTTCCAAGGACTAGCTTTGGAGACTAAGAAAATAAAAATGCTCTCCAAGTCGGAGGGACACGACACACAGCATCTGAGGCACTGTCAAATCTCATCTCACTCAACACGTATTTGTGAAGCACCAACCATTTTCCAGACACCTGGATTCAGGCTGAGGTACAGCTGCAAAGAAGACCCACCTCCAACCTGAAGGAAATCACAGAATAATGAGGAAGACAGACCCGGGAAACAACTGTGACACAAAACAGAAAGAAACGCATCGCTGGACACAAGTTCAAGCAACATGACAGCAGAATAAGAAGGAAGGGATGCAAACTAGAGACAAGGAGCAAATGTTCCCGAACGTTCGACATTTTAAGTGCATCCCAGGGGAAAGAATATGTGTCTTCTCACTGCTCTGCTTGCCTCCCTGCATTCAGGCAGAGCCCCATCGAGAGAAGATACTTAAGTCCTCTGAAAAACAAAGTCTCATTTTGGAGATGCTAAAGCAGAACCTCCTGTAAACACTGGCCAAGTCAGATATGTGTGTTAGTCGCCCAGCTGTGTCCAACTCTTTGTGACCCCATGGACTATACAGTCCATGGAATTTCCCAGGCAAGAATACTGGAGTGAGTAGCCATTCCCTTCTTCAGAGGATCTTCCCGACCCGGGATTGAACCCAAGTCTCCTGCATTGCAGGCGGATTCTTTACTAACTAAGCCACCAACTAAGTGTTTAGTTAGTGAGGACAACACTGCAAACAGTGCCACAGTCTGTGCCCATCCTGCTGGGACTGCTCTTGCTGGAGGAAGGACTGTGATGAAGCAGTGCTGGGGGACCAAGCTAACGGCAAGAAGTAAAAGGGCCACCATGTCCTGCCAGAGGTTATAGAAATTACTTCTCTCTGGTGCATTCTACCAAAGGCTCGACTAAACAACAAACAGGTGTGTACAAGGCTGGATGCGCGAGAAAGCTGATGAGTTTAAAGGCATGTTCCAAAGCAAGGCTGTGGTAATTGGAGACTAGGACAGGGTCATTTTAAAATCATGTTCGAATTCCAGTGGGGCGTGTTCTGACATGGTCAGCTTGACTGCATTATATGTAAACATTAAAGTGTCATCACCAGGGCAGACATGCTTCTCCCAGGAGAGAATGTTCTCTCAACTCAACGAGGGGAAAAGGATAGTCGAAGCGGGAGAGTTGATGCCATGAACTTCAAGAACCCCTACCTTTGGATGTTTAAAAGAACAACAAAAAACAAGAGGAGTTTGGAGCTGAGATAGCTTAGAGGAGCCTTGGTTCTGCAGCTCCCCACAGTAATGCCTTTCCCCAGAATAAAGATGATGTTGGCTATGAGAAAAAGTGGAAATGAACTCAAATTATTGAGAGGAAACCAACCAAATCCAAGGAAGTAAATGCTCATGGGTAAAGTAGGAGAGTGAAAAAATAGCATTAATAATGTGTACTCCTCTCTTACTGTGCTGTGCTAAATCGCTTCAGTCATGTCCGACTCTACGATCATACGGAACATAGCTCACCAGGCTCCCCTGCCCATGGGATTCTCCAGGCAAGAATACTCAAGTGGGTTGCCATGCCCTCCTCCAGGAGATCTTCCTGACCCAGGGATCGAACCCGGGTCTCTTACATCTCCTCAGGGGGCAAGCGGGTTCTTTACCACTAGTGTCACCTGGGAAGCCCCCCTCTCTTACTAGTTATTGTTAATTCTGTCATTAATATATAGAAATGGACGTTCAGCTACAATAGTCGTTGAGTTCTCTATCTCCCACCCAGAAATACTTCCTATCAAATTTCTTCCAACTTATAAAAAATATTTTTTAATCATAAAAATTGCTTTTATATGGTGGAAAATATAAAAAGTACAGAAATGATGAGGAAAAATATAATAACCACTCATAAAAATTCTCCACCCAGAGATAAGCTCCTTTAACATGTCAGTATATTTTCTTCATTTCTTGGTTTACATACATACAGAGACTGTAACTGCCTCTCACCACCTCGGGTCACATGTGCAGGCTTACCACGTGCCAGGCAGTAAGCTAAACTCTCCATGTGCTTGCTCTCATGTAATCTTCCAGGGTCATAAGGTAGACAGCACGACTATCATCCATAACAGATGACGTTTAGAAAGAGAAAGTAATCCATACAAAGTACAATAAGAGAAGAGGCAGGCTTCAAGACTCGCCCAGACTCTATTTTATAATCCCTTTTTTGTTTTCATTTTCACATAGGTAAGCACATTTACCCTTGTCTAACTCAATGAAACCAAGCCATGCCTGTGGGGCAACCCAAGACAGGCGGGTCATGGTGGAGAGGTCTGACAGAGCCTAGTCCACTGGAGAAGGGAATGGCAAGCCACTTCAGTATTCTTGCCTTGAGAACCCCATGAACAGTGTGAAAAGGCAAAATGATAGGATACCAAAAGAGGAACTCCCCAGGTCATTAGGTGCCCAATATGCTACTGGAGATCACTAGAGAAATAACTCCAGAAAGAATGAAGGGATAGAGCCAAAGCAAAAACAATACCCAGTTGTGGATGTGACTGGTGATAGAAGCAAGATCCAATGCTGTAAAGAGCAATATTGCATAGGAACCTGGAATGTCAGGTCCATGAATCAAGGCAAATTGGAAGTGGTCAAACGAGATGGCAAGGGTGAACGTCGACATTCAAGGAATCAGCGAACTAAAATGGACTGGAATGGGTGAATTTAACTCAAATGACCATTATATCTACTACTGCGGGCAGGAATCCCACAGAAGAAATGCAGTAGCCATCATGGTCAACAAAAGAGTCTGAAATGCAGTACTTGGATGCAATCTCAAAAACGACAGAATGATCTCTGTTCATCTCCAAGGCAAACCATTCAATATCATATTTATCCAAGTCTATGCCCCAACCAGTAATGCTGAAAAAGCTGAAGTCGAATGGTTTTATGAAGACCTACAAGACCTTTTAGAACTACCACCCCAAAATGATGTCCTCTTCATTACAGGGGACTGGAATGCAAAAGCAGGAAGTCAAGAAACACCTGGAGTAACAGGCAATTTTGGCCTTGGAGTACGGAACGAAGCAGGGCAAAGGCTAATAGAGTTTTGCCAAGAAAATGCACTGGTCATAGCAAACACCCTTTTCCAGCAACACAAGAGAAGACTCTACACATGGACATCACCAGATGGTCAACACCGAAATCAGGCTGATTATATGCTTTGCAGCCAAAGATGGAGAAGCTCTATACAGTCAACAAAAACAACACCGGGAGCTGACTGTGGCTCAGATCATGAACTCCTTATTGCCAAATTCAGACTTAAATTGAAGAACGTAGGGAAAACCACTAGACCATTCAGGTATGACCTAAATCAAATCCCTTATGATTATACAGTGGAAGTGAGAAATAGATTTAAGGGCCTAGATCTGATAGATAGAGTGCCTGATGAACTATGGAATGAGGTTCATGACATTGTACAGGAGACAGGGATCAAGACCATCCCCATGGAAAAGAAATGCAAAAAACCAAAATGGCTGTCTGGGGAGGCTTTACAAATAGCTGTGAAAAGAACAGAGGTGAAAAGCAAAGGAGAAAAGGAAAGATATAAGCGTCTGAATGCAGAGTTCCAAAGAATAGCAAGGAGAGATAAGAAAGCCTTCCTCAGTGATCAGTGCAAAGAAATAGAGGGAAACAACAGAATGGGAAAGACTAGAGATCTCTTCAAGAAAATTAGAGACACCAAGGGAACATTTCATGCAAAGATGGGCTCGATAAAGGACAGAAATGGTATAGACCTAACAGAAGCAGAAGATATTAAGAAGAGGTGGCAAGAATACACGGAATAACTGTACAAAAAAGATCTTCACGACCCAGATAATCATGATGATGTGATTACTAATCTAGAGCCAGACATCTTGGAAAGTGAAGTCAAGTGGGCCTTAGAAAGCATCACTATGAACAAAGCTAGGGGAGGTGATGGAATTCCAGTTGAGCTATTTCAAATCCTAAAAGATGATGATATGAAAGTGCTGTACTCAATATGCCAGCAAATTTGAAAAACTCAGCAGTGGCCACAGGACTGGAAAAGGTCAGTTTTCATTCCAATCCCAAAGAAAGGCAATGCCAAAGAGTGCTCAAACTACCACACAATTGCACTCATCTCACACGCTAGTAAAGTAATGCTCAAAATTCTCCAAGCCAGACTTCAGCAATACATGAACTGTGAACTCCCTGATGTTCAAGCTGGTTTTAGAAAAGGCAGAGGAACCAGAGATCAAATTGACAACATCCATTGCATCATCGAAAAAGCAAGAGAGCTCCAGAAAAACATCTATTTCTGCTTTATTGATTATGCCAAAGCCTTTGACTGTGTGGATCACAAGAAACTGTGGAAAATTCTGAAAGAGATGGGAATACCAGACCACCTAACCTGCCTCTTGAGAAATCTGTATGCAGGTAAGGAAGCAACAGTTAGAACTGGACATGGAACAACAGACTGGTTCCAAATAGGAAAAGGAGTACGTCAAGGCTGTATATTGTCACCCTGCTTATTTAACTTCTATGCAGAGTACATCATGAGAAACGCTGGACTGGAAGAAACACAAGCTGGAATCAAGATTGCCGGGAGAAATATCAATAACCTCAGATATGCAGATGACACCACCCTTATGGCAGAAAGTGAAGAGGAACTAAAAAGCCTCTTGATGAAAGTGAAAGAGGAGAGTGGAAAAGTTGGCTTAAAGCTCAACATTCAGAAAATGAAGATCATGGCATCCGGTCCTATCACTTCATGGGAAATAGATGGGGAAACAGTAGAAGCAGTGTCAGACTTTATTTTGGGGGGCTCCAAAATCACTGCAGATGGTGACTGCAGCCAATGAAATTAAAAGGCGCTTACTCCTTGGAAGAAAAGTCATGACCAACCTAGATAGTATATTCAAAAGCAGAGACATTACTTTGCTGACTAAGGTCCGTCTAGTCAAGGCTATGGTTTTTCCTGTGGTCATGTATGGATGTGAGAGTTGGACTGTGAAGAAGGCTGAGCGCAGAAGAATTGATGTGTTTGAACTGTGGTGTTGGAGAAGACTCTTGAGAGTCCCTTGGACTGCAAGGAGATCCAATCAGTCCATTCTGAAGGAGATCAACCCTGGGATTTCTTTGGAAGGACTGATGCTAAAGCTGAAACTCCAGTACTTTGGCCACCTCATGCGAAGAGTTGACTTATTGGAAAAGACTCTGATGCTGGGAGGGATTGGGGGTAGGAGGAGAAGGGGACGACTGAGGATGAGATGGCTGGATGGCATCACGGACTCGATGGACGTGAGTCTGAGTGAACTCCTGGAGCCGGTGATGAACAGGGAGGCCTGGTGTACTCCAATTCATGGGGTTGCAAAGAGTCGGATACGACTGAGCGACTAAACTGAAACTGAAACTGAAGCACATTTACATTATTGAAGCATAGTAGTCACTGTTGCATGGTATTCCAGACTTCAAAATCCTCGACTTCTCTACTACTGAAAAATTATTTGAAACCTCCCATTAAGCTGATTTTCAATGTAAACAATCCTATCCATACAGCTTGCATGCGTGTCTGATTATTTCCTCAGAATAGATGTATACCTTTTAGATCTAAGAGTTTTATTTTAGGAAACTCTTTAGAATTTAATACTGTCAGAGTCCTTTGGTGCCCGTCTTATCAGCACCAGTACGAGGGAGTCTGTAATGTTTTTTAATAACTAATAATGTAAATACTCCTCACCCCAGCAAACACACAAATTATTTATTAATCTTGTGATTATTCTCTCAGTTGAAGTGTAGATATGGTTTTTCAAACTACCTCAAATTCCACTGAAATTTTTACTGGAATTGCATTAAACTCACTCATTAATTTGGACAGAACTGTAGTTGTTACAGTATTGAATTTTACCACTCAGGGGCATCAGCCATCCCTACTTTATTCAAATTGACATTAATGGATTATAGGAAAATTCTCAGGTATTCTGGGGCTTTTATAGGTTTGGGGGTTTTGAATGTGTGTGTGTGTGTTTTTTTTTAAGGGATTGAGCAATTTTTTATTGTTGCTTTTTGATGAAATCTTTCTATCCCCTATTTTCTCATTAATGTTTACTAATATTTGAGAGCATTACTGATTCTTACATATATGTTTTATGCTGTGCTTAGTCACTCAGTCATGTCCAACTCTTTGTGACCCCGTGGACTGTAGCCCACCAGGCTCCTCTGTCCATGGGGGATTCTCCAGGCAAAAATACTGGAGTGAGCTGACATGCCCTCCTCCAGGGAATCTTCCCACCCAGGGACTGAGCCCGGGTCACCCACATTGCAGGCAAATTCTTTACCATCTGTGCAATGAGGGAAGCCCAAGAATACTAGAGTAGGTAGCCTATCCCTTTCTGCAGGGGATCTTCCTGACCCAGGAATCAAACCAGGGTCTCCTACATTGCAGGTGGATTCTTTACCAGCTGAGCTACCAGGAAAGCCCTAAAAAATACAGAACGCTTCATGAATTTGTGTGTCATATATATATGAAGTGAAGTGAAGTGAAAGTCACTCAGTCTTGTCGAACTCTTTGCGACCCCATGGACTTTACAGTTCATGGAATTCTCCAGGTCAGTATACTGGAGTGGGTTGGCCTTTCCCTGCTCCAGGGGATCTTCCCAACCCAGGGATTGAACCCAGGTCTCCCATGCTGCAGGTGGATTCTTTACCAACTGAGCCACAAAGGAAGCCCATATATATACATACATACAACTCATTTAATTCCATTTGTTCTAAGCAATTTTTAGTTGATTCTCTTGGGTTGTACAGATTGCTCTCATCCATAAATAATAACTTTTATTTCCAATAATTAGATAAAACTCCTTTTCTATTTTTGTCCTATCAAGTTGGCTAAAACAATTCTTGAACCTTGTCCCATGCAATACTGAAGTTTTCTTCCCCTTCACTAGAAAAGAGTTTTTCATCAAATAACACTAAAAGCATTAGGTTAGAATTTCCAGAACAAATATTAGTTGGTGGTAGGGGTTGCAGATCCTTTTATGTTGTTCATTGTTCTAATATTTTACCACTGAGATTAATGTTGGTTATTGGTTTGAAAGACTATATGAATGTTAAGGGAAAAAAAAAATAGCTTATTATTTTTTTTCTTTTAACTGATAGATTTTAACCTACCAGTGCCCATTTTTGGCAACTACAGAGGTAGGCGAATTCTTTTTCTCTCATGATCTCTTTTTCTCTCATATTTCGGTCTTCCTTTGTGGCTCAGCTGGTAAAGAATCCACGTGCAATGCAGGAGACCTGGGTTTGATCTCTGGGTTGGAAAGATCCCCTGGAGAAGGGAAAGGCTACCCACTCCAGTATTCTGGCCTGGAGAACTCCATGGACTGTATAGTCCATGAGGTCGCAAAGAGTTGGACACAACTGAGCAATTTTCACTATCATATTGCAGTGATATAAAAAGTTATAATATATAGGTAGTCATCTTTGCACTCCTAGAATAAACTTAACTGTCTATGTAAATGATATGAGAAAAAAATTCCATTAGCTAGAATTTTCTTTCAGATGTTAATCTCTATAAATCTGTGAGTGTGTGTCCCTTTACCAGGTTGTGACATCATGAGAATGACAGTTAAATAATATTAATTCTAAATTATTTCATCTTTTTCCTTGCTCTGAAACAACTTGTAGGACACAGGAAATATGTCCTTGAAAATTCTAATGAACCTGCCTGTAAATTTATCCAAATTTAGCTTGTTAAGGGAAAGTAATTCTCAGAAAACTTTAAAATCACTTGCATTTTTGTCTTTAATTCTTTGAGTCAGTTTAGAGTTTTACATTTTCTCATAAAACTATTCACTTAATCTTTTCTAAAACTATGGTTCTAGTCCCTCATTTATACTGTTGTGTATTTGCATTTTTACTAATATTTTCTTGATTAGACTTACCAGAGATTTGTTCATTTTGTTGACCTTATCAAAGAAGAAGCTGTTGAATTTTTATAACAGCTGTTTCTTCAAGTTTTTTTTTTTTAATTTCTGTTCCTAATTACTTCCTTTAGTAATGTTTATTGTTCTTGTTTTAAATTCTTAGGTGGGATACTTTAATTTGTTTCTGTTTTGAGTACTGACTGGATTTAAAGCTGTGATTTTTCTGAGTACAGCTTTGCAAGGATTCCCTATAAGCTGCTCTCACCATAATTTCTAACATAGTCTACAATCATTTTCTCTGTCATTGAATAATTTAAGTGTGTTTTCATGTTTTGGTTTGTTTTTACTTTCCAAATGACTATATAAAATCAATAACCATGCAAAATCAGTAAGAGCACTCAACCTACCAGAAACATTTTAAATTCCTTGTAGGTAGAAAAGGGATAAAATAAATTATATGGAAAAACGAGTATGCAGGATCAACTGGGTCTGACTTAGCTGTGTTTCTAAAGGAGGGCTGAGAGAAGCTAAAGATGACCAGCTGGAGAAGTGCTTTGAGAGGAACTTGATGGTGGGTTCTTCCTCTCCCACACTGACATAGTCCCCTGGGTAACACAGAATGGAGAAGGGGTTGTGAGCTCAGAGGAGCGGGACAGTGTCCCAATACATGCTGACCACAGGAGAACAAGAGGCTACCGCATGCAGAAGATTGGCTTCTATATATCTTAACTTGGCCAGGGGCTTCCTTGGTGGCTCAGATGGTAAAGAATCTGCCCCAAGTGCAGGAGATCTGGGTTCAGTCCCTGGGTTGGGAAGATCACCTGGAAAAGGGCATGGCAACCCACTCCAGTTTTCTTGCCTGGAGAATCCCATGGATAGAGGAGCCTGGTGGGCTACAGTCCATGGGGTCACAAAGAGTCAGACACGGCTGAGCAACTAATACTTTCACGTGTCCAAAGAAACATGAGATAACCAAGAATCACCAAACATTTGAGAGAGAAAACTACATGAGATAAAACTTACATCAGAAAGGAAAAAAATACTGTTAAAATAGTAAGTAGAAAATGTTAATGATTGTATAACTACCATTAATGAAGAGATCAGAAAGGATAGTCCACTTATAAAGCAGAACACTGCTATGAAAAAGTAAGTCAGTAACACTGGCAAATAAACAAATTCAGTGCAGGGGCCAAATAAGCAGAATGACGAAATGATTCCAGGAGCAAGATGATCTAGCGAAAGGTTTCTCCCAGAATGCAATGGAAAAGGCCAGACAGGAAGTATAAGACAAATGGTTAAGAGAAACAGAGGATAGGTCGAGCTAGAATTTCCAAAGCTACTTGATACATATCCAAGAAACAGGGAATAGGCATGATAATAGGGAAGAAATGTGAAAAGAAAATAGAAATTTCTCAGAACTACAGTAAGACATATTTTGAGGTTAAACAGGCCAACAAAAGGTAATACAAAATTAAAATCAAAACCACTAAGAAATTTCTTATGATAGGGAGGAAAGGAGAGGAGAGAAAAGAGGAAAAGTAAATAAACAGTACAGAAAATTCAGAGTCAAGAAAATAAGAATGGAAAACAAAAATAAAAAGTAAATTATGTAGCAGAAAATGGGCAGATATACTAGCAATCACAATAAATGAGAATATATTAAAAAGATTATGAAATTAGGTAAAAGAAAAATCAGAAATCTAAGCCACGTGACACAGAGAGGTTAAAATTAAGTAATGGAAAAAGAAATTGCCACGTAAGTTCTAGCAAGAAGGATGGCAAAATAATTAGGATCAGACAAAATTAAGACCAAGAACCATCAAGGTGAAAATCACTAAGTGAGAAGAGTAGTCCATTTCATATTGATAAAATCCTGTACTGAAAGGCTGGCTTCCCATAAGTCATGTTGGTTGGAACTACTTCTCATATCAATGGCTGAACCAATCACAATCAATGAGAATAGAATTCCCATGATCAGTTAGACCATTTGTAAATGCATCCCTGGGCTGACTTCTTCTGACTTTTCTGAAACAGGCCATGCTAAGTAGTATGAATACATGAAGGGGGAAAAATAATGGGATTTTAGGAGAGAAGTAGGTAATCAACACTATTTGATACACCATTCTGAAGTTATAATGCACAATTTTTTCTTGTGTAGCATTAATTACTACCAAGTGATTATTCACTATAAAATAAAAGTACAGTGTTTTATTTGTCTTCTTTTAATTGTTCATCTCCTCCACAAAAAAGTAAACTTTAGGAGAGAAGGGGCCTTGTCTATCCTGTTTCTAGCTGGAACTTCAGTATCTTCCAGAAGGCTCAGTACATAATAGGAGCTCAGTCCCTGTTGTTGACAGAATAGATGGATAGATGGATGGATGGATAGATGGGTCGGTGGATGAATACTGGGATGGATTACTCTGAGATAGAATAATATCAGAATAATAGAGTAAAAAAAAAGCCATAAAAGCTTTAAATGGTATAAATAATGTCAGAGTTACAGGGACACAGGGACTGCACAAAAAGACCACTGAACCACTGAACTGAATGTTCAGAAGGGATTTTATCTTTAGGAGCAGTTTCAGTAAGAGCGTTTATGGATATAAACCAAAATGTAAAGCATTAAGGACAAAGTGGGCAATAAAGATGTGATTATAGTAATATTATCTCTGTCTTTTTGGGTTTTTTTGGTAGAAGCAGAAAAGGTGATAACCCTGAGGATAGCTGAATCAAGGAAGAAGTAGATTGGCTTGTTTATTTTATTACAGCAAGAGTCAGCATGCCTGCTGACAAAAAATATACTAGTTAACGGAAAATATACTGAAGGTGTAGGGGGAAAATGATGCTTTTGAACTGTGGTGTTGGAGAAGACTTTTGAGAGTCCCTTGGACTGCAAGGAAGTCCAACCAGTCCATCCTAAAGGAGATCAGTCCTGGGTGTTTACTGGAAGGACTGATGTTGAAGCTGAAGCACCTGATGCAAAAAGCTGACTCATTAGAAAAGACATTGAATCTGGGAAAGATTGAGGGCAGGAGGAGAAGGGGACGACAGAGGATGAGATGGTTGGATGGCATCACCGACCCGATGGACATGGGTTTGGGTGGACTCCGGGAGTTGGTGATGGACAGGGAGGCCTGGCGTGCTGCAGTCCATGGGGTCGCAAAGAGTCAGATAAGACTGAGCGACTCAACTGAACTGATAGGGTGAAAAACTGAAAGTAGGAGGTATTAGTCAGTCAGTTGTGTCTGACTCTCTGTGATCTCATGAACTGTAGGTAGTAATAGTACCATCAGGTTCCTCAGTCCATGGAATTCTCCAGAAAAGAATACCAGAGTGGGTTGCTATTTCCTCCTCCACGGGATCTTCCCAACCCAGGGATCAAATCCATATCTCCTACACTGCAGGCATATTCTTTACCACCTGAGCCACCAGAGAAGCCAAGGGAATTACAAGTAAAGTTTTGGAAGAGGGAATTGAATCAAATGTAAAATACTGAGGAGTTAAAATTAAGGAAGAACCTACTGTCCCCAAAGACCAGAGTAATGGAAGAATGTGAAAGTCAGAGACAGACAGAGAAGGATCAACATGTGGTCACCTCACTGTAACCTAGAGAATCTACTCTCCAATTTCTCTACAGTAGGTGTTCATTAAATACTTGTTGAATCAAGGGAACAAGTAAACACATGAATGTGTGTGTTAGTTGCTCAGTCGTGTCTGACTCTTCGCGACCTCATAGACTGTAGCTTGCCAGACTCCTCTGTCCATGGGATTCTCCAGGCAAGAATACTGGAGTGGGTTGCCATTTCCTTCTCCAGGGGATATTCCCGACCCAGGGACTGAACCCAGGTCTCCTGCATTACAGGCAGATGCTTTACCATCTGGGCTACTAGGTGAAATCAAACACATGAAAAGATGTGATGATACAAATGTGTTATGGCTCCCTACCATGAACGTGATTCTTCTTGTTTTCTTAAGCAAAACCACTGAAGTGATAATGAGTGACAGACTGTACTAGCTAGGGAAGCTTCCAGTGGACATTTTTTAACAACAGACTGAGCAAAAAGGGAGAGAAGCAAAAATAAGGTAAATATTCCAAATAGGAGAAGGAGTCCATCAAGGCTGTATATTGTCACCCTGCTTATTTAACTTCTATGCAGAGTACATCATGAGAAACACTGGGCTGGAAGAAGCACAAGCTGGAATCAAGATTGCTGGGAGAAATATCAATAACCTCACATATGCAGATGACACCACCCTGATGGCAGAAAGTGAAGAGGAACTAAAAAGCCTCTTGATGAAAGTGAAAGAGGAGAGTGGAAAAGTTGGCTTAAAGCTCAACATTCAGAAAACGAAGATCATGGCATCCAGTGCCATCACTTCATGGGAAGTAGATGGGGAAACAGTGGAAACAGTGTCAGACTTTATTTTTTTGGGCTCCAAAATCACTGCAGATGGTGACTGCAGCCATGAAATTAAAAGACACTTGGAAGAAAAGTTCTGACCAACCTAGATAGTATATTCAAAAGCAGAGACATTACTTTGCCAACTAAGGTCCGTCTAGTCAAGGCTATGGTTTTTCCTGTGGTCATGTATGGATGTGATGTATTGGACTGTTAAGAAGGCTGAGCGCCGAAGAATTGATGTGTTTGAACTGTGGTGTGGTGTTGGAGAAGACTCTTGAGAGTCCCTTGGACTGCAAGGAGATCCAACCAGTCCATTCTAAAGGAGATCAGCCCTGGGATTTCTTTGGAAGGACTGATGCTAAAGCTGAAACTCCAGTACTTTGGCCACCTCATGAGAAGAGTTGACTCATTGGAAAAGACTCTGATGCTGGGAGGGATTGGGGGCAGGAGAAGGGGACGACTGAGGATGAGATGGCTGGATGGCATCACTGACTTGATGGACGTGAGTCTGAGTGAACTCCGGGAGTTGGTGATGGACAGGGACGCCTGGCATGCTGCAATTCATGGGGTCACAAAGAGTCGGACACGACTGAGCGACTGAACTGAACTGAACTGATTCTACCATTATTGAAGTCCCTAGTGATGGAACTATCTGTACACTCATTATTCATTTTACTGAAAGCTTCAGTAAGTAAAAGGAAATAATTTATAGAAAAAGAAAATATGTTTAATCAATAACCAGAAAAATATATATGTATCAACATTTGTCTGACTCCAGAAGAAAAACAAGATTAAGAAATAAAAAGCTTAATTTTCACTGTTTAAAATAACTGCTCAACCTGAAAATTAAATAGCAGATTTGATTTTCTAATCTGTTGAGCATGCTCTTTGTAAAATGTTCTACATTTACAGGTTTTCACATTCTAAATATACCAAACTTTATAAAACAGTATTTAAGATTCACTAGTAGTTATTTTTAAAATACATTATGTCTACACTGGTTTGTAACACCCCTCTTAGTATCTAAGTACCTCAGGATGTGGTAATAAGTTGAAAGATCACAGAAAAATATTAATACTTTCATGTCATTGATGGACATCATTGAAAATATAACTTAAATATATACTAGATCCAGTTTCTACTTGCTAATTACTAGAATCTCACTATAACACTGCTTATTTAACTGTGGATTTCAGTATGAAGCCTTTGTCAAAGGAAAAATAATTTTTTTTTAAACAGCAAGAGATAAAAATGCTTTGTGGCTTCTTTATTGCTTATCATGCTTGTATTCAGTCGCTAAGTCATGTCCAGCTCTTTGCAACCCCATGGACTGTAGCCCGTTAGACTCCTATGTCCATGGGATTCTCCAGGCAAGAATTCTGGAGTGGGTTGCCATTTCCTTCTCCAGGGGATCTTTCAGACCCAGGGATCAAACCCACATTTCCTGCATTGCAGGCAGATTCCTTAGCACTGAGCCACTAGGGAAGCACCTTATTGGCACTTGGCTTAATAATTAAGCCTAGTAAGTGGCTTAATAACTAAACTGACAATTTACATTATTTCTTTCAACAATTTAACAGTTAGAACCAGATATGGAACAATGGACTGGATCCAAATTGGGAAAAGAGTACGTTAAGGCTGTATATTGTTACCCTGCTTATTTAACTTGTATGCAGAGTACAGCATGTGAAATGCTGGGTTGAAGCACAAGCTGGAATCAAGATTGCCAGGAAAAATATCAATAACCTCAGATACGCAGATGATACCACTCTTTTGGCAGAAAGTGAAGAAGAACTAAAGAGCTTTTTGATGAAAGTGAAAGAGAAGAGTGAAAAAACTGCTTGAAACTCAACATTCAAAAAACTAAGTTCATGGCATCTGGTCCCATCACTTCATGGCAAATAGATGGGCAAACGATGGAAACAGAGACTTGAGCTCAAAAATCACTGCAGATGGTGACTGCAGCCATGAAATTAAAAGACATTTGATCCTTGGAAGAAAAGCTATGACCAATCTCGACAGCATATTAAAAAGCAGAGACGTTACTTTACTGACAAAGGTCTGTCTAGTCAAAGCTATGTTTTTTCCATTGGTCATGTATGGATGTGAGAGTTGGACCATAGAGAAAGCTGAATGCTAAAGAATTGCTGTTTTTGAACTGTGGTACTGGAGCAGACTCTTGAGAGTCCCTTGGGCTGCAAGGAGATCAAGCCAGTTCATCCTCAAAGAAATCAGTCCTGAATATTCATTGGAAGGACTGATGCTGAAGCTGAAGCTCTAATACTTTGGCCACCTGATGCGAAGAACTGACTCATTGGAAAAGACCCTGATGCTGGGAAAGATTGAGGGCGGGAGGAGAAGGGGATGACAGAGGATGAGATACTTGGATGGCATCACCAACTCGATGGACATGAGTTTGAGCAAGCTCCAGGAGTTGGTGATGGACAGGGAGGCCTGGCATGCTACAGTGCGTGGGGTTATAGTCAGACATGACTGACTGACTGAACTGAACTGAAGCACAAAACAACTCAGTGACAACCACTTATATTGTATGTTGGATTAAACTATGAAAAAGTAAGGGCTTGACCTCTGTTGGGAGGAGGGTAGCACTCAAAAGGTCAATTCTAACAACAACAATCACTACACATTTCATAATATGAATATGTTAAAATATGATTTCCACACTCGATTGCTATAAGTTACCTTGTAGAGCAAAGATATAAGGGGAAAAAACAAACCAAATTAAGGAAATCAGAATGGGCGTTAGAATTCAAGGTAATTGAATAATTGAAGAAACAGACTTGAGGGATATCCTGGAAGAAATGACAGGATAGATTAAGTACAAATAGAGCAAGAAAAAAGTTGGAAAATAAATATGGGGAAGATAATGGTCTCCCACTAGCTGAATAATTTTTTGTTTTGCTTGTTTAAAGGACCTGGAATCAAGTGGCCCCTTGGAGCTGACTCCCATCTCTCTCATCACTCCCATTCTTGGTTGAGGAGCCTCTGAGCCTATGAATCAAAGGTAGGTATGACCATCAAGTCACAATACTGTTTTCAGTTACCCTGTCAGAAATTTCCTATTCTAATAAGTACTTTTCTCAGTGTCCATCTCCCTAATTTCTATTGCTCATTTTATTGGGAATATTGTGTTTTTTTGAAACACCTCACATATTTGTATGTGTGTAAAGTGCATTGTTTCATTCTTTGGGTATTTTTAGATGAACATTTAAGCCAGTGTCACGATTTTGTGTGCCTGCTTTTTTTCCATTATGCATTATAGTGGTCTCTGGACATTATTTGCAATATCATATATCTTTAATTTAAAAAATGGCAGCGGCATTTGTTATATTTTGTAGACCAGAAGTTCCCAAGTGTCCTGGAATCCCACTTAATATTCTGCAACAACCTAACTGGGAAAAGAATTTGAAAAAGTATAGATACATGTTTATGCATGTAACTGAATCACTTTGTTATATACCTGAAACTAACACATTTTTAATCAACTATACTCCAATACAAAATAAAAAGTTAAAAAAAAAAAAAGAAGTTCCCAAGTGTTCTATCATCTTCTCCCTGAACCAGTGGCACCAACTACAGCAGACACACTGTAGCCCTCTGAGGCTACGTAAGTAGCAGGAGCCAATACGTAGTTGAATAGAAGCCACGATCATACCACCATACTCTTAAAACATACTCACATCTCACCATTTTTAACAAAACAATGGTGTTTTGTTTTGTTTTTAGGATTTTCATGTATATAAATATTTCTGTTCTCAAGCTCTTCAACATTATCTAGTACCACAACCAAATACCACTATGGTCTTTGAATACCTTCTGGTGCTGTTCTTCCTTCATCTTTTGCAATTTTTGATTTTGTTCTTCCTTTAGAGTATCCATATAAGCCTGTCTTCTGGCCTGTAATGGTATGGAAAAAAAAACAATCATGAGACAAAGCATCACCACAATGTCTAATGCCTACCGTGGGTCTAGTTCTAACAGATCAACCTGAGCATATAGCAAGCTTTCCGTGTACACTTGCGTAAAATTGAGTGATTTATGCATATGTCTGCAGATGCCCCTTGGGATATACAAAAAGAGACGAGTATAAGCACAACCATCCAGCACACTTTAAAGGATGCTCTAAACATTTGTTTAATTAAGCTGTAAAAAAATATCCCCTCAGAGATAATCAACACAGTTTACTCCTTCTCATAAGGAGGATTTGAAGCAGAGGAAAGTTAAATGTATTTTTTCAAGAATATTTCAACTAGCTGATGAATATCAGAGGCAAGCCGTGGTGACACTGACTGCAGCAGCACGGACGTGTCTACTGCTCATTAACGATGTCCTATTAAACAGCGTGTCAGCTGGTGATTGATGCTGCGTAATTCCAGAGATGAATTTCTCTCCAGGTCTTTGTGCTCCTAATCTGCACCTGAAGTTCCTTTCTGTGCCCGAGTGGGAAAGCAAAGTCTGTTCAGGCGCACAGAAGCCATCATTTCTGGCTGAATTAGGACCCCAAGGGGGAAGCTCGGAAGAGTCAGCACACACAGTAAGACGTCCTTCAGTCCCAGAGACCCTCCATGTCAGGGTCCCCCTCCTCCATGGGCACAGAGACCACATGTGCTGGAATTGATGAGATTTCAAGTATTCTATCTGTTCATTTGTCATATGCTTTCTCTCCCTCACCCTGATTTGCAGCCCACCCTCAGAAGGCAGAGAGGCCAGCCTGATAAGCTAACACGTAGGAAATCCATTGTTCTCATAAACTACTCGCAGCATCATGGCAGCAGCGACATATTTCAGGCCCTAGTTCTTTGGACTAATAATCCATAAAGCTTCTGTAGCCTGGTCCCCCCTTTTCCCTTACTATAATTTTTCTCAAGTACTTCTTAATTCATTCCTCCACTTCTGTCACTATAAAACCCATCTTCCAGCAAATAAGAAGAAGCCCTCGCTGGAAAGAGAGAGATTCTCAGGATGCCATCAGCCGTAGCACTACTAAGGAGAACTGCGGCGCTCCAAATGTGTCCAGACGTGTTCAGAAAGCCCACATATATCCAAACCCTGCCACATCAGACAGGCACACACATCCTAGACTTTATCCATATTCTGAACACAAGGGGACTGTGATAAGATATAAATGGTGGGGAATCATTCTCTAGTGACCCTTTATTTTTTATTTTTTCCTCTCAGTTGATTTATTTTTTTTTTTTGATGCTTTTGTTTTGTTTTGTTTTGTTTTGTTTTCTTACATGCGTTCCCAAACATGAACCCCCCTCCCACCTCCCTCCCCACAACATCCCTCTGGGTCAACATGTATACTATCATGTAAGAATTGAATCGCCAGTCTATGTCTGATGCAGGATACAGCATGCTTGGAGCTGGTGCACGGGGATGACCCTTTATTTTTATATGAGAAGGTCTGAAAGGCAGGAAGAGAGGCTGGTAGCACATTTTCTATTCAAGGGGATAAAAGGAGGAATAAGAGATTTAGTTAGAGCAGATGAGATGACTTGAGTGAGGAACCTATTTGTATACCTTCCTGTTAAACTCAACCTCTTGAGTTTTTATCAGAACATGGGTCCTGGGTTTCTCAGGTGGTACAGTGTTAAAGAATCTGTCTGCCAGTGCAGGAGACGCAACAGATGTGGGTTCTATTCCTGGGTCGGGAAGATTCTCTGGAGTAGGAAATGGCAACCCACTCCAGGATTCTTGGATGGAAATTCCATGTCAGAGGAGCCTGGCAGGCTACAGTCTATGGGGTTGCAAAGAGTTGGACGTGACTGAGTACACATGGACCCAGCGCACGATATTTGACTTAGAAAAAAATGGTTAGATACACTAAGTGTCAATGAAAAGGCCACAGAAACTGGGCAGTTCACAAGCCATCGCAACTGCAGAGTTCAAAGTGACTTGGAGTCCCAGTGCTTGCTTGCCCAGCTGTGGTCCCCTAGGCAGGACAAAAGTTTCTTTTTAAAAATACGGGCAAAGACTCTCGATTACTGGTTTTCTTTATTTTTATTCTCACAATGAAATTTTAATCTTGAGTGTTGTGTGTGCATGTATGGGTATCACTAGCTTTCTTAAAGTCTCAGAAATTTCTATGTAATTATATTCATATAATTTTTCTATCAAAAAGTATTATTTAACATATTAATGATAAATTTGTTACTCAACTACACTTTTGCTCATTCTCCCCCACAAGTGATACTAATAATATATTCATTCAATAAGCAATATTTCAGCCTCCTATGCACAATCCCTGAGGTCAGACAGGACCCCAGGCCTCAAGTACTTACAGCCTAGTGTGGAAGTCAGACAGAAAGAAAGATTAACAAGATTAATGATTACAGTAGAGCATGAGAGGTATTGTGATAAGGGATGCCAAAAAGAAGGACATTTAATTAAAGCAGATCAAGGACACCTTCTCAAATTGGGAGACATCAGGTTGCATTTTAAAGAGTAGGAATCAGACTAAGCAGGGGCAGGACATTCTGTGAATAAATGAAAAATGGCATTGTATTATACTAGGTTGTTCAGGCTGTCATAACAAAGAACCACAGACCGGGTGGCTTAAACAACAGATGTTTATTGCCTCACATGGAAGCTGAAAGTCTAAAATCAAGGTGTCCACAAAGTTGGCTTCTTCTTTTTTTTTTTTTTTTTATTGGAGTATAGTTGCTTTACAGTGTGATGTCACTTTGAGTGGGTTGGCATTTCCTTCCCACTGAGGTCACCACAGAACACAGAACAGTTTCCTGCACCGTCCAGTAGGTCCTCAGTTATCTGCTTTATATGTAGTGTCGGTAGTATATATACATGTTTCTGCTGATGGCTGTGAGCGAAGGATCTCTGCCTGTCTCCTGCTTACAGATGACAGTCTTCTCATGTCTCTTCACATCATCCTCCTCTATATGTGTCTGCTCCTGTGACCAAATTTCCGTGTTTTTATAAGGGTACCTTTCCTAGTGGATTCAGTTCAGTTCAGTTGCTCAGTCGTGTCCGACTCTTTGCGACCCCATGAATCACAGCACGCCAGGCCTCCCTGTCCATCACCAACTCCCAGAGTTCACTCAGACTCACGTTCATTGAGTCAGTGATGCCATCCAGCCATCTCATCCTCAGTCGTCCCCTTCTCCTCCTGCCCCCAATCCCTCCCAGCATCAGAGTCTTTTCCAATGAGTCAACTCTTCGCATCAGGTGGCCAAAGTACTGGAGTTTCAGCTTCAGCATCATTCCTTCCCAAAGAACACCCAGGACTGATCTCCTTTGGAATGGACGGGTTGGATCTCCTTGCAGTCCAAGGGACTCTCAAGAGTCTTCTCCAACACCACAGTTCAAAAGCATCAATTCTTTGGCGCTCAGCTTTCTTCACAGTCCAACTCTCACATCCATACATGACCACTGGAAAAACCATAGCCTTAGTGGATTAGATCTCATTTTAACTTAATGTCCTCTGTAAAGACCCCCATCTCCAAATAAGCTCACATGGTGAGGTACTGGCAGTTACGACTTCAACATATAAATTTACAGGGGACACAATTCAATGCATAACAAGCACTGAGTTCCCATTTCAAGATGGTGAAGTGAATATGTTTCTGCTCCATGCTTTTCTCAGCAATTACCCTAAACAGAGGAGGAACTGAAACAAACACAAACCCCAGCTTCAAAACCCAAGAGAAACCAGTGTTCTCAGACAAAAAATCTATGAAGACAAAGTAGATGAAGAAACACTGAGGGGCCGGGAGAGCAAAGAGCAAATCTAAAGCCCTGCTGCGGGGGAGGGGGCAGGGTGGGGGGAGGCGGGAATGCAGGAGCCACAGGAAGGCAGCTAGCCCCACAGAGCAAGGTGAGGGCCCCAGAGATGGACGTACCAGCTACAGGGAAGGTGATGGACGAGAGGAAGGCGCCTATGTCTGCTTCCACCCTGACAGTTCAGGTGCTAATGCCCCCAGCCTGACAGGAAATCAAAAGTGTATCCTCTGGATCAACCAAACCAGACAGGCTTGGGACAGAAGGCAGCCATGTTCAGACCCCAGGGTGAGAGTGGAAAGACTGTAAACTGCTGCATACCAGGCTGTGGGCCTCTGGGCCCCCTTCTTTGAACTTTTTACTGCTCCCTGCACTTTTTCCTCTGAGACATAGAGCATGATATTTTATCCATGAAACAAGAACAGGTTGCTGTTTTTTTTTTTTTTTTAGCAACAAAATAAAAAGGAGCTCTTAGAAATTAAAAATATCTCCTCTTCCCCACAAAAAGACAAACAAGTAAAATATTTAGAAGATAAAGCCAATAAAATGTGTGAGATAACAGAAAAAATGATTATGTTTAAAATTTTTATATGCATATTTGTATATAGTATATATGGCAGGTTGTTGTTGTTCAGGCACTAAGTCATGTCTGACTCTTTACAACCCCATGGACTGCAGCGTGCCAGGCTTCCCTATCCTTCACTATCTCCCAGAGTTTGCTCAGATTCCTGTCCCCTGAGCCAGTGATACTATCTAACCATCTCATCCTCTGCTGCCCTCTTCTCCTTTTGCCTTCAATCTTTCCCAGCATCAGGGTCGTTCCAAAACATAAATATGGCAGATATGTGTATACGTGTATATATACACACATACCCCAAGTTCCTGGTACAAAGCTCAGAGCTCCTAAAACCTTCGTAATTTCCTAAATGATAAGAGCTTTCAGAGCATCTCTTGTTCCAGTCTTTGGCCTTTGACCCCATCTCTGATTCAGGGCTCCTAAAACCCTGTAATTTCCTAAGTGATCAGACCACAAGGAGCACCTTTTATTCTCCTGAGGCAACTCCATGTGGGCTCCTGAATGATTCCTGCATGGGGGCTGGCCACCAGAAGAACCAAGTCGTGGTTAGATGTTTGGAATTTTCAGTCTCAAACCTCCATCCTCCAGAGAAGAAAAAAGAGCCAGAAATGGAATTAATAACTGATCATGCCTATAGGAGGGAGCCTCCATAAAAGTCCCAGAAATATAGGGGTTCAAGGAACTGTTGAGTAGATGCCCATATCCATATACAACATATCCACCAGGAGGGTGGCCGCACCCCAACCCCACAGCGACAGAAGCTTCTGCATAGAACCCTCCCTGGCCTCTCCCTTTATCTTTCCTCATCTGGCTGTTCATCTATATCCTTTATCATTCTCTTTAATGAACTTATAAACATAACTAAGTAAAATGAGTTCTGTGAGTGGCTCTAGCAAATTAATTAAATCCCAAATGCAGGCTGTCGGAACTTCTTTTTCGGCTGTACCACATGGCATGTGGGATCCTAGTTCCCCAACCATGGATTGAACCTGAATCCTCTAATGGAAATATGGAGTTTTAACCACTGGACTGACCACCAGGGAAGTCCCTTGTGGATACTTTTGATTTGTAGCCAAGTTGGGCAGAAGCCCTGGGTACCCTGAGGACTGACTACTTGTGCCTGGCATCTGAAGTGGGGTGCAGTCTTGTGGGACTGAGTCCTTAGCCTGTGAGATCTGATGCTATCTCCAGGCAGAGAGTGTCAGAACTGAGTTAAACTGAGGGCCATTTAGCTGATGTTGCAGAACTGCTTGGTGGGGAAAACCCCACACACATTTTGTATCAGAAGTGCTGTCTCTGTGTGTGTACATGCGCGTGCACACGAGGGAGTGTAGGAGTTAAGGATACACTTAGGAGGGAAAAGAGTGGGGTTTTTCCTAATTCCATATGCCAGGAAGTAACTGACTAACACACACACACACACACACACACACACACACACACACACACACACACACACGAGGTAGGGAGGCGGGGAGTAGTCAATGAAAAATTAGAGGGGAAAAAATACTTTTTTATGAAAAAGTTAGAAGATAAATCAAGGAAGCCTAAGATTTGAATAATAAGAATCCCATAAAGAGAAAATGAAAGGAAATAAATCAAAGAAATAACACAAGAAAATCATCTAAAACTACAGATAAATTTCCGGACTGAAAATGAATAAAATGACCCTCACACTAAGATCATCATTATGCAATTACAGAATACCAGAAAAGAAGAGAAGGAGATAAGAAATATTTCTAGGGGAAGCAGGGGAAAGCCCCCATATAAGTACAAAATTCAGATGGCCTTGCATTCCTTAGGAACGAATAACTCAAAGTCAGAAGAGCAATGCCTTCAAAATGGTAAAGGAAAATTATTTGCAATTTGGAATACTTACTAGAAAATTGCAAGTTGAGTATGAGGGTTGAATAAAGACAGTTTCAGACATGCAAGGACTTGAACATACATCTTCTCTTGGGAAGCTACTAAATAATATGCCCCACCAACACAAATAAGTAAAGCAAAAAGGAAAAAAGAAGAAATGCAACCCAGAAATCAGGGAACCCAACACAGGAAAGCAATAAAAGCAATTCCCCGGATGGTTTTAAAGCCCTGATTCCCATCCTTGGCTGCACACTAGAATCACCTGGGGAGCTTTAAAAGCCTAAAGCCCAGGCCAGGATACAGTAGGAGCCCTGGGGGCGTGACCCAGGCATCAGGGACCTTTAAAGTCCCCCGCCCAGATGATTCCAGTGAACAGCTGAGGTTGGGAACTATTCCCTGAAAGGATAGTCCCAGAACAATAGCACTGTTGGAGGCTTCAAAATCAACCAGCCCAGATGAAGTGAGGAGGGAGGTTTGCAGAAGGGAAAGAGACCCAGAATTGACAAGTTAATCTGACAGTCACAAAGTGGAGAATTTTATGGAAATTTGCATCAAGAGGCACTTTGTAGAACACTCACAAAAGCTAAAGGAAGGCAGTCAGATGTTCAAAGGAAACTAAGAAAATGAAAAATAAAAGGAAAGATTTCCGAAATTATAAAAGAAAAAAACTGTAAATTATAACTGGCTTGGCAGTGAAAAATATTTGCAGAGTCATAATAAAGGAAAGCCTGAGATACTGAATGATTAGATGGGGAGAATCAGGGGGAAAAATCATAAGATTAAAAATAGATGAATCAACAGATACCCATATACTTTACTAACATCAGTTCAGTTCAGTTGCTCAGTTGTGTCCGACTCTGCAACCCCATGGACTGCAGCACGCCAGGCCTCCCTGTCCATCACCAACTCCCAGAGTTCACTCAAACTCATGTCCATTGAGTCGGTGATGCCATCCAGCCATCTCATCCTCTGTCATCCCCTTCTCCTCCCACCTTCAATCTTTCCCAGCATCAGAGTCTTTTTCAAATGAGTCAGTTCTTCGCATCAGGTGGCCAAAGTATTGGAGTTTCAGCTTCAGCATCAGTCCTTCCAATGAATATTCAGGACTGATTTCCTTTAGGATGGACTGGTTGGATCTCCCTGCAGTCCAAGGGACACTCAAGAGTCTTCTCCAACACCACAGTTCAAAAGCATCCATTCTTCGGCCCTCAGCTTTCTTTATAGAAAACTTTATTAACATATTCAGAGCCACATAACAAAAGACACAGCTAAGGGAGTGTGGCTAGATGAATAAGGGCCCCCTCAAAGAGCTCCACATCCTAACCCCTGCACACTCTCTGTGAAAGTGTTAGTCACTCAGTCTTGTCCAATTCTTTGCAACCCCATGGACTGTAGTCCAACAGGCTCCTCTGTCCATGGAATTCTCTAGGCAAGAATACTGGAGTGGGTAAGCCATTCCCTTCCCCAGGGGATCTTCCCAATCCAGGGATTGAACCCAGGTCTCCTGCATTGCAGGCAGATTCTTTACCATCTGAGCCACCAAGGAAGCCTCGGAAGCTGTCAGTGTTACCTTATATGACAAAAGAGACTTTGTAGAAATCAAGAATCGGGACACAGAGAGAGGCACCTGTGTGGTACAGGTGGAACCAACAGAATCACAACGGTCCTTACAAGAGGAAGGCAAGAAGGTCAGAGTGGAGAGGAGGTGATATGACGATGAGAGTCGAGATTAGAGTGAGCCACAGGCCAAGGAAGGGGCTTCCCAGGTGGCTCAGTGGTAAAGAATCTGGCTGCCAATGCAGGAGACACAAGAGATGCAGGTATGATCCCCGGGTAGGGAAGATCCCCTGGAAAAGGAAATGGCAACCCACTCCAGTATTCTTGCCTGGAGAATTCCATGGACAGAGGAGCCAGGTGGGCTGCAGTCCGTGGGGTCACAAAGAGTTGGACACAACTGAGCAACTAACGCACACACACATGGGTGAAGGAACCAAAGAATGGCAGCAGCAGCCAAGAGACACTGGGAGAGGCAAGGAGCAGATTCCTTCTCGAGCCTGCAGAAGAAACCAGCCCTCCTGACACCCTGACTTCAGTCCCTTCCTCCTCATATCTGACCTCTGACCTCCAGAACTGCAAGAGATTCCATTTGTGTTCTAAGCCCCTAGATGAAATTAAAGCAACCTGCAGTGAGTGTTCGGGGTGGTGGAAGTGAAAGTAGCAGTAGCAGAATTAGCAGTAGCAGCGGCCAGAATGAGAGAGCAGTGTTCCTCAAACATAAACGTGTGCACACTTCAGCTACAGACCATGGTAAACTGTGGGCGCTGATTCAGGTCTGGAGCATCAATCAGGCAACGCCTCTACTGCTGGGCCGTGGACCACATTGGAGTAGCAGAGACCTAGACTGCAGCACCAGAGAGAGGGGGGTTGTGGGGGGAGAAGGTGGGGGGTGGAGGCACAGAGAGGGCTTTGTGCATAAGCTAAGGCATTTTGACTTGATTCTTGAAGACAGGGAGCCACTGGACCATGGAACAACAGGATGAGGTGGTATTTTTCTCAAAGTGTTGATTTCGGTAGAAGAGGCAGGGGGAAGCAAACCAGAGACTGGCCGTACACTGATGGCGCAACTGGAAACGCTAGGGAGTGGGGGTGGGGGGATGATGCTGGCACATCTGCTTCCACACCCAGCACAGAGAACTGCAGCCACCCATGTGTGAGTGAACACTGTGAATTCGTCCTCTCTGACGTTCTGACCTACAGGAATTTTCTTGTTTTTTTACATCAACATCATATATGCTGCTGCTAAGTCGCTTCAGTCATGTCTGACTCTGTGCGACCCCATAGACCCCTGCAGCCTACCAGGCTCCTCTGTCCATGGGATTTGCCAGGCAAGAGTACTGGAGTGGGTTGCCATTGCCTTCTCCGACATCATATATAGTACTTATTAAATTCCCATCTTCCATGGTAGCCCCACATTTAAAGAAGTGGTAAGAACAACCATTTTCTCAGGAAAGTTGCATTACGTAGTAAAACTGAAATAGCTTAAAAAAAAACAAACAAACTTGAAACCTTGCAGCTCCTCACACTCCACATATTTGGGTATCACACAGTGTTCACCTTCTGCGCATTGACCATAATTAAGGCAAACTGCAGGTGTCTGCCTTTAAATTCACAGAGGTGTAATGTACATATTTGATTTTCCTAAAGCATTAAAAAAATGGTTCTGCAATGCATTCTCTGAGGAATTCTATGCATATGGATTAGATAGTATGAGAAGACTACAATATGGGTAACAAGTCAGTAAATATATTGAACACCCACAAATTATTAATAGTTTGGTGTCAAAATGGGAGCAGCTGTTGAATGCTATTGGTGAGGAGCCATCCTGGGTGCAATCCTGCTCCATATTTTCTATTAATAGCCTGAGGATCTTATGAGTAAGGCACTAATCAATCCACAGGAAATGCAGCTCTGGGAGAGATTACTAATGCCTTGGACAACAATATTGAAATTCCAGGAGGATCTTGTTCAATCGAAGAAATGAGCCAAAATCAATAGGGCAAGCACACAGGTGTTTCAGCCACAGGATTCAAGACCCTTCAAACAGAAATCAAGACCATCCTGCCAGCCAAACACCCAGGTGGTAAAGCTCTTCAACTCCTGTCTTGCCTCCCCTCCTCCATCACGAAAAGGCTGGGTAGACATATGTCAAGGAGCGTCTCTACACGGGATTAACCCTACTACCTACAGCTCCTCAAAACTTCTCCCTCCAGTAACCTGCAATGAGAGGGACGATGGATTTGATATGACTGGTGGAGCCCACATTTAGCAAATCTGGACTTTGGGACACCGTGGCCTTCAATGCAGGGAAAAAATAAAAAGCACTGAGAGGTTTCTGTAAGAGTAGTATGACTTTTTCCCGAGGAGTGTCATAGTATCTTCCTGACATTTTGAAATGTGGTCAATAAAGAGAAAGAGAGCTGGGGGAAGAGGACAATCAGATGTCTCTAACAGCCTCTCATTTACCTCCCCAAAGCTGTCTTTCTAAAACCTAAAACAACCTTTTCTTTCAATTACAACCCTTTCCCCTGGTCATCCTTGCCCCCACTTGGTCAGTCAGTAACCAAGCTCTGCCCTTTTCACCTGCTAAGCGTTCCTCTGACCTACACTCTCATCTCCATCCTCTCACCCACCACTCTGCTTCAGACCTTCATCATTGCTCACTGAGTCTAATATGGAAGCCTCAGAGACCTCTCTGTTACTTCAGACCCATCCTTCACCTGGTTACCAGTGTGATCCAGCAGCCAAAATGCAAATGTGACCTTGAAGCGTCCCTGTTTAAAACATCTCAGTACCTTCAGGACTCACAGAATGAAGTTCAAGTTCGTTCAGGTCGGCAGTGGTGTTCTACCACAGGGACCAGGAGCTTCCTGTACATGGCATCTCTGGAGCCTCAAAACCTGGGAGATGCTTCTAGCATCTTCTGCCCAGGGTGTCAGGGCTGCTACACATCCTGCAGTACCCAAGACAGCCCACTCAATGAACCACCCCACCCAGACTGCTACAACTGAGGAACCCTCCTCAGGGCTCCTGACTTCTGCAGGCTCCTAGCTTGCCCTTCTCAACTGCAGCTACACAAAATTCATCCATGCTTTTCCTTGCCATTATACCTTCCTTCCTTCTTCTAATTCCTGACACCTGGAATGACTCTCCTGTGACTCATCTTTTAAGCTTCAGCTTTCCAACTGTTTGTATCCCCTGCACTCACCACTCTGCTCTATACCTAGTTCTCCTCTTCACTTGACTAAGGTCCTTCTAGGCAGAAATTGTATGTGCCTGGTCCTTGTTAGTACAGTGGTGACTATCCCTGCCTGTCATGCAGAAGTCAGGGGTTTGATTCCCCAATGAGGAGGCAACATGCCCTTTTTGGGGCTTTCTCAGGTGGTGCTAGTGGTAAAGAACCTGCCTGCCAATGCAGGAGACACAAGAGATGTGGGTTTGATCCCTGAGTTGGAAATAGACCCTCAAGAAGGACATAGCAACCCACTTCAGTATTCTTGCCTGGAGAATCCCATGGACAGAGGAGCCTGGCGGGCTGCAGTCCATGGGGTCGCAAAGAGTCAGACACTACTAAGCAACTTAGCACGCATGACAGTATTTATATAAACATACAAATGTGAGGGATGGATGACTGGGTGAGAGCAAAGGCTTTTCAGAGGCTGCTGCTCGTCCCAGTGTCCACGATGTTGGCAACAGGTGCAAGCATTGTTTTACAGCTGAGACGATAGTTGAGGTCAGTTTCAGCTCAGATCATCTCTGCCTTTAGTTCCAAAATTCTGTGCTGTAGAAGTCACTCTCTGGCCCTGATCTTCATCCACTTTAAAAAGTGCCAGATGGCACCTTGCGTGATATGCCACTCACCCAAGCTGAAGACTGTGGATCACAACCAGCAACTGGACAGGTCCCTCTGTGTGGCAAGTCTGCCTCAAATCTTCTCAAGAACTCAGCAGTTTTGCTGGCAGGAACACAAACAGGTGTTAGTGCCTTCGTAAAAGAAGAACCATCACTCTTCATTGTGCCTCTGGATGCTAGCCTAGACTTCTGTTGGGGGGTGATAGAACAGAAGGCGAGTTTGTGGGCATGGTAGAGTACAAGGTCAAGCAAAATGCTAGTGCGAGACTGCACCTCATGGTGGAAGAATATAATACTAGGCCTGTGGAATGTGAACCTACCGTTTCATTTTCTTCTGCTTTGTGTCCTTTACATGGAGATAAATGCCCTATCAGACTCCACAGTATGGGCCCTAATTGCCTACCTGAACACTTGAAGCTTGACAGTGTAGGGCTGAACGGCCTGTAGAATGAACGGCCCTCCCCTACAACATCCCTCCCGTGGTATGGTGTCCGTCACACCACGCTGCTGTCACATCAGGCCCTTCACCCTCCAGGGGTCTCTCTTCTAGTCATCTCACTGCCCCTGTGGCTTGGACTACCCTCAGGATACACAGAGCCACTAAGCCTGTCACTCTTAACTATTTACGGGTCATGGACCCCTTTGGAATCCTAAAAGCAGAAATGGGCCCTCTCCCTAGACATACACACACCCCTTTGCATTTCATTTGTATCTTCCATGGAAGAAAGACATGCTGCCAGTTCTGATCTGTATCTCTTTTTAGCTCTGAGAGATTGCAAAAGGCATACCAAGGCATAGCTCAGTGTTTTTAATATTTTATTGATTTATTTGATTGCACCAGGTCTTAGTTGCAGCATGCAGGATCTTGTAGTTGCAACACATGGAGTCTTTAGTTGCTGCATGGTACCCTAGCTGTAGCACAGGGAATCTAGTTCCCCAACCAGAGATCAAACCCAGATCCTTGTATTGGGAGCACGAAATCTTAGCCACTGAACTACCAGGGAAGTCCCCTCAGGTTTAATAAGCTGCTTTTCCCTTAAAAATCCAAACCGTCACCCCAATTTCTCCCTCACATGTGTCAAGCATAGAATGCTGGAATTGTTTCCTAGTCCTTACTTTAACGACTGCCCCTTTTTGCCTCCCATTGATGAATTTCTATTGTTTGGTCCTTTCCCCATGTAACTGGTGGAACTTTGATCCCCTTAATTCATATTCACAATCAAATAGCTCAGCAAGGCCTGGTTATACCGCACGAGACCCTGGCAGCCTGCTTTCCTTCTGCCTTTTCCTCTGTCACCCCTCTGCTCCCCCCTCATATTTTAGGCCTGATGCTAAGATCCAATTTATCAAGCACTTAGGGCATGGGCATCAAAGGAGACACAAATGGTCTGGTAAGAATAAATGGTATCCAGTGAGGGTGGAAATCAAAATAAGGAATTAGAAGTTAAACAGAGATGCCAACATCACTTCAAATAATTACTTAGGTAGAACATGGCATCTGAACAAGGTCAGAATCTTCTGCTGGGAAAGGAAGAGCTGAAAGTTAAGCGACGAACATAACCCAGAGAAACACAAGGCTTCAGCAGCTGAGACGAGCAGCCTTTCCATTTGTGTAGGGTTGCTTATCTTGCCCAGAGTAGACAAGGAGACTAATGATGCTGTGGATCTGGAAGCTGCCCCGTCGTCTGAGGTTTTATGAAGCCATCAGTCACAAGCGTAAAAAGAAGAGTGTTGCCAGAAGTTTGGCTGAGATTTCTGAATATCCTTAGCTGAGAGCAGACTATGGGAGAAAGCAGCGGAAAAGAAGCACCATGATAAGCAAGTAAGGAGCTTCAGACCAGGTGCACCAGCAGCCCCGCACTGTGTTCTGAGGGATGCTTCTTACCCGCCAATGCCAAGCACAGAGCTGGCTGGGTAGCTCACCAGCAGCCACGGCCTTTGTGCCCGTGATCACTGCCCTGTTCATGCCACAAGATCAGAGCACAGTGACAGGGCCACGGGACTGCCGGAGGCATACCAGTAGGGGCCTGGGAAGAATGTGGGTTACTCCCAAGTGATTAACTTTACAAACAAGAGAAGTTCCAAGCTACCAGGCTAACTAGCATTTTTCTGTTGTCAATAGATTGGCTGAACTGGATTGGAATCCCTGTAGGTAATTATGGTCAAATTCAATAAAAATAAAATAACCTCCTTGAGGCTCAACAGGACAAACATCTACTGGAGGGGAAGTCCAACAAAACTAAGAGCCCCAGACTCCGGCACTGAGTCACCTTTTTGTTGGGGTTCCTTCTTTGCCACCACTGTGACTCTGTCACCTAATGAGGGGGGTGATCCTCTCCCACGTTAGCACTTTGACCCAGGCACAAATACAGGATCCCTTCCTTTATTCTCCAGAGAACACCTGAAAAGGGACCACCAATAACAGACTGGTTTTGAAGACTTAGTTAACCTTAACTCATCTCCAACTTAGGATGCTTAAGCATCCTTCCTACTTGTCCTTAGGGTGGTGCCTATGGCTTATCCTAAAAGGCCTCTTCAGGGTAACATCACCTGGACATAATTCTGTTGTAGCAGATACTTCTAAATATCCATCAAAATGAGCATTCTCTTCTAGTCATATAACCCGACCATATTTCCTAGCTTCCCAGGCAGCTAAGGTTGGCCACATGGTGGTTTTGACCAACAATATGAGGAAGGAAGTAATGCACACCACTTCCAGGATGAACTGATAATAAGCCTCCCATGCATGAGCCTCCATACATGTCCCTCCTCCTTCTGGCTGTCTGGAATAGGGACAAGCCCCAGCACAATCCTGGAGGTCATTTGTGTATTGAAAGTGGTAGAACCACTGTTTTTGGTGTCGGAATATCTGCGTGGAGGGGGCCTCTTCTCAAACCTGTTTGCCCATGTCTTACGTGAAGAAAAAATAGGGCTCAAATAATTATTTTATTTTGAGGTTTGTTGATTACAGCAATTAGCCAACCCTACTAATACAACATAATATACACAACAGAATCGCCTCTCAGTTTAGGTTATCAGTTTCACAGGACGTGAGGAGAGGCCAAGAAGGGCAGAGGAACAGTAGAAAAAGTAGAATTCTAAAGGGTTAAGCTTGGCATCTTAGTTATTTCAGAACCTTAGGGGAGGAGAAGGTGAGAAAGGGGAGGAAACCACCTGTCCTTAAGGCTGACTGGTGTCAGGTCCAGCAGCTGCCTAGGCCCGTGGTGTGAAAATGAATAGGCATTTATCTCAGTACCACTAAGATTTGCCTAGTTTGAGGTCAAGTGGGAGTTTGGAAGGAGAAACTGGAGGGCGAGAAAGTCAGGGAAGGAGAGGGATATGACTGGTTATAACGTAATATGATGGAGTATCAATGTTAATGGCGATTCATCAATCAAAAAATTTTTGACCTTTTTGAAAGGATAAAATATATGGGAAAGATCACAGAGAGTGAAATGTGTATGTGTTGGCTCATTTAAATAGGCCAGAAAGGCAAAGATAATTCCTATAAGGCTTTAAAAAAAATTGTTAGAAAAGACTACCAGCATCTCTAATGTTCAAGGAAGAATCAGTTTATATTAAAAAAACTTATAATACTTACCAAAGGGGAAGGGGGTGGGGGTGGGGGGATAACTTGAGACTATGGGATCAACAGATGCACAAGGACCATATATAAAAAAAAGGTAAACAACAAGGATTTTTTAAAAAACAATCAGTTTAAAAACAGTCACAGTGATCTGTAAGAGCTCATGAGTCAGGTGCCCGCCAGCCATTGCACCACAGGGTTACAGGCTGTGCCACGCAGCTTCCTCTGCCTGGTTGCCCACATCCGATGCTGAACCATGACAGATAAGGAGGTGCTAATAAAAATGTTAAAGGACCCATTTTAACCCTCAAGAGTCATAATTAGGAAGGCAGGATCCTTGCGGGGTGGATGGGGTAGTTTTTCTTTCTCTCATCGCCTAGTCAGTTGACACACAAACTCCAATAACTGCAGAGCACAGACAGTGAGGTAAGAAGGGCACCTAGATAGAGGGTGGCCACAGGAGCACCACTCAGTAACACAGTACACACACCAAGAACTTGCTAACCTAGTGTAGTGCTTGACACGCACCAGGTCCGTAAGTGGTAAGCGTGTTAGTCGCTCAGTCGTGTCCAGCTCTTTGTGACCCCATGGACTGTACCTCACAAAACTCCCCTGTTCATGGAATTCTCCAGGCAAGAATACTGGAGTGGGCAGCCATTCTCTTCTCCAGGGGATCTTCCCAACCCAGGGATCGAACCCAGTCTCCTGCACTGCAGACAAATTCTTTACAATCTGAGCCACCAGGGAAGCCCGTACATAGTGGTACAAACTTCCCCACCAGGGAAGCGCATACATACCAGGTACAGTACAAACTCTTGAATATATGAAAGCACATTTCCTGTGAGATACTATCAATGCATTAGAATAAAAATTTTATCTTGTGTTTCTCAAATATTTTTTCGTTTATATTTGTTCTCTTTGGACTATTGGTTTCAATCCCTTTGCCAGTTTTTCTGGAGTTGCCTTTTTTCTTATTAATTTGTAAGAGTTCTTTGTGAAACTAAGCCTTTATTATTTTTGAAGCAAATAGTTTCTCCTAGACCATCACTTCCTTGTAACATAGTTCACTATGTCATCTAGCATAAGTTTTTCCTGTAGTCAAATCTGTATTTTTTTCCTTATGGATTCTAAGTTGCACACATAGCATAGGAAGGCATTTCTACCACAAAATTTTTAAAGCATTGTTCATTACATTCTGTGTTGAATTAATACAGTTTGTCAAATTATCTGTCCTTTTGACACTGATTTGAAAAAAATACTTGTATCAACAGCTAAAGTACCCTGACGCTGGCAAAGATTGAGGGTAGGAGAAGGGGACGACAGAGGATGAGATGGTTAGATGGCATCGTCGACTCAATGGACATGAGTTTGAGCAAACTTCAGGAAATAATGAAGGATGGGGAAGCCTGGGATGCTGCAGTCCATGGGTCACAAAGAGTCGGACACAACTAAGAGAATGGTAGACTCTCTTCCATTCACTATTAATTGCAATGCCAATAACACTTTTTTATTATTACAATACCTATGTTGTATATGATTCATGTCACCAGCTTCTCCCTTATCCCTTCAATTTTTCAAGTTTGTCTATTTTTAAAATATTTTTCTCTTTAAAATTGGTTTATCATATTTCATAAAAGGATGAAATGGTCAATGGTAATTAAGTCACCTGTTTAATTTATATATGAAAAAGAGTAGAATTATCTTTACAATGGTGATTTTTTTTCCTCTTCTAGTAAATAGATATTCTATATTTTCATCTTATTTTAGGTATTTTTTTTTTATAGATAAAAGTCTATTAGACACACATTCACCTGTTTTACAATGTCGATAGATATTGTAAATGAAATTTTTCTTTTAATTACATTTTATAGTGGACTTTTGATGGTGTGTCTGATGGTGTGAAGACGGAAGTATTTGCATATTGATTTTAGATTCATTCATGATAGCCAAACTGATTAGTTCTAACAGTTTTTTAGTTAAGTCCCTTGAGAATTTTTTAGTTAAGTCCCTTGAGAGGTTTTAGATAAACAATCAGAGTCACTTATCTCTTCCTTTCCAGTATTTAAGTTCTTTCTTTGTTACAAATAAATTCTCTTTAATGGCTGAGTAATACTCCATTGTGTATATGTACCACAGCTTTCTTATCCATTCATCTGCTGATGGACATCTAGGTTGTTTCCATGTCCTGGCCATTATAAACAGTGCTGAGATGAGGAGATGAGGGAGAGGGAGAGGGTGGGTTGATTTGGGAGAATGGCATTCTAACATGTATACTATCATGTAAGAATCGAATCGCCAGTCTGTCTGACGCAGGATACAGCATGCTTGGGGCTGGTGCATGGGGATGACCCAGAGAGATGTTGTGGGGAGGGAGGTGGGAGGGGGGTTCATGTTTGGGAACCCATGTAAGAATTAAAGATTTTAAAATTAAAAAAAAATAAATAAATAAAGTTTGAATTCACACACACACAAAAAATAATAATAAAAGCCACATGTATTTAAAAAAAAATAAAAAAAAATAAATTCTCTCTAATTTCCTATCTAAGAATCCCTATCAGTCGTGAATAGCAAATAGTCTTGTCATCCTGTTCCTGACTTTACTGAAAAAGTTGCCTTCTTTTTCTGTTTTCAAACCAGCTGGGCCTAGTGTCTTTTTAAAGATGAGATCAAACTACATTTTCTCTTCCATTTAGAGTTTTCATTCTATTCAGGTTTCAAGTCTAATGGCATACCTTTTCCTAGGAAATAAATTAGGAAATCTGAGTTAAACAAATTAACAGAAGTAGGACATAGTATTTCTCTTCTAGAATTGTGGTTACACTTCCTTTCTTATCCTTGGAGTTCTTCCTTATTCCTTACTCAGACAAGTCAAAAGTTTATCCATTTTATCAGAGTTTTACAAAAAACTTAGGCTTTGGTTTATCGATGATAAATTTTTCTATTCAACTTCATCACTTTTCTCCTTTATTCCTTCTTTCTGTTCTTTTGCATTTATGTGCTTAGTTATTTTATTTCCATTTTTCTAAAAGCTTTTAAACCTCTACATTTTTAAAATAATTTTATAGTCACATTCCATAGATTTTTAATGTGGAATACTTTAAACTTTATATTCTCTTATCCCAAGGTAATTTGTAATTTCAAAATTTTTATCCTAATAGTCTCCCCCATCCTCCCAGGAAACCTGAATATTTATTTTTTAATTGAATAATAATTAACACATAATATTAGTTTCAGGTATAGTGACGATATTTTTATACATTATGAAATGGTCAGTACAATAAATCCAATATGGTGACAGATGGTAACCTAACATTTACAATTTTAAAATATTAAGTGGATAGACTTTAAAATTTCTTACTGCTTAATTTCTAATTTTATTACATTTTCCCCCCTTAGGAATGGTGACTTGATAGATCTGGGGAGTATTTTGGGAATTTGCTGAGAGTCTTTGAGTCATTGTTGTTTAGTCACTTCAGTTGTGTTTGACTCTGTGACTCCGTGGACTGTAGCCAGCCATGTTCCTCTGTCCATGGGCTTTTTCCAGGCAAGAACACCGGAGTGGGTTGATATTTCCTACTCCAGGGCTTTGAGTCATGGCCAATGGTAATTAAGTCATATTTGTAAAGAATAGGTATTTTCATAAACTAGGCACAATACTTTGTGACTATGTAGGTATAATCATGCCAAGTTATTGTTATTCACATATCCTCTATGCCTTATGAAATTTTTTTGGCTCATATGATGACCTGTTAATTTCTATGGAGAATTAGTTAAATAAAAGGAAAATTTGACAAATCCATAATCTACATATAGACTTCAGCAGTTTCTGTTTCATATATTTCACATCTCTATTGGTATTTATAGTTCATATTATCTTTTGGATTACATATTTTATCTGCATAAAATATCCTTTATCCTATTGAATGCTTTCATCTTGAATTCAGTTGTGTCTCAATATTGCTACATTTGCCTTTTTTTATCAGCATTTATGGATATATGTTCTGTGCCTTTATTTTTTGTTGTAGTAGCTATCTCTAATAGTAACATACAGCTAGATTTTTGCTTTTTTTTTTTTTGCAATCTGAAAATTTTTTTAATAAGGAAATTTAGCCTATATAACTTTTTGCCAAAGAATTGATGCTTTTGAACTGTGGTGTTGGAGAAGACTCTTGAGAGTCCCTTGGGCTGCAAGGAGATCCAACCAGTCCATCCTAAAGGAAATCAGTCCTGAATGTTCATTGGAAGGACTGATGCTGAAGCTGAAACTCCAATAGTTTTGCTACCTGATGCAAAGAGCTGACTCACTTGAAAAAACTCTGATGCTAGGAAAGATTAAAGGAGGGAGGAGAAGGGAACAACAGAGGATGAGATGATTGGATGGCATCACCGACTCAATGGATATGAGTTTGGGTAAACTGTGGGAGTTGGTGATGGACAGGGAGGCCTGGCGTGCTGTAGTCTATGGGGTCGCAAAGAGTTGGACATGACTGAGCTGAACTGAATTGAGCTGACTACAGTCTTGTTGCTTACAAAACTTCCACACCTTTTCTTGCCTTTTGTTGTAATTATCAATTTTTCATTTGATTTGTTTCTTATGTTTTTGTTATATATCCTATTTAAACATTAATATAATTAAATATATAATAAAAACATAATTACTTATTTTTTACATCAATATCTGAAATTCATTAGCATTCACTCATATAAAAAATAATACTTGTTTTACTTCCTATCTTTCTCTCTTCCATCCATATGCTGCTTCTTGCACTGAAGCCCTCCATGATTTTATTTTGATCATGTTGATTCTTAATAATGAAAAAGAAAAAAGTTAATCATGTATTTAACTATAAATGTCATTGTTTTCTTTATTCACAATTATTCTGATATCTCTTCCTCTCTCTAGGGTTCCTTATTTGTTTGACCAGAGTTCATTTTGTGGTGACATTTTTAAGTAAATATCTTAGTATTCACACAGAAGTGATAAATTGGCTAGCTATGCAGGTAGCTTGTGGTGCATATCCCTCCAGGCATAGTATATTTACCAGGTGCTCTTTCAGGCCCTGGGGCCTTCTTAATGAATCTCTTGTCTAGAAGTTCTTAGGCTCTACCCTTGCAGGTAAAGGTGAGAGTTAGCTGGTCTCTCTCTTCTTCCTCTGCTGTCCTTGTTTGCTGTTCCTTTATACTCCACCTTCTCCCTCCAAGTACTATGTCCGATTTCTTACGTGGTTTATATTGATTAATCTTCTTTTGATTTAGCAAATATTAGCCCCACCCCATGCTATATATGAGGAAACCGAGGCTCAAAGAGGTTAAACAGGAATTTCCAGTTAGGACAGTAGTTAAGACTTGGCCCTTCCACTGAAAGGGGACGGATTCAATTTCTCTTTGGGGAACTAAGATCCCACATGCCTTGCAGCCAAAAAAAAAAAAATAAAGCAGAGAGATTAAAAATGTTAGAAGTTAAATTTTGAGACCAGGCAGGCAGTCTGGTCCCTGGTATATCTGGGTCCTGATACACCCTCCCAAGGGTGGGGGGGGGGGGCACTGATGGTATGATGTTCCAGTGATGAGAGATCGTTTAAGTGAAACTACTTTGTAAGTAAGTGGCCAGTCAACTTTTTTTTTTTTTTTTTTTTTTACCAATTATTAATCATACCCTAAGAAAGGCAGAAGCTGTTCCTGACATCCAGGAGCTGGCCTGGAACTCATAGCTAAACCTTGGTCTTCTCCTATTGAAAGTAATTTCATACAATATCAGTATCAGAGGAGGTCACTTTATGGCTTATGAAAAAATGAGACCACTCCATGACATGGCTGAACAAAGAAAAATGTATGAACCTTGTCTAAACTACAAAAATGACTATTAAACTAAACCCCCAGTATTTTGGCAAATGATAGAGACTGGTGCTTATTAGTCAATTACAGTATTAGTCTCACTCTGATCTTCCCTCCTTTTAAATAACATATCTGATAACTACTTTGCAATACCCCTGAAATTAACACAACATTGTTAATCAACTGTACTCCAATATAAATTAAAAAGTTTTTTAAAAGATACTTGATACCTAATCACTATTACTGCTGCTTGCTGATAACAGCCAACCCAGAACAAAGCCCTGTCTTCTCAAACCCTCTCCCATATCCTATCAGGCTTTTTGGTATCCTATCAGGCCCAAATCCTATCAGGCTTTTTGGTATCTATAAGTTCACTTCATTAGCATAAGACAGAACAACACAGGCCCAAATCCTATCAGGCTTTTTGGTATCTATAAGTTCACTTCATTAGCATAAGACAGAAAGTTATGAATAGGATGACTTTTGGTTCACCTTACTTGGATTATAAAATGTGAGGTTGGATGTAAGCCTACCATATGGATAAGGGATCAATTTGGCCCTTAAGTGTCTTTTGGAAGCTCCCATGAAGGGCATTAGAAGTTTTGTGAGCATATTAGAAGACAAACTTGGAACCTAAGTATGCATATTCAGCAGACCTGCCTGGATCCCTGGCTCTCAGAAACTAAAACAGATGAAGATGTGCCTCCTAGGAACTAATCACACTATCATTCAAACGGAAGTAAAAGAGATGCATGGCTCCAATGGCGGGAATGAAGAAAACTTCCCAACATTACCATCGGCAGGTGGAGTGCATGGTGATGCTTGGCAGTGGGAAAAGAAGGTCCTATTTGGGAATGAGCTTGGTTCCAAACGCTTTTCCAACTAAGGTTTTAAGAACTGAGCCCTGGACTTCCCTGGTGGTCCAGTGGTTAAGAATCCACCTGCCAATGCAGGGGACATGGTTCAGTCCCTAGTCTGGGAAGACGCCACATGCTGTGCAAGCAACTAAGCCCATGTGCCACAGCTACTGAGCCTGCGCTCCAGAGCCCCGGGGCACCACAGCTCCTGAAGCCTGCAGGCCTGAGGGCCTGTGCCCCACACAAGAGAGGCCACCACAATGAGAAACCCGCTCACTGCAACTGGAGCCCCTGCTTGTGCAGCTACAGAAAGTCAGCACACAGCAGTGAAGACCCGGTGTAGCCAAAAATAAATAAAGAAACAAACAAATTTTAAAAAAAGGAACTGAGCCCCTTTTCCCCTAGAAACATTACATATTGAGTCTACCCAGGAGAGTTCACAAAAGCCCATGTACCCTACAGTAAGCTTAACTGTGGAATTAATCCCACGTGAGACCTGGAAGAGGATGTCATTCACGTGTGAGGAAAATCAGAGAAAGCAGACATATTCCTTGGTTTTTCTTTTGCTTCCTGCTGGCAAAATTTAGATCTTCCTTGGAAGAATCAGAAGTCAATTTTGCCCAAGTCTTTATCTTTGAACTGATCGATAGTCTTCTCCACAGCACCCCCACGCAACGCCATGGAGCTACAGTACTTATCACCCACCCCAGCCAGATGCTCCTGACCACACCTCTAAAATACTCATTTTCCCTAGCCCCCCAGATTTCAGGACCAAGATTGGACCTCATCATTCACTGTGTCTGTGACTTTGGCAGCAGGCTCAAATTTCACAGTGGAGGGTCAGTCCTAGGATTAAACATGAAAGTGAAGGGTAGAATTTAAATTACACAATCCCTCCACCTGTAAAATAAAGATGATATATCTCTAATAGGATTGATCTAAAAATTAAATGAAAAATGTATATAATATGCCTAATATGGCTGAAATACCCTAAGTTCTCAATAGTATAGCAGCTTATTACTTTGAAATAGCATTTTAAAGAGCCACACAACTTTCTATATTTTTTAAACCATACAAATGTATAATCTATTATATTAAATGATTATTAGGAATTAAAATTATAAATGCTCAAAGCACACACAATTCTCATTTCTCCAGCAAATCCTTATGAGAGCACTATTTTTCCGAACACCTGCACCCAAAATGCATCTAATTGCCCCATTCATACCTTACCCTAGCCCCCATAACTCATTATGTAGTCTCCAAATTCAAACCTGTCTTGACATCCATCCAAAAGCCACATGGTTAGAAAGATGACTGTGACTCAAAATAAATTACCATTTAAATTAAAAATGCTAAAATTTGAAAAATCTAAATCACAACATCCTTTCTTTGATTATAACATTACACACACACACACAGGTTTATTAACTGTTACTTCAAATCCTTAAATCTACCAGTACTATTGACTCATAAAAAAAAAATCCTGAAAAATCACATTTCACCCTTTATAAGCAGTAAAGAATGACAGAGTGAAATAATGATGAAAACCATGCCAAGGTTAGAAGCCTATTTCTCCCCTTCACTTTCATGCTCAAGAATCCTAGAACTAACTCTCCACCGTGAAATTTGAGTCTGTCCCCAGCCAGAATAGCAGACTTAATGCACCATTAATCTGGTCTGTTCTCAGCCGCCAATTGAAATAGTCACAGTCATTCGATTGTTAAGGAAAAGCCAGTACGGCAGAAGTACATTCCAGAGGTCCTTTCATAAAAGCCATCCCGTGTGCTCCATCTGCGTGTGCAATCTGCTTGTGTATTTCCAGCCAGCTTGCATGGGCAGATTAATGTGTACAATTAGAAAGCAACCTCACAGGCATTCAATAAACCGCCTTCATTATTACACTCAGGAGAGTCCCTTTAGATGTCAATAAAAGCCTAGTTTTCTGCCTGTTAGCTAAATAATTGACAACACTAAAAATAATCAGAAGCAAATGAACAAGCCTGGAACAAGGTGGTAAGAAAGAGCACATTAAGATTCCCATGGTGGTGTCCCAGGATACTATCAGCAGCTTTTTCTTCAGCAACTTGGAGTTACAGTCTGCTCAAGTCCATGGTTGCCCTATTCTACAGAAAACAAAGACCACCACTCCCAGTCTGATATTTGAATCACACATATCATGGCATCGAAAATATTCCTTATTTGTGTTTCTATTTTGTGATCCTTCATTTGAACACCTTCAGAAGAATCTAACTTTGGGGTGAGAGGATGGAATAGGGAACAGCCTGGTTGGTCTAGTGAAAACTTTGTGCTGTTAAAATTCTGACAGCTCAGGGGAGACTTCCCTGGTGGTCCAGTGGCTAAGACTCCATGCTCCCAATGCAGGGGGCCCAGGTTTGATCTCTGGTCAGGGAACGAAGATCCCACATGCTGCAACTAAAGATCCTGTGCGCCACCACGGAGGTCAAAAATCCTCTGTGCTGCAACGAAGACCTGGTGCAGCTAAACATATATTAAAAAAAAAAAAAATTCTAACAGCTCTCCTATTCAGTTTCTCCATCATAAATTGATTCTAAGAAAATATGATAAAGGCTTGTTATACAGAGGATCCATCTTTTCCAAGAAGTTTCTTTCATATTTCTAGCTATATAATGGTCATTCATTTCATTAGCTACTAGTCCTTTAATTTCAAAAGCACTTCAAAACACAATATACTTAAAACACACACACACGTATACTTCTTCTTGTGTTTCTCAATAGGCTTTAAAAATCAATTTGAGATACTTCTCATTTTCAGCCAACTTCTTTTTTTCCTGGTTAACTGGGACTTTTACGATAAGCAGAAGAAAGCAAGAGTGAAATGTGCATGAAATTGAATTCAGCTCCACTGATAGTGTGTGAGGTGGCTGAGGGTAGAATTCTTTTTTCTTTACAGAAAAAGGATGATCTCTAATGTTTAGTAAAACACAAACTCAAGAAGCTGGAGGACTAGGAAAAATAAAAAAGGTTTGCTGACACAATCTCCCACATCCTCTAAAACTCTAAGAATCTCTTATCCTTCACCTTACCATGTTAAAACTTTGCAGAGAATGGGCTTGTTTTCCTAGTCCTGTACCTAAGTCCTCACAGTGAGAAGGTCTTCCCTTTTCCAGTGTAAAAGGAGGATGCCACAGGACAAATGCATTTTATTATGTATTACAATACATTACAATACTAAAATACTTTCTTATTGTCTCCAGGCAACATGCTCCCATGGAATCCCTGTGTCTCCTTCAACTCCTCTGACTGGCCAAGAAATCAGCTTTCATCCATTATCTACCAAAGAAGGCAGAGGCAACAATACATTAACCCAAGTCTATTGCCTGCCTCCCTCAATCTCCAGGACAGTCAACTTCTCCTGGTGTTTAGCTTCACACCAGCTTTCTTACCCCATGCCTGCCTTAAAACAAAAGTGGGGAAAGATAACACCATTCCTTAGCACTTCCACCCAATCCCATTCCATCTCCCACTTTTTACCTGGCCTGGGTAGCAGAGGCAAAGTGCCCCATTTGAGAAGGGGCGAAGTGAAATATTGAGAAACATATTTTGCATTCCGACCTGAGTCTTAAAGCAAGGAGTTGTTGCTTACAACAGATGAAAGAAAATTTCAGTGGAATGAGAAAACCAGAGAGGGCTGTACTTAGAAGAGGAATACACTTTAGGGTGTCACATATGCTCATACCAACATGCGAATAAGCTTAAATTCTGCAAATGAGGTATAACGATGGGAACAGATAAGAGGAAGCAGTCAGAACAATCCATCTGAAAGTGGGAGGCCAATGTCTAGCTCTGGTGCAACCAAAAATCTCTATACAGTCTTTACAAAATGAGTTTTCTGATCCTATTCAACAAGAACCTCTTTCTGTACGAAGTTACTTATCAAGTCCCCATAAAATGAAATCACTTGTATACCATTGATATATTTTATTTAATCCTTACAAATGGCTGATGGGATATTACCAACCCTATTAGGAAAAAAAAAAAACTACTGAGGTTCCAAGAAGTTTAGTAGTTTGTCCAAGGTCACAGCTGGAGAATGGAGCTAGGATTTTTGAACCCAGATCTGCTTGGTTTTAATTCTACAATATTTGGTATTAATCTAGGGACAGAAATACAGTTCTTCAATTTTATCTATTCTTTTAGGCAGTGTTACTTAGAGCTGGGACACCAACTTATGATAAAGCATATTGTGGTTGCCCTATACACGTTAGCTGCTGTGATTCCCAAGTCACACTGGAAAAAGTACCTTGAGGTATGACCATCAGTTGGAGCTGTGCTGAAAACTGTGAAATTATTTCTCAAATCTTGTTTATAAAAATGTAAGTCCTCAGTCCATTAGCTAAATCCCTAGTTAGATTCTGCTTGGGTACTTCTTTTCAAACATCATCTTGCTTATATTGGTGTTTCAGAAGTCTTCATAATCAAAACTAACCTAGATTACCAAAAAGTCAAGCCCTCCAAGTTATTTAGAATTTCTCAAATTTAGCAGTATTCACTCTAATCTGTTGACTACTAACCACGACTTTGGTGAGTATAGAAGTCTCCAAACTTAGACACTCACTTTTAGAGTTCAATTACATAATTAATAGGCAAAAATTCATTACCCGATATTTTAAACAGTTACCTTCAACTGGAATTTAAAAGCACAATGAACAATATCTCTGTAAAATGTACAAAGTTCTGAAAACAAACTTACTATTGCTGATGCTCTCTAAAAGTTTCTCTTCTGAGGTTTTCTTGAAGTCTTTTTTTCTCCTCTAATTTGTTGCTCTGAAATTGCAAGTAACAGAATATTATCTTTTAAGGAAGCTTTAGGTGAAAATGTTGGCTTAAAACTCAACATTCAGAAAACTAAGATCATGGCATCTGGTCCCATCACTTCATGGCAAATAGATGGAGAAACAATAGAAACGGTGAGAGACTTTATGTTTTGGGCACCAAAATCACTGCAGATGGTGACTGCAACCATGAAATTAGAAGACGCTTGCTCCTTGGAAGAAAAGTTATGACCAACCTAGACAGCATATTAAAAAGCAGAGACATTACTATGCCAACAAAGGTCCATCTAGTCAAGGCTATGGTTTTTCCAGTAGTCATGTATGGATGTGAGAGTTGGACTAAGAAAGCTGAGCACCAAAGAATTGATGCTTTTGAACTGTGGTGTTGGAGAAGACTCTTGAGAGTCCCTTGGACTGCAAGGAGATCCAACCAGTCCATCCTAAAGGAAATCAGTCCTGAATATTCACTGCAAGGACTGATGCTGAAGCTGAAACTCTAATACTTTGACCACCTGATGTGAAGAACTGACTCACTTGAAAAGAACTTGATGCTGGGAAAGATTGAAGGCAGGAGAAGGGGATGACAGAGGATGAGATGGTTGGATGGCATCACCGACTCAATGGACATGAGTTTGAGTAAACTCTGGGAGTTGGTGATGGACAGGGAGGCCTGGCGCTGCAATCCATGTGTTCACAAAGAGTCAGACATGACTGAACGACTGAACTGAATTGAGCTAAGCAGAATCATGATGTTAAAATTACCCAAGGTCCAAAATCTTTAGGTTCAGGTGGCCTCCATAATCCATTATGGTGCCTAGCAGGGCTGCAAACATAATACCCCTCTCACAGCTCTTGGGCCCTACACTGAAAGCCAGAAGCTCCAAGTTCTTTCCATGGTCCCCCTCTCCCAGCTTGATGGGTATAATCACAAAAATCAGTATTTCATATTTTTAATCTTAGTTCAGAAGATAGCAATATTTCTATCTTAAGCAATGTTTTCAAAATGTTCTAGGGAAAACATAAAATTTCCATACCAGTCATGTTAAATGAAAATGATGATAAATGGTTTAATAGTTGATATAAATATATATATATATGTAATGATTAAATTGTTTATACTACGTACATATATATATATAGGCTAAGTCTACTGCTAAGTCGCTTCAGTAGTGTCCGACTCTGTGCAACCCCCTAGACGGCAGCCCACCAGGCTCTCCCATCCCTGGGATTCTCCAGGCAAGAACACTGGAGTGGGTTGCCATTTCCTTCTCCAATGCACGAAAGTGAAAAGTCAAACTGAAGTCGCTCAGTTGTGTCCGACCCTCAGCGACCCCGTGGACTGCAGCCTACCAGGCTTCTCCATCCATGGGATCTTCCAGGCAAGAATACTGGGGTGGGGTGCCATCACCTTCTCCGACATATATATATATATATATATATATATATATATATATATATATATATATATATATATATCACTCTATATATCCTGATCGGAGAAGGCAATGGCACCGCACTCTAGTACTCTTGCCTGGAAAATCCCATGGATGGAGAAGCCTGGTAGGCTGCAGTCCATGGGGTTGCTAAGAGTCGGACATGACTGAGCAGCTTCACTTTCACTTTTCACTTTCGTGCATTGGAGAAGGAAATGGCAACCCACTCCAGTGTTCTTGCCTGGAGAATCCCAGGGATGGGAGAGCCTGGTGGGCTGCCGTCTAGGGGGTTGCACAGAGTCGGACACGACTGAAGTGACTTAGCAGCAGCAGCATATATCCTGATAAAGCATTCAGGAAACAATTTTCAGTAAGCCAATTCAGTTCCCTTCTGACAGAATCAGACACTTAAAGCTGTTGAGAGACAGAACAGCAAATATCCAAAATAAGCCATTGCTTAAATACTCTTCTCCTTTTTTTTAAATTACTTGTTTGGAGAGTCTAAAGAATTTCACATTTGATATTACTGTGATATTACTGTCACCATGGCTCTGACATATTTTAATCTGACTTAATAATCTAGAAACACTTGCTTTTTTTTTTTTTTTACTATGATACAACTGTCATTTTTAAAATTTGCTCATGAAAAACAAATAGACTTCCTAGACAGCAAATTTAATGGGGAGTTGAGACAAGTTCCACAACACAGGAGAGATTTGAAGTTTTAATGTCAAGCATCTTTTATTTGCTTTAATAAAAAAAAATGGACTTGTCCACTGGGAAGACCTGTGAAAAAGGAATACAGAAATCATCACTTCCAAACTCTAACATAAGTTTAGTTCCATTTTCCAAAGAGGGAAAAAATTGTTCATTTCCATGGAAGTCTTCATTCACACAGAACTATTTACTTATCCCATCTTGAAAGGTAAAATGGATGATTTCAGTTTCAGGGAAAAAAATAATATTAATAGGAAAATTTACTACAATCTGAAAGCATGAATTATAATACAAGGCAATGGGGTTATTAATGAAACAGTTCTAGGAAGCAAACTGAATAAACATGATCTCAATCTAGAAAAAAAATCCTGACTCATGAGACCAAAAGTGGTCAATTTTGATGAGCTCCCCACATCTCGGGGGGAAGAAAGGGGGGCCAAGGGTTAAAAGGCAGCAGGCAAGCAGCAGGTAGGTATTGATCAAACCAGAATTAGGAATGCTACCGAGAGAACAGTGAGAAAGCCACACAGGCATCTAGAGGCCAAGGCTGGGTTCCTTCAGCAAGGTCAGAGACTGGAACATGGACTCTCATCTCTGCACTAATAGATTGTCACTGGACTCAGCTCACAGAAATAGTTACCCAGTAGCTATATCCATCCAACAAAGGTCTGTGTATCCCTGAAGAGTTGATGGGGAAGTAGTTCTCAAAATTCTAGAGTAATTGAGTATTCAGCCCCTTCCACTGTGGTAGTTGTTTTAATTGTTTTGTGTTGTTCACCAAGTCATGTCCAACTCTTTGCCAGGCTGCTCTGTCCACGGGATTTCCCAGGCAAGAATACTGGAGTGGGGCGCCATTTCCTTCTCCAGGGGATCTTCCCAACACAGGGATCAAACCCGTGTCTCCTGCTTAGCAGGCAGATTTTTTACCACTAAACCACCTGGGAAGCCCAGGTATTTTAGCACACTAATCCAAATACTTAGATTTAGTCAGACTATTTCTGTCCATTTAGCAGTGAGTTAAGGAGTCACCCAACCATACTTACACATGCATATACAAAGGCAGGATGTAAAATATCTAGGAACATGAGGTCCAGAAGAAAAAATTATGGAGTCGGTTCTAGGTTCACCATCACTGAGTGACCTTAAGCAAATCATTTACTATCACTGAATTCCAGGCACTCATTAAACCTTCATCATACGCCTATTATATGCTCCATACTGTGTTCCGTTAGATGCTGGGACTACAGATATAAACCAAGCAGTGCCTACCCTGGAAAATTCGAGAAGCTAGCTGGGACCACAGACAAGAAAGCCATGATGGCAAAGTGTACAATACATTAGGGAGTAAAGGTTTGCAAATCTCTAGTATGAATATAAAGAAACAAGCACAGAAGTGGCCTGTTGGAGAAATGCTTTCAATAGTTCCCATAAACATTTGTTGGGTATCTTCTATGTGGCAGGCTCCATCTTAGGTTAGGGGTAGAGTCAGGGTTAGCCAAAATTTGAATAACATTTGCAACGTGGTTTCTAACCTTGGGTTCATGAATTAGGTGTCTGTTAGAACTATGCTCAGTTTTATGGTGAATGAGTTCATAGCTTGCTTTCTTCAGATTTCCCTAGAGGCTGATGACCAAACAAAAGGATAAGAACCATGGGTCTAGTGAGAGATAGAAATTCTAGATGGAGACCAATATTAAGCAAGAACTTCGCAGGAGGAAACGGGGGTAATGGGAGCAGGATACTGCATTCCACTGTATGAATCTCTCACTGCCCAGGGGCCTAGCAGAGAGGTCCGAAGGGCTAAAACAGAGGCAGCATTCAGCTCCCCAAGCTTTGCATCCCGGCACAGGGGGCCTCAGCATGGCAGAGGTATCTGTCTGTTTCTCACAAAGGTACCACCTGTCACCTCTGTGGCAGTCTGAGCACCCACAGAACTGCCTGCCTGGACGAAGCATCTGTTTCTAATTTGCACGAAGGCAATGATGGGCTAGTTATGGCCCTGACTAGGAAAAGGGCATATTTATAACATGTATTTTCAGTACCAAAAGGCAGAAGAGAATATATCAGTTCAGGAAACCCCAAGAAGCTTATGTATAAATTCAAAGGGGTTGGTACAAGATGGGTAGAAGATAAGATTGAGAAAGGAGGAAGGGGCAATTATAAAGAAATTTATATGCCAAGTAAAGGAGTTTGGACTTCATTAAAGGCAATGATGAGCCACTGTGTTACTTTAAGCAGGATAGTAAGCAGTTAATCCTGAAAGCAACATGAAGGATAAGCTGCAGAAAGGATCACAAATATAAAAACCATTGGTGTGGTCCTCACAAGCCACAACATAAAGTTATGAGTCCCAAATTAAGACAACACAGACATGAAAGAAAGGACAAAGTCTGGAAAAATATAGGGACAGAAATAAGAGGAGAGTAAAGAGGAAACATGGGAGGCGAGCTATACTAATGTGTGTGTGTGCACGCACGCACTCAGTCATGTCAGACTCTTTGCAACCTCATGGACTATATATAGCCTGCCTGGTTCCTCCATCCATGGAAATTGTCAGGCAAGGATACTGGAGCGGGTTGACCTTTTCTTCTCCAGGTGATCTTCCCAACCCAGGGATCGAACACACATCTCTCACACCTCCTGCATTGGCAGGCAGATTCTTTACCACTGTGCCACCTGGGAAATCCATATTAATAATAGGATGAGTCAAAAAAGGGGGAAGAGTACAGGTGACTATGATTTAAGAGCATCAGAATGAATGTGAGGTCAGTTTTGAACCTGTTAGGAGTATGCTCATTTGTGTTTGAGATATGCTGTGGCATACCTAGAGAGGAATAGCAAGCATACAGTAAAATAGACGTTCTGCGATTCAGGAATACGGTCTGGAGATGGGGCTTTCACAGATGATCAGCACAAGCAAAATCCGGATGTGGAAAGGTGGGGGCCTTCACCTAGGAATATGGCGGCGCAAGGCAATGAGAAGATGAACGGAAGGGACCTGACAGAACATCAGTATAGAAAAACAAGCAGGGAACAGGGTCCAGAGGAAATCCAGAAGAGAGAATCTGAAGGACAGAGTGCTTAGTAGATACAATATTACAAACAGTTAAAATAAATTAGGAACTAAAGAGTCTCCACTGCGTTTTTCAACTAAGCTCCATCTTAGCTAGATCCAAACCAATGAATTACTAGAGACCGAAGTCAAATTTGGCCCACCAAGGAGCAAGTAAAGGTGAGGACGCAAAGAGAGTGAGTTCCTAAAAGCCAGCTGAGCTCAGCAAATCACCTAGGGAGCATCACTTAAAACAGATTTTGGAGGGGAGCAGTTCAGATGATTGATAGGAGTTGGTCTACAGACTGGCATGTGGGAATCCAGTGGGGCAGAGAAGACTTTCAAGAAGCTGAGCTGTGATGCTTGGGAAGAAGGAGTTGAAAGCAAGCCAACATAGAGAAGATTTGTTTTTAAGGTGAGAGATTTGAGTATGATTATACCCCAAGAGAGAAAAACAAACAAGAAAGCTACAGAAGAAATGGAGCCTTAACCGATGGAGCAACAAGGTTCCTGAGGAGGATGGAGGAAAGATGGGATGGGATGGGAGGCACACGTGGGAGAATCCATCACGGCAACAAGGAAAAGCAGTTTCTTATTCCTCCTGAGATAAGGTGGGTGTAGAAGCAGCAAAGAAAAAGTAAGGAAACAGAAAAATATAGAGACTTTCAGCCTCATGGTCTTTATCTCTGAGACGGTGAGAAATGAGGTCATGTGTTGAAAATGAAAAATGAGGGTAAGGGAGAACCATGTTGATAATTAGAGATGAGCCTAGACTGCAAAGGAAAACGCTGTGCCCTGGGGATGATAAAAGACCCAGATGAGAGGGAAGCCCAACAATTTCTGTGAGAAGAGGAGCCAAATGTATTTTTTCTCCAGCAACCCAGTTCATGTGAGCTTCAGTTTAGTTGCTCAGTCGTGTCCGATTCTTTGCGACCCCATGAACTGCAGCACGCCAGGCCTCCCTGTCCATCACCAGCTCCCGGAGTTCACTCAGACTCATGTCCATCGAGTCCGTGATGCCATCCAGCCATCTCATCCTCTGTCGTCCCCTTCTCCTCCTGCCCCCAATCCCTCCCAGCATCAGGGTCTTTTCCAGTGAGTCAACTCTTCGCGTGAGGTGGCCAAAGTATTGGAGTTTCAGCTTCAGCATCAGTCCTTCCAATGAACATGTGAGCTTAGCGAAAATGAAATAAGTAAGCCAATCCAATTTGTGTGTAGAATAAAGTCCTGTCTGCCATCCACATGAGAGGTTGATATAGTAATAAAGGTAGGGACTTACCAGATGGACCAGGGGTTAAGAATCTGCCTTGCAATACAGCCGACAGAGGGTTCAATCCCTGACTGGAGAACTAAGATCCTACCTGCCTCGGAGCAACTAAGCACAGGCACCACAGCTAGAGTCTGTGCACTGCAACGGAAGATCCCACGCGCCACAACCAAGACCCGACTCAGCCAAATAAACAAATAGTTTAAAAATAGTAAGAGAGTCGAATGAGACAGGGTGCTTGTTTACAGATATAGTCAATTAGGCCAGGGCACCTTATTCCGTGCTCACTTAGCACTATCCACGGTATTCAATACAAAGGGGTTTGCATGTATTGTATCCTTTAATCCCGCCAGTCCCATTATTATATTATTATACCCATTTTACAGATAGTGGCTTTCCCGATGGCTCAGTGGGTAAAGAATCTGCCTGCAATGCAGGAGACACAGGAGACGTGAGTGGGATGCCTGGGTCAGGAAGATCCCCTGGAGGAGAAAATGGCACCCCACTCCAGTATTCTTGCCTGGAAAATCCCATGGACAGAGGAGCCTGCTGGGCTACAGTCCATGGGTCGACTTAGTCCAGACACGACTGAGTGACTAACACACAGACACACTTTATTACAGATAAGGAGAGTGAAGCATAAATAAACAAATGGCTTACACTTTGTCCTATACCTGCATTTCAGAGATATCATTAACATCCCAACATTATGTGTTAATTAACAGGGTCAATTAATGGGACCCTACTGCATTTCAACAATCAGAGGCTTAATGCCCACGCTGGGTCATGCACAAAGAAATGCATAATGTAGGAACCATATTTCTGGGAAAAACTTGAAAGTTTGGTTTTGTTCCTTGAAAGTTTTCAGAAATGGAAACTTTTCCCAATTTTTAAAAGCAGTATTGGAATAATTACCTTGATGTTGAGTTTTAACCCTAAAATTGTTCTAAAGTCATTAGCCCTTACTACTGTTTGTTTCCTAGAAATAAGCAACAGGTGTGAACCCTTAAAAACATGTATGTGAATGCTCCTCTGCACCTAATACGCAGACCTTGTTTTCTACGCTAATAGAAAATGAAGTAGGTATGAAGTAGCTCCTACCTCACTTTTAGCATTAAAACTAACTAATTACGTCTTTCAGTGTCTATAAAAAATACCATGACCTCTAAGGCTCCACATAACTTCATCAGCTTTATGACTTTATAGTTTATTGGAAAGAGCAAAGAAAGGTTTCATTTGCCACTCAGATTTCTAGCTGGTTTCTTGCCCTCTCTGACGTCCTGATGCTCTAAGAAGTTGGGAGAATTGAATGAAAATATTCGTAAACTATACAGCACTATCTATTATTTCAAACATGTGTTGATCAAAAGCAGAATAAGATAAATCCAAGAGGTAAAGAAAGTCTTTGACATGGACTTGGGGATTTTTATTTTTTAAGTTTGTGGGCATTATGAAAGTCTGAAAAAAAATCAAATCATTACTTAATTCATCAGTGTGATTATGAGGGGAAAGTGTGGTGGAGGTTTATTTTCATGGCACTGCATTTGAGTGAAAGGCTTGCTATGACGATTCCTGAAGACTTGTCTACCATGCTGAGATCAGTGACAAAGCAAGTACTTGCATGTGGTATGCCGTTGTTTTGTTTTTTTCAAGGACTTAATTTTACTGATGCACTAATATTTTAGAGATATTTTCTCTTCCATATAGATTTCCAAGAAGAGAAATTAATACACTATATAACCACATGGAGTATATTAGCTTTCTGTTGGTGCTATACCAACTATAAACTTAGTGGCTTAAAACAATATAACTTTGTTAATAATCTTACAGTTCTGGAGATCCAAAACGGGTCTCATGGGGCTCAAATAATATACTGAGGTTGAGGGAAATTAGCAGATTCCAGTACCAGCTGTCATGTCCACAAGGCTTTCAGGTAGCTAGCAATATGAGTGCCCTCCAAAGACTACAGCTGAGTTTTTGAGCCTGGTGGGCTGCTGTCCACGGGGCTGCACAGAGTCGGACACGACTGAAGTGACTGAGCAGCAGCAGCAGCAACCCCTACAATATGTGGCTCAAATCATGAGCTCCTTATTGCCAAATTCAGACTTAAATTGAAGAAAGTAGAGACAACCACCACACCATTCAGGTATGACCTAAATCAAATCCCTTATGATTATACAGTGGAAGTGAGAAACAGATTTAAGGGACTAGATCTGACAGAGAGCCTGATGAACTATAGACTGAGGTTCGTGACATTGTACAGGAGACAGGGATCAAGACCATCCCCATGGAAAAGAAATGCAAAAAAAGCAAAATGGCTGTCTGGGGAGGCCTTACAAATAGCTGTGAAAAGAAGAGAGGTGAAAAGCAAAGGAGAAAAGGAAAGATATAAGCATCTGAATGCAGAGATCCAAAGAAGAGCAAGAAGAGATAAGAAAGCCTTCCTTAGCAATCAATGCAAGAAATAGAGGAAAACAACAAAATGGGAAAGACTAGAGATCTCTTCAAGAAAATTAGAGATACCAAGGGAACATTTCAAGCAAAGATGGGCTCGATAAAGGACAGAAATGGTATGGACCTAACAGAAGCAGAAGATATTAAGAAGAGGTGGCAAGAATACACAGAAGAACTGTACAAAAAAGATCTTCACAACCCAGAAAATCACAATGGCATGATCACTCACCTAGAACCAGACATCCTGGAATATGAAGTCAAGTGGGCCTCAGAAAGCATCACTACAAACAAACCTAGTGGAGGTGATGGAATTCCAGTTGAGCTATTTAAATCCTAAAAGATAATGCTGTGAGAGTGCTGCACTCAATATGCCAGCAAATTTGGAAAACTCAGCAGTGGCCACAGGACTGGAAAAGGTCAGTTTTCATTCTAATCCCAAAGAAAGGCAATGCCAAAGAATGCTCAAACTACCACACAATTGCACTCATCTCACACGCTAGTAAAGTAATGCTCAAAATTCTCCAAGCCAGGCTTCAACAATATGTGAACCGTGAACTTCCTGATGTTCAAGCTGGTTTTAGAAAAGGCAGAGGAACCAGAGATCAAATTGGCAACATCCACTGGATCATTGAAAAACAAAGAGAGCTCCAGAAAAACATCTATTTCTGCTTTCTTGACTGCCAAAGCCTTTGACTGTGTGGATCACAAGAAACTGTGGAAAATTCTGAAAGAGATGGGAATACCAGACCACCTGACCTGTCTCTTGAGAACTTGACCTGCCTCTTGAGAAACCTATATGCAGGTCAGGAAGCAACAGTTAGAAATGAACATGGAAAAACAGACTGGTTCCTATGGAAAAGGAGTACGTCAAGGCTGTATATTGTCACCCTGCTTATTTAACTTATATGCAGAGTACATCATGAGAAATGCTGGGCTGGAGGAAGCACAAGCTGGAATCAAGATTGCTGGGAGAAATATAAATAACCTCAGATATGCAGATGGCACCACTCTTACTGCAGAAAGTGAAGGGGAACTAAAAAGCCTCTTGATGAAAGTGAAAAAGGAGAGTGAAAAAAGTTGGCTTAAACCTCAACATTCAGAAATCTAAGATCATGGCATCCGGTCCCATCACTTGATGGGACATACATGGGGAAACAGTGGAAACAGTGTCAGACTTTATTTTGGGGGGCTCCAAAACCACTGCAGATGGTGACTGCAGCCATGAAATTAAAAGACGCTTACTCCTTGGAAGAAAAGTTATGACCAACCTAGATAGCATATTGAAAAGCAGAGACATTACTTTGCCAACAAAGGTCATCTAGTCAAGGCTATGGTTTTTCCTGTGGTCATGTATGGATGTGAGAGTTGGACTGTGAAGAAAGCTGAGCGCCAAAGAATTGATGCTTTTGAACTGTGGTGTTGGAGAAGACTCTTGAGAGTCCCTTGGACTGCAAGGAGATCCAACCCATTCATTCTAAAGGAGATCAGTCCTGGGTGTTCTTTGGAGGGAATGATGCTAAAGCTGAAACTCCAGTACTTTGGCCACCTGATGCGAAGAGTTGACTCATTGGAAAAGACCCTGATGCTGGGAGGGATTGGGGGCAGGAGGAGAAGGGGACGACAGAGGATGAGATGGCTGGATGGCATCACCGACTCGATGGACATGAGTTTGAGTATACTTGGTAATGGACAGGGAGGCCTGGCGTGCTGCAGTTCATGGGGTCACAAAGAGTTGGACACGGCTGAGCGACTGAACTGAACCCCTACAATAAGAACTCTGTTTCCAGAAATCACATGTATTTTTATGTCCTGCTGTCCGAAGTGCCAGTCATCTATTTGGTCAGTGTAGAGCTAGGGGTACCATGTCACGGTTTTGTAGCTCCTACCTATAGGTTTAGTCTCTTATCCAGTGGCCTTCTTCTATCTTCAAGCCAACAATGGCAGGCTAAATCTTTCTCCTGCTCCATATCTTTCAGAGAAGGCAATGGCAACCCACTCCAGTACTCTTGCCTGGAAAATCCCATGGACAGAGGAGCCTGGTGGGCTATAGTCCATGGGGTCGCTAAAAGTCAGACACGACTGAGCGACTTCACTTTCACTTTCATGCATTGGAGAAGGAAATGGCAACCCACTCCAGTGTTCTTGCCTGCAGAATCCCAGGGACTGGGGAGCCTGGTGGGCTGCTGTCTGTTGGGTCGCACAGAGTTGGACACGACCGACGCGACTTAGCAGCAGCAGCAGCAGCAGCAGCTCCATACCTTTATGCTCTCAATATTCTGCGTCCCTCTTCCCAATTTAAGGAACCTCATGATTACACTGGACCCACGTGAATAATGCAGGCTATTCTTCCTATTTGAATGTAAGTTGATTAGTAACTAATTTCACCTGCAAACTGAATTCCTCTTTGCCACGTAACATCCCATCTTTCTAAGTTCTAGGGAGTAGAATGTGGAAGAGCAGGGGAGGGGGCGTTATTCTGCCTGGAATCCACTTTTAAATCAGATACTTAACATGCCAGATAATTCACAGAATCTTTGCCCCCCACCAGCCCTCTGAGGCTTAGTTTTAGAATGGGAGACAGGGAGGGAGGTCTTATTTCCTTTAGGGTGAAGCAGTGGTGTGCTGATAAATTTAACACCTAGCTCTAGCAAGGAGGGGAGGGGTGGTTGATTTGTAGCATTTACTGATTCCAGTGGTGAAAATACCCCCTCATGGTCAGTTTCAATCCACCAACATGAAGTCAACTAAAAATGTAACAGTCCACTGTCATGAGCCAGTACAGGGAGGTCCCAGCACACCACTGGAAGAGCACGCATCATCAACATCCCCTAGTATAGGGAATACAAGCTTACCTGAAGCACCCCGATGCCCTTGCCTAAGTGCCCCTGAGCCCACAGGATTAACTCCTCCCGGACGCCAACGACGTGACCAGATGCTAAAGGACTGGCTGCCTTGCACACCTCTGTGTGTATTAAGGATACAGGGAATGCAGTTTACTCTCCCCTCACTCACACACAGGTAGTAACCAATCGGAAAGAGACCCGGTGTTCCTGGGTGACCCTCCTGCGTGCTTGTGGGCTAAGTCGTTTCAGTCGTGTCTGACTCTTTGCAACCCCATGGACTGTAGCCTCCTGCCAGGCTCCTCTGTCCATGGGATTTTCCAGGCAAGAATACTGGAGTGGGTTGCCATGCCCTCCTCCCAGGGATCTTCCCAACCCAGGGATCAAACCTGAGTCTCTCATGTCTCCTGCATTGGCAGGCAGGTTCTTTACCACTAGTGCCACCTGGGAAGTCCAGGGACCCTCCTGGGTTAGGACAAAATAAAGGTCAAGGGGGTGTTAAGACCAATGGGCCAAGCTCGAAGTCCTCGGGAGGCAACAGGCTGCTTGGATTCTCCTTGGCTTGTCGTTCCTGGACAGCAGCCATATGCCTGGGGAGGAGGGTGGTGTTTTGTAGGCCGGTGTCCATGTGTGTGTCTGCTGTGCATTTCAAAGAATAAATGCTCCATAAGCACAGCCATTATCGCTTCCCTTGGCCATTTTCACACTGGCAATGTGAAGCATGCCATTTCGAGATGGCTAATGTCCATTTTTCTTTTATCTGACACAAGCTACTAAATAGGCTCACATTTAGTATGAAAGCCACAGATTTATATACAGTAGGAAAAACTAGGTCAGGGTGGCAGTCCGAGCCAATTAGCCAGAGAAATCAAGCCTGTGCAAGGGTTGGAGTGGGCGGCCCTGTCTCTCAAGGCAGTTTAGATGAAGGCTCCTCCAACCAGGATGTGCACAAGAAGCACCTGGGGAGCTTATTAAAATGCCAGCTCTGTTTCAGAAGGTCTGGGCTGGGGTTTGAGATTCTGCATTTCTTCTTTTGAAATATTTATTTCTTTGGCTGCATCAGGATCTTCATTGCAGTGAACACCCTCTCTAGTTATGGCACCCGGGCTCAGCTGCTCTGTGGCACATGGGGTCTTAGTTATCCTGTGTGCATGCTCAGTCACTTCAGCTGGGTCTGACTCTTTGCAACCTCATGGACTGTAGCCCACCAAGGCTCCTCTGTCCATGGTATTCTCCAGGCAACAATACTGGAGTGGGTTCCCATGCCCTCCTCCACAGGATCTTCTCAACCCAGGTCCTGAACCCGAGTCTCCTGCATTGCAGGCAGATTCTTTACTGCTGAGCCACCAGGAAAGCCCCTTAATTATCCTACCAGGGATCAAATCTTTGTCCTCTCCATTGCAAGGCAGATTGTTAACCACTGGACCACCGGGGAAGTTCCTGCATTTCTAGTAAGTGATATGCCAAGGCTGCTGGTTCAAAAACTGCTGCGTTTTGAATGGCAAGGATCTAAACATCAACTCTCTCTCCCCATCCCTTACTCTTAGACAGATTTATACCAATAATCATTGTAGCTGTCATTTTAGAAAAGACAATTCAGTTTGGATTTTTGTAGTTAATGGCTGCTGTATATCCAGTGGTGTAGCAGAACCTAAGAAGGAGGGAATGCTGCTTTCACTCGGGGCAAAGAAACTGTTTCAGCCACTAACATTTCTAAACAGTATACAGTTCATTATGTGAACCATGAAGAAACGAGCTATAAATGACCTGCAAGCCAGCCAGTTATGGGTATTAAATGACAACTAGGAAATGGCTTTTAGGATAAGAGTTCACAACACAATTCTTCAGGATCTGCAAGCCTCTTAATTTGTTCCTGGTGATTATTTGATGATTTTTTGAGTTTGACCTGAAATGCAGAAAGACTATGCTATATAAAGGGAATACCTCCTTTACAATCTTGAGACTGAAGTGTAAACCTTCCTCTGAAGGAGGAAATGGGTGACAGGGTGAGGAAATGGGTGGTGGGGTGGGGTGGGGGGGAGGCGTTGAACGCAAAAGAGTGAAGAATAGAGAGGAAGTGAGAGAGAGAGATAGGTTTCAAAAAGTATTATTATGAGAATCTTTTCAATGAAGGTGTAATAGCTAATGACTTGGAAGTGAATTGCTGAATCAAATTTAGTAAACAAAGTGCCTATACTCTTTTTTTAATACCACCAGCGTCTCATTTCAATTCCTTGTGTATATGTCCAATCTTATCTCTACCCCAGAGCCTACATCTCTACAAATGTAGCATTTCTATATCTACACATATTCCTGGCCTTGGGAACGAGGAGGTGCAGCTTACAGACTCATTTTACAGGAATAGTTCAGAGAGGGGTAGGGGCCTGTCCAAGGTCACATGACACAAGAGGACACCTTCCAAGAAATATACTCTCCAGCCAGGTAAAGAGCTCCTTGGTGAAAGAAGACTCACATTCTTGTGCATTCTATAAGCCATCAGCTTTGGGCTTTGTTAACTCTAACTAGTAAAGATATCTATTGCTTGGTAACCAGGTTTAAGTTTGACCAACACCCAATCTTTACAAGGAAGAAAATAAGACAGAAAGATAAAGAGAAATAGAGATAGCAGGAAAAAGAATTGTGTTTTCATGACTTATACATACAACAGATATCATACTTGGTCACTAGTATCATCAGCCAACCTCTTGCCCCCCAAACCTCCAACACTTAAAACCTGTGACAGCTTAGGACTTCACCGGGCATGGGAGAAGGAGGAGGCAGACAGAAGAACCGTACATTCTTCTTCTCTGGCGAATGAGTATCTTCAAGACACTTTCCCCCCAAGCCCCAGAAAGAAGATCAAAACTAAACACATCACTTTGAGATTTAAAATAGTTCATATCACTAATGCTGAAATGCAACGCATGCTTTTTCTTTTGCCAGTGAGAAAGACATGTTCATCTATTTAACATTTAGCCTGGAAGGTTCCATATTTGTGCATAAACATGATGGTGTACCACTGGCGGCCATCGTTACTAGTTGCTGTGCCTTTTGGCTACAGCTACTCTTTTGATCACCCTCCTGAGGAGGTGAGAGTGTGAAGATAATGAACTCCAGATCTGGGTCTTCCCTGTTGGTCCTGTGGTTAAAACTCCATGCTTCTAACGGAGGGGGCATGAGTTTGATTCCTGTTTGGGCAACTAAGATCCCGTATGCCATGAGGTATGGCCAATAAAAAAAATAAAATTACTTAAAAAAAAAAAACACTAGTTCTGAGACCAGTTAGTCTGGATTTGAATCCTACTTCTTCTCTTTGGGGACTTCCCTGGTGGCTCAGAGGTTAAAGCATCTGCCTGCAATGCGGGAGACCTGGGTTTGATCCCTGGGTCGGGAAGATCCCCTGGAGAAGGAAATGGCAACCCACTCCAGTATTCTTGCCTGGAGAATCCCATGGACAGAGGAGCCAGGTGGGCTACGGTCCATGGGGTTGCAAAGAGTCGGACACGACTGAGCGACTTCACTTTCAGTTTTCCTCTCTTTACTGGCTGTGAGTCCTTGGGCAAGTTATCTGATCCTCTGTCCGTGGGGTCACAAAGAGTCGGATATGACTGAGCGACCGAACTGTCAGTTTCATTTGCAAACTTGGACAACAAGAATATTATACACTTCACAGGCTCTTGTGAGGATTAAACACTTTGTATATGAACAGTGTGGGAACCTGGCATATCAGAAGCCCTAGGTAAATGTTAGCTTACCATCTTCTCCAGTTCCTACCTTCTCTCTCTGAGCTGCCCTCATTTTTCGGACTTCAGCTTCTTCAGCTTCCTTCTTGATTCTTACACATTCTTCTCTTTTTAGCTAAATTGTATTGAGATTACAGAGGACAAAAAGCAGTTACTATTTTTCTGCCCGAACCCCTGGAACACAAAATTATGATGAAAGGCAAATTACAGTATTGTTTGTGCTACAGCACACCATGATTATAGGTTGGTTCTGCAGGCTACTTAGATCACAAAAAATGGTCAAGCTATATCTGCTGCCCGTGAAATTTCTCTGTGTTTCTACCTTGATGTCTGTTTCTGTCTTCCCTGGCCCCAAACCACCCTCACTGCCAGCCCAGGTTAGGGAGAAGAAAGGGCAGATAATTTTTCCTTAGTATTTAACTCAGACTTCAGGGACTTCCTTGGCAGCCCGGTGGTTAAGAGTCTGCCTTGCAGTGCAAGGGACGTGGGTTCAATCCCTGGTTGGAACTACATGCTGAATGGTACAACCAAAAACAAACAAAAAAACCCCAAAAAAACAAAAAAACCTGAGTTCCTTGTTAAAAAAAAAAAGATCATTGGTTTTTTTTCGTGCTACTTTCATGCTTTCATGACGGGAATGTAGTAAACAAATCTGTGCTCCTGGAATCAAATATTCAAACCATAGTAGAGACTTAAACTGGGGTAGGGGTGGGAGAAATTCCCTTACCAAGGTCCCACTGACTGATACACAGCTTGGGTGAGAATTCACAGTATTTATCCCTTCACTTCTCACATCTCGATTTCTTTGATTTTTGAGATTTTCTTTTGCAATTTGTTTCAAGGTTTTATGCTTTTTGGTAAAGTTACTGTGTTATTTCATGGTTATTTTGAAAGTGCTGGTACTCTAATTTCTTGCCAAATTTAAGCTAAAAGAGATGGATTCTGACCTTCTTCTGGTATTTAGATTGTATCAGTTGAAGTTGTTGTCTCCGCCTGACTTCAGCCTCTGATTGGCTTCCCCCTAAGGAAAAAAGTCACAAAGGTGAAACATGAATGTTAAACTGAAATGTCAGCCATCAAAGACTAATTAAATACATGATAAGTCTATACCACGTGTTTCTTTAACATTTTCATACCACTGGAAATAAGGGCCTAACTGAAATTGAGTCCCTCTAAAACCTAGTTCCTCTGCTGAGTTTATGATTAACCTCTCCATCCAGAACATTATTCCCTTCTTTGTCCAACACCTGTCCTCCTCAAGCTTAAGGAATCTCAAAAAAAGGGGGGGGAAATGTAACTGGGCAAGACCCCTCAGGAAGACCCCAGGATAGAACCTTCTCTCATATCCTCATATCCTCTACTTTAGCTTCTCTCCGAAGTACCTAGATAATATATAGTATCTGATGTACATTTTCCTGAGTTGTTTTATAGATGCTAAAAATGGAAGAAGGTAACTCTGTGATTAAAGCCTGTAGCCCCCAAGCCCACTGGAGCGTAAGGATTGATAATGTTAATCCCTGTGGTACAGTCCTAGGATCTCACCATCAACCAATCAGAATTGTGCACAATCCGACCGTATTCTCTGTGACTCCCCTCCCTCACCTGGCCTTTAGAAATGCTTTCTTGAAACCCATCAGGGGGTTCAAGTTTTCTAAGCACTATTTGTCTCCAACTCCTTGGCTGATGCCTTATAATAAACACTGCACTTGACTTCAAAAAGCAGTATCAGTAGACTAGCTTTACTGCACAGGGGCAAGCAGACCCAAATTTGACTCGGTAACTTAACCAGTTTTTTTAAGTGAGACGTTAAACAACAGTAATTGCATAAAAGAAAGATAAGGCCACACTCCCTCAGTAAGAGGACAATGCTATGAGGGTTTTTCAATCATGTAGGTATTCAAGTTTTTACATAGACTGAAATCACATGTGAAGGTCCATGCTAAATAAGAAATAGTGCTTCGGAAATTCTAGAACATTCTTCCTGCTAGAGTATGACCATTTCTTAACCTAATAAAGATGATAATCAATGATGTTTCTAATGTTTTTCTTCTTTTGATTCTACTGCCCTGTATTCAAGTAGCAAAGCTCCAGGAATCCTGAGAGGTCTTGCCATGAGACAAGTAGACAGTCTTTATAAGCCAGTTTTTAAGCACAATGGGAATATTCTAGGTAAAATTAATGGTCAATCCATACTATTTATTGTTCTTTCTTTAGGTATTCAAGAGAAAAAATATGGATGTTAGATTATTCATCTACTCTCTCTTAAACCTATAACAACCAGGGGCCAGAAATCCTTGCAGCTTGACAATCATCTAAGAATTACTGTTTAGGGAGTTTTCAGTGTTTATGCAAGCTTGGCGTGCATATTTTAAAGATTCCTTTGAAATAATTCTCTGGTGCTTTGGTCACTAAAAGTGTCAGTTCTATGAAAGATTCACTGACACAGAAGATGCATTAAAACAATTTGCATTCATCATAGTTTTTATAATTGAACAGTTAAAGATACCATAGAGACTTCTGAGTCCCAAAAGATCTGTAATACCTGTTTGGTCCTGGCCCTAAGGAAAGAAACAGTGAGGCCTATTGAAGCTTTTATCTAATGTTACAGCTAATTTTAGTATCTCCTAGAACCATTCCAACATTTTAAGGGGTAGAGGAATAGAGGAAGAGTTGAGAATTTTAAAAATGGAGAAAATCAGATGTCTAAGCATTTACAGGTTTTCCTTTAAAACTCATCTCAAAGTTTAATACATCCCAGAACTCTTTTCTAGTCTGTGCCCTCTTTCTCTTGACCATTCCAAGATACACCAAATACCAGAACTCCTGATCATTTTTGTAAAACCCCAAGACAATAAACACCAACAACTCCAAATACTCAAGGCAAGTGCTTGGCTCCCTAAGCAGGATCTGCAAGGTGGTAACTTAAAACCAGTTTGGGGAACATTAATTGGCAACTACTTTCAGCCTATAAAAGAGGTTAGCTAGGTCAAAGGGAGGTAGAAATCAGAGAAAAGATGTCTTTGTGAATTTCATCTTCTCTGAGTATGTGTTTGGGGAAGGAAGAATCTTCACATCTTCAATGTGAGTAAGAGAGATTTAATGAAAATCATTTGAAGAGCTCAAGCTGTGTCCCCAAAAGACTGAGGAACCCCTGCTTAGGAAAGACAGTGCCAGAAGGCACATGGCTGTCCTCGGCTACTCAGACTGGTCATCAAGAAGAAATGGCCACAGGGCAAACGGCCTGTATTCCCAGAGTCTGTGGGAAGAGTGCACAAGTGTTTCCCACACTCCCGGTCTGGTTATCATGAAAGAGAATGCCAATCTAAAGCCACTTTAAAAGGGACTTGCCCATGTGGACAACTCCATAGGCACAATGGAACTCTACAAAGACAGTCTAGCTACCAGGAGCCAAAGTGAAGCCAAGTACTGCCAGCAGGAAAGTATCGTCTACATCAGGGAAAGCCAGGGGAGAGATGGATGGCGAGCAACAGGGGGGCTCTGAAGAACTTCAAGGACCCCAGGGCTGAGATGCACAGCAAACACACCCCAAAACTTGGGGAAACTGGTATCGGTGCAAGAGAGACCATAATCTCTTCTTCTTCCTTTGACCCACAAGGATCAACAGAGAAACAGAGGAGTCAATAGAGAAAACTTCAGCCACACTCATTTCCTTTGCCAACTTTCTATCCAAAAATAAGCCCAGGCTGGGAATTCCCTGGTGGTCTAGTGGTTAGGACTCTATGTTTCCACTGCAGAGGGCAGGGGTTCGATCCCCGGTGGGGAACTAGACCCCACATGCCATGCAGCGTGGCAAAAAAAGGAAAGCAGGCCTGGGCTGGAACAGGGAAGAAGCTTTAATCTCTATTAGCAATAGAGTTATAACCAGTATTTAGGGCTAAACTTACTGAAAAGACACTGTTTTATGCCTAGAATTAGCTGGACAACTTGATTATTTGAGAAAGACCAAAAAGATCTAATTTCATCCAAAGAACATAGGGAAAAAAAAAAAAAAAGACCCAGATAGCTAGTGTGAGGGGGCCAGTTAGGAAAGACAGAGCTGTCCTCCAGGTTGTACCCCTCAAATGCAGCTTATTCAGCATAAAGGTGACATGAGATGAACCCTGTTCATGAAATACAGTGGGATGATAATGATAATGCTATTGCTTGTACACAATCACCAAATGAGCTTTTTTATACCGACATCTTGGAAAAGGTACTTCTTGCAAACTACTGCGAGAGTCAGTGCCCCCTGATTCTACCACATTTGTGCTAACTAAACCTGTGGGAACTGCGTGTCCAGCCCTTGAAGCTCCCAGCTGCTGCTGGCAGAGAGAAGATGTGAATGCTTCGCATGAGAGGACTTCCCTGGTGAGTGAGTCAAACGCCGGGCAGAGGCAGCCCCGGCAATTTATCACACTGCCCTGTGCTCCAGAGGCCCCCAAAGTCTCTATTTGCAAATGAAAACACAGATGATATTATTTGTGTACCTACCCTGTGTCCCCAGCCCACTGACATCTTACTGTCGGAATTGACCCTCCAATTTTCCCTCCCATAACCAGTTAACTGCCATGATTAATATGCTTGTGATAGCACTAATCAGGATGAGAGTAACAGCTATGACGGGGCATATGGAATGCCCTAGGTAAGGTTTCTTCAGAGCTGATCAACTAAGAGGCTGTAAATTATTTGGCAATTAAGCCATCGTCTTATTCCCCCATAACTGTGGCATCATCTGTTTGCTACTTGCAGAGTCAGAAACAACAGTCTACCTGCATGCTTTTGACTTTAAATATATGTTTTGACTTTAAATGCTTTCCATTCCAAGCAGCACAATGACCCAATGACCTATAACGGACATCGAAAGACAGATGTGGGCGAGGTGCTAAGCAAATCGTTGGGCGGCCCTGTCCTCCTGCATTCAAGCAGCTGGCCTGCTGGCTTACCGAGCGTCATGGGCGGTAGGGTAATGGACTTCACCCTTTGTTGTTCCTTCCACCTTTCCAGCTCCTCCAGCTCTTTCGCAGCCACTAAGTCAGGTGAGAAATATTAAATCATCAATTATCAGAGTGTGAAAAGGAAACTGCTCCCTTGAGATGGACATTTAACTACATGCGGGCATGAATGGGCGAGATATCTCAGAAAGGAAGCCACCACCCAGTCCTAACCCCTTGGGGTCACCCTAAGGCACTTTCTCTCCAAGAGTTGGCACAGAAGTACAAATGTGAAAACAATGTGAACTCCTGCTACATAAAGAAGTTTAGTTCTTCCTCCCATCCTGGCATTTTTCAAACCCTACATCATTTAATCCTGGAGAAGGAAATGGCAACCCACTCCAGTATTCCTGCCCAGAGAATTCCATGGACAGAGGAGCCTGGCAGGCCATGGTCCATAGGGTTGCCGCGAGTTGGACATGACTGAAGCAACTAAGCACACATCATTTAATGTTTGAAGTTTCCTATAGGGTGTATACAAAACATTCATGTGGCAATAAGAACTTTGCACACACAGTAAACATAAACCCCCATAGAATTCTGATGCCTGTATCTGCTGCATTTTAAATATTCCCCAAGATTACTGTAACCGTGAGGAATGAGAGCTCTCCAATTCCTACTACCTGGGCCCACTGAGCTGAGCCTACTCCCAGTGGAGCAGGGCCCAATTCCCCAAGTATACACTGACTGGCAGCAGGGGGCGCCAGAGATACTAGTTCTGTTTTTTCCAAGGTATCTCATGAGACGTGATTGTTTCAAACATCCATTTATATTTTTTAATTATTAGAGGGGAAAAAAAAAAAACTTCTGAAACATCTCAAAAATCCAGACCACACTGAAGCTTAAATTCCTGTTAACCATTTAAATAAAAAACGTGTAAGATGCCAGAATCTTTGGGATTCCATTGGCCAACTGCAGGCAGTACCCACTGTCGCCATGTCTGTGCAACTGTGACTGTCGTATTCTGCACAGACTCCGATCTGCCACCCAGGAGGCTACTTGTCCAGTGGAGACCGTTAGAGAGCTGCCTTCCTGTGGTGTCCTTCTGTTCATCAATCATTACAAAATCAAATTTCCTAGTAAGATCAGGAATGGAGAGCACAAGATCTCAGTGCTAGCCCCACAGCTGACTTGAACAAGCCTCAGAAACTTCTTTGTGAATGAAATGAGCTTCAGTTCTCCTCCTAACTCGAAAATACTAATGCTGTCTCTTTAAACAGCAGCGCTTATTTTACCGCAACATTAACACGACATTAATCATGTTGTATGTCCGCTAGGTACAAGGAGCACAAAAACAAGCAAGATGTAGCCCTGCCCTCAAAGAGCTTATAATCCAGAGAAGGAAAGTGAAGTCACCAATAAAAACAGCCGAGGTTAGACTCTGTTGGTTACAAAATTACAGGAGCACAGAAACTAAAGAAAAATTCCATTAAGAAGGAATGGGAGAGTTCCAAGAAAAAGAAAGATTATCTTATAATCTATTTCATGTATCACTTGTCCCTTTCAAAAGTGTCCCTAGTCCTGTAAAGATATGTGAAGTGAGTCCAATTTTGCAGGCACTTGATAGGTCTGTTGGCAATAGGTGTGAAATTGTTTAACTGCAACAGAAACCTCAGATTTATGATTGTGCCATGAGTTCTGCTGTTAGCATAGAGAAAGAAACTTAGAAGCATAAACAATAAAATAGTTTTAAAAGGTATAATTTAAACTGCCAAAACTTAAAAAGGAAAAAAATGAGCTCCAGTGAGTCTATACAGATCAGAAACTAAAAATTCTTCAGACCAATGCAAGCCAATTCTACTCTGTAAGAAAATGAGCAGTATTTTGAGTGTTAAATAATATACATACTCTGTTGTATCTCATTTCTTCGTTTTTCATTTGGTGCTATCAAGGTATATGCACCTGTGCTAGAAAGAAGAGAAAAAATCAATTATCAGGAGAAATTATTTTTTAAAATATTTATTTGGCTGCATCAGAACTTTGTTGCAGCATGTGGGATCTAGTTCCCTGATCAGGGATCAAACCCAGGCTCCCTGCATTGGGAGCACAGAGTCTTAGCCACTGGACCACCAGGGAAGTCCCCATGAGAAATTATTAATGCATATAAACCACCAGATATTCTTTCCGATGATGTACTGTATTTATGATCATCACCATCAAATAGGTACTATGAAAGATAATCTTCCTCTAAAGACCCGAGTGTGTTCTCCAGGAGCTTACAATCTAGTTGTTCAAGTAAAACAAGAACACATGGCCCAATATGGAAATACAGAGCAGTTGGTGAAGCCTGACAAGTGACTACTTCCCCATTAGCTCTCGGTAAACCGTAGGGTCCACTGTTCCGCCCGGTGGCCCTCACGGGCACATCCACTTGAGATGACTGGCGTTCCCCCACGTCACCCACACTGGGAATACAGAACACACTCCTTTCTCGTTGCAGCAAACTGGGTGGAGGGGCCATTTGCAATGCAGACACCTCTTCTTAATGACCCATTTGAGTGGCCAGATGGCCACAGTCTTGGGTTTTGGGGCTTTGACTTCCAGGCAGGGGTCCACTGGGCCCCTCATTCTCCTGGGGACACAGGTTGAGCATAATCAGGAGCTCAGAGAAGCAAAGAGTCACTTCAGTTCACGGGGCACAGGATGAGCAGGTGGGGAGGGAGTGGGAATTAGGGGAAACTTCATTTAGGCAAAAATATTCAACACTGAGATACAAGAAGTTGTTCAAATATTGTGAGCTTTTGCAGGCAGAAACTCCACTTGATTGATCTGTATATGCCCAGCCCCTGGCACAAAGTAGCTGCTTGATGAATGTGGACTGAATTGAAATGATACCACACACCCCAGTCTGCGAGTCTGTCCTGCAGTAGCTCTTCTTTGTCATGATGCGTGTAATCCCACAAAAGTATGACTACTTCATACAGCAAAAATATAACACGGCAACTGACTGCAGCATACATATGGGTACCGTGTGAGGGGAAATGTTATGGATAAGTACCATCAGCTTATAAATGTCGGCCTTTAAAAAAAAAAATCCCAGATACTCTTAGAAGTCTCTGTCCAACACAGACAGACTGTACCGTTTCAAAGGACAAATTAGCAAAGATTGAACAGCAGAGGCCAAAAGTGCTGATTAACCGAAGCCATTTCTTCCTTATCTCATTATTTTCCTAGCAGTGAGCCTTCAGCCAGCTTCAAACTGAGCTTTAATTTTAGACTTGTACATGGGAGGTGTGTAACCCCCTCTGCATGCAAATGTGGCTGCTGGATGCCCAACTACCTAACGGATATCAACAGACGTTGCCTGTGTAGCCTCACATACGTACATGATGAATACAAAATTAGGAGGCCGCCGCTGGAAATTAATCCCTTGTCCATTGCATATTTTTTGTTCACCCTCAGAAAGATTTTTCACTTCTCAAGTGCCCACACTTGACAGAAGCTTGGGAGCTGCAGTTCTGTGGGTCATACCTGCAGACTTGAATATGATGCAACAGTGAGCCATTCTGCAGGGCCTTAAAGATGAAACATGAGGTGCTGGATTTAAATGCCAAGGAAGAAATGACTGCAGAAGCCTCAAGGTCCCCTCATATTGTGGTTTGGAGCTTCTCAACATACCAAGGGTTTGACTACACTGCAAATCAATAGGTCTTAAACTTTAGCATGTATTGGAATCACCTGGAGGGTTTATAAAATGTTGAGTTTCTGATTCAACCGGTATGTGGGGGAGGGAGAAGCCTATAACTTGCCTTTTTAACAATTCCCAGATGATGATGATGTTCTGGATCTGGGGACCACACTTTGAGAAGCGGGGATGTAATCAACCAAACTGTCTTCAAATACTTGGACTAAAAGGGAATTGTGCAGGCATGCTCAGTCACTCAGTTGTGTCTGACTCTGCGACCCTATGGACTGTGGCCCACCAGGCTCCTCTCTCTCCGTGAAATTTCCTAGGCAAGAATACTGGAGTGGGTTGCCATTTCTTCCTCCAGGGGATCTTCCTGACCCAGGGGTTGAAATCACGTCTCCTGAAGCTCTTGCATTGGCTGGCAGATTCTTTACCAAACTAAGCCACCTGGGAAGCCCCAAAAGGGAATTGAAGGATTCACAAATATTGATAAAGATGTAAAGGTTAAATCATATGCCAAAAATCATAAGGTTTTTTAAGCAATTGTGTTGAGACTCAAACCTAGCACTTTTGACTAAAACCAGGGTGGGTGTCTGGAGCTAAATATTCATCTCAAAGTAGAAAATATAAAATATGACTATCCTTAACTTCAGCCTCTTGATAGACTTCCAAGCAAAGGAAATAAATGTAACTGAGCACCCACTATGGTCTTGTGTGTTAGGGGCTTATGAGGAGAGAAGAGAGATAGCAAAAAAAACAGATACAACCCCTTTAACAGAGCTTACACCTGCCACTGCAGGAGACTTAGACTCTGGTTTGATCCCTGGATCAGGAAGATCCCCTGGAGAAGGAAATGGCAGCTCACTCCAGTATTCTTGCCTGGAGAATCCCAAGGACAGAGGAGCCTGGAGGGCTACAGTCCATGGGGTCATAAAGAGTTGGACACAATTGAGTGATTGAGCATGCACACTTAGGAACAATTCATGAAACCATCGGAGCAGACCACAAGGATGTTTGCTAAGAGAAGCTTCATAGAGAATTTTCCAAATTCCATGAATCTCTCTTATGAAATTTTCAGGAAAGGTTTGAAAACAAAAAAAAAACAGTTTGTAAAAGATTTTATTCTACAATATCTAATCTAATTAAGTATGACAACATCACACTAGAATCTTTAGTTTTAGGATTAAATAGGACTATGGTCAATCTATGGCCAACATAGGTAGCTGTCAAGTACCCAGACTCAGAACAGGGCCATGAGAAAAGAATTCTCTAGCCTTGAAATCAGAGGCTTTTAACTGAAAACATTTAAACATAACCCTGGGCTCAAGGACAGTGGTCCCAGTAATAAATGTTTTATGTTAAAGAATTCCTTAGCAACCTTCTTAGCAGTATTTTATTGCCTGAAAATGTCAAAGCTGAAACATAATATTCAGAAGAAAGCACTGGCCAAGTAATGAAGCCTCTATCCTTCTTCCTTCCTGTAGGAAGAGGTGCTTAAGTTTAAGGATTGGCCTTCTATTCTTTACTATCCCGTGGCACAGCCTAATGCCTGGGTAGACACAAATATTCATCCCTGCTCTCTTGGCTTTTCCTTGACATGAATAACAAGTATAACTTATTCATGTTTTCAGCCAATTAGTTTCCACCCACAGCAAGGGCCTCTGCTGGGTTAACCTCCATGTCATCCCTTTCAACAGCCTGACTCTCAAAGCTGCTGATGGAGACAAGCCCAACCTAACTATATTTAGTATTCCAGTCATTTCCTGATTAAGCCACATTCAAAGGCCACTGAAATAAATGTATATCTTTGAAAATGAGTTTCCTTAATTACCTCATTGAAATTTAATGAAACATCGCCATTTGTAAGATTATTCTCACTTTCCAATAGCCCACATCCATGAGATATACTAAGGGAGAACGTATAAAGATTAGCATGTGACAAGGGAAAAATGTTTTTCTGTACCATTATATAAATATATATATTTAAGAATTCTTTGCCTTGTGAGCTCTCTCCTAAGCTATACCACTGTCTCTCTTGTGCACAGTCTTGCATGCTTTTAATAAGGTCTCATCAATAAGCACTCTATGAAAAAATGTTTTGTTGAAGTTATGAAGAATATCTTGGCTGGATAAAAGTATTACATAAATATATCCCCTGGTGTGTATAAACCACAGCAGATGTAATTTGAATTTCTAATTAGGAACAACACTGATTTGGCTGAAAAAGGAATGTAGTCACAAGCAAAAATTCAGAAAGAGATTACATTACAAACAGATAAAGCAGAATAGTAGACACAAAGTTTACTGTCCTATAAAAAGTTGGCTTGAGGTTTTCATAGTTCAAGAAAATCTTACCTTTGGGGGAAACTGAAACAACAAAAAAACCTTTTGGTTAATCAAACATAGTGGATAGGGTTTCCCTGGTGGCTCAGTGGTAAGTAATCCACCTGCTAATGCTGAAGACACAGGTTTGATCCCTGGTTCAGGAAGATCCCACGTGCCTCGGAGCAACTAAGTCCATGAGCTGCAACTATGGAAGCCTGTGGATCCAGAGCCCAGTGAGAGAAGCCCTGACAACAAGAAGCCCATGCACCGCAACTAGAGAAAAGGCCCGCATGACAACAAAGACCCAGCACGGCCAAAAAGAAATAAATAAAACTTTACAAAGGCACTGAATATTTAATTTCTAGATATGGTTTTCCATATTGGTTTTTAAAACATGGTTTTCGGCACAGGACTCAAGCATATGTTTTTAACCAATGTGAGTCAACTTATAGGGCACTTGGGTTTTCAAGAGTTCTTTTGTAAAGAGACCATATCCCTAAGTTAAAAAAAAAATGACAAGATCAGGCTGCGTAAATTATCCTTGACCCCTAGCCTGTCACACCAGCCCTGACCCATATTCCACATCCATGGTGTGGAAGGACGAGTGAGTTCTCTTTAGTCTCAGAGTCTGAAGAGCCCAGGACTTTGTCTGCACACCCAAGAGGCTGACGTGAGGCTGGTTAGTTCTCTCATAGCTTCTGATGGCTCCAGTACTCTTGCCTGGAAAATCCCATGGACGGAGGAGCCTGGTAGGCTGCAGTCCATGAGGTTGCTAAGAGTCGGGCACGACTGAGTGACTTCACTTTCACTTTTAACCTTCATGCATTGGAGAAGGAAATGGCAACCCACTCCAGTGTTCTTGCCTGGAGACTCCCAGGAACAGAGGAGCCTGGTAGGAGGCCGTCTATGGGGTCGCACAGAGTCGGACATGACTGAAGCGACTTAGCAGCAGCAGCAGCAGCAGCAGCAGCAGCTTCTGATGGAGGGCTGAACAGATGTCCAGAAGGCTGGCTGCATAGACACCCAGAGAGAAAAGATAAGAGACCATCAGGACACCAGGGCCTTTGTTCGTAATACACCTTTATGGAAAACAGAAAGAGGGACACACACACATATCTCCATCCAGGATCCTCATGTAGACCCACGGCTTAGTCAGAGGTGGTAAACTGAAGCAAATCAGAAAAAAGTGCCCCTTCTGTCAGGCAGAGGTAATCCCACCTGATTAGGGCACATGATTTGGTATGTACTCCAGCTTCAAATTACTATCTTATCCAGATAATCATATAGCAGAAAGCTGAAATATATGATGCTTCTTCACTTAAAACACACATAATATTATAGAGACTCACTGTCTTTAAGAGACCAAAAACCAGTGATGGAAGTAGAGATGAGGACCAACTGGTAAGAATACTTGCAAATGTTTTAAGTTGCTTCCTCAGGAAAAACTATAAGAAACTCACATTTTCAGAATACAGAGATGTCAGATCTGGGATGTGACTGGAGCCTACATGTAAGCAAATCTTTGCCTAACAGGCTCTTACTATGTCATGGATGCTGGCAGAAGACAAGACTCCTGAGTCAGAGCCAAAGGACTCTTTTACTCACGGCACATCACCAGCATCAGCATATTTATGTCTGGTCTCTCTCTTTTCAGGTTAACATGATGGATGTTGCACACACAAAGTGTTTGCATTGCAGCCGAGGAACACTGAATTGTGGAATCCACCATCTTTAAAGCAGGTAGTAAGCAAGCCTGGTCTTTTCTCTGGGGAGAATGTACCTCATCTCTCAAGGTTCCCAGGTACATAACAACCCTGAGAGATAGTCCAGCTTAAAGAGTAGTCTGGTATGCAATCTTGGCACCTAGCAAGACATCTAGTATGCAAGAAATCCAAGGAGGACTATCTTTTCCAACAAAAGAATATTTAAGAATGACTTAGTGATAAAAAATGGCATCTGCATAAAAAACCCTTATCAGATTGTTATATACTTTCTATGATTATTATTATCATCACCATCATCATTATCATTAGACTAAGATCTGATTATGTCTCCCTAATCAGGTCGGAAGCATTGCTCATCCAGGTCATCTATTACCCGGTCATCTATAACTCCTATAAAGGAGAAAACGAGAGATGCAAGATATAAGGTATTTATAATCTAAATATCTGCACAGAATATTTAAAAATGAAATTCATCCTGATTTTGAAATAAATTATACTCATATAAGAAAAAGGAGAAAATTATCTTGAAGACATTTAAAAGTCACTCATAACCCTACTCTTCAGAGATCTCAATGATAGTTTTATTTGGGTGAATTTCAGTTTAATCTATATTCTATACATATTACACAGATGTAGTCATATCTTAAGTCCAATTTTATATGCTGCTTTCACTTGTAAGTGTTTTTTCCAATTATGCACATAAGAAGCTTAATATTAAATGGTTACATAATATTTCACAGCATCGATGCATCATTGATATAACCACTCACTTAACCATTTCAGGCATTTCAACTGTTTACTATTATAATCCTGCAGGATGTACCAAGCATAAAACAAAGATTGCACAGAACATCATCCAGAAGAAAACCCTTAATAGTTCTCTAAAATCAATACTCTGAACAGGAATGTGGACTACATTTAAATTTTTCTTCCTTAGATACCCCATTTGCATTTTCCAAAGTTCCTGCAATAGTTTGATCACATGATTGATTTCTGCTCATATGCTTGACTCTCCTCAATGCCTAAACCAGACAATATGCTGGCCTACCTACCCATTCATTCTCACCACCTCCTTACTGAAAGCACTCCTGTATTATTCAGGTTAACAATGTGCCCAGTAAAGACTATAGTCTCCAACCTTCTTTATAGTCAAACACGATGTGTGATTGTTTAGAGATAAACAAACTGAGATATAAGGGGAAGCCACTGAGAAGGATCGGAGAAGGCAATGGCACCCCACTCCAGTACTCTTGCCTGGAAACCCCCATGGACGGAGGAGCCTGGTGGGCTACAGTCCATGGGGTCGCTAAGAGTCGGTCACGACTGAGCAACTTCACTTTCACTTTTCACTTTCATGCATTGGAGAAGGAAATGGCAACCCACTCCAGTGTTCTTGCCTGGAGAATCCCAGGGACGGGGGAGCCTGGTAGGCTGCCGTCTAAGGGGTCACACAGAGTTGGACACGACTGAGACGACTTAGCAGCAGCAGCAGCATTGAGAAGGATTTCTAGGAAAGCTCCATTAAATGAAGACAGACAGATGGACAGGAAAGGTATTTTGTTGTTCAACCATCCCCCTTCCTGGATGGTTGAAGTGGTAGCTGGTACTCAAGCAACCATCTTGGTTAGTGAGGCAACTTGGATATAGATGACATGCCTCAGAAATAGCAGAGCAGAAAGAAGTAATCTGGTGCCCTGTAACTGTAAAACCACCACACTAGTGGTAATCTATTGCCAAATTGCCTGGCTTTGAACCCTAATTCTGTTACTTCCTAGCTATAACTTTGAGCAAATTGCCTAGTTTTTCTATTATTTCACCTGTAACATGGGGATAATAAATATCCATCTCTTAGAGTATAAAATGTTTAGAATAAAGCTAGGAAATAACAAAAGTTCCATTAAGGTTGCCTGTTATTTGTCCTATTATCAGACCTAGACTACTCACCTTCAGAATTATTCTACAGGAGAGAAACAAAGCCATCAATGCTTAAGACACCTATTTAGAGATATCTATTTTATGTCATTACAATAATTATATATAAGACTATTTTTCTCACCTTCAGTTGGCAGTAGAAATTGAAAGGCATAATGGCTCTAAGACTTTCTACTTGGCATAAAAAGTGAAAAAGCACAACCTACACTTTAAAGAGTTCCTTACATCAACAGCTTGTTTATTTCTGAGGTTCTGAATTGCAAGGGATTTTTCCTTTCTATATTAGTTTAGTAATGTTTAGTTTTTTGTTCTGGGGTCGAGGTGGGGGTGTTGGTCTTTTTTTTCTGGCTGTACCACATAGCTTGTGGGATCTGAGTTCCAGGATCAGGAACTGAACCTGGGACACAGCAGTGAAAGTGCTCAGTCCTAACCACTGGACTGTCTGGGAATTCCTGATGTAGTTTAGATTTTTATAATAAGTAGATATAACTTCACTTTTCCAGCCATGAAAAAAATATTCCAAGGATTTTAAATGAGAAAATATTTAAAGATTTCTTAAAGCAGGGGTTCAAATTTTCTTACAAGCCTAGGTAGCCCAGGATTTTTGCTTTCACTGGTTCCCCAGTAAAACAAACACTGGGCAATACTAGCCCGTGAGTTTTAAAGATGGCAAATGTCTTCAGCTTTTGTCAGTTCAGTTCAGTTGCTCAGTCGTGTCCAGCTCTTTGCAACCGCATGGACTGCAGCACACCAGGCCTCCCCGTCCATCAACAACTCCTGGAGTTTATTCAGACTCATGTCCATTGAGTTGGTGATGCCATTCAACCATCTCATCCTCTGTCATCCTCTCTCCTCCTGCCTTCAATCTTGCTCAGCATCAGGGTCTTTTCAAATGAGTCACGTCGTCACATCAGGTGGCCAAAGTATTAAGAGTTTCAGGTTCAGCATCAGTCCTTGCAATGAATATTCAGGACTGATTTCCTTTAGGATGGACTGGTTGGCTCTCCTTGCAGTCCAAGGGACTCTCAAGAGTCTTTTCCAACACCACAGTTCAAAAGATCATTTCTTTGGATCTCAGCTTTCTTTATAGTCCAACTCTCACATCCATACCTGACCACTGGAAAAACCATAGCCTTGATTAGATGGACCTTTGTTGGCAAACTAATGTCTCTGCTTTATAATATGCTGTCTAGGTTGGTCGTAACTTGTCTTCCAAGGAGCAAGCGTATTTTAATTTCATGGCTGCAATCACCATCTGCAGTGATTTTGGAGCCCCCCAAAATAAGTCTGTCACTGTTTCCACTGTTCCCCATCTATTTGCCATGAAGTGACAGGACCAGATGCCATGATCTTAGTTTTCTGAATATTGAGCTTTAAGCCAACTTTTCCACTCTCCTCTTTCACTTTCATCAAGAGGTTCTTGATGTTCTTCTTCACTTTCTGCCATAAGGGTGATGTCATCTGCATATCTGAGGTTATTGATATTTCTCCCAGCAATCTTGATTCCAGCTTGTGCTTCCTCCAGCCCAGCATTTCTCATGATGTACTCTGCATATAAGTTAAATAAGCAGGGTGACAATATACAGCCTTGACATACTCCTTTCCTGATTTGAAACCAGTCTGTTGTTCCATTTCCAGTTCTAACTGTTGATTCTTGACCTGCATACAGATTTCTCAAGAGGTAGGTCAGGTGGTCTGGTATTCCCATCTCTTTCAGAATTTTCCATAGTTTGTTTTGGTCCACACAGTCAAAGGCTTTGGCGTAGTCGAGAAAGCAGAAGTCGATGTTTTTCTGGAACTCTCTTGCTTTTTAGATGATCCAGCGGATGTTGGCAATTTGATCTCTGGTTCCTCTGCCTTTTCTAAATCCAGCTTGAACATCTGGAAGTTCATGGTTCATGTACTGTTGAAGCCTGGCTTTGAGAATTTTGAGCTTTACTAGCGTGTGAAATGAGTGCAATTGTGCGGTAGTTTGAGCATTCTTTGGCATTGCCCTTCTTTGGGATTGGAATGAAAACTGACCTTTTCCAGTCCTGTGGCCACTGCTGAGTTTTCCAAATTTGCTGGCATATTGAATGCAGCACTTTCATAGCATCATCTTCCAGGATTTGAAATAGTTCAACTGGAATTCCATCACCTCCACTAGCTTTGTTCATAGTGATGCTTTCTAAGGCCCACTTGACTTCGCATTTCAGGATGTTTGGTTCTAGGTGAGTGATCACATCATTGCGATTATCTGGGTCATGAAGATGATTTTTTTGTATAGTTCTGTGTATTCTTGCCACTTCTTCATAATATATTCTGCGTCTGTTAGGTTCATACCATTTCTGTCCTTTATTATGCCCATCTTTGCATGAAATGTTCCCTTGGCATCTCTGATTTTCTTGAAGAGATCTCTAGTCTTTCCCATTCTGTTGTTTTCCTCTATTTCTTTGCATTGATTGCTGAGAAAGGCTTTCTTATCTCTCCTTGCTAGTCTTTGGAACTCTGCATTCAAATGGGTATATCTTTCCTTTTCTTGTTTGCCTTTCACTTCTCTTCTTTTCACAGCTATTTGTAAGGAGTCCTCAGACAGCCATTTTGCTTTTTTGCATTTCTTTTCCTTGGGAATAGTCTTGAGCCCTGCCTCTTGTACAATGTCACGAACCTCCATCCATAGTTCTCCAGGCACTCTGTCTATGAGATCTAATCCCTTGAATCTATTTGTCACTTTCACTGTATAATCATAAGGGATTTGATTTAGGTCATACCTGAATGGTCAGTTTTTGTTCCGGACTTTAATAAATTGCCTTTTAAGTGTTTATGGGGGGGCAGGGATGGTTACCAACATTACAGAACAAAGGAACCATCATTGGCTGATTCTCTGATATAGAACAGACCCTTCAAATACAGTCTCCTCCCTTTGATTTTTTGTTCCTGTTAAGCTTTTGTTTCAGATTCAAATACATTCTGAATAGATGCAATTAACCTTAACAATATGTATAACCTTACAACACTCTGCTGACTTTGAAGTAAGTAACCTTACTGTGTAATTGAACTAAGTTTCTTTTTTTCTCTCCTCATTTCTGCTATGCTTCCACTGATTATTACAGGTATTATGTGTGTGCAGGCTTTCATCATACTGCTGATTTATTGTTTCACTGTTTCAGCTGTCAAAAGACTTTGAGACATTCCCACTCATTTTTGATATTATATTTGAACAAAAATGATTGCTCCCCAAGACCTGGCAGAATGCAAATACATATCATACTGAGAAGTGGAGTCTAGTGCAGAAAAGTTGGAAATTCATCCTAAATCAGACCATAATTCCTCCCCTCCTGTATAAACAGGAAGGTAAATTTGACCTAATCGAACCAAAGTGTCTTTTCTTTCCATCCACTCAAATAATCTCATCTGTCATGCACAGAACAAAGCTTTGCTTTTCACTCTGTGGATGATAACCTACTAGTGGACCATGAAATCAATTTAATGGGTTTATTTTTAATGAATTAGAATAGAAAATGTCAAAGTACATCACATGTAGTAGGGGTAAGAATTATTTTCTGAAATTTTTTTCAATTATCTACAAACTCACATATCCCATACATGTACTAGGTCATGAATGTCAAATGCATTGCTAACCTTAGGCTATGGTCAGAAGTCTGAAAGCTTGCTGGAAGGGAGCATGTAGTTTAGGTTGCTCAGAAACTGTGACCGTGAGAAAACTGTTCTAATGCAAGCCAACCAAGCTGCCGGGAGGAATGCAGAAGAGAGCAGAGCATCCCCACAGCAAGTTTCCTCTACCTCTCTATGCACGTCATGTGAAATGTAGTACCACTGTCTTTAGCCTATAGAAATTCTATTTTCTTATGTGAATAGAGGACCATTGATAGGAAATTCATGAGTTGCATGGTCATTCCCTCCTTCAGCTCCATCACGTTCAGTATCCAGACTCTGGTAGACAGATTCAAGTTTGACTGCTGGTTCTGTGACTTAAAAAGCCATGAGACCTTAGGAAATCATATACTCTCTCAAGATTCAGTTTCTTCAACTAAAATGGGGCAGAGTGTTCATTATGAAGAGAAAAATGAATTATATGATGTGGGTGGCACAGCATTACAAGTTTGAGACATCAGAGTTCGAGCTATCGATTGTTATTTTGGTTTTCAGTCCCTCAGAGTACCCAATCTAACTATTCTAGATCACAATTAATTTCCTTTCCACTACCACAGGGTTGCGATGCTTTCTCACATTTCTCCTGTCTAAAATCAGTCAAATAGCAGAGCTCAACTGATTAGTTTCGTAGTAGAATCCGGTCATCATTGAGACACCTACCCAGCTCATTGAGTTGTATAATTATCATTGAGTTAAATACTATCTGTTGTTTCACAGACTTTCTGAATGCTTATGAGCCCTGCCTGGAGATTGAGTTAAATAGTACCCTAATGAATAGCTACCCTTACTGAGCCATCAAGAAGATTACTCATTAGAATCAATCATAGATTTTCTCTTCCTATGTACCATTATCTCAGAGCACTAAAAGGAACTCTGGCATTATTCGGTTCTCCATCTCCAGGGAGAAGTAACAGCCTGATGCTTCCATGCCATTTAACATCTACAGGCTAACAGCCTGATGCTCTCATGCCATTTAACATCTACAGGCAAAAGCGTATTTTCTCACACTCATAACAGGAGGCAGAAGAGAAATCTGGGCCATTCACAGTGAGGAAATAGTAAAAGCAGTTCTTATAGGTGTCATAAGTTTGTAAAAACTTGCATTTCATTTAAGACTATTTTATGTGACTAGTTCGGATTCAAATGAGCTGAATCAAGAATGACTTAAGTTTTTTTCATGGTCTGTTTTAGGCATAAATTATATATCAGGATTAGGAGTATACTCAACAATGATTAAATAGTGATGTTTATAAAAATGGGACCAATGCTATAACTTAATGACTATGCTATCATCTAGCCCATCTTATATTTCACCTTACATTTACAAAATGTTTAATATTAATATAACACCGTGTTCTTTAAGAGAGAAAAATCAGGAATTAGTTATTAATCAGTGGGCTTACCAAGCCATTCTTTATTCTCCCTTCACTCTCCCTTGAGATTTTGTGGATGAAGAAGAAAAGAAGTATTAATTACTGGGGTTACTTTCATCCCTGGAGCACAAGAAGCTGGAGAAAGCATTGAGGTTGGAGAAACTAGAGAATATCCCCTGAGCCCCAAAGAAGGAAATACAGGAAAGGAGAGGTTTCCCACAGAACCCAGGGCACCCCCCCCCCAGCCACAGTGTCTCAGCTGCTATGGTTGGGAGCAGGATGGATCTTAAAGGCTGAGTCTTAAAGGTTTGGGTCCTCCAAGGAGCAGACATCACGACGAGGTTAGACAAACAAGAGATCTGCTGAGAGGAAGACTTGTGAAGGATAAAGGGAGCAAGCAGGAGTAGGCAGGGAAAGCCTTCAGAACGTGAGCAGGTCTGAGTCTGTGAAAGGAGAGAGGGAAGGAGGATAGTAGGAAGAGCCTTGGACTGGTATACAGTTCTGAGAAAACCTGGGTAGGTCCATGGGGAGTCTTCTGGCAAAAGCTGCCCGTAGAGAAGTCCCACACTGGGATGCTCAGCCCGCTGGTGGCAAGAGGGCAGAATAAATGTGCTCTCAGAGCAAAGGGTACAGTGGAGTCAAAGAATGGCCGCTAGAGCTGTCAGTTGGCTATGCTCCCCGCTTTAAGTTGTCGTGAAGATCTGAATAGCAGGCTTCCCTGGCTGCCACAGAGGCTATTTAAACAATGCTGGTATAATGAGGTTTAAGTATTCGATCACTGTCCCTGGTTCCTGGCTCAGAGCTCCTTAAAATCCTTGGAATTCTAAGTTAGAAGGGTATCAGTCATATGTTAAAGTAATGATTCCTGGTGGGGGCCCTAGATAGCTTCAGGATTGGAGATGTTTTCCATTAAAACAACCACCACCACAACAACACCCTGTGATTAGAGGGTTAGAACTTTGAGGTCTACTCCTTCCCCAGCTCTGAGGAGGGGAGAGGGGCTGGAGATTGAGTTCAGTCACCAATGGCCAATAGTTCAATCTGTTATGCTTATATGATTAAAGCCTTAATAAACATCCTCAAACAGTGAGTTTAGGGCACTTCCAAGTTAGTGAACACATCTAGGTGCTAGGAGGGTGACCCCCCGAGAAAGGGTGTGCAACACCCATGCCCATGTCTTCCATTTGGGAGTTCCAGTGCTGTATCCCTTATAATAAAGCTGTAATTGTAAGCACAGAAGTTCCCATGAGTGCTGGGAGTCATTCTAGTGAACTGTTAAACCTGGGCATAGGGGAGGTCATGGGAAACAGCCAAATTTGTAGTCAGAAATGTAGGCAGCCTGCAGTCCCCCTTATCGGCTTACTCCTAAAGTGGGGGCACATTTGTGGGACTGAGCCCTTAACTTGTGGAATGAATGAATGAATGAAGTCGCTCAGTCGTGTCCGACTCTTTGCGACCCCATGGACTGTAGCCTATCAGGCTCCTCAGTCCATGGGATTTTCCAGGCAAGAGTGCTGGAGTGGATTGCCATTCGGGGTCTATATCAACTCTGAGTACTGTCAGAACTGAATTAGAAATAATCAGTGTTAGAACACATTCGTCAGAAACAAAACAAAAAACACAACTCCTAATTTATCTGGTAGATTATAGCTCAAACATTCTCTCTTTTCCTGGAAGTAATTCTCCCCCTCCCAGGGCTAGCTCAGGCACTGGCTCTGCTTCACAGAGCATATAAAGAGTTACTCATGTAGTTCTCTGATAACTGTCTGCCCCGTTAATTAGACCATAAGCTTCATAAGGGCTTCTCTTTCTGTTGAGTAGGTGCTTGTTCCTATATTTCTAATTAAACATCCAGAGCTAGAGACCCTCTCTTACTGCAAGGTTGTTGTGAAGAATCAAAGAGTTAATATTTGTAATGCACTTTAACATACATACGTTAAATACACAAGTATTTGCCATTATTTTTGCTAATCTTTGTTCCTACAGTTCTCACTATAAAATTGGCCACAAATAAGGTAAACTGAGTTTGTATACAAATTAGGTTCAAGTTAACTGTATAGTAAAATTCCACATGATGGGTTCATTTTCAGAATATCTTTTTAGCATCAAGCCTAAGGACCACTTCTATAGATGGTTTTAGACCAGTATGTGAACCTTGCCTGTATTATCGTCATAGGCAAAGAGCCCTGTGGGTAAAATGCCCTTCCAGAAAAACCCATGTCTTCGTCTTATATTTATCTAGAGTTTGGGGGAAGGGTAAAGGATCACTTTGATTAGAAGTTTGCGCTATTTACTTGGCTTCACCACACACACACAACTGGCTGTGGATCTTAGTTCTCCAACCAGGGATCAGACCCGTGCCCCTGACAGTGGAAGCACAGAGTCATAACCACAGGACAGCTAGGGAAGTCCCCAGTTTTTCCTCTTTAAATCTGTATGAATAGCTGACAACATTTAAGGCCAAGATAAAATCACCAACTGAAAATAATTAGGAAAGCTAATATTTATTAGTAAACACTTGTAATTACTTAAATCCAAATAGAGTCGAGGGCTCAGCTTTGCCTTAGAGTCTATTAGACGACCTCAGGAATCTAACAACGTGCCTTAAAGTCTCTTCATATGTAAGTCAGTGTTTTAAACCAGTATGCTTTTACAAGGCATAAACACTCTGGGGTGACAGCAGAGTACCTGGTCAATAAGACATTTCTGAAATGAATTCAAGGATATCAGCACCCAACAGGTACTGGATATTTGCCTTCTAACAGGCATGAAATTGTTTTATGCATACATATATTCACACATACAGACACACACAGACCCTGAGAGGCTGGTATTATCCCACTTCACGTAAAGAAGACACTAAGAGGTAAAATAGCTAAAACCTTGTTGAAGTGCAGAGAGTAAGGAATGGCAGGATCAGAACTTGAACCCAAGTTCTTTAATTGGTATCAAAGCTCCTGCTCCTCTGCCCAGATTGGGGCTTAATTAGTGAATAAGTGGAAGGATGCATATAAAACAAGGTCAAAGTTCAACACTTTATCATGTAAATAAGTTCACCTTGAAAGAGAACAAGGGAGGTTTCACTATTAAACACTCAACTCTATCCTTCCTTTTTCTTCATTTCCCATCAGAAAAGGCTTCTAATTTCTCCCCAAGAAAATAAATCTTAATGGCTTTTTGTCAGTTTTATTGAGCTGTTATTAGCATCTGCCGTTCAACCAGGTTCCCTAGTTTCCTACTTCCATTAAAGGAGACAAGCAAGTATAAACAGCAGATACAAGTGACTAATGGAGATATAAGAAGAGTTCAGAGTGGTCAAAGCAGGATCTTACATGTTAGATACTTAAGAGGAAATGTATCTTATAATGTCCTGCTTGTTGTAGCTGGTTCACATGGAAATGATGAGCTCTGCGAAGTACAACTGAACCCACCCGTGTACTCTCTAATGTCTACTGGCAAATTAGAAACTACAAAATAGTCTGCAGTGAGGTCTTCAAATACTGAGGTCTGGAAAATTAATTAGAAAACTACCTCTTTCTGAATAATTCAGTCCAGCAAGATCCTGAGGGTAATTTACTGGTACAATTAATTTACAAATAAGAAAACAGATAGATGCCACTGCCGATGTTTATGTGATGTTATGAGCTTGCAATTAAATAATTATGTCTAAGTAGATGCTGTATAATAGAAAAAAGGCATAGAGGGTATTTATTATCAACATACATCCATGACCTCTGTTTTATCAAATGCTACAGCTTATAGAGCTGGAAGTTACCCAAAATTAATGGACTTCCATTATGACGAGATAACCCTCCTTTTTTTCTTTGCCACTATGCTCAGCTTATGGAACCTTATTTACCCAGCAGGGATGAACTCCAGGCCCAGGGAGTGACAGCACCGAGTCCTAACCACTGGACAGAGGTGTGGGGTGGGACAGTGCAGGGGGACGAGTGCGGGAGGGATCTGTGAGGAATTCCCCCACCCCCAGCTACTCTGAGTTGGAGACAAATGCAGCAATTGCTAATTGAAATCACCCAGATCATCCACCCCATCTAAGGGCAACTCAAAGTTCAGTTCAGTTCAGTTGCTCAGTCGTGTCCAACTCTTTGCGACTCCATGAATTGCAGCACGCCAGGCCTCCCTGTCCATCACCAACTCCCGGAGTTCACTCAGACTCACGTCCATCGAGTCCGTGATGCCATCCAGCCATCTCATCCTCTCTCGTCCCCTTCTCCTCCTGCCCCCAATCCCTCCCAGCATCAGAGTCTTTTCCAATGAGTCAACTCTTCGCATGAGGTGGACAAAGTCCTGGAGTTTCAGCTTTAGCATCATTCCTTCCAAAGAAATCCCAGGGCTGATCTCCTTCAGAATGGACTGGTTGGATCTCCTTGCAGTCCAAGGGACTCTCAAGAGTCTTCTCCAACACCACAGTTCAAAAGCATCAATTCTTCGGTGCTCAGCTTTCTTTATAGTCCAACTCTAACACCCATACATGACTACTGGGAAAACCATAATAGCCTTGACTAGATGGACCTACGTTGGCAAAGTAATGTCTCTGTTTTTTAATATGCTATCTAGGTTGATCATAACTTTTCTTCCTAGAAGCAAGCATATTTTAATCTCATGGCTGCAGTCAACCATCTGCGGTGATTCTGGAGCCCAAAAAAATAAAGTCTGTCACTGTTTCCCCATCTATTTGCCATGAAGTGATGGGATTGGATGCTATGATCTTAGTTTTCTGAATGTTGAGCTTTAAGCCAACTTTTTCACTCTCGTCTTTCACTTTCATCAAGAGGCTCTTTAGTTCCTCTTCACTTTCTGCCATAAGGGTGGTGTCACCTGCATATCTGAGGTTATTGACATTTCTTCCGGCAATCTTGTTTCCAGCTTGTGCTTCCTCCAGCCCAGCGTTTCTCATGATGTACTCTGCATATAAGTTAAATAAGCAGGGTGACAATATACAGCCTTGATGTACTCCTTTTCCTATTTGGAACCAGTCTGTTGTTCCATGTCCAGTTCTAACTGTTGCTTCCTGACCTGCATACAGATTTCTCAAGAGGCAGGTTAGGTGGTCTGGTATTCCCATCTCTTTCAGAATTTTCCACAGTTTCTTGTGATCCACACAGTCAAAGGCTTTGGCATAGTTAATAAAGCAGAAATAGATGTTTTTCTGGAACACTCTTGCTTTTTCAATGATCCAGTGGATGTTGCCAATTTGATCTCTGATTCCTCTGCCTTTTCTAAAAGGAGTTTGAACATCTGGAAGTTCATGGTTCATGTACTCTTGAAGCCTGGCTTGGAGAATTCTGAGTATTACTTTACTAGCGTGTGAGATGAGTGCAACTGTGCAGTAGTTTGAGCATTCTTTGGCATTGCTTTTCTTTGAGATTGCAGTGAAAACTGACCTTTTCCAGTCCTGTGGCAACTGCTGAGTTTTCCAAACTTGCTGGCATATTGAGTGTAGCACTTTCACAACATCATGTTTTAGGATTGGAAATAGCTCAACTGGAATTCCATCACCTCCTCTAGCTTTATTCGTAGTGATGCTTCCTAAGGCCCACTTGACTTCACATTCCAATCTAAGTTGAATAATATTAAAAGCCAGGTACTTATGAATTCTTTCAAAAGTTAAGGGATGAAATAAAATCTGTTTATTGGTCGTAAGTTTATATATTTTTCCTGAGCAACCAAAATTTGCCTTTCATGTAACTAGAAGTTGATGAAAAGGGAGAAGTGAAAATGAAACTACCTATCAATAGAAAGTTCCAGTTCACAGAGGCAGCACTTCAAAAGCAGTAATGTCTTTACAAACCCTGCTGCTGCTGCTAAGTTGCTTCAGTCATGTCCGACTCTGTGCGACCTCATAGACGGCCTCCTACCAGGCTCTCCCGTCCCTGGGATTCTCCAGACAAGAACACTGGAGTAGGTTGCCATTTCCTTCTCCAATGCATCAAAGTGAAGAGTGAAAGTGAAGTTGCTCAGTCGTGTCCGACTCTTAGCGACCTCATGGACTGCAGCCTACAGGCTCCTCCGTCCATGGGATTTTCCAGGCAAGAGTACTGGAGTGGGGTGCCATTGTACTGTCGGCTTAATAACGTAGCTTATCCATTGGTGGGAAAGAAAGTGTCACTGACACTTTACATAATAAATGTTTCCAGGATAGTAACTGTAGTCCCTAAACCAAAGACCAGGAATAAGTGCTACCTACCTGTTGATAAATGTAGAGCACTTCTCAACACGGGCGACAAGAAACACTGCAGGGCTTCCCTGGTGGTCCAGTGGTTACTATTCTGCCTTGCAATGCAAGGGACACGAGTTCAATCCCTGGTCCAGGATGATCCCACATGCCACAGAGGAACGAAGCTCGCACTCCACAACTACTGAGCCCACACTCTAGAGCCCATAAGCTGCAACGACTGAAATCCCCACACCTAGAACCTGTGCTGCACAGCAAGAGAAGCCCATGTATGGCAACGAGAGACCATGTGCAGCAACAAAGACCCACCACAGTCCAAAAAATTAATAATAATAAAAACTCTTAAACACTGCAGCCACTCATATCCTCTCTGACTCAGTCCTCTGATGTTAAGATGCCACAATTTTGTTGTTGGGCTGCAAACTCCTAGAGGCAATATTTGCATCTTCTACCCCTTAACACATTCCCTCTTCACCCTTACCCTGGCAGCTGATGTGAAGATACTATTTACGGCATCGATTTTTTTTTAAAGAAAGGAAATTTTTAAATATTTTCATATTATTTAAGGGCTTCCCTGATGGCTCAGTTGGTAAACAATCTGTCTGCAATGCAGGAGACCTGGGTTCGATTCCTGAGTTGGGAAGATACCCTGGCAAAGAGAATGACAACCCACTCCGGTATGCCGGTCTAGAGAATCCCCATGCACAGAGGAATCTGGCAGGCTATAGTCCACCCGGTCGCAAAGAATCGGACACGACTGGGCGACTAACACGCAAGAGCATGACCTGGAAAATTCGCAAGAAGCCTAAGCAGTCACTACACACGCATGTCTTTCAGTCCTGGAGCCGGTCACAAGAATCAGGAAAGGAACAGGGGCTTCGATGTTCAGTAAAGGGCCCCGGACTGGCACTCTCAATTTATACTGTAATTCACCGGTTGTTAACCCTGATTGGGCCCGCGTGTCTCAAACTCCATAGATCAGGGAAGAACCTGCGGGTCTGCTCGCGGAAGACCTGCTGGGCCGCCGCCGCACCGGACAGGTGGTTAAATACTTACAACCTCGGGCCCGCGTGCTCCGTGCTCTCCCGCGAAGGCCTCTCGGGAGCCGCCTCCAAACCCTGCCTGGGCGCCTGCGGTGAGCCCAGCTCCCCGCGCCAGGCAGGAGGGTCCCGGGTCGGGCGGGAGGCGGCGGGGGCTCCGACTCCGGAGCCCTGCACCCTGGTGCCGGGATACATGGTCCAGAGCCCGCGGAGCCCCTGACGGCGCCGCTCAAGACGGATGCAGGCGGCGCTGGGATGCGTGGCGGGTCTCGAGACTGCGACTCCGAAGAGCCGCGTCAGCGGTTTTAACAGCTGAGTTTCGGTTTCTCGCTCCCAGCAGCCGACAGCACCGCCCCCCAGGACTTCCCCTACCTCGCTCCTCTGTGGCGCCCTCTGACCTGATCGCAGGAGTCCACCGCCCCGCCCAACCAAGGATATGGAGCGAACCTGGCCGGCTCCAGGTGAGTCGGTTTGAGGATGTCACAACCACCTTAAATAGTGATTAAAAGCTGTCTATGATCAGCGACGGACACCTCGTGTAAGCAGGAGTAGCCACTAGGTAACTGAAATTCCTGAAAGACGCCTTAGGGCCTGTATAACTCCACCCTAATATGAGGTTCCTGCAGAGTATTTGAGACTGTGAACAATGTATTAAGCTTCAGATGCCAGAGATTAGGTCAAAATCATCTAGACACAATCTGGCCTTTCGCCAGTAAAGGCTGCTGTTTGGCTTTTACCGAGTACGCTCAAGATACAGGAAATGGAAAGTGAAATCAAAAAAAAAAGCAGTAGTGGGGAGAAGCAAGCCAAGGAGAAAGCAGAGATGACTCCACGGCTAAGTGACTGATCCCACAGTCAAGTTTTGATGAAATACCTGCTCTGTGCAAGACATTGGGCAATAATTCAACCATGGTGTGGGAATAGTTTAAAATACAGATTTGCAAGATTCTGTGGGTCTGGGGACTAGTGCCCCCATCCATATGGTTCTGAAGTGTGCTGGGTTGATCACCATTGTCCTAAAGTTGGCTGTACAACCATGAAAGAAGTCTCTTCCTTCACCTAACCTGTACCCTAAGACAGCGGTCGCCAGCAGTTTTGGCACCAGGGACTGATTTCCTGGAAGAATGATTGTTGGAGAGGGATGGTTTTAGGATAACTCAAGCACATCCATTACATTTATCATGCCCTTCATTTCTGTTATTACTACATCAGCTCCACCTCAGATCCCAGAGGTTGGGGACTCAACCTCTGTGGATGTTCAGGAAAACTAGGGCTTAACCCCTCTGAATAATTCAAAGGGACATTTGGGAACGTGCCACAAAAGTCAAGAAGTTCACCAGGAAGAAGGAGGCTTGTGGCTTAAACTGACACTGTGTGTACCTAACTCCAGGCGGGGCAGGATGGTGGAGCACCCCAGCCTGTAGTCAGGGAGACACCAAGGAGCTCAGTTGTTTTGTTTGTCTTACTGGTACCTGGCTCAGTCTGTAATGAATGTGCCTGCAGAGGCAGGAGACTGCCTGCAATACAGGAGACTAGGGTTGGATCCCTGGTTCGGGAAGATCCCCTGGAGAAGGAAATGGCAACCCCCTCCAGTATTCTTGCCTGCAGAATCCCATGGACAGAGGAGCCTGGCAGGCTATGGTTGCAAAAGAGGGCTGCAAAAGGGTTGCAAAAGAGTTGAATACAACTTAGCAACTAAACCACACACTAGTACTTAGAAAAGAAAGATGAATACATGTTTGATAGCTAGTGAAAGAATTGAATGAAGGGCAGGCAGTGGGTGGAGTGGGACAGGAGAGAAGGTAGTGGCAAGGTGCTTGTCAGGAAAGGAAGCCGAGGCTTCTGGGCCACGCTGCAGCGTTAGAGGTCTGTCAAGTAGACCTGGGCTCTCGAACTTCAGAGAGCATCAGAACCACCTGGAGGGTGTGTTGAAACAGACTCCTGGCCCCTAATCCTTGTGTCTGAGATTCAGTAGGTCTGGGGTGGGACCCTGTGCGGTATTTTGAGGATTTGTAAATAATCCACATGAGTGGTTCTCAAATGGAGTTGATTTTGCCTCCTGCAGACATTTGGCAATGAGAAGAGGTAATTATTGTGGAGCCTGGAAGTTGCTGGAGGTGGGACTCCTGGCATCTAGTGGAGGCCAAGGAAGCTGCTAAACACCCTACAGTGTACAGGACAGGCTTTCCCACACAGAAAATCATCCTGCCCCAAACATCACTAGATCAAGTTAAAAGCTTTTGAACAGCAAAGGAAACCATAAACAAGATGAAAAGACAACCTTCAGAATGGGAGAAAATAATTGCAAATGAAGCAACCGGCAATGGATTAATCTCCAAAATATGCAAGCAGCTCAGGCAGCTCAATATCAGAAAAACAACCCAATCAATAAATGGACTGAAGACCTAAACAGGCATTTCTCCAAAGAAGACACACAGCCAGCCAACAAACACATGAAAAGATGCTCAACATCATTCATTATTAGAGAAATGCAAGGCAAAACTACAATATGGTATCATCTCACAGTGATCAGAATAGCCCTCATCAAAAAATCTAGAGACAAATACTGGAGAGGATGTGGAGAAAAGACAACCCTCTTGCACTATTAGTGGGAATATAAACTGATCCAGCCACTTTGGAGAACAGTATGGAGATTTCTTTAAAAACTAGGACTATAACTACCATATGACCTAGAAATCCCACTACTGGGCATATAACCTGAGAAAACCACAATTCTTAAAGACACATATACCCCAGTGTGCGTTGCAGCACGATTTACAATAGCCAGGACATGGAAGCCACCTCAATGTCTATCGAAGGATGAATGGATAAAGAAGTGGTGGTACATATATACAAAGATATATTACTCAGCTATGAAAATGAACAAATTTGAGTCAGTTCTAGTGCGCTGGATTAACCTAGAGCCTGTTATACAGAATGAAGTCAGAAAGAGAAAAATATATATTAATGCATACACATGGAATTTAGAGAAACGGTGCTGATGAATCTATTTGTAGGGCAGCAATAGAGATGCAGGTATAAAGAACAGATTTGTGGACATAACGAGGGAAGGAGAGGGTGGGATGAATTGAGAGAGTAGCATTGAAATATATACATTACTATATGTGAAATGATAGCCAATGGGAACTCGCTGTATAACACAGGGAGCTCAACCCAGCGCTCTGTGACAACCTAAAGGGGTAGGATGGGATGGAGGTGGGAAGGAGATTCAGGAGGGAGAGGATATATGGATACCTATGGCTGATTCATGTTGACTTATGGCAGAAACCAGCACATCATTGTAAAGCAACTATCCTCCAATTAAAAATTGATAAATTAGGAAAAGGAAAGAACAACCCACACCTGTATTCTTGTCTGGGAAATCCCATGAGCAGAGGAGCCTGATGGGCTACAGTTCATGGGGTCCCAAGAGTTAGAGACGATTTACTGACTAAGCAACAACAAAGAGCCAGAGTCTAATGGTTGCTGTTTTATGGTGACTTTAAGGTTTTAGCTTTGTAAGTGGGTAAGTGGTACAACCATTCATTATTAATCAGGCGGAAGGTGAGAGACTTTGATTTGAAACGGGGTGGGCTGGAGGTGCCCGCCAGATGAGACATGCTTACCGTGGATCTGGGTGGTCTTTCTGGAGGTGATGAGCTTCAGAATCTCCTCCCCTGGGAAAACACCACAGGAGCTTTTGTTTCAGAAGAGAAAGCAGTTGTTTGTGGTGGTTAGATTACATTCAAATTTTGAGTAAGGGAAAGCCCATTAGGGGAAAGCCAATTCTGTTAAAGGTAATAGTGAAACTGACTTTAGGAATGCACTTAGTTGACCATGTTTATTTTACATTACAACCGTGCAACACACCCTTGTTTCAAACATAAGATAGAAATAGAAGATAATGGTCAAAATCTAAATTGCTTATTCTATTAATATTCGCTACTCTTGGCTACATTCTCAAAGTATTTTTAAAAATATGAATATGATTTGTGATTACAATAGACATCTACAGGCTTCTTCAGGGTGCTTAGAGGGAGTCATCTACTGCCTTATCGCCCACTGTCTCACCATAGTGTGTTAGTCACTCAGTCGTGTCGGACTCTTTGCAACCCACGGATTGTTACCAGTCCAAGCTCACTCTGCTCACCACACAAGAGGCCAATGAAAGAGACCAGGTGTTGAGGCAAGGAAAACTACTTTATTCTGTAAACCAGCTGACTGAGAAGATGGCAGGCTAGTGCCTCAAAATAACCATCTTATTAGGGGTCTGGATGCCCAGCTCTTTTATAGATCAGAGGTGGCGGGAGAGGTGAGGAAGCAAAGTAAAAAGGCCATTAATCTTGCAAACATCTCCCAGAACAGGCAAGCGTCAGGCAGGGGATGTATAGGTGGACAGAGTCCTGAACAAAGGCACTTAGTTTAACAGTCAGCCAGAGGGGCAGGATTCTCTGAGGCAGGCCATTCTGTATGATTATAATAACAATAGCAACAAAAAGCAAGTCAAAGAAACAGTTCCAACATGGCTTCAGAATTGGCTTCTTCTCTGCAACAGGACTGCAGCCCTCCAGGCTCCTCTGTCCAAGGACTTCAGGCAAGAATACTGGAGTGGGCTGCCACTTCCTCCTCCAGGGGATCTTCCCGACCCAGGGATCATCCCAGGTCTCCTGCATTGCAGGCACATTCCCTACCGTCTGAGCCACCAGGGAAGCCCAGCTTATGTGTGTGCATTTGTATGAGAAGATGGGCTGGCCTTTTGCATGGGTCGTCCTGAGGCGTGTGCCTCTGTGGCATCACTGGTGGAGAGAAGCAGGGCAAGGGGGCAAGATTCTGGATCTCCATCCCTGCTCCCACTGGAGTCTTCCAGCCCTTATCTCTTCTGTACAGTGGACTGCTGCCTGATTTCTGTTTGAAGCAAGAGTTCTATGGCTTTAAAAGTTTGTAGAACCACTATACATAGACAGTTGTTTATGTTTTAAGACAGCAATGCCCAACCGTTTTGACACCTGGGACCTGTTTCATAGAAGACAATTTTTCCACAGACCTGGAGGTGGGGGAGTGGTTTTGAGATTACAGTGAAGTGAAAGTCGCTCAGTCATGTCCAGCTCTTTGAGACCCCATGGGCTATACAGTCCATGGAATTCTCCAGGCTGGAATCCTGGAGTGGGTAGCCTTTCCCTTCTCCAGGGGACCTTCCCAACCCAGGGATTGAACCGGGGTCTCCTGCATCACAGGCAGATTCTTTACCAGCTGAGCCACAGGGGAAGCCTGACTTGGATGGCATCACCGACTTGATAGACATGAGTTTGAGTAAGCTCCGGGAGTTGGTGATGGACAGGGAAGCCTGGCGTGCTGCAGTCCGTGGGGTGGCAAAGAGCAGGACACGACTGAGCAACTGAACTGAAGCACGTTACATTTACTGTGCATTTTATTATTATTACATCAACTCTACCTCAGATCATCAGGCATTAGATCCTGGAGGATGGGGAGCGCTGTTTTAGGGGACCTGGGGAATAGCTGAAGCCTAGTGAGATAGATAAATTGCCTGAAATGTGGCCAATTAGAGATTTGTTTAGGAAATGGTTTTCTTTTAAAATAGAACTGCCTCCAGGAAATAATCATTATTCATTCCTTTAGGTAAAGGAGTTTAATCTGAGCAAAAGATATTTTGATGGGGAAGAGGGAAGCTGAGGGAAAAGAGGAGGATTCCAAAAAGCTGTGCAAAGGAAAATGCTGTTTAAATGAGACATTGTTGAGAAATGGCAATTCAGGGCTCAATGAGCAGGTTTAGCCAGCACCATGAGCAAAGACTGCAGCAAAAAGAACATTCACCAATTTGGTCTAATGTTAAAATATCCAGGTGTGTCTTTATTTTCTGAGGAAATAAATGGAAATATATAAAAATGTATCTGATTTTTAAATCAGTTGCCTTAGATATTCCTTCATTAGTGTGAATAAATAAATATAAATAGATATACATTGTTGTTGTTTAGTCGCTAAAGTGAAAGTGTTAGTCACTTGGTCACATCTGACTCTGACCTCATGGTCTGTCCAGGAATTCTTCAGGCAAGAGTCCTGGAGTGGGTGGGTTTCCGTTTCCTTCCTCAGGAGATCTTCCCAACTCAGGGATGGAACCTGGGTCTCCTACATTGCAGGCAGATTCTTTACTGATGAACCACCAGAGAAGCCCAAGTAGAAATACATAGAGCTGGCTTTTCTCATTAAGCGTCCCATGAAGGGTTTCCCTTGGGGCTCGGCTGGTAAAGAATCTGCCTGCAATGTGGGAGACCTGGGTTTGATCCCTGGGTTGGGAAGATCCCCTGGAGAAGGGAAAGGCTACCCACTCCAGTATTCTGGCCTGGAGAATTCCATGGGCTGTATTGTCCACGGGGTCACAAAGAGTCAGACACAACTGAGAACTTTCACTTTCAAGTGTCCCATGAAAACAGTCTGAAAATTCTAAAAAGTCCCGCTTCCTTAAATTTGATTCTATAGTGAAAAGTTAGATTAACCCAATAGATATAGGGCAGCAGTTACTTTAAAGGTTTTTTTTCTCTTGTAACAAAGGAACTACATGAAACACCTAAAACTTGGCATAACCTCATTTTACATGTGTTTGTGTGTGAGAAAGAATGAGCATATTTATATCATGACAATTTCATATTCATTAGAAATTCTTCAGATTTATAGCATAACATCATGGAATGCTGCAGTAATAAGTCACCTTAAGTTCTTGGAAGAAATCTTTATTTAATGTTAAGCATATACCATCTACTCTGTCAACCCCAGATGCTATGGTGAGGAACAGACAGAACCTTGTTATTCCAGCTCCAAGTTTGAGATTATCTAACTACCACCTTATTTTAGGAAACAGAAAGTTAGAGAGGTGAAGTGAATGTCAGCATTATGTAACAAATCCATGGCAGAACCAGAACTTGATTTAGGTCTTCTGAGTCCAAGTCTAGCTTTTTACATTTTGAAAGATGACTGTGACAAAATATATTTTTGACAAAGTTCGAAATTTGGAACATTTCTCAATTATTATAATTTTCCCAGAGAGCAGCTATATATTATTTTTCCAAAATAGTTGTGTCAAAGATTCTAAACCTATCAGAATAAACATTAATAGAAGCCTTAACACTTCAATATGCCTCCCTATAATTACATGAGCAAATGATCTATATCATGACAGTACTTTATGCAACATGACAAATTTGCAGCAAAACATGCTCATTTTAGCTCAAATTCCTTTTCTTTAACACTGTTAAAATACTTAACTTTATAGTGTAGCACAAAGACTTCTACTTAAGAATGGAAAGATGTACATTTTCTCCTATTTTTCTGTTGACAATGTGTCCTGTCACTTGGGAAAATAAAGTGAGTGAGTGAAGTCGCTCAGTCGTGTCCGACTCTTTGCGACCCCATGGACTGTAGCCTACCAGGCTTCTCCGTCCATGGGATTTTCCAGGCAAGAATACTGGAGTGGGTTACCATTTCCTTCTCCAGGGCATCTTCCCAGGGATCGAACCCGGGTCTCCCGCATTGGAGGCAGGCACTTTAACCTCTGAGCCACCAGGGAAGCCCACTTGGGAAAATAGGAAATGTAGAATGTGCTTTCGATGCTATTTCCTGTCTTCTGGAAGGTGGCTGAATGTGTTTGTACATTTGAATCTAGGAATCAAGGAATACATAATTGCTCCCATCTCTGGGTTCTAACACTGTGTGGTAGCTGTTACAGGACTTCTACTGGAGCTTCTGTGGTGGTCTGGTGGTTGGGAATCTGCCTGCCATTGCAAGGGATGTAGGTTCAACCCCTGGTCCGGGAAGACCCCACATGCCCCGGGGAAACTAAGCCTGTGCACCATTAACTATTGAGCCCAGGTGACCTAGAGCCCATGCTCTGCAACAAGAGAAGCCACTGCAATGAGGAGCGCTCGCACCACAGCTAGAGAGTAGCCGCAGCTCACTGCAACTAGAGGAAGACTGAGAGCAGCAACAAAGGCTCAGCACAGCCCAAAATAAAATTAAATCTTAAAAAAAAAAAAAAAAAGACCTCTACTGGCTGCAGGGAGAAAGGAATCTCCCTTAACTTTGGGAAAACTTCTGAAGACTCGGTCAGTGGCTTGGGAGATTCCTCTGAACCGGTTCTTTAGCTTTGATAGATGAATCAAACAGAAACTCTACAGAGCACGGTCAGTTTTTCACCCAGCGACGGTGCTTTTTCCACAAGTGCCCCCTCTTTGGGAACTCCTAATTGCTGCAATGTGTTAACCCTCAGCCAACTCTTTTGTGAGCATTCACAGTCCTTTGTGAATATGGCCAAGTCAATAAGAGAATGTGTGTTGCTACAGATGTGGGGGCAAGGGGAGGTTAGGCAAAAGATTTGACCTTGAGACCTGGCAGTGCCATTTAAGAGTTTTTGGCCTCAGGCAACCACTAAAACTCTCTGAACTTTGGTTGCTTCATTTGTAAGATGGAAACATGAATCATAATAATACCGCCTGTCTGATCTACCTTTAGGGGTTTGCGAGGACCAAATGAGATAACATGTGAAAGTGATTCATAAATTGCCCCTTGACGCCATATAAATGGAAGTTACTTTTTTGAGCTGTCAATGCAAGAGCTTTATATATGTTTTCTAATAATACTTAAATTTGTCCTCATAGAGTTCTTAACTTCAGTTCCCACAGTTCTTGGCTTTCAATTGCTTAAACATTACAGAGCTATATCCTTAGTGTGTTTTATCTTGAAATCCCTTTCAGAATAGAAATAAAACAGTATATACTTTTACTTACCAACATATAAATGCCTGGCACAGACGTGGAGTCCCCAGTGGAGCTGAAACTCTGTTGGCATAACTGGAAGATACTGGGTACTTCATAGACATTTTGTGACACTGTTCTATCCCTAATACCTCTGGAAGCTGACAAGAGTTTCATTTCTATGGATAAAACCTAGGGTTCTCTTGTTTGACTTGACTTGAAGAAGGAGTCATATTAGAAATTCCCATGGCCTTTCAGTAATTCCAGGCGTGTGACTTGCGGTTGGGTTCCCCATAGTCATACCACACAGGTTGAAGTCGAAGACTCTTCTGAACGGACCTCAGCAGCCCAACTAGGTGGCTCCTTTCCTGGAGGTACCAGTAGGACAATTCCTGAAAATGGCTAAGATAATAAAGTTACATGTAGCCCCAGGAAAGGGAGTGCTTCCTATATTGCCTACCAAGGTTTGCTGTTCAAACTTTAGACTGTGGATCTGTGTTTAGATCTTGGCTCCACCATTTACAGCTGAGAGGTTTGGGTGAATTACTGAATATCCAGAGGCTTCATTTCTTCAACGGTTAAATGGGAATAAGAGTCATGCTGCTGCTGCTAAGTCGCTTCAGTCGTGTCCGACTCTGTGTGACACCACAGGCGGCAGCCCACCAGGCTCCTCTGTCCCTGGGATTCTCCAGGCAAGGACACTGGAGTATCCAGTATCCAACTGCAGTATCCAGTATCCAGTGGAGTTGCCATTTCCTTCTCCAGTGCATGCATGCATGTTAAGTCCCTTGAGTCGTGACTGACTCTTGTGACCCCATGGACAGCAGCCCATCAGGGTCCTCTGCACACGGGATTCTCTAGGCAAGAATACTGGAGTGGGCTGCCATTTCCTTCTCCAGAATAAGAGTCATCTGCTGCTGCTGCTGCTGCTAAGTCGCTTCAGTCGTGTCCGACTCTTAGCAACCCCATGGACTGCAGCCCACCAGGCTCCTCCATCCATGGGATTTTCCAGGCAAGATACTGGAGTGGGGTGCCATTGCTTTCTCCAAATAAGAGTCATAAGACCAACTAAATAGTGTTGTATCCATTAGGTGGCTTCCCTGGTGGCTCAGTGTTCTTGCCTGGAGAATCCCAGGGACGGGGGAGCCTGGTGGGCTGCCGTCTATGGAGTCACACAGAGTCAGACACGACTGAAGCGACTTAGCAGCAGCAGCAGCAGCTGGTGGCTCAGTGGTAAAGAATCTGCCTGCCAATACAGGAGACACAGGTTCAGTCCCTGGGTTGGGATAATCCCCTGGAGAAGGACATGGAAACCCACTTCAGTTTTCTTGCCAGGGAAACTCCATGGACAGAGGAGCCTGGCGCACTACAGTCCATGGGGTCACAAAAGAGTCAGACATGACTTAGTGACTAAACAACAACAGTGCTTACTACCACCATGTATCCAACCTCGTATACTCAATAAATGCAGTGATCATTTTTTTTAAACCCCAAAACTAAAACAAACTGGGCAATATACTTGAATAAACACTTTATACAGAAGAAGATATCCAAATAACTAACAAATAAATGAAAAGGAGCTCTACTTCATTTGTCTTGGGGAAAATGCAAATTGAAATTACAATGATACACTTCCATGCACACAATAGAAGGGCTAAAATTAAAGAGAAAAACTATTGTGAGCAAGGATGTGAAACAACTAGAAGTCTCATGCTCAGCTAATGGGCTTGTAAATTAGTATTACAACCTGTTTGGAAAACTGTTTGGCAGAATCTTCTAAGGCTGAATACTTTCATATCCAGCCATCCTACTGTACATGTGTTCTCTTAAGTCATGTGCAAGAATGTTTATATGAGGCTCTTTCAGGGGAGTAGAAAACTAGAAACTGCTCACAAGTCTATCAACAATAGATTAATAAATTGTAGTAAATTTCTCCAGGGTACTGCCATATAATAGGGGGTCTATATTTATCAAAATATGAGCTAGTTGGCTTCCCTGGTGGCTCAGCGGTAGAGAATCCGCCTGCAATGCAGGAGATGTGGGTTCGATCCCTAGGTCGGGAAGATCCTCTGGAGAAGGAAGTGACAACCCTCTCCAGTATTCTTGCCTGGAAAATGCTAATGGACAGAGGAGGCTAGCAGGTTGCAATTTATGGGGTTGCAAAGAGTCTTACACGACTTAGTGATTAAACAGCAAAAGACTAGTTAGCCATTGTATTACTCCCTCAGGCCATTTGCAATCATCACTGTTTCTATCAAGCCCCTCCCCCTCCCCCCATGTAACTTAGACTGAATAAACTTTAGGTCCAGCTGCAATAGTAGTGACCCAAATTAACTGTGGTTTAAACAGTTTAGAGATTTGCTGTTAGGTACCAGTTTTGGCATACACAGGCTGCAGTCAGTATACCTACGATGCCAAAGGCCTCCTATTGTATTGTATACAATAGGCTCCTATTGTGTTGTATACAATAGGCTCCTATTGTGTTGCTGTGCCTTCTCTAGGGCGTTTCCCTTATGTGCATCTAATGCATAAATAATCCAGCCAGTGAGGAGGGGGAAACGGAAATCAGAGGAAATCAGAGGACAAGTCCAGTCCTTTCAAGTGTACAACCCAGAGACTGCACTCATCACTTTTGCTCACACATCATTCAGGTCAAATTTAGTGAATAGTCAAGCTCACTTGTAAGAGTGGCCAAGAAATTTAGTCTTAATTCAGTCATTCAAAACTTATTTCTTGAGTATCTAGTGTATACCTGGTATTGGGGTTAGAGCAGTGAATCAATCCATTGAAAAGCCCTGCCATTCTAGAAAAGCCTTTCATTCTAGATGCGTGTGGTCATGCGTGCTCAGCTGCTTCAGTCGTGTCTGACTCTTTCAGACACTATGGACTATAGCCCACCAGGCTCCTCTGTCCATGGGATTCTTCAGGCAAGAATACTGGAGTGGGTTGTCAGGCCCTCCTCCAGGGGATCTTCCTGACCCAGGGACTGAAACCAAGTCTCCAGTGTCTCCTGCACTGCAGGCAGATTCTTTACCACTGAGCCACAGGGGAAGCCTCATTCTAGATGCACAACTGACAAAAATAAGATATGTACTGTGTTAGATATTGTTAAGAACTATGGTAGTCAGATTTAAAGATGGCCTGCAGTAATTCTTGCTTCCTACCCCAAATATGGGATAAAATATAATGTAGCAGTAGGCAATTAATATAGATTTTAATACTTGGAAGTATGGTGCAGTTTAACAAAAACTGAGAATATGGGCTTGGCTTTGGAACAGACAGCAGTAGCTGAAAAGACTTTTAGGAAAAAGATAGTGAAGTTTAGGACCATTAAAAAGACTGTTATTGGAAGCCTATTACCCTGTAAGGACATTGCCAATGAAAGACGAGGGAAAATGTTATCAGGAACTGAAGAATAAGGGATGTTTGGTGTGCAGTGGTAGATAGTTTAGCAACATTGTTAGCTATGATAATGTGGGCAGCAGGAAATATACTCAATAAATTGAGTTATCTAGCTAAGGAAATTTCCCGGCAGAACGTTGAAGATCTTGCCTAATTTATTCTTGCTGCTTAGAATAAAATATGAGAAAGTGAAAGTGTTAGTCTCTCAATCATGTGTGACCCTTTGCAACCCCATGGACTATAGCCCACCAGGCTCCTCTGTCCATGGGATTCTCTGGGCAACAGTACTGGAGTGGGTTGCCATTACCTTCTCCAGGGGATCTTCCCAACTCAGGGATAGAACCTGGGTCTCCTGCATTGCAGGCAGATTCTTTACCATCTGAGACAAAAACATGAGAGGAGAGAGAGAGAACCTCAATGAAGGATTATTAAACAAAAAGGAGCCTCGTTTTGGAAGCACCCTCTCAAATAGCAAACTAGGCTAAATTTAAGAAATGAGTTGTTGAAGGGATCAGAGCAGAGCACCATCCTGAAAACCTGATGGAAAGAGGAAGCTGAGAGAGCAGCTGTTAATTCTTTTGTTAAGACTTCAGAGTGACCTAAGGTTACAAATACCTCAGGAAATCATTCAGTCCAAGAATAAAAACTTTCAGAAACTCAAGAGTGTTGACCTTCAAAGTTTGTCCTTCAAGACAAAAAGCCAAGGTGGTGTTTTTTTGTCCAATGGAATAAATCCAAATAAGGTTCATTAAAAAAAAAAATCTTCAGACATTTTAAGAGAATTGTATTTGTAGAAACACCACCAGTTTGGACTGAAAGAGATGTACATTTAAAAAATGAAAAAAAGTCTTATACTGACAGTAATTGGACTGAGAAAACTTCACAGCTGTACACCTGGGCTACCTTTCCCGGGGGAAAGGTAACTTAAAGGACCGAACTTAAAGTGCTACATGTAATCAAATGACATAAAGAGTTAGTCCTGGACTTCCCTGGTGGCCCCATGGCTAAGAATCTGCCTGTTCATGCAGGGGGCATGGGTTTGATCCCAGATCCAGGAAGACTCCACCTGCCACAGAGCCATGAAGCCCGTACACCACCAGCTACTGAGCCTACATGCCCTCGAGCCCATGTTCCACAGCAGAAAAAGCCACTGCAATGAGAAGCCCATACACTTCAAGGAAGAGTAGCCCCTGTTCGCCCCAACTAGAGGAAGCCCATGTGCAGCAAGAAAGACCCAGCACAGCCAAAAATAAAAATAAATGAATAAGAAGGCTTGAGTCCTTATCAAGGGAGTATCAGTCTGTGCCTCACTGGAGTTCAGAGTTGCTATAGCCCAGGGGTACCAGAGTATCATACTGGATATACTGGGGAAAGATACTTGTCCATTTACTTCATACATATGTAAGGAACCCCAGCTGTATCAGACCTGATTTAGATGACAAATTCTAGATTTGAGCTAGTGCTCTAATGGGATGAGACTTACAGGGGGGTAGAAAAAGGTGGGTGTATTGTGCATGTTGGAGAGATATGAGTCTTTGGGGACCCCTGAGCATACTGTGGCAGCTAACCTCCAAGAGGGCATCCAATGATTATTTAGGATAGACTGAAGGAAATCAAGGATGGAAGCAAGAAGGCGAGTTGAGAAGCTATTGCAATAATCCAGATGAGAAATGATGGTGGCTTGGGCCAGAACAATAGCCATAATAAAGTCATGAGAAATGGCAAGATTCTGGGATATGTCTTAAAAGTATAATGAACATGATTTTGAAAGTAGGATTAATAAGAAAAGACTGGATGTGAGTTATGCAGAAAGGACTCAAGATGATATAAAGTTTTTTGGCATTATTGGATGGAAGGATGGAGTTGCCATCAACTAATTTGGGGAAGGCTGTGAGAGAGACATGAGCTCACTTTCAGGCTTGTTAAGTTTTAAAAGCCTACTTGATATCCAAGTAGAGAAAATTATTGAAATCCAAGTGTGAGTTCAAGAGCTTGCTTGTGAAAGTCGCTCAGTCGTGTCTGACTCTTTGCGACCCCATGGACTATACAGTCCATGGAATTCTCCAGGCCAGAATACTGGAGTGGGTAGCCTTTCCCTTCTCCAGAGGATCTTCCCAACCCAGGGATTGAACCCAGGCCTCCCACATTGCAGGTGGATTCTTTACCAGCTGAGAGTTCAAGAGAGATATTCCCAAACCAAAGATATAAATTTGGAACTCATCAGCAGAAAGATCCCCTGAGGAAGGCATGGAAATCCACTCCAGTATTCTTGCCTAGAGAATCCCATGGACAAAGGAGCCTGGCAGGCTACAGTCCACTGGGTCGCAAAGAGTCGGACATGACTCAAGTGATTTAGCATGTACACAGCAGCAAATTGAGATTATTTAAAGTCAAGTGATTGGATGAGATTACCCAGTGAGTTTAGATAGAAAAGGGACTTTGGGAGTCCCCTCACCTTGTTTTAAAATATAAAAGCAACTTTATAAAGTTTTAAAATTTTATGAAACTTTTAAATATAAAAAAAGAGGAGAAAAGATATCTAAAGGAGAACTAGAATTCTCTGCCTACTCACTCCAGGCACAGACTGGTCGGTCAGTACAAATGCACTGAGAATCCAGGAGTGAACATTCATGAACTAGACTAATGTTCCAGAGGTGTGGGGTCAACACTGAAATGTAAGAACAAACAGACACATCTGAACCTCCAAATCTCAAGTCCAACCAGGAAATATGGTAATAGACAAACTAGAAAAGCTATTGACTAGCAGTTGGTAAACCAGTTCTTTAGCTTCTAGCTCAGTGGTTCTCAGTGTTGGCTATGCTTTGGAATCTCTGAGGTTTGGGGTCCATCCCAGAAGTACTCCGCTGAGTTAACTGGTCAGGGGCACAGCCTGGACACTGGGAGTTCAATGTATAGCCAAGGTTGGGAATCAGCATGTAGATGAAGAACCTTCCAGCTAATATGATCATTCTCAGCACCTTTAGGAGCAGCTTTCAATTTGCTTTTTACCCAAAAAGGTTAGAGAGAAGTTGCTATACTGTAATAGAATGATGGCTTGAAAGGCTGAAAAATAGACAACATATGGGGAGAAGTCCTGAACATTTGTTTTAAATTGCTTCTAGGAAATCATTTCTCAGAACATTAGGCTAAGACCACAGGGCTGTGTGCAAGCAGAATGACAATTTGGGCTTTTTTGTAGCTTGTGATAGAGTAGGCGTTGTAGTGTATAGCAGAAGAATCATCAGCTGGTCTGTGAGAGAAGGATGATGAAATATGTACACAGAATGCCCTAAAACAGAGGCTCCGGGGATGAATTTAATACCTGGCACTTTTCAGGGGAATGTGGGAAGAGTAAAGATATTAAAAAAACATATTGCTATAAGAAACATCTCACTGTTGAGACAGTGCTTTTGGAACTCCTTCCAAACACGTACCTGTTGCGTCTGTTTGTCAGGGTATCATTTCTTTGGATCCTGTGTAAGTGACCCCAAAAGTTCACATTGTTCTTTCAGGTGGAGTATAGGGACATCACATCAACGGGATGGGTTTTGTGGCACTGTGTTGTAAAAAATAAAAATATTTTGAAGACCAAACCCACATTACCGTAAGTCCCTTTTGCTTTCAATGATTTATCCTGGGGACTTCCCTGGTGGTCCAATGGTTAAGAATCAGCCTTCCAATGCAAGGAATGCAAGTTTGATCCTTGGTCGAGGAATTAAGATTCCACTTGGCTCTGGGCAACTGGAGAAACGCCTGCCTCACAACTAGAGAAGCCGCCCCCTCCCCCATCACCTCAGCTAGAGAAAGACCGAGCACTGCAACAAAGGCCCAGTACAGCCAAAATAAATAATTAAAAATAATAATAAATAAATTACATGGCTATAATCTAGGGAGGACATGTAAAACGCAAGAAAAGTAGTACAGTTTGTACAATGTCAGTATTCAATATAGGTTTGGGGGCTCAATTTAGGTTAAAACAATGCAACAAACGTCTCAAAACCTTACATACTTATGCAGAATTTGGCCACAAGAACGAAGTCAAGACCCAAGCAAAACATGGTACGTATTTTTCTATTTCCATGCTGTGTTTGTCCACAATGGTTTTTCTAAGGCAAAAGAGCTCAGGCTATCACACTGTTATTCCCTTTCAGTTCAGTTCAGTTCAGTTCATTCGCTCAGTCATGTCCGACTCTTTGTGACCCCATGAATCGCAGCACGCCAGGCCTCCCTGTCCATCACCATCTCCCAGAGTTCACTCAGACTCACGTCTATCAAGTCCATGATGCCATCCAGCCATCTCATCCTCGGTCGTCCCCTTCTCCTCCTGCCCCCAATCCCTCCCAGCATCAGAGTCTTTTCCAATGAGTCAACTCTTCGCATGAGGTGGCCAAAGCACTGGAGCTTCAGCTTTAGCATCATTCCTTCCAAAGAAATCCCAGGGTTGATCTCCTTCAGAATGGACTGACTGGATCTCCTTGCAGTCCAAGGGACTCTCAAGAGTCTTCTCCAACACCACAGTTCACAAGCATCAATTCTTCGGTGCTCAGTCTTCTTCACAGTCCAACTCTCACATCCATACAGGACCACAGGAAAAACCATAGCCTTGACTAGACGGACCTTAGTCGGCAAAGTAATGTCTCTGCTTTTGAATATACTATCTAGGCTGGTCATAACTTTTCTTCCAAGGAGTAAGCGTCTTTTAATTTCATGGCTGCAGTCACCATCTGCAGTGATTTTGGAGCCCCCCCAAAATATTCCCTTTCAGGGTGTATTTAATCCAAGAAATATGTGTTTCTGGCTTATGAAACTCTACAGTTGAGTTTTAAATCCCTGAGAAAATAAATGAAGCAATCAATGTATCTTGTTATAAATAGTAATAGGCAGATTAGTTCTCAGTTACCATCCACAGTCTGTGCTTCAGACCAGATGTTTAATTCTGGCCAGAATGCTAAGCTGTGTTCTAAGGAGATGACTGATACTGGTTATTTGGGGAGTTTTAAACAAGAAAGTTACCATATTGTCTCTTCTTCTTAAAGGGAACATGACCTTGATATGAATTATGAGAGTCCTGTGAACCTGTTTCATTTCCTGTAAAACCTCTCCTACCCATTTACTTCTCGATTTCAGAGCCAGATGTCATTATTCCACATAGGAAATCATAAGGTGTTTTTTGTTTTAAATAATTGTTATGTAACTAGTGAACAATGACATACTGGATAATTTGGATCTACAAATAGTATTGTAACAGTGAGATGGTAGCATTTTTATAGATAATATAAATGTGCTCTATAGGAGGATTGAGAATCTAAAAAGAAATTTTCCATTTATTATCTCATTATTTATCCCGACTACTTCTACTATGTGAATAATGTTAGTTTCTTAGTTTTAAAGATGAAGTAAGCAACTCAGAATGAACACACACACACACACACACACACACACACACACACAAACACACTGAGGCTTCCCTGGTGGCTCAGATGGTAAAGAATCTGCCTGCAGTATGGGAGACCCAGGTTCAGCCTTGGGGAAGATCCTCTGGAGAAGGGAATGGCAGCCCACTGCTGTATCTCAAACACTGTTCGGCACTATGTTTGTTCCTGTACTACGTCAGTTCCAAAATCAGGCTTCAAATTTAATTCCTCTAACTCTCTTCTGCTCTCTACACTCTCTAGATAACATTGGATATTTTAAAGGAAAATACTATCTAGCAAGGAAATAAGGATTAAAGATATTGTCTTAATCCATTCAAGCTGCAATAACAAAATACCACAGACTGGGTGGCTTAGAAATTCATTGCTCACAGTTCCGGAAGTCAGAAAGCCCAAGATTGGGACACCAGCTGAGCTGGGTGAGGACCCTCTTCTGGGTCATAGACTTCTTGTTGTAGCCTCACATGGCAGACTAGGCTGAGGTGTTCTGAGGAATCTGTTTTATAAAGGCACTAACCCCATTCATAAAGCAGAAATAGAAATAGATTTCTATTTCTATTTCTGCTTTATTGACTATGCCAAAGCCTTTGACTGTGTGGATCACAAGAAACTGGAAAATTCTGAAAGAGATGGGAACAACAGACCACCTAACCTGCCTCTTGAGAAACCTGTATGCAGGTCAGGAAGCAACAGTTAAAACTGGGTATGGAACAACAGACTGGTTCCAGATAGGAAAAGGAGTATGTCAAGGCTGCATATTGTCACCCTGCTTATTTAACTTATATGCAGAGTACATCATGAGAAACGCTGGACTGGAAGAAGCACAAGCTGGAATCGATTGCCAGGAGAAATATCAATAACCTCAGATATGCAGATGACACCACCCTTATGGCAGAAAGTGAAGAGGAGCTAAAAAGCCTCTTGATGAAAGTAAAAGAGGAGAATGAAAAAGTTGGCTTAAAGCTCAACATTCAGAAAATGAAGATCATGGCATCTGGTCTTATCACTTCATGGGAAATAGATGGGGAAACAGTAGAAACAGTGTCAGACTTTATTTTTTGGGGGCTCCAAAATCACTGCAGATGGTGACTGCAGCCATGAAATTAAAAGATGCTTACTCCTTGGAAGAAAAGTTATGACCAACCTAGACAGTATATTCAAAGGCAGAGACATTACTTTGCCGACTAAGTTCCGTCTAGTCAAGGCTATGATTTTTCCTGTGGTCATGTATGGATGTGAGACTTGGACTGTGAAGAAGGCTGAGCGCCAAAGAATTGATGCTTTTGAACTGTGGTGTTGGAGAAGACTCTTGAGAGTCCCTTGGACTGCAAGGAGATCCAGCCAGTCCATTCTGAAGGAGATCAACCCTGGGATTTCTTTGGAAGGAATGATGCTAAAGCTGAAGCTCCAGTACTTTGGCCACCTCATGCAAAGAGTTGACTCATTGGAAAAGACTCTGATGCTGGGAGGGATTGGGGGCAGGAGGAGAAGGGGACGACAGAGGGTGAGATGGCTGGATGGCACCACTGCCTTGACGGACGTGAATCTGAGTGAACTCCGGGAGTTAGTGATAGAAAGGGAGGCCTGGCGTGCTGCAATTCATGGGGTCGCAAAGAGTTGGACACGACTGAGTGACTGAACTGAACTGAACTGAACCCCATCATAAGGGCTGCACCCTCATGACCTAATCACCTCCAAAAGACCCCACCTACTGATACCACAACCTTTGGCATTTACCAAGGTTGCAATCAAAGTGTCAGCCAGGACAGCAATCTAATCTGAGGTTCAGGGTTCTCTTTTAAACCCACTGGTTGTTAGCAGAATTCAGTTCTTTGTGATAAAAGGGAAGAGGCCTTCATCTCTTAGAGGCCACTTACTATTTCCTGCCATGTGAGGAAGATGGTAGTTTGCTACTACAAGGTCAAAAAGAGAGCTTCCAATCTCTCCTATTTCAAAGTTTCCTCAATTTGAATTTTCAAGGGCTCACTGAATTTAATCAGGCCTGACCAAGCTAACATCCATTTTGATTAACCAAGTCAACTTATTGAAAGTGAAAGTGAAGTCGCTCAGTCGTGTGCGACTCTTTACAACCCCATGGACACCAGGCTCCTCTGTCCATGGGATCTTCCGGGCAAGAGTACTGGAGTGGGTTGCCATTTCCTTCTCCAGGGAATCTTCCACACCCAGGGATCAAACCCAGGTCTCCCGCATTGTAGACAGAAGCTTTACCGTCTGAGCCACCAGGGAAAATTCTTTCTCTTCCATCATGTTCACAAGTCCCACCTACACTAAGGGGTGAGGAATATATAACAAGGTGTATACCCCAGAGGTGGCAATAAAAAAAAAAATTTAAACATAAATTTGGGGAGGGTCACATATTCAGAAGATGAAGAGGTTGGTGGGTGGGGCTAAAAATTTCAAATTTCTAATCGCTTTGACTATCCTCATCCTAAGGTTACCCAGGGTGTATCGGGTGTGTGTACTCAGTCGTGTCCAACTCTTTGCAACCCCATGGACTGTAATCCACCAGGTTCCTCTGTCCATGGGATTCTCCAGGCAAGAATACTAGAACGGGTTGCCATTTCCTTCTCCAGGGGATCTTCCTGACCCAGGGATCGAACCCAATTTTCTTCCGTCTCCTGCATTTGCAGGCGGGTTCTCTACCGCTAGGGCTACCTGGGAAGGCTACTGGGGGCCCCACCCTAAATCACCTTATTAGCTTAAACTCAGAGGGGCTCAGAAGCAACTCCCTAGGAATAACAAAAGGTGCTTCTCACTGGAAATCCCATGTTTTAGGAGCATTGTGCCAGAGACCACGGACAAAGACCAAATACATTTCTTATCATACCACAATTAGGAACCTATCTTCCGCACACTTCTTCTTTGGGGACAAAGAGAGACAAGGGAAGGGCTGGATTTGGAAAAATGGAGAACACAATAAATTTTCATTATAATAGTGAGGTAATAACACAAAACTTGTTTTGCTGTCTTGTAGAAAAAGGCCGCCTCTCTCAACTATAAATTTGGCTGAGAGACAAGGAAAAAAATAATTATATATTCACCTCAGTCTTTCAACAAAGGCAGAAGGAGCTTTCCATTTCAAATTTGTTTTGTTTTGTACCACATGTGGGTTAATTAGATAAAACCATGTCATGTGCCAGATTCAATCAGCCTGAAAATAATCAGAAAACTGGGTTTGGCATTGTTTATGCTGTTTTGGCTCAGCTAAACAAAAGCACAAAATGTACATTGGATCCAGAAAATAACATATGGGTGCTGGTGCCAGGTTTTCTTTCATGGGATTATCTCTAGCTGGCACCTGAGCTGCAGATGCTGCTCGGGGACCGTTAGACAAAACCACACGATGCTGATACCCATTTTCCATGATTAGACAGTGAACACCCCCACGAAGGGCACTTAGTTTATTGCCTTTGACATAGGCCAACCCCAGCTTTCCAGCTGTTGGCAGTCAACTTGAAAATACATGTTGGAGTTAAAAAATGAAAGCATGCTTTTGTTTGACTTATCTCTAGTGATTTCCTTTAGATTCATTTTTGTTGTTGTTGTTTTCTAAAATCTGAAAGGTTAGAACTACAGTCCTGAAATCACTCTTCAGCTGTGTTACAGATAGTTCAGTGAATATCATTAAGGAGAATGCAGATCATTTCATTGTCATCCTACTGAAGTTCTAAAGGATGAACATTTTAGCAAATATGCAAGTGATCACAAGAGTAACAAATAGCCATTTTAAAAACCTAATCATCTCTTTGATAATAAAATCCAAATCAGCTAGTTTTCCCTTCTCTTCCTGCTACATAAACTGTCTGTTATCAATACCGAGGGACACAGGATTACACACTGCTCTCCTTATACCTTTTGTAAAAAGGATGTTCTATGTCCTAAAATGTGGTGGGTGGTGACGAATATCTCTTTCAGTTCAGTTCAGTTCAGTTGCTCAGTCGTGTCCAACTCTTTGCGACCCCATGAATCACAGTACGCCAGGCCTCCCTGTCCATCACCAGCTCCCGGAGTTCACTCAGACTCACGTCCATCCAATCAGTGATGCCATCCAGCCATCTCATCCTCGGTCATCCCCTTTTCCTCCTGCCCCCAATCCCTCCCAGCATCAGAGTCTTTTCCAATGAGTCAACTCTTCGCATGAGGTGGCCAAAGTACTGGAGTTTCACTTTTAGCATCATTCCTTCCAAAGAAATCCCAGGGCTGATCTCCTTCAGAATGGACTGGTTGGATCTCCTTGCAGTCCAAGGGACTCTCAGGAGTCTTCTCCAACACCACAGTTCAAAAGCATCAATTCTTTGGTGCTCAGCCTTCCTCACAGTCCAACTCTCACATCCATACATGACCACTGGAAAAACCATAGCCTTGACTAGACGGACCTTAGTTGGCAAAGTAATGTCTCTGCTTTTGAACATGCTATCTAGGTCGGTCATAACTTTACTTCCAAGGAGTAAGCGTCTTTTAATTTCATGGCTGCAGTCACCATCTGCAGTGATTTTGGAGCCCCCCAAAATAAAGTCTGACACTGTTTCCACTGTTTTCCCATCTATTTCCCACCAAGTGATGGGACCAGATACCATGATCTTTGTTTTCTGAATGTTGAGCCTTAAGCCAACTTTTTCACTCTCCTCTTTCACTTTCATCAAGAGGCTTTTTAGCTCCTCTTCACTTTCTGCCATAAGGGTTATGTTATCTGCGTATCTGAGGTTATTTATATTTCTCCCAGCAATCTTGATTCCAGCTTGTGTTTCTTCCAGTCCAGCGTTTCTTATGATGTACTCTGCATATAAGTTAAATAAGCAGGGTGACAGTATACAGCCTTGATGTACTCCTTTTCCTATTTGGAACCAGTCTGTTGTTCCATGTCCAGTTCTAACTGTTGCTTCCTGACCTGCATACAGGTTTCTCAAGAGGCAGGTCAGGCTGTCTGGTATTCCCATCTCTTTCAGAATTTTCCACAGTTTATTGTGATCCACACAGTCAAAGGCTTTGGCATAGTCAATAAAGCAGAAATAGATATTTTTCTGGAACTCTCTTGCTTTTTCTATGATCCAGCGGATGTTGGCAATTTGATCTCTGGTTCCTCTGCCTTTCTAAAACCAGCTTGAACATCAAGAAGTTCACGGTTCACATATTGCTGAAGCCTGGCTTGGAGAATTTTGAGCATTACTTTACTAGCATGTGAGATGAGTGCTATTGTGCGGTTGTATGGGTGAAATTCTACCAGCAACCACATTCCACTTGCCACATTCAATGGGTACGTTTTTTCTGTTATCTGGGGGTATGTGGCATTTCTCATTATTTCAGCCCTTTTGAAATTGTCTTGGCTTTCATAACCCCACTCTCCCTGACTTCCAGCTCTTCTCCCACTGGGGAGTTCACGTTTTTTGAGCATTAACTGCCTGTGCTCCTTGTCTGATGTCTTACAATAAACACCAGCACTTTCCCTCACCACAACCCAGTGTCAGAAGATTGGTGAGGGGATCCAAGTTTGGTTTGGTAACAAAGGAACACAGAAACAAATGGGCTTCCCTTGTGGTTCTAGTGGTAGAGAATCTGCTTGGCAATGCAGGAGATGCAAGAGACACAGATTCGATCCTTGGGTCAGGAAGATCCCCTTGACTAGGAACTGGAAACCCACTCCACTATTCTTGCCTGGAAAATCCCATGGACGGAGGAGGCTGGCGGGCTACAGTCCATGGGGTCACAAAGAGTCAGACACTATTGAGCGACTGAGCACAAACACAGAAACACAGGAAAAGTAGAAGAGCAACAGAGCAGTGATAAGCCAGAATCCTAGTTCTTCCTCAAGGGATACATATAACAATATCTTTGAGTTCTTCTACAGAAACTAAGGCCCCTACCCAACGATTCCTAGAACACCACCCTGTTACATCACCACAAACCAATCAGAAGAAAGTCTCACACTGCAGCCAACCCCCCATTTTGCCTATCAAACCTCTTCCCCCAAGACTATCAGGGAGTTCAGATTTTTCGAGTACAGCCATCTGTAGTCCTTTCCTGGCCCTTGTCATAAACCTCTCTCTGCTCCAAACTCTGACAGTTTCGTTTGTTTGGCTTCATTGCACTAGGCACACAAAGTTGATACTTGACAGAAAGTGGTATGAAAAAATGTGGGGAAAGGGATGTTTGTGATTCAGTTCAGTTCAGTTCAGTCGCTCAGTCGTGTCTGACTCTGTGTGACCCCGTGAATTGCAGCACGCCAGGCCTCACTGTCCATCACCAACTCCCAGAGTCCACCCAAACCCATGTCCATCAAGTTGGTGATGCCATCCAACCATCTCATCCTCTGTTGTCCCCTCCTGCTCCTGCCCTCAATCTTTCCCAGCATCAGGGTCTTTTCAATGAGTCAGCTCTTTGCATCGGGTGGCCAAAATACTGGAGTTTCAGCTTCAACATCAGTCCCTCCAATGAACACCCAGGACTGATCTCCTTTAGGATGGACTGGTTGGATCTCCTTGCAGTCCAAGGGACTCTCAAGAGTCTTCTCCAACACCACAGTTCAAGAGCATCAATTCTTCGGCACTCAGCTTTCTTTATAGTCTAACTCTCACATCCATACATGACTACTGAAAAAACCATAGCCTTGACTAGATGGGCTTTTGTTGGCAAAGTAATGTCTCTGCTTTTTAATATGCTGTCTAGGTTGGTCATAACTTTCCTTCCAAGGAGTAAGCGTCTTTTAATTTCATGGCTGCAGTCACCATCTGCAGCGATTTTGGATCCCAGAAAAATAAAGTCAGCCTCTGTTTCCACTGTTTCCCCATCTATTTCCCATGAAGTGATGGGACCAGATGTCATGTTCTTAGTTTTCTGAATGTTGAGCTTTAAGCCAACTTTTTCACTCTCCTCTTTCACTTTCATCAAGAGGCTCTTTAGTTTCTCTTCACTTTCTGCCATAAGGGTGGTGTCACCTGCATATCTGAGGTTATTGATATTTCTCCCGGCATTCTTGATTCCAGCTTGTGTTTCTTCCAGTCCAGCGTTTCTCATGATGTACTCTGCATATAAGTTAAATAAGCAGGGTGACAACATACAGCCTTGACATACTCCTTTTCCTATTTGGAACCAGTCTGTTGTTCCATGTCCAGTTCTAACTGTTGTTTCCTGACCTGCATACAGATTTCTCAAGAGGCAGGTCAGGTGGTCTGGTATTCCCATCTCTTTCAGAATTTTCCACAGTTTATTGTGATCCACACAGTCTGTGAAGCTAACATGACACAAAAATCAGCTGCTGAGTTTGGGCTTTGTTTGGATCCAGACATCAACAAATCAGCTATTTAAACATTTTTTTGTAACCCTGTGAGAAATTTGGATATGAACTAGATGACAAAAAATGTTATTAATTTTTATCGGATGTCACAATGGTGTGATGTTAGAAAATGTCTATATTTAGCAGAAACATATACTAAAATATTCAGAGTGAAATGAAATGGTATGTTAATTTGCTTTAAAATGCTCCATTCAGAAAAGGAAAATAAAGAAGAGTATTGTGGCAGAATCTTGATAATTGTGTAATCTGGACTTAAGGGATGTGTGGTCTCATTATACTGTTCTTTCTCCTCTTTAAATGCTTCCATTTTAAAGTACAAAATTAAAGAGAAAGTAAAGATAATTTTTACTTCAAAACTATAAATTTCAGAGATGGAACAAACTTCAAGTGAAGTTTGATTAAGGACTTGGTTTCTTCTTAACCTCCTTGTAGCTTTCAATGGTGTCTGGAGCATCCTCAGGCTAGCCTTCTAATGATCAGGGCACCATATGTCCCGGTAGGCCCGGACACTCCCACTTACATCTATTGTCTTAACACAACTATTTATAGCATGGTCTTTCATTCAGATGTGACCTAGTTTGGGATGATAAATTACATGGTCACCCCAGCTCATGGTTGTCAGCCCACTGTCAACCACAATTAGGGCTTCATGCTACTATGTCTATGTTCACCTGAATAGGAAGAAACTGCTTTCCCTGAAGCAACCAGTAAACCTCACCAATAATCCCTATGTCCCAGAAGGACTGTGTACCCACCCATGAACAAGCATCATGGCCAGAGTGGTGGGTCCACTCTTGAGAGCAGAGAGCAGAGTCAGTCCTCGGGTCCTTGTTTGGTGCGGCTGAGATGGATTGAACGTGGAAGGAAAGCACTGAAGGTCACCACACATCTTGCCATGTGTCTGCCAGCACCCTAGTTTAGGTCGCAGCATCTCTTACTCTTACTCAGGCCACTGAAATAACTCTCTTGTTGATCTCCTTTTAGTTTTAGTCCATTGATCCCACATCATTACCAGAATCTGATCATATCACTGCCACATTTGACATTTTTTGATGTCTTGCCTTCACCTGTAAAATAAAATCTAAATGCCTTTGCTTAATAAGCAAAGCTGCTCCATATCTGGTCTTTGTCTGGTTATCTGTCTACCCTTATCCAACTTTGTGTTTTTCACACTTTTCAGTTCAGTTCAGGTCAGTCGCTCAGTTGTGTCCAATTCTTTGCGACCCCATGAATCGCAGCACGCCAGGCCTCCCTGTCCATCACCAACTCCTGGAGCTCACCCAGTGCATCGAGGAGTCGGTGATACCATCCAGCCATCTCATCCTCTCTCGTCCCCTTCTCCTCCTGCCCCCAATCCCTCCCAGCATCAGAGGCTTTTCCAATGAGTCAACTCTTCGCACGAGGTGGCCAAAGTACTTTAAGCTTAGCCAAACTGAATGACTTTCAGGACTGTTCATATACAAGGCTTTCCTTGTCTCATCCCCCCAAGCCTGCCTCCTTCTTATCTATCCAGCAAACTTGTAGTCACCCTTCCATGGCCAACTTGAGCACTAACTTCTCCAACTCCTGCCTGGGTCTTTCTAGAACTTACTAGATATATGGCATTGTTCTAAGAGTTTTACAAAAGTCAGTTTATTTAATCCTCACACAGGAGGGGCTATTATGTTACTACTACCACAGACATACACTAGATCCGCTATGTCTATGTCTGTTCATGTACTCTATGTTTATCCGCAGGGTCAAAGTCTTTTTTTCTTTTTCTTCTTTTTTTTTTTAGAGCCAAAGTCTTTTATTTGAATGAGAGTCCTCTGATTTCTGCCTTTAATTTCTTCTACATTGGTAATCTACCTGTAACAAAGAAGAGTCAATTTTGATTCTTCCATGCTACGTCTGTTACTTTGACTTTAACTCTTTTTTTTTTTTTTTGCCTGTTTTGTTATTATAATCATACATAATGTCTTGACTCAGGGAATCCTGCTCCCCTGCCTGTGCTGTGCTGTGCTCAGTTTTATTTGACTGTGACCCCATGGACTCTAGCCCTCCAGGGTCCTCTGTCTATGGGATTCTCCAGGCAAGAACCATGGAGTGGGTTGCCATTTCCTTCTTCAGCCCCTCTGTCTGACTGGTAGGCTCAAGCGCCTTTGTTCAGAACCCTTGAGGCGCAAGGTCTAGTGGAAGTCAGCTAGTTTGCTATCCTGGACCTATTTGGTTATAATCAGTTTATGTCCTATTCTTAGGCTGTATCATTCTTTTAAACATTGTGCTTTGCCCCCTTCCCTTCCCATAACAGTTGGGGCTGGGAAGCAAGAAGGAAATATACAAGGAAGCAAACAGATGAAAGAGGTAATATAAGGAAAATAGTAGTTAATACTTACAGAATTTAACTCGGTATCCAGCACAGTTCTAAAAGCTTTACAAAAGTCAATTCATTTAATCCTCATACAGGAGGTGCTATTATTATCCCTCACTTTAGTTGTTCAGCCGGTAAAGAATCCATCTGCAATGCGGGAGACCCTGGTTCAATTCCTGAGTCAGGAAGATCTGCTGGAGAAGGAATAGGCTACCCACTCCAGTATTCTGGACTGGAGAATTCAGGACTATACAGTCCATGGGGTCACAAGGAGTCTGACACTACTGAGTGACTTTCACTTACTGATGAGAAACTGAGGCACACAGAGGTCATTTTTTTTTTTTGCCAAAATCTTTTTAAACAAAAAATGTTGAAAACCTTTTTTTTACTGAGAGATATCTAAGATAAATTGCCTATATCTGCTTTTCTTTAAGAAAGTGTCAATTACATATTCACTCTTGCCAAGACATTCAGCATCTGCCTTCTAATGAACCCTCTGAGATTGAACCCTGTGCTGCAGCTGTTGACCGTCAACATGCCCCAAAGGCAGTTAAGGGTGGAGAAAGAGGCACTTTGTGCTCCAGGAGAATTGGTGGGACAGGTCTTTAGATAGATGTTTCCAGGAACTAAATTTCATGATCTCAATCCTTGCATCTCTTCATATCTAGAAAAGCACTAAATCCTTTCATGGTGACATCAGTTCCTCCTAACTAGCAGAAAACCTTTGAAAGTTAGGTGCTTTGATTGCACTGAGCTCCCCCTTCACCAAAATCATATATACTGACCTTCCCCCACTACCTCTTCAGAGCAGTCTCTCAGAGCTATCTGAGGTAATGTCTCCCAGGCTGCAGTTGTCATTTTGCCCCAGGCGAAACTTAACTGGCAACTTTCACACTGTATATCTTTTTCAGTAGACAAAAGTCTACTGAATGTAGCTGTGTAACAGGAGGGAAAGGGGCAGGGCACAACTTTTCAAAGAATGATGTAGCCCAAGGACGCAACATAAACAGATTAGAATCAAATAAGACCAAGATGGCAGACAAGACTAGACCTTGATCCTTAATCAGCAAGTGAAACAGTTCCAAGGCACTGTTACAAGACCAAGGAGTGGGTGGTGACCCAAATCCTGGAAATCTCCACCCCTTCCCAAAAATAGTTGGAATAATCCTCCCACTCATCAACATATGAAATTAACCAGGCTGTAAAAACTAACCACATATTTCACAGTCTCACTCACCCTCTGCTATGGCCCACACTCTCAGTTCAGTTCAGTTACTCAGTCGTGTCCAACTCTTTGCGACCCCATGGACTGCAGCACACTAGGCCTCCCTGTCCATCACCAACTCCTGGAGTTTACCCGAACTCATGTCCATTGAGTCAGTGATGCCATCCAACCATCTCATCCTCTGTCCTCCCCTTCTCATGCCTTCAGTCTTTCCGGGTATCAGGGTCTTTTCAAATGAGTCAGCTCTTCACATCAGGTGGCCCAAGTATTGGAGTTTCAGCTTCAGCATCAGTCCTTCCAATGAACACTCAGGACTGATTTCCTTTAGGATGGACAATAACAAAGTGGGTCTCTCTATATTCAAGTCAGCGCAAAACCCTTTGTGGGGTGGAAGATAAAACAAGTTTCTTTGTAATTTCACCTTAAATATAGCCAGTCCTACCGGGGGAAGGGGTGGAATAAGCAGATGGTCACTTCGATTGCCCTCGTGGATGGGAGAATTGTGGTTTTAAACAGAAGTATGATCAGTAGTTGGGGTGTGTGTGTAGGGGGACGAGTATGGTGTGGGTCTTAGGGACTTTCGGGGAACTTCAGTCACTGCACTGAGATCTCCGGATGTCTCCTCGTGTGGCTCAACACCAGATATAACATCAGATTGTAAGGATGCGGGGAGGAAGCTCCTCGGGCTTTGCCCCCGGAGTCTCGATGCGGGCTTTAGGTCTGCAAATGGGAAACGAACGACTTGATGGCACAAGCTGGGCGTGAACGAGATGCCCTGGGGCCGCGGCCTCCATCGGCGAGGCGGGCGTGGCGTAGGTGAAACCCGCGAGCGCGTCCCGGCCTCACTAGTTTGTCCCTGCGGCCGCCCCGTAGGCACCGCGGTGCTCCGAGGATCCCGAACCGCGCCGCCATGGCTGCCCGGGTCGGCGTCGCGCCCGCCGGCGATGGCCTGCGCTACGCCGGGTCCTCGCAGCCCCCCGCCCAGCCGTCGGACGCCGACCTCGACCGCGGGCTGGTGAGTCTTAGCCGGCGCTGCCGCCGTCCTGCCGCTCCGAGCTGCCCGGGCTCGCCCAGTGGCGCCCCCCTGAGCCCCGCAGGCCCTGCCCGCGCCCCTCTGCGCCCCTTTACCTGCGAACCGGGGTCGGCCGGGTGTTCATTCACTCTGACCTACCCCTCGTTCATTCAGCGTTCCTGCTGCTCTGTGCCCCGCGTCGACGAGTAGGCGTGTTGGGAGACTCTCTGGTCCCTCAAGGAGCTTCCCGTCTTGTCGGGGAGACGGACCAGCACCAGGCAAGCAGTTGCTGTGTGATAACGAGCTGTGGGATGGATGCTCCCATCACCTAGGAGGAGACCCCAGGCCAGTCTGTCGGGGCTCGAGGGTGACAAGGGGAGAAGCCAGGGGAGGCTTCTATGAGAGAGCGGTGTAACCGTCGGTGTGAAGCTAAGATCTGAAGATTGAGTAGCAGCAAACTCAGTGAGGAGGAAAAAGTTTCAGATGCCAGCAGTAGTACCTACAGAGTCTTAGCTCAGGGGCCACAGGACTCATAGCAAGGGGTCTCTTCAGGCTGAATTGTAGAGCTGGGAAAAGAAACTGTCCGGTATCAACATACTGCAAGCCACATGTGTTTCTGTTCCTTTTTGTTTTGGTTGGTCCGGGTCTTAGTTGTGGCACGTTGAGGCGCGCCGGGTTTTAGTTGCAGCGTGTGAACTCGAGGTCTAGTCCCCCGACCAGGGATTGGAACCTGTGTCCCCTGCATTGGGAGCTCAGATTCTCAGCCACTGGACCACCTGGGAAGTCCGCCGCATATGTTCTTAGATTTTCCGTAGTAGTTAAGTCTCTTAAGTCTTGTCCGACTCTTGCGACCCCATGGACTATAACCTGCCAGGCTCCTCTGTTCATGGGATTCTCCAGGTAAGAATACTGGAGTGGGTTGCCATTTCCTTCTCCAGGGGATCTTCCCGACCTAGGAATCGAACCCAGGTCTCCTGCATTGCGGGCGGATTCTTTACTGACTGAGCTTCAAGGGAAGCCCATTATATACGGATTTTTCATAGCCATATTAAAAAGTGAAAAATTAGTAGGTGGATTTAATTTTAACAATGTGTTTTTATTTAATCCTGTATGTCCACAGTGATGTCTTGACGTGAAATCAAATAAACATTATTAATGAGATGTTTCACTTTTTTTTTTTTTTGGTACCAAGTCTTTGAAACCCAGTGAAATTTACACTAACAGGATCTTTCAGTTTAGACAGATTTCATGTACTCAGTTGCCACATGTAGTTAGTGGCTACCTTATTGATCTGTGCTCTCCTCCTATGGTGGGGACCAGGACATGGAAACTTCTGGTAAGCAACACATAAACAGGCAGGCGAATGCTGAGGACATTGGTACCATTTTGATGAGCTTTAGGGGAGAGACAGGTTTAGGCTGCTGTAAAGTTCTCTCAGGCTGTGTTTGAGAAGAATGGATTAATTGGAGAAAAATCTGGAAACTTGGCTCTTATATCTCTTATTCACGTCACATTCCATCCTGATTCCACCCACAGTAATGTGTCTTGCCCTTAGATACACTGCACTTAATGTCCTGACTGTTGATTAGTCATACACAGTCTTGTGACATCTTTTATGTTGCCCTGTCATTTTCCAGAGTTTTTTTTGTTTCTTAAGAGCAGAGACTGGGTATTTCCTTCTGTGGTGGTGGTTTAGTCAATAAGTCGTGTCCGACTCTTGCAATCCCATGGGCTGTAGCCTGCCAGGCTCCTCTGTCCATGGGATTCTCTAGGCGAGAATAGTGGAGTGGGTTGCCATTTCCTTCTCCAGAGGATCTTCCCGACCCAGGAATTGAACCCGGGCCTCCTGCATTGCAGGCAGATTCTTTACTAACCGAGGGATTCTTTACCAATTGAGGGAAGCCCTTTTCTTCTAGTAAACACTCAATTTGTGCGGTTTCCCAGGTGGCGCTAGTGGTAAAGAACCCATCTGCCAATGCAGAGGATGCTAGAGACCAGTTAGATCCTTAGGTTGGGAAGATCCCCTGCAGGAGTGCATGGCAGCCCACTCCAGTATTCTTGCCTGGAGAATCCCATGGACAGAGGAGCCTGGCAGGCTACAGTCCATGGGGTCGCAAAGAGTGAAGCAGCTTAGCATGCACGAAGGAACACTCAACTTTTATCTGATTAACTGATAAATTTCTGGAACAGAGTCAGATGGGCTGGAAAGGTTTCAGAAAGCAATATGCTTTCATTCAACAGACATTTCTTGACCACTGCTGGATACCTACCAGGTATCAACCTTGGAATGAGTAAATGAACAAAACAGATAAAGGTTTGAAGTAGCAAACTCTTTGAGTTCTTGCTGTGTCTGATTCATTCCACACCGCAACCCTGTGAGCAAGGTCCTTTTCAGGTGTCACTTAAATGAGGAGACAGAGACTCAGAAAGTGGTAACTCATCCAGGATACTTCACCTAATAAGTGGCAGACCTAGGGTTCTAAATCCTAATGCTCTCTATTATATATTTATTTGGCTGTGCTGGGTTTTAGTTGCAACAAACAGATTCTTAGTTGTGGCATGAGGGATCTAGTTCCCTGACCAGGCATTGAACCAGGGTCCCCTACATTGGGAGCATGAACTCTTAGCCACTGGACCATCAGGGAAGTCCCCTAACACTCTGTACTGTGACTTGCTGAATCCTTAGAAATAAGGCTTTCTTTCTTTCTCTTCTTTTCATTATTCAACTTTAAAAAGAAAGTTGTAGTTGATTTACAGTGTTGTGCTGGTTTCAGGTATATAGCAAAGTGAATCAGATAAATAAATATATATATGTATATATACTCATACAGATATATATATATATATTTAGATTCTTTCCCCTTATAGGTTATTACAAAATACTGATTACAGTTCCCAGAAATAAGCCTTTCAGAATGGAGTGTTCTGTCTGCGATATAAAGCAGATAAGATATTAGGCTGGGTAGAGCTCATCTCTTTATGGAGAATTGTAAAAATCTCAGTCCTGGACTGATTTGCAAGGCAATTGGAACCCTGTGGTATTTTGAAGATAGAAATAATATTGGTGATTTTTTTTTTTTCTTTTAACATCTGTAGATACTTTGGAAAAGGCAGTGTAGAGAATTTAAGCTGTCAGTCAGGAGACCTCTTCAGTAGTCCAGGCACATGGAGGCTAATGTGTAGGCTGGTGATTCTAAACCTTTCCACCCCAGTGTCCCCTTTTTATAACAAATATGAAAGTCTCCTGTAATATCCTAAAGATTTATAGTCAATAAAAAAATACCCATAAAGATAATTTTTTAAAAGCAGTCTACTGCTCTGGTTGAAGCATAAAGGTACAATAAGTATTTTATTAGAAAATGACATGTCTGCTATTTAAATATGTAAGTGCTCAAGTATGATTACATTAGAAGACACAGTGAAGTACTGATCAGTTGCTGGCATATTGCACCAGGCCACAGAAATCACTGAGTGTGATGGCAAAAGTGCAGGCTAATTTCAGATGTACTACATTGGCAGTCAGATACCATAAGTGCCATTGTCATCAACAAACTAATTTCTCCCAAGTTGTGAACAATTTTTGGTTACAAAGTGGAATCTTTCCTCAATCTACATGATAGCTGCACTCCTGGAAAATTCAGTCTTCACTAACACAAATGTTCTATGTAGTAAAATCCTAGACTAAGATGGTCATACGCAGGCTTTTCACCTACTCAGTGTCCAGGGGAGTCTTTTGAAGCCTTAAGGGATCCAGACAGTTGGTTGTCCACTGATGTCTCATACATTTTAGGACTGCTAGGATCAATAGTCCCCATCCGTCAAATACCCTCCCTCCTATCCCACTTACTGTGACAACCAAAAATGTCCTCACAAATTTTCAGAAGGCCCCTAAAGGTCTTTTCTGCTTTTGTAGGGAATCATTGGTGCAGGCAGTGACCAATGATGCAGTAAAAGATAAGAAAGTTGGTAGTAGTAACCTTAGGGGAACTCAGAGGTCCTGAGAGTGCTGGGAAGTTGACAAAAGGTGGTGTAACAAAGAACAGATAACCTAGGTATGGGATGTATTCACTAATCTCATTGAAAATAGTAGAAAATAAAGTGTTTGTCAAGGAATTGAAGTTGGAGAAGGAAATGGCAACCCACTCCAGTATTCTTGCCTGGAGAATCCCAGGGACGGGGGAGCCTGGTGGGCTGCTGTCTATGGGTCGCACAGAGTCGGACACGACTGAAGCGACTTAGCAGCAGCAAGGAATTGAAGACATTTTTCATATCATTTTTTAAAAGGATGCAACTTATTTTAAAGTTTTTTTTAAATGTGTATCTGTAGTCATATATAGTATATAATTCTGTCTCAGATAAGCTTGCCTTTAGGGATTAAGAATTCATGTTCACTAGCCTGTTTGAGGGGAGAAGGCAATGGCACCCCACTCCAGTACTCTTGCCTGGAAAATCCCATGGACAGAGGAGCCTGGTAGGCTGCAGTCCATGGGGTCTCGAAGAGTCGGACACGACTGAGCAACTTCACTTTCACTTTTTACTTTCATGCATTGGAGAAGGAAATGGCAACCCACTCCAGTGTTCTTGCCTGGAGAATCCCGGGGACGGGGGAGCGTGGTGGGCTGCCATCTATGGGGTCGCAGAGTCGGACACGACTGAAGCGACTTAGCAGCAGCAGCAGCCTGTTTGAGAGATTTAAAAGATTAACATATAGGCAGAAATACCTGTGTAGTACTTTGAATAAAATATTATCTTACAATTAAATATTTCATAATCAGAGGTCACAGTCAACTTTGTTTTAGCAAAGCTGCTTCTCATGGACAAGTAGAAAAGAAACTTTAGAGTTTAGAGAAGAATATTAACAATTTTTGAAGCAGTTTGAACCATGCTCAGTTTGTATGACGTGGTAGCCTTTTAATTTTTAGTGCTTTCCCAAAGAGCATACCTCCTAGTGTTATTGGGTTGATGTAGCTAGCTTCCCAGGTGGTTCAATGGTAAAGAATCTTTCTGCTAATGCAAGAGCCACTAGGAGACATGGGATCCATCCCTTGGTGCCCTCGGTGCCCTGGGGATCAGGAAGATCCCCTGGAGGAGGAAATGGCAACCCACTCCAGTATTCTTACCTGGAGAATTCCATGGACAGAGGAGCCTGGCAGGCTATAGTCCATGGGGTCACAAAGAGTCAGATAAGACTGAACACACACACACACCCTTTTAAGAAAATTAGCCACGTATGTTTCTGTGTAAGCAAAACTGATACATGAAAATCAAAACATATCAAACATGAAAATTGTCAGGTGCTTATTCATTACCAAAAAAAAGACCACTTTTCTTTTTCAATTGCAATTTGAATTTAAAACATTTACCTTGAAGCTTCACTTTGAAGAAATCACATGGGTTATCTATTATATGCCCATATTTTCAGCCTTGCCCTATTTTCCTCGCTGTTCCTTTTACTGTAGAATAGTGTTCCATCACTGTATCATAAGAGGAGGCTAAAGTAAAATGTAAGCTCCATGGACAGGGATTTTGCTGTATTTCCAGCATTTGTAATGGTATCTGATACATGGTAAGCACTTCAAAAATAAACTGTTGAGTGAATAGTTGTTATTGTGGAATAGGAAGGAGTTTACTTTATCCTACAGATAAAAATACAAGATTCAGCTTATCTAAAGTGTAGTTCATTATATACCCTCCCCATACATGGCAGTTCTTGTCTGCCGCCTGCCTTGAATAATGCCATCATCACTCTTTCTCCTTTACCTCCATCAGGACACTTAGATCGTCAGTCCATCAAGATGCTTATTCTGTGATTCCTTTTTCTCCCTTCTCACTATTGGTTTTTATCATCTCTACCCTGGTCTGTTGTAATAGCCTTTAAAAACAGGTCTTTTTGCTCTGGTCCTTTACACTTTTAAAGTCACACTGCTATCAGTTATTTTTCTATACTACAGACCTAATTTTAGGACTATCAATTTTAAAAATTATTTTACCAAGGTCCTTGTTATTAATTTACCAAGGTCCAAACTTACCATGGGCTTCCATGGTGGCTCAGTGGCAAGAAGGACCCGCCTACCAATGCAGGAGACGTGAGTTCTCTCCCTGGAGGAGGAAAGGACAGCCCACTCCAGTATTGTTGCCTGGAAAATCCCATGGACAGAGGAGCCTGGTGGGCTACAGTCCATGAGGTTGCAAAGAATCGGACATGACTTAGCGACTAAACAACAACAAACTTTCCGTGGTAACTGTTGAAATTGTATAAATATACCATTGTGATCTACAGGAGTCTTCATGAACTGACCCCTAAATAAACTGTTACCCAGCCCCATTTTCCATTCTCTGTTCTGTACCCTGAGCTGTGACTTTACCTACTGTAGTTTTCTCATCTGAAATTCTTTGCCTGGCAAACTCCTTTTAATTTTTTAAGACTCAGGTTATTGATGTGACACCTTGCCTGACTCGAATCCCCTAGTAGATAAAGTTGTCTTATCCTCAGTACTTCCTTAGAAAGTCATACAGTTTTTTTATTACATAATTTCTTATACCAAAATTATTTGTATATATATAAGCACCTGCTTTGTGAAGTCTCAGGGGTCAGAACTCACATGCTTCTGTGATTGGCATTACAATTGACCATGGTAGTCACTTAGTTGTTTATTTAAAGAAGAGCTATTAACTTTTATTACTACTGAGTAGCTTTATAAACAGGGATGTTTAGTTCCACATACTTTTAAAAAATTTTAGTTTATTTTTTGTCTGCCCTGGATCTTGGTTGCTGCATGCAGGCTTTCTCTAGTCACAGCAAGCGGGCTTTTCTAGTTGCGGCGAGCAGGTTTCTCTGGTTGCAGCAAGCTGGCTTCTCATTGCTGTGGCTTCTGTTGTCGCCGAGCGTGGGCTCTGGCGCAGGGGCTCAGTTGCCCCATGGCACCTGTAATTGTACCAGGCCCAGGGTCATGTCCCCTGCATTGGCATCTGGGTTCCTAACCTCTGGGCCACCCAGGAAGTCCTTGGGTTCAACATATTGATGCGTGTGTTCTTTTTCTGTTGGATTTCTCCTTTATGTTAGTTTCTAAGGGAGAACAAGAGTCTGTATATGTTTTGCTCATTACTCTTTTCCCCAGAATTTAGCACAGGGCCTGGCATAGATGCTAAATAAGTGTGTATTTATAAATAAATGCTAAGTGAACGTTGAGAGAGTGACTGGTCTCCCATCTTTACTTTCTCCATCACAACTACTTTTTTGAGGCCGAATATATTTTTACTTTTATTTCCCTCTGGTACAACTATTATCTATCTTGAACTTAAATGTTGCAGTCTTAGGATAGAAGTTTTAGCATTTTATAACACTTTCAGGCAGTTTACATTTATCTAGAAGGTTATTTACTGCTTATGCTGTTTTGGAAGAATAAAATGCCTTAGGGAATTTGTAAACAGTTTTTATGCTCCACCACCACCCCCTCGCCCACAAGCAGTAGCAGCTTTGCTGGAGTGCGCTGTTTTCCATGTTCTCAGAAATTCTTTGATTCATGATAGCAGAACATTTAAAGTAGTTTTCCTCAGTGTGTGTGTGTGTTTTGGTGGATATTTGAAACTAGGTGATAATAACAGATACCTGACTTATCCCACCTGTTGATTTGCTGGCGTTATTTAAATAGTGCTTCTTCTCTTTGAAATGTATCTTTTAAACTAAAATTAGATATTCTTTACAGGCAAAGACAGTTGTAAAGATCTTTATTCTCTCAGTTCTAAACGTGTAAGTTTCTACCTAATGATTAACAGAGGAATGAAACAACTAGAGGAAAGAAAAATGGAAGACCAGAGGGCCTAATCTTAGAGCATGATGAACTGACAGCCTTAGGGAGTTAAAAAGGCTATCATAAATGAGATTCTGTGATGATTATTTTTTTTAATGGTAAAGAGGCCACGTATTAAAGGTTAAGTATAGTCAGAGTGCACATACACTCTGACTTCTGGTGTTGCTTTTCAGCTTTAGGGAACTGTATCGCCTGATGCTTCTGATAACATAGCCTCCAGCTCTGTTTTTAACGTCTGTCGATGCGCTTCAGTTTACTCGTTCTTTTGAACACCCAGCGTGTGAAAGCTGTGCACTAGGTGTGGGATGCGTGAGCCAGCACTGCTGCCCTCAAGGATGGAGGGCAGCAAACCGCTTGTAAAAGGCTGAGTAGTAGTTTGGGTTTGAGAACCTTATGGCCTCTGTGAGAGAATTTTAAGTAGAAGTTTTAGTAAGTGCCATGTTGTTGTTAAGGACTTCCCTGGTGGCACAAACAGTCAAGAATCTGCCTGCAATGCTGGAGACCCGGATTCAGTCCCTGGATTGGGAAGATCCCCTGGAGAAGGAAATGGCAACCCACTCCAGTATTCTTGCCTGGAGAATCCCATGGACAAAGGAGCTTGGTGGGCTGTAGTCCATGGAATTGCAAAGAGTCGGACACAACTGAGCAACTAACACTATGTTGTTGTTCAGTTGCTAAGTTGTGTCTGACTCTTTGCAACCCCATGGACTGCGTCACGCCAGGCCTGCCTGTCCTTCACTATCTCCCAGAGTTTACTCAAACTCATGTCCTTTGAGTCGATGGTGCCATCCAGTCATCTCATCCTCTGTTACCCCCTTCTCCTCCTGCCCTCAATTTTTCCCAGTGTCAGGGTCTTTTCCGGTGAGTAGGCTCTTTTCATCAGGTGGCCAAGGTATTGGAGTTGATACCAAATTTATTGATAGCTAATTTTATATTCCCACTTGGCATAACTCTTTCATTCATTGCTTCCGTTTTAGAAAACTTGTGATATTCTGTTTAGAAACAGCTTAGAGTTGTTGACTACTTACTCTCATTTTTAAGTGTCAGTGTATCTATTTCTGGTACTGTGTATTGTCTATATTCTGTCAATATGATAAAGTTTTTTTAACTGAGATTTTGTGGAGGATTTGTCTCAGGTACTTGTAGTATAAAATCACTTTTGGCCAGAAAAAGTGTGACCATGTGGGATCTTCTAAAGTCTTTTCTTTATTAATAATCTTTATTAATATTACTAACAAACCTTTTTCTGAGTTTGTTTCTCCTTAAACAGTGCTTCCCAATCTTTTCAACCTTTAAATTTTCATGCCTGTCTCCTGCCCCCATATGTTAATAATATTTTTTTTTTGATCACTGAATATATACAATTGAGATAAAAATTAATGCTGTGAATGTATTGAGTTCATGATATGCAAACAGGAAGGAAATGAACTAACTTTTTAGTGAATGCTATTAATCAAACACTGTTATATTTTCCCACTTCTCATTATAACTAGTGAAGTTGGATACTACTTTTTGTCATTTTACTCATAAGAAAACTAAGGATCAAAGTGGTCAATTAACTCTCTCAAGGTCATAGAGCTAGCAAGTGACCAGACTAGGACATGAAACCAACTTTGACTTTAAGAGTCCTTGACTTTTTACATTATCATATTTTTTACTGTTTTTACTTTTTGTTTCACGAATGTTTTACTGTTCCATCATTTGGATATCAGAAATTGATGAAATTCAGTTCCAAAAAATGATATACAGTCTTTGTTTGGGGGTAATTTTTAGAGCCTTCAGAAGCTTCAAGATGTGTTTAAGAATTCTTATATTTCAAAACAGAGTTAATTTTATTTCACCCCAACTCAAAAAGGAAGAAAATAATACTGTATAATGAAACTTAAGCTAAAAGCATTGCTACTTTAAGAAATTATGGCTTTAAACTAAAGACACTATTTTAGGAATAAAAGTAGCTTTCAGAAAATGTTGATTTCCCAAGAAAAAAGAATAAGCAAATTGCAAGGTGTTGCAGGTAAACCGAAAGAAAGAGTTTAAGGAATACTGGCCAGGGAATTCGAAGTGGGTGTAATAAAAGACTAAGAGTATATAAGGGAGGGGACTAGCAGGAGACACAGCCATCACTTTTACAATCAGGGTAGGGATAAAATTAAGGGATTAATTTCTCAAGGATTAAAAAGGAGATACCAAAGATCAGGTGTATTTGTTTTTATTGAAGAATTTATTTTTAAAGTTTATTTTAAAGTAGACAGTCAGAGGGTTTTCTGACTGGAGAAGTTAGTTATTATGAATAACCCCCTTGGCAACCACTCCAGTATTCTTGCCTAGAGAATCCCATGGATGGAGGAGCCTGGTAAGCTCTGGTCCATGGGGTCGCAAAGAGTTGGACACGACTGAAGCAACTTAGCACACACTGACTGGTGGGCTCATCCCAAGATTTTTCTTTTTAAATAAACTTTATTTTTTCCCGTGATTTTAAAAGAAATGATTGTATAATATCATGTAGTAATTGAAATAGCTACCATTTATTGAATGTTTACCGCATGTAAAAATATGAGGTGATGTATATGTATGTCCTAATTCATAAAAACTCAGAGCAGCCCGAGAAGTAGGTTATTATTAACCTCATTTTACAGATGAAGAAACATTGGTATCCCTGGAGAAGGAAATGGCAGCCCACTCCAGTACTCTTACCAGGATAATCCCATGGACAGAGGAGCCTGGTGAGCTATAGTCCATGGAGTTGCAGAGAGTCTGACATGACAGAGGATTGTGCACACAGCATGAAACACTAGTATAGAGGTTAAGTAACTTGTTCAGGGTTACATTGCTGACATGTAGAGAGCAATTCAAACCACATTTCTCTGAACTGCAAAGTCTGTGATCCAAAGTCTTTGTTTCAGTGATAAAAGGTAGATAATAAGAATATATAACTGCTGTTAAATGTTTTGGTTTATAGGATTCCATTTTTTTTCCTGGTGTATATGCTGACCCTCCTGTCTTGTAGCTTTTATTCTCTACCATGGTCTGTAAACATTCCTCAATATATTATTTAATTGTGGGCGCAGATTTTGGATATGCCTTTGTTTATTTAACTATTCTTCTATTGTTGGGTATTCAGATTGTTTCCAGTTTTATATATTACAAATAATGCAGTGATGCATATTCTTACGTAGAAGTTTTCATGCACCCCTCTGTTTTCTTAGCCTAATGACATGAATATGTTTAAGGCTATTGATTCCTAGGATGAAATTAACAGACTGTCCCAACTTGAATTTGCAGAATCAGTTTGAGAATGTTCATTGAACCACTCCCTTGACAAACCGTAAGGCTTTGAGTTATTAGCTAAATGGATACCTCTCTTTATTAATGGCCTTTATACTGGAGTGTGACAGATTGCCACATGGCCCTACCCAGAAGTTGAAGGAGGTACTGGTAATCCTACTTTCATACTTAACAAACTGGTTGGTTTTATTTTAAATGTAGGACTTCTGGACGTACAACTTCCTGTTGGAGGATGAGGGAAAGTAACATTTTGTGGGGTTGGGGGGAGGAAATTATAAGAAATGGGGACATCAAGAACCAGTGCTAGGGTCTAGTTTGACATTAGATAATTAAGTGACACTATTTTCTTTAGGTAGTTTATAAAACTACCCAGTAAGTGGTTGTGCAAGACTTTTTAAGACTTTTGTGAATGGGCACTAAAGTCAGACAGGGATGTTTCATTGAGTATGAACTCACACTGTAAACATAATTGAATGATTTTTATAATCTATTAAAAGAGTGTGGAAGGAGTTTTAAATCGTTGTTGAAGACCTAGGCTCTGTCTGGGATTAGAGTACCTGTGTTCAAGCCCCAGGGCAGACACTGATGATCATTGCTACAACTCAGACATGCCATGTGACTATTCAGGACCTCAGTGTCTTCCTGCATAAAAGGAAGGAAGTGGAATGGGTTTTGACTAGATATTTTCTATTGTTTCTTTGAACTCTAGAAACGCCAACAAAACATTGGACATCTTAAGGAAACTATTAACTTTTTGTTGTATGAAAGTATAATGTCTCTGTTCCTAGGATACCATGTGTACTTCTGTTTATACCTTTCAAAAGTCAGATAGAAATGGAGCATTTCCAGAAAGAGACAATAAATAGATGAATTGGCAGAAGTGTGTGATTGTGTGAGAGGAAGACAGACAGGGAAGGCTCATTTGAAGGTAGCCTAAAATAGTTTAGAACTTCGTTTAGAATTTAGGAATAGTGTAGAACTCAATTCAGGAAGTTACTGGACAAAAGTAATCTAGTGAAAGTACTATAATAAAATGATACAAGATATCAATTGGCTAAAAAAGTCCCCTTTCTCCAAATTTTAGAAAGTAGAATTAGGGAAACTCCTTAAACTTCAAAGAGTTAAATTTAGGGCCATTGAATAAAATAGCACTGATGAACAAGTTAAACTAATTCCTGTATATGTGTGTGTGTATGTGTGTGAAAATCGCTCAGTCATGTCCAACTCTGTGTGACCCCATGGACTGTATAGTCCAGGGAATTCTCCAGGCCAGAATACTGGAGTAAGTAGCCTTTCCCTTCTCCAGGGGATCTTCCCAACCCAGGGATCAAACTCAGGTCTCCTGCATTGCAGGTGGATTCTTTACCTGTTGACCCACAAGGGAAGCCCAAGAATACTGGAGTGGGTAGCTAATCCCTTCTCCAGTGGATCTTCCCGACCCAGGGATCGAACCGGGGTCTCCTGCATTGCAGGCAGATTCCTTACCAACTGAGCTATCAGGGAAGCCCTAGAACTAAATGAACCTTGAGGTGCCCAGAAGACCAGAAGTTTCACTGATAGACTTAACGCATCTGGTATCAGGAGCCACGGAGCATGGATGCAAAGCCTGCCTGAGTTCTTACTTCCTAACGCATCTTCCAAACACTGCAGTCATCTGTATCATTCTCTTTTAATTTTTCTAATTAGAATTTGGTTTTTGAAAATCTTGTCCCTTTTTGGCCTGTCTGCTTAGGGTTATTATCTTGAGATGATTCCTGTTGTTAGATAGGTGGACATTGACCTTATATTTTACAAGCTGTCTGCTCTGATGTTTGAAATATTTCACAGGTTACTGGTATAATCTGTATTTAACATATTCTGTAGATGATCCCTACCCTCCAACACACATGTATATTCAGTTTGCAAAGACCTAAGGTCATGTTGGGGCTTCTCATGTGGCTCAGTGGTAAGGAATCCACTTGCCAAGCAAGAAATGTGGACTCGATTCCTGGGTCAAGAAGTTTCCCCTGGAGAAGGAAAGGGCAACCCATCAAGTATTCTTGCTTGGGAAACCCCGTGGACAGGGGAGCCTGATACAGTCCATGGGGTCGCATTAAGTTGAACATGACTTAATGACTAAACAGTGGCAGTAGCAGCAGCAAGGTCACAGCGAGTTAGGGCAGAATCTGAATCAAGATTCAGGTTTCCCAGCTTCTAACCTTTGTTTTCGCCTGTATCCTTCCTTTTCCTATCCTCGCCTGTATCCTGTCCCTCAGTTTTATCTTGACTCTTCTCTGAAGCCATCTATGATACACAAATACAGTCCTTAGCAACTGGCCATCTGTGTGGGGGCCATCTACCCACACGTTCATCCATCCAATCAGTTGATAATAAGTTTTATTTAACCCATTGTATATTCTAGGAATACAAAAATGAATAACGCTTGCTTCCTGCTCTCTGGAGGCTCACAGTTCAGTAAAGGAGACAAGTTATGAAGTTGTAGTCTGGAATCACAGTAGACAAATAAACTGGGATGTAGAGACGTGGGAGTTTGAATAGAGGAGGGGATTCAACAGCCACTGGCATTGATTTCTTTCATTTTTGGAAGTTTACTTGATGCTGCTGCCTATCTGGAGTAGTTCCACTTGTTTTTGCTATTTAGTAACTGATATATAAAAATAGATTTAAGGGACTTGATCTGAGAGAGTGCCTGATGAACTATGAACGGAGGTTCGTGACATTGTACAAGAGGCAGGGCTCAAGACTATTCCCAAGGAAAAGAAATGCAAAAAAGCAAAATGGCTATCTGAGGAGGGCTCACAAATAGCTGTGAAAAGAAGTGAAGCGAAAAGCAAAGGAGAAAAGGAAAGATATACCCATTTGAATGCAGAGTTCCAAAGAATAGCAAGAAGAGATAAGAAAGCCTTCCTCAGCGATCAATGCAAAGAAATAGAGGAAAACAACAGAATGGGAAAGACTAGAGATCTCTTCAAGACAATTAGAGATAGCAAGGGAGCATTTCATGCAAAGATGGGCTTGATAAAGGGCAGAAATGGTATGGACGTAACAAAAGCAGAAGATATTAAGAAGAAGTGGTAAGAATACACAGAAGAACTGTACAAAAAAGATCGTCACGACCCAGATCATCACGATGGTGTGATCACTCACCTAGAGCCAGATATCCTGAAATGCGAAGTCAAGTAGGCCTTAGGAATCATCACTATGAACAAAGCTAATGGAGGTGATGGAATTCCAGTTGAGCTATTTCAAATCCTAAAAGGTGATGCTATGAAAGTGCTGCACTCAATATGCCAGCAAATTTGGAAAACTCAGCAGTGGCCATAGGACTGGAAAAGGTCAGTTTCATTCCACTTCCAAAGAAAGGCAATGCCAAAGAATGCTCAAACTACCGCACAATTGCACTCATCCCACACACTAGTAAAGTGATGCTTAAAATTCTCCAAGCCAGGCTTCATACGCAAACAGTGAACTTCCAGATGTTCAAACTGGTTTTAGAAAAGGCAGAGGAACCAGAGATCAAATTGCCAACATCTGCTGGATCATGGAAAAAGCAAGAGAGTTCCAGAAAAACATCGACTTCTGCTTTCTTGACTATGCCAAAGCCTTTGACTGTGTGGATCACAAGAAACTGTGGAAAATTTTGAAAGAGATGGGAATACCAGACCACCTAACCTGCCTCTTGAGAAACCTGTATGCAGGTCAGGAAGCAACAGTTAGAACTGGACATGGAACAACAGACTGGTTCCAAATAGGCAGAGGAGTCCGTCAAGGCTGTATATTGTCACCCTACTTATTTAAGTTATATGCAGAGTACATCATGAGAAATGCTGGGCTGGAGGAAGCACAAGCTGGAATCAAGATTGCCGGGAGAAATATCAATAACCTCAGACATGCAGATGAAACCACCTTTATGGCAGAAAGTGAAGAATTAAAGAGCCTCTTGATGAAAGCGAAAAAGGAGTGTGAAAAAGTTGGCTTAAAGCTCAACATTCAGAAAACTAAGATCATGGCATCCGGTTGTATCACTTCATGACAAATAGATTGGGAAACAGTGGAAACAGTGGCTGACTTTATTTTTTTGGGCCACAAAATCACTGCAGATGGTGATTGCAGCCATGAAATTAAAAGACGCTTATTCCTTGGAAGGAAAGTTATGACCAACCTAGACAGCATATTAAAAAGCAGAGACATTACTTGGCCATCAAAGGTCCGTCTAGTCAAGGCTATGGTTTTTCCAGTCATGTATGGATGTGAGAGTTGGACTATAAAGAAAGCTGAGCACAGAAGAAATGATGCTTTTGAACTGTGGTGTTGGAGAAGACTCTTGAGGGTTCCTTGGACTGCAAGGAGATCCAACCAGTCCATCCTAAAGGAGATCAGTCCTGGGTGTTCATTGGAAGGACTGATGTTGAAGCTGAAACTCCAGTAATTTGGCCACCTGATGCGGAGAGCTGACTCATTTGAAAAGACCCTGATGCTGGGAAAGATTGAGAGCAGGAGGAGAAGGGGGCGACAGACGATGAGATGGTTGGATGGCATCACTGACTCAATGGACATGGGTGCGTGGAGTCTGGGAGTTGGTGATGGACAGGGAGGCCTGGCGTGCTGTGATTCATGGGGTCTCAGAGTCGGACACGACTGAGCGACTGAACTGAGATGATGTATATATATATACATATATATGTATATATATATATCAGACATCCTGATGTGTTAGCGGCTGTGGTCACTAATACTATCTTTACATGAGCAGTGGTGAAAAAAATCTAATAAGTTCTAAAAGAAATTACATAAATTTACGAAGAAATAGTTTTTGAGAACTCGCATGTTTTGTTTTGAGATTGTGAATCAGTTTGTAGCCTTTGTGAGATGATCTTATTAATCTCTGTCTCTACCCCTAGTACAGTGCCTGGTTTGTAGTCAGCACCCAGATTAAATGTCTAAATAAATGTTGAATTTGTGAATAATGAATGAGTCAAGGGTTATGCCTAAAAGCATTATTTTCGGGTCCTGAAACACAGTGGAAATATATATCATTCAGGGTTCTCCAAAGAAACTGAGATAAGTAGTTCGTATTATTTCCAGGAATCAGCTTACCTAGTTGTGGGGGCTGGCAAGTCTAAAATCTGTAGAGCAGGCCCACAGGGTGGAAGCCTTCAGACGGCAGCTCATTCTTGAGGCAGAATTTCTACTTCCCCAGGGAAATCTCAGTTTTCCATCTTAAGGCCTTTCAACTGATTGGATGAGGCCCGTTTGCATGATCAAAGAAACCCCTTTCCTTGATAAAGTCAGCTGAATATAGATGTCAGCCCGATGTACAGAATACCAACACGCCAACACCTGGCTTGGGATTTAATGGACTGACCTAGCCAAACTGACATGTAAAATGAATCATCACAGTATCCCTGGGTTTGAGAACTTGAAGCCAAATGTGCAGCCTGGTTGGCAAACCTATGATGAGCCCCGGGGCTCCTGATGCTCTGCAAGGCCACCAGGACTAGGTTGATACTGGGACAGGACATTCTGACTAGTCACATTTAATGTGAGCAAAGAATACCTGCTTGTGTTATTAGAGACAAGGTTCGTATCATCAGGTCACTGAATAAATGCGCAACAGTACTTTCTCATAAGTCATAACAAAGATTTATGTCTGGAGAACTTTTTGTCAGTTACATTAGAGAGTGGAGAAGTACTCGCTTGGCTTGAGCCTAGAGTTTTGTTTCTTACTATGTTTGCTTCTGGATATTGTTGTTTTGATTTGTTTCTGTTTTGCCCTTTTATTTCCTCTCTAGTCGTGCTGTAGAAATTAATGCTTGCCTCTGGTTTAAAATAAATTAAGTGACTTTAACGTTGAGCAAGTAAGATGTCATTAGCATTGTTTTTTCTCTTTTTTACTTAGGTTAAGTTTTTCACTTCAATTAGCTAAAAAATTGGTGTTTTGAGTAAAGTGCAGGTGTATTTGTTTTGGGCAATGTAATGGTAAGGGCCAGGTAGATTAATGTGGATTGGTCCAATTTAGATATGAAAATCTGTGAAATTTGTGTCAGCTTAAAAATTTTAGGGAAGGATAATTGTAAAAAAAAAAATTCTTTTCCTAAATGTCTCTGTATCATGTCTGCCCCTCTTTCTGGAATGTAAATTCCTCTCCTCTCCTTCTTTCGATCTACGTGTGCAATACCTGTCTTTCTCCAATTCTGCTGATTTGCCAGCAGTCTTTCTTATTTCTTCCCCTTTTTCTCCTTTCCACTTGCTGTTGTTTAAATTCAAAGAGCTTTCTTTGGAGAAATTGAACCAAGTAATGAGGCCACATAAAACACCGAGTTCAGCAGAAAGTGATTTGCTTGTGATTAACCCTTGAAAATTGAACCACTGCCAGATAACGAAGAATGTAGTTTGAGACAACCTGCTCATTCTTCTTTTCCATTAGTAGATGAGACCCTTTCTTCCCCAGGTGTTAGGAATTCATGTACAGCTTTGCTCAGGTTTTATTTATCAAACTCGGGATGGCATGTTTTTAGAAAAGCAAGACCAAAAGGGAGCTTATGACAGCCTTTCCCTCTGCCCCACTTCTTCCTACAGACTTTCCAGAAAAAGGCAACTCCATTCTTCCAGTTGTTTAAGGCAATAACCTTGATGTCTTTTCCCCAGCTTTATTAATGTATAATTGGCAAATAAAAACTGTGTATATGTATGGATTACAACATGGTGATTTCATAGACATATACACTGTGAAACGATTACAATGCTGCTGCTGCTGCTAAGTCGCTTCAGTCGTGTCCGACTCTGTGCGACCCGAAAGACGGCAGCTCACCAGGCTCCCCTGTCCCTGGGAGTCTCCAGGCAAGAACACTGGAGTGGGTTGCCATTGCCTTCTCCAATGCATGAAAGTGAAAAGTGGAAGTGAAGTCGCTCAGTCGTGTCCGACTCTTTGCGACCCCATGGACTGCAGCCTCCCAGACTCCTCCGTCCATGGGATTTTCCAGGCAAGAGTACTGGAGTGGGAATGATTACCATAATTCAAGCTAATTAACACCTCTATCATGTCCATCACATTGTTACTTTCTGTGTATATATATGTGTGAGAACACTTAAGTTTACTCGCTAAGCAAATTTCAAGTGTAAAACTTATTCATCTAACAGGAATTTTGACCCACATTACCCCATTTCACCCACTAATCACTGTTCTACTCTCTGCTTCTATGAGTTTGACTTTTTTTCAGATTCCACATATATGTGAGGTCAATCAGTAATTTGTCCTTCTGTGTCTGACTTTATTTCATTTTGTGTTATGGCTTCCCTGGTGGCACAGACAGTAAAGAATCCACCTGCAGTGCAGGAGACCTGGGTTTGATCCCTGGGTCAGGAAGATCCCCTGGAGAAGGGAATGGCAACCCACTCCAGTATTCTTGCCTAGAGAATTCCATGGACAGAGAAGCCTGGTGAACTACAGTCCATGGGATCACAAAGAGTTGAACACATCCTGCAGGTTCATCCATGTTGTCACGAATGCTAGACTTTGCTTCTCTTTATGGGTGAATAATATTCCATTGTACATGTATACCACATTTTCATCATTCATCATCTTCTCTTTCCCTTATACCTCACATCCAGTCTCTCAACAAATCTTACTGGCTTTATCTTCAGAATATATCCAGAATCTGACCACTTCCTCCTGACTCCATCACTAATCACTTCGGTCCAAGCTACCATTATCTCCTTCCTGGATTATTTTAAATGACTCCTAGCTCATCAGTGCCTCTGTCTTTGATATGTCTTTTCTCAACACGACAACTAATGACCATTTTAGAATTGTACATATGAAGTCTTAGGCCTCTTAGAACAGACATGGCTTATTGCACTCAGAAAAACAAGTCCTTATGCTGATGCTAAGGCCTGACATTATCTGCTGTCCCCGTTGCTTCTCTGCCCTCATTTTCTGTTCCTTTTTCTCTCCTTTCTTTGTGCGTGCTGGCCTCCTGAGTGTTTGTGGGCACAGCAGTTTATACACGCTTGCCTTAGGGCCTTCAGATTTGTTGCCTCTGCCCACAATGGTTCCTCTTTAAATACTGACATGACTACACTTTCTTCCTGTTTTTCGCCACCCAAAAGTCACCTTCTCAATCAAGCTTCCTCTGGTCAATAATTTGTTGCTTTCATTGTATTAACACACGTAAATTCTCTGGTCGCTTCATTTTCTCCATTTCATGTATCACTTTCTGTGTATATTTTTCTGATTTCTATTGTTTGTTGCTGTCTGTTTGAAATACTCAGAGATGGGAGAAAGCCTCCAAATGGCTATTTGAAAAAATGCCTGACTTTTTTTATTGGGAGTTTTGGTATTTTTCTTTGTTTAGCAGTTCAATTACTCCTTATTTCTCTATGTGGATATGTGAATTGTATTCATTTAAATTTTTGTAATGAAATTTACCTGGCATAGACCCTTAATTTCATCTTCTTTGTCTTCTGTGAGACTTTTGGATGTATTTACCTGGTCCAGGATATTTTGAAACATGATTATGTGTTAATTTCTTAATTAAATTTAACTATCATTTTGCATTATATTTTCCCATTTCAATCATAATTCCACTCACTAGCAGACACCAATACACAGAACAAATAATACAAGTTCCAAAAGGCATCTGGGTAGTGAGGATGTTGCTTAAGATCATTTTCATCCCTTTATATTAATTTTTGAGAAACTGTGTGTATGCTCAGTTGTGTCCACCTCTTTGTGACCCCATGGACTGTAGCCTGCCGGGCTCCTCTGCCTGTGAAATTTCCCAGGCAAGAACACTGGAGTGGGCTGCCATTTCCTTCTCTAGGGTGTTCTTCCTGACCCAGGGATCAAACGCCCAGCTCTTGTGTCTCCTGCATTGGCAAGTGGATTCTTCACCCCTCGCGCTACCTGGGAAGCCCCTGCTGCTAAGTCGCTTCAGTTGTGTCCGATTCGGTGCAACCCCATAGACAGCAGCCTGCCAGGCTCCCCCGTCCCTGGGATTCTCCAGGCAAGAGTACTGGAGTGGGTTGCCATTTCCTTCTCCAATGCATGAGAGTGAAAAGTGAAAGTGAAGTCGCTCAGTCGTGTCCAACTCTTAGCGACCCCATGGACTGCAGCCTACCAGGCTCCTCCGTCCATGGGATTTTCCAGGCAAGAGTACTGGAGTGGGGTGCCATTGCCTTCTCCGACTAAGTACTTTGTTAGACTGGAAATCTAGAGATAAGCAGTCCCTACGTCCAGAAGGTCACATTTTAGAAGGGGTTTAAAATAGGTAAATCAGGGGAAAGTTTGGGGGAAGGATAGGTCGGGAGTTTGGGAGTAGTATGTACAAACTGCTGTATTCAAAATAAAATGCTTTTCCATTAAATAAATAAAACATACATCTAATTCCAAAAATAAAGAAATAGGCAAACTAGTATTATTAATAAAGAACGTGCTATGTACTGTAATAGAACTGCTAAGTATTGTGTTGAAACCAAAAGGTTCGTTTGGGTTTTTCTGGCAAATGAACCTTTTGGCCAACCCAATACCATGGGGTCACTGAAATGTTTTACTTGAGTGAGGAGACGGGTGATGAAATGAGGTGGCCTTAAAGCTGTTTGTTGAAAAATCAGCAGGGATTTTCCAGGAGCACTGAGCACAGAAGAACAGGAAGGATTAGGAGTGAAAGTGTGAGAGTGAAGAAAGGGCCAGCAGACACCTGCCATTGTGTGCGCAGTGCATCGGCTGTTCGTCATAGTCTTTTCTCATAATCATTCTGAGCTTCCGGTGATGCATATATCACATTCCCATTTTATAGATGAGGAAATGGGCCTAGAGACATCAGTTTAGGGTCCCAGATGTGGTAAAGATTGAGGTGAAATTAGAGCCCACACCTGATTAACTCTGAAGCCCATGGACTGTACATTCAAGGGTGAAGGGGTGGAAGACTGAGGAAGTTCATGCTTGCTTCACAGATGAAAACTGAAAAAAGCAAAGTAACAGTAGTGGCAAAGAGGAATGGGGAATGCTGTGACTCAAGGATGAGGGAGAGGGTGAAAGCCCAGCCAACAGCAGAAACCGTAATTTTATAATGGTGCTCTTTAGCATAGCCATAAGACTTTTCTCCAGCCAGATTTAGCAGTCTAGGCAAAGGATTCTTTATGGTAACTCTGCAGCCATTTTGAAATCAGTCAGCAGTTTCATTGGGAATGTACTGTTTGTTAATTTCTGCAGTGCTGTTATACATACGCTTGGACATTTTAAAATCTAAAATATTCATGTGTTGTCTATAGTCATAGGGAATGCAGCGAAAACTATGGTGTTTGGCATTTTGAGAAATATCTGAAGTTGTCATGAATTTTTAAAACTCTTAATTAAATACCGTTGGCCAAGAACACATACATTTGTTATGCGTATACATATCATCTTTGTTTTCTGTGGTGACCATGATAAGATTGTTAAAAAACGCATTTCCAAATTTGGCATGAACAGAATTTTTCTGTTTTCCTTCTATAGACCACTTTCCGAAAACACTGGCCTAGACCAGTTTAAAAGAATTAGTTGGTAGAATTTTTAACTGACTGTAACTGATGTAAATTTTGGAAATACATACCTTTTTTGTAAAAAGATCAAATTGTTCTAAATATGTGCTAGCATAATTTTATGTAGAAAAAAAAAAAACAACGGATCTAAAAATTTATTTAGATCTTTTACCTGGAAAATGTTACCTACTTTTCCAGCCATCTGAATCTTCAAAGAAAATGTTTCAAAACTAAAACTTGCTGAAGGCAGTCTTGTGGATATTTAAAATAGCAATGAAAACACCTTGTGGCATCCACATTTCCCATCTACTATCTCCTACGTGTGTGTGACGCCTATGGCAGTTTTAGCTCAGGCCAGAGTACAGGTGTGTACACATCTGTCCTTTTAAATCACACTACCTGATTTCTTTTCTTTTCAGCACATATTCCAATTTTCCAAAGTCAAAGAAATAGGAACATTTCTGTAGTTTCTATAAAGACACCGGCGTAGCATAATGGCAGTCTGGTTGCATGAGAGCAGCTTTGGACATTTAACCTGGCTATTGCCTAGCTGGTGGAAAATGACAGTGCTAGTGTTACTAATACCAGGCCTCATTCTCCACTTTGCTTTTAGATGGTCTTTTCAACGTTGTTTTTGTTCTGTTACTGACAATTTAGTTCTAAAGCATCACTGTTTAAAAAACATGCAAAAGAGAAATTGAAGCACATCATTGTGCTTGACACTAGATTAAATATGGCGTTGTGTATATAAAAGAAAAAAAAATAGATCCTGTTAGCTGATGGTACAATACTGAAGTTTAAATAAATGTGAAATAGCATAGTGCTAAAGCAAATGTAAAATTTTTTCAACGGTGGTAAAGTAGAGAAGATGTTGATGGAATTCTCAATTATTTACACAGTTATGCCAAATGAAGCATAGGCTATTTCTTTTTCTAAGCCTCAGTTAGCTTAGATGTAATTTTATACTTTAAAAAATTTGAGGTCAGATACAGGTATGGTTGAGAGTTCTCTGTGAACTGCTTGCTTAGATCTCAGATAGACTCTCTCTTGCTTCCTACTCTCTGTGTTTGCAGTTAGATGGTTACTTTTTTCTGCTTGGGTCATTCATATATGTGAAGGGTTGGGGGAACTTGTTATTGTTGTTTAGTCCCTAAGTTGTGTCCGACTCTTTGTGACCCCGTGGACTGTAGCCTGCCAGGCTCCTCTGTCCGTGGGATTTCCCAGGCAAGAATACTGGAGTGGCTTGCTGTTTCCATCTCCAAAGGATTTTCTAGACCCTGGGGTCAAACCCCTGTCTCCTGCTTGGCAGGCAGATTCTTTACTACTGAGCCACCTGGGAAGAGCTATCTAAATTCATGTCTGGAAAAAAAATTCCAGTGACTTTTTAGTGAGTGAAAAACTGTTAGGTAGTAAATAAATATTATTTTCTAGGAAACAAATGATATTCTTATTCTGGACCATTTGAGGTTCAGTTCAGTAGCTCAGCCGTGTCCAACTCTTTGTGACCCCATGAACTGCAGCATGCCAGGCCTCCCTGTCCATCAACAACTCCCGGAGTCCACCCAAATGCATGTCCATTGAGTCGGTGATGCCATCCAACCATCACATTCTCTGTCATCACCTTCTCCTTCTGCCCTCAATCTTTACACCATCAGGGACTTTTCAAATGAGTCAGTTCTTCAAATCAGGTGGCCAAAGTATTAAAGTTTCAGCTTCAACATCAGTCCTTCCAATGAATATTTAAGACTGATTTCCTTTAGGTTGGACTGGTTGGATCTCCTTGCAGTCCAAGGGATTCCCAAGGGTCTTCTCCAATACCACCGTCCAAGAGCATCAGTTCTTCTGTGCTCAGCTTTCTTTATGGTCCAACTGTCACAACCATACATGACTATTGGGAAAACCATAGCTTTGACTGTACAGACCTTTGTCAGCAAAGTACTGTCGCTGCTTTTTAATACACTGTGTAGGTTTGTCATAGCATTTCTTCCCAAGGAGCAAGCATCTTTTAATTTCATGGCTGCAGTCACCATCTGCAGTGATTTTGGAGCCCAAGAAAATTAAGTCTGTCACTGTTTCCCCATCTATTTGTCATGAAGTGATGGGACCGGATGCTATGATCTTCGTTTTCTGAATGTTGAGCTTTAAGCCAACTTTTTCACTCTCCACTGTCACTTTCATCAAGAGGCTCTTTGGTTCCTCTTCACTTTCTGCCATAAGGGTGGTGTCATCTGCATATCTGAGGTTATTGATATTTCTCCCGGCAATCTTGATTCCAGCTTGTGCTTCTTTCAGCCCAGCGTTTCTCGTGATGTACTCTGCATAGAAGTTAAATAAGCAGAGTGACAATATACAGCCTTGATGTCCTCCTTTTCCTATTTGGAACCAGTCTGTTGTTCCATGTCCACTTCTAACTGTTACTTCCTGACCTGCATAAGGGTTTCTCAAGAGGCAGGTTAGGTGGTCTGTTATTCCCATCTCTTTCAGAATTTTTCACAGTTTCTTGTGATCCACACAGTCAAAGGCTTTGGCATAGTCAATAAAGCAGAAATAGATGTTTTTCTGGAACTCTCTTGCTTTTTCCATGATCCAGTGGATGTTGGCAATTTGGTCTCTGGTTCCTCTGCCTTTTCTAAAACCAGCCTGAACATCTCGAAGTTCACAGTTCACGTATTGCTGAAGCCTGGCTTGGAGAATTTTGAGCATTACTTTACTATCATGTGAGATGAGTACAATTGTGTGGTAGTTTGAGCATTCTTTGGCACTGCCTTTCTTTGGGACTGGAATGAAAACTGACCTTTTCCAGTCCTGTGGCCACTGCTGAGTTTTCCAAATGTGCTGGCATATTGAGTGCCGCACTTTCACAGCATCATCTTTGAGGATTTGAAATAGCTCAACTGGAATTCCATCACCTCCACTAGCTTTGTTTGTAGTGATGCTAAGGCCCACTTGACTTCACATTCCAGGGTGTCTGGTTCTAGGTGAGTGATCACACCATCATGATTACCTGGGTCAGGAATATCTTTTTTGTACAGTTCTTCGTGTATTCTTGCCACCTCTTCTTAATATCTTCTGCTTCTGTTAGGTCCATACCATTTCTGTCCTTTATCGAGTCCATCTTTGCATGAAATGTTCCCTTGGTGTCCCTAATTTTCTTGAAGAGATCTCTAGTCTGTTCTGTTGTTTTCGTCTATTTCTTTGCATTGATCACTGAGGAAGGCTTTTTTATCTCTCCTTTCTATTCTTTGGAATTCTGCGCTCAAATGGGTATATCTTTCCTTTTTCCTTTGTCTTTTGCTTCTCTTCTTTTCACAGCTATTTGTAAGTCGTCCTCAGTCAGCCATTTTGCCTTTTTGCATTTCTTTTCCATGGGGATGGTCTTGGTCCCTGTCTCCTATACAATGTCAGACACTTCCATCAGGCACTGTATCTATCATATCTCGTCCCTTAAATCTATTTCTCACTTCGCTGTATAATCATAAGGGATTTGATTTAGGTCACACCTGAATGGTGTGGTGGTTTTCCCTACTTTCTTCAATTTAAGTCTGAATTTGGCAATAAGGAGTTCATGATCTGAGCCTCAGTCAGCTCCCGGTCTTGTTTTTGCTGACTGTATAGAGCTTCTCCATCTTTGGCTGCAAAGAATATAAACTGTCTGATTTCAGTGTTGACCATCTGGTGATGTCCACGTGTAGAGTCTTCTCTTGTGTTGTTGGAAGAAGGTGTTTGCTATGACCAGTGTGTTCTTGGCAAAACTCTATTAGCCTTTGCCCTGCTTCATTCCGTACTTCAAGGCCAAATTTTCCTGTTACTCCAGGTGTTTCTTGACTTCTTACTTTTGCATTCCAGTCCCCTATAATGAAAAGGATATATTTTTTGGGTGTTAGTTCTAAAAGATCTTGTAGGTCTTTATAGAACCATTTAACTTCAGCATCTGCAGCATTACCGGTTGGTGCATAGGCTTGGATTACCGTGATATTGAATGGTTTGCCTTGGAAACAAACAGAGATCCTTCTGTCATTTTTGAGATTGCAACCAAGTATTGCATTTCAGACTCTTTTGTTGACCATGATGGCTACTCCATTTCTTCTGAGGGATTCCTGCCCGCAGTAGTAGATACAATGGTCATCTGAGTTAAATTCACCCATTCCAGTCCATTTTAGTTCGCTGATTCCTAGAATGTTGACGTTCACTCTTGCCATCTCCTGTTTGACCACTTCCAATTTGCCTTGATTCATGGACCTAACATTCCAGATTCCTATGCAATATTGCTCCTTACAGCATCAGACCTTGCTTCTATCACCAGTCACATCTGCAACTGGGTATTGTTTTTGCTTTGGCTCCATCCCTTCATTCTTTCTGGAGTTATTTCTCCACTGATCTCCAGTAGCATGTTGGGCACTTACCAACCTGGGGAGTTCCTCTATTAGTTTCCTATCATTTTGCTTTTTCGTACTCTTCCTAGGGTTCTCAAGGCAAGAATAGTGAAGTGGTTTGCCATTCCCTTCTCCAGTGGACCACATTCTGTCAATCCTCTCTACCCTGACACATCCATCTCGGGTGGCTCCACATGGCAAGGCTTCCTTTCATTGAGTTAGATAAGGCTGTCATCCCTGTGATCAGATTGGCTAGTTTTCTGTGATTATGGTTTCAGTGTGTCTGCACTCTGATGCCCTCTCGAAACACCTTCCATCTCACTTGGGTTTCTCTTACCTTGGACGTGGGGTATCTCTTCAAGGCTGCTCCAGCAAAGCACAGCCACTGCTCCTTACCTTGGACCAAGTCACCCCTCCTGACCTTGAACGTGGAGTAGTTCCTCTCGGCCCTCCTGTGCCGGGGCAGCTGCCGCTCAAGATTAAAGATCTTGCCCATGAGTGTCCAGGAGTCTCCAGCAGAGGCGTGGGTCAGTGGTGGCCTGCTGCAGGGTTGGGGGCAAGAGTGTAGCAGTGAGTGCATGGGACCTTTTGAAGAAGGTCACCACTATCTTCATTACCTCCACCATAGTTTAGCCTCAGGTCAAATAACAGGGAGGGAACACAGCCCTGCCCATCAATAGAAAATTGGATTAAAGATTTACTGAGCAGGGCCCTGCCCATCAGAACAAGACCCAGTTCCCCCTAAGTCAGTCTCTCCCATCAGGAAGCTTCCATAAGCCTCTTATCCTTCTCCATCAGAGGGCAGACAGACTGAAAACCACAATCACAGAAAACTAACCAATCTGAAGTCAGGAAACACCTGGAGTAACAGGCAAATTTGGCCTTGGAATGCGGAATGAAGCAGGGCAAAGACTAATAGTTTTTCCAAGAAAATGCACTGGTCATAGCAAACACCCTCTTCCACCAACACAAGAGAAGACTCTACACATGGACATCACTAGATGGTCACCACCAAAATCAGATTAATTATATTCTTTGCAGCCAAAGATGGAGAAGCTCTATACAGTCAACAAAAACAAGACCAGGAGCTGACTGTGGCTCAGATCATGAACTCCTTATTGCCAAATTCAGACTCAAATTGAAGAAAAGTAGGGAAAACCACTAGACCATTCAGGTATGACCTAAATCAAATCCCTTATGATTATACAGTGGAAGTGAGAAATAGATTTAAGGGCCTAGATCTGATCGATAGAGTGCCTGATGAACTATGGACAGAGGTTCGTGACATTGTACAGGAGACAGGGATCAAGACCATCCCCATGGAAAAGAAATGCAAAAAAAGCAAAATGGCTGTCTGGGGAGGCCTTACAAATAGTTGTGAAAAGAAGAGAAGTGAAAAGCAAAGGAGAAAAGGAAAGATATAAGCGTCTGAATGCAGAGTTCCAAAGAATAGCAAGAAGAGATAAGAAAGCCTTCTTCAGCAGTCAATGCAAAGAAATAGAGGAAAAGAACAGAATGGGAAAGAATAGAGATCTCTTCAAGAAAATTAGAGACATCAAGGAAACATTTCATGCAAAGATGGTCTCAATAAAGGACAGAAATGGTCTGGACCTAACAGAAGCAGAAGATATTAAGAAGAGGTGGCAAGAATACACAGAAAAACTGTACAAAAAAGATCTTCATGACCCAGATAATCATGATGATGTGATCACTAATTTAGATCCAGACATCTTGGAATGTGAAGTCAAGTGGGCCTTAGAAAGCATCACTACAAACAAAGCTAGTGGAGGTGATGGAATTCCAGTTGAGCTATTTCAAATCCTCAAAGATGATGCTGTAAAAGTGCTGCACTCAATATGCCAGCACATTTGGAAAATTCAGCAGTGGCCACAGGACTGGAAAAGGTCAGTTTTCATTCCAATCTCAAAGAAAGGCAATGCCAAAGAATGCTCAAACTACTGCACAATTGCACTCATCTCACATGATAGTAAAGTAATGCTCAAAATTCTCCAAGCCAGGCTTCAGCAATACATGAATCGTGAACTCCCTGATGTTCAGGCTGGTTTTAGAAAAGGCAGAGGAACCAGAGACCAAATTGCCAACATCCGCTGGATCATAGAAAAGGCAAGAGAGTTCCAGAAAAACATCGACTTCTGCTTTTTTGACTATGCCAAAGCCTTTGACTGTGTGGATCACAAGAAACTGTGGAAAATTCTGAAAGAGATGGGAATACCAGACCACCTAACCTGCCTCTTGAGAAATCTGTATGCAGGTCAGGAAGTAACAGTTAGAACTGGACATGGAACAACAGACTGGTTCCAAATAGGAAAAGGAGGACGTCAAGACTGTATATTGTCACCCTGTTTATTTAACTTATATGCAGGTTACATCATGAGAAATGCTGGACTGGAAGAAACACAAGCTGGAATCAAGATTGCTGGGAGAAATATCAATCACCTCAGATATGCAGATGACATCACCCTTATGGCAGAAAGTGAAGGGGAGCTAAAAAGCCCCCTTTTTAGCTTTAGATGAAAGTGAAAGAGGAGAGTGAAAAGTTGGGTTAAAGCTCAACATTCAGAAAACGAAGATCATGGCATCTGGTCCCATCACTTCATGGGAAATAGATTGGGAAACAGTGTCAGACTTTTTTGGGGGGCTCCAAAATCACTGCAGATGGTGACTGCAGCCATGAAATTAAAAGACACTTACTCCTTGAAGAAAAGTTATGAGCAACCTAGATAGTATATTCTAAAGCAGAGACATTACTTTGCCAACTAAGGTCTGTCTAGTCAAGGCTATGGTTTTTCCTGTGGTCATGTATGGATATGAGAGTTGGACTGTGAAGAAGGCTGTGCACCGAAGAATTGATGCTTTTGAACTGTGGTGTTGGAGAAGACTCTCAAAGTCACCTGGACTGCAAGGAGATCCAACCAGTCCATTCTGAAGGAGATCAGCCCTGGGATTTCTTTGGAAGGAATGATGCTAAAGCTGAAGCTCCAGTACTTTGGGCACCTCATGCGAAGAGTTGACTCATTGGAAAAGACTCTGATGCTGGGAGGGATTGGGGGCAGGAGGAGAAGGGGATAACAGAGGATGAGATGGCTGAATGGCATCATGGACTCGATGGACGTGAGTCTGAACTCCGGGAGTTGGTGATGGACAGGGAGGCCTGGCGTGTTGCGATTCATGGGGTTGCAAAGAGTCGGACACGACTGAGCGACTGAACTGAACTGAACCAATCTGATCACATGGGCCACAGCCTTGTCTAACTCAGTGAAACTACGAGCCATGCCCTGTAGGGCCACCGAAGATGGACGGGTCATGGTGGAGAGGTCTGACAAAACGTAGTCCACTGGAGAAGGGAATGGCAAACCACTCCAGTATTCTTGCCTTGAGAACCCCATGAACAGTATGAAAAGGCAAAAACACTGAAAGATGAACTCCCCAGGTTGGTAGGTGCCCAACATGCTGCTGGAGATTAGTGGGGAAATAGCTCCAGAGAGACTGAAGAGACGGAGCCAAAGCTAAAACAACAGCCAGTTGTGGATATGACTGGTGATGAAAGTAAAGTTCAATGCTGTAAAGAGCAATATTGCATAGAAACTTGGAATATTAGGTCCATGAATGAAGGCAAGTTGGATGTGGTGAAACAGGAGATGGCAAGAGTGAACATCGACATTTTAGGAATCAGTGGACTAAAATGGACTGGAATGGGTGAATTTAACTCAGATGACCATCATAGCTACTACTGTGGGCAAGAATCCCTTAGAAGAAATGCAGTAGCCATCATAGTCAACAAGAGAGTCCACAATGCAATATTTTGATGCAGTTTCAAAAGCGGCAAAATGATTTCTTTTCGTTTCCAAGGCAAACCATTCAATATCACAGGAATCCAAGTCTATGCCCCAACCAGTAATGCTGAAGAAGCTGAAGTTGAATGGTTCTATGAAGACCTACAAGACCTGCCAGAACTAACTCCCAGAAAAGATGTCCTTTTCATTATACAGTACTGGAATGCAAAAGTAGGAAGTCAAGAAATACCTGAAGTAACAGACAGATTTGGCCTTGGAGTACAGAATGAAGCAGGGCAAAGGCTAAAAGAGTTTTGCCAAGAGAATGCACTGGTCATAGCAAACCTGCTATTCCAACAACACAGAAGTCGATTGTACACATGGACATCACCAGATGGTCAATACCGAAATCAGGTTGATTATATGTTGCTGCCAAAGATGGAGAAGCTTTATACAGTCAGCAAAAGCAAGACCAGGAGCTGACTGTGGCTCAGATCATGAACTCCTTTTACCAAATTCAGACTTAAATTGAAGAAAGTAGGGAAAATGACTAAACCGTTCAGGTATGACCTAAATCAAATTCCTTACATTTATACAATGAAAGTAACAAATAGATTCAAGGGATTAGATCTCATAGACAGAGTGCCTGAAGAACTATGGATGGAGGTTCATGACATTGTACAGGAGCAGGGCTCAAGATCATCCCCAAGAAAAGGAAATGCAAAAAGGCAAAATGGTTGTCTGAGGATGCCTTACAAATAGCTGTGAAAAGAAGAGAAGTGAAAGGCAAAGGAGAAAAGGAAAGAGATACTCATTTGAACTCAGAGTTCCAAAGAATAGCGAGGAGAGATAAGAAAGTCTTTTTTTTCAGTGATCAATGCAAAGAAATAGAGGAAAACAACAGAATGGGAAAGACTAGAGATCCCTTCAAGAAAATTAGAGATACCAAGGGAACATTTCATGCAAAGATGGGCACAATAAAAGACAGAAATGGTATGGACCTAACAGAAGCAGAAGATATTAAAAAGAGGTAGCAAGAATACACAGGAAAACTATACAAAAAAGATCTTCACAACCCAGATCATCACGATGGTATGATCACTCACCTAGAGCCAGACATCTTGGAATTTGAAGTCAAGTGGGCCTTAGGAAGCATCACTATGAACAAAGCTAGTGGAGGTGATGGAATTCCAGTTGAGCTATTTAAATCCTAAAAGATAATGCTGTGAGAGTGTTGCACTCAACATGCCAGCAAATTTGGAAAACTCAGCAGTGGCCATAGGACTGGAAAAGGTCAGTTTTCATTCTAATCCCAAAGAAAGGCAATGCCAAAGAATGCTCAAACTACTGCACAATTGCACTCATCTCACACACTGGTAAAGTAATGCTCAAAATTCTCCAAGCCAGGCTTCAACAGTACATGAACCATGAACTTCCAGATGTTCAAGCTGGATTTTAAAAAGGCAGAGGAACCAGAGATCAAATTGCCAATATCTACTGGATCATGGAAAAAGCAAGAGAGTTCCAGAAAAACATCTATATCTGCTTTATTGACTACACCAAAGGCTTTGAGGATCACAATAAGCTGTGGAAAATTCTGAAAGAGATGGGAATACCAGACCATCTGACCTGCCTCTTAAGAAACCTGTATGCATGTCACGAAGCAACAGTTAGAACTGGACTTGGAATACAGACTGGTTCCAAGTAGGGAAAGGAATTCGTCAAGACTATGTATTGTCACCTGCTTATTTAACTTATATGTAGAATACATCTTGAGAAACACTGGGCTGGAAGAAGCACAGGCTGGAATCAAGATTGCCGGGAGAAATATCAATAACCTCAGATATGCAGATGATACCACCCTGGTGGCAGAAAGTGAAGAAGAACTAAAGAGCTCTTGATAAAAGTGAAAGAGGAGAGTGAAAAAGTTGGCTTAAAGCTCAACATTCAGAAAATGAAGATCATGGCATCTGGTCTCATCACTTCATGGGACATAGATGGGGAAACAGTGGAATGAGTGGCACAGTTATTTCTGGGGGCTCCAGAATCACCGCAGATGGTGACTGCAGCCATGAAATTAAAAGACACTTGCTCCTTGGAAGACAAGTTGTGACCAACCGAGACAACATATTAAAAAGCAGAGACATTACTTTGCTAACAAAGTCGTCTAGTCAAAGCTATATTTTTCCAGTAGTCATGTATGGATGTGAGAGTTGGATTATAAAGAAAGCTGAATGCCAGAGAAGTGATGCTTTTGAACTGTGGTGTTGGAGAAGACTCTTGAGAGTGTCTTAGACTGCAAGGAGATCCAACCAGTCCATCCTAAAGGAAATTAGTCCTGAATATTCATTGAAAAGGCTGATGTTGAAGCTGAAACTCTTAATACTTTGGCCACCTGATGTCAAGAACTGACTCATTTGCAAAGACTCTGATGCTGGGAAAGATTGAAGGTGTGAGGAGAAGGCAACGACAGAGGATGAGATGGTTGGATGGCATCACCAACTCAATGGACATTAGTCTGAATAAACTCCAGGGGTTGGTGACGGCCAGGGAAGCCTAGCATGCTGCAGTCCATGGGGTCGCAAAGAGTCTGACATGACTGAGCGACTGACCTGAAGTGAACTGAAGGTTAAAGATAAATACCTTTGGCAGGTTAGCATTAGCACTGGAGAATCACCATGTTCAGCATCCTATAGAGGACCCATTTGATACAAGTCTTTGCTTCATTATACACTGCATCTCATGCATAATATAGTGACTTGTGTATACTCATGCTTGTGTCAGTGAGGATACTGGTAGTAATGGGTGGGTTTTGGGCACATAGTTTTATGAAGGGACTCTTTGCAGATTTGTGGGCATAGTTCAAGGTAAACAAGACAGGATGGTCAATCACCCACGGAGTAGTGACAGTTGGAAACAGTTACCTACTCAGGCAAAGAGGCAAGGGGTTGGGAACCATGCACCAGAACCCAGTGAGAGCTAGAGGCGTGGAGGAAGAGCTGCTGAACAAGAGCTGCGGCCGCAGAGGTAACATAGCAGGGAATCAATGGTACTGTTTTTCCGTCTCCTTCCACTGCTGCTTTTCTGCTGATTCTTCCTTTTGAGAAAAGCAGTTTCATGTGCACAGGCTTTCAGCCCTGCTCGACCTCATGAGAAGAGGTCTTGGACTCGGAGCACTTTTTTAGCAAAAGGTGAGGAGCTCACACGGCCTGAGTTTTGTGGGATGATCTTTTCCTGTTTCAGTCTTGCCCCCAGCTTTCAGTATCTCAGACTCCGGGGATGGTGTGGGCTAAAGAGGGGAAGGGAGCACCAGGCTGATTTCCTCTTGTCAGCTGTCATCCCCCAGCCTCATGAGACTGGTGCACATGGCCAGGCTAGAGTTGATCTTACTCTGCCCCTTCTCTGGGTAAGAAGTCTTATTCTATCCAGTGCTTGAGCATTGTGGTTGGCTTCCAAACTTTGGCACCAAGATATACTGGGCAGAGATGTTTAGAGTCCTTTTCTGTGATTGGTAGCTAGTGCTTGGTGTTTTGTGAAACCTCCTCTCATTGGCAAAACCCAACCAGTAGCAGGAGGGCAAATGCGGACTGGATAATGTAGACTTTTGAGGCAAGTGGAGACAGAGGTACAGAGCAAGTCAGGGAAGAGCGGAAAATGAACCCGGGGGGCAAGTGGACAGTAGTCATCAGCGTATTCAATACTTATTTATTGACAATTAAATTGAATTTTTAATTGTTAAACACAGTTGAGCCTTACATATTGTTAGATTAAAGTGAAAAATGACCAAATGCCTAATGGTTTAATGTTTTTGATATAAATATCTTGACATAAAAATCTCTTTAGTAAGGCAGCTATTTTGTCTCATATATATTTGAATAGTCAGAACAGTAAAAATGATATAATAATTAATCTATAAAAAAGAGCCTACCTCAAAAACCACTTCTGTGAGTCTTCTTTTACTCAGACACATTTAAAAGTACATGTGCCAAGCCACTGTGCTAAGTCCTTTATGTACATTATCACTGTTATCCTAGACATGAATCCTAGAGGAATATCCTGGAAGAATCACCCTAGAAGTGTAGATACTACTGCTTGGTGCTTGATTCATTGGTGAACAGAACAGATGCCACAAAGGGCAGAGATCTTTATATTCCAGTATTAATATTTCCACACCATTTTGTTTTGGTGGTTGTTATCATTAGTATTTCTGTTTATCAGCCATTTAGATTTTTGTTTTCTATGAAGTTCCTGACCTATTCTTTTGTCCATTTCTATTGGATTGTCTGTCTTATTAATGGGGAAGAATTTTCTGTATTTTTGAATATGTGCTTAAATTTTCTTCTATGTGTTGCAAATGAGTTCTCCCATTCTGTGGCTGGTTCAAGCTGAAATATTGAAAATATGTCAGATCTTGACAGGCACAGATAGATATTTCTAGTCAGATAAAAGAGTAAGTAGAGTTTATAAGGAAGGAAAATAAATTCACACATGAGGCAGTTGAGTACTTTGGTTAAACTGAGGATTTTAAAAGTGAACCAATGGAAAATAAGACTGGAAAAGTCAAAATACGTAGTCCCTGGGAAGCTCTGGAAAATGGCAAAAATACACCTCAACAGAACTTCCTTTTCTTTCTTCTTTAAACTTTTTATTTTGCGTATAGCTAGTTAACAGTGTTGTGGTACATTGTGTGCTGTTTCAGGTGAACAGCAAAGGGATTCAGCCAACCCAGAACATCTTCTTTAAACCAATCTCCCTTCAGTTTCAGGAGTAAATAAGTCTAGGCAACCTGAAGGGAGGGTTTCCCTTGTGGCTCAGCTGGTTAAGAATCTGCCTGCAATGCGGGGGACCTGGGTTTGATCCTGGGTTGGGAAGATCCGTGGAGAAGGGAAAGGCTACCCACCCCAGTGTTCTTGCCTGGGGAATCCCAGGGACGGGGGAGCCTGATGGGCTGCCGTCTAAGGGGTTCGCACAGAGTTGGACACGACTGAAGTGACTTAGCAGCAGTAGCAAAGGGAACCTTGAAGACTGTTTGGCCCCTCTGGCTAGCTAGCTCTAGGCTTGCCCTCTGCCAGAGAAAGAATCTTCCTTCCCTGAGATTGTCCCAGTGCTCTGCCCGGTGAGAAGGTGCATCTTAACACTGGACCTGAAGAAGCTTAGATGAACCTTCTTCGTCTCGTCTGTGAAGAGCTCTAGATTTCTCAGAGGGTGTTGCGTGCCCGAGTGCTCAGTTGCTTTAGTCGAGTCCGACTCTTTGCAAGCCTGTGGATTGTAGCCCACCAGCCTCCTCTGTCCATGGGATTCTTCGGGCAAGAATACTGGAGTGGGTTTGCTGTGCCCTTCTCCAAAGAGAGCCTTACTGGGTGTTAAAGTTAGAGCACCTTCATACGGTTGGCCTTTGTGTCCTGATGTTTATCCTTGTGGAGTCTCTTGTTGAATATTTGGGGTTTTAATTTCCTAAAACTTGTGTTCCCTTACAGAACTTGAAAACTAATGGCTGTAGGGCTTTTTGGTTTTACTGTCCTTCCAGTCTCAACCTCCATTTTTTGACTTCTGCTGCACTGATGTGAAATGAATCCATTCCTGTCCCCTGGTGAGATTGTTGTAGCTATTCTTAGTCTTTGCTGGATGTGACGGATTTGCCTCTCTCGCCACTAATCGGACAAAAACCATTTCTATAGTATCTCTCTTTAATTGTGACCCCATCAAAATTTTGATTTGGCTGCAAATACCTGAAAACCAAAAATATGAGTAGTATCTTAGGAAGCCAGAGTTTTATTTTTGTCTCATGTAAATAGAGGCTATCCAGGGGCACTGTGGCAGCTCCATGATCATCCAGACCAGTGTCCTTCCACCTCATTGTTCCTCCTTCCTCGTCCGACACAGCGGCTCCTGGTCTCACGTCTACATCGCAGCCAGCGGGAAGGAGGAATGGAGCAGGGGAGGGACATTCCCCCGCCCCCGAAAGTCTTCACAGATGCTTCGCGAACTGCTCTGCTTATATCCTATAAGCCAACATTTACTAAACAATGCTGTACCTAAGCCTAAGGGAGGCTTGGAAATATGTGTCTGGCTAAAAATAGGAATTTTTGATCCTGTAGAAGAAAGGGAGAATGGATCTTGGGGGCGTCCATTGATCTTTGCTACCTAAAACCTTTTTCTGTTGTGACTTAAATATTTTCCCCAGGTGGTTAAGGAGAAAAGCAGAGAATAATATGGAGTATATACCTAATTCAGAATTTATCTGGATGAGCTCATATTTTTAGACTCTGGATTTTTCGCTCTTATTTTAAAATTTTTACCTTGGTCTAGAAAGCTAGAAATAAGCTAGTTCTTAAGCTTTTCATCACAGTTACTAATTTTCCACAGTTTGGCTTCTTGGCTACACTTGGATATCATATTTTTAAATAGAGCAGAGTCCATTTGAGCATCATATATGTAAAGGAGGAGGAAATATTTACCTTTTATATTTATGGAAGATGAATACATTAGTACCACTGTTAAGAATAGTCTATAGAAAACATTTTAGCAACAAGTAACATAAAAGCTCTTGGTCAGAATGAAGTCAAATACATGGAAACTGAATGAAGTCTAAAATTAGTTCACTGAAAATCAGCCAATATAGTGTGTAGGAGATATAATCTCATAAGCACTGCAGATATTTAAAACTTCTACACAGCAGAGCTTGAAGAAAATGTGATATTTAACATAATTGTTCTTATTATTTTAAATGATTTACTTTAAAAACTCATATGTAGCACTGTAAATGATAATCACTTTTTTCCTCTTGTAGGCAAGAAGTTTGATAGCTGTGGGGCTGGGTATTGCAGCTCTTGGCTTTGCAGGTAAGATAAATAACGGATACATATCAATAAATGTTGTAGGAGAAATATTTCCAAATAGCTTTTAGAGTGAATTTTGAGAAGACTCAGTTTTCTGAGGTTTTTTATTTTAAGACATACATTCCCATTCTTTACAGCGTTCATAGTCCGTGAACATTTGTCAGTATAGATAAACTTTGTAGTGAAAGAAATTAATGCTACCAAAGTTTGGGAAACTAGCCCCTGTAATAACTGATCTTCCTGACGTTTTTTTTTAGTGTGAGCTATAGTATACTGTTTAAAAATAAACTTTAATGTGAAGCAGTATAAGTGATATGGGGCTCTTCTCTACGCCCATATTTATTTTTTTCTTGCAGATAAGTTTATACATTTTCTGTCAGTTCTTTCTGATGAGCTAGTTAGTCTTGGTAGTGTGTTTATTACTCAATTTAATGTATTGGTGTAATTTCTTTGGAAACCCAGGAGGATTTCTTTTACTGCCAAAATCTTTTTAGAAAGAATAGTTATAAAGATTTAAAGTAAAATTGCTATTGCTTCCAGTCATTAATTTATAATTTTAAATTACATAGCTATTCTCTAATTAAATGTTCATCTGAGAGCATTTCTTTGTTGATAAAGATTTACATTTTTCAGTTAGCTTTTGTGTCTCCTAAGGGCCATGGGTTTGATCTTATTAATTGAATCTTCTTTGTAGGTGGAGCTATTAATACATTCTATTGTGGTTATATACAATGACATCGAATAGGAAAAGAGACTTAAAAGATTTTATTTTGTTTTGCATAATGTTTAATTCCACACAACTCTATTTAAAGCACCTTACCAGTGAGAACTTTAAAATCAGGACGATCGGTGGTTCACTTTTTCTTGGTTCTTATACCATCAGAGTCTTATGTCTCATTATGTAACTATAGTTAACTACTTATGGAGGTTTCATGTGAAGAGTATCATGAAAAGGAATTCTGACAGACTTGCCCATAAACATAAAATAATTTTAGTATTAATTGCTATAGCAGAATAGGCATCAGTTCAGTTGCTCAGTTGTGTCTGACTCTTTGTAACCCCATAGACTGCAGCACGCCAGTCTTCCCTGTCCATCACCAACTCCCAGAGCTTGCTCAAACTCATGTCCATCAAGTCGGTGATACCATCTAGCCATCTCATCTTCTGTCATCCCCTTCTCTTTGCACCTTCAATCTTTCTCAGCATCAGGGTCTTTTCCAATGAGTCAGTTCTTCACAACAGGTAGCCAAAGTATTGGAGTTTCAGCTTCAGCATCAGTCCTGCCAATGAATATTCAGGACTAATTTCCTTTAGGATTGACTGGTTGGATTTCCTTGCAGTCCAAGGGACTCTAAAGAGTCTTCTCCAACACCACAGTTCAGAAGCATCATTTCTTCGGCAATTAGCTTTCTTCATAGTCCAGTTCTCATATCCATGCATGACTACTGGAGAAACCATAGCCTTAACTAGACGGACCTTTGTTGGCAAAGTAATGTCTTTGCTTTTTAATATGTCTAGGTTGGTCATAGCTTTTCTTCCAAGGAGCAAGCATCTTTTAATTTCATGGCTGCAGTCACCATCTGCGGTGATTTTGGAGCCGAAAAGAATAAAGTCTCTCACTGTTTCCATTATTTCCCCATCTATTTGCCATGAAGTGATAGGACTGGATGCCATGATCTTAGTTTTCTGAAAGCATGTCTTTCTCATTTCAAAGAAAAATCTTACATTTGAATTTGAAATAAGAATAGGCATAGTTACTTCAAATTCAAATGTAAGATTTTTATTTGAAATTAGAGAAAGATATGCTTTTGCCAAGGTCTTCTTTCTAAAATGAGAAGAATTGGTATATGTACTGCATACATATTACACTGTTGCCAAATTCATTTTACTGAGTAGAATATTAAATAGCAGGCATTTCTCTTTCATAGTCAACTACAACTAAAGTGTAGAATTTAGAAGCAAAGTATTCCTAGACTGTTAGAACTTTGTCTTCTCTTTTATGGTTAAAATAAATGTCCAAATGTCAGTTCTTAAAGCCCTTGATTGCTTTTTTACATCGAGATTGCATGACTGTGGTTTTGAAGGAATTTTGAGACACTTTAAAAGCCATGGAGACATGAGTTTGAGTAAGCTCTGGAAGTTGGTGATGTTCAGGGAAGCCTGGTGTGCTGCAGTCCGTGGGGTTCCAAAGAGTTGGACACGACTGAGCAACTGAACTGAATTGAAAAGCCATATTTTATACTGTTGGAGAATCAAATGAAAGTTGATCTCTATGTCATAAGAGATTTAGATGAGTTAGGGTTTCAGCTTTATTTAATTTTACTTTAACATTCTCCTTGGTTTCAAGAGCTTTTTGTCTCCTACTTAGGTTGACTAGGACTTCCCTGGTGGCTCAGACGGTAAAGCGTCTGTCTACAATGTTGGAGACCTGGGTTCGATCCTGGGTCGGGAAGATCCCCTGGAGAAGGAAATGGAAATCCACTCCAGTACTATTGCCTGAAAAATCCCATGGACAGAGGAGCCTGGTAGGCTACAGTCCATGGGGTCGCAAAGAGTCGGACACGACTGAGTGACTTCACTTAGGCTGACTACTTCACATCTTCCTAGGTCTAACTAGCATCCTTTATTTTTCACTGTAGCATGTTGTCTGAACAGGAATAACAGTATATTTAGACAGATAACTTATTATAAAAGATCTGTGTAGTTGAATTTTCCCAGTAGTAATCTTAATTTGCAAATAACGTGGTTAGAAACTTCAGAGGATCATAACTTTTAGAAAAGAGACACTAGTATAGCAGACACACAGTCTGGTTAGGACACACATTCTGATTGGCCTGATGCTATTTGATTCTTGTTCTGTGCCCTCAAAACAGGTTAGGACCTTTTTTGCTATTGATACTTAGTTGTCTAGTCTCAGAGGGGTTTTGATAATTAGGGTGACTAAGAAAGGAAAGTACTAAAATAAAGAAGCTTTTCGTCATCCTCTGTGAGAAATTGATAGTAAACACATTCTTTGTAAATATTTCCCATGTGATTGCTTTATTACTTTAGTGGTAACTTCATTAAAAGCAGTCCTGTGTTGTATAGATCATAAACATGACTTGTTTTCTATATACTTCAAAGTGATTATCATTGTGAGAAGCAATAGAATTGTTTTTTTTTAATTGGAGTAATTAAAATGAAATCTGTCCTCCATTTAACAAATTAGAAGTTTGAAAAAACTACTGTCTTTCTGGTAGGTTTTGAAATTGTTATTAAGCTAACATATATAAAGTAAACTATAACTGCTATGGTGAGCACCTTGTGGGTATTGGCTTTCATTACAGAAAATGTATTTGCCTTTATTCCTGTTACTATTATATTTAGGTCGCTACGCATTTCAGATCTGGAAACCTCTAGGACAAGTAATCACAGAAACTGCAAAGAAGATTTCAACTCCTGTAAGTTAAAAAAAAAATGAGTTTAGTTAGAAATCTAAACTTACTTTGAAGTTTCTTGGGCATATTATATCTATGCTTATTCCTGACTTTGCTAATTACTATATTCCTTTTAGTAGTATTACATCAACTTTGAGATAATTTACTTTCCTTGTTTAATTAGTGTTCATTTATTCATTCAGTGATTGTCCTGTGCCAGGGGCTGGGCATAGCTGGTGAACAAAACAGACATGGTCCCTGTCCAGATGGAGTATACCCCCAAATTAGTTTCATCTTGAAATTTGAAACTAGCTTCCTTGTACCACCACACCTGGCTCTCTCAAACTTGAAATTATATGATTCCAACTTTGACACCTATAGGGCTTATACATCCATCTTCCAGCGTCACGGCCACTCTGCTGAGGGGAATCTAAGTGAGGATTGAATGGGAGCAGGTGTCTAAGAAGCTGTAGTGTGTGAGCTGGGGTTTGTGACCCCTGGAGAGCATGCCCAGAAAGCTCACAGAAGCGGTGCCGCATTGACACTGACTTCTGGGAGACAGAAGATCTGGGTTACATCGGCTTGGCTTACAGCAGTTTGAGAATGAATGACCTGTTTCAGTAAAGGCATTATAGGCCCCTGAGGCTTAGTTATGAACAATAACCATACTTTAAAAGGATGACAAACGGACAGGTAGTTAAACTCAAGGACAAAAGAACTACAAGTGACTGCCGATTGAAAATGCATGTCTGTGATTAGAGGGAATGTGTATTTGTTTTCTGCTTTCCTGTTTATATTTCATCTGAAGTATTAATAGGTATTTACTAATAGCATTCATACAACAAATGTTCATTAAGCACCTACTACGTCAAAGTGAAAGTTGCTCAATCGTGTCTGACTCTTTGCAACCCCATGGACTATACAGTCCATGGAATTCTCCAGGCCAGAATACTGGAGTGGGTAGCCTTTCCCTTCTCCAGGGGATCTTCCCAGTCCAAGATCGAACGCAGGTTTCCCGCAATGCAGGCAGATTCTTTACCAGCTGAGCCGCAGGGAAGCACCTGCTCCATACTAGACACAGTTGTGGGGTAGTCATGAACCGGATACAGACACTGCCCTGTAGGAGTTTACTTTTCAGTGGAGACAATTAACAGATAAGTAAGATATGTAATATGTAGAGGTATTGAAGTTAGAAGTTTAGTTTTCTTTAAAAAACTAATCAGGGTGCATGCGTCCTAGTCACTTCAGTTGTGTCCGACTCTTTGCAACCCCATGGACTGTAGCCTACCAGGCTCCTTTTTGTCCATGGAATTTTCCAGGCAGAAATACTGGAGTGAGTTGCTGTTTCCTCCTCCAGGGGATCTTCCTAACTCAGGAATCAAACCTGTGGCCTCCTGTGTCTCCTGTCTCATCTTTACCACTGGACCACCCAAATCAGAGTAAGAGATTGATTATTTAACAGCAGAGAAGAGTCTGTGTTAGGTAGGTTAGGGAAGGTCTCTCTGAGAAGGGAACAGACCATGTGACCATCTGAAGAGCTTCCTAGGTGGTGGGAATGCTGCTGAGATCTGAGGTGGGAATGAGTTGAGTAGTAGGAGTAACTCCAGTATGAGTGTGTGGAAGGAATAGTGGTCGTTTAGGCCCACATCACTTAGAGCCAAATCAGCTATGACAAGGACTGCAGAGCTTAAGTCTGACGGAAAGCCTTTGGAAGGTTATGAGCAGGCGGGCAACAGACTAGAATAAGCCAGAGGAGAAACTGGGAAATGTGTTGAAAGGGCATTGAGACAGTCCAGGGACTAGATGATGGTCAGTGGAAATAGAGCATATGCCTGGAAATAGTGACATAAATGTCCAAGTGTTTTTCCACGTTTGTGGTTATTCAGTCCCTAAGTGGTATCCGACTCTTGGCAGCCCCAGGGACTGCAGCACGCCAGGCTCCTGTGTCCTCCACTATTTCCTGAAGAGCTGTCAAATTCATGTCCATTGAGTCAGTGATGCTCTCTAACCATCTCATCCTTTACTGATATATGTTTACGTATAGTAAATTGGGAAACTTTTAGAAATCATTTCTCTCCTGCTTGATGATCTTTAGTAGACAGACTTATAAATAGACTCACGTTTTGTAGAATTACATTATTTAACGTTGTAACGGAAGGGAGAGAAAGAAAATGAGAAACGTTTCACTGCTCTGTGAAGGCTCACAGATAAGGTGGCGTAGTTTAAGAGACCGTCATGGGTATTCTGAAAGGCGGCCCCAGCATTTCTTAATAAAAGGAAAGGGATGCATACACACTCACGCCCCCCCCCCCCCAACCTTTTCCCTTCCCTCTGGGCTTCAAGTTAAGACAAGTGGCTTTCATCTGCCCTCTTTTTCACAAAGTACTACTCATCTAGTTTGCAGTGAAGCCTCTTGGAGTATCTATCATCATCGTGATTAAACCTCAGTGAAGATATTAGTTTTTAAAAATAACTCTTTAAACATTAATTGTTTCAGGGAAATTGAAGAATGAAAAATATGCATACTTTCCCTTGACATTGATCTCAAAAAGCCAAATTCATAAGCTCGGCATTTCCAGTGTTTTGATTTTGTAACTCTGTTCATTATTAACCAGTTACTAACAGATAGGGACTGTAGTCACGCGTCAATAAATGCCTGTCACTCAAAGGAGAAGGTTCGACTCAGGTTCCTGTGGGCTCTCTCTTCATTTTTTCTCGAAGTGTATTTGCTGCTTCTATTCTTTAACATCAGTTTGTTCTTATATCTCATCTTTCTTTTTCTCATGTTTCCCTCTGCCCCGTTTTTCTGGACTGTTGCCTAGCATAGTTTCTTTTACATGGGATGTATGGAGAGTTTGTTTCTTTCCCTCTTTACATGTATAGCTGTTTGTTCTGTAAGATCCTCTTAGATTTTTTCCTTCCAATGTGTCTCTGCTCCTGGAACTCATGTTCGTGGCCTCTTTCAGCAGTTTGGTAGATTTGCTTTAACAGTTTAATTGAATGAGAGGATTGGCAGTGTGCTGTGAGCATGGAGGTGGGTTATGCCCACAGTCATGTCTCTCGTTGGACGCAAGGAGCCCAGAGGCTGTCTGGGAACCTGCAGTGTTGAGTACTATGTGTATTTTACTCCTTGGTATAAATGCCCCCTCTCCTCAGCCCTCTGGGTTCTGAAATGTTATCTATTGTTAAGCCACTCTGCTTCCCTTGAGACCTGCTCTGTACACCAAGATGCATTCCAGGCATACGATTCTCTCTTTTGGCCTGAGGGCTGAGGTGGCAGGTGGCAGCCCTTATGCCCTGTACTAATGGAGTTAGGAATGGTCTGTCTGCCGTCCTGGTTTAATTACCCTGATGTTATGTTTCGTGTTTGTTGAGCCTGGATTTAGTGTTTTTGTCTTTCTTTCCTCTGGTGATTGGGTTGCTGTTATTTTTCTGTATGTGCAGTCTTCCCTGTTTTCAACCTTTCAGGATTTCTTTGAACTTTCTGCTTTGGTACTTGTTCCATTTCTTGTTTTCTAGGCCTATTATGCATTTTTCTTGTTTAAAATATCTCATTTCTCATTTCAAAGAGCCTTTGGAAAGTAAAAAACTAATTTTCAGTCTGCTATTTTGAATCAGAGCCTTTTACTTAATTTCTTAAAGTACTCATGTGTGTTTATTGACTCAGCTATTGTCTAATTACCCCTAATTTTTTTCTGGAGGAAAAACCCAAGTCGTTCATCTTCTTTTGAGGCTCTTATTTTTCTATTTGTGAATTTGCCTTTTTACTTGAATACAAGTTTTTAAAATTGGACTTAAATTGTTTTTATGGTTAGGTGAAATTCATGGAAATAACACTAATTAAAACTATCCCTCTGTGGATCTATAAATCAAATAGATGATTCTACATAATTAAAGTTTATACTTTATGTTAAATGTAAAATGTATTTCTTCTCTTAAGACTATGGAATGATGTATTTTTCTGGTTGTTTGGAGGGCTGTGATGTTTCAAGTAATTGAGTAAATTAGCTAATGAAGACTTTCATTTAACTTGGTTCATTTCACATCATTTGTGATAATATATAGCACTACAGCATTCAATGTTAAATTTTAGTGGGAAAATTATTTTGACTTTTGTTTATATAGTTATATATTTTATGACTAAAATAATACAAATAATAATTTGTAAGGATCAGAGTATCTTTCAAATAGACAACAGAATAAATCCCACTCTCTGTTCTTGGAAATTCTATTAGAAAAATGTAACTACTCCATCTGTTTGATATAGTTGTTCCTTATTGTAATCACATTTTTTGTGAATCTTACCATTTTGTTGACCCACCAGTGTTGTCAGAAAACAGTTCTGCATTGCCTGTTTCTATATAAGCTAATAATATAATGCAGTATAGGTATGTTATATTTGTAAGCTTCAAAGGGCTTACAATTTCAATTAAAAATTATGTAATAAAAACCTAAAATCCATATGAGTTTAGAAGGCATGATTTTGTCTTCTGTCTACTATTCTATATATAGCCCCAAATATTAAATATCTGTCCTCAAAAACGATCAAGTTCCTTCAGAAGGATAGTGATGATGGTATGCTTACAGATTGACTTACTTGAAAGCAGGTCAGTATTTATGGTCTGAGCCTCATCCAGATGCTAAACTTCAACCTTGTCTTAGTTTTCTTTAACATTTTCTACCTAGAAAAAAAAAAAGTAAAAAAATTGCTTGGATATAATAGCCGCTTTTAGGGTTAATGAACTTGTTGAATATAGTGGAAATGACAGTTTATGAAATATCATCAATTTATGTTTATTGTATGCTGAACACTTCAGAATTTGGAACTCCCAAAGGTAGATACTCATAGAAATATTAGGGAGTAAGGTGTGCATCTAGTAAAAATTTTAGCTGCTTGAGAGAAACCTTAAAGCCAGCTGTTTTTCCTCTGTTAAAGCCCCGCTCCTGTGTGTGTATTCCCTATACAGCTCTTATTCTTTTACGTATTCCTGTGTGTGTGCGCTTGTGTATATATACATAATTTGTCCATATTAATATGTGTACTGAAACAGTTTGGTTCCCTTCCAGTTTGGAGGTGGAGATTGTTCTTTGTTTTCTCACTAGATTGTTAATTACTTGGAATTTGGAGTGGGACCTTATAGTCCTCACAGCACTGGCACACTGGCAGAGGAACAACGGTGTGATGAAGGACAGAATTTCACTTGTCTCATTTGAAAAGTTCCTGGCACATATTAGGTGCTGAAGTATTTGTTGAAGGATTAATTGTCAGGGGATTATTACCAATGGAAATTTATGACAAGCTGGTCAAAAAGAACAAGTTATATAAATGACCAGATCTGGCTCCCTGGGACTCTTTTTATACTCTAGTAATTTCCTTGGTTTCCTTTATTTAGTCCTTTTTAAAAAAAAATTGTATAAGTAACCATGTTCATTGTTGAAAATTTAGAAAGTATAAATGAACATGAAGAAAATAATATTCATAATTCCACCACCCCAAAATAACATTGAGGGGTTATATACTTTCAGATTTTGTTTTATGCAAGTGCATACTTATTTATCATTCCTTAGGAAAGGGTTCACATTTTAGAAACATGTGCTCATTCAATCACGTATGTATATTTTTCCTTGGTAAAGTTGAGTTCATGCATGCAGTTTGCTCTAAGAGCTCCTGAAAACAGTTGTCTCTCTGCTGTCTCCTATTCCTTTCTTCCTGTTCTCTCCTAAACTCACTCTAATCAAACCTTCATGCCCAGTCCCTTCAATTAGCCTTAGGTTTGCTGCTGCTAAGTCGCTTCAATCGTGTCCGACTCTGTGCTACCCCATAGATGGCAGCCCACGAGGCTCCCCCATCCCTGGGATTCTCCAGGCAAGAACACTGGAGTCAATTGCCATTTCCTTCTCCAATGCATGAAAGTGAAAAGTGAAAGTGAAGTCATTCAGTCGTGTCTGACTCTTAGCGACTCCATGGACTGCAGCCCACCAGGCTCCTCTGTCCATGGGATTTTCCAGGCAAGAGTAGTGGAGTGGGTTGCCATTGCTTTCTCCGCAGAGCCTTAGGTTTAGCAAAGGTTAAATTCAGAGGTTTAGCCTCAGCTCTGCTCCTATTTGACCTGTCGGAAGCACTTGAAACTGTTTTCCACTTCGTCACTTTGGGCCTGCTTCTCCTCCCCCCCGCACTGCTGGGCCTTGGCAGTGTCTGTTGCTGACCCCTCTCCGTTTCTCTGCCACTGAATGTTGCCGTCTCTAGGGCTCAGTCTTCCCACTTCTTAGCTACACTCCGGCTCCAGGTGATCTTGTTTAGTCTCATGGCTTTAAATTCCGTCTGTGTACTCATAATTCCCCAATGTTATCTCCAGGTCAGACATTTCCTCCACTTACATACATAGTAGACTTCTGAAACTTAATATAACCAAAACCAATCTCCTGATATCTATTACCCACAAAAAACAAATAACCACTCCTCCTCTAAGTCAATAATTGGCAATTTAGGCCAGAAACCTTGCAGTCATTTGCAGTTGAAGTTCTCTGGAAAGCAGAATGAGACACAGATTAGCAAGCTGTTAGTTTATAGAGAATGCTCTGAGGACCAACAGCTCCAGAAGGCAAGAGAGGGAAGAAGGGTGGAGGGATAATTTAGGCTGCAGTGCGGTCTTAGCAAGGCCTGAGGCAGCCGGTGTGGGCACGGGCGCCTCTGACTCTCAGGTGACTCATCGTGGTTGTCCTAGGTTGTGGCAAGGGCCGTGAAACTAAGTGACATCACCTGGAAAGTAAATAAGAAGCTCAAGGACTGAGTCCTGGGGAACTCCAGGGTTTGCACCATGATGTCAGCTGGTCGTCAGCCAGAGGCTGCCCTGGGAAGGGGGCATGGGCTTGGCATTCTTCAGCCGAGGCCATTGCTGGAGTTTGACAGCACAATGCTGTCTGCCAGCAGCAGCCCGGTGGTCTGAGGAGTAAGTGCCTTACTTCTGAGGGGGCCCTGTGCTGAGCACGCCAGTGTTCACTGCCCCATCTCTCCCTGCGTTTTCTCATATTCCACGTTCAGTCCAAGCAAAGGTCATTTCTGCTCTCCATATCCATCCCAAATCTGACGGCTCTGGCTTCTTCCTCTTCTACCAGTTTGGCCCAAACCACCCCTGTCTCCTGCCTAGATTATGGTTGTGTCCTCTTACTGGTCTCCTGCCTCCACTCTGTACCTGTCTCCGCACAGCAGAGTAATCCTCTTAATTAATCTCATTTGTGTACGTATTTGTGGCTGTGCTGGGGCTTCTTCGCTGCATGGGCTTCTCTGTAGAGGCAGCAAGTGGGGACTGCTCTCTGGTTGCTGTGTGTGGGCTTCTCATTGCAGCAGCTTCTAGTGCACAGGCTTCACTGGTGGTGGCCCGTGTGCTCAGTAGTTCTGGCTCCCGGGCCCTAGAGCACAGCCTCAGTAGTTGGCGTGTGGACTTGGTTGCTCCATGGCCTGTGAGATCTTCCCAGATCAGAGATCAAAGCCCTGTCTCCTGCATTGGCAAGCAGATTCTTATTCACTGAGCCGCCAGGGATGCCCTGGAGTAGTCCAAGTCAAATCTGGGTGCCCCGTGCTCTGGCTGTCCTGCCCCTGAGAGTAAAGTCCCCTGTCGTTCCCAACCTCCAGGGCCCTCCCCGTGGCCTCAGCCCCTCCCCTGCCACCCCTCTCCTCCCTGCTCGGGCCTCTCCAGCCACGCTGACCCTGCAGTCCAGTCTTCTGACCCCTCTTTGGCCTTCCTGTCTGCTCTCCTGATGTCCTCTCTATTTCGTCAGTTTCTCCTCCTCTTTCTCAGTCAGCCAGTCTTGTAGGTTAAAAAGATGTCTGTCATCTCAGCAGTAACTTGGTCAAGGTTATCCAATGAGAAAATCCCTGTAGAGCTTAGAAAAAGCTGAAGCCGTTTGTTTCTACCGGTCTCCTTTATTCCTTCAGTGTAGGAGCATTAGCGTATTGGGACGTGGAAACCATTGTTGATGCCCAGGTTCGTTGTCCAGTGCTCTCCCGCCCCACCTCCCACGATTCCAGGTTGGCTTCCGGAAAACCCATTACTCCCACTGCAGCTGTGTGGTGGGGTCGAGGTCCTGCCCCTTCATACGTGGAACTAATCATTTCCCGCTCTTTGTTCCCTGCACAGAGCTTTTCATCCTACTATAAAGGAGGATTCGAACAGAAAATGAGTAGGCGAGAAGCAAGTCTCATTTTGGGTATAAGGTAGGTGTGCTGCGTAAGTGTTATTTTGCTCTGTGGCTGAGTTTGTCTTGAAAAAGGAGAAAATGTGACAGTAAAATTACCCTTATATCTTAAATTGTGAATAGGAGGCAGAGGAGAAAATAGCGAAGTTTTACATCTCAAACCTTGAGTCTAAGAGATTATCCTACTACTTCTAAAACAAAAAAAATCAGTCATAGTTCTGATGTGCCTTAATTCCTTAACAAGGAGCTGTTGTATTTGAACACTAAAATTTCAATGCAATTATCAAAATCCCTTATTGTGACATTAAATTCTTCCTGAATTCAGTTTTCTAATTTGATCTGAATCGTATTTTCAATTATAACATGGAATCTGTTTCACAATTCTTCTCTAGTTCCAGAATTTGACACCTAGCATATTATATTATTTCTGTCCTTTATCGAGCCCATCTTTGCATGAAATGTTCCCTTGGTATCTCTAATTTTCTCGAAGAGATCTCTAGTCTTTACTATTCTGTTGGCAGAAGATATTAAGAAGAGGTGGCAAGAATACACAGAAGAACTGTACAAAAAAGAGCTTCATGACCCAGATAATCTAGGTGATCACTCACCTAGAGCCAGACATCCTGGAATGTGAAGTCAAGTGGGCCTCAGGAAGCATCACTGTGAATAAAGCAAGTGGAGGTAATGGAATTCCAGTTGAGCTATTTCAAATCCTGAAAGATGATGCTGTGAAAGTGCTGCACTCAATATGCCAGCACATTTGGGAAACTCAGCAGTGGCCACAGGACTGGAAAAGGTCAGTTTTCATTCCAATCCCAAAGAAAGGCAATGCCAAAGAATGCTCAACTACTGCACAGTTGCACTCATCTCACACACCGGTAAAGTAATGCTCAAAATTCTCCAAGCCAGGCTTCAGCAGTACGTGAACCGTGAACTTCCAGATGTTCAGGCTGGTTTTAGGAAAGGCAGAGGAACCAGAGATCAAATTGCCAACATCCTCTGGATTATCAAAAAAGCAAGAGAGTTCCAGAAGAAACATCGACTTCTGCTTTCTTGACTATGCCAAAGCCTTTGACGGTGTGGATCACAAGAAACTGTGGAAAATTCTGAAAGAGATGGGAATACCAGACCACCTGACCTGCCTCTTGAGAAACCTATATACAGGTCAGGAAGCAGTAGTTAGAACTGGACATGGAACAACAGACTGGTTCCGGATAGGAAAAGGAGTATGTCAAGGCTGTATATTGTCATCCTGCTTATTTAACTTATATGCAGAGTACATCATGAGAAATGCTGGGCTGAAAGAAGCACAAGCTGGAATCAAGATTGCCAGGAGAAATATCAATAACCTCAGATATGCAGAAGACACCACCCTTATGGCAGAAAGTGAAGAGGAACTAAAAAGCCTCTTGATGAAAGTGAAAGAGGAGAGTGAAAAAGTTGGCCTAAAGCTCAACATTCAGAAAACTGAGATCATGGTATCTGGTCCCATCACTTCACGGGAAATAGATGGGGAAACAGTGTCAGACTTCATTTTTAGGGGCTCCAAAATCACTGCAGATGGTGACTGCAGCCATGAAATTAAAAGACGCTTACTCCTTGGAGGGAAAGTTATGACCAACCTAGATAGCATATTGAAAAGCAGAGACATTACTTTGCCGACTAACGTCCGTCTAGTCAAGGCTATGGTTTTTCCAGTAGTCATGTATGGATGTGAGAGTTGGACTGTGAAGAAAGCTGAGCACCAAAGAATTGATGCTTTTGAACTATGGTGTTAGAGAAGACTCTTGAGAGTCCCTTGGACTCTCAAAGCCAGTCCATTCTAAAGGGAATCAGTCCTGGGTGTTCATTGGAAGGCCTGATGCTAAAGCTGAAACTCTAATACTTTGGCTACCTCATGCGAAGAGTTGATTCACTGGAAAAGACTCTGATCCTGGGAGGGATTGGGGGCAGGAGGAGAAGGGGACGACAGGATGAGATGGCTGGATGGCATCACCAACTCGATGCACATGAGTTTGAGTGGACTCTGGGAGTTGGTGATGGACAGGGAGGCCTGGCGTGCTGCTATTCATGGGGTTGCAAAGAGTCGGACACGACTGAGTGACTGAACTGAACTGATGTTTTATTATACTTATTTCACCTTAGCAGCCATTTATTGTCTGACTTTGGACAGTGTAGGAGATAGTTAATGATCCTTTGTGATTACTGTATGATATCATTTAACCCTGAGAGTTAAGAATACATCGAAATGGCAACCCACTCCAGTATTCTTGCCGGGAGAATCCCAGGGACGGGGGAGCCTGGTGGGCTGCCTTCTATGGGGGCGCACAGAGTTGGACACGACTAAAGCAACTTAGCAGCAGCAGCAGCAGCATAGATTTACCAGTATCTATATTTGTTTATGTTCCCTAGAGCTCACTCAAAATTTTATTTGCGTTGGTTATAGTATGTTACCTACAACAAATCTTACGGTGACTTAGTCAACATAATTAAGCAGAATAGATCATAAAGTCCTATATTGAGAGAATTTTTAAATCTCTTGTAGGTTAGCAGATATTTAAAGCCAAAACATTTTGTAATTTCTTATGACTAATCAGAAAAAAAAAACAACACCACCACAAAAGGTGGGTAGGGGAGAAACAGGTCAGTTTAGCTTGGTGCTTGATTTAAATATAAAAAGAAATGAGCTTTCTCACCAGGAATACGAAAAAAAGAAATTATTTTAAGCAGGGGAACCACACTGTTAAATTAGCTTTGCTGTTAACTATTCTTTGGTTTAATATTATTCTGAATGCCACTGTTATTTTTCTGAGGTCCCGTATCATCCCATTCTGGATATGTGTATACAAAGTACATTACTAATCCAAACAAAAGTTTTTGAGGATATCATTTAATATCATCCAAGGTACTCCTGTTTTTCGGATAGATAATTCGGAGTTGACTTAAGATACATGGTTATTAAGTTTTATTCCATTGAGCAGGAAGCTGTACAGAATTTCACAAGGAAAATTGAGTGACTAACAGCACAGACTCTGATAACAGTGAATCTGGGTACAATATCAGTTTTACCACTTGTTAGCTGCATGGCCTTAGTCTCCTCATTAGTTTCTACTGCATAGGACTGCTGCAAAAATTAACACATAGGAGGTTTTTTTAGCATAAACCTAGCACTTAGTAACTACTCAGGAGATACCAGCTAAGCAAACAGATTCTGAGGCACTGATTTTTAGCTTTTATGCAGTTCAGCTTCTTCATTTTTGATTTGCAACTAATACTACTTTGTCTTGTTGGAATAATGTGAAATGCCCTGAGTGGTACCTTTTTTATCAAAGAAAGAAAGTGGAGTCGCTCAGTCATGTCTGATTCTTTGCGACCCCATGGACTGTAGCCTACCAGGGTCCTCTGTCCATGGGATTTTCCCGGCAGTAGTACTGGAGTGGGGTGCCATTTCCTTCTCCAAGGGATCTTCCCTAAGGGATCGAACCTGGGTCTCCCGCATTGTAGACAGACGTTTTACTGTCTGAGCCACCAGGGAAGTCCTTTTTTGAAGTGCTTACCAAAGAACAGGTGCTGAATAAAGGTTGGTCCCCTCTCTTCCTGTCTCTCTCATGAGTGCAAAGTCTAAATATCTGCCTTTAATGCATTAAATAGAAAGGTAAAATTTATTTACTTTCCTCTAGTCCTTTCTTTCAGTCAGGCAGTGTTGTTTTGAGGAGATTCTGTTAAGATGTGACTACATTGCTGTGGTTCCATTTTCCTTGGTCTTGGAATCCAGATGATTTAGACTGTATGACAAGTAGGTAAAGATAAAATGGAGCTGACTCTGTTAACACCCTGTTTAAAAACAAAGAAATTCTCTTTGTTACTAGATGATTCTATGTTTTCTTACCATATTGAATAAAGCCTAAAATATTTTACTGAGTTGCTTGGGAAAACTTAACCTGCTATTTTCTGAAATTATACATACATTTGTGATATTCAGACTTTCTAAAAACTTCTGTGGAACTTTCTTTAAATGTTATTTAATAGACTAGTAGTAGAAAAAGGTGAAACTAAAGCTGCTTTATTTGCTTCAGGATCAGGGAACACTGCTCTGTTCTACACACCCTAATCCCCTACTCTCAGTCAAATACATTCCAGGGAGCAGTTTGAAATCCCTGATCTGGGCAAAATTATATTTCAAGTTCCATTTTCAGTTCATAGTGAAATTATCTAGGCTGGAGATATATCAGAGCTACATTTAATTTTTAATGCTTTGTTTAAGAACTAAGATTCTCTCATTTAGGTAGGTGCTTTGTTTCTAGGAATGTATCTATTTCTTCTAGGGTTTCCAGTTTCTTATTGTATAGTACAGTTTCTTATACTCTTATGCTTTGTATTTCTATTATATCAGTTGTAATCTCTCCATTTTCATTTCTGATTTTACCTGAATTCTCTTTTTTCTTGGTGAATGTAGCTTCTGGTTTGTCTGTTTTCTTTACATTCTCCAAAAAAAAAAAAAAAAAAAAAAAAGCTTTTGGTTTCATTGATTTCTTTTTTCTTTTTTTTTGGTCTTTTAGTCTCTATTTCATTTATTTTCACTGTCCTTCTACTAATTTTAGGCTTAGTTTGTTCTTCCTATACTTCCCTGAGGTGTAGAGTTAGGTTGTTTGAGTTCTTTTCTTTCCCCTTAATGTAGGATTTTAATACTATAAACTTTCCTCTGAGAACTGCTTTGGCTGCATCCCAGAAGTTTTAGTAGGTTGTTTCTTTGTCTCAGGATATAGTTTTATTTTTATTTTTGGCTTCCCCTTTAACTTAAGACTTATTTTTTTTCTTTATAGAAGAATAATTTATATGCTTATGTAGCAATTGATAGTGTATTTTTAGCATGTTTGATGGTCTGTTATTTAACCCCAGGAGATTAGAAGCAGCAAGTAACTGGCAAGTAACAGCTTGAGACTAGGATCCTGCCAGAATGGAGGACTGGCAGCTGACAGCAAGGAATGAGGTGTTGAAAACAGAATGTAAACATTTTCTGACCAATTAGTAGAAGGGCAAGCAAACCTCTGCAGACCTTGAGAATTTCTTTCCTCTTAACTGATACTCGTGGTAATGTTTTTTGAGTCATTCAAGAAATGTTAGATTAGATTATTTATACTTCACTTTTTTAATGTACATTTTTACTTATGAGAAAATTATAGCTCAGAGAGTTAAGTAAGCAAGACACAGTTTTATAGGTAATGAGCAATGGATTTAAACCTGTGTCTTAGAATATCTCTAAAAGTACCTGCTATTAGTCCCTGTAATATGTGTGGTTCATCCATACAGATAATTTTGAGTTCCATAGCAACCACCATGTGCTTTGAGTTACCCACTGTTACTTCCGTTTGAGGCCCAGAAAAATAGTTTAGATAAGCTAGTGTAAATATTAAGTAGCAACACCAGGATTTTGTTACTATTAGTGTAAATTTTTTTCCTTGCCTGGAAAATGTACTAGAAAGAAGGATTTCCAGTACTTGAATAAATTAGGTTTTACATGGATAATTTTAGGCTTATTTAACTTTCTTCTTCAATTTTTGTTTAGAGTTTAGGCTCTCACAGCCAAGCTTTTCCCATAGATTTCTCACAAAACTAAATAAATTAATGAGCTATGAAGAGTTTTGAGATGTTCTGTTGAAAGATAATAATAGTAAAAACTAACTATTATGGAACATTTGCTACACACACCAGACCTTGTTGAAGCACTTCGTTGGCATTAACTAATTTAATCCCTTGTAATTACTTTATGAGGACTATGTTGTTTGGCACTGTTTTACAATGAAGAAACTGAAGCACAGAGAGGGTATAAAATTTGGCCAAGGGTACCCCATCCTTCTTGGAGTAGGAAAAGGCAACCCACTCCAGTATTCTTGCCTGGAAAATCCCATGGACAGAGGAGCCTGGCGGGCTTCAGTCCATGGGGTCACAAAGAGTCAGAGCTGACTGATTGTGTGAGCACACACACCCCATCCTTCATGGCAATGCTGGGATTAAAATCCTGCTGTCAGGGAGCTCTAGAGTTCAGATACCTGTTTGGTACTCATATGTACTGCCTCCCCCCAGAAGAGCTTGAAGCACCAGTTTTCATGCTCAAAGTAGTAGTCTATAGACTGTGATTTCCCTGTCCTATTTCTTGTGGATGTGTTTTTTAAATTGAGACAAAGGACTGAAGAAAGGTACATGCAGCATTGAATCTGATTTATTTTGATGGTTCGTAGAATGAAATGACAAGCTGTAATTTTATATTTATCCACAAGATGGTGAAAGTCTCATTAGTTTTTAATTTCTTGAAACTCATATGAACTGTTAATTTATAATCTGCATTTGACGCTATTTGTTATAAGCACTTTTCTCTTTACAGCCCATCTGCCAGTAAGGCCAAGATTAGAGCAGCTCACAGGAGAATCATGATTTTGAATCACCCAGATAAAGGTAGGTAAAATTCCTGTTTTTCACAATATGTGAATCAGAATATGGTCTGAATTTCTTTGTTTACTTAAACTCATTATAAATGATGGTAGTTGAAATGGAAATTTATGTGTCACACGTGTTGTGATTTTTCTTATAAATAAATGAGCCTTTAGACTGGAGTTCAGTGACTCACAGAAGTGATAGATTTATAGTTATCAGCTTTTGAGAACTTAGTTCCTGATTTCTATATGTAACTTATCTAACCCCTGTTTGAGGCTCCTAGCATTTTGATGGAAAAGAGAAAAGATGAATTGTGGACTGTTTGATTGTATAAACTGATTTGGGCATAATGAATTGTATTTGTTTAACCTTATACATAAAAGCACAAGATTTAGAGGATATTCTCTAAATCTCTGCATGTATATCACACATGATGCTGAGTTTCTTAATTTTATTTTGGAAGGCTCAGAGGCTGAGCCATTTGTTTTTCACTGGCCAGGTTTTTAATGTAAATTTATCTTACAGAAAGACAATTATTATAACTTTAACTACACTACAGCTGCTTGAGAGAGAAAGCCCATATGTTCATTACTGTTTCTGCTCTACAATAACAGATGGTGGAAAGTTACACTGTATTTTAGGAGTCAAAAGTGGGGGTGGCAGGTGAGGGGGGCAGAGAGTGCAGGGTTTCTTGTATCCTTACAGACTTTTAATTTTTGAATTATTTTGACAAAAGTTAAAAGCAAATTTTGGGTTCCTCTCCACCCTGACTCCAAAATAAGGCATTCTTTTTTAGCTTTCTTACTTAATTGCTAACTATAAAAATTCTTTTCACTAAATATCATCTCCTTTGGTTTTTGCACTTGGTATTTCATGTGAATAAACCAGAGACTAAACTTTGAAAAGAGGTTTTGCTTAAAATTTCTTAACAGCTTCAACAGTTACTCAAAGATCCATTCAACTAATTTACTTTGCATTGTGGGCTTTCAGAGTAATTGACTCAGAAACGAATGTGTTTTAAGGGCCTACTTGAAGCTTTCTGTCTCCTAAACATCTTCCATCCCTTCCAGGTCAAGAGTATGGCATTCTCTGATTGATTGCAGGGGGATCAAGCACTTACCTCTTTCAGATGATTGACAAGTTATTGATTGTGTCTACTGGCAAAGAATTAAGCTCTAAAATGTTTCTAAAAGAATATGTATTTTAAGATACTTTCAGTTAAAAAAAAAAGAATGTTTATGTTTGTTATAAGCCAGTAGTGGTTAAAGAATTATTTTATTTATTCTGAGATTGTATATTTATGAGAAGTGGGGCTGTTGGCTCCCCATAATGTGCTTACTAATATCCTCCAGTATGGTGGCATTGTGGGAGGGCATGGGTGCAGAAGTGTTATTCCCTGACTTTTGCCTTCTAACTAGCAGCATAGTCTTGAACATCCCTTAATCTCTCTAAATGTCAGTGTTATCATCTACAAAATGAATGGATTTTTCCCATGCCTTTTTTGGGTACATGATGTAATGTTTTTATGCTGTTGCTGCTAAATTGCTTCAGTCGTGTCTGACTCTGCAACCCCATAGACGGCAGCCCACCAGGCTCCCCCGTCTCTGGGATTCTCCAGGAAAGAACACTGGAGTGGGTTGCCATTTCCTTCTCCAATGCATCAAAGTGAAAAGTGAAAGTGAAGTCACTCAATTGTGTCCAACTCTTCATGACCCCATGGACTGCAGCCCACCAGGCTCCTCTGTCCATGGGATTTTCCAGGCAAGAGTACTGGAGTGGGCTGCCATTGCCTTCTCCTAATGTTTTTATATACCTGTTCAATTAATGAAGAACCCTATCTCTCTATTTGGATCACATTTATAACTAATGAAAGATGCTTTTAATCAACAGTAGTCAATAACAGATGTGTTGACAACTGGAGACATCTTGTCCATATAGTTGCTCATTCATCCAACATTTTACAACATTTGAGTTTCAGAGAGTTCTTAGACTTCTTAAAACCCATCCATATATTCATAGTTAAGAATTCCTGCTCTAGTAAAAAGTGTGATGATTTTAAGGAATATTGCAGCTACTTGAGGGAAAATAATTTATGTATGTTGGAGCTGGGAAATAATCATAAATCTGGAAACTGTCCCTTCAAAGGGAACGTTGTTTTGTTTCATTTTTAAAGGGAAGAAGATAATGAATTTTGTTGTTGTTTATTTTTATAATGGTTTACATATTCTGATTTCTAACTCTGCAGTAGTTTTTTTTTTTTTTTTCAAGGAATATTTATTTATTTATTAGTCTGCACAGAATCTTAAGTTGTGGCATATGGGATCTAATGCCCTGACCAGGAAAGTGTGAGAATGGGCAGGCTTTTCCGGGTGGCTCAGACCGTAAAGAATCTGCCTACAGTGCAGGAGACCCGGGTTTGATCCCTGTTTCTTATAGATCCTCTGGAGGAGGGAATGGCTTCCCACTCCAGTATTCTTGCCTAGAGAATCATATGGACAGAGGAGCCTGGTAGGCTACAGTCCATGGGGTCTCAAAGAGTTTGACGCAACTGAGCAACTAAGCATGTGAGAATCTGCAACTCTCAATTTGCCTCCTCTGTTTATAACTCTTCACCATATTTGCTTTGGCCAGGTCACCCTTGAGTGTTATATAGGTGGTTAAAAAAATTTGACTCCTCTACCCAATGCTTCTGAAATTCATGAATCTTTTCCCTACCCCCCAAATGACTTTTCTCTTGGTTTTGCCACCAGCTGGTAAAACAAAAGCTAGAACTTCAAATGTGTGATCAATGATAATTTGTTACATATTTCATTATCACCTTGGGCAGAGAAAGTGACACCAGAAAAAATAGGTGTGGAAATGAAGTAAATTTTTTGTAACCAGTTTTAAGTGAGCATTCAGATGTACTTTGGTAAAAAGTAAATTTTGCCTTTTCTTTGAGTGAAAAAAAGTTAATGCAGTAAAAATGTCTCAGATCTTTGATGTAATGCCTTTAGAATACCTTTTAATTAGATTATAGTTTAAAAAATTACTGGAGAAAAAGATTGGTTGTTATGAAGTCAGTAGTAGTAGTGTTCGTCGCTAAGTTGTGTCCGACTCTTTGTGACCCCATGGACTGTAGCCCACCAGGCTCCTCTGTCCATGAAATTCTCCAGGCAAGAATACTAGAGTGGGTAGCCATACCCTCTTCCAGGGAATCTTCCTGACCCAGAGATCAAACCCGGTCTCCTCCATTGCAGGCAGACTCTTTACCATTTGAGCCACTAAGGAAGCCCATATGAAGTTGGTGAAAGTGAAAGTCACATCCAACTCTTTACGACCTCATGGACTGTAGCCTCCCAGGCTCCTCTGTCCATGGAATTCTGCAGGCAAGAATACTGGAGTTGGTAGCCATTCCATTCTCCAAGGGATCTTCCCAACCCAGGGATTGAACCCAGGTCTTCCACATTGCAGGCAGATTCTCTACTGTCTTGAGGCATCGGGAAGCCCAAGACAACTGGAGTAAATAGCCTATCCCTTCTCTAGGGGATCTTCCCGAAGCAGGGTCTCCTGCATTGCAGGCAGATTCTTTACCAGCTGAGCTACCAGGGAAGCCCCAGGTAACTTGAAATCAGTAGTTTGACATTAATGCCTAACAAAAGTACAAAGGAAAACAGACTAAGTTAACTTTGAAAAGCTATGGAATCTCTCATAGACTACCTAATCCATGCTTCTCAAAGTGTAGTTTGCCTGTTCGTTCCAGGCCAGTTTGTTAGCTGTGTGCAAGAAATAAAAAACTAAAATCAAAAGTAAGCCTTCAGACATCTTACCCATTTGACATTGTTGTGACATCAAGTATGGGATAGCTTTGTGTTTTGTAAAATATTGGTCCACCACACAGTAGAAGACAATTTTTTAAAGTGCTTCACCATGCAACATCACTTTCAGTCTGCCTCAACCTTAAAGAGATCACTATCTTAATGTATAATATCATAGGTTAGCTTTGCCTCTTTAATATCTAGTTGGGCTTCCCTGGTGGCTCAGACTGTAAAGCGCCTGCCTGCAACGCGGGAGACCCGGGTTCGTTTCCTGGGTCGGGAAGATCCCCTGGAGAAGGCAATGGCAATCCACTCCACCACTCTTGCCTGGAAAATCCCATGGATGGAGGAGCCTGATAGGCTACAGTCCATGGGGTCGCAAAGAGTCGGACACGACTGAGCGACTTTACTTACTTTACTGTGTGCATCTGGCTGCTTTCGATCAACACTGTCCCTATGGGATTCATCCCTATTGTAATGTGGAGCAGTTGTTTGTTCATTCTCATTAATGTAGCAGCCTTAGCGAGGTATGTACTGTGGACCTCCAGGATTACTCTTTTAGGAATTTATTCTTCCCCTTTTGTGTTTTTCAGGCCTTCTTTGGGTATACAGAGTAATTATTTTTTGAATTCCATGTGGTGGCTGAGATGGTAAAGAATCTGCCTGCAATGCAGGAGACCTGGGTTGGCAGGATCCCCTGGAGAAGGAAATGGCAACCCATTCCAGTATTCTTACCTGGAGAATTCCATGGACAGAGGATCCTGGTAGGCCACTGTCCATGGCATCTCAAAGTCGGACCCGATTGAGTAACTATCACACACACACACATGTATTTTGTAGGAAAGTAACAGTTTTCAAACTCTTTGGTCTCAGATCAAAAAGTATATCAATAAAAATGATCAACTAGAGAGATCTATCAGAGAAGGCAGTGGCAGCCCATTCCAGTACGCTTGCCTGGAAAATCCCATGGACAGAGGAGCCTGCAGAGGCTGCAGTCCATGGGGTCACTACGAGTCAGACAGGACTGAGAGACTTCACTTTCCCTTTCATGCATTGGAGGAGGAAATGGTGACCCACTCTAGTGTTCTTGCCTGGAGAATCCCAGGGTCAGGGGAGCCTGTTGGGCTGCCATCTATGGGGTCACACAGAGTTGGACACAACTGAAGCATCCTAGCAGCAGCAGCAGCAGCAGAGAGATCTGTGAATTAGAAGAGATTCATTTTCTTCAGCTCCAAAATCACTGCAGATGGTGACTGCAACCATGAAATTAAAAGACGCTTGCTCCTTGGAAGAAAATCTATGACAAACCTAGACAGCATATTAAAATGCAGAGACATTACTTTGCCAACAAAGGTCTGTATAGTCAAAGCTATGGTTTTTCCAGTAGTCATGTTTGGATGTGAGAGTTGGACCATAAAGAAGGTTGAGCACTGAAGAACTGATGCTTTCAAACTGTGGTATTGGAGAAGACTCTTGAGAGTCCCTTGGACTGCACTGAGGAAAAAACGTCATTCCTAAAGTAAATCAACTCTTAGTATTTATTGGAAGGACCGATGCTGAAGCTGAAACTCCAGTACTTTGGCCACCTGATGGGAAAAGCCAACTCATTGGAAAAGACCCTGATGCTGGGAAAGATAGAAGGCAGGAGGAGAAGGGGACGACAGAGGATGAGATGACATCACCAACTCAGTGGATACGAATTTGAGCAAGCTCTGAGAGATGGTGAAGGACAGAGAAGCCTGGTATGCTGCAGTCCTTGGGGTCACAAAGAGTTGGACAGGACTGAACAACAACAAAATTTAAATTCAAAAAAGATAAATACAATATTCTTTTAGGTCCCCAAAATCAACTGTATAAATATAGGAAAGAGATGTGGCAGTGTTTCACATGAAAGAGAGTCAATGGGTATTTTTTATCTCAAATATTTAACAATGTAAAAGTCACTAAAAATAAGTCAGTGTGTTCTTAAGCTGCATTAAAGGGCACACAGTATCTATATTATAAGACTGAATACTACCACAACCTTCTGTACTTGTCACTCATTTATTCTAGTATTACTAGCCAGTAAGTTTTGGGGGGTAGTTAGGCAGTAAAGGCTAGTATGGAAAATGCCACATGATAAGGGCTTTTAATAAAATAAAACATAGTAGGCAGACGGATAGAGATCGGCATTTGGAGAGGAGAGAGTTGCAGTATTAGTGATAGTCATCCTAAAAATTCTCTCCAAGGAGATCACTGACTCAGTGGACACGAGTTTGAGTAAACTTCAGGATATGGTGATGAACAGGGAAGCCTGGTGTGCTGCAGTACATGGGTTGCACAGAGTCAGACACGCCCGAGCAAGTGAACAATAAATTGGGACCTGGGCAGTGTTCTAGGCACTGGCACTCAGCAGTGGAAAAAGTGATGTTCAAGCAAAGCAGTAAAGGTAATCTGAGATTAAAAAAACTGTTGGACAACAGTTTCTTCTCAGAGGTATGCTGCTGCTGCTAAGTCGCTTCAGTCGTGTCCGACTCTGTGCGACCCCAGAGACGGCAGCCCACCAGGCTCCCTCGTCCCTGGGATTCTCCAGGCAAGAACACTGGAGTGGGTTGCCATTTCCTTCTCCAATGCATGAAAGTGAAAAGTGAAAGGGAAGTCGCTCAGTCGTGTCCGACTCTTCGCGACCCCATGGACTGCAGCCTACCAGGCTCCTCCATCCATGGGATTTTCCAGGCAAGAATATTGGAGTGGGGTGCCATCGCCTTCTCAGGAGGTATTCTTGTATTGTGTAATAGGTAGAACCCTTTAGGACTTCCAACTCTAGGTTTCTGTGATTCTCTAATGATTTGATAAACTGAATCAGACTCAAAGTATTCTTCAGAGCCTTCTGTCTATTTTTTAAAATTATATTGCAATATAATTCAAGTACCATATGATTCATCTACTTAAAGTGTACAGTTCACTCATCAGTCAGTTGCTCACTTGTGTTCGACTTTTTGTGACCCCATGAATCGCAGCAAGCCAGGCCTCCCTGTCCTTCATCAACTCCCTTAGTTTACCCAAACCCATGTCCATTGAGTCAGTGATGCCATCCAACCATCTCATCCTCTGTCGTCCCCTTCTCCTCCTGCCCTCAATATTTCCCAGCATCAGGGTCTTCTCAAATGAATCAGGTCTTCGCATCAGGTGGCCGAAGTATTGGAGTTTCGCTTCAGCAACAGTCCTTCCAATGAGTATTCAGGGCTGATCTCCTTTAGGATGGGCTGATCTCCTTTAGGATGGACTGGTTGGATCTCCTTGCAGTCCAAGGGAGTCTCAAGTCTTCTCCAACACCACAGTTCAAAAGCATCAATTCTTCGACACTCAGCTTTCTTTATAGTCCAACTCTCACATCCATACGTGACTACTGGACAAACCATAGCCTTGACTAGATGGACCTTTGTTGGCAAAGTAATGTCTCTGCTTTTTAATATGCTGCCTAGGTTGGTCATAGCTTTTCTTCCAAGGAGTAAGCGTCTTTTAATTTCATGGCTGCAGTCACCATCTGCAGTGATTTTGGAGCCTGAGAAAATAAAGTCTCTCACTGTTTCCCTACCTACTTCCCATGAAGTGATGGGACCAGATACCATGATCTTCATTTTCTGAATGTTGAGTTTTAAGCCAACTTTTTCACTCTCCTCTTTCACTTCCATCAAGAGGCTTTTTAGTTCCTCTTCGCTTTCTGCGGTAAGGGTGGTGTCCGAGGTTATTGACTTTTCTCCCGGCAGTTTTGATTCCAGCCTGTGCTTCTCGTTCACTAGTCTGGCGTGTATTTATGGAGGTGTGCACAGGGCACCCTTTAGCCCCGCCCTCACCCCACCCCCCTCTCCTTAGTAAGAGGCGCATGCGCTTGTCCACGTGCCGGCGCCGCCACACTGACACCCTTTGCTTTGTAATACATTTTCATTCTTTGAAGTGTGAGTCCTCTTACTTTATTCTTCTTTTGTAGGATTGTTTTGGGTATTCTGGGTCCACTGCAATTGTAGGTGAATTTTAGAATCAGCTTGTCAGTTTTGGCAAAGTTGACTGGAATTCTGATAGAGATTTTGTTGAATCTGTCAGTCAGCTTAGGGAATATTGCCTAAGGTCTTAATGTTAAATCTCCTTATGTAAGGACATGGGATGATTTTTCATTTACTTAGATCTTTAATTTTTTTCAATAATATTTTGTAGCTCCAAAGTGTTTTATTCTTTTTGATGCTGTTGTGAATAAAATTATGTTCTTTATTTTTGGATTGTTTAATGTGAATGTATAGGAATATCATTCATTTTTAAATATTTGTTTATATCCTTCAGTCTTGCTGCACTTGTTTATTCCAGTAGGTTTTGTTTTTTCGGTAGGTTCATTCGGATTTTCTAACTATAAGACTATGTCATCTGTGAATAGTTTTATTTCTTCCTTACCAATATGGATGCAATTCACTTCTTTTTCTTACCTATTTTTCCCTGACTAGAATCTCCAGTACAGTATTGAAAAGTTGTAAGAGGGGGCATTCTTGTCTTGTTTCTGATCTTATGGAAAAGCATACAGTTGCCTAATAATGGGTATTAGGTGAAGTGTGGTATTATTAGCTGTGGGTTTTTCATAGATAACCTTTATCAGATTAGGAAGTTCCTTTCAAGTTATTGAGCCTTTTTATCATGAAATGATGTTAGCCTTTGTCAAGTGCTTTTTCTGCATCTATTCAGATTATTATGAGATTTCTGTTTTTTATTCTATTGATGTAATGAATTACATTAATTGATTTTTGGCTGTTAAACCAACCTCTCATCCCTGAGAAAAATACCACTTAGTCATGGTGCACAGATATTTTTAACGTGTTGTTGGAATTAGTTTGCTAGCATTCTGTTGAGTCTTTTACATTCACGTTCACAAGAAATATTGATCTGTAGTTTTCTTGGGATGTCTTTGCTTGGCTTGGTATCAACATAATATGGGTCTTATAAAACGAGTTAGAAAATTGTTCCTTCCCCTTCCATAATCCATCTGCACCTGGGTTTTCTTTGCATAAATTTTTGATTAATGATTCAATTTCTTTACTTGTAACAGGTCTATCAGATTATTTGTTTCTTCTTGAGACAGTTTTAGTAATTTATGTCCTTTGAGGAATTTGTCTAATTTTGTAGTTTAGGTTACTGAGATTTTTTTCTTTTTTAATACAGACATTTACAGCTCTAATTGCCTTCTTAGCACTACTTAAATTGTAGTCCATAAGTATTTATTTCCCAAATTTGTCCTTGTTATTGATTTTTAGGGACTTCCCAGGTGGTGCTAGTGGTAAAGAACTCATCTGCTAATGCAGGAGACGTAGGAGATGTAGGTTTGCTCCCTAGGTAGGGAAGCTCCCCTGGAGGAGGGCATGGCACCCCACTCTAGTATTCTTGCTTGGAGAATCCCATGGACAGAGGAGCCTGGTGAGCTACAGTCCATAGAGTCTCAAAGAGTCAAACACAACTGAAGTGACTTAGCACACATGCACGCATTGATTTCTAATTTCATTCCGTTGTAGTTGGAGAATATAATGTATTGTTTCTATCCTTCTAATTTATTGAGGATTGTTTAATGGCCTAGCATATGATTTCTCCTGGATATTCTGTTGTTAGGTGGGGTGTTCCTGTCTGTCAGGTCTGGTTGGTTTTAAGTGTTGTACAAGTCTTCTACTTCCTATTTGATCTTCTGTCTAGTCCTATCCATTATTGAGAGTGGGACATTCTTTTTTTTTTTTTCATGGCAATACTGTTTTTTGTTTGTTTTTAATTTAATTTTTTTTTTAATTTTATTTTTACTTTATTTTACTTTACAATACTGTATTGGTTTTGCCATACATTGACATGAATCCACCACATTAATTCTTATTGTTGAATTGTCTGTTTCTCTGTTCATTTTTGTTTCATGTATTTTGACACTCTGTTAGTGTGTGTGTGTGTGTTTATGTGTGCACACGCATGCATGTGCATTCAGTCGCTCGGTCTTGTCCAACTGTTTGTGGCCCCATGGACTGTAATGCACCAGGCTCCTCTGTCCATGAGATCTTCCAAGCAAGAATGCTGGCATGGGTTGCCATTTCCTTCTCCAGGGGATCTTCCTGACCCCGAGAATGAACCCTGTTCCCTTGAGTCTCCTACATTGGCAGGAGGGTTCTTTACCACTGCACCACCTGAGTATAATTGTTGTGTCTCTTTGTTGTTCAGTCGCTCAGTCATGTCCAACTCTCTGTGACCCATGGACTGCAGCATGAAGTCCATGTTGTATCTCTAGTAACATTTTTTGTTATAAAATCTCATATGAGTATAGCCATTCTAGCTTTTCCATAGTTGGTATTTCATGATACATTTTTTCCCAATTCTTTCATTTGTGATTTTGAATCTAAAGTCTGGCTCAAGACTTCCCTGGTGGTCCAGTGGTTAAGACTTAGTGTTTCCACTGCAAGGGGCACAAATGCGATCCCTGTTCAGGGAGCTAAGATACTGCATGTACAGCACAGCCAAAATAATAATAATAAAATTATTTTTATTGTTTTATTTAAAGTCTGTCTCCTGTAAAAGGACTATTGTTGGATCATATTGTTTTAATCCAACCTGACAGTGTAATGGCAGATTGGATTGTTTAGTCCATTCACATATGTTATTGATATAGTTTGATTTATGTCTGCCTTTGTTTTCTGTCTCGTGTCTTTTTTGCCCCTCTGTTTTTCTTCCTTTATGTTTTCTTTTGTACTGAGTGAATATTTTCTAATGTAGTATTTTTATTTTATTACTTCATTATTTTTGAGAGTTTTTTAAAGTGATTGCTCTAGGGTTTAACCATATACATCTTAAGTTTTCAGAATCAGCTTCAGGTTTAGACAAGCTTAATTCTTGTACTATATATAGAAATAATACTTCTGTATTTCCCCCTTTTATGGTATTATTGTTATACATATAACATCTGCTAATGTCACAAGCCTAACAGTACATTGTTAGGATCATTACTGTCTCGCATCATTTTCTCAATCTGTAACACCTTTGCTCTTACGTATCTCCTTTGTGCTATTAATAGCTCATGTAATATGCATGTATTACATTTCTATATGTTATAGGCCCAATAATGTTTTATGCATATTATTTTATACCATTACCTTTTCCATCAGCTAACAGAAAAAAGAAAATTAGGCATTTCTATTGTCTTTTATAATTACACAGTTATATTACTAGTGCTGTTTGTAGATATCAATTTAAATTACCATCTGAGGTCACTTTCTTTCAACCTAAAGAATTTCCTTTATTTATTCTAAAGTGGTCTGTTAACAGTAAATTCTTTCAGTTTTTGCTTGTCTAGGATGCTGTTTCACCTTTGTTTCTGAATAACAGCTTTACTGAATAACGGGCTCTTGGTCCACAGCTTGTTCTTTGAGGACTGTGATTATGTTATTCCACGGCCTTCCTGTCCTCCATTGTTTCTGCTAAATTAGCCTTTTATCGTATTGGGCTTCCTTTATAAGTGACACGTTGTCTTTCTTTTACTACTGGTAAAAGGTAAACTGAGGCATATTGAGAATTTTAAGAGTCTGTTTGAGCAAAAAATTGACTTGAATTTGGCAGCACCAAACTGGAAGTGGTGAGGAGCCCTCTAGAGGAAAGACTTCCATGGAAGAGGCAGAGCAAAGAAGGAGTTACTTGATTGGCATAAGAATTTGCTTTACTTGGAAAGTCCTAGTTGGCTCTGTGTGATTAGTTGTGCTTGGATTTAATCTCTTAATGTTGAGAGACTTAGGGTTTAGTTTGATTATATAGTCTCCTATATAATCAAACCTCAGTCTAATGGCCTCTCTGTTTATTTAATTTAATGATATCTTCCAATTTTCTTGACCTCTCTCCCCTTCCCTCTCTCTTTCCTCTCCTTAACCCTTCCTATCCTTCCCTGTTTTTCTAGTCCCCCGGTCCTGGACACAGGAATCTGGTCGAAGGGCCTTCAGCCTGAGCTGAGGATTGGAGACTGATCACCTCCTCTTGGCAGAAAACTAGAATTCTGGTTCTGGTCTGGTCTGATTTCTGGTAGGGCCGAGTTCCAGTCCTCCCTTCTCTGGAGGCCCAGGGAAAAGTCCCATAATGCCTGGGTATCTGTAGGTGGCAGGAGACGTCTGTAAGGCCACCCCTTTTACCCACCCCCCACCTCCTCCCCCTTCTTCTTTCAACCTGGCTTCCTTTCTTCCCTTGAAATCTTTGATGTTAATACTTGGATCTGAAGTTCGGTTCTCTATAGGAGGTTTTCTGAGAGACGGTATTCTTGTATTTAAGGGCTTCCCTGGTGGTGCAGAGGTTAAAGCGTCTGCCTGCAGTATGGGAGACCTGGGTTCGATCCCTGGGTCGGGAAGATCCCCTGGAGAAGGAAATGGCAACCCACTCCAGTATTCTTGCCTGGAGAATCCCATGGATGGAGGAGCTTGGTGGGCTACAGTCCACGGGTCACAAAGAGTCGGACAGGACTGAGCAACTTCACTTTCACTTTCCAATTTTCTCCTCGTCTTTGACTTTCAGCATTTTTTTATGGTGTGTGTATTAGGTCTTATTAGATTCATCCTACTTGGAGTATGAGGTTCTTGGGTATATAGGTTACTGTTTTTCAATAACCTTGGAAAGTTTTTAGCTACTATTTCTTGAAAGACTTTTTTCCCTCCTTTCCTCTCCTGGCACTCCCATTTCATGTGATTTATGGATTTCACGATGTCCTACGTTTCCCTGAGGCTCTGGTTGTTTTCTCCTTCATTCCCTTTTCTCTCTGATGTCAGCTTACGTACTGTCAGTCACTGTATCTTCAAGTTCTCTAGTTCTGTCTCATGCCAGTTCAGATCTACTCTTGAGCCCTTCTAGTAATTTTTTTAAAAACTTTTAGTTCTGTGAATGTGTAATGTAAACTTTTAGTTCTGTGAGTGTATAATGGGTACTTTGGAATCGTTTCCCATAAATCCAGTATCTGGTCACTCTCACGGGTAGTTTTGTGGCTTTTTTCATGATGTATGCCTGGGTCGTACTGTCATGCTTGCCTGTTCCCCCACATGCCTTGAAATACTTTGTTAGAAGCTGAATATATTAGATGATATATTATAGCAGCTCTTGTCCTCCACCCTTTCACTGATGATGAAGGCTTGTTATTGTTTGTGTTTTTTTCAGTAACTGGCTGGATTCTTTTAGTAAAGTAGCTTAAGGCCTTCTCAGAATGTCTCTCCTATATGGAACCACCATGCCTTGAGGACTAGGAAGAGTTTTCAAGGTCCCAGTACTTATTCTAAGGGAGCTAGGCCCAGGGTAGAGCTTCTGATCCACTTTCCTGTGCCTCAGCACCGGGTATCTGGGGGCCGGAAGAGAAATACACAGGTCCACCCAGCCCTTCCCAGAAAGAGTCCTCTGTGCAGGAGCTGGGGAGGGAGGGAGCCCTGTGTTCTGGCTGCAGCAGTCCAGTGTGGAGTCTCTGCCTTGCTGAGTGGAGAGGGGGAAAGGAACGAGCCATTTCCCACAGACTCCTGCCTCTCTCACTGAATTTTCATTCTTTAATTCTTTTTTAATTTTTGTTTTGAAGACCGTTTCTAGAGGCTTCCAGTGGTTGGGAGTTTATTATATAGTATTGACCAGTTGTACTGCAAAGTGGGTCAGTGGAACTCCTAATTCTAGAAGTCAGTCTCCTATGTGCTGCTTTGTGATTTTAACATCTTTCTTTTAAGAAGGGTGGGTGAACTTTAAGAACCCTTCAAATCAGCAGATGGCAATGCTTCTTACTTCACTCTTACAGACTTGGAATGTAGAAATTAGTGTTTTAATCAGAGTTAAGTGTAAGTAAGTAAGTGTTAGTCACTCAGTCGTGCCTGACTGTTTGCGACCCCATGGACTGCAGCCCACCAGGCTCCTCTGTCCATGAGATTTTCCAGGCAAGGATACTGGAGGGGGTTGCCATTTCCTTTTCCAGGGGATCTTCCCAACCCAGGGATCGAACCCGGGTTTCCTGCACTGCAGGCAGATTCTTTACCAACTGAGCTACAAGGGAAGCTTAAGGAATATGTAAATCTGTATAAAGAAGACCCAGGGATAAAAGGGAACTTAATCTTCACATTGGTGTATTTTCTATGAAACTCACATTAGTGATAAATTATACAGGCATACCTCAAAGATACTGGATTCAGTTCCAAACCACCCCAATAAAACAAATACTGCAATAAAGCAAGTCACACAGATATTTTGGTTTCCCAACACATAGAAAAATTATTATGTTTTTACTATACTGTTGTCTGTTAAGTGTGAAATAGCATTATGCTTAAAAAACAGTGTACACAATGGAATAATTTACTCAGTTATAAAAAAGAACACATTCGAGTCAGTTCGAATGAGGTGGATGAAACTGGAGCCTGTTATACAGAGTGAAGTAAGTCAGAAAGAAAAACACCAGTACAGTATATCAATGCCTATATATCATATTTAGAAAGATGGTAATGACAACCCTATATGCGAGACAGCCAAAGAGACACAGATGTAAAGAACAGGCTTTCGGACTCTGTGGGAGAGGGAGACGGTGGGATGATTTGAGAGAATAGCTTTGAAACATGTATATTACCGTTTGTGAAACAGATGACCAGTCCAAGTTTGATGCATGAAACAGGGCGCTCAGGGCTGGTGCACTGGGACAACCCAGAGGGATGGGGTGGGGAGGGAGGTGGGAGGGGGGTTCGGGATGGGGGATACATGTACACCCGTGGCTGATTCAATACATGGCAAAAACCACCGCAATAAAGTAATTAGCCTCCAATTAAAATAAATAAATTGTAAAAAACAGTGTATATACATATTGTAATTAAAAAATAAACCTGCTATAAAAATGGCACCAATAGACGTACTTGACACAGGGTTGACACAAACCTTCAATTTGTAAAAGACTCAGTATCTGCAAAGTGCAGTAAAGCAAAGTCTGATCAGACAAGGCATACCTGTACCTGACCTTGCAGCAGTTGTTAATTGTAGGCTATTTCCTTGTTTTCTCTTGTGCTGGTTAGGATTTTTTTTACCCAGATTTTTTGCAGATGTTTCTTTCTAAAGATGTTTATCCACTCCTAACACATTTGTTTGTTCTATTTTCTGTCTCTCTGGAGTGATTTTACTTTCATGAAACTGGTCCTTGATGCAAGAAGATAAGGGAATGGTGATTCACCACTTCCTTCTCCCCATCAGGGACACATGTCTCAAGTCCCTGCTGTGCACTCAGCGAGATCTAAGGCATGATTGCTCTTCAAGATATTTATTACCTAGTGAGTAGATAAGCATATATTAATACTTTAAAAAGTAAACCACAAGGTGTGATTTTACAATCTTCCCAAGAGGGAAAGGGCTTCTCAGGTGGCACAGTGGTAAAGAACCCACCTGCTGATGCGGGAGACGAAAGAGATGCGAGTTCGATCCCTGGGTTGGGAAGACCCCCTGGAGGAGGGCATGGCAACCCACTCCACTATTCTTGCCTGGGGAATCCCATGGACTGAGGGGCCTGGTGGGCTATTGTCCATAGGGTCAGTCTCAAAGTGACTTAGCACACTCAAGAAGGAAGAGGACCCAGGATCGGGTTACAGGCTTGAAGAAAGTAGAAGAGGTTTACAACAACCAAATGTTTAACATGGTAGAAATTTAATAAACAAAGAATTATGTAAACAAAGTGAGAGACAGCATGGTATGGTAATCTTCCTGGGAGTCCTCACCATACCTCATTTTAACTCTGTGGCTAGGGTTGGGCAAGTAACTAAACTTTGTGATTCAGTCTCTTTAGGTAAGGAAAATAAGAACTGAGCAACTACAAAGGATAGTTGGATGAACCAAATGAAATAATATATTAGAATAATGCCTAGTTACTATCCTCATCACCATGGTCTTGATGACAGGTTTTCTGAGCCCCAGCGATTTTTGGATAGTATTAATTGGTAGTGTCATCAGACTTGACAGAGGTCAACATATCTCCAGTGTTAAAGTTTTAAAAACTTAAATATATCTTCATAAAAGTACACAGCTCATTAAATATACAGCTCAATGCATTGTCATGAAGTGAATCCATTTACGTAGCCAGTACCCAGATTATGACAGAAAACAACAAAATTCTGTAAAGCAGTTATCCTTCACTTAAAAAATATATTAATGAAAAAAAAAAAAAAGAAAATTGCACAAAGCTTTCTCCTCATGTACATTTCCGGTCATTCCCCACTCACCAAAGATGACCACTGTTCTTGTTTTTATTGCCATAGATAAGCTTTGCCTGTTCTTGAGCTTTATATGTATATATATAATCTAAGTGTGTAGTCTTCTATGCTTTGTCTCTTCTCATTTTATTATCTTTGTGAAAGTCATTCATGCAGCAGTGAATCCTGTAGTCATTCGTTCGTTCTTTTTGCTGCATAGTATTTCATTACACGAATATCCTGCGGTTTATCCATTTTTTCTTTGCAGTTTTATTTCTCTCTTTTGTTACCTGACTTTTGGGAACATCCTATACTCTTGTGTTCTATATATGAGTCCATTGTATTACATATATCTTTTCTCTTTGGCTTGTTTTTGCCTACCTTTACTGATGTTCATTCATTAATAGAAATTCTTAATACTGTTACAGATCAGTTATAGTTAAAACTTTACCTTTATAATTATTGCTTTTTTGTTTAGGAAATTTTTGCTTGTCTCAAAGTCATGAAGTCAATTTCTGGAAACTTTATTATCTTACCTAGTTGCATCTTAGAATGGAATTTTGTAGATGGTGTGAGATAAGGGTAAAGTTTCAGTTATTTTTATATAGATATCCAAGTGGTCTGGCACTGTTTGTTGGAATTATTTCTCTATTTTCTTTCATCTTCCCTTGATTAATTTCTTGTCCCAATACCATAATGTTTTAATTATCTAGCTTTATAACAAATCCTCACTTCTGGTATATAAACTCTTTACATTTTTTGTTATTTAAGATTTGTGAGGGGTGGGTTATGTTTGGCCCTTTACATTTTATTTTTATTTTTATTTTTTTTTAGTTTTTTATTTTAATTTTAAAATCTTTAATTCTTACAGGTGTTCCCAAACATGAACCCCCCTCCCACCTCCCTCCGCATAACATCTCTGTGGGTCATGCCCATGCACCAGCCGCAAGCATGCTGTATCCTGCGTCAGACATAGACTGGTGACTCAATTCTTACATGATAGTATACATGTTAGAATGCCATTCTCCCATATCATCCCACCCTCTCCCTCTGAGTCCAAAAGTCCGTTATACACATCTGTGTCTTTTTTCCTGTCTTGCATACAGGGTCGTCATTGCCATCTTTCTAAATTCCATATATATGTGTTAGTATACTGTAATGGTGTTTTTCTTTCTGGCTTACTTCACTCTGTATAATCGGCTTCAGTTTCATCCATCTCATCAGAACTGATTCAAATGAATTCTTTTTAACGGCTGAGTAATACTCCATTGTGTATATGTACCACAGCTTTCTTATCCATTCATCTGCTGATGGACATCTAGGTTGTTTCCATGTCCTGGCTATTATGAACAGTGCTGCGATGAACATTGGGGTACACGTGTCTCTTTCAATTCTGGTTTCCTCGGTGTGTATGCCCAGCAGTGGGATTGCTGGGTCATAAGGTAGTTCTATTTGCAATTTTTTAAGGAATCTCCACACTGTTCTCCATAGTGGCTGTACTAGTTTGCATTCCCACCAACCGTGTAGGAGGGTTCCCTTTTCTCCACACCCTCTCCAGCATTTATTGCTTGCAGATTTTTGGATCGCAGCCATTCTGACTGGTGTGAAGTGGTACCTCATTGTGGTTTTGATTTGCATTTCTCTAATAATGAGTGATGTTGAGCATCTTTTCATGTGTTTGTTGGCCATCTGTATGTCTTCTTTGGAGAAATGTCTATTTAGTTCTTTGGCCCATTTTTTGATTGGGTCGTTTATTTTTCTGGAATTGAGCTGCATAAGTTGCTTGTATATTTTTGAGATTAGTTGTTTGTCAGTTGCTTCATTTGCTATTATTTTCTCCCATTCAGAAGGCTGTCTTTTCACCTTGCTTATATTTTCCTTTGTTGTGCAGAAGCTTTTAATTTTAATTAGATCCCATTTGTTTATTTTTGCTTTTATTTCCAGAATTCTGGGAAGTGGATCATAGAGGATCCTGCTGTGATTTCTGTCTGAGAGTGTTTTGCCTATGTTCTCCTCTAGGAGTTTTATAGTTTCTGGTCTTACATTTAGATCTTTAATCCATTTTGAGTTTATTTTTGTGTGTGGTGTTAGAAAGTGATCTAGTTTCATTCTTTTACAAGTGGTTGACCAGTTTTCCCAGCACCACTTGTTAAAGAGATTGTCTTTACTCCATTGTATATTTTTGCCTCCTTTGTCAAAGATAAGGTGTCCATATGTGTGTGGATTTATCTCTGGGCTTTCTATTTTGTTCCATTGATCTATATGTCTGTCTTTGTGCCAGTACCATACTGTTTTGATGACTGTGGCTTTGTAGTAGAGCCTGAAGTCAGGCAAGTTGATTCCTCCAGTCCCATTCTTATTTCTCAAGATTGCTTTGGCAATTCGAGGTTTTTTGTATTTCCATACAAATCTTGAAATTATTTGTTCTAGTTCTGTGAAAAATATGGCTGGTAGCTTGATAGGGATTGCATTGAATTTGTAAATTGCTTTGGGTAGTATACTCATTTTCACTATATTGATTCTTCCGATCCATGAACATGGTATATTTCTCCATCTATTAGTGTCCTCTTTGATTTCTTTCATCAGTGTTTTATAGTTTTCTATATATAGGTCTTTAGTTTCTTTAGGTAGATATATTCCTAAGTATTTTATTCTTTTCGTTGCAATGGTGAATGAAATTGTTTCCTTAATTTCTCTTTCTACTTTCTCATTATTAGTGTATAGGAATGCAAGGGATTTCTGTGTGTTGATTTTATATCCTGCAACTTTACTATATTCATTGATTAGCTCTAGTAATTTTCTGGTGGAGTCTTTAGGGTTTTCCATGTAGAGGATCATGTCATCTGCAAATAGTGAGAGTTTTACTTCTTCTTTTCCAATTTGGATTCCTTTTATTGGCCCTTTACATTTTAATGTAAGTTAGGAACTATCTCATCAATTTGCATATGCACATTCACAAAGTCACACACAGACCTCCTAGGATATGATTCAGTTCACTCCAGTTCAGTGCAGTTACTCAGTCCTGTCCGACTCTTTGCGACCCCATGAATCACAGCATGCCAGGCCTCCTTGTCCATCACCAACTCCTGGAGTTCACTCAGACTCATGCCCTTGAAGTCGGTAATACCATCTAGCCCTCTCATCCTCTGTCGTCCCCTTCTCCTCCTGCCCCCAATCGCTCCCAGCATCAGAGTCTTTTCCAATGAGTCAACTCTTCACATGAGGTGGCCAAAGTATTGGAGTTTCAGCTTCGGTATCAGTCCTTCCAATGAACACCCAGGACTGATCTCCTTTAGGATCTCCTTGCAGTCCAAGGGACTCTCAAGAGTCTTCTCCAACACCACAGTTCAAAAGCACCAATTATTCGGCGCTCAGCTTTCTTCACAGTCCAACTCGCACATCCATATATGACCCTGGAAAAACCATAGCCTTGACTAGATGGACCTTTGTTGGCAAGGTAGTGTCTCTGCTTTTTAATATGCTGTCTAGGTTGGGCATAACTTTCCTTCCAAGGAGTAAGCGTCTTTTAATTTCATGGCTGCAGTCACCATCTGCAGTGATTTTGGAGCCCCCAAAAAATAACATCTGACACTGTTTGCACTGTTTCCCCATCTATTTGCCATGGAGTGATGGGACCCGATGCCATGATCTTCTTTTTCTGAATGTTGAGCTTTAAGCCAACTTTTTCACTCTTCTCTCTCACTTTCATCAAGAGGCTTTTTAGTTCCTCTTCACTTTCTGCCATAAGGATGGTGTCATCTGCATATCTGAAGTTATTGCTGTTTCTCCCGGCAGTCTTGATTCCAGCTTGTGCTTCTTCCAGCCCCACATTTCTCATGATGTACTCTGCATATAAGTTAAATAAGCAGGGTGACAATATATGATTGGGGTTGCTATAAATCTGTAAGTCTGTATGGAGCAAATTGGCATCTTTATAATAGTGATTTTTCAAATCCATGAACAAGACATCCTTTCATTTATTTCAGTTTCATTCACTCAGTCATGTCTGACTCTTTGTGACCCCATTGACTGCAGCACACCAGGCTTCCCTGTCCATCATCAACTCCCAGAGCTTACTGAAACTCATGTCCATCGAATCAGTGATGCCATCTAGCCATCTCATCCTTGGTAGTCCCCTTTTCCTCCCACCTTCAATCTTTCCCAGCGTCAGGGCCTTTTTGAATGAGTCAGTTCTTTGCATCAGGTGGCCAAAGTATTGGACTCTCAACTTCAGCATCAGTCCTTCCAATGAATATTCAGGGGTCATTTCCTTTAGGATGGTTGGATCTCCTTGCAGTCCAAGGGACTCTCAAGAGTCTTCTCCAACACCACAGTTCAAAAGCATCAGTTCTTAGGCACTCAGCTTTCTTTGTAGTCCAACTCTCACATCCATACATGACTACTGGAAAAACAATAGCTTTGACTTGACAGATCTTTGTTAGCAAAGTAATGTCTCTGCTTTTTAATATGCTCCCTAGGCTGGTCATAACTTTTCTTCCAACGAGTAAGCGTCTTTAATTTCATGGCTACAGTCACCATCTGCAATGATTTTGGATCAAAATGAAGTCTCCCCCCAAAATGAAGTCTCTCACTGTTTCTACTGTTTCCCCATCTATTTGCCTTGAAGTAATGGGACCAGATGCCATGATCTTAGTTTTCTGAATGTTGAGTGTTAAGCCAACTTTTCACTCTTCTTTTCACTTTCATCAAGAGGCTCTTTAGGTCTTCTTCGCTTTCTGCCATAAGGGTGGTGTCATCTGCATATCTGGGGTTATTGATGTTTCTCCCAGCAATCTTAATTCCAGTTTGTGCTTCATCCAGCCCAGCATTTCTCATGGTATACTCCGCATATAAGTTAAATAAGTAGGGTGACAGTATACAGCCTTGATGAACTCCTTTCCTGATTTGGAACCATTCTGTTGTTCCATGTCCAGTTCTAACTGTTGCTTCCTGACCTGCATACAGATTTCTCAAGAGGCAGATCAGGTGGTCTGGTATTCCCATCTCTTTAAGAATTTTCCACAGTTTGTTATGGTCCACACAGTCAAAGGCTTTGGCATAGTCAATAAAGCAGAAGTCAATGTTTTTCTGGAACTCTGTTGCTTTTTTGATGATCCAGAGGATGTTGGCAGTTTGATCTCTGGTTCCTCTGCATTTTCCAAATACAGCTTTAACATCTGGAAGTTCACGGTTCACGTACTGTTGAAGCCTCACCTGGAGAATTTTGAACGTTACACTGCTAGCGTGGGAGATGAGTGCAGTTGTAAGGTAGTTTGAGCATTTTTTGGCATTGCCTTTCTTTGGGATTGGAATGAAAACTGACCTTTACCAGTCCTGTGGCCACTGCTGAGTTTTCCAAATTTGCTGGCATATTGAGTGCAGCACTTTCACAGCATCCTCTTTTAGTATTGGAAACAGCTCAACTATGATTCTGTAACCTCCACTAGCGTTGTTTGTAGTGATGCTTCCTAAGGCCCACTTGACTTCGCATTCTAGGATGTCTGGCTCTAGGTGAGTGATCATACCATCGTGATGACTTGGGTTGTGAAGATCTTTTTTGTATAGTTCTTCTGTGTAATCTTGCCACCTCTTCTTAATATCTTCTGCTTCTGTTACGTCCATACCATTTCTGTCTTTTATCGAGCCCATCTTTGCATGAAATGTTCCCTTGGTATCTCTAATTTTCTTGAAGAGATCTCTAGTCTTTCCCATTCTGTTGTTCTCCTCTATTTCTTTGCACTGATCACTGAGGAAGGCTTTTTATCTCTCCTTGCTATTCTTTAGAACTCTGCATTCAAATGGGTGTATCTTTCCTTTTCTCCTTTGCCTTTCACTTCTCTTCTTTTCACAGCTATTTGTAAGGCATCCTCAGCCAAGCACTTTGCCTTTTTGCATTTCTTTTCCATGGGGATGATCTTGTTCCCTATCTCCTGTACAATGTCATGAACCTCCGTCCATAGTTCTTCAGGCACTCTGTCTCAGAGCTAATCCCCTGAGTCTATTTCTCACTTCCACTGTATAATCGTAAGGGATTTGATTTAGGTCATACCTGAACAGTGCATTCTCTTGGCAAAACTTTATTAGCCTTTGCCCTACTTCATTCTGTACTCCAAGGCCAAATTTGCCTGTTACTCCAGGTGTTTCTTGACTTCCTACTTTTGCATTCCAGTCCCCTATAATGAAAAGGACATTTTGTTGGGTGTTAAGTTTATTTAGGTTAACTTTATTTCAATGAGATTTTTCAGTTTGTAGTTATGCATAATTTGTTAGATTTGTTCCTAGGTGTTGATTATTCAAATGCTATTATGTATTGTGTTGTTTTAAAAGTGTATACTATATAGTTATTTATTTCTAGACCTAAAAAGTTAATTTTTGTTTATATTGCTGTCATATCTACCATTTTGTTAAATTCGGTTATTAATTCTGTGATTTTGTCTTTAGAGCCTTTGATTTTTTTGCTTACTCAGTCATTCAGTTTATGAAGAATGACAGTTTCTTTCTGTTTAGTCCTTTGGGGGAGAGAATGCAGGGGGGCACTGATTATAATGGCCAGAAACTCCAATAAAGTGTTAAATAGAAATGATAGTAGATATCTTTTCCTTGTTGCTTATCTCAGAGCCAAAGGTTTCAGCATTTTACTACTAAGTATGATATTTGCTATATTTCTTTTCATAACTCCCTCTCACATAAAAGAAGTTTCCCTCTATTCTTAGCTTACTTAAAGTTTTTATTGTGAGTGTACGTTTTCTGCATTTGTTTAAGTGATTATACATGTATTCTTCCTTATGTTGATGTAATGAATTAAATTGATTAATTTTCTAATGTTAAAGCCAGTCTTAGATTTCTGATATAAACCTAACTTGGTTATGAATTTAGTCTGATTTGATAAGCTGATATTTGCTTTTGCATCTGTGTTTATCTTGTGATATATTTTTTTATCAGAGTTCGTCTCAAAGAATGCTACTCATAGAAAGAATTAAAATGTATTTTCCTTTTCTTCTATTTTTTAAGAAAAATTTACTGATACAGCTATCCTGGCCAGAATTTCTGTCTGTGGGAAGGTTTTTAGTTACAGATTCAGTTTCTTAAATAGTTACGATTCTCTTGATTTTTCCATTTCTTCTTGTATCATTTCATCTTGATACATTATTTTTCTTAGAATTTATTTCATTTAAATTTGAAATGCATTGCTAGGAACTTGATTAGTTTTTCTCAGAAATCCAACCTTTGGCTTGGTTAATTATCTTGAATGCTAATTTCTATTGTGATATTTTCCTTGATGTTTGGGTTATTGTATATACTTAATATAATCAAGTATATTGATTAATTTCCAAACATTGTAATTCCCTATCTGTATTAACTGATTTTCAGCTTAATTCTACCATTGTTAATTCATGTATTGGTACTTCTCAAACTGTCTTCATAGAGGACTTGTTTTTTGTTTTTTTTTTTCCCCCCCAATCTCTGTTGGGCTGGTAACTTTTGTAAAATATAACAAAAATGATTTTATTAGAAAACTGAAATAAAAAGATATATAAGATCTAAGCCCTAATTTTTCATCATTAGAGTCTACAGATGCACGGTATTATGCTTGGCTGTAATGTTTTCTGAACACTTGCTCTCAGTTTCTAAGCCCAGTTTAGTTCAGTAACTCACTGTGGTTCAGTAACACCTGTACCCCAGCACTGGTCCATGGAACACAATTCAAGTAGCACTGCTTATTGTGACTTGACTCTTTGAAGTTTGTTGAAACTTGCTTTAGAGCTCAGCACATGTGAACTTCAATAAATGTTCTGTGTGCTGTTTAAAAGGCAGTTACTCTGCAGTTGTAGGGTGGAGTGCTTTATGTATGTCATTTAGATCAGGTGTGTTCAGTATTTCTTTTTATCTAACCCTTCCATGGATTACTGAGAGAGGTATAGTAAATCTCTCATTGATTATGGATTCGTGTGTTTCCCCCTTTAGTTCTGTCCTTGTATTTCTTATATATCTTGAACCTATATTATCAGTTCGCTTCAGTTGCTCAGTCATGTCCAACTCTTTACGACCCCATGTATCACAGCATGCCAGGCCTCCCTGTCCATCACCAACTCCTGGAGTCCACCCAAACCCATGTCCATTGAGTCGGTGATGCCATCTAACCATATCATCCTCTGTTGTCCCCTTTTCTTCCTGCCTTCAATCTTTCCCAGCATCAGGATCTTTTCAAATGAGTCAGCTCTTCGCATCAGGTGGCCAAAATATTGGAGTTTCAGCTTCAACATCAGTCCTTCCAATGAACACCCAGGACTGATCTCCTTTAGGATGGACTGGTTGGATCTCCTTGCAGTCCAAGGGAGTCTCAAGAGTCTTCTCCAACACCACGGTTCAAAAGCATCAATTCTTCAACACTCAGCTTTCTTTATAGTACAACTCTCACATTCATACATGACCACTGGATAAACCATAGCCTTGACTAGACGGACCTTTGTTGGCAAAGTAATGTCTCTGCTTTTTAATATGCTGTCTAAGTTGGTCATAACTTTGCTTCCAAGGAGTAAGCGTCTTTTAATTTCATGGCTGCAGTCACCATCTGCAGTGATTTTGGAGCCCCCGAAAATAAAGTCAGCCACTGTTTCCACTGTTTCCCCATCTATTTGCCATGAAGTGATGGGACCAGATGCTGTGGTCTTAGTTTTCTGAATGCTGAGCTTCAAGCCAACTTTTTCACTCTCCTCTTTTCACTTTCATCAAGAGGCTCTTTAGTTCTTCTTCACTTTCTGCCATAAGGATGGTGTCATCTGCATATCATATGTTATCAGATATATTCAAATTTAAGACTGGCCCTTTTAGCACTTTGATATTTCTCCCTTTTATTGGATTTTGCCTTAAAGTGTACTTTATCTGATAATTAGCATACCATTGCCAACTTTACTTTCATTGGTGTATGCCTTTTTATATTCTTTTAGAAAGATCGTCTCAAAAAAAAAAATATGGTATCTTGTAACCAACATATAGTTTGCTGGTTAATTTATTCATCAACCGTATTGAGATATAATTTGCATACAATAAAATATGTATTTAAATGCATGGTTTTTGATGAGATTTGACAAATAGATATACCCATGTAATACTAGCACAATGAAGACATAGAACATTTCAAAGCTCAAAAGGTTCCTTGGTGTTCTTTCTCATTGCTAGCTTCTGCTCCATCTGAAGCAGTCACCATGCTGCTTTCTCCTGCTGTAGATATGTTTCGTGTAAGTGGAATTGTATCATATGTACTATTTTGTGTCTGATTCCTTTGAAGACAAGAAGCAATGCAGAATGTTAGACTAATCATAGCACATTTCCTTATCTCCAGGAGCTTGACCCTCAGTCCTGGCTGACTTGGTAGGCCTCCAGTGCCTTCATACTGATGTGTGTGAATTTTTTTGACGTCTTCTAGTTGGTATCAGTGGGAGGGGTGGTCTAAAACCTAATAGTCCTTGATAGCCCAAAGCTGAAGAGCTCCAGTAGTCATATAGTGAAAGTACAGAGATTCAGAGATCAAGTTTGAGGGTAAGTATTCTAATTAAATGGAATCCAAGAAATCTGAGCAGGACTGAAAGATTCAAAGGTGTATTTTTTCCATTAAATAAAGGATATGTATCCTATATATTTTCTGTCAGTCGAGATTTAGTGCCAGAAACAAGGTGTTTAAAGCAGAAGAGCATTTAGTGCAGGAAATGAATGGTTACAAATTGTTGGGAGGTCTAAAGGAGTAAATTTTAGACTTGGCTGGCAAGAACGGCTCCGCTGGCAATTAGAGAGCTGCTCTGTCAGAGGAGCTACTCATTGACTACCTCAGGGACCACCACTAGAACTGCACAAAAAGCTTAGTTGCTGCCATCACAACACCATGATCTCACTTGCTAGCAGCAGTAAAAAGAGGCCCAGCAAGAAAGCCTTTCTCTTTTCCACTTTCCAGATTTCACAAGAGTGCCTCCCACTGATAGATCCTAATTTGAATCAAGCACTGTTCAATGGGAATATGTGTGTGTGTGTGTGCGCGTGCGAGCGCGCCTGTTGATTGCTCAGTCATGTCCAACTCTGCGACCCCATAGCCTGTGGCCCACCAGGCTCCTCTGTGTCCATGGAGTTCTCAGGCAAGAATACTGGAGTGGGTCGCCATTCCCCTCTCCAGGGGACCTTCTCAACTCGGGGATCAAACCCAGGTCTCCTGCATTGCGGGTGGACTCTACCACTGAGCCACCAGGGAGGCCCCCAAAGGGAGTATAGCAATTGTAATTTTTGGCTTAAGAACTTCCCCAAGTTTTAGGAAGATAGAATAAGGGTAGAATGAGAACTGAACCCAAAGTTTCAGCCGTGCACATAAGTGAAAAGTCCAGTGTCCCTCTCACTAAGAGGGTGAAGGGTAATTCAGTGTTGTTCTGAATAAACTGTCAGTTGTTTCCTCTAGCATTCCCATCAATAAATATAATGTTTAATGAGACTTTCGATCTTCTGTGCTTTTTTTTTTCCCCTTTCTGCTAACTGAGCATATTATGGCCGATGATTGAAATATCCAGAATGCATTTCAATCAATTAAAGGTTATGTTTGAGTTCAATTAATATATTAATATTTGTGGAGGGTATACAAGATACCTGGCATTACCTTGGTAACTCTAAAAATGGAAACAGCTTATCACCAAGAGTGACATTACCTAATTCTGAGATCATTTTCAAAGATATCCTGCTATCAGTTTATTTCATAACCAAGCACATATGGAAACTTGCATCAATTTCATTTCTGATTCTTATTCTGTACTCAAGGACACTCTGATATATTCGTTCCTTAAGTGTTTATAGCGATTCAGATCTTGATGTGAAAATGTCAGTGATCTCCTCAAGGGTAGAAAGCTAAATTTAGCTCCTGGAGCTTGAGTGTCGCCCTTCCGTTGCTGATTTGTCTCCTGCTTCCTTTTTCCTTATAAAATGGATGGTGTGATATCAGTAAAAGGCCGGGATAAAGTCAGGACCGTACACACACCACTGCTGTCTAGATGTTTTTTTTTGTGTGTGGTTTGTTGTGAGCCACTCAGGTCTTAAGATGTTTTCAACAGCTGTGGATCATTTGTACTCAAGGGGGAGAATAAAAAAATAAAAATAAACACAAAGAGACGGGTGAGCTGGACTGTTAGCTTGAGCGTTAAGCATGAAAGTGTTCAGGACTAGAAGTTATAAGGCCTATGACGCTTAAATATTTTTAGTGTGACAGTTTGGGGCCAGTATTTTCATATGTAAGGGAGCTCCTGTTTGTCATTTATAACGATTCTGAATTTGAAATTCACCTCAATTTTCCTCTTCACAATAATTCATTGTGAAGAACTCTGAAAACTGACCAAGTTTTATTTAAGGCACAGCGACTCTGTGCTCCATAAGAATTCTAATGGCACCGTGTCAGAGATCAGGGGGCATACCCTTTAACGTTACTTTTATTATACTGATTTATTATTTATCATATTGTTTACTAATATTGACCAATATTAGTAAAATACTTTTAGAGCTGGGTAGTATATAGTTGCCTTTTTAGCTTATTTTTATGAAAATAATATGGTTTGATAAAACTTTGAAGGCACCCTTGGATTGCTTCACCTCCTTCAGAAAGATAACTTCCTTCATAGAAGAATATTCTTTCCTTAAAAACAAACAAACAAAAAAATACAGTCTTGGAGAAGGACCATTAATTTATTTACCTAACCATCCACTTCAGAAAATTCTCTGGTCAGATATTCGGCATTTGAAAGGTAATGTCTGACCAGTGAAATGTTTGAGTGTGTTTTAAATTACTCCTGATCATAAGTTTATTTTTCTCAGAGATTATTGTTGACTGTTAGGTATCTGTAGTGCTTCATTGAACGAGTTTAATTTATACTGTTGTGATTTCTAGAGAGCTTATAAAAATAATTTGTCAGGGCATGAATGTGTGGGAAAATACCAGAGAAGTCTAATTGAGTGTTTTTCTTCATTTGAGACTTTAAAAAATGTCAATAGTGAAGTGTCTATTAATCCATTTTCTTTTCTTTGTCCTCTCAGGTGGGTCTCCTTACTTAGCAACCAAAATTAATGAAGCAAAAGACTTGCTAGAAGCAGCCACCAAACACTGATGGATGCTCAGGGACCACCCTGAAGGAGAAAAAGGGGGACCTTATAACAATTGCCCTGCAAATTAATCTAAACCATGGCCTTCATAATCTTCATATGTGTACCGACCACAGTCATTTCTTCCATGTCTAAGCTGTGTAATAATAAAAGATGAACAGTCTGGCTTTGTATTATCTTTCAAAGGAGCACATGAAGATTCTAGCACTGATCTTTCCCCCTTATTTTCTTCCTCTCTCTGATAGTCATACGTTTGAAGGCTTCTGTTACTAAGTTCCCCTCATCCCAGCCCCTGCAGCTGTATAATTATCAGTAATATAATTGGAATTTGTGAGCAAGAGTGTAGAATTTCTTGCTCTTATATTTATGCTCACATTGTCCCTTGTTTCTTCAAAGGAATTTAGCACTCTGCCTATGTGAGGTGCTTTAAATGTTGTGAGACGAAACCCTGACTGCCACCCCAGGAAAGTGAACTGAAGCTTGATGGAATTTACTAAAGGGTGTTTTGTAAAGCAGTGGTTAGGAAAGAACGCTGTTCTCCCAGAGATCCCACGGCTGTACCATGAGAACTTGGAGAGCTGCTAAAATGATTAAAGGTTTACAGAATGAGCCCTGTGAGGAAAGCCTGGAAATTGCCGGGATAAGTCTGAGGGATTCATACTTAATTATATAGTCTTCTGGTGCTGTGTATTTATTCAAGTATGCATTCTACAAATATTTATTTACCACCTGTAGCGCGTGAGGCCCTGTAGGGGTCCTCAAGAGTTCCAGGTGTGAACCAGGCATGGATCCTGACCCAAAGGAACTTGAATTTAAAGGAAAGATAAACCACAGGAGTACTGTTAGAGAGGCACAGATGAAATGCCAAAGAAGTTCAAAATAAAAGACTGTTTTACACTGATCGTCAGGGGGGCGTGTCATAGAATCAGTAGCGTAGAGCTGGGCTTTAAAAACAATGAGATATACCATAAGATGGGTGAGGCAGCTTTTCTGAGATGAGTCAGAATTAGCAGAAATAGAGTCTATTAGTTCGATTGGGGTGCAGGGTTTCTCCAACGCAACGGATGAACACACAGTCTGGAAGGGCTGCCCTTGTACAGTGCGTTCAAAGTTGTTTTTTTTTTCCTCAACACAGCCCCTGGTCATCATCACTTTACTGTTCTAAAAGGGAGAAAAGAGAGAGTCAGAATACCAGCATTATTTTCCTGTACTCCTTTGCAATGCTGGGTTCATCCCAGGTAAACAGAACTACTGGGTTTCATCTATCTTAAAATGCTTTTGTAATAGTCTAGACGCATCTTTCACTTTATGACATCCTATAGTTGGGAGTTCTCAGCATTGGTGATATTGACTCATTGAGCTGCTAATTCCTCCTTGTGGGGTGCTCTCCTTTGTATGGTAGGATGATTAGCAGCATCCCTGCCTGTATCTACGAAAGGCCAGGAGCACCCCCTCCGTTGCGACAACTGAAAATGTGTCTAGATATTGCCAGATGTTCCTTGGAGGGCAAAACTGCCCCAGGTAGAGAGCCACTGCTCTAAATGTTAACCGTGTGGTACATAAAATAATGGATGACCTGACTTAAAATTGATTCTTAGAGTCACTAAAATATGGTTCTTGCTTTAAAATCCCCATGTGTGTCACAGGTTTTTTGTGCTTTAGTTTTCCGGTCCACTGCTACCTCTGTACCTTGAATGCCCTGCTGATACCCAGATCTCCACGTGTTCAAAGCCTGGGGATAGTTGAAGGCCAAGCTGAAATGTCTGTCCCTCCTTTTCTGGTGCTTTCAGCAAAAGTAATCCCATGAATTGTCAGCTGTCAGCGAACATGCACTGTATCTGTGTTGGTCACTGCTACATTGACACTCAATAAATATTTGTTAAATGAACGAATACATTCCCATAGCACTTTATTCCTCACATTTGGTACCTGGTGAAACAACTCTTTATGTAACGTGACTTATTTCTTCTACAAAAGTACAAGAACCTTTAGAGCAAGAATCTTGTCATTTGTCTTTGTAACCTCCTAAAGTGTGGGGCACTCAGGAATTTGTAGACATCATAAAGTAGTAAGTACTAAAAAAAAATGGTTTTTGAATACTATGCTTCAAAAAATGTTACCACTAGTTTTGAAGGTTATGCTGTGCAATATTGGGGTACCCTCAGAACATACCTGTTAATTGACATCATTTTCTAGTCCACACTGTGTTCATGAAAATTTAAGTCCCCAGCATTAGCTTGAAATTTCCTTCATTCTGTTCTCCTTTATCTGCTGAGTGTGTGCCCCAAAATCAGACATCTGGTTTTAAGTACTATCCTCCTGTTGCATGATCTGGGGCAATTAATCTGTAAGGCTTTAATTGCCTCATCTATAAAACAGAGAAAATAAAACCCTATCTGAAAAAGGTCCGTCTAGTCAAGGCTATAGTTTTTCCAGTGCTCATGTATGGATATGAGAGTTGGACTGTGAAGAAAGCTGAGCACTGAATAATTGATGCTTTTGAAGTGTGGTGTTAGAGAAGACTCTTAAGAGTTCCTTGGACTGCAAGGAGATCCAACCAGTCTGTCCTAAAGGAGATCAGTCCTGGGTGTTCATTGGAAGGACTGATGCTGAAGCTGAAGCTCCAATACTTTGGCCACCTCATGCGAAGAGCTAACTCATTGGAAAAGACCCTGATGCTGGGAGGGATTGGGGGCAGGAGGAAAAGGGGATGACAGAGGATGAGATGGCTGGATGGCATCACTGACTTGATGAACATGAGTTTGGGTGAACTCCGGGAGTTGGTGATGGACAGGGAGGCCTGGCGTGCTATGATACATGGGGTTGCAAAGAGTCGGATACGACTGAGCGACTGATCTGAACTGAAAAAGGTTGTTATATGGAATAAGGTTGTTATAAAGCATTTAATATAGCAAATGCTCAAAAAATGCAATTATTGCTTCTTTCAGTATCCCCTCTGTGAGAATACCTTGAGATAAGATTTGGTGTATGTTTCAGTAATCACTGATTTTACTCTTGAATTTGCCATTTAAGTAGTACATGGTGGAGACAGTTCATCTCCATTCAAGAAGCATCAACTTGAACTGTTGCCTTGGAGGTTAACTGGGGATGTCACCCTGGAGCCTCTGCACTCCTGTACAGAGGTGTCACCACATCACAGCAGGTGGGGTCTGAGACAGGAAGCGGAAGCTTCACACTCAGCCTGAGTCTGAAAACTGGCAGTTTTGATGGAAAACTCATGGAGCCCCCCAAGATTCAAAAGGAGAAGACATACGGAGAATTGTGAATTAGTGACCATCAAGTGGTTATCACTTTTAATATGTAGCAGGTCTGGATTTTCACCCCCCACCCCACCTTAATCAAATCAGCTAAGGCTTTGCCTTTAAAAAATTCTCCAGGAATATAGAATTTAAGTTCAACCAACTGGTGTTGTTTCAGGTGATACAACTATTATTTTAGGTAGATATTAATTCAGTAGTCAGTCTCAGAATACTTATAAATGCCAGAATACTTATGAAATTGGCCAAGTAGCTGCCCATCCTCAACTCCTTATTATCTGTAGAAAGGTTATTTGAATGGTTACCTATCTTCAGTAAGTATTGCCTTTATATATTTGCTGTTATTGCAGATTCTTCTTAATTAAGTTCTTTGTTGATGTTGCAGTTTTTGTTTACTCTTACATCTTAGATGCAGTCTGAGGGAGCAGGAAAGACCTTTTGAAAACAAAGCAGTTACTTCCCATATTCCAGAGAAAGTGTAAGTCACGTGGACAATTAACTAAAGGGGGCGCAGAGTGCCGTTTATAGTATGGTTGATGGTGCCAGTCTCCAGCTTGAAGTCAAAGGCAGAAGTTTAATAAGGACAAAAGTGTGTTCATTGTGGGAGAGATTGTTTTATTTAATTTTCCAATCATTTCCTTCTTTTGGTTTGAAGTGCATTTTGGTTATTCAGGAAATAGAATATTTACTATATCAGGCAATGAAAATACAAAATTGGCTCATTTTTAAAATGTGTTGGATTCTCAAACAGAAGGAAGAACAGGTTCTTGGAGAAGTTCTCCCCTCTCCCCGATGCTTTTGAATTAAGAAATACCAAGACTTGTATGATTGGGTATGTTTGTGATTACCCAGCAGGGTCATAAGAAATAACGTACTTTATCCCAAGCATAGAAGTCCTCTGGTTGTCATGGGGGACCTTGAAAGAGCTTGCAATGATGAATCTGCAACATATTTGGCGATTAGCTTAAGGTAGCTTCATGACATTGTGGGGGAAGATGAATCAGCCAGGCTGTTAATGTCAAAAATACAGTTTCTATGACTCCACCCACTTAGGATGAACTCCAGAGGCTGCAGTGAGAAGTGAAGTACCCAAGGAGGCCAGCTCATTTCGCACAGTGGGAACCGCGCCATCCACAAGCCCTCTGCACCTCACCAGCACCTCCTGAACAAAGGCCTCTGGCTGCCAGGAGGGTTTGCTGGCAGCAGAGTCGAGACGTGTCAGCACCAAGCCTCCCTCTTGATGGAAAGGCAGCCCAAAGGGCATGGTCTGTTAGCACCAGGTCAGTATCATCCTCTTGTCAAAAATAGGCCATGAAGTATGAGACAGAATCATTCTTATTGGAGTTAGACACATTAGGAGATTAGTTAATATACTAGTTGGAAAACTTGAGAAGATTCTCTGGGCTCATTTTTTAGGTGGAATCTTAGTGATCTGGATTACTGCCCACCAGTGAAATTGCTGGACTTGGTAGACAAAGAAAATGTTCCTTCTAATGATTTTTATGAGCTGAGTAGCTATTGTTCCCAGCTGAGTGCTCTTTTCCTTTTTTTATTGTTGCTGAGCAAAGAATTTATAAAAAGCTTTCCCTTTTTTTTTTTTTATTAAAAACCCTGCTCAATTGAAATGAAAGTTCATTAAGTACTGTTCATTTCTCTTCCTGTCATAATAGCCCTACCCCGCTCTGCTCTATTCAGCAGTGCCTGGCAGCACTGGTCAACATTTTAAGTCTGAACAGACTATTATATAGATATAGATATGCAATATCCAACATCAAGAGGAAGTTTAATTTCACATGGACAGAATAGGATCACTCAGGCTAGATGTTGACCATAAATGTCAAATCTTCATCTCAACTTAGAGGCTGGGGAATGCCCGTGGAAAATTAAATCAACAGTCGGAACCTGTTGTGCCGAGCAGCCTGCCTACGTTGTCTCTCTGTTTTCACAGCACCTTTTAGGAGATAGGTACTTTTATTATCCCCATTTAAGAGATGAAGAAACAAAGGCTCAGAGGCGTTTAAGAGCTTTGCCAAGAATCCATAGCTAGTAAGTGGTAAGACTGGGATCCAGATCCGGTTTGGCTTAACTCTGAAGCGTGTGTTGTTCAGTCGCTCGTCGTGTCCTACTGTGCAACCTCGTGACCTGCAGCACACCAGGCTTCCCTGTCCTTTATTAACTCCCTGAGTTTGTTCAAACTCATGTCCATTGAGCAGTGATGCCATCCAACCATCTCATCCTCTGTCGCCCCCTTCTCCTCCTGCCCTCAATCTTTCCCAACATCAGGGTCTTTTCTTTTTCCTTTGCATCAGGTGGCCAAAGTATTGGAGCTTCAGCTCCAGCATCAGTCCTTCCAGTGAATATTCAGAGTAGATTTCCTTTAGGATGGACTGGATTGACCTTGCTGTCCAAGGGTTTATTGTACTAATTGTAGGTACATGGGAATCATGGTAGAAGGAAGGGCCTGGAGAAGCTCTTGGCTCATTTTTTGATGGTTGTGACCTTGGGCTATAGTTTGGGAAATAGGTTTATGGATGGATCCAGCGTCACTTGGCATGAGAAGGGAGTAGTTAATGTCCTTCATTCTGGCCTGGAAGCTTGTGGTGTCCATCCAGCTGCTCACAGCAAAAGTTCAGTTGTAGAGTTTAGCACTGTGTGCTTCTCTAACTTAAAGTGGGGCCGGAGGAAACTTTGTTGAGATTTTATTTGAAACATTCATGGGCAAAAGCTTTCAAGGAGAATGTCTAGAGCAAGGTTCAGAAAACAGCTTATGAAAGTGAAGCAGCAGAACTTGGGGAGAGAAGAGAAATGGAGAAATTTCTTGGTGTAATACAGATGAGAATAAGAAGCCTGCATTTATCGAAAGACTTAGCGAGGCAATGAAAAAAGGTTAAAAAGAGGCAACTGAACTAAAAGGAGATAACTTACACCTTGAAAGGGAATTGAGTGCTCAGTAGAACTTTTCAAATTACTTTCCTGCATTCCCAAGTGTGGACTGGGTTATCGGTTCATGCCATGCATTTATGCCAAATTCCAAAATTACACTTTGCACAGAGTTGAGTTGACCCATAGAGCTTGAATCATCAATCTGACTGGGTCTTTAAGGTTGTCACTTAACTTTCTATCCTTTCACCTGCTCTAATCAAATGGCGAAAAAGTTTAATTTCTAGAGGAGATTTCTACCACCTCATTACTATAATACTCACAGCAGCTTTGTGAGTTCCATGAACATGGGTATTCCTACATTCAAAAAATAAGAGCATTCCAAAGCCAACTCATTTTCCTATTTATCTACTCTTAGATTATCAGTGCCTTTGCTCTTTCCTTCTATGAATGTGGATAACCAACAGTTGACTTTAAAACTGTTTACATTTTGGCTTCCACGCCTCTGGAGTAGGATGAAAATATCTAATATTTTTTCCCTGTGGTGAGCTGTTGGCCTCTCTTTGCACAGTCTGCATCTCCCATCTGGCCTGGAATGTTGGATGGCAGTGTTCAGAAAGAGCAGTGCGCACACAGAGAAAGGCAACCTTCTCTCATTGACCCCCTCAGATCTGATTTATGCTTTGTCCCTCAGCTTCTTGGTACTTAGCTATTCAGTTTGCATTCCATTTCACTGCATTTTGTACTCATATACTGCATTTCTGTTGGCTTTTTCCTCTTTGTAAGGGGATTTTTTTTAATCCGATATATGAAAGTAAATTAATAATAGATACTACCATGTTTGTTTTGCTTTAAAATTGTAAAGAATAAACTGTAAGATGCTTTCATCTATTTCGTTTTCTGAATACAATCAAAATTAAATCTGACTTGCTAAAATTGAATTTACACTCAATTTTTCTGTTGTACAACTCTTGAAGAAAAGACACTGACCTATGTGTTATGTAACTTCATCTGCCCCGTGAGCCCTCATACAGACCCTGCTCTAGTTTCTTTCCAGCTCTCCCTGCTGCAGGAGATGCTGGGCCCCATCGTCTCTCAGGACACAGTATTGATGGGTTCACTTCTAAAGGCAGCTATCGGAAACCAAAGTCATAGACGTGAACTCTCTCAGAACCCATGAATGAAACTTGGATTTTCACCTCTCATACCGAAACAGGCAAGGGAAAACACAGAAATCAGCCCAACAGTACTTTAAAACTAATTTTAGTATTTATCTCATAAGGCAAATGGGCTTCCCTCGTGGTTTCTGCTTACTTGTTTTTTTTTTTTGTTTGTTTGGTCTGAGGCTTCCCAGGTGGTGCAGTGGTAAAGAATCCACCTGCCAATGCAGGAGACACAAGATGCAGGTTCTATCCCTGGGTCAGGAAGATCCTCTGGAGAAGGGCATGGCAACCCACTGCAGTATTCTTGCCTGGAGAATCCGCATGGACAGAGGAGCCTGGTGGGCTGCTGTCCATGGGGTCACAGTCGGACGCGACTGAGCACACGGCAGACACGGTACATCCTCGTGTCAGTCTTTGGCCTGCAGCACTTTGGACTGCGTCAAGAGCTCTAAACGTAGGCATTGGTAATAGAGATGCTGACACGACCCCTGGAACATGTCACTGAATATGTCTGCACACATGCTGGGATCCCGTACTTGATGTGAGTGGAGGATGAGGCCATTTCCAGCATCTAACGGGGAGAGTCCAGACAGGTGTGCCCCGTTTCTCCTCTCCCTCCCTTTCATCATCTGCCCCCTGCCCCGACAGACAGACAGACACACACACACACACACACACACACGCGCACACACACACACACACACACGCACACACCCGCGCCCCAGGGGATGGCCACAGTTTAATTATCTTCTCTTCCAAGGCCAGTTAGACCTTTGGAGCATGTTGCCATCACTTAACACACACCCCCGGGAGAGTCTTGTGTTGTCTGAGACACGGTCCTGTGACATGTTTTCAAATTAGTGGAGGAAAGAGGACGGACCGTGCTGGGCCAACATAACGCGAAGAGAGTGCCTGCCATCAAATGCAACCTTGGACCTGTCTTGTCAGGGAGGAATATGTTTTCACAGCAGTCTGTGATTTAAGCACAATATGCAGAATCAGTGAGCATGTTATATTTGACTGTGCTGATGGGATTTATGTATGGAACATCAGTTTTCTGTACAGACATAATGGAGTACTTAGTACCATGATATGATAACTGTAAGCATATTGAGGGTGTGTGGGATATTCGACGTTAAGAAATGTAACAATGAGAAAAATCCGAAAATCTGAAAATATGCAACTAATGAAATTATTAATTTGAATTTTTGCTCAAGATATATGTGAAGCAGCACGTCCTCCATATACTCTGTGGAAATGCAAATTAGATCTTAATGTGTCACCATCTTCCTTTTCGGATTGATTTTTTTAAACAGAGCTGCTGCTGCTAAGTTATGTCAGTCGTGTCCGACTCTGTGCAACCCCATAGACGGCAGCCCACCAGGCTCCTCCGTCCCTGGGATTTTCCAGGCAAGAGTACTGGAGTTGGTTGCCTGCGTCTTCTCCGTTTACACAGAGCAATAATACCTAAAGGATGGATTCCCAGGGTCTGGCTTGTGGTTGGAGAATGTGCTGTTGGTTACAGGTTCTTCTCTTAGGGCTCTGAGTGGTGTCCAGTGTCAGGAGGTCTGATGGCCTCTTGTATTTCTTTTTTTTTTTTTTGAAATTTAAAGTCTTTATTAAATTTTTACAATAGTGCTTATGTTTTGGTTTTTTGGCCATGAGGCATGTGGGATCTTAGCTTCCCAAGCAGGGATCGAACCTGCACCAAGTGCATTGGAAGGCAAAGTCTTAACCACTGGACCACCAGGGAAGTCCTCCCTTTTGTATTTCTTAATATCAAGGGAGTAGGGTGTTTTCCTCCCATAGCCTGGCTGACAGTTACTCCTGGGGAAAGAAGAACAGTTGGGCTAAACTGGCTGGAAATATCTGGAGCTGTGAATACCTTGTTAGCAGAGGTCAGCAGGTCAGGTGGTAATTGCTCAGAGCTCCATTCAGGGCCAGCGATGGAATTACCATAGTATAAATTGGCTTCAGGGGACAGATCGATCAACCGAAAGAGGTTTAATGATTTTTAGTGTTCAGTTACAATAAGGGTTCGACTTTCTGGATTCAGTGAGGGGATGTGTGGCAGTCGACTCTGCTTAATTTTAGGCTGTGTGTCCCCCATCTGACCCCCCAGCAACACCGTTTCTCATTCCCAAGGCTGCCTCAGCCCAAGACAGCTTTTGGTCTTCGCTGTCTGGGAGTTACACATCCACAATGGCAGCGAGCATCCCCCTCTCTCCTAATGAGCCCATCGGCTTTGTCCTCTCCTAGTCTTGGCCTTTTTCCTTTTTCACTCTCACACCAGTTACGCCTCAGGACCCTTGCCGCCTTGGGGCACCCGGGTGACATTCCTTCTGGTCCATCCGTGAGCCCGGCCTGGCAGCCCAGCCTGCCTCGCCTGCTTTCTCCTGGAAGACCTCCTGCCCACCTGCCCATGGAGGGAGATGGTGAGACTGATGAGAAAGGGATGAGAACCGAGGAGGAGAAATGCAGTGACTGTCTGGGACTCTTTGGAGAGACGTGTTTGTTCAAGGCATTAGTAATATTTTTGCAGGGAACAGCAACATTGATTTTTCACCCAAGAACCATTCTGCCTTTGCACAGAGTCACTAGAGCATTGAACCTTTCTCTTTTGTAAATGGGCAAGGTGCCTCGCCCATGGCCTAATAGCATGGACTTTGAGGCTGGTATTTTTTTATTTCCAGCTCCAGGCATGAATCTTTGCTCCATTTTGCAGGTGGGCTGGGAGCTCTTCTGTTCACCGAAATCTGTCTTGGGTAATACCACATTATTTTTAAGTTTTCTCTCTGGGGCTCGGTGGATGAGTTCGCTGATGTTAAGCTCAGACTCTGTTGTGCATAGAATGCTCTGCGTGTGTTCCATGCTGCAAATCTACCACGCTGATGAGTTTAAAATTTTCCTTTGCAGCCCAGCCAATCAGGTGTCCGGCTAAACCTTGATGCCAATTAGTGTGTTTCACAGAGCCAGGTGTGGAGCTGCCAGGTAACAGCTGCAAGCCAGCTGCACTGCTCTAATGGGATCTGCAACAAGTTGGGCTCTGTGTGAAGATGTCTTGTTTTCACTTGACGGGGAGTCATCGGTGGTCTGGTTCCCCACCCACTCCGTTAGGCAGACACACCCACATGTATTACCAATTTGATCCGAGTTCAGAGGATGACCGTACCTGGTGTTGCTCTTCCTGCTGCTTATATTTATGGTGCTGCCTCCTGGGAAACTGCATTCACCCATCCAGAGTGCTTTCAGAGGGGCGAGGACAACAAATCTTTGTTATTATCAGGGCATTTTCTGGTAAAACTGCATGCCTAACCTAACATCCCATCAAGATTTATTTGAGGATTTTGTGCTCTCTTCTTTAAACACATATTTAAAGGTGGCAATCTTTCCTCAAAGAACACACCTGAGTTCCTGTTATCTGGGGGCTGGAGACATGGGTTCTGGTCCTATAGCTCTGCAGCTAATGAGCTGTGTGCCTCGGCAAGACACAGCCTTTTCTGCGGCCTTTTGGACTCGCTGTTCTCTGAGGAGCACAGAATATGTAGAAGCAGCCAGAGACCTACGTGTAAACCCCTGATCCACATTCTGTTAGCAGAGTGACCTGGTGGAAGCTTTGTCGCCTCTCTTTTGGTTTTCTGACCCATAAAATGGGTATAATATGTACTTCTAAGAGTTACTTGGGGAGTTTAATGATTTCGTAGATAGTGATACATCAGCCTAGTGTCTACACTAGCTTTTCCCAAAATGTCCATTTTTCTTTGTCCTTTCTCTTTGGCTTTGCTCTTTTTTTATTTCGAGACATTACAATAACAATAAATGGATTTCTTTTTCACTTTGGCTGCATCAGATCTTAGTTACGGCACTCAGGATCTTCGTTGCATCTTGTGGGAGCTTTTGTTGCGGCACAGAGACTCTAGCTGGCGTCACGTGGGCTGCGGTAGTTGCACTAGGGGAGCTCTCGAGTTGAGGCCCACGGGCTCCAGAGCGGTGCTCAGCAGTGCGGCGGTCGTGCGGGCTCAGTTCCTCTGCCACGTGCGGGATCTTAGTTCCCAGACTAGGGATCCAGCCTGTGTCCCCTGCATTGCAAGGCAGATTCGTAACCGCTGGACCACCGAGGAAGTCCCTAAATGGATTTTTTTTTTTTAAGGAATGATTAACAAATTACCAATGCAGCTGGCCACTGAAAACATGAGGGTCTTGGGCACCAATCCCCACCCACCACCACACCTCCCGTGGAAAATCCTTGTACAGCTTTATAGTCAGCACTCTGTCAGCGGTTCTGCATTTCTGAATTCAATCAACCGCAGATCACATATACTTACTATTGAAAAAATTCCATCTACAGTTGACCCATGCAGTTCAAACCCATGTTGTTCAAAGGTCAGCTGTAAGTCCAACATCCTGATATCAACTGTTCTCATTTTTTTCTGAGGCTCCTTCCTGTACATCTTAATATAGAGCCTTAGGAATTTGCCTAAGGAGAAATATGCAGAAATAGCACAGGAGATGCCTATAGAGAAATATATAGATCTCTCAACTGGAAATCAGAAAAATGATACTATTTTATAATGAGATTATAATGGAAATTAGAATTGCTTTACTAAAATAAATGATTATCAAATACTGAGAAATAGCTGAAAAATCAATCCAAGAGAATTTAGAAAAGAAAAAAAACAGTCCTATGACCAGGTTTATGGCAAAGCAAAGTACAATGCTGATGTGGGAGATAGATGGGCACCTGGAACATGCAGCTGATGTTTGTCGAGAGGAGCAAAACTGAAGATTTGGTTTTCAGCCAGACAAGAACAATGCCTATTTCCTTTCCTCCACTGATATGGAGGGAGTAACTAAAATGGAGGAATTTGTTGCAGCAAAACCAGAAATGAGTGAACAGCCTTTGGCACATAACAGCCAAAAAGGCCTACAAGCGTTACGCAATCTTGGTTATTCTTTAGCTGTTACTAACAAACACTTGTAGCTGGACATGTCCTTCACAAAGCTAATTACTCTCTGACCCATATAGATGACACTGCACCAGGCACTCTTTTCCCCCTACACTCTCTTGTGGCATTCTGCATTTCCAAAAGAAGGTCATGGGCTCGCAACTTCAGGGACACGAGATCCAGTTGCTGATTCATCTGATGCCAGTTGTGACCATTTTGAAACTTTGCAGGAGAAAACAAGTGCTAGACCTTCAATAGGGTATGAAACCTCTCCCTATTCCCAAGAAAGTTGGCGGGGGGCACAGTTCTTGGGGCACTGGCCTGCTGTGTTTCCCTTTTGCCTGGCAAAAACAATAAAGCCACTCTCTCTATTTCCTCCAAATCCTGACTCCCTATTTCTGTTTGGCACTTGTGGACAGGGAGCCAAGATTTTGGCAACAATACTAACAGCTGTCAGTTACTGGCCTGATAGTTGTGCCAAACACTTTCTATATTTATTATCTCTTCAGTCCTTACAGCAACTGGGAGCTAGGTATTTTTATCCCCATTTCATCCAGGAAGAGGGCACTCAAGAGCTGAAGCACCTTTCTCAGCGTTTTAACCTTGAAATTGGATCTCTTTCCCCTTACCCTGCTGCCTCCCAGGGCATATTCCCAGCTGAACCCAAAACTTGCCCTTAAAATTCTTAGCCTGAGTTCCCAAAACCTTAGGTCCTGGCCAGAACTTGGATGCTGGAATTTTTATTAAGTCTCCTCAGGGTGGTCATCCATTCCAACCTGATCACAGTCCAAGGACCTGCCTCACCTCTAGGACAGTAGTCACTTGTCATGTATTGAGGACACATCCAGTGAAATGAACAGGAGGCATGGTGACAAATTGACTCCAAAAGCTGGCGCTGGCACCAGAAAAGACCCTATAGATCTTCAGGCGTTCTTTAGGAGTGTTTGATGGATTTCCAGATCCACAGTATTTTTTAAGCGTGTATCACAGCAAAGAGGATAAACACCATGTGTTAAAAGGGGACAGCATCAGGTCTGGGGGCAAGAGAGAATGTTACCGTTTGATGGCGCCTCGGTAGGAAACAGCAAGATTCTAAGAAGTCGGACTTCCCTCTGTATTTCACTCCAGCCCAACCCTGCCACTTTGCTCTGCTGTGGGAACATCACATGGGCAGAGTCAAAAGCTCTCCCGAAGCCCCCTGAAGGCCACATCTGTTATTGTTTCCTTATCTGTGTGCCCTTTCATCCTATCAAACAAGGATATTAAATTGGTTTCTGGCACCACTGGCTCTCCAGAAAGCTCCTTTGGCTGCTCAATCTACCAAAGAGGGCGGATTTATTTGGGTGTTTCCTTTGGGAGTTAGTGGGAAAAAAAGAAAAAAGAGCCACCTGCAGTTGGTGGAAAGGCAGGAGCTGCTGTGCCAGACCTCTGTCAAGAGGATGGCGGCCAAATGTGCAGATGGGATCCATGCAGGGCCAGCAGAGAGCCTCTCCATTTAGCCTCAGAGTCCTTTCCCAGCCCGCTCTGGGAAATAGGAAAGCTTTGGAAGACAAGAATACGAGTCAGAGAAACCGTCCAGGAGCCTGTGTGTGAAAGGTTCACCTCCAGATTGCACCAGCGTTTGTTGAGCTGAAAACCAGAATTCAATACTGGTTTTTCTCATGCGGCCTGAAAGGCTCTTCCTTGCCTTGTCCTTTTTGCGAGTAAATGTCTGTCTCTCTAGGGCTTTCCCAGTGGCTCAGCAGTAAAGAGTCCGCCTGCCTATGCAGGCGACACAGGAGATGGAAGGGACGTGGATTCCATCCCTGGGTCAGGAAGATTCCCTGGAGATGGAAATAGCAATCCATTCCAGTATTCTTGCCTGAGAAATCCCATGGACAGAGGAGCCTGAAAGGCTACAGTTCATGGGGTCAAAGAAGAGCTGGACACAACTGAGCGACTAAACAACAATACATGTACCTCTCCATCCTTCAAGGGGCACCCCCTTTGGGGGCCTCCCAGCTCTGCCTCCCAGCTTTGGGGGCCTCCCAGCTCTGCCTCCCCTCTGGCTTTGCAGGCAGAGCCCACTGGCCCTTCTTTGTGCATCCTTAGCACAGTGAGATGACCTCTTGGTGCAACTGTGTGCATATTATATTTTGACATGTTCCAAAAAGGAGATACTGTCGATTACAAACATGTAATTAAAATGTAAAATAAACCATTTACTTCAGATGACAAAATCAAAGGAAAATAGGGATTAGACAGGTAAGAAAAAAGAATGAAGTTTGTGCATAAATTCCATGCTGTGCATTCTTCTACTCAGGTTTCAGGTGGACCATTGAGTCTACCCTAAGCTTTCTGGCAGCCAGCTCAGCTCTGTTGAGGGGTTGTGAGCAATGTCCTCAACAATATCTTTAGAAAAGACATCATACACTGCACGGGGCCGTGTCATAAAGCATCCTTTCCTGTTCAGTCATGGCGTCACACTGGAGTGCCCTTTGGAGAAAGCAGTTCTGCAGGGCGGCCAGTAAGTGTTGGCTTGGTTAGATTCACAGATGGGCTTCATCCACTGAATCGGGGTAATTGCAGATCTTGGTAATCTGGATACATCTTGTAGTGGCGCATGGTGTTTGTGAAGGAATATTCATTTCTTTTCATCATCAAGCATCTGAGCCCCTTCTTAGCTTTGTGGACTTCCCTGAACCTAAGGTGGATCCTGCCTCCCCTTGTAGAAACTGCAAGTGGCAACCCCTTGCTTTGCCAGACTCCTCTGTAGCCAGCAGACGGGCAAATGACCCAGCCTCCACCAGCCTGCCCCCAGATGAGGGCAGTGGCAGCAGCTAACTTTCTGAGGGCGGCACTGGCACCCTGGCCCGTGCTAGCTGGCGGTTAATGTCAGAAACATCAGCAGTGGAGGCTGTGACCACCTCACCCCACCCCCACCATACCCTCCGCCCCTTCAAGTCCATCCAAGTCACGGTGCTTGCTGCAGGATGCTGAACCTGGCTCTTCTGCCTCCTCTGATTCTGTGCGCCCATCAACATCCCTGTAATGAGTTCCTTTTCTGCTTAGATCAGCCTGAGTTGGTTCTAGTCATTAAAGAAAGAAGCTGCCTGACATACAGAGCTTTTCTACTCTGCCTCCCGCCATCTACACACAGAGGGAAGGGAAGTCAAACTGCTGCGAAAATCAGGGCTGCACGAGCATGTAAGGACACAGTCCAGGTCTGTCCACGGACAGAGACCGAGAGGCACAGCCAGGCAAATGGGACAAAGGGAGGCTATTCTAGTGCCGGCCTCCAGGAATCTCAAAGCCTGGAAAGTGCCGTCCAATACAGTAGGCAGTGGCTACATGTGGCCGTTTAAATAGAAACTTAAGTTATATGCAATTAAATTAAAAGTTGTTATTGTTGTTCAGTCGCTAAGTAGTGTCTGACTCTTTGAGACCCCCCCTGGACTGCAGCACACCAGGCTTCCCTGTTCATCACCAACTCCCGGAGTTTGTTGAAACTCATGTGCGTTGAGTCAGTGATGCTCTCTAACCATCTCATCCTCCGTCACCGCCTTCTCTTCCTGCCCTCAATCTTTCCCAGCACCAGGGTCTTTTCTAATGAGTCAGCTCTTTGCATCAGGTGGCCAAAGTATTAGAGCTTCAGCTTCAGCAACAGTGCTTCCAATGAATATTCAGGGCTGATTTCCTTCAGGATGGACTGGTTGGATCTCCTTACAGTCCAAGGGACTCTCAAGAGTCTTCTCCAACACCATGAGTCGAAATCATCAATTCTTTGGTGCTCAGCTTTCTTTATGGTCCAACTCTCACATCCATACATGACTATTGGAAAAACCATGGCTTTGACTATACAGACCTTTGTCAGCAAAGTAATGTCTCTGCTTTTTAATACACTGTGTAGGTTTGTCATAGCATTTCTTCCCAAGGAGCAAGCATCTTTTAATTTCATGGCCGCAGTCACCATCTGCAGTGATTTTGGAGCCCAAGAAAATAAAATCTGTCACTGTTTCCAATTTTTCCCCAGCTATTTGCCATGAAATGATGGGACCGGATGCCATGGTCTTATTTTTTCAATGTTAATTTTCAAGCTAGCTTTTTCACTCTCCTCTTTCACCCTCATCAGGAGGCTCTTTAGTTCCTCTTCACTTTCTGCCATTAGAGTGGTGGCATCTACATATCTGAGGTTGTTGATATTTCTCCTGGCATTCGTGAGCCCAGCTTGTGCTTCATCCATCCTGGCATTTCGCATGATATACTCTGCAAAAAAGTTAAATAAGCAGGGTGACAATATACAGCCTCAATGTACTCCTTTCCCAATTTTGAACCAGTCTGTTGTTCCATGTCTGGTTCCAACTGTTGCTTCACATCCAGGTTTCTCAGAAGACAGGTAAGGTGATCTGGTATTCCCATCTCTTTAAGAACTTTCCACTTTGTTGTGATCCACACAGGTGTTCTACCCATGTATCAAATATTCAATAGCCACATTCACCTCATGGCTACCATTTTGTACAGCAAAGAGATAGAAAATTTTCATCATTAGAGAAAGTTCCATTGAGCCACACTGGCTGAAAACCTTGAAATTCCAGGCTCAGTGGCAGGACTGCTGCCTTCTTTGGTCACACTCGTCCTTTCTGGTGGCTGATGGTCAGAGTACGAAGACAGTGGAGCAGCAGTCATATGCTTCTCCATCCTGATGGACCTCAAATCCACACCAGCTGGCAGGACCGGGAAGCCCTGGGTGTGCCCTGTGAGAAGCCTCAGCGACACGGGGAGCCCCCTTTGCTCTCCTGTGTCTTCATTTTGTGCCCCTTTATACTGCTTTATTTTGGGGGGGCTCCAAAATCACTGCAGATGGTGACTGCAGCCATGAAATTAAAAGACGCTTACTCCTTGGAAGAAAAGTTATGACCAACCTAGATATTCAAAAGCAGAGACACTACTTTGCCGATTAAGGTCCCTCTAATCAAGGCTATGGTTTTTCCTGTGGTCATGCATGCATGTGAGAGTTGAACTGTGAAGAAGGCTGAGTGCTAAGGAACTGATGCTTTTGAACTGTGGTGTTGGAGAAGGCTCTTGAGAGTCCCTTGGACCGCAAGGAGATCCAACCAGTCCATTCTGAAGGAGATCAACCCTGGGATTTCTTTGGAAGGAATAATGCTAAAGCTGAAACTCCAGTACTTTGGCCACCTCATGCGAAGAGTTGACTCACTGGAAAAGACTCTGATGCTGGGAGGGATTGGGGGCAGGAGGAGAAGGGGAAGACAGAGGATGAGATGGCTGGATGGCATCAGGGACTTGATGGACGTGAGTCTGAGTGAACTCTGGGAGATGGTGATGGACAGGGAGGCCTGGCGTGCTGCGATTCATGGTGTCGCAAAGAGTCGGACATGACTGAGTGACTGAACTGAACTGAACTGATACTGCTTTTTTAGGTTGACCCAGGGGAAACAGAAGTAAAGGCTTTTGTGTCCAGTGTTTGCATCTAGTCCTCACCATCATCCTCATCTTTCTGGGACCTGGACCATGCTCTGCAGCCCAGGCCAGGACAGAGTCTGCCTAAGGGATGCAGGGTGTGTGTTAGCGGCAGGGGCTATGTGCTCACCCAGGACCTAGCATAGTGCTCAGCGTACTGGAAGCACCCAGCAAAATGCAGTGAGTTGACATGGATCTAATGCAAACTCCAAGGCACCTGATGTAGGACAGTCAGATTATTTTCATCCCAGACATCTTTCACCCAAGGGGTGAAGGAGACACAGATAATGATGATATGATGGTGCAGGTGTGAAAAAGATGGGACCAAAGTATACAAGCTCATTATAACTGGAATTATGCAAAATAGGGTACATATGTTTGGTGCTATGGGAATGCTTTCTTTTAAAATTCCTTAAATATTGTTATAGATATCAGAGGGGTTAAGAATGTTCAGATAGAGGTGATTCCTTCTGTGAAACGGCAGTACTAGTACCTACTCATGGATATAGTAGGGGTTTCCCTGATGGCTCAGCTGGTAAAGAATCCACCTGCAATGCAGGAGACCTGGGTTCAATCCCTGAGTTGGGAAGATCCCCTTGGAGAACACAACAGCTGGAGAATTCAGTATTCCGGCTTGGAGAATTCCATGGACTGTATAGGCAATGGGGTCGCAAAGAGGTGGACACGACTGATCGACTTTCACTATCCACTATCCACCCTGGTGGCTCAGATGGTAAAGAATCTGCCTGCAGTGCGGGAGACCCAGGTGCAATCCCTGGGTAGGGAAAATCCCCTGGAGGAGGCAATGGCAATCCACTCCTGTATTCTTGCCTGGAAGATGCCATGGACCAAGGAGCCTGGCCAGCTATGGTCCATAGGGTTGCAAAGAGTCAGACCCGACTGAGCATCTAACACTTTCACTTTTCACGGATTGTGTAAGGACTAAGTGAGATAATGCAAGAAAAACATTTAGGATGGTCTTTGGCACCTAAATATGGGCTTCCCCAGTAGCTCAGCTGGTGAAAAATCCTCCTGCAATGCAGGAGACCTGGGTTTGATCCCTCGGTTGGGAAGATCCTCTGGAGAAGGGATAGGCTACCCACTCCAGTATGCTGGCCTGAAGAATTCCATGGAATGTGTATAGTCCGTGGGGTTGCTAAGAGTTGGGCATGACTGAGCGACTTGCATTTCACTTTGGCAGCTAAATGCTAAGTATGAAGTGGCGATTACTGTTATTTTTTGCTGTTATTTATTCTCCTGGAAATCTGCAGGATAATAAAAGATCAGGGACCCTGGGCATCCCTTCAGGTTGTGGCTTTGGTCTCCCTTCCTGCGGGGCAGGGAAGGGAAGGCTCTGGACCTGGGGACCCATCTGGCACCTGAGAGCCCCCAGCCTTCTACCCACAGGGAGCTGTGCTAAGCCTCCACTGCACGCTCCCTGCCTGAGGATGCCAACCTTCTCAGGCTCTTTTAGGTCTCTCGGCTTTAAGCCTTAGGGGTTTGGAGGGATTAAAAAAAAAGAATTTCAGGCTTGTCATCTTTGCCCTTTGCAGCAATTTTACCCAAAACAAAGACACCCTCCAGCTGTCTTTCTGTGGCTCCCCCTCCTTCCTTCTGGTGAGTCCTGCAGCCAGGAACCAGGGCCTCTCTCAGATTCCTGGGAAAACCCGAAGAGCTGCTTTTTCTCCATCCCCCGTTCTCTCTGTAGGTCTCTGTCTTTCTGTGCATGTGTTTCTGCCCCTCCCTTCTCCCTCGTCTTGGGCTCTCTGTGTCCCTAGAATCCTCTCCACCCCTCCAGGGGCTGTGGTCTGGAGTGCAGCCACTACTAAGGATCATGCCCCCCAGGCCTCCACCACAGCGTCACCAGACATTGGTTGGTGACGTAGGGCGGGGCCACCCATCAGTAAATGGATTCTTCGTTCCTGGGCCCAAGATAAAACTGCATCTCCCTTCTACCAGCTCTTTTTCCTACAGAGCAAATACCGTATATGGGGTCCTGCCTGAAAAGACTGGTGGTGAGGAAGTCACCTGGCAAGTCTTGCAAGACAAACTTTGGAACAGCCAGGGTAATGAAATAAAATCTCAGCAGCTGTCTAACAGATGCAGTCTGCTTCTAAGCATGCGAAATAACTAAGAATAAAATGATTATAATGAAAGCACTGCACTTTATCTGAACCCACTCATTATCCTTTTTTTGGTATATAATCTTCCCCTCTTTGTTTCTCGGGATAACCTTTTCACAGTAGGGGAGGCTGTCCTATTATCATCTCCATTTAAAAATATATGTATTTCTTTTGGCTCTACTGGGTCTTCATGGCTTTTCTCGAGTTGCAGCAGCAGAGGCTCCTCTCTAATTGTGGTGCACGGGCTTCTGATGGCAGTGGCTTTTCTTGTCCCAGAGCATGGCCTCTCCAGCACGAGGGCTTCAGTGCTTGCCGCTCCTGGGGTCTAGAGCACAGGCTCAGTAGTCGTGGCTCACGGCTTAGTTGCTCCAAGGTATGCGGGATCTTCCTGGATCAGGGATCTACCCTGTGTCTCCGGCATTGGCAGGTGGATTGTTTGCCACTGAGCCACCAGGGCAGCCCTGTTATCTCCATCTTTAAAAGTGGGAACTGGGGCTCAGAGGGCCATCGTGATTGGCACACTGTCGCAGACTTGGTTTTACTGCCCCAGGGCCGAGATACTCATCTACTAGGGATGGGTTTTCAGCCCCTGTCATTCCCTCCACGGCCCTGTCAACGCTAGGACTCTACAGTTACCACCAGAAATTCCAAACCACACGGATCAAGCTTGCCCAAGAGAATCTGTATGGCTCTGATGCACGTGGTGTCCTCTATAAATCACGGTCACCATGAGATGCTCCTGGGGACTCTGGGCTGAAGGGCCATTCAGAGCTCGAATCACATTCTGGGTCTTAGTCCACCGCCCGTGAGTCTTACAGCGGAGCGTCAAGTGCTTATACAGTAAACCCTGGTGCCAGAATGAGCTCCGAGGTTTCGGTGGAATAAGTGACTCCACCGGCTGGATTTCTCTAAAAGCAGTGAAATGCAATTCCTGCTGTGATACTGGGATAAACAAAAAGTAATCTACAGCATTGTCCTAGCTCATCCAAATCGTGTCTTCCTTTTTCATGTAAGTAATTGAAAAAAAATGGCAGAGAGCTTCAGGAGCGTTATCTTATTTGGATCCGATTTTAAGCAGAACGCCGAACATTTCCTACTGAAGGCAACTGCAGTGTTGCTGTAAACGCAGGCGAACTTCAAGGTGAAGGAGCTCCCGTGTACAATCACAAATGCAAATGTTTAAAGCTACTCGACAATTTTCCGCTTGCAGCTGCCCATTTTATCTCTTGCGAAACTAGTAATGATACAAGCAGTTGATTATGGTTTACAATAGCAATAAACCTCTCACAATTGGTTGTTTCCAAAATAAATAGCCATTCTGTTAAATGTTAAATAACAAGTCATAAACGGTTGAAAACAACCAATTTCTTGTGGATTATTGCCTGAATAAATTTCAACAAGAATGGCAGATCATTACGCTGTAAACACCACAGATCAAAATCATTGAAAGTTTTTCAAAAAATCAGTCAATCAAGGAATCCATCAAGAACTCCCAGTTTACAAACCAAATCACATCACACATTCTAGTGTTCTCTTTGGAGCTTCTCCTTTGCTGGTCATGATTAGCTTGATACTTGTCCAAATCCTTCCATATATTTTCAGAATTAAAGAATGCTTTTTTTTTTTTTGGTCATGTTGGTACCTTGTGATCTTAGTTCCCCCACTAGTGATCGAACCTATTCCCCTCCCTAAAAATGATACCTAGCTTGGTAGTTAAACTTGCCCATTCTGAGAGCTTGCAGTTTCACTTAGCTGCATTCTACAAGCCCTACACTTAAAGTCTACAGTATTCCAATTGATAAAACACAGACCTGTCCACTAAGTTAAACATTTGAGTCAAAGCTCAGTGGCAAATATATTCAAACTGCAGCTCTAATACAGGCTGTTCTTGTGAGAGGAGCCAACTTCATCTGGATGATTGACAGAAGATTCCTCGCCATAGCAACCAGGGTTCTCTCTCTGGAATAACAACATTAACCTCTTTCATAACCAGTTTTTCACCGGTAAGTTTAAGAGCCAGTTGCATGCATCTTGTGTAATCCTTTGTTTCTATTTTTGAATGAACAGTTCAAACTTAGATAAAAATAGAACAAGATGCAGGGAAACCAAATTAATTTCTCATTCCTCCTGAAAAAGGCATTATAATGGGTCTTGTAGGCAGAAGAGTTAAAGGGCAGGAAGGGTCCCCGTGTCTTCTGAGCACAGGGTGATGGCAGAGAGATTTCTATTCATCTGCTGCCTCTGAAATAACCCTACAGCATTGATTTGCTTTGTGCTGTCATGGGACCAGGGTAAAGAATTTTTTTTTTTTAGATTTTATTCCTGCTTCATTATTTGAGGGGCTTCCCTGGTGGCTCAGCTGGTAGAGACTCTACCTGCAATGTGGGAGACCCAGGTTTAGTCCCTGGGTTGGGAAGATCCCCTGGAGAAGGGAATGTCAACCCACTCCAGTATTCTTGCCTGGAGAATTCCATGGACAGAGGAGCCTGGAAGGCTACAATCCATGGGGCGGCAAAGAGTCAAACACAACACTTTCACTTTAACACTTCATTATTTGAGCTCATAATCCCTAATAACACACACACGCCATACAGACACATCCCTACTTAGGTGTGATCCAGTGCAAAGCAATAAATGGTCTGTAGAAAATGGTAGGAAAATATATATTCTCTCTAGAAAAACATGCATATTCCATCATCTTTTTGAAAGGGAATTGCTAAATAGATCTGCAGCCACCTCCTCTGTCTTGTATCTAGTGTTCTTCTGGAGAACCATGGATATCAATGACTTGCCATGTCACTGAAGTATCTCACCAGCCCCTCACAGGGATGCTGTGATAACCTTCTGGACTGGACTTTTTTTTTTCTTTTAATATTTATTTATTTGGCTGCCCAGGTCTTAGCTGTGGGCTCTTTAGTTGCAGCATGTGGGATCTAGTTCCTCTACCAGGGACTGAACCTGGGCCCTCTGCACTGGGAGCACAGTCTTAGCCACTGGACCACCAGGGAAATCCCTGGACTGGACTTCTGGTCAGAGACTTTGGTGAAAATCATGGCACTCAAGCCTCGGGGAACATGGAGGCTGTGATGAAGACAGACAGACCACAGCCCTAGATGGGCCACTGCCAAATTCTCCCTATCTCCTGTCCCAGCTGGGATCCATTTCCCACTGGAGCCACCTCGATTGTGGTTCCTCCCTTGAGAGGCTGAGTGGTCTTTCTCCACGCTTGCGTATGACTCAGAGCCACGGTGTTGAAACCAGGACCTCACTGGAACCTTGGAGACCTTCAGTCCTCTGCTGAAGAGCAAGGAGGGAAGGAAAAAAGGTGCTGCTTGGGTCAAAGGAAGAGGGATCTGGAAAAATGGTTTCTTAAAAGAGCTAAATCATGTGAGGTGTAAGGGGGGGAGGGTGGCCATCCGGTAGAATCACTCCAGGTGAACCTCAGGCCTGATTTGCAGTTAAATGAAACTCATAGCCAGAAGGCATGACAAATGGATGCCAACAAGTATTCTGTATAGCAGTTTTATCCTAAGTTTGGAAGTAGAAAGAATTCTGAGATCCCCACTGTACTGGACACAAACACTGCAGGCCTCCTAAGACCCTCTTGGTGACCACCTTATTTCCAAAGATGCAGCCAGAGTCGGCCCCTCACTGAGAAACGGTGTGCAGGGCAGCACCCCGGTGCCACGCTGCTTGTCTTCCCTGCCTTGTCCCCCTTTAGCCCTCTCACTCCCACCTCTCCAGGATTTCATTTTCCAAACAAAGTAGCTGCAATGTCATCCTCACCTCTGGATCTGTATGGAGCAGGGTACCAAGGAAACCGCCTGGATGAATCAGATTCAGGGTTGGACAAGGTTCTCTGAACACTTTATAGGCAAAGGAGTGGGTGGTGAAGGGCATGGCCCTTCTCTCTGAGGGAATCTGAAGACTCCCCTTCACTTGCTAAATGATCCCTGACTTTACTGCCACCTGGGGAGGCTGCCAAGGCTGAGGTCTGAAGAAGGTTGCCTTAACCACTTTTTAGAAATAGGGTAATGGGGAGGCTTCCCTGGTGGTCCAGTGGTTAAGATGCCCACTTCCACTGCAGGGGGCCAGCTTCCATCCCTCGTCCAGGCACTAAGATCCCCAATGCTGTGAGGCTTGGCCAAAAAGACCAAAAAGAAATAAAGAGCCTTTGATACATCAGCTAAGGGTCAAACAGGGAGAAAGTTAAGTCTTCTAGCGTCCAAGGTGTTTGCAAGGTGTTTCTCCTAAAACAGAACTTTCTTTTAACAGTCAACAGAACAACAGCAACAGCAGCGAAACTGCAGATTGTGTGGTCCTCAGGCAGGGAGCCCTCAGGCCCGCCTTGAACACACGCAGAGGCGGGGCCACAGGGCACCAAGGAAGGCAGGCCCGAGCCCCGCCCGAACTCCGTGCCCTCCTCTTGCAGTCTCGCGAAACCCTGCGGCCCCTGTGAAGTTTTCAGTTTACAGGCGTGCTGGTTGAGCCATGCTCCTGGCCCTGCATCCTAGGATTTTCTCTCTGTGTTGCAGAGTCGCTGTGGGGCTGGTTGCTTGCAGCTGGTGCTAATAAGGCCACCATCTGGGTTCAATCCCCATCGGGACCAGTTCACTCTGCTCTGCGGCCGGAGGCTGAAGCTCCGTGTTCACTTCTGGTCAAGGGCACGTGGCAAAGGGGGTGGGTAACCTCTCTGGGAGGAAGTTACTTCCCGTGGTGTCTTCACTGCTGCAGAGGTCAGCACGATTTTCTCTAGGATTCTCTCCTCTCTAAGGATGTATGTGTTTTCAGAATTTGCCTTTTTCACGCCATCAGCAAGTACTCACCAAGCACCTGTTATGTATTTAGGACGGTGAGGCACTCCCTTTGTCTGTTTGATCATCTGTTCTTCATTCACTAGAATACAGTCCCCTAGAGGGAGGGGCCGGAGAAGGCAATGGCACCCCACTCCAGTACTCTTGCCTGGAAAATCCATGGACGGAGGAGCCTGGTAGGCTGCAGTCCATGGAGTCGCGAAGAGTCGGGCACGACTGAGCAGCTTCACTTTCGCTTTTCACTTTCATGCATTGGAGAAGGAAATGGCAACCCACTCCAGTATTCTTGCCTGGAGAATCCCATGGACAGAGAAGCCTGGTAGACTACAGTCCATGGGATCGCAGAGTCGGACACGACTGAGCGACTTCACTTTCCCTGATGATAAGTGCCAAGGAGAAAGAAGCCGAGATGGAGGTTTCTGGGGAGGATCCTGCGGTTATAAACAAGGCGGTCAGCGCAGACCTCGCTGAAGTGACACTACATGAGGACCTGAAAGTGGGGAGACTGAGCTGTGAGGGTACCAGAGTGGAGAAAGGCTCAGGCAGAGGGAGAGAGATGGTGGAGACCGCGGCGAGGGCCGTGCATGCCGTGTTGTTGGAAGCGCTGGGGCGCCACAGTGAGTGAAGGTTGGCAATGGAGATGCCCCAAGAAAGAGGGGAAGGAGGGGGACCAGGGAGGGTCCACGGGCACTGGGAAGGGCTCTGGTTTCTTTCTGAAGATGGAGGCTCCTCCAAGGTGGTGCTTTGGGGCAGGGCGGTAAAAGCTCGACATGAATGTGTTCATCCACGTTCCTACGGTGGGACTCGGTGATGGGTGGGCATTTTCAGACTTGAGGGCTGAGCGTGACTCCCTGCCCCATCCTGACCCCCACGTGCTGCAAGCCTGGGAGTCAAGTGTGGTCGCATCTTGGGAGCCCCCACGGAATCTGGGATTACTTGATCCACCAGCCAGGCGCGTGGGAGCGCAGAACAGATGTGGAAGAAGAAAGGCTTGAGTCATGTCTTACCTTATAGATTACAGCCATCCTTTCACATTTGCCAGGAAACAGGAAACTTACTCACCATGTGACCCAAGGCCACGTGATGAAGGAGAAAGCATCAAGTTCCAAGAAGGAAGTTGCTGCCTTGGGGTTATGGGGGGCGGGGTGTGTGTGGTTAGAATCCTTAGAGAAGAGGGGAAATCGGAGCGGGTCCTGAAACCTGGGGGGCCATGTGGGTCTATGAACAGGAGCTGGGAGGGCGTTGCAAGTCTGTCCCTGAGTGAGGGATGGTAAGACATTTTGGACCCATTCGGAGGTCAGAAATAGGACGATCTCAGCTGGAATGGAGGGCCTTGTTGGGAAAGAGGGAGGAAAGGGTGGCAAAGAGTGAGCCAGACCGTGGAACCCCTGGCATGCCAGCTGGAGAAGTGTGGACTTTTTCCTGAGGGTGCTTCGCTACTTTAGATGGCAGGGTGCTTCAGACAGAACCCTGTCAGTTTCCTTCATGCTTGAGTACGTGCAGGTGGTAGCCTTGCCAGATGTAACATAACAGGAGACCCACTTAAATTTGGATTTCAGATAAACAGTGAATATTTTCAATATAAATATGCCCCATGAAATATTTGAGACTTAAATACAGGTACATTTAAATCTCAGATAGACAATGGACAGTTTTTAGTATAATGCAGTGTTATGTCTCATGCAATGTTGGGGATATACTTACACTTTAGAAAATTCATTTTTTATATGAAATTAAATTTTAACTTGACATCAGGTATCTTTTTATTTAAGTCTGTCAAGCCTAGGATGTGAAGCTGAATCAATGCTCCTCTGCGATGCTATGGATGCCAGGCCAGAATCCCTTCCTGTTACACTAATTGGCCTGGGCAGCTCTGCCCCCGGGGAGCTGATTCCTTGGCCTCCCCTGGTGCCGGCTCAGCTAATAGCTCCAGCCTCTGAGTTGCCCCAGAGAACTACCAGCAGGCCCCCGTCTGCTTCCCCAAACCTGCCTCTCCAGGCATAGAATAGCAATCCTGATTTTGCCAGCAGAACAGTGGCAGCCCTGAGAATCAATATGGGTCCTGATGTGCAGAGTGGGGAATACACAGTCTACCATCCTCAGTCAGTATCGATTGTGCAAGCGGGCTGTCATCACCCAATCAGGCATACTGAAATGAGATGTTGGTAGCAGCCTGCCTCTTCAGGGGGAACTCTTCAAACACCCCTCAGACTGAGTTTGAGTTCTTTCCTTTCACTAATGCAATGCCTTGGGGAGCAGCATCATGGTCTTTGTGTGTGTGTGTGTGTGTGTGTGTGTGTGTGTGTGTGTGTGTGTGTTTTAATGCAAAATTGAGAGGGGGGAAAAATCTCCAGCGGTCTTCTCTCCTTTGGGACTCTCTCTTTTAAATGTGATCCATTCAGTTCAAGAACCAAAGCACAAAGACAGAAAAAAGAAGAGGAGGTGCATTGAAAGCCTGAGATGTGTTGGACTCTGTAGTGAGCATTTTGTACATTTTGTGAGGTCATATCCTTAGAAGAATTCTATGAGAGAGGTATTATTCTCCTCATTCTGCAGATTTAGAACTAGGGACCCACTGAGGCTCAGTGATTTGCTCAGGACCACACAGCCTGCCAGCGTGTTAGTGTTACCCAGTCCTGTCCTGACTCTTTGTGACCCGGTGGACTGTAGCCCACCAGGCCCCTCTGTCCATAGAATTTCCAGGTAAGAATACTGGGGTGGGTAGTCAGTCCTTTCTCCAGGGGAATCTTCCCAACCAAGGAATCAAACCCATGTCTCCTGCATTGCAGGCAGATTTTTTTTTACCATCTGAGCCACCAGGGAAACCTGCCAGTGAGCCTTGGTTTAAACCCAGATCAGTTTGACTTGTAACACTCCTGTTGGCTTAAGGAGCTGGTTAAGCTGCATACGCACACAGCTGGTTTATCAGGCCAGCTTGTCCTTGAAAATTCTGAATTACCTGGTAATCCAGTGGTTAGGCGGAGAAGGCAATGGCAACCCACTCCAGTACTCTTGCCTGGAAAATCCCATGGACGGGGAGCCTGGTAGGCTGCAGCCCATGGGGTCGCTAAGAGTCGGGCACGACTGAGCAACTTCACTTTCACTTTTCACTTTCATGCATTGGAGAAGGAAATGGCAACCCACTCCAGTGTTCTTGCCTGGAGAATCCCAGGGATGGCGGAGCCTGGTGGGCTGCCGTCTCTGGGGTCGCACAGAGTGGGACACGACTGAAGCGACTTAGCAGCAGCAGCAGTAGCAGCCAGTGGTTAGGACTTGGTGCTCTCCCTGCGGTGGGCCTGGGTTTGATCCCTGGTCAGGGAACAAAGATCCTGCAAACTGCTGGGTGTCTACTTATCCTCGAAGTCCTCAAGGTCAAAGCCTTCTTTCTATCAAGTGTGCATCTCTCTACATTCAGGGACCAGAGTGTTGTTTGGCACACAGCAGACTCTCAGTAAATATCTGCTGTTGGATACTATTATTTCCAATTCTCTTTTCCCATTTGTTTAGAGAGTCCAAGAATGCTGTTGTGTGTGTCAGGCACTTGTCACTGCTGGCCTTCTGCACTCCTATCTATTTTCTTACACTGAGTTTTCTGTTTTCCTATCTTCACTGGTCACTCAACCAACTGGCCAACACCAGTACTGATAAGGGCTTCCCTGGTGGCCCAAATGGTAAAGAATCTGCCTGTAATGCAGGCGACCTGGGTTCAATCCCTGGGTTGGGAAGATCTCCTGGAATAGGGCATGACAACCCACTCCAGTGTTTTTGCCTGGAGAATTCTGTGGACACAGGAGCCTGGCAGGCTACAATCCATGGGATTGCAAAGGCTCGGACATGACTGAGGGACTAAGCACAGCACAGTACTGATAAAGGAATCTTCTGTGGTCAAAAGGTTGGAGCAGCAGGGATGCCAGGATGTGTATATTTGCAGAAGTCCAAGCTGGTCTTCTCAGCTGCTCTTCCTTGTGATCTGATGGAAAGGTAGTAGGCAGAGTGAGCCCAATGGAAAGCCTCACTTCCCAGATTTAGGGTGTTAAGGTTGATGTATTGGGTTGGCCAAAAGTTTCGGTTTTTCCACAACACCTTATTGGCCAACTCAATGTTTCAGTCACAGCCATACAGGGATGGAGTGTCAAGAGAAGAATGAAAAAGATGCCAGTGAAAGAGGATGGCAGACTGGCTCTGATCCTGGCTTCTCAACAAAAACTTCTTAGACAGTCACCCTGTTTTTGAAAACAGTACGTGTTCCCAGAAAACCTGTTTCAGGAAGTAGATGGTACATTGTCCCACGATTCTGCTTCCAGAAGGAAATGTGGTTATCAAGGGAAATGTGGGCGTCCCCGTGTCCTCTGGCCCTTCGGGGATGAACAGGCCATGAAGCCGGTAACTGGTATTCTTGGACAGGTATTGGCTAAGAGGGTTGAATGCATTCCCAGCCTAGCCACCAGGAGCTCAAACATGAAAGAAGTGTGTATATGGAGATTCAGCCTTTAAACGCTCCTGGCGTTTGTGCTCTTCTGCAGATCTGAGGTCCTTCAAGGGGTTTTATGAGTATGATTGCCCTGTCACATTAATTAATCTCCCATAGGATATTTTTCTTTCAGGTCCTATCTGGGGCAAAGATGACTGTGTTAAAAATCGGGGCTTGCTCTTGCTGACAGAGTTAAATTTGGTCTGTGTTTCTGCTGCACAAGAAGCAGAGCCTGAGCTGCACCGAACAACTGTCTTGAGGGCATGTCTAGCACTGAGTTTGTCTCTCTCATCTTCATCCTTTTATTGTTTTCGTTACAGTATATATTTCAATGGTGTCAGGATTTTTTAAGGCTCCACCTTGGGAGAAGCTCAAGAAATGGCCTGTGTTAGCATTGGTGAGGCTCAGGCAGGTTTATGCATATGATCCAGGCTGTTTATTGATCCCATGAAATAAGAAACCATTTGAAATATCTTGGTTGTGTGAAATATAACCCTTGACCAGCCAAAGCCATTTGTCTGCCTTGCCTGTTGAGAGAAGCACAGTTAAAATTCCACACCTGGGAGGAACTTCTTGGAAAGAATATTTCATGCAAACGAATACATTCTTTGGACTTGCACTGCAATTTGGATTAAAAAATATGAGCTTGTTATGCCTGGACATAAATTTAGTTAGAGGCCACCTTGAGAAGGAGAGCATGGATCATTCCGGGGGTCTTGTGCAGGATCCGTCATGGAGAAAGTTTTGGATGTATTTGTCTCCACATCCTGCGTGAGGGGTTGGATGCTTGAACTGCTGCTGCTGTTGGTTTAATGCTGTATCTTGCTAGGGAGAAGGCCCTGCAAAGTTCAGAATTTTAAAATAAAGTGCTGGAATCTGCTGGAGAATGGTTCTTTATTCCCATCTTGAGAGCTTAATGGATAGTTACTGGGGGAAAAAACTTCTAACTATTAAAGTCAGAGATTAATATTTTGTACACGTTTTGTATTTGGGAGAATGTTATGTTTTCCTCCAGAGGTTTGAATTTATTTTTTAAGCTAGCCTGTGAAATATGGCTAAGGAATAGTGGAGAAACTTCAAGAAGTTTCTAAGTAATGTTGAAGAAACTTCCAGTGAAGACCAGGGACGCTAATCCTGCCCCAGACTTTGTTTTCCACAACCTGCCGTTTCTGAAGGCCTGAGCTTGGCAGGCAGCTGAGTGTGGTTTGAGCACCTTACTAGAGAAAGCTTTGGGACAGCCTTGCTGTGCGGTCATGGGGGCTTCAGGCCCTGGGCAGAACTTGGTTATGAGTCTGTTACTGCCATGTGCTTGGCCATGCACACTGCAAAATCTTTATAAATTGAAGAAGAGGGAATTCCCTGGTGGTCCGGTGGTTAGGACTCCATACTTCCACTACTGGGGCCCAGGTTTGATCCCTGGTCAGGGAACTAGGATCCTGCAAGCCACTCAACATGGCCAAAGGAAAAAAAAGTAATTGAAAAAAAATATATATATAAAATTGTAGTGAGTGAAAATCGCTCGGTCATGTCCGACTGTTTATGACCACATGGACTATACAGTCCATGGAATTCCCCAGGCCAGAACACTGGAGTGGGTACCCATTCCCTTCTCCAGATAGTTTTAAATTAAAAGTTCATATCATAAAATTGTATTAACTTTTATAGTACCTTAAAGTATAATATGTAATGTTTATAAATATATATTATATATATCATACTAACATTTCTATCAAATTGTGTATTATAATAGCATAATAAAATTAGATTAAACTATATATTAAATATATGTATAACACATACTGTAACAACAATTGCATATAATTGTTACTGTATAACTATATTCTATAATTCTATCTATATCTGTATATGTTTATTATCTGTGGATATTTATACATATATCTCATCACATAGATTTTGAGAAGCTGCTATTCAGAGAGTGACTACGAGGTTATCGTGAAGATGCCGTCTCACACTCAGCATAAGGGCTGTAGGAAGTGGTGTCTGCCCTGGTGTTCCTCTCTGGAGTCATGGACATCATCATCCCGATGTCAACACTTTTCTGGTTTTTGCTTCTCAAACACTAATGTGTTAGATTCATAAACACGTGATGAATTAGGCTGGACTGAGAGTGGGGACAGAAGCAGAGAGCAGGCTAGAGAGCTCTTGGTCTCTGCTCTTAGGGCCCTCTCTGTGGCCAGAGTCCTAACTTCACTGTCCCCTGGTTCCTTGTGGGGAATTTCAACAGGAGCTTTTAGCTGGTAATGACCACACTGTTCTAGGTGCCACAGGACGTGGAGATCATCAAAATAACCCATTGTTAGTTATCCGAGTTTGCAAAGGGCTTTCCTCATTCTTGATCTCATGAACTCTTCTCCCTTAAGGAGAACTCCAGTTCTGAGCCTGAAGGTGGCCCTCCGCTAGAAGGTCCAGATAGCCCTCTTCGCTGAAGGCTCCTTGTAACTTCTTGCTCAGTGCGTCCATGCGAATTTTTCCTGAGTTCTTAGATCATCTTTGCTCTAAACTCTTTCTCGAGTAGATTGACTGTGTTCACTTCATTTAGCTGTTCTTCTGGGGTTTCATCTTGTGCTTTCATTTGGAACATATTCCTTTGCCATCTCGTTTTGCTTCAACGTCTATGTGTATTTTTATGAATGTAATAGGTTAGTTGTGTCTCTTGACCTTGGAGAGGTGACTCTCTGTAGGGGATGTCCTATGTGTCCTAGCATTGCCCTCCTCTCTTGTGCCCTCTTATCACCCAAGAGACAGGGACCAGCTGGTCCCAGGGGAGGTTCTGGTCTGCGTTTGCTGACTCGGTTCCGCGTGCCGCTGGACTGTAGTTCTCTTGCTTCTGGTGTCTGCCTTGTGGGTGCAGCTGACTGTTGGCCTTCTGGTGGGCAGGTCTGTGTCTAGACTCAGCTGTGGGTTTAGGAAGTCTTTAAGCAGCCTGTCTGCTCATGGGTGGGGCTGGGTTCCCACTGCGTTGGTGGTTTGACCTGAGGTTTCTCAGAATTGGAGCCTGCAGGCTGTTGGGTGGGCCAGGTCTCCAAAAAGTGTCAAGGACCCAAGCAAGACATCTGCCCTTGACCAGAGTTCACGTAGACAGATGCTCCCTGGTATCTCCATCAGCTGTGTGCGTGTCCCCGGGAAGAGGCTGTGCCCCGCTCCCTGCCACCAGGAGCCCCTGAGGCCAGCAGAGGTGTCTGCCCGGCTCCCGTGAGGCCACTGCTTCTCGCTGGCCCAGTGCGCCTGGGGTGCACCTCCAGGAGTGAAGTCTGTTTCCCCCAGCCTCGCGGTGCTCCTGCGCACAAACCCCACTGACCTTGTGAGCCGAGTGCTCCGGGGGCTCGTCTTCCCAACGCCAGAGCCCTCAGCTGGGGAGCCTTGTGAGGGGCTCGGCGTTCCCACTTGTGTGGGAGAGCTTCTGTGATATTACTGTTTTCTAGTTTGTGGGTCACCCACCCGGGGGGCGTAGAATCTGATTAGGTGGCACGTGCACCCCTCCCACCAGCTTGTTGTGATGTCTGCATTATGTCTTTGGATATACCTTTTTTGGGGGCAGCTTCCAGTCTTTTGCGTCAGTGGTTGTTTGGCGGGTATTTGTGATTTTGGTGTGCTCAAGAGCTGGGGTGAGCGCCGGGTCCCTCTGGGTGGACTTTTAGTTCACACAGGAAACCTCCTTGTCTCCAGTCACCTGTCCGAGGAGCCTGCCCACAACAGGCTTCCTCCTACAGTTTTGTTCAAATTAGTAGTTACTGGAATTGGAACGTTTCAAGGCCCCTGGGAAAGGATTGGTTAATGTTGAAAGAGCACATTCAAGGGTTTGAAATAAGATGTCATTGTAGGAAAAAAGGAGAGAGAGAGAGGAGAGGGGTCCATGGTCCCAGTGGGTGGACCCCAGTGCTTTCTGGAAGGGCGTCCCTGCTGCTCAGAGGACAGAGGTCTCGCCAGAATCAGCAGGGAATCCTGACCTGTTGGCAAGATGGGCCAGATTGCCTTCATGCCCTGATTCACACACACACAGTAAGGTGTTAATGCTGTTTCCTCATTCACATGAGTGCATCAGGCTTTAAAGATCCCTGTGTTACAGGTTGAACTGTGTCCCCCACAAAAGGGGTGTTGAAGTCCCAACCCCCCGGCGCAGATGTGACCTTGTTTGGAAACAAGCGTCATTGCAGATGAAATCAGTTAAGATGGAGTCTCACTGGAGTAGGGTGGGCCCTAATGTAATACGACTGGTGTTCTTCCAAAAAGGCCATGTATAGAGAGAAACACGCAGGGAGAACCCCAGGTGATGATAAAGGCAGAGAATGGAGCGACGCACCTCCACGCTAAGGAGTGCTGAGGACTGCCCACAGCAAACAGAAATTAGGGAGAAAAAGAAATGGACCCTCCCCAGGGGCTTCAGAGAGAGCATGGCCCTGCTGGAACCTTGGGTTTAGACTGTAGCCTGCAGAATTCTAAAAGAACAAACCTCTGTTGTTTTAAGCCTCCTAGTTTGTGGTACTTGTTACAGCAGCCCTAGCAAACTAATGGTTGGACCTTATGACCCGTACAGCAGAATCACAACTGCGTTTACTTGTGAGCAAAGTTGATCTCATTCAAGAATCCAGGAGCTCATAAGCATCCCTAGAGCCCACTGCCTAACACAGACCACAGTGCACGCTAGTAAATATGGGTTGAATAAATACATTTTAGGAGTTTAGATCTCAGTGGTATATTAAATACAAATAAAATGTTAGAATTAACACGGGAGAAGTGACTGCCTAGATTGATGTATGTATTTTATTTATAACACTATATAATCTCATTTACAATTTGCAGAAATGAATATTATGCCATACTTTGAAACCCTAAATAGTGGCTTTCCTCCACAACATGAGTGAAACAAAAGTCTGTGTCTTGTCTCTGAGGTTGCAGATGACTGCTGTGTTAGTCAAACAAGAGACCTTGGTCTTTACCACCTCTTTAAATTCTTAGCATCTTTTCTGGTTTCTCACTGGAGCTAGAATGGCTGCTGAGGGACCCTCCCTGCCTGTGAGATTTACATTAGTGAAGATTTAAAGCAAACACTACTTCAAAACTAGCAGTAACTTCAATAATTGACTGAGGTTAATGCCCCGAGGCAGAATCTCAGATCATCAATTTAACTTACCTGGTTCTTAATGGCTGGGAAACAGCTGACATCTGGTTAACCCCTGGGTACCTAGGAGGCCACAACAGGAGGGACCCTGTGCCTTGGAAGAGATGTATGATATTAATCTCATTGGATCTTTGTTTCTCAGTAGCAATTTAGCAAATACTCAGTTGCTGCCGCTGCTGCTGCTAAGTCGCTTCAGTCATGTCCAACTCTTCGCGACCCCATGGGCTGCAGCCTACTAGGCTCCTCCGTCCATGGGATTTTCCAGGCAAGAGTACTAGAGTGGGGTGCCATTGCCTTCTCCAGTACTCGGTTGAGAGGGACCATTGCACATATATGTTTGCATGTGTGTCTCTAAATGAACCAAAACCAGCAGGGTAAAGGGTTAGTAAGGATCCATATTGCAATCACTTATTGAAGATGTACAAGAAAATATATGGGAGATAAGAGAAAGAAAAACAAACGAATTAGAAAGGGTCCCGAATCCTTTACTGACTTTGTCCTTTTCAGTTTATTTGTTCTTTGTACTTAAAGATTCTGGTTCCATTGGGTGCTGTCATTTATTTCTTATTCAAAGGAGATCAGCAGTGACATTTTGGGATATTTCCTTTTTTTTAGACCCTGAGAGAGTGCACACCATCAGCCTCATCCGTAAGTTTATCATCCACAGACACATCTTACTCAATCTAGGTTTTAACTTCCTACCTTATGCCAGGCTCAGGGCTTGACAGTTGAATGCAAAGATAAGTCAAACAGAGCTCCAGATTATGAAGAGTTTATGATCTAGAGAAGGGATTAGATGCATCGTGTAGATATGAAAGTGTCCCTTCGTTTTCTGTTCTTAAGGGTCATCTTGGCCAACCCTTGGAGGGCAATCAGGAAGTTGAGTCACACTGTCGCCCAGATCTGGAGTTTTCCCTGCCACCTCCTATTCGTGAGTCTCTTTTCTGCAGCTGTGTCAACAGGTAAACTCAGAAGCCACCTACTCAAAGGGCTGGACGAGATTCACCTCTCCCTGGACCACTCGATGCTTCGGCCCCCGCTAAGTCCAGTAACTCAGGTGACAATGTAGATATGTGGAGTTCTGTCCTGAATGGTTAACAGTGTGGAGGTCTCGTTTGGGTTCTAACCTTTCCAGAGATGGTACAGATTGCTACCCAGGGATACAGAAGGTGAGATCTACTTGACTGTGGGCCCAGCAAGGGCTCAGTGACAAATCCAGGGCTCCTGGGTCACTCTGGACAGCAGCAGTGTGTGTCCAGGACCAAAATGTGCCCTTTTGCGCCCTCCCCTAGAACTAGGGCCAGACCAGCCTCCCTAGTGATTCACAGAAGGAGGAGAAGGGACTCAGAGGACAGATAGCTGGCTGGCCCTCCCCAAAGGCAAGCCTGTCTATGACCCCCATCTCCAGCCCCTGGGAACACGCTGGACCACTGGCCTGCGAGAAGGACAGGGACTGAACCTGTCCCCTACTTTCAAGGGAAGCACCCCCACCCATTGGTATGTGGGATGTGCACCCAGGAATTTCTCTCTCTGCTCATCCATCAGGTCAGTCCCCCCTCCTTTGGTCAAAGGGCCCAGATGATGAGAAAGGGAACTAAACTCTGCATTCCAATCCTTCCTTCTGATCTTGGGGTGGAAATTTCCTTCCCTCCATGAAAATGAGCACGTGTTTTGGGTGCTGCTGCTGCTGCTAAGTCGCTTCAGTCGTGTTCGACTCTGTGCGACCCCATAGACGGCACAACTAAAAACACTCCTGGAAGAAAGGCAAGACAAACAATGACCAGACAGACCCTCCAGAATATTCTGAGTTGGATGGCATCACCGACTCAGTAGACGTGAGTCTGAGCAAACTCCAGGAGATAGTGAAGGTCAGAGAAGCCTGGTGTGCTGCAGTCCATGGGGCTGCAAAGAGTCAGAGATGACTTAGTGACAAAAACAACAGAAAGAAGATTAGAGCTGCAACTCCAGGTAGACATTCCTTTCTCCTACACCGTTCAGACCTGCATGAGAGAACTGTCCCGTCACACCTCCCACCCCCACTCACCTAGCTCTGGCCTCGAATCCCCCCTGCAACCATCCTTACAGTGATACTCCCAGGTGTCAGCACAGGGACCCCACGCCCGCACTGTGCCTGAGGGTTTCTTTGAGAATCGGGTAACGTACATCTTAGCCTAGGTGTGCGACGAAGTTTCCTTCTTCTTCATCACAACTGCTGCATGGGGTGGGCCAAGGACTCCACCCTGTGGCCCCAGGGGAGCTGCGGGTGGGCTGACCACCTCAGCAGGTCATACATGAAGTTTGCTTGGTGAGACTAGCCCGGATTTTCTGCAGAGAGCACATGGCCTCATTCTAGAACCCTGCATGGAGAGAGGGGCGTGTTTCCCATCGCTGGCTTTGGGCCTTGACTCTTAGGAAGAGTGAACACTCACTGTCCTGTCCCTCCAAGACCCTGAGATCTTCAAGAGGCCACGGGGAGATGCTCACTGTCGTGGCGTAAGATGTGGCAGCAGGCCCAGTACACTGCCTCAGGTTAAAGTGTTCTGATCCAGGTTTTCTCCTAATGAGAGCTTGTAGGAAGGAGGCTCTCCAGGTGAACTCTCATGTACAGACAGGGAAGCCTGGCGTGCTGCAGCCGTGGGGTCCCAAAGAGTCGGACGTGATTGGGCAACAAAGACAGAGATGTTAATCAGTGAGCTTATTCAGGGGAGAGAAGGTTGAGAACCGCACAAAAATTATTGAGTTTTGAAGCTTTCAGTGGTTGAAAAGCTTAAGTGTAGGCAGGCACCAGAGGACGCGCCCCGGGGAGGGAAGTAGGGACGGAAGAAACCCCAGGAGCAGAGGCTCGGAAGTGAAAAAGCAAATCTAGCCTGTGTGGTTTAGTGAAAGGGAGGGGGAACGCGAGGTCTACCGTTTGGCTGGGTGTAGGGAGGTGGGAAGACCGACAGAGAACCAGGGCTGAGAGGCAGGCTGTGCAGCTCCAGGCTCATGTGGAAGGCATCCCGCGGCGATGGAAGATGACTGAAGAGAGCACGCGGATCCAAGCAGACCTTTAGAGATTAATCCCGCAGCGGTGTGGAGGCGGGCCTGGAGGTCAGATGAGGATGCTGATGGTGGTAATGAAGAAGACGTTAATAGTAACATTTATGAAGACAGTCGTGGTTTTCAGCACTTTGCGTCCATTACCTTCCGTAATCCCCTCGACACTCCTGTGAAAAGAGATGACTGTTTTCTCTATTTTACAGATAGTGAAAGTAAGGAACAGGTAAGTTTGGTAATTTACCAGGTCACCCAGCTAATAAGGGAGAGACCTGCTAATGACAACTGACTGTACAACGCAGGGAACTCGACTCAGTGCTCTGCTGTGACTTAAATGGGAAGGAAATCCACAAAAGAGGGGATATATGTGCATATATAGCTGATTCACTTTGCTGCACAGCAGAAACCAACACAGCTTTGTAAGGCAACTATACTCCAGTTAAAGGCAATTTTCAAAATATGGATTCATGAAACTACAAAATTACAGAAATATGGAACAACAACAAAAAGGGAGACCTAGATACAGCCAGGGGCTGTCATCTGTTCATTTAGACAAACCACAAGAGGAGCCAGAGCAAAAGTGGGGTCACCAGAAAGGCAGAGAGAGTTGGGCTGCCACAGGATCAGAGGCCACCTAATGTAGTGACAGCAGGAGGCGCCACAGTCTCTGGAAACGGCTAATGCCACTGAACTAAGGGCCCCCAGGGGCGGAGCTGGCTTCCAGAGCTAGATGGGGCACTGAGGTCGCCGCTCGTATTTCTGCCCTCAGCCCTGGAAATCCTGCAATAATCATCCCACCGCTGTCTCTCCTTTCTGCTTGTCCTCACCATCCACTGTACACGGTGATGTCTACACTACGGAAAGCAGGTCGCATTGCTCTACTGAAATCTTCCAGTCTTCACAGCTCATCAGTCTAAACCCCAGGTTCCTTACCCTGTCCGGCAGACCCTACACGAAGAGGCCGCAGTCTCCACAGCCCTGTGCCCCGGCCGCCTGGCTTCCATCTCCCTGGCTCCCCACGTGCCCCCCGCGCCCCTGGAGCCCCGCCCACCGTGAGCCTCCGCGTGGCCGCCGGCCTCTCTCCGCCTTGTTCCAGGCTCGGAGGCCCGTGCTGCAGTCCTCGCCGCGGAGCCGCCTGCCTGGGCTGTGTCCTCTGCAGGGATTCCTCCGTTTATCACATTTCTCATTCTCATCGATCGCCACCAATGTCATCACGTTCACGTGCGTGTGAATGTATTGGCTTCCCAATGCTATGGAAACAAGTGACCACACTCTTGGTGACACAGAAATGTGTTCTCTCGCGGTTACGCAGAGCAGAGATCCGGGAAAAGCGTCCTGGGGCCAGAGTCAAGGTGTCAGTCGGCAGGCCTACATTCCTCTGGAGGTTCTAGAGGAGAATCTTGTTCTTTAAAAAAAAAAAAAAATGCATTGTTTTTGTTTATTTGGAAAACTTTCTCACTCTCCCTTTTTTTTCTTTTTGCCGCCCCCTGCCTCTTTTTTTCTTTTGCTGCCCCAGGTCTTAGTTGCGACATGCCGGGTCCTTTAGTCACAGCCTGTGGGATCTAGTTCCCTGACCAGGGATTAAACCCAGGCACCCTGCATTGCGAGCGCAGAGTCTCAGCCATTGGACTACCAGGGAAGTCCCTGGAAAAAAATTTTTAAACAGGTATTATTTATCACTTTTCCATTTGTGTTCTTTTTTTTTTAATTTATTTTTTTGAAATATATTTGATGAGCCACCAACGAAGCCCAAAGGCGAGGGAAGTATAGTTGATTTACATGTTAATTTCTGCTTTCAGCAAAGGGATTCGGTTATATATACATGCTTTTCCATCTTCTTTTCCACTAGCTTTATCACAGGGTCCTGTGCTGTACAGTAGGACCCTGTTGCTTATCTGTTCTGTGCATAATGCTTTGCATCTGCTGATCCCAAACTGCAGCCCATCCCTCTTCCACCCACCTCTCCCCTTGGCAGCCACAAGTCTATTCTCTGTGTCTCTGAGTGTGTTTCTGTATCATCGGTAAGCTCATTTGTGTCATATTTTAGATTCTATGTATAAGTGATGTCACGTGGTATTCGTCTCTTTCTTTCCTACTTACTTCATACTTTTTGGGGGTCCTCAAGGCAAGAATCCTGAGGTGGTTTGCCATTCCCTTCTCCAATGGACCACGTTTTGTCAGAACGCTCCACCATGACCCGCCCGTCTTCACTTAGCAGGGTAATCTCTAGGCCCACTCATGTTGCTGCAAACGGCAGTGTTTCATTCTAGGAGGCTCTCTTCTTGCCTCTCCACTTCCTGATGGCTGCTGGCATCCCTTGGCTTGTGGCCATATCACTCCAGTCTTCAAGGCCAACGTCTCTCTGTGCCATCATATTACTTCCTCTTTTGTGTGACAGCGTCAGAATCTCCCTCTCCTTCTGTCTTAGAAGAAAACATGCGAATGCACTTGGGACCCACTCTAATAATCCAACATCATCTCCCCATGTCAACACCATTAACTTAATCACATCCACAAAGGTATTCTTTCCACATTAGGCGACCTTTAAATGGAGAATTCTGCATGGGGAAGGAGGTTGAGCCTAATTATCTCTAAGGATTGCTCGGAACATTCTATGAAAGAATGAGCCCATTAAACAAGGAATGTACAGAGAGGGAAATGAGGAAAGACACTCCACTCTGCTTTGCCATATGTTTTGGTCTAGGGATTAGGAACTGATACCTTTGGGGGGCCATTGTTCAACCTCCTACAATTTCGGTTTACCTCCACTTGCTCAGTGGAAGAAATCTATTGTATCTTACATACCTAGAACATAGCAGGTGCCCAATCATCATTCATTAAATCAATAAATTAATATAGCCAAATGTATTTTATTCTTAAAAGTATTTTTCATTATATGTTCATCATTTAAAAATAACCCACCATACGATTCCAACTTCTGTAACAATAAAATAGCTTTGATATAACAGTCACATAAATGAAAACATGATTTAATGAAATGGCATTTTATGAGCTTTAGGCAAGCAAACGTTTGAATTATCTTGTTTAAATTAAATGGCTCTTTTGTGTTCAGTAGTAAGCATCACTAAGTGTGTCTATCTTGCTAATACAGTGGCATCATTATATTCTGAATTATACAATTTAATTACATGTAACTTGAAATTTAAACTGAAACATTGTTGAGGCATAAGCCTGACCTTCACTTCCACTCATTCCTGTTTTTTTTCCAAATGATGAGACACTGAGAAAAAGTTAACAAAATCTTAGTTTTTCAGTTGCTTAAAGAAACCGCCAAGGAATGGACAACGCTGGTTCTCACCCTTGCTTTGCCACTTATAGGCTGCATAACCCTGGGCAAGATATTCAAGCAGCTAAAATACTCAGATCCCACTCTACAAAAGGCAGCTCTTGAGAAGCCCGAGATGAGGTAAGATAAGCACCTCAAATATGCCTGTTCACTGTCAGCCGGTACCAGCTCCCTCTTCCTCCATCCTTTTACGCAAACAAGCCAGAAAAAAATATCTTAGATCTGATAACTCTTCAAACCCACACTACCGTATGTAAACATATTGGGTTAAAATATATAGGTGGTGCACACTGCATGAAGTCCTGACCATCCCAGCGTGAGCTGTGCTTTATGACTTTCGTGTTGTACACTGAGATGATGCCCCTAGCTGCTCCATGGAACTTGACGCCTCCCTCGGGGGACCAGAGCTCCTGACTGCCTTGTTGGTTTGGGCTCCCCTTGTAGTTCAGCTGGTAAAGAATCCCCCTGTGATGAGGCAGACTTGGATTCAATCCCTGGGTTGGGAAGATCCTCTGGAGAAGGGAACGGCTACCCACTCCAGTGTTCTGGCCTGGAGAATTCCACTGACTGTATACCATGGGGTCACAAAGAGTCAGACACAAGTGAGCGACTTTTTCACTACTTTCACTTTCCAGGGGACCAGGGTCCAGGAGTGAGAAGGAGTGAAGCTGAGCCCTTTTCAAAGGCTCAGGGAACGTGCTCCTTTGGGCATCTGGTGGTTAATAGAAGCTTCATACTACAAACCCCCTCCATGGACCACAACTTGGTCATGGTGAATGGAAGGACTGGTGTTTTGGCCACCTGATGAGAAGAGCCAGCTCATTGGGAAAGACCCTGATGCTGGTAAAGATTGAGGGCAAGAGGAGAAGGAGACGAAGGACGAGATGGTTGGATGACATCATCAACTCAGTGGATATGAGTTTGAGCAAACTCCGGGAGATGGCGAAGGACAGGGGAGCCTGGTGTGCTGCAGTCCATGGGGTCGCAGAGTCAGACACAACTTAGTGACTGAAGAATAACAACACAGCAAATCAGGCTGGGTTGGCGGGCAGAGGGAAGGGGGGGCAGGATTTGCCATCAGAACTGTCCAAGGGACTGAGAGAGAGAGAGAGAGAAGGGGACTGAAGCAGGGTGATGACCAGGTTTTCTTCAAGGAGAAACAGACTACATAACCGCATATGTTTTTTGGAACTTAAAGGGGGCCAGTTTACCAACCTGAGAGACAGGGGTGTCAGAAGTCACAGAATATATGTTAAAGCAGAGTGGAGTGTTTTTCTTCCCTTCCCCCTCTGTGTTTCCTTTTTTTATGGGCTCACTATTTCAGAGAATTTGAGTTTCAGAAGAGTCTTTAGAGATAATTAGGCTCAACCTCCTTCCCCACGCAGAAATCTCCTTTATGATGTTCACAACAGATGGCCATCCTTTGTCATGTTGCTTTTGTTATGATTTATTTTCTTCAGTAATCAGTTTTTATAGAACACCATTAAGGTAAGGAGTTTGTTTTTCAAGTCCCCGTGAAATGCCTCTCTCATTACAATGTGTGTGTGTCTGTCCCATATCCTATTCCACCCTGGGACTTTCTGTCCGTGGTGGCCCTAACTATTAGTAGGGGCAGGAAAGGGAAAAAGGACTTGACTTTTCTGGCATAACTCTTGGACTGGATTTAGTGCCAGGGGATGGGAAGGGCAGGAATAATTTTTAAAAATATTTTTCAGCTTGAGAAACATCTTTCTGAACTTTAGTGTTATTTTTTTTTCCTAAATAGTGCCAATCAAGATTTCTTCCTTTTTCAAGTAACCAGGTCCAAAGAAAATTTTTATTTATTTTTTTGGTTTATTTTTTGGCTGTGCCATCCAGATTACAGGATCTTAGTTCCTGGACCAGGGATTGAACCTGATCCCTAGGCGCATGGAGTCCTAACCACTAGTGTGTGTGTGTGTGTGTGTGTGTGTGTGTGTGTGTGTGTGTGTGTGTGTGTTCAGTCACTCAGTCATGTCTGACTCTTTACAACCCCATGGACTGTAGCCTGCCAGGCTCTCTGTCCATGAAGTTTTCCAGGCAGGAGTACTGAAGTGGGTTGCCATTTCCTCCTCCAGGGGATCTTCCTGAGTCAGGGATCAAACCCACATCTCCTGCGTCTCCTGCATTAGCTGCTGCTGCTAAGTCACTTCAGTCGTGTCCGACTCTGTGCGACCCCATAGACGGCAGCCCAGCAGGCTTCTCCGTCCCTGGGATTCTCCAGGCAAGAACACCAGAGTGGGTTGCCATTTCCTTCTCCAGTGCATAAAAGTGAAAAGTCAAAGTGAAGTCGCTCAGTCGTGTCCGACTCTTAGCGACCCCATGGACTGCAGCCCACCAGGCTCCTCCGTCCATGGGATTTTCCAGGCAAGAGTGCTGGAGTGGGGTGCCATTGCCTTCTCCACCTGCATTAGCAGGCGGGTTCTTTACCACTGCGCCACCTGGAAAGCCCCCCTAACCACTGGACAGCCAGGGAAATCCCCAAAGAAAAATTCTATAAATACAAAAAAGCATGCAAAAAGATAATAAATATTGAGAGTCCTAAGATTATGCTGCTGCTTCCGTTTTCATGTCCTGCTCTTTTCATGTTATATTGTTGACATGTCCTGTATCATTATATGTTCTCGTGCAGTGTATCTCCTAATTACGTATCATGTTCTATTGTCTGGCTGTGGATTTATTTACTTGACCAGCCCCTTCTAGTACCTCTCACGTCTTGCCTCCTTGTGCTGGTCAGGGAAGCTGCCTCTGGCATAAGCCCTTCTTAATCTGCCTTGACTTCTGTCCAGACACATAAATGCTCATCCCAGCGTATCTGGACGGCGTGATACAATTACAGTGTGTTTCTGGGGAGTCATCACAGCGGTGCTGTGAGGAGGACTGCCAGAGCCAGAGATTCTAACGTTACAGAATCTTGAATCCACCCGGAGCTGATGGGCTTACTTACTTGGATTATCCACTCCTGTAAGTAGACACACACACACACACACACACACACACACGGTCCAACTCCTTAGAAGAACTCATGGGCCAATAGGATTCAGCCAATTCTCTGTCTCTTATGGTGTTGCCTGAACAGCTGTTCTTAAGGACAGTCTTGGCTCATGGTCCTTGACCTTGTTCTAATAACTTCCACCTCCTCCTCCTGCCATAGATCCACACCCTGGACACTGGCAATGTCTTACTTCCTCCCACGTCCTGTGCTGTATGTGACTGCCGTCTTCACTGTGGTGTCCTTGGAGAGCAGACTGAATTGTCACATAAAAGAATGCCCTCTTCTCGGCGCTGCGCTTAGTCCCCTGGACCTTAAGCGGTGCTGCGTATGCCCTGCGTCTTCCAGTGGTATTGGCAGTGATGCGGCTTTACCTCCCTGTGGCTTTTGAGGTGGTGGAGAAAAACACACAAGAGAGGACGACAAAGGCAGACACGTGGTGCCTCATGGTAGCTGTTGGATTCGGCTGTCACTCGCTTTCTCCCAGTACAGACTTTGCGTCCAAGCTGCAGAAATGGCCATGTGCCCCCCACCCCCTTCCTGGACCCAGCACTCAGCCTAGGCTTGGATCTGAGACCCATACAGAGTTAATCAGAGGCTATCCCTGGGGTTGGGAGACCTGGGTTCTATCTCTGGGTGGGGAAGATCCCCCGGAGGAGGGCATGGCAACCCACTCCAGTCTTCTTGCCTGGAGAATCCCATGTATAGAGGCGCCTGATGGGCTACAGTCCACAGGGTCACAGAGTCAGACATGATTGAAAAAATAAGCACACATACATACAGCCGTATGTAGGCTGTGGTCTTAGTGTGATTAGATTGACTAGTTTTCTGCAAGTATGGTTTCAGTGTGTCTGCCCTCTGATGCCCTCTTGCAACACCTACCATCTTACTTGGGTTTCTGTTACCTTGGGCGTGGGAGCTATCTCACACTGAAGGTCAGGAGGGGCGGTGGTGAGGAGATACCCCTCATCCAAGGTAAGGAGCAGCGGCTGTGCTTTGTTGGAGCAGCCGTGAAGAGATACCCCACGCCCAAGGTAAGAGAAACCCAAGTGAGATGGTAGGTGTTGCAAGAGGGCATCAGAGGGCAGACACACTGAAACCATACTTGCAGAAAACTAGTCAATCTAATCACACTAGGACACAGCCTTGTCTAACTCAATGAAATTAAGCCATGCCCGTGGGGCCACCCAAGACTGGCAGGTCATTGTGGAGAGGTCTGACAGAATGTGGTCCACTGGAGAAGGGAATGGCAAACCACTTCAGTATTTTTGCCTTGAGAACCCCATGAACAGTATAAAAAGGCAAAATGATACGATACTGAAAGAGGAACTCCCCAGGTCAGTAGGTGCCCAATATGCTACTGGAGATCAGTGGAGAAATAACTCCAGAGAGAATGAAGGGATGGAGCCAAAGCAAAAACAACACCCAGCTGTGGATGTGACTGGTGATAGAAGCAAGGTCCGATGCTGTAAAGAGCAATATTGCATAGGAACCTGGAATGTTAGGTCCATGAATCAAGGCAAATTGGAAGTGGTCAAACAAGAGATGGCATGAGTGAACGTCGTCATTCTAGGAATCAGCGAACTAAAATGGACTGGAATGGGTGAATTTAACTCAGATGACCATTATAGCTACTACTGTGGGCAGGAATCCCTCAGAAGAAATGGAGTAGCCATCATGGTCAACAAAAGAGTCCGAAATGCAGTACTTGGATGCAATCTCAAAAATGACAGAATGATCTCTGTTCATCTCCAAGGCAAACCATTCAATATCACGGTAATTCAAGTCTATGCCCCAACCAGTAACACTGAAGAAGCTGAAGTTGAACGGTTCTATGAAGACCTACAAGACCTTTTAGAACTAATACCCCCAAAAGATGTCCTTTTTGTTATAGGGGACTGGAATGCAAAAGTAGGAAGTCAAGAGACACCTGGAGTAACAGGCAAATTTGGCCTTGGAATGCAGAATGAAGCAGGGCAAAGACTAATAGAGTTTTGCCAAGAAAATGCACTGGTCACAGCAAACACCCTCTTCCACCAACACAAGAGAAGACTCTACACATGGACATCACCAGATAGTCAATACCAAAATCAGATAGATTATATTCTTTGCAGCCAAAGATGGAGAAGCTCTATACAGTCAACAAAAACAAGACCAGAAGCTGACTGTGGCTCAGATCATGAACTCCTTATTACCAAATTCAGACTCAAATTGAAGAAAGTAGGGAAAACTGCTAGACCATTCAGGTATGACCTAAATCAAATCTCTTATGATTATACAGTGGAAGTGAGAAATAGATTTAAGGGCCTAGATCTGATAGAGTGCCTAATGAACTATGGACTGAGATTCGTGACATCGTACAGGAGACAGGGATCAAGACCATCCCCATGGAAAAGAAATGCAAAAATGCAAAATGGCTGTCTGGGGAGGCCTTACAAATAGCTGTGAAAAGAAGAGAAGTGAAAAGCACAGGAGAAAAGGAAAGATATAAGCATTTGAACGCAGAGTTCCAAAAAATAGCAAGAAGAGATAAGAAAGCCTTCTTCAGCGATCAGTGCACAGAAATAGAGGAAAAGAACAGAATAGGAAAGACTCGAGATCTCTTCAAGAAAATTAGAGATACCAAGGAAACATTTCATGCAAAGATGGGCTCGATAAAGGACAGAAATCATATGGACCTAACAGAAGCAGAAGATATTAAGAAGAGGTGGCAAGAATACACAGAAGAACTGTACAAAAAAGATCTTCATGACCCAGATAATCACGATGGTGTGATCACTCACCTAGAGCCAGACATCCTGGAATGTGAAGTCAAGTGGGCCTTAGAAAGCATCACTGTGAACAAAGCTAGTGGAGGTGATGGAATTCCAGTTGAGCTGTTTCAAATCCTGAAAGATGATGCTGTGAAAGTGCTGCACTCAATATGCCAGCACATTTGGAAAACTCAGCAGTGGCCACAGGACTGGAAAAGGTCAGTTTTCATTCCAATCCAAAAGAAAGGCAGTGCCAAAGAATGCTCAAACTACTGCACAATTGCACTCATCTCACATGCTAGTAAAGCAATGCTCAAAATTCTCCTAGCCAGACTTCAGCAATACGTGAACCATGAACTTCCTGATGTTCAAGCTGGTTTTAGAAAAGGCAGAGGAACCAGAAATCAAATTGCCAACATCCGCTGGATCATGGAAAAAGCAAGAGAATTCCAGAAAAACATCTATTTCTGTTTTATTGACTATGCCAAAGCCTTTGACTGTGTGGATCACGATAAACTGTGGAAAATTCTGAAAGAGATGGGAATACCAGGCCACCTGACCTGCTCTTGAGAAATCTGTATGCAGGCCAGGAAGCAACAGTTAGAACTGGACATGGAACAACAGACTGGTTCCAATTAGGAAAAGGAGTACATCAAGGCTGTATATTGTCACCCTGCTTATTTAACTTCTGTGCAGAGTACATCATGAGAAATGCTGGAGTGGAAGAAACACAAGCTGAAATCAAGATTGCCGGGAGAAATATCAATAACCTCAGATATGCAGATGACACCACCCTTATGGCAGAAAGTGAAGAGGAACTCAAAAGCCTCTTGATGAAAGTGAAAGAGGAGAGTGAAAAAGTTGGCTTAAAGCTCAACATTCAGAAAACAAAGATCATGGCATCTGGTCCCATCACTTCATGGGAAATAGATGGGGAAACAGTGGAAACAGTGTCAGACTTTATTTTTGGGGGCTCCAAAATCACTGCAGATGGTGACTGCAGCCATGAAATTAAAAGACACTTACTCCTTGGAAGAAAAGTTATGACCAACCTAGATAGCATATTCAAAAGCAGAGACATTACTTTGCCAACAAAGGTCCGTCTAGTCAAGGCTATGGTTTTTCCAATGGTCATGTATGGATGTGAGAGTTGGACTGTGAAGAAAGCTGAGCACCAAAGAATTGATGCTTTTGAACTGTGGTGTTGGAGAAGACTCTTGAGAGTCCCTTGGACTGCAAGGAGATCCAACCAGTCCATTCTGAAGGAGATCAGCCCTGGGATTTCTTTGGAGGGAATGATGCTCAGGCTGAAACTCCAGTACTTTGGCCACCTCATGTGAAGAGTTGACTCATTGGAAAAGAGTCTGATGTTGGGAGGGATTGGGGGCAGGAGGAGAAGGTGACAACCAAGGATGAGATGGCTGGATGGCATCACAGACTCGATGGATGTGAGTCTGAGTGAACTCCGGGAGTTGGTGATGGACAGGGAGGCCTGGCATGCTGCGGGGTCGCAAAGAGTCGGACACGACTGAGCGACTGAACTGAATTGAACTGAACGTATGTCCGTGGGGTTGACTCACATGGCTATGCTCTGGGCCATGCAGATGAAGAGAAAAATGAGGCTGTACATAAAGGAGAGCAAAGACTGCGGAAATGAGAGAATGAGAGAGAGCAGTAAAAAGAAGTGTTGTGGAGGCGCTGAGCATTGCTTTCGATCCTTTAGGTCCAGCCACCTCCACTACTACTTCAGTTACATGAAAATCCGCAGCATCCTCCTCGTTTCTGCCTGACTGGCAAGAGAGATGGTTCATTGTACATGTGTTACATGCAGCCACAGCTGAGAACGGTCCAGAATGTCATAGTTCCAGGGTAAAGGACCAAAAGGAACTGCTTTGATATGAGCAAAGTAGGTCTCTCAAAGGCAGTTGAGGCCATCAAAATAGCTCTAGATGTTCCAAACCCATTGAGACAAGTTCTAGACTGTAGGCATGCATGTATGCATGCCAGATCGCTTAGGTCTTTTCCAGCTCTTTGGGACCTCATGGACTGTAGTCCATCAGACTCCTCTGTCCACAGGATTCTCCAGGCAAGAATACTGGAGTGGGTAGCCATTTCCTTCTCCAGGGGATCTTCCCGACCCAGGGATTGAACCCAGGTCTCCTGCATTGCAGGCAGATTCTTCACTGTCTGAGACATCAGGGAAGCCCCATAGTCCAACAGTTTGTACCAGCATCCCTGGCCTCTGGCTCCCCTTGTTTCTGCTCCTGTGGCTTCCGTGGGTATAAAGTCTCCTTGGCCCTCTGCCTCATCTTTCTTCTTTTGCACTTCAGCTTGTGCGTTTGCTTCTTCCTCTGCTTCGCTCTCATGACGCGGCGGTTTCTCAGAAGGTGATGCGAAGGCTTGGAGCCTCCATCTCCTTCTTAACCATGGGAGTCTATTATTCTCTTGTAGAGGCTCGTTTTTGATGGCCTCTGACACACATGGGCAGGCTGGCCCTGGCTAGTGCACATCCTGGTGCCAGCAGGTGCCAGCTTGATTTGTGAATGCAGATGAGACACCCTCTAGGGACTTCTGGAAATAGCAGGAGGACACTTTGAGCAAGAACCATTTCCTGCAGGCAAGCAGGATGAGGTCTCCTGCAGTAAGAATTTGGATTCTGAAAAGGAAATATGACCTTGCTTTGTAATCACAGGCTGTTGTGCGTGCACGCATGCTCAGTCATGTCTGACTCTTCGTGATTCCGTGGACTGTGGCCCGCCAGGCTCCCCTGTCCATGCAATTTTCCAGGCAAGAATACTGGATTGGGCTGCCATGCCCTTCTCCAGGGGATCTGCTTGACTCAGGGATCAAACCTGTGTCTCTTGCATTGGCAGGCAGATTCTTTACCACTGTGCCTCCTGGAAAGCCCCACAGGCTAAGGAAGCTAAGAATACCCTCACAAAGTCATGCCAACCTCTTAGCCAAACTGATGCCTGCTGGATCTTTGCCACCTTCCTGGTGCTCTAGGATCTCAGACAAGATCAGACACAAGTCTGAAATGTAGCTGTGGTGGTCACTTAGGTTCTGACTGGACACCCTCTGTTTCACTCAACAGTCTTCAGAGAGGGACTTTCAAGGTAGGATTGTGAGGTCTTAATGGTAAGATTGGTGTAAAGAGGTGCTTCCCAGGTAGCTCAGTGGTAAAGAATTTGCCTGCAAATGCAGGAGACATGGTTTTGAACCCTAAGTTGAGAAGATCCCCTGGAGAAGGGCATGGCAACCCACTCTAGTATTTTTGTCTGGGAAACACCATGGACAGAGGAGCCTGGCAGGCTTCAGGTCATGGGATCGCAAAGAGTCAGATACAACTGAGCAACTAAACAACAACAATGTAGAGAGAGGAGGTGGTAGTCACTCAGTCGTGTCCGACTCTGGAGACCCCACGGACTCCAGCCCTCCAGACTCCTCTGTCATGGGATTTTCCAGGCAAGAATCCTGGTGAGGGTGCCAGCTCCTCCACCAGGAGAGAGAGGAGGAGGAGGAATAATCAAGGCTAATGTCAAGGTTTAAGGTTGGGGAGGCAGGTTTTGGTGATGCCACTAACCTAGATTTAAAAAGTTATTGGGGACTGGGGACTTCCCTGGCGGTCCAGTGGGTAAGACTTCTCACTCCCATTGCAGGGGGCCTGGGTTAGATGCCTGGTCAGGGGACTAGATCCCACTTGCTGCAACTAAGAGTTTGCTTGCCACCACTAAGACCCTGCATGCTACAACTAAGACCCTGCATGGCCAATGTTAAAAAAAATGTTGAGGGAGACCAGGTACATGGCAGAGATCAATTCAAAGTTGGACACATTGCAAGGGCAGAGCAGGCAGGACACAGAGATCCAGGGTGTCTGCTATTGAAGCTGGTGCTTGGAAACCAGACCTAGAACTCAAGGGAGAGAGAGCTCCCAGCTGGCACTTAAGAGCTAGAGGTCACAGACCTATAGATGGACTTGAAACCTTAGCAACTAAATTACATTACTTAAGATGATGGCTGTGATGACTCCTAGGTTTACTGTAACAAATTATCACAGACTGGGTGGCATAAAGAGGTGGAAACTACCTCCCCACAGTTCAGGAGGCTAGAAGTCTGAAATCAAGCTGTTACCAGGGCCATGTTCCCTCTGAGAACTCCTGAATTCTTCCATGCTTCTCCCTACCTTCTGATAGCTGCTGTACTTTAAAAAAAAAAAAAAAAAAAAAAAAACTCTCAAACTAAAGTTTAAAGACCTTTATTGACTGTAGTCAATGATTCATGAGTTGAGCAGCACCCCAGAAAGAAGCTCTGAGGAGCTGTACAAAATAGAAGACTCATAGGCAGAAGGATGTGGGAACAAGGAGGTTATACTAGACAAAGAAGCAGCGGGTTGTTGCAAGGTTGCTGTCCTTTAGGGGAAGGCACGTGTCTGCATAACAGAAGACCTCACTAGAGTGAACAGCTGATTCCTGATTGACTGGTGTAAAATTCCTTCTCTGGAAGAGGCTGCAACTATAATTAAGTATTAGATCTTAGTTTAGTGACATGGAGTTGAGCATAAGTGACTCCATTTTAGGCATGTTGTTTTAACACTGGCAATGTTGGTGTTCCTTGGCTTGCAATGGCATTGCTGCAATCCCTGCCTCTATTTGTCATGTGGCCTTCTTCCTTTTGTGTCTTTGTGGGTTGTCTCCTTGACTATAAGGACATTCAGTTCAGTTCAGTTCAGTCGCTCAGTCGTGTCCGACTCTTTGCGACCCCATGAATCGCAGCATGCCAGGCCTCCCTGTCCCATCACCAACTCCCGGAGTTCACTCAGACTCACGTCCATCGAGTCGGTGATGCCATCCAGCCATCTCATCCTCGGTCATCCCCTTCTCCTCCTGCCCCCAATCCCTCCCAGCATCAGAGTCTTTTCTCCAATGAGTCAACTCTTCACATGAGGTGGCCAAAGTACTGGAGTTTCAGCTTTAGCATCATTCCTTCCAAAGAAATCCCAGGGCTGATCTCCTTCAGAATGGACTGGTTGAATCTCCTTGAGTCCAAGGGACTCTCAAGAGTCTTCTCCAACATTTAAGGACATTAATCATACTGAATTTAAGATCCTTCCTAATCAAACGAAAAAAAATGTACAACCTAAAAGTTGCAAATTATATGTTATTTGGGGGCCTTACTGAGGACTATAGCTTGGGAGACAGCCTCTCAGACAGCTCTGAGGAACTGCTCCCCAGAGGTAAGGAAGGAGCCACAATATATAGGAATATTTGCCGGAAAAAAAAAAAACAAAAAACAAAAAACATGTAGTTGGACATTAAAAGATTGATGCTAGCTGCAAAAAATAGACACCTCAAGTTAATGGTTTGAGTGCTTTCCTGAGTGTGGGAAGATGCAAGAGTCTGTGTTCATTGAAGTTATTCCTTTGATATGCATCTTAACTCTCTAGGGCCAGCATCCTGTTTTTCTCCAACCTGAATTCCCCTCAGGGCGCACCATCTGGCTGTCAGCAGTGGCTGATGGCTTGATGGCAGGCAACATTCTTTGCCCACAACCTTATCTTAACTTCCTTTGCAGAAGCCAGTGGCAACCCACCTGCCTGGTGAATTCCATGGACAGAGGAGCCTGGCAGGCTGCAGTCCATGGGGTCACAGAGAGTCGGATACGACTGAGCAACTAAAATTTTAACTTAACCAGTTATGTCTGCCAAAACTCTAGTTCCTGTTCTGAGGTTCTGGGAGGATATAAATTTAGAGGGACACTATTCAACCCAGCATGTTAGGAAGAGAAAAGGCAAGCTAAGGACAGAACTGTGAGAAGCGCTGACACTGTAGAGGCTGGAAGGAAGGTGTCAGCAGAGAAATGAGAGGTGAAGAAAGAAGATAGGAGAGAGGGAAGTGGAAAGAACGCCAAGGTGACGTTTCTCTGTGGTCCAGTGGTTGGGAATCCCACCTGACAGTGCAGGGATGCTGGTTTAATCCCTGGCCTTGGAAGATCCCATGTGCCTTGGGCAACTAAGCCTGTGGTCCAAACCAGAGGAGCCAGCACAATGAGAAGCCCACGCACCGCAGCTAGAGAGTAGCCTCCGCTTGGTGCAACTCGAGAAAGCCTGCACGCAGCAGTGAAGACCCAGCACAGCCCCAAATTAAATGCAATAAATGGAAGCCAAGGGGGCAGAGAGTCCTCTAGAAGTACAGGGGCTAACCCACATCCAGCGCTGCCGAGAGGGCAAGCATCCATCAGAGGGTACTGGGAACCTCAGTGGGGGACCAGCCATCCCAGTTTACCCCTGACTGGTGGAGCTGCCTTGGATGTAGGACTTGCTTTGCTAAATGTGGATGGAACCAGGCCCACCTGGACAGGGAGTCTCCCTGCTTCCCCACCCACTCACCACCTGCCATTATTTAGAGCTGAGGGTGCAGAGAAGGCAGGGATGCAGCCTAATGAATTGGGAAGTGAGTGGGAACTCAGATGTGTACTTCCTAGGGGGTGGTTGTGGCTCTGATGGTGGCTGAGTTTTGTTTTTCTGAGAATTTTTGCCACAGTGGGAATTTTCTTGGTTAGAATGTGGACTGGGATGTTTAGTCCCCAATGAAGTCTTCAGGTAAGGCCAGCTCAGTCTCTATAACCACCTGACATCATGGAACAACCAAGTTATGCGAGATCAAAATGTTCCTCAAAGGCAGGGAAAGCCACTCGACCCTCCTTGGCTGGTGGGAAACTCTGGGGCATGCTTTTTAAATGAACCCAGTTTTGAAAGTTCACCTAACTCCACTGAATGGGACCGCTACCTTGCTCTGCCTTCAGAGCACTTATCTTCAAAGTATTCAGCACCAGGAGGAAACCTTGATTTTCCTTAAAAGGAAATCATCAGAATGTCTGATTCCATCCAGACGTCTGGATGTGTGATCTCATTGTTCATGGTTGGCACTCCTCTTGGAGAAGGCATTGGCACCCCATTCCAGTGCTCTTGCCTGGAAAATCCCATGGATGGAGGAGCCTAGTAGGCTGCAGTCCATGGGGTTGCCAAGAGTCGGACACGACTGAGTGACTTCACTGTCACTTTTCACTTTCATGCATTGGAGAAGGAAATGGCAACCCACTCCGGTGTTCTTGCTTGGAGAATCCCCGGGATGGGGGAGCCTGGTGGGCTGCTGTCCATGCGGTCGCACAGAGTCAGACACGACTGAAGCGACTTAGCAGCAGCAGCAGGCACTCCTCTTCTGGCTCTTGGTCTGTAGTTTTCAGAATATGTGCCTGAGCAGGCTCTCTTTTCCATAAACTGATCCCTTTACCCTCTCATCCCAGAATCACTTTCCATTTATTCCTCTGATAAAGCGCTGATGCTGTGAGTCAGCATATATTACATCTGTTATGATACAAGCACAGCACTAGACTGCTTTCCAGCCCGGATCCACATCCAGATCACTGTCAGGGATCCTCAAGTGTTTGCGGATGATACACAGCACAGGGGCCTGGGGAATTTTTCACAACCATCAGATCTGGGGAAGGAATCCTTTTCTAGAAGAGATCTCAGAGTCTGTCACCAGTCTCCCAATTCTACTGCTAGCTTGCCAAGGCAGTTAAATAATCTCAGCCTTAAGTCAATACTAAGCATTTTAAGATACACAGAAAAGAGAGTTCCTGGGCAATTCAGTGGTTAGGACTTTGAGCTTTCACTGCAGAGGCCACAAAGCCAGAACAAAAACACCCCATGTTAAAACACCATATAATTTAAATTCTTAAATGGCTTTGCACCTCTTTTCTTTTTTCTCTACAGTTTTTTCTTTTCTATTGGAGTATAGCCAATTAACATCGAAGGGACTTAGCCATACATATACAGGTATCCATTCTCACCTGGACTCCCCTCCCATCCAGGCTGCCAGATAACAGGGAGCAGAGTTCTCTGTGCTCTACAGTAGCTCCTTGTTGGCTGTCCATTTAAATACAGCAGTGTATCCATGACCACCCCGAACTCCCTAACTAGCCCTGCCCCCCACCTCCATAGCCATAAGTTCATTCTCTCAGTCTGTGAGTCAATTTCTGTTTCATAAGTAAACTCATTTGTATCATTTCTTTTTCAATTCCACATATAAGGGAGGTCCTACGATATTTCTCCTTCTCTGTCTGACTTAACTCACTCAATATGACAATCTCTAGATCCATCCATGTTTGCCTTCAGCACCTTTAAGGCTGGAAAAACATCTCAAAGCCTAGCACACTCTTGGATTTAATGCATAGGACTGGACATATAGCATTTTCAAGCAGACCAGTGATTTGGGGTTTGACTTGAGAGTGAATAGATAATATATTTCTTAACTAGTAGTTATGAAACTTTGTGGAACTAAAGCTCGCAGTCTTATTTTTATTTTCTTCCTGCTGGATCATCGAAAAAGCAAGAGAGTTCCAGAAAAATATCTACTTCTGCTTTATTGACTATGCCAAAGCCTTTGACTGTGTGGATCACAAGAAACTGTGGAAAATTCTGAAAGAGATGGGACTACCAGACCACCTGACCTGCTCTTGAGAAAGCTATATGCAGGTCAGGAAGCAAAAGTTAGAACTGGACATGGAACAACAGACTGGTTCCAAATAGGAAAAGGAGTACGTCAAGGCTGTATATTGTCACCCTGCTTATTTAACTTATATGCAGACTACATCATGAGAAACGCTGGGCTGGAGGAAGTACAAGCTGGAATCAAGATTGCCGGGAGAAATATCAATAACCTCAGATGCGCAGATGACACCACCCTTCTGGCAGAAAGTGAAGAGGAGCTAAAAAGCCTCTTGATCAAAGTGAAAGAGGAGAGTGAAAAAGTTGGCTTAAAGCTCAACATTCAGAAAATGAAGATCATGGCATCCAGTCCCATCACTTCATGGGAAATAGATGGGGAAACCGTGGAAGCAGTGTCAGACTTTATTTTTTGGGCTCCAGAATCACTGCAGATGGTGATTGCAGCCATGAAATTAAAAGACGCTTACTCCTTGGAAGAAAAGTTATGACCAACCTAGATAGCATATTCAAAAGCAGAGACATTACTTTGCCAACAAAAGTCCATCTAGGCAAGGCTATGGTTTTTCCAGTGGTCATGTATGGATGTGAGAGTTGGACTGTGAAGAAAGCTGAGCGCCAAAGAATGGATGCTTTTGAACTGTGGTGTTGGAGAAGACTCTTGAGAGTCCCTTGGACTGCAAGGACATCCAACCAGTCCATTCTGAAGGAGATCAGCCCTGGGATTTCTTTGGAAGGAATGATGCTAAAGCTGAAACTCCAGTACTTTGGCCACCTCATGCGAAGAGTTGACTCATTGGAAAAGACTCTGATGCTGGGAGGGATTGGGGTCAGGAGGAGAAGGGGACGACAGAGGATGAGATGGCTGGATGGCATCACCAACTTGATGGACAGGGAGGCCTGTCATGCTGCGATTCATGGGGTCGCAGGGAGTCGGACACGACTGAGGGACTGAACTGAACTGAACTGAATATATTATTTATGCTGCTCTATATACTGCCACTAAATTTAAAAAGGATATATTTTGTTACAAGTAAAAGTAAACCTAAATACCAGGGGCTTAAGCAATAAGTATGTTTTTAATTTACTCACCAAGAAATCTGGAGGTAGGTGATTCCTGGCTAAGTTTAGAATTTCCGTGACATACAGACATCAGATTGTCATCTCGTATGTTTCTCTGGCCTTCTCCTCCTCATGGCCACAACATAGCTGCCACATCTCTAGGCACTACCTGCTCACCCGATCCTGGACACAAGGCAGAAAGTAGGGTCACATGAGAGTGTTCTCCTTGTGTGCCTCCCTCCTTTGATCAGGAAGGGAAAATACTTCCCAGATACCTCCAAGCATAGTTCCATTTAGCACCACCTTCCGTTGCACAGGAGGCTTGGGACATGAGTCTCTAGCATTTTCACTCTTCATGGTGGGAGGCAGGCAAAAGGGAAGTGGGATTTGGAGTGGAACCCTACAGCAGTGTTTGCCATGATCATGCTTGTTGATCTTGGTCCTTCAACCTCCGACTTGGAAACAGATAAACCATCTGTTTTCCCTTCCTGGGGAGTAGCAAGTTATGAATAAATTACGCTGCCAGAGCCCAGAGAGTCCTTAAAGCAAAATACTGTCAATCCAAGGCCCTCATTTCATTAAACCCATATTAGTTTGTGTTGCTCATTTGATGGCCTCTGATTGCTCCCTAGGATGGGAAGGATTGGCAGTGGAGGAGAAGGGGAGAACTGTCCCTCACATCCAGTGTTCCAGCCCCTCTCCACAGCGCTGAATACACATTAGACTCCAAGTATTCCAGCCATGTCTGGTTAACCAGGGAGCTAAGGCTACAGGTTCATAGTAGGGGGATTGATACGTTCCAGAAACTGTGCTAGACCCTGGAGAAGGCCACTGGGGAGAGGAGACATTGCTGAGAGAGCAGCTTCAGGCGCCAACAAGGAAGTTGGAAGTGTTGGGGAGCCCTAGGCCTTCACACGGCCCTGAAATAACGTGTGTCAAATCACCTCCCTGCCTCCCATGCACTCTGATTTCATCTTCCCAAGTCTCTTCATCTCAGGATTCTTAAAGGGGCTTTAAGAAAGTGTCATTTCCAGAGGACATTTGCTCTGGAAGCAGCAGTGTAGACCCACGGGTCTCCATTGGAGAGCTTGAGCGTCCCAGAGGCCGAGCAAGGCAAGCTTCCTGAAGAATCAACTATAGCCATAGAATCTCCACTCTCACTGTGGGCCTGAGCCTCTTAAGCTGGCCCAGGCTTCCTATGCCACAGGGCTCGAGCCACAAACACAGACAGCCCTTGCCCTCTGCAGGTCTCTCTCCCGAGGCTCACGCACACTCCTGTCTTTATCTTCCCTCCTCAGAGCCTCACTGCTTTGCAGACCTGACTCTGCTTTCTCTCTCTGACAGAATCTGTTTCCTGCTCCCTGGTGTTTGGGGGGCACAGGCAGAGGCCCCCACTGACCACTCCAGGCCCCTGGGGACCCACCCTGCTCCAGCTGGCCTACTTAGGTTTCCCAGGTCCATCGTTCCAAGCCAAGAAAAGAGAAGCTGACTATAAACACGGCCTGCACCTTGGCGGTTAGTCGCGAACAGGCTTCCCCGAGAGTTTTCTGTGTCTGGTCTGCCTTTTGCCTGCGCCACGATCTGTTCGTCTGTTGCCCCTCACACTCTGCTCTGGCTCCCGGAAATGGCAGTGCTGCGTGGTCTTCATGTAAAGGTCATCCCAATGGACTGCCACCCCCACAGGCTCCTGGGGCTTGTTGGGGAGGCCTGACTTGGCATCTGGTTTCCAGAAGTGCCAGCAGACTCAGGACACCATCTAAGCATGGGCCGGCCTCTGATTGCATCAGTTTGAAAACAGTCACAAGGAATTTGCAGCCCAGATGTCAGGTGGAATCCTATTGACTTTTGAGTCGTGATTGGCATTGGCTTCAGGGCACAGTGAACAAAGGCAGGGACCCAGGAGTCCATGTACCCGGATCCCGCATCTGGGTCCTCTGGGACTCCCTGTGTGATCCTGGGCAGGTGACTGAACCCCTCTGTTCCTTCATCTGTAGACTAGGCATAATCATGCTCTTTTTACAGTTGATGGGACGATTCAAGGAGCTGTTGCAAGCAAAGCATGCAGAACGGGGCCAGACCTCCGGGGTCGCCATTAGCTCCGCCCCTTTCCCCTGGCAGCCATGGCCCGCAGCTCTGCTGGGGCTCAGGGGCCTGTTCCGGGGGCCGTCTTGCTGCCTCGTGCTCCCTGGTGGCTTTCTACAGAGCCACCCCATGCTGGGTGCCACCCACTTTTCGTTTGTTCTTTCCTGTTTTCTTTTTGGCTGCTCCATCTGGCATGCAGGGTCCACGACCAACGACTGAACTCATGCCGTCCGCATTGGAAATGCAGAGGCTTAACCACTAGACCACCGCGGAAGTTCTCAGCCCTGCTTTGTTTGCTCTCCAAATGCCTCTGATCTCTAAGGTTGGGTAGGTAGACAGCTTTCTGAAGTTGTAGGCCAAGGAGAGGGATTTGTAATACAGTGCTGCACAACTTAGATCAAAATATAATATGTCCAGTTCTTAAAAGTTCTTTGAACTCTGCAGTCCCTAGCCTCCAGCCCTCTCCTCATCTCATTTCTGATTGCCTTTTCCCTTACCTTTATCCCTCTGTCTGCTTATGACAAAGTCCTTGAGGCTTTACTTCTGCCCTGAATATTCCCAGTAAGTTTTTTTTTTTTTCCTTGAACAAAGATAGCTCTTTTGCCCTTAGAGGAACTCAAGTTGCAGCTTCTTAACTAAAAAAAAAATTATGCTGTTTATATGTTGATCATAATAACTGATGGTGACAAGCAGAGATATTTTTAATGGGCACTAATAAGAAAATGGTAACTAACAACCATCATTAGCATGCATTTTACAATTTACAGAATAAGTTCAAATTTCACATTGTCTCACTTGGATGAAGTTTCTTTTCTGTTTATGCCTGAAGGGTTTATAAATACATGCTTCGTAGCAGAGGAGGGAATCCCAGAATTTCCCTTGAAGACACACGCACATGTGTGCCCAGCTCCCTGTTCTGTGTGGACTCTGGGATGCTCACATAAAGCTCCATAAGGGGCAAGGCCCCAGATCAATTAATAGACAAAGTCATTGACACAGTGTCGTTTGATCCCAAGTCCTGGGCTGGAAACTCCTGACACCGCGGGCACCATGAGGAGCTATTACAACCTTGCTCTCCTAGTGGATACACGTACTGAGTTTCTGAGAATTCAGAGGACGGATGGGCTCATCTTCCTCTGGGATTATTGGGTCATTGCTCAGCATGTCTGCAGCCTGAAACAAGAGCGAGGCCCTGATGAATCACACTCGACATTCACAGTTCAAGCAGGAGAAATCTGAAATTTGAGTGGAAATTTAAGTACTTCTGAGCACACACCCTTGCATCTTCAAGGACTAATTCACAGTGTCTATTTTATACATCTCTGTAGGGTCAGGTTGCCTTTCCTGGACCCTTATTTCTTAATAATTGGTGGGTGGCGTGACACTTGTAAGTATATTCATTCAGTGAGAGAGCCTGCTTTGACATGTATTTCATTGGCAGAGGCCATAAATACTTTCTGCACACATGTTTGTGTATCTGTGTGATGCCTCATTTTGGAAAGCAACAATAACAACTGCGTCATTAAGCCACAGAGAGGCTAATGTTTCAGCTGGCCGCATGGAGAAGACAAACAGAGATCATGTCAAGTCACGAGATGGATTGTGCTCTGGCGTGATCTGCCTGCTTATTTCTGGGTTTCGCAGTTCCAGGACTTGAATTTAACCTATGACTTAAGGTATCTCGTGACCTCAGGCAACTTACCAGCTTCTCTCTGTCCCTACCCCAGTGTCGCTGCGTGGATGGGATGGAAAGCTTCTAGAAGCCTACAGCTTGGATCAGTCATTGCCAGGCCTTTTCAGAGCATCCCTGAATAGTTGCAGAAATGGAGCACAGAGACTTGTCTGGAATGTCCTTAAGGCCCTTTGCCACCATCAGAGCTTTTAACATACATCTAATGTTGTAGTTGACTGATCAGTTTTCAGTCTCCATCACTGGATCAAAAGCTCCAGGCAGAGACTGTATCCTATTTATCTCCATATATCGAGCATCTAAAAAGCAGACATCACTTTGCTGACAAAGGTCCATATAGTCAAAGCTTTGGTTTTTTCCACTAATCATATGCACATGTGAGAGTTGGACAATAAAGAAGGCTGAGCACCAAAGAACTGATGCTTTCAAATTGCGAAGCTGGAGAAGACTCTTGAGAGTCCCTTGGATTGCAAAGAAATCAAACCAGTTTCAATCCTAAAGGAAATCAACTCTGAATGTTCATTGGAAGAACTGATACTGAAGCTCCAATACTTTGGCCACCTGATGCAAAGAGCTGACTCACTGGAAAAGACCCTGATGCTGGGAAAGATTGAGGGCAGGAGGAGAAAGGAGTAAAAGAGGATGAGATGCTTGGATGGCATCACTGACTCAATGGACATGAGTTTGAGCAAACTCCAGGAGGTAGTGAAGGACAGGAGAGCCTGGTGTACTGCAGTCTTTGGGGTTGCAGAGAGTTGGACATGACTGAGTGACTGAACAACAACAATAATAATCCAGCATCTAACGTAATTACCCTATTAGAATAATGGATAAACAGGTTTGTTGATTGAATAAATGAATGGCCCTATGCCAAGGGGACAGCGAAATTAGTTTTCTCTGAATTGAATGATTCTGCTATGACAGTGCTCACTTCTCCTAGTTTCCTTTGGATCACTTTATGTCTCTTGTGCCAACTAGAAGTTGTCAGTTGCCATCTGGTTCTACAAGGATTAAGTCTCTTTCTAGTCACCACAGCCAGTGGCCATGAGCACACTCTGAAAAGAGTTCAGGGCAGAAGTCAGAAAGGAGGCACACTGTGCTCTGGAAAAACTTGCAGGACAGGACTTCTGGTAGTTAGATATTTCCAGGAGAAAGTTTTATGAACCCAATTTCTTGCATCTTCTATCTAGAAAAGCACCGAAGGCATTACTGGAGGCATCTGCTCCATGTGATTAATACAACCTCCTTGTGACTAGCAGCAATTTTCTGCTAAAGTGTGTGCGTGATTGCATGTATCCCCCCTTCATTAAACTCACATATATATGTATATACTGGCCTCCCAGACGCCTCTTCAGAGCAGTGCCCCAGAGCTATCTGAGAGGCTGTCTCCCAGGCTACAGTCCTCATTAGGCCCCAAATAAAACTTGGCTCACAGCTCTCATGTTGTGCTTTTTTTTTTTCAGTTGACAGCTGCACATAGGTAATGAATATTGATTGAGAACACTTACACTTTACTTATTCACTCTCTCCCTCAACTGACATGATAATGAATAATTTTGTCATAAAATCAAATGCAAGATCAAACCTAGGGTGACATACTGCGTGAAGTAAGTCAGACCGAGAAAGAGAAATATCATGTGATACTGCTTATATGCAGAATCTTAAAAAAAAAAAGAAGGATACAAACGAACTTATTTATGAAACAGAAACAGACTCAGACTTGGAGAAATGAACTTAGGGTTGGGGGTGCAGGGGTGAGGAGGGAGGAAAGAGAGAGTTAGGGGGTTTGGGGTGGACATGTACACACTGCTCTATTTAAAATTAATAACCAACAAGGACCTACTGTATAGCACAGGAAACTCTTAATATTCTGTAACAACTTAATTGGGAAAAGAAATTGAAAATGAATAGATACTCTGCATAGATGTGTATAACTGAATCACTTTGTTGTACACTTGAAACTAACACAACATTGTTAATCAACAATGTTGTTGTTTTTGTTCAGTTGCTAAGTTGTGTGGACCCCATGGACTGCTGGCATGCCAGGCTTCTCTGTTCTCCAGTATCTCCCAGAGTTTGCTCAAACTTATGTTTATTGAGTCAGTGATGTTATCAACTAATAATCATTGATTAATAGCTAATCAGCTATACTCCAATATAATATAAGAAGTTCAAAAAAAAAAAAAAAAACAAAGTCAAAGGGAGGCATGAGGGATTGGGACCTTGGGAGAAGAGATGCCTAAGCTCATCCTGAGGCCAGGCCTGATGGAGTATATGCACAGCCAGCTCCCAAGGGCAGTTTGAAATGTGTTTGTCAGGAGGAGAGAGAACAAGCAGCCCTTAATGGGTGGGGCTCAAGGATGCTAAACATCCTCTAACATTTGGGTTGGTCCCTGTAAGGAAGAATTTGTCCCAGTGCCCTTCGTGCCATAACAGGGAGTCATCTTTTATGTTGTAAGTTTAATTTCAGGATATGACATTTCTTTCCTTCACACTTTTCTTCCTTTTTCTTCTTTTTTTAAAAATCTGTATTTTTATTTGACTGTGCCAGGTCTTCGCTATAACATGCAGGGATCTAGTTCTCTGACCAGGGATTGAACCTGGCCTCCCTGCATTGCAAGAGCGGAGATGTAGCCCCTGGACCACCAAAGAACTCCCTCTTCCGTTTTTTTTTTTTTTTTTAATTTATTTTCTTTCTTCCCACCTCCCATTCCTTCTTCCAAAACTTATTAAACATCTACTACAAGAAATCTATATGGAAGGCTATGAAGATGAATCAGCCAGGAACTTGGCCTCAGGGAGCAGAGTCATGCGAGAAGAGAGACGACATGTGCTTAGAAGCAAGAGGATTGGGCAGAAAATAATAAGCGGAAGGCGAGTAAAAGTCACGTTAGAGGAGATCAGGCGGAGAGACGCGCTTGGTGTTTTCAGTGAAATGCATCTTACGAATCAATACCTGATCGTGTTTACAGAGCTTAACAGTTTACAAAGGTCTCTCCTGTGAAATTTCTGGTCTATGTTCATTCTCACGATAACCTGTAGAGGTGCTTACTTGTCCTCAGATTTATTCCTCGCTGGTTCTCTGCTCTGCCCTGGATCCCCAGGGCCCTGACCCTGCAGGCCAGGTGAGCGCTCAGTCACTCAGTCGTGTCCAACTCTTTGCGAACCTATATAGCGTATATCCTGCCAGGCTCCTCTGTCCACGGGGTTCTCCAGGCAAGATTACTGGATTGGGCTGCCCTGCCCTCCTCCAGGGGATCTTCCCCACCCAGGGATCCAACCAGCATCTCTTAGGTCTCCTGCATCATCAGGCGGGTTTTTTCTGCCGGTGCCACCTGGGAAGCCCCTCCTGCAGGCCAGGCCCCCCCTCCTTATCAGCTGGTTTCTCACAGGGTTCAGTTAATGGGAGCACTGGTGGGAGGCGGGAGCTGCTCCGTTAAGCTGTGAGGGGCTGTGTCTTTTCTGGGCCCTACCTCCCACCAGACAGGCCTCGGTGCCTGGACTCCAGAGTCCTGCCTCCTTCCGCTTTCTGCTTCCTGTGTTGCAAATCTCTGGTTACCTTAACCATCTTTTCCTGGGTCTCAGAGCCTCCATCACCTGACTAAGCAACTCCTTGCGTTCAATTCCCTTGTTGGTAAATATTTGAAGGGGATTATATTTTCCTAATTAGATCCTAATTAGAAGGAAAGCATTATTCTTAGCATTTAGAGATAAGGAGAGAGAAGAATTAAAGGACTTTTCCAAGGTCAACCAGGATACGAGGAAGAGCCCAGGCCTGTCTTCTGACTCCAAATACAGGCCTTTATCCACTGCTTCCTGCTGCTTCCCATTGAGCTAATAGCGATGGAAAAGATTTTCCCAAGATCGTATGAAAGACATATCAGGGTTTTTTTTTTTTTTCTTCCTCTTTTAAAGTTTTGTGATGTGGCTTTTGTTTCGATTTGTTCTTGGAAAAAGTTAATGTATTAGCTAGATTGGGAGAATGCCTCACAAGTGCTTATGGATATCAGTCTGACGTTTGGCTATGTTGCTCATGATAGCCTCATGGACCATGGACCATATCCATTGCCAGGCACATCTATCTTGCCTTGAAAGCAGAGAAGGAGGAACAGGATAAAAAGCATTTGGTGGTGCGATTTACTTCTTTGCACATGAAACCCAATAAATAGCCTTGCTCTCTTTCTCTCTCTCTCTTTTAAGTGTGTGGCATTGAATGCTACATTATCAACATCCTTGAAGGATTGGGTTTGGACGAGTTTTCGTATAAATCCCGGTGATTCTCAATTGTGGATTCTAACTGACAATTGGAAAGTTGTGGGTCGTTTTTGTTAGACACAAAATGGGGTTGTTTGGTATATGTCACAGTAGCAAGGCCAGCTCCACAAAACAAAGCATTATACTAGAATTATTGCGTCCACCCCGAGGTGTAACACTGTGAGGTACTCTGTTGTGCTTGTCCCATTTAAACTATAGAGCTGAGAGTTGAGACTATACTGTTGCTGGGGCTGGGACTAGGGTCTTCCCTGGAAAAGAAAGGCTTCCAGATATAAGCTTTTTGTAAAGGAGGTGAGTTATCAGGAAAAATTCTCATAGTTCTTTGGGGCAAGACATCTAAGAGTGCTTCTGCTTGGGGCAGAAGTAGGACCACCTGCAAGAGAGAGTTTTGTTTTTTTTTTTTAATTTTTTTTTATTTTTTAAATTTTAAAATCTTTAATTCTTACATGCGTTCCCAAACATGAACCCCCCTCCCACCTCCCTCCCCACAACATCTCTCTGGGTCATCCCCATGCACCAGCCCCAAGCATGCTGCACCCTACGTCAGACATGGACTGGCGATTCAATTCTTACATGACAGTATACATGTTAGAATTCCCATTCTCCCAAATCATCCCACCCTCTCCCTCTCCCTCTGAGTCCAAAAGTCTGGTATACACATCTGTGTCTTTTTTCCTGTCTTGCATACAGGGTCGTCATTGCCATCTTCCTAAATTCCATATATATGTGTTAGTGTACTGTATTGGTGTTTTTCTTTCTGGCTTACTTCACTCTGTATAATCGGCTCCATTTATCATGGATCATATTAGATGTGTGGCTTAGAGGTGGCGACGGCTCTCAGCAGAGAGAACTGGTGGAGTTATCACCAGGCTTCTTTGGGCTGTGGAAGGAGCAAGCTGACCTGTTTCATCTAGCCCCACTGGGGAGCAGCATCTTTTCCACGTTGTTAGGTTAGTGGGAAGTGCGAGTCCTCCTTGGAAGGGTGCATTTAAATGGTTGCAGCCGCCTCTGATGTCTTGGTGATGATGGTAATGATGCAAATGAAAGAGCACTCAAGGAAATGCCAAAGGGGGAAAGAATAAGACTGCATGGTCCACTCACCCCTTCCCCCTTGGGGAGTCTCCTGCCGTTACCAACTTTGGAAGACTGCGGTTTTATTTTATTGAGGGAGTTATGGGTAGATGCTCATTTGTCCTCCCTGGGCACTTTAGAAGATGACACTTCCCAGGAGTTAGTGTGAGGCTGAGGTGACCCACGGAATGTGGGTGGAAGTGACCCATGCCACTGTTGGACCTGGCTCCTAGAATCTTCTCTGAGGTGCTTAGCTTATTCTGTCTGTTCCCTGCCCAAGGACACTATGGAGGCATTCCATGGGAGCAGTCCAGTTCCAGGGTATTGCACAGAGGCATCCGCCCAGGAGAGTCACTCACCCTACTCTGGACTGAGACGTGAATAGTAATTAAATTTATGTTGTATCGAGCCACTGAGATTTGAGGTTAATTTGCTACAGCATCATAGCCTAGTTGTCGTACAAAAACGTTCAAAGAGCACTAATCAATGAACTGTTGCTGATTACCTAGAGAAAGGGGTAAGAAGCTCAGCAAGGTGATAGAATCCGGGAAAACTGCTCTGCCTAGCCTTGCAGTCTCAGGGTTTGGGTGTTGGGGTTGGCCCTCTGGGTTGTCGCTGGCCGATCATCTTGCTTTTTGCCCTTACTGGTCTGAGTCAAGGCCTTTCCTGGTGGCACATTGTCTCTCAGTAGAGATGGATTTCAGCTTGAGGGTTTCTGGGAGGTTGGCAGGACATGTTGGCAGATACCATGGCTGGTGTCTCCTCCCTGCTTTTGGCCCCTACTGAATTCTTCCAGTTGGCGGCAGCTGGTCAGTTCTGTGTTCCTTATCGGGACCTCCTTTTGTGAGATAACTCATGCAAGTGGGTAATTATTGTGCCTGGCAAGGGCAGGTGGTTTTGGTCAATGGTTCCCTAACAACTGCCCCCTGAGAGACTTCATACTCAAGATACTTCTGGAGAGCTGGGTGGAGGTCTCTTCTGTAACTACTTCTTGCTTGGAGTGGGCATCATTTTGCCCAGTAGAGTAGAAGTCTCTACCTGATCTAAGTAGGGTACTTCATGTCTGAAACTTGCTTCTAGCCTTGTAGTAATGACAATTTTGGAGAAGGCAATGGCACCCCACTCCAGCACTCTTGCCTGGAAAATCCCATGGATGGAGGAGCCTGGTAGGCTGCAGTCCATGGGGTCGCACAGAGTCGGACACGACTGAGTGACTTCACTTTCACTTTTCACTTTCATTCATTGGGGAAGGAAATGGCAACCCACTCCAGTGTTCTTGCCTGGAGAATCCCAGGGACAGGGGAGCCTGGTGGGCTGCCGTCTCTGGGGTCGCACAGAGTTGGACACGGCTGAAGCGACTTAGCAGCAGCAGCAATGACAATGTAGCCTGAAACTATAGGAGCCTGTTGGAGATAAACTCTGTGAGCAGTTGAAACAGACAACAATTATTCGAATCTGCCCTTTGGAACTCAAGGAAGGTCAAGGAGTTGGAATGAAGCCTTTTTCCCACAAACAAGAAACAGGACATATAGAATTTGTACCTGGAGCCCTGCAGCCTTCTACCCAGTTTCATATTTACACCATGAAACTAACCAACCAGGACCCCATGGCGCCTTCTTGTTGGAGCAGGCCTTCCCCCAGTTCCTCTCTGAAGTACCTAGATAATAGTAGTTCATGCATATTTCCTGAGTTGCATTGTAGATGTGAAAACCCCTCACCAAAAAGAAGATATTAACTCTTTGCTGACTATAAGCCCACAGCCCCAGGCCTCCTGAAGCCTAAGGACTGATAATGTTAACCCCTGTGACACAGCCCTGTTACCTTACCATCAGCCAGAGATGCACAAGTTAATCACAGACTCTGTGACACTCCCCCCAACACCCCTCCCCCTCCCCCACCCCCTTGGTCCCAAGCTGGCTTTTGAAAGTACTTTTAAAGCCCTGAGGGCACCCTGAGGGATGGAATGGGGAGGGAGGTGGAAGAGGGTTCAGGATGGGGAACACATGTACACCCACGGCTGATTCATGTCAATATATGGCAAAAGCACTACCATATTGTAAAGTAATTAGCCTCCAATTAAAATAAATTAATTTAAAAAAAAACACCCCTTAGGGGAGCTTAGAGTTTTTAGGGCATGAGCCACCCGTCTCCTTGCATGGCCTTAAAATAAACCTTTCTCTGCTCTAACAGTACAGTTTATTTGGCCTCACTGTTTTTCGGCACACAAACTTTCACTAACAAAACTTGTAACCTTATAAATATTATTTTAAATTTTAGTAGTTTGTAATTGTACTTTGAGGGCTTCCCCTGATGGCTAAGTGGTTAAGAATCTGCCTGCTAATGCAGGAAATGCAGGTTTTATCCCCAGGTTGGGAAGATCCCCTGGAGAAGGAAACGGGAACTGACTCTAGTATTCTGGGAAATCCCACGGACAGAGGAGCCTGGCGGGCTACAGTCCATAGGGTGGCGAAGAGTCGGACACAACTTAGCAATTGAATAACAACAAACAACAAATTGGACTTTGAACTTTCTACATATACACTCTTGCTTTCTGCAAAAAAAAAAAAAAAGGAAAAGATTGTTTTATCTCTTCCTCTCCAGCTCTTATATATATTTATTTTCCTGGCTTCATTGTGCTGCCTAGAACTTTTATTAAAATATATGAATATAAGTGGTAATAGCCCGCATATCTGAATCACTTCAAATCTCAGAGCAAAATCTTTCAACAATTTACCATTAACTGTGATGACTGCTGCGGGTTTGGATAGATAGTCTTTAATAGATAAAAAAATATTCCCTTCTATTCTTTGTTAACAAAGAGGTTTATTTTTTATGAAAGGATGTTGAATTTCTGCATCTGTTGAGATGATCCTATTTTGTCTTTTATTCTGTTAATGTGATAAAATGCATTGATTTTTTGTTGTTTTTGTTCTCCCCTCCAGCTCTGTCATTTATTTGCATAACTCCTTGGGAGAAGCAGTGATGAAAGGTTTGTTACATCTTCAAAACAGAGAAGGTCATACTATACTTTAAGTCTACTTGTTCAAAGAGTTACAATGTATTCCACATGGAAGAAATGATGCCCTCCTAATTTTGAAGCTGATTGTTAAACTGTCAGCCTTTTATAATTACAGTCCATACTAGAGGTTGCAAACTGGTGACCAATGTGGGTAAACATGGCCTGAAAGTGGGCTTCCTCTAGCCCACAGTGGTTTTAAACTCCCCCTCACCCCCAATTTGTTGCTGGAGACACAAAGGTTTTACATCTGTGATTTCAGCTTTCTCTCTTTAAAAAAACAAATTATTTATGGCTGCGCTGGGTCTTCCTTACTATTCTCGGGCTTTCTCGAGTTGTGGCGAGCGGGGGCTGCTCTCTAGGTGCGGTGCACGGCTTCTCGTTGCAGTGGCTTCTCTTGTTGCAGAGCGCGGCTCCAGGGTGCACAGGCTTCAGGAGCTGTGGTGCACGCATGGGCTTAGTTGCCCCGTGGCATGTGCAATTTTCTCGGTCCAGGGATCCAACCCGTGTCTTCTGCACTGGTAAGTGGATTGTTAACCATCGTGCCATCAGGGAAGTCCTCAGCTTTCTCTTTAAAAACCAGCAAAAAAAGCTGACACTAATGAACCCGTGCAGCAATCAGCTGAAGTTAGAACAGGCCCCCGTTTGAAAAGGCAAAGCATCTGGTCTGTAATTTGCCTCCGGTACATCCATTCATACCACATTTCTACTTCAAATTCTGTTGCACATTTTGTTATCTTGGCAGACTACCTGCCCTTTCACAAAAATGTAAACAAACATAAAACTATGAAAATTGACACTGCTGTAAAATGCTGGAATCAAACAGATTAAGCCAAAATAGAAACTGTAAATTAGGGGGCGAGTAGTGAAACCGAGCAGGGCCCTGTGGGGCTCCCTGGTGCCGGAGCTTTTCTGTCTTCATTTCTTGTGGGCAAGACTCTAGTCTCCATGGCCTTCCCTGAGTTCCGAAGGGCGGGTTCAAGGGAGAAACTGCTCATCACGGGAGGAGCAGCCAAGAGACCACCTGAGGCAAGATTGAAGGGACCGGAGAAGCTCATCACGACTGGGAGGCCCACCACCCGAGAGGGCTCCCTGGGTAGCCTGGTGGTAAAGAACCCGCCTGCCAGTTCAGGAGAGATATAGGATGATATAGGATGAAGGTTCGATCCCTGGGTCGGGACGATCCCCTGGAGATACTGGCACCCCACTCCAGTATTCTAGCCTGGAAAATCCCATGGACGGAGGAGCCTTGCGGGCTACAGTCCAAGGGGTCGCACAGAGCCCAACACGACTGAAGTGACTTAGCATGCACACACCACCTGAGAGGAGACTAAGGCAGTGCAAGCCCTGCTCACACCCAAATCTTGTCAGAGACCCACTTTAAAAAATGTCATTTATTTTTAAATTGAAGGATAATTGCTTTACAGAATTTTGTTGGTCTCTGTCCAACATCAGTGTGAGTCAGCCACAGGTGTTTATGTGTCCCCTCCCTCCTGAACCTCCCTCCCATCTCCTGCCCCATCCCACCCCTCTAGGTTGATACAGAGCCCCTTTGAGATCCCTGAGCCACACAGCAAATTCCCACTGGCTATCCAGTTTACATATGGTAATAAGAGTTTTCATGCTACTCAGAGACCCCACTTTTGAACAGCTATTACATATCTCACCAAGTCCTCTGGGGTTGAGACGCATAGTGTCCAGGGGCGAAGCCAGGTGTGTCTCCCTTCGCCCGTCAAAGCAGTAAGTCTGTCCTTTTCTACGTCACTTACAACTCTGTCTCTGGGGTGTGATTTTACGACGACGTACAGAGAGGCTGAGTTTTTGGTAAGTGGAAGTTTAGAACTTGGATTTTAAGATTTCAAGGCAAGCCAAACCATATATACAGCTTAGAAAATATTGTATGGTATAAGGTGAATCCCCTGGAGCCCTATACCAAGGTCACAGGATGAAAATTTCTGGAATTAAGCAAGCCCCATAGCAACTGCTGCCAGGAACCTCCTGATCTTAACTGGCCAGTTCCCTGACCCCATAATACCGAGCCTATTAGCCAGCCGTAGCATCCTAAACAATCACCTAATGCCCCTCTTCCAGCTGGAATTTTCTCTGTCTTGAGGCTATAAAAATTGGCCACTAGCCTCTGAAAGGGGTCGGCTGTCCCTTGAGCCAGCCCGCTGTTCTAACAGCGTCTCCCACTCTAATGAACTATTCTCCTCTCATTCTGCCTAAAATATCTGGAAGTTGTTTTCCAATCCATTCACAGACCACGACAGACCCTAAAGTTAAGACAATTTGTAAGGCCATTTGTCAGCAATTTTTCAGACTACAAAGATGTTTTATTTGTCTTGTTAAACTGTAAAGATTTCACTGACATAAATTTAAACTATTTCATGGAATGACCACTTCCCAGATAATTAAAACAATTTACATATTAAAGAATATATTCCATAGAACATATTCTATAGTTTGAAATCAGACCCAAGAATGTATTATAAACAATAAACTGCCCTTAAGTATTGGGTTGGGCAAAAGCTCATTTGGATTTTTCAATAAGATATTACAGAGAAACCCAAAAGAACTTTTGGCCACCCCAGTATATAGCCTATGATTTATTTGGTATGACTAATTTTACTACACTTCAATTCCAGGCACAAAATAGTTTAATTTTTTATTATTTATTTTAATTGGAGTAGGTGGGAGAAAAAGCAGGGTGAGTGTTTAAAAACAAAACAACTTTTCATTTACATTACAAATCACAAGCTGAAGATACTCTCCAAGTTCTGGAAACGAGACTCAGAAGCAGTATGATAACTGGTTGGTAAGTAACAGTAATCCAATCAATTGCAATCCAAAAGCATTTATTTTTAAAGCTGTTCTTTTGTAGATATTTCAGAATCCCAAGTTCTTCTTTGCATTACAGGAAAAAAGTGCAAATAAGTCTATATTTGAGGCAATATGACAATCCACGTCTTTCTCGGGATGGACCATACCAGCCCCCTCAGTACGGCAGGACATGAATCTGTCTTGTCTGCCCATTTCATGAGGCCACTCAGAGCATCCTGAACTGTCCAAGAACCTAACTCTTGGGTTGTTCTTAACAATTTCGGAATATTTCATGGATTTCTGGGAGTCACTGCCCAGTTTTCATATCACATAAATGGAGAGAGGGGCCATTTCCCATGCGTGCTGGGCAATTTCATGCAAATCCCTTCCTGGATTCATTCTAGGAGTTTCCAGCTTTTCTGCATCTCCAGAATCCAAGGGCTTTCCAGGCGGTGCCTGGTGGTAAAGAACCTGCCTGCCAAAGCAGGAGACACCGGAGACACGGGTTTGATCCCTGGGGTGGGAAGATCCCCCTGGAGGAAGGAAATGGCAACCCACTTCAGTATTCTTGCCAGAATAATCCTGTGGAGAGAGGAGCCTGGTGGGTTATCGTCCATGGGGTGGCAGAGAGTCAGACATGGCTGAAGCAACACGCATGCACCACTTGATTCCAAATGCTTTAAAGGGATGTGCAGAGCAAGAGGCAAAAAAAGATAGTTTGAGATGTGAAGTTCAGACGCAGGTGTGCTGCCCCTCTGAGCTCAGCAACTGTGGGGCGCGGTACCTTCCAGTCGTTTCCAAGCCACAGAAAGCTTGGTTGGTAGTTCTGCAGATTAATCACAGCTGACCCTGCTGCTCCACTGCTGAGTTCTGCCCGAATGCCTGCGAAGGCATCCCAGAGCAGCAGGCTGCTACTGTGAGAAGGCCCAGACAGCAGTAATTTTCAGCACATCAGCGTCTGCAGGCAGCCCAGCACCCGGGTCGTGGTTACAACTCCAGACACCAAGTGTCCCACCATCCACACAGGTAACGCATGGATGGGGAGACCCGCTGTTCTCGTGGAAGGCTGCGGTATGGGCCTGGAAGCAAAGGCACTGGCCAGCACAAAAGGGCGGTGGGCAAACATGATGTGCCATTAACCAGGTAGTGAGTGAACACTTTATCTGAGCCCTTGGCTGAAGGGCCTGGGCTTAGGGCACGCACTCCAGGCAGAGGCGAGGTGACCACAGATGAAACCTGGCCTCGCAGTGCCACCCTTGTCGGCCAAGTTGCTTGTGTCCAAAGAAGCGGCAGTCCCTTTAACCAGAGTGGTCCAGGCCGGAAGTTGCTGGGCACTGTGGGCAGCGGTGTGCATCGCAGCTCAGGACGCAGGGGCAGTCTGGGACCCAGCCGTCCACATACGGTCGGCGCAGGCACACTAGCAGCTGGTCTGCAGAATCTCAGTTTGGACACTTTGGGGCACTCGAAGGTTTTCTTAGTCTTGCTGTAACTCCAACTCCTGCTCTGCCTGGCCCCGGGGGCTGGAGCTGCAGCTCGTGCTCAGCCCGGAGAGTCTCCACTTCTAGAGCTTCTGCTAGAGCTTCTGCTTTATGAAATTCAGCCCGTCGTGGTACTTAAGTCTGCAAGGTGAGTCCCTCTCCCCAACAGCCATGGCAGCCTGTTCTGGAAGTTGTCAATATGTTGCTTTTTGAATGTTTAAACACACGTGGTTTTTTTTCTTTCTTTCTGTGGTTTTTTTTCTTTCTTTCTTAGACACAAATCGGCCATGGTGTGTGTTCTTTCCTGTATATTGTTGAATTTGGTTTGCTAAAATTTTGCATCAAGTTTTTGCATGTAGCGGGACAGCCTCTAATTTTCTTTTGTTGGTATATCCTCGACGAGCTTTGGTTTCAGTGTTATGCCTTCCTCGTTGAATGAGCGGGGACGTAGTCCCTCTTTTAACAGTCTGCAAAGTTTATCAGGCCGATGTAATTTATTCCTTAAAATATGTCAACCAAGAAAAAACACACACTGTGAGAGTTGTGAGTTAAGTTTTATTTGGGAAAATGAGGATTGCAGCCTGGGAGACAACCTCCCCAGATAGTTCTGAGTACCTGTGCAGAAGAGGTAAGGGGAAGGTCAGTATGTATGAAGTTTTAGGGGATAAGTGCAAACAAGAACACATTTGGGCAGAAAGTTGCTGCTGGTCGCAAGAAGCAGATGTCTCCCTGATGATTTTAGTGCTTTTCTAGGTATGAGATGATGCGAGAAACTGGACTCATAAAATAAGTTCACCATAAAAATGCAACTTTTCCATATGGGATATTTTTTCAAGTTTTTAATCTTTTTTAATCACAAACCTACACCAAATACTTCTCTCAGAAGTCGTATTCAGTAGACTTCTTACATCTCATTGGTCAGAACTGTGTTGGCTGAGAAACAGGAGTATTTGGAGAGTTGATCATTTTCACAGGGCCCACTGCTGCCACAGACAAGACGGGGCTTCTGTTAGATCACAGAAAAACTCAGTTAAGTGGATCTTAGTTCTTTAGCTTTTGCATACTTTTTAAGATTTCTCATTTAAGTGGTATCATATGATATGTGTCTGTCTCTGTCTGACTTATTTCACTTACTATGACAATTTCCAGGTCATCCATGTAGCTGCACAAGACATTGAAGGCAATGGCACCCCACTCCAGTCCTCTTGCCTGGAAAATCCCATGGGCGGAGGAGCCTGATGGGCTGCAGTCCATGGGGTCGTGAAGAGTCGGACACGATTGAGCGACTTCACTTTCACTTTTCACGTTCATGCATTGGAGGAGGAAATGGCAACCCACTCCAGTGTTCTTGCCTGGAGAATCCCAGGGACGCGGAGCCTGGTGGGCTGCCGTCTATGGGGTTGCACAGAGTTGGACACGACTGAAGCGACTTAGTAGTAGTAGTAGTATTCTGTAATAATATTCCCTTCCATAGTACTCATTCCGTATGTGCCACGTCGTCTTCACCCGTTTCTCTGTGGATGGATACTTACATGGCTTCCGTGTCCTGGCTTCTGTAAACAGTGCTACAGTGAACATTGGCATGCACATACACTTTCAAACCATGGCTTTCTCTGGATACATGCCCAGGAGTGGGACTGCTGTGTCATATGGTGGCTCCACTTTTAGTTTTCCAAGGACCCTCCTTACTCTTTTCCATATACCAATTTACATTCCCACCAACAAAGTAGGAGGGTTCTTCCCTTTTCTCCATTCCCTCTCCATGTAGATTTTTTTGATGATGGTCATTCTAACTAGTGTAAGGCGTCCTCATTATAGTTTTGTTTTTTCAGCTTTTTATTTTATATTGGGGTATATAGATGATTAGCAAAGGTGATAATTAGTTTCAGGTGATTAATTAGTTTCAGGTATACAGCAAAGTGATTCAATGTCCTGGGTGTTCTTTGGAAAGACTGATGCGAAAGCTGAAACTCCAGTACTTTGGCCACCTCATGTGAAGAGTTGACTCATTGGAAAAGACTCTGATGCTGGGAGGGATTGGGGGCAGGAGGAGAAGGGGACGACAGAGGATAAGATGGCTGGATGGCATCACCGACTCGATGGACGTGAGTCTGAGTGAACTCCAGGAGTTGGTGATGGACAGGGAGGCCTGGCTTGCTGCGATTCATGGGGTCACAAAGAGTCGGACATGACTGAGCGACTGAACTGAACTGATTCCTTTATCTAGGGGCTTCCCAGGTGGCTCAGACAGTAAAGGATTCACCTGCAATGCAGGAGACCTGTGTTCGATTCATACGTTGGGAAGATCCTCTGGAGAAGGGAATGACTACCCACCCTAGTATTCTTGCCTGGAGAATTCCATGGACAGAGGAGCCTGGCTGGCTGTAGTCCATGGGGTTGCAGAGTCAGACATGACTGAACAACTAACACACTATACATGTATCTAGGGCTTCCCAGATGGCACTAGTGGGAAAGAACCTGCCTGACAATGCAGGTAGACAGATGCGGGTTCAGTCTCTGGGTTGGGAAGAGCCCATGGAAGAGGCAGCCCACTCCGGTATTCTTGCCTGAAGAATCCCATGGACAGGATTCTGGGGTCCATGGGATCACAGAGTCAGATACGACTGAAGTGACTTAGCACTCATGCATATGTGTATCTATTCTTGTAATTCTTTTCCCATTTAGGTTGTTATGTGATACTGAGCAGAGTTCCCTGTGCTATATAGTAGGTCCTCATTCATTACCCGTTTTGAATATAGCAGGGTGTACACGTCAAATCCAGACTCCCTAACTATCCCTCCCTCCTCCTTCCTCCCTTAGAACTGTAAGTTCATTCTCTTAAGTCTGTGAGTCTGTTGTTTTATCAATAAGTTGATTTATATCAGTATATTTAGATACCACATATAAATGATAGCATATGAATATTTGTCTTTCTTTGATTCATGTCTCACTAAGGATGACAATCTCCAGGTCCATCCCTGTTGCTGCAAATGGCATTATTTCATTCTTTTTAATGGCTGAGTAACATTATTGTATGCGTGTGCCAAATCTTCTTAATGCCTTCCTCTGCTGATGGGCATTTAGGTTGCTTCAATGTCTTGGCCATTGTAAACTGCACTGCAGTGAACACTAGGGTGCATTTATACTTTCGGACCATGTTTTTCTCTGGATATATGCCCAGAAGTGGGAGTGCAAGGCCATATGGTAGCTCTATTTTTAGTTTTTTAAGGAACCTTCATACTGTTCTCCTTAGTGGCTGTACCAGTTTACATTCCCACCAATAGTATAGGAGGGTTCCCTTCTCGCCACACCCTCTCCAACATTTATTGTCTATAGATTTTTTGATGATGGCCATTCTGACCAGTGTGAGGTGATAACCTCATTATAGTTTTGATTTGCATTTTTCTAATAACTGAGGGTGTAGAGCATCTTTTCACGTGCTGCTTGGCCATCTATATGTCTTCTTTGGAGAAATGTCTGTTTAAGCCTTCTGTCCTCTGCCCATTTTTTGAGTTTTGTTTGTATTGAGTTACATGAGCTGTTACTAGATGTTGGAGATTAATCCCTATCAGTCCCATCATTTGCAGATATTTTTGCCCATTCTGTGGGTTGTTTTTGTTTTGTTTATGGTTTCCATTGCTGTGCAAAAACTTTTGGGTTCAGTTAGGTCCCATTTGTTTGTTTTTGTTTTTTCATTTCTCTAAGAGATGGATTGAAAAAGATATGGCTGCAGCTTACGTCCAGAAATATTCTGCCTATGTTTTCTTCTAAGACTTTTATAGTATCAGGTCTTACATTCAGCTCTTTAATTCATTTTGAGTTTATTTTTGTGTGTGGTATTAAAGAATGCTCTAATTTCTTTCTTTTACTTGTAGCTGTCTAGTTTTTCCAGCACCACTTATTGAAGAGACTGACTTTTCTTCATTGTATAATCTTGCTTCCCCTAATTGACCATAGGTGTATGGGTTCCCTCTGGGCTTCTATCATGTTCCGCTGACTTATATTTCCATTTTTTTGTCACTATCATGCTGTTTAATGACTATAGCATTGTAGGACATTTTGAAGTCAGGGAGCCTAATGCCTCAAGCTCCATTTTTCCTTTCTCAAGGTTGTATTGGCTGTTTGGGGTCTTTTGTGTCTCCATACATATTTAGATTTTTTTGTTCTAGTTCTGTGAAAAATGCCATTGGTAATTTGGTAGGGATTGCATTGAATCTATAGATTGCCTTGGGGAATATAGTCATTTTGACAATATTGATTCTTCCGATCCAAGAACACAGTATATCTTTCCATCTGTTTGCATGTCTTCAATTTCTTTCATCAGTGTCTTATAGTTTTCAGGGTACAGGTCTTTTGCCTCTGAAGGTAGGTTTATTCCAAGGTGTTTCATTCTTTTTAATGTGATGGTAAGTGAGATTGTTTCTCTAATTTCTCTTTCTGATCTTTTATTGTTAGTATATAGAAATGCAACAGATTCCCGTGCATTAATTTTGTATTTTGACTTTACCAGTTTATTGATGATATCTAGTAGTTTTCTAGTAGCATCTTTAGGATTTTCTATGTGTAGTATTACATTATCTGAAGATATTAACAGTTTTACTTCATATTTTCCAATTTGGATTCATTTTATTTCCATTTCTTCTCTGATTGCCATAACTAGGACTTCCAGAACTATTTTGAATAGAAGTGGTGAGAGAGGACATCCTTGTGTTGCTCCTGAACTTAGAGGAAATGCATTCAGCTTTTCACTATCGAGTATGATGTTAGCTATAGGACTGTCATATATGGGCAATATTATGTGGAGGAATGTTCTCTCTAAGCCCTCTTTCTGGAGAGTTTTTATTATAAGTGAGTGTTGAATTTTTTCAAAAGCTTTTTCTGCATTTTTTGAGATGATCACATGATTTTTATTCTTCAATTTGTTTATATGGTATATCCAATGCTGATTGGTTTATGGATATTGAATAATCTTTGCATCTGGGATAAATTCCATTTTATCATTGTATATGGTCCTTTTATGTATTGTTGGATTCTGTTTGCTAGTATTTTGTTGAGGATTTTTGTGTATATATTCATTAGTGATACTGGCCTGATTTTGGTATCAAGGTAATGGTGGCCTCATTGAATGAGTTCAGGAGTGTTTCTTCTTCTGCAATTCTTTGGAATAGTTTCAGAAGGATACTAAATGTTCCTTCTCTAAATGTTTGGTGTTATACGTCTGTGAAGCCGTCTGCTTTTGGACTTTGGTTTGTTGAGAGTTTTTAAGTTACTGATTCAATTTCAGTAATAGCAATTGGTCAGTTCATATTTTCAATTTCCTCCTGGTTCAGCCTTGGGTGATTGTACATTTCTAAGAATGTGTTCATTTCTTCTAGCTTGTGTATTTTATTGGTTAGTTACTCATAGTAGTCTCTTATCCTTTTTATTTCTTTGGTGAAGGTTGTAGCTTTGTTTTTATTTCTGATTTTCTTGACCTGCACCCTCTCTCTCTCTTTCTTGATGAGTCTGGCTAAAGTTTTGTTAATTATGTTTATCTTTTCAGAGAAACAGCTTTTAGTTTAATTGACCTTTCTGATTGCTTTTGTAGTCTCTAGTTTATTTCTTCTGTTCTGATCCTTGTGATTTCTTTCCTTTCACTAGCTTTGGGTTTTGGTTTTTCCTCCTTGTCCAGTTGCTTTAGGTATGAGGTTAGGCTTTTTATCTGAGATTTCTGTTTCCTAAGGTAATATTGTATGGGGCTTCCCTGGTGGCTCAGATGGTAATGAATCTGCCTGCAATGCAGGAGACCTGGGTTCAGTCCTTGGGTCAGGAGGATCTCCTGGAGGAGGGCATAGCAACCCACTCCAGTATTCTTGCCTGGAGAATTCTATGGACAGAGAGGAGTCTGGTGGGCTCCAGTCCATGAGTTGCAAAGAGTCCGACATGACTGAGTGACTAACACTTTCACTATCATAGAGCAATAAACTTCCCTCTTAGAACTGCTTTTGCTGTGTCCCATAGGTTTGGGATCCTCATGCCTTTTATTTATTTATTTTAGTCTCTAGCTACTGTTTGATTTTCTCTTTGATTTCTTCAGTGATTCATTGGTTGTTTAGCAGCCATGTGTTTGTGTTTTCTGCAGTTCTAACAGTGGATTTCTTATCTCATAGCATTGTAGTTGGAAAAGATGCTTGGTATTTTAATTTTCTTAAATTTATTGAGGCTCACTCTGTGGCCCAGCATGTGATCAGTCCTAGAGAATGTTTCTTGTGCACTTGAGAAGAATGTGTAGTCTTTTTTCTTTGATTGATCCATTGATCATTATGTAGTATCCTCTGTCTCTTAACAGTCTTTTGTTTTAAACTTTATTTTGTTCTCTGAGTATTGATACGCTGGCTTTCCTTTGATTTCCACTTGCATGGAATACCTTTTTATGTCCCCTCACTTTCAGTCTGTCTGTGTCACTATATCTGAAGTGGGTCTCTTATAGACAGCATATATAAGGGTCTTTTTAAAAATATATATTTTAAAATTTATTTGGCTGTGTCGAGTCTTAGTTGCAGCATGCAGGATCTTGAGTTGAAATATGTGGGATTTTTAGTTGTAGCATACAAACTCTAGGTCCTTCACCAGGGATTGAACCCAGCCCCCTTGCATTGGGAGCATGGAGCCACTCAACCACCAGGGAAGTTTCCACGGGTCTTGATTTTGCATCCTTCCACGCAGTGTGTCTTTTGGTTGGGGCATTTAATCTGCTTACATTTAAGGTAATTACCAATATGTATATTCTTAACTGCCAGTTTGTTAATTGTTTTGCATTTATTTTTGTAAGTCTTCTTTTCTTCCCTTCCTCTCTCGTTCTCTTGTGATTTGATGACTATCTTTAGTGTTTTGTTTGGATTCCTTTTTTCTTTTTTGTCTGTACATAGATTATAGATTTTTTTTTGTCGTTGTGGTTACCGTGTGTTTTGGTATAGCAGTCTATATGTAAGCAAAATTGTTTTAAGTTTCTGGCCTTTTAACTTCAAAGGCATTTACAGTGTCTTGCATTTGTAGTATTTTCTCATGATTCCTAGTTTGGATATCTTAGTTCTCTGTGTATGATTTCCTACCTTTACTGTTTGCCTCTACCAGTGAGCTTTTCCATTTGTAATTTCCTTGTTTCTAGTCCTGGCCTTCTCTTTTGCACTTAGAGAAGTTTCTTTAGCATTTGTTGCAAAGCTTGTCTGGTGGTGCTGAATTCTCTTAGCTTTTGCTTGTCTGTCTATGGTTTTTCCAGTGGTCATGTATGGATGTGAGAGCTGGACTGTGAAGAAAGCTGAGCACCAAAGAATTGATGCTTTTGAACTGTGGTGTTGGAGAAGACTCTTGAGGGTCCCTTGGACTGCAAGGAAATCCAACCAATCCATCCTAAAAGAGACCAGTCCTGGGTGTTCATTGGAAGGACTGATGCTGAAGCTGAAACTCCAATACTTTGGCCATCTCATGCGAAGAGCTGACTCGAAGACCCTGATGCTGGGAAAGACTGAGGGCAGGAGAAGGGGACAACAGAGGATGAGATGGCTGGATGGCATCACCGACTCGATGGACATGAGTTTGGGTAAACTCGGACAGGGAGGCCTGGCGTGCTGCAATTCATGGGGTCTCAAAGAGTTGGACACAACTGAGCGACTGAACTGAACTGAAAGCTTTTAATTTCTCCATCAAATCTGAATGAGCGCCTTGTTGGGTAGAGTATTCTTGGTTGTAGATTCTTCCCTTTCATAACTTGAAGTATATCATGTCACTTCTGTCTGGCCTGTGGAGTTTCTGCTGAGAAATCAGCTCATAACCTTATGGGACTTTGCTTGTATGTTATTTGTTGCTTTTCTCTCATTGCTCTTAATACTTCTTGTCTTTAATTTTTGTCAGTATGGTTACCGTGTGTCTTGGGCTGTTCCTCCTTGGTCTTGTCCTGCCTGGGACTCTCTGTGTTTCCTGGACTTGAGTGACTGTTTCCTTTCGCGTGTTAAGGAAGTTTACAGCTATTATCTTTTTCAAATATTTTCTTGGGTCCTTTCTCTCTCACTTCTGCTTCTGGGACCCCTATAATGTGAATGTTGGTGTGTTTATTGTTGTCCCAGACATCTTTTAGACCGTCTTCATTTCTTTCATGGAAATGGCAACCCACTCCAGTGTTCTTGCCTGGAGAATCCCAGGGATGGCGGAGCCTGGTGGGCTGCCGTCTGTGGGGTCACAGAGTCGGACACGACTGAAGCGACTTAGCAGCAGCGGCGTTTCTTTCACTCTCTTTTCTTTATTTTGTTCTGTGACTGATTTCCACCATTCTGTCTTTCAGCTTGCTTATTTATTCTTCTGCCTCACTTTTTCAGCTGATTCCTTCTAGTGTATTTTTCAGATTGCAGTTTCTGAACTGTTCAGCTTTTGTTCTTTAGTTTTTCTAGGTCTGTGTTGAACGCTTCTTGTATCTTCTCAGTCTGTGCCTCCATTCTTTTTCTGAGATCATGGATCATCTTTACAATCATTATTTTGAATTTTTTTCAGGTAGACCGCTGGTCTCCACTTCACTCTGTTCTTCTTCTGGGGTTCTATCCCCTTCATCTGGGACATATTCCTTTACCATCTCATTCTGTCTAACTTTCTGTAACTGTTGTTTCCATTCTGCAGGTGGCAGGGTTGTAGTTCTTCTTGCTTCTGCTGTCTGCCCCCCTGGTGGATGAGGCTAAGAGGCTTGGGCAGGCTTTCTGGGGGGCAGGACTGGTTCTTGCCCACCGGTGGTAGAGCTGGGTCTTGTGTCTCTGGTGGGCAAGGCCGTTTCAGGGGGTGTGTTTAGTGGGCGACTGTGTACTCAGGAAGACTTTATGCAATCTGGATGTTGATAGGTGCAGCTGTATTCCCATCCTGTTGGTTGGTTGGCCTGAGGCATCCCAGCATTGGAGCCTACAGGCTGTTGGAGGGGGCCCCTTCTTGGTGAGAGAATGGTGGACCCCAGGAGGGCTCATACCAGTGACTTCTCCCCAAAACTGCTACTTCAGTGTCTGTCCCAGCAATGAGCCACAGCTAACACCGCCCCCATAGTAGATGCTCAGTACCAACAGGTGGGTCTGACCCAGGTTCTTATGAGGTCATTGGTTTTTCCCTCCGGGTCCTGATATGCATGAGAGCTTGTGTGCACATTCCAAGAGTGGAGTTTCTGTTTCCGCAAGTCCTGTGGAATTCCTGCAATCAAAGCCCACTAGCCTTCAAAGCTAGGTTCCCTGGGGGCTTCTACCCCTGTTGCCAGACCTCAAGGCTGGGGATGCTGTCATGGCACTCAGAGCTTTCTCGTCTGTGGGAACACTTCTGTGATACATTTTGCAGTTTGTGGGTCACCGACCTTGGGGGTATGGGATTTGATTTTATAAGCAGTTGCACCAGTCTACGGTCTTGTTGGAGCTGCCGCTTTGTTTTTGGATGTAGGCTAGTTTTGGGGGTAGGTTCCAGCATTTTATGTGGATTGCTATTCATGAGCTGTGATTTTGGTGTTTTTGTAAGAGGTGAGCTCACGTTCTTCTACTCCTCCGTCTTGTCCCCTCCTCTCCCATATGGGATGTTTTCTTTCACATTCATGAATTCGTCTTTAACTGATTTCTTATAGCTAATGTCTTATTCCATTTGGGCTGCTATAACAGACAATACTGTAGACTGGGTCTTTTAAACAAATATTTATGTCTCACTGTTCTGGAGGCTGGAAAGTCAAAATGCCAGCAGATCTGGTGTCTGGTGAGAACTCATTTCCGGTTCATAAAATCTTTTCCTGAAAAATATCTATCTCAAGGCCTGTTCTGCCAGTTTTGCCCAAGCACAGAGTGCCTCATTCCTGATCTCTACCCTAGACTCTTTTCAGAGTGTGTTGAAGGTCATTGGCTAATGACTTCTTCCTTATAGAGGCAGATGGCAAACAAAAGTTTTTAGCTGTCAAATATTTGATGAAAGTGGTGAATTCTTCTAGATTTCAGATTTTCATTGAGGCCAAGGCTTTAGATTATGGGTTTGTTCCTTTAATAGATGTAGAACTATTCAGAGTTTCTGTTTGGTTTGGGTAAGTTGAGCCTTCCCTAGGGTACATTCCATCTAAAAATTTAAATTAATTGGCTCAAAATTGTTCATAGTAAGCTCTTACGATTTTTCCAATATAAGGTCTATAAGGTGTTACTTTTTTCATTCTTTTTTTTTTAACTTTTTTTTTTTAGTTTTTTATTTTTTAAATTTTAAAATCTTTAATTCTTACATGCGTTCCCAAACATGAACCCCCCTCCCACCTCCCTCCCCATAACATCTCTCTGGGTCATCCCCATGCACCAGCCCCAAGCATGCTGTATCCTGCGTCACACATAGACTGGCGATTCAATTCTTACATGATAGTATACATGTTAGAATGCCATTCTCCCAAATCATCCCACCCTCTCCCTCTCCCTCTGAGTCCAAAAGTCCGTTATACACATCTGTGTCTTTTTTCCTGTCTTGCATACAGGGTCGTCATTGCCATCTTCCTAAATTCCATATATATGTGTTAGTATACTGTATTGGTGTTTTTCTTTCTGGCTTACTTCACTCTGTATAATCGGCTCCAGTTTCATCCATCTCATCAGAACTGATTCAAATGAATTCTTTTTAATGGCTGAGTAATACTCCATTGTGTATATGTACCACAGCTTTCTTATCCATTCATCTGCTGATGGACATCTAGGTTGTTTCCATGTCCTGGCTATTATAAACAGTGCTGCGATGAACATTGGGGTACATGTGTCTCTTTCAATTCTGGTTTCCTCGGTGTGTATGCCCAGCAGTGGGATTGCTGGGTCATAAGGTAGTTCTATTTGCAATTTTTTAAGGAATCTCCACACTGTTCTCCATAGTGGCTGTACTAGTTTGCATTCCCACCAACAGTGTAGGAGGGTTCCCTTTTCTCCACACCCTCTCCAGCATTTATTGCTTGCAGATTTTTGGATCACAGCCATTCTGACTGGTGTGAAATGGTACCTCATTGTGGTTTTGATTTGCATTTCTCTAATAATGAGTGATGTTGAGCATCTTTTCATGTGTTTGTTAGCCATCTGTATGTCTTCTTTGGAGAAATGTCTATTTAGTTCTTTGGCCCATTTTATGATTGGGTCGTTTATTTTTCTGGAATTGAGCTGCATAAGTTGCTTGTATATTTTTGAGATTAGTTGTTTGTCAGTTGCTTCATTTGCTATTATTTTCTCCCATTCAGAAGACTGTCTTTTCACCTTGCTTATATTTTCCTTTGTTGTGCAGAAGCTTTTAATTTTAATTAAATTAAATTAATTTTTCATTCTTAATTTTGGTTGTTTGTGTTCCCTCTGTCTCTGTGTCCCTCCTTCTCTTTCTCATACACATAGCTCCTCTGGGCTCATCTTGTTCAGGCTGGTCAGTTACAGACTTGGGCCAGATCTAACCTGGAGTCTGTTTTTGTCAATAAAGTTTTATTGACACACAGCCACACCTAGTCATTTATTTTCTATGGCTGCTTTCAGACTACACTGCCAGATAGAGCTGCACGGAGATTACAGGCCTGCCAAGACTAAAATAATAATACACGTGGCCCTTTACAGAAAAAGGATCTGCTTGAACAACTTTCAAATATACTATAAAGCAGTGTTAACCGTAGTTTTCGGGTTGTACATTACATCCAAAGGGTTGTTTTTTATTTTAATTTCTTCTTCGTAGTTTTTGTGTCTTCAAAACCTTTTTATATGAAATATGTACTGTTTTATAATCTAGAAAAGAGTCATAAAGTAAGCCCATGGCTCACCTTAATCCAATGGATTGTGTGAATCCAGTTCTAAAGGATTAAAATACCATCTTTTTTTCAATTAAAGTACAGTTGATTTATGATCTTATATTAGTTTTAGGTGTACAACATAGGGATTGGATATTTTTATAGATTATATTCTAAAGTTGTTATAAGTATTGACTGTTTCCTGCTGTGTGTGATATATCCTTGTATCACAGTAGTTTGCACCTCTCAATCTCCTGCTCATATTGTTCCTCCCTCCTTCCTCTCCCCACAGGTAACCACTAATTTGTTCCCTGAACCTATGAGTCTGTTTCTGTTTTGTTATATTCATTTCCTTTGTTTTTCAGATTACATGTATAAGTGATGACATGCAGTATTTGTCTTTCTCTATTTGACTTATTTCATTAAGCATAAATACCTCCAGGTCCATATATGTTACAAATGGCAAAGTATTGTTATTTCTTGTGGCTGATAACACAAAGTCTTTAGCAAGCTAGAGATTCTTCGTATTTTTAAGCATTTAGTTCCTATATTTCACACTAAGAAGACAAGAGCTTGGAGGAAACCATATGGGAGGCTCCTGGCAAGGTGAGACTGAGCATCTTTGTGCTGTTCCAGGGAGCAGTCTGCTCTGTGGCTGTAGCTGTCTTTTCAGTGGTTGACAGCGGTTTTAGCCCTTGCAGCCTGGATAGTCTTCAGTTTTATTGATGGAATTAATACTTCTTTATCTACAAAGGTAGAATGGATTTTTTAAAAAGTCTTTTTCATTATGACAAGAATCTATCCAATTGGATTCTATTAACTAAAAATTTTGTTTTAAAAGCATCTAAGTAATATTAAGGGAATTCTCTTCTTGAACTTTCTAATTAGCTTTCATAAGAGCCAATTTCCACCCCTCCACTCCCGGCTTTTATAGAGCAGGTCATTTGTAGATGGATCTTATCTTCAAAGGAAGGCTGAAGAGGGGCAGTTTGGTTTCTTGACTGATTACACAGCTTTTCCGTATGGGATGTCTTATTTTACATTCTTGAATTAATCGTTAGCTGATTTCTCATATCTGATTCCATTTGGAATAGCAGTCCTATTCCATTTGGGTTGCTATAACAAAAATGCAGACTGGGTGCTTTTTACAAATGAATTTTTGGCTGTGCCGTGTCTTTGTTGCTGCGCACGGGCTTTCTCTGGTTGTGGTGAGCAGGGACTACTTTCCACTGTGGTGGCTTCTCTCACTGTGGAGCGCAGGCTCTGGGGCACTCAGGCTTCAGCAGCTGTCGAGCACAGTCTCAGTTGCCCTGCAGCACACGGGATCTTCCTGGACCAGGGATCAAAAGCATGTCCCCTGCATTGGCAGGCAGGTTCTTAACCACTGGATTACCAGGGAAATCCCTAGACTGGGTGTTTGAAAAACAAATAGTTATTTCTTACTGTTCTGGAGGCTAGCAGGTCTGAGATCAAGATGTGTTTGGTGAGAACTCACTTCCTCGTTCATAGACTTCTGCCTTCTTGTTATAACCCAGCATGGTGGAAGAAGGCAAGGGGACCCTCCAGGGTCTCTTTTATGGGGCACTGATTCATGTGGGTTCCACCCTCATGACCCAATCACTCCCAAAGGGCCCACCTCCTGATACATCACACTTGGGGCTAAGGATGTTAACTTATGAATTTTGGGGGAACACAGACATTCATTCTATAACATCTGACTTTTGCTTTCTTTCAAATGTTGATTAACTGATTTTTTCCCCTCTCCATTCCCTTACCCCTCTTTCTTCCTTGAGTTTCAGAAACCTAGTGAACTTATTTTATATATTGATTCACGTATGTATACTCTGGGAACTTTCTAAAGGTTTTTATTGCTCTTTTTGGCTAAACGTTTTGCTGATAGTCCCAGGACCCTGAATTCTTCCTTAATTCAGTGAAATGGCCTGTTTTAATATTTAAACTTTGGTCTGCAAGAGTAAGGCCATCGTAATACAACTAAGGGCTCTGCCACCCTGGACTATTGCTCAAACATATTTCAGTTTTATTTGAAAGCTTTTTTATGTGTATCCCCCAAAGCATCTTCATTGAAAATCAAATATGTCTGGAGCTTTATACAGACTGGTGCCTCTTTCTTGCTTCCTGTATACCAGTAAAATTGTGTATTTCATTTTAACCACAATCTGCCCGTGTTTAAAATATAAAGCTAAGGTTAAGGATTTTATTGCTAACAACCCCACCTGGACATCTTAGTTTCGAGATACAATCTCACAGGGACCATTTTATTAGCCCCACAGCTCAACCCTACTAAATATGCCAGTTTATCCTATTAATCCTTGGCTACAAAAATATCAGAATCATTTACGAGCTAAAGTTTGTTTTAGCTTTTTAGTTTTCTGGACCTTTTCCACATTATTTCCATTAGCCTAGGGGAGGAGAGTCTCGGACTTGGGACAGAGAGGCTTTGGGACTGGCCACCCACTGTAGCTGGCCTCTGCTGCTGGTCCCTTGGCCCTAGGACTTGGTACCTCCTGGTGGAAAAAGGGCATGAGGGCAGCAGAGAAGGAGAATGCCTCTCCTGGACTTCTATGGCCAGGATCTGATGAACACTTTTTTAAAATTAATGTTTGTTTACTTACTTATTTTTGTCTCCGCTGGGTCTTCATCCAGGGTTTCTCTAGTTGTGATGAGCAGGGGCTGCTCTTCATTGCAGTGCACAGGCTTCTCATTACAGCAGCTTCTCTTATTTTTTTCAATTGAACTATAATTGCTTTCCAGAATTTTGTTGTTTAGCAGCTTCTTGTGGAGGAGCACGGGCTCTAGGCACGAGGGCTTCAGTAGCTGCAGGATGTGTGCTCAGCGTTTTGGCTCCCAGGCGTAGTTGCACGTGGAATCTTCTCGGACCAGGGATCCCACCCAAGTCCCTTGCACTGGCAAGCGCATTCTTAGCCACTGGACCACCTGGGGAGTCCAGACCCTCCTTTGGTGTAAGAGGGTCTCCTGTCTTATCCAGGGAGGAACAACCTGGACGCCTTCTGCTGCTTAGTTGGAGGCTGGGGGTTCCATGTCTGGGTGGCCTTCCTTTTTGTGTGGGGGTGGGGGTGCAAGATGCCCTCCCACTGTGTTGCTCCTCTGGTCCCTAAGCAGCTGGCTTTCTTCTTATCACATCTTGCTCTCCTTCGGTGCCTGTTGTGCAGTTCCCAGTTTTTATTCTTGTGTTTAGTGGAGAGGAGTCAGGAGAATGGGCCTCCGCCCCTCTTGTCTGAACCGGCTTTCTTAGCTGTATAAAAGGTTTTATTTTATTCATACGTTTTCACTTATTTATAAAATAATACCCTACACTGACGGACCATATGTGGTTTTTCATGCCAGAAGAACTCCAGGATTTATTCTCTGCTCATAGACGGGAGCAATGATTAGACTGAAATGCTGTAGAACCCATGAAATACAGCTTGGACCAATTCTCCAGCTGGGACTCAGAACGTCTTGAGTTGCCTTCCAGACCTCATGCTCATATTCACATTTCACCATCATACTCAGGAGACGGGCAAAAATGTGTAAGTCTGTTGGAATTAGGGGCTAGGGAACCAGTGCCACGCACCTCCTGCCCTTTCATGTTAAATAAGGACACCGACTGCTTGCTAAATCAGAGACCTTTATTGCTTGGAAGATTTTGCCCCACCTGGCTTTTCTTGCCACCCAAAAGAAACTTGGGCATGTCTCGAATTTTATTTACCAAAGCAAAGAGCTCAGCTGAAGCCTGGACCTCACAACCACTGGGCTTCAGGAATGTCTAGGGGCGATGTGGAGAACTGACAGACAGAGCTGACAGCATCTCCTGGGAAACCGCGTAACCCTGTCCGCTGCTGGAGCTCAGGCATGGGCGTGCGTTTTTTCTTTTTTTGACTGTTCTCTTTTCTTCACATTCTGTATCCAGCCTCTCTTCACATTCCATATCCAACCTCTTGTCAACACCACCTTCTGTATATCCAGAATCCAGCATCTTCTCATTGTCTCCATGGCTGCTGATATTCAGTTGCTAAGTCGTGTCTGACACTTTGTGACCCCATGGGCTGTAGCCCGCCAGGCTCCTCTGTCAGTGGGATTTCCCAGGCAAGAATACTGGAGTGGGTTGCCGCTTCCTTCTCTAGGGGATCTTGCCGGACCAGGGATCAAGCTCACATCTCCTGCATTGGCAGGCAGGTTCTTTACCGCTGAGCCACAGGGAAGCCTGCCAGGGAGGTCTTGATGGCTATGTCCCCACCACCACCAGTGTGCTGGCTTGCCAGCCGATGCCCCCTTCCCTCTAGCGCCTTCACCTCTGAACTGCAAGTCAGGCCATGAAACTGCCCTGTTTACATCCCTCCAGCATTTCCAGCTCACTCAAGGTAAGAGTCAAAGTTCTTCAGTGGCCTTGCGGCCCCACAGGATGCTTTACTGACCTCATTTCCTCCTTCTCTCTTCCTTGTTCATTCCTCTGCAGTAATCGTGGCAGCTCTCAAACCTGCCAGACCCCCTCCCACCTCAGCACCCTCACACACACAACCCTCTGCCTTCGGTGATCTTCCCTGTGCATTCACATGACTGACTTTAACCTCTCAAATAAGCCCCCTTGTCAACGGGTCCTTGATAACCCTGGTATCTGGGCCAGCTGGCTCAGATGGTAAAGAATCCACCTGCAATGCAGAAGACCTGGGTTCGATCCCTGGGTTGGGAAGATCCCTTGGAGAAAGGAATGGCTACGCATTTCAGTATTCTAGCCTAGAGAAACCCATGGACAGAGGAGCCTGGCAGGCTACAGTCCATCAGGTCGCAGAGAGTCAGACACGACTGAGCAGCTGACACTAACAAGCATGGTATATAAAATAGTCTCCACTTCAGGGTTGCTCTTAATCTCCTTACTCTGCTCTGTTTCTCTTCATTGCACTTGGCATCTTTTGACATAGATATGTATTTGTCTAAGGAACATGTAAACTCTGTGGGAGAGAGGACCCTGAGGTGTTCCTTCTGTATCACCAGAACCTAGGACAGAGCTTGACATGTGATAGCTGTTCACTGATGAATGAGAGAATGGATGTAGATGGTAGCCTACGTCTCTTCACGGCGGAACTGAGACACCTCCTACAAGGGCTTGTCATCATGAATCGAGGCACGTGAGAGTTTTAACCAAGCGCTGAGGAAGGTTGTTCTAAAGACTTGAGTCATGACCGTCAGGTCCAGTACCCATTGGACACATTTTTGGGTCTTTGAAAGACAGGAAGACTTTACACAACATCAGAAAGATCCATTCCATTTCGCTGGACTGGAAAATATGGGCGCCCAAACCGACGCTGGTGTAGGAGGGAATGTTCTTCTCTTTTCTCCCTGCATCAGTTTCCTGTGTCTGTGACACGCACTGCCAACACTTAGCAGGTTGAAACAGGACCCACTCATTCTCTCATAGATCTGTGAGTCAGAAGCCCTGGCTGGGCTCTCTGCTTAGTGTCTCGCAGGCCAGAGTCATGGTGTCAGTCAGGCAGGTTCTTCCCTGGAGTGTCTGGGGAGGATCCTGCTTCCAGAGTCATTGAGGTTGTTGACAGGGTTCACTTCCTTGTGGCCAAAGGACCGAGGTCCTTGTTTCCTTGCTGACTGTCAGTCAGGGGCCGGTATCAGCTTCCAGAGGGCATCTGCATTTCTTTCTGCATTGCCCCTCGGTCTTCAAGGCAGCAGTGATACATCAAATCCTTCTGCTTCATATTTCTCTGACTTCTCTCTCTCTTCCATGGGCTGCAGGAAGCTCTGCTTCTAAAGGGCTCATTCAGTTTGAGTTAGGCCCAGCTGGATCCTCTTTCTTTTGCCCTAAAAAGTAACATAACCACAGGAGTGACATCTCATGGTGTTCATGGATTCGACCAAGGGAAGGGGTATGAAGCGAGGGTCCCAGTGGATGGTTCTTAGAATTCTACCTAACACACTCAGCTCACTGCACATCACAGCACAGTTGGGTTCTGAGAGGGTCCTGGGCATCAGAAATGATACCTGACGAGAGGCTGTGAAACCCACTGTATTTGTGAGACAAACAGTGGGACTCCTGTTCAGCCCTGGGGAATTCTGGAGGGAAATGGGATGCTTCTGGGAGAGGCGCTGCCCTTGTCGCTCGGTAGACCGGTGGCACTGGCGGGAATAGACTTGTTTATGGACCCGTGAGAGCTGCCTGGTAGAGAACTACAGAAAGACCCGAGAAATAAAGAAGCTTCAAAGGGCTGGTGATCCTATAGCAGCAGATGGGGGCCACCGACAAACCAAATGTGAGTCATTACTGTTCAGGTGACATGTTTGTGCGTAAGAAAGTGAGGCCTGGGGAAACTGGTCCCTGTGAGAGCAGATGTTAGCGACTTAGTCTGAGGTCTTGAAGATCTGATGCATGCCCTTCTCTGGTCTTTCAGCTCAGGATCTTAACCTGGTAAGTGGGGCTTCCCTCCTGGCTCCGTTGGTAAAGAATCTGCCTGCAAGTGTAGGAGACGTGAGTTCGATCCCTGAGTCAGGAAGATCCTCTGGAGGAGGAAATGGCAACCCACTCCAGTATTCTTGCCCGGGAAATCCCATGGACAGAGGAGACTGGCAGGCTATAGTCCGCAGGGTTGCAAGAGTCAGACATGACTTAGCGACTAAACAACCACCACCTGGTAAGTAGCTAAGCCAGGTCAAGCTCAAAAGCCCATGAGTTCTCTGGACTTCCCTGGTGGTCCAGTGGTTAAGAATCTGCCTGCCAGTGCAAGGGACGTGGGTTCGATTCCTGGCCCGGGAAGAGTCCACGTACTATGGGGGCAACTGAGCCTGTGTGCTGGCACTACTGAAGCTTGCACCCCAGAGCCGGTGCTCTCCAGCAAGAGTGGCCGCCGCAGCGAGAAGCCCAAGGAGCACAATGAAGGGGAGTAGCCCCTGCTCGCCACAACCAGAGAAAGTCCATGTGCAGCAAGAAAGACCCAGCATGGCCCCAAATAAACCTAAAACATTTCTTAAAGCCCCTGAACTCTCTTAAGCACTCTGCCGGGGGTGGGCAGCGAGTGGCAGACTTGCTGTGATGGGCACACACGTGCGCCCCAGCACTGACTGACCGCATAGACCTACCGGTGAGCCTTGGACTCCTCCAGACTGACCGCCACTGCCGATAAAGCGGTGGAAACCCAGGAGAGAACTCACCTCCCATCCCTCGACTACATTATACCGCAAATCCCAGCCATGCCAGAGACAGAAAATTTCTACTTCTTTCTTACTCTAGCTGCAAGATTGCATATTGTAAGTGTTAAAGGAAGACGTTGACTCCCTCTATTATGTACCATTAGTCGAATCTGACTAAGAGGAGAAAGTGAGGAGAATTGAAATCTTTTACACATTTTTTAAGGGCTATTACTCAGACTTATAGGAATTCAGGGATCCTCTTCTGTGAGCGTTCCCCTTTTCTAATGAATGGAAAAGGAATTAAAATGATTAGATGGCAGGGATATAGACCCAGAGAGGATGTAGCGGAGCCATTTGTGCTATTTAACCTTCTTAGAGCTCGCGATGTTCACATTAAGAGGCAGTGCCCTGTTTGCACGGACAAGCAGAGCAGGCTTAGAGAGCTGTCGGGATGCCCACGCTAATGGAAGTTACTGAAGGCTGCGTGAGCTGTCGCCGTGAGAGGCAGAGGAGTCTCTTGGGTGGCGCAGAAGCTCTCTTCAGAAGTAGGAATATATGGGGGCTACCAGAGCCTTTTGTGGTCTTGAGGTTTGAACCTCGAAGGTTAACTTGTTAAAAATTTTTTATTGAAGTGTAGTTGATTTACAACGTTGTGTTAATTTCTGGTGTATGACAAAGTGATTCAGTTATATGTGTGTATATATGTGTTTTTTTTAATATTCCTTCCCACTGTGGTCTGTTATATTGAATATGATTTCCTGTGCTATACAGCAAGACTTTGTTGTTTATCCATTATCCCTATCTGCGTGTACACACACACACACACACACATAATTGTTTGTATCTGCTAATCCCAAACTTGTCTGGTGGCTCCGTCAGTAGAGAATCCACCTGTAATGCAGGAGACCCAGAGTCAATCCCTGGGAGGGGAAGATCCCCTGGAGAAGGAAATGGCTACCCACTCCAGTATCCTTGCCTGGGAAAACCCATGGACAGAGGAGCCTGGTGCGCTCCAGTCCATAGGGTTGCAAAGAGTCGGATGCGCCTGAAGCAACTACACTGGCACCAATGCCAAACTCTCAGTCCATCCCTGTCCCACCACTGCCTCTGGCAACTACAAATCTGTTATCTTTGAGTCTGGGTCTTTAACTTCTTTATATAGACTTCTTAAGGATGGATCTATACTGCACAGCCAGCTCACACACAAGAAATCAGGGATTTCTAGATTAGACAGTTGAGTCGAAGAGGAAAACCATGACTCAGTCTAAAAACCAGTAACAGAGGTTATGTGACAGTAACACGTTATGTCCATAACTTGGCCTTCCAGAGCCCGGTGATACAGCTCTGACCTGTTCCCCCTCACCGCTCCTGACCAGGTGGGAGCCATCTGATCTCAAAGCTTTCTGTATGGTTCTTCTCTCTTCCTGGTCTGCTCTTTCCTTCCTATTTGTCTGGCTACCTACCGTTCAGTCGTCAGACCTCAGTGTGGGTGTCACGCCCTGCAGGCCTGATCAGATGCCCCAGTTACACGCCTGCCTGGAGCCCTGGACTTGGTCTCAGTTACACTTGTAGTTGCTTTTTAGGAATGCTTTACTAAGTGTGTAATTGTGGAGCTCATTCCTTAGTAAGGTTTTAAGTTCCTTGAGGACAGGGCTTAGGTCTTTCTTCTTCATGTCTGTGTCTGCAAAGCCTGACTCAGTGTTTAACTCTCAGGCAGGGTCCCAGTGACCATGTGTGCAATGAAAGAAAGAATCAAAACACCAGGACGTGGCCTTTGGAGCATGGCTGTGATGGAAGCATGCTGCAGATGGGCCTGGTTTTCAGGATGCCTTCTCCCTCTGGTAGCGTCTCTCGTCCTGTAGACTTCCAATTCTGAGTTCATGCGCATAGGCCTTATTCAACTCTCAGCTGGCTGTTGGGTATTTCCCCAGTTAAGAAACTGAGCTGACAATGACCAGGGCTATTTCAAGCTGTTGCTGGAGAATCTTCACAGTGTGTTTCTAGGTCCCAGGTGCTGGGAGGATTCTAAATTGGTAACCAAGGTGCTGATCTCGGAAATGTCATGTTCCACGAGGAGCTTCTCTTGAGACTCTGAAATTAGGCCGCATGGCAGATGGGAGAGGTGGGAGGGAAATTTTTTTGTGGTGGTGATGTGTAGGAAGATGGATCAAGCAACTGTTTTTGTTTTTAACAGAAGCTGTGTTAGTCAAAAATGCCTGCAAGATGAGCCTCTAGAAAAGCTAGGCACCTCAAAACTATGGGCCTTACAGGCAAGGGCCCTGCCTGTTGGTTGACTGTGGGAGGCTGGGTGGGTGGTTAGTTGTTTGTTTTCTTCTGGTCAAGGCTTGCCTTTCTTGCATTCATTCGGTTTTTTTTATGTGGCTGTGGTCAGGTCTTCCTTGCGGCAGGTGGTGTCTTGTTGCAGCGCACGGGCTGTCCAGTTGCGACATGAGGGCCCCAGGGCGTGCAGACTCGGAAGGTGCAGAGCACAGGCTTAGTTGCTCTGAGACATGTGGGATCATAGTTCCCTGACCAGGGATCAAACCAGCGTCCCTTGCATTAGGAAGAAAGAAAGTGGAAGTCGCTCAGTCGTATCTGACTCTTTATGACCCCATGGATTATACAGTCCATGGAATTCTCCAGGCCAGAATACTGAAGTCGGTAGCCTTTCCCTTCTCCAGGGAATCTTTGCAACCCAGGGATCCAACCCATGTCTCCCGCCTTGCAGGTGGATTCTTTACCAGCTGAGCCACAAGGGAAGCCCAAGAACACTGGAGCGGGTAGCCTATCCCTTCTCCAGTGGATCTTCCTGACCTAGGAATTGAACCAGGGTCTCCTGCATTAGAAGGTGAATTCTTAACCATTGGACCACCAAGGAAGTTCCAGGGCTTGACTTTCTAATTGACTAACAAAGTCACGAGACTCCCTTACCTCATCAGAAATGGGTCTTTCTGGTCAGAATCAACCCCCCAGGGCCTTGGTGCTCCCAGAGCAGTTGGTAGACATTTCATTCATTCTGCGCACCCTTAGCAGGCAGCAGGCCACATAGGGTAGGAAGCCTGTTGCTCAGGTCTGTGTCCAGAGCCTCAGCCACAGAGCATCGTCACACACTTGTCCTCAGGACAGGTGTGTTGGTCTCCAAACGGAACGTGTTAGAGCAGTGACCCGGCCTCCCTATCACCAGCAGCCAGGGACTGGCCGTGGAGAAACCAGTCCAAAGCATCTGGCCCCTTCCCATTTGTTCCCTTTTTCTGTGTAACTGTCGCTTCTGTGTCTTTCCCCCCCCCTCCCTTCCGTCTTTCCCTCTCTCGCCTTCTTTCTTCCACCTTCCCTCTCAGTCTCATTTTCTGTCTCTTTCTCTGTTTCTGCCTCTTTTTGTGTGGCTTTTCTTATTCTTTGTCTGCTTCTCTCTCCTCCCCCACTTCTCTGTGCCACGGAAGGGTGTGTAGGTGGTTGACTGCACAAGGACGCCCTTGCCAAGACGAGAAATGAGGGCTGAAACCCAGCCTCTGCTCTGCTCGCTAAGGCGTAAGCACTGGCATGGGGTTTTGCCTGCCCAGAGGAAGCATCTTTCTCTAATTTACAAAAAAGGATTTTGGGGGGGCTAACAGCCACTGTTTCCTTCCTGAGAATACTCCCAGGGGAGACAGTCATGGTGTATTTTTCCCCTTGACCCAGGCTTCCTCAAAATCTCAAGAGGAACCTCCTTTCCCCTCCTCCTCTCACCTGCTGACCAAATCTGAGTAGGTTAGAATTGCCTTTGCATCAGAAACATACCATTAAACACGTCTTTCTGCAGTATTCTTGTGCTTTCATCTTTTTCCTGCTGATCCTTTAATTTTGTTGGAGCTCTTTTGAGTGGAAGAGCTAAACATTCAGTCGTGTGCCTTAGATGTTTAACTCTGAATTTCTCTTCTCAGTTGTCTGTTTAAACCCTCTTAAGCTCTTGTTGATCCATTGGCAGTGGTGGTGTTTATTTAATAGCGGTGTTAGTTCCATAAGCTCTCACGGGAAACATTGAGGATGGGGGCTGTCTTTGCAAGATGTTAGAAGTCAGACAGCTGCGGACTGAGAATTTCAAGTTCTTGGAATCCTCTTGAAATTATGGTCATTTCTAACTCTCCTTTGTATCCATAGTGCCCGGCACGTTGCTTGGCTGACACAGGATAGGTATTCATCAAGACTGTCACGTGTGCCAAAAGAGTTAGTCGCTCAGTCGTGTCTGACTCTTTGTGACCCCATGGACTGTAGCCTGCCAGCTCCTCTGTCCATGGGATTCTCCAGGCAAGAATACTAGAGTGGGTTGCCATGCCCTTCTCCAGGGGATCTTCCCGACCGAGGGATCAAACCCAGGTCTCCTGCATTGCAGGCAGATTCTTTACTGTTTGAGCCACTAGGGAAGCCCGCATGCCCCAAAGAAGGGCAAATAAAGCCTCCTTTCACTGCAGGCTGACTTAGAGACTCATCCTGGTGCTAAAAGGAGCCGTTAGAAATCTACCCTGAGGTGGGTGCCCTGGCCCTCGCACTCAGCTGACTGGGGCAGAGTGAGATACCACCTGTATTAGGCTCTGTGTGAGATGCAGGAAATGGGAGCAGATTAGACCCAGCCAGCTAAAACACATCAAGGACTTGGGGAAAGCCAGCTTCCGCAGAGCACGGCCTCATGTCAGGACCCTCAGCTTCAGAGAAGAGGAGAGATGCTTCCTCGGTCCCTGTTCCAGCGTGGTGGTGACGGCAGCTTGGCTCTGCCTTTTTTTTTTTTTTGTTCCAAATGACTTGACTTCCTGCTGACCTCCAGCCCCTGGCTCCTGCTTGGTGTTAGAGTGGCCCTCAGCTTCCAGGCTCCCTCCCTCCCGACGGCCTCTCTCCGTGGGTCCTGCTGTCCGGCTTTTCTAGGGGGACCTAGCGGGCTGCTGCGCGCTGCAGAGCCCTTGCACCAGGCAGAATCTTGTCTACGGGGAGCCCCTCAGACGGGCGCCGGGCAGGGGGCAGGTGTTCAAGCCTCCCCCGGAGCCCTCCGAGAGCCTGGCCTTTGCTTGTGACGGCTGCTGCTGTCCCTTGAGCGTCGGACCTCAGTGTTCCTAAGGTCACAGTCTGTCCCATTCAGCACTGACCCCATTTAGTGCCGCTTGCGCCAGCAATACTGTTAGGGTTTAAATAAACCCAGGCTGGCACCAAAAGTCAGGGAGAGGACAGTGGAGCAAGTCAGCTGGCAGAGGGAGCACCCTCGAAGCTCTAGGCCGCGCTGGGTCCTTGCAAGTCGTAGAGACATGGCCTGGTTCACCGTCGCTTCTGCTCGGCTGTGATTGCTTTTTATGTCATTGACTCGAATGACTGAGAAAAGGTGCTGGAGGTGTCTCAGAAGTGCCAAGGGACAGTATCACACCAGCAGTGTCTTACCAACCTTTGGGTTTCCTTCAAGAAAAATGGTTCAGAAAATGGCATTAGGCCATCAGGGACTGGCAGAAATCTTTTGACTTTATGAAAGAATGACATCGTAAAACTCCCTGCAGCCTGGGAGGACTGACTGAAGATTCTATGAAATTGGGAGAAGTCATGGCTGGAGCTCACCAGACTCCAGGAGATTTGAGGCGAACAGGCACCACCTTGTCAAGGGCTGCGTGACCGTGATTCAGCAGGTGACTATATTATCTTCATCCTGCCCCTTCCTCATGCTGTTTCCCAAGAAACGCACTCAAGACAATCACCAGGAAAAGAGTCCCACTCTTTCTGTAAACTTTTTGTTTTATATTGGAGTATAGCTAGTGAACGGTATTTTGAGTTTCAGGTGACCAGCGAAGGGACTCAGCCACCCATACATATGTATCCATTCTCCGCCCCGCACCCCCATCCAGGCTGCCACATATCATGGAGCAGGGTTCCATGTGCCTCACAGTAGGTCCTTTCTGTCTTCAAGATAGCAGTGTGTATAGGCAACCATAAGTCCATTCTCCAAGTCTGAGAGTCTGTTTCTGTCTTGTAAGTTCATTTGTATCCTTTCTTTTTAGAGTCCACGTATAAGTGATGTCATACACTATTTCTGCTTCTCTGTCTTACTTCACTCCATATGACCCTCTCTAGGCCCTTCCATGTTGCTACAAATGGCATTATCTCATTCTTTTTATTGGCTGAGGAATAGAGCCCCCCTCTCACCCCCAGCCTCGCACTGGCACTCACTGGGATTTTCTCTGCCAACGTGAGGAATTAACGGTGCTGAATCTGCCCTCTGGTTCCACAGTGAGTGTTGCTGTGAGTCCAGATGCAGCTTTCCTTTCGGGGGCTTGGCAGCTGGTCCAAGCCTCCTGCCTGGCTTTGCACTGGGGGGAATTGGGGAGAGGCAGCCCAGGCCATCGTCCTGGTGCCCCTTGGTTGATCTCCCCCTCTACGCGGCAGACTCAGTCCCTGATGCCATCCATCCTGCACATTTCATAAACAGTAAATTCATTTGAAAACCCTGCTGCTGAGCAGCCATCTGTCTCCATTTTTGTCAATCTGCTATTATAACAATGCTACTGTACTGTGAGGCCGCCTTTCACAGACTACTCCTTGATCCGAAGGCGACCGTGTTCAATGTGGAAACAAGAGCGATGGGCCGGGCTGACAGCATTTCCACCCACTAGCCTTTCATCACTGGAGCCTGGAATTTAAATCTTGTTTTTGACCCAAGGTGGTAGTATTGATGGTTTCTATGTTTTACTCTGCTTGATTTATATACTTTAAGATTACAGAGTGTTCCAAGGTCCTGATTTATAACTTATTAGGTACAAAGAAGGCAGACAAATGTTGTTACCACTTGAGAGATGCTGATGGATAAACTGAGGCATAGAGTGGTTACCTTTCCAAGGTCAGACAGCAAAGGAGGAAAAATTGGAATGTGTCTTGGAATTATCTCCCTCTTAAACAATGGAGCTGTCTCCCTTTAACCATTTCTTTTTTTTTTTTTTGGTACTATTTAAACATATCACGAAACTGCTACACATGGACTTTTTTTTCCTTCTCCAGAGACTGGTCTGAAAATAGCAGAGAGAACTGGCAGCTCTGGGCTGAGTTGTAAGAAGCTGACACCTGGATCCCAAGCCAGTTTTTAATACATAACATCCTACTTGTTTCTCCTTGCAGCACTGGAGACCTCTCTGCACTAATCATTTTTTATTAGGTAGGGGGGAGGGGAGACATATTAAACAAAACCCAAAAAACCACAACAACATAAAAATCTCTGAAACCAAGCCAAGGATGCAGATGGGATTGTAGGCAGTGGGAACTCCTCTTGCAAAGGAAGCTTGGTAACTTAGGCTCTGTTTCCATGTGCTTGTCTCTGGATGGAATCGTTTGCAAGAGCTCAGAGTGTATTTTTCTATACTTCCCACCAGTGAGCACCCTTACAAGCCATTCTGGGTGAGAGAAGAGTTTTAGGCGGGGAACCTGGTGGCTGAGATGGTAAAGAATCTGTCTGCAATGCAGAAGACCTGGGTTCGATCCCTGGGGAGGGAAGATTCCCTGGAGAATGGAATTGCTACCCACTCCAGTACTCTCGCCTAGAGAATTCCATGGACAGAGGAGCCCGGTGGGCTCCATGGGATCATGATGAGTCAGACACAACTGAGCGACTAACACTTTTAGGTGCAAACAGGTTTTCAGAGCTCTTGGAAGTTTCATTATTTCCATGGCTGTGGCACGCCTTATCTGCTAACATGGAGACTTAACCTGAAATAAGTCTGATCTAACCTGCAGGCGTGGACTTCAGGAAAGGCAGCAGGCTCCTGTGCTCACCCTTGCAGCACCCTGGGCTGTCATCGGCTTTACTTCCGTCCACCTTTCTCTGAGGGAAGTGCTTGGCATCAACACATTCCCTCCAGTCTCCTTGTCAGTCCTCTTTGTGGCCTTCCCACTGCTTCTTTTTTTTTTTTTCTCAATACATTGGGCACACCACCTGCTTCCAGCCAGAATTGAAAGGGCCAACTTGTCCTTGAATAGTCAGTGGATGTCAAGGTAAACACTTCTGCCTTATTTAAAAAAAATTTTTTTTTTTTACCTTATTTGGCTGTGTGGGGCCTTAGTTGTGGCACGCAGGATCTTCTCTGTGTCATGAGGGAGCTTTCTTTGCAGCACGCAGACTCTCTAGTTGTGGCACGTGGACTTAGTTGATCCCATGGCACGTGGGATCCTAGTTCCCTGACCAGGGACTGAACGCACAGCCCCACATTGGACAGCTGATTCTTAACCACCGGACCACCAGGGAAGTTCCAACTTCTGCCTTACTCTTGTTCCCTGGGGTGATGGTTGACTTTAAGAGTCAACTGGGATAGGTATGGCACCCAGCTGAGATATTGGTAGCTGAGATATTGCTGTGAAGGTACTTTTTAGATGTGGGTGACATTTAAATCGGTAGACCTCAAGTAAAGCAGATTACCCTCATAAGGTAGGGGTGGGACTCATCTGGTCTGTTGAAGAGGAAGACAGGCCAGTGCTGGAGAGGCTGTGCCCGAGGAGGAGTGTTAGAACGGGTGGGCTGCTCCAGGTCCTGAGTTTATTGCTGCTCAGTCTGAGGTCACAGGCTGGTCTGTGGGCCTGGGTGCTCCCCACGACTGGGCTGGCTGTGCGCCCGTGCTCAGGCCACTGGATGGTCAGGACCACCGCTGAGTGGTCTAAAGTGTTCTCCCGCTGACTCTTCAACAGAGATGGAAACAAGCATGACCAAAAAAGTGAATTGGTAGTATTTGCTGTGGAGTATTATGAAGATTAAATGAGGGTGGACCTGCCACACAGATAATGTTGTGTGTTTATTAAATTAACCTCATATCCGTCTATTGCTTTGATGCTGTACGCATAAGAAGATGTCCATGTACGTACGCTCATGTGAGGAAAGGTGGAGAAAACCATGCAATGCTCTTCATGGTGTTCCCAAATCTCTGTTTCTAGTTTTTCTGGAGGCACATGGTTGGTGTGGTAGTAAAGGAAAGAGCAGGAACATTTGGAGGTAGATCCATCCACCTTCAAACCTCTCTCTCCCATCTGCGCGCCTTATGATTTACAGCAAGTGATACTACCTTTTTGAGATTCCAGACTTTTTTTAAAAAATTGAAGTATAGTTAATTTACAGTGTTAATTTCTGCTGTACAGCAGAGTGATTCAGTTATATATATATATATATATATATACATACACACCTTCTTTTAAAATATTCTTTTCCATTATGGTTTATCATAGCATACTGAATATAGCTCTCTCTGCTGTACACACAGCAGCAGGACTGTGTCGTTTATCCCTTCTATATAATAATTGCTTGCATCTGCTATTTCCAAACTCCCAGTCCACCCCTCCCCCACCTGGCCCTGGCAACCATAGTGCTATTCTCTATGTCTTTGAGTCTATTTCTGTTTTATAGACACATTTGTCTGCATCATATTGTAGGTTTCACGTGTAAATGATATCATATGGTATTTGTCTCTTTCTGACTTCACTCTGTATGGTAATCTCTAGGTCCATCCGTGTTGCTGCAGATGGCATTATTTTGTTTTCTTTTAACGGCTGAGTAATATTGTACATATGTATCACATCTTTTTTTAATATGAATTTATTTATTTTAATTGGAGGTTAATTACTTTACAGTATTGTATTGGGTTTGCCATACATCAACATGAATCCGCCACAGGTATATATGTGTTCCCCATCCTGAACCCGCCTCCCTCTTCCCTCCCGGTACCATCCCTCTGGGTCGTCTCAGTGCACCAGCCCCAAGCATCCAGTATCATGCATAGAACCTGGACTGGCTATTCATTTCATATATGATATTATACATGTTTCAATGCCATTCTCCCAAATCATCCCACCCTCGCCCTCTCCCTCTGAGTCCAAAAGACTGTTCTATACATCTGTGTCTCTTTTGCTGTCTCGCATACAGGGTTAACGTTACCATCTTTCTAAATTCCATATATAGGCGTTAGTATACTGTATTGGTGTTTTTCTTTCTGGCTTACTTCAGTCTGTATAATCGGCTCCAGTTTCATCCACCTCATTAGAACTGATTCAAATGTATTCTTTTTAATGGCTCAGTAATACTCCATTGTGTATATGTACCACAGCTTTCTTATCCATTCGTCTGCTGATGGACATCTAGGTTGCTTCCATGTCCTGGCTATTATAAACAGTGCTGCAATGAACATTAGGGTACATGTGTCTCTTTCAATTCTGGTTTCCTCAGTGTGTATGCCCAGCAGTGGGATTGCTGGGTCATAAGGTAGTTCTATTTCCAGTTTTTTAAGGAATCTCCACACTGTTCTCCATAGTGGCTGTACTAGTTTGCATTCCCACAAACAGTGTAAGAGGGTTCCCTTTTCTCCACACCCTCTCCAGCATTTATTGCTTGTAGACTTCTGGATCGCACCCATTCTGACTGCTGTGAAATGGTACCTCATTGTGGTTTTGATTTGCATTTCTCTGATAATGAGTGATGTTGAGCATCTTTTCATGTGTTTGTTAGCCATCTGTATGTCTTCTTTGGAGAAATGTCTATTTAGTTCTTTGGCCCATTTTTTGATTGGGTCATTTATTTTTCTGGAATTGAGCTGCAGGAGTTGCTTGTATATTTTTGAGATTAGTTGTTTGTCAGTTGCTTCATTTGCTATTATTTTCTCCCATTCTGAAGGCTGTCTTTTCACCTTGCTTATAGTTTCCTTGGTTGTGCAGAAGCTTTTAAGTTTAATTAGGTCCCATTTGTTTATTTTTGCTTTTATTTCCAATATTTGGGAGGTGGGTCATAGAGGATCCTGCTGTGATGTATGTCGGAGAGTGATTTGCCTATGTTCTCCTCTAGGAGTTTTATAGTTTCTGGTCTTACATTTAGATCTTTAATCCATTTTGAGTTTATTGTTGTGTATGGTGTTAGAAAGTGTTCTAGTTTCATTCTTTTACAAGTGGTTGACCAGTTTTCCCAGCACCACTTTTTAAAGAGATTGTCTTTAATCCATTGTATATTCTTTCCTCCTTTGTCAAAGATAAGGTGTCCATAGGTGTGTGGATTTATCTCTGGGCTTTCTATTTTGTTCCATTGATCTATATTTCCGACTTTGTGCCAGTACCATACTGTCTTGATGACTGTGGCTTTCTTTGTAGTAGAGCTTGAAGTCAGGCAGGTTGATTCCTCCAGTTCCATTCTTCTTTCTCAAGATTGCTTTGGCTATTCGAGGTTTTTTGTATTTCCACACAAATTGTGAAATTATTTGTTCTAGCTCTGTGAAAAATTCAGTTGGTAGCTTGATAGGTATGGCATTGAATTTGTAGATTGCTTTGGGTAGTATACTCATTTTCACTATATTGATTCTTCTGATCCATGAACATGGTATATTTCTCCATCTATTAGTATCCTCTTTGAGTTCATTCACCAGTGTTTTATAGTTTTCTATATATAGGTCTTTAGTTTCTTTATGTAGATATATTCCTAAGTATTTTATGTTTTTTTTTTTGTTGTTGTTGTTGCAATGGTGAATGGAATTGGTTCCTTAATTTCTCTTTCTACTTTCTCATTATTAGTGTATAGGAATGCAAGAGATTTCTGTGTGTTGATTTTATATCCTGCAACTTTACTATATTCATTAATTAGCTCTAGTAATTTTCTGGTGGAGTCTTTAGGGTTTCTATGTAGAGGATCATGTTATCTGCAAACAGTGAGAGTTTTACTTCTTCTTTTCCAATTTGGATTCCTTTTATTTCTTTTTATGCTCTGATTGCTGTGGCCAAAACTTCCAGAACTATGTTGAATAGTAGTGGTGAAAGTGGGCACTCTTGTCTTGTTCCTGACTTCAGGGGAAATGCTTTCAATTTTTCACCATTGAGGATAATGTTTGCTGTGGGTTTGTCATATATAGCTTTTATTATGTTGAGGTATGTTCCTTCTATTCCTGCTTTCTGGAGTTTTTTTTTTTTTATCATAAATGGATGTTGAATTTTGTCAAAGGCTTTCTCTGCATCTGTTGAGATAATCATATGGCTTTTATTTTTCAATTTGTTAATGTGGTGAATTACATTGATGGATTTGCAGATATTGAAGAATCCTTGCATCCCTGGGATAAAGCCCACTTGGTCATGGTGTATGATCTTTTTAATGTGTTGTTGCATTCTGATTGCTAGAATTTTGTTAAGGATTTTTGCATCTATGTTCATCGGTGATACTGGCCTGTAGTTTTCTTTTTTGTGTGACATCTTTGTCAGGTTTTGGTATTAGAGTGATGGTGGCCTCATAGAATGAGTTTGGAAGTTTCCATTCCTCTGCAATTTTCTGGAAGAGTTTGAGTAGGATAGGTGTTAGCTCTTCTCTAAATTTTTGGTAGAATTCAGCTGTGAAGCCTTCTGGACCTGGCCTTTTGTTTGCTGGAAGATTTTTGATTACAGTTTCAATTTCCATGCTTGTGATGGGTCTGTTAAGATTTTCTATTTCTTCCTGGTTCAGTTTTGGAAGGTTATACTTTTCTAAGAATTTGTCCATTTCTTTCACATTGTCCATTTTATTGGCATATAATTGCTGATAGTAGTCTCTTATGATCCTTTGTATTTCTGTGTTGTCTGTTGTGATCTCTCCATTTTCATTTCTAATTTTATTGATTTGATTTTTCTCCCTTTGTTTCTTGATGAGTCTGGCTAATGGTTTGTCAATTTTATTTATCCTGTCAAAGAACCACCTTTTGGCTTTGTTGATTTTTGCTATGGTCTCTTTTGTTTCTTTTGCATTTATTTCTGCCCTAATTTTTAAGATTTCTTTCCTTCTACTAACCCTGGGGTTCTCCATTTCTTCCTTTTCTAGTTGCTTTAGGTGTGGAGTTAGGTTATTTGACTTTTTTCTTGTTTCTTGAGGTATGCCTGTATTGCTATGAACTTTCCCCTTAGCACTGCTTTTACAGTGTCCCACAGGTTTTGGGTTGTTGTGTTTTCATTTTCATTCATTTCTATGCATATTTTGATTTCTTTTTTGATTTCTTCTGTGATTTGTTGGTTATTCAGCAGCATGTTGTTCAGCCTCTATATGTTGGAATTTTTAATAGTTTTTCTCCTGTAATTGAGATCTAATCTTACTGCATTGTGGTCAGAAAAGATGCTTGGAATGATTTCAAATTTTTTGAATTTACCAAGGCTAGATTTATGGCCCAGGATGTGATCTATCCTGGAGAAGGTTCCGTGTGCACTTGAGAAAAAGGTAAAATTCATTGTTTTGGGGTGAAATGTCCTATAGATATCAATTAGGTCTAACTGGTCTATTGTATTGTTTAAAGTTTGTGTTTCCTTGTTAATTTTCTGTTTAGTTCATCTATCCATAGGTGTGAGTGGGGTATTAAAGTCTTTTGCTATTATTGTGTTATTGTTAATTTCCCCTTTCATACTTGTTAGCATTTGTCTTACATATTGCCGTGCTCCTATGTTGGGTGCATATATATTTATAATTGTTATATCTTCTTTTTGGATTGATCCTTTGATCATTATGTAGTGTACTTCTTTGTCTCTTTTCACAGCCTTGTTTTAAAGTCTATTTTATTGGATATGAGTATTGCTACTCCTGCTTTCTTTTGGTCCCTGTTTGCATGGAAAATCGTTTTCCAGACCTTCACTTTCAGTCTGTATGTGTCCCCTGTTTTGAGGTGGATCTCTTGTAGGCAACATATATAAGGGTCTTGGTTTTGTATCCATTCAGCCAGTCTTTGTCTTTTGGTTGGGGCATTCAACCCATATATGTTTAAGGTAATTATTGATAAGTATGATCCCATTTCCATTTACTTTATTGTTTTTGGGTTTGAGTTTATACACCCTTTTTGTGTTTCCTGTCTAGAGAAGATCCTTTAGCATTTGTTGGAGAGCTGGTTTGATGGTGCTGAATTCTCTCAGCTTTTGCTTGTCTGTAAAGCTTTTGATTTCTCCTTCATATATAAATGAGATCCTTGCTGGGTACAGTAATCTGGGCTGTAGGTTATTTTCTTTCATCACTTTAAGTATGTCTTGCCATTCCCTCCTGGCCTGAAGAGTTTCTATTGAAAGATCAGCTGTTATCCTATGGGAATCCCCTTGTGTGTTATCTGTTGGTTTTCCCTTGCTGCTTTTTAATATTTGTCCTTTGTGTCTGATCTTTGTTAATTTGATTAATATGTGTCTTGGGGTGTTTCACCTTGGGTTTATCCTGTTTGGGATTGTCTGGGTTTCTTGGACTTGGGTGATTATTTCCTTCCCCATTTTAGGGACGTTTTCAACTATTATCTCCTCAAGTATTTTCTCATGGTCTTTCTTTTCGTCTTCTTCTTCTGGGACTGCTATGATTCAAATGTTGGGGCATTTCACATTGTCCCAGAGGTCTCTGAGATTGTCTTCATTTCTTTTAATTTGTTTTTCTTTTTTCCTCTCTGATTCATTTATTTCTACCATTCTATCTTCTAATTCACTAATCCTATCTTCTGCCTCTGTTATTCTACTATTTGTTGACTCCAGAGTGTTTTTGATCTCATTTATTGCATTGTTCATTATATTTTGACTCTTTTTTATTTCTTCTAGGTCCTTGTTAAATCTTTCTTGCATCTTCTCAATCCTTTGTCTCCAGGCTATCTCTCTGTGATTCCATTTTGATTTCAAGATTTTGGATCATTTTCACTATCATTATTCGGAATTCTTTATCAGGTAGATTCCCTGTCTCTTCCTGTTTTGTTTGGTTTGGTGGGCATTTATCCTGTTCCTTTACCTGCTGGGTATTCCTCTGTCTCTTCATCTTGTTTATATTGCTGCATTTGGGGTGGCCTTTCTGTATTCTGGCAGTTTGTGGAGTTCTCTTTATTGTGGAGTTTCCTCGCTGTGGGTGGGGTTGTATCAGTGGCTTGTCAAGGTTTCTTGGGAAACCTTCTTAGGGAAGCTTGTGTTGGTGTTCTGGTGGGTGGAGCTGGATTTCTTCTCTTTGGAGTGCAGTGAAGTGTCCAATAATGAGTTCTGAGATGTCAATTGTTTTGGAGTAACTTTGGGCAGCCTGTATATTGGAGCTCAGGGCTGTGTTCCTGTGTTGCTGGAGAATTTGCGTGGTATGTCTTGCTCTGGAACTTGTTGGCCCTTGAGTGGTGCTTGGTTTCAGTGAAGGTATGGAGGCATTTGATGAGCTCCTGTCAATTAATGTTCCCTGGAGTCAGGAGTCCTCTGGTGTTCTCAAGGTTTGGACATAAGCATCCTGCTTCTGGTTTTCAGTCTTATTTTTACAGTAGTCTCAAGACTTCTTCTTCCATACAGCACTATTGATAAAACATCTGGGTTAAAGATGAAAAGTTTCTCTACAGTGAGGGACACCCAGAGAGGGTCGCAGAGTTACATGGAGAAGAGAAGAAGGAGGAGGGAGTTAGAGGTGACCTGAATGAGATGAGGTGGAATCAAAAGAGGAGAGAGCAAGCTAGCCAGTAATCACTTCCTTATGTGCACTCCACAACTGGACCCCTCAGAGATGTTCATGGAGTTATACAGAGAAGAGAAGAGGGAGGAAGGAGACAGAGGTGGCCAGGAGGATAAAAGGGGGTAATCAAAAGGAGCAAGACAGATCCAGCCAGTAATCAGTTCCCTAAGTGTTCTCCACTGTCTGGAACACACAGAAATTCACAGAGTTGGGTAGAGAAGAGAGGGGGTAGGGAGGAGACACAGGTGACCTGGTGGAGAAAAAGGAGAGTCCAAAGAGGGAGGGAGCAGTCAAGCCAGTAATCTCGCTCCCAAGTAAAAATGGGTACTGAGGATTGGGTTCTTAAAGGTACAAAATTGATAACAAATACCAAAAAGCAAAGATTAAAAATCTAGAGTAGAGTTTGGAATTTCAACAATACAATATTAAAGAAAAGAAGAAAAAAAAGAAAAAAGTCACAAAAATTATATATATATGAAGTTTGCTTTAAAAAAATAGTGTCTTTTTTTTTTTGCAAAGTAATAGTAGGTTATAAAAGTGAAAATTAAAGGAGTAATAGAGGACATCAACATAGATCAGCCATAGGTGTACATATATTCCCTCCCTTTTGAACCTCCCTCCCATCTCCCTCCCCATCCCACTGCTCTAGGTTGATACAGAGCGCTTGTTTGAGTTTCCTGAGCCATACAGCAAATTCCCATTGGCTATCTATTTTACATATGGTAATGTAAGTTTCCATGTTAATCTCTCCACACATCTCACCCTCTCCTCCCCTCTCCCCATGTCCATAAGTCTGTTCTCTATGTTTCTCCATTGTTGCCTTGCAAATAAATTCATTGGTACCATCTTTCTAGATTCCATACATATGCATTAGGATATGATATTCATCTTTATCTTTCTGACTTACTTCACTCTGTGTAATAGGCTCTAGGTTCAACTGCCTCATTAGAACTGATGCAAAGGTGTTCCTTTTTATGGCTCAGTGATATTCCGTCGTGTATATGCACCACATCTTTATCCATTCGTGTGTGTCGATGGGCATTGAGGTTTCCAGGTCCTGGCTGTTGTGAATAGTGCTGCTGTTAACATTGGTGTGCATGTATCCTTTTGGATTAGAGTATTGTCTGGATATATGCCCAGGAAATGGGGCTTCCCAGGTGGCACTACTGGTAAAGAACCTGCCTGTCAACACAGGGGATGCAAGAGACTCAGATTCAGTCCCTGGGTCGAGAAGGATCCCCTGGAGGAGGGCATGGCAACCCATTCCTGTATTCTTGCCTGCAGAATCCCATGGACAGAGGACCTAATGGGCCACCATCCGCAGGGTCACAGAGAGTTGGACATGGCTGAAAGGACTTTGCACACATGCACGTGCCCAGGAATGGGATTTCTGGGTCATATGGTAGTTCTATTTTTAGTTTTCTGAGGAACCTCCATACTGTTTTCCATAGTGGCTGTAACAACTTACATTCCCATCAAAGAATGTGGGAAGGTTCTCTTTTCTTTATATCCTTGTCAGCATTTGTTATTTGTGGAGTTTTAAATGATGACCATTCTGATCAATGTGAGGTGGTATCTCATGGTAGTTTCCATTTGCATTTTTCTAATAATTAGTGATGTTGAGCATGTTTTCATATGCCTGTTGGCCACTGTATTTTTTCTTCTGAGATCTGTGTAGTTAGGGCTTCTATTTTTTAATTGGGTTGTTTTTGTTGGTGGTGGTGAGCTGTATGAGCTGTTTGTATATTTTGGAAATCAAGCCCTTGTTGGTTGCACTGTTTGTAGATATTTTCTCCCATTTCAGGTTGCCTTTTCATCTTTTAAAAATGGTTTCGTTTCTTGTGCAATAGCTTGTGAGTTTGATTAGGTCCCATGTTTCTTTTTGTTTTTAGTTCTATTGCCTTGGGAGACTGACCTAAGAAAACATTGGTGCGATGTATGTCAGAGAATGTTTTCCTTGTGGTCTCTTCTAGGAGTTTTATGATTTCATGTCTTTTGTGTAAGTCTTTATCCATTTTGAGTTTATTTTTGTGTATGGTGAGGGGAGTTTCTAACTTCATTGATTTACATGTGACCGTCCAATTTTCCCAACATCACTTGCTAAAGAGACTGGATCCTAGACTTTTTAAGACTCTTAATTGGACCTCAGCTTGATTGGGGGGGGAGGTCTTAGGAGATTTACTTAGGAGTCCACAGAGAATTCACTGTGAGATGATGCATGCTTCGGTGAATCACCAAAGCTGACCACCATTGAGAAGTAAGCTTTCTGAACGTGATACCCTATCATGCTACTGGAATCTTCAATAGTTTAGCCCTTAAGTTTGTCCCAGTTCGCTCAAGAATGATGGTTGTTGACATATTGGAAGCCTGATAAATAGCTTTAAAACCTGGTGAGTTGTGCAGCAGAAGTTATTAGTGGTAGAGGATAAATGGGGAAGAGAACAGACCAGCTGCCAAATGAAGGTGTTTTATATGAACAGCCGTGAGAAGTCTCAGCTACACACAAGGCTACAGGCTTGGAAGGAAGTTTGGCTCCCAGGGATGTTACCTGGTGATAGTAGGGGTGGTCTCCACTTCAGTAACAACAATAGGGAATTCCCTGGTGGTCCAGTGGTTGGGACTCCAGACTTCCATCGCAGAGGTCACAGGTTTACTCTAGTCAGGGAACTAAGATCCCACATCCAGGCTGCATGGTGCAGCCAAAAAAAAAAAAAAAAATTGCAGTTTCGTTTTCCTCATAGTCTAGAACAGTGGTTCTTAGCCAATAGAGATGTGGCCCTTCAGGGGCCATTTGACAATATCTAGTCAGTTCTGATTGCCACTTCCGGAGTAGGGGGTAAGGGGTGCTATTGTCATCCAGGGGCATCTAGGGCTTCCCAGGTGGCTCAGTGGTAAAGAAGGCACCTGCCAGTGCAGGAGGTGCAGGAGATGTGGGTTCGATTCCTGGGTCAGGAGGATCTCCTGGAGGAGCAAGTGGCAACCCACTCCAGCATTCTTGCCTGGAGAACCCCCATGGACAGAGGAGCGTGGCGGGCTACAGTCCATGAGGTCACACAGAGTTGGACATGGCTGAGCGATTGAGCAGGGGCAACTCGAGCATCCCCCAGAGCACAGGGCAGCCTCAGAACAATTATGCGACTCAAACCATGAATAGCGCTGAGGTGGAGACACCCTGGTCTAGAGGCCTCCAGGAAGGGGAGGCCGCCCAGGTCTGTGCTGTCAGACTGCTGGCCGGAGAGGCCTAGAGTCACAGCTCCTCCATCCATGGGATTCTGCAGGAAGGAACACTGGAGTGGGTTGCCATGCCCCCCTCAGGGCCAGGGATCGAACCCAGGCCTCCTGCGTTGCAGGCAGATTCTTTTTTTTTTTTAGTTTTTTATTTTTTTAAATTTTAAAATCTTTAATTCTTACACGCATTCCCAAACATGAACCCCCCCTCCCACCTCCCTCCCCATAACATCTCTTTGGGTCATCCCCATGTACCAGCCCCAAGCATGCTGTATCCTGCGTCAGACATAGACCGGTGATTCAATTCTTACATGATAGTATACATGTTAGAATGTGCAGGCAGATTCTTTATTGTCTGAGCCACCAGGGAAGCCCTGCAGGAGAACAGGAGTCTGAAACATAGTTTGGATGTTTCCTCCAAGACAAAGGAGTTCATTTAATGTGGAGTTCTGTGCTACGGACGCTACCACAGCACAACCAGATATTGGAGGACGTGATCTGAGACCGGTTCACCTCACTGCCTCATCGCAATGGGGAGGTAAAGCCAGAATGGATTTCATGATGGAACAATAGCTTCCCTGACAAAGGGACTTTGTTTCCTTCCGCCCTTTTTGATACTTTCTGTGTGGTCTCCTCCAGCTCCAGGCTTTATCTCCCCAGTTAGAGGGCAAACTCTGAGTTGCCAAGGGCTATGGATTCTCCCCTTTCCCGGGCCTTTTGCCATTCCTCACAAAGGGCAGGCCCTCAGGAAGGAAATGTGTAATAAAGGAAAGTTACCATTCAGCTTAATATAGTCCAACAGGCTGACAACCTGAAAAAAAAAATCAGGACAGGAAGAAGAAAACCACCCTCAGTGATGAATGTTCTAAAATTAGAGTCTGCAGTACAGGTAGTGTATTTCCTTAGAATATTAATATGCCCTCCCTGGAGTATATCATGGAGATTTCTCTGGGAAATTAGCAAGCACACGGGAAGAGTTTCAGGCTGGAAGGATAGTTTGAATATCTTAAGTGATTGAAATAAGCAAATTAAAAAATGAACTTATTATATTCAGGACCAGATTAATAACAGGGCAGTTAGTTTTAGGCCATTTTTATGGTGCCAGATAGGAAACACCAGAGGATTCTTATGTCCCAAAGAGGCATTCATTAAGGTATGTTTCTAGAGCCTTCAAGTTTCAAGGGAACAGAAAGAACAATGTTTCCAATCTACTCTGCTTAGGAGGGTGTGACCTCTTTAAGACAGCTCCGGGGCAAAACCAGGACTAAAACAGTTTCTTGACCACAAGACTATCACCCTGTGCTGTTTCACCTGCCCTCTGTCATGATGCCTGATGTTCTACCACTGACAGGTGAGGAGATGAAAAGATGGTAGGTGTTTGGTCAGGCCAATGTGGACATGTGTTCCAGCTTTATGCTCCCGTTCTGTGAGGCTTGGTTAGCTTTCCTGACTCTTGAGTTCTAGCGTGGGAGTAAAGAAAATAATTACCACAAGCAGTTTATTAATCTGTCCCATGAAAGCTGCTTCTAGGTCTCTTAAAGCTCTTTCTTTTAATGCAGTCATTACAGATTTTCATAACTTAGACCAGTGCTTTTCAGAATGTGATTAGAGAAGCACTTGTTCTGCAGGTATCGTCAGCAAATTTTCTCTAATTAATGTGTTTCCTGGCTAAATGTATGTGTGAGAAACCAGTTAAACCAAGGTAAACAGACATAGGAATTCTCAGAGCCTTTTATAGGTTAGTAAGTACAGTGACTTACCAAAAGGATATAATAAATAGCATTTCACAAACTTGTGAATATAGAAGTCTTTCTTTTTAGTGGAATATCTCATAACATCTTCTGGAGCACTAGTTTTTATGGAAGATAGTTTTGGAAATTATGGTAGGTTGATTGCATTGATCCCCCACCCCTGGTTTCTGGGCTCAGTCATGTGACTTACTTTGGCCAATTGGTGTTTAGCAAAGGAAATCAGTCCTGAATATTCATTGGAAGGACTGATGCTAAAGCTGAAACTCCAATACTTTGGCCACCTGATGTGAATAACTGACTCATTGGAAAAGACCCTGATGCTGGGAAAGATTGAAGGCAGGAGGAGAAGGGGACAACAGAGGATGGCATCACCGACTCGATGGACATGAGTTTGAGCAAACTCTGGGAGTTGGTGATGGACAGGGAAGCCTGGCATGCTGCAGTCCATGGGGTCACAAAGATTCGGACACGACTGAGCCACTGACCTGAAGTGTGATGAAAATGAGAGACCTGGAAAGTCTTTGTGCTTTAAGGCTTTCTGTCTTGCTGCTCTTTATAATGAAGACATCAGTCACACTCTTCTCTTGCTTCTTTGTCATCATGAGTGTATGCTAGGGCTGCTCTGATGGAAGGATGAGACTTATGGAGAGTGGATTTGTCACAGTTGAGGTCATTGGGACATGTTTGCTTCAAGCCAGTTACCACCAGAAACATGATCCCAGCCATTAGCTAGTTGACTTAAGAAAACACGCAAGTCAGGGAATTCCCTGGTGGTCCAGTGGTTAGGACTCCATGCTTCCACTACTAGAAACCTGGTGAATCACTGGTTGGGGAACTAAGATCCCACAAGCTGTGGCACAGCTTCCCGCCCACCCCCCCAACCAAAAAAAAGCAAGTGAGCCCAGGAAAGATTAGGAGAAATTCCCAACTTAAATCACACACCCGCAGACCTGTGATCACAATTAATGTGTAACAGGAGAAAATTGACATAGAAATTGGAGTGGAAACTGGCACAGGAGTGAAGTGCCTACACTCTCATCTCAACTGTTCATTTTATTCCTATGTGCACAATACACTTACCCCTTTCCTTCCAAGGGCCCCGATGATGTCATTTAATCACAGCATCAGGCTCAAGTTCCAGGGCCTCAAAATGTATAACATGTTCAAATGTGGCTCCTGGATGTAAATTCTTTGTGACAAAAAGGGCCTATGAATGAAAAGGGTAAGCTATTTTATCCCAAATCTTATACAGTAGGGTAAGGAAGGACAGGGTAGTTATAGCAAACAATCCCATTCACAAGATGAATGGAAATTACATGAGGCAGAAGTTCACAGCAGTTCTGAAATCCAGTCGTGTGAATGCTGCCAGGAGCACCTGTTCCAGAGGAGGTGAACGTTCCTTGACTGGGCCTCAGCGCTGCTCCGAGGGATCCTCTGCAGTCCATCGTCTTCTGTGGCTCTCTGCGCTACTGTCTGGGACGCCTGTGCTGGTCCTCTCTCCTCTTTGTGCTTTGAACAGTTTTCTAACCCTGCTTTTTCTTTGTGAAAATGAGGAACCTAGGGATGTTGTTACTTTTTCAACAGTCTGTGTTTTTTAGGATAAATTGGTAGAACTCTTGCCAATATAGTGCCCTCAATGTTTGTGTGGGTTTCTTACAAATCTGATGAGCCGAAAGCAATACCTACAATTCTTTTAGAGCTAGAGCTCTGTCTAGACATAATTACTGTTTGGGCAAGTGAGGTTTCTGTGGGGGCAATGCTTTTAAAACTCCTACCAGTCCTTTTGTCTAGCTTAGAGGTTCTTCTAGGTTCTGTTTTGTTTCTTTCAGAGGTCATAATAAAAGGTCTTAAATGTTTGTTTGGCTCCTTGCCCCAGGCGTTATTTTACTTTGAGACTCTTTTCCTGATTGAAGAGACAAGAGATTGTTTTCCAACCAAGAAGTTACCTTTCTTCTGTAGCCCCTTTAAACTTGTTTTGTTTATTTTTTTGGCCATGCTGGGTCTTTGTTGCTGGGCACGGGCTTTCTTTAGTTGTAGTGAGTGGGTGCTTGTCTTTGCGGTGGGCGGGCTCCTCACTGAAGGTGAGAAGGTGGCTTCTCTTAGTGAAGCACAGGCCCTAGGCACACACATGGGCTTCGGCTTAGTTGCTCAGTGGCATGTGGGATTTTCTTAGACCAGGGATCGGACCTGTGTTCCCTGCATTGGCAGGTGGATTCTTAACCACTGCACCACCAGGGAAGTCCCTCAGTTATTTCTCAGACCCTTCTGATTTCTCATAGGAACCTCACTGATACGTGAGTAGCGAGAGCCCCTGGTACTTTCAGGGTTCTGCCTGGATATGTTATTACTCAAATCCCGAGGTTCAGTAGGGATTTGACATTTCTTATCTTCTGAATTAACAAATGGCAGTATTACCAGTTTTTTTGGCCACTGCATAACCAATGTTGCTATTTTTTCCATCCTCTTATAGCAGTTTTCTTATTACTTTTCCCACTTCTGCCCATTCCTTGGTCTCAAAGACATTGTCTCATTTTTTACTTCTGTTATAACAGCACCCTAATTCTAAATTGTAGTTTCTGTGTCAGTTATCTGTTGCCACAAATAATGCTGCATAACAAGTCACCCCAGAATTCAGTGGCTTGAAATAGCCATTTAATTAGCTCGCAAGTCTGCCGGTTCACATTAAGGGTGAAGTGTACTTGTCTCTGATACGTTCTCTTGATTACTTATATTAGTCATCCTGTGTTCTAGCTAGCCTGCTGTGCTCTCACAACCATGGCAAGAGAGCAGGCAGAGATGTGCAGGTGCTGGTCAAGCTTCTGCTAACACCTCTTCAGCCAAAAAGCAGGGCAGAAGACCAGGTCCAGAGTTGAAGTGGGAGGAGATTACAAAAGTACAAGGAAAGAGGGGTAGATACAGGGCAGCCATTGAATAGGGCTGTTGACAGTCTTCATTTGCTACAGGAATTGTTGTATATATAAGAACCTTGCTCCATTGCCTCTCTGGAGCAGAGCTCATTGATGTCCTTGTGGGTTAGCTAGCTCAGTTCCCTTGCCTTTTCTGACTCTTTTGTAAATTTTTTTTTGTAAACCCACCTATATATATATATATTTTTTGGCCAGTATCATCTTTTAAAGGCATGTTTCATATACTTACTAACATTATCTAGAGGGGTTAGTTGGAGAAGGCAATGGTACCCCACTCCAGTACTCTTGCCTGGAGAATCCCATGGACGGAGGAGCCCAGTGGGCTGCAGTCCATGGGATCACAAAGAGTCGGACACGACTGAGCGACTTCACTTTCCCTTTTCCCTTTCATGCATTGGAGAAGGAAATGGGAACCCACTCCAGTGTTCTTGCCTGGAGAATCTCAGGGACGGGGCAGCCTGGTGGGCTGCCATCTCTGCGGTTGTACAGAGTCGGACACGACTGAAGTGACTTGGCAGCAGCAGGGGTATTCGTGGCACCTTCTATTATTTGTCCTCTAAGTGAATCATCCTCCAGGGAAGAGTAAATAGCTGATAGAAGAGGGAAGCACTTGAGGGGGCAAACATGATTACCAGCAGCAGAGATGCTTGAGTATCAGTGTATGTGTGTAAATGTGGCTACATGAAAATGCATTTGTATGATGTGTGCATACCTGTGTGAAGTTTTATTAGTATATGACTAATACTCATCTGTGCACATGTGCATTTGTGCCTATATATATGCACAGTGGTGGGTGCTCCTTCCCAGCTTATTTTAAAAAGTACCACTGTACTTGATCTGATGAATCATGAGACAGTGACAGGATGAAGTCTTATGGGAAAAAAGGAAATAGGAGTCCAAAGGGTTAATGAGAACAAAGTGGGAGTTGAGTGCCTCCAAGTTTGAGAATCTTCCGGCAGTAATGAACGTTTCCTTACCCCTTCTCCCCGCCCCCTCCACGTTATCCCTTAAACCTGGATGCTGGAGAAATAGGAGCTAAAACATCCCTATTGCCATTCAGTTCAGTTCAGTTCACTCAGTCGTGTCCGATTCTTTGTGACCCCATGAATTGCAGCATGCCAGGCCTCCCTGTCCATCACCAACTCCCAGAGTTCACTCAAACTCATGTCCATCGAGTCGGTAATGCCATCCAGCCATCTCATCCTCTGTTGTCCCCTTCTCCTCCTGCCCCCAATCCCTCCCAGCATCAGAGTCTTTCCCAATGACTCAGCTCTTCACATGAGGTAGCCAAAGTATTGGAGTTTCAGCTTTAGCATCAGTCCTTCCAATGAACACTCAGGACTGATCTCCTTTGGGATGGACTGGTTGGATCTCCTTGCAGTCCAAGGGACTCTCAAGAGTCTTCAACACCACAGTTCAAAAACATCAATTCTTCGGCACTCAGCTTTGTAATCTGAAGCAGAGAAGCACAAGAGAGATTTTATTCCTCCGATTCTCCCACCAAAATGTCCCTTTCTTATTGGAGGTCAAGGACCAGGGATAAAACATCCAGTCCTTTCTCAGTCCCAAGATCGGGATGTTGTTCTGTTTCCTTTGGAATATTTTACATTTGAAAAAACACACCAGGTTTGTCTTTGCCAATACTGCCTTCCAAGAGGTCTGGTTTGAGTTAGGAACTTTACTGGTTCTTCGTTGATTTCTGGAGTCCCTAAAACCTCCCAGTGAGACCACGGGAATGCGGAGTTCTTCAGAAGGCCTACATCTAGCTCCTCACAGTCCACCAGGCTCTTGGGACCGCAGGAGATTTCCTGTTATGCTGTGTTAAGGCATTTGTTATTCCAAGGAGGAATCAGGAAGCTGAAGCCACTTGATGTGTTAGTGGTGACCTCTGAGGGGAGGTTCTTTCCAATTGGCAGTGGACTGTGGAGGCCATGAGATAGAAAACGTCTGCTAAGTTCTGTGAACTTAGATGACCTAGTAAGTCCCGGATAATGGGAAGAATTATATGAGACAGGTTGGTAATATCATCCCCATTTCAGAGATCAAGTCACGTTCCTGTGATCACTCACTTGAAATGATTCCAGAAAATGGAATCTTGCTGTACTGCCTCTGACCAGGTGACCCACCCCTTCCATGAGTCAAAAACTGGAGGCTCCTCCTTTATCAGCCCGTAGAAGTCAGCGATATACAATACTTGACTCTAGGTGGGCATAGTCTAGATTTCGCTGTCTGTTCTCTGGCACCCAGTTTGCTTGCATATAGCACCACACAGCCTTTTCTTTGGCAGACATTGAACCTAAGTTACCTTTAGCTGCTCAAGGAACAGGTGGTGGTGGTGGTGTTTAGTCACCCAGCTTGTCGGACTCTTTTGCGAACCCCATGGATTGAAATTTTCCAGGCAAGAATACTGGAATTGGGTTCCCATTTCCTTTCTCCAGTGGATCTTCCCGACCCAGGGATTGAACCCATGTCTCCTGCATTGCAAGTGGATTCTTTTACCACTGATCCATTGGGGGAGCCCCCAAGGAACAGATACTGAGGTGCAAAGTCCTTCCCAGCTGCTTGCCCAGCCTTAGGAAGTGACAATTATCCTAAGAATTCATAGCACTTCCTATTTGAAACTTGATTTACTGTGATTGTAAGTCATAAAAATGATACATGATATGTTGATTTGACGTAACAATCAATGTCTGTTTAATAAACGACCCACAATGGCGTTCATATATTATCCCCATTTGAAGACAGTGTTTGACTTGCCAGCCCATATTTCACATTCTATCTCAAAAAAATACAAGAGAGACAAACCCGCACATATGCATAAACATATTCAAAGGCAAAAGATTTATTTATTGATGAGAGCCTCAAATTGACCAATTTTTAGCTTTTTCTTTTGAAAAGAAGAATGTTTTCTGAAAAGAGATTGCTACCAGATGTTGTGGGTTGCATAGCACTCACTCAGATATGAAAAGCAGATGAGATGGAATATTCCGGTTTCTGCTTCAGTCCTATTCTTATCTACACGTAGCTCTTCTTAAGTGAACTCGACAGTGTCGGGCTTGATATTAAGATAGACTGCTTTAGGAAACAAGAAAAAGAGTTTTTACTCCCTACAACAACAAATGAGCTTTATATAGGAATTTCTTTGTGCAGGGGAAGATATTACAATTTTCAACACACAATAAATACATTTGCTAGACAAAAAAATGCATTTCATTACCTGCAAAGCACTTTTTGTTGTATATTAACCACTTTCTTGCTTTGTCTAGAAAAGTACCATTTTCTACTGTAAAACGTTTGCAATTTCTTTTTATGAGTCTGTTTTTCCCATGAAGTAAGAACGTTCCATTACATAGCCCTGTACGATACATTATGTAAGAGGTGAAATGGGCAGTTGAAACGTCTGAGCTTTACTGTTTGTGTATCTCCATGGTTTTGAGAGCATGCAAAAAGAGTTAAAATTTTGGACCTGAACAGCTAATTTTATTAATGCAACTCGTCTGTAATTACTAGATTTACTGGAGTCCTTTACTTTGACTCTCTCAGCAACTATAATAGATGTGTATGTTCTCTTAAGATAATACTATGGCATGTTCCAGCTACAGCTATAATTTTTCTTGACCATGTTTCTGCTGGGTTAAAGAGAACATAATTAATACTTTATTTAATCCTTGCATACTGTATACCTAGTTGATCATCGTTCAAAATGGCAGTTGTCCAGAGCCATACAATGTCTTCACAGTTGAATGTATATGATCCTGATTACTGTTTGTTGGAAATAAACCAAATAAGTAAAAAGGGAGCTGCTACAAAGGATTCTGGTTCTAGATTTTCTCCTGGCTGATGGTCACTGTGATGATGACTGCCTATTTGCATATAAGCATTGCAAAGTCTTGGCAGGTTAGGGGGCTTCCCTGGTTGTTCATATGGTATAAAATCTGCCTGCAATGCGGAGACTTGGTTTGATTACAGGGTCAGTAAGATCCCCTGGAGAAGGGAGTGGCTACACAGTCCAGTATTCTTGCCCAGAGACTTCCATGGGCAGTCCATGGGCTCACAAAGAGTTGAACATGACTGAGCTCCTTTCTTTGCAGGCTGCTGCTGCTAAGTCACTTCAGTTGTGTCCAACTCTGTGCGGCCCCCTAGACGGCAGCCCACCAGGCTCCCCCGTCCCTGGGATTCTCCAGGCAAGAACACTGGAGTGGGTTGCTGTTTCCTTCTCCAATGCCTGAAAATGAAAAGTGAAAGTGAAGTCGCTCAGTCGTGTCCGACTCTTTGCAATCCCATGGACTGCATCCTACAAGGCTCCTCCGTCCATGGGATTTTTCCAGGCAAGAGTACTGGAGAATCCCAGAGTTCCAATTATTTTCCTTATGTTGATTTTACATTTGTACATATTTAATAAACTATTTGTGGGGATGATGATTATATCTCTTATATTATTATTTGTCTTATTTTATTCTTATATTTAGAAACATATTATTGACTGGTTATCCCTAAGGGCAGGAATAGACAAATAGCAGGGAAAGGGGCTTGCCTACTTTGCTTGGGATGATGTATCTAAAGTTCTGTGTTCTGTCTTTTAAATTGGGGTATATTAAAAAATAAATTTCTAAATGTATTTATTTTTAGGCTGTGCTGGGTCTTCGTTGCTGTGTGGGCTTTTCTCTCAGTTCAGTCGCTCAGTTGTGTCTGACTCTTTGTGACCCCATGAATCGCAGCACGCCAGGCCTCCCTGTCCATCACCAACTCCTGGAGTCCACTCAAACTCATGTCCATCGAGTCAGTGATGCCATCCAGCCATCTCATCCTCTGTTGTCCCCTTTTCCTCCTGCCCCCAATCCCTCCCAGCATCAGAGTCTTTTCCAGTGAGTCAGCTCTTCGCATGAGGTGGCCAAAGTACTGAGTTTCAGCTCTAGCATCATTCCTTCCAAAGAACACCCAGGGCTGATCTCCTTCAGAATGGACTGGTTGGATCTCCTTGCAGTCCAAGGGAGTCTCAAGAGTCTTTTCCAACACCACGGTTCAAAAGCATCAATTATTTAGTGCTCAGCTTTCTTCACAGTCCAATACATCACATCCATACATGACCACTGGAAAAACCATAGCCTTGACTAGATGGACCTTTGTTGGCAAAGTAACGTCTCTGCTTTTGAATATGCTATCTAGGTTGATCATAACTTTCCTTCCAAAGAGTAAGCGTCTTTTAATTTCATGGCTGCAGTCACCATCTGCAGTGATTTTGGAGCCCCAAAAAATAAAGTCTGACACTGTTTCCACTGTTTCATCTGTTTGCCAGGAATTGATGGGACCAGATGCCATGATCTTCATTTTCTGAATGTTGAGCTTTAAGCCAACTTTTTCACTCTCCTCTTTCACTTTCATCAAGGGATTCTTTAGTTCTTCTTCACTTTCTGCCATAAGGGTGGTGTCATCTGCATATCTGAGGCTATTGATATTTCTCCCAGCAATCTTGATTCCAGCTTGTGTTTCATCCAGCCCAACATTTCTCATGACGTACTCTGCATATAAGTTAAATAAGCAGGGTGACAATATGCAGCCTTGATGTACTCCTTTTCCTATTTGGAACCAGTCTGTTCCATGTCCGGTTCAAACTGTTGCTTCCTGGCCTGCATACAGGTTTCTCAAGAGGCAGGTCAGGTGGTCTGGTATTCCCATCTCTTGAATAATTTTCCACAGTTTATTGTGATCCACACAAAGGCTTTGGCATAGTCAATAAAGCAGAAATAGATGTTTTTCTGGAACTCTCTTGCTTTTTCTATGATCCAGTGGATGTTGGCAATTTGATCTCTGGTTCTTTTGCCTTTTCTAAAACCAGCTTGAACATCTGGAAGTTCACGGTTCACATATTGCTGAAGCCTGGCTTGGAGAATTTTGAGCATTTCTTTACTAGCGTGTGAGATGAGTGCAATTGTGTGGTAGTTTGAACATTCTTTGGCATTGCCTCTCTTTGAGATTGGAATGTAAACTGACCTTTTCCAGTCCTGTGGCCACTGCTGAGTTTTCCAAATGTGCTGGCATATTGAGTGCAGCACTTTCACAGCATCATCTTTCAGGATTTGAAATAGCTCAACTGGAATTCCATCACCTCCACTAGCTTTGTTTGTAGTGATGCTTTCTAAGGCCCACTTGACTTCACATTCCAGGATGTCTGGCTCTAGGTGAGTGATCACACCATCATGATTATCTGGGTCGTGAAGATCTTTTTTGTACAGTTCTTCTGTGTATTCTTGCCACCTCTTCTTAATATCTTCTGCTTCTGTTAAGGTCCATGCGTTTTCGGTCCTTTATCGAGCCCATCTTTGCATGAAATGGGCCCTTGGTGTCTCTAATTTTCTTGAGGAGATCTCTAGTCTTTCCCACGCAATTGGGAGCTACTCTCTAGTTACAGTGTGCAGGCTTTGCATTGCAGTGGCTTCTTTTGTTGTGGAGGACGGGCTCCAGGGCATGCAGGCTTCACTGCAGCACACAGGCTTAGTTGTTGCGGCTCCTGGTCTCTGGAGAACAGACTCAGTAGTTGTGGCCCACAGCCTTAGTTGCTGCATGGCATGTGGAATCTTCCCTGATCAGAGATCGAACCCGTGGCTCCTGCATTGGCAGGCGGATTCTTTACCACTGAGCCAGAGGGCCACCCTTAAGTTCAGTTTTTGAAGAAACCAGTGACTTCAGTCTCCCTGGCTCTGATCTGGGTGTTTTATGCATGCTGTCTTATTGAATCAATCATGGTGATACTTTGACATAAGTGTTAACATTAGTGTATCACGAATGTGGGGCTAGCACCTCTCTGGGGTTAAGTAACGCGGCTTAAGTAACAGCCCCAGTGAGGGCTGGGGCTGGACTTCTCACACAGAGTGAACACTCTCCTAGTATGAGAAACTGTCAGGTGTTTAAAGCCCAGACATTTTTCAAAAAAATCCAGTTTCTGAGAGCAGAAGAGGGGAATTGGAGTTGGTGGAACTAGAAACACAATATTTTTAGGATCTAATATATAAACACATTCATAATAAGTTGTTTAACTCTGAAATGTTTATGTTTGGTATGCTGCTTGTGAAAGTTATAGTTTATTCAGATACTAATGACAGACTGATTGAATATACATGTGAACCTTTCACCATTTTGATATAAAGTGAGCCAAGCTATAAGATTTTAGGACTCTAACATCTCTTTATTTTCTTAGTTTATGAGGAGAAACTATGAGTATTATGGTAAAATAGTTCTTACGGTTTTGGGATAAAATGTCTTTTATTGAGTGAAACAAACACAGCACCCATTTTTAGAAAATGGATTAAAAAAAACCCTCAAAGTGAAACATCCCCAACCCTTACCAAGAGAAAACAACTCGTCACATATCACATTTGTTGCATGGGTATTTGTTGAAAGTCTTTTCCTACACAATTACTACCAACATTTTCTACTTTTGTCAGTTCATTTTTATTACCCTCAATGAAAAGGAGGTTTATCTAGATGGAAGCAAACGTCTCTACACTTGCAAATGTTGTTTTTGATGTGGTATTTACTAAAAGTACTTAAGTACTTTCAAACGTAGACAAGGGACTTTTCCTTGCTGCAATAGATAACAGGTACTTAAGCCAGCACGAAGAGTTCTCATACAACAAAGTATTATTCAGCCTCAGAAAGCAATGAAATTCTGACACATGCTATGGATGAATCTGGAAGACGTTCAGCTAAGTGAAATACGTAAGACTAGGTACATTCAAAGAGACATAATGTAGAAGAGAGGTTACCAGGGGCTGGAAGGAGGGGGGATAGGGAGTTATTGTTTAATGGGTGTATTAAAGTTTTTGTTGAGGATGATGAAAAGTTATACAGTGGCGACTAGCTGTGTCACCATTGTGAATGTTTAATGCCACTGATTCATACAATTATGAATGGTTCAAAGTATAAACGTTATGTGTATTTTCCCACAGTAAAAAGAATTTAACATATTACTGCCATATTATATGTATGCATGTACAGGGATTTTTGCAAAAACTAATGCCTGTGGTCAGTAATTTGTTATGTAAGTGAATATTTAAATATGTACAGTCAGTAACATTCAGGTATAACAAAAGATGTATTAAAATGTCTCCGGTGAATAATGTGTTAAAAAAGAAGAATTCTGCCAGGATCTTACAGCTGAGAAGAAGAAAGGTCTGGCCTGTATTCTTTATTGGGCCTAATACCTCAATATGATTTGATTCAACAAATTCAGAAAATTCCCATGTGGGCTTTTCTTTCATTCGTTGGGTCCGTTCAGTCGATAAATGCTTTAAAGTCATGGTATGTCATGTCAGTCTGCGGGCCTAGAGGGTTGAGTAAGGGAGGTCTGCAGCCTGCAGGGTGTGGGAGAGACAGCTCCATCCATAAATGGTTACAAACAGAACTCAGGCCGCAGTAGGAACATACTGCAGAAGCAGTGGGAACTCAGGAGAGGGTCCTGGCGATCAGGGCTTCATCAAAGAGCTGCTAACCGATCTGGGTTTCAACCTTAAGAAGGAACTGGGTTGCTTCTTGTATTTCCATACCATACAGTATATTATTACTCACATTTTCTGTCTTGGAATCTCGGATCTAAAATATTTGCAGCCTTTTAAAATATTTTGTAATTTTTTTCTTTTGTGTCTAAGCAAACGGGTCTCTGGAGGCAGAAAAACATCTTGGTTCTTTCTCTATCTTGCATTCTAAATATTTATAAGTAACATCACTTTGAGAAATATTCAGAGTAAATGAGGCAGGCTTGGATCCCTCAAAGAGCCTGTGATCTAATAAGGAGATGAGGCAAAGACCGCTGGGGAGTTAGTGCCTTAAGAAATCGTCCACGTGGATGATGGTCATACAGAGGCAGGAGAAATGACTTCTGGGGGATGGAGAAAAGTTTCATGGCTGAGGAGAGGCTTTGTGTTTTCCTCTTAAAGCTTGTAGAATTGTGACAAGCAGTGCATGTATACAGACTCGGTCACTTCAGTCGTGTCCACCTCTGTGCGACCCTGTAGTCCGCCAGGCTCCTCTGTCCGTGGGATTCTCCAGGCAAGAATACTGGAGGGGGTTGCCATTTCCTTCTCCTGGGGATCTTCTTGACCCAGGAATCAAACCTGCGTCCCTTACGTCTCCTGTATTGGAAGGCGGGTTCAGGTAAAGTATTTCCCTTTGGATAGATAGATATGAACAAAAGCCAAAAGACAAAAACTTATTAGTCTTATTTAGGGGAGCAGTGAGAAAGCAATCCAGAAAGACCCATCGGGGCCAGGTAACAAGATTTCCAAACATTCAACATTTTGCTGCTTCTCAGAATCCAAGAACGATGATTTGTTGCTGGATGGGTTTAGGAGAGAAAGGTCTTCCCACCCGTATGCATGTACCGGGGATGGAGGAGAATAAAGGAGCATAAAAGCGGTGATCTGAAGGCCCTGGGTGAGCACTGAGCTCATGGGAGGAGTGGGGATAGACTAAGAAGCGTGGGATAGTAAAAAGAACGTGTTTTGGAGTCATTGGGTCCTGGTTTCAAACCCCGTATTCAGAATCGTCTAACTGCGCAGATTTGGCCAGATTGTTAGCACGTGTGAGCCTCCTTCTCCTTGTGTGACAAATGAGGACAATAACACTGTCTTTTTTAATAGGATTATCCCAAGGATTAGGGAGGATGGGTTGACAGACAGGAAGATGCCCCTGAGAGGTACCAAAGCCATTTCCTTCCCCAGGTGACCTCTAAAGTCCTATCTGAAACCAGCATGCATGTGAAATAATTCAGAAGTTTTTTTTTTTTTTTTCCTGGCAAAAATAAGTCATTCACATAATTGAAGTCAGAAAGCGGTGTCTTATGTCAGATCTAACATGAGGTCATGCCAACTCCTCTCCTGAGCAGAAGCCGTTAAGTTGGGGTCTGCCCTGGGCAGTGTATCCTCAGGCTAAAGTGACTGCAGGCAATCCTTGAAAGTATGAATCACACTTGAAAACATCGACCAGGTTTTCAGCTTGCAGACGGTCTAGATTATGGTACTTCTTTGGGCCCCTACTAGACGTTGTCTTTAACTGCCACGTGACTGAATTCATCTTTTTTCAGGTGAACCTCTTAGGTCTTCTGTTTTATGGTAACGTTATCTGTAAATGAGGAGGTCCCCTTTCAGATTGTTGTATCCTTATTTGTCTCCTGACCGAAACACGGATGGTGGTGGTGGTGGGCATTGACAGATGGTAGTGGAGAGACCGCAAGTGTTTCAGCATTAATATGACACTGATATTTAGGCTGGATCGTGGCTCCATTAGCACATCTTTCCCGTCACATGGTTCACATCATATAGACACTTTTGGGAAAATTTCTTTTCCCCACTGAACTCTGAGTTCATTGGTTGGGGTGGGGGTGGGGGTTCCTTTCTTACTCAGCTGCATATTCATGGTGTCAGCACTGAGCCTGAATATCTGTGTAGCTATTTATGGGAGGCACGAATAAGAATCTTAATTTATCAGGACTCAATAAAAAGAGCCGGAGGACAATAATGTCCAATAGGAAATTATGAATGTCTTTTTGGAATTTTAAATAACATTCACTGTTCAGCTGTCTTCCTAAAAAGTGTTTCATTTAAAATTAATCAGTATCTTGAATACTTGCTTTTTTGTGATTCTCATGTAAGGAAACAGGAGGGAAATACAATTGAAAGCTCTATTCTACTTACATTTAAAGAAGGGAAACCTAAATTTTCTCTAAATTGTTGATGTGAATTTTTAAATTCTTTTCCTAACTTGTATGTTTTCTGGAAATGATACAAATAAACCCAGGAATTAATAATAGCAAGTAACTGGCTACTTTGTTGCTATGCATGAGGACACAAAACAAACATGAAATTTATATTGATTATATTCGGCTGCCATATCTTGGCATTTTCAAATAATATCCATTCTAATGCTATAGAATCTTTTCTGAGTACTTTCCACTTTATGATTTTTATATGCCTGAAATGTTTTGTCTCTTTATGTCACTCATGCATTTCATCATTTAAAAATAATGGGCTATGAGATGGGATTGAATAATGTGAAAAATATTTCTTAAAATACATCAAAGAATAATTTGCAAAACCAATATGGTAGAAGTCATATTTATTGAAAAAAATTAATATCTTTGCTATAAAATTTGTAACAGCAATATTTACTGAATGTTTATTTTGATGCATAAACCTGAATATTACATACCAAGTACAAGACAGTAGCACTAGTTTTTCTTCTATTTACATTTTATGAAAATTGTTATGCAGTCCATGTTAAAAGAATGTATGATGGAGGATTGTTACATTAGAAAAATAATATTCTTGATAAAGCATTCTCAAGGAGTCCAATCACATTTTCTGCCTCTTCAATAAGGCAAAAGTCCCTAGAACAGCATATAACTTAATTTACAAAATACAATAACTGTTCAGACACATATTCAAGTTTTCTTTTGGTATGATTTTTTTTCCTTACTGTAAAATTACTTTTTTTCTTTCTTTTTTCTTTTTTACTAAAACAGAAAGACTTTCAGGAAAATGTCATTGAATGATTTCAGCTATACATTACATATACAGCTTTGTAGCCTAGCAACGACCATTGCTACACCATTATTTAAATATTCTGCTTGGTGAGCTAGTCTCAAATGTAGCATATTTTAGGGTTCTGCCATCACTATGACTGTGGAATCATTGGTTTTCATAGCAAACAGATCTGTCACAGTATGAAGCTTTGTTTTAGGGAACTGGTACACAATTACATTTCCACTCACAAGAGAACGCCACAGATGTAACTACAGTCAGGCTCTGACAGCTCCATAAAGGTCCCGCGTTGGACCTGCCCCAAACCTCCTGGGCTCACGTGGCACAGCCCTGACCAGGTTCAGGCGGTTTCGTCCAGAGATTTCATCGCTCTTCACAGTTAGGTAGTTTTAATTCCTTCAAAGGCACACAACTTCCACCTTTTTTCCAGCGTTGCTCCCACGCCTGTGAATTCCTGTTTAAACATGCGTGGCAACCTCATCAAAAGCATTTCGATTTCGTTTGCAGATATCTGTTAGAAAGGAAGAATTTGGGGATAGTCTCTGTAAGTCACAGAAAGTGGGAATAACAACATTCAGTAAGGATGTGTGAAGACTACAGGCTTAGCACAGCTTTGGACACAACAGAAATGCTCAGCAAATAAGACCTCGTTATTTTTTCATGGTACAATGACTGTATAGATGCTGTGTGTGTGTGTGTGCCTAAGTTGCTACAGTCGTGTCCAACTTCTTTGTGACCCAGTGGACTGTAGTCTGCCAGGTTCCTCTGTCCATGGGGACTCTCCAGGGGATCTTCCTGATCGAACCCGCCTCTCTTATGTCTCCTGCATTGGTAGGTGGGTTCTTTACCAACAGCACCACCTTGGATACTTTCCAGTTAACGATTAAGAGAGACCAAAACAACTGATACCACAGAAATACAAAAATGTAAGAGAACTAGGAATAATTATATGCCAACCAACTGGACAACCTATAAGAAATGGACACGTTTCTAGCAACTATACAACCCACCAAAACTGAGTCAAGAAGAAATAGATACTTTGAACAGAGAGATCACTAGAAGTGAAATAGAATCTGTAACTAAAAAAAAAAAAAAAAAATCTCCCTGCAAACCAAAGTCCAGGACCAGATGGCTTCACTGGGGAATTCTACCAAACACACAAAGGAACTACACAGATTCTTCTCAAACTCTTCCAACAGGCGGAAGAAGGAATATTCCCAAAATTGTTATAGGAGGCCACCATCACCTGATACCAAAATCAGACAAAATCAAAAAAATTATAGGCCAATATCTGGGGCTTCCTATGTGGTACTGGTAGTAAATCTCCCTGCCAATGCAGGAGATATAAGAGACGCAGGTTCAGTCTCTGGGTCGGGAAGATTCCCTGGAGAATGAAAGGGCACCCCACTCTAGTATTCTTGCTGGGAGAATCTCACGGACAGAGGAGCCTGGTGGGCTACAGGCCACGGGGTTGCAAAGAGTCAGACACAATTTAGCGTCTGAGCACATATCTTTGATGAATAATAGAGACAAAATTTAAAACAAAATACTGGATCAAACTAGAAGAAAGTCCGTCTTGCCATGGCTGACTTTGAAGAGAGAGGTAGAGAGCCATAATTCAGGGAACACAGCTTCTAGAACCTGGACAAGAACCCCTGCCAGTGTTGCTGGGGCATCCTGCATCCCTCAGAACCCCAGAGGTTGCCCTGTTAGTGCTGAAGACAGTTCTATAATGGATGTACAATTAGACTTCATCATCATCGCTGTGAAGGGGTGCTGTTGTGCCTGTTGATATGACACTGGTTTAAAAAAAAAAATCAGTAATTAAGAGTTTATTCATCATGCTGATGGCAGAATAGAAGGAACTTGAGCTCACTTCCTCACATAAGCACACCAAAATCCCAACCCATTGCTGAACCACCACTGATTAAAAAAAAAGACTTGAACCTACCAAAAAAGATATTCTAATCCAAAGATGTAAAGAAGAAACTCAACAAAAAGGTAAAAGGGGTGCACGTGTGATATAGTCAAATCCCATTACCCCCTGGGTGGGTGACCCACAAACTGGAGAAGACATATACAGCAGAAGGTCTCCCACAAGAGTGAGAATTCTGAGCCCCATGTCAGACTCCTTAGCCTTGGGTTCTGGCATTAGGAGGAGGCATGCGCAGAGCATTTGGTTATGAAAGCCACTAGTGCTTGGGCACAGAAGTTCCACAGGACTGGGGTAAACAGCAACTCCGCTCTTGGAGGGCTTACCCAGTGTCTTGTGTACTCCAAGAGCCAGGGCAAAAGCAGTGACTTTGTAAGAGCCTGGGCCAGACCCACCTGCTGGTCTTGGAGGGTCTCCCAGGGGAGGCAGGGGGCGGTTGGGGCTCAGCGTGGGGACACAGACACTAGTGGCAGAAGTGCTGGGGACTGTTCATCTGTGTGAGCGCTCCTGGAGGCTGCCATTGTGGAGCCAAGACCTGGCCCCACCCAAAAGCCTGCAGGCTCTGGTGCTGGGACACCTTGGGCCAAACAATCACCATGGTGGGAACAAAGTCCCACCCATCAGCAGACTGGCTGCCTAAAGACTTCCTGAGCACACAGCCACCGTTAGGCACGCCCCTTGCCACAGCCCCACCCACCAGTGGGCGTGTACCAGCCCTTCCCATCAGGAAGCCTGGATAAACCTCTAGACCAGCCTCACCCATCATGGGGGCAAGACACCCCAAAGCAAGAGAACTACAATCCAGTAATGCGTGGAACTAAGTCAGCAAATGCAGACCAGAGCCTACCCTGGGACCACCTGGTCGCTGGCCCTTGGATGACAAGAGGGGGCGTGTACTGCTGGGACATGAAGGACAGCCCCTATACAATGCCACTTCTCCAAAGTCGAGAAACATAACTTTCCACTTACATAAAAATGTGCTGCTGAACTGGAGTTCCAATATTTGGCCACCTGATGTGAAAAGCCATCTCACTGGAAAAAGACCTTGAAGCTGTGCAAGACTGAGGACAGAAGGAGGTGACAGAGGATGAGATGGTTGGATGGCATCACTGACTCGATGGACATGGGTCTGAGTAAACTCAGGGAGATAGTGAAGAACAGGGAAGCCTGGCGTGGTGCAGTCCATGGGGTCACAAAGAGTCGGACATGACTGAGTGACTGAGTTGTTACAGCATACAGTTAGAAATTGAGACAAAGTGAGATGGTAGAGGAATATGTTTCAGATGAAGAAACAAGATAAAGCCATAGAAGGACAACTAAGTGACCTGGAGATAGGCAATCCACCCGAGAAAGAGTTCGGCGTAATGACGGTAGGGATGATCCAAGAACTCAGGAAAAGAATGAGTGCAGAGTGAGAAGTTACAAGTTTTTAATAAAGAGCTAGAAAATATAAAGAAGAATAGGAGTTGATGAATACAGTAACTGAGATGAAAAAAGTAGAATCAATAGCAGAAAAAAACGAGGCAAAAGAACAGATAAGTGAGCTGGAAGAAAGTCATGGAAATCACTGCCACAGAACAGAAGAAAAAGATAATGAAAAGAGGACAGTTTAAGAGATCTCTGGGACAACATCAAATGTACTAACGTTTGCATGATAGGGGTTCCAGAAGGCCTAGGGCCTGAGAAGATATTCAAAGAGATAATAGTTGAAAACTTCCCTAACATGGGGAAGGAAAATCCAGTAAGAAAGTCCCAGGCAGGATAAACCCAAGGAGGAACAGCACACCGAGATGTATACTAATCAAACTGACAAAAATATTAAGCCAACAAGAGAAAAGCAACAAATGACAGACAGGAATCCCCATAAGCTTATCAGCTAATTTTTTTCAGCAGAAACTCAAGGTCAGAAGGGAGTGGCATGATATAATTAAAGTGATGAATGGAAAAACCTACAAGTGAGAATACTCTACCCAGCAAGGCACTCATTCAGATCTGACAGAGGAATCCAAAGCGGTATAGACAGGCAAATGCCAAAAGAACTCAGCACCACCAAACCAGCTTTACAAGAAATGCTAAAAGAACTCCAGTAGGTGGAAAGGAAAAGGCCACAACTAGAAACAAGAAACGGAGAAGGCAATGGCACCCCACTCCAGTACTCTTGCCTGGAAAATCCCATGGGCGGAAGAGTCTGGTGGGCTGCAGTCCATGGGGTCGCTAAGAGTTGGGCACGACTGAGCGACTTCACTTTCACGCACTGAAGAAGGACATGGCAACCCACTTCAGTGTTCTTGCCTGGAGAATCCCAGGGACGGGGAGCCTGGTGGGCTGCTGTCTATGGGGTTGCACAGAGTTGGACACGACTGAAGCGACTTAGCAGCAGCAGCAGCAGAAACAAGAAAATTATGAAATGGGAAAGCTCACCAGTAAAGGCAAACAACAGTAAAGATAGGAAATCATCCACACGCAACTGATATCTAAACTAGTAATAGAAGAGGAGAGTGCAAATGCAGGATATTTGAAATGTATTTGAAATTAAGAGCTCAGCAACTTAAAATAATCATGCGTATGTGTATATATACATGTATGTGTGTGTGTGTATACAGAATGCTGTATATCAAAACCTCATGGTAACTGCCAATAAAGAAAAACCTATAATATATATTTTTAGGCAGAAAAGAAAAATGAATCCCAACACAACAGCAAAGATAGCCATCAAATCATAGGTTAAGAGAATAAAAGGAAAATCACCTACAAAATCAAATCCAAAACAATTCACAAAATGGCAGTAAGAACATACATATCAATAATACGTTAAATGTAAATAGATAAAAGGATCCAACCAAAAGATATGGACTGGCTAAATACAAAAACAAGACCCATTTATATGCTGCTTATAAGAGACCTACTTCAGACCTAGAGACATATGCAGACTGAAAGTCAGGGGATGGAAAAAGATATTCCATGCAAGTGGAAATCGGAAGAAAGCTAGAGGAGGAATACTCATATTATACAAAATAGACTTTAAAATAAAAAGCATGTTACAAGAGACAAAGAAGGACACTACATAATCATCAAGGGATCAATCCAAGAGAAGATATAACAGTTGTAACTATATATATCTGCACCCAACATAGGAGCACCTCAATATATAAAGCAAATGTTCACAGACATAAAAGAAACTGATAGTAACATAATAACGGTTGAGGGCTTTTAACACCCCACTTTCATCATTGGACAGATCATCCAGATAGAAAATCAATAAGGAAGTAGAGGGCTTAAAGGACACATTTATACCATTTGGACTTAGTAGAATATCAAGAGCATTTCATTCAAAAGCAATCAAATACACAATCTTCTCAAGTTCTGGAACATTCTCTAGGACTGATCACATGCTGGGCACAAAGTAAGCTTCAGTAAATTTAAGAAAATTGAAATCATATCAAGCATCTTTTCTGAGCACAGCACTATGCGATTTGAATCAATTACCAAAAACAAAAAGGCTGAAACACAATCATGTGGAGGCTAAACAAGATGCTTCTAAAGAACCAATGGATCACTGAAGAAATCAAAAATAAAACATTACCTAGGGACAAATGAAAACAAAAGCACAATGATTCAAAACCTACGGGACACAGCAAAAGCCGTTCAGAGAGGGAAGTTTATAGCAATACAGTCTTATATCAGGAAGCAAGAAAAACCTCAAACAACCTAACCTTATACCTAAAGCAACTAGAGCAAGAAGAACAAATAAAACCCAAAGCTAGTAGGAAGAAAGACATAAGATCAGAAATAAATGAAATAGAGACTAAAAAAACAACAGAAAAGATCAAACTAAAAGCTGGTTCTTTGAATAAACAAAACTGATAAACCTTTCGGCAGACTCATCAAGAAAAAAAAGAGAGGGCACGCAGGTCAATAAAATCAGAGATGAAAAAAGAGAAGTCAAACTGTCCCCATAGAAGTACAAATGATCATAAAGGACCACTACAAGTTACTATGTGCTAAGTCACCTCAGTCATGTCTGACTCTGTGGGACCCCCTAAGGGCTGTAGCCCACCAGGCTCCTCTGGCCATGGGATTCTCCAAGCAAGAATAGTGGAGTGGGTCGCTGTGCCCTTCTCCAGGGGATCTCCCCAACCCAGGGATCGAACTTTTGTCTCTTATGCCTTCTGTACTGGCAGGTGGGTTCTTCACCAGCTGAGCCACCTTCGAAGCCCTACACCTGTAAAACGCACAGACTAGAAGAAATGGACAAATTCATAGAAAGTCAAAAGAAAATCTCTGAAGACTGAACCAGGATGGAAAAGAAAATAATACACCAATTGCCAGTACTGACATTGAATCAGTAATTTAAAAACTCCAACAACAAAAGTCCAGTAGCAGGTGGCTTCACAGACTACTTTCAAACACTTTGGAAGAGTTAATACCTGTTCTTCTGAAACTTGTCCAAAGAATTTCAAGAGAGGGAACACTCTTTTACTCATTCTACAAGGCCATTATCAACCTGATACCAGAGTTAGACAAAGATACCACAGAAGAGAAGATTACAGGCCAGTAACACTGATGAACAGAGATGGAAAAATTCTCAACAAAATACTAGCAAACCAACTCCAACAGTACATTAAAAGGATCATACACTATGATCAAATGGGATTTATCCCAGGGATGCAAGGGTTTTTCAATATCCACAGTACGTATCAGTATGATACACCATATTAACACATTATTGCCTGGGGGATTTTTGCAGGAACTAACACCTATTGCTGGTGATTTTTATGTAAGTGAACATTAAAATATCTCAATAATGTTTTATAATAATATGTCTCTGGTCAATAAGTTATGAACAAATTGAAGAATACAAACCACATGAAGTGCAGAAAAACATTTTGAAAAAATTCAACCTTCTTTTATGATAAAAACTCTCCAGAAAGTGGGCACAGATGGAACATACATCAACATAATAAAGGCCATTTATGACAAACCCACGGCTAACATCATACTCAGTGGTGAAATTCTTGAAAGCATTTCTTCTCAGATCAGGAACAAGATGAGGATGTATACACTCTCACCACTTCTATTCAACATAGTTTTGGAAGTTCTAGCCACAGTTCAGTTCAGTTCAGTCGCTCAGTCGTGTCCAACTCTTTGTGACCCCATGAACTACAGCACACCAGGCCTCCCTGTCCATCACCAACTCCTGGAGTCCACCCAAACCCATGTCCATTGGGTCGGTGATGCCATCCAACCATCTCATCCTCTGTCATCCCCTTCTCCTCCTACCCTTAATCTTTCCCCCCATCAGGGCCTTTTCAAATGAGTCATTTCTTCACATCAGGTGGCCAAACTATTGGAGTTTCAGCTTCAACATCAGTCCTTCCAATGAACACTCAGGACTCCTTTAGGATGGACTGGGTGGATCTCCTTGCAGTCCAAGGGACTCTCAAAAGTCTTCTCCAACACCACAGTTCAAAAGCATCAATTCTTCTGTGCTCAGCTTTCTTTATAGTCCAACTCTCACATCCATACATGACTACTGGAAAAACCATAGCCTTGACTAGACGGACCTTTGTTGACAAAGCAATGTCTCTGGTTTTTAATATGCTGTCTAGGTTGGTCATAACTTTCCTTCCAAGGCCACAACAGTAAGACAAAAGAAATAAAGCATATCCAAATTGGGAGAAAAGATGTCAAACTGTCACTATCTGCAGATGATGTGATGCTATATATAAAACCCAAAAGACCACACAAAAATGACTGAAATTAATAAAATAATACAGTAAAGTAGCAGAATACAAACTGATGTACAGAAATCTGTTGCATTTCTTTATTTTGCACTAACAATGAAATATCAGAAAGGGAAAGTAAAAAAAACAAAAATCCCTTTGAAAAAAATCATATAAAAAGTACTTAGGAATAAACCTGACTTAGGAGGTGAAGGATTTACATGCAGAGAATAATGAGACAATTGAAGATGAGTCAAAGAAACAGAAAGATACCACATGCTCTAGGGTTTTATTAATAAGAATCAGGATGATTAAAATGGCATACTGTCCAAAGCAATCTGCAGATTTAATATAATCCCTGTCAAACTACCCACAGAACAAGGAATCCTAAAGTTTATATGGAACCATGAAAGACTCGGAATTGCCAAAGCAATCTTGAGGGAAGACAACAAAGCAGGAAGCATAACCTTCCTAGATTTCAGACAGTAGTAGTTGCTCATCGCCAAGCTGTGTCCAGCTCTTTGCAGCCCCATAGACTGCAGCATGCCAGGCCTCCCTGTTCCTCACCATCTCCTGGAGTTTGCCCAAGACAACAATGGAAAGCTTCAATAATCAAAATGGTATGGTACCAGCACAAAAACAGACATGGATAACAGAGAGCCCAGAAATAAATCCACACACCTATGGTCAATTTTCGACAAAGGAGACAAGACTATAAGGGAGGAAAGACAGTTTCTTCAGCAAGTGGTGTTGGGAAAGCTGGACAGCTGCATATAAATCAATGAAGTCAGATCACTCCCTCACACCTCTCTCACACCATATGCAAAGTAAACTCAAAATGACACCATAAATATCCCAGGAAGAATATAGGCAAAACATTCTCTGACATAAATTGTACCAATGTTTGCTTAGGTTAATCGCTCAAAAGACAACAGAAATAAAAGCAAAAATAAATAAGTGGGACCTAATTAAAGTTACAAGCTTTTGTACACCAAAGGAAACTATAAACAAAACGAAAAGACTACATACAGAATGGGAGAAAATATTTGCAAACAATGTGACCAACAAGGGCTTAATTTAGAAAAGACACAATCTAATAGTAGTAAACAACAACCCGGTCAGAAAATGGGCAGAAGGCCTAAACAGACATTTCTCCAAAGAAGAAGCACAGATGGACAAATTGGCATACGGAAAGATGCCCGACACTGCTAATTAGAGACATGCAAATCAGAGTTACAATGAAGTACCACCTCACACTGGTCAGAATGGCCATGATTCAAGAAATCTACAAATAACAAATGTTGGAGAAGGTGCGGAGAGAAGGGAGCCTCCCACACTGCTGGTGGGAATGTAAGTTGGTACAGCCACTGGGGAGAATGGTGTTATTATTAGGACTGTGTGTAAAATGTAACACAGGGCCTGGCACAGGTTCAATTTCTCTATATATCCGTATTTCAGCAATGCTGAGGGAATCCTGCACGCTCGCATCAGGTCTTCGGTGATGGGTGGGTCAAACTCTGTGCTGAAAAGCAGCAACACATTGTCTCCTATGGTGGCTTCTGACCTGAGCCTGGACTTCAACCACAAAGGAAGCAGAGGTTGGCAAGCGGCAGCAGAGAGGCGGCACCACGTCCTGCATTTGGGCCAGGCACAGGGTCCGTGCATTAAGTGCACTGTCTCATCAAAAAGTTATTTAAACACGCAAATAAGCCGTTCACTTGCTAGAAGAAAGAAACGCAGAGGCAGAAGTCCACATTCCAGTCACGAATGACCATTAACCTGCTTTACCATCTTGCCTGGCTTCCTGGGTGGCACAATGGTAAAGAATCTGCCTGCCAAGCAGGAGATGTCAGTTTGATCCCAGGATCAAGAAGATTCCCCTGGAGAAGGAAATGTCACTCGACTCCAATATTCTTGCCTGGAGAATCCCATGGACAGAGGAGCCTGGTGGGCTACAGTCCAGGGGTTGCAAAAGAGTCAGACATGACTGAGCGACTGAAAAACCACCACCACCATCTTGCCTAAGTCACTAAGTCTCTTTGGGTATTTTCTCACTCGCAGGAAAGGGATTGGAAGGAAACTCATTGGATGCTCTAAGGACTTCTGGAGGGTTGCCCCAGCACATGGTAACACTGGTTTTTGCGCAAGCCTTTAAAATTCACCTGTCCATGAAGTTGTGGCGAAGATCTCAAACTGAGAGAATGTGATAGGTCTTTTGCACACTTTTAAGCTCAAAACAAATGGCAGCCAACACTAGGTAGCACTTACTATGTGCCAGATACTGCTATAAATGCTTTTCATCTATTAAGCCATTTAATACACATAAAAAACCCATCCTATAGACAGTGAAGCTAAGGTACAGAGATGTTAAGTGAGTTGTCCGAAGTCACACAACTAAATAGTAGCGAAACTGGCATTTGAAATTCTCATGATTACTTAGTTGGAATAACCAATTAGTCAGAAATGATTATAATAACCATTGGTGTCTTCAGAAGTAGTTAACTGTCATTTGCTGTTGATAGTGCAAGTTAACAGCCTGATTCAGCCAGAATGGTGTAAATATTATAATATGGACAGGGATACAATTACAGAACAGGCAGCTCAAATAAAATCTTATATAAAATACCCATTAAAAAGTAAACACAAATAATAAAAAGCTTCTCTACAGTGAAGGAAACCATCAACAAAATGAAAGGGCAATCTACCAAATAGGAAAACTACTGCAAGTCATATGTCTAATAAAGGGTTAATATTCACAATGTACAAAGAACTCACAAAATCAATAGCAAAAAACCAAGAAATCCAATCGAAAAAATGAGTGAGGATCTGAACAGACATTTTCCAAAGATGACATACAAATGGCCAACAGATACATGAAAAGGTGTTTAACATCACTAATCAAGAGGAAAAAAAACACCATAGTGAGATATTATTGTGAATAATCTAGAGACACTTAAAAGTATGGAGAGGATCAGGGCTTCCCTGGTGGTCCAGTGGCTAAGACTCTGAGCTCCAGATTCAGGCAGCCTGGGTTCAATCCTTGGTCAGGGAACCAGATCCCACATGTCACAACTAAAGATCCTGTGTGCTGCAGCGAAGATCGAGGATCCCACATGCCTCAACTAAGACTGGGCACAAGCAAATAAATAGGGCAAGGATGTTGCTGTGTATGTTACATGCAAAGACCAAGTCATTTTATGTGAATACAAAGGACTTGAGCATCTGTGGATTTTGGTAACCACAGGGTTTCTTTGAGCCAGTTGCCTGCAGATACCAAAGGACAACAGTATTGGGGAAGCAATTAAAAGGAGCCCGATGCCAAAAAAAAAAAAAAAAAAATCCATTTACTAATAAGGTGCTCAGCTAGATTCTACAGCATTTCCTTAAAGATCTTTATATCTCATGAGAGAACAAACAGCAAGGAGAAACTGCTTCATGTTATTATTTTGATGGTTTTTAAACCTTTTCCCTTCCTGATAAAACAACCTATAGGACATGTGACATTTGGGGATTTTCAAGACTAATTCAAGAGAAAATTCAATTTGTCCTTCTGTTTTAGTGTGTGGCCAAAGAAGAATGTTAACCTACAAATTTCTTCACTTTAATTCTTTTTTCTTCCCGTCCTTATTAAAACATGTCAGCCTTTATGATCCTGCCTTCATGGTGTCCTTTCTCTTCCTCTCAGTCATTCTGTGGTCTTCAGAACTGGAAGTGTCATGGAATCATCAAACACACAGCACTCAGCGCTCACTGGCTGCGATCGGAGCCAGAGGGACCCGTCTCCCCACCCGGTGTGCAGGATTCCCTTCCCCAGACCCCTTCTGAGGCTGGGGAGTCTCCCTAAGCGCCTGTGGGTCACGGATGGAACCCTGGGGTCCAGGGCAGGGCTGCTGCTGGCCCAGCTGGTACGTGGAGAGGCTGGAGCTCTGCGCTGGGCTCCTGATGCTGGATCCAGCCCGGCTTTCCAGTACCACATTCGCTTTCTCACAAGGATACTGTGAGACGAATCAGATACATGAGGCTAAGAGAATCCCATGCGGCATTCTGATATAGGTCAGAAACGTGCTGTGACTGTGAAATCTCATTTTCCCATACACCACATGTTGGTGCTCTGGCAACTGGGGAGGGTTGTCATAAACATAATGCTTTTATTTCCTCTTACCCAGCTGGCTTTTATTCCGGGAAACTGGGGGTCTGTGTGTCTTTTTATTCTTCCATGTTGTCAGTGGCTCCCCCTCGCTCCCGTTTAAAATTTTCTAACGTTTACTCTTTGAGAAAGGATTGATTTGCTCTAATTAGAAGGAAAAGAAAGGATGAGAAGGAATAAAGGCTCTGTAACCGAGGGGCTTGCGTGATGGCGATCTGTGAGAGGCACAGGTCATGTGTAAGATGTATTTGCTTTATTTTCTGGTTTGCTGACTCTGGTCCAAGCCCACTGCCTCCTTGCCAGGCCACGAAACACATGTATACATGGACACAGGAAGGCATAAATAAATTTTATCCTCGGGGATGGTTGGCTCCGTGTCCCATATCAATCATCCAAGGGACGCCACTGGAGAAGGGGTTTTCTTTTTGGGGGACTGAAGAGACACCCACATAGGCTTTGTCAAGGCTGGAGAGTCAAGAGAAGCCAACAGCAAAAATCAGATTTCTGTTTGTGGAATGAACTGACCGTTAGCCTTTCCTGCACTTTGAGATCTTACTCATCCTTCACATCCCTGGGCAGGGCACAGTGTTGCCACACAGAAGCCTTGCAGCGAATATCCTAGCCGAGAGACATGCAGAGTGTGGGCGGGGAGGGAGGCAGGACACAGAGGAGGAAACGGGAGAGATAAAAAGGGAAAGACGATAGGGAAGGCAAGTGAGGACCTGGGGGAAAGAGAAGGGACGGGCTGGGAGGCAGAGGATCAGGGAGGAAGGCGAGGAGGTGCGAGGAAAAGCACAGGAAAGCAGGAAGGAGAGACACAGAAGGAAAGAACCAGAAGGAGAAGAGGAGAGATCTGGAGGGAAATGGAGAGAGGAAGGAGGGGAGAAAGGGGACAGTGGCGGTGAGGACCGCTCAGGCGCCCCAGAGGAGCCATGAGAACCAGCACGGGCTCGCGGGCGCCCCTGCTGGTCATGATCCGCACGCACTGCCCTTCTCCAACCCCTGTTGCGCTCCCTGTCTGCCCGCCCTACCGAGCGAGCACCTCATTAGTTCACCTCTGACTCTCAAGTTCCTTCATAAATACACCATTTCCTCATTTAGACTACAAGCTTTTAGAGAGCAGTGTCCTTTCTTAAATTTTTGTGCCCCGGCCACTCCCCGTTCTGCCTCCTCCGTAGAAAGCACCGAGTTTGTAAAAAAGCAGTGACTTAACCAAGCAGTCACTGGGTCCCTGGTACCCAAGTCAGTTATTTCTTGCTGTGAATGAGCAACTCCCTTTCTGCTTTTCACACAGCCAGATGGAAGTCTCCTTACCTCCAAAGCTTCCTATGCCACATGCTTTCCAGAGGCGCTGTGACGTCTGGAAAACACATTCATGATAGCCTGTCTAAGCAACAGAACACTCATTCACATACTGTGACAGGCGGCTACTCAGGAGAACACCAGAATATAAGTAATATTATAGATTATTCAGGCAGGGGGACTTCCCTGGTGGCCCAGTGGGAAAGACTTCACCTTCTGATGAAGACTTCACCTTCCAGTGCGGGGGGGTAGTGGGTTCGAGCCCTGGTTGGGGAGTTAAGATCCCATGTGAAAGGGCCAGTTGCTGAGTCGTGTCCAACTCTTTGCGACCCCATGGACTGTAGCCCGCGAGGTTCCTCTGTCCATGGGATTCCCCAGGCAAGAATACTGGAGTGGGCTGCCATGCTTTCCTCCAGGGGCTCTTCCTGATCCAGGGATTGAACCCAGGTCTCCTGCACTGCAGGCAGATTCTTTATATCTGAACCACCTGAGATTCCACGTGCTTTGTGGCCAAAACAACCCCAAAACATAAAACAGAAGCAATATTGCAACAATTTTCAATAAAGACTTTAAAAATGGTCCACACTGAAAAAAATCTACAAACAAAAAAAGATTATTCAGGTAGGCAATCTCACAAACACTACTTGGAACATTTTCTCCAAGCTTATCGCCTAGCTATCATCTGGGGAAGAATGTTCTCCAATTAAGGTCTATTTTGCACCTCCTTGGAACTGACAAGATATTTTATCTATTTCACAGGAATGCTTCTAGTACACGGATGCAAATGGTTTGGCCCTCTGGTGGGAAACGAGCATGTCATGAGCACCCAAGTCTGTTACCAAACACGGTGTCATGTCCCAGATGGCAGCTCTTTCTAAAAAAAACTAGCCTCTGTGGCCCCATTATATTGAGTCTGGTTTCCAAATCAAATCTTTCACTTTGTGAGTTTTAGGAAGAGGCTGCTGGTATGTAGGTGGGGAGCCAGAGACACTTGGAGAACTGGGTCTGAATCTCTTAGACAGTATTGGGGGAAGATCAGAGGTCTCCCTGCTCTTCACTGTTAAGACAGAAAATATTCATCTGCTGATGCTCAGATGTGACTTCTGCAAGGCTTAGGATGAGCCAGTGAGCTCAAAAGGCTCTGGGCTGATGTAAGACATTCTAGGTATTGATCACAAAGCATTTTCAAGACAGTGTTGCCTGTTTGGAAAAGCTTACCTGCCTGTGCCCGGGGCACGAGTTTTGACTCAGTAAAGCTTCAGGAAGCCATCTCCCCCCAACCACCCTGACACTGTCTTCCTCTGAATGCATCTTTCTGATTTGATCATATGTTTGTGACACAAGAGAGCTGAGCAAATGAGAGTGAGTGGTTTAGAAGAGGCAGGAAAGAACAACAACAACAACAACAAAAATGCAGCAGAAACAGTATTTAACTGGAAAATGGACTATTTGGGGATACAGTTTTAGGGACCCATGTGCAATGTACATGCCCATCCTAACTTAAATTAATTCCTGTCTCTCCTTCCATTTCTGACCATCCGTATCCTCATCTGTGGCCTTCAGGGAACTCCTAAGAAAAACAGCTCTGCTACAGGCTGGACGGAAGCTGCTTTCCTTGTTCCTGTCTGCATGTGTGTGCTGAGTGACTCAGTCGTGTCTGACTCTTTGTGACCCCATGGATTGTAGCCTGCCAGGCTCCTCCATCCATGGGATTCTCCAGGCAAGAATATTGGAGCAAGTTGCCGTATCCTTCTCCGGGGATCTTTCTGACCTAGGGACCTAACCCAGATATCTTGTATTATTGCAAATGCCTTCTGTACCATCTGAGCCACCAGGAAAGCCCATCAAAACGGCAAGGCAGAATCGAAATGTTAGCTTAACAGCAGTGGTGATGGTGACTCTGTCTGATCTCAAGGAAACCATACTGTGCTAAGTGGAATTTCTACAAAGGCCTCTCAGGACTTCCCTTGGTGGTCCAGTGGTTAAAAAATCCACCTTGTCATGCAGGGGACTCGGGTTCAATCCCTGGTCAGGGGATTAAGATCCCACGTGCCACAGAGCAACTAAACCCATGTGCTGCAACTTCTGAGCCCAAATGCCACAACTAGAGAGTCCACGCGCTGCCAGTAAGAGATTCTGCACGATGCAGCGAAGATCCCGCGTGCTGTAGCTAAGACTCAGCGCAGCCAGGTGAACAACCACAGGAGCAAGTGATAAAAAGCAGGAGCCCTCTCACTAGAGTCAGCAAGCATCCCGAGCTGCGGAAGCCAGGCTGAACTCCCCATCTTCACGCAACATTCACCAAAACTCGGGGGGACTGTGACCCTCAGCTTGTCCTGACTAACCAGAGCCGGCGCCAGGAACTAACCAGGATTAATTAACAGGATTAACCAGGCTGCTGTGCAGAAGAATGTCAGCGGCGGGGCCGTGGCCCTGCAGGGTCCTGAGCCTCCCGGTAGCAAATGTGACGACAGGGCCCTGGAGGGCACTCAGAGGACAAACCAATCGTCGTTTTACTATCTGCTGAGATTCTGAGGCTGTGGGATTCCAGTCTAGAGCCGTAATCTGCTCTCTGGATTAAAAGTCTTAAATATCCTCTCAGCCTCACTGGGTTAGAAAGAATATTTGGTCCAGTCCCTGGCACCCAGAAGTTTTAGTCAGAACATTCTTTTTTAATATAAAGTAAAAGTGAAAGTGAAATCGCTCAGTCGTATCCGACTCTTTGCGACCCCGTGGACTGTAGCCTACCAGGCACCTCTGTCCATGGGATTTTCCAGACAAGAGTACTGGAGTGGGTGCCATATTTAAATTTTATATATAAATATTAAAATGTTTTATATTTATGTATAAATATTTATGTTTATACTTATGTATAAATATTTTATGTTTTGTATTTACGTATAAATATTTTATATTTTTAATATTTATGTATAAATATTTATATATTGTAATATCTATGTATAGATTTATTTTAATATTTATGTATATTGATATACTTATGTATAAATATTTATATAATACGTATATTTATATAAATACATGTTTATATATAGGAGAGTGAAAAGGTTGGCTTAAAGCTCAACATTCAGAAAACTAAGATTATGGCATCTGGTCCCATCACTTCATGGGAAATAGATGGGGAAACGGGAAACAGTGTCAGACTTTATTTTGGCGGGCTCCAAAATCACTGAAGATGGTGATTGCAGCCATGCAATTAAAAGACGCTTATTCCTTGGAAGGAAAGTTATGGCCAACCTAGACAGCATATTCAAAACAAGAGATATTACTTTGCCAACAAAAGTCCGTCTAATCAAGGCTATGGTTTTTCCAGTGGTTATGTATGGATGTGAGAGTCGGACAGTGAAAAAACCTGAGCACCGAAGAATTGATGCTTTTGAACTGTGGTGCTGGAGAAGACTCTTGAGAGTCCCTTGGACTGCAAGGAAATCCAACCAGTCCATCCTAAAGGAGATCAGTCCTGGGTGTTCATTGGAAGGACTGATGCTGAGGCTGAAAACTCCAATACTTTGGCCACCTCATGAGAAGAGCTGACTCATTGGAAAAGACTCTGATGCTGGAAGGGATTAGGGGCAGGAAGAGAAGGGGATGACAGAGGATGAGACGGCTGGATGGCATCACCGACTCGATGGATGTGAGTTTGAGTGAACTTGGTGATGGACAGGGAGCCCTGGCATGCTGCGATTCATGGGGTTGCAAAGAGTCGGACACAACTGAGTGACTGAACTGAACTGAACTGAATGTTTATATATATATATATGCTTTTTACCTCTGGCATGAGGAAAGAATTTGACAGTCCCACTGAGCATTTGAGCCAGGAGATGGAGGGCTGTCTGGAGGAGATGCCGTGTGTTTTCTCTGTGAGGGTAATGCTGTCTTCTAAAATGAAACTATAAGAGGAAATGGAATTCCCCTGCTGGAAAAGTCCAAGGGCCAGACACCAGGTGTACGAATCCTCTCCTCAGTGAGGGATACCGCACCGATCTCAGCTGAGCAAGGGGGTGACGGGCCCTGCTTTGAGGGTGAGAGTGGAGCAAGAACTCCTGAGCTGCTCGCCGTCAAATAAGTGACTATACCTGGACATCCGTGCACACGCTCACACACACCTCACGGGTGCACACGTTGACATGCACTGACGGGGCAGAGGGGACTAGCGCCCTGCCATGATTACACGGCTAACAAGTGGGTTTCTAGTGAAATGACCACTGCTTTCTCAAAAGGCTTCCCGCTTGGGGTTTCTAGAAAGGGGAGGAGAGAAATGTCAACAGTCCGAGGGAAGGATGATAGCAACAATAGAAATCATTTCTTGAGGGCTCATTCTATGCCAAGAACACTGGTGCGGGCGGTATTTCATTTACTCCTCCAAAGGTAGCGGTGATACCAGGAAGGGTGACACTGCAGAAGGAAAGCACAGCCAAGGAGCCCTTCCAAGGCTGCTTTCAACAAAGGACGTTGTATTGCTCCTCCTCCTCTCTTCTGAATTCACAAGTGTTTGCTGTACCTCGAGCCCAACCCCATCCAAGTGAGGGGAGACCACAGGGAGGGCAGTGTCACGATTCTGAATATCGAGACTCTCCCAATCACTCAGCTTCCCTGGTGGCTCAGTGGTAAAGAATCCACCCGCCAACGGAGGAGATGTGAGTTTGATCTCTGGATCCGGGAGATCCCAGATGCTGCAGAGCCACTAAGCCCGTGCGCCGTATCCTGAGCCTGTGCTCTAGATCTGGGAACCGCAGCTACTGAAGCCCATGCTCCTGAGAGCCCACGCTCTGCAGTAAGAGAAGCTACAGCAGTGAGAGGACTCAACACGGCAGCAAGGGGGGCCCCCACCTGCCGCCAGCTAGACAAAGCCCACGCAGCAGTGAAGACCCAGCACCGCCAAAACAAAATCATCTTTTGGAAGAAGTTACAGAAAGACCCTGACAATCCCCTCCTTCCACAGGGACGGTCTACCCCGCCCCCAGCAGTGGGAGACTCAAGAGGGCATGGATCTCTACGACTGCAAACCACCTTTTGTTCCAGCTGATTTCTCTCGAAGGTGAAGCATAAGGCCCATGAGCAAGGTCGCTTGTTTGCGGGCTCGTGCACTGGTTGGATCATCTGCATCAAGACAAGACGACAGTGCAGCCCTACAGTCGATCCTGACCACTGGAGAGTCAGCATGACCGACGTGTGCTGAGGTCAGAGAGCTGCAGGCCACGGGCCCGGTCCTGTACCCCCCATGAACCTTGCTGCCCTCAACGTAAGACTTGCTTATTTCCATTGGCCTTCCCAGCAGGACACTTAGCAGGCCGCCCAGGGACAGGCCCAGCATCTCTGTCCCTTCCAGGGCTGCCTGAGGCCGTCTTGGTGAATGACACCACTTTATTTCGACAGTGAATAAATCACTGCAAAATCACTCCAAAATCACTGCAGATGGTGACTGCAGCCATGAAATTAAAAGACTTACTCCTTGGAAGAAAAGTTATGACCAACCTAGACAGCAAATTAAAAAGCAGAGACACTACTCTGCCGACAAAGGTCTGTCTAGTCAAAGCTATGGCTTTTCCAGTAGTCGTGTATGGATGTGAGAGTTGGACTATAAAGAAAGCTGAGCGCCAAAGAATTGATTCAACTCAATGGACATGAGTTTGGGTGGACTCCGGGACTTGGTGATGGACAGGGAGGCCTGGCGTGCTGCAGTCCATGGGGTCGCAGAGTCAGACATGCCTGAGTGACTGAACTGAACTGATTTCAACAGAGGCCAGAGGCCCCTCTCACCGTTCACCGGGATCTGATACTTACATTGAGCTTTTTGTCCCTTCTTTTTTGGCGCACAATCGCCTCCATGGGCTAGGAGCACAGCTGTCTGCAGAGGAGGAAAACTAGCCTCTGAGAAGAGAGGCGTGATGTCCTGAGCTGGGTGTGCCTCTCGAGGTGCATAGCTGAGAAGAACTTTTGTAGTCATTTGTTTTTCCATTTGGGGAATGATGCTAAATACCACCGCTAACACAGTTTTCTTGAGAGTTCTATCAGATCTTTATGTAATTTGAGGTGATTTTCCTCTATTGTGTCGAGCCCTTAGCATAGAGTTCCGGGAGGACACGGCCAAAGGGTAATGTGCCGCTCTGACCTTGTATCTCCCTTGTTGTGGGGACTTTCAAACCAAACTGCACTTTCAAATCCCTCATATGCTGCTCAAAGTCATCTGATGTCTGCTGAAAGTCAGTGTCATTTTCGATAACTGCTTTTCTTTCTACAGGGACAAAAGCAAGGAAAAGAAGACATTCTCTGCCAAAAACTGAGTTCTTGTGACGAAGTACAGACAGACCTCCATCCGCTATTATATCCCTAACACAGATCCCACGGGTTCAACCTGCAGCCAGCGACCAACGTCCTAAGTTTTCGCAATGCCAGTTGAGAAAAAGGGCTTACCTTGGAATCCAGCTGCTGCATGTATGACCAGAGATACTCTATATTGGCTCCGAAAGGATGGACGTGAAGAAACGTGGATATGATGCCTGAAATGAAGAGGGCAAACGGCTGTTACTGAGAGGCAAGTAAAAATCTCAGGCGAATATTGTCATCTGACCCCACTGACAGGTTTGTCAGGGCCGAGGTGTGGTCTTGCCACTTGTATCCGCGGTCGGCAAGCATTCAGTAATAGCCTGTTTTGAAGACAGTAATAGTAGCGGGGCCAACAGAACACTTTCTCCTGGAATGACAGTGTTAGAAAAGCGAGACTGAGAAAATACACAAATGAATAAAGGTATTTCCAAACAGAGGTTTCTGGCAGCATTTCAACTACCAATTTTATGCTTGATTTACCAATATAAAATTGTAGTTATTGGAAGTATCAAGTGATCCCCTTCCTCCCCTTTCTTCCTCTTGGTGGACTTCGCAATATGAAAATGGCTCCTGTGGCTGTGTCAGAGAGCACACTGCCTCCAATTCCCCTGGTAATTACCCCTGCTAGTTAAAGGAAATATTTAGTCCCTCTTTTCCCTCACTGCCACCGAAAGAAGCACAAATCCTCTGCTATTTCCCCCTGGCTGTTGCTGTTGTTTCAAGGGAGCCAGCCCGCTCTCCCCTCTCTGCTGTAATTTACAAGATCATTTTAAAAGGCCTGGGAATGGATGGTTTGGCTGGAGTCTGATTATAAATCAGAGGGCTTTTTCCATCGTGAAATTCAACTGTCAACATTGCACTGACGAATGAAAAGCTGAATGTCGGGGTTAGGGCTGAAGGAAGAGCATCACCCTCCTACCATCCCCACTCCTACATCCAAAATCAAAACAGTGAAAACGAGACCGTTGACCCCACAGGCTGTACACTCCTGTTTATTAAGAAACCGTGTTCAGACTGATGTTTTTGGCTTCTCTTTGAAACAGGCTTTGAGATGAATCACGTTTGAGGATGAGCCCCCTGATGTTCTATTTATTGGGACGTTTTGGTGCTTGAGAGCCAAAGGTCAAAGGAAAGACCCACACTGGTATGCGACACTGCGCTTGGTCATCGTATCAACTGCAGGGTGTCCTGGGACTACCCTGGGATAGGATCTCATGGCCCTCTGAGCTCCTGTGAGATGCCTGGAATGCCCCAGATGAGTGTCAGGTTTTAAAGAAAAAATTCCCAGTTTATCCTTAGGCTGAGAACAGAGAACCAAGAGGTCTACACAAGTACCCTTAAGGCCTGTCCTCAGAGCACGTTAGTGGGTGATTTCTTGCACAGTGAAATGAGGAACATAGAAGCACTTTCCCATAAAGCTGAAATCTCAGTTTTCAGAGATTGACCTTTACCCTGAAATACAAAGAGCTACTGTTTATTCTGATATTATGTCCTTCTCTGAAATAATGGTGATGATAAGTTAGGGATGGAGTAAAGGGACAGAATAGTTGATTAAATAGTTAATCCCACTAGGGGACTATAGGTAAAGGAAAAAGTATGGGAGACCCCTATAAATTAATGACCTCTAGGACATCTATGCTCTCTGCACACCTAAGAAATAATTTATGGAAAGGTGTCATTTCAAAGTGAAAGATCCTCATTGTACTGAGACCTGAAATAATTTTTTCCATACTGCCATGACAGTAACCTCCTTGGATCACGAGGTACAAGGAAATGTCCCCCCTCTCCACCAACAAAGAGGAGGAACTGAGGATGGAAGCGTAATGTCTACTCAAGAATGAGGAAGAAGGCAGTCCTTTCCCGCTCCCTACTTTTCCTTTGATCCTAAACGGTAGCCCTCTAAGTTCTTGGGGCTCACAACCTCCTGCCCACCTGCTTGTAAGCCTCGCATGCGAAGTATTCTAGTGAATCACTTCTTATCCATCACTTTGCCTCTTGCTGAATTCTTTCTGTGCTGAGGCATAAAGGACTAGAGCTCTGGAGCCCTCTGAAATGCCACTGAGCAGTTTCAGATAGCAGGTAGAAATGGTAGTGTTAATCTAAGTGGCAAGCAGCCATTTTTAAAAACTTTTTATTTTGTATTGGGGTTCAGCTGATTAAAAATGTTGCGATAGTTTCAGGTGAACAGCAAAGGGATTCAGCCATCTATATATATATGTATCCATTCAGCCCCTAACTTCCCTCCCAGCCAGGCTGCCACATAATATTGAGCAGAGTTCCATGTACTCTACAGCGGTCCTTGCTGATTATCCATTTTATATAGAGCAGTGTGTACAGGCAACCATAAGTTCGCTCTCTAAGCATGTGAGTCTCTTTCTGTGTTGTAAGTTCATCTGTATCATTTCCTTTTAGATGCCACATATAAGGGATGTCATACGCTATTTCTCCTTCACACTTCCCTTAGTGTGACAGTCTCTAGATCCACCCATGTTGCTGCAGATGGCAAACAGCCATTTTTAATATACTTAAGTGGAATTGTTTTGTCCCTCTCCTACCGCTTCATTTGCTAATTTGTGTTTGAACTATCTCCCTATGCCTGGAATTCTCAAATCTGGTGAGGTGGCATTGTAAGTAATTCTGTCACCAGTATAGAAGCTTGTGAATGATTTACTTAGAAAGTAAATTAGAAGTCTTAAAAAAAAAAATACTTTGTTATTTGCATTCCTTAGGTGGGAGAGAGGGGACAGAATTCTCATGGGGAATTGCTTCTATTTCAGGATGGTGAGTGGTGCTTCTCCGCTGTCCCAGGCTGAGGACGACTGGTCCTATGTCCACTGCTTTCCACAGAGAGCTTCTGACAAATGGTGGGCAGACCCCTGCCCCCTGTAAAGGGGAAAGGCGGAGGACAGGGAAGGGAGGGGCAGTCAGTGCTGGCTTTGTGGGAAGGCGAGGGTGTTCCCAGTAAGCAGCTCTTTGCTTTTCCTCTCAAATGCGATGCTTCCAGGGAGGAAGGAGGTACCTCAAGAGAGCAGCCTGGAGAGACTAGAGGGGTCCTGCAAGAGAGGGACGGGCATTCCTTTCCCTGGTGGGACATCCACTTAGGCAGCAGACCGACTGATCCGGCTTTGCTGTGAGCCGAGCACAGGGGAGATGGCGGGGCTGAGACGGGGAGCGGTGTGGTGCTGCAGCCTGTGGGTGACAGGACTGTGAGCTTCCCATGGGACACGGGGGCATCTCAGAAGGTGGATGGGCTTGAGAAGTCTTACAGGTATTGCAGGGGCTCCAGCAAAAAGAGAAAACAACATTTTTCACATTAATATCCCTACGGGACAAAGACTCCTCAGCATCTCCTGGGTAACCCAGCTTCTCCGTGAATACCCCTGGGGGTGTGCCATGAAGTTAAATGCCCCCAATAGGATGGACAGTATGGTTTAGAAGAGAGCGGGGTGGGGCCGAGGGGGAGTGACTGACAACTCTGGGCCTAAAGAGATGAAGATATGAAGGAGGAAATTTAGGGATACTGGAGATGGGAGGACCTGGAATGGCTGCTTTTCTTGCCTCTGTGATGCTGGCATCCCTCACTGCTTACAGTCCCTCAGCCCCTAATCTTGAGTCTCTATCCCCAAGGAACTTTGCCCTTCGACAGTATTTGTGTTCAGGTTCAGCAGCAGGAATATAGTATACATTTACAGTAAATGTATGCTGAGGGGCCTTCCTGGTGGTGCAGTGGCTGAGACTGCAAACTCCCAATGCAGGGGGCCCAGGTTCCATCCCTGCTCTGGAACTAGATCCAGTGTGCTGCCTCAAAGATTGAAGATCTCATGTGCTACAACTAAAAGACCCGGAGCAGCCAAAGAAATAAGTTTAAAAAAAACCGTGGTTCAGTGGCTAAGTCATGTCCGGCTCTTTGCGACCCTGTGAACTGCAACACGCCAGGCTTCCCTGTCCTTCAGTCTCCTGGAGCTTGCTCAGACTCACGTCCATTGAGTTGGTGATGCCATCCAGCCATCTCACCCTCTGTCACCCCCTTCTCCTCTTGCCCTCTATCTGTCCCAGCATCGGATGTACCTTGAATGAATTTATCCTCTAGAACTGAGAATAGCTAGTATACTTCTTTAACATTTCTACTGTTCTGTTATTGATAAATGAGGAGAAATAAGAACCTTAAAAATTGGTACCAGTACTCACTAATGATATCATACTTTCTCAAAAGCAGATAACTTTGAGGTATTGTTCATCAGTGATTCCTGCCCTTCACGCATGTTCTTAAGGATTCAAGAGAGTAACCTGGATATTTTGGGTGCAGAAACTTCTTACTGAAACTATTTTGCTCATAAAGCTAAGAGGGAAGATGCTCATGTGATTTCTAGATATGTCTCTAAAGTCAGATTAGAGACCCTAATCCAGACATTAGTCTTTTTCCCTAGGAGAGTATTTAGAACCATCTTAGTGGTAGCTGATATTAACAAGCCATTAGCTTTTCTTTATAAAAGTTTAAGGAGTTGTCACTAGATACCTGTGGGGCCAAAAGAAAGTTAAGTCGCTCAGTCGTGTCCAACTCTTTGCGACCCCGTGGACTGTAGCCCACCAGGCTCCTCCGTCCATGGGATTCTCCAGGCAAGAACACTGGAGTGGGTTGCCATTTCCTTCTCCAGGGGGTCTTCCCAACCCAGGGATCGAACCCAGGTCTCCCGCATTAGAGGCAGACGCTTTAACCTCTGAGACACAGCAGGAAGTTAAATAAAGGTTCTCCAAGCTCTTCCTCTGGATGGGAACCAAGTTATTCAGTATTGCTAGAGACACAGTAGAAACGGGAAACGCGAGTCTTCATCTCTGGCAAGTCCTGCACCCCACCCTACTCCTCCTCCCTCCTCCCCTGCCCATCCCAGCAGCATTGCCAGAAGCATCAGTCATGCCATCTGAGAACATGTAGTTTCCAGGCCCTGGTTCTGGATCAGTTCATCTTAGGGAAGCTTTCTAAATAATCAACTAAAGCTTCTCGCTACATTGCTTCAGTCGTGTCCGACTCTTTGTGACCCTATGGATTGTAGCCCACCAGGCTCCTCTGTCCATGGGGATTCTCCAGGCAACAGTACTGGAGTGGGGTGCCACGGGGATCTTCCCCACCCAGGGACAGAACCCATGTCTCTTATGTCTTCTGCATTGGCAGGTGGGTTCTTTCCCACTACCATTGCCTGGAAACCCTCCTTTAAAGGAACCGGGAGATTTCCTGAGACTGGAAAAAAAAAGATAGGTATAAATCAAAATCTAATCTATAAACCCAGAAATGGAAACTATGGTTCTCTGGAAGACCATGAAGACCATAAGGCTTGGTAAAAGGAACACAAGGAACTGAGGCTGGAGAACCCAGCCATTACTGAACTGATGGATGTCCAAAGGGATGGATTCAACAGCTGGTCTTGGTTTGATCCATGGAGAAGCAAGGTCTCCACGTTTAAGACTGGATTTCCCAACAGTGGAAAGTACAACTCTAAGTAGCTAATTTAAGAAAATTAAGAAGAAACAGAGGAGGCTATCGTACTCTTGGATTTTCAACACAGCTCAGGGCCGAGCTTATAAAGAAACACAAGCCAGCTCTATACACCATGTAGCAAACCCCTCACTAGGAAGACCCACTTAAACAAGCACATTGAGACATTTGCAGCTTTTCCCACTGAAGTCATCTAGCCCATTCTTGATGTCAGACCTCGCTAAGAGCAAGGGAGCAGCATTTCAATTAGATCTGTATGGATTCATTTCCTTAGCAGCATTTGGGTACCACGTCCTAGGGAGTATTGCATTGCACAGACAGACAAGGTTCCTGCTCTTGGAGAACTAATTTTCTAGGTAAGCAACACAGCTGATAAACACAAAGATTAAAAATAAAAAGAGGACTTCCCTTGTGGTCCAGTGTTTGGGAATCTGCCTGCCAGTGTGGGGACATGTGTTCAATCCCTGGTCTGGAAAGATTCCACATGCCTCGGAGCAGCTAAGCCCGTGAGCCACGACTGCTGAGCCCACAGGCTGCAACTGCTGAGGCCCCTGCACCCGAGGGCCTGTTCTGCAGCCAAGAGAAGCCAGCACAGAGAGGAGCCTGCACTCCACAACTAGAGAGCAGCTCCGCTCGCTGCAGCTGGTCCACGTGCAGCAACAAAGACCCACCCAGCACAGCCAAAAATAAAATAAAAAAAAAGGAGATACTTTCAGATGGTGAACACAGTGCAAAAAAAAATAGGTAATAGGACAGCACTGGGAGTGGCCCCACGCTTGGAGGAAGGCTGCTTTACAGGAGGTCAATGAAGGTGAGCTTGCCCGAGGGCCAGGTGAGGAGTCAGCTACAGTGAGCCGGGGGAAGATGACTCAGGGAGAGGCGACAGCACGTGCAAAGGGCCTGAGGTGGGAACGAGGTGGCAGGAACACACGTGGCTGGGGAGCGACCCAGTGTGCACTCAGAGGTGGGTGGGGGGCCAGACCACACAGGGCCCCCACTTCAGGAGGCTGGATGGAGCTGTAAATACAGCAGGAAGCTAACGGAAGGTTCTAAGCAGGGACACGATGTGAACTGAATCACGTTTTAACAATTTCATTCAAGCGGCTGTGCAGCAAACAGACAAAAGGGAAACTGGCAGACAAATTAGAAGCATTTGCAACAACCCCTGGATCACTGAAGAAATCACAGAAGAAATTTAAAAAGATACCTGGAAACAAAACGAAAACACGATGCTCCAAAACCTACGGAATGCAGCACAAACAGTTCTAAGAGGGAATTTTATCGTGATGCAGGTTTACTTCAGGAAACAAAAAAATCTCAAATAACCTAAACTTACACCTAAAGCAACTAGAGCAAGAATAATAAACAAAACCCAGAGTTAGTAGAAGGAAGGAAATCATAAAGATCAGAGCAGAAATAAATGAAATAGAGGCTTAAAAAACAACAACAAAAAGCTGGCTCTTTGAAAACATAAACAAAACTGATAAACCATGAGCCAGACTCAGCAAGAAAAAAAGAGGGTGCAAGTCAATAAAATAAGATATGAGAGAGGAGAAGTTATAGCCTTCACCACATAAATACCAAGGATCATAAGAGACTACTATGAGCAGCTATATATACCAATAAAATGGAAAATCTAGAAGAAATGGACAAATTCTTAAAACTAAAAGTACAATCTCCCAAGACTGAACCAGGGAGAAACAGAAAATGTTAACAGGTCAATGACCAGGCCTGTAACTGAGTCAGAATTAAACTCCCAGCAAACGAAAGTCCAGGCCAGATGGCTTCACAAGTGACGTCTACCATTTAGAGAAGAGTTAACAGTTAGCCTTCGGAAACTATTAAAAAGAAACTGCAGAGGACCTAACACTTCCAAACTCATTCTATGAAGTCACAGTCACTCTGACACCAAAACCAGGCAAAGAATTACAAGATAAGAAAACTACAGGCCAATATCACTCATGAGCATACATACAAAAATTCTCAACAAAATACTAGCAAACCAACTCTAACAATATATTAAAAATATCATACACCATGATCAAGTGGGATTAATCCCAGGGAAGCAAGGAGATTTCAGTATCTGAAAATCAATCAATGTGATATATCACATTAACAAAGACTACAATAGGTGCAGGAAAAAGCTTTTGATAAAATGCATCATCAATTCATGATAAAAACTCTAGAAAGTGGGTACAGAGGGAACATACCTCAATGTAATACACGGATTTCTTTTTCTCTTAGTGAAAGAAAGTGAAGTTGCTCAGACATGTCCGACTCTTTGCTACCCCAAGGACTACAGCCTATCAGGCTCCTCCGACCATGGGATTTCCCAGGCAAGAATACTGGAGTGGGTTGCCATTTCCTTCTCCAGGGCATCTTCCTGACCCAGGGATTGAACATGGGTCTCCCGCACTGCAGGCAGATGCTTTAGCATCTGAGCCACCAGGGAAGCTTTTCTCTTATGGACTCCTATTTTTTAAAATTGTACTGATACTGGCATAAAAACAAACATAGATCAATGGGACAGAATAGAAAGCCCGGAAAGAAACCCACACACTCATGGCCAACTAATCTGCAACAAGCGAGACAAGACTATATAATGGAATAAAGACAGTCTCTTTAACAAGTGATGCTGGGAAAACTGGAACACCTACATGTAAAAGGGTGAAATTAGAACATTCTCCAACATCGTACACAAAAATAAACTCAAGATGGATTCAAGACTAAATGTAAGACTGGGTACTATAAAACTAGAGGAAAACATAGGCAGGGCACTCTTTGACATAAATTGCTGCAATATTCTTTTAGATCTGTCTCCAGAAGGCTTAGCTCTGCAGAAGAATAGCTGTCCTTAGACGCAGTCATATCTTGCTGGAAATCAGTAGAGGCCTAACCAGCAGTCTGGGGAGTCAGCAGGGAGGGGTTATGCGAAATCTGGGTCTCCCCCTAAGCCGCTGGGGACAGTTGCCTGTGGGCGGCTGCAGAGGGACAAAGCATTTATGAGAAGTGGAGAGAGGCAAGACGGTGAGTGGGTGGCAGAAGGCTGATCAAACACTTCCGGCCTTTGGTCTAATGTTTCTCAGCGCCCTGGGATTTAAAAAACCTTTAATTGTCCAAAAAGTAGGTTTTCCCACTTATTTGTTGATTATAATACCGGATCTCAGACAGCTTTTTAAAACAGTGGCTTTCTCCCTTAATTTTAAAATTAATTTTTATTGGAGTATAGTCGCTGTACAATGTTGTGTTTCTGCTGTACAGCAAAATGAATCAGCCCCATGTATACATACATTCCCTCCTTTTTGGACTTCCTTTCCATTCAGGTCACCGAAGTGCATTAAGCAGACTTTCTTATGTTATACAATATTATTGCAGGTCTGGCGCTGACAGTCAAGAATCTGCCTGCAATGCAGGAGACCCGGGTTCGATCCCTGGGGTGGGGAAGATGCCCTGGAGAAGGGAATGGCAACCCACTCTAGTATTCTTGCCTAAAGAATTCCACGGACAGAGGAGCCTGGTGGGCTACAGTCCACAGGGTCATGAAGAGTTGGACACGACTGAGCGACTAACACTTTTCACACTGTACAATACATTCTCATTAGTTATCTGTTTTATATGTAGCATCGATAGTATATATGTCTGTCTTATTTTTAACTAAACTGCTGAGACTGCACTTGGCTCTTTCAGTAAGTTGCTCCTTGTGTCTGAACTGGCCTTGGAAACTCCCCATCTATCCAGAGGAACTCTATCCATCCTGTAGGACGCCCTCAACTGTCCTTTCATCCCAAAAGGCATCTGCAGCAGAAGCAGCTCCTTGGCTGTGTTTCTGATTTGACTTCCATCGTCACTGACTACTTTCTTTCTCGTTAGTCTATAAAGTTCTCGAGGGGAGAGCTCGTCTCATCAGCACCATCAGCTAACACACACCTTGGCACATGGTAGGCCGCTAGTCCCTGAAACAGACCCAGAGGTGCCTGCTTCAGTACCACCTCAGATGTTAGTCTCACAATAAACCGAACCTTATGGCAGAAAGTGAAGAGGAGCTAAAGAGCGTCTTGATGAAAGTGAAAGAGGAGAGTGAAAAAGTTGGCTTAAAGCTCAACATTCAGAAAACAAAGATCATGGCATCTGGTCCCATCACTTCATGGGAAATAGATGGGGAAACAGTAGAAACAGTGTCAGACTTTATTTTTTGGGGCTCCAAAATCACTGCAGATGGTGACTGCAGCCATGAAATTAAAAGACACTTACTCCTTGGAAGAAAAGTTATGACCAACCTAGACAGTATATTCAAAAGCAGAGACATTACTTTGCCGACTAAGGTCCGTCTAGTCAAGGCTATGGTTTTTCCTGTGGTCATGTATGGATGTGAGAGTCGGACTGTGAAGAAGGCTGAGCGCCGAAGAATTGATGCTTTTGAACTGTGGTGTTGGAGAAGACTCTTGAGAGTCCCTTGGACTGCAAGGAGATCCAACCAGTCCATTCTGAAGGAGATCAGCCCTGGGATTTCTTTGGAAGGAATGATGCTAAAGCTGAAGCTCCAGTACTTTGGCCACCTCATGCGAAGAGTTGACTCACTGGAAAAGACTCTGATGCTGGGAGGGATTGTGGGCAGGAGGAGAAGGGGACGACCGAGGATGAGATGGCTGGATGGCATCACGGACTCGATGGACGTGAGTCTGAGTGAACTCCGGGAGTTGGTGATGGTCAGGGAGGCCTGGCGTGCTGCGATTCATGGGGTCGCAAAGAGTCGGACACGACTGAGCGACTGAACTGAACTGAACTGGGCATGAGGACAAAGACTCTGCCGATTAAACAGCCTGCTCAGATGATTCCTTTCCACAGTACAAAGTGTTAGTTGCTCAGTTGTGTCTGACTCTTCGTGATCCCATGGACTGTAGCCCACTAGGTTCCCTGTCCATGGAATTTTTCAGGCAAGAATCCTGGAGTGGGTTGCCATTCCCTTTTCCAGGGGATCTTCCCAACCCAGGGATCGAACCCAGGTCTCCTGCATTGCAGGCAGATTCTTTACCGTCTGAGCCACCAGGGAAGCCCTTTTCCACAATAAAACTGGTAATTTTTACGTAGGCTCTTGACAAGAGTTTGTTGGTTTATTGATACGGACGTTTGTGTCACGGAAACAAGATTTCGGTCGATGACTCATTCTCTATGGTCAGTAGCTTTCAGACAAGAACACACTCCCTAGATTCCTTTTCTCAGGTGCAGCCTAAATAAAGCCTTAACCCTTTTCACTGAAAACACCAAAAAGTTGCCACTCAACCTTCTATAAGTGTTTTTATCCATAGTTCCTTCATCTGCTTTCTAATACCCATATGTTAGGGGGAACCTTCCAATTCAGATGCAGGCTGGCTGTGAGCAGGTGGGTTACATAGTGAGAGCGATGGATATGGTGGTCATGGGAGGAGGGGGTGGGCTTGATGTGAACAATCATCTTGGTTACACATAAAATGTGTGTCGTGACCTACAGAGGGGCCACAGGCCACAGTGATATGTAAAGAAGCCTGCTTGATCATTAAGAATGTGAGGATGGTTCTCAGGGGTACGGGTAAATTTTGAATAACAACTTCATAAACAGAGTTGTTGAGAAGGTTTGGGCTGTATTTGGATGGGATTTACAATGATGACTAGCCCTGATGGGTGCTGATCAAGGCTGCTGGGAATGGAAATCTATTATGTTAGAATTAATTAAAAAGCACGAGAAGATGGAGTGATACAGAGTTAGACTGTCAACATCTCCTCAGAGCTATCTGCTTATCAATAAAAAATGTTGATCCATTCTTCGTAACAATAGCCAGGGGTTTCCAACTGAACATAGCTCCAAAGCTTTGGTTCTAAACCAAAAGTATTGACTCATTCCCTCCCACATGAATTCAATGCATGCCAAATCCAACATGTAGGGCACATGTGAAATGAACCAGGAGTTCTGGCATAGACACTGGGCAATGTCAAGCTGACCTAATGTGTGGTTACTATATAGATATAAAATGCTACCCTCCCAAACTTCAGAAATTTAATTCTGTTAGGTTCAATTATATGCCAACCTGTCTTCACAAGAATTGATTGATCCCAGCAATCAAGATACTAAAGTGCTTTCCAAGGGCCTAGCTTCTTTGGTTGAGTTAGAACATAGCACTCAACACCCATGAATTGTGAAGCAGAAAGTTTGGCAGAATGGTGGAACTCCCAAGGGACTCAGGATAGAACTCTGCAAAGATCCAAGGAGTGTTACAGATGAAATCCCACAGATCTTCTTTAATGTACACATAATCTATATGCCTTAAAGACACCACTTTTATAAAGTGGTCATGAGAATGTCTAGAAAGAATACACACTTTGGCCCAGATAAATTTATGTCACAAATTAAAGTCATAAAGTAGGACTGCGCATTGAAGTGCCAGCCTCAGTTTTAAGTTTTCTGTAGATAAAATTCATTTGAGTAGCTTATCTCTCACTCCTCTCTTCCAGGCAATCAAGACTTGTTCCACTTGGCATTTTTATATAAAATCTGTGTCTCCCCAAGAGGGTTTTAACTGAATATATTTGCATGCAGCATATACTATGGGCACCTAGATATGTGAAGGTTTTGTTAATAAGCATTTCTAATTCAAGGGAGATTTTCTGCTGTGCTCCTAGCCTTTTAGAGTGACTTACAGCAGGCCTACTGTATCCTGGATAAGGGTTAGTTATTCAAAGGAAATTCCAGAGTACTGCCGACCCCTCCAGATGTATCACAAGTCCAGGGGACTCCCCAAATCGTTCTGCCTGCAGGTGTCCTTCAGAAAAGAACTAGAATCTCCCCTCTCCGTCCAGCTGGCTCCAAAGCAGTTCTGAACCCCCAGTTTGTCCTTCTGTCCCTGTCACAGTCCTTCTCCAGATTCCAGAAGCTGCAGGAGAGCTCTTTACGGCCCCAGCATTTGCGTGTCCACAAAATATGAAGGGCCAAACTCAACTAGCAGAGTAGCACATTTAACTCAGGGGGCAAACTGCAAGATCCGTTTCACCAATCTTAGAAACTCTTTCTCTGGAACTTGCCTGGTGGTCCAGTGGTTACGATTCTGCGCTTTCAACACAGGGGGTGGAAATTCAATCCCTGGTTGGGGAACTGAGATCCACGTGCCATGTGGTGTGGCCAAAAAAAAAAAAAAAAAGAAACCAAAAAAAGAAAAAAGGAACTTCTCTCTACTTTTGGCCATTCTTTTGGATGATTACTCTCTCTCTGACTACAAAATGGTGTAAGTACCTAGGTATTTTGGGTAGGGTTTGGGCAGGAAGTCACATCTGTAATCAAACTTCCATTAAATAAAGTTAAATAAAATACTGAGGTGGAGCGGTAGTGGAGAAATGAAGGGAAAATTAAACTCCTAAATTTAATCAAACTGTAAATCTCCAATCTTACTTCTAGTTAAACAGTCTCATATATTGATTCAAAATGAGTTTCACATCCTTTTTTTTTTTTTTTTTTTGCCCAGCCCTGAACTGGAAATGCTAATATAAGAGACCAGTTTGAAAGATCAAAAGTGAAGGAAAAGTTCTGGAAAATTTGGAGTTGGTTGTACCTAATTTTTATTGAAGATCCTGATTTACAAAATTTATTCTTCTAAACAGACTTGAATTTACCCATTTTAAGGTTTTTTTTTCCCTAAGATTAGAGACCTCAGTCTCTAATCTTTACTGAATGTTTTAAATGTAGCCCTCCCGTTTCCTCCCATTCACCTGCATTGTGTAAAGCATTTCTAAACTTTAGAGGTGGCTGACTGAAAAAAATGGTGCGTGGTGTGTGTGTCTATATAGACAGTCCCCGACTTACAATGGTTCCACTTAATGATTTCTTGACTTTATGATAGTGTGAGAGCAGTGTGCGTTTAGTAAGAACCACAGCTTGAATTGTGGCTTTTCCTGGCCTAGTGCCACGACACCCTCCGTGATGCTGGACAGCCGTATCGAGCCACGGCTCCCTGTCAGCCATGCGATCATGAGGGGAACAACCAACACGCTGAGAACTACTCTGGACCCTACAGCCAGTTCTGTCGTAAAGTTTCAGTCCTGTAGTCAGTGAACTACATGAGCTATTCAGCACTTTATTATAAGGAGACCTTGTGTTAGATGGTTGCCTGTTAGCTCATGCAAGCGTTCTGAGGTAGGCTGGGCTAAGCTATGACGTTTGGTGAGTGAAAGAAAGTGAAAGTGTTAGTCACTCGGTTTGTATCCGACTCTTTGAGACTCCACTGACTGCCCGGCTCCTCTGTCCATGGAATTCTCCAGGCCAGAATACTGCAATGGGTAGCCATTCCCTTCTCCAGGGGATCTTCCAGACCAGGGATGGAACCTGGGTCTCCTGCACTGTAGGCAGACTCTTGACTGTTCGAGCCACTAGGGAGTTAGGTGTATTAAATCCATTTCTGACTTAGATATTTTCAACTTAAGATGAGTTTATTGGCATGTAACCCCATCATAAACTGAGGCAGATCTGTGCGTGTATGTGTAATATAAACGCTGCAAAATAAATTTATACATAAAATAAATACTGTGTGTGTATACATAGGGGCTTCCCTGGTGGCTCAGGTGGTAAAGAATCTGCCTGCAATGCAGGAGACCTGGGTTCGATCCCTGGGTCAGAAAGATCCTCTGGAGGAGGCAATGGCAACCCGCTCCAGTACTCTTGCCTGGAGAATTCCATGGATAGAAAAGCCTAGCAGGCCACAGTCCATGGGATCCCAAAGAGTTGGACATGACTGAGCGACTTCAGTGTATGTGTGTGTATATATATATATTTTTTATAATCTAGCTAGCTAGCTATATAGTAATTACGTAGCTGATATTGTAAATGAACTGTGTTCTCCAAGTAGAACATAAAAGCAGCAGCAATCTATACTGACAGGAAAGAAGTAAAGAAAATGGACACCATTCCCATTTTTTTTTAACTGCCAAGTGGTCTATATTATTCACTTAAAGAGGGAGCGTTTACTATTGATCATTAATTATGTACTCCAGTCATACCCTAAAAGCACTGTGGGAGAAATCACAACTTTGTCACACTGAGCAAAAGAGAAACTGTTGTCAAGAGTCTGACATATTTTCCAGTAAAAGAAAAATCCAGTTGCCAACCACATATGGGTTCATTTTGGGCTCCTGGAACCAGCAACACATCAGCATGTCTTATGAAACTCATGCACGGCTGTATATCATCACAGAAAAAAAAAATAATTGGTTTTCCTTGGAGTATCTCTAAGTTGATGTCATATTCAATAACCCTGTAGTTGAAAAATCTATAAGTGATGGATGAAGTCTGGACTGTCTTTTGAGTTTAATTCCTCCCATGCCAGATTCTCCAGGACCTAGGTACCTGTCGTTCTGAGGTGAGTGCCTGCAGTATTTAGAAAATGCAGCTGTGTGCTACTCCTGCCAGATAACAAACTACGGAAGAACAGTGTGTCTCACGTGGACCACAGCCTCATTCCTCACTCTTAACCATGCCGTGGCGGAGCCCGGCTAACCTTGGGACCTGACCCCGGGGTCAGTGCCGAGTGTGGCTGGGGTCAGTGCCAAGGTGTGGCTGAGTCAGTGCTGTGCATCAGGGAGTGAGGCTGCTGGCTTCGCCTCCTCTGGATTTGATGACTTTGGGGACAGCCTGAAATATACAGGCTTTCAAGGTGGGGTCCCAGGCGTGCTACCAACACATCACCATCAGGAACACTTCCTTGTGAGACTGAGTGCTCCCTTTGTATATGCTGATGGATCGGGGGTTTGGGTTTAGCAGATGCAACCTGGTAGATACAGAATGGACAGGCAACAAGGTCCTACTGTCGAGCACAGGGAGCTATCCTCAATGTCCTGTACTAAACCACAGCGGAAGAGTACGAAAAAGAATGGGTACGTATGTATCCTTCTACTTCTCTGTCTATCCACTCTAGTAATTTTTGAGAGTTAGATATGGAAACTCCAACTAAAAATCTTCATTTATTTACTTAAATAATTGCAATATATCGTGGAACTATACGTAACTTTGTTCTGTATTTTCCAAGTCTCCTGTAAATGCGTTATCATACTTAAATAATTTAAAAAATTAAACAAAAAAGAATGTGTGTACGTGTGTGTGTGTATACATATATGTGTGTGTGTGTGTGTGTGTGTCTGTGTGTATGTATAATTGGGCTACTTAGCTGTAGACCGGTAATTAACACAACATTGTAATTCTGCTGTATTTCAATAAAAATAATTAAAAAAAAAACATTTAGAGCTTTCTCTGGTCCTGGCAAAGAAAAAGCCAACCTTGATATATTTTGTGGGCCAACTGAATATGTTTTAGGCAAAAACCAACTTTCTTCCTTCTTCTTTTTCTTCTTTAGTGAGCATCTCATTTCATTTACCCTGGATAAATGAATCCAAACTTGGGCAGGGAATCCTGGTCAGCTGTCCTAGACTAGCCCAGCTCTGTGGTCTAGATGCCCCTGTATCATTAGTGTTGCAGGTCTGGCCTTGGAGCTGACCTCAGGGCATGGCTGCTCCCGAGTCTGGGGATCTGGTTTCGGTAGAAGATCCCCTTTGGACCGAACCCAACCTGGCCTCCATTTGTGGCCGCATCTTGAAATCCAGATTTGTAACATGTGGCCTGCAAGTTAATCTGTTTTTCTTGTATTCAGTTTTCTGTTGGATAACCAACTAATATACATGGTTGGAAGGTGAAAGTTGCTCAGTTGTGTCTGACTCTTGGACTATATATTCCATGGAATTCTCCAGGCCAGAATACTGGAGTGGGTAGCCTTTCCTTTCTCCAGGGGATCTTCCCAACCCAGGGATCGAACCCAGGTCTCCCGTGCTGCAGACAGATTCTTTACCAGCTGAGCCACCAGGGAAGCCCAAGAGCAAAGTCCCAGCTGGCTGGTCTGCCCCTGATTTGTACTGTGTATAATATAATCTTGAAGAAGTTACTCCTATCTTTGACCAGAAGACAAAGCTTTTAAATCATCAACACGTTGGAGGTGAATAACTTAAAAATACTGTTTAAGTGAATTATTACTAATGAGAGAATAGATGAGGAAAACAGAATTTCCTTACCAATCAGCAGAGCTTCCTTCTCTGATTTTAAGCCTTGGCTTCTTTTCTCAGTGTTGTTCTCTCGGTCTTGGTTGACCAACGCGACTGTCAATACATTGATCTCCTATAAAGTCAAAAAACAAAAACATGTAGGTGTTTTGTGCATTCTGACAAAAGCAATGAGCTCTTTTAAAGTCTATAAGAGAGGTCACTGCTGCTATTTATAACCGATCAACTTTTATAACTGGCTGACCTATTTACCAAGAGTAGAAAAGTAATTCTAAAACTTAGGTTCCCAGCTACTGCTTCTAGTGAACTAAGTACTAAATAACTGCAAAAGTGGCACATTTTGTGCAAACTGTGTTACTTTTGTCCACGTTTTGATAAAACTTTGTTAGGAAAAAAAAAATTGACCATAGCTAACTTTAAGAAGTTTTGAAGTATGAAAATTTTCCTGAAAAGCATATACAGACGAATTTACAGTATTATGTGAGTAACCTGTGTCAGTGAATGGGGACACAGGGCCTGCTGGGAAGGTCAGATAGAACTGGTAGGAGTGTTTAAGTTGAGTAAGTATATCTTTATACACAACTGCAAAAGGCAGATGAAGCAAAGGTTGGGAAATTCTTTTCTCTGAAAACTAAAAATGAAGAATCGTACAACAAGTTGGTATGGGAGGCTGGACTATTTTTATATGGTTTTTTTAATTGAAAAAGAGAAAAAAGATTTAACTCATATTGCCCCAGACTTGATATTAGGACTCATAATGGGAATAATTTAATAGAAAATCAAGTTTAATGATCGGAGACCTGTATATATGGGATGGCAGAATCATTAGGGTAGTTGAGTCTTGTTGGAGGGCAATTTCTCACTGACAGATATGTGTCAAAGAAGGACTAGCCCACTGATAAAGAATTAAGGATAGGGGCTTCCCTGGTGGCTCAGTGGTTAAAAAAAAATTCCACCTGCCAATGCAGGAGACACGGGTTCGATCCCTGGTCAGGGAGGATCCCACATGCTGTGGAGCAATTAAGCTTGTGTGCCACAACTATTGAGCCTGGGATCTAGAACCCAAGAGCTGCGACCATAAGTCCATAACAAGAGCCTGCAGTCCATAACAACAGAGGTCACTGCAATGAGAAGCCCGCTCACAGCAACTAGAAAGTAGCCCTCCCTCTCCACAGCTGGAGAGAAGCCTGTTCAGCAATGAAGACACAGCACGGCAAAAAACAAAACAAAAAACTGTCACCTTAAAAAAAAAAAGAATTAAGGACACTGTTTCCATTAGAGGATGGATTCTGTCAGAAGGACAGAGGATAGGGAGGCAGGGACAGAGGACAACTTAGATGGTTTGGCCAGGGTCCCCAGGATTGGAGCTGGTTATAGCACAGATACTTAGCTAACCTGTATACATTAACAAAGCTGGCCAGATAAAAGAATATAGGAAATTGTTAGGAGCATGTTGAGTCTGTAAAGAGCACACCCCAACCTGAAGGCATTCGAATTTAAGAATGATCCGGGGCATGTCTGGAGCCCGTTAGACACAAAAGGTCATGAGAATGAAAGATGCTCTTATACTTGCACAGAAGGGATCTTGGAAACCAGCCCCAGCAGAAACACAATCCAGAACTTGAAAACAATAAACCCAAAGGTTTATGTAGATAGGATGAGAACATTTGATAAAGAGGAGGCACAGGCAATTCCTTCTGTGAAGAAGTAAGCGTTTTAAGGGCTAGCAGAAATGTATCAAGAAAGAGGATGGATCAACATTAACCAGGATGATGACGGTGTTATTTAAGAGAAATATAAATGATGAACTTCAGGGCTGAGTGGAAACAGTATCTCTGAGAAGGGGTGATCTGTTAATAGCCAGGATGATGTTTGGGGCCAAATGAGATTACCGAGCAATTTAGCAGACAACAGACCCACAGTAACTGCCAAAACTGAGTGGTGTCCTGGGGCATCGCACAGCTGAGGATCCAGGTTGCTGGGGGAATATGGACCACAGAGGGCAGGCAGCAGGTCAGAAACCAGCAAGAAGAGGAGGGGCGGGCCAGACTAAGGCCAGTCAAGAGTGCTGTAAGGCACCCGTCCTCATGTCCAAAGCTGGAGTCAAAAGAAAGGGATTTTGAGCAGCCTCCAATAAACGCAGCTCAGTCAACAAGGAATCAGAAGTGCCTCACCAGTGACTGTTGCTTTGATGATTGCTTTTCTAAAAATCCAGCACATGTGGCTTACACGGTAAAGCATCTGCCTACAGTGCGGGAGACCCGGGTTCGATCCCGGGGTTGGGAAGATCCCCTGGAGAAGGAAATGGCAACCCACTCCAGTACTCTTGCCTGGAAAATCCCATGGATGGAGGAGCCCGGTAGGCTACAGTCCATGGGGTTGCAAAGAGTTGGACACGACTGAGCGACTTCACTTCACTTAGGGTAGGATATATGAGGCTGCAAAACTGAAAGTCCTGGGAGCACCTTTCTGTGGAAGTATTTCTTCAGACTGAAAATCGCAGCCTATGATCTGCTCTTAGTATAAAATCCACGCTGTAAGTCTAAATTCTAGTCTGACCTTCTCTACTTAGGATGTTACACTTACCTATTTAGCAATTGGGGAACATCTTTTACTGCAACACTGGATCATAGGTTAGAAAGACTTAGGCCCATTTCTTAAAAAAATTAACTGTTCTTGTTCATTTCCACCCCAACTCTCTGGAATATAGAAGGAACTTTCACCATCAGAAACATAAAATTGTTGTTCAGTCGCTCAGTCGTGTCTGACTCTTTGTGACCCTGTGGACTGCAGCACGCCAGGCCTCCCTGTCCTTTACCATCTCCTGGAGCGTGCTCAAACTCACGCCCATTGAGTCGGTGCTGCCATCCAGCCATCTCATCCTCTGTCATCCCCTTGTCCTCCTGCCTTCAATCTTCTCCAGCATCAGGGTCTTTTCCAATGAGTCAGCTCTTAGATCAGGTGGCCAAAGTATTGGAGCTTCAGCCTCAGCATCAGTCTCTCCAATGCATATTCAGGATTGATTTCCTTTAGGATGGACTGGTTTGATCTCCTTGCAGTCCAAGGGACTCTCAAGGGTCTTCTCCAGCACCACAGTTCAAAATCATAAATTCTTCAGCACTCAGCCTTCTTTATGGTCCAACTCTCACATTCATACACGACTACTGCAAAAACCATAGCTTTGACTATACGGACCTTTGTTGGCAAAGTAATGTCTCTGCTTTTTAATATCCTGTCTAGGGTCTTCCCTGGTGGCTCAGAGGTTAAAGCGTCTGCCTCCAATGTGGGAGACCCGGGTTCAATCCCTGGGTCAGGAAGATCCCCTGGAGAAGGAAATGGTAACCCACTCCAGTATTCTTGCCTGGAGAATCCCATGGATGGAGAAGCCTGGTAGGCTACAGTCCACGGGGTCGCAAAGAGTCGGACACGACTGAGTGACTTTACTATACTATACACTACACTAGGTTTGTTATCATAGCTTTTCTTCCAAGGAGTAGGCATCTTTCAATTCCATGGCTGCAGTCACTGTCTGCAGTGATTTTGGAGCCCAAGAAAATACTCTCTGTTTCCATTGTTTCCCTATTTGCCATGAAGTGGAAAATAGAATTTGTATCTTTTATCCTATACAAATTATTTACCCTGATAGATGTAATATGCCCTTAAGAATTACATGTCTACTAGTGAAGGTGTTCCAGGTGCTTAAGAGATTGAAAACTGGATACAGTAAGTGCAGACTGGGTTAGGGAGTAAGAGAGGTTATCAAGGACAAATTGCTAATAGTGTACAAAGTATACACTAGGAAGGAAACATTAGGATGGGGATCAAGAGTTTATTCACAGGGAGATCAATAGGATTATGAAATAGTATTCCAAGGGCAGTGGCAAGAACACCATTCACTTGACACAGTCAAAAAGCACTCCAGACTAGAAAATGCACAATAAGTAACAACCCTGCACTTGGCAGGAGAATGAGCAAGATTATCTAATAAATCTTTTCGCCGTCTACCTTTTAACTCTAATTTCTCTGACACTTACAGGGAATCATGAAAGGGCTGGAAGAAGAGGTTTTCAATAACTGGAAACCTCAGATATCACGGAGGGTTTTTTCAGACTTCTGAAAGGTTAGCTACTCAAAGGCAGACATTTCTCCTTTAAGAGTCCTTGTCAATTACTTTAAGAGATGGTCAAAGTCATTTATCCATTTAGAGAAGCTCTTTTTCAATAATGTGCTGAGCTAGGTGCGTGCTTCGTTGTTTTGTTTTTGTTCTCCACCTACCAAGCCCCGAAGAACCAAGTGCATGACTTCTTAGCCTTATGAAATCCTCTTGTTACTCCTTTCATTTCATTATTCCTGTGACCTCCTTAACTTTCCTGCTAATTTCTTTCCACCACAAAGTTTCTCAAATACCTGGTGTATACCCACTGTGGCTACTTGCCTCGCCGCCTGGACTCTCAGCTTTCTCATTATTCACCCCCTGAAACTATCCTTTGCACCGCTTATGTTTCTCTCAGTCTTTGTACCATGTGACATTTGACATCACTCACTCATCCCTTCTTAAACCCTCTGCCTCACTTGCTTCTGTTCCATAAGAAGTCCTGGTCTTTTTCCTCCTAATTTTTAATTCCATCTTCATTGGCTTTTTTATTCCCTCGGTTGGCCCAGGGGCTTCCCTGGTGGCTCAGATGGTAAAAAATCTGTCCGCAATGCGGGAGACCTGGGTTCAATCCCTGGGTCGGGAACATCCCCTGGAGAAGGGAATGGCAACCCAGTCCAGTATTCTTTGTGCCTGAAGAATTCCACGCACAGAGAAGCCTGGTGGGCTACAGTCCATGGGGTCACAAAGAGTTGGACACGACTGAGCAACTAACACACTGCTGGCCCAGAGTAGACACGGATAAAATGGTAACTTTCTTATACTCTTAACTGGGGTACTTTTGCCAAAGTTCAGTCACCACTTTTTCTCCTCTATTTCCTTTGATCAGAGTTCTTCCATTCTCCTGGGTTCATCTATCATCACAGTTCACGCTTTACCTTCTGTTCCTTATCATCAGTTGACCCCTGGGCTTGCTTGCTTTATCACTTCCCACTTCAAATTCAAAATGAAAGGTGGGGGGCTTCCCTGGTGACACAGTGGATAGGAATCCACCTGCCAATGCCGGGGACATGGATTCAATCCTGGGTCCAGGAAGATTTCTCATGCCATGGAGCAACTAAGCCTGTGTGCCACAACTACTGAGCCTGTGTGCCCTAAGAGCTGCACGCTGCCGCCGCTGAGCCCACCTGCCCTGAGGGCCGCACGCTGCAGAGCCCGCCTGCCCCACGGGCCGCACGCTGCCACCGCTGAGCCCGCCTGCCCTACGGGCCGCACGCTGCAGAGCCCGCCTGCCCCACGGGCCGCACGCTGCAGCCGCTGAGCCCGCCTGCCCCACGGGCCGTACGCTGCCGCTGCTGAGCCCGCCTGCCCTAAGAGCTGCACGCTGCTGCCACTGAGCCCACCTGCCCCACGGGCCACACGCTGCCGCCGCTGAGCCTGCGTGCAGCAAAAGCCCGTGCACCTAGAACTCATGCTCCACAGCAAGAGGGGCCACCGCAGTGAGAAGCCCCTGCCCTGCAAGGAAGAGCAGCCCCTACCTGCGGCAACTAGAGGAAGCCTGAGGCAGCAACAAAGCCCCAGTGCAACCAAATAGATAAATAAAAATAAATAAATTCACAAAAATGAGAGCTGGTCATGAGGTGGCAGAAGGCACACTACATGCTTAAGATTTAGCCTTGGCTCCTCTACGAACAATGAGTTGACTTTGGGTAAGGAAAGCAACACCTTCAAGCCTCGGATCAATAGTCTAAAAATGAGGGTGCTGGATAGGGTTCACCATCTCTGAGTGTATGTGTCATGGAACCCCAGCAGCTCTAAATTAACTAGGAGCAGATCTCTAGAATTCCCAGTCTATTACTTCTTTCTTCTGTTTTATAATATAGGACTTCTATTTAAAGCTTCATGTAAAGGGATGTCCTCATTTTTATTAAAACATTTTTGATTATTCTTTATAAAGTCCATTATTGTCTAAAAAATTAATGTAAATGCATATTCTATGCAAAATAACATAATTTCAGAATAGAAAAAAAAGAGGCATTCTTTAAGGTGAAATTCTTACCCCAAAGTGTACTCTCTGCACTTAACCATCTGTTAAAACTCTGTGGAGGAGTGTGTGTCACGGGTGGGGGTCAGGATAGAAGTTGTAATACCTTAATAAGTATTTGCCTTTTAACAAACAGTGCAAAAAGGGTTCAAAAAAGTTTAAAATATGTGCAGATTGTGACTTTAGAGGGTAAGAAGGTAACAACATATGACAAAATATGTTCATTAGGAGGAAAACAAAGTTCAAAATTTATAAGACGTAATTAACATTTCTTTAAATAAGTGAAAGCAAAGTAAATTCAACAGATAGTAGTAACTACAAAATATAAGATAATTCAATGTATTAGAGCAAGGTATGTTCAGTTACGTTATTATGTTCCTCTCTAATTATTTAGTCTGGAATAAAAGTCAGTGTCCTCACCTCACACCAGTCAGAATGGCCATCATAAAAAAAAAAAAAAACAAAAAACAAAACTTCAAACAGTAAACGCAAGAGAGGATGTGGAGAAAAGGGAACCCTATTGCACTGTTGCTGGGAGTGTAAATTGGTACAGCCACTATGAAGAGCAGTATGGAGATTCCTTAACAAACTAGGAATAAAACTACCCTATGACCCAGCAATTCCACTATTGGGCATACACCCTGACGAAATACCAATTCTAAAAGATACATGTACCCCAGTGTTCATTGCTATACTATTTATAATAGCCAGGACGTGGAAGCAACCTAGGTGTCCACTGACAGATGAATGGATAAGGAAGTAGTGGTACGTATACACAATTACTGTCTATAACTCAGACATAAAGAGCAAAGAATTTGAGTCAGTTGCAGTGAGGTGGATGAACCTAGAACCTGTTAGGACAGAGTGAAGTCAATCGGAAAGAGAAGAACAAACACTGTATAGTAACATGTATACGGAATCTAGAAAAACAGTACTGATGAACCTATTTACAGAAAAGAAATGGGGAGGCAGACACAGAGGAGGACTTGTGGACACAGCAGAAGAAGAGGGCAGGATTAGCTGAGAAAGTAGCGCTGACGTACAATATACACAACCATGTGTCAAGCAGGTAACTAGTGGGACGTTGCTCCATAACACAGGGCAGCCCAGCGCTCTGTGACGACCTCGAGGGATGGGATGGGAGAGGGGTGGGAGGCTCCCGAGGGGGGCGATATATGTTCTAGTCTAGTTGTATACGGATAGCTAATTCTTGTTTCTGTACAGCAAAAACCAATACAACAATGTAGAGCAATTATCCTCTAATTAAAAGATTAATTAAAAATAAAAGACTGCATCCTGTGGGATGAGTGGAATGTCCTTCTTTTTAAAAATGTGTGCATCCAGGTCCCTCCTGAAGTCGTGCTTCTTCTAAAATTCTATAGGGTCTACATTCTAAAATGTCCAGTTCACCTCCCCTGTCAGGGCTGCATTTTCTTCTAACTTTTCTCTTTCATTAGTAGCACCACCATCCTTCCACTTGCAGGCCTTTGGTTCATCCTCTCCTGCCCCCAAAGACCTTTCTAGATCAGGATCCCATCAAGGATCTGTGAAATCTCTCTCCTGCGTCTCTCCATGGCCACTCTCAGTCCGCTTCATTTCTTCCTTGGACCACAGCAGGGACCTCCTGCTTTGTCTCTGCGTCTGGCTTCTCCCTCTTCAAGTCGACCTTATATGGTATTACCAGACTGGTTTTCTAAAACTCCACTTTCATCTTGTCAGTCTCCACTTTAAAACTCAGATGCTTGGGGACTTCCCTGGCGGCTCAGTGGCTAAGACTCTGTGCTCCAAATGCTGGGTTTGATCCCTGGTTGGGGAACTAGATCCCACATGCTGCAACTGAGATCCAGTGCAGCCACATAAAAACAAAAATTAAAAAAAACACCACCACCACTTCAGATGCTCTCTGATAACCAGTAGAAAAATGCCAGATTGAGCCCGGCCTTTCGGATTCAGTCCTCCCCTTTCAGCCTCTCTTCTCTAGATGGTAGGTCCAGATACATTCTTAGAAAACCCTCTCCTCTTTTCTTCACCACCTCCTACATGTATTTTTATACATAGTACAAATCCCGTATCTCTTAGCAGCATTGATTCCAGGCTATTTGTAAGTTTCCCTTATCTCAACACATTTCCTATGTCACTTAGTGTGGCAGTTGCCCACTTGGACATTTGGCATAAACCGAGGATCACCTGTGTTTGCTTCTGCAAAACTGCCAACTCCTACAGGGCACTCACATATCCCAGCAAGTGAGGCAGCCTGGCCAAGTGGGACCTGTGTTCCAATTCTGTCCCCATTATTTACGTACTGGATAACTTCAGGCAGGGTGTCTCTGAACTGTCTTTTACATAAACCATGGAGAACAACGTATGCCTATCCCTCCGGGGTGCTGTGAAGACCAAACGTCATCCGTGAAATGGTGCTTTTGAAGACTATAACCTTCTAGGAATACTGTGCCATCACTGTTATTAAGATCATTATTTCCTTTTATTATTCTCAAGACCGACTGGGTACAGAACAGGTGCATAACACATACCTGGGGTACTCCACCTATGGGAGAGTTCTGTGTAAGACCCTGGCTACAGATACACAAAAGCACGTGTGCAAAAGTGACAAACTGCAGCACGGTTCGAACTGTGCATAGTCTGTTTTCTTAATGCTCCATGGCACTCTTACTATCCTGCTATCCTATGATTTATAAAGAAATAAAGACGCCAAGGACATATAGATGCCGTTCTAAAGAGCTGTATGTAAGCACACTTGGTTGCTGATTACTGAACAACACACCAAATGACATTCCCCCCCCCGCCCCCACATCTGAAATAAGGAGACCTCCACCCTGTGGCCCTCCAAGGGCTACTAGCGCAAGGTGAGTGAGAGTGTCATCAAGATTCGCTTGGGTAAGATTCACTGTGTCGCCTCCCCACTGCCAACACCACGCCGTAAGACTCTGCTTCCTTCTCTGCCCCCTTGGTTCCATGTTTGTGCCTAGGCCTTAATCTTAGACATCACACTCCATGAAGCCAGGGGCCCTGCAGACGACAGTCAAGATGCCGATCAGCTACTTCAGCAGCCTTTACTTAACACTTTTTCAGAATACCAAAGCAATCCATCAAGCGCCATGCCAGTCTCTAGTAACCTTCAGCTAGTTCGCACAAGATCAGAACCACAGTCAGGGAGGAAGAATGGATTCTTCTCCTGCTTTTCTTCATGAGCCAGTGACTAAGATGGTTATACAGCAGGTACCCCTGATACATGAAGGATAATAAATGAAGGCTGATAAATGAAGGATGACCCGTAAACAATGGCCTGGAATAGTGAAAGGATATTCCCAGGTGGCGCAGCGGTAAAAGAATCCACCCACCAAGGCAGGGCATATAGGACACAGTGGTTCCATCCCTGGGTTGGGAAGATTCCCTGGAGGATGAAATGGCAACCCACTCCAGTATCCTTGCCTGGAAAATCCCACGGGCAGAGGAGCCTAGCAGGCTACAGCCCATGGGGTTGCAAAGAGTTGGCCATGACTGAGTGCACACACACACAGAATGGTGGGAAAACGGTGGATTTAGGCACAGAAGACTGGTCCTAAGCGCCACGCACTTGCTGTGGGCCCTCATTTCATTATTTCTCTTTGTATAAAGTGGACTTGGTAGCAGACGAGCCCTACAGTCTCTTCTTGCCCCCAGACTTCATCTCTGCTCTGTGCTCTTTTCCCTGACTTGGCGCTTCCATCCAAGTGTAAGACAGCCAGCTTGGTACTGATGATATATACTTACCCTGGATTTCAGTGCCAAGAAAAATTAGAGAGAAAAGAAAAAGAAAAGGGAAGAAAAAAAAGACATTTAAAAAGCAAATGGATGGGGAAAGGATTGTTGAGAATGAGTAGCTGAGTAAGCTTCAAAATTCCTTAAGGTTCAAGGGAATGTAAGAATGGATCAATCCCCAGGAGTGAACATGATGGCGGGGATTTTCTGGCTTAGAAGTTCCATGGCCCCACTAATCTTAACAGTTGCTGAAGCTCGGTACCACCCGTTCTGAGGGTCAGGGCCCCCCACCCACCTTTGCTCAGCAGCCTTTGATGTCCAGGGTCTGCAGAGGGGAGCCTCAGAGAGACCGTCTGAGAGCAGACGTGTGGCTCCTGCCCTCAGCCCAGAGGCAGGAATTCAGCACAGCACTAGCTCATTTTCTGTGCCAGGATGTTCCACCTCATTGGGTTTCGATGGCTGGACTTAGACCCAGAAGGCATGCATCATGTCCTAAGACACCTAAAAGATTTTCTAAGATTTCCAATCGCAAAGATTAAAACAAGTGAGAACCAATTAAGAAATCAGCTGAAACTCCAATACTTTGGCCACCTGATGTGAAGAACTGACTCATTCTGAAAAGACCCTGAGGCTGGGAAAGATTGAAGGCAGGAGGAGAAGGGGATGACAGAGGATGAGATGGTTGGATGGCATCACCAACTCAATGAGTTTGGGTTGACTCTAGGAGTTGGTGATGGACAGGGAGACCTGGCGTGCTGCAGTCCATGGGGTCGCAAAGAGTTGGACACGACTGTGACTGAACTGAACTGACTGATTAAGAAAGAGAAAACTGAAGGTAGTTTAGTTACCTGAGATAAAGCATTTCTCCCGGTGGCTGGCTTTCTAGATCATCCTTGGTGATATTTATTTAATAAACACAGACAATGCAGTATTATAAGAACCTTACAGGGACTCCCCTGGTGGCCCAGTGGCTAAGACTCTGCACTCTCAGATTCAATCCCTGGTCGGGGAACTAGACCCCACATGCCATGACTAAAATGATCCCACAATCCACAGTGAAGACAGAGGATCCCGTGTGCCACGACTAAGACCCAGCACAGCCAAATACAGAAATAAGTAATTTAACAAAGAACGTCACAGACACGAACTCATGCAATCCTCCTCAGCAAGACGGAGCCCTAGGAGGTCAGCACGCTGCTCTGTCATTTTACGGATGAGGCAAGCGAGGACCGGAGCGGCTGAGGACTTGCGTAAGATCACACAACCAGTACGGAGCAGGCTGTGCACGTGAACCTCTGCTGCCTCCCTCTAGAGTCTTAACCACTGTGCTGGGTTGCCTCTCTGGCCCTGGTCAGTTGCAGAATGCCTGTTGAGTCCTGGGCCCTCGTCCCCTCTGTCATCAGTCCTAGCCCACCGGGGAGTCAGCAGGGGCTCCAGGCTGGCTGATGAGTGGTGGCTCGGGGGCAGCTGCGAATGCAGAGGGGCGCAGGGTGGAGAGCCGTGGTCCCGGGTTCCCCCTGCCCGAGCCAGCAGGGGCCTGGCTTGGGAGCAGGGTTAGTGGGGATGGGCCTGGCTCTCTGCTGCTATTAGGCGGTGACTCCCTGTCCTTTGGACAAGTGTGACTTGTTGTAACCATGGTCCATGCAACAGGGAAGGGTTTCAAAGGCAGGATGCTGGGGCCAGTGAGGAGGAAGAAGATGCTGCATGCATGCCCTCCTGGTTTTGAAGATGTGTGTGGGGGAAAGCTGGGGTCAGGGCATGCTCCGAAGACCAAGGGAGGGCCGTGGGTGGGACTGGCTGAGAGAGGGAAGAGGCTTGGGCAGGGGGAGCACGGGGGAGCCCCAGCCACACTCCAGGTAAGTTGAGGTGATGGGAGAAGACAGAAAATTGGGGATACAGAAGCCATTCTACAGGAAGAATGGGGACTTCCCTGGGGTCCAGTGGTTAAGACTGCGCTTCCAGCGTAAGGAATATGGGTTCGATCCTTGATTGGAGAACTAACATCCCACATGCCATGCTTTGAGGCTAAGAAAATACAAAAAAAAAAAAAAGAAAAAGAAAGACTGAACAGATTGTGTGTGTGTGAAGCAGAAAGTGGGGACAACTAGCAGAATAATGAAACCAGAATCAGGGGTCACAAAGAATGAGAAGGACTGGCCCCAGCAGTTGAGAAATATTGGAGGTAGCTAGAAAGTTAACACTTAACCACAAAATGAAAGCACTCATAATAAATACTTGAAGTTAACTCTGTACTACTGTCTAGCTCTGTCCGAATCTTGGACAGGGAGCTGAAAGTACGGGTCCTGACCTCAGGACAGCAGCTGGGCTGGGAGCGGCTCTCTAGCCACCCTCCGTCGCCGCCTCCCGCAGCTGCCAGCTGCCGCTGCTGTACCCCTGCCATCCTCCGGTGTCTCTGCCAGGACTTCGCACGACCGTGCCACCTGCAGGCGTTTCTCTACATGGGGACAGTGTCCTCAGGGGCCACACAGTCCTCTGCACAGAGCTAAATCTGCAACCACTATTTATTTTTTAAAGAATAAATAGTAAGTAGACTTGGTAATCTTTGTTGAATTAAATCAAGTGAGTCTGTTATTACATAGAGAGGCATAAATTTTGTAGATGAAACTGACTGGCAGTCATAGGATCAGGTCAGCACGCCCGGCCAGGAGTGATTTTCCAGAAGTCTGTTGTTCAGTTGCTAAGTTGTGTCTGACTCTTTGTGACCCCGTGAACTGCAACTCACCAGGCTTCTCTGTCCTTCACTATCTCCCAGAGTTTGCTCAAACTCCTGTCCTAGACTGGAAGTCTAGGAGGACTACGTTTAATGAAAAGAGAAAATAATGCAGTTGCTCTGGGTGTTTTACATCCTTTGGTCCCTAAATGTATTTGTTGTGGCATCACTTTAAAGGAAAATAATTTCTTTACTAGTTTAGATTCAGTCAGTACAAAGTTAATTTTGAGTTTGTGTCTGTCATTAGTGCTTTCAACATGTTTTAAAGTATTAACATTTCTGGGGAGGTCACATTATAAGCTTATACCTCTTTTCTTTCTTTTTCTTTTTAAAATTTAAGACAGTTCTTGAGTTCACTTTAACTTTTAAAACATTTCTTGGCTTTCTCATTACAAATATATATTTATTTATAAACATATATTTTAATATAGAAGATTGACAGAATATAGATTTAAAAAAGGTAACTGGAATTCTACTACCCAGTTATAAGCACTATTAATATTCAGTCATCTTACCTTTCATATTTTACATATAACCCTCCTCCCCCATACATGCACACATATATTTACTATTATATAATTACATACACACATGAATGCATATATACATTTTTGCGTGTGTGTGTATATATATATATAGTTCAATTCTTTTTTTAATCCATTTTTTAATTGAAGGATAATTGCTTTACAGAATTTCACTGTTTTCTGTCAAACATCAACATGAATCAGCCATAGGTATGGGATTATCCCACAAATACTTTTAATAAGAAAACTCTGATAGGGAAGAGCAATTTCAATTTTGTGACATTTTCCATTAAATACTAAGAGCATACCGCTGCCTGGATCACAGCTTAAGTATGGCTATCACAGTTCACACCAAGCTTAAACTGTGGTCTCAAGCTGGTGATTAGATGACTTTCTTTTGGCATAGTTTTGTGGCAGCCACATTAAATAAAACTGATGTAAATGTAAGACAAATAACTCTTTTGTCTTCCTTCAACTCCACTCAGTAAAACGCAGGTTGCAGTATTTTATTTTACTATATGCCACTACTGATGTTGCCGAATGAAAAAAAAATATCCTTGATCTCAGAAACAGTTGTGTATTTCTCTTCAGTACATAAAAAATGTAACCCCTACTACTGTATCTACCCAAGTCCATACCCTTCATAGCCTGAAAAAGTGCTGACATGAAAAATCTCCTTAACCAATAAAAATGGAGCAGCAAATAGAAGAAACTAAAGTGAAATACTTCTAAATGTATGTATGTGCATCCAGAATTAGTCAGTTTGATTCATCTTGTATGATACTGACTCTATTGCCGGTAAAGATTAATTGTATTATGGCGCTCTTGGCATGTTATTTTCCCAGTCCATTTCTCAGTATGACATTTCTTATTTTTCTCTGCTACAAAGCACCCACTATCATAATTTTCACCTGCTGAGTTTATGTTACTAATGGTAATATTAAAATTCAGAGTTTTTTTGACCTTTATAGAGGTAAATTAGGTCATGAGAATAGATGGGATGCAATCTGATAAATGGGAAAGAGAGACATTTAATTATTATTAAAGTGAGATCAAATTCCAAGGGCTTGCCAGCCATACTGAGATCTCAGTAAACATTAAAGCATCTCCCCTCCCCCATACACCAAAATCCAATTCTCTTTCCTCACGGCCTTCCAGCATAAGCCAGCTCTGAGAAATACTCCAAAAATGAAGTGGTCTGGATTGCTGATGCATGGTGCACGATGGATGTAGAATTTGGAGTCCTCTGAATTAAAAAAATAATGGCCCTGATGATAATACTAAATAGTTAGCCCTTGCTGAGTGCTTGGTAGCTACCAGGACCCAGTGCTGCTAGCCTCCCCACTTTGCAGATGATAAAATCGAGGCACAAATAAGTTAATTAGTTTCCTAAGCTCACATACCCATAAAGTGGTGGCTGTAAGACCGGGCTCCAGGGAGTCAGCCTGTCAAGCTAGTAGGCTACACCTCCCTTTGTGCAAGTTACTTCTCAGAGAATCACAACTTCTGGACTTTGCTCAAGTCTATAATCCCAGCCCAAGTCCCTTCCTTGCTGAGAGGACGGAGGCCCGCGTTTGGGGATCCCCCTTTTCAGCGTCTGCTGTCTCCGCCACAGGCCATGGGCTCCCTGAGAACGGTGCCTGAGCTGTAGTCACGTGCGCTCCCAATGCACAGCACTGTGTCTAGGACACTACCCTGCCCATCACGTGGACTTGGCTGTTCATGGAGCGGCTGGTTGTGAGTAGTCTCCAAATGGCTGTGGCTTCTTATAAACCAGCATCTGGTGATTCCTAGCTGTATATTTTCCTTCTGGCGTTGAATCATAGCAAAGTTCAACCCTTAGACTTAAGTCTCTGGACACCTCAGTTCAGCATAATCCAATTCACTGAACCTCCACCACTCTCTTATCCATCAAATATGTACTGAGTACGTACTATATGGCTGGTTTTATGCTAGATAAGATTCAAAGATGGCTAAGAGTGTTTCCTGCTCTGAAAGAACTTAAGAGTCTAGAGGATGGACAGGCACGTAAAATATATTAAAACACATGTGATGTAACTATGCTAAGCGCTGGCTTTAGGGGCTGTGGAAGCCCATAGCAGCTTAATCTGGACTGGACAGTAGGTAGTAGTTACTTAAGTGTGGCCTGTAGATTGATGGCACTGGGAGCTTAATCAAGTGCAAGTTCTCAGACCCCAGCCCAAACCTTCCCAATCTCTAAGGGGGGCCCAACAACCTGTGCTTTAAGAATTCTGCTCTCCTTTTGATTCTGTTGCTTAACTAAAGTCTGAGTAGCACTGCCCTAAAGAGTATAAAATTCACGGAGGTGCTAACCATCAGGCAAGAAAACTTACACCAAATCAAATCTGTAAAATAAGAAAGCTGGATGAGCAATCCCTGCTACTTCAGTTCGAACCTTCACCTCTGGCAAGACTTCTGTACGCATCTTACACTGAACTGCAACGAAATGTGTTAGTCTCTGAGATCAGCTGCAGATAATATACAGAAGGAATCACCTAATCAGGCCAAAGAGATTCTCAGAGCTGCCTGAATTATGTCCATCAACTAGTAAGCATTATAAATGTATTATATTACAGATGTGCCCACATACATAGGCTCATCACTACGTTAGGTTCTGGAATGCATACCTACATATTATGGGCCCTGAAGGCACTTAAACCTGAGTTGAGGAGCCTATCATATCTGGGTTGTTTAGAATGTTTGAGACAATGATAAATTCTGCGGGAATAAGAAGAAGATGGTCATTAACTTGGGCTGATTCCAAGAAGTGGGAACTCAGCTGGGCTTAAACACGGTAGAATTTGTATTGCAGACCCAAAGCATGACATGAAAGATGGAGGAAAACTGAATTATCAGTTTAAAAAGTCTACCTATTTAGAGTTTTAGTGAATGGTGCTGGGAAAGATTGAGGGCAGGAGGAGAAGGGGGCGACAGAAGATGACATGGTTGGATGGCATCACCGACTCAATGGATATGGGTTTGGGTGAACTCTGGTAGTTGGTGATGGACAGGGAGGCCTGGCGTGCTGCGGTTCATGGGTTCGCAAAGAGTTGGACACGACTGAGCGACTGAACTGAACTGAACTTTGACCTGTTGACTAAAGTTATTTATTTAGGAGACCAGGTCAACAGTTACTCCCGGTAGCAGGCCAATAGCCATTTCTGTTCTGACCAAGGGGACCAACCTGAGAATTGGTGTGTCAAATGTCCAGGAACCACACCCAAGCTTGCAGCAGTGTGACACGCCATACTTGTGCGTACGTGTGTCTGTGTGTGTATACATATGGTGACAGGAGCAGGGAATTACACCCACACAGGTGTGGGGCTTTACACAGGTCATGCTTGCAGACCTCTTGCCCTAGCTTTAAGTCCTCCTTCTCAAAGCTGGCATGGAAAGAAATTGTGCAGATTCTGAAAGTCTCATGAACATAAGCAGCTTATGAGCATACACGGAACAGTTTGGAAACTGTCCAGACAAAGAAAGGCACCCCGAGATCTCACAGGGAAGCTGACCTAACAATAAAAATGACGGCGATGCTAAGCATCACGGCCACAAATCTCTCCTACAAGGGCAGTTGCAGGGCTGGAAAGCCTGCGGCTTAAAGGATTTTCTTGGGGGAAAACAAAAGGAACAGAAATCTTAAAACAACAATGACAGACAAAACCTATTAAGTGTTCTGAAGCTGTGAGTCTTTCTAGAGAGAATGTAAAATGTGAGGGCCTCTCCCATCAGCAGGAGTGGATGGAAGCTTTCCTTCCCAGATCAAGAGTCTGCTCTGCCTGAATCGGGAAGACATGCAGGAGAGGGACACAGAGGTTGGCGGGCAGAAGTTCTGAAATTTTGTGAGACCTTAAGTCAGGTTTAAAGCCATGAGCAGGAGGTGTGCAGCCATCCTGAAGGTGTGGTTGTGGTGGCCCGTTCCAGGTAGTTACAGACAGGATGTCTGGTGCCTGGGAGTGCAGGGCGGCCAGGTGTCCCTCTGGGCGGGGTGGGCAGGCCAGGAAGGAGGGAGGGGGTGCTGCATTTGGCTGTGAACTCATGGCTGGGGGCTGGATTCTCACCTGTCAGGCCCTCAACAGGGTGAGGTGCAGGGGCAGGGGGGAAGAGGAGCCTCTATCAGAGCAAGAAGGGCTTGTGAGGCTGAAGGACTGGAACGCACTTCACTTGCTGGCAGGTTGTCTGAAATTTCCAAACCTGACCTTTACAGCCCCTTTCAGGAAGTCTGCCAGGATTACAGCTGCAGATTAGCATCTGGGTTTTTGTTTGTTTTTTGGCCTGGAATTCCAGGATAGACTTATTTTGGGGTAAAGCTTCCATGACGTGGGCATATTTGTATGACGACGTACACCTTTGGTGAAGGCAGTTTGGCCAGCTCGGGTTGGCAGGGATGGGTACGCTGGTTGACAGCCCTTGCTCTTCTGCCTGTGGCTTCACAAGCACTGGCGGCCGCAAAAAGTGATGGAAACTTGGAAAACCTCTTCCTGCAGCGATCTGTTCTGCCCCGCCTCCCCTTTTTTTCTTCTTTCCACCTACTTTTCTTCTTTGTCACTTTCCTACACATTTCCTCGAAGAAACGCCGCAGTCTAGTGAGTTATGTGGCACTGTGATGGATGAGGTCTGGAGATGAGCAGTGTGTGTGGAGAGAGAGAGGCTGACCGTCCTGCACAGAGCTCTAGAAACCTCTTGAGACCCCAGGAAGTGCCAAGCAGGAAATCCTTGAGCAGACCAGTGTCACGGGTGGTGAACTGGGCGACGCTGGCCCCAGCCTGGGAAGAAGCATTTCTTACTTCCCTTTCTCCTGGTCCCCGTGGTAGGAAGAAATGAGGACTGCAGAAATCACTGCAGGGCATTTAATATTCTAAAAACAACGACGGGGCTTCCCCAGTGGTCCAGGGGTTATGGATCCGCCTCGCCATGCAGGTGAGGACCCATGTTTGATCCCTGGTCTGGGAGGATCCTGCCTGTGGTGGGGTAGCTAAGCCCGTGGGCCACGACTACTGAGCTTGTGCTCCAGAGTCCGGGGGCTGCAACTACTGAGCCCACGGGCCGCAAATACAGAAGCCCACAGGCCGAGCGTTCTGCATCAAGAGAAGCCCCCATACCGCAACCAGAGATAAGCCCCTGCTCGTCGCAACTAGAGAAAGTCTGCACACAGCAATGAAGAGCCAGTAAGGCCAAAGATTAAAAAAGAAAAAAAAGTCTAGGAAGCCCTACGGCTCCTAAGAAACACAAAGAACTAATAAGAGAGGATGCTCACCCCCTGGTGAACCCCGGCGTTTTCAGAGTCACTGATCCCAGTGATGTGCCAGCAGGAACGGGGAGCAGCCTCAGAGAAGAAGGTGCCCCATGTTCCCCTACCATCTTCCAGAGGCCCCAGAACAAACTGCTGCCGTCTACCTTCTGGGCCCCTGGCTTTTTTCATAAATGCTCCTCAGCCTTCTTTCTGCTCTGTTCTGAGCAGCACACCCGCAGGGCTAAGCAGGACCTCCTGGGAGAAAGGGACTGCGCTCTCTGGGTTTATTACACTTCAAAACGATCCTGCCTGAACTCAACTCCGGTCTGCGTATTTCTGTCTGCGTCTCTTGCTGATGGTTTGGAGTTTCCATGTATCTGCTGGGCCATCTTAGAAAAGAAAAGTGAATTTTCTATTTGGGCCTGGAACTCTTTTTGTCCTTTTACTTGAACCTTCTTCTCAACTGCGTGTATCCTCCTGAGACAGTGGACTAGCCTCGTTTGTACAGGGATGGTCTGGGTCTGAGGTCTACACAGAGAACAGACTCTGCCCCCCTCAGGCCACCAGGAAGATGGCCCTCTAGTTCACAGCACAAATTCCTCTGATAACATGTCTCCGCCTTGTTCTTCTAAATCATATATGAAGGCTATCCTATGTGCCTGTATCTTTAGAATGCAGACTCTTGTTTTTCATGCCTTTCTTGGGGGACACACTGCACAGTAGGTGGGATCTTAGTTCCCTGACTGACCAGGGATCGAACCTACGCCCCCGGCATTGGAAGTGCAGAGTCTTAACCACTGGATCACCAGGGAAGTCCCAGAATGCAGGCACTCTTGGAAGCTCTTTCCCTTTCCAGTTAAGCACTCAGTATCCACTCTCTGTGGTAACTCTGTGTCTTCCCAGCTGCATCAGTGAAGTCCCACTTCTGTGCGACCCCATGCACTGTAGCCCACCAGGCTCCTCTGTTGATGAGGTTCTCCAGGCAAGAATAGTGAGTGGGTTGCCATGCCCTCCTCCAGAGGTTCTTCCCCATCCAGGGATCTAACTCATATCTCCTGCTTCTCCTGTTGCAGGCAGATTCGTTACTGCTGAGCCACCGTGGAAATCCCTCGATGTAGTAACATCCAGATATTATTATCTGTTGTTTACTTCATCACTTACCATGCAGGCGATGAGCTTTAATCTTTTTAAAGAATCAGAGAGGAGTTTGGGGAGATAGGATACATGTATATATATGGCTGAGTCCCTTTGCTGTCCACTTGAAACTATTCCAACATTGTTAATCAGCTATACTCCAATACAAAATAGAAAGTTAAAAAAAATAAAGAATCAGTGGATCTTCCTCTATCAGTTCAGTTCAGTTCAGTCGTGTCCGACTCTTTGCGACCCCATGGACTGAAGCAGGCCAGGCCTCCCTGTCCACCACCAGTTCCTGGAGTTTACTCAAACTCATGTCCATTGAGTTGGTGATGCCATCCAACCATCTCAGCCTCTGTCGTCCCCTTCTCCTCCTGCCTTCAATCTTTCCCAGCATCAGGGTCTTTTCCAATGAGTCAGCTCTTTGCATCGAGCAGCCAAAGCATTGGTGTTTCAGGTTCAACATCATTCCTTCCAATGAACATTCCAATGATTTCCTGTAGGATGGACTGGTTGGATCTCCTTGCAGTCGAAGGGAGTCTCAAGAGTCTTCCCTAACACCACAGTTCAAAAGCATCAATTCTTTGGTGCTCAGCTTTCTTTATAGTCCAACTCTCACATCCATACATGACTACTGGGAAAACCATAGCCTTGACTAGATGGACCTTTGTTGGCAAAGTAATGTCTCTGCTCTTCAATATGCTATCTAGGTTGGTCATAACTTTTCTTCCAAGGAGAAAGTGTCTTTTAATTTCATGGCTGCAGTCACCATCTGCTGTGATTTTGGAGCCCCCCAAAATAAAGTCAGCCACTGTTTCCTCATCTATTTGCCATAAGGCAATGGGACCAGATACCATGATCTTAGTTTTCTGAATGCTGAATTTTAAGCCAACTTTTTCACTCTCCTCTTTCACTTTCATCAAGAGGCTCTTTAGTTCTTCACTTTCTGCCATAGGGTGGTGTCATCTGCATATCTGAGGTTATTGATATTTCTCCTGGCAATCTTGATTCCAGCTTGTACTTCATCCAGTCCAGCATTTCTCATGATGTACTCTGCATATAAGATAAATAAGCAGGGCGACAATATACAGCCTTGACATTCTCCTTTCCCGATTTGGAACCAGTCTGTTGTTCCATGTCCAGTTCTAACCGTTGCTTCTTGACCTGCATATAGATTTCTCAGGAGACAGATAAAGTGGTCTGGTATTCCCATCTCTTTCCGAATTTTCCACAGTTTGTTGTGATCCACACAGTCAAGCAGAAGTCGATGTTTTTCTGGAACTCTCTTGCTTTTTCGATGATCTAATGAATATTGACAATTTGATATCTGATTCCTCTACCTTTTCTAAATCCAGCTTGAACATCTGGAAGTTCATGGTTCACCTACTGTTGAAGCCTGGCTTGGAGAATTTTGAGCATTCTTTTGCTAGCGTGTGAGATGGGTGCAATTGTGTGGTAGTCTGAACATTCTTTGGCATTGCCCTTCTTTGGGATTGGAATGAAAATTTACCTTTTCCAGTCCTGTGGCCACTGATGAGTTTTCCAAATTTGCTGGCATATTGAGTGCAGCACTTTCACATCATCATCTTTTAGGATTTGAATTAGCTCCGCAGGAATTCCATCACTTCCACTAGCTTTGTTCGTAGTGATGCTTCCTAAGGGCCACTTGACTTCACATTCCACGATGTCTGGCTCTAGGTGAGTGATCACACCATCGTGATTATTTGGGTCGTGAAGATCTTTTTTGTATAGTTCTTTTGTGTATTCTTGCCAACTCTTAACATCTTCTGCTTCTGTTAGGTCCATACCATTTCTGTCCTTTATGGTACCCATCTTGGCATGTAATGTTCCCTTGGTATCTCTAATTTTATTGAAGAGATCTCCAGTCTTTCCCATTCTATTGTTTTCCTCTATTTGCACTGATCACTGAGGAAGGCTTTCTTATCTCTCCTTGCTATTGTTTGGAACTCTCCATACAAATGGATGTATCTTTCCTTTTCTCCTTTGCCTTTCGCTTCTCTTCTTTTCATAGCTGTATGTAAAGCCTCCTCCCACAACCATTTTGCCTTTTTGCATTTCTTTTTCTTGGGGATGGTCTTGATCACTGCCTCCTGTACAATGTCATGAACCTCTGTCCATAGTTCTTCAGGCACTCTGTCTATCAGATCCCTTGAATCTATTTGTCATTTGTACTGTATAATCATAAGGGATCTATCACTAAATCCCAATTAAGTGGAAAAGCTTCCCCATTTGAAAAGTGCTTAAATGGTGGACGAATTAACTAATGCATTGTTAAAGACTAGTCACTGCACACTATCTATGACAGCAAAGACAAAAAGCATTTTAAAGTCCCACGGCAGACACATTAAGTAACCTACAGGACACAGGACACCTATGCATGAAGTATTTAAGCAGTCATTTAAAGTCAGAAAGAGAAAATCAAGTGTCATGTATTAACACACATATATGGAATCTAGATATCTCTAGAAAGCAGAGGTATTAGTTTGCCAACAAAGGTCCATCTAGTCAAACCTATGGTTTTTCCAGTAGTCCTGTATGGTATGAGAATTGAACTATAAAGAAGGATGAGCACCAAAGAATTGATGCTTTTGAACTGTGGTGTTGGAGAAGACTCTTGAGAGTCCCTTAGACAGCAAGGAGATCCAACTAGTCCATCCTAAAGGAGATCAGTCCTGAATATTCATTGGAAGGACTGATGCTGAAGCTGAGTTTGACTACCTGATGCAAAGAACTGACTCATCTGAAAGACCCTGATGCTGGGAAACATTGAAGGCAGGAGAAGGGGATGACAGAGGATGAGATGGCTGGACGGCATCACCGACTCGATGGACATGAGTTTGAGTGAACTCCGGGAGTTGGTGAAAGACAGGGAGACCTGCAGTCCATGAGGCTGAAAAGTGTCGGACGTGACTGAGTGACTGAACTGAACTGAGGAAGATGATGCTGATGAACCTATCTGCAGGGCAGCAGTGGAGACGCAGACACAGGGAAGAGACTTGCGGACACAGTGGGGAAGGAGGCGGGGACAAGCTGAGAGAGCAGCGCTGAAAGGTGTGTATCACCATGTGCAAAGGACACAACCAGTGGGAATTGGTGTGTGACTCAGGGAACTCAAAACTGGTGCTCTGTGACAACCTAGAGGGGAGGGAGGTGGGAGGGAGGCTCACAAGGGAGGGGGCCTGTGTATACCTATGGCTGACTCATGTTGTTGTATAGCAAAAACCAACACCGCGTTGTAAAACAATTGTCCTCCAATTAAAAGTATAATGAATTAAAAACATAGAAATGTCACATTAAGAAAATCTCTTTGATAACATGGGAGAATGCTCATGATTCACCATGAAAAATAAATGTAGGCTGTAAAACTGCCCATATGGTAAACTGTAAACCTGGTAAAAGTGTGTATGTGTGTACACGAACACAGCTGAAGGAAACACAAAGAAGTGTGAATGCTCATTTCTGAGTCGTACGGTTCCAGGTGGTTGTATTCTCTATATTTTCTTGCACTTTCCACATTTTCCACAAAAAGAAATGCTCTTTTAAGTTAACATTTGCGTGTGTGTATATTGGATCTATAAAAGTTACTAACCTTTCATTCTAAACAATTGCTTTTGCTTCTACATCACATAGGATTATCATTAACCTTTTGGGGGAATGATTAACCAAAACGGAAACTTTGGTTTCAGATCTTGGCATCAGGTATAAAACTATCATGTCTATCAGACTATTTCACTTAGTACTGAAATTTATATCTCCTTTGGCTGTTTCTAACTTGACCTGGGGGAAAAGGTGTTTTCACTTCTCCAAATCCACCCTGTCGGCTTTATTAAACATGTGCCGATACTATTAGAGCTGACTCATTGGAAAAGACTCTGATGCTAGGAAAGATTGAAGGCAAAAGGAGAAGAAGGCGGCAGAGGATGAGATGGTTGGATGGCATCACCGATTCAATGGACACGAACTTGGGCAAACTCTGGGAGATAGTGAGGGACAGGGAGGCCTGGCGTGTGTTGCAATCCAGGGGGTCGCAAAGAGTCGGACACGACCTAACGACTGACCACCACCACCACCAATCCTATTACATGCTCCAAATCCTCTAATGCCCAGGCAGGTCCTCAGAGCTCCTGTCCCTGACAAAAAGGACCAACTGCAGCCCCAGCTCCATCTGCAGAAATGCAGGGCATACTTGGCAGGAAGGGTCCTGGTAAGGAGACCTCTCGAGTGTTTGCCAGAAACAAAAGCACGGACCCTGAAGTCAGCTTCGGTCTATCCTGACAGCAGCTCCCTTTCTCATCCTTCCCTGGAGCTCTGCAGGTGTTGGGGAGTGGGTGTACCAATAGAGTCTCCTCCCACCATCAATTCTTTCCAAGAGGGCTGGGTTGGGATGGGTGTAGGTTTTTTCAGAAGGAATTTTGGATTTCACAGCAAATGGAACGGCAGAAGGCTAATTCACCAAAACAAAACATCGTCAACTAGCTGCACACGGGCAGGAGAGTAGAGGCGGGTTGCGGTGGGGAAGTTAGCAGCAGCAGGAGAAAAGCAACGTTACAGAGGCTGTGACTGGAGGAAGGGGCTGGATTTTGGCTGTGAACACTTAATATGTGAACAGGGACATATCTTGTAGGATAAAGGAAATATTAGGTTTCCCAGTGGCGCCAGTGGTAAAGAACCCGCCTGCCAATACAGGACACATGAGAGATGCGGGTTTGATTCCTGGGTTGGGAAGAACCCCTGGAGGAGGGGCCTGGCAACCCACTCCAGTATTCTTGCCTGGAGAATTCCATGGACAGAGGGGTCTGGTGGGCTGTGGTTCATAGAGTTGCAAAGAGTCGGACATAAGTGAAGCAACTAGGCATGCACGCACGTCCAGAGCAAGGGTGACCTCAGGCAGCTACAGCTGTGGGCCTATTTCTCCCTGAAGGAAGACAAAGTGGCTACTGATTTTCCAGTTGAGCTTTTCAGGGGTTTCAAAGCCCCCTGTATAATCACACATGGTGCCCTGTGCCCACCAGAGTCTCCTCCCCATGGACCCAGTCCTTCCAAGAAAGGTCTTATCTCCAGAGAGTTTATGAAAACATGCCAACTAGCTACCTCAAGCCCATTCATTATTTGCACCGCGATATCAGCCCGAAGGCAGGAGGAGAAGGGGACGACAGATGACGAGACGGTTGGATGGCATCACTGACTCAATGGACATGAGTTTAAGGAAGTTCCAGGAGAAGGCGAAGGACAGGGAAGCCTGGCGTGCTGCAGTCCATGGGGTCACAAAGAGACATGACTGAGCGACTGAACAACGACAGTCGACCTGAAGGTGGAGAGTGAGTCTTGATGGAATGAGACAGAGAGAAAGGGAGTTTTGCTAAGAGCAGGGTATGACGACAGCATCAGCTCCAAGCAGGGCGGGAACCAGGTCTATAGCAGTCACCGATGGTCTCCAGAACCCAGCATCGCACCTGGCGCGTGGAAGCATGGGGCAGTACTAACAACCAGTACTTCCTGGCCACATCAGCACTGCTCAGCACTGCTCACAGGAACTCTGCAAGGTAGCTGCGATCAGTACCTTCATTTTCCACGTGAATTAAATGGCGGTTCAGGGCACCACGTATGGCTCAGGGTCTACCAGACAGTAAATGACAGAACCAGGACTAAAGCCAGGCTGCTTGGCACCCAGCTCTGCTCCTAACCTCCACACTCTCCTGCCTCCTTCAATGAACACTTGATTTACCGAGTCAAAAAGGGGTGGAAGGTGAAGTCAGACAAAGAGACAAACATAATATGATCCCTCATATGGGGAATCTAATTTTTGCTTTAAAAAATGACACAAATGAACTTATTTACAAAACAGAAGTGGGCTTACAGATATTGAAAACAAACTTATGGGTTATCAAAGGGAAAACACGGTGGGTATAAATCAGGAGCTTCAGATGAATATACATCATGCCCGTGCTCAATCATGTCTGACTCTTTTGCAACCCCATGAAGTGGAGCCCTCCAGGCTCCTCTGTCCATGGGATTCTCCAGGCAAGAATCCTGGAGTGGGTTGCCATCTCCTCCTCCAGAGGAATCTTCCCAACCCAGGGATCAAACCCATGTCACCAGCAGGCAGGTTCTTTTACCACTGACCCCGCTGGGGAGCCCTGAATGTACATACCACCATATATAAGATGGATAACAACAAGGATCTACCATACAGTACAGGGAACTCTACTCAGTGTTTCCTGATGACCTATATGAGAAAGGAATCTAAAAGAGAACGAAGACGTGCATATGGATAGCTGAGTCAGTTTGTTGTACTCCTGAAACTAACACAATGCTAGGAAACCAACTACACTACAATAATTGTTTTTAAAGGGATGGAAGCCTGTGTTGGAACACAAACTGAGGGACTCTGTACAGCGCGGGGTGAGAGGAAGGACACGCAGGCGCTGGAAGAACCGTGATGTCTGTCTGCAGTCTCTCTGCTGGGGTCTGCCAGGCACGCGCTCCCTGGGCTGGTGCCCCAGCTCCCGCCCGCGGAGCCTGTGGAACGGGGTGGAAGGGGGGCTGAGGGGTTCCTTCCTATCTTCTCTTCTCTTCTTCCAGGTCAAGAGCAGGGCCCCCCAAGAGCGGGTGGGAAGTTGTTATGGGAGGAAAGGGCAGAGCCCGAGTTGTCTCTGCCCTTTGAGACTAGGGTCCCAGTTTCCCGTGGGTTTTTTCTTTCTCTTTTGCCTGTTTAATACATCAGTATGTATGCTTTCTCTCTCATGCTTATGCACCTGAAAGATGAGAGCACTCCCTGAACCTGGGCCCAGGACTCGGCACTAGCAGAACTCCGCCATGCAGTACACACCATTAGAATACCTGGTGAACAGTGGCTGTCTGCTGGGACATGCAAACCTGAAGAACGTCCTTCACACAGCAGCTCTTTCAGACACGCCTCACATCTTTACTTGGACACATTGAGGATTCACTTTCTTGTAGACGCAACGTGAAAAGCTGAAAAATCTTTTCTCTTTTGTGTCTTTTAGTTTTTGGAATGGGAAAGGTATTCCACTTGATGGTGGTAACCTTCAACACCACAAATTCAAACTCTTTGCAGACTGCCAGTGATTTCTCTATCTCCAGTGTGTGAGCCTGAAGTAGGCAAACAGAGGTTGGGAGCAGCAGCTTGGCTGGAGCAGACACAAAGAGGGAGGAGAAAAAAAATTCATGGGAAGGGACTCCTCTGGCTGTCCAGTGGTTAAGACCCTGTGCGTCCGAAGTAGGGGGCGCAGGTTCGATCCCTGGTCAGGGAACAGAGATCCCACAAGCTGTGTGGTGTGGCCAAACAAAAACAAAACAAAATTCATGGAGCACCTTGAGAATAAATTATTCTGTATACATTGCTGGCTTAAGTAGCCACTTTATTCAATCCCTCTTACTCTGACAGCCTTTCTCTCTCTCTTGACCCTTCCACCAAACGTTATGTACGTAGGATCATAGCTGGCGACGGGATACCTCTGGGAGGCATTTGGGAGGAAGATTGTTAAAAAAGATGCAAGATGAGGGCAGATATTAAATTCTTTTAATTCAATAAACTAATAGTAATAATTTAATTTGAGATTCTATTTTTAAAGTGAGATTTTAGTATCTGTTAGATACAACGAGCTGGGACCAGGTTAGTTATTCAGCAATCCTAGGAATTAAGAGAGAGCTGAGAGGAAAAAAAATCATAGTTTGGGCTTTTAGGAAAGAAAATTGGTTCTGGAATAACTGAAATCTCTAAAGGATCTGTGCTAAAGGCTAGTTTTAAACTTCAGTGTACTTATACAAATCCAGTTTCAAATATAGGGAAAAACCTATTTCAAATCCCAAACACAGTCCTCTTAGAGAAAAGGCCTTAGCAATCGATCTGTTTCTGGTGCTAATGCTTGTAGATTAGTTGTCAGAGTCTTTTTTCTTGTGGGCACGAGCCTACAGAAGGTCTTGCGCGTGGGACAAGGGTGGGCTTCGCAAGGGTGCCTCTGCTTGGGGACTTCAACAATACTGAAGGAGGTGTCGGTCAGATACTGTCGTTGCTCCAGAAGACACAAGAACAACAGAAAGAGTATAAGTGACTGCTGACTCTTCAAGCAGCCAGTGCCCCATGAGCTAGGCTCTTGAGGTTAAACTGGCCATACGAGATTCCACGTATCTTTGAGCGGATCCCTTTAGGATGACTGATGGATATGATCTGTGTGCACCTGCCAAGCTAATATTCTTTCTATAAAAAAAAATAATGTTATTTATTTAGTTAGTTTTGGCTGTGCTGGGTCTTCATTGCTGCTCAGCTTTTACCCAGTTGCGGCAAGCCGGGGGGCTACTCTCTAGCTGCGGCGTGCGGGCTCCAGGCTGCCAGGGCCTCAGCAGTTGCAGCTCCTGGGCCCTGGAGCATAGGCTCAATAGTTGTGGTGCTTAGTTGCCCTGCAGTATGTGGGATCTTCCCGGACCAGGGACCGAACCCGTGCCTCTCACACTGGCAGGCAGATTCTTTACCCCTGAGCCACCAGGGAAGCTCCCACCCTAACACTCTGAACGCCCAGCAGTTCCATGAGGTCCGAATCTCCCTGCCAGACTTTGCAACACAGCTCTTAATGTACAGAATCCTCCAGAAACAAACAGGAGCAATGCAGACCAAGATTTATGGGCGTGTAAATCATGGCATTTTTTATAATGTTAAAAAAAAATGAGAAGTTAAAAGCCTAACACGGTAGGCATGCGGTTCAATTAGTTCACGTCTCCATTCTACAGCCATTAAGAACTATGCTTTTGAGGAACATTTGTTGACATGAAAAATATTCATGGTATAATGAGAAATCAGAACGGTATAAAACAGAAGACACTATGAAATCATATTTATTTCTTCTTTTTCTTAATGGTTTTCCCCCTCTGGTCATATACATGCACGTGACTGAGAAGAATGAAAATAAAATACTGATAGTGACTATTTCTGAGTAATGAGATCCTTTTCTCTACCTCTGTATGTTGCTTAGTCACTCTCTCGTGTCCAACTCTTTTTCGACCCCATGGACTGCAGTCCACCAGGCTCCTCTGTCCATGGGATTTCCCAGGGAAGAATACAGAAGTGGGCTGCCATCTCCTTTTCCAGGGGATCTTCCCAACCCACAGACTGAACCCCCGTTTCCTGCTTGGCAGGCGGATTCTTTCCCACTGAGCCACCAGGGAAGCCTCACTACCTACCTTTGTATTCTTTTCTGTAATTTTCCAGTTTCATACAAAGCTCCTTTTCTAATAAAATATATTGTTTTAAGGAGCCAACTATTAATCTCACAAGGATACCCAGCAAAGCCAGTGCCAGTCCACTATATATTATTAATAAATGATAAATGTACAAAGTTCTTGTCCTTGTACGTGAATAATGATGGTTGAAAAAAAATCTATATGCCTTAGTCAATAACCTCTGGGCCAGAAGCTTTAAACCTCATGATCTGCATTAAAATTCAGCGTGTCAAAGTACTGCCTACTGTATTAAATACTGCTGATACTGATGCATGAAAAGGGAATTGATACCTGTTGAGAAGGTACTCTGGGCCGGGTGTTTATATATAGCGTTTTGCATAGGTCACTTCTAGACGAGGAAGGTGAAGTTCTAAGAGGTCAAATCACTGGTTCTGGTCACATGGCTAGTCAGTGATCAAAGTGTATGCAAATCTCAGTCTGACCACAGGGTGAAAACTTCAGATGACACACAGATATTAAAAAAAAAAAAAATCTTAAACTATTTTGCTAGTGCTCTGAATGTGGGGCCCAAATAACTACGTTTTATTTCTCATCTTGCACCGCAGCCTGAAAGAGGCGCTGGGGAAGCTGCCTAAAGGAGACAGCATGGCAGAAAAGAGAAAGGCAAGGGAACAATCCACCTACAGGGGAGCACCTGAATAAACAGGCGATTTTTACGGTTACAGAAACCAGCCTAGCCCTCTGCCCAGTGACAGAGAAGACAAGCTATTGCTTCCAGGCTCCATCTGTCTGCAAATCTCTCCCCCTCTGCCTCCTCCTGGCAAGGTCCTGCTCCTCCCTCCTACTCTGCCTGTGCAAATAACATCTCTCAATGGTGGTTGATTACAAAGCATGTGTCATGGATTCTAGAGAGGTTAAAAAAATTTTTTTTTCATAATTTTTTTATTTTTTGGCCATGCCTCATGGCATATGGGATCTTAATTCCCTGACTAGGGATCAAACACGCACCCCCTGTATTGGAAGTGCAGAGTCTTAACCACTGGACTGCCAGGGAAGTACCTAGAGAGGTATTTTCCAACATTAAAACTTTCCTTTAGAGAGGACATCAGACCTTAAAGATGATCTCTTTTCACTTTTTCCATTCAATAATAAATGTCTTTAGACATTTAGTAAGAAAGAGCTTACAGACTAGACATTGTGTCAGGCCTATCTTTCCATGCATCATCCAATTTAATTCCATCAGCAGATGAGTTCATAATCTTAACAACATCCTACGCAGTTAGAATCTCACAATTACTTAGTGGTTCCATATCAAGTATCCCACTTGCTTCCCACAGTAAACCTTAAGGAAGGAGAGGGAGGTGCTATCACCCCATTTGACAGATCAGGAGGTTGAGGCACACTGCCACTTTGCCTGGCTTATTGGATTAGACAGCAGCTTCCTTGAAAGGCATGGAGGGGCTGACTCTGGGGAGGGTGGGAGCGGTGCATGCAAAAATTTTGAAACAGAGCAGCAATGTGTCCCTGGAAGACAGGATCCTGAAAAAGGGTTTTCAGGTAGAGATGGAGTAATCAAACACTGGAGGGTGAAGACAAACGCTGCTTAGGCATTGCCTGTGGAGAGCTCCGGGTAAATGGCTTCCTTCCCTAACTTTCCAGGAGGTCGTTCCTGATTATCCATTACGGATAACAACGACATCTTAAGGTTCCCATGTGCCTTAGCTTATTATATCATTATGGGTTTTTGAGGTAGGCTTTGTAGATAATTTTGCAAATGAAGCTCAGAGGGGTTTAGGAACAGGTTAAGCTGACACAGCGAGGAAGCAGCAAAGTCCGGATTTCAAACCACATCACATCACATCCACCTCACCTTCCTGTCCATGTGTCTCATCTTGTGTGTTGCCTGCCCACGTGTTCCTTAGCTCATCAGTCTTTTGTTGTAGCTTTTTGAGGGCAGATGGCAAGCCTTATATTTCTTTGCGACCACCCCTCCTGCACTGAGCAGAGCCCCACGCACACAGTAGGTTCTCATAAGCGTCATATGTCAAGTATCTGTTTGGGAGTAACAAGTTATCCAGAGGGATTCTTTGGTACTCCGAACGTCAGGCTCTCCGCTGCATATAATTAAAACAAGAGTGAACACGAGACGTGTAATTTCTCTCAGCTCCAGCTTAATCAGGCATTCATTACCATGTCTGACTCTGTGTTACGTGAAAAGAACTGCTCAGTAAGCATTTTCTGTGATGAGGCCAGTCAGATACAGACAGACATCAAAGAGATTTCAGAAAAGGCACAAGCAAAATCATAAACATGTGGAGAGACAATGATCTACACGGTGTACTGTTTCATCTGAGACTAAAGAACTTACAAGGCAAATAGAGTACTTGACTAATAGGGAGAAGAAGCTGGGTGCCAAGTGGGATCGGGTACCATTAGCCTCTCTCAAGAGTAAGGATGCACCATGCTACTGCTCTGGGTCAGAGACAGAGGGAGGTACACATTCAGGGGTTTTTCTGGGAGAAGGAGTTTGCTTTGAACCCTCTTCAGCACAGCAAGCATTTCACTGTGATGGCTATCACAATCATTTCACTACCATCTTCACTGCCAGGCAAACCTAACAGACACACATGCAATACACAACTTATTATCCTGCTGGGTCTCATTCCATTTGCCATCCCAACACCACATTAGTTTACAGCTTTGAAAACATAAAGGGCTCGAATGAATTCATTGAGATTGGAACTTTTATGACAGAGATTAGCTCAAGTACTTCTACGTTGACATTTGGTAACCTAAGCTAATAGTACTTACCCTATTTTATTGCCAAACCACGCATTGGTCATCTTGATAAGCTACTGAGAGGTAGGGTTTCTGACTTCCTTTGTGTTAAAAAGTGCCACCTTCTCATGAGCATTTAATCAACACCAAGCAAGAAAAGCAAATATCAGATTCGGGGTACCTACATTTGTGTCCTCGTGGCTGTGGCCATTGGTCTCGACCAACTCCTTGGTACCCTTCAACTGCAGGTTTAAAGAAAAAAAGAAGCAAAACAAAAACCCAAATGAATAAGCAAGCATATCTATTAAGTGCATATCATCCTGTTAACCCTGATTTATCTGAAGCTACACTTCAGAAAACTTCCAACAAGAAAAAAACCAGAAGGAGCACGTAATTCTAACGAGTCTTACTGAAACCAGTTTGAGGCCAATATTTTATGAAACTTGATGGCTGGCAAAAAAATAAATGGGCCTTGGCCATTCTTTTTAAATAATAAGATTAGAAAGCAGTTTCATAGGCATAAAATGTATAAAATTGGTTCTTAAGAATAATAAATGATTTCATTTCCTCGTTGTATTGCTATTAATTTAAACCCGGCAGTGTTTGCAAGTTGCCGCCAGCTAAATGATGTTATACTAATGATTATTCGAGAGTGATGTATTTTCACTTGTTTTAATGCGCTGCAGCGCTACTGTACGCGTCCTCCTAGGGAACCTATTCGAATGACTGACGTGGTTTCTGGAGGCCTACAGGAAGATGCTTTGCTGCTTTTTGGAAAGGAAGAAATGGGACTTCATCTCCTTGGTCACCGAGGCATTAGAAGAAAAGCTGAGATTTTTAACAGTGCACATCTGAAAATGCCCTTCTCTCCGTTCTCTCTCAGAAGGCTTAGGAGTGATCAGTTATCAGGAGATTTCCTGGAAACCTTTAATTGGCATTTTTATTCCAGCCTGACTTGAAGCAAACATGTGGAGACAGAGAACAAGGGCAAAGGTGAGCAGCCTTGAAGCTGTTTGCTGGTATTTCTTCCTGGCTTATTGCACTTAGGAAGCAGCATCTTCAGCACTCTCTTTTTTTAATGCCTAAAATAAAGCACTCACGGTGCGATATAAATGCTTAAAGTCTGAAAGAAAATAAATGTACCACCACCATGTTTGACTCAGATGTTGGTTCTTTTGGGCTCTGTGTACGTGTCAGCAGGAAAGCTTCTTTGGTTTCTGCAAGGCGATCTCAAACTCTCAGCAAGAAAGCCACCTGCTCTCCAAGCCAAGAGCAGGGCTCTGCCAAAGCCGTGGCGACGTGAAGGGGCTGAGGAGGGGGCAGCTGACTGCGGATCCGGACCCGTGGAGCCGAAGAAGGCTCACTTCCACATCATCACGCTTGAGAAAGAGACATTCTGTCCAGAGGTCCTCAGGGTGGCAGCACGGATGTTTCCGCACACAACAAGGATGAGGGAGCGCAGGCAACATGTGCGAAACGTGGGAAGCCAAGTGCACCTCAGCAACAGGAAGACCAGCTGGTCAGAGGGCACGAAGGGACTTCAAAACCCCTGCTTTCCGACCTGAGAGTTTTCTTTCCATGGGCGGCCCTCACCATCTCCCTGGCTGCTCATCCCGCCTTGCAACTCATGCTTCCGGGAGTTAAGAGCGGGGCTGGCTCTGAAGACGGTTTTGCTGTTTTTTTCAGCGGAAGGAATGGACTCTATTTAAAGCCCTGTCCCACCTTCACATGTTTCCCAGCACAAACACACCCATCGCTCTCCTTCTGCTTAAATAAATTCCATTGTCCTGCTTAGTGTTACTCCACTCTGCCCTGTGTGTGTGTGTGTGTGTGAGATCTCACTCCCCATTTGCCTGCTCTCTGCTGTGGGATCCACACGTGTCCTCCTTGCCTGGGGTGGTGGGCTGGCCTCTCCGCCCTCACCAGCCTACCCCCTGTCCCCTCTGGAGCTGCTGCTCACCTCGAGATGGAGAGGTTGGCAACATGTCTGAGGACACCTGGGCTTAAGAAGAGGGTGTCAAAAAGTGAGTGTTAGTCGCTCAGTCGTGTCCAACTCTTTGCGACCTCGTGGACCATAGCCCGCCAGGCTCCTCTGTCCTTGGGATCTCCAAGCAAGAATACTGCAGTGGGTTGCCATGCCCTTCTCCAGAGGATCTTCCCAACCCAGGGATTGAACCCGGGTCTCCTGCATTGCAGGCGGATTCTTTATCATCTGAGCCACCAGGGAAATCCATGCAGAGGTGGATGTGTTTCTAATTGTACGTGTGTGTGTAGGTGGGTGGGTGGTGGCTCTACGGGGACAGAAAGAACATGTCCACTGCCTGCTCTCATCTCTAAGATGACCAATGAGGGCACCAGCTGAGGGGCTCTTGGGAAAACAGCAGCCAACGGGCCCTCTTAGACTTCTGTATTCTTGGGGCCTTTGCTTGAAAAAGAGCCATCCCATTAGCACAGCAGATTTTAAAATGCTTCCTCTCCAGTCATACTTCCTGGGTCTTCAATGATTTTAGTTGTTCTGAATCTCTTGCACATTACCCAATTATCTTTTTTTTTTTTTTTTTTTACGGAATGGAGAATGAAGTGTGATGCTTCACCGAAGCTTATGTGCTCACTGCTCTTTAAAAACGCGTGTCATGACAAGGATATAGCAATGTGACCTGCAAAACTTAGCGTCTATTTCTATGACTGGGTTTGGACTTCAAATCAACATAAAGGATTGGAGTCCTTTAGAGGCAGAGGAATTCACCCCTCCTCATCCCAGTAAATCAAAGAGACAGGGAGAGAAAACACAAAACGACAAAGCTCAGGGACATGTATGTTTGATCAGGTGCAAATCTGGACCAAATCTGCTCCAGTTTGTTGGAAGCTTTTTCATAATGCAAAGGAAGAAAGAACAGAAGGGAAGAAAGACTGCAGGTCTCTTAGACAGCAGGTCACTGTGAATTTAGTCATCAGGATTTCCCGGTTCAATCTAACTTCTCCAAAACCATACACAGTCAGACTCAGTCTATGCTACCAAATCTGTCTTAATCACATAAAGATAATGATTACTTTAAGAAAGGATTTTCCTCTAACGCTAAAAAAACTTATAAACTATCCAATACCTTCAAGGTTCTCTCACAATTCACTGATACTTTTAGAAGAAAGTGACTGAAAATATATTTTCTTGATTTCAAACCATTAAAAAATCATTTGTACAGTGACTGAGTCACAGTGGACTAGGGTCATACTTCCCCAACTTCATAGTTTTTTTTTTTTTTAAAAATCACTTTTGAAGTGATTTATGTTGTACAAAGGACCTCCTCATATATCATGGTAAGTGAAAATTTTAAAGCAATCTAAATTTGACTACCCCCAAAGGGTTGGGGCTACTACTTGTGATTTTTTTCCCCCTTCCATTTGCCATTCATTACTTCATGGGCAGCCTGTAAAGGCCAGAAATAGGAAAGTATTTCAGGAACTTGCCTGGCTTCTCCTGTGTAGATAACGGGGCTTAGATTTCACTCAGCTGCCAAGCAATCCATCTTACCCTGCTGTAAGACAATACTTTCAAATCCACTTATCAATGTCAGGCCACACTTTAGTATCAGAGAAAGCCAGGATGAAATGATCAGATTTACAAACTTCGTATAAAAGGTCTGTTGCTCACCCTGGCTAGATAAGTGCCCTGATGCATAGGGGAGAGTTTTGTGGGTTTTTTTTTTTTTTTAATGTTGCTATGAATCAGCCTTTTTTATTCAGATGTCTGCAGGAGGACCATGGGCTATGCTAAACTCATTTTCCTCATGATTAGATTTAAGATGAAACTAGCTGCTTGCTCTGAAATTTATCTGCATCGCCAATGTTTTAAAAATTAATCAAAATTCATCTGTCTTCTGGAAGAAAGTTTCACAGACTGCTGGAAGGCTTGAATGGCCTAAGAGGTACCAAAGTGAGAACAGAGATGCTGGAGATAAGATTAAAAATCCCACGCAGCAAAGCTGGGAGGTTGGGATGGTCCAGGCTAATCCTACTAGAGATTAATTTCATCCAGTGTTTGCGCATGCGTCAAACACGGGGAAGCATGTGTCTGTGTTTGAACTGATTCTTGGGTCGGAGCTGTGGCTTTCACTTACTTGTTCCTGGAGGACTTTGAGTAATGCTTGCGTGTGTGACTGCTCTTCCTTTGCTTGCTCCAGTTCTGACTTTTTGTTGTTCAACTCCTCCTGGATGGTCAGCAATTGCTGTGAAATTAAAGGATGTTTACGATAAGATAGCAGGCCAACTGGAATATTGTAAGATAATCAGAACGTCCATTCCAAAACACAAGAAAAAATTTTGTACATGCCTTAAAGTGTAAGCTGGACTTCAGCTGACTTTTTAAAATGTGCATTTCACATAGGGTAATGAGCATGCAGTTAAGGCCACAGCCTCAGGCTGCTGGTGACACTGATGCACAATGCTTGTGTCAGTGTCTGTGAGGGCACCTTTGTTTCCCTTTGAACAGATGCACATTTATAAAAATAATGCATGTTAGGTAGGAAGTTAGGCATGAGCAACCAGGGGTGCCCTAGCCGGAAAGGATGCAAGCTGATCTCTAAACCCCATCCCAGAGGCACCCAGGAGAGCTCAGAGACATGCTGCAAAATAACCAGGGAGACTTTTCCACCTCCTGAACATGTGCCCTAGCACACAGGGGATACAAACCAACCACAGGGGCCTCCTCTAGTAACCTTAGGCAGCTAGGAGCCCATTAAGGGTTCATGAATATTCTATACATATATGCATCTGATTGTAACAGACTCAGTTATGATGACATACACAACAGAACCTGCTGTTATATAACTTGCAATTGTCAATCAGCCTTGCTGCTGCTGCTGCTGCTGCTAAGTCGCTTCAGTTGTGTCCGACTCTGTGCGACCCCATAGACAGCAGCCCACCAGGCTCCCCCGTCCCTGGGATTCTCCAGGCAAGAACACTGGAATGGGCTGCCATTTCCTTCTCCAATGCATGAAAGTGAAATGTGAAAGTGAAGTTGCTCAGTCATGTCTGACTCTTAGCGACCCCAGAGACTGCAGCCCACCAGGCTCCTCTGTCCATGGGATTTTCCAGGCAAGAGTACTGCAGTGGGGTGCCACTGCCTTCTCCAATCAGCCTTGAGCCTATGCCTATTTGCATTCCCTTCCATTGACTGGTGGTGGGTACAAGCCCTGTTTTGCACAGGGTACAACCAAAGGAGGAGACAGGAAGTATAAAAAGGGGGAAGACAGGAGGTCTTGGGAGAGGACTATGACTCCTTTACGGTTGGCCTGCTGCCGTGTCTTGGGGACTATCTGTCTAATAAAAGATCTGTTTCCTTGAGCTGTAACTTGTCTGTTGTTTTAAACCCTTTAGTCTATTGTTCCAAATGTTTGTTGTGACAAGAACCAAGGAAGCAAAATAAACCAACCTGACATGCAGAATCATGGTAAGAAACGAGAACATCGATAACTGAAGAGATTACATTAAAAAAAAAAAAAAACTAAAAACACTGAAAATAATTAGTCCATGCCCAAGGTTACATCAGTTTACATCAGACCCTACAGCTAGCTTTAGAGTAGCTCTGTAAAGCTGCTTCGCCAGGTGGCTGGGACCACAAACAAGACTTTTACTTTCTCTGTTATGACGGTGATGTTTTATTAGATCAGCAGGACTCAGGTCCAAACTGCAATCAATATATCAGCTGAGAAAACTGCTGATATAAGCTGTCAAAACACTCAGCTATGGCCTGCACTGCTATTTGGAAGCAGGGCACGGAAGGCATTGCTGGAAGCTTGAGCGGTCCTTGCCCCCATCAACTGTAACTCACGCAGAGGCTCACCTGGCCTGCCAGGAGGATGGGGCTGCCCAGAGCTAATTCTCTGTAAAGCAGTTCTCTGTTAATATAGACACAGGCTGGAGAACACATTCAAGAGCTTCCAAACAGGCCCTGGAAACAGTGTGTCTATTCAGAGCTTCTTGACAACAGAGGGCTAGTTTGCAAAGACAAATGTGGGTTTCTTCTGCTCCAGCACAAAACAAGCAGTGCCCTAATGACATGGAAATGTCAGTGCGTAGTCGTCTCCACGCCAAGGCTGCTGCTTCTGGGGCTTGACAAGCTGGCTGCAGAGCTGCCTGGCCAGTTCTGAACTACCAAGGCTGCAATAAACACTGGCACTGGATTTCTGGGGCTTAAACCTACCAACTGGAAGGATTAAATCAAATCTTCAAATCTGCTAGTTTAGGGGGTATGTTAAAGACAGGAAGCGCTCAGAAAAACACACGGTGTCTTAACCCCTGGGCTTGCTTGTCCTGGCCCCTCACCTGGTGCGGGATATAGATTTAAACATAAACAGTGATTTCCCTGCAGTTTTGAAAACACTCAGTGCTTCTTATTTCACCACCTGCCCCTATCATACATTGCCCATACGAGGCAATACACACAGCCCACACGGGCTCCCTTTAGACGTTACGTGGCTTAATTGTGCACCAATTGATTACACTGCAGAAACCAGGGGGCCATATTGTACTTTGGCACCATGACAAGTAATGAAAATGACCCTTTCCAAACGGTGGGGAATGATCCTGTTTCCTTATTCTCATTCACGACCAGCCCCAGAATGGTTCTGAAGGGATCTGGTGCTCTGACTTCCCTGATGCTGAGTGGATTTTTTGTGTCATTAGACAATTTCGAATCCAATCCTGAAGACTCCTTTAAAAATGAGCCGAATGGAGGACAGGGAATTATCTTCAACAGCTCCTGTTCACTCACTGCTGTAAGCGAAGTAGCACAATTTAGAAACAATTGACGTCTGGCTGCAGGGGGCTGGCCACGCTAAGGACGGCGCCCCTGGACAACGGAAAGCCAGGCAGCCATTAAAAATGAAGTTACGCAAGTGTCTCTGGACACAGAAGGAACTCATAATATACCATTCCCTGCATGAAGGTTTCACTGAATTTTGCAAAACAAAAAAGCATTTGGATACTGTCTGTAGGTGAGTAGGTTCATGGATCTTTCTGTTAGTCTGGCTTATAATTTTCTGGTAAGTCTAGTAAGGAGCAGATACTGCTTTAGTAATAAGAAAAAAAAAAGCAAATGAACTTAATTAAAGTTGAGGAAACGACAAAGAGGAAAACTACTTGGACACAACTCTCAGGTGTCATTACCAACACTGTGAATAAATCAGAGGGGAGGCGAGAACTCTACTGGAGTCTGCCATTTCACCTACACGTTACAACACTGCTTCATTCAAAACATGACTGTGTGTGCATGTACACACACACACGCACACACATGCACGCACGCACACGCATGCGCGCGCACACACACACACACACTCTCCCTTCCCTGGACCTCACTTCCCAGGTTAGCATCTATCTTATCTCATTCTTCTGTGGAATCACGGAATTAAATTAAAATTTTAATTTAAATTGTAATTTCAATTTAATTTTTTAAATCAAAAAGTGTGAGTCCAAGGAATCATCTGCATTTCCTTCTCTTCTCATATGCAGGAAACTGTTTTTAATTTCTTTTTTATTTGAATGTGTTTTTCCAAAATATATACTGTTGTCTTATGGGTATGAAATTGCATGTAAGTGGCTGTGCCATGTTTCTTATTTACTATGTTTTTTACTAACCACTATTCCTTTAAGATAACCACACTGATATGTATCTATCTCTAACTACTGCCTCTGGTGGCTGTGTAATAGTCTATGGGGTATGTCCACCCAGGTATACCTATTCCGCCTTCCCAGTGAAGCCCACTCAGATTACCCCCATTTCTTGCCCTGTCAGGGCTACAGTGGGAGATGCTGGTGCTTGTCCCTCTGGACCTGTGGGAGACTTTCCCTTGTGTGTATCCAGCAGTGGATCTGCTGGTTCACAGGACGTACTTGAGGATTTCACCGCCAAAGCGGCTTTACAGAATGGCTGTACAGTCTCCCGCTCACCAGTGCTGGATGAGTTACTGTGCCCACACTTTACATTACCTAGCCTTCTAACATCTGTCAGTCTAATAATATCAAGATTCTTCATCTTTTAAAATCATTTCATACTTTCTCTGATCCCCTGTGATTTTAGGCTTTACTTCCACATGTATAATCCGGGTTTAGAAAAGGCAGAGAAACCAGGGATCAAATTGCCAACATCCGCTGGATCATAGAAAAAGCAAGAGAATTCCAGAAGAACATCTACTTTTGCTTCATTGACTATGCAAAAGTCTTTGCGTGGATCACAACTGTGGAAAATTTTTAAAGAGATGGAAGTATCAGACCACCTTACCTGTCTCCTCAGAAACCTGTATGAGGGTCGAGAAGCAAGAGTTAGAACCAGACATGGAACAATGGACTGCTTCAAAACTGGGAAAGGAGTATGACAAGGCTGTATATTGCCACCCTGTTTATTTAACTTACATGCAGAGTATATCATGCAAAATGCTGCACTGGATGAATCTCAAGCTGGAATCAGGACTGCTGGGAGAAATATCAACAACCTCAGATATGCAGATGATACCATTCTAATGGCAGAAAGTGAAGACAAACTAAAGAGCCTCTTGATGAAGGTGAAAGAGGAGAGTGAAAAGCTGGCTTAAAACTCAACATTAAAAAAACTAAGATCATGACATCTGGTCCCATCAGTACATGGCAAACAGAAGGGGAAAAAGTAGAAACAGTGACAGATCTTATTTTCTTGGGCTCCAAAACCACTGCAGATGGTGACTGCAGCCATGAAATTGATGCTTGCTCCTTGGAAGGAAAGCTATGGCAAACCTAGACAGCATATTAAAAAGCAGAGACATTATTTTGCTGACAAAGATCCATATAGCCAAAGCTATGGTTTTTCCAGTAGTCATGTATGGATATGACAGTTGGACCATACAGAAGGCTGAAGAATTGATGGACCATAAAGATGGATATGACAGTTGATAGATATAAAGTTCTGAAGAATTGATGCTTTTGAATTGTGGTGCTGGAGAAGACTCTTGAAAGTCCCTTGGACTGCAAGGAGGTCTAACCAGTCAATTCCAAAGGAAATCAACCCTTAGTATTCACTGAAGTTCTAATACTTTGGCCACCTGATCCAAAGGGCCGACTCACTGGAAAAGACCCTGATGCTGGGGAAGATTGAGGAAAAAAGGAGAAGAGGGTGGCAGAGGATGTGATGATTAGATAGCATCACTGGATACAAATTTGAGCAAACTCCGGGAGATAGTAAAGAACAGGGAAGCCTGGTATGCTGCAGTCCATGGGGTCTCAAAGAGTTGGACACGACTTACTGATTGAACACACACACACAGCGTGTATACATCAATGCTAGTCTCTAAATTTGCCCCAGCCTCCCCTCCCCCACCTAGGACCACATGTCTGTTCTCTACGGCTGCATCTCTATTCCTGCCACACAAAGAGGTCCATCTGCACCATTCTTCATAAAAAGCAGAGAGATTACTTTACCAACAAAGGTCCGTCTAGTCAAAGCTATGGTTTTTCCAGTGGTTATGTATGGATGTGAGAGTTGGACCAAAAGAAAGCTGAGCACAGAAGAATTGATGCTTTTGAACTGTGGTGTTGGAGAAGACTCTTGAGAGTCCCTTGGACTGCAAGGAGATCCAACCAGTCCATCCTAAAGGAAATCAGTCCTGAATATTCATTGGAAAGACTGAAGCTGAAGCTGAAACTCCAATACTTTGACCACCTGATGTGAAGAACTGACTCATTTGAAAAGACCCAGATGCTGGGAAAGTTTGAAGGCCAGAGGAGAAGGGGACGACAGAGGATGAGATGGTTGGATGGCCTCACTGATTCAATGGACATGAGTTCATGTAGGCTCTGGGAGTTGGTGATGGACTGGGAAGCCTGGAGTGCTGCAGGCAATGGGGTAGCATAGAGTTGGACACAACTGAATGACTGGACTGAACTGTACCATTTTTGTGGGTTCCATATATGTGCAGTAATATATGATATTTCTTTCTTCTGACTCAATTCATTCTGTATGACAGGCTCCAGGTTCATCCACATCACTACAGATGACCCAATTTTGTTCCTTTTTATGACCGAGTAGTATTCCATTGTATATGCGTACCCCATCTTCATCTGTTCATCTGGTGATGGACATTGAGGCTGCTTCCATGTCCTGACTATTGTAAAGTGTTGCAATGACCACTTCAGTCAACTTAAAGAATGCTTTTAGGCTAAAATCAAATCATTTGACGGCTTATAATGTAGAAAAGAGCTGCCCCCTCTAGGCAGAGAGGGCCCCTCACTAAGGCACCTGGGTGGGCAGTGGAGCAGGGGCTTATTCTCATTCCCATTCACCTGTGTGGCCTGCTGTCCTGTTCAGGCCAAAGCCTGCATAACTGTTTGCAGTAGTTTTGGGTTCTTCCTCAATAAAGAACCCCTCCAATCATCCAAGCAAAGTTAGTTTTCTTTCATCTTCCCAAAGCACTTTTATATGACATATTACAGTTCATAGGAATCTCCCCAGCTAGACTACATCCACCAAGGGTAGAGGCCATAACTGGGTTGCCTCTAACATATAGTAGGTGCTGAATGAATGAGTAAAGAGGTAAATGAATATTTGCTCTGGTTCCCCCAATTCTATGAGATTAAGCCATAATCTAGCAAAAAACAAAACAAAGGAAACCACCCCTCCCCACCCCCACACACACACCAAACTAAAACAAGTTCAGCAACAAAAACTATTTGATCTATCACTGGGTAACTTATTGTTCCAGACATATGGGTATATGAAAGCTTCAGAGGAAAACAGCAGTTCCGCTAAAGGCATTCTGATTCATTACTCTGGAAGTAATAGATACTGTCCTTAAGCTACAGGGGAATATTTCTTGAAAGTCTAAAGAAGCCCAATCAGTGAATTTATAATTATGTAATTTCTTCCCCATGTCCCACCAAAAAGCAAACAAATAAACCAAAACCGCCACTAGGAAAAACAAAATCAACACACCTCTAGACTACTGTCTGCATTCTTTCAAACTCTTTCTTTTGTTTACAAAACATCAATTCATGAACCTAATATTTATGTATTCAAAACAGTGGTAATTCAGAACTGCTACTCCTTATTTGACTAGATGCCCTATAAAAGCAATGAGATAGTCTGCAACTAGATAATTTAAGTCAGGCTTTCTGGGTCTTTTTTCTCTTGAAATTTATGAAACTGTATAATATTCTTTCCGGTTTGAATTTTTAAGTACCAAAGTGCCTCAATTACAGAAGTTCACAGGCAGCAAGAACTTAATCAGAAGAGCCTTTCGGTTGGACTGGCTGACTGCAGCATAATTTTAATTTAACATTGGAGAGTGTGGCATTAAACAGATGCATTATTACATTTTTTGGTGGTTACAACTGACTCTGTTCCAATTAGACAATTATCCACATGCCAATCAAGTGCAAACACTCGGGCGGACAATAACAGGTAAATAAATGCAGTACCTGACACGTCTTGATGTTTCCAGGCCACTGATTTAATAGGATCATTTGTAATGCTCTTTGGGGATGCAGACTTCGGTGTGTAATGGGTCTTTCTCTCTGACAAATTCAAAGTGCATTACAAATGTTATTTGGAGCCCCAGAATAAGTGAGGTCACATTTCCATTTTTATAGATGGGCAAATCATGGGTGCCCAGAGGTTAAGTCATGGACCTGAAGCCATGGCGTATCGCAAAGATCTACTGCTTGCCCAACTCAATTTCCCTGCTTCAAACTGCACTTTCTACCCTGGCAACCTCATAAAACCCTCAGTATGAGAGGGAAAGGAGGACACACCAGGTTTGAAACCCTCCTAGCAAGGACTTCCACCTAGGCAGTCACCATTTTCCACTTACAGAGTGAGGCTGTTTTTGTACCTCATGAGACATGCCTTTTATGTACCCTTTGTGAGCAGTATGGTGGATTTCACTTTCCTTTAAAAATCTAACTCTCTCCTTGTCTTTTTCGCTTACGTTTTATACTTTTGTCACTAAAGTGAAGTCTATATAACTAAAAGATAGTATAAAGTTCGATCCCATGAAAATCATGGACTATGGAGCAAATTCACAGTAGGAAGTACACTAGCAACGTTTGATGATGAGCTGTTGCTTCCTGAGTCACTCAGTCGTGTCTGAAATTTTGCAACCCCATGGGCTGCAGCACGCCAGGCTCCCCTGTCCTTCTCTATCTCCTGGAGTTTGCTCAAACTCACATCCATTGAGTCGATGATGCCATCCAACCATCTTATCCTCTGTCCCCCCCTTCTCCTCCCGCCCTCAATTGTTCCCAGCATCGGGGTCTTTTCCAATGAGTTAAATGATAAGCAGACACTCACAGAACTGTGATACCTCAGGAATCTTTGGGAGGAGTGGTGAGCTGCTGGGGCATGGAGGTGGTGGTTGGCGTGAAACTGAGAGGGTCCCTAAATGGAACGCTGACTTTGTGCCTTTCATCGTGGTGGTGGAGCACTTTCTAAATTTACACTGGTGGCAAGTCACATGAACTTATGCCACGAGGTAGATACACACTGATAGTGACCGCCAACCACACACACAAGGCTCTGCCTAAAGGCAGACAGAGCTAACGGTATTCCTGACAAAGGAGAGAAATCCCGCTTGGGGGAAGGATAGTCAGGTACCACCTGGCACCTACAACATTCACTTTTCTCCTTGGGAGAAGAAAAAAACAGAAAAGATGGAATTGAACTAGCTTGAATTTTGGGGGTCACATGAGAGGCTAAGACTACTCAAAACGTATTCTAGTTTAAAATGTCACTGGCTTTGGACTTCCCTGGTGGTACAGTGGGTGAGACTCTGCCTGCCAAGGCAGGGAACATGGGTTCAGTCCCTGGTCTGGGAAGATCACGCTTGCTATGGAGCAGCAAAGCCCGGGCACCACAACTAGTGACCCACATACCTGAGAGCCTGGGCTCCACAATGAGAGAAGCCTCTGCAATGAGAAGCCTGCACACCACGAAAAAGAGCAGTCCCTGCTAGCTGCAGCTAGAGAAAGCCTCGGCAGCCTCAAAGACCCAGAACGGTCAAAAATAAATAGGTAAATAAAATTTTAAAATGTCATCTGCTTCTCCCTGTGGATGAAAGTGCACTTCAATTTACCTTAAGACCCGAGGGTCCACCTGGGCACCTCCCTCTCCACCTCTAGCTCGGTGACCCCTGGGGGAGAAACATCTCTCGGAGAGAGCCCCACCATCCAGATGACTGATAACAGGACTATCGGATCATAGAAATGAAATTGTGCTCCGAGCCTAATATCCTATTACGCCAGGCTATACATATTTAATTCCTTGGGTCTTTCCTCATAAATCAGTTCCTTCAGGCCCTTAATCTCGTCAATATCTTTTCTGATATTGAATTTTAAATGCCACTCTCATTGCTAGGCAGAAAGGCAATCTCTTGCTCATGATGGGATCAGGTTTCATTTACAGCTGAGAGATGCTTGCAGTCTGGTGCTATTCCCTGACCCCGCTGTCACAAATCCTGATGTCGGCCGGAGCCAAACAGCCCAAGGGCACGTCTGACCGGGCTGGTCCTCTGAGAGGTCAAGACCAGGAACCCTGGGGTCATGTCTAGGGGTGCTCTGGGACAGCTCTTGGAGACTGGGGAGAAGGCAGAAGTGTTTTGGGGGGCGTGGATCCTTGGGGGGCGGTGGTCCTGTGAAACATGGGCACCCTGCCACCCACCCAGGGCAGTGTGCTATGATGGAGGTCCGCTTCTCTGAATGTATGCACCTGACCCAGGACACACACAGCATGCATACATCAGAGGAAGATCTCAGGAAGTGGGTGAAGGGAAGGAGAGGCTTGTAGATTCTTTAGAGGGGAAGTATGCAACCCAGAGGGCAAGGGTTTGGAGCAGGAATATTTCCAGGTTCCCCGGGGCTGGTCCCTAACACTGGCACCTCCCTGGTTGCAAGGAAAGGAAAAAAAATCCATGAATTCTGTGAGCTGTGCAAAATTTCCAGAGGGGAGCAGGAACGATGACTGTTAAGACTTCAAGGGTGTGGGAAACACGGGGAACTACTGAGATGAGGATTTGGGGGCCTCAGTATGCAGGCAGTGGTAGGGGTCCCACAGTGGGGCTCTAGGCGCTGTTGGACTCAGTACAGGAAATAAGTAAGTGCAACTGCACAAAACTGGACAAAAATTAAACTATCCAAAGGTCCATCTATCAACTGTCAATGTACCAGCAATTCGAACAAAATTGGACAAAACACTCCATCCTGATAGAAATCCTTTGTTGACCTAAAACCTAAACAGTTGCTGCCTTTACTGTTAAGATTCAACATATATGGAAGCTTCAAATGAGTACTGCTCCATCTCTTACCCTTTAATAAACATACTTAATGTAGAAACTAATTTGGAAAATGTTGGCGTCACAGTCTGCTCCCCGCCAACCTTCCCCCACCCCCACAGACTCACACAGGACTCAGCTAAGCCTGGTTTGGGGGTTTAAAAGCACTTGAGCTCATCTAAGACACACTGTCTCCAACCCCTGCAGCACTACACAAATTCCTAGATTTCTACAGCAGGTTCGAAATAAACAGTGAGAACACAGATGTTGCAAAGACTAAGAACTAGAACTGAGTTACTTTACTTCATTTCACAAGACCCCTTAAAGAAATTTTATGTCAAAAATTGGAAACAGTGAAATGTGGTGAGCACCAGGAACCATTTCTTGTTGAGTGCAGAATTGATTTCTTATGTGAAATATTTTTACTGAATTTTCATATTTTACAAGCTGATATAAATTCTTTCAAAATTGTTAACTGTTTGCCTTAACACTAAAGGACAAATCAAGAAAATGTTACATCAGTGGCACTAACAGTTGTCTAGACTGTACCCTTTGCACTTGGTTTTGTTAAGATTCACGGCAGGAGGAGAAGGGGGTGACAGAGGATGAGAGGGCTGGATGGCATCATCGACTTGAGGGACATGAGTCTGAGTAGACTCCAGGAGATAGTGAAGCATAGGGAAGCCTGGTTTGCTACAGTCCGTGAGTCTGCAGAGTCATGACTGGGCAGCTGAACAACAACAACAAACACTCAAAGATCCACGTATTTACTGGCCATTTACATACTGTAATATATTCAGTTCAGTTCAGTTCAGTCACTCAGTAGTTTCTGACTCTTTGCAGCACGCCAGGCCTCCCTGTCCATCACCAGCTCCTGGAGTTTACCCAAACTCATGTCCATTGAGTCAGTGATGCCATCCAACCATCTCATCCTCTGTCGCCCCCTTCTTCTGCTGCCCTCAGTCTTTCCCAGCATCAGGGTCTTTTCCAATGAGTCAGCTCTTCGCATCAGGTGTCCAAAGTACTGGAGTTTCAGCTTCAGCATCAGTCCTTCCAATGAATATTCAGGACTGATTTCCTTTAGGATGGACTGGTTGGATCTCCTCGCAGTCCAAGGGACTCTCAAGAGTCTTCTCCAACACCACAGTTCAAAAGCATCAATTCTTCAGCACTCAGCTTTCTTTATAGAGACATACTGTAATATATTAACTATAATCAAAATACCAAAGTTCAAACTGCTAAGTGAGGTAAAAAAAAGATTTAATAGATAGTTGCGATTTTTCTCCCTTTTCATTATACTATTTTATTAAAATTCTGTAGGCATAATATATATGAAATTCAATATCAGAAAAATTTCACTGTATTTCTTTCTTGGCCATTATTATTACTTGTTTCATTTCATGATTATTACTGAAAATAAGCCTGTCACATAGAGGAGGAGGATGTTTAAAATCGGATCCTCCCTGACTGTCAAGTTACACCAGGCACACAGCTGGCAGGCAGCCCAGTGTCTGGGCAGGAGAGGAGATCATGACCTTGGGGTGGAGGACTGTGTCATCAGACAGGGTTTTAGAGACCATTTCCATTACTTGGATATCCTCTTGGGAGGGCCTTGTGTGAAAGACAAGATACTTTCTGGCATTTGTACAATCCAGTAGAGTTACTTAACCATGATACATGATACCCCAATAAGGCAACATTATGAAAAGAAGTACAGCCAAGGTTTGGTGAAAAGGCCAAAAAAAAAAAAAAAAAAGAAGCCCCAGATAACCATCTCAAGGTTAATATGGTTAGCTCTGTTGCTGACGTGCTGTGTGACCTTGAGCAAGCCACTTACTGCTCTGGTTTCCTCTTTCCCTCTCAACTGTCTCATAAGGAATGATGCATCATTTGCAAAGCAACACATCAATTAATGTCCTGCTTACTGAACTCATGAAGATAACAAAAAGGGTTTGGAAGACTCTAAAATCTGTTTTCTCTTCTTCAGATGATTTTTTAATAGTGTAGTTTGCAGGGTCATTTTAACCTCCTGTCTTTCACTTTCCTCACATGTTATACAAAGATGACAGTACTCACGAGAGGGATATTATGAGACTAAAGAATATCCATTAAGTATGGGAGGCTCCTTGAATGGCAAAGGGTACCAAGTTAAATGAAAGCGCTGTCACTATCCTCTTTGCAAAAATGGAGAGACTAAGGTCAAGTGACTTTTAACTTCCATGAGTGGGCACTCTTGGGGATTAATATTCAGAGACAAGGTCTGCTGTTCAGGCCCATCCTAGCCAGGCCAGTTGTCCTCCTTCAGCCAATTTTCAAAACACAGGGCCAGCCAACATGAATTAACACCATTCATGCAATTCCCAAGAGAAGGTGTCAACTGCTTTGCCAGAGTAGGAATACGGATCGGTAATGCTCTCTCTGTTACCTCTGCTGGCAATTTTGCTGCAAATGATAATCCAGTTTGCTGGGATTTATTTACTCTTATCACTTTTTCTGGGGGGTAATTATATAAGGTGGTCATCACCCCAGCCTCTGGGCACATGTACAGCTGTTAATGTAGAAATTTAAAATATTAACATGCTTTCCAGCCAGGTTGGCCCATTTACTTCAAACAAGCACGGAATTGCACAGCTGGGTCTTGAATCGCGCCCCAAAGGCCAACAGAGATTTGTTCTTTCTCTGCAGAGTTTATAACCCAGTCATGAGCAAGCTTGTAGCTAGAAAATCCTTTTATGGATGACTTGTGACCAAAATTCTGTGGCCATCTCTGAAGGTGACTGATGCAAAGTGATCTGGGCCTCATTCAGGACAGCCCATGGAGAGCAAAGCGTGTTGGCTGTAGTATCAACAAAAGATACTACCACCATCACTGGCCACCTGGGCTGCAGTTTTAGAAATAAACATTTAAAAACAGTTATTTTTAAATTTATTTGTTATTAATTGAAGGATTATTATAATACTGTGTTGGATTCTGCCATACAGCCACATGGTTCAGCCATAGGAATACATATGTCCCCTCCCTCTTGAGCTGCCCTTGCCCCTCCCACTCTAGGTTGTCACAGAGCCCTGATTTGAGTTCCCTGAGTTATACAGCAAATTCCCACTGGCTACCTATTTTACATAAGCTAGTGTATATGTTTCCACGCTACGCTCTCCAAGGAATGCCCATTTTGAATTAATGGTTAAGGGTAAGAATGCAAGTTGTGGTTTTGAGAGATTTTAGTTGAGTCCCAGTTGGTGAGAAAGCTGTCATGATCTAACATGTGCTGCATATAAATGAGAGAAAATAACCCCTGAAAGTTTTATCTCTACATCAGCCACAGATGTCTGACAAAGGATGGACGTGGGTCATCACCTATGTTACTTGACTCTCGATTAATGGAAGACTTCAGTAATGCCAACTCAATGACAACAATATTCTCAATTTTCCTTTGTTAACACAAGTTAATGTTTTTACGGCTAGGAGACTCACACATCCGGGGGCAGGGTGAGAAGTGCCCCTGAACTGAGAGCTTCAACTCTCTAGGTGGCCCTGCAACAAGGCTTGTAAAAACTGGGCACATTCACCTGTCACAGAAGACGTGGGAGGCAGAGGACGTCTGCTCATCCTCCGAAGTTTCCACGTTACTTTACTATACCGGGGCTGGTCTGGAACCCCACATCAGGAGTCTCAGAGTAACTGGAACCTTCTGGAGGTCTCCAAGCTTCACTGGTTTCTGGCTCCAGGGCCATGTCTTGGGGAGACAGGTGAGGGCCTCAGCAGATAAGAACAGATTCCCTGGACTTCCCTGGTGGTCCAGTGGTTAAGAATCCGCCGGTCAGCGCAGGGTACGTGGGTTTGATCCCTGGTCTGGGACGATTCCACATGCCGTCAGGCAACTAAGCCTGAGCTCTGCAACAAGGGAAGCCACTGCAGTGAGAAGCCTGCACCACAACCAGAGAGTAGCTCCTGCTTGTCAGAGCGAGGGGACAGCAACGGAGACGCAGACATAGAGAACAGACTAGCAGACGCGGCGGGGAGCGGGGCGGGGCAACCTGAGAGACCAGCCCTGGAATGCACACACTCAGTTCAGTCGCTCAGTCGTGTCCGACTCTTTGCGACCCCATGAACCGCAGCGTGCCAGGCCTCCCTGTCCATCACCAACTCCCGGAGTTCACTCAGACTCACATCCGTCCAGTCAGTGATGCCATCCAGCCATCTCATCCTCGGTCGTCCCCTTCTCCTCCTGCCCCCAATCCCTCCCAGCATCAGATTCTTTTCCAATGAGTCAACTCTTCACACGAGGTGGCCAAAGTACTAGAGTTTCAGCTTTAGCATCAGTCCTTCCAAGGAAATCCCAGGGCTGTCTCCCTTAGAATGGACTGGTTGGATCTCCTTGCAGTCCAAGGGACTCTCAAGAGTCTTCTCCAACACCACAGTTCAAAAGCATCAATTCTTTAGCACTCAGCTTTCTTTACAGTGCAACTCTCACATCCATACATGACCACAGGAAAAGCCATAGCCTTGACTAGATGGACCTTTGTTGGGAAAGTAATGTCTGCTTCTTAATATGTTGTCTAGGTTGGTCATAACTTTCCTTCCAAGGAGTAAGTGTCTTTTAATTTCATGGCTGCAGTCACCATCTGCAGTGATTTTGGAGCCCCCCAAAATAAAGTCAGCCACTGTTTCCATTGTTTCCCCATCTATTTCCCATGAAGTGATGGGACCAGATGCCATGATCTTAGTTTTCTGAATGTTGAGCTTTAAGCCAACTTTTTCATTCTCCTCTTTCACTTTCATCAAGAGGCTTTTTAGTTCCTCTTCACTTTCTGCCATAAGAGTGGTGTCATCTGCATATGTGAGGTTATTGATATTTCTCCTGGCAACCCTGATTCAAGCTTGCGCTTCTTCCAGCCCAGCGTTTCTCATGATGTATACATTACTCTATGTAAAATTAGATAGCCAATGGGGATTTGCTGTTTGATGCAGGGAGCTCAAATCTGGTCTTCTGTGACAATCTAGACGGGTGGGATGGGGTGGGTGGTGAGAGGGAGGTTCGAGAGAGAGGGGACACATGTATCCCTATGGCTGGTTCATGCTGACCATGAACCAGATCAACAGAGCCAACACAATACTGTAAAGCAACTATTCTCTAATTACAAATAAATAAATTTGAATTAAAAGATAAAGCCCACACATAGTAATAAAGACCCAGCACAACCACAAGCAGCTCATATACCAGAAAAACACACAACCCAATCAAAAAGTGGGCAAAAGACCTAAACAGGCATTTCTCCAAAGAAGACAAACAGATTGCTAATAAACACAGGACAAGATGCTCAACATTGCTCATTATTAGAAAAAGGCAAACCAAAACTACAATGAGTTATCACCTCACATTGGCCAGAATGCACATCATCAAAAAAATCCACAAACAAGTGCTTGAGGGTATGAAGAAAGGGAACACCCTTGCACTGTTGGAAGGAATGTAAATTGATATGGCCACTATGGAAGACAGAATGGAGATTCCTTACAAAACTAGGAATAAAACTACTACACGAACCAGCAATCCCACCACTAGGCATATACCCTGAGGAAACCATAACTGAAAGACACATGTACCCCAATGTTCACTGCAGCACTACTTACAATAGCTAGTACATGGAAGCAACCTAGATGTTCATCGACAGATGAATGGATAAAGAAGCTGTGGTACATACATACAAAGGAATATTCAGTTTAGTTCAGTTGTTCAGTCGTGTCTGACTGTTTGTGACCCCATGGGCTGCAGCACACCAAGCTTCCCTGTCCTTCAGCATCTCCTGGATCTTGCTCAAACTCATGTTCATTCAGTCAGTGACGCCATCCAACCCTTTCATCCTCTGTCATCCCCGTCTCCTCCTGCATTCAATCTTTCCCAGCATCAGGGTTTTTTCTAAGGAGTTAGTTCTTTGCATCAGGTGGCCAAAGTATTGGAGTTTCAGCTTCATCAGTCCTTCCAACGAATATTCAGGACTGATTTCCTTTAGGATGGACTGGTTGGATCTCCTTGCAGTCCAAGGGACTCTCAAGAGTCTTCTACAACACCACAGTTCAAAAGCATTAACTCTTCGGTGCTCAGCTTTATTTACAGTCCAACTCTCACATCCATACATGAAAAAAACATAGTTTTGACTAGACAGACCTTTGTTGGCAGAGTAATGTATCTGGTTTTCAATATGCTGTCTAGGTTTGTCATAGCTTTTCTTCCAAGGAGCAAGTATCTTAATTCCTTGGCTGCAGTCACCATCTGCAGTGACTTTGGAGCCCCCCAAAATAAAGTCTGTCACTGTTTCCATTGTTTCCCCATCTATTTGCCATGAAGTGATGGGATCAGATGCCATGATCTTAGTTTTGTCAATGTTAAGTTTAAGCCAACTTTTTCACTCTCCTCTTTTACTTTCATTTAGAGACTCTTTAGTTCTTCTTCACTTTCTGCCATAAGGGTGGTGTCATATGCCTATCTGAGGTTATTGATATTTCTTCTGGCAATCTTGATTCCAGCTTGTGCTTCCTCCAGCCTGGCATTTCACATTATGTACTCTGCATATAAGTTAAATAAGCAGGTGACAATATACAGCTTTGACATACTCCTTTCCCGATTTGGAACCATTCTGTTGTTCCATGCCCAGTTCTAACTGTTGCTTCTTGACCTACATACAGATTTCTCAGGAGGCAGGTGAGGTGGTCTGGTATTCCCATCTCTTGAAAAATTTTCCACAGTTTGTTGTGATCCATACAGTCAAAGGCTTTGGTGTAGTCAATAAAGCAAAAGTAGATGTTTTTCTGGAACTCTCTTACTTTCTCAGTGATCCAATGGATGTTGGCAATTTGATCTCTGGTTCCTCTGCCTTTTCTAAATCCAGCTTGAACATCTGGAAGTTCACAGTTCACGTACTGATGAAGCCTGGCTTGGAGAATTTTGAGCATTCCTTTGCTAGCATGTGAGATGAGTGCAATTGTGCAGTAGTTTGAACATTCTTTGGTATTGCCTTTCTTTGGGACTGGGATGAAAACTGACCTTTTCTAGTTCTGTGGCTGGAGTTTTCCAAACTTGCTTGCATATTGAGTGCATCACCTTAACAGCATCAGCTCAACTGGAATTCCATCACCTCCATTAGCTTTATTCATAGTGATGCTTCCTAAGGCCCATTTGACTTCACATTCCAGGATATCTGGCTCTAGGTGGGTGATCACACCATTGTGGTTATCTGGGTCATGAAGATCTTTTTTGTATGGATCTTCTGAGTATTGTTGCCACCTCTTCTGAATATCTTCTGCTTCTGTTAGGTCCATACCACTTCTGTCCCTTATTGTGCCCATCTTTGCATGAAATGTTCCCTTGATATCTCTAATTTTCTTGCAGAGATCTCTAGTCTTTCCCATTCTGTTTTTTCCCTCTATTTCTTTGCACTGATCACTGAGGAAGGCTTTCTTATCTCTCCTTGCTATTCTTTGGAACTCTGCATTCAGATGGGTACATCTTTCCTTTCCTCCTTTGGAATGGAGTATTACTTAGTAATATTCCATTTTCCATTGTCTCCTGAGTAATGGAATATTACTCAGACATAAAAAGGAACACATTTGAGTCAGTTCTAATGAGGTGGATGGATCTAGAGTCTATTATACAGAGTGAAGTAAGTCAGAAAGAGAAAAACAAATATCATACATTAATGTATATATATGGAATCTAGAAAGATGGTGCTGATGGACCTATTTGCAGAGCAGCAATGGAGATGGAGACATAGACAAGAGAATCATGACCATGGTGGGGTGCAGAGGAAGCGGGGGGTGAATGGAGAGAGTAGCACGGAAGCATATACACTGCCAGGCATAAAGCAGTCAATGGGAACCTGCTGTATGACTCAGGGAACTGAGACTGGGGCTCTGTAATAACCTAGACCAGTGGGATGGCAAGGAGGTGGGCGGGTGGGGACATACATATAACTATGACTGATTCATGGTGATGAATGGCAGAAACCAATGCAATATTGTAAAAACAATTATCCTTCAATTAAAAGTGAATAAATTAGAAATATATATATATATATTTCAAAAGGAGCAGTTTCCCTGAGGTGCTTTAACCACCTGCAGGCATCCTCGGAGGCAGCTACTTAGCCTCTGGACTACCTGAGGCTTGCTAGTCTCTGAATTGTAGACTGTCATAAAGGAAAAAAAAAAAAAGACAAAACCCCAGCAAGAGTAGCAGCAGCTGCAACAGAAAAGCTCAACAGAGACGACCACTGTGAAATGTACCACATGTTCTTAATATCTGGGGCTGAGATCCATCGGGTAAAATGAAATACAGTACCACCCATTTTGCATAGATCTCAAGGACGCAGACAGAAAATTACCATTTTAAACCAATTTTCTCTGCTTCTGAAACATTAAACATAGGAAGCATTAAAGAAGTGAGCTGAATCTCTCAGAGCCTTTACAATAAATGGTGTCAGCATGGCCATGAATGATAACAGCTAAAAAAGGCTCCCAAGGTATAAAAATTAAGAGAAATTAAAGCTGTAGTTCCACACTTAGTATCAACATCAATCTACCCTGTAATGATGTCTTCCTTCTCTCAGCCCCTCGGCTAGAGATCAGAGACTGCATGCAATTGAACACTGCAGGTGGGAAGTCTACCTGCGTCCTTTTACTGAAAATTTCAACCACAGGTTTTGCCAAAGTCAGCAGAAAGACCATTGTCGAACAAGGACGATCAGCGTGTGTGATATATAGCCAGTTAACAAGCATTCTAGAAATAGGAAAATCAACACCAAGGTGACTGTTGATGACTTTAATTTTTTTCAAAAGGAAACAAAAGAGAAGCCACATTTTTAGGGTCTGCCAATAGACTTTGCGTAGCAATGATTTTTGCTTCCAAAGGACAATTTGAAAATGTAAATCATGATACAGGCAAGTGACATAAAGCAGTTACATTCTAGTCCAAGTGATTATATCAGGATTAAGAAGGATTATGTAAGGATTACATTGGGAAGGTTAAAAAAAAATCACTTGTTTTGCCACTGAGTTCACTGAGGATAATCTTGTAACAAGATATGAAGGTTTTCTTTTATTCCAAGTTGTTACAATCTTCATTTTTTACTTAGTTTTATATTAATATTATGAATGGATATTCAGTAGCTGTTAAAAAGATTGTATTCTTCTGACTTAACCTGTTAATGGGGTTACATTATATTAATAGACTTTTATAATATTGAACCAACCTTGAATTCCTGGAATAAATCCAATAGGGTGGTTTATAAAATACTAGATTAACTTTAAATTTTAAATTTAAATTTAGTTTCAAATCTAAGTTCATAAGTGAGACTGACCTGTAATTCCTCCACCCTTCTCATTTTTTCTGCCTTTGTCCTGTTTTGGTATCAAGTGTACTATTTATACCAGCCTTATGAGTTAGTTGGAAAGCTTTTGTTCCTCTTCTATTATCTGAACAATTCTGTAAAAGATTGGCATAATTTTCATTGAATATTTGGTAGAACTTTTCTGTAAATCCATTTTGGATCTGTTGCTTTGATATGAGGTTTTAAGCTACTACCTCCAGTTTTTAAAATGAGATCATCCAGGCTTTTGATTTTTCCCTGATTTAATTTTAACACATTTTTTTCGTTTTTAGGGATCTTTCCATATCACCTGAGTTTAAAAACTTGCCGTAAAGCTAGTCCTGATTTTTTCATAGGTCTTTAATCTCTGTCATATTTACAGCTGTAATTCATTTTCTTCAAAAATATTATTTATTAGAGTATTCTCTTGTTGCCAAATATTTCTATTCTATCAGTCTTTTCAAATAAGCAACAACTGCCTTTGCTGATCTTCTGTAGCATATGAATCTGCTTCTTTAGTAAGTTCTGTGCTTATCTTTCCTTATCTTTCCTTCTTTGTGTTTATTCTTTTAAAATAAGAATTCAATGCTTACTTCTGTTTCCAATTCTCTTTTTTCCTAAAACAGACATTTAAAGTTTAAAATTTTTCCTCTAGGTTCTGTTTTAGCTGCATCCCACAAGTTTTGATATGTTGTGTTTTAATTATCAATTATCAAGTATTTTAAAATTATAATCCTGATTTCTTTTTAGATCTGTGGATTTGGGTGTTTTAAAATTTCTAAGTATACAGAATTTATTTTAGTCATCTTTTGTGACATTGATTCTTAACAATTTTAATGTGGTCAGAAAATACAACAGCACCACTTTGAAATTTATTGATATTTGCCTTAAGGTCTAGTATGGAATTAATTTTTGTAAATATTCCAGAAATATTTGAAAAGTACAGTTTTCTGAACAGGTCCTGCTAATCAACAGTGTAGGAATCAACACAATATTGTAAAGCAATTATCCTCCAATTAAAAATAAATAAATTTTTTAAAAGAGTGTAGGAGCTGAATGCTATGGAAATGCTTCATCTACTGCTAACATCAGCAGGAAGAGCAAGAGGAAGGGAACAGCAGAGCTGCTTTAAAAAGTGTCCTTATTCCCTGTCATCCTTTAAGGTCTTTCACTAAAGAGTGGGCTTGGCATGTTGCCATTGTCCTTAAAAGTCTCAATGTGTGATATAACCTCACTTTCAAAAGATTAGGAAAAATAATTAGGAAGAAATTTTAAGCACCATGCTACCTGGATTGGCGCTTTCTTACTACTCTTTCTAGGCCTTGGATCCTTGATACTCATGATATACATGTCAGCTCTCAGGATGCAAGGCTCTCAAAACGTCTGGATGGTAGCAAACAGTCTGAACAGAAACACGTGTGACTGTATGTACACATACTCAGTGCAAGTGAAGACAGAATGGCTGTTTCCTGAGGTTGGAGTCATTCTTTCAGAGCCCCGGGGCCATGCCTGTAGTACTCGGTGAGGTCAGCAACTAATAAGCCTTAGTATCTAATAGCAGCAGAGAGCATCCATGACTTCTAAAGACAGAAGGACTCAAAATACCCTTACACTTCAACGAAGACTTGTCAGAAAGTGGGGTCTACTCAATCAGTGAGATGAGGTTATTATGTATTTGGGCATGACTAGGCCTTGGAAGAAAAGTTATGACCAACCTAGACAGCACATTCAAAAGCAGAGACACTACTTTGCCGACTAAGGTCTGTCTAGTCAAGGCTGTGGTTTTTCCTGTGGTCATGTATGGATGTGAGAGTTGGACTGTGAAGAAGGCTGAGCGCCGAAGAATTGATGCTTTTGAACTGTGGTGTTGGAGAAGACTCTTGAGAGTCCCTTGGACTGCAAGGAGATCCAACCAGTCCATTCTGAAGGAGATCAGCCCTGGGATTTCTTTGGAAGGAATGATGCTAAAGCTGAGACTCCAGTACTTTGGCCACCTCATGTGAAGAGTTGACTCATTGGAAAAGACTCTGATGTTGGGAGGGATTGGGGGCAGGAGGAGAAGGGGACGACAGAGGATGAGATGGCTGGATGGCATCACTGACTCGATGGACGTGAATCTGAGTGAACTCTGGGAGTTGGTAATGGACAGGGAGGTCTGGCGTGCTGCGATTCATGGGGTCGCAAAGAGTCAGACATGACTGAACGACTGAACTGAACTGAGGAGAAGCAGCGGATATTAAGAATCAGGGAGGCTGGTTTACAGGTTTTAGTAGCTGAGATTAAAATATGTGTGGTGACTCAACAATCTGTTCTTTACTTCATCCATTCTTTACTCAGAGAGTTGTGCTGGATATACAAAAAATGAAAATTAGCCTTAAAAGATGGACCTTAGGGGCCAGAATTAATCCTCTATTCTACTATCGGAAGAAAAAAGAGACTGACAGTTATTTAACATGTTGGAGGAAGGGTCATAGCCCCCGGTGTCTCAGTTCATTTTCCAGGGGGTAGGAGACCAATATGAATGACTGTAACAGGAAAAGATTCTCAGAATGCAAGCATGAGCAGGTGGAGCCAGGAGCCAAGGACTTAGAACCAGGAGCCGTGAGGAGCAGGAGGTGAGCTCGGGGTTTGCGGGTAGGGCTTAGCTCAGTGACTTCAACTCTATTTGATGAAAATTAGGAAACAAGTGTGCTGCATTAGGGGGCTCAGCAGTGCCCCTCTTAGCTTTAACCCTAACCCTAGCCCTGCAAAACTGTATTTCCCAGTTTTCTTGTGGTTACCACGGTGGTAACAATCTCTTGCTGTGCTGAAACTGAGCCCATGCCCAGTCCAAAATTTATATGGAAAGCAAAATTCCCATTATCAACATATGCTACCTTGTTTTTTATACTGTGGGTGGGCCATGAGAAATGACAAGAAAACTGTGAACCTAAAATCAAGCATATCAATCACGAGCTGGGCAGAAAAAGCAGACTAAAAGACCAGCCTAGTCAATTAAGATCCAAGGGTTCAGGAGGGAAAGATCAGACTTGAGAGTGCTCCTTAAGTGAGCTGGTGATTCTCGGAAATCTGAGCTCATGTTATCCTGTGTAGAGGGGTGAAACTTCATCCAGAACACTCCTTTTCTCTTTCTCCCTAAATGATAAATAAGAGGAATACTTGGGGAGTCCTGGGGAAAATCATTTTGTAAAGAGAAACTCGGCACAACACCGTTTTTATGGACTTTAGAGTTACATCATTACCAAGATTTTCCTGAAATAAACTGTGAGTAGCACTGGAGATGAGAAATACACGCCACTAGGGAAGAAATATTGGAGAAGGAAATGGCAACCCACTGCAGTGTTCTTGCCTGGAGAATCCCAGGGACGGGGGAGCCTGGTGGGCTGCCGTCTATGGGGTCGCACAGAGTTGGACACGACTGAAGCGACTCAGCAGCAGCAGGGAAGAAATATAAACCCAGGGGAAAAGAAGACAGGATACACAGAGAATTACTGAAGGACAAAATTGCAGGGCACCACTCTGTGTTTAAATTATTAAAAAATGTATAATGTACTGGTTCAGGAAATGACTTTGGAAAAAATGTAAATCACGGGTGAAAACATATACCTCTATCACTGGGAACGAGAGCCCTGGGGCTTGTCAGTGAAAGTCTTCTGACTGGAATACGTGAGTGATACCAGCTTAAAATAAAGTGGTGGTGAGGAGGAGGAGGACATAAAACCATGAAGTGTGTATGCATGGAGGGGACAGCAGCATGAACTACACGTGTAATCACAATACATTACAAAACAAACCAAAGGAGAAAAGTGAAAATAAAGGCATGAAGGGTCATTCTGCTCATCTCTCATTTATAAGCACCGTTTGTAATGCCCATTCCTTGGAAACCTATAACCGGAGCGCTAATATACTTTCTCCTTTCATATCTTCCACAGTACTTCCAGAAAATAAAGCTGCTCTGGCCATTTACTACGTGTGTGTGCACACGTGTGTCTGTGTGTGTGTATGTGAGACACAGAGTGGGTGAGACGGACAGACAGACTGACCCAGCGACACACAGAGAGGAAACGGAAACCGGAGAGGTGATCACCAGACTGAGGAAGCTGCATCCATCGAGTTAAGAACTTCATGAGGCAGGGTCTTTTCAGCGATCAATTGAGTGAAGTGGGTGGTTTATAAAGGGAGGGCCAGACTGGGCACTAACTTTGTTTAAGCTTCCCTTGGTGACTATTCCGGGTGCTTTGTTAAACAGAGGAGAAAACGTAGTCTTTAACTAACCATTCCAACATCTTGGTACTGAATTCCCAGCTCCACTCTTTGGCTACAATTCCGGAAACGTGAACTGACTATGTTTGGCTAGTCCACTGGTCGATCTTTAAAAATGATAACGCTGCATGTTTATGCGCACGGAGAGAAAGAGGCTGAAACAATATATGTAAATGTTACCCACGGGGATATCTGGGAAGCGACACCCTGAATACTGTGTTTCCTTTTATATGCTTCTTTTAGGTTTCCTAGTTTTCCCGCACTGAGCACACACTGTTTTGTAAAGTGGAAAATAAAACAAAAATTAACATGACAAACCTAGACCCAGGAAAGCTGCGGCTCCCACCCACACTTCTCCTCCCCTGTGTTTATTCTCTTACTCAGCTGAAGGCTTCTTCCCCCTCCGAGTCATTCTTCTTTCCTCTTTGTTTCCACGTGGGCTTCTTTCCGCCCGCCACACTCCTCCCTGCTTTCTCTTCACAGCCCTCATTTGGGATGAGGAGGAAATTGGCTGCCCTTGCTAATCCTCATGTTTCCTCTCCTAACCAGCTGCGTGGAGAAAGCCCCAGAGCACAATTCCCTCCCAACGGCAGCCCAATTGGAGAGATGGATTAATTGCGTCGGTCTGGCTGCGAGCGTGACACCTGCTGTACGCAAGCGGCCATGTGTGCGTCCGCGCCCAGGGCTTTGGTGCGGATGAGCCTGTCTCTGTGCACCGGCAGATGCTGAAGAGAGTCAAGGCCAGGACCCAAGGATTCATTTCAGCGTTCGTGGCTGCAGGGGAGACCTGACAGGGGTCAAGTGGTACGTGTCTGCAGCCAGAGTCCATTTTGACTTACTGCATTTAAGAAAAGATCCATGGCACTGTAAATCTGGAACTCCTGGCCTGGTATATGGCCCACACGTCAGGAGGCAATTTCTTAAAAGAGGTGGCGGAGGGGAGGGTCATTTAAAGGTCATCCACCAACTATGGCTGACCGCGTGGGTAGGGGGAGTCAAGTTCTTTCATCCTGGGAATGGCTGCGAATCTACCAACAGTCCATATTTCCCAGGGCAGACCTCGGGGAAAGTGGCAAAAGGTAGAAGCTGAGAGATTTTAATGGTCTGCAGGGTGATGCCATTATTTCTACCCCAGGGTCCCGTACTGATTTGTCTGCTAGTCTCATTAATTTTTAGAAGAGATGATTACTAATGAGGATGCATTTGATGATCAAATTAATTACTGGCAGAGCAGGAGCTCTCAGGGTCAGCTGAAACCTCCCAGAGTTAAACTTTATTAGGGCTTCTCGTTCTTGTCCCAGAAGTGAAGAGATTTATTTTCACAGTTCAAATCTAATAAATAAAAGCCGCACGTGTGTTATTTTCTTCTTGCTGGTTCTTACTCTGCCCAGACAAAAATCAAGGGCTGGGACACAGGGTCAGAAAACAGGCAGTAGATTTTGGTCAAAAGTATTTCTAATGAGCGAGGAGCTCTGGAAGGTGTCCTGTACCCCTGGTCACCGCAGCTCTGAAGGCTCAATTCTCTGCAGGGTCCACTGTGGGGAGTTACAGGAAGACAGAGAATGCAGGGGCCATGGTCTGGCAGGACTGGCCTGGAATTCTGACTCTGCTGTGTCCGGACCCTGGGCACGTCACTGGCCACCTCCAGGTCTTAAGTTTTTCCCCGCGAAACCACAGTGAGCACATGCTCCTGAGGTGTGAGTACTGAGAAGAGGAAGGAAGGGGTTTCTGAGAGGTAACTGCGGGGAGCAGGTCCCCCAGCCATAACGCGGTGTAGGAACAACAGCACAGGCCACCCCAGGGTTGGGAACCTCAGATCTGCATGTCTCCAGACTTCCTCTGTGAGTCCTGGGTCTTCTCTTGCATGCTTATGCTAAGTCACTTCAGTCGTGTCTCCAGGGCATCCTTCCGACCCAGGGCTCAAACCCGTGTCTCTTGTGTCTCCTGCATTGGCAGGCAGGTTCTTTACCACTAGAGCCACCAGGGAAGCCCCGAGTCTTCTCTTAAACCTCCACGCTTCTTCATGCTGGCCCCGAGAATGCAGTGATCGCGATTGGCATTTGTGCAACAGCTTTTCCAAATGCGTTCACGTACATGGCCTCATTTTACGGCCGCAAACCCTGATGGAGGTGAGCAGGGCCCATTATCCAGGTTAAGAACCTGAGGTTCAGACAGGCTGACTTATGCAGAGCTGTGCAAGAGATGGCCAGACTGGACACCCTCTCCCTCCCACCGGTTCGGCGTCTTCCTCTTCTTGCGCAGGGCTCAGTGTCCCTCATGTCCATGAAGGCGGCCTATCTCCTTTCTCATCAGAAGGTCTCTCTGTCCGGTGAAAATGGTATGATGCCCCATGGCCTGCCCGTCTGAAACTGCTAAAAACAGAGCGGTTTCCTCTCCACGCACATCACTTCTGGTCCTTTGTATCCTGTCCAGATTTAAATGGGCAAGTGCCTTCATCACTCCCAACCCCCTCAGCAGATGTCAGGTGGGATCATTTCAAATGCGATGGGAATGAGCCAAGGACCCGTGCAGTAGTTTCCATTTCTGGTCCCAAATGTCCCCAACCATCCCTTCAAGACTCTCACTCAGCAGTGGGTACCAGACGTCCTTTGAAGTGCCAGGGAGTGTGATCTGCAAGTGCTAGAAAATGTACATGCTGCCAGCAGGACAACTGATGTTTAGCTGACGGTAAGGGGTGCTGGATTATAAATGAGGGTGATCATCACCATCACGTGGGCTGCTATTACCATGCACCATCCCACAGTTCGACCCCTTTGGCTTCCCAGGTGGCTCAGTGGTAAAGAATCCACTTGCCAAGCAGGAGACGTAGGTTCGATCCCTGGGTGGGAAGATCCCCCAGAGGAGGAAATGGCCGCCCGCTCCACTATTCTGGCCCAGGAAATCTCATGGACAGAGGAGCCTGGGGGGCTGCAGTACATGGGGTCACAGAGTCGGACATGACTTAGCAACTGAACAACAAATCCCAAGGTGCTGGTTGAAGAACAGGCAGAAAATGAAATGACAAACTCTGGGGTAGTTACGTGAAAAGAAACAATGACCACGGTGGACCCCAGACTCAGCAGCTGTTGTGAATCCTGATGTCTTGCCTTGGAACCGATGTCAAGCCACACTTTGAGAGATGTACATGTTTTTATGATTGTTCTGATTTTAGCAAAATGTCAAAAATCTTTAATATGAATGTGGGAAATGTCTTGTGAGTTGTTTTTTGATTCAGAAAGAAAGAGACTGCATCTGGGTAGCTTAAACAGAATAAACATGGCTTATGTCTCTGCAGCCACAACTTGTAAAAATTCCAGATGTGTGTGTACGTCTTTATGCACACAAATATTTTTTGAACTTTTTAAGACTACAGAATGTTTTACTACTTGCCCATAAAGATTTCCCAGACCCTTTCTCTACATTGTAATAATGTGATTTTCTTGCCTTGACCAGTGATACCGAATTATTTTCTGCACTGATGTGAACTATTTTCATACAGTAACGATATGGATGAGTAAACAACCAAAATTTCTAGGCTACTTCTTCAACTGAGCAATTTTGAAGTTCATGAGCCCTCCTTAGGAAGAAAATCCTCATAATAAACTGCAACTTAAATTCTCAACGAATCAGTCTTTAGTTTTCCACAGCCTGCATCTAGTTCACTGATCTAAATATTTCACAAAAGCTCTTAAAAGTTAATTTGCCATTATAAAAGTGGTGAATTCCTTCTTTTAGAGAACTTTCTCCTCTTCTCCTTCTTCTGTGTTAATGTCCGTGTCACTGTGTTTTTAACTCTGGAGGAAGACCTGTCCTTCCGCTGCCTCTTCAGTGTCCCCACGCATCCTTCTCCTTCCTCCGTCTTCAGCACCTTCTAATCTTCTACTCTTCACAGGCCCACTGAGGCTGAGGCTTGCCTTCCTCCATGTCAGTCGTTTTTCTCAGTTCTGTGCCTTTTTCTCTCTTCGAGGGCAGCCAGCCAATATAGATGGGAGGAAAGTCACCCAGCTGAGCCCTATTTCTATTTTCATTCATGAGGATAAGTCCGCGAGTCACATTTTTAAAGAGCGAACTGAAGGGCTTCCCTGGTGGCACAGTGGATAGGAATCCACCTGCCAATGCAGGGGGCGTGGGTTCCGCCCCTGGTCTGGGAAGATTCCACGTGCCACGGAGAGACTAAGCCCACGCACCACCACTACTGAAAGCTGCGTGCTCTAGGGCCCGAGAGCTGCAAGTACGGAGCCCAAGTGGGGCAACTGCTGAAGCCCGAGCGCCTGGAGCCCGTGCTCCGCAACAACAGAAGCCACTGCGGCCGAGAGTCCGTGCACCGCAGACAGAGAACAGTCCCTGCCTGATGCAACCAGAGAAGAGCCGGCGCGGCAACAAATGATGAGCTGCAATTAACTGATCAATGATAATTATATAAATTAATTATACAGCCATAATTAACTAATAATAAAAAGAATCACCTTAGAAAATCCAACCTTCCGTCACCTTTTTCAGACTATTCATCTCCCTTTTCTCCTCCCCTAAATGCCTCTAATTTGTGTATTTGCCTTCCTCATCCTGAAGCATCCATCTTTATTCCAAAATACGCTGCCTTAAGTTCCTATGTTCCTACCTCCTAGATGTTTAGAAAATGTGCTCTCTCTTCTCTTGTTTCTGCAAAGCCAGAATAACGTGGAATGCTCCCCCGAGGCTCCGTTCCCCTTCCACTCTCCAGGCACCATACTAACTCAGGATTCGTTCAAGGACTGGATTAAAACCAAGAGCTCCTGAAACAGGTTCTTGTTCAAAACGTCAGACCCAGTCCGTGTGTGTTTGCTTTTCCCTTCTCTCTCCTCCACAGACAACTGAAACGTACATCAACGAATAAACTTAAAAGAGCAAAGCGAATACAAGGGAAACGCCAGGGAGTTCTTCGTGTAGGACAGACTCTGGCATTTGTGGAATCCCCAAGTACTCTTGCTTGGAAAATCCCATGGATGGAGGAGGCTGGTAGGCTGCAGTCCATGGGGTCGCTGAGAGTCAGACACGATGGAGCGACTTCACTTTCGCTTTTCACTTTCGTGCATTGGAGAAGGAAGTGGCAACCCACTCCAGTGTTCTTGCCTGGAGAATCCCAGGGACGGGGGAGCCTGGTGGGCTGCCGTCTACAGAGTCGGACACGACTGAAGCGACTTAGCAGCAGCAGCAACTCTCCTCAAAGTGAAGCCTGCCAGTCAGTGAGCCACTAAAAGGGAGACTCTGCTGTGGGGGAGGCCTGGAGTCAGCCATCAGCAAACCACATAGCATCCTGGAACGGCGGCCTCTAGCCCTTCATCCCAGAGACAAACAGGCCACTAAGCATGACCTCCCATGAGAAGAAACAGGGAGCACAAAGAAAGATGGAGACACAGAAATGAAACAAGCAGTCCTGGGATAAACAGAAATGGTTCAGGACCAAAAAGAACGTAAAAAAAAATTTTTAATTGGTATTCTCGAAAAGATTGAGAAGAGATGGTAACCGAAAAATAGGACTGCATGAAAAGATAATAAACAAAGAACAGAACTAACATTCGCAAATAAAGTAATGTGATGATCAAATAGCAACTTCAGCGGAAAGGATAAGGATAAAGTTTAAACAGATCATAAGAGAAAAAGGATAACGGACAGAGAGCACCGGCTTTGTAGGTCCATTATCTGACTGCTGGGCATTTTCAGAAAGAAAATACAAACGCAAATCAGAAGTGAACAGCTACTGAGAGAACAGAGACGCCTGTTGCATCTGTCTGTGTTCTCTGCCTGCAGAACCTCGCCCATGTTCTTTGTAGTGCCATCTTTGAAGGCCACTGGGAACAACGGGACTGCTGGCCTTCATAGGATTTTCAGAATGTTTAAGGGACATGCTCTTTTTTTCCCCCAAATTTAAAAAGAAGTTATCTGAAGTTGTCTTGGGTAAGTTCATTTTACTTGTCTTCCTCTAAAATCTTCTAATGATCAAAAACACCCTTAGCCCAGCACAACCAGCATTCTCACACAGTCATCATCACAGCAACCCTGGACATGACTCCTGCCGCCATGACAACGACCCTAACTGTGACCTGTGCACACCAGACCTCCTGACACGTGAGTCTGGGAAGGCAAGCAAACACAAACTTTTTACTATCTCTTAAGTAAAAAAAAAGTACTTACTCAGACAACTGAATAGTTTAAAGAAGATTTCAGAAGAGATGATTAACTTTCCTTATAGCGGTCAGATGCACTCACCGGTGTTCTCATTTCAACACATTTTTCATTTAATTCATAATATAATATAATATATATATATATCCCACAAACCAATCCTTGATCATTTGGCAAAACTCACTGGCGTTAAGTTGTATTTTAGGAGTCACGTTATTGTATTTCTTTGCCCTCTTCTGCACAATCAGTCTAGATTAGGAGTTGTAATACATATACAGAGAATTCCGCATATGCTCCTCTTTGAGCATAAAGTGGGGGAAAAAACTGTTACTTTATTTCTGAAATAGTATTGATCCTAATAGGACTCTTTCCCCAATTTTTTTTTTTCCTGGTCTCTTTTGCTGAAAGCTGTCAAGACAGCTGATTAGCCCTGATCTTTACTAATGTCAAGCCAAAAGCATAAGAGAGTTCTACGTGGGCCAATTTGGTTTACTGGCCTTAAGACAGCTGGTCTTCAGATGACATTTGTTAACAGCATTAAAGAGCATTGGCTGAAAGTATGTATGAGGGAGCCTTCTGATATAACCATCATTAGTCACTCACAGTTTTAGGAGCGGCGGCTTATAATGGTATCCTGTTGTTATCTAAATATTTACCAGTCCTATCAATAGGACTTACACACGGCTTCAAAAAGAATTCTGATTTTTAAGTTGCTCACTTAGAAATATGACAAACTGACTTATTCTCATGAATTAGAACACAAATCCTACTTAAATGAAGGTGTGGTTAAAACCATAAAAAGATACTACTATACACTTCTTATAGTGATTGCTGCTGCTACTGCTAAGTCGATTCAGTTGTGTCCCACTTTGTGTGACCCCATAGACAGCAGCCCACCAGGCTCCCCCGTCCCTGGGATTCTCCAGGCAAGAACACTGGAGTGGGTTGCCATTTCCTTCTCCAATGCAGGAAAGTAAAAAGTGAAAGTGAAGTCGCTCAGTCATGTCTGACTCTGCAAACCCATGGACTACAGCCTACTAAGCTCCTCCGTCCATGGGATTTTCCAGGCTAGAGTAGTGGAGTGGGGTGCCATTTCCTTCTCCATCTCATAGTGACTAAAAAAGAATAAAACAAAACTAACTGGCCACGCCAAGTGCTGGCTGACAAGGTTGCTGGAATTCTCATGTAATCTTTTGGGAATGCACATCAGGAAAGACATTCTGGAGAACAGTTTAGCAGTCTCTTAAAAAGTCAAACACACCATATGACCCAGCAATTCTATATTTACCCAAGTGAGATGAAAAATTATGTCCAAACAAAAGGCCTGTAAATGGAATGTTTATAACAGATTTATTCACATTGGCTTCAAACAGAACACCATCCGAATGTCCATTAACTGGTGACTAGACAAACGAAGTACGGCCCTTCCTTTCAATGGAATACCATTCAGCATAAAGAGAATGAAGAGCGGACACACCCAGCAACACGGATGCCTCACAAATCCGTCGTGCTGAGGGACAGGAGCCAGACTCAAGAGGCTGCACGTCCTGTTTGAGTGCTCAGCTGCTTCTGTCATGTCCGACTCTGTGCGACCCTACGGACTGTAGCCCGCCGGGCTCCTCTGTCCATGGGGTTTCTGAGGCAAGCCTACTGGGGTGGGTTGCCATTTCCTTCTCCAGGGGATCTTCCCAAGCCAGGGATCGAACCTGGGGATCGACGCAGGGATCGAGCGTCTCTGAATCAACCCGTATTGGCAGGTGGGCTCCTTACCACTAGTGCCGCCTGGGAAGTATACACTATTACTCCACTTAGGTGACTTCCTTGAAAGGGAAGAACCACGAGGGCTGAAAACAAGTCAGTGGTTACGAGGAGTGGGGTGGACTATAAAGGGGCATAAGAGAATTCGGGGGTGCTGGTGGTGACAGAATCATTTCATATATTGATTGTGGCAGTGACTCACAGAACCCTGAAAATTGTCTTTTTCACTATGCGTAAATTTTACTTTGATAAACCCAAGAAAACACTTCAGTGTGGTAACCTGAAGATAAATAAGAATTTCAAATATGGGTATGCTTCCCTTGGACACCGAAAGATACAAACAAAAGCCCACAACCTCACTCTTCCCATGGCAGAGACAGGTCAACTTTGTCACCAGCTTCAGATCAGGTAAAGGCTATCGTGTTACCATGGATACCAGCTATTACTTCATTTTGTGTGAAACCTCTAATATGAAACTGTGACTCACATGCAGGGCAGGGGGACGACTGGGAAACACCCAGACAAACTCACCCGAGGCATTTTTTCACTTTTCCAAACCCTGCCCATAATATTTCCTGCATGAACTTATGAGAAACCATGTGAAGTCAGTGGACACGTCGTTCAGGGATGGAAAGAAGAAAGGTGAGCAACTTCCCAGCTAAACTTGAAGGCAATTCTAAAAAACTATACGCTAGTCCTAAGGCTATTAAGACTGTTTATATTGTTTTGCTTATTGCAGAATAATTTTCCCTAGATGGACTGCTAAGACAGTGACACATAAGAGACCAACGCCCTCCTCTATCTGCTGATTTGCCTGGGAGGGGATGATTTTCTGATTTATAAAGCGGACAGCGGGCAGATTGAGGGTGGGTTTTAAAGTTAGGAGAATTCTTTGCAGTGGGGCTCAAATTGACAGGTTGTGGGAATTCATTCAAAGTGGGTAAGGTAGGAAGATGACTCTTAAGAAGCACATACATTTAAAGACTCTATTAAAGATGTGTTCCACAATAATCACCATGGGTCCACCTAAGGGCCAGCGAGAATGAAAACTGTACCCGCTGCCACTGACCTAGTGCGTCTCACGTGCTAAGGAGGTGCTACACGGGCCCCTGGGGCAGCAGCTCTCCCCATGCCCTGCCCTGTTCTTTCCAAGACCCCAGAGTCCCCCAGAGGCACTGGGCTAGTTCTTGCCCCTGTACCTCTGTCCCTTCATTCCTCCATTCAACAAATAGATTTTGACGTCTCCTCTGTGTGCGCTGCTGATGGAATTGTGCCCCCCTCCAAATTTAGAGTCACGTACAGATGTGAGAGCTGGACAATAAAGAAGGAAGAGTGCTAAAAACTGATGGTTTCAAATTGCGGGGCTAAAGAAGACTCTTGAGAGTCCCTCGGAAAGCAAGGAGATCAAACCAGTCAACCTTAAAGGAAATCAACCCTGAATACTCTTTGGAAGGACTGACGCCAAAGCTGAAGCTCCAATACTTTGGCCACCTGAGGTGAAGAGCTGACTCACTGGAAAAGACCCTGACGCTGGGAAAGATTGAGGGCAGAAGAAGAGGGTGGCAGAGGATGAGATGGTTGGATGGCATCACCAATTTAATGGACATGAACTTGAGTAAACTCTGGGAGATAGTGAGGGATAAGGAAGCCTGGTGTGCTGCAGTCCAGGGAGGGGTGCAAAGAGCCGGACATGACTTGGTGACTGAACGACCACCACCACCAAGTCTATATGGTGATGTCCCAAACGCCTGTACTTCAGAATGCAAACTTATGGAAACAGAATCTGTGCAGATGTCATGAGTTAAGATGAAGCCATATTTGAATAACGTGGGCCCCTTAACCCTGTACAACTTGTGACCCTGGCACACACACAAGGAGAAGGTCATGTGAAGATGAAGGCAGGGAGCGGGGTGATGCGTCTGCAAGCCGAGGAAGGATAAAGCTTGCTAGCAAACCCACAGAAGCCAGGGAAGAGAAGAGAGCAGACACTCCCTTGGGTCCCACAGGGAACCAACTTTGCCAGCAACCTGGTCTTGCACTTCTAGGTCTAGAATTGTGACCATAACCTTCTGTGATTTAGACCAAATCAAAGAAACCAAGACAGACCTCCAAACAAAACTCCCCTGCCCCCAAAACAACAAAAACAGGAAAGGACGCTTTCTATGGACAAAGAGATTCTGCAAATGTATGAGAGGCTGCAAGAGGAGAACTGCCCCTTTAAGGGGCTGGAGCTCAGTGAGGATGCCCAGCGCTGTGGACCGGTGTAGACCAGGGCATGCTTCTTCCTGATAGGCCAGCCCACCCTGCCTCCTGACTTCTCTCACATTTGAAACTTCAGCAGCCTTCAAGGTTTTGATCCACTTTTCAAGCAGCCAGGGTCACCATTCTTGGAGGAAAAGAGGGCCCTGTTGCAGGAGATATGAGATAGTAGCCTGTCGGCTAGATCTGGTGTCATGGTCCTCGGAGAAACGGCCAGACGCTCCTCTTGGCAAAGGCACCGCACACCCCTGATGGGGACAGATGGACAACCCCAGGAGCCCCGCGTGGCAGCTGTTACACTGATTTTCAAGTGCGGGGGCCTGAGCCCCGCCTGTAATAACATTTTCCTGGCTGGCTCTGACCTCTGAATCTCGCTGATTTGTCTAACACACACTGTGAACATCAGCGAGTCAGGACTCAAAGCCAAGACAGCTAAATTGCTTTTAAATGGCAGGAGATGCTTAAGACAGGATTTCTGTGACTTGGTCATTAACTTGTTTACATCCCGATCTGCGCTTCTTTCTCATGTCCCTTCCTCTCAATTATTTTTTCCCTCCCTTGATACTGCAACCTGTTTGGTGAAGTTTTCAGCGGCAGTTATCTCTCACCTTTAAGACACTTCTGTAGGCAATTCAGGCTTCTGCTCTTAGACAGCAGTCAATACAGATGCGGGAATTTGAAAAAAATATATCCTACTCACTGTATCATTTTCCATCAGCCTGCTTGTATCACCCCCATTTAACGAAAAACAACCTTTCCTCCTCCCTCCTAGAAAGGAGAGGTTAAATTGATATATTCAGAGGAGTAACACAAATAACCTTGTGTGATGATAATTTCGGCTATATTATTCTACGATAACTCAAAGGCCCAAACGCCTTAAGCGTGTCACACATCAATCAATGCTTCCAGATATAAATCTAGATATGACTCTTTGATTTGACTCTCTGCAGCCAGTGCCTGGGTTGTCCCAGCCCTTGAGCCCTTGTTCCGCGTAGTCCACATTCCTTCTCCTTCCTACAGAGCCCACCACTTCTGTTTCTTTCTTACACCAGCTGGAAAGATCCAGATTTAATTTGAACGTGCGAAACTGAAGCCCGTGGCTCTTTAACAAAGAGCAGAGACACTGGCCTCTTTCTGAAGCTGCCCATCGCCCTGAATTCCAGTCCTTCATCCAACCCCACAGCAAGCATTTCTGAAATACAGAGTGTTTTCATAGAACCAGTCTACATCTTAAGTATCACCCGGGAGAAGAGGAAATAAAAACAGTTTACATGTTCATCAATCTCGAAAACAAACTCGCCATGCTGTTATAAAAATCAGTCTGCTTGCTTGTAAGTGGAGGCGTTCTAAGGTTACAGAACGCTGGTGTCGTGATGGGCACGGATTTTCTAACCATTTGCCAGGGGGCTACATTTCCCGTGTGGAGCTTTCAATCCCTTTGTTTGGGATCGAAGATTCTCCTCCTTTGTTTCCCACCTCGAGGGTGTACTTATTGATACCGCAACCTATTTCTTTGTGTGGCTTCTCCCCAGACCCTCTCCTCCCACAAAACATCATCGGGACTTTCCTGATCGCACCGCTCAGCTTTTCTGCTGTCCTTTTTCCTCCTCCAGCGTCCCGCCACCCCCCTCCCCTGAGCACACGTGCCCCTTGCTCTCTGAGCAGAGGCGCAGGTACCTGCTGCATGCCTTGCATGGTCTGCTGCAGGAACTGCACCTGCTGGTCGTTGGTCAGGTTTTCCTCCGTCCGAAACAGCTGCTCCTTCTCCTGCTTCAGCAGCTCCACCTCGTTCCTGTAGGCGTCCAGCTGCCATCGGAGGCTGTCATTCTCCTCTTTAAGTGCATAGGCCTGGGCGGCCAGGGCTGCGGGGCAGACAGAACGAGTTCAAGTGAGTGACCGTCTCGCTGAGATGGAGGGCCTTCGGTGCTAAAGGGAGCCTTGCACCCCAATTTTTTATTTTCTAGTTTTTTTGTTGTTGTTGATGTGGGCCATTTTAAAAGTCTTTATTGAATTGGCTACAGTATTGCTTCTGTCTTATGTTTTGGTTTGTTGGTGCAAGGCATGTGGGATCTAAGCTCCCCGACCAGGGATCGAACCCACACCTCCGGCACTGGATGGCCAGGGAAGTCCCTCTTCACTCTGATTCGTCACATTTGCGCCAAACTCAAATGCCCTACCCTGGGGCGCTGCCTTATTTCACGGCTGGTGCTGCCTTATTTTATAGCTCACTTCTTTGGGAATGTGTTAGCTATTCTGTCTGTCCCGTCTTATGGGTGCTTGTGGGTACAGGATGAATTCCTTCTGAATTCTTGTCTCCTGACCTCTGCCCCGACCCTAGGCTCCCTCTCAGAAACTGATCTGGGTTGGTGGTGATGAGAGCACTCAGAATTCCAGGCAAACTCTATCTACCTTGTGACCGCCCTCTCCCTTTCAGCAGGATGGCTTAGCTCCCGGGAGGGCCACGTTCATTCACGTCATTCGTGGTCCCCAGGTGGAGGCATGCAGCCACAGCCGCCCAGGGGAGGGTAGGGGGAACTGACCCACACACCGTTCCTTCCCGCTGAACTGCTGGGACAGACTGCACAAGTCTGTTAGCTCCTTCTAACTCCTCTCAGGACGGAGACCTGGTTCCATCTGTTTCACCAACAATTTCCGACCCTACCCCTTCCTAAAACCTGAAACTCTCTAAGTGGAGGTTCAGAGCTGACTCACTCCCCACCCGACGGAGAAACCGGGATGGGTAATTCAGGGCCTTACACATCTCATGACTCCAGAAGTAACTGAAGTGGCGTACAGAAGAGCAAATGGGACCAAGGCAAATTGAGGATGGGGACGCCCTTCCTTCGTCTCTAGCTGACTACCTGCTGGTCTCCGCAGCAATCACAATAGCTTTCTGAGCTCTCACAATATAACAGACGCTGGCCCCCACACTCACTCACTCCATCTCCCCCAGCAGCTTCTGATGCGGGTACTGTTCTTATTTTTCCGCTTTACAGATGAGAAAAATAAGGTACATGGATGTTAGAGAATTTGTCTGATTTCACAGAGAGCATCATCAACAGCCTTCAAACCCAGGTTGGGCTCCAGAGTCTCTGTTCCCAGTCACTGGGCTAGTCTGCCAGCCCAATGGGTTTAGTTCTGAACAGATTATTTTAAAAGAACCCCCAATTCTCTCCACTTTTTTTTTTACCAGTCTCCCATACTTTCTCTGCCTCCTTCAGAAAAGCCATTCGCTACTTTTATAAGCAAGATAAAAGGGAAGATATTTAAAAAGTCCGTTATCAGAAGCTTCTTTAAAGACGTGACTTCTGGTTTGTAAGGACTTGGTGTGGAACCTTGCTCCAGGAGGTTCCTGGTCCAGGATCATTTCCATCCACTCCCCAGCAATCTACCAGTTCCAGATCCAGATCAAGGTCAGCCTCTGGGGTCACAGTTCCACCATGAAGAGATGACAGATGTGTACAGAGGTCCTCTGAAAACCCACTGAGCTCTCTCCTCAAATAACTGCCATCAAATTACGCCAACAGTCGTTCAATAGTTGAGTGTTTCATGGCATTCTACTTTGTACAACTGATGATGTATATAGTACCCACTGAAAGACTAATCTAGTAGAGCATGCAATTAACCAGAAAATTCCCTACCTCAAACCATCAGGGATCAACCAGTCAATGAGCACTCACTGCACACGCACTCTGTGCCCGAGCCTGTCTGGGCCTCTTGGATCACAAAACAAGGAGACAGAGTAGGTCTCTCCTCTCAAAGAGCTTGATATACAACAGAACCTGCAAGTTTGAAAGGAACGTACTCAAAGGAAGAGAGGAGAGGCTAATGCCTGACACGTGAGCTAAGTCGCTCAGCTGTGTCCACCTCTTTGGGACCCCATGGACTGTAGCCCGCCAGGCTCCTCTGTCCATGGGATTCTCCAGGCAAGAGTACTGGAGGGGGTTGCCGTGCCCTCCTCCAGGGGATCTTCCCAACCTAGGGATTGAACCCACGTCTCTTACATCTCCTGCATTGGCAGGTGGGTTCTATACCATTAGTGCCACCGGGGAAGCCCACAGTAGGCACTCAAAAAATATTGGATAAATAAATGAGCGACCAACTTAGTGTCAGGGTTTATGGCAGGGGACTCCATCCTACAGGAATTCAGAGGAGAGAAAGGAAAAGGCAGATGGGAATAATGAAGGAGGGCTTTGAAGGCTGAAAGCCCATGAACTGGTGAAGGGCGTCTCAGTCAGGAACAAGAGCTGAAGCAAAACCCAGAGATGGGAACGGAAGGCAGACTCCTTGGGACAGGAAGCAGAGAAGCTTGACTGAAAGTGCAAGAGTCCGTCTGGAAGCAGTGAAAGGTGAGCCGTGCTGCATGACGAGAGGGGATGGAGGCCAGCTGGACCACTGGGCCAACGGGGCGGCCAGCTGAGCACTGCTGAGGGCGCCTGCCAGTGGAAGATGTGACGAAATCGGCGATTTAGGAAGATTGGTTTGGCAATGGTGCGTGGAATGAACTGGAGGCTGAAGAGGATGAGTAAAGGAAATTTTATTTGCTGTATACGTAGTTTTCAGGGACTGATTCATAAATCAGAAATGACCCAGGGTCTATCTTGGGGGATGGGCTGAGTGTGTGCACATGTGCTACGTCGCTTCAGTCGTGTCTGACTCTGCAACCCAATGGACTGTAGCCTGCCAGGTTCTTCTGTCCATGGGACTCTCCAGGCAAGAATACTGGAGCGGGTTGCCATGCCCTTCTCCAGAGGATCTTCCCGATCCAGGGATCAAACCTGTGACTCCTGCATTGCAGGCAGATGCTGAGCCACCAGGGAAGCCCAGAGAATGAGTTAGTGGTTTTTTAAACATGGTGCGGCCCAATACCGCACCGCATCAGATCCTGTCCACACCCTGACAACTCAGTTTATCAACCCTTAAGGAAATGGGTACCAGGCATCATTTAAGAGAGGGATGTTGTAATAGGGCAAAATTAGAGAAAATGCAAATGACAGAAAAAGTGTTGGCGCTACAGAAGCACGTTACTACATTTAGTAGCATTCAAAGACACTTAAGTCATTTCCTTAGGAAGCTCCATTTGGTCCCTTCTCAGTTCAGAGTGGCATTTTTATTATCATAACTGATAGCAGGTGTTCGTGAAGAAATCGATTAGTATGCAGAGATGGAAATTACATTTTCCAAATGAATTGCCGAGTCTGCAAGATATGCTGAAATCTGGGTAGCAAAATGCAAGCAGCTATAAAGCATGTGCCAGCAACATTATTTAAATAAATTGTCTGAACATAAATACATAGAGGGAAGTGCACCATCCATTATTTTAGGACTTCTCTTAGAATGGCACAGCTGACAGCTCTTACTCTTGGCTTGAGCTGAGTGACCACTGCTCCTGCCAAGTAGGATACAACGTCGTTAGCATTTCTGGAATAGGCATGTGATAGCATCATATTTAAAAAGATGAAAAATAATCCAGCAGGTGTAACTATCCACTCTCATCCCCTGCTCCCCTCCCCCCAAATCAATACCATAGCCAACCCCATCAACATTTATATAATGGGGGCATATAACTGATTTAACATTCCTTATTAAGTGATTTCAAGCCTGGTATCTGCAAAAAAATCTTGGTTTCTCATGTGGCTGCAAAGTGGTTATTTTCTAAAGGGTGAGAAATTGTCTATTGACTCCACTTAACTTCTGGCCACCTGTTTGTAAACATTTTTCAGCATCATGCTGCTTGGATCCGCCCCTCAGATGAGGCTTCCTGGAAGAACTTAGATTATGTTTCTTGGACCAGGGCTCTACAGGAAACAAAAAATGCTAATCATTTCTAACTTAATATCATTTCTCAGTGTATTCAAAATTCAGAAACTTGAACGGTCTACCTTTTTTCCTCTCTTTTTTTCTAGGGTACTGTATTAAACAGTTTTGAAAATGTATAATGAAGCTTCCATGATAAAATTTACCCTTGAATTACATTCGATTACAATACAAATGGGTAACAAACCCACCATTCAAATAAGCAGGATTAAAAATAAAATGACAGTAGGCATCTTTTTGTAGGAATTCCTGTGGAGAATGCACTGTGTTGCAACAAACAGAATTTTTAACATGTGGATTACTGACTTTCCATAAAATTTAAAGAAAAAGAATACGTTGAGACACTTTAAATGTAAACTATTCTGAACATAACTGAATTTTCCTTTGGTGATTTTAAGTGAAAGTCACTCAGTCATGTCCAATTCTTTGTGACCCCAGGGACTACACAATCCATGGAATTCTCCAGACCAGAATACTGGAGTGGGTAGCCGTTCCCTTCTCCAGGGCATCTTCCCGACCCAGGGATCAAACCCAGGTCTCCTGCATTGCAGGCAGATTGTTTACCATCTAAGCCACAAGGGAAGCCCAAGAACATTGGAGTGGGTATCCTATCCCTTCTCCAGCGGATCTTCCTGACCCAGAAATTGAACCCAGGTCTCCTGTATTGCAGGTGGATTCTTTACCGGCTGAGCCAGCAGGGAAAAGCACTGCTGTATCCAACGGTGTCTACAGATGATCATTCATTCATTCACCAATCAGCTGTGTGAGGCCACATGCAGGGAGCTGTGACCTCCATGAGGGTGAAGCCAATGCAGGCATCGGCTTATACTTGCTCAGGACCTTAGGAAAATTCTGTTACAGGGATTTTCTGGTTGGATCAAAATGGAAACAAAGACACTGGAAAAACCCTGCTAAACAAGATTAAATTCCATTTCAAAAATTAGCACCAGACTACTAAAATTAACCAAAGCATATGAAAGTTGATCCAAAGATTGAATTGCACCACTGTAAACGAGGCTTAAATGCATTATGGCACCTCACTGCACCCTTGACTAGATCCTATATAAACCATTATTCTTCATATTAATTATGGTCAGAGTGACCTCCTCTTCCGACTCCTCTATTACTTACTGTGTTTCCATGGGAACAGATAATGGCATGCTTAACTTCTTTAAGTAAATAATCTGGTGAAAGCCTTGAAATCTCTCTCTTAGCAGCCTGAGCCAGCCTCAGAAAAATAATTAGCACTCTATGGAAATATGTAAGTTATTTTGGGTTATGTCCCAGTAAGCTGACAGTATGTTAATATCTTTTTCCTGCTCAGGCAAGATGTAACTAAATAATCAAACACTATAACATATTGTTTCTAACAATATCTGGATTTCTTGAGAATTGTTTGTCTTGGTGTCACTGGGGGACTCTGTGCTTAATGTCCCTCCCTCCCCACTGCCAGCCTCCCCTCTTCCAGGAGGACGCTGCTGAGCTGTGCATTGCCTCCTTGTGTGCAAAGAGCATCTTTCCCAAGGATTTCATCAGCTGCAACCGAAACAGGCCCTTGTGCTAATAGGTCCAGAACACAGGATGATGGGATGGGTCTGAGACCTGGAAGATATGGTCGCCGTTATCTGCTTGCCTTCCAGCTCCCACAGCCCCGGGCACCTAGGGACCAGGCTCCATCTGCCTCCCTGCATCTGCTCTTCTTCTTGAAGGGTGCCTGGGGTGTCCAGCTGCTCTGCTGTGGCACAGATACGACACTATGTCATGCTTTTCTCTGCTCGGTGAAGCTCATTCTTGAGGGGTGACCGGGCCAGGCACTGCCATCTGACTGGTTCTTACGGACGCAGTGTGAGGTGTGTGAGATGTGCCTTCTGCTCAAGCCTGCATTCTCTTCTTGCTGCTGAAACGGGCCTGGGTCTCTGAATCGCTGCATGGAGGAAAGGTGCCGAGGGACCAAGAATACCTGCTTTGGACTCTACTGGGCTCCAAAATCACTGCAGATGGTGACTGCAGCCATGAAATTAAAAGACGCTTACTCCTTGGAAGGAAAGTTATGACCAACCTAGACAGCATATTCAAAAGCAGAGACATTACTTTGCCAACAAAGGTCCGTCCGGTCAAGGCTATGGTTTTTCCAGTGGTCATGTATGGATGTGAGAGTTGGACGGTGAAGAAAGCTGAGTGCCGAAGAATTGATGCTTTTGAACTGTGGTGTTGGAGAAGACTCTTGAGAGTCCCTTGGACTGCAAGGAGATCCAAGCAGTCCATCTTAAAGGAGATCAGACCTGGGTGTTCATTGGAAGGACTGATGTTGAAGCTGAAACTCCAATACTTTGGCCACTTCATGTGAAGAGTTGACTCACTGGAAAAGACCCTAATGCTGGGAAGGATTGTGGGCAGGAGGAGAAGGGGATGACAGAGGATGATATGGCTGGATGGCATCACCGACTTGATGGACATGGGTTTGGGTAGACTCCGGTAGTTGGTGATGGACAGGGAGGCCTGGTGTGCTGTGATTCATGGGGTCGCGAAGAGTCGGACATGACTGAGCGACTGAACTGAACTATGCCCAAGAAATAAGCTTTATTTTTCTTTGGGTAAAGCCACTTGAAGATTTGGGACTTAACTGTAAAGCAGCTGACACTGTTCTACCCCAGTTTCCCAAACATTGGCTTGGATCAGAAACTCCCGGTAGGTGTGTTTAACACGTATTTCTCAGTCCTCCCCGCAGAGTTTCCAATGGGATTATGTCAAGGATGCGGCCTGAGAATCTGCCTTCCTCCAAGTTCCCTGTGATGCTGCTGTCGCTGGGGCCGAGACCACATTGGAGAGCAGCGGCTCAGACCACGGCTCCGTCTGCTCCTTGGCTTCTGAACTGCAGCACGGTTAGCTTGTTTGGGCAAATACTTCTGAGGGCACCACAGGCTCAGCCTGGCCTTCTGGTTTCATTCCTTGACCTTCTGAATGAGCCCAAGCCCCATGCTCTGCGCCAGGGTAGGCAGTCCTGTCCCAGCCCTGTCCCCATGCCCCAGCTACCTCCTTAAAAAAAATGGGGAGATCTGAGCAGAAGATACAGTCACCACCACTTTCCTGTCCCTGTTTTTTTCACCAACAGTACCAGCAGGCATAGAAGTAGTAATGAAAACAGTAATAGCAGTAGTAACAGCTAAGGATGTTATGTGCCTAAGCCGATGATTTACACAATCTCCTCCTGCCCTCATGGAAACATGACATAGTAAATATGACTATTATTTCTCTTTTCCAGGAGACGGGACTGAGTTTGAGCGATGTGGAGGTTACACAGCTGGCTGGAGGTGCAGAGTTTTTCCTCGGCAGGGGGAACTCCAGAATCTGCACTCTCCAAAGTAATGCCACTGGGGTGGCCTCGCATAGTAAGTGCTGCAGCTTGAGAGCAAAAGGAAACCAGGGACCCTGCTGCAGGGCCTGGTTAGTTCCTAACAGAGGCGAACACTGCGTTACTGGCTCCGTTTGGCGACTGTTCCACAGGAAAGGGGCTCTGTTATGGAGGCAGACGGGATGAGACTATTTTAAAACACACACACACAGATCTTCTGCAGGAGTTGTTTGGGAATAAGCAATGTGGAAGTTAAACTAAGGATTCTAGAGTCTTGAGGCTTGACTTGATCCACTCGGCAGGGATCCTGTCTTCTGTGCTGTATCCCTCTTCGATGAAACAGCGGCACTGAGGCTGCCAACCACTGAGCATCTGGGCTTTGGCCAGTTAGTGAGGCTCCCTGACTTGACCACAAGTGCATGGCTTTATTTCTGAGCCTCTATTGTGTTCCATTGTGCTATATGTCTGTTTTTGTGCCAGTCCATACTATTTTGATGACTGCAGCTTTGTAGTATAGCCTTAAGTGATGAGGTCTGATTCCTTCAGCGCCACTCTTCTCTCACAGAAAACTCTAATTTGAAAAGATACACGCACCCAATGTTCATAGCAGCACTATTTACAACAGCTAAGACATGGAAGCAACTTAAGTGTCCATCACAGATGAATGGATAAGGAAGATGTGGTATATATACACAATGGAATATTATTCTGTCATAAAAAAGAATGAAATATGGCCATTTGCAGCAACATGCATGGACCTAGAGCTTATCATAGTAAACGAAGTAAGCCAGAGACAACTATCATAAGATATCACTTATACATGGAATCTGAAAAAAAGTAAGCTTATTTACAAAATAGAAATAGACTCACAGCCACAGAAAAGCGATGGTTACCAAAGGGGATACGGTGAGAGACAAATTACGAGTTTAAGGATTAAAACATGCATACCAATATACAGAAAATAGATAACCAATAAGGACCTACTGTATAGCTCAAAGAACAATATTCACTATCTTGCAATAACCTATAGTGGAAAAAGAATCTAAAAAAGAATATACACACACATGCTTGTGCGTGTGCTAAGTCGCTTCAGTCGTGTCCGACTCTTTGCTACCCTATGGACCACAGCCTGCCAGGTTCCTCGGTCCATGGGATTCTCCAGGCAAAAATACTGGAGTGGGTTGCCATGCCCTTTTCATATATATAATATATATATATGTATGTATATATAACTGAATCACTTTTTGCATACCTGAAACTAACACAATATGGTAAACCAACTGTATTTCAATACAATTGTTTTTTTTTTAAAGGCTCTATGAAGACAGCCAGGTCCAAGGGCTCAGGCTGGCTCTTTCAGTCCTGAAGGACGTTCCAGGGTGCACTGTACCCATCTGAACGCCCCTATGCTGTGCTTTTCTAAGTGTCTTCAGCTGGAGGAAAGGTAGTAGAGACCCCTCTTCCCACAGATTCCCCTGGTCTGAATGGGCCCAGAAAGATCCAGGACGGGGACCAGATGGCCCTCAGATGACAGGACAAAGCCCTGGCTCCTCGGGCTGGTGTCACAGCATGCCTCCAGCATCCTGGCACAGCGCTGGGGAGCATCAGACGCCTGCCTCGCAGCTAGTCTCCTGCTAGACAGCCTCTCCTGCTCCCAACAAACTGAAATCGATCTGTTTTCCAGCAACACCTGTATCGCCACTGAAGCAGCAATCTTCTTCCAACTGCTGGCGGAAATTCCTTCTGTTACTGTTCTTCAGGATTATTATTATTACAACTTAGCATTGACATAACATTTTCTGTTTGCAGCGGCTGTGCATTAGCTGTGATTAGGGAGAGCTCACGAGAAGCACAATGCAGTGTCTGTTTCCATCTTTGTGTGAGGTCACTGGAATAAGGGTAATTTGAAGAGTGCAGGTAAGCTGGATCCTGTTATTATAACGGCTTGTGCGAGTCTGCAGGCACACCTGGCAGCAGGTGACTCGGGAAAAGAAAAAAGAAAACAATCTTCCATCGCCCTGTTCACAGAGCTCCTCCTAAGGACACAATCTGCTGGTGGCCATGACTATGCTGTGCCACTGGGCCACTGACGCTGCTGAGAACTGACCTCACACTTCATTGCTTTTCCATCGACGTTATTATATCTGATACAGCCCCCCCCCCAGCCCCCCGCAACTCTCCCATTTACTGTCCTGGAGGCGAGTAAGTGAAACAAAGAGGCACGCCTGTTCCTTCTACCAGCAGGGTGCGTCTGCCATTTAAATGGCTGAGGATGCCCCGAGAGTCCGCGGGGAGGCACAGAGTCCCGCAAAGCTGAGCTCCTCGCCTGCTCTAGGCGAGCACACCTGCCTGACCTCAGGGGTTCGGTGACCAGTGACGCGCGAAATGAGACAGGCGCGGATGGGCCTGGGGGTCCCTCACCTGCTCTCCCCTCCCCGTGCTGTGGTGTCGGATGGAGGGAGAGGCTGGGCAAAGGAGGGCTGCTGGGGGGCGGGTTGGGCCTTGAAGGCAGGCTCAGGCTGCGAAAGGCTGCAGGACGTGGGAACGGCCGCCAGCCGAGAGGATCACGTTCACCAGGGACCCGAGGAGCCAGCCAGCCGGTGCCGGCGACAGGGAGAGATGGGCGCGGGGGGAGGAGGCTGGGCCGCCGAGGGCCCCCGCGTGCAGTCACCACAGCGGACGCGTCAAGAGCATTTCCACCAACTCTCGCTTTTAAAATCGGACTTCAGTTTGCTTTTCCACCTTCCGTCCCTATTTCTATTTCCAAGGCGCACGACTACCTTTCCCTCCCAGCTCTGAAGGCTTTACGGTTTCTTTTTAAAGAGAAGGACGCAGGTTTGCTGGAACAAGGGCCCCACCCTGACCATGCCCTCGCCGCCTAGACGGCACCCCTCTCCAGGGACGGTGCTCCGCCCTCGCTGGCGGTTGGTCTCTCCAGAGAGAACAGCTTCAAACTGCACCCCTTCCCCTGAAGGCATTCACTGCTCTCCCTTCCTCACCTCGCTCTCCTCCCAACCTGCAGATTTATTTCCCTTTTAACAAAGTCACTTCCAATTTTCTTCAAGAAACCTCTCCCTCAAGGAGTGATGTTTTTCTACTTGTTCTCACCCCCTGCGTGCTCTCTCTCTCTCCCTCTCTCTCTCCCTCTCTCTCTCCCTCTCTCTCTCTCTCTCTCTCTCCCTCCCTCCCTCTCTCTCTCTCTCTCTCTCTCTCTCTCTATATATATATATGGCTGCCTGCTACCACACAAGACACACCCCACTCTGAAATGTGCGGTGGAGGTCAGCCCACGTGAAGCGTGTGCTCAGTCCTAGACACCATCCTTCACAAAGAAGAGTGGCCTTTTCCACAAAGAGGTTATTAAAACACCAAAATACCTGGGGTAACACAGATGAGCTAAAAAGAAAGCCTCTCGCTCCCCTCAGGTTTTGTGTCGAGCATAAACTCTGCCCAGGCTGAGGAACAGGAACCGAGGCTGCTGGGAAGCGGTGGGCAGTGATTCCCCTCCACACGAGCCTTGTCACCAATGCCGAGACTGGCTGAAGCCCCCATGTTGTGTCTGGCATCCAAGGTGGAATGACTCTGGCGCCTCTGTGCCCCTTGGTCATGTCCAACTCTGTGTGATCCCATGGACTGTAGCCCGTCAGGCTCCTCCACCCATGGGATTCTCTAGGCAAGAACACTGGAGAGGGTTGCCGTTCCTTTCTCCAGGGGATCTTCCCCACCCAGGGATCAAACCTGTGTCTTCTGTGCTGCAGGCAGATTCCCTACCGCTGAGCCACCAGGGGAGCCCAGAATGGCATGTCGCCCAGCCAGCAGTCCAAGTTTGCTCCACACACAGCCGCTGCCTGTCCTACCTTGGTGTCTTGTAAAAGGGAGTTCCTGGACCCATCCCAGCCCCCCGGAACCTGAGCTTCTGACACGGGGTCTGAAGCTTTGAGGGTGACTCTAATGTCAAAGTTTTAGGACCACTTCACTAGCCTTTAGGGACGAGATCCCCGGTTTCTCTGTAACGAGCTTTCAGGCTTGTGCTTCTTTCATTATTTTTTGACACCTGCTTTCTCTCAGCCTTTTCCTAACAGCTTCTGTTACTGAAAGGAATTTTCCCCTCTCAAGCTTGTACCGTCCAGCATGGCTTTCCAGGATTTTCTGCCTTCTGTTCTGCCTTCTCATACTTCGCTCATCTATCTCCCTGCTCCTCTGAACGCTGCTTACTGCCCTTCCTGTGATGATACTGTGACTGAATGCTTTCATAAATCCTCCAGGCAGTGTCTCCAAAACACATTTCTCTGATCTACTCGATGTGGTTGTGTATTACTTTTTCTTGCAGCCATATTTCTGGAGAGATCGCGGCTGCAGCGGATTTGTGGTCTGCACCCAGGAGAGGCTGGGCTGCACCCTCGTGCTCGGCGGTGGGGCAGGGGTGGCACTAATCGCCCTTGACCGAGGGCCCTTGGACCGGCCTCTCACTGGAGGAGCGGAGACCCTTCTTGCGTGCAAGCTCTCCCCAGACTGGTCAGTAGGTCCTGTGAGGCCTTTCTCTTTGGCCAACGCCCAGACACCCCTGTTTTCTTCTCTTACCACTGATGGATGAGAAAACAGTCCCTGGCTATTCTCCCAGCATTGGACAAGAGCAAGAACTCTGTCCTTGGCTCTCATCCCATCTTTCTGCATCAGGCTACTTTCATTTTTCCTCGCAGCTAGTCTTTTTTCCCAATTAACCGAGGGCTATTAGGATGCATCGCACACAGATACGGGGGGAATTCTCCACCTGGGTCATGCACGCCATACTTATATAAACTACCTCCCTTTCTTCTCTCTTTGGTCCTTTATCATTGCCTATCTCAGTTGCTTTCTCTCGACTGAACATTTTTATCTTCTACTTCATTTTCATTCTCTTCTTCTCTCTTTTTAGTTGGGGTATAGTTGCTTTACAAAGTTGTGCTAGTTTCTGCTGTACAACCAAGTGACTCAGTTATACATTTACATATATCCCCCTCCCTCTTGGCCCTCCCTACCTCCCACTCTTCATGCTACCCTTCTAGGTCCCCACAGAGCCCTGAGTATAGCTCCCTGTTTGTTACCTTACAATCTCTCTCTTTTTAACCTTCTTTTCCACCTATAATTGACAGCCATCAATTCTTCTATCACGGGCCAGTGGTTTCCAATCCTTTGCACATCAGACCTGCCTGAGGAGTACTGTAATAACACATGTACCTGGGCATTAACCTCTAGGCACTGGTGTTGTGCAAAGTTTCCCAGGTCTTCCCCGCTCACAGCCGGGGCTGGGAACCACTCATTTCACCTTCTGTGATTGTTCAACGGTATGTTCTCCACCTTGTCACGGTACCACTTTCAAAATGCCCTGGAAACCCTTAATTGGTTATTTCTTACAAAGTTGAGGAAACCCTCTTAGGATGAACCTTATATTACTGCCAAGAATGCCGAGTCTTGGAGAAGGGACATCACTGGCTGAGCCACACTGGAAACAACTCGAAACTTCCTCTGGGAGCCTCTTACCTTGTCTGGTTCAAAGTTATTTCTGAACTCTGCGGTGAATCGAACATCTCTCTTCCAGCAACACCAATTCTCACTCATGTGGGCCACTTTCTCAGAGCTTTTCTAATGGTTTGACCACTCAGGTGAGGTAGTCTTCAAAAGAGCATCAGCGTGAGGTTGGCATCCCTCAATCAGGCCCAGAAAATGGGAAGGAAATATAAACAGCAGCCTCTCAAACGCTTATTTTCAGGGACTTCCCTGGCAGTCCAGTGGTTAGGACTTCATGCTTCCACTGCAGCAGGTTCGATACTTGATCGGGGAATGATGATCCCACATTCCACAAGGTGTGGCCAAACAAACAAAAAACTTATTTCCAAAACTCGTGTTCTCTCCTCCAGCCAGACGGCTTCAGCTGGACACCTCTTTTCCTTACTTCTTTTCACCCCGAGAGCTTGAGTGTGACCAAACTCTGCTTTAACAACCTCAGCATTCATCTTCTTGGAGTCCTTGGGCAGGGAAAAGTGCGTGTGTTTCATAAACTGTCTGGATGGCTAAATTATAGCATATTTTTCCCTGAGAGAGAGTTGTTCGGATATTAAAACCCACTATATATTGAGTATGATCATGCTTCTCACATCCCCACAAAGAGAAGTTCTTGCTTTGCTTATTAAAATGATGTTTCTGATGGGGATAATTTTTCAGGTAGCAATGTTTTATTCTTCCTGGTGACGCCTTAGGATCCCTCTGCAAGTGCTGAAGCCCCAGTTCAGCACAATTAATCAGACACTAAATGCTTTAAAACAGCACTGCCCCTTTTTCTAATTGAGAAATAGTGCTGTTTGGGCAAGTTGAGAAGGTGACCTTGATTGAATTAGAAAGGTCAGGGACAGAACAGACTTCAAGCCCATATTCAATGATTTTAAAGAAATGACTTCCCTCCAATTAAGCAGGAATTAGCATGAAATATTTTGTTTCTGAAAGGTGAAAAGAATTCCCCTGAGAAAGCAGTTCTCTGCTTACTAGCTTTTTATTGAACTTGGGAGAGAAGGTGCCACAGATGGTTTTATATCAAGTGCTTTGTTAACATGGTGTTGATGGCCTGGCGTCAATTACACTATTCCTTTGGAGCCTAAATGTTATATAGAATGGGCAAAATGTTCAATCTAAGTTTTGGTTTCTATTTCAAAAGCTCAAGGACCTAACAACTTTCTGTTACTACCAAAGGAAAAAAAAAGCTCTATTTTCCCATCTGCAATCATCTCAACCTAGTTCTAGGAGAAAAATGGTTTCAAACATTACCTGACATTATTTCTTTGTTGTTTTCCCTTTTAGCTCCATCCGTCACCTTGCCAAGTCTCCCATCTTTTAATGACCTGAAAGAACACATCCTTCTTCCTGCTCTAAACAGGAACATGCAGATGTCTCTGCATAATTCTGGAAGAGGCTCCCACAGAGAAGTGAGGAGGGACAGAACACACGTGGTGATTCAGGGACCACCACGTGCATCTGAGGGGCAGCAGTTCCAAGAGGACGCTGGCTGGGCTGTTCTGCATCCCAGTGTCTGCCCTTGTCAACCTCAGAGAGTCGTGCAGACACAGATTATACAATATGCAAGAGCGAAGCAGAGCAGTGTTAGAAAGAGAGAAGGGGCTTGACAGCTATATGCCAGTTATGAGACTTGGGGGCAATTAGTCAACCTCCATTAGACCCCAGGGTTCTCATCTGAAAAACATGGTCAGTACTGTGAGGATCAAACAGATAATAGATTTTTTTGGGGAGGGGGGCATCTAAGCTGAAAAAATATCCTTCAACAGATTAAAAAATTAGTTGAATTGGTTCTTCCTAGTTTTTATTTCCAATCCATTTGGTTAACAAATTCTTGTCCATTGACTGTGTACCCTGCAAGGTGGTGGCCATTCAGAGAGGTTAAAAGATTCTGACCTAGTTCTGAAGGAGTAGATGGTAGAAAGTCTATCTCACCATTATTTACTTAAACAAACAAATAAAAAACCAAACAAACAAAAACCAAGCAAACTTTCTCCAGGATGACAGAATTCAGCTGAATAGATTTGCCCTTCTTTTCAGATCCTCGCAGCGTTCACGGCTCTGCCTGTACGAGTTTATCTGTTAGTTTTGGCTGTGATTTCTGAGGGTGTGGAGAGCACGTGCAGTATGGACCCACGATCCAGTGTTATTCCAAGGAAAGGAGATCTCTGGTAGCTACTGGGATTTTTCAGAGTAGGAAAACAGCACGCTCAGTTCAAAGACTAAGTCTCATACAGTCTTACAAGACTTTGCTACTTTTCCTTCTTAATACGGCACCGCAAGACATGATAGCATGATCCCATATGCATTGCAAGCAAGAGTTCGCTAAATATTTGTTTTTGTTTTATCATTGCTTTGTATTATGGCATTGCTTAAGACAATTTCATGGAAACAAAGGGCTGAGGATAGAGAAATGGCTAGCTTTACAACGTTCAGATTATCTAACTAGAAGAAAAGTCTAGAATGGCAAGCGGAGACATTTCTGAAACAACTGGTAAATCACTAAAGAAAAGAATAACAAAGTTCTGTGAAGCAATTATCCTTCAATTAAAAAACAGAAATCTCTTATCCTGCTTCCAAGAGATTTGCCAAACTCGAGTTACCACTTAAGTTTTGCCTAAAAACTTGTAATTACAAAAAATCACTAATACAAACTTGCAGAATTTATTCAGCATTCCAGCTACTTATTGTTGGGAGTAAAAAACTACATTTTTGTCATTATAATTTTCAACATAGGGTAAGAAAGGAGAGGACATAATACTTCTAAGATCTCGTTCCAATCAAAACATGCCCAAGTCTGTGTATCTCAATAAGATTACTACTATAGATGCTCTCCTTCAGACATATATTTTCCAGACTGATTGAGGGGTACATGCCATAAAGAAGAAGCCTCAGGAGCAAGGAAGGAGGGAGAATGCTTCAACAGGTCTTGAAATTAGATGGAAAGTCAATGAATGATTTTCAGGTAGGCTCTCCGAGTCCCTGGGCATGCAGAGAAAACATGAGTTGGGAAATCAAAGAACTAATACTGTAGCTCGGATCATTCTCGATCAATCATCACATCTGCGCTTACATTTTGGGTAGTTTTATTTTCCTCTTCGCCTTTCTGGAGAGTCAGGGAATGGAACACTTGGGCTTCCATTGGAAGACAGTGTATCTACCTGGTTTATCAAAGGTGTACATGACATGGCACGATTCCTCCCCCATGTAAATACTTCACTTCTTCAAAGCAGGTCTTCTTCTTGTTCAAAGCCACAGAACAGGTTGTTTTTGAGGAAAAAAATATCACTCGACTTGAAAAGGGATTGTGCCAGTTTCCTGAATATTTTTAGAAGCTGGCGTTTCTGCTGGCATGGGCTAGAGAACAGTTTGCCACATGCTCCGCCTGTAACTTCTTTCTAGTCAGCAGAAAATCCCGAGAGTAACGGGAAGACTAAGAGACAGCCGCAATGAGCTCGGTCAGGATGAACATTTTCAGGTAACGAACATACCCAGTCTATCTCTGCCTCCCAATGGCCTCATGGCACCAGGCACGAGGCAGGCACTCAATGTCCTTGGCAGATTTCACTGACTCTGTTGATGCCACTCAAGGCATCTGAGGAATATTCCGGAGCCTTTTCCCCTCTAACACGCACAGAGCAGTGCCATAGAAAGATCATCAACCTGGAAAGAAGGGAACTAGTACTGAGTTCTGGACCTTCTACTTACTATCTTGGGCAAATAACATAACTTCTCAATGGAGAGCTGCACAGTCCTATCTGTGCAAAGAGGAGGGTATACAAACTGATTTCTAGGTGTTTCTTCCACATCTGATGAAGAAACTCCTCATTGCCAATCTCCTTGTGACGAGGAGCTTCTCTGGTGGTCCAGCAGGTAAGAAACCACCTTGTAGTACAAAGGGACCCCGATTCGATCCTGGCCTGGGAAGATCCCAGACCCAAGCAACTAAGCCAGTGTACCACAACTACAGAGCCTGGGCTTCAAGTACTGACGCCCATGTTCCACAACAAGAGAAGACCGCACACCGCAGTGAGAGAAAGCCCGTGCGCGGTAACGAAGACCAGCACGGCCATAAATAAGCAAATATTAAAACCAAAGAGCTTCACATGGCTGCCTAGATTAGAACTTGCACGATTTCTTAGATCTTTAGTTTAATAGCTATGCAAATATGATCATACTTAGAACAGGAAACTGCAAGACAATATGGTCTAGGAAGCTGTAAAATACAGAAAATTAAATGTGATAATTCCATTTGGGTTTTCCTGATAGTTCACTTGGTAAAGAATCTGTTTGCAATGCAGGAGATCCTGGTTCGATTCCTGGGTCGGGAAGATCCACTAGAGAGGGGATAGGTTACCCACTCCAGTATTCTTGGGCTTCCCTTGTGACTCAGCTGGTAAAGGATCTCACATGCAGTGCGGGAGACCTGGGTTTGATCCCTGGGTTGGGAAGATCCCCTGGAGAAGGGAAAGGCTACCCACTCCAGTATTCTGGCCTGGAGAATTCCATGGACTATACAGTCCATGGGGTCGCAAAGAGTAGGACACGACTGAGTGACTCTCACTTTCACTTTCCCTGTCCAGGGCTTCCAAGTATCATGAATAGCAGGTGGACTTTCTAAGAAAGGGCAGAAATAATTACTGCTACTCCTTTAAATTACTTATTCCATTAGTTCTATGGCACTTAAATGTGAATGGCTCACTGAGATTCTACTGGACGTCTGTCCTCATGGTCTGTCTTCCTGCAGCAGACATTAGCATCTTTAGGTCTGCGATTAATGAAGCTTATGGGCAACACTGTTAGAAGTCAAGGTACAGTCACTACATATCGCTAACTGTCTTGAACAATGCAGTATAAAAGCACAGAATTAGGAAGATTGTGTTCACGAACAGTACATTAGGGCTAAGAAGCTGGTAGTAGCATATGTTTTAATAAGGTCTGGTATCGATTATTTTGGCCAATGTCCTACTTTAACAGTGTTATAGTCACACTTGAAGATTTCAGATGGAAAGGTAGAGAAGAAAATCAATAGACACTATCTTTCCACTACCAACCAGCTACATATCTGTATGGTTTTCCGCCATGCTCACATTTAAGGGACCTGAAAGATGCTATGCGGAAGGCTGGCCCAATTTCCAGGCTTTAATAACCTTAGGTATCTACTCTGACCACCTCAGAGACTACAGCTTCAAATCATAAAGGTTCACAGGAAGGAGTCTATGACCCAGAAAGGATACACATGCATTTGCTCTACATTTTCTGTTTCATTAACATATAAAAAAAGCTTTAAAAAAACCTCACTTGCCATACAAATTGGTCTGACTGAAAACAAAATCATATAGAATTGTTTCTGAGCTTTAAAAATATATACAAAGATGCTTATACAGTTAGGCTGTGCAGAAGAAAGTCTTTTGTCTTGTTATAACTAACACAGTTTTATCTTTTATTATTGGCAATAATTAGATTCTCCAAAATTAACAAGTATTTTTTATGTAAAAAATAATTTCATTTTTGAAGTGCTACAGCCTGCCGGAGGGCAATGGATTCATCTACTAAAAGCGTTTTCTATAAGCACCAACTAGAAAGATTAGGTGGGCACTTAAAAAATTACATCAAGTTTGAAAAGAATAATTCTCATTTTGTAATCAGAAATTCTGACTTTTAGTTACAAACTAAGAGGAAAAATTAGGAATAAATGCTGCTAAAGAATTCTTTTTTACATTTAGAAAGGAAAAAGAAAAGAGTCGCAAACTTACCCAGATTGTCATCTAAACTCACTCGAAAATACTCTGCTGTTTTTTCCAGAAGTTGTGCAAACCCCAGTTAAATTCCAACAACACTGTGTTAATTTTGCTCAAATGCAAGCTGAAAACATATTTTAACATCCTGTCAGAATGAGATACTAAGAGTGTCGATAAAATGACACTAAAATAAATGTAAATTTAGATTGCTGTTACAAGTGGCTGCCTGGCTCTGGGAAGATGCTAGGTTGCTATAGTATTTTCCATAGCAACTTTGCATCTTATTACATAAATATTCCCTCAGTGTCCTTAGAGCCTGCTAAGAAAACAGGATTAAATCTGCTCCCCAACGTAATGATCCCGCAATCAAACCTTATCAGAATGAAATGCCCAGGAAACACAATAAACTGTAATGTAGACCACAGTGCTCCTGGCAGCTGAAAGGCATCCGAGTACCACAGGCGGGTCAGGGGCAGCTGTGCTGTGACCTCAAGCTGCCCACCGGTCACTTGTCTACACTCCCTCTGGGTCAAGGTCTCTGCGCCTCTCCCTTTCTAAACATTGTTTGATAAGTTCCCCACTTTTCTCCACTAGCTGCCATCTGCCCATCCGCCCAGGTGCCCTTCACCACACTCTGGGGACTCCTGTCACCAGGCAGGAAGCCAGGGCTTCAGAGAGCAAATGCAGCGGGGCTGGAAGCACGTGCTGGACTGTCACCCAGGAAACCAAGCAGAGAACCCCCTGGGCTCCAAGCTAGGCGGGCCAGGCGTGGATAGGCAGAGACTCTCTGCCAGGGCTCGCCTGGTTCTCTGCAGGGGCCACACAGCTAAGTGGCTGAGGCATTAGGGGAAAATCCACGGTCTCTGAGACACAGCACAATTTCAGCAACATGAACTGATTCGACACGAAACACACGATTATGGAAAATTTGTGCATATGTGAGAGCGATGTTGGGAATACGGCATTGTTGTGTGCTACAGAAAAACAAGATTATAAAGGGATTTGGCTTAAAGAGAGTTTAAGCTCCAAATCTGAATTTACACAACAGATAAGCACGCTTTGGTGGGACAGGTGTGTTGCTGTGACAAGCAACCCTCCACCACAGGGTTGGGACTTTCCAGGTGGCGCTAGTGGTAAAGAACTCGCCTGCCAATGCAGGAGACCTAAGAGATGTGGGTTTGACCGCTGGGTGAGGAAGATCCTCTGGAGGAGGGCATGGAAACCCACTCCAGTATTCTTGCCTGCAGAATCCCATGGACAGAGGAGCCTGGTGGGCTACAGTCCATGGGGGTCGCACAGAATTGGACACGACAGAAGCGACTTAGCACGCACGACGCACACCTCTTACATATAAAAGGTAAAGAATGATTTATACATTTCTCAGAAATACATCCGTCATGAGATGAGAACTGCAGCTGCACACGAAATCACCAGGGAACTGAAAAATCTGCCGCAAATAAACATCGATTTGATTTCCTTTGGCAAGATTAGCAAGATTAAAATACAAAGGAAGAAACAGAGCAGAAGCCTGGACTGCTTGCAAATGAAGCTCCATGTCAAGAGATTAGGAGCAAAGCTGGCTGCTCAGCGCACTTCTGAAGACTGATTTCCTCATCTTGAATCCATGTAGGTTGTAGCTGATCACATCTTCTTGTCTGGCCCTGGAGGTCCCAGAAGACACTCAACTGTGGTAATAAAATGCTCATGTTTAACTCGGTGGCGACTGATGGACACACATCACCATTCTTATTTCCCTTTTGGGTTACCATCACATGTGAAAACGGGAAATCTACAAACACCTTAGGTGAGCCTCTGGGGCTGGTGTCTAATTGGAATATCTCTGTTGGGTCTCCTTCATGGCTCTCAAAAGCACTTCCTTCCAGGAAATAAACTGAATCAGAAAAATGAAGGCAGTCCTGGTATTCAAAGAGATCAGGGACAGCCAGAGAGAGCTTTATGATTATTAATCTTTTAACCTGACTTCCGGCTGTGAATGAAACTTCAGACATACTGAATACTGCTGACCCATTTATGAGTCCCTAATCTGACTCAGTTGTCAAAAATCCTTGTTTGACTTCTTACTGGAATTAAAAAGAAGCCTGTACCTGTGCTGTGGTTGAGTCTCCGTGGAAAATCGACAACCTGGACAACACTCTTCATAATTAAGAGTATTTGTCCCTACAAAGAACTCCGAGTTTAAGTGAGGTGTAGTTAAAACCCAAGAGTGTCTGTACATTATGGAATGGTTTAAGGGTTGTGTGTTAAGCAAGGGCTGTTTTAGTTTTACTTTTCTCAAATCTGTGTTCAACGTATAATGTATACTCACCAAATACTGCGTGAGGTACACACACTGGAAGCGATGCCCATTTTGTTTTATACTGAATTTAAATTAATGGCTTGAAACATATTTGGCTTCAGGCACTGCATTTCTATTAACTTAAAAAATGTTCATATTTCTCTTCAAAAAGTATCGTATAGCCTGGAGGGCAAGGCAGACTGTGTCTAAACTCTCCCCGTACCCCTGGGTCCATAATGCCTTGAACACAAGAAGGTGACTGACAAATGCTTGCTGATCATTAGGTTAATACTAGAGTTTCAACTCTCTGGGTCACAGCCTCTTCAGCATGTGGCATGGGAATTCTGGGCATGCGGGAATTCTGGGCATGCAGAAATTCTGAACACTGGAGAAATCAACCATCCCTGTTTGAACATGCCACTTCATGCCTGACATTGCCATTTAACCGGAGCAAGTGTTTTTAAGGCCACCATCCTCTGACTTACGGGATGGCACCATCCAAAACAGACAGGAAGAAGAAGATGATGCGACTGAAGTCAACCAGCTTTTATTGAGCACTTACTTGGTGAAAAGCCCAGGACCAGGTGTTGAAGGATGATTAAGATAAGAGGCAGAGTTAACAGCCACTGAGTTACTTGTCATGTGCTAGTCAGAAGGGCTTCACAAGATGCATGAACTCTCTCAACACTGATGCTCATCAGGTTCTGCCAAAGGAGGCCTTAGGATTTAGGACAGACTTCCTCTCTCCTTCCCTTCCTTCCAGCGCACTCCTGCGCCCCCTCCACAGCCAATCTGGAGGGAGGAAGGAGAAAGCTGAGGGAGAAGCAAGCTGCGGGGAGGGACGGAGAGGGAGTGGGCGGGAGAGAGAGAGGGAAGTAGGAATACACTTGGTTTTAAAAGTTTGGCTTGATTGTAGCAGGAGGCAGACTGTGCAACAATACATTTGAATTTTTATCAGCAATTATCTTCAGGGGTTTTGGAGCAGGATGCCAGTCTTCCCAAACGAATGCTTTGATACGTCTGTCTTGATTTTCAAATGTAATAACAAAACTCATTTTCATTTTCATCAGCATTTCAGTTTGGCTCCAGCAAATCCCTTTCCCCTCTTTAAGAGTCACCTGCTGAGCCTCAGTGACCAGCCTGCCCAGAGTGGAAGGGACAGCTGATCTGGGCGAACTCTGGCCAAAGACACACTGTAAATTACCAGGAATGGTAAACAGCCAAAGTACAAGGAAGCATTCTTCTTAATCAGAAGAGCAGAGATGGCCTGAAAAACTTTGATTAAAAGAAAAAATTAAACTCAAGGTATCATAGAAATCTTTCCTTTTCTGAAAACCAAAGTCCGTTCTCTCCATCTCCCCATCAGAAATAAAACCTGTGGAGGTTGGTTTTTTGTTCTGGGAAGGCAGGACTGGTAGGAGGCTCCCAGGAGGTGATTCCCCCCTGGCATTTCTAAGAATTTCTGGGTCAGATGCTGCCAGGAAGGTCTGAGGGAAAATCTCAAGATTTCAGAAGAAGAGGAAGGGCCAGGGGATTCCTTAGAGCAGGGAACCCCAACCTCTGGGATCTGATGCCTGATGACCTGAGGTGGAGCTGATGTAACAATAACAGACATAAAGTACACAATAAATGCAATGTGCTTGAATCATCCTGAAACGATACCCTTATCCCTTAGTCCATGGAAAAAATCTCTTCCGTGAATCCAGCCTCTGGTGTCAAAAAGGTTTGGAATCACTGGAAAAGACGCAGAAGGTTGCTTCTATTGTGAGTCTGGCAGCTTCCGTGTCAGTGCAGTAAAGTGCTGTCTTCAGAGGCCTGCTAAGAGGTGACTAGACATGCAAATTTGTAGCTAAAAAAAAATGAGTGGCCCGTTACCTAAAGAGATGCTTCCGAAAGATCCGTTTCCCTCAGGCTGCAGTGCAGGCAGCCGAACCTGAACCACTTTCAGCAGTTCACAGGGATCTTTTGTCTGAGGCTTGGCCAAAGATCAAAGGGATTCCTGCTCTCAGGCTGTGTCCCCTGAATAGGCTGGGCTGAGAGAACCACCACCTGCCTTTTGGCAGGGTCTTGAGGGCTCAGTGGAACAAGGGTGGCTTTCCCTTCCATCTCATCAGTCCCGCACTTGCCTCATAAACCACATGCCATGTTCTCTGGTCCATCTCGTTTGGAAAAGCACAGGAAAGACTCCGAACTCCTCAGGGCCTGGCATTTGCTCTCTGTTTCTTTCATCTCTGTTCTTGGCACCTGGTGCGGATCATGTACTGGTTGAGTTCATTAATTCTGCTGACCCAAGGAACAAGCCTGGAGAACGTTTTTGCAAGCTCAGGTCTTATTTCAGGCTCTTATGAGATGCCTGGGGGAAAAAAATATAGTCATAGCGGTCTGGGAAGGGCTCTTCGGTCAAACCTCCTGGGAGCATCTTTGTGGTCCTGACTGAGAAGAGAGGTCCTTGGTATCTTGCGGATTCTTCTCGAGCAGAGATTGCAGGTCATTCTATAGGTACGTGCTTGCTACCACGGTCTGTAAGATTTTCTCTGTGGCTTATTATTATTCTTGTCTGCTCCTGAGCAGGGTATGAAATTATACATATTTCTTACTTGAGAAATTGGTAGGTTGTTTAAAAAGAAATGTCACCACCCCCCAAATAAGAAAAAAACCTTACAGTTTCAATCAGAATTCCTGATTGAGCCTAGTCTTTTCTTCCCCACCTACCTTATAAGGATGTTAAGGATCCAGGTTTTGCGCAAACTTGCCCCACATCTAGAAACTTCAAAAATGATGAAAGCCTTTTTTTGAGAAAAAAATTACTTATTTATTGGAAGAGCTCGTTGAATTTAAGAAAAATCACACCCAAACTCACTCTCTTCTTCTGATATATGAAAGTGTGCAGAATAGAAATGCTCTGCGGAAGGTGCTTTCCTCACATAAGCAAATCCAACCCCAATAATCGAGCAGTCCTGAGAAACGTGACATCAGTTTAATAAGAGACATTACATTGACACATAAGTGTTTGGTTGATTTTCCAGACAAAAGATATATGGCTTCAAAACACAGCGCTGTGGTGCCTGCTTTTACGCTAGGCTTTGAAAGATTTACATGAATGGAATTTGAGGATGAAAGGGAAATTTTCTAAGGCCTGGCTCTCAAATTTGAGCCTGCATGAGGATTCCCCACAGGGCTTTTTAAAATCACAGATTTTTGGATCTCACAACCCTCCTCCCCCATCCCCTGGAACTGATGATTCAGTAAGTCCTGAGTAGGACCCAAGAAGTTTACATTTTGAATAAGTTCCTAGGGGATGCTAATATTGCTGGGCTGGGGAACAATGTTTTCAGGAACCACTGCTGTAAGGCAACGAAACTCCCCTCTGTATGCTTCTGTGCAGGAGCTTTTTCTTGTGATCATCTTATTCTCTCCTAAAGCACTGCAGAAACAGAGCGTTCTGATAGCTTATAAAAATTTTTTTTAATTAATTAGTTAAAAAAATAGAAGTATAGTTGATTTACATTGCCGTGCCACTCTCTGCTGTGATTCAGTTATACACATACATTCTTTTCCATTATGGATCCCAGGAGACTGGATATATTATAGTTGCCTGTGCTGTACAGCAGGACCTTGCTGTTTATCCGGTCTAAATGTAATAGCTTACATCTACCAATCCCGAATTCCTTCACCCCCGCTCCCCTTTGGCAACAACAAGGCTATTCTCTGTGTCTGTGACTCTATTTCTGTTGTGCAGATAGGTCCATTTGTGCCGTATCTTAGATTCCATACATAAATGAGATTGTGTGGTCTTTATCTTTCTCTGACTTACTTCGCTCAGTATGATAGTCTCTAGCTGCATCCAGGTTGCTGCAAATGGCATTATTTCACTCTTTTTTATGGCTGAGTAGTATTCCCTTGTGTATATGCACCACATTCTCTTTACCCATTCGTGTGTTGATGGTCATTTAGGTTGTCTCCAGGAGGCATAACTCTCCCAGACTTCAGACAATACCACAAAGCTGCAGTAATCAAAACAGTGTGGTTATCTGTACAACCATAGACATACTGATCAATGGAATAGAACAGAGTCCAGAAATAAATCCACACCTACGGTCAATTAATCTCTTTCAAAGGAACTAACACTATACAATGGGGAAAAAATATCTTCATCAGATGGTGCTGAGAAAGCTGTACAACTGCATGTAAATCAACGACGTTAGAACACACGCCCATGTCATGCACAAAAATAAACTCAAAATGGTTTAAAGACTTAAACATAAGACATGACAACATAGAACTTCTAGAAAAGAAAAGAGGAAAATCATTCTCTCCCATAAATCATACCAATATTTTCTTAGGGCAGTCTCCCAAGGCAATAGAAATTAAAAAATTAACACATGGGACCTAATCAAACTTATAAGGTTTTGCACAGTAAAGGAAACCATAAAAAAAAAAAATGAAAAGACAATCTACGGACTGGAAGAAAATAAGATGTGACTGGCAAAGGCTTAATCTCCAAAATATACAAATAGCTCATACAAATAAACATCAACAGAAAACAACCAACCCTATTTAAAAATAGACATAAGACCTTAATAGACATTTTTCCAAAGAAGACATACACATGGCAAGCAGGCACATGAAAAGATGCTCAGTATCACTAACTATTAGAGAAATGCAAATCAAAACACCGATCAGAACAGCCATCATTCAAAAAGTTTACAAATAATAAACACTGGAGAGGGTATGGAGAAAAGGGAACACCCCGACACTGTTGGTGGGAATATAAGTTGGAACAACTGCTGTAGAGAACAGCCTGGAAGTCCCTCAGGAAACTAAAAATAGAACGACCGTATGATTCTGCAATCCCACTGCTAGGCATACACCTGGACATACTCTAATTCAAAAAGATACATGTATCCTGCGCTCACAGCAGCACCACGGACAACGGCCAAGGCACGGAAGCAGCCTAACTGACAGCTTTGAAATCCTGATGACCTGATCATTTTGTAATCCTGATTTTGGCCTCTACTAACAAATTCATACAAATCCATTGTTTCTGGTCACCTGAGTCCTTCTGTTAAAAGGCCTGGGAGAGCGGACTGTTTTATTCCCTTTTTGGTGGCAATGGTGGTTATTCCCAGACCCTTCAGGCAACACTCCTCCCCTCAGACAAGCAGTCTCCCTGGGTGTCTCCTACCTCTGAGTGAGCATTTCCCCTGCGTGCTTTTATTGATACAACACCAAGGGAATTACACACAATTTGAGAAAAAGAGTTTTAAGTCGGCATCTCAGATTAGTCAGAGCATATAAAGCAAGATTCTCTCTAAGCCTCTCTCCTTTTTACAACTCAAGGACTGATGCCCCTTTCTTGGTACCGAATAGGGCCATCCCTTTGATCACAGGTTAGGAACTAAAATTTATTGGAAAAAAATCTAATTCTCCAAGCATGTTGCTTTGGAGGCTAGAAACCTTCTTTAGGGATTAAACATTTCCCATGAAAGAAGTACACTGACTGAAACCAAATTTTATCTGTATTTCAGCATCGGCAGTGGCTGCCACACTCTGGAAGAGGATTTTTATGGGAACAGACAAATGTCCCCAAAAAATAAAGTCTTAACAGGCCCAGACTCATGCAGATAAGGAACAACTGGGACAATTTAAATCATTATGTTTCCAAGAAGGAATTTCAAGTTCTGTTAATAAAAGGCAGAGTCACTCAAAGAAGAAAAGTTTAGCATAACTCAAATAAAAGTGAGTGATGTGACCACCTGCCGATATGTACGCCCCAGCTAAGATTAGGAAGATCATTATGGTAGCTCACAAGGGTGTGGTGGTGATCAGCGTTACCTGATTCATCGACTCTCATTTTTTTAGTGGGGCTGTCACAGTTCTCATCGTCCGACATTTCCATCTCTTCTTCGCGACGGATGCCCATAAGCTGCTCACTCTGAGCATTCCGAAGTTCCTGGAAGCAGAGGACCCACGGGCGTCAGAGTCGCTGACACATGACACTGCTTTCTCAGCGGTCTCTCGGGGTATTAAGACTGATACAGACATGTCTTCACCTCCCAAACACTGCCCCCCCAACCCAGAGGGGAGTTCTGCGGGGTCTGGGGTGCGGACAGACCGAGGGATTCGGTATCTGATTCACGAGAAATCCCTGCTCACTGAAGGTGAGTCAAGGGCTCGTCAGCAAGATATTCAATCTCTTGAGTCTTAATTTCCTCTTTGGTAAAAATGGGGGCAATAACATCCACCCTGGCAGGGCTGTTTTGAGGCTCCCACAGAAATGTCTATTACCAGGAATGGCACACTGGAGGGACTCAGCTAGTGATTAGAAATGCACAGAGGAGAATTTTTTAAAAGGCCTCATCTACCACTGAACTACTGGGGTCATTTTAGGTATATTTCATCTTTCTTAGGGTCAATTCACTCACTGAGATAGTGTGACAATATGAGTTTTGAGGATAAATAAGTTAATAAACAAGTTAATGTGACATTCTTAGCATCATGTGAGATTGGTTCATTAAGTTGAAAATTAAGTCCATGCATAATAGTGTCCCTGAATGTATGTGCCCACATGTGATCTCTCTCTCTCTCTCTCTCACACACACACACACACACACACACTTCAGATATCCAAAGGTGTTCCAGGACAAAATAAAAGCAGATGCCTTCTTTTCTGGTGTTTCACATTATCACAGGGGTTTATTGTTTGTGATGCAATGGTTGCTTTAGCATCCCTTTAAGATCTAAGGACTGTATTTTTCTCTGTTTCCCAGAGAAGTGACTGTAATCAAGGCATTTAATTTCTTTGAGTCTCAGTCTACTCACACATAAATGAGACAGTAGTAATACAAGGCTGTTTGAATGGAAAAGTGTTATGTTAAAATTCATTTTCAAATATAAAGAATTACATAATAAATTGTTTACTACTGTGCCTAAAAATCAGGATACTGTAATGGTTTACATTAAATTAGTATATTACTATTTTGCATCAAGCTGGATAATATATATTTATAAATTCTTATCTATTCTGTTCTCTTACATGTTCTGGCCTCAAAGGGGGTAAAAAACAAGAGCAGGGTTGCATTATTGTTTTTCTCCCCATTTAAACCAAAGTCTCTAAATAAAAGTCAAACAGTTAATATAATTTCACTTTATAATAAATAAATGTATGACTCACAATAAAACTAAATCACAACACTAATGTATTAATGGCATGACTTTAAACACAAAGTGCCCTTTCAATGAATGGATGTGTCTGTATTATTCTGTTATAGGTTCTCTCAATTCTCCTCTCTCCACAGTGCTCAGATTGTAACTGAAGCACGATGGATGGGGAATTATGTTTCGCCAATCACACTTGCACGGTCAGCTCTGAACCCCAGGAACCACTACTGCAGAAACAGGGAAGTCACCTAAGACAGAGAGAAGGAGAGGTAGAAGGGACGTCCCTGGGACAGGATGACCCGTCACAGGGCAGTCCTAAGTGGCACAAGGATGAAGGCAGCGTTCCCTTATTTGACCGTGCCACCCAGCAGAGAGAGGTTCCAATTCCGTCTTAAATCACACCATCGGAGCTCGCAGGTGGATGTCACATGTGATTAGTGGGGAGGTTTTTAGATTGTGGACAGCTAATCTTTCCACTGACAAGGAGCCCACTTTCCCCAGGAGGTGGCCTGAAAATACTCAAAACAAAGAAACTTCAGGTGGAAAGAATAAAGGAGGCTGAAAGGGTCTGTTGTTGAGTCTTCACAATTAATGACAAACTGTCATACAGTAGCTGTTCTCATGGGGAAGGGTGATGGAAAGGAAAAAAAAATTGAAGGGGGAACAAAAAGCTGTGGGTGTTTCCACAGGGTGCCTCTGGTTCAGCAGTAAATCACTAGTACACTCTAATAAATCTGTAAAGGTGTTGCCGATAATTAACAGATGCTGTTCACGGGAACGTGGAGAAAATCAAGCCAATTATCAAGCTTACATGCAACTGAGAAATCATCCACAATGTTAAACTGCCAACTGGTATTTAATCAGTTAGGCGACATGGAGGAGAGAAAATCAAAGGTAATTTAGAATTCTATTTCCTGGTATATCAAGAGAGGCAGTGGGAGTGGCAGGGAGACACAAAGACCCTTGCCAGGAGCATCTCTCTGGACTGCTTCCGTTTCTGCCTCCCAGGAGGGAGTGAAGCAAGCAGGGTTCCTTGGGACAAAGCCGGAACGCTTTGTGTGTCCTGTTCAGCAAAGAAGAGGATGGCCCTGCACAGGGGGAGGCAGCAGGGCTAGGGGAGCAGGATCAGACATGGCAGGAAGCCTGACGCATCAGTGAGTTGTTGACACTCATGTACTAATGCCAGATTTGGTAGGTCTGGATTTATCCAGGGTCAGGCCACCTGCCCTTCTTTTAACATTTCTCCTAGTATGTCTGGTTTTGTGTGAAGCCAAAAAAAGGAAACAATTCATAGGCAGATCATTCCCACATCTGAACTGTGCTTTATGGATTCCAATGAGTGTTTCAGAACACCCATCTTGGATAGTTCATCACTGATTTCTGGGACTCTTTCCTCCTGAAAATCGACCCTGACATGGGTCCTGAGTCAGTGTCTGTGAGAGCCTGAGATGAGCTCCTGTTGGTTTTCTGCCCCCCTCTCCCCAACACTGAAGAGAAACCCCACCTCCTCCTTATCCATCATCCTGGGCAGAGGAACAGAATTGTATCAGTCACCGGCCACATTCTCCAAATTTGTGAACAAAATAAAAAATGTCCTTCTTCATAATAAATTGCACTAGCGTTTTAAGTGTCCCATTATTGTGAAGTCACTCAGTATTCACCATAATAACAGTGATAATAAAGAATTCATTTGGTATGCATGTGGATGCTACAGCTAGCGCCATTGGTATTCAGCTGTAATTTAGCATTAGTTAATGGGCACTTAAAATGCTACCCAGATGATTGATTCCCCAGCACTTTGTGGTTCCTCAAACTCTACATAAAACACTTATTTTCCAAGTGTGAGCCAAAATCATTAAATAAATAAACCTTACCTTCTATAAGTTTGGGATATGGAAAGAGGGGGTTATCATTTAGAGAGCTTTAATATTAACACGCTAGAGATGGAGAAGCATCCAAATGAAAGACAGTCTCTCGTTAAATTAAAAAAAAAAAAGAAGCAAACAAAGACAGTATACTTACTTTCAAATTACAGGTTCAAAGCGTACAGTACACTGCAGGGTTAAAAATAACAGCTGGGCGAGCCATGACTCATGACACATTCTGGTTCTTCTAGGTGGCAGGGAAGGCCGAGGTCTGGAGCTCTTGCCTTGGGGTAGATACTCACACTTCACACATGCACTGATAGTACTAGCTGGGACATTCACTACCTGGGGACACCTGCCCTGGGGAGGGATCTGACGGGCCCCATCGGCTGGCACAGGGGACTACAGCACTGCCTAAGATGAGAAGATGCGGATGAAAGGCACACTTGCCATTTCTAGCCAAGGGGCAAATGGTAACCATGGCGCCGCAGTAAAGACCAGTTTTCTATTTTACGTTACACTTTTTTCGGCACGATGATTACGCCGAGGGCTTATTTCTGAGCTCTTTCCTATGAATGGGAGAGATGCTTTTCTCTGCAGGAAAGAAAAGCTCTCCGTCCTCCAGGCATCAGGTCAGCTGCTTTTATGGACCAGGGGACCAATCAGTGAGACAGGACCCGGGCCGGTGGACTGCCCGCTGTAACAGAAACCATCATGGCTGCAGCCACACTCTTCCCTGCCAATCCAGCTGTGTGACGGTGGTTAGAAAGTAATAATAAAATCACCAACCTCAGAGTGCTTTCGCCAAATGTCTATGTTCTTGCGCTGAGCTTTCGAGAAATGGTCCCAAGCTTTTTGTCTGGTAGAAGCGTTGAAAACGGCCACAATCTGCTCAACTTTGGTGAACAAGGAAGTCAAACAAGACAAGTAATTTATGTTGTGATCACTCCAGGGAAGCAAAGCAAAGGCACTCAGAGTCTATAGGTGATGTCACAGTAGAAATGACATCATCCATATCCATCCAATTTGTGCCTTTTCGTACTTACATGTTAGCAAGGTTGGGGAGGTCTCCCTTCAAGTCTGTCTCCACAACTTTAGGTTAACACAAGTTCTAAATATGGCTGGGGAAAGGGCATGGACACTGGCACCCAAGCCTTCTTTAGCTCGTGTCTAAAAACATGCCTTGGTGGATCTGTCGACGCAGATCTATAGATATCCAGGCACTGGTGGTGGCATACAGATACAGATCTAAGATCCAGGAGAACCTGGGGTCGGGGCTGAGAAGTGAAGCCGGGGTGGAGTGGCTGACCGGGCAAGAGCCAAACATCCGCCTTTCCCTCTGCTGGCCTCCATCTCAAGGGCCCTGTTGCCGCCCTCCGAAGACATTACCGTGTCCAAGTTCCAAGGCGGGGCAGTGAGTAGTGGTCTCAAGGCCATTTTTACTCATTGGTCCCCCTTTCTCCCCTGTGGCACCCACTGCAGCCAGCCCTCCAGCCCTCTGGCAGTAAACAGGAGCCATCGCCTCCACTTCAAGACAGACCGAGGCTCTCACCCAACCAGCAGCACACTGCATGCAGGTCTTAATGCAACACCATACGGTGCCCTCCACGGTCTCAGCACGGCCACGGACCATTCTCGGTGACTATTTTCACTTTCATAACGCTCCCCTCCCCTCTCAGGCTCCCAACACCTTGAAGTCCTACTTCTATCACTTTGACTTAACGTAGCACTTCAGTGGCTCCCAGGCGAGGTCCTATGTCCAGGTCAGTGCTGAGGGGTGGTGAACAAAGCTCTCCAGGGAAAGGAAAGGACTCTTAGCAGTGGAGCTCAGAGGTGGGGCCAACCGACTGCAGATTTAATTTTGCTCAAGCAGTTATCAATCTACTAAGCACGGGATTAAGGAAATCGTGGCACTGAATGAACTGTATGATTAAACCTGAACTTCTAAACATTTAGGAAATGTTAGGAAAGTACAGGTAAAATGAGCTTCTTATGGATGCTAACGCTCTACTTAACATAAATCTTTCTGTGATTTCCCAGGGCTCTATTATAAAAAAGGACAGCAAAGCTCTTCCAAATCTTCCAGGTGTCCAAAGAATGTCAAAGAGAAATAGAATAATGCCCGCAGAAGAGCAGCACCTGGTGCCCCGATTTCAAAAGTGAGCCCACAAAACAAACAAGTGTGTGATGGAGGAGAGGAAGAAAGTGGATTTCCTTCACTGACTACACGGTGCTGGCTAAGTCGCTGCAGTCATGTCCGACTCTTCAGGACCCTATGAACTGTAGCCCACCAGGCTCCTCTATCCATGGGGATTTTCTAAGCCAAGATTACTGGAGTGGGTTGCCATGCCTTCCTCCAGGGGATCTTCCCGGCCCAGGGATCGAACCTGCGTCTCTCATGTCTCCTGCATTGGCAGGAAGCCCTACTACATGGTAAATATCTTCTAATATTAACGAGCAACTACTTCTCACTCTGTGGGTGATTTTCACAGGGGCTCTCCCGTGGACTGTCTTCTGCCTCAAGGGAATCCCAACTTTGAACCTCCTTATCAAACTTCATCCTCTGGTCACCTGATGAATTTGTTGCGCTTACTTGGAAGAGGAGGATCTGTGGCCAGCTAAGCTCTCCCCCACCTGGAGTACACTCAGTTCCCCTCTCCCGCCTCACATAGAGGAAGGAACACTGCCAGGCCAGTCCCGCCAAGCCACCCCCAGTGCTGACTTTCCCCTGACCACCCACCCCCAGGGCTCTGCTCAACTGCGTGGCTGGTGGAGAACTGGTTTGGCTCCCGCCACCTAGGTTTCCTGTTGCTTTGTCTGTGGGGAGGCTGCAAGAATCTGGGGCTTCAATCTGCCTGCTGCACGGGCAACAAAGAGCGGCCGGCCCAAAAGGCCACAGTGGGATTCACCGTCTGATGAGATTATCTGTCTGGGGTGGTGATCATGGGATTGTTAGGGAGTAAAGGGTTCCATTGCTTTTAATAGTAGAACTCTAACCAGCATCACGGTTAGATGACAGTGTCCTGAATGGTGGGTGTCCTGACACCAGGCCTGAGGACAAAGCACAGGACGGGTCGAGACTGAGTATCTGGGGGGTGAAAGTCAACATTCTGCCACCAGTCAGGGAAGGCTGTTAATAGAGGGGATACATAACAGTGAAAATTGTGAGGTCACACATATGTGTGTGGAGTGGCAGGAAAGAGGGATCATTAATGCACGTGGAGGCGTACAGAAGGCAAGGCACGTAGAACAAAGACCGCACAGGTTCAAGGGTAAAAACAGATGCCCCGGTATCTACTGAAGCCCAGTACTCTTGAAGATATTGACTGTTTGAGGTGAAGTGCCTCGATTATTTAGAACATGGTATTACCACATCCCAGGGCATAAGTTCAATTCGTTCATTCATTCAGCAAACATAGAAGATCCTCCGAATGACCAAGCATTTGACTGATTGTTAGAAACACATGATTAAGACAAAGCTCATGCCCTTGAAGAGATCACTGTCTCTAGGGAGAAATAAAGACAAGCAGGTAATTATCCTACACAAGAGCAGTACTGATGACAGCTACCAGTCCATTCTAAAGGAGATCAGCCCTGGGTGTTCTTGGAAGGAATGATGCTGAAGCTGAAACTCCAGTACTTTGGCCACCTCATGCGAAGAGTTGACTCATTGGAAAAGACTCTGATGCTGGGAGGGATTGGGGGCAGGAGGAGAAGGGGACGACAGGATGAGATGGCTGGATGGCATCACCGACTCGATGGACATGAGTTTGAGTGAACTCCGGGAGTTGGTGATAGATAGGGAGGCCTGGCGTGCTGCAATTCATGGGGATGCAGAGTCGGACACAACTGAGCAACTGAACTGAACTGATGGGGACACAGAAACTAACTCGGTTAGGTGGGAATCAGGTGGAACATCCCCAAAGAAGGCCACATCTGCTAAGTCTTAAATGATGAATCAATGGCTTGCCCAGTAGAGAAGGCAGGGGTGGCTGGTTCAAAGGCGGGCATGGAGCTGTGAAAGGGCTTTGTGTGAAAGTAGCTGGTGGGGATGGGGCTGAATCTGGGTGAGAATGACTCAGGAGGGACTATGTATGTTATAAGCCAGAGCCACAGGAGGCACCGTCAAGCAGGATTTGTTGGGGAGAGATGATGAAGGCTTGGATTAACACAGGGCACTGGGTGGAGAGAGGAGCAAGGAGGCAATAGGACACAGTGGCTGACTTGCTATAAGGCTGGAGAGAAGAGAGAACAGAATGACTCAAGCTTGGAAAGTACACCAGAGACCAAGAGGATGAGCACAGTGGAGGTCTGCAAAAGGAGATCAGGAGTTGACTTCTGGACAGGCTGAATCTGAAATACCGGAAGGTCATCCGCATGGAGCGAAAACATTAACACACATCAGAGGTGCAGGAACAAAAATCAGAATTCAGAGATTTATCTTGAATTTTCTGGGCCATTTTCAAGTTCATGTAATTAATTGTATTCTGTCCAATAGCACATTAACTAAAATGATTATCTTTATTTCTTATTAAGTTTTATACTCCCTACCCCGCCCCACATATTAACAAGTTAAAGAAACCTCAAAACCAAAATCCCCAAACTGGGTAACTTGGCTTAGGTTTAAAAAATAAATCGCACAGTATTTCTGAGGTCCAGCTGACTCCTCTCATTTTGGTGCAGACTACCCCTGAACCAGCTGTGTCTTTCAAATGAAAAGTGCACGAAAGGACTCAGAAGAATGCTAGGCTTGGCGTAAATTCATCCTCATTAGGGAAACACTGTCTCAAAGAGTATGCCCTCATGGATGGGATTCCAAGACAGCGTATTTTTAAAATCATAAATCAGGACGACTGCTAGGATTGATGTCCCAGGGAAAGATCATTCAGTCATTGTCTCCAGCAGGACACACCAAAGAGCAAGCTGGTGAATTCGACTACCACTCACCGCTTCCCCAGAATGATTTACACTACATATTCTATACAAGGCAAAACTACAAGTAGTTGCTAACGTGGGATCTTCAACACTCTACTTCAATGCTGAGAGAAATAGTACACAAGATGGTGCTGGGCTGCGTTCACAAAGACAGCGTGCAGAAGTTGAGCTGTGAGCAGAATAAAGTCACGTCAACCCCCACGGGGCCGTCACCACCCAGGGGTCTGCAGAGTGGTGCCTGGAGGCCCCACACCAGCTTATAGCGGTTAGAATACTTCAGCATTCTGGAAGCATTATCAACAGAAAGAGCTCTCAGTAAGAGAGTTATTATGTACTCGTCATACTTTGCAAATCCCCCCTCCCATTCTATGTATTCAGTCCAGCTCAGCCGCTCTGTCGTGTCCGACTCTTTGCGGCCCCATGGACGGCAGCACGCCAGACTTCTCTGTACATCACCAACTCCCGGAGCTTGCTCAAGCTCACGTCCATCGAGTCGGTGATGCCATGGGTTTCTACGTATTCAGTTAGTTTAGTTCAGTTGCTCAGTCGTGTCAGACAAATTAAGTGACGGCCATAAAAGGAAATGAATGGGGTCATTTGTGGTGGATGTGGATGGACCAGAGTCTGTCATACAGAGTGAAGTAGGTCAGAAAGGGAAAAACATATATGTATATATTATTATAATGCATATATGTGAAATCTAGAAAAATGGTACAGAGGAGCCTGTCTGCAGGGCAGGAATAGATACAGACGCAGAGAACAGACGATGGGGACACAGAGGGGCAACGGAGGGTGAGACGAACTGGGGCAGGAGGACTGACATGTATACGCTGCCACACGCGAAGAAGCTAGCTAGCGGGAAGCTGCCGCGGAGCGCCGGGAGCTCAGCTCCGGGCTCTGCGGTGACCTGGAGCGGGGGATGGGGGCGGGAAGGAAGTCCAAGAGGGAGCGCGTATCTGGGTACACAGAAATGATTCACTTCCTTGTACAGCAGAAACGAACACAACACTGTAAGGCAATTACGTGCGTGCATGCTCAGTGGTGTCAGGCTCTCTGCAGCCCATCAGGCTCCTCTGCCCATGGAATCTTCCGGGCAAAAATACTGGAGCTGGGTGCCGTTTCCTGCTCCACGGGATCCTCCTGACCCAGGGATCTAACCCCAAAGCAATTATCCTCAATAAAAGAATAAGAGAGACTGATTTTTGTCAAAAGGATGCCTGAACATCCATCTTCAGGGGTGACAGTCGAGTCCCCGAGGATACATCTGGCAGGTGTAAAGGAACATAAGGGAAGGATGAGGAGAGGAAACGGCTCATCACCCTTTGAAGAAACCTCTTGCGAAAGGATAAACTGAAGCGTACTAAACTTGGTGAAGTTTATTTCAGCAAAAGCGGATTCCAACCGAGCAGCAAGGAACCGGAAGTGGCCAGGAGTGCTCGGCTGGTGGAGGCGGGGCGGGGTGGGGGCACTCGCCGGGAGCAGGCAGAGGCTGAGCGAGCACACTGCTGACTCCCTGGCGCTCGACCGGGCTGCTCTTTTGCGAGCGGCTGCCCTCGGGTTTCTGTCCTAACCTTGAGGCATTTGCAGGCGGAGGGCTTGGTTTGCATCCTTAGGCCACCATGGCCTGAGAGTTTACTCAGCCTAACGACCTCTACGTTTAATTAACTGAACACCGTGTGTGTGTGTTGTGTGTGTGTGTGTGTGTGTGTGTGCACGCGCACGCGCGCACTCAGTGGTGTCTGGCTTTTTGCAATCCCCTGGACTGTAGCCCCGCCAGGCTCCTCTCTCCACGGATTTTCCGGACAAGAACATTGGAGTGGGTTGCTATTTCCTACTCCGGGGCATCCTCCTGCCTCAGTGATCGAACCGACGTCTCTTGCAAGTCCTGCACTGGCAGATGAAGTCTTTGCTGCTGTGCCACTGGGAAGCCCAACAGAACACCTTACTAGTGATTATTCATTCTCTTATACACGTAACAGGCACACATACTTGTTAGGGTTTTTTTTTTTTTAAATTCTGAAGAATTTATGCACGTAGGCGTGCATGTTGAGTGTATAAGAGAACTGAACAGTCTACTAGTGAGTGACTGTTCATTCTCTAATATACATAACATGCACATGTATGTGTATAAATTCCTCAGAACTTCAAAAAAATCCTACGACTAAGTAATTTAATACATTTTTCCAGTATTTCTCCCCCACTTCAAACTGTTTGGACATCTGTTGACTTCAGAACAGACTTCTTACATGAGACAGAACTTTACAAATTCTCTTGAGAAGCACTTGACTTCACTCTTCTCAGAAAAGACAAGCTCAGAACAGGGCGTTCTGGGTAAACACCCAGGAACAGATCCCACTCCACTACGCTTTTGGGGAAGGAGCCAGGCACCAGACTTCTGGGCCGCCCCAGGTTCCTGATTTTTGAGCTCTGGACAGAAAAGCATTGGAAGCAGCCAAAGAGAAAGGTTAAGCTCCTCCAGAGAACAAACACAGACCTCCTGCACATCCTCCTGAGCTTATGTCTGAGTCTCTGAACCTCCTGCATCTTCTGTTCCCGCCAAACAGCTGTGACACCACCATCCATTTGATGGTGGTGGTTTAATTGCTGTCTGTGTCTGACTCTTGGGGCCCCATGGACTGAAGCTTGCCAGGCTCCTCTGTCTATGGAATTCTGCAGGCAAGAATACTGGAGCGAGTTGCCATTCCCTTCTCCAGGGGATGTTCCCAACCCAGGGATCAAACTCAGCTCTCCTGCACTGCAAGCGGATTTTGACTGAGCCACTAGGAAAGGCAGATACCTGGAGAAATTGATGAAGTCCTCACAGGCCGTCAGCCTGCTTACATAGAGCACCTCAAACAAATCTTCCAGGCAGAATGTTTGTTCTTGAAACTTATCTAGGTTCCTGATAGAACCTTAAACTCTGTGGGGTTCAGAGGAAATTTTATTTCCCTTTAAGTGCCAACATTTTCCCAAATTCTCTGTGAATGGCTCTGAGAGATTTTCAAAGGCATGTAGCCAGTGAAAGAGGGGAGTTTCCCCACCCTGGCTCATCAGCGCTGTAATTAAACACTAAAAGCTGGGGTGGGATGGATGAGCCTTGGTGGATTGAAGAATTAGAACAGAGAAGGAGTAAGTGATCCAGGGCTTCTGGGATGCCCAGAGGAGCGAGACAAAGCCAGAGGGAGGAGCAGTTAGTGTCGAACACAACAGGGGAGGCTGCTAGAGCGGCTCCCAGAGATTCCTGTGCCCTTGCTCTGGTTCTGGGTCCTCAGCTCAGGAGCCAGTCAGTCTGGCGGGAAGCCCAGGAAACAGAATTAACTCAGCCAAACCCATACATTAAGGAGGCATGGGCTGGAATTTCAAGTCGAGGAGGAAAAACGGCCTTCTGGGGTTCCGTCTTGAGACAAGTCAAAGGAATCATGCTGTGTAACCCTGTGAAATCCATGACAGCCTTGTTAAAAAGTGAAAGGGTTAGTCGCTCAGTTGTGTCCCACACTTTGTGACCCCATGGACTGTAGTCCATGGAATTCTCCAGGCAAGAATACCGGCGTGGGTTGCCATTCCCTTATTCCGGGGATCTTCCCGACCCAGGGATCAAACTCGGGGCTTCTGCAATGTGGGTGCATGCTAGGCCACTTCAGTCATGTGTGACTCTCTGCGGCCCTCTGGACCATAGCCTGCCAGGCTCCTCTGTCCGTGGGATTTCCCAGGCAAGAACACTGGAGTGGGTTGCCATTTCCCTCTCCAGGGGATCCGCCTGACCCAGGGGTCAAACTCATGTCTCTTACGTCTCCTGCTCTGCAGGCAGATTCTTTACCATCTGAGCCACCTGCAGCCAAAACATCACCAGCAGGTGCCACGGTTCTGAACTTCCTGTCTGGATGAGGTAAAAAAATCTGATTTTGAGGGGGAATGGGAAGGGGCTAGGAAGAAACACATGCTGATCAAACTGTAAAAAAAAAAAAAAAAAAAAAAAGAAAGAAAGAAAAAGAAAAGGGTCCTTTAAGCAAATTTTAAGCAAGCAGGAAATGGTGACACTCTTCAAATAAATGCTAGGATATTGGACAGTGACTTTTTAAGCTTTGTATAAATCCCACTACATTTCAGAGAACTGTAGATGCCTTTATTTAATGCATCTATTCAAAGATTCAGGGAAGTAACATAAGAAAAATCCATGAGACTATTATAATTTTAATGGTCCCTTACAATATATAGCACTCATTAGGCTTTTTAAGATCCAATAAATCACCCTGTCTAGATTATCCCTTTGGACTAAATGAAAGTAATATATGTATATATGAAAAAAGGAATAAATTGAAGTCAGAGTCTGTCTTCCCATCCTGACTACTTCCCACCCAGTGTCTCTTTTTATTTCTTTACTTATATTTTTAAACTGGAGGATAATTGCTTTACAACGTTGTGTTAGTTTCTGCTGTATGACAAAGTGAATCAATTATGTGTATACATATACAGCCTCCTGCTTGAACCTCCCTCCATCCGAATCAATTACGTGTATACATATACAGCCTCCTGCTTGTATATGCGTGGGACCTCCCTCCATCCCTCTCCTCTAGGTCATCACAGAGCATGCGGCTGAGCTCTCTGTGCTGTTCAGCATGTTCCGTGTCTTTCTTTAAACTACTGTTAAGAGCCTATCTCTCCTGAGAAAATGTTATATGCAGAGTACACACTGTGTATTTTTCTATGCGCAACCTTTTTAAACTTACATAGAAGTGCTATTATATACACTGTGCTATATCTGAGCTTCCCTGGTGGCTCAGATGGTAAAGAATCTGCCTGCAATGCAGGAGACCTGCATTCGATCCCTGGATTGGGAAGATCTCCTAGAGAAGGGAATGGCAACCTACTTCCAGTATTCTTGCCTGGAGAATTCCACAGGGTCGTGTTTGGAAATCTAGCCTTATGTGCATAATTAACAAGGCTGCAGTGGACACCCTCAAACCTATTTTCTGGCACATTCTTACGTAAATATCTTTATAAGAGATTCTTAGCAGTGGGAAAAAGATAAAGAGCATCTGAATTTTTAAGTGCTATCACCAAGTTTCATTACAATTTTCTGCCCACTAAGTGTTTTTCAGATTCTTTCTCTATCCCATGTCAACAGCTGGTCATCACGTGTTTAAATTCTGCCATTCCTGATCAATGAGAAAAGGCTTGAAGGACATAATGGCCGGTGCTCTGAATCTGAGCCATCTACGTTTGCAGTTTCCATCATGAATCACAGAAAGATGCCTACAGATTCATCAAAGCGGGCCCTCTGTCGGCAGTTGGCTTGTCTATCATTCATCAGGAAGGCGAGAGATACAGTTTCCGGGTGTCCCTTCTTCTTTGCAACCTTCAAAATAGTGACCCTGCTTTCCTCTGGGTCACCATCAACTCCATGAGTGGTGCCAGGAAAATCAGGCAACAATTGTTGGCTATTTCTACTTTCTTAGACTTAACTGGGCAGACACTACACTTGATTTTAAACAGTGGTTTTCAAAATGTAGATCCTGGACCAGTACCATAAGCATCACTTGAAAACTTATTAAAATGCAAGGAGCCCCTACACTTACTGATTAGAAACTCTAGGGGTGGGGTCCAGCAAATTATTCTTCTGAAAAACATTCTCCCAGTTTTACTGAGATATAATTGACATTGTGTAAATTTAAGGTGTACCACATAATGATTTGCTATAGGTAGATATTGTGAAATGATTACCCCAAGGTTACTAAACATCCATCATCTCACCTGGGTACCATATTTTTTTCTTGTGATGAAAAATATTTAAGATTTACTGTCTTAGCACCTTTCAAGTATGCATTGCAGTATTGTTAACTATCGCTGCCATGCTGTACATTTCATCCCCGGGAATTATTTATAACCAGAAGTTTGTTCCTTTGGACTGCCTTCACCACTTTCCTGCACCTCCACCCTCTGCCTCTGGCAACCACCAGTCCAGACGCTCTTTTCTAAGGTCTCCAGATCATACTCACACATAATAAAAGTTTGAGAATCTCCGATTTAAAAATATTATCTCATTAAAATTTCCCAACAGCTCTCCATGTATTGAATGCTATGGTTTTTCTAGTAGTCATGTATGGATGTGAGAGTTGGACCATAGAGAAGGCTGAGCACAAAAGAATTGATGCTTTCAAACTGCAGTGTTGGAAAAGACTCTTGAGAGTCCCTTGGACAGCAAGGAGACCAAACCAGTCCATCCTAAAGGAAATCAAGCCTGAATATTCACTGGAAGGACTTGATGCTGAAGCTGAAGCTCCAAAGCTTTGGCCACCTGATGTGAGGAGCCGACTCGCTGGCAAAGACTCTGATGCTGGTAAAGACTGAGGGCAGGAAGAGAAGGGGGCGACGGAGGATGAGGTGGTTGGATGGCATCATCAACTCAATGGACCTGAGTCTGAGCAGACTCTGGGAGACAGTGAAGTATAGAGAAGCCTGGTATGCTGCAGTCCATGGGGTTGCAAAGAGTTGGATATGACTGAGCGATGAACAACCATAACTCTCTGAGGCAAGAGTTATCATTATGCCTGTTTCACTGACAAAGAAACTGACATTCACAGAGACGCGTCATTACCAGTCACATACTTGGCAAGTGGGAAAGCTGGGAATGGAAATAGCGTCTGGGCCACTTCATATCATGCATTTATAACCATTTGTACGTGGATCTCTACTATGAGCCCAAGTCTTATGAACACTGGGGAGTGCTAGACCTTTTACAAAGCACCAAAGACAAAAAACGCCAAGGATGCTGCTGGTCCTCACAGCCCGAAGGAACCCCAGTATGAAAACTGCTGGAAAGGAGGTGGCAAAAAATGTCAAAAGAGGCGGAAACAACAACAGCCGGAGAAAAGCTTTAAGTAAGTAGAATTTTCTAACACAAAGAAGCCAAATATTTGCGTTTATGTATAATAAAGGACAGAAATATATGAACCTAATAGAAACCGGAGATATTAAGAAGAGGTGGCAAGAATACACAGAAGAACTATGCAAAAAAGAACTTAATGACCCAGATAACCACGATAGTGTGATCACTCACCTAGAGCCAGACATCCTGGAGTCCAACATCTAACAGGCCTTAGGAAGCATCATGACGAGAACAAAGCTACCAGAGGTGATGGAATTCCAGCTGATCTGGATTCCAGCTATTTCCAATCCTGAAAGAGGATGCTGTGAAAGTGCTGCACTCAATGTGCAAGCAAATTTGGAAAACTCAGCAGTGGCCACAGGACTGGAAAAGGTCAGTTTTCATTCCAATCCCAAAGAAAGGCAATGCCAAAGAATGCTCAAACTACCACACAACTGCACTCATCTCACACGCCAGCAAAGTAATGCTCAAAATTCTCCAAGCCAGGCTTCAACAGTATGTGAACCAAAAGCATCCAGAAGTTCAAGCTGGATTTAGAAAAGGCAGAGGAACCAGAGATCAAATTGCCAACATCTGCTGGATCACAGAAAAAGCAAGAGAATCCCAGGAAAACATGTACTTCTGCTTCATTTACTATGCTAAAGCCTTTAACTGTGTGGATCACAATATCATGTGGAAGATTCTTAAAGAGATGGGAATATCAGACCACCTGACCTGCCTGATGAGAAACCTGTACTCAGGTCAAGAAACAACAGTTAGAACTGGACATGGAATGATAGACTGGATCCAAATTGGGAAAGGAGTACATCAAGGCTGTATATTGTCACCCTGCTTATTTAACTTATATGCACAGTACATCATGAGAAATGCTGGGCTGGAGGAAGCACAAGTTGGAATCAAGATTGCTAGGAGAAATATCAATAACCTCAGATATGCAGATGACACTATCCTTGTGGCAGAAAGTGAAGAACTAAAGAGCCTCCTGATGAAAGTGAAGGAGGAGAGTGACAAAGCTGGCTTGAAACTCAACATTCAACCAACAAAGATCATGGCATTTGGTCCCATCATTTCATGGCAAATAGATGGGGAAACAATGGAAATAGTGACAGACTATTTTCTTGGGCTCCAAAATCACTGTGGACAGTGACTTCAGCCATGAAATTAAAAGACGCTTGCTCCTTTGAAGAAAAGCTCTGACAAACCTAGACAGCATATTAAAAAAGCAGATACATTACTTTGCCGACAAAGATCTAACCAGTTCAAACTACGGTTTTTCCAGTAGTCATGTATGGATTTGAGAAGGACTGATGCTGAAGCTGAAGCCCCAATACTTCAGCGACCTGATGTGAAGAACTAAGTCATTAGTTCTTTCTAAGTCATTAGAAAAGCCTCTGTTGCTGGGAAAGATTGAAGGCAGGAGGAGAAGGGGACGACAAAGGATGAGATGGTTGGATGGCACCACCGACTCAACAGACATGAGTTTGAGCAAACTCCAGGAGCTGGTGATGGACAGGGAGGCCTGGCGTGCTGTGGTCCATGGGGTGGCAAAGAGTCAGACATGACTGAGCGACCGAACAATGATGGGGCAAGAAATTGCATTGAGCCCTTTCCAATATAAAGGACACCAAGAAAGAGTCTCAGAGTTTGGAAAGAGGGCCCCTGCTCACCTGTCTGCCAGACTGCAACTGATCCCTCTTGTGCGTCCTCAGTACATGCTCTCATCTATTAAGAAAATCTGTCCTACTTCTGTTTATCACTGTTGTTGAATAAATGCCTCGGCCGGGAAAGCTCAAGGCAGGGCTGGGTGAGAGCTTTCAGGAGTCTAGGAGTGGCAGAGGGCTTTGGGGCACCCTGGGAGGGTGGGGAGGGGTGGCGAGCCTGCGTGGCTGAGGCTGCGGCTCCACCTCTCAGCAGCCGCGCAGCCTACAGAAACCTCCCCCGGTTTGAATCCCTCGGTCAACAGAGGTGGACCAGTCAGCCCCATGCATCCTTCCTACCCCTGCCATCCCACCACACAGAGACCCGCAAACTTCTTGCAAAGGGACAGTTGGCTTCTCAGTTCACATGCCGGCCTGCTCGAGCGGGGCAGGCCCACCTGAGCCGCCTGGCCCCTCCAACAGCGCTCTCCCACCGTCTATGGCCATGCTCTCACCAGCCTCACGGGACGGTGTCCTTTCTTTGAGCACACACAATAACCTGCACTCCCTTCTCAGTTGCATGGAAAGTTGCACGGCCTTCAAGGAACTTTCCTGGCCCCTCACTTTCCCTCAGATCTAATGTGAAGGTCCTGTGGCTTTAAAAGTTCTTTAGTAAAAAGATATTTCTTTTAAACATGTGATTCTTTCCAAAGTAGCTCAAAGACTGTTTCCTCACAGGAGCACCCCTGTTTCTCCTCCTCTTCCCCTCCCCCTTGTCCTGGGCAGTGGTTTCTTTCCCAGATCCTGCAACTGGGCTCGGATCAATGCGGGAAAGGCTTTCATCCTTAGTGCCTGAGAGTTATATATAATATTTCCTGAACTTCTGTGTTTCACGCAACATTTGTATGTTAATTCTTAAAATCTAGCCCTCTAAAATTCTTCATTGTTCCAGAGTGTAACACTTAACTTCTCTCTCATCTTTTGCTATCCTTATATTTTAAAAGAAATGCCAATATCATAGTGTATTACTTAACCAACCATATATATATAGGTAGAGGTATGGCTTCTCAGGTGGTACAGTGGTTAAGAATCCGCCTGCCGACACAGGAGACCTGGGTTCTATCCCTGGGTCAGGGAAGAACCCCTGGAGAAGGAAAATGGCAACCCATTACAGCATTCTTGCCTGTGAACAGAGGAGCCTGGCGGGCTACATGGGGGTCACAAAGTCGGACATGACCGAGCACGCATAGGAAGACAGACAGACAGACGGAGGCAATACCAAAAAGGCTCAACTCAGTTATGGCAAGTTTCTAGAACCTTCTGCTATCTGCTTTGCTGTCCTATGAAACAGAAAACTGTGCTCATCCTTGACTGGGGAGTTATTACAAAAGATACTGTCTCTGGATATTTTTCCCCTAGAGCCAAGAGGTTTTTTTTTTTTTTTTTTAAATGAAACTTTCATTTGCAGCTCTGACAACACTGGCAAATACAGCCACCTGTGTAATTTAGAGGAGAAGCAGAAAACCTGGAGAGCCGCTAAGGCAGTCCTGGGGAACTTTCTTCCCAAGGATGCACAACAGCGATGATGACCGCAGACATGGGAAAACATTTTAACACTTCATAAAATTCTCTTTTTCCAACAGCAGGGATACAGGAGCCAAATTTCCCTTGGTGGAAATTTAAAAATATAAATAAATAAATTGCAAAGTTTGGCCCAGAAGTTCCTAAGGAGGAAATGATTTCAGAGAAAGCCTTTTAGGCGGGAGAAATGTGAACAAGGGTGCCAATCTGCCTGAAAGGGGGGGGGTCGAGGTTTAGAGGGAGATCAGACACCCCTCACATTTCACTCCAGCCCTCTGCGTGCTACCTGGCACTTAATAGGGACCCAGTAAATATCGTGGATGGGTGTCATCACTCATTCAGACGCCGGAGGCTTTTACGATTTCAGTCAAGAAAACAGATGAGGACGTGCCAGAGGAGATGCAAGGTGCAGCCTCTCTGATATGAATTTTGGCCGATCAATAGTCACACATGATCTTACGGGGCAAACGTGGCTTACAGCTCACAGTGCCACCTGGAGCTGTAACCCCGCATCGGGGCAGAGTCGGGACAGGCGCGAGGGGGGGGGGGCACCCTCTGATCCTCTGTTCTGTGATCAGCTCAGGAGCCACTGACATCCTGGCTGGGTCCTGGCAGGTGCTGGCTGTGTGTAGACATTCAGGGATGTTCAGGGGCCGAAGCTGTTGATACAACACATGCATGCGTGCGTGGTCAGTTGTGCCCGACTTTGTGATGCCGTGGACTGTAGTCCGCCAGCCTCCGCTGTCCACAGGGCTTCCCAGGCAAGAATACTGGAGTGGGTTGCCATTTCCTACTCCAGGGGATCTTCCTGACCCAGGGATCGAACCCCCTTTGCCCCATCTACTGCACTGGCAGGAGGATTCTTTAGCACTGAGTCACCTGGGAAGCCCGTTGACAGGATAAGGACAGCGGGATTTTCAGAGTGGGAAGAGAATCCTACGGGATCGTCTGGTCAGACACTTTACCCATAGAGATGGCAAAACAAGACTCAATGAGCTTCAAGATCATTCCTAAAGTCACCTGCCTAACTTACAATCCAGCTGGGACTAGAATCAGGATCTACTGGTGCCTAGCTGAAAGTCTTTCCACTGTTTTTGAGATCTAAGACGAGGTTGATGCCATTCCCTATCATAAAGGTACAAAGCAAATTTGCATGATGGTTCTAACCTTTCCAATAGGCAGGTTAAAACAATATTAATAACAGTTCTATAATACTACTTCTACAAAATTCTCAACTACAGTACCCTCTGTGTATTTCACTTTTAAGGGGAAGGGTATATTAGAGCAAAGTCAGAAGAGATCACGGCTTACCTCAAAATCCAACATTGAGAATGAGTTTTAGGTTAACAGGTTCCATTGCAATTTCCAATCTTCAGTTTTGTCTACCATATCTGATCAACAACCAACACTTGTACTGAGGTGCTTACAAGTATCTCGTCTGAAAGTGGTACAGCGAGGTGAAAAAAGAGAACAGCAGATGGCCTCTGTCTTTGGTTAGCCTAAAAGCGCGCTAGAGGGAAAAACCAACCCCCCCAAACCTGATGCTTAGAAAATCATCAAATGCTCAAGTGGACAGTAAACAAGCGCCACAGAAGGGAGGAGAGAGGGTGGTGGAGATGTGTAGAAAAGACAGGAAAAGTTCACAGAGGAGGTGTGATAGGAGCTTCGATTTTGATCAGACAGGAGACAGGGAGGAGGTCCAAGCATGGAGGTGAGAGAGAGGGTTGTGCTAGAGGCAAAGACTTCCTTTCCTAACCATGTTGCAGCATTTCTATTCGGTGTGATGCCAGCACACTTCTTTACCCCCACCTGCAAACTATAAATTCGTATTTATAACATCCTTCTCTGATCATTTTCAGCTTTCATAAACACACATCACACAAAGAAAGTGAACTGTCTGAGAAGCCAAGAGTCTTGGTTTCTAAGCTACCCACAGACTGCTAAATGGTGGGGGCCCAAGAGGTCTGCTCACAGAGCCTCAGTTTCCTCTTCTCTAAAATGAGAAGGTTTGGGCCAACAAGTGTCTGAAGTGCCCTCCAGGTCTGACACTCAACAATTTCTACTTTTCTGTTCTTCTCGTTAATATTTATGGCATGTACTTAAAAAAAAACAACAACAAAACCCAAAACTTTATTTTGTATTGGGGTAGAGCCAGTTAGGGGCTTCCTGGGTAGCTCAGTTAGTAAAGAATCCGCCTGCAATGCAGGAGACCCTGGTTTGATTCCTGAGTTGGGAAGATCCCCTGGAGAAGGGATAGGCTACCCACTCCAGTACTCTTGGGCTTCCCTGGTGGCTCATATGGTGAAGATTCCACCTGCAATGTGGGAAACCTGGGTTCCATTTCTGGGTTGGGGAGATCCCCTGGAGGAGGGCATGGCAACCCACTACAGTATTCTTGCCTAGAAAATCCCACAGACAGAGGAGCCTGGGGGGCTACAGTCCAAGGGGTCGCCAAGAGTCAGACACGGCTGAGCAACTAAGCATGTGCACAGAGCCAATTAGCAATGCTGTGGCAGTTTCAGCTCAAAGGGGAAGGGACTCAGCCACATATACACATGGATCCATTCTCCCCCAAACTCCCCTCCCACTCAGGCTGCCACATAACATGGAGCAGAGCTCCCCTGCATGACAGGCGGCTTCTTCACCGCTGACTCACCAGGGAAGCCCTCCATGATGGCACATCTTAGCATCACCAGGCCCTTCTCCATCACCATCTGCTTCCTGTTTGCCTCTTCCCCACCTTCCTCGCTTCCCGTCTCCTCTCTCACCGAGAAGTGTGCTGGGAAAGTCCCAGAGTGGCATGATCACGGAGTGTTTAAATTTTCATCAGACGTGTGTGCGTGTTGTAACAAGGCATGCACAATTGATCATCTTGGCATGCATATTAATAATTGAGGGCCGCAGAACATGCTTCCTCAACTTTATAAACAGTTTCTCTCTGAGCTTTGAAATGACAAGCTCTGCTCGTAACTGAAAAACTGAACGCAGGCAGGCAGGCCTATGGGGAGTTTCCTCTGAGGTATTAATGTTTAAAAAGCGAAGAAGATCAAAACCTGAAAGTCCCTCAGTTGGGAAACCAGGAGGAGTTTGGGCCCAATGGGCAGGTTAAGAGATGACATGAAGATGAGAAAAGGATGATGCGAGAACAAAATAACATAAGGATAAGATGATTCACCTGTGCTGAATTGTTTTTTTTTTTTCCCTTTCTTTATATCTAGTAAATGAGAATCTATCCAGCTGGCCTTGAAAGGAAGGGAAAGACCCAGGGGCCCCAGCAGGATAAAGGAGGCTCTCATCTAAACATCTTTGAAAACTGCACATTCAGAGGTGGAAAATGATCCAAAATAGGAGTGGATGCTGTACTCCCAAAACTCTTGGTTGGGTTTGGCTGCTGCCCTTTGACACTCTGCACCAGGGCCCACATGGAAACAATTCCCATTGGATTATAGTTACATCGCCCACCCTGGGGTGAAGGCCGGAGATAGGAGGAAAGTCAGAAGTTAAATAAATGTTGGAGGAACTGAATGCTAGAAGGGAACTGCTGGCCTCTGATGCAGACCTTGAAATAAATCACAGCTTTACATTATTATTCATGGCTCTTGATTCTTTCCCCCTTTGAGCAAATGCTATTTGTTCAAATATGAAAACAAGGACAAATGTGATCAGCAAAGCAAGGAGATACACGCATTCAACCCAGCTTAATGGACTAACATTCCATGGAATTTCCCTTTCCCTATTCAACAAAATCTACATAGGCATCCACACTTTTACTGCACTTGGACCTTTGTAAGGTACCTGAATTTTCCTGGAAGTTGCCAGGTGGATACCTCCTTCAATGCCAGGCCAACCCCACTTACTGTAATAAGTTAGCTCAACAATAGACCTGCTCCCAAACTACCTATGAACAACTCCCTGAGACTTGGCTTTCTAATGGACAGGCTCCCATGGAATGCTAGGACAGTCGTGGGGATCTTTTAAGTGGGAGGAAGACACTGGCAAATAACTCAGCAGATTTCCAGCCACTTTGCAGAGTGAAAGCTGAGATGTCACTCTTGAATCTTAGTGCTTTACGATCTTAATCTAATTCTAAAGGAGAAAGCCAAATGGGATTCTCGTGGTGTCTGCCAGGAATATTAAAGCCGACAAATGGGGGGTTTAACTTGTTCTGCTTTTGGAAAATTTGACAAGTATGAAGACTGCTGTGGACTTCAGCAGCTATTACTTTAGAGGCAGCTCTATGGATACCAAACTCAGCCTGCAGCCAGCTGGGGAAGCAGAAAACATGGTGGAGACTGACAAACATTAACTCCACCAGACCTGAAACAAGATCTATTTCAAAATGCAAAGGTGGAGGAAATGTACACATACCTACCACGTTAGCCAGGTTACCACTACCATTTTCATGATGAATTTCATGTTAGAATCTGGATCCCTTTTGCATCTGGGGAATTGTCATCTTTGTAACAGCACAAAGAAATGAATGGAAAATTCTGGTTGTTCAGTGAGCTGTACAATGCTCCTGTTCTGTCTCAGAGGTTTAACTCCAGCTGAGGCCCACATTGAAAGGAGCTGCCATCTTCAAGTCACCCTCAAGGGTCCTGGCTATTGAGGATTCACTCGAAGCCCTCTCAGGACAGTCAAGTTCACCTGGGCTTTTCACCACCTCTGTTGGCTGCCGAAATACTTCCGAGATCAAATTATAGGGTTAAGGAGGAAACTCTCAGGGAGATGGGGAATGCACAGGCTGTCAGACAGTGACAAGTGGGAGACGTCAATGTGAACTTTGGTGTTTATTTCGCTACCTCAACTCTCCTTATATCCTCTGGCCTGCAACCAAGTCTGGTAAAATATAGCAATGTCCAACAAAAGCATAGCTGGTGAGCTCTTTGTTCTATTTGTTTGATTACACATGCAAGGTGAAAACTCTACAGACAGGCTGACAAGCTCTTCTAGGAGGTTCCTGGAAACGTCTTAGCTCACTGTTTCAGGCTTACTTCCTGTCTTCCTTCCAATGTACTCATTCATTCACTCACTCACTCACCCATGGAATATTTCTTGCATATTTCCACATTCCAGGCACCTGATATAGATCGGTGACTAAGAGACACGTCTTTCCCTTTGTGGCGCTTATAATAATAATCATAACCAGACAAATTATTAAATTATACCCATTTGGATGGGCTTCCCAGGTGGTGCTAGTGGTACAGAACCTAACCGCCAACACAGGAGACATAAGAGATGCAGGCTCCATCACTGGGTCGTGAATATCCCCCTGGAGGAGGGCATGGCAACCCACTCCAGTATTCTTACCTGGTGAATCCCATGGACAGAGGAGCCTGGTAGGCTACAGTCCACGGAGTCACAAAGGGTCAGACACGACTGAAGTGACTTAGCATGCACCCATTTGGATAAGTGCTCTGAGGGACTGATGAAATATGAATAGTGAGCCTGTTAGGAGAGGGGAGATCAGGAAGGCCTCTCTGATAGGATGGCCTTACAGCCAGGACTGAAAGGATGAGAAGGATTCAAGATTGCAGATTGCAAGGACGAGAACATCAGACAGAAGGAACGGATGTGTAGAGGCTCAGAGATGGGAGGTAGCTTTGATGGGCTCAGCAGGAAAAAGGCCAATGGAGATGACACCTCGTGAGTCGAGCGAAAGCTGACGCAGAAGAGGCAAGCACAGTGAGCTTGAGGCTTGGGAAGATGAATGTTATTTTAAGTGCAATGGGAATCTACTCAAGGGATTTCAGTGGAGAAGACGTGCTCTGAATTATGTCAGATGATGTGTGAAAAACAGATTGAGCTGGAGTAAGGTGGAAAGGGAAGAATCACACATGGCAGAAACTGCAAAATGCCTGCCTGCAGCCATTCTCCCCTCCTTCCTTACCTGAACTCCAGGTTTATTCTGGAGGGCAATGGGTCCAGTCAAGAGTCTATTTCCCATTTTCCTTGTATAAATAGCTTGGCATGGCTACATGTAATACTTCTGCACAACAAGACATAAATAGAAGCCTGTTGGGGACTTTTTGGCAAGTTTTGCTTTTCTGCTTTAAAGGTACAACCCTTTCCTCTTTCTTTCCTCCTCTCCTTTTTCTTCTGTGATTCCAGCTTGTAAAAAAGAAGTGATGGCAGGAGAAACAGCAGCCCTCTTAGACAACTACCTAAGAAAGCTAATAACGTCACAGAAACCTCAGGCCTGGCGGTCTTCAACTACCAAACCAGTGCCAACAATCTGGGTTTCACTGTTTGTAAAATGAAAACTCTCCATTTGTTAACATCAAGTTTGATGGGGTGTTTCTATTACTCCCAGGTGGACACCATCATCGTTCAGGCAGCCTGCACTTGAACGGCTATAATGAAAATGAAGAAAAGTGGGCCAATCTGAATGTTGAAACAACGGGATTTCCCGATAGCCTAGATGGGCTTTGGTGGTGGGAGACGGTGGGTGTGAAAAGTCCTCAACAGGATCTGGGTCTGAGAATTAGCAAAATGGGAAGGAAAAACCCAAAGAGGGGCAGGTTTGAAGATTAAAAGCAAGAATTGAACTTTTGATATTGTACAGGTGAGGTGCCTAAGCAGTGTCTATGAGAGTAATCTCCATTCCTATGATTTCCATGAGACGGGATCTTCTTCCAAAATCCCTGGCCTTGCTCTGGCCCTTCATTCTCTCCTTTTCAGGGAGGGAGAAAGTAAAGCCGCTTGCCTGGACAGAATACAGTGAACCCTTGGCTAACACGGGTTTGAGCTGTGCAGGTCCACTCACATATACTGTACTACAATACGGCATCATCCATGCTTGGATATGGAACCCTGGACAGGGAGGGCCGGCTGCAAAGCTACACTCGGATTTTTCATCACACAGAGGCTCTGTGCCCCAAACCCCTGTATGTCACTCGAGGGTCACCTGTACTTATTCCGGTCAGCTTCTCCACATGTGATGTGGCACAGGCTCCATGGGAAGAAGCCTGTGGTCCTCAGTGCTGCCTGTGGCCGGAAACTCAACCCCCAGGTCTGCATCAGGAGGCCCACCACGTCGGCAGATCTCAGTCCCATGATCTGGTTCAGCCTTGATCAGGAGTAACAAGCTGGTGTTGGTGTCCCCACGTGCTAGACCTCTCTGTCTGTCTCTCAGTGGTTTCACACCTTGGCCCGCTTCTACCTTTGTAAGGCTGGACATGTCCTGCTCACTCAGCCACATGATCACGTGCTTGTTTTTAACAGGGGCTTCTTGCAAAAGATACTGCCAGAAAAAACGAAAGCCCTCCCCTATTCTAACGCCTTCCTATATTTCTTGTGAGAGTCAAGGATCAAATCTTCCCTTCCCAGTGGGATGATAAAGTGCATAGGAATGAGGATTTATTTAAAACTGATGCTAGTAAGCAAAGGGTAATCGATGATCATTCTACTGTTCAGGCAGCTGGCTTCTTGCCTCAACTTTGCAGAGGTTGTATTATTAGAATTGGTGTGGCCTTTCCTGCTCTCTGCTACCAACCCACCCTACCCCTCCTCCACCTACTAAATCCATTCTCTGTTTCTCTCCTTTACAGGTGGTCTGGGTATTAGTGTATTTATCCTAGCTCTAGTAACCCAAACTTCAGAACAGCTGGGCACACACAGTCGGGTAAAAGGTCATTGCTCACCATTAGGGAATCTAGGGAAGGTGGTCTGACGGTGACCTCTATGAGATATACCAGTTCTATTGTTCCTGTAAAGACAGGTGTCCTAGGTTGGTGTCATGCTGGATATCTGGTCACTTATCAGAGTTTACGTTTGGGAGTTATTTGATGCTGCAGCAAAAATGGTCTTTCGACAACAAAGTCAAATAAAACACATTTACAGCGAGGCTTCTGGGTTTTCCCTCCCTTTTCTCTTTCCATCCTTTCAGGCACATTATTGCTGGAGTTTATACAGATGAAAGAGGTGATGGGTATTTTGGCATAGTGTATCATTGAAAATAATACTTATCCTCAGAATGGGTATGTAAATTGCATGTGTCACCGTCCTGTGTGGGACTTTGCACCTGGTGTGGAAGGGAGCATGGCGTTGTCACAGTGCCAATAGGTGGCTTTTACCAGGCGAGGGCACATCAGCAGCTGTGATGCACGTGGCCACAGACGTAGAGAGCACGCCCATAAAAATAAAAAAAAAATCTGTCCTTTTTTTGAATAGAGCCCTGGGTAATTACCCTAACCATTGTTCTATGAGAAAGCCTTGTTTACACCCTTTCATCAGTATAGGATCTAGACGGGAACGATCACTGGCATTAAGCGGTGAAGGCAATTTGCTTTCTCAACGAAGAAAAGGACCAAAAATAATAATAATAGCGCAGAAAGATCTCTGCTCCTGAGTCGCCCATGTTCGCAGCCAAGGCTCACCTCACATAAAAAGGATCCTGAGGAGGAGTCTGTCTGACCTTCCTCCTAAACAGAGCCCCAGGATAACGAGTGACAGTGTGTCCTGGGGCTGCATCTACTGTCAGCGCAGGGAGGACGTGGGCTCTGTGTACCCAGCCCACGGGGAGGGTGGCTGCCCTGAGGGGTGGTGTGGACTGCGGAGGGTCCAGCAGGCATGGGAGCATCTGTCCACCCCACCCTGGGGCCCGGACGGGGTGTTCTGCAGAAAGGCTACAGAAACGTTGCTCACCTTGAGAAGTAAGCTCTCAGGGCGGGGTCCGTGTTCCTCCAAGATGCCACAGAACATGAAACTGGTTATGAGGTTTGGCCATTCGGTATGGAGTAAGATGGGAAACTATGGGACTACTTACCCCCAAATGGGAAAAAAAATATGAGTACACAAGGAAAGGCAACATCATGACAAAAAGAGACGGCCCCCAGAAGTCTTACTTACATTGAGTGAGGATGCCGGTTAAGGCGTTTTTGAAATTCTCCTTGGCCTCCTCCATCTCCTGCTCGTGGGTGGCCTTCTCATTCATCAGCCGGCGCACGTGGCTGTTGGCCGACTGCACCATGGAGTAGAAGTGGTTTGCGGACCGCCGGTTCACCTCCCCTCGCTCGATCCAGGACAGCAGCACCGTGATGGCCTCTGAAAACTTGCTATCGTCTGCAAGGGAAGACCACCAAGTTCAAATCACGCCAAGGCAAGGTCTTGGTTTTCACTTCGGGTCCTCTCCAAAGGCATAGCACGGTCAATCCTGTGTATATGTGAGTGTGTGTTAGTTGCTCAGTCATGTCCAAGTCTTTGAGACCCCATGGACTGTAGCCTGCCAGGCTCCTCTGTCCATGGAATTCTCCAGGCCAGAATACTGGAGTGGGTAGCCATTCCCTTCTCTAGGAGATCTTCCCAACCTAGGGATCTAAGCTGGGTCTCCCACAATGCAGGCAGATTCTTCACCCTCTGAGCCACTAACGGTCACAACTTGACCTTGTGAGCTTTCCTGCAACTAATGGTTCCATCATCACTTAGCTTCTCTTTCCTCATCTAACTGCACCGCACTGCAAAGCCCCCCAAGAAACAAAGAGTGGCTTACCCTCATACTACAAACTTGGTGAGATCAGTTTTAGAAGGTCTGTTCTGGGGATCCTTTGAAATATGACACAACTGCATTCTTCCACCAAACCCAGATTTCTCTTTCTCAAGACTGGCTCAAAAAACCTGTTACCTGTTTGGCCTCCAGTTCATTTCCTTATTCTTTTATTGGTAACGGCATACAGCAATATCAGTTTTCTGACTTAGAATCTGCTGAGTTATGGTCAGGATGTGGATGACGGGTGAAATTACTTTTAAAACTAGTCATGATGTAAGATATTGTTCCCAAGGTGGTAGTAGCAATAGGTCAATTCTTGTTCTGCTGCAGTTCAAAACCAATTTCACTTTAGGTTTACTATAACGTATTTGATTATGGTGAAAACTAGACCATTTCCATGCTTTCAACAAAAGAGGACCTGTTCCTGGAGGGTGTGGGTGTGTGTGTGTGTGTTGGGCAAGGCTGCTAGAAATCCATTTGTATTTGATTTAGGAGTAAGGGGCTTGGGGTAGGGGACAGGAGGGTCTACCTGTAAGTAAGTGATAAAGTTCATTTCAAAAGAAAGCAAATAGACTTGCCTATTTGCAAACGGTTACTGGAGCAGATCTCTGTTGTATGGCTTAGAGGTGGGAAAAAAGCAAGTTTGGAGGTGATTAATTGGAACCGGAAATTGTATGTCAGTTATTACAACATAAATCAGTCCTACTGCTGCAAGTACTGGGGTTGTCTAAACTTGAGAAGTCTTTCATTTTTGTATTTTTCTACCCTCTAAAAACATAATTTATGAAAAATATCCTAGAAGCAAACACATTATAAATTAATTATACTTCAATAAGAATTATTGTAAAAATAAAGAAAACAAAAATATCCTACATTTTCCAAGTAAACTGAGTAGAGTCTGGGTTCTAAAAATCAGGAGGAAAATCAAGACTAAAAGATTCAGATACTTACTCATTTATTTGACAAAAACAGAGCGGTTACTATGTTCCCTTCATTAGAGGAACACCAGAGACATCCTTATACGCTGTGTATGTGTGTGTATTATTGTTTATATATTATATATTGGTCATATATACATACACACACATCCAAATTCACACACACACATACATACATACATACATATATACATACATATATGCACACACACTCCAGATGAACAGATAGAGGGTGATTCATGTTTAGTAAAGGAATCTTATTTTATTTTACTACCCAGATGTTTTCTAATCAATCACCATTAGTATTTTACACCCCATAAGAAGCCTGCATTTGCACAGCGCTTTCTGAGTTTTAGGCTCCCCTGGTGGCTTAGAGGTTAAAGAGTCTGCCTCCAATGTGGGAGACCTGGGTTCAATCCCTGGGTTGGGAAAATCCCCTGAAGAAGGAAATGGCAACCCACTCTAGTACTCTTGCCTGGAAAATCCCATGGATGGAGGAGCCTTGTAGGCTGCACTCCATGGGGTCACTAAGAGTCGGACATGACCGAGCGTCTTCACTTTCACTTCTGAGTTTTGCAGAGCGCTAGAAAAAAAAACCCTTAATCTCTTTTCTCCCAGGCATCCCCTCCCAGACTCGGACACGACTTCACGGCTGCGGCTGCTGCTTGCCCCACAAGTACGTGCACTGTACGCAGGCAGGCTAGCCTGATCCGTGCCTGTGGAGCGGGTTCTGCTTTCTCCAGGCTGGAAATCGCGCTGCTGATGGGCCACCATCTCCAGTCCTCTCCTGCCCAGGTGGTGCCCATCTGGGCTTGGGGATCAGAGCTTTATTCCTGAGCAAACCTGCCCCCAGGGCCCTCACGCTTTGATCCGAGGAGATAACTGGCCTGAGGGAGGCCCACGGGGCAGCCTGCACAGGAAGAACTCAAGTTTCCTCGCCAATTTCAACCTGCCGCTGAGCAAGCATGTGCACGTGTTCAGTGTCACGGCTGGCCCACAGTTTTAACTCTGGGATTCCAGTCTGAGTTCAACCCTCAGTGAACTCCAGCTGCATGAGTTTCTTATCTCATTTCATGGACCAGAGCGAGCTAGTACAGAGTCATCACACAACTTAACACCCTGTTCAGCCCGAGGAGAGGCCCATAATTTAGCCTGATGCCTGTGGGAGCCCCACTGCGACACTTAGAGTCAGCATAAACTCCGCCTCCCTCCCACTCCCTGCCTCTCTCCCTGCCTATGTGTTAGGAGAATGGGCCTCCGAAAAGACAGCAGAAATCTACCTGACGCCTGTAAGAAATCCTTTTTAGCGCCCTTCCCCCCGCATTTCTTAAAAGATAACAACAGAAAAGGAACTCTTGACTTCATGGACCATTTTCCCCCTTTGCTGTGACTTTTTCATCTCGGTGTAACACAAAGAAAATTCCTAAACGTTTCTGTTATGGGGCTTCCGAGAGAGAGAGAGAGAGAGAGAGAGAGAGAGAGAGAGAGAGAGAGAGAGAGAGAGAGAGAGAGAGCGAGCGCGAGCGAGCGAGCAAGAGAGAGAGAGAACGAGAGAGCGAGCATGCATAAACAATGGGGTCCCTTCTTCCTTTCACCCATGAATGGGCATGGTTTTTCTTCTCTTGCCTGTGGTTACACAGATCATAAATACCCTAACTTAGTGCCAGGAAGAACACACTTATATTTTAAAAACAGATGTTTGCTCAAATGATCTAAAAGCCAAGTTTTATTGTTCTTCACTCTTAGACCTAAAGCGTAAGTTCACCAGTGGATTATAGTTAATATATAGTTTTCAGAGAGAGAGAGCAATTTTAGGATTAAGCAATTTAAAATACACAATGAAAAAGCAGTGAAAAAGTAAGTAGGCAAGAGACTTGCTAATATCATAACAAGTAATAGGCAGATTCCATTTTCTCAATATATACGAATAAAATAAAATACACATGATATATTGTATATATCATATACATATGTACATATGGCTTAGTATATAGCTTTGAAAACATCCAGTTTCATCATTTCTGAACTTTCTGTGGCAGGCTCATGGATGACTGATGCACTACATTTAAATTAACCATGAAAACATTAGTTAACATGTGATTGGTTAAGTCTAGTCAATATTTGTTGCCATGCAAGAAATGAATTTATATTAAGACTCCGTTGGCAGCTCCTTCTGAATGGCTACATGAGTGTGTTGGGAGTGGTCATTTTCACTATCCAAATGAAAACTCAATTCTGCCCTCAAGGGAAAGATCACTAAGAAAATAGAAAACAATATAAACTAATTTAAACAGGACATAGATTGCAGCGCTACTAAAGCTATTCATGTGGAAAGAAATTAAAACGGCTCATAAAAATCACATCCAAGATGCAATTAGAAAAATTCCAAATACTTTTTGTGAACATGCTTGGACTTAACTCTGAACGCTAGTGCCCTTTAGAAAACAGAATGGGCAAACACACCTTCTTCGCACTAAGAACCGGGAAGGTTTCCACATTATGGAGCGACTATGGACCATCTGGTCTTCCCTAGTGGATAAGACCGTAAAGAATCTGCCTGCAATGCACAAGACCTGGGTTCAATCCTTGGGTCAGGAAGATCCCCTGGAGAAGGGAATGGCAACCCACTCCAGTGTTCTTGCCTGGAGAATTCCATGACAGAGGAGCCTGGCAGGCTATCGCCCACGGGGTTGCAAAGAGTCAGACCCAACTGAGTGACTTTCACTTTCACATGGACCATTTACTTGCTCACTAAAAATTCCCCAATGTTTCCTAATCAGGGACCTTGCAACGTCACACCTGGATTACTGCAATCATTTTTTCCATGGCCTCCCTTGATTGGCATTTCCCCTTTCAATCCATTTGCTGTTCCTTTCTCATGCTCCTCTTTGTTAACACAGTTTTGACCAGAGATATATTAATATCTGTTTTGTTACCTGAACAGTATTGACTGGAGACTTATCAATACGTTTTCAGAGAGTGATACAATGAACATCATCAGGCGAGGTTGTTAGAGCTTAAAATTGATCAAGTGTTCATTGTACAAATTATGATTGTTTATCTTTCACATTTTGCTCCATTAGGTTTCTGTTCCAGCCTTGTGTATATTATAAATGTAAAAATTTTCAAAAATGACACATTGCGAAACTTCGAATGAAAAAGAATTTTTCAGTGCATCTTATGCAGATACCTTGATTGTCCGAGTGACGTATATACTAGTGTTTCAGAAGATGCCAGTTCTTCAGAATATCGTTCTGATTCAGACAATGTGAATATTAGAACAACAAAAAAAGACAAAAAACCTTAGTGATTGATTCTGACACAGAAAGTGAAGATGAAAGTCACAGTGCTGGAGACTGTTCCTTTGCTTCTACAGAAGAGTGGATTGTAGACAACGTTTCATGAAAATTAGAAGACTTTACACAGGTGTGCCAGGTGTAACTACTGCATATAATAACTGGCAAGTGTTAATAAAATAACAGAATTATTTTTTGGCTGGTCAAAATAAAAATAGCCAGCCTCAGATATTAGTTTCTGCAAAAAAACTCCAGATGATAATGAGTTAAGCTCCCTGCCCTTCATCCCTTATTCTGCATCTGCTGCGCACTCATCCTGGGGTCCCTGGAGATCCTGGTCAACCCAGCTAACTGATCTGCTTCCCTCAAGAGTCAGCCTAAGTGCCTTTCATAAAGGAAGCTTTTCTGTAACCCCAACATGAATCAAGGATCCCTTTGCTAATGTTCCCACAATTCCTTACATATCCTGCTATTAAAATATTAGTCATTCTGTATAGTAATTGTTGGTTCATGTACCAACTGGCCTTCCAAGCTCTGAGGGTCAGGACGAGAAGAAAATTTCCAAGACTCATTTCAACCTTCTGTTCACTCTGAGTTTTTCCCTTTGCAGTTTATTTCATTACACTCTATGTCTAATAGACTTTGCAGTGCATTAGTACTGGAAAGTTACAGCAAGTCCAATGGTCAAGAGTTGATGATAAACATTTTAATTTCATGTTGAAGAGTATTTTCACGTTGTCCACCAGAGATAAATGTTCTCATGGCACTTAGGCTGGCTGGTCCTTTTATCCTTCAGGCCTCTGAGGTTATTTCCATTAGCAATGAAAGTTAAGAGTGATCTCAGAAAATTACACAGAAGTCTTCCACAGTAATACGCTAACCAGCTTATCCAATGACTTAAAAATCTTTTGAAATTTTTTTTTTAAAATTCTGGAAAAGTAATAACCTTTGCATTTAACCTTGTATTTAGCTTTTTAATTCTGGGAAGGGAATGATTTAGCTTTCTGAGTACTAAAGAATATTATAATGATGGTCACACTTCAGTGTCACTACCTGAATCCATACCCAGTTCATTTTATTTCTAGTTACTTCAGAATTTGTCAACCTCTCTCCCTATCCCCCTTTCTCATGTTTATTCAGCATGAGGCACTCAGTAGGCATTTAAAAAACTGCATATGGGATACATGCATGCATTCTAAGTTGCTTCAGCTTTGTCTGACTCTTTGTGACCCTGTGGACTGTAGCCCACCAGGCTCCTCTATCCATGGGATTCTCCAGACAAGAATACTGGAATGGGTTGCCATGTCCTTCTCAAGGAGAATCTTTCAGAACCAGGGATCAGCTGTTTCCTGCCCTGGCAGGTGGGTTCTTTACCACTAGCATCACCTGGGACGCTCAGATACGGGGTACATCTTTCCTATTCAAAGGCCATAAGCATGAGCCTCATTCTGGGGCTTGCTGAAAATACAGTCTCACCCTTACTCAGTTGCTTCTCCCTCTTTGTGGGCAGAGGAGATCTGGCCCTGAACTTCAGAAGGCAAGGGTGGGATGACTTGAGAGAACAGCACTGAAATATGTACATTACCAGATGTAAAGCAGACGACCAGTGCATGTTCGATGCGTGAAGCAGGGCATCCAAAGCCGGGACTCTGGGACCACCCAGAGAGATGAGGTGGGGAGGGAGGGTGGGTCCAGGATGGGCCTCTGGCCGACTCACACCGATGTATGGCAAAAGCCATCACAATACTGTACTCATCCTTCAATTAAAATAAATAAGTAAATTATATACATAGGCAGGACAAGAGCCAAGACAATGAACCCTAAATATGAAAATTGAAATGCATTAGTGGAACCTGATTTCTGGCGGGTCCAGAAAGGAATGATAGGAAGGGAGAGTTCACATTTGAATCAAATGTCTCATGAATGAGAGGAAAAAAGTAAGACATTCTACAACGCTTTTCAAAGAAATGGGGATGGACACACACACACAAACATACTGAATGATGCGTCTATAAAATTGTCCCTGGTTTCTGGCTTGATAGGTAGAAATAACTTACAGTGTACATATTGATCCAGGCAGAATGGCAATTTCAGGCTGGCACTACAACATCGCCAAAATTTTACTATGTGTTCCTAAAACATGGACATCCCAAAACAAAGCTCCATCTCTGGCTGCTCAATTAACCATCAGAAGCGGTGGCACCTCACCTACCCTTCAGATCACAGATAGCATGAAAGGCTACAGAAATGATTAATACTTCCCCCCAACCCTACCTAGCACCCTGGTGGCTCAGCGGTAAAGAATCTGTCTGCAATGCAGGAGACACAGGTTCGATCCCTGCGTTCAGAAGATCCCTTGGAGGAAGGAAATGACAACCCACTCCAGTACTCTTGCCTGGAAAATTCCATGGACAGAGGAGCCTGGCAGGCAATAGTTCATGGGGTCACAAAGAGTTGGCCACCGTTTAGTGACTAAATAACAACAACCACCCTACCCTACAAGCTCACTCTCTCTCTCATAAACACACACACACACACACACAATCTCTCAGATTTAGCACATGAACGTGCACTGATTATTCCTGCTTTTGGATCAGGCAAAATGTGAATTTTAATGTGATGGCCCATCTTGCCTCTGTGAAGGTCAGTAATGCCAAAGAAGTGATTCTCAAACAGGCTCCCATGCTTCACATCTCCTATGTCCTGAGAAGGAAGTCTGGCTTTCAGCTAATGGGATTTCCACTTGGCTCATGGCATTATTGATTCTTTCTTTCTTAGAACCATAAATGTTGACGACAATCTCAGTAAGACGCTGGCAACCTCTTCCACCCTTTCTCCCTCTGGTAGGCAGTTTCGGGGCCATTCCGTATGCAAATCAGAGGCAAGTCCTTGGAAATTAGGAATGTTGATCCCAGGAATTCTGTGTCCTGGATAACACATCAGGGAGTCCCAAGGACACTGCTTACAAAGCTTTGTCAAAACTTCACCTGAGGCCGAGAGAAAACATTCCTTTCATCACATGGTGAAAGATTACGGGGAAAAGTACACAAAAACTTAGAAACGCTCTTGCCAGGAGAAATCCCCCCATGAATCAGGAAATCATCTCTCCTCACTGTCTAATCAATCTCTTCCTTCCACAGTCCAAACACAAGGCTCCTCCCGGGGTGGATGGTCTGTCTTAGAAAGGCAGAAATTCATTATCTCGTCTGCTGGGTGCTACCGTCTCCAGTTAAGTGCAATTATGCTGGTATCGAGCCCCTTCTCACTTTCTCAAAGCCGTGCTATAAACTCTGCATCTGTGAGAAGTTACTTTCCAGTCAGTCTTCATTAAGTGGAATCGTCTCAGAACAATGTCTATTTAATCCGCGGGATGCCCACTAATTTTCTTTTTTAGAATCTGCATCAACCTTAACAGACGTTGGGCGTTTGGTGCCTTAGACACTACACAATTGCAACTCAATGTCTCGTCTGACTTCAGAAGGCCCAGGGGTCACTAGATCGGGGCTATTGAGTCCCAGGAGGTTGGCCATCTCTCATCCCAGAACAGTGCTTTGTAACTGCCTGGATCACTCAAGTAAACCGAAACTAAAGGAGCTTTGTGGCTTCAAGAGTGTCAGGGGTCCAGTAGAGCGTCCATGGATACGTGTGGAGTGAATGAATGATGGCTGAGGGCAACATGCCCTCCCCATGCTTTCATTCCTGGCGTTGTGGGCAGAAATGCAACACGCTCACAAGCTCCAAACAGCGAAGGAAGAGCGAAATGGAATAACTTACTGCGCATCTATTATTAAGCATAGTTTTAACACTGGGCAGGACATGGAGGGCCTTGTGGGTCATAACAAAGACTTGGCCAGACGGGAAGGATGAGGGGAAGGGATAGTTAGGGAGTTTGGGATGGACATGTACATACTGCTATATTTAAAATGGAAAACAAGCAAGGACCTGGTGTAGAGCACTAGGAACTCTGTTATGTGGCAGCCTGGATGGGAGGGAATTCTGGGGGGGAATGGATACATGTATAGGTATGGCTGAGTCCCTTTGCTATTCACCTGAAATGACCACAACATTGTTGATCTGCTATACCTCAATACAAAATAAAAGCTTTTCAAAAAAAGATTCAGCTAGTACAGATTTTGCTGGATAAAGCTGATTTTCCACAAGAAAACTGTAAGGATAAACAAGCATGATATAAAAGAGGGGAAAAAATGCTTGTAATAAACCTGAGATAGCAAGATTTCTCATGGGAGGAAAAAAAAAATCAAATCCAATTAGGTATTTTCAGACTGCATTTCCATTTCCTTTCTGACCCAGGCTTATTTTACCTGAGGTCTTGATGGCATTTTATATCCCGTTATCAAGGAAAATCATCTTCAGAGAAACAGTTTCCTTGGCTCCTCCTGTCTGGCTTTGCAGTGTTACAAGGAGCATGGAGTGGATTTCCTCTCTGAGGCAGCCAATTTCCTAAGCAATTAAATGCTGTTTATGCTCCAAACTCTGTGCTCTGGCTGAAACTGTCAAGCTTGATACTACCTGACTGTTGCCTAAGATGTCGCCCAGGCTAGTTCATTCTACTGTAACTGCCATCCATTAAAATTTCCAATCTGTTCTCTCCTCAAGGGATCACATAGTACTTGGCAAAGGTGCTGCTTCTAAATTCTGCATATTATGCCCTTCTATATAAATATATATTTTTGAAATGGCAGGGTTTGTAAATGACTTTACCAAACGGATACCCCAGTCTGCTATCCTCTTACAGGAAAGGCCACGCTGTGTGGCTTGTACGTGCAGACACTCTGGTGCTGGCTTCTTAAAAAGAACATTAATGCAGATGCCGAGCTTTCCTGAAATTCCTCCATGGGTCACAGCGCCAGGGAGCACGTTTCTGTCATTTCCTGGTGTGGACACGATCGAAAGTGGTATAGCTGATGTAGTACATTTAGCTGAAACTACACAATGTGCTAGAGATAGTAGTGTTAGTTGCTTAGTCGTGTCCAACTCTGAGACTCCGTGACTGTAGCCCGCCAGGCTCTTCTGTCCATGGGATTCTCCAGGCAAGAATACTGGAGTGGGTTGTCATTCCCTTCTCCAGGGGATCTTCCTGACCCAGGGATCAAACCCAGATCTCCTGTGTGGCAGGCAGATTCTTCACTTGTCTGAGCTACAGGAAGACAATGTGCTGGAGAGTGAAGGAAAAATGATTTGTTCCGAGATCAACATTCCTGCTTGAGAAGGGTGTTCTTTCTCACTCTGCCCACTCCTTACAGATTCTGGTCTGAACAGAAAAGTGAGAGGGTGTCTACATTTGCATGTTATATGCTTTTTATTAAAGGGACAGCCACAACCTATGTATTCATGATGGCAGGGCTCGCCTTTGTAGAGAGGCAGAGCACGTGCCAAGGGGCATTGCTAAGAGGGACTCCACAGTTATGTCAACTAAAGAAGGTTCCACGAGGACTAAGTCATTGGCCACTGTAGCTGCTGGCTTTCAACATAGCCTGAAAGGAATTCAGAGGAGGGATTAGGCATGTGGCACTCTGGGCTCTGGGAAAACCGACAGAATGGACCTCCAGATAGGCAGATATTTTGAGGAGGAAGTTTCATGAGCCCAGATTCTTGCCTTGTCCCTCACAGAGAAAAGTACTAAAACTGTTTACCAAGATGTCTGTTCCTCGTGATGAGCAGCAACCTTCTACTGAGATGCCTGCTTGGTGGCAGGTAGCCCCTTCACCAAAATCACGCATACGCTTCCTCCTTTACCTGTAACTCTGGAAAAGCTCCTCAGAGCCATCTTGAGAGGCTGTCTTCTGAGCTGTAGTCCTCAGTAAGACACCGAATAAACTCAACCCACAGCTCTCACAAGGTGCATTTTTCAAAAAGTTTTCCAACTCCACAGTTTCAGAGGGGCATTTCAGTGGCAATTACATCTGATTAAGGGTCCCCAAGGCCAAAGGAGAGGATGAAGACTAGAAGCAGAAGTCTTTTTTTAAAAAAATTCTTTTTTAGGACTTCCTTGGTGGCCCAGTGGTTAAGAATCTACCTCTCAATGCAAAGGATGCGGGTTCAGTCTCTGATGTGGAAAGATTCTACAGGTTGTGGGGCAACTAAGCCCGCCCTAGAGCCTGAGCTCTGCAACCAGGGCAACCACAGCAATGAGAAGCCTGCGCACAGCAAGTGCAGAGTAGCGACCCCTCACCGCAACCAGAGAAAGCCCACACGTGGCGACAAAGACTCAGGGAAGCCAAAGATAAATGAATAAATAAATAAATGACTTTTTTTTTAATTCTTAAAAAAAATAGAATGTCAACTTTTTATCTTCCGAAAATAGGTCTGGGGCAGCTTTTCAAGTTTCCTTTAGTGAAAACACACAATCCACTTTGAACACCGCCAGCTAGGCTCTAAAACACTCCCAAGGATAAATCACGTCTCTCCTCTCCTAAGAGGCCTTCATGACTTCTGCACTGTTGATGGAGTAAAACCCAGATCCAGCGGCAGCCCTTGGGGCTCCCCCATCTGGCCCCACACTGGGTTCCCAGCGTCACCTTCACTTCTGTGAACTTCCAAGCGGCTCTCACGTTCCCCAGAGGAGGCAACATGCCTCTCTCCTTCTGCACCCAATTCCCCATCTGCTTCCTGGCATCTTTATTCCTAGGGCTCCCGCTTCCGACAAGAATGTCTTTGGGCCCTTTATTCTCCTGGAGGGGGGAAGAAATTCTTGTTTCTCTTGCAAGGTTCAAGCTCTGCCTCCTCGGTGAAAGCTTTCTTGACACCTTCCTCAACATCACGCACACGTGTCCCCAAGTTCCCCAGCTGCTCACATACTGATGGAGTGTCACTGGCTTTGTCACAGGGCATCGTTTCCTTGGAGACACCCGTGTGTGGCCAGCGACCACAACCTGTGTCCTCTCTTTAAAACCTGACATGCCCGATAACAGAGGAGGGGTTGACCGCAACTCTGATCCAGAAGGAAACAGAACTCACACACATCTCCTCCTACCTTCAAAATCTGGACCCTCCCCAATCATCTGCGGTTCACTGCAGCAGGTACTAAAGCCTCCGTCTGTCTCTCCCAGGGTCTCAAACCCGGGAGACGAGCACAGCAAACAATCAAAGAAATGAAACGCTCTCACTTCTAAACCTCATTCTTCTGCAGCTGTTAGCAGGGTCCCTTCCACCCCGGCTCTGAAGACAGAGGGGCCCTCTTCTACATTTCTCTTCTGTCCTGCACATGCCCCCAGCCTGATGAGCCTTTGGGGAAGCTTGGTTAAGAGCCCAGTGGAGGTGCAGACCCTACAGATCAGCAGGAGCCCTGGGACCGCCCGGCCCCGCAGGAGGAGACACAGGCCCATTCAACACGGGTGGGAACCTGGCAGCCTGCTTTGCAGTTAGTACAGCTCTCCTGCTCGTCGTTGCATGAATTTTGTGAGTGATGAACGCACCCGATCAGGGAGAACTCAGGGGCAAGGACCGGGTGGGGGCCGGGTTCTGTCCCGGGAGCATGAGGAAGCCCAAGCGGGTGACACCAGCTCTATGAGATCAGGATGCAGAGGGCCAGGAGAGACGCCCAGGGCCTCGGCGCCTGGGGAGGGCGCTGGCCGGCGCGGACGCAGAGGAAGCCAGCGCCAGGCTCCTACCTTTGAGCTTCTCGGCCAGCAGGGCGGCCTCGTGCTCCGAGTAGTGCATGATGGGCGGTGGCGAGGGCGGCCGCAGGCGGTCCTCCTCCAGCTTGCGCCGGTGCCGCTCCTCGCGGGCGCGCATCCGCTGCTTGCACTCCCACTCGTAGAAGTCGTCCCGCGCCTGGGCAAAGTCCACGTGCAGGCGGCCCGAATCCTTTTTGTCCGTGCTGGACCCTAAGCGCATCCGGTAACCTGAAACCAACGGGGGAGCCTCTGGTCACATCACAGGGTCACGACATGGTCCTGTGCCACTGTCGACAGTCGGGTCCAGGCCATTCAAGGTGAACCTAGGAGCTCTTGCTGACCTCTTTTTCCCTTAGGAAGGACATCCTTCCCAGGGGAGGTGGCAAGCTGCCGTCCTCTGCGATTTGGAACGGGCCAGGGCAGCTAAACTCTTCCATGGGAGGTGATCTCCAAGCCAGTGTTACCAAGATGATCACAAGAACCAGGACACCTATCCTAACCCCTTCTTCCCTCTGGCTTCCAGGAAGCTCACAAACAAATGGAGCAGGGAGCTTTTTCTCTATCCACCCCTGCTTTTTATGGCCTCAATTTTCTATTTTCAATGTACTGTAACTCTGCCTCATAAGCTCACTTTCATTCTTTTTAGAAAGTGATGGAGTGTGCGTAAAGAAAGAATATCTATGATGTTTAAAAAGGTCTACGTAGTAAATTCCACCACACCTCACTCACAGGCTATCGCTTCATTCTCCTATTGCTTCGTTCTGCCACTCCGTTCTCTCTCTCGGCAGCTGCAAAAGACAACTACCATGGCAATTTGGCAATGTTGTTTTATTTCTACTTATCCTCTGGGGCACACAGGAGAATATTTTACCTTCAATCAAGAGGCCTTCCTTATAGCCCTCCAGCACCTCATCTGGCACACAGCACTGCATGGATTGTTTGTGTGTAATCTCTGAGAGCCACAGGAACCCGTGTGAGAACCCAGAGCTAGACCAAAAGGAAAAAAAAAAGGGGGGCCCGGAGGTCTCTGGGGGCTACACAACTTACAGAGATTATGAGCCGCAATTGGAGCTGAGACATCAACACACACGGAACTGCAACCGGACCGCCAGCCTAACTTCAAATGGAGGAGGCTTGGCTTTGAGGTTGCTCTTCAGTTTGGGATGCTCGGATTTTAGAAACATAAATTCAGGTCCCAGCAGGATCCCAGCTGTCGGGGGCCACCAGAAGAGAGAGCAGAAGGAGGACTTCTGCCGTGTGGGGACCGCGCACACGAGCCACCACTCCGAGATGCCGGGTGGCACGGCGCTGACGCTTGAACTCTCGTGGTGGATTTCAGCGGACCGTCTCAGTATCTGGGGTTGAAACTGAGCCGAAAATCCCAGGATGGCCTGGCGCCTCCCCAGGAGGGCACTTCACATCTTTGAAAAGTTACAAACGTAAAACTGATCTCACATCTGATTCCTCTTATGACCGTCTCCCTTCCAGGTTTAAACAATATTCTCCCCAAATGGGAAGACATAACAATACCTATCAATACTGATCACAGAGGACCAGTATTAATGCTAAAGCAGAGTGTATCTTGGCTGTGGGCCGTGGAGAACTTAACAAACCAACAGGCCATGGTAATATATACCTAACAGCTGAGCAGGAAGAATGGCCTAAGACTGGCCAGCTGTCCCAAATGGCCAAGAAACTTTCCCCTGCTCGGGTCCAGAACATCACTTTTCAGACATTTCTGATTCCAGAAAGCACCCCCTCTTTCACCCAAACACCATCATTAAGGCTCTTAAAAGAGCCTGTGATGAGGCCGAGTCTAAATTTAACTTGGCCTTCAGATGTGATCATGGTCCTAAAATTAGACAGGCCATCCAGCTGGGCTCTGGCTTGCAGAAAAGCTTGCACATGGGAGGGGCAGCCTGTCTGCCTTCCCGCCCCTCCCAATCAGCCTTTCAGATCTTTCCAGAACAATGCTGCACCCGGGCAGGGGAGGCTGGAGGTGAGGCCTTTGCTGTGGGCTCCTTCTGCTGCCAAGGGGCAGTCAGGTGGGGGGCCAGGTCAGAGCTTGAAAAAAAAAAAAATAGCATCAAGGCATAAATTTGGGACTTTCAAGGGCCTAAATTTGGAAGTATTCATCTCTGGCAGTGTACTATGAGGTCTCTGACTGGGTCTAAACACTGTGCTATGTCGGTGTTGAAAGCACCTCTGATTTATTCTAACCCCTTCATTTAATAAGGTGGGATAAACTCACAGTTTATTGGTAGAGCTGTGATTAGGATCTGAAAACCCAGGGCAAGGCTCCTGAGAGGCCAGTCCTATTTTATCATCATCAGGATATTTGTGTTAAAAACAACCACTTTCTGAATGGTTCCCATGCTGCATATGTCCTGCTAGGTGCTTAGTATCCATTATTCCCATTATTTGGATTTATTCCTCCTAATCATCTGATGAGGTAGCAGTGTTACTGTCTCAATTTTGCAGATGAGAAAACAGAGGCTCAGAGAGAAGTTATCTTGCCCGAGGCATGTGAAACCCAGTGCCAAGCACTCAACAGAATTCCTGGTTGTCTAATAGATTACTCTGATGCTGTAGCTCAAGAGTTGCAAGAAACATGTATGCTGTACAATCTTTCTGTGTTTTGTCTTCCATCTCCATTTTGGAATCCGGTTAGGTTTTTGCCCCAGTTTGTCAGGTTTTATTGGAATAAAGGTTTTAAAGTTCTCCAGGTCACTATTTAGCACAGGGATATCTCTGCAGTACTGGAATAACCCCAAGGCTTCTGGGGTTTGCAAGAGAATTTGATGGCCATAGGGGCTGACGGCAGAGAAGGCAATGGCAACCTACTCCAGTGTTCTTGCCTGGAAAAGCCCATGGATGGAGGAGCCTGGTAGGCTGCGGACCATGGGGTTACTAAGAGTCTGACCCAACTGAGCGACTTCACTTTCACTTTCTTCATGCTTTGGAGAAGGAAATGGCAACCCACTCCAGAGTTCTTGCCTGGAGAATCCCAGGGATGGGGGAGCCTGGTGGGCTTCCATCTATGGGGTCGCACAGAGTTGGACATGACTGAAGCGACTTAGCAGCAGCAGCAGCAGCAGCAGCAGCAGGGGCTGACTGTTGAAGTTAAGAAAATCTGGTAGTAATGTTCAGACTTTTTTTTCCCCCTATTCTTTTCTCACCTTTCCTCACTAGCTTTGCTTCAGGAAGAGGGAGGTGGTATGCAGAGTGACAGACTGAAATGTGCAGATGAAGAAAGAGAGGGAAGGAATAGCAGTGAATTAAATCCAAAAAGACGTCCTTCGAATGCTCTGCGATTCTTAGACTTGGCAAAGACCTTGTTGACAGGCTCCGTGTGAAATAGGATGGGAAGAGAGTAGGGCACAACCTCTAAAAGAATGACTTGGCCACAGGACATGACAAAGACTGGTTAGAACCAACTGGGCCCAAGACGGTGGGAGACTGGACTTCCAGTAGACCTTGAGCCTTATCATGGGCTCCGTGTAATATATTAGTGTGTGCTAAATGACACACCGCTAGCATTGGGACAATTCTGAGGCCAACCATAAAAGGTCGAAAAGTGGGCAGTGGCCCAATACCTGGAAATCTCCACCCCTTCCCTCAAATAGTTTGAATAATCCTCCCACTCATTAGCTTATAAAATAACAGCTCCTAAAAATGAACCATGCCATGTTTCAGGGCTCTCTCTTGCCTTCTGAGATGGCCTACATTCTGTCTGCGGAGTGTGTTTCTCTCTAAATAAATCCACTTCGTACCTATCACTTCATTTCCGAATTCTTTTGCGATGGAGGGAGAACCTTAAATTCACTGGGAACACATGTACTTGCTCCAACACCCACACGACGGAAGGCAGCCTTACACTCCTAGTTTTGACATCTGTAAAAACCGCCTGTAAGTGGCACCAGAGAAGAAGGGCTGGCGGGTGGGCTTAGCCAGGCTAACTGCACGAGCAAATGGGCAGGGAGACTAGGCCTCCCCTAGGCCAGGATCACCTCCCGTAAGGCACTGATCTTAAACCGGTGGTGCCCTGCTGTCTAGAAAGTGAACCACTTCTGAAAAACGGAAATTACGCTGAGAGAGGGCTGTATTCCCCCCCCGAGAATTACATCTAATAATAACAGCAGTCCTCGGGAGTCATAATATTGCTTCTCAGCTAATAAGCACTTGAGGACATTGATTAGAAAGCCAATGGAATCCCTAAAGCCTGGATGGTAGGAAACCATGCCTGCAGCCTAGAGGTGCGCTCACAGACTTTGAGGTTCTGGCACCCAGGGGAAAAGGCCGAATTTCTCCTTTCCAGCCCCAAATTGTGAGCGCTTTTATTGCACATTAAGGCCAAAGGGAATATGCTCATTTAATATTACAAAACACCACCAAAGAGCCGGGGGGGTCGGGGGGGGGGAAGCCCCTTATGTAATGCAAAGTACCAGAAAGGTAAATGGCTTTATCAACCATGAACTCCTCGGCGAAACGGATGTGACAGAAATTCTTCTTGCTTTTCCGAATCGCTGTGATGTCACCGCACTGCTCAAAGACTTCCTGGATGATCTCCTCGGTGGCGTTTTCCGGTAATCCTCCAACAAAGACAGTCTTACACCCGGGAGGTCGTTCTCTTGTGGAGGGGGGTGGAAGATCTGAGAATCACAACCAAACACAGGGTGTTTTGCCTTTTACTTATTTTTGCTCCATTTTATTTTATTTTTCTTTTCTCTGGTTCACCTGGCAAAAGTCACACTCGCAGACTAACTTTCTCTATTCTGAGCGATGATGAACATCTTGAGCGGCAGACACGGATGGGGGTGTCCTGTTTTCAGGGCCTGCCTCCTTCCCACCTCTCCGTTCCTCTCTGCTCCTTTCTACAGAGTGGCTATGCCCATCCACAAACAGAGATAAAGCAAATGTGAGCATAAGTTCATTTCTCCTTCATAATACAGAGGCCCAGACAACCGGCGGGGGCAGGGGGAAGCCTTCAGAAATGACAAAGCATGATGCAATAACAACTTGCTGGAAACCTGAGGCTGGTTATCTGCTTTGTCTTTCTGGGGTATAATGGAGCGACGAGGCAGAACGGAAACAGCCGCAAAGCGGGCATAGTACTTACTTGGCTGGGAAACGGCGGGCCTGAAAAAAAATATGCTTTCAAAAAAAATTATTCACATTTAAATGAGCAAACTCCCAAATTTGAGGGAGGCTGTATAAAAAGATAAAAGGTACACTGTCACAACATTTTACCTAGTTTATATGTAGATTACTAAAGCAATCTTCTAGAAGGTCCACTTTAAAAAGGCAACACTGATTAATATGAATAAAAAAAAATCCAGCTATTTAAGCCCATAAACTTAGTATCAGAAGTTAAATTAAAAAAAAGAAAACTGGCCTATTCATTTCATCAAATGTATGCTTCCTTCAAGTAAAGGCAATCTGGCCCAGGAGCTCGCAGATGTGGGCTCCCCCCACCAAAATTGCTAACTGCCAAATTAATTCCGTTTTCCATCTAGCAAAACACATTTCAGAGTTTCTCTCCTGCATTGGTGAAGATGGATGGAAGTGTTCACATATTTCACACTCTGATCCGCAGCAAATGCTAGACTTCATTGAGCGCAAAAAAAGATTCTTAATGCTGGTTATACATCCCCAATCAAACGTGTGCCCTTCATGGTGTCGATTCAGCTCCTGGAAAGACACAGGGACCCACAGACTTTTTCTGTTCTAGAGACAAAGGACTTCTGTAGCGTGATTCCCGCTCTGTGTACCAAAGTGGGAGAACTTTTGAGTCACATTCAGAAAATGAATACTGTATTTAAAAAAAAGAAAGAAATTAAAACTTGATGATCAAATACTGCTCACAGATGCCACTTACTTGGATTTTGAGGGAAAAGAGTACAACTTTTGCAGTGGATTATTTCTTTGACGACAGCCACTTCTGTTGGCGGTGGGGGTGGTACCAGCCCCAGGCCTGGTATCATCGGATTAATAGGGGTGATCCCAGTCATCATGTTGAGGCCTGGATCAAAGCCTGGTACACAGATCGAGTCTGTAAAGTACATAAGATATCATTTTGGCTGGTGGATCTTAGATCAATTTCTGTGGTTACTTTGCTGTTTTCCCGCAAAGGTGATTTGACTTCCAGTTTTCTATTTTTTAGGAATTTCTCTTTGGCATAAATATAGTAATACAGAAAGGTAACGAGTAAAGATGAACTTAATGCTTCATGGAAAAGAAGATACATTATTTAAAATATTAACACAGCAGGATAGAAGATAGCCTATTAGAGTGTAAAACCATGAACCAGGAAGCTCTGCTATTATTGTCAACTCTAGTTTCTGTTTCTTAACTTCCAATGCAGATGTGACTGCCTTACGACCAAGGAGGCAGGGAGAATGTATTTAACACTGAAGTGCCCAGTGAATCCAACTGTCAACCTGGTTTTATCAAAAGAGGCTTCTTATCCAAATGACCTAGATTTAAGAAAAGTCCAATACTTTATAAAAGTGCATACTTTATACTGATGCATTCAGGTCCAACCTATCCTATTTCCACCAGGAAATAAAAAAACAAAGAGTGATTATAATTACGAAGGCTGGGTTAGATACATTATCTGCATACTCCGTCGAATCTGACTCTTTGCAATCCCATGGACTATAGCCCGCAAGGCTCCTCTGTCTATGGGATTCTCCAGGCAAGAACACTGGAATGGGTAGCCATTTCCTTCCCCAGGGAATCTTCCTGACCCAGGGATCAAACCCACATCTCTTGTGGCTCCTGCACTGGTGGGTGGATTCTTTAACACTGAGACACCTGGGAAACCCATGGGTTAGACACATGTGGGCATTAAATTACCTATATACATTTCTGAGTTCTGTGGGATAATCACACATTCTTCCTCTAATTCCATCAGCAAATAATTGACTACCCTTCTGAAATCTTTATTGTTGAATAAAAAAAACACAGCTTTATACCCTGCAATAAAAATGGAAGGGCACAAAAAGGATGGGTTTTCCAATATAAACACTGAATTTTTTTTTTTTTTAGTGTGATAATAAAAGAAGTCATTTCAAAGGGATATAAAGGGACTTTTTTTTTTTTTAATTAGTAAGGCCTTTCTAAGGGTAGGGATTGTTACAGTGTACTGAGTTTGTGAGTAGCTGCAAGGAGATCTCTCTCCTGAGGCTTCTTCTGTTTTCAGATAACAAATACTCTCCCTGGTGGCGTGGTACTGCTCCCAGGCAGACAGATCAGCAGCTCAGACGCCTCTTGAGGTAGGCATGGTGACCTTCCACAGCGGTTCTTGGGAATGAAGTTTTCTTCTCTAATTTCTCTTTTTTCCACCATTATTCTAGCTCATTCCCCTTCTTCCCTCCTGCCCCCTCTCCTTTGAGGTTCTCCTGTCCAGCTGGTGCCTCAGGCCCTTGGGAGGCCTTACTCTTTGCTTGCCTGAGCTGACAGGTCAGCTATTCCCAGAGGCAGGAGAGGAAGGGACAACTCCAGGCTTTGTTTGCTAAGACAGGCCAAGACAGAGGCCCGGCATCGACTTTCCCTTTCCTGGAAGAAGCCTGTTAGAGCTTTCTTCCAGCTACTTGGGGTGTTTCCGCTCCTCTTCTGGGCTGAACGGAAGCAGCAGCAGGGTGAATGATCCTGATTTATGACCCCAAGAGGACCACTGGCCTATTTATGAGGAGATCCATTTAATCTGACTGCATACCAGCCTCACTGCAGTAAAAGGAGGTGGGGTTTTGGGTTTGGTTTTTGCTTTTCTTTTTTTAAAGAAACCCTCCATGTAAATGCCAAAGAAGCACTGTCTTTCAAAGCAGTTGCCCTGACGTTCTAGGGCCTTCTTCTATGTAATCACGTCTCTCACGTGGGGTTTTGAGTGGATGCTCTCTGTGAGCGCGAGCCTCTGAGGACTCCAGGATTCTGTAGATAACTGCTCAGAACAAAGTGAGGTACACATATCAAAACCTGGGAGTGACAGGGACAGGTCTAACACTCTGGTTATTCACCTGAAATTTTCATGAAGTTTCAGTCTTATTCCCATTTCACGGATAAACTAATCAAGGCTTAAAGCCGGAAAGTGAGATTTCCAACATCATAGAGCGAACAAATGGCAGAGTCAGAACGAGGGCCCAGGTCTCTGGCTCTGGTTTTAAATACATCTCTTTTTATAACCACTTGAAAGCTTCCACTGAGAATGACCCAATGCTATCATTCACATAATGCATGTCGCTTCCCTGGCGGCTCGGAGGTTAAAGCATCTGCCTGGAATGCAGGAGACCCAGGTTCGATCCCTGGGTCGGGAAGACACCCTGGAGAAGGAAATGGCAACCCACTCCAGTACTCTTGCCTGGAGAATCCCACGGAGGGAGGAGCCTGGTAGGCTACAGTCCACGGGGTCGCAAAGAGTCAGACATGACTGAGCGACTTCACTTTTCACTACAAATGGACTCTACTCTTAAAAAAAAAAATCAAGATATAGCCTTCTGATCCAGATGCCAATTCTAAAGGAGAAGGTCTATAATAGAATGGCTTCCAACATCATCATCAGTGACATAACATATTGGCTTCTAAGGAGAATTATATTAGAAATAGACATATTGCCAAGGGGAATATTGGCATGGTGATGCCTTTATTTAATTTCATTCCATACATGAGATTTGTCTGTTTCTTTCCTGGCCTGGCTCTTACTATTGTTTGCCAACACAGGGTGATTTAACGCTGAAACCACTCAGGACTGCAAACCCTGAAATGAGAGCTCTGTGCATTGCAATAACCAGATGTTTCCCCAAATGAGACGAGGGGTCCAGCCCTTGAGTTCTCTTTTAGTTGTAGCAGACTTCTGTTTTCTTTTTGAAGGGCAAATAAATAAATACATCTTCAGAAATAGACACAAAAGATTAACAACTCTTGAGCAAAAATTTGAATACACAGCAAGTTACTTTGCTTTTTCTGAGACGTGAATACAAAGAGATTGGGGAGGGCTTAATGAAATCAGCAAGGTGAGTGCAGTAGTCTGAAAAGCACTTAGCAAGGAATTAGCGCTTAAATTACATTGGACCTCAAAGAATCTGAGATTCTGTATTTGAGGGGCAGAGGTAAAGATTAGACTTAAAAAATTATGAACCCATTACTTTTTAACAATATATGAACACTTGAAAACTGTTTTCTCAAATAGCACAGGAGTCTATTTTGGACGAATGCATTAAAGAAAATGCACAAGTTTTGAAGGTGTGAGAGACACGTGCATAACAAGACAAAGGTGAGGAGACAACGGATGCTCGCAGAGTCAGTTCCTTGTCTTGCTCTGAACTTGAGAGATGGTGAGCTCTAATTCCACTCAGTGAAAAGAGGGAGGAGGTGGGAAACTCCTCCATTCAATTGAGCCATGACAAACCTGGAGATCGTATTAAAAAGCAGAGACATCAGTTTGCCGACAAAGGTCCACATAGTCCAAGCTATGGTTTTTCCAGTAGTCATGTACAGATGTGAGAGTTGGACCATAAAGAAGGCTGAGTGCCAAAGAACTGATGTTTTTGAATTGTGGTGCTGGAGAAGACTCTTGAGAGTCCCTTGGATGGCAAAGAAATTAAACCAATCTATCCTAAAGAAAATCAATCCTGAATATTCATTGGAAGGACTGATGCTGAAACTCCAATACTCTGGCCACCTGATACGAAGAGCCAACTCACAGGAAAAGACCCTGATGCTGGGAAAGGTTGAGGGTAGGAGGAGGAGAGGGTAGCAGAGGATGAGTTGGTTGGATGGCATTATTAACTCAGTGTATGTGAGTCTGAGCAAACTCTGGGAGATAGTGAAGGACAGAGGAGCCTGGCGTGCTGCACTCCACTGGGTTGCAGAGAGTCAGACACGACTGAGTGACTGAACAACGACAAGTATATAATAGAACTTTCTTCTACAGTTTCTTTCTTCAGAAACTGTACTTAAGCAAGAGGAAGCATCATTTATTGCCAAGTTTGTGGCCAGGTCCAGCTGCTCTATGGCTAGCTGCAATCACAGAGACAGCAAGGCTGTAGTTCAGAAAATGTTTTAATTGTCTTTCCCCAATTGGACAAGACAAAAACAAAAACAAAAGTCCTGTTGAATCGGTTTCGTGTTTTATCAGCCAGATGACCATTTTTCAGAGGGCGAGCTGTGGTTTGTGTTGCAGGCTTTCGAGGTATGGCAGTTGAATCCATCCATTCATTCATTCCTATGACACGTGTTGGGCACATACAATTGCCTGGATCTGGAGTTACACAGGTAACAGCAACACGTTCCCAACTTGGGAGAAATCACAGAGTTTGAAGAGAGCAGGAAGGGTGAGGACTACTCAGCAGAAGAGCTGAGACATGTGAACAGAGGCGCAAAGGGCTAAGAGTTGTCCAGGAAGGGGCCAGCCAGGGGGAGCCTGATAGGAGAAGTCCCAATAATCCTGAGGCCATAGTCCAGGGAGCATGTGACGGTGTGGCTGTGATGTGATGAGGGGATCTTGCCGTTTGAGCCAGTGCAGCATCACCAGATGGCGGCCACTGAAGGCCAGGTGTGCCCTCTGCCAGGCCAGAGGCCCCAGGCGGGGTTCTGTGCTGCCCTCCATCCCTCCTGCTCTCTTCAACTGCTGCCCTGAGCAGTGGCTTGCCCCTTTTCTGTCCTTCCAGGCATTGCCTCAGTAAAGAACCCCATATTTAAGGCGAGCACTAGATCCCATTTGAAAGAAAGGCAATACATAGTATGGTCAAGGCTGGACAGAACTGAGTTAGGTGTGGGCTGGACTGTGGCCAAATGTACGCTGTCAGTGCCAAGAACAAGGGCAGCCCAGGAACACAGCGCTCTAAGAGAAGAAAAGAGAAAAAAGGTGGGAATCAGGCCAACTGGTAGCATCTGAGGTCTGGTGATGGCGAGAGATCGTGAGCAGCAGACAAAACATGAAGCTAGGCTGGCCGACTTTGCCAGGAGACACTGTCTGTAGGTCACAAAGTCTGAGCCACCAAGGTCCACGGTTCTGACTCATTCCAGGGGAAACTGGAGTTTGGCAACAACACCACGGGGTCACAGGTCAAGAAAAACTAGGCAATCGGGCAGGTTACCTGAGTGGAGACTCAGGCTGGAGAAGTGAGACACTCCTAGACACCAGGAGTGATGCCTGGGGTTTGCAGGAGGAAGCAGACACTCTGGTTATAGGTCCCAGAGTACAGGGCAGGAAACTGCCAGGTCAACCCAGCGGGATGCTGAGTCCCAGAAGCAGGGTGCTGGGGTCCCCTTCCTCCTACCAGAGGAAGCCCAGGGAGCTGCCAGGCGTGGGGTTCAGGGCCCAGGACATGCACAGGCAGAGACAGGCTGGAGGGGTCCCAACAGACATGCAGTAACTCCCCTCCTTTCTCAAGAAGTGCTGACTCAAAATATGATCTGTCATCACTTGACAGAGAAACCACGGGGTATATGGGGACATTCTTTTTCTTGGAGTTGAGGATGGTGACACTGTTTTTTGCAAGGGTTTCTCACTGCAGCTGACAAGTCTTGCTTCCGTAAGATCAGTTAAGCTCATGGATTATTAAGGTAATACGTTTTCCAATCCAGGTCCGCCTTTCCTTTAATAGCCTTAAAAATCATTTCATGATCAACCAGGAAAAGCAGATGCTAAAAAGGGTGACCTTGAAGTAGACAGACGTGGGCAAGGCCAGGTGAACAGAAGTTAAATTCCTTAACTTCTCTCAGCTTCAGCATCTTCATCAGGTAAAGGTGAACATGAACACTGGTCACACTACATCCACAAAATGGGAGCGTCAGAGAGGACAGTCTACAGGACAGTCGGGTACACACGTGTACGTGCCGAGTCTGCAGTCAGATGGCCTATGGGCAGGCCCCCCTGGTCTCCCACATACTGGCTGTGCGACCTCAGGAAACTGAACTAACCGTGTTAAATCTCACTTATGATAGCCATAAAATGGGCATAATCATATTTCAACCTCAATATTCTTGGGTAGATTAAACAGGATTAAATAAAAACCCAAAGTGTTTGACATAACATCTAACATATGGTAGTTCAGTTCAGTCGCTCAGTCGTGTCCGACTCTTTGCAACCCTGTGAATCGCAGCACGCCAGGCCTCCCTGTCCGTCACCAACTCCCGGAGTTCACTCAGACTCACGTCCATCGAGTCAGTGATGCCATCCAGCCATCTCATCCTCTGTCGTCCCCTTCTCCTCCTGCCCCCAATCCCTCCCAGCATCAGAGTCTTTTCCAATGAGTCAACTCTTTGCATGAGGTGGCCAAAGTACTGGATTTTCAGCTTTAGCATCATTCCTTCCAAAGAACACCCAGGGCTGATCTCCTTCAGAATGGACTGGTTGGATCTCCTTGCGGTCCAAGGGACTCTCAAGAGTCTTCTCCAGTAAGTATGCAACGAATCGTAACGGTTGCCTACGACATTAATATGGATTTTCATATCTACTTAATGTAACCTTTAATAAGTATGTTATCAACATCATATACATAAAACATCATCATGGGGCTCCCCTGGTGGTTCAGTGGTAAACAGTCCACCTGCCAATGTAGGTGACACAGATTCCATCCCTTATTCAGGAAGATTCCACATGCCTCAGAGTAACTGAAGGAAACCAACCCTGAATATTCACTGGAAGGACTGATGCTGAAGCCCAATACTTTGGTCACCTGATGCAAAGAGCCAACTCATTAGAAAAAACCCTGATGCTGGGAAAGATTGAAGGAAGGAGGAGGGGCAACCGAGGATGAGATGATTGGATGGCATCACCAACTCAATGGACATGAATTTGAGCAAACTCTGGGAGATAATGGAGGACACGGGAGCCTGGCGTGCTGATGTCCATGGGATTGCAAAGAGTCGGACGCGACTTAGCAACTGAACGACATCTAAGCCCATGTGTCACAACTACGGAGCCTGTGCTCTGGAGCTGGGGAACCACATCTATGGAGCCCAGGCACCACAAAAACTGAAGTCCACGCACCCTAGAGCCTATGCTCGGCAACAAGAGAAGCCGCTGCAGTGGGAAGCCCGTGCACTACAACGGAGATCAGCCACTGCTCGCCAAAACAGACACACGCCTGCACAGCAGTGAAGACCCAGCGCTGGAGTGTTAGCTCAGTCGCGTCCGACTCTCTGCGATCCCATGGACTATAGCCGGCCAGGCTCCTCGATCCACGGGATTCTCCAGGCAAGAATACTGGAGTGGGTTGCCATTTCCTTCTCCATGACGCAGCACAGCCAAAAATAAATAAATACATAAAATTATCTTTAAAAAATCATGATGATGGTAAATTTTATCTGACTAGCATTTGAATGCTGGACTTTGGCTAGGTACTTGGCCTGCAAAGACAAAGATGGGAGTCCTTTCTTCGCGAAAGCAACAGTCTAGTGGCAGAAACCACGACACAGGAAATGACAATACCGTGTGAGAACTGTTGTGGAACATTTAACCAAGAAGTGCTATGGAAACACAGAGAAGGGGGCGTCAGAACCCGTTTGGGGCAGGGGTTGTCATGGCTTAAACTGTGTCCCCCCAACAGGTGTGTTGAATTCCTAATTCCCCTAGGAAGCTGAGAACGTGACTTTATTTAGAAATGGGTCTTTGCGGATGTGATCAAGTTAAGGTAAGGTCATACTCTGCCTAGGGCGGGCCCTATCTAACAGGACGGGTGTCCTTATAAGAAGAGGAAAGACACAGACAGACACACAGAGAAGGTGGAAGCAGTGACTGAGAGGAGGAGGCTGCAAGCCAGGGAATCCCACGGAGCACTGACGAAAACCAGCAGCTAGGAGAAAGGAGTGAAACGGATTCTCCTCTAGATCCTTCAGAGATAGGACAGCCTGCGAACACCTTGATTCCGGACTTCTCGCTTCCACAACCATGAGAGAAGACATTTCTGCTTTAAGCCCTCCCACTCTGTTCTCTGTTATGACAGCCCCAGGGGACTGATCCAGAGGGACAGCATCACTGAAGGTATCCAGGGCGGGGGTGACAGCTGACCTGAGTCTTAAAAAGGATGGCTTCTACATACGCACTGGGCGTATAATATTTATTTCCACAACATCCTTATCAGGATCAGAAACACAAAGATAGTTCTAAATAGTCTCTTAGAAGAAGTGTTCAAAGCCAGTCCCCAGTGGGCAGTGCAGCCCTTCGGTTTTTCCTCGTGGAAAAACAATCCTTGAAGACTGCCATATATTTGTCGAGAACCATCTGATCACACAGACTGAACATTAATGTAATCGTGTACTTTTAAACAGTTACATGAGGCTTCCGAGGTGATGCTAGTGATAAAGAATCTGCCTGCCTATGCAGGCAGACGTAAGAGACACAGGTTCGATCCCTGGGTTGGGAAGATCCCCTGGAGGGAGGCACAGTAACCCACTCTAGTACTCTTGCCTGGAGAATCCCACGGACACAGGAGCCTGGTGGGCTACAGTCCATGGGCTCACAAGAGTCAGACACAACTGAAGTGACTTAGCATGCGCACTAACTAGCAGAATCTTTAGGAAAGCAAAGTTGAAAATGCCGCTGTGATCTTCCCAAAGAGACCCGGAGGCGGAGAGATGTGTGTGCCATTTAATGCCAAGGTGCATATCCGAAGTAAGCTCCTGGAGCCCTGCCCGGCTGTGCACGCCTTCTAGACAAAGACCTCACCCCATCAGTAAAGCCCTCTGTCTCCTTCTAGGGCAGATGCAACGCTGGCAGTTAGAGGAAACGCAGCTGTCAACAGCTAACTTGAGACAGAAGATCTGTGCCCGTGTCTGTAAACATGACATGACGCCAAGTGAACGGGATTTTCAAAACTTCTGACTGAAACTGGTGCAGAGAAGACCTGACGGCTGGAAAGGGTTCTGTCAGATTTTTCTAGCAACATGCACGTGGGAACCAGATACATTCTGATGGAGTGGGAGGTAAACGCCCATCAAAGCTTCTTGAAAATTCACTCATGCTGGGGGCCAGGGGATTTGAATTTGCTGCCAGGGCAGTTTGGGTACAGAGGCCCGAGCTGTCACACTCCAAGGGAGCCGCTCTGTGTCCCCTGGGCTTGCGGAACACAGACACAGTGGCCTCACCAGTGAGGCATAAAGATGGTGGGCGATACCTGCCAGGCAGGATGGGCTCGGTTAGAGAAGGAAGCAAAGGCCACTGGGCATTATCACGGATCATCACATTTCAGAGCTCAGGGGACTCGGGCATTTCCTAGTCCTACCATCTCGATTTGGAGATGAGAAAACTGAGGCCCCGAGAGGTGAAGTGACTTGCCCAAAGCAACAGAGCTGAAGAGGCATACAGTTGGAACTGGCATCAAAAGTCCAAAAGGCTTGGACATTGTGCATTTGCAGTCTCCAACGCCTCTGCATCCTGCCTTTGTTGGGATACACTGAGTGACAGCAACCTCTTTATTTGCTACCTCCCAGGATAACCCATTCCGTTGTCCAGCTTTTTTTATTTTTTGATGTAGATCATTTTCTAAAGTCTTTATTGAACTTGTTACAATACTGCTTCTGTTTTATCTTTCAGTTTTTTGGCCTGGAGGCATGTGGGATCTTAGCTCTCCCACCAGAGACTGAACCCACACCCCCTGAGCACTGGAAGCTGAGTCTTAACCCCTGGACCACTAAGAAAGTCCCTCTAATGGTTTTCACTATGAGATACTGACTGATAAGCGGAGAAGAATTGATGCTTTCGAACTGTGGGGCTGGAGAAGACTCTCGAGAGTCCCTTGGACAGAAAGGAGATAAAACCAGTGAATCCTAAAGGAAATTAACCCTGAACATTCATTGGAAGGACTGATGCAGGAGCTCCAATACTTTGGTCACCTGATGCAAAGAGCTGACTCACTGGAAAAGACCCTGATGTTGCGAAAGATTGAGGGCAGGAGAAGAAGGTGACGGCAGAAGATGAGATGGTTGGATGGCGTCACCGACTCAATGGACAGAGTTTGAGCAAACTCTGGGAGATGGTGAAGGAAAGGACAGAGGAGCCTGGTGTGCTGCAGTCCATGGGGTCACAAAGAGTCGGACACAACTGAAGAACAGTCTACCTGCTGTCTTTGGCCTGCACTCCTGGGCTATTCCCAGGTCGAGTTCTCTCTCCCACCTTTACTGCTCAAACCCATGGAGAATGGTCACAGGAACACCTGAGTTTCCTCTCAGCCGCTCTGGGCATCCTGCTCCCATAGTCTGACTATGTGTGACTGTCCTCGAAGACCCCCTTTCCTGAGGTCTGGGGGTTTTCCCCAGAAACAGGCCATGCAGACACCAGCCCCTCTGATCAGGAGTGCTTGCTCCCTTTCTGAATTCTGAACTCTGTGGTTTTGCTGACTGGGTGTGTCATGACTGAAAGACAGTGGTCACGTTGGAGTGCCCGCTCTGTGCCAGGCGGTGCCCACAGCTTCATGTCCGTTCATGATTTGGGTCTTTCTGGAAGTTCCGTCACAAAGGTGACATCCGTCGAAGGGCCCCAATCAACTGGAACATGCGTCTTGTCTCCTCAGGGTGCTGTCGTGCGCCACTGTGGTCCGCACTGTGAAACAAAACAGACGATTCTGCATTCTGCCCTGTGTTGGCCCTGATCTGTGTTTTTCAGGTTCTCCTCCTGTCCTGAATGTTCCCTCCTGGGCCTTCAGCATCTTATACAAAAGCAGGACAAGTCGTTCTGCGAATTCCCGCCCCATCCAATTCCCCAGCAAATTTCTTTGCGGGTCACGCTTGGCCACAGGAGAGAAGATGCACTTAGACATATCCCATTTAGTTGCCTTCCCCTTAATGCTTATTTCTTCTGAAAGCTTTGTTGTTCATTGGCTCCAGTTTTGAGGGCCATTGCCAACTCTCCTGGCACGCAGGGTGACCCCTACTTCCTTGAGTTGGGAGCTCATCAGTTCAGTTCAGTCGCTCAGTTGTGTCCGATTCTTTGCGACCCCTGGACTGCAGCAAGCCAGGCTTCCGTGTCCTTCACCAACTCCTGGACTTTACTCAAATTCATGTCCATCGAGTCGGTGATGCCATCTAACCATCTCATCCTCTGTCATGCTCTTCTCCCCCAACTTCAATATTACCCAGCATCAGGGTCTTTTTCAATGAGTTGGCTCTTTGCATCAGGTGGCCAAAGTATTGGAGCTTCAGCTTCAGCATCAGTCTTTCCAATGAATATTCAGGACTGATTTCCTTTTGGATGGACTAGTTGGATCTCCTTGCAGTCCAAGGGACTCTCAAGAGTCTTCTCCAACACCACAGTTCAAAAGCATCCATTCATCGGTGCTCAGTCCTCTTTATGGTCCAACTCTCATATCCATACAGGACCACTGGAAAAACCATAGCTTTGACTAGATGGACCTTTGTTGGCAAAGTAATGTCTCTGCTTTTTAATATGCTGTCTAGCTTCGTCACAGCTTTTCTTCCAAGGAGCAAATGTCTTTTAATTTCATGGCTTCAGTTACCATCTGCAGTGATTTTGGAGCCCAAGAAAGTAAAGCCAGCCACTGTTTCCACCGTTTCCCTGTCTATTTGCCAGGAGGCGATGGGGCCACACTGAGTTCTTTCCCCTGCTCTGCGGCCTCCTGGCACTCTCCTGCTTGTTTCTGTGTCTTGGCTGAGTGTTCTCCATGGCAAACTATTTACAGTGTATAGGACATCCGTCCTACTCCAATCCGATGAGATGTTCTTGAGCAGATGGAGTAACTTTAGGGTTTTCTGTTTTTGGGGGGCCACATCACGTGGCATGTGGGATCTCCGAGTTTCTCGACCAGAGATCATACCCATGTCCCCTGAAGTGTGGAATCTTAACGACTGGACCCCCAGGGAAGCCCCTTTCCTATTTGTTTCACTGATACCTGCCCTTCCTCTCAGTTTCCAGTTTGTAACCTCTTGTGGGCAAATATCCAGGGTAGGCCTTTTAGACAGACCTACCCTTGAAGGGTTTTCTATGCCATCTTTTTCCCTCCTCATGGCTATTTAGGCTCTCATTAGCTCTCATCCGGAGCGCTGTGAAAGCCTCTTTGTCTGCGCAGAAGCTTCTTCTCCCTTCCTCCCTCTTCTCCTGCCCTCCCTGACCCCTGCTCTCTCCCTTCATCCCCTTCTCAGCCCCCTGGACCTGGGATCAGCCAGCGATGCTCACAGGAGGCCCACAAGAATAGACCCTAATTGGGGCCTCTAAATTACTTCTTTCAAACTTTTCACATCCCTATCTCATTAGCCGATGATTAATTTTCACTCTGTGCGATGTTAAATGACTTCGTACAGCAGGATTGTTACATAATGATGGGGGGGAAAAGGACTGAATAGGCTCGTGTTGTTCTCGGCTTTGTCCTCACTGACATGCTCATGGCATGGGAGCAGAAAGTAGAGGTGAAACACTGATGAATGTTGAGAAATATTTTTGACTATTCAGTCAAGCACATAAGAAGCAGTCTTAAATTTTTACCCATTTATTTATCTGTTTATCTGCCCATCTTTCCAAGAAGTGGGGACATTCCACATGTACGTGGCAAGGCTAGAAAGTTTAGGTCCACATATTTGTTTCCAGCATTCAATGCCTCTTCATTCTGTAGAGACGGTTCCTCATCTTTGAAGTCAGGGTAATTGCCAGGCATGATATCGATACAAAGCCCGCTGTTCAGTTCAGTCGCTCAGTTGTGTACGACTCTTTGTGACCCCATGGACTGCAGCATGCCAGGCTTCCCTGTCCATCACCAACTCCTGGAGTTTACTCAAACCCATGTCCATCGAGTCAGTGATGCCATCCAACCATCTCATCCTGTGTCGTCCCCTTCTCCCCCAACTTCAATCTTACCCAGCATCAGGGTCTTTTTCAATGAGTTGGCTCTTTGCATCAGATGCAGAGGTGGTATTTCACAGCCTCGGAACGTCTTTATAGAGATCTTGCCTGTGAAACCTACATCTTCCCAAGGTAATATACAGGACCTAACCTTTTCATTTTATTTGTCAACCTTAGTTTCAGTTGCAAAGGCATCTGGGAGATAGGTAATATCTCATAAATTTAAACAGGAACAAAGGAAAGTGTATTCAATGTGTAGCTTCAAAGAAAACATTCATGGCATATTATTTTAAACAATTTATGTAAGTTTCGATTGAAACTTACTGTTTGAAGGGGCTGAAGGAACACATAGTTGGTCTCTCTCAATAAGATCAGCACAGGGCTGTGGACTTGGAGAGAAAATAGAGCCTATTTTTAAAGTAAACACTTCACACTTCTAAAAGAAACTTCAGATCGTGTGTTGTATTTAAATCACAGACTAATCTAACATCAACTTAATTTTTCCACTGTGGGAATATCACCTTAACTCTCGGGTCTAATACAGTCCCTGGCACCTGGTGTCACCCTCAAGAAATATTTGTGAAGTGAATGAAAGAAATTGCAAAATTCACAGAATTGACAAGAATTCCTATTAAGGGGACAAGACAAGGTAATGCATGGCGGTTAGAACTACAGGGTCACTGCACAAATTCACGTAAGATTCTAGAGCAAATGATATTTGGTGTTCTTTATATTGATATTTAGCTTATTAACTGAACAGTGAGAGTGATGAGGGTTTCTGCCAGTCATTCCTCTTAATATCATTGGAAAATGATGTGATTGTTACTCACATGTTACTGATAATGAGTCTGAGAGGCAGAGGAGTGAGGGGGTGCTCAAGACCACCGAAGACACTGACGGGACAGGTCTCAGCACTCATCAGGGTAGCATTTAACACTCTCCTGCCAGCTCATGGCTGCAAAACACAGACCTGATCCTAGAGCCATGGGATGGAGAGGCAGGAGGGTGATATGGTATCATCTAAATTCGTACAAAGTCAATTTGCTTGGGTGCACTTCAAAAATTCAGGGAAGGAATGGGTACTGTTTCTTTTTTTTTTTTCACTACAACTTCCTTTCACGCCAAAAGGAACGCTATAGTCTAATGGCATAAGTCAGGGTCACTTTATCAAAGCAAGCTTACAAAAGAGGTAGAAATAAAATCCAGATTCATCTACTGCTAACATTTTATATAGGGAGCGTAAGCCATATTTAATAGACACTATCTCTGATTTTATATTATGTTTAATTAAGGGAAAAATAAAGATGGGGGAGGATAAAGATGGAGGGGGGAAAAAGGAAAGGTAGACTCTGGGTAGGAATGAGGAAATAAGGGGGAAAATAATGAGTTGAAGACGGAAAGGAAAGAGAAATCAAACAGAAAGGCCACAACGCATTAAGGAATGGTCTGAGTCCTGAATTCAAGGGCGGGCCTGCCCTTCTGTCCAGCTAACTAGCCTACCTCCATCCTTCATCTGTAGAAAGAGGAATAACAATGATACTTATCTTGATAGGGTGGTCATGAGGCTTACATAAAACAAATAAAGGGCTTGGAAGAGTGCCTGGAATATAAGAAATACTTGACACATATTAGCTAATCACTTCGATGATGAGTATTATATATATTTGAGTGTGCAGAGCAGGGCCAAGCCCTGGGCCACGGACTGATGCCAGTCCACGGCCTGTTAGGAACTGGCTTGCCCAGCGGGAGGCTGAGTGGTGAGTGGGCGAGCCAGGCTTCATCCGTATTTACAGCCACTCCCCAAAGCTCACATCGCCTCCTGAGCTCTGGCTCCCGTCAGACCAGCGCTGGCATCAGATTCTCATAGGAGCGCGAACCCTCCTGTGAACCGCATGTGCGACGGATCCAGGTTGCGCTCTCGTCACGAAAATCTAATGCCTGATGGTCTGATTCTGCATTGTGGTGAGTTGTATTTCATTATATATCACAACGTAATAATCAGAGAAATAGAGAACACAATAAATGTGATGCGCTTGAATCATCCTAAACCGGCCCCCTCTCCCTGGTCTGTGCAAAAATCATCTTCCACAAAACCGGTCCCTGGTGCCAAGAGGGTTGAGGACCGCAGGTGTGGAGCACGTGTGTGTGTGCCACACTGTGTACACAGTACAGTATTGCCCGGTATCTTTGAGGACTGCAGGTGTGGAGCACGTGTGTGTGTGCCACACTGTGCACATGGTGCGATACCGCCCGGGTGTCCTTGAGGACCGCAGGTGTGGAGCACGCGCGTGCGTGCCACACTGTGCACACGGTACAATATCGCCCAGCCGTCCTTCCTTAAAAAAAAAAAGGCATCCTGCATTCTTCAGTTTCTAAGTTAATGTTCTGTTATCTATCTCAGTTCCAAGAAGTAATTCTTTAGGTGGAAATCAGAGGGTCTTTTCTAGGTAAACAGAGAGGGTAGAGCCATACAGTTTCCCACAGGAAACAGTTCTCTGTAAGTTTAGCACCAGGGAAAAACTCCTCTCTGCCCCCGAGGGCTCAAGTTATTTTTCGCTGCCTGGAAATGAGAGAGAATTCAGAGCTGTTCACACTCAGCTTTCTCTGCAGGAATATTAGGTGTGACACCCAAACACACCATGCTATCCATATATCTGGCATGGCCGCTTTCTCCTTAAATTTAGTTTTTCCCTTTGTAATCCTGTTTTATTAACTTCAATGAACATGTCTATGTTATTAAGCTTCTTTATACACACACAGTCTTTAAATGAATTAAAACTGAGCAGTGCCAGACTTTAAAAATACTTTGTTACATCTGATGCTCTGGCCAGATTTAGTTATTTACATGTTAATGTGAATTTTAATTTAGAAAATGCCAAACCATACTCTCTGATAGCCTGTCATTTCTAGCTATACCCTGAGAGATCTCAGTCGCTGATTTGTTTTTCAGAGAAGTAAACTAAGGTGGAATAATTTTGCTAAGAAATTGCTATTTAAAATGAGTTCAGCCTTTTGGGCTGAACGTGGTATTAGACTTTGAGGAACATTTCCGAACAACATGTTTTGGTCAAGTCCTCCTCCATGGTGTCAATCCCTCAATATGAAAAACTCAGAGAACTCATTTCTGGCATGAAAAATAGATTGTAATTTTTTTTTTTCCTGGAGAGTTCAGGGTGAGGAGCAGAGATTAGCCCACAGATCTTCACTTGAAATTACTTTCTGCCCAGTGGTAAATCCACAGAACGTTTTTGTTCTTCATTAGCGGGTCCACGTCTCCTGCCTCATGCTCATTCCCAGAGGCCTCTGGCTTTGAACTGTCACTAATCCCTTATGCGACACTGTCCTTTCAATGTCCTTTCTCCATCATTCAATGGGCTAGTCCTCATTACATCTCTCCGAAATCATTCCCCCTTTAAACATGAGTGAGGAGGCTGGGCTTTGGGAGACTAAAGACATTTGCCCACAGCATCCCTGGACTCGTAGGAGAGGCAGACAGTGGACCATCCCCTCCTGGCTGTGGTGAGGGTCTATTCGCCTGTAGTCTTCCAGGAAACCCAGGGCACAGGGGGAGAGCCAGGATGCTCGACATGCAGGGCTCAGCCCCATGTCCCCCCCCAGGCTCCTCAGTGCAGACCTGAGGCGCCCGCCTGCCTGCCTCATTCCCACCGTCACTGCGGATGCCACATGTCATGATGGACATTTATGTGCTGGCCGTTTACAAACCTGAAAGCAACATCCAAATGTAAATTATAGTTAGGATTTTTCCACTTCAGAGACCTCTGGGGCTCCACAATGGTGCTAAGTGCTTCTCCTGTGCAGAAAGAGAATCCAATATATTATTTTGTGTATTACTATGCTTTAAAGAGCAGACAGGAGCATGGCAGGAAGGAGGAGAGGGAGGGGAGGGGGCATGATATACGTGTGTGTGTGTGTGTGTGTGTGTGTGTACGCGTGCGTGCGGTAAGTCCTCTTTCTTCTCACTATAACCCATGGTGCCAACACAGCCACGCCATTCTCCACGTTAGGGCCATCACTCAGTTTTACAGCTGGAAACACTGAAGAGCTGAGCAATCTACTGTCCTGGGGCCCTCTGAGATCTCTGCTCATTCATTATCTACAAGGATGTTAAGTCATGTGCTAGTGGCTGGGGGAGCAGAGATAAGGCGGGCGCCCGGGCTCTGTGGCACTCAGTACACTGTGACACAGAAGCGTGGCATGTAGCCACATAAGCAAGTGGCGGCAAAATTCGAGAGGATGCTGGCCTACACAGCGTCCCTGCCACCCCCTTGAAAAGAGCCGGTCCACACTCTGAAGGACAAGGAGCCTTCTCACTGGAAGTATCTGCCTAGCTGAGCCACTGTGCCCCCGAGCCTGAGCACCGACTTCTGTAAATACATTCCCAAATCAGACAGCGGCTGCCCCTCGGGGCTGGAGCTGCACTTTCGACAGTGGTCATTTTTGCCACATTTATCAAATGACTCTTTGAGGGCACAGGGCTGTCTGGTGTTTTGTTTCTTTATCTGTGTTACTATATAGCTTTCTCGTCTTAGTTCTGGGGACATTCTGGATCAACAGGCCTCCATCAGGCTGAGTTTATATCAGAAGCATCCCTGGAGTGGAGGATGGAGGTACAGATCTGTCAGGGACAGAGTCTGAGGCTCTGCTCATCTACAGCTGCTACTTGAAACCGGGCGGGGAATCTCCATCTGTCAGAAAAGCCAGAGTGGAAATGCTGGCTCAGGCATTCAGACCCTTATTCAATTATGGTTGCCTTCTTTTGACTGTAACAAAAACAGATCGTAACACTTTTTTGTTGTTTTTTTAAACACGTGGTATTTCAGTCAAAAGGATCTGAAACTTGATCACAGGTATTCTTCTTCCTTCCATCGCACAGTGATGGGACAGAGGTGTGAGGGAAAGGAATACTTTCTGCATAAAGTGTCTACTGCACAAACAGAGCTAAGTTGAGCTAAAATCATAGCGTGAACTGGGAGGATGTATCAAGTGTGAACCATGCGGTTTGATTCGGGGACCTTACTTGGGGCTTCCCAGGTGGCTCAGTGGGAAAGAATCCACCTGCTCAGGCAGGAGATGTGGGTTTGTTTGGTCCCGAGGTTGAGAAGACTTCCTGGAGAAGGAAATGGCAACCCACTCCAGTATTCTTGCCTGGGAAATCCCATGGACAGAGAAGCTGGCAGGCTACAGTCCACGGGCTCGCAAGAGTTGGACAGGACTTAGCGACTAAACAGCAGCAGCAACCCTTACTCGATGGCTTGAACAGAGAACTCTGTGGACACACTTATTAAACACCATCATCACCAAGCACTAGTGCACAAAGCTTGTGTCGTGTGCTGGGGACACAAAAAAGGTTGAAAACAAGGGTTTGGGTTTCATGGTTCCAAAGGGACAGAAACTTCCAGGGAGAATAAAAGTGACAAATACAAAGGCCCTTCGTCTGTCGAAAAGCATCTCAAAATGAAATGAAGGGGCTGACGGTACAGGTGACGTTACCTGATTCATTGACAGTGGACAGTGAAAAAGAGAGCCACGTATGTGAGCGGGAAATCCCAAAGCCTGAGAAGGATGCCAGAGAAACCCAGTCCCACAAGGTGTCCCTCACACTGTTCTTCTCGGCCCCCATCTGTCAAGGGGCTCTGCTAGGATGGGTCTGAAATGTTACCACCTTAAGAAGCAGCGAAGGATGCACTGGGAGGATGCAGGTCAGACTCCTGCCAAGCTTTCAGGAGTGAGTTCAGGTACCTCTCCTCTTGTGTTACCCTTCCGCACCTGGCTGGGCCTGGCCCTGCTGGCCCTGACCTCTCCAGCGGCCATGGGCACCAGCTCCCCCATGGACTGACTTTACACCAGCCTGACTGGGAGGTTTCCTGAGTTATGGCGATCACTACCCAGTTTCCTGCTTCTTCACCATCTCTTTCATGCCTTTTCGCTCCACAAAGAGCTCCTGGGTATAATCCCTGCTTTCTTTTTGGATGAATTGCCCTCTGAGTTGTGGCTGGCCTTGAAGAACACATGTGGACCATGGAGGAAGGTTTGGTTAGGGTCTGAAAGGGTACTCACTTTTACTGAGCATCCAAGGGGCCTGGCAAGATGCTAGAGACCTTGGCAACCTTTATCTAAGTTGTAGGGATTAACTTTCACTACAGCAGTGCATGGGAAATTAAGGAAGGGAATAAATTTAAGTCAGGTGGTCACTTAGCAATGGCTGAGTCAGAAGGCAAAGCTAGGTCAATCTTACTGCAAAACTCCTTTTGTGACTTCAGGACTGTCAATGACAAGCCCCTGAACTGGATGGATTATGGGGTTTCATCACTACACAGGACTGACCTTTAGCTGGTAAACACCAGGATGGCCATCTCACCGTTTCAGGCCAGCATCTGTCGTTTGGTCAGTGCCCAAGATCTAACAGTTGTTAAATATTTGGGTATCATTGTTGCCCTTATTCAAATGAAAAATGTGGCAAATGTTTAAACTTCTGCTTCTGGCGAGATGAGAGTAACAGAGACGGAAAATGCTCTCCCACCTGAAACAATGAAAAAGCCAGGTAAAACAGATGAAACGTGGTTTTCAGATAAGGGACATCAGGCAGTATAAGACAGTCATTCCTAAGAGACAGGGAAACAAACAAGGCGAGCCACGTGACTCCCAGGGTACTTCCAAGAGAGGGTTTCCAGGACGCAGCACCGGGAGGAGGAGCCCTGCAGCTTCCTCGAGTGAAGACATAATAGGCAGCCTGGGGAGGTCAAGTCCGTCAGAGCTTGCAGGGAAGAGTGCTGCAGAAAAGAACTACAGACACATGTGTATGCACACACACGCCCACACACACACAGCTCCCAGACTTAAGAGGACCTACTTCAAGACTTCCGCTGAGGACTCGTGACAAATGCAAATGAGGACACTATTCAAGGCTGAGAGAAGAACCACTGAAAAGGACGGGTAGAGCTACTCCATAGTGATCACAAAGCTGGGGAGAGTCTGTGCCCTCATCAGCTACAGCAGAAAAGTCTCACAATTCTCAAGGTATTGGGTAGAATTCCCTGAATGGTATGGCCTCATTGGCAGAGCAAAATTAACCCTAGATTAATAAAGCTTCAAGTGCAAGTCGCTCAGTCATGTCCAACTGTTTGCGACCACAGTCCATGGAATTCTCTAGACCAGAATACTGGAGTGGGTAGCCTTTCTTTTCTCCAGGGGATTGTCCCAGCCCAAGGATTGAACCCAGGTCTCCCACATTGCAGGTGGATTCTTTACCAGCTGAGCCAGCTTCAAAGCAAGACGTAAAAGGTTGAGATTATTTCCAATTAACTTAAATGTCTTCTGGAATAAACTTCAAGAATATTTAGAGGAATAAAAAGTATCCAACACCTAATAAGGTGAAACTCATGTTTGGCAATCAATGAAAAATTACTACCACATGTGATAAGCTAATACAAATCTGTGAATATGTTATTTTACATGGTTAAGGGGTATTAAGGCTGTAGATGGCATGAAAGCTGCAAAACAGCTGACCTTAAGAGAGATGACCCTGGATGACTTAGGGGGCCCAATATAATCATAAGGGTCCTTCAACGGGGAAGAGGAGGGCAGAAGAAAAAGTTAAAATGATTTGATGTGAGAAGGATTCAACCCACCATATTACAGGCTTTGAAGATGGACGGGGGCCATAAGCCAAGGAATGCAGGCAATACTAAGAAGCTGGAAAAGGCAAGGAAACAGTTTCTCCTCTGGACCCTCTAGAAAGGAATGCAGAATCGATAACATGTTGATTTGAGCCTAACAAGGCCTTCTAACCTACCGAAGTGTACGTTGATATATTGTGTTGTTTCAAGCTGCTAAGTTTGTGGTAACTAGTTACAGCAAAAGAAAGAAATACACCAGGCATAAAAAGAAGAAAATGTGACCTACAATAAAGAGAAACACACATCAGTAGAAACAATAACATAAATAACATTAACTATTTATGAGACACCATTAGCAGATGAGAAAATTAAAATGGTTACAACTGTGCTCCATGTGTTCAAGGAGATTGAATAAAGAAGACTCAACACATTATATAGACATGGAAGATGTAAAAAATACAAGTTGAACTTAATTAAAAGTAAAACCAATTGAACTTTTTCATGCATGACATGAAAAAACAATGCATAAAATTAATAGCAGATAAAAAATTAAATTACAGATAGTGAATTTGCAGACAACAGTAATAGGAACCACCTAAGAATGAAACACGGGAAAAAATAAGAAAAATATAAACAGAACATAAAAAGAACTGTGGTACAATGACAAACGGCCTAATATACTTGTAATTACTTTCTCTGAAAGAAGGTAATTGAGCCAGAAAAATATCTGATGGCTGAAGATTCTCTAAATTTGATAAAAACCATAAACTCAGATATCCAAGAAGCTAAGGAATACATGGCACAAAAAAATGAAAAAAAGTGTATCAAGATACATCATAATCAAGTTGTTTAAAATCAGGGATAAAGAAAAATTATTAAAGGCATCCAGAGAAAAACAGATATGTTATATACAGAGGAATAAAGGTAACAATCAGAACAGACTTCTTATTGAAAAAAAAATGCAAGCTAAATGATTGAAGTGATACCTTTAAAGAATTGTACAAAAAAATTGTCAACATAGAATTCTCTAACAAAAAAAATCTTTCAAAAATGAAAGCAACATATTGACATTTCTGGACACAAAAGCAAAGAATCCAACACAGCAGATCTACACTATGGTAATATTAAATAAAGTCCTTTAGGCAGTAAAATTGCGAAATTAATCTGAAAACTGCAAAATTCAGACTTAAACTGAAGTAGGGAAAACCACTAGGCCATTCAGGTATGATTTAAGTCAAATCCCCTATGATTACACAGTAGAAGCGACAAATAGATTCAAGGGATTAGATCTGATAGAGTGCCTGAATAACTACAGATGAAGGTTTGTAACTGTACAGGAGGCAGTGACCAAAACCATCCCAAAGAAAAAGACACGGTTGTCTGAAGAAGCTTTATAAACAGCTGAGGAAAGAAGAGAAGTGAAAGGTAAAGGAGAAGGGGAAAGATATACCCAACTGAATGCAGAGTTCCAAAGAACAGCAAGGAGAGATGAGAAGGTCTTCTTAAATGAACAATGCAAAGAAATAAAGGAAAACAATAGGATGGGAAAGACTAGAGATCTCTTCAAGAAAATTAGAGACACCAAGGGAACATTGCATGCAAAGACGGGCACAATAAAGGACAGAAACGGTATGGACCTAAAAGAAGCAGAAGAGATAAAGAAGAGGTGGCAAGAAAAACTGTACAAAAAGTTCTTAATGACCCAAATAACCACGATGGTGTGGTCACTCAACTAGAACCAGACATCCTGGAGTGTGAGGTTAAATAGGTCTTAGGAACATTACTATGAATCGAGCTAGTGGAGGTGATGGAATTCCAGCTGAGCTATTTCATATCCTAAAAGATGATGCTATAAAAGTGTTGCACTCAATATACCAGCAAATTTGGAAAACTCAGCAGTGGCCACAGGACTGGAAAAGGTCAGTTTTCATTCCAATCCCAAAGAAGGGCAATGCCAAGAACTACAGCACAACTGTACTCATTTAACATGCTAGCAAGGCAACGCTCAAAATCCTTCAAGCTAGACTTCAGCAGTACATGAACCGAGAACTTCCAGATGTAAAAGCTGAATTTAGAAGAGGCAAAGGAACCAGAATCAAATTGCCAGCATCATTTGGAATATAGAAAAAGCAAAGGAATTCCAGAAAAACACCTACTTCTGCTTCATTGACTATGCTAAAATCTTTGAGTGTGTGGATCACAAAAAAATATGTGGAAATCTCTTCAAGAGATGGGAATACCAGATCACCTTACCTGTCTCTCAAGAAACCTATATGCAGGTCAAGAAGCAACAGAACAGGACATGGAACAACGGACTGGTTTCAAATTGGGAAAGGAGTACATCAAGACTGTATATTGTCTCCCTGCTTACTTAATTTCTATGCAGAGTACATCATGCGACATGCCACACTGGAGGAATCACAACCTGGAATCAAGATTGCCAGGAGAAGTATCAATAACCTCAGACATGCAGATGACACCAACCTAATGGAAGAAAGCGAAGAGGAACTAAAGGACTTCTTGATGAAGGTGAAAGAGGAGAGTGAAAAAGCTGGCTTAAAATTGAAGATTAAAAAAACTAAAATCATGGCATCTGGTCCCATCACTTCATGGCAAATACAGGGGGAAACAATGGAAAGAGTGATAGACTTTATTTTCTTTGGAAGAAAAGTTATGACAAACCTAGACAGAGTATTAAAAAGCAGAGATATCACTTTGTCAGCAAAGGTTCATATAGTAAAAGTTACGGTTTTTCCAGTAGTCATGTACGGATGTGAGAGCTGGACCAGAAACAAGGCTGAGCATTGAAGAATTGATGCTTTCGAATTGTGGTGCTGGAGAAGATTCTTGAGAGTCCTCTGGACAGCAAAGAGATCAAACTAGTCAATACTAAAGGAAATCAACCTTGAATATTCATTGGAAGGACTGATTCTGATGGTGAAGCTCCAGTGCCTTGGCCACCTGATGCGAGCAAAGAGCCAACTCATTGGAAAAGACCCCAATGCTTGGAAAGATGGAGGGCAGGAGAGAAGTAGGCAACAGAAGATGAGATGGTTGGATGCCATCACTGACTCAATGGACATGAGCTTGAGCAAGCTCTGGGAGATGGGAAGGACAGGGAAGCCTGGCGAGCTGCAGTCCATGGGGTTGCAAAGAGTCAGACATGCCTGAGCCACTGAACAACAAAAAGACAGTAAAAAAGTGAAAGGAAATGTAAATTTTAGCCTTATTCTACACAAAGGGCAGATGAAAAAGGAAAATGGTAAACACGTAATTCCATGTAAAACAGATTTTTGTACTTCTTTAAAAGATAATTGAAAAAGCAAAAATACTAGCAATGTATTTTGGGTTCATAGCAAACGTAGAAGTAAAATGTATAAAAGCAAATAGCACATAAAACAAGAAAGGGAAATAAAATTATATTGTTTATGGTTCTTGTACTATACATGAAGTGATAAGTCAACAAGAGAGAAAATTGGAATTGTAAAAGATACTCAGTTGAAAAGAACAGAGAAAAACAGAAAGGCTGGCATAAAAATCACAACGGATGAATAAAACCCATCAGTCAGATCGATTTTAACCCAACTGATAATCATATTAAAGGTAAGCAGTCCAAATACCCTAATTAAAAGGCAGAGATTGTTAGATTGGATTAAAAAGGCAAGGCCCAACTATATGCTGCCTACAAGTAACTCATGTTAAATCTGAAACCATAAATAGGTTAAAAGTATTTAAATTATATACCATGCTAATACTAGTCAAAAGGAAACTGGAGAAGAAAGCTATTATTAGTACCAGACAAAATGGGTCTTAGAACAAAAAATTAACAGATATAAAGGGGTCACTTCAACATAATAAAGGAGTCAAATAATTAAGAGAACATAATGATCCCAAAACATTTCTGCACCGAGGACTTTAAAAATACCTGACATAAACATCGACAGAATGGAAAGATGATGTAGAAAAATCCATGATAACAGAGATTTCAATAACTCCCTAGTAACAACTTGCTAGAGCAAGTAGGCAGCAAACCAGTAAGAATACAGAAAGCTTAAACACTATCAATCAATTTGACCTACTAACATTTGTAGAACACTTCTCTTAACAATAGGCGAAAACATTCTTTTCAATTGTACACAATGCATTTACCAAATAGACCATATTCTGAGCATAAAGCAAATCTCAATAAAATTACAAAGATACAAGTCATAAAAAGCATATTCTCCAACCACAAAAAAATAAAATCAGAAAGTAATGACAGAAATGCATTTGGACAACCAAATATTTGGAAAATAACGTATTTCTGAATAACGCGTAGGGTCAAAGAAGAAATCAAAAGAGAAATTTAAAAATATCTTAAATTAAATGAAAATATATACAACAAACCAAAGTTCATGAGATGTGGCTACAGCAGTACTTAAGAGGGATATTTATGGCACAACAATGCCCAATTAGAAAAGAGTCTCAAATCAATGAAACTGACCTCCACCTTAAAAATCCGGAAAAAATGATGAGTAAATTAAGCATAATGTAAACAGAAAAAACAGATAAAAACAGAAATCAAATATAAAACATTAAATTTATGGAGAAAATCAATGAAACCAAATGCTAATTCTTTGTGAAAATCAGTGAAATTGATAAACCTTTAGCCAGGATTAGGAAGCAAAAGACAGAAGATACAACCTACGGATATTAGGCATGAGCGAGCTAACATAATTACAGATCCTAGTAAGTACAACTTGATATTGTGAACAAATTTATGTCAACAAATTGGACAACTTGAATGGAATAGATTCCTTGAAAGACACATATTAGTGAAACTCACTAAAGTAAATGTAAATAATCTATATAGCCCAATATCTGTTACAGGAATTGAATTCATAATTAAATCATTCTTACAAGGAAACTCTGCTCCAAGATGACTTCACTAGAGAATTCTACCCTAGCATAAATTAAATACTAAATAAAACGTAATATTAATTCTTTATAAACTCAGAAAACTGAAGAGAAGGCAATACTTTTCAATTTATTTTATAATGCCAACATTACACTAATACCGAAACCAGGCAAAGGCATTAGAAAGAAAAATATAGATAATATCGGTCATGATCTTTGATGAATATTTTAGGAAATTGAATCTAGTAATCTGTATAAAGGATAACACATTACAACCAAGTAGGGTTTATTCCAGGAATGCAAAGTTCATTTAACACTAAAAAAAAAAAAAAAAAAAGTAATTTACCAAAGTAGCAGGCGGAAAAAGAAAAAAAAAACACACACACACCAAACTCACAATTATCTCCACAGAAGCAGAAAAAGCATCTGAAAAAACCCAACATCCGACTCTCTCAACTTAGTAAAGGTGACGAACTTAAAATCTACAGACATCCTCATACTTAACTGTCTTTTCTTTATAACATCAGGAACAAGGCAAGGATATCCACTCTTACCATTTATATTCATCCTTCAATATATATGACAACATAGAAGATTTTCAGGATGATTATACCTAGTGAAAGAAGCCAGAAATTGAGTACATTCTTCATGATACATGTATATAAGATTATGGAAAACGTAAAATAATTTACAGAGACAAACAGAAGATTTATGATTGCCTGGGTATTGAGGTGTGGGGGCAGTAGGTTTGAATATGGAGGGAGAGTATTTACAAAAAGAACAAGGAAGCTTTGAGCTGTGACAAATATGTTCATTATTTTGATTGTGATGGTGATTTCACAAGCCAGCAAGTTTGGTGACTCACATGCCAAAGCTTATCAGGTTATACAATTCAAATACATATAGCTTATTGTGCATCAATTATAGTTCATACATATATGAAGTAAAATTTAAACAAACAGCCCACTATTATGCTAATTCTATCATCTCAGAAGTCAACAAGAAACATGTTGGAAACTATAGATGAACTCAGCAAAACTTGGCATGGTTCCTGATCTCAGGCAGTTTTGAAAATTACAGATGACTTGGTAGGGCTTCCCAGGTAGCTCAGCTGGTGAAGAATCCACCTGCAATGCAGGAGACCCTGGTTGGATTCCTGAGTCAGGAAGTTCCCCTGGAGAAGGGATAGGCTATCCACTCCAGTATTCTTGGGCTTCCCTGGTGAGACACAAAGAATCCACCTGCAATGTGGGAGACCTGGGTTCATTCCCTGGGTTGGGAAGATCCCTTGGAGAAGGAAATGGTAACCCACTCAAGTATTTTTTTCCTGGAAAATCCCCATGGAAGAACAATCTGGTGGGCTACAGTCCATGGAGTTGCAAAAAGTTGGACACCACCGAGCGACTAAGCACAGCGCAGGGGGAGATTAATTCTCATTCTCAACTCAATCCAAGAGTGAAAAAGTCTCCCAAGTAACATTAACAACTTGCAGGGTTTTAGATGTCACTGTGTATCTGAATTTCCACCCAACTCTATTAGCTCAAATTCCTCTCCCGACTTGTTAAATTTCAAGACTTCTCCTTGGAGCCATGAGCAGAATAAGAAAAACACAGATGGTTCAGCCTCACTGTAATAATGATTCAAGGCAAGCACAGCTTAAGCTGTTTGTATTTCAGATTTTAAAATAGAATTGAGGAAAGCAACATCATTATCCTGGATGCTAGAGTGAGTATTGAGGCAAAGCAAGTTTCGATCTTGCTAATATTGCAACATGATTCCTTTCAGTTTGCAACCCTATGCGAAATCCATACATCCTTCCACTGCTTCCCTCAGCATTAGTATTTTAAACAAATTCTACATGCTTAATAAATAAAGTCTACTTATTTATTCAAAGGCAACAGACCCTACAGTACTATCAACAAAGGCTTCCCTTGTGGTCTCCTGCTGCTGCTGTTTATGGGGCTGCAATTACAGAAAAGGGTTCTTGGGAAAGAAGAAATGACACCATTACCATCAACAGGAATTCCCCCAGCACTGTGGAGACTCTCTATTGAAAGCAATACAAAGACAGTCTGTTGTTGGCAGAATGCATAGAGTTTGTCTGGCAGCGGCTTTACTGTTTCTGGACACCACCCTGTAGGTTGTGTGTGTGTGTGTGTGTGTTCTGGACACCACCCTGCAGGTTGTGTTGTGTGTGTGCGTGTGTGTTCTGGACACTACCCTGCAGGTTGTGTTGTGTGTGTGCGTGTGTGTTCTGGACACTACCCTGCAGGTTGTGTTGTGTTTGTGTGTTCTGGATATCACCCTGCAGGTTGTGTTGTGTGTGTGTGTGTGTCGTGTCCAACTCTTTGCAAACCCATGAACTGTACCTCTGTCCATGGGATTCTCCAGGCAAAAATACTCGAGTGGGTTGCCATTTCCTCCTCCAAGGGATCTTCCCGACACAGGGATGGAACCTTGGTCTCCTGCACTGCAGGCAGATTCTTTACTCTCTGAGCCACCAGGGAAGCCCACCCTGAACGTTGATGATGCTCAACTCTGAGCATCCCCCTTCTCCTTCAGCATCTTTCTGAGTAAAAATCTCAGAATGGGAAGGCTGCCACTCCTGGGAAAATGCAGGAGGCTGATGGGCGGGGGAGCCAGGTGACTGGTGTGCATTTTCTGGTTATGCCATTGACTGGCAGCGTGACTCAGGACAGATCCCTCAGCCCCTCTGAGCCTTGGGGGCACTTACTTGTAAAAATGAGCTACGATCAGCACCTCTTTCATTAGATAAGGATTAGATAATAACTGTTAAGATGCTTGGCAAAATGCCTGGCACATACACAATAAATGTAAGCAATTATTACTATTAACGCAGCTTCACAGACACAACCATAGTTGTGGAGAATGGATGACTGAAGCATCTCTAAACTGCCTCCTCCTGACAAGCACAGGGGGAATAAGACAGAGAAGTACTTCCTCTAATGACGCGGCAAAATCTTCTGGCAAACAGTGCCGTACAAAACGACTCTATCAAATAATAATGATACTGATACCATCAGTTGTTGAGTACCATTGAATACAATGCAAAGGCATCACATACACTAGATTGTTAATTCCCACCACAATCCCAAGAAGCAGACGACAGCACTCCCATTTTCCAGACAGGGAAACTCAGGCCCGAAGAAGCTGAATGCTTTGCCTCAGCTCACGTGGCTGGTAGGAGCATTTCTGCACAGAGCCTGGCAGGGCCTGCTCTTTAGAACATGATTTTGCCGCGAGGCCATGTGATTTTTCAACAGACAAAGTGGTGTTGTGTTTTGAGCAAAGCTGTTCAGCAGGAAAACAAATCTTTCATCAGGCAGAGTTTCCAAGAGGTCACAGTCTTTTGAAATTATTAAAACAAGGATGGTCTCACATACTGCTGGGCAAATCATACCTTCTTCATCACACCTGAATGTGGAGGTAACATCATCGATGCTGAGCCATTTCTGTGTGTCAAGAGAACATACTTGAAATGATAATGACTTTTCCCCCCTGCTTTTTCCTTTGTCCCTACCTGGTACCGCAATTCAAATCAGGCTGTTCAGTTTCTTCCTCAGGGAAGGATATTATGCAGATAGCACAGAGCAAAGAAATGTGTGGCGTGGTGGCATAAGGTATTATAAGAGTTGGAAGGACCTGGGGCATCAAGATCCAGAGCAGAGCTTCCTGTTTCCCAGTGGGAGGGAAACAGTCTCTGACTGATGCATTTTAATGTATATTTGCAGGATTTCATGAATAAAAATTACAAAGTAATTATAAGCAGAAGAAAATTTTATCTTATACTATCGGTAAGCTCATAGCTATGAAAATATTCTCAAGATTCTCAAGAAACCATACAATGAGTAACTTGTATATAAAGTGACAATTCTATGAAAACAGTCACTTACATTAAATTCAAATTGCAACTACTAAAAATACTTGCAATATGTATGACAGATAAAAGGCAAAACCCCTAGCATATAAAGAACACTAATAGTTTTTTTTTTTTAAAGGAAAATGTTTCAGTAGGAAACAAGCAGGTAATTTATGAGAGAAGACGTTGATACATACAGTCTGTCAAGATTTGAAAAGGTTCAGACTTAACAGCAATAGAGATAGGATGTGTGGTTGCCAGAGGTGAGGGGTGGGGAAAGGAGCTGGATGAAGGTGCTCAAAGGTGTGAACTTCCAGTTACTAGATGAGGAAGTTATGAACTTCACGCTGGCTGCACTGAACACTACTGAGTGTTAGACAGTAAAGCTGTTAAGAGACTAAACCCCAAGAGTTCTTAAGATAGGGAAAAAAAAAATTCTATCTCAATGAGATGGTGGATATTAACTATAGTTACTGCGCTTACTCCTTGGAAGGAAAGTTATGACCAAGCTAGACAGCATATTCAAAAGCAGAGACATTACTTTGCCGACTAAGGTCCGTCTAGTCAAGGCTATGGTTTTTCCAGTGGTCATGTATGGATGCAAGAGTTGGACTGTGAAGAAGGCTGAGCGCCAAAGAATTGATGCTTTTGAACTGTGGTGTTGGAGAAGACTCTTGAGAGTCCCTTGGACTGCAAGGAGATCCAACCAGTCCATTCTGAAGGAGATCAGCCCTGGGATTTCTTTGGAAGGAATGATGGTAAAGTTGAAACTCCAGTACTTTGGCCACCTCATGCGAAGAGTTGACTCATTGGAAAAGACTCTGATGCTGGGAGGGATTGGGGGCAGGAAGAGAAGGGGACGACAGAGGATGAGATGGCTGGATGGCATCACTGACTCTATGGACGTGAGTCTGAGTGAACTCCGGGAGCTGGTGATGGACAGGGAGGCCTGGTGTGCTGCGATTCATGGGGTCAGAAAGAGTCGGACACGACTGAGCGACTGAACTGAACTGAACTGACTGTGGCCATCATTTCATGATACATAAGCTAAATCATTGTGTTGTACAACTTAAACTTATATGATGCTGAATGTCAGCTGTATCTTAAACTGGAAATTAAAAAGATTTGAAAAGGTTCAAATAAAAGCAAGATTCTTTTCACTCATTAGCAAAGATTTAAATTACAATCATAGCAGTTTTAGCAAGGATTTGAGAGATGGGCCAGCATTACAAGGGGCTAAGTCAATTATTATGCATCCAAAGAATGTTTACTGACATGAGAAAACTGTCTTCTTCCTCCCTGGTATGAAAAAGTGATAAGCAATTATGTATTTGAAAGAATATCATATTTTTAGTATCAAATACATTTGTTTATACTTTTGTAGAAAAAGTGACTGGAAGGAAATACATCAATATAAGTTGTGGAACTCAGCCCTTAGATTACAACATTTTTCTTCTAAAGACAACAGGATTTTTTATTTTATTTTATTTTTAATTTTAAAATCTTTAAGACAACAGAATTTTTACAATAAAATTATGCTGTAAAATTTTTCTCTGCATATTCCAAGTTCCTCTAAAAAAAGAAAATCTCTATCTTTGATAGAAAACGGATGAGACAAGATTCATGTTACACATCCCTCCTACCATCACTGAGATATGCCGATAACGTATACAGTTTCTTTGTAATAGTATTGGTGGTGTTTTCCCAAGAGGATTATTTAAGATTGGACGTGTAGGTCTGTTGGAAAATGTAACCTTACGTAAAATAATTTTTTAGAACTGGAAGTCCAGTTCAGCAGGGATAAAGAGAACACAAATGACAGTACAGTATGAACACATTATGATTTTGTTCCAAGTAAATGATATGCTTACTAGCTGCTTTGCCCTCAGCAAATCTACAACTGGGAGAAAAGCTGATAAACACTACTGCTTACCCAATAGTATATTAATAAACCATTGTTTACTCCCTCATTGTTTACTTAGGTATAAAAATTTTAACTTTTTGCTTAAATTACCATCAAAAAACTAGAAATAAAAATACTTTGGGGCACTATAATTTAAGCGTTACATGAACATGATGGTTCCTTTTGGGAAGTGAACTTTGAAATCCTACTTAATACTTTAATAAGCAAAAATTATCTTCAGGTGCTCTTTTAAAATGGTTACAACTGAACTTTAACACATGTTAGTTTATTCTTCCTAATAGCCTTTGACCACAGGCTTTCAAATTCCTACCAGCAATCAGACTTCAAATATCAAAACTTGACCTGATAACATTAACTACAGAAAAAGCTTGTGAAACACAGTTTTTAAAATGGGAAAGTTAAAAAATAAACCCTACTGGATTTAGAAATGAGAGAAGAAAACTTTCTGAGAGATGTTGAGTCCTCTGTAAGATGAAGTCCTCTGCTTAATCGATAGACTCTTCCCCCAGCAAATATTAATAAGTGCCTTTTAAGACAGACCTGCCCACCATCTCCTGAATCTTACCTCCTGGTGGGGAATTGATGGAACATGAGCCATAAAGCAAGAAGCTACTTTCAGGCAGCAGTCAGTGCCCAGCGCAGGGATGTCACCTGGAGGTAAAGAGGAGGCAAGAAGCCCTGTGGCTGGTGAAGGAAGCGCTCGCTGGTCATGTCACTTTTCATCTGAGCTCAGAGTAACAAGGAGTCTGGCTGTGAGAGGTGGGAAGCTCTAGGTGAGGAGATGTTAGGCAAAGGGAATGGAAGGGGCAGAGGCCCGAAGGCAAGAATAAGCTTAGCGCATTCCAGAACCAGGCATACAAGGAGGCCAGAGTGGATGCAGCCTGGTGGGCAATGGGGACAGTGAGGACAGATTATGCATTTTGCAAACTGCTCCCAAGAACCTCCCTGTCCCTACTCGCTACTTTTTATGACTTTCTGCTTCAGTGATCATTCATCAGTGTTTCCACATTAAAAAGGAAGATTTGAAAACTTCAGTAGTTTTAATTCTATTCTAATTGCTAGAGGTTATGGACAGAGGAGCCTAGTGGGCTACATACAATTCATAGTGTAAAGAGTCAGGCATGATTGAGCATGCACACATAGAGATACATGTGCATATATGTATATATAATATGTATGTGACTATATAAATATACATGTTTATAAACATATATACATATGTATAAACATGCATATACACACACACACTTATATGCCGGTATTTGCCAGAGATTCAGTCTAGGCAGCGGTCCCCAACCTTTTTGGCACCAAGGACCTATTTGTTTGGTGGAAGACAATCTGTCCACAGACTGCAGGGGGCGGGAGAGGGGGGCGATGGTTTCGGGATGATTAAAGCACATTACATTTATCGTGCACTTTATTTCTATTATTATCACATCAGCACCCTCTCAGATCATCAGGCATCAGAATCCAGAGGATGAGGATCCCTGCTCTAGAGAAACAGCGGCTTAAAACTCTTGGCAGAAGAGGCAAAGTTGAATGAGCACGATTTGGAAGAGCCTAAAGCTGGGGAAGCAGGGTCAGCCACAGGTGGGTGGCCGCTTTCCCCCGCAAGAGAAAGCAGCTCAGGATGCCAATGAAACCAGAGATGACTAGTAAGACACATGACTGGCACAGAACGGTGTATTCTGAAAACAGCAGAGTGGGAAAACACTAACATCAGAGATGGAGTCAATAACAACAATCAAGGCTGCCAGAATTAAGCGGATGGGTGTCATTTAAGAAATATGATCTAAATAGAGAAGAAATTCAACCTATGTGTGAGAATGCTTCAGCTATTTTGTTTGAAGAGAAACTAATCTTGCTCACTGGAAACAATCAGAAGTCTAAGCAAGAAAAAGCCACGAAGGAAGCCACCTAAAAGGCAATGCAGGGGGAATCCCCTGGTGGACAGTGGTTAGGACTCCATGCTTCCACTGTAGGTAACATGGGTTAGGTCCCTGATCAGGGAGCTAAGATTCTGCATGCTGCACGGCATGGCCAAAACAAATTTTTTTTTTTTTTAAAAAAAGCAAATCAGAATGACACAAAAACAATAATGTTGGCGAATGATGTATAATAGTAAATTTTCATTGCTTGCCCAGAGTTCTGGAAATGAGTCGACAGGGGAGAGGACGGTGTAAGAAACACTCCATCACTCTCTGGAGTAAACTGTCTGACAGGGCTTCAGCTCAACACCCCTGACCCATGTGAGTTATGCACCCATGCGTGCCTGGCACTGTCTCTGCTCACAGAGAGGAAAAGCCACTAAAGAAAAGAGGCCTGGCGTGAACATCCCCTGGCAGGTGTAGCATCTCCATTATATAAAACCCGACCAGCAGAGTAAATAAGGGAAACAGACTGACTCTAGCCCAAGGTCTCACCGCATCATCAGAGCCATCACTGCCTTGGTGTGGACGGGGAAGGGCATCACTGGGCTTGCCCCAAGCTACCAGGGGAGGCTACCTGAATGGAGTGGGGCTGCAGGTACCCTCGGAGGAGCTGGCAGACTTTAGGTGGGTGAGAAGCTAGGGGAAGGTGTTCCTGAATCATTAACAGCTCAGCAAGAGCGGTTTAATCTGATCCAACTGTGAGCCTAGAAATACTGCCGAATTGTTAACTAGCAGGTGAAAGCACAGAAAACAAACCCCTGGTGTCACTGTGGGCTTCCATCTGGCTGTAGGACCATTAGGAGGCCCTTTAAATTATGACTCTTGAGCGAGACAAAGAAAGCAGAACTTGTGCTCACTAAATTAGCAGAAATAATTTCAGTAACACCCTGGGTGAGCAAGGATGCTAAAAAGAAAACATTCAGGCATTTCTGATGAAGGTATAAATTGTAAAGCCCTTTCAAAAGTAATTTTGTGATGTCTCCAGAGTAACTGCAACGATCATTATTTTCTGACCTAGAAACTGACCCTAAAGAAATATTCCAAATGGGAAATAAAAAGTCCAAGATACCAACTGCAGAGTTACTTATACTATCTGAAAACTGGAAACAGCTCAGAAACCACCAACAGAGTAGTCAAGGCAATGCAAATCAATCAATGTGTGAGATCTTTTTCACCCAAGGAGAAAGTTTAAAATGCTTTTAAATATCCACTATCACTGTGAGAGTTGGACCATAAAGAAGGCTGAGTGCCAAAGAATTGATGCTTTTGAAATGTGGTGCTGGAGAAGACTCTTGAAGAGTCCCTTAGACACAAGGAGATCCAACCAGTCCACCCTAAAGGAAATCAACCCTGAATGTTCACTGAAAGGATGGATGCTGAAGCTGAAACTCCAATACTTTGGCCACCTGATGCGAAGAGCTGACTCACTGGTACCAACCCTGCTAAAGAGAAAGACTGAAGGCAAGAGGAAAATAGGGCGGCAGAAGATGAGACGGTTAGACAGCATCACTGACTCAATGAACATGAATCAGAGCAAACTCTAGCAGACAGTGAAGGAAGCAGAAGGGTACGTTTTTGTTTTCCCACCGACCTCCCTTCACAAAGCTCTGGCTGTGCCTGAGCCCAGGCTCAAACCAAGGAAGGGAGCCAGCTCAGCATCAGTGTAGCCCATTGCATGTCCATGTGGGACAGGGTCCTTCTGTGAGTCAATCAACCCTTGTTCTGTTTCCGGTGGCTTCTCCCTGGGTCCTGGGCTTAGGAAGGGAAAGGAAATGAGGCCAGACCTGCTCTAGTCCTGTTCATGAGAACCAGCAAGCAAGACTTAGGGAAAACATGTAAGTGGAGTATACATCATTATTATGAATCATCAGTTCAGTTCAGTTCAGTCGCTCAGTCGTGTCCGACTCTTTGCGACCCCATGAACCACAGCATGCCAGGCCTCCCTGTCCATCACCAACTCCTGGAGCCCACCCAAACCCATGTCCATCGAGTCGGTGATGCCACCCAATCATCTCCTCCTCTGTTGTCCCCTTCTCCTCCTGCCCCCAATATTTCCCAGCATCAGGGTCTTTTCAAATGAGTCGGCTCTTTGCATCAGGTGGCCAAAGTATTGGAGTTTCAGCTTCAACATCAGTCCTTCCAATGAACAGCCAGGACTGATCTCCTATTATGAATTATTAAGAATCACTAATAAGGATCATTAAGAATTTATTGTAATATAGTACCCCTTGTATGGAAAGCTAAGAGCACCAACTTAGGTAAAATAGTAAGATTTGGAAGTTAGAAGGGACGTTAGTCATTGCTTATATTGGTATTTAGGGTTTAATTTTTCAGAGAGGTTTCGGGGACCGTATTTCATTTACACCTTAGTGATCCACTCCACGGTGGCATGTGCTTCTTATACTATCCCCATGCTTCTAGCAGATGTTTATAATCTATCAGGACCCTCTTTCCTGCTAAAGTTGTTGTTGTTGTTCAGTCGCTCAGTCGTGTCTGACTCTCTTGTCATCCCATGGACTGCAGCACGCCAGGCTTCCTGGTCCTTCGTTATCTCGGGAAGCTTGCTCAAACTCGTGTCCATTGAGTCAGTGGTGCCATCCAACCATCTCATCCTCTGTCACCCTCTCCTCCTCCAGCCCTCTGTCTTTCCCAGCATCAGTGTCTTTTCCAGTATGTCAGCTCTTTGCATCAGGTGCTGGGATTGAACTCACTACGTCTCCTGCTGATTCTTTTACCGCTGAGCCGCTAGGGAAGCCCACAGACTAGAGAAAATCCTAACCAAGCAGCCTTGTTTGTTCTTATTGTAATTGCTTTTCCTCATGGCTAGGTCTGATTTATGAATTGACAGTTCCTTAAAGAAAATTAAGAACTCTGTGAAAACATGAGTAGGAAGATAGTGAAGGACAGGGAAGCCTGGTGTGCTGTAGTCCATGGGATCTCAAAGAGTCAGACACAACTTAGCAACTGAACAACAAGAAAAACAGGTAAAATGGGTCTTTTCCAACGAGTCAGCTTTTCGCACCAGGTGGCCAAAGTATTGGAGTTTCAGCATCAGTCCTTCCAATGAATATTCAGGACTGATTACCCTTAGGATTGAATGGTTTGATCTCCTTTCAGTCCAAGGGACTCTCAAGATTCTTCTCCAGCACCACAGTTCAAAACCATCAATTCTTCAAGACTTGGCCTTGTTTATAGTTCAACTCTCACTTTCATACACGACTACTGGAAAACCACAGCTTTGACTAGACGGACCTTATTGGCAAAGTGATGTCTTTGCTTTTTAATATGCTATCTAGGTTTGTCATAGCCTTCTTTCGAAGGAGCAAGCATCTTCTAATTCATGATTGCAGTCACCATCTGCAGTGATTTTGGAGCCCAAGCAGTGAGAATCTGTTACCACTTCCACTTTTCCCCCTTCTATTTGCCATGAAGTGATGGGACCAAATGCCATGATCTTAGTTTTCTGAATGTTGAGTTTTAAGCCAGCTTTTTCACTCTCCTCTTTAATCCTCATCAAGAGGCTCTTTAGTTCCTCTTTGCTTTCTGCCATTAGAGAGGTATCATCTGCATATCTGAGGTTGTTGATATTTCTCTCAGCAATCTTGATTCCAGCTTGTAACTCATCCTTATCCTTACTAGCCATAAATTCATATGCCTAGCAAGTACAAGTCAAATCCTTTATTCGTGTTTCTAGTGTTCCATAATGCAAATAGTGGGAATTTTATAAGGCTAAAAATATAGTCATCTTGTTTATGTCAAACATCTCTTTGTTTAGCCACAAAACTCCATTTCACGGAGGCAAACCCTGAGGATCTGGGGGCGAATTCTGTATTTTCTGTGGAATAATGGGTAACACTGCTCCCACTATATTCTGCAGGGGGGGCAGTGTTGTTGGGGGGAGGAGAGAGACAGTGGCAGGGAGGGAAAGAGAAATGGCCCCTTAGGTAGGAAGAAGCGTGAGGCTGTTGGTCCTCTAACCTAGCACGTGTGAAAGAACACACAGAAATAACTTATATGCAAATATAAGATGCTGTGTGAATGCTTAAGTGGAGGTGAGGATTATGAAATCTATTATTCACAACTGCTGCATATACTTGGAAAGCAGATTCCAACAGGGAGGTGAGGTCTTATTATTTCACAGCAGGAGAAGTAATAATCCTCATCGTTTCTAAAAGCCATGTGGACTACAATGGATTTCACAATAATCAATTAATTAACCAAAGTAAATATTTAGAATGAGTTACAGCACAAAACGATGAAATCAAGGCATACAAATGAGCTTCAGGCATGTAAACTCGCTCTTTAGAAGGAGAGATTACATAAAAGGGAGCCATGGTGTTGCACCAGATGGCCGGTAATAACTGCAGTGGACGCATGTCATTATTGTTCTCTTACTTATCAAGGAAAATGTCTTCAAAAATTCAGTCAGTATACACAGAGTTTGGCAATGACAGGACTGCATCAGTTGAGAATGTGTTGCATTTTGAGTTTTAAAATCCTCCCACTCAATAGCCGGATTCTAGACCAAGGATTCACTATTTCTCTATGCCTCAGTTTTACCATCTATACTATGGACTGAAATGCTTAGCTCAGATCAAGGGCTTTGGGGCTCTTTCTTCCCAAGAACTTTGCTTTTTACACAAGTCCCTCTGTCCTGAATCTCATACTTCTTCCTACCTAAGGGGTCATTTCCAAAAGTGAACTGTTACGTCTAAGTTCATTTTAATTTTCTCTTGATCTTGTATCTCCCTCAAGTTACCTTTAAATTCACCTGTCCTCTTTGCAGACAAAAACCTTCAAAGAGTTAACCACTCCAAGTGTTTCTGCCTTCGTTTGTTTATATCTTTTAAAAAAATTAATTTTACTGGCATATAGTCGATTTACAATGTTGTGTTAGTTTCTGTTGCACAGCAAAGTGAACCAGTTATATATATACCTATACCCACTTTTTTTTTTTTTTAATTGAAAAAATATATATTTTTAGGCCTCACTGCATGGCATGCGGGATCTCAGTTCCTGACCAGGGATTGAACCCTCCTCCCCGACCCCTGCAGTGGAAGCGTGCAGTCCTAACCACTAGACCTCCAGGGAAGGCCCTTCTGTTCCATCTTTAACCCACCAACCCGGTTTCTATTTGCACAAGTGGCAGTGACTCTCGTTCAGGTCACCAGTGACCTCCCCACTGTGGCCTTTTCACTTGACCTCTCAGATAGTATCAGTCCTGCGGCTGCTCCATGGCTGAGAAATGTGACTCGGCCCCCAGAAGGTCATGTGTCTGTCTCCTCCTAATCTTCTGGGTGCTCCTTCTCGACCTCCTTGACTGACTCACCTCTTCCTCCTGGACACCAAATGCTGCGGATTTTCAAGGCCTGCTCCCCTCCCCTCCCCTCCCCGCCTCTGTCCGCTCCAGCCTGTCTCCCTTTGCGATGGACACAGGTCTCTCCATGTGTGGATACGTCTGCCCCCGTGTCCCCCACTCCGCACTCTCATTTCCCTCTGCCTACTTCATGCCACTTAGATGTTCTCACAAGAGCTCACACTGAGGATGTACAGATCTGAATACACAGTTCTTCCCCTATTTGCTCCTCCTTTACTCGTTTTGTGAAATGTCCCCACCATTTACCCTGTTTCTCCAGCTAGATACCAGGGGTCCATCTTGATTCCACTTTCTCTCCCATTCTCCTCTCATCTAATCACAAAGTCCTGAGCTCTCACCCTCACAAATCAATCACAGGCCCGTCCTCATCTCTCCGACTTCACTCCCACCCTCCAACCCCTCCGGGGAAGCCACACTCACTCTAATCCTCTGACTGAGACTCACAAGGTCTCTTGGCTGATTCCCGCCTGTCCATCCCCACCCCAGCACTGAAACCCATTCTCCTTTAACATTCAAATTTAATTACGGAGTCTCTTGGTTGAGTGAGTGAATGAATGACAGAATGCATGAATGAATAGAATAACCCTCAGTTTATCTCAGAATGCAGGAGGGCATGGTAACCACTCCAAGTATTCTTCCCTAGAGAATCCCATGGACAGAGGAACCTACCGAGCTACAGTACACGGGGTCGCAAAGATTCGCACACGGCTGAAGCAACTTAGCATGCACGTAATCTCAGAATTAAGTCCAGACCCTTTCTCAGGATGCAGGGAGCCTCGATCCACCTCTATAACTCTTCCCATAACAGCCTCCACTCCATCCCCTAAACTGGCCCTCTGGTAGTTCTTCAAGCAAGTCAAGCTCCTTCTACCCTGAGGGTCCCTCATACCCACTTCCTTCCACACTGTCCACAGCGGACTCCTCTCCATCCTTCAGGATCTTGGGCTAAATGCTGAGCTGATTTCATGAAGATCTACGGTCGATTCCCTCCTTTGGGAATTGCTACCATTGCAGCACCCTGTTATCTCCTTCCTAGTAAACGTTACAACTTGTAATGATGCGCTTGTGAATTTGTTGGCCTGCTTACTGTCTGTTTCCAGCATCAGACAATAGCTCCACAAGGGCAGAAATAATTTTAGTTCTGAAAGGTGGACAAGTAAAGAAGGCAATGAGAGGCAGAGGGATGGAAGGAAGGCAGGCAGGAAAGGGGGAGGGAGGGAGGGAAGCACGGGCAGAGGAAGGGAAAATGGATAGATTTCGTCGAGTTATATAAAATCAGAAATAGTACAGAATCCTTAAAATTGGGAGGTGGCCATATTAATCCAAAAATTCATTTTCTCGAGGAAAAAAAATTTCAGTTTCAACACTTTCTGCATATTTTGGCTTTATTTTTACATACACATTCATTTCTTTTTCTTAAAAGCTACCAGTTTCTGTACAAATTTGTTTTGTTTTGTTTTGTTTAGCCAAAGCATGAAAAGCATGACTCTCCTGAGAGGTCTTTAAAAGGAATCCCTTCTCTGCTTTCTTTTCTCTGTCCTTAGCCCAAACAAACAAAAACAGAAGGTATCAGGAGCAAGGCTGCTGCTGGAGTGGGCAGATCCCTTGTCTTGATCACTCTAAGTTAGTACCAAGGAGTCTGAGGCAAAGCCAGGTACAGTTCTGTAGATATTTCTGATATTGCATTAGTTATAAATAATTCATATAAAAGAGGTGAACCACAAATAATATGAGGAAAGAGCATGAAGCACTGTATGCTTTTGAATTGCTGCTGGGAGGAAATTCATTGTCAGCCAGAACACAATAAGGCTTCGCCCTTTTGCCGTGTAGCTGGCTGGAAGTAGAAGTGAGCAGCAACAAGAATCTTACGTAGTCGTACGGCTGCCTGCTGTGAGTACTCAGGCCTACAACCTGATGAAAGGTAACCATAAGCCCTTAAGGAAGGTGCTGTTTATTTTTTTCAAATAGGAGAAAAAACAGGGGCCGGCGGGGGATGCTTTTGAACTGTGGTGTTGGAGAAGACTCTTGAGAGTCCCTTGGACTGCCAGGAGATCCAACCAGCCCATTCTAAAGGAAATCAACCCTGAATATTCATTGGACAGACTGATACTGAAGCTCTAATACCTTGGCCACCTGATCCGAACAGCTGACTCATTGGAAAAGACCCTGATGCTGGGAAAGACTGAAGGCAGAAGGAGAAGGGGATGACAGAGGATGAGCATCAAACTCAACCGACATGAGTTTGAGCAAACTCCGGGAGATGGTGAAGGACAGGGAAGCCTGGCATGCTGCAGTTCATGGAACTGAAGAGTCAGACATGAATGGGCAACTGAACAACAATAAAGAGAGTGGGTAAATGGGCAAGAGCTTACAGACAAAAGATTCTGTTTATAATCATTTACTGAGCATGCCCTGTGCTGGGAGGTGTGGGGGCTCAAAGATGAATAAAATAGTTTCCCTTAAAAGGCTTAGCATTAAGCAGAAGATAACAGACTGGATGGAAGGAAGGGTGGACGGATAGATGGGCAGATGGATACATTCACAGGTGCAGCATAAAAAAAAGATGAATGGCCGAGCTTGGTCTCCTGGGGAAAAGAGAGTAACCAGGATGCAAAATTTAATGAGGAAGAGTTAAAGAGACTCCGATTATAAATGTGGAGAAATGAACACGCTTCATTAATTTTATCTGTATCTCCATTGCCTTGGGAAATATCAACAGACCTTTCCTTTATTTTACTGTACACAAGACTCTCATAGTGAATGAATGAAAAATGTAGTCTCCTGTTGATTAACTCTTGTGCTCAGGCAATCAAGGTTAGAGATTAGTTGTTGCTTCACAATCAGTTTCCTTCAGTGACAGTGGCACTCTCAGACCTGGCATGCTCTTTACCAGGCGTGGAAGGGAACAGGCAAGAGTGCCTGGGTGATCCTCTCCACCTACCAAAGATGGAGGAAACAGTCAAGATACAGTATTCGACAGAGCTGAACTAGACCCTATTGTGATCTCTAGCTCCTCATCCATGAAATGCAAGGTCTGGGTCAGCCGGAGGTTTTCTTCACATCTGTTCTGGTGTTGGCTACCTGGAGCATTGTGTCAAGATATAAAACACATCCTACTTAAGGAGAACTGATGCTTTTCAACTGTGGTGCTGGAGAAGACTGTTGAGAGTCCCCAGGACAGCAAGGAGATCAAACCCATCAATTCTAAAGGAAATCACCCCTGAATATTCATTGGAAGGACCCACGCTGAAGCTGGAACTCCAGTACTTTGGCCCACCTGATGCGAAGAACTGACTCACTGGAAAAGATCCTCATGCTGGGAAAGATTGAGGGCAGGAGGAGAAGGGGACGGCAGAGGATGAGATGGTTGGATGGCATCACTGATCCAATGCACATGAGTTTGAGCAAACTCCCAGAGATAATGAAGGACAAGGAAGCCTGGCATGCTGCAGTCTGTGGGGTTGCAAGGAATCGGACATGACTGAGCAGCTAAACAACAATAACGACTTTAGTCGGAAAGAGGGTCCTGATAGGTTATAAACATCTGCTAGAAGCATGGGGGTAGTATAAGAAACACGTGCCACCGTGGAGTGGATCACTAACATTTAAATGAAATATGGTACCTGCAACCTCTCTGAAAAATTAAACCCTAAATACCAATATAAGCAATGACTGTTTAAAGTCCCTTCTAACTTCCAAATCTTACTGTCTCACCTAAGTTGGTGCTCTTAGCTTTCCATACGAGGGATACTATATTACAATAAATTCTTAATGATCCTTATTAGTGATTCTTAATAATTCATAATAATGATTTAGACTTCATTTGTATTTTTGCCCCAGGTCTTGCTTTCTGATTCTCACGAACATGACTACAGCAGGTCTGGCCTCATTTCCTTTTCCTTCCTAAGCACAGGACCCAGCGAGAAGTCGCTGGAAACAGAACACAAGGTTGATTGCCTCAGAGAAGGAGCCTGTCACATGGACACGTGATGGGCCGCACAGACGTTGCGCTGGCTCCCTTCCTTGGTTTGAGCCCGGGCTCAGGCACGGCTGGAGCTTTGTGAAGCGAGGTCAGTGGGAAAACGAAAGTGTACACTTCTGCTTCCTTCCTGCTCAGGTTTTCACTAAGTTCCTAATTTTCTTTAAGGAACTGTCAATTCATAAATCAGATCTAGCCATGATGAAGAGCAATTACATAGTAAGAGCAAACCAGGCCGCGTGGTTAGGATTTTCTCTGGTCTGTGGACTTCCCTGCTGGCTCTGTGGTAAAGAATCGTCCAGCCAACGCAGAAGTCGTGGTGAATTCAATCTCTGGGTCGGGACGATCCCTTGGAGGAGGAAATGGTAACCCACTCCAGTATTCTCGCTTGGGAAATCTCATGGGCAGAGGAGCCTGGCGGGCTACAGTATGGGATCACAGATAGTTGGACATGACTGAGACTAAACAACAAGATGATCTGCACCTATTAGCCTTAGCTGACAAGAAATGCTGAGATAGATACGGAAGGCCCTGCTCACACTCTTGCCAAGATGACTTGACCTGACAGTCTCCAGATTCTAGCATCTACGTGACTCTCACCTCCACGTTTGCCATTGGTTATTGGATATTCAGCAGATGCCAATAAAGCAAACGGCTTGAAACTGGCAGGAGCCAAGTCCTTCCCTCTCCTGAAGTTGCTTCTTCAAAGCCTAGAAAGATTATGGAGTTCCTTACAGCGATTCTCCCACAGCATTTCCAAGGCCACGTCTGCGATTAACTTCACAGGGGCTCTCTCGGTCCACTTAAGAACAAATAAATAAACAAAAACAAACAAAAACCACCATCCCCACCACCAGAAAGATTACCTTAATTACAGAGCTACTCATCCTGTGGTTCTCGTTAAAAGTTACCATCCTGCTTTATTTCCTCAAGATGTTACCTGGATGCCCATCACGGTGCGTAGTAAGTAAGGGACTTATATTCTAGACATGAGGATTTTCCTAAGTCTCGAAATTTCAGAGCCTTAGTGGAATCTAGACACCCTCCTTTGACAGGTGGGCAGAAGAGGGCCCTCAGAAGCTGTGCCACTTGGCCAGCGGTCACTTCGCCCTCACGGGACTGCAGAGGCAGCTCACACCCTGGCCCCCCGGTGCTCCACTCCCCTACCTGCGGCTGCCTGGCGTTTCAGGCACCTGTGTGCCCCCCTTGTTTTCCCAGGTCAGGTAGGACCTTCTCTGGCCCCTGTGGAGCCTCTAGCCTGCCCTTCACATGGCCCAGCCCCAGCGAGGATGATACAGAAAACCAGACACGGGTGACATCACCGTCTTCCTCTGTTATTTCCCTAAATTGCTTTTTTCCCTACCCATGACGAGGCAGTATTTTCTCACAGCTGGGGATGAGCAAATTCAAAGAGATGTTCTCAAATGCATGGTTTCCAAGAGAGAGAGAGGCCACAGAGTTTTGGAAACAGCCAATGAACATTTTTGAGTGATTGCCTGGCTCATGAAAATGTCTCTGGTTAGAAGCTCTTCAGCAGTGATTCACTCTGAGCGAGGGTCCCCTGCAGTGACTTGAGCTGCCTCGCATAAGGGTGGTGAGGCAGATTTTTCCTGCTGAGATGGCATAAATGTCTAGGAAGCATTAACTGATGGAGGTCACCAGAGTTCCAGCCAGTGAAGTGAGGAATATTTCTTTAAAGATGCCCTCGTGGTCGTAAAGCCTTAGTGAACTTGAAGACTACAGTATTTCTCCTTCAGCTTAAGGATTAAGTGTCTCTTCGCCTACAGGATAAACTTTCAGAAGTCAAGCTTCAAGGTCAAAGCTGTGCCTTCTATGAGAGCAAGTAACTGTCCTTGATGAGGAGGAAAATATAGTTTATTATAGTCCGGGGATGTGTGTCTTGATCCTTGAGATTTTTTTTTTTTAAGATAAAACCTGTTTTTAGATGAGATTATACACAGCGCTTCAACATAGTAAATTCCCTGGTGGCTCAGATGGTAAAGAATTTGCTGGCAATGCAGGAGACTCAGGTTCAAACCCTGGGTCAGGAAGATTCCATGGAGGAGGCCATGGCTACCCACTCTGGTATTCTTGCCTGGAGAACCCCACGGACAGAGGAATCTGGCTGGCTACAGTCCATGGGGTTGCAGTAAGTCAGACACGGCTGAGCGAGCCACACTTTCACTTTCATCGGATTTTTAACCTTACATCAGCAGTCCCTTGTTAGCTACTTTATGGCTCAGGCACTTTCACACACTCACACACACACATCAGTAGTAAAATTATGGTATAGTTAAGACCACAGAAATGTAGCATCAGACAAGTTTCTCTACCTATTCCCAGACCTAATGGGGTAATTTTGTTTGCTTCCCAATAGCTCAGGCTCTGAAGTATCTCAAGGAGTTGTGTTCTCAAGTTTTCAGTTGTCATTTCTGGGTCTCAGGAGGTCTGAAGTAGGACTGGGAATCTACATTCCAGGGAATGCTGACACAAGTGACTTCTGGAAATTACTTTGGGTAATACTGTCACAGAGGTACATTTTATGGGTGTGCGCTAGCGTGCTGCAGTCCATGGTGTTGCAGAGAGTCAGACGCAACACAGCAACTGAACAACCAGTGTACAGGAGAAGGGCCGCCACTGCTCCTCGAACAGGAGAACATTCAGAACGAGAGGCCTCGTTTGGAGGGGCCAGGTCTTTTTTCCTTTACCCTTCACACAGAGTCACCCAAGAAGGCTCTTCCCCACTTCCCAGGGCGCCCCCACCACTGCCCTCCGATGAGCGTACAGGAAGTGCACATTTTGGATCTCCGCACTCTGTCCCGCACTTTACGTCACCCCTTGCAGGAACTGCTACAGTCCTCTGATAGTAATGCTAGTATTATCATGGCCCTTTTACAGGCAGTCGGACGCAGGGAAGTGAAATCCATTGCCCCAGGATATACAGTTAAGGGAAAGAGCCTGGATTCACACCAGAGACCTCAGTCCACCATCTGCTTCTCGTAGAGAGTGCGTCAATTTCTAAGGAAAAGGATTCTTCTGCAAAGACCACAGGAAGGGTCCTTGTTTACTGCTGCTGCTGGCTAACTCTCCCTTGCTCCCTCACGCCTCCCGACCCTGCTGACGCTCTGCTTGCCCTCATCGGCTTCCTCCATCCAGCGACCCCTCCACGTTCTCCGACCCCGGTCCTCCCCGTTTCGCTGCTCTGTCCCTAGTCTGCAGACTGCAGAGTCAGGCTCCATGACGACTCTCCTGTGATGCCTATCCTATCCTCTTTGGACCCCTGTCCCTTTCTTGCAACCAGGACAAAAGCCACCTTCCTTCTCCGTGCCTGCCCACTGGGAACACGCCCCATTGCTCAGGGAGACCCTGTGAGCTCCCAGTGAGTATTCATCCATCTCCCTAAACATCCACATTCGGTTTCTTCCTGCTTCTCCAGTGATTACCTTCAAGGGCTCTCCCTTCTCAGACCTTTCATTCTAACCAGCCCACCTAACCTCAGCAGATAGCTTTGCCTCCTGCTTTTCTGAGAATGCAGAATCCTTCAGCCAACAACTCCTTCCACCTGTGTTCACCAAATCCACACGTCCCACCCTTGCTCTGGACTCAGGACCTTCCAAAGAGTGAATATCTAAGTTGATCCAAGTACATCTTGAGAGTCCCTTGGACAGCAAGGAAATAAAACCAGTCAATCCTTAAGGAAATCAACCCTGAATACTCACTGGAAGGACTGATGCTGAGGCTGAAGGTCCAATCCCTTGGCCACCTGATGTGAAGAGGCAACTCAATAGAAAAGACCCTGATGCTGGGAAAGACTGAGGGCAAGAGGATGAGTTGTTTAAATAGCGTCACTGACACAATGGCCACGAGTTTGAGCAAACTCTGGAAGACAATGAAGGACAGGGAAGCCTGACATGCTGCAGTCCATGGGGGTCACAGAGTCAGACACAATTTAGCAACTGAACAACAACAAAGTTTATCTTATGAGCATTAATCACTGAAAAATTCAGTTTCTTTTATCCTTTGGGAGAACTTTCTTATTTTCAGACTGAAATGTACATATTCACCTTATTTCATCATTGTTTCTGGTTAGGATATTAACCAGACGGCATGACCACCATGATTTTATTCAGAGCAGTCAACTTTATATTACTAAACTATTTCTGGTTAAATTGTAGTACAGATCTTAGATCACTGGACCTCAAGTCCTAAAATTGTAAGGTTTAATAGAAATCTCCAGATTTTAAGCACAATAATATGCATAAAAATTAAATAACTGAAATATTTTAAACTTCAATGCAATACAAAAATAAATCTCTACAATCATCACTTCTCCCTAATCTCCAAGATCTATTTTCACCTAAGGTATTTATCTTTAAAAATAAAAGTGTAAAGATAGGGCTAGCTTGAGGTAAAAATGTAGAAGATTTTGCTTTAATCATTTCCTCCCAGTTCCTGGTGGAATAGAAATAGTTTAAGCAGCCAGACCTGGATTTCAATTCCAGCACTGCCTCCTTCTACCTGAGTAACCTTAGGTTAAGTTAACAAACATCACCCAGGCTCAGTTCCCTTGTCTCTAATACCAAGTAAATAATATTTAGCTAGCAAAAAAGTAATTGGAAGAAAGTATTTAGAGTATTTGTTATGTATTAGGTGCTCAATAATTGGTGGGCTGATTATTATTCTTTTCATTGTTCCTAGTAAAGTCATTCATACCATAGCCTCAGATTTATACTGAGTATGAAAAGTTATGACCAACCTAGATAGCATATTCAAAAGCAGAGACATTACTTTGCCAACAAAGGTCCATCTAGTTGAGGCTATGGTTTTTCCTGTGGTCATGTATGGATGTGAGAGTTGGACTGTGAAGAAGGCTGAGCACTGAAGAATTGATGCTTTTGAACTGTGGTGTTGGAGAAGACTCTTGAGAGTCCCTTGGACTGCAAGGAGATCCAACCAGTCCATTCTGAAGGAGATCAGCCCTGGGATTTCTTTGGAAGGAATGATGCTAAAGCTGAAACTCCAGTACTTTGGCTACCTCATGCGAAGAGCTGACTCATTGGAAAAGACTCTGATGCTGGGAGGGATTGGGGGCAGGAGGAGAAGGGGACGACCGAGGATGAGATGGCTGGATGGCATCACGGACTCGATGAAAATGAGTCTGAGTGAACTCTGGGAGTTGGTGATGGACAGGGAGGCCTGGCATGCTGCGATTCATGGGGTCGCAAAGAGTCGGACGCGACTGAGCGACTGAACTGAACTGAACTGTCTTTAGAGAAAGCACACAGGCACACTTTTTAAAAAGACTCGAAAACTTCTGCTTCTAGTCATGAGGAAGCAGCAGGGATAGAATCAAACCTTCTGCCTCAAGCAACTGAAAGGTAAGACAAGGGACTTTCCTGGCAGTCCAGTGGCTAAGACTCCTCGCTCCCAAAGCAGGGGGCCCAGGTTCGATCCATGGTGGGGCGACGAGATCCCACATCCTGCAGCTAAGATCCAGCAGAGACAAGTAAATAAATAAACAAAAATAAGTGTTCAAAAAAGACAAAACATATGAGTGACAGTTTTCAGGCATGGGACAACGGGAAGTAGAAGACAGTGATTACCGAGAGAATGGAGACAGATGAAGTGAAAAGCATCGATCACCCCAGTCTGCTCTCTGGGAGGTTTCAGGGATTTACCTCAGGGAAGAGAAACTCAGACAGATCCTAAGGGGGTACCTGAGTTCAGTGTCTGAGGAGGCTCAGGTAGCTGGAAATTACAGGGCTGAGCACTGGGAGGAAGGAGCTAATCAGAGAGAGGGTGCTCTGGAGACCTCTGGATGGCTCCCCTCAAGACCCTGGATGAGTTTTGATCAGGCATGTGAGGAAAGTACTGAGGCTGAGGCAAAAACCATGGGAGAGGAGGAGCAGGTGGAACCATTTCTGAAGCTTGTGAAGCTCTGGGAACAAATCAGATTTCCAATAGTCAGACAGGGGAAACTGTGCAATGTACTTGGGTAAAGGTCCCAGTAGGGTACTCATTTAGAAGTAGGACAAAATTATCTCCACGGCAAAGGCTGCTCGAGATCCAATTACGTAAGATTCAAAGAAAGTCTCGAAATGAATTAAGCTATTTTTAAAATATAGAAAGGAAAACAAGAAAAATTCTAGCACCTAATAATGTAAAATTCACAATGTCTGGCATCCATCAAAGAATTACTAGGCACACAGAGAAACAGAAAAATATGGCCCATCAAAGGGAGAAAAACTAACCCAAAGGACACTTCGAGACATCACATATAACAGAATTGGTCGATGAAGGCTTCCTGGGTGGCTCAGTGGTAAAGAATCTGCCTGCCAATGCAGGAGACATGAGACACGGTTCAATCTCTGCGTTGGGAAGATCCCCTAGAGAAGGAAACGGCAACCCACGCCAGCATCCTTGCCTGGGAAATCCCATGGACAGAGGAGCCTGGAGAGCTACAGTTCATGGGGCTGCAGAAAGTCGGACGTGACTGAGCATCTGAGCACCACACAAAAACAGCTATATGTTCTAGAAGGAAAATGAAAGCCTAAGCTTAATAAGAAGAGATGGGAAAGATACAAAAGAAAAAGGAAAAAAGAAAAGAAAAAGGAAATAATCTCACAGACATCAAATAAGGAGGATGATGGCTATCGCTAACCTTGATTAATGACATAAAAGCTATACTATTCCAAGTATCAGGTACAAAAGTGACTTTTCTAAAATTAATACATTTTATATAACTGATTATATAAAAAGTCAAATCATACATTCTTTCATCTGTGTAGTTATTGGGCACTCAGTTCTGTGTTTGATGATGACGAAATAGAAAGCTGAATTAGACACTGTTCTTGCTTGTATAAGTGTAGAGTCCAGCAATCTGTTAAATAAATGATAGTCTAATTATATAAAGGCATAACTCAGCTACAACTCAAAAACACAATATCTAACACAGAAAATGATCAGGCTATAAAATAAGAGAAAATAAAAAGAAATGAGATACAGAATAATACATACAATTATTCATTTAGAAGTAAAAAACTTTGAAATTAATTCAAAACAAAAACCTAATATACAGTGATGTGCATCTGTGCATGTGCACACATGGGATAGAAATACACAAATTGATTTTAATATAGGAATTTAACTGTTTGGTTTTTCTTTCTGTTCCCAGATGCATTAGATGTCTACTATGAGGCCAGGATACAATTTTCCATTAAGAAATGCAAATATTTCCCTTCAGTTCATGTTGCTGTCAAAAAAATCAAAGCTTCTCCATCTCAGGGGAAGAAAAGGAAACCAAGAAAACTAGGGAATGTGTGCATCTGTGATGTACATGCACGTGCCATTGCTTTTGTTTAGCTGTAAGTCGTGTCCAACTCTTTATGGCCCCATGGTCTGTAGCCCACCAGGCTCCCCTGTCTATGGGATTCTCAAGGCAAGAATGCTGGAGTGGGTTGCCATTTCCTTCTCCAGGGGATCTTTCCGACCCAGGGATGGAACCCACGTCTCCTTCATGGCAGGTGGATTCTCTATCACTGAGTTACTTGGGAAGCCCGTACGCATGTGCACATGCATTATATATTTCTATGCAACATGTGTATACTTAAATATATCCATCCATACAGAAATATACATGCAATTCTATGAATATATTTTCTCTAGTTTTAGCCTAGTGGGTAAGAAAGTGACTTGCCTAGCTCAAAAGGCTAGTTGAATACTGCATATACCAGGGTATGAGAGATCAAAGACTAAGCTAATCAAGAGATGGACACCACCTTAAAATTTTTTTTTAATTGTTATGGCATACACAGGAAGAAAAAAATTACACACTGATAATTCAAAAGAAGGTGAAGAGGAACTAAAAAGCCTCTTGATGAAAGTGAAAGAGGAGAGTGAAAAAGTTGGCTTAAAGCTCAACATTCAGAAAATGAAGATCACGGCATCTGGTCCCATCACTTCATGGGAAGTAGATGGGGAAACGGTGGAAACAGTGTCAGACTTTATTTTGGGGGGTTCCAAAATCACTGCAGATGGTGACTGCAGCCATGAAATTAGAAGACGCTTACTCCTTGGCAGGAAAGTTATGATCAACCTAGATAGCATATTAAAAAGCAGAGACATTACTTTGCCAACAAAGGTCCGTCTAGTCAAGGCTATGGTTTTTCCAGTGGTCATGTATGTATGTGAGAGTTGGACTGTGAAGAAAGCTGAGTGCCAAAGAAATTGATGCTTTTGAACTGTGGTGTTGGAGAAGACTCTTGAGAGTCCCTTGAACTGCAAGGAGATCCAACCAGCCCATCCCAAAGGAAATCAACCCTGAATATTCATTGGACAGACTGATGCTGAAGCTCTAATACTTCGGCCACCTGATCCGAACACCTGACTCATTGGAAAAGACCCTGATGCTGGGAGGGATTGGGGGCAGGAGGAGAAGGAGACGACAGAGGATGAGATGGCTGGATGATCATGGACTCGATGGACATGGGTTTGGGTAAACTCTGGGAGTTGGTGATAGACAGAGAGGCCTGGCATGCTGCAATTCATGGGGTCACAATGAGTAGGACACGACTGAGCGACTGAACTGAACTGAATTCAAAAGAAGTCAGTCTGCATAGAAGGAAATTTACACAGCAGGTAATACTTATGTGCTTCATTCCATGAAAGAGGAAAAGAAAAATGACAGTATTTCAAATAACTGTATCGTGTTACGCAAGCATCTGGAAAGGGCTTCCATTTTACAACATCTGTAGCCTACAAGGATATGGGCTGTTGTCACTTGTGGGGAGTTATTGGACGACAAGCCTTGATTTGTCTGGAGTGACATCAATTACTGTACATGGTACCTCGTACAGGAAGGAGCAAACAGCTTCTGAAAAAATTTTGCACAAATTCTCTTCGCTCTAGAAATACTGTAGAGACACACACATCGTTAACAAAGCACTAGAACCCAAGCTCCAGGAGTGCGTGTGCATCCGCAGCGCCTGTGGCAACGCCTGACACACAGTGGGCGCTCAGGAGTGCGTGTGCATCCGCGGCGCCTGGGGCAACGCCTGACACACAGTGGGCGCTCAGGAGTGCGTGTGCATCCGCGGCGCCTGGGGCAACGCCTGACACACAGTGGGCGCTCAGGAGTGCGTGTGCATCCGCGGCGCCTGGGGCAACGCCTGACACACAGTGGGCGCTCGGGAGTGCGTGTGCATCCGCGGCGCCTGGGGCAACGCCTGACACACAGTGGGCGCTCAGGAGTGCGTGTGCATCCGCGGCGCCTGGGGCAACGCCTGACACACAGTGGGCGCTCAGGAGTGCGTGTGCATCCGCGGCGCCTGTGGCAATGCCTGACACACAGTGGGTGCTCAGTACTCCAGCCTACCATTCATCTCTTTAGGGATTCCCATAAGCCTCCGCATGTGGGGCCAGATACCTTCTACCACCCTTCAATGCAGTCCCTATAAAACAACTTGGGTGATTTTTTTTTTTTCCCCTTTTAAACACGAGTCAGAGGTTGCCTCCCTGCTTGAAATCCTTCAGTAGCTTGTACTTCAAATAACATCTGTACTCACTTTGGCAGGCACGATCTGGCCCAGCCAACCTCTCCAGACACATGTTAAGGACCAGCCTAACAACCCACCCCATGCCAATTGCCTTCTCCTGCCCACTCATACACACCTTTCATTTCCTTGCAAGAGCCAGGTTCCTACCATCTCAGGCCTTTCCACGGGGCATTATCTGTTTTTAGAATTTTCTCATCTTCCCAAACTCGCCTTTTCTTCCTGTTCTTCCCACCTGCTACTGGAATAATTCTAATCTATCCTTGGGGTCTTGGCATGAATATAACTTCTTCAAGGGGACCTTATCTGAACACCCTCCAATCGCTCTGAGGCTAGTCAGGCTTCCAGCTCTCTTTGGTAACAGCCCACGATTATAATTATATGATCACCTGCACAGCTATTTGGAAAACATCTGCTTCTTTAGAAATGTGTCTCTCCATAGGAGCATCACCTGTCTGTCGTGTAAACTGCTGATTCTCTAGTGTCTTGTAAAATACGCAGTGCATTATGAACCTTCAGTGATAGTGCAGTGAATGAATGAATACACCAATGTACCGCCCTGCTGTCCTGGGGAAAAAAGGGTAAATAACCGTGGAAAGTATAACAGAACTGTCAAGGAGACATGAAATCAGGTACATAAATTGTGAAACGTTAATTCGAGGGCCTATTTATTTTCTGGCACTTGATAATGAGAAATCTTTCGACACGATGGGAAATGAAAACAAAAGAGGACTGAACATCATCTTCTGGAGAGTCCAACCACTAAGCCGCCAGGTTATCTGCATCCCTTAATGATGCCAGTGCCATCATTAATATCGAGAGGGACTAAAAAAAAGGACGTTTGCTGGTTGGAGTATAACTTTCATTTAAAAACAAGTGTGTGGGATAGTTTACCATCAGATAGTCTGAGTATCACTGTGAGCTGGTGAGATAGCTTTGGTTATAGATCTCCAGGTTACATTTTTAAAGTCTCTGACAACTTCTCTTATTTCAGACCTTGGCATCCAGCAACAAGAGAAATCGAGTGGGTCAAAGAAAGGAGAAGATGAAGGAGTTATCTGGAGATGCAATTGGAGCCTAGGCTGATCCCTGCATGAGCAGCTGAGGGCCTATGTTAATTTCAGAGCAAAAGCGTAACTAGCGGAGACAGGAGTCAGTGGCCGTCCGCGCACCATGTGTGCCAAAGCAACATCTCCACACCCGCTTCTTTCATGAGCTTGAGACCCTTACATGTGACTGATCACCACGTACTTCCTTCAACAGCTTCTTCATATTCAACACATCCAAAAAGGAACACACCATCTTCTCCCCACTCCCTCTCTTTCTTCCCTGTTCTCAGTCAATGACCCCACCACTTACACAATTTCCAAAGCCAGAAGCCCAGGATTTATGGATTTACTCTTGATTCTTCACCGTGCATTTCACATGGACTCAGTTATCAATTCCTTCTTTTTTAATTTTCTTTAATTAAATGCTCCCTTCACTTCTCTCCCCACTGTGACAATAATTGCCATTATTATCTCGGGTCTGGGTAACCACCACCCCCTCCCATCAGATTTCTTTGCCACCACCCTTTCCCCACTCCCATCAGTTCTCTGTAGGACTTAATGCAAGTGCTCTGTGGAACTACAGCTCTACATTCCACATGTAAGTGATATCACATGAAACTTATCTTTGTCTGTCTGACTTACTTCACTTAGTATGACAGTCTCTAGGGGAGGGATAAATTGAGAGATTGGCATTGACATATACACACTACCATTTATAAAACAGATAACTAATAAGGACCTACTGCATTGTACAGGGAGCTCTCCTTAAGACTCTGTAGTGGTTTACATGGGAAAAGAACCTAAAAAAGAGTGGATGCATGTGTTTGTAAAACTGACTCACTTTCCTATACACCTGAAAAGTGTACAGAATTGTAAATCCAGCATACACCAATAAAAATGACCAAAAAAAAACACAACACACAAAACACACACACAAAAAAACCCAAGTAAAAAACTAGCGCTCTAGTCATAGGACTCTCCAGCTTACCATTCTTCAGCCATATCCTGTAGCACCCTTTATTTGTTAGGGTCATTACTGCTTATCATGCTGATTTGTATTTGTTTATCCCCACTTCTCTATTTCTCCCACTAGGCTCTCATATAGGAGAGTGAGGTCTATGTATTGTATTCCCAGTATTCATCACCACATCTGGCTCGATAAATCCGAGTTAAAAGAGAGATGCTTCAGGAGGTGAAAGGATTTAACAAATGCCTCTTCATATCTGGGCATATTGAAGAGGATAAAGGTGTTCCTGGGAGGATTAAACAACCCAACAAGGAAGCTAGACAAAAAATATTCAGAGGAAGCAGAGTGGAATTAAAATGAGTGGAGGCAACCACGAGTGAGAGAGAGGAAGAGGACAGCTCATGTCCCCATGAGCTGTGAAGCTTAGCTCTTCTCAGAGCGGCAGGGAACAGGGGTACGGAGAGTGAACTCAGAACTTCAGAAGGAACTGCAAGGTAGGAACCGAGGACCAACTTGGATACTTGTGAGAGTTAAGCCGTGATAAGGTACATGGCACTCCCACAGCTAATGGGGAGCTGTGATGCCTTTTCTGAACATGTATTTGAAACACAACAAATGTCACACTAAGAAACGTGACGTAAGAGATATATGCCCACTTTAAGTCAATAACACGCCTTCCCCGGTGGCTCGGATGATGAAGAAACAACCTGCCAATGCAGGAGACCTGGGTTTGATCCCTGCGTTGGGAAGATCCCCTGGAGAAGGGAATGGCTACTCACTCCAGCGTTCTCGCCTGGAGAATTCCATGGACAAAGGAGCCTGGAGGGCTACAGTCTGTGGGGTCGCAAAGAGTCAGACACGACTGAGCGACTAACACACACAAAGTCAATAACAACTAAGGAGAGATTGCTGATGTTAAGCAAGAAAATTTCAAAAAGTTTAGAGCAAAGCAAGGTATAAACTCATGTCCAGAGAACATCCAGGAAATATTACCAGCTTCCAGGCAGGCCTGGGCAGGCAACTTAACACCTGGTCAACTCAGCTGCTGCTTTCCAACCCTTCCAGTTGATGGCTATGGCTTTGGAGGAGAAGCCAGGATATACAGAGAATGGGGCAGCTGGTCGCACAGATGGTGTGAAGCTCGGGATTTGATATTCTCAGTTTCAGTTGATGACACCAGAGATGCGGGGGCTCCTGGGAAGTGACACTGTGTATCACAGGAAACTGGGAATAAGCCTTCAGGTAACACCCGACCACGTGAGGATTATTTTGAAACCTGAGATTACGAAGTAACACTGCTCAGTAAAAACACAAACACACACACAATTATAAACCAGATCACAGAGAGCATATCAGAGAGGGCAACAAAAGATGGACAGATGGTCGTGGACTGGGATCTCCATCGCTGGAGGGAAAATCTGGTTTGATGGAAGTATTCTAATGTCTCATGAGATGTTAACAGATATTTGTTAAAGGCTAAGTTATGTTTGGAGAATCCAACACACACGCCACTACTCTTTCAAACTGCACATTAGCAGAGTCAAGGCTCTGACGAAACCCACAGAGAAAGCAATCATCACAGCCTCGTCTAACTCAATGAAACTATGAGCCATGCCGTGCAGGGCCACCCAAGACGGATGGGTCATGGTAGAGAGTTCTGACAAAACGTCCAATGGAGAAGGGAATGGCAAACCACTTCAGTATTCTTGCCTTGAGAACTCCATGAACAGTATGGAAAGGTAAAAAGATAAGACACTTGAAAGATGAACTCCCCAGGTCAGTAGGTGCCCTATCCTGAAATCAGTGGAGAAGGGTGAGATCGCTGGATGGCATCACCAACTCAATGGACATGAGTTTGAGCAAGCTTCAGGAGATGGTGGAGGACAGAGAAGCCTGGCAGACTGCAGTTCATGGCGTCACAAACAGTCGGACACGACTGAGCAACTGAACTGAACTGTGTTAAACCCAGAATCTACCATGGCTATTAGGCCACATAAATACTTACATGACATCCACCCTACCTAATGACTATAAGACACTGATGTTCCATCAGGGCAGTTTAGAAAATCTGGATCTATACTAACCTACAAGGTATGGATAATAGAAACAAATTAACAATAACAAAAATTTGAAAATCCCTTGAAACTAAAAATATGTGGAATAAAATAAGTGTACAGTACTATAAGGAGGTAAATATTATCTCATGATAAGCCAAGACTTTGAGTATGGGATTTAGGGCTGGAGTATAGGTGGTGCTAGTGGTAAAGAACCCGCCAGCCAATGCAGGAGACATACGAGACACAGGTTTGATCCCCGGGTCAGGAAGATCCCCTGGAGGAGGGCAGGGCGACCCACTCCAGTCTTCTTGCCTGGAGAATCCCATGGACAGAGGAGCCTGGTGGGCTACAGTCCATGGGGTCGCAAAGAGTCGGACACGACTGACCAAACGACTTAACTAAAATAAACTAATCAACTGTAGAGAGTGGGCAAAACCTTTCTGTATTTAGAAATGGAATACTCAAAAAGGACTCATAAAGGATATGTTAAACTTTCTTTTTTAAGAAAAGAAATAATATTAAAGAGGTGAAAAATAGACTAGATAAATATTTTTAGAGAACATGAACTGTGAGATTAAAATAATTTTCCAGGTAAGAATACTGGGGTGGGTTGCTATTTCCTTCTCCAGGGGATCTTCCCAACCCAGGGATCAAACCCACATCTCTTACGTCTCCTGCATTGGCAAGCAGATTCTTGACCAACGGCACCACCTGGGGAGCCCCTTAAAATGCTCAGAAGCAATGACCAAATACAAGCCAATAAAAGAAATCATCCCGAATCCTAAGTGGATATAGCATGAAAGTAATCTATTTACAAAAGAGGAAATATGAATGAAAAATAAACGAAGGAAAATGCCACAATTTAAAAAGAGTAGTTATAAAATAATTTAAGGCAAAATAACAGGATGACACCTTTGCATATCAAGTCAGTAAATATTAACTATGCCTTTATATTTTGGAAATTAATTGTCCAGTATTTAACAAGAAGCTTTAAAATGCTCATTTGTTTTGACCGACTAATTCTACATGTAGGAGTCAATCCAAGGGAAATCATTCTAATTGCCAAAAAGTTCTATGCATAAAAAAGGTTCACCATAATATTGTTTGTTCAAAAACATCACAAGGAAGAAAGGAAGGAACAAGAGTTAATGTTTAAAGAATACATACTATGTGTAGGTACTTCGCAGTTAGTGTATGTCATAAGTTATCATATTTTAGTCTTACAACTGTCTCATGAAATAGATACAATTATCATTTTACAGAAAAGGTAAAATACTTATACATACTTGAAGAGATTAAGTTCTCCAGAAACTTGGCTAGGAAGAGTAAAATAAAATTTAAAAAAAAAAAAAAGGAAACAGCTTAAGCGCAAATACAGAAAAACTGGGGAAGATTTATTCAAAGGATTATTCTAAAATTTTAATATAAAACTATAAAATGGAAAAAAATAATTTAGGATAAGGTGTTAATAAAAATACATAATAGAGATTTCTATATTTAATAGTACTCAAATACTTCCATAGAGAAAAGACTGGAAGACAATACATACACAGTAACCAAGCATGACAGAACTTTACCCTGAGACAGCCTCGACAAAGGAAGGGTGCGGGCCGCCACGAGGACAAAGCCGAGTGCAGTTCCCGATGGGTGGGGAGGGATGACGAAGGGTGCTCCGGAAGACCCCGAAAGGCTCAGGCGCAGCTTAAGCAGTTTGGCTAATATAGGAGATGGAGAATGTAATTCAGGGCAGATACGGTAAATCTTCTACAACGAGTAGGGCTATAATTCTTTTCATGGTAAGTTGCTGGGAAAATCATAAATCGGTCATGGTGAAAATGTCAGAAGACTCAAAATCATAAGAAAAAAATAATGAATTATTGAGGTTGTGGCTTACCCTGGAAGTCATACAACACTTGCTGAGAGGAGTGGAGGTGGAGACAAGAGTAAAGTGATTTCTGCTGCATGAATATTTCAATTAGGCAGCTGGGAAAATTTGGGACAGAAACATATAAATCTGTACTCTCAAGTTATTAGGAGGAAGTATTTGTCTAGATTAGCTTTAGGGAAAAGGGGTCTGGATAAACACATGTTCAAATGATAGAAAATGTCATTTATGTGCATACACACACATCCCATAGCAGACTAAGCCTCTACTGCATTTATTTTATAACATTTTGGAGAATTTTATAAATAGCCTAAGCATAATGTTTTGTAATATTAATATCTGACTTTCCTTTTCCTCTCTCCCACCTTCCTTTGCTTCCTGTCCTCTCTTCTCCTTTGTTATGTTATAGAAGAAACGTCATTACATATATGCTTGTATTCATGTGCACACTGCCACACACAGTACATATAACTTACTACAGCTAGTTTGGACTCTTACATGTACTGCCCTATTGACAAAACAAAAAAAAAAACCGAAAAATCAAATGTTTGCTCAACTCAGCTCAAAGTACACACACATCTGTGGGTGTGAAACTTAGTAACTCTCCAAAGGCAACAGCTTTATACTTAATGTACCCTGTCTACTCTAATATAACTTGATGTGCAAAAGTGAGTTGTTCTTCTGACATATAACAATGACCATAGTGTAATTCCAATCCCAAAGAAGGGCAATGCCAAAGAATGCTGAAACGGCTGCACAGCTATACTCACTTCACATGCTAGCAAGGTAATGCTCCACATCCTTCAAGCTAGGCTTCAGCAGTATGTGAACCAAGATATACAAGCTGGATTTCGAAAAGGCAGAGGAGCCAGAGAACAAACTGGCATCATCGGATGGATCACAGAAAAAGCAAGAGATTCCAGAAAAACATCTACTTCTACCTCACTGACAATGTTAAAGCCTTTGACTGTGTGGATCATAACAAACTATGGAAAATCCTTCAAGAGATGAGAATAAAAGACCACTTTATCTATCTCCCTGAGAAACCTGCATGCAGGTCAACAAGCAAGAGTTAGAACTGGACTTGAAACAACAGACTGGCTCAAAATTGGGAAAGGAGTACGTCAAGGCTGTGGATTGTCACCCTGCTTATTTAACTTCTATGCAGAGTATATCATGCGAAATGCTGGGCTGGAGGAATCACAAGCTGGAGTCAAGATTTCAGGGAGAAATACTAATACCTCAGATATGCAGATGATTTTACTCTAATGGCAGAAAGTAAAGAGGAACTAAAGAGCCTCTTGATGAGGGTGAAAGAGGAAAGGGAAAAACATGGCTTAAAACAACATTCAAAAACCTAAGATTATGCCATCTGGTCCCATAACTTCAAGGCAAATAGATGGGGAAAAAATGGAAACAGTGACAGAATTTATTTTCTTGGGCTCCAAAATCACTGCAGATGGTGACTGCAGGCATGAAATTAAAAGATGCTTGCTCCTTGGAAGAAAAGCTACAACAAACCTTGATGGCATATTAAAAAGCAGAGACATTACTTTGCCGACAAAAGTCCATCTAGTCAAAGCTATGGTTTTTCCAGTAGTCATGCATGGATGTGAGAGTTGAACCATAAAGAAGGTTGAGTGTTAAAGAATTGATGCTTTTGAACTGTGGTGCTAGAAAAGTCTTGCGAGTCCCCCTGGAGAGTATGGAGCTCAAACCAATCAATTCTAAAGGAAATCAATCCTGAATATTCATTGGAAGGACTGATACTGAAGCTGAAGTTCCAATACTTTGGTCACCTGATGTGAAGAACTGACTCATTGGAAAAGACCCTGATGCTGGGAAACATTGAAGGCAGGAGGAGAAGGGGAATGACAGAGGATGAGATGGTTGGATGGCATTACTGACTTGATGGACAAGAGTTTGAATAAACTCCAGGAGATAGTGAAGGACAGGGAAGCCTGGCGTGCTGCAGTCCACGGGGTTGCAAAGGGTTGGACACGACTTAGTGACTGAGACCTGGGTTTGATCCCTGGGTCGGGAAGATCCCCTGGAGAAGGGAATGGCAACCCACTCCAGGATTCTTGCCTGGAGAATCTCATGGACAGAGGAGCCTGGTGGGCAATAGTCCACGTCACAAGAGTTGAACACAACTTAGGGACTAAACCACCACTGTAGCAACATAGCATAATAACTGTCAGTTTTCCATTGAAAATTCTGGAAAGGCAGAGAGGCAGGGACCACCTCTGCACCAGGACAGTGCCTCAAAAAATGCGTGCTAAGTGAGTGAATAAGTTGAGTAAAGTGGATACAGGAGACCTAAGCATCTTTCCAGGCAGCACAAATCCCATCTCACTGATAACATCTTTCCTCAGACCCCAGGCATTGATCCTTCTGGAAATCACTATAGTACTAGTCTGAACCACCTCTTAGCCCATGATTCTACCCATCTTTTTTTTTTTTTTTTTTGCTGGTTTTAATCACTATGTTTTTTAATTCGGGGAGACATGCTCCCTGAATCCTCAAGGACACTTATATATGTATATATTTATTCTATTTCCCAAAGCACTTGTTACAGGGCACATGGAAAATCAGCACCAAACTTGTTAAATTCAGCGATGAGCTCTTTCCAAAGACCGCCTACTTTGCGACGTCTCCAAACATTTTCTCTCTTGAATGCATTACTATTATGACAATTCCAAAATACGATGGAAAGAAACCACGGAACACAATGTCAGTTGACTCGGGCTTCTAAGCCTTGCCACTTCAGTGCTGGAAAAGCCGCCCACCCAAACTCCAGGCCCCTCTTTCCCTATTTTTAACATGGGAACATGAACCTGAGCCGCAACCACCATTTGGACCTACCTGTCTCAAAGAGAAGACTGGAATCAAATGCTGTAACATCCGTGGAAGAGCTTTGCAAATTGGAAAGCAAATATTAGCTCTACTATTTACCTTTTTAAAATACAAAATTCATGTTGCAATGCCATCAGTGAGAGATACTGCGTGTGAGTTTTTTTTCTGGGAACAGCTGTTCAGCAGAAGAGTAAGGTGATGAGGACAAGACGCTCAGGCACATGGCCTGCCAAACATGCCCTGGGCATAAATCCCAGGCCAGGCTCGACACTTGTGCATGGAGAGATTACGAGGTGCCAAGCACCCAAGCCTGCCGGCACGGCTGTAGGCTTCTTCCAACCCCAGAGAGAGCTTACCTGACACGAGCTGCTGTCCAGGCAACCCCACGGGAACCATGCCCAAGTTATTCATGGCGGTGGCCCAGGCGGTGGGGTCCGTCACGGACATGTTCAGCTGGGTCGCGTCTATTGCGATGCTCCCCAAACCATCGGCCGCTGCGGGTGGGAAAGCAAACTGACTTAGATTCCACCGGCGAGGGTGTCTGAAAACAAATCCCGTTTCTAGAGACGTGAGGCTTCCTTTAAGCACATTCCCAAATCACAAAAAAATACAGCACTGTAATCGACACCAACACCTTCTCCAGACGTCAACATGACGGAACACATTCTGGGAGGGAACTTAATGACATGCAGTTTATATCATACTCAGTGTGCCATTAAGGACGCACCTCTGGGGGAAAAAAATGAAGAATCACTTCCTTTTCCCAGGGAAACATTAGTTAAGTTCCCCAGTGAACAGGACTCTTTGGGTGAAACAAGTCAATTGGCTAAGAATAAATAAATTTGTCTGTCTGTGAGTGTAATTCTGAAGCAGGCACACCCTCTAACTATCGAATACAAATCTCCAAATTCAGCTGTTGAGCAGTCAAAGTGGTCCTGATTGAATTTATTAAGACTTACCGCATAACACATTCCATCCTTAACAAAAATTAAGATTCGTACATTAAATGCAGGTGTCTGTCTGAAGTGACTCCCAAAATATTTCTTACAAGCACAGACTTCATTAAGACAAAATAAATAATATTGAAAACAAATAGCACAGAGCTAAAAAAGAAGACAGCAAAATATATCAAATTGGACTCAATGCTCTTTTTTAAAAAAAGAAATTTATTTTCTCAATTATCTTTGGTTAAAGTCTTTATTGAGTTTGTTACAATTTTTGCTTCCCTCTTATGTTTTGGTTTTTTGGCCTGGAGGCATGTGGGACCTAAGCTCTCTGATGGGAGGGATCTAAACCATACCCTCTACACTGGAAGGCAAAATCTTAACCAGACTACCAAGGCAGTCCGAGTTAACTCTCTTTGATGTTCACCAGTTCCGCGGCCTGGCTTTTTTGAGGAGCCCAGGCTCCTGGTTCAACACACGTTTTCATGGCTGGGGAGCCTTTCCACTACGACGCAAAATGCCCAGTTTGTGTCCTGTGCTGGCCACCGATATTTACCTGCAGCCATCATCTGAGGAAGCTTCTGGGAACACTGGGTGATGCTCTCAACGCCACCTGCACCTACGACTGAATTGCGAGCATCCTGAGGGGCAGGAGCGCTTTGATGGCTGAGTGCAGGGTCCCCGCGGACATCATCGGATTCTGCAAAAGGGGGAGAGCAGCGGGGTGAGAAAGAATTCCGGGGCAAATCTGTTGTCTACTCCAAACAACAGCAGCAAACAAACAATGGCAATTTGCAGTGGCACGCACAGAAGCGAAGCTGCCTCCTTGTAGTGTCTCAGTTTCGGGGGCCAGGAGACGTGAGGGTCAATTGGCGACCACCTGGAGCAGGGCTGGCTGAATAAACAGCCCGTCTGTGGAGTGGCTAGTACCTGGCCTCCAGCTGAACAGACTTCACAAACGGGGCTTATCAGGCCCCGCACAGCCTCCTCCACACACGGCACATCAATGGAGAGGGCAGACTCGCGCTACGTGTGATTTTTTTAAGTTCAAAAATTAATTGATGTTATTTTCGAAGACAGTCATCTGTGAAACGTATTCAGAGAGGGAGAAAAAGTGGGGAAAGGGAGAAAAAAAGCAAGAAGCTATTCACGGTGAGATTGGTAAAGGACGTGCCCAAAATATAATCGTGCGAAAAGGCGGAAGGGAAGAATGGCATGCCGCCTGCCCGTCGGAGAAGTGCAGAAGGTGATGGGGCCACCGAGGAAAAGCACTTGCTCTTTTTATTTCTATGACAAGATATGATGAACTGGCTGTACTTTGTTTGGTTTGAGTTTTCCTGAGAATTGCACAGCTTATATATAAACGTATTTTTATAAGCCTCTTCAAAGCACTTTTCTAATCAAAAAATGACAATAAAACATTATAAAAAGCTGCAAAGAGCCCCTCCAGATTTCACTGTTTTTAAAATGCTATGCTTTCTCTCCATCCTTAAAAATGCAAAAACATACCCTTCCTCTGTATATGTTAAGTGCACTTTCACCAGTTTGAGACTAGAAGATAAAATATATCACTTGAATTTTACATAGACGGGTAAAACAGCTAATGCAAAATATTTATTTTTATTTAGGTATCTATTTGGAAATTTTTCTAACATGTGCTTCTCTCAACAGGTATTGTAGAATTGGTGTTACAGCCTGTGTGTTCGTATATCCAGTATGTCTAGGACAAATGTTTTATACCGTGCAATTAGACTCAGACAAATGTTTTATACCGCACAATAAGATTCTTCCACCTAAATGAATTCAGAACGTGTTTATGTAGCACATGCATCCATTATCTTAGGCAATGAATGCCATCAAAGAGATTCTCACCATGTAAAATAAAGCCAGTAACATCAACGCATAGGTAACCAAATGCCTGCCCTCTCGCTGTCCACTCACCAGAGACATTTCTGTGGTGAAACCTTAGAGCAATTTTCTTCTCTCCCCATGCACCTATTTCAGAACACCAAAGCAGAGACAGGCTAGAATGTGTTCATTCTTTTGCTCAAATGGCCCAGAAGTAGAGGCAGTTCGGATCACCGCAAGGTCACTGTTTGTCTTACTTATCGCCCCACTGAAGTTTAGTATTTTGGCTTGCTTCTTCTTTTCTAGCTCAAGCTCTCCCCACATGGGCATTAATCACAACTTTTTCCTATCCAGTGAGTCTGCAGTTCTGGAACACTATATCAGAGAACATCCCTCTGTTGTGTAGGCTTTATGACTTGAGCCTGATTGGCCATGCTTCACTTTCCCTTTTTTGCTCTAGTGTTTTAGGGGTGGTGTTAGTCTTCTTGGCTTTTTAACTGTCTGTTCCAGTGTTAGTTTTCACTTTAATGACTGCGGTCTTACAAAGGGGCATCAAGTGTCCTGGTGGCCCATAGTTTCTACCTACACTTTTCATCACCATCTTAATAAACTACTGTTTCATGGAGAAAAAACACTAACAAACTGCTTCTGTTTCACCAAAAAAAGTATTGTTTCCTTGGCAAGTTGTGGTTTGTAAACCTAAATTTACCCCCTAATGACACTGTGACATTCAATGAATTACATCTCTTCAATCTGCCAACCCAATGGTTTGAATGACATACAGCTTCATGTGGCTGCCACGTACCTAGGACAGTGACTCTGAAGGAAGTTCTGTCATGCCTCAGGCATTTCCAACAGTCTGAGGGATGCCTTGCAATTCTTCAAAACTTTTAAATTGCTTTATCACTTGGCTCAGGAGAAAGGTGATATTTTAATTATTATTCAGTAATTTATGAAGAGTTGCAAGAGTGATTTTTATACTCTACTAACATCTATTGTTCCTACTGAGTACCTGCCTCTCTAAATGATTCAAGGCCATAATACCTAATTTATCATTCGAATCAATTTCTCTGCCTTAGTTTTCTTATTTCTAAATGATACAAAAGATTGATATGCGTGATGATGTTTATTTACAAACAGACATGTGGGGAGTTAAAAATTATAGCTAATAAAGCACTTGGAATAAAGCAGGTATTAATTATTATTATTTTATTTGGAAGTGTAGCTTGACATTAAGGTACCCTGGGATCTTGGTGTTCCACTGGATAATTATGTAATTAATTTTAAAACAGTTAGCAACACTTAATATTTCTAAAAGTAAGTGCTGCCCTAGTTTTCTGTGCCACATCTAAACTGTACCAGAATATTTCTTCCTTTTCCACTGTTCCTTTGTAAAATAATATAATTTAAAAGATGTATAAATGTTTCTCTCTAGGGTTTTTTTTTTCCAAGCTATGAAACTACAAAAGCCTTCAAGAGATTCATGATCAATTATAAATTGGCAGTTTCTACTTACAGCTTTTAGTGAGATAAGATCCTTCCCAAACAATCAGGAATTGGGAATTCCCAAATTCCCAATGTATAAAATGCCTAGGATAACAATACAGTTCTGTCCAGGGTTCAAAGGAAACCTAATCTGTTCTTTGTTAAGTTTCATTCAAGTATAAAATCTCACACCCAATTTCATAATTGTTCAATACAATATATTTATGCTCAGGATTTTACCGGGCTGTATCAATGGAGCAAATAGCTTTTGAAACTCATCAAGGCTTTGACTGTGTGGATGACTGTAAACTGTGGAAAATTCTGAAAGAGATGGGCACACCAGACCACCTAACCTGCCTCTTGAGAAACCTACATGCAGGTCAGGAAGCAACAGCTAGAATTGGTCATGACACAATGGACTGGTTCCAAACATGACAAGGAGTACATCAAGGCTTTATATTGTTACCCTGCTTATTTAACTTCTATGCAGAGTACATGATGAGAAACGCTGGGCTGGAGGAAGCACAAGCTGGAATCAAGATTGCTGGGAGAAACATCAATAACCTCAGATATGCAGATGACACCACCCTTATGGAAGAAAATGAAGAAGAACTAAAGAGCCTCTTGATGAAAGTGAAAGAGGAGAGTGAAAAAGTTGGATTAAAGCTCAACATTCAGATAACTAAGATCATGGCATCTGGTCCCATCACTTCATGGCAAATAGATGAGGAAACAGTGGAAACAGTGGCTGACTTTATTTTTCTGGGCTCCAAAATCACTGCAGATGGTGATTGCAGCCATGAAATTAAAAGAGGCTTACTCCCTGGAAGCAAAGTTATGACCAACCTAGACAGCATATTAAAAAGCAGAGACATTACTTTGTCAACAAAGGTCCGTCTAGTCAAGGCTACGGTTTTTCCAGTGGTCACGTATGGATGTGAGAGTTGGACTATAAAGAAAGCTGAGTGCAAAAGAATTGATGCTTTTGAACTGTGTTGTTGGAGAAGACTCTTGAGAGTCCCTTGGACTGCAAGGAGATCCAACCAGTCCATCCTAAAGGAGATCAGTTCTGGGTGTTCATTGGAAGGACTGATGTTGAAGTTGAAACTCCAATACTCTGGCCACCTGATGTGAAGAGCTGACTCATTGGAAAAGACCCTGATGCTGGGAGGGACTGGGGGCAGGAGGAGAAGGGGACGACAGAGGATGAGATGGCTGGATGGCATCACTGACTCGATGGACATGAGTCTGTGTGAACTCCGGGAGTTGGTGACGGACAGGGAGGCTTGGCGTGCTGCAGTTCATGGGGTCACAAAAAGTCGGACATGACTGAACAACTGAACTGAACTGAAGCCTAAGAAAATATTACTTGGCCTAAAAGAACGACACAGGCTTCTCCTGCTCTAACACAACTCTTTCTACCTGTCCAACTCTTACAGGTCTCAAGCATACACATACATACACACGCTGTGAGTAATAAAAATCCCACACACTGTGAGTAATAAAAATCCATGTATAACTGTCCACAAAACAGATTCCTGTTAAAAAAAGGGTATCGAATGTTTTTCTTTTGTAAAAGAATGATCTAGTTGACCTAAGTCCTTAGGTTCATGCCTACTTTAATAGAAGAATAATTATACTGAGGAAGTCAGATTTATTAGTGTCTTGTTGAGAGTTGATTCCAAAGGAAACCTATCTCATAGGACTGAAACTTTTTAAATTTACATGAAGTAGTCATAGCATTATCATGGGTTACATTTATAGAAAAAAGAAAAATGCATTCCCAAAGCTCTACTTTCTGCTTCTATTACTAAGAAAATATTCTCACTTTGATCTCCATGTAGTCAGTAGGATGCTCTCTGGAGGTTATGGAAATGCTCATATTTTAAAACAACATACAATATTGTTAAAATGACATTCCTTATGTTTTAACTCCATGATTTTTAAGCAACTATTTAGGAATAAAGGAGACATTTCTGCTTCCTATAATGGTAAACAGTAACTCAGTAATTTTCCCACTGAGGAAGAACAAGAAGAGCCTAGTATCTTTCATCAGTTTTATAAAATTCTCACTGTTATCTCTTCAAACACAAAAAGATCACAAAGACATGTTTAAATTATCGAAGAGGATTACTCAACAGGCTTCTAAGGAGAACAGGTCCTCTTAACTGATCTAGAATCTGGGTGGAATCTGTTAAGTTTCAAGGCAGAGTGGAGTTTCTCTGCAAAATGTGGTTAAAAAGCAAAAGGACACCAAGGCTAAGTGCTTTGAGGGGGGGAAGAAAGAAGGGATCTTTGGGGGTCACTCATGAGAAAAGGGGACTTCAGAGAAGAGAAATGACTAAAGCCAGACTACTGGGAAATATACAATGTAAATCTTGCCCCTGTACCCTCTAAGGAAATGTCAGTAAAGATTACATTACATCTTATTAATAGTTTTTATATGGGAGTAATTGTTGGATGGTGGATACCCTTTAGAGGAGAGAGCCTGAAGAGGATAATAAGGAGGCAGCTGATGACAGAGACAACTTAGGGTACTATGTGATAACACACGATAAAGTCTGCATATCTGTTAAACATAGAGGATGTTGGATATTAATGATCAATGTCTCCGGATTGGTGTGGAATAAAAGGATTAACGTTTGGAAGAAGAGATTTCGATTACAATAAAGTTCAGGAGGAATGAGATTTTGTGGGGGAATTTCTGATGAGAGAATTGCAGGGTAGGAATATTACATGAACTAAAGCTAGAAAGGTCCTACTTGGTAATGGAAGAGAAAAAGCTGCTTCTTGGCAGAGGATGGAACTGGGCTGAGGTCGACTCAGGCAGGGTTGAACCCTGTAGTACTTTCTACTGAACCCGTGAAATCAGCAGGGCTTTTTAAATAAAACCTGACCTATAACCTTTAGCTTTGTATTGGTATGTTCATGAAGTCACTAGACTCTTTTCAAAGGGGCCATGATATGACATGTCTCACAGCCCGGCACACCCGAGGGGAAAAGTGCCATTTCTGTGCTGAGTAATTTTTAGCTTGTCCTTTGTGGCTCAGCTGGTAAAGAATCCGCCTGCAATGCGGAAGACCTGGGTTCGATCCCTGCGTTGGGAAGATCCCCTGGAGAGGGGAAAGGCTACCTACTCCAGTATTCTGGCCTGGAGAATTCCACAGACTGTATAGTCCATGGGGTCACAAAGAGTCACACACGACTGAGCGACTTTCACTTTCTGTTAAGGCAAGAAGACAGAGGAGATATGCATTCCCTCCTCTGTGTTCCCACAGCGCTGTGTTCTGTACACCAGCGCTGGGAACTTCATACTCTAATTAGCTGTTTATGTCTACATCCCTGATAAACAGCATACTGAGAATGACCATGGAAACTGATCATTTTTGCATACTCTGCAGCAAGCAAGTACAGTACCTAGAATTATGACAGATGCCCCGTATATATATAAAATTGTTTATAAGTCTGTACATTTAAGTCATTATGTATAAATTATACATTATATATATGTGTTTCAAGAAAATTCAGGCATAAAAGGAAGGAAAGGAAGTAAAAAGGAAAATAACAGAGGGAAACAAGGAAGCAATAAGAGAACAAAAAGACAGAATTCAGCTCCAGAGTCCAATCTCAAAGGCTGGAGGTTTGAAAGCTAAAGAAGAAAGGGAAGGCTGCAGTTGAAAACTAGAACACAAGATGAAATTTCAAACATCAAAGACAATTTTTTAATATGTTAGATTTTTCCAGATGTCTTGGTGTAATTAACAAGTCACTCTCCAAGAGCTAAGACCCCCACACCTCCCTGGTAACCAACACAGGGTCGTAAGCACGTGACTGCAATGTCCTCCTTTTGTGAGACTTCTTCCCAGCTATTCTCTGGAGGAGCCGAAATCCATAAATAATGGCATCTCCAGGTCCATTAAGCAGTACATTAGTGTAACAAAGGCATATAGGTAGAGTGCTAAAGATGTGAAATCAGGGTAAGAAAGGGAAAGTTTCCATTTGGCAGGCATCGCAGAGGATAAAAAGCAGGTCTGGCTATTTCTCAAACACAAAATGCCATTAAGGGTCTGTGATTATATCCTCCTTTTTTCTACTTTGTCGAGTAGCCAATTTTAAACTACAAATCATCGTCCTTCCAGCTGAGGGGAGGAAATGGTTACTGAATGGATGATAAAGTTTTGCCCATGACATATCTATTTCTGAAGAACTGGATGCTGAGAGAGGGGAGTGGGGACTGAATATGAAACAGAAGGTCTCCCTCTGAAATGATGTGACCAAACAAAAGAACCAACTTTGCCAAAGAGATAACTCAACCAGCACGGCAGGACAGCAGATAAAGCCAATTATCTTTTGACACAAGGAAAAATACTATTTGGCATTACTTACGTAAGTGTAGAGAAATGACAGAGGTAAAATTGTTGTTTTCAGGAGCTTTTTGCTTTTTAAAAAATTACACTTTATATTTCTAAACTTAACAAAGTAATAAATGAGAAAGCTTGAGACCACAGGAATAAAGTACTTCTCTTTCCATTAAAAACAGAAATGAAAAGAAAATAGGACTGGATGCTACTATGATAATATATATTTCAGAGTCTTTGCAGAGACACCTTCCATACTTATGATAGTTTAGATTTTCTGAAAAGGGCAATATTATACTTGAAAATTGTTTATGAAACATGTAATAGGTTAATTAAGTCCTCTCACTAATGGCTACCTACCAATGGGGACAAACACACCGAAGTTCATAGAATATTAATATTCTAACCTGAGAGCTCATCACTTGTAACTTCACCCAGATACAAAACTCCCCAAAATGTTGCTGACAGGCAACCATTTCGGAACAGCCTTAAAAGTTCAAATCTCCCTTTAGCAGAGGTCTTATCTGGAAAACAAGATATCTGAGCTCTGTCTTTCAATCCTGCCTCTACAGTGACATGCAGCCTTGGGCAAGCGACTCTTCCAGCCCCTCACTAGGGATATGGAGGCATAAACACAATATCTGCCAAATTAGTCAGTTACGGACACGTTTATAAAAGGAAATTAAGGACAGGCATCCCCTGGTGGTCCAGGGGTTGAGAATCCACCTTGCAGTGCAGGGGACGCTGGCTTGATCCATGGCCCGCGGAGATCCCACATGCCGTGGGATGACTGAACCCAGGAGCCGCAACTACTGAGCACACGCACCTTAGAGCCTGTGCTGCACGAAAAGGGGAGCCGCCGCAGTGCAACTAGAGAGCACCCTGCCCTCTGTGCAACTGGAGGACGCAGCAACGAAGACCCAGTGCAGCCACAAACAAGGAAAAGAGAAAAAGCAAACAGGGACATATCAGGGGATTCTTGCTTCCCCTCAACAGACTAGCTTTTCCTGCGGGCACCTGCTCTGTTCTCTTTCCTTCCCATTGAAAAAGTTCTACAGAACAGACAGTGTAAGTAGAAGGCTGGAGCTACCGAAAAGCTTCTCTTGAAAACTATGGGAGGCTGATGGAGAAAGCAGAGAGAACAAGAGTCCTTTGGAGAAAGATGGTAACGTCTCCCGAAAAGGCTTCAGGTCGACCTCTGGCTTCAAAGACACAGCCACCATCTAGGTTGAGCGAGAATGCATGTACATGGACGGCTGAGTCCCCTCGCTGCTCACCCGAAACTGTCACACACTGTTGGTTAATTGGCTACACCCCAATACAAAACAAAAAGTTGTTCTGTTTTTTTTTTTTTTTTAAGAGAGAGGTAATCTCTATAAACCACAGGCAGTCCCACAGATCAAAGAGCTTTTATTTTTTTAATGGAATGCACAGTTGTAGAAAGGCATATTGGTCATAAACTGATCATTTTGAACCATACTTATGCCCTGAAAGTGATTTCTGGGAAAGCAGAGGACATTTAACTCTACAATTTGTGCTGTCTGGTACTCAGCTGGTTTTTTTTTGTTTTGTTTTGTTTTCATTACACTCTCATATCACACCTTGACCCAACAGTGGAAAATATATTAAGCTACAGAGTGGAACACTTTAATGATAGAGGGTGAAAAAAGTGACCCTTAAATGGCTGCAAACTCTGGTAAATGAGTTACCTGTTTTCCAAAAAGCCTTGAGCAGAGCTCTTTAATCTATGGAAATCCACCTGCAATAAAACCTAAATTGAATCGCCAGTCTATGTCTCACGCAGGGTGCAGCATGCTTGGGGCTGGTGCATGGGGATGACCCAGAGAGATGTTGTGGGGAGGGAGGTGGGAGGGGGGTTCATGTTTGGGAATGCATGTAAGAATTAAAGATTTTAAAATTTAAAAAACTAAAAAAAAAAAAAAAAAAAAAAAGAAACCTGGATGGGGCTGTGACCGGTGTGAGCTGGTTGCTCATCCTGTTTTTTTTTCTCTCCTTGGAGGGTCAACAAGAACATGTTAGTTACTCTTTAAACTAATGTGCTCTTAATGATGCCATTGCACCACGATGAATAAAGCATTAGCCCCACAGCCGTGATTGCCCCAGGAGCAGGACACCTCGCCTCCAGAGTGTTACCGGGGCTGGAGACCTTGTTTTCTCTTCCCTAAATGAGCACCCACAGCCCTTGCTGATGCTCTGTAACCAGTAGCCAGGAGTCTGGAGGCCCTGGGTTCCCTGGGATGATCCTTTTTACTCTTCGGGGAGTCACAGATGGGGACAAGGGTTTGGGCTGGTTGGGAGGGGCCACCAAGGCACAGTGCAAATGCCCATGCAGTGAGATTTCCAATTGGAAAGTTCAAGGCTGGCAGGGAGCATCCTGAGGAAATGGGTCAAACCTTGGTTGCTACTGGCCATGCTTGGCAACATTCGAAAAGAGTTGTTGCTGTTGTTCAGCAGCTAAGTTGTGTCTGACTCTTTTGCGACCCCATGGACTGCAGCCCGACAGGCTCCTGTGTCTATGGGATTTTCCAGGCAAGAATACTGCAGTCGGTTGCCATTTCCTTCTTCAGGGGTTCTTCCCAACCCAGGGGTCGAACCCACATCTCTTGAATGGGCAGGTGGATTCTTTACCACTGAGCCACTTGGGAAGACTCTCAGAAACAGGGGGTGGGATAAATGATGATGAGAAGGTTCCAGCATTGACGTCAATGTTGAAGGTCAGTGTAAAATGCTGCTGCTATTTGAGCATAATTCTATCCTTTGCCTCCCTTCCCCTTTCTCTCCCCACCTCTCCCTTATCCCCCTCTCAGTAACAGAATCCGATCCAAAGGTTTAAATATGCTGCCCTCCACCCCACCTTCTCCCATGAACACTCATTCTCCGTCAGTGCCAGCAGGAGATGCAATTCTCCTCTTCAGCATGTCTTAAAGAAACCCTTCCTTCTGTACAAGGGGATGGCATTTGGAGGACTAAGCTCCTCAAATGGAATCTCTTTCTCTACTCCTATCTTCCAGATTAAGGACCCATCGGCCCGGGCAAAGTAGCCTATTTCTCTAAATATGACTTTCTTACCAATGAGGCCCTGAAGGCACCAATGTCTACGACAATGTGGGAGAGCTGAAAATGGCTTGTGTCAAGCGGCAATGAAACGTACACGATCAAAAGCAAATAGTCGTTTAATGAAATACCGGTGCCTTCCGTATTATGACAACGTTTCTAATTAGCAAATTTAGACCTCATTAGAGTTAAAAGTCATCTGTAAGCAGGGCTTGCTCACATTGCAAAAAAAAAAAAACAAACACCCTGAGCTTGCACAGTTATAGAAAAATCAGAGTTGGTTGTAAATGAAATGAGTAACGTGAAGGCAAGTAATTTCAAAAGCAGAATTACAAAGACCCTGCCTGGGACTTCCCTGGTGACCCAGTGGTTAGGACTCCATGCTTCAACTGCAGGGGGTGCAGGTCAGATCCCTGACCAGGGAACTAAGATCCCACACGCTGTTGATGTTTGGTAGAAACCAACACAATTCTGTAAAGCAATCAAAAAATAAATAATTTATTTAAAAAAAAAAAAAAAGGTCCCACATGATGTACAGTGTGGTCAAGGGGGAAAAGAAAACAGTCCTGCTCAAAAGTCGTGCAGACAAGGTCACATTGAATACCATGCATGAGTGCATTTCGTATGTTTGATATAATGTGGGATGAGGCCTCCAGAAGAAGGCTGTGGGTGCCTGGAGCCTGGGAAGTTTTAAGTGGCTGTTTTGAGGCTCCATCCGACCCCGTCTTTCCTCTTGCACATGAGATAAGCAAAGCTCCATCTCCCCTTCAAATTCACCAAACTCAGGTCAAGATCAAACGCCATCTCCAGTTATTTATTCACAGATTACTTACAAATTACCGGCAGGGGAGTACACGAAAACTGACCCTAAAGAACACAGATCTGAGAGGGAAACATCTGGCTCCTCGTGCTGAATGTAATTTCAGGTTAGCTGAGAGTAATCACATTTATTTATGGTTTTATTATTTATAAAAAAGGAAATTATGCTGAATGTGCTTTGCGCGAATTACAGTATATTGCTATTGCTGCCATGGTTGATTATTTTCACAGCTAGATGGCTTAAGCCCAACCTAAACAAATATTTTAAAAGAATTCCCACTAGCATTGTCACTTTTCCCCCTTTTTAGTCTTACTGCGAAAGAGCGTCTGTTCGTCAAGGGCTCTGATGTTCTTACTCTTGTGCATGTCTGAATTTTATGATTTATTATATGAGATAACGCTTACTGTAAAATGATGACGAAGAAAATAAGCAGCAATGAGCGGTGGTTGAGCCACGCAGAGAATGAGCTGACGGCACTTAAGAACCTGTAGCTGTCAACTCCAAACATACTCCAGGCCTAGGCCCATTAATACAATCAGGATAATGATTTCATAACTCGCACGATGAAGCAGACATGTGTTCCTGCACTTATCCAGCATATCAACCTGACACAATCTCTACAACACAAAGAGCTTTATTTATAATTAATTAGCTAAAAGCAAGGTGGATATAACTGTGAGACACACAATCAACATGAAGACTAATGGTAGCATTATTTCCAGACTTCCTGCAGGAAAATCTCTTAACATTAGTCTCTTTCTTAGAGGACACCATCTTCATGGAAACAGGCTTCCCAAACTCTTGCTACCATTCCTATTCATCAGCTAATCCAACTGCCCTTTCTTTGAGCAGTGAAATTTGCATGAAAAAGCAGTGACATGATTTTTCCCAATAACATCACTGTATGTCAGGTAGATGGAAACTGATGTTCTTATGCAGACACTTTTATTTTAAAGGCATTTTTTATTAACACTAATACTTGGCCTGAATTTTTTTTTTAAGCTGAAGTCCTATATAAAGTGAAAGGAAAATGTCATTTCCTAAGCACTCTCAATGAGGTACATAGCAGGAAATTAGCTAACTATGTAACATCTACATCCTTCATTTCATGAAAACTCCCAACAACCCATGAGACAGTTGTCATTAGCACTTATTTTTTTGCCATAGAAGAAAACTTAAGTTTCAGAAAATTAAGAGTAACCCATGTACCTTGGGTCACAAGGCTAATGACTGGCAGAGCCCAGGGTTCAATCTGTCTTAGCCTGGACCTCTGTTGTTACAGACTTGAGGAACTTTTCTCTAAGCAAGAGCCAGAGTAGGAGGTCCCTTTTGGTTTTGACTGATTCTGAAGAAAGAGGAATCTAGGGGAAAAGGGTTAAGTTACATCACCTAGGGATGCAGTCACTCAATAGATCTTTATTAAATGCTTCCTATATGCAGGTCCCTGTGCTTGAAAGCAGGAATACGGTGAACAAGACAGACCCCATCTTCAAGGAGTCTGCGAATTAAGAGGCACCAGTGGATGAATGAATACAACCAAACAGAGACTCACAGATGCAGAGAATAAACTAGCAGTTACCAATGGGAAGAGCGAAGGGGACTAAGAGGTACAAGTGTTAGTCTCTCAGTTGTGTCTGACTCTTTGCAACCCCATGGACTGAAGCCCATCAAGCTACTCTTTCCATGGAATTCTCCAGGCAAGAATATGTGAGTGGGTAGCCATTCCCTTCCCCAGGGGAATCTTCCCAACTCAGGGATTGAACCCAGGTCTTCCGCATTGCAGGCAGACTTACTTTACTGTCTGAGGGACCAGGGAAGACCAAGAGGTACAAACCACTAAACACAAAATAAATAATATACCAGGATGTGATGTATAGCACAGAAAATAGAGCCAATAGTTTATAATAACTTTGTATGGAGTATAACATACAAATATATTGAATCAATTCAGGTATATATATGTTATATACCTGAAATTATAATCCGGTCCCATCACTTCATGGCAAATAGATGGAGAAAAAAATGCCAACAGTGACAGACTTTATTTTCTTGGGCTCCCAAATCACTGTGGACTATGACTGCAGCCATGAAATAAAAAGATGCTTCCTCCTTGGAAAAAAAGCAGATGACAAACCTAGACAGCATATTCAAAAGCAGAGACATTACTTTGCCAACAAAGGTCTGTCTAGTCAAAGCAATGGTTTTTCTAGGAGTTATGAATGGATGTGAGAGCTGGACCATAAAGAAGGTTGAGCCCTGAAGAACTGATGCTTTTGAACTGTGGTGTTGCAGAAGATTCATGAGTCCCATGAAAAGCAAGGAGATCAAACAAGTCAATCCTAAAGGAAATCAGCCCTGAATAGTCATTAGAAGTACTGATGCTGAAGCTCCAATCCTTCAGCCACCTGATGCCAAGAGCCGACTCATTGGAAAAGCCCCTGATGCTGGGAAAGACTGAGGGCAGGAGGAGAAGGGGACGACAGAAGATGAGATGGTTGCATGGCATCACTGACCCAATGGACGTGAATTTGAGCAAGCTCCAGGAGTTGGTGATGGACAGGGAGGCCTGGTGTGCTGCAGTCTATGGGGTCGCAAAGTCGGACATGAGTGAGCAACTGATCTGAACTGATTATAACAAAACAGCAACACAGCTAGATTCTGGATGTAACCACAATTTAACATATTGTTAATCTTGAAGAAAGGAAGGGAAGTCACTAAGATTCTTCCCTACCCCCACCCCATCTCCCTCCTACCCTCTCCCCACAAAATGAGAAAGACAAGTGAGCTGAAACCCAAAGCTGCTGGAGCAGTAAACAAACATGAAGCTAGATTTTTCGGAGGGACAATGCCAGCACTGGCTTTGTGTCAGGTGACAACCTGTCCTGGTGAAGTGGAGCCAGGGTCTGAGGATCCCACAGTCATCACCTGTTGACTTGGAAACCTTCTTGCATCTCTGCATGGTCCTCCCTCCAGTTCCAATCATCTACCTTGACCCCTCTACTTCAGGTATAAAAGTAGACAGGGGGATAAAACATGAGCAAATCAGCAGAAATCACTGCTGGGGAACATTTCAAGACCCATGCTTTAGGGAGAAGTACGTTTTTCTTAGAATATTGATTGTGCATCTAGAGAAAAAAAAGAGGTGGAGAAGAAATGTGTAAGACGTCTATCTAGGGTTGATCTGCAGGCTGAGGGTTTTAATGGGCTGGGTTTTATCAGAAAGCCTCACAGATGCCTTTGCCTACACTGGGCTTAACCCTGTTCAAATGCAGTAAGCTCCCAACATACGAACAAGTTCTATACCAACAGTGTGTTCTTAAGTCCAACTTGTTCACGAAGTTCAACAAAGTTAGCCTCAGTTCAGTTCAGTCGATCAGTTGTATCCGACTCTTTGCAACCCCATGAATCGCAGCATGCCAGGCCTCCCTGTCCATCACCAACTCCCGGAGTTCACTCAGACTTGCATCCATTGAGTCAGTGATGCCATCCAGCCATCTCATCCTCTGTCGTCCCCTTCTCCTCCTGCCCCCAATCCCTCCCAGCATCCGAGTCTCTTCCAATGAGTCAACTCTTCGCATGAGGTGGCCAAAGTATTGGAGTTTCAGCTTTAGCATCATTCGCTCCAAAGAAATCCCAGGGCTGGTCTCCTTCAGAATGGACTGGTTGGATCTCCTTGCAGTCCAAGGGACTCTCAAGAGTCTTCTCCAACACCACAGTTCAAAAGCATCAATTCTTCAGCGCTCAGCTTTCTTCACAGTCCAACTCTCACATCCATACATGACCACTGGAAAAACCATAGCCTTGACTAGGTTCCCAACTATAGTCAGTTTAGTCCAGTCACTGAGTCATGTCCAACTCTTTAAGACCCCATGGACTGCAGCGTGCCAGGCTTCCCTGTCCAGTAACTGTTCCCAGAGCTTGCTCAAACTCACGTCCATCAAGTTGGTGATGCCATCCAACCATCTCATCCTCTGTCGTCCCCTTCACCTGCCTTCAATCTTTCCCAGCAAATGGGTCTTTACCTGTGAGTCATTTCTTCACATCAGGTGGCCAAAGTATTGGAGCTTCAGCTTCAGTCCTTCTAATGAATATTCAGGACTGATTTCCCTTAGGGTTGACTGGCTTGATCTCCTTGCAGTCCAAGGGACTCTTGAGTCTTCTCCAACACTACATTTCAAAAGCATCAATTCTTCAGTGTTCAACTTTCTTTATGGTCCAACTCTCTCATCCATACATGACTACTGGAAAATAGCTTTGACTAGACAGATCTTTGTTGGCAAAATAATGTCTCTGCTTTTTTAATAGGAAAAGGAGTACATCAAGGCTGTATATTGTCACCCTGATTATTTAACTTATATGCAGAGTATATCATGAGAAACGTGGGGCTGGATGAAGCACAAGGTGGAATCAAGATTGCCGGGAGAAATATCAATAACCTCAGATATGCAGATGACACCACCCTTATGGCAGAAAGTGATGAGGAACTAATGAGCCTCTTGATGAAAGTGAAAGAGGAGAGTGAAAAAGTTGGATTAAAGCTCAACATTCAGAAAATGAAGATCATGGCATCTGGTCCCATCACTTTATGGCAAATAGATGGGGAAACAGTGGAAACAGTTGCTGACTTTATTTTTTGGGGGCTTGAAAATCACTGCAGATGGTGATTGCAGCCATGAAATTAAAAGACGCTTACTCCTTGGAAGGAAAGTTATGACCAACCTAGATGGCATATTGAAAAGCAGAGACATTACTTTGCCAACAAAGGTCCATCTAGTCAAGGCTATGGTTTTTCCTGTGGTCATGTATGGATGTGAGAGTTGGACTGTGAAGAAAGCTGAGCGCTGAAGAATTGATGCTTTTGAACTGAGGTGTTGGAGAAGAATGTTGAGAGTCCCTTGGACTTCGAGGAGATCCAACCAGTCCATCCTAAAGGTGATCAGTCCTGGGTATTCATTGGAAGGGCTGATGTTGAAGCTGAAACTCCAATACTTTGGCCACCTGATGTGAAGAAATGACTCACTGGAAAAGACGCTGATGCTGGGAAAGATTGACGGCAGGAGAAGGGGGCAACAGAGGATGAGATGATTGGATGGCATCACCGACTCAATGGACATGAGTTTGGGTAAACTCCGGGAGTTGGTGATGGACAGGAAGGCCTGGCGTGCTGTGGTTCATGGGGTCACAAAGAGTTGGACACGATTGAGCAACTGAATTGAACTGAACTAGGTCTGTCATAGCTTTGCTTCCAAAGAGCAAGCATCTTTTAATTTCATGGCTGCAGTCACCATCTGTAGTGATTTTGGAGCCCAAGAAAATAAAGTCTGTCACTGTTGGCAATTTTTTCCCCATCTATTTTCTATGAAGTGATGGGACCGGATGCAATGATATTTGTTTTTTCAATGTTGAGTTTTAAGCCAGCTTTTTCACTCTCTTTCACTTTCATCAAGATGCTCTTTAGTTCTTTGCTTTCTGCCATAAGGGTGGTGTCTCCTGCATATCTGAGGGTATTGATATTTCTCCCGGAAATCTTGATTCCACCCTGTACTTCATCCAGCCCTGCATTTCTCATGATGTACTCTGCATATAAGTTAAATAAGCACGGTGACAAAATACAGCCTTGAGCTACTCCTTTCCCAATTTGGAACCTGTCTATTGTTCCATGTCTAGTTCTATCTGTTGCTTCTTGACCTGCATACAGGTTTCTCAGCGTGCAGGTAAGGTGGTCTGGTATTCCCATCTCTTGAAGAATTTTCCACAGTTTGTTGTGATCTATACAGTCAAAGACTTTGGCGTAGTCAATAAATCAGAAGTAGATGTTTTTTTTGGAACTTCTTGCTTTTTTGATGATCCAATGGATGTTGGCAATTTGATCTCTGGTTCCTCTGCCTTCTCTAAATCCAGCTTGGACATCAGCAAGTTCTCAGTTCACATGTTGTTGAAGTCTGGAGAATTTTGAGCATTCCTTTGCTAGTGTGTGAGATGAGTGCAATAGTGTGGTAGTTTGAACATTCTTAGGCATTGCCTTTCTTTGAGATTGGGCTATATAGTACTGCACTGTATTAGGTTTATAACACTTCTCACATAAATAATACATACATAAAAAAGAAACACACAGAGACACACACAAACTTTTAAAATCCAACGGTACAGTATCTTGAAAAGTACAATAATGCAGTATGGTAGCTGGTATACAGGGGTGCATTCACATCCCTGAATATTTTGCAACTTGAAGGTTGTATGTAGGGCTTACTGTACATAAAATAAGAGTAAATCTGTGATTTGAGCTGAGAGCTTGTTGCAAGTATCATTACCATCAGGGCTTGCCAAGAACTGTTATCCCTGTGTAGAGAGCTTGTACTGTCATCTCCAGCTCACCGTATCACCATCACCAACACAAAGAGGACAGCGAGAGAGAAGGCTGGCAAGATACACAGGCTGGTTGGGGCCACCTGAGTGGGAGGGCTGGGGGGTAAAGTTGGGTTACTGTTCCCCTCACCCCTTCTGTACCAGCGCTCCCTCCTGCCTACTTCTCTTCCTTCACAAGCTATCTCATTCCGCTGGTAGCTGGCTACAAGGCTGACCCAGAGTTCAAGTCTCTTTTCTGCCTTCCACCATGAACAAGAGCTACAGGAAGTGGAGGTATCGTGGGGCAGGGCAAAGCTGGGAGCTGAGTGAACCAGAAACCCCACCTTCTGTGGTCCCGGGCTGCTGACATCCTGGCAGTGCTGCAAGCGCAGGGTCTGTGTTAGTGTGTGACACACACGTGAATCCAAGTCCCAGTGCCTGCTTATCAGGATGGCTACCCTGTGCCAGTTACGTCTTCCCTTCCAGTGAAGAGGACCTTACACCCTGAGAGCTGCCCTGGGGCCCCCTTTCTGCCTCTCCTACAAAATCAAGCACAGCAGTTGGCCGCACAGTTTGTGCATCACAGGAGAGCTCCCATCACAAGTCCCCTCTGGGCCAGTTCCTGAGCTTCTCCACTTTATGTACCTTCAGATCTCATCCCACAAGTTATTTGAGGGGCTAATGCCTAACACCTTTTGGAGGAACTGAAAGAAATGAAGCGCGCGGTTGTCAATGCTGTGAGACATTTTGATGGTTAAAATCTAGATCCCTTTACAGAGGTTCTCACAGAGGAATTCTTTTGATTATAAAACAGCAGCAAAGCTTCCACAAAGGACAATTTCATGAGTGCATCTTTACACCAACTTTCCCCTCTGAAAAGTACATATTCTGGACACTCTATTTTTTTTTTTTCTATCAGTATTTTGGCTTGATTCATTGTTGGTTCACATGATACCAGAATAATAAGCTAGGTGGTTTGAGGCTGTGAGTGGCAGGGTTTGGCAGTAGCATCATAGCGTTGGTCTGTAAACTCCTGTGGTCCACGAGATCAAATATGGGAAAGGCTTGGAGTGCCCACCTCAATGACTTAATCCATCAAACAAAGTTCAGAGCAATAGCCAACAGCAGCATGGATCTTTTGACTACATTACTTGCCATTGGCTCACACACTCAGGAACCAAAGAGATGAACAGGCCATTTTAGGCAGAGCAGCCAATTAAAAAGGAAATGTGAGCTAATCCTGAAATGTGATGCAAAAGAAAAGAGAGGTTAGAATTGGATCCTTTCTGAGAGTTGTACTGAGCTCAAATTGTTTCTGAATTTGCAATCTCCTTGCTGAGTTGAACTGCAAAAATATGTTTATATGAGAAGAAAAGGTGATTTCTGAAATATATTAAGTGTAATATATAATGGCTGTAAATTTATACATGAAATCCAGAAAAGTGTTTTTTTTTCTTCACACCACATGATCACAGTCTTATTTTATAAAAATCTCTACCAGTTTTATTTTTTCTTTCTTAGGCCACGCCTTGCAGTTTTTGGGGATCTCAGTTCCCCAGTCAGGGACAGAACCTAGGCCCATCACAGTGAAAGCACCAAGTCCTGACCACTGGACCACCAGGGAATTCCCAGCCACTAGTTTTCTTGTATGTGAACATTCTTGACCCAAATCAATGAAAGTGTATGAAATATAAGCAACGGGGTCTCCATATGGAGATGGACCAAGACACTGAACTGCATAGAACCGCTTGTCTTGCCCACTGCAGCAAACATCACGCATGGTATTAAGAAGTGGAACATGACTTAAATCTCACTAGGTGGGGGTGGTGGAGGGTGTTAGAACCAGAACAGAGGAGACGCTAGGCCAACAGCCTACTCTTTAGCTTCCTCCATTTACCGAAAATAAAACCACCAACCCCCCAACCAGCTTTTCGTTCGCACCACATTTGAAGGTTCCCGAGAGAAACACTTAATAGCAGTAATGAGGGCACCTGCCTGCCAATGCGGGAGACATGGTTCGATCCCTGGTCTGGGAAGATCCCACATCCCACGGAGCAACCGAGCCCATGCGCCACAACTACTGAGCCCACGTGCCACAACTCCTGAAGCCTGTGCACACCAGAGCCTGCGCTCTGCAACAGGAGGAGCCAGGGCAATGGGAAGCCGGTGAATTGCAACTCGACAGCAGCCCCTACTCGTCACAGCTGGAGACAAGCCGGCATAGCAGTGACGACCCAGCACACGCTAAACGAATAAAGTTATCTAAAAAATAGCAGTACCAAGACGTTGAGGTTGACGGAAGCTGGTGTGCCCCCTGGCCACTCACCTACCTTCTACTGAAACGAAGTCAGGAAAGTGCAGCCTATGTGGCCAGAAGGCCTTCCTAGTTATATTCATAATTTCTCCCTCCCCTGCTGTTTGTTCTCCAGAGAGCACCTTCATAGACAGGGGGTGTTTCAAAATTCTGATCAGAATTGGCAGTAGGAAAAGAGCTGGGGAAATAACAGAGACTCCAGTACTTATGTGAGACATTTATAAACCCCATGAATTTTTAACAAAGGAACAATATTCACAATTATATTTGAAATGAGGTTTTCTTTGTGGGCGCGCTTATGGTAAGTGGAGTGTGAGTGGATTTTACTTTATATTCAGTAAACGACACCAAGTGCAAAAAAAAAAAAAAAAATCACAACGTACCAGAAAATAAAAGCAAATTGTTGATTGTTCTCAGATCTTTTTTCTTCTAGATTTTCAGAAGTGTGGCAGTTTTCCAATTGTATTTCATTTTATTTAAATGCCACATATATGCCAAGGAACTCAATGGTACAGAAAATCGTTTTCCAACATTCCTAACCCAAAGCTATGCTTTTGCATTTTATAGAGATGTTTTGTTTGTTTTCAGCTGTTAAAAGAAAAAATCCAAATGTAGAACTTTGGGGGAGAAGGACATTAAAAAGAAGCCATCTCAAATAAATACTGAAAAAATTTAATAGTGTAGACGGTAAGAGTGATTTACAAGAAACTTTCAACCTGGATTCCCTGGTGGCTCAGATAGTAAAGAATCTGCCCGCAGTGCAGGAGACCCAGGTTCGTTCCCTGGGTTGGGAAGATCCCCTGGAGAAAGGCATGCCAACCTACTCCAGTGTTCTTGCCTAGAGAATTTCATGGACAGAAGATAAGAAAAGAGCATGAGGCAGTAGCTACTTAATTTACATGTTGAGGCTAAAGCTTACCTCTCGTCTTCATATGGCTTGGATTTCTAGCATCACAGAAACATACAGAGCTTCTTGTTGCCCGCTGAGGTCTGAGATTCTGCCTTCTCATCACCCCTGCTGTCTCATTTCCTATAGCCCCCTTTTTCCCGAGGGCTCCCAGGCCACAAGCTTTGCTGATGTTACCTGAGCCTGCCAAGCAGAAATCCTCGGTGACTTGGCACCTGTGGTTCCTCCAGACACCTGGACACCAGCCCTGTCCTCTCCCTCAGCCTCCCCTCTGCTGAACCATCACCCTCTGCAGAGAGGCCATCCCTGACCTGCCAAAAAGAACAACTTCAGTTCCCTTCCGTCCTTCCACCAGCTAGATTTTTCCCCAGAGGACTTCTCAGTATTTGAGGTTATATTATATAAACTATTTCTTTGATAAGTTGGGTCTTGCCTAAGGGCAGGCTGCCTTTCAAAAACTGTTTACATTGTTCCTGCTAAACCATCATCAACCAAAAGAGGGTCTGGAACACAGCAGAACATGCACGCTCCCCTCCCCCCACACAAAAGCACCGAACACACAGAATGAGTATGTCCGTGTATATGCACGTGTGTGTACATATACATTCATATACATACATACCACATTGTGTTTTTCCCTTTTTTTTTTTCTATTTTTCTGATGCTTTAACACCTGGGCCCTTCCTGACCCTGGAGAGACTGCCAAGGATTGTTGGCTAAAGACAGTTAACCATAGGAGCATATTCTTCAAATGCAAGCCAACCAATTGAGAGCTCATATCTTCAATCCACTCCACTAAGCAACCACCCCAGGACCAGGCACCAGACGACTAGAAACAGCCCTGTACCTCATAAGCTGCTGAAGTGATTCAAACTAGCCAATCCTAAACCGACCTGCCCTGCTTTACCTGTTCTTTGCCTCAGAAACTACCTCGAAGCCTGTTGCTCACTCTCTTCCCTTGCTCCGTCTGCGTCTGCATCCTGACCCTGACCCTGACCCGGGGTGGCATGCTTTACCTCTTAGGATCTGTGAGTGACACACGACCTTATCAATGGCAGTCTTCTTCTGACCTTTGGCTTCACCATAGCTGGGTAATACTAAAATCCTCGTTTAACAATTCATGCACACAAATCTGCTGAATGACTCAAGGAATGCCACTGAGTCCTCTGTATCTTCAAGGAATATGATAGACAATCATCACCAGGAGTTATGGTATCCTTGGACTCTCAATAAATAAAATAACTGTACCATTTTAAAGCGAAGCAAAGAGAAAGTCGCTCAGTCATGTTCGACTCCTTGCAACTCAACCCTTTGGACTGGAGCCCGCCAGGCTCTTCTGTCCTTGGGCTTCTCCAGGCAAGAATACTGGAGTGGGTTGCCATTTTCTCCTCCAGGGGATCTTCCTGACCCAGGGATCAAACCAAGGTCTCCTGTATTACAGGCAGGTTCTTTACTGTCTGAGCCACCAGGAAAGCTATTTTAAAGATGTATAGGTAATCTGGGCTTCATCTTGGTTCTGAGAATAATTTATAAATGGATTGTTTTCTAAGGTCATTATTGCTGGTTTTCTATTTGACCTTCCAGCTTTTTTGGCGTAAGAGGCAGTCTAGAGCCCATCAGTGAATAGGCGCAGCTTTTCCCTGTTCTTTCTGCCACAGACACAAATAATAAACCCTGGACATCAAACACCAGTAAATTGTCAGTAAAACACATACAAGTTTATTCTCTATACATGTAATAAAATAAGAAGTCCTACTCAAACTTTTCTAAATACAGCGAGCTCTCAAACCAATGGGGACACATTTCTTCAACAGAAGCACTTGGTGAGTTTTTCCAGCACATGAGAACACAGGTGTTCTCTTTTTATTCCAAGAAAATGCAGTTCATGCTCTTCCAGGGCCCACTGCTCAGATGCCTGGTTGTTCTCTGCTGCAACATTCACCTCGGGCAGGGCCAGACTGGGCCCGCAGGCATGGCAGCTGTGGAAAAGGATCTTGGGAAACTGACCTTGGAGTCACCCTCACAGTAAGTGCCAGGGAATGTTGGGGGTGTAGCCCGTTATGTGCACCTGGTGAGGACGAGAGCCCGGGGCTGGCAGCTTCAGCACAGTAGGGATGGGCCAGAAAGAGAGAGAGACATCCACAGGAACGGCCGGGGAGTTTTTAGAATGAACTGGAGGGAGCTTTAACCCTGCCAGTTTCTGTCTTTGGCAGGAGAGATCTCGCTGGGGTTTGACAGCCTGGGAAGCCTGACTCTCTCAGGAGGAGTAGCCAGCGGAGCCTCCCACTCTCTGAAGCTGTCTGCTTGCAAGTTTATGCCTCCTGTATTTGCACCACACAGCCATTCCTAATTGTGGTCACCCTGCAGACAACCACACACTCCCTATCAGAAGTGCTACTTGACCTGCCTGAGGTTTGGTCATCGAAACAGAGGAACCTTCACAAAACTCCAGAAAGGTCAGAAAACTGTGCTCATGTGCTTTGAAAACGTGCTTTCCAAAAACATGCGAGTTACTTTACCCTGCAGGACAGACTCTAGGTCCAACCACATCATGACCAATGACCCAATTTCGCTCCTTTCTATGGCTTAGGTATCGTGTATTAACACAGATGTTTGGAATCTAGAAAGATGGCGCAGATGAGCCTGTCTGTGGGGCAGGAACAGAGAACAGAGGCAGAGAGAGGACATGCACACCAGGAGGGGAAGGGGAGGGTGAGATGGATTGGGAAAGCGGGAAAGTAGGATTGACACAGACATATACTGCCGTGGGCAAAACAGCCAGCTAGTGGGGAGCTGCCCTATAGAACAGGGAGCTCAGCTCAGTGCTCTGTGATGATCTGGAGGGGTGGGAGGGAGGGCGCAACAGGGAGGGGATGTATGCATACATGTAGCTGATTCATGTTGCGGTACCGCAGAAACTAACACAGCATTGCAAAGCAATTAGCCTCCAATTAAAAAATGCACACAACTGCATCAAAAACAAACACACAAATGCGGGGATTAATAATTTACAGCAGAGGAGTCCGGAGCGCTCTCTCCAGTCCACTGGCTCTCCTTTTCGGCTTGGCCCCCTAGCCGTCCTCACAGATGGCTGCTCGCTCCCCGGAGAGCCATGCTCCTCTCTTCTCCATGTGTCCTCCCTTCCAGGCTCACAGCCTGGCCCCCCTCCTCTGAGAAATCTCACAAGACCCACTGTTTATGGCTTGCTTCCTCCAACTCAGGACCTCCTCCGGGGTGACATGTTCCTCTGTTATTATATCCAGGGATTCAATGTGAGCCACGAAACCCTCATTCTGATTTTTAATAGTTATGCTTACTTTAAGCTACGTGAGATGGATGTCTTTGTGGATTAAAAAAAAAAGTCAAATATTGGCAGTTTCATACAGTTCAACCTAATATGTGTCAAGAATAAAAAAAAATGTATTAAAAGGAAATCATACAATTTTGCAGGTATTATTGCTTAGGGAGAGGTTTCAGTTCAGTTCAGTCGCTCAGTCAGGTCTGACTCTTTGCAACCGCATGAACCACAGCACACCAGGCCTCCCTGTCCATTACCAACTCCCGGAGTCCACCCAAACCCATGTCTATCGAGTCAGTGATGCCACCCAACCATCTCATCCTCTGTTGTCCCCTTCTCCTCCTGCCCCCAATCTTTCCCAGTATCAGGGTCTTTTCAAATGAGTCGGCTCTTCGCATCAGGTGGCCAAAGTATTGGAGTTTCAGCTTCAACATCAGTCCTTCCAATGAACACCCAGGACTGATCTCCTTTAGGATGGACTGGTTGGATCTCCTTGCAGTCCAAGGGACTCTCAAGAGTCTTCTCCAACACCACAGTTCAAAAGCATCAATTTTCAGCGCTCAGCTTTCTTTATAGTCCGACTAGGTACTTCTTTGAGTCATGTATACAGAAGTAAATAAATGCTTCTGATGACACACAAACAACAAAACTTGTTAAGCTGGTGTCCACCATCAAACGGCAGGACGGCAGAACAAATGCATTTTGACAACCAGTGTTCCATATGCCCCTCTGGCCATTTAACCTGCCTGGGGGTTTTGCGTGCATGGCTGTTTTCTTTGCTTATCTGTGCTTAGGTTTTCTCTTCAACTAGTTTCCCAGGCAGGTAAAGGCAGCGAGCAAGGCGAACGGTGAACCTCTTAGCTCAGGACCTTGTGCATAGCAGACAAACCCAGGAGGGGGATCTGGTCGCTACAGTGATGCTCTTGTTTTCCTTCCTATTATTCCAAAGCCAGAAACTGATGGGTCACGCTGTTCTGGTCAGGAGGCCTGAGACCTGGAGCAATTTACCACTCAGGACCCTTAGTAGCACTGCTTGTTAGAAACTGCCAAGAAGTGTTAAGAGGCACTGTGGTCTGCTGGACAGAACACGAGTTGACCATCTGGACTCACTCTATTCAGCGGCACGGTATGCAGTTCCCTCTGCTCCTCAGTCCCAGTGGACAGGGCCACGAGCAGGTGGGAGAGGAGAGACTGCGAGAAGCTAGCTCCTCCTGGGGCAGCCTCCTGGCACCTGCCCCCTGCCCCCCTCCAGCTACTGAGCACTGCAACCAGCATCAAAGTGTAAAAGAAAGTCAAAGTTCCTCAGTCTTGTCCAGCTCTTTGCAACCCCATGGATTATAGCCCACCAGGCTCCTCTGTCCATGGAATTCTCCAGGCAAGAACAGTGGAGTGGGGTGCCATGCCCCCTTGCAAGGGGATCTTCCCAACCCAGGGATCGAATCTAGGTCTCCTGCATTGCAGGTGGAATTTTTTTTTTTTTTTTTTTAACCATCTGAGCCACCAGGGAAGCCCAGGCTCAATTAAACACTGTCATTTACTTATTTATTTATTTGCAGTTTCCAAAATTCTCTGGAGTTTTGTTCTTTTATTTTTTTTAAATTTATTTAATTGGAGGCTAATTACTTTACAATATTGTGGTGGTTTTTTCCATACATTGACATGAATCTGCCACGGATGTACATGTGTTCCCCATCCTGAACCCTCCTCCCACCTCCCTCCCCATCCCATCCCTCAGGGTCATCCCAGTGCGCCAGCCCGGAGCACTCTGTCTCCTGCATCGAACCTGGACTGGCGATCTGTTTCACATATGGTAATATACATGTTTCAGTGCCATTCTCTCAAATCATCCCACCCTCGCCTTCTCCCAGAGAGTCCAAAAGACTGTTCTATATATCTGTGTCTCTCCTGCTGTCTTGCATAAAACGATGCCTGTAATTGCAGCAACATGGAAGGGCCCAGAAATTGTCATAGTGAGTGAAGTAAGTCAGACAGAGAAAGACAAACATCATATGATATCTTTTATATGAGGACTATTAAAAAAGGGTACAAATTAACTTATTTATAAAACAGAGAGTCACAGATGCAGAAAACAAACTTATGGTTACTAGGGAGGAAAGAGGGCGAAGGAATAGATTGGAAGACTGGGACTGGTAGGTACACACTACTATATATAAAATAGCTAACTAGTAAGGACCTGCTGTACAGCACAAGGAACTCTACTCAGTACTCTGTATTGGCCTATTTGGGCAAAGAATTTTAAAAAAGAGTGGTTACATGTATAACTGATTCACTTTGCTGTACACTGGAAACTAACACCACGTGATAAATCAATTATACTCCAACACATTTTTCTAAAAAATGATGCCTAATCCTTTCAAAATGTGTGGGGCTAATTATGACTCCCATGCTTTAAATCATTCATGTCATTTGGATAGCTTCTATATGTCATTTCTTTTTTCAACATATAAAATATTTTGCAGTTGGTATTCTGAAAGCTCTTGTAACTCAGCTTTTATATTAAATCCAGTGTTTAAAAAAAAAAATTCTAACCGTCTTCATAGCAATGCAGAGAACATGTCTCCATAGCACCTAGGAGGTCAGTCACTAGATGCCGCAATCAATAATATTAGAAGAAAAAAAAAATTATTGTAGAAATGGGTGGTGAGGAGACAGAAAAGATGCTATTTTCTTCTGGGGTGTCAGGGAAGCACCAGAGAGAAGAAAAATATGGGCTGAGTCTTGAAGGATAAAAAATACCTCAGTTGGAAAAGAGAGAGGGAAAGCGTGCCTGCGGCTCAGGAAGGGAACGGTAACCCCTGATGCTTGAAATCCCCTGAAAGGACACAGCTCTCTCTCTCTCTCCCCCACTGTACCCCAAAGTGAAGTCACTCAGATTACAGCGGTCTCCATATCCATATAAAGACAGGGGTGGCTTTTATTCTCTAAAGTGTTGCTTAGAGGAAAATGTCAAGGGATATAAAGGCATGTTTCCTAAATAAAACACTTTCCTACATAAAGATGCCAGTTAAACAAAAAATGAAACTCACTTTTTTTTTTTTCATAAAAAATAGACTGAAGAGATTAGGAAAGTCTCGATAATGTAAACAAGCATTTAGTCACCAACTCATGCAATATGAAAACTAGGGTTTTACTGCTCAAAAGCATAAGAGAGAGCCTTTTAGTAGAGAGAAAATAATGTCCACTTTTTAACAGCATGGAAAGTAATCTCAGAATTCATTTAACCAAAAGAGTGAAAAAATACACTAAATATTACATATCTTAAGAGAGTTTTAAATAAAGTCACAGAGGGCAGATTTACAATGGTTTGACTAAACTAGGTTAGGAATGGCAGGAGTCTATTCCCAAGCTTTGAGGACAGGGAAGAACTAAATAACAGCCTAGTTATTATATTGACTAGCTGCAAAACAAACAAACAAACAAACAAACTCAAACATGAAGATGATTGGACTCTTAGACAGAAGTTACTGTACCAGTCTGGATTCTGTAATAGTGAGGAGAGAGAACGTTAATTCTAATCAGATCCACACCACTGACTTAGGAAAAACATTTTAAAACACCAGCCAAAAGATACGTATAAAAGGAACACAGAGATACTAGCTACAATTTAAAAGAGACTCTGAAAAAGATTTGGATCACATAACTACGTAGTCATAATCCTAGTAAAAGAAAAGGGGATGCTGCTATGGAACTGACCATGTCTTTACAAGAGCTCTGATGAATTCTGATTCTACCAGGAAGCAGTGACACAAAGTCGAGATCACCATAAAGGGGTTGGAAGAATCCTTAGGAGAACATTGCAGAGGCCTAACTCCAGAAGGACTGGGACTGAACATTTGGAAAAACTACCAGAGGCAGCACTCGGAGTATGTTTTAAAATATCCAAAGAGAAGGAACAAGGAAAAATTAAAATCTTTCGGAGGAAGGTCATTAATAATAAACAACAACGTTCACAGGACTGTCACAATTCCCCTTTTGTGAATTTCCCTCTGCAAGCAAAATAATCCACACATGCAGACAGAACAGTCCATAAACTGGGAGGGTGCAATAAACAACGCAAGCACGGAATGTCTGCCCGAGGAGGTGGTGGGAGTGGGGAGAGGGGAAGCATTAGGTGAGCAAGGGATGCTCTCAAAAGAAGCAGCAAGAGTAAAATTCCATCCCGGGAGGAAAGTGGCCAAGATGGTAGACTGGGTTGCACATGGTAGATTAGGAAGCTCCTGACCTCACCTCCTCTCATGGACACACCAGAATCACAACTATTGACAGAGAAACCACTGAAGAGAAAGGCCAGGAGACTAGCCCAAGAGATCTTCCACAACCAAAGATACGAGGAAGGAACCACAAGACAAGAAGCAGGGAGAGCAGAGACCCAGCACAGGCAAGACCCAGGTTCCCCAGGGGACGACCCACAAACTTGAGGGTGATGACGACTGCAGAGGTTCTCCCCAAGGAGCGAGGGGTCTGAGCCCCACACTGGGTTCCCTAGCCCGGGGTTCCTGCGCTGGAAAGATAAGCCCCCAGAATGCTTGGCTTTGAAGGCTAGTGGGGCTTACGTTTGGGAAAGCTGGAGGGCTGTGGGAAACTGAGATGCCACTCTGAAAGAAACGCACATAAAGTCTCTCGAGCTCCAGGATCAGGACAGAAGTGGTCATTCGACAGGAGCCTAGGTCAGGGCCCCCTGCTGATCCTGGAGAGCCTCCCACAGAGGCAGAAGGCAACTGGAACTCGGCCTGGGGATACAGATGCTGGCAGCAGGGATTTTTGAAAGCTCATCCCTACGAGAACACTGATGCCAGCAGGCAGCATTTTGGCATTCTCGCTCCAGCTTACTAGCCTCACCATCCAACCCTGGCCCCACCCAACAGTCTGCAGGCACCAGCACCAGGATGTCTCAGGCCAAGCAGCATCTGGGAAGGGACCCAGCTCCACCCACCAGCAGACAGACTGCCTGAAGACCCCTGAGCCCACGCCTCCCCAGCACTTGGCCTCAACAGCCAGAATGCTCAGGGTCTGGACCTACCCACCAGGAACACCAGGGCCTAGGAGCCAAAGACCCTGCGATCCAGCTCCACTCACCAGTGGGCCAGCAATAGCCCAGGGATCAGCCCCGGGACCCCCTGGGCCAAGCTCTGCCCACCAGTTCTGAGGCAGCTTGGGGGACCCCTCATTCAGCCACCCGGGTCCAGTCCTACTCCCCTGCAAGTCAACACCAACTTCGGGACATCCCAGACTCCAGCTGTGTCAGAAACTGATTCCACCCTCCAGCAGGCTGAGAGCAGATCTGGGATCCTTGGTCCCACAACGACCCACTCCAGAACCTGGTTCTGCCAACCTCTGCACAGTAGGCTGGCAGCCTCCACACAAGGCAGGGCGTGCAACCATCAGGACTGAGAGCCAGTCTGCCAGACTGCCCACGGGAGTCAGCCCATCACTAGTGAAGGACACTGCAGCTGACAAAAGGGGCACTCCTAGAATACATCGATCGCTCTGGTGACCAGTGTGGATGGCACTGCCAGGACACACAGGACCTCTCCTACAAAAGGCCACTTCTCCAATGCTGGGAAATATAACCAACCTACCAAACCTATGACAGGCTTCCCTCGTAGCTCAGCCGGTAAAGAATCTGCCTGTAACTCACGTGACCCGGCTTCAATTCTTGGGTCGGGAAGATCCCCTGGAGAAGGAAATGGCAACCCACTTCAGTATTCTTGCCTGGAGAATCCCACGGACAGAGGAGCCTGGAAACCTACAGTCCATGGGGTCACAGAGAGTCAGACATGACTCAGCAACTGAACCACCACCACCACCAAACACAAAGAAACAAAACCAGGAAGTCAGGCCAAATGAAGTGACAGAGGAATATGTTCTTCATTTTGGAACAAGAGAAAACCGTAGAAGAACTAAGGGGAGTGGGGCTAAGCAATCAACCCAGTAAAGAGCTTGAGGTAATGATCGTAAGGATGTTCAAGGAACTCAGGAGAAGACTGGATGGACAGAGTGAGAAGTCAGAAGCCTTCAACAAAGAGGCAAAAAATATGAAGAAGTAAACTGAGATGAAGAATACAGTAATTTTAATAAAAAATACACGAGAAAGACAGTGAGAAGATACAGAGGAATGGATCATCAAGCTGGAAATCACAGTCGTGGACTGGGAACAGAAAAATGGGCACAGTATAAGAGGCTTTGGGGCCAACTTTATGTGTACCAACATTCATACCATAGGGTCCCAGAAGGAGGAGAGAGAGAGAAAGGGGCTGAGAACATACCCGGAGACACAGTATCTGAAGACTTTCTGAACCTAGGAAATAAAACAGATATCCAGGTCCAGGAATCACAGAGTCCCAAACAGGATAAACCCAAATAGGTCCACACCAAGACATGTTGTAATTCAAGTGGAAAAAAAAAAATAAAGAAAAGCATCAAAAGGAAAGCAACAAGTTATATACAAGGGAACACCCATAAGGCTATTAGCTAAGAAATTCTGCAGACCAGAAATGAGTGTCACTCTCAATTTAAAGCAATGAAAAGGGAAAACCTACAACGAAAAATCCTCTACCTAGCAAGGCTCTCCTTCAGATTTTATGGAGATCAAAAGTTTTACAAATAACAGTATCTTGTAATGGCCTATAATGGAGGGGAGTAAAAATGCAGGATGGTTAAAACCCATTTGAACTTGAGAGATCAGCAGCAATCTTGAAGTGAATGCGGTATTAATACAAGGTTAAATGCTACCCACTTTACTCTCTTGCAAAAAATCTGAGCTTGCAGCAAGTTTATCAGGACTAGGTCATTTGACTTTGAGAGCTTAGTGCAACTTTGAAACTGCCCGTAGTGACTACTAGAATTCTAAGGAGTTAGCATCCGTTTTAAAACGAAAACTTATTAGCTCTGTGTCTATGGGAAAAGGACAAAGGATGAGAGTAATCTTCATATATTAGAAGGAAAGCAGACATATAAAATGGACTGGATTAGCTAAGCAATACACCAAAAAATGGAATTCAGACCCATAGGAGAGGATACAGCAAACCAGCTTCAGGTTCATTTATTCTTTTTCCCTCAGTCAGTGAATATTTCGTTAACTTCTACTGTGTGTAGCACAAGTTTGAGGCAAATAAAAAACCAAAACATCTCACTCCAAAGAAGGCTGCCCCAGATAGATACGTCAGTATATGGATACGTGTAATTAGACACTTCTGTCGTGTCTGACTCTGCAACCCCGTGGACTGTAGCCCACCAGGCTTCTCTCTCCATGGGACTTCCCAGGCAAGAATACTGGAGTGGGTTGCCATTTCCTTCCCCAGGGGATCTTCCCGACACAGGGATAGAACCTGAGTCTCTTGTGCCTCCTGAACTGGGAGGCAGGTTCTTTACCACTAGTGCTACCTGGGAAGCCCAGGATACAGGTATGCACATAGATAAATGGGTACATTAATTAAAACATAGGTTACTATAAAGAAGAGAGAGAAAGAACCAGTCAAACTACCTTTGGAAGCAATTTCAGATTTTCTTGAAGGATGAATGAAGGTGAAAACTGGAATAAAGAGTGTTTCAGGCATTGGTCACACTATGAGCACAGACCCTGAATGGAAATGGGCATGGTATGGTATAGAAATGAGTGTTTCTGTTTGCCTGGAGCTATGGGGCAAATTGTGAAATGGCGCGGAATGGTGCTGAAAATACAGGTGGGGGGCCAAGCTGGCGGGTTTGATCTCCACAGGAAATGAGGGTCAAGCAGAGCGTTCTACACTGGGGGTGATAGGATTACATTCGTACCTTAGAAACCTTCTCAGAGTAAAGCAAGGGTCTCCTCACAGGGAGGGAAACTTGGGGAGGGTAATTTCAAAGTAGTTCCTGCAGACCAGGCAAGATGGGATTGTGGCAGCAGAGATGGAGGGGGAGCAGATTTGAGAGAGACTCCTGGAGACAGGAGTCCACCTGGATTTTCCTGATGGCTCAGGAAAGTGTCTGCTGCATTGTAGCGGGAGACCAGGGTTCAATCCCTGGGGTGGGAAGATCTCTTGGAGAAGGAAATGGCAACCCACTTTAGTGTTCTTGCCTGGAAATTCCCATGAACGGAGGAACCTGGTAGGCTACAGTCCACGTGGTCACAAAGAGTCGGACCCGACTGAGCAACTTCACTTTCCTTCTTTCTTTCCTGGAGACCGAAAGCTAGGACTGGAAGGGCAGTTGGAATACATATGTGATGGTGCAAGAAGGTCATGTTCAAAAACTACTCCCAGGTTTCTGGCTTAGGGGATTGGTGAATAAAAGCAGGAGATTTCCAGGGCACCAGGAACAGGTAAAGTATCAAGTTTAGTTCAAAAGGAGGAAAACGTGAGTTTTCCATAGACCAATCAAATGCTTCCATTCCTGAACTGATAATAATATATAGAGACATGCTTGTTCCTAGGCTTCTCTGAGTAGCCACGAAACTAGCCTCTGCATCTAGCACAGAGGTTCTCAGCCTTTGATGGGCACCACAGTCACTTAAGAGGGTTTTTACAAATGCACATGCTGGTTTCCAGGCTTCCCCAGTGTCTCACTGATAAAGAATCTGCCTGCAACGTAGGAGCCACAGGAGATGCAGGTTCAATCCCTGAGTTGGGAAGATCCCCTGGAAGAGGGCGTGGCAAACCACTCCAGTATTCTTGCCTGGAGAATCCCATGCACAGAGGAGCCTGGTGGGTTTACAGTCCATGGGGCTGCAAAGAGTTGGATACAGCTGAAGCGACTTAGCACGCATGCAAGCATGCTGGTTTCCACCCTCAGATTTTTAAGCCCTTGGTGGGTTCAACATGAGGGCCAGGCATTAAAAAAAAAAAAAAGCTCCAATAAAAGATTCTTACATGCGTCAAAATTTGACAGCCACTGGAACATAGAGCTGATAAACAACAGATTAATTTCAGAAGAAGAGAAGGAGAAGGAGAAGGCTTCCTGCAGTGTTTGAATCAGCAGCTGGCTGACCTTCTATGCTCAACAGCACGGTGTTGGCTGTCAAGTCTGCACAGTGCCCTTTCAGATCCTTCAATCTCAAGGGTTCAAGATCATGCTGTTACAGAAACCCCGGATTCCACCCTTGCAGACAGAGCGCCAGCTGAGTGAGTACTGGCTTGACCTGAAGACTCTTCTCTCTCTGACATTATTAATGACCCCTTACGGCAAGCTGTCCTTGAACTTGATAACATTTTGTATATTTGTAAATACATATTTTTATCCATTTGCTTTTCTTCCTATGCCTGTCTCTTCTACTAGACTGAACCTTCATACAGGCAGGCATTCTGTTTCTTTTGCTCATGATTGTGTATCTAGCACCTACCGAGGAAAACACAGGTGCTCAGTGAATAAACGAGCAATGAGTCAGATTTTTCTCGTGAAAATGTTTCGGCCACTCTGCGTCACTTTCAGTATGCCTACAGATTCGTCCAGGAGGGTCTTACAGACCCAGGAAACAGTTTCAGAAGTGTTGAAATTACATGCAGCTGCAGAGAAGATATTTTTAGGTTTTCTTCCTCGAGAAAACATTTTGGTTCCAAGAACTCTGATGTTCCATAAGATAGCTCTGTAGATAAAATAAGTCAAATTTTAAAATGGGGAATAAATAAAAGGGTGAAATAGGGACAGATGTTTTGCCTAAAAAATACTGTTTAAGCTCTGGTATTGTTCCTTATCGAGACCTAGGAAGTTGTATGCTCAAAGTCTGATGAACTTGGGGCTTTCACATCATTTGTGCTAACGATCAGGTCTAATGATTAGGTACAAAACAACCAAACGAAAGGGTGAACAGTGGGGAAAAAACTCAAAGTTAATATTAGCAGAGTAATTAAAGAAGTAGAAAAAGGACTAACTTCAAGAGCCAAAAACATTCAACATTTTTATACTGTGATCAGTGTGCTTCTCTATGTTTGAACGAACATTTGCCAGGACTTCCCTGGCAGTCAATTTGTTAAGACACCATGCTTCCACTGCAGGGGACAAGGGTTTGATCTCTGGTTGGTGAACGGAGATCCTACATGCCACAGGGCACAGCCAAAAAACAGAAAACACAAAAACAAAAAACAATGACCAACAGTAGTTGCTATGATATTTAATTACCTCAAGACATTTCAAAACATTTCACTCTCCCGAGAGGTAATTTGAGGTGTTTTTTTTAAAAAACACAAAAATTATCAGCATTCTACTTTTCCTGAAATTTGCCAGGCACCTATTATATGCAACCACTTTTCACATTTATGATCTCATCTGATTCTCACAACAACTTTATAGATCAGGAAACAAACAAACAAAAAAAATCAGAGTAACCTTAGATGAATGCCTAAAACTGAAATACTGTTGAAAAAAAAAGTGTCAATTAAAATTTTAAAATCACTTAAGTATCATGCTAGTTCAAATGAAAAATATAGAGTATACTTATAAAAGCATATTTTATTTATATTAAAATGGTAAGTGTAGACTTCATCAGAATGCTAGAAGAATACTATGCTCTAATTAATGACATAATTTGGCTTAATAAACAGAAAATAATACTGTTTCAGTTGATGTTATCAAAAAGATCTTAAATTAGTGATATGATATATTGACATCATGTACCCATAACACACCGAGAAGGGTAATATCACTTCTGAGGTATCCTTGCCAAAATTGCATAACCTCAATTAAGCCATGAGAGAACCTGAGACAAACTCAAATCAAAGATATCTAACCAGTATTCTTCAGAAACATCATAAACATGAAAGACAAAGAAAGAATACCAAAAAAAAGAGAAAAAAATGTAGAGCTGTCCTATTCATGTTTTATATCTTTGATATATTCAGATCATCTTTCTGAAGATCAGTAGTCAATGCATAGTACTGGCTATATAAATGTAGGTTTAAGAAACTGGATTAATTCCATATCATACCCAGGGTATTAGCTAAATTCTACGATGCAAGCTTATTTTTATATCATTTGCAATTTTCCCCAAACAGCTATTAAAAAACAAAAAACAAACTAGAGACTTCAGTTAACTGATTGAGAATTACATTATGCTAAGCTCAATCTACATGTCATTTCTTACAAAGGCTGGATATCTTTCTCAATCAGTATCTCAGCCGAGATGATTAGAGTTATGATGGGTGTTGCCACTGTCCAAACAGGAAAGCAGGCAGACAAGAGACGTCAAACCATAAGAGGGTGGGGGACACTGAAGCAAGGAGGAAGGAAACATTTTCCCCTTGAAACACACTCATGAACCTGAGAGTAATGCTAAAAGCTCCAGGCTAGAAGTGAGCAGCTTGCTCCTAAACAGATTTTAATTTTTAATCCAGCTGAATAGGTCAGGTGCTGCTCTCCCACCTGGAGGCTCGTCCCTGGACCAACTTGCCCCAAGGCAGTACTGCAGCTCTGCTAGAAATGTTCACACCGGGTAACTGCTACCTCCAGGCCACCATGTGACCGCGTGTTCTAGTCCCAAAGACCCGCAATAAAAGGGAAGGGATTGCGCAATGAGGTAGGGGGTTTCTTCTTAGATGTTTTTTAGGAGTGAGAAGAGACACACTCAATAAACATTTTTTTTTTAATGGAGGTGGGAGGGGGGAGAATATCCATGTTTGAAATAAAATTCTCATAAATAAAGATCAGCTTTACTACTTAATTAAAACTGGGTGGAGGCACAAACATTGGTCCAAATGTGATGCTAATGAGACAAATGCGCAGACATGAGAGAGATCTCCCAGGAAATCAGAATGCCTAAGTGTAGGGAGAATTGAACAGAGAAGGCGTCCACATGTGGGGCTAAAACAAACCAAGATGAACGGAGGGTGACTGACTCCCAAGCTTTCTGCAGACCTAAGATCAGTTGCGTATTGGCATAGGCGGGCCTCAGCTGTCCATGAAAAATGAGAGCAGGTTTTAAAAGCTGCAGTTTAATTTCAAGGGTACTCAACATTTCTCGTAGTGCTTACTGGAAAAGGCCAACACCCGTGTGTTTTATTGATGCATGGCAGAACCTCAGTCTAAAAGCACTAGGTCTGCCTCGTGGCATTTGCTGAGGGTGTTTTAAACACATAGTTCCAGAGTCAAGAACACTGTCTCTCGGACTCAGTGAATGCATTATTAAAGGACTTCTGCTGTGCCCACCACGGGGTAGGGAGAAGAGGCGGCGGAAGCCTCGCATTCTGAATGCAAGGGGACAACGACAAGTCATGTGCTATAAACTCTAACGGCAACAACCCCAACTCACACTCCACTGCCCCCTCGTCAATTCCCTTTGGGCCAATCTTAAAAAAAGAAAAAGAAAAAAAAAAGGCAAATGGAAACATTTAAATAGAACTTATATAAAACTTCAGTTCCAAGCACAGTCTCTCTGGTTCTTCGGTGAATAAGGCTTTCACATCAGCCCTTGTCAGCCAGTTCTACTCGCAAACCAAGAGTATAATGTACTGGCTGTTTCCAGTAAGATTTGTGTTAAAATCATTAAATGCCCACACGAGCAATTTTTTTATTAACTGAACCAGAAATAATACATAATGCATACCAATTTTACGACACAGAAGAGTTATTCACTTTTAGTAAGCCAAGAATATCTGTTGTACAAATTAAAAATCTTAGGAATAAGTCTGGTGTTTTAAATAGACTATGGAAAAGCACAAAGCTTATGCCAGGTGAATTTTGAATACAGGAGAGCCTTTATCATTCTAGGAAAAATACATTTCTACAACAGGCAAATTCTCTTGATAAGTTAAAAATGATCCATTCTTATTTAGAAAATGATCCCCTTTCACTTGGAAAAGTATTTTTTAAACTGCTCCCTTGGTACATTTTAATACATAATTTGATTTATAGACATCAGATTTACAGACAACTTTTCTAGCATATATCTTTGGCATAAGGCAAAATGAACTGGTGACCAAAATTTCTTTCCTGTTAAGATGTGGGCAGCAAACACATGGCCAGTATCCCCAGATGCATGGCAATAATATATGCAAAGTCCTATGTACAACTTTCCCTTTCAGGATAAGAATATAAAACACTTTCTTCAGAAAATTCCAGAAGACCACGGTTTTAAAATTATACCTTTACTTGATATAGTTTTCCCAAACTCAGAACCCTTATATTAAAAAGAGCTGGTGCTGATACAATGGGTCAACCTCGTAAATATGTACAGAACTCCCAGGGTACCTCATCTTCTGTGCTCTGAGCAGAGAGGCAGGTGATGGGAGACGTGTCAGGCAGTCTGCTGGTCCTGCCTTCGGGAAGCCCACGACTGGGTTGGCAGCACAGACACGTGGAACTGGTTCGAATGTGCTGGAACTATATTCTCATGGAATGAATCGAATGCTCTGATGGTGCAGAAGACCAAGGATTCTGGAACGGGATGTGGGAGCAGGAAGGGATAATGCCCAGCAGAGGAGATGACATTCGAGCTGGGTCTTAAAGGATGAAGAAGATTAGGGAAGGCAGGGGAGAGCATTCCAAGCCAGGGGAAAAAATCACACCAGCCCATCCACACCAAGTGCTTATCACTGGATGTTTAAAATTTCCTTCAAAAAGACTCAGTTTTGTGAAGTCTTAACATGAAATAAAAATTACGAACGATGTGGTTTCTTTCTCACTGGCCTGGCCTTCTCACAAGCAGCCTCGACATTTCGGAAGTACACGTCACAAGAAAGAGAGGATTTAAAGTTATCTTGGTACAGGGACTTACTTCCCTGGTGGTTTAGTGGCCCTGCACTCCCAATGCAGGAGACTGGGACCAATCCCTGGCCAGGGGACTAGATCCCAACTAAGAGTTCTCAGGCCACAAGTAAAAAGATCCAGCAGTCACAATCAAAAATGATCCCGCATGCTGCTGCTAGGACCTGGCACCGCCAAATGAGGAAATGCATCTATATATTTTAAATATGGTAGCCCACCAGGAACAGAGAAAGTGAGAATGTGTCCATAACTGAAATAATAGTTGGAATTAGCACTGCAGATGTTTCCAACTGAGAAGTGCTACCACTGCCATTCGGAAAAGCATACTGCAATTATCATAGCTTTTTGGTCTGTTTAAAAAATAAGTTAAATCGAAAGAAAGAGGGTCTGCTAAGAAAAGAGTCTGCCAAGAGCTATCAACTCGAGTGTGTAAGAATTTTGCTTCAGAAGGTTAGACAGCAAGGAGAAACTGATCGATTTCTCCCAGTAATTTAATCCCATCAGTCTCCCGAATGGAGACAAGGGCTGGACCCCAGCCTTCATGTTTTGTACTGCACCCCTCTCCTGTCGCAGAGGGACAAGGAAGAGGGAAGCAAGGTCCCCTGGAAAGACCCGGATGGAGAAAACATCAGGTTCTGATGCCCAAATGAAGATGGTGCTGACAGGCTGAGACCAAGTGAAGGACAGGAGTTTCCTGGGTTTTCACAGTTGCTATATGCTGAGGATACTGGAGTTAAAAGCCTAAAGGAAATTTAAGAACTGGAAAAGGTCAGTTTTCATTCCAATCCTAAAGAAAGGCAATGCCAAAGAATGCTCAAACTACCACACAATTGCACTCATCTCACACGATAGTAAAGTAATGCTCAAAATTCTCCAAGCTAGGCTTCAGCAATATGTGAACCGTGAACTTCCAAATGTTCAAGCTGGTTTTAGAAAAGGCAGAGGAACCAGAGATCAAATTGCCAACATCCGCTGCATCATTGAAAAAGCAAGAGAGTTCCAGAAAAACTTATATTTCTGCTTTATTGACTATGCCAAAGCCTTTGACTGTGTGGATCATAATAAACTGGAAAATTCTGAAAGAGATGGGAATACCAGACCACCTGACCTGCCTCTTGAGAAACCTATATGCAGGTCAGGAAGCAATAGTTAGAACTGGACATGGAACAACAGACTGGTTCCACACAGGAAAAGAAGTACGTCAAGGCTGTATATTGTCACCCTGCTCATTTAACTTCTATGCAGAGTACATCATGAGAAATGCTGGGCTGGAAGAAGCACAAGCTGGAATCAAGATTACCAGGAGAAATATCAATAACCTCAGATATGCAGATGACACCACCCTTATGGCAGAAAGTAAAGAGGAACTAAAAAGCCTCTTGATGGAAGTGAAAGAGGAGAGTGAAAAAGCTGGCTTAAAGCTCAACATTCAGAAAACTAAGATCATGGCATCCGGTCCCATCACCTCATGGGAAATAGCTGGGGAAACAGTGAAAACAGTGTCAGACTTTATATTTTTGTGCTCCAAAATCACTGCAGATGGTGATTGCAGCCATGAAATTAAAAGACGCTTACTCTTTGGAAGGAAAGTTATGACCAACCTAGATAGTATATTCAAAAGCAGAGACATTACTTTGCCAACAAAGGCCCGTCTAGTCAAAGCTATGGTTTTTCCAGTGGTTATGTATGGATGTGAGAGTTGGACTGTGAAGAAAGCTGAGCATCAAAGAATTGATGCTTTTGAACTATGATGTTGGAGAAGACTCTTGAGAATCCCTTGGACTGCAAGGGGATCCAACTAGTCCAGCCTAAATGAGATTAGTCCTGGGTGTTCACTGGAAGGAATGATGCTAAAGCTGAAACTCCAGCACTTTGGCCACCTCATGTGAAGAGTTGACTCATTGGAAAAGACCCTGATGCTGGGAGGGATTGAGGGCAGGAGGAGAAGGGGATGACAGAGGATAAGATGGCTGAATGGCATCACCGACTCAATGGACATGAGTTTGAGTAAACTCCGGGAGTTGGTGATAGACAGGGAGGCCTGGCGTGCTGCGATTCATGGGGTCGCAAAGAGTCGGACACGACTGAGCGACTGAACTGAACTGATTTGAAGACAGCTGGAACCTAACTATAATAGGGTTATACATTTGCTTCTTCACATTTTACAAAATGAAGTTAATTAATTCATATTGGTATTTTTTCAAAGAGGTGTACGCATATGTGTAAGTGTATGTGTGTGTGCGTCCGAGAGAGGTTAAAAAGATAAACCAAGTGTCCGGACTGTGTGCAGTGTTTACTTTGAGCCACGGACAAGCAGAGCCAAGCTGTAGGGAGAATGGATTTAGGAAGATGAGCCTTGGGGATTAACCCTCTTATTATTCCCCTTGTAAAAGAAGGCGGCTTCAGAGAGCTGAGCGTGTGTCTGCCCGGAGTCCATGGGTGCCCCCCCCCTCCCCAGGAGGGTGTGTGGGCTGCCTGCGGCTCCGGGTCTGCTGCTGACTCACTGCCTGAACTTGGGCTGGTCGTGACTCTCCCAGGAGGAGAGGAAAGGCCAGGGTGTGGATTACACACTTGGCACTGGCCTTCCTCCCCCAGTGTCCTCTGATTCGATAGCACAACGTGATGTTCTAAAGAAATGTTATCGTCCTTCTGGGTTTTATATTTGCACGTGTTAGAGCCCCTGTAATAATAACAATGCCCCACCTAGTGTCAGCACAGGGAATACTGACTCAGGAGTGTGAGCAGGCCCTTCGTGGCTTCGGGCTCAGAATGGCAGGAGGCATGACAGATGCCTGCTTGAGGGGCGGGAGGGGGGGGTGTCTTTCTGTTGTCCCCCCTGCCCAACTTGGTGATGTGGGACATTTTTTTAAAAAAAGGTCTCCTGGAATCGCCTTTCCCACTCTTCTCACTGGCAGCCATCACCATCGACCTGAGAGCTCCCAGGGGATGGAGACAGGCAGGCAGCACCTTCCCGAGGGAAGAGCCGGAGAGACACTGGGAGAGCTGCCGGCAAGCCTCCCAGTTCTGGCCTCCTGGACTTAAACCGGGGATTTCTGCGGGGCTTTGATTCTCTACCCTCCCTTCCTCAGTTCTTTCTTTCCAAATGCTCCCGCAACAAAAACCTCTCCAGCCAGCTGACAGCTAACCACACACATTTCCAGCTTCCCAGGTTCTGGGCAGCTCTGTCCTCCCCTTGCTAAGTGGGCCCCACAGGAAAGAGACCAAGGGAGGGAACAACACCCGCTCAGGGGCAACAGCTGTGTCATGTAGACATGATCCCCCCTTATGTGTTTGACACTCCTCTGGATTTTCCCGTGTGTGTGCCTCCATTAACAGCCAGGGCAATTTAATTTTTATATCGCTGTGTACAAACTGCTTCATTTTGGAACCTGCCTCCCTCTTCGGATGCAGGTCAGTCCGGCGGAACAGTGTCTACCTCGGGCCAGACACCGTCTTAATGACGTCTGGGCTGAGAGAACATGTTGAGCCCACACTCAGAAATTCTGTGTCACACCTCCCGGTCTGCTCTCAGCCTGTGATCCAGGTGACAGAGGCACATTTTAGTTTCTGTGACCAAGTCCGGTGCCAGAGGGCTACCATCCTCAAGCCTCATTCCCGTGATGGCTGGATCCACCCCACCAGCAGGGGCTGAGCTTCTGGAATGCACACAAGCTGGCTGGGCTGATGGTTCCAAAGACTCCCCTGCTCTGATCTCTTCCAACTGGCGGCCTCCACTAGTCTGCCTTCTAGTCTTACCTTCTGGTCAGTCACTGAATTCTATCATTTACTGGCCTGCTGTGACTTCTGCCCAGCCCTCAGCCCTGGCTTGTCAGCTTAACGTGCCTCCACATTCCAAAATCAGCTGATTCTAAGTGGCCCATATTGTCCTCAACTCCCTTATTCCCCAGGATCTTCAAGCCCATTCTGAAGGCGATGCATCCTCTGCCTGAATTTAGAGTGATGCTTTTCAACTGTGGTGCTGGAGAAGACTCTTGAGAGTCCCTTGGACAGCAAAGAGATCCAACCAGTCCTTCCTAAAGGAAATCAACCCTGAATATTCATTGGAAGGACTGATGCTGAAGTTGAAGCTCCAATACTTTGGCCACTTTATGCGAATAGCCGACTCATTGGAAAAGACCCCGATGTTGGGAAAGACTGAAGGCAGGAAGAGAAGGGGACAACAGAGGATGAGATGGTTGGATGGCGTCACTGACTCGACGGATATGAGTTTGCGCAAGCTCTGGGAGATAGTGAAGGACAGGGAAGCCTGGCGTGCTGCAGTCCACAGGGTCACAAAGAGTTGGACACAACTGAGTGACTGAACAATGACGAGACAGCGATGGTCTCAGCTCAGTTCCACTGACATCCGTTCAGAACCGGCAGCTGTGGTACCCTTGGGAACAGCTGTTACCCAACCAACAATTGAGGCAGCTCCCACAGAACACTCACAAATGAGATTTGCCTTAGGGAGTCACCAGGACATACTCGAGAAAGAAAACATCTGGAATATTTCCTGAACACCTAGAACGGTGGCAGGCACCCTATGGGGATCCTTCAAAATTTGGCAAACTACGTAAAGACATCTTTCAAATAACAAACTGCAAATACTGAGAGTGATGATCAGATACTGTAAGTTCCCTCAGGGTAGAGAGTCTGGGTTTATATCCATCCTCAGGGCCCAGGGCAGGACCTGGCATTTAGTAGAACTGGCAAATATTTGCTGAGTTAGAATGACTTTGTAGATAAGATTATGTTAAGCTACCTTTGAAGAGGCAGGAAGAAATTCCTCTAATTTCCCAGGAATGTGGATGAGCCCAGACTTCCGAAGATGTCCAAAACACAACTATCAGATGGGTGAGAGTCCTGACTCTATTAACACATGCTAGGGTGTTCCTGAGCACGAGAGCCTGTGAGTCTGTCTGGTGAGTGTGGACCACCACTGGACAGGACTGGGGACTCCGCAGGACAGTCTGTGACCCAGTGTACATTTCCCTTCTGCTGGGACCCTTGGCACCTTCAGGTCTGACCTGGCATGCAGGAGATGGACAGCTACTTACTCATACGCAAAAACAGGAATGTGGGTTTGGCCTAGCATCTCTGATGCCTGAAACACATCGAGAGTAAGCAGTTAGCTATAGGCCTCTAATGGAGCATAGCAGAGCTGCCCAAACAGTTAGTCGGCAAGGAGCTAAGACGATTAGGCTTCTAGTGAATGGTGTAAGTAAGCCTAGTAGCTTAGAGCATTTAGCTACTTATTTTTGTGGCTTAAGAACTCCATGAATGTTTGGAACTCTATACTTAGGTTAATCAAGGGTATGTGATTTTCAAAATATATTAAAAGAAGTTAGTGTTCATTTCACATAAAATAGAAAGGATCCATCTTTAAAATGCTCACAGCAACTGGTGCTTTTAATTGAGCAGAAAAAATATATACAGATATAGAAATGTTTCATCCTAGCTAGGGTTCCTGACAGTCTTCCTCAGAGATACATTTCCACCATAGATGTTTCAATTACTTATGACAGTAATATTTATTGAAAGGTGAAACTCTAAATGTATAGGCACTTGAAACATTATTGACCAAAAGTAAATTACACTGCAGCTGGGGCACTGCATTTTTAGCCCTGCTTTGATTTTATCAGCATTTGTCAATTAATCAACGTGAACCTTGTAAAACACGTTCTCTTATTAGTGGAAACAAGCAAGTGCCTACAGACTCTGAAGGAGAGGTCATTTAATAATTTGCTAATTGTGCAAAGACAGATCTAAATTTTTTAAAAAAGGGAAACTCTCATTATCACCCTGCAAGAACAGAAGTTTCAGTTCAAACTTGCTAACTGAATCATGGTCAAAGGTTGAGCTGTTTTTTTTTTTTTTTTTTTTTTTTTTTTTGTATATTACAGAGAAAGATTAAGAAGGAAAGAAATTAATCTAGCTGCAGATTTTCAAAATATATTTTAGGAAGCTTTTGTTGTCACCTCTGACACTTCAGAGCTGCTGCCAACCTTGAGGCTAGGGTTATATAAACAAATCAACTATATTTCCTTGGCAGACAAGTGAAGAGAAAAAAAAAGACAAAGCCACAGAAACGGGAAATGAAGCAGCACAAAAGAGCCTGGCAGGGCAGTGTTTTCTTTCCTTCTTTTTTCTTTGCCTCAATTCATCCTTCATTCTGCTAGATGAGATGTCAGCCCCTTACTTCTGCCTGCCCGGTTCATTTTAAGTTCAATAAGTAAGAAAGAAGCTGAGCCCGGCTCTCCCTGGAGGGAAGATAGGCTTCGTTCACACCCGCCACCTCTCCTGGCCACCAAGAGCAGGCTTTACCTTCTGGGCAGAGCACTACCCCCACCACCCAGCTTGCTGCGGTCACCAGAAGGGCTTGGGAAAGTTTAAAATGGATAACATACCTCGGAGAGCAATTTCTACCCTGGGGTCTGCAGGGCTGAACCGAGAAATCCGCACCATCTTAGAAGTCTAAGTGCAACTTAAGAAGAGATCTCGTGCCTCGAGGCGTTTGGAAGAGTCAGAGTTTTGAACAGAGCTTAGAGAGAGAACATTCCTTGAATGGGGATGGGGCTTGGCAGATGGTCTGGGCAAAATGCTTTGCTGCAGGGCTCCTTTTATAACAGGAGGCCTGGGTGGCTCTCGGCTTGCTCAAACTGGCATATCAATCCATTCCATTCCATTCCATTCGGTTCCGCGTTCTAAATAAGCCATTATTTTAAGTCATTATTTCGGGCACATTTCCCTAAACAGATGCAAACACTCCTTTCCTGCGTGAGACTCCCTTGGGCGAATTAGGTTTCTTGGAACAGGGTCAGGGAGCAATCAAACAAAATACCTACCACCAACAAGCCTGTGGCTTCAGGGGATGCTGTCATTTTTTTTTTTTTGGTAGGCTACACCACAAGTCAAATTTTAGACTGTTAGGGCAGTAATGTTGAATCTGCTTGGGCCATGAATGGAAAGCAAAATCCTGCTATCTGCAGCCCAAGTTTCCTTTTGCAGTCAAGACAAATAAGTCCCCCCACCCCCAGCCTGATCAAAGTATAACTGACAAATAAATTTGTATGACATTTGTATAAACATGATGATTTGATATACTGGGATGACCAAACACAATGTTCGTTTGGGCTTTTTCATAACATCTTATGGGAAAACTCGAAGGAATGTTTTGGTCAACCCAATAATACATGACGAAATAACAATTCATAATTGAAAGCAAAAAGAAAAAAAATTAAACATTTTTTTTCCCCCTCTGCCTGTTTGGGCCTCCTCCCTCCCGTCGAGTGTGCACTGTGAAGCTGCTCCATGTGTTAACCAGGCCTCCCAAATGGCAAAAAGGCCAGTTCAGCCATAAGATCAATTTCTCTTCTGGCACCAGCCATGTAACTCCTTGGAAGATAAGCATTCCTTTCTCAATCCTGTAAGGGGCCACGATGGCCCACCACTTGAATTGTATGTGTACACATCTCTGCACATACAGAGCCAATATATTGTTTCCCTTAAAGATAGTGACTGGTGCAGAAGAGACTGATCAGAAGATCGAGGAGATCCTGGACTGCACTAACGGAAGTTCTTGGCTTAAATATTTACGACCTTGTTAATGTTACTAGCTGTATTACTTGTATTCTTGTATTATACTACTTGTATTCTATTTTACAAATTACTGTTTCTTGCACTATCAAATGCGATGATAAATGGTAAAGTGATTTAAAAAAAAAATGATGACCAGGTGACTTGAAACAATATACCAAACACAGAGTTCTATTAACATCCATGATGGCAAGTATAACTCTAGATGTGAGAAGAGAAAACTCTAGATGTGGATTAGAGAAAACCATCTCCTGAATCATAACAGAGTCTTGGTTCCCTTACCTATAAAATTGGGCTTTTGGCAACTGTTAATGAGACCTAGTGCACTAACAGCACACTGAAAGCCTATCAACGAAATCCTTGCCTGACCTGGAAGGAAATGAGCATTCCTAGCACAGTGGGACAAATTGGTCCTGGTATGCCTCCAAAACCATGGGTGAAATTAAGACTGAAAAGGAGGGACTGTAAAATAAAGAAGGTTGCTCGCCATCCAGTTCTACAAGACTCAAGTCATTAACCACTGCAACTGCTGACCTACAACACACCCTCAAAGGAATCTGGGGCAAAGATTAGGATGCAGTACTTCGTGCTCTAGGAAAACAGGCAAAATTGAACCTAAGATCACTAGAAATTTTAGGAGAAAATTTTGTCAGCTCTCAGATCCTTGCATCCTCTGAATGTAGACAAGCCCTAAAACCATGAAACACTTCTCTTCCTTGCAACCAGCAGTAACGTTCTACCAAAATGCTTGCTCAATTGCATGCATTCCCTTCTCCAAAAGTCACATATACACCAACCTCCCTGCTTTACCTCTTTGGAACAGCTCTCAGAGTTCTCAACTGTCTTTCAGGTTATAATCCCCAGGTTGGCTTGAATAAAATTTATACTTCTTTCTTAGATTGACTATTGATTAATTTCTTTCATCAACACACATGATATTGTGAAATGACCACAAGAAAGCAGTTAACATACCCATCACCTCACAGTTATCTTTGTGTATGTGTGTGTGGCAGTGGTCAGTGACAACGGTTTATTTTTTTATGAGAGCACAACTGATAGTCATAAAATAATGAAAATTTTCCTTGTCTAATATTTCTAACTAAAAGCTGCTAATCAAATCCTAATTCCCTAATAAAACTGTAGCAAAAATTTTTATAAAGGAAAAGCTACCATGAAATTATCTTCTGCTCACGTCATTTTACCTAACATATGTGGAATATTTCTGAAATGGATATTCCTTACTGTATTTTTTCCTTTGAGTCTTAGGGAGAAAAATCCCTTTTATATTCTTTTAATATTTGCTTCTATGAACTTCAGCTTCAGTTAGCTCACTTCCATACATCAAGATTCTTTTCAAAGCAGAAGAGAAGAAAAAGAAAAAAGAAAAACCTCAAGTCGTTTCAGTTATGTCCAGCTCTTTGCAACCCCATGGACTGTAGCCTGCCAAGCTCCTCTGTCCATAGGATTTCCCAGGCAAGAATACTGGAGTGGGTTGCCATTTCCTTCTCTAGGGAATCTTCCCAACCCAGGAATTGAACCTGTGTCTCCTGCATTGGCAAGCGAATTCTTTACCACTGAGACACCGGGGAAGCCCAAGAGGTAAATAAATGCAAATATGGCGAGGGAAGCTGCTGGGTGACCTGAAAGCTGCTCCCGGGTAGGAGTTATCTCTACTTAAAACATACACACGGTATTAAGAAGCCACAGGGAAGAAACGAATGGATGTGGGTGGCAGGTTTTCACTTGTTTCCCGGATGTCTCAGACTACTGTAAATAAGTTTTGTGTGTTTCAATTCAAATGGTTCCATTATCTTGGAGGGCCTAAGCATTTGTAATAGCAGTTTCTGGAGTATGCAAAGCTTATGCTTAAGGAGCATTACTGGCATTCAATGTAGTCAGACTGCGTTAAGCAGATTTACAACGCTGTTCATGGCTCCCCTTGATCGTCTTTATTTAAAAGTAAGTTCAGCCTGACGACGTGGCTTAAGCGTCTTCCTGTGTTTCAGCCTGTTAGCCATGCCCACCAGAACACCTGGCTCTGCTGTGCACCCTTCACCACTTCTCTAAATGAAACTCCAGTTGCCAAGGTGAAGGGGAAGGACTGGCAGGTGGCACTTCACTAGGAAAAAAAGTTTCATGGGGGCAGCTTGTTTTCAAACGTATCCAGGGCTGGGGTTGCCCAGGCGGCTCGGTGGTAAAGAGTCCGCCCACCAATGCAGGAGACATGGGTTAGATCCCTGGGTCGAGAAGATCTCCTAGAAAAGGAAATGACAACTCATTCCAGGATTCTTGCCTGGGAAATCCCATGGACAGAGGAGCCAGGCAGGCTACAGTTCCATGGGGTCGCAAAGAGTCAGACATGACTTAGTGACTTAACAATGACACGGCTAACAGATTGGGAGACATGTGTCATTGAAGAGACAGTTTGTCACCTATAGTTCCCAAGAGGAGGGGTGTGCAGGGCCACAACGGGCCAGGCAGGACCACGTGGGGAGGTACCAGGATTGCCCACGAGCAGAGGAAATAAGGGAAAAGTGTGGAGAAAAGTCTCTCCTGTGGTTTCTGCAAGGTAAGAAGGTTCTCAATTCAGCAGCTTAAATATTTTCAGTGTGTTCTAAGACATTGGGACGATTCCTAATTGTCCAGCAGCTGGCCCTGGTACAATCTGGGGCAGGGGGATATTGCTCTGGATAACAAGAGCCTAAAAAAAAAAGGGGCAGGTGTGGACGCGGGCTCAGGGCTGGTTCACCTGCAAACCAGCGGTATGACCCCAGGCAAGCTGTTCGCTACTTCTGTGTGAGAGTGTGGAAGTCGCTCAGTCGTGTCTGACTCTTTGCAATCCCATGGACTCCATGGGGTTCTCCAGGCCAGAATACTGGAGTGGGTAGCCTTTCCCTTCTCCAGGGGATCTTCCCAACCCCGGGATCGAAGCCAAGTCTCCCAGATTGGAGGTGCATTCTTTATCAATTGAGCCACAAGGGAAGCCCTAGGAATTAGCTAACTCTGGGTAAGAGCAGTGCCTCCCCGGCATCTGGAAGACTCTGAGACCTCAAAATACATCTCACAAAATACCGAACATAAAAAACAAGACTAATATGAGCCTGTCTGGAACACTGCTGTAAGAAACATAAAAACAGAGCTTCTCAAACTTTATTGTGCCTAGGAATCACTTCGGTATTTTGTTAAACGGCAACATCTAATTCTGATTCATTGGATCAGTTGGGGCTTGAAATTTTGCATTTCTAATAAAGTCCTCAGTGATGCTGGGACCTTGATGATGCTTTGAGTCCTTAGGGATAAGAATATTCCTGGGTCAGCTTCTGCAGGGAAAACAGAAGAACTTAACATTTACTGAGCCCTGCTTTGCACTAGATACTGTGAGGCCCTGCATACACACATCTCACCGTGTTTTGCTTGGACAATATCCTTTGCTTTTAAGAATTATCCCAATATTACAGGGAAGGGGAATAAGACTCAGGATGGTTAGGTTACCTGCCACAGGTCACTTAGCTGAGACTCAGAAGACATAAATACATCTGACCTAGAAACCCAATTTTTCCTCACCACAACATAAGTACAGATGGTTTACTGTGATGGAAAATAAAAAGTCTCTGTTGGTAAAGGCTTCATAAAATATAAACTGTGGACTTGAATGGTGATCCATATACAACTTGACTTCTGGAAAGAAGAGAAATTCTGACTGGTGTCCATTATCTCAGGAACAGAAATAAACCGTGCTGACTAAATAACTTATATTTTTCTATAGCTAGTGGAGAAACATTTTAGGTGGATTCTCTATTACACTTGTGTCTTTATTTTAAAAAGTGACGCACGTCCATGGTGAAGATAGAAACAGTAAGAGTCTGCCTGCCTCCCACGTGCCCTATGTTGTGTAGAGGGAACTACTGTTAGGCCTCTGTCGGTTCTGTGCAAACAGTAGCCTTCGATGCTGATAATCAGCTTTCCCACACAAATTCATTCATTCCAGTCATTTATTTTTCCAGGGGGAGAAGCAGTAAACAAAACATGCAACGTCCCTCATCACCTGACATTCGGTGAGCTACATCACAAACAAATACACGTTATGTCAAATGGGAATAAATGGTAATGAAGAAAAAGCCAGCAGCGGAGGGCACGTGTTTGCAGCTTTAAATGTAGTGGTTAAGGAGGGCTTCATGGAAAAGAGGGTATCTGAGGAGACCTGGAGAAGGCCATCTTATTCCACATTTACTTTTTCCCTTTAGCAATATATATTAAAGCCCTTGCTGTGTCAGGACAGAGAGATCTTCCTCATTCTTGTTAATGGTTTCATAGCTACACCGCTGTTCACATACACCATAATATGGATGGGCATATTCTGTTATCTTCACAAAGGAAACATTTTAGGTTCATCTTGTGATTTAATTTGTTAGGGGATCATCTGAGTGGTTATAAGGAGATGTGGGCAGCATGGTATAAAGCCTGATGAAGTAGAAAGAGCAATTAGGTGCAAAGCTGTGGTTGGAAAGCCTAGTGGCTGGTCAACCAGATGACTGTGTTATCATGGACTATTTACTGAAAATCTGCTCCATACTGCTTTCCCAGGTAGCCCTAGTGGTGAATAACCTGCCTGCCAATGCAGGAGACATAAAAGACAAAGGTTTGATCCCTGGGTTGAGAAAATCTCCTGGAGGAGGGCCTGGCAACCCACTCCAGTATTCTTGCCTTGCCTGAGGAATCCTATGGGCAGAGAAGCCTGGCAGGCTACAGTCCATAGGGTTGCACAGAGTAGGATACAACTAAATGGACTGAGCACACACGCACTGCTTTAGCTTAGTGCTTTATCCTTTTCTGCCACATCTTAGACAGGGCTATGTCTACCACGCACAGGGGGATATCTAAAAGCTTCTCTACCCTAAGACCAAGGCAAATCTACTGACATTTTGCTCAATTCCAAGCTACGCTATGGTCCTGCAGAATCAGATATAAACCCTCTGGGTGACACTTTTCCACATTTCCCACAAAGGAAACACAAGCAAAAGTTTTAGGGAGCAGCTAACCCTCTGGGCTCTGAGTATGATCATCCTCTTTTAGGAGAAAACACATCAGCTTCCTTAAAACAAAAAGGCACATAAATTCCTTTCCTTCCAGTAACATTTATTTATACAGATACAGATGTTTAGCATCGGGCCATATGACTGAACAGATTTCAAACGTAATGGAAGATTCATTTATTCATTTAATTATTATCTGAGGCAGTACCTGTATTATGTCAGCACTCTGCCAGCCTCTGGAAGAGGAATAAATATCTGTGCAATATGGTTCCTGCCCTTGCTACCTGCTAACTCTGAATAGACTCGACAAGGGGAAAAAAAATATGACGGACTGAAAGCCATGTGTGGTCAGTGGTGCCAAGGATAAAGCAAGAGGAATTAAAGGAAAGGGGAGGATGCTGTGATCCAGAGAGGGGGTCCTGGCTGAGACACAAACAGGAGGAGATGCAGGTGGAACCAGGGGATTTGGGGAAGGGATGTGTATGTGTGTTGGGGGGATATATATGAATGGAAGGTGAATATAACTACGCGTTATATTTTTGTGACCCCATGGACTGCAGCCCACTAGGATCCTTTGTCCATGGAATTTTCTAGGCAAGGATACTGGAGTGAGTTTTCATTTCCTCCTCCAAGGGATCTTCCTGACCCAGGGATTGAACCTGCTGTCTCCTGCATTGGCAGGTGAATTATTTACCACTGCACCAACTATATAAGCAAAAGCTCAGGTGAGGGAAAAGACAGGCATTATAAAGGGAACATGAAGTGGCCCAGTAGAGTTTAAACACAGAATATGAGGGCTGGCTGCAGATGGCAGGAGGTGTCAGCTGGAGTGGTACTGGTAGACGGTTCTCAGGCCCCTATTTTGTCGTTAGACATGAGATAGATAAATGAGTCCTGAAAGAGATCAAGAAAAGTACCACTGACCTCTCCTTGCGCTGTTTTTGCTTTTTCTGGGAGAGGGGTACTGTGTACTTTGCTTTTATAGCCTTTGTTTCTGATTCCAGTAAATATAAAGACCAACCTAAAACCTTTCAAAGTCACATATGCCTAGAGCTTAAAAAGGCAAGCAAGGTATAAGAGGCCTAGAACCCAAACCAGCCACCCCCACCCAACTTGTCCCTGCAACCCCCTCCTTCTCCTCCAAAACCACTTTTGGGTCTGGGTGGGGGGGGTTACTTTTTTAAAAATTTATTTTAATTGGAGGCTACTTATATTACAATACTGTAGTGGTTTTTGCCATACATTGACATAAATCAGCCATGGGTGTACATGTGTTCCCCCATCCTGAACCCCCCTCCTTCCTCCCGCCCCATCCCATTCCTCAGGGTCATCCCAGTGCACCAGCCCTGAGCACCCTGTCTCCTGCATCGAACCTGTTTCACGTATGGTAATATACATGTTTCAATGCTATTCTCTCAGATCATCCCACCCTCGCCTTCTCCCACAGAGTCCAGTTTGCTTTTATTATGAAATATGATGCTTTGCCTAAGCGAGCAGCCTCCGATACAGGTAAGACTTTTGCCTCAACTGGTTCCTTTCAGTATGGTTATATCTATGGGCTGGCCCAGGGATGGAAGCCGAACAAGTAAGTCTAACCCAGCCCTCCCCACCTCAAGGAGGTTGAATCCTCTCATGGAAAAGACACTGCTTTTAACCTTCAATTCTGATATCTGATTCCATATATTTAAGTGATACATGTACACTGATATTTCTTAAACGATCGTTTCTAGAGCTTACCTAACGTCTTACTATTTTATACCATCTGCTGCTGCTAAGTCGCTTCAGTCGTGTCCGACTGCGTGCGACCCCGTAGACAGCAGCCCACGAGGCTCCCTGGTTATACCGTCACCACCTCCCACAGAGAATTCTTCTCTCATCTTTCCAGTTGGCTAAAGTGGAATCTGGGGTTAAATGGATATTCCTTGTTTGCTTTGTTATGCCAGGCAATATCGTTTACTTTTAAGTCACGCCCTATAAGAACACACTTCCTAGCTTATTCAATCTTTTTCATCTGTGCTGTCTTTTTTCTTCCTTTTTGTGTGTATTTATTACTAACGGCCCTCAACTTTTCAAAGGAACTATAAAAGCCCTACTACCACCATTCCCGACGTGAGCAACTCCATCAGTGACCCTCTCAGACCTGTTTGTCCCTCCACAGGCCTCCCGTTCAGTCCGTCCAGGCTAGTGGTTCCCCAGGCCAGCTGCCCACCTGTTGTCCTGGGGCTTCTTTTTAACACCATCTGGCGAAATCCCTGTGCCTCTCGCCTGTGCTGGGTCCCCCGCCTCCTGGATCCCATGGTTGCCTCTTTCTTGGTTTACAGCCTCAGTTTTGTGGAGCTCATTCTCTAGTAGCTTCCTGAGAAAAGGTACACCGGAGGTGAATTTGTTGAGACCTTTCTTGTGTGTCTGAAAAACGTCTTAACTTCTACTCTCACGCTTGCCTGCTAATTAAGCTTTCTAATTCTAAGTGAAAGTCATTTCCCTTTAGCACTCTGAAGGCTAAGTTTCACTGTCTTCTAGCGTCCAGTGTTGCGGTTGAGAAGTCTGAAGGCCACTTGTTCTCTTGACCTTTCATCTGTGACCTGGTTTGTTTCGCTAGAGGGTTTAGGAATCTTTTAAGTCCCTGGGATGCTGAAACCTCAGAGTAAAGAACCTTAATGAAACTTCTTTACTTATCCATTGTTCTGGGCACTTTCTCCCCTTTAAAACTGGAAATTCCTATTGTACTGGTTTGAAATTTTTCCTGTATTATTCTTTGATATAATACATCATTTTTTTTTTTTTTCCTATCTTTCCTTTGGGGAATAGCTACAGTAAAATGCTGAAGCTGGTGATCTGATCCAACCCATTTTTTACCTTCTCTCCAACTACCCTGCTACAACTGCTGCCTGTTAATCTACTTTCTAGAAAATTTGCATGACATGACCTTTTACACCTCTGAATAATTTTGTTTTTAACTATGAGTTTAATTTCCAAGATCTCTTTCTCATTTTCTGATTGTTTCTTTTTTCATAGAATTTACCTCTTATTTCATGGATGTCCTATTGTCTCCCATTTTTCTGAAGATACTATAGGTGTTTAAAAGCTCTTCTTTTGCTTCTTGAATTGTTGATATTTTCCCCAAGCCCTCTAACCCATCTCTATTTTGATCTCAATATTTTATTCTGTATTTTTTATTGGGAGCAATACTCAAATATCTGGTGACCTTCTCACTATTGACTTATACTTAAGATACTCACATCTATATGTGATACTCATCATATGTATTACACATAAGTAATACAAAGAATTTATTTATATTTAGGGATGGTGAGTCCTCACACAATGGATTGGAAACACTGACTGGGGGGCCAGTATGCTTATCCGGCAGGCGTCCCCCGAGGTAACTGGGTGGGACTCCAAATGCCGGTCAGGTCATTTAGTTTCTTTAGATAAGAATCCTTTAAGCTCCTGTCTACAGAGCCTGTCGTGGCTACAAATGCTCTGGGGGCTCAGCTGTGGGACAGTCTGGGCGGGTCTCACCTACCTGTTCACTCTACGGAGTTGCACTGAATTCCCCTGGTTTCGCCTCTCTATCCTAGGCCTCAGTTTGCTGAGTCTGGAGCACCTCGGAGCCCATGACTACACCCCGAGCCTCCATCAGGGACGGAGGTTTGGGAGCAGCTGTGTGAGTGGAACAGGGCCAAGTTCGCTCGTGCTCTTTCACCGAGTATTACTGATCACTCTGCAACTGCTGTCAGCCTCCTCCAGGCTCTCCCGCACGCCCGTGCTAAGCCTCCCCAGGATCCTGCACAATAGATCTGCAGGCTTCTCTCGGGACCCCTCACCAGTACCCCCATCACAGGGCCAGCTTCCCAAAGTTTGCTCACATCGCCTGTCTAGTACTACCTGCTTCTCTGCTCTCTCTCAGTCTCTCTCTCTCTATAGTATTTTTTTTTCCTTATTCTTTGCCAAAATTTTAGGGAGATTTTTGGAATAAGGAGATTTAAATGCATGTGTTCAATCTGACAGAACCACAAGCTCCCAGTCTTATGAATTTTACTGTTACATATGTACTTACTATGTACCTCACTTTAGTCTAGAGAGTTTATCCAGAGAACCTTAGGTGTTACCCTAATCCAATTACTAACTACCTAACAACTACTTTCAGGTAGGGTATTGCCAAAATCATTTTAATTCTCTCGGTGATTTTCTATGGAGTACAAGTTCAAAGTGAGCTGGACTCTATATGTTTATCTATCCAGCATCTCATTATTATCCTGGCTCTAGAAGTTTGGACCAAAGGTCAGTTTGAAGTAGATGCCACATCCATTTTTAAATAAGAAGGAGAGGAGGGAGGTGGAAAGGGGGGAGGGAGAGATGAAGGGAGAGAGGGAGGGATGCAGGGAGGAAACAAAGAAACAGACACCAAGAAAAGGATTTAAAAACAGAACAGTAAGGGGGCTGGCCCAACAAACACTATTTTAAGAAAAGCTATGTAAGTTTATTAAATAAGGAGAGAGACAGCAGAAAACAATCTGACTTGAAGATAACTAAATGAGCACTCACTTGGAAGGCAGTTGCTTAACTTCTACCACCCCATGTTAGCTGTGAGATGCCGGTTACTTGTTCAACAACTTGCCTTCAGAATTCATATAAAAAAATCACCATCATCCAGCTAGAAATTATACACATATGAGATTCTTGCAAATAATTGCAAGATCACCTTCCAATTATGTACTCACCCTTTTATTGGCTAAATGTGGCTCAGAGAATAAAGCGTCTGCCTGCAATGCAGGAGACTTGGGTTCTATCACTGGGTTGGGAAGATCCCCTGGAGAAGGAAATGGCAACCCACACTCCAGTATTCTTGCCTGGAGAATCCCATGGACAGAGGAGCCGGGTGGGCTACAGTCCACAGGGTCGCAAGGAGTTGGACACAACTGAGCGACTTCACACACACACATATATGTATATATACATACATATGTATATTAATGTATATATGTAGGTATTCCTCACCTCATTCCCCTTAAGACAGCTTGCTAGCTGTCCTTTTAATATATTACTTCAATGTATTTTTATTTTCCTAAGTACATTTCCTACAAATTTCTCTACTTCAGTTCAGTTCAGTTGCTCAGTTGTGTCCAACTCTTTGTGACCCCATGAACCACAGCATGCCAGGCGTCCCTGTCTATCATCAACTCCCAGAGTCCACCCAAACACATGTCCATTGAGTGGGTGATGCCATCCAACCATCTCATCCTCTCTCGTCCCCTCTCCTCCTGCCCTCAATCTTTCCCAGCATCAGGGTCTTTTCCAATGAGTCAAGTCTTTGCAGGAGGTGGCCAAAGTATTGGAGTTTCAGCTTCAGCATCAGGCCTTCCAATGAACACCCAGGACTGATTTCCTTTAGGACATTCTGGTTGGATCTCCTTGCAGTCCAAGGGGCTCTCAGGAGTCTTCTCCAACACCACAGTTCAAAAGCATCAATTCTTCGGCGCTCAGCTTTCTTTATAGTCCAACTCTCACATCCACACATGACCCCTGAAAAAACCATAGCCTTGACTAGACGGACCTTTGTTGGCAAAGTAATATGCAATTCTTTCTACTCTGTGCTATACTCAACTATGGGCCAATTAGTTTTTAAAAAGGTATTCACGTTGTCAACAAGAATGATTCTAATGTAGCTGAAACCACATCTTCATCTCTGAGTTTGATAAGATGAAAACGCTGTAGTCAGATTGACCTTGTTTCCCATTTCAGTTCTTCTACTTACTGAATGTCTGACCTTTAGGGAGCTAAATAATCTCTCCAAGAGGAAAATGGACATACTATTATCCATTTTATAGGCTGTTACATGGATGAAATCATAAAATGCATATAAAGAACTTAACTTATAGGTGCTCAATAAATTAAAGCTATTAAAATCAGAACATGAGAAGATATTGAAACCTTGACTCTTAAAAAAATTCAGGTTCTTTACCACAAGCAGCCCCAGGGAAGGCCCAGATCACTGGCAGGCTGGTCAACTGGAAGCAGCCTGTCAGTCACTGAAAAGCAAGGGGGAAGTACTTACAGGCCACGAGGGAAGACAGTGTGAAAGTGGGGCTGTGGGGAGAAGGCCTAGAAGAAAATTATTTTATTTTGGATCAGTTCCTTAACGCTTTCTGTATTTATCTACAAAATTAGGAAGTTGGATGAAGTCCCTCCAGATATTCACAATGAAGAGTTCTGTGGTTGGATACTTTTGGAATATGATTCTTCATGTCATGCCTGTCCCCTTCCTCATTTAAGGCAGCAGCTTTTTTTTTTTTTTTAACCTGGAATATTACAAACCTGAAAGTGTTAGTCACTCAATGTGTCTAACTCTTTGTGACCCCATGGGTGTAGCCCGCTAGGCTCCTCTGTCCATGGGATTTCCTAGGCAAGAATGCTGGAGTGGGTTGCATTTCCTTCTTCAGGGAATCTTCCTGACCCAGGGACTGAACCGGGGTCTCCTGCATTGCAGGCAGATGCTTTACCATCTGAGCCACCAGGGACCGCCTACAAATCCTTTCTACATTTTTTCCCCCCAGGTACTACGTATTAGCATATTCTAGAAAGGATGGAGCAGTTTCTCATCCTAAAATATGTTTCTCTGAGTTTTACTACTTCACCTAAATGTTTGGTTAAGGAAAAAAAAGGATAAATGTGATGTGTTGGGAGTTTTATTTATTGGTGCTTTCTCCTATAGCAGCATGTAACTTTTAGAGTGGGAGAAAAAAAATCTATCACAATTTCAGTGAAACCAGCTATTTCTTAGTTTAACGTTTTAGCTATGGCACCATCCACGTCTTGGGCAGGCGATCACCAAAGCATTGGTTGAACTGCTGCCAAGTCAGTGGATTTAATTTGGTTATGAAGATAGACATATTACTGGGACACATCTGGCCATTTTGGCAGATGGTGAATGAAATGAATCAACCGTGTAGTAATTGGGCTAGCTGCTCAGTGATCAACATGACCAGAATGGAAAATAACTGTGGGATAAATTAATCCTTACGCAGCAGGTCTGTACCGTTATACCAGAATACACCTCAAATTGGTGTTCAAGATGAATACACTTTCAGGTACAATTGCAAATTCAAACAATTAAGGTATTTCTAATAGAAAAATGTGTTCATTTTCTATCAATCTACCAACATGCATTTTTATCTAAAAGGAAAAGACAGTGCCGTTTGCTGGGAATGGAAGCATTTAGTAGGAAGGAGGCCAAAGAGTCTTACCAGAGAAAAGATCTAGGCGCCAGATGCTCTGTGACTTTCCATGGAGCCTTCAGGAAGTTTTTGTTTTCTTTTAAAAATGACTAACCTCAAGTAGCTTATAATTTAGTTGATTATATTTACACATTTGCAGTTTCCATTTCATGCCTTCTTACGTTACAAAATCATTTTTAATTCTGCTACGTAGTGGAGATAAAAGTGAACAAATATTTCAATGTTCTTTAGTTAACCGTTGGGCTGGCCAAAAATTCATTTGGGTTTTTCTGTAAGATGAAAAGGAGACTTCAAACGAACTTTTGGGCCAATCCCCAATACAGACAATGAGGCTCCCCTTCTCCCCAATTTCACCTTAACTGCAAGAATTCTATCAAATCCTGTTGCGATGTTCTTTTTCTTTCGCTCTTGATATGTCTCCCACCCCTCAAGACTGCTAAGGTTCTATTTATGTCTATATTTTCATTGAATACTCCCACCCCAAAATACATTTCCTTCTTCCCAAGAGAAAGTTTATCAATTCTGTCAAAGTTTATCAGTTCTGTAGGATCCACATGCTGAGTATGTAGTAGTAGCAGAGTGATCAACTGAGAGGTTTCTGTGTGGGGCTTTCTGTACTCCTCTGTCCATAGATTTCTCTAGGCAAGAATACTGGAGTGGGCTGCCATTCCCATCGTCAGGGGATCTTCCCAACCTAGGGATCAAACCCAGGTCTGCTGTGTTGCAGACTCTTTACCTCCAGAGCCACCAGGGGAACCCCAAACCAGCACAAGTCCCTGACAAATGAAGACTGTGAGTCACTTTTGTTGGGAGCTTAAGAGAAGGATTGGAAGTGGCAAAGCCTGCCTGCACCACAAAGTTGCCATGTCAATCCTCTCATTAGAAGCACTCTTCTTTCATCACTAGCCAGCTGTAGAACGCCATCAAACAGCAGATAGAGGAACACATTTGATGACCTTTAACTTTCCCTTACACCAGTGGTTCTCAGTCTTGGCTTCTCACTAAAATCATCTGGTTAGCTCTTTTTTTTTTTTAATGATATCAGTCCCTGACTTACCTGAACTGAAATTTAGCCCTGGTCATCGTCTAAAATTTCAGAGCTTATTCTAATGTTATCCAGGGCTAAGAAACACTGCTTGGCATCCATTCTGGGATTCAAACTACAGGTCTAGCAAGAGTCATTCAAAAGCAAGGAGAAAGCTACTTTATTATCTCTGACTTTTAAAAGATTGCACGCAAGTTTCCACTTCACATTTAAAACAAATGAGAACCCACAAACCGACTTTAAGTGTAGCTCAAACGGTAAAGAATCTGCCTGCAATGCAGGAGACCCAGATTCAATCCCTGGGTCGGGAAGATCCTCTGGAAAAGGGAATGGCAACCCACTCCAGTATTCCTGCCTGGAGAATCCCACGCACAGAGGAGCCTGGTGGGCTACAGTCCGTGGGGCGGCAAAGAGTCAGACACGACTGGGCAACTAACACTACTAGGGTTCATGATATGTTTCTCCCTTGTTACGTTTTCATTCTGATTATCAATCACCACCATCTACTGAGGTTTTTTTTGTTGTTGTTGTTGTTGTTGTTGTTGTTTTGCACAGGAAACTGTTCGGTAGGTACTGTGGGGCCACCGTGATTTCAAACCCAGGGTTCCTGCCTTCGGGGAGCTCACTGTAGAACACAGCAAAAGGTGACTAGGTGATGAAGCAAATGACCTCATAGAGGAGGCTCAAAGAAGGAAACGGCTGTAGCCTGAGACAGTCGGGAAACCTGCACAGAGGAGGTAGGACTTAAAGAAGGCCTTGGAGGACTGGCTAGCATTCTAATTTGAAAAGGCCTGGGACTTCCCTTGTGGTCCAGTGATTAGGAATCTGTCTTGCAATGCAGGGAACATGGGTTTGATCCCTGGTCCGGTAACTAAGATCCCATGAGCTGCGGAGCAACTAAGCCTGCCTGGGCACCACAATTACTGAGCCCATGTGCTCTGCCCCCTGTGCTCCAGAGACCCAGTGCTGCCACTAGAGTCCATGCACCATGGTGAAAGGTCCCGCATCCTGCAATGAGGATCCCACGTGCCACAGCTAAGTCCCGAGGCAGCCTAATTAACTGATTTTAAAAAGAAGCAAAGACCTTCCAAGGAGGACGTGGGTACGATGCAATCAGACTACCAAGTTTAAATATATACACAAATAATAAAGTTCACATTCTGAGCACTGCGAAACTATATGAAGCCAACTGCTGAGCAAAGAGACATAATGAGCTCAGTCACTTTTTTTTTTGGAGATAACCACTCTTGACTTCGAAAAGAAGAATTAAACTGGCAGATGAAACAGCTGGTTCAGCTGAAGCAAAAAGACAAGCTTGGCATATAACTCAGAGAACAAGCCACAGAACAGCAGCCACACACGGTAGAGGGTCCTTCCCTTTCTCACGCTGGGCCCACAGAAGAGCCCTAATTACCCAGGCATCAAGGCAAAAGCTGCCCAGATCATTGCCAAAGCCTTGAGGTTCCCACTCTACACGATCGCATGATTATCTAATGTTGAAGGAATATATTCAGGACAAAAATCGTCCAAAAGTTATATGCTGACTTTTATGTCATGTGATGGTCAATCACTGATTTTCAATCACTTTTCTAAAGCAATGGCTTTCTCTCTGGATTTCAGAATCCAAGTACCACTGTGCCATTTGTCCCTGCCCCCTAAAATAGTTAGTTTTCATCTTTATTCCAATATCTGGACTTCGGGCAAGACAGTAACGAAATGCCAATGGACGATCTGGGTATGTATCATCCCAGGAAGTCAGCTGGCAAAAAGAACATTTAGAAGTAGGCACCACTGGTTATTTCACACATTATTAACTTATATTACCATTCAAATAAGCTTACAGCTGGCAAAAAAAAAAAAATCTCTTCTGTAAAGTGATCTCAAACATAATAGGCTTAATCAGAGATGAATTAGGCAGCCATGCATACTACAGCATATTAATTCTGAGTAGTTATTAAATACATTTTCTGTTATCAGTGGTGTGAACAACATTATACGCAAACAAATTCTTCGAGAGGACAGCAAATAAAGTTTATGTTTGGGATGCTGTGTGCCTGACATTTCCCCATGCCTCCATATAATGTTAAATAATCTTTTCTGCTAATAATGGCACTAGGTTAAGTCTCCATAAATGAGTCAACTTCCCTCCCAGGCTATTAAGCAAAAGAACAGCAGGGGAAACTGCCAGTGTGGTTTTGGTTTTCTCCAAAGCAAACTTTTCTACCTTTCTACCTCAATTTTCAGAAAGAAGGCATTAGTAAGTCAAGATGGAGCAAAACTGTCCAAAATATAAGGTAGTGAATATCTATTAGGTTAAAAATGATGCATCTCATTCTGTGTTTTGGGGAGCCTGTTATGCCTGAGAATATTCAAGGAAGGAAATTACTAAAGTTGAATGATCTTTTGTAAATAACATCCTACCATCCTGTGTTTCCTTGAGTGGTAGTAATCTAAGCCATCAAACTAGCACTCTGATTCCACAGACCAGCAAGTGGGGCCTCTGTGAAAGAAAAGAAAAACAGACATCTAAAGGATGAAAAGATACATCAAGGAAGGTAATGTACACACACATATACACACATTACCTTCCTGGATGGCCTTCTGCCATATTACCTTGTTCTTTTATTAATCAATCAGGCTCTTCAATTTCTGTATCCAGAAGCAATTCAAGTCGTTAGGAATGAGCCCCGTCCCCCTGCCAACCCACCAAGTCTGAGAAAAACGTTTGACACTCCTTGCGCTTTGCACATTTAAAACTCAATGTAAGGTGACAAGAACATTAAGCTGCCCAGTGAGCAAAATGTGAAACTAATCACTATCTGTTCTTAGTCATGGGTATAGTAATTGGCAAATTAAACTGCCTGAGAATAGCTGGGCCACCTGCATCAGAAAGCATCACCTTGGAATGACTAATGAAGACAAATGTATGCTTTACTGACAACTCCAACAGCCTGAAAAGACACACTACACTAACTACTTCATTTACAGTAAAAGTAAGCAACCTGCAGATTTTTTATTTTCAAGCAGGGGTGCCCAGCTCTGGGATGTGATGCCTGAGAACCTGAGGCGGGGAATAAAGCACTCAATAAACATAATGTGCTTGAATCATCCCAAAACTATCCCCCACCTCCCTCCCGTCCGTGGAAAGACTGTGCTCCACGAAACCTCTCTCTGGTGCCAAAAAGGTTAGGGACCACTGATTTAAAGGAATAAAACCTAACCACCTTCAATATTTTGTACATACATACTGACTGAATTGGACTTCCCAGGCGGTGTTAGTGGTAGAGAATCCTCCTGCCAATGCAGGAGACACAAGAGATGTGGGTTGGATCCCTGGGTCAGGAAGATCCCCTGGAGGATGGCAAGGCAACCCATTCCAGTGTTCTCGCCGGGAGAATCCCATGGACAGAAGAGCCTGGCGGGCTACAGTTCATAGGTTTGCAAAGAGTCAGACACGACTAAAGTGACTTAGCATGCTCACAAGGTACTGGTTGAATTTGTATTGTTATTTACTCTTGAAAACCCAATGCTTCTCTTTTTAAGCTGGCAAACTGGGACCAACTTGCTGACTAAAATGTTGAATTGCAGCTTTATAACAACTAGATTCAAATAAATAAAACTTCAAAAAATACCTTTGTTTTAAACAAACTTGCTGCTATTCATCCATCCATCCATTCTGGAATTCATCCATCCGTTCTACCTACTATGTGCTAGGTACTGCTTGATATTTGGCAGAGAGAGAGAGGGAGGGATGAATGACAGCTCCTTAAGGAGTCTGTCAACTCTTGGAGGAAAGCTGAACACACACAGCCAATTGCTACATGTTCTTGTAGAAATCTTTTCAGAGCACCTTCCCTTTCCTTGGAGACTTCAGAGAAGAGGTGACTCTGGAGCTGCATTTTAGGACCAGGTAAAAAGGGTACAAAATGAAGAGTTTTTGTGGCTGAAGAGGCTTGAGAAAAAAAGCCTTGGAAAATGAGAGACAAGCATGTGCAAAATCAATAAGAAGGCTGTGGTCTGAATGAGAAAAAGAAATCACCTTCAGAGTATACGAAGAAAATAAATACAAGAGGCCAGAAAGTCAATCGGAGAAGGAAATGGCAACTCACTCCAGTATTCTTGCCTGGAAAATCCTATAGACACAGGAGCCTGGTGGGCTATAGTCTATAGGGTCGCAGGAGTTGGACACAACTTAGAGACTAAACTACCACCCCCAGAAAGTCAACAGATGATGGTGAAGGCCAGGCAAGGGTGAGGCTGTGCAGGGCCCCAGGAGACAGGTCCAGGATGTGGGATTTCATTCTATGGGGCAGTTGTTTGCAAACACAGGCCAGGGGGACCCTCGGGTCACAGGAAGGGAGGGAGGCAGACTGGGGAGGAGTCAAGAGTGAGGAAGCAGCCGGCCAGTCAGGACTCTGGGCCCTCAAACTCTGCTTCAATCCCAGTAGCCTGGCCAATGTCTATCTCCTACCAGGCCTTCTAAATTTTTAAAATATGTTTTTTGAGTTTGGAAAACTTTGAGATTTACCACAGTTGCGAAGCTAATACAAAGAGCTCCCCTAAACACCTCACCCAATTTCCCTAGGCGTTAACCTCTTCGTGTTACCACAGCCCATTTGTCGCAGCCGAGAAGCCAGGCCTTGTACAGCACTGTCAACTCCAGGCTCCAATCACATTTCACCGGTATTTCCACTCGCGTACTTTCTCTGTTCCACAGTCCATGCCAAGACATCACACTGCCTTGAGTCACCGTGTCTCTTTCATCTCTTTTGATGTGTGACAGTTTTTCCGTTTTTTTCCTTGTTACCTCATGACCTTGACAGTCTGGAGAAACAGGAGCCAGGGATTTTTGTTCTCACTCTGGGTTTTGTCAGATGTTTTCCTCATGACTAGACCAGGGTTATGGGTTTGGGGAAGAATACCACAGAGGCAAGGTACATCTTCATCCTGTCATACCAGGGGGCATATATCATCAAGTCTTGGCACCTGCCACGCTAACCTTGAACACTTGGCTAGGTGGTGTTTGTTGGGTTTCTCCGCTGTGAACTCACCACTTTCCCTCTTCACGTGCACTCTTATTTGGAAGCTGGTCTCCCCGGCCCACACTGACGGACGAGGGTAAGCTTCACTTTCTGGAGGGGGCTATATCTACCCACATTATTTGGAATTCTTCTAGAGAAGATTGGCTTCTCCTACTCCTTGTATTCACTGGTTCAACCCTTTATATTATGGTGAACTCATGCATATTTATATTTTAGATTATAATCCAATAAATACCACATTATCTATTCCATTGCTCAAACTATTCCAGCTTTGGCCACTGGTGACTTTTTTTCGGTTGTCCCTCATATTCTTCTAATGGGCCCCCATCCTGCTGTTTTCTGAGCACTTTTACTATTTTAGAGAATCCCAGATAATCCAGTCTTACATTATATTTTTACTACCGTAGCTCCAGAACCAGCCATTTTTCCAAAGATTCTTTGTCTTTTTTTTTTTTTTTTTTTTTTTTAATGGAAGACGATATTTAGGAACTAGTATCTGGGTATGGGTGTGCTAGATGCTTCTGGGGTATCACTGCTCCCAGGCCCTCTCAGCAGAAAGTGAGGAAATGTATGCGTGTCTCTGTGTGTGTATATACATATACATATATATATATATATATATAGTGTAATATATATGACAAATGATTATAGAAACAATCATAGCTATATATATATATATAAATTGCTTCTATAATCATTCATCAGTATATATATTACACTAAACATGAATTCATACTAATATGTCCAACTATACCCCAGTACTAAATGGTTCATTCTGGTTTTCCCTCCTTGCTTATCTGCAAAAGCCCTGACAGAGAGAACCTGGCTCTCACCATCCACCTATTTACTTATTTATTTGACTCCAGTATTCGAACCTTCTTTTGAAAATGAAATTCTATTACTTTAAAATAATAGAAAAAAAAACTTGAAAACAAACACAAATCAGTTTGAGAGGTATTTTACAGGATTAATTCACAGAACTTAAGTGATTGGATATGAAAAGTGAGAGAAGCTAGAAATAAATGTGGATTAAGTAATGGGGTGAACAGTGTCTTTTTATCTCAGTTAAAAAAAATACATGGGGGAAAGGATTTGGGAAGAAAATAATTGAGTCTGGGGAATTTAAAATGGAATATCCATGTGGACATGCATCAAAGACCTCCTGAAATGAGGGTCAGGATTTCAAGAGAGTTCTAAGCTGTAAAAGTAAATTTCAGGATCTTAAGCCTAAAAAGGAAGATAGAAAATCTTGGGGCCAAATAAAAAGGCCAGGAAAATAAAATGAATAGAAATAGAAGGTAAGGGACGACAGCCTACACAACAATAACACTGAAAAATACATGCTGAATACATGAACAGGTACTATCTCTCCACTGATTTACAGCATCTTTAATTTCTTTAAACATGCTTTGTAGTTTTCATCGTATATGTCTTGTACTTCTATTATTAAATTTTCTCCTAAGTATTTTTTTTATTTGGTGCCATTTTAAATTGAAATGCTTTCTTAATTGTATTTTTGGATCATTAATTGCTGCTATAAAGAAATGTAAGTAGTTTTTAGTATACTGATCTTCTATACTGCAAGTCTGCTGAACTCTTTTACTAGATCTACAGTTTTTTGGTGAATTCGTTAGGATTTCATATATATAAGACTGTGTCATCTAGAAACAGTTTGTTTTGTTTGAAAATGAAAGTAAAAGTCATGTCCCATGTCCGACTCTTTGCGAGCCCATGGACTATAGAGTCTATGGAATTCTCCAGGCCAGAATACTGGAGTGGGTAGCCATTCCCTTCTCCAGAGGATCTTCCCAACCCACGGATCAAACCCAGGTCTCCCACATTGCAGGCAGATTCTTTACCACCTCACCTATCAGGGAAGCAAGCCCTTGTTTGTCCCTTTTCAATCCAGATGCCTTTTATTTTTCTCGTCTAACTGCTTCTGTTAGAACCTCCAAAATATAACTGAATAAAACTGGCAAGAGCAGACCACCTTTTTTTTTGCTTTTTAATCTCAAGTAGGAAACTTTCAGTCTTTCACCATGGATGCTCGCAGATATTTCATTATCAGGTTGAGAAAGTTTCTCTAGATTCTCAGTTTGCTGAGGTTTTTTTTTTTTTAATAACTTATTTATTTCTGGCTGTGCTGGGTCTTCCTTGCTGTGCGGGCTCTTCTCTAGCTGCAGTGAGGGGGAGGGCAGCTCTAGTTCTCTTTGAGGTGGCTTCTCTTGTCGTGGAGCACGGGCTCTCTGGTGAACAGGCTTCAGTGGTTGCAGCCCCAGGGCTCTGGAGCACAGGTTCAATAGTTGTGAGGCACAGCCGCAGTTGCTCTGTGGCATGTAGGATCTTCCTGGGTCAGGGATCAAACCCATGTCTCCTGAATTGGCAACTAGACTCTTTACCACTGAGCCACCAGGGAAACCCGAGTGTTTTTCAATGAAAGGTATTTTGTCAAATGCTCTTCCTGTATCGGTTGAGATAGTCATATGGCTTTTGTCTTTTCTTCTATTAATATGGAGTCTGATATTGATCAATTTTTGAATGTTGAACTAACCTTGCATTTCTGAGATAAATCCCACTTAGTCATGGTGTAGAATCCTCTCTACATGTCGTTGCATTTGATTTGCTAGAATTTTATTGAATATTTTTGAGTCTACATTTATAATATTGGTCTGTATATTTGTTTGATTTCGGTATCAGGAAAATAGCACAACTGCAGTTTTACATATTAGCAGGAAAGAATTGGAAGATAAAAAATTTAAATTACACCTAAATTATTAAAACTACATTAAATTCTTATTGCTACATGAACCAAGAGGTATGCACAAATTATACACTAAAAACTATAAAACACTGCTGAGAAATATTAATGAAGAGACAACATATATTTATGGATTGAAAGGCTCAATACTGATGTCAATTCTTTCCAAACTGAGCCTTAAATTTAACATATTCTCAATTGTAATCTGACTAAACTGATTACTTTTAGAAACTGACTAGCTAGTTCTAAAATGTATATAAATTCTCAGAAGAAATATCTAAGCCAATATTATAAAAGCACAGCAAAGACGGAGGGCTTACATAGCTGGCTTGACGTCTTACTGTAAAGCTACAGTAATCAATACAGTAAGGGCCGAGCATAAGAAGCAATAACATCAGTGGAACAGCATAGAGAGCTCAGAAGTGGGTGAACACTTATCTGGTCACTTGATTTTTGCGAATACCATGTAGGCATTCCAACAAGGAAAGAAAAGGCTTTTCAAAAATACTGTTAGAAAAATTAAACATCCTATAAAGAAAATAATAAGCCCTACCCTGACCTCTTATAACATGCAAAAGTTAACTTCAATAAGGATCATAAATCTAAACATAAAAGCTTAAACTATAAAATTTCTCAAAGAAACCACAGAATTTTTTTTGACTTGAGCATAAAGCTATTTTAGGATACAGAAAATAGTACTTATGACTGGATTTTGAAATGTATGAAAAAAAATTTCAGAATTTATGAAAAGATTCTAATAAATTACACCTTCCAAATTAAAACCTCTGAGCAACAAAAAAACATCATTAAGAGAATTAGTAGGCAATCCATAGATTAGAATTGGAAGGAAACAGTTGCAATGTATACATTAATAAAATACTAGAGACATATATATCTTATACCTCAAAAATAAAAATACATACAAACAACCCAACACAGAAGGATGTGCAAATAATGTAATGAATACTTTAAAGATGTATGAATAGCTAGTAAGCACATGAAGATGTCAACATATTAGTTATCAAAATTGCATATTACATCACAATGAAATATCACTACAAACCAAATTCTAGCTTACCAGAATGGCTAAAATTAAAGAGACTGACAGACCAAATGGCTAAGGGTATATAACAACTAAAACTATCATTTAGTGTTGGTGTGGATATAAAAGGGTGCAGCTAACTTTGGACAAAGAATTCTTCTAAAACTACACCTACTATGACTAAAATTCCACTTTTAGAAACTGATCTAATAGAAATGAATCCCTAGGGTCACAAAAGACTTGATTGAGAATGTGCATAGCAACTTCATTCATAGCAGTCAGAGCTTGAGAAGAGCACCGCTGTCCACCCATAGAACAACGGATAAACAAACTGTGAAACAGTCACACAATCAGACATCACTAAGCAGGAGACAGAAGTGAACAACTGATAGACTCAAGAGCAATCTCAAACCCATACTACGGAAAAGAAGCCTGACACAGAAGAGCATGCAGTATATGAATCTATCTATGCGGCGTTCTGAACTAGTGAAAGTGTTAGCAGCTTAGTCGTTTCTTACTCTTTGAGACCCCATGGACTATAGCATGCCAAGCTCCTCTGTTCATGGAATTGTGTCTTAAAGAGTTCAGTTTGGTTCAGTCGCTCAGTCGTGTCTGACTCTTTGCGACCCCATGAATCGCAGCACGCCAGGCCTCCCTGTCCATCACCAACTCCCGGAGTTCACTCAGACTCACATTCGAGTCGGTGATGCCATCCAGCCATCTCATCCTGGGTCGTCCCCTTCTCCTCCTGCCCCCAATCCCTCCCAGCATCAGAGTCTTTTCCAGTGAGTCAGCTCTTCGCATGAGGTGGTCATGACTAAAGTGACAGAGCACGCATGAAAACTAGAATTGATTTACTCTGGGAAGTGGGTGGAGGTCGAGATGTGCTGGGAAGGAGTATGAGGGAACTTTCTGGGGGTGACACACACCTGGATAGCACAGGTCTATGTATTTGTTAGAACTCATGGAAATAGACACGTCAGATCTATGCATTTTACGTACATAGGTGAATTTTAACATAACAATTTTACTTAAAAAGTAAGAATCATGTAAAAAATCATAAACTTTGAATTCTAGTAATGGTGCATATGCCAACGTGTTTGGGATAATTGTAGAGATGTCTACCACTCACTGAGAAATGTTTCCAGGAATATGGTAGATTCATGGATGAAGAGAGAGATGTGTAGAGGTGAGCATCTCAGTGCTCACTGTAAATTTTTTTCAACTTTTCTGTATGATTAAATATTTCTCTAATAAAATGTTGCTAAAGGAAAAAAAGTCCTTAAAAAGTAAGTCTTTCACAGTAAATAACAAATAAATTTAAAAAGAAAAGAGAAAAGTTAAAGAAAAAAAAAAAAGAAAGCAATAGTTGCTCAGTCATGTCCAACTCTTTTTGACCCCACGGACTGCAGCCTGCCGGGCTCTCTGTCCATGGGATTCTCCAGACAAGAATACTGGAGTGTCTTCCAGGCTGCCTTCCTGACTCAGGGATCAAACCCATGTTTCCTGCACTTCAGGCAGATTCTTTACCATCTGAGCCACCAGGGAAAGTCCAATAAATAAAAGGAAAAAGTTCAAAGGAAAAAAAAGAAAGCAATCCCAACTTTTTGTGAACTTGACAAAGGTTTTAAATAAAAAGTCTGTCTAAATTTCCTTATCCGTAAAGTTAAAATGATGAAAAGCACCTTCTATGTGCATATGTTAGTCACTCACTCTGGCTCTTTGAGACCCCCATGGACCGTAGCCCGCCGAGTTCCTCTGTCTATGGAATTTCCCAGACAAGAATACTGTGAGAATACTGGACTGGATAGCCATTCTCTTCTCCAGGGGATCTTCCTGACCCAGGGATCGAACCCAGGTTTCCTGCGTGGCAGGTAGATTCTTTACCATCTGAGCCATCAGGGAAGCGCAGCACCTTCTGCACAGGATCCTTAAAGGGCTACATTTGCTAATATATGTAAAGAAGAGTTCTTGATATAAATAAGCACGGAGTAAATGTCTCAGCCACTATTTCTGGTGAGCATGGCCTGCCCGTGGCCATAAACCCATAAAAATAAGATGTATCAGAAGCAGAAGAGGGGGACACTGTGTGCACACTTGAAGGGAATTGTTACGTTTGTTGCACAGATGACATTAGACTCACTGTGATTTTTTCTTATTTTCTGTGCACTGGGTGTCATTGATCAAGACCCCTAAGTGAATGAGCTAGTAGAATGGAAATATTATTTTAAAAAACTCATAAAGCATATTTTTAGAAATGGTATTTCCTTGACTTTCGTTCCAGGAAAATAAGAACACACTGCATGGAGCCTGCTGGGCCCAGAAAAGAAAGCCTGCCAGATGCCTCAGCAATAAACAGAGTGGGGCTTCAGAGAAGAAATGGAAATGAGAGCATATAACATTATGGTTCCAACGCCCTCACCATCTGATGTTTAGCCCATTGAAAGGATGGGGTTTTTGGAAATTCACCTTTGTAGGTCACCTTTAATTAATTTTCTTATTTATTTGTTTAGCAAACATTTAAATCACAGCCTACCATGAGCAACATTCTATGCATGCCCCCCAGGACATAAGCAAAATGAAGCTGAGTGAGGCAATTTCAGGAAGAAAAAACAAAAAGTTCTAAGTGCAGTATAATGAGAGGTTAGTCCTATTTGCACCTGCCACATCCTTTTTCAAAATTTATTCTAAAAATACAATCTTTAACATTTTCAATCAATAGATTAAGCAGCCACATATTTTCATAAATGACAGGCATGCTCAGGAAAAGAGACAGGAGGATGTGTTATGTGAGTTATGTCTTACTTTGCTGAGAAATGTGTAAGTAGAAATACATTTTTGTAAACTGTATTTCCTACAGTGCTTGTATTATCATTTTTATAAACAGATATTGTAAACACAAGTAGGATTTCTTAATGTGATATCTTTGACTTTCAAATTAGTAAATGCTTCTGAGAAGAAAACTGGGCTCTAGAATGCTGAAAATTGACTTATTCTATGATGAAAACTGTCCTTTCAGTTTTCAAATATATACACTTGTGATAATTCTAAGAAACTGATATTGATGAATTTTTACCCAGAATTTTAAAAAACAACAAAAAAAATTCTTTTAAATTAAAAGAAAAGTACATCCTGTTCCCTTGACTCATCTTTATTTGGGGATTATATGTTCTGTGCTAAAATTTAGGATGGAAGTTCTAACAGGGATGGTATTGTTCAGCAAATAGCAGTCCTTTGTGTGTGTGAACATTTTCAAATGAATGGAAATGGTCTTAGACATTTTATCTGGAAAACTTTCGCCTATAGTATTTATTCAAATATTGTCCATATTTTCAGGTAAGAATTCAGAAAAAAAAATGGCTTTCTCATAAAAAGAAGTCATTCCCTTGTGTCTATTTATAAAGGAACTCTTGCTCCCCTCCCTACAGGACACAACACACAGGCCCTGTGCTATCAATAGAAGCAAAAGATAAAATTAAAGAAACACCGACTGCATGCCAAATTCTGGGATAACAGAGAAGAGAAAGCCGGTCAGCAATCACCTCTCCTAGCCCTTATCTTTTCCTCCCACTTCTCTCTCCCAGGCTGGGGATGTCTGTGACCTCTTTTCTGAGGGGAGACACAAGCTGTGAGTCAGGTGCCCTGCACTTTAAAAGTCTTATTCTTCTTCCTCTTGAGTGAAACCTTAACTGTTAAGAGGAAATAAAATGTTTTGTGTCAATGAAACTACTCGGTCACTTGGAAATCATCTTTCTGGGTTTCAGCACCAATACTTCTATGAGCTTAAAAAACATTCTTTCCATTTAAATAATAATGAATTTACAGAAGTACATTAAGAGCCCTATATGCAAATAAAGGGTTTCCCTGGGGGCCCAGTGGTAAAAAATCTGCTGGGCATTGCAGGAGATGTGGGTTGGATCCCTGGGCCAATAAGATCCCCTGGAGAAGCATATGGCAACCTGATCCAGGATTCTCGTCTGGAGGATCCCACGGACAGAGGAGGCTGGTGGGCTGCAGTCCATGGGGTTGCTGAAGAAGCTGGACATGACTTAGTAACTAAGGAACAACAACAACAATATTCAAATAAATCTCTCCATTGACTTCAGGCGAATCCACTGTTTTCTAAATCAATACCTGTTGCTTAGGATGATCAAAGGCAAACTTTTGTTAGTTCCTCCCCATGCAGATTGTCTTAGAGTAGAATTATTATGGAGAAATTAGGGATTCATAAGGCAAGACAGAGAAGGTTTTTTGCTGTTGTTTTTGTTATTGGGATTTTTATTAACCACAAGCTCATATGACTGCATTTATTGAGAGAGCAATACGTGAACCGTGAACTTCCTGATGTTCAAGCTGGTTTTAGAAAAGGCAGAGGAACCAGAGATCAAATTGCCAACATCCGCTGGACCATCAAAAAAGCAAGAGAGTTCCAGAAAAACATCTATTTCTGCTTTACTGACTATGCCAAAGCCTTTAACTGTGTGGATAACAAGAAACTGTGGAAAATTCTTCAAGAGATGGGAATACCAGACCATCTGACCTGCGCCTCTTGAGAAATCTGTATGCAGGTCAGGAAGCAACAGTTAGAACTGGACATGGAACACCAGAATGGCTCCAAATAGGAAAAGGAGTACGTCAAGGCTGTATATTGTCACCCTGCTTATTTAACTTCTATGCAGAGGACATCATGAGAAACGCTGGGCTGGAAGAAACACAAGCTGGAATCAAGATTCCTGGGAGAAATATCAATAACCTTGGATATGCAGATGACACCACCCTTATGGCAGAAAGTGAAGAGGAACTAAAAAGCCTCTTGATGAAAGTGAAAGAGGAGAGTGAAAAATTTGGCTTAAAGCTCAACATTCAGAAAACGAAGATCATGGCATCCGGTCCCGTCACTTCATGGCAAATAGATGGGGAAACAGTGGAAACAGTGTCAGACTATTCTTTGGGGCTCCAAAATCACTGCAGATGGTGACTGCAGCCATGAAATTAAAAGATACTTACTCCTTGGAAGAAAAGTTATGACCAACCTAGACAGCATATTCAAAAGCAGAGACATTACTTTGCCGACTAAGGTCCGTCTAGTCAAGGCTATGGTTTTTCCAGTGGTCATGTATGGATGTGAGAGCTGGACTGTGGAGAAGGCTGAGTGCTGAAGAACTGATGCTTTTGAACTGTGGTGTTGGAGAAGACTCTTGAGAGTCCCTTGGACTGCAAGGAGATCCAACCAGTCCATTCTGAAGGAGATCAGCCCTGGGATTTCTTTGGAGGGAACGATGCTAAAGCTGAAACTCCAGTACTTTGGCCACCTCATGCGAAGAGTTGACTCATTGGAAAAGACTGTGCTGCTGGGAGGGATTGGGGGCAGGAGGAGAAGGGGATGACAGAAGATGAGATGGCTGGATGGCATCACTGACTCGATGGATGTGAGTCTGAGTGAACTTCGGGAGTTGGTGATGGACAGGGAGGCCTGGCGTGCTGCGATTCATGGGGTCGCAAAGAGTCGGACACGACTGAGTGACTGAACTGAACTGAACTGCCTTGAAATGAAACATCACATAATTCTAACAAGTGTGCTCTATCTAGTTCACCCAAATTAGGAAGGCTTCCCTGTATTAATTTTGTCTCTTTCACAAGCATCCTTGAGGTTCTTTATTCTTAATTACTTATGACTATGTTTCAGGTATTAAGAGCACACTTGAAATTTACAATTTTTCTAAATTCCTAACACTTATTAGCTTTGTTTTCTGCCTAGACCTGTTAACCTAATTTTGTCTTCAACACTTCGGGGGATAATGCACTGCTTATCTTTAAATTTTGCATACCTGTTTCTATATTCAGGAACCCAAATTCAAGTTTTAGTTTACTCAGTATGAATTTGATGATCCTCTAATGTGAGTTAAAAACCACACTTACTAATTTTTTTCATTCTTCTCCTTTACGTTTCGCATTTGAACAGATACTTCTTGAAAATTTTATAATCCAACATCATGACCAATCTTTCCACCAAGCATTGGGGGCCTAATCCCTTTCATTTTTCTAAAGTTCTGTGGATTGTGATATTAAAAAAAAGGGAAATGCAGAAGGACAATGGTAGGCCTATTACTGGACACATTTGCTCGTTTCTCTCTGCATCTCCCTGGACAGTGTCAGAACCCAGGGGCTCCACCGCAACTCCTGAGAGGATGGGCCTGCAGAGAAAAGGGGAGGAAGGCAAGGAAGGCTGCAGACCTGGTGGTAACTTGAGCTGAGTCCCCAGGCCACAACTTGGGAGGCAGACAGATGGCCAGAGCAGCAACTTCATTTCCTGAAGTGAAATCCACCAGAAAGTAACAGTGTGCAATTTGTGGGGATTCCAGCACACTTATTAACAAGTATGCCAAGTGAGAACCCAAAGTCATCTGCAGATCTGTCATTATGATGGATACTGATAAAGTCATATATTTACTGTTATAAAATAGCACTAATAATCTCATAATGGGGATATTGGTTCTACCAGAACAAATTCTACATAAAAACATATGTGAGTTAATATTTAAAGGCATTTCCTTGCAGATTTCAGATATACATACAGGAAGACCTAAATAGTATGGCCAGCAGAGCAGCTCTAGGTAATGTGGGCAAGAATTTCTGGCTGAAATCCTATTTTCTGAAGACTTACACTCAGTGACAAATGTCTGCTGAAAACTAAACTTGGCACAGATCTTAGGTTAGTAGAACTCCATCAAATGCAACAAAAATAAGGATTAAGTGTAGAGGAAAACCCTATAAACTTGACTTTCAGAACAGACCAGAGCATTGTGTGCAAGGGAAACCAAAGGAAATTCTCAATACTTACTGATCTTTTTATATAGAAAATTACTTTGGCAAGTGCTAAGATCACTTACAGTCCAATAATTACCAGTACCTTGAAAGGAATAAGTAAAAAGAACAAGAACTGAGCCCCAGAAAGGCTCTGTCAGTTCTAAAAATAACTGGCTTACTCTTCAATTTTTCAAAGTTTCAGTTTTTTAGTGATGTCAACTGGCTCATCCCACAGTCATATATAAAAATATAATGGACTAAATAATCTTTAATTTTTAGAGTAACAAAGTTTGAGACCCATCTAAACATTGAGATACACAGCTCTCAAAATTTTGAGAGAGCAGACATTTGTTTTCGAGCCCTAAATAATCTGGTAACCCTAAATAGAGACTTTGATTGTAATAACTTTGGGGAATAATAACATTTTGTATTCTCAGGGAACTCCGGTCTTTGTTTTTAGACCTCAGCTTTCAGTCACAGGAGACCTAAACGCTCAAGTTAAGTGTTTTAGTAGATGGAAGACAATTACCCGGAACATTAAAATATCTCCAAGTCAAATGACCATACAACTTCTACAAATACTTATTACTGTTACCTTTATAAATATTTATTACTTTGTTCATTTATTCAACCATTCACCAAATATTTATTCAGAACATACTAGGCAAAAGACAAAACAACTCTAAAATCTATTAAAAAGTACAAATATAGATTCATTTGAGGATTTTTGATAGCTCCCATTTTCTGAGGCACCAGAAATTCAAAGACACTTAATTTGAGATAGATCTGGAAACATTATATCTAACTTTGAAAGAAATAATGCATATTTTCCTAATGTGATTAAGAAATGAAGAGACAAAAGGAAGTATTTGATTAGTTTAATGGGAGAGAAAGGCCTCCCAAACTAGCTGATCTCTGAGATGATGGAAAATAAGAAACTGTACAAATGCCCTTTAAAAAGTATCTCTAAGAAACACCAACTGAATCTCAGAGGCTAAAAATTAGATGTAATCCCTTCTTCCTTTTTTTAAAATTCTCTCTTGTTAAGTCTTTGCTCTATTTCTTTTGTCTTTTCTCACGGTTCAGACATAATTATACTTGATTTCTATGGAATTAATAAAGCCACATTAGAAACTGCTCACAGAAAAATATCAGGAGAAAAGGACAGAGGCACAGCAAACAGCAACAAAACAAAACAGAAAATTTTGTTGACAGAAAGGAAATAAAAAGGTTTTCTAGTATAAAGAATAACTAGTTCTCGAGTGCCTATTCAATGGCAAGCAGGGTCCTGCGTTTCCAAACACTGAACCCGCAGCTGCATCTCTCTCCATCTAGAACGATGAATGAATGAGGGGTGCAGGAAGGCGGCTGCCCAGAAAAAAAGACGACCTGTAAATGTTCCATTATGAGAAGGAAGTACATACAACAGTTAATTACGATGAACGAGTCAAATGTCCACGTATTAACAGATAGAGCTGAAAAACAAAACAAAACAAAACAAATGGCTAGAATTCCCTGGCAGTCCAGCGATTAGTACTCCACACTCTCACAGCCAAGGGTCTGGGGTCAGCCCTTGATCAGGGAACTAGGATTCCACAAGCCACACGCCCTGCCCTCCACTTCCCCCCAAAAAAACTGTCAAGGAAAAACAAATTGAAAGGTATAAATTCAGTATGATCTCATCTACAAAAACTTGAAAGAAAGAGTCCATATACATTGACACAGACATAACTAGATAAGGAAACAGAACATATAACATAAATGGAATAAAATATAAAATCTTATAAGTGATATTATCTATGGAGATGTTTAAATATTAGAAAGACTGGTACTATTTTTCACTTTAAAAAATAGATATCCAGAACTTTGGCAGAATTAACATTTTAAACTATGACAGTGGAGATGGTGGCCAAAATGGTGAGTAGGTGGACCTGAGCTCACATCTTCCCACAGAGAACTAAAATTACAACACAGAGCAACTCTCGACGGGAATGATCTGAAGACTAGCTGAAAAGATTTTTTTTTTCAGTTGCAAACATTTTCTCCCGTTTGGAGGGTTATATTTTCATCTTGTTTATGGTTTCCTTTGCTTTGCAAAAGCTTTTCAGTTTAATTAGGCCTTTTAGTTTAAAAGGCCCTGTTTATTTCTTTTTATTTTCCCTATTGCAGCAGGTGGGTCAAAGAAGATCTAGTTGTGATTTAGGTCACAGTGCTCTTCCTATGTTTTCCTCTAAGAGTTTTAGAGTGTCCACTCTTACATTTACTTCTTTAATCCATTTTGAGTTTATTTTTCAAAGGAAGCAACTGATAAGGGATTAACCTCCAAAAAATACAAACAGTTCTTGCTGCTCAATATAAAAAAATTTAAAAAAGAAAAAAGGATGGAAGACCTAAATGGACACGTCTCCAAAGCAGACACAGAGATGGCCAAGAGGCACAAGAAAAGATGCTTGCTGCTGCTGCTGTTGCTAAGTCACTTTAGTCGTGTTTGACTCTGTGCGACCCCATAGACGGCAGCCCACCAGGCTCCCCCGTTCCTGGGATTCTCCAGGCAAGAACACTGGAGTGGGTTGCCATTTCCTTCTCCAATGCATGAAAGTGAAAAGTGAAAGTGAAGTCGCTCAGTCATGTCCGACTCTTAGTGACCCCATGGACTGCAGCCTACCAGGCTCCTCCGTCCATGGGATTTGTCAGGCAAGAGTACTGGAGTGGGGTGCCATTGCTAATTACTAGAGAAATATAGATCAAAAGAGTTGCTCTACAAGGAGTTATTACCTCACATAGGTCAGAATGGCCATCATCAAATAATCAACAAACAATAAATGCTGGAGAAGAGATGGAGAAAAGGGAACCCTCTTGTACTATTAGTAGGAATATAAATTGATACAGGCACTATGGAGAACATTATGAAGGTTCCTTAAAAAACTAAACGCAGAACCACCATATGACCCAGCAATCCCACTACGGGGCATATACCCTGAAAAAAAATCATACTTCAAAAAGACAAACGCACACCAATGTTCACCGCAGCAGTATTTACAATACCCAGGACATGGAAGCAACCTAGACGTCCATCAACAGATGAATGGAGAAAGAGGATGTGGTTCATATCTGCACTGGAACAATACTCGACCATAAAAAGGAACACAATTGGGTCATTTGCAGTGATGTGGATGGACCTAGAGTCTGTCGTACAGAGTCAAGCCAAAGAGAAAAACAAATGCTGTATTAATATACAATAGAAAAACGTATAGAAGATGGAAAAATGGAACAGGTGAACCTATCTGCAGGGCAGGGAGAGAGATGCGGATGTAGGGAATGGACATGTCGACATGGGGGTGGGGGGACGGGATGAACTGCACAATTAGGAATCACATATACACAGCACCGTGCGTGAAACAGATGGTGAGTGGGAATCTGCGATGACCTAGATGGGAGGGAGGGGGGTCCAAGAGGGAGAAGATATAGGTATATGTACAGCTGATTCACTTCATTGTACAACAGAAACTAACACTGTAAAGTAACTATGTGAAGTCGCTCAGTCGTGCCTGACTCTGCAACCCCATGGCCTGTAGCCTACCAAGCTCCTCCATCCATGGGATTTTCCAGGCAAGAGTACTGGAGTGGGGTGCCATTGCCTTCTCCAGGGGATCTTCAAACTATACTCCAATTAAAATTTTTTTAAAAAGATCTTTTCCAACGGAAGATGTAAATAAGGAACCACAACAAGATCCGTAGGAGAGGCAGAGATGCCATATAGTCAAGACCCACATCCGAAGGTAGGTAGCTCACAGACAGGAGAAGAATCACAGCTGCAGAGACTTCCCTCAAGGAGCAAGGAGTCTGAGCCTAGCCTTGGGCTCAAAAGCCTGGGGCTGGGGGGTCCTGCATCAGGAACATGAGCCAGAATTTCTGGCTTTGAAGGACAGCAGAGCCTGCATTCAGGAGAACCAGAGGCTACAGGAAACAGAGATTCTCCTCTTAAAGGGCACGTTCCAAATCAAAAGCAGTTGGAAAGGAGCCTGATTCAGACACATCTGCTGGTCTTGGAGAGGCTTCCAGAGAGGCAAGAGGCTAGTGGCACTTAGCACACCGACAGAGACACTGGAGGCGGCCATTCTTAGGAGCTTATTCTACCATGAGAACACCAGTGCTGACACCATGCTGGAGCCTTCCCTCTAGTTTACTGGTGCCTGGACCTGGCCTCACTAGTCAACTTCTCAGCATTAGTCCCGGGATGCCCTACACTAAGCAGCCAGCCTTGCAGGGACATAGCCTCACCCACCATCAGGCTAGCACCGGGCCCTGGACTTCCTGGGTTATGCAGGCAGCTATACCAGGACACAGCTCCACCTACCAGTGGCCAGCAGTGTCTGCACTAGGCAGAGTCTTAAACCCAACAGGCTGGGGCCCTGTCACCTCAGCATACCCACAGTAATCAGCCCCCCGCCCCCAACAGAAGGGCCCATGCAGCCCACAGTGGGGAGGAACTTCTAGATCAGTTAGCTCGGGTGAACAGAAGGGAGTGTGCACCTGGGCCCCATAGATGTCTCCTAAATAAAAAGGTCAAATTTCCAAGATCAGGACATGCAACTGACCTACATAACTTACATAAACAAAAACAGAGAAATAAGCAAGAGGGGAAATAAGCAAAATAAGGCAAGAGGGGAACAGGTTCAGAATGAAGGAACAAGGTAAAATCTTAGAAAGGCTAAGCAAAGTAGAGACAGGTAGACTACCCAGTAAAGAGTTCAAGGCAATGATCATAAAAGATGCTTGATGAACTTAGGTGAAGAATGGGTGAACACGGTAAAATGTTTAACAGACTTACAAAATAAAAAGAAGAAATACGCAGAGCTAAAGAATACAATGACTGAGATAAAAAAGAAGGAAAGTACAGTAGATTTCATGATACAGAGGAAAGGATCAGCAAGCTGGAAGACGGTAGTGGGAAGCACTCAAGTTGAACAAAAAAAAAGATTTTAAAAATGAGGCTCATCAAGAGATCTATGGGACAACGTCAAGTGTACTAACATTCTAAGGGTCCCTCCAAAAAGGAAGAAAGGGTAGAGAACCGATTTGAAGACATAACATCTAAAAATTTTCCTAACTGGAAAATGAAATGGACATCCAAATCTGGGAAGCTCAGAGAATATCAAACAAGGTGAACCCAAATAGGCTGACACCAAGATTTATCAAAATTAGAATGGCAAAAGATAAAGAGAAAATATTAACAGCAACAAGAGAAAAGCAACTATTTACATACAAGGGAATTCACAAAAGGCTATTGGCTGACATTTCAGCACAAATTCTGCAGGTCAGAAGAATGACACTATATTTTCAGAGGGATGAAAGGAAAAAAAAAACCCACACAATTTAAAATACTTTACTCAGCAAGGCCACAATTCAGGTTTGGAGGAGAGACAAAGAGTTTCAGAGACAAGCCAAAGCTAAAGGAGTCCAGGACCACTAAACCGGCTTTACGTGCATGTGTGTGCTCAGTTGCGTCCGACTCTTTGTGACCCCATGGACTAGGCTCCACTGCCTGTGGAATCTTCCAGGCAAGAATGCTGGAGTGAGTTGCCATTTCCTATTCCAGGCGATCTTCCCAACCCAGAGATAGAACCAGTGTCTTTAGTACTGGCAGCAGGATTCTTTACGACTGTGCCACCTGGAGAGCCCCAGAAACAGGCTTTATAAAAAATGTTGAAAGAATTTCTTTAAGCAAAATGGTACAACTAGAAATATGAAAACTCTAAAAGGAAAAAATCTCATTGGTAAAAGCAAACATACAATAAAGCCGGCAGTATCAGGCTCCCTGGTTTCAAGCTTTTATACAAAGCTACAGTCATCAAAACAGTATGGTGCTGGCACCAAAACAAAAACGTAGATAAAAGGAACAGAATCCAGAGCCCAGGAGTAAATCTGTGCCTACATGGGTAATCAGTCAATGACAAACGGGCAACAGCACACAACAGGGATAAGACAGCCTCTTCAATAAACAGTGTTGGGAAAACCAGACAGCATGCAAAGAACCAAAATGGATACCTTTTCACACCACATAAAAAACAGACTTTAAAAGGACTGAAACTTAAATGACCTGACACCACAAAAGTCCTCAGAGAAAACATAGGCCGTATACTCTTTGACACTGGCCTAGGCAATAACTTTCTGGATATGCCTCCTTAGGAAAGGGAGACAAAAGTAAAATTTTAAAACTGGGACTGCATCAAGCTAAAAAACTTTTGCACGATGAAGGAGACTATTAACAAAATGAAGAGGCTGCCTAGTGAATGGGAGAAGATATTTGCAAATGAATCTCTGATACGGGGTTAATATCCCAAATATATAAAACTCATATAACTCAACATCAAAAAATGAACTACTAACTGAAAACTGGGCAGAGAACCTGAACTTTTTTTTTTTTTTCCAAAGAAGACACATGAGAAATGCTCAACATCACCAGTCATCAGGGAAATGCAAAGTAAAATCACAATGAGCTATCGCCTCACGCCTGTTAGAATGGTTATTACCAACAAGACAAGTGTTGGTGAGGATGCGGAGAAAAAGGCGGCCTAGAAAACTCTTGGTGAAAAAAATAAAAAAGAAAAGAAAACTCTTGGTGAGAATGTAAATTGGTAAAGTCACTATGGAAAGGAATATGGAGGTTTCTCATAAAACAGAGCTACCATATGATCCAGCAGTTCCACCTCTGGGTGTTACTCTGACAAACAGCGATTTGCAAAGATATATGTACCCCTATATTCAATGCAGTGCTATTTATAATAGGCAAGATATGGAAACAAGTTAAATGTCTATCAATAGATAAATGGATTAAGGAAGGGGTGCATATATTCAATTGGAATATAAGTCATAAAAAAAGAATGGAATCTTGCCATTTATGACAACATGGGTGGACCTGGGGGGTATTATCGTCAGTGAAGTAAGTCAGACAAAGAAAGACAAATGCTGCATGATTTCATTTACATATGGAATCTAAACATCAAAACAAATGAACAGATATAAAAGAGAAGACTCAACAGATACAGAGAACAAAACAGGTACTTACCAGAGGGGAGGGGGTTGAGGGAAGAGTGAAACAGTTGAGGAAGATTAAGAGGTACAACCTTCCACTTACAAACAAGAAAGGAACAAGTGAGCCTCGGGGAGGAAATGTCCAGCGTGGGAAATATAACTAGTTATATTCTAATACCTTTGTCTGTTGACAGATGGTAATTAGACAGACCATGGTGATCATACTGTAATGTACAGAAATACAGAATCACTATCTTGTCCACCAGGAATCTGCATGATGATATAGGCCAGTTATACCTCAGTTTTAAAAAACTCTAAACACTGGGAAGAAAGACATTAAAATGCTAATAATGACGGGTATCTCTGGGGTAGGTATCTTTGGCGGTTTTTAATTTTTACCTTAGGTTTTTATGTTTGGCTAGTTTTACGTCAACATGCGTTGTCTATAAAATTGGAAAGAAAACAAAAACAAATCCACTAAAAATAAAAATAATAAAACATGGCAGCAAATAGACTTTATTATTTTCTGTAGGCTTAAATTACTTCATAATAAAATTTAATGTATTTTTAAATTTCGTGGTTTAAAAGAAGCATCCTGTAGAAATTCAGGCAGTTAGAAGGAACTATTCCAATAGGTCCAATTTTCTTATTGTTGAGCCTGGACTATACAAGGCTTGATTATTTTCCATCTTTATCAACAGGAACAATGGAATATTAATATAAGAGAAGAAACTGTCCTTGATATAAATCACTGGCACTTTTGGCAAATGGATAGTCATTTCCAGAAGGAAGTGAATTATCTGAACATTTTAGTAATTATATTGAATCCTGTAGCTTCAAGAGTGTTTCAACTCACACATTATCCATGAAGGTTACTCTCTTTCTTCCTTACTGGGTATGAATATGAAGCTTTAGGGGCATGATCAATGGGTTGTACATTTTCATTGCTGTTAAACATGCATAATTATAGAGTCTGGATTTCACAATAACAATTGTCAGTGGTAAAGAATCGGCCTGTCAATGCAGGAGACACAAAAGACGTGGGTCTGATTCCTGGGTTGGGAAGATTCCCCTGGAGGAAGAAATGGCAACCCGCTCCAGTATTCTTGCCTAGAAAATTCCATGGACAGAGGAACCTGGTGAGTTACAGTTCATGGGGTCTCAAAGAGTCGGACACGACTGAGAGACAGCATGCACAAAGTACTGACTAGCTGTGTAAGACCACAACTGACTTTTTATTTTAAATGCCTCATAAAACTTCTTTTAGATTCGAAATTGCCATCAGACATTTTCTAATGTAATTCCAAGGAGCTGGTTGGGTGCTGGGGGTCTCCAGCAAGAAAGGGAGCCACAAACATTTTAACTTTGGATCATATGTAATTTTTGGAATTAACAGCAAGGGTCAGAGCATTTCCTCGGTTTTTAAATCATAGTGGTAAATAAGTTGGAAACATTTCACTAGTGAGGCGAGACTCACTTGAGATATATTGTTAAACATGAGGGCTGAAAATATATCACAGACACAAGTGGTATTACACAGCATACCATTTTTCTGAAAACACAGTCTCCATGCATGAGCATCAGATATATACCCACCATAAGAGAGCATATTGACCTATAATTTTCAATATTACATCCTTGTATTTTTTATTATATGCTATTTTTCAACTAGGAGAGGAACATGGTCTCATAAAGCTAATATTTATTCTTCCATGTTTATAGAGCTAGTGGTACACTTCAGGAAATGAGAAACTCCGAGAAGCCAAATAGAACTCGGTGTCCTGAACACCCAAGAAGGGAGGACAGGAAAACCGCCATGTTTAAAAAAAGTCAGGACCAGAAACTCGGCTTTAAAGCTTTAAATAATTCAACAACACAAGCTAAGGGAAGCCTTCGGTGTTATTTCTGTCTCTATAATAGTAGTCTTTTTTTATAGACGATAAATCTTATGTAGGAGTCTTCATTTTAGCAGAAAGCAAAGAAAACTACTCCTTTCGTCTAGTTCCCATGTGCAGCTCTGCACTTGCTGTGCGTATTTTGTGCAAGCCAAGGCAGAGAGTACGTGTAACCCACATAACAGCCAAGACACCCCTAACTGTATTTTTAAGTCATGAATTACCCTCATCTTCTTATTAAGTAAACTATACTACAAGCTCCCCTGGTGACTCAGTGGTAAAGAATCCACCTGCCAATGCAGGGAAGACGGGTTCAATCCCTGTGTCGGGAAGATCCCCTGGAGAAGGAAAGGCAGTCCACTCCAGTACTCTTGCCTGGGAGATCCCATGGACAGAGGAGCCTGGTGGGTGACAATCCACGGGGTTGCAAAAGAGAGACACAACTTAGTGACTCAGCAACAACAAAACTCTGTACTAGGGAATTCAACGATTCCTTGTGTTAAAGAAAAGACTGAATGAGAATTTGTTTTCCTATGGAAAGGTTGTACCTGTATTAACGGTAAATGTCTCAAGAGATCAGAGCCTTAACAAAGCTTTTATGGGAAACATTTCCCGAAACCCATTGTTTCTATGCCCTTTCCTTTTCATGGAGAGCCTCACTTGAGGTTTTGGAAGAATCCAGAGAAATAAAAGGCATTAAGTCATGACCCCATTCTCTGCATGAATGAAGAATGAAAGGGGGTGGAGGGAATGCCAGAAGATAAGTGAGGAACCAGACAGAAATGTGGATGGAAGCTGGGTGAGGAAGGCATATCGGGTCTGATGGGGGAGAGAGTTTTGGCTCAGCAAAGGACCAGTTAAAATCCCTATACCCTGATCCCTGAAGTTGGCCTATGACACGGGGCAGAGAGCCGAAACTGGGATGCACACCACAGATGCAAGTGAAAAACTACTCCTTTGCTCCTTACCTTTTCCAGTCTCCCCTCGGATTTCAGCAGCTCTGCCCCTTCCCTCTCTCCGTGACTGAGCGGGTGTCACAACAGTGACCGTTGTGATACCTGCCGCACCATTTCCACTGTGGTCTGGGCCCTTTAATTTCTGTAGGTCCCCAGAGCTCTCCACTCTCTATTTTCCTGCATTGAGTTCTGAGATGATCATCCCCAGATTCATGTTCCTGTATCAAACAACAGTGACCTCCTCTACACACCAAATCAGAAATTCTGGTTCTTCAAAAGAGCATCCATTTACATATGTTGGTGTGTTTCTAGACAGCTGAAAAATCAATGCAAGCCCAGAGTTTTCAGAAGAACGACAGGGTGGGAAGAGGCTGGCACCCAGAGTAAAATGGGGTCTAGGCCAACCTCACCATTTGCTCAGCTCTGCCCATTTTAGCATGCTTAGTTCTTGCTGAAGACTCTGTGGTCTGGGCAATCCTGGTCCTCTTCAATAGGGATGTGAGGAGGTTTGAATCTGGTTATATCACACTGACCAGGGACTGGGGACAGGGGTGCTGCTGGTCTGCAGTTCCTGGAAGGCAGGGCTATTAACCTTTCTAAAATCCATGGGTTGATCTTACATCATAAAGAAAAATATCCCCTGAGACTTCCCCAGTGGTCCAGTGGTTAAGATTCTGCACTTCCAATGCAAGCGGGGCAGGTTCAATCACCAGTCAGGGAATTAATATCCCACGTGCCATGTCAAGAAAAAAAAAATTTTTTTTTTAAAAAGAAGCACTGCCTTCAAAATGTCAATAGTCGCCCCACAGAGGAACACCAATAGATGATTTTTAATGCTCCAGTAACATGTCTGTATTGTCAAACTTAAGCAGAATGCAGAGAATTTAAGAAACGGAGAACAAAACTGTGAGGGTAAAGAAATTTGTGGGTTGTACGATCTCATAGGAAAGGTTCAGAAAAATGTGTTTCTCTCTCCTGAAGAGGAAAAGGATGACTTGAGACCTGAGTCTGTAATGATGCAGGGGGACTCTGACCAACACATTCCCTGTCTCCGTGGCAGCAGAAATAAACTGCTGCACGAGGAGGTCAAGAATTCCTTAGGCTTTTACACAAGGAGGCTCTAGGAAAGGAGAATCTGTATTAGGATTCAAAAGGAAAGTGGATACGTAGTATGAAGGTCTGAAGACGAACAGATTCTTGTTGGTTTCAGACGGTTCAAGTGGGATCCTGCTTGCCAAGTAGGGAAGAACATTTGGGTCACTTGTCAAGTTCTTCCCAGTGCCTCTTTTTAATACAGATACTCTTTGCTACGTCTCTGCACACCACAGTGTCCTACCAGACTGGAGAGTTAAGGTGGAAACACCACTTCCCATCTTCCCACTCCCCTATACACACGCCTCATCCTTCAAAGAAAGTCAGTCATGGGGCCCAGCAATGAAGACGACAGTGGGAAAACTGGAGGCTAGCCCGGCAGGGCAGTGAAATCCACTTTGATTTGTCAGTAGAAATAAAAGAAATTAAAAAAAAACAACACACAGTAGAAAGCTATTTAGGGGAGAAAACATTTGTCACCGTGGACAGAATGAAAGTCCAGCCAAATGAAATAAACGCCTGTGGAAAAAGATATGTCATGCCAGGGAAAGAACTACGTTCCTTCTTCCATGCTCTTTGTTTAGTTTTGTGCACTCAGTGTACAAAGCTTTATTTGTGTGCTTGATCATTTTTTCATCTATGAAAGAGGTGGGGATTAACTTCAGCCTTGTAGGTGGGTCTTTTATCAGAAAGTACTTTCAAAATAAAAGCGATTTACTTGGTACCATCTCAATAGCAGAACACACGTTTCCGAAATAAAATGCTTGTTGTTCTAGCAAGCTTTGTCCTTAAGTAAGCAACAATATAGTTAGTAATCTTTTAAGCTGTTAACACACATGCATTAAACAACAACCCTGTTCTACCATAATAAATCATACAGTAAGTACCCCTTGTTACGGCTAAATATAAACATTCTGGCTACTGAGATTGTATAAGTTGAAAAATGTCAAAATAATAATACTAGTTGATATTGACAAATGCAGTTTTGATTTTCAATATTTCAAAGCATAATTTATCTGCAAAGTCTTCGCTAATTGAAAGTACTTAACCAAATCTGATATATGTAGACACTCAATATAAATTCATTGAGTCTATTCAATTAGAATTTATCAACACAGAAATAAAACTTGTTTAAGCCAATGTGGGGGATATGTTATTTCTAATATCCTTGTAACATCCCACAGAGTATATAATAATAAATATGAGAAACAGCATATCAAATTTCTTCTTATTTATATCTGTCTCCCAGTGAAATCGAAGGATTACAATCTGTACATAATCTACTTTCAGAGTTCTTATTGCAATAGGGTAAGACTATTACCTATTTTAAAAATATCCTTGAAAATTAAGAATAACTTCATGAGACAAATGGAAAACTTAATACAAACCTTAAGAGCTCCAAGAGATAAGAAGACAAATGTGTTCGCTGGGGACTTGACTGAAACCGCTTATTCACAAAACTCTTTTAAATGGAAGCTGTTCACAAAGGCAGTCTCATGGAAGACAGTGGAGCTTCGACATGCCAGATGCTTCTGTAAGGAGAAAAAAGCACCCCATTAGGACACGTCCAAAGTACTGTGACTGTCAGAACCGGCCACTGTAGTCAGAACATGCTGGAATAGCATCTACCACTATTGTTAAAAGTATTAACTGCTATTAATTTTGCACTCCCAGATCGTCATATTCATAAATGGCAGGGTGGGACGGCAACCTTTTCAGCACTGTCTCTAGAAATGACCAAATTTTATAACGAATCTGTGAATCTGCTTTTGTCTTTCTCTAACCAGACGCGGGTTGAAGGACAGTGCTCAGCACGAAGGCGGCAACACTGATCTTCTCTGGGAGCCCACCAGCTGCAAGACCCCGGGCACAGGCTTTCTGATTTGAGGGATGGCCCTGCCGCTTGAGGGCACTGGCGCCATTTCCCAGGTAAGAAAACGAAGGCACAGGTTCCTGAGGCTGAAAACCAGGGCATCAAAGCCCAAAAGGCCTCTTCCCTCACTTCATCCTGTGGTCTGTGTGCTTTAGAAAACTAGTTCACTCGTGCAGTTGCTATGGAGAACAGTATGGAGTGTCCTTAAAAAAAAAAAAAAACTACACAGAGTTACCATATGAGCCCACAATCCCACTCCTGGGCATATATCCAGATAATAAGGCAACTCTGCACCCCAATGGCCACAGCAGCACTATTTACAATGGTCAAGATATGGAAGCAACCTAAGCGTCCATCAACAGATGAATGGATCAGAAGATGTGGCCCAAAGAGATTATGGGGTACTACTCAGACACAAAAAAGAACGCAATAGGGCCACCTGCAGCAACGTGGATGGACCTAGCGAGTATCACACTAAGCGAAGATAACTCAGACAGAGAAAGACAAATATCACATGATATCGTTTAGATGTGGAATAAAAAAAAAGATACAAAAGAACGACATTTACAAAACAGAAAAAGACTTACAGACTTAGAGAACAAACTTACGGTTACCAAGGGGGGAAGTGTGGGGGAGGGCGACAAATTAGGTGAATGGGATTAACAGACACAAACTGCTATATGTAAAATTATGTAAACAACAAGGATCTGCTATACAGCACAGGGAACCATATTCAATGTCCTGTAGATAACCTATAATGGAAAAGAATATGAAGAAATATACATATATATAAAATGGAATCACTCTACTATATACCAGAAACTAACACATCATTGTAAATCAACTACACTTAAAAAAAAAAAAGAAAAATATTTCATAAACAGAATTTTGACAGGGGAACAGGATATACTGCAATATACTAAATGAACTCACATATTACTAAACTGATCAAGAAAACTCCTCTCCTAATTTGCTTTAGTTTTACATCAGACATTATCTCACTGGGTCAGGGCTCACGGAAATGCAGACAGCCAGCTCTGCGCAGTGCACTTTCTCTCCCACCTTCTTCCTGATGCAGAGAGAGCCCTCTGGAGCCCCAAGGGTCTCCCGGTGTGGTGGGGAGGTTTGTGTGTGCCCTGGGACATTAGTGATGCCAAGGCGAAGGCCGCATCTTCCTCTGGTGCCTCCGTGGGGCCCACAGTTCCTTCGTTGGCCAGGGGAAAGAGGACATCGCCTTGCCTTTGCGTAAGGAGAACAGCGTCCCTGACGCAGGGATGGAGGCTGCATCCTCTGTGGCTGTCTCCGAGTCACAGGACTGTATCTCCTCGTAGCTGTGTCCATCTATGAGGGCCAACCGACAGGTTTTGGCAGAGCTCCATCTATTGACAGATTTCCTCTCTTATTTTCAGTCAAGTACCTATATGTTTTGGGTTGTTCCGGTGCCAAGAGCTGACCCTCCATCAGTTTTCCTACCATTCACGTTTATGGTGGGTTTCATATTTACTACCTTGTAATCAATCACTCCAAAATTCCCCTCGAAGTGCCAGCTTTTAATGGCATTGTTTTCTGGACAAGCCTTGGAACTTTTAGCTCATATCCACACTGTGGCTGGGAAGCTTTACAGCAAGGCTAGAGAAGGATGAAGAAGGTCACGTGAAACTTTAAAAACTTTTCATTTTATTTTAGGCAACAAAAGCTTAAGGCACGAATAAAGAAAAAAGGAAGAATGATTGGCAGCATTTTCAGAGCCCTGCAGAACTGGAGCCTAGGATTACTACATGGGGCCCAGAGAAAAAACAACCAGGCCAAACACAGCCAGTTTATCTTTGCATAAAAGAAGGAAGAAGAGCTTGACAAAGAACAGGGGATGGAAGTATCTGGACCACAGAATCTAAGCTAAATGACAAGAATACAAAATAAACAGCAACTGTTCTTAAAACGTCACAGACTAGCATTCTGATTTCGTCACACAGCTTAAAAACAAAGTTTCACGTGGAATGCCTCAACTTGTAGATTGTGTTTTCCATAAAATATTGATGGTGCTTTCCAAGCAGTCACTCACCCACAATTTACTGCAGACTTCATTTTTAAATTTTTTTTAAATATAACTGATTTTCAAAGGTTATATTAGTCTCAGATATACAGCAGCATGATTTAATTATATATGTATATAGGTACATAAACATAGATTCCTTTTTACATTCTCTTCCATTATAGGTTATTACAAACACTGAGTAAAGCTCCCTGTGTGATACAGGAAGTCTTTGCTGGTTATCTATTTTTTATGTGCTGCTGTTGTTGAGTCATGCCCGACTCTTTTGCAGCCCCACGGACTGTAGCCCTCTAGGCTCCTCTGTCCATGGGATTTCCCGGGCAAGAATGCTGGAGTGGATTGGCATTTCCTTTTTCAGGGGATCTTCCTGACTCAGGGATCAAACTGGGGTTTCCTGCACTGATAGGTAGATTCTTTACCACTGAGCCACCAGGGAAGTCCCATTTTGTATCTAGTAGTGAGTATATTTTAATCCCAAACTCCTAATTTACCCCTCGTCTGCTTTCCTCTATGGTAACTGTAAGTTTGTCTTCTATATCTATGAAGCTATTTCTGTTTTGTAATTAAGCTTCTTTGTATCATTTTTTAGATCTCTCATATAAGTATTATCATGTGATATCTGTCTTTCTCTAAGCCAGACAGAGAAAGACAAATATCACAGGGCATACGTCTGAGTCATCAACACGTCGGAAAATTCCAAGAATACTGAAAAAATGCAATACGGTTTTTCCCTCAAGGATCTTACTGGTTTGGAATGGGATGCTACTTGGATGTCAAAAATTTTAATAAGGAGGTACTAGTACGTGGTTGAAAGAATCAGGTCTGGACCAGACTGACTGGGGGTGTTCTCATGTGATCTTGGGCAAGGCACCTAAGACTCTTTAACCCTGGCTTCCTCCTCAGCAAAATGCAGAAATGATATACTTCCCACATAAGTTGCTGTGAGCATTAAGTAAGAAAACCTATATAAAGAGGAAGAGTCGGACATGACTTAGAGACTAAACAAGCAGTATGAAGTGCTCAGCACAATAGGAGGAGCATGGTAAGAACACATCAGTTGGCAGTGAGGAGTAGTGCTGTTATAGGACAGAGCACAATGACGTCAGTGAGGGAAGAAGTGCTCTGAGGCTTGGAAAGGGCTGGAGATCCTCTTTCTTGGGGACGAGGGGGATAGTGAAAGCATCAGTGAGGAAGGTAGCATTTAAGATCAACCATAACTGAACACACACAAATAATTAGGCTTTTACAGAAATCCTCTAATGATAATTGAAAAGCTAGAAAATAAGCTACTTGAGAAAAAAAAAAAAAAGGTCCATGAAATTAGACATTATTTTCCAGGATCTGGTGTGAAAGTAGGCATCTGTCATAACCACCCAACCAGGGAATAATACAAAGAAGGAGAATCTATGTATTGCTACGAAGAAAGATACAATGACCCACTGGGTCCTATTCTATTCAACTGTAATCCAAAATGACACCAGGGCTTTTAATGGAACTTGGCACACTCTGGACACACCATTTCTAAACTTAGCCTCAAATTTAAGTCACAGGGCTTGTGACTCAAATCTCCAACGTGACCTTTACAGGGCACTGTTCAAGGAAACATGCCTGTCATCGTGCAGAGAAACTATATGCCCTTTCATTCCCGAAAGTATGATGAAAAGATGCCCCATATTGTTACAGGCACAGAGCCACAAAAGGATTCTGACTTTGACTCTCTAGAAGCAACGAAAACAAAGACTCTATTTGATTTTGCATCCTTCATGTAGAAATGCTGTCTTATCGCATTAATGAACATTCCTATTTCCCCTATATTCTGGACTTTATTTAATTCGAAAGAAGCTTGGCAGGAATCTCATCATTTGTGGATTTAAAATACAGTGCCTCTGAATAAATCCCCCTTTCAATGGCTTACTGAGCCACGCTACTCTATCCTTGTCAGACCCATAGAATATTTTACTGAACAGAAGAGCTGAAGCACATGGTAACTCAAATTCCCCAACACCCTCTCTGCTTCCCAGTCCTGGGAGGTCTGCTGAAGGAGGGTGGACTTTAAAAGACATGGTGTCATCATTCCCTTCTCACCCTTCTTTATTTCTTCCACTGAATTATGGAATCCTGTCAACTCCTCTTCCCATTCACCCAACTCATGACATCACACCTCATACACCACCACAAGCTTTTTGCTGGTGTTTCTTCTTGTAGCTCAACCTACAAACAGTCGAAAATATCTGATATCCTGGTCTGTGGTGATGATAAGGAAGTATTTGAAAAAAAAAAAGAATACATAAATGAAAAAATTTTAACATAACTGTATATTCAGGCACTACTCAGTAACTTTCTGTGAAATTAAAAGATGCTTGCTCCTTGGAAGAAAAGCTCTGACAAACCTAGACAGCCTATTAAAAAGCAGAGACATCATTTTTCCTGACAAAGGTCCGACTAGTCAAAAATATGCTTTTTCCAGTAGTTATGTACGGATGTGAGAGTTAGGCCATAAAGAAGGCTGAGCACTGAAAAATTGATGCTTTTGAAGTGTCGTGTTGGAGAAGACTCTTGAGAGACCCTTGGACAGCAAGGAGATCAAACCAGTCTATCCTAAAGGAAATCAACCCTGAATATTCACTGGAAGGAATGACGCTGAAGCTCCAATACTTTGGCCAACTGATGCAAAGAACTGACTCATTGGAAGATATCCTGATGCTGGGAAAGACTGAAGGCAGGAGGAGAGGGGGACGACAGAGGATGAGATGGTTGGATGGCATCACTGACTCGAGGGACTGAGTCTGAGCAAACTCTGGGAGATAGAGGACAGGGAAGCCTGGCATGCAGTCCATGGGGTTGCAAAAAGTCGGACATGACTGAGCAACTCAACAACAACCAACTCAGTCACTTACAATGTCTCCCTATTTTCTTAAGGATCAGATCTACGTCCTCATTACGAATACCTGTTTCCACCATTCTTTCTAACCTTAAAACACAGTATTTCTGATCCAAATCCTTGGGTCAACTAAAAACTGTCTGCTCATTATATTACAGTGAATCTTAACTAGGGATGCATCAAAATTACCCATGTGAACTAAACTGGAATCACCAGAGGAAAGCTGCCACGACATGCGTTTTTCAAATGCTCCACAGATGCTCAGATGCACATGGCTTGTGAAGAACCACTGCTGCTTCCTCTCTTCCTCTTGGTGTAAGAACCCACCTAGCACAGCTCAGGGAAGCCTCCCCTTTTAAGCGAGTCTTCCCAAGCCACAGCAATATTCCATCCTTTCTCTAGTTCCTCATCACAGAGTTAAAATATTTCAAACCAGAAAGGACCTTCCATTGATTCTCTTGACTGACTATTCCAGTGTTCACACACTTATGTAATCCCCTCTCCTTCCCCACCTTGAGTGCGGGTGAGACCTAGTCTTCTGATGAATGAAGTATGGCAAAAGTGATGAGAAGTGACCTCTCTCTTGCCCTCTGACCCTAATGATGCCAGCTGCCATGCTGGCAGTGCTCTCTGGAGAGGCCCACTGGCAAGGGACTGAGGCTCTCAGTCCATCCAGCTGTCAGGGAACTGAGCTCTGCCAATGATCACTGAGTGAGCCTGGACATGGATCCTGGTGCGGTTGAGCCAGGGGAATTGCAGGTTAGCCCCAACTGGGATAACTGTGCGTCTGACCGACACCCTGACTGAAGCCAGGTTGAGGGGCCATGAGCCGGAGGACTGCCCTGAGTCATGCAGATTCCTGACTGTGACAGTGTTATGTGTCATTTGGCGAGGCCACAGTACTCAGATATTTAGTTCAACACCAGTGTGAATGATGCTGTGAAAGGATTTTTTTTTAATGAAATTAACATTTAAATCAGTAGATGCTGAGTAAAGCAGACTAACCTATGCAGTGCTGGTGGGTCTCATCCAATCAGTGAAAGTGAAGTCGTGTCCGACTCTTTGCAACCCCGTGGACTGTAGCCCACCTGGCTCCTCTTCCCAATGGGATTCTCCAGGCAAGAATACTGGAGTGGGTTTCCATCTCCTTCTCCAGGGGATCTTCCTGACCCAGGGATTGAACCCAGGTCTCCCACATTGCAGGCAGACGCTTTAACCTCTGAGCCACCAGGAAAGCATCCAATCAGATGAAGGCCTTAAGAGAGAACCATCTGAGGTCTCCTGAGAAAGAGGTATTATGCCTACAGACTGCCTCTGGACTTGAGCTAAAATACAACTCTTCCTTGGATCTCCAGTCTGCCCTGCAGATTTTGGACTTGCCAGCCCCCATAATCACAGGAGGTAATTCTCTGAAATAAAGTTCTCTACAAATAGGTAAAAATACTGATAAATATACGTGTGTATCTCTATATATTTGTGTATGTGTGTGTATAGAGGAAGAAGGTTGAGCATCCAAGAATTGATGCTTTTGAACTGTGGTGCCAGAGGAGGCTTTTGAGAGCCCCTTGGACTGAAAGGAGATCGAACCAGTCAATCCTAAATCCTGTATATTCTTCGGAAGGACTGATCTAATTCTGAAATTCCAATACTTTGGCCACCTGATGCGAAAAGCCAACTCACTGGAAAAGACCCTGATGCTGGGAAAGACAGAAAGCAAAAGGAGAAGGGGGCGGCAGATAATAAGATGGTTAGATAGCATCACCGACTCAATTGACATGAGTTTCAGCAAACTCCAGGAGATAGTAAGGGACAGAGGAGCCTGGCAGGCTGGAGTCCAAGGGGTCACAAAGAGTCAGACACGACTTAACTGAACAACAACGTGCGTGCGTGTATGTGTGTGTGTGTATTCATGCTCTACACGCATGCACCCTGTTGGTATTTCTCTGGGGAATCTGTTAAGTTTCCAGGTAATTTGTTAAGCAGCAACACATGACTAATATGGGACTCCTCCCCGTCCATAGCACTAACCACACTGAATTATAATTACTTTTTAAATTCCTCTCTAATTAGGGCTTCAAGCTCTGTCAAGGCAAGCATCATGTACACCATGCTTGCAACCAAATCTATAGCTCTCAGTATTGTGTCTGGTATATGGCTGGGGCCCAATACATATTTGTTAAATAAACAAGTAAGTGATAAAGCTTTAGCAGCAGTGTCTTCATATTACAAAAAATAAAAAAGATGCAAAGCAAAACAAAACACAATGAGACAATTCTGGAACTAAAATTGTTACGGTATATAAGTACATGTTCCTTCAAAAGGGGTACTAATCAATGTGAAAAATCTTAAATGACACATATATTGCTTTACTGTAGAGATGAGAGAGACTGTGACAAATTTGGAGACTGGAGAGGAGAATTTATGGAGCTGGAGAATAAGACTAGGGTGTGAGTTCCAGAATAACAAATTTGAAATTTTGTCAACCAGCTCAGAGCTACCGGAAGTGTTCTTGTTTCAGGTGGATTTTGACCAGGAGTGTATTTTTGAGGATAAATGTGGCATCAGTGTTCTGAATAATTAAAAATAAAAAAAAAAGGAGAGGACTATTGCTAAGAGAGTGAAATAGAAATATAGTTGTGAAAGTATAAAGGAAGGCCTAGGTGGAAGACAAAAAGCAGAGGATAGAGGAAATTCCATAGATTAGATGGAAGTCATGATAAAATAGAAGAAATAATCAAAGCTGCAAGAATGTTTTAAGCCTGGGTTTGATGAGAATTGTAAGAACACTGACAGAATATGGAAATTCAAGAAGGGGAACTGGTGTGTGAGCTCAGGCCCAGGAGAGCGGAATGGGATGATCCACGCTGCTCCAAGGTTTAGAAGTCACACTCCTTCCCATGTTCGTGACGATCGAACACCCAAGATTTCATAAATCTTTCCCCCAAAGATCAGTACAGAATACAGAGGATGCACACAGTTTCTTTCAAGAGGTATGTAATTTACATACAGTAAAATGCACAGATTTTTGGCGTATACTTCAGTGTGGAGCATCCGCAAATGTAACCAAAGGTAACCAAAACACTAGTTAGGATAAGCAGCCTTTTCATCACTCCAGAAAGTGCCTTTCCGTCAAGCCCTTCCAAAAGGGGAGCTCTGGTTTCCATCACTGTCGATGTCTTGGTCTGTACTTGAACTTCATATATACAGAATCATATATTATAGAATCATATATAATATATACAGAATCATATATATCACATATATTATTTTTTGTCTGGCTTCCTTTGCACCACAGTGACTATACTTTATCCTTGTTGTTAAGTCTATTCAGTTAATTCATGAGCATTAGTGTATAAAAAATACTGCATAAATGAGTATCATTCCATTGTAAGAAAACACCATGGCTTGTTACCCACTCTCTGGCTGATGGACATTGACGTTGATCCAGTTTTCAGTCACTATAAAGTTATTACAAACACTCTGATACAAGGCTTTTTCTAAATATACGCTTTCATTTCTCTTAGGTAAACAATTAGATCGAGGCTGATAGGGCCTAGGGCAGGTTCATGTTTAACTCTAAGGAACCAGTAGTTTTCCAAAAATGGCTGTAATATTTTGCATCCCCACCAGTACTGACCGAGAGCTCCTATATTCCAATGTCCTGACCAACATTCTGCATCATCACTGCTTTTATTTGTAGCCAAGTCTAGTAGGTGTGAAGTGGTATTTAACTTTGCATTTCCCTCACGACTAACGTCATTATTGATCTTCAAATGTTTACTAGACACTCTCATATCCTCTTTTGTGAAGGTTCTGATCAGGAAATTTTGCCCCTTTGGGGAAAGGGTGTTTTCTGTCTTCTTAAAATGAGTTGTAAAGGTTCTGTAGAGATTCTGGACGCAATTTCTTTGTCACACGAATGCATTACACAGTATTTTCCCTGTCTGTGGTATCTCTATTAATAACGTCTGTTTACAAATGGAAGTTCTTCATTTTGGCCAAGTCCAATTAATTTGTTTCCCCTATAGTGTTAGCGCTTTTGGTATTCTAAAAAATAATTGCCATCTTTCTAAGACACTGGCCTACATTTCTTTCTAGAAGCTTTACAGCTTTTGCTTTCACATGGAGGTTTATGATACATCCCGAATTACTTCCTGTGTGAAAGTGAAAGTCATTCAGTCGGGTCCAACTCTTTGTGACACTCCATGCAATTTTCCAGGCCAGGATACTGGAGTGGGTAGCTGTTTCATTCTCCAGGGTATCTTCCCAACCCAGGGACTGAACCCAGGTCTCTCGCATTGCAGGCAGATTCTTTACCAGCTGAGCCACAAGAGAAGCCCAGGAATACTGGAGTGAGTGGGCATTAAGTTTCACTGTGTTTCAACACAGTTAATGGATGGTTCCAGCACTATCTGTTGATGGACTGTTCCTTTATTTCACTAAACTGCTTTGATATCTTGGTTGAAGATCAATTAACAATATAGTTGTTTATTTCCGATTCTGTTTCACTGATCTGTTTCTCTACTCTTTTATCTAATATTAGATTTTCTTAATTATTGATGCTTTTAGAGTAAGTCTTAAAATCAGGAAGTGAGGGTTCCCCCACACTGTCATTCATTTTTAAAAAAATGTTTGACTTGGACTTCCCTGGCAGTCCAGTGGTTAAGACTCCATGCCCCCAACACAGGGGGCATGGGTTTGATTCCTGGTTAGGGAAGATCCCATAGGCCGCATGGCACAGCCAGAAAAGCTAAAAAAAAAAAAGAGAGAGAGGAAAAAAAAGTTTGACTCAGTTTTTTAAAAAAGAGGAAGAAAATGTTTTGATTCTTGTAAGCCTCTGTATTTTCATATAGATTTTAGAAATTGTCAATTTCTACAAAAAACAAAACAAAAACCAAAACCCCTTTTTGATTATGGTAATCTATACACCATTTTGGGAAAACCAACATCTTAAAAATACTGATTCTTCCATTACATATATAATATATGTTTTTCCACCTAGGTCATCTTTAATTTTTATCAGAAATCTTTTCTAATTTTCAGTGTTCAGGTATTATGTTTTTCATTTAAATATAGCACTATCTTATGGTATTGATATTATTGTAAGTGGTGGTGTTTTTAATTTCATTTTCTAATTATTTCTTCATGTATAGGAATACAATTGATATTTTACAATGACCTTGTATCCTGAGGCCTTGATAAATTGAATAGATTTCTGCCAAGTTCAAATAGATCTTTTTAGATTTCTTAGAATTTTCCAGATATGCAGTCATACCATTTGCAAACAGAGACAGTTCAATCACTTCTTCCTTTTCAATCTGTTAACTTCTAAAATTTCTTTTAGTAGCTAATCCTGTTTCATTGGCTAGAACCTCAAGTTCAATGTTAAACAGAACCAGTGAGAGTGGACATGCATGCCGCCTTCTTGATTTAGGAGGAAGGAATTCATTGCTTCAACTTTTTATTTTTGGAAGTATAGCTGGTTTACATTATTATATTGGTGTCAGGTGTACAGAATCGTGACTCAGAACCTTTACAGGGTACATGACATTATACATCATTATGACAGCCATACTGCCCTGTGCTGGGCAACTGATCTGTGCTGCACACCTACTGTACACCTAGTGGCTTGTGTCCCTTAACCTCCATCTTGTCCCTCCCTCATTCCCTCTCCTCACTGGTAACCACTAGTCTGTCTTCTGAATTTGTGAATCTGTTTGTTTTGCTATATACATCTGTCAGTTTAATTTTTAAACTCCACTTGTAAGTGATATCACACAGTATGTGTCTTTGACTTATTTCACTAAGCATAATATTATCTAGGCCCATCCACATTGTTACAAATGGCAAAATTTCATTCTCTTTTGATGGCTGAATAATATTCACTACACACACACACCTTAATCCAGTTGTCTGCTGATGGTACTGATGGGTACGTGGGTTGCTTCCATGTCTTGGCTATTGCAGCTAGTGCTATGAACACTTGGTGCATGAATCATATCAAATATAGTTTTCGTATTTTCCAGATATATACCCAGGAGAGGAACTGTTAGATCAATAGGGTAGTTTTATTTTCAGTTTTCTTAAGGATGCTCCACACTGTTTTTCATAGTGGCTGCTCCAATTTACACCCCCACCAATAGTGTATGAAGATTCTCTTTGCTCCAGATCTTCAGCAACGTTTGTTATTTGTAGGCTTTTTGATAATAGTCTGACAGGCATGAGGTAATATCTTCTTTTGATTTACATTTCTCTAACAATTAGTGATGCTGAGCATCTTTTCATGTGCCTATTAGCCATATGTATGTCTTCTCTGGAAAAAATGTCATTCGGGTCTTCTGTCCAACATTTAATCAGGTTGGTTGTTTTTCTAGATATTGAGTTACGTGTGCTACTTATATATTTTGGCTATTAGCCACCTGTTACATCATTTGCAAATATTTTCTCCCATTCCACAGGTTGCCTTTTTGTTTTGTTGATGATTTCCTTTGCTGAGAAAACCATTTAAGTTTAACTAGGTGACTTTTAAAAAAAATTATGTTTGCTTTTCTTTCTTTTGCCTTGGATTCAGAAATGTACTGCTACAATTCATGTCAGAGTCTTCTGCCTATGCTCTCTTCTGGATGCATGGTTTCAGGTCCTACTTGGGTCATTGATACATTTTATCTTTAATCGAGTTTAATTTTTGTCTCTGGCCTGAGGAAATGTTCTAGTCTCACTCTTTTACAGGTAGCTGTCCAGTTTTCTCAGCATCACTTACTGAAGAGATGGACGGTCTTTTCTTCACTGTTGTGTGTTTGCCTCTTTCACTGCAGGTTAACTGACCACAGACACATGGGTGTATTTCTGGGCTCTCTGTTCTGTTGCATCGACTGTAAGTCTGTTTTCGTGCCAACGTCATGCTTTCTTGATTGCTGTACCTTTGTCAGAGTCTGAAATCTGGGAAGGTGATACCTCCCTTCAGCTCTGTTCTTTTTGCTCAATATTGCTCTGGTAATTCAGAATCCTTTTTACCAGTAGTTCCAACAAACTCTAGAATTATTTGTTCCAGTTCTGTAAAAATAGGTCACGGGTAATCTGACAGGGACTACATTAAATCTATAGATTGCTCTGGGTGGTATGGCCATTTTAACAATATTAACTCTCCCAGTCCAAGAGCATGGAATAGCTTGTCCATTTCTTTGTATCATCTTCAATTTCTTTAATCAATGTTTTATAGTTTACAGAGCATAGGACTTTCACCTCCTTGGTTAAGCTTATTTTTCTTTCTGATGCAAATTAAAACAGGACTGCTTTTTTTTACTTTCTATTTCTGATAGTTCATTATTGATGTACAGAAAAGCACCAGATTTCTGTACTATTAATTTTGTATCCTGCAACTATCATCCTTTTTCTACATCACTGCATTCTATTCCTAATTGTGAATTAGATATTTTTGCATCTATGGTCGTGATAGATATCAATGTGTATTTTTTTAAACCATGTCAGGACTTGATAACTGAAGTAGTATATGTCTCAGAAAATGACTTAGGAAGTGTTCTACTCTATTTTCTGTTATTTACTTAAGATTAGTGTCATTCCTTCCTCAAATATTTGAAGAAATTCACTAATAATACCATCTGGATCTGGGGGGGTTTTGGTTGTTGTTATGGGAATGTTAAATTTAATTAAACAAATCCAGAGCTATTCCTACCTTCCTTTTTTTCCTTGTATCAATTCTAGCTGGATTTTTATCTTATAAAACAAGAAATTTTGTCGATTTCATCTAAGATGACTTTGTCCCTCACTACTTCTCATATCCTTTAATAACAGAATGGCCCTTATTTTTTCCCTTGCCACTTCACTTGCCTGAGCTAGATCTATCTCTCAAGGATTCCTTTTTCGACATATTCACATTGATATTACTTTTTCTCTCTTCTGTGAGCTTCTCCAGTCCTTACTAATTTAATCGTGTACTGTCTTATATTTTCCATTTTCTTTTATTAGTTTATCTCTGAAAATAGATTATAGAATTCTTGAAGGCAGAAATTATACCTTAAACTTCATTGTTCCCCATAGCAACTAGCATAGTCATTTAACATTAAATAAATATTTATGAGATTATTGATTTGTCCACTGTGGGTTAAACATCTACTGTGGATGAGTTTGGGGCACCTTATTATAGTGCCAGGAAGCATGGAAAGTTAAAATTAATGATAGTAATAAGAAACTAGTATCAGGCATGCCAAAAGGCATAGGAGCCAACCTGAAAGAGCTCCCAATGGCCAAAACTGGAACAATTTGAGAAACAAAACAAGTAATTATAGTACCCGACCATATAACCCAAAGAATAAACAGCATGAGTTCAAAATCCTATAAATAAATTAATGAACAAACAAATAAATGGGAGAAAAAAGGCTCTTCCTTACAGAATTTTAGGTAAAAAATGCAGAGGGAAGGAGGGAAAGAGAAAACAATTAGAAACCCAGCAGGAAATGCTATGGATATGACCTAATGATGAATACTGAAATTAGTTGGGAAAGCTTTAAGGAGGAACAGTTAAATAACCTTAAAGTAGCGCACCCTAAAATATTTATTAATTACTGCAGTAGATTTAACGTATCCCCCCGATTCTTTGAGAGTCTTCTATCTTTGATATGTAACAACTTCTCTCCCCTTGACTGTGTGCCAGACTTAGTGACTTACTTGAAATGGATGTAATATGGAAAAATAAAATAGCAACTGTGAAGAAACCTGGTAGATACTACCTTAATCAACTGATCAAGGTTCATATTACCAGTGTAAGACACGTTGATATCATATACTTTTTATATGATGAGAAGTGCACTTCACCATTTTGGTATTCTTCCCTATAATTCCAAACTCTCATCTAGTCAACACGAAACCTCATTAAAAAAAAAAAAACGGAAGAATATTCTACAAAATATCTGACTAGTACAATTCAAAGCTGTCAGAGTCGTGAAAGATAAAGAGACTGTTAGAGCCTGGAGGAGACTAAGCGGGACAGGATCTCTCTGGCACCCTAGACTGGGCCCTGGGACAGAAAAAAGGACAGATCTGAAAATCTGGTAAAGTCTGGCTGCAGAATGAAGTGTAGATAACTGCATTTTGTCAATGCTAATTTATTAGCTTTGATGGGTATACCATAGTTTGGTATTCTTTATGGGAAGCCGGGTGAAGAGTACAGAAGAACTCTCTGAATTGTTTTTCCAACTCTTTGGTAAACTTAAAATTATTTCGAAAGGGTTTTGGTTTTTTTTTTTCTGCTGTTTTAAAAAAAAATTATTGGAGTAGAGTTAATTTAAAATGTTGCATTAGTTTCAAGTTTTTTAAACACTGTTTTACTTTTTAAAACGAAGTGCTAATTATATCATTCTCTAATTATATCATTATTAAAAACAAAACAAAACCTTGTATTGGAATTGCTTGGTCAAATTCAAAATGTTAAAGCTTTTGATATGTATCAATTATAGTGGCTTCAATTGCTATTAAGGGCAATTAAAAAACTCAATCAACATTTAAATATCTTAAAATATAATAAAGGCTTTCTAATGGCTCTCATACAGTCCACAGATAACTCAGGTCACAAAGCTTGCTTCCCTCCAGTAGCTCAACAGTGTTATCTCCTGCTTCTTTCTGTCCTCTGCTCTGCCTATTTTGGTTAAGAGCCTCCTCTTCTCATAGATACCAAATGGCTGCCAACAATTCCTGGGGATACATTTTTTCTCTTTCATGCTCAGAGAAAGAGCACATCTTCCCCAACCCTCAAACAAAGGCCTCAAGTTCTCCTCTAGATCAGTTTGTGTCATGTGCCCATTCCTGAGCTTTGACAAGGGGCTGAGATATTGTCGATATGCAGAGGCTTCCCTGGTGGCTGAGTCAGCAAAGAAGCCACTCGCATGCAGGGGATCCAGATTCGATCCCTGGGCTGGGAGGCCCCCTGGAGAAGGAAATGGCAACCCACTCCACTATTCTTGCCTGGGAAATCCCATGGATGGAGGAGCCTGGTGCGCTACAGTGCATGGGGTCCCAAAGAGTCAGAAAGGACTCAGTGACTAAACCACCACCACCAACAGAATACCACAGACTGGGTGGCTTATAAACAAACAAAAAAAGAAAAAAAAACCAGTCCCACAAAGACAGTGAATCCAGGTTTCCTCCAGCCTTCACTTATATTGAGAATTAACCTTTAAAAGATCACAATAAAATCAAAAGCTGCCAACATGACAACAAAAATGAGTGGGCCAATAAAGAAAGCCCTTCTCATTTTTTTGCCTGCAGGCATCTTAGTTTCCTGGGAAGGGATCAAACTTGTGCCCCCACTGCAGTGGAAGCATGGTCTTAACCGCTGGACTGCCAGGGAAGGCCAAGGCTTTTTAATTTAAAGAAATCTATTACATCACTCCACACATTGATGTTTGGATACACTGGAATTTTGTGCTCTTTGTGTTTATATTAATAATTGGACTTAATATTCCTTTTTTCTGAAACATAGGGTAGTTTGGATTTATAATTACACAAAGTTTATAAAACAGGATAAACAAGAGCAATTTATTAGAAACATTTTAACTTATTACTAATATTATGACTAGTAGCAATAGCTACAACTATTCCTAAGATGACACAGGGTACCATTAAGAGAAGGAAATAATAAAGGTCAATTCCATAACTACTCTCACTTCAAAAAATCACTGAGATAATACTGATTCTCTTAGGAAATGAAAGAAACTAACAGGTATCCTTTGACGAGGCAGTACCAAATTATTTCACACTTTAGCTCCTCAACCAACTGTAAAAAGAGACAAGATTTATACTGGTTGTACTTGCTTCCAGCTCAAGATGGCAAACTGATCATGTCAGTTTAGCCCATGCCTTCCCAGGTTCTCATTAACATTCAAGTCAAGAAACCAAGCAGGCACAAATCTACAAAACCAAAGAAAAGAGGAATGGATGAAACAGTCCAGTAAAATTCTAGACGATGGAGTTGATCAGAAAGCAGACAAAGTTATAACCTGAATACATTTAAGAAGGAAGGATGATCATGATAATACAGAAACTTGGAGGATTCTGCAAGGAAACAGCCAGGTTTCTCATAAACACCCTAGAAAAAGCAGGACGACAGGATATACAGTCTCTGAAGATGCAGTCCCCAATCAAATTTTCATTCTTAAATACATTTGGACATAAATTATTTGGACAGATTCTTAAATATATTTGGACAACAACTGTTGACAGACATTTGTACTGAAAGGTAAAGGAAAATATCTTCAATAAGCAAAATCCAACCAAAAAAAAATGATCTTTGAGAAAACCTGAATAATTTGAGGAACAAAACTTGAAAACATTGAGAAAGAAGAACACAATTCTGTTTTAAAAAGGAATACTCAGAATAAGAAAGGGTATTAGAAAATTAAAAGTATAACAGTCAAAAATTTTTTAAAATCAATATAAGGTAAGAAAACAATTCTGAATAAGTCCCCCTGAAAGTTAGGCAAAAAACTAAGAGACAAAAAGTTCAAGAGTAAAAAAAAATGTACAGAAGCCAACCAGAAGGCCCCACGACTACAGATTTTTAAAAGAATTCTAAAGCGGGAAAACAGAGGAAAGGGAATGATCAAAGAAATAATTTAAAAGAATTCCCACAACTATAGGTCATAAGTCTTCAAAATGAAAGGGCCCATCAAGAAGTCCATCAAAAAAGCACATGAAGAAAAGGACCACAATCAGATAAGTTTTGGTAAGAGATCATAAAAATCAGTTTCTAAAAACTGAAGGGGGGAAAAAAAGTAACTTTCAAAGAGACAAGAGTCATATCTTACCAGCATTACTAGATGCTAAAAAATAGGGCAATGTCTTCCAAGTTCCCAAGAAAAACTTACTAACCTATAATTCTTGATCTATCCAAAACACTAATTACTTACAGATACACAGAAATTTAGAATATTTACCTCTTATATACCCTTTTCGGTGGTTCAGCAGTAAAGAATCTGCCTGCAAAACAGGAGATCCGGGTTCAGTCCCTGGGTCAGGAAGATCCCTTGAAGAAAGAAATGGCAACCCACTCCAGTGTTCTGGCCTGGGAAATCCCATGGACAGAGGAGCCTGGCGGGCTACAGATCACAGAGTTGCAGAGTCGGACACAACTTAGCGACTAAACAACAACAACAACACACACCCTTTCCAGGAGGATCCCTGAAGTATGCTTCAGCAGTACATGGAATTAAAGTGAGAAAGACGGATCCAAGGAAGGTTAGTTGTAAGACAAGATGCCTAGACTACAGATGCTCCAGGCTGCGGACAGCATAGAGTATATAAGAAAAGGGGGTACTGCAAAGAAGCTGAAAGTACTTAAGGATTCCATGAAGACAGATTATGGGAGAAAAAAATAAAAACTATCAGAAACTCAAGAGAAAACAAAAAGTTACAAAAAGGCAAAGTAACCATAATATACTACTTCAATCAGCAGTAACAACACGTTGATACTCATAATAGTTTTTGTTGAATTTTTTAACTTCCAGAGTCAATCTACTAACATAACATTAAGACCTTCAGATGATTAAAACTAGGTATAAATGAAATTAGCTTTAATAGTGTAAAATTAAAAGTCCAAGTGAGAGAAACTAGAAAATATTAAAGGCAGAAGTTACAGAAACGGTAATAATCTCATTTTATAAACTAAGGAATCACTAGATACTGCCTATAGTTAATAACTATATTAACTATTGATTATGACTTCCCCGGTGGCTCAGATGGTAAAGCGTCTGCCTACAATGTGGGAGACCTGGGTTCAATCCCTGGGTCAGGCAGATCTCCTGGAGAAGGAAACGGCAATCCACTCCAGTACTCTTGCCTGGAAAATTCCACGGATGGAAGAGCTTGGTAGGCTACAGTCCATGGGGTCACAAAGAGTCGGACACGACTGAGTGACTCCACTTTCTTCTTTCTTTCTGTAGTTAATAAGGGGCTTCCCAGGTGGCACTAGGGGTAAACAATCTTCCTGCCAATGCAGGAGATGTAAGAGACATGGGTTCAATCCCTAGGTTGGGAAGATCTCCTGGAGAAGGGAATGGCAACCCACTTCAGTACTCTTGCCTGGAGAATCCCATGGACAGAGGAGCCTGGCGGGCTACAGTCCATAGGGTGGTACAGAGCAGAACATGACCAAAGTGACTTAGCACACACACATAATTAATAAGAGAGAAATAAGCACAGTTAATAAGATAGAAATAAGCATATTATTTAAAGGTATGTAGGCAACAAAAGAACTAAAAATGGTAGTATATTGAGAGTGGGATGGCTCTAGTACAAATAAGCTAGATCTTTATCATAGTATTAATTAACAATATCTAAATTTGACGAATCAATAATGGTGAATATACATATATACAAACAGACACTCAAGACAGCCAATATTACAAATAGATTTAGAGCTATAAACGCAAAAGTTATAAACGTAGGAACATATAAAAGAATTACAAGTTTTTCTCTGTCCTGAGGGTGAGGTCTAGGACTACAGCTTTGCAATATAAGTCCATTTTTTTTTTCAAAAAGTGTACACAAATGTACACTTTTATACATATACTTATATATATTACATACTTATATATATTACATATACTTATATATATTATCAATAAAATGCATGTATATGTGTATATGTCTATATATATGTATTTTATCAATAAAAATAAGTATTTTTGAAATATTTAACATTTTGAATGTGAAATATTTATTAACACTTTAAAAATCTATCTGGGAATCACCCCACTAGACTACGCTTCATAGTGTAGCCCTCAAGATTTAAATAAGGTCTTGGTATTTCACAAATTAAAACAGTACATTTTAAAGTCTCAAATAGAGACTTGGTCTTCTATAAATCCTAATGGCCCAAAAAGTGCTGATGAAATTTAAAAAGCTGTGATTACAGTATTTATGAAAAATACAGGAGGTAAATAAATGTCTGTCCTTCATTACTCTCCATGATGGCATCTGATACGTGTCAGAGAAAAGGGCGCATGCTGACCTCTAGCTGACCAACACAACAACAAATGATTCGTTAGGCTGGAGCCGTCCTTAAACACCCAGAGTCCGTCGTTTATTCCCTGTGTGGTTCCCAATAAGCTAGATCACAAACTGTCCATCAGAATTGGGTCTGTGAAGCACATTCCCAGCCTTCATGTCTAGGTGACAATACCCCCTCTATCAAACACGATAAAGCTCAAATGACTGCAGGCAGAGCAGGACACCACAGAATTTATGTCACTTGAAATTTGGGATGTACCTGATGTGGCATGAATTTGAATTTTCTGGTTATAATAAACTACTCTGTGATATGGATTTGGAAAAAGTGAAAATGAAGTGGAAAATCTTCAGAGGAGAAAAATGTCAGAATAAGAAAGATGGTAGAGTCTGTGGATGGTATTCTCATTCATCTTCAAATTTCTTTTGCTCCGTGTTTAAATATTTCAAATAAAGAGTTTTTCCAGTGTCATTTGATAGAGGCAAACATCTGAAATTTGGCAGCAGACTTTAAATACTTTCATCTTGTAGGATGCTTTAAAAATGAATGCTGGCTTGCTTTTCCTGAAGAAAAAAAAAAATGCAGGCTTCTATACCCCCACCCCTTCTTGAATGAGAATTTTCCAGCTGTTGCTAAGTTTCCAGACTTTATGTTCTCAACTATGTTGGATAGTCCTCCTAGTAAGTATTCCTTTGCAGCAAAAATTAGGGCTCAGAAAGACTGGCAAGTGGTAATGGACTTCAGATTTCTATTGGAAGTCTTTATGGGAAAAGTCTGGGTATTTGTGTATAGATCTGTATGTCTATGTCTATATACATATAAAACTAGAAGAGAGAAGTCACCAAACTCTTTCTGCAATGAAATAACCACCAAAAAAAGTAAGCAATTCATAAATGTTGTAGGATTCTCTTCCTTATGAATGAAATCAGAGCTTAAAGAGCCTTAAGATAACGGCATGTAAATTTCACAAGCCTTCTAGAATCTGGAAAGAACAAGAAGTTGCTCCCCTGCCTGCCTGCACTGCCATTTCTGAGGAATTCACATGTGGCAATTGTTGCTACTAACATTATAGTTACTATGCAATCCTTTTAAGTAGGTAAGATTCATGACAGCGAGTTCCATGTCTCACTTACTACTGTATCCCATTGTCTGGAACACAGCCTGACCTATAATAGGCACTTCGTCAATTTTGAACCTGAATAGCAACCTTATTTCATTGTACGGAACAAAGGAGCAAGTAGAGATGAAAATGCTTTGCGAATGCTCAAACACTCTAAGATTTTAGTGATGGCTGTTGCTATTCTGCATAATCTAGTTCCCTGTTGGGGACATTTCCTAAGGGCTCTGACAAAGCTGTTGCCTGCATTTTTAATTCTAATACCAGGGTATATAATTAAAAGCACCTACAGAGGTAAGAGGGCTTCCCTGGTGGCTCAGTGGTAAAGAATCTGCATGCCAACGCAGGAGACACGGGTTAGATCCCTGGGTCAGGAAGATTCCCCTGGAGAAGGAAATGGCAGCCCACTCCAGTATTCTTGCCTGGGAAATCTCGTAGACAGAGGCGTCTAGTGGGTTATAGTCCATGGGGTCGAAAAGATTCAGACGCAACTAAGCATGCACGCAGACACAGAGGCAAGAGGCAGACCCGTACAGCTGCTCAGAGTATAAACCCTGGAACCAGGCTGCCTGGAATCAAATTTCACTCAGTGGCACATTTTCTGGCTATATGACCTTGTTCTTCAGTCACTAAGCTGTGTCCGACTCTGGTACCCCATGGACTACAGCACGTCAGGCTTCCCTGTCCTTCACTATCCCCAGAGTTTGCTCAAACTCATGTCGATTGAGATGGTGATGCCATCCAAACATCTCATCCTCTGTTGTCACCTTCTCCTCCTGCCCTTAATTTTTTCCCAGTATCAGGGTCTTTTCCAATGAGTCTGCTCTTTGCATCAGGTGGCCAAACTGTGGTGAGTTTTTTTGCCTCTGTTGGCAACCCACTCCAGTCTTCTTGTCTGGGAAATTCCATGGACAGAGGAGCCTGGTGGGCTACAGCCCATAGGGTCACAAAGAGTCAGACAGGGCTTAGCAACTAACACTTTCACTTTTTCTATGCTTCACTGGCTTATCTGTCAACTGGGAGATAATGGTGCCTAATTTACATGGCGATTGTTAAAAATGACTGCAAGGAGATCAAACCAGTCAATCGTAAAGGAAATCAGTCCTGAATATTCATTGAAAGGACTGATGCTGAAGCTGAAACTCCAATACTTTGGCCACTGGATGCAAAGAACGGATTCATCGGTAAAGACCCTGATGCTGGGAAAGATTGAAGGCAGGAGGAGAAGGGGACGACAAAGGATGAGACGGCTGGATGGTATCACAGACTCGATGGACATGAGTTTGTGTAAACTCCGGGAGTTGAGATGGACAGGGAAGCCTGGCGTGCTGCAGTCCATGGGGTCACAAAGTCGGACACAACTGAGCGACTGAGCTGATAAGCAACTCATTGAAAAAGCTTCTGAGTGCTGATGCTGCTACTCCTATTACTACAGGGAAGCAGAAAAAAAAAAATAAAGAAATTCAAGTCATGTCCATACTGCTTGTTTTTTATTTTTTTTTTAATCAGTGTCATACAAATTTAAGCATAGAGTTTATATTCCTGAATTCCTCTGAATATTCAACTTAATGCCCTATTTTTCTGTATATTTAGCTCCTTCAAGAACCCAGTGGAACTACAGTTTGGCAAGTTACAGGTTTCAGATAAAAACTAGGATATCAGCTGAGGCATTAAATCACAGAGGGAGCTTCATGCAGCTGTGCATGTTTTTCAAAGCACGTTGCTGTGATTTTCTTTAGTGAAGGCCTTTTAAAGTGACATGGACATTGCAATAGTTTTAACCCTATTTTAATTTTTACTGAGATCTGCTTTCGCGACGTCCTTGGTGTTGGTAAGCTGACACGTTTTCTGACAGCAGTTTCATTCAGAGGAGCCTAGTTTATGATTACTGTACACACGGTGGAGGCTGCGCTGCTGTTTATATTGACTCTGTGCTCCATTAGTATTGAAATCCAGATGTCAGTTTACTTCATCGCAAACATATCAGACTGACCTGAATTCTTCCAGAGACTTAAAAGGAAAAATCCCAAATGAAACAACACACCATTTGTGAACTACACTCTGTGCTGTGGGCGAGACCTTTCAGTTAGAACTTAACTAAATCTAGGTCAAGGGATTCTCTTGGAGGTAAGCGGGGGGCAGTAGTTTGCCAAAGAAATTCTAAAATTTCCAAAATAAAGCATAAGGCAATATGCCATTTCACTGCTTCTGGGTTATTCGTGTATAGTGGTTTGAAAAATGTCAGACCAGTGGTCTGCCTCATTTCATCTCCTTGTAGAAGAAAAACTGTCACCAGCAGCTGCTGCTTCAAACTTTGACAGTCTTGCAGGTTCATTCTCAGAGAACTAAGAAATCCCCAGAAATCTCCTTCCCTGGGGTGACCATGCCAATACCTTCATGTAAAGCTTAGAAGCATGTGTGATTGACTGACTGATTTATACTTTTATAAGATCAGGTTGCCCGGGTAGTTCAGTAGTAAAGAATCCGCCTGCTAATTCAGGAGAACCGGGTTGGATCCTTGGGTTGGGAAGATCCCCTGGAGTAGGAAATGGCAACCCATCTAGTATTTTTGCCTGGGAAATTCCAGGGACAGGGGAGCCTGGCGAGCTATAGTCATGGGCTCACAAAAGAGTCATACACGACTTAGCAACTAAACAACAAGATCAGTTTGAGCTTTTCTATTACTAGGAAGTCCAAAGATGGCTATTTTGATTTAAACCACTACAAGCAGTTATACAAAAATCTTTCTAGAAGGAAAGAGCTCAGAAAATTAATTCTAACTTACGTTCCTTCTGCCTGCGCTATACACTTGCAATAATACACGCTGTTTGAGGCACTTTTACCATTTTGCACATTTTCATCCCCAAATTCAAACCTAATCCATCCTGAGAACAAAAGCTGGCAAGAAGCACTTCAAGTGATAAGCGAACAAAATGCAACAGAAAAGCAACATACTGACACGGAAATGTCGTGTGAGTTGCTGAAGGGCACACTGCTCTAAAGTTTACCATAACATTTTGAAAGCCTTTGCCAATGAGCATATAATTGACTGGAAGACTTGCCAGCACTGTTTTAGAGATGTCTAACATCCTATATAATAAAGAAAATCATTTACAAAGAAAGTGAAATGTTAAAAACACATTTTTAGAGAGCTTTCAAAACCAATGTTTCCCCTCCCATTTCTGGCCAAGGAAATAACTTGATATTATCTACTTTAATATTTTGATGTTTATACTTTAGCTGCCTATCATTTACATTTTTGCATGGCAGTCAAGTAAGTCAATCAACCTAAGAATGTAAGAAGTACAAATTTCTTGGCTCAAAATGCTATCAGTTAAGATCCTGACTCATGAGGTCAGAATGAACCCTTTCTTGCGAGTGTTATATTCTCCCATTCATCCATCAGCCCAATCATGCATCCATCTAGTCATCCATCATCTATCCATTTTTCTAAAAAATACTCGTCAAGTATCTAAGCTGCATCAAGCATTGTGCAGTTGCCAGAGACTTAATGATGAGCAAGACAGAGTTCCTGTCACCATGGATTTACAGGATAGCTGGGAAGACTCATAGTGAAAGGAATAATAATTTTAATTTGGGATAAAGAAATTAAAGAAAGAATAAAGGTCCTGGGATAAAGAAAGAACAGAATGCTAGATGGAAAACAGGAAGGTCATAAAGGATTCCTAAAGAAATGGTATTTAACCTGAGGCCTTAAGAAAAAGTAGTACTAGGTCAGAAAAAAATGAAGGGACTTGGGGGGCCAGAGGTAACAGCACCACGGAGGGAGAGGAACATTGAAAACAAAGAAACCTCAAAGAAGGAGGGGCTGGTGTATAAAGAAATCTTTCAGTTCAGTCGCTCAGTGGTGTCCGACTCTTTGCGACCCCATGAATCGCAGCACACCAGGCCTCCCTGTCCATCACCAAGAGCTCTTTAGTGGCAAGTAATAAGACTGGAAATCTGGGCACAGGTTGGGACCATTCCTATTTCTCTATGATTCATTTTTCCCTTTCTCTTATTATTTACTGTTTTAATCAACACTAGACAGGGTAAATGCTGAAGATACAACCTGAAGTAATAATAAAGAATTTAAGTATTATTCCATTATTCTTAGCACAAACCTTATCTTGCAATCCAGTCAACTGTCTAAATACAAGCACTATCCATCTACTCCCCTAGAAAATCTGCGGGAGCTCTTAAATAGCAAGTATCATGATCACATCTTCAACTGTGATTTACATTTCCTCTATGAGACTTAGTGTAATGAGGAAAAAAACCCACAAAAGTAACAAATACATTTAAAATTGATAAAAATCACAAGTACTCCTTCAAGTAAACTTTGAGCTTAAGTTCAGCTTTAATGATTCTCCCTTAGCTATTGATCACATAACTTGCAAAACAAGTTTTCAAGGAAAAATAAGGATCTCAACACTACAATTTTGCATTATTATATGAGCACAATTGTTTTCCTAGAATACATCAAAATTTTTAACCGCGAAATGCATATATTAAAGCAATGCTTATTTACATACTGACACACTTAGGTACACATTTGTATGTGTATCTATTTCTCTCAGCTGGCAGGGAGAGGAGCAGTAATAATTAGCTTTTATTCTTGCGGTATCTATTTCATATTCACCTCTAGAGACAAAAGAGGTAATTTTGGATTTCACCTTTTTTGTTGGATTCTATTACAAATAAAGTGGAATAAAAAAAAACACTCAGATTAGTTTTATATGTCCTAAATTTCCAACTGAGAGTTTTTTTTTAAGTCTAACTAGTTATTTGCATCACAGTAAGTCCCTATGGGTAGCTGTTAAATTCCTAAACCAGAAGTAACTGTATATCAGGAAGAGGGTTTATATCTTAACACCAAATATGTTTTTATCTTTATAAATTAAAAAAAAAATCTCTTCTAGCCTTCTGTTTTTTTCTAAATTCTCTCTTCACGTTGGCATGGGAACTTGTGGCTGTAGCCAAACACATTGGTCAAGAGGGAGTGTTCACTTCAACAGCTGGGAGGGAAAAATGAGCAGAATCTGCCGGCCAACAATCCTGTGTCCTCCCCACCCAAGTGCTGGGTCTGGCCCCATGCAATTCAGTAAGCCTGTTCTGATTAACCCTTCCCCATTCAGTCGTTCAGCTGTCTCACACGATACACTGAAATATAGCCCAGCAAACGGTAGGCCTGCTTACGCTTAATCTGTAGCACTTTCTTGTAACCAGAGCTGTCTAATAATGGGACTATTTGTCCTATAAAGTAGTAACGTAACTGAACAGGACTCTATGGGGCCTTCCTGGGACAGACCTGCTCCAAATCCTCTGCTTTAGCTCCTCTCTGAAGTGCTTAGATAACAGTATCTGACTGCTTGCCAACGCAGGTTCGATCCTTGGGTTTGGAAGATCCCCTGGAGAAGGAAATGGCAACCCACTCCAGTATTCTTGCCTGGAGAATCCTATGAATGGTGGAGCCTGGCAGGATTCAGCCCATAGGGTCACAAAAAGTGGGACACGATAGACTGACTTATACAACAACAATGAACAGTTTTTGATGCACATTTCCTGAGTTGTTTTGCAGATGTTAAAAACCTCCCTGTCTCTAACAAAAGGAAGATGGTAACTACTTAAGGACCATGAGCACACAGCCCCCAGGCCTCCTGGAGCCTAAGGACTGATAATGTTAATACCTGCGACAGCACCCTGCCACACCACCATCGGCGAATCAAAGAACTGTGCACAACCTGAGACTCCCAGCCCCTTCAACTGACTTTTAAAAATGCTTTGCCAAAACCCTTTGGGGAGCTCAGAGCTTTTTAGGGTATGAACCACCTTGCCTCTTCACAGGGCTTTGCAATAAGCCTTCCTCTGTTCCAGACTCCAGCATGTCAGTGCTTGGCCTCACTGTGCATGGAGCACGTGAACTTGTGTTAACAAGAACTTCCTTTATCTTTACCTGCTGAGCCCTGGAATATTAGCTGGATAATCAAACGAGATACTAGAGAAGAAACAGGTGGATTCCATGGAAAAACGTGGCTAGAGGTCCAGTTTCCATACCCTCAGCCTTCCCAATCCTAAAACAGCCGTGTCCTCAGGGGTGAGGCTTTCTGCTGGCCCAAATGTGGGTTGAGGCTCCCTCCCTTCCAGTCATGAGACCACTTTACAAAGGTCAATTCATTAGTGCCTTTCAGATGCTAGTCCCCTTTCATCTTCCCAGCAGCGCCATGACAGTATTCCTGGACAAATACAGGGGATGCTCACAGTGAAGCTGCTTCCTTGGTGGTTCAGATGGCAAAGAATCTCGCCTGCAGTGCAGGAGACTGGGTTCGATCCCTGGGTCCGGAAGATCCCCAGGAGAAGGGAATGGCTACCAACTCCAGTATTCTTGCCTGGGAAATCCCATGGACAGAGGTGACTGACCGGCCATAGTCCATGGGGCAGCAAAGAGTCGGACACGAGTGAGCAGCTAACTCTTCACAATATTAACCGACATGCCCAGGGTTACACAACCAGGAAGTGGCAGAGCTGGGACCAGAACACAGTCCTTCTGAGTCCCTAGAGGTCACCTGCTTCTAAAGGGCAAATGCTCAGGCAATGTCTCAAAAAGAGTCTGGTACTATGTGCGTGAAACTCACTGATCACTGGGGAGGTTTTTTAAATGCGCATTTCTGGATCCCAGTCAAGAGCGAGGAATTAGATTCTCTGGAGGGTGGGGCCAAGAGTCTGCATTTTAACAAGCTGTCTGGGTCATCCTTGCTCACAGCGGGCTTGGAGAACTGCCACACTACATCTTTTCTTCCATCTCTAAACTCTGGAGGAGCTTGTCACTAGGAACATTTCTGGGATTTTTTTAATCCATCAATTGAGTGTCTTTTATGAATAAGCCACTGCCCCTGACCCTCCCAGTCACATATATTAACACATTATTGACCAGAGACATATTACAACTCCAGGTGTTAGCGTCTACAAAAACCCCCCAGTCAATAATGAGTTAACAAATGCTCATAGAGTATTTATTACTTGCTAGACCATCCTAAAGGAGACCAGTCCTGGGTGTTCATTGGAAGGACTGATGCTCAGGCTGAAACTACAATACTTTGGCCACCTCATGTGAAGAGTTGACTCACTGGAAAAGACAATGATGCTGGGAGGGATTGGGGGCAGGAGGAGAAGGGGACAACAGAGGATGAGATGGTTGGATGGCATCACCAACTCGATGCACATAAGTCTGGGTGAACTCTGGGAGTTGGTGATGGATGGGGAGGCCTGGCGTGCTGTGATTCATGGGGTCGCAAAGAGTCGGACACGACTGAGTGACTGAACTGAACCGAGGCCCTATTACTTGATTAATTTCTCACCACAACCTCACAGTAGCTGACATTGTCAATATACTCATGTTACAGAGGAGGAAACGTATACACAGAGAGGTTAAATGGACTTGCCTCAAATCGCACTCAAGACACGAGCTCGGACTCTCTGGCTCAAGTTCGTGTTTAGCTACCGTACTAGGCTAGACCTGCAGCTTCAAACCAATATTCGTAACTGCTCTGAGCAGTACTAGGGGAGCTCTGCTCACAGCCACCTTCGGCCAAGGCCAGCGAATCAGCTTAGGGTCATCCAAAGCGACCCGCTCCGCGGTGCCTCCCTGCATTTGGTTCGCCTCCCCAGCATGCCCTGTACGCCCCACCCCCCTCTTCACACAGCTAAAGCCTTCTCATCTGGCAAAACCTGGACACAACGCCCAGATGTCCAGGACACGTGAAGGTCCCCTCTGCTTTGCCTCTAGGCCCCGGCGCACACTGGCCTCCCGACACTACCCACAACCACAGACCTACACCCACCCTCCACCGGGAGACTCTAAACCCCTCAGGGTGGACCTCGAGCCTTGATTATTATCTGCCCAGCTGTCTGCAGGTGAGCTGGAGTGCCCGAGATGTTCATGGCATGGACGACTGGTTGTTTGCAAAGTAAGGAACGGTCATTCGTTTTATTTTCAATAATAAAATTTACCCAAGGTTTCTAAAGCCCTGTGCTCATTTACATATCATTAATTTCTGGACAGCAAGCCTGAAGAATAGTAAGCGAAAGCCACTGCCAACTGGAGATCAATCCAAATTTCCGATAAAATGTCTCTGAAACTATGATTTAAGTCAGTGGGAAATCTTCTGCGGACCTACGAAAATGGCGGACTGAAGCACTGGTTTTCAGGGATGCGCCTGTACACATTAGTGCATGCTGGTTTGGGTGCTGAAAATGTCTAAGCAGATGGCGGAAGTGAAGTTTGGCTTGTGAATGCAGTCCTTCCCTCTCCAGCTGGCAGGAGCCAGAAATTTTGAGAGCTCCTGCTCCCCTGGCTACTGCAGGATCAAGTTTTCCCACCCGGCAATGACCACTGAAGCCATATAGGGAAAACAACGTCGTTCTGCAGAAGAACACAGAGGACAACGGGGACAGCTTGGTTCCCTGGCTCCTGCTTCTAGAAAAGTCTGTTTGGTGTTTATCTAACTTGTCTCTCAGCGGCCTAGTACATCAAACAGAAGAGTTGCAAAACGTTCTATAGTCATAGGGTAAGAATAGTATACATGCCTAGAAAGCCACCCGGATTGTAATCAAATTCCTCAAACAAGCAAAGTGGCCCCAAATACAGAACATTCACCTCCCCATCTTATGTGGTTTACTAAATTCTTGAGATTGCATACATGCTAAACAGACTCACTGACATTTTTTTTTCCTTCCTTTAAAAGAGATTTAGTCTTTTCCCTCACATCAAAGAAAGAATATCAAAGAAACACAAAATGGAATTTGTGATTAGCAGAAACAGACCGTATTAATTTTTCCTTCTAAACAATACCCTAGGACGAAAATAGGCTAAAGCTATTATGCTAATTCAGTGATGGAGAGCTCAGATTGTGACACAAATAAACAATGTGTTTCAGATAAAACAGACTATACACTGTACCTCACAATTATATTTTATGGTGGAAAACATATTTATGAAGCTTTTGGCCTGGTGATTTAAGAGAAATGCCCTCAAGTCTTCAAGTCTCTACCAGTTCCATGTGAAACATCACAGTTCTGTGAATTCCATTACTTATAGAAATAAAGCCCAATGTCTTTGAACAAAAGTCCAGGAGTCAGTGTCCTCTGCCTGGGTTGCAGGAATGATGGACTCTGGTGTGGGCTAATTATCTTGGCTCTGCCCTGCAGTCAAGGAATGCACTATTATTTTCCTTCCTAACGGAGCCTAGGAGACAAATCAGGGAGCCCTGATGGCTGATCAAAGAAACAAAACCATTCTAAAGAATGCATTCCTCACCAGGAAGAACTCATTAACCATATCAATAAGGCTTGTTGTTGTTCGGTCGCTAAGAGACCCCATGAACTGCAGCACGCCAGGCTTCCCCGTCTTGTCTTCCTGGAGTTTGCTCAGACTCCGGTCCATGGAGTCGGTGATGCCATCCAACCATCTCATCCTCTGTCGCCTCCTTCTTCTTGTCCTCAATCTTTCCCAGCATCAGCGTCTCTCCTTTAGATGCCCCACCTCCTTCTTTCAGTTCATCCTCAGGAGAGATGCACTGTGAGAACTCATCCAAGTGTTTGATCATTCACAGATACTAGATTTCTTTTGATAGATGAGACTATGTTTTCTCTCCCATAACCTGGCTACCAAACGCTGCCACGTAGGCAACCATCTATTGGCAAGCAGGCACAACAACAGGTATGTACTCAGTTCCATGAGACGTCTCTCTCTGTTCTTTTTGGTGTTACGTTCAAGAATATCATGATATTCTAATGCAACATTCAGCTAACTCTTTAGTTAGTTAAGGATAGTCTTACATATAAGACAGTGCTGCACTACAAACTGACTGGTCATGTTCGAAAGGTGACTGGCTTTCCCATATTTGGTTCACTAGATTCTAACATCCTGTTCATCCACAAATCTTGAATCCCTTCATTTCATTGTTGGGGAGTAAATTCTTCAGTTCAGTTCAGTTGCTCAGTCGTATCCGACTCTTTGTGACCCCATGAACCAGAGCACACCACGCCTCCCTGTCCATCACCAACTCCTGGAGTCCACCCAAACCCATGTCCATTGAGTCGGTGATGCCATCCAACCATCTCATCCTCTGCCAGCCCCTTCTCCTCCTGCCCTCAATCTTTCCCATTATCAGGGTCTTTTCCAATGAGTCAGCTCTTCGCATCAGGTGGCCAAAGTATTGGAGTTTCAGCTTCAGCATCAGTCCTTCCAATGAACACCCAGGACTAATCTCCTTTAGGATGGACTGGTTGGATCTCCTTGCAGTCCAAGGGACTCTCAAGAGTCTTCTCCAACACCACAGTTCAAAAGCATCAATTCTTCTGTGCTCAGCTTTCCTTATAGTCCAACTCTCACATCCAAATCCTCATTGATCAGATCCGAAGATTAACTCATATACAACACACACACACACACACACACACACACACACACACACAATACACCCCACTACGCCTACACTGAAGAATTTAAAAGTAAATCATAGAAAACACAACCAAGCAGGTTATCCATTCATTTTAACCTCTTTCATTAAATTTAAGATTGAAATGAATAATTCTAGGCAATACATGATAAAACTCTCTCTCCCCTACTCAAGTCAGAAATTCCTGCCAAACCTCCCTTCCTTTCCACAGCCTCTGAAAGACCTGGTGGCCTAAACAGAGCATGGGTGGAGGACATGAACAGCCTGGTGCTGGTTCCAATGCAAATAGCCACGTGGTACCTTCTGGTGAGGCATCTCTGTGCAAAAGTTTCCTCGAGAGGTATTGTCAGGGCAACTGAGACACAGATTAATTCACATCAAATTGCAACAAATTCAATTCAGTCACATGACTGAACAGACATAAGTGTTTCCCCCAAGCTCACCATCCACGGCATATACCACCTTCGGCCTACAGCCTATAGCACTGCATTAATCACATGCTGGTTTGGGAAAAACAAAACAAAAACAAACAAAAAAAACCAACAACAAAAGAACTTCTCTGCCTACTAATAAGGAACTAACAAGGAACAGATTCTCTATTCGAAGAATGAAACTTCAACCTATGTCTACAGCCTACCTGGATACCACCTGGACCATTGCTTCCCATTTCCTGCCTCTGGGTTTCAGCTCAAACTGTTCCCAGCGTCTGATATGCCTTTCCACACACCCCCTGGGGTAGGCTCTCCCTCTAACCAGTTCTGAGACTGTGATGAGTTCACCTCAGTTTGCCTAGAGCACCTGGGAGAAAGCCTATACTGAATATGTGGTCAACAGCCAAAGTGGGCCCTGGAGAGTGAGGGAGGACCAGGACATTCCAAATCACGGAGCCCAGGAGCCGGCCGTGGCGGGAGCAGGGAGCTGGTCAGCAAGAGGAGGCAGAACCAAACACAGCAAGTGCTCAGAACTCTTCATCCCACGTGATCCTCTCTCACTACCCCCCTCTTGGCAGTCCCAGGCGCATACTCAATGCCCTTGTCTCTGCTGCCCTGTCTTAGACTAAGGAAATGGATCCAGACTTCCAATGGGCTCAGTGTCCCTGCTACCAACAGACTCCCACTGTTACATATGACATCCTCATCCCTGAACATTTACACCACTTTCTAAGAGTCCACGGATGTGTCTGGGCCCTGAGCTTCGTGAACGAGCCTGGGCCTCATTCATCTTAAGTGTGCCCAGAACCCAGCAGAGCATTTGGCCCATAGAAAATGCCCTGCAAAAAGTTCATCAAGTAATTGAATAAACACACGAACTCTAGAAATGTGGCAGGGCCTGCTGACAGGCTGCTCCGCTGGCTCGGTGAGCAGGTTTCATCACAATGACCCCAGGCAGCGCCCATTCTTTTGCTCACTCTCCCACAGCAGGTCAGAAGCCAGTCCTAAAGTGCCTTCCCCAGCAACCCCTGTTGGGATGGACTCTACGGGCATTGCCCCTGGTCTTTCCTTATATTCCCTGAAGGATAATAATCACCCTGCACACATAGATAACTTGATGTTCTCATTATCTTACTAATAAGTTCTCTAAAGTAAATGGCAAGTTTTTTTTTTTAATTTCAGAACTATATTTTATTTAAATTCTTAAAAACTGTCTAATATCACTGCTATGGGTCTGAATGTTTGTGCCCCCACCCCCTGAAAATTCATACATTAAAACCCAGTGTGATGGTATTAGAAGATGGGGGCCTTTGGGGAGTGTTTAGGTCATAAAGGTAAAGCCCTCATAGGTAGGATCAGTGTCCTCATAAAAGAGGCTTGAGAAAGATCCAATACGTCGCCTGTCCTGTGAGGTTACCGAGAAAAGACACCAGGAAATGGGCCTTTATGGGACACAGAATTTACCCACTCCTTGATGTTGGCCTTTGTAGCCTCCAGAACCTTAGGAAATACATTGCTGTTGTTTATAAGCCACTCAATTCATGGTATTTATTAGTCTGATAGACTAAGATGTAAAAAAGTGGAAGTGTTGCTCAGTCATGTTCAATTCGTTGCAAACCCATGGACTGTGGCCTGCCAGGCTTCTCTGTCCATGGAATTTTCCAGGCAAGAATACTGGAGTAGGTAGTCACTCCTTTCTCCAGGGGACCTTCCCAACCCAGGGACTGAACCGGGTCTCCTGCACTGTAGGCAGATTCTTCCCCATCCGAGCCACCAGTCAAGTCCCTTGACTACACTAAGATAATTACTAATAAACACTGACTTGTCTCCTACTACATGCAAGAAACTAGGCTAGTTGGGTTAGGTCCAGAAAATAAAACACAATCTTTTTTACTCATGAGGCTTTTTATCTAACTTGGGGAGACATGGTATGTCCCCACAAAGAAAAGTGAAAGTGATAGTCGCTCAGTCGTGTCCGACTCTGCAACCCCATGGTCTGTAGCCCACCAGGCTCCTCTGTCCAGGGAATTTCCCAGGCAAGAATTCTGGAAATGGGTTGCCATTTCCTCCTCCAGGGGATCTTCTTGACCCAGGGATCAAACCTGAGTCTCCTGCATTGAAGGCAGATTCTTTAGCACTAAGTCACCAGGGAAAACCACCACCAAATAAGCTACGCAGACATAGTGCTGGAGGACTTAGTTGTGGCGGCCGTCAGTCAGATGGTGCACAGAGCGTTTGGAGAGAAGGTGGTGCAGGGATGGAAGCACAATGTGAGCACATAAGGGTCAGAGGAGTAAACACAAGATTCAGGTCTCAGGACGCTTTGCAAGAACCCTGGCAGGAAGAGGCCTCGGCGGCACACCAGGAGCAAGGCAGGCTCTGTGTCAGGAACCTCGTGATCACGACAGCAGGCTCACCCTGGGCCCCGACCACCACCCGAGGTGACCATCACTCTTTAAGAGCAATCCTCTCCTGAACTCTCTTGTCCCTGTGAGATGGCAGGACTGAAAAAGAACACAATTTACTAAACTAAGACATCTAACAAATAATTGAGGCTGCTGAAAACTTCTCAGTGTGGCTTATTTATATGGGATGAAAAAGAGAAAAAGCGTGAACTGACAAAAGCACGGTTGCTAAATCACCAGAGGCGCACCAAATGACCAACGGTTTTAGCAAACACCTCAGGAGACAGGCAATTAAAAGGGGCCACATGAGGAGGTGGAGGGCACGACAACATGGCAGAGCTGCTTGCATCTGCGAAGTTAACCTCTAACTGCACTTAACTTCATAACCCAGGAGGAGCCCCATTCTTTACAAGTTCAATTTTAAAGGTCTAGCAAAAGAATCGGAGAAGGCAATGGCACCCTACTCCCATACTCTTGCCTGGAAAATCCCATGGATGGAGGAGTCTGGTAGGCTGCAGTCCATGGGATCATGAAGAGTCGGACACGACTGAGCGACTTCACTTTCACTCTTCACTTTCATGCATTGGAGAAGGAAATAGCAACCCACTTCTGTGTTCTTGCCTGGAGAATCCCAGGGACAGGGGAGCCTGGTGGGCTGCCGTCTATGGGGTCGCACAGAGTAGGACACGACTGCAGCGACTTAGCAGCAGCAGCAGCAGCAAAAGAATTCGAGACTACTGTATTGCGTTCCACAGGCACATTAAAAAATATTAGCAGAGTGCCATAAACGAATCAAAACGAGGCTACAGTGACTTTCTCCAGTGTAGAAAACTACCCTTCTCTTCATTATCTGCAGAGGATTTCGCATCAACTCTGTAAGTTCAACAGGAAATTGTCTGTACTTGCCAAAAAATTTGACATTGCTCAAAGAGTTGAGACATAAAGCCTGTGCCAACTATTGGTAATTATTGGGTTGGTCAAAAATTTCATTCGGGTTTTTCGGTAAGATCTTCTGGAAAACCCTAAAGGAACCTTCTGCCCAGTCCAACACACTACAGAAAGATGCAGTCACTCTCTTTCACATAGAATCAGATCAGCTGAGAGAGAAGATGGGAAAAACCAACACTTAATTGGTTGCCTTATTCAACTTCCACAACCCTGTGAAGCAGGTTTAATTATCTTCATTTTAATTGATGATGGAAGTGAGTTTAGAAGAGCAATTTGTCCAAGGCCATGAAGCTAATAAGGGGTAGAGCTGGGACTCAAAACCTGAGTCCAAAAACTCTGGCGTCTCTGTGCACAAGTGAACACTCTACGTTCAGTGAATGATGTAGGAGGGTAGGCAAGGGGGGACACGGTGTGCTAAGAGATTGCTTCACCCTCTGGCCCGACCACTGAGCAGAGTGAACTGTGATGCCAACACTCATGATGACTCTGCAGGGCCAAGAGAGGCCAAATGGGGCTCGAATGAATGGGTTGGGGAGAAAGAGATGCTTGCACAGATATGTGGAGTTCAGTGAATCAAAAGACAGTGATTAGCCATAGGCTACAATTATGCCTATCAAATTCAAGGTTTTTAAAAATAGAATTTCATGTCAAGTATCTCACTGTAAACAACCACAACTATGTAGATGATCTGGCTATTTGAAGACCACCCCGGGCTGGCAGATGAGAACAGAAGGTGGGTTTCCATCAGGAAACCCCATTCATTCACTCTCACGCCAATGACTGATCCCCAGTTACACGAACAATAGTTCACTGGTCAGGGTGGAAGATACATGTGATTCCTGTCCTTAAGGAACTATATATAATATTGCAGAGAAAGACTGACAAACAATAAACATTCCAACGTATATTCAAACACAGAATGTGATCTGTAATCATCACCCTACAAGTCCAGAGAAGAGAGGAACATGGTTTCTGAGGACTCCAAGGTCCCTCCTAGCCACCACCCCTAATGCTCCCAGCCCAGGCAAAAACAGAAAGGGATGAACCAGTGGGTCCATTGTTTTAATCCACATGTAAACAATGTGATTCCTTCCAGCTTAGCTAAAGGGAAGGAGGGAAGGGAGAAGAACGAACCAAACAAAGACAGGAGCAAAACTCTTACGCATTAACTTAAAGGAATTTGTCAGAAATTCACGTGGTATAAATGCTATTTGTATGCTTTATTGGAAACGGTTTTCCCTAACGTGGCATGCCTGAGAACATAGCACTATTTTCCAAACAAGAGAAAAGCATGCTTTAGACCATTAACTCTCATTTGGAGCTTGTGAAAAAGTCAATAGAATTTGACTTGTGTCCAGACCCTTTGCATGAGGTACACTGTCCAGAAATACATTTTTTTCTATAAGAAAACAATGAAGTTTTATAGGTATATGATGAAAGGCACAAATTGATAAACTCTAATGTTTTACTGACATGACCAGTTGAATAATAAAAGACTTAGCATTAATTTTAGACCAAGGAGATCTCCACCCTCAGAAGGCATGTCTGGATACAACTCAATGTGATGACTGGAGTAGGAAATGGCAACCCACTCCAGTATTCTTGCCTGGAAAATTACTTGGGACAGAGGAGCCTGGTGGGCCACAGGCCGTGAGGTTGCAAGGAGCTGGACAGGACGGAGCACACGTGCAGGGTGATGATGCAGGCCATGCAGGATACTCTAAGACCCTATAGAGAGAAGCAGGCAGGATCATCCAAAGACAGCTGGAGGCTCAGCCCAGTTTGCTCAACAACAGATCCTGCTCTGGTACCTGGCTCCCACAGGAGGGAGGGCTGTGGCCGAGTTCTCTTCCCGTGAGACCAGTGGCTACACTTACCCACGAGGAAGGCTACCGTCTCCCTGTACCTTCTATATCTTGCATACAAGTCAAGTCCTTTGGTATCCAAGTAGTTCTTTGTCCCTGAGCCTTACAAGGCCACTCTCGCATCCTTCCTCCTTAAAAGGAAGGCGAGCAGAGGATGTAAGCCCTGAACAGCCTCTGTACTTGATCAAGCGTCGGGGAGGAGGGGTCAGTACAACAATGATCTCAACACTCAGCTTTACACCCAAAGATACTTTGCCCTAAAGGGACACTGGTTGGGACAATCATGAATTGAAGTTTGAACAAAAAGACTGAAAGTATAAATACTGCATTTCTACCATATTTTAATCATTTATTTGTAAGACTAACTCCTCTACTGGACTCAGAGCTCCCTGAGGTCTGGGACTATATCCTCAAGGCCTAGCTCAGTTTGGCAGATAGAGTGAGCTCATTACATGCTTGTCAAATACATGAAAAAATTAGTGCTACAAGGCAACAGAGTTGCCCCAAATGAAATATGGATTTCAAAGCTGATGTGGCATTTAAGTATTTATAAGACACCATGGAGACTGATTAGTACAGAGTTAGGAATAGAATCAAACCCTAAGTATCTGATGATTTATTGTGGGTGAAAGCATTTGAGAGGGAATGTGGTTATCAAAGTGGGGTCACCTTCTGATAAATCAGAGGCTGATGTTCAATGGCATATATATCAACGTTCTTGAATTAGAAGGAAAAAACCCCTATTTAAAAATAGGGAAATTGAAAAAAAAAAAAAAAGAATCTTGCATTAACGAGATTTAGATAATTCAATATTTTACTACCAAACCACAGAGATCTAGATTACTAGGGAATAGCAATTGCTTTGAATTAAATACCACTCTGGGTAAGCCAGTGTTAGCTTAATGAGCTTTCTGTGTACTGGGCTTAATAAAAAATTATATTAGTTGTTTCATACAAATATGGTAGAGTTGATGAATTACTCATAATGAAGGAAAATAACTCCTAATCTATTTTAATAATTCCCTTATTTCAAAATACAGACATTTATCCCTAAGCACACAGAATCCTGGATGATGATACAGGCCCAGAGAAATGAAGTGATTTGCTGAAGTCACATAGCTAATTAATGATGGACACAAGATCGAAACTGTGGTCTCCCAACTCCTTGTCTGGTACACTTTCTGCCACCTCAGTGGTTCCCCAACAGTGCTCCGGGGAGCCCTCCAGGCACCCAGGAATGGGGCGCTGGAGACCTGGAGGGCAGAGTCCCACTGTTTGCCTCCTCGTGCCTTCTTAGCAAGTAGGCTCCCTGGGTTTTTAGTGGTTTAGATTTATAGATTTCATGCTGTTAAAAAAAAAGACCAAAAAAAAATTATTATCATGCCATAAAAAAGGACTATTTTGTTACTAAAAACATTTTGTATTAAACAATCTCAGAATAAATGGAGATTCTTATGGGTCACAGGGGCGGGGGAAAAAAACATGGAAAGAAATGTTCTGTAGACCTACATTTGAGAAGTGAGGATTTTGTGGGGAAAACACAGTATCTAGGTGTCTAACCACATCCCAGTAGCAGAATATCCCTGACCGAGCTGTTTCGTCCTCCACCTTTCTGTCTATAAAATTCAATAATAATTCCAGATCCACACACTTCAGGGGTTCTTCCTTCACAAAAACATTAAGTCTACTTATTCTCAAAATGTGGCCTTGGGACCACCTGCAAAAGCAACATCTGAGGTGCAGATTAAAAACCCCCGTTCCGTGGCCTACCCTAGATGAGGCTCTCAGAAAATGAGATCCAGTTCTCAGATGCAGGTCAGGAGGCAGTGAACCTGGGTTCTTCTTTTGTCAGTGGTGACGTGCCTAATCTGTTCATCCTGGTGGAGACCAGTGTGGATTTCAAGGATGGAATTCCTCTGCGACTCTGCACTAACTAGGAGATAACTAAAAAGGAGACCATGAATAGGAGGGCAAGAGCAGGGAGGACCAGAATAAAGAGAACATCACTTATTCTCACAGCTGCTGTTTTCTCCTTTGACAAAGACTGTGACCAGGATCATTGACTTTTTAACCCTCCCTGCTCAACTCTTCACAGGTAAGCTATTTTTAAGCAGAATCTTTCAAGGATTAAAAAAAAAAAAAATCTTTTGACAGATGCTGAGTTGCTCTGGTAGAAGTGACCAGGGACCTGTCCCTTGAGCCCACTCTCTTGGACACCTTCCACCCTCCAGGTGGTCTCTGAAGTCCCTTAACCTGGAAGATAGCAGAACTACCCCAGCTCTGAGGTGTCAGTTTGGCTCCGGAGAAGGCAAATCTAACCATCAAGCATCAAACATCAACCGGCGCCGTTGGCTCAACTATAGTTAGCACGGAAAATACAGCCAACCACCTGATTCTTCTTGACCGGGGATTCATGTGCGGAGGAAGTGGCTGGCACGGCCCAACACAAACGCCAGCAATGAGAAGACCCTAACCCTGAACTTTTCAAATCCATTACTTACGGCATCTTCCATTTCTCCACATCCTCATCAATGCTTGTTACTGTTATTTTCTGTTTTGCTCTTTTAAAAAAAAATTTTTATACTAGTCATTCTAAAGGGTGTGAGGAGATGGCTCAATGTGGTTTCGATCTGCATTTCCCTAACGATTGTGGGAGCATCTTTTAATACACTTGCTGGCCATTTGTATGTCTTTTTTGAAGAAAACTCTATTCAAGTGCTTGTCCATTTTTAAAATGAGTTCTGTTGTTGTTGTTGTTTATCTTTGTAGGAGTTCTCTATAAATTCTGGATATTAATCTCTTATCAGATATATGATTTGCAAATATTTTCTCTCGTTCAGTGGGTTAGTAAGTAATATTTTTTAATTACTTGGATCTTAATATATTTTTCGCTGATGTCTTCTTAACCTTTCCATAATTTATTTTGGATGGTGTACTCCTACAGAAGAGAGAGAGGCCTGTTAGTCTGATCTGAGAAATTCTTAGCAAACAATGTTCTACACAGGTTCAATGCCTGACATTTTTTGATGATGACTTTGAAACAATGTAGGATATTATTTGCTGTCACTTTTCTTTCTATTTGGTTGGCAAATAGAAGTATAATTGTTAATTAAAAGCACATAATGTTGCCTGATTATGAATAAAATGTCCCAGCTCACTAGAGCATAATTCTTACAGCATTAGTGGAGAATTAACTAGCTTTCTTAAAGATTTGGAGGACTAGTCACTATTTGATCATCCTTTAATTAAAACCTCTACATCCTGCACTTAAAAATCTTTGTTTCTTATCCATTATTTTCATCCTTTATTCTGGCCTTGAAAAGACAAGATGAAAATTTTTAAAAATCACAGACGTTTCTAAACGACCTTTTCATACTCTGTAGTAATAGAAAGGCATAGTTTTCTAAAATATAGGTTAAAAACTAAGATTTTCACATTCTTAGAACTAGAAGGCCAAAGAGACGAAAAGAAAAGCAGCAGTTAGCTGAACAGTTTGGATTTAAATTTCTTTTGTAGTCTAAAGTAACTTTATGTTCATAAACAATTTCTTCCAAACTCCATACTCACACTAACCATATTGGGTTGGCCAAAAAGTAAGATGTAACAAAAAAACCCAAATGAGTTTTTTGGTCAACCCCATATTACAGGTCAGGGATACCAGTTCCAAGTGCTGAAGCAGAAAATCACACACTTAAACACTGCTTACCCTACTTTCTTCTTAACATGGAATCTGCTCCGAAGTAAACAGCAGGGCAAGCCACAACCTCCCTCAACGTGGGTCTCTCCCCTTCCCAAAGACCCATGCATGAGTGCCTGCACAGTACCTGACATACAGCACACACTCAATGCAAGTCTGTTAAGTAAACCAGCAATTTAAATATATTAGCTAGAGTTTGTGGTGCATTATGCGCCAGGCGCTGTGCTGTGTGCTCCAAGCTGTGATGTCCCAACTCCAGGGGCTGCCGTTGTCACTTTCTAACAGCCACACTATACGACACTCAATTCTATATTTCTTCCCATCAACCCCAGTGACAGCCTTTCTCTCCTCTAAAAATTCTACTGTATGCTACTTAAGGAAAAAGAGAAGGGACTTGGTATTTTTATCTTGATTTTTTGGGACCCCCATTTCTCAATCTTTTTGTATAAGTAGAGTACTCTCCTGGAAAATCCCATGGACGGAGGAGCCTGGTAGGCTGCAGTCCACAGGGTCGCTAAGAGTCGGGCACGACTGAGTGACTTCACTTTCACTTTTTACTTTCATGCATTGGAGAAGGAAATGGCAACCCACTCCAGTGTTCTTGCCTGGAGAATCCCAGGGACGGGGGAGCCTGGTGGACTGCTGTCTATGGCATCACATAGAGTCAGACACAACTGAAGCGACTTAGCAGCAGCAGCAGCAGCAGCAGAGTTTATTAAACTCGTTTCGGCTCAGCTGGGAAGAAGTCTAGAAGCAATATGTTTTTGAGTTTCATCCTCTCCCACTCAGCCGCATGCATCTTGCAAGCAGGCTTCCAAGGTGGCACTAGTGGTAAAGAATCCGCCTGCCAATGCAGGAGAATCAAGAGATGCAGGTTCAGTCCCTGGGTCTGGAATATCCTCTGGAGTAGGGAATGGCAACCCACCCCAGTATTCTTGTCGGGAAAATTCCATGGACAGTGGAGCCTGGCGGGCTGCAGTCCATGGTGTCCCAAAGAATCAGACACGCCTGAGCACATCTTGCAGGAAGGAAAAACAATGCATATGACATATGCAATAAAGAATCTGAGTGAGGCGGCAAAGTTTCAACAACTAGAATTATTATTGGTTATGATGAAAATATAAGGACACCTGAATTTCTCTTTTCTGTTTATGCTGTTTGAGTCTCATTAAGTCCATGTTTCTGCTTTCTTCTAAATATTATTTTCCATATATCAAACATCTAATTAAGTAAACACAATGTAAACGGAGATGCTATACTGCTTGGAAAACCATAAAATTATAGAGTAGACAGGCTTCCATTATAATCCAATTTTCACTCCATCATAATTTTCCCAAAGGGGTTCCTCTGGGGTTAAACTTTCTAAGCTCGGTTTTGGCTCAAACCTGAAGGTTTTAATTCATGAGAATTTGAAAAAGATTTAACTCCACCTTTTCTCTGCTGATCGTGAGTTTGTTTTCTATAAAGGTAGACCAGGTTTCACCTCATTTTGTTGCCATGGCTTCTGCCAGATCCCCTTTCTCCTGAATTCTTGAGTACTTAATTAATTTCATCCTGTAAATGGCACAAAAAACTAGTGAGTCGATCTTCTTTGATCAATTCCCCTGCCAGTGCTACCCCTTGCATACTGTACCCTCTCGTATATGCTCTCTTGGTACCCAGGACTATTGTCTTACTACAGACACCTAGAATCACTGGATCAAACGGGATGCAGATTTTAAATAGTCATATATATGCTGACACACTAGCTTCCAAAACGACTGCAAAAATTACTATCAATCGACCTACACACAAGAGTGCATCTATTCTCTATATTCATCAACATTAAATATTATCAATTTGCTGGATAAAAATTCCTTCTCTGTTATTTTAACATAAACTTCCATCAGTGTTATGAGTTTGGATATTTAATCGCTCACTTTTTTTAATGCTATCACTCATTGCTTTTCATTTCGCTGTGGCAGATCTAGAACTTAGTTTTAGAAGGTTCTGCACCTCTAAAGATATCTTTATCGAATCTTCATGTTTGAGACTTTCTGGGCTCAAAATAATCTGTGAAAATTTAAAGGTTTTATACTTCACTGTATTACAAAATTCAGGGTAGCCAAAAGAAGTCTGCTAACATAACGCTTCCTTTCTTCTTAGGTAACTTTCTTTTTCATCCTTGGGAACAGAAGCTTTTTCTTTATCCTGTTCTGAAATTTCATCAAGGGGCACATAGGTATAGGCTGTTTTCTTTCATTTTGCTGGAAATTGGTCAAATCATTTTAATCTCAAGGCACAAGTCTATCTCCAACTTAGAGGAATTATCTTCTGGCTATTTCTCTGATAATTTCTTTGATTATTTTCTTATCTATTTCTCCACTCCCTTCTAGAATTTGTAGTCAGTAAACGCTTGACCTCTTGGATTGATTTTCCATGCCCCCCACATCTCTCACGCGCTTTCATTTTGTGACTCATTGGCTTTGCATTTGGGGAGGAGGGCTTTCAGATTCCAAATCACTATTCTGGCATTCAGCATTTTCATTCCATTATTCAGCTATTCCATTGATTTTTTTTCATTTGAGGACTGGTATCTCTTTCTGGTTCTGATTCTATGATTTCCATTTTTTTAATTTTTAAACTGAAGCAGTATCATGCTCCTTTACACTTGAAACACACTTTCATGAGGTTAGCATGTACAAACCTTGACTCCCAAACTGCATGTGCCCCAATACAACATTTGAGTTAGGCTGCTTAATGCAGAAATTGGGGGAGAATCCCATAACACTACTGTGTGCACACCTAAACAGTGAATTATATGCTACTAACAATAACAGTAGTTGATACATGTGGCAAATTTCCTGCTTTTTAAAGTATCTGACAAGCTCATTTAGTCATTAGAGGAACTCTGCTACTATTTTACAGAAAAAAAAAAAACATTGATAGAAAGTGGCTAATTGCTACTAGTAATTATTATTGCTAGTAATTACTAGCAACACTACCAGTAGGCTTGTCGTATCATTTCTAGTGATACCAAATACTACCAGAGAAGCAGAGGAGTCAGGTTTGATCCCAGGCAGAGTATCTCTAGCATCCACTCAATTAAAGAAGTCAATAGTCTAAGAGTTGTTTGCACAACTATTAAAACAACAAACAGACAAGTAATGCAGCTGTCGTGCTAAGCAGTGCAACCTGGATAGTCTATAGAGTTTAGATGCCAACAATGCTTCTGAGTCAGGATCCCTCTGAATCAACCACTGAAGCTAGGAACACTCTCCTGGGCATCTATGACATTTTAATATCCATCTAATGTTCCAGGTGGCCTGTGAGCAAAGGCGATCTTAGAGCAGACAGGAAGTAACTAAACAAAGCATCCTCTGTTCACAGTATTTCAAACAATACCTATCAGCTCTCATAAATCATCTGCTTCAACGGAGGTAACAAGCTTGACGCCGATATTTTTAAGACCTGAAGTATATAATCAGAGGAGACAAGGTGTGTGAGGGGTTTACTTTGATAGACGGAAAGAGTACAATTTCTCCAAAAGAACCAAAGTGGCACAAAGGAAAGGTGCTGCCATTCAATCATTTCTTCCTTATCGTTTCTGATAGAAAGTCATCTGGGAGTGACCCCGCAGAGCCTACGTTATCCAAATGCCCTCAGCTAGGGAGCATCATACAAGTGATGCTGAGAAATGAAAATGACAGGACTTGGAAAATGGCTGTAGCTGAGTGCCAACCAGCAGAAATCTCTTCTGTGCAAACATAATGCACCATCAGAATCTGAATATAGTTATCTTTCCACATTAGCCCTAAGTGGTGTGTGGAATCAACCAGGTTGAAAATAATTAAAAGTTAAGAGGGTGTAGTTTCTGTGACAATAACATTAAACAAAACTGCCTCAACTAAAGTACTGCTGGCTATTTTTAAATCTTTAAGAACAAACAGGAAATCGCTAAATCATTAAAATCAAATTAGCATAATTTAGGATCTAAAAGTATTAGAGTGTTAATGCAATGATTACATTTCTGTAAACTCAGTTAATGAATAATCACTGTTACTTCTTGGGAGGAAGAAATTGCATTAACTAAGATCACTGGGTACCCTTTAGACAGTTCACCTCAGTATGAGCCAAAATTTGTATGAGTAATATGAATGCTAATATTTTATATATAATTAGGATGAAAACTCACGGTGATATATAATAATAAGTAGAAAAAGGAATTTTCTACTACTCTATTCAAAATATACATAAAAATGAATAAAAACTAAAATAAACAGTTGTAAAAACAAATTTGTACCACGCTGTGCCTATAGTTAACAATTCTGTACTGTACACGTGGAAAGTTAAGACGGTACCCTGGCTTGCTAAAACCAAAGAAAACCTACACACAGCAATGAAGACCCAGCACAGCCAAAAACAAATACATTTTTTAAAAAATAATGCACCAAACATAGGAGCACTGCAATATGTAAGACAAATGCTAACAAGTAAAACAGGGGAAATTAATAATAATACAGTAATAGTGGGAGACAATACCCCACTCACACCTATGCATAGATCAACTAAACAGAAAATTAACAAGGAAACACAAACTTTAAATGATACAATAGACCAGTTACACCTAATTGATATCTATAGGACATTTCACCCCAAAACAATGAATTTCACCTTTTGCTCAAGCGCACATGGAACCTTCTCCAAGATAGATCACATCCTGGGCCATAAATCCAATCTTGGTAAATTCAAAAAAAATTGAAATCATTGAAAGCATCTTTTTTGACCACAATGCAGTAAGATTAGATCTCAATTACAGGAGAAAAACTATTAAAAATTCCAACATATGGAGGCTGAACAACACGCTTCTGAATAACCAACAAATCACAGAAGAAATCAAAAAAGAAATAAAAATATACATAGAAACGAATGAAAATGAAAATACAACCACCCAAAACCTGTGGGACACTGTAACAGCAGTGCTAAGGGGAAGGTTCACAGCAATACAGGCATACGTCAAGAAACAAGAAAAAAGTCATACAAATAACCTAACTCTAAACCTAAAACAACTAGAAAAGGAAGAAATGGAGAACCCCAGGGTTAGTAGAAGGAAAGAAATCTTAAAAATTAGGGCAGAAATAAATGCAAAAGAAACAAAAGAGACCATAGCAAAACTCAACAAAGCCAAAAGCTAGTTCTTTGAAAGGATAAATAAAATTGATAAACCATTAGCCAGACTCATCAAGAAACAAAGGGAAAAAACTCACATCAACAAAATTAGAAATGAAAATGGAGAGATCACAACAGACAACACAGAAATACAAAGGATCATAAGCGACTACTATCAGCAACTATATGCCAATAAAATGGACAACTTGGAAGACATGGACAAATTCTTAGAAAAGTACAACTTTCCAAAACTGAACCAGGAAGAAATGGAAAATCTTAACAGACCCATCACAAGCACAGAAATTGAAACTGTAATCAGAAGTCTTCCAGCAAACAAAAGGCTGGGACCAGATGGCTTCACAGCTGAATTCTACCAAAAATTTCAAGAAGAGCTAACACCTATCCTACTCAAACTCTTCCAGAAAATTGCAGAGGAAGGTAAACTTCCAAACTCATTCTATGAGGCCACCATCACCCTAAAACCAAAACCTGACAAAGATGCCACAAAAAAGGAAAACTACAGGCCAATGTCACCGATGAACATAGATGCAAAAATCCTCAACAAAATTCTAGCAATCAGAATGCAACAACACATTAAAAAAATCATACACCATGACCAAGTGGGCTTTATCCCAGGGATGCAAGGATTCTTCAATATCCGCAAATCAATCAATGTAATATACCACATTAACAAATTGAAAAATAAAAACCATGTGATTATCTCAATAGATGCAGAGAAAGCCTTTGAGAAAATTCAACATCCATTTATGATAAAAAAAAAACCCTCCAGAAAGCATGAATACAAGGAACATAACTCAACATAATAAAAGCTATAAATGACAAACCCAGAGCAAACATTATCCTCAATGGTGAAAAACTGAAAGCAATTCCCCTAAAGTCAGGAACAAGACAAGAGTGCCCACTCTCAACACTACTATTCAACACAGTTTGGCAGTTTTGGCCACAACAATCAGAGCAGAAAAAGAAACAAAAGGAATTCAGATTGGAAAAGAAGAAGTAAAACTCTCACTGTTTGCAGATGACATGATCCTCTACATGGAAAACCCTAAAGACTCCACCAGAAAATTACTAGAGCTAATCAATGAATATAGTAAAGTTGCAGGATATAAAATAAACACACAGAAATCCCTTGCATGCGTACACACTAACAATGAGAAAACAGGAAGAGAAATTAAGGAAACAATTTTCTCATTGTTAGTGTATAGGAATGCAAGTCATTTCTGTGTGTTGATTTTATCAAAGAGGACACAAATAGATGGAGAAATATACCATGTTCATGGATCGGAAGAATCAATATAGTGAAAATGAGTATACTGCCCAAAGCAATCTATAGATTCAATGCAATCTCTATCAAGCTATCAACGGTATTTTTCACAGAGCTAGATCAAATAATTTCACAATTTGTATGGAAATACAAAAAAACCTCAGATAGCCAAAGCAATCTTGAGAAAGAAGAATGGAACTGGAGGAATCAACCTGCCTGACTTCAGGCTCTACTACAAAGCCACAGTCATCAAGACAGTATGGTACTGGCACAAAGACAGACATATAGATCAATGGAACAAAATAGAAAGCCCAGAGATAAATCTACGCACCTATGGACACCTTATCTTTGACAAAGGAGGAAAGAATATACAATGGATTAAAGACAATCTCTTTAAAAAGTGGTGCTGGGAAAACTGGTCAACCACTTGTAAAAGAATGAAACTAGAACACTTTCTAACACCATACACAAAAATAAACTCAAAATGGATTAAAGATCTAAACGTAAGACCAGAAACTATAAAACTTCTAGAGAACATAGGAAAAACACTCTCAGACTTACATCACAGCAGGATCCTCTATGACCCACCTCCCAGAAATACTGGAAATCAAAGCAAAAATAAACAAATGGGACCTAATTAAAATTAAAAGCTTCTGCACAACCAAGGAAACTAAAAGCAAGGTGAAAAGACAGCCTTTAGAATGGGAGAAAATAATAGCAAATGAAGCAACTAACAAACAACTAATCTCAAAAATATACAAGCAACTCCTGCAGCTCAATTCCAGGAAAACAAACGACCCAATCAAAAAATGGGCCAAAGAACTAAATAGACATTTCTCCAAAGAAGACATACAGATGGCTAACAAACACATGAAAAGATGCTCAACATCACTCATCATCAGAGAAAGGCAAATCAAAACCACAATGAGGTACCATTTCACGCCAGTCAGAATGGCTGCGATCCAAAGTCTACAAGTAATAAATGCTGGAGAGGGTGTGGAGAAAAGGGAACCCTCTTACACTGTTGGTGGGAATGCAAATGAGTACAGCCACTATGGAGAACAGTGTGGAGATTCCCTAAAAAACTGGAAATAGAACTGCCATATGACCCAGCAATCCCACTGCTGGGCATACACACTGAGGAAACCAGAACTGAAAGAGACACGTGTACCCCAATGTTCATCGCAGCACTGTTTATAATACCCAGGACGTGGAAGCAACCTAGATGTCCATCAGCAGACGAATGGATAAGAAAGCTGTGGTACATATACACAATGGAATATTACTCAGCCATCAGAAAGAAAACATTTGCATCAGTTCTAATGAGGTGGATGAAACTGGAGCCAATTATACAGAGCGAAGTAAGCCAGAAAGAAAAACACCAATACAGTATACTAACGCATGTATATGGAATTCAGAAAGATGGTAACGATAACCCTGTATGGGAGACAGCAAAAGAGACACAGATGTACAGAACAGTCTTTTGGACTCTGTGGGAGAGGGCGAGGGTGGGATGGTTTGGGAGAATGGCATTGAAACGTGTATAATATCATATGTGAAATGGATCACCAGTCCAGGTTTGATGCAAGAGACAGGGTGCTTGGGGCTGGTGCACTGGGATGACCCAGAGGGATGAGATGGGGAGGAAGGTGGGAGGGGGTTTCAGGATGGGGAACACATGTACACCCGTGGTGGATTCATGTCAATGTATGGCAAAACCAATACAATATTGTAAAGTAATTAGCCTCCAAAAAATTAATAATTAATTAAAAAAAAAACTTACTCAAAAAAAAAGTAAATTTAAAAAATAATTTAAGAATGTAGATCTTATGAGTTCATACACGACAAAAAAAAATTTTTAAAGGAATAAAAATAATCCTCAGGGTGATGGGAGTATAAGAAGTTTTACATTTTGCTTAAAATGTCAAAATATTTAATTACCAACATGTTAAAGATGGAAACAGTGACTATACTGGTACAAAATATTATCAGTGGGAAACTGTAAGATAAACAAAATGAAGAAAATAAAAGGACCACTAATTCTTTTATCCTGAGATATTACCACTGTTCAACAGCTTGATATGGGGCTTCCCAGGTGCCACGGTGGTAAAGAATGCACCTGATGATGCAGGAGATGCACAGAGATGTGGGTTCCATCCCTCTGTCCAGAAGCTCCCCTGGAGGAGGAAATGGCCAGCCACTCCAGTACTCTTACTGGAAGATTCCATGCAGAGGCGCCTGGAGGGCTCTGATCCACGGGGTCGCAAAGAGCAGGACACGACCAAGCACAACAAATAGACCACACACACACAGCATTTGCTGTATACTTTTCTTTTTTTTTTTTAGTTTTTATTTTTACTTTATTTTACTTTACAATACTGTATTGGTTTTGCCATACATTGACATGATACTTTTCAGTTTTTCTCTTTACTAGAATAAATATTTTTATTTAAAATTGGGCAATTTTTTGTGCTCCTTTATTATTGACATGCTATGGACTTTCCCCCGACATTTTAAAATTTTTTTCCCTAATAGCCGTTCTCAAAGGATGGTCTGCAGACTCCTAAGTGTTCCCTGACGGTCTTTCTTTGGATCTGCGAAGTCAAACCTATTACGTTTTCATGACAACACTAAAATTCGGTTTGCTTTTTTTTTACCAAGTTGACCTTTGCGCTGATGGGGCAAAGGCTGTCACAGGTAAAAACCGCTGTAGCCTTCAAGGCAGTTTCTGAGTATGGAACAGTATCAAAAAACAACATTCAGAATTATTTGAAAGGGCTACTGAAATACCCCTCCTATTTATCTGTGAAATGGAATTTTCTTTATATTCTTCCACTGAAACATATCATTCACAGACTGAACAGTGAAGTAGGTATGAGAATCCAGATATTTGCCAGTCAGTAAGATATTTAAAAAGTCAGTAAGACATCGAAAAAGCAAGAGAGTTCCAAAAAAACATCTATTTCTGCTTTATTGACTATGCCAAAGCCTTTAACTGTGTGGATCACAAGAAACTGGGAAACAGTCTGAAAGAGATGGGAATACCAGATCACCTGACCTGCCTCTTCAGAAACCTATATGCAGGTCAGGAAGCAACAGTTAGAACTGGACATGGAACAACAGACTGGTTCCAAATAGGAAAAGGAGTACGTCAAGGCTTTGTCACCCTGCTTATTTAACTTCTATGCAGAGTACATCATGAGAAACACTGGGCTGGAAGAAGCACAAGCTGGAATCAAGATTGACGGCAGAAATATCAATAACCTCAGATATGCAGATGACACCACCCTTATGGCAGAAAGTGAAGAGGAACTAAAAAGCCTCTTGATGAAATTGAAAGAGGAGAGCGAAAAAGTTGGCTCAAAGCCAACTTTTCAGAAAACGATCATGGCATCTGGTCCCATCACTTCATGGGAAATAGATGGGGAAACAGTGGAATAGTGTCAGACTTTATATTTTTGGGCTCCAAATCACTGCAGATGATGACTGCAGCCATGAAATTAAAAGACGCTTACTCTTTGGAAGGAGAGTTATGACCAACCTAGATAGCATATTGTATAAAACCTAAAGGGCCTGGAGAGTGAGCTCTAGCTCCTGGCATTCCAGGTCCTTCCCCCAGAGGCGGGGTGGATGCAAGACCAGGAGCAAAGGCCAGACTCCCCTTGGCTGTTTGGGCACAGACACGCTCACTCTTCTGCTTAGCTTTTTCTCTCTTCTCTATATTTTGTCTAATTTTTCTAGGATTTCCACAGAAGCAATGTTCAAAGAAGGTGAAAGCCAAATTTATTTCAGAAAGCCACATGATGCTTTCCTTGAGCTCACCTTATACTTCTGATATCTTCATTTTTTTTTTTTTAATTTCAACCTCAGTCAGGTTGTATCCTGAGCACCTTAGTTTTGTCACTCCCTTCCCATCTTCATAGCCTCTCAGTCAAATACCAGAGATGTGGACGGCCCTTAATGAATTACAATTATTTAAATCAGCCTTTAAAAACAAAACAAAACAAAACAAAGTGAAGAATATACATAAAAGTACTAAGAACTCACGGCCCAGTTTACCTGTTTTGCAAATTTGGATTTTCTTAAATCAGGATGATTTTTTATTTTTAAAAATTAATCTAGTAGAATGAAAACAAGAGCCTGTTCAGAGTCCTAAAGCATAAAAATTCCATAAAGTGCCATTCTCTCATGCATTAATATTACTTTTAATGAATTAAATATATATACAGTTAGCCTCATTAATCCCAAATGGTCTCCAGGGGGCTTACCTAAGTCACCTTAAACATGACTATACTCCCTAAAATGTATTCTGCAGTACTTGGGCATTTTCACTGTTACAGAGGCACTTGAGTGCCCATTTAAAGTAGTCTGGTATCCATGCAGGAAGGTTAAAGAGCCTAGAACTAAAGGACGGTACAGTCATGTGAGGTTCTCAAACTGTGAACACAGGAGCTGCAGATCCTTTCTGTAGTTCAGAATGGAGTGTAAGAAATTTTTACCAGGCATTTTCAAATGTGAATGTTGAGTTTTGCCTCTGAAATCGTATCCTGACCCTTTCTATTTTATATCAATTCACTCCCCTCTGTCCAACTGATCCCTTCCATTTTACAAGTCAATCACAGACAGACTGCAGGTCCTCAATAAACGGAGGTCCTCAAGGAGTCTAAGGGCAGGGTACGAAACAGCCCACTTGGAGCCTCCTCCCAGTGTCGTCTGGGCCTGGGTTACCGGCATTCAGTCTGGTCTGTGTCCTCCAGGTGAGGCCCAGTGTCGCTGCAACCAGTGAATGAAACTCTTCCTTGCCTCTACATTTCACCCATGGCCCATGTCTACCTTTTCCTTCTCCCAGGGTAAGAAAGTGATTTATTTTTTTTTGGATAGAGTCTTGTCATTTTCCAGGGATGATGATTTTGCCTTCTTTCCCTCCTATAACAGGAGGACAAAACATACAAAAATTATAAAAACTAAATACTGCTCCCTCCCTCATCCCCTAAGTCCCAGAGGGGTAAAGACAGTAACACATCACCGAGGAAGGAAAGTGCACCTAAACTTGCTTTTCCAGGGTTGTGGAGGGGGATGCGGTTGGTCTCTGGAAGGTACAGTAATTCCCAGGTGAGCACGGCAGGAATCCGTGCTTTTGGAAGCAGACGCCTCAAGTGGCCTTCTCACTCAGGTACTTCTCCACCAGCAACGATTAACCCCTCCAGAAACGCCTGTGGTTGTCAGAACTGGGAGAGTAGGAGTGGGGGACTGTGTGCCCCCTGGCATCCAGTGGGTAGAAGGTAGTGCTTCGTTGCTTCAGTCATGTCCGACTCTTTTTGACCCTGTGGACTGCAGCCCGGCAGGCTCCTCTGTCCATGGGATTCTCCAGACAAGAATACTGCAGTGGGTTGCCATGCCCTTCTCCAGGGGATCTTCCCAACCCAGGGACTGAACCCAGGTCTCCTGCATTGCAGGTGGATTCTTTACCATCTGAGCCACCAGGGAAGACCAAGAATACTGGAGTGGGTGGCCTATCCCTTCACCAGGGGAACTTCCCGGCCCAGGAATTGAACTGGGGTCTCCTGCATTGGAGGTGGATTCTTTACCAGCTGAACCACCAGGTAGAAGGTGGGAATGCTGTTAAACATCCTACACACATGGGAGGGCCCTCACAGCAAGGCATTCCTGGCACAAAATATCAAAAGGTTGAGAAACTCTGCCCCCATCTAATGCAAGGCGTGCGGATTCTAGATTCATGGATATAAATGGAAACACTGCTTGCAGTGCTCAATAGTTCACTCAACTCTTTGCCTTTTTGTACTGCATGCAGAGTGATCTGGTCTCCAGCTCTAACACCTACCTACTAGCTGCGGAATCTTGGGCAACGCACTGAAACCTTAAGCCTCATCAACGAATGGAAAAAAAAAAAAAACCCACACAAAAATAACACCTTCAAGACAACTGTCACAGCGTTACATTAGTAACACATATAAAATACATGCTCAGTGAGTAAACAGTAGCACCTACGGCCAACACCATCTCATCACCACCATTATGATCACCGCCAAATACTTAATAACTACCAGGAGCCTGGTGCTGTGTTTGGACATGAAACTACACTAATGGGAAAGAAGAAAAAAAAAAAAAACACTTGGAACGTATGCTCAAGGAGCTCACGGAAACACACAGCTCAGCCAAAATGTAATTAGGAGACACAGCCTGCAGTTCTGAAATCGTGGAGGATTTTCCCAAAGCGAGAGACACACTCATGAGCCCTTTGAGTCTCCAACGAGATGCATCTCCTCCAGCACCACAGGGTCCTATGCTTGTCCTAACCGGGTCTTCTCACGCTCTGCTTCCCTGTGACCTCTTCCTCCCATTATAACCTCGGGTTCTTTGGTTTTGGACCTCAGGCCTTTTGTAGTGAGGAGCTACTCTCACAGCAAAGAGAAAACAGCATGTTAGTGGCATGACTTCCAGTGGATCTCAGAAGGGAGGAGGGCTGACCCTATCACCATGCTGAAAATCCATGTGTCAAAAGGTTCAGCCCAGGAGGAGCTTGTGGTCAGCATGTACCATCAACCTACTGCTCCTTGTGGCATTTTTGGCGTGGCATCAGCTAGAAACTCTTAATTTAGCAGAAATAGGCATCTTTCAAGGAAAAAAAAATTCCCCAGTTAAAAACATCTTCAGAATTTTATTGTATCAAGTTTATCCCTCGTACACCATCGGATGCACCTTAGTTCCTTGCTCTGTGCAAGAAAGTTATAATTTGCACATACACATTAGAATCTGTAACTGTATGAACGACTGTAGTGTCATATTCACTAGAATAACGACCCGGAGCATAAATAAATAGGGCATGGAAGGAAAGCATATGCCTTACGACAGTATCCTTTAAGCCCTTCAGCTCAGAAAAGAAGTTCTGTCTTCCATCACTCTACACATTCAGCAGCCCAAAAAATTACTTGAAAGGTAAAAGCTCCATTTAGATGGTGCATATTTTTTGTGGATTTGGATTAAGCCCAAATGATTATTTTTCGGTTAATGTGGAAACACTGGAAAAATGAATCACGTTTTAATTGCCATAATGCTGTATCATTTATTTACACTAGAAATGATTGGTGAATCTGGTTTGGTGGTAAGTCCTAAACAAGCCAATTAGTACACAGAGTAACCTCCATAATCACTCTCCAGCCAATTGCATTCTATAATTTTTTCATAAAATTAGTTTGCACTCATGTTTCTTAATGAGGCAGGTAACTCGCCTTGCATTTCAGAAAGCTCGTCCTCTCACGTAGGAAAATTTACAGTCTTTGCTTTGAAGAAATGTATTGCTGATTTACTTACATATAATACAGAAATCCTCTAATTTTCTCAAAGGCTTCAAACCATAAGAGGATATAAGATAATTAGTTTTGGGGCTAGGCTTCTCTTGTGGCCTAGATCGTAAAGAATCTACCTGCAATGCAGGAGACTCAGGTTCAATCCCTGGGTGGGAAGATCCCATGGAGAAGGGAATGGCTACCTACTCCAGTATTCTTGCCTGGAGAATTCCATGGACAGAGGAGTCTGGTGGGCTACAGTCTATGGGGTCGTGAAGAGTCAGATACGATTGATCAACTAGCACGTTCACTTTTTTCATTAAAAAAAATTTCACTTAAAAAAAAAAGGAACTTCATAGGTTCTCAACTCTATAAACCTTTCTTCAAGAAAAATACACATCCAGACCAGAATGATAGAGAGGGCAGAGAAGTGCCTTCATGACAAGCTTTCTCCTTCAAAGTATGTCATCACTTCCCATAACACTGCTTTGTTGAGTCACTAAGTTGTGCCTGACTCTTTGTAACCCCATGGACAGCAGCATGCCAAGCTTCTCTGTCCTTCACTAACCCCCGGAGTTTGCTCAAATTCATGTCCATTGAGTCAGTGGTGCCATAACACCTCCCATAACACTTGTCTATTATTTTGGTCACTCATCATCTTACATGGTTGGGAAGTAATGTTTTTAAGATCTAATTGTGATAAGCACTAAGGTGTCCCCCCCTTTTGCTGGGGTGGTCCCAGGCATGTACTTAAATTTATGTCCCAAATCTGAGCTGAAGCCCCATGTGTCCCTGAAGTCAGATGTCCCCTGGCATGTGGAGGATCAGCTATGGACTGGTCCATGTAGACAAGAGGAACCAAGGAGCCTCCTAAGCTAAGAATGGAAGGAAAAGGACCAACAAGGAACCAGCTTTCTTCTAAGACAAGAGACAATTCTACATGGAGAAAGAACTGATGCTGAGAACAACAAAGTACCCCCTCTGAATACAGAGGGACTGTTGGAGCAGGTGAGCAAGAGTCCTCGGTAGAGAAATGGCAATGAATGTGGTGCCAACAAAGAAGAGCAGCTGATCTGAAACCTCAGTAGGGCACTAGAAATGCAAGACGTCAGTAGCGTTTATCCAGCAGCACGTATCAGTGTACAGAAGATGGCTCTCACTCCTGAGCTGCAGCTAAGCGCGCGAGAAGTGAGGCTCTGTCACTCTCAAATGGGCACCGGTAGGAATCACAACTCCAAGCAGCCCATAAGGACCACACGTGGAGGCACAGCCACTGGAAGCCCTCCCCGGGGTGGGAGCAGGATGAACTTGCTGGTGATCAGCAGTGATCAAAAGGACTCGCTTGCAGAATGTAAGTGAGACATTCACTGGAGATTCTGAACTACTAGGGAGGAATCTGACAGTGCTATTATCGAGAGCCAAAGAAATGCTGCTTTGTAACCGTTCCTGTGATTTGTTTTTATTTCCAGGATGAAGCGGCTCAGGATATACAGGAACCATGTGGAAATAATCATGGTGACTGCGATTATAGCTACTTTATTTTTCTGCATAGTCCTTGTCATTGTTTCTGTGAATCAGGACAACTGCGTCGAACTATTTCACTGGAAATTAATAAGCTGTCAAGTTAAATTATACAAGATCCTGCGGTATGAGACACAGTATCCAGAAACATTGAGCTGGGGCCGGGGTGGGGAGGGAGGGAACTGCTGAAAATTAGTGTTTCTTCTACCCTCTCATGATGACGAATCACAAACATGAAAACTTTCCTGCCATATTACTGACTGAAACCGAGAAATCGGAGGATGACTTGGGGTACCCCTGGCACCACAGTCGACACCCACCAGGCAGAGTTCTCAAAGATACGAGGCAACAGAAGTCATTCTCGAGGCTGGTACTCAGCCTCTGTCCTCCAAGCAAGTAACAGCCCCACCTCTCACTGAACTTGCATTTCCGGGGTCCTTGGGCCTGTGACAGCTGCCCGCCTCCTCTCAGCTTGTCCAGATCTTGCCCTTGACCTGTCTTCTGGATCTCGCTCTGCCTTCCAGTTCTGCATGCCTCTCAATATGGGTATTCTTCCAGGCAATGTCTAACTTAAAATCATAATACTTAAACTCCTCGTGGGCTTCCCCGGTAGCTGGTAAAGAACCCACCTGCACTGCAGAAGACCCCGGTTTGATTCCTGGGTGGGGAAGATCCGCTGGAGAAGGGATAGGCTACCCACTCTAGTATTCTTGGGCTCCTCTGGGGGCTCAGCTGGTAAAGCATCTGCCTGCAATGTGGAAGACCTGGGTTTGATCCCTGGGTTGGGAAGATCCCCTGGAGACGGGAACGGCTACCCACTCCAGCTTTCTGGCCTGAAGAATTCCATGGACTATTTCATGGGGTCACAAAGAGTCAGACATGACTGAGTGACTTTCACTCACTTTAACCTCCTCTTAACATCTTTCTAGGCATTCTATATGGCACCAAACATAAAGGGTATCCCCTTCATTTTTCTTTTATTTCATCAATTTCGATGACATGGAATCATAGAGAAGATGAGTGATTAAATGTCCAGTGGCACAGCACAGGCCTGGAAGAGGTCAGAATGACCTCTGACAGGACACAGGCTTTAATTATAGATCTAGAGGGCACATATAATGTTGACTTTGGAGTGAACACTCTTTTCAAATTAAGACAACTTCCTTTTCTTCCTGGCATCCTAAGAGTTACTGTCATGAGCTAATGTTTAATCTCAATCAATACTTTCTTGACTTATAACAAAATAATCACACAATGTTCTTTTATATAAAAAAGTAGTACAGAAAGTTATATTAAATCAATATTGCACTATACTCAATTGCTCGTGTGGTAACTTTTTTATATATTAATTAACTTGCTAATAATTTCTTTAGAAATTTTATACCTATTAAAGTTGTTGATAGTATTTTTCAGTATCCGTAAGGAACTATAATGATACCTTTTTTCATCCCTGACTATTTTATTTTCTTTTCCTTGTCCGACCTTGTCATTTCTAACAGACTTTTCAAAGAACAAAGTGGCTTGGATGATGGTGTCTGCTATATATTTGTTTAGAAATATTCACTATTTTCTGCTCTGCTCTTTATTTTCTTCCTTCCCATTAATTTCTTTCAGTTTAATCTTTATGAGACGGATATTCAGTTAATCAATTTTTAGACTTTATTCTAACATATGCATTTAAGGCTAAAAATTTCCATAAAGATGGCTTTAGTTGCATTTTACACATGAAATTTTGAGATGTCAAAATTTCATTATCATTCAGGTAAAAATACTTTCTAAATACCATTGTTATTTCTTCTTTGAGATATTTCATTATTTATGTAGAAGAATTGTTAATTTTTTAGTATAAAAATACTCAAGATTTTAGTGTTGTTTAGATCACTGTCTTGTCACTGATGTAGCTTAAATGAGTAATGATCAACTTTTAATCATCTGTAAGATTTTAATCCTTTCAAATATTTTGAGACTTGACTTCTGATCTGGTCAAGTTTGGTATATCCCATGTATATTAGAAAAAGATGGTTTTCTGGATTTGCTGTGTGTTCAGTGCTCTTTATGTGCCTATATCTAAAGTTTGTCATAGTGTTCAGACCTTCTAAACACTTGTTGTCTGCTCTATTACTGAAGGAGATAATCAAAATCGCTTACTATCTCTAATTAAAAAATTTTTTTCTTAGTTTCATTATTTTTGCTTTAATTAGCTCTTATTATTAAGTGGCTAAAACGACGATTATTATAACTTCCAGGTGAATTAAAGCTTTAACCATTGTAAAATATCCTCTTTATATCCTGTAATATTTTTGCTTTAAAAGTCATCTTAGTATTAATACAGTTACAACTACCTTCAGGCGGGGATGGAGGGACAACAGTGGCATCTGAATTTTATGGTTTTTTCCCAATTTTTTAACTTCTAACATCTTTATAGCCTTATATGTGTGCACATGTGTGTGTGTGTGTAGCATTAAGTTGGGTCTTATCCGATTTAACAACCTCTGCCCTTTAATTAGAACATTATGTCTATTTACAATTAATATGTTCTATTTACAGTTAATACAATTGCTAATATATTTAGATTGAAGTCTACTATACTACCATCTACTTAGCTTTCTGAGGATCAGTATCAACTTCAATTGTGGGTTTTAGAAAAATTCCGTTCAGTTTCACTTCAGTCGCTCAGTCGTGTCCGACTCTGCGACCCCATGAATCGCAGCACGCCAGGCCTCCCTGGCCATCACCAACTCCCAGAGTTCACTCAGATTCATGTCCATCGAGTCTGTGATGCCATCCAGCCATCTCATCCTCTGTCGTCCCCTTCTCCTCCTGCCCCCAATCCCTCCCAGCATCAGAGTCTTTTCCAGTGAGTCAACTCTTCTCATCAGGTGGCCAAAGTACTGGAGTTTCAGCTTCAGCATCATTCCCTCCAAAGAAATCTCAGGGCTGATCTCCTTCAGAATGGACTGGTTGGATCTCCTTGCAGTCCAAGGGACTCTCAAGAGGCTTCTCCAACACCACAGTTCAAAAGCATCAATTCTTTGGCACTCAGCCTTCTTCACAGTCCAACTCTCACATCCATACATGACCACAGGAAAAACCATAGCCTTGACTAGACGGACCTTAGTTGGCAAAGTAATGTCCCTGCTTTTGAATATGCTATCTAGGTATCTTAAATCAAACTTTGCATTGGTAAGTATTCTTCAAGATTTAAAAACAAACAAGGAAAACCTCTGCAATGCAGTCTTGTGAATGCAGTTACAGAGATGTATTAAAAAAATATATCAAGTTTTTAGCACCAGGAAAAATACTCAATATTTTGTAATAACCTATAATGGAAGAGAACGTTTGGCCTGTATCTCTATTTACCTACCTATCTGTAACTGAATCACTTTGCTGTACTCTTGAAACTAACATGACATTGTAAATCAACAATATTTTAATAAAAAATTTTAAAAAAATAGAGCAAGTGATGACAGCATCATAAGGACATGTGCACAGTCTCCTGAGAGGACCCCTGTGGAAGAAACAAAGCTCATGATGCCTGGGGTCAGAAGGAACGCAGGAGGCTCTGAGGAGGAGGGAGGTGCATTTCAGGAGGCGACAGGATGTGTGGCAAGCAGTGGTGAGATTAGTGAGATGGGCTCACGCTAGACCCTCAGAGCTTCACAGGGTTGTTGGCTGTGTTAGAAACCCACTTCCCAGTATAGAGGGCAATGCCATGGTCTGATTTATGTTTTTAATAGCTTACTCAGGCAACTCTAGTAAAAGCTGACGAGAAAATGCAAGAATGGAAGTGGGTGGATGGTAACGTTAGCCATTTTAGACTCCAAGAGACATCTCCCTGCCAAAGCCATGTCTTCCACTTGACAGAAGCAGGTGGAATTCAAAGTATCTCTCAGGGTGGAATCATTAGGAGATAATTAAGAATGACTCACATGGGAAGCAAGGGACAGGGTGCTGTTAATGATGGCATCGTCATTCCCGCTCACACAACACATGGATGTGAAGTGTTGGTAAGGAATTTTTATCTACAATGAAGTCTAATAATTATAGACCATTTATCAAACTTACTGATTAGCTTATCATTATCTTATTTTCATTACTTAATAAACTTTCCAAATTGCAAGCTTATGCAAACCTCTCACAGTTCTACAAACACCAGTCTTAAATGTTTTTCTTTTGCAGTTTTTGTGTTAAAAAGGATTTCAAAGAAAACTGAATGGTACCCTACATTCTACCCAATATTATCATTCTCAGAAAAGACATTTTAAGGTTTGGTCAGAAACCCTCTCAGTGGTTCATATCAGGTTAACACTGACTCTAAAAAAACTAAAACGCAAAAATTTTGTTCTCTTGCACTTCTCACAAGAAAACAAAATTGAAGTAGACGATTCTGCTGAACGACAATTTGCTTTCCCCTTAACACAAAGCCTCAGCACCACTACTTCCAAAAGAAGCTTTTCTATTATAGAAACCATCATGTTTCTCGCTGAAGTGATCACCCTCAAAACATTTATCGGGGCTGCCTTTCATCGAGGTTTTCAAGTTTTGACCTCTCTCTCGAAAAGAAAAGGATAAAGTCCCTAATGGAATTGTAAGATTGGTGAACAACAAAGTTTTTCTTTTCTTTCCCCCAGTTATAAAATGATGTGAAAAAACATTCAAAAGAAAGAATATTTTCTGAACATTAGAGAAACTTCATTTATAGGAGGGGGAAAAAAAAAAAAAACAACCACCCTCAACAATCATAAACTGCAAAGCACCAGTGAAAAATAATACACATTCCTCAGCTGCAAAAACCAAGTGATACAGACGCCAGAGGTCCCTGGAATGTAAACAACAGGCACGTGGGCTTCCCTGGTGGCTAATAAAAAAGTCTGCCTGCCAATACAGGAGGCGTGGGTTCGATCCCTGGTCCAGGAAGATCCCACACGCCTTGAAGCAACTAAGCCTGTGCACCCCGAACTACTGAGCCTGTGCTCTAGAGCCCATGCCACAACTGCTGACACCCAAAGGACACAGAGCCCCTGCTCCGCAATGAGAGGCCACCACAACGAGAAGCCCATTCACTGCATCTAGAGGGCAGCCCCTGCTTGCCACAGTGAGAGAAAAATCTGCACGGCAACGAAGCTTCAGCATAGCCACAGTAAAATACATAAATGAAATTTAAAAGTATTAAAAAATAATAAAGCATGGGCACGTGTGTCGGATTTGCAAAAAAGTTTTCAAGTTTTTCCATAACGTCCTATGGAAATGAACATTTTGGCCAACCCAATACATGGGAATGTGGAACAAGGAAGGGGGTGAAAGAGGAGGAGGGGTGTTGGGATCTCTCTTGCTTGCAATAGAGATGCTTCTCCTGGGGTTAAGGAACAAAGAGAGGAGAGAAAAAACAGCTGATGGATTAGACAGAACCTTGTTTTTCAAACAGCATGTCGTGAGCCAGTAATGAATGGCTTGTGACCGGAATTTATTAGGTAGAATAGCAGGTATCAGAGTACATCATATGAATAGAGGTAATATTTTATGAAATGTTTCACATATATGTGAATGTACTTTGTGAGGATGTGTAAATGCGTATTACTGATTTGTCATATAAAATGCTTTTAACTCTATGGGTGTGTGCTCAGCCACTCGGCTATGCCTGACTCTTTGTGACCCCACGGACTGACTGTCGCCCGCCAGGGTCCTCTGTTTATGGAATTTTCCAGGCAAGAACTCTGGAGCGCGTTGCCACTTACTACTCCAGGGGATCTTCCCGACCCTGGAATCAAACCCGTGTCTCCTGTGTCTCCTGCATTGGCAGGCAGACTCTTTACCACCGAGCGACCCGGGAAGCCCTTTTAACTCCGTGGTTTGTCACAAAAAGTGAGTCTGAGCTACAGTAGTTAAGGTTCCCTGCCCCCTTCTTCTACCAGGAAAGGACTGTCTGTTAAATATCTTTTGCTCATTTTTCACTTGGACTTCATACCTTCAAAATAAGACACCGAGCTTTCGCTTTATCCCTGTTCCCAGTCACAGAACAGAGAAGAAAATCTTGCTTCCAAGGTTTCAGAAGTTATCCCTGCCTTGTCTCACTCTGTGTCACATGGTGATTCTCCTTAAGTCGTCCTCAAATCCTTTAGCCACACTAGATCACTGGGCTTTCAAAGATTAGGGAGATCCTGTCTCTGTTGGGTATCTGTTTATTAGAGGGTCTTAAAAACTGGTATATGAGCTGGCTTTATTTGAAAGTACACTCCTATCTAAACTATTGTCCAATGAAAAGGAAAAAAAAAAAAAGGATACAGTGAATCAAAATCACTTCAATGCTGTATAAACTTGGGAAATTATTCATCCTCTCTGAGCCTTAGTTTCTTTCGCTCTAAATTAAAGTTAATACTACCTCTGTAGCCAGATTGTTGCCAGGAGTGGAGATGATTCCTGCAAAGTGCCCAACAAAAGTTAGGCATTTTGAATTATAATAACCCAAGAACCCAAGCACACAACTGCTTCTAAACCCTCTTCCGTATGAGCAGGCATCTTGCTTCCTACCCTCACGATGAGCACTTTTCATCTCTTTTCATCCCGAGCGCAACACGGGGCCTGACATCCAGTAGATGCTTGATAAAAGTTGACAGAATTGAATTAAAAAAAAAAAAGGTGGTGCTGTGTTTTCTTGATAACAGAGTGTCCCTACTACCAAAGCAATTATGAGGGCCAGTCTTCAGGCCCATATTAGCTTACTAGGCTTTCTGTGGACTAGGAGTGTAACCCCAACGGGAAACACCGACCACCCGAATGGTCTGACAACAAATGAAGTCAGGCTCCGTCAGGTGAGTCACATCTGCCCTGACAGGAAGTTAGTGCTTCTCTCTGCTCCAAATAAAAAAGCCAGTAATTGAAAGCACCCGGGGGTCAAGAGGAGCCTCGCACTTGGACTGAGGACAAACTGGTATTTTTGCTTGTCTTCAAAAGCAGAGACTGGGTTGATAAGAGAGAACAGTTGTTTTGCTCAGAAACAAGCCCATGACAGACTACATTGAAAAGAAAAGTCTGAAAGTGTTAGTCCCTCAATCGGGTCCGACCCTTTGTGACCCCGTGGACTGTAGCCCACCAGGCTCCTCTGTCCATGGAATTTTCCAGGCAAGAAATACTGGAGTGGGTTGCCATTCTCTTCTACAAGCGATCTTCCCGGCCCGTGGATCCAGCCTGGGTCTCCTGCATTAGAAGCAGGTTCTTTACCATCTGAGCCACCAGGGAAGCCCGTACTGAATAGAAGCCAATCCTTACTTTCTCTTCCAAACTTTCCTCTGCTCCCATCTCTACACACACACCTCACGCCCCTAAATCTGCATGCACTGAGCTGTCTTCCCAACCCCAGTCCCTCAGGTGGCAAGGCCTCTCTGAGTACTTGTCCAAACCGACCTCACCCGAGCCCCGCTCTCTGGTGACCACAGAGCTTCACCTGAGGCTGGAGGGGAACCTGGGTCTGAGCTTTCTCTTCTGTCTCAGAGGAAGTCCAGATATCGTTAACTCAAAACTTCTGTGCCACCAAATAAAACAGGCCATGTGTGTCTCCGTAAACAGTCGGTCATCTCTAAAGGACCCCGGGATATATGAAGGTGTGAAGTGTTCTCATCCTTCCATCTTCAAAGCGACAATGAAAACACAGTTCTTGGTCATCTAGCCTTTCCGGCTGACCCGAGGGTGGCATCTGCTTTCTCTTCTGCCTTTAGACTGCTTCACAGAAATGATCTTTGTATCAGATTTCTTTCTGCGTCCTCTCTTACACACACAAATAAGAGGCCCAGAGGAGGAGGAAACGGGAGGGTGGGGAGGACGGAACAGAATCCCATGGATGGCGTCCGCTGGAGGCCTGGGCTGCAGGCCCCCTGGTCTCCATGAAATGTCGGCTGAGAACGCTGGGCCTTCCTGCTTCTCCCCTCTGTTTTTCTGCCAGGCACCAGGGTCACACATTCCATAGAGCAAAGCCAAAGGTCAAAGGAGGAAAAATGGCAAGGAACTTTCAGGGACTTGTGGATTTTCAAAAGTTGATATCCTCGCTGTATGGCAGTGTGTGTGTTCCCTGGGGGTGTCTGCGTCAGAAGGATGTTTCAGAGGAAGATGTCTCCTCCAAAACAAACCATAGAAAGTCTGACATCCCCAATTCTCTCTTCTCTTTCAGCCAACGTAGTCATGTATGGATGTGAGAGTTGGACTACAAAGAACGCTGAGAGCTGAAGAACTGATGCTTTTGAACTGTGGTGCTGGAGAAGACTCTTGCCAGTCCCCTGGACTGCAAGGAGATCAAACCAGTCAATCCTGGAGGAAATCAACGCTGATTATTCGTTGGACAGACTGATGCTGAAGCTCCAATACTTTGGCCACACGACGCAAACAGCCAACTCACTGGAAAAGACCCTGGTGCTGGGAAAGATTGAAGGCAGAAGAAGGGAGCGAGAGAAGATGAGATGGTTGGATGGTAGTACCAATACCGTGAGTTTGAGGAAACTCAGGGAGACAGTGAAAGACAGGGAAGCCTGGTGTGCTACAGTCCATGGGGTCACAAAGAGTTGGACACAACTTAGTGACTGAACAATAACAACCTGGTCTGAGCCACACGGACCTCTGATAGGTGCAGGGCAGGATGTGGGAGGGGATGCCATATACACTGGTTGAAGTTTTCCTGGTAATGACAAGGGGCAATTGAACTACCGCCTTCTGTATGATCCATATATAACAGTGGATCAGCATTTGAACAGGTCCAGAAAATTTAGATGTTCATTATTAACTGAGGCCCTATATAGTGCCAGATGATAATTAAAGGCTGAGAAGACAGTGGCGAATAAGGTCCCCATCCTCATGGAAAGGGTATTTTTTAAAATTGCACAGACAATTTTATTAAGTGCATTTTACTTAGGCCTTGAAAGTTTGCCTGCAAGCCATGACAAATTAAGTAAATGAAAAAAATGTGGGCCCCCCCCCCAAAAAAAATGTGCTCCAGGCGCAACAAACAAACAATCAGAACTTCGAGAAAGAGAACGTGATCACAGTACACTACTTGGCTAAACTGTTTTAAAAAGGAAACACAAAAAACAAAATGCATGAAAGTTATGGTACACAAAAGGACACAAAGCATACGTAATTATGCTAGTCCATGAATTCTAGTGGTAACAGGAAAGAGACAAGCTAAAAGCTATTTCAAAAAGCAATTTCAAATAGTGTTGTGCTGCGAAGGAGGTAAAATGCGGTCAGTGGATGGAGTAACTGGATATGGAGTGGGGTTAGGAAGGTTGGGAGAAGGCGTCTAGGAGGAGTGCCTTTTCCTGCAGTTCAGACGGTAAAGAATCTGCCTGCAATGCAGCAGACCCAGGGTTCGATCCCTGGGTCAGGAAGATCCCCTGGAGAAGGAGGGAATGGCTACCCACTCCGGCATTCTTGCCTGGAGAATCCCACAGATTAGAAGAGTCTGGTGGTCTACAGTCCATGGGATCGCAGAGAATTGCACATGACTGAGCGACCACAGTTTCACTTTCTAGGAAGAGCTGGAAGTTTAAGGATCAGAAGAAGCCACCAAGCTCTGGTAATGCAAATGCCCTGTGGCCATGTGCAGGGGAAGTCTGACGTGGACACCTGGAGTCTGCTAAACAGCGAGCAGGTGGCATGTGGAGGGAAGTCTGACCTGGACACCTGGAGTCTACTAAACAGCGAGCAGGTGGCATGTGGAGGGAAGTCTGACCTGGACACTTGGAGCCCGTTGCTAAACACTGAGCAAGTGGCACAAGGAAAGGTCACGGGGCAGGAGGGCCAGATCCCATGGGGGCTTGTGGACAGTGAGGAGTTCCCATGTCACTTTCACAGCAAAGGGGGCCACTGCAGGGGACCTAAATCAAAATGCAATAAAGCCCCTTTACCTCCTCACTGCGTGTCTCCAGCTCAGCGCCTTCTATGGATCCATGCCTCCCAAGACTGCAGATTTCCAGGGCACAGAGATGTGGGCCCTGCACCCCCAATTTCTGCTTTTTTAAATTATTATTTGTGAAAAATACTTAATTAAGCCTGAACTTTTGAGGACTTCCCTAGTGGTCCAGTGGCTAAGACTCTGAGATTCCAACGCAGGGGGCCCGGTTTTGATCCTGGGTCAGGGAACAAGATCCCACAGGACGCAATTAAGGATTCCACACGCTGTAGGGAAGACGGAAGATCCTGTGGGCCACAACTAAGACCAGGGGCAACCAAATACAACTTTAAAATAAATAAAAATACTGAACTATGATGATAAACTGTTTACATCTAAATAAACCTATCATTCAAAGAGCCTCTTAAGGGACTTCCCTGGTGGTCTAGTGGTTAAGACTCTGCAGTTCCCATGCGGAGGGTACGGGTCTGTTCCCTGGTCAGGGCACTAAGATCCACATGCTGAGGGGTGTGGTCAAAAGGTAAAAAAAAAAAGGAGGAGAGAGAGATCTTTTGCCTACCACCAGCCTCAGGAGATGGTGATGGACAGGGAGGCCTAGCGTGCTGCGATTCATGGGGTCACAAAGGGTCAGACACGACTAAGAGACTGAACTGAACTGAACTGAACTGAGCCTCACCATTCTTGGGTGTTTCAGAACGGCTTCAACAGCGAGACACAGGAACTAGAAAACAGTTGTGTGTGTGTGCATGCTCAGTCGTGTCTGACTCTTTCGTGACCCCGTGGACTCTAGCCCACCAGGCTCCGCTGTCCATGGGGTCCTACAGCCAAGAATACTGGTATGGGTTGCCATTTCCTTCTCCAGGGTATCAAACCCATATTTCCTGCATTAGCAGGATTCTTTTACCACTGAGCCTCCAGGGAGGCCCCAGAAAACAGGCAGAAGAGTACAAATTACTCCAAATCATCCTTCTCACAAATCCCTCGGCTTGACTTGCCCGGCCTTGATGTCAGATTGAATTCCCTGGAAGTGAGTGTCTTCTGCACAGTATCTCAGATACAAACAATGTGGGCCGGACTAAATGGCTCTCTTCCCGTATGCGCTGTCAGCATGTCCCTTTGGACCAATTGAGGATTATTGTTTCAACAAGGCATGCAAGCTCACTGTTTGTTAAGCTGGCTCAGCCGACCATTAAATCATAGGAGAGATGGACCTGGCCCATCCTCTTGCCTCCGAACTGGATCACTTCTCCAAGAATGCCACCCTCGGTCCAAAGACCAACTGGAGAACAGGCTCTTTAGCAGTCTGAATTCCATTTTCCTGGAAGGAAGAGTCCTCTAATACAATCACCTACTTTTGTCAAGTTAACGTCCCTTAGTCTATACCTGCTTTAGTTCCGTTAAATGAAAACAAACCACAGACAAAAGTACGGAAGTGAAATGGCTTCAAAGAGGCAGAGAATCCATAGAAGAACACATTAACTTAATTTGTACCCCTAGATAAATGACAAGATATGTACGTAAGGGGAGCAAACTTTTAAAAAATTCATTAATGGTGTGTGAAGATGAAAGTTATCTCTGGCTGAAAAGGTAACTGATAAAAGACATCAAAGAGAATGCTCTGGAAGTGCACTTGCTAAATAATCACCAGATGAGACAGACAGAGGTGCAATCTGGCTTTGCTTTCGTCTTGTTGATCCCAAGAGTATGCTTTCATTTTGAAATACTGGTGAGCAAACCACGCAGGAAGTTTTACAATTTGGAATGACTAGTTTGAGTTAACAACGGATGATCATGCGTGCTAAGCTGCTTCAGTCATGTCTGACTCTGTGCAACCCCATGGGCCATAGCCCACCAGGCTCCTCTGTCCAAGGGACTCTCCAGGCAAGAATACTGGAGTGGGTTGCTATGCACTCCTCCAGGGGATCTTCCCCACCCAGGGATTGAACCTGCATCTCTTAAGTCTCCTAGATTGGCAGACAGATTCTTTATCACTAGTGCCACTAGTGTGTAACTGATATAAAATGCTGTTCTGAAATAAGGCTTTAAGAAACTAAGCTTAAATTCCTGATAAACACATGTGAAAACAGGATATAAGCTTCTCTTTCAGAGGAAATATTGGGGAACTGCCACAGATTCTTTTTAAATCAAAAATAACAAAATTCTGTTTAAAAAAGAAACCACCAAAAAACCCAAAACAATTTATTTAGAACTATTCCAGTTTCAAATGACAGAAACCCAATCCAAAGTAGCTAAAGAAAAAAAGGAAAATTTATTGGCACACTTAACAGAAAAGTCCAAAGGATAACATATTCAGGAATGGCTAGATCTAGGCACTTAAATTATATTATCAGAAATCTTCTTCATTCAGTTAAAGCCTTAGCTATGGTTTTGTTTTTAAACAGGTTATCATTAATAGAACCAAAATAATTACCAGCAGTCTAGATTTCTGCTGTATCATATAACAACCTCAAGCTTAAAACAAAAATAAAACAAAATTCTTCCATGAGTTCAAGAAATACTTTAAGATTGGTCTCATTAACCTGGCTTCCTTCACATGCTAGCTCTGTGGTCTGCAAGCAGGGTGAGGGAGTAATACTCTGAGTAAGATGACGTCAGCACCACTTGACTTCCGCAAGTTAACAAGAGACCTAAGGAAACCTTAGACCTCAGGCTCCCTAAGGAAAACTTGAGATCTTGTTACAAGGAAAGGAATGCACGCCATCACGTAAGACCAAGAGATATCTACTGTATATCTACTGTTCCCTCCATTCACCTGTTTCCTCCTTTTTTCATCGAAATCCTATCCAAATTGATTTCAGCTACACCCTCCAGCAACCCTCGCCCCACCAAATTCTACTGGATTGCTCACTTCAAAGTGGTTAATTAAAAAGAAAGCCTTTGTTCAGACTCTCACCCATTGGTTTCAGACCCCCTCCTGGTTCTCCCACTGACTCTTGTGCTTCCCTTTGCCGCAGAAGTCCCTACACTTTTTGAAACTGTCTGCTTATGTATTCATGTTAAATATAACAAACTCCCCAAGGCTTTTCATCCTTGCCACCTAGGACCACCCTTGGCATAAAAACAGCAAATAATTGTGGTTGAGAGAGACAGTTCTGTCTTATAGTGTATCAGTGAGTCTGTTATAAGATCGATCATACTGAATTTAGCAATGAAAGTCTCCAGAAGACCTTGCATCTTAACACCTCTATCTTGTAAATAGAAATTTGAAAATTCAGTCGCTGAGAAATGAATTGTTACCTAGTCTCGAAAGCCCAACTCAGACAAGAATAGCAAAACATTAGCTGCTATTTTAAAATATTTTAAAATAATTCATTAGGAAGTGCTCACCCCTCTGTTCAACCCACAACCTAGCAAAATAACTTGATTGCAACTTTAACTCCATTTTACGTTTTCAGCTTACAGTGTTGACTTCACAAAAACAGGAGTTCTGTGGTTCACAATGACCAAAGACACTTCATGTCAAAATAGCTATAGATCAGTAATACATGCTTTTTCAGATGATGTCATTTTAAACACTACTTAAATTGACAACCACTTAAAATATGAACAGTATAAGTGGATTCTAGAGGATGCTGCTCTGCAGCCTGCAAACGTACACAAGCCCTGAGCCTCACTCACATCTGTCTCCTCCTCAGCGTCAGAATAAAATGAGGATTATCTCACAAGAACCCGGTTCTCAGTTTAGAACCATCCAGTTCAAGTGGAACTCCGTGATCAAGCCCTAAAAGCTGTACTGAACCCCACATCGAGGTCCTGTGGGTTCAGGAAAGACTGATTCTGAGGTCCCAGGAGCAAGAGGAAGAGAAACCAATACTAGGTAGGGAAGATCTGGGGTTGGGTATCTTACACACATATGGCGGGTGTCCCACCATACGCAAGTTTTCATGCAACATGGGGTCTTCCTTCAGAGCTCACCATCCCCTGGTTTCTGGAGAGAAAAATGGCCCGAGCAGGACTTCTCAAGAGATGGTGCAGGCAGGCCGAGAACCACATTTGCCGTTCTTTATGGGCAACTTAGGGCCACTTCAAATCGAGTTTTGCCCACACATCTTTCTCTTCTTGTATCTGATTGCAGACAAGGTACATCTCTCCCTTCTTGAAATAAGATGCAATCTCACTCTTCAGAGAATCAACTACCATGGAGACACTGAGAGAGAACTATCACTGGCCTGGTTGCTACGTGAGAAAACGAAACCTCAGAGAAGTGAAGTAGCTTTCCCACAATAATGTGCTCCAAGACCCCAATTCTCCATCTCCTTCCAGAGGTTCTAAGGGTTATCTTCAGGATACTTATTCGTGGCAAAGGAGCTGCGCTTAATGTTACTAAGAGAGTTAATCTTGGATGAACCTTTTCAGATGTTACAAAAGAAACTTAAACCACCAATTTATGCTATTAAAGAAAGGGTTTCATATGACAAAATATGCCTCAACTGTTGAAAAGTTGAGACTATAAACAACCCATATTTAGAGAGTAAATCCCTAATGTATTTGTGTCTTATCCCAGCAACATCCTTCAAGCACTCTAATAACCGAAGAGACGTTTTTTTTTTTTTTAAGTAACTTTAAAGAACTCTCAAAAACACACTCAATCCTAAATTTAATTTCGCTTGGCTTTCTAAAATAAAATCAAAATCACAGATGCCATCCCCTCAAGACATGCTTTCTCAGATCCTCCTCCAAGCACCACACACCCGCAGAACACAGAAGGAGCTGACATTTGACGTGAGGGCTCAGAATGGGGTGATTAAATCAAGTCTGGGGGACTGCTTATCTTCTAAAAAAATTACATGGCGTATTTCTGCTCCAAGAAACTGCTGACCTTTTAAAGCAAACAAAGCATTTTTATATGCCCGAAACATTTTTTTTAATCTTAAAAGGTACATTATAATTTGGTCAAATTTAATAGTTGTAGGTTTAATAAGTTGCAACCATCACTGATTCTGCTGGACGGCAAAGCAAAGGAACATTTGCTATCCTAACACCATATAAATCACACATTACATCATGATGACCCAATCTCCCACCAGGCTGTTACTAGCCTCCCGGCTCCCACAGGCTTCCTTCCACGGCCACACCTGCCCACAGCAACGGGAAGGCGGCCCAGCGCAACTGCGCATGCGCAGCAGCCCAGCCGCCTTGAGACCGGACTTAACACGTGTAGCAGTGAGCTTAGAGTCCCTGATGTCTCAACTGGTGGAGAATCTGCCTGCAATGCAGGAGACCTGGGTTTAATCCCTGGGTTGGGAAGATCCCCTGGAGAAGGGAAAGGCTACCCACTCCAGTGTTCTGGCCTGGAGAATCCCATGGACTGTATAGTCCATGGGGTCGCAGAGTCGGACACAACTGAGCGACTTTCACTTAGTGTCTTTTTAAATTTTCTTCAAAAAGCTTAACTCCTCTCCACTGCACTTTTTCAGCTGAGTGAGCAGCCGTTCTATAAGGAAGCTGGACTTGGTTCTTAGCCGGCCTGACCGCTGCCTGATGCTCCGTGCCCAACTCCTCTCCCCAACTTCTGCCAGGAAGGAGCAAGCGACCTGTAGCCCGGATCCTCTGAGAGATTTCTCATGTCTCCCCAGCCCTCTTTGAGGGTTCTGATTTAAGGAAGAAAATGCTTAAGTATTTACTGACAGCCCCCACCTCTCCATGGGAGACATTTTCTGATGTCAGGGAAGTGGCGTGCCAGGGAGGCCACATGCCAACCCAGCTTTGAAATTCCTCGAAGCCACAAAAGAGGGCCCACCTCTGCTCTGGGAGGCAAACAGTGCACCATAATATATCTATTAACCTGAGGCTCTTAGTTAAAGGAATGCAGCTTTGACTGTATTCTAAGAACCTTCCTCCTTCCCTTCTCATTCTTCTTTCCTCCCCTTTTTCTCATAGACACAGAATTTTAGGGTCAGGAGAGACTGATGGTTAAATCATTCAGCTCCCGTGGCTGTATACTTTCTCCTCCCTGTGTTTCCACTGCGTCTCCCCACCCCTGCTTGCTTCCTGCACCCTTCCTCCCTGAGGCCTACAGGGTAGGCAGAGGCAGGATGCTGCCCTCCTGGGATGAACAGCAGGACTCAGACAGCCCTGAGGTCACATAAGGGTTTGTGTGTGATGCCTGCTCAGTCGTGCCTGACTCTTTGTGACCCCAAGGACTACAGCCCGCCAGGCTTCTGTGTCTATGCAAGTGGAGTGCCCATGCTGGAATGGGCTGCCATTTCCTTCTCCAAGGGATCTTTCCAGCCCAGGGATAGAACTCACATCTCCTGCGTTAGCAGGTGGATGATTTACCGCAGAGCACCTGAGAAGCCCGGCATAAGGGTTTAGGCCATGTCATAATTTGAGGTTCAGGACCAAGCCACCCGAAAGGACCTACCTGACTGCATGGCCCTTGGTCTGTCTTAGCACATGACAATGAGACTGGGTGCTCCATTTCTATTGAATAAATGGATAAATTGTTTATTCGATAAATAACATACTTGAAGACCATCATTCTCTTTTAAAATAGAAACACACCCATAGGAGAATTAAGGGAGGCGCTTTCTTTGGTCACAAAGACCTTATTATGAACTGTTTCATCAAAGTACTTTTCCCTGATTCAGTAAGCCAGAATTGGAGGAGAAAAATGAGATTTTGTAGCGACACTGAGAGGGCCAAGGAGCAATAATTTTGGAGGCTGGGCTATTCTGTACGTGGGCAGGTGGAAGGTTGAGGATGAGAGTTGAGAGGTCTTGAAACAAAACGGGAACTGTGGGGGCAAGCTAAGGACACAATGGGCTCCTGAAGGTAAGAGAGGACACCAGGAGATGGGAAAGGTATATAGAAAGGAGAGATGGCAACAGCAGAGAACATGAGCATCACTATGACCATTTGGATTAGCATTATACAGCTATAGTTAACAGCACCTATGTACTGAATCGCAGAACCTGCATTGAGTGGCCCACGACAAGTCAATGGTGAATGCAGGACTACCACCATTCAACAAGTCTTAATTTTCCCAGACAAACAAACAAACAAAAACTGCTCCATAAGACAGACTGGGCTTGACCTTCGGCAGCTGTGATGACTAAGTCTGAAAACTCATACTTTACTGGGGTCAAATACAGTTTCTCAGAACTGCGTCACTAAAGTATATCTGCCTCCTTCCTTTTCCATTTTATTAGTATGACTTGGTTTTGCTTCGGTTTCTGGTTTTACTAATTGTTAGGTCCCAAGTAGATAAGGACGAGTGGAGGGATTAAAGGAAAAGCAGGATGATGAAGCAAAAAGCCCAGCATGAATCGGGTACATGGCGATGTTTACCTAAGGCAGACACACTAAAGTGCTGGCTTGTTTTTGTTACTGTTTCCATTCTAAGCCCAGAACACTGTGAGAAAGCACAAAGTTATCTTTTCAAGAACATTAATGCTACTTGGGAAAATATAAATAATGACAGGTAGGTCACTGCAATAATATAATAAGTATACGAGGCATTCCTCATTATTTCCAAAGAGATTCCACAATCTCCTTTGGAAATTCTAAAGAGATTTTCCCATCCCTTCCAAGACGTATACAAGATACAAAAAAGTAGGTGGGACATAAAGGTGCATCTGTACATCAGTAGAAACAACACAGACAAAACAGGGTGCGATATTACTAACTTTTGCAGTAGTCCTAATTGAAATCCTGTTTCTGCCTACATTTATTTCAAAAGAAATCCCTCAGTGGCCCATATATAATTTAAATGACATACCAGAAGATTGTTAGAATTAATAAACTAAGTCATAAAGGGTACAAAGTCAACACATAAAAATAAGTTGTGTTTTGAAATGATAAAAAAAGAAATATCTGAAAAATGTTATATTTTAAGAAGAAATAAAGAATACCATAGATGTTACAATAGGGTCAAAAATAACAAAATATTTAGGAATAAATTTAACCAAGGGGTGAAAGATCTATATGTTGAAAATTATGACACTGATGAAAGAAACTGAAGCAGATACAAATAAACAGAAAGAAATTCCAAGTTCATGCATTGGAAGACTTAATATTATAGTCAATACTACCAAAAGTGAACTATGGATTTAATGCAATCCCTACCAAAAAAACATTTTTAAATCCACCCTAAGATTCACAGGGGACTCTAAATAGTCAAAACAACCTCAACAAAGCACAAAGTAAGAAGTCTCATACTTCCTGAATTCAAAACATGGCCAATAGGATAGGAAAACATCACTAAGCATTAGGGAAATGCAAACTAAAACCACAGTGAGCTATCACCTCACACTTCTTAAAATTGCAATTAGCAAAGCAGACAAGAAATAACGCATGTAAGAATTAAAGATTTTAAAATTTAAAAAAATAAATAAATAAATAAAAAATAAATTAAAAAAAAAAAAAAGAAATAACACGTTAACAATGATACAGAGAAAAAGAAATCCCACTGCACTTTTTAAAAAAACTTATTTACATGAGAGGGATAATCGTTCTACAATGTTGCGGTGGTTACTGCCATACATCAACATGAGTAGTCACAGGTATATATACGTCGCCTCCCTCTTAAACCTAAAGAGCCTGTTGATGAAAAGTGAAAGCGGAGAGCGAAAAAGCTGGCTTAAAGCTCAACATTCAAAAAAACTAAGACCATGGCATCCAGTCCCATCACTTCATGGCAAATAGACGGGGAAACAGTGGAAACAGTAACAGACTTATTTTCTTGGGCTCCAAAATCACTGCAGATGGTGACTGCAGCCATGAAATTAACAGACGTTTGCAAGAAAGGCTATGACCAACCTAGACTACATATTAAAAAACAGAGACATTACTTTGCCGACAAAGGTCCGTCTAGTCAAAGCTATGGTTTTTCCAGTAGTCATGTATGGATGTGAGAGTTGGACTATAAAGAAAGCTGAGTGACGAAGAACTGATGCTTTTGTGGAGTTGGAGAAGACTCTTGAGAGTCCCTTGGACTGCAAGGAGAGCCAACCAGTCCATCCTAAAGGAAATCAGTCCCAAATATTCATTAGAAGGACCGATGCTGAAGATGAAACTCCAATATTTTGGCCACCTGATGTGAAGAACTGACTCACTGCAAATGACCCTGATGGCTGGGAAAGATTGAAGGTGAGAGGAGAAGGGGACAACAGAGGATGAGATGGTTGGATGGCATCACCGACTCAATGGACGTGAGTTTGGGTAAGCACCGGGAGTTGGTGATGGAAAGCCTGGTGTGCTGCGGTCCGTGGGGGTCACAGAGAGTTGGACACGACTGAGCAACTGAACTGAACTCTTGGACCTCCCTCGTACCTCCCACCCCATCCCACTCCTCCCCTGGAGCATCTTTATGGGAATGTAAACTGGTGCGGCCACTACAGAAAACAGAACATTAAAAATACAGCTATAGTATGACCCATCTATCCCATTTTGGGGTGTACAGCCAAGGAAAGCTAAGAGAGATCTGCGCCTCCATGCTGACTGCAGCTTTATTCACAACAGGCAAGAGGCAGGAACAACCTGATGTCTGACACTGAGGGAATAAACAAAGTAATGTGTACATATAGTGTAGAATATTAATTTAGCCACAAGAAAGGCAGAAATCCTGACTTTCGTGATAACATAGAAGGACCTAAGGGTCTCATGCTAAATGAAATAAATTGGATGGGAAAAGATAAGCACCGTGTGTTCTCACTTACATGTGGGATCTAAAAAAGCTGAAATCACAGAAACAGAAAGTAGAATGGTGGTTATCAGGGGCAGAGGGGTGGGGAAAACAGAGAGATGCCAGGTCAAAGGGCACAAACTTCCAACTGTAAGACAAATTCTGGGGGAGTCAACGCACAGCATGGCAACTATAGTTAACAGCACTGAATTATACACACACACGCACACATATACATATATGAATGTTGTTACGAGAGTCGATCTTAAATATTGTCACCATCAAAAATGCTAATTATGTGAAGGGACAGAGATGTTAACTAATCATATTATGGTAACCATTTCACAATATGTACATGCATCAAATCACCACACTGTATACCCTGAACTTACATATATGTTAATAACATCGCAATAAAGTTGGGGGGAAGGGAGGGAGTTACGTATGTATAAGTACTACATGATTTACAGCACTTTACATTCATAATCTCCTCTGATGTTTATAGTTTTTTCTGAAGCTCTCACTCTAAAATGATGAAATTGGTACCCAAAGGACTAGTGTAACCACTACAAGGATACACAGCTACCGGTCATAAAACCAAGAACCAAACCTGGTCTTCCAGCCCAATATACTTCCTGTTGCATTAGCAAAATTTTCGTTTTCTTTACTTACATAAATTTCCAGAATACAGCACTCTAAACCCAACATCTGTATACACTACAAAGTGATCGCTATTGCAAGCGCTATAGCTACTGCGAGTTACCGTCTGTCACCATACAGTTGACACCACCTACTTTACCCATTTCACTCACTGCCCAACTGCCTTCCCCTCTGGTAACCACTCATCTACTCTCTGTGTCTATGAGTTTGTTTTTATCTTTTTTGTTAATTTAGTTTTTTAAATTATACATATGAGTTAGAACATATGGGCTGCCCTGGTGGCTCAGACCTACAATGCAGGAGACCTGAGTTCAATCCCTGGGTGGGGAAGATCCTCTGGAGAATGAAATGGCAATCCACTCCAGTACTCTTGCCTGGAGAATCCCATGGACGGAGGAGCGTGGTAGGCTACAGTCCATGGGGTTGCAAAGGGTTGGACACGACTGAATGACTTCACTTTCACTTTAGAACATATGGTATCTGTTTTTTGCCACCTGACTTATTCCACTCAGCATAACACCTTCCAAGTCCATCCATGTTGTCTCAAATGGCAGGATTTCATTCTTTTCATGGCTGAGTAGTAGCTCACTATATTTTTACCAGATCATCTTTATCCATTCATCCTTCAATGCAGACTTCATGTTGTTTTCCTATCTCGGCAATTGTAAACAACTTGCAATGAACACCAACATTGTTCATTCATTGCAATGAACACCGACATTGTTCATTCATTGCAATGAACACCGATGTGCATACGTGATTTCCAATTAGTGTTTTCATATTCTTCGGATCAATACAGAAAATTAGAGTAACTGGACCATATGGAGGACCCATAACTTAATTTTTGGAGGACTCTCCATATAGTCTTCCATAATGACTGTGCCAATTTCCAGTCTCATCAACAGTGTATTAAGGGTTCCCTGTTCTCTACATCTTCCCCAACATTTGCCATTTTTCGTCTTTTTTTATAATAGCCATTCTAACAGGTGTGAAATAATATCTCATGGTGGTTGTGACTTGTATTTCCTTAATATTTAGTGATGTTGAGCATCTTTTCAGGCACCTGTTGGCCATCTGAATGCCTTCTTTGGAACAATGTCTATTCAGGTCCTCTATATATTTTTTTTAATCAGATTATTATTTTGCTGTTATTATTGATTTGGGATATAAACCCGTTATTGCATATATGATTTGTGAATATCTTCTCCCATTCAGTAGGCTACCGTTTCATTGATGGTTTCCTTCACCAGGGAGAAGCTTTTAATTTGATACAGTCCCATTTATTTTCCAGCAACTTTTAAAATTTTCCAAATTGGGCTAATTATACCTTGGAAATAATTAAGACTTCCGAGACATTTTGAAAGTACAAAGAAGCTTTATCTATAACAAAGTGATACTTGTATTTTTAACATGTCTTTACACCCAAGAGTTTGAGTGTTGAATGATACATTCCTGTCCATAGGTATCCTTAAGACACTAAACTCTAAAATATACATCAACACCAAACTCAGAAATCCTTCAAAAGTAAAAAGAAGTTAGGATCAAGGAGAGAAGCTATGAAGAAGAGGGCTATGATGGCACCACCTTGGCTGTGTCCTATTCATCGCAGGAAGGGCAACACCACCGGTGTTCCATGCGTCCTCCACCATCCACGCTCTCAACCCTTGTTTCTCTGCCTTGGACCCAACTTTGCTAATTTCACAGTACGGGACAATACTTCTTTGTATTATTTAAAGTACTCTATTTAGGCCCATTGACTCCACTAATTAGTCTATAAATATTGGACCTTTACCCACCGCTTTGGTAAGCGAGATAATTTCGGGGGAAAGGCCAAAGCCTTTATGGTCAATCAGATGACCAGAGAGGGAGTATGGTCTTTCAGCCGAGGACAATAGACAACATTCTGTGGCGAGACAGAAGCTATTAGCAGGATCAATATTTCTCCCAGCACCTTAATAAATCATTGCATCAGAGCCCCGACACAGGAGGGAGACCTCAGTCTACCTATGTGGAGGCTTCTAAACTGGAAAATAAAATTCCGTTTAAACTAACAAAGACTTAATTGGCACACAAAGGATATGACAGGTGATGGCCTCTGGGTTCTGAGTGTGTTCAGAGTTTTTAAATTATTAGTGGGGGAAGAAAGGCAGAAAGGCAAAGAACGCTGCTACTCTCCGGGCTGCACATTTACAATTTGCAACTGGTAAATATGTATGAATCTGCTCCACTAGCTCGGCATGACATACAGCTCGAGAGAGACAGCACAGAGCAGAGGAAGCCTGCAGGGAAGTTCAGTGGCTATAATCCACCTCCCTGACACTTAACAGTCCTCAAACTTCCTGGATCTCCTCTTACTTAAATACTCCCCTTTGAGAAAGGTTTCTTAACATGAAAAGTATTTTGATGCCAATGGACATTCAAAGCATAGCCAAAAGTGTCCCACGCTTAGCTCTAACTATATCACGAGGCGTAAATAACAGTCAATCCTAAAGGAAATTAACCTGTATATTCTTTGGAAGGACTGATGCTGAAGCTCCAATTAGTTGGCCATCTGATGCGAAGAACTGACTCACCGGCAAAACCCTGATGCTGGGAAAGATTGAAGGCAGGGGGAGAAGGGAGCGACAGAGGATGAGATGGCTGGATGGCATCATCGACTTGAGGGACATGAGTTTGAGTAAACTCCAGGAGACAGTGAAGGACAGGGAAGCCTGGCGAGCTGCAGTCCAAACAATTGCAAAGAGTCAGACACGACTGAGTGACTGAACAACAACAAAAATAATTGCATCTGCTTTATAAACTTCTAACCTCCCCTGTTCTCTTTGATGTTTACAAGGAAACAAGCAAGCAATTAAAAATAGTTACTAGGCCTAGCTGTCCAATTATTTTAACCATAGAACTAATTATTTTTCTTTTCTGATAAATACCCAAAGACAAAAGAAACATTTTGCAGTGATTGACACAGGGAACATTAGGCTTTCTGTTAAGGACATTGTATCTCCTTTTTTTATACAGATGATAGTGAATACAGACACTACTTTTGATTCCACTACGACTTTTTCTTTGTGCTACAATGTTTAATTAAAAACTTTTTTTTCTTATAATCACAAATGGTTTTACTGTAGGTCTTTCAAATCATACAGCAAATGAAAGCTGAGAACTAAGAGGTCACACCAGGAAATTTGTTTAGAAAAGGCTATAGCTGTCAAACCTGCAACAAAAGAAAGCCAGGCTCCCTAACAGCTTAAGATATTCTTCATGATTGATGAATTCTTTCATTTCACAAACATTTATCAGATGTTTAAATATAAGTTTGATAAGAATTATATCAAAGGAAAGTTCCCAGAAGGTTCTATCCTCAAAGAGAGCTCGACAATCTAAATGGACACAGGGAAGATACACAACATCAGAAAGTTATACAACATTACCGGATTTAAATTATAATACAAAATAACACTCAACTGTCACAAGCACGTAATCATGTGCCAAAGAGGGGCTACAGCAAAACTTAAATAGAAATCTCTACTGGCAGGAGTTTTTAGGGAAAGGACTAGGGAAAAAGATAACACAGCTGAGTGAGACAGGATTTGAGTGGGTGAAAAAGAACACTAAAATATTCCTGAAGGAAAAGCAAGACAAGCCAGTGAAAGCACAGAGTCCATTGTGAGGCTGAAGGTTCACGCGGCAGATCAGAGCAAGCAAGGGCAGAAAAGTCCACCCAAACGACCAGGAAGGGAAGAGGCAGGACCGCCTGAAACTCCAGGTGAGAAAAGTTTATGATGGGAGACGAGACGGAGAGTCACAAGATGCTCCGACAATCTCCAAGTCCAGGAGCATCTGGGGTATAGAAACTTCAAAGGAAGGATGCCCTCTCTACATAAGAGGCACGTTTCATGTATGGCCAGAGTTGCAGAAAGAAGCCGGAGCTTTCAGGAGACGAAGGAGCAAGCCACAAGTTCAGAGAAGGGGCGCTGGGGGCATGGTTCCTGCAGAAGGAACTCCTTGATGGGGATACAAGTGAGGGTATGTGAGAGGACCCCCTGCCTGGATGGTTTCTGCGACAGGAGGGACAAAGGTGGCAGAGATGAGAAGCACAGGGATTTTGACTGAATGCAATCCAGTGTCACAGGTTCTGGGGCTTCACTCTGTACTAGAAATAGCACCTTCCTTCAGCCTCGCCTGTCACTGGCAAGAATCATCTCCTAAGAGATGATCTTTACATCTCAACCAGCCCCATTCCAACAGCTGAAAGAGCTGGGCTGAAAGCAGAAGATTCATTTTGTGGCTGAAGTAGAAAAAACAGGAATGGGGAGAAACATGTTGGTTAGGAGGTCACCCCTCATGGGGTCTACAGGATTCACTAGAATGGGCAATCTTCCACCCAAATCCCCTGCCTTATGAAGTTCCAGGAAGTCCAGGCACAGTGATCCACTGAGGGAAATCGCATCAAAGAGAAGAGGCGGAGGGGTCCTGGCTGTGAGAGCCGTGCCCCTTGGGCCAGTGCCGCTTGAAGACTGGGTCTCTGGTGCGTGCTGAGGGCTGGGAACCAACGTGGCGGTGGGCTGTCAATAAAGCAGCGTCTGCCGCTTCGGGTGCCTCCGGGGGAATGCCTCTGCCAGGCACTGAGCAGGCAGCTGCCCTCGTGGCACCACAAGCAACTTTCTGATGGCTGTCAGTGTTTCAGGAGAAAGGCCCTCAGCTTTTGGGTCAGTGCCGGGGCTTGACTGGTTGGGAGAATTCTGCCCCGAGGTCTCCAGTGTGACTTGTTTGTCTGGCGTCCTTGATCAAGCAGCAGTGGATCCGAGAACAATTAGCTGTTTGTTCATCTCCGTGAGGCTGAGCCAGGCTGGACGGGCGATCCAGCCGGACTTAGGCTCCGGCACCCCACTCAAGGAGTCAGGATGCGCCCAGGGTTTGTGTGTGGTGGGCGACAGGGCAAGACCAGCGTTTCTATTGCGGATCACAGTGAATTAGTCACTGATTTGCCTTCGTTGCTCTGACAAGCTTTATTTATTTTTGCCTCTGTGACAAGGAGACACTCCCACCTTTCAATATTAAATAGACTGGACAATTAATTATTTTTTCATTCTCTGTTTCCACACTCTTCCAAGTAAAGGGCAAAGTGGATCATTATGGCAAATTACAGATGTTAATTAACAAATAACAAAAAGATTGAAGAGAAGTAGATTTGTGTAAAAAAAAAATTACTGAATTAAAAAAAATGTTTTCTTTCTTTTTTTTTTTTTAAATCTTTAATTCTTACATGCGTTCCCAAACATGAACCCCCCTCCCACCTCCCTCCCCACAACATCTCTCTGGGTCATCCCCATGCACCAGCCCCAAGCATGCTGCACCCTGCGTCAGACATAGACTGGCGATTCAATGTAGCAGAACTTCCTTTTACCAGCCCGTCTTGGGGACTGAGCTATCTTTCTTAGCTATCTTTCTTACGAAACAGCGTTTCTTTTCTGCCACATGATCTACTTCTCTCCGCTAACAACACTTCATCCCTTTTTAAAAAGGATGAAAGCAACATAAGAAAACTTGTTTTCGGCCTCCCTAGCCCTTGTCCTCTTCTCTGAACCATGTGGCTTCCATTACACAAAAAGGTGCCACAAATGAACAGAAATATGTTACCAGGGACGCATCCTCAGTTCACTGCACCACTCGCTCAGCTAAACCTGGCAAGCTCGGCCACGTCTGGCCCCTTGGCAAGCCTCGATGGAATTCAGCCGTGCCAGTCCACAGAAGGAGATGGCAACCCACTCCAGTACTCTTGCCTGGAGAATCCTGTGGACAGAGGAGCCTGGTTGGCTGCTGTCTAAAGGGTCGCACAGAGTCGGACACGACTGAAGCGACTTAGCAGCAGCCGTCCAGAGAAGCGGTGCTGAGACTGAGACCAACCCTCTGGCCTGCTGATCCTTCAAATGTGCAAAGGTCACAGGGCACAAAAACACCTCCTCCAACACATGCAACCTTACTTGGTGTTTTCATAGTTTTTTTTTTCCCCTCTCTCATTTTTCAGTGCTTGATTGTCTCCTTTAATAAAAACCATTTTTTGTCCTCTGGCTGCTTATAAACCTCACTGGAATCCAGAATCCTGTGCACAAGCTCACTTCCTTCAGGACATGGGAGAAAGTACAGACTCAGGGAGATTTCAAATCTGTGGACCCGAAACCCACTGCGGATTCTGTAAGATTTAGATCTCACAGTCTCTCAGGCAGTTCAAACCGCTTCTGAAAAGAAATGCCTATTTAAATATGCTTCCTCTATGGTTCCTGAGGTTTAAATAAATTATCACAAATCATAAATGTATATTAAAAAATGTGAACAGGAGAATAAGAAACCTAACTGCAGAGAATACATGGAATTTCCTTCTGCAAGTCAGTAGCCAAAGGTAATACAGTAGGAAAGGAACTGTCCAGAACAGTGGTGGGAATGATAGCCACGAAGGTCAGCAAAATGTATATAATCTATAACAAAGAAAAGCTTGATTTCTAACAGGAGCATGGACCACAAGGAAAAATACCTAGTTCTTTGGGGTAACATATAAAATGCGTAAATATATTCTTCTTTAATAAAGGGCTTTCAATATACTCTAACTGGGGGTTTTCTTCAAAACGAATATATGATTAAAGTCAAAGTTTCAGCTGGTTCAAAAGACTAACCAAGACTAACCAAGGCTTCCCTACAAACAGAGTCTCACTTTCTAGATAATAACCTATAGTTTCAAGTGCAGTCCATGCATATAAAAGCCTCCGTTCAGTCAGTTCAGTTGCTCAGTCGCATCTGACTCTCTGCGACCCCATGAACCGCAGCGTGCCAGGCCTCCCTGTCTATCACCAACTCCCGGAGTTCACTCGGACTCACGTCCATCGAGTCCGTGATGCCATCCAGCCATCTCATCCTCTGTCGTCCCCTTCTCCTCCTGCCCCCAATCCCTCCCAGCATCAGGGTCTTTTCCAATGAGTCAACTCTTCACATGAGGTGGCCAAAGTACTGGAGTTTCAGCTTCAGCATCATTCCTTCCAAAGAAATCCCAGGGCTGATCTCCTTCGGAATGGACTGGTTGGATCTCCTTGCAGTCCAAGGGACTCTCAAGAGTCTTCTCCAACACCACAGTTCAAAAGCATCAATTCTTCAGCGCTCAGCCTTCTTCACAGTCCAACTCTCACATCCATACATGACCACTGGAAAAACCATAGCCTTGACTAGATGGACCTTAGTCGGCAAAGTAATGTCTCTGCTTTTGAATATACTATCTAGGTTGATCATAACTTTTCTTCCAAGGAGTAAGCAACTTTTAATTTCATGGCTGCAGTCACCATCTGCAGTGATTTTGGAGCCCCCAAAAATAAAGTCTGACACTGTTTCCACTGTTTCTCCATCTATTTCCCATATATAGCCATATATTTACATACGTGCATATTTGCTGGTACATGCTTAATCTATATGGAAACTAGCTATTTTCTTCAGATGTGCTCAACTATATATAAAACTCCTACAGCACTGGTTTGTATCATTGCCGTGGATTGACCTACCCTTTTTGACAGCTACTTTGTATGTTACTGAACAGGTTATCATGAACACTGATATTCCTACTGAAACAGGAGGGAAGGGGGCAAGGCACGACCTCTGAAGAACGACATGGGCCTAGGGCACAACATAAACTGATGGGAACCAAATGGGTCCAAGACGGCAGGCAAGTCAACTCGACTAGACCTTAATGCTCAGAATAAGCCCACTGCAAACACGTCAGCAAGCTAAACGACACACCCAGAGGTGCCACAAGAGCTCCAAGGTCGACCTTGCGAGACCAAAAAGTGGGCGGTGGCCTGTTCCCTGGAAATCCCAGCCGTTTCCCCAAAACATTTGAAATAATCCTCCCACTCGTTAGCTTATGAAATTACCCGGCCCATAAAAGCTAACCACACCATGTTTCGCGGCTCCCACTTGCCCCCTGTGATGGCCCACACTCTGTGGAGTGTATTTCCTTCTAAATAAAATCTACTTCTTACCTATCACTTTGTCTCCCACTGAATTCTTTCTGCCATGAAACACAAAGAACCTGATCCTCAGTAAGTCCCAACACCAGGGGAGTGATTTTAATGAAAAGATCCTGGGTTTGAGTCTCAAGCAGGGTTTTGGCCGGGTTCGAGTCCCAAACGTGTGGGATAGAGTTCCAATCCGAGGTAAACGGTTTCACTATTCACATACTTTCAGGTTACTTCCAAGTTCTGACTGTTACAAAAGAAGATGCAATATGCTTTCTTGCAGTGAGAGGTGCCTATCTTGTACAAATAGACCTAAAACTCCTCCAAAAAACCATCTTGCCCAGTAACTAGAGAGCACACATATGCAACTGAACCTGTGTACTCCAGAGCCTGTGGCCACAGAGAAAGCCCACGTGCCGCAAAACAAAGAGCCTGCATGCTGCAACACACGCCCAGAGCAGCCAAAATATTTTTTGTATATAAAAAGAAAAATTTATTCCACCCACGAAATGAATATGTTGATTCATAATCTGAATGAAGTACCTTCCTCTGAGTCAATTCTGATTGGGTTTTCCAAGCACTTTTTTAAATTCACCAGAACAGATGAAGCAAAGAAAGATACAACTAAAACCCGATCGTGTAATTAGCAGCCTGGAAGCTTACAATGAAAACCGTGTCATAACCAGGTCCTCGATAGGAAGGTCAGTATCAGGGCGTATCCCTTCCACTTAACTCTGAAGAGTCAGCAAAGTAACACATTTTAATATAAAATCAGCATCAAGGGATTTTTCTTCCTGTGAGCATTAATTTTTAATACTTTAACCTCCATTACTATTTTAAAAAGTATTTACTCTTCAGTCCAATGAGTTCTATCATTTTCATATAACCTTTCTGTAATAGTTTTAAATGTCTAAGATGGTTTTAATGGATAAAATTATTTCCAGTAAATAAATGGCTTACCAAGAGTTACTTTGTTTCCTTAAAAAAAAAAAGATTAAAATTGCTTGAAATGACAAATATAACTCCCAAAGTTAATTTTACCCAGTAAGTAACTGATTAAGAAGTAAAATGAGAATCAAAATATCCCTACTTTAGAGGCGAAAAACTGAGGTTCAGAGAAATAAGCACCTTGTCGAGAAGGGATCAGTGCTTAATCCACAACTCCACTGTGCTGCTTTCCCATAATCAGAGCTGCAAGGAAGAGAAACAGAATTTACAAAGGAGATTTCATAAATCCTGATAACATGAGTCAGGGTATGCTTACGTAACTTCAAACACCTTAGAATTTAACAAGCTAGAAACCCAGAGCCTGATATTTATTGAATTACACACATGCCTTTTCTTGCTCTCTTGTTTACAACAAGTTTACAATAAATATTTATAGGATATTTTGATTGGTGAATCCTAGCTAGTATGCTATCTAATGAGACTACAGCTTGTTTGGGTTTTAAAGGTTTCTGACGCTTAAAAATGTTTACTTTGAGTTACACAACAACATATGGGATCCTTTTTGTAAGCTAAATTTTATATGATCTTAAATGGAAAAAAAAAAAAAGAAAAAGCCTCAGAGTTAGCAGTAATATTGGATCACGAGGACTTTCTGTGTCATCCCTCTTTGTATCAATGCGGATGCAGTTTCTTAGAGGAGTTTAAAAGCACAAGCAAAATTTTTGCTCTTGGTATAACTCAAAAGTCTCTACTGTGCAACAGAGTAGAATGATTAGCAGATTTAGTCATTCAAAAAAAAAAAAAAAAAGTTTGCTTTGGGTCTCTCAAAATCACAGAAAATGCTCCCTCACTGTGAAAATGCTGATCGGTTGTACTCTCACAAAACAAAATATGAAAAATTCCTAGGTGATGGATTTTTCTTTGTGATACACTAACATTTTTTCCCCCATTCTTTGACAACCAGCACTATTATTTATAAATGAGTTAAATCAAATAGTATATAGCCACAATACTTAGATCAAAGGTGTGAGATAAATGCTTTGCCTCAAAAGGATAATCCAGAAACCATGTTCCCCCTTCCCTGATATGCATGAAACCTTCCAGAATAGCAGACAGGCAGTGCACTGTCCGTGTGACAAACTAACACCTTAAGAATACCCAAAACCTGAGTCAACATTTCAGCTTTTGACAAGGAAGAGCTGTCCTCAACAAACACGTCAGGGTGCCTTTGGAAGGAACTCAGACATCCCTCCGGCCATTTCCGTCCCTAAGAAAGAGACAAATCACACTTTCCCCATCAACCCAGACACGTGTTGTCCAATCAGCCTGCTCCTCCTGAAGTTCTGAGGGTCAAGTTGGATCACAGAGAGGAGAGAGGGCAGCACAAATGAGAAAGAACCGAGCGACGAAGACAGCGCATCCACACACGGTCATCAGTTCCAGCTTCGTCCACGTCGTCACCTGGAACAGACCCCGAAACTACAGAACTGGATTTTCCTGGGTCTGCCAAAATTTAAGCTGCCACAGGAACTTGTTGACTTAGGCCCATTATTAGCATAATTACTATTTTTTCATCACCACAATCATTAAGCTTACAAAACTCATTTTATTAATGAAATTAGACAGAGGAAAACAGACAGACTTCATTTCCAAAGCCAGTTTTAATCTATTCATAGTTGGTTGCCCAGGGGTCAGGAGTGAGAAGCACATGGAGGCTGGGAACAATGGAAAAGTGTGACTGACTGATTTCATGCTGTACATTAAGGGTGCTGACCTGCTGAATCGCCAGGGCTTACAGCACAGGTAAGGTAATCAATAAACATTAAAATAATTAGTTCATGCAGTATGGCTGAGGTCTCTTTGCAAGAGGGGCTTTAAACAAAAAGAGGTAACAAACAGTTAATAGCTGTATTCCCTTAGATATGCCTTGATTTATGAATCCACGCACTTCCACACACTCAACCTTCATCTGGCATACTACCCGAGTTCTTTAAAGGGTCTTCCTCCCTCCATCCTCTCAGTGTGCTTTTCCAAAGCACATTGCTATTAAAATGACCTTTTCTATAACTATGTTGGACCACATCTGCCCTTCTCACCCCTGGTTCTGCATTCTTATTGGGCTTGTTTATGAAACACGGCCCACAGCTTATAAAAACCGACCATGGCAGGCAGATAAACAGATTGGAAGGATGGATGGATGGGAGGGTGGGAGGCAAGCTGGGATGCTGGCTGGCTTGTTGAATCAATGAACAGACATAAAGAAGGAAACAGAGAAAGATCTTAAGATAGACCCCAGATATTCACCCAGGATATCTTCATTAACCAATTTATCAGTTATCTGGAGAATAATTTTTCTGTTCTCTGAGCCCTTTGCTTTGGCTCACAGGCCTTCATGAAAGCTTTGATTTCATTGTAACCCCTAGGCTTGGGTGAAAGACACTCCGACACTCCCCCAAAGAGACTCTCAGCAGAGGAAAAGTCCCCTGGCATTCCTGCATGGAGAAGCAGATTGAGACAACGCCTCTTTCCTCAGGCCAAGCTCTTTAGCTCGCAAACCTTGTCTTTCTCCATCTGGCCTCTGCTGTTCTCAGTCAGCTTCATCTATCACTAATTCTCACTCTCCAAGGATAAGCCCCTGGTAGCTCCCTGACCGTATCATGATACATCTACTCCCATGTCTTTTCAAGTGATGGTTTTGCTTTTCTGCCTGCTTGATAAATTCCAACGTGGTTCTGAACACCCAGTTTATAAATTATCCCATGTCACACCCTGGGAAAAGTTGGTTATTCCCTTCCCTAGACTAACTCTGTTAACTCCCATAAATCTGTAAGTGCACCAATCACATGTCCTGTCTATGAGTTTAAATTAATATCTGAGAGCAGGAACTTTGCCTTAATTTGTCTCTGTTCTCTTAGCACCCAGCAGTTTGGACACACTGGGGTAGCTTCAGATGTTGTCAAGTTACAAGGCAAAGGGAATAGTGACTATGTTAACCAAGAGACGAGATAAGAAATAAAAATTGTTTTGTGAGATGTAATTTGTTTCATTTAGAGATGCTCAAATTTCAAACTCCCAGTAAGATGTGCCCCAAAGGGAACCAGAAAGTTGGGAAACCTGGGCGTACAGCTGGGGAAAGGGGTTAGGGCTAAAGATAGTCATTTGGGAGTTTTTATGTAGGCGGCAGTGGAAGGTATGGGTGGATAAAGAGGACCTGAGAAAAAACAAGAGAAGAACCTTATAGAAAAGCTCTGGGAAATAACATGGCAAAGAACCTAGAGAACTTAAGAGGCCAAAGGCATTAAAAAGTTAACATTAGAAGGAGCATCAGCCATATGAGTGTCCCACAACGGTCATGTGGGCTGGACATTAAATGGAGATGATGGATTTTACACCTTGGGGAAATGAAGTGCAGAGAAAAGAAAGACATCACTGAGAGCAATCCAGGGGAGGGAAAGGACCAGGACAAAACAGACTGTGGCTGCTGAGAGTGAATGAGTGTCTTTCATCCTGACTCATCTCTGAGAACGGTGTGCGTGGATGGAAGACGGCTTCAGCAGGAAGCCTTCAGTGGCTGCCTAAGTGGGGAGTGAACGAAGGAGTGATGGGGAGCTGTGATGAGAAGGCATCAGCAAATGAGCAAAGCAGGAAGGATGCTCCTCTGCCCACTGCAACCTTTTACTTTATGTTGGGGCAACATGTCCCTGGGAAAGTGCTTCCATGATTCCTATTGGGGACAAATGTTTATCCCCACCCCTCCCTTCCTCATGTTTCTGCAGAGGTAAGAGAGCATCCGCTTCCCAAGAAGGGGCAAGTCTCTGCGTTCCCTGTTACTTCTCCTTGAGAAGAAGCAATTTATCTGATTTTTATGTTTGGGGAAAGTTAATGAGCATGTTGAACTCATCACCTTCCTCCCGTAGAATCAGAGGAGGCACAGAACCTCCCGTTCATTTTCAATAGCCCGCCACAGCTGGGGAAGACTGGGCTGTCGAGCTCTGCCTGTAGCTGAAGGGCCAGATTATATCCAAGGGGCTGTATTAGGAAACTCACGTGGTCACAGATGTAAACCAATTCGGTCGACAAACTGAACTGAGAACCAACCAGCTCATGTTCCCCAGTTCAGTCCCACTGATAGGCATATGGCATGTACGTCATGTGTCTGACCCCCCGTTTGCCTTTCAACTAGACTGGAATTCAAGGGGAGAGTGTGTGTTTAATTATAACCACCTTAAAGCTAACTTTCAAGGAGACTGTTAGAGACACAGAAATATAAGGTCTCCAGTTTCTCATCTTCCAGTTGAAGGGGTGAGGGGGGCTAATACCTAAAATCCTTTGTGGGTGTGCTGTGCTCAGTCGTGTCTGACTCTTTGCGACCCCATGGACTATAGCCCCCACCCCGGGCTCCTCTCTCCATGGAACTTCACAGGCAAGAACACTGGTGTGGGTTGCCATTTCCTCCTCCAGGGGATCTTCCTGACTCAGGGATCAAACCAGCATCTTTTGTGCCTCCTGCATTGGCAGGCACATTCTTTACCACTACGCCACCTGGGAAGCCCCCAAATTCCTTTCATCCATCTCTAAACATTCGTGTGTTATTGTATACAAGCGCGTAAGATATAAGTAGGGGGAACCAGGAGTCAGAGACATCCAAGCAGCAAAAGGAAGTGAAGATTTCAAGTAGAAGCAGGTGGGTAACCGTGTAGTCCAGCAGGAAAGCCTCCTGGGATGAAGGCAGATTGAGAGATCGGAGGGTACCTTACCAAGAGCATTCTCCAAGAGAAAATGGGATCAAAAGAATGAAGACCACTGTATGTAAACAAAAATGTATATACACGCCTACAGACACAGGTAAAGACACGGGCAAACCAAAGAAAGAATCAACCTGGAAAAAAAAAATCCCTCCCCATTCCACTGATGAGAAATCTATGCTTATATAACCCTGTTCCCTCACTAGATTACAAAACTTGGTGCCTCTGCATCTAAATTTTCCCAAGGGGAGCGGGGGACAAAACAGCCACAAAATGCTTAAAGGAAAATGCTAAGGACTGTTTGGCTCAAAGACCAAAACAGAGACTTTTAACTGAGCTGAGGATGGTAGAATGTTATTTTGCTCTCTTGTCCCTTGGACGCTCTGAGACCTTTTCAGTTCCAAGATTCCATATGCCAGGGGCATAGGTGAGGACGAGTTCCAGGCTCTCAGCACCATGGGGACCATGATGATCTGGGTCAGGTCAAGGCACTCATGGCCTGAGGACCAATGGATTTCATCTGATTCATCAGTGAGCACCTCTGGGAACAGAGGGGAAGAAAGCATTTTTTATTTTTTTCAGCCACTGTAAACAGAAATCTCAGTGAGCTCTGTCCTGAATTCCTGCACAGGAAATCTCTGCTCACCTGCCTTCTGAGACCCAGGTCTCCGGCGGGCACCCTCCAGAGGCCCAAGCGAGATGCGGTCCACGTAGAGAAATTGGTTGCTATGTGTTTCACTGTGGCAACCACGATCCACGAGGGCAAAGCCGATGCACCCGGGCTTTCAGCTATAATCCCCCCGGAATCTCTCCCTGCTGTTCCAGGGATAATTGTCTGGTTATCCCCAAGGCTAGTTCTTACAGCTTTCACATAAAAATCACCTCTTGCATAAGACATGAAATTTAAAATCATCCCTTCGTAGCTCTCACTGAGTCACTCCGTTACCTCTGGGACAGATATAAATTATGCATTCTTTGATTCTCTTTAAAATTTGAGAGGCACAGGGGGACAGAGAAGGATCTCACTGGCATATATATATATATATATATATATATATATATATGGCATTTCAGAAAGAAACAATAACTTGTGTGATATTAACTGCTCCAGAGGCTCCCTGCATGGGCAAGAAAATTGCATAAAGCATGAGAAACTAACAGCAGGCTTGCATGCTAATGACGGCTGGTGACAAGGACTCGCTGAATGTCACTGCTTCCTGTCCTCACGCTCCTTGTTGTTCTTATCTCAGCGACATCTCCGCAACTGATGCAGCCCCAGGAGTGAGCATCCTTCTGGGTGTCGGTGACCACGAGGGCACTCAGCAGGGCCTGCATTTGAACCCTCTGCGTGCCTTTGCCAGCCCTTCCTCCCACACCACTTCTTGATACCAAGAGTCCTCTGTCCGTACGGTGGAGATGGGGTGGTAGGGATTCTCCAGAGCTAGTTTGATTTTTACCCCTTGGTGCTGCCCAGGCCCGCGAACACGTGGGTGTTCCTATTTCAGAGAGGGCGTGACATGTTCTTAATTAGCATGAGGAAAATGCAACGGCTGTCACCGGGAGAAAAAAGGGATCTGTGTGTTTTGGTGCTCGCCTGCTACAATGACCTGTTTCACACCAGCATCTGGCCGGTGTGGACGAGCTCTTCCAGATGTGTGTCTGGGGGGTGGGGGCGCAGCTCGGCCCAGCAAGTGCGTTACTCAGACGCCCACGGAGCGCTACAGACGTTTCATGCCACGGTCCACATTCAACACGGACCTGACTCATTCTTTTATCCCCATTGTTTTCTAATAAAAGAACCTTCCTGAGAGAATCAAGGGTCTGATTCTCGTTTACCTCAGAGGCCGCAAATAATCTGCACGCATGCTTGCTCAGTCACTCAGTCGTGTCCAACTCTTTGTGACCTCATAGACTGTGGCCCGCCAGGCTCCGCTGTCCATGGGATTTCCCAGGCAAGAAAACCAGAGTTGAGTTGCCACTTCCTCCTCCAGCAGACTGTCCCAACCCAGGGATCGAACTCACATCTCCTGCATTGGCAGGCAGGCTCTTTACCACTGCACCACGTGGGAGGCCGCCTGAGATAACCTGAAGGCAAATAAAAGAACAGCATCCTCCCAGATCAGTCTCGCCACTGAGGTTAATTCCATTGCGTGGTCTCTAAGAGCTGCTGGTGACTGTCGGAGGAGTTTCCTGACTGATGGGAAAAATGAGACAAGCTTCAGTCTCCTGCTTGGAAGCCTTCCCTTGGGCAAAATGCACTGTGTAATGCTAACTTTTCAATTTAAAAATTAGAGACATATGGAAACTACTGCTCCCCCCTACAAACAGGAGAGAAAATCACTGTCCAGATGCTAAAACGTGTACCACTGTCACCAAAAACATCCACCAATTCTGTATGAAATGCCTGAAGCCCTTGACCTAATGAGGTTACTGCCAAGGATACAAATGAGGAGAAGAGAGGACGAAACTGAGAAAGCATTTTGTGGGTGAACTGCCATCTTTCTCCTGTCGTTTCACCAATTTTCTTCTTCAAAATTACAACATGGGCTGCAAATCTTCAAGGCTAGTACTTCATATGGCACACCAAGTTCTACTTAAAATGTAATGCATGTGTCCATCTGATAGGAGAGAACAGGGAGGAGGTTTTTCAGATAGGGAGGGGGTCTCATGTGTGTGTGAGTCTGTAGCCCGCCAGGCTCCTCTGTCCACGGAATTCTCCAGGCAAGAATACTGCAGTGGGTTGCCATTCTCTTCTCCAGGGGATCTTCCCAACCCAGGGATCAAACCCAGGTCCCTGCATTACAAGCAGATTCTTTTCCTTTGGAGCCACGAGGGAACCCCCTGTATGGGGTCTCAGAAAGGTATAAAGATGCCGATCAGGAAAGTGAACCACAGAAAGGCTACTCCCAGCCACTTAGTCAAAGTGTGGCACGGTGTGCCGGGGGCCAGCGTGAGGAGGTCATGCGGAAGGAAGCCTGACAAAACGCAAGGACGTGATTGGCTTCAGGGGTTCCCCCTGGAATTTCCTGAGCATCCACCCCTGCAAGACCAGAGTCTGCCTGCTTTACTGTGTTATACTTTCCACCTACTCTTCTGTCATTAACAGGGGGCTGTCCCCCCACCACCTTTTTATGGAAAAATTAGAGCTTTTAGATAATAAATCTCCTGGGCATAATACAAGTGTTTCAATCCAAAAACCCCTCTGATGGCTTTCTAGCCTGCCTGCAGGACTCGTACTGCTGCACATGTGATTGATTGAGGCCTCCTGACTGCAGGAGGCACAGGAAGCTTAAAACATCCTAGGAATGTGGGGGCTTCCGAGGAGTCAAAATCATTAGAATAGGACTGATTAAAGGTTTCACTTGTTGAGCCAATACTTGCTGCCAAATTTTCATATATTTTATTTGTAGAGATAGTTGGTATATAGAAAAACAGGTAGTAGACCTGGTATTAGCAACATTAGATCTTTGAATTAAGTACTTTCTTTGTTATAACCCACTGCACCTTTGTTCTACAGGAATGTAACTTTATTTAGTACTTTGAGGGTGATGCAGAGCAAGAAAAAACACTTCTAGGGAAAAGGAGTTTTCTGGCTGATAGACAATTATCCAGGAAGAGAGCCATAAAAATATTTACAGGCCTCTTGGCCAGAAGATAAAGTAAACCACCTGAGACCTTTTATATACAGGAGGGTATGCAAAAAGAAAGCCTTGTTTGTCTCAATGAGGGTCAGGACTGCTGCCCCTGCATAACTCTGCATATTCCACTATTTCTTTATGTACAACTTGGGGTATATAAGCTGATTTTGAAAAATAAAGTTTTTGGAGTCTTGCACCGACGCTAGGCTTCCCCATGTCGTTCTTTTCTCCTCTTTTTCGGCTGAATTCCCATCTGGAGCGGGAAGGCTCTCCACGTCCACTTACTTGCCCTGGCTGCTAAGATCCACGCGAAAGGGAGCCTAAGGCGGGGCACCCTTCGATATTCAAGTGGGCGCCGGTGGCCTAACGTAGATGGTGCAAACCTCTTGTCTCGAGGTTTATTGGTTTTCCCCGTAAACCAAGTTATTCAGCCTCTTTTTCTCCACCTAAATTTCCTACTATACTATTTCTTCCTAATCTAATCTTATATCTCTAAATACATAAGTTTTCCTCGCCTATCCGTCTCCCCTTCGAATCACCCTGGATCCACCAGGGCTGGACCCCGGCAGCAGTGAGTGGATTTTGCAAAGCAAAGAGTTCTTTTAGCCTGAGCCCTTGCGGCATGTACCACTCTGGTACCTTGACCTCCACGGCACAATCCATCAGTTTCTACTAAAATTAATGTTGTGGGTTAAAATCAGAGCTTGGAAGACACTGATGGAAATGGTTTGATGAGTGGGCCATGCATATTGCTTCCTAAGTTTCCCATCATGGTAATTCACTGTGAGACATGGGAGGACACGTAGAACGCTGGCGCTTCCACTGCTGATCAAAACAGACGCTTTCGTTTTCCAATGTAATCCCAGCCAGATCATCTGTACCGTCTCAACACCTGTCATGCTTGAATTATCCATCAAGAGGAACCACAGGTTTCTGACAAACATACTTTATCATGGTAGGGGATTCCTTGCTTGAGAACCACGCCATGGATATTTACACCGATTTGCTGCTGAGACACGAGGCGCGGAAGATCCAGGACACTCAGCATGCTTCCACAGTGACTGACATCAGGACCGGGCACCACGCCTACACCTGCCAGATGCTCTAGGAACTAAGCATGGAACAGACTGAAATTGGATGGAGAGGGAAATGGACTAACGAAAGCCAGGTGTTCTCACGCCTTCCCTCGTGAAGTTTCTGCAAAGTAAGGTCTGAAAACACAGACGAGACTAAGAACATATACAAGGCTGTGGAATACAGAAGACAAACAGGACCAGGAAGACTCAAGAGGAGCTCTTTTTGGCCAGTTGAGAGGCAGGCAAAGCGGGTGAGGGGGCAGTAACAACAGGGAAAACAGGATTCCTAGAGGAAGGACACAGGGAAGAGGTAGTTTACTGCCTTACAAGGTTTGGGCTCAAGTTCACCTAGGACTTAACCAGGGGTTAAGAATCCATCGGTCAGTGCAGGCAACAGGGGCTCAATCCCTGGTCTGGGAAGATCCCAGGTGACAAGGAAGTCCATGCGCCACAACTATCGAAGCCTGCGTGCCTACAGCTTATACTCCACAACAAGAAAAGCCTCTGCAATAAGAAGCCCATGCACTGCAACTAGACAGTAATAGCCCCTGCGGCCCATAACTAGAGAAAGCCCGTGGGTGGCAACAAAGACCCAGTGCAGCCAAAAATAAAAGTAAATAAAGTTCATCTAAACTGACTCAGTTTCAACCCCTGGGTCGGGAAGATCCCCTGGAGAAGGAAATGGCAACCCACTCCAGTATTCTTGCCTGGAGAATCCCATGGACAGATTAGCCTGGTGGGCTATAGTCCATAGGGTCACAAAGAGTTGGACACAACTGAACATGCCAAAACCGATTTTTAAATTTCTTTTAAGAACCTATAACTAAAGAATAGTTTTGATTTTGAAAGAAAAAGTGCAGGTGTCAGGTATGGAGTGAGTCACCTGGTCCTCTGATATTTCACTTTACTGAGAACACACATCAGTATAAAAGACTTCCTGAAAGGAGACAGGCCAGCGTATGGCCCTCTCATTCGGGCTTATAATGAGAACTACGAGGGAGCGTGACTCCCATCTGACGCTTCCCATCTCCGAGGCCCCCTTGGAAGCAAGCACTGCCTGCTGATGGGTTAGAGATGCGAGGAGACCCTGCCAAAACTAGGGGTTTCCCGTGATGAGCCAGGCCTGCCTCAGGAGGCCCCGACACCACGCTCTCGCAGCCCTCCATGTCTGCCTCTAACGAGCGGAAAAGCCATCAGCTCCTCTCTGGACAGAGGCAAGCGACCCAGGAGACTTAGGGAGGCAGCCTTCAGGCCATATCTTCCTAGCACCTAAAAATAGTGTTGTTACGGTGTTCCTAAGAAGTGGATGTGAGAGCTGGACTATAAAGAAAGCTGAGCACTAAAGAACTGATGCTTTTGGTGTTGGAGAACACTCTTGAGAGTCCCTTGGACTGCAAGGAGATCCAACCAGTCCATCCTAAAGGAGATCAGCCCTGAGTGTTCATTGGAAGGACTGCTGCTGAAGCTGAAACTCCAATACTTTGCCCACTTAGTGCGAAGAGCTGACTCATTTGAAAAGACCCTGATGCTGGAAAAGATTGAAGGTGTGAAGAGAAGGGGACGACAGAGGATGAGATGGCTGGATGGCACCACTGACTTGATGGACAGAAGTTTGGGTAAACTTCAGGAGTTGGTGATGGACAGGGAAGCCTGGCGTGCTGCAGTCCATGGGGTCACAGAGAGTCGGACACGACTGAGTGACTGAACTGAACTGAATTGAAGAAGTGCCCAGCCTTCATGCTGACCCAGCAAACCTTGGGCTTTTCTTGAGAGTCTTGTGTTACACAATGCTTTTACACTGCAGTTATCACCCAATGACCATTTATTCCAGTGGCTCAGAACAGCAGGACCAGGACCGTCATCAGAAGAGTAAGACACAGATTCCTCAGTCATTCAGCAAAGTGCTGCCTGAAGTCCTCTTCACCCGATAAAACATCTGACAGGCCATTTGGGGATTTTACACCAGGCTGTCCTTTGTAAAATCAATCAACACAGGTGGCATGACCTTCTCCTAGTTACAAGGGATGAACATGAGCACCTTGAGTGTATCTAAAGGGCTAAATCCCTGGGAAGGACATTCTAGAACTACGTTGCAATATGTAAGTTCCTAAAGACTGAAAAGAAAAAAAAAATGAATTTACATTCTGCTGTGCAGTATCAACTTTGTAGTCTAATGAGAAACTTGTGAGAGGAGTTAATAAAAATATTTTCTTCAATTAAAAAGACAACTCAGGGAGAATCATTGAGAATGAAGAAAATGAGGTCTTAAAAAGCAGGCAGAGCAGCTGCTTAAATCTGCTTCCCAGGTGACACTAGTGGAAAAGAATCCCTGGGTGGGGAAGATCCCCTGGAGGAGGAAACGGCAACCCACTCCAGTAGTTTTGCCTGGAGATTCCCATGGACAGAGGCGCCTGGGGGCTACAGTCCATGGGGTCGCAGAAGAGTCAGACGCGACTGAAGTGACTTAGCACAGCACACGGCTGCCTAGCAAATGCATAGCCAGTCCCACCACTTTCCCACTTAGACTGGCCCCAAAGCCTTAACAGGAACTCTTGCCATAAGACCCCAGAAGCTATCCAGATGGTGTAAAAGGAGAGTGAAAGGGAGTAGCTCAGCTCTGCTGCTTTCAAGACCCGACCCGCCTGTCACTCACATTTCTCCTTTCTCCAGGGAATCTTCCCACACCAAACGGGCTTAGGTTCTCTGCAGGGTGATCTCACAGGACTCTGTGCTTTTTCTTGATATAAATCACACCTGCACTTATTTTTCCACATCTCTCGATGCCCCTGGATCTGAGCCGTCCAATATCGTAGGCCCTAGTTCACGTGTGGCTACTGAGACTTGAAATGTGGCAAGTTCAGATCGAGATGAGCTTTCATGTAAGATACACATTGATCAGATCTGGAAGGCATTATGTGAATTCTGCCAGAAGGATGTAGCCTGGCTGACACCTTGATTTGAGTGTACTATCATTAGTCCTCTGACTTTGGTTCTATTAGAGAAGACATGTGGGTTGTTTTAAACCCACTGCGGCTGCTAGAAGGTGTACTTATATGGATTACATAGTATTTCTGCTGGATGGAAAGTGAAAGTGAAGCCGCTCAGTCATGTCTGACTCTTTGTGACCCATGGACTGTAGCCTACCAGGTTTCTCTGTCCCTGGGATTTTCCAGGCAAGAATACTGGAGTGGGTTGGCATTTCCTTCTCCAGGGGATCTTCCCCACCCAGGGATTGAACCTGGGTCTCCCGTACTGCAGGGAGACTCTTTACCGTCTGAGGCACCAGATGGAACTGGGGTCAACTGTAAGCTCCACGAGGTCACAGCTCCCTGCCTTGCCCCCAGCACACACTCTGGCTCAAGCTAGCTAGTTCAAAGCTACCAATGGTATTCTTCACAGAGCTAGAAAAAATAATTTCACAATTTGTATGGAAATACAAAAAACCTAAAACAGCCAAAGCAATCTTGAGAAAGAAGAATGGAACTGGAGGAATCAACCTGCCTGACTTCAGGCTCTACTACAAAGCCACAGTCATCAAGACAGTATGGTACTGGCACAAAGACAGAAATATAGATCAATGGAAAAAAAACAGAAAGCCCACAGATAAATCCACAACCTACGGTCACCTTATCTTTGACAAAGGAGTCAAGAATATACAATGGAGAAAAGACAATCTCTTTAACAAGTGGTGCTGGGAAAACTGGTCAACCACTTGTAAAAGAATGAAACTAGAACACTTTCTAACACCATACACAACAATAAACTCAAAATGGATTAAAGATCTAAACCTAAGACCAGAAACTATAAAACTCCTAGAGGAGAACATAGGAAAAACACTCTCGGACTTACATCACAGCAGGATCCTCTATGACCCACCTCCCAGAATATTGGAAATGAAAGGAAAAACAAACATATGGGACCTAATTAAAAGCTTCTGCACAACCAAGGAAACTATAAGCAAGGTGAAAAGACAGCCTTCAGAATGGGAGAAAATAATAGCAAATGAAGGAACTGACAAACAACTAACCTCAAAAATATACAAGCAACTCCTGCAGCTCAATTCCAGGAAAACAAACGACCCAATCAAAAAATGGGCCAAAGAACTAAATAGACATTTCTCCAAAGAAGACATACAGATGGCTAACAAACACATGAAAAGATGCTCAACATCACTCATCATCAGAGAAATGCAAATCAAAACCACAATGAGGTACCATTTCACAGTAGTCAGATGCTGCGATCCCAAAGTCTACAAGCAATAAATGCTGGAAAGGGTATGGAGAAAAGGGAACCCTCTTACACTGTTGGTGGGAATGCAAACTAGTATAGCCACTATGGAGAACAGTGTGGAGATTCCTTTAAAAACTGGAAATAGAACTGCCTTATGACCCAGCAATCCCACTGCAGTAATACACACCAAGAAAACCAGAACTGAAAGAGACATGTGTACCCCAATGTTCATCACAGCACTGTTTATAATAGCCAGGACATGGAAGCAACCTAGATGTCCATCAGCAGATGAATGGATAAGAAAGCTGTGGTACATATACACAATGGAGTATTACTCAGCCATTAAAAAGAATACATTTGAATCAGTTCTAATGAGGTAGATTAAACTGGAGCCGATTATACAGAGTGAAGTAAGCCAGAAAGAAAAACGCCAAAATAGTTTAATATACTATATAGTTTAATATACAATATAGTTTCCAATATATACTAACGCATATATATGGAATTTAGAAAGACGGTAACGATAACCCTGTATGCGAGACAGCAAAAGAGACACAGATGTATAGAACAGTCTTTTGGACTCTGTGGGAGAGGGAGAGGGTGGGATGATTAAGGGAATGGCATGGAAACATGTATAATATCATATAAGAAATGAATAGCCAGTCCAGGTTCAATACAGGATGCTCAGGGCTGGTGCACTGGGATGACCTGGAGGGAGGGTACAGGGAGGGAGGTAGGAGGGGGGTTCAGGATGGAGAACACGTGTAGCCCATGGCGGATTCATGTTGATGTGTGGCAGAACCAATACAATACTGTAAAGTATCTAGCCTCCAATTAAAATAAATAAATTTAAATTAAAAAAAAAAGAGTGGGAATGAAGGAAGCAATTTAAATAGGTAGAGGAACTCTCCTTTCAGAAATCTGTCATCCACTCATTACTCTGATAAACATCCTATTCTATTCTAAAATTTGTAATCCATGCATTACTCTAAACCAGGTACTGTGAAAGGCCCTGAGGACACAGAAATAAACAAGAAGTGGTTGCCAGGGGCTAAGAGAAGGAAGAGAGATGGGGAGTGACTGCATGATGGGTATAGGGTTTCCTTTGGGGATGATGAAACTGTTTTGGAGCTTGATGGCAGCGGCGATTGCATAACTCTGTGGCGGTACTAAATGTCACTGAACTGTTCACTTTAAAATGGTTAATTTTTTATTATGTGAATTTCATTTCAATAAAAACTAATAAAACAAGAAGATGGCACTGTCCCTGGTCCCTGACTTTTGGGATCTCAGTGTAGCTCCGAGTTGTATGTACATAAACATGTGTGTGCCATAAAGCCCTAGGGGCCTATGCCAGAGCCGTATCCAGGTCACAGCTGCTTACGGGGGACCCGTGGCCGGGTGGGGAGAATGTGCCTGGGTAAAAGAACGGGTGTCAGGAGAAGCTTGAAAAGGGAATGGCAGCTGTTTTTCCTAAATCTTCTGAGTATGATTTTTTTTTCTTCTTAAACATTGCGAAAGTGGAAGAAGGACTAATTCCACAGAGAAAGCTCCAACATACATAGCAAGCCTAAGTGGCTTTTCGAACTCTTGGCTTTCTCTATCACCCTCTGCCTGCTTGGATGTCTCTAGCCTGAGTCACAGTCCTTCTATGGGAAAGCCGGAGTCCTTAAAGTCACAGTCCTTAAAGTCACAGCTACGACGATTACTCACAAACACAGGACCTTTGGAGTAAGAGCCGTTTAAAATGGGAAACTCAGTTCAGTTCAGTTGCTCAGTCGTGTCCAACTCTTTGCGACCCCATGAATCCCAGCACGCCAGGCCTCCCTGTCCATCACCATCTCCCGGAGTTCACTCAGACTCACGTCCATCGAGTCCGTGATGCCATCCAGCCATCTCATCCTCTGTCGTCCCCTTCTCCTCCTGCCCCCAATCCCACCCAGCATCAGAGCCTTTTCCAATGAGTCAACTCTTCGCATGAGGCGGCCAAAGTACTGGAGTTTTAGCTTCAGCATCATTCCCTCCAAAGAAATCCCAGGGTTGATCTCCTTCAGAATGGACTGGTTGGATCTCCTTGCAGTCCAAGGGACTCTCCAGAGTCTTCTCCAACGCTAGAGAAAGGGAAATGGGAAGCAGAGACTTGATCGAGTCTATGGGCGATGCAGTAAAATGGGCATGCAATGTATAATCAGACAGAAAGAAGGAAAAAATAAATAAAACCAGTTTTGCTCTGAATTTTTTTTTTGACTACACAGGATAGTCATTTGAAGCCATCTGGCTGCTGATACAAGCAAGATGTAGAGACCAAAACACAACTTGGGAAGAACACCAGGAGGTCATCGGAGTCACAGGACACACAACAAGGCAGATAAGAAACATTTGGCTGCTCTTCCAGTCGGGAAAGACTTAAACTCCACCTGGAGGTGTTAATAAGAACGATCTCAACAAAGAGCTGACTCAAACTCAACTTTACTGTAAAGAAAGAGGAAGAGGTAAGTTTGGGAAAATATATTTTGATCAAAGAGGATTCTATAGTGTTTCCAAACATTTTGACACATATGAAAACTTTTATTTCTAATTCTTAATAATGATGAATGAAAAAAACAAATATTTATTCTCAATCCAAACCCTTCTACTTCTGAAAGGACTTCCTATCAAAAGTAGAATCACTCAATAATAATAAAAAGTCACCTTGCTTTATTTCTACCAGATCACCATCTGATACTTTCCTGTTCACTATCTGTTTGCTTCTGCCTTCCTCTTTCTAGAAGGTCAGCTTGATCTGAGCACAAACGGTATTTCTTGTTCACTGTTTCATCTGCAGCATCTGAGAGTGCCAAGTCTTAGAAGGTAATTTTGCTGAATGAATAAACAAGAAATTCAAATTTATTATTACCTGACTTAATTCCACATCCCATCTCCTCCCCCCAATGATTTATAAAATGTTATAACTGAAAGATATTAATTCTGTATCTAGTCTAGAGGTCATATTTGACTTATTGAGTATAAGTATGGATGTGAGAGTTTGACCATAAGGAAACCTGAGGCCAAAGAATTGATGCTTTCAAACTGTGGTGCTGTTTGGGAGTCCCTTGGACTACAAGGAGATTCAACCAGTCAATCCTAAAGGAAATCAGTCCTGAATATTCATTGGAAGGACTGATGCTAAGGCTGAAGCTCTAATACTTTGGCCACTTGATGTGAAGAACTGACTCACTGGAAAAGACCCTGATGCTGGGAAAGATTGAAGGCAGGAAGAGAAGGGAATGACAGAGGATGAGATGGTTGGATGGCATCACCAACTCGATGGACATGAGTTTAAGCAAGCTCCAGGAGATGGAGAAGGCCAGGGAAGCCTGGAGTGCTGCAGGGCATGGGGTCTCAAAGAGTTGGACACAACTGAGTGACTGAACAACAAAAATATAGGCTCATTTACGAGTATAACACCAGAAACCCTACTGCCTAGATAGGAATTTTCATTCCTTATTTTTTTTTCTTCTCGATATGACCTTGGGTAAGCTACTTAACCTTTCTCTGACTTGGGTATCTTCATCAGTAAAATCAAGTTATATCAAGAGGTTGAAGACTAAGTGTCTAAAATAATGTCTGGAACCTACTAAGCACTCAATAAATAGAAACTCCATAATGGGTGGAGACTTCCCTGGTGGCTCAGATGGTAAAGAGACTGCCTACAGTGCGGGAGACTCGGGATCGTTATCTGGGTGGGGAAGATACCCTGGAGAAGGAAATGGCAACCCACTCTAGTTCTTGCCTAAGAATCCTATGGATGGAGGGGCCTGGCAGGTTGCAGTCCATGGGGTTGCAAAGAGCTGGACATAACTGAGCGACTTCACTTTCTTTCACTTTCCATAATGGGTCGAAGTCACAGAAGAATGAATGGTGGCTTAACAAAATGTGGAATTTTCTATCCTTAGATGGTTTCAGGAATGAGTTTTCTGTACCCAAGGTATTCAAACAGAGACTTAATGACCCACTCATTGGACATACTGGAAGAAAGATTTATGTAGCAGAAAGCCATTGACATTAGGTAACTCTTAACATCCCCCTTCCTGTTCCTGAAACCTTTAGCTACTATGGTAATGACTAACACAGTGAACTGAAGCTAAGAAGGAGACAGCACAGCTCCCAAGTGCTAAAGCAAAGAGCATTTTAGGCTCCAGATTTTCATAAGAGAGTTGATGTCTTTTCGTATGTGAGGAACTTCCCGCTGACTTCTGACCACCAGTGTCTGTCTTTCCTGACCTCACAAGACAAGAAGTGAGGGGTAGATGAACATAGGGACTGGGGTACATGTGTTCTTGGAGATACTAAAAGTTAGACTTGCTTAGAAGGCTTACAATAAAGAAAACTGAAAGGAATGTGGAGGGAAGAAATTATAAAGATGTTGAGATCTGCAAATGAGCCAAAAAAAAAAAAAAAAAAAAAACCAGACAAAAACACCATTACTAGTTCTTAATGGGAAAGGAAGAATTTAAATATATTCACATTTAAAGAAACCTGTATCTTACTACAGAGAGAGGGATAGGAAACTGGGAACAAGCCAGCCTCTCCCCAAGAGGCCCGAGATAGTGAAGAGCAGGCTCGGGGAGTTCTGGGGCCAAAAAGACAACCATCGGAGGGATAGCCTGGGCAGGAAGGGCGATGTGTGCAGGAAGTTCACCAAGATGCAAGCAGCTCATAGCGAGTCTTTTTAAAAGAGGGTGAGGCCCGAAATCTAGGTTCAGCATGAACGAACGTTTCAGTGGGCTGCTTCTAACTGGTGATATGGAGAAACATAACTGGGACACTCATGTCCCTGAGAAACACAAAATCCCACATCACCTGCAACATGAGGAAAAACCATTAAAGGGCATTCTGAGTTCGTTTTCACATCTTCAGACTACACGTGGTTTCATTTTACTTTATTTTATTTTTTGCTTATTGTCATTGAAGCACCATTTATTGAATGGTCCAGTTTAACTGCACTGATCTGACATACCTTTTTTTTCTTTTTTTTTTAACCAAGAGAAGGATTTTTTAAATTGAGTTTAGTGGCTTGATTTCTGTCATACATCAACATGAATTAACCACAGGTGTACACATGTCCCCCATCTTGAACCTCCCTCCCACCTCCTGGCCTTTCTCACCCCTCTAGGTTATTACAGAGTCTCACCTGAGTTCCCTGAGTCATACAGCAGATCCCCACTGGCTGTCTGTTTCCATATGTTAGTGTCTGTGCGTCCAGGCTGCTCTCCCCACTCACCTCACCCCCTCCCTCCTCTCCCCCTGCATTAGGTCAAGTTTTATGATACTACATTAACTGCAAATTAATGACCTGTGCGTGCTGAGTCAGCTGACCTTCAGCCTTTTGTTTCTGTAAACAATAATGGACATTTTAGTACCAGTAAGTAATGGTATGAGCATTCGCAGACATATCATAACTTAATTCTCACCAGTGGTCGATCTGGAGCAGCTTCCCTGTGAGGTATTTTCAAGGGCTGACGAGAATAGCTCTGCACTAAGAAGAGTCTGTATGCTCAGGTGAATACCTAAAAATACCCACTTGTTCTCCTTTCTATAGCAGTGAAAGTCATTTTCAACCACCCTACAAAAGACTTTGATGTCAGTGTGTGTTAGCTTCAGCTAAGCTGTTTCAAATCCTATCCACACATTTGGGAAGATTCTTTCAAATTGGTGAGCTAACCAAAAGTAACTTTGAAATTGCTATACCCCTTCCACACTGCATACAATTTTTAGTAAGCTCATCTTGCGTTCTAAGAACTTCAGGATTTATTTTTATAGATAAGGTTCCGCCTTCTTTCAATGGAAATCTGATTTTTTGTGTGTGCTATATGTAAAGAAATTGGCTTGAGTCTTTATAAATTTATTTTAGAACAAAAGAAGTTTTCAAATTTCATGTATGAATATTGTGTAGTATGCCATATTTACATTCAAGAACTCATCAATTATATACAGCTTGCCCTTGGGGAGATTAAATTGCAGCAGATGGTAATAAAAGTTAGGACTCTGTTGAAATATGATACATTGACTTATTTTAAGGCTGTTGGAAGAGTTAGGTTATTGTAGGAGACCTTTCTGGTAGTCTCTTGCACCCTAACAAGGGCAAAATATTGAAGGGGAAGGGTCTGACTCAAGCAATTTTAGCTATCTCCGATTCCAACTGGCTCCTTCTGCCATCACTATTTAATTGATTTCATTAGATCCTCAAGAGAGGGAAAGAAAAAAATTTCTTCATATAGAATTTTAAATAACTTCTTTAAAAACCTTAAATTTTCTCATAAGACGTTAAACTATCAAATAAATAAGAAGGGGAAAAAAAGTTTAAAAACAGTTTCCAACTACAAGTGATTCGAAATAAACCAGTGAAGCTTACTGGCCTAAACTGCATGGAAGCTAGGGAAGGTAAACATCCTGCAACACCCAGGAGAGACATTCACAAACAAGAACTGTCTCTACCTAATATGTCAACAAGCTAAGAAGCATAGAAACAAGTTAGGAGCACAAAACTACTTCTCTCTTTCCATTCAGGATGAAACAAGTATACAAAAAACAGTAATGATTTAGAATATCTGAAAACCATAATTTAAATAGCAGATCTAATTCATACAGATCATATCCACATTCTAAAAACGGAGAAAATAATCTTTTCCAGCATTTGTCAAATGGGCACAAAATTTGACAATGTATTACACCAAAAATAAAACATCAATAAATTTCACTAAATAGTATAGAAAATATTCTTTTCTCATGATGTAATAAATCTGTCATTTACTAACAAAATTAGAAACAAAGTATACTGTATCAACTGAAAATTTTAAACTTTTCATAATTTGGAGGTCCAAAAAAGTGACATCTAGAAAACAATTACATGGAAAAAAACTCCATGGCATAGTTAAAGCAGTGCCCAAAGAAAAATTCTTAAACAGCTTATTTAATAAACAGAAAGGAATAAGAAATAAAATAAGCACTCAAGTTAGGGTGTTCAAGGAAATAAAAACTATAGGAAACAGAAAAGGGAATGTAGATAAGTGTAAGTTAATCAGAAGAAAAAAGAAACAGTAGAGGATTGATAAATAAATCAAAAGGATAGGACTTAAACTGTTAGCTAACCAAGTCAAGGGTGATGACCAAGTCAAGGGGGATAAGGAGGCTGACACAATCAAAATAAGAAACAGTAAGAGGTATACTACATTGATATAGAAGATTAAAAAAACAAACAGATTTCTTTGCTGAACTCTATACAAATAAATTTCAAAACTTGGATGAAAGAGGTAATTTTATAGAACATATGGTATGCCAAACTGGCTCCAGGAAAAAAAGATTTAGACCAATTATCATGCAAATAAAGGAAATAAATGGTTATTCCCCAAACTGGACACATACACACACACACACACACACACACACACACACACACACACACACACACACACACACACACACACAAGGCCTAGACAATTTTACAGTATAATTTGCCAGAACTTTAAAATAATACATAATTTGAATATCATTTAGACTCTTCTAGAGCACAAGAGAAAAAAGACAAAGGTGATTTCCAAGTTCTTTGTACAAAGCAATAATAACGTTGATACCAAAATCTGGCAGCCTACACCAAAGAGAAAATTACAGTGCAAACTCACTTAGGGATAGCTGTGTGGAAATCTGAAACCAAACACTGACAAATAGAACCCAGTAGTGAATAAAACAATATGCATGGCCAGATGGAATTCATTTCAGGAATGTAAAGAATAAAAAAACTTAGAAATAAATCTGTCAACATCAAATTCCTCAAAGCCTTTGACTGTGTGGATCACAATAAACTGTGAAAAATTCTTCAAGAGATGGTAATACCAGACCGCCTGACCTGCCTCCTGAGAAATCAGTATGCAGCTCAAGAAGCAACAGTTAGAACCAGACATGGAACAACAGACTAGTTCCAAATTGGGAAAGGAGTATGTCAAGGCTGTATATTGTCACCCTGCTTATTTAACTTATATGCAGAGTACATCAAGCAAGATGCCAGGCTGGATGAAGCACAAACTGGAATCAAGACTGCCGGGAGAAATATAAAAAAAACACAGATATTCAGATGACACCACCCTTATGGCAGAAAGCAAAGAAAAACTAAGAGCTTCTTGATCAAAGTGAAAGGAAAGTGAAAAAGTTGGCTTAAAACTCAACATTCAAAAAACTAAGATCATGGCATCTGGTCCTGTCATTTCATGGCAAATAGATGGAGAAACAATGGAAACAGTGACTGACTTTATTTTCTTGGGCTCCAAAATCACTGCAGATGGTGACTGCAGCCATGAAATTAAAAGATGCTTGCTCCTTGGAAGAAAAGCTATGACCAACCTAGACAGCATATTAAAAAGCAGAGACATTGCTTTGCCGACAAAGGTCCATCTAGTCAAAGCTATGGTTTTTCCAGTGGTCATGTATGGACATGAGACTTGGACTATAAAGAAAGCTGAGTGCTGAAGAATTGATGCTTTTGAACTGTGGTGTTGGAGAAGACTCTTGAGAGTCCCTTGGATTGCAAGGAGATCCAACCAGTCAATCCTAAAGGAATTTAGTCCTGAACATTCATTGGAAGGATTACGCTGAAGCTGAAATAACACTTCGGCCACCTGGTGCGAAGAACTGACTCCTTGGGAAAGACCCTGATGCTGGGAAAGATTGAAGGCAGGAGGAGAAGGAGACAACAGAGGATGAGATGGTTGGATGGCATCACTGACTCGATGGACATGGGTTTGAGCAAGCTCCAGGAGTTGGTGATGGACAGGGAAGCCCGACTTCCTGTCCTGCAGTGGGGATGCAATGGGGTCACAAAGAGTCAGGTACGACTGAGCAACTGAACTGAGGGCACTCAGTTCATGAATGATGATTTCCCTCTCCATGGTAATCCCATCACTCCAGTGACGGTCATCCTATGTCATTCAGCCTTCCATGTACTTAATGTGATTTCCTATCTCTTGATCTCTCCTAATTTTGTATCTCTGTTTGAAATGTCATGGGTCCCAACTTCTTCCCATTTCCAAATATTCTATTCACTCATCAAAACCGCAATTTAAGGGACTTCCCTGGTGGTTCAGTGGCTAAGACTGTGCACTCCCAATGCAGGGGGCTGGTGCAGCCAAATAAACAAATTTCAAAAAACCTGCATCTAAATGTTAACCCATTAGAAAAGCTTCCTTGATTCTCCCCACAACCAGAAACCTCTCTTCTTATGCTAACCACTGAAAAGCTCCATTTCTCTTTCTGTCCCTTCCTTCTTCCGTCCTTCTCTCACGGCACATGTATTTAACTGTGTATAATAGGTATTAGTACCTGTAAGACATGACTTCTCCTATCAGACTGGAAACTTTTTGAGGGTAAGGGCCCTGTCTTGAGCTCTCCAGGTGGCGCAGTGGTAAAGAATCCACCTACCAATGCAGGAGACACAAGAGACACAGATTCAGTCCCTGTGTGGGGTAGAGCTCCTGGAAGAGGAAATGGCAACGGGTTCCAATATTGTTGCCTGAAAAATCCCATGGACGGAGGAGCCTGGTGGGCTACAGTCCATGGGGTCGCAAAGAGTCAGACATGACTGAGCAACAGAGACGGACACACCACGCCATGTCTACAGGACACCCCATGTCTTAGATGCCGCTGTCTGCCAATCTTCCCCAAGTACCAATCCTTCCATACTTGCATGCTCTGGAGCACAGACACACAGAAATGAAGAACCTAAAGGCAAAAGGCGAGCTGCAGACTTGTGAGCAATGCTGTCCTTAAAACGTTACTGCACGTGCATAGAAGGAAAAGTTAGCATCTTGCAGCAGCCATGCAAGCCCCACTCTCAGCCCACACCCGCAATCAGGGCGGCATGAAACGGGCTCAAGCTCCTGACCAGGCAACCCTAATTACAATACCTTCCACAGCCAGTAAGCTGACAGCAACGACTACTGCAAAGGCCGAAAAGCGGCTAGAAGCATCGACTTAAGGCACGGGAGGGAGAGTGGGGGAATGAGTGTAGAAGTCAGGATGGAACTGTTGGTTTCATTAGCGTATCGATATGGAAGCAGGTACTTCTCACGCCCACCTCAGCACACCTGCTAGGCATAGTCATCCTCTTCACATTTTCACACAGCTCCAGATATTAACCTGTGCTCTCAAATTTCACTGGAAACGTGTAAGCTTGTGAGACAGTCATAATGTCAAGTTTCAAAATGTGTGTGTAATTTGTTATGCATGGTGGGGTCAGCTGTCCTACCAGAATGACACTGGGGGGTTTGCCGACAGCAGAATATTAAACAGAGTGGAGATTACGTGGGATAATATGAGACATCGACGCTAGGTCAGGAAAGGACCAAAAGGCCACATTCCAACAATTGCTGATACACTTTTTGAGAACTGGACTTTCAACCGAAACCTATTATATTGCTTCCAGGTGCCATTTCAAAAGCAATGAAATGTTCTGGCTCATTCTGGATATAGGAGTTATAGTTTAAGACCGTATCAAATGCAGAAGTTGACATACATGGCCCTTTCCTAGTAGGGAAATGTAGTGATGACTTCTTTTTTGGCCTGCCCCTCATGTTGATCCATCCCTTCCATAGAATGTGTCCTTCTGAGATATTTGAGATGCCCAGTCTTGGTATTCCTCGTACTTCTCTCAAGCTCCCTCATCTTTTCCCACCTGTCCTTATATTTCAGGGGTCCCCAGCCTCTGTATTCAGCCCTCATTTCATGTCATACCACACATTCTGCCATTTCCAAGCTCACTACTATTCACGGTCTGAACCCCAAACTAAAATTGAAGTCTTATGTCATAAACAAGGAGAAGGAAATGGCAACCCCCTGCAGTACTCTTGCCTGGGAAATCCCAAGGACAGAGGGGCCTGGTGGGCTGCTGTTCATGGGGTCGCACAGAGTTAGACGTGACTTAGTGATTAAATCGGAGAAGGAAATGGCAACCCACTCCAGTGTTCTTGCCTGGAGAATCCCATGGACGGAGGAGCCTGGTGGGCTGCCGTCTATGGGGTCGCACGGAGTCGAACACGACTGAAGCGCCTTAGCAGCAGCAGCAATAGTCGTGAACAAAATCTCTATCTCACACAGCAAATTCCCACTGGCTATCTACTTTACATACAACAATGTTTATATCTCTATGCCAGCCTCTCAATTCCCACCTTCTCCTTCCTCCGCAGTGTTCACAAGTCTGTTATCTATGTCTGCGACTCCACTGCTCTCCTGTAAATAGATTCATCAGTACCATCTTTCTAGATTTCGTATGCATGCGTTAATATACAGTATCTGTCTTTCTTTTTCTGGCTTACTTCATATCCTCCAACAAAGAAAAAATTTTTACATGTCTTTCTCAGATAAGAATCATGCACCCAACAGTCCCCAATTTGTTGCCAGCTGCACGTGGATAAACTAAATTCACCTTGTCCAACCCAACCAAGAGAGTCTAAATGATGGTCCCCCAAAGACGTCCATGTCCTTATTCCCAGAATCTCTGAATCTGTTACTTCACATGGCAAAAGGGATTTCACAGAGGTGATTTGGTTACGCACATTGCGGTTATCTGGCTGGGCTCAATACAGTCACAAAAGTGCCAAGGAGGATGAGGCAGCAGAATCAGCGTTACAGTAACTGAATGTGGGAATGACCTGACTGCCCAGGTCGTCCTGGCGGTTAACATTCTGCACTTCCAACGCAAGGGCCATGGGTTCGATCCCCGGTCAGGGAACTAAGACCTCACATGCCACATGGCACAACAAAAGCCAAAAATGTAAAACGGCAGCCATGAAACAAATGGAAACAGCTTCTAAACCTGGAAGAAGCACGGAAGGGTCCTTCCTTAGAGTGCCTGAAGAGAGTACAGCCGCGCTGACATCTTGATGTTAGCCCAGTGAAACCCATTCAGACTTCTGACTTCCAAAATTATAACAATTTTACCCTGCTGCAAACCACTAATTTTGTGGTGATTTATTACAGCAGCCACTGAAATTCTGAGTCCATGGCACCACCCTGCAGCATCCTCAGATTCATTAATCGCTCTAGATTGTCACTCTCCCACATGCCTTGCCTGGAACTACTGACTGTGCCTCATCTATTCGTCATGTTCCCTTCCAACATCTGTTCTTATCTCCATGGCTACTCTCAGAGACAGATCTACATCCCAGAATGCTTACTGGTCTCCCTGAACCTCCTTAGGACACTCCCTCCCCCAACCCCAACCTGGGCAAGGTCAGTCTTCAAACGTTCCCCAGGGGATCGCCACAAAGCACAAATCTGATCAAGTTGTAAACCAAATGCCTCACTACTGACAACAGACTGACAATATGTGTCTTTTACCTGAAATAGCATTTTCATAGATTGACACCTATCTAACTATCCAATTTTAATCTCTGCCCTCTGTCTATAAATTCGGTGCTCCACACGGCATTCCCATCGTATTTGGTACTTCCGCTCTATTCTGTCCCTCCACTACTTGTCTGTGGCCACTTTCTACACAGAGTTCAATTCTGAACTGGCTATGTGTTGGCAAGCTCTTGACCGTGACCTCCGTGAAGGCTGGAACCTCGATCCATCTCTTTCTCAGTGCTAGCCCCGCCCTCACGCTGAACAAGGAGGCGGGACAAGCCTTTCCTTCTCGTGACTGCCTGCCCTACCTTTCTCTTAGTTTGGCTCATATTTGGCTTTGGAATTACCTTGAGAATTAACTCTGTAAGACACCATGCCCTCATACCCCTGTATTCTCAAACAGCAGGTGCTAGATTTGAGAAGTGATCCAGCAACAACCCACCCTGCCATCAGGTCCCCTTCTTCTAGTGTGCAGAACTCCACCTTTAAAGGCAGATTTAGGACAAGAGACCCCTGTCAGTCTGAGTTCTGCTGCAGACGAGACTCATTCAGAGCTCTTCTTACACAACCTACTCTCTTTCCCTTCTTGGCCATAGAGAATTCCACTTTCTTTCTGTTTGCAGCTTAGGTAAATTTTTTTGTACTTTCAAATAATCTCCATTCCTTTCTCTGGCCCATATCCAATTTCCTAATATTGTGTGTAAAATACAGAAATGAAAATGAAACTCTAATATGGGCTTTATCAATGTTTAACACAGTGAGTGAAGTATTTCATGATTCTTGTGGATTATGTTCTGGTTAACTCAACCCATATAGTGTATGTCTGCCTTTTTGCTAACAGTCCTATATTGCTGACTCATATCCCTGAGTGACAGGGTGAGAATGACTTTTTATCTGCAGAAGACTTATGTGTCAATCCCACTCTACATGATGGCTAGGATAATTTACCAGTATTTTGTTTTTCTAGAATGAAAAAAAAGAAAAACTCACACATTTGCTAAGAACTGTCTGATGCCCTGACAGTATAGTTCACCTTGATTTAATGTTCCTCTCGATGATCGCAACCATTAGGTTCAAATCGGAGCCTCACAAAGTTTTCTAGCAGTTCTCTTCACTTTTAAATATATGTTATATATTTGTGTGGGTAACAATTCAACTCCAAGTAAAAAATAAACGCACTTAGTTTTTAACTACCAGTTGATACAAATTTCAATCTAGATTAAGTAAATTTCTGTTAATTTAAGTAAGTTAAACCTGGAATGTCAGGTCCATGAATCAGGGCAAATAGGAAGTGGTCAAACAGGAGATGGCAAGAGTGAACGTCGACATTCTAGGAATCAGCAAACTAAAATGGACCAGAATGGGTGAATTTAAATCAGATGACCATTATATCTACTACTGTGGGCAGGAATCCCTTAGAAGAAACAGAGTAGCCATCATGGTCAACAAGAGAGTCCAAAATGCAGTACTTGGATGCAATCTCAAAAACGACAGAATGATCTCTCTTCGTTTCCAAGGCAAACCATTCACCATCATAGTTATCTAAGTCTATGCCCCAACCAGTAATGCTGAAGAAGCTGAAGTTGAATGATTCTATGAAGACCTACAAGATCTTCTAGAACTAACATCCAAAAAAATGTCCTTTTCAGTATAGGGGACTGGAATGCAAAAGTAGGAAGTCAAGAAACACCTGGAGTAACAGGCAAATTTGGCCTTGGAATATGGAATGAAGCAGGGCAAAGGCTAATAGAGTTTTGTCAAGAAAATGCACTGGTCATAGCAAACACCATCTTCCAACAACACAAGAAAAGACTCTACCCATGGACATCACCAGATGGTCAACACCAAAATCAGACTGATTATATTCTTTGCAGCCAAAGATGGAGAAGCTCTATACAGTCAACAAAAACAAGAACAGGAGCTGACTGTGGCTCAGATCATGAACTCCTTATTGTCAAATTCAGACTTAAATTGAAGAAAGTAGGGAAAACCACTAGACCATTCAGGTATGACCTAAATCAAATCCCTTATGATTATACAGTGGAAGTGAGAAATAGATTTAAGGACTAGATCTGATAGATAGAGTACCTGGTGAACTATGGACAGAGGTTCATGACATTGTACAGGAGACAGGGGTCAAGACCATCCCCATGGAAAATAAAAGCAAAAAACCAAAATGGCTGTCTGGGGAGGCCTTACAAATAGCTGTGAAAAGAAGAGAAATGAAAGCAAAGGAGAAAAGGAAAGATATAAGCATCTGAATGCAGAGTTCTAAAGAATAGCAAGAAGAGATAAGAAAGCCTACCTCAGCAATCAATGCAAAGAAATAGAGGAAAACAACAGAATGGGAAAGACTAGAGATCTCTTCAAGAAAATTAGAGATACCAAGGGAACAATTCATGCAAAGATGGGCTCGATAAAGGACAGAAATGGTATGGACCTAACAGAAGCAGAAGATATTAAGATGAGGTGGCAAGAATACACAGAAGAACTGTACAAAAAAGATCTTCACGACCAAGATAATCATGATGGTGTGATCACTCACCTAGAGCCAGACATCCTGGAATGCGAAGTCAAGCGGGCCTTAGAAAGCATCACTACGAACAAAGCTAGTGGAGGTGATGGCATTCCAGTTAAGCTATTTCAAATCCTGAAAGATGATGCTGTGAAAGTGCTGCACTCAATATGCCAGCAAATTCGGAAAACTCAGCAGTGGCCACAGGACTGGAAAAGGTCAGTTTTCATTCCAATCCCAAAGAAGGCAATGCCAAAGAATGCTCAAACTACCGCCCAATTGCACTCATCTCACACGCTAGTAAAGTAATGCTCAAAATTCTCCAAGCCAGGCTTCAGCAATACGTGAACCGTGAACATCCAGATGTTCAAGCTGGTTTTAGAAAAGGCAGAGGAACCAGAGATCAAATTGCCAACATCCGCTGGATCATCGAAAAAGCAAGAGAGTTCCAGAAAAACATCGACTTCTGCTTTATTGACTATGCCAAAGCCTTCGACTGTGTGGATCACAATAAACTGGGAAAGATTCTGAAAGAGATGGGAATACCAGACCACCTGACCTGCCTCTTGAGAAATCTGTATGCAGGTCAGGAAGCAACAGTTAGAACTGGACACGGAACAACAGAATGGCTCCAAATAGGAAAAGGAGTACGTCAAGGCTGTATATTGTCACCCTGCTTATTTAACTTATATGCAGAGTACATCATGAGAAATGCTGGGCTGGAAGAAGCACAAGCTGGGATCAAGATTGCTGGGAGAAATATCAATAACCTCAGATATGCAGATGATACCACCCTTACGGCAGAAAGTGAAGAGGAACTAAAAAGCCTCTTGATGAAAGTGAAAGTGGAGAGTGAAAAAGTTGGCTTAAAGCTCAACATTCAGAAAACGAAGATTATGGCATCTGGTCCCATCACTTTATGGGAAATAGATGGGGAAACAGTGGAATCAGTGTGAGGCTTTATTTTGTGGGGCTCCAAAATCACTGCAGATGGTGACTGCAGCCATGAAATTAAAAGACGCTTACTCCTTGGAAGAAAAGTCATGACCAATCTAGACAGAATATTCAAAAGCAGAGACATTACTTTGCCAACAAAGGTCCATTTAGTCAAGGCTATGGTTTTTCTAGTAGTCATGTATGGATGTGAGAGTTGGACTGTGAAGAAGGCTGAGTGCCAAAGAATTTATGCTTTTGAACTGTGCTGTTGTAGAAGACTCTTGAGAGTCCCTTGCACTGCAAGGAGATCCAACCAGTCCATTCTGAAGGAGATCAGCCCTGGGATTTCTTTGGAAGGAATGATGCTAAAGTTGAAACTCCAGTACTTTGGCCACCTCATGCAAAGAGTTGACTCATTCGAAAAGACTCTGATGCTGGGAGGGATTGGGGGCAGGAGGAGAAGGGGATGACAGAGGATGAGATGGCTGGATGGCATCACTGACTCAATGGATGTGAGTGAGTGAACTCCGGGAGTTGGTGATAGACAGGGAGGCCTGGTGTGCTGCGATTCATGGGGTCGCAAAGAGTCAGACACGACTGAGCGACTGAACTGAACTGAAGTTCATTTCAGAAGCCGTAAAACACCAGAATAATGATTTAGACAGACCATGTGAAGACAGTCTTAGGAGTTATCCTCTGATTTCATTCATCTCTGTGTATTTTTATGTTTGTTTAAATCTACAATGAGAAAGACAGTGTTGAGAGCAGAGAACTTTTTTAAAATTTTCTTTTCTGATAAAGCAATGGAAACAAAGACCCAAATTATGTTTCTGAACTGAAATGAAAGAAGATAAACAAAGATGTTATTCCTAATTCAATTCTGGGGGAAAAAATCTCAATCTAGATTAAGTAAATTTCTGTTAATTTAACTAAGTTAAGTTCATTACACTTTCTCACACTGACCTGATAAAATTGAAGCATGAATATTGACAGACAACAAACATAGATTTAATATTATATCATTGAAACAAGATGTATAAGTGAGCGGATTTGGAGAGCAAAGGTATGGATCACAGTCTTAGCTCATTCATGCACCAGCAAATCAAAAATGTCATATTTTGCCTTTAGATCTCTATTTCTTTTTTTCAGCAAAAATAGTCAGTAATCAAACTAACACTTATGCCATGTCTTAAGGCCACAGGACTGGAAAAAGTCAGATTCAAAACCTCAATGCCCTCAAATATTAGCATTACACAAAGCAGAATAAAACAGTCACATTCCAAATAGCTGAAGAAATAAGAAAACAATTTTAATACACAAAAATATACGACTATCAAAAAACAGACTTATACAAGAAAATAGATGTCTAGAAAATAAAAAGAAAGTTTTTGAAACTGAAACTGAATGTTACACATATTAGAACACACCTGAGGGTCTTCCCAGCTGGCTCAGTGGTAAAGAAGCCGCCTGCCAGTGGAGAAGGCACGGGTTCAGTCCCTGGGCCGGGACGATCCCGCACGCTGTGGAGCAACTAAGCGTGAGCACCATAACTTTGGAGCCGGGGCTCATTAGCCTGGAAGCTGAAACTGCTGACGCCTGCGTGCCCAGAGCCCGTGCTCCACAGCAAGAGAAGCCTCCGCAGTGAGGAGCCCGCCCACTGCAACTGCAGAGTAGCCCCGGCTGGGTGCAACTGGAGAACAAGCCCACGCAGCAGCAAAGACCCAGCACAGCCGAAAGTTAACAAATAGTTAAGAAAAAAACCTCAGTGACCCAGAAGACAGACCAAGACATATAAACCAGCTTATCACATAAAGTGACAAAGAAAATGGAAACTGTGGGAAAGTGGCTATGAGACAAAGAATAGAAATGACAAGAAATGTATTATAATTGAAGTTGTCTTTATCAAAAGACACTGTAAAGAAAGTGAAGAGCTAATCCACAAACGTGGTGAAAGCGATACCAACAAAGGATGTTATACAGAATATAGGAGAAGACGAAAGCATGAATGCCCAATACAGTTATGAATGGAAACTCAAATATCCAGAGAAATTTACCATTTAACACCCAAGATTTGGAAAAATTTAAAAAAAAAAACCTTGTAGTTCCAAACATTCACAGGAACTCAGAACACTGAGAACCGGTATTATATTAAATCTGCCCAAGCACTTCAGAAAGTAATTTAGCATCTTCTCTGGAGATGCACATCCGTTGACCAATCACTTCAATGATAAATACATTCCCCAAAGAAACACACACACCCATGAAACTGGGACCTGAGAAAGGTCAAAGTTCTTGACAGGACGGTTTGCAATAGTGGGAAAAAAAATCTAACTACAAGCAACTCAAATCATGTCCATCAACAGGTCACTAAAAACTTCTGGAAGAGTCATAGAATATTTCACAGCAGTGAAAATTAATGAAGTATAGCTATACTAATCAACACAATAAATCTCAGAAAATCATGCTGAGTTTTTTTTTAAAAAAAAAGCAAAACAGTCTCACTCTACAGAAACTTCAAAATCATATAAAAGAATACATTGTCTACAAATACACTGCTGCTGTTGTTCAGTTGCTAGGTCATGCCCAGCTTTTTGCGACCCCATGGACTATGGCCCGTCAGACTTCTCTGTTTATGGGATTTCCCAGGCAAGATTACTGGAGTGGGTTGCCATTTCCTTCTTCAAGGGATCTTCCAGGATCAAGGATCAAACCTGTGTCTCCTGCATTGGCAGGCGGATTCTTTGCCACTGAGCCACCAGGGAAATCCCTACAGATACATACATGTGTAATAAAACCCTAAGACATAGCATGATCACTGAAGCAAAGTGGTTTTCTGGGAGACAGAGGAGAGAGGATAAAATCAGAGAGGAGACAGGAGCCATCTGCTTTGTTCCTAAGGTCTATCTCTTAAGCTGTGTGACACACACAGCTGCTGTTTTACTATTTCTTATACTAACATGTTATGTATTTTTCACTGCATGTATAAAATATTTCAATAAAATTCTAAAGAGAGAACCAAGGAAAGGAAACAATAAACCTGAGCAAGACTGAGGGCTTGGCCAAGTATGTCTTTGATTCTTTCCCCACCTGCATCGTTTCTGACTTAAAGGCACACCTTACAGGTTCCACCCACAAATCCTGCCAAAGGATAATCAAGGTTTGGGCTAATAAAAGTTTGAGCTAATACTTTCCAAGGAAGCTTTCAAGTCAAAAGACCAGCTTTGGCTTTGAAGTCCTCCCCGTAACCCCCACATCTGCAGGTGTCACCTTTTCTTGTTAGCAAACTCCCCCCACCCCTCTGCCCCGTAGCTCCTCAATGGAGGTGACCAGGGCCACCTGTAGACCACTTCAAAAAGCTTCCTGGAGTCTCTTCTAGACTAATTACTCCCAATTATCACAATGCTCTGTATGTATTTTCACAGTATATGGCTGGCAAGTTTTTAATCATTCCTCTTACAGGGGGAAAAAATCATTTGAACACCTTTTGGACTAGAGATGAAGGTGAAAGCAATCCAGGAAAATGTACCAGTACAACATCTTGTAATTAGGTATCTATTTAAATGCAAGTGACTTCCAGATTTCAGACTTTTGTGGCTCTATGTCAGCTGACCAGTGTTTCCTAAAACGTTCCGTCCTTATAAAGATAACTTAGTACAACTGTTGTGATTTAAAATCTTGAGGGTCTGAGACAGGGAAAGATGGGTGACTAAATAACTTGTGGGAACATTCATGTGGTTTTATTCATAGGTGATTAAAAATACTATCGCTGTTTTAATAAAAACACACACAGAATGAAAAACAAAATCCTAGGAAGAAACAGTAAGTGCAAGGCTATTTGATTTACTCTTGTAAGTGATAGAACATTAATATATCTATTAGTATGTGATTTAAGTTAATTCCTCAAAATTAGTTTGCTTGGATTTTTAAATTTTTACAACAGTATGCAAACGCTGCTGCTGCTGCTGCTAAGTCACTTCAGTCGTGTCCGACTCTGTGCATTTTTTTACGCTAAAAACACAATCTTAATGAAATATAGAAAAAGAAAGAAAGGGAGGGAGAAAAGAAAGAAAAGAATCAAACTTTTGCTAAAGACAGCCTACATGATTCAACTAACCCACTTTAAGGTATGCTGATGTTTGCCCAATTAATATCCTTCTCTGCAGATAAAAGGTCCCCAAACAGCTAATGTTTATCATGTAAAGTGAAAGTGTTAGTCATGTCCCACTCTTTGCAACCCCAAGGACTATACTTGCCAGACTCCTCTGTCCATGAAATTCTCCAGGCAAGAATATGGAGTGGGTAACCCAGGGAACAAACCCGGGTCTCCTGTACTACAGGCAGATTCTTTAACACTAAGCCATCATAAACTCTCCTAAAGTCAAATTTGGATCTGATACAGTCAGTGCTAAATACTAGAGCACTCTGAAAAATCAACCTCTAGCATGTCGCTAATAAGTATTCCTTGGCTGCAAAACTATACAATTTCAGAAATTCTTAAAATTCCACTTGATATTCCAGCATCATCGATGTTCTCAAAAATATCAGTACCTCTCATAATAATTATTCAGTAACAATATTTGGCTAGTGTTTCCAATAGTAACAGAATAAATGCCAATGAATTCCCATCACTGCTAGTATATACACTCTGTTTAAAATTTTTGCTAATAATGGTTTTAGAGGAGAGCTGCAGTCTAGGGTCTGGTCCAGATTGCTGCCTGGAGTGACTTTCCCATCTGCTTAACATCCTGCAGGGTTGGGTGGATCAACTGTTCGTCAGACAACAAAGGGAGCCCACTGTTTTGCCTAGAATGCATCTTCAGGCCCATATACTTCCAGGGAAAAGATCCAAAATAAAGAAACAAGCCCACAGGCTTGCCAACCGATGGATCAGAAATAGAACTGTTTGGGGACGGGGTGAGCAGAGAGAGTCTGGGAGAACCCTACAGGACGGACCCTCCAAGGCTCTGGAGGAGCTGCAACTTCCCCAACTTCCTTCCGTCAGTTACCCTGCCTGTAGTGAAACCCTGAAAATAAATAAATAAACCAGAAACATCTCTTTCCTCTCAGCAGATGTACTCTTTTAGTTGAGGCAATCACAAGACATCCAGATTTCAGGAGAGGGGTTAGAGTCCCTAAAATTAAAAAAGCAGCCCTTCAAAACCTTTAAAGCTTATCTGGAAGGTGAAGTCAACTGAGCGGAGCTACAGAGAGAGTTTCCTGCTTAGCAGGAGTCTGGCGGGGTAGGGGGGCGTTTGGGGGGAAGCCTCACCCTTGAGGATCCATTTGGATTTGTATGAATAATTCTATCACTGTCCCCCTACCCCTAGCCCAGCACACACCGGCACCTCTTTCCAAACAATTCATCAGCCTTTCTCCAGGGGAAGATCTGGACTATTTAAAACTCAGTTCACAGTGAGGATGCTCAGTAAACATGAGTTATTTGAACTACGTCTCTTCTCCGAGTGTCAAAATATATGATCGGTTTTGCACAGAAGCTGAGCAATGGAGTCTGGAGGCACACTGAAACTAGAAGTTCAGGCAGTTGCATCCATCCGAGTTTTTGGACTAGGGTCCCATCCTCCTACCTCCAAGTTCTAGGGTGCTCTCTACAAGGTTTCCTCTTACAGAGCCCCATCAACACAACCCCATGTGCTCTTGGGTGGGTGGAAGTATGCAGAATTGCAAGGAAAGAAGGCAGAAGGGATTCCCAAGATGTGCAGATAATCTGCCCCTTAAAATGTTTCTCTGCCCTTGGCAACCTGGGAAGTGGTCCCTGGGGATGTAGTACGATCCCTGGAAGAAACGATTTCAGTCGTGACCAAGTATGAATGGCTGGGATGAAAACAGCAACTGACTTGGGGCTACAAACAGAGGTCAAGGACATCTTTCCATGGGCACCGTCACTATGCAATGGCGTGAATAAACATTAGTCTGTACACACACACACACACACACTCTATTCCTCAAAACAGCATCTTCATATGAGGAGAGCTATATTTGTATAAAATATGTTTGAAAATTACGGGCAATGTAACAACAATTCCTGCATTATTCTCTTGTTTAAGACTTCAGTTCAAAAGGCTAATTAGTATTTTGTTTCAGCTGGAGGGAGAGGGGGCTCAGGCTGACAGGGGACCCGCAGAATCTAACTGCTGGCAGACAGAGTAGGCGGTGAGGATATGCCAGGCATTGCGGGTCCTTTCATGCATCATCTCACTGAACTCCCCCCGCATCCCTGGCAGGCAAGCAGGTGTTACTACCCTGATCTTACAAAAGGGAAGAAACAGAGCTTGAGTGAATGTACATAACTTTTTGCGGCCCCAAAGCTGTTGGTGGAGCCAAGGTTCCAACAGACCCAGGCCTGACTCCAAATTCCTCCCTTGAGGCTACACCACTATTTCCTGGGAGCTGGGGTGTGTGGAGGCCGTGGAGGTGACCTGCTCCAGTGCCCCTTCAAGAGAGCCCGCGGAAGGGACTCTCCCGGTGGTCTAGGGGCTAAGACTCCATGCTCCCAATGCAGGCGGCCCAAGGGCCTAGTCAAGGAACTAGATCCCACATGCCGCAACTAAGACTGAAGATCCTGCATGCCGCAAGAGGACCCAGAACAGCCAAATAAACAAACAAATGTTTCACAAAGAGAGCGCGAGCCTGCTGCAGGGAGCCTGGCCAACAGAGAGGTGCTGGACCTTCCCATCCACGGTGGCTTTCCTTCGAGACCACAGTTCCAGAAGACTTTTCTCTGCCTGTGTCTGAGCACGATGAGAGAGCTGAACCGGCCCATTCAGCCAGACCTGGGGTTCCTCTAAAGCTGTGCCATCCAATGTGTAGGCATTAGCAGCATGTGATAACTGACCACCTCAAATGTGGGCAGTGTGACCAAGGGGATAAACACTTAACTTCATTTTAATTAATTTAAATCTAAGCAGCTCCAAGTGGCTACTGTCTACCAGACTGGATGGTACAGATACAGGACATTTCTGCTACTGCGGAAAGTTGTACTAAACTGCATTGCCCTTGAAAGACACGGCTTCTCAGGTGACTCAGTGGTAAAGAATCCAGCTGCCAATGTAGGAGGATGCTGGTCGGGAAGACCCCCTAGAGAAGCAAACGGCAGCCCACTCCAGTATTCTTGCCTGGGAAATCTCTTAGAAAGAGACGAGGCTGGCAGGCTACAGTCCATGGGGTCGCAAAGAAGAGAATCAGACATGACTTAGCAACTAAACAACAGCAACAGGAAGGACAACGTCTTCCTGAAGACATCATCAGACCGCAATCTGCACAGATCGAGAAGCAGCAGTGAGAAAGACTCCCTTGAGAGGCACCTCCCTTTCAGACAGTCATCTCAGGAGACCCTGCAGACGCAGGGAAGCCTGTGGGAGGCGAAGCGAGGTGGATGGCCGGCAGGAAGGGGGCAGGCACGGAGCGCATGTGACTCAGAGCCTCTCTGCCTCTCTGGGGCTGGCTGCAGAGAAGAAAGGGCGTCTCAGGGAGGGAAGAGTGGCAAACCGAGGTCAGAATGGGCTGGAGTGGGCAGGGTTTTATGTGGCTCCTGAGAGAGAGGGGAAACTAGGGCCCAGAGGTGGCAAAGGTCTTGGGGTAAGACCAGGTAGGCAGGCGTTGGTGACGTTTGTTTCTTCACCAGTTTCTCCTACGCTCTTCTTTCTCCTTGATCGTCTGACTCTCAACTCCTCACGAAAAATCTTAATCAGCCCTCATTCGCCTCCACCCTCCAGTCACCAGGGAGAAACACAGACCTGCAATAAATATTTTATTTCTTTTTATGTATGAGACTTTTACGCTCACTAGTCTTCATGCAGTTTAACTTTTTTTTTTTTCTCAAAAAGAGTTAATCGAGAGATTGAAATTGACATATATACACACCACCATGTGTAAAACAGCTGGTGGGAAGCTGCTGTGTAGCAGAAGGAGCTCAGCTCAGTGCTCTGGGATGACCTAGAGGGGTGGGATGCCCAGGCAGGGAGACCCAAGAGGGAAGGGACATGTGTGTACATACAGCTGATTTACTTTGTTGTACAGCAGAAACCAACACACCATTGTAAAGTGATTACACTCCAATAAACAAAAAAGAAGAGCTAACTGTCCTTTAAACATGTATTGTGACCCTCCATTAATCTTCTTTCATTGGGTCACAGAGTCAGTGACGAGACGAGGTTACCCTTTTTACCTTTATCAGGGGCATTTTCGCAGGGAAATGTTGGCTAACATTAGCTTTCTTGTATAAAATAAAATAAAAAAAAATCTTGCAAAATAAAGTACACTTATAAAGCATGTATATACAATCTCACTTACTGTAAAGCTATAGTCAACATAAAGGTCTTCTCTTAAAACAGTCTACCTTAGAAGCTACCTGCAAACTAATATCTGTTCTGTTATTTACTAGTCATTAGCCTGAATTGGTACCTAAACCGTAACATGAGAAAATAAAAGATTCATATCAACAGCTTTAAATTCCATAGCCTCAATTCCCAGATATGCTCTTATTAGTTGGTGTTATGAATTTCTCTTCAAAATGTGTAGAATTAAGGCATTCAACTAAAAAGGCAGCTAAGAATTCATACACAACTTAAAAACTACAAACTTCAGAAGCACAGATGTTCTACCAAATTCTCACTTGCTTACTTCCAGCTAAATTCATCACTGAGGTTTAAAAAGATTTTCTAAACTGTCAAGGAAAAAAAAAATGGCAGTATACATTCACATCTGGCTCTGTCACCATCTAGGCGATTATAGACATTGAACATCTGGGCAGGGGAGAGGGTCTGTTTGGGAGCTGCTGGCTACCATGACAACTGAGTCTGCAGAGACTTTTATTTTAACATCACTGCAGGCCTTTCATTTTTATTCAAAAAGCCCACAGTAGGCACCATTTTAAAACCGCGATCATCATGGTAACTAATACTTACATGTAGGAAGTCAGTTCCTAGAGCATAGCTCTTATTCCTGTTCTCATTTATTACTACGGACAAATTCTCTCTAGTCGCAGTCATGCAGAGAAAGTAGTCTGGGGGCTTCCCTGGTGGTTTAGATGGGCCTGCCAGGTGGAGTCAGTGGTAGAGTACCTGTCTGCCAATGCAGCAGACGTAAGAGACGTGGGCTCGATCCATGGATGGGGAAGATCCCTTGGAGACGGGCATGGCAAATCACTCCAGTATTCTCGCCTGGAGAATTCCACGGACAGAGGAACCTGGCAGACTACAGTCCATAGGGTCAAAAAGAGGTGGACAGGACTGACGTGACTTAGCATACACGCATGCTGGTGGTTTAGCAGTTAAGAATCCACCTTGCCGTGCAAGGCACGTGGGTTTGATCCCTGACCAGGGAACTAAGATCCCACATGCAGCAGAGCGACTGAGTCCAACGCGCTGCAACTGGAGAGTCTGTGAGACACAACAAAAATCCTGCGTGCTGCAACTAAGGCCCAATGCAGTCAAGTAAGTAATAAATGAACAAGATACACAGCGCATGTGGGTAGACATGCTTTCCAAAGACCTACAGGTGACCAATGCTTGAAAAAAGGAACATCAGCAAACATCAGGGGATGCAAATCAAAACCACAATGAGGTATCACCTCACTCCTGTCAAAATGGGTATTATGCAACAACAGTTAACAAGTCTTTCGGAGAAGACGTGGAGAAAAGCGAACCCTTCAATACACCAGACTGCTGGTGATACACACACAGCTCCCAATCACTCTGGTGTCCTAAAATCAGCCAGGCTTGGAAAATGCTAAAAATTAGGCCTCTTTACTCCCTGAGAGTCAAATAACAGCACTTTTCTCCTAAAAATATGTATCACCCTCCCCACAAGAAAATATGCTTCATGAAAGCATGTTTAGACAAAAACAAATAGCCTTTGTCTATTTTAATCATGTGTTTTCCACACGCCCCATAGTGCCTGCCTGGCTGCCACGTGCCAAGTGTGCCTTGTCCGACTGTTTGCGACCCCAAGGCCTGCAGCCCGCCAGGCTCCTCTGTCCATGGCATTTCCCAGCAAGAATACTGGAGTGTTGCCATTGCCTTCTCCAGGGATCTTCCAGACCCAGGGATCAAACCCTGAGCCTCCCACATCTCCTGTATTGGTAGACAGGCTCTTTATCACCAGCGGCACCTGGGGCCTATAGGGCTTGGCGAATATTTGTTGAATGAATTAATATTCTCACGTGTTTCCTATACTCAAGCAAATTGAAGGAGCCAAAACTCCAATCCTCCATTTCAGAACTAGTGTAAGCACATCCTATGGTTCAGACAGCCTGGCCCTTTCCCTGGCCTATTTCATCTGCTCACAGAGGGGTCTCTCTGCTGGCATGGTTTGTGCCCAGCAGGTGCAAGGCCTGCCATGACCCTCAGTCTCTGGAAATATCTCCAACCGAAGAAGGGCAAACTGAAAACCTTCCAAAAAAAAAAGCATGACATGGCCGTTTTTCACTTTTACTGTAACTTGTTAAAAAAAAAACCAAAAAGTTAAACTATAGGCAATATGGGGTGCTATGTATAAAGCTAGAGGAAAAGGTCTGGGCTCCTTTAAAATATATTATTTAGAATGTGAAACCACTTTCTTCTGAAAGCTTTATTTCTGCTTCTCTTTAAAATATGTTATTTATTTATTATTTGGCTGTGTTGGGTCTCAGCTGTGCTATGCGGGATTTTGACAGGTGTGAGATGGTACCTCGTTGTGGTTTTGATTTGCATCCCCTGATGTTTGTTGATGTTCGGCATTTTCTCGTGTGTTTGCTCATCTGCAGGTCTAGTTGTGGTTAAGTGAGCTTAGTTGTTCCGCCACACGTGGGACCTTGGTTCTCCAACCAGGACCCGAACCTGTGTCCCCTGTGCAACAAGGCAGATTCTTAACCACTGGCCCACCATAAAGTCCCAGAATGTGAAACCTCTTTTCTTTTTTTTTTTTCTTAAAAATTCAAGTAGTTTAATAGAAGCTTTGAAGGCAGCACCAAGCCAACAAGTTAGTATCCCTCCACTTACTCTATGGAGAGTCCTGTGGTAAGTGGCGTGTTTCCACCAGAGAGAGAACACTGATGACCCCCTGAAAAGTGTTAATGGCATCCTAACTAGATTTAAGTGAAAACAGTTGAGTGTTAGTGAGCCTGCTGAAATGCGCGGAGGCGGTCAGAATGCTGTGGGGAAGCTGGGAGAGGCGGCAGACTCAGCCCTGGGTGAATTGGGCCAAGAGTACGTAGCCTGTAACTCAGTGTGCAGAGAGGCTCATTTTTCATAAATTACACTTTCTAATTTTCCTTATGTAGGAGTTGCCAATATACCCTAAATAACTCATTTATAACCGCATAACTTACTAGTAAAAAGCTCCTTCTAATTTTCCTTATTTTCAACCATTATCAGTGGGCAGTAAGTTAATTCCTTGGCAGCAATGTTACCAAAAGGCTGGTCTGGCCACAGAGCAACCCTGGGCTGGTATGTGTCTAGAGCTCTCAATACCCCCAGTGCAATGACACGTCATTTCACACGTGTGCTTGCTAGGTGGCCTTAGTTGGACACTGAAGTGACTGAGCACAATCCTAAAAAAAACATCAGCATAAAAAAAAAAACAAACCTGGTCCTGAGTCATGGACCAAAGCTGACTATGTTACAGCATAAACCACTTGAAGTGTTAGCTGTGATAAGCCATAAAAACTCCTAACAGAACTACTGCTAATAGGAATAACAAAATTCTGAATCCCAGGTTATATATCAGCTATGATCTCACAGACTGTTATACGCGCGTGAGTGCTAAGTCCCTTCAGTCATTTTCGACTCTTTGCAACCTATGGACTGTGTAGCCCACCAGGCTCTGCCCGCGGGATTCTCCAGGCAAGAATACTGAAGTGGGCCTCCCTGACCTTCTCCAGGGGCTCTTCCCGATCCAGGGATCAAACCTGCGTCTCTTACATCCCCTGCATGGGCAGGCAGGTTCTTTACCACTAGCGCCACCTGAGAAGCCCTATTTCACATGACTCACCAATAATTCTGTAGGGTGGATGTGACAATTCTCATGCTATAATTATGAAAACCTATGCCCAAGGAGGTCACAGCTTCCCAGTTAGGGCAAATACGGGCACTCAAATCCAAGACCACAGACCCAAGAACCTACTGCTCTTTCTACCGCATGATGAAGAGTCTACTGGAAGAAAATTTAGCCTCTTCAGAGATGTGCTGGGCCTGGGTATCTATGAGGACACCCGAGCCAAGCCTCGGTAGAGACGTCTTATGGACACACTACAGTCCTGATCCCAGAGTTCTGCTTTGTTGTTTTTTTAATTTTTGGCTATACTGGGTCTTAGTTGCTGTACGCGGGCTTTCTCCACTTGCAGTGAATGGGGTGTATTTGCCAGTTGCAGCGCTTGTGAGATCTCATTGTGGAGGCTTTTTGCAGAGCATCGGCTCTAGAGCGCATGGGCTTAGTTGCCCCGTGGCATGTGGGATTTCCTGATTCCTAACCACTGTAAGTCCCAGATCCCTGGTTCTTATCTGCCTAAATCCCATCTTGTGCAGTTAAGGGTACTGCACCAAGCTTATGGCTGTTGTCGCTTCTTTGCTAAGTTGGGTCTGATGCTTTTGTGACCCCTACAGACTGCAGCCCACCAGGGATCCACAGTCCATGGCATTTCCCAGGCAAGAATACTGGAGTGGGTTGCCATTTCCTCCTCCAGGGGGTCTTCTCGACCCAGGGATCAAACCGACGTCTCCTGCATTGGCAGGCAGGTCCTTTACAACTGAGCCACCAGGGAAGCCAAAGGCTTACAGCTAGTGACACCCAAGTCACTGAGCTGCAGGGGATCTGTCCCTGGTGCCTAGGATGCAGAATGGCAGGGAATGACTCCTTCCTGTGACACCAACTGTCCAGTATCTTCCTTTGTTAAACACTCCCGGGGAGAAAGTTTTAGAAACACATCCTCCGCATCACTAAAGACATTTCGGTAACTGCATCTTTAATACGTGAAAACATCCTCTAATTTTGAGGGCTAAGAACGAGTAGGAGTGTGGGAAGAGCGATGTATTATTTCGGGTTGAGACTCTCAATAATAAAAAGACTGACTTTTAAACAACATATTTTTTCCCCAAGAACTTAAATTATGTCTATTCTGTTCAGTGTCACCAATATTTTTATCTCCTATGCAAAGAACATTGTGCTGGGTGTCAAAAGATACGAGGATGAATAAGAGATGATTCCTTCCCTCGAGGAATCATTGATCTAATGAAAAGATGGGAATCTTTCTCGAATAGAATTTACATGTGCCTACCTTCTTAAGAATAATATTGTACATCTTTTCCTTGGTGGCTTAGGGCATCATTATAAATATCCGCTGTTGTCCTGGCAACAAGAGTGGGCGCAGCTGTAGTTAGAAATGAGCATACTCTGGCACTAAGGGCTACTGATCAAGGGGGTTAACCAAGAGCTTGTCGTCTGCCTTCTGGAACTGGCTGGCTGGCTGGCAAGACAGATACAAGTATCCTTCTGGTCCCTGGTCTTTTCCCATTCTTCTCCTGCTGCGTATGAGCCAAAGACACGCTGCGTGACAAATGTGCTTTGCACATGCACACAACGGTCTCAAGTCTTCACTGAGGCTCTCCAGGGCTAAAGTCTTCTGCTGAGCACCCTGTTGAGTCCCCGGAGTTGCCCTGAAGGTCACTTCTTATCGCTGAGACCTTCTCTGATGTCGGTGTCAGCCGCCCGTCTCCCTCCAGTCACTAGAATGCCCACAACGCTGGCACACCCCTTCAAATCTCTGCCAAGGGCGCTGCAGCGCTTCACTCTGTCGTCCTCCGATGACACTGAGCCTGAGATGCCTAGCAGAGAGTAATCGGAGAGCAGGCGCTGGAGAAAGGCCAGTCTTTGATGTGACCTTCGCCCCAGGCTCGGCATCTTTCACACCATCGGGAGGAGCAGAGAGATACTGCTCCTCTCTGTGGTCAGCAAACCCACACATCACAACACGTCACTTTTTATTTGTGTGCATCTGGGAACAAAGTTCGGGCTTCCCCAGCGGCCCTCATGGTGAAGAACCTGCCTGCTGATGCAGGAGACAGAAGAGACGCAGGTTCGATCCCCGGGTCGGGGAAGGTCCCCCAGAGGAGGGCACGGTGACCCACCCCAGTATGCTTGCCTGGAGTGTCCCATGGACAGAGGAGCCTGGGGGGCTACACCCACAGGGTCACACAGAGTCAGACACTCCTGAAGTGACTTAGCACACACGTGAACAAAGTTTTTTTTTCTCCTTCACCCCTGCACAAGACATTCATTATGCTTGCCACAACTCATTTGTAATGGTACAGTCTGATAGCTTAAAAGCTCCTTATTATTTTCATAAATTTTCTCCACTTGGTGGTTCTTTTTAATAAAATAGTCACTTTGGCTTTATTTATATTTTTACAAACAGTTTGTATTTCAGTTATAACAGAATTCTGGGTCTGAGTCATGTTATCACGGACGCACCACTCAAGTTTTCTAGAAGCATCACCATCATTCCGGGGCTGCTGCCTCTCACCTAATGATGGCATACCTATAGAGGAGAGGAAAGTCTAAGGCTTGCAGCTAAAAGACAAAGCAACTATAAAGTATGACACAGGCAGCATCTGATTATCTCTCTCCACGTAACCTCACACTTGCAATTCAAAAAAAAGAATAGTCTTGTCTTCTTTTGTAACATAAAAACAATGTCATGGAATCCTAATTTTATTTTAATTTCCTTGCAGGCTCTCTTTACAGCTATCACATATTATAATTGAATTGAAAAGTGATAACCATTACATTATTGTGGCATAAGAATCAACGTAAGGTGTGTCAGGGCAAATATTAAAATAACTATTATGAATGTAAGAAGAACATGCCTCCACTACACTCTTAGGGGTTTCATTTAGGTAAGAATTATTCCTATCTCCTTCTTATTCATCCAGACGAGAGCCAGATAAATAACAGTCTCGGATCTAAACTTATCTTTACTAATAGGGTTGTTTTCTCAGAGAATAACTTCCTTATGATTGCCCCAGTTTTGAAAATTTGCACCTTTCATGAGTATATCAAAATTCTGAGCATTTGACGTCAACCTATTTGAAATTTACATGGCAGGGTTCAAAGCTGGGAGTTACAAAGTACTCATCAGTGGCACCCCACTCCAGTACTCTTGCCTGGAAAATCCCATGGACAGAGGAGCCTGGTAGGCTGCAGTCCGTGGGGTCGCTAAGAGTCGGACACGACTGAGCAGCTTCCCTTTCCCTTTTCGCTTTCATGCACTGGAGAAGGAAATGGCAACCCACTCCAGTGTTCTTGCCTGGAGAATTCCAGGGACAGGGGAGCCTGGTGGGCTGCCATCTATGGGGTTGCACAGAGTCGGACACGACTGAAGCGACTTAGCAGCAGCAGCATCCCTCCCACGCAACAACCATCTGCCCTGGTCATCAAGACAGTGTCCAAACACCAAAGTGCTCTTGGCATTTATGTAATGTTTTTGTGGTATTTTTCAGGTGGTGAATGAATTCTAGCTTGGTATCGGTTCAAACTGATATTTCTAAAGTATTTACTCGACATTTATTAGCTGGAATTGGGGGAAACTTCTTTTATTAAGAAAAGTGTGTATCTCTTCATGGTTAGTTAGCAGGCCTAGCTGATGCCCTGAATGAATGTATCACTTTCTCTTGCATCAATCTCTTTTTTTCACAATTTTTTTTGTCTCATTCCTGGCTAAAATTAGTTATGCACACTCATGAGGGCAGCAGTAACCTACATATATTGAGTTACAACACGGATTGCAAGGTTCTTTCGTTTATGTTCATGTTGTCAAAACATCTTCCACTTTTCCCTGGTCCTTCCTTTCAGCTCAATCTTCCTTTACGACATGTCAAAACCAAGCAAACTCTTGGAAAGCACACAGACAACAAAATAAATGGACAGCATGGTGACAATAGTTAATATTGTAATATATATTTGAAAGCTAAGAAAATAAATCTGAAAAGTTTTCATCACAAGAAAGAAAAATTGTAACTGTGTGTGGTGATGGATGTTAACTAGACTCGGGGTGGTTGATCATTTCACAATATATTCATACATCAAATCATTATGTTGTGCACCTAAAACTGATATGTCCAATGTCAATTTTATCTCAATAAAGGAACATAAATTTAAAAAACAAATAAATCACTTATTTCCAATAAACAGGTCTATATATAATACTACTCGGTGTAAGAATTTAAAGGGACTGAATTTCCAAATTCAGGTGGTTACGATAGTGGTGAGGCTTGCTATAACATAGCACAAAATATCCAATATAGTTCAGCAATGCCAACAATTATTATAGTTATGAAAATATTCAATAGAGACAGTTCAGCAACTGTCAGCCAATCATTCTTATTGTTATCTTGCCCCCATACCCCTGTGAGGAGGTTGGAATAAATATTGTCTTGTCAATTGCCTAAGAGTTACATGTGGAAACCTGGGTTAATACATAACACATTTCCCATTAACTAACGATCCTCTATCAGTACTGGTGCCTGAAGACTCTGCCTTTCCTTAATTCAGATCTGTTTACCCAGACACATACTTGTATCCCTGGATCCATCTATCAGACATCAAGAATGACACTGATACTTGGAAGACTAATTCTCAGTCTAAACGTTTAAATGTTATATGCTAAATTATGTCGCAGGATCTGAAGCAAGGAACTTGCAAACCTGACTCAGTCACACATCCGGTGCAGCCCTGTCCAGATGTCGGAATGCATCAGTCATTTTGGATTAACTTATAATGAGAGAAATCAAGACACAACCCATGCAGTCTCAGAGGTCTACTTAGGTGATGACAAAGACCTATGATGCCCCCTGAAGTATGGCTGACTCTCCAGTCTTATTAAGAATACACGTTTCTGACATTTTAAATATCTTAAGTCAGGGATTTGAGCCACTTGGGAAAAACAGTGTTGTAGCATGTAATTTAGGTTATTTCAACAGAGCCAGTTCAATCTTAAATCACCGTTTCTAACGCATTCTAGCAATGCTTCTTTTGTAAAGCCACTCTGCACAATAGTTACAGCAATCATCGAATGTGATGTAACAACAAATTACATGTAGGGTCTGCAAAGCATGTCAATCTCCCGGCAGTTGGGAGCTTTGCCCAGGAGCCTGGGCTCGCCCCTGGGATGGTACTCTTTATCAGTTTCAGCAATACCACACTGCTTCCCAGCCTACTAATGCACAGGTCTCACAAACACAGACCCCCTAAGCACTCTCCAAGACACTGATAATATTACCTTCAGCATGGACACTTTCTTTCCTTTTTGGCAAACTCTACATTTTTTTCTAGTCAATCACTATCAACAGTCATCTTCATATATGAATATTAATACTGTATATTAAATAATTCTTGGTAATTTGTTTGGTGGTAAGAATTGAAAGGGGGGGGGGTCACCCTGGTGGCTCAGTGGTAAAGAATCCACCTGCCAAACCAGGAGCTCCAGGTTTAATTCTTGGGTCGGGAAGATCCCCTGGAGAAGGAAATGGCAACCCACTCCATATTCTTGCCTAGGAAATCCCACAGACAGAGGAGTCTGGCCAGCTATGGCCCATGAGATTGCAGAGAGTTGGACACGACTGAGCAACTGAACACACACACACACACACGCGTTCATAAGCAAGCAAGCCAAAGGAAAATCATTTCAACTACAAAAAGCTGACCTCTGAGAAGCAGTCTGAGAGAAGAGATTAATGCCCTAGGCAGGATCATTTCTAATAAGATGGTGGGTATTACATCAAGGAAGGGCAGACAGAGTATATTTCCCAGTGACCAGCCCATTCAATGGTAGCAGAACATGTTGGAAATGAGAAAACACAGCCGTATCCTGTATGGATGACATTCATAGCGTTGTGAGTCACTAGGCAAGAGCAGCGTATCTGAAGGTTGAGAAAGATCTGGAAGGGAACTGGATCATCACTGACAAATAGTTCTAAATGGATAGAAGCAACAGCTTTGCTGCCATCCCAGCTGTCATCAATTACAAAGGGCAGTTTTTTTTTTTTTCTTGCTAGACAAAGGAATAGAATTATAGGTTCTTTCTCAAAGAGTAAAAAGAGAGCAGACTTTACGACTTTTAGAAAGCTTTGACCCAAGAATTCCTCTAAGGTGACTTGAAAATTAATGCTTTTTTTTCCAAGGGAACTTGTATTAAAAATTAATCTAATAACCAGTTAATTATCATAAATTTTCCTCAGTATTTTTCTCACCAAGATTTTTATGACTCAAAATAAATCAGTAGCATGACGACCTGTGCCTTCCACTACAGCCCAGGACTTTGTTCCCTAAATGCAATACAATTAATTTCATTTCCCATCATCCAGCATTCTCTTTGCAAAGAAATATTAAGCCTTACATTTCACAATAAATATTTTTGGGTGATTAAAATTGCACTTAAGGAACATTTCTGAGTGATAATAAAAGTTTACCCTAGTTGCCTCCTTAGTTTTTTAAGACACTGCCAAACCATTTTCCAAGTTGGCTGTATAATTACACATTCCTATCAACAATCGATCAGTGATCTAGTTTCTCTGCTTCCTTGCCAGCATTTGATCTTGTTACCAGTTTTAATTTAGCTATGATAGATGTACAGTGATTTTGCACTGTGATTTTAATATGCATTTCTATGATGGCTAAGGATACCAACATGTTTTCACATGCTTATTGGCCACTATATATACTCTTCAATGAAATTCTTCCCGTCTTCTCCTCATTTTCTAACTAGATTGCTTTCCAGTGTTGACTTCGGAGAGTTCTTTATGCATTCTAGGGTACTAGTTCTTTCACAGATTAATGGTTTGCAAATATTTTCTCCCAGCCTGTAGTATACATTTTTATCCTCCCAACAGTCTTTGGCAGAGCAACACAACTTCATATTAACAAGTTCTGATTATGTTTTCTTTTGTGGATCATGCTTTTGGCATCAAGTTAAAAACTCTTTGTCTATGCCTACACACCAAAGATTTCATCCTGTTTCTTCCTAACAGTTTTGTACTTAAGTCCATGATCTATTTGATCTATTTGTTAAAATAAGGTTCATTTTTCACCTATAAATGTCATAGTGCTCCAGCATTGTTTGTTAAAAAAGGTATCCAGAGATATTCCCAGTTCTTGGTATGAAGTGTGATTTGCAATTAAACTCTGAACATTTTTGTATTATGTGCTGAGACACTGGATCTTATTTAAACTTATCTTAACAAGGCTTTCCCTGACAGGGATGACACTACCTCATTAGTGCCAAGTGAAAGTAAAAGTCCAGGTTCCCTAATGGGCCTCCACTGACACAGAAGTGCAGAATTTTGTTACATGAGTATCCATTTTTACCTGTTGAGCCCTTGCACTTTATCATCTCACACCTTTATTTTCCAGACATTTTTGCCTCAGAGTCCTTAAGTCTACTTCAGCAGCAGTGGGAACAGAATATTCCAAGCAGCAATAGAATATTCTTTAAAACAGAAATACAGTTAAAACACTCTCCCTCAGTTAAACCTTACTGCCATTAATACATACTCCCCAAAACAGGCTTTGCTTATTTTCATTCAAAAGCTGAAGTTCCTCCTTTTCTTTGCAAAGAAACACATAAACAGAAAAGGATTAACTCCTTGTGGACCTCAATGTATTACATAAAATGGTGTGTGTGTGTGTATACACACTTCTGATAGTATGTGCTCCCTGGAATACTTCAGTGAAAAAGAAATGCATACAAATATAACTCAACATAATACCATCTAGCTATAAACTCTTCATACACTTTCTTTGGAATGGTCCACCCTAGTTTCTTCCATGCATTTTTTTTCTTCTTTTTATAAAATGGGCTGATACTATAAATATCATTTGGAACCCTGCTTTATTCACTTAACATTAAATAATGCGTTTTCCCATTTGGTTAAATGGTCTTTAAAAACATGTCTTTAATGGCTATAGTAATAGTCCACCTTATGAAGGTGCCATAATTTATTTAAACGTTCTTCTATTTGAGGCTGTGTTTCTACACTTTTGCTGTTTTTAATGATATTGCAATGCATACCCTTTACCATAAATCTCTGATCTATTTTTTTCTTAGGGCAGACTGCTAGACTTTGGATTACCGGATTGCAGTTACTAGTAACGCCAGGCTCCGTTCCAGAGCAGGAAGTACTGCTGTGGGTCAGGACTTGGTTCCCTCTTGGCTATGGCCCTGAAAGGAGTCTGCAGATTCTGCATCCTTCCAGCAACACAAGGCTGGGGTTCTCTTCAGAGTACTTGTTTAGGGTACACCATGTGGCCAGGCAAGCCTGAGGCTCCTCCTGCTTGCAACAAGATCTACTGGCTTCCTGTGCTCCTTAAAGAAGCGGCTGGGAACCAGGGAAACTGAGTCATGCACGTGCTTCCTCTAGTTTGCACCCTACCTCTTTTCACCTCTGGAACTCTGAGGGCCAAGGGGAGGGTATGAGTCAGCAGAACGGTGCTTTTCGCAGGAAGCCTTACTTGTTAATTTATTTCAGGACAGGTAAAAGGGTTTCAATATCAGTCCATTTAAAACAAAATCCGTGACTGCCCTGGTGGTCCAGTGGTTAAGAATCTGCCTGCCAATGCAGGGAACACACGTTTAATCCCCAACCCAGGAAGATGTCACATGCTGGTAGCGGGGAGAGGGCAACTGAGCCCACATGGTAAAGCCACTGACCCCGTGTGCTGCGACTAACTAGGCCTACTTTAGAGCCTCTGTTCTGCAACAAGAGAAGCCATGCCAACTAGGGAGTAGCCCCTGTCACAGCTAGAGAAAGTTCACGCACAGCAACAAATCCAGTGCAGTCAAAAATAAACAAAGTTATAAAACAAAACAAATAGAAAAGTAAAACTAGGAACACAATATCTATATGTAAGTATCTTTCTATTTACCTATTGCCAAAATTTGGGCCACTAGTTTCATTATGCTATGTGATTGCATTCTATCTCCGATTACACAATGCTCTTAATAAAGCACTTTCAAGCTATTTTCTTAATAGAATATATAAGTTATTTAATTGTAAAACTGTACAAGACCTCCTTATACCTTTAAAACAAGAATATTTTCCATTGCTGTCAAGACAAACAGGAGTATCTTTACACAAAAGAACTCATCTGCCAACTTACTTTAAAATACCCAATTGCCATCAGCTGTTTGCTTTTCCTAGGAGCAGCCTTAGCAGGGGATAATTTACATTTTATTTATTCATGTTCTTTGCTCATTTTTCTATTGAGGTGTTAGGGTTTCTTTTTCTTATGAATTTAGGAAATTCCTTTAAGTATTGATGATATTAACTCTAGGTCTGTCATATTTGTTGCAAAATTTTCCCCCAGTTTTCAGAGCCATTTGATTCTGAATATGATTTCAGAAATGTTTAACTTTAGGACATTAAAATATGTCTTTTATTTCAGCATTTTTTCTTTTGCACAGTTAGGACACTTTCCCAAGTCCCAAATCACATGTATACTAAGCTATGTTTTCTTCTAGTTTTATTATGCTTTTAATATCATTTTTGAGAAATCATTTGATTCTTCATTGATTTTGATATCATCTTTATCATATAATAAATTATTTCACCTACTGGATCTTTTAAAGCCCTTGCAATTGTACCACTGTGCTATCTGATGATTCTCATACTGTTTACTGGAGGGTATATTGAATATTTTCGAAGGCAAGTATTCTTTCCTCCACTACCACTACCACTAGACTATTTATCTTTCCCTCAAAAATTTAACTAGCTCATCCATTCATTAATCCAAATGAATTTCATAGTCGATAGTTTCAATATAAAAATTCTCTTAGATTTTAAACATAAGATTTAAATTTATGATTATTAAAGATGCTTACACTGGTAAGCATGCAAAAAGGCATTTAATTTCACTGCTAATCATAGCACAAGTTATTTGCCATCTAAAGGTAGGTAGAAATTTTAAAGCTTGATAATGTTTGGGGTGGTATAAATATTGGGGAAATTAGCACTTTCAAAGACCACTGATGACAAAGGAAATTGGTAGTTATTTTGGAGAAGTTTTTCATATCTACGAAAATAAAAAATGTGTGTACCATTTTATCCAACAATCCCCCTTCTAGGACTCTGTCTCACAAACATTTTTACACACGTACATAAAGATACAAGGAAGGTCACTCACTCACTGCACCATCGTTTGCAATTAGCCCATAATGGGATCCACATAAAAAACCACCTTAGGGGAATGATAAAATAGAGTGTCCATACAGTAGAATCGGAGAAGGCGATGGCACCCACTCCAGTGCTCTTGCCTGGAAAATCCCATGGACAGAGGAGCCTGGTAGGCTGCAGTCCATGGGGTCGCTGAGGGTCGAACAAGACTGAGCGACTTCACTTTCACTTTTCACTGTCATGCACTGGAGAAGGAAATGGCAACCCACTCCAGTGTTCTTGCCTGGAGAATCCCAGGGACGGGGGAGCCTGGTGGGCTGCCGTCTATGGGGTCGCACAGAGTCGGACACGACTAAAGCGACTTAGCAGCAGCAGCAGCATACAGTAGACTATTGTACAGCTATTAAACAGAATGACGCAGATCTATTTGTAATGATCTATATGGGACAAAACCTCTAACATGCAGTAGTCCCCCCTTAATTGCAGCTTTCCTTTCTGAGATTTCAGTTACCCATGGTCAATACAGTCTGAAAACACTAAATGGAAAATTCCAGAAATAAACGAGTCCTGAGATTTAAGCTGAACGTCATTCTAAAATCTCATGCCGTCCTCACCTGTCCCACGTAGGATGAGAACCATCCTTTTGACCGGCATATCCCACCTGCCAGTCACTCAGCGGCTGTCTCAGTTATCAGATCAACTGTCTAGATACCTCAGTGCTTGTATCCAAGTCACCTTTTTTTTAACTTAATAATGGCCCTGAAGGACAAGAGTAGTGATTCAGGCAATTTGGATGTGTCAAAGCCAAGCCGAAAAGTGCTTCATTTAACTGAAAAGGTGAGAGTTCTTAATAAGGAAAAAAAAAAGTCATACACCGAGGTTGCTAAGATCCACATTAAGAGCAAATCTGTCGTGAAACTGTGAAGAAGGGAGGAGGAATCCATGCTGGTTTTGCTGTTGCATCTCAGCAGCAAAAGTTACAGCCATAAGGCATGACCAAGCATTTACTTAAGATGGAAAAGGCATTAAACATGTACAATAAGATGTTTTGAGAAGCCAAAACTACCATGAAGTACCACCTCACACTGGACAGAATGGCCAGCATTAGCAAGTCTACAAATGACAAATGCTGGAGAGGGTGTGGACAGAAGGGGACCCTCCTACACTGTTGGTGGGAATGCAAGAGGGTGCAGCCACGGTGGAAACCAGTATGGAGACTCCTCAGAAAACAAACAAACAAACAAAAACTAGAATGACCACATGATCCAATAATTCCACTCCTGTGTGTTTATGTAGACAAAACTATCATTCAAAAGGATATACGCCCCCAGCATTCACTGCAGCCCTGTTCATAAGAGCCAAGACATGACCATTGGCGGATGAATGGATAAAGAACACGTGGTACATAAATACCATGGAACACTCCTCAGCCATGAAAGTAACAACATCACCTGCAGCGACATGCACGCAACTAGAGATTATCATATTAAGTACGTCAGGAAGAGAGAAGCAAATAACACATGCTATCACTTATACGTGGCATCTAAACCTATGATTCCATAAACCTACCTGTGAAACAGATTGCCAGTCCTACTATATAGCGCAAGGTCCTACTATATAGTGCAAGGTCCTACTATATAGCACAGAGAACTACAGTCAACATCCTATGATAAACCATATTGGAAAAGAATATTTAAGAAAAGATGGTCTGAGAGACAGACACATATATTCATACAACTTTTATTACAGTATATTGTCATAATTGTTCTATTTTGTTATTATTATATTTAGTCTCTTACTGGGCCTAATTCATTAAGTAAACTTCATCATAGACATGTATGCATAGGAAAAAACAGTATAGAGTTCAGTATTATCCAAGGTTTCAGGCATCCAGTGGGGGCCTTGGGATATCTCCCCCATAGATAACAGGGACTACCATGTACTATTAAATAAAAAATTAGTTTCAGAACAATATGACCAACACAATGCTATTGATACTTAAAACATCTGTCTTCAAGTGTTGAGAGGTAGCTGTGCTGTGCTAAGCCACTTCAGTCGTGTCTGACTCTTTGTAACCCTATGGACCATAGCCCACCACACTCCTCTGTCCATGGGATTCTCCAGGCAAGCATACTGGAGTGGGTTGTCATACGCTCCTCCAGGGGAATCTTCCCCACCCAGGGAATGAACCCAAGTCTCTTATGTCTTCTGCGTCGGTGGGCGAGTTCTTTACCACCAGGGCCACCTAAGAAGCCTCTGAGGGTTAGCAGGTGTAAAAATATCGAGAAGGGCAGACACTAAAAGGGGAATTTTATTTACTTCTGGGGAGTAAGTGAAATTAAGAGAGTAGAAAGGAAGACTAACAGTTAAATTTAAGTATTTTGTACATTATTTGTCTGCTATAATGTTGTGTTCATATATAACTTCCATGTTTTAAATTTAAAAATTTAAAAGCAACACCTAGTCACTATTTATCTTTTTCTGGACCACCATTTTGGGTTTCTATGTGTTATTTACTCTCTAACTGGAAGAAAGTTATTCATACTTGGAGTTGGCCGACAAAGTGCGAATCCCGGCTGGCCATGCTGCTTGGGTACTAGTTTCTGAACCTCCTCTGGGTTCTATCCCAAGGTCCAAGTTAGCCTGGAAACTTCTGGGGTTTAGCCAGCATTCATTTTGGACTACCCTAAATGACTGGGGTGAGATTTCTTTTTTCCTCATTGCATATTTTTCTACCCTTCCCACCCCGCGTCCCAGCAAACAAAGAGAAAAGTTAGGACCCATGCGATCAATCAGCTTCGTCTGCCTCCACATAAAGCAGTCTATCAGCGTGTTCTGTGGGGGAGGGGACCTTACCACTGAATGGATTCTATTCCTCCCCTCCTGCACCACCCACTAAACAAGGAGAGTAAACTTTTGGGAACTGTAGTCTACAAGGACATATAAAACCTTGATGCAAAGGAGAAACCCTGCTACAGTAAATTTTTTTTTTTTTTTTGGCTGTGCCGCAGAGCTTGCAGGATCCCATTTCCCCAATCAGGGGTTGAACTGGGGTCCCAGCAGTGAAAGCACTGAGCTCTAACCACTGGACCACCAGGGAACGCCCATCTGCTACAGTATTTTGAACACATCAAAAAAAAAGCACATGGCCCACAGGAGAGCACTGCTAGGACTTTCTTTTGGTACAGAAATCCAGCACTGGCCAACAACTTCCAGTCTCAATTCAGCTCTATCAGCCTAACCATCAGTAGAAATTCCTCCAGGAATCCTGCAAGAGGCTGTTGGTCCTATTTTCCACTGGTACACTAGATGTCTTTATCCTTTGCTGTGTCACCAGGGGTATTTAAGCGGAAAGCTGGGAGAGGCTGCGTCAGGGCTCATCAGCCAGATGACACTGGAAACGTGGTCTTCTGCAAATAAAAGTCAAGCCCCAAATACAACACTACACCATCAATGGACAAAAGGGGCCATAAACACAAAAGGTGTACGTGGACAAACACAACTGTGAAGACCTTTTCTGTATCGCGGTGGTGCAGCCACTACGTACTAATCAATCATGGCGGCTCCCCAGGGCGCTAATTCTCCCGGGGACCAAATTCCCATTTATGGTGTATGTGTGCAGAGACGAGAAAACGTTTCTATGACAGCTGCTCTGAAAGATCAGGACCAAAGGGACAGAAAGGTGAAAAGCAGCATGACAATACAGGGAGACTGAAATCTGAGTGGACAGACAGACAGACAGTGGGGTATAACAGGGGGATTAATACCTGTGAAGTGATGAGAGAGGTCAGAGAAAAACAGACGGGGCCCCAGAGAAAAACCCTGTAAATCGTCAGTGGAAAACGGAAGCTCTGCTGGAAAAGATCTTCAGTCTAATTTTTTTCAGACTTAAAACTGGGATTTTGTGCCACCAGGAAACAGAGGGTAAGCAGGAAAGCAAAGGCAATTTATCACAGTGATCATATCCACTGATAAGCATTTCTTTGTTTGAACAAATGCCCACTCTTAAAAACCAAGTCGCAATCGAATTAACAACTTGGCTTCCAGTGATGTTCCCTGTAATAATAATTTTTTAAAAAACCTTCCAAAAATATAAAAAATACCATTCGATAATTTTTGGCCTTTTGACAGAGATAAACTAAGATGGATACGCTAAGAAGGATATCTGCCACTCTTTAGCTTAAATGTGGAAATGTATGTTCAATCTATATACCTCCTGTAATTTCCACATGAGAGAGGGGAGAATACATTTAAACTTATCCAGCATCAGTAAAATATGATGTATATCAGTATTCTGTTGGACCTCGTCAGCTACTCTAGGGCAATTAGACGGCAAAGGAGGGGCCAGGACTTGCACTAGACTTGCTGTGGAGCTAGTTGTGTGTGCGCAGAGTGGACGAAGCATAATGCTGTGACCTCCACTCAGGGTAAAAGAAAACTAGGGAGTCCCAGGATCCAGGGCCATATGCAGTCCTTGGAGGCTGTCCTGCATGGTCGGCAGACTGTCGACAGGGAAGCAGCAAGGCCCTATGTCCCTGCGCTGGCCTTCCCAGCACGGCCACTGATGCAGACAGTGGAGTGAGTTGGGCCTCAATCCTACAAATGACGGAATAAGAAGAGAGTTCTGACCTGGACCACATTCAAGCCAACTGAGTTCGAGAAATCGGGGCACAGAAGGTCTGCTGTTTACTAAGAAGCCAACCTAGACAGCATATTAAAAAGCAGAGACACTACTTTGCCAACAAAGGTCCGTCTAGTCTAGGCTATGGTTTTTCCAGTGGTCACGCATGGATGTGAGAGTTGGACTATAAAGAAAGCTGAGCACCAAAGAATTGATGCTTTTGAACTGTGGTGTTGGAGAAGACTCTTGAGAGTCCCTTGGACTGCAAGGAGATCCAACCAGTCCATCCTAAAGGAGATCAGTCCTGGGTGTTCATTGGAAGGACTGATGTTGAAGCTGAAACTCCAGTATTTTGCCCACCTGATGCGAAGAACTGACTCATTTGAAAAGAGCCTGATGCTGGGAAAGATTGAGGGCAGGAGAAGAAGGGGGTGACAGAGGATGAGATGGCTGGATGGCATCACTGACTCGATGCACATGGGTTTGGGTAGACTCCGGGAGTCAGTGATGGACAGGGAGGCCTGGTGTGCTGCAGTTCATGGGGTTGCAAAGAGTTGGATGTGACTGAACTGAACTGAAGGCGCATCAAGAAGCTGTTGTTGTTCAGCTGCTCAGTCTTGTCCGACCCTTTGTGACCCTATGGATGGCAGCACACCAATCACCAAGGGTTAATATCGAATGGACTGACGATGCGTCAGGGGGACTCGGAACCACACCCAGGGCCACACAAGTGCTGGTGAGACTGCAAATACTACAAAAGCATCTGCTATTTATAGCGAGAGAAGCAGCACATCACATCCCATTTCATATGGCGGAATCTTCCCTTGAGGTCTGCAGGTAACAGCCTTCCGGGAATCATAGGACGCTGACTCTGGAAGAACAGGTGGACCATCGCCTCAGGCTGCCCAAGCTCCAGGGTAACTTGCTGCTCGGCTTTGAGCATCATCACCTAAGATTCGGAGGGCCTGGTTTTCTCATCCCAGCAGTCTCTATGAACACCTCTGGAGACTCTTGAAAGCTCATGAACTTTTGTGATGAGGCTCTTATTAACAAGTAGAATCTTAGCAAAAATGGTCCTATATTGTGGCCTTTTCCTACTAATTTGACACACCGAAAGAGCACAACCAGGGACTTTCCTGATGGTGCAGTGGTAAAGGATCTGCCTTGCAATGGTGAGGAGGCGGGCTCGATCCCTGATCGGGGAACTAGGGTCCCACGTGCCAGGGGGCAACTAAGCCACACGCCACAACTAGAGAGCCGGTGTTACAAGCAGAGATCGTGCACCAGAACGAAAGGCCCCACGTGACGCAAGGAAGCGCCTGTGTGCTGCGCCTAAGACCAGACAGTCAAAGAAATATTCTTTTATATCCACTATAAAAAATTAATAAAGGGAATAAGCACACTCCAAAACGGATCAGAGAAGGCTAGCTTCCTTCAGTCAGATCCTTGGAAAAGCAGGCATGCTAACAAGCCCACCAACACCGTGTAGGACTGACAATGAAATAAATCACGTTCATCGCGGGTGAGCGCAGTCTCCCTCACCCCTCTGTGCTCGGCTCTGTCTTTCCAGGGAAGGGCTGGTGTGTTGGGACTGTCTTCGTCCTTCAGAAGCTGCGGGTCTGTCGGTCCTGGCTGCCCTCTGTGGACTGGGGAGGTGAGTGATGTCAGGTTTCATAGGAGGCAGGAAGGAGAAGGGCTGGTCACGGCCACACATACGAAGTGGGGTGGAGGCTGGGTATAAGGACCACAAGTGTCCCTGGCCCAATCTAATCAGGAAGACGCCCCAGCAAGACCCCAGGCTCCTAGTATAGCGTGCCCTTGGAAGCAGCTTGTGGGAGGAGGCACCCCCTGTGTCTTGGCACAAACCTTAAACCACGCACCCCTGCTCTACTCATCTCTAGCTCACGCACACCTTTCAAACTGCTGATCGCACAATACTCTGCCTAACCTGTTGGTTCTTTCTGTACAAGCAGAACTGAAGACTAAGTAATTAGCAGATGACCTGATCTCTTCCCTAGCTTCCCCTTCAGTAATCTCATGAATAAACTGTGAACAAGGTTAGCAGCTCGAGAAGGATCATAAGAAGTCAGCAAGCTTGCATGCAGTAAGCAGTGGAAATGACACTGAACCCCCCATCTCCATGATTAAATGAGATGACTTCCCTTTTCCCTTTAAAAACTTTCATAGCTGAGCAGAATCTTTGGAACCAGTTTTTGCAGGACAATGAGGCTACCATCTGCCCAGACTGCTGGCATTCTGATTAAAGACAACTTTCCTTTCTGCCAGCATCCGCCCCTCTCTCGAGTACTGATTTCTGAGTGGTGAGCAACTGAGTTCAGTAACACCTCCAGTTCTCCATGGAAGGCCGCCTTCAGATGAGCCCTACTCCAAGCATAAGTGAGGAGCTGACATCCAGAGCTCTTCCCAGGCCCATAGTGGCCTGGACAGCTATTAGGACATGGGGATCTCCCAGGTCTGACTCATCTTGGCACCAGAGGAGGAAGACTGGAAAGAAAAGGGCTGGAGGAGAGAGGAAAAAAAAAAAAACTTTTCTATGACTCTAACTTTATGGAGAATAGCGTAAGCTTTCTATGGGGGCTGCATGGAAATCCCAGGGGACTCAGCTCACAAGGCCTCCTCTTTCACAGAATTCCAGTCTGGGCACCATTCCCATGTGAGGATTGAAAGTATTCAGAAACAACTTTCCAAGAGCTCCAAGTATTGCACACACGCATTTGTTTTTATTAATCTGCTACATCTTCACAAAATTCCTTGTTATTTGGTTAGAAATGAACAAAGCAGGGTGAAACGCTTACGTCTTTTTCAACCACTAAAGTACAATCGAAGGAGAACAGACAATCTACCACAGATAATACAGAAAGTTAAGGAGGATGCTCAGAAAAATCAGTCCCAAAAGGAGAAAAAGAAGATCACTAGCACAAGTCTATATAGGCAAAGCTTTGGTTTTTCCAGCAGTCATGTACAGACGTGAGAGTGGGACCATCAAGAAGGCTGAGCACCAAAGAATTGATGCCTTCAAACTGTGGTGCTGGAGAAGACTCTTGAAGAGTCCCTTGTACAGCAAGGAGATCAAACCAGTCAATCCTAAAGGAAATCAATCCTGAATATTCATTGGAAGGACTGATACAGAAGCTCCAATCCTTTGACCACCAGATACGAGAGATGACTCACAGGAAAAGACCCTGATGCTGGGAAAGACTGAGGGCAAAAGGAGAAGGGGGCAGCAGAGAATGAGACTGTTAGAAAGCATCACCAACTCAATGGACATGAATTTGAGCAAACTCCAGGAGATACTGGAGGACAGAGGAGCCTGGCACGCTGCAGTCCATGAGGTCACAGAGTCAGACTTAGGGACTGAACAGCAAGAAGACAGGCCCTTACCCCAGTGAAGCCTCGCAGCCTAGGGAGAGCCAGCAGAGGCCAGGCCTACCCATACCCCTCCCCAGTCGCAGACAGATACTCACGAAGCAGGAGGTGAATTCAGAGCATGCACAGGTTAGGTTTTCCTGATCTTAGAGGGTAGCTGCCACATTCGAATTCAAATCCCTTAAGAATGGCCCTCATAGGGACTTACCTGGTGGTCCAGCGGTCGAGGGTCCACCTGCGAGCGCCAGGGACATCTGTTTGATTCCTAGTCCGGGAGGATCGCATATGCCTCAGCGCTGAGCTGGCGGACCACAACTACTAAAGCCCAAGCACCCTAGAGCCTATACTCTTGACCGCGATGAGGAACCCACGCACTGCAGCTAGAGAGCAGCCCCTGCTTGCCAAAGCCAGAGGAGGCCCACGAGCAGCAACAAAACCCAGCGCAGCCAGAAACACACAAATGGTAAAATAAAAATGATTAAAGAAACAGACGAAAAGCATGGCATTCATAAACGCTGAGCGTCTCTGCTTTATCCACAGAGATTTCCAAAACACTCACCTCCTGTCTCTCTCCACTTTTGAGAACAGCCTTTCCCAACATGTGCAGTAGAACTGTAAAGGGGCGGGACGCTGTGGGGCCTTCGGGGACAAAACCTCCCCCATCTCTGAAGTTCCCAGACAACCTTATCTGACGCACATTTCCTGAGCTGCTTTATAGATCCTAAAATCTCCATCAGAGAGAAGACTAACGTGATGGTTGTGAGCACACAGCCCCCAGGTGGCCTGATACTGCTCTGTTATCCCACCATCGACCAATCAGAGAACCGTGCTCGAGATGATCACATAACCCTGCCACGTGACTCCATATCTCTCTCTTGTCTTTAAAAATTCTTTGCTGAAACCCATCCAGGGAGTTCAGGGGTATTTTAAGCATTAGCTTCCTTGACTCCTTGTCTGCTGCCTCATAATAAACACTGCACTTTCCTTCACCACAAGCCAGAGGCAGCAGATAGGCGAGTGGACCCCAAGTTTGGTTTAGAAGCATAATGAGTTACTCACCATTTCCTCAACCAGTTAAGTTTGCAAATGGCAGGCACGTTTCACCTTTATCCTACCAGGATTTCGCAAGGTTGAGAACAGGGGTTTAGTTTGAAACTCTTCATTACAAAACTCGCCTCATCTGGCAAAGGGGAAAATCCCAATCATCAGATTCTTTGCCGAGTGTCACTAAAGGAAGCCAGAGAGAGACAAGGACCGGGAGAAAGGGTCAAAGAGCAAGTCTTTAGCTTCTGAAAGCACAGGCCACTCTGTCCAACTCCCAAAATCAGAGCTTGCTGTATTCAGCACAGCCCTGCTGCTGCTGCTGCTGCTAAGTTGCTTCAGCTGTGTCTGACTCTGTGCAACCCCATAGATGGCAGCCCACCGGGCTCCCCCGTCCCTGGGATTCTCCAGGCAAGTTCAGCCCTAACAACCGCGTATGGATGAGATTTTTATCACAGCAGTCTCATTCTGCAAAAGAGGACTACATTGGCTTGCCTTTCTTGATGGCCAAGAAATAATGGTACATCTTGTAAATACTTCAGGGAAGTGGTGGCCGGGGCGAGGGAGGGTGATAGGAATTAATTTCAAATCTATCACACAGTTTCAAGTTATTTCCCATGAGATTTCATACCAGAGCCCAGCACTAGAAGCAATAATTTTCATAATTTATTGGAAATTGCGTCTCAGCCAAAGTGGTGTATTGTGTCCTCACAGTGAGACTTCACCCAGGAAAAAAAGAATTAACTCACCCTACTATCATAACCGTCCAGGGTCTTTTTCAGAAAACTGTAATATTTGACCCTCTAATTCTGAGAAAGTTTCTTTAAATGCACTGCACTTTAGCAAAGACTGTAATTTAAGGAACTGAGTTCTAACCTAATAAACTTCTTTGCCAACTAAACCAAAGAGTTTATATCTGTGAAACACAGCAATAATAGAACCAAAAGGCTATTTTTTTGGAATCGTACATGTCCCAGCAGGATTGCTTAATCGTGCCTTTTATTTATGGATACATATTTTCTTCTCTAAGCCTGTTTCATAATCTGCTAAAATATACTTTTATGTAAAATCTTTTATATATGTGAAAACTATGTTTATGTGTTTACATGTCTGTACATGTGTTTATATGTGTATATGCATGTGTGTGTATGTGTGGGTATGAATATGAACAAACTGGCACAAATTCAGACTGAGAAAACCACTGATAAAGGATACTGCATATTGTATATATATCTGAATATTGGATTTTAAAACCGCTGCTGATGGCATTATTTTATTAAAACTAAATTATACAATTAATTCACTGAGGCTTCCAGCTCAGAATTTAACTCTCCACAAATCTGGATTTTTCAGTTTTAGTTTTCTGTTATTTTAGAAGTATTAACACCCCTTTAGGAACTATAAACAACATGCGGCTGGCATGACATTAACACAAACACTACAAGAAATGTGATGCATACAAACTACTGCATTAAGAGAAAAAAATCTGAGATATTAAGTAAAATTAGTTAACAAGGAACTGGCTATTGCATAAAAATAAGAACCTAATATTTTCTTAAGGAGATTTATACTGACAATACCTTGACCTTAGTCTTAGATCACCAATACCCTATTTGACTCATTACTGAATTGAAATAAAAATAACAGCATTGATCAGGACACTCAGAGCTGACAACAGTACCCTCCCATAATACATCCTGTGATAGGTCAGGAGTCTGACTCAGCATGCTTTTTGTTTTGTTTTGTTTTTTTTTCTAAAGGTCTTGAAAAATGCCCTTTGCATCTGTGAGTGATTTATTTAGAAAATTTTCAATACTCTTTTTATTAAATAAAGTTTGTACTGTTATTCTTGCTATCATTATATAAACAATATGTATTTTGGCAGCCTTACAAAATTAATTTTAAAATACTTCCCCCAAATTATTGCATTGAAAGTATACATATCCCTCAAAATGAACATATCTTTTATCTGAGTAATTGAAGCCAAGTAATATGTTTATGCCCTGCTTTAAAAGAAAAAAAGGTAATTAAATTTTCAGGCCCATCCCGTCTACTTTCATAGCTCCTTAATTCCACAGTATGCAATTTTTTTTTTAATATTTTAACATTTTTGAAAATGAGATACATCTTAAGATAAAATCTACATTAACTATGGGTTTATTCTTTTTCTCCTGAAACACTTTTAATGCATCCAGCAATCCACAGTGAAACAGACATGAGAAAACACATCGTTTTTCACATGCCTGCTACTGACTAGGCATGTAGGTCCTGCTATATGCTTAATAAAACAGTACTTCTCACACACAGAAGTCCCTAGAGGCAGCCTAATGCCCACAATCAATCGCTGTTCTGCTTGAAAGAAAGGAAAGGGGTGGCACCGAGAGCCACCAGAAAGAATAGAAAAGTCAACCAGGTACTTCTTCGGTACCCTGTGCGGCAAGCAGGGATCACGTGATTCACTTCTGGCCAATGGGAAGCAGAGAAACAGCCGTCCTAGGAAGAGAGGCATGGCTGGTGTGACCCCTGCTCTTCCCGCACCTTACTCTTTAAGGATAATGGTACCAAGGCTCAGAGAGGTTAAAATAACTCAACCCAAACCATGCCCTTCCTAACTAGCTAAGCCAGAGGCAAATGCCTCAGGGCAATCGGCCAATTCCTTAGGAGTCAATTTCTTTAGAGAGCTAAAATGTTACCGGGGTAATATGCACCAGTCAAATCAAATTTCATCATGCAATCCTTCATAGAACTAGCGCAATATAAAAACAGCACTCTGAGGTAGGAAGAAGCCTGTCCCCCTGCCTACCCACCCACCCACCCACCCAAAGGAAGCCTGCTTAGAACCACTCATCTATCTTGTAACAGCAGTCACTGCCTGCTAAAATTCTGCAATCAGGGCTTCCCTGGCGGCTCAGCGGTAAAGAATCCACCTGCCGATGCAGGAGACACAGGTTAGATCCCTGGTCTGGGAAACGCCACCTGCAGAGCAACTAAACCCACGCGTCACAAGAGAAGCCACTGAGATGAGAAGCCCCAGCACCACAATGAGTCGTCCCCGCTCACTGCAAACAGGGAAACACTGCACGCAGTGATGAGGATCCAGCACAGGCCAAAATTATTATTTAAAAAAAGAGAGAAAGAAATCCTGAGCCCCAAAGTGAACCTAGCAATGTCACACAAGTGAGAGTAAAATCGGATCCCAGAGCTCTGTCCAAATTTGCTGAGCACCTACTCTGAATAAAGCTCTACCCCAAAGGTGACATACCTTAGAATAAAACATGCCCCTGCCCTCAAGGCCCTTGAGTCCCTGTGACTTTTGTGTGATTTAAATCAATTCAACGGAAATCAGAGACATTATCATAGAAAACGTTTACAGTCTCATTTGCCTCTTAAGATATCTCAAATTCAAATGAAGCTTTCCATCTAACAAAACCCTAAAATATATACTAATCAAGATAAAAATATCCAGACTGATGATGGCCACAATGATAACCATTTATTACTGAGCACAATGTACTAGGCGTTATTTTAAATGCTTTCCAATTTCTAATACACAACAACGACATTAGATACTATTATTATAATTTTAAAAAATGAGTTAAAAAAGCTTACAGACTTAATAACCTGTCCAAATTTATGTATGCTAATAACCACTACACAATGCAGCCTCCAATTTCAAAAGATCTGCCCTCATTCTATAAGTTCTTTAAAAAAGGATAACAGCTCCGCTAAACACATATACAGAGTTTCATCTGTCTCTATGGGCCTATTTTTCCAGAAAAACATCTATTTCTGCTTTATTGACTATGCCAAAGCCTTTGACTGTGTGGATCACTATAAATTGTGGAAAATTCTGAAAGAGATGGGAATACCAGACCACCTGACCCGCCTCTTGAGAAACCTGTATGCAGGTCAGGAAGCAACAGTAAGAACTGGACATGGAACAACAGACTGGTTCCAAATAGGAAAAGGAGTACGTCAAGGCTGTATATTGTCACCCTGCTTATTTAACTTATATGCAGGGTACATCATGAGAAACACTGGGCTGGAAGAAGCACAAGCTGGCATCAAGATTGCTGGGAGGACTATAAATAACCTCTGATATGCAGATGACACCACCCTTATGGCAGAAAGTGAAGAGGAACTAAAGAGCCTCTTGATGAAAGTAAAAGAGGAGAGTGAAAAAGTTGGTTTAAATCTCAACATTCAGAAAACTAAGATCATGGCATCCGGTCCCATCACTTCATGGGGAAACAGTGGAAACGGTGGCTGCGGATGGTGATTGCAGCCATAAAATTAAAAGACACTTGCTCCTTGGAAGGAAAGTTATGACCAACCTAGATAGCATATTAAAAAGCAGAGATATTACTTTGCCAACAAAGGTCCATCTAGTCAAGGCTATGCTTTTTCCAGTGGTCATGTATGGATGTGAGAGTTGGACTATAAAGAAGCTGAGCACTGGAGAATTGATGCTTTTGAACTGTGATGCTGGAGAAGACTCTTGAGAGTCCTTTGAACTGCAAGGAGATCCAGCCAGTCCATCCTAAAGGAGATCAGTCCTGGGTGTTCATTGGAGGGACTGATATTGAAGCTGTAACTCTAATACTTTGACCACCTCATGCGGAGAGCTGATTCATTTGAAAAGACCCTGATGCTGGGAAAGACTGAGGGCAAGAGGAGAAGGGGACGATGAAGATGAGATGGTTGGATGGCATCACCGACACAATGGACATGGGTTTGGGTGGACTCTGGGAGTTGGTGACAGACAGGGAGGCCTGGCATGCTGCAGTTCAGGGGGTCGCAAAGAGTCGGACACGACTGAGAGACTGAACTGAACTGGTGGGTCTGTTTGCTTTGACTATCCCCAAATTAAATCAGTGTCAGGAAAGCAAGCTAGGAGCTCAAAGCTGAGAGAAATATTACCCATTTGGAAAGGGCCATTTGTGGTGGAAAAAATATATCAGTAAGGTAAAGAATAGCAAGTGTTTACCAAGCAAGTTCCCAACACCTTATTCTTTGTGAACTGAAGGAATTATTGGAGAAAATTATACTTTTAGAAAAGCATTTAGGGACTTCCCTGGTGGTCCAGTAGTTAAGACTTTGCCTTCCAATATAAATGGTGTGGGTTCTATCCCTGGTTGGGGAGCTAAGATCTCACAAGCCTCGTGGCCAAAAAACCAAAACATAAAACAGAAGCAATCTTGTAACAAGTTCAATAAAGACTTTAAAAATGGTCCACATTAAAAAAAAATCTTAAAAAAAGAAAAGCATTTAAATTTATCCTAAGGGTAAAACTGATACAAAGGTCATTTCAACAAAATGATTTTCAAAGTAACAGAAGCAGAACTTAGGGAGGCGGCACTCGAGAGAAGGCCACAGCAGAATCGACACTGATTTGCTCCCATGTTCAAGGAGTAGAAAACATAGACCTCATTTCCCCAAGATCCTGCTGGGATTGAGTATCTTTTCTTACTTAACTACTCATCCATGACACTATCTGAAAAAATGCTGACCCTGCAGCTTTGTACAGACGCCTGCTGTGGCCTCAACAACTCTCTTTATTGAAATATCCATTTTCCTGTCTAACAGAGCCCAGGGTTTGAACTTCCTTCGCTTGAGCTGACTTTCTACTGCTTTATTTATGCTATGCCTGCATCTGTCCTAGTGTGCAGTATCTGTCTCTGTGATCACGTACAGTCCAAGGCGAAGAAAAATACAAGTAGAAAATGCAAAGGAAGAGACATTTCTTTCACTCTCTTGCAAAGTAAAACAACTACAGTTAGGCAGGAAAAAATTCCTGTAAAAAAATTAACTCCAATCGTGTTTTACTTACAAAGGAAAACTGTTGATGTAAGCAAACTGATCTATATGTGTGTGTGTGTCCTGTCTCACCGATGCGCAAGCTTCTCTTCCGTATTATAAGGGGCTAAAGGGTGTGGGTAAATTCAAGAAACCTCCCTTCTTACGTGGGACGATGCCAAGGCCGGGGCCATGGGCGCTGTGCTCCCCACTGGGTACTCTCTGGTTGCAAACGAGCTGAGATGATTTGCTGATGACGTGGCCAAGGTTTGTCTCTACACACCCAGACAGAACCCTGCCCAGGGGAGGGGCTTATTTAACATGAGTTGGACTAAACCGAAATCATGTCAGTGTTATCCAGTTACCTCCACTAACCACCAATCTAGGCGAGCTTTGATATTTTCTAAATTGTTTGCGTTACTCTCTTTAGAATTGTTACTGTTTTTGAAGTGTAGGCATATGGTTATACTTAGCTGGAAGTAAATATTTAACCCAATCTCTACTAAGTAAAGCCATTAACATTTTACATACAATCTGAAGACATATACAAAAATACACATATACACAAACACACATTTGGAATAAAAGCTGCTCTCATCGTAAGAGTGCTGTTTTCTATTTGGTAACAGTGAATAGAGATTTACACATCAGGAGGCAGACACCTTACCATTAATCTTTCGTCAGCCCATCTGCCAAAATACATCAACTTTCCTCTCCTCCTCCACCTCCTCAGTCATGAATGCCCTCATATCCAGGATGCGCGCATGCTAAGTCACTTCAGCCGTGTTCGACTCTGAGACCCCATGGACTGTAGCCCACCAGGCTCCTCTGTCCATGGGATTCTCCAAGCCAGAATACTGGAGTGGGTTGCCATGCCCTCCTCCAGGGGATCTTCCTGACCCAGGGTCGAGCCTGCATCTCTTGCGTCTCCAGCACTGGCAGGCGGGTTCTTCATCACTAGTACCATCTGGGAAGCCCTAAATTCAGAACACAGTAGCTGCTTATTTTAAAAAAATCTAGAACCTCACAGCTGCTCCCAACATGTCTCATTTTGTTCCCACTGCAAAGCTTTCACGTTGTTTGTCAAAACTGAAAACCTGTTTCCTACTTTTCATTGGAGAGATTGATTCAACTGATAAAAATAGAACCTCACACTGCCATAGCTCTTTTAGTCATCTTAATGAATTGTAATTAGTTTTAAATATTCAGTTCCTGATTCCCTATAAAACTGAGGGCACAGGCTCATGAGAGCTCTGGTCATTTCTTAACACCAGTGCTGGTAACAGAAATGTAACGGTCCATTTCTTTTCCGTGGTCTTTATGTTTTCAACCCTGATTAGCATATGTGTGGCTGGTAAATAACTGAATTGGTTTTTACAGTGAGTGACATATTTTGAAATCTGCAGAGCATCTTATGCTGGGAAATCATGCCAACCCTTGCTTTTCCCAAGATAGCTCTGTGCACTCCAGTAATAATAAGCTGGAGCAGATCTTGACTTTCCTATTAGCATCTCACAATTTATGAGCTTTTGATATCCATGGGATGATTTTTAGAGGATGATTTTAATTCCCCAATGTACCCAGATAACTAGGAAAATAAAAGACAATAAATGAGTGCTTTAGAGAAGGAATTTAACTAAGAATTTAAAGCTTCACCCAAGCTGAAAGTAATCAAAGAAACTTTATAATGGTCCTGATCTGACTTCAGTATTCCCTTGACATTATAAAAGGAATGTACCAGCTTTGAATAACTTACTCCATTTAGGCTGCACAACTATTCTATGACGCAGTAGTCATTATCTACAATATTTGTATGAGGAGATTAAGGCTCAGATATTTTAGGCAAGTTACAGAATTAGGAATTAGCAGATCTTAAATTCAGTCCAGATCCAGCTGCATTCAGTCTAGATCAGCCATCTTCACAGTGCTCACCAACCCCCAGGCAGAAAGTGAGTTCTTGGACTTCCTGACATTTACCGCAGGCACCATGTGGATCCTTGCGGGGCTTCCCAGGTGGCGCCAGTGATAAAGAACCCGCCTGCTAAGGCAGGAGACCTAAGAGACACATGTTGGATCCCTGGGTCAAGGAAGATCCCCTGAAGGAGGGCATAACAACCCACTCCAGTATTCTTGCCTAAGAATCCCATGGACAGAGGAGGCTAGCAGGCTCTAGTGCATAAGGTCACAAAGAGTCAGGCGTGAATGAAGCGACTTAGCACATAGCATATGGACCTGTGTATCAAGTTTAAACCTAAAAAATATTCAAAGTTCATTTCATGGATTATCCAAGACTTTTGGCTTCAATTTATCACTGATTACATATTGAATAGGAAATGATAGGGCTACAATTTTCAACCATGATCTTATGTAAAGATTTAACGTATCTGTGGAATTATTTGAAAAATCAAATATAAAGAAATTTGTACCTCAAATAATAATTTTCTTAATAGAATTTGCCTCGTAAGTTTATCGTGGAAATCAAAGTGTGTATTGTTCTAAGCAAAAATCTTTTTAAGTTTCTATCAGTAACATCCACTGACAAAGTATTAAAGTCTTAAACTTTGTCACACCTGTAACAAAGCTGTATGTCAACCACACACTCCCTGCACGCTCCAGGTAAACCACATCTAATCTATATATCCTTCAATTACCAATTCATTAGAAGTTTGGAACTCCATAATAATTAAGTATTTGGCGGAATCACCATCCAAAAGTATTGAGAACTCACTAAGTGAACAGAATTAGAAATGGATTTTTTTTCTTTCCCCCAAAGTGAATTCAGATTATACCAACTCACTGGTACCATTCCAGCTACTTAAACACAAACACCTCTGATAGGTCATTATGAGGAATTTCCGCTAAGTATGCATTAGGTTCTACTGGGAAACTTCATTACACATCTTGTGACAGCATTTGTCCCAGACTATCTTTACAAGGATGTCTGTAAAGTGAACAGCCTAGAAGGATGAAGACAGTGTCTCCCTCCAGGACAACCGACAGACTGGTTACCTGACCAGGGTATTAAACGCTGGATATGTTTGCCAGGAGCCCTTTGTAACAGCGGCCCCCAACTGCTTTGGCACCAGGAACCAGCTTCCCTAGAAGACAATTTTTCCACGCACCAGAGGGCCAGTGGGGGTGAGGGGATGGTTTCAGGATACTGCAAGTGCATTACATTTATTGTGTACTTTACTTCTAATCTCATGCCGCCGCTGATCTCACAAGGAGGTATTGGTCCGAAGCCTGGAGGTTGGCGACCCCTGCTTTATAAGAATGGTGGCTTCTTAAGCTCTGCCCGCCTCAGCTGTAACACAGACCCTCCTGGGTGAAGCACCCACTAGGGGTCGCTAGGCCCCTCTGGGAGTTGAAGGACAAGAGAAACTGAGGCAAACTGGAAGCTCCTGCTGCCGGCTGGGCCCTGAGGAAATAAAATCCTTTGTGTCTGACCCAAGATTTTCCTGTTTCCAACCGGTATAGAACTGGGTCAGGCTCAGAGTTCACAGGCAAGGTAAAATCTCAGAGCCTTTACTGCTCTTCACAGTTATGTACGATTAAGTATCTGCAGAGGCTCTTAACTCCAAGGTAAGTTTCTGCACCTCCCTTCTGAAGCCTGAAACTCACAGCCACCACGTGCGTTCACACAATTACGGCAAACCCACTGAAGAAAACCATCTTCCTACAAGACCTGGCCACCTGACAGCTCGTAAAATGAGGGGGTTGCCGAACAAGCGGAGGCGGCTCGTCCACTGTCCGCTTGTTAGTACCTTAGTGACCGTGGATCTGCACGCCCAAAACAAGACATCCTTCTAATGCCCTGATGGATTACATGCTTTCCCAGGCTGACCTGTAAATCCCCGCCATCAATCAGTTTCACGAGAAGAAAAGCTCGTGTCTTGCTCCCGTTTTTTGCTCAGGTTTTCGAGGCGCGGAGGTGCCCCTACTTGGTTCCGCTCCCCCACCTTGCCAGTCTGGCACGTGGACAGTAATAACGAAGATTTAACAGGGCCCTTCTCAACAACTATTTGATCTTTGTCCCACCTGGAGATGCCGACGATGATTTGTAGGCTCTCTTCACAAGAGGCTTGGTGAATCCAAGTGCTGCCCCCGAACCCAGGTCTGGTAATTGATGCCGCAGACGTGTCAGCTCGGGGCTTCCGAGCCTTTCCCCTGTAACAGTTTCAGTCTCCGGTTCAGTGAAGGGCTTAGCCTGGGCGGCCTGGTCCAGCCTCCTCGCAGCATCTCCCGCGCCCGCCCAACCGCGGGGCCGCGCCTGCGCACGGCGCCGCCTGCCTCCGCTTCCTGGAGACCACAGGTCCCATCACCCACCCGCACCCACACACAGCTGCAAGACACCAAGGCTCTGCCCCGCCTCGCGCCCACTGTGGCTCTCTCAAAGCTCCTTCGTGCTAAATCGCCGCAGTCAACCTTACTTCTTTGCGGCCCTATGGACTGCAGCCTGCCAGACTCCTCCGTCCAAAGGATTCACCCAGGCAAGAATACTGGAGTGGGTTGCCAATTCCTTCGCCAGGGGATCTTCCCCGTCCAGGAATTGAACCCCTGTCTCCTGCGTTGGCAGGAGGGTTCTTTACCACTAGCGCCACCTGGGAAGCCCCTTTAGCTCTTTTCAGCTACTCTCAAAATGGCCCCATGAGCGGCAAGGGAGGACAGCCGTTACAGAGCAGGACCTAGGGCCAGAAGACATGGGGTTTAGAACTCCAGCTCAATTACATATTAGTTGTATGATCTCAGGTGACTTATTTAACTTCTCTGTGCCTTAGTTTCATCATCCATATAATGGGGATAATAACTACCTCTGTTACAGGATGCTGTAAATATGGCATGAATTAATTACTCCAAGCAGGCCTATACTCAGCAACTGTATCTGTGACTACTACCAGTACAACCACTCCGAGTCCCCACTGGACACACCAATCCCATTTTCAACTAGCACCTCAATTTCTCATTGTCAGGCCTGGACCTGAATTCAGGTGACCTTTTCCAGGGTTGCCACATCCACATCTAGCCTAGCCCACTCTGCCATCAGAAACGTAATTGTCAAAGACAACATGACAAGCTCCAGAAAGCTTTATCATTGAATGAATAAATGCACTGAGCAACTTTGTCCTTCACGATATATATTCTAAAAGAGAAATGAAACTCTGGGCTAGACCATCCTCTGCCTGCTCTTTGAGTAAATTCACATAGTAGGCAGAAAAATAACCCCCCTCCACACCCCTCACAAGACATCCATGAACTTCTCCTGGAACCTATGAGTATGTTATCTTACCTGACAAAAGGACTTTGCAGACTTGAGTAACAAGAACATTGAGATGGCAGGTTTTCCTAGTTTATCTAAGTGAACCCAATCTAATCACATAAATCCTTAAAGCAGAAAAAGCACCCCAGCTGCAGTGAATCAGAGAGATGGCAACCCGAGAAAGATTCAGCTCATCACGGCTGGCTTTAAAGACCTTGCAAGGGGCGCAAATCAAGGAATGTGTGTGGCCTCAAGAAGCTGAAACAGGCAAGAAAATGGATTCCCCCTGGAGCCTCCAGAGAGGAACGCAGACCTGCTAACACCTTGGTGTTAACCCAGTGAGACCTGTGTGGGCTTCATGATCTCTAGAACTTTAAGATAACAAATCCCTATCAAGTTGCCAAGTTTGTGGTAACTTGTTACTGCAACAATAGAAAGCTAATGGAGTCCCTCTGCATTCCCCTCATAGGGAAAGACCACAGCCAGTATACGGGTACTCTATTACTGTGGGACTGAGCAACAGAAAAGCACACACTTCCTCACTAATTCATTCTTTCATTGAGTCACTCGATGAATTTGAATTATGAAGCACTTGCCATAAGCCAGGCACTATTCTATGTGTTATGAAAAACAACAGTAAACCAAGGAGGCACGGTTGGCTTCTGTTGCATGGAGCTTATGTCCCATAGGTAACAGAGAGAGAGAGAGAGACACTAAACAGGCCACTAAAGAAAGAAAACCATTGCAAACAGTGATAGGTGCTGTGCAGAAAATGAAACAAAATGATGAGACAGAGAACACAAGGAGCAGAGCTAGGGGGAAGGAAATCCCAGACTGGCTGGGAGGAAAGCTCTCTAAGAAATGACATTTGAGCTGAAATCAAAAAGGTACAAGGAGTCAGCAAGGCAGAGATCTAAGTCAGCTCCCGAGCTGCTAACCCGCGGCTGACCAAGACATTCTTACAGAGACTGTAAGAGATGAAATAGCCGCTCTGAGAAACTGACACGACTTCTTGCTCCGAAGAAAAATGCACTGCGTGAATCGCTGCTCCGAAGAAAAGTGCGCCGTGTGAACTGTTGCGCTCATTTTCCTGTCCTCACTCTCACAACCGTGACTTTCAAGGCTCTATTTTTTAACATACTTAAGGAGCAGGGTAAAGGCACCACTACCCCACCCCCCACCCCCGAGTCCCTGATAAGCACTCTTCGTGAGATCACTTGGTGCTCTCCTTATCTGAATATGAACGTGGTTAGGTTCCCCGGGACGGCTAGATTGCTTTTATTTGTGATGGATTCCCCGGTGGCTGATGCCTCTATCAGTGACACTGGCTCCAGGACCAAATTCCTCGCTCAGGGTTCAGACTCAGATGGAGAACCAGAGCTGATGCAGACCCAGCTGGTTCTCCTGTACGCTTAATTAGGAGGAAAAAATATCAAAGTCTGTAGATGGTGAGGAAACGTGTAAGATTCTCTCCTGTCCTGTCAGGGAGGAATGATGGCCGCTGACAATCAAAACATACATACACAGGATAAACCACTTGATTTATCTATATTAAAGGGCAACTTGCTCTGACAACTATGGTAAGATAGTGAAAACAGCTCCAATTTTCAGTAAGACTGCCATAGCGTCATTAATATCTTTCACAACTGCTTCTTAGGTCCTTTATGAAGGTCAAACTAGAATATCCGAGGAATCTGCCACGAGTCAGCATTTCCAGACATACACACACAATTCAGAGCAGTGCATACCGCCTTGCACACTTGCTAAGGGTTTCTTCCACATACACCTTCCCATGTGAGAAGGGGACAAAGCTGAGATACACAAATGAGTCCATTTCTAGAGGTATGCTACCCATCCCTTATAATGTTAATATTATAAACGCACATATAGAAATTAAAATTTCACTTCAGCCATGAAATTATAAGACGCTTCCTTCTTGGAAGAAAAGCTATGACAAACCTAGAACAGCATATTAAAAAAGAGACATCACTTTGCTAACAAAGGTCCATATAATCAGAATTATGGTTTTTCCAGTAGTCATGGATGCATGCGAGAGTTACACCATAAACAAGGCTGATAACTGAAGAATTTATGCTTTCGAACTGTGATGCTGGAGAAGAGTCTTGAGAGTCCCTTGGAGTGCAAGGAGATCAAACCAGTCAATCCTAAAGGACATCAACCCTTAATATTCTTTGGAAAGAGTGATGCTAAAGATGAAGCTCCAATAATTTGGCCATTTGATGCAAAGAACTGACTGACTGGAAAAGACCCTGATTCTGGGAAAGACTGAAGGCAGGATTGGATGGCATCACTGATTCCAGGAGATAGTGAAGGACAGGGAAGCCTGGTGTGCTGCAGTTCATGGGGTCACAGACTCGGACGCAACTTAATGACTGAACAATAACAACATACAGACTTACTGTTGAGTGGGAAGGCTTCTGTGTTGGGGAGTTGGGGTGCAAGGTTAACACTGTGTAACTCACTGACCCTGAGGATGGTGATCAGATTTTAGAGCCAGAATATCTGACTCTGATTTCCAACTCCATCAAATAACAACTATATGACCTTAAAAGGACACACCTCTGATCAAGCATCAATTCTTTCTTCTCTACTGACTAAGGTTGAAAGAAATGCCCTTTCACCTGTTCAGAGCGTTCTCACAACTATAAAATGAGGTTGTTGGGAAAGAGCAAATTAGCCAAGGCGGCAGTAAGTCAGGCTCTCTCGCCCCATGTCCTCTCGCTCTTCCCCCATGTTTTGTAAATAATGATTCTGTTGTGGCTGAGCTCACTCATAGCACTGCACACACCTCACGAGCTATGTGCTTGGCCATGGGCTACTTTTGTTCTGTAAGCACATATAAGCTCCAACTGGAAAGCCCTTGAGGGCGTGTTGGGTTTGTTGTGTTAACATTATGTTATGTCTGCTGCTGTCATGTGGGAACCAAAAAGGTAGAGTCTGCTTCTTGGGTGGATTTTGATAATTTAAAAGGTGAGTTTCTAAAATCTTTAAATTTTTCTCTTGAATCTTTGGATTCCCTTTTGCTCTCAATAGAAATTAACATTACGCACTTTAGAAGTTCTCAATATTATTTTCTTGTAGATGGGAGCTCTCATCACCAGGTATATTTAGGATCGTAGAACTAAAAGTTTTAACATAATGAATCATTGATTTACTTATGAACAGTACTACAGATAATAAGCAGCTTACCCAGTAATGAATCTGCCTGCAATGCAGGAGACCCAGCTTTGATTCCTGGGTTGGGAAGATCCCCTGGAGAAGGAAATGGCAACTCATCTTAGTATTCTTGCCTGGAGAATCCCATAGAAAGAGGAGCCTGGCAGACTACAGTCCAATAGGGTTTCAGGAGTCGGACATAACTTAGTGTCTAAACCACAGATAATAAGTACATATTTTTAAATAATTTAAATCTTAGAAATTAAAGCAGATACCTGTTAGAGTTGGAAGATTTAGTGAGAAAACTGTGGTCATGTTAAATGCACAATAGATCTTTCTTCAGCTGTTAATGTAGTCAGTTTATACCTTTAAACGAGTTTAGTTTCTTGATCTTTATCTGTACATGTAAACGCTTCCTACATGGAACATATATGAAAACAACACGTGTATACAAAAGTCTGACTTATAAACAAAAGTATTTGTTACATATTATGAAGTATAATAGGAGAAGGAAATGGCAACCCACTCCAGCATTCTTGCCTGGAGAATCCCATGGACAAAGGAGCCTGGCGAGCTACCGTCCATGGGGTCACAAAGAGTCGGACACGACTGAGCGACTAACACACACACACACACGGCTGCTGCACCAGCCAGAAAAGAACAAACACAGTTCTGACAACTTCTCGCATTTTATTCCAGCCTCTTAGCTCGTGCCTTGCCTAGTGAAGACACAGCGAGACAGAGATGTACTTTGTGAACTGAATACAAGTGCAGACCCAAGTCCCCTGGCCTTCTCCTTCATGGTGCTACAAGTGTGCTGGGTTTAAGGCGAAAGCCTGGGTCTCAGGTCTCCACACTCTGCCGGGGATTCCTCTTCTCAGTCATTCTATCTGCAGTGCCCAGGTGGTGGTGGGCAAGGCCATTCCTAATCTGAGAGCCTTTCTCTCCTCTTCGCCTGTGCTTTTCCCCGTTGCACTGGCCTTCATTACTGCACCAGTCCACAGGTTACAATGGACACCACTAACGACCCTGTCTGGACACACAACTTCCAGTAGAACACCAACTCCAGGCCCGGCCATCAGGGAAACCATTTCCACTCTCGGGCCTTGCTCTTTCAAAAAATGACCACCTGGAAGGAGTCCTTAGGCATTATGACCAGTTCTTTTCAGGGACTGACAAACATTATATATTAAGGGCCAGATAATATTATAAACTTCAAAGGCTTTAGTAATGTATCTAACACATTCTTTTTTGCTTTGTTTTTTTCAACGCGTTAAAAACAATCCTGAGCCTTTGTCCTTATAAAAACAGGTCTGGATATGTCCTAGGGCCAAGTTTGCCCACCCATGCCTTATGCCACAGCCTCCTTCCCCCGGGAGCACACTTGTTTCTGTGTGTGTGAGGAGGTGTCTGCTGTAACAAGGGGAGTTGAGGGGATGCTAGTTAAGTCAGGAGAGGTACCTTGAGTCTCTGTTACCTCGGCTACCCAGGATGTTGCTCAGCCGAGTCCCACTCGCAGACTTCTTCCCACGTGGCTTTCTCTCAATCTGGCCTCTTTTGAGGAATCCTGAGCCATGGGAGAAAGCATGTCTGAGCTCCAGAAGTGAGCCAGGCTCAAGTTCTCACACTCAGTGCTCCTGCAAAGCAAGCATGTGGCTTCCATGCCCCTGGGACATTCTATGGCAGTTAGAAGGTCACTCTGCCCACAGCACACGGATGGAACCTGCGGGCTGCAGTTACCTATGATACCATCTAGCTCGGCAAAAAGGCATCACTGGGCCGCCTAGAGTACCTTAGACATTTATAAGCTGCTATGGACAGGACAGGAGTCATTCAGTCATGTCTGATTATTTGCGACCCCATGGACTATAGCCTTCCAGGCTCCTCTGTCCATGATATTTTCCAGGCAAGAATACTGGAGTGGGTTGCCATTTACTTCTCCATAAGATGCTATGCTTATTATCAAAAAGGAAGGGGCAGGGGGAAAGAGGACAAGAAGAAGGAAAAAGGGAGACGAGGAGAGAAAGAAAAGGAAGAGAAGCCACTGAAGAATATTTCATTTGGATGTCATTGTAACCACAGAGCCATTTTCACCTGATACTTACAGCAAGTTTATCAAACACTGTCACATTATCCAAAAGCAAAAGTGAGACGACTCATCACTGATGGTAAGGCCAAAGAATGTTCAAACCACCACACAATTGCACTCATCTCACACACTAGCAAAGTAATGCTCAAAATTCTTCAAGACAGGCTTCAACAGTACGTGAACCGTGAACTTCCAGATGTTCAAGCTGGATTTAGAAAAGGGAGAGGAACCAGAGATCAAGTTGCCAATATCCACTGCATCATCAATAAAGCACAAGAGTTCCACAAAAACATCTAGTTCTGCTTTACTGACTATGCCAAGGCCTTTGACTGTGTGGATCACAACAAACTGTGGAAAATTCTTAAAGAGATGGGAATATCATACCACCTTAAATGCCTCCTGAGAAATCTGTATGCAGGTCAAGAAGCCACAGTTAGAACTGGACGTGGAACAACAGACTGGTTCCAAATTGCGAAAGGAGTACATCAAGGCTGTATATTGTAACCCTGCTTATTTAAATTATATGCATCATACAAAATGGCAGGCAAGCTGGAATCAAGACTGCTGGGAGAAATATCAATAATCTGGGACATGCAGATGATACCACCCTTATGGCAGAAAGTGAAGAAGAACTCAAGAGCCTCTTGATGAAAGTGAAAGAGGAGAGTGAAAAAGTTGGCTTAAATCTCAACATTCAGAAAACTAAGATCATGGCATCTGGTCCCAGCACTTCATGGGAAATAGATGGGGAAACAGTGACAGACTATATTTTTGGGGGTTCCAAAATCACTACAGATGGTGACTGTGGCCATGAAATTAAAAGACGCTTGCTCCTTGGAAGAAAAGCTATGACCAACCTAGACAGCATATTCAAAAGCAGAGACATTACTTTGCCAACAAAGGCCCATCTAGTCAAAGCTATGGTTTTTCCAGTGGTCATGTATGGATGTGAGTTGGACTATAAGGAAAGCTGAATGCAGAAGAATTGATGCTTTTGAACTGTGGTGTTGGAGAAGACTCAAGTGAGAGTCCCTTGGACTGCAAGGAGATCCAACCAGTTCATCCTAAGGGAAATCAGTCCTGAATATTCACTGGAAGGATTGATGCTGAAGCTGAAACTCCAATATTTTGGCCACCTGATGTGAAGAGCTGACTCACTTGAAAAGACCCTGATGCTGGGAAAGATTGAGGGCAGGAAGAGAAGGGGATAATAGAGAATGAAATGGTTGGATGGCATCACCAACTCAATGGACATGAGTTTGAGTCAGCTCTGGGAGTTGGTGATGGACAGGGAGGCCTGGCGTGCTGCAGTCCATATGGTCTCAAAGAGTTGGACATGACTGAGCAACTGAACTGACTGAAAGGAGAGAGAGTAGGTTTGGTCCTCCATTGAATATCTCCCCTTCTTAATAGATAACTTCACTTTGATTCTTCTTGATTTTCACACACAGGCCATAAGCCAAGGCATTCCCATGTGTAGAGGGTGCTCAGCTTCAAATCAGTGAGTGAGTCCCCTCAGCCCACAAAGGAGCCAGAAAACAGGGCCCCTTCATCTCTGTGTCCCAGCATAGATCAGCCACCTGAAGGTGCCTCTCTCAGGGCATGAAGGGGGATGGAAGTCCCCTCTGACCTTGGCAGATCCAGCTGTGCCCAAGGACACCCGTGTCGGTGGGTTCTCATCCTGACTCTTGTCCTTGACAAGCTGAACAACACTATGCAGAGGTAGTGACTTGGGCTGCGAGTCAACCTCCACAGACCCAATGAATTCAGTCCATCTTCTAAGCAACTGGCACTAAGCTGACACGGAAGCCGGTGATAATATTCACAGCATTGATGATGGTGACGGTGGTGCCGTCACCAACTGGTCAGCCGGAAAGCCTTTGCTCGTTGTCACTTAAGGAGGGCTGACTTTGAGAGGACTGGAGACAATTTAGAGACGGAGAGGGTGAAGCCATCCCGAGAGCTGGTACGCTGTAGGAGGAGGGTAACCAACAGCCATGAAGAGGATCAGAAAGAAGAAGAGTTAAAAAAAAAAAAAATTAGCCTAACTAAGACACCAGAGCTAACTGCTGGAGCTGAGGATGGAGGCCTGTTCCCCACGGAAGATGCTGAATGCTGGGAGGTCTACACTGAAAGAGCACTTTCCTCAGTCGTGGGAAAGTTTGGGAGGCCTTGTGTGGGCTCACAGAAGAAGAACACAGCTGAGAAGTTGGGGGTCAGTGATGAGGTTTCAGCTGCCCAGAGGAGAAGGAAGAGACACAGGTGGTGCCTGGAGCTGCACCAGGAGGAAAATGGAAAACCTAAACTGCCTGTAAGCGGCCAGGGAGAGTACCAGTGACAGATGGGAACGGGGAGGAGGAAAGGTCAGGTAGTCAGGGCTGGTGGAAGTGCCCGGCCCAGGGCAGACCGATGGCTGTGTTTTGGTTGCCAAGACAACGAGCCTAAATAACAGCCAGAGAGGCCCCAGACTCTCTCTCTGGAGTCCATCTGCTCTGGGTTATGCCTTGCAGACCTGATCTTCTCCCCTTACACGTACCATGTGCTACTCTTGTTGCATGAGGTGTGTTTATCACCTGAAACAACTCGCCCCTGACTGTACCAAGATTCTGCAGGTTACAATCAATCATGATTCAGAAACACATATTTTTCAGCATTGTTGGTAGAAACAAATGTCTGCAACAACTAACCCGAAGCCAATCATAGGAAAGAAAAAGAAAAGCATTCTAACCTTTAGCAGTAAGCAGAACTTCTTTAAACACCAAGAATGTTACAGCAGAGATCTACCTTTCCCAGCAGAGAATGTACTTCATATTTTCCTCCGGAAACTAAAGATACTACATATAAATTTGAAATCATATATTTCTTCAAAGTATTAATTTTTAAAGCGGCCAAAATTGCTAACAACCAGGGAAAGTACCGATTTATAAATTACGTGCTTGGTACATAGTATACATGTGAAATTTGCATGCATATTAAATGCAAATAACCAGAAGAGTGTAACGTTAAAGCTTCAAATTTATATGTGCAAAAGACAGTAAATTCTAACACTGAAATTCTTCCCAGAAAAATTAACTCGCCACATCCCATGAGATTATTGCACTCAGTGGAGCAGTCTCAGTGCAGAGTTCAGAAAGGATATAACTTTTATCAGCTATGCTCATCCCACTAACCAGGTAGAGCTCACAAGACCATTTGGCATCATGTGAGACAGTGGTAGTGTATTGATACTGCTCAGCTTTTCAAAGTTTTTTTTTTTTTTAATAATTTGACAGGAAAAAAATGTTCCACTAAAACTGCCACCTTTGAATCACTAAGAGAACCTTTCTTCGTTGTAAAGATTTAAACACTGAGGAAATGGGGCAGAAAACAGCTGACTCCGCTCTTCCACTGAAGGAAAAATCAGAGATTTGTGATGGTGAAATTTTACATGTCAGCTTGGTCAGCTGCGCTGCCCAGTTATTTGGTCCAACAATAGTCTAGATGTGGCTGTAAAGGTATTTCTGTAGATGTGACTGACATTATCCATCTGTTAACTTTAAGTGAAAGAGATCACCCTGGACAGTCTGAATGGGCCTCATACAATAAGCTAAAGGTCTTAAGAGCAAAAACTGAGTTTCCAGGAGAAAAGGGAATTCTGCCTAAAAACTGTAGAAATCTGGCCTATGTTTTCATTTTATTTTTTTTCTATTTTGCATAACAAGTTTATTTTTAAAAGGTATATAGACAATAAACAAAGTAAACACACCACCCAGATCTTAACTTCTGCCAAGTATTATCTGTCCTAGATAATACTGGAACTTTGTTAAGTTCCAGTCTCTAGACAAATTCAATAATCGTCATCTTCGTCAGAGTCCATTACTTTTCTTCTGTTGAATTTAACTGTTGTTTTCTTTTCTGTTTGCTGGCTTACTTTTTCGAGGATTTCTATTAAACCTTGTTCTGATACCTTCCCACTTAGTTGTCCATACCATGCCATCTGTATAAGGTAATTCTCTACTGCTTTAGTTTTCTCAGGCTTTACAAGTGCTAAGTTACTTAACTGGGCCCGGGCTGACTGATCCAGAACCTGGGCTAAGATACTATTTCTCATTTCTGCTTTGCTTCCTGTTGTGCTCCAGTGCCAGGATCCCTGTGCTTTGCCTGCAGCCTGGCCAGCCTCTGCTTCCTCAGCGCCTCGAGCTCCTGCTCCGCCATGCTGTGGCCGTCCCAGGCAAGCAGCAGCGACATGCTCCTGGCCTATGTTTTTAACCTGCTGACTTGCCCTAAAGATTCCAGATTTAAGGCTACAACAACAACAATTTAAGGCTACAACAACATCATCACTGGGCTGGCCAGCCCAGTGAGTGTCAGACTTGCCTGCTTCACGCAACTGTGTGAAACAATTACTTAAAATAAACAAACCACATATACACACACATATACACATACATGCACATATACATACACACATACATATGCACACATATATACACACATGGCTTCCCTGGTGGCTCAGAGGTTAAAGCGTCTGCCTCCAATGTGGGAGATCTGGGTTCGATCCCTGGGTCAGGAAGATCCTCTGGAGAAGGAAATGGCAACCCACTCCAGTATTCTTGCCTGGAGAATCCCATGGACGGAGGAGCCTGGTAGGCTACAGTCCATGGGGGTCGCAAAGAGTTGGACACGACTGAGCAACTTCACCTTCACCTATACACACACACACACACATAAACATATATTACACACATATACACACATACATATATCATACATGCATATACACACACATATACATACACACATATACCCACACACATACATATGCACACACACACACATATATATGCACGATATCTATTGATTCTATTTGTCTGGAAAACCCTGAGTGATACGGGATTCAAAAGGATTTCCCATTCAGAACAAAGTGTCCAGTATTATAATCCATCCTGGAGGCTGGGTGAATGCTGCTTGATTTTTATTACAATGTAAGAATTAATGTATTCTTTTATTAATTTTTTTATTTTGAGACATACAACATTACATCAATTCCACAAGTACCACATAATGATCAATCTATGTATACACTGCAGAACAATTACCATAAGAAGTCAGACTGTTGTCAATCACCACCCATAACTACAACTTTTTTCTTGGGATGAGAAGTTTTAAGATCTAGTCTCTCAGCAAGGTCTGAATGTATAATACAGTATTATAGTCATCATGCTCTACAGGACATGCTAATTGCTTACTTATTTTATAACTAGAAGTCTGTACCTTTTGACATTTTTGTTCCTTTTCAAAAAGCTCCACCACTTCAGAATGCAAACCTATCTTGAAAATTGCCTTCCTGATACTCATTTAGACTTTTCACTCCAATAAACTGACTCTAAGAAGAATAATGGGGAACTGTATTTGTAAAGGGGGCTCATGAAAATCTCTTGGGTGGCTGAACATCTGGTTAGCAATACTGGTTTGGAGCTCACCTTGTTTGTATTTATATTGTGAATTCTTTGTAGATGGTAAGTCTTGGGAAATAAGACTGTTCCCCCCCCCCAACATTTATGACCTAAAAGCAAAGATCATAGCATCAGCTCTAATAAAGCAAATATCCATGTCAAGTTCAGATCAAACAATTTCACGGGTTTAATGCCACTCTGGTCGCTCCTTCTCTGTCTCCTTTCTCCCTTGGCCTCACCGAAGCAGCTTACTGTGTGTGCACTCCAGCTTCAGCTCTTACTGTCTCCTCTTTGCAACATGGAATGCTTATCCCCACACCCGGATCCAATTACTGTGTGTGTACAGCCCAACCCAGGCCTATGTTTCCTTTCCTGGACCGATAACTCTTCTCACATCCTTTTATTTATTGCCAACTGCAGGATCTCCTAGAGGCAGGAATAATGAGGGGAAGGGTCCTACTATGTCCAAAGGACAATCAATCAATTTAACAAATTTCTATCTTTTGCAAACTGATCCTTTGCCACGGTTCCATGACTTGTAAGCTGGGAAGAGAACTGACCTATTCTGGAGGGCATCTTGGACATTCGATGCAAATCTTTTGGATAACCCCGACACCTTTTTTTTTGGACCTGTAGGGATGGGAGGAGTTCTCCAAGGCAGCCAAGGAAAATCTCTTCTCTTTCTCCCTTCTTCTCTGCAGCCCTTCCCACCAAGTGCCTGCCTCTTTCCTCTTCTTTTGAGTTTCTGTATAGCCCACAAGGCAAGCATCACCTCCCCTAAATGTCATTTTGATCATGTCACTTGTTGCCAAGAGTTCCAAATGTTTCTTCAGAAAATTAAATTTCCATCCCAGATCTCAAGCCCACCAGGTGACTCCCTGCTTTCCTCCTACTCCTCTTTTCTAGCCCTGCCCCCAGGCCCTGACCCCGCCCCCACTCCCTGGTCCCAGCCCTGCCCAGTCCCTTCTCTGCTCTCCAGATGGTGGAGCTAACCCTTCTCTCTCTTGCGTGCACGCGTGCCCAGTCCCTTCAGCCGTGTCCAACCTTTTGTGACCCGATGGACTGTCCATGGAATTCTCCAGGCAAGAACACTAGAGTGGGAAGCCATTCTCTTCTCCAGGGGATCTTCCCAACCAGGGATCAAACCCACATCTGTCTTGCACTGGCAGGCAGGTTCTTTACTTGCCCTCTTTTTAGAATCTTCTTTTGAATCTTTGCCTGGAACAGAAGTCCCTTAACTTTATAAAACTAACTCCTGCTCATTTTTCACAGGGAACATTCAAGAGCTGATGGGCTTCCTGGATCCCATATCCCAAATAACTAACTCAACATGGTTATCACCATGCCTGATCCAGATCCTGAAGTTGGGACTCACAGCTCACATCCAGGAAATCCTGGAGCAAAAAGTCAGTAACCACCTAAGTAATAACGCTCTTGATCTCATCTGAAAGCACGCCTGTTTGTTTCAATCTCCTAATAAAGCCACAAATGAAAAATCTCCCCCAAATTTAACCTTTCCTCTCAGCAAATTCTCTTAGACAGGGAAACTGGTCTACACAAGTGTTATTAGGCATGCAATACCAGAATGCATTTCCCATTGTGATTTATGCACGTTACCTACAGTTATGGATGTATTTTTGGAAAATTGTTTTTTAAATATTTAATAGCCATTAAACGGGTAAAATACTCCTCTGTGCCTTATGCAACAGTGAGAAGTCATTCTAGCACTTTTTGCAAGAATTTGCAATTGTAATCAGTAATTTGGGCAGAAAGAATGCCAATGGTTTTCAATCATCACTGGTAAAAATGTAAATTCTTTAAAATTAAGACTCTGAAGTTCACCTGCATTAATCTGCTAATGCAAGCTGGAACTATTCCCTAGGATTTTGAGTGGCTTAACATCAGCAAGACATGTCACAAACCCCATCCAAATCATTCAATACATATCATGCATTATTCCAAACCTCTCAGAAGATGAAACAGAGAAAGGCAATGAGAGTGTTTGAAGAACAAAAGGGAAAATGAAGCACAGAGACCTCAGGTTAAACGTATAAAACCCTTGAGAGGGTTTTAAGGACATTTTAGAGTCCTGAAAAATGAAGACAAATCAGCAGGCCCATTAACTCAGCAGTGAATTAAAGCGTCATTGTTTCCAATTTCAGCCTTGAATATGGAGGGCGCCAAATGGACCACATTCTCCTTCCCTTATGTAGAAGGAGAGTGAGCAGTCACTCCTCTGTACACTGAAGTGCCTTTCTTCTTTTCCAGCTAATTTAATGAAAGAGTGCTATCCATTTCCTACCTCTTCTGAAACCTTATTACTAACTTCCCTAGGACCACATTAATAATTGGAGATGCAAATAACACAAGCTTTATTCCCCATTCATTTCAACTTCTCTTTTAGTCAAAGGTGCTGTTTATTATCTTCAGATGTTCTGTTCTTTATTGCAATACTTGAAACAAAGTGGAAAACACAGCATGTGGATAATCCACAAACTGAAGAGTCCAACTCGTTGTGACCCCATGGACTGTCGCCCACCAGGCTCCTCTGTCCATGGAGATTCTCCCGCAAGAATACTTGAGTGGGTTGCTGTGCCCTCCTCCAGGGGACCTTCCCAACCCAGAGATCGAACCTAGGTCTCCCACATTGCCGGCAGATTCTTTACCATCTGAGCCATCGGGGAAGCCCGATACTTGAGACAAAATGGAAAATACAGCATGTGGATAATGCAGAAACTAAAGAACCTCTGAATTTAAGAAGTGAGCCGTATTCCACAATCAGCTACATTTGCTTGCCTCATCTCATGGAAATGGAGTCAAAGCAGCTCCTTCCAATCCCTGGATGAGGTCTGGAAGATCTAATGTGAACACATGAGAGATATCCCTTAAGAATCAGCTCGTATTTATACTAATTTGTTCATGACGCAGTCTCACCAGTTAAGTAGGGATAGGCCCACGGGTTAACTGCCTGCGACTCTTGCAGTCCTTACGCGGGCCTCTGCTTCCACATGCAGAGGTCAGTACATTCCAAGTGGTAGGTCTCAGCACACTGCTGTGCTGTGAACTGGTTCCAGATCTGCTGTGAGGTCCTGACTCCACTGGGCCATGACACCCACATCGACATGCTGCTGTACAAGGCACCACTGCCCTTCTGGAGAACTGGCCGATGCAGCTGGAGGCAGGTGTTTGCATTTCAGATGTGCAAGGAACATCTGGACAGAGGTGTTGGCTCTAGGAAGTTGGGGAGAGAGAATTGCTGGGCAAAGCTACAGGTATCAGCTCCCCAAATTCTCTCTTTATGGATCTCAGAAACTTCTTTCTGCTGGGGGCTAATGCACCCTTTCCTTGACATCCAAGCAATCTATGGGGTGACTGCTCTGACAATGAACATGCATTTTACAAATTAGGGCCCCGCCATTATTTTTAATTACTTCATAGACAAAAAAATATTACAATGGGCAGTATCAGAGTATTGCATGTATAGAGCAAAGAGAAGTATTAAAGCAACTGAATTTTTTAAATACAAACTTTCAAAAATATTGTTGTAAAATCTGGAATAGTGTGGAAACAGCTCGAATATTTCTTAACTGCTGCCTGTATAGTATCTGACAGTGACGAACATGAATTCCAGGAGGAGAATCACTGACATCTTGATCAAGAATTCTATGAGACTATTTCACGCAAATAAGCAATATGAAACAAAGTTACATTCATGAAAACAAATTCAAGTTTCTTATTAGAAATTTGAGAACATTTTCTTTGGAAGTTTCTTATCTATGCAATAGTCCCAAATGGATGTCCTCAACTATGTGCACCACCATGAAGTGGAATTGAGGGCTGATTTAAATAACGTGCTTATGTTAGCACCTCTGGGATTTCCAGTTTTAGGTATTATCTACTGACCTCTCCAAGAGGAAGATGAGGGTTTCTTTGTTTCATCCACATATACTTGTCCCATGTTCCTGCCCTGTCAGATTTCTAGCACAAGTGTGGTTATGTTAAGTACCCATTTTTATAGCACTGTAACTACAGACACTATTAATGTCTGAGTCAGGTACTTTTCAAGGGCTTCCCAGGGGGCTCGGTGGTAAAGAATCCACCCGCAAATGCAGGAGCCAAAGGAGATGCAGCTTCATTCCCTGGGTCGGGAAGATCTCCCGGAGGAGCAAATGGCAACCCACTCTGGCATTCTTGCTGGGAAACCCCATGGACAGATGAGCCTGGCGGGCTGCAGTCCACGGGGTCGCAAAGAGTCAGACACGATGAAGCACACCAACCACACAGGTGTTATTGATGCTATTCAATGATTATGTTTCCTTTTCGGCATTACTTTTTCTCCTTCCTGGAGTTAATCTCTGTTTCATTCGGGTTACTTTCCTTATATATTTACCATGAGGTTATCCCCAAAGCCTCCCCCGGTTCTGTAAACTTCTTTACAGTATAAACACATCAGGCGTTTTATCAATGTCATCATCTTCAAGAGGCCTTTCCTGTCGCCCTCAGCTTACTCCTGTTGAGATCGGTGGGTCACTTGTCCCTCTCCCTGTCTGGCTCTTCTGTTGTCCGGTCTCTGGGATCTGGGGCCTTCTTTCTCTCCCACCCCCAACTGGTTTATGCCATCATTTTGCATTCCAGTCCCCTATAATGAAAGGACATCTTTTGGGGATGTTAATTCTAGAAGGTCTTGTAAGTCTTCATAGAGCTGTTGAGCTTCAGCTTCTTCAGCATTACTGGTTGGGGTATAGACTTGGATTACTCTGTAACTGAATGGTTTGCCCAGGAAATGAACAGAGATCATTCTGTCATTTTTGAGATTGCATCCAAGTACTGCATTTAGGACTCTTATTGACTATGAGGGCTACTCCATTTCTTTCAAGGGATTCTTGCCCACAGTAGCAGATACAATGATCATCTGAATTAAGTTTGCCCATTCTGGGCTATTTCAGTTCACTGGTTTCTAAAATGTTGATGTTCACTATTGCCATCCCCTATTTGACCACTTCCAATTTACCTTGATTCATGGACCTAAAATTCCAGGTTCCTAGGCAATATTGTTCTTTACAGCATCAGACTTTACTTTCACCACCGGTCACATCCACAGTTGGGCGTGGTTTCTACTTTGTCTCAGCCTCTTCATTCTTTCTGGAGCTATTGCTTCACTCATCTCCGGTAGCATATTGGGCACCTACTGACCTGGGGAGTTCATCTTTCAGTGTCATATCTTTTTGCCTTTTCATACTGTTCATGGGGTTCTCAAGGCAAGCATACTGAAGTGGTTTGCCATTCCCTTCTCCAGTGGACCACGTTTTGTCAGAACTCTCCACCATGACCTGTCTCACAGTTTCACTGAGTTAGACAAGGCTGTGGTCCGTGTGATCAGTTTGGTTAGTTTTCTGTGATTGTGGCTTTCATCCTGTCTGCCCCCTGGTGGAGAAGGATAAGAGGCTTGTAGAAGCTTCCTGATGGTAGGGACTGGCTGTGGGGGAATCTGGGTCTTGTTCTGATGGGCGGGGCCATGCTCAGTAAATCTTTAATCAAATCTTCTCTTGATAGGGAGTGGAATGAAAAAGTAGGGAGTCAAGAGATACCTGGAGTAACAGGCAAGTTTGGCCTTGGAGTACGAAATGAAGCAGGACGAAGGCTAACAGAGTTTTGCCAAGAGAACACACTGGTCATAGCAAACACCCTCTTCCAACAACACAAGAGAAGACTCTACACATGGACATTGCTCTACACATGGACATTACCAGAGGATCAATACAGAAATCAGATTGATTATATTCTTTGCAATTGAAGATGGAAAATGTCTATACAGTCAGCAAAAACAAGACCGGGAGCTGACTGAGGCTCGGATCGTGAACTCCCTATTGCCAAATTCAGATTTAAACTGAAGAAAGTAGGGGAAACTACTAGACCATTCAGGTATGACCTAAATCAAATCCCTTATGATTATACAGTGGAAGTGACAAATAGATTCAAGGGATTTGATCTGATATACAGAGTACCTGAAGAACTATGGACGGAGGTTCATGACATTGTACAGGAGGTGGTGATCAAAACCATCCCCAAGGGAAAAAAAAAAAAAGTAAAAAGGCAAAATGGCTCTCTGAGGAGGCCTTACAAATAGCTGAGAAAAGAAGAGAACTGAAAGGCAAAGGAGAGAAGGAAAGATATACCCATTTGAATGTAGAATTCCAAAGAATAGCAAGGAGAGATAAGAAAGCCTTCCTCAGCAATCAATGCAAAGAAATAGAGGAAAACAACAGAATGGGAAAGACTAGAGATCTCTTCAAGAAAATCAGAGATACTAAGGGAACATTTCATGCAGAGATGGGCACAATAAAGGACAGAAATGGTATGGACCTAACAGAAGCAGAAGATATTAGGGAGAGGTGGCAAGAATACACAGAAGGACTATCAAGAAAGATCTTTATGACCCAGCTAACCATGATAGTGTGATCACTCACCTAGAGCCAAACATCCTGGAATGCGAAGTCAAGTGGGCCTTAGGAAGCATCACTACAGACAAAGTTAGTGGAGGTGATGAAATTCCAGCTAAGCTATTTTGAATCCTACATCGCAGCACTGTTTATAATAGCCAGGACATGAAAACAACCTAGATGTCCATCAGCAGATGAATGGATAAGAAAGCTCTGGTACATATACACAATGGAGTATTACTCAGCCATTAAGAATACATTTGAATCAGTTCTAATGAGATGGATGAAACTGGAGCTGATTATACAGAGTGAAGTAAGCCAGAAAGAAAAACATTCCATATAATACAGTATACTAACACATACATATGAAATTTAGAAAGATGGTAATGATGACCCTGTATGTGAGACAGCAAAAGAGACACAGATGTGTAGAGTGGACTTTTGGACTCTGAGAGAGAGGGAGAGGGTGGGATGATTTGGGAGAATGGCAGTGAAACATGTATACTATCATGTAAGAAACGAATCGCCAGTCTATGTTCGATGCAGGATACAGGATGCTTGGGGCTGGTGCACGGGGATGATCCAGAGAGATGATATGGGGTGGGAGGAGGGTTCATGTTTGGGAACTCATGTACACCCGTGGCTGATTCATGTCAATGTATGGCAAAACCAATACAGTATTATAAAGTAAAATAAAGTAAAAATTAAAATTTAAAAAAAAATGATGCTGTGAAAGTGCTACACACAATATGCTAGCAAATTTGGAAAACTCAGCAGTGGCCACAGGACTGGAAAAGATCTGTTTTCGTTCCAATCCCAAAGAGAGGAAATGCCAAAGAATGTTCAAACTACTGTACAACTTCACTCATCTCACAGGCTAGCAAAGTAATGCTCAAAATTCTCCAAGCCAGGCTTCAACAGTATGTGAACCTAGAACTTCCAGATGTTCAAGCTGGATTTAGAAAAGGTGGAGGAACCAGAGATCCAATTACCAATGTCAACTGGATCATAGAAGAAGCAAGAGAGTTCCAGAAAAACATCTACTTCTGCTTTATTGACTATGCCAAAACCTTGACTGTGTGGATCACAACAAACTCGGGAAAATTCAACAGATGGGAATACCAGACCACCCTACATGCCTCCTGAGAAATCTGTATGCAGGCCAAGAAGCAACAGTTATAACTGGACATGGAACAACGGACTGGTTCCAAACTGGGAAAGGAGTATTTCAAGACTGTATATTGTCACCCTGCTTATTTAACTCATATGCAGAGTACATCATGCAAAATGCCTGGCTGGATGAAGCACAAGATGGAATCAAGGTTGCTGGGAGAAATATCAATAACCTCAAATATGCAGATGACACTACCTTTATGGCAGAGCGAAGAGGAACTAAAGAGCCTCTTGATGAAAGTGAAAGAGGAGAGTGAAAAAGCTGGCTTAAAACTCAGCATTCAAAAAACAGAGTTCATAGCACCTGGTCCCATCAAATATATGGTCCCTTCATGGCAAATATATGGTGAAAAAAGTGGAGATAGTGGCAGATTTTATTTATTTTCTTGGGCTCCAAAATCACTGCAGATGGTGATTGCAGCAATTAAAAGACACTTGCTCCTTGGAAGGAAAGCTATGATCAACCTAGACAGAGTATTAAAAAGCAGAGACATTACTTTGCTGACAAAGGTCTGTCTAGTCAAAGCTATGGTTTTTCCAGTAGTCATGTACAGATATGAGAGTTGGACTATAAAGAAAGCTGAGTGCCAAAGAATTGACACTTTTTAACTGTGGTGTTTGGAGAAGACTCTTTGGAGTCCCTTGGACTGCAAGGAGATCAAACCAGTCAATCCTAAAGGAAATCAGTCCTGAGTATTCATTGGAAGGCCTGATGTTAAAGCTGAAGCTCCAAAACTTTGGACATCTGATGCGAAGAACTAACTCACTGGAAAAGACCCTGATGCTGGGAAAGATTGAAGGCAGGAGAAGGGAATGACAGAGGATGAGATGGTTGGATGGCATCACTGATTCAATGGACGTGAGTTTGAGCAAGCTGCGGGAGTTGATGCTGGATAAGGGAAGCCTGCTGTGCTGCAGTCCATGGGGTCACAGAGTCAGACACGACTGAGGGACTGAACTGACTGACTGACCCTGTCATTTGCTAGAATGTTGTCACATTTCATGATGAGCACTGGTATTATCTTTTAATTGGGAAACTCCTGTCTTTGGTTGGGGAATTCTGTTGAATTAGTCCTTTGATGGTTTTCTGTCCTCTGTTTTCTATATTCTCTCAAGCTGGGTGGTACTGTTTTTGGACTTTGGACCTCTTGGGCCAATCCTATAAATTTCTTGTTTGTTTTTTTTTCTATATTACTTTGCATTCTTTATCTTTGCTTCACATTCTGGGAAATTTCCTTAACTTTAATCTCCCAAGTCTTATAAATTCTTTTCTGTGTCCCAGCTGTAATATCACACCTTATGTCTCTGAAGATACAAGTGATTACTTTTTTTAAGATTTCTTCCTTCTTGCAAAGGTTCTGTTTCCTCTAAGTTGCTTTTTCTTTTCCTGTTTGCATGTTTTGGTGTCTGTCTTTCATAAGAGAAACTTTTCTTAAATATCTCATATTCCTTGGCTGTCTGCTGATAATTAAAGAAAGCCAATAGAAAGGGTTGTATGGTGGGGAGAGAGTTGGGGTGGAAGAAGAGTTGACTTGGGATTCACTTTAGGAGTGTTCTAGTTAGGCCTATTCTTTGGGGAACCCCTGATTGAGCACCCTTGTGTTATATTTTTAGGTCAGAATCCCAGGGAAGTCTCCTGGGGTCTCATGTAGGCAGGTTATCACCCTGTGTCCTGGGGCTAGGGGGCAGGGAGAAGAAGGTAACTGTAATTGGTAAATCAATGCAATCTCCCTGATTTCAACACTATGTATGGATAATACCACTTTTTACTTTTCCTGACACCTTCCAATGTAGAAGCCTCTATTTTATCATCTCTATAGGAAAAAAAAAAAAAAAAAAAAAACCTCCATTCCTATGTTAGAACGGAAGGGGGGCAGTTACCTGCCTGTGTAAAGTTGGGGAGCAGATCTAAATGTTCACCAATACTCCTGATTTTACTCCTATCTTCACTCTCATTTACAAAGGGTTCTTATTGCTGAAAATTACTGAGCTTCTGTAGAATCCATCAGTGTAAATTCTTCTTTACACTTCCTTACACAATGAAGAAGGCTACTTCTTGATTTCTCCTGTACTCAATAAGCTACCACTCATTCACAGATTCCACAATGCTATGGTAATTGCCCCATTTCTTTGTTCTTTTAGGTGGGTGATTGTTTTATCAGAAAGATCACTTAAATGTCATTTTAATGGTGTCTTGAAAAGTACCAGGAACTAAAACATGTTACATCTATAACCGGAAACCTATCTCACTCTTCATCTTTCCACATCGACATTGAAATGGGGATTATTCAACTTTTTAAAGAAAATTTTAACCATTCAGACCAACTCCAGTGTTCACATGGAATTTATTGTTCAGTCACAAAGTGGTGTTCAGCTCTTTGTGATCCCTTGGACTATAGCCCGCCAGGCTCCTCTGTCCATGGGATTCTCCAGGCAAGAATACTGGAGTAGGCTGCCATTTCCTCCTCCAAGGGATCTTCCCAACCCAAGGACAGAATCCAAGTCTCCTGCTTTGGCAGGTGGATTCTCTACCACTAAGCTACCAGTGAAGCCCTTAGGTGAAATAGAAAGCCAGAAAAAGAGCAACTTGGGAATTTAGGTGAAACTGAACCTAATAATTGTATACTTTTATAAATCAATATGTCACACTGCCCTAACAATGTGTTGGGCATTGTGGGAAATTAAAATATTTCCCTATTTCAGAATAGCATCTAAAAATTCTCAAAAAGGTTAAATATTTAAAAATATTTTAATGATCCTTAAATAGATCATGAGCCTTAAAAAAAGGTATCTGGAGGGGGGAAAACCACCACACAGAAGAGCTGAATGATAAGAGGCAAAGCCAATGGAGGAAAAAGGACTTAAACTGTTTTGAAGAACAAACATTAGAAACATTTCTACTGTAGAATCTGCAAAATGTGTATTAGATACAAAGTGATCAATTGATTGAGAAGATTTATTTAATGCAGACCAAGACTGCTGGGAGAATGGAGAAAAAGTTCTTCTACTTAAAATACAGCTGCTCTAAGTCTTTATTCTTAGTTTTTCATCATTGTGGGTCCTTAAAATGTTGGAATTGTTTTTTAAAATTCCAGTTTAGTTCACAACAAACCTGTGAAAAGAGACACAGTGCCATGTTGTACTTTGCAGGATCTTCAGATTTTAAAGTCACACTCCTATAGACATCGAAAACCCCATTATCATTGAAATATGCTCAGTCACTAAGTCTTGCCTGACTCTTTGTAACCCCATGGACTGTAGCCCACCAGGTTCCTCTGTTCATGTGATTTCCAAGGCAAGAATACTGGAGTGGGTCGCCATTTCCACCTCCAAGGGATCTTCCCCACCCAAGGACTGAAACCATGTCTTCTGTGTCTCCTGCCTTGGCAGGCGGATTCTTTAACACTGAGCCACCTGGAAAGCCCAATTTCTGGTAAAACAATTCTATTACTGTGTGCCTGCAGCTCTTTAGTTCCTCATACCATTTATCTCACTGAAATAAACATCTTCACAACACAGTTCTTGATAACACACAGTTTTAAGGAAGATCAGGTTTGCCTTGGCCAGACGGACTCTAATTGGAGGGATATAGATATGAGAAGAAGACTTCCAAGGAGAGCATCCTGCCTGTTTGAAAACGGGATGATGCCCTGCAGAGACCCATGTGCCTTCCCCATTGGGCCCAGGTAGGGCCGGTGGGAGTTGAGTGTGGACAGGCAGTGGGAGAAGTCTAAACACAGAAGCTCTTCAGAGCCACAGGCTGGGGAAGGGTGTAAAGTACAATGAGCCTGTAACTTGGGAGACAAAGGGGAGACGTAAGCTTTTTGGAGAGGCAGTAATATCATCAAAGGGATATTTCCCCTGAAATGTAATTTACTAGTGCTCTACAGGGCAGAAAACCTAGTCACAGGAAACAGGTCAGACCTTAAATAACACAGAGACCCGAGGTCACACAAGACTGGCCTGGAAGACCAGGCAGCGACTTGGAGAGAACTCATTGCAGAGGTCAGTGAGATGGAGTTGACTCCACTCACAGCATGATGGACTCAGTCCAGGAAGGAGAAGGGGCGGGACTGAATCAGTACCCACGCAAGGACTTACACTGCAGTTGTGTTTCAACAAAAATCCGTGGTCTCCTCAGGATTTTAACTCAAGAAACCTTTCCTGAGTATCTACTATGTGCAAGGCAGGCCGGCTTTGCTCATCACTTTGTCCCGTAACCTTATGAGCTGAATGTAAAAAATTCCAGCTAATTGATTTCACAGACTGATTGATGTTCTTCTGTAAGAACAACAGATTGATTTTTTTTTTTATAGACAGCAATACTAATTCTTCCATTATGTTCTTCTCTCTCGGTGCACAGAGTCCAATCGACTTTAGGGCCAAGTCAATGTGAAGAGCAGAAGAGAGGCATTAAGAGAAACAAGGTCCATTAGGTCCAATATTGCCTCAATTACTTTAATTCCATTATTCCTGTTCATATTACTCCTGTAATCGATATTCCCTTTCGGTTATTCATGTTTACCCTTTTCAAACTCACAAGTAATAGGATTATGGTCTTTTGAGCTCAGTGGCAACAGACTTTCATAAATATATTTCTGCATTTGTGATTATCTCCAGATCTGCGGCAGAGAAGTCTTAAATTGAATCAAGTCTTCCAGGGCCATCTCCTGGAGAGATGCAGAGCTTCTTAATGCAATAGTGGTGCTCTTACCTGTTCATTTGTCATTCACTGTCAAGCCGGGGCCCGTACGGCTTCATGGCTTTCCAAGTCTCTTCCCACGTCCCTGCCTTAGGGCGGATAACTAGCTTTCAGAGTGGACGTTCCAGCTTTTGGTTTAATGTAACCCCCCTCCCTTTGCTGACAGTCATTCTGCCCTGAGAGAGGTCATTCAGATCCTGCGTTAACCACTGCTTCTCCCAGATGGCAAGTAATCAATCCCTCGGTTCCACCTCTGTAGCAGCCTTACAAATTACGGGAACTCTGTCTTCCTTCCACTCTTTTCACACACATCAATGCAGTGTCCACTGTTTGCAAGAAGCTGTGCTTTGAGCACAAACAGGACATGTAATAAGTACGTGGCCCTTTCCCTAAGCACCTGCCAGCCCTTCCGAGGGTGTTAAAGAACCGAGTCGTGACATCAGAGAGGCAGGTGTCAACCTGCGTGATGTGGAGAGTCTGCTGAAAGTTCCCCTGCAATGAAGAAAGGGTAAATTATGAATGGAGAAAAGTGTTCACAGAGGGAATGAATTTAAGTGAGGTCCTGAAGGATGGTGGAGGGAGGATGTTCTGAAGATGGAGCTTGAATGGGAAAGAATAAACTGTGGGTGAGAATCCAAAGTAGGCGAATGTAGCCAGGACTGATGTGAATACTGGGGTGACCAAAAGGCTCGTCTGGGTATTTCATGAGACGGTGTGAAAAACCCAAATGGACGTTTTGGCCAACCTAGTCAGAGAGGGCACTGAGCTGATCAAGCACCGGCTTAGGAGGGCCTGACTTCCCCTTAGCAGCAGCGAGGCGGGGAAGAGTGTGGCTGGGCATGAGCCTGCTGGTGCGGGCAGCCTTGCTGCTGTGGGCAGGATGGAGGCAAGTACAGGCTGCATGCCTGAGATGAGAGGAGGGCTCACAGTGTGCAACACAGCTCCTGGGGGCCGAGGTCCTCTTTGCTCTGTGTCTAGTAAACACTGAGAGAAATGACGACTTCACGCTTATTTAATAATATACCAGGCCCTGTGCTAGTCGTCTTGAAACCATCATCTCATTTCCCACTCACAGTGGCCTGGGGAGACGGGGCTGCTCCTGCCCTCCAGTGGAGCCTCAGCCAGCTGGTGCTCCAGCAGCATCAGCCACGCAGTGAGGGCCACAAAAATATGAAAGAATTATAGAAAATTTGACAAAGCTTCCTGAGACCTAAATGTCGGGGGAGCAAGTGATAGAGGGGCATGCCAAGCTTCTGAGCTCTGCGCCAGAAGCCGTCCACTCTTCTTTATGACTTTATTATCAGCTTAAAAGCACTAGGTATTAACTCATGCATTAAAAGAAACAAAAAAGGAACTGTCAGGAGACAGAGGCAGAAAGAGAACCCAAGGAGAACAAACACTAAGATTTGTATCTTAACTTTCCCATGCACAAACATCTTCTGAGAAAGTCTGATAGGATCTTGACTCAAAGCACAAGTTCTTTAATTAAAATACTTCGCATGTATCATAAATACACTCTAAAATTTCAGAGGTCTTTAAAAAAACTACTGTTAATTACTAACTAAAAAAACAAAATAATTTTCCCTTTGTTTAAAGATCCGAGTCTCATAATGAATATGTGTATTATTATCAGTTCCATGAAACGCATATATCTGAATTTTCAGAAATCTCAGATTACTGAAATTAGAGTGTAAAATGGAAATAGAGGAAAATACTTAGCAATAGTAAATTAGTTTCTAGTTTTCAAGGCACTTAAGGTTTTATTTCTGGTGTATTTCTCTTTAATGGTAGAGAAGTGTTAGGTACATACAAAATAACCTAGTTATTAAAATAAGATGTATTACAACACAAAAATTATAACAATGCATAATTTAGGCACTCCAGTTCAGTTCAGTTCAGTTGCTCAGTCGTGTCCGACTACTTGAGACCCCATGAATTGCAGCACGCCAGGCCTCCCTGTCCATCACCAACTCCCGGAGTTCACTCAAACTCATGTCCATCCAGTCGGTGATGCCATCCAGCCATCCTCTGTCATCCCCTTCTCCTCCTGCCCTCAATCCCTCCAAGCATCAGGGTCTCTTCAAATGAGCCAGTTCTTCGCATCAGGTGGCCAGAGTATTGGAGTTTCAGCCTCAGCATTAGCCCTTCCAATGAACATCCAGGACTCATCTCCTTTAGGATGGACTGGTTGGATCTCCTTGCAGTCCAAGGGACTCTCAAGAGTCTTCTCCAACACCACAGTTCAAAAGCATCAATTCTTTGGCGCTCAGCTTTCTTCACAGTCCGACTCTCACATCCATACATGACTACTGGAAAAACCATAGCCTCGACTAGACGGACCTTTGTTGACAAAGTAATATCTCTGCTTTTCAACATGCTGTCTAGGTTGGTCATAACTTTCCTTCCAAGGAGTAAGCGTCTTTTAATTTCATGGCTGCAATCACCATCTGCAGTGATTTTGGAGCCCCCAAAAATAAAGTCTGACACTGTTTCCACTGTTTCCCCATCTATTTCCCATGAAGTGATGTGACCAGATGCCACTAAGCAAGCTATTTGCTTAGTGGTAAAGAATCTGCCTTCAATGCAGGAGACATGGGATTGATCCTTGGGTCGAGAACATCCCCTGGAGACGGAAATGGCAACTCAGTCCAGTATTCTTGCTTGGAAAATCCCATGGACAGAGGAGCCTGGTGGGCTACAGTCTATGGGGTCAGAAAAGAGCTGGACACAACTTAGCGACTAAACAACAAAAGCTGTTTAAGGACAGTTTAATGATCGAGATGCAGCTGCTCACTGAACCGGACACATCACTATCAAAGAGCTCTTCCAGCATTACTCTGATATGGTCATGGTGTGACCAAAATCAACTGTTTTCATTTATGCCTGTTGACATTCTCACAGACCAAATGAGGAGATTCACATAGTAAGTTACAGAAGGCTTGCAATAGAGGGTAGTACGCACTTTGATAAAATGGAAAAGATAAGCAAACAGTGGAGGCATGAAGATGAAGTTATACAACCATATATGGTGGCATTTGGTGGAACTCTGCCTGCACGCATTACGTACCCTGTAAATATATTATGTAATTTACCAATTTCCTTAGGACTAGTGTCAACATAAAAATGCTAAAATGACTTCTTATTTTCATTTTCACTTTCTCCTGCCTGTCGTCATCTTATAAATCCAGTGCTGTCTGGGCCAATGCTATTATTTGGCCATAGGATGGCCTCCGTGGGGTTGAGAAGCCTGGAAGTCAATGACCCCAGCCTGCCTGCTGTGCGGTCTTGGGGAAGTCAAGCTGGAACCCCATGGTCCGCAGCACGAGCCCAGGGGCTGACATCAATTCATAGGATCCCTAAAGATGCCTGCTTCATTCCTCGGACCAGGTTCCCATGGCCTTGGACTTCGCTCAGCAGGAGGCTTCCTCTGGGGACAGGAAGGTAAGCCTTTCTGTAAGACTTCCTTTCCTGGAAGTCACAGTAGACACATCCAGAAAGCGCCACCCTTGCAGGAAATAAGGGTTCTCTAAATAAACATCTCTGAGAAATGGATCCTTTAACTGCTATCTGGAGACCAGCATCCTCATAATGTTATCAAACCTAAACACACAAAAGGCTGCAGCTAATAGTCTGAAGCCAAGGAAGCACAGAGAAGAGAGAAGATACAACAGGGGCGGGTCTGTTTTAGGAGCCCGTTTAGAGATGAGAGCTCTGGAACAGAATGTTCAATTTAATAAGTGCAAAGTGATACAGCTGGAAAGAAAGAACAGCCCGGCTAAGCATGATTTAAATGGTTTTGAATTAGCTGGAAAGATACCTTGATGTTCTGAGAGCGGTGCTGTGTAAACTGGCGGCTCAGCCTGAGATGCGACAGAGAAAGTGGGCCGGGCTCGCGCAGAGTGCCACCTTCTAGAAATTGTCTACTTGCTCTTACTTTTCAAGGGACGACTCTTATCCCATTTAGGATGCTGTTGAACTTGGACTCTCCCGAAAGTTCAAGCTTGCTGAGGACGACGGAGTAGAAGGCCTGTCTGCTCCTGGTCACTGCGCTTAACTTTTGCCAACTGAATTTGACCATGGTAGTTACCGTCTCTGCCATTCGCTCATTCAACTAATATTAAGCAAGAAGCTTGGTTCTAGTTTCTTCAGGGCACACCAAAAGGAATGAATTTGCCTTTTCTTAGACAATGTTATGGGTTGAATTTATGTATCCCCCAAAGATATGAAAGTCTTAATTCAATGTGGCCTCATTTAGACATAGAATCTATGCAGATGGTTAAATTATGAGAGAAGTCATGAAAGGCATCTCTAATTCAATATGATAGGTGTCTTTAGAAGGGGGGGAGTTTGAACATGGAGACAGACAATTCAAAGACACAGGAAGAAGATGGCCATTCAGAGGCCAGGGAACACCTGAGGATACCAGAAGCTAGGACAGGCCAGGACCACATTCTCCCTTACAACTTCCAGAAGGAACGAAGCCTGCTGACATTTTGATTTCAGGTTTCTGCTTCCAGATGACAAGTGTCTGTTGTTTGAGCCATCCAGCCCTTGTTACTTCGTTACAGCTGCCAGAGAAAACAAATACAGACTGATGCCAATGACAAAATTGCCATGGTAAACAGAACTCCTGTGGGGGTCTATCCACAGATCGTCAATGGGGCCAGGTGCAGTACTGGACCAGAGGCTACCACCATCGACATCAGTTCCATCAAGGCCACCAAAGAATAAAGATGGTCTATATCCTACACAGAGATTGACCCAATGGGAACTGTTTAATCCTCTAAAAAGATGATTAGAAAGAAAGACGCAATAAAGGTTAATGGAAAATTAATCCTGGTGACCTATTTGGGCAAATCAAAGTTGTGGGACATACATTTATTTAAAAGGAAAACACAAAGACTCTCTATAGAAGGGCAACTTCAGATAAGGGAACAGAGATAAGACTTTAATTAGAAGAGTCTTTGGTGTTCACCCATTTACATCAATGTTGAAAAGATAAGAGCCTTCTGATAAGGTGATTAAAGATGAACAATCATAAGAAGTCTATGTTAGCTCTGTAGAAGATGGAGGGAGAGTTCTGGTGACCAGACCTGTTTTTTCCCTGGTTGTCTACAAAGGTACTCTGTTGTAGAGACTCTGAGATGCTTCCAAAATGTGCATTAATTCACTGAGACCACCCATGACTGGCCCTCTGCACGCTGGTTATCAGTGAGTAGAACACACACAAGAGAATGATGTCAACTGTATAATGAAACTGAATGTTGTCTCAAACAGTGACAGGGAACTGCCACTGGTCACGCCGTGGCCTGTGGTACCCACCACTCCTTTACCTGAACATGATGAGCACGTTCTCCTCCAGGGATTATAAAGACGGCATCATACTGGCTGCGGATAACCTGGAAAATAAAGGCCGCCTTGTTAGAGAAGACTTCCAACTTCCAACTCAGAGATCTGTTGGAACATATGTAAGCAGAGGCGAGGTTTCGCTTGCAAAATTCAAGCTGAACATTGCCCTTTCCTACTTGCTGCCATTCTAATTGACTGTCCTTGGAGAACTTCTCTGCTTGGTCACAATCAATAAATGTGAAGGTCTCATAAACACAGCCCTTGAACTGCTGATCTTCCGAAGAATATTTCTGCTTTAGAAGTCATCCCTGTTGCTAAAGTAGCTACACCAGGGCCAGGGCCTCCCAAATCTGGAAAAGCCTAAATAAATAAAGCTGTATATTAAGAGGAGTACAACCTAAACGATCATTTGGAAGCAGTTTGGGGCGCTGGTCAATATAGGGTTTCTCTGTTTAAATGTGGGAAAGATTTCTCACAAATTTGCAAGCCGAAATACGAGTTAGGTACTTATAAGTTTTCCCCCTAGGAAGTCTGCTGTTCTGCAAACTATAGAAATGCATCTAGGTATTTTCATAGAATAAATCCCAACTTTATTTACTAGAACCATTTTGAAAATCCTGTTACTCAAGTCGGGTCTACCGACCAGCAACCTCAGCATCCCCAGAGAATGAGAAATGCTCAAAACTCCTGAAACAGAATCATCATTTTCACAAGATCCTCACGTTAAGTCCTATGCACACTCATGTCTGAGAAGCATAGCTCTGAAGTGCCTCATGCATATGGCCTGCAATTACAAGACTTAACAAGAAACAGGCTGCCTGAAACTTCAAGACCATCCTCTGGTGTCCAGGAGTGAATGGAATCATAATCCATTAATTATAGCTGAATAAACTCCTCAGAAGCCCCTTACTGCTGGCTAAATCAACTTTTCCTTTTCAGAACAGATAGGCTAATGGTACAGATACGTAAAAGCATAGCTCATTCTAGAAGAATTTGCTTTTATACTCATAAGACAACCACCATAGCCATTCATTTATTCCATGACCAGTTAGTGAACATCTATTCAGATGCTCCATAATAACTGAAACAGGCTTCCCTGGTGGCTTAGCGGTAAAGAATCTGCCTGCCAATGTAGGATGTGGGTTCCATCCCTGGGTTGGGAAGATTCCCTGGAGAAGGAAGTGGCAACCCACTCCAGTATTCTTGTCTGGAGAATTCCATGGACAGAGGAGCCTGGCGGGCTACAGTCCATGAGGTCACAAAGAGTTGAACATGACTTCGTGACTAAACAACAACAACAATAACCAACATGGGCAAAGAGTCCAGAATGTGCAGAAGGCTAGGAATTACAATAGGAATGAGAGCTCTAGTCAGGAAAGGTCCGGACCAGAAGCCAGCGTGCAGAGGAGGCCAGGGGTGCTCACTTTAGAAAGCACCTAACCAGACCTGGAACATCGTGAAGGCTTCCTGCCCACCTTCAGGCACAGTGAGTGTGGCACTGGATTAGGGCAAGTCCCCAGCCCAGCAATGAACAAGTCAACTACCTTACTTAGAGAAAAATATTGGTCTGGAACTGTATCGGGTTTTTTCCCAAGCGCTTTGAATATTTGTATGCATGAGCTCTAAATGCAGCAATGCTCAGCAAGAGTTTTTCCCTTTCAACTCTCCTACCTGTACACAAGGAAGGATAGCAGACGTCAAATGCAAGCAGCCCTGACTCAGAAGTCTGCCCGACACTGAGAGCGGCAGGGAAGACAGAGCCGGGTCTCGCGGCGGCTCTCTGATCACATAGAGTGCAACTGCAACCAGCGACACGGGGAGACATAAACAGAACGGCATTGAAGTTAACACAAAAGTCAGGCAACTGTCTGCTGGGAGGGACCCTGGCTATTTGGCGGGTGCACTGCTGGGACCAACTGACGGCTCTTGGGGAGACCACCATGTACACACCTTTCTCTGCGCCTGGCTCCTCTCTCCGCATTTAAATCGCTCTCATCCTGTCTCCTTCCCCCTCGCTTCCACTTCCTCTGACTCATTCTCCTTCTCCCTTACCACCTCCAAGTGCCCTCCCACCTCTCATCTCACTCTCTTTCCCCCCTTTTTAATCTGCCTGCTTTCTCACCCCCTCCTGCTATGAGATGAAGGAGAAGAGGAAGAGAAGCGAGGATGGCGGAGCATCTTTCTCCCTTGCCCACCTTGACCTCGCTTCCCTTTTCTCTGCTAACATTCCCACACTTCTTTTCCCTCTTCCTTCTTCATTTGTTTTCATTGCAGTCTAACTGCTTTACAATATTGCATTAGTTTCTGCTGTACAACAACATGAATCTGCTATATGCATGCATGTGTCTCCCCGCTCTGGGACCTCACTCCCCACACCCTCCCCATCTCGGTCATCACAGAGCTTCAGGCTGAGCTCCCCGTGCTGTGGAGCAGCTCCAGCTGGCTCTCTCCTTTTACGCTACTGCACACACGGAAGTGTACACATGTCCATGGGCCTCCCAGTTTGTCCCATCCTCCCCCCCCACCCTGTGTCCACACGTCCATTCGCCACGTCCGCATCTCCGTTGCTGCCCTGCAAACAGGCTCAGCGGTACTGTCTTTCTAGACTCCACATATATGCCTTCCTATATGATATCTGCCTTTCCCTTTCTGACTTGTTTCACTCGGTATGACAGGCGCTAGGTTCATCCACATCTCTGCAGATTTCTTTGTCTTTCCCCTCTGCCGTGTTCTCTCTTTTCCTAGGATTGAACCTGTCATGAGTGTGTGCCCAGGCCTCCCAGGCACAGAGCTTGGAAGTGACCGCACCATGGCTGGACTCCTCTGCTGTCGCGTCATCACACTTGAAGTTCACACATTCTCCCAACCAGCTGCCAGGTCAACAGTTGAGAAAGGAAAAAAAAAAAAAAAAAACACCAAACTTTAAAAATGCAGTAAGCTAGCATTTTCTTAGCAGTCTTTAAAATGTCGAACAATGCTGAACTATTCAGCTTCTGTGCGCAAAGGGTACAGAGACGTAAAATATACCCAGTTAAAGGGTTTCATTCTACCACTGGTTTTTCCTAAGGACACTCCCTTCAACCCGCCATGACTCCAACCCTTTCCTTAGTGTCGCCTGACCCCTCTTTGTGCCAATCCCCCAAACCCTCCAGGAATGATTGAAACCTGCCTCGTCACAGGCCGGAGTTCCCAGAGTGCTTCCCGAGAAAGAAGCAGCGCAGCAGACAAAAAGGCTCCGTGAACACCCCGTCAGGAAGCCTCACCAGTTACAGCTTAATAAATATATGAAGATTATTATAATACAGAAAATGTCTGGTGCCACCACTTCCTGCATGAAATGCACTTAGGGAGTACTCCACAGAGTAGGCTGTGATATGGCAATCTCACATATACTCTTGGAATTACAGAAAAGCCATTTGGTTTCCTTTATGTTTTTCACTCTTATTTTCACCCCTGTGAACCCTCAGCAAAGCTCCAGACAACTCTGCTCAGTTCACCCTTTTATTTCAGAGAGTGGACATAGTATGTGCCCCTGGCATAGAGTATATGCTCCCCAAATATCTGAGGAATGAGTTAATTAACCGAAAAATCAACTGATCAATCAATATCAGCCTAAGACACGACGGAATTAGGCAGCCGGAGGGAAACACTATGGCACACGGGTGCGCTTTGAAAATCTACCCCAGGCTTTTTCCACTGGCCCTAATCATAAAGTCAGCCTAGCGTAGTGGATGCAACTCACCTCCACGAAGTCAAAGGGGCAGAGGGACTGACTACGGAGGGATACTGAGTGGTCAGATGTGACAACTGCCATTCTAATAGCAAATGGGCAACTAGAAAAACTCTATAGAACTGACAAAAGTTCTCCAAAAAAATATTATAATGATAACGTGGCCCAGGATAAATCAGTCAAGCCCTCCATGACACTGTGCCCCTGCCCTATCATCCGGGATGCTCTCATCACACTTTCACACGCCTGCAGCAGTGTCTGAGTCAGGCTAGCAGTGAGGACCAGGTCACTGGTCACCAAGATTTCCTTCCAACAAGGCTCCAGAATGGGTTCACTTTGCAGACCAGGAAAGGGATTGCAATCCTATCTTAGAAAAGGGGAAGAGAGAGATGACAGATTCAACTAGGTCGAAACTAGTCCTGCCTCTCTGGATTCACATGAGAATTCAGGGGCCAGGTCAGCCGGTCCCCCAAATAGGAAGTCACTCCGTATTAACCAACAAGAGTTAGAGAAGAGCCAGCCTCATCGGCAGTGTTGTTGTTACATCTGGCTCTGACTCTCTTAGTGTATTTCATTACAAATAATCAACACTCTTCCCAAGTCAGCAGGCACCTTCTTCATGTTCAAAAATCACAAGTGGTTCTTTTGAACACTAGCAGCATTCAGTTCAGTTCAGTTCAGTTGCTCAGTTGTGTCTGACTCTTTGTGACCCCATGGTCTACAGCACACCAGGCCTTCCTGTCAATTACCAACTCCCGGAGCTTGCTCAAACTCATGTCCATTGAGTTGGTGATGCCATCCAACTATCTCATCCTCTGTCGTCCCCTTCTCCTCCTGCCTTCAATCTTCCCCAGCATCAGGGTCTTTTCCAAGGAGTCAGTTCTTCACATCAGGTGGCCAAAGTATTGGAGTTTCAGCTTTAGCATCAGTCCTTCCAATGAACACCCAGGACTGATCTCCTTTAGAAGGGACTGGTTGGATCTCCTTGCAGTCCAAGGGACTCTCAAGAGTCTTCTCCAACATCACAGTTCAAAAGCATCAATTCTTCAGCGCTCAGCTTTCTTTATAGTCCAACTCTCACATCCCTACATGACTATTGGAAAAACCACAGGTTTGTCTAGAAGGACCTTTGTTGGCAAAGTAATGTCTCTGCTTTTTAATATGCTGTCTAGATTGGTCATACTATTAGCAGCATTAACACCATTAAAGTGATTGAGCTGAGATGGTGACACCTCCAGAAATCCATCCAATTATCCTGTAGAAAGAGCCTCCTATGTTAACTTTCAACTCCATTGCCCCTCTGACCTGAAACAGTTTTAACAAATGCCCTGCTTTCTGAAAAGAAAGATGTGACCTTGTAAAGAAGAAACTTTGACAACTCTAGCTAGAATGAATGTATTTGCATTTACCTCTGACCCAGAGTAAAATATCTCAATGACCCATCAATGGAAAAAAGAAGAAAATATCTTAAAATAATCCTTAGATATGACATGTATCACTACCTCTGCATATCATGAGACCTAGATTTGTTACCATTCAACAAAGAGTGCTTTCTAATAGTGAGGAATTGAGGGAAAGGCAGCACGATTTAACGCTTTCTCCTCCTAAATTTAATTTTCAGGTTTTAAGCAATATAGTTTCCTACCTATATAAAGCCCATAGCTCTACAATTTCAGTGTTAACTATACAGGACTGTAAATATTTTGAGGAAAAAATAATAGTTGTATTTGCCATCTGCATCCACTCCGTAAAGGTGTGCAAGTGCGTGTATCCTAAGTCGCTTCAGTCGTGTCCAGCTCTTTGGGACCTCATGGACTGTAGCTCTCCAGGCTCCTCTGTCCATGGGGATTCTCCAGGCAAGAATACTGGAGTGGACTGCCATACCCTCCTCCAGGGGATCTTTCTGACCCAGGGGTCAAACCCAGGTCTTTTATGTCTTCTGCACTGGCAGAGGGTTCTTTACCACTAGTGCCATTTGGGAAGCTTCCCCCTAAAGGTTTACTGCTATGTTTTTGCGCTGGGCCCTTAAGGATGGCAAAGGGAGGGGGTATGAGTCTGTGATCACCCACCACAGCCAATCCTCAGTGCAGTCTTCCCCTCTGATTAACAGCATTGCTTTTCCAGATCAACTCCCTGTTCAGTTGACCGGCATCTCAACATGTGTGGATTTCTTCCAATCTCACCTCAATAAGCTGCTGCTTGCGGGAGGATAAAAACCCACTTCCTTCCACATGTGTGGGCCTGTGTGTATTTGGGTGTTCATCTCTCATACGATTTCCAAGTTGGAACTCTAGATCAAGTAGGCAAAATAGTGCGTATGCAACAAGAACTACGGCATGAAGGCAGATCAAGGAAGGGGGAGCCCTTCCCATCACTTCTACCACATCTCTGAAAGACAGAATTCAGCTAACCCCCTCCCAGTCCCGAGATCCCGTGAACAGCAAGGAGATCCAACCAGTCCATCCTAAAGGAAATTAGTCCTGAATATTCATTGGAAGGACTGATGCTGAAGCTGAAACTCCAATACTTTGGCCACCTGATGCGAAGAGCTGACTCACTAGAAAAGACCCAGATGCTGGGAAAGATTGAGGGGAGGAGGAGAAGGGGATGACAGAGGATGAGATGGCTCGATGGCATCACTGATTCAATGGACATGACTTTGAGCAAGCTCCGGGAGTTGGTGATGGACAGGGAAGCCTGGCTTGCTGCAGTCCACGGGGTCACAAAGAGTCAGACAAGACTGAGTGACTGATCTGAACTGAACTGAGTCTCTAGATCCTGCCAAGACCTCCATTAAACAGACCTTCCTGAGGGAGGGGTCTGGGTGAGCACCACTGTAAGAGATGACCATGTATTTCCATAGTTTACGAGGATAAAGCAATTACAGCTTCAGTCATTCGTGAATAAAGCCTCTTTAACATTTTAATGAGAACATTAAACTCAGCTGCACTTGGTTTGGCCTCCCTAGAAAGTCTGTTAGCCTTGGAGAAAGTTTCTTTAAGAAGCAGTAATGAAATTGCAGGTTCTCTGTTCCACACCCCCCCACCCCCGGCCCCCGCCCCGAGGCAAGCCTGGGCCACAAACTCTGGCTGCACAATGACTCTCCTGAAAGAACCCATATATTCTGATAAGGCTACAGTTTGGCAAATGAGAGAAGGCATCTGGAGAAATACCGTCTCCTCTGCAGTATTCCTGCGCTTGTGTGTGCTCACTCATTTTATATCTGACTTGTCCCCTAATTCGCTTTTTATGTTATACACAGCTTGGAGTACAATGTGCGACTCAATAAATGTTCAATCATACTTTTCTGCTATTTTCCCTTAATCATTTTTCTACCGCCTCTGTGCTCCTTTGCGATGTGACTGATTCCCACTAAGGCTCCCAACTGCCGCTTGCCTGGAGGCCCATTAAATTCGGCAGACAACCAAGAGAGCTTCAGGTGCAAAAGGTGAACGAGAAATAACTCTCAGACTCAGTGACTTAACACGAATGTCTGCCTCTTCCTCCAGACAAAACCTGGAGCCGTGCGAATGAAAGAGTGGGTCGCCTCAAAGACCAAGTATGGGAGAAGAGTGAAGCTAACGGGGGCTCATCTATTCAGGTCACTGATGCGTTCAATCCTTCCAACATTTCCTGAGCATCTTCTACGCATTAGCCTGTTTTAGATACTCAGCTGCAGCCAGAAGGCAGACAAGACCTCCACTCCCACAAAACTTGAGATCCTGTGGGAGAGACAGGCGGTAAACAATAAAAGAAGATGTCAGAGGGTAACAAGTGCTAGGAAGAACATACAGAGGGTGACGTGATACGAGAGGCTAGTTAAGTAGGGTGGACAGGAAAAGGCGAGCAGAGTGAAAAGCTATAGCAAGAAACAGAAGGTCATAGAAAGACGTGGGGGAATCTTAAAGGCATAGCACTAAGTGAAAGAAGCTAATCTGAGGAGGCCACCCACTGTATGATTCCCACTATATGACATTCTAGAAAAGGCAAAACTAGAATGGAGACAATAAAAGGATCAGTGGTTGCTGGGGATGCGAAGAGGGTGAGATAAACAGGAGGCACACAGGGGATTATTAGGGCAGTGAAACTTCTGTATGATACTATTGCGTGGGCCAACAGGTTCATGTGAGTTTTTCCCATAAGATGTAATGGAGAAACCCTAATGAAGTTTTTGGCCAGGCAAGTATATAATGGTAGACACATGTCATCATCCATTTTTCAAAATCCACAGAATGTGCGACACCCTATGAGTGAACCTGAGGTTAACTATGGACCTTGGGTGATGGTGACATGTCAGTGTAGGTTCACCAGCTGTAATAGATGTATCGCTCTGGTAGGGGGTGTCCATAGTGAGAAAGACCGTATAATGTGGGCGGGAGACATATGAGAATGCTCTGTACTTTCTCCTCAATTTTGCTGTAAACCTAAGATTGAGCTAAAAACAAAACCTATGTTCTAAAAAGTCCTTGGGATTTTCCTGTGGTCCAGTGGCTAAGACTCTGTGCTCCCAATGCTGGGGGCCCAGGTTTGATCCCTAGTCAGGGAACTCGATCCCGGGTGCCACAACTAAGCCCAGGAGTCGACAAACAAGTAAATAAAAATTTAAAAATATTAAAATGAATATGAATCTTAAAATTGTCACAATAAGAAAGTGTGGGGTGTTGAAGAATGAAAAGCGGTAGAGCTTCGCTAGAGCACGGTAAACCAGGCAGGAAGGAGAGGGCCACCAAGGAAGCCAAGGAGGTCATGGTTAGAAGTGTGAATTTCCTTCTAGAAGCAGCAGGCGCCACTGGCTAGTCTGAAGCCGGGCTTGTCATCACGTGCTTTCCGTTTCTCGGGTTCCCGTGTGGAAGATGGATGGGTGACAGCGAGGAATCAACAGAGGCTGATGAGAGTGGTCGAGGGCGGCAGGGGTAGCAGGAGGTGGATCTGAAATACGCTTTGAAAGAAGAACTGACAGAATCGGTGAGGGATAGACTGGAGACGGGAGGTGAGGGAGAAAGAGGAACCAAAGGTGATTTCTGAATGGGAGGGGCGACCATTCACAGAGATGGGGAAGACCCCTGGGAAACCACCTATGGAGACCACACAAGGTTCACGTGAAGCCCCGAGGAAGTACTGGGGCTTCAGGCTCCCCGAGGGAACTCCAGGTCACCTTGCTTGACCTCTGCCTTAACGTGAAGGGCAGATGCGTGTGTGCGTGTGATACCCGCACCCACAGATACGGGTGTATGCAAAGATGCATCGTGTTTAAGAGACGGGCTTTGCAATTCAAAGCAAATCTGAAATCGTTTCAACAATCAAGAGATGAAGTGTAGGAGTTGTGTTACTGTTGTTGTTTTTTCCATTAGCGTGCAAGGGAGCTGAGGACAAATGAGGTGAAGCGTCTTGGCGATGGCCACACAGCCAGGGATCAGCAGAGCTGACACTAGGAACCAGGTTTCCTTGAAGGAATTCACACCACCTGTCACACTCTCTGTAAATCACCTGGAATGTGCAGGCGCCCACGAGCCCCGCTCTCCGTGTGGGAACACACACCCGGGGTGAAGGAAGGGTGGGGGTGTTGTGGTCTCGTTTCCTTGAGCTCATCCTGTCTGGATGCTCCTGAAATCATCGCTACAGCATGGCTGACAAGCTACAGAAAATCAATACTACACAGGCCAACCTCACAGAGAGCAAATCAAATATTCAAGTGCAACGTGACGCTGATTTTTCAACAGACGTTTTAATTATGAATACGCCCTGCAGAAACCTCCTTGGGGTGCCACACACGGAGCGTCCTCAGAAACTAAAGAAGCTGGCCTGACACCACCTCTCCAGGACTTCCTCCCCTGTGTCTTGGGTTTCCCCAAGAACACCAGGAGCACTGAACGCATTTGAGAGAGAGGAAAAAGTGAAGCGTTGGCAGGTCAGGTTTTTTTGCAGTATCATTTAAAGGAGGAAAATTCAACTAGATGGAATCACCCCTAAAATCATTCTGATCATATCTGAAGAAGACAGGGGGCAGGCCTGGAAGGGCTGGGCATGCTCTCTCATCTGCATACCACCTCACAGGACTTCAAAACAGCCTCTGCTTGGCCACTTCCCTGGTGGTCCAGCGGACAAGACTTCGCCTTCCTATATAGAGTGTGCAAGTTCGATCCCCGGTTGGGGAGCTGAGATCCCACATGCCTGGTGCCAGAAAACTAAAACGTAATATTGTAGCAAATTCAACGCTTGCTCACTCACTGCAGTCCTGTCTGACTCTGCGACCCCATGGACCATAGCCCGCCAGGCTCCTCTGTCCATGAGATTTCCTAGGCAAGAATAGTAGAGTGGTTTGCCATGCCCTCCTCCAGGGGATCATCCTGACCCAAGGATCGAACCCGTGTCTCCTGCGTCTCCTGCATTGCAGGCAGAGCCTTTACCGCTGAGCCACCAGGAAAGCCCAACATATTCAGATAAAGACTTTAAAATTGGTTCACATTAACAACAACAACAACAACAAAAGACTGCTTCCACTGCAGGGGGTACAGGACCAATCTTTGGTTGGAGAACTAAGACGCCACGTGGGGTGCAGCCAAAATAAAAATGTCTCTCCTTTTCCATCTACCGGGCTCTCCTTCATCATCCACCAGGCTCTCTTCTGAAGCTGTGAGGTCTCCCACCTCGCCGTTTCAAAGTCCGAAAGGGAAACGGTGAGGGGGGCGTCTGCCTCTGTGTTTCTTGCTGTGAGTCGCACACTCCCTGCTCTTACTGAATGTGGCTTGTTTGTGTATTGTTGATTTGCAGACTTCCTCTCCGCTGCTTCTGTCTACTAATGTGTTTCTGAAGGACCCCTGCATGGTAGGCAGAGCCCTGCTAACAGACAACGGGGCCAGTGTGAATGGGCGCACCCTAACCAGACTGAGAACACGCAGAGAAGGAGATCTGGGAGAAAGCAGTTTGAGATGCTTGGTCAGCAGCATCCTGTCCTCCAAGCTGGAGATTTAGAAATTCATCTGTCAGGGTTAAAACCACATGGCACGATGGGACTCCCTCCCCCTTCAATACTGGCTTTCTTTCCAAAGCTTTCACGAAGGCACAGAGGACCGACAGGCTCTCCGCACACGCCAAAGAGGGGTGGACACTCGCTCTATTGTTAGACAGACGCTCAGGCGGCTCCCTGTCAGAAACTCCCCGCTGGTTTCCACCACAGCTCCATTCCCATCAAGTTCCTCTACCAGGCCCCATCACGCTGTGAACCTCTCTCTGCCCTGTGGAACCCTTTGTCCTGCCTGAAAGTGATAGTGTTAGTCGCTCAGTTGTGTCCAACTCTTTGCGACCCCACGGACTGCAGCCCGCCAGGCTCCTTTGTCCATGGGATTCTCCAGGCAAGGAGACTGGAGTGGGTAGCCATTCCCTTCTCCACAGGACTGTTCCAATCCAGGGACTGAACCCGAGTCTCCAACATTGCAGGCAGACTCTTTACCATCTGAGGGGACAGATCCTAGGATGGAATCTTTGCCGTCCAGGGAATGCCTGGACATGTCATTTTCTCAACTCCATTTTCTCATATCAGTGAAGTTTTCTTGCTTTTTTTGTTTTTTGATGCTGTGGTGATTGAGATTCGCAAGGAGAGTTCAGAAAAGACAGATGGCAAGAGTGAAGGGCAACCTGGGGATAATTCAGAGAGGACTCAATTCAGACGGTCTGTGCCTAGGAAAAGCCCAAGCTGGTGATCAAGATGGGCTGATGGGGGGAGGCCTGGGGAGCAGACGGGGACACAAGTAGGAATGACTGAAAACAAGTGGGTGAGATACCAGGGCCGGCATTCTAGACAGTGGGCTTTCGACACCCCTTTGGGACACCTTAGAGGTAACTTTGGAGGCTAGAAGCAGAAGGCTACAGGATGCCAGGGGTCCCTGACACAGGAGATGGTGAGGAACACAGTAGGTAATAAGGCAAATGCTCACACTCATCTTCTTAAGAGTCAAAACAACCTCTCTCAACAGCTCTATTTCTTGTCTTTCCATCACAGCTGGAGCCTGATGTCAAATGCTCTTTTATCCTCATAAGACACCTGAGACCCGGCCTGCCAATTATCAGAGTGATGATCCTATCTCTACACAATTAGACACTACAGCTTTTCTGCCAATCACTTCTCACATCTATTATGTCATTTAATTCTCACCACACCATGTGACATGCATGTTCGCACGCTCAGTCATGTCCAACTCTTTGCGACCCCATGGACTGTGGCAGCCAGGCTCCTCTGTCCACAGGATTTTCCAGGCAAGAATACTGAAGTGGGTTGCCATGCACTAATCCAGGGGATCGTCCTTACCCAGGGATCAAACCCACGTCTCCTGTGTCCATTGCATTGGCAGGTGGACTCTTTACCACTGAGCCACCTGAGAACCACGACATGACTTGTACAGGCACTATTAAATCAATAAATCCAGGTACAAAGAGATTTAAAACTGTGCCCATTTCCACCCCAAGTGAAAGAGCCTTCACTCAAACCCAGGTCTTGTGACCTGAGATCCTATGCTTTCTAGAAGATGCTGTTAGTACAGTTCTTGTTCTTTACATCCATGTGCTGTGAATTTTACTCATCGAGGTTTGGCTGGGCTTTCCCGATGGCTCACAGGTAAAGAAGGTGCCTGCAATGCAGGACACACGGGAGAGGTAGGTTCGAGCCCCGGGTCCGGAAGATCTCTGGAGAAGGGAATGGCAACCCACTCCAGTATTCTTGCCTGGAGAATCCCCATGGACAGAGGGGCCTGGCAGGCTACAGTCCATGGGGTCTCAAAGAGTCGGACATGACTGAGTGACTAAACACAGGCTTCACTACTTCAGAATTTCCGAAGCAATCACCATTATCAAGTGATACCCCACTTACCTGGAACTAGGAGATGCTATGACAAATATGCACCCAATATCATACAGGGTGCCAAATGGGGAAGCTACCAGAGGAGGAGAAAAAGAAAGCTTGCTTTTGCTTAGTCATGAAGCCTTGGAGCACCAATTTCATACCACTATGCATACCACTATTAATTAAAAAATTAATCTGCTAACTATAAATGATTTCATTGTTTTGTGGCTAAGCAATATTTTTAATTAAAAAAATCCCCCCAAATATAAGAAATATGATCTGAAAGTAACAATACTGGGTCTACGATGGTGTGTGAGTGCTTAGTTGCTCAATCGTGTTCGATGCTTCGAAACCCCATGGATTGTAGCCCACCAGGCTCCCCTGTCCATGATATTTCCCAGACAAGAATACTGGAGTGGGTTGCCATTTCCTTCTCCAGGGGATCTTCCCAACTAAGGGATCAAACATGGTTCTCCCACATTGCAGGCGGATTCTTTACCATCTGAGCCACCTGGGAAGCTTGCTCACACTAAATGTTCCCAGATTTTGACATTTTGACCATGGTTTTCATTTCTTCCTGTGGTCAGTGGCTTCATCCCCTGGAAGGCATGAGACACTGGGGAATTAAGAAAAAGTCCTCGTCATCTTCAGAGTTTACCAGACCTCATTCTCAAGAGATTTCTCATCTGTTTCTGCTTCATGACACACATGTTTGCTAAGAGCTTGAAGGAGGGCCCATAGCTTTCCCAGACCAAGGAGTACTGCTCTATCCTTAATGCCTTCCACATAGAAGGCACTCAACAAACACCTATAAAGTGAATTAGCAGAGTACATAGTATGCAACCTTTGTCCTCACCATTTTCTATCTGAAGACTTTATTCTAATCCACGACTAGGCCCCTTACTTGTTTGAGGCAGTGCTATCTCATCTGCAAAATCAAACAGTTGGGTAAGGGATCTCTAAGATCACGTTCAACATTCATCTTCCATGATCCTATACTCCTGTGCACCTGTGTATGTTCCAGGTTATAGAGCTGTTGGAAACCCGATCACTAGGTAACTGAGATCAGAGACACAATGAATAAACAGCGCATCCTTCACCCTCTAATCCAGACGTCCTCACAAGGAGATATTATCCTTGTACCACGGCAACAAATACAGAAAGAATGAGCTCTCTTATTTCTTTCTCTCATCCCTAACATCATACATAACAGTAGAAAGACTGACCTTGGGATGTAAACATATCGATCCATTTTTTTCCCCGTGCCAAGTGTTCATAAGTGAAAAACTAGTCTGTCTCCAAAGGAGTCAACTGCATTCAGGCCAATAAAACTTTAAAGGAAAAATTTTTTTTTTCCTAACAACCAAATCTAGCGCTTTCGCTGACCTTGGGCAAGTTACTTAACCTTTGTGATCCCGCATCTTCATCAGCATGGTGGTGCTAATGAAGGACCTAGTTAGTGCTGCTATAGGGATCAGCTGAGTAACTTCTCTGATGGCATTAAGAGCTGGTTCCTGCATCCTGATCATCATCTGTACCAACACACAGCCCATGATTTTACATGTTTCATTGTCCTATTGAGTAAAATTATAACAGATTCTAGGAAAGAAAAGGAATTAAAAAAAAAAAACAGACAACCTGGAAAACTATTCCATTCAGTTAAGTTGCTCAGTCGTGTCCAACTCTCTGTGACCCCATGGACGCCAGGCCTCCCTGTCCATCACCAACTCCCAGAGTTTACCCAAGTTCATGTCCACCGAGTCAGTGATGCCATCCACCCATCTCATCCTCTGTCGTCCCCTTCTCCTCCTGCCTTCAATCTTTCCCAGCATCAGGGTCTTTTCAAATGAGTCAGCTCTTTGCATAAGGTGGCCAAAGTATTGGGAGCTTCAGCTTCAACATCAGTCCTTTCAGTGAATATTCAGGACTGATTTCCTTTATGATGGACTGATTGGAAAACTATTGGGTTGGCCAGAAAATTGTTTGGATTTTTCCATAAGACAGGAATAACTGGAACAAACTTTTTGGCCAACCTAATACTTTCCCAATAAGTTTCATTATTATTCTGTCTTCCTAATGAATCTTAACAACATCTCTCCTCAGAGTGATATAAAGATGGTGGTGGGTGGGAGTGAAAAATGTAAAGAATTATGGGACAGAGAGGAAAGGAGAGGAAAAGGGAGAGCTGGCAGGAGGCGCATTTCCAAGTTACCTGAACCATCAGATAGACAGGAGGTGAACTAAGCTGGAGAGAACCCTTGTGGCAGCCTTGCCCTGGTTTGTTTGCTCCTCTGCCCAGAAGATCCTCCCTCAAGCACTAAGCTATCACACTTTCCTTAAAACTCTACGTTTTTCTTTCCACTGTTCACACCTCTGTTTTATAGAATATGAGATGCAGAGAGAGCCTTATTGTTGCTGCTTAGTCATTCAGTCCTGTCTCACTCTTTGTGGCCCCATGGACCGCAGATGGCCAAGCTCCTCTGTCCATGGGATTCTCCAGGCAAGAATACTGGAGTGGGTAGCCATTCCCTTCTCCAGGGGATCTTTCCAACCCAGGGATCAAACCCAGGTCTCCTGCATTGGCAGGTGGATTCTTTACCACTGAGCCACCAGGGAATCCCATAGAGAGTCTTAGAGATCACCCAATCCAGCTCCCTATTTCACACATGGGAAAAATTTGAAGGCCAACAAGACCAAAAACGGACGGCCAACAAGACCAAAACCTGAGGGCAACAAGACTAAACACTGAGGGCAACAAGACTAAACACTGAGGGCAACGAGACCAAAGCATTTACCTGGGGCTGGACAGCTCCACAGTGGCACAGACAACATGCACGCTGGACCCCCAGCGCCCCGGATCTGCGCTGTCTCCTTTAGGACAATAAAATGGGTGAAAATGAGTCACTCAGTGTCTGACTCTTTGTGACCCCATGGACTATACAGTCCATGAAATTCTCCAGGCCAGAATACTGGCGTGGGTACCCTGTCCTGTCTCCATGGGATCCTCCCAACCCAAGGATCGAACCCAGATCTCCTGCACTGCAGGTGGATGCTTCACCAGCTAAGCCACAAGGGAAGCCCAAGAATACTGGAGTGGGTAGCCCATCCCTTCTCCAGTGGACCTTTCTGACGCAGGAACTGAACCAGGGTCTCCTGCATTGCACCTTTCCCTGAGCTATCAGGGAAGCCATTTACCCAACTAGAGTCTGACTGGCCCTTATACAGTCAGGTATGTAAATTTTTATCTTGGGAAGAAAATCTTGAGAAATATTTTTAAATGAATTAACAAGAAGCTTACTGTTTTTAATTCAATAAACATGTTTTATTATTAACTTCATTGCCTGCTAAGCCTGAAATTAGGTTTTCCTATGCTTGGGTAGGTCCTGCCTAACCAATAACACAACAATCAGATTTCAATTAAACAGATACTCACACTTGGGCTATACACACACACACACCGCAAAGAGGCACTTAATCAAAACATAACTTAAGCCCATTCTTGCTGTCATTCTTCTGGCCTGTATTTAAGAAGTAGGTATCAAATATAATAAGATAAGGCTCTCTGAATAAGGCTCTCTCCAAGTTACTCATTCTCCAAAGTAGGAATGTTTCTCGCTATTGCTTCCTATTTCTAACCCAACAACAAAAGGCAGCCTCCCCGATGGACTCCACAAGCTTTTTACTCTGTCTTCTGTGTGAGTCCTTGGTATGTTCGGGCAAAACCAGGTCAGTAGTCTCCTGAAGACTTTTTAAACTTTCCTTCTTCCTAGTTTTCAATTCTGCAGTGGAAGACGGAGGCTCTGAAAACAGAGCCTTTGATATGTTTTAACAATATATTTAGAAACAGGGAAATCCCTGGTGGTCCAGTGGTTAAGACTGCCCCTTCCAAAGCAAAGGGTATGGGTTTGATCCCTGTTTGGGGAGATGAGATCCCACAAGCCTCATGGCCAAATAACCCCAAATTAAACAGAAATAATATGGTAACAATTCAAAAAAGACTTTAAAAAATCCTATAAAAATAAACACTGTAAGTATGTTTTCGCATTGTGGTTTTAGCTCAGATCTTTACGGGTAAGTATCCGGTTAAAACAAACATTTTAAAGTGAGAAGAAGCCTCTCATTTGCTGATGCCCTCCCCCTTCCCTTCCCTGCGCTCAGGGTAGTTGTGTGCGTGCTCTGTTGCTCAGGCCTGAGCTTTGCGACCCCATGGACTGTAGCCCACCAGGCTCCTCTGTCCAGGGGATTTCCCAGGCAAAGATACTGGAGTGCATTGCCATTTCCTCCTCCAGGGGATCTTCCCCACCCAGAGGTTGAACCCCAGTATCCTGTGTCTCCTGCATTGGCAGGCCAATTCTTTACCACTAAGCCACCTAGGAAGCCATGTGGATGCGCCCTTCCTGTGAGTAAAATTTGGGCTGTCTTCTCACATTGCTTAGACTAGAGGAACATGTGGATCTGGGCCACTAAAAATAACTCAGTTCTGTTGCCTAAATAGGTGTTTACTTTTAGTAGACTACAGCCACATAGAGCCTATTTATTAGAACTGCACTCGGTGAAGTATTGTTTACATGGATTACACTATGACAACGATTTATTTTGTTCTTCTCATTCTCTTTATTTTTCTTGCACAGTCGAGATAGGCTGGGGGTAGCCGGGGCTGCTGTTCTCATTCATATGAAATTCAATTACAGGAGAAGCCGAAGAATGTGGCATTGCCAAAACAACTGCAAAAATCAAACACTGAAACTCAGGAAGAGCTGAGCCAAAATCTGAAAGTTTCTATGGAAAAAAAAAAAAAAAAACCAGCTGCTGCATCTTCCTACCCTGCCTGCCAACTAGGAGAGGCAGTTCACTCTCTCCAGATGCCTCTCAGAAAAAAAACACCTCACATGTAACAGGAGCTGAGATCCTTAGGGAACCAATTAGATTTAAGCCGTTTTCTAAATTCTGTTAAAAAAAAAAAAAAATCAGAAAGAAAAAAAAAAACACCAACCTGGCACTTGAAATGACTTTTTACATATTCTGCTTAGGGCCTGTGGAATAATACTCAGATAATGACTAGCTGTCACGTTTATAAAATAAACCTCGAGTTTTTTCATGTAACAGAATAGAATCACTGGCAAGGAAAACAAATCGCTTCAGAGCAAGAAGAAGGTGGCACAACAAATCTAATAGGTACCTCATCCTTTGTCTTTGGAATATCAGCTAAAACATGACCTATTAGGCCAAGGTCGGTGGCAGATAATCCCAGAAAAGCCCTCCTCCGAGAGCTGGCTGGGTAATGCTCTGCTGCTGCTGTTGCTACGTGTCCAACTCTGCGCAACCCCACAAACGGCAGCCCACCAGGCTCCTCCATCCCTGGGATTCTCCAGGCAAGAACACTGGGGTGGGTTGCCATTTCCTTCTCCAATGCATGAAAGTGAAAAGTGAAAGTGAAGTCGCTCAGTCATTTCTGACTCTTCTCGACCCCATGGACTGCAGCCTACCAGGCTCCTCCGTCCATGGGATTCTCCAGGCAAGAGTACTGGAGTGGGGTGCCACTGCCTTCTCCGGGGTAATGCTCTGAGCTTCCTGCAACTGTCCAGCAAAGGCAAGATGGGACAGTGCTTTCAGGCAAGAGGACTTTTAGATCTCGCACCCCCAATACAAGTTCCTCAGCTATCCTTTGACAAACCATGACGGCAGAAGGTGAAACAGGGGAAGAGAAGCAACTTCATAAAGGCCAGTGAGGGTCTCCCCAGGTGCAGAAGCAGGTCTGGGTTTCAGCTGCTGGTGGGACCCAGGGACCTGGTGTCCCGAGCCTCCTGCATCTCTGCAGAGCTCACCATGCTAATTCCATGGCTAGTCGTATCTCCTCATTAGATGCACAGCAGGTGTGTCAAAGACAACAGAATCAGGCCAAAAGCCAGTACGGCTTATACATAATCAACTTCAGTTGGGTTTCGGAGATGGTTTCTCTTCACTCCAGGATGAAGTGGCTGCAGATCCATCTCCAAAGATGATTTTGTAAAAAGCAACCAGAATCCATCAGACCCTCACTCACTCCTTCACCCTGTCTTTAGTATGCCATCGAAGTAACTGGGTCCAAGATGTGAACAAAGAGGTAAAAAGGAAACATGCCCTCAAGAAAATACTGCAGGGCTCCTGGGCAAGGACATGCTTTTGTCCCACCATGCGGTTGAATACGTGTGTGTGTGCGCTCAGTCGTGTCCACCTCTGTGCAACCCCATGGACTGTAGCCCACCAGGGCCCTCTGTCCATGGAATTTCCCAGGCAAGAACACTGGAGCTGGTTGCCATTTCCTCCTCCAAGGGATCTTCCCAACTCAGGGACAGAACTCGCATCCCCTGTGTATCCTGCATTGGCAGAAGGATTCTTTACCACTGAGTCACCAGAGGCCCACGTGACTGGACGTGAACATCCAAAGATGAAGACGCCAGTGTCTATGCAAGAAGCAACTCACGAGTCAGCACCTCATCTTTCTCAAGTTCTACCTTAAATATAACCTGTTCCATGAGGTTGTTCTAATGCCCTAACTGGAAATAACATCTTCCTCACTTGAGTTTAGCCATGTATGTGATTGTCTTATTGCCTCTTAAGTTCTTTGAACAAGGATATTTTACTGAGTGGAAAGAATGAAATATAATAAACATCAGATTCTTGACTATGTGGTAGAGACAGTTATTGAGGGATCCAAATGATCAGGGAGGACTTTACTGAAGTGGTCAGGGAGGACTTTACCGAGTTATACTTAATAGCACACCAGAGTTAAACTGTCAAAGGAAGAAAGGAGCAGATCTAAAATTAAGGAAGAAGATAAGCAAAAGTCTGAGGTCCTGGGATGTCACCTAACACATTCATTTAAAGTCTGTATGCTCTGTTCTGCTTACTCTCTCAGTCGTGTCTGACACTTTGTGACCCCATGGACCATAGCCCGCCAGGCTCCTCTGTCCATGGGATTCTCCAGGCAAGAATACTGGACTAGGTTGCCATGCCCTCCTCCAGGGGATCTTCCTGACCCAGGGATTGAACCCAGGTCTCTCTCATTGCAGGCAGATTCTTTACCGTGTGAGCCATCAGTGAAGACCATTTAAAGTCTAGTAGCTCCTAATAGTATGTCAAAAGGCTTTCCATGTGGGTTGGTTGGTAAAGAATCTGCCTGCAATGCAGGAGACCACGGGCAATGCAAAAGATGTGGGTTTGATCCCTGACTGGGGAAGATCCCCTGGAGAAGGCCAAAAAAAGACACCGAAAGGTCCCTTTAAGATGGGAACATCATTCGCATGACGGTGCTCCTAATCCATACCAGTAACAGGAATCACTAGAGGATAATAATATCTTTGTTTTTGAGGCCCTGGAATGCCTCTGAGGACCATCCGCCTGCAGAGCATTTTCAGAAACAACTGAATTCCCAGGCTTGCATTAACCACGTTGAAAAATATGACCTCTATGGTAACAAGAAAGGATTAAGAGCTTAATTAAGCCAATGCTCCCTTATGCCCAGCATGCCTGCCAATCACGACCGGTGACAAGTTATGTCTCTTCATGGACTTTTTGAACCAATATTTTCTCGGATAATTACAATATGGGACTACATACATTGTCTCAGTTCAGTTCAGTCGCTCAGTTATGTCCGACTCTTTGTGACCCCATGGACTGCAGCACACCAGGCCTCCCTGTCCATCACCAATTCTTGGAGTTTACACAAACTTATGTCCATTGAGTCGGTGATGCCATCCAACCATCTCATCCTCTGTCGTCCCCTTCTTCTCCTGCCTTCAATCTTTTCCAGCATCAGGGTCTTTTCAAATGAGAAAGGAATTTAGAATCTCTCTTTAGAGCTAATACCTTTTAGAAATAAGTATTCTTTCAGCATTTGCTTTCTTTCTGGCCTCACTGTACGTATCATTCTGCTTTTCCTCACTTTTCCAAGATCCCCAGGGTCATTCTCTAAGGCCATCTGCTTTAAAGACAACTTGGTGCCAAAGATCCCACCCCAGCTTTGAAGTTCACTCAGATGACACTTTTACACACTGGGTCTCTTCTTATTTACCTCCACCCAGATCTAGTCATTTCCTGCAAAAAAGTCTCACTTCCCAGGAGCTGCAACCTGCCTCTTGCACATTTTCCATCTATTTCCCTGGGTAGGCAGCTGCCCGGAAGGCAGCAGGGAGGAGGAGCTTTTTGATTTAATGAAGCTTCTCTGCAGGACTCACAGCTAATGGCTAGCAGCTGGGCTGGTAGTCCTCTGGGGAGCACAGGTGAGCGCAAGTGTAAAGGCTCAGCTGAGAGTCATCGTGGCGTCTCGCTGGTAGCCTAGAGCATGGACTCCCACTTCGGAGCGGTAACCTGTTAATGGCTTACATAATGAAGAAATGAGTCAGTGTACTTGGCAATTCAGACCTGAGCTATGGGAGGCCTCAATTCAAAAGGGAATTCTGAAAGACAAGTATCAAATGGTGACTTTTTTTTTTTCTTTAAGGTGCTGGTAGTGCGGAAGAAAGGCTAATAAGTGACAGACATTTGTATTCTTCTGCTGTTTCCAGCTTTCTGGGCTTTTAGATGACTGCTGGCTCCAGGTTGAGCCCAGCTTGGGTCAGCCCTGGGCATCCTGGGGAATGAGAGCACCTTGGCCTGGAGAGCACCTCTGTTATGGAGCAGATTCAACCTCCTCGGGAACTGAAGATGCTTCACGGCCTTTTAGAAGACCAGGGCAAAACTCACCACAGGATTTTTTTTTAATTGAAGTCTAGTTGAAATGCAATGTTGTGTTAATGCTGTACAGCAAAGTGACACAGTTTTATATATATATATATATATATATATATACACATACACACACACACACACATATATTCTTTTTCTAGTCTTTTCCATTATGGTTTATACAGGCTATTGAATACAGTGCCCTGTGCGATACAGTAGGACCATGAATGAAATAATGCCACTTGCAGCAACACGGATACAACTCGAGATGATCATACTAAGTAAAGCAAGAAAGACAAATACCATATGCCATCACTTGTATGTGGAATGAAAATATGATAGAAATGAACCTACCCAGGAAACAGAAATAGAACCAGGGTCTTAGAGAACAGACTGGCAGTTGTCAAGGGTAAAGGAGACGGGAGCAGGTTAAATCGGGAGTTTCGGATCCTCGGGTGCAAACTGGTAATGTATGGAATGGATAAACAACTACACGGTTTAAAACAATGAGACATCTCATAGTATAAAGTCTTGGCTAACATAAACCAAGCAAGGAGTCAAAATTCATGGATGAGACCTAAGGATAGATAACCTTTCGGCAAGTTCTTACCACGGTCATGGTTAAAATGGCAAAGGAAAGTCTCTTGACCTCCTAGACAGAGAAGAGGCAATAGGCAAGGCTTAGAGTTTGGGACTCAGCAAAAGATAATCTTAATGAGCTCCTAGGATATGCCAGGATCTTATTTATATTATCTCACTGAATCCTCATAACAATCTTTGAGGCAGATGGTGATACACTGAGCCGGCCAAAAAGTTCATTTGGATTTTAATCTCTCATGGGAAAACCCAAATAAACCTTATGGCCATCCAACAGTATTATTTATAATATTAAATCCCCATTTTTAAGCTGAGGAAACTGAGGCTTAATGAGCTTACGTAAATCATCCATATTTCCCCAATCTCATGGGATTTAAATGAAAGTGTTAGTCACTCGTCAGGTCTGACTCTTTGTGACCCCATGAACTGTCTCCCACTAGGCTCCTCTGTCCATGGGATCCTCTAGGCAAGAATACTGGTTGCCATGCCCTCCTCCAGGGGATCTTCCAAGCCAGGGATCAAGCCTGGGTTTCCTGAATTGCAGGCAGTTTCTTTACCATCTGAACCACCAGGGAAGCTCCCACATGCTATCAATTACTTACATTGTCAGTGGCCAAGGAGATTTTTTACATCAGAATTAGCTTGTTTCCAAGAAATGTTGGAGGATGAAGGAAAGGGGTGAGCAAGAAAAATAAGAATTCTTGAAAAAAAAAAAAAAAGCTGAGAAGAATAAAAAGAAACAAGCCGAAGAAAACAGAATTTCTCTGCCACATTGTCAGTTCATTACTGTTATCTGACTTTATGAGGCAGGAGGAAATTCTAAAGTCGGACGATGTGAACATTTGCCCACAAAGACTGGGGGCTTGTTCATAGCCAAACAAGTTGTCTGTTAAACACAGTTTCCAGTGTAGATTCACACCTCACTCACATGGGGTTGCTCTTATTCACCAGCGATCTGTCCCCACCAGTCATCTGCGGCTATTTCAAGAGGTCAACGCTCAGAAGCTGAGTTTTCCAACTGAGTCTCCTCCTTGGAGAGGCAGGGGAGGGGTGGTGACATCATGGGAACAGTGTCTGTCTTCTCACTATGACTCAACTGAACATGTCAAAGAAACACTACTCTTGCTGGCCCCAGAGCAATGCATGAATGATTCGATCTGCCCAGCAAAGTCCATGGAAAACAGCAGGCTACCTCTATCCCAGGCCCACGAAAAAGTGGGCAAGGAAGCCATGAGAAGTTACTCAGGCAAACCTGAACCACCAGAGAGGTGACCTTGACCCGCCTCCTTCACTCCTGCCATAAAAACATGTACACACATCTGCATGTCCCTCTTGCCGAAAATGGGAGAAGACAATCGGCTTCCTTCCTGCTCTCGGCTCTCATTCTACTTTAGACCAACTGCTAAGTTACGGACCTTGCCAGACTGTCCTGCCATCTGTTTCACCTGTCTGGCTTCCCAGGTGGCTCAGTGGGAAAGAATCCACCTGCCAATGCTGGAGATTCGGGTTCTATCCCTGAGTCGGGAAGATCCCCTGGAGGAGGAAATGGCAACCCACTCCAGTATTCTTGCCTGGGAAATCCCATGGCCAGATGAGCCTGCTGGGCTCCAGTCCATGGGTCGCAAAGAGTTGGACGTGACCGATCAACTAAGCAACAACTTTCCACTTAGGTAACAGCTCCTCTTATCCCCTGAATATTTGAGTCCCATTCATCTGATATCATGTTTAACAAATACTGTTAACAAACCAATGTAAGACTGAATGTAATGATGAGTGAAAGACAGCTTGCTCCCAGCTCAGCTCAGCTCAGCTGCTCAGTCGTGTCCGACTCTTTGCGACCCCATGGACTGCGGCCCACCAGGCCTCCCTCTCCATCACCAACTCCCAGAGTTTACTCAAACTCATGTCCATTGAGTCGGTGATGCCATCCAGCCATCTCATCCTCTGTCGTCCCCTTCTCCTCCTGCCTTCAGTCTTTCCCAGCATCAGGGTCTTTTCCAATGAGTCAGCTCTTTGCATCAGGTGGCCAAAGTACTGGAGTTTCAGCTTCAACATCAGTCCTTCCAATGAACATTCAGGACTGATCTCCTTTAGGATAGACTGGTTGGATGTCCTTGTAGTCCAAGGGACTCTCAAGAGTCTTCTCCAACACCACAGTTCAAAAGCATCAATTCTTTGGTGCTCAGCTTTCTTTATAATCCAACTCTCACATCCATACATGACCACTGGAAAAACCATAGTCTTGACTAGATGGACCTTTGTTGGCAAAGTAATGTCTCTGCTTTTGAATATGCTATCTAGATTGGTCATAATGTTCCTTCCAAGGAGTAAGCGTCTTTTTATTTTATGGCTGCAGTTACCATCTGCAGTGACTTTGGAGCCCCCAAAAATAAAATCTGTCACTGTTTCCACTGTTTCCCCATCTATTTGCCGTGAAGTGATGGGACCAGATGCCATGATCTGTGCCCTCCAAGAGCGTATTTCCCAGTCCCGTGTTAAATTCTGGCAGCTCTATAGTGGGGTTAATGGTGACCTCCTCCAAAAGGACGTATGCCATACCCACACCCAGAGCCCCCGTCCCTGCGGCAGACCACTGCCGAACTGTACCTCCACAGGAGACACTCACACACAGTTCTGTCCCTGTCTCTGTGGAGGTCCCTGGGTCCTGGTGCACACAAGGCTTGTCTGAGACTTGCTCCCAGGCTCAGGCTAACTGGGACAACAAGAAATGTGCTCTTTCCTCTATTGTTTATGACTGAAGATGGCTGACACTGTCACACTTAGAGGGGGGTAGGGGGGTAGATCACGCCCATTTGTAGTGTTAGATGTCTAGGATGTTTGGGCACTTAACGAATGAGTTTCATGTGCGGTTATATGTGCATGTATAACCATGCAACTTTTTGGTTGGCCAAAAAGTTCATTTGGGTTTTTCGAAAGAGGCTACAAAAACACTAGAACAAACTTTTTTTTTGGTCGACCAAATATTTAGCATTTTCCTCTGCTCCCATCTCTGTAGAATTCATCACTTCCACCTTGTATCCACCAAGCCTGCCTATCTCATAATTTGCTCCCTTAATCACTTATTTCTTTGGACTTAATTCAAGTAAAACCCTTAACTTAGAAAGGTATTCTCCTTCTTACTATAAGATTCCAGAGGAAGGAAAGGGTAGAAAACGTGACTTGGAACCAGCTCACAGAGCTGCCCGCAACATGCCAGCTGAGCTCCAAGTATGATGGACGCTAGAGTTTCAGCAAGACTCAATACAGACGTGGCCACTCCTCTTGGAGAATTTACAGTCAGTGGTAGAAAGAGATAATAAGGTGAGTAAAGCATAGTAACAATGACAATGGAAACATGGGGTGTTACAAAGAGCACAGAGGAGAGAGACCAAAGCTAATCTGGAAATCCGGAAGGGCCCCCTACACAAAGTACTTTCAAGTTTTGACCTGAGAAATAAGTAAGACTTATCCAAGTGCAAGAGGACTGTGGGAAAGAGGAGGGGAAGACCCAGAGACAGGGGAGAGCACAGCGTATCAAAGAACTTAGGGAATGTTGTTGTTTGGTTTATTTGCTCAGTCATGCCAGACTCTTCCTGACCCCATGGACTATAGCTCGCCAGGCTCCTCTGTCCCAGGCAAGAGTCCCAGGTTGCCGTTTCTTTCTCCAGGGGGTCTTCCTGACCCTGCATCTCCCGCACTGGCAGGTGGATTCTTATCACTGAGCCACCAGGGAAGCCCACTTAAAGAACGGCTGGGGTTTAAGTCAGGAAACGGCTCGAGCCCCAGCTCGTCTATTCTCAGGGCAATCAAAAACACTGAAGGATTTTAACCAAGATGGTGACATTCGGATTTGAGCTTCAGCAGAGAGACTGGGGTTGTAGAGAAAGACATCTAGATTTGCAGTTGTACCATTAGAGTAGGCTAAGTGTAGCAATAAATAGATCTTCAACATCTTCCTTTTAGCACGATTACTTGGCTGCCATATGGAGAATGGATTATAAAACTGCGAGACTGGATACACAGAAACCACTTAGGATGCTGTTGCAGTCGTCCAGATGAGGGTGCTAATGGCCATGATGGAGATGGAGAGAAGTGGATGGGTTCAAGAGGAGATTAAGAAGACAGAATTAACAGACTGTGACAATCCTAGGTCAGGGGAGGGCACAGGTTTCCTTAAAGGGCCAGAGAGGAAGAAATTAGGCTTTGCCAACCATATAATTTCGGTCATGATGACTCAAGTCTGCTGTTTTGGTCGAGAGAGTAGACATAGGCAATATCCAACATCCATACTGTACCTGTGTTCCAGTAAGATTTCCTTTACCAAGAAAACATGGCAACAGGCCAAATTTAGCCCAGGGCTGATGCCTGCAGACCCCTGGACTAAATGAGGGACGAAGCACGAAGAGCGTGAAAAAATGGTCCTAAGCAAGGGGCATGAGCCCCTGGATGGCCAGCTTACTATTTTCAAAAATACTGATTTACTGGCCGTGCTGGATCTTCACTGTTGCACACGGGCTTTCTCTAGCTGCAGTGAGCAGGGCTCACTCCTTGTTGGGATACACAGGCGGCTCACTGCAGCGGCTTCCCGGGCTGCGGCTCGTGGACTCCAGGCGCTCGGGCTCCGGTAGTTGTGGCGCACGAGCTTAGCTGCCTCGTGTCTTGTGGAATCTCCCTGGGACCTGTGTCCTCTGCACTGACACATGGATTCTTAACCACTGGGCCCCAGGAAAGCACCCTCCCCCCTCCCCCCCCCCCCACCAACCGGCTTGCTATTCACAGACAAAGGGATGCTGGAGACGGAGCCGGGTCAGAGAGAGGGAGGTGTGGTCAGTTTTTAGACAAGCTGAGTTCAAGAGACCTGAGGGACATTGCTCAGATCTGGGAGTTGTCTTGGGAAGAGCAGACTAAATGTTACAAGCAGATAAGCATAATTCTGCAGCTTCAGTAATAATCAGGTTCTCAGATGGTGATGCCAGACACTCCGAGGGGGAAGCGGGGACAATCATTCCAGGAGCCTGTCGGGTAGCAGCACCTCGTTACCACCCACAAGGAGGACAGTTCAGGGAGGAGCACTGGCAGGAGCTGCTGGGGGTCAAGTCAGAAGATGGCATCATGTCTGCCCACCACCCACTGGAGAGACGTCACCCACATGGCCACGGAGCTGCAAGAAAGGCTGGGGATGCAGCGGAGTTGCGTTCCAAAATGTCTAGGATCAAGGGTAGAGTGGATTTGGGGGGGAGGTCACCAGGATGCACCACCAGAGTCAAAACTACCTACAGGCTGGAAGGCTTGAGGGTGAATAAGAGAGATTCAGATAATGTGACGAGTGAGACCAAGCCCATGGCCCAGAAGGACACTGATGTGAGGAGATGAACGGAGAAGATTCATCCCCGGACAATCCAGTCAAGAGGAGGAATGACAGGGGGGAAAGAAAGCTGGGAGTGTGTGTGAGAGATTGAATGAGCATATGCAGACATGAGCACAAACTCAGTCGTTGAGCATCAGGCCCATCTTTGACAAGCTGACACGTATTTGGTATCTCTGGTATTCAGATGAGTGTGTTCTCAGTTGCTCAGTCATGTCCAGCTCTTTGCAGTCCCTTGGACTGCAGCCTGCCAGGCTCCTCTGCCCGTGGGATTTTCCAGGCAAGAATACTGGAATGGGTTACCATTCCCTTCTCCAGGGGATCTTCCCGACCCAGAGATCAAACCCGCATCTCTTGTGTCTCCTGCACTGACAGGCGGGTTCTTTGCCACGAGCACCACCTGGGAAGCCTCTATTTAGATGAGAAAGGAGCCAAATTGCCTTTAAGAAAAAAAGGCCAATCAGCTCCTCCAAAAACTCCAGGTTTCCCTTACCATTTAGATGGACTGCTTTAGGGCTACGTAGGGCAATCATTTTGGTTCCATTCACTTTTGTGTCCGTAAATCAACCTATACAGGTAAAATGTGTTTTCTGCATCAAAAACGTTATGTGGTCTTATACACATTGTGAACATACTAATATAAATATATGCCTGTCTGTATACACACATTAACTCAGCACTCCCCGAGTTCATTCCTACAATGCATTTCTTTTTCACTTCTAGTTTTTGGCAATTTTCCATACTCTCGGCTTTGTTCAAGGCCCTTCCACCTCCCACTCAACCCATGTTTCGTCCTTGCTCCCAATGAGAAGGCCAAGAAAAAAAGTTGTATTCCACCCTGATAACACTTGAAGCACTGCTTCATTATTACAAAATACAACAGAGCCTGTTGCTGAAACAAGAAAATCAAGGCCAGAACACCTAAGCTCCTGTCTTCAGCTATTCTGAGCCCAGGAGACCTCAGCTGAAAAAAGAAAAAATCTGAGCTCTAGCAGAGTTGTGTCTACCAACCTTCCCACGTTTAGAATGTGAAGTCTTTAGGGTACAGAAGGGGCTTCCAAGGGTTTTGAATCTGGAACACTCTCCAGCAGAAAATCAGCCAGCCTTTCTTATAAATACGTTTAAAAAAGACAAGTAGCTTTTTAAAAAATGATCCGCCCAGGAGGTACCCAGATGGTAAAGAAAGTAAAATTAGTAACCTCTTCTACTTGCCCAGCATAAATTATTATGTACTCAATCCGACCAAGTGACTATTTATAAGCCTGACCTCAAACACCGTGGGGTTCAATAAATATGAATTGCAGATGGTGACAATGTTACCCATATTTCCTTACTTAATGACACGCAGGTGGCAGCTCAGTGGCACAAATCATATGCATTTTATTTTCCCTTCACTGCTCTTCATCTTGTAACTCATATCAGGTCTAACTACTGGAAAAAGCCTCCCAATTAGCAAAATTAATTCTTCCTTTGATTTTGAGAGAGACCAGCCCGTGTTTACAAGCAAGGAAAAACTTTGCAAGCAGCATTTCTGCCCTGACTTCTGTGATGAGATGTTCTGTCAGCTCCAACAAGGCTTTCTTATTGCTACTTTTATAGGGGCATCATTATTCAAAGTCAGCTCGCTTCAAATATCATCTGCAGAGCACACATCGAGAAATTTGGCTGCTGATGCAGATAATGTATGAAACTGAGAAACTGCAACTTGTTTCCCACCGGCCAGATTAAATATGTTTAAGTTAAAAAAAAAAAATTCTAGACTCTTTCAGCTGTTTTGGGGGGAGTTGTAAGAGATGGGCAGGAGTTCACCAACATGATGTGTACAAATGTCACAGGCAGTTGTTCAAAAAGATTATGCAAATGCGAAATTCACAATTTGAACCTCTATTATCTGATGCTTCAAACAGCTGCTGGGCTGGAAAGCCCATTGATTTTCTTTGGTCAGATTCTCCTCCCATCTCTGTTATTCTTCTAAAACTGCCAAGCCAACTCAGCCGCCTCTTCCTCTTCACTAGATGGTCTTGTCTCCTTCCAGTCTAGAAAGTGAAGGCCATTCAGCCGCGCTGGGAACCCTGGGCCCCGCTGTGTTCTCCTGCTCATCAATCATCCTGCACGAGCTGTCACCAGAGAGCTGCCCACCACCCCTGTCTCTCCCTCCACCACCTCAGTTTAGGTCCCCATCACCCTTAACTTGGACCAGCACAGAAATGACTTGTGATCTGCTTGCCAGGCTTGATTTCTGTACAATGGATTCAGCTCATGGAAAGCAAACAAAACCTACCAAACAGAATTCAAAAAGTAAATGGTCTCTGCTTAAAACACTTTCATGAAAAACACCCTCTGAAAATGAATCTAAACTTTTTAAAAGGCAATAAGAACCCCAAACATCAGGCACCAGACCACAGCTACAACCTCATTTCTCATGTTGTCTGCCTATTTCTCTCTCTGATACACACACACACACACCTGCCCGTCTAGTCCCCACCTCATGGACCACTCACACTCAAGTCACTGCCCAGAATGCGTTCCTCGTTCCTGACCCTCACATGGCTCCTCCCAGCACACGTTTACAGCAGGACCACCTTTGCTCTTGGCTGACTCAGTTCACCTTCTCAGCGCTCCCCAGGTACTCTCTATCCAACTCTGCGAGTGGAAGGTAACATTGCCATTCAACGACACATGTGCGTATCTCTGAGTTAACAGCACAGTCATCTACAGAGCAGAATGACAGAACTAGATCCAAATCCATGGGAGTTTTGTGTATGACGAAAGCGGAAAAGCTATGGACTCTCAAATAACGGTGCCCGGATAATGGGTTTAAAAATGTAGAACTGACTGTTTTGAATACTCAGCCAGTTGTCTTACCCCCAAATTAATTCCAGATAAAGTATTCAAATGTCCAAAAAAAAAAAAAAAATCACAGAAGAATTAGAAGAAAATTCATGAGACAGTATCTGTAACACAAGGGAAATACTTTTCCAAGCATGATGTTAAAAACCAGAAACTATAAAGATTGATATATTTAACTAAATACATAAAGAACTAGCTTTTTAACTGGAGAAAAGTACTGTAGTCCAAGGGGAAAGACAATCAACAAATTGAGAAAAACGCCTAGCAGGTATATTGCCTAGTCTGAATAAACTGATTCAAATGGAAGAGTGTTCATCTCCATAGTATGTAAAGAATTCTTGAGAACCAATACAAAAAGATAAACCTTCTATTAGAAAAAGCAAAACAAATGACATGAACAGGTACATAAACTGATTCTCAATTTATTTAAGGTTTTAAACTTCTAAGTCAGAGAAATTCAATTTTTCAGTGATATTTTGCATGCAAGAATAGCAAAGATTAAAAAAAAAATACTCTGGATTATTGAAGGTGTGAGACAGGGGCACTGTTAAATACTGCTGAGAAGAAAGGTCTAGGAAGCAGTTTGACAATGAGTCTCAAAAACTCTGACCCTGAATTTTTCCTAAAATTTATCCTGAAGAACAATCTAAACATCCAGCACCATGAGGGAGGGTTCTTAATAAAACAGAATATCTCCTTCTATGGCACTATTATCATATACCCATCAAAACTGAAGATATATGCACACTTACTTACACAAAAAGCTATGCTTAATATGTCATTTTTTTTTGAAAATTGATTTTAAAACAACAAAAAGCATCCTATTTTAAGATATGTCTATTTATTTTCACAGAAAAAAAAAAAAAAAAACCATTTGGAAGGACATTTACCAAAACGTAAATCATCATGATCTGATCTCTGAAAGAGGAAAATATGAATTCCTACTTTATATCTCCTTTCCTTCTTCTTCATACCTTTTCATATTATCTGATTTTTTTTAGCCAAGGGTATGTATACTTTATCATTTAAATAACTACCAACAATAAAACTACTACCACTATTTAAAAAGGATGAATAAAATGGAGAAAGAAGACAAAAACAGTCTTCATACAAATAGATTAAGAGAGCCCAGAGTCTCTAAAAGAGACTAAAAGAGCTGTCGTTTTAACTAAATTATACCAACCAGGATGGAGAAGGCAGTGGCACCCCACTCCAGTACTCTTGACTGGAAAATCCCATGGATGGAGGAGCCTGGAAGGCTGCAGTCCATGGGGTCGCTAGGAGTCGGGACACGACTGAGCGACTTCACTTTCACTTTTCACCTTCATGCTTTGGAGAAGGAAATGGCAACCCACTCCAGTGTTCTTGCCTGGAGAATCCCAGGGATGGGGGAGCCTCATGGGCTGCCATCTCTGGGGTCGCACAGAGTCGGACACGACTGAAGAGACTTAGCAGCAGCAGCAGCAGCATACCAACCAGGAACAGGGGATAGTCATGAAGCTCATCTTCTACAGGGCTGCCAAACCCAACTGACACTACACAACAGGACTGTTAGGGGACGCACACTGAAGGAAGCCACCCCCCGGCCAGGCACCACAGTAACCATTTGCAAGAGCTGTTTCGACAGGAGGTCCTGGTAAGGAACACGGAACTAACAGGCCACCACCAACAGGGAGGGTTTAGGAAAGGTCAAAAGGAGACACCACGTGTCCAACCACCTCCCAGAATCCTTCTTGCTGGCATCCATCTTGGCTGAACAAGGCGTGCACCACCAGGAAAGACTCCGAGTCAGAATGATTGGCTAAAGCCAACCCAGAAACTAATCCCATTACCATAAAACCGGAGACTGCAAGCCATGTGGCAGAGTGGTCCTCCTGGGTTCCCTTACCCTACTGCTCTCTGCCCGAGAGCCCCTTCCGAATAAAACCTCCTGCTCCGTCAGCACGTGTGTCTCCTCGGACAACTCATTTCCAAGTGTTCAACAAGAGCCCAGTTTGGGGCCCTGGAAGGGGTCCCCCTTCTTGCAACAGGGCCACCTGAACTACTACCTGAACAGTTTTCACCATGAAATTTACTCTTCTGAATCTCTCTCCTATATGAGACGATCAACGGATACTCTGATCTCATTGAGCATAAAACAATGATTAACTGTTCTTTTTTGCCGGGAGCCAGTGTGAGGAATCCCGCCCGTGACAAGGTCATGAGGAAGGAAGCTGACATACGCAAGGCGTGCTCAGACTTCAGGGACCCCTCTGGAAATTCCTAAGCATGTACCCCAACAAAAATCTGCCGGCTTTTGTGCTCTGCTTTTCCACTCTTCTGACATTTTCTGGAAAAAGTCAATTCAGGGCTTTAGTCTTCTGCATTTGAAAGAGTGTTTCAATCCAAAAACCCCTCTGACGGCTTTCTAGCCTGCCTGCAGGGCTCGTACAGCTGCGCGTGTGATTGTTTGAGGCCTCCTGACCGCAGGAGGCACAGGAAGCTTAAAACATCCTAGGAATGTAGGGGCTTCCGAGGAGTCAAAATCTTTAGAATAGGACTGATTAAAGGTTTCATTTGTTGAGTCAATGCTTGCTGCCAAATTTTCATATCCTTTATTTTTAGATATGGTTGGTATATAGAAAAACAAGTAGTAGACCTGGTATTAGCAACATTAGATCTTTGAGTTAAGTACCTTCTTTGTTATATCCCACTGCACCTTTGTTCTATAGAGATGTAACTTTAATGCGTTAAGGAGATGCAGATTAAAGAAAAACACTTCAGGGGAAACAAAATTAACATTCATTAAGGAAGAGAGCCAAAAAGTGTTAACAAGCCTCTTGGCCAAAAGATAATGTAAATCACCTGAGACCTTTTGTATACAAAATGATAGACGGAAAGAATCTGGGTTGCGAACGCTACAGAATTTTGTGTTACCCATTGATCTCCGTGTTTTATCAAAAGTATAAAAGGCCTTCTGAACAATAAAGGAGGGGGGCCAGTTTCTCAGACCAGTTTCTCGAACTAGTCTCTCGGCCTGGTTTCTTGGGACTCTGGCTCCCCCGTGTCTTTCTCTCTTTCTTCTCTCCCTTTCCCTCTCTCTGCTCTGTACTTTAACTTCAGGCTGAATCTCCACCTGGGGCGCGGAGGCTCGCCAGGTCTACTTACTTGCCCCGGCTGTTAAGACCCGCGCGAAAGGGAGCTTAAGGCGAGGCACCCTTAGATATTCAAGCGGGCGCCGGTGGCCCAACGTAGATGGTGCAAATTCCTTGTCTGGAATTTTATTGGCCTTCCGTGTAAACCAAGCTATTCAGCCCTCTTCCTCCACTTAATCTTCTTACTACACTATAGTTTCCTAATCTAATCTTATATTAATAAATAAACAAGTCTTTCCACGCCAACGCCGTCCACCCTTCGAATTCCCTGGATCCACCGGGGCTGGACCCCGGCACTTTTTCATAACAGAGTAAGAAAAGCTAATATCCTCCTTCCCTCATAATGACACTTTGGCTAGTTTTAGACAGAAAAAAAAAAAAAAAAAGTTGGAAGACTTTTCAGTTCTAAGGATAAATCCATGAATAGGTTAACAGGACATGTAAGTCTACACACAATTTTTTTTTTAATTCCTATGATTAGCTAATATTTATCACAAAAGCAGATGGGTATCAGAATATGGTTAGAAGAACAACAAACCAGATGTCAACTAACTAAATTTTAAATTTTATGTATTTTATTACCCAATCTAATTTTAAGTCCATTGTTTTAAAATAGGGCATTTCAACCATGGGGAGTAGGGTAAAGCTGGGACTCAGTGATTGGTCTTTCTGAAGACAAAAGAAGTAAAAGCTATTTATAGTGACCTTTGAATGTTTACCTTTGAGCTGGCTAATCAGATGTAAATTGTCACTCCATGGATATGCATAATCAACTTTATTCCCTTTGCTAATTGAGAAATAGAGCTGTTCATGTCAGGAAACATTTGAAAAATACACCAAGCTTGCTTAGTGGAGCAAGTTCTTTTAAAAAGTCATAGTTTCCATATGGTAAAGTCATGGAAATTAGACTTACAGGGGAAAAAGAAAAAAAAAAAAAAAAACACACTAAGAAAGGCTAATTTGTTATTGAGCTGCTAGTCTGGGTTGGAACAAAATCAGTCTTAATAATTTCAAATCTTCTTTATTCATTGATGTGTTTTTGGACATTTCAGTTGCTTCTATGTCCTGGCTATTGTAAATAGTGCTACATTGAACACTGGGGTACATGTGTCCTTTGAAACGATAATATTCTCAGGGTATATGCCCAGTAGTGGGGTTGCTGGGTCTAGGGTAATTCTATGTTTAGCTTTTTCAGGAGCCTCCATACTGTTATCCATGGTGGCTGCATCAATTTACATTCCTACCAACAGTGCAAGAGGGTTCCCTTTTCTCCATACACTCTACAGTATTTATTGTTTGTAGGTAATTTTGATGATGGCCATTCTGACCTGGGTGAGGTGATACCTCATGGTAGTTTAATACATACGTGTACAATCTGGAGAAATGGTACAGATGAACCTATTCCCAAAGCAGGCAGATGTAAATAGCAGACATGTGGACACGGCGGGGCGGGGCTGGGGGGGTGGGAGGCGTGGGGAAGTGGAGGGCAGGATGAATTGGGAGATGGGGACTGACATCTATACACTGCTGCTGCTGCTAAGTCACTTCAGTTGTATCCGACTCTCTGCAACCCCATAGATGGCAGCCCACCAGGCACCCCAGCCTGGGATTCTCCAGGCAAGAACACTGGAGTGGGTTGCCATTTCCTTCTCCAATGCATGAAAGTGAAAAGTCAAAGTGAAGTCGCTCAGTCGTGTCCGATTCTTAGCGACCTCATAGACTGCAGCCCACCAGGCTCCTCCGTCCATGGGATTTTCCAGGCAAGAGTACTGGAGTAGGCTGCCACTGCCTTCTCCGATCTATACACTACCATGGGTAAAACAGCTAGTGGGAAGACGACGCTATAACGCACAGGAAGCTCTGCTCCGTGCTCTGCAATTGACCTAGAAGGGTGGGAGGGAGACCCAAGAGGGAGGGGATATATGTAAGCATACGGCTGATTCCATTCATTGAACAGCAGAAACTAACACAACACTGTAAAGCAATTATATTCCAATTTTTAAAAAGTCAAACCTGGAATTTTTTTTAAACGCCTATGTTCAAAAATAACTCCATCAGCTTTATGGAAAAGCATTCCATCACTTTACTACGCTGAGTTCCTCTCCTGCTGAGTGTACGCTTTCCCCAGCCTGTAGTGGCTGTGGCTTGGAGGTCACTTTGCCAGGACACTTACTTACCTACTGAACTTGGTTCACATAAGTCAGTCCTTCCCTTTCTTTGACTCTCCGATGGACAGGGAGGCCTGGCGTGTTGCGATTCAGGGGGTCGCAAAGAGTCGGACATGACTGAGCGACTAAACTGAACTGAACTGAAGCCTCTTTAGTTTTCTTTAAAACTGACCCCCAGTAGGTAAGCGGGTCTCACCTCAATTGGGTAAAAATGGGCTGATACATTCTCTGGACAGACACTTCAAGGTTGATTCCATCTTTATAACCCTAGTGGAAGCGTCCATTATTTTAATTATTGTTGGGGTTCTGGAACAAGTGACTGACGCCGCGGCCACCTGCAAGGACCACGTTGCTTCTCTGATTCCGAGATAAGACCCACTTCCACCTTAGTCAGTGACTTCCTTGTTTATGAAGCCCAATTTCTCTCCCTCTTCTTTGAAGACAGTCCTCATTCATGAACATTCCCTCCCTGTTTAACCACGGGAGTAAAACCCCCTCCTTAATTGTTCGGTGCATTTGGTCTCCCACACGGTGCATGTAAGAAATGAAAAGCCACCACTCAGCGTAAGCCCCAACCACTCTCCTTGCAGGAGGATGAACAAGTGCTGTTTCTCGGGAGGCTGGAAAACCCGAGGAACAGAGGAACAGGAGGCAGGGCACTCAGAACACAGTCCACAGCCCCCCTCAGTCCAGGGGCTGGAAGGCACATGCGGTGGGTGGGGCTTTATCCTGGGGGGTCCTGACCTCAAACTCACTCAGCTGGCAGGCATCACAGAGCCACATGTTCGCAAGACACACCTGATATGCACACTAAGGCCCTCTGAGAAGGAAACATAATTAGTGGAATAAGTACGTGTTTCGAGGGACAGTGCCTTGCTCCACCCAAACTACACACTGCAGGGTCCTAAGAGGGTGACTTAACCTGCCAGAGCCTTGACTTTCTCCTCTGTAAAAGTGCTTTCACCAGCCTCCCAGAGTCAGAGGGCCCACCTTGGTTCCATGAAACATTCAAATTCCTTCCCTTTTTACCTTTAAATTCTCTAACCATTTCTTTGCTTTTTTAAAAATTAACAATTCTGTGGAGATGTAATTCACATACCATAAAAATTCACCCTTTTCAAGCTGATGTGCTCAGCTGCTCAATCGTGTCCAACCCTGCAACCCCATGGTCTGTAGCCCACCAGGCTCCTCTGTCGATGGGGGTTCTCCAGGCAAGAATACTAGAGTGGGTTGCCATGCCCTCCTCCAGAGGATCTTCCCAACCCAGGTCTCCCGCATTGCAGGTGGATTGTATTCAGAGTTGCGTAACTACTACCACCATGTAATCCCATAACATGTTCATTATCCTGAAAAGGAAACCCCATATCTATTAGCAGTCACTCCCCATCGCTTCTTGGCCTTTTGGCTAAGATCAAGTGGTGGCTCAGATGGAAAGCATCCGTCTACAATGTCGGAGACCTGGGTTCGATCCCTGGGTCGGGAAGTTCCCTGGAGAAGGAAATGGAAACCCACTCCACTACTCTTGCCTGGAAACTCCCATGGACGGAGGAGCCTGGTGTCCATGGGGATGCAAAGAGTTGGACACGACTGAGTGACTTCACTTTTCTTTCTTTTTCCCCATCTCTCCATCACAACCACTAATCTACTTTCTGTTTTTATGGATTTGCCTAGATGCCTTCTAGGCTCATCCATATTGCAGCATGCATCAGCACTTCATTCCTTTTTATAGCTGAAACGCATTTCATTGTCGGGATATAAGATATTTCCTTTATCCATTCACTGGTTGATGGACATGTTTAGCTAACATGAATAATGCTGTCATGAACATTTGTATACAGATAACACTATGATTGCAGCCATGAAATTAAAAGACACTTACTCCTTGGAAGGAAAGTTATGACCAACCTAGACAGCATATTCCAAAGCAAAGACATTACTTTGCCAACAAAGGTCCGTCTAGTCGAGGCTATGGTTTTTCCAGTGGTCACATGTGGATGTGAGAGTTGGACTATGAAGAAAGCTGAGCGCCGAAGAACGGATGCTTTTGAACTGTGGTGTTGGAGAAGACTCTTGAGAGTCCCTTGGACTGCAAGGAGATCCAACCAGTCCATTATAAAGGAGATCAGTCCCAGGTGTTCACTGGAAGGACTGATGCTGAGGCTGAAACTCCAGTACTTTGGCCACCTCATACGAAGAGTTGACTCATTGGAAAAGACCCTGATGCTGGGAGGGATTGGGGGCAGGAGGAAAAGGGGATGACAGAGGATGAGATGGCTGGATGGCATCACCGACTCGATGGACATGAGTTTGAGTAAACTCCAGGAGTTGGTGATGGACAGGGCCTGGCGTGCTGTGATTCATGCGGTCGCAAAGAGTCGGACACGACTGAGCGATTGAACTGAACTGAACTGAACACTATGGATGTAACATACTGTCAGTTTTCCTGGGTATATATCTAAGAGAATTCCAGGGTCATAAGGTTCCTCTATGTCTAACCTTTGGAGGAAGTGCCAAACTGTTTTCCAAAGTGGTCATGCCATCCTCTTTGCTTTGGACCTCTTTGGGTTCCTTCTGTGAATGCTTGCTGGTTGTTCAGTCTCAGCTGGGAAGTAACTAGGGTTTCTGTAAAGGTATTTTCTACATAACGAGTAATTTTTAGCCACTATAGGTAGAGAAAGGGCTTCCCAGGTGGCTCAGTGGTAAAGAATCCACCTGCCAATGCAGGAGACGCCAGAGAGGCAGGTTCGATCTCTGGGTCAGGAAGATCCCCTGGAGGAGGAAATGGCAACTCACTCCAGCATCCTTGACTGGAAAACTCCATGGACAGAGGAGCCTAGTGGGTTACAGTCCATAGGGTCGCAAACAGTCAAACATGACTGAGCGACTGTGTGTGAACGCATAAGCGGAGAAAACACACAAAGAGGCTGGCACGCGAGCTGGGACCCCATAAAGTGGTGCCGTGTGGTGCACACAGCCAGGTCACCCACAGCAGGACAGCAGTGGCGCTTGGGGTTCAGGGGCCAATTTAGGAAGTTCTGAGTGGGTTTCAGGATGGCTTAAATTTCTAGGCCCTCGATTTATAATAATACACCACACAAATATAAGTATACCTGCATCTTTATTTCAAGGACTTACAATATAACTGGAACAATGCAACAGGAACATACAGAATGACAAAATGCGGTTTTAAAGAAACCCTACACGTGAGAGAACAATTCCTGCTGTGCACATCAGGGAAGATTCTTCTGGAGCAGAGACCATCTTTCCCGGCTCTTAAAGGCTTAGATTTTATGAGGAGGAACAACGCCTCAGACAGAAGGAATTCTGTAAGTAAACGTACCTAGTGAAGGTATGAATGAGAGGGGGGATTAGGAAAGCAGAAAAGAAACAGGAAGAACTGACATTCTGGCAACTGACCGAATGTGCCAAGTGAGGCCCAAAGCAGAATAGAGGCCTCCCAGATTTGGGGCTGAGACAGAGGTTGCCAGTAACATAAATAATGGCAAAGGCTGGAAGAAGACCTTGCATGAGAGCGAAGCGATGAGTCAGTTCCTTTCCAGAAATCTATAGAGTTTACAGTCCAGAGGAGGGAACTTCCCTGCTGGTCCAGTGGTTAAGATTTAGCCTTCCAATGCAGGGGGTGCAGGCCTGATCTCTGGTCAGGGAGCTGAGATCCCACAGGCCTCTTGACCAAAAACCCAAAACATAACAAATTCAATAAAGACTTTAAAAAACGGTTCACATTAAAAAAAAAAAAAATCTTGGGAAAAAAAGAGTCCAGGAGAACACATGTAGGTGGGGTCCACCAGGCAAAAGAAAACACAGAAATGGGGCTTAGGAAATATTTCCTCATTGAAGTCATGGCTGAAGCCCTCAGAGGACGTAATAAGAGAGGAAAAAAGGGCCTGTCTCAACTTCTACCCAAACAGGAAATCAGTGCTCTGGGAAAGCCAAGGATATCAGGACTAGGCTGGGTTGGGATTTGGGAAACTGACCCGACTATAGGAGTGAGCCTCAAGGCAGGCAGTCAGCTCTTGAAGCCTGAGGGTCGAAAGGCCACGGCAGACTCAGGCTTAACCAGACCAGGGCTGACATCTGGGGTGTTTAATCCTCTAAGTCAGGCCCAGCAGCAGGAATTCCCCACCAGAGAAGTAAGAGATGTCTGAGCTGTCTCCTGTGCTGACTGAAGAGGTGCAGGGCAGCGTCCGGCCTCCCAGGACAAGCAAGAGCTGAGCAGAATGTCCAGGTTCCATCCGAAAGGATGGGCTCCACAACGGCTCTGCTTCACACAGGACGGACAGACGCCATGGAGGCGGGTACCAAGCCTCAGCCTGTCTCCTTACTTTCAACACCCGGCCTGGTGGTGGGGAGCGGGGGACCCGACAGACGGGACCCCACATGCTACTGTCGATGACTCTTCCATGGGGCTTTCTGACCTGCTCAGGAAACGTCCAGAAACCCAGTGAAGCCAGACCTTCGGATGCTTATAGCTACTCCGGAACCAGTGCTAAGGAAGAAAGGGACTGGGCCATACAGAACATCCACATCTGTCGGGGCAAAGAAGGAAGAGGGAGAAAAGAGGCAGAGAAGACACTCAAAGGACGCTCTGCACCTCAGTGAGAGTGAGGCTGACGCAGGAGAGAAGTCAGGAAAGGCAGAGGAGGAGACTCGGCAGAAATGAGTGGCTCACCAGGGAACCCTCCAGATCCCCCGGTTTTCACCAAAATGTTCACTGCACTGTATCCATTAGGGATGCGCCACCACAGATCAAGCTGTGTCGGGCCATTTTATTAAAGCTCTCTTTCTGGTTTTTGGCAACTGATATGTAAGAGTAGCAACTCCTGTATAAACACCTTTTAGTGAACAGATCCAATGTTGATCTAGAAACTCTCCAAAAAGCAGGAGGAAAAATCAAGAATATAAATTGGAACTATGGGCCTCCAAAAGTTCTCATCCCTAGAGTACCAGAAAAATATAAGAAATGCTGCAGAATGCCAAGTCATGGCAGAAATGACAAAACGTAAAATTCAGTGGTTAGAAAATAGACGGTGAACTAAAATGCACAATTAAATTATGTTCTAAAAAGGATCTTTTGGAAATGTAAAAGATGGTAGTTTTAATACAAACAAAAACTCACAAAAATTGAATAGTTGTTTTTTCCCCTCCTCTTTTATGGAGGCAAAAAGTAAAACAAAAATCATCTTAACACCAAGATCAAAAATGGAGAATTTCAATCAACACTGCTGCACTTTTCACAAAATTACAACAGGCTGAAAACTGGCAGCAGCACATGTCAGATCTTTTGTACACTTCACTAAAGATATATTTATTCAAAACAAAATGTCTCCCAGTGATCCTGCTGTAGAAGAAACATGAGTCATATATGCTGAGAAACTCTCGTCACAGTTTTAACCTTTTGGGGGAGAAAAAAAAAAATGCAGAGCTTCCAGCCCATCCACTGGAAACTGAAGAGGCCTGTGAAGAACAATTTCACAGTTTTAAAAAGCAAGAATTGCTTTGGCAGTTTGAGGCCTGATACCCAACACTGCAGATACAGAAGTGAAGAACTCACTCTCGTTCGTGACTGCCTTACAATTTCAGGAGCAACTGTACAACGGCTCGTTCTGAAACCTGTATGGACACTGGGACCGATACCACAAAGCTTGAAGGATTTTAAAAAAAAGCTCAGTGGATAATAAACCAGCATGGCGACTTAGGCCCTCCATGAAGCAGCTCAAGGAAAGGCTTGTGAAATGAAAGTCGCTCAGTCGTGTCTGACTCTTTGCAACCCCATGGACTGTATAGTCCATGGAATTCTCCAGGCCAGAATACTGGATTGGGTAGCCTTTCCCTTCTCCAGGGGATCTTCCCAACCCAGGGATTGAACCCAGGTCTCTCGCATTACAGGCAGATTCTTTACCAGCTAAGCCACAAGGGAAGCCCAAGAATTCTGGAGTGGGTAGCCTAGCCCTTCTCCAGCGGCTCTTCCCAAGCTAGGAATCGAACCAGGGTCTCCTGCATGGCAGGCAGATTCTTTACCAACTGAGCTATGAGGGAAAAGCTTGGGCCCCCTAATATCACGCTGTACCTGCAGTGCAGAATGACTTGATGGAGGCATGCCACCTATGGAATGATCAACAAGCCATACAGACCTCTTCTTACTTACACACTGTGGCTTCCCATTCAGGGTTCTGATCCAGGGCTCTACAGAGGCACATATCCACTCCCCTGCTAGGGAAAAGCAACAAAGAGATTCGTTCTCGTTCTCGGACGGAAAAAGTGCTCTGGTCCAATAGCAACTGCTTGAGGGGTGACAGTTTCCAGAGCCTTCTTAAAGTGACTCCTTTTCTGAATACTAAATAACTTTTCCCATGCTTTTTGAGTGAGCTGAAAAACCAGTTTTGGAAGATAAGACATTCAACCATTTCTATAGGGAATAAGAACACTGGAGATTATTTACTTTGCTGTAATTACTCCAGCACATAGGGAGATTAGCTTTCAAATACTACTAGGTTTGCATACAGAGATTTCAATAATGAAGAAAAATTAGTGCATGTTTTGAATATTTAGGGGCTTGAAATATATATTACTGCTAAAGAGTGAACACTGGTTAATACCTGTGCAGTGAATAATAATTACCCAAACCATTCATTGCTCCCAAGTTTCTTTCCCCCCAAATAACAATTTGTTTTTTAAAAGCATCTTGATTTTTATTAGAGCCAACAGTACATTAGTAACTGAAATGTCTTTGCACATTCACAAATGAATTTGAGCTTCACAAGTCTTGGATTTTAAATCAAGCAGCAAGGCAGTCAACCCTCTCATTCAGTAAGGGCAGAAAAAAAATCTGCTTTTGACTTAAAAAAAAAACAATTTTCAGGAAGAGATAAATGGCCTTTAAAATTTCATTATTTACTAGGATATTTGGAGGGGATTTTCAAGATTATTGGTACCATGACTTCAGCTGGCATAAAATGTATTACTGCAAAAGTTCTCATAGCGTTCCCAGCTTTATAAGCTCTACGCAGCTGCTTGTTATCTTTCAGGGGAGAAGTTGCTAAGATTAACTGAAAATGTTTACATAACTCTTTTTTTAACTGTTTACTTTGAAATAGTTACGAACTCACAGAAAATTAAAAAAAAAACAGTACAGAGTTATGTGTACTTTTAGCCCAGGTTCCCCCAAATGGCAACATGTTACATTATAACACAACACCAAATCAGATTTCCCGGTGGTCCAGTGGTTGAGAATCTGCCTGCCAATGCAGGACCAGGGTTCAATTCCTGGTCCAGGAAGATTCCACATGCCCAGGGGCAACTAATAAGCCCATGAACCATAACTACTGAGCCCACATGCTGTAACTACTGAAGCCCAAATGCCCTAGAACCCGTGCTCTGCCTCAAGAAGAGCCACCGCAATGGGAAGCCCACGTACTGCAAATAGAAAGTAGCCCCCATTCGTTGCAACTAGAGAAAGCCCACTTGCAGCAACTAAGATTCAGCACAGACAAAAACAATAAACCAATAAAATTTAAAAAATATACAACAATCCAGGAAACTGTATTGATAGAATACTTTTATAAAAACTACACACTTTATTCGGATTTTACACTTTTACATGCATTCATGTGTGTGTGTATATGTGTGTGTCCACACAGGTGTATACGCTTCTATGTAATTTTATCCCCTATATAGATTCAGGTAACAACCATTTCAAACGAGAACCTCTCTTACCAAGGAATTATTTCATGCTACTCCCGGCATCCCATCCCTGTCCTTGGCTACCACTAATGTGTACTTCATCTCTAGACCTCTGTCATTTCAAGAATGTTATACATTATGGAATCACATATTATGTAATCTCTTGAGATTGCCATTTTTCCTACTCAGCATAATGCCCTTTAGATCTATCCAAGATGTTGCATGTATTAATAGCTTGCTTGCACCCTTTTTGGTGCTCTGAAATATTGCTAGCATTTTCATCATCATACAAATTGACTGGGCTCAAAAATATAATGGTGGATTTTACTGGATCAATAAATAATACTCCTCTCATGCTGCAAACAAAATAAGAAAGCAAATGAAGCAGTCCTTTAGGGCCAGAGATATCAGTGTTTTACTGTTCAATCTGATTGGAGAATGGGGCTTTATATCTGCAGCCAAGAGCGCTGGCTAACATTCTACTGCAGGATTAAACTTCTTCACTTGCATAAGCTGTAAAACCACTGGTAGACGGATCAGAAAGTCAGGGGCAAGCTCACTTCCTTCTCCCCAACTCATCTCTCAAGAAAGTTCAGACACTCCAGAGGCTGAGGAGACAGAAAGTGTTCCTTCCGTATGCTTCCTTCCTCGGGTGCAGCGTTCACATTTTCTCTCCCCCAACAGAAACACAAAGATTATGGAATAATTATTCCACCCAACAATTTAGCTTTCTTCTCTTGTCCCATTCACAATCTTTTTTGCTTATCCCCTTCATTTATGGGTAACCAGCAATGTGACTATCTCCCTAAGCAGGGGCCAGTTTTCAAGACTATAAATCTAGGCAGCTTCAGGCGGCATTCTCAGCTACCTCTTTCAGGACCTCTGGGAATGTCACACATCTATCCTCCTCCTATGATCGAAAGGCCCAGTGATGAGCCTACTCCTAAATTAGTTCTATACCAGGGTCCCCAGCCTCTGCGGTCTAATGCCTGATAATCTGAGGTGGACCTGATATAATAATAATAGAAACAAAGTGCACACTAAATGTAATGCATTTGAATCATCACAAAACCATCCCCTAATCCCTGGTCTGTGGAGAAACTGTCTTCCATGAAATCAGTTCCTGGTGCCAAAAAGGCTAGGGACTATGGCACTCCAGACTATCTCCACACTATTTCTCAACAGTGAATTTTCACTCAGGAGCTGAAACATTCAAGGCAAAATGCATAACCAAAAGGCAATACACTAGGAGTTCAGAGAACTTAACATAAATTCTGAATGAAAACTCTATCTGTTTTGTTTTCCCCTTATGTTTGTTCACAAGAAATGGTTAACTATAAAAAATACACTATATTTACCAATTCTGTAGCAGTCTTCCTTAAGAAGCTATTTCCTTATTAGTGTCTCAAGTTTAACATTTTAAAGAAACAACTTTGTATCTAATGGAATATATTTTATTTTTAAAAATTACATGCAATGGATGGCAAAATGGTAAACTAGAACAGGCTGTTGTATCTCTTACTCACGCAAAAGTCTGGAGAAAATATCCCTTTTTTAAAAATCAAGTAGAGTTGATTTACAATGTTGTGTTAGTTTCTGCAGTACAGCAAAATCATTCAGTTTTTATATATATATGAAAAATTTGAAGAAAATATCCTTGATAAAAAAGAACTAAAATTCTAACACACCCAAATGTCACAGATAAGGAATGACACCAAAGAGAGATGTACTCTTGTACTTTTCTTAATAGTGAAAAGACTGTGTTAAAAGACTATTCATCCTAGGACTAAAGTCAAAACCAAAACAGGACTACATTAATGAAGTCTTACACCAAGCCTCCCCAAGTTCAATGTGATTACTACATAGCACAACTAGCTGCTACATCACAACACAAATATATTCAGAGCAAAATAAGATAATCTGAAGCATCTACACCATATTATCCACAACATCAGTAAGTAACAAAAGTTCACCAGTTAGAAAAATAGGAAAATGGGACACATAAACAAGAGAAAATTCAGGCAAAAGAAACAACTCTGATGTTGGCATTAGCAAACAAAAACTAAAATAATTATGGTAAAGATGTTATAAAATCTATATGAGAAATTTGGTCTAAAGAATGATTAGCTAGGGGATTTTAGGAAAGGTATAGAAACTGTAAAATTGGACACACGTAAATCCTAAACTGAAAAATACATTATTCGAAATTGAAAATTTTAATGACTGGAACAATCAGCATATTGGCTACAAAAAAGTATCAGTAAACTTGAAGTGAAGTCAGCAGAAAGCATCCAAACTAAAGCATAAAAATCAGAGACACAGTCAAATTTACTATCATTATAGAGTCTCAACAAACTGAAGGATGTTACAAGGTAGTCTAACATATTTATAATTGGAAACCTCAGAGGAGAGAAAACGAAAACACACCCATATATACACACACATACATATATATGGTTACATATGTTTAACTGAATCACCATACACCTGAAACTAACACAACATTGTAAATCAACTATATTTCAGTTTTTAAAATGCCCTTAAACATTAAAAAGAAAGTTGTAATAAATTTAATACATCAAACACTTTTTCCAAGCACTATAGCATAAAACTAGAACTAAGTTATAAGAATGGAACATTCACAAATCTGTGAAGGTTAGACAAAATGCTACTGAACAATCAATGAGTTAAAGAAGAAATCAAAAGGGGAAATCAAAAAAATCTTCAGACAAACAAAAATAGAAACAACAGACCAAAATTTATGGAACATAACAGAACTTGGTTTATGCAGGAAGTTCATAAAAACCTCAAATAAACAACATAATTTTACACCTCAAGGAACTAGAAAAAAAAGAACAAATGAAGCCCGAAGTTAATAAAAGAAAGGACATAACAAAGATCAGAGAGGAAATAAATGAAACAGAGACTAAAAAATCAATAGAAGAAATCAATGAAACTAAAAGCTGGTTTTTGAAAAAAACTAAACAAAACAGACAACACTTTAGCTAGACTCATCAAAAAGAAAAAGGACTCAAATACATGAAACAGGAGCTATTATAAAAAATACCACACAAATAAAGTGTTGTAAGAGAATACTATGTAAAATTATATGTGAATAAATTGAAAAACCTAGAAGAAATGGATAAATTCCTAGAAACATACAACCTACCAAGATTGAAAAAGAAGATACAGAAAATCTAAATTGGCCAATTACTAGGAAGAAGACTGAATGAGTAAAGAAAGTTTCCCCCAAAACTAAAGTTCAAGACCAAATAATTTCACTGTGAATTCTACCAAATATATAAAGAAAAATTAATATCAATTCTCCAAACCCTTCCAATAAATAGAAGAGGAAGAAACACTGCCAAACTGACTTTACAAGGCAAGCATTACCCTGATACCCAACCAGACAAGGACACTACAGGAAAAAAATTAAAAGCCAGTATGCCTGATGCATGGGCTTCCCTGGAGGCTCAGATGGTAAAGAACCTGCCTGCAAAGCAGGAGAACCTGGTTCAATCTCTGGGTCAAAAAGAGCCCCTGGAGAAGGACATGGCAACCCACTTCAGTATGCTTGCCTAGAGAATTCCATGGACAGAGGGGCCTGGAGGGCTACAGTCCAGAGGGTCACAAAGAGTCAGACACAACTGAGCAACTAATATTATTAACCCTGATGCACACAGATGCAAAGATCTTCAACAATATGTTAGCAAACTAAATTCAACACTGCGTTAGAAAGATTCTATACAAAATGATCAAGAGGGATTCATTCCAGGTTGAAATGGTGGTTCGGTATCTGCAAAACAATGTCATACATCACACTGACAAAATGAAGGATAAAAATCATATGATCACCTCAGTAGATGCAGAAGAACCTGTTGAAAAAATTTAATATCCTTTCATGATTAAAAAAAAAAACTAAACAAACTGAGTATATCTCAATATGTGTGTGCGTGCTAAATAGTTTCACTCATGTCTGACTCTTTGTGACCCCATGGACTGTAGCCCGCCAGGCTCCTCTGTCTATAGGATTCTCCGGGCAAGAATAGGAGACGTTCCTGACCCAGGGATGAAACCTGCATCTCATATCTCAGTATAATAAAGGCCATATACAATGAGCCCAAAGCTAACATTATAGTCAACAGTGAAGAGCTTCAAGCTTTTCCTGTAAGATCAGGTACAAAGACAAGGATGCTCACTCTTACCATTTCTATTCAAAATTTTACTGGAAGTCCTAGAGAGAACAATTAGGGAAGAAGAAAAATAAAAGGCATTCAAATTGGAAAGGAAGAAGTAAAAATGCCTCCATCTGCAGGTGATGCAATATTATATATCTAAAAACTAAGGATTCTACCACAAGACTGTTACAACTAAAAAGCAGATTCAGCAAATTTGCAGGATACAAAATCAATACATAAAATCCGTGGCCTTTCTATACAGTAACAACAAAATACCAGAAAGAGAAATTAAGAAAACCACCTCATTTATAAAACAAATAAAATACTTAGAAATAAAATTTACCAAGGAGATGAAAGATACCTACACTGAAAAGCACAAGATACTGATTAAAGAAACTGAAGAAGATACAAATACATGGTAAGATATTCCAAGCTCATGGAATGGAAGAAATAATATTGTTAAAATATCCATATACCCAAAGCATTCTATAGATTCAGGGCAACCCCTATCAAAATTGTAATGGCATTTTTCACGGAATTTTTTAAGAGTCAAAGTTTACATAGTACATTAAAAGGTTTTCAGCATCATGAATCATCAGGGAAATGTAAATCAAAACCACACTGAGATATCACCAAATAATCTTTAAAAAGAAGAACAAAATGGAAAGACAAAAGCTGGTTTTAAATTTTACAAAAATACAGTAATCAAGAAAATGAAGTACTGATATAACAGATGAATAAATCAGGGAACTAGAAAAAAGAAATGGGAAATATGTATGGACATATATGACCAACTAATTTCCAAAAAAGGCATAAAAATAATCCAGCAGAAAAAGTATAATCTTTTAAACAAATGATGCTGAAACAACTGTAAATTTTTAATGATAAAATGTGTGCCTCAAAGCATACAGGAAAAAGTAATCCAAGATGGTTCACAGGCCTGAACATAAAAACTAAAACTGTAAGGCAGCTAGATGAAACCATAGGAAAATACCTTTCTGTCCTAAAGATCTTTCTGCATATAAACCCACTAAGGGCTAGACAAAAAAAACAAAAAAACAACAACAACAACAAAAAACATGACATCATTTGCCAAAATTAAAACTTCTGCTTCAAAGACATCATTTAGAGAATGAAAAGACAAGACATAAATAGGAAGAAAATATTCGAAAGATACATACCTGACAAAGGACTTGTATTCAAAATACTTTTATTCTATCATCTAATAATAAAGAAATAGAAAATAAAATTAAAAATAAACAAGAGTTAAATAGGACCTTCACACAAGAAGATACAAATGGTCAATTAGCACATGTAAGGATGTTCAATTACATCACTAGTTATCTAGGAAACAGAGATTAAAACCAGAATGAGACCTACGTATCAGAACGGTGACTAAAAAGATGAGAACATGGAGCATTGAGAGCTCTCAGACATCATTGACGGGAACATAAGATGATGACTGCTTTAGAGAAGCATCGGCAGGTTTTCATGTATCTATACAGTGATGCAATAATTCCATTCCCAGGTATTTACACTTTCTGTTCCCTCATCCACCAAAAAAGATATTGGACACAAATGTTTATAGCAACTGTATATATACTAGTCAATTAATCAAAACAACTAAATATCCCATCAGCTGCTTGATGGATAAACAAAGTGTGAGGTATCCATACAACAAAATTAGGCACGGCAATAAAAGAAATAAACTGCTGATATTGACAACAATCTGAAGGAAATTTTAAAATATCATGCTATGCTGAAGACACCAGACACGAGTATATAATGTATCAGTTCAGTCCAGTCGCTCAGTTGCAGCCGACTCTTCACGACCCCATGAACCACAGCACACCAGGCTTCCCTGGCCATCACCAACTCCCAGAGTTTACCCATACTCATGTCCATAGAGTTGGTGATGCCATCCAACCATCTCATCCTCTGTCCCCTTCTCCTCCTGCCTTCAATCTTTCCCAGCATCAGGGTCTTTTCAGATGAGTCAGCTCTTCACATCAGGTGGCCCAAGAACTGGAGTTTCAGGTTCAACATCAGTTCTTCCAATGAATATTCCAATGATTTCCTGTAGGATGGACTGGTTGGATCTCCTTGCAGTCCAAGGGACTCTCAAGAGTCTTATCCAACACCACAGTTCAAAAGCATCAATTCTTCGGTGCTCAGCTTTCTTTATAGTCCAACTCTCATATCCACACATGATCACTGGAAAAACCATAGCCTTGACTAGACGGACCTTTGTTGGCAAAGTAATGTCTCTGATTTTTAATATGCTTCTAGGTTGGTCATAACTTTTCTTCCAAGGAGCAAGTGTCTTTTAATTTCATGGCTGCAGCCACCATCTGCAGTGATTTTGGAGCCCCCCGAAAATAGTCTGTCATTGTTTCCACTGTTTCCCCATCTATTTCTCATGAAGTGATGGGACCAGATACCATGATCTTGGTTTTCTGAATGTTGAGTTTTAAGCCAACTTTTTCACTCTCCTCTTTCACTTTCATTAAGAGGCTCTTGAGTTTTTCTTTGCTTTCTGCCATAAGGGTGGTGTCATCTGCATATCTGAGATTATTGATATTTCCCCCAGCAATGTTGATTCCAGCTTGTGCTTCATCCAGCCCAGCGTTTCTCATGATGTACTTTGCATATAAGTTAAATAAGCAGGGTGACAATATACAGCCTTGACATACTCCTTTCCCAATATAATGAATAATTTAATTTGTATAAATTCCTACAACAGGTCAAACCAAGATGCACTGACAAACATCAGAAAAGCAATTGTATTTGTGCTTCAGAGAAAGATATGGAAAGTGACTAGAAAAAGGTAAGAGGGCTCTATCTGGGAAATCAAAATTTCCATCCTTTGCTTGGAGTGGTAGTTACATAGGTATATACATTTGATAACTTCATCAAACCATACACTTAAAATCAGTGCAATCTATATGTGTCAGGTATACTGTCCCCGCCCAAAAGATACATATCCCCTGCTGCTGCTGCTAAGTCTCTTCAGTCGTGTCCAACACTGTGCGACCCCAGAGACGGCAGCCCACCAGGCTCCGCCGTCCCTGGGACTCTCCAGGCAAGAACACTGGAGTGGGTTGCCATTTCCTTCTCCAATGCATGAAAGTGAAAAGTGAAAGGGAAGTCGCTCGGTCGTGTCCGACTCTTCGTGACCCCATGGACTGCAGCCCACCAGGCTCTTCCGTCCATGGGATTTTCTAGGCGAAAGTACTGGAGTGGGGTGCCATTGCCTTCTCCAAACATATTCCCTAAATGATTCTAAAATGCAAGCAATATCTTGTTAACAAAAATCACATTTTCAAAGGGATATAAAAGCACAGAAACAAAAGGATAATAATATTTATATATCAAATATGAATGAACCAGAAGAGACCTAGCATAGCATTCTTAATAAGTGACAAAAAATAGAATTCATTGAAAAATCATAAGGGACAAAGAAATTGCATGTTAACAAATAGAAGAGGAATTTGAGAATATAAATCTACCATGTACATAAACACACCTAACAATCTTGTCTCAGAATAAGGAGACAGCTGGATATATCTAAAATTGTAATTATGATATTAACTTACACTCTTGGAAACTGACGGATCACACAGACAATAAAGTAGCAAAACAATAGAATAACACAGCAAATAAAATGAAACTAGTAGCTTTTGATAAGACTTTGCATGAAGGAGAAAAATGTGCTTAGAAAACTCCTGAAAAATGATGATGTACCAGGCCACAAGAAACAATAAATTCCAAAGAATCAACATCATATAAAGGGACTTCCTAGTGGTCCAGTGGTTAGGACTCTGCACTTCCACTCCTGGGGGCATGGGATCACTGTGGTCAGAGAACTAAGATCCCACACTCTGCAATGGGGTAAAAAAAAAAGTGATATAGAAAATATCCGTTGAAAAAATGCCCTATGATTATAATACATAATAAACTCAGAAACTGATCACAATAGGGAAGCTAATAAACAACAAAAAGGACCTATGTCTGGAAAATACATTGTTGTTCAGTTGCTCAGTCATGTTAGACTCTTTGCAACCCATATACTGCAGCACACCAGGCTTCCCTGTCCTTCACCAACTCCCAGAGCTTGCTCAAACTCATGTCTATTGAGTTGGTGATGCCATCCAACCATCTCATTCTCTGTCGTCCCCTTCTCCTCCTGCCCTCAATCTTTCCCAGCATCAGGGTCTTTTCCAATGAGTCGACTCTTCGAATCAGCTGGCCAAAGTATTGGAGCTTCAGCTTCAGCATCGGACCCTCCAGTGAACACTCAGGACTGATTTACTTTAGGATGGACTGGTCGGATCTCCTTGCAGTCCAAGGGACTCTCAAGAGTCTTATCCAGCACCACAGTTTGAAAGCATCCTACCATACCACAAGAACAAAGACTAGGGGGAGGGGGGTGTGGGCCAAGTGTGTAAAGGGAATCAAAATTACAAATTTATAACTGAAAAGTTATGAAATAAATAACTCATGGGGATATAATGTACAACATGTTTACCATAAATAATAATATTATTATCTATAGCAATATCATATAGTATTTATTATGTCGAAATTTGCTATGAGACTAAAACTTAAAAGTTCTCATTACAAGAAAAATATTTTGTAATTATGTGTGGTGGCAAGTGTTAACCAAACTAATTGGGTGATCATTTCATAATATATAGAAATATCAAGTCATTACACTGTACATCTGAAACATAATGTTATATGTCAGTTACACTTCAATAAATAAATAGTAGTTAAAAAAATAAAACCAGATACAACTACAAACAGAAAATTTTAAAGGAGAAAAGAATAACCACTAAACATTCCAAAAAAACATTAAATATCAAAATTAAGATGAAGTAGGAACCTTCATTAAACACAAAACATTAGAAACTGTATAATGTATAAAAAATAGAAACTGTAATAATGATTATTTTAGTTTGGGTGCACAACATGTGGGATCTTTGTTCCCTGACCAGGGACTGAACCCACACCCCTTGCCCTGGAAGCTTAGAGTCTTAACCACTGGAGGGCCAAGGAAGTCCCATGGTAATTTACAAAATCTCTTCCACAACAAAAAAGATCAGTCTCAGATCATGTTGCCATCAAGCTGTACTTTCAAGGAATGGAAAATCCCTATCTCATACTCTGACTAGTATACAGGAAAAGAAGATCAGCTGTCTTAATATACTGGATGAGAACAGTGGTATCTTAATTATAAAACTTGATAAGGACAATGCAAGAAAATCCTATTAATCAACACAGATGCAAATACCCTAAAGTAAACATTAGCTGAAACTCCAATACTTTGGCCACCTGATGTGAAGAACTGACTCATCTGAAAAGCCCCTGATGCTGGGAAAGATTGAAGGTGGGAGGAGACGGGGATGACAGAGGATGAGATGGTTGGATGGCATCACCGACTGGATGGATATGAGTTTGAGTAAACTCCAGGAGTTGGTGAAGGACAGGGAAGCCTGGTATGCTGCAGTCCATGAGGTCACAGAGTCAGACACAACTGAGTGACTGAACTGAACAGAACACTGGTGCACAGACTCATTCACGTACACACGCACACACATGCATCCGTGTTCACATGCTCAGAGTTAGGTGTGAGCTGGTTTCCACTGGTTTCCATGGCTTTGTCTGCTCTAGGCTGCCTCTCTGTCTGGAAGCTGAATTGTTCTTGCAGTGACTGAGCATTCCGCCTCCCCCTGAATCCTCTCCAAACCAATGGAAACAACCAGTGGCTGGGAAACTGTAAGATAAGGAGATTACAGGTGAAAGGAATGGAAACTAGAAATGCACCAAGTCCTAAGGCATTCATAGGCAAGACACGTGATTCAAAATTTTATCACAACATCAGGAATCAAAAGCAGCAACCACCAGAGAACCCAAATGCAGCTCACCAAGTATGGACAGCCTTGGAGCACGCAGTGGAGCAGCCAGAACTCTGCGAGACCAGCCAGAAAACCAAAAGGGCTTATTACCCTATGACCAGGCTTCCCAGCCTGCTGATGCAGGAGATAGAGAGATGTGGGTTTGATTCCTGGGCCAGGAAGATCCTCTGGAGGAGGGCATGGCACCCCACTCCAGTATTCTTGCCTGGAGAATCCCATGGACAGAGGAGCCTGGTGGGCTACAGTCCAAGGGGTCACAAAGAGTTGGACACGACTGAAGGGATTTAGGAGCAGCAGCAAAGCCTCTGACCATGGACCAAATGGACCACATCACCTCCTAACCCCTAGCCTGTCCAGATGAATGGGTATCTTGCCTAATTCTGGCCTCCTGTCTCAGGTTACCAGAGAAGGTATCAGAATGCACAGGCTATCTCTGAGACATGATTAGGGCAATGTCTTTAAATTCACTGGGAGTTTCACATATAAGGGAAAGAACTTACAGCCTGTTCATCTAATCCTTTCTTCAAGTAGATATATTTGGAAAAAAATTCAAGATTTATATCTCTAACTGTAGTCATTTTAAAAGCAAGACAGAGAATTAATAGTGTTTCATTTTGAGGGGAAATTGTCTAAAGCTAATATAAATTACTTACATTATTATTGAAAAATCACATATATAAATCTGATGTTTCTCTCAGGATGATATTTGCAGATTTATAGATCCTATGCAATATAAATGAGAATAAGGAAGCCAGGGTCTTATTGAATTTTTCTCATGCCACACAGAGTAAACGTTCTATAAACCTACCATGTTGTCCTTGCCCAGGCCACCCTGGACCATAGCTGTTCCTACACCTAATGGGTCCTTTACTCCCATCTTCCATGCCATGGCACAACTTTTCCCTCATGTAGAAATCCGTTCAATGATTCTCTTTTTTTTAATTGAGATATAACAGACATGTAACATTGTATTATATTCCAGGGTACAACATAATGGTTCAGTATTACAGCTTTTTCTTGGGATGAGAACTTTTAAGATCTACTACTGTCTACTTCCCTGATGGGTCAGATGGTAACAGACTCGCCTGCCAATGCAGGAGACCGGGGATCAACCCCTAGATTAGGAAGATCCCCTGGAGAAGGAACTGGCAACCGACTCCAGTGTTCTTGCCAGGAGAATTCCATCGACAGAGGAGCCTGGTGGGCTGCAGTCCATGGGGTCTTAAAGAGTCGGACACAACTCAGTGACCAACACTTTCACTGTCTTAGCAGCTTTCAAAGATGTAATACAGCATCACAAACTACAGTCACTGCTTATCTTTATCAACCGCTTCCTCCAACAGCTACTCGACTTTATCTTCCGCTTGAAACTCTCCTGCCAGGCGCCCAAGCCCATCAGTTCAGTTCAGTTCAGTTCAGTCGCTCAGTCGTGTCTGACTCTTTGCGACCCCATGAATCGCAGCATTCCAGGCCTCCCTGTCCATCACCATCTCCCGGAGTTCACTCAGATTCACGTCCGTCAAGGCAGTGATGCCATCCAGCCATCTCATCCTGGGTCGTCCCCTTCTCCTCCTGCCCCCAATCCCTCCCAGCATCAGAGTCTTTTCCAATGAGTCAACTCTTCGCATGAGGTGGCCAAAGTACTGGAGTTTCAGCTTTAGCATCATTCCTTCCAAAGAAATCCCAGTGTTGATCTCCTTCAGAATGAACTGGTTGGATCTCCTTGCAGTCCAAGGGACCCTCAAGAGTCTTCTCCAACACCACAGTTCAAAAGCATCGATTCTTCAGTGCTCAGCCTTCTTCACAGTCCAACTCTCACATCCATACATGACCACAGGAAAAACCATAGCCTTGACTAGACAGACATTAGTCGGCAAAGTAATGTCTCTGCTTTTGAATATACTATCTAGGTTGCTCATAACTTTTCTTCCAAGGAGTAAGCATCTTTTAATTTTGTGGCTGCAGTCACCATCTGCAGTGATTTTGGAGCCCCCAAAAATAAAGTCTGACACTGTTTCTACTGTTTCCCCATCTATTTCCCATGAACTGATGGGACCAGATGCCATGATCTTCGTTTTCTGAATGTTGAGCTTTAAGCCAATTTTTTCACTCTCCTCTTTCACTTTCATCAAGAGGCTTTTTAGCTCCTCTTCACTTTCTGCCATAAGGCATAGGGGTGTCCTAATTACCACTCTGCCTTGCATTCAAGTGACCTGTTTCTTCACTGGGCAGGGCTGGCCTCATGGGATCCATAGGGGACCCACAAAGTGTGGGAGTTTGGCAAGGCTCAAAGCCCAAGATAAGTACATCACATTTGTCACTGAGTAGTGAGTAGGCAGAGGCACTGAACGTCCTCAAAGGCCATGATTTTCACTGGAACCAGAACCTGATCTGACTGCAGGAAGAAGGCAACAGGTCTAAACATTAGTCAACCATTTATGCTGAAAATAATGCCACAGAGAGAAAAAGAACGAGAGGGTAATCCACAGTCTGGCTTCCTTTCAGGAATTCCTTATTTATCAGTAAGAAAAGGTAGAAAGAGTGTTAGGTAGAATATGCACATGAGAAGTAAAATAAACAACTGAGGTCGTTTTGTGCATCGTTTCCACTGTAAGATTCTGGTAAGATTCCACTGTACGTTTCTGGTAAGAAGGAGACACACAGGAATTACGTAATTTCAGTGATTCCACACACAAGTTTAGTGCCCTTACATTTATATTTAAAACCTGCATTGCATCACAAAAAAATGAATGGTAAAGTTCACGCTGAGTTCAAAAGAACTGATGCTTTTGAACTGTGGTGTTGGAGAAGACTCTTGAGGGTCCCTTGGACTGCAAGGAGACCCAACCAGTCCATCCTAAAGGAGATCAGTCCTGAGTGTTCATTGGAAGGATTGATGCTGAAGCTGAAACTCCAATACTTTGACCACCTGATGCAAAGAGCTGATTCATCTTTAAAGACCCTGATGCTGGGAAAGATAGAGGACAGGAGGAGAAGGGGATGACAGAGGATGAGATGGTTGGATGGCATCACTGACTCGATGAACATGGGTTTGGGTGGACTTCAGGAGTTGGTGATGGACAGGGAGGCCTGGCATGCTGCGGTTCATGGGGTCGCAAAGAGTCGGACATGACTGAGCAACTGAACTGAACTGAATAATTTACATTTTCAATTGTTCCTTACATAGAATGACATTAAATAGCAAGTAAAAAGAAAGAAAGATACCACAAAAGAGAGCAAAAAAATCATATTTCATGCCTTTAATGGCTTCCTTTTCCCGTTTTTGAACAAGCATCCCCTCATTTTCAGTTGCTGTGAATCCCGCAGCAGCCCTGCCTCTAAAACTTACGTTCCCAGAGGGCAATGACTTTGCTTTATCCACGGCTGTGTGATTGCAGCACCTTGGCCCCTACTTTTGAGTTCAGCAAGTATTTGTTGGATCTGGAATAAGATGGGTATAATAAAGAAAAAAAGACCACATGGTCCCAAACTAGGATAACAATACTCTGGCTCTCTGCTCTGAGCAGGACAGAACACATCTGGGATGTTAAGCTCAGTTCCAGGGGTCACATGTGAAGGACTCTGCCTGTGATGCAGGAGACCAGGGTTCAAGCCCTGGGTGGGGAAGATCCCCTGGAGAAGGGAACAGCAACCCACTCCAGTATTCTGGCCTGGAGAATTGCACGGACAGAGGAGCCTGGCAGGCTTCAGTTCACAGGGTCGCTAACAGTCAGGCACCACTGAGCGGCTAACTTTGGTAACATATTACCTGTATTAACCAAAGGAAAATTAATTAACCTTTGTCAGCATCAGTTTTCTCTTTTGCAAAATAAGGATCAGTTCAGTTCAGTCGCTCAGTCGTGTCCAACTCTTTGCGACCCCATGAATCGCAGCACGCCAGGCCTCCCTGTCCATCACCATCTCCCGGAGTTCACTCAGACTCGCGTCCATCGAGTCCGCAATACCATCCAGCCATCTCATCCTCGGTCGTCCCCTCCTTCTCCTGCCCCCAATCCCTCCCAGCAGCACAGTCTTTTCCAATGAGTCAACTCTTTGCATGAGGTGGCCAAAGTACTGGAGCTTCAGCTTTAGCATCAGTCCTTCCAAAGAAATCCCAGGGTTGATCTCCTTCAGAATGGACTGGTTGGATCTCCTTGCAGTCCAAGGGACTCTCAGGAGTCTTCTCCAACACCACAGTTCAAAAGCATCAATTCTTCGGCCCTCAGCCTTCTTCACAGTCCAACTCTCACATCCATACATGACTACTGGAAAAACCATAGCCTTGACTAGACGGACCTTAGTCGGCAAAGTAATGTCTCTGCTTTTGAATATACTATCTAGGTTGGTCACTAACCACTGAACGTCTGCTATTGAGAAAACAGAAGGTTTAAGAGTAAGAGCCCAGTAGAAACCAATGGAAAGAAGCTTCCAAGAAGGCATAAAACCAATAGGAAGAATTTACGAAGGCAAACATGAGCCTGCCTGGGGATACAGTAAGTTTCTTGTCCTTTGAGAGAGGAGAGAAGTACTCAACAAAGTTTTAAGAAGCATGTGATATCAGATAAAGACTAGGACAGAACATAGTAACAATAATTACGGTAGACGTGGTTTCCATCAGATTCTAAGTGCCAGACGCTACAAGAGGTGCTTTACACATATTACCTTGGTGAATCATAACAAGCAATCCACGAGGTAGGCAATATTCCCCTTATTACTGTTATTCTTATGTTGAGGATAAATAAGAAAATTTAATTAATTTATTCAAGTTCACCAAGCTAGTATATTATGAAGACACCCACTTACCACTGAATTCTAATTCCGAGACTCCAAAACACTGGACAACATTCACCCACACGGTAAATGAAATAAGAACGATTACAAATCCGGTGTCTGAATGTGAAAGACTCCCCAGATGGTATCCTCAATGTCACACCAATACGACAGCACCCATCTGAATCATTATGAGGGAACCTAAAAGATGCACGAAACCGTCAAGGAGAATTACATCATTTTCAAGCAGAGCTTCAAAACCATCAAGGAACCAGAAGGCGTTTTCTTCCCTGAACATCCACATAGATACTGAGTTTCCAGCCTGCCCCAAACTGTTGCTCCATCTACCAAAACAGCTGAGTTTCTGGAGCTCTATCACTACACATACGATTCCCAACGTTGTCCTCAGCCTCCATCTGCAGAGCAAGTGAGAGCGCAGGTCTGCCAGAAAGCAGCTTTGTCCCATTTTAAGATATGTGCTGCAGCTTTTTATACTCACACATCTTGAAAATCACCCTTGGAAAGCCATATTTGGGTGTTTGGGTACATGGTAGTCTAGCAGGTGTGAAATTACCACTTTGTGGGACATAATTCACTTTATCCGCCTTGTTTCCTACCACGAAAGCCCAGGACGTGATCGAAACCAACATCTGTCGAAAGCAAAGTGGGGATGCTCATTTAAATGCTTCCCTTTCCAAAAAGTTACTCAGGAGCCATGAAAGTATTCTGGATTCTACCTGCTAGGACTGTTTTGAAATGACATCACCCCAAATTTCAACTGAAAATTCAGAAGTGGAAAACAGCCGACTCTATCTGCTATTCTTAAAAGGACTTTGAACTCTTAAATATTCTTATATTCATTTTTGGAAGTTAACAAAGCACCCTATGGGCTTCCCTGGCGGCTCAGCTGGTAAAGAATCCACGTGCAATGCAGGAGACCTGGGTTCGATCCCTGGGTTGGGAAGATCCCCTGGAGAAGGGAAAGGCTACCCACTCCAGTATTCTGGCCTGGAGGATTGCATGGACTGTATACTCCATGGGGTCACAAAGAGTCAGACACGACTGAGCGACTTTCACTTCACTTCACTATGAGTACAAGTGCATTTCTGGCGCACTTCTGCAAAAAGGGAAAGCCCATGATGAGAGTCACTGAAAACACTCAGGTTTAGAGGTGAGCTGACAACATAGCTGAAATGGAATCCAAGATTCTTTCTATCCAGGTGTTGCTCTCCATCAAATCGGTGGTAGCATTTTAAAAACCTATACAAATGCCTGAAAGAAAAGATAGAAAGACAAAAAAAGAAAGAAAAATGTATATGAAAGAAGCAAGTATTGGACCATATCCTCAAGCTACAAGTAGGAAAAAGGGAAACTAGACACCTGAATGTTTCATTAGGATAAAAACGTCCACATACACGCTCTGCCACTGAAAAGTTACTCTGTGCTATCTGATCAGCAGTACAAACCTTATCTCTTCACATCACTAGGCTGTTTTTATATCTGAAACTACACAATATATTACACTGTAATACCTATCTGCTTCAAACCACAGTAGAAAAGTACCTCCACAGCATAAATCACACATGACATCACATTAGGTCTTTTAAATAATGCTGTGAACACCAGGAAAAGATTCAAGGGGTCCATTTTTCATGTTCTTTTTGCTACTGCCCAAATGGAGGTGCTTACTTTGCCGCTCCACCAGTTCCTTCCCATTCAAGAAATCAAATGTGTACAAAGAACTTTCCATGTGTGAAAGGTACCCAATGCTGCCATACAAATAGGAACGCTATATCCATCCTCCTCAAGACCCAGAACGCTGAGTTCAACCACACCCAGTCTATCTTCACTCTACCCCTCCTGATGTGTCTGATTCCTGTTTCTCCATCTGTGCTCCTTTTGACACCTGATTTACCCAGACATCCAACTCATGGAAGGAAAGGACAGGAGAGGGCATTCCCACAGCACCCATGCCTCCCTCTCTCCTTGGCGGCACGAATGTACCACATGGAGGAAACAATCTCCTGTCTGAACCTGGGCAAAAGGACAATTTTATTCACTTGTGTACTTTCCTGGACTAGCACAATAATTGCCTTCTCCGAGTGGAAACTCAGTCAACACCAAATGCATATGCAAAGATTAAACAAAGACCAGTCAAGTCTCCCTTTGAATTATAACCCTGGTAACAGGTTTTGGAGGAAATTCAACTAAAAAGTAAAATGAACTTCAAGATTCTGGATGGCTTCCCATCCATATTTGACTAATTCATCCTTCCTCAAAAGAACACATTTTCTCTTTCTCTCCATCCCCTCCTTTTCTGTCCTTCCCCTTCCCCATCTCTCTGTTTCACACACACAACTTCTATTTAAACATAAATATACAAGAAACATACAAGAAATATACTTTTCTATTATTCAGTTACCCTGCTTCCTCTTGCTGTGAAAGCAGCATATATGAGATAACAACAAAAGAAAAATTGTCTGACTCTATTATTCTCATCATGAGAGGACAGGGCCATTGAGAGAAGGGGAAGGCCAGAGCATGGCTGGCAGCATTGAATGCTCTGCTATTTAGCAAGACAAAGCAAAGGTAACATTTCTTGCACATCAAGAATTCAAGCATTATTACATGGCATGTACATTCCAACTTCCTTGATTATTAGGTTGTAATTCTAAGGCATCTGACCTTGACAGGAGAGGATAAGCGAAGATTTTCTCGACTGCTATTTAGAAGGAGTGATGAATGCATTTTCTTCTTAATTTTGTTTTTATGAGGAAACCAAACAGGAGCTCCTTTCCCACTGATTAAGCAATCATCAGCCAATCACTCTGAGCCTGAAAAGTTGACTCGAAATGCCATTACTTCCCTAAAATGCTTGAGTGTTAAGAGATGAAGGTATGATGAACTGGGCCTTTATAATTACCAGCAGTCTAAAGAGTAAGGAGAAAATGGTGATGTAGGAAGATTCCGAACTTACCTCCTCCAATGGACACAATAAATCTACAACTACATATAGAATCATCCCCATTGAAATGGACCTGACTGGATGAAAAGAAAGGGAAAGTGTGAGTCACTCAGTTGTGTCCAACTGTTTGACAATACATGGATTGCAGCCCCCCAGGCTCCTCTGTCCATGGAATTCTCCAGGCAAGAATACTGGAGTGGTTTGCCATTTCCTCCTCCAGGGGATCCTCCCCCAACCACGGGGACTGAACTCAGGTCCTCTGCATTGCAGGCAGATTCTTTACCACCTGAGCCACAGCACTTACTTCCAATGAGAAGAGCCTACAAATGAAGGGCAGAAGGACAGCACTGAGATGGGGAGCCGAGGAAGAGGCACCGTCTTATCAACGGGAGAACACCTGCCAGCCATGGGGATTCACAATTGGGAGGGATCGCAAAGGTGCTTTTTTACTCCTTTCCCCACGTTTTATACTTCTGATGACATGTTTTACATTTTTAAGTTTTATACATACCTTAACAAATTGTTATGATTTGTTAAGTTAATTATGTTAATGTTAAGTTAATGTTAGTTAATTATGTTAATGTTAAGTTAATGTTAGTTAATTTTGGTACTGTTAACTTTTAAACTTCATACCTGCTTTATAAGCGACTGATTCACTACATTTATTACATACGTTCCTTTTCCAGAGAAATTTTTCATTTTGTATGTTTTATTACTATCAATTAGTGGCAATTTTTCAGTTTCAGTTCAGTCACTGAGTCATGTCCAGCTCTTTGCAACCTCATGGACTGCAGCACACCAGGCATTCCTGTCCATGACCAACTCCTGAAGCTTATTCAAACTCATGTCCATCAAGTCAGTGATGACATCCAACATTTCCATCTGTTGTCGTCCCCTTCTCTTCCCACCTTCAATCTTTCCCAGCATCAGGGTCTTTTCCGATGAGTCAGTTCTTCACATCAGGTGGCCAAAGTATTGGAGTTTCAGCTTCAGTATCAGTCCTTCCAATGAATATTCATGACTGATTTCCTTTAGGATTGACTGGTTTGATCTCCTTGCAGCCCAAGGAACTCTCAAGAGTCTTCTCCAACACCATCGTTCAAAACCATCGATTCTTCAGCACTCAGCTTTCTTTCTGGTCCAACTCTCACGTCCATACACAATCACTGGAAAAACCACAGCTTTGACTAGGCAGACCTTTCTTGGAAAAGTAATGTCTTTGCTTTTTAGCATGCTGTCTAGCTTGGTCACAGATTTTCTTCCAAGGAGTGAGTGTCTTTTAATTTCATGGCTGCAGCCACCATCTGCAGTGATTTTGGAATCCAAGGAAACAGTCTTTCACTGTTTCCATTGTTTCCCCATCTAGTAAAGTAATGCTCAAAAGTCTCCAAGCCAGGCTTCAGCAATACGTGAACCATGAACTTCCTGATGTTCAAGCTGGTTTTAGAAAAGGCAGAGGAACCAGAGATCAAATTGCCAACATCTGCTGGATCATAGAAAAAGCAAAAGAGTTCCAGAAAAACATCTATTTCTGCTTTATTGACTATGCCAAAGCCTTTGACTGTGTGGATCACAAGAAACTGTGGAAAATTTTTCAAGAGATGGGAATACCAGACCACCTGACCTGCTTCTTGAGAAACCTATATGCAGGTCAGGAAGCAACAGTTAGAACTGGACATGGAACAACAGACTGGTTCCAAATAGGAAAAGGAGTATGTCAAGGCTGTATATTGTCACCCTGCTTATTTAACTTATATGCAGAGTACATCATGAGAAATGCTGGACTGGAAGAAGCACAAGCTGGAATCAAGATAGCTGGGAGAAACATCAATAACCTCAGATATGCAGATGACACCACCCTTATGGCAGAAAGTGAAGAAGAACTAAAAAGCCTCTTGATGAAAGTGAAAGAGGAGTGTGGAAAAGTTGGCTTAAAACTCAACATTCAGAAAACTAAGATCATGGCATCCGGTCCCATCACTTCATGGGAAATAGATGGGGAAACAGTGGAAACAGTGTCAGACTTTATTTTGGGGGGCTCCAAAATCACTGCAGATGGTAACTGCAGCCATGAAATTAAAACACACTTACTCCTTGGAAGAAAAGTTATGACCAACCTAGATAGCACATTCAAAAGCAGAGACATTACTTTGCCAACAAAGGTCTGTCTAGTCAAGGCTATGGCTTTTCCAGTGGTCATGTATGGATGTGAGAGTTGGACTGTGAAAAAAGCCTAGCGCTGAAGAACTGATGCTTTGGAAGTGTGGTGTTGGAGAAGACTCTTGAGAGTCCCTTGGACTGCAAGGAGATCCAACCAGTCCATTCTGAAGGAGATCAGCCCTGGGTGTTCTTTGGAAGGAATGATGCTAAAGCTGAAGCTCCAGTACTTTGTCCACCTCTTGCGAAGAGTTAACTCATTGGAAAAGACTCTGATGCTGGGAGGGATTGGGGGCAGGAGGAGAAGGGGACGACCCAGGATGAATTGGCTGGATGGCATCACTGACTCGATGGGCGTGAGTCTGAGTGAACTCCGGGAGTTAATGATGGACAGGGAGGCCTGGCGTGCTGCGATTCACGGGGTTGCAAAGTGTTGGGCACAACTGAGCAACTGAACTGAACTGAACCAAGAAAAAGAATCAAAGAGGACTCAAAATCAGAAATCAAAGAAAAAAATGTATAACAGATAACACAAAAATACAAAGGATCGTAAGAGTCTACAACAAATAATTATACACCAACAAAAGAGGCAACTTATAAAAAATGGTTAAAGTTCTACAAATGTACAATCTTCCAAGAATGAATCAGGAAGAAATAAAAAATCTGAATAGACTGAATACTAGCAAGGACCTTAAGACCCAAAAATCTCCCAACAAACAAATGCCAGGACTAGATGGATTCACTTTTGAATTCTACAGATCACTCAAAGATCATCTATGGATCACTCTATAGATCATTTTCAACTCTTCAAAAAACTGAAGAGGAATGAAGCCTTCCAAACATTTCATGAAGCAGACTTATCCTTATACCGGACAAGGACAATATAAGAAAAGAAAACTATAGGCAATATTCCTGGTGAAAACAGACACAAAAATTTTCAACAAAATATTAGTAAACTGAATATAACTATTTTAAAAGGATCATATATCATGTAGTATTTATTAGAGGGATATGAAGATGGTTTGATATACACAAACCAATCAATATGATATTATCACATTAACAAAAAGAAAGATAAAAATCATAAGATTATCTCAAGAGGTACATAAAAAGCTTTAAAGAAAACTCAACATCCATTTATGATAAAAGTTCTCAACAATGCAGGTATAGAGCGGAATGTACCTCAATATAATAAAGGCCATATGTGATAAGCCCATAGTTAACATCATACTCAACAGTGAAAAGCTTAAAGCTTTTCCTCTAAGATCAGGAAGAAGACAGGGATGCCCATTCTCACCAGTTTTATTGAATATTTTATTGGAATTCCTAACCACAACAATTAAGACAGGAAAAAAAAATAGTAGGCATTCAAATTGGAAAGGAAGAAATAAAACTGTCACTAATTGCAGATGACCTGATACTGTATATACAAAACCCCAAAGATTTCATCAAAAACTGTTAGAAATAATCAATGAATTCAGTAACGTAACAGGATACAAAATTAATACAGAGTAATCTGTGATGTTTCTATACACCAATAACAAACTAGCAGAAAGAGAAATTAAGGAAAAAATCTCATTTTCAATTACATCGAAAAGAATAAAATATCTGGGAATAAATTTAACCAAGGAGGTGAAGGACATATACATTGAAAACTGTAAGACACTGATGATAGAAACTGAAGATACAAATGAATGGCAAGATATTCTATGTTCATGGACTGAAAGAATATTGTTAAAATGTCCCTACTACCCAAAACAAAGCAATCTACAGACCCAACACAATCTGTACCAAAAGTCTAATGGCATATTCCACAAAACTAAAACATATAATTCTAAAATTTGAAAGGAAATGCCAATGACCCCAAATAGTCAAAACTATTCAAGAAAGAACAAATCTGAAATCACATTTCCTGATTTCAAACCATAGCACAAAACTGTGATCATGAAAATGGCATAGTACTAGCAGAAAGTGGACATACACATCCGTGGAACAGAATTTAGAGCCAAGAAATAAACTCATACATATATGGACAAATGATTTATGATAAAAGAGCAAAGAACATATAATGAAGAATGGATAGTTTCTTCAAAAATAGTTCTGGGAAAGTGGACAGCTACATTTGAAAAATGAATTTAGACCACTATCATATACCATGCACAAAAATTAACTCAAAATGGAACACTTCAATGTAAGACCTGAAACCATAGGTTTCAGAAGAAAACATAGGTAGTAACCTCATTGTCATCAATCTTATTGATGCTTTTGTGGATCTAACTCTGAAGACCAGGGAAACAAAAACAAATAGTACTATATCAAACTAAAAATCTTCTGCACAGTGAAGGCAAATATCAAAATGAAAAGGAAACTATGGAATGTGAGAAGAAATTCTCAAACTATATATCCAATATGGGGTTAATATCCAACATATGTGGAGAACTCATATAACTCAACAAGTAAAAAAGTTAAAACTGCATTAAAAATGGGCAGGTGATTGGAATAAACATGTTTCCAAAGAAGACCTACAGATGAACAACAGGCAGAGGAAAAGGTATTCCACATCACTAATTATAAGGAAAATACAAATGAAAACTACAATGAGATCACACCTGGTAAAATGGTTATTAAGAAGACAATTAACAAACGTTAAAGACAACATGGAGAAAAGGGATCCATCACACACCGCTGGTGTGACTGCATATTAATGCAGCCACCATGGAAAATGGTATGGAGGGTCATCAAAAACATTAAGACTAGAACTACCACACGGCCAATGTATCTACCCGAAGAATATGCAAATGTTAACTCAAAAGATATCCACACCCCTATGCTCACTGCAGCCTTATTTACAGTAACCAAGATATGGAAACAACCGGAGTGCCCATCAACAGACAAATGGATAAAGAAACCGTGAGACAGATATGGACACAATGGAATACTACTTAGCCGTGAAAAGAATGAAACCCCGCCATTTGCGATGACATGGACAAGGTATGCTATATGAGATAAGTCACACAGGGAAACACAAATACCATGTGATTTCATTCATATGTGAAATCTAACAACAACCACCAAAAAAACACATTAACAAACAAAAGAACAAACTCACAGGTACAGAGATCAGGTTACTGGTTACCAGAGGGGAAGGGGTTGGCTGTGGGTAAAAACTCGTATAGGAGGAAAGCTGCATTGTGACGAATGGCAACTAGACTCGTGACGGTGACCCCCTGGCACTACACACAGGTCGTCCCTCAGGTGCCTGAGGCCGAGTGGTGGTGTCGTTTCCCTCAGGTCCTGTGCTCAGTCCCTCAGTCGTGTCCAACTCTTTGGGACCCTTGGGACTGTAGCCCACCAGGCTCCTCTGTCCATGGGGTTTTCCAGGCAAGAATACTGGAGAGGGTTGCCATTTCCTCCTTCAGGGGATCTTCCCGACCCAGCGCTCAAACCTGGGTCTCTCTCGTCTCCTGCACTGCAGGTGGGTCCTTTGCAACTGAGCCATCAGAAAAGCCCCATGATGCTGTATATCTAAAACATATAAATGATAATAGTAATGATAAGTGAAGAATATGGAGGCTCACCAACTAGAGATGCTCTTCTCTTGCTGTGGAGTGTCCCAATCAGAAGAGCTAACACATCGGCAGTCAAAGTCACGCTTCTCTCCCTGAGACCAGGCCAGGAATTGGACAACAACAGTTTTACAGATAAGAGCATACTCTGTCTCCAAGGTCAGGTTTACTTTCCACCAGTAAGAAATGTCTGCAGGAACTGTAACTGCTGCTCACTGTTGATGCAGGTTTTTACAGCTACCTTCTGCTCCGGGCCACCTATGAGTCATTTAAAGATAGTTTTGATGCTCCCAACTTTTTTGGTAACCAGACATGATCCAAAGAGGGCATGATGACATATTAGTCTTCAAAGCAAGCCACGTTATTTACACAACAAGGAAATGGAAAAAAATGCTCACGCAACTGAAAAAAAAAAAGGAAAACCACAGAAAGGCACACACGAAAGGAAAAAGAAGATCTCAAGCTTTTAAACTCTAATTTTGTTATGCAACTTATGGTTTCAACTTTACTCATCCAGTGACCATCCCATCATCTGCATGAGATTAAAAAATGAACTACTAGGGAACACTTGAAACCCGCCCCCCCCCCCCAAATATACATATGCTTTAAACACTCAAGGACAAGGCGAAGACCAGCCTTAATGGAGGAAGTAGAAATTCTTCTCTGGTCAGAATTCAGCCCCAAACAGACTAAAGAAAACATATTGCTTCTTTTTGGCAAAAGCACTGGAACTATGGCCTCAAGGGCAAAGTCTTACACCAAGAACATCCTGAATACTGTCTCAGTCCTTTCTTTCCTCTGTGCAAATGTTAGTTGTTGTTGGTGTTGAGTCACTAAGTCGTATCTGACTCTTTGCAACCCCACGAACTGCAGCACACCAGGCTTCCCTGTCCTTCACTATCTCCCGGAGTTTGCTCAAACTCATGTCTACTGTGGAGAAGGCAATGGCAACCCACTCCAGTACTCTTGCCTGGAAAATCCCACGGACGGAGGAGCCTGGTGGGCTGCCATCCATGGGATCGCAAAGAGTCGGACACGACTGAAGCGACTTAGCAGCAGCAGCATCCATTGAGTTGGCAACGCCATCCAATCATTTCATCTTCTGTCGCCCCCTTCTCCTACTGCCCTCAATCTTTCCCAGCATCAGGCTCTTTTCTAGTGAGTTGGCTCTTCACATCAGATGGCCAAAGGATTGGTGCTTCAGCTTCAGCATCAGTCCTTCCAATGAATACTCACACTTGGCTTCCTCTAGGATTGACCGGTTTGATCTCCTTGCTGTCCAAGGGACCCTCCGGTGTGTTCTCCAGCACCACAGTTCTAAAGCATCAATTCTTTGGCTCTCAGCCTTCTTTATGGTCCTATTCCTACAACCATACATGACTACTGATACTGACACCCTATCTGTTTCCTGGGGTCCTTCTTGCCATCTGACTCCAGAGTACAGGCTGATGTCCCCCAGAGCACTTTCTGTTGTGGTTGTTGTTGTCGTTAATCTTTACAATGCTGTGTTGGTTTCTGGCATACAACAAAGCGAATCAGCCATAATGACACATATATCCCCTCCCTCCAGGTCATCACAGAGTATCACACCGGGCTCCCTGCACTCCGCAGTACAGTCTCACCAGCTACTTTAACGAACTCAAGTTACATGCCTTCTTATGATCACTCTGTGGCTAATTTCTCACTACACAAGTTCAACTGGATGGGAGTAAAGGAGCAACACCCACCTTCAGATCCAGCAGTCATCCCCCTGCACACACACAACCAGCTAAGGTCCTGCTTTGCAAGTGTGTTTGTTGTTCAGCTGTGTCTGACTTTCTGCGACCCCATGGACTGTGGCCCACCATCTTCCTCTGTCCATGGAAATCTCCAGGCAAGAATACTGGAGTGGGCTGCTACTTCCTTCTCCAGGGGATCTTCCTGACCCAGGGACTGAACCCGGGTCTCGAGCATTGCAGGCAGATTCTTGAGGATTGCAGGGAAGCCCCAGAATTGTGCTTCCCTCACTTCTGGTAGACAATGTGGACGTAGATTAAAATGACTTCAATCTACGTCCTTTTCTATCCTTGGCTGGCAGGCAACCTAAGTAGACTGTCATCAAACAGTGCTTCTAGAAAGTTTGTCTTAGGCATGGGGTTCCCTGAGGTCAGGGGGCTCACCACAGGACAACGGGGATGGCAAAAGACAGTGGTAGAGTCCACATGTGGCTGCTGCGGAGGAAGAGGGGAGGGAGAAGAGACCAGGCAGAAGTGTGCAGAAGTGCTGATCTGAATTAAACCCTGTGTGGCACAGCCAAGGGAAAGGCAGGATTCAACAGCCTTCCTCCCCCTCCTCCCCACCCCACCCTCCCCACTGGCCCCATCTTTAATCAAATGTACGGAGCCATCTGAAAAACAGTATCAGCTTTGAAGGTTTGTTTAATGCTAAAATCATTACCCTTACTATTAGGCATTTGATTACTGATTCTTTCATTTTAAAGAAATCAAATTTTCAGGTAAGCTGTAGGTACAAAACAGGCATTTTCGCACATCTGGTATAGACACTAATGCCACCAATCCACAGCAAGAAATCATTCTAGATTTAAAACAAAAGCCCCCGCTTAGCCTCCTTTGTATCACAGGAACTATAAAATAGTCTAAAATAGTCAAGGCCGTGCAACCAGCTGTGGGAATTTAGTACCCCTTGGGCTTTCATAAAACCAATTTCCCCTCCTTTTATTTTCCTTTACTTTTTTCTTTTGATCTTTTTTTTCTTCTTCCTTGAAGAGCTATGAAGAGGCAAAAATGAGGTGGGGATGGGGCAAGAGACCTATGAATCAAACCAGACTGGATTTCACGAGTCAAGAGCACATTCTTTTCCTTGGGTAGTCTTCAGAATAAAAGAAAAAAGGGAAAACCTCAAATTCATAAGTTTTAGTTCAATGCTATTGCTTAATGTGGCTGCTGCTGCTGCTAAGTCGCTTCAGTCGTGTCAGACTGTGTGTGACCCCACAGATGGCAGCCCACCAGGCTCCCTGTCCCTGGGATTCTCTAGCCAAGAACACTGGAGTGGGTTGCCATTTCCTTCTCCAATGCATGAAAGTGAACAGTGAAAGTGAAGTCGCTCAGTCGTGTCCAACTCTTTGAGACTCCATGGACTGCAGCCTACCAGGCTCCTCCGTCCATGGGATTTTCCAGGCGAGAGTACTGGAGTGGGGTGCCATTGCCTTCTCCAGCTTAATGTGGAATTAATGTGGAGTTAAATGCAATCCTAAAGGAAATTAACCCTGAATACTCATTGGAAGGACTAACACTGAAGCTGGAAGCTCCAATATTTTGGCCACTTGATGCGAATGGTTGACTCACTGGGAAAGACCCTGATGCTGAGAAACACTGAGGGCAAGAGGAGAAGGGAGTGACAGAGGATGAGGTGGTTGGATGGCATCACTGACTCAATGGACGTGAACTTGGGCAAACTCCAGGAGATAGCGAAGGACAGGGAGGCCTGGCGTGCTGCAGTTCACGGAGTTGCAAAGAGTCAGACACGACTGAGCGACTGAATAACAACGACAAAATACAGTCTGAACAAAATAGCATCACTTGTCAAGTTATAAGACTTTGAGAGGGTCAAAAGCATTTTGCTTATTTCTTCCCATAGCTATTTGCCAGGCCATCTTAGACTGCAAGACTTCATGAGGTGGCGACATCCATCTGGGTCTAGTGTAGTGCTTATCTCTCCAGCATTTAATGCTCTATCCCTTCAGTGGACATCTGGAGAGCTTGGGAAAATGCATGATTTTTTCCCATAAAATGCACTGAAATCAAGGGCTCCCTGGGATGGTAACAGAGGCTGAGTAAAATAAGAATTTAATACATTCATTTGAGAACATGAGTGCTGGGTTAGGGGAAAAAAAAAAAAAAACTTCAACACGTTTATTCACAGCAGAGCTTGCTGCAGAATGTGAGATGCAGTGGGAATTTCTAAGTGAGAGATACGGTGAGCCATATTTCCCAAGACTTCAGTTCAGTTCAGTCGCTCAGTCATGTCTGACTCTTTGCGACCCCATGAATCGCAGCACGCCAGGCCTCCCTGTCCATCACCAACTCCCGGAGTTCACTCAGACTCATGTCCATCAAGTCGGTGATGCCATCTAGCCATCTCATCCTCTGTCATCCCCTTCTCCTCCTGCCCCCAATCCCTCCCAGCATCACAGTCTTTTCCAATGAGTCAACTCTTAGCATGAGGTGGCCAAAGTAATGGAGTTTCAGCTTTCCCAAGACTTACCTGACCACTAAAACTCCTCACAGTTGCATGTGTGCTAAGTTGCTTAGTTGTGTCCGACTCTTTGCAACCTTATGAACTGCAGCCCGCCAGCCTGCTCTGTCCGTGGGATTCTCCAGGCAAGAATACTGGAGTGGGTTTCCATGCTCTCCTCCAGGGGATCTTCCCAACTCAGGGATCGAACCCATGTCTTTTACAACTCCTGCATTGGCAAGTGGGTTCTTTATGACTAGCGCCACCTGGGAAGCCCCTTCTTGGGGTTATATATCACTAATCAATGTTCTATAAAACCTAAGTAGGAGGTGAAAAATGGACCACGTATTTGCAACCCAATCATGCATATTTACAAAATGGTTTGCCTAAGTTCTTAAATAGCAGCTGGAGGTGTGTGGATACCAAGAACTTGAGTGCCTGGGAGAGGAGGGTGGAGAGCAAGTTTCTGCCCTTTCTTTGGTCAGGTAAGCTGCTATTGAGTTCCTGGGCACCCAGTTACCTTCCAACGCAAACCTGAGTCCCTCTCTCAGCTTTATTCATTCTTAGCTGTGGCATGGGGGATCCTTTTTTATTTTTCTCTTTAGTAGAAGGATGTGGGATCCAGTTCCCCCAAAAGGGACTGAACCTGGGCCTCCTGCACGGGGAGTACAGGGTCTTAGCTGCTAGACCACCAGGGAAGTCCCTTCACCTACCCTGAATCTGCAGTCCCCTTTATCCACAGGAGTAGGGAATCTTCTCCACTTTCCCAGTTTTACCTACCATCCGTATGCTGTGTGCTTAGTCACTCAGTCATGCCCAATTCTTTGCAACCCTTTGGACTGGAGCCCACCAGGTTTCTCTGTCCATAGGGTTTTCCAAGCAAGAATACTGGAGTGGGTTGCCATTTTCCTTTTTCAGGGTGTCTTCCTGACCCAGGGATTGAATCGTGTCTCTTTTATCTCCTGCACTGCAGGTGGATTCTTTACCTGCTGATCCATCAGGGAAGAGCTGTATGCTAATGGATCCCAAATTAATAACTATAGTTAGCCACCTTAAACATTTCTGAAGCAAAGAGAAGAAAAGAAAGGAAAGAAAACAAGGAGAGAAAAGGAGAGAAGAGTGGACTCTCCAGGGCTGGCCATGCAGCAGAGAAACTGTTCCTATCCCATGGAGCATCAAATCGGGCCTGGCCTCCTGCTTCTCCATAAACCTGATCCTCCATTTCTGCTCCCAGTTTCCTCTGTAGACGTCAGCACTCCTCTAGCTTCCCAAAGAAGAAATCTCAGACTCATTCTGTTCTCCACCACTGCCCTCAGAACCTTCCATGCAGTTAAACTCCAAGCTTGGCTGCTTTTACCAACAAGATTCCAATTCTCCCTTTTAGCCTGGACAACTCAAAAAAGTCTCCCTTTAAATAGTGTGCATGCCTCTGGCCACGTTCCACCCTCAAACCCATCCCCAGAGAACCTGGTGAAACACAAAACTGACTCCATCAAGTGTGTGTGCTCAGTTGCTTCAGACGCGTCCGACTCTTCGTGATCCCATGGACTGTAGCCCGCCAGGCTCCTCTGCCCATGGGATTCTCCAGGCGAGAATTCTGGAGTAGGTAACCAGCTCATTCTCCAGGGGACCTTCCCGACCCAGGGATTGAACCTGAGTCTCCTACGTCTCCTGCATTGGCAGGCGGGTTCTTTACCACTAGCGCCACCGGGGAAGCCCTGTCCCCATCACATGTGTAATCAAAACCCTTCATCAGCACCCTATCATCTAGAGGCCAAAGCCCCAACTCCCTAACTCAGGCTCCCATGCAGCCTCTGCCCAACGCCCAGCCTCACCATCAGGGGCCCGTACCTCAAGTGGTCTGGAAACTGCTCCTGACTTCCTGCTGTGCCAGAGTTATTTCTGACCTTGGTACTTCTGTCCATGCTGTCCCCTCATCCTCAGCTTCATCCTGAAGTATTCAGCTCAGGCACGCTCTCCTCCAGGAAGCCTTCTCTGGCCCTGGCTAGTCTAGCAATCCATTCCCAGCATTTCTGTGATACTCTGTAACTTGCTACCCTCATAGGCTGCCTCACTCTTACTCATATATTTATTTTAAACTGAAGTATAGTGGATATATTTATTTTTAAGTGTTTTTAAATCTGGACCATTTCCAAAGTCTTCACTGAATTGGTTGCTGTGGAAGAAAGTAATTATCTTATAATTAAAATAACTTTTTTAGAAGTGAAAGTAAACAGGTTAGTTGTTCAGTCATGTCTGACTGATTCTTTGCGACCCCATGGACTGCAGCCAGCCAGGCTCCTCTGTCCATGGGATTTCCCAGGCAAGAATACTGGAGTGGGAAAATGAGTATACTACACAAAGCAATCTACAGATTCGGTGCAACCCCTGTCAAGCTACCAACGCTATTTTTCACAGAACTAGAACAAACAATTTCACAACTTGTATGGAAATACAAAAAGTCCTCGAATAGCCAAAGCAATCTTGAGAAAGAAGAATGGAACTGGAGGAATCAACCTGCCTGACTTCAGGCTCTACTACAAAGCCACAGTCATTAAGACAGTATGGTACTGGCACAAAGACAGAAATATAGATCAATGGAACAAAATAGAAAGCCCAGAGATAAATCCACGCACCTATGGACACGTTATCTTTGACAAAGGAGGCAAAAATATACAATGGAGGAAAGACAATCTCTTTAACAAGTGGTGCTGGGAAAACTGGTCAACCACTTGTAAAAGAATGAAACTAGAACGCTTTCTAACACCATACACAGAAATAAACTCAAAATGTATTAAAGATCTAAATGTAAGACCAGAAACTGTAAAACTCCTAGAGGAAAACATAGGCAGAACACCCTCTGACATAAATCACAGCAAGATCCTCTATGACCCACCTCCCAGAGTAATGGAAATAAAAGCAAAAATAAACAAATGGGATCTAATTAAACTTAAAAGCGTTTGCACAATGAAGGAAACTATAAGCCAGGTGAAAAGACAGCCTTTGGAATGAGAGAAAATAATAGCAAACAAAGCAACTGACAGAGAATTAATCTCAAATATATACAAGCAGCTCATGCAGCTCAATACCAGAAAAATGAATGACCCAACCAAAAAACGGGCCAAAGAAGTAAACAGACATTTCTCCAAAGAAGACATGCAGATGGCTAACAAACCCAGGAAGAGATGCTCAACATCACTCATTATCAGAGAAATGAAAGTCAAAACCACAATGAGGTACCATCTCACGCCGGTCAGAATGGCTGCCATCAAAAAGCCTACAAACAATAAATGCTGGAGAGGGTGTGGAGAATAGGGAATCCTCTTACACTGTTGGTGGGAATGCAAACTAGTACAGCCACTATGGAGAACAGTGTGCAGATTCCTTAAAAAACTGCAAATAGAACTGCCTTAAGATCCAGCAACCCCACTGCTGTACATATACACAGAGGAAACCAGAATTGAAAGAGACACGTGTACCCCGATGTTCATCGCAGCACTGTTTATAATAGCCAGGACATGGAAGCAACCTAGATGTCCATCAGCAGATGAATGGATAAGGAAGTTGTGCTACATATACACAATGGAGTATTACTCAGCCATTAAAAAGAATAGATTTGAATCAGTTCTAATGAGGCGAATGAAACTGGAGCCTATCATACAGATTGAAGTAAGTCAGAAAGAGAAACACCAGTATATTAACAGTATATATATTACAGTATATTAACACATATATATGGAATTTAGAAAGATCGTGATGATGACCCTATACGCAGGACAGCAAAAGAGACACAGATGTAAAGAACAGACTTTTGGACTCTGTGGGAAAAGGCGAGGGTGGAATGATTTGAGAGAACAGCATTGAAACATATATATTACCATATGTGAAATAGAAAAAAAAAAATACTAGAGTGGGTTGCCATTTCCTCCTCCAGGGGATCTTCCTGACCCAGAGATCAAACCTGGGTCTCCTGCATTGGCAGACGGATTCTTTACCACTGAGCCACCAGGGAAGCCCTAGTTCCTCTATCGCTGCTGTTTTTGTTTTGGTTTGTTGGCTAAGAGTCATATAGGACCGTAGCTCACTGACCAGGAATCAAACCTGCACCCCAAGCACTGGAAGGCAAAGTCTTACCCACAGGTCCACCAAGGAAGGCCCCTCTCTCTTCCTTGAGGGTGTGCCTCATCCTTGAGGGCAGAAGCAATGATTACCTCTGCATACTGTCACCCTGCTTATTTAACTTAAGCAGAGTACATCATGTGAAATGCTGAGCTGGATAAATTACAAGCTGGAATCAAGATTGCAGGCAGAAATATCAACAACCTCAGATATGTGGATGATGCCTCTTTAATGGCAGAAAGTGAAGAGGAAGTAAAGAGCCTCTTAATGAGGGTGAAAGAGGAGAGTGAAAAAGCTGGCTAAAAACTCAACATTCAAAAAACTAAGATCCTGGCATCTGGTCCCATCACTTTATGGCAAATAGAAGGGGAAAAAGTGGACACAATGACAGATTTTATTTTCCTGGGCTCCAACATCACTGGGAATGATGCCTGCAGCCATGAAATTAAAAGACACTTGCTTCTTGAAAGGAAAACTATGACCAACCTAGATAGCATATTAAAAAGCAGAGACATTACTTTGGTGATAAAGGTCTGTATAGTCAAAGCTATGGTTTTTCTAGTAGTCATGTACAGATGTGAGAATTGGACCATAAAGAAGACTGAGTGCCAAAGAATTGATGCTTTTGAACTGTGGTGTTAGGAAAGACTCTTGAGAGTCCCTTGGACAATGAGGAGATCAAACCAGTCAATCCTAAAGGAAAAAAAACCCTAATACTCACTGCAAGGACTAATCATGAAGCTGAAGCTCCAATACTTTGGCCACTTGATATGAAGAGCCTACTCACTGGAAAAAATCCTGATGCTGGGAAAGAATGAAGGAGAAAGCAGAAGCGGGCAGCTGAAGATGAGAGGGTTAGATAGCACCACTGACTCAATGGATATGAATCTGGGCAAACTCCAGGAGACAGCGAAGGAAGGGGAGCCTGGTGTGCTGCAGTCCATGAAGTCACAGAGAGTTGGACATGACTTAGCAAATGAACAACAGCAACAACCAAGTTCTGAGCACCGTGCCAATTACATCAGAGGCGACCAATGAAATGTCTACACCATAACAAGCTATGACAAGCACAGACCCACTAACCCAACCTTGTCTCTGAGTTCCTGCCCACCTCTAAGAACCATGGCCAAGCTCTAGGTAATGGCCATGGGTAAGTCATATCAATTTGCCATACTCAAGAGATTACTCCAATATAAACTTCACTAATCTGGCTGGCCTTTCCAAGCTAGTCTTAATTAATGAGGTTTTATCTGTTGAGATGCTTCACAAAGAGTTTTTTGGACTGAATTATTCTGATTGTGCCACAGTTCTCTGTCACTTTTCATGGATGGAGCCTTCAACAGAAATGACAGAGTTTACAATTTTTGCAGAGTTCCTGTTGAGGATATTTCTAGGCAGAATATTAGAGCCACCTGTTTTCACTCAATCATAACTCCCTTCCTCAGCCAAACTTATTTAAGCTTGGTCCCAGTCCTATTTTTTTTTTCTTTCTTTGGGAATAATTTGAGGGGAAAAAAAAACCCCATTTAGCCATTTTGGAGTGAGAGGAGATTGAAAATGATTAAAAGATACTTTACATTGAAGGTGTAACTGCTTTTGGCTCAGAATAACCAACATAATTCAAAAATGCATTCAAACTACATTTCAATTTAGTATCTAGCTTACTCTTCCTGATGAAATCACTGTCTAACCAGCTTAAAGCAAAATAAAATATTTTTCAGTTAAAAAGGACTAAAGCTATCACTTCCGAGTGAAGGCAATCAGCGTAGTATTTTAGCAGAACATCATGATTATTATAATACATAATAAAAATAAACACTTCTGCCATTGGGGTCCTTGGCTCTGCAGAGGAAAGAAGGGAGCTTGACCCATGGGCTTGTAATGTAGATTAAACACACAATATGAGCCACACAAGCTTCACAGGTTAGAGTTAATTAACATTTTATCCCAAGCAAAGGAGGAAAAGGGAAAGAAAAATAAAATCAATATTAAGAGAATAAAAATTCACTTCAAACCTTATAGGAGACATCTGTAATGTGAGTATAACTGAAAAGACATCACCAAGCCCAATCTGATACCCCTTCCTCGTGCCCCTACTCAGCCAGCCCTTAAAAACAGCATATGTGTGGTTGATTCTTACAGACTCACGAAGCCAATGGCAGACCTGCCAAGAGACCCCAGAGAGATCAGATGAATCCCGGGACTCATTCCTGTTTTATGACTGACTCTTCTCTCTTTTGTCTTCCCTTTATGACTAGGCTTCCCAGGTGGGGCAGTGGTAAAGAATCCACCTGCCAATTCAGGAGATCCAAGGTTTCATCCCTGAATCTGGAAGATCTCCTGGAGGAAGAAATGGAAACCCACTCCAGTACTTTCACCTGGAAAATTCCATGCATAGAGGAGCCTGGCAGGCTACAGTCCACAGAGCCACAAAGAGTCAGATACAACTAAACGACTAAGTGTACATGCAGTCCTTATGACAAAGTGTCTGACGACAGAAAACACACTGAACCTAGATTCATCACACACCACCTCTACCCTCTTTTTTTAAAAAAAACTGAAGTATAGTTGATTTATAGTATATTAGCAATGGCACCCCACTCCAGTACTTCTGCCTGGAAAATCCCATGGACGGAGGAGCCTGGTAGGCTGCAGTCCATGGGGTCGCTAAGAGTCAAGCACGACTGAGCAGCTTCACTTTCACTTTTCACTTTCATGCATTGGAGAAGGAAATGGCAACCCATTCCAGTGTTCTTGCCTGGAGAATCCCAGGGACGGGGGAGCCTGGTGGGCTGCCGTCTATGGAGTCGCACAGAGTCGGACACGACTGAAGCGACTTAGCAGCAGCAGCAGCAGCTATAGGTATATGACATATGATTCAGTATTTTTATAGATTGATTATACTCCATTTAAAGTTATTAAAAGTAAAGTCTATATTTCCTTGTTACATGCAATGGATCCTTGTTGCCTATTTATTCCACACATGTGCCTCAATGTTCACAGTCACACTGCTTACAACGGACAAGAGATGAACGTAACTGAGAGTCCACCAACAGACGAACGGATAAAGAAGATGTGGGATATGTGCACATGGGGTATTACTTAACATAAAACGTCAAATTTTGTCATTTGCAACAATATGGATAGACCTAGAGGATATTACACCCAGGGAAGTAAGTCAGAGAAAAACATTCCATATTATCACTGACATATGGACTCTAAAAAATAAAATGAATGTACGTAACAAAATAGAACAAACAGACTCACAGAAAACAAACTAGTATTTACTAACAGGTAGAGAGAAGCAGGGAGGGGCAAGATGGGAATATGGGATTAAGAGATACACCATATGCACCCTCAATTCCTTTTAACCAAAGACTATTTGAAATTAATGTATAAACAATTCAGGGCTTCCCAAGTGGCACTAGTGGGAAAGAACCCACCTGCAGGAGACATAAGAGACCTAGGTTCGATCCCTGGGTCAGGAAGATCCCCTAGAAGGGGACATGGTGACTCACTCCAGTATTCTTGCCTGGAGAACCCCATGGACAGAGGAGCCTGGCGGGCTACCGTCCATGAGGTCGCAGAGTCAGACACGACTGAAGCGGCTCAGGAAGCACATATGAACAACTTAGGCTTCTAGAATACACTTTTGTTTTCATAAAAAGGAGCTGCATCTTCTACCAAACACTGAAATACACATGCCACATCAAGAATAAGGTCCTGGCAGCCTCCTACTATTCAGAAATATGCTTTTTAAGTGGACTATCTGCTCCATACTGAAGAACCAATACCAAAACCAGTACACTTGAAAAAAAGACAAAGTGCTAGTAAGTGAAAGCGTAATAAGACATATGTCTCTTAAACCTCGCTCCCAGACTTTCCTAAGTGAGAATCCCCACAAGCATTAAGCTGGCAGATTCTAAAAGCTCAGACGGCGGAGCACAATTCAGGCATCACCACCTATCAACGCCCTGGGCTCACTCACCGGGTTCTCTCTGGCCTTTCGGTCCACACCAGGGAAGCAAGACAAAGCAAGCTCTCCACCTGCCCGTCAGACTGCTCCGGGTGCGACAGAGGCCAGGCTGTACACGGTGACGGCTCACACCACGGACACAAATTACAGCTAATTGCACAGGGACACACGCACAATGTAAAAGACAGCCCGCATCGGAGAGACCAGGCCTGTCCTAAGAGGCGGCTCAGTGTTAGTTAGTCCCTTTCCTGGAACCTTCCCTCCATCCCTGGTGTGGAGGGTAAAACTCTATCCAGGACATGCCTTCATTCCTGGATGTTCAGACTCCATTTCTCACATAAAGTATATGCATCATGGGGGATGGGGAATAAAAATATAAGGATTTTACGTATCCGAAGTCAATCCTAAAGGAAATCAACCCTGAGTATTCATGGGGAAGACTGACGGCAAAGCTGAAGCTCCAAGACTTTGACCACCCAATGTGAAGAGCCAATTCACTGGAAAAGACCCTGATGCTGGGAAAGACTGAGAGCAAAGAGAAGCGGGCAACAGAGGATGAGATGGTTGAATAGCATTATCGATTAAATGGATGTGAGTTTGAGCAAACTTCAGGGAGATAGTGAAGGGCAGGGAAACCAGTGTCCTGCGGTCCCTGAGGTTGCAAACAGTTGGACACGACTTAGCAGTTAAGCAACAAGTAATCTTATACCCTTCTTACTGGGGAACAGTAACAAATATACACACGCACATGTGTGTATATTACAACCATATTTTATATAAATGGTACATAAAATACCTTCTACAGCAAGAGAAAAGACAAATTAGTAATTGCTATGTGAAAGGTCCCATAACCATTTGTGAAGAACAGCATCAGCTCAGTTATTTCCCACACAAAGAACTGAAAGATAATAACCTCTATGCACAAACGAATCCAGGGCTTTACAAACATGTCAGAAGCATCAAAAGGCATTAACGTAAGCCACATCCAACGTGGCAATTTATCCTCAGACTTTGTCTCAATGCTCCCAAGTAAAACCGAGACCCAGTTTTTCAATACACCAAAAGCACTGTCCTTTAAAAAGCTTTTTCATCTCTCTTTGTACCAGAGACTTGTTTTCTAAACACATCGTTCAGATAGCCAACCTGCAGGTTCAACCCCTCAAGAGGCTCCTTGCATCTTAGACATGGAAGGAAAAAAAGAGCTTTAGGGTTATGTTGGGGTGAACTGTGTCCCCCAAAATGGGACACTGAAGCCTCAAATCCAGTATTTGCGGATCCAACCTTATTTTAAATAGATTCTTTGAAGATGCAATCAAGTAAAGATGAGACCATTACGTTGAGTCTTAATCCAATCTGACTGGTACCTTTATAGAAGAAGGGGACAGATATAGACACACAAGTGTCCTGTGAGGACCAAGGCAGGGACTGAAGTGCCGCACCACAGGCTAAGGGGGCCCAAGGTCTGCCTTCCATTGTTGCCAGCAAACTGCCGGAAACTAAGAAGAGACGAGGAAGGACCCAACCCCTCAGCCTGGCCCCTGAGATGTCGGGGGAGCATGGCCCTGCCAAAACTTTAATTTCAGACTTCCAGACTTCAGAACCATAAGCCAACAAATTTGTGTTGATTTAAGCGATACCGTTTGTGGCACTTTCTTATGGCAACCTTCGGAAGCTAACAAGAGGGGCATCTTTCTTTTACCTCCCAAGCAGGACTTCATGAAAATTAATCCTGATAGGGGTCTAGTTGAGCCCATAGAAGCTCCCTCCATACCCTACGGAAGCATTAGTGGCTCAGTTGTGTCTGACCAACTGTTTGCGACTCGCCAGGCTCCACTATCCATGGAATTCTCCAGACAAGGATCCTGGAGTGGGTAGCCAATCCCTTCTCCAGGAGATCTTCCCAACCCAGGGATCAAACCCAGGTCTCCCAGATTGCTGGCAGATTCTTTACCACCTGAGCCACCAGGGGAGCTCCATAACCTACTCCAGTGGATAAAACCCCTTGACACTAGAAATTCGTATCTGTAACTAAGAGAGAAACTTGCTGCAAACTGCCACCTTCAAGCCTGAAAGTATCTTTGGAAACTGCTGAGGTCACCCTGCCTTCCTATCCCCGGGGACTCATCCTGGACGAGGCGATGAAGCAGATCCAGCAATCAACTTCTCACCTGTCATTTGCTTTTTCAGAACACCCAGCTCTAAAGAGCCCCTAGCAACCTGATGTTTTAACAGCCACAGGTATGAGCGCAGAGAGGATGACAGCCCTGGATTATTTAATGAGATCACAGCATGTAACACTAGCATATGGGAAGACTGGACACTCTTGTTGAAGAGACGGCAATGCTGTGTGATATGAAGGCGAGGCCAGTTTGCTCTGTTTGGAACAAAGGCATGTGGGATGTATTCATTAGGACAGGGGACAGCTCTGGAGACACAGGAGCAGAGAACTCACTACAAGAGCCAGTTATGCTTTTAGAGGTCGCATCCCATAATTTTACAGATGAGAAAAACCACGCTCAAGACACATCTTGAGGACTCCACTGCCAGCCCTGACCTAGGCAGGCCTTCTGCCAGACTACTGTCTGTCTGCTTCTCAATCTCCAAAGAGTGGGGTGATGATGTCTCTCCATAATGTGCTTTTTTTTCCCCTCCTTTTGAATTTTTCAAAGCCTTGAACATATGACAGTTGGGATATGCTCTGGTTTCTTTTTTAATTGGAAGATAATTGCTTTATAATGATGTGCTGTTTCTGCTAGACAACAATGCAAATCAGCCGTAAGTGTGTGTGTATTTACATACACACGTGTGTATATATATTTACATATACATGTGTGTATATATTCACATACACACGTATATGTATATTTACATATACGTGTGTATATATTCACATATACACGTACATGTATATATCCACATATACACATATATGTATGTATTCGCATATACACATGTATTTACATATACATGTGTGTATATTTACATATACACGTGTGTGTGTTTACATATGTGTGTGTTTACATATACGTGTGTGTGTCCCCTCTCTCTCGAGTTCCCTCCCGGCAGGTCATCACACAGCGCCAGGCTGGCGTCCCTCTGCTATACAGCAGCTTCCCACCTGCTCTCTGTTCTATACATGGTAGCCTATATACGTCAGAGCTGCTCTCTCAGTTCGCCCCACCCTCTCCTTCCCCTGCTGTGTCCCACAAGTCTGTCCTCTACGTCTGTGTCTCTACTCCTGCCTGCAAACAGGTTCATCAGTACCATTTTAGATGCCCCAGTTAAAGCCAATTCTGTGCCCACAAAAAAAAAAGACAAAAACTCTAATATTTTAAATGGAAAGTGGATTTGGGAAAATGAGAAAGATACTCCTATACAATAAATGTTAATCAAAATTCTCAGTGTTTAAACGTATCAGAAAGCATGACATTTAAGGTAAGAATCTAGTCGTTGGGGCTTTAAAGATCACAATTACAACCTGGCTTTTCTGAACAGACATTAAAAAAAAAAAACAGTCTGCCACATGTTAAAAAAAATAATAATAATGTAATCAATAAAACATAGTACAGTATTTACCAAACTGAAACAAGTGATATTTATTACCACTCTTTTTCAATCACACAAAGTACTTGGAAAATTAGGAAGTTGAATGAAAAAGGCAAATGTGGAGCCAAAAAAAAATCAAATGTGAAAGATGAAAGGCCACGGAGAAAAATAAGTCAAAAGTTAAGGACAGTTAATACACATAGATTGCATCAGACCAGAAAGCTGGTCAAGGGGAAGGCTTAAAACCACCCGGGTCTCCCATTTAGCAGTGACCACAGCACAACGATGGGAGACTCCACGCTTCCTCAGATTCCCCATAAAAGGGCAGCGGCAGACGGTAAAGTGAGCAGAACACAATGATGACCAAAACCCACCCTCAGGATTAACTCCTTCCATTTCCTCCTTTTATTGATTTTTTTTTAAGCCCACTTTGCACTCTCCCAGGCAGCTTGGTTGCAGGGAACACCGTTTAATACACCTTACTGATTCGATCGTACACATTTATACGTGTGTAGAAACTTTTGCTACAGTGCCTTTATTGATCTTTTAATTGGTAATGGAGGCCAGACAACCTGACAAGAGCCTTATTGCAAATATTTTTTATTTTCTCAAGTGAGGGCAAGAAAATCATCAAAAATGTTCAGCAAATGAAGCACTGTGCTTTGCTTACCTTGGGTTATGTTTTAGAGATGCTGTCACTAAGAATTTTTTTTCTGAAGTCAAAATTACATAAGACTGACTGAACAACTCACTTGGAAAAGATGGAAATCTTTTTTTTTTTCCAATTTCTAGAAGTATTCCTGATGGGCCCTTAATTTATCGGCCCTGGGAATGACAAGCCAGTGTTCCCTTTCAGTGTAGCCACTTTCAGATTACACAGTGCTCACAGGGTGAGCAAGCCTTCTGGCAAAGTTGCCACAAGGTTACGCGCTTATGTTAACAATAGTTGTGAACACACTGTGAAGGGGCCCTGGTGAACAACTTCATGACACTGAGTTAATTCTGAATACTTTGTCTCTCATCTACAGCATGGCCCTCTAGCCCTAGGGAAAGACTCATTCTCGCCCAGATATTCTGTACCCTTTAAGTCCCCTACATACAAACCTTCAGGTCATGAGCTTTCAAAGATGAAACGTGCATGTGCAAGTCCAATCATGTAAGCGAGATCACGTGTCTGGAGTTACCTGTAAAGGCTGGGTTCTGAGGCTAACTTTGCTGGACTTACGAACAAACTGGACATAGGAACTCATTATCAGAATGGAACTTGTCCACATACAGGACTGAAAAATGAGAGTTAAGGGGACTGTTTGGGTGGCAAACTCTACAGAAGCAGTCACAAGGCTGTAATGAAAAGTGGGTTCCAGGGTCTTTGGCAGAAGTGGAGGGAATGGAGCCCAGCCCTCACTGAAGGCCTGGAGGCAGCAGGGACGCTGGGTTCAAGGCGGGAAACGAGATGAAACCTTGGCTTGTCATCCATGCCCCTCAAACTCCTCCCTCGTCTCTCTCCCGCAATCCCAACATTATGTAGCCTGGTGGTCTTGTTCAGTCGCTCAGTCATGTCCGATTCCTTTCAACCCCACGGACTGCAGCACGCCAGGCTTCCCTATCCTATCTCCTGGAGTCTGCGTAATCTCAAGGCCATTGAGTCGGTGATGTCATCCAACCACCTCATCCTCTGATGCCCTCTTCTCCTGTTGCCTTCAATCTTTCCCAGCATTAGGGTCTTTTCCAATGAGTTGGCTCATTGTATCAGGGGGTTAAAGTATTGGCACTTCAGCTTCAGTATCAGTTCTTCTAATGAATATTCAGGTTTGATTTCCTTTAGAACTGACCAGTTTGATCTCCCTGCAGTCCAAAGGACTCTCAAGAGTCTTCTCCAGCACCACAATTTAAAAGCATCAATTCTTCAGCGCTCATTTTCTTTATGGTCCAGTGCTCACATCTGTACATGACTACTGGAAAAACTACAGCTTTGACTATGTAAGCTTACGTATAGTCAAATTTGGATGAATCACGTGAACCAGAAGTTCCAGTCCTAATGCAGTGAGTGAAAGTGGCTCAGTCGTGTCCGACTCTTGTGACCCCATGGACTATACAGTCCATGGAATTCTCCAGGCCAGAATACTGGAGTGGGGAGCCTTTCCCTTCTGCAGGGAATCTTCCCAACCCAGGGATCGAACCCAGGTCTCCCACACTATGGGAGTCCTAATGCAAGTCAGGTCTAATCTCACTCCACCAGAGATTTCTAGTAGAAGGCAGACTTAAACTTGGATTTTTTTTTAAATTTAGTAATATTGACAAGCAATTATTTTTCCCATTGCATTTTGTACTTTATAATATCAAGGCAAATAATGCAACAAAATCAAGTGTATAAAAAGATAGAAATAAAAGGAAAAAAACAATTATAACAATTATAAAAGGCATCCCCAGAATCATGGATCAAATTTGAAAAAACCATTTTAAATCTGTATTGCTACATACCATTCACTGACGGTTAGGTTTTCCCATGCCTAGATAACAGCTAGGTGGATCTGCCACTTTCTGGCCTGACTGGTCATTAATATTAACAGAGGGTCTACATATCTTGAGGTTTCCGGGCTGGCTCAGTGGTAAAGAATCTGCCTGCTAATGCAGGAAGTGCGGGTTCGGTCCCTGGCTCGAGAAGATCCTCTGGAGGAGGAAAAGGCAACTCATTCCAGTATTCTTGCCTGGGAAGTCCCACAGAGAGAGGAGCCTGGAGGGCTACAGTTCATGGGGTTGCAAAAGAGTCGGACGGAACTACTGAACCCCAGCGACCCATACCCTGAAGTTCTGGTAAGTACCAGACAGCCTGGGCATGGGTCCGGCGCCTGATGCAATTTCCTCCAGCAAACGATCTCTGAGAAATCTCTGCCTGTCTCAGCAGCGGCAGTGAACTGAACATGTGAACAGGCTGACAGGCTCCACTGTCTCCCACGCCCCCCTGTTCCCGAGCATGGCATGCTTCTGGGTGGTTCAGATCTTCACTGAGTTCTTCTCGATAGATGGGAGCTCTTCCCCAGCACTGATCTCACTGACCAAGGACACCACCCAAACCTGTGCAAGTTACACACGTTGCCCAGAATGCCTAGTTAATGTACTTATATATCATGAGTGCACAGCAGAATAACAGAGTCAAACAGGAAGGAGACGAGGCCTGACCTTCTAGCGAGGACCACCTGATTTAAGGCCTGGTATTCACTAACACCAGTGCTATCGAGCAAGGCGAAATTTGTGAACATCAAGACTATACCTTGACTTTTACTATTTAAAATTCATGTATAGCTAATTTGCCAATCACACTGAACACACAATGGGCCCTTCCATGCAAACAGAACTAATAATGTGGGATCTAATTCTTATGCTGCCCCACATCCCACACAGGAGATCAACCTCACTTGAACAAATTCTGATAGGAGAACAGGGGCTGTGATTTTAAGCCATTTTCCTCTATTTTCTGCAGAATTTTTACTTTAAACCTACATCCATAATTGTAATTAGTTCCCTTGAAAATCTTCAGGATTTTTGAATTAAAATGTGTAGGGAAATATTATTCAGAAGATGGCATTTTCCAAATATTATAAAGCATTGGAAATGCCATATTTTTTATTTTGTAACATGAAAACTTTCAAAAGCCCTTTTAATCTGGGCTCAAAGAGCACACAGTATATGACACAACCTAGAGGAAAAGAATTTTGCAAACTATACCATAGTTTTTTAAATATAAGAATCTCTAATCAGTTTTTCAACATAACAAAATGTAGTTTTTACAGTCAAATGATCTAGTAATTTAAGGGAAAGCTCTGCGACATTAAGTGAAAAAACAAAAAGGGTCTTGCACCAAAAACATTCATTCTATGGTCAACTGCCTTTCTCTGGTGCAATGTAAAGAATTACAGTGGAATTAGTTCTTAAGTTATCGATTTAAAAAGAGTAATTGGTAAAGATAATATGAACCCATTCTATTTAAATGATCCCTCTCTCATCCACATTTAAATAGAAACAGTGCTTTCAAAAAGAAGTGCCTTCCAAATAATAATCCTTTAATGGCATATCACTAGAGATGTTAATAATAAAGGCAGTTAATGTCTAATAGGCATGCCACGATGGCAACTGATTCCTCTCGGGTTATATTTGCTCAGTCCCTTTTCCTGATACCTGACCATAACAAGCATCCTAAGCATAGATTAACAATGTTTGCCTAAAAAACTTTGAAACCACCTCATTTACTCATACTAGCTTTTTGCCGTTCAGTCGCTAAGTCGTGTCTGATTCTTTGCAACCCCACAGACCGCAGCCCGCCAGGCTCCTCTGTCTATGGGGATTTTTCAGGCAAGAATAGAGGAGTGGGTTGCCATTTCCTTCTCCAAGGGATCGTCCTGACCCAGGATTCAAACCCACATCCCCTGTGTCTCCTACATAGCAGGTGGATTCTTCACTGCTGAGCTACTGGGGAAGCCTTTGCTAATCATCAACTCATTCTTAAGAAGGCCCAACACCACCCTAACTAAAGCTGTAGAAGAGGCACTGTCTTTAACCCAGTGCTTTTGTGCTCTGGAGGTCATCCCATACCATTTCCTTGCTGAATCTTCTCAACTAGCACCCGAGATCCTCACCCTCAACTATTCATGACTTCGTAGGGTAGCAGCCTCTTTATGGACAGTATTCCCAAATCTGACCAATCTGCAAAGGCACAGTTTTTAAAAACCTATCCTTTCTCCTGTCTGCTACCGTTTCCTAGGTTCCAACCATCTAATCAGATTGATACCAATTGTTCACTAAGAATCTTATACTGATCCATTCATTCAACAAGTATCCACTGAGCACCAACTATGCGTCAGCATTCTTCTAGGTGCTAGGGGTATATTGATGGGTGGGATCAGATCAGGACGTTCACCTTCATGAGAGGCTAACACAATACATAAGCAAATTAACTGATAATAAAGATGGATTAGGTATGTATATATATTCTGTTAAATGTTTCTCAGAGAAATAAAGGAAAAGAACATAAAAGAAGAGCTGCAGTTGTGGGATTGCATTTTAAATAAGATGGTTACACAGGTGATTAGCTACATAAAGGCCTGAAGAGGGGGAGAAAGTCCTGTGGAGGAACATAGGGAAAGTGTTCCAGGCAGGGGACAGCAGATTCCTAAGTATTAAGTCTAATATTTCTGAGCAACAGAAAGGAGGCCAGCGCATCTCGACTGGGGTAAATGAGGCGAAGTGTGTTCTTGCCTGGAGAATCCCAGGGATGGGGGAGCCTGGTGGGCTCCCGCCTCTGGGGTCACACAGAGTCGGACACGACTGAAGTGACTTAGTAGTAGTAGTAGTCAGGGCGGGTACCAAGGACCACTGTAAAGACTCTGCTTTTACTCTGAACGAGGAGGGAAGCTACTGGAGGGTTCTCAGCAAAGGAATACTATCACTTCTTATCTTCAAACATCTATAGAGGAAGTCCCCGACATACAAACCTTCAAGTTACGAGCTTTCAAGGATGCGAACCCGTGCTCCATCGACGTCCAGCAGGTGAGGCTGCCGCTGGCCCTCTGGGTCTATCACTGACGACCCTTCAGCTGTATCATCTCCTGCCGCCTCTCTCGCCTCCACTCAGAAGCTCTTGCCTGTCCCTTCAGGGCCAGCCCCTGGATGCTGGCTGCTGTCCTGCACTACTGTACTTTTCAAGGCACTGCACAGTCCGATTAAACACATTTTATTTCTATGTTTGTTTTTATGTATTATTTGTATGGGAAGTATTATAAACCTATTATAGAACAGAATGATACGGTTGAGTGCATTAGTTGGGTACCTAGGCTAACATTGCTGGACTTACAAGCAAACCGGATTTCACAAACGTGCTCTCGGAATGGAACTCGTTTGTATGCGGGGAACTTACTGTATTGAGATACAACCAACAAACCATATTTCTTCTACTTATAACGTGTACAATTCACTGGTCTTCAGTATATTCATAGAATTATGACACCATCACCACAATCGACCCGAGAACATTTGCATCACTCCAAAAAGAAACCCCATGCCCCTCAGCAGCACTCCCCAAGCCTCAAGCTCCTAGCCTAGGCAACTCCTCCACAGACTTGCCTATTCCAGATATATCACATAAATGGCATCATGCAACACGTGGTCTTTTGTGACTGGCTTCTTTCACTTAGTATGATGCTTTTAAGGGTCAGTCTTGCTGTAGCATATACCAGTACTTCATTTCTTTTTACTGCTCAATAGCATTCCATTAAATGGATATATACCACACTTGGCTTATCCAGTCATCAGCTGATGGACATTCGGGTTGCTTCCATTGGGTGACGGACATTTGGGTTGCTTCCATTGGGTAACTGTCGCAAATAATGCTTTGAAGAACATTTGTATTGCAGTTTTTATACAGATGTGCACGTATACTAAGTCACTTCAGTTGTGCTCGACTCTGAAAAGCCATGGCGTGAGCCCGCCAGGCTCCTCTGTCCATGGTATCTCCAGGCAAGAATACTGGAGTGGGTTGCCGTGCCCTCTGCCAGTTTTATACAGACATGTATTGTCAGCTATCTTGGGTAAATATAACGCCTAAAAGTACACTTACTGGGTCATATGCTTAACCTTTTGAGGAACTGCAAAGCTGTTTTCCAAAGTAGTTGAAATATTTTTACTTTCTACCAGTAGTGTGTGAGGGTTCCAACTTCTCCATATTCTCTCAACACTTGTAATTTTACCTTTTTGATCAGAGTCACCTAAGCTGGTATAAAGTAGCATCTCGGTGTGGTTTTGATTTGCATGTCACAGATGGCCAATAATATTGAGCATCTTTTTGTTCTTATAGGTCATTTGTACATCCTCTTTGGAAAATGCATATTCAGATCCTCCACTGTTTTTTTTTTTTAATAGTGAATGCCTTTTTATTACTGAGTTGTGAGAGTTTACTACATATTCTAGATAAAGGTCCCTCATCAAATATACGGTTTGCAAATATTTCCTATCATTTTTGTAAGCTGTCCTTTCATTTTTTTATGATTTTCTGAAGAACATTAAAGTTTTTAATTTTGATGAAATTCAAATTATCTATTTTTTCTTTTATTTTCTTGTGCTTTTGGGGTCATAGCTCAGATGACCCCATTGCTTAATCCAAGATTGTGAATTTTTATGCTTTTGTCTCTTTCTCAGAGATTTATCATTTTAGCTCTTATTTTTACATCTTTAATTAATTTTTGTATACTGTGTGAGAGAAGGGTGTCTAACTTTATTCTTTTGTATGTAGAAACCAAGTTTGTTTCAGCATCTTTTGAAAAGACTGTTGGTTCTCCACTGAATTACTGGCTCCCATGTCAAACTAAATGTCACTTTAACAGGATTTGTCTGTTGCCCTTAAATTGGCCAGGTAAGCGATGATGGTGGCTCAACAAGGAGGGTGACATGGAAATGCTGAGAAGTGGTCAAATACTGGATACGCTTTGAAAATTGAGCCGATGAGACTTGCTTAGAGACTGGATGTGGGTGCAAAAGGAAGAGAGGACTTAAAGTCAGCTCCAATATTTTTGCCTTGATGTCACACAGACTGTAATTCTGGTTGGAAAAGAGTCACACGATCATCTGGGCTCCTCTGTCCATGGAATTCTCTGGGCAAGAATGCTGGAGTGGGCTGCCATTCCCTTCTCCAGGGGATCTTCCAGACCAAGGATCGAACCCGGGTGTCCTGCGTCTTCTGCATCACAGGTGGATTCTTTACTGCTGAGCCCCCGGGGAAGCCCCTTCATAAGGAAAGAGGTGGCTTAAATGCCCCTGTTCCAGATGAGAGCGGACGGACCATTCAGAAGGCTACCGTGATAATCCCTCTTTGAGGATTTATCTGAATTGTCCCTAGTCCTTCCTATAGACACGATGACTGACCTCTGACAAATAATTAGTTGTGAGAACTACAACTCTCACCATGGGGCAATGCAGAAGATGGTACAGGCTAGAAGGGATTTTTAGGCATCCTTCAAGTCACACTCCTGCAGAAGGTATTCACTGAAGACAGGAGAGCTTCATTTCCTATTAACTCAAGCAGCTCTTGTAGCAGACTTGCTAATAGGCCCAGGCCAGCGGGTTCTCAGGCATTAATCTTCAAGTTCTATGAAAGCCCCTTGAGAAGATGGTCAAGGCACAACTCACACAGCTCACGTCTCCACACTGGTGAAAATAAGCAGCTTATCTCTAGCGTTCCTTAAAGGCACTTGATCTCCCTCCCCTGGCCTCTGGAGCGGCAGGCCAAGCAGGACAAGGACTGCGACATGCAGGGAGGGAACAGGGGCATGTGAGCCACCTCTTTCCTCATAAAAGGGCTTCTCTGGGAGCTCAGCGGTAAAGAATCCACCTGCGATGCAGAAGACGCAGGAGACCCGGGTTCGATCCTTGGTCTGGAAGATCCCCTGGAGAAGGGAATGGGAACCCACACCAGCATTCTTGCCTGGACAATTCCATGGACAGAGGAGCCTGTTGGGCTACAGTCCATGGGGGTCACAGAGTTGGACACAACTAAAGTGACTTAGCACGCATGCACGCTCTTCATGAAAAAAAAAGGTGATTTTCTTCTGGATTTAGCACCCACCTCTCCCCTCGAGGGTAGCCAAGATTTCCATTTCAGTGAAACTCTATGGAGTCCGGAGGGCACGGGGAAGAGCTAGTACTCCTTTCAAGGGAAGGCTGGGAGGCATCTCTGAAAACTGGCTCTGGACAACCTTGAACTAGATCTGAGAACCTGCTCTACAGACAGACAAAGAGCCTCTGTGCAGGACCCTAATAAGTCCCTCAAGTCATTCCTTGTCAGTGAAGCAACAGCTAATGAGGAAGCAGTGCCTCTCAGCACTAGACACACTCAGAGGGAAGGAGGCCAGGCTAGCACGTCAAGGATTCCAAGGCACACAAAGGAAAATGTAAATCTGTCCCCGGGCCTGGAGACAAGACAAAGACCAAACGGAATCCAAGAGGAGGTTGTCAAGCAGTTGGTTATAGATGCATGGGAGGCTTTTGATGGACCCCTCCAAGATGGACGTTAAAACAAACAACCCAAATGTAAATAATGAAGACTGTTTGCTTCAATTAAGTCTAAGCTACGGGAGTGTGAACTTTCCTACTGCCTCCGTGCACCGCTCTGCCAGTGCCTTCACCATTATTAAAGTGTGTTTATACAGGGTTTGGCTTTTCATCTATTATGGAAAAATTACATCTCGCCCACAGCACTACAGAGGCCTGAGCACAGTAAATCCCCCACTGACCTTGAACCCAAGCTAAAACAAACAGTCACTCTCCTTGGTGCTGAACTGCCTAAATAATGTACTGCGTGCATGCCTACGAATATCAATTACAACTACAAGGCATCTTGCCAACAGGGTTTTCCAGAAGGCAGTGTTTGTAGAGGCACTTGGATGTAGACAAAATCCTTGGGGAGATAACTGGGAAGATGCTCCCTGGCAGAAGATGATCATGCAGGTACTGAACACTAAGACTCTTGAGAGGCCCTTGGACTGCCAGGAGATCCAACCAGTCCATCCTAAAGGAGATCAGTCATGAATATTCATTGGAAGGGCTGATGCTGAAGCTGAAGCTCCAATACTCTGGCCACCTGATGCAAAGAACTGACTCATCAGAAAAGACCCCGATGCTGGGAAAGACTGAAGGCAGGAGAAGGGGATGACAGAGGATGAGATGGTTGGATGGCATCATTGACTCAATGGACATGAGTTTGAGCAATCTCCGGGAATTGGTGATAGGGAAGCCTGGTGTGCTGCAGTCCACGGGGTTCCAAAGAATCAGACACAATTGAGCAACGGAACTGAACTGAGGAGTGCTCAGTCACGTTCAGCACATTCAGTCGTGTCCAACTCTTTGCGACCCCAAGGATTGTAGCCCACCAGGCTCCTCTGTCCATGGAATTCTCCAGGTAAGAATACTGGAGTGGGTAGCCGTTCCCATCTCCAGGGGATCTTCCCAACCCAGGGATTGAACCTGGGTCTCCCGTACTGCAGGCAGATTCTTTACCAGCTGAGCCACCAGGGAAGCCCAAACACACACAAGAGTGTGCTGGGGTTGGAGCCCCACCAAGGAGGTGGCAAGACTGCAGCAGCCACTGGTCAGAAGGCTTCACAACGGTGGAGGAGGAAGGAGCTGCAAGAGCAGAGGTAATTGCAAGGAAAAGCTCAAACCGGCAAAGCATCGTGAGATGGGTAACAGGAAGCAAGAGTGAAAGACGACAAAAACATCACCCAGAATATCAGTCTCATGGAAAATGGCATTTCCATTAGAACCACCACGAAAATGCATCCACACGGAAAAGGGTTTCTAAAATAATGCTCAATGAGAAAAGCAAGACATAAAACAGTGAATGCACGATGGCTGCAATCACGTATACAGAAGGCTGAAATGTGGACGGGAAACCTATCAGTAGAGAATTCAAAACCACCAAACGACAGCCATAGAATTATGGACAGACCAGTTTTCTTTTAAAACGACTTTTAATCTTACGGTGAAGACACATGTGTATACACTCACCATATTTCTGTAGGCAATTAGAGTGTACGGAAATATTCACTGCAGCCCTGTAACAATTTACAAAACGGGAAGTGATTCAAATATCCGTCTATCAGGGGCAGATCAAATAAATTCTGGCATATACAGAAAATGACTTCCTATGCCACTTGAAACACTGAGGTATATCTGTCTGTACTGACGTGCGGCTAAGTCTGTGAGATACAGCCAAGTAAAATTTTTAAAAGGCAAGATGCAGAAAAACATGCATGGTATAATAATATTTTTATTAAAATAAATAACTGCATTAGTATATGCTGGTATATATACAGGAAAGAAAGAGTTTGGAGTAATAGACACAAATGCAGGGAAAATTATGGGACTGCATGTTTTCATTTCCTACATTAATGTATGTCTCTGACGCTTGAATTTTGTATGATATGAACCTATGTGGGTCACAATTTTAAAGAGTGAAAATTGAACCAAAATTTTTGAAAGCGACTAGCATATGCGGGCTTCCCTGGTGGTTCAGTGTTAAAGAATCCGCCTGCAATTCCGGAGACACAGGAGATGCAGGTTCGATCCCTGGGTCAGAAAGATCCCCTGGAGAAGGAAATGGCAACCCACCCCAGTATTCTTGCCTGGAGAATCCCATGGACAGAAGAGCCTGGCGGGCTACAGTCTATGGGGTCACAAAGAGTAGGACACGACTGAGCAACTAACACTTTTCACTACAACTAGAGGGTCCACGTGCTGAGATCTCACATTACGCAGCAAAGATCCCACGTGCTGCAACTAAGCCCCGATGCAGCCAGATAAATAAATAACAAAGATATAAATTTCTCAAAAAAAAAGAAAAAAAAAAAAGACGTCTACCCCAGGGTAATAAGTGGTAAACTCTAAGCATAGCTTCGAAGAGCAGAGGGTGGGTAGGGCTGCAGTGGGTCAGGGTACAAGCAGGCACTGTGACTAAGGGAATGAAAAGCAGTGATCACACTGAGCTCTCACCTGGGCAGGGAGCCAACCAGCTGCCCCGAGCTGAAGCGTAGGAGGGATGAGGAAACCTCCTGAACCAAAGGAGAAGGTACTTCACAGGGTACGAAGATCCGCTGTCCATTCACAGAGTCCCGAGGGAAAAAAAATGACAGGGAATTTCTGAAATGCAGAAGGAGGTGGCAAAAGCATGGAGAAAGCAAGGCTGAGAATGACTGGGCAACAGTGAGTAAAACAGCACAGAAGAAGATCAAGAGGTGAGGAAACAGAATTGATGCGGGGACTCAGAACATATGGCTGATTTACCAAAAGCTGATCAGGCACCCAGTAAGCTGGCTGCAAACCCATGAACCTGAAATCTTCTTTCCTGCTTTCAAAAAGCAATCGGAACTTCAAAATGCAGTTTGTCGGCCCTTAACAAGTTCAGCAAATTTCAGCTGAAAATCACTGTTCCTTATAGATCCTGTTAGTCTGTGTCACCATGTCCCAGATGTTCCTAGGAATCGGAACAGCCAATTTATTTAGTTACCAAGCCCTCCCATCCAGTAGGCGAGGAGAGCTGACAAGAGGAAGCAGCATCCCTCAGTATAAAAAGTAAAATGATGGGCCCAGCTCTACCACTCACAGGCGCATCTAAACCACTAAGCGCCTCAGGCTCCCAGTCTGAAAAATGGGTACACAGAATTGTGAGATTCAAATGATAGAAAAATGATAACTCAGTGTCCTGGACATAGCACAACACTCAATGTTACTGAACGAACAAACGAACCAAGGTAGCTTGGTGCTACAGGTACTATTATTATGCATAAAACAAAGGTATGGGAAAGGGTAACATTCTAGTGAATTCTATCTTACTGAAGTAAGGGCAAGTCACTTCCTTTTAACATCCAAGTCTCCCATCTATTGCTTCTACTACTGTTATTGCCCTTCCTGGGCATTTATAACGCATCCTTGACATTGGAAAGTATTATTTCTGTGCTTTTTGGCTTTTCTCTTTAGAACTGTAAGATCTCAGATGGCCAGGGATGTGACTTCAGGATTCATGAGCAGGCAAATTACCAATGAACATTATAAAGCCACACAGAGAAGAAAGCATGTCCAAGCCTTCCTCAGGCCCAGGGCGGACCCCACGGTGCCAAGGTTTATGTGGTGGCAGTGAAGGGGACCCCAGATCCTTCGGCAACGCTGAGGTGAGGCAGTCTTCAGAGCACATCAAACGGGGTACCTTTCACTTGAAGGCCATTAAGATTAAGCAATACTCTCTAGGTTAGGGGTTGTTAACTCTAGATCCTTGGGTTCCAAAGCGACTCACGGATGGAATTCACGGAGGTGCTGACACTCAACTGGGGGAAACAGTCAGATCTTTATTTTTACCAAAATAAACAACAAACATTTGTTGTTTAGCCGCTAAGCTGCGGCTGACTCTTTGGCGACCCCAAGGACTATATAGTGTGCCAGGCTCCTCCATCCACGGGATTTCCCAGGCAAGAACACTGGAGTGGGTTACCATTTCCTTCTCCAGGGGCTCTTCCCGACCCAGGGACTGAACCCGTGTCTCCAGCATTGGCAGGCGGCTTCTTGACCACTGAGCCACCTGGGAAGCATTTTTTATTTTCTCTTACCAATATCCAATTGAAACTTAGCATTTGCTTCAATTATAAATCCAGGCCACAAATCGCGGCAGCATTAATGGGACTGGTACACTTGTCACCAACGGAAGCCATCGGTGTTTTCAGATCTCACTGCAACTGACACCGATACCTGAGAACATCATGTGTGTTTATAATCAGCTTGAAATTACAGCAGTTACTATTCCCTCTGCCAGATCTAATATAATATACGCAAAGAGCACATGTGATATTATCACAAAACAGATTTGACTTAATACTTGATAACTATAATTAACATAATTGGTTCCTTATTATTGTTATGTGTTTCATCTTACGTATTTACATACTTTGCTCTGAGATGCAAAAATAAACTCTGCCGGACTACCAAAGATGTCCAGGACCCTGAAAAAGTGTAAGAAGCCCTGGACTGCACCACCCAACGACTGAAAACACTGCGTAGGCTTGAAGCGAAGCAGATGCAAAGGTGGAAACGTCTGAGATCTGTAATTATTCCGAGATGCGTGAGTTGCTTATATTGACGAGAAAGTTCGAAATTAATAACAAGACTTACATAATAGAGCAGCCCATGCATGAGACAGTCCAATCTGAGTTCTTTTTATAACCTTTTTCCCTTTAGGTTAAAGAAAAAAAAAAAACAAGCCTCTGAGTCAAGCGCTTGGCTTTGAATCCTATCTCAAATTTACTGTCTGGCCTTGGGCAAGCCAGTAAACCTCTCTAAGCCTCATTTTTTCTCGTCTATAAAATGTGAATGATAATACCTGTCTCAAAGCATTATTAAGAGGATTAAATAATACATGCAAAACTCTAAATAATACATGCAAAGTACTTAGCACAGTACCTCACATAGTAAGTACTCAATAAATCAGAGCAACATCACTGCTTTTAGTCATTAATGGCATTTGAATCATAACTTATATTGAGACTTAAGATGGTTTCTTTAACAGATTATACAATCAAGAGGCAATATAACACACGGCCTCAGAACACAGACTCTAAGGATAGACTGCTCGCATCTGAATTCTCCTCCACCACTTACAAGCTGTGGAACTCTGAGTAAGCGCCTCCATTTGTTTGAGATTGAGTTTCCAGATCTGTGAAATAGGGGAAATGGTCATATCCACTTCATAGGATTGTTACAAAGGCCAAGTTACAGCCGTATGCGAAGCCCACTACAAAGCGCCTGGCAAACAGTAAACACCTGGTGACCATCAGCCGTTGCTATATCATCACTAGCCATTCATTATATAATGGTTTCACAACAGGCGACACAGAACTCTTTCTTCTTCCTCTCATCTTAATTTCAGTGATGACTGACTATAAATGAAGTGGAGTAGTCCCATTTCAACAAAACCATTTACTGGAGAAGGGAAGAGCAACCCGCTCCAGTGTTCTTGCCTGAAGAACTGCATGGACAGAGGCATTCAACTGTAAACCTGGCGGGCTGCAGTCTGCGGGGTCACAGAGAGTCGGATGCGTCTGAGACTAACACAGTTACATGAATATATTTGGATGCTAAGAAGAACAAGGCAGGGAGGAAATTCAGCTACAGTCATTTCCTAGGAGAGATTAGAAAGGTCCCACTTCTCAGGGCTTTGGAACTAAGGCCAAGCTCACATAGAAAGATACTTAAAAAAGAAATGCCTCCCTCACGACCACAGATTTGTGTTGGAGAAGGACAAGCACGACTCTGCCTCTGTTCCTTTAAACAGGCGCCGAGGGGGCCTCTGTGGCCCTGGCTGGAGCTCACCTTGGAGTAAGGAGCCATGGAGACGTGGGGCTGGGTGACAACATCATGGGACAAGGCGCACCTGTGCTCAGCAGGGGGTGGCCCTGCTCCTCACCCCGCAATTAGTGGGGTTGGCTGAATTTAAATCCTGCACCTACCACTCTTCTCTGAGAATGTGACTGAGCGTCACAGTAAAAACAATAATCATGATGATAACAAACACATTCACTTCTCCCCATCTTTTAAGGGAGCTGAGTAATCAGTAACCCAGCAATTCACCATCACAGCAAAATAAGGTAACAAAACTATCCTCACCATCCCTGTATTTCCTTGATTTTTACTCATAAAAATCAAAACCTTTTACTCATAAGCTTTAGGAATTCAGGGTTCTCTGCTGACTGTAATATTAACACTCCCAGCATGTAAGGGAGTAAATACTAAAATCAAATGATGATACGTAAGCACCATAATTCTGACAGATGATAAAATGAATGGTCATTGCTCTCCCCAGTATGCCACAAAAATGCAAGGGTCGGATCTGCTATTTATTACAAAATAACAATTAAAAGTCACCAGTTTGGAAGTCAGAAGCACTAAATCTTTAGGTTTTCCCCAGCTGCACGCAGCAGTATTCCCTGGAGATTGAGTTTTCCAACATATATAGCTAGAGGTCCACACCGAGGAGGAAGGAAAACAAGAAGCTTTTCATACCAGGAAAGCAAAATTTGGCTTACTCTGGGTTCAGTGGCCAAAGGTTATCGGGGAGTAGAAATATTTACAGTGGAATCAGGGTCAATTGGTAATTAGAGGGCTCTCCTCTTCGGGCTCAAGTCATGCCAGTATTATTATTTCCAGCATCCCTTAACAGGAGCCACAGTAAAACATTCCAACTGAGGGATTAACAGTGCCCTTTCCATGCTGGCTTTCAGCACTGCAGGGGCGTTGCCAAGCACCCAGGGAGAGGCGTGCCTGGGCTTCAGCGCCTGGACCACTGGAGCTCAACCACACCGAGATGCTTTCCAAATCTCCAGGCTGCTGAGTTTGGGTCTCAGCTCCAGGCTGATGCGATTCTGAGGCAGAGCAGGTTCACGATTTGGATTAAGGCAACATCTTGGATCTGGAATCTTCTGACAAAGCAGCCTTGGACCAAGACTGGCACATGTGCACTGTCAACAGATGGGGTGAGGGGAAGACAGGAGAGAAATCCAGGAATGGATATCCGCGGGTATGTGTCTGCAGAGTTGGCATTAAGCGCCAAAGTTTCCACAGGACCCTGTTTTGGGGTGGGAGCCATTCAAAATACAGTACCTATCCCAGGAAGTGATCATACGGGACCTTTATCAATGGAAATTTTTCTTATTTAGCTAAAATCCTGCATATCCTTAATTATCAGAGTTAAGCATTCATTCTAGGGTGAAAATAACCTTCCTTAAACACAGCCTCCTCCTCCTCCACCCCATCCTAAATGGGAAGGAAATCTAAAAAAGAGGATATATATGTATTCGTATAACTGATTCACATTGCTCTACAGCAAGAAAACTAACATAACATTGCAAAGCAACTACACTCCAATAAAAATTCATTAAAAAAAAATATGGCCTATTGCTGCCCAGATTAAACAGCTTTGGTGGCTTTCCTGTACCTATGAGCTACAAATCCTAATACGTCAGAATGATGAGCAAGACCTCTACGGTCTGCTCGCTATCTACTTCTCTGCGCTGCCTTTTCCTCCAGGCTGCCAGGATGCTAAACCTGCGAGTCCTCAAAATTTCTGCCGCACTCCTTCACACCTCCAGCCCTCACTGAGCCTCTGTACTCTGTTCTGTCTTTGCAGCATTTCTGACAAATGCGTATCCACCTTTCCCAGCTCGGCGAAGATCACCTCCCAGGAAAGGATGACCATCCCCTTTCTTCGTGCCCACGTCATGCCCTGTAACCTCCTGCCTGCCATAGCCCTTCACTGCACTGGTTCTTACTAGTTTTATGGAGGAGTAACTCAAATTCACTGCACATTTAAAGTGTACAGTTTCGTAAGGTTTAGCATAGGCTGTACCTGTGAAAATATGACCACAATCAAGATCATGAACATAGCCCACTAGCTTCAAAAGCTTTTCACGCCCTGCTGCTGTCTCTCCCTGTCACCCTCTCCTGGCCTTTTCTCATCCTCAGGAAAAACTGATTTGCTTTCAGACGCTCTAAATTCACTCTCACTTTTAACAGCTTTAAATACACGTAACTATACGGTATGTATTCTTTCAGTTGAGGATAGAGGACTTGTTCCCTTCATTCAGCATAATTACACTCAGATTCATCCATGCTGTTGCACGAATCAATAGTCCATCACCTTTTATTCCTGCATCATTTCAGCACAGACGGGGAGACCCAGGTTCGGTCCCTGGGACAGGAAGATTCCCTGGAGAAGGAAAGGGCAACCCACTACTCCAGTATTCCATGACAGAGGAGCCTGGAGGGCTAGACTCCCTGGGGTCACAAAAGAGTCAGACACAACTTAGCGACTCAACAGCAGCAGCAGCAAAGGGCTGTGCTTCAGTGCACCTGCTCTTCCACCTACTGATGACCGTTTGAGTTGTTTCAACATTTTGGCTGTTACACAGTCCACTGCCATGAACTATTCATACGTAAGTCTCTGGGCAGACACATGTTGTTATTTTTTTTCTCTTGGGTAAACATTTAGAAGTGGGAATGGATGAATCATGCGCAAGATGTTTAATTTTTTTAAGGAACTATTTTAAGAAACCGCCAAACTATTTTCCCTAGTGGCTATTCCATTTTAGATTCCCAGGAACAAAGAATGAAAGTTCATTTCCTCCAAAGCCTCATGGACACTTGATATGGGTAGCCGTTTTAATTATAGCCATTCTAATATGTCTTTGTGTTATACCATTGGAGTTTTAATTTGCACTTTCCTCATGATTCACGACATTGAGCATCTTTCCATGTATTTATTTCTATTTCTTCCTTGGGGAAATATCTGTTCATGTGACATGTCCATTATTTTAGTCAGTTGCTTATTTTATTATTAAGTTTTGAGACCAATTCATATATTCTGGATGCAAGTCCATTATCATATGTATTTGGAAATATTTTCTCCCAATCTGCGGTCTATCTTTGCATTTCCTTAACAGTATCTTTTGAAGAGCAGAATTTTTAATTTTAGATGAAGTCTAATTTATCAATTTGTTCCTTTATGGATTGTGGTTTCTGATCTAAGATATCTTTTTGTTTTTTTTTAATCACTGTATTAAGTTTAACGTGTATAGCACAATGGTTTGATTTACATGTATTATGAAATGATGACCACAATAGGTTTAACTAACATTCATAAAGTCTAAGAAATCTCTGTCCAATCCAATGTCACAAAGATTTTTCCCTATGCTTTCTTCTATAAGACTGATAGTTTTATGCTCTCCTTATATGTTGATCATCTATTCTGTGTTCATTTTAATACATACTACAAGGCATGCTTCAATGTCCATTTTTTTTGCTTTTGGATGTTGAATGGTTTCAGAGCCATTTGTTGAAGAAACAATCCTAGAGTCAGTGAATGATCCTAGGATTCATTTGTCTATAATGTACATGCACCTTTGTCTAGATATACGCGTATCTCTTTCTGTCTCTTTCTGCTGTTCTAGTACTCTGTACACTTACTAAGATAACACCACCACACTCTTGGTTACTAAGCTTTATAAGTCATTAAATCAGGTAGTTTTTGTCTTTCAGTTTTGCTCATCTCTTCCAGAGTTGCTTTGGCTAGCTAGTCTAGTATCTCTGCATTTCTACGTGACTTTTTAAGTTCATCGTTGAAATTTCAAAAACTACCGGCATTTTGATTGTGGTTCAATCTACAGATCAGTTTGGGGAAAATGGACATCGTAACAATATTGAGACTTCTGACCATGTACACCAAATACACCTCTCCATTTACTTAGGTCTTCTTTAGTTTTTCTCAGTAACAACATGTGCTTTTTTAGAGTCTAGGTCTTGCACATCTTTCATCAGGCTTATTCATAAGTATTTCTGTCTTTGATGCTATTGTAAATGGCATTTATTTCAATTTCTGATTGCTCAGTGTTAGTATAAAACCACTATTTTTATGCATTGATAGTGTGTCCTGGAATCTTGGTCGCTGGAATTAAAAATTAAGTTGCCGTCTCACTGCCTCAGGGGAGAAAGAAAGTTGATCACAACCACATTCAGGAAACTGTATGCTGTGGAGATGCATTTCCTAGGGGAAAATAAAAGTTAAATATCTCCTCAACATTCCGGTTTCTATATCTCTGACCTAGATTATTCGAATGAGTCCTTGAGCTCACGAGCCAAGTGCTTCGGAAAAAGTTCTAAGATTAAATGCACATGGTCCTTCCTAAACTGTTTCTGAAATGAGAAACAGTATAATCCCTCAGCACAGAAAAGAAACTCCAGGGAGCCCGTAATAGTAGAGCTTCACCAACCTATTGGTCTTGATTCCTTCAGGATGGTTTCTGCTCTTTTCCTCATCCTTTTATGACCAGGTTTTCTCAATGGGAATCTAGCCCTTCCATGTCAGAACTGGGCCACAAATTGGAGGGTGTCCTCTATGAATCTGCTTGCATGTTGAATGACCAGTCTTGAGTTCCTGACTCTGAACTCTACATATGAATACATGTCTACAGCCTGTATAACTGAGTCTACTTACGTTCTTGTTGACCCCGCATCCATAAATAGGATGCCTGCTTCCCAGTGCAGCATATCCTCTTTGCTGCACTGATTCTCCACAAGAGAAAATCCTGAGGTCACGTGTTCCACCATCCTTCACATCCCCAGAATTCTATCTGCTTGGGGCATAAAAGCAAGGACACCATTGTTACAAACCCCAGAACACAAAACCACTTCTGCATCCCACACTGCACAGGGAACTTCAAAGCATGTTCCTGAACTGAAAGGATCGCGGGTAGAATGTGAGCATCCCCAGCTATATCCACGTCTCCAGATGACTATCACTGTCAGAAGGAGCACCTCTGAGTATGAATCACACAAGCTATGAACGCCAGAGCTCAAGGGAGACACCAGGGGAGAAACATACAGAATTAACATCAAAGGATGAAAGCTGGTCCAAACTCCCTAAACCTGCTTCCTATCTCTGTGTGTTAATGTAACAGTTATTCAGGAGGCCTCTGCTGCTGTCTTAATCAGGTCTCGCATACCCAGGAAGCTCTAATGCCTGTCCCTCCCACTCTCTCTCCGATTATAAAGCATTACCTGTGGGCCATATTAAAAAAAAAAAAAAACTTTTTACAACCATCATACACTTTACAGTATAAATTACAAAACGCAATGAAGCCAAAATATGAAAACAAATCATCATTAAACTAGCCAGCAAGAAATCACCACTCCTAACATCTGGTATATATTCTCTCAGACTTTTCTTCCCTGTTACAACATTTTCAAAACAAATGAAACCAGAAAGCTATCCACAGTGATCTTCTAAGTTGTCAAGGAGGTAAGCATGGCAGGAACACATGTCGATAATTTTTTGCTGCGATTTTACCGAGAGAAGTAAAACGTCACAGAGAGCGTTAGAACCTTCAACAAAAGCCGTAAAATAATTATGGTGTGATGCCTGTACTCCCTCCGGCCTGGTGTGACGCCTGTACTCCCGCCGGCCGCCTGTGGTTCATTACTAAAATGAGCAGAATTAACTAGCAAATGGAGAAATCCCTCACTAATTAGAACACCGTACTCGGAACACTGTCACTCAGCCAGGTGGCAGCAGACCCCCGTGCACAGACAGAGCTCTGGACAGCCCGGGTATGTAGGACCACACACTGGGGGGCGGAAAATGGGGAAAGATAAGGGCCATGTCGCTGCTGCTGAGAAGGAAAAAATTTAATAAATGCAAGAGATTCCCCCCCCTCCAAAAAAAGGTGTATATGAAGTGGAAGATACAAGCTGCCACCTGGCACTGTTCTGTACACCCATTTCTCTCACTGGGCTGGAAGTCCTCGGCAGGTGTGTGTGTGTATATATATATGAGTGTATACATATATTTGGCTACACCCCTTAGCATGCAGGAGTTGAGTTCCCTAACCAAGGATGGAATCCAGCTACCTGGCAGTTCAAGCACAGTCTTAACCACTGGAATGCTGGGGAAGTCCCCTTAGCAGGTATACTAATCCTGTTTTTTGTATCCTCCATGCATGGCCCTTAGTTAAGATTTGCTAGGTGAATTTAGGACTGCCCTAGAAGCAGCTGAGTTAAAATTGGATGGGAAGAAATTAGCCTACAAAACACACTACAAAAACAGATGAAGATAGAATCTTCTTTAATTATAACTGTCCCATTCTGATTTTGGCAGAAGTCAACCCTGCATGAGTTAAAGGTAAATGTTTATAAATAAGGTGGATAAAATTAAGGCCCTAGGCATCTTTAGTCCAATTTCTTAACACACATACACACAGATTTTCCAACTCCTAGGCAAATATATAGGGCTTCCCAGGTGGCTCAGTGGTAAAGAATCCACCTGAGAATGTAGGAGACTCGCATTTGATTCCTGTGTTGGGAAGATCCCGTGGAGAAGGAAATGGCAACCCACTCCAGTATTCTTGCATGGAAAATCCCATGGACAGAAGAGCCTGGCAAGCAACAGTCCATGGGGTCACAAAGAGTCAGACACAACTGAGTGATTTAGCATGATGACTAGTCAAATATACTTTCACAAGTACACTACTTGTGTATTATAAAAGAAAAATGAGAGTTGGACCACAAAGAAGGCTGAGAACTGAAGAACTGATGCTTTCAAACTGCGGTGCTGGAGAAGACTCTTGAGAGTTCCTTGGACTGCAAGGAGATCAAACCAGTAAATCCTAAAGGAAATCAGTCCTGAATAGTCACTGGAAGGACTGATGCTGAAGTTGAAGCTCCAATACTTTAGCCACCTGATGCGAAGAACTGAAGCTTGGAAAAGACCCTGATGCTGGGAAAGACTGAAGGCACCAGGAGAAGGGGATGACAGAGGATGGGGTGGTTGGACGGCATCAACAACTCAATGGATATAAGTTTGAGCAAGCTCTTGGGAGTTGTTGATGGACAGGGAAGCCTGGCATGCTGCAGTCCATGGGGTCGCAAAGATTCAGACACGAATGAGCGACTGAACTGAACTGAACCAAAAAGAAAAATGGGTAGAAGATAACTATACAAGATACCTGATGTGGTATGTTAATTGCAAAACGGCCCTCAATTCTGTTACTCTCTGTATCCATACTCTTGAATATCTGATTTTGCAATTTCTCCCTTCAAGAGGTAGATGGTCTGTTTTCTTGCTTCTCGAGTCATGGCTGGCCTTGTGATTTTCTGTGATTAACAGAATACAAGGGAAGTGAAAAATGTGCCAGGTCCAAGTTGTCTTGTTGTTCAGTAGCTAAATCACGTCTGACTCTTTGTGACCCCATGGACTGCAGCACGTCAGGCCTCCCTGTTCTTCACCATCTCCCGGAGCTTGCTCAAACTCATGTCCATTGAGTTGACGATGCCATCCAGCCATCTCATCCTCTGGCACCCTCTTCTCCTTCTGCCTTCAATCTTTCCCAGCATCAGGGCCGTTCCCAAACAGTTGGCTGTTCGTATCAGGTGGTAAAGTATTGGAGCTTCGGCTTAGGACTCAAAAGACCTGGAGGACCTCCACTCTCTCAGAACCCTGCCTGGTTACAAGATTGGCCTGTTGGATGAAGGCAGACAAGAGGGATGCGGCCTCACTATCCTCATCACTCCTGCCGACAGACAGCCATCCCCCAGGCTTGGGTCCAGTCAGTCCTGAGCCATGTGGCAATGTGCACACAGAGGCAGATGAAACCCACCCTGAAATAACACTAAAAACCCACCAAGGTGGCTGAATAAAAAAGAAGGATCACACCACGTGTTGGTAAGGAGGCAGAGAAACTGGATCACACAAACATCGCTGGTGAGGGTGTGAAATGGGATAGCCATTGTGGAAAACAGTGTGGCAGTTTCTTACAAAACGAAGGCTCGGATGGTAAAGAATCTGCTTGCAATGTGGGAGACCCGGGTTCGATTCTTGGGTCAGGAAGATTCCCTGAAGAAGGAAATGGCAACCCACTCCAGTATTCTGGCCTGGAGAATCCCATGGACAGAGGAGCCTGGCGGGCTACAGTCCGTGGGGAGTCAGACATGACTGAGTGACTAATACTTTCATTTTCCGCTATAGAAAGAAACATGAGGGAATTTCCTAGTGGTCTGGTGTTTGGGACGCTGCCTGCTATTGAAGGGGGTGGAAGTTCAATCCCTGGTCAGGAAATTAAGATCCCATATGCTGCAGGGTATGGCCAAAAATTAAAATAAATAAAACTTGGAAAAAAAATCCTTAAAAAAAAAAATGAAACTACCCACCACTCATACTCTTGGGCATTTATCCTAGAGAAGTAATATGTTCAAAACAAAAAACCTACACAAACGTCCACAGCAATTTTATTCTTAGTAGTTGAAAACCAGAAACAACCGAAGTTCTTCAGTAGAGAAGATGGTTAAAAAACTGGACTGCTCCTCAACAATGAGTGTGCTAAGTTGCTTCAGTTGTGTCCAACTCTGTGCAACCCCATGGACTGTAGCTGTAGCCTGCCAGGCTCCTCTGTCCATGGGATTTTCCCAGGCAAGAATATTGGAGTGGGTTGCCATTTCCTGCTCCAACTATAAAATGTAACAAACTCTTGGCACACATCAATTCATGTGGTCAAGGGGCTCACTAGCGAACACACCCTATAGCAAGGGAAAGGAGAGCTGCTCAAGAACCAGGAAACTCAGCTAACTCTATTTAGAAAAACTTTATTTTAGAATGGAACAAAGAAAATTTGTGTCCAACAGCTGAGTAAATGAAAACCTAGGCTGGAAATGGATATGTCTCTATAATACACCTAAAGAGGTGTAATTAAACACATATCCCGAGAGACAAGATCTTGCAGTTAAACTTATTTCCATTTAAAATTTCAGCCCCTCATGCCATGCTCCACAATGCCTAATGAGAAAGGATCTCCCTTTAAACAAAAAGCAATGGAGATGATGAACAGGCCACTATCTTTCAGAGTTGAACGTTACACTGTAACACTCTAAATCAGAGCTGGGCGTAGGCATCCCAAGCTGCACATCAGAGTCATCGGGATAAGCATTTTGAAAATGAGGATTAATGGCCTCCATCTTCTATCACCTTGGAATGATAGAGAATGATGTCACTTCTGGGTGTAGATAAAGGCAACAGTTTAAGACACTTACTTCTTTGATGGCGTCTGAACCCAGCGGAGGTTCGGGCTCATCAAGCTGCAGTGCGTTTAAGGGCATCCATTCATTCAACAGGTAATCACTGGGTATCTGCTTCGTGCTAGGAACCACATCAGATGCTGCAGCTACAACTGTGAGCCAGGGTGACATGATCTCTGCCTCCATGAGACTTCTATTCCACGAGGCGAGGAACTTAATTTCTTTTTCTTTCTTTTTAAACATATTATTTTGTGTTGGAGTATAGCCAATTAACAGTGCAGCGATAGTTTCAGGTGAACAGCAAAAGGACTCAGCTACACATCCGCATGTATCCACTCTTCCCCAACACCCCCTCCCACCCAGGCTGCCAAGTAATACAGAGCAGAGTTCCATGTGCTATACAAGTAGGTCCTTGTTGGTTCTCCATTTTGAATTTAGCAGTGTGTACATGCCCATCCCAAACTCCCTAAGTATCCCTTCCCGGGGGGCAACCATAAGTTTGTTCCCTAAGTCTGTAAGTAGGAGAGGAGCTTAATTACTTGTTGATACCAAAATGTACAATAATGGGGATTATAGAGGGGCTTAAGACTTCACTGGATGCAGAAGAATCTACTCATCTGAAAAGTTATCAACAGTAAGTTGATCTCTTCCACACAATGTAAAAATAGCTCCTTTAGTTTTTTTTTTTGCCATTCAAGTAATGAAAACAAATACTTCATTTTGCCTGCCATTATCAAAGAGTATTTTGGTCTGGCTGAGTGTATTTTCTAGAAAGCTGGAAAGTATCACCCTGTGGTAACATTTTATTTAAAATCTCAAAAAACTACCAGTGAACCAGTGAAGTTGCTCACTCCTGTCCGACTCTTTTGCGATCCCATGGACTGTAGCCTACCAGGCTCCTCCATCCATGGGAGTTTCCAGGCAAGAGTACTAGAGTGGGCTGCCATTTCCTTCTCCAGGGGATCTTCCCAACCCGGGGATCGAACCCAGGTCTCCTGCACTGCAGGAGGACCCTTTACCGTCTGAGCCACCAGGGAAGCCTAAAAAACTACAATCCTTCTAAAATGCAACAAGTTATTCACATTTCTGTATCAGTACACTGCACAGGCGATTGGAATTTACTCTCCTTTCCATGGTGACACTGGGAATGTCAGTACCACCTAGTCACTTTGAATCCTGCCCAAGAGGACCAGACCCCTGGCCTGCTGTCTGCAAACCTGCCCACCGCCTCTCCGGTGACCCAGGAGGACATCAGTGTTGGGCCGCATCACACAGCCCAGGGCAGCACCACGGTCTGTCTCCCGTATGGCCCACTCACTCCAGGGGCATGAGTCCCTGCTACCTGCCTCCACCACCACTCCTCACTGCTCACCTACTTTCTTCAGCTTTCATTCTCCTTTTATTTTCTAAGCTAGATCAAAAATGAAAATTTCCAAGGGAACCCAAACAGCAGGCACAGTATTCAAATTTAAAGGAAAAAGACCCTTTGCCCACAACAGAATTCAAATGCATGGGATTTGTGAAAACTCTGTTCAGGGTGTGTGTGTCAGGGGAGGGTGCTGAGGGATACTGTGCTTTCCTGCCTTCGCTTCAGAATCGCAGCTATCCCACAGCAGAAAAGTGGAAGAAAACAAAGAAAGAAACACCACCTGCCTGGCAGTGAGAACTATGTCAATTCATATCGCTACAGCATTTTTCCCTCGGAGGAGCGTTGTACTACTATCTTGCTTATTTTCCCCAAATGTGTGAGATACAGAAAAAAAAAAAAAAAAAAAAAAAACCAAGTACAGCTATTAATACTTTGACAGGGAGGTTGTGATGATCAAGATTATGAGTTGTCCAAAGTCACAGGAAGAGATCTGAGGGTCTTCCTGCCTCAGGAACAATGCTTCCCAAGGCTTCCAGAGACGAGCTGCCCACAAGATACCTGATTTTCCGCTCAGATATAGAGACACCGAAGTTAAAAAAAAAAAGCAAGTTCCTCAAAACTAAGATCAGTAAATTTTTCTAATAGATGTTTTCAATCATGAAAACTACCGTTATTTCACACAAAGATTTATGGATAGTACCTAAAACTTATAGGAAAATACTCATTTTTTCTACACCATCAGATGGACTTGTCACTTTGAAACTACTGAGATAAATGCAAAAACTCTCAAAGTACTTGTCATACAGTAAAAAAAACAAAAAAAGCAACAGCATGCTATAATAGCATGTAAAACTACACACTTTCACAAGACTTTGCATTAGAAAGTTACAAACATTAACTACCCGCCCACTCTATTTGGCTGTCCTCTCAGGCTACGGCAATAGACCGGATTGTTTTCAGATGAATTTCACTGTGGGGACCCACCTCTATTGGCTATTCAACTAGAGGGACTCGGGTGCCTTTTCCTTCTCCTCATTAGTGTCTGCGGAATCTCCCAGGATGCTTGTTATATGATATAAGTGTTCACAATGGTCTCCTTGCTTTAAGCCAAATTTGTGTCACTTCCCGGCCTCAATGAGTAAAACACTACCAACTTCTACACACAGGAGTTGGAAATAGCATTGCGGGCAGTCAGCAGCACATCAGGAAGAAAAACAAAAACGGTAACATAAAAGCATGGGTCTGTGTTCTTCTTGAGGTCACTGCTGCCTCCTGCAAATCTAATCACTGCAATCCTCCTCCTTCACTTTTTCTGCACCAGATGTCAAATAAAGCTGGACGTCCCACTCCAGTACCCTTGCCTGGGAAATCCCGCGGGCAGAGGAGCCTGGCACACTACACTAAGAGTCGGCACGACTTCGCGATTAAACAACGTTTAAAGAGCCCAGGTGAGGGCGAGGCGGCCAGGACCGCCGAGATGCGTCTTGAGGGACAGCTCAGTGCTGGCGGGAGTCAGCAGAATTCCTCTGACAACATCTCCATCAGGTGAGAGGCTCATAAATTAAAGCCGCTCGGGGGCAATTTGAACTCTGTGACCAGTTTGGCCTCTCCTTCCACACTGCCCCTTCTGTTCGCAGCTCCCAGGTAAGGGTGAGCTCAGGGTGTAGCCATTTCGATTCCTTCTGTGCACACCTCCTTCCAACTTTCCCCTTTCTCCCAGTCTGTTGACACTGAGAAGAGAGAAGCAAAGCTGCGCAGGTAGGGCGTCATTATTTACTCTATGCGGAAAGCCAGGCCTCAGTTCTCTGCAGTAATTGGGGCTGAGAAGTTACCTTCCTTTTAACGCTCTGATTGGAGTTTCTTCCTTATCAGCTTCCTCTGCTGTTTATTCAACCAGGGGATAAAATCTGAATTTAACTCCCTACAACTGCCGCTGTATGTCTTTTAAGTCAGGTCCCCGACCTCCAGGATCTAGTGCCTGATGACCTGAGGTGGGGCTGATGTAATAATAATAGAAACAAAGTGCACAGTAAATGCGGAGAAGGCGACGGCAGCCACTCCAGCGCTCTCGCCTGGAAAGTCCCGTGGACGGAGGAGCCTGGTGGGCTGCAGTCCATGGGGCGGCTGAGTTGGACACGACTGAGCGACTTCACTTTCACTCTTCACTTTCATGCATTGGAGAAGGAAATGGCAGCCCACTCCAGTGTTCTTGCCTGGAGAACCCCAGGGATGGGGGAGCCTGGGGGGCTGCCGTCTATGGGGTCGCACAGAGTCGGACACGACTGAAGCGACTTAGCAGCAGCAACAGCACAGTAAATGTGATGAGCCGGAACCACCCTGAAACCATCCCCTCCTTCCATGTCTGTAGAAAAATTGTCTTCCACAAAACCGGTCCCGTGGTACCGAAAAGGTTGGGGACCGCTGCTCTAAGTGGTACTGCTACCAATTAAGGACTGAACCAGACAAAACAAAATACAGAAAGAAAAGAAGAAGCTGGATCTCTTGCCTCCAAGAAGAGTCAGCCAGTGGTACCCATGTTCACCAGGAAGACATCAAGAATCTGGGACCCTCATTCACTTGGATCCAACAGTCCCAAGGAAACGTCCTTTGGATGGCCAACTGTGAAAGTTAGGCAAGATATTCTCTCTTACTATTCATGATGCAAAATGATACTTATTCTACCTAAAATCAGAAAGTATTTTAAGAGAAAAAAAAAGGGGGGTCACGCTATATGAAGCCTGAAATATTTATGGACTATTTACATTTTTGTTAATGTAATTAAGAGGATGTCTAAATGATTCCATCAATTCTCAATTATTCCTACTAATGGAGTGGATCAATACAGCTGGAGAGCCTGAAATGGCAGCCCACGTAGTTTAATGATGGCTCATAAATCCCCTCTCTTTATTATTGGTAAATGGGTGCGTTGAATATTCTTCAGATTTAATAGAATTCATCAATTCACAGTGCTTGGGACTCTTAGAGGGTCATTCTGTTCAACATTCTTTTGCACACAAGGGAAATTTGGCTTAAAGGGTTGAAGGGACCACCACTGTAAATGGGGGGGGGGCCTCAGTGTAACCATGGCAATTGACATTGTGAAGTAGAGCCCTGTGGCCTATATTTTAAAAGAAGTCTTGAAAACAATTCGTTGCTTCAGTTAGTGTCTTCTACCTCCAGCCCCATCCTTGGTAGACTTCCCAAAATACTAGTAACAAATACCACCTACTGAGAACCTCCTCAGTACAAGTTTCAGATGGATTCAATACTCCAGCATACATGGGACTTAATGTCCTTCCAGCGTGCCACGGCTATGGATTGACATCTTCCTCGAGGAAATAAGCAATTAGCAATTCTGATTTTAAAAATGAATCACTGAAATTTTTGCTAGCCTGGAAGCAGCAAAAGGCTTCTGTAGATCAATTATGCAAGAGGGGTAACATAGCAACTTACTTAAAAATAAAATGTGAGCGCAGGCTGGAAATAGAGTTACATGCATCCTCATGGAGACTAAAGACTCACAGAGCATCTGTATCCTCAACACATGAGGATGTATCCTGTTCCAGAAGAATTCTGCAGGAGACTCCAGACTTCCCACAACCTTCCCTGGCTGCACATGTTCCTGTTTGCCTCTCTCACCACCATCAGGAATGAAACATCAATGTCAAAGCTGCCTGCATCCATGAGCGGCTAAGTTGCTTTAGCCATGTCCGACTCTTCGTGACCCCATAGGCTGTAGCCCACCAGGCTCCTCTGTCCATGGGATTCTCCAGGAAAGAATACTGGAGTGGGCTACCAAGATCCTCCAGAGGATCTTCCTGACCCAGGGATCAAACCCAGGTCTCATGTTTCCTGTACTGGTAGGCAGGTTCTTTACCACTAGCGCCACCTGAGAAGTCCCTAAAACCTGCCTACTGCAATTTAATGGGGCTTTCCTGGTGGCTCAGATGGTAAAGAATCTGCCTGAGACCCAGGTTTTGATCCTTGGGTTGGGAAGATCCCCTGGACAAGGAAACAGCAACCCACTCTAGTCTTCTTGACTGGGAAATCCCACGAACAGAGGAGCCTAGTGGGCTACAGTCCATGGGGTCACAAGAGTTGGACAGGACTTAGTGACTAAACAACTGCCATTTAATAGGCACAGCGTTATTTTCTAAATTCGCCAAAATGAGGTGGCTGACAACATAAACGAGGGGATACGGTGCCTCTCTCATGTCAATACTACAGAGGAAAAGGTGCCTCAACCTACCTCTCCCCAATCCCAGCCCACGCCCCAAAACATCTATGAAAACATTTTTAAACGTACAAAAAAGTGAACACGAGAGTGTTAGAGAAATCCTTGAGAGGTCTGTGAACGAGAACACTGCTGGAACAGAAGGTCTTATATTCCACAAGGAAACATCCTCATAAACCCAGCTGAGAAATGAGCCCACTTGTAACCACACAACCCGGGTGCTGGGATAATTACAATAGAAACACTTTATTTCAAATCATGAAAAGAGTTACACTTGATCTTCTTGTTAGCAGGGGCTGTGCAGACAGCAACATTAACTGTGAAATGTAAGGGCAGATAACAGCTGATTTGAAAGGGGATTGTGTAAATCTAGTTAAGGAGCAACTTTAGAAGATTATTTTCAATTACTGAGATAGCATCATGGTTCTCAGGAAAAAAAAAATGGAAAGGTTTGTTCTTTACACCACAGACAGTGTACTGAATCTAACAAAACCACCTGCTTTCAGGCAATAATATCAGCCAGCAGCTAATACGCCTTGCTTCCACCTTACCCTCCCCTTCTTCAAGTCATTTTCAGTTATTGCTAGCACTCACTCAGCTCTGTGAACAAAAAGTCATTTCAGCAGGAGAAACAGCTTTAAAAAAAAAATCCCCTTCAGAATAATTACTAAAAGCTTTTAGATTCCCAAGTGCCAAATATACCTAGCCTAGGAAACCTCTAAACTAGGGCCAAGGTCAGGCAGGTAAAGAAAGGGTGCCTGCTTCATTGATGGAGTGGCAATTGCTTCACCTGTCGGAGCATTTAACCCAGAACATCTGGGCCTTGGCCCTCAGTCACCCCAGCTCATACACAGGAACGCACGCAGATCCATACGTTACCCAAAATGCAAGCTACATCGCTAGCGACATGAGATAACCTTGTCAAGTGAAATCCCCGTTTGTCATTCGCTTTAACGTGGCTTGTGTGTAAGAGCTTCCCTGGTGGCTCAGTGGCAGAGAGCCCGCCTGCAGTGCAGGAGACGCAGGTTCAAACCCTGCATCGGGAAGATCCCCTGGAGAAGGAAATGGCACCCCACTCCAGTATTCCTGCCTGGAGAATCCCATAGACAGAAGAGCCTGGTGGCTACAGTCCATGGGGTTGCAAAGAGTCAGACATGACTGAGTGACTGACACTTCCACTGAATTTGTTCCCTCACCTTTAAAACTGGGACAATAGTAATTACCCAGTTCATTCAGAAGTCACGATGATCAAAAGATGAGATGGCACTTTGCACACTGTTAGATGCTGTATAAATGCAAGTAATGATTAATATCTCAGTGTACAAATAGAGTATGATATCTCCACATGCAGCAAAAATGTTATTATTCCCCATATGCACCACACGCCTATGCTCGATTTCCATACTCTTTTCTCAGAAGTGGAAATCGCTCAGTCATGTCCGACTTTTTGCAACCCCATGGACTTATATATATACAGCCCATGGAATTCTCCAGGCCAGAACACTGGAGTGGGTAGCCTTTCCCTTCTCCAGGAGATCTTCCCAACCCAGGGGTTGAACCCAGGTCTCCCGCATTGCAGGCAGATTCTTTACCAGCTGAGCCACCAGGGAAGCCCAAGAATACTAGAGTGGGTAGCCTATCCCTTCGCCAATGGATCTTCCGAACCCAGGAACCAAACTGGGGTCTCCTGCATTGCTGGCAGATTCTTTACCAACTGAGCTATCAAGGAAGCTTAATCAGAAAGAGAAATAAAAAATTTAGCAGAAGAGCACACTCCACTGTCTTAAAAAAATGTTCTTCTGACGCTGAAACTAAATATTTAAAAGTCAGAGAATAATTAAAGTCACTTTACATGCGCTTCTCCACCCACTTAAGGGCCTCCCTGGTGGCTCAGATGGTAAAGAATCCACGTGCCAATGCAGGAGACCCGGGTTTGATCCCTGAGTCGGGAAGATCCCCTGGAGGAGGGCATGGCAACCCAATCCAGTATTCCCGCCTGGAGAATCCCCACGGACAGAGGAGCCTGGGGGGCTGCAGCCCATAGCGTTGCAAAGAGTTGGACCAACTGTCGCTGAACAGCAACAACTCTTCCCTTCAATTAGCCACAATTTTCTGTGCAGGCGTGTGACTACAGATGCCACTAAATCCTGCAGATTCTGCCACCAGGCTGTCACCTCAAAAGCAAAACAGCACCTCTCTAGAAGCACAGCTCCACAACATCCTGGAGGACTGGGGCAGCTCTCTGATGAGGCAAAGCAAACCGAGAGATGATGTCACTCTTCAGCTGGTGGGAACTGAGGACTGTGTGCTCAAAGTTTCTCTTCAAATACCTCTGCTCTTCCTAACCAAAATGCTCCCTTGTCACAGAAACAGAAAGAATTCTCTCAGTTGATCAAGACCACCGCTGCACAGTAGGAAATCCTAAAGCAGTTCCCTGAGCTTGCGGAAGCACAGCATCCTAGCCTCATCCAAGCCACAACCACGCCCTCTCAGGCCCCAGGACAACAGGGCATTGTCATCGCAACGTCTCAGTGGCAGAAGGACAGGCTTGGTACATTGACACCTCAAAGCCTGTATGCTCCCGACTGTCCCATTATGGATTTGTCGTCATTATTTTAAGGTGACCAAAAAAAACTCTAAAACGATGTTCACAGTCCACTGCTCCCTTCCTACAGAAGAACTGAACGGGGACGTCCCTGGGGGCCCAGAGGTTGAGACGTCACCTTCCAACACAGGGGCTGCGGAGCTGATCCCTGGTCCAGGGGAACCGGGGTCCTGCATGCCTCCTGGCCAAAAAGCCAGAAGAGAAACAGCAGGGGCAATACTGCAACAAGTTCAGTCAAGACTTTAAAAATGGTCCACATCGGGGCATCCCTGGTGGTCCAGCGGTTAAGAATCCACCTTGCAATGCAGGGAACACCAGCTCGATCCCTGGTCTGGGAAGCTCCCTCATGCCCGGGGCAACTAAGCTCCTGTATCACAACTGCTGAAGTCTGCACATGAGCGTGTCCTTGGCAGCGAGGGAAGCCGCTGAAGTGAGAAGCCCACGCGCCACAACTAGAGAAAGCCCACGTGTAGCAAAGAGCGCCCAGTGTGGCCAAAAATAAATCAATAATAAATAAATACACAATTTTTAAAATGGGCCACATCAAAAGAAGTAGAAGAATGAAACAGACATAGTTTCTAAACATGCAGATATATTCAAGGTCAAGCTACAGCTAGCCGAAATCCTGCAAAAGAGCTAAAAAACAAATCTCATCATTGGCTGGGAGGGTGGGAACGTTACAGTCCTCACTAAAGGGATGAAAAGCCTGTCCCAGCTGCAAGTGATCATAAGCGACTTGATCATCAGCTGCCCGCTACAGCTGTATCCACCGCTCAGCTCACCCAAAGAGATTCATGCTCTCGTGGTGCCAAAATAAATGTCTCTCGTCAAAAAAAAAAAAAAATCGCCCATTTGAAAATAACTCTCTAATCTGCATCCTTTCAATAGAACTGAAGTGCACTTCACCAACACAGAGGACGGGCATCTTGAATTAGCAGAGAACTATTTTTAACACATGAAGGATAAGATATGAAATTAGTTTCACGGGGAATGAGAACCTCGGAGATTATTTACTTTGCCTTAATTACTTTGACTCACCATTAATTTAGCTTTCCTAGGGTACTCAATATTTCACGCTAAGATTTGGAGACCAAAGAGATGGGAGCACAAGTCTGGAGCTCCGGGGTAGCATCTTCTCCGCGGAGGCGCGGATGGTCGAAGCCCAGTCACAGTGTGTGCCGCTCGAGGACACGTTCAGGGGCCCGTTTCTGTTGTTTTTCCACCCCCGGACCAGGAGCTGTGCCCTGAAGGATGCACAGAGCCAAACTTTATTCAGCTTCTGTTCAACTCCTTGGCCAATAACATCACTAGTGCTCATAGCTACTGAGGCGACTGCCAAATAGGGCAAGCCGCGACTGCCTGGAGCCTAGGGGAGGTGAGCTGGGGCTGCACGCTTCAAGAAGTTGTTAATGATCGGTGCAGCTGGGCTATGCAATGATTCCCAGGAAAGGAGACAGAGGAGCCAGCCTAGCAGACAGTCCACGACGGCTGCATGAGAACATCCGTGGGTCAGCAGGCGCTCAGCTCCAAGCAAAGCACTCACGATGCGCGGGGGCTGCTGTGTGCAGCCGGGCACTGACTCAAGTCCTGCAACGCACCCCCAGGCCCAGAACAGCCTGCCCGCCGGCAGACGCCAGGGACAAGGGCTGCGCCCGGCAGCGGGCAGCAACGCACAGGTTCCTGGATGCAAGAGGGGACTTGCTGGGATCACTCAACCTGCTGGTGCTTCCCCCATCCTCCTGCTCCACGTGGCCTGCAGCAGTTGGGGGGCTTGGGAGAGGGGTGCAGTGGGCAGAGACCCTGAGACCCACGATCTTTCTGAGAGGCATGATCGAAAGGACTCTCCCTTACTCTCAAGGTCAGAAGAACTGACCCTGTGTTACATAATCCCATTCCTGAGAGCTTGAGCCATTCTTTTTTTCCACAAGGCACGCTACACCCTGACATTCTCTTTTCCCCTATAAAGGTATTTTTCACTCCGACACAGTTGTGCTTTATTTGGAAGTTGCCCTTTTGCTTCTTTCTCTTGATGAGGATACTGTTTGACTCCAACGAGCTGTAGCCTTCGAGCGTGCTGAACCCACATCAACAACGGAGCAGCGAGGTTCACACGTCTCCAGAACTCTGCAGCCTCTCTACTGGCGATAAAATAGCTGTCATGGAAATATGCTTCCACGATAAACACTTCTAATTTAACAATAATAATTTGTATTTCTGTAGCACATGCATAGCTTTGAAACATGCTCACATGTATTATGAAAGAGAAAGTGTGAAAGTGTTAGTCGCTCAACTGTGTCCTGACTCTCTGTAACCCAAGAGACTGTAGCCCACCAGGCGCCTCTGTCCATGGGATTCTCCAGGCAAGAATACTGGAGTGGGGTGCCATTGCCTTCCCTCCTGACCCAGGGATCGAACCCGGGGCTCCTGCACTACAGGCAGGTTCTTTACCATCTGAGCCACCAGGGACGCCCATGCTTCATCTTAGCTACTTTTTCCCACCTGGCCCCTTTCCCCAAGGCTCCTGCTCATGAAACTGCCACCGTGCAATCATGTCCCACAGGGAACTCTGTCCTCTCTGTCACTGCCGATGCAGCAACACTGTGGATGTCACCGCAGCTTTCTGGGTCACACGCCTCATTTGTGCCATTCGCACTTGCAGTCCCTTTTATCATTCACAACTCTCCGGTGACTCTCCTCGCTGCCGTATCTTAATTTTAATACCAGACACTACATTCATTCCTTGGCATCATCAGAGACAACAAAGCACAATGCCATTAATCATTTCTACTGGGCAGAAAAGGGGCCTCAAAACACAGTGTGGTGGAGGACAGGGTTCAAACTTCCCACCTCTTCCTCCAACCGGCTATGACAGTGGACCAGTTGCTCAATCTTCTGGAGCTTTGCTTTCCTCTGGTTACTGACGTAAGAAAAGGCTGCCATGAGGATGAAACAGGACGGCATGTCAACTGTGCCTGCAAATACACAAGAGACGCCAACTGCAATCCTCCTGCTGGGTCCCCACTCACGCCGCTGTCATTCACACGAGCAAAGGCGATCCTGCAAGCAGCACCTCTGCGCCCTTGGGTCCCCGAAAGCCTCGCCACTCACTTCCTCCAAAGGATGACCAAAGCACATGAGATCCTACCATCCCAAAGATCACTAGTTTCCAAGCTTTTTTCTACAAAATTCAACTGCAACACATTCCGATGTACTGCGGTTGAAATTGCAGGCCACGTGCATGAATGGCCATCCTCTCCTGGCATTTCCAATCCCATCTGGCCTGTCTTCGTATCACCCTGAGACGGGAGTCGACAGCAACAGAGTGACTGCAGAGCACGTGCTGATGGCAATTTGCAGGTGGCCACTCAGGGCACCCACAGAGCCATCCCTGAGCCGCCGCCCACCAAGCTGAGACTTGCCGCTGGTAGCATCCGTCCTTTTTGCCTGCCTGGTGAAACATTTTTACACCACAGAAGCTTTGATTAATCTTAAGTTCTGTCACATCAAATTTGTCTTGCTCAGAGAAATTGTGACATCTGAAATTCTGCTGTAAATCTGAAGTCTCCACTTAATGATTCAAAAGCTTAAAAAAAAAAAAATAAGGCTCCCAACAGGCAGTTGAGGGATTTCAACATGTAACTGGCAAAAGGGTGGTTTTAGAGCTTGGAAGGTGGGTGGCTTACAGCTATTAGATGGAAAGTGGACATACTTTTTGAACCAGCAACTTTTCTAGTAAGAATTTACCCCACTGAGGTCACTGCGCAAGTGTAAGATGGTGTACATGCAAGCAAGCTTAGAGTGGCAACGATTTTCCAGTAGAAAAATCAGAAACAACTTAAATGTCTATCAGTAAAGCCTCGAGTAGGGGCTTCCCAGGCGGCTCAGCAGTAAAAATCTGCCTGCCAAGCAGGTGATGTGGGTTCATTCCCTGGGTCAGGAAGATCCCTTGGAGAAGGAAACGGAAACCCACTCCAGTATTCTTGCCTGGAGAATCCCATGGACAGAGGAGCCTGGCGGGCTACAAAGGGTCACAAGAGAGTCAGACATAACTGAGTGACTAAACCACCACCAAGTCTGGAGTAAAGCCTAAGAGACAGCATTCGCTGCCTCCTCAGCAAGCTGTTTCTGGTATCTTCTAGCAGAACTCTGGATGTGTGTGTGCACTGAGATTGGGCTGGATTAGCATGAACTTCCACCCAACTCTGAAGCAATCAGTGCATGCCACTTCCCTGGTAGCTTTACCTATGACGGTTCACGCAGAAGGAAGCCAGGATTTCTTTCTTTTTTTTTTTTTTTGATGATGATGATGATTTGTTTATTTGATGATTAAGAGCAGCTATCTTTCACTGGACAGTGAATGGGTCCCTCCAACTTCAGCTGTTTTGCCACCATGAGGAGCAAGGAAAAAACCAAGTTCTAGAGAAAGAAATCCTAAATCCTGATTACATCATGCCTGAAGCCCCAGCCCACAGGATTTTTCAGTATGTTCTACTATTTAAGCTAGTTTGCCCTGGGATTTGCATTACTCACAATGAAAAGCATCCAATACAACTACTCAGTCATTAAAAAGATAAGATATATTTGTTGACATGGAAGGCTGCCCAGCACACGTCAGTAGAACAACATAGTAGATTACAGAATAGCATGCACAGCAAAATCCCTTTTATTTAGAATTTCATCTGTATATCGTGTATACATATATATGTACATGTGCAGATACATACATATATAGAGAGAGACAGAGACAGAGAGATATGCCTGGCAGAACTTTAATAGAATGTCAGCAATGGTTAGCTCCAGTATTTCTGAAGAATTTAACCTTCCTCTTTGTATTCTTCTAAAGTGTTTGTTCTCATATAACAACATGTATTTGGGGAGGGCACAGAAAAATCAAGCTTTAAAAAAGTTATTTACTGACTCTGTATATCTTGAGTGTAAAATAAGTGGACAGTTTTGCCTCCTATCCCTCACAAAACCCAAGTGTTTCAAGATTAAAAAAAAAAAAATGAAGATGCTAGCCAGACACTCAAAATATTATTTCTTTATAAAATTCCATGATGAAGCAGTGAAACCACTTTAAGATCTGAGTTTGTACATTGCTGGAAAAGAAACACAGCCCGAGGTGCCTAAGCGTCTTTCTAGGAGAGCGGAAATAATATTAATCAAAATGAAACATCTTCCTAAAGAAGCTGAGCACCTCATTTTCCCAAAAGGGAAAGCGGGAGTGGGGGAGGGCTGGAGGGGCAGAGAGAGGGTAACACACAGCTGCTTCCAGAAAGAGGGTAACACAGGCGCCAGTAAGCAGGAAAAGGGCACAGGGCTGGCTGCTGCGGGATGCTGCCGTGCTGGGGTGCAGAGAGCTTAACCCCTTGGCTGCTGATGGACAGCCACACCCTCTTCTCATGGGGGCAGTCCCCCAGCAAACCTAACCCCACTACCCAGCAGCGAGGACTGTGACAGTCCCTTCAAGCTCTCCAAAGGTAATCACTTCAAGCAGACTAGAAAGCTAGATGCTCCCTCTCCATGAGCTATTTCGGTTCTAAAGATATAATTCAACCAAACGTATTCTCTAAACTGTTGGGAGGAAGAGGATTATTTGAAAGATCCAAACACCATTAGGACAGAATCATCTGAGTGGCTTAGACTTGGCGGGAAATTCTGTCTGTAAGAGGAAGCACTGTGTTAGAAAAACGTACCAAAGGCAAGCGGAGAACAGAAGTCAAAGACAAAAATCTCCATCTCTTTGTTGCTGATCTTTACTACAGCTTGTAGGATTTTCTGACTATGAAGTCTCAAAAACTCTGGCTCTAAAGTCAGTTAATTTGAGGAAATCTCTCTTTAAAGTTGTAAGAATCTTGTAGCTAGACAGTAACTCCAAAAATCCCAGGATGGTTTTCTTTACAAGTTAATTTCCTGCAGTTATTGGCTTTTTTCTTTTTTAACAATAAATTGGGCTTCCAGGTGGCTCAGTGGTAAAGAATCTGCCTGCCAAGCAGGAGATGCTGATTCGATCCCAAGGTTGGGAAGATCCTCTGGAGAAGGGAATGACAACTCACTCCAGTATTCTTGCCAGGAGAATCCCACAGACACAAGAGCCTGGCGGGCTACAGCCCATGGGGTCACAAAAGAGTCAAACAGGATTTAGCCACTAAACAACACAGTAAATTACTACACAGTACCTACATTGTATTTCATGATAATGCCATTGTTCACAAGTCAGTAACCATTAATTCTGATACTCCTCAAGCGAAAAGAATCAAAAACAAACACCACCCATAAAATTGTCTACATTACACATCCCAGTCTGCCTTCGGGATCAAGTCAAAGATACATCTCGGAAAAGCCTCTCTCCAACTCAAAGTCAGAAGCATGCGCTGGGCAATCCGTTTGTCTATCCTGTGTCTCGTTCTGATTCATCCCTCTTGGATGGACTGCTGGCGACTTTCAACCTGAAAGGGCATCGGCATGAGAAGACAGTTAAGTGGTTCTCAAACCGCAGTTCCCGTAAGAATCCCTCTAGGGAACCCGCCTCATTCCTTCTGCTTCGGTATCTTGGGGTGGGCTTAAGAAGCTGTACCTCCAACAAGCATCCTCCACACGTCTCAACGGGGTATGGATCACCCTTCGGGAAACAGTGATGTAGGCTATTACAAGGTGACCGAGCCACTTACAGATCATCGCACGTGACGGTCCGATGCTCGCCTGGCTCACCCCACCCTTCTCCACATCTCTGGTGACTGCTCTGGCCCCCCTGGTCCAGGAGGCCACTGCCACCACCTCTTCCTGGAGTCGACTCTAATTTCCCTGTTGCTTGTCTTGCTTCCACTCTTGCCCTCTCTAATGCCATCTCCAAAAGCTTGCCAGAAAGATGCTACGCAATAAAATCGCACCACGTGACTCCCTAAAACCACGTGACTGCTGCGCGGGTCGGGGGTTTCCATTTCGGGTGATGAACGAGTTTTAGGGTAGACACCGGTGGCAAGTGCATAACTGTGAACATACGAAACGCCGATTTGTTCACTTTAAAATGGTTCCGCTTATGTTGCATAAATTTCACCCCAATTAAAAAAAAAAAAAACAAAGCAAAAATCTTTTCAGTGATGCCCCAGGGTGTTTGGCCTAAAATCCAAAGTCCTCAGCTTGGCCTGGCAGGTCAGCCACGGTCACCCTCACTCCGCCCTGGAGCCACACTGCCTCTGCCAGGGACCCCCGATCACACACGGGTCCCTCCCCACCACCGCGCCCCGGCACAACCCCAACCAATCTCCAGGTCTTGACTGACCTTCCCACACATGCCTTCCCCAGCCACCCTCAGGGTGTCTTTTCAGAGAAGCCTGGTCTTTTCCAAGAACTTCTCATAAGCTTCGGTTACATCATGCTTTTTGTTTTACTTGATATCCTTTCCAGTAAACTATGGACTCCCCGGAGGACAGGACCGGGACTTTTTGTCCACTCCTGTGTTCCCAGCACCCAGTGGGAACCTGGCAACCATAAAATCATTTGGCACAAAGGTTGTGTCGCATGCCTTCCTCCAAAACCATTAACTCTCTGCTACAAACAGTAGAGAGCTGGGTCACGATATGACAGGAGATTTAAAATATACATGTCAACATTATTAATAACTAGATGAGAAATGTCACCAAACTTCTTAGGGCCAACTCAGCACAGTACCAAGAACACCCACCTGGCGCAGAAAGCAAGCTCTCCGCCTTCTGCAGCACCTGCTTTGTGTTTCTGGGCAGAGTCGAGTCCCTGATGCTCAAGAAAACTCCACATCCAGACTCTCTCCTCGTGCCACTGCCCATCGCTGAGGAATACGGGAAGACACAGAGACTGTATCTCTGCAGACAGATACACCTGAACCAGGTGCAAGACCAAGGTTCGGAAGGATGTCAGGAGAACCCGTGGGCTGGCTCTCCCGTGGGTACCAATTTCTTAAAGGAAAATGCAGAGAGCCTGACCTGGGAAGAGAGGATGCTGCACTCAGTCTGTTCTGAGGGATAGTTCTTTGCAAGGGAAATAGAGGAGAAACTCACATAAGAGGAGGCATAATTGGTGTTTTGTTTCTAAACAAATTGTTCTTTGGTGATTATAGGTGTGCAACTGACTTATTCTTTTCAATCTTGTATTTGTATTAACTAGAACCCTAATTTGTAAGTGTGTCTTAATTAACTTCCTTCAAAGCTTCTCCCATTGAAAACAAGCTTATTTCTTTTCCATTGTCGGCTCACTCAGAGCCTCTAATCCACAGTCCTCGGGCCTAGCTCTTGCCACTTGAGTTCACCGTGGAGAGCAGAGACTAGCAAGTGACCCAGCTCTGAGGAGACCCATCTGTGCAAAACTCTGCATGAGCCCTGTTCCCCCGACAAGGGCAGAAGAACATCAGGATTGGGCACATTTACTACCCATGTCATCAGCTATTTCTCAATACTTAAACTCTCCTTTAGCCAAAGCTCTTGACTTCCCTAAGCCCCAGTCCTTAGACCTGGTGGTGATTTGCATGACTGGGAATTAGGGTATCTCCCTGTATGCCGCGGGCTTCCCATGTGGCTCAGTAGTAAAGAATCCACCTGCTGACACAAGAGACGCAGGAGAGGCAGTCCGATCCTCGGGTCAGGAAGTTCCCTTGCAGAAGGGAATGGCAACTCACTCCAGTCAGGTCTTGCCTGGAGAATCCCATGGACAGAGGAGCCTGAGGACTACAGTCCACAGGGTCGCCAAGAGTCAGACAGATGGGCACAGACAAGGCTGAGCACTTGTGTGCTGCAACGCCAAAAGGTTCTGCTCCTGGTACGTGAGGATGGGGCACCTACAACTGGGCTGTGTGTGCAAGCTCTTGGACCTCTTGGTCGAAGATGACTTGAAGGCTTTCTCCTCGCTCCAATTCCCAGCTCTCTGTGCTCAACTGGGGACCCCCTGGAGAAGGGACAGAGCTGCCCCTGTGGCCAACTACGGGTCCCTTATGGAAGCAACCAACAAGACTTGCCCTCCAGCAGGGGAGGGGCCTGGGCACAGTCCTTACGGCAGAGCACGAGACGACCGTGCCAGCTGGCCGCCAGCGTGGCTTCCTCTGATGCAGCTCCTAAGTTAGCTTTATACTGGAAGATGCCACCTGAGTCCTACCTCCTTTTTCCCAAAGCATCCTTATTAACGTTCTTACCGATGGTTTATTACAAAACCACATACACTTCTATAGGAGATGAGGGGGTGAGGAGCCTGGTAACACATTCTGAAAGCACCTCAGTACGGGAAGGTGAAGTGCCTGCAAACCCGGGGTTGTTGTTTAGTCGCTAAATCATGTCCAACTCTTTTGTGACCCCATGGACTGTAGCCCGCCAGGCTCCTCTGTCCATGGGATTCTCCAGGCAAGAGTACTGGAGTGGGTTGCCATTTCCTTCTCCAGCGGATCTTCCTGACCCGGGGATAGAACCTGAGTCTCCTGCACTGAAGGCGGACTCTTTACCACTGAGCCACCAGGGAAGTCCAGCAGAGGTGCAGCGGTAAACCGAAGCACATTCAGGAGGCAGTCGTGAGACCAACACACTAACATAGGCTGTAAGGATATTACACACAGGAGATGAAGCCAGCCAGAAAAACCACTTGCAGAAAATAAGGCAGGGACGGTTAGACAAAGAGAAGCTCAAGGACAGATTACAAGGACATCAGGGGAGGTTGCCAAAATGCAGAATATATTTGACAAAGAGAAATTAGCGCTTCGGAAACCAGAGCCTAGGAGAAGATGAATAGTCACTAAAAGGAAGGAGACTCCTAGTGGGAGGCGGTGACATTAAAAATGCAGGTACTTTCTGCCAGGACTGGAGCTGGCCAGATTCTTGCGGTGGAAGAAGCCAGCATGTCACAAAGAGGAAAATCTCATCAGATGTTTATCGTTCCCACGCTTTGAGGACCTGGGGACTGTCTAACTAAGGAAACAGAAATCTCTACAAGTATATTTCACAGAGGAAATGTATAAGCCAGAATCGGTGACTCGGGTGATGGGAGGAGCAGAAAGCCTACACCAGGATAGTTAGATAATCCAGAGATAAGCTCAAAGCAGGAAGCTGCCGCCTCCCCTGGGCTGACAGGGGACAACAGACAATAGAAGGAGGTAGGGCTGCAGGCGTCCAAGGTCACTTGTGAGCAGCTGGAACCACAGAAGGTCCGTCAGGCATGAGTGGTGCTACCGGGGAGGGACTCCCACTGCCAGGGATGCCCCAGGAAGCTGGAGGAAAGGAAAAAAAATAACCTCCCTGGCTGGGCCCTTCTCCCTGCTGCCTCCTACGTGCCTCCTGAGGGCTGAGAATAGCAAAAGCAAGCAAACTCAGAAATTTGGGAGAGCAGCCTGCAGGGGTGAGCCCCCAGGACCCAGAGGGGAGGGGGACCAGGAGGGACCGCGCGCTGTAACAGACAAGCTTCTCTCCCAACAGGCACACTTCTAAAAGAGTCACTTACTGGGGCCTCCCTGGTGGCATGGGGTAGAGAATCCGTCTGCCAGCGCAGGAGACACGGGTTCGAACTCTGCAACCACTGAAGCCCGCGCCCTAGAGCCCGTGGTCCGCAGCCAAAGGAGCCCCTGCAAGGAGAAGCCCAAGCACCGCAAGGAGAGAGCAGACCCGGCTCGCCGCGACCAGAGAAAGGCCGGCGCAGCGACAATGACCGAGCGCGAGCCAAAAATAAATAAAAAAATAAACTTACTAAAAAAAAAAGGTTTGCTTCCTGCCACATAATGGTCACATAGGAATAAATTAAGTGGACGCTGCGCCTGCAGAATGGCCTACTGACCTTCCTGCCACGTGCAGCGGGCCCTGACCTGGTCTGCACAGCCCCTGAGTAGCAACGGGTGGGGAATTTATTCTATACTTTATGCTATAATTTATATAATACCCTTTCTTCAGTTACAGTTACTCCAGGACTAGTCTTAACAAGCGCATTTTCCCCCCAAAATCCTAGGGGAAAAAAGGCTCTTTGAAAAAATATAGGTATTGAATAGGAGAAAATATACACGAACATGGCTGAGCACACACCCCCAAATAAGTCCAAGTGAAACTGGGGGAATCTGACGAAGACTGGCCTGCAGCCATTCAGGCTGGTCATGATGCTGCCCTACAGGTCTGAAAGATGTTACCAGGGGCAGGGAGTGGGGGTGGGGTGGGAAATGTTACCAGACACAGGCTCGCAACTTGCCCAGCAGTCTTCGGAAGTCTATCGGAAGGCCGCACTTCCAATAGAGAGAGCTTGCGTTCCATCTCTGGTTGGTGAACTAAGATCCTGCATGCTGTGCAGCCAAAAAAATTAACTATACAACTTGAAAAGTTTCAAACAGATTTACGCATTAAAAAAAAAAGTACAGAGGTTCTGCGTTACTTCTTACAACTGCACAAGAATCTGTAACAATCTCCAAATTAAAATTTTAATTAAAAAATGTCATAAGTATGTGCATGCATGCTAATTCATTTCAGTCGTGTCCGACTCTTTTGAGATCCCATGGACTGTAGCCCGCCGGGCTCCTCTGTCCATGGAATGCTCCAGGCAAGAATACTGGAGTGGGTGCATTCCTTTCTCCAGGGGATCTTCCCCAACCCAGGGATTGAACCTCATCTGTCTCCTGCATCGGCAGACAGGTACTTTACCACTAGCGCCACCTGGGAAGGCCAGACATACCTGCAGTTCCTCAATTATCAAGCCTTCTTCCTTTCCACTGTGTTTCCCCGGTAAGTGTCTCCAGTTTGAATACTCACAAGCACAGCATCTCTGCTCTCAGGACTCTGATCCACCTGTGCAAGCGAGGCTCAGGAAGCTCTGAGCTGGCCCCGTCTGCAGCTCCTCCAAATTCTGTCTATTCTGTGTCATTGGCTCAGGGCTACTTTTGCAGAAATATGATGGTGTCGCTTACTTGTGTTTGATTCTTCAGCCTTCGCCTTTCTGACTGCAGACGGAGCCGGGACATTAGTATTCACGCACAGGACAATTAGGAGGCCGCCTGATCTTAGTACAGATCAGCTAACAAGCCTTAACCTACTCATTTCACAATGAAGGATTCATTTCAAAACTGCTCTCTTTCTGGAATGCATGCTTTCCTTCCCGCACCCTCTGGTCTCCTGAGAGAGCTGGTGGCCTAAGAACCAGTGGGAGAAGCTGCGTTGGGAGAGCCTGGCACTTTGACAGATCAAGAGGCAAGAGCCAGCCCACCCCAGCCACCACTCATCCACTTAGCTAAAATACAGGCTCTGGGAGAAGCAGGGAAAACAATAGATAGAAGTGCATGCTAGGTCTTCCGGAAACTGATGCTGGATGAAAATCCCTTCTTAGCCAAGAGTATGGGGGTGGGGGGGGAAATCACTATTCATCACAAAATGGACATCTCTCCAACTCTCTTCTCTACCACTCCACAAATCCTGCCTGTGAAATATAACTTTCTTCCTTTAATGATCTGGTGGTGAATTATTTATACGCTTCAATTTATCTTTCTGTCTTCTTTTATTTATGCCCAGAATTGTACTACTTAACTCTAAGACAGCCTGACCAGGACTGCAGGCAAGGCAGAGGCGACCTGGCCCTTTAGGGGGTCACTGAGCCGGAGGGACAGAGCAGGTGGAGCTGTGGGGAGGGGACCGAGATCTCGGTCTAGGGATGCGCTAAGTGAGCCCGCGTCTCAGGCCTCTGCATCATGCTGACTTTTCCAGCCAGCTTTCCATGCAAACCCATCTTGCATCCCGTCCCCTTCTCCAGCCCCCCAGCCACTATCTTCACTATTTGTCTGGGCAGCGCCACCTCGGAGGTGGTCTCCATGCCCCCAACTCTATCAATCCCTCCCCCTCCAATACCTGTTATCAAGAGTAACAATGCCATCATCGTAATTCTTCAGCAGCTCTCTATCACCTGAATCCAGAGCTCCCAAATCTCCCTACTTAGTGGAACCTGTGTGGTAGTGATTCAGTCATTAAATCATGTCCAACTCTTGCGACCCCATGGACTGTAGCCCGCAAGGCTCCTCTGTCCGTGGGATTTCCCAGGCAAGAATACTGGAGTGGGTTGCCATTGCCTTCTCCAGGGGAATCTTGCCTCCCGGAACAGGAATCAAACCCAAGTCTCCTGCACTGCAGGCGGCCTCTTTACTGCTGAGCCAGTGAGGGCATTACTTTTAAAATAAATAAATCAAGCAGATTCTTAGTTTCGTTGGGTTTCTCCTGAAACAGACCTTGAGGCAGAGGTCTCTTAAATGCAAGTTATTCATCTGAGAGAGGATCCTGGGAAGGACTAGTTCCTGGGGAGGAAGGCAGCCAAGTAAGCCCAGATCCTGCAGGAGACGGCCACCACGGGCAGCACCGTCAGTCTCACTAGGGGATCCTGGGACATCGTGCAGGACGCGGGTCAGTCTCTGCACGGGCTGGGTCAGGAGGCCAGGGCACTGCCTCCCTGCTCTCTTCCATCATCAGCTGAGGTCCACTTCTGGGGTCCCTTAGCTTTGCTGTCCCCACAGGTCAGAGAGAAAGCCCTCAGGTGGAGAACAGTAGACGCTTGTAGAAGAATTCTGCAGAAGTGTACAGGAGTGGTGAGTGTCTGGGCGTATGAATGCGTCTACCTGACCTGGCCGTGTCCCTGAAGATTCTGATTCGGGAGGCTGGGGGGTGGGACCCAGGAATCAGCACTGTGGCAAGCCCTGAGTGGGACTCTTTTGCACAGGCAGACTGTGAAACACTGACCCGTATCATGACGTGCAAAACCGTCAGTGGCAGCTCCCAGCAGTCACCTGTAAACCACACGGAACTTGTGCCCTTTTCACAAGTCTTCCCTTTAGGCAGCACACTCTTCTACAAGCAGGAAATGTGCTTTAAGAATGTCCATGATCCCCAGAGCCAAATACCAGTCATACAGTAAATGCTCAATAACTGTGTGTTAATGAAACCATCCTGGAAAGAAACAGTATGGTACTAGGTACCTCTGTTCCCTGGACAAAACTATCTGCCAAATCTCTCAAAATAGTAGTAAAACGAAAAAAAACATACCTATTGAGCACCTAATCTGTGCAAGACACTCAGGAGCTCCTCCTGAGAAGCTCCATAACTGCTGATCCACGTACACCTTAAAAGAGACTTGCTGCTATAACACAAAATGGTGAATTAATCCCTACAAGGGAGACAAAAGACCGAGGTCGTGGTGGGAAGGTGAAGGACGCTTTCCGAGGAACTGGAAGCCTTTCGGGCTTGACCCTACCTGGTGATTCTACCAGGGTTGTCCCCAGAAACACAGTCACCTCCACCAACTTCACAGAGATGGAGCGGGATGAAGAGGAAAGTCGTATTTCAGCAGCAGGTGCTGATGTCTCAGGATGAAGGCTTCTTCCAATGACCAGAAATTCGGTACCTGGGGCCTCAATGGGAACTCCAGGCTCCACCCTCAGAGGCACAACAGTTTCTGCGATTTTCAAGGAGCTCTCTTGCAAAGGAGACCAAAGCAGAGGCCTGGGCACTCAGAGTCACTACATACCTCATCGGTGGCTTTTCTCCCCTGGTCTGGGATGTTAAACCACAGCACACTGGCCACGCTCCAGTCTGGATAAGCAGGCTGGGGCTAGCAGACTTCCCCCTCCAGCTCCAGCTAAATAAAGTATTCCTTCAGACCAGCTGCCCTAACCTTTGTTATGCTGCTGTGGGCTGTTAAAGAGCTCTTCTGTACTTAGGATGGCTGTATTTGCGAAAAATCAACACCCCTGGTAGAACTTTCTACACCGACAAGAAGTACGTTCCAAAATATCACTGGCTACGTCAGTCCTTTTGATATGCTTTTATACAGGGCTGGAAACAATTAGAAAAGTATTTCTTCTCCATTTGCCCAGCTTTTGCTATTCATGAAGATACAGACCAAAATATTTGCAACATCACAAAAAGGAGGTGGCAGGTGCATACTTCACAAAACACACTGAGAGTCTGCTGCAAGCCAAGCGCTGCTGCAGGTGCCAGGTGCTGTGGGAAGGGTCACAGGTTATGTGGTCAGCACAAATTTGACATTTTTCCAAGGGGAATAATTCAATTTAATTCTTCCTCTTCTGCTGCATTTCTGAAAATCTAAATCCATCGACTTTGCTTAAAATCTATCATACACAGGTAGCCCCATCAAATACTATTTCTGTCCACCCTTAAAATTAGAACCACCAAAAGAAGAATACATAAGACCTTAAATTCAGTGTGTATGTGGGTGTGTGTAGAAGTGTATATGTGTCAAAGAATGAGAAAATATGCTTTCTTGGCCAGCCTGTAGGGCAGCAAATGGGATGCTGCTTAGATAAATATTTATTTGTTTGCTTGTTTTTAGCAATCATCCTATTTGTGTGGGCGAGAGTTTACAGCTTATAATAGCAGAAGCTGACATAAGGAAGTGGAAAACGTAAATATCTCTTGCTTAAAGATTCTCTTTACTGTATGGAAAAAAAAAAACCAAATCATGCCCTTTGGCATTCTATTGTTAGGATAAAAACAACAAAAAGGAAAAAAAAATGCCAACACATATGTAGGCATACACACACATTATCTTGAACATGAAGACAGAAGAAGGAAGTTAATTAAATTTCAAGATTCCAGTGGAATAAATCAAATGTATGAACTACAGAATATTTAACATCATGCCACACAAAGAGAGTTCTGATTTTTTTTAATAATAATAACTTTAAAATTTAGATTATTCCTAGAAGACCCAAAGCAAGTGCTTGTCCTGAACTACAGACTGCGAAAAATAACTTTAAAAATCAGTGAAGTTCACTTGTAATCTGCCAAATTATTCTGCTTGGAAATCCTTCTAGCTAGGACAAGTTAACAGCAGGCTTCTAACACTAGGTCAAACTTGCTGTAAATCAATTTATCCCCCCCGACAAATCTGCCAAAGTGCATGCTTTTCTGGTGAAAATGATTCTTCAATGATACTTAATACTGTCACTACACTGCTTCTCCAACCAGTCCAATCCAAGTTTCTCTTCCAGTTAAGGTGTATTAAAGTTAAATACCTACCTTTGTCATAAATAATAAATGACAGAACACAGATTCTTCAAAGTATTTATGGCAGAAGGAAACTCAAAATGTATCGCCCATGCAATACACTTCCTACGCTTAAAAAGAAGGCTTAATAAAGCACATGTGATTCTAGTTCACCATCCAATACTCCATTCATTAGCATCTCAGGGTTCAGAAACAATGTATGCCATTGTCATCTCTCGCAGACAGATAAGCAGGCTTCAGGTGACATCTTTGGCAAAACAGTTTTGAAAAGGACCAGCAGTAGGCTGATGCAGCCACACGGTCTGTCCTGTACACTTTTTTTAATTTTTATTCTATGCTGGAGCACAGCTGATTAACAATGTTGTATTAGAGTCAGGTGTACAGCAAAGTGACTCAGTTATACATGTACATGCATCTATTCCTTCTCAAATCATTTTCCCACTTAGGTTGTTATAGAATATCGAGCAGCATTCCCTGTGCTACACAGTAGGTCCTTGTTGGCCAACTGTTTTAAATATAGCATGTGTACCTGTCAATCCCAATCCCCGATCTTGCCTCTCACCAACTCATCCCCCGGGTCACCATAAACTCAGTTCTCTAAGTCTGTGAGTCTGTGTCTGGTTTATAAATAAGTTCATTTGGTATTTATTTATTTTGGAGCCCCGATCATTAGACCAACAATATGTCTATCCTTTGCACACAGAAGACCACAACGAGCGATTAATTAGCTGTAATGGTTAAACTCTTACAGGCATACCCACTGACCAACACAATCCTCAATCTCATCCCCATTTTAAATTCATATAGAGAAAAGGAGAACATTAAAGACTGTCCAAAGATGTAAACAATGACCAAAGCAAGGGAAAGGGCATCACCAGTTTGAGGAAAGAGGTGGGAGTCCCAGGACTTTCTGAGACTGAAGGCTGAACACAGTACACAAGGTATCAAAAACCATAATGAATTTTGACTCTCAAATACCACTGTGTTTTTCTAATGATCTTTATCAGGGTAAAAATCGTGATTACAAACTATGTGTAAATAAAGAACAAAGAAAGAATGATTTGGGGGAGGAAATGGAGTGGGGGGGGGGGGATTTTCAAGTGTGACCCAAGGCAAGACCTCCTGGAGAGGGCTCCATCACCAGGTCTGAGTCACAACACCTCCCTGGGCCTCAGTGTCCCTTAAAACTAAAGGCTTAGGCCAGAGCATCCGTCTCTAACTCCCTCCTGGCAGTAAAACCCAGTCACCTATTTCGAGAGAACTCAAGTTTTTGCAAAATCCTAAGAGCATCTGAGAGGGGCAGAAAAGGTGCTTATGGTGTTTAATGGCTACAAAGGGGAGAATGAGGAAGGTCTAAACAACCCTCCCAGCCTTGCATTTTTCAGTGTCTACCGGGCTTAAGAGGGCGATCAAAATTAGATGCTTCATTTCATCCCACAATAACAATGTAATTCTGATTATAATAAAACGTTGAAATGTTCTTTTTGAAAACATCCCCTCCAAAGGAAACAGCTTCACCTTCCTCAAATGCAACTTGGTAGATCTGTCTCCTTCGGAGGGTTGCAAAGCCCAAGCTACAGTATGAGTGTCAGGATGTGGAAGCAGCTGTCACCGCTTTGTTTTTTTCATTCACAGTAGGTGGTTGCCAAGCAACAAAATACTATTGTCTGTTTCCATGATCTATTGGCCAATTCTACCGGTGATAATGCTTTCCACAGTTTAAAATAGGGCCACCTTTTGGACAAGAAGAAATGCGAAAAAATTCTAAGAACAATAAACATATATATAAACAAACACACCGAATGTATCCCTAAATTATGTTTATAAATATACAGCTGTGTGCTGATATACATACATACATTTTGCATGTGTATGTATGTGTGTGTGTGTGACTTTATTATACATTCTCCTCCTCCCTACCTCCAAACTCATCTAAATTGAATAGGCCAAAAACTAGATCCAAATCCCAAAGGGCAAATTAAAGCATGACCTGGAGATACGAAAATACAGTCAATTATTTTCTCAACAATAGCAATAACTTCCAACTTGCCAGATGTATCAAATTCTGTCCCTTGAATACAAAGTTCTCTAGTCAGGAAAGCAATTCTACTGATATAAAAATAATAAATGGAATGCCTTTACTATCTACTTTGGAATCACTGATCATTTGTTGTTTTACTTCATGTCATCATCTGCTACCCCTGTGTACAAAGGTAATAATTCAAATGGGAAAATTCTGTTTTTCGTTACACCCAAGAATATTAACATATATTTACTTTTAAAATAATTGAATTGTTCTCGCTGGAATACCCTCATGTGATTCCCCACTTTGTTCTGACATTGGTCCCTCGGGAATAGCACACATGCTATGTTACTCTTGCATATTTCACTAGCTCACAAATAAAATAACACAGTGTACTCAATATAAAGTTGTCAACATTCGCTTGCATCAGTTGCTGTTTGTTTTCCATTGACAAGGCTTCTAAAGATAAGAATTACAATATTCTTAGATGTACAGACACAACATCAAAACAGCCTGAAGGAATTAAAGCTGGAAACTGCTAGAGGCAATCATGCTTTGAAATGAAGAGAAATCAGTATCACTTATGCACACGCATATATTTCTGCAAAGACCCTAAATAATGACAGAACAGTCTTTGCATTTTATGCAACGCTCATCCATCTTCCTTCACAATATTTCCAAACCACTTTAACTATTTAGTTCATTCCTCTAAACAAGCCTTTGAAATTCACCTTTTGAAATTCACCACCACTTGTAAATCTACACGTTGTAAGAAACTGGTAATAAGCAAAACTCATTACGTGGATTGACGTTATTACTATAAAATCTGCTATCAAAAGGGCAACGTTAGCAAAACAGAAACAGAGTGTGTTAAATAATTAACTGAATACTAGTCAAATGATCACTTTTCCGGACAGAGCCATCCTCAGCAGACCGCTCCTGGGAGGGAGCGCCCAATCCAGGTTTCTCCTTCAGGTCTCACCCCATACATGACCCACTTCCTTCTCCCGCAGTTTCTCAAGCTTGTTCACCTGTATCCCAACCTCACTAAGAAACATGCTCTCCCCACTTTCTCCACCCTTTTCGTATTCCTTAGACACTCATTACTTTCTGCAAACCACCGGACTCAAACCTGCAGTTTGCCACGAACCTCCCCATAAACACTTGTTTTCCTGATTCTTTTAGATCTGCTTTAAAAATCTCCACTACCGAACAAATACAATATTAATAAAAGAAAGGCTACAAGCCAGTTGATTTTGTAATGTCATAGCAGCAAAATGTTGGGGGAAAAAAAGACAGAAAAGGAGACATGCAGGCGTGTACTTGGAGGAAGGCGGGTGGGAGTGTAGCTCTGCACAGTGGGTCGCGGGGACTCAAGGGGCCTCGCTTCCCCTACCTGTCGACCCCACTTCCCCCATGTGCGCACTGCCGCTGACAACCACAACACTCCGGGACCACCCCCTCCGGAAAGGGGGCGGGGTTACGCCTTCGGCCAATCAGAACCCGCAAGCCCCGGGTGTCCAACCTATGGGGTGGCCCTGGCCGTGCCGGGGGAGGACGCAGGGTGGTCGGGGAGGGGCCGCGTCCGTGGGAGGCGCGCACGTGTCGGGTCCGGGGAGGCGGCGAGGCGGCGGGCGTCTGGGTCCCGAGGCGTGGGCTCTGCAGCCCAGCAGCCCCCGAGTCCCGCTGCCCAGTGTCTCTTTTGCCTCGGCCCGTTCGGGCAGGACATGCTCCCGCCGAAAAAAAAAAAAGACCGGTCCACAACGTCTGACTTCCACCTCGAGTAAGAAGACAGTCACAGATAACAGTAGTACCCGGCTCAGAAAAGACCGGGAGGAAAGTTTCAGGCCCGCACCCGACGGAGTCCTCCAGGGCTGGGAGGAGGAGGAGGACGGAGGCTGGGCGGGAGGGTGACGACCTGGAAAGCAGAGGGCGGCTGGAGGGCTGAGCGGACCGGGGCGCGGTGCTGGGGGACGCTAGCTGCGGGGTGCGCTGTCCAAGGTGCACGGGAGGTGGTGGGCGCGCGGCGGGCGCGGAGCCCAGAGCCAACACTGGCTGGCGACGGCAGGGGAGAGAGCTCGGAACGGCTGTCCGGGGGCGCCAGGCACCGCCCCCCCACCTCACCCCGCCACCCAGGCTTGTAAAAGTGAACCTAGTGGAGCTGAGACAGGAAGGGGAAGGGCGCGGGCGGCTGCGCCGAAGCCCCTCACGCTCCCCTGCACCCCTCCCTCCCGGCCGCACCTCGAGCTCTTTTCCTTTTTCCCCTTCCCCCGCCTCGAGCCCACTCCCCTCCGAGCTTCGATCCCGGTACCGCGGCGGAGGCGGGACCGCGAAACCCCCGCTCCAAGCCCGGACGCCCCAGGGATGCTGCGGGCCCCCCGGAGCTGCTTACCTGGGGCCGCGGCACCAGGGGCGGGCGCGGCGCGGCTCCTCCTCGCCTCCGCGCCCTCCTTCTCCGCTTCTCCCCCGGACTCTGTCCTGGGCGCCGAGCTCTGAGACCGGGCCGGGCTGCAGCCGCCTTCCCCGCCGCCGCCTCGGCCGCCGCTGCCGCAGACAGAGGACGCCCAGTGGCGGCTGGAAGCCCGTGTGAGTAGCGGCGCCGGAGATTCCGCGGCTCCGGGCGCGCGGCCGTGCGCACGCGCGCCGGCGAGTGTGAGTGTGTGTGTGAGTGTGCGCGCGCGCGCGCGCGCCCACGGGGAGGGGGGGAAGAGGCCGAGAGATGCTCGTAGGGACCGAGGCAAAATTCTCCTGCCTCGGGAATCCGTAAGCCGGGGAAGGAGGCTCGAACGCGCGTCTCGCCGCGGGGAGGAGCTGCCCGCCCGGCGACGCCGAGGAGGAGGAGGGCTGCCGCGCCGGGCGCGCAGGTTCCGGATCCGAGCGGCGCCGAACCGAGCGGGACGCGCAGCCACGGACGCAGCGGAGGCGGCGCCCACAGCCCACGGTAGCGCTGCCCGCTCTTGGGAGGAGCCAGGCCGCTCGCTCCCGCCGCCGCCGCCGCCGCCGCCGTCCGGACTTCTCAGCCGGGCGCGGAGGACAGGGATCGAGACCCCCACCGCTGCCACCTCGACCGTGGAGGCGCCCCGGACCGAGCCGGGGAACCCGGGCGCACGTGGCCGATTACCGGCTGCAGCCGGCGTGCGCAAGGGCTGCAGGCGTGCGGTGGGCGGTGGACCCCGGGCGGCGCGGCCCGCCGCCTCCGCTGGGTGGAGGAAGCCGGGCGGGGGAGTGGGGGTGAGGTCGGTCCAGGGTGCGGTCGACAGGCAGAGTCGAGGGTTGTGGGGGGCTTCCGCTCCGGGAGGAACGTTGCCTGTTTTCCCCTTCGGAGGGCACTTTTCCACAAAGTTATCCACTGCCCAGGTAAAAGTGCTAGGTTCCTCTTTGTTCGGAGCCAGCTCACTGTGCAAGGCATCTGAACACTGTGCTGCTTTGAAGTCCGGCTTCTCCAAGAACCAGCCAGCCTGGCGCCTCTTAAACCTTTTAAACCGCTACTCTCTCACTCATCCGGGCTACACTTTATATCACAGAAATAAAATGTTCCAGCACATTCACATGTCTTTTCTCCCAAAAGATTTGTCGTCCTAGCGGTATTCTTTTCCCCTGCTTACTTTAAATTCGGAGTGCACTTTTATTCACTCAAGAATTTCTTAAAAGGTCATAAGTTCTGTTTGATATCTGAAATAACCCGTCCGAGTCCGCCGGCAGGGGTTGTTTTCCGCGTACTTTTGCATGTCCTCCAGTACTGAGCCCAGCACCGAGCACTCTGTGTGTTCTCTATAAACGTTAAATGAATGACATTGTTTTCTAGCTTCACATGTCCTGAAGGCAAAGGCTTGGATGCTGGGAAAGTCATTACCACCCCACCAGGCTTGCTTGAGTGTGTGTGTGTGTGTGTGTGTGTGTGTCTGTCTGTGTGTGTGTGTCTGTGTGTCTGTGTGTGTGTGTGTGTCTGTGTGTCTGTGTGTCTGTGTGTCTGTGTGCAGGCTTGCTTGAGTGTGTGTGTGTGTGTGTGTGTGTCTGTGTGTGTGTGTGTCTGTGTGTGTGTCTGTGTGTCTGTGTGTGTGTGTGTCTGTGTGTGTGTGTGTGTGTGTCTGTGTGTGTGTGTGTGTGAGACTATTTTCCCCTTTGGCGGCCTGAGCCCCAGTGCAAAGAAAAACAGCAGAGAATACTGACCCTTTAGTGCTGTCTCGCCAAGGTGCAGGCAGAGTGCACTCTGCAGGGAACCCCAGAGGACACCCAGGGTGAGAAGGCTAAAGAGTGAGTGCTTCATTTCAGTCCTGGGGGAATCTGGTCTCTCAGTCGGAAAGTCACATTTCATTAGCAGTTTATAATGTCTTTTTTTTCGTGCAGGACAGGAAGAGAGTTTTAAGAGAAATGCACGTTTCTAATAGCTTGTCAGGTACAAGCTTTTTCTTGTAAAAAGCATTACTTCATGGCTACTTGCCAATCTATGCAGGGTCATCTCAGATTACTAATTCTGTTGTAGCACCGAGCCCACACAGTTCCACCCTGGTATTTCCACAATTATCCTCTGAGAAGCAGAAGTCCTCGATTTTACATTGCATACTAAATTTCAGTGCGCTTGAACTCGGGCTGTTCTAGGAGCTGCTTCTCTCTCGACTCATGGTATCACAGCGTTGAAGCAGAACGGAAATAAAGTGAAAATTAAAATGGATTTGTTTGGGCGCTGCCTTGTGTTCTCCAGTGGGAGTCCCTTTAAATGACTTCTCTTCTGTCACTCAATTTACAATCATTTTGGAAGCCATTTGTTGTGCCATGGAATTCATGTGCTTTTTTGTTAAGTTTAAAAGCGTGGGTATTTAAATTTTTTACTTGAAAGGAAGCTCTAGAACTTGCAGGAGCAGAAAATCTCTGACACTCCAAATGGACTCTTGACAGCCAACCTTTACAATGGGTATGAGTCAAAGTCTTCCAATGTAATTGTAAAGCTTTATTTTGCTTAGAAAGATGCCTTTAGGGTTTCATTCAACAGCTTCCCAAGAGCTTGCTCACTTGGTAGGATGGAAGGATGGAACAAAGCCATAGCTTCTCTGATGAGCACCAAAGGGAGCAGACTTGGCCTTGTAAAAACAAAAACATTTACAAGAAGCCAAAATTTAAAAACAAGAATGTAGGCTTGTAGCAGTCCTAATAAATGTTATTTTAAAAGATAAACAATACAAAAAAATCACAACATAAGAGTTAAAAGTGCTTCTGACCCACTTAAAGTTTGGAGGAGGAGCTAGGATTAAAATGCTATAAACCATGGCTCTTCATGCTGCTGCTGCTGCTGCTAAGTCGCATCAGTCGTGTCTGACTCTGTGCGACCCCATAGACGGCACTAAACACTAAATTATAATAATACAATGTTCTACTGAAAGATTCATTTTCATATGTTATTATCAGTTAAACTGAGAGTTAATAGCATAATTATAAAGGTTTGATTTTTCTTCCTTAAAAGGGAATGCTCCTTAACTGCCTTTTTAAAAAATTCGCAGTAGTGCAATAAACCGAGTTAAACGTTAACTTAGAAATACAGGACTGGGAAAGGGTAGGGTGTGTAGAGAAACACTTTAAACTGATTTGACCACCACTAACTAATCTATTCTGTCCGTCTACAGAAACAACAAAAGCTTTCTAACTCTGAAGACTGGTAAATTTAGGCTGTGAGACGTACCATGAATTCGAAAATCAACTCCTCATGCCGGGAGCCGATTGCCCCAAATTCTTTCAAGTGAGAAGACAGGGACCGTTAGCTGAAATGCCGCTGTTGAGTTTAGTGGTGTGAGCGCGCATAAGGATACAGGTAATTTCCCCCATAATTAGGTTGCAGATCACTTCGTGCATTAGAGTTTTAAATGATAAAAAATACCTTGACCTGCACATGGACCCAAATGCCAGCTCAGTAAAGAGTGCAGCCTGGGAACAAGAAGAAGTTTCAATTACCCTGTCTTCATGCTTTATACACTGGTTTATTCCAGATATTATTAAATGCTTAAGGCAACTTAATTCTAACTGGAGACCAGGCATGTTTAGGAAAGTAAAAGATCAGAAAAAAAAGGTTATAGTGTATTCCAAGCAAGTGTAGATGGGCTTCCAGACTTATCAGTGCTGAAATTCGAGATGCAGGAGAAAATATTAAATACCACTTGTTCTTAATAGTTTATGGAGTGATGGATTTCCTGGACGTGAAGAACTTTCTAGATCCTCTCCCCAGCTAAGTGAACATATGAACATACACAAGAAAAAACTGAATAAAATTTCAGAGAGTTAAGGGAACACCCTCTGAAGCTCAGGGTAAGAACCCCCATATAACATAGATCCTTTGCACATTGACATTTATGGCTAAAGGGAACTGAATTGGTAGATACACTACTATCCTCACATCTGTTTTTAATCTAATAAGTTATTTAACTGCCAAAGCCAAGAAGCTGCAGAAGCAAGTCAGTAAACCCCACAAGTAACTATTGAGTACCTACTTCATCAGTTCAGTTCAGTTCTGTCGCTCAGTCGTGTCTGACTCTGCGACCCCATGGATGGCAGCACACCAGGCTTCCCTGTCCATCACCAACTCCTGGAGCTTGCCCAAACTCATCCCTATCGAGTCAGTGATGCCATCCAGCCATCTCATTCTCTGTTCTCTTCTCCTGTCTTCAGTCTTTCCCAGCATCAGGGTCTTAACCTACTTCGTAATCAGTACTATTCCTTATGCCATGATTGTTACCAATAAAGTATAAAATGCAATCTATCTCTGCCTCTAAGGAGCCTACAATCCAGCTATCATTATTCTTGGAAACAAAAAAGTAAACATAAGCATACTTTATCACTTGACAAGGTACAACAAACTTAAACTTGAATTACCAATGTGACTTAGCAAGCCACTGGTTAAGTAAATAAACCAACTGAAAATTGATTAGTGGCCAAGGTATATATGCATATTTCATATTCATATTTCCTGGTAGTGATCACTTAGATTATCACATGATGTATACGGTGAAAAGCTCATCTGATGCTGAATTCTGAATTTTAAATTGGGGACAAGAAGAAAATTATGGACAAGAAAAAAATCAACCGTATTGGCAACGGCACCTGTGAATTGCCTATCATTGGGGATCCTTGGGCAGAATGGAATTGATAAGAATATGCTAATCAATTTTATATACTTTGTATTTCAACTGATTCATAAGTTAGTAGGGCTACCCATGTATTTTGAAGTTTCTGTATCTACAAAGACCCTTTAGTCTATTCTTGGATAATGTTAGTATAATACTTTATTATCACTCTCCTTAAAATTTCTTAGTTTTGCCCTCTGTTCTTTACACTTATTAACATAACTTTTTAAATTTATTTAATTTTAACTGGAGGATAACTGCTTTACAATATGGTGTTGGTTTTTGCCACACATCAACATGAATCAGTCATAAGTATACCTAGGTCCCCTCCAACATGACTTAGTTTTGGCTAACAGAGCTTTTGAAACTACAGCTCTTCACTCAATACATGAAAAACTTATAAATAGGAAAAGCAATAATCCAAAGAAACAAGAAGCTGTCAGGTGAAGGCAATGTTAAGGGGAAGTCCCCTGCCACTTACAGTGTGGCACAAACATAAAATCAGACATGTGATTCAGTTCAGTGCCCTCGCTGAGTCATGTCCAACTCTTTGCAGCCCCATGGACTGCAGCATGCCAGGCTTCCCTGTCCGTCACCAACTCCCGGAGCTTGCTCAAACTCATGTCCATCGAGTAGGTGATGCCATCCCACCATCTCATCCTCTCGTCCCCTTCTCTTCCTGCCTTCAATCTTTCCCAGCATCAGGGTCTTTTCCAAGGAGTCAGTTCTTTGCATCAGGTGGCCAAAGTATTGGAGCTTCAGCATCAGTCCTTCCAATGACTATTCAGGACTGGTTTCCTTTAGGATGGACTGGTTTGATCTTGCAGTCCAAGGGACTCTCAAGAGTCTTCTCTAGCACCACAGTTCAAAACGTGATTAGAGCTGTGGAAAGCTCACCCGTCCATGTGTTGACCATTTACATCACCTGCCTCACCAACTGCCAGGACTACCAGTCGCATCTTTTTGCTTTTTCAGCGGCAGTCTTGATGTCATATAAAAATGGCACTGAGCACCAACTGTATGATCCAAGGTCAACCCCAGCCTGGTTTTAAAGGTGCCAGGAGACCTTGGCAACTCACTTTCTAAGCTTCAGTTGACCTTGCTGTAATCTGGACAATAATAACTACCTCATTGGTTAAGAACATTACAACGTGAGAAAGGGTTTCTCATGTAGGAGCTTAGTAACTCTTGCACAGTCCTGGATCTAAATCAAGTTTGTGGCAGAAAATTGGAACATGTACATGAATGGGCAGCTCCCATAGAAATGCTGGAGCCTTTGTTAGAGTATAACTTAGAACGTTGAACTTATTTGATGATTTCTTGGAGTCCCTTCCAAGGATATTTTAAGGAAACCACAGACAACCAGAAGTTGGCAGAAACAGACACATTGCAGGAAATTGTGGGTTCCATAATTCTAGAGGTGCTGTAATTCTATAAATTCTGCTGCTGTTGCAAAACCCAAGCTTTTGTGTTCATTTGTTTTTAATTAGTCTCTGTTTTTCCTGCCACACAGATCCTGCTTCTCCAGTGGTGCTCCACGTTGCTACCTTATCTATAGGAACATTTATTTTACAGATTAAGGCCAATCATAAAATTTCCTTTGTTTTTAAACAAAAATAATTCACTGTTTATCCCTCCTTAATTGTGAAAGCAGTGTGTGTACTCACTAGGGGGAAAAAGGCAATACAGAAATGTATAAAGAAGAAAAATTTGTTGTTTAACATGCTTTCTCAGGGAACAACCAACATTCCTACTTTGATGTGGACCCTTCCAGACATTTTCTTTGCATCATTTTATTCTTTTAAAATGTCATTCAAGTCAACATATTACCCACTTAAATATATGCTACCAGCATTTTAGCAAAAACAATTAGACTCTTTCACAAAAAGTTTCAAAAGTGTTTTCATTTTTTTTTGCCTTTCATACTCTTTCTTATCAGGATGGTCTCTTTGCTCAGCAAGTCCTTTAAATGGGATTTTACCAAGTCATCCATGAAACCTTTCCTTTGTACTTTCTCACTTTCAACACATCTAACAATGAGCACTTTTTAGTGACCCTTTAAAAACTTCATCTCACCTTGAACTGACGTATTCTGGAGTCACAAGCCCTGCTCCTTGGCCTCTAGCCATTCTGTGGATGCTTTGCATTACTTAACCTCCACCCCCAAGATGTGGTCCAGCACTGACCTTGGATCTGGTACTGAATTCCCTGATGGAGCAGGAAAGATTCTTGATTTCAATAAGTAACCAGAATGTTCACTGGAGTGACCATCTACTGGTTATACAGAAGGTTAGCCAGGAGGTAAATTATTTGGGTTCATGTTTTGCGTCAACTGCTGCAGACAAAATTTGGGAAGTATGTTTTATTTTGTTTTCAGAGTCCATAAACAGTCCTTCAAGACACAAATGCTGACTGTAATTCCAAAAGAATCTCCTGCTTTTGCAACTGAGCATACTCATTATTTTACCTAGGAAGCTATCATTGTTAATGAAACATGTAACAATGCTTATAATTTTGCTGATTTGTTAATCATACGGAGCATAAGTTCCCAAAGTAAAACAATTCCAACTCTGCCTATCCCACTCTGCCAATCCAAGAGACCAGGACATCTGGCATCACTCTTAAAATGAAATCTAAAGTAAGAATCGAATCGCCAGTCCATGTCCGACGCAGGATACAGCATGCTTGGGGCTGGTGCACGGTGATGACCCAGAGAGACGTTATGGGGAGGGAGGTGGGTGGGGGGTTCATGTTTGGGAATGCATGTACACCCGTGGTGGATTCATGTCAATGTATGGCAAAACCAATACAGTATCGTAAATTAAAGTAAAAAAAAAAAAAATCTGAAGAACTGACAATAAGAAGGAAGGAACGAAAATAAGGTGAGATTAATTATCTATAGGAGCTTTCTAAGGAATATACACTCTATACTGTGAATTATGAAAGTTTTAAGTAAATAAGTTACCACCCTCTATGTGCAACTCATATAAGAAAATAATGAGATAAGAAAATGCAACATATGAGATAAGCTAAAATCTTAGTAATTGCATACATGGCATAGCAATATGCATTAAAAAGTTTTAGAGAATTAATAACATGTCTCTAGCATTTATCAAAGGAGAGAGTCACCATGTTTGGAAAATCAGAGAATTTCAGCAACTGGAAAGGTATACTTGTGTTGTGCAGGATCATTTATCCTGGTTCTTTCCTGTCCTAGATGCTGCAAGTTATAAGTCCACCTTGGGCTGAGAAGTTGTCTTAGGCAGGAAAAGGTACCATGTGTACAGCACTGACTCTGAAAGGTGAGGTGAGAGAAGAAACAGCAAGTCTGCAACCTGGAGACAGGACGCGGCGGCTGCTCTGGAACCAACCATGAGAGCTGTGTAGCCATGGGATGCGTCTCGTGTGTGGGCCTTGGCTTGGTTAAAGCGCGAAGGGGTGAATGTGCTCCACTTTTCTTTCTTTTGACCCCAATTCTCAGAAGTCGGCCTTTATTACAACTAATATAATAAGGCCATATTTGACCAGAATAATTAAGAAAAGTTAAGTACCAAAATATTCTTAAATTTAATTATTAAATACTTTATGGATTATGCTAAAATATAGTATGTTGTATATCCTTTAATCTTCACAAATTAAAATCACCAGTATAAATATAATATTTAATAGTAAGATAAAGAGCACAGAACAGTAAAAATATTATAGGATTTAAGATCAGATTGGGCTAGATTTAAATCAGTTCTGTCACTCTCTGAGTGAATATGGGTGAGTTTTTCAGGTTTTATTTTTTTTAAGATCAGTAAAATGAACTTTTTAAAAAACTGGAGTATAATCAACTGGTTTACAATGTATGAGTTTCAAGCGTACAGCAAAGTGATTCAGATATATATATACACACACACACACACATATATACCTGCATATGCATCAATTCAGTTCAGTCACTCAGTCGTGTCCGACTCTGCGACCCCATGAATCGCAGCACGCCAGGCCTCCCTGTCCATCACCAACTCCCGGAGTTCACTCAGAGTCGTATCCATTGAGTCAGTGATGCCATCCAGCCATCTCATCCTCAGTCGCCCCCTTCTTCTCCTGCCCCCAATACCTCCCAGCATCAAAGTCTTCTCCAGTGAGTCAGCTCTTCGCATGAGGTGGCCAAAGTACTGGAGTTTCAGCTTTAGCATCATTCCTTCCAAAGAAATCCGAGGGTTGATCTCCTTCAGAATGGACTGGTTGGATCTCCTTGCAGTCCAAGGGACTCTCAAGAGTCTTCTCCAACACCACAGTTCAAAAGTGTGTGTGTAAATGTGTGTGTGTGTGTATGTTCAATCCTGAAGATCCCCTGGAGGAGGGCATGGCAACCCACTCCAGAATTTTGCCTGGAGATCCACATGGACAGAGGAACCTGGCGGGCTACAGTCCATGGAGTCTCAAAGAGTCGGACATGACTGAGCAACTAAGCATACACACACACCTCTCTGGAGAACTCTAGCTAATACACCCTCCTCTATACCAGACCTTTGAGTTCACATGTCTGCTTTCTCTACATTCTTTCAAGGTGTCACCCATTTCTTCTTAAACATTTCTTCAGTGTGACTGACTGTAGATTCTTCTCTGCTCAAAACAGAACTCCATTACACAGACTTGAGGACATCGATTTTTCACTACAAATAGTCTCTATTTATTTCCCATCTCTAAGCTATATTCAGCATACATAACATATTGATATCTTAAAATACAACAAAAAAAGTCCAACAGAAAAGGCATACATCTGTCCTGCCTCCTCCATGTTCAACTCCGTACCCCTCATATCATACCACATGTTCACCCTTGTAAACAAATTTCTTGTGATTTCAGCTAGCATGAATCATTTGCTCAGGGCCAGACCACTCCTCAGTTTACTGAAACTGTAAAACTGTGGACTGAGGCCCAGACCATGAAAATTTCATTAAGAGTCACAACATGTGTGATCTAGCCTGAAACATTCAATGATTTTCATATCATAAAAATCACAAGTTTTTGGAAGTAAATAAACTTAAGTTCTTTTCTATATTTAAGATAGTCCAAGAGTCAAATTTTCAAATGCAAATATTCAGTCTGTATATTTCTTAATCTGTGCTAAGGGATTTAATCAGTATAAAGAAGAGTTTTGAGACAAAGGTAGTGATTGCATTCTAATTCAGTTAAGAAAGATGATGGGATTGTCCTTTCTGAAACTCTTAAAAAATAGGTCTAAATGAAAGTATTTATACACAGTACTTCCTAAAGGCAGACACTAATAATCAACCAAGTACTCTTCTAGTCATATGATTCTCTGATACTATAGAACAGAAAATTCAGAGTAGGATGATATGTTTTGATAGTTTTATTACATGACAATTATAGAAGGAAAAATTTAAAGAAAGGGAAATTGGCCTTCAGCGTGTGTTTTAGTAAGACAATCCTTATTTCAGATTTCTGAAATGGAGACAACAGTCTGGGAGAGAAACAAGATTTTGTTTTTATTGTGATAAAAGATCTTTAGTTAAAGATTTTGTTTTTATTGTATGTGTGTTTGTGGGAGAGAGAGATCTAAGCTATCTGCTATGGACTGAATGTTTGCGTCCCCCCCCAAATTCATATGTGGAAGACTAATCCCCCCAAAGTGATAGTATTGGTATTAGGAGATGGGGCCTTTGGGAGGTAATTAGGTCATGAGGATGGAGCCCTCGTGAATGGGATTAGTGCCCTTACAAGAAGAGACAAGAGAACTTATTCTTTGCCATGTGAGGCTAAGACAAGAAGATAGCCATCTGCAAGCCTTGAAGGGAGTCTTCACAAGACCCTGGATCTATCAACACCTTGATCTTGGACCTCCCAGCCTTCAGAACTGTGCAAATAAATGTTTTTGTTTAAGTCACCGAGTCTGTGGTATTCTGTTATATGAGCCTTAACTATAGCACTACCCCAGGAGTTATTGTAGTGGTTGTTGTCTTTTACCCCAGATTTGGCAAAGGGGCCATGTTGTAATCCGTTCTTGGACTAGAAGACTATAAGAATTTCCAGGAAATCATTAAAGTTTTGCTACAACCATGCATAATTATGTGATTGTGCAGTCTTCTCATTAATTAGACATTTAACTAGAATCTTATTTAATTCTTTAGAAAAGAGATGTCAATTATGACTATATTTGGGTTATGTTTCTCTAAAGCTATTTTCACTCTCTTTTTAGATTTCATGTTACATATGACTACCTGTAACTAATGAAAATAAACTAAATGCTTTATGCTTTAAACTTTTTTTGGTGAATCTCACATCAGGGCTCTTTTTCTTTTTTTGGAAAATTCTAACCATGTTATAAAAGAAAATGTCATTAAGCTATACAGAACCACAATCCACAACTAAATCTTCACAGTGACATTCCTTAAGAAGGCAGAGTTTGCCCCAAACAACCATTTCATGAAATTCTACTAATAACTGCATTACTCAGGAAACCAATGGAATGGACTTGTAAATCCTACAGATGGAATAAGATGAGTGTAAAAGGTACAAGGCTTCCAAGTTCAAGCCATGCTTTGAGTTTCCTTTTAAATTTATTTACCAGGTTTCTTTCTTTTTCCGGCACATTTTAACAGCAACTTATTTTAGAATGTTGACTTATTTTTATGTGACATGAAGATGGAAAACACATCTAAGAGTCAGAAAATCTGGATTCAAGCCACGAGTCTCTCTCTTACTCTCTTACTTCAGTAAATTATTTTAACAACTCCTGCCCAGCCTTTTCATCTGTAAATTAGAGATAATGGTGATGCCCATCTCATGAAGTTATTATGAAGATTAAATTTAATTGTTCATGTAAAATATTTGTAAAACCTAAGGTATCATATAGATACTAAAATACCTGGGGGAGTAGTATTACAATTGTTACTACTTAAAAATATTAATATTTTCAAAGCTAACTGTAGGATCACAATCAACTATGAGTTGAACTACTTAGTATAGTTTCTAGAGCAAAATAAAGAATCTCCTTGATGTTCATCTCATACCAACATCAATGTTCCCCCCACTGAGGGCTCAATATAGTGTAAAGCACAGAGCATCTTCTTGGATTCAACTGCCCCATGTTATTTATTCCTTTCTTTTTTTTAATCAACATATAATCTTTGTTTTAATTGACATATAGTTGATTTACCAAATTTCAGGTGTACAGCAAGGTGATACAGTTATATATGAATATGTATGTCTTTTTCACATTCTTTTCCATTTTAGGTCATTACAAGATATTGAAAATTATCCCTTGTGCTATACAGTAGGTCGTTGTTTATCTATTTTATATATTGTAGTATGTATCTATTAATCCCAAGTTCCTAATTTATCCCTCCTCCTACTTACTCTTTCCACTTCGGTAACTGTTTTTTTTTTTTAATCTCTATGAGTCTATTTTTGTTCTGTAAATAAGTTCATTTGTGTCATAGTTTTAGACTCCATATATATGTGGTATCATATGATGTTTGTCTTTGTCTGACATATTCTCTTCTTTTTACTCAATTTCTTTTCAGTCCTCCTATAGCTAGCTTTTTATTTTGCATTATGTGGATTATTTTTTCACAAGAAACAAATATCCTAAGGGCTATGAAAAAATGCCCATGGCACTTGCCATCTAAGAAATTCACAGGCCTTTTATGAATACGTTAATGACCATCACACAATACTGGCTACCTTGAATGTTTTCTCATCATTTTGTCACGCACGTCTGCCTAGTTTAAAATCACAGGGCAGGAACTCTAATTCTGTCTGTAAATCAGGGAGCGAGCATTGTTGTTCGATAAATGCCACGAAGCAACAGCATGCATGTGAGGTGAATAGGTGGAAATTATTATTTCTGTCTATTGCAAGGTGAAAATAAAATGGGCACTTTACAATTTTCAAAGCATTCTCCTATCGATTACCTGGTTTGTCCATCATACCGACGCTGCGAGGAAGCTGGATGGGGCAGTTTGACTGTTAGCCTCTATGTATGAAAGCAGAGAGTGAGACTAAAAGGTTAAGTGCCCTCTCTCAGGTTCCTTGGCAAGTCAGCAGCACAGCCAGAGCAGAACCTCTGCCCATGCTCCTCTTAACTGATACCCCAGGAACTTCACAGCCGTCACAGGGGCTGTCTGTGAACACATCAGGAAGTATATCTATCCTCTTTCCTTGGAAACTCAGCACTGAACTCTGACTGGGGCCCACAGCAAGTGCTCAGTAAACAGTTGTTTGATTAATTAATTAATACTATGGATGTCCTGTCGGCAAGATTCAAGAAATAATTATTGAATCCATAGTGAGGCCTGTATCTCTGCCATCTAGGCTGTTGCTCAGCCCACAGAAAACCATGATATATTTCTAATTTTCTGTTTCATTTAGGGCAACTTGTGAGGCCAGTTGTCAATCCCACTTTCCAATCATATCTTTCTCTCAACAAGTTGATGCCCCTGTTCAGTAGCCCAGTCATACCGCCATCAGTCTGATAGACTCAACTATAACCTATAAAACACATTAGAAGAGCCCTTAAAAGTTTAACTTCTCATTTCATTAAGAAAATGTGTGACTTGTTACTGCCAGAATCTTCTGTGTTGTCCAGAAGTCAGACACCAATACCAGGACACATGTGACTGAGTATCTGCTATGAGGGTCCTCTGTGCTAGTGGCATACAAGAGTTCTGAGACACTGGTGTGCTTAGACTGAGCTTTGGAAAGTGATGGGCATGCAAGCTGTACAATAAGGGAGCTGGGGACTGTAGAGAGTAAGGAAGGGAAGGCTATGAGAATGGCTGTCCATTTCTCAGCAATGCTTTTCTTAGATGTTCCAGAAACAGTGAGGAATCTTCTCACCTAGATGAGACTGAGCTGAAGGAGCTGCTTGCTCATCTATTAGTTGCTACCGTGATCATCAACCCTTGATGGTACCAGAATCAAATGACAATGCAAGTGTTTGAATGTGCACTAGTGTAGGGACAAAGTCGACATCCTCCACCCCCTTCCTATGTATGCTTTCATTTTGCAGAAGCATTTTAGTGTTTTGGTAGCATTTTGCCTAATTATCTTTTCAAAATGGTTCAAGGAAGTCGGTGGTTGAACTTAGTCTTATTTCTCTTAATCATAATCAATTCTGATTACAATCCAAGAGACTCCCAACACTTTCTCACCCACACAGCCTTTGTTAGACAGACATATTGGTGAATTCAACTAACTCTGCATCCTCAGTTCAGTTTTTCAGTTTCTAGTAAACTGACAAAACATCCATCAAACTACTTCTCTTGGAAGAAAATCTTATTTAAAATGAAGACCTTATGATAAAATGTTCTAATAACATTTTGAGAAATTGTAGAATATACAACCCTGGATTCATGAGTGCTAATATCAACATGTGGTTGTTCAATTTTATTATCCCTTCAATAAAACCATCTGAGATTTTAAGTACTTTTTCAACTTTTTATATCAAATGAGAGATCTGAGAGACACACAGAGAGAAGGACAGAGGAGAGTGGGTCCAAACTCCCTATCTCTTGATCCTTAAGTCTTCTTTATGTTCATTTTGCTTAACCTTTTCACATCCTGACTAGGCACATATTAACAAATATCTCTGAATATCACAAAACAATACACACACACACACACACAAAATATCTAAGTTAACAAACCTAAACATCTAAATATCAACCAGTCCTATTTAAAGTAAACTATAGACAAATACTTGTTGGGTGTTTCCCTACTCTTCAAGTAGGGAAGCTAATTTCCATTAATAGGAGTCAACAAATGAATGACTTAGAAACAACAATGTCTTCCTTTTGGTGTCCTACTATTCCATAATTTCACTGTACTGAACATTTTTTACAGTGTCATTTTTGTTAAATTTTAAATGAACTAATAGATGCTTTTTAAGGTAATTATATTGTTATTTACTTTTAAAATTATGTTTTAAAATAATTATCAACAAACTAATTTTTTATAGCTGCAAATCCAGGTTTTCATATATCCAGTTGTTTAAGGGTCCACCTATGCTCTGAGTTAATTTTTAAGCAAATATTGAGCTACTCCTATATTTCAGGCACTGTGATAAAATACTGCAATCACTTCCTATGGGGCATGTATTATTATCCTCATTTTTTATAGATGACAAAGTTCTGCTTCAGAAAGGTTAAGTAAGTTCTCAAGGTAAGAAAACAAATAAATGCTAGTATCTATCTATGAATCCAGATCTGTCTTTCTCCGAGGCCTGTGCTCTTTTCAGTATATCTCTTTCAGTATATCTTCAGGTTTCTCAAATTTCAGAACCACCAAGGTTTATATAGATATAACACAAAAAAATACACACAAGCAGAGTAGGATTCTCTCTTTTTTAAAAATAATCTTGGCATCCAAAAGACAACTGCACTGAAAAGACATATGAGTATCAGTAGTGAACTTCTGACATCTTGGTATATACCTGCCTTGGCTTTAACCTGGACAAAATCTTTTTAAAATTTATTTATTTATTTTTAAATTGAAGGATAATTACAGAATCTTTTTGTTTTCTGTCAAACTGCAACATGAATCAGCCATAGGTATACATGTATCTCCTCCCTTTAGCACCTCCCTCCCATCTCCCTCCCCATCCCACCACTCTAAGTGGATATACAGCCCCTGTTTGAGTTCCCTGAGCCATACAGCAAATTCCCATTGGCTATCTACTTTACATATGGCAATGTAAGTTTCCATGTTACTCTCTCCATACATCTCACTTCTCCTCCCCTCTTCCCATGTCCAAAGTCTTAATTAACATTGGACCAACCTTGAGGAATCAACCTTGCTTTTAGTAAATATGGTTTGTGAAGGAGATACTTTGCCATTTTCTGCACTTCTAAACAGTTGTGTCACCAGGTATAAAGACTAACAGCAGATTTAATAAACTATTTATTTCTATAAGGAGAGAGACATTATTCACCAAGAACAGACTGCATTTGGGGATACTATAATAGATGGCTGAAATAACAACTGAAATTCTGAATACATTAGAACCCCCAGCTTGTTGCCAACCAATTAAAATTGACAACCAAGTAGAGCAAATACACATGGATAAATAAAATTCAAAATGTTTCTAAGGTGATCCCCTTCTTATCTCTTTACTAGTTGGTATTCTTCTTCCCTCTGAACATTCCAGTTTCAATTTGTTAATATTTTTCTGCTTGGCTTCTGAATTTTAATCAAATTGACTACCGACAGACATCAAAATTTAATTCGCAGGAGAATACCTTGGCACTTTGATGTATTTAGTGCTCTGATGTTGGGAAACTATCACTAACTAGAAATACTAGCTTTTGTAGACAATATATAATTTTCATAATCTTAAACCAGGATGGGAAAAAATAGATACTATACTAAATGTTTCAGCCATGTGTTCACCTCTCTGTATTAAATTAGTATTGGCAGCTGAGTAGGAGATTACAGGGTACAGCTGCTGTAACCTTCAACAGTAAATGATGCTTGCTGAATTGCCTCTGTGTGCCTGCCTCTAAAGCCCAAGAAGCTTAAAAATATAGGCTTGATGCTAATGATGAGAAAACACAGTAAATTAGCATCCTGTAGGTTGGGGGAGGGTTACAACTAAATATACTGCTGATAGAAATTATGGAATTAATTTTTCTGAAGTTTTTAAAAAGTTTTGTGTCAAGCTTAACTGATTCTGGGAGATTAAGTTTGATATAACAGCATAAACAACAGATAGCGCTACTTGATTATCTGTTGTGGATGCTGCACTGTACTGGACGCTTATACTATCTGGTTTCATTTTCACAGTATCCTTATGGAATAGGCATTGCTATCGCAATTACACACACGGTAAAAATGATGCTCAGACAAGTTAGATACTGGACCCAGGGTCCTGTGATTAGAGCTGGGGCTGGAACCCCCAGAGCTCACACCAGTGCTGCATCTGATCTCAGTGACCTACCCACGAGGATTACACCTTGTTTCTCTCATCAACAGACACAATGAGAGGTTTATTCATAAATGTATTATAGCATTAAAATAAATGATGTTCGAGAACAGCTAGGTATAATCCCAATACAAACATAATTTCATTTTAGCACAAGTGCAGTTCTGGCCTAAAATTGATTTTGAGCCTACATCTTTTTTGAAGAGGGAGCATCTGTAGAGTGGATGGGGGTGGGTGGTGGAGGAGAAATACAGCTGTCTCAGCAGCACTGAAGGAAAAGGGACAAGCTAAATGCATTCTACGCTCAAACAAGATTAATAATCCTTAAGTACTTTTCTATTTAATCAATTGTGACACAGTTACTCAGTCTAGGTCCAGAAGAGGACATAATGATTGGGCTTCTTGTAAGGAACGCTTTTTTAAAACGGAGGTTGGATTTATATTATTGTAAAAACAAATAGATTTGGGGGCAAGGGGAATGTTTCCTTGCTGAATTACTTGTAAAAAGTAGCAGACAGTGCCATCTACTGGGCTTTAATTTTCTCTTTGTTAGAAGTTTTTCTAACAGCTGTGTACATGTATCAGAGAAGGCAATGGCATCCCACTCTAGTACATGTATATTCAATATACATACACAAGATAAATAAAACAATAAAATAAGAAAAAATGTGTTACCTGTCATGAAGATTTCAAGATATTTTAAAGTGGCTGTTTGTTTATGAATACATTCTAGGTCACATCACTTTACTAATGGTAGGCTTCCCTGGTGGCTCAGAGGTTAAAGCGTCTGCCTCTAATGCGGGAGACCTGGGTTCGATCCCTGGGTCAAGAAGATCCTCTGGAGAAGGAAATGGCAACCCACTCCAGTATTCTTGCCTGGAGAATCCCATGGGTGGAGGAGCCTGGTGGGCTACAGTCCATGGGATCGCAAAGAGTCGGACACGACTGAGCGACTTAACTTAGAGTACTTAGTACTTAACTTTACTAATGGTATTAACAGAAATATGCAATAAAAACAGAAATCTATTTTGATAATAGGGATTCCCAGGTGGTACAGTGGTAAAGAATCCACCTGCCAATGTGGGAAATGCAAGAGATACTGGTTTGATCCCTGGGTTGGGAAGATACCCTGGGGGAGGAAATGGCAACCTACTCCAGTATTCTTGCCTGGGAAATCCCATGGACAGGGGAGCCTGGAGGGCTGCAGTCCATGGGGTCATGAAGAGCCAGACATGACTGAGTGACTGGGCACACAAGGAACTTTGATGTTTAAAAAGATCTTTCTAGAAAGAAAGTTAAACTACCCTACATGGAAGCGTCATCAGGTAAAAGTTGAGTGAAACCTCCATAGGTTATCAGATAACCCAGCTCCTCTGCTCAGCTGACAACTCTCCAACCTCAGTCCGGTCCACCTCGGAGGCTAACATACTACCTTCTCTACAGAGAAGAGGAGGAATAAAATGACTTATCCTAGGAAGGAGACCAGGGCCTATGTGGTGTGCATGATGCTGGTTCTGTGCTGCCCATATGGTGGGGAACAAATGGCTGGAAGTGTTGTCCTATCTCTTCCCAGGAGGACTCAGGGCACTGGGTCACCTGGCTTCCATACCAGTCAGTATGCGAGGTGGTTCGTGATGCACCTCCTGACAACATCCTGCACAGTGTTTCACGCCCTGAGGTCCTCGAACCACCCACATAGGAATTACCTGAGGAGCTTGCAAATAAGACTGAGGTTCCTGGTCTGAACCTAAGATGTGCTTCATCATAATCCTCTGTTTCGGGCACCCAGACATTTTCATTTAACAAGATGTCTTATGCATGTTGAGGTTTGATGACCACAGTCCAGCACCTTGGGATTCTTGACTCTGTAGCCTCTGTGGTGCCTAAGACCACACTGCAGGTGGGTAGGCCTCAAACCATCCATCTAGGCCTTTCCCAATTGGGCTGTCCTGGAACACTGTGTGTCTGCACATTAGCACCATCTGTGGCATTTTAAAAGCTGTGCATCATTCACCCATAAAAAAGAATGAAATTATGCCATCTGCAGCAACATGGATGGACCTAGGGTTTATGAGACTAAGTGAAGCAAGCAAGAGAAAGACAAATATCATATATCACTTATATGTGGAATTAAAAAACTTTAAATTGAACTTCTCTACAAAACAGAAAGACTCACAGACAGAAAAAAAAACAATCTTACAGTTATCAAAGAAAGCACGGGAGAGGATGAATTGGGAATTTGGGATTAACAGATATGCTCTCCTTAAAAATAATGGATAAACAATAAAGACCTACTGTATAGCACAGGGAACTATGTTCAATAGCTGGTAATAACTTACAATGAAAAAGGATATACCTATATAAACATAACTGAAACACTTTGCTGTATATCTGAAATCTTGTAAATCAAGTATATTTCAAAAAAAAATTGCTGGAGGCATACCAAAAAAAAAAAAAGTCTTCCACAACATAGATTTACTTGAAATACATTTTTAAAAATTATCCATTCCTGGGTCCTAGCTCAGTGATCTCGATTAAGTGGGTGTCTCCCCAGGTCACACCAGTGTACAGCCAGTCTTGGTAAGGTGCAGCTCTGGGAAGACCCCAGGCCTACCCCAACAAAGGCAGTCTTCAGGAGAACCATGGAGCAGACAGGAAGCATCTGCTGGCCACCTCCTGCTGCTTTTTGAATGTCCCCTCCTTCCTCTTGGCACCTGTCTCTCCCTGTGGGCTGCTCCCCTCTTCCTCCCAACACTCAGATGCCTTTCATTTATCCCATTCTTGATCAGCCTCATTAATGGCAATTTACCTTTCCCAGAACATTAACTTTTAATGAACTTCAGTGCTCACCAGGTGGCCTATAAACATAATATATTATTTTGTCATACACTGTAACAGAATATCAATAGATCATTTATTCTTTTTCCAACTATGTCCTCAGATGGGTACTCCTTCTTCAGATCAGGTGTCAAATCTTTGGCCTGGTAAAGTCTCTCAGATGTGATGGTGATGCGTGTGTGTGGTTCACAGAGTGTGTGAAGGGTGTGGCAGTGTGGACAGGGGTTCTGTCACCCGGCCTTTTGTGGAAGTCAGCTCATGTGTGGTGTCACCTCACCTGGACATGCTGGGTGCAGTGAGGCCACCTGACTGTCAATAAATCAGACCTTCTCTCACTCTCCCTAAGGATAACAGTGACACTAGGGAAATACAACCCCAGGACTGACAACACCCTCCTGTCAGTTAACTACAGCCAATTCAGCCATCAAACCCAGCTCGGGTTCGAGCCCCCCTGTGATGTCTTCTCCTAGGTCAGCCCTGTCCGCAGTGATCCCTTCTTGTCTAAAGCCACAGCACTTACAGCTCGACATTCTCCATGAAAATTAGTCACTGTTTTAAAATACTTCCTTTGTGTTGAAGAAGGCCTTGAAGAAAGATGATTTGAAAGTGAACATTTGCAGCAATGTGGAGGATGAGTACTGGTGTTACAATTCTTGGAAATAGTCTCATAAGAGGCAGGGACCATATATTTATTATCTTTGATATCACGCTCATAGTATCTCCTATCTCATTAAATAGTGGCTCATTTAATGCAACTTTTTCTTTCCTACCTGTCCTAGGGGTTAAGATGCAAATAGCAATTTTTGAAGTGTTCAAAAGCTCCTTTAATGCAGGACTTGCTGACTAGTCCGCAGATTGGAGGTTAGTCAACAGAGTAGAATTATGTCTGAGGTTGAGACCCTCTGAACATCACTGTCATGAAATTTTGATTCAGTCTCTTCCATACCAATTCCTTCTTCACATGGTGACCTCAGAAGTCTACTTATTTGATTTCATCCAGCTCTAATGGGCTCTCCAGCTTGTCTCTTCATGCAGAACTCCCTCAGTGCAATTCCATTATGCTCTAAGCACAACTTTTGCTCTGTTTCCCCAGACACTTCCATAGCCATAAAACACTTCCTCTTCTTACTGGTTGTTGGTTATCCTTTTCCAGAGGATCTTAACTTCGGCAACATATCAGAAACATTTGAATAACTCTGTAGAATGCTGATGCCCAGGTCTCTTAAACAAGTCTGATTTCATTGGTTTGGAGTGGACTCAAGGAGTCAGTATTTTAAAAAATCTCTCAGGTGATTTTTAGGGAGCTTTCCTGGTTGCTTTGATGGTAAAGAATCTGCCTGCAATGTAGGAGACCTGGGTTCAACCCATGGGTCGGGAAGATCCGCTGGAGAAGGGAATGGCAACTCATTCCAGGATTCTTGCCTGGAGAATTCCATAATAGGGGAGCCTGGTGGGCTATAGTCCATGGGTTGCAGAGTCAGACACTACTGAGCGACTAACATTTTCACTTTCAGGTGATTTTAATATGAGAATTGAGAACGCTACTTTTCTTATGCTCAGCTAGGAAGCTCCTATTTTGTCTTTCTCATCAAATTTAAGTCAAAATTCCTGACTTAAGATGTAACTATTAAAAATTAATACATGAAAATATTGACATTTACAGAAAGTAGGCAGGCAGTGGTATAGACTGTATAAATCTGAATATAATTGTATAAATACAATGTATTTGAGGTGTTATACTCTACCTTATTTCCATCAGCTTATGTAGCTAACTAAAGTCCTCAGATATTTGAAAGGTTTTAAGGCTAGGGATTCTCCCAAATGTGTTTAAGAACCACCAAGTTAATATATTAATTATAAATGGGTGTGAAATGGAAAGCTCTGGTAAAATAAGACCTTGGAAATCTTCACCAGTGTTCTCTCTTCCCAAGCATTTCTCTTTAGTGCTGGAGAAATTAAAGGGTTGAGAGGTGTGTTTGCTTTAAGGACTGCCTTGAATGGAGTTTAGAAACACGACTCCCACTCAAATGTGCTGCACAGTAGATGATGTTGCCAGCCATCGTATCTAAGCTGGTTTACTGCCCACTCAGTGCATCGTTTCCAGGATTTATTTGTTAATTACCTTTGAGGACAATAGCACTGGATACTTCTCAACCCATCTCTATGTTCTGCATGGCACATCAGTGTCTAGGGGATATGTGAATGGCTAATAAACATATGTGTGTAATGGGTTTCACTAAAATAGAATGATTCACATTAGGACAAAATGCCCTCCTCCATCCATTTGAAATTGTTTTATTTAACTGCATTCCACATTATTAGATCCCTACTCTTTCTGTCAGTAACCAATGGAGATGATGATGGTATAAAGTCTGCATGTCTAACCATCTATTTTATCAGCAAATATTACCTGATCTGAAATACATAATTAGTTTATAAAGTGTGTTTTTGAACACATTTGAAGAATGAGTATTTTTAATCTGCCAATTTTGTTGAATAGGTATTTATGGGTATACAGGAACTCCAAGGAAAATTATGAAAGAATTCACAGCCAATTGAGGGATGAGCCTTAGAAGGGTACTGAGATTGTTATGAAACCATGCCATCCTTCCAAACACATATTCTGTTCTGTGAGCTGAAAACAGCCATTTCTGTTTCTTTTTAAAGAACTTTAACAGATTTTTCTAGGTTTGGGTTTTGTTACCTTTCTAAAGATTCAGAGATGTGTAATTTAAAAATCAAAAGACTTGACAAGTCAGAAAGCCAGACTGAGAAGAAGCAGAACACATAGGTGTGCAATACTTGACAGACCCCCAGCCATGCTGCCTCCTTTTTTTTTAACTGCAGACCCATTATGTAGGTTTATTTTCTCTGTTCTGTTTTACTCGTTAACTAAGCATGTCAAAGGTGACCCAGCAGCATCTAAAAGCTTTGTAGAAATCAAGTGGAATCTAGTGACACAGTGGCATCACATATTTTTAAGTATGAAATGTGTCTTTTTAGAACAGTTATTAACATTGGATAAATGCCCAGGTAATGAATATTTTTGCTATCTTAGACATTAACAGAGAAGATCAAAAGAAGAGCAAATTGTCAGAACATGATGGTCCCCTGCTGCCACAACAAGGACAAGCTAAAATCTAGAAAGGAGAGAGTGAAAAGAAGCCAGCTTTGTGACAATTAGCAATTAGCAGTGACTTGTGGCTTCTGGCTACTATTGATCAACTGACAAAAGAAGAAAGAGGGAAGGTGAAGGGGAAGAGAGGAGGGAAAGGAATCTCTTTCTTCACATTGTTCTACTAAAGAAAACTATCAATGTTTGTAAAATTTTGAATGAGAAACCAGAAGGCACTCCTCATTGGATACCATGATTTACATGGTTACACATTGATCACAGAGTAAATTATTCCTTCAGCCTCCTATAAGATAATGGCAGTTGACTTCGCCTCTTCAACCATTCCAAGAAAATTTGTTTCAATGAGCAAAACCCTGGCCTACATTAGTAGATCATTGCTTCCCTGGTAGCTCAGCTGGTAAAGAATCTGCCTGCAGTGCTGGAGACCCGGGGTTGATTCCTGAGTCAGGAAGATCCCCTGGAGAAGGGATAGGCTACCCACTCCAGTGTTCTTGGGCTTCCCTGGTAGCTCAGATGGTAAAGAATCCGCGTGCAGTTCAGGAGATCTGGATTCAATCCCTGGGTTGGGAAAATCCCATGGAGGAGGGCATGGCAACACACTCCAGTATTCTTGCCTGGGGAATCCCCATGGACAGACGAAGCTGGTGGGCTAGTCCATGGGGTCACAAAGAGTCAGACACAGCTGAGCAACTAAGCACAGCACAGGGCCATGTGACACATAAATCCAGGGACAATATTCTAGAGGATACTTACTGATTTAGCAGGTATGACTCTCAAACCACAAACACAACTGTGCGAAAAATAGCTATTTACTTTCTGAAATGCACCTTAATTTCTGACTCCAGACTTCCCATCACTCCTGCCTGGAGGAAATCTTAATTTCCTGCTTCTCTTGGAAGCCTCCTTGTCCCCCCAAATGTCTCATCATTCCCGGACTTTGCACATCACAACCAGTGGACACCAGAGAGGTGCCAGGTTTGAGCCTGCTCATGAGGCTGCCCGTTGCAGTGGAAGGATCCCAGCATGAGGAGACTGTGGGTGCACAACAGAGGCTGTGAGCTGCAGGGGAGGGTAGGAGGCCATATGGAAGGTATTCTACGAGAGAATGGTGCAGACTAGAGGTCCCTGACTGGGAGGGATGTAAGTCATGAGCACACACGCCTAGACACACATCTGACAGAAGACAAACAGCAAAGCTAAGTACATAGGCTTTTGCTCTTTCCTCTCAGCCCTCCTCCTTGACCTTGGCGTGTGGAGAGGAGGTCGTCGTGTTGCGAGATGGAGTTTGGAAGAAGACAGCAGTAGAAGCAGCCTGCACTTCTTAATCCTGGCACCCAGCTGACAGAAGAGACGTCTTATTGTAAGCAGGGAATTAGAGTTTCATTTATGCCTGTCTGAAGACAAGACAGTCTTTTAATTTTGATTTCAAAAGACAGTCTTGTCTCCTTGGAAGGAAAGTTATGACCAACCTAGATGGCATATTAAAAAGCAGAGACATTACTTTGTCAGCAAAGGTCTGTCTAGTCAAGGCTATGGTTTTTCCAATGGTCATGTATGAATGTGAGAGTTGGACTATAAAGAAAGCTGAGCACCGAAGAATTGATGCTTTTAAACTGTGGTGTTGGAGAAGACTCTTGAGAGTCTCTTGGACTGCAAGGAGATCCAACCAGTCCATCCTAAAGGAGATCAGTCCTGAATATTCATTGGAGGGACTGATGATGAAGCTGAAACTCCAATACTTTGGCCACCTGATGCAAAGAACTGACTCATTGGAAAAGACCCTGATGCTGGGAAAGATTGAAGGTGGGAGGAGAAGGGGACGGCACAGGAAGAGATGGTTGGATGGCATCACCGACTCAATGGACATGAGTTTGAGTAAACTCTGGGAATTGGTGATGGACAGAGAGGTCTGCTGTGCTGCAGTCCATGGGGTTGCAAATAGTTGGACATGACTGAGTGACTGAACTCAACTTCCCTGCTCAGCTATGAGTTCTGTAACTAAATTGACTCCTGAGATACCTTAGAATTCATGCAACTGTCTGGGGCTTTCTGATTCAGAGTCAGCCCGGTGTTATATATGATCTGCTATAGGTTTGGGGGGTTATATGATATATTCCAGCAAGTTTTGTTCAAACATTTGTTAAAATAAAAATTTACTTTCTTTTAAAAATGGAAGTATACTCGATTTATAATATTGTGTTAGTTTCAGGTGTATAGCAAACTAAATCAGTTACACATATTTTTTCTGATTCTTTCCATTATAGATTTTTACAGTATATTGAATGTAGTTCCCTGTGCTATACAATAAATCCTTGTTGTTTATCTAGGTTATACATGGTGTTGTTTATCTGTTAATCCTACACTTCACGTTCATCGCTCCCCTAACAGTTACTCCTTTGGTAACTGTTTGTTTTCTAACATCTGTGAGTCTGTTCTGTTTTGTAAATAAGTTTATTTGTATTATTTTTAGATTCCACATATAAGTGATATCATATAAACAATTTACCTTCCAGAGATAGGATAAAATGGCATCAACCTACTAGCTGGTTTTAGAGCTGTAATGAAGAAAAATATCTGGGCTTAGTTTTTTACTTTAAGGGAGAAATCAGAAAATTTAAATTGCTACCTCTTTGTATTTATTTGGTATATTTTGAGACTTTAAAAAGAAAAAAGTGTAGGTTGCTTAAAGGCCTTGTGGCTTGCTCCAAAATTGTTAGTTTCCAATTTAACTTATCCCAAAGAAAGGCAATGCCAAAGAATGCTCAAACTCACACGCTAGTAAAGGAATGCTCAAAATTCTCCAAGCCAGGCTTCAGCAATACGTGAATCGTGAACTTCCAGATGTTCAAGCTGGTTTTAGAAAAGGCAGAGGAACCAGAGATCAAATTGCCAACATCCACTGGATCATGGAAAAAGCAAGAGAGTTCCAGAAAAACATCTATTTATGCTTTATTGACTATGCCAAAGCCTTTGACTGTGTGGATCACAACAAACTGTGGAAAATTCTGAAAGAGATGGGAATACCAGGCCACCTGACCTGCCTCTTGAGAAACCTGTATTCAGGTCAGGAAGCAACAGTTAGAATTGGACATGGAACAACAGACTGGTTCCAAATAGGAAAAGGAGTATGTCAAGGCTGTATATTGTCACCCTGCTTATTTAACTTCTATGCAGAGGACATCATGAGAAACGCTGGGCTGGAAGCAGCACAAGCTGGAATCAAGATTGCCGGGAGAAATATCAATAACCTCAGATATACAGATAACACCACACTTATGGCAGAAAGTGAAGAGGAACTAAAATGCCTCTTAATGAAAGTGAAAGTGGAGAGTGAAAAAGTTGGCTTAAAGCTCAACATTCAGAAAATTGAGATCATGGCATCTGGTCCCCTCAGTTCATGGGAAATAGATGGGGAAACAGTGGAAACAGTGTCAGACTTTATTTTGGGGGGCTCAAAAATCACTGCAGATGGTGATTGCAGCCAGGAAATTAAAAGATGCTTACTCCTTGAAAGGAAAGTTATGACCAATCTAGACAGAATATTCAAAAGCAGAGACATTACTTGGACAACAAAGGTGCGTCTAGTCAAGGCTATGGTTTTTCCTGTGGTCACGTGTGGATGTGAGAGTTGGACTGTGAAGAAGGCTGAGCGCCAAAGAATTGATGCGTTTGAACTGTGGTGTTGGAGAAGACTCTTGAGGTTCCCTTGGACTGCAAGGAGATCCAACCAGTCCATTCTGAAGGAGATCAGCCCTGGGATTTCTTTGGAAGGAATGATGCTAAAGCTGAAACTCCAGTACTTTGGCCACCTCATGCGAAGAGTTGACTCATTGGAAAAGACTCTGATGCTGGGAGGGATTGGGGGCAGGAGGAGAAGGGGACGACCGAGGATGAGATGGCTGGATGGCATCACTGACTCTATGGACGTGGGTCTGAGTGAACTCTAGGAGTTGGTGATAGACAGGGAGGCCTGGCGTGCTGCGATTCATGGGGTCGCAAAGAGTCAGACATGACTGAGTGACTGAACTGAACTGAACTGAATTTAACTTAGACTGCTGAGTTGGTTGGCTGAGGACTGCTTGCAGGAGAGTGACTTACTTAATAATGACAGAGAACACTGACATATATAAACTTCATGTTTTGAAAATCATTATGCTGGATTTATGATAAGTTATAATATTCACAGAACACTATGTGGATAACATACCATAGTAATGACTCCACAGCCAAACAACCTAGAGACTTAGATCCAGCAGAGAAGCCAGTGATGTAGATAGATGCTCAGAGATGTGGTTTTCTCTCCCTCCATGAAGCAGCCCTCCCAACCCTATCCAGCCTCAAGGTTAGTATATCTGACTCAAATATGGTCTTTCACTCTCTCCCCCATAGTAACTAGACCTGTGTGCTATGGGTATCCCAGCACACAATGGCTGTAATTTGAAATATCCAAGTTTTTTCCTTTCCTTTTCATCCAAATCCTATTCATCATCCCAAAGATAGTTCATATTGTTCATTCCTCTGGAAATTTGTAAAATACGTTGGTTGTTCATTATAATTACTCTTCCAGTGTTGCTGAACTGATTCATCTGTTTCATATCTTACTGGAAGGCACACTTGGGTATAAGATAAAGGAGAAAAAGGATTATGCATTGTACTTCATATTACATTGCAGAGAGATGCAGTCAGTAGATGTACAATTCTTGAATAAATGATCCAGAACCTTGGAATGCTTAATTAAATCAAGTTACATATTTGTGTGGTGCCCTAGCAAATATTGAGCATTTCTTAGGTATCCCATAAATATTAGCACTCCACTTGTAATCTGAGATGTCAAATTTAACTTTAAAATAAACCAACAAGTCATGCAAACTACTTCCCAGGTATGAGTTCAACCTTCTTTTTTACAACTTTTCTATTTATCACTATACCAGCAAATGGAGAGAACAGACATTTAAAATGACTTCCCTCGGGTAAAAGTCCGTAATTTTTTAAGAAAATTAAAAAGTGTTTGACATACTGAATTTATTTAATCCAATTTCCATCCCATCTTTTGCTATGCTTGCTGACCCTGGACCAGAGAACTTCGCTGCAGAAACACTGCCAAGCTGCAATTAGTAGGTTCACCGCGGATTTACAGCAACCATGGATTCACCCTCATCAGCGCCATTTAGATGATTAGAGCCCATCCCTTTCTTTCTAGCTTTTTGGCAGCTCACATAATTCCCCATTTCCTCTAATGTGCTAACCCTGCACTCTCACCCTCAGCTGTTTCCTTACCCTCTGCCCAATAATCAAGAACTCCTCTGATTTCCCATTTTCTTCCGATTGTCCTATTCCTTTATTCTTTTTTTTTTTCCATCCTGATTCAGGAGTGCTCTTTCTTCTCAAGGCTACTCCTGTCCTTTCTGCCCTGGAACCTGTCCCCTCCTGACTTCCAGGATTAGCATCCATGAATCAGATTTCACTCTCTATCTTCAAAGCTGCCCTTTTTAAGAGCCCTGCAAGCCTGGTCACCCTTTTAGTTACCCTGTAAGTCATCTTGTATTTCTATACAACGGTCAACATATGCTATCTCAATTTATCCACTTCTTGAGTTGGATGTGTGGCATCCCTCTGGTTCTCATACCTAGGGCCACAAATCCCAGTCCTAAGGGGTAGTAAGCTTGTGCTTAGATTCAATGAAAAAACTAGTGACAAGGGAGCAACTATCACCCTTTAGATTTAGTTTTGAATCTCTAGGTCAGGTGCTCCTACCAGAACTAGATGCTGCCTGTGTGTGTGCATGCTCAGTCACCTCACGCAGTCATGTCTGACTCTTTGCAGCCCTATGGACTATAGCCTGCCAGGCTCCTCTGTGCAAGGGATGCTCCAGGCAAGAATACTGAAGTGGGGCTGCCATGCTCTCCTCCAGAGGATTGTCCTGATCAATCCAGGAATCGAATCCACATTTCCCGTGGTTCCTGCTCTGCAGGCGAATTCTTTACCTGCGAGCCTCCTGGGAAGCCGAGCTGCTGCCTGTGTCACTGCTACTAGAACTTACTGACGCTAGCCACCTGCTGCTGCTGCTAAGTCACTTCAGTCGTGTCCGACTCTGTGCGACCCCATAGACGGCAGCCCATCAGGCTCCTCCGTCCCTGGGATTCTCTAAGCAAGAACACTGGAGTGGGTTGCCACTTCCTTCTCCAACGCATGAAAGTGAAAAGTGAAAGGGAAGTCGCTCAGTCGTGTCTGACTTTTCGTGACCCCATGGACTGCCTACTGGCTTCAATTTCTGCTTACTGCTAACTCCCAATGCACTCCTATCTTCCCCCTTCACATTTGGACAGACCTCAGAACGTTGACTTTACTATCGATAAAGCTGATTGGTAAATGTATCTTTAGATATTTAGGCTAATAATTTTATTAAATTGGATTTTCTCTTGTAATAGCAGACTAGAATGCGCCCTCTCTGCACTTGCTTTGCAGTCTGGCTTACAAGAAAAAGGATCAGGGGCTAAGCATGATTCCAAATCAACAGAAGGTAAGTCATTCATCTACTGGGACAAGTGGAAGATCAGAGATTAGCTGAAAACATTCCTGCCATAATTTTCCATTCCTGGAGAGTAGATTGGGCATTCTCTTCCCTTTATGGAAATATGAGTCATGGGGAATAAATGTTCTACATGATCCATCCTCTGCCTCCTTGCTAAGGCTTCTCCTAACTGCTCCTCTGCGCCAGAAAGCCTCTAATCTTAGCCACCGTGGGAGCTCTGCGGCTGCTGGAATATATTCACTCCTTAACCCTGTATGCCGTTTTCTGGCTCAAAGATCAACTGTAAGATTGTAACTACTCAATCCAGCGACACCCTCCCAGTCTCAAATTCTCAGCTCTAAAATTCTGATCACTTCCTATCTGACTGTGGAAAAAGAGGCAACGGTCATGGGGTCATGCAATGCAGTTTTGTAAACTGTTTCTTATATGATCACCAGTTTCCAATCAGAAGAGATCTCTCTTAATAACTAAGGTCCTCTAAAATTAACACTCCTACTGATGTAGTGAGGAATGGGAGCTCTGGAGTAAAGTCAGATCACAGGTTACATTTGAGTCCAAAATCTGACACATACTAGTTAAATGACTTCATCTAACTTTCCACTGCTTCAGTAATTTCATTCATAAATTGAGACTTTTATTAAGTAATAGTAATACTAATTATATTAACAATAGTTAGTATGTACTGAATATTTCATTCTAATCACTAAGGACTTTATATGCATTATCTTATGTAGCCTACAACAACTTCATGAAGCAAATAGTATTATTATTCCCATTCTACAGATTTTAAAACTGAGACTTAATGAATGTAAGAAACTTGCCCCTAATCACACCACAAATGGGTAATAGCTTGGACTAGTAAAATCTAGTAAAACAGGTATCAGAACTCAAGTTTATATAACTGTAAAGTTAAAGCTCTTAACAACTGTATTTTTCTACTGTCCCTATACTTAACCGTATGTAAAAATCTCCTACAGGGCCTTGTACAGAATATGAAGCCATTAGATAGTCAGCTGGCATCATCATGATGGTGTTGTCATCATTATTATTGAACAAAGGATTACATTCTAACTTGGACAACAGTCTTTGTGTAGTCTTTTCTCAACTTGTTTTTTTATCATTTGAGGAAAGGAGTCAATCTTTTTCTCTGAAAATGTTATAGTGTTATTCATGTACTAGAAGAAAACATAGGTATGTTCCTTTATAAGTTAGGTACAGGTAAAACTGTCCTGTGACACCAAATATAGAAGTAATTAAAAAATTGATAAATTTACATAAAAATGAAATTATATTTGCATGGAAAAACATAATATAAGCAAAGTAAAAAGACAAGCTCAGGGCTGGTGCACTGGGATGACCCTGAGGGTTGGGATAGGGAGGGAGGTGGGAGGGGGTTTCTGAATGGGGAACACATGTGCACCTGCGACTGATTCGTGTCGATGTTTGGCAAAAGCCACTACAATATTGTAATTAGCCTCCAATTAAAATAAATAAATTAATTTTTAAAAAAGGACAAACAACAAACTAGAATAAATATTTGCTACTTGTGTCACAAATAAAATATTCTTCTGTCATTGAGATAGATATGTTGACCAATGAAATAAAACACAGAGCCCAGAAATAAACCCTCCCATGTGTGGTCAAACAATTTTTGACAAGAGTGCCAAGACCATCCAATGGGGAGAGGACAGTCTTTTCAGCACATAGAGCTAGAACTCCAGATATCCACACACAAAAGAATGATGTTGGACCCGTACCTTCTATTATGCACAAAATTAACTCAAAACACATGAAAGACCTAAATGTAAGAATCCAAACAATAAAACTCTTAGGAAAAAAACAAAAAGGAAAAGCTTCATGACACTGGATTTGGCAAGAATTTTAGCGGTATGATACAAAAGCACAATCAAAAAGAAAAACTAAATAAAAGGCTTTCATCAAAATTTTCTGCATATCAAAGGATGTACTCAACAGAGCAGAAAGGAAATTTATGGAGTGGGAAAATATTTATAAATACATATATGATAAACAATTACTATCTAGAATATATAAATGACAAAAATAGAAAACCCACTTAAAAATGGAGAAAGGATTTGAGTACACATTTCTCCAAAGAAGATATACAAATGGCCAATAATCACATGAAATGATGGTCTACATCACTAATCATTAGGGAAGCACATCTCAAAACCAAAGTGAGATATCAATTTATATCTATCATTTTACATCCATCACTTTATATCTAATTATCAAAACAAAATATGAGTTGGTAAGATGTTGAGAAATCGGAATGAGCGTGCATTGCTCTCTCTCAGGTTTGGGAATGAGCTCAATGTAAGTGATCAATATAATATATGGCTACCATAAAAGCCTCTGTAAACTTAAGTTGCATTAACAGAAAACTGAGCCCCAAGAATGGGATGAAATAGGTCTCTTCTACAAGGACTGGTCAGACTACACCTTATGTGTCGTTTTCCGTTTTACATCTTTCATGGGACAATGTCAGGGCAGAGTACGCCCAGAGGGAGGTGACTAAGACGGTGGAGGAGCACGAACTAAAGCCCCATGAGCTGCTACAAAAGAACTGGGAGTATTTAGCTTAGAGAAAACAGTTCTCGGGCTAGACATGAGCTTCATATTCCCAGCTCTTTGAAACCAAATTCATAACCACTTTAAAAACTACATAATTAGAATATATATCTCCTAATTTTTACAATCTACATTTCCTCTTAATTCATTCAGCAAATTTATACTCAGTAATATTCATATTAATAAGGTCTTTTTTATCATTGTTTTTTAATAAGGTATATTTGGCTTTTCATTTTTCTAATTCACTCCATTCCAGGGTCCATCATATTAAATACTGCTGCAATTTTTATTCAGATTCAAAGAATGCTTACAATTTCAAGGACTTTGGTTTTTTTGAATTTATTTGCCTAAATTGTGATGTATTAGCAATTACAATAGTTAATATCACAGAATACACATTGTCCTTTGGTATATGGGATGTTAAACTATGTTACTGTGGTTATTTATTTATCAGCTACTCAGTGCTGTTCTCAAACAGCCCTAGTTAAAGCAGCCATAATTATACTAAGGTATAGCTGAAATGAAAGTGTCTGGGAAACACCCTAATGAAAGTTCAAAACCCCCTTTCTACAAGAAAATTAGCACTCTTGAAGGCCTAATAAGCATGGTTAAGGATACTTCTGATCCCAAAACTAAAAAGCACTCAAAACTCCCATGCCATCAGCTTGTGGAAGATTGCCATTCAAGGGGGAAAAAGCAAAGGATATTTGAAAATGATTAAAAGAGAGGTTATTTGATATAAAGAATAATATAATAGACATGGAAAGCTGGTTTTCTGAAAATGATTGTGCTACAGATGTAATTAGGAAAGCTATAAAGTGTGTCATTGAAAAAATATATTAGAAATATGGTTAAACTCCATAATTATGCATAACCCATATAGAAACAATAAAACAAAGTGAAATTGCCCCAAATCATCCTGAATAGGCATTATATTTATAAGTAATATATGATATTCCATTCAGAGAAATGTTATGGTTTCCATTTTTAAGAAAGATTTTCTATTTCCATACAGGCCCCTTGTTTATATTTTCATGAAACTTTTACAGATTTCTTCTTTAAAATATGGAGTATTTTATACAATTTTTCAATACATAAAACTCTTTTAAAAAGCATGGTGCAAACTGTTTATAATTGAAGAACACAAAAGCATATTTCTTGTGGCTTGTTCAGTTCAGTTCAGTTCAGTTCAGTTCAGTCGCTCAGTCGTGTCCCACTCTTTGTGACCCCATGAATCGCAGCACACCAGGCCTCCCTGTCCATCACCAACTTCCAGAATTCACTCAATCTCACATCCATCGAGTGTCTGTCTTCCTCATCTCATCCTCTGTCTTCCCCTTCTCCTCCTGCCCCCAATCCCTCCCAGCATCAGAGTCTTTTCCAATGAGTCAGCTCTTCCCATGAGGTGGCCAAAGTACTGGAGTTTCAGCTTTAGCATCATTGCTTCCAAAGAAATCCCAGGGCTGATCTCCTTCAGAATGGACTGGTTGGATCTCCTTGCAGTCCAAGGGACTCTCAAGAGTCTTTTCCAGCACCACAGTTCACAAGCATCAATTCCTCATCGCTCAGCTTTCTTCACAGTCCAACTCACATCCACACATGATCACTGGAAAAACCATAGCCTTGACTAGATGCACCTTTGTTGGCAAAGTAATGTCTCTGCTTTTCAATATCCTATCTAGGTTGGTCATAACTTTCCTTCCAAGGAGTAAGCGTCTTTTAATTTCATGGCTGCAGTCACCATCTGCAGTGATTTTGGAGCCCCCAAAAATAAAGTCTGACACTGTTTCCACTATTTCCCCATCTATTTCCCATGAAGTGATGGGACCAGATCTTCGTTTTCTGAATGTTGAGCTTTAAGTCAACTTTTTCACTCTCCTCTTTCACTGTCATCAAGAAGCTCTTTAGTTCCTCTTCACTTTCTGCCATAAGGCTTGTTAAACATGTTTATTTTCATTAGGGTTACCTAAAAGTTTCATTTCATTTTCTAGAAAACTGTTTAAAGAAAAGTTTTGGTCTTAATAAATAGTCACATATTTTGGCTTAAAACCATAAAAGTAAATTTTGGAAGTAATTTTCATGTTCTTTTATAAATTATAAATGAATTATCTGTTATTTGGAATCGTTCAGTGTCAATCAAATGATTCCATGCTGGACTCTCCATAATTAAGCCCAACTTAATAACTTAATAACTCCTTTGCAGTCCATCTCAAATGTCACCTCTTCTTTTAAACTCTTCTACCCTCATCTGTAAATAATTGCACCTTATTTTGTGTTTCCACAGGGCTTGGTTTATGCTTCTATCACGGATGTTTTATGTTGTATTTGAGCCTTATATATATATATATATATATATATATATATATATATGTAAGGTAGAATATAAAATTTTTTCTTCGTCATCATTTAAAAGCTTAAAGTTATTTTAACCTATTTTAAACAAGGAACTCTACATAAGTTCTCTAAATTGTAAACCAATATCTATTTTTAGTCAGAAATCATGATGTAGATTTCTTAGTACTTCTAAGCTATTGTACAGAAATACTTCTAAGTTCATTGCAGAGAAACTGAGGCATTTTATTTTATTTTCCTTTTTTAATTTATTTTAATTGGAGGCTAATTACTGTGCAATATTTTGGTGGTTTTTGCCATACATTCCTATGAATCAGCCATCGGTGTCCATGTGTTTAAATGTAGTTCAAGCTCTATAGTAGCTGAGCTTGGTTCTGAGGCTGTATTAGAATCGACTTGTAGGTGACAGAACTTGAGGCAAAGGGAATATGTGAAAATATGTGCCTACAGAAGAGTTAGAATTTTCCTTTCACTGGAATATGGGGTTCATTGTCAAGCAGAGCAGAAAACAAAAATTGACGAGTGGATTAACAGACAGGTTGGGACAGATTTTTAAGTGTTTACTGTTAAGTCCTAAAATGGATTTTGTGTTTTGGAAAGGTTTTCTTCGTTTTTTTAGAAGAAGTGTTTCATGCTCAGTTTTTACTCAAAGATGATAACTCAAGCACTAATATTAACCATAAGATTAGAGATGGGAGCGACTGAAAATAGGGATATTGGGAGATACTGGTCACAAGAGTAATGGTCGATCATTTTATTCACTAATTCATTCAACGTAAAGCTGAGCATCTATTATGCAGGCCAGATATTTGCTTGCTAATGGAAATGCAAAAACAGAATAAAATAGAAACTTTCAGAGTGTGATGAGTGAAAACAATCATGAGAACTTAATAACTCCTTTGCAGTCCATCTCAAATGTCACCTCTTCTTTTAAACTCTCCTACCCTCATCTGTAAATAATTGCACCTTATTTTGTGTTTCCACAGGGCTTGGTTTATGCTTCTATCACGGATGTTTTATGTTGTATTTGAGCCTTACATATATATATATGTAAGGTAGAATATAAAATTTTTTCGTCATCATCAGCTGGTTCTGACTCATACCAGTCAGCTTCTTCTTAATATTATGTTACAAAACGAAAGCCATTGTTCAAATTTTGTTCATACCACTGGGCCCTACTTCCATAAATATCTGACATTTTGCAGAGTTTTAAATTATTTACATCAGCTTAAAAGTTTTGAGGACTAGCAATATTAATGTTTGTAAGTGTTTGGAGGCCCAGAGCAAAAAGTCTAAAATTTACTTTAGTCTAGGTTAAAACCATTTTACAACAGTAATGATTGTTTTTTGTCACTAATTTTACATTTTTCAGTGTTTCTAAAGTAAAAAAAAAAATCACAAAGACATTATAAAATACCCTCAGCAATAAATACTTTTACAATGACTGTAAATTTTCTGAAGCCATGATGACAAGTGCTATGACTCTGACTCTTTACAATGTTCTGTCTTCTAGACCCACGTTTCTTTGTAATATTCTGAGCTAATTACTCTTGATCTGCAGCAGGCTATTACTGTAGTGTTTTGAGCTGTAGTGAAATAATGAATGATTAAAAGGGAGAACAGCTAATTTTAAGAAATGGATAAGATTCGGAAGGATCTTTGAAAGAAAAAAGAAACAGGATGACTGTACAAAACAGTAACTGATTGAGTGTACTTGAAGGCTCATAGTATTTTTACTGTTGTACTAAATATCTAGAGTAAAGCTTGTGCCTTTTGGCTTGCCTTTTTAACTTAAATACAAACATTAAAATTATACTAAATGGAATAGTGATTAGATTTCAAAGGTGCTAAGTTTCTTACTTTTTAAAAAGTTATTATTATTTTCTGTTGCTGCTGTGGCTGGAAGCAGAACTGATCTGCAATGAGGAACAGGAGTAAAGTAATACTCATCTCTTGAAAATAGATAATTCAGTGTGTAATTATTTTTGCAAGGTGACTTAGTTTGGGATCCCCAGAAGCAGACTCTGAGCAAGTAATTTATTAGTGAAGTTCTCCCAGGAGAAACTGGTAAGGGTTGCAAGAATGGAAAGAAGAAAGAAGCCAAGTGAGGCTGTTGTATTGGGCAAAGTCCTTTTGAGGGTAGCAAACCTCCCACAGACAGTATTAGGTGAGAGCTAGTGGAGGTAAAATTATGGCTCACTTGGGAGAGGGGTGCTCAACAGGATTTTAAAAAAAGATCTGAGAGGATCTGGGCAGAGCACTGACTGTGTCTACTACACAGTGTTTCGCAGAAAATTTATCTTTGTGACGCATTTCAAAGTAAAGATGGCACCTCCTGCATAAGACTGTTGCAAATTAAAAGATTGTCTTCAATGTTCAGGATCTGTATTTAGGCCAGTGAATTAAACTTTGAGTTACAACAAAAATGGGAATTGGAGCTTAAAGATGATGCAACTGGAGCTGTGCAGGGAGTGAGGAAAGGAAAGCTCTGAAGGTGGAGATGGCATTTTCTGATGGAAAGAGAAAGAAAAGTGAGAGAATTAGACTAATTATTAGGAACCTGTGCATGAGTAATTACACTGGCAGATTAATTGAGATTGAAAGGCATAGAGGATGAATAATCTAAATTGGTGAAGGATTAGAAAAAGAATGGACTCTTTTGAGAATTGAGTGCTTTATATAAACTTGTATGAACCACAGATAAAATAGCAACATTTTCTAACTTCCCAACCAAGTCAATATCACATCCAACGGACGGAGGCGTCCTCAGAGCAGTATCCCTCTAAGGAACGACAGACACTTGGCAATGGCTGTACACTGTCCGCGTGGAAAGATGGCTGAGGAGAGAGCTGTGTAGTGTTTCCAGCCCAGGGATACCTCTGGCTGGCTGACTGGGCATGAATTAGTTAACACTGTGGGGTCGCACAGAGACGGACACGACTGAAACAACTTAGCAGCAGCAGCAGCAGCAGTCCCTGAAGACAAAATAACTGGTTCTGCAGGATTGTTACATTTCTCCTGTATCACACACACAATGAGGCACTATGGAATCAAGGAGAAATAAGTCCTGAGAGCACCTTGAGGAAGCTTCTCCGATATGAGTACAGGGATTACAAATTTCTATTCTACATAAAAAAATGTCACAGAGAGTAACAAGTAGATGAGGTGCATGGTATGTTTTGACGTAAATGTTTTGGACAAGAGAAATTTGAAAATGTATCTTAGATGGGCAGTGCATTCTCACTTCCTCTAAATTACCTTGTGCTACGTGACTGAGCAATACTGGCAAATATCTGTAATTTAAGTGTTTTATTCTGATTCTTATATGATTGTTATGCCAGAGAGCTTTTTAAGATGATTTATCACATTAACTCTGGTTTTGCTTTTGGAATACATCATCTAATTAATTAAGAGATTGAAGTTTCATTACTTCATGTCTGTCTTTACTGGGTTATGTCAGCAGCAACTCTGTCATTACTAAATCATATGCTATTTTTATATTTCTCAAGATCTAGACCTCACAGTCATCACTTAAATAGAACATTACAGGGGAGAAAAAGCAATTTGAAGCATCCCATTCTTAGCTATGTATTGAATAAATCTATTCTGCTATTAGTATCTATTTCAGTTTATTTCTCCTTGTTTCGGTCATAGTTCACTAACATTCAGGAGAAAGTGCTATATGCAAGCTAATGTGATATAGAAGACCCATTACTTACCTGCCAAATTTATCAGAAAAGTAAAATAAAAAATCCTTCTCTTAGAAATACATTATAAATTTAAGTAAACAAATACAGGATAGGTTATTTATGACAAGTTTTGTTATGATTATTTACACAATTTATTATTTATTGGTTATGGTTATTCATGATTTAAGTTATTATAACTTTTAGCTTCTGGTCATTAGCTTTACTAATCATTAGCTTAATTTTTGAAAAATAAAATATTTATAGTACTGAAAACATGAGCAGCTAATAAATCAGATAGTTTTTAGTTGAAAAACCACAAGTTTTTCTTAATCTACTGACTCTCCTCACCAAAAAATAGTCCTAAATTTCCACAGTATTGATGGAGGCCTTAATTATTTTTATGGATGAACAAAGGAGTCCAAGTTCAATGAAAATGATATAGGAACTTTGCATGTTAACTGCAATACCCTACATGGCTCACACAGTAAACAATCTCTCTGCAATGCAGGAGACTCGGGTTCGATCCCTAGGTTGGGAAGATATCCTGCAGAAGGAAATGGCTACCCACTTCAGTACTCTTGCCTGGAGAGTTCCAAGGACAGAGGAGCCTGGTGAGCAACATGACTGAGCGACTAACACTTTACTTGTGAACTTTACAAGGTTCCAAAACAACCTTTATAAGTAAAATTTCCCTTTCCTTGCAAAATGCTTTACTAACTTGCATGCACTGTTATCTATGGATCTAAGTGATTAAAAAAAAAAAGACATTTTTATAACAGTTGTAGGTTTACAACAAAATTGAGAGAGAGCTTTCCCATATACTTCCTGTTCCCACACATGTGTAGCCCCCCCCCATTTATTAACATTACTCACCAGAATGGCACATTTTTTTAAACCAAGGGTAAACCTACCTCAAAATCACCCAAAGGCCACAGTTTACCTTAGGATTCACCCTTGGTATTGTACATTCTATGCATTTGGACAAATGTATAATGACATATTTCACTTAGTAATATGTGACTTCCCTGGTGGCTCAGATGGTAAAGTGTCTGCCTACAATGCGGGAGACCCGGGTTCAGTCCCTGGGTCAGGAAGATCCCCTGGAGAAGGAAATGGCAATCCACCCCAGTATTCTTGCCTGGAAAATCCCATGGATGGAGGAGCCTGGTTGGCTACTGTCCATGGGGTCGCAAAGAGTCGGACACAACTGAGCGACTTCACTATCACTATAATGACATATATCCATCATTATAGTATCATAGAAAATATTTTCAATGCCCCCCCCCCAAATTCCTTGTGTTCTGCCTAATCATCTCTCCTCTAACCCCTCGCCCCCTGGTGACCCTGGTAACCCCTGACCTTTTTACTGTCTCTATAGTTTTGCCTTTTCCAGAATGTCATATAGTTGAACTTAGGTAAACTTTTCGGATTGGCTTCTTTCACTGAGTAATATACACTGAAGTTTTGTCACATCTTTTCATGGCTTGATAATATTTCTTTCTTAAGCACTGAATAATATTCCATTATTTGCCTGTACCACAGCTTATTTACTCATTCACCTACTGAAGGTCATCTTGGCCGCTTCCAAGTTTTGGCAATTATGAAAAAAAGCTGCCATAATCATCTGTGATTTGGTGCGGACATTGGTTTTCTATACTCCTTTGGATAAATACCAAAGAGTGTGACTGCAGTACCATATCTTAAGAGAATGATTAGTTTTGTAAGAAACTGCCAAACAGTCTTCTAAAATGACTTGCCTTCCCAGCAGCAATAAATGGAAGGTCCCTGTTGCTCCACATTCTCATCAGCATTTGGTGGTGTTGGTGTTCCAGATTTTGGCCCTTCTATTAGGTATATGGCAGTACCTCACTGATTTATTTCTCATTTCCATGATGGCATTTCATGCGGAGCATCTTTTCATGTGCTTATTTGCCATCTGTATATCTTCTCTGGTGAGGCATCTGTTAAGGTCTCTGCCCATTTTTTAATCTGGTTATTTGTTTTCTTATTGCTGAGTTTTAAAATTTTACTTTATATTTTAAATAATGGTTCTTTACCAGGTTTGTCTTTTGCAAATATTTTCTTTCAGTCTATGACTTGTCTTATCACTCTCTTGACAGTGTCTATTACGGAGCAGACATTTTTAATTTTAATGACGTCTAGCTCTTCAATCATTTCTTTCATGAGTTGTGCCTTTGGTGTTGTACCTAAGAAGGACATCCCTATGCCAATGGTCATCTAGGTTTTCTCCTATATATCTTCTATCAGTTTAATAATCTTGCATTTTGAAGTTATGTCTGTGATCTATTAACCTTAACCCTAGTCCTAAAAAAGTAGCAAGAAAAAAAAAACCAAACAAAACCTAGTTCTAAGCCATGGACCAAAGCTGACTGTTTTACAGCATAAGCCACTTGAAGTGTTAGCCGTGATTAGCCATGCAAATTCCTAATAGGACTACAATTATTAGGCATAATAAGATTATTAATATCAGGTTTTAAATCAGCTATAATCTAACTGAGTCTTTGCACATAGATAGGTGAGGACAAAATGGACCTGAGATACTTTTTTAATGTTATTGCTTTGAACTCATTAAATCCTAAAAGTGAATATTTTAAAATCGTATCTTAAATAATTAATAATTTATTTCTGCTTCTAAAAATTTGACTCAATGGAGCTACAAGAAGGAATGCTTTTACTCGAGAAGCAACAAATTAAGTATTGATTTGTTGCTGTGGACATACATGAGAAAAAATACATGCTAGTCTACATTTGCTAACATTCATTTTTCAAGAGCTGGTATGTTTGTCATACATGATGCTATAACTCGCATTTAGCTATAAAATAGTAAGAATGTATAGACAGAAAAGTGAACAAAAGATTGTATACACTGCAAAGCTTTAAAATACATTTATCCAACAGCAAAGAAAAAATGATTGTTACCTTCTGGATAAAAGAGAAAACTAAGTAAATATCGAAAGCCTTGACTACATAACAACATTATAATAAATGTCAATATTTATGGACTTCTTTGAAGCCAAGGTAAAAAAGCAGGTTGTCTGAAATAGACAACCATTTAAAATACCTTAAAAATTCAAATCATTGAAAATTCAAGTGCTTCTTTTCTTCTAAATGTTTGCTTCATATAATAGTGAAGGCAACATGTTTATAAATAGGCATTGATGAGTTCAGGACATCTTATACACTCAAAATATTCATACAGAGTCTTTCACTATTCTGTGAGCCTTCCTACTATCTCTCTATTGCTATCAATCATAGTGTCGGAAGGAACTTTAACAAACAGATGACTGGTTCAAAAAAGGAGAAAATGTATCTGTCCTTAAGACAACCCCTTGATAGTGGATGCTGTTGTTAAGAGCCAAAGGATTTTCTCACCTTTCTATCCCATAATTTTTGTGGCATAGTCCAGGCTCTACAACACCCTATAGCCATGCTAATCTTTCATTCCAATACGTTTTCTCAGTTCAGCAGCGGTTTTTTCCAGCTGTTGGATGTTCCATTGCCATTGTCTTCTATTTGAGTGAAGCTTATTTACCTGACAGTGCAAACGCTTAAGAATTGCACCATATCTTTTATGTTGTACCTATTAAAAGAAGAGCACATATCAACAGGGTTTGAGAAAGAAAAATAGTAAACAGCCATAAAGGATATTTTGACTACTCTAAATAGGAAAGCACTCAATTACAAATTACTTAATAAATAATAATGATAATAAAAAATAAACAGTAATTATAACTATTTATTCAATGCTTACTGCATGTTAGATACTGTGATGAGAGCTTTTTACATATGATTAAATCCTCATAACTCCTTATGATATAAAGATTATTATTCTCATTTTTGTATAAACTGAAGATCAAAGAGTTTAAGTCACACACTCAAGGTTTCACAGCTGGTAAATGATGGTGTTTGGGGTTTGAACCCAAGGCAAGCATTTGTGATGAAGGGCCTTCTACTTATCAAAGTAGTTTTCAGTTAAGAGAAATGGTTTTTTTTTTTTCCTGTATCAAGTGGTTCACTGAAACATAGACTCAACTGATCTAAAAGATCTGGGAAATAATGTAGGCCATTTTCCTGCCAGTAGGTCAGTATTTATGCATGACACAGTACATATACCACATTTTGTTTATCCGTTCATCCATCTAAGGACATTTGGGTTGTTCCTATTTCTGGCTATTGTGATTAATGCTGCAATGAATGTGGGCATATGAATATTCCTTTGAGAGACTGTTTTCAATTTTGGGGGGCATATACCCTGAAATAGAACTGTTGGATCATTTAATAATTCTGTTTTGAGGAATTGCCATGCTGTTTTCTACTCTGGTTGTACAAGTTTATGTTCTCACCAGCATGGAGGAGGGTTCCAATTCCGCACATACTGAAAGCACTTTATATTATCTGCCTTTCTGGTCATAATCGAAGCCATCTTAGTGGGTATGACGTGGTACTTCCTTTGAGTGTGACAGTGGTGTTGTGGTAAAATGTCCTTTTTAAATGAACTGATAGAATAATATTAATAGAATAACGGGACTGCGAAAGTTACCCCTTCATTCTCATATCTGTTTAAGAGAGAGCTCTAGTCAATCAGGAAGGTGATTCTAGGTCAATACAAAAAAGAATCAGTTTGTCAAAACACCAGGCCACATTTATCAAAGTAACCAATTTGCCAAAAAAGCTTATAGCTTAAGATGGCTGTAGGGAGACAAGACTCTGGGTTTCTGGGACCTTAAGACTCTTCCCCAGGCTGTCTCCCCTTCCCTCTGTAACTCAGCTTTCCTTTCTACTGGGGGCCCTCTTCCTGGGACCCTCAGGGGAGCGCCCCTCTCTCTGAGTTCCTCCTTTAGTGAGCTCAGAGCTTCTTTACCTTTATCATGCCATGGCTCATTTTGATAGTATAGCAAGGACCACGGACTCCTTAGAATGTTTTTAAATGTATAAAATACAATACATGGGATTACAAAAGAAATAAATTATATGGAAACACAGTTCTGCAGAGCATCAGGGGAACTAGGACAGAGACACTCTAGGTATTCCAAAATACTGACATAAAAACTCATCAACTAAGACTTCACATAAATAACTAAAATCTTTATATATCTTTTTAAATTTTCAGTTTTTTTAATTCTGGAAATTCAGATAGTTCATTCAAACTGGTGAACTAGGCCTCCTGATATGTTGGCAAAACAGAAACTGACTTTAAAAGAATTATAAATAAATTAGTAAACAGAAACATTATCATATTAGGTAATGAAACTATATTCAAAAGAAGATTTTAATATATCAAATATATTCAAAGGGATATATATCAAGTTGGGCTTCCCAGGTGGTGCTAGCAGTAAAGAATCCACCTGCCAATGCAGGAGACTTAGGGATGTGGGTCTGATCCCTGGGTTGGGAAGATCTCCTGGAGTAGGAAATGGCACCTCACTCCAATATTCTTGCCTGGAAAATTCCATGGGCAGAGGAGCATGGAGGGTTATAATATAAACTAAAGAAAGAATAATCCATCAGAAGGGATTATGTGAAGAACACAGCATAAGAATGGGCAAGTGAAGATAGTTCCCACTCAGAGACTCTCTGATAAGAATAACGCTGTTATGGAGATTGGCTCCTGAGTGTCCAGAGCCAGAGGTCAAGAGCACTCAAACTCAAGTGATGGACTTGATTTCCATACTCAGTAACCAGCTTTGTGATATCTGGCTTCCAGTGTCGTTTCCTTACAAGGAGAAGAAACACTAATGACTGATACAAGTTTTCTGATTTCCTTGAGAGTTTTGTGCATTCTTATAAATTAATATACTGGCATTTGAGTTTTTATGTACTCTGATTCCTGAGATAAACTTTGCCTGGTCATGGGGTATTAACTTTTTTATATATACCAGCTATAGTCAATGTGAAAATATTCTGCATCTATGTTCATGAGGAACACTGGTCTGTAATTACTTTTCTGATAATGTTCTTGTTCATTTTGTGTGTCAGGGTTAGGCTGGCCTCCCAAAATAAGCTTGGAAAAGTTCCTGCCTCAATTTTCTGAAAGAATTTGCATAATCTAGATATTAGTTCTTCCTTAAATATGTGATAGAATTTACCAGTGAGGTTATGTCAATCTGAAGCTTTCCTTATGGGAAGGGTTTTAATTATGAGCTCAATTTCATTGATTTCTAATTCATACCATTTATATAGCCTAATTTGAAATGGATCATAGAGCTAAACATAAAAGTAACTTCTTCCTGTGTTGATGATGATATGTGTATTTTTCAAGGAATTTGCCCATCTCATCTAAGTTGTCAAATTTATTGACATGAAGTTGTTTAAAAGAGGCTTTTATCACCCTTTTAAGTCTATAGGACCTAAAGTAGTATCCCCACTATCCTCCTTTTTCTGATCAGTATTGTTACAGTTTATCAATTTTATCAGTCTTATCAGCTTTTGGCTTTGTCAATTTTTCTGTTTTTCCATTTTCTATTTCTTTCATTTCTACTATTTATTATGTCATTTCTCCCTATTTGCTATTGGCTTATTTTTCTAGTCCCCTATGATAGAAGCTTAGATAATTGTTTCTAAACCTTTTTCCTTTTTAATATACACATTTAAAGCTGTAAGTTTTTCTCTAAATACTGCTTTAATTGTACCTCACAATATTTATATGCTGTTTTCATTATCATTCAATTTCAAATATTTTCTAATAATTCTTGTGATTTCTTCTTTGACTCACGGATTATTTATAATTGTGATGCTTAATTTCAAAATGTTGACGAACTTTCTAGTTTTGCTACTGTTACTGACTTCTAACTGAATTCTGCTGTGATTAAAGAATATAAAATTCTTTGAAATTTATCATCCAGTATACTGTCTGTCTTGGTGAAAGTTTCATGTACATTTGAAAACAAAGTATAATCAACAGTTGCTAGGTAGAGTATTTTATAAGTGGTAATTAAGTTTAGTTGGTAGATTAGTTGTTCAAATTTTCTATATGCTTGTTTATTGATTTTCTATATTGTTCTATCAATTACTCAAAAAGGTTAAGCTCTCTAGTATGACTGTAGATTTGTGTCTTTTTCTTTTAATTTTGTCCATTTCTACTTCTGTATTTTGAAGCACTGTGATTAGGTAAATTTACACTCATTATTATTATTCATTTCTGACAAATTGACTGGCTCCCTTCAACTTTGGGGGTAGTCCATATCTTAGAATCTACTTGATACTAATATAGTTATGACCAGCTTTCTTAAGATTGATGTCTTCATAGTTTATCTTTTTCCATCTTTCAAATCATGTGTCTATATTCAAAATGTATCTCTTGTGAAAAAGTTATGTTACCAAACTGTTTTTTCATTCCAATCTGATAATTTTTCCCTCTTAATTGGATTGTTTAATCCATTTACATTTGATGTAACTAATGGTATGCTTGGATTTAAGTCTACCATTTCAATATCTGTGTTCTATTAGTCTCTTTTGCCTTTTTTATTTCTTACTTATTTTCTGTCTTCAGAGTGGATCACAGGCTTAAGTATAGAATGCAAAACCATAGAACTCCTAGGAGATAACACAGGAGAAATCTAGATGACTTTGGGTTTGGTGATGTCATAATACATACAACACTGAAGGCACAATTCATTAAAGAAATAATTGATAAGCTGGACCTCATTAAGCCTTCTGCTCTATAAAAGATACTGTCAAGAGAATAAAATAAGACACAGACTGGGAGAAAATATTTCCAAAAGACGCATCTGGTAACTGCTATTCAAAATACACAACAAATTCTTAAAACACAACAATGAGAAAAAAATAACCAAATTAAAAAATAGGCCAGAAACCTGAACAAACGCCATATCAAAGAAGACAAACAAATGGTAAATAAGTATATGAAAATATGCCCAACATGAAATGTCATCAGGGAAATGAAAATCAAAACAACAAGATATCACTACACATCTATTAGAAAGGCCAAAATCTGGAACACCGACAACACCAAATGTTAGTGAGGATGTGGAGCAATGGGAACTCTCTCCTTCATTGCTAGTGGGAATGCAAAATGATCCAGCCACTTTGGGAGACAATTTGGCGATTTCTTACAAAACTAACCATATTCTACCACATGATCCAGCAATCATAATCTTTGGCATTTACCCAAAGTGCTTCCCTGGTGGCTCAGTGGTAAAGAATCTGCCTGCAATGTAGGAGACTGCCTGCAATGTAGGAGACTGCCTGCAATACAGGACACCAGTTTAATCCCTGGGTCAGGAAGTTCCTCTGGAGAAGGAAATCTCAACCCACTCCAGTATTCTTGCCTGGAAAATCCCATGGACAGATGAGCCTAGCAGTATAGTCCATAGGGTCACAAAGAGCCAGATAGGACTGATCGACTAAACCAATTCAATTCAAGCGAGTTGAAAACTGATGTTTACACAAAAACAGATGCTTATAGCAGCTTTATTCATAATTTCTCAAACTTGGAAGCAACCAAGATGCCCTTCAGTAGGTGAAAAATAAACTACTGTATATCCAGACAGGCTAGTTCCAAATTGGGAAAGGAGTATGTCAAGGTTGTATATTGTTACCCTGCTTATTTAACTTATATGCAGAGTACATCATGAGAAATGTCAGGCATTTAGCAATAAAAAGATAAATAAATAAAAGAAAAAATGAGCTATCAAGCCATGAAATGACACAAGGAACCTTAAATGCAATTACTAAGTGAAAGAAGCCAATCTGAAAAGGCCACAAAGTATATGATTCTGACTATATAACAGTCTGGAAAAGGTAAAACCATGGAGACAGTAGAACCATTTTTAGAAAAGATTGGGCTTTCCTGGTGGCTCAGATGTAAAGAATCTGCCTGCAGTGCAGGAGACCCGGGTTCAGTCCCTGGGTTGGGAAGATTCCCTGGAGAAGGGACTGGCAGCCCACTCCAGTATTCTTGCCTGGGAAATCCCATGTACAGAGAAGCCTGGTGGGCTACAGTCCATGGGGTCACAAAGAGTTGGACACAACTGAGAGACTTTCAGGGCTTCCCTGGTTGCTCAGAAGATAAAAAGATTGGGGTAGAGTCCAAAAGACATAGAATCATATTCTATACTGTCTCTTATCACTAGCCATATAAAATTATACAAGTTATTTAAATTTTCTGAAATTCTATAAAATATGTTACTATGAGAATTTAAATGGGATAGCTTTTAAAAAGTGCTTGAAAAATACCAGGCAATCAATAAACAACAACAGATTTAATAATACTGACTATTTCTCCCTGTATTTTTGTTACCATGTTATCTAGCTATCTGAATCATTCTTACCTTGCCTTTATTTTATCTTTCTATCTTTGTTTCTTTGGGTTTTTCACCTAGGACAGCCTTTCTAGTTGTATAGCCATTTCTGTGGCTGACCTCAATAAGTGAATGGATTAGTTAGTTGTGTAAGTTGTATGGTATACTGTAACAAGTTAAATGTGTTTTGTTCCTGCTTCCTAGTAGCTCCAACAGCACTCTTAAATCTTTCCTGTACTTTAAATTTGGAGCTCAAATTGAACAAAATTTAGGCAAGAGTAACTAGCAATGAATCTTTAGGTGCTTTACATAATACCTATTATTACAAAATGTTACTTGCAGCACTCATCATTTGCTAAAAACTTCTTAAATGCTCTAGTTTCTCCTTCCTGAAAATGCTTAGATTTGGCAAATAACATGTTTTTAAACCTTGAACTAAAAATTATTGTTCGTTGCCTAATGCTTTGTATTTGAAGCTTTGAGTTTGTATGCTTTGTATTTTGCTTCCCAATTTTTTCGTCAGTGACTCATAACTTTTTCCTCTCTCTTATCTTTAGTTCGTTTCTTCAACAATGTATTTAAAGACTTACAGTAGACAGGGGGAAAAAGGTATTTGCGGGTAAGTATTTGAAATACTTCTTTCACTCAGACATGGCCTAAAACAACCAAACATATTTACTAAAAAAAAATGTAAAATCCAAAAACCATTTTCATTTTTTCTTAATCAAAAATGTGAACAGTAGCATTAATATGAAGATTAAACACGCAAAGCACAACATGTTTGAAAGAGTTAAACATTAGAATGAAAGAATGCTATAACCTAGGTAAAAGATGACCAAGAACTGCACCAAGGCCACAGCTGAATACATCCAGAAGGGGAAGAGAAAAAAAAAAAAGACTCGAAAAAGAAATAAGTAATAAAAATCTGTTTAAATTTATCCTCTCAAAAAACTGGTTGTTTTGAGAAAGAGGTTACTTGTATCAATGATAAATTCTCATCAAGAAATAAGAGAAATTGTTAGGCGAAAAAAATGCAGTGTTCTCAAGGCAATGCTGTGGCATTTGTCCTTCAGTGCTATAGTTTATTATAGATAATCTCTAATTTCTTAGATTTTCATTTTTTCATTTCATTTTTCAACCATAATATAGTAATAGAATTAAGGACTATTTTTAATACATTAGAATTAATAAAACTAAGATTAAAAAGTTTGCACTCTGAGGGAGAAGGCGAGGGTGGGATGGTTTGGGAGAATGGCATTGAAACATGTATACTATCATGTAAGAAACGAATCGCCAGTCTAGGTTCGATACAGGATACAGGATGCTTGGGGCTGGTGCACGGGGATGATCCAGAGAGATGATATGGGGTGGGAGGTGGGAGGGGGGTTCAGGATTGGGAACTCATGTACACCCGTGGCCGATTCATGTCAATGTATGGCAAAACCAATACAGTATTGTAAAGTAAAATAAAGTAAAAATTAAAATTAAAAAAATTATAAAAGAATCTTTAGTAACTCTATTATGAAAGCTTAAAAAGAGTTTATTGAATTTCACCATAATAAGTATAATGATGAAAACATTAAAAACTGAATATCAAGCTCAGTGACATTCCATCTAAATCTAACATTAGTAGTCACTTACATCACCCTTTACCACTAAATATACCCATGTACACTTCTGCTTCTGTCAAAATAAAGTATAAGCATTTCATATAGCTACTCCTCATGCCAAGTACAACTAAAAACCCTGGACACTGGATATAATATTAACATAAGAAGTTCTGAAAGGTGGAGAGAAGAAGGCAAAGTGACTGGAGGCCTTAGAATTCAAGGAACGACTTGGTAATAGCTCCCTGGGTTTTCATTTGGCCTCATACATCACAGATAAGAGGAAGGAAGAAAGAAAGCTTGAAATGCCAACAGATGCAGACAACAACAAAACAAAACAAAACAAATCCAGGAAAAGCCTGCTCTCTAATCAAAGGCCCAGGAAAGGGCAGCCTAAGACTGAAAATTTGAGGTAGTAGCCACTCTACTGAAGTCAAACACCATGGAAAAAACAATGGCTCCACCACCACCCACACCAGCAAACACTGAGTGGAAAGCCTAAACTTTCACCACTGCTGGGCTATAACAGGGCCCCAGTCCTGCTGCTGGGCTGGTTTCAGAGAAGGCTGAGTGGGGAGACAGGACTCTTCATTCTCTCTGGAAAGTAACAACCACATCCCCTGGTGTGACGGGAGCCCCTCTGGGGAGGCTAGACTTCTGCTCCACCTAGTGGCTAACAAGGTACTCTCCCCCTTCCCACTGGGAGAGTGTCAGAGGAGGCCTAGTGGAGAGTCGAGGTTTTTTATCATCACTCAGTAGTAGCAAGGTTGCATCTTTGTGGGAGCAGTAATGATGTGCTCCTGCCCTACCCAGCCAGGGGCTTATCAGTAGAAGGCGAGCGGGCAGCCAGGACTCCCACTTCTGACCAGCAGTAACAGGAAGTCATTATTCCCTCCACGAGTGTCCATGGAGTCTCTGAACTTCCACTACTGTGTGGAAGTAACAATGATACAGAACCTTACAACATAATACCCAACATGTCCAGATTTCAACAGAAAATCACTCACCAAAGCAAGAACCAGGAAGCTCTCAAACTAAATAAGAAATAACAATCAACATGTGCCAACACCAAGAAAATGCAGAGATTAGAATTATCTGGCAGGCATTTTAAAGCCATCATCATAAAAATGTTTCAATGAGTAATTAAGGAATGTGCCTGAAACAAATAAAAATATTAAAAGTCTCAGAAAAGGAGTAAAAGATACAAAAAAAAATGGAAAAGACACAATAACTGAAATAAAAAACTTAGTGGGGTGGTTCAATAGCAGAATGGAGGGGATAAAGGACAGAATCAGTGAATGTAAGATAGAACACTAAGGAGTATGCAATATGACCAACAGAGACAAAAGACTGAAAAAAAGAAATGAAGAGAGCCTCAGGGACCCGTGGGACTCTATCAAAAAACGACCTATAATTTCTGTCATGAGAGTTCTGGAAGAGTAGGAGAAAGAAGGCAGACCTGCAAAAGTTTCAAATAAATTAGAGCTGAAAATTTCCAAAATTTAACAAAAGACATAAGCCTGCAGAACTGAGACGTTAAGAATTTTCAAAATCAGATAAATCCAAAGAAATTAATTCCAGGAAAAACCCACTCCAGTACTCCTGCCTGGAAAATCCCATGGACGGAGAAGCCTGGTAGGCTACAGTCCATGGGGTCACTGAGAGTCAGACACCGACTGAGCGACTTCACTCAAAGATAGCAAAGCTTGAAAGCGGCAAGAAACAAATGTCTGAGAGGAAAACAATTCAATTCAAGTGACAGTGAATTTCCCATTAGAAATTACGGAGACCAGAAAGAAGTGGCACAGCATTTTTCAACTGAAAAGAACAGTTAACCCAGAAATCTATATCCAGCAAAAACATCTTTCAGAGATGAAAGGGGGAACGAAGACATTTTCAGATGAAAAAAAAAAAAAAAATCCCAAGACTGCCACCAGCTGACCTCTCCTAAAAGAATGAATTTAGAAGCTTGAAAGATAAAGAAAACATTAAAGGAGTAAATCTCAGAACATCAGGTAGAAGAAAGAATATGGTGGAGCAAAAATACAGATAAATACAATAGACAGATAAAAAGGGCATAGCTAAAGGGTATCAGGTTTCTTTTGAGGTGATGAAAATTTTTAAAATCGACTATGGTAATGGTTACATGGGCTTCCTTGGTGGCTGAGTAGTAAAGAGTCCGCCTGCAGTGCAGGAGACGCATGAGACGTGGGTTCAATACCTGCATTCATATTAAAAACCATTTAATTATGAATTTTAAATGAGTGAATTATATGTTATATGATTTATATCTCAATAAAGCTGTTTAAAAAATCAGAATCATGGTAGCCTGAGAAAAAGGGACAAGAGATCTTTCTAGGCATGATGCAGAAGTTTTATATCTTGTTCAGTCATTGTAACACTGCTGCTACTGCTGCTAAGCCGCTTCAGTCGTGTCTGACTCTGTGAGACCCCATAGACGGCAGCCCACCAGGCTTCCCTGTCCCTGGGATTCTCCAGGCAAGAATACTGGAGTGGGTTGCCATTTCCTTGGTATATATATAAATTGTCAAAATTTAACAAGCTGCTGCTGCTGCTAAGTCACGTCAGTCATGTCCGACTCTGCGACCCCACAGACAGCAGCCCACCAGGCTCCCCTGTCCCTGGGATTCTCCAGGCAAGAACACTGGAGTGGGTTGCCATTTCCTTCTCCAAGGCATTAAAGTGAAAAGTGAAAGTGAAGTCGCTCAGTCGTGTCGGACTCTTAGCGACCCCATGGACTGCAGCCTACCAGGCTCCTCCATCCATGGGAGTTTCCAGGCAAGAGTACTGGAGTGGGTTGCCAGTGCCTTCTCCGAAACAAACTAAAGCCTTACAAATAATGTACCTACTCTTATGACAGCTCTACTTTAATAAAAATTATTAAGAATCTCAAATTTCTTTCCAAAACGCTTTTACCAGTTTATTCTCATACCAATAGTACTTTAGAATTCAGGTGGTCCACATCTTACAAATTTTAATATGGATAATTGACAGGCCAAATTTGGGGCCTTATTTTGGGGTCTGATTTATCAATCCCTTACTGTTAATGAGGTTGGTCATCATTTCCATTGGGTTTTATCTTTTTTTATATATATTTATATTTTAAAAGGTAAGACTTTTCAAACCATATTCCCAAGGTTCTGTGGCTTGTTTGAAATTTTCTTATCACTTAGTCACTTATGTATGTTACAAATACACCCTCTCAAAACAAGTCTAGTCTTCTTTATTGTTATGCTGCATCTCAATAATCTAGAAATGTATGATATAGCCAAAAGTAGTATTTAATCATGCAGTTTGGATATATGTCTGTGTCTTTTAAAATAAATACTTCTGTAATGCAAATGCAAAGTAATTCTGTCCCTTACATTATCTTTAATCCTTGTGGAAGTCTATGTATGTATGTGTTCAGAGGTAGGAATCTAATTTTACTGCAAAATTGTTGTAATTTTTTCACATGACTAACATTTCACTTGTTCCATTTATGATGGATTATTTCTGGATTCCTTTTTTCTGCTTCATTAATTATTTTTTCTATTTCTATGCCACATATATCAATAAATCTTGATATTTAGAAGGGTAAAAATACCCATTTATTTACATTGCTAGTAAAATAGAAGATAAAATCATGGTGTTTCTTAAAGAGAATGTTTTGTAAAGGTGAGGGTTTTTGTCTTCAAATTCCTGTTGCTTTTTCATTGTGTCAAATTAGTCACAAGCAAGTTGAAAATATGCATCTTTTTATTTTCCAAAGTAATTTTAAAGGGTGAAAATTATTTGCCCTTAACAACATACACTTTTCCTTTTTTGTTCTCCACTCATCTAAACAATGACTATAAGGTCTACCAGTGGCATCTCAAATTTAGTCTCACTTTTAATTTATCATTCAGTTTGTTTTCTAATTGGACTATTGAAAATTACAGATAGGAAGTCAGAGGTTTAAAATACCAACACTTCCATTGTCTTTACTTTGAAGAGTCTTTAATTTCTGTCTATGAGTGGTCCTTTTTGACTGGATAGCCTCTGCTGTCTATCCATATTAATTGGTTACAAAGCTGATGGAATGTGGAGAAGGAAGTGGCAACCCACTCCAGTATTCTTGCCTGGGGAATTCAATGGACAGAGGAGCCTGGTGGGCTACAGTCCATGGGGTTGCAAGAGTTGAACGTGACTTAGCAACTAAACCACCACCACCACCAGATGGAATGAGACCTGGAAAAACTCTAAAGTGAAAGTGAAAGTGAAGTCGCTCAGTCGTGTCTGACTCTTTGTGAGCCCGTGGACTGTAACCTACCAGGCTTCTCCGTCAATGGGATTCTCCAGGCAAGAATACTGGAGTGGGTTGCCATTTCCTTCTCCAGGGGATCTTCCCGACCCAGGGATTGAACCCAGGTCTCCCGCCTTGCAGGCAAAGGCTTTAACCTCTGGGCCACCAGGGAAGAACTCTGAGTCAGACTGAAATAAGACTGAGTACTCGCTTTTCTTGAATACGTTCAATTATCTGAATATTTTGGGAGTTATCTATACTTATCTATTAATAGTTTGGATGTATTAACTGTTTTTCGTAGTTCTTTTTGGTTCTCTAGCTAGTAAACTACACAAATTATGACTACAGTATTAATAAAAGTTTAAAAAATGATCCCATAAAACATTGAAATGCAGATATTTAAGACTTACCTCTATTTCTTTTCTTAATTTTTCATGTGTCTTTATTTCTTCCTGAAGGAAACAAGTTTGTTCACTGATGGATTCTTCTACAGTTGCAATTTCATCCTTCAGTTTTGTAATATCTTCCTGTATGTTTATAAAATTTAAAATATACATGTCAAACAATGAATCGCCAATATAAATCCAAGATTTCAGTGTTTCTATAATTTAAGAAGATTAACCATCACATTTAATTTTGATTAATACGATTAGAATGTTACTTCTATAGGTATAAGGAATGAGAAAGCATTATTCAAACAAGCAAACCTTAGATTTGAAGATACAGAAGTAAAAACCAAATGAAAATAAGACACAAAGGAAAGCGGAAGTCATAGCAGCAACTGTTTGGCAATGGTGTATAGGATATTTTTTTAATTCTTAGGGAGAAATAATAGATATTTTAAGTTTTTGTCTCCCAAAGTCTTCAAAGAATATTAAGAAAAAGATGCTTAGGGTGCAATTATTAATTCACATTGTTTGTGTAACAGCATTAAGAACACTAAATAGATTTTAATTGGTCTGGACCCATTAGACTGGAAGCTAGTTAACATTTTTGTGAGTCATACTTTCTGTAGCAAATGGATTAATTGTTCATCTGATTTTGTTGGACCATATATTTTTATTAATCCACAAGGGATTTGGGGATGTTTCCTTTACGCATTTGTACTTTTGACATAGTTGTTACATAACTCATGCACTTATACAAGTTTTTAAAAGCTGTGAATCCAGTTAGAGCACTCATGGGTATTCTACCAAGTTAATGATAATTTATCGCTGAGTAAGTGTACTCACAAAAAAAGGAATAATAGAAAATGTTTTAATAAGTGATATTTCAAACCTGTGCTTGTCTCATCAGGTTTCCTTCTGGATTCTGGAGATCCAGCTTAAGTTCCTCTTTCATTGTCTTTAGTTTTTTTACAAGGTCTCGTTTCTCATTGAGTTCAGTCATAAATGACCATTTGTTCTCTACCTCTCTCAAACTATCTTTATGTGCTTTTATCTTGGCATAGTATTCATTATATTTTATCATTTGTTCCTCAAAATTTTCTTGGGCAGTTTCTATGTCAGATTTAAGCTTCACATTTTCTGCGTGTAAGGATTTGATTTGATTTTCCAGGTCTCCACACTGAAGTCTGGTATTCTGTATGGCAGCATCTTGCTGATAAATTTGCCTTTCTGTTTCTTTAGTTTCTGCAGAGACAGATGCTATTTGTGTTTCAAGCTCATGAAGTTCATTCTGTAAGATATTTCAACATTATTGTTATTAATTCATGATATTCAACATGAAAGAAAAGCCATTGTTTTGATCCACAGTGTGTATAGAAAAATCACTTAACATAAAAAATATTTTTATCAAATATAGAAAAATTGATGCATAACAGGAGACATGTAATAAAGTAATGAAATTATCTTATAATCAGAGGGAGCCCAGGGTTACATATTTCTTATTTTTTAATGTTCATCTAATTCTCAGTATTAAAATTTTATCATTTGTCTTGACATTTTATATATAAAAAATACTTTACAATAATTTTAACAATATATTTATGGGCATCAGAAGTACAAACTAAAGAAAAATTTATGATAAAAATGATAAAACGCTGAGTTAAAAGAACAAAAGATCTAAGTTCTAGTGCCCTTAACTGCTGTTTACTGGGGTGCTTATACTTGCTGTGCTGAGTTGCTCAGTCATGTCAGACTCTTTGTGACCCCATGGACTGTAGCCCACCAGGCTCCTCTGTCCATGGAGATTCTCCAGGCAAGAATACTGGAGTGCGTTGCTATGCCCTCCTCCCCGGGATCTTCCCAACCCAGGGATCAAACCCAGGTCTCCTGCATTTCAGGCAGGTTCTTTACTGTCTGAGCCACCAGGGAAGCCCATGATCAAATAGCAAACGTAATTATCCTATTCAAGCCTCACTTTCTTCACTTGTAAGATAAGTATGAAGGTATATTTATCTTTGCCTCCCATGTGGTGCAGTGGTAAAGAATCTGCATGCCAATGTAGGAGGTTCAGGAAACGTGGGTTCGATTCCTGGGTCAGGAAGATCTCCTGGAGAGGGAAATGGCAATCCACTTCCACAATCTTGTCTGGACAATCCCATGGACAGAGGAGCCTGGTGGGCTACAGTCCACAGGGTTGCAAAGAGTCAGACATGACAGAGCACACATAACTCTTACCTCTTTGGGACATTTGGCATTTCTAACCAGCATCTGCTTTTTAAACCTACCCAACACTCGTCTCTGCTTCTCAGATACCTCTGAGCATTCCTTCTCTGGCTCATTGGTTTCTTCAAATATAGGTTTCCCTCGGGGGGGCAGTCATCATAATTTTCTTCTCTCATTCTATCTATACTCCTTGGATAATCTTACACATACTTAGATCTTGAGATACATATATACTGATGATTCACAGAATGTAAGTGGCTATTAAGTCCTATGCCCAGCTACCACTGGGCATCTCAAATTCATTGTCCAAAAATCAGATGACACCTCCCCTCCTGTGGCCCATCCTATTCTCCCTTGTATCAGTTGCCAATTGTCAGAACCACAAAAACTCTGTAACACACTAGTGTGTATTGCTACCCACTAGGTGGTTCTGTTAACTTCAGGTGGATTTGTTCAAATGTCTGGAGATTGGTGGTCTGTAAAATGGTTTAGGTTGGCTCCAATTGGGCTGATCTGGGTGTCTTGGCTTTGCTTCACATGTATCTTATCCTCCAGTGGGCCAGGTCAGGCATGTCCTTCTCATGATTACAGTAGATGGAAAGAATGGATGCCCAATTATGTAAAAACTTTTTCAAACTTCTGTTGGAATAACATCTGCTAACATACCATCTGGTCACATGATCAAACTTCTCAGTGGAGGGGTAGAAAGTATGTCCACCCACTATGGGAGGTGATTATAATGATAAATGGTAAAGGGTAAAATATATACAAGGATGAATATTTGGGACCAAAAATGCAAATTACCACACCTCTATATTCCCAAACTTAGTTAATGGTATTTCTTTGGGAGCCATATTTAATTTCTCACTTCTGTTTATATTTAGTGTTAGTTGCTCAATCGTGTTCAACTCTTTGTGACTCTGTGAACTGCAGCCCACTAGGCTCCTCTGTCCATGGAATTCTGCAGGCCAGAATACGGGAGTGGGTAGCTGTTCCCTTCTCCAGGGGATCTTCCTGACCCAGGCATCAAACCTGAGTCTCCTGCATTGCAGGCAGATTCTTCACTGTCTAAGCCATCATGGAAACCCTCTTTATATTTAACTATTCATCAAATTCTGTAGATTTTCCCACCAGTATTACTATAGGCTTTTATTCTTTTTCTTCTATCTAGTATGGTCATCCTCTTTAAATTAATGTATAATTATGGGAGGGGAGCACTTCACTAAGAAGGCAGACTCAGCCTATCCTTTTCTTGACAGAGACAGGAGAGGGAAGTACACTGAAAGATACAACATGCTGATGAACTTCAATCTTTATCTCCAGTTTTGATATTTAAAACGCCCATCTGACATTCTACTTGGATATCTAACAGCCATCTCAATATACATATTCAGAAAAGAGCTTTCAATTTTCAAGCCCAATATGCTCCTCTTTCGGCCTTTCTGATTTCAATAAACTTTCCACCTTGGATACTAAAAAACCTAGAAGCCATTCTTGATTCTTCCCTTTATCTTATCCCCACAACCTATTTAACAGCAAACCTTGAAGCCTGGGCCTCTAAAATAAAATCCCAACTCACTTCTGACCAGTCTTTGTAGCATGGCCCAGCTCTTAATTGGTCTCCCTGTTTCCATGCTTCTTCCTCTCCCTCCCATAGGTCTTTTAGAATCAGTCTGTCAAGTTCTCTAAAAAAGCCTGCTGGAATTTTGAGTAGAACTACTTTTAAACAATAGACAGATAAGAAAGACCTGACATGTTAACAATACTGAATCTTATGATTCATGAAAATGGTATATCTCTCTATTTTGGTCTTTAATTTCTCTCAACAGTGTGTTGCAGTTTTTAGTACACAGGTCTTACATCTTGTCTTAGTTTGCTATAGCACAGCCATAACAAAATATCATAGACTTAGTGGCTAAAACAACACAAATTTCTCTCTCACAGTTCTGTAGGCTGGACAGAGTGTTAGCATAGTCAGGTTCTGGTGAGAATTCTTCCTGGCTTGCAGAGGGCCAACTTCTCACTGTGTCATCACATAACAAAGAGCAAGCTCTCTGGTATCTTTTCTTCTAAGGGCACTAACCCTACCACCAGGATCCCACCCTCATGACATCATCTAAGCCTAATTACCTGACAAAGACCTCATCTCCAACCACAGCTACATGGGTGTTTAAGGCTTCAGCATATGAATTTGCATTCAGGCTATAATACTTTTATTAAATTTACCCCTATTTCATAATTTTGATGCCACTGTAAATAATAATGCTTTTTAAATTTCAATTTCGGATTGTTTCTTTTAACATGTACAAATACAACTGGTTTTTATAATTAATCTTATCTTGCAACCTTTCTAAACTCTCTTCTTAGTCCAGAAAAAGTGAAAGTAATGTCCGACTCTTTGCGACCCCATGGACTATATAATCCATGGAATTCTCCAGGCCAGAATACTGGAGTGGGTAGCCTTTCCCTTCTCCAGGGGATCTTCCCAACTCAGGGATTGAACCCAGGTCTCCCACATTGCAGGTGGATTCATATTAGTCCTAACAGATTTTAAAATAATAGATTCCTTAGGATTTACTCAAAAAAATCATGCTGTATGTGAATAAAAACTTTTACTCCCTCCTTTCCAATTAGGATACCTTTTATTTCTTTTTTTGTGAAGGAGTGGCTTGAATTATCAGTACCACAGAATGAGCAGAAGTGATAAGAAGACATATGCTTGCCTTATCCCTGATCTTAGGAGAAAAATATTCAGTCTTCCACTATTACGTATGTTGCCTGTAGGATTTATGTAGATGCCGCTTTTGGTTGGTTAGAACTTTCTTCTATTCCTAATTTGCCGGTAGTTTTTATCTTAAATTGATGTTGGATTATAACAAGTATCTTTCATGCATCTAGAATTCTCTTTCTAAAACATAAGTTTAATCATCCACTCTTTTGAAGCCTATCAAAACCCTCTCATTAACTCTAAAATAAAATTTAAGCTTCTTTTCATGCTATACATCTCTTATTGCTTCTCAAAATACACTCTATGTTATTCCACTACCAAACTACTTATAGCTCTATGAATGTATCAATGCTATTTCAGGCCTCTGAATTTTCTGTTTTTTTTTTTTTTTTTTTTTGCCTAGAATATCACATCCTCATTTCCCTTTAACCCTCAAACCAATCCCATACACCCAATCATTCTAGTGAACTCCAGCTATTCTTTAAAACTCAACCGATCACTCCTTTTTCAATGTTAAATCTGTGTTTATGTCTCTATTGTTGACATACTTCCCTGCGTGTAATTATTTGTTTAGTTATTTGTCTCCCTCTTCAACAGATGGTGAGGACTTCTCTGGTGGCTCAGATGGTAAAACACTTGCAATGCAGGAGACCCAGGTTCCATCTCTGGGCCAGGAAGATCCCCTGGAGAGGGGAATGGCAACCGACTCTAGGATTCTTACCTGGAGAATTCCACGGACAGAGGAGCCTGGTGGGCTAAAGTTCATGGGGTCACAAAGAGTCCGATATGACTAACACTTTCACTTTCATTTTCAACAGATGGTGAGTAGCTTAAGAGTGAGGACAATGTTCAGCAAAATGCTTAACAGAAATTAGGTTCTCAATATAAATGAAATAACATCTCTAAAACTCCTTGAAGATTGACAAGTTTTATGAAATGATTCTTTATAGAAATCTAAGACATTATTATTTTTATATTATATCCTACTGTCAACATGCATTTTTTCCTAAAGTGACTTAGTTCAGTTCAGTCACTCAGTCATGTCTGACTATTTGCAACCCCATGGACTGCAGCACACCAGGCCTCCCTGTCCATCACCAACTCCTGGAGCTTGCTCAAACTCATGTCCATTGAGTCAGTGATGCCATCCAACCATCTCATCCTCTGTCATCCCCTTCTCCTCCTGCCTTCAATCTTTCCCCACATCAGGGTCTTTTCCAATGAGTCAGTTCTTTGCATCAGGTGGCCAAATTGGAGTTTCAGCTTCAACATCAGTCCTTCCAATGAACACCCAGTACTGATCTCCTTTAGGATGGACTGGTTGGATTTCCTTGCAGTCCAAGAGACTCTTAACAGTCTCCAACACCACAGTTCAAAAGCATCAGTTCTTCCGTGCTCAGCTTTCTTCACAGTCCAATTCTCACATCCATACATGACCACTGGAAAAACCATAGCCTTGACTGGACAGACCTTTGTCAGCAAAGCAATGACTCTGCTTTGGAATATGCTGTCAAGATTGGTCATCACTTTTCTTCCAAGGAGCAAGTGTCTTTTAATTTCATGCAATGCAAATATTTACAAGAAATCTATACTACCACATAGTGTAATTATTATCATATCTGTTGTTGCATTAATGCCTAAAACCATATTCAAAATCTGGCCCTACACTGCCCACCAGCGTCCCAGCAAGGATACCTTAAGTAATGTTTACAAGTATTCTTTCATTTAATTATCATGAAAACCTTACAGATAGGTCCTATTATTATTTCCATTTTACAAATGAGAAAACAGAAGCATGGAAAGATTAAATCAAGGAGCTAGAAGTAGCAAATCATCTCCTGGCAATTCAGATCTAGAGTATATTCTTTTCATATCAATGATACATTTAATTTTAAAAATCTTTAAAAAGTAAAAACACTTTCATTTTTCCTTCTTCAGCTTTATTAACAGAATAATTATGTCTATGCTGAATACAAAAACAAGAATGGTTTTCAGATTCCTGCAATGGAATTATGAACATATTTTGAAATTTAAGTGTTAGTTGCTCAGTCGTGTGTGACTCTCTGTGACCCCATGGACTATAGCCTGCCAGGCTCCTCTGTCCATGGGATTCTCCAGGCAAGAATACTGAAGTGGGCTGCCATTTCCTTCTCCAGGAAAAATTTAAGGAACACAGAAATGTTCCTTATCTTCCTGAAATGTTCCTTATCTACCTGAAATGTTCACTGGTAACTAGTAATTTCTAAGCCACATCTTTAAAAATACTGGCTTAAAAACTTAACCTTCCTTCAATTCAGCATTTTAGGAAAAACTATCAAATAAATTTAAAATAATTCTATGTGACCATTGTGTTTTATATGCTTATCTGTAGTATGATGACATTGTTGAATCTCTGCAAAAATGTTCCTCAAAACTGGAATATTCATGTAGATTTTACTTAAGGATGTTACGTGTGCTTAGTCACTCAGTCATGTCCAACTCTTTGTGACCCCATGGATATAGCCCACCAGGCTCCTCTGTCCATGGGAATTTTCCAGTGAAGAATACTAGAATGGGTTGCCATGCCCTCCTCCAGGGGATCTTCCCAACCCAGGGATCGAACCCAGGCCTCACGCATTGCAGGTGGATTATTTACCATCTAAGACACCAGTGAAGCCCTTACTTAAGGACACAGAATAATTTAGAAGGTATAAATATGAACATTAGAAATATTATATTGCTTCCTCAGAAGTTATTCAGTTCAGTTCAGTCACTCAGTCGTGTCCAACTCTTTGTGACCCCGTGAATCACAGCACGCCAGGCCTCCCTGTCTATCACCAACTCCCAGAGTTCACTCAAACTCACATCCATTGAGTCGGTGATGCCATCCAGCCATCTCATCCTCGGCCGTCCCCTTCCCCTCCTGCCCCCAATCCCACCCAGCATCAGAGTCTTTTCCAATGAGTTAACTCTTCGCATGAGATGGCCAAAGTACTGGAGTTTCAGCTTTAGCATCATTCCTTCCAAAGAACACCCAGGGCTGGTCTCCTTTAGGATGGACTGGTTGGATCTCCTTGTAGTCCAAGGGACTCTCAAGAGTCTTCTCCAACACCACAGTTCAAAAGCATCAATTCTTTGGCTCTCAGCTTTCTTCACAGTCCAACTCTCGCATCCATACATGACCACTGGAAAAACCATAGCCTTGACTAGATGGACCTTTGTTGGCAAAGTAATATCTCTGCTTTTCAACATGCTATCTAGGTTGGTCATAACTTTTCTTCCAAAGAGTAAGTGTCTTTTAATTTCATGGCTGCAGTCACCATCTGCAGTGATTTTTGAGCCCCCCAAAATAAAGTCCTCTTATTAATTTAATATAGTTTTGAAGAACATAAAAACTCATTTACAAGACTTTGTGAAATAGGTTACCTGCAAATGGAAAAGAATTTTTCTGTTTCTTTCTATTTCTGATGTTTGTGATTGTTGTTGCTTTGCAACTTGTTCTACAGCATCAGTTAATGAAGATGTGTCTTGTTTAGCCAGAGCTAGACAAAGAGTAAAGTACATAATAAAAATCTAAATGCAAACATTCTAAGAAACTAATGTTTCATCACCCCAAATCATGAAAATTGTGATGTTTTCTCATTAATAAACTAAATTTAGGGTTGATATTCTTCCCTTTCTGACTATAAACAAAACTAAAATCAAAGGCCATGATAATAGACAATTCAAAGTCACCTAATGCAATACTACACCTGTTCCTTTATGGAACATTATAAATATTTTGATTGTCCTAAAATTTTTTATCCAGACCATCTGCACATATACTATAATTATAGTGCTACCATAACAACTATTTCTCAATTACAGTTGATGAATTTTCATTATAGGCCTGCATTTTCAGGTTGTTATGCCTTTTCTAAACACTCTAGAAGCTACCTCCTGGCAGCTTTCCTCTATTCTAATTTGCTACTAATTTTAACCCAATTTTCCTATGACACTACTTTTTCTGTTACTGCTCATCTTTCAGCTCTATATTTATGAAAAGTGCTTCATTACCTTCTTTGGGAACTCCTTGACTCTTCCTTTCGTTTTCTGACATTCTTGTGTCTCTTTCCACCTTTTCAGTTCACCTTTTCTCATACAAAATAATCAGTGCTGATAATCTTTCACTTTTCTTTCTTGTGTGTTGTGTATTGGTGATCCTGAAAGCAAATTAACTGTCAAATGTGTCACAGGGATGACAATGGCATTCATCATCACTTCCAGGAATTAAAATACAATGATTGAGTGAGAGACTGGGGAAGAAAGTAGAACTCTCTATGGATCTTGCTAGTCCTGCTTTTTAGCTAGTATGACCCTGAGAAATTTCTTGATTCATTTGATCATCAATGTCCTCGTCTGTAAAACTTCATAGGGATAGTGTAATAATGAATGTGGGCTTCCCCAGCTGGTCCTAGTGGTAAAGAACTCACCTGCCAATGCAGGAACCACAAGAGAGGGAGGTTCCCAGAGACCTGGGAATGTGGGTTCCCAGAAGTGGGTCAGGAAGATCCCTTGGAGTAGTAAATGGCAACCCACTCCAGTATTCTTGTTTGGAAAATTTCCTGGTGAGAGGAGCCTGGTGGACTACTATGGTCCATGGGCCCACAATGAATTGGACATGACTGATCACACAATAATGAATGTATGTAACATACTCCACACAGTATCTGACATATATCTTAAGTAAATAATTATTATGGATCAGTAGCTGGTACCTCCAGTACTATTGTGAAGTGTATTCTAAAACTACAACCAGAATCTGTGGAAAACAGTAATAAGATGGATTAGCAACTTCTGCCATGGGAACAGGATGCAGGGAATATGGCATTCCTGTCCAGTGCCAGCCAAGGTAAGCCTTACAGAGGTTTAAAATCACCAACCTCCTCTATACTTAGGAGAAACTGATGAGATATTTTTCTATCTTGAAAGAGGAAAAGAAAGAGTTCTTTCCTCTACTAGTGAATGAATGCAAGGAATGAATGCTGAGTTGGCAGAATTAAGGACATTACCAGTTTTTGGAAAAAGCATATCTGATTTTGCCTGTCCATCCCTGTACAGAAGAAATCACACAATTCTGCATGATTAATAAAAGGAATGTAATGTTTCTGCTTAACATTTGAACATATGGATTTTTCTTTTTAGATGAAATCTTTTTAAAAAAAATCTTAGTTGATTTTTTTATAGAACTTGTGAATCTTTCCAAATCATACTAAAATCATGATAAACTTTGCCAGCCAGAAGAAGTAAAATATTATCATAACAGTAAGGCATGTATATAAGGAAGCTTCCACTAGGAAATGTACAAAATCACTAAATATCTTTCCTAAAGATTGGTTAAATATTGACACAGAGTACTTGTATACTAGTTACAAGTGTTTTTAAAACACAAAATTTTAAAAGATTGCAATCTGATAAAAACCAAAACAAAGTTAAATCACTTCATAAGTCAGGGAACTCAAATCTATCCAGAAATATCTTATCAAGCTAAAGAAGTCCTGAGAGAAATACTCAACAGTGTCATAATCACCTCTGAGAATATATGATTCTTTCCTGTTTATTCACATTACTTCCTTTCTTCAAACCTCACTTCTGATCTGCCTCCTCCAGGAAGTCTTCCCTGATACTGAGTCCATTCACTCTGTTCATGCCATTACTCTGTCTTTTCTGCCCCCAGATCAATGCCAATGAATCCAAGCTCTCTAGCTTTTTTATATGGGTTTCATAGTTAAAGATATTATTCTTAATGTTACCTATGTTGAAAATGCATACCGTCTACATTTATACTTTCAGTGAGTTCTCTCAACTGATTATAAAGATAAACAACTAAACAGTGCTTTAGCTTTTTGTCCCACTGTTCTAAATGTTTTAGATTAAAAAAAATGAACATTATATAGTGCTGAGTCTGTGCTATGTATGGGAACTCTATAAATATTCAGTTTATAAATATTAACTCATTTAGCCCTATGAGGTAGATACTACTAGGTCTTGGGGTAAGACAGGGCTAATCTTGAACCAAGGTTGAGCAACTGCTAGTTTATTAGATAAATTATTTCCAACCTGAGACTCAGATTCCTTATCAATAATAGCAGCCGCCTCACTGGATTACTGGGAGGATGAAGTGAAATAATGAATGTATTTAGCAAATTTCTGCCACTCAACTATTTCTATTCCTATTACTGAATTTACATTATTTTATACTGTATTTCCTTATTATACTATAAGCTCCAGGAAGGCAAATACAGTGTCTTATTCATTTTCATATTCTCTACAAAGTATTTGATGAAGAACCCCCCCAAAATTAGAAAATTAGATTTTTACAGTAAAAATTAAGTAATTGGTACTTTTCCATCTCTACTCCTGAAGCAGCATACACTGAAGAACTGTTGGGTGATATTTCTTTAAACAAGCTCTTCATGAAAGGATACCTAGCTTAAAATTGAGAAAGTAATCGTCTTTTTTGGATCTTCCTAAAATGGACAAAAAATAAAAATGAAAATAAACTACTGCCATCTACTGATAATTCCTTATAATTGCATAAATCAATGAAAACAAGAGTTAGACAGTATCAGTTATTCTTTCATTCAAGCTACATATGGGGTACATATATATATATATATATATATACACAAAACATTGTGGGAAATATAAATATGAATTAAGTGACTCTGATTTTAAAAATAAAAAACCTTATCATATCTACAGTATTTGATAATAAATAGACAAATATTACATGTAAAAAATCAATTAGGAAAAACACTTTCAACTAAATAACTAGCTTTACAGAAAACATGCAATGGAAATACTATAATAAACCACCATGTCCTATTATAACTACTGTTGTTTAGTCGTTAAGTCGTGTCTGACTCTTTGAAACCCCATGGACTGCAGCACACCAGGCTTCCCTGTCCTTCACTATCTCCCAGAGTCTGTTCAAATTCACATCCATCGAGTCGATGATGCCATCTTACCACCTCATCCTCTTCCTCCCTCTTCTCCTTTCTCCTTCAAATATTATCAGTTCAGTTCAGTCACTCAGTCGTGTCCGACTCTTTGTGACCCCATGAATCACAGCACGCCAGGCCTCCCTGTCCATCACCAACTCCGGGAGTTCACTCAGACTCACGTCCATCAAGTCGGTGATGCCATCCAGCCATCTCATCCTCTGTCGTCCCCTTCTCCTCCTGCCCCCAATCCCTCCCAGCATCAGAGTCTTTTCCAATGAGTCAACTCTTCGCATGAGGTGGCCAAAGTACTGGAGTTTCAGCTTTAGCATCATTCCTTCCAAAGAACACCCAGGGCTGATCTTCAGAATAGACTGGCTGGATCTCCTTGAAGTCCAAGGGACTCTCAAGAGTCTTCTCCAACACCACAGTTCAAAAGCATCAATTCTTTGGCGCTCGCTTTCTTCACAGTCCAGCTCTCGCATCCATACATGACCACTGGAAAAAACATAGCCTTGACTAGACGGACCTTTGTTGGCAAAGTAATAGCTCTGCTTTTCAACATGCTATCTAGGTTGGTCATAACTTTTCTTCCAAGGAGTAAGCGTCTTTTAATTTCATGCCAACATTTATTAATTACCTGTAACTATTTCCACATAGTGGGGTCATTCCTGGTGGCTCAGTGATAAAGAATCCAGTGGCCAATGCAGGAGACATGGGTTTGATTCCTGGGTTGGGAAGATCCTCTGGAGGAGGAAACGGCAACCTGCTCCAGTCTTCTCGCCTGGGAAATTCCATGGATACAGGAGCCTGGCAGGCTACAGTCCATGGGGTTGCAAAGAGCCGGACGTGACTTAGTGACTAAGCAACAACTTTCACATAGATTATCTGTTTTATCCTTCAGAGCAGTCCTACAGTCTAGACATTATTTTTACCTATATTTTGAAAATAAGGACACTAAAATTTGGAGAAATTAGGAAATTTGCCAAAGATCATACATCCAAGCAAGAAGCATGAAATTTGAATTAGGATCCAAATTAACATTAGGTATTTAATATGTACTTAGGCATTGTAATAAACAACAGTTTTGTACCATCTCATTTGGATTCAAGAGGCAAGTGCCTATAATTGGCCCTTGGGAGGAGATTTTTAAAAGGCCATGTTTCCAGCTTTTGGAAATTCATCATCCAGTACCTCCCTCTAAGTTAAGGAGCAAAATAAAGCAAGGCTGTCAAATCCTTCCCCCCACCCTTCCAGCCCCAGGGTTTTGAGAGCTTCCGGCTTAAAAGAATGAAGAGGCAACCATCCATGTGCACCCATGTCACATAAACATCATTTTTCATCCAGAATGGAAAAAACTGCTATGTGGACCTGCCAGGTAGTTTTAGTTAAGTTTATAATTTCCTCCCACCTCTTTTAGAACAAATATTTTATGAGAAAACAAGGAGAGAAAAATTGTGTAGATAATTTTCAAATGGGTATGAAATTGCCTTTTTGTTTTCCAAGTGGGAGAGGAAATTTAATATCTCAAGTTGATTTCGACTGGGGAAGCAAAAAAATAACCTGGGGAAAGATAAAAGTTTTCCTGAAACTGAGACTTAAAAAAACATGATGGAATCAGTTCCGGATGGTTCATTTCCAACAAAAAACTAAAGAGGCATCATGGGAAAAATATAACATACTGCACATATTAGTAAGAATCAATAATACACAATTCAGGTAAAAAAGACTATTTCTACCGCATGTTTTCAAGAGAAGCTAGAACATCAGAGTCATCCCAAAAGAATAAGTGAATCATTAAAATTAAAAAAAAATTATCATAATACCATACCTATTATATGGCAGAGTCTTAGAATCTGCTGAAACTAGGGATTATTCTCTTCTCTGGCTAGGCAATGAGATTAAAGTTTCAGGTTGCTGAAAATAGAAAGTAACCAGAGGATCAGTACTGTTTCTTAACTTCCTTTCAGAGAGAATGTAGAGAATATTTATGTATTATTCATTGTTTATAGCTTTAAGTTGAAGGTGGGATTTCTCTGAGCTGGTTTGACGTATGAAGCAGGGCACTGAAAGCCAGTGCTCTGTGATAACCTGGAGGTACAGGGTGGAGAGGGAGGTGGGAGGGGGCTTCAGCATGGAGAGGTCCTATGATGGAGTCATGCTGATGTATGGCAAAAACCATCAAAATACTGTAAAGTAATTATCCTCCTATTAAAATACATAAATAAATATTTTTTAAAAAGATTTCTGCCTCCATAATTACAAGAGAACAGATTTTGTTGTTTTAAGCCATCCAGTTTGCTCATTTGTTATGGACACTAACATAAGTTTTTCACAAGGAAATTTGCATGTTTTATGTCCATTTCTGGAAGGACTCATAAACTCTAGTGTAAATGGCTTAAAGACAACTGTTACCAGTTTTAAAGTTATCAAGAGAAGGATTTACAGGGTGATGTAACAATTCCTGGTGATTTTCCCAATGGTTCCCCTTAACAGCCAGGCACTATCTGTGTCCCCCAAAGACTTTTGAAGTCTCTATGGGTGAAGTAGATGCAAAGTCAAATAATGAAAATGTAGAGGTACTGTGTGTGTTTGCTAAGTCTACCTACACTTAACCTCTCACCAATGAACTCATTCTATTTCCTTTTAAATCATAAGCTGCAAATCCCCACATCACGCTGAATGTGCATGCTGAATGCTACAGGGTTAGAAAGCCACTTTCCAATGACTCTGCCCACTTCTGCTCCTACCAGTGAAAATTGTACATCTGACAATGTCACTTGTGTCTGTTCTCAAACCTGTTTATGCCAGTTGAACTTGTCACTGTGCTTTCACAATTTAGTTATTAAGTAAACCAATGTAATAGTGTGGGAAAAAAGTTTGTTCTTTAAAAGCTACACTTTTATTTTTCAAGACCCAATTAAGGTGAGTTGTTTGAATGCCTAACTATAAAAAGATTATAAAGATGTAATTTGCACTCAGATAGCTTCACAAGTATCTCTTGCGTGCATGATAAGTCACTTCAGTTGTGTCCAACTCCTTGCGATCCCATGGACTGTAGCCTGCCAGACTCCTCTGTCCACGGGATTCTCCAGGCAAGAATACTAGAGTGGGTTGTCATTCCTTTCTCCAGGGGATCTTCCTGGCCCAAGGATTCATAGAACCTATGTCTCTCCTGCATTGGCAGGTAGGTTCTCTACCACTAGCGCCACCCAGGAAGCCTCATTTTCCTCTTAAAAGAATGAAATTTTGAGAAAGCTTAGCTGATGGTTGGGAAGTGTACTTTATGGTAGCAATATGATGCAGAACTCTAATCTGGAGGCCATGCACAAAGGAAAGGCTGTGGCAAAAGGCTGTGCCACTCAACAGACTGGCAAACAAGCATGTAGCTGTTTCAGGTTAAAAAAAGAAACTTTAAGGTATTATGGTATACTTTTTATACTTTTTCATGACTGGTTTAACTTTCCTCTGAAATAGATTTATTTAGATATAATTCATATACTACCATGTTCATATTTATGAAGTATACAATTAAATCTTTAACTGACTTTTTCAATGTATTGCTTGGTTATGGATGCAGACTGCATCTATGAATGAGCTTCTCCTGTACAAACAAAATGCTACAAGAAGTTGTTGATTGTGCTTGGTGAGGGAATGGGGCTACAAGGAAGGTTATATTTGAGCTTAAAAAAAAGTATATATAGAGAACAATGTTCTAAATAGAAGAAATAGTTTATGTAAAGTGATGATCCTATGGTGTTCCAAGGAACAGCCTTTAGTTTGAGTGGTTTGGTAATAGGGAAGTCATTTTTTCAAATCTAATTATGCATCTGAATCATCTGTAGAGATTAAAACAAAACAAAAAGCAAAGCAAAACAGGCTGAGACTTGACTCCTTGAGTTTCTGATTCAGATGTGTATCTGGAGGTGGTAGAGGGGGGTGGTCTCTGCATTTCTGGTTTTTAAAGTTCTACTTGTAGTTCTGATGTGCAGCCAGGATTGAGAACCACTGGAGTGGGGGAATGGGGATGAGATGAGTGTCAGATCAGGCCATAGTCCAGGACCAGATGGTGAAAGGAAATGGGTTTATAAATACAATATAATGAAAAACTTTCTCTTCCCTGATGGCTTCTCTATTTTGAAATATTTCTTTTTTAGCTTGTTTACTGTTACATGACAGGAAATAAATGCCCACCATCGTCTATAAAAACAGACATAAATGTTTTAACCCAGCTTTGTAACTAAAGACCTCCATTTTGTTTACAGTGATATTCAAGGTAAAACAAGCTTGGGGCAGAGCAGATCCGCTGCAACATTTACCACTCAGTGTTCTTAATAAATGTCCAGAAAAATAATGAAAATACAGTTTTCGGGAAAAAAAAATCTGCCAGAACTGAAGAGTGGGTTAACTGGTGGGTGGATTGGGGACCCCATTCTCTAAACAGAATAGCAGTCGTCTCAGTTCCCAGTTCTCTTCCAAACTCCCAGATTGCTGAGATTCTTTCAGGGAAACATTCTTCAGAACTTATCATGTGAGCAACTGTCAGAAAAAAGGGACCCCTCCTTCCATCATAACCAGTGCCACAGGAAGCACTTTGTCTCCTACGCTTTGATTGTTGGAGATATTTTCCCTTTGGCCACAGCATCTGCCATCTACATAGGTAGGAGCTGTTCAGTATTTTAAAATAAATAAATGTTACGCTCTTTGAGGGGAGAAAGGGGATGCTCATTTACATTTTTATCACAACTCTTAAGGTCAGTGCCTTCTAATTTTCTATGCTTGGCCCATATTTTTATAAGGACACCGGTTTATCCACACACGTGAAGGAGCTATGAAGTCTAGTCAGAAAGTTAGGGGGGATCAGCAAAAAAGGCAAAGGAGGGTTCAGCCATCTAACTTGTTTCTGGAAACAAAGCCAAACAGTAAAGATGAAAGAAAAAAAAAAATCTGCCTCAGGAGGCGCAGCACGTGAACTTGGACGAGACACAGTGTCAAGTGCTAACGTAAGGAGGTTCTCGGGCCAGGGCTCTGAGGATGAATCTGGGGGTCCCGAGCGCGCCCAGCGCGGACGCAGGAGAGGTCTGCGTCGTCGCCCCGGGAGGGAAGCGGACGCCGCCGGCCCCTCAGCCGCTCCGCCGCGCGCCGGTCGGGAGGCCGGCCCGGCTCCCTCACGGCCCGCCCGCCCCTCACCCGCCCCGCCTCCTGCCCGGCCTCCCGCCCGCGGACCTGCCTATAGCTCCGCTCGGCCCGGCCGCTGCTCGGTTCCCGTTCCTCTTCCAGGAGCCGCGCGGCAGGTACGAGCTGGACCCGGAACTGCTGACGGTTCCCGGCGCTCGGGCGCATCTGCCCCCCGGGTCGCTCCCGCTCCCCGCCCCCCGACCCCCCGGCCCCCCGGCCCGGCCTCCGCAGCCGTCGGGTGGATGCGGAGCGGGTGCCCCGTCCGCAGTCAAGCGGGTGCAGCGGCTGAGGCGGGACGGGCGCCGCCCTCACAGCGGCGGGGACCCGGCTGAGGGCTGCGGGGCGCACGCTCGCGGCCTCTGGGTCTCGTTCACGCTCAGGACCAGGGCCGGTAGACGCCTCAAAACTCGAGCTCGCGGCCGAGCGTGCAACCGAAAGTGACGGAGGACGGCCTCGAGTGTGCGCCCGACGGTCAGAAAGGCCCGCAGGGGCGGCAGGAGTCGGGGCGAGGGGTTAGGAGGGGCAGAGGCCGACGCCGGAGGGGCCGCCAGAGGCAGAGCGGCAGCCCGGAGGGGCGGGCAGGGGCTGAGGTAAGAAAGTGTAGTGCGGGAGTGCGGAGAGCGGGGGGTGGGGGGAGTGATGAGAGTGGCGGGGGTGCTCACGTGATCCAAATGGCCGTTGCGTGCCTCATCACTGGACTTAGGAAGGGACCGACTGCCAAGAGCTAATGTAACGAGGTGTTGCCATACCTGTGAATCCTGGAGGCAAAACCTCTTGGTCATCTCTGCTCTTAACCTTCAAAACGGATTTTTAAAAAAAAAAAATTGAAGTACAGTTAATTTACAATATTAATTTTGGGTTCAACATGGTGAGTCAACATTTTTATAAATTATACGCCATTTAAGGTTATTCTCAAATACTGGCTGTATTCTCTGTGGTGTACAATATATCCGTGTAGCTTATTTATTTTATAAATAGTAGTTTGTATCTTAATCCCCTTACCCCTGTCTTGCCCCTCCCTGCCTTCCCTCAACCTGCTGGTAACCGCTCATACCTGTGAGTCTGTTTCTGGCGGGGGAAAAAAATACAATTTTTCTGAGAAAAAAAAAAAAGTTAAAAAAAATGTTAATTTTAAATACAACTCCATTTAATTTTATTGATCTTAAGGCCCAGGTATTAAGATCATGGCATCTGGCCCCATCACTTCATGGGAAATCGATGGGGAAACTGGAAACAACGTCAAGCTTTTTTGGGGGGCTCCAAAATCACTGCAGATGGTCACTGCAGCCATGAAATTAAAAGATGCTTACTCCTTGGAAGGAAAGTTATGACTAACCTAGATAGCATATTAAGAAACAGAGATATTACTTTGCCAACAAAAGTCAAGGCTATGGTTTTTCCAGTGGTCATGTATGGATGTGAGAGTTGGACTGTGAAGAAAGCTGAGCGCCAAAGAATTGATGCTTTTGAACTGTGGTGTTGGAGAAGACTCTTGAGAGTCCCTTAGACTACAAGGAGATCCAGCCAGTCCATCCTAAAGGAGATCAGTCCTGGGTGTTCATTGGAAGGACTGATGCTAAAGCTGAAACTCCAATACTTTGGCCACCTCATGCAAAGACTCATTGGAAAAGATCCTGATGCTGGGAGGGATTGGGGGCAGGAGGAAAAGGGGACGACAGAGGATGAGATGGCTGGATGGCATCACCAACTCAATGCACATGAGTTTGGGTGAACTCCTGGAGTTGGTGATGGACAGGGAGGCCTGGTGCCCTGCGATTCATGGGGTTGCAAAGAATCGGACAGGACTGAGCGACTGAACTGAAGGTCCAGGTATTTCGTAGTAAGGGATGTGACCTAACAAGCCTGTCATGTCAGGATTAATGATATATCAATGATACGTTGACACCCTGTAATTAAAAAACAGGACTTCCTCTAAGTCAATAAGTAATTGCCTGCTTAAAATTGATGATCTGAAAACAAAACAAAACCTGTTGTTCTACTGGAAAGATGTAAAGTACATTCACAAAATGAATTAAGAGCTGGTTTTGCTTTCATTGGCATGGTTCTCTTCTGATAAATAGTGGATTAGCTTTTCTGGGAGGAGTCCAGGCTCACTATTCTGGTTACATTTTTAAGTCAATGCAATTCTTCTTTTTACCCATCCACAAGTTTCTGTTGTAGCTATAACTATATTGATATAATTTTGCATTCTTAATTATGCTAATTTTTCTTTACAGGTGAATTTTTGGGGACACATAAACTTCTTTGAAGAACTTTGTACAGAATTGAAGGATGGCAGAAGCAGTGTTGATTGATCTCTTTGGTTTGAAACTGAACTCTCAGAAAAACTGTCATCAGACATTATTAAAGACATTGAATGCGGTCCGATACCATGATGGTGCCAAGGCCAAGTTCTTTTGCATAATATGTTGTAGTAGCATCAGCTGTGACCATGATAATTGTGAATTAGAAACAGGCAATGGGTTATCAGCTCTCTTGAGAGAATTTGAGATTGTTAGCAATCCCAGCATGGCTGCCTCTTTGTATACAATTAAACAAAAAGTTGATGAAAAAAATTTGAGTTGCATTAAGGTAATTGTGCCTGTGCACCGGAAGACATTAATGAAGGCTTTCATTGATCAACTCTTTACTGATGTTTACAATTTTGAGTTTGAAGATCTACAGATGACTTTGAAGGGAGGTCTTTTGAAACAGTCTACTGAAGTAAACATAATCACATCTCAAGAACTAGAAGCAATCCAGAATGAAATAGAAACATATTTGAGAAGTTTGCCAGCACTGAAGGGAGAATTAACCATTATCACATCTCCTTTGATCTCAGGTATGTTAAACACTATCAGTAGTTTTACTTGAATATGAAAAGCCAGTCTTTCTTTACAGGTTGTTCACTGCTTTTCCTTGTTTCTTTTGTAGACTGGTGTGAGATTATGTGTTCCTTAGCATCAGTTACAACATGGGAGTGTCATGGACGGCCTTATAGAGTCACGAGTGGGAAGGGATAGTCCCTTCAAATCTGCTCTAAATAAATTCGCTTTATGCAAATTTAGCTTTAAGACAAATCCCCCAGCCTTGGTTTTAAATGAGATTTATGACCCTAAGCATTTCCTACTTAGAAATTCTGAAACCTTAACTCCGTAGTGCCTTCACAGAAGAGTGAAATTTAAAACAGTTGATCTCACTTATTAGTAAAAGGATATTTACTGTGAGCTATATGCTATTGGGATAACAAAAACTAATGGGGAAAAGATACCCTTTGAGGAATACTAATCTGACGGAGAAGGTAAAACAAACTCAAAACATTGTGTCATAAGAACAGATGAAGCTATAAAGAGCTGTAGAAATTAGAAGCTGGATAAACTAATGCAGGGTGAGATTATTAGGGAAAGTCTTAAGGAGAGACTGGGTTTGTAAGGCTTTATAGTCTTTTGTACAGCCTGGTTTTAATCTTCATTGTTTAATCTTCATTGTTTATCCTCAACAGATACTTTCATACATGGATTTACTACAAGAACAGGTGGGATATCTTACATACCAACTCTTAGCTCATTCAATCTCTTCAGTAGTTCCAAACGGAGAGATCCCAAGGCAGTTGTTCAAGAAAATCTGCGTAGGTTGGGGAAGGCTGCAGGATTTAATGCGAATAAATTTTACCAAATAAAGGTACAATTTTGTTTCATATTTTGGAAGATTTAAAGTATATTCTTGACTCTGCTAATGACTATATGGACTTTAAATAAGCTATTTAATATTTGCATCTAATGTTTTATCTAAAACTTAGGATAATGTTTGTGATTATTTTTCTTAGAGATACATATCATATTCTAAAGATCAATTCTATGATATAATACACACACACACACACACATCTGGAACTCCTTACATCTAAAAGTACAGTTTTTTAGTCACTAAATTGTGTCCGATTCTTGTGACCCCGTGGACTGTAGCCCACCAGGCTCCTCTGTCTATGGGATTTCCCAGGCACGAATACTGGAGTGGGTTGCCATTTCCTTCTCCAGGGGATCTTCCCGACCCAGGGATCAAACCTGAGTCTCCTGCATTGGTAGGTGAGGTTTTTTGTTTTTTGTTTTTTGTTTTTTTTTTTACCACTGAACCATGAGGAAAGCCCCAGAGTATAGTACCACTGCCTTTTTGATTTAGAGGTAAGTTTCCTGAATGGTGGGAGAGAAAAGCCATTGTTTTCTATATCAACACTAGGAGGAACTAGGGTAAAACTGATAATTGTTTCTTACAGAATTCTAGATTTCTCTGACTCTAGGAAAAGTAAAAATATTATTGATTTGGAAATTAAATTTCTTTCAGTCAATTAGTACTTTGTGGAAGGTACTGCTATTAGGTTTAGACCCTAATGCTGAGAAAGATTGAGGGCAGGAAGAGAAGAGGGTGACAGAGGATGAGATGGTTGGATGGCATCATCAACTCAATGGACATTAGTTTGGGCAAATTCCAGGAGATAATGAAGGACAGAAAAGACTGGTATGCTGCCGTCCACGAAATCAAAGAGAGTTGGACACAACTGAGTGACTGAACAACTATTGCAGTTAGAGATTTACCGATCTCTAGTGAGGGGTATTCATGATGGATGGACTATTTTGAATTTTTTTAAATTTATTTTTAATTGGGGGAGATCTCTTCAAGAAAATTAGAGATACCAAGGGAACATTTCATGCAAAGATGTGTTCGATAAATGACAGAAATGGTATGGACCTAAAAGAAGCAGAAGATATTAAGAAGAGATGGCAAGAATACAGAGAAGAATTGTACAAAAAAGATCTTCATGACCCAGATAATCGTGATGGTATGATCACTCACCTAGAGCCAGACATCCTGGAATGTGAAGTCAAGTGGGCCTTAGAAAGCATCACTACGAACAAAGCTAGTGGAAGTGATGGAATTCCAGTTGAGCTATTTCCAATCCTGAAAGATGATGCTGTGAAAGTGCTGCACTCAATATGCCAGCAAATTTGGAAGACTCAGCAGTGGCCATAGGACTGGAAAAGGTCAGTTTTCATTCCAATCCCAAAGAAAGGCAATGCCAAAGAATGCTCAAACTACCACACAATTGCAGTCTTCTCACATGCTAGTAAAGTAATGCTCAAAATTCTCCAAGCCAGGCTTCAGCAATACATGAACCGTGAACTTCCAGATGTGCAAGCTGGTTTTAGAAAAGGCAGAGGAACCAGAGATCAAATTGCTAACATCCGCTGGATCATCCAAAAAGCAAGAGAGTTCCAGAAAACATCTATTTCTGCTTTATTGACTATGCCAAAGCCTTTGACTATGTGGGTCACAATAAACTGTGGAAAATTCTTTAGGAGATGGGCATACCAGATCACCTGACCTGCCTCTTGAGAAACCTATATGCAGGTCAGGAAGCAACAGTTAGAACTGGACATGGAACAACAGACTGGTTCCAAATAGGAAAAGGAGTACGTCAAGGCTGTACATTGTCACCCTGCTTATTTAACTTCTATGCAGAGTACATCATGAGAAACACTGGGCTGGAAGAAGCACAAGCTGGAATCAAGATTGCTGGGAGAAATATCAATAGCCTCAGATATGCAGATGACACCACCCTTATGGCAGAAAGTGAAGAGGAACTGAAGGGCCTCTTGATGAAAGTGAAAGAGGAGAGTGAAAACGTTGGCTTAAAGCTCAACATTCAGAAAATTTAGATCATGGCATCTGGTCCCATCACTTCATGGGAAATAGATGGGGAAACGGTGGAAACAGTGTCAGACTTTATTTTTTTTGGCTCCAAAATCACTACAGATGGTTATTGCAGCCATGAAATTAAAAGATGCTTACTCCTTAAAAGGAAAACTATGACCAATCTAGATAGAATATTCAAAAGCAGAGACATTACTTTGCCAACAAAGGTCCATCTAGTCAAGGCTATGGTTTTTCCAGTGATCATGTATGGATGTGAAAGTTGGACTGTGAAGAAAGCTGAGCGCCAAAGAATTAATGCTTTTGAACTGTGGTGTTGGAGAAGATTCTTGAGAGTCCCTTGGACTGCAAGGAGATCCAACCAGTCCATCCTAAAGGAGATCAGTCCTGGGTGTTCTTTGGAAGGACTGATGCTGAGGCTTAAACTCCAATACTTTGGCCACCTCATGTGAAGAATTGACTCATTGGAAAAGACTCTGATGCTGGGAGGGATTGGGGGCAGGAGGAGAAGGGGACGACAGAGGATGAGATGGCTGGATGGCATCCCGACTCAATGCACATGAGTTTGGGTAAACTCTGGGAGTTGGTGATGGTCAGGGAGGCCTGGCGTGCTGCGATTCATGGGGTGGCAAAGAGTGGGACACGACTGAGCAACTGAACTGAATTGCTTTACAATGTTGTGTTGGTTTCTGCCGTACAACAATGTGAATCAGCCACAAGTATATATGTATCTCTTCCCTTTTGAACCTCCCATTGGCTATCTGTTTTACATATGGAAGTGTATATATGTCAATACTACTATCAACTGATCCTACCCTGACTTCCCTGCCCTCCTGCTGGGTCCACAAGTCTGTTCACTACATCTGCATGTCTATTCCTGCACTGTAAATAGGTTCATCAGTACTATTTTGATTTTTTTTTAAATGTTGAAGTCTGTTTTCCTTTGAGAAAAATACGTAGAGATTACCATATCATAGAATTAAGTAAATTTGTTATTACATATATATGGACCTGATGTTATTAAGGAATGCTAGTAACCTTAAACTGGTTATATAATTTTGTACAAAATACACATTTTCAGAAAAGCTTATGGTATGAGAAATTCTATTTTAAAAACATTTTTATTTCACATCTTTGGTATTAGACTGATCATGCCAATGACGTCTGGATTATGGGAAGGAAGGAGCCTGAATCTTATGATGGAATCATCACAAATCAAAGAGGAGTCACAATAGCAGCTCTTGGTGCTGACTGTATTCCGATAGTTTTTGCAGATCCTATCAAAAAAGCATGTGGGGTTGCTCACTCTGGTAAGTGTACTTATTTAAGCACCTAGGATTTTTACCAATTTGGGGGGAAAGTTATAATTTTTCCCCAAATTTATAAAAGTTATAATTTCTTTCTGATGGACATTGTTTTTGTTCATTCTGTAAGTAATGGTCCGACTCTCTGTGACCTCACGGGCTGCAGCAGTCCAGGCTTCCCTGTCCTTCACCATCTCCCAGAGCTTGCTCAAACTCATGGCCATTAAGTCATGCCATTCAACCATCTCATCCTCTGTCATCCCCTTCTCCTGCCCTCAGTCTTTCCCAGCATTAATAGTTAATTACTACCCATGGTGATAAGTAAAGATAGAAGAGGGCTAGTAGACTCATAGGTCAGGAGCAAATACAAGGAGTACTTATGTCAAATTATGTGACTCAGAATATAATCCTTAAAGAAAGCAGTTACCTAGGCTGATTCTTGGGAGATTTGTAGGATTTGGCTAGGTACCAATGTTTCTCAGCAGGAGTGTTATTAACATTTGGGGCAAGATAGTCTTACATTGCAGACTTAAGTTTGCTTGGCTTTCAGAATTCTTAATACCAGTTGTACTTTTTGTAATAACCAAAAAGAAAAGCCTCAATGCTTTTCAAAACATTCCCAGGGAGTTGTACTGAGTTGTATTGTCTCTGGTTTGAGAAGTCTACCCTTGAAGTCTAGGTAATAGGGAATAGGAAGGTTAGACATGTCACAGAAGGTGTTTTTGAAAATGCAGCAGCAAGTGTAAAGATAAAAAACAAGATATGTTTGGAAAATTGCATTTAGTTTAACATGTTATAGTTGATTAGCTTTAACTATTCTCTGAAAATAAGAACAAAGAATTTTTAGGTGCTCTGTTTGTTAAGGTTTTGGAATTTTGTTTGTTGGAAGTTTTTTAAAAATACTATTTAGATTATCCAGTGGTAATGAGTCTATGTAAAATGAGTGATCTTTTATTATTGTCTGCTTATAAATCTATGGCTACTTTGTTTGCATTTTAGACTATAGACAAATAAGAAAGTGGTTTTTTGTTTGTTTGTTTTGATCTAAATAAAGTAATGGAATTGAATGACTAGAAGTCAGGTTTACTATTTAACATTGTCAAAAGTTATTTAAAATATGAGTCTTAGTTCTTGGATATAAAATGTGAATATTATTTGTTACTTCCTGGGTTTTGAAACATTAAATTTAAAATTATGAAAGGTAAATGAAACAGTCTTGAAAAGGAACAAAGTTAGATGTCTCATACTTCTTGATTTCAAAACTTATTATAAAGCTACAGTAATCAAAACAGTATGTATGGTACTGGCATAAAGACAATAGAGCAATGGAATAGAACAGACATTCCAGAAACAAACCCTTGCATGAGGGTCAGATGATTTTTGACAAGGTACATAGACCATACAATGGGGAAAGGACAGTTTCTTTAACAAATGGTACTGGGGAAACTGGATAGGCATATGCAAAAGAACAATGTTGGACCCTTATGTCATATATAAAAACTAACTCAAAGTGGATCAAAGATCTAAATGTAAGAGCTAAAACTCTAAAAATTATAGAAGAAAGTATAAGTGTAAATCCTTGTGATCTTGGATGAGGCAATGGTTTCTTAGATATGATACCAAAAGCACAAGCAACAGAAGTAAAAATAGATAAGTTGGATTTTATCAAAAACAAAAATTTCCGTGCATCAAAGAAACACAGTCAACAAAGTAAAAAGTCAGCCCAACAGATTGAGAGTAAATATTTGCAGTTCATACATCTAATGAGGAGTTAATATTCAGAATGCAAAAAGAATACCTACAGTTCAACAACAAAAACTAAAAGATTTGATTGAAAAATGGGTAAAGGACTTTGGTAGATCTTTCTCCAAAGATGATATGCAAATGGTCAGTAAACATGTGAAAAGATGCCCAACATCACTAATTTGGAAAAAGCAAATCAAAACCACAGGATATCACCTCACATCCATTAGAATGGCTGATATTTTTAAAAAATGAAAATAAGTTTTGGTGAAGAGAAATGGAAACCGTGATGCACTATTGGTGGGAGTATAAAATGATGCAGCTGCCGTGAAAACCGGTGTGATGGCTCCTCAAAAAGTTTTAAATAGAATTCATGTGATCCAACAGTTCCACTTCTGAGCATATATCCAAAGAATTAAAAGCAGGATGTCAATAGGATATTTACACACCCATGCTCAAAATAGAAATTATTCACAATAACTAAGAGGTGAAATGACCCTTAGGAAAAATGCATAAACTGACCCTGCTCATTTTTAACTTAGATATAAATTAACATAACTTAGATATAAATTAAGATAACATTTTGTTGTTTTGACTTTGCTTATCTCTGTTTTGTCCTATTTGCTAGGTTGGAGAGGTACCTTGTTAGGTGTTGCTATGGCTACAGTGAACGCTATGAGAGCAGAATATGGCTGCAGTTTGGAAGACATTATTGTTGTATTGGGGCCTTCAGTCGGACCGTGCTGTTTTACTCTTCCAAGGGAATCAGCAAAGGCATTTCATAATCTTGATCCCGGATGTGTACGGCTGTTTGACTCACCAAATCCCTATGTTGACATCCGTAAAGCCACTAGGTGTGTTTGATTTCAGGCTTCCCTGGTGGTTTAGTGGTAAAGAACTTGCCTACCAATGCAGGAGATGTGGGTTTGATCCCTGGGTTGGGTAGACTCCCTGGAGAAGGAAATGGCAACCCACTCCAGTTTTTTTGCCTGGGAAATCTCATGGACAGAGGAGCCTGGCAGGCTATAGTCCATGGGATCACAAAAGAGTCAGACAGGACTTAGCGATTAAACAACAATAATGATTGATTTCTGTCCGGAACTGTAATGGTGAAATCTACCATTTCCTGTTGTGTCCCTGTTCTGTAACTGAATGACAACTTGCATTATTCCAAGCAGATCTTTCCCAGAGTTCTTTTACACTAATATCAATGCTTTTTCCATATTGCTTTGTCTGTTGGTAAAGTAAACTTTCTGTCTTTGGAAAAATCTTTATCCTAAGGATTCTTCTAGAACGGGGAGGAATTCTACCACAGAATATTCAGGACCAGAACCAGGATCTCAACCTCTGTACGTCTTGTCATCCTGACAAGTTTTTTTCCCATGTCCGAGATGGCCCTAACTTTGGTACACAGATCGGCTTCATCTCAGTTAGAGAATGAGGTATAGTAGCTTCTCTCTCCCCGTTCCTCCTCCCTTCTCCTCCCTGCTTCCACCTTTCCCTCCCCTCATTTTGAAAAATAATTGTATTTAACTTCACTCCTTTATTCCTGTAGGAGGAATTAATTTTCTACTTTTTAGTGAAACAATAATGGTAGAGCAGTTCATTTTCAGTGACGTACTCTAATATAAAAGGGCAGTATAAGCATATATGAGTATAAAAGTAAAACAATTTTTCATTAAATCCTTTTTGTATGCCATTTAACTCTCCTATACGCTCAACATCTGTTTTTATCATAATGTCTTTATAATTTTAAAAATTCTTTTGAGTTTTAAGAAATCCTTGCTAAAAACCCTAAATTCTAGAGTAATAATACATACACAGAGCAGCCTAGTTTCATAACCAAACTTCCAACTGGTTATCTGTAGCAGGAGTTGGTCAATTTTTTTAAAGGTCTAGATAGTACACATTTTAGGTGTTGTGAGACACATCGTCTCTATCTCAGCTTTAAAGTCTGCTTTTGTAGAGCAGAAGCAGAAATGAATGAATATGTCTGTATTTCAGTAAAATTCTGTTGACAGAAAAAACAGGTGAGGGGCCAGATTTGGTCCACAGGGCATAGTTTGCTGTCACTTGAGCTACAATCATAGAGCAGGATTGAGTGTAATTTCATTAAATTAGTATTTCTTAGAGATGGATTTTTTTGGTTATACAAAATTTTGTGACAGTGATATGGCACTGATTCTTTAGCATATATCTGATTTTCCTTAAGGTTATTTTAACTGAATATTGTTTTTAGTCTTTACAATGTCTTTAACTCTTTAATATACAAAAGTCTTTAATAAATTTAGTGATTCTTTTAATAGCACTACTAATGGTCTCATATTTGATTTCTATGTATTTTTACAGATACTTGACTGGATTTTTGCATAACTATTTCCTGCTTCCTTCCAAACCAACTATAAGAGAGAAATGTAGCTGTTTGATATACTTAAAACCAAAAGAATTACAATGAATAATTCAACTTTCAGATATACTTTCATTATTATCCAAAGCCAAATGATTAATTGATTTTAACAATAACTGACAGAAAATCAATATGATATAGTTTGTATGTTATACAGATAAGAATTATTCTTAACGTTTGTCCTCTGTATTTGTTACATACATCAGGAATAAGTCTACTCAGTTTAGTATTTATTGGGTAGCCTCTATTTGTCAAGAATTCTGTGAATCATAGATGAAATCAAGATGAGTAATACTTTTTTCCCTTTGAGTCTAATGCAGTGGAAGAGATAAATACTTCTAACACTTTAGTTTAATAGAAAAGTACAGGAGAAGGAGGATTAATTCTTCCTGGAACACAGACTGGAGAAGGTATTGCAGAGAAAATGACTTGTCACATGGATCTGGAAGACGTATAGACTTTTGACAAATAAAGGACAACCATAACAGGTTAAGGGAATACCATAAACTAGGGCATGAAACTGAAAGTGTTCTAGAAAGAGGAGGGTGTGGGTAGGAGTTACTGGAAAAACAGGTTAGAAACCAATTAGGGTCTTGAATGCTATGTCAAAGAATTTTGGAGTTTATTTTCCAGGCAAAGAGTAGGCATAGAAAGTAGGGGAGTGTTTTTATGTCCTTGGCATTATATTTAACATGATGGATTTGTGAGAGACTAAAGCAGAGAGATTAGTTAAGAGGCAGTCAGAATACGTTAAAAAAGAAATAATGAAGCTCAAATGCAGTGGAAATTAAAATTGAGATGAGAGTAAATGAAATAGTATGACATTTCAGAGACGGAATCTGCAGATCCTATTCCTAGAGCATGGAGGTGAGAGGTGAGGACCAGTGGGGAAATCTCTGATTACTCCCCAGTCTCTGCTTGCTGACTACCTGGAGTGGCAGCAAAGATGGGGTGGAGGTTTGGGACATGGGAGGAATAATGACTTTGGCACACAGACTGAAGTGCTTCCAGATGGAAATATGTGGTCAACAATTAGATATAGAGACCGGGAACCTGGGAAGGATCCATGAAGAAAGAGGGATTTGGGAGTTGGCTGCACAGAGATAGTGCCTGGGTCTACTGGAATAGGCTGGGTCATCTTCACAGAAACACAGAGTGAGAAAAAGGGAGGTCCAAGGATGAAACCTTACACACCTGCATTTGAAGAGCCAGAAACTGAACCAGTAAAAAAGATTAGAAAAAAAAAATACAGTCATTTTGGGGAGAGACGCCAGCATAAATATGAGAGGTACTCAAAAAGAAATGTTCAGGGAGTTCCCTGGTGGCATAGTGGTTAGGATTTGGTGTTTCCACCGCGGAGGCCTAAATTTGATCTCTGGCCAGGGGTGGGAGGGATCCTGCATGCTGCTGGTTGCAGCCAAAACACAAAAATAAGAAACTAGTAGATTAATAACTGTGTTGAGGCTGTTCGATGGGTCGTTGTGATGGATTTCAGTGCTTTGAGGAAGAGGATGCACCAGTGTCAAATACGACTTTGCTAGTATTTATTGAAGTAAGTGAAGTTGCTCAGTCATGTCCGACTTTGCAACCCCCTGGACTGTAGCCCACCACGCTCCTCTGCTCAGCCCATGAGATTTTCCAGGCAAGAATACTGGAGTGAGTTGCCTTTCCTTCTCCAGGAGATCTTCCCGACCCAGGGATTGAACCTGAGTCTCCCGCACTGTAAGCAGACGCTTTACCGTCTGAGCTAGCAGGGAAGTCCAGAGAACATAAAACACCGGGGGCTGTATTTTGACACAAGGGATGTATATGTATATTGTGTGTGTGTGGGGAGGGGGGCGGGGTGAGTAGTTTTAAGTGTATGTGTAGGCTAAAGAGAAAAGGTGTTTTCACTTGGGAAAAATGATATGGTACCTATTTTTAACATGAATTTTGTCACAGTGAACCTTAAAAGGATTTCTTATTTCATACATATATTTCTTACCTGAATATGCAGAAAATTACATTTGTTTGATACTTCTCATCCATTACCTCATTTTAACCTTTACAGGTACTCTGAAGTACATAGGTCAGGTGCTATTCCTTTTATTCAGATGACCCTCGATGAGTTAGAGACTGAAATCACATAAGTTGTGATAAAGTAAGATTTGAACCTATGTCTTGTGACCCCAAATCTCATTTCAGATTTTACAGTTAATCAAAGCTATCTAAATTAAAATTTTACAACTTTTTATTATTATCAGTATTCTTATACTCAGTCAAAATTTTGTTGAGGTGCTAGGGTAGATTAAAAAATACAGTTGTAGCCCACGTTTTTTTTAATATCCAGTCAAAGGGGACAATACAACAACAATTTCAATACTGTAATATGTGTTGTATGGTTGTGACAACCTGATACCTTGTTTAATTCTTTTATGAAACTCATGAGAAATTTATATAAAATATCTCATTTCAAAGTAAGAAAGACAAGATAAATATCGGGTACTAACGCATATATCTGGAGAAGAAAATGGCAGTCCACTCCAGCACTATTGCCTGGAAAATCCCATGGACAGAGGAGCTTGGTAGGCTACAGTCTATGGGGTCGCAAAGAGTTGGACACGACTGAGCGACTTCACTTTCACTTTCAACGCATATATATGGAATCTAGAAAGATGGTACTGATGAATTTATTTGCAGGGCGGCAGTGGAGAAACAGACATGAACAGACTTATAGACACAGGTGGGGGAGGAAGGAGAGGGTAAGATGTATGGAGAGAGTAACATGGAAACTTAAATTACCAAATGTAAAATAGATAGCTGATGGGGATTTTCTGTATGTCTCAAAAAACTCAAATGGGCTCTGTAACAACCTAGAGGGGTGGGATGGGGAGGGAGATGGGAAGAAGGTTCAAGACAGAGGGAACATATGTATACCTCTGGTTAATTCATGTTGATATTTAGCAGAAAACAACATTTTGTAAAACAATTATACTTGAAAAATAAATACATTAAAAAAAATACCTCATGTCTTCCAATTCAGACAGCAGTTTCAAACTCATGCAAAATACTCTTGTTTCATGATAGCAATAAGATAAAAGAATAATTCCACTGAGAAAGATGGATAATTTTCCAATTTGTTGCTCTACATTAATCTGTTGAATGCAGAGTATTAGGCAGCCATGTTTTTTGGTACCAAAATATTAAATTCCAAAGCCAAATAAATTATTTTTGAAGAAAATTATGTTTATTTATGACTTTGGATTATCTGTGTCAAAGCGTATAAAGAGAAGTTGTCTCCTTGCAATTTTACTGAGAAGTATTGATTCAATAACTCAGAAACAGACTGTTACTGTTAAATAGTCACATCTTATTGCCTCTACAAGATTCTCATGTTTATATGTTTGTATATAGGTTTGTATTTGTATATAGGTTTCTGGGACTTTCAGGGTGTAACTACAATGATCACTTACTTAGTTTTGTTCTGTTTTCAATCTCAGTACTGCTGCTAACTGCACATAGAAAATACAAGTTGCATTTTAGTGAGACGATAAATTAATTTTTTAAATCAGAGTTCAGGACATCATTTTTTAGAGGTACTAGTTATCAAACTGAAATTTATCTAATTGTAATTTGAAATTCCGAGGGGTAGCATAGTGACTAATTATGCTATACTCCATTGCTTTACAAAGCAATGCAAAAAAATGGTCTTTCCATGATGAGGTAGTAGCTCTGCTACTTTCTCCAAGTAGCTCTGTTCTGTTTCTTGGTATAAAGTTGAACCAGTCTTAACCTATGTGTTTGTACAAAATACTTGTAAAGCTCTTACTTTAGATAGAACTTCTTTACACTTTCAAGTAGATAAAAACATTTAGGAATCCTCACCTGCCTGGGTCTCACTTCTACAGAATCTCCAGTAACTGCTTTTCTGTAAGTAGATTTTGGGAAAGGAAATTCAGAGCAGCTTACTCTGTGTCACATGGCAAACAGATAATACCCATGGATTCAGAAGCTAGAAATAAGAGGACAATGACATATGAATTACATCATTTTATATATCAAAGTGGGACTTTATATTTGTTTTCACCTGGTTTTCCTGAGGTTATCCTACCAATGTATCCATCCTACTTCTTCATGTGAACTTTTAGAGAATGCCATCAATCTGTAGAAGTCCACTCAGTTCTCTGTGTGTTTGTGTGTGTAGACATGGATCTATGTGTGTGCTAAATAGTAAATGAGAAATATCTACGTGCCATGTAAGATACATAGCCTCTTTGCCCTAGCTAGTGTAAATTCACACAAAATTGGATGCAGTGGAATCATAGGTTTCTCTGTATAAAAATTTGTGAATCGTGCAGTAAAGAATGGAAGCATGGTCCCTGTGCTCACTGTAGTGTTTATGGGAACTCTGGCCTAGAGCATGCCCGTTTCCATTGTAGGCAATGTTTTAAACTTTACTTGTGATGGCAAAGATGAGGCAGCTCCTGTAAGGAATACACTGTTCCATGCTAGGTCATCGTGTCACTAAGGAAGAAGAAATCTGCCAGTACTGTTTTTTCTGGATTTAACACATTTAGTTTGGACTCAGTGATCACATGTCAGTTACGTGGAGACAAACTTCTCATACTCTCCCCACAGATGCATCTTCTTTGTAGAGAAAGGTATGCTTATGTCACACCCCGGTGTGTTTGTGTCAGGGGCCTGAGGTGAACTAACTGTCCTTTCTGTATCTGAAGCAAGCTTTTTAATTCTCAGAAGGCTGGGGTGTCCAGTTACTGTATCTTGTTAAGCAATTAAAATTTCTAGCCAATTCAATAGCTTAAACTGCTATAGTCCTTTCTAACAATAGCAACAATAAAAAGGGTACTCATTTCATGAGAAACATTTGAGTGTAAATTAGATTTATTTATAGTGACGACTGAGTTTTGAATTTTCATCCTTCATTTTCTTATTTTTGCATCACTCATTACTACATTTACATCTTACCAGTGCTTCCCTATTCCTTCACTTTCCTTAAGCACGTGTTTTAGTCTGTTAGTGCTCTCAAGCTAATTATCGATGTGTAAGAAATATGTGCAAGAGAGAATTAAGTTGATACCACAAATTCGAGGAGGTTAAAAGGGGAGCCACAGTTTCCAACTGGTCAAGAACTTTAAAAAGGATAGGAGATATAGCCGAAACCAAGATGTCAACTACATTTCAGTAAAATTTTTTAAAAACTAAATTGGCTATACCATTTTACAAGAAAAAGGCAGACTGTTCTAGATAAGAGTATGTTTATTAGACCTAACAATCCCATGTAATGAGCGGTCTTAATTTGATTCCAATGAGAAGAAATAAACTAAAAAACGTATTTTTGAGACAATTGGGAAAAATTTAAATATGGTTGAGGTATTAAATGATGACAGGAATTATTAATTTTTCTAGGTGTTAATGATATTGCAGTCTTGTTAAAAATGTCTGTGTTGATCCTTATTGAACTACGTAGGAGTAAACTGATATGTTATGTGCCAGTTGCTATGAACTATTTTAATAATAAAATGAATATGATACAATAATAATAATATGATGCAAATGTGGCAGTGTCTTGATAATTGTTGAACCTGAGTGATGGTTATCTGGGGCTGTATGGTGGTATTTTCTCTGTTTTCCTGAATGTTTTAAATTGAGCCATAATTTCTTGCCCTGCTAGTAATATTTAAAGTAACATTTCTGTTTTGAAAAAATACGTACATATTTCAGTTTTTTTAAAGCAGAAGATGAACAGTGTCAACTCATTCTTGTACATATATGGTGTGGAGAGTGGAGAGAAGATAGCAAAAATCTGTTGAGCTCTTGTTTAAAAGAAAAGTTTGAGGGTTGTATGTCATTTATATTAACACTGTTCTCTTATATAGAGGGGGAATAATTCACAAAATATCAGACAACAAGGAACTGCCTTTTCTGCTAAATAACAACTATCTTAATAAGCTTACTTTCACCTTTTCTATTATATAAAATGGAATCTGCTTGATACAATAATTACTTTAATGAAAAACTACATGAGTCCATCCTCTGGCATAAGAATAGACTAGGACAGAATAAAAATGTATGGCTTAATAGCAGTTTATGATAAAAGTCAGTGTTTTCCAATGAGAATTAATGGGACTGCCAAAAAAGCTCATGGGATCCCAGGTTGCCATATAGAAGTATACTTCTAGAATAAGCAAAGCAGTGTGTTTTTCTTCTAATAAATTGATTAGACAATATTTGGAGCATTATAATATATTTTGGGAAATAATCCTTGTATAAGGTCAAAGAAGAGTAATACTAATGGTGAGGATAAAAAGCAAGAAAGTTCCAGAGAAACATCTACTTCTGTTTTATTGACTATGCCAAGGCCTTTGTGTGGATCACAACAAACTGTGGAAAATTCTGAAAGAGGTGGGAATACCATAACACCTTACCTGCCTTCTGAGAAATCTGTATGCAGGTCAAGAAGCAACAGTGGACTGGTTCCAAACTGGGGAAGGAGTACGTCAAGGCTGTATATTGTCCTCCTGCTTATTTAACCTACATGCAGAGTACCTCATGAGAAACGCTGGGCTGGAGGAAGCACAAGCTGGAATCATGACTGCCAGGAGAAATATCAGTAACCTAAAGATATGCAGATGACACCACCCTTATGGCAAAGAGTGAAGAGGAACTAAAGAGCCTCTTGATGAGGGTGAAAGAGGAGAGTGAAAAAGTTGGCTTAAAGCTCAACATTCAGAAAACTAAGATCATGGCATCTGGTCCCATCACTTCATGGGAAATAGATGGGGAAACAGTGGAAACAGTGTCAGACTTTATTTTTTGGGGGCTCCAAAATCACTGCAGATGGTGACTGCAGCCATGAAATTAAAAGACATTTGCTCCTTGGAAGAAAAGCTATGACCAACCTAGACAGCATATTAAAAAGCAGAGACAGTTTGCTGACAAAGGTTCGTCTAGTCAAAGCTATGGTTTTTCCAGTAGTCATATATGGATGTGAGAGTTGGACCATAAAGAAAAGCTGAGTGCCAAAGAATTGATGCGTTGAACTGTGGTGTTGGAGAAGACTCTTGAGAGTCCCTTGGACAGCAAGGAGATCAAACCATTCAATCCTAAAAGAAACCAGTCCTGAATGTTCATTGGAAGGACTGATATTGAAGCTGAAGCTCCAATATTTTGGCCACCTGATGTGAAGACCTGACTCATTAGAAAAGACCCTGATGTTGGAAAAGATTGAGGGCAGGAGGAGAAGGGGATGACAGAGGATGAGACAGTTGGATAATGACATCACCAACTCAATGGACAGGAGTCTGAGCAAGCTCCAGGAGTTGGAGACAGACAGGGAAGCCTGGTGTGCTGCAGTCCATGGGGTCACAGAGAGTCGGACATGACTGAGAAACTGAACTGACTGGTGAGGGGACTCAAAGCCAGATTATGTGAGGCATGGTCAAAGGGACTAGAAATGATTAGTTTGGAGAAAAGAAGTCTTATGTGGAATTTAAACACACTCTAGGTATCTGATGTACAAAATGCTGAAGGGATAGAAAGAAAAAAGAACAAGTTAGTGGAAATTATAGAAAGGCAACCTGCCATAGTCCTTCAGTACCCCAGTAAGGCCCCATCTGCTGTTTCCTCCCTGCCACCCTCCCCCCACCAGACCATTTATCAGGGTAGTTTGAAGCAAGCAACCTTGAGGGATAAGTTAGAGATACCACTTTGGAGAAAAGATAGACATGTTTACTACTTACTATAAAAGCAGTGAATTCCCCCAGCTCAGTGTTCTTAACCTAGGACAAAACCCTACTGTGTGCTTATAATATACCTGGGCCCCTCTTTGGTCCCCTCATTGACCTTGTAACACAAGGGAAATTAACTCAAATGTGATGTTTATCCTGCTTGTTAACTATGAATAATGGAATCTTTTGTCTCTGACTCAGACATCCCACATCTTCTGCCAACACTGATGAAACAGTGATAGACTAATTTATTAGTTCATAAGTAGGATTAGATAAATAAATCCCAGACCCAACAAGGGAAAAACACATTAGTTAGTGTGTTCCCTGTTGAGAGGTACTCAAAAGTGGATGCACAAACCTTTATGTTAGAATACTGCATAGACATAGCAAAAACTAAAGCCCCACACTAATTTTCCTTAGTTAATGTCATTCCAGTTGAGTAAATTTTCTTTCTAGGGAACACAGTGTATAGGTTTAGACTTGTCTGTAGAAGACTTTTATTGAGTTATCCCAAGAGAATATTGCTGTATCCCTCCAAGATGAACCATTAGGAAATCCCTATATGATCATGATTCAATGCATCTTTAAAAACCCAACTTCCACCCACTGTCCCTACATATCCCTAATCTCATAAATCTTTATTTGCTAGCAGATGAAGGAAAACTCAAAAAGTATTGTGCCAAAATTTAATTCATCCCTGACTTCTCATCAAAGCTTTTAGCACTCTGGGGAGTCAAGACTTGAATCTTGAATCTCTGCCTTGGCAGCCCTGTTTCTGCCATGTAAGAAGCTAAATATCTCTTATTTGTCTTATTGGAAATTCATGAACTTAAGTTTTATTAGCCTTAGTGAAACTAGTATGTAATGTGGTAAGCACACTCATAATATTTTTCTTTTACTGCTAAAAGCCTCTCATTTATCAGAATACTTTGAAAAATATGTATTAAAATCTGGTCTGGCTTTTGCATGAGTGGTGTGATTCAGGTTTGCATCACATGTGATATCCCTGAACACAAAGTTTTAACACAAGCTTCCTATGATAAGCTCTCACATTCTTTGCCTTTTTCTTTTCGTATGATTTGTGCGTCACTCACATTCATCCACTGGGTGGCGATGTGTACTCAGGAATATTTACTGTTTCTCGTTCCCTCAATCTAACTGAATTTGACATCAGACGTTTTTATTTGGAAAACTGGCATTGTATCAAACCTTATGAAACAATATTACCTGAATTCAAGCTCCTACCTACAGAGACTTTAATAATTTTAATACTTCCTCCCAGCGACTGACCTGACCTGACCATTTGTTCTCAACCACATGCTCCTCCCAATATGTTCACAGACCACACATTTGCAAAACAGATGATCCCTCATGCTCTTCTCAGTCCATGCCACTCTATAATTATTCATACCTCACTCCTTAAACACACATATGCCCTTTCTATATTCCCCTAAACTGTTTTCCACCCCCAACACTCTTAGTTCCCTACCTCTCATTTCTGTGGCTTTTGCCTGATAATGGATTTTCCTCTTTTCCAACTTGTTTCTTGAATATCACATCTCCTTCATAGTGAAATCAAGAGACACATCATTAAGCTCCTATATAACTTGATAGATATCCACTCTGGTTCTTTACTACATCCTAGATAAGGAGAGCAGATTGAGGATATTCAGCCTTGGGAAGTTACGTAGTTGCACTTAACTGTTCAAAATGTAGAATGAGACTAATTAACTAGCTCTATGTAAGATTTTGGGCATCCCTGGTGATTCAGAAGTAAAAAATTTGCCTGCCAAGGTAGGAGATGCAGGTTCAGTTGCTGAGTCAGGAAAATCCCCTGGAGAAGGAAATGGCAACCAACTCCAGTATTCTTGCCTGGGAAATCCCACGGAAAGAGGAGCCTGGCGGGCTACAGTCCATGGGGTCACAAAAAGAGTAGGACACAATTTAGTGACTAAACAACCATGTTCCATTATACATGTACATATCATCTTCTTTATCCATTCATCTATTGACGGGCACTTGGCCTAGTATGTGATCTAATCCTGGAGAATGTGCCATGTATATTTGAAAAGATTGTGTATCCTGCTGCTTTTTTTGTATAGAGTGTTCTATTAATATTAAGCCATTTTGTTTTAATGTGTCATTTAAGGTCTGTGTTTCTTTATTGGCTTTCTGTCTGGATGACCTATCCACTGATGTAAGTGGGCTGTTAAAGTTAATTTCTGTAAGTTCCTGTCAATTTCACCCTTTATATCTGTTAATATTTGCCTCATGGATTTAGATACTGGTGCTCAGAGGTAAAAGAATCCGCCTGCAAAGGAAGACACCTGAGTTCGATCCCTGGGTCAGAAAGATCCCCTGGAGAAGGAAAAGGCAAACCTCTCCAGTATTCTTGCCTGGAGAATCTCATGGACAGAGGAACCTGGTGGGCTATATAGTTCATGGGGCTGCAAGAGAGTCAGACATGACTTAGTGACTAAACAACAACATGTAAGATTTATTTTCAATTTAAGAAAGGGAAAAACTTCCAAGAAATTAAATTTTTTGTCAAGTCTGATTGCAATATGAGAAAACCCACAAAAATTCATATATATGTATATATGTAATTGAAAATAAAATAATAGTAGTTGCATTAGATGGTGAAATTATGGAAACTTCCATTTCTCCTTTCAGCTCTTCTGTATTTTTTAAAATATTTTCTATTTATTTTAATGAACTACACTTTTTTCCTGGAGGAGGAAATGGCAACCCACTCCAGTATTCTTGCCTGGAGAACCCTCATGGAAAGAGGAGCCTGGCGGGCTACAGTCCACGGGGTTGCGAACAGTCAGGCACTACTGAGCAGCTAAGCACATACTTTTTTCAAAAGAAAAAACTATATGTAACTCTGTCTAAAACATATTTATTTCTCTTCCCTGGATTGAAAACCTTTTTCTTTCATATATACTTCTGCCATCTAATTTTCCAAAAGGTACTTAATAGTATTTTGAAATTTCCTTGCACAACCACATGGTGGTGAGTATTTTGGGAGGGTTGGCTCATGCTTTTTTTTTTTTTTTTTTTCTGTTAAAGATTTATTTTAGAACAGCTTTTAGACTTACAGAGAATTGTAAAAAACAAGACAAACCAAAACACAACCACTTTTCCCTATTACTAACATCTTAAATTAGTTTGGTACACTTATTGCAATTACTGAACCAATACTGATACATTATTTTTAACTAAAGTTAGACCTTATTCAGATGTCCTTTGTTTCATGTCCTTTTTCTGTTCCAGGATCCCATCTAAGACACTCCATTACATTTAGTTGTCATATCTCCTTAGGCTTCTCTTGGCTACAAAAATTTCTCAGGCTTTCCTTATTTTTCATGACTTTGGCAGCTTTGAGGAATACTGGTCAGGTATTTTGTAGAATGCCCCTCAACGGGTATTTCTCTGGTGTTTTTCTATTAATTAGACTTAGATTATGGATTTGGGGGAAGAAGACCACAGAGGTGAAGTCATTTCATGGGTAAGTGTTATCCTCATGACTTAGCACAATTGGTCACCTGGCTGAGGTAGTGTTTGTTAGGTTTCTCCATGGTAAAGTCACGCTTTCCAGTCCATGCTTTACTCTTTGGTGGTATGAGCAATTATGCTGGTTCCAAATAGGAAAAGGAGTACATCAAGGCTGTATATTGTCACCCTGCTTATTTAACTTCTATGCAGAGTACATCATGAGAAACGCTGGGCTGGAAGAAGCACAAGCTGGAATCAAGATTGCCAGGAGAAATATCAATAACCTCAGATATGCAGATGACACCACCCTTATGGCAGAAAGTGAAGAGGAGCTAAAAAGCCTCTTGATGAAAGTGAAAGAGGAGAGTGAAAAAGTTGGCTTAAAGCTCCACATTTGGAAAACGAAGATCCGGTCCCATCACTTTATGGGAAATAGATAGAGAAATAGTGGAAAAGTGTCAGACTTTATTTTTGGGGCTCCAAAATCACTGCAGATGGTGATTGCAGCCATGAAATTAAAAGATGCTTACTCCTTGGAAGGAAAGTTATGACCAACCTAGACAGCATATTGAAAAGCAGATACATTACTTTGCCGACAAAGGTCCATCTAGTCAAGGCTATGGTTTTTCCTGTGGTCATGTATGGATGTGAGAGTTGGACTGTGAAGAAAGCTGAGTGCTGAAGAATTGATGCTTTTGAACTGTTGTGTTGGAGAAGACTCTTGAGAGTCCCTTGGACTGCAAGGAGATCCAACCAGTCCAATCTAAAGGAGATTAGTCCTGGGTGTTCTTTGATGCTAAAGCTAAAACTCCAGTACTTTGGCCACCTCATGTGAAGAGTTGACTCATTGGAAAAGACCCTGATGCTGGAAGGGACTGGGGGCAGGAGGAGAAGGGGACGACAGAGGATGAGATGGCTGGATGGCATCACCGACTCGACGGACATGAGTTTGTGTAAGCTCTGGGAGTTGGTGATGGACAGGGAGGCCTGGTGTGCTGCGATTCATGGGGTCGCGAAGAGTGAGACACGACTGAGCGACTGAACTGAACTGATCTGATGCTTACTGAGTAGGGAGTTATGTTCCACCTCTGTGAAGGCAGAGAATCTACATAAATTACTTGAAGTTTTTATGCAGAGGAGATTTGTCTACTCTTCTCCTTTTATTATCTATTCAATTATTTATATTAAAAGAAAACAGAAACACTAATTTGAAAAGAAACATGCACCCCAGTGTTCACAGCAGCACTAGTTACAAGGCCAAAATATGCAAGCAACCTAAATGCCCACTGACAGGTGAACAGACAAAGAAGATGTGGCGCGTAGATGCAACGGAGCGCTGCTGCTGCTGCTGCTGCTGCTGAGTCGCTTCAGGCGTGTCCGACTCTGGGCCACCCCACAGACGGCAGCCCACCAGGCTCCGCCGTCCCTGGGATTCTCCAGGCAAGAATGCTGGAGTGGGTTGCCATCTCCTTCTCCAATGCATGAAAGTGAAAAGTGAAAGTGAGGTCGCTCAGTCGTGCCCAACTCTTCGCGACCCCATGGACTGCAGCCCACCAGGCTCCTCTGTCCATGGGATTTTCCAGGCAAGAGCACTGGAGTGGGGTGCCATCACCTTCTCCGACAATGGAATACTACTCAGCCATAAACAAGAATGAAATAATCGCCAGCTGCAGCAACATGAATGGACTCAGAGGTTATCATACTAAGTGAAGTAAGTCAAGCAGAGAAAGACAAATACCTGATATTACTCACATGTGAAACTGAAAAGATGAAATGAATGAATGAATATAACAAAACAGAAACAGACTCACAGATAAACAGAACAAACTAGTGGTTACCAGTGGGGAGAGGGAAGGGAGGAGGGGCAAGATATATGTAGGGGACTAAGAAGTAAACTACTATGTGTAAAGCAAATAGGCTGCAGGATGTATCATACAACACAGGGAATATAGCCAGTCTTTTATAATAACTTTAAATGGGAGTAAAAACTATAAAAAATTTGAATTACTATGTTGTGCACTTGAAACAAATATATTGTAAATCAATTATACTTCGATTAAAAACAAAATTCAGCCATCCCAATGAAGCTTTTTGTATTTTCAGGACTGATATGTAGCTTCTCTTCTGGCACTTTAGTGGTTCTACATACGCCAACACTGAGGCCCAGAGATCTGGTGACTTCCTTAGGTCACCCCCTAATCAGCAGTATGGAACTGGATGCCTACTCTCTTGACCTTCAGATCAGAGATCTTCCCACCACAGAGCTTTGCTTCATTTAATAACTGACTTATGCATTCAACTCATTCATTTGTTCAACAACAACAACAAAAAATAGCTGAGTAACTGCTCCATACTTGTCACTCTGCTAGGATTTGCAGGTATTTAAATTGTTGGAGAGTTTATACCACTTTAAAAGAATTGAATCTAAAAGTGGATAAATGGCCACCAGGTGTCACAAACCCTCAGACTGGCAAGAACGTTTGTAAGTATTTTATAGGTAACCAATTCAGCTTTTCCTTTCAGACTTTTTTTTTTTTTCAAATTCGGACAGTGAGAATTGGTCTGAATGTGTTATCCAGGTTTATCATTTTCTGTGAAGGTGCTACACATCTTCCAGCCTTCCAGCAAAATCTTTGAGTTACTTTTCTGTTTCACTTCACATTTTACTTATTGAGTCACTGCTTGTTCAAATTGGCTCCTTCCCTCACCTGTAGGTAGTTCATAAAAGCCTCCAATTTGGCAGTGGCAGGGGAAAAACACCTGGGCTGGTCTCAGCCTACTGCAAATTCACTGCCATTTCTGGACCTTGCTTCTGCTTTTCTCTTTCCCTGAAATTCCTCCTCTAAACTCTTTCATTACTGACTCACCAATGTTGAGCAAACTTTTAAGTAGGCATTAAGGTGATGCTAATATAAAAAAGTCCTAAACTATATACTCTCTCCTCACACTGCTATGTCCCTCCCTACCCTTCTGAGGGTAGAGAATATCTTGTTGATAAAATGGTTTTATGAACAAATATATTGAAAGCATTTGCCAGAAACTATGGTAGCCAAATTACCAGCCTTGTAGAGATGGTCAAGAAAGAACATGGTCCTTGGGTTAGGACTGAAGCTAAACAGTGTAAATGGATACAGAGTTAAATATGGTTTTACACAGTGAGATGAAAGGGCATGGTATTTCAAAGTCTGACAATGGATAGAAGGTAGGAGGTATATAGGCAAATGGCCAACATTGGTGTGAAGAAGAAAGACAGGGACGAGATTTTGAGGGCCTTTGAATGACATGCAAAGAAGTGTTATGACTTACATATTGGGGCACTCCAATGTTGGGAGAATTTATGCTTTGGACACTTGGAGTCACTGAAATATTTAGAAAGGGGGATGACACAGACTTGCACTTTAGAAAGGTCATCTGCAACTGTGTGTGGCATAGATTGGAGAAAGGTGGGATCAGATACGAGGCAACCAGCTAGGAAAAGGGCATAGAGCCTGGTTGGAGACGTGAAGGCCTGAGGCAGGGTAGAAGCCAGAAGCTGTCTGAGAGAGGTCAGGGAAGAATCTGACAGATTCAACAGAATTTGATGAGGAATAAGACTTGAGAGTAAAGAGAGTGTTATGTGACCACAGTTTCTTGATTTAGGTCACTGGGTGAGTGGTGATGTCATTAATCAGGGTAGAGGATACAGGAGGCTGAGCAATTCTTAGGAGGTAGTGGTGATGAACGTCTTGAGTCTACTTGAGGACATATTATTCAATTATTTGCACTAATCAGCTTCATACATTATTAATACACAGGTTAGAATGAAAGATTCCATAGAGAAAAATCTCCTGCTGCCATTTATCAGTCAATCAATATGCAGTCAAAAATATTTTAGGGGTTAAGTGGAGTGGGTATTGTAGACCATACATCCCAAACTTTCCAAGACAGTTTTACTTCCTACAGTTTTATTCTCTTTAATAAATACAGGTCATTAAATGTATAATTAATATGATTTAACTTTTATCTCTTGTAAAGACTGTTCTCATAAGTCCATAAATTATTAAAAGGTTTAAGATCTGAGTCCCGTTAGTTAGCAATCCATAGCCTAATCCAGAGGAAGAATTCGACACCCAATGGGAAACCATTTAGTGATAAACAGTAGTATACAGAAAGCATCTGTCTTTTGGGGCAGAGAGGGCTGCACCGAGGAGAAGCTGGAACTGCAGCAAAGCTCTGAAGGCTGAGCAGTATCTGAAAGTCTGACCCTGAGTGAGGAGAGTCACCTTGGGAAAGGAGCCAACCTGGAAATGACCTCACCAAGTCCGAGAGAGATGGAGGCCCATGACCTTTCTTGATTTGTCTTTTGACTCAGCCACAAGGAGAGGCTGCTGGGTGCTGCTGCTGCTGCTAAGTCGCTTCAGTCGTGTCCGACTCTGTGCGACCCCATAGATGGCAGCCCACCAGGCTCCCCTGTCGCTGGGATTCTCCAGGCAAGAACATTGGAGTGGGTTGCCATTTCTTTCTCCAACGTGTGAAAGTAAAAAGTGAAACTGAAGTCGCTCAGTCGTGTCCGACTCTTAGCGACCCCATGGACTGCAGCCTACCAGGCTCCTCCGTCCATGGGATTTTCCAGGCAAGAGTACTGGAATGGGGTGCCATTGCCTTCTCCTGCTGGGTGCTGTGACTCCTATTTCTGTGTTCCTATATCCATCTCCTCCGCAGGATTCACTATGTGATCATTTTTCTATGGTAGAATGAAAATTTCTAGTTGTGTGGATTCCAGGGTTTCTTTTTTTCACCCCCTTTCTGGCTTTTTCCCATTTGCATCTCGTTCTGAATTTTAGCTTTTCTGACCTGAGTCCTAAAAGCTTTTGCTAGGTTGTAGGATTCCCTAGTCACTTTAGTCTCTACTTTGGGTAAGATTCCTGTTTTCCTGTGATGTATACACACAGTCTTTTGAGGCAGTGTTACTGGAATTCCCATTAGAGTTAACTGTATAACAGTGAGGTGTTCTTCTAGCATAATGGATAGATAAATGTGTGGTACTGAAAAATCCATAATGTAAGGAAGATACGTAATAGTGACTCCTGCACAGAGGCATCTGATAAGTTTTTGTAAATGAATTAATTTTATATAATAACCTATTTAAAAAAGAACACATCTTTTCTGTTCTACACTTTAAAAAAAATTTACCTGTTTCATTGCAGCATGCAGGGTCTCAGTAGTTGCCACATACAGCATAGTTGCCCCATGGCATGTGAGATCTTAGTTCCCCGACCAGGGATCAAACCCACATTCTCTGCATTGGAAGGTGGATTCTTAACCACTGGAGAACCAGGAAAGTCCCATATTATATACTTTTTAAAAGCACTTTTTACCATCAGAACAACAAATACAGTAGAGGCTTCAGAGACACATGGTGAGGTCATGCTTCTGAGACGATTCCTCTGGCTTTTCTTAAGTCAAGCTCCGACTCCCGAGGCTGTGAGAGCAGGTGTGGGTCAGAGGCCTTGTGTGTCAACCCCCTTCTCTCCAGGGTCCCTAGCTCAGGGATCTGTAAAAAGTGTATCAAAACATTATTCCAAGTGGCTGGCTCCACTTCAGCTATGGTGTTCTAATGGGAGTTCTGAACACTCTGAAAACAGTCCATTCTTTAAGGTTGATGAACATTCCTTTTATAATTTGCTGACGCTGTGTGTTGGACAAGCTACTAATATATCTGATATAGCAAAATTAAGATTCAGCTAGCTGTATTCTGGTGGTTGATCATAAATCCAAAATTGGCAAATTCCAATTAATGAGGTTTTATTATCCACATATACACATGTGTATGTATATAGGGTTACATGTATGTAAATAAGGATAGCAATTTAGAACTGAAGGGACACAGAAAAATGAATTCTGTTTAAAGCCTACAATTTTGCAGATGAAGAGATCTGTGACTGGTAAATTGTTCTTCTTGTACCCGAGAGACTAGCTCTATATTTAAACACAATCCAGAAATAGCCTCCTTCACAGGCGTAATTTGCTAAGACTCCATGACTCCACTGAGCACATACATGTTATGTAATGCTCTTCGTCCTATCAGCTGTGTCTTCTCTTGCTGTAAGTCTCCAACCACTTTGAAGACAGATTTTATCTTTTTACAATCTTCATTTATCTTTTTCCCAGTCTCTCCCCATGTCTGGTACTGGACCGAGCATCAGTCAAGCCAACAGGCAGCCATGATCCTGCACTGAAATTAAGGAAACACGCGGTCATCTGATAGATTTCTTGGGAGCTTTGCAAATCTTCTTGTCCAGTACATCTGACAGCTTCCCCAGTTAACCTTGTGTGCTGTTTGAAGTGCTGTGGTCTTCACTCTTCTCCTGATAGTGGGAAGCTCTGCCCTTATGACAGGGCTATTCCATCCCATTGTTTCCCCACCCTAACACCAACAATTGCAGGGGACTGCACTGGGTTTGCCGTTCTCTGGTTTGGATACAATTTAGAATTGTTGCCACTCACCAGCCCTCTTTTAATGGTGCCCCTCCGCTCAATATCCTCCATTCAGGCAACTTGAGTGGTAAATAACACAGCAGCCCATGTAATCCCACCCTGAGATCTAAAGCTATTGCTTGCCTGGAACTGTTACATAAAATAAACGGGTGTTGAATAATTTGAAAGAGTGAATGTGGATATTATTCACTCAACCAGTATTTATTGAGTACCTAATATATCACACAGTGTAGTAAATAGCAGAGACATCATTTTGCTGACAAAGATCCATACAGTCAAAACTATGGTTTTTCCAGCAGTCATGTACTGATGTGAGTGGAGGACCATAAAGAAGGCTGAGCACTGAAGAACTGATGTTTTCAAATTGTGGTGATCTTGTTGAGAGTCCCTTGGACTGCAAGTAGATCAAACCAGTCAATCCTAAAGGAAATCAACCCTAAATATTCATTGGAAGGACTATTGCTAAAGCTCTAATACTCTGGCTACCTGAGGCGAAGAGCTGACTTACTGGAAAAGACCCTGGTGCAGGGGAAGATTGAAGGCAAAAGGAGAAGCAGGTGGCAGAGGATGAGGTGGTTAGATAGCATCACCAACTCAGTGGACGTGAATTTGAGCAAACTCCAGGCGATAGTGGAGGACAGAGGAGCCTGGCATGCGACAGTCCATGAGGTCACAAGAGTTGGACACAACTTAGCAACAACAGTGGCTCAGATGGTAAAGAATCTGCCTGAAGTGCAGGAGACCTGGGTTCGACCCCTGGGTTAGGAAGAACCCCTGGAGAAGGGAATGGCTACCCACTCCATTCTGGCCTGGAAAATTCCATGGACTGTATAGTCCAGGGAGTCGCAAAGAGTCTGACACGACTGAGTGACTTTCACTGAAACTAGCAACAACAACAACAACCACCTAATACATACGATGCCAGATCCTTTTCTAGGTGCTGGAGACACAGCAGAAAGCAAGATCAAATTTCTGCCCTCATGGAGTTTACATTCTAGCAGGAAGGGCACAATAAACAAATAAATTAACAGATATATAATATAAAGTCAGTGCTTAAGAGTTAAGTGCTGTGAAAAAACAAGAAGCAGGAGAAGGGAATGGAAAGTGACATCACTAATCAACATCTCTAATCATCAGGGAAAAATAAATCAGAACCTCGATGAGTTATCACCGACACTGTCAGAATGGCTATTATCAAAAAGACAAGATATAACAGGTATTGGCGACAATGTGGAAAAAGGGAACTCTCGTGTACTGCGCGATGTCCATGTATAGAGTTTTCTCTTGTGTTGGTGGAAGAGGGTGTTTGCTATGACCAGTGCATTTCCTTGGCAAAACTCTATTAGTCTTTGCCCTTTTTCATTCCACATTCCAAGGCCAAATTTGCCTGTTACTCCAGGTGTTTCTTGACTTCCTACTTTTGCATTCCAGTCCCCTATAATGAAAAGGACATCTTTTGGGGGGTGTTAGTTCTAAAAGGTCTTGTTGGTCTTCATAGAACCGTTCAACTTCAGCTTCTTCAGCGTTACTGGTTGGGGTACAGACTTGGATTACTGTGATATTGAATGGTTTGCCTTGGAAACGAAGAGAGGTCATTATGTCGTTTTTGACATTGCATCCAAGTACTACATTTTGGAGTCTTTTGTTGACCATGATGGCTACTCCATTTCTTTTAAGGGATTCCTGTCTGCAGTAGTAGATATAATGGTCATCTGAGTTAAATTCACCCATTCCAGTCCATTTTAGTTCGCTGATACCTAGAATGTCGACGCTCACGCTTGTCATCTCCTGTTTGACCACTTCCAATTTGCCTTGATTCATGGATCTAATATTCCAGGTTCCTATGCAATATTGCTCTTTACAGCATCAGACCTTGCTTCTATCACCAGTCGCATCCACGACTGGGTGTTGTTTTTGCTTTGGCTCCATCCCTTCATTCGTCCTGGGGTTATTCTCCACTGATCTCCAGTACCATATTGGGCACCTACCAACCTGGGGAGTTCCTCTTTCAGTATCCTATCATTTTGCCTTTTCATACTGTTCATGGGGTTCTCAAGGCAAGAATACTGAAGTGGTTTGCCATTCCCTTCTCCAGTGGACCACATTCTGTCAGACCTCTCCACCATGACCTGCCCATCTTGGGTGGCCCCACAGGCATGGCTTAGTTTCATTGAGTTAGACAAGGCTGTGGTCCTAGTGTGATTAGATTGACTAGTTTTCTGTGATTATGGTTTCAGTGTGTCTGCCCTCTGATGCCCTCTTGCAACATCTACCATCTTACTTGGATTTCTCTTACCTTGGACGTGGGATATCTCTTCACGTCTCCTCCAGCAAAGTGCAGCCGCTGCTCCTTACCTTGGACGAGGGGTATCTCCTCACCACCGCCCCTCCTGACCTTGAAGTGGAATCACTCCTCTAGGCCCTCCTGTGCCCGCGCAGCCACCACTACTTGGACATGGGGTTGCTCCTCTCGGCCCCACCCCTGAGCTCGCACTTGGGGTAGTTCCTCTTGGCTGCTGCCCCTCGGGCATGGGGTCCTCCCGGCTTCTGCCCCTGACCTTGGACGTGGGTAGATCCTCTCGGCCACGCTTGTGCGCCGTCACAGCCACCCATGCTGTGAAGAAAGCTTAGCTCTGAAGAAATGATGCTTTTGAACTGTGGTGTTGGAGAAGACTCTTGAGAGTCCCTTGGACTGCAAGTAGATCCAACCAGTCCATTCCAAAGGAGATCAGCCCTGGGTGTTCTTTGGAGGGAATGATGCTGAAGCTGAAACTCCAGTACTTTGGCCACCTCATGCGAAGAGCTGACTCATGTAAAAGACTCTGACGCTGGGAGGGATTGGGGGCAGGAGGAAAAGGGGACGACAGAGGATGAGATGACTGGATGGCATCACTGCCTCGATGGACATGAGTTTGAGTGAACTCTGGGAGTTGGTGATGGACAGGGAGGCCTGGCGTGCTGCAATTCATGGGGTTGCAAAGAGTCAGACAAGACTGAGCGACTGAACTGAACTGAACTGTGTACGTCAGATGAAATTGTAAATTGATGCAGGCACTTTGTAAAACAGTGTGGAGGTTTCTCAAAAAGTTAAAAATGAAAAAAAGAAAGAGGCATTGCCCTTGAACAGGAAGTCATGATTATTATTGTGACAAATGTTACTGAGAGATCACAGGTCATTTATTGAGTGTCTTCCATTTGTTGGGCATTCAAAATTAGAGATGGGTAAAACACAGGCCTTGACTTCAAGAAGCTCCAGGACAGAATTATGAAAAAATCAAAATGTCAGGGAATGAATGCAACAGAAGCATTTACAACTCTCCAAGCTTGCTGCTCTTGTTCCCACTTTATACATGAGATACCGAGACTCAAGATTAAATGATTTGTTCAGTGTTCTACAACAGACAAAACTGAAATCCAGCATGGAGATAGGGAGTTAAAACCTAAACCCTTCCTGTCATTCCATACAACCTTCTTCAGAAAGCGAGAGCAGAGGGGATCCAGCCCAGTGCCTCACTGGATGCTGGAATCCTTGCATCCTTCAGCAGAAAGCCAACATCTTGGTGAATTTGGTCATAGATGATGAATGTAAAATGGAGGATTACATATGCTTTGTCTTGGTTTATAAGTGTTCTTTTTACCCATTGACAGGTTGTCCATCAAACTAGCATTTGTAATATTAAGTAGTAAGCTAGATTTGCATACTTATCCTGGGCTAGTAGAAATATGAGGTGTCCTCTGAGGGTATGTTGGTCAGTTTTCAAAATATCTTAGTCATAGGTCATAGCCTTTTAGTGAATTGGATTTTTGTTAATATGATGATGATAGTATTTTGATGATAAAGGGAAAACTGAATGGATCATTAGGTCTTCCATTCCTGAGAAGTAAGAAGTATTGTGGACAGTCATATGGTATCCTGAGAGCTAGAGTGTATGTGCAATTATAACTTCCAGCTCTGTTAGCCACTGTGGAGCTATTACCATAATGTTCTATATCAGTATTTATTAAGGGTACCATAACAGTTTAATATGAAATGGCTCTTCATACTCATTCAGAAAAATATCCATGAGCTAAATGTTTCCAGAACATTTACCATAACTCTCTTAAGGTAAATTATAGGTACCATACTATTGTTCCTGTGTTAAGAAAGAGAAATCCAACTAGAGGAGGAAATAAAAATATGCAGTTCACTTGGGTACAGTAATAAGTCATTGGAAAAGTCCAAGGTAGGACAGAATCCTAGTGACTCCTAGCCTGGAGTAATAGAGCTTTAGTTTTTAAAACAAACTTTTGGGGAATATGAAGGGCACAAAAACAAACCTGACCACCAAGACTTAATTTTGTGTGGCCTATTGGAGAGAAAGTTAATGAGCACATTCAATGCTCCAGCAAGAACTGGGGTAATTATGAAAACTAGAAAGGATTAGAAAGCTTGATCAATCGGGACAATGCTTTTGTGCCATTGTTTTACACTAGAGGTGTTTGCATTTTGTTTATTTCTTATAGTGAGTTTTGTATTGTCTATTTGAGGTCTGGATTTTGTTTTACTTCAGTTCTAGTTAGCGTAATGCTGAATGACAGTATTCTGTTACTTCAATTCTCCCCTCCTTTCCAGTTTCCAAGCCCTTCCATGGAAACTCAGTATTGAAAGTCTGTCTCGGGAGTGGGTTGCCGTGCTCTCCTCCAGGGGATTTTCCCAACCCAGGGATCGAACCCACGTCTCTTGTATCTCCTGCAAAGGCAGTCAGGTTCTTTACCACTAGAACCACCTTGGAAATCCCTTTACTAACAAAGGCCCTGGCAAATCTGCAGGTGTCCCTCCCCCACCTTGATGATGGAGCATTGGAACCAAGTTGAGCCTATTATTCAGGTAGCCTTCACTCTTGAATCTGCTGGAACACACTTTCAATTGACCTCTGGTGGAATCTGGAAAATAATGACAAGGAAAAAAAAAATCACCCAATGCAGGTCTAGATACTCAGAATATTTTATTTACAGTGGGCAAATTCCTTACAGTTTTAGGAGCTCTTCCCACGTGTGTGTTTGATATAGAAACAGGATCTCAGATGTTTCTCTCTCTGGAGAGGATATTTATTGACATAAAAGAAAGGCAAGGTTAGAATGGTTTGTCTATGAACCTGTGTGAGCAAGCCCCTGGTATAAGGAACTATATCTATTAGGACCTATTTATTATTACTGTCTAGCAGTTAGGGTCTATTCTATTTTCTTTTTATTGTTTTTTTTCTTTTGTCTTATTTTTTAAAAGAGAAGTAGATGGAAAAACATATGGCCCTCTTCCTTTGGATCAGAAGGTAAACATTCTCTCATCATGGAGCAAAAATTATTTGGGAAAGAGTAAATTAAAAAGTTAGAACAATTTGAGATGGGAACACTCAGCCTATTTCTTTGCCAATAGTGGATATTACCTCATGACTATGTTTGGAATTTTCCTCAGCCTGTTTTTAAGGGCTGGAATTGATCAATTTAAGCATTTCCATCACACCAAACTTGATTTCTCTCCATCTGAATTTCATATAGTTGCTTCTAGCTAGAAGGTAATTTGTTTGGCTCATTATAAAAAATGTTGAAATAGCCAAAGTTTCCAGAATCATTTCTATATTTTTTCTTTCTTTTGGTAAAACCAAATTGCTTAGCCAATTGTCCAATTTAAATTAATTTCCTATGAGGGAAACTTCTTCTAATGGTGAAGGTTCTTAATTTACTTGGACATCTTTAGATATATTGGGTTGGCCAAAAGGCTAATTTTCCATAATCTTATGGAAAAACCTAATGAACTTTTTGGCAAACCCAATAATTTGATTATTTCATGATGGTTAGACTTTTCTTTCCTTTGGACCAACATCTATTCTGTGACTTTTCCCTTTCTGTACTTTTTTTCTACTCATTATTCAGACAGTTTTGCTCTTGTAGTATCATACTATTTTAATCACTGTAGCTTTGTAATATATTTTGAAATTAGGATACCTCCACTTTATTCTTCTTTCTCAAGATCTCAGAATCAAAATAGCTTTGGTTATTCAAGATCTTTTATGACTTCATATGAATTTTAAGATTTTTTTTTCTATAAAAAGATACCATTGGGATTTTGATGGAAATAGTACTGAACCTGTAGATTGCTTTGGATAATATGGATATCTTAACAATATTGAGTCTGAACATGGGGTGTTTTCCATTTTTTGTGTTTTTATTTTCTTCTTTCTTCAGTGTAGTTCAGTTTTCAGTGTACAAGTTTTTCCAACTATTTGGTTAAGTTTGTTTCTAAGTATTTTATGCTTTTGATGTTACTGCAAATGGGATTGTTTTCTTTTTGTATATTTCATAGTTAATATAATAGAAATGGAACTTGTTTTTTTAATTAATTAATTAATTTTAATTGGAGGCTAATGACTTTACAATATTGTAGTGATTTTTGTTGTATGGAATTTGTTTTTGTCTGTTGATTTTCTATCCTGCAGTTTTCCTGAATTCATAATTAGTTCTAAGATTTGTGTGTGTGTGTGTGTGTGTGTGTGTGTGTGTGTGTGAAATCTTTAGAATTTGCTGTATATAGGAGCAAATTATCTGTAATCAGAGATGCTTTTCCTTTTTCCTTTCTGATTTGGATGCCTTTTATTTTTCCTTGCCTAATTGCTTTAAGACTTTCCATACTATGTTGAACAGAAGTTTCACCACTATATTTCAATCAAACACCAGTAATAGTGATTTGATCTCTTATATATTTTTTCTTTTTCTCTTTCTCTCTGTTGCCACTTTGGTTTTCATCACTTCTCTCTGCAACAGCCTAACTGATTTCTTTCTGATCCTACGTTGCTCCTTTTGATTTTTACACCTCTCAGTGGAGTGACATTTCAGTAATAAAAATGCTCCCTTTCTTAAACACATGTTATATATTCCTTTAATTTTTAGGACAAAAATAACATTTTCTTTTTTTGCTTAGCATGTAAGGCCCTTCATGATCTGATTTTGTCTTTTACCAGCCCTTCATACAAAGCATTTACCAAGTAGAACTCCTATCATCTTCTAAACATTGTGTGCTTTCCCACCCCTGGTCTGTGGTCAAGCTTTGAACATTACAAGGTCTTTTTCAGATCATCTTCTCTGGATCTGCCTCTTATCCTTCGACTCGTTCATCGTCAGTCAGTTCAGTGTCACTGTCTCCCATTTTCATTCAGATGTCCCTCTTCTGTGCTCTTATAGTGTCCATATCACATATCTTTTAAACTAGACCACTTGCATCTAGAGCTGTTACTCTATGCTTTTTTAGTATATTTTCTACTATGAAAAGTGAATTAAGTGCAAGTGTTAGTCACTCAGTCATGTCTGACTCTTGGCGACCCCATGGACTGTAGCCCATGATGCTTCTCTGTCCATGGGATTCTCCAGGAAAGAATACTGGAGTGAGTAGCCATTCCCTTCTCCAGGGATCTTCCTGACCCAGGGATCAAACCTAGGTCTCCCTCATTGCAGGCAGATTCTTTACCACCTGAACCACCAGGGAAACCCATTTTCTACTATAGTCACTGATTATTTTTACATTCTAACAAAATAAAATAATTGAGGGAATACCTATTGAGGGAATTGATAGTATTGGGCTGCAGAAGAGAATGGTGTGGAGGGGTGAGGTGGGCAATACAGAGGGGATGGATCATGATACCTGTTTCCACACCTGAGAGCTTTCCTAATGGAGGGTTTATAAAGCCATCTGGGGGATACTGCAGGGGAGCAGACTTTCTCTTGATATAGGAAAAATGAGCAGTGTTGTTTGAATAAAGAATAGACTACTGGGTCACGAGGATGTGAATAATTCACTTATGGGTCTGTTTAGAGAAATATTGGACTGTGTCTTTTGATTGAGTATGTTTTCTCTTGAAGGAAGGAATTCAGCCTTTTCTGGAGGCCTAGGTCAGATGGCCTATGAGGTTTCTTCCTAATGTTTAAAAAAGTATATATTCATTCATTTATTTTTGGTTGTGTGGGATCTTAGTTGTAGAATGTAGGAGCTTTCCATTGCGGTGTGAGGGCCCTTTGTTGAGGTAAGGAACATAGGGGAAATGTCTGTACCTTCCTTTCAAGTTTGTTGTAAACCTAAAGCTGCTCTAAAAAGTAATGTATGTAAAACAGCCTCGTCACACTTATACCCTGAGAACAGACTGACCTACCTAGTACCATTCAGAAACTATCAGTATAGGCAAAGGATTTACTGCACAAGTGTTTGATGGGGCGGCTTCCCGATGTCTGCGTTTCACTCTTTTCCTCATCAGTAGTATCCCATTCCTGATGGCCAATATTTCATAGTACAATGGTCAAGGAACAATGTTTCATGTATCCTAAGATGCCTGTCTCATTCTACCTTGTGTTATTAGCACATTGCTTTTTTTTTGTGCTTGAATATCCACCCAATTAGATACTGAATGATGTCTTCAATTTTCATTTACCATCTGCAGCTTTCATATCTGTCCTTAGCAAGGATTCCATAAGTGATTGTTAAGCTGAATTGAATTTAGGTGACAGGACAAAACAGATTCAGCTAATTCATTCTAAAATAATGTAGTATCTACCAGAGGGATGAAAATAGGAAAAAAAAAAAAAAGAAAGAAAGAAAGAAAAACCTGAACATGGGATCTCAGGATACTCTGGCATTTCAGTTCCTGAAACGTGGCAAGTGGATAGTACTGGCCGGTTGGCAAGGGAGAAATGCCCATCACAGGGTGGGGAGGTGAGCACTACAGCTGAGAGTCACAGCAGGCACAGGGGGCTGAGCACCTCCGTCCCAACTTAGCCTTAAGTGGTCCTCAGTAGCGTCTGACAGGCAGAGCCCCCCTGGGGATCCAGGAAATGTTGCAAACACAGGGAATTCAGTCCATTGTTAATGTTGGCTAGATTACACACAGTATGAGTTTAAATGCCAGAATTCACAAAGCAAGAATGTTTCTGTCTTTTTCATAGGCATCTAAAAATGGTATTAGCTACCAAAAACGAAGAGAGAAACCACCAGATTGTCCAAGAGGAGGAGAAAAGATTTTGATTCCTTTTCTTTTTTTTTCTTACAGATTTTTTTATGGCTCACAAAGCTATGCTCATCAATCCTTTGGTGTTGACAGCAAGGTATCCCACAGTATCTACCAGGTAGCTGTTGACCTGTAAATCATCCACCTTCTCTCCCAGACTTATTGCCTCTGGGGAGCCCCTGCATGGCAGCCTCCAGCTTGGAGCTGAAAATAATTGCTGATCTTTATAAAGGCACAGAGAGGCCTGAGGGAAGGAATACTGGACCTAGAGAATAGTGGCAGTGGTACAAAAGGGGCTGACCAGTCTGTATAGTAATCTTTTTCTAAAAAATTCAATTGCAAGCCTTCCCAAGTCTGCACATCCAGTTCTGTTGGCTTGTTATCTGCGGCAGCAGAGATCAGATATGATGACAAAGCTATGTGAACCCTGGGTGGAGAGACATTCCCGTGATGTGCCCTGTGGGACTTTTTCCTTCCAGCTGACAGCATCGTCTGTTACAAAAAAAAAAATAAAAAAATAAAAAAATTGTGCTTCTAATCAAGACTGAAGCTGAGAAATTGTCCTGACAGGGATGGAAGCTGTAGCATGCATGGCCTGTTAGATTTGCATTCTTTGTTCAGTGGGACGTAAAGTCACTACCAACAAATTGAAATACCAAGGCTAGTCTCTCTGACTTTCCTAAACACAATCACTCCACCCTCCACATGCATGCCTGCAGATACACACATCCACATTACTACTACAGTCAAGTCTTTTTTTCTTTTTAGTTTCAGGTGGAATCAATCAATCAATTTCTCTCTGTGTATCTGTCTCTCTCCAATACTTCCCTGACTCATGGCTGATTTTCCTTCCAGATTTGGTTTGTTTTAAATTCAGGACAACCTTGATAAAATAAAGACACTTTACCACTAAGGAGATTTGGGGGAAAGAAAATAAGCCTCTGTCCTTAAAGGAAATAGCAAAAGTTGAGTCAAAAAATTTTTTTGAGTGGGCATTAATTGCAGAAATAAGTGAGCGTTTCCCCACAATGATTAATTTGAAAGGGACAAGAGTTATCTACAGTATACAGTCTGATGCTTTTGGTAAGGGAAAAAAACAGCCTCCTTACTTTATAATGACAGCTTGTGTTTTAGGTCTCTTCCTAAAGTGGGGATGTTGCCAAGGCAATAGCTTGGCAATCTTCTACATGGCTGCTTTTTACATTAATCCACACAGGCTTCACGGATGTTAATCTTTATTACACACCTATGTAGTCCAGAAGGGCAGAATCTTTTTAGTCTGTCTTTCATGAAGAATAATAGAAAACAAATGTTTCTGGTCTCGCTTCTCCTTTCCAGGACACACTGTCAGTGACCAAACCTTGGACTGTGACATGGCCTTAGGACCTCAGCCCAGGACTGTGGAGGAAAGAGAGCAGGAGGCCTAAAGGGGATGAATGTAACAAGCCAGAGCAAGGACACAGCTGATGGGCAGAGCTGCAAGGTCTGCCACTGAGAACACACGGAGGCAGCGGGCAGCAGCCCAGAAGGAGCCAGAGCCAAAAGTCACAGTTAGCAAAGCTCAGAGCCAAAGCACAAGACAGGAACCAAAGAAGCAGTCAACACTGGGCAGGAATGTCCAGTGTCAGCATTCAGCAAGTGCCCTCGTGACTGCCCTCAGTGCAATGGCGCTTCCTTACCCCCGATGTGGGCAGCTCCTTTGGAAAGCAGCCACTGCAGCTGGGCTTGGGGGTGCAATTAACCTTGGAGTCAGGGTGAGCTGCTTACACTTTTACTAGCTTTCCACTATGAGGAGACAGAGCAGAGACAAGATCTTTATACCTAAGATGTCTCTGGAGTCATAAAATTCACCAAAGTGAACTGTATGGAGGCAGGGCTTAGACTAGGGTGGGCGAGTGAGGTGCCAAGGGTATCAGACTTAAGGGCCATTCGCTCTTGGAGTCATACAGATGCAGGCCACTGGGACTCAGAGAGGGGAAGGCGCCTCCCTACCCAAGGCTGAGCACACTGGCCCTGACACCCGATGGCCTCTGTTCTTTCTGAAGAGTATTTGCTTCAAGAAGAACAGAGAGGGACTTCCCTGGTGGTCCAGTGGTTAGGAATCTGCCTTCCAATGCAGGGGACATGGGTTCGACCCCTGGTCTGGGAACTAAGATCCCACGTGGCTTGGGACAACTAAGCCCACCAGCACCGCAACTAGAGAGACACCCACACCCTGCAACGAGGACCACATGCACTGCAACTAAGACCCAACACGGCCAAATAAATGCTAAAAAAAAGAACAGAGAGAAAGCTACTGAGAGACTTCAGCAAATACTTACTGAATGAATAGATAATGAATTAAAACTGACAACAGGGAGAACAGGACTCACATGAACCCCATGAAAATACTCAGTGTTCTTCATTCTAGTTCCACCTGGTGATAAACAGACTTGTTTTATTTTACATACTAACTTTTTTGAATCAATATCTATGTTAAGCGCCCACAAGCTTTACCTCTGAAACTTATCATTTAAATCACTTTAATTGATTCTGATCCCAACCAAGTAAGATTTGTTAGGAAAGAACAAGTACAAGAGAAATAGCATAAAACTTCATCCAAGAAGACTTATTCATCAGTTTTGATTTGCGTTGGTTGTGAAGAGCTCCCTCACATCCATATTCTAAATGGAAACAGGAGTTCCTTCAATTTTCCATTCAAGAGAGATTTTCTTTCTCCCTTTTTTCCCCCCACTGGGCTCCACAGATTGGGCTGTCTTCTCTCAGCTTCTGGGGCTGTCATCTGCCTCCGGGGTTTATAGTTGCTGACAACAAGCTTCAATAATTCATGAGGAACAGGACTCATTTTCTCAGTTGGTTCAGTGATACAAAGCAGGTTAAAAACATGCTTTTCGTCAGTGAAATAAGTCGAGAGGAATCAGAGACAACCTGCGAGGAGTAATATTGAAGGAGTTACTGCTGTGAAATGTTTTCCCACCAAAGCACAACCGGATAAAACCAGAAACACACCGGGGTCTCACCAGTATCCTTGAATCTTGCTTGCCTGGTGACTGTACTCAAGACTCCCCTGTCCTGCCTCCAGAGTATGGAGTTGATTTACTGTGGCCCTCAAGGTTTGAGAAAGGGAAATCTAAAGACAAAATGAAATTCTAAATTCACTCACTCAATTTATAACCTTTTGCTTGCATTTGTCTGCTAATTATGTTAGTAAGATGTTTCAGTTCAATTCAGTTCAGTCGCTCAGTCGTGTCCGACTCTGCGACCCCATGAACAGCATGCGAGGCCCCCCGTCCATCACCAACTCCCGGAGTTACGTAGCAACTAATATGCATTGTTTGTTTAACTCTCTTCAAAAGAAGATGCCTTTTATATCTGCGTGGTCTCAGACAATAGGTCAGGAAGGAGAAGGCCACACAGCCTTGACACTGACTCTTCAGAGAAAGAGCCTCCTGGGGATGTGCTGCTTCTCAGGTGTCTTTAATACTACATGTAAAAGTTCTGTGTCAGGCTCAAGTCCCCAGACTGGCCTCATCCCAGAGGAGGCTGAAGCCTGCCAGGGCTTTCCACGTCCCGATTCTGTTGATCGATTCTGCTCATTGAAATTCAGCAGCAAAAGAAGCTACCTGATCCCTGCAGCCAGCTCCTCTTCCTGTGTAAACAGGACCGTGGCTCACAGGCATCATAAACCACGGTTTCCATGGCCAAGTTCAATACTCTGGTTCCTCTCTGAAGCCAATAACCAGACCCCTCCAGATGAAGAATGTGTTTATTTAGATTCATGCAGAAACCAAAGTAGAAAGAAGGGTGGGTGAGAAAATCCTATAGCGGTCTTTGCAGCTGAGCTGAGAGCCGCTTCGTGGAGCCTGGCTGACCATATCAGCGGCCATGTACACATAGGACGCCCTTTGCATGACCTTGGCAGGTCTTGCCTTTTCAGTTTGATTTCGGCATTAGTGGTTTTCCTAGATTTTTCTTCCTTGTCTTTCCCACATATCTCATATTATTATCAAGAGTGTATTTTGGAGAGACTGGTCCTAGTCATTAAGTGAAAAATTATGCTTTTGAAGAGTGTATTTGTAATGAAATATTGCAAGGTTCACTATCTGGAAATCAGGTGACATCTGCTATGTCCTTATATATATATCAGGACATATAAATGTACACAGATATACAGATAGATGGGTTTCCCTGATGATTCAGTGGTAAAGAATCCACGTGCCAACGCAAGAGAAGCAAGAGACGTGGGTTTGATCCCTAAGTCAGGCAGATCCCCTGGAGTAGGAAAGGGTAACCCATTCTAGTATTCTTATCTGGAAAATTACATGGACAGAGGAGCCTGGTGGGCTACAGTCCACATGGCAGCAAAGAGTCAGACATGACTGAGCAAGTGAGCACACATATAGACAGACAGTTCTAGATGTAAAATATTAACTCTATTTATATGAAGTTTTCTTTAGGTAAGTAAATATAACCTAACCTTGGTTCCACTTGGCTTTTGGCAAGAGGTTGGTATCTTGTTTTTCATCCAATTGGCAAATGCACATAATTAATAAATGAGTTTAAAGGATATGATTTCTCCTTTTGTTTTCTTTAACATGCAATTTGAGATTGGAATAAAACAGAATGAATATCAGTGGAGGCCCAAAACCTTCCATAAACTTTAACAGGATAAGTCTGTGGTAGTTGGAACCCTAGGCCTGGAGGTTTACACTGATCCAGAAATTCCAGCCATCAAAATCTGACTTTTTTTTTTTTTTTTGGTTCTCTATAATATTCTGAAGCTTGTGGTATTCCTCAAAAGGTAGCCCCTTCACTCACAACTCTGCCCCAGGCTGAAGGAAGAACTGACTTTGAAATGTGTCCTGAAAGCGACTTAGTCCCAGCTCTCGCCTCACAAAGGTGAGTCTTCTGGGTGTTAAAACTATCATGGCTCCAGATACAGGGGATGTGCTCATAGGCTTCACTGCAGGGATGCAGGGAGCAACTCGCTCCCTCAGGTGAATGCCACAAGGGCGCACCGAAATGCAGGAGTGGGCCCAAGACTGTGCCAGGCTCTGGTCCTACATGTACTGCACCAGCAGAGCCGGCTCGGCGCACAACACAGCGCCACACTCACAGCACAGCAGAGCCGGCTCGGCACACGCCGCAGCGCCACACTCACAACAGCAGAGCCGGCTCCACACGCCGCAGCGCCACACTCACAACAGCAGAGCCGGCTCCACACGCCGCAGCGCCACACTCACAACAGCAGAGCCGGCTCCACACGCCGCAGCGCCACACTCACAGCACAGCAGAGCCGGCTCCACACGCCGCAGCGCCACACTCACAACAGGAGAGCCGGCTCGCCGCACAACACAGCGCCACACTCACAACAGCAGAGCCGGCTCCACACGCCGCAGCGCCACACTCACAACAGCAGAGCCTGGCTCAGCACACGCCACAGCGCCACACTCACAACAGCAGAGCCCGGCTCAGCACACGCCGCAGCGCCACACTCACAACAGCAGAGCCCGGCTCCACACACGCCGCAGCGCCACACTCACAACAGCAGAGCCCGGCTCAGCACACGCCGCAGCGCCACACTCACAACAGCAGAGCCGGCTCGGCACACGCCACAGCGCCACACTCACAACAGCAGAGCCCGGCTCAGCACATGCCGCAGCGCCACACTCACAACAGCAGAGCCCGGCTCGGCACACAACACAACGCTGCACTCACGACACCGCTGAGGCAGCAGTTTAGAGGCCATACCTCGTAAAGAGGTGCGGGTCCTTCTCCAGGGTGCAGTGTCTACTTGGTATTAAAGGATGTTATACGGGGCGGCATCCTCAGTGGGCAGAATACAGAGTTCCAGGAATTAGTAGAGGCGGGACTGGCCCTGCTTACCATCACCCCAGGTTATCTGCTTGGAGAATTTCTCTTCCTCTGCTTCCATGTCTAGGTTCTGTGAGTTTAATGGCCCTGATTCCCTCTGGTCCTTCCCCCAGAGGACACGGCTGAGTCCTGTAACCATAGTTGACAGCTGGGCCCTCTGGGTTCCTTGTGCCTAGGGACCGACAGGCCAGAAGGGGATGTCTCCTGACATCAGGAGGAGACTGGGAGACTGTCATACAGTGCAGGCAGGGAAGAATCTATTTGACATCCATATTTTTTAGGTGCCCCTTGGTGCTACTTTGCCCATTTTTAACCGTAATAGACAAGTTCAGAAACCCTAGTCAGAGAAGAACGTGGTGACTGGGAGCTCGGACTCCGCTAGTAGGTTTTTGCCAGCAGGTAAGACACCCAGCCCCGCGGAGGTACTAGGTGAGATTGAGGATATAGAATGGATGCTGGAGGAGCAGACGGTGAGTTTCCCTTGTGACTCCAAGACGGGCTGCTCAGCTGGGGCTGTACCTAATGCCACTAAACCTCAGTAAGTTTTACTTGAGAAAGGATACACCAGCATCTTAATCTTACCAAAACTGCTTCCAGAATGTCTGCAAAGAAGCATATTCAAAGGGTGGACATGTGAACTCTGTGAAGTGCAGCCTAGATCCTCATTCAGTTCCAAAAAGCTTATTCCCCAAGCTGCTGGGAGTGCTGCAAGTGGATAGTTTTGGCTGTCAACTTTCTTTGGAATAGTCTGAACTGAAGAGAGCCACTGGTATCCAGGAACAGGTGGACCTGAGGATGTCAGACTTGTTGCCCCTTGCTGAAACAGTTTATCTCTGTACTTTGCAGCTTCAGAACGCAACTGTGGGGTTTGTTGAGGTTTTTGTTAAGACTGTATTTCTAGCCCAATATCTCCCTTTGTCTACTGCTTTTATCTTTGTCTTCCTTCCCTTCCTCAGGTGTTGATCAAGACAACCAATAATAAACTTCCTCCATGCAAACTACTCCTCCGTTTCTGGTTCCAGAGAAACCTAACTTGCAGCAGTGCTATGGAAAAAAAAAACCAAAACAGGTTGTTGTTGTTCAATCACTAAGTTGTTTCTGACTCAGAGGATGAGATGGTTGGATGGCATCCCTGACTCAATGGATTATGAATTTGAGCAAACCCCTGGGGATAGTGAAAGACAGAGAAGCCTGGTGTGCTACAGTCCATGGGGTCACAAAGACTTGAAACAGGGTAATGGAATAAATATCAGGAGGGGCTGGGCTTCCCAGGTGGCTCAGTGGTGAAGAAGCTAACGCAAGAGATACAGAGCATACAGGTTCGATCTTTGGGTTGGGAAGATCCCCTGGAGGGGGGAAATGGCAACCTGCTCCAGTATTCTTGTCAAAGAAAATCCTATGGACAGAGAAGCCTGATGGGCTAAAGTCCATGGGGTTGCAAAAGAATTGGACATGGATGAGCACAGATCAGGAGGGGCTGCTCTAGTTAAGAGAGGCAGGTAGGACTCCTCCAAAGAGCTGATATTTGAGCTGATATGTGAATGATGAAAAAGGGCATGGAAAGATATGGGGGAGAGCCTTCCAGACAGAGAGATGTATGAAGACCCTAAGGAGAGAATGAATTGGATATGTTCCCCAAAAAGGCCAGTGTTAACACAAGTGTGATAAACAAAAAAAATGGGCTGGTAGAAAAAGCTGCCGAATCATGGAGTCTGAACTTCATTCTAAATACTAAATACAGTAAAGAATTATTAGTGATAATTTAAAGTATTACTTTGACTTCTACTTTGCAAGTGTAGTGAATGACTTGCTGATGTTCAAAAGAGAATCGGGAAGGATGGTGAGTTATAAGACCACCCAAGAAAGAAATGCAGTGTTTGGGGCAAGTGTGGTGATGGTGGTGTGTTTGCTATTTATTTCAGAGGTGAATCTAAAAGAAGTTGTGATGGGTTACGTGCAGGAGAGTGAAAAAAGAATACTTAAAAATGACTCCTAGGATAGGCCATGAGCATATAGGGCCACCTCGCTAACTGGGATCTGAAAGACTAGCAATACTACAGAGAAGAATGTTTGAGAGGAAAGGTAAAGCAATCTGAGGGTAGGGCATAAGATTCTAGAGAAAAGAGTAGATTCAAAGCTTAATTATCTAATTAAGTAGTGAATTCAACTTTGCTGATCTTTGCCATCCTTCTCTGCCTCAGTTTCTAGTTTTCCATTCTTTCCTAGGCATTTTGACATTTGTCAGCCCTCCATCTATAATTGTCTATAAACTGGTAGCAGTTTCTCAGAGATTTTGCATTTTCAGCCACCTCGCAGGTGACACTGATGCTGTGGTCAGAGCATCAAAGTTTTAGTCAGACAGACCCCATTTTGAATTATTTCCTGGCCAATTATTAGTTGTATAAAGCTGGTAACATTTAAATCTCAGAGCTTTCGTTTCTTTTAAAATGGGAATAATACAAGTTACTGAGAGAATTAAACGATGTCATGTCTCTCAAGCATAAAGCAAGCTGCCCAACTCCTGACTCACACTGGGGCTCACTAATTTAGTCTCCCTCTCGTTTGGACTCAAACAAGCTGTATGTTCACAAATACTAAAATTTTTAAAAAATCATTATAAGACCACTGGCGTTTAGAGAATTGTGCAGTTTCAACTACAGCTAAGTAACTCCAACAGTCCACAAAACGTAGTCATTTGAACTTTCCTGAGCTACGCTTTCGAGTTCTGCACACTGAGGGGAGGGTCACTGGCAGGAGTGAGTCCTGTTCCTGGGGTGAGACTTATGCAAGGCCCAGGATCCTCATCTCAGCCTAACTTCAGGGTCCTTGGTTCATAGTCTAATCCATGCAGCTTTTGTGAAGCAAGAGAACCTCTGTATTTTATGGAAAATGCTCCTGCTAAACAAAGGCACAAACAGAAAAACAATAACAAATAACTCAAACCAACCAATGCAGAGTGTTGGCATGAAAGTGAAGCAAAAACTAAGGAATCTAAGAAATAATGATGATTAAACAGCAAAATAGGAGTTTAGAATAATTTGTGGAGTGGGAATGCCACATTGGCGGTGGCTTGGAGCCATGATATGAATGCTTTTACCATTTGCCCCATAAGGAAATAAGGAAAGGCAATTCAAAAACTATTTCAATAAATTTTCCAGACAGAATTCATATTAGTTGCTTTATAAATGAGTCTACTCCTCTATTTATAGAATTATAAAGGTCTTAGGGGGTCAATTAAGAGTTTTTAATGATATCTGACTGAACTTTATGGAAAAAATTCTGTGCTATAATGGTATCTGTGATCTGGGGAATTTGTAAATTGTGAAGTGGAAATTGTTAACCATTGGGTTGGTAATTTACACTGTAAAGACAGAATTGGCATCTTTCATTTTCTGATTTACACTAAAACCACGGTGCTTGTCAATAGATATTCAGCATCATGTACACAAAATATGGGGATAAATAAGACATGGCCTCTTTTGAGGAAAGGAAACACTGGCTCCAAGATACAAATATAACATAACCCTGAAAATCAGGAGGATAAATTGGCCTTGGGAAATAATATTGGGGTCTGTAACTGGCAGATGCTCATAATATAGGTGCATTTAAACAATGGCTAATCCCTTGGTAACCATTCAGAGAGACAAAGGGGAGATATAATTTCTTATGATGCTGAAGCACTTGTGGCTCAACTGAAAGAATCCGCTTGCAATGTGGGAGACCTGGGTTCAATCCCTGGGTCGGGAAGATGCCCTGGAGAAGGGAAAGGCTACCCACTCCAGTATTCTGGCTGGAGAATTCCAGGAACTATACAGTCCATGAGGTCGCAAAGAGTCAGACCCGACTAAGCAACTTTCACTTTCACTTTCAAAGCACTGAGCTAACTGTAAGAGACAAGACACATCCTAAAAGTGATCGGAGAAGGCAATGGCACCCAACTCCAGTACTCTTGCCTGGAAAATCCCATGGGTGGAGGGGCCTGGTGGGCTGCAGTCCATAGGGTCGCTAAGGGTTGGACACAACTGAGCGACTTCACTTTCACTTTCACTTCACTAAAAGTGACCAGCAGATCTCAGTACTTTCTATCTCTGTGAAGTTACTAAACTTTCGATCCCTCCTGTGCTAGCTAGGGCTAAAACATGCCTAAAGATAAATCTATTTCCACAAAAAATAATTTTTGTATTTACATCCACAAACAAAACGAAACAAACAGCAGTCACATTTTCACAAGGCTCTGATCAATCTCAACACTGGTGTTCCTTTCATTTGAGCCTTGAAATCCTTGTGGGACTTGCCAGGGTTGTTTGAAGAGTCTGAGTTGAATTCTGTAGACATGTTAGGCTATGTTGCAGAAAGACTGGTATTTCCTAGGGCAGGTTAAAGTGAGTAAACTACAAGATCAATTAAAATTCAACTGGACACTAATTCCTCTGCATTATCTTTTGGAACCCTCACTTAAAATGCAGATACTCTAGGGAGGGTAATGCATTAAAGATCCTTAAGAGAAACATTATCAAGAGAGCCGAGGCCAAGGTCCATTTCTATTTGAATAACTTCGTCAGAATGTCACTCATTCTTAGAAGGCATTTCAAGACTTTTTCAAGAATTCACTTAAAAGTCCTATCAGTGATTTCCTAGTCTCCTGAGTGGAGATAGGCTAACCACTGGCATCACCAATGAAATGAAATGCGGAGAGAAAAATGTAGCATGGCATTCAAGTAGTCTTAATCAAAGTGGGGAAATAAACTTTTGTTGAGTTTCCTAAGTCCCTGACTCTGTCCTTTGAGCTTTGCACATGGTGTCTCATCAAATCCCTTCTCCAATGCCATTATGCTCTTACTTCTATCAGTGTTTTATGGACGGGAAGCTGAGGCTATGGGAGGCTAAGTAGCTGCCATTAGGAGCTGATAAACAGCAGATCTTGGAGTCAAAGTTGACCTTCTCCTTTCAAATCTCACTAACCCCAGAAAAAGATCTTATGCAGGAAATTTCATCCAGGGCATTTTGGTTCTCTCCATCAGCATCCAGGTTTATAATGTTCTGACTGGTACAGAGGATCTTCAAGAGAAGACACGTAGACGATAAAAGGTTAACATGTTAAGTTATGAGGCCTACTGTCGAGCAAGATTGGAGCAGCAATGGAAGGAAGGCTATTTCCCGTGTCCTATTCAGAAGGGCCTCATTTCTCTATTTTTTAAAATATTTAAAAAGTGAGTCTGTATCAAAGCTAAACATAATCGTGCCATATAATCCAACGATCATGCTCCCAAATGAGCCAAAACTCAGGTCCACATAAAACATTGCACACACGTTTTTATAGCAGCTTTACTTCAACTTGTCCAAATTGTATGCAACCAAGATGTAATTCAATAGATGAATGGATAGGCAAATTGTGGCACATTCAGACAATGGAAAATTACTTAGTGATGGGAAGAAGTGAGCTAGTGAAAAAGTCATGGAGGAAACAGTGCATATTGCAAATGAAAGAAGCCAGGCTGAAAGGCTCCATACTGAATGATTCTCACTATGACATTCTGGAAAACAGATCTACAGAGAGTAGAAATATCAGAGGTTGCCAGGGCGTTAGTAAGGTAGGTGGGGTAGGGGAAGGAGATGAACAGCTGGCACACAGAGCATTTTTAGGGCAGAAAACTATTCTGTATAATACTATAACAGTGGATATATGACTGTGCGTTTATCAAAACCACAGAACTGTGCAACACAATGAACCCTGGTATAAAACTGAACTTTAGTTAATAATAATGTGTCAGTATTGGTCCACTGATTGTACCACACCAATGCAAGATGTTAATAATAGGAAAACTGTGGGCAGAAGGTGGGATGCTTAGAAAGAGACTATGTGGGAACTCCATACTTTCTGTTTAATTTTTCTATAAACCTAAAACTGCTCTAAGAAGTACATTAATTTAAAAAATCATTCTAAATATAGACAATAATTTTGTCCTATAATTATGCAATGTGATAAATATCACTACAATGGTAATTATATTACAATACAGAAGTGTATCAAAGAACATCTTGTACATCTGAAGTTTACACAATGTTGTCATTCAATCACTATGTTGGTCCAAATCTGGGACTCCATGGATTGCAGCCTGCCAGGCTCCTCTGTCCTCTACTTTTTCCCAGAGTTCGCTCATATTCATGTCCATTGAGTAAGTGATGCTATCTTACAATCTCATCCTCTGCTGCCCCCTTCTCCTTTTGCCTTCAGTCTTTCCCAGCATCAGGGTCTTTTCCAATGAGTTGGGTCTTTTCCAGTGAGTCAGCTCTTTGCATCAGGTGGCCAAAGTATTGGAGCTTCAGCTTCAATGTTACATACCAAATATATTAAATTAAAAAAAAAAATTCCCTGGCAGTCCAGTGCTTAAGACTCTGTGTTTCCACTGCAGGGAACATGGGTTTGACCCTTGGTCAGGGAACTAAGATCCCACATGCTGTGTGGCATGGCCAAAAACTTAAAAAAAAAAAATTCAAAACTTGAAGACAAAACTTCAGGTAGATACAGTCTATGGGCTACCACTTTGTGATCTCTGCTAAAATTGGTTTCCAGCACTCAGTAAATGCTAGTGTTCAACAAATTAAAAAAAATAACAATAAAAAGTTCTAAATGTCAATCATTCTAAAATGATTCCATTTTTCTAATATCTTGTTAAGCTAGGAAGGTATATGTAGAGCAGCAGCTGCGCTTTGCTGGAGCAGCCGTGAAGAGATACCATAAGTCCAAGGTAAGAGAAGGCAATGGCACCCCACTCCAGTACTCTTGCCTGGAAAATCCCATGGACGGAGGAGCCTGGTGGGCCGAAGTCCGTGGGGTCGCTAAGAGTCAGACACGACTGAGCGACTTCCGTTTCACTTTTCACTTTCATGCATTGGAGAAGGAAATGGCAACCCACTCCAGTGTTCTTGCCTGGAGAATCCCAGGGACAGGGGAGCCTGGTGGGCTGCCCTCTATGGAGTCGCACAGAGTCGGACACGACTGAAGCCACTTAGCAACAGCAGCAAGGTAAGAGAAACCCAAGTAAGATGGTAGGTGTTGCAAGAGGGCATCACAGGGCAGACACACTGAAACCATATTCACAGATAACTATAGTCAATCTAATCACATGGACCATAGCTTTGTCAAACTCAATGAAACTAAGCCATGCATGTGGGGCCACCCAAGACGGGCAGGTCATGGTGGAGAGGTCTGACAGAATGTGGTCCACTGCAGAAGGGAATGGCAAACCACTTCACTATTCTTGCCTTGAGAACCCCATGAACAGTATGAAAAAGCAAAATGATAGGATACTGAAAGAGGAACTCCCCAGGTTGGTAGGTGCCCAATATGCTACTGGAGATCAGTGGAGAAATAACTCCAGAAAGAATGAAGGGAGGGAGCCAAAGCAGAAACAATACCCAGCTGTGGATGTGACTGGTGATAGAAGCAAGGTCTGATGCTGTAAAGAACAATATTGCATAGGAACCTGGAATGTTAGATCCATGAATCGAGGCAAATTGGAAGTGGTCAAACAGGAGATGGCAAGAGTGAATGTCGACATTCTAGGTATCAGCGAACTAAAATGGACTGGAATGGGTGAATTTAACTCAGATGACCATTATATCTACTACTATGGGCAGGAATCCCTTAGAAGAAATGGAGTAGCCATCACGGTCAACAAAAGAGTCCGAAATGCAGTACTTGGATGCAATCTCAAAAACGACAGAATGATCTCTGTTCGTTTCCAAGGTAAACCATTCAATATCACAGTAATCCAAGTCTATGCCCCAAGCAGTAATGCTGAAGAAACTGAAGTTGCACGGTTCTATGAAGACCTACAAAATCTTTTAGAACTAACACCCTCAAAAAGATGTCCTTTTCATTGTAGGGGACTGGAATGCAAAAGTAGGAAGTCAAGAAACACCTGAAGTAACAGGCGAATTTGGCCTTGGAATATGGAATGAAGCAGGGCAAAGCCTAATAGAGTTTTGCCAAGAGAACGCACTGGTCATAGCAAACACCCTCTTCCAACAACACAAGAGAAGATGCTACACATGGATATCACCAGATGGTCAACACCGAAATCAGATTGATTATATTCTTTGAAGCCAAAGATGGAGAAGCTCTATACAGTCAACAAAAACAAGACCAGGAGCTGACTGTGGCTCAAATCATGAGCTCCTTGTTGCCGAATTCAGACTTAAATTGAAGAAAGTAGGGACAACCACTAGACCATTCAGGTATGACCTAAATCAATTCCCTTATGATTATACAGTGGAAGTGAGATAGATTTAAGGGACTAGATCTGATAGATAGAGTGCCTGATGAACTATGGATGGAGGTTCGTGACATTGTACAGGAGGATCAAGACCATCCCCATGGAAAAGAAATGCAAAAAAGCAAAATGGCTGTCTGGGGAGGCCTTACAAATAGCTGTGAAAAGAAGAGAAGCGAAAAGCAAAGGAGAAAAGGAAAGATATAAGCATCTGAATGCAGAGTTCCAAAGAATAGTAAGAAGAGATAAGAAAGCCTTCTTCAGCGATCAATGCAAAGAAATAGAGGAAAACAACAGAATGGGAAAGACTAGAGATCTATTCAAGAAAATTAGAGATACCAAGGGAGCATTTCATGCAAAGATGGGCTAGATAAAGGACAGAAATGGTATGGACCTAACAGAAGCAGAAGATATTAAGAAGAGGTGGCAAGAATACACAGAAGAACTGTACAAAAAAGATCTTCACGGTCCAGATAATCACGATGGTGTGATCACTTACCTAGAGCCAGACATCCTGGAATGTGAAGTCAAGTGGGCCTTAGAAAGCATCACTACGAGCAAAGCTAGTGGAGGTGATGGAATTCCAGTTGAGCTATTTCCAATCCTGAAAGATGATGCTGTGAAAGTGCTGCACTCAATATGACAACAAATTTGGAAAACTCAGCAGTGGCCACAGGACTGGAAAAGGTCAGTTTTCACTCCAATCCCAAAGAAAGGAAATGCCAAAGAATGCTCAAACTACTGCACAATTGCACTCATCTCACACACTAGTAAAGTAATGCTCAAAATTCTCCAAGCCAGGCTTCAGCAATATGTGAACCATGAACTTCCAGATGTTCAAGCTGGTTTTAGAAAAGGCAGAGGAACCAGAGATCAAATTGCCAACATCCGCTGGATCATGGAAAAAGCGAGAGAGTTCCAGAAAAACATCTATTTCTGCTTTCTTGACTATGCCAAAGCCTTTGACTGTGTGGATCACAAGAAACTGTGGACAATTCTGAAAGAGATGGGAATACCAGACCACCTGACTTGCCTCTTGAGAAATCTGTATGCAGGTCAGGAAGCAACAGTTAGAACCGGACATGGAACAACAGACTGGTTCCAAATAGGAAAAGGAGTACATCAAGGCTGTAAATTGTCACCCTGCTTATTTAACTTATATGCAGAGTACATCATGAGAAACACTGGGCTGGAAGAAGCGCAAGCTAGAATCAAGATTGCCGGGAGAAATATCAATAACCTCAGATATGCAGATGGTACCACCCTCATAGCAGAAAGTGAAGAGGAACTAAAAAGCCTGTTGATGAAAGTGAAAGAGGAGAGTGAAAAAGTTGGCTTAAAGCTCAACATTCAGAAAACGAAGATCATGGCATCTGGTCCCATCACTTCATGGCAAATAGATGGGGAAACCATGGAAACAGGGTCAGACTTTATTTTTGGGGGCTCCAAAATCACTGCAGATGGTGATTGCAGCCATAAAATTAAAAGACGCTTACTCCTTGGAAGGAAAGTTATGACCAACCTAGACAGCATATTGAAAAGCAGAGACATTACTTTGCCAACAAAGGTCCGTCCAGTCAAGGCTATGATTTTTCCTGTGGTCATGTATGGATGTGAGTGTTGGACTGTGAAGAAGGCTGAGCGCCGAAGAATGGATGCTTTTGAACTGTGGTGTTTGAGAAGACTCTTGAGAGTATTTTGGACTATAAGGAGATCCAACCGGTCCATTCTAAAGGAGATTAGCCCTGGGTGTTCTTTGGAGGGAATGATGCTAAAGCTGAAGCTCCAGTACTTTGGCCACCTCATGCGAAGAGTTGACTCATTGGAAAAGACCCTGATGCTGGGAGGGATTGGGGGCAGGAGGAGAAGGGGAAGACAGAGGATGAGATGTCTTGATGGCATCACCGACTTGATGGACGTGAGTCTGAGGGAACTCCGGGAGTTGGTGATGGACAGGATGGCCTGGTGTGCTGCGATTCATGGGGTTGCAAAGAGTCGGACACGACTGACTGAGCGACTGAACTGAACTGAAAGGAAAGGAAGAGGCAGAAAAAATATGAGAATTATAATAAACTAAAATAAAATTTGCTCTAGCAGGGGAAAAAAAGGAGATTAGAAATTTAGAGCCATCTCTTCTTAATCTTTTTTCTTCTTTCTTCCTTTGTTCTTTCCTGGGCCATGAGGTAGGAAGGAGGACTTCAGTAAGCCTAGAAAGTTGAGTAAGATGACAGCATGGAATCGTAAAAATAGTCTATGCACTTTCCCCAAGGCAGACACTTTACTTTGGGCTGACGGAAGCCCAGGATGTCTGGGACAGGATTTATTTACGAGATGGTTAAGGCTGAGATGGTTAAACTCTAATTTCTGCGTGGTTGCGGGAAGAGAACGTACAATGTGCTGCCACTGGAAGAATCAAGTGGCTGAACGATTGGGAACCAGCTTTCCGTTCAGACATCAGGTGTAAATAGGACACACAGGGCTGTGGGTGGGAGAGTGCTGGAAAGAGTGAGGGAGGCGAAGGAGCTTGGAGGATGCAGGAGGATCTCTTCCAAACAATTTTCCTTTTCTGTTGAGGAGTACATCACTACAATGGCATTCTCTGTGTACTTGTGGATTTAAATGTTTTATTGCCTTTACTGCCTCCCTACTGAGGTTTCTAGAGGAAAAATGGTACATGTTGGAGCTCAATCTTCATTTTAACTGAAAGCCAGTTAGTCAATATGCAAGAATTTAAAATCATCTCTGGATGTCTCTGAAACATAAATAAGAATTGCTACTTTTTCACTGTTGTTCTAAGAGCAGATTGATAAATAAAAGCACCCACACTCGGTATGCCCCTTGGAGGATGTTTTAGAATGAAATGAGAATCAAGAAATAGATCATTGCCAAGGGGACATTTGGGGACTAACTTATCTGGTCATATTTAGGATCAAATCCCCATAGAAAGGTGGCAACATTATAATATAAAGCTGTTGTCTGGATTTGTTGGCTTGATTATTACAGGAAAAGAACAAAAGAAACAACAGAATGTAACAATTATCAAACGTAGTAATTATCAAACATTGATAATCAAAATAATTGTCAGTCATTAGGAATGATTATTTTACTCATTTGATGCAAAGACTAGAAACCTAATGTGAGATTTCAATGGAATATTCAAATTTTATTTACAAGAAATCCTCCAAGTACATGAGCATATTTTAAATACATTCTACTTATGCTTTTTGGTCTTCATGGAATTACTTCCATTTTTATAGATAAACATCCCTCCTGTTACTAGTCACCAGTGGTGATTCTGGATATTAAAAAACAAAAACAAAAACACTATCACACAAAAAACACATGTTTGTTAAGAAGCCTGACACCAATTTGCGATAGTGGTTTCTTTTTTCCATTTTGCTTTGTGTAGCTGGAAAATCAGGTTACTTTTTTTTTAAGGAATGAAATAAATCCTTGTAATTGAGGGAGTTTAGTGACATTCTCCTCACACGCCATCATTAGTGACTGCCAGAGTCTGGTCTTAGATAATTGCTTTATTAGCCTCCATCATTATGAAGATTTATTTAGCATCAAAAGTTGATAGTCTGCCAGACTTAGATGCTGCTATAATATTATATGGCGAGAAAAAGTAGGAAATGGGAGGAAAACATGCAAAGTATGTTTGAGTCTAGCAAAGTAATAGGGTAGATATAAAACTCCTTTTAAAAGACTTCAGAAGTTTTGAGATTTTTCAGACCATCTAAATACACGGAGCATTTAAAGGAGAGGAATGTGGAGCTAGCTGAATGGGAGTTATTTCAGACATGTGTGGCTGTAGGCAGGAGTCGGGGGTGAGAAAATGGAATGAAGGGAATTAGGATTAAGTCGAGGAAGGAGATCTGTGAAGTGCACTGAGTTGGGTGGGATAAGCCTAGACACTGAGAGCGTCTTGTGTGTTGTGTATGAACTGTGAGCTCTTAGTGAATGGCAGCTGATGTAGCAGAAAAACTGAGAAAGTGCTGTAGAATTGAGAGTCTGGAGCTGACGTATTACTTAGAAACTGTGACGCATGTGATCCAACGCCTAATTTGTGTCACTTTACAAAAGCACTTTATCAAAGTAGAATAGGCAATCCAAGCTTTAATATGCTTCTCAAAAATATTCAAGGAAGCCCAGGTATGTGACTCAAGGCATATTTAACTAAAGTCTTTTTTAACCTGCAGCCCACAGTTACGTGCACAGGGCTGTTGACTCACCTGTCATTATTTAGCAAATTGCCCAATGAGAACACAGTTTCCAATATCATCAGTAGGTTTTCATGAAAGGTATTGGTATAAATATTGTTAAGTAGATTCTGGATTACAGAAGGTTTTCTGCTGACTGTCCTTTTCTTTGCATCTAATGAAGTTTAAGGGAAAAATGATCCACCTATGTTTCTTGGCCCTCCCACAAATAGTCAGAATTCCATTGGTTGCCGAGGCATAGCCTGTGTTTTTGTGGTAGAAGCTTTACTGGAGTGATGACTTGTACTGAGAAAACTGTGATGCCCCAAGTTTTTCTCCTTGAGTTATTATCTGCCCAGGAAAGACGCTGGCTTAAAGAAGAAAAATGTTTTCTTTTGAAGGAGCCCCAAATCTCTGTTGTGTTTGCCCAGGTGAACATTAATCCAATGGGAAAAAAAAATTACCATGTTGCCTGTCTTAGCAACAAAGTGCCTACTAGCGCTAATTAAATGGCTAAAATATGTACTGAAAGTTATGATTAGAAAAATTCCTGTAAAAATCAGTAAATCTGAAACAAACCAATTGATTTATTAATTCAGCCTAAGGAAATTTTATCCTTGATAAGTTATAATTGAGAGAAAAGTCCAGATTTGTTTATCACAGCAGACTAATGGGCAGATCCATTTCATTTTTATATTAAGGAATACTTTCCCAAACCCAACCCATAAGTTATGCTTAATTAAAACATAAAATATGGTTCAAAATTCTACATAAAAAAAGTATTCTTTAGTTTTTCTCCCTAGAGAAATCCTAGAGTAGATTTGTAACTCTTTGTAAAATCAGAAGAATAAATATTCAGTAAACACATATGTCGGGTCAGGCCTTGCCTTAAGTCCTATGGGAGCAACAAAATTCCTGTCTTAATATCTAGTAGAAGAACATAGTTAAGAACTGAAAGCTTAAATAGTATCATAAGATACAAGTAATAAAGACAACAATGGAAAAACATACACAAGGCCAATTGTAAATATAGGTCAGACATTAAAATTCCTTTGAGAATCAGTAGTTCAGCTATTACCCACTCCAGTGTTCTTGCCTGGAGAATCCCAGGGACGAGGGAGCCTGGTGGGCTGCCGTCTATGGGGTCGCACAGAGTGGAACATGACTGAAGCAGCTTAGCAGCAGCAGCAGCAGTTCAGCTATTTGGCTAAAGAACAGAATTTCTGAAGATGGTATACTTCCCTAATGGCTCAGATGGTAAAGAATCTGCCTGCAATGCAGGAGACCTGAGTTCCATTGCTGGGTCAGAAAGATCCCTTTAAAAAGGGAATGGCAACCCACTCCAGTATTCTTGCCTGGAGAATTCCATGGACAATGGAGCCTGGCAGGCTACAGTCCATGGGGTTGCAAAGAGTTGGACACAACTGAGCAATCAACACACTTTCTGGGTAGAGAACATAGGCCTAAGAAAGAAAAACTGTGGTAAAATTACGGGCCTTAGATGCCAGGCTAAGGTTTTAGAACTTGATTTTATAGGGAAACCACTGAAAGATTTAAATTCTAACCTTTAATGGAGAAGTGAAAAATCAGAGCAGCATGTTGGAAAGGTGACTCTTTCAGCTGTGTGCAGACTGCACAGAGAAAATGTCAGACACTGAGATGGTTTAGAAGGTGCGGCAATTTCCCAGCTTGTTTAGGTCCCTGCGTGGAAATGGGATGGGCTTGCCACCATCCCAAATTCAAGTCAGGAGTCTAGAATGATGACGCCACACACAGAGTCCAAGAAGCTTTATTACTCACACAATGGAGATTTTAAGGGAGTACAGGACAAATTCCCAAGCAGGTCTAAAGGCTTGAGAGAGCAGGAAGGTCTGATTGGCATGACTTTTTAGGATGGTTAGAGCGTAGGGATGGAGTGAGTGTCCTCTCACATGTGCTGAGGCTTGTGTGATCTGAATTTCCTGCTGTACCAAAGGAGGGAGCACCCAGGCTATTTATTAGTTGGTTCAGATGTGGGGCAGAGGAGAAGGGGAATAATAATGTGGCTGGAAAGTTGTCAGCAGACATCAAAAGTGGACTCTGATTCACTGTAATGCACACATAGGTGGAAAGTGCCAAATGAATGCTGTCAATATTTTATACATGAGCTATAACCCTCCACCTGATAGAACCTGAATTGTAGGAGGCAGGTATCTGGAAGAATGGATTTTCATAAGCGTGCAGTTATATAACATTCAATTTACAGGCCTATCGAGGGCCGTTGGAATGTCAAAGAGGAAGTCCCCAGGGCTCTGAAATAAATATCCCAGGAACTCTTGACCTTTTGTTCACTGCATTTCTTTTAAAACAAAATCTAATATATTGCTTATGTTTGGAAAAAGACTTTTTGAAAAACTCAAAGCTAAATGGAATTTGTTTGCATCTGGGATCACAGTTGTAGATTCTATCCTTCAATAAATCAGTTGGTTTTGGTTTGAGGACCAATTCCATGCTGCCAACCTATGTGTACAATAATAATTATCTAGAAAACTTGTTTACAATGTCCATTTCAGCCCTCAACCCCTGGGATTCTGGGTGAGAGGTTTTGTGTGCGTCTGAGGAATGTACCACATGACAAGTGTTCCTGATGCAGGACTGTACAGGCCTCACTTGAGAAGTATCACCCCACGGTGTACCTAGGACTGCACTAGGTGTTGCAAAGCTTCATGTAAAGTTTAACATGATCATAATGAACAAGACATGTATGGATGTGAGAGCTGGACTATAAAGAAAGCTGAGTACTGAAGAATCGATGCTTTTGAACTGTGGTATTGGAGAAGACTCTTGAGAGTCCCTTGGATGGCAAGGAGATCCAACCAGTCCATCCCAAAGGAAATCAGTCCTGAATATTCATTGGAAGGATTGATGTTGAAGCTGAAACTCCAATACATTGGCCACCTCGTGCAAAGAGTTGACTCATTGGAAAAGACCCTGATGCTGGGAGGGATTGGGGGCAGGAGGAGAAGGGGACGACAGAGGATGAGACGGTTGGATGGCATCACTGACTCAATGGACATGAGTTTGGGTAAACTCTGGGAGTTGGTGACGGACAGGGAGGCCTGGCGTGCTGCAGTCCATGGGGTCACAGAGAGTCGGACACTAGTGAGCAACTGAACTGAACTGAATGAACAAGAAGTTGACTGCTTTATTGGTTCTTTTTCTGCTTAACCAGTCTCTAACTTCTGCACCTGTGAAGTTTGTAAAAGCAAACTTAAAAGCCAGGACTATGATTCTGTTTAGTTACTGTTCAGGAATTGGCAGTGCTTGAGTGCTTACTATGAGAAAGGGCTGTATGTGCTTTTTCTTGTTTGATTTTCATGAAGTCAAATAATTATCACATTATAATGTATAAAAATTGAGGTTCAGTAAGATTAAGTGACTTGCCTAAGTCACACAAGCACTAAGTGGTAAACCCAGATTCAAATTTAATGTTGTCTAAATCAAACTCATGTTATTAACCATGACACTCTACTGTCAGAAGCCTGGTTCTAGCTTTGCAGGCTCACTTGAGTGGTGACAGGGGTCCCATAGCACTCAGAGCAAGGGGAAAATTAGGCAGTTGCCTGTTTAGTTTTCTCATATATTGACAGCAGAATAATGGATGTTGGTTTGATACCATATGTATCTCTGTTTTCCAGGGTAGAATTTTCCTTATTGGCTGGCACATCAGCCCTTCTGAGAGCTTCTGGAAGACTTGGATTTTGTAGGTTGCTTCCCCGTAAGCACAGTTTGTTTAGTTTAGAGTAGCCCTTTTGGGATCAGTCACTTTTAGAGGCTGAGAGGAACTAGGGTGGCTATGAGCCAGTGAGGGGAAGAGTGATGAGACTTGGGGGCTAGGAAGTATGCAGGGCGCAGATCAGACAGGGTTTGGATGTCACGTCAGAAATTTGGCTTTTGGTCTAAGTATGGTGAGGAACAAATGGAGTGTTTCAGATAGGAGATTTGGTGCTCTGATTTTGTCTTAAAATAGCCTTTTGGTTGCTGTGTGAAGAATGGATGAGAGGAAACTAAGAGTTGAATGGGAAATATGGATAAGGAGGTTATTTTACTCTGACTATTTTAAATGTGGAAAAGTTCCTCGTGAAGGAAAAGCCAACAAAGAAAGAAAACTGATAGTTTTAGCCTTGATGGAGCAGAAGCAGAGTGGAACACAGAAAAAAAAAATTTTTTTTTTAGAGGCTTCCACACTTCTTCCTCAAAGTAATTTTGGAGAGAAGAAGAGGGAGAGAAAATCAGAGCTTGAGCATTTCAGATTTCTTTCTTTCTTTCTTTTTTTTTTTTTGCTGCTTTTTAGCCTTCTAAAACCCAGGTACCCCCCCGCTGCCCACCCCCCACCAATATTTTTCTCAACTTTAGCAGTGTTGACTCTGAAAGCCTACCTACTGGGCAGGTGTCTATGATAATGGTAATCTCTGTAGGAAATTACATGTGTAAATATCTTTCCTTGGAGAGTTGAAGAAAAATATGTTTCTTGATGGTGGATAAGAACCTAGCTCTGGAGTTTTTCTCCATCATACAGTGTACTCCTGGAGTGGCTTGAAAGGGACACACCTGGTGTCATAAGGCGAGCGTCTCCTTTTCTGAGAAATGCGACCCAAACTGCCATGAGACCTAAATGGAGCACAGGTTCCATAAATGCTGTGCTTTGTCCATGTAAAACTCCTCTGATGGCAAGCAACAGAAACCCAACTTGAATTACTGTAATGGAAAAGGGTGTTTACTGTAAGCATAGACGCATGTCTCCTGGAAATCAAGGTCAGAAAGATGGCTTGGCTTCTGGAACAACTGGGTGAGGTTTTTGAAAACCCTGATTCCCCACATTCTTTTTTTAAAAGGGGTTCTATCTACCTGACAGAGAAGACAGCTGCTGAAAGCCCTCAGAACTTTAGTCACTTATACAGAGATAGAGAATGTGATGCTCTCAGTCCCAAGTGTAAAACTCCTGAAGAAAAAGCTTGCTGGCTCTGCTTGGGTTAGGTCTTACTCCTGTGAATAACTATGTCAGAGGAGGGTAGCCCTGGGCTAACGGAGTGGACTCTACAGCATCCATGGAAGTGGATAGGAGGGGGCAAATCTTTGAGGAGAGTTGAAAAAACATAAGTTTCTTCAGAAGTTTCCAATGACAGAAAGGTACCAGGTAAAAAGCCCTACAGATATCCACTGCACAAGAGAGTTTGTGCATGTGAATGTTGGTGGAACAAGTTCTCTTAAACTAATGACCAACCTAAAGCACCAAAAAGCAGAAGAACACTCAATCCAAAGAGATATCTAAACACTGAGGAAACAGAATTAGTAACAAAGGTAGGCTCTGTATTTTTCTGTTCACTGTTATCTGGGTAAGCCATTTCAGAGGAGGATTGACTTCTTTGCCTCCTATATTTAAATGATATGCTAATTTCCATGAGTTGGATTGTCCTATAATGAGGGAAAATGCTGATTTATAAAGTTTATAAGAGAACAAAGTCCCTCTTAGCCTCTCCCCTATCTTCCCAATCTGCTGGATGAAGACATTTACCCCTGTTAACATATGAATATACAGATAATCTACACAAATAAATCATAGACATATTTTGCATTTCAATATACATAAATCCTATGGGTTTTTAAAATACTTTATCTAGATATAATTTTAAACTTAAAGAACACCATATCCCCCCATCCAGATTCTCCCTTATTGGCATTTTACCACATTTGCTCCTTCATTTTCTGTCTTTATAGATGCGGATATGGATACAGATATACCCATCATTGTAAAGTTTTTTCTGAATCGTATGAGGGAAAGTTACAAATATGATGCTCTATCATATCTGGATCCTTCAGTGTCTATTTTCCCACATCTTTTCCCCAAACAAGGACACTTTTCTGCATTCTACCATACACATTTGCCAATCAGGAAGCTGGCACTGATACTACTGATAACACTACTCTCTGATCCACAATCCACAGATGCCATTCACATTCCTCCAACTGTCTCTGAAATGTCTATTCCTCTATCTCATTCAAGATCCAATCCAGAATCATATGTTACATTTAGTTCCCTTTTATCTAGAGCAGTTCTCATTCTTCCCCTGTCTACCATGGCCTTGACGTTTTAAATTCCATATCTGTATTTAGTTCTATCTTCATTCCATGCAATGTCCTTCAACTTGAGTCTGTGCAATGATTCCTCATGCTCAAACAATAATGCCCATGCATTCTTGAAAGCAATACGCCCCAGAAACGATGCTACACTGCTCTTCTCAGGGCACCACACAGGAGACAATGTAATGCTGACCCATTCTACCATGGTGATGTAAACACCGATCACCTTCTGTGGCAGGCCTTCAAAGATGTCCGAGCTCTAACCCCAGGAACCTGCAGTATGTCACCTTAAGTGGCAGAAAAGACTTGGCAGATGTATTTAATGTCAAAGACTTTGAGTTGTTAAGGTTATAGTGGATTTTCCAAATGGGTCCAATCTAATCACATGAGTCCTTTATAAAGAAAGAAGTGAAAGTTGCTCAGTTGTGTCTGACTCTTTGCAACCCCATAGACTAGTCTGCCAGGCTCCAGGCAAGAATATTGGAGTGGGTAGCTGTTCCCTTCTCCAGAAAATCTTCCCAACCCAGGGACTGAACCCAGGTCTACCAAATTGCAGGTGGATTCTTTACCATCTGAGCCACCAGGGAGAAGAGACTTTATTAAGTCAATAGAGAATCAGAGAGATGGTGGTGTGAGATGGCAATCCAACGTGGCTGGCTTTGGAAATAAAAGCAAGGGGCCAGGAACCGAGGAATGCAGACAGCCTCACGATGATGGAAAAGGCAAAGAAATGGAATCTCCCAGAGAGCCTCCAGAAAGCAACAGAGTCCAACTTTAGCCCAGTGAGAATCCTATCAGACTTCTTACCTACAGAACTGTAAAGAAAATATCAGTAACTGAGTATTCTTTAAGCCCCCAAGTGTTTGGTAAGTCATTGAAGCAGCAATTGTAAACAGATATACTTGGTCAAAATGATGTGTTTGGTTGAAAACTATTGCATGGGCTTCTCTGAACACAACAGGATATTAAAAGAGCATTGTGGTTCTCACAGAGCTGATCAGAGGCTTGAGAACAAAGGCTTGGCCATGGTCAGAAATCAAGGTAGCTCTGAAATTCCAAGAGATGGGCTACAGAAGCTATAGTAATAATTCCATTCTTAGGTGTTACTCCACCAAGCCTATGCACAATGGGGAATGAATAGCTAATGCATTTCGCCAAAGGAGTTTAGATCTTATCCCAAACAGCTCAGAGAGAGAGAGCCCTAAGCATTTTGTAACTCTGTAAAGATGAGGTTTTCCATTCAGCTTCTCCCTAAATCTGTACATTAGTTTCCCCTCTTTTAAATGTACTTCTGGTTTTCTCTTGGAGTTCAAGTCCACACTAAACTCAGGATCGGTAGCAATCTTGATGCTTTTTAAGTCTTTGCTCCTTCCTTCCCTTTCTCTCCTTTCTTCTTCCCTCCCTCCCTTTTTCTCCCATTTTTTTTCGTTGTCTCTTCTCAGTCTTTATGGAAAAAAAGAAAGCACATTCCTGGGAAGTTCTCCAGCCTGTCTTTCTGCTATATCTTTGCACTTACAGTCTTCTCTGCCTGAGTTGCCCCCTCGCCCTCCCTGTTGGCACTTATCCTTCACCAAGGTGAATTCTCTGCTCTTTCTCTAAGTCCACCAGGAGGAATCATTATCTTTTTTTCCCCCTCAATGGTGGTTTTTTTAATCGAGGTATAGTTGATGTATAATATTATGTAAGTTACAAGTGTACTAATATAGTGTTTTACAATTTTTAAAGGTTATACTCCATTTATAGTTATGATAAAATATTGGCTATATTCCCTTGTGTTGTCCAATATAACCTTCTACCTTATTTTATGCACATTTGTGCCTTAGTCCCCTACCCCTATATTGCCCCTCTCCTTTTCCCTCTCTTCACTATTATCCCTAGTTTGATTTCTATATCTGTGAGTCTGCTGCTTTTTTCGTTATATTCACCAGTTTGTTGGGTTTTTTTTCAGATTCCACCTATAAATGATGTAATACAGTATTTAGCTTTCTCTGTCTGACATATTTCACTTATCAAAATGCTCTCCAAGTTCATCCTCTTTGAGGCATTACTGTGTCTTCTCTGACCTTTAACTACAGCATCATTAGTGACATTAGTTTTCTCTCTTTCTCCTTCTCCCAGACCCTAAGCTCCTTTCAGGAGTTATCATCAGCAGTTTAGCACTGTGACTGGTCTGGGATATGGCCAGTATGTTCTCATACCAGCCTCCACATACGGTTTATCGTATGAAGTGTAAGATGTGTTTGGTGAAAGAGGACAGTATTTCCACTCTTTCCTACTTTGCCTCAAGTAAAGATTTACAGAAAACTTTTAGAGGAAGCAAAGTTGATTAGATCTTTTCGATATAATCCTAATTCTTTAGGCTTCTCAAAGGGGCAGATACATTTAATGTCCAGCTCCTACCCACTTCAAGAATCACTTCTAGGGGGCTGGGAAGGTACAGCGTGACACAAGGGTGCTGTTAACCTCGTTTTTATTGTGTTGTGGAAAGGTGGGAGCAGGGACAGGGGATCTTCACTTAGATTTTAATGTGGGACAGAACCTTCTGGAAGAGTCTGAGCACCAGGAACTCTTAAGATAAGGGCTTCAGCTTGGGGCTGGTGCACGGTGATGACCCAGAGAGATGTTATGGGGAGGGAGGTGGGAGGGGGGGGTTCATGTTTGGGAACGCATGTACACCCGTGGTGGATTCATGTCAATGTATGGCAAAACCAATACAGTATTGTAAAGTAAAATAAAGTAAAAATAAAAATTAAAAAAAAAAAAAGATAAGGGCTTCAAGAAACCCGGAAGGTAGTAACAAGAATGTCAAAAACTTACAAAACTAGAATTAAACTTTAAGTTTCATGACTGCTCATAGAATTACAGGAAACAAAAGTTTAGAGCTGGAAGGGATTGTCACAAACATTTTAAAACAATCTCTAACCCATCAGTTGTTATGGATTACTGATGAACTTTGTCGGTGGACTTCTTCAGTGTTCCTCTCATCTCTTATCCTGACATTGCCAGTGGAAAGCTCCCAGTGAATCGCTGCTTTAGGGACAGGGATAGGAGGGGAGAGAGATGCAGCTACTTGCTTTGCCCACGCCCAGAGGGTAGATTCAAAAGACAAAAACACTGGAGACACAAGGACAGTCTGTCCCCATTCTCAAGATCATTTATTTATGTTTTCTATCCTTCGTTTCATTCTAAAAATTATTTAAGAGTCTATGTGAAAACATATGTGCAATGCTACTGTACACATGTGCAGTATAATTGAAGGACAACAAAATCAGAGACAAGATTCACACACAAAACCCTTGAAGTATATTCCCTGAAGAGGATCCAGACTTGCCTCTGAACTTCCTAGCTGCCAAGTAAAATGAAACGTAATTGATTACAACGTGTAGACTGTCTAAAAATGAAAACAAATCCCTTTTTTTCAGAGACGCACAGCTCTTGATATTGGGAATTGAGAGAAACCTCTCCTGTGATTTCCCATGGAGATCAACATCCTCAACAATAGTTTCGGCCATAAATAAAATGACAAACGTAGAATGACTTCCTCCTCTTACCTTCCTGCATGCAAGTCAAACAGGCACAGTGCCAAAGCATAGCTATCAATAGTACGCAAAGGGCCAAAGCAGTAATGCCGAAAGCAATGTTTTTTCCCGTTAGCTCTTTAAGATTCAAGGGGGAGGAGCGGACTCCTGTAGTCTTAATGTAATCTTCTTTGAATGACATTTTTTACAACTAAGTTTTTTATTTGAAAAAGTTCCACAAAGAAGAGTATATAGTCTGTTTAGAACCTGATTTTCAGGTTACTGAGAAAGGGAAGTTTCCTACATACATTTTAAGAATAAACTGAGAGAAGGGCAGGTTTGACACATCTTTAGACATTTTATGAATAATAAGGGGTCTAACCAGGACATGTGACTATCCTGGTGGCAGTCCCACCTTCACACAGGGTTATCCTTAGGCAGGGCCAAGATCTTCCCCAGAAACTAATTAATTATTTAACCTGAACACATAGGCAATTCATACCAGAAGCATTATGGGTTAACACATGTCCACAAAATTTTCACTGGAAAATGTTTCCATTAAGTGATGTACATCACCTGAAGTGGCTATTAAAAAAAAAACAAACTCAAAGACATAGTCTAATTTAAAGAACTAATGTAAAATATTATTTAATACAAACTAGTTAAAATTTAGAATCTCTGAGCTCAAAATGACAGGATTCTGGAACGGCTGATGTTCATTTGTTCTTTCTGTTTACAGGACCAGCTGTCTAGTTTATGACATCAAGTTATGTCATCAATTTCCAGCTATGATAGAACACCAGTGTTTCTGCTGGAAAACAAAGAACCATTAAAAAAAAAAAAATAGAAGAAGACTTGTTGCGCCTTGCCAAAGCAATCAAGACATAAAGATCCAAGGAAAGGGAATGGCAGAGAGGTGAACTAACTTCAGTGTCAGTTTTTCTCCTGGGGCGTTTTCTGAGCCTCGGTCTAGAGTAAGAGATGAGATTTTGGGCAGAGAACTGCTAAAAGGCAGATGATTTAACAACTAAAAACATTAACTTCTGTAAAGAGAAAATTAAGTGAAGAAAAATTAAAATAGGCATATAGAAGTTACTAATTATACCCAAGTAGGGAAGATAATCTCCCTTCCCACAAGTGACCCCCAAGGGATTGTGACCTCTGCACCCTGATAAACTCAGTACCCAGGTCAGGGGTGGGTGGGAGGTTTACTCCCCACAGAGTCACCTGCTTACTGCACTTGGTACTGCCAGCCCGGATGCCACCCTGGAGTGCATGTCCTGTCCAAGGTGGCATGGAGCACATCCCACACTTTGGGTGGGAAGGAGGCAGGAAGAGGAAGCTGAGCATGTCCTGAGGTGCCAGGGAGTGGGAGAGTGGGTGCTGAGAGCCTGTCTGAGAGAGGGGAGCTGAGATGGGCCCTTCTGTGGGCCAAGCCTCCAAGCCATCAGCACATGCTCAGCTGACTCCTAGACTTCATTTTAAAAACATAAGTCAGAGATAAAATGAAGAGTTTTAAGACAACGGCATTAACCACAAGCATAAGGCCCTTGTGGGCACAGGACCCTGTGGCTGCACTGGTAGCATCACCATGAACCTGGCCTTGGTTAGAAATGCTATGTTCAAGGCTATGCAGCCTGGGCATTATCTGCTCCCGGGTCTTCCTCCTGTGCCAAGTTATTTCCTGCTTAAGCCTCTGTTTTTTTTGATGTTTTGTGCTTCATTTAAAAACACATTTTTTTTCTTGCTAGTAATTAGCTTTAACAATTCCTCAATGCTAAACTCTTCCATAGAAAATGCGGAATGAAGGTATGGCTAATTTTCAGGGATAGCATGTGAATATTCTTAAATAAACCAAAAATATGTATATACATCTTCATTGGTTTTAACTGGGTTGGGTTAAATTTTGTCTCTATGATTCCCCATGCTATTTTATTTTGATCATCAAAGATACTATTTAATTCTCCAAGGGACTTCTTCTGACATATTAGTTTTCCTGATTTTAAGTGGAAAATTAGAATATCACACTGGTTTGCATACCTAGATCTGATGAATGAAAATATTAAAAACTGAAGTTTTATTCAGAAAAATACATTTCAAACTCCCAAAGAGGTAGATGTGACTTTTCTGTTGGTTGTTTTTACTTTGGTTTTCAAGATTTCTGATAAAGAGTGAAGCCCAAAGCCAAATAATCATACTGAAAACACTTTGGGCTAAGATTGACTAATGTCTATAATGGCCCTCTTTTAGAAACTTGTGTGAGATTCTAACTCTGGCAACCAAGACAGGATTGTGAAATTATAACTTCTCATGGCATAGCTAACACACTTTGTTTCCTGGCTCCAAAGAAAAGTATAATCTTAACATGTATCCAGTACCTCTTAAAATACACTCTGACTCATCTCTCAAACTCCAGGCCCTATATTCCTGCTATAAATTTGATATTTAAGTACACGTTGAAGCCTCAGGGGATATGAGCTTGGTTAGCAGGGAGCCCTATTTATAATCTGAATCTCCGTTTGTTTTTCTTATCTTTCTAAGAGATTTCTGGCTCAGTTATCAAGGTGGAGTTGGAAGCTTTAGCAAAGAACTCGGCAGTTTAGGCAGTATAATGAGGGAAAGAAGTCTTAAAGGAGGGGAGGTTATTGAGCCCCATGACGGTGAGGTCAAACAATACCAAAACATTGGCGTTTAGAGCACAGAAAGGTTTATTGCGGGCCTTGCAAAGAGCCGGGTGCCTTATGCCTTTAAAACTCTGAACTCCCCAAAATGTTTTCCAGGCAAGCCCTTTTCTAGGAAAGGTGTGTGAAGGTGTGTGTGTGTGGTGGGGGGTGGCGTGGGGTGTGACTAGTTGATGCAGACTTCTTGATATCAGATCCGGTATTCTTGAGGTTAGGCCACGGTCAGGTCATGATATTCCTGCAAATCACCACCAAAACAAATGCTATTCTGTGTTATGACAAGAAAGGGCAAGGTCCCAAAGCTCAACTTTCACCCTTCGAGGTCCAGGCCTTGGCTAAGCGGAGGAGGGGTCTCTGTGCAGGCCAGTCACCCTGCCTGGGGAGCATTTGTCCAGCACTGGGACTAGGTTCACCCACCAGTGCCAGGCCTGGCTGAGGAGGCAGATCTCAGCTGGCGGGGCCAGGTCTCCAGACCCTACCCAGCCTCATCACCGAGGCAGGCAGAAGCCCAAGACATAGCCTGTCCTCAGGCTTTTCATTTACACTGCAGAGAATCAGTTGTATAGGATCAATAGGAATACACATTGTAGCAAATACCAGTTAGGTCAATTCCCAGCTCACAATTGCCTTTCTTAGAAAACAGTCCCAGCCACAGAGGTGGGGCTGAAGTAATGCTGTGCAATGCCCTTGGAACTTAACCCTGACCTCTGGCTACCTCTTAGGGGTCGACAACTGATCTAAGCTGTACCAGTTTTTGAAACTCGAATGGAGAGACTGAAGCTGGTTGAAGCTCTTACCTTAATGGCCGCATCTGTACATACTCCAGTTGCTGGGCCCTCCATGAGTCATGTAGGGGGTGCCTGGGGAGAGGTTTGCTGCTGCTTCAAGGCTTAGGCCCAGCCAGGGGTGGCCATGGAGAGGGCCTAGAGCTCTAGAGACACAGCCCTCCGTCTCTTCTGGGGCCCCCCAGCTCACCCGCCAGCCTGGGCCAGAGGCCTGCAGGGCCCGGGGCAAAGACCACAATCCACCTCTTACCATGCTCTGGGGCAAGGACCACTGGGAGCTGACTATTGGCTGAGCTGGACCTTTAAATTCCCAGCTCAGGGTCTTGTGATAATGACTGGGTGCCCGCCCTGCTCAAAGGGGCAGCAAGACTTGGTAACCAAGCATAGACAACTAGACAACTAGACAACTAGACAGGGGAGTTAGAACTCATTCTATATTTCCCACCCCTCTACCCTCCACTTTGCTTGCTAAGATCTCCAAAACATACCTTGTTTTACCTGTCGAGTATGTGGGAGGGGTGGCGATAACTCTGATGATGAGGTATTGGGAGGCCATGGTGACAGGAGGAGAAAGGGAGTTCCCAGAAGCTTGGCTGGTAGGCCCCAATTCAGTGTTATGCTGGAGAAGGTTGTATTGACTTGAGAGAATCGACTGTTACATATTTTGGTAGCTTGAAATGGCCCAGACATCCTGGAATGTAAAGTCAAATGGGCCTTAGGAAGCATCACTACAGACAAAGCTAGTGGAGGTGATGGAATTCCAGTTAAGCTATTTCAAATCCTGAGAGATGATGCTGTGAAAGTGCTGCACTCAATATGACAACAAATTTGGAAAACTCAGCAGTGGCCACAGGACTGGAAAAGGTCAGTTTTCATTCCAATCCCAAAGAAAGGCAATGCAAAAGAATGCTCAAACTACCACACAATTGCACTCATCTTACATGCTAATAAAGTAATGCTCAAAATTCTCCAAGCCAGGCTTCAGCAATACATGAACCGTGAACTTCCAGATGTGCAAGCTGGTTTTAGGAAAGGCAGAGGAACCAGAGATCACATTGCCAACATCCACTGGATCATCGAAAGAGCAAGAGAGTTCCAGAAAAACATCTATTTCTGCTTTCTTGACTATGCCAAAGCCTTGGACTGTGTGGATCACAATAAACTGTGGAAAATTCTGAAAGAGACGGGTATACCAGACCACCTGACCTGCCTCTTGAGAAATCTGTATGCAGGTCAGGAAGCAACAGTTAGAACTGGACATGGAACAACAGACTGGTTCCAAATAGGAAAAGGAGTACATCAAGGCTGTAAATTGTCACCCTGCTTATTTAACTTCTATGCAGAGTACATCATGAGAAATGCTGGACTGGAAGAAGCACAAGCTGGAATCAAGATTGCCAGGAGAAATATCAATAACCTCAGATATGCAGATGACACCACCCTTATGGCAGAAAGTGAAGAGAAACTAAAAAGCCTCTTGATGAAAGTGAAAGAGGAGAGTGAAAAAGTTGGCTTAAAGCTCAACATTCAGAAAATTAAGATCATGGCATCCAGTCCCATCACTTCATGGGAAATAGCTGGGGAAACCGTGCAAACAGTGTCAGACTTTATTTTCTCAGGCTCCAAAATCACTGCAGATGGTGACTGCAGCCATGAAATTAAAAGACGCTTACTCCTTGGAAGGAAAGTTATGATCAACCTAGACAGCATATTCAAAAGCAGAGACATTACTTTGCCAACAAATGTCCGTCTAGTCAAGGCTATGGTTTTTCCTGTGGTCATGTGGTCCAACTTCCTGCGAGAGTTGGACTGTGAAGAAGGCTGAGCGCTGAAGAATTGATGCTTTTGAACTGTGGTGTTGGAGAAGACTCTTGAGAGACCCTTGAACTGCAAGGAGATCCAACCAGTCCATTCTAAAGGAGATCAGTCCTGGGTGCTCATTGGGAGGACTGATGCTGAGGCTGAAACTCCAATACTCTTGCCACCTCATGGGAAGAGTTGACTTATTGGAAAAGATGCTGATGCTGGGAGGGATTGGGGGCAGGAGGAGAGGGGACGACAGAGGATGAGATGGCTAGATGGCATCGCCAACTCAATGGACATAAGTCTGAGTAGACTCTGGGAGCTGGTGATGGACAAGGAGGCCTGGAGTGCCATGATTCATGGGGTTGCAAAGTGTCAGACATGACTGAGTGACTGAACTGAACTGAACAGATCAAAGCTCCCATTCACCCACCCAGTAGCCCAAGATTTGATTGTTTTGGTTATTTACTAGGGCTATGGTTTCTGATTTTACTACTTTCTAGAAATGTTCTCTGGCTGCCTCTTATTGGAGGGAGTTCTGTGGCTCTTCCCTGGTGATGGTCTGAGGCCCTTGTCTCCATTTATTACCATTATTTATAGACCTGCCTTAATTCCTAGTCATGTGGGCCTCCTTGTCCATGGCTAGCACATAATAGATGCTTCACAAATGTCCCTTGTATCAGTGGGCCCATAAAATACATATTTTCAACTCACATTAAAACTAGGAAAAGATAGATCTTCGCTAATTGTTTTTTCATTCCTTTATTCATATATGGAACATTTAATGAGCTCCTATCAGATAACAATGTACTTGGTCCTGGGGATTTACCACAGAGTAAAGCATGTTTCTTTTCTTCAAGCTCACAGGTTTTATGAGGAAGACATGTATAAATAATCACATTATACTTACATCTATGTATTAATAATAAAATATGAATAAAGAGTCATGTTCAATTTTAAGAATGAATGTGTTAGAGTATGGGTGTGTTTTTATAAAGACTGTGTTAAGAATCATCTGTAATAATATGAAACTTGAAATATTGTAGATATCAATCAGTAAGGCACTGGTTAATTAAATAATAATTACCAATAAAATAAAATAATTACCAATAAAATGGAATGCTATGAAGCCACTAGAGTCAGGTAGGATTATGGGTGCTGATATGGAAAGAATCTCAAAGATGTATTTTTTCAAAGGAAAGAATAGTACAATGAAAAGTTGCATGTATATAATAATCCTTTTTTATTAAAATAGTATCTATATAATATATTTGGATGCAAGAATGCTATTACATGCATACTCAAAATTTTAAGGAAACATAAGTTTGTTATCTTTAGAAGAGATTGTGGAGAGATAGAGTTTTTCACATTTCAGTTTTGATATTTATATATTTCAATTCTCTATTATCAGTAATGGTAAATTTTATATAACCATTTGGTGGTGGTGGTGATTTAATTGCTAAATTATGTCTGACTCTCGTGACACCATGGACTATAGCCCACAGGTCTCCTCTGTCCACGGCATTTCCCAGGCAAAAGTACTGGGGTGGGTTGCCATTTCCTTCTCCAATAACCATTTTGTAACATTTATCAAAAATGTGTAAGTGCCTACCTTTCATTCCAATATTTTTAGTGCCAGGTACATATCCTACCAAACAAGAGCACAAAGGTTGATGGGCAAGAATGTTTGGCCCATCACCTAAACTGGTGAAAATCAGGAGTGACACACCCATAAACAGCAGACAGTTTGAATGAACTGTTACAGTGCATCTAAGCAATGGCATATCAGGTAGTGGTCAAAATAGATGAGGTCTTGGAAAAAAACGCCCCTGGTTACAAAGCAGCGTATTACACCTTCATTGGTGGTGGTGGTGGTTTAGTCACTCAGTCATGTCTGACTCTTGCGACGCTGTGGACTGTAGCCCGTCAGGCTCCTCTGCCTGGGATTCTCCAGGCAACTATACTGGAGTGGGTTGCAATTTCCTTCTCCAAGGGATCTTGCAAACTCAGGGATCGAACCCGGGTCTCCTGCATTTCAGGGAGATTCTTTACCAACTGAGCCACCAGAGAAGCCGACCCCCATAATAATGAAAATATATATTCATATGGACAATAGAGTCACATCCAATGAAGGGATTCGGTCTTGGAGCAAATTCCTCAGCTGAGAATCAACTCCAGTCAGAACTGCATCTATGAGCGCTAGGAACACACCCAGCTCAGGCTCACCCTCCACGGGCCTGGAAGCAGCTCTCCGGAGGGTGAGTGGAGTCCTGGCTTGTATTTCACAGGCTCTATCAAGGCTCTGTGAATTTCTCTATTTGTCTTGCTTTCTTTTGCAATTTTCTCCATTTCTACATATTTTTATAACATGTGCATTCATAGGTTTGGTAGGTTGTGATACAATTACAACAGGTAAAGATTCATATGGAGAAAAAGATCTAAAGGGCTATGTGCCAAAGCAAACAGTTTACTTCTGAGAAAGGGGTGGAGATAGAAAAGATAAAATACTTTTTCTTTGTGCCTTTTATACTGTTTGAGTGCATATTATTTTATACTTGGTAAAGTATATATTATTTTACACTTAGTATTTTATGTTAAAAAGAAAATTAAAAAACTGATATGGCTAACACAAATGTAAGGAAGTGTGGAGGGGTATGAGACAAAGGTGTATTGAGAGACTGGATTTGATTCTGTTGATAATGAGAAGCACATGGAGATTTTTAACCTCTAAGGGTGCAACATTCAGAAAACGAAGATCATGGCATCCGGTCCCATCACTTCATGGGAAATAGATGGGGAAACAGTGGAAACAGTGTCAGACTTTATTTTTTTGGGCTCCAAAATCACTGCAGATGGTGACTGCAGCCATGAAATTAAAAGATGCTTACTCTTTGGAAGAAAAGTTATGACCAACCTAGATAATATATTCAAAAGCAGAGACATTACTTTGCCAACTAAGGTCCCTCTAGTCAAGGCTATGGTTTTTCCTGTGGTCACGTATGGATGTGAGAGTTGGACTGTGAGGAAGGCTGTGTGCCAAAGAATTGATACTTTTGAACTGTGGTGTTGGAGAAGACTCTTGAGAGTCCCTTGGACTGCAAGGAGATCCAACCAGTCCATTCTGAAGGAGATCAGCTCTGGGATTTCTTTGGAAGGAATGATGCTAAAGCTGAAGCTCCAGTACTTTGGTCACCTCATGCGAAGAGTTGATTCATTGGAAAAGACTCTGATGCTGGGAGGGATTGGGGGCAGGAGGAGAAGGGGACGACCGAGGATGAGATGGCTGGATGGCATCACTGACTCTATGGACGTGAGTCTGAGTGAACTCCGGGAGATGGTGATGGACAAGGAGGCCTGGCGTGCTGCGGTTCATGGGGTAGCAAAGAGTCGGACACGACTGAGCAACTGAACTGAACTGAAGGGTGGTGAGATTCAAGTGGTATTTTTGGGAGATAGGATTGAAAATTATAGGCGCTGGTGAGAGGCAGACTGAGTTTATGAACTAGTTATCTTTCGGTTTTTATTTATGGTATGAAAATACTCCTTATCTAATTTTGGATGGAAATACCTTGGGCTGGAGGTTCCTAGGGCACAGTGAATAAGTCCCGACATGGCTTTTAAGAGTAGACGGAGGGCCACACACTCAGGGCACCCCTCTCTCTGCGGTCACCCTCATTTCGAGTCCCGGCTCCATTAAGTGTCTGTGGGTGTCTTAGCAAGAGGGAAATTCAGGCTCCTCCTGAGTCATGCAGGTGGACCGACAGTATTGCAGGAAAGAAAACCTCCCAGCAGAGGTTGGCCTTTCTGGAATACAGAGCTGGACCATCCCCATTCTGAGGGTATCAAGGGTGTCAGGGAATTTGGCAGGTGTCATTGAGGGTGGCCTGCGCTGTACTCAGTGGCATTGACTCCTGGCAGATGGACTGGGCTCTTTGACTCAGAGTGATTTCGATTCCTTCAGCTGGTGAGGTTCACAGTATGCCACTCTCCTCCAGGACAGGCTTGAATGAAAACCACCGTGTCAATGTAAGGTGGATGAGAGTCCAGTGGAGGACCAATCATTGGACTTGCAGTACTTCATGTTAGGGGAGGTGGCCCAGAAACTCTCCAGCAGAAGAGGCAGGAAGGGAGGTTATGTATCATTTGTGTGTTGATTTGACCCAGAATATTGTCTGCTCTTGTTGGCAAATACTGTATGCTGTCCAGGAACGTGGCAGTGGGGCTGGGTGAAGTCCTCTGCTCTGAAAGAGACCTATTCTAACCCCAAAAAGCTTTGGGGGGAAGGTCACTTCCTATCCCTTGCTCAGATGAAATAGCTTTAATCTATAATAAGTCTGAGGCCCATGTTGACACCATTCATAGAGACCGGTTCTTTCATTATATACCTCACCAGTTCCTAAGACAGGCCTTCCCAGGAAGGGTGGATCAAAACCATTTCTAGCGTTGGTCACATCATAGAAATTAAACAACCATCTCCCTTTCTGTTTCTAACTCAAATCCAGTCCACTGGCTTCATTTCTTTCTACCGTTGGGGGTAACTTTATGTTGGACTTTTTTTAATCCTCTCTGCCACTTACCTTGATTGTGTGTACATGCTAAGTCACTTCAGTGATGTCCAGCTCTTTGCGACCCCATGCACTGCAGCCCCCCAGGCTCCTCTGCTCGTGGGGATTCTCCAGACGATAGCATGGAAGTGGGTTTCTCCAGGGGATCTTCCCAACACACGGATTGAACCTGCATGTCTTCTGTTCCTTGCACTGGCAGGCAGGTTCTTTACCACTAGTGCCACCTCGGAAGCCCTACCTTGCTCAGTAACCCCCAAATAGACCATTCCAACGTACTCATTCATTCATAGATTCATTCATTTACTGTTCCAACAAGTCCTGTGTGTGCTGAGTGCTTGTGTGGATCAGGTACCATGTGAGGCACTAGGAACACAGTGCTGAACAAAGGGAGTCATGGCCCTTGCCCTCATGCTGCTTGAAGCTGGGAGCAGGATTAAAGCATGAAACAAAGAATAACCGGAAAACCCGAAGCCGCACTGTGAGAAGGCGATGATGGAGTGGTAGGAGGAGAGATTACGCAACAGGAGAATCATCTGGGGAGAAAAGTTGGAGAAGGTTTTGCTGGGCAGATGACTCTGCTGAGCTCTTTTTTTTCAGAAAAGCCTGGCTTTTGGCCAAAGTTGATGAACTTCCTACCAGAAAGTGAAACATTTCCCAAGTCACTTTAAAAGAATGAGAAATAAAAGAGTCCTGTTACACCATAGTTCTAGGTCAATGGTACTTAGGCAGCTATAGTCACAGAACTGAGGGCCACTCAAGTAACTCTGAAGGACAAGAATAAATAAATAACCAACCAAAGACAACAAGCAGAAATATCCTGCTCTGCTTATTAAAGGGTACAGTCCCGTCCTAACACCTGAATCTATGAAGTTAAAAAGACAGCCATTTTCCACTTACTTTGGGCACTTATTCCTTCTGAATGTTTTGTTCTGTCGCCAGCCTATTAAAACCCGTTTCCAAATTTTTTTTTCCAGTTTTTCAAGGTCCTTTGGGATTTTGACTAGCAGTTATTTCTCTCCTCGCAAAGAGACCTGCATTAAGCTGTCTCTAACTAGAACGGATTGAGTTATTTGACTTTCAAACTGAAGGAACTTTGGGAGGTAAATACAGGTGTCAGGCAACACCTTCTGCTTTCTGGAATCCCAGGATGGAATTTCCAGCCATAAGCAAAGCTAGTTAGCATTTCTGGATGGAGAGTCTGACTAACAAGCTCCTTTCTCAGGAACCAGGAATGACAGTTGTCTGGCAGTAGTTATTAGCAGCTGCGGAAGCAGACCACCCTGGTGATGTGTTACAGAGCTCTCTTCAGAATTCCCCCAGCCAAGAGGAGACTCCTGAGGCAGGATTTTAGGAACTGCATGGGTAGCCATCTTGAAATTTCAGACAAACCTGTCTGGCTTAAAACCATGAAAATAAATAAATGCTATGTATTTTGAAAGAGAAACACGGCTATCTAAATGTGGGGAGATTGAAATGGATGCAAACATATATATACTAACTTCCTCTTTGCCGACACGACCCTGAAAAGACAATGGCTTCCAGGGCAGATGGATGAAAATGGTCACAGTTAGTTTGAGGTGTTTAAGTCATTAGATGCTGTACAAGCCACAGTGCAGTGGACTCACAAATTATGCAAGAATGACTGGTGGCAAAAGAACAGATTAGCCAGTATATGGAAATGTTCAGCTGTTAAGAAACTGATCAATGCTAACATGTAGGAGTAATTGAAATTATTCCAAACCAATGAAGCTCATTAATATGGAAAACAGGGAGACAGTTCATGTAGAGTACATATATTTTTTACTTAGTGTACTTAGCATTTCACATCCTGTGAGCATCAGGACAATCCGTGTTTACATGTTGATATGAGTTTATTTCTCATAAACAAAACACTTTTATCATGAATAAGTTAAAGAGATGGAGCGATATAAAGTTAAAACCAAAATTTACAGGGAAATCCCAAATGAGATCACTATTGTGAAGAATTTTGTCAACATACTTACAGACACTTCAGTGTGTGTGCGCGTGTGTGTGTGTGTGTGTGTGTGTACATAGGCTTCCTTGGTAGCTCAGCTGGTAAAAGAATCCGCCTGCAATGCAGGAGACCCCGGTTCAATTCCTGGGTCAGGAAGATCCTCTGCAGGAGGGCATGGCAACCCATTTCAGTATTCTTATCTGGTGAATCCCCATGGACAGAGGAGCCTGGTGGGCTATAGTCCATGGGATTGCAAAGAGTCAGACATGATGAGTGACTAAGCACAGTACAGCACAGCATATATATATATGCTAATAATATATATATATTAGATATATAGAGAAAGATATAATAATAATATATATATATTAGATACTGGTATAATAATTTCGTATTTGCTACCAGGTTGAGACATTGCAGTAGATACACAGTCAATAAATATCTTTTTTCCCTACTCCTTAGGAAAGAAATTTTGTTCACTTATCATTTTCTTCTACCTTCTTATTCAAATTATGGTAATTACTACGAAAGAAAGAGGGAAGAGAAACAAAAAGAGACGGGTTGATCAATTTGGGAGCAAAGCTGGTGGCTGAGACTGCAAAAGCTGTTGGGGAGAGAGGCTTCAGGAAGGAGCTGTTACAGTGTGAAAGAGAGCAGGATGAGAAAGGTGGGGTGCAGAAGATATTTTAAGATATGGTGCCGTGAGCTAGGAGCTGTGTGTTCTTTACTTTTTTCTGGAAGGTGAGAGCAAAGACTGAAATTGCTGGCTTGGTTAAGTCTTTTGGTAGCTGGGCCGTTTCTGTGAAGGTCGTGGAGCTGAGACTGGATCACAGCGGGATCTGGGATCCAGTTGATTTAAGCACAAATGGGATTATATCAACTATGCTGCTTTGTAATTCCTTTTCTCTCGAAAATGTCATGGTGCTTCTTCTCAAGTCAACAAATGTGAGTCTCTGTGATTCTCTGAAGTGGAGGCACAGAGTCTCTGGAGGGGAACACATCACATCTTTCTAAACTGGGCCCACATTGGTGGATGTTTAGGTTTTTAATGATGATGAACTCTATCTAGTCAAGGCTATGGTTTCTCCAGTGGTCATGCATGGATGTGAGAGTTGGACTGTGAAGAAGGTTGTGCGCCGAAGAATTAATGCTTTTGAACTGTGGTGTTGGAGAAGACTCTTGAGGGTCCCTTGGACTGCAAGGAGATCCAACCAGTCCATTCTAAAGGAGATCAGCCCTGGGTGTTCTTTGGAGGGAATGATGCTAAAGCTGAAACTCCAGTACTTTGGCCACCTCATGTGAAGAGTTGACTCATTGGAAAAGACCCTGATGCTGGGAGGGATTGGGGGCAGGAGGAGAGGGGACAACAGAGGATGAGATGGCTGGATGGCATCACTGACTCGATGGAGGTAAGTTTGAGTGAACTGTGGGAGTTGGTGATGGACAAGGAGGCCTGGCGTGCAGCGATTCATGGGGTCACAAAGAGTCGGACACAACTGAGCGACTGAACTGAACTGAACTGAACAGATGATGAATGTCTTTATATATCTTGGCATATTTATGTGACCATCTTACTGGGATAGACTATACCTAATAAATAGGCTGTTTATTAGGTATGATATTTTACATTTAAAATTTTATTACATAATGCCAACAACAGGTCACACTAAATTGTACCTCCATGGAGTATAAAAGTCCCATAGCCACCCAAACTCATTCTTATCATCTATTAATACTTTGCAGGTGAGAACTGCCACAATTTAGACAACATATCTAGAGCATACATCTGAAGAAGCTGAAACCGAGGAAGACTGAGGGACTGTCATCTAAGATGTTAGAACTGAGTCGTTCTAGTCTGGTGAGCTCTCTAGAGGTGTCCTGTGCCTGGAAAAGCCAAATGATAATGACATCTGTTAGGCCACATGGGGGACTAACGCTGCCCAGAAGGGAAAGGGAGATACTGAAAAGTCGTGAATGAAACCATTTTCAGTTCACCTCATCTGTGTAACCGGGTGTACACTGACCAGGTATATACTAACTTCCTCTTTGCCGACAAGTGCCTTGGACTCACAAATTAAGCAAGGTGGCAAAATGACAAATTAGCCATCTGTGTATAAAGGACAATGTGTATAAAAGGACTTTGCGGGGCTTCCCTGGTGGTCCAGTGGTTAGGAATCTGCCTTGCAGTGCAGGGAACACTGGCTTAATCCCTGATCTGGGAAGATCCCACATGTCACGGGGCAACTAAACCCGTGCGCCACAACTCCTGAAGCCCTCGTGCGCAGAGCTTATGCTCTGCAGCAAGAGAAGCCACCGCAGTGAGAAGCTCATGCATCGCAACTGGACAGCAGCCCCACTCTGCACCTAGAGAAGGCCCACACGCAGCAGCGAAGACCCGGCACGGCCCAAAATAAATAAACACAAAATTGTAAACAGTACTTTGTACATTGTTAGAGACTGAGGCATCACTTGCGAAAGCAACTGTCCCCTTCATTCGCACAGCTAGAGCTTGCTTAGCTAACTGAAGAACTATAAATTCTGTGCTTTGACCTTGCATCTCAGTGTCATTTTTATCTTTTGCAACCTGATAGCCAAGTTCCCAGTAAATGAAGTATTTATTACAAAAAAGTGCTGACAGGGTCATTGCCAATCTGGACCATGTTTCCTTGTGATATCCTGATGATTCAAAGCCAGAACATCTGATTCTGTGCTGTCCTGTAGCAAATGTACTAACAGTATCTGCATCTATCAATTCACATCCCCAGTTGCCTCTGACCTCGGCCTAGGGGGCTTGTTGATTCTATGCTTATTTATGTTCATTTTCTCTCTAGAAAAGTGGTTCCAGATGGTTCTCTCTGAGTTTATTTTACCAGCTCAGGTCTTGCCTGATTCTTAGGGTTTTCGGTCACCCGAGCAGCTGTGTTTAACCTTGTCTGTTAGTCCCTGCCCAAGAAACCCATCCGAATTGGCAATACTTCTGAAAACACAAGTGAGACTAAATTACAAATGGAGAAAGTGTCTGGGTTAAAATAAACTGTCACCAGACCAAAGCTATCTCTTTCCAGGTTCTTTTATTCTGTAAGAAAAACAGGGAACTAGAGCTGATCTTATTCTTAAGTGAGATTTGCTGTTCAAATCTTTTTAAAAGCACGTATCCTAGAATTTCTGTTCTGTAAGAACGGGAGGGAGTGCAGTTCAGTTGTCTGCTTGTAGTAATAAAGCTTCAAATCTAATTTCTGCAGTTCTGCCTTTGGTATTTTATTTCGAACAAAAATAGCACAGAAAAAAAAATGGATAGGGGACTTTGTAATTGGAGCGTGTCTTGTGTTGCCTAGTTACTGGGACCTTCTGGAGATTAGATTTTCAGGATGCTTAAATGCGCAGAAAGCAAACAAAACTCTTACCTCGCCTGTAATTCCTCTGTGAGGACAGGACAACCTCTACGGGTGGAAACTCAGGTGAAGGGAGAAAATCATAATAAATAATAATTATTTTAAAGTATATCTGCCCCTAAGAGATGCTCTTGCCATCCCAGAGACATGGTCAATGAGAAGTGTTCTCATTCAATATGATGAACCTCATCCCGCTTTAATTCTGGGGATCCTATGATAAGTATCCACTGGCCCGCTTATCTTCAAAAGCTGCCCCTGCAATCTGAAAGAGAAGAGGGCCTTCTAATTCACTGGTCTTGAAAAGAGTAAAATAGAAACAGGCTTTCATTTCAAGTATCCCTAAGGAGGGCGCTATAGGATTTTTGTTAGAAATGGACCTGAAGACAGACAGCCAAGCCGGTGAGGGAAGTACACAGGCTGATCCTCCTCCTTCAGCTAATTTAGAATGCAACTTCTGCCAAATGATGCTTTTAGCTCAGCATCGTCATTGCCCCTTTCTGTGTTCTCTCCTGCATCACAGGAGGGAAATCTAAAGTGTCGGTTTCCTGAATTCCTTTCCAGGAGAATTCTGGGTTAAATCTGCCAATGATAGGAACTCCGGTGAGATTAGGAAGGAGAAGAGGAGAATGTGTTTTCTCCTGCGATAGCCACGGGTAGGGAGCTAAGATCATTGCTGACAGCTTCCCTAGGATACAGAGTTTGGGCAGAGGGGCAGCCCATCAGACAAGCAGTGAGGTCACTGACGATGGTTTCCCTGCCATCACTGCATCTCCAGGTCTCCTAGAGTGCACTCTTGACCTTTGCCCCCTCAACTTTTCCAAATCTGTCTAGTTTTCTACATTAAGTAAATCTCCACTCAAAATGCCTAGTCATTTTTTTATCCTCCCTGAATAATCCTGAATGACACAGAGGTACAGAAACAAAGGCTCAATACTCTGGTTACCAAAGTTAATAAACCTGAATTTTTATTATCACCAAATTATAGACCAGTATATGGCTTACAGACATAAAAATACATATGGTATGAATTCATTTCTACAATGTTCAAAGGCAAAGTAATTTGTGGTGTTGGAAATAAGGACAGAGGTTATGTTTCGAGAGTACCAGAGGGTCATCGGAGAAGGCAATGGCACCCCACTCCAGTACTCTTGCCTGGAAAATCCCATGGACGGAGGGGCCTGGTGGGCTGCAGTCCATGGGGTTGCTAGGAGTCGGACATGACTGAACGACTTCACTTTCGCTTTTCACTTTCATGCATTGGAGAAGAAAGTGGCAACCCACTCCAGTGTTCTTGCCTGGAGAATCCCAGGGACGGGGGGCCTGATGGGCTGCCGTCTATGGGGTCACACAGAGTCGGACATGACTGAAGCGACTTAGCAGCAGCAGCAAGAAGGTCGTGATTTGGTGAACAATTTGGAGGGTTTTGAATGCTGGTAATGTTTGATTTCTTCATCAAGGTGGTTCTTAGATGGCTGAATTCTTTTTGTAATAATTCTTTAAGCAAGAGAACTAAAATTTATTTTAATATGTATTTTTAAAATGTAAGGCCGGTAGAAAATCTCATTTTTTAGTTTCAAGCCTAAAATAACAGTGTTGTATTTAAGTTCAGTCTTACTCTTTGACAATTGCTAAAGAAAAAGGTAACTAGAAAAGTCTGATTGAGAATTTTAACGATTAAATCAGATTATAAGTGTATAGAAGACCGAGCTTGAAGGCAGCAAGTGACCCAACTTCCTTAGCCAAAGTCTGCCTTCAAGCTCAGTCTTCTATCCACTTATAATCTGATTTAATTGCTAAAATTCTCAATCAGACTTCTCTAGTCATCTTTTTCCCAATTAAAAAAGTTTATGGTTAAATCAAAATCAACAGTATATAAAAACAGGTAAGTGGAATCGATTAGATCTAATTTGTCATCTCAGGCATTACTTAAGAAATGTCAGGCTCTCCAGTAAAAAAGTCTATGGGTAACATGGGTAGAGAATGTGCAGATCTTACCAAGGTATTTAAAATTTAGGAATAAGAAGCAGAGATGCTGCTTCAACAATGGGCTATTGTGAATTGAATGTGGCTCTAACTCAGGCAAAAAACACATGCTGTAATACATCACCATGAAAAATTAATTGAATCCTGCTTGAAAATCCACTCTAATTTTGCCCACTTGGTCATTTCCCACAGCTTCTGCTACTACTGAGCTGCCCAGATAGTCACCTCTCAGGGCTTGGGAATCCTAAGGCCTACTGGACACATCAGCTCAGCATTCCCTTCCCTGCTGTTCTTGTCCAGAGAGTATGGGCTGACCGTGAATGCCCTCCGAGTTAGAACCTTAAGTTTTCTTAAGGGACCACTAGTTCCTGGAGAGCTCTGGATTCATAGTTAACAAAGGATAAGAAGGTTCTTTTGGCAGAGTTCTCCCTTGTCCCACACAACTTTTGCTAGGATCAAAATTTTAACATATTCCAGGACATTCTAGGTTCATTACAACACACATATGGTTTTGAAATCTTTTAATCCACGACTTTCAGAAATCAGCAATAGTGTGAATTTTTGAGCTCCTTGGCTTTTTCTGAACTTGCATCCAGCATAATCCAGAAAAGACTACTTCTTACCATCTATTTATTCAATGTCCACTATATTCCTGGCAGTGGACTTGGTGCTGAAGTCATATGATGACCAAGATGTAGGCTCTGTCTCCAGGAAGCTCTTGATTGGTTGCAGAACCGTCATGCAAATTGATAGTCTAGTCACAGGAATGAATTTTGGTGCTGGTTAAAGCACCAAAATTTACATCCTAACTATGACTTTTAAAGACTTCCCTGGTGGCTCAGACGGTAAAGCATCTGTCTACAATGTAGGAGACCTGGGTTCGATCCCTGGGTCGGGAAGTTCTCTGGAGAAGGGAAAGGCAACCCACTCCAGTACTCTTGCCTAGAAAATCCCATGGACGGAGGTTCCTGACAGTTCTTTGCTGGTGATCTTCCAGTGTAAGGCTAACTTCTATTTTGATTAGGGGCTTCCTTAGCGGCTCAGGAATAAAGAATCTTCCTGCAATGCAGGAGCCTCAGGAAACGTGGGTTTGATCCCTGGATCAGGAAGATCCTGTGGAGAAAGGAATGGCAATCCACTCCAATATTTTTACCCAGAGAATCCTATGGACAGAAGAGCCTGGTGGGCTACAGTCCATAGGTTTGCAAAGATTTGGACATGACTGAAGAGACTTAGTATGCATGCACTATTTTGATTAAAGAATTTTTTTCAGAGAATTCATCCTGCTTGACTTCATTTAAAAGTACTAAGCCTAGGCATAGTTTAGGAGTATCCCAAGTTCAGAAGATGAAAAGAATATACACATAAGAATTGGGCTGGGACTTCTTGCTTGAAATTGATACTAATTAAAAGTCTTGCTGCTACTGCTAAGTCGCTTCAGTCTTGTCCGACTCTGTGCGACCCCATAGATGGCAGCTCATCAGGCTCCCAGTCTCTGGATTTCCAGCAAGAACTGGAGTGGGTTGCCATTTCTCCAATGCATGAAAGTGAAACGTGAAAGTGAAGTCGCTCAGTCGTGTCCTACCCTTAACGACCCCATGCACTGCAGCCTACCAGGCTTCTCCGTCCATGGGATTTTCCAGTACTGGAGTGGGGTGCCATTGCCTTCTCCAAATTAAAAAGCCCTAGGAGCAGGGAATCTTATGGCAAGAAGCTCCTATAATGGTGACTTGTAAACTAAGTTTGAGAAGGTTCTGAGAGATATATTGATGTTGTGTTGAAAGAAAGGTCAAAGATAGTGCCTAGTATGTTTAACTGTCACCTGTCTATCAACAGATAATACTTCAGTGATACTGCTGCTGCTGCTGCTGCTGCTAAGTCGCTTCAGTTGTGTCCGACTCTGTGCGACCCCATAGACGGCAGCCCACCAGGCTCCCCGTCCCTGGGATTCTCCAGGCAAGAACATTGGAGCGGGTTCCTATTTCCTTCTCCAATGCAGGAAAGTGAAAAGTCAAAGTGAAGTCGCTCAGTTGTGTCAACTCTTCATGACCCCATGGACTGCAGCCTACCAGGCTCCTCCACCCATGGGATTTTCCAGGCAAGAGTACTAGAGTGGGGTGCCATTGCCTTCTCTGAGTGATACAGCTGAGAGCATGGAAATTTAACATAGTTTCTGTAGTCTCCAAGTTTCTATATCTTTCCAGAGCAGAACATTCTATCCTAAGTCAGGAATTATTCCTGAATTTTTTTTTTGTCTGGAAAATACATTAGCTGCCATATTTGATCAGAGACTTGAACCAGAAAAGATTCTCAGTCACGCAAGAGGTTTTTTTAACTTAATATTTATTGCCCTTGGGTTCAAACAAATCAGAATTTGGTTGAAAACTCTGCTGAAGGACTCTCCTTCAGTCTTAATGGAAAGATCTGGTGATGAATATCCAAAAGATCAGGAATTACAGGTCATGTGACTTGGGCTGGATGACAGGAGTAGGAAGAACTGGGTGGAAGTTGGGGGTTTCACCTTGAGTAAAGGAGAAGCCGTTGCTTGGCTCACTAATCACTGCAAGTAAGGACTAGAGGGTTCAAGGGAGCCTACTTTCAATAGAAGCTGGAAGTCTGCGTATGTTTTTGGGTTTTCCTAATTTTTAATTATGGTCAACTAATTAGGAACTAGAAAAAGGTAAAAGGAAAATAACTTTGCTTCCAGTTAGGATCTAGAGACATGTGAAAGCCTTTTGCTTCCATGGGTAACAAAAACAAAGATCCATACAAAATTTAAATCATAATTTTCCATGGGGCAAGCAAAGAGCAGTGGTTACTCAGAAGCCCTGATGAACAGAACTGGCTCAATAATCCTCCTTCCAAACCAAATTTTATGGAGAAGTCAACAATAAAGAAGGAGGATGGTAAGTAGAGAGGAAATAACAGAAAACCTATGTTCCCATGGTAACTGAATTCTAGGACCCTGATTGAGCTGACTCTAAAGATGAACCAAAAATACTTACATAAAAAGTATTATGTATTATTAAGTATTATTACTTATCTTTCTTGTAGCTCAAATACTGAAAATCAAAAAGGCAGTGACAAGGAAGATGGCGTTGTGCTCAACATGAATTTTTATTTCAGAAATGCAAATTAAAACCACAATGAGATGCAATTTTAGAGCCACTTAGAATGACTAAAAGTATGACATCAAATGTTGGCAAGAAGGAGAAACCACTGGAACATTTATACTGGCTGGTGGGACTATAATTACTTTGGAGCACTCGTTGGCAGTTTCCTATAGTGTTATGTACACCTATTCATGGCAAAGCAGTTCTATTCCTGTGCATATACCTAAGCAATGTAAAAAGTTTATCCACCAAAAGATTGTAAAGTAATGTTCTTTACGGCAGCTTTATTCTTAGTAGCTGAAAATACTCCTAAAAATATAAGCTTGTTAAAAATATAAGCGCCTGGGACTCCAGGCACACACTTTTGGATCAGGAATGGCATTGAGGAACACTGTACATAGACCAAACACCTGTTGATTGATACCATCAAGAGACCACTGAATTCAGTGACTACCCTCTGTAGTGGATGTGTTTGCCTTTCTCAAGAAAAGCACCAGGAGTCTTTGCACTTAAAATAACCAGGCACCAAGGGGTCGAGTGGTGAACTTTGCTACTATTGGTTAACATCTGGGTCATGCAAGTGGCATTTTCTTCTTCACAGTGCTCTCCTTAATAAATGCCAAATATTTCTCTCCTGGCAATCAACACTGGGGAGTAATCTGCTTTCCAGCTTCCATCCAGGGTTAAAATAAGTTTGAAGTCCTCCACAAAAACAAGTTTAGCAAATATCAATCCTTTCAGCAAATAATTGAGTTTTAAATTGTGTCTTAATAACATCCTTCCATCTTCGAAACAGCTGGGCTGGAGGAATTTTGTGGGAATGCAAATCTGAAACCCAGGGGTAGGAGGTAGGCTGGGGAGGCAATTTCACAGGGTCTAGTCAATGAGTTGTCATGCCAATCCACATTTGCAGTGTTTCTGCTTATTCAGTGAGTTGAAACTAGAAGGAAGTATTTTTTCTCCAAACATTTCTCCTAATCACTTTCATGTGATTGCCATCTTTTCATCTTGTGCAGAAAGTCTGAGCCAAAAAGCAGACTTCATTTCTGTGCTATTGATTGAAAGAGAAAAAGTGTGCCAAGAGTACCATAGGAACTTCCATCTAAAGAGATTAATCATCTTTTATTTCTGCTGAAGAAATAAAAAAGCAAGTGAGTGGGTGCTCAGGTATGTCCAGCTCTTAGGGACCCCATGAACTGTATAGCCTGCCAGGCTCCTCTGTCCATGGGATTTTCCAAGCAAGACTACTGGAGTGGGTTGCCATTTCCTTCTTCAGGGGACCTTCCCGACCCGGGGATCAAACCCACATCACCTACATCTCTTTCCTTGGCAGGCGGCTTCTTTACCTCACCACAAGAGAGATAGGTAAAATGGATTTTTTTTTCCTAAGCCTACCTTGTGAGCACACATGCGCAGGTGTGTGCCTTTATGTGTATGCGTGTATATCCACAGATGTGAACCAAGCTGAAGTTAGCGCCCTCCAGGTTACAATGGGAGGCCTGGAGCGTTCCCTATGGACTCAGGCACATAAGAGTGTAAGGACACAGGACAATGGTTGGCAGACCTCTGATAATCAAGACATTAATTAAGACCTCTGATAATTAAGACTCTGATAATAGCCTGGCCAGTGTGCCGAGGCCCTGGGAGAAGTACTGCTACAGATACCGGAGTCTAGCCCGGTGAAGCCTCTCAGGCTGACAGATAGGAGTGAATCTCGAAAGTCCATCAACTCTGCCAACTCACTTTCAAATGGAAGGCACGCCAGGCTGACTCAACAAATAACTCAGCATCAGCCAGTGGGAAAGTCTGCTGGAGGAAATGAAGGAAGACAGAAGGGGTGAGAGAGCACAGGTCTACATGGGAAGAAACTGATGATTTGTTAGGTCTGACTTCTGTCAACAATCAAGGCAATTCATCCTGGTGTCATCTTAATTATCTTCTATGCAAAAAAAAAAAAAAAAAAGGCAGTAAGGGGCAACGATTAATTTGTTCTGTAAATTGATTATTATTTTTTCTTTCTAGGAATTCTTCTGACTCACAAAGCATATTATATAACCATCTGTTTTTCCCTAAAGATAAATTCTGCTGCTGCTGCTGCTAAGTCACTTCAGTCGTGTCCAACTCTGTGCGACCCTATAGATGGTAGTCCATCAGGCTCCCCCGTCCCTGGGATTCTCCAGGCAAGAACTCTGGAGTGGGTTGCCATTTCCTTCTCCAATGCATGAAAGTGAAAAGTGAAAGTGAAGTAGCTCAGTCGTGTCCAACTCTTAGCGACCCCATGGATTTTGGCCCACCAGGCTCCGTCCATGGGATTTTCCAGGCAAGAGTGCTGGAGTGGGGTGCCACTGCCTTCTCTGAAAGATAAATTCTAATCTAATCTAAAGACAGATTCAGTCATTTCTGTCTCTTCAGAAAAGGTACTAGCATCAATGCTGAGCATCTGTGTGTGTGTGTTGATGGGGGGTGGTATTTGGTGGTTTTTCTTTTGCACGCAGGTAAGTTTTGTGTCCTCTAAGGGAACTCATGGCTTCCCTGGTTCCTCAGATGGTAAGAATCTGCCCGCAATGTGGGAGACCTGGATTCGATCCCAGGGTTGGGAAGATCCCCTCGAGAAGGGAATAGCAACCCACTCCAGTATTCTTGCTTGGCGAATTTCATGGACAGAGGAGCCTGGTGGGCTACAGTCCATGGGGTCACAAAGCGTTGGACATGACTGAGCGATGAACGCTTTCACATAAAATTTCTCTTGCTTTCTGGTCTCCAAACTCTAATGACCACTTATTTACTGTTTATTTATTTATTTATTGCATGATGTAATAAATGACTTATAAGTAGCTTCTTTAATCGCCGCTCCCACTTAGTCCCTTCATCCTTTGGTCTTGGACCCTGAGGATGCTAAACTCTCTTGTTTTCTACACAAACTTAACCAAAAGAACTCTCAGACCAGAGCAGTCAGCAGAGGAGCTGCATGGTCTCCACACATGTGGCCAGCCTCGCAGCCCTCCCAGAGACCCACGTCTTCACTCCCCACTCCCAGGAAAACCTGGCATCCTGACCTGTGCAGAGAAAGGACTGAACTGTTTGTTGAGTCAGTGAGAAAGTGGATAAAAAAGCGAGTTCACTTTTTTGTGACACCTCTGCTCTCCCGGTTTTAGTCTCAGTGAAGACGATTCAAGAAGAACATTCTCTGACAGAGGTGAAAGCCAGCAGGCATTTGTTTTATGTCCTGGAGAACAAGCAAGGGGATCTGAAGCAAAGCCTTCCCGGGGAGCCCTGAGCTCCTAGGGCCACTGGTAATGATGTAGTTTTGAAGTATGGGCAGTGGATCAGAACCCTGAGAAAGGAGGTTCCTTGGGACCCTGGGCTCTCTGCTCTGCTAGCCTGGACATCCTTAACAAGAGCACTGTCAGGGAAGAAGGCAGCAGTCAAAGGAGAAAAAGTTATCAGTTACACTCAGGATTTGGCCATGTTTAAGAGACATCTTTAAAGAGCAAATGATAAAAATGTACACCGTACATTGAGCGGAGAATTCTGTGGACTCAATCTGAGAAGTGGATCTCTGTTCTGGCTGTAGGGCCAACAGTCATGCCCAGAAACACGAATTCAAGTTTGGTAATAACACGCAGGATTCTTCTAATAGCTAACCTTCAGACTCTATCAGGTGGCTCTTTCCTAACCAGCTATGCCATTGGAGGTACGGGCCTTCAAGAATTGTCTCCTCAATAGCTCCTTGCTTACTTACAAACTTCCATGGACACCCATTGCTTCTGTAGGCCCTGTAAAAAACCAGATAAACCATGACACTTAGCAACTCATCATTCTTTAGAGATCAGCAATGCGGAAATAATATCTATTGTTTTTATCATCTGAGTCTGAAGAAGCATTTGAGAATCTATAACCTGATACACTGAATGTAACACACCAGAAGAGCAGCTAGTCTTGCAAGGAGATTTCTGCATATCAGCTCTCTGGAGAGGCCGTGGGAAAGCCTGTTTTGGATTTTTCTCTTTTCTGGCCTAACAGAGTTTTGCATGCCCACAACAGCTCCCCTCCTTGGGCTCATGTGTTTCTGAAAATTCTTCCTTGCTCTTAGCTTACCCTCTTCTCTGTGAGCCAGTGTTTTCATGCCTTTAAATGTTAACATTTAAAACACATCCTCAAGCCTTTGGCCTCCTAGAAGACTTTTCAGAAAACTCCTCTCTAAATTCTTCACTTTGGTTGGCTCAGCTAGAGCTGGTTTGAAGTCGTAAGAAGCCATATCTGTGATTTCTGTTTATCATTTGCATGCTGTCCTGTGTTTGCATTTAAGTTAGGCTTTGTATCTGTTCCAGGTGGGCAAGGAAGGTCTTTGACTTTGCCATAATCCAGAGAAGTTCATCATGCATGTAACAGATGACGCGAATGGGGTCTAACTGATCAGCAAAAAGGGTGGACAGACTGAACTTGGCAGAGAGGAAACAAGACATGAAGGCCTGAGGGTGGCTGAAGAAAAGACAGAGTTATCCCAGTGGACTGCGCTCCTCTGACGGGTTCCTGTTCAAATATAACAGAGAACAGCAGGGACTCGACGCATCAGCATTTACCACCTGATGGATGTTTGGTTGTTTCCTGCTTGGGGTTCTCAGTTCAGTTCCTGGAAGACATACGCCCTGCAGACTGCAAGTTCCAATTAGAGGGGAATTACATCTTTTAAAAAAATACTGTTTCCAGAAATACAACATAACTAAATAAAATCCAGTTCTGAAGGCAGGAAGAAACACCCGTCTCCTAATGTTTAGCTGAAATAGCTTTTCCTCCACCCTGTGGGACACATATTGTTCAGTTCCTTCATTGAAGACAGATTGGAAAAATGAGAAGCAGTTGAGTTGGGGAAATTAATTATTGTGTCAAATGCTGTAATGCTTTAAGTGTAGGATTAGATGGACTTCATCTGGGGACTAATTGTTGAGAGGCAGCATAGGCTAAAGGGAGAAAACAAAAGCAAGATGTTCTTGAGTCAGTCATTTAATCATCCTCCTAGACAAAAGGTGACATTGTGTTATAAGTCTTCAGGTTATAGAGTAAAAGATGCCGTTTATATTTTCTTGTGCACCAAGGGCATAATCTGACCCAGTTGTAACCCAACCTGTGAATCAAAAAGGTGCTTTATAACAGGATTTAATTGTTCTTGTCTGGAATTTTTCCCCTCATTGCAGTTGTGGGATTTAATTAATTTTTACCCAGAGGTCAGTCACTTCAAGGCAAATGCCATAAAAGGACACAAAATAGTCTTAATGTGGGTTAGGATTAGATGCAGGCTGTTTCATTTTATTACTATTATCAATTGTTTAAAGAGCTTTGCTGAATGATCTCATTGTACGTGTGCCTTGAGGCTTTCTAGAGCAATTTGGAAAATACATTATGGAATAAACCACAAGATTATTAAAACGACTTTAAACAGCATGAGTGCAATTTCCAAAGGAGGTTATAATACCCATATTTACTTATATTTCATCTTCTTAAGTAATTATTCACACCCCATATTTCAAGAATAAAATTTGTAAGAATGAGTCCCCACTTAATTATCTCATCCCTTCTTTCTTCTTTTATTTCTGTTCTTTTTATTTTAAGGAGCAACGTTCTGTCTTCTAGCGAGAGCTCACAGGGGAATTTAATAGCAAGGGTCTGAGTGATTTAGATGAAAACATCAGAATCCCTCCTTCATGTACTTTCCTTTCTATATATCTAATTTTTTCCCTATCAAGGAATACTTTTTGAAAAAAAAAAAAACAAAACAGAGTGGGTTTGTTCTCACCATGGTTGGCAAAGGATTAAATACACGGTTTCTTGTTACTGCTCTTTTATTGCCTGTTTCTTACCTGTTTCTGCCCCCATGTTCCCTGAAGTGTTAACGACTGGGCTGGAGCCTCTGATAACTGCCACAGAGAACGATTAGAACAAGGATGGAGCAAAGAACAGCTTCTCCAGGGACATCTGCTGGCAGCTCCAAACCCCTGTGACCCCAGGGGCCACAGGAACAGACTGGACGCAATTTGCCTGAAGAGACTGCCTATCACTAACCTGTTTCAGACCAAACATACCAACATATGAAATATGAAACCCGAAAGAAAAGGATATTCTAAATAAAGACCTTTTCATCACTTCATAAATATACTTTTTCCTCCTTTTCTAATTCCTCTTTATTTTCCTTTCTTCCATATTAATGATCATAGATATATTTCAAATCAAGATCTCTATCACAACCCCTCTTTTATTTCTAGATAGAATGTTTGACATGGAAGGATGATTTTTCATGAAAATATGAAATAACTTGCTTGTCTCCATTGCTAAAAGAGATAGAGTGTTGGATCCTGTCTTCAAGAGTTCAAGATCCAGTGATGATATTAACTACTGCACATAACCACACAGTACCTCTGTTTATTTCGTTGTAAAATAGGTGTGTGTGTTAGTTGCTCAGTCGCGTCTGACTCTTTGAGACACCGTGGATTATAGCCTGCCAGGCCAATCTGTTCACGGAATTTTCCAGCAAAAATACTGGAGTTTGGGTTGCCATTTCCTTCTCCAGGGGATCTTCCCAATCCAGGGATCAAACCTGGGTCCCCTGTATTGCACGCAGATTCTTTACCATCTGAGCCACCAGCGAAGCTGTAAAATAGGTATGATATGATATTTAATACCTCCATTTCACAGAGCCTGGGTGAGGCTGGAGTGAGAGAAATACTGAATAAAACTTAAAATGGAAAATCCATGCTACAGAAATATGAAGTATAGTGCATGGTAAAGAGCAGTGTCGTAACTTGATCTTGTCTTTTGTTCCTTATTTGCTTTTTAGTTTGCTTCTGGCATTACGCCAAGCAAATAATAACAGCCAATATTTATGTTTCAAGCACTGTGCTAAGTGGTTTGTATATATTATTTATTCATATAATTATGGGTTGCTATTGCTATCTCATTTTTACAGATGAGGAAACAAAGGCACAGAGAGATAAAATAAGTTGCCCAAGGTCACACAGCTGGTAACGTAGTGGGTTGAATTTTGCCCCTGCAAAAGAAATATATCCCAGTCCTACCCTCTGTACTTGGGCAAGAGACTATTTGAAACAGCGTCTTCATAGATATAATTAAGTGGAAGATCTTGAGATAAGGTTATCCTGGATTATGGTGGGCCCTACATGTAATGTGAGCATCCTTGTACAAAAGACAGATGGACACACAGACACAGAGGGAAAATGGCCACGTGAAGACAGAAGCACGGACTGGATAAATGCTGCCATAAGCCTGGACATGTCCGGGGCCACCAGAAAAGGAAAGAGTCGTCGCTAAAGCCTTCAGAGGAAGCAAGGCCCCGCTGACTGCTTGATTAGGAACTTGAAGTGACTAGAACGGTGGGAAAGTGCCTTCCTGTTGTCTTAAACCACCCTGTTTGTGGTAATATGCGAAGGCAGCTGCAGGAAACCACCACAGGGCCCACCCCAGGATTCAGAGCAAGTATGACACCAGAATGGAAACGCTTGGTCATTTTCTCTTAATTTCCTTTTTATTTGAAACACAAGTAAACTTGGGAGAAAAGCAAAATTTCCAACTCAGTGTGCTATGATTGTTTCTGTGAAATGAAAGGGTTAATAAATTGTGGGCCTGTGCTCTTACACAAACTAAGACATCAAATTCATTTTTATGTGAGGACGGGGTTGTTGAACACTAAGCTTTTCAAAATATTTGGTCCAGAAGTTCAGTTCAGTCACTCAGTTGTGTCTGACTCTTTGCGACCCCATGAACTGCAGCACTCCAGGCCTCCCTGTCCATCACCAATTCCTGGGGTTTACTCAAACTCATGTCCATTGAGTTAGTGATGCCATCCAACCATCTCGTCCTCTGTCATCCCCTTCTCCTCCTGCCTTCAATCTTTCCCAGCATCAGGGTCTTTTCCAGTGAGTCAGTTCTTCACATCAGATGGCCAAAGTATTGGAGTTTCAGCTTCAACATCAGTCCTTCCAATGAATATTCAGCACTGATTTCCTTTAGGATGGACTGGTTGGATCTCCTTGCTATCCAAGGGACTCCCAAGAGTCTTCTCCAATACCACATTCAAAAGCATCAATTCTTCTGTGCTCAGCTTTCTTTATAGTCCAACCATATGTGACTACTAGAGAAACCATAACCTTGACTAGATGGATCTTTGTTGGCAAAGTAATGTCTCTGCTTTTTAACATGCTATCTAGGTTGGTCATAACTTGTCTTCCAAGGAGTAATTGTCTTTTTATTTCATGGCTGCAGTCACCATATGCAGTGATTTTGGAGCCCCAAAAAATAAAGTCTGACACTGTTTCCACTGTTTCTCCGTTTATTTGCCATGAAGTGATGGGACCGGATGTCATGATCTTTGTTTTCTGAATGTTGAGCTTTAAGCCAACTTTTTCACTCTCCTCTTTCACTTTCATTAAGAGGCTCTTTAGCTCCTCTTCACTTTCTGCCATAAGGGTGGTGTCATCTGCATATCTGAGGATATTGATATTTCTCCCGTCAATCTTGATTCCAGCTTGTGCTTCTTCCAGTCCAGTGTTTCTCATGATGTACTCTGCATAGAAGTTAAATAAGCAGGGTGACAATGTACAGCCTTGACGTACTCCTTTTCCTATTCGGAACCAGTCTGTTGTTCCATGTCCAGTTCTAACTGTTGTTTCCTGACCTGCATATAGGTTTCTCAAGAGGCAGGTCAGGTGGTCTGGTATTCCCATCTCTTTCAGAATTATCCACAGTTTATTGTGATCCACACAGTCAAAGGCTTTGGCATAGTCAATGAAGCAGAAATAGATGTTTTTCTGGAACTCTGTGGCTTTTTCCATGATCCAGCAGATGATGGCAATTTGATCTCTGGTTCCTCTACCTTTTCTAAAACCAGCTTGAACATCTGGAATTTCATGGTTCACCTACTGTTGAAGGCTGGCTTGGAGAATTTTGAGCATTACTTTACTAGCATGTGAGAAGACTACAATTGTGTGGTAGTTTGAGCATTCTTTGGCATTGCCTTTCTTAGGCATTGGAATGAAAACTGACATTTTCCAGTCCTGTGGCCACTGCTGAGTTTTCCAAATTTGCTGTCATATTGAGTGCAGCACTTTCACAGTATCATCTTTTAGGATTTGAAATAGCTCAACTGGAATTCCTTCACCTCCACTAGCTTTGTTTGTAGTGATGCTTCCTAAGGCCCACTTGACTTCACATTCCAAGATGCCTGGCTCTAGGTGAATGATCACACCATAGTGGTTATCTGGGTTGTGCAGATCTTTTTTATACAGTTCTTCTGTGTATTCTTGCCACCTCTTCTTAATATCTTCTGCTTCTGTTAGGTCCATGCCATTTCTGTCCTTTATTGAGCCCATCTTTGCATGAACTGTTCCCTTGGTTTCTCTAATTTTCTTGAAGAGATCTCTAGCCTTTCCCATTCTGTCCTTTTCCTCTGTTTCTTTGCACTGATTGCTGAGGAAGGCTTTCTTATCTCTCCTTGCTATTCTTTGGAGAAGTAGCCTACAATAATTTAGTTTTTAAAAAAATTTAGAATCCTTTTCAGAAAGAGAAAATAGTATATTAACCCTCAGCATAGATAAGCAAACTTACTAACAAATAAATCCTATAAGGCTCAGTGGCTCAGTGGTAAAGAATCCGCCTGGCAATGCAGGAGATGTGGGTTTGATCTTGGGTCATGAAGATCCTCTGGAGAAGGAAATGGTAACCCACTCCAGTATTCTTCCCTGGGAAATCCCATGGGCAGAGGAGCCTGGTGAGCTATAGTCCATGGCATCACAAGAGTCGGACACGACTGAGCGACTAAAGAGAAACAACAACAAACCCAGTAAGAGCAGAACACAAGAACATTTTACTTGACGAGCTAAGATCTGTGCTATTATTATCAGTAACGATGACAATGTCAGCTTGGGATCAATACATTTGTCTTGTGTACTTAGAGAAAAAACAAAACAATTCCTTAGAGATACTGGGTCTCTTGGGCCAAATTAAAACTCCTCTGAACAAGCTAGCATTTCTTAACATGGTTAATATATTTTACTCATGAATAAATTATTGTTCCAGAAAATTCTCTCCATTTCCAATGATTTATAATACACCATTAGAAAGCTTTTATAAATATAATTCTTTGGAGGTTGAGTAAAACTTTGGGTCGCGGCTGCTTCCTCTCTTCCTTGCCTCTGGGACATCAGCTATGCACGATGGCAATGCTCCTAGATAGCTCAGGAATCGCTCCTTCACCTTCCTCTGAGAGACACAGAGGAGCAGCGAGTTTTAGGGAAAGAGGAAGTGAGCACCACAGCGAGGATCCCAGCCTACCTCTGAAAGCATGCGGAGCAGCTACTAAGCTTTGTCTTTTCATGCTCAATAAAATTTGAGTCTGCTTGAGCCAATTCCCTAACTTCATCTCTGAGGTCTCACCTAACTCTGACTCAACATTTGAGATGGTTTTTGCAACCCTCCCATCAGTTTTCACAACCCTCCCCTTGGTTTTCCATCTAGTCCATCAGATTCAAATGTCCTTATTGTAGCCCTTCTTTTTCCCTGTCAGTTCAACCTCAACCTGGGGCTTCTCTCAGTTACTCATGCTGTTGAGCTCAACACCATTCTCTCTGGAATCAAGGCTCACAATTTGCCATCATCTTTGATCCAGATCCCCCATTATTTGGGCTTCTGATCATTTATCAAGGGCTGGTAATCATACTCTATAATGTCTCTCCTATATAAGTTGTCCTCTCCATTCCCACTGTTCTTAACTGCCAAGGTCAAGTTCTGACCCTGCCTCCTTCCCTTGACTGTTGAACCACCCCATAACTGGACTTTTCCCCACGTAATACATCACACACCTGCAGTCAAGGTTTGCCTGTGTCCTACAATTTTCCACTTCTCTCTCCAGTCTACAAGAAACATTTCAACTTCCTTAAGCCGATCATTGATCTCACCTGACCGTCTGGTCTCAGAACAGGATTTCAGACTTGCTCCATACTCCTTGCCTTCGTTCATGCAGCCAGGCTTCAGTATTTCCTCTCTCTGCAATAGCACTTCCTTCTCACTTCCTGCTTTCTATTATTGCATTTCCTCAGCCTGCAAAACCAGTTCTCCCCACTCCGCAAGCCTGAATTTTAGCCCACACAAATTCCTCTCAGATTCGACTTCTTCCAGGATTCCAACACTCCCCTCTGAAATAGAGGCGAGGTATTATGTGCATGCAGAATGCCAAGTCATTTGAGTCATGTCTGACTCTCTTTGATACATGAACCATAGCTTGCCAGGCTCCTCTGTCCATAGGATTCTCCAGGCAAGAATACTGTAGTGGGTTGCCATGCCCTCCTCCAGGGGATCTTCCTGATCCAGAGATTGAACCCACATCTCCTACAGTGCAGGGGGATTCTTTACATGGAGCCACGAGGAAGTCCATTAACTGTTATGCTAGGTAATGAAAATACAGAGAAAAAAAGGGCTGCTTTTTCAACATTTTACAACAGTGAGGAGGTAGATAGGTAAACAGACAACCAAACCTGGGGTGATATAAACTTAGATAAATAGGGTACTATGTAAGGATATCTGGTCTTTATTTGGAGGAGAACAAGATCAGGGTTCCAGAAAGGGCAGTTATTGCAGGTCCATGCTGTGAGTGCACACAAATTTGAAGACTATTGAAGAAGTTCTGTCTTGGTTGTTAAGAAGCTGCTCTGATACCCTGGATGCCTGGGCCCAATTCTGTGATCTCCCCAGGATTCAGCTGGGCAGGAGGTCTCCAGTACCTCTGCCAGCACTCCGGCCCACATCTGTTCTTGTTGCTCAGACCTTGACATCCATTAAGTATTTTCAGTATCTCTGCTACCTGTCTCACTAAAAGTTTGGGATTGACAGAGATGGTGAGACGAATAATCTAGCCCGCTTGACCAGGGCATGGCCCAGCTCTTGCCAACTTGGCTAGTCTCCCAGGGTTGACACTGTTATCTGAAGTCAGTGCTCTGTGATCACCAAAACCTGTCTTGTGTCCTCTTCCCTTAGAATGTTTCTCATCCTCATAATTGCCCATTATTCTGCTATTGTCAACATTTATGCATTTCTCTTTTCTTATGCCTTTACGACCCTGCTCTAGGCTTCAAACTCTTGGATGTATGATCAATAAAGCTAGTGAAGTAATTGAATCTTACAGATATAAAGCGTGATGTTATGTCTTTAGCAGGGAGGCACTCGCCCATAGGTGTCTCTTTCTCCCTAGAAAGGAGAGCCTCCTTCTGATGACACGTCTTGCCCTAGCATTGCTGTTTCTCCTCTGTGTCCTGTCCACCAACGCTGGACTCCTGACATCCAAGTAAATTCAGAGACCTCGCTGGAATCACTGAAAGAGTTACTGTTTGACTTGACAGTCTCACTATTGTCTGCTGAAATTTTACCAGTAAGTTCAAGTGACAGCTGGGGGACATAGCAAAGAAAAGGTTTTCATTATCAGAGGCCTTAGTGAGATGTGCTCATGATCAAGGTTCAGAGGGGCTGGAAACTCAGAGGCTGAGTCTTGGGGAGGTCAAACATCAACTGACTCTCAGCACATTGTCGACACTCTGGGTTTGCCAAGTTTCTTGTACAAAATGGTGCTGTTTTTCTCTAGAGCAGTTTATGTGCTCAGTAGCAGAGCCAAGGCAGGCTCACTGTTTGTTTTCATGCCTTTTATGGGAGCTTAACCTGTGTGATCTGCAGAGGTCTGGATTAACAGTCCTTTCACTAGGCCTCTCACAGGTTGGGTCAGTTCTTGGCCCCTTGGCTGACTTGTGGGCTCCAGCAAGCAGCTGTGATGGTCATTATTTCCCATCTGCTTGTCCCCCTCCACTCCTAAGTTTGAAATGAGAATGCACTGCTCTTACGGCTGACCTGTAGCCTATTCGTACCCTATCCTTTTCCAGAGTATTTTCTGTTAGGCAAAAGCAAACACAACAAACAAAAGTCAAAAACACAACAAAACTTGAAACATCACAACTCAAGGCAGTTTGGGATAAAATGATGGATCTGTGTAATCAGTCCTTAGCTCTTAAGGGTGTTGCAAATTGAGACCCTATCCTGATTTCATCTTATTTTTGAAACTCCTGTACTCCAATCTCTATTCATTTTGTTCTGTTCCTTCCTTGAGGTTAGAGCTTAAGCTTCCAGCTCTGATTAGTAGCTCTTCCACAACTGTTTTGTCTACATTATCTGTCTGTCTATCTATCATTGATCTTCTCTATTTTTATCATTTTTTAATCTTCAGAATTATCTCATAGTTCTCTTATTCAGCACTATGCTTTACTCTATTTACACATATGTAGTATTATTACAAATAAATCACTAATACTTTTTATGATCGTAGGATCATCTCTTCCCTTTCATTTGCACTTGGAACTAAAGTAGCACCTGCTATATTAAATATTTCTAGTCAAATAGCTTGCTTTTGCATCATTTTATCAAAATTATTTTCCTTGAGTGAGGTAATTGTGGTAGATTTTCGTAGATCACCTATTTGTTGTTGCTATTTCTTTAGAAGCAATTTTTTTCCTGAATTTTTGATATCAAAACTCTTTATTTAATAATTTGACCTACCCAAACATATTCAAAGTGAAAAGTGAAAGTGAACCCACTCCAGTGTTCTTGCCTGGAGAATCCCAGGGATGGCAGAGCCTGGTGGGCTGCCGTCTATGGGGTCGCACAGAGTCGGACACGACTAAAGCAACTTAGCAGCAGCAGCAGCAACATATTCAAAGCTGAGCGTCGAAGAATTGATGCTTTTGAACTGTGGTGTTGGAGAAGACTCTTCAGAGTCCCTTGGACTGCAAGGAGGTCCAACCAGTCCATCCTAAAGGAGATCAGTCCTGGGTGTTCTTTGGAAGGATCGATGCTAAAGCTGAAACTCCAATACTTTGGCTACCTCATGCGAAGAGTTGACTCATTGGAAAAGACCCTGATGCTGGGAGGGATTGGGGGCAGGAGGAGAAGGAGACAACAGAGGATGAGATGACTGGATGGCATCACCGACTCGATGGACATGAGTTTGAGTGAATTCCGGGAGTTGGTGATGGACAGGGAGGCCTGGCGTGCTGTGATTTATAGGGTCACAAAGAGTCGGACACAACTGCATGACTGAACTGAGCTGAACATATTCAAAACACTTTTATATGGAATTTTTTCCCTGAATTAAAAATTTTACTGAATAGAATAGAATTAACATATAACTTCATATTAGTTTTAAGTGTACAAGATAATGATTCAATACTTGTATACATTGTAAAATGATCATCACAATAAGTCTAGTTAATATCTATCACCAGACATACTTACACATTGTTTGTCTTGTGATGGGAACTTTTAAGACATACTCTCTCAGTGACCTTCAAATACACAGAGCAGCGCTATTAACTATAGTCACCATGCTGCAGATTACATTCCCATGACTTACTTATTTTGTAACTGGAAGTTTTGTACGTTTGATCCCTTTCACCTATTTTGTTCATAATCTATATTTTAAAAATTCCAAACCGCTGGGTCTGAACTGACCTCTTCATTGCTGCACAGATGTCTCTCTGCTTCACTCATCCCATATGTCTCAGCCTGGCTAATAATGTTTCCATTTGACCTGAGCCAAACTAGATACTTCACTGTTCTTTTTCTCTTTAACCGACTGTATTCCATTTGTGTTCAGTGGTTGCAGATTTCGCAACATAGTTCCCCCGTTTTCCTAGTCCACTGAGCCTGACTTGGCCCAGGTCCTCATCACAGTTCACCTGGTGGAACCATCTTCTATTGGCTCCACTGTAACCAGTCGGTCTGGTCACTGTACTCCACTCCTTTCCCCTCTCTGCTCTGCTTGTGTTCATCATTGTTTTGTTCCTCACTTCCTGCTTTTTTTTTCTGCCTTCAAAGCTCTTCTCAGCTGGGAACAGCCCAATTGAAAATTGCTTTAATGCCTTTCGGGGCTGTGGTAAAGTATGAGAGCAAAATAAAACAAACAGCACGAACAACCCAAGAACAAGAGTCCACTGGTTCTTCAGACTCACGTTCCCAGAGCCATTCATGACCCCCCACGCCAGGGTAGGCGGTGTCTTCCTGGTACCCCCACAGGACTGGTCAAACTCTGGCTGCTTCTCTCCCAAGACTGGAGGTTGTTTGACTATGGAGGATGGGGACCATGTCTCACCCACCTTTTGTTCCTCCTTTTCCAATTACTGTTTAACACATTCACACCAGCTAGGTCCTGCTGTGCCCAGGGCAGTCTCCATTTGATTCTGCAGCCCCTCCCTGCTCTCCTGAGGCTCCTCCTGAGCCAGTGCCTACAAGAGAGAAGTAGTTTTCCTCTGGGGGCCCACTTGGGCTCACTGGCTTCAAACCATGCACCTTCTGTGGCCATCTTCTTTCTTTACTGAAAATTATCCTGATTCCTGACTAAAACACCTATATCTTCTCCAGAATCTGGACTGTGCCTGATATGAGAATAGGTTCTTGCTCTCTGTCTGGTATTGTGATTTGTAAACTTTCTGGGTAAGCTAGCCAAAAATGCAGATTTCTGTGGCTCGTTCCCCCAACATTGTGATGAATACCCCAGCAAACTGTAATATATGAAATCCCATTCATGTCTGGGATCAAGAAAGGGCCTCCTTTCCGTCACCAGAGAGCCCACCTCATTAGCCTTGCTCTGACTGTGGCGCTGCTCACCCCAAATCAATCCGGTGGCCAGAGTGACTACCCATAACTACCCATGCTGTTGATTCATTTGCATGACTCAAAGCCAAGAGCTTAACATCTTTAATTAAATTGACAGAATTTAGTTTGGTTTTGTGATCCATAAGTCTCAGTTTCCCCAGGGGAGCAGGTAAAAATGCTTTACAGACAAGAGTGGGAAGTGACTGAACCCAAGTGAGTTGAAAAAGGAACAACTTTTCAGAAGAGAACCATGGATACTGGTTGTTATTCACTGTGCCTTCTTATTCATCTTTATGTTTGGCCACTAGCAGATGCTTGGTGTAATACATGGTTAAGGCTCGTTATGTGTTTGTCAAGCGAATGATAACTAAGTGAATATATCTTTACTGTAAGTAATTGAGATGTGTTGTAGTAAATTCATTTGGTCCTCTAGAGTTTCATCTACTTTAAATTCCATAAGGTTTTGTGTTGGTGTATTTCTGTTCCAGGCTGAACATCTTTATGCTTACATAATCATAATCCTCTCCATGTAATCTAATGTTCTAGAGATATCAAAACACCAAAATTGTTCATCACAGAGTGACACAAAGCTGAACGCAAAAAATGTCAAAGGTAACGACAATAAGACTCCTATGTTAGGAATAGCATTATCAATTGAATGGCCAACAGTGTTCCATTTTTGTTATCAATGTTACTGCTTTCAATTTTAAATATGCAGAATATTGATTTAACACGGCTTGCTATAAAACACTGATATCAAAATCATGTTTGCTGCAAAATACCACATCTCAAATCTGCTTTCTTAGATTTCAAAATTGACATTTAATTAGAGAGAAATTTGTTTTAAGCCTTTGGCAAGTTGATGGTATCAGTTATACACTGCTGCTTAATAATCCACTCTAAAATTCACTCACTTAAAACAACAATAATTTATTTTGATCATGAGTCTTCCATTTGTCAGGGCTCAGCAGGGATAACTCATTTGCTCAATTAGAGGTCAGCTGGGGTAAGCTTGACAGGATTCATGTGTTGCTTAGGCTTCCTGATAGCATGATAGGTGGTTCTCAAATATAAGCATCCTGAGAGCGAGAAAGTGAAAACCCAGTGCCTTTAAGGCCAGTGTATGAAAACTAGCATAGTGCCTTTATCTCTGAATTCCATTAGTCAAGCAGTCATAAAGCCCATATTTATGGAGAGGGAATACTTATGGCAAGTATGTAAATGCCACAGCGATCTCAGTCTTGGCTCTTGCCCATATAAATGAAGTTTTACTGAAACACTGAATTGTTATCATATCAATTTTCTAAGACTCTCAGAACTAATTCAACTTGTTAGAATATTAGACATCTCCCTTTGATTCAAGAAATCTGACTCTAATTCTTCAGTGAAATGATCCTGTGTGTGCCTGGATGTGTGTTAAGTCACTTCGGTCGTGTACGACTCTTTGCAACCCTGTGGACTGTAGCCCGCCAGGCTCCTCTGTCTGTGGGGTTCTCCAGGCAAGAATACTGGAGTGAGTTGCCATGCCCTTCTCCAGGGGATCTCCCTGACCCAGAGATTGAACCTGTGTCTCCTTTGACTCCTGCATTGCAGGTGGATTCTTTACCACTGAGCTACTGGGGAAACCCCAAAACAATCCTAACATGCACAAATTGCCCCAGGAATCTGTGCTAACTAACCCTCCTACGTCAAGGTGGCCTGGTCACTGTACTCAGTTGGAATTTTTCTCTGGGCCATAGAACCCTACCCTGCAGCTGGAGAAGTGAGAGGTGAGCTTGCTGAAAGACTTTTCAGCCAAGGGATGCCTACTCTCCTTGTGTGAGAGAGAGACCCTAACTTGGAACACTTCAATTCTTGCCAGAAAATTGTCCAAGACAATTCAAATGTGAATGTTTTACAGTACCTCTTTGCTTGAGTTATTTGGGGGCGTGACTGGTTAAATACAAAGTGAACACGTAAGCAGCTTCCTGAGAAAACAGTGATGCTATTCAGCGCATCCCCAGGAAACACAACTCTTTTGGAAATGCTGAATCTCCTCGTGAGAAAAGACTGCAGAGATCACACAATCTATGTTCCCCTGCCAGGGAATGATGCCAAGTGGCGAGTACATGGTGGGGTGGACATGGGAGTGGGAAAGAACAGGGTGCATGTCTTTGTAATAATCAGAAAAGTTTAATGTGACTCTCTGGTATGTGCATATTCATCTGCCACGCAAAGCTGTACAACGGATGTGGAAAATCCTCTTTGGCGACCCAGATATAACAGAAAGAAACGTACCTTTTAATTTCACTCTGCTTGCTGTTTCTCTGTTGCTAAGATGACTGCTGAGGGCTTCCTCATGACAGGAAGCAGCGCTAGTCAATGTGTTTGGTTGGTACATGGCATCCGGTCCCTGGAAGTACCGTGGTCCTAGTGGGCGGCAGAAAGGAGAACAGAGAACAATGTGGATATTGTCACCAGCCTTTGTCTACTCCAAGATTTACATGACTTGAGAGGGGTAAAATCCTAGAGACTCTCCTATTCCCAAAAGGAACTTTTCATTTGTCACAAATGTACATGTTTTCTGGATGTTGAGCAGGAAAAGTTCTCTAATGTGTACGTGCAGGGAAGCACTCTCAGTATTTACAAAATGCCATTCCCCCAAATTTGGCTAAGATCAGGTAATGCGGATTTTTATTTCCTACCTACCCTTTCCTCACGTTTGACTCTCCCCTGGGAGCGTCTATTCTTTGAGCACAAATTTATACCAACATTAGTAGAAAAATACCTGGTGTTTTTCTAAATCACAAACTTCTTGTGTGATGGTGGAAGAATGTCAGGCAGAACACAATTTTGTTATATTTCCCTTTCAAGGAACACCCACAGTCAATTTGCCAACGAAACTGGAAATAAACCTAGGTTGAGATGATTGTTAATTGGTTTTCAATTAATACTTCTGAAAAACCTATAATTATGAGCAACTGGTTCTTGGAGTCATACCAAATTTATTCAAAAACAGGAAGCAAATATTCATATTACCTTTGAAATATATTGTCCCTCTATCTTCAAACTTGAATATGCTTTGAATTTACTTCCAAAGAATTATCATATAAAGGAATCTATTGCGTCCCTTTTTAACCTTATGCATTTCTTGTGCTAATATAGTTCTATAGTCTGCTGTTACTCTTTTAAATATCAGATTTCAAAATGCAGCACATAAAGATGCAATTCGTTATACTTTTTTCCTCAAGTTAAGAATATAATCTGCCTACAACACCTGCTGTCTTGGTGGTTATGATTTCTTTCCCTCTGTGTTCAGTGTTGACCCATAAGATCCAGAAATTGCATCTTCAGTTTAGCTGGTCATTCTTCTTGAGCAGAGAAGGCTGTTTCTCTGCCACTGGGACATAAAATCTACATTTTATTTATTTTGTTTCTTATTTCAAATATCTGTCCTATGCGTCAAGGCTTTAGAGTTATTTTTCAATTTTCTCCAGAAGACAATGTTAGCTTTGTTTTCCAAATCTTCTTTTATATTTTATCTAGAATGTGGATTGAGAGTTCCCCATGGCTAGTCTCTCCATGTCCTTCTCTTTCTTTGGTTTTTCCTGATTGTCTTGTGTTTACTTTTATTGACTTCCTAAATTGGATTATCCAGATCATCCCTTTTATTTATGAATCTTGGGTTAGTGTCCTCTCTTTCTCCATCTCTTCCTTTCAGCCAGGAGCTATAGAGTGGATGGGTGACCTGTAGATATGGGGTTAAGAATGCTGTTCTATATCTATTAAAAAATTGATTGATAGGATTACAGGATGCGGGATAACTGGATTAAACCACAGGAGCTAGTCATCACACAAATGTGAATTATTTCCGGGAAATTTTCTTTCGATGTCTATAGAGAGAGGGGATGCTGAGGTTAAGGGCTCAGTGATGAAGATGCCAGATGAACACCTACGAAAGATAACAGAAAAGAACCGTATCTCTATGGTTATGAAAATCTAGAAGGGATAAAACTAGTCATCAAAGAAAGAAAGAACTTGAACTGAGGTGGAGGGCAGGGGGAAAGTTAGGTCATAGAGTTTCAAACATAAAACCTAGAAGATGGAGCAAATTGGTACCAATGATACAGAAAGAGGTTAACATTAGATTCAAACTAAGGAGAGTGTATCTGATGTCCCACAGAAAAAGAGAATTATCTCCAGAACAGGGGCAAGAAGCATTTTGAAAATGGAAAACGCCGGACTTGGGTGCGTGACCTTCAGACTTAGCCACTGGCTGAATACCTACAATTTAGGCCTTGGGTAGAATTCATTGCCTGAGACAGCAAGGCCTCCCAGACAGAGCAGAGTAACAAAGTCTCTGTGTGTGTTAAGTGGCTTCAGTTGTGTCTGACTCTTTGGGACCCCATGGACTGTAGCCCACCAGGCTCCCCTGTTCACGGGGTTCTCCAGGCAAGAATACTGGAGTGGGTTGCTTGCCCTCCTCCAGGGAGAGTAACAAAGTATGAGGATGGATGTTTGAAGATGAGTTTGAGCCCAGTATGTTTTGGCTGGTCTCTGCAGAAAGGGGAATTTGCGGAACTCAGTGTTTCAAGGGGTCCTAGGCAGATACTTTTCGTTATTCTTCTTTAATTTCTTCTTTTGCTGCATCTATGCTCTGAGTCACCTAGAGTTAACTACAGGTGCTCCTGCACCTTCTCCTTTTCCTCGTCTCCCATTTGTCAGGAGTGGGGACATTGTAAAGATGAAATGAGCTGTGGCATTTAGAAGCACTGTGAGCAGAGAAGTATGAGTTGAAAGTGGCCCATCTAAATTGGGGTTGGTTCTCTACGATGCTCTGACACCCTTATTTCTCACCCTCTGATTGTATCAAGATACGGTAAATTCTGAGTGTAGCATCTTGAAACTGTTGGATGTTTTTCAACAAACATTGATTAAGCCTGTAGTAAGTATCCGTATCTGGTGTAAACAATGGAGCTACCAGAGGAAGACCTAGGGCTGTGATGTAGGTCTGCAGGGGAGGCCAGGGGGCAGCCAGGCTTATACAGCCTGAAGTTTCTGTAATTTACAGGGTTCTCTCTAAGGAAAAAAAAAAATCAACTTACAACTATAAATTTAACTATAAAAGAGAAGTGTTATTTGTTTAGGGTGAGAAAAAAATTCCAACAAATTCAAATTTTAAAAGTCAGACAAATAACACAAATATAAAATCTAGGTAAGAAAAAAAATATAGTATTTTTATTAACTAACCGCATAATAAACTATTACGTTTTCCCTGTATTTTTTGACTATAAATTCTTTGATCACATCTTCATATGACAATGATTTTTAAAAATTTATTTTTAATTGGAGGATAATTCCTCCACAGTAATGTGTTGGCTTCTGCCATACAACAACGCCAATCAGCCACAAGCATACATATGATTTTTTATGATTAGTTTTCATAGAAAGACAGAAATGTAATTCAGTCTTTCCAGTCACATAGTTCCAAGTGAATTTTTTTTATTATTGATCATTTCGACTCGGTATGATTAAAGGCTGAATCACTTACTTAACAGTTTTATGTATTGAAAGACAGTTCGCTCATTGCAAGCCTTGTTTCACCTCACTGCCCTCAGGGTACGTGCCTAGCATGGCAAGCTGTTCTTGTTAAGGTGCAGCGCCCGGTCCCTTCACTCCCTAGTGTCGTGGTACAGGGTGAGTCAGCCCCATGGGTAGGAGATGTGTTCCTGGAAGCCATTCCTACACTGGGACAGCTAGTGTCACTTAACTTTACATGGAAGTGTTTATGAATCACATAAGTATACCTGATTAAATCCAAATAAATGTCTCTCTATATCAACTCTCTCTAAGCTGGATCCCTCAGATGCCCCCAGCCTTTCCAAACTACCTAACATGAGGAAACATATGTAAAGTGGGATGGAGTCAGTCAGAGTGGGACAGAAAACAGTGGACTTCAGTCATTGCAGTTAAAATAGATCATATATGCAAATTTTACAAAGATCTATAACCTCATGAATGCACAAGGCCCAGGGCCTTTGCAAATGAAGTGTCCTGACAGTTGAGTTTTATTAACCTCCATGTAAATCCACCTGTGGGGAGGAAGGTAGATAACCTGAGTGAGTGAATAAAGACGTCACAGCGATACTGAACTTGGAGCCACGTCTTGAAAGATAAGGGGAGAATTTTTAGCAGGTCAGTGGGAATGGCCAGGGCTCCTGGGAGGTGCCAGTGAAAGAGTCAAAGAAAGAATGGGAAGAGTGAGAGGAGAATCAGATGAGCACGGTGGCTTTGGGGAGTTTAGAGCAAATTTCAACAAGGGATGGTTAAGTGCTGTGACAAGTCCAAGTAGATGAGAACATAAAGGGGTCTATTGGATTCAGCAATAAGGAAGTCACATGGTGACCTTTGCCACTGTGGTCTCAGTGTTTTAAAAGTGAAAGTCACTCAGTAGTGTCGACTATTTGTGACCCCATAGTCTATACAGCCCATGGAATTCTCCAGGCCAGAATACTGGAGTGGGTAGCTTTTCCCTTCTCCAGGGGATCTTCCCAACCCAGGGATCCAACCCAGGTCTCCCGCATTGCAGGTGGATTCTTTGCCAGCTGAGCCACAGGGAAGCCCGATGTGGAGCGGTGGGTGTCAGTGGTGGGGTGTCAGTGGAGCGGTGGGGGTCATAGTGATGTCCTATGGGCTCGGAGGGGAACAGACCACAAGGAAGCTGACATTGTGGAAGCTTAAAGAAGCTTAAGGAAGCTTCCATTAAGTGTTCTTGGGGAGGGAGGAAGAGGCAGAGTGCTGTAGGTATAAGAAAGCATCAGGATGAGGGACTCTTCTTAGCACTGTTTTTTGATTAAAGAGGAGGGTGCCCTAGCATGTTAAGAATGCCCTGGAATGAAGCTGGTAAAGAGAGATGTTTTCCTGGTCTGTGCAGAGGGCGTGTGGGTTCCATTTGCTCACCTCTTCTAATGACTCGGAAATTCTCTAGGATGACTTCCAGCCCCAACCAACTAAGCTTGCGTACAGGTCCTCGGGAGAGTCTGTACCTGCTCATCCCAACATCCCAGGTGGTGGCCCGCAGCTCAGCACTGCCCTCTTGTCCCGCACATTGAAAGTACTGAGTTCACATTCAGTTTCCCATCGGTTTCTCAATCTCATTTTACCTCTTCTTCCAATCCTCTGCTTCTGTCTCTGTATCTGTCTCTACACTTTCTTTTCTGATATGACATATTTCCCATGCCATTATATTCTTCAAAGATATAACTTTTAAGTGATGGCATAACATTCTGTAACATAGGTTAGCCACGTGCTGTGTTGTGCTATGCTTAGTCACTCAGTCGTGTCTGACTCTTTGCGACCCCATGGACTGTAGCCCACCAGGCTTCTCTGTCCGTGGGGATTCTCCAGGCAAGAATCCTGGAGTGGGTTGCCATGCCCTCCTCCAGGGGATCTTCCCAACCCAGGATCGAACCCAGGTCTCCCACATTACAGGTGTATTCTTTACGAGCTAAGCTACCAGGGAAGCCCAGATTAGCCATTACTTATTCTAAATCTTTGTTGGACTTTTTGTCTGTTTTAAGATGAATTTTCAGTTGTCTAAATTTTATGCACATTAGTTGCTTATTCCCTGAGGACCAATTTAAAAAAAATTTCAAGAAATGGAATCACTTACACAAAGATATGCATGTTTATATGGCTTTTGACATATATTGCCAAATCGCTTTCTTGATCTCTCAAATGTTTGATGATAATGAGGTACTGAAAGATCAAAAGCATTTGCATTTGGTGAAACACATTTGGATAACATGATAAAATGGAAAGTCTTAAGTAATCATCCTGATACATTTGGGTAAGAGCTGGATTTGATTGTTTTTGTCCATATTTTGAATTGACTAAGGAATGGAGAACGGGCCTCCACATTTTCTAACTACATGTTGTGAAAATTTATGAAGATAAATTGCTTCAGACATACAGTTGGATCTTTCTGGTTCTTAGATTGTGGTTACTGCCAACTGGTCAGCCTGGGGTGAAAAACACTTCCTGGCAGTTAGCAGGCTCATTATTCTGGGATCTAGAAATATGAGAACCAACAAGAGGAAAGCTAATCCACCAAATAAACAAACAGACATGGTGGGCGCAGAAGGGACAGTCAGCTCAGGACAGTAAAATACCCTCAGGGAGAGAGGCTGGAAGACCCACCTCCTCCCGCCTTGCACCCCAGGGGGCCCTAAATCCTGACCCCTGCTGGGAGAACTCAGGATGCTTGCCACCTTTCTGGTCCTCCCCTGGTCCCCAGGTTCTAGGATCTTGCAGAATAGCCTGAGGGCCACTCAGAGGCCAAACACAGGACGAGAGCTTTCTAGAGGCTTCCTCTTGGAAGATTTTGCCAAATTTCTGGGAATATATGAGACGCTTAGGCTGTGAAAGCCTGGGTGATCCATGAATATAAATACATCACTAGGGGAAATCCAGCTTTATATTTTTTAACCAAAGCTCTTTTTAAAATGTTCCCTTTTGGATTTCAAAATGCTCTCTTTTCCAAATTACAATCACATAGAAGCATCAAACAAGAAAGCTCTTTGATAATACCCTGCCTATTTGGGGAAGGGTGGAGATGAGAAAGACGTGGGTGGGAGCTGTTGGGCTTGGTCACAGTCTAAGAAGCTGAACTTTGATCATTCAGCAGAGAAGGGGCACGACCATGATGCCTCCAATTCACAGCCTCAGACCAAAACTCATTAATAAGTCATGTCTCACCCACTCCATTAATGATCAGCAAATGATGGGAACTCTAGCCAAGAGACCCAGACTTCAGGACAGAGTGTCAAATAACAGCTGACACTGTCAACTAAAAATAGTACCTTGGATTCAAATGAGTGATTCAGATTTGTTTTCTTACCTTTGCCTGGAATAGTATTATACAGAGGAGGGCTGTTTTGAAATGTTTCTCTTTTATGTGAAAGGAAGGTTTTATTGCAACCAGCTGGCCGGTGAGCTCAGATTCAGCTCAGCAGGAATTGGATGCACCCACATGTCCATCTCCAATGCTAAGGGCCTTTGGCACTGCTGGCCTCCTAAACATACGCATGCACTTGACTCTGTAGACCAGGTCACCAAGAACAAGAGATGGTTTGGGAAGTTACGTCAAAGTTTTACACCATTTCCAGAAACTTCTCCCTTTGTACTCTTCCCATCATTCTCCTTTTTCATAAGATGAGAGCAATTAAAAGGCTAACTGGTCAATGATGAATGACACAAGCTAAACAACCTAGGATACTCTTTGGCTGAGATGATAACTGAAGAACCAAATTGAGCTTTCCAGAATATGCCCATATACTTAATCACTTTAAATGTGTTGACCAAACTGACCAGATAATTTAATAAAATCTACAATAAAGCATACATTTGTTTCTGATTGGATATTAGTAGTCTTTTTCATCAAATTTGTTGGTACTGGCTAATCAGATTGATCAATGTGCCTTTCTGAATTTCAGTCAGTATCACTACACATTAGGCCCATGAAGGATGTCTAAGCTGTACGTTCCCAAGGTTTTGTCCACTATGAAATGCATACTCCTTGAATGTAGATGGATTTTTATTTTGTATAAGCTTCTCTTCCCCTTGGACATTTTTCTGCCATGCAGCCAGTTAGCAGATTCCATTATATTTAGGGAACATACAATGTGTCTACATTCCTTGCCTGGTCTGTTGGTGTCTTGGGCAATGGTCCTTGGTGTCATGAGAACAGAGGAGTCCAGAGGAAATTGTGCAAGTCAGTTTTCTATAGGGATTGCAGACCAACAGTACATGTTCAGAACCCAATTATCAGTTCCAAAAGGGACAGCACAGGAAGGGGCTGTCACACTGTGAAAGCTGCTAGAGCAGAAGCTGAGTGGAACCCGCAAGAGATGGAGTCAGAGTTTAGACCATGAGGCTTCAAGAGAACTCCTCGGGCCAGGAATTCACAGAAGCTCTACAGCAGCTTCTTAGTCCTCAGACATGGGTGTGGGAGAAGTAATTAGAGAGCGGCTACAATGGCAACCCACTCCAGTATTCTCCCTGGAGAATCCCAAGGACAGAGGAACCCATTGCGTCGCAAAGAGTCACACACAACTGAAGCAACTTAGCACACACACACACAGCAGATGCAGCCAGTGGGAGGCACCAGACTTCAGGATCAGAGTCCCTAACAAAACCTCATTAGGAGTTCCTAACCTATAGACTCCAGTCCAAACACACTGGACTCTTCACACAGACATGCAAAGAGTACCGTGGGCCTAAGTGTTTCATGAATGTGATAGAAACATCAGTGATGCCGTCAGTTCCTGGTCTCACTGTTAGACTGAGGTTCGACTGGCGTGTGAGCTGCCAAAGTCTGTGTGTGGTGGCCTGCAGCCCCAAGGAGAGCTAACCCTCCAGGCTATTTCTTCCCAAACCCTTTCTCTTCTCTTCCTCACCCCTTTCCTTTCTCCACCGGGTCTCAGAACTGTCATCAGACTCCTAAATCCTGATGTTAAGACCTGTAGAAACCCCTCAGGTGTGTCTGCTGAGTGGCCAGTCTCTGCAATGGGGCCCTTCAGCTGGTCTGTTGGGGCTGGGACCACTCTCCCCTATGCTTCCTCACCAGCACCCACGTGAGGACCCTACTGCTAACACCATGTTGTGGCAATGGTGGTTTTGGATCTTTGTCAACAGAGCCAGAGTTTGTATCCCATGCAAGAAGCGTAGCCCCTTCCTGGAGAAGTCCCTTCCTCCTTAAAGGAAGAAGAGTGGGAGGTTGTGCAGACAGGAAAGGAGAACACATTTTGTGCTCCAAGAAGTTCTGTACCCCTAAGTGTCTCTTGACACTCACTGGTCAAGAGAGAGCAGCCCTGCTTCTACTGGCTCTCTCTCCAACTATCCAAAGGCAGGCTGTGTAGTGGCTTCTCAGGAGGGAGAGATGGAAGGGAGGGAAGGAAGAAAGGAGAGGGAGGGAGAGACAGGCAGGGCAGAGAGTAACCCTTCATCTTCTTATTGCAAACGGAGTGCCACAGAAAATAGCAATACCTTCAGAAAAGTAAATAAGGCAGCTTGTACGCTATAAACTCAAGGCACGCTTGGGGTGAACAATGGGGTTCTCATAAAATCTGAACGCTGGCAGTGGAAACTAGTAATGAGTTAGGCAGGCTTGTAAGTTGTGCAATCTTTCAACAGGTTGGAGGATAGAGAGGTTACTTTCAGGAATTTTACTCATTCCTTAAATTCTTTTCTGAGTGGATCTGTGTTAAACAACTGAATGATAGTGCCAAGCAGGAATTGCAAAGCGGCCAAACATGATAAAGAAATGTGAGGGAAGGCCCAGGAGAGGGCAGGATCTGAGTGTTCCGGCACCAAAAGCAGAGCTTGCAACCTAGGTGCTCTCATTCTGCCAGTTTTTTTACAAAACCATGGCTATTTTATCTAGCTGACACTTTGGAATTGCCCTTTATTATTAACTTTTGAATGATTCTAGTATAAAATAACATCAATTCCTGACTCATTAGACTCTACAAATATAGTAACGGTTTGAGTTGTGGTAGGCACATTTGAAAAGATCCTGATGCTGGGAAAGATTGAGGGCAGGAGGAGAAGGGGACGACAGAGGATGAGATGGTTGGATGGCATCACTGACTCGATGGACATGGGTTTGGGTGAACTCTGGGAGTTGGTGATGGACAGGGAGGCATGGCGTGCTTCGGTTCATGGGGTCGCAAAGATTCAGACATGACTGAGCGACTGAACTGAACTGAACTGAAGGCACATTTGACAGTATTATTAATATAAAGGTCTAAAAGTGACTCGGTAAACCCTAGTTAAAGTTACGTTTTTCTTAGACCTTCATGCGAAGTTTTCTCTTTTGGAGACTGATTTAACAGCATGTTAACACTGATTTGATGAGGAAGAGGATGGTAATTATGAAATTTTGAAATACAAGTGGCCAAGGAAATAGAAGTTTCATTAATGGAAATGGGAACACGCTCAGAAATGACTAGCTTGAGAGAAAGCTGATGTATTACCCATGAAGTGTGAGATGTGGCTAAAACACCAAGTTAGAAACAGCACGTGGGAAGCAAGTTTAAACCTGGAGGAAATTTTGGTAATTGGCATATTGCAGAAGCCAAGGAAGCAGATATGATCGAAATGGGAGAGAAAGTGAGAGAGCAGAAGAGGAAGATCAAAGAGCACGTGGAGAATCCAGCTCCAAGGAGATCAGCTGAGGATAAGCTTCCTGATGGAGGAAGCAAAGGAAGAAACTAAAGAGAGAACCAGTACAAAGCTTGTGCCAGGGAGGCCAAGGGGGAATGTGAGCAGCTGAGATGGCCTGCGGTCTAACAGCTCTGGGACTTGCCTTATGATTCTCCCCTCAACTCTCCCCTCTCCTGGGCACTGGCTTCCTTGCCATTCCTTGAACAGGCAGGTAGGCCCCACCATAGGGTCTTAGCCCTGGTCAGCCTCTCTGCCTGGAGCACCCCCCACCCCGGAGGTCTACACAGTTGACTCTCACTCACATTCCCAGTGTGGTCCACCTGCTCTCTTTCCTGTTTTCCCTAGGACCACTTAATATATCAGGAAAAGGAAAGTGAAGTTGCCCAGTCATGTCCAACTCTTGGTGACCTCATGGACTATAGCATACCAGGCTCCTCCGTCCACAGGATTTTCCAGGCAAGGGTATTGGAGTGGGTTTCCATTTCCTTTTCCAGGGGATCTTCCCAATCCAGGGATCAAACCCAGGTCTCCTACACTGCAGGAAGATGCTTTACCATCTGAGCCACCAGGGAAGCAAATATTACTGGAGTGGGTAGCTTTTCCCTTCTCCAGGGGATCTTCCCAACCCAGGGACTGAACCCAGGTCTCCTGCATTGCACGCAGATTCTTTACCAGGTGAGCCGCAAGGGAAGCCCAAGAATACTGGAGTAGGTAGCCTATCCCTTCTCCAGTGGATCTTCCCCACCCAGGAATCGAACTGGGGTCTCCTGCATTGCAGGCAGATTCTTTCCCAACTGAGCTATGAGGGAAGCCATTTAATATATTGCTGATAGATAATTTACTTACTCATTTGTCTACAAAATAATAACTGCTTATGCTGTTTGATATCAGTCTAATCAAATATAAACATCATGAAGGCACCTTTCCTGAGTGCCTACAACAGTCCTTAAGTATACAGAAATATCAAATGACTATTTGTTGAAGGAAAGAATGAACAGTGTTAGACAGAGCTGAGAGGACAAGGTGGCTAGTGCAGGAGAATGGGCAAGGTCACTGGACTTGGTCTTGGGTGATCTCAGCCTGCATCAGCTTGGAGCAGGCCCAGGGTTCCCAGCAAGAGACTGAGACATGGTCGCAGCAAAGGAACAGATTCTAACTACTAGACCAGTGGTCAGTGAGAAGGGCCCTGGCCTTCAGCTTTGCAGAAAAAAAATTTCCACAAAGACAGAAAGTAGTGAAGTAAAGTGTTTATTAAGAGGATAAAGAGTATATATAGTACGTGTGGGTAGGTGCACAGGCAGACTGATAGAGAGTCACTGAGTTGCGGCCTTGTGGTAGTTTGAATTACTTTTATGGGGCCCAGCCTTCTCCCTTAATTGTCGTACTCTTCTGGTCTTGGGAGTTTTGGTCCACAGGGAATGAATCTCCAATGGCTTTATCCTGGTGGGGGCCCATTCTGCCTCCTGCCTCAGACTGATGTTTGGGAAATCCTTGGCAGATCTAGTGAGGGAAGTTTGGGGATGGTAACTGGGGGCTGGGCAAGTGGGCAGGGTAGAGGACGTGGAGGCAGCAAGGTCAGAGAGTTAACTCAGTTACATTTGGGCATAATATTTAAAACTCCAGAACTGCAAGTAACTGGATCTGCTCTTCACGCTGCCGGTTTTGGAAGACAAATCAAAGGCACGCACTGGGTTGGCAATCACAGTGGGCTGGTCTGTGTGGAGTTGCAACTTAGAGGGCGGGCTGTGACCTGCACTGTCTGCAAATCCATGTGAGACTGAGCTGTTCTATAAAGGAGGGTACACACAGCCTGTTCGAGGACCACCTATTTTAAGACAATCCAGTTTTCTGCAAAACCCAAAGCTGCAAATCTCATGAGTCAAGGGTGATAGATTTCAGAGATAAGAGAGAAAAGGGAAGTGGGAAACCAACTCAGAATGCAGCTAGGGCTCCACAAAGAGCACAGGAAGAAGGGGGAAGAAGCCATCCCCTGCTGAGATACGGCGACAGTCTGGGCCTGCCCCAGAGAAAAACAACCCCGTCCAAGGGCCACGGGGGAGGAAAGGGCGCAGGGAGGAGGCCGTTCTCGGAAGTGAAGACAGCCAGAGGAGAACAACAAGCTCAATTATAGAAAGATCTGCAGGAAGAGGATCTGCTGCAGGAGGGAGTTTTGGAATTTGAGACGGTGAATAAGCCAGAAACCGAGGAGTCAAAGAGGAGAGGGGAAGAGAAAACCCTGAGAGCAGTCAAAGGAGAGTTAAATTCATTTCAGGAACAGGTTCCAAGAATAGGAGAAGAGGCAAGGCCGCGGAGAGAGCGCAAGGAGGAACTTGAGGAACAAAGCAAAAAAATAAATAAATGGAAGAGACGAATGGAAACTCTGAGGGTACCTTTCGTACGGGAGCCTGGGAAGTGTTCAAGGGTGTGTGGAATTTGTTTGATGTTGGGTCATTAATTCATTCCACTGTGCCGTGTATTTCCATAAGTAACACATCAACACCTTGTGAGAGTCAAGTGCAATGCGGAGGAGTGGGGGCCCCCGGAGATGGGGGGAATGATGCTCACCCAAGGGTTCAGTAGTGTTTGACCCTAGAGAACATGGAAGGTGGGCTCACTAGAAGTCCACTCCCTGGTGGACACTGGAGCCACTGGGGAAAAACTCACAACACTCTCTATCTGGTATGGAAGGCTTGATCAATGAACCAGAACATATTTCCTTTGGTTGCCATCAGCAGCAGGTAGCACTGTTGCGGGGTGGTCTCCTTGCGTCTTAGGCCTTGGCAGGGGCTTGTTTTAACTACATTCACACAGGAACAACAATGGTTAACATTAACTGGTGGGGGGTGGGGGTGGGTGGGGGGAGGTCCATGTCATGTGCTGTGCTGAGCTCTTTATAGACAGCCCATCCCGATTATTTGTGAATTCCACATTTTCTTATTTGCTAGAATGTATCTGTGACTCCAAAATCAATACTCGCAGAGCTTTTGTGGTCATTCGGGGACAAGGGCAGACAGAAAAATCTGAGTTCCCTGACATGCATGTGTGTTCCCAGCTGAGGTCAAATAGGGTGACTCTTCTTGTTTCGACTTTCATATTGTAAACAAGCAAACTTTTTGCAGTCTTTGTGCTTTTTGTTGGTGATTTCACAGTTTGATATGGGCCCCAAGTGTAATAATGTTAAAGCGCCTTCTAGTATTATTGCTAAGCACAAGAAGGCTGTGATCTTTTTTAGAGAAGAAGGTATACATTAGATAAACTTTGTTTCAGCATGAGTTCTGATGCTATTGGCCATGAGTTGAACCTTAACGAATCAACACTATGCATTATTATTTCTTATTCTTTCTTTTTTAAAAAATATTTATTTATTTTAAAAATGTTGGCTGCACTGGGCCATCACTGGTGCTCTGGGGATTGTTCTAGTTCTGGTGAGTGGGAACTACTCTCTAGTTGCAATGTTGGGCTTCTCATTGTGGTGGCTTCTCTTGTGGCGCAGGGACTCTAGAGCACGGGTTTGCATATTTATTCATTTGACTGTTTCGGGTCTTGGTTGTGTCGTGAGGGATCTTTTGTTGCAGCACACTGACTCTCTAGTTGCATCGTGGGCTCAGTAATCGCAGCACCGAGCTCTCTAGCTGTGGCAAACAGGCTCCAGAGTCCATGGGCTCAGTAGTTGCAGTGCACAGGCTTAGCTGCGCCACAGCATATGGGGTCTTAGTTCCCTGACCAGGGATCAAACTTTCGTCCCCTGCATTGCAAGGCAGTCCCTTAACCCCTGGACTACCAGGGAAGTCCTAACACTATATATTAAATAAGTTGTTTTTAAACAGAAATACACACAAGACAAGATTAGGTTTTGATTAGCTGAGAAAAATGTGTCTAGAGGCTCTGGGGAATCTAACTCTGTATTTCCTCTCCTAGTGATAGTTCGGTATTTGCTAACCTAGTGTTCATGGTGACTCTATAGACCATAAGCACCATGAATAATGAGAACTGACTATACATTATTTCACTAAATAATCATGATTCCAAATTAATTCTACAAGGGGCTTCCCTGGTGGCTCAGTGATAAAGAAAGTGAAGTCACTCAGTCGTGTCCAACTCTTTGCAACCCCATGGACTGTAGCCTACCAGGCTCCTTTGTCCATGGAATTTTCCAGGCAAGAGTACTGGAGTGGGTTGCCAATTCCTTCTCCAGGGGATCTTCCTGACCCAGGGATGGAACACAGGTTGATAACTGATAAAGAATCCACCTGCAATTCACGAGACGTGGGTTTGATCTCTGGGTAGAGAGGATCCCCTGGAGAAGGAAATGGCAACCCACTCCAGTATTCTTGCATGGGAAATCCCATGGACAGGGGAGCCTGGCAGGCTACAGTCCATGGGGTTGCAAAGACTCTGACTTGACTTAGCTACTGAACTACCAATTCTACAAAGGTCACATTTTACAAAAATGCCTAGAGAGGTGTTAAATGTTGTGTTCAAAGCTTTAATACTGGCAAGGAAGTAGAACCTAGTTCTGACTCTGGATCTCCAGCTCATGATGCTGATATTACCCTGGCATGAAGGTGGATGCTGGGAAATGATGGATTCCCCACAATGTACGGAGGATTTTATTCGTGAACAAAACATAAGTTGGTCTGAGAAAGTTCCTAGAAATTGCTTAATGGGAATTTTAAGTAGAACCAGAATTCCTAAAATCACCGGTAGAGAAAGAACCAGGAAACTAGTTTGTTGTTTTTGCTATGACCTTAGTTTATATTCTGAAATGGGATGGCCTGGGGAGACCTGGGTCTACATGAGGTTGTGATCATGCTTTGAAGAGAACAAAACACTGTACAAATACGTGATTCAATGGGAAAACACTGAGCTGGGAGCAGGAAGTCCTATTCTAAACCTAATTCTGCCAGTAACTGCTGGTGAGCTTTGAGAAAGTCTTCTTCACCGCTCTACACGTTTGCCGCTCCACCTGAAACATGAACTTTCTGGTGGATGATTCCCTCTGCTTGATTTTAGGCTCTGAAAACTGTATAGTTTAGGCTCTGAAAACTACGTAGCTTCTAACGGAGTGATGTCAGTTCTATTCTGCCTGGGATAGACCTAGTTTACACCTTTTGTCTTGGCATAATTATTCATAGCATCTTTCACTCTCAGAAGTGTGACAGTCTGGACAATAAATTACACGATTGTCCTGTGCTCAACCCATACTTGTTCTGTGTGTTTCCTTGGCTAGATCAGATACAAGGAAGCCCGTAGGAATGAAGACCAGCTGAGTTTCTCCTTCTAGATACCCTGGGTTCCTGGTATCAGGTCACTGAGCTGCTTGACTGCTACCTGCTGCCAGGTTCCTGGGCTCTCCAACCTGGCATTTGCCTCACAACCTTGGGTCTCTATACCAAGGAACCTGCTGCTTAACCTGGGGAAAAATTCTGATTTGGCTTTTGATTCCCCCCAAAGAAAATTATATCCATTGGACTGTAAAAAGAGGACAGTCTTTGATACAGAGAAGTAACTTGATATAGCACTGCCAAATAAAGGACATGGTGTGTCTCAATGAGGTCATTCCTAGTTGTACTAGATGATGCCTTTTTAAACAAATTGCCTACATTCACGGTTTAATTCTATCCACACTGATTGAATGCAACAAAAATAAAATTTCACATGTAGAAATAAAAGAGCTAGACTGAGAAGTGAAATGTTGAAACAAAAACTTCTGGTAGACTTTTGAGTCTTCTGAAATGTACTATTTGTCTTTCTAAACACTGTTTCACCCTCTTATTGTCATGTAAGAAAATTACATGAATGAATCACTATTCAAAAAATAAGGAAACAGATAAAATCTTCTCTTAAAATATATTTTCCTTCACTCACTCAAATTTTATAGAAATAAAGCACACACAAAAAGAAAATAATTGTGCCCTATTCTTTTTGGTTGGTTAAAATGCACTAGATAATTTTATTATACTGTTAGCCAGACACTTCTTCCCAGACAGTAAAATACAAGCTTTAACATAGATCAGGTTAAATCATCCTAAACTTTTTGAATATAGTTTAGAAAGTGAAATAATCAATTAATCTAATTCTCTAACCTGTGTTTCAGGTTCAAATGCTCTTTCCCTCTTTCTGGGTAAACTTCAGCTATTCAGTCCAGAAAATGTAGCATGTTAATGACTGAGCAAACCTCCAGACTAGCATCTTAATTGAAATCCTGTTTCTGTGCGCTGCTCACAGGTTAGGAATGAACAGTTTCTCAGTAGCAGTTGCTTGCTTCCTGGAAAGAGCTCTGATTCAAAAAGGAGAGTTGGGGGAGAACTTGTACTTGGTGCAAACCTAACTGACTGACTGTGTCTCTTATTACAACCCTTGAGATCATATCAAAATGGATTATGATCACATTCCTTCGAACCTGCCAACTAGAAACTCAAATGGAAGACTGTACCCTGGATGCTCTGAATCAAAGATGTCAAAGTAGCCTTGGGTTTCTCCCTTCGTGAGGCTTGCTCTGTGGTCAGGAAATGTGGTCAGGACCCAGGGAATGCCAAGGCCTGGCAGGGGCTCTGCTGGTCTACACCCTGAAGAGGAATAAACCACCAGCAACTTTTATCTGATTCAGTTCAGAAATTAAAACCCCTTGTCTTTGACCCAGAGGGATAATTTTATTTTGTGGGCAAATAGCAAAAGGCATTTTGCCTTAAAAAAAGGAAAGAAAGAAAAATACCATCAAAAATCTGTTTGCCATTGGTTTCTTACAGCTTCCACAATTACCTTATGAAATGCTAGATGTTTTTTAGAACATTTTACTTTGTTGCTGACATGCGTTAAGTGAAAATCTCTTATGATGGTGGGCTTTTATACTTAATCTGTTTTCTGTTAATAATCCTTCTCATTTGATTATGAAAAAATGAAACAAATGTTGTCTCTTTGTTTTGTGCCTGGTTCAAGATATTTGACTTTTAAATGTTGGCCAAAGGAAGGAGAATGTGGTTGCTGTTTGCTGAGCTTGGATGAAGAAATTCACTATGTGTGTTAGTTGAACTCATTGGTACTCCTGCTTACATGCTACCCATTCTCCTCCCCAGCCACTTTCTCCTTAAATGTTTCACCAACACGTACCTTGTGTTTGGGCATAACTACATGCACCGTTTTATCCACTTCTTTTATCTACGTTTGGAGTAAAGTAAAAGTTAGAGGGTAACCGATTCACATCTTGAACTATCGGCAAAGACTGACCAGGCCAAGCCCAGAGACACAGATTATATTTAAGATCAAGATTCAGAAGCAAGGTAGGTGAAGAAGGTCCAGGGTCAGGGAGGCCACAGGTTTGAGGTCAGCCTCTTCTAGGTTTTCTGTGAGCAGGTGTCTCTGGGCTCACCCCAGGTAGGCAACCATCCTGGCAGTGGGAGACCAGAGGTGTTCTCTGCCTCTGACTGCAGGTACTAGATTCAAGTTCTAGGAATCTTGGTGAGTTTTTACCTTTGTAATTTTTATTTTTTCAAGGTTAGAGACAAAACGAAACAATTTAAGTAATTCTGTTTAATGCAAATCAGGAAAGGAAAAAGAAAGGTCACTAAGAAGTCTGTTCCATATCATGCACAGGCCATAATATTCATATAAACTGGAAAGGATGCTCGGAACTGGGAATATTCTGTATAAAGGAATAATAGAAGCAAGTCCTCCAAAACATTCTGATGAACCCAAATGTATTTAAGGTAGTGAAAAAATAAAGAGTGCCCTTCTTCCATTACAAATTTGACAGGTTTAGTGAAGAACTGTTTTTACACTTATGGTATGACATTGTTAAAGGAGGAGCAGGGAGAGAGTTCATCAAATGAGTTTAGTGAGTCAACGAAGACTTTTTCCTGTTGGGGAGGAAACTATCAAAGGTGAGAAGCCTAGGAGAAAAGAGACATATTTTGACCAAGTTTTTTTTTTTTTTTTCTGTTCCCATGGTCTGGCCTTGAAAAGAGAGATCACAGAACAGGAAAAAAAAAAAAAAATAGTTTGAAGCTTCCCAAGAGATGAGTTCTGGGAGACAGTGAAGGAGGACAGGGAAGCCTGGTGTGCTACAGTCCATGTAGTCACAAAGAGTTGGACACAACTGAGCAAGTGAACAGCAAACAGGTGGGTAACTAGCTCTTCTTCAATAAAGAAGATGTTGTTCCTGATCCTCAGCAGGTAAAAAAAAAAAGAAATCTCAGTAGCTTTCTAGGAAGAAGGGCAGGAAAAGAAACAGTGGAGGGAATTTTATCCCTAGCTACTGGAGGTCCCACAGATGCAATAAAGATCTGGGACCTGAGTGTGATAAGTGATTACCTGTGATGAATCAAAAGTGCCCCAGGAAGGGAAAAGAAAGACTTGGGCTTTTTTGCAGTGGCTGACAATATTGGAGTGTGACAAAGAGACTGATAAGGAGATCACATACTTAAGGGTATGCCCTCAAATTTTATTCTGTACTTTATTATATCTTATATATGTAAAATAGCTAACTCTGAAAATGAAATTGTTTTTGGAAAACATTTTTAAATTAAAAAATCTTTACTAGGCATTTTCCCATTTTTCCTGATTAAAGAAAGCTGTCTGCAGACCCTCCAGCCCTTCAGGAGATACTGGTGCTTATGGTACATAATCATTTCATATTTAATGCACAAATAATCAGGCCCTGGAAGACTGGTGTTGAGCATCTATACTTATTAACTGATGGCAAATGTTAAACTCTAGGAACAAACAAATGCTCACTCAGATCATCAAGTGGGGAAAAAAAATATGAACATACAAGCCGTGGAGCCAGAGAGACACAGGTTCAAACTCCAGCTGCAAAGTAAATAGCCATGTCACCTATAACCTCTGAGATTTTTGTTTCCCACCTGCATCAGCTATGATTTATAATAAGGTGTACAGTTGTAGGAATTATATATAATACATACCAAGTGCAAACACAGCACCCCCAGAACTTTAGGGCCTCAGGAAGAGCTCATTACTGTTAATACAGGAGACTGTGAGGGCATCCATATTTTTAGAAATATGGATACTTTATAGATGGAGTATCTTAAATCTTGTGATTTTAAAATCCCTTTGATCTCCTAAATATAAAGCCATAATTCAGCATTCAGGAAAATGGTTTTGGGAAATGTTAAGAAGTACAACATTTTAATTCAAGCTAGAAATATTTTTGGCCTCACTAAGGGTGACCAACCTGACTGCTTTGATCTGAACTGAAGGAGTCCCTCGGATGTGGGACTTTTAGTAGAGAAACTGGGAAATTCCCAGGCAAACCAAGATGAGTCAGTAACTCTCTAGCCTCACCTCAAAAGTACCTGACCTTTTAACAACACCTAGGATCCTTACCTAGAAACCTGTAGGAATCAAATCCTTGAGTCACAACCCAGACCTATTGGTTCAGAAAGTCTAGATTAAGGTCTAGTGATTGCATTTAAATGAGTTCTCCAGGTGATTTTGAGACACGCAGCATGCTAATGTTTGAGAAATGTTTGTTTATAATATGTGATTTATGTCAGACTAAGACATTTCACAGAGGAAATGTGAATAGAAAGAAACAATGCATTAACCCTATTTCAAGATACTTCAGTCAATATTTTCACAGCTGATATTTTCCATTATTAATATTTCCCAAGTTCTCTGTCATTTCATCACTGAGCTATGATCAGTAAGGAGTGAGAAAGAAGACCAAGATACTGTAACCAAGATACTGTAATTCAGCTCAGAAAGTAAGCTGCAGCCAGTTAAAGCTTTGAGGGAAGGTTGGTAGGAGAGTAGTTATGCAAACTAAAACCCAGGTTCTAGTCTAATGGTTTCTCTACCTTTGCAAAACATCACACAGTGAGTTTCCAGGGCTAGGACAGTAAATGTGTAAGTAGGGCCAGAGAATATCTCTGCAGGGAATCACCCAGGAGACTCCCAAATTAACGCCATTTTAGTTCCTGCAACAACCACACCAGTCAACTCCTCAGAAGGCTCTGGTTACTTTTGCAAAGCAAACCAGGGGAATTTTCATAATACTTGATCGTTATATATGACTTCAAATATTTGAACGTCTAGGACACGGGACTGGGCAACAATCTATTTTATCCAATATTGAAATCTTCACAACAGGCCCCTCAGCAGCTAACAGAGTTTTCTCAGTGAAGGGCAACTGCTTTTAGTACTGAGTGAAGAGGGATGAAAGAAGAGCCGGATAACAATGATGAGTGTAAGTGAGGAGTGGAAAGAAAGGAAGGTCACTGAGCTCTCATTGTCACTACTATCCCAGGGGGAATTGTGGGATGTCAGCAAATGACCACGGAGCTATGACTTGATCGTTTTCCACTGTTGCCTTGATTTTTACATACAAATATGACATAAGTGTATATCATTACCAGATTTGCCACAGATCCTAAGTTTTCCTCCAATAATAGGCCTAATCATACCCTTCTATCCCAAGAAGGATGATTTCTGTTTGACCAGGGATAGAATCAGCTGAGGCTTCTTCAATTGGCATACTTTTCCCCTTCATCCCTCTGTGAAGTCCTAAAGGTCAAGTCCTTTTTTTTTTTTTTTTTGCTAAATCTAAGGATCACAAAGGCCAAAGTTGTTGCTAGAGTATACTAACTTTTGTCTCAGTTTAAAATATGTAACTTTTCTATTATGCTTAGCATAGCCCCTTCTGTCTGAAAGACAGATATATATTCTTTTTCATATTCTTTTCCAGTATAAATAAGATATGGAATATTGTCATTTTATTCCATTCAGCAAAGCAAATGTTCTTCATTGTTCCTTCATGATTTAATTACTGTAGGGTATGAATATAACTTTCTCTGGGAAAAAACAAAACACTAAACAGACAAAAATTCAGAAACAAGGTTTCAGGCTACTTTCATTGATTTTTGAGAGATGAAATGGAGGAGATTTGTGTAGGGGAGATGCTGGGAGGTACTGTGTGGGTTGGGCCTGGCAGACATTCAAGGCATTAAGTCTGGATTTGAATCCAGACTAGAAAATCATTACTGGCTAAAGGTCTTTAGAATTTGGGCCTAGAAAAGTCTATGTCAATAGATATTAGCTTTGAAAGAATCTATGATTTTGCAGAACTAAAAAAAAAATTTTAACTATTAACCTTTTCTGTCCTACTGTAGAACATCTCTGTCTTGGACCAACCCAAGCTGTGTGTAAGAGCCGTCAGTTATAATTTCTGGCCTCACAAGTCAGCACTTAAATTCTAGAAAAGGAGCTCAAAGCAGCTCATGGAATATAGTCTCTCACCATAGTAGGATTTGAAGTCTGCTTCTGAGTTAAATTCATGCCTTCTGGAGGCCTCTTATAAATTAGTGTCAAAATGAAAAATTATTTATACTTTAAGAACTTACATAATGTAAAACTTGGTGACTACAGTTGATAACACTGTATTATCATTGAAATTTGTTAAGAGAGTAAAACTTTGTTCTCATCAAAAAATAAAAAAGAAAGATATATATGTGATGTGGCAGATGGTGGGTTTAAAAAAATTATGCTTGACTATCAAATAGGGAAGTAGCATATTAATGTCACTATTATATAAGCATAAATGACCAAACATAGTCTCCTCATTTCTTTGGAAATTATACCCTGTCTAGTTTCTTAGGGATACAAGTGTGAAAGAGGGAAAAATAATAATTACTGTTTAGTTCCCTGGATGCCAGGAGTGAAAAGGGCTAAACTAACTTTTAATGAGCACCTTCTGTATGCTGGCTGCTTAGCATATGAACTGAGATGAAGGCATCTCCGTTAACGTTCACAACCACTTTATAAAGTAGGCATTTCTTCTTCCCATTTTAAATGAGGACACCATGGCTCACTGCCTTTTGTTAAAATACAACAGCTAAGCATCCAGAAGCTCATGGGGCCAAGATGTGAACACATGTCTCATTGACGCCCAAGGCCATGTGCTTCCCAATGTGAAATGATGCTCCCCAAAGTGGTCCTGGTTTGGGTCTAGTCCTGGGCCTGGATTTCCCAAAGCAATGAACACTGGTAGAGCTGTGAAGCTGAGCAGGTTATTGAGCTTCTTCCCTCCCAGTCTTCTCCTAAAGTCTAATCTTTAACTTGCAGCTGTAACCCTGCATTCCAAGGCTCACATTGAGCTTGGATTTTCCTCATTACCTTAGCAATTACTTTCTCACTCGCAATGAGCTGATCCCATCTCTGGTCACTGTGCCACTAGTTCCCCGGTCATTCCTCTTACCCACTGCCCACAGTATAGCTGTTTAAAGTCCTACACTTGAGCGACTGGACAATGTTAACTGTGATCACTCCTCTTCAGTAAGGTCATTCACCAGTTTCTCAGTGTATTCATTCCTTGGGCTACTGCAACAAACGACCCCCAACCTGGGTGGTTTAAATAACAGAACTATATTCTTCCAAAGTACTGCAGGCCAGAAGTTCAAAATTAAGATATTGGCAGGACCATGCTTCCTCTGAAAGTGCTAGACAAGAGCTTTCCATGTCTCTTCTTGGTTTCTGGTGGTTTCTAGTAATCCTTAGCTTGTAGGTACATCACTCCAGTCCTTGTATCCACCCTCTATCTCTATCTTTCTTCTTATAAGGACAAAAGTCACTGGATTTAACCCCCACTCTTATTCACTATGGATCCAGTACTCCAGGCAAGAGTACTGGAGTGGGTTGCCATTTCCTTCTCCAGGGGAAGTGAAGTTGCTCAGTCGTGTCCGACTCTTTGCAACCCTGTGGACTGTAGCCCACCTGGCTCCTCCATCCATGGGATTCTCCAGGCAAGAGTACTGGAGTGGGTTGCCATTGCCTTCTCCAGGGATCAAACCCGGGTCTCCTGCATTGGAGGCAGACGCTTCAACCTCTGAGCCACCAGGGAAGCCCCCATTCTTAACGAAGTATATCTCCAAAGACCCTATTTCTAAGTAAGGTTACATTCTGAGGTTCCAGGAAGACAAATTTTTTCTTGGGGTGAGGGGGCACAATATTCAATATAGGGTACTTAAGGACCTACTGGCCCTCATTCTCTGCTGAAATTCACCATACGGGGTCTCCTGGTGGTGACAGTGCCTAGAGCAACAAATGGGCTCAAATTTGCCTGCAATGCAAGAGACCTGGGCTCCGTCCCTTGGTCGGGAAGATCCTCTGGTGGAAGAAATGGCAACCAACACCAGTATTCTTGCCTGGACAGTTCCATGGACAGAGGAGCCGGGTGGGCTACAGTCCATAGGGTCACTAAGAGTTGGACACAATGGAGCAGTTAACAATATTTTAACAGAAAAAATGCCTTGAAGATATAGCAAAATGCCCTGAAAATAAGGCAAAAAGTTTATATCATCATCAAAGAAAAAGTATATAAGTTTAACAGATGATGGAAATAGCTTAAAAAAAAAAACTCCTGAATGAAAAAAAGCTAACAAATTTTAAGTTGTGCTTGCCAAAACATAGCTCTTATAGACAGCCATGTATTTGGTAACCTTTTCAAGGGCTTGAAGTATTGGGATGGGCAAAAATTTGTTCAGGTTTTTCTGTAGGATGTGTCTGTAAACCTGAACAAATATTTTGGACAATAACTTGAAAGAAAGATTTTTAAAAAAAAATTAAGTTAGATCTAAAGTTCTACCCACCCTCATATACAATGTCAACTGAAATTCTGACAAACTGGCTGCACATGTTTACAGGCAGAATCAAGATTTTGTACTATGGTCTCCAAGTGAATTACACTGGAAAGAAAGCAAGGACATTTTGCTTATTATCCTCCATTAGCCAAAATGGATTTACAGCTCACAGGAACAGTCACAAGAAACTGCAGAACAGACCAGGAACTTGTGCTGATGGAAATCATCTCAATTTAAACAAACTTTAAGAAGCTTGCTGAATATAACTGTTATGGCAGCCTTTCAAAGATCACTTTCCCTAGTGGATTTATTTGAAAAGAAGTTAGCCAGACTGGAAACAATCTGGAAAACTCTACTCTTGCTCTATTTACTTTTCTTCTGGGAAGGAGAGAGGGCTCAGGGTAACAATGTACAGGGGACTAGAGAGACACCATCCTTCTCGAAACCTTGAGATTTGCAAAGAGGTGGAAGAAGTAGGCATTGCTAAACAGGCAGAGAGTATGTACATCTTGAAGACTGTTTTAAAAGTGTGCAAGCCTCTGGACTACAGAGCTTGTCTAGCAGGCTATGTTAACGCCTTAATGTTTGTCAGGAAACAACACAGGCAATTAGCTAACAGCATGGACTTGAAAACCAGTCAGACTTGTAAAGGAGTCCCTCTAATGTCTCTATGAGTAACAAGATTAATTTCCATACATTTCATCATATTGAAATCAAAGCTTGTGAAAGTGTCTATTACATAAAGTTACCTTAAATAAGGTAACACATGCAAACTGAACGACACGTAAGTGTTCAGTTCATGTTGGCAATTACTGGAAACCCTTTTCTCATTTGTTTTGTTTTGTCTTTGGAATGTTCAGAGACAACTTTGTAATAGTTAAACAGAATGCTTAACTGCCTTTTCAGGGGAATTTCCACTGCAAACTATGTAGGCATGAGGCCCAGGGGTCTGTGTTCTTGGCCTTGAGGTCCCCTTAACAGCCGTGCAGTGGGGGGTAGGATGCTTCCAGAGTTAACAGATTTGCACTGGAGTGCTGGTGCTGCCACTCACAAGTCAGCCCAACCTCTCTAGGCCTGATTTCCACCTGCAGATGGAACTTGTCCCATTCCAGGATGCTGGGTTTGTATCCATAGCTGATATGACAAGTAAGCCTACAGAGAGAACTGGTGAGAGGACATAGAATCAAATGGGGGTCATGGTTAGTAGGGTTAGGATACAGATAGATGGTGAAGTTTAGGGGAAAAGGAAGATGATGAAAGAAGAGGAGAATCAAATGGTTGTAGAGGAAAGGGATGAGGAAGACAAATGAAGAAAAGAGAGGGAGAAAGAGGAAGGAGAGCAGGAAAACAGAAGAGAGGGTGGACTGGGAACCCCGATTCTGCTTGATTGTGTAAGTGATGAGCAGCGGCTGGATCCCTGCAACCTGACTGAGAGCTCAGGGCTATGGCTGACAGTGCTGACTGCCCTGAATGAGGAAATTTTGTGAAGTCAGCATTGCTGTACCTTTCCTTTCCAGGAATTAGGATTTGGAGACAACAACTTTCTCCAAGGGGTAAGTGCAGTATCAGACCCAAAACAGGAGGACTGTTTGAAATGTTCTTAGAAAAGGAAACAGAAAGGAGAGGGGAGGAAGTAATTACATAAATAATGCAAGAAAATTTCCCTGGAGAACATAAGAATTTGGAGAAAAGGGCCCTTCAAATACACAGCAGCATAATAAAATGAAAGGCACAACAAAGTTCATGATAGTCCTGAAATTTTATGACGTTCATGAACAGTAAAACATAAGCATCCAAGAGGAAAAAATAGGTCACACAACATAGATTAGGTATTAGAGGGGCATCCGTCTCCAAAAGGACAACACTAGAAACTAAAATACAATAGAACAATGTCTTCTGTTCATCAAGAAACTATTTTCTAACCTAGATTTCTACACCCAAGCCAATTAAGTATTTTCAGATGTAGTCAAAAGTTGATTTGCCACACAAAGTTTCTTAGGGAGCCACACAATGTGTTCTATATAAATTAAGAAAAAGAAAGAAAGAAAGAAAGAGAAAGAAGCAAGGAAGAGGGATTCAGGAAACACAGGCTTTATTACAGGAAAGAAGCAAAGGGAATTCCCAGGCTTCTGCTAAGGGTAAATACTTAAGAGTCCTAGAAATAGGGAGGACTGGAACAGAAAGGCAAGGAACTGTGAGAAGGCTGTAGGAAAAAGAAACCGACGCTGATGTCACAGGATGCATTCAATCATGTTGAGAGACTGTAGTTCAGCTGGAGACTTGAACGAAAAACAAATAGAAAATAGAATAACTTCTATTTATTGATGGGGGGAAGGAGTTAACTAAGAAAGGAATGTAATCATAGTACATGACATAGCTCAGCTCCGATGATGTTTACTGCCCTAATAGTATGAATACTGAATCCTTATGTAATCACCAATCATAATAAGCTATGCTGGAAGGATGAATGAGGGGAAAGTGTGTGTCTGGAGGGTAAAACAGGAGAAGTAAATTCTAATCTTTCAATTTAATAATTTAATATATACTAAGTGTGAGAAGGAAATGGCAACCCACTCCAGTATTTCTTGCCTGGAAAATTCCGTGAACAGAAGAGCCTGGTGGGCTTCAGTCCATGGGGGTCACAAAGAGTTGGACATTACTAAGCAGGCACATTCTACCCCATACCATCTAAGCGTGAGAGAACACTCAGAAATAGATACAAGTATGTTATAAAAATGGACATAAACAATTAAAAAAGAGTTAATAGTAGTTGGCCCTGGGAAGCAGGAATTTGGAAAGAAAACACTGCTTTTTTCACTATTGTTGCTTTGAGACTTATAACAATATTGAGTTTTTAAAATATATATATCAATTAATTTAATAATTATAAAAGTTATAATTAAAGTATATTTGGAACGTAGAAAAAAACATACCTCAATATGATGAATGAAGTCAAAACCCAGAAAATCCTTAACAGATAAGTATTATATGTTCACTTTACATGGGAAGAAATTGAAGCCAAGAGAGCTTGTACACACGTATAGCTACTCCGTGGTAGACCCTGAGCTCAAACCCAGTCTTTCTGATTTTGCATTTCAGTCTTCCTCACAATAACTTCCTGTCTCTCATTAGCTTTTACTTTAAATTTGTCATGTTGCTATAAATAATACCACCTACACAGGGTTTCTCAGGTGATGCTAGCGGCAAAACAAAACAAACCCACCTGCCAATGCAGGAGATGAAAGAGACATGGATTCAATCCGTGGGTTGGGAAGATCCCTTGCAGGAGGGCATGACAACCCACTCCAGGATTCTTGCCTGGAAAGTCCTGTGGCAGAGGAGCCTGGAGGGCTACAGTCCATAGGGTCACAGAGCTGGACGTAACTTAAGTGACTTAGCAAGCATGCATGCACACAGTAGCAACGAAAAAAATCTGAATATACAAAATGACATCCTTCATTAGTCATGTCTTAGCTAAATGAATGGAATCTAATGTCACCATTGCATCCTCGGTTTGGAACAGAGATGAGCATTCAGGTGAATAGTAGGTACAGCTTTAGAGTCTAAAGCTTTCTCTAGTGGATAGATGCTTCTCTGTAGAACACCCCAAGACACAATAAACTGATATCACTTCTCAATTTGAATCGGTGCATCTGGGAAATAACATTTCTATTTGCTCTCATGACTGCATTAAACCTTAATGATGTACCTAACATGGGGGCTAGACAAGAATATTTTAATTGAGTGTCAACGATACCACTGGTGCACCCTTCTAGATTCATTTTCAGAAAGCTATAAGCTTTGATAAGTTCTCAGTTCTCATCTATTTAGTTTGAGGTAGGCCCTGGTTAATATCACCTCCCTTCCCCAAGCACAAGGCATCACCAGCCTTCTCCTTGGTAACTAGATATTTTTTACCTCCTTTGACACTAATTCCCGGATGCGCTATTATGATGTCTCCAATTTGAAGAATTCAATGGCAGCTCCAGTAAAATAAACAAAATCTAATTATGTCAAGATTGGACTTGGCCTGATGTAGGATGATTGGTTTTCATTCTATATATGTGAACACCTGCAAAAATGGCAAATGTCAAGATGTTTCTTAGAAAACTTTATGAAAATACTACAGGAAAAATTTATATTGAGTTGCTACATATCCTATCAATTTGACCTCTCTAGTATAAGTTCCGGGGTTTTAAATTTACAAACTCTTGGAATTTTATTCAAAATGGTGCATGCATGTGCATTTTGAAAAAAGATGGTCCATAACTTTCATCATAACTAGATAAAAAAAGAGGTTCAGGCATAAAGAAATGAAGTTCATGTGAAATTCTTTAATTATATTCTCCTTGGTGAAAATATAAGGATTGTTACAATGGGGATTAGTAATTTCCAAGAGAGAGAAAGTATTAAATATGTCCTTCTTCATTACTATTCAATTATTTTTCTATTTCTGGAACTATAAATCTCGAAGTTCATCTAAGACAAATATTTCCCCTCCCATCCCATCCCCTAAATTTCCTTTTTTTCTAGCTTTTGAGGGTTCATATGAGATTATCAATACTTTGTATTGCAACTTCCAAGTTGAATTTTCTACTTCTTTCTCTGCATTGTGTAGTGAGCATGTCTGTGTGTGCAAGCTAAGTGGCATCAGTCAAGTCTGACTCTTTGCAACACTATGGACTGTAGCCCACCAGGCTCCTCTGTCCAAGGGATTCTCCAGGCAAGAATATGGGAGTGGATTGCCATGCCCTCCTCCAGGGGATCTTCCAGACCCAGGGATCAAACCTGTGTCTTCTGTGTCTCAGCAGATTCTTTACCGCTAATCCACCGGGAAAGTCCATAGTGAGCATATGTAACAGAAAAGTGAAACTCTAAAGCATGACATTATTCAGTGATGCCAATGGTGGAACCCGGCTCATCTTTCCTTTTTTCTTTCATTGATTAGATGTAGCTTTTGTGTCATCTCTTCTAGAGCTCTCAAGAGACATCTTCCACTAAGCAATTACAGAGAAAGTAAAGGGTCAACTCAATGATAGGCGTGTGGCCCGGATTTCGGAAATTTCTTAAGACATTTCATCATTGGTAAATTTAACCTCTAGCAAACTGGAAGCATCACATAAAATTTCCAGGAAGGACATTCAACTGATTATTCTCCTAAAGGAACATGTTTCTGTAATATTTTAAAGACCAACTATAGAATTGTTTAGATTATGAATAAATAGAACACATACTCTCAAAAACTTAATAACTGACTGAGAACAGCCTTTGGAGTGGAAAGAGAAATAATCTGTAGGTCAAGTCAGGTCTTGAGGTAAAGTGATGATAGCAGAGGGGCCACCACATTGTGGAATCACTTCCTTTCCTTTTCACATCAAGAAAATAAATTCTCAAAATGCATCTATTTTTTAAAAATTTGAATATAACTTCTTCACAATGTCGTGTTAGTTTCTGCTGTACAATGAAGTGAATCAGTATATGTAGATACCCTTCCTCGTGGCCCTCCTTCCCCTTCTTCCATCTCGCCCATCTAGGTCATCACAGAGCACCAATCTGAGCCCCCATACCAAGTCATGCTAACCAAATCAGTGAAACACTCAAGTATAAATCAGATATAAGTGTATTTATCTGTGCAAAGCAGAATATATCTATCAGAGTCTGTTATAATTGTTTCTTTTACTTTCATATCCACTTCTTGGAATCTGGGAAAACAAAAACACCTCACAGTTGAAAACTGAGAGTAGAATTGTAACAGAGAAAACTGACTATGGGAAAATTCCTAATGAACAAGCTTGACTTAACCAAAAGCACAGCTCTCAGATATGAGTGATTTTATAACTGCCTGATGACTCTTGGGCCGGATGTCCTTCATTTGTAAATTGAATCTGCCACTTTCTTGATGTGAACCATTGGTTGAGACAACTGACTTTCTAAGACTCACAAAAAATACAGTGCCTACCTCCTAAGGTTGTTATAACTTTGACTAAAATAATTAGTGTAAAGAGTTTAGCATTGTGTTTGACTAAGATAATTAGTTTAAAGAGCTTAACAGTCACATAGTTAATAAATTAGATCCATAGATCCTTTGTTGAATTTCATTTCCCCTCTTACCCGTGTATGTTTTCCTTTTCCTTCTTCCTCTCATTCTTAAAAAACTACATCATTTTCCCCTTAAAATTGAGGTAAATCTGTATCTGAGAAATACTTAGTATTATTGTATGTGTATGGTTTTAAAAGTTTACATAAATGACATTATACTCTAATCTCATTCTGTTTCATTCATTTTTCATGTTACTAAAGGAGAATCTACTTCATTAGTTTTGACTGTTAGTTACATGATATCTTGATATGTGTATAAGACACATTTTATTTATCTGCTCACTTGGTGATAAACATAGTGGCTTGCATCTCTTTGCTTCTCCCAAATAACTCTGTGATCAACAGACAAGTGCACTGTTCCTTGGGAAGGTACAAGCTTTTCTCTCAGGTATATTTCCAAGTGTGAAATTGCTGGGTCATAAATTCACGTGTTTCCATATAATGGATCCGAAAGGACAGCTTATACTTTTACATACTTTTCCTGTAGAGCAAGAAGGGGAATGGGATTGGAGATGGAAAATGAAAGTAATGAAACAAATCAAAGGCCTCTCAGACGGCTACTAATAATGTGAGTACGATCATCTCAGTCCTATGCACTTGAGGTCCTTAAAACTGAAATAAAAAGGAATATGACTTGGGACTTCCCTGGTGGTCCAGTGGTTAAGAATCTGCCTGCCAGTGTAGAGGACATGGGTTTGATACCTGGTCCCGGTTATCCCACATGCACTGGAGCAACTGGAGCAACTAGAGCAACTAAGCCTGCGAGCCACAACCACTGAACCTGTGTGCCTAGAGCCCATGCTTCGCAACGAGAAGCCCCTGCATTGCAACGAAGAGTGTAGCCCTCGCTCACCAAAACTAGAGAAAGCCCACACACTGAACCAGAGACCACGCACAACCAAAGAAAAAAGAATACGACTTGGTGCATCAACAATATAAACACAATGCTTACTACAATGGCTCAGCATCACCACCTGTGCTCCAGAGCCAGGATGTCAGCCTCCCATTATCCTATCAAGATGCTGCAGTGAGATGCTGTCTGTGAAGTCCTTGAAACTCTTGAGACTTAGATTCTATATGAACAATGCAAATATTACTCTGAAAAAACAGCTCTTAAAATTTTGATGATTGATCTCTTTGTTAACCAACGCTGGAGACAGCCATGACTTAAATACTCTCTTTAAGCCTGACTGTGGCTGATTCTTAACTAGCCTATAAAGATGTCTTGAAAATGGACACTTGCGCCTATTTCATCCAATCAAAGAATGAATGGAAGGTCTCACATTGAAGTCACATGTAATTTAGACAAATATATTAGCAAGAGGTATCGAGTCAGTTTTAAAGTAAGCAGTAAGTGCAAAAAGGAACATCAAACAAGGTTCAGGTGTTATTTTAAATTTACACTCATAAATGGATATGCCTTTAAAAAAACCAAACATAGAAAATCACTCAAGCTATTTTGTCTATGCCAAAAGATTAAAATAACAATATCTTACATTTTCAATAGCACTTTTGCTTTTTATTTTTTTTTTTGTAGATCCAGAGTCAAACAACAAGTATGACAGCTTTTCAAACCTGGATAAAGTGATTATTTCTTTAGGAATTAGGGACAGACCTGAACAAGGGCTCCCCAGGTGGCTCAGTGGTAGAGAATCTATCTGCCAATACAGGGACACAAGAGATACAGGTTTGATCCCTGTGTTGAAGAAAAATCCCTGGAGCAGGAAATGCAACCCACTCCAGTATTCTTGCTTGGTAAATTCCATAGACAGAGGATTCTGCCAGGCTACAGTCCATGGGGTCTCAAAGAGTTGGACATGACTGAGCACAGAACAGCACAAACCTGAAAAAGGGGTCATAATGATTTTCTTCGGAAACAATAAGAGAACTAAAGCAAAAGAACTGGACATGGAACAACAGACTGGTCCAAAATAGGAAAAGGAGTACATCAAGGCTGTGTATTGTCACCCTGCTTATTTAACCTATATGCAGAGTACATCATGAGAAATGCTGGACTGGAAGAAACATAAGCTGGAATCAAGATTGCAGGAAGAAATATCAATAACCTCAGATATGCAGATGACACCACCCTAATGGCAGAAAGTGAAGAACTAAAGAGCCTCTTGATGAAAGTTGAAAGAGGACAGTGAAAAAGTTGGCTTAAAACTCAACATTCAGCAAACTAAGATCATGGCATGTGGTCCCAGCACTTTATGGGAAATAGATGGGGAAACAGTGGAAACAGCGACAGACTTTATTTTTTCAGGGTTACAAAATCACTGCAGATGGTTACTGCAGCCATGAAATTAAAAGACACTTGCTCCTTGGAAGAAAAGTTATGACCAACTTAGATAGCATATTAAAAAGCAGAGACATTACTTTGCCAACAAAGGTCCGTCTAATCAAAGCCATGGTTTTTCCAGTAGTCATGTATAGATGTGAGAGTTGGACTATAAAGAAAGCTGAGCACTGAAGAACTGATGCTTTTGAACTGTGGTGTTGGAGAAGACTCTTGAGAGTCCCTTGGCCTGAAAGGAGATCCTAGTCCATCCTCGAGAAAATCAGTCCTGAATATTCATTGGAAGGACTGATGCTGAAGCTGAAACTCCAATACTTTGGCCACTTGATGTGAAGAACTGACTCATCTGAAAAGACCTTGATGCTGGGAAAGATTGAAGTTGGGAGGAGAAGGGGATGACAGAGGATGAGATGGTTCGATGGCATCATTGACTCAATGGACATGAGTTTGAGTAAGCTCCAGGGGTTGGTGATGGACAGGGAGACGTGGCGTGCTGCAGTCCATGGGGTTGCAAAGAGCTGGACACAACTGAGCGACTGAACTGAACTGATCACCACTAAGTTTGAAAAACCTTTCCATTTTGTAAAATTGAATTTTATTTAATTTTTCCCTCTCTTTTTGTCTTTACCATTACTTGTCTAATATATGTACACCCCTCAAACTGATCTGCATATATTCTATTTATAATATTTAAACATATATTTTGTGTAAATATATCAGAGCTGAAGAAGGGACAATAATTTGTGATTAAATCCAATCTCTTAATCCAGTTTTTTGGAGTTTTCTGTGAAACTTTGTCCTCAGCGATTTGCCCCTTTTAACTCTAACTAGTTGTATGTTTACTGATTTAGAGAACAGGAAAATTCACCTGCTCAAATAGGGCATTTTCTGAGTTGAAATCTTTTTAGAGGGGTATTTGATGTGTCAAATAGCTGTGACCTTTTTAGAAGTAAGTAATAACTGCTGGTATAAAAATACCAGTTAAGATGTATACTTACCTCTGTCTATGTATAGGATGTGTTTACAAACCTGATATTGTACAAATATGTGTAGTACAGCATAATTTTCCAAATGGAATCTAGATGAATCCCCTTTTCTGGGGTAAGAAAAGCAACTTGTAATATAATCTCTTTGTCATAATCCTCAAGTAGTATCTTCTGGGCTTGAAAGCATGCTGGAGGTTGTGTGTTAGCTTACAACTCAACATGAGGTCTGCACCAAACTCCTCTCTCTGTCTCCTCCATCACACCAGGATATACACCTTGGAACAGTCATCATATCGTCTTACTTCAGCAGCCTTCTTCCTCGCGTCACTCAGTTCTAATAGAAGAAGTTGCGCTGTTCATAACAGAGGTACTCTGATTCTAGAATTCAAAGACTGGAATTTGAGACACACACATGAAATATAACCTATTTTAGCTCTAAGAGTTCTGGTGAACATTAAGGAACAGGTTTTTAATTTTTTGTTTCTAATATGATCCAGCAAATCTGTAGCATCTTCTTTATAAAGCAAAGCATCAACAACCACCCATTTGCTGGCTCCTGCTCTGCCTTGGGTCATCTGAAGTCAATTACTGCCATCCTTGGAGGGTGGTAGAAAAAGCCAGTGAAATCAGGCACTAATTCAATGACATGCTCATTGTTCCACTCATTTAGGCAAGCGGTTTTCGGAACAGGGAAGCATTCTGTATACCCCTGGGTGTTCTAAATTAATTCAGAAAATAAATGTAACAATTCGATCCTTTGCTGTTTATCTCTAGTTCTCAGCTGTCATCCTGGGGTACAAGACCCCAGAGTCTTCTTGCTCATGAGAGGACTAGTGAACATTCAGAAAAGCCTAAATGTACTCTCGCTGGGTCACAGGGATTTGGAAGGAAGAGCATATGCTGTGGTATTTGTGGTTCTGCCTTGTAGAATTGATATCCTTAATTATAGGCAGCAGATGGGACAGTGAGTGAATGAATGACCTTGGAAGCTCATCCCCCAAGTAGACTTAATGCCATCACAGCTCAGAGGCAATCACTGTCCAATCAGCTCCAGGTCAGCGTGTGATGGGGCTGGGGGCCTGGGCTATGAGAAAGAGATTGGCTAGGTCAAACTCATGGAATCAAAGAAAGGAGTGAATGGTGGCTACTTAGGGTCAAGGAGAGAAGGAGATGAGGAGCTGTTTACCAAGGGGCTTAAAGTTTCAGTTAAATAAGAGGAGTAAGTTCTAGAGATCTGTCCAACATTCTACATAGGTCAGCATGCCATATTGTACACTTAAACATCTGTTAAAGGGTGGATCTCACATTATGTGTTTTTACCACAATACAATAAAATTTAAAGAAAAAAATAAAAAAACCCAGCAGAATCAGACTCATTTTCCCCACGACTTAGTGGTAAAGAATCTGCCTGCAATGTAGGAGACACAGGTTTGCTCCCTGGGTTGGGAAGATCCCCTGGAGGAGGAGAATGGCAACCTACTCCAGTATTCTTCCCTGAAAAATCCCATGGACAGAAGAAGCCTGGTGGGCTATAGTCCATAAGGTTGCAGAAAGTCAAATCTGACTGAGTGACTGAGCTTGCAAGCTTAGCAGATTACAGGACTCAAGAATCGGTATCAGTGACAGCCTAAAGTATGACTCAGGCCAGAGGGAACCAACAATGAAAAGAAAAACCTTTCTCTTTTCAGAGTAATAATTCTCTGCTTTCAGAAACCCTGGATGCCTCTTTACCCCACATCCCTATGGCAAAATGCTTTTCTCATCTACAAAACACAGTTTAAACTGTAGGTTTACAGTTTACTAGAAGCTTGCAATTGTTTCGCTACCTAGTAACCCACATTTACAATTTCTATCACAAGAGTGGCATAGATGAAGATGGAGTACAACACCTGAAATAATAGGATTTTACAGGAAATAATGTAGATGAAGCCTTTTGCCCTTAATGACCCATAATAAAATGCTCTTGTTACCAAGCTCTGCAGGCGAGCCTAGTGAGGTTACCATGGTAACGTGCAGCTGTGCCTCTACACTGTTGCTTAATGATCAGTGTGATGTCAGGCCCTTGAGATAACCACGAGATTAGACGAATCTTTACAGCCACAGTGACAGTCCACTTGGGACTTCAGTTATGTCTGGATGAGGGCTCCTGTGTCCAGGTATAATTAAAATACACTCAGACTTATGATTGGAAATGCTTTCAGCAGAGAATTAGGTCATCTTTTTAATTCTCTGTTCACTCTCATTTCTCCACATGAGTGGCCAGTCAGAAGTGAGCCAGAAATGGGGCAGGCCCGGCACATTGCGGAGGATGACGCCTCCACACCTGTGCTGGGTGGGTGGCATGGATGGGATAATTGGCTGGTCCATTCTGGTCCACATCCAAGAAGGACATGATGAAGACCTTTCATCGCTTCTTCCAATGTTCCCTGCATCTACCTTCTGCCATGGCTGAGCCTGAAATTCTCACTATGATTCTTTACTCAATTTAGATTAAAAAAAAAAAAAAGCCAGGATGTTTTGAGTATAATTTTCAAAATTTGTCATTTGGGAGGAAAAAACAAGTCCTTGAAGACTGTCCTTTTCCTTCTCCTTTTTTTTATTCCTCTTTTCCTTCCCCCATTTTTCTGTCTTAAAAGTATACTATTAGTGCCATTATCTGCCAGACAATTACCAGGAACATGGGGATGAATAAGGCTCAGTCAGTTCAGTTCAGTTTAGTTCAGTCACTCAATCGTGTCTCACTCTTTGTGACCCCATGGACTACAGCATGCCAGGCTTCCCTGTCCATCACCAACTCCTGAAGCTTACTCAACCTCATGTCCATCTCCATTGAGTCGGTGATGCCATCCAACCATCTCATCCTCTGTCGTCCCCTTCTCCTGCCCTCAATCTTGCTCAGCATCAAGGTCTTTTCCAATGAGTCAGTTCTTCACATCAGGTGGCCAAAGTATTGGAGTTTTAGCTTCAGCATCAGTCCTTCCAATGAATATTCACAACTGATCTCTTTTAGGATTGACTGGTTTGATCTCCTTGCAGTCCAAGGGACTCTCAAGAATCTTCTCCAATACCATGGTTCAAAAGCATCAATTCTTCAGCACTCAACTTTCTTTATAGTCCAGCTCTCAAATCCATACATGACTACTGGAAAAGCCATTACTTTGATTGTATAGACCTTTGTCAGTAAAGTAATGTCTCTGCTCTGTAATATGCTGTCTATGTTGGTCATAACTTTTCTTCCTAGGAGCAAGCGTCTTTTAATTTCATAGTTACAGTCACCATCTGCAGTGACTTTGGAGCCCAAGAGAATAAAGTCTGTCACGGTTTCTATTGTTTCCCCATCTATTTGCCATAAAGTGATGATCTTCATTTTTTGAATGTTGAGTCTTAGTCCAGCTTTATCACTCTCTGTTTCACTTTCATCAAGAGGCTCTTTATTTCTTCTTCACTTTCTGCCATAAGGGTGGTTTCATCTGCATATCTGAGATTATTGATATTTCTCCCAGCAATCTTGATTCCAGCTTGTGTTTCATCTAGCCTGGCATTTCGCATGATGTACTCTGCATATAAGTTAAATAAGCAAGGGGACAATATATACCCTTGACATACTCCTTTCCCAATTTGGGACCAGTCTGTCGTTCCATGTCTGGTTCTAACTGTTGTTTCTTGACTTACATACAGATTTCTCAGGAGGCAGGTAAGGTGGTCTGGTATTCCCATCTCTTTAAGAATTTTCCATAGTTTGTTCTGATCCACACATTCAAAGGCTTTAGCTTTTGAGTCAAAGGCTCAGTACATTTGCTCTAAGGAGCCTACAGGTTATCAAGTGCGATATGGCATGTAAGCAAACAGGGAAGATAGAGATAGACAGGCTTCCCTGGTGGCTCAGATGGTAAAGAATTTGGAAAATTCAATTCCAAATTTTCAATACAATTCAGGAAACCCAGGTTCGATCCCTGGATTGGGAAGATCCTCTGGAGAAGGGAATGGCTACCTACTCCAGTATTCTTGCCTGGAGAAATCCATGGACAGAGAAGCCTGGCAGGCTACAGTCCATGGGGTTGCAAAGAGCTGGACATGACTGAGCGACTAACACACACACACACACACACAAAGAGACAGAGGCATGCACAAGGCCCACGTGAATAAATGCTACCTGAGGGAGAGCAGGACTGGCTTGGAGAGAAAGTGATGCTTGGGAGACTTTTCGAAAGGGAATTAGTGGAATTGGGGGAGGGTGGTAGAGGGGACAATGTGAGTAAAGACTCAAGGCATAGAACGTTTTGAGAACTGCAAGTAATTCAGAATGGCTGGAGCTATGGCCTTGAGAGCAGTCCAGGGGAGAAATAAGACACAGGTAGGTAGGCAGGGTCCAGATTCTAATAAGTTTTGCCTTCATTTTTCAGGTAAATAGGAGCTACTTTCCTTGAAAATAGGAAAGAAAGACAGAGAATTATAATTGCTATCTAGGAAGATTATTCTTCTGGCGAAGAAAAGCATGAACATGGGGCAATTAGGAAGCTATTGAAATAATATGACTATAGAAGACATTTAACATGTTTTTTTTTTTTTTTCATTTATTTGTTTTCTCTCTAGCATCTGCTTTTTGGAACAGAACTGCCTGGTTATCAACCCTTGGCCCATCTTCATGGGAATGGACATAGGACCCAAGCCCAGCCCATTATGGTACCCTAGTCCTGGTTCACTATGATTGGTCTGGGGATGGGCACCTAATCCGAGCAGCACAAAGCAGCAGGCTTCTCTCATGAAACTTCACACACGGACTTCTGGATGTAGAATTCTTCTTTTTCTTTCTTTTGTTTTCTCTTCCTTCCTGATGAAAGGATGCGGCCTTTGATATCCAGAAGCCCCCTCAATTGCTACATACAGTGGGCCCTTTGATCATCAAACCAGTTAGATGAAAATACATTAAAAGTTAGGAAAACCAAGCTTTATTGATATTCTTTGAGCCCCCTAGAATCTAGGACTTACATTCAGCTGTGTTGAAACAAGTATACCAGTGGACTTTCCAGTCACATGCATCAAAAATTTCCTTTTTGCTTGAGCAAACTGGGGTTAGCGTTTCCTGAATAAGATAATCTGGTAAAAATGGTGAGACCCTGAGTTGAGGCTAGAGAGGATGGTTTCAGTGATGTTAATGAAACTTCAGGTATTAGAGAAGTAAAGTGTGTGAAAAGTACTAACAGAAGCACCTATAAAGTGCTGGAGGATCACATGTTAGACACATCAGCCATGAGCCTTCAACTCCAGCACAACTAGGGGTCATGAAGTTTCTGCTTTGGTGAGTATATTGATGAAGAGCATTTCTTCTTTCAAGAGGCTCTATCTCCTTTGGAGTGACCAGATTTATAGGAGTTTAACTTTATATTGAGCTGATTTTGTCTTCATGCTCAATGGCCCTGGTTCTTTTTTCAGTTCAAACTTGATAGAATATATTTAGTCTCTCTTTTACAGAAAATCCTGTTTACATTGTAATAAGGCTTCCCCTGTGGCTCAGCTGGTAAAGAGTCCACCTGCAATGTGGGAGACCTGGGTTCAATCCCTGGGTTGGGAAGATCCCCTGGAGAAGGGAAAGGCAACTCCAGTATTCTTGCCTGGAGAATTCCACGGACAGAGGAGCCTGGCAGGCTACAGTCTATCTATGGGCTCGCAAAGAGTCAGATTCAACTTAGCAACTAAACCAGAAACAGTTATCACTATGTAATGTTATCAACTATTTGTTTATCTTCTTTTTTAATATAAATTTATTTATTTTAATTGGAGGCTAATTACTTTACAATATTTTATTGGTTTTGCCATACATTCACATGAATCCATCATTGGTGTACATGTGTTCCCCATCCTGAACGCCCCTCCCACGTCCCTCCCCATCCCATCCCTCTGGATCATCCCAGTGCACCAGCCCCAAGCACCCTGTCTCATGCATCAAACCTGGACTGGCGATTCATTTCGCATATGATAATATACATGTTTCAATGCCATTCTCCCAAACCATCCAACTCTCGCCCCCTCCCACAGAGTTCAAAAGACTGTTCTATACATCTGTGTCTCTTTTGCTGTCTTGCATACAGGGTTATTGTTACCATCTTTCTAAATTCCATATACATGCATTAGTATACTGTATTGGTGTTTTTCTTTCTGGCTTACTTCACTATGTATAATAGGCTCCAGTTTCATCCACCTCATTAGAACTGATTCAAATGTATTCTTCTTAATGGCTGAGTAATATTCCATTGTGTATATGTACCACAGCTTTCTTATCCATTCGTCTGCTGATGGACATCTAGGTTGCTTCCATGTCCTGGCTATTATAAACAATGCTGCGATGAACACTGGGGTACACATGTCTCTTTCAATTCTGGTTTCTTTGGTGTGTATGCCCAGGAGTGGGATTGCTGGGTCATATGGCAGTTCTATTTGCAGTTTTTTAAGGAATCTCCACACTGTTCTCCATAGTGGCTGTACTAGTTTGCATTCCCACCAACAGTGTAAGAGGGTTCCCTTTTCTCCACACCCTCTCCAGAATTTATTGCTTGTAGACTTTTGGATAGCAGCCATTCTGACTGGCATGAAATGGTACTTTATTGTGGTTTTGATTTGCATTTCTCTGATGATGAGTGATGTTGAGCATCTTTTCATGTGTTTGTTAGCCATCTGTATGTCTTCTTTGGAGAAATATCTGTTTAGTTCTTTGGCCCATCTTTTGATTGGGTCATTTATTTTTCTGGAATTGAGCTGCAGGAGTTGTTTGTATGTTTTTGAGATTAATTCTTTGTCAGTTGCTTCATTTGGTATTATTTTTTCCAACTCTGGAGGCTGTCTTTTCACCTTGCTTATAGTTTCCTTTGTTGTGCAAAAGCTTTTAATTTTAATTTGGTCCCATTTGTTTATTTTTTCTTTTATTTCCAATATGCTTGGAGGTGGGTCATAGAGGATCCTGCTGTGATTTATGTCAGAGAGTGTTTTGCCTATGTTCTCCTCTAGGAGTTTTACAGTTTCTGGTCTTATGATTAGATATTTAATCCATTTTGAGTTTATTTTTGTGTATGGTGTTAGAAAGAGTTCTAGTTTCATTCTTTCACAAGTGGTTGACCAGTTTTCCCAGCAAGCACCACTTGTTAAAAAGATTGTCTTTTCTCCATTGTATATTCTTGCCTCCTTTGTCAAAGGTAAGGTGACCATAGGTGCATGGATTTATCTCTCGGCTTTTTGTTTTGTTCCATTGATCTATATTTCTGTCTTTGTACCAGTACCATACTATCTTGATGACTGTGGCTTTGTAGTAGAGCCTGAAGCCAGGCAGGTTGATTCCTCCAGTTCCATTCTTCTTTCTCAAGATTGCTTTGGCTATTCAGGGATTTTTGTATTTCCATACAAATTGTGAAATTACCTGTTCTAGTTCTGTGAAAAATACCATTGGTAGCTTGATAGGGATTGCATTGAATCTATAGATTGCTTTGGGTAGTATACTCATTTTCACTATATTGATTCTTGCGATCCATGAACATGGTATATTTCTCCATCTATTTGTGTCCTCTTTAATTTCTTTCACCAGTGTTTTATAATTTTCTATATATAAGTCTTTTGTTTCTTTAGGTAGATATATTCCTAAGCATTTTATTCTTTTCATTGCAATAGTGAATGGAATTGTTTCCTTAATTTCTCTTTCTGTTTTCTCATTGTTAGTGTATAGGAATGCAAGGGATTTCTGTGTGTTGATTTTATATCCTGCAACTTTACTATATTCATTGATTAGCTCTAGTAATTTTCTGGTGGAGTCTTTAGGGTTTTCTATGTGGAGGATCATGTCATCTACAAGCAGTGAAAGTTTTACTTCTTTTCCAATCTGGATTCCTTCTATTCTTTTTCTGCTCTGACTGCTGTGGCCAAAACTTCCAAAACTATGTTGAATAGTAGTGGCGAGAGTGGGCACCCTTGTCTTGTTCCTGTCTTTAGGGGAAATTCTTTTAAATTTTTCACCATTGAGGATAATGTTTGCTCTGGGTTTGTCACGTATAGCCTTTATTATGTTGAGGTATGTTCCTTCTATTCCTGCTTTCAGGAGGTTCTTTATCATAAATGGATGTTGAATTTTGTCAAAGGCTTTCTCTGCATCTATTGAGATAATCATATGGTTTTTATCTTCCGTTGTCATTAAATAGTCACCTCTGTGTGAACAGGTACCTTGTGTGTTTTGCCCACCATTTATTCCCAGCACCAAAATCAGTGACAGAAACAAAGTAGACACTCAGTAAACATTTGCTGGGGAATAGTTTCTAGTTTCTAGCTCATCAGCATCTCAATGGATCTCTTGTTTGCCTACGGCTCAACTAACATTCAGTAGCCAGTGCAGGGTGCTCTGGTATCAGTAGAGCCATCACAGAATGGAAGCAGGTAGTTGCCAACTTTTTCTGGACCTTTATATCTATATGATGTGCCCCAACATTGTACTGGCTTTGGGGGAGCTGCGCTACATTGTCACCCTATGTCAGTCATCTCAAACCATTAAATCTTTTTCATGAAGCAGCTGCTAAGCTCTGTCTTCCCATTCTGTAATGGCATTGCTAGGTTATTACATTTTTTGATCATTAGTTCAGAATTTCACATATATCCATACTAAATTAAGCCCAATGAAGGTCAGTATGATCTTTTGCTTGTGACAATGTCATTAATTTTTTAGTTCCCCCAGCTTTCTACCAACAACATAATCAATGAATCTGACTTTAGCCTTCCAGAAGTAAGGCTTTCTGCATCACTTATGTCCAGTCTCCCCAAATCCTAGCATAAGGCCTGGTGTTTAGAGCATACTCAGTTGAATGTTTACAGCATACTCAGGTAAATATTTATTGGACAACTTGAAAGACATATCTCATAGTTTTCAAGTTTTGATTAAAATGTTAAAAAAGGACAGAATATTTTAGCTTTCTTCCAGAGACATTCTTTTCTGGTCTCTATCTCTCAATGTGTATTAATCCAAATGTATTTGGATTCAGCTCATTTTTCTCCTTCATCTTTGTCATAAGGAAGGTTTCGGGGATATTTTTCTGTCATCGAGGTACACTGCACTGACACTATAGAAACAATTTCAGTGAAAGATGTGTTTAGATTGATATAACTTGATGTTAAGGAACTGTACTGGCTCTCAGTAACTGTCAGCTCCTCTTCCACAGGTTCCAGAGTTTCCTTTTCTGAGCAGCATGTCTGATTAGCCCTCTTGTAGACACTCCAGTAGGAGCAGAATTTCTGGGAGGCAATTGTGAATCTACATTGACTTTTCAGGTTGCTGCAGCAGATCAGGATGTGTTGCAGGATGGGACTTATAGGAGAGAAGCAGCTACTAAAACTCCAGATGGTATATTTTTAAAGTATTTATATTTATATTTTTAAAGTATTTATATTTATATTTTGGATGAGGTAAATTCTCATTTTGTTTAGAAAAGCCATCACATATCCATATACATTCAAACTATAGCCACTGACAATTATAAGTAGGCATGTCCTAGGTATACCTCTAGGGATGCCACTATGCCCTGTTTAAGCAGGAGGATAATTTCTGGCACAATGCTCATCCTAGGTTTGGTCCAAGAGTACGCTGAATGGAGGAGGTAGGAAACAGGAGCTGGAGATTACTGTGCTCCACTCACATCCCCTGCTAGGGCCATCTGAGTTGAGTATGTTGGTTACATTAGCATTATTTTTTCCTCTATGCTATAGTAATGACTCTGGAATACTATGAAGGACCTTTCTTAGATTTCAATGTCCTCTAAAACCAAAGAGCATATGGAACAGACCAAACCCTTAGCCTCTTTCAACATAAAATGGAATGATCTTTCTGACTTGAGTGGCTTCCCCCAAACCCATGGCATAAAGAGCCACATTTCGTTGAAATCCACAGGACGTTTAGTAACAACCATGGCGTCTCCTGCATGATTTATGGCTACCTGTTCTCTGTGGGTTTTGGCAGGAAGAAGGGAATTCAGATTTGGCTATATATGGTCCACTTCAACAGGCTTGTTGCATCATTTTGGTCACGCTAATTTGAGGAGGCTGTCACTTTCCTCGAGACGGTGTCAGTATGATTACTATCACATCTCTATTCCATAGTCTGTAAATTAGGAATGGATAAGAATGCAGACAGTTCACAGACATGTTATTTTTTCTCATTTTTCTTTCTCTTTCAGGCACTCTTAAATGGCTTACGAAAATTGTTGCCAAACTTTATTTTTTGCTTCATAAGGCATAAGAGAGTTTCTCCATCCCACCTACCTGCGTCCCCTGTTTCTCACCCTTCTTTTTCTTTCTCTCTCTCTCTTTAGAAAATGCTCAGAAAAGCATGAATATCACAGGGTCAGAATATCATTACAAAGTACATTACCACTATAATGAACTAAATGGTACCTCAGTGTCTTAAAGAGTCTCTGCCTTGTCATACGTGTTGAACTGATTGCTGGAAAATACTAAACTGTAGGGAAGATTTTAATTCATAGCCCTTCTGGGGACAAGGAGGGCTCAGTGATTAAAAAAAAAAAAAATCTGCCTGCAATGCAGGAGATGGGGATTTGATTCTTGGGTCGGGATGATCCCCTGGAGGAGGCCATGGCAACCCACTCCAATATTCTTGCCAGGAAAATCCCATGGACATAGCAACCTGGCAGATTACAGTCCATAGGGTGGCAAAGAGTCAGACACAGATGAACCGACTGAGCACAAACACACACTGGGGCCAAGGAAAGAGTCTGGCTTATTTGAAGTGCATTGAGCTTAATGATATCAAGTACCTCCCTCGAAGAGTACTATTTGAATAAAAAGAATGGATAGTAGTAATAGCCCTATAAACATTTGCTGACATGCATTTATGGATTCAGTGAAGACATCTTACTTTCACCGCTTCCCTCTTTCTCCACCAGATGGCAGAAGAAGGGCCAATACGAGATGTACCAAAGGCAGGAAATAAACTGTGATATGTATTGCTGTGATTTTATTTTTATTATATGTCCTTGATGGAAATATCTGGAAATGAAGAAAAGGTTGTAGAGAACTGAGGTGAATCTTAGAATTTAGGTTGGAGATGACAAATTAAGCCAGGGATTACAGACCAAAGGATATATTAATCCTCTTTGTGGTATCCTGATGAAATGGCTACTGGGGACAGGAGAATGACTCAATGGGCTCACCCATTCTCCCTTTGTATTTGGAAATATAATAAGAAAGACAAGAGGATATGAGAAATGCTCATCTATCCAGTACTGTAATGGCTCCAGGTCTTACAGGAATTACATTTTCTACTCCTATTTACTGTCACTTTTGAAGCTAAACCCTTAAAATCTATCTCCCTGGATAGTTAAAATGTATGAGGAAATAAAAAGGGTTAGCTGGGGACCCGAGGGCCATCAGCCAATAAAAAGAAGAGCCTGCATTCTTACAGCCAGTAAATGTTTAACATCTTGGCACTGTCAAGGGTTGCCCAAGTTTATTTACCAAGTTCTTAAATAGACTGGGGAAAATACTTTATTATTCCTGTATAAATGGATTTAAAAGGGGAAATTTGTAAAAGACAGCGTGCTTCAGTCAGAAAACAATGCCATTCCCCTTTACTCTCCTCCATATCAAACACCGACAGCATTTCTCATGATTTACACAGTCTGTCTTTTGAGATAAACGTCCATTAGATTACAGCTGAGAGAGAAAGGGAGTGAATTGTAAAACAAAATTGTTTTGAGAATATTCTTTTCAGGTAATAACCTGCATGGTAGGAGTGGAAAATTAATTTTAAGACAGTGGATCAGAGATATTTTTTATCCATATTTGTGAAGAATATTTTAAGAAGCACACACATATTTATGATACTTTTTTTGCACAGCCACTCTGTTTTCTGAGACTTTGGCTTTAACCTTCTCTAGTCACCATAGCAACAAAGATACAAAAACAACATCCACACTAAGAGCTGAATATATGAGGTAGAATTTCCAATGATACACACAGAATGTATATTTGACCTAAGCATTACAAAAAGAGATTAATGTAATCTTAAACATAGTAAATTGTCTGAGTGAGTCATAAAATGGAAATAGTGTATATGGCTAGGAAAATGCAGTCTCATAAACGATCTGAAGAAAAATAGTCTTGGATTCCCCTTCTCTCCAGAAACTCCCTCTTGCCTTCTCCCTTCTCGCTTCCTGATGTAAAAGAATGTCATGGGGAAACTTGAAGAAAATCATTCTAAGGCTTTATTTTTCTTCTTTCTAAAGTCTAAGTCTATTTTCTGAAATAAATTATTTATTTTTAGACAAATCATAAACCTGTAATCTGAGACACAGGTCTTACGAAAACACTTCAGCACTTCCAATTCCTGGCTGTAAATTGCTTTCCTAAAAGCCCTTCTAAATGTTCACTCTGCATTCTGAAAGAAGAAAACAGATGCTGAAATTTCACCCTGATAAGCTCTGACTACTGTCTAGGGTGCTTCTCACACAGAATCCGTGAAAGCAGGGGGATGCATAGATTCTACAGTGGAATAAAGGCTAGACCCACGCTCACAGTTCTGCCCTGGACTTTGAGTAGCATCTTGAAAGGAACCAAAAAGAGGTCCTGCTCTCGCTGTGACAAGGGTAACACCAGCAGTGAGATGAATGAGCACTGGGGAGTTTTGGGGCAAGGCTGAAGAGCCACGGGAGAGAAGCAGGGAAGTGTGACCATCACAGACACAAAGAGAAGGGCAGCAGGGAGCCTCACACAGATGCTAAATAAACGCTCTTGGATATGATTGAGTGATCAAAGTGCGGTGTTCGTGTCAGGCAGTCTTAGCATCATCACCTACGGATGCCTTTGGCAAGCTAGATCCTGACTTATTTGGGGGGTTGGACTGTTGAAGGGATGTTGTGCCCTTGGGCTCACTGTGAATGGGCAGCCATTCCTCTTGATGGAGCCACACTCCTCTGGTTTTGGAAGCCTGTGTTGAGCACCTGCCCTGTGAAGAGCTGTCTCAGGTGTATTTTTCAGACTCCATGGGAGTTGCTACAACCTAGCTCTTCAGTTTTCTTATGTCTAAAATGAGATACAAGTCCAGCAGTAATAAGTAACTTACGTAAGTAACATTTAAGTACAAAAATCTAACTCATAATACTGCATGGTGGTAAAGAAACAAATGTAAGCAGCTGTTGTAAAACTTTAAGGCCCTTTTCATCAGAATGTTCTTCTGCTAGCATCCATCAAGGAGGTGGCATAGCAGAGTAGGGAGAATGTTGGCCTGAGAGGCCAGAGAAGCAAATTTAAGTCCAATACGGTTGGAGACCTGCCGTGAGACCTGAAAAAACCTCTCAACCTCTCTGCTGTCCAGTTTTCTCATTGGCAAAAGTAAAATGCTGGTCTAGAACACCTTATTTTGAATATTCGATTATTCTCATGAGAATTAACTAAAGAATTGAGAGCGTAGTGTCTCTGGTAAGTCAATTCTACTTCTGACTCCCTCAGATAATCCTCCAGACAGCCAGAAAAAAAAGGAGATACATTTACATTCAAATTTTCCAGTTGGGTTTGGGAAATCAGAATTAAAAGCCAACACATCTTACATTCCAGAAAACATGGCCCTAGGGTGGGGAAGAGAGAAGCCAACTGATACAGTTAACACCAGACCTGTCTCTGCTCCTGACCTGCCTGGCCACCCCTGTCCAGGTCAATCACTTGGAAAGGCTAGCAACCAAACAGCCATGTGCATAAAGCGTGTGGGTATGACAGCAGGTGGGAGAAAGAGATAAAAGACTTTTCTGGTCCCTAAGTAAATAAAATTTCTTTAGTATTGAGTGGAGAAAAATACGCATTATTATTGGTTACCTAAGACCAACTTTTAGGACTTTCAACACTCTTAGACTTTTCCAGTTAAAAAACAATGTGGTGTGTGCACGTACATATGCATTGTATGTACATGTATATATTATATCCTGGGCTTCCCTGGGCTCAGCAGTAAAGAATCCACCTGCAATGCAAGAGTCACAGGAGCTGCAGGTTTGATCCCTGGGTTGCGAAGATCCCAGGGATCCCATAGCAACCCATAGCAACTCACTCCATTATTCTCACCTAGAGAATCCCATGAACAGAGGAGCCTGATGGTCTACAGTCCATAGGGTTGAAAAGAGTCAGACACCACTGAGCAACTTATCACGCCCACATTATCCCTTATATAAGAATCCCAGGGAAGTGCTAGCCTTTCCACTAGTAGGCTCCTCTTTGATTCTACATCTTACTCTTTGTCTTTAGCAATAAGGCATAAGCCCAATGAGATACAGAGATTTGAAACTTGCCAAAGTCTTTTCTAGGTATTTTTCTTTGTGTGAACACTCCCTTCATCCCGCCTTCTGCCACAGTTCTCCCACCATTACAAAGTATAAGTACAGAACTTGAGAATTCTAACTACTGTGGGAAATTGTAATTGCCTACACATCTTATATTTGCTACTGTTTCCATGACAGACTGCCTTCTTTCTAGGAGAAAGAAACATTTCTAAAAGATCATCATTATATCACTTTGAAAGATTAAAAAAAAAAAAAGATGAGGCTCTGGGAAAGTATTAAGATGGAATAACACTGTATGGATCTAAAATTACTTATAACATTTATAAAATTCCTCAAGAACTTCTAATCTGCTAAAATTTAAAGTTCAGCCTTTTCCTTGTGTTTCTTTTTTTTGGCACAGAATACAAAAGGGTAAATAACTTTTGAACATTTTTTGGTGATACCATAAGATTTGGATTTATTGATGTGGATCAATGTGGAATGATACATTTTATGCTGAAGAGGTCATTGCTATTTTGGCATAGAATAGAGAGGTTATATTATCTCTTCAGTGATTCTCACTTGGACTATATTTCTCTTTGCTTTCCCCATATTGTTCTACAGTTACTCACATAAGGATTTTACAGCCATCAATCTATTTGCCAATTCTTTCTGTAATTTCAGCATCAGTTTTTGATCCTCCTAGAAACTTTTGTGAAGTGATATGTGATGAATGTTAATTTATATCCCAAAGAGATATTGTTCCTCAGCCTAGATACACAGGATTGGATAGTTTCAGAAGACCCAGTTGAGAATACGTAGGATACCACACACAAACACACACACACACACACACACACACACACACAATTAATAGCAATAATGAAAATGACTCCACTCTCCTTATTCTTCACCTCTGTTTCTCTTATGGATCATCCACCAATAAAATTAGAGATAATGTTCTTAAAAGATAAAGTTCCCACACTTGGCCATATCTTTATATAAAGTAGCTCACAATTAATTACTGACAACTGTGAATGAGTTTACTATAGTCTCTGAGTTCTGACAGAAGAGATAGATTTTTGTATGAACCACTAAGTATCTGAAAGGGCATGGGGAATGTTAGAAGGGAAAATTATTTGAGTGAGGAGAGCATGCTGGGAAGAAAAGAGAGAGAAGGTGTTGAAGAAAACTCTGCAGTATCATATTAAGTCTAACAGGACTGGATCCAAATTCTGGGTCCTTCGTTCAATACTTGGTTTTGTATGCTTGAACTAGTTATTTGATCTCTATGATCCCTAGGTTATTCAGGTGTAAAAAGAATAAAAATACCTACATCACTGGATTGATTTGAGAATTATGTTAAATTATAAGTTTAAAGCATATAGTACAATTCTATTAAAAATAATTTTTACTTTCATCAATTTGTACTTTCAAAAGCATAAGAATAATCTCCATATGACTATGGAAAAAAACTTGAAACATTTCTTTTTTGAAGAATGGTAACTAAATGAATTTCTTATTCTAAGGGAGTAGTTAAATGTTTGGAAGGAAACTATCTATAAAACAGAGCTTAACACTGATACCTAACAATGGAGAAAAAGAAAAGTGAATTAGAGCAGGTTTATGCTACAAGGGACACATTTTAGAGAGATTTTTATGCAAAGAGTAACCAAAATAAAGCTGGAGTGGCTGCACTAACATCAGATAAAATAGACTTTAAGACAAAGGATATTCTTAGAGAAAAGGGGGCTATTTAGTAATGATAAAAGGAAACAAGAACATATAACAGGAAGATATAATAATTATTAAGTGTATATTATGCTCCTTACAACAGAGATTGCTCCAAAATGCATGGAAAAAAAACTGACAAAATGATAGTAGCAATAGACAAGCCAACCATTTCAGTTGGTGATTTAAATACTCCTGTCTCAGTAACAGACAGAATTAGAAAGATCAGTAAGAAAGATTTGAACAGTGTGAACCAAATTGGCCTAAGTTGACATGTGCAATGCACTCCATCACCAACAGCAGAATGCACATTCTTTTCAAGTGGGTGTGGAAAAGTTTCCAATATAGATATTATGACAATTCCATAAAGCAAGTAATAATAAATTTAATAGGATTAAAATTATACTAATTCTATGGCTACAATGAAACTAAATTAAAAACCAAATCACAAAAAGAAATCTGGGAACTCAAAATCTGGAAATTAAACAGCACAATTCTAAATAGCTCATGTGTCAAAAAAGAAGTCATACTTATGAACACGGGGCCAGGGAGGAAGGAGAGAGTGGGGATGTATGGAGAAAAGAACATGGAAACATTATTACCATAAATAAAACAGAAAGGCAGTGTGAGTTTGCTGTGTGACTCAAGGACTCAAACCTCCTCAACCCGGGGCTCTGCAACAACCAAGAGGGATGAGATGGGGAGGCAGGTGGGTGGGAGGTTCAAGAGAGAGGGGACATAGGTATATATGGCTGATTCATGTTGGTGTTTGGCAGAAACCAATCTGGTCCCATCACTTCATGGGAAATAGATGGGGAAACAGTGGAAACAGTGTCAGACTATTTTTTTGGGCTCCAAAATCACTGCAGATGTTGATTGCAGCCATGAAATTAAAAGACGCTTCCTCCTTGGAAGGAAAGTTATGACCAACCTAGATAGCATATTCAAAAGCAGAGACATTACTTTGCCAACAAAGGTCTGTCTAGTCAAGGCTATGGTTTTTCCAGTAGTCATGTATGGATGTGAGAGTTGGACTGTGAAGAAAGCTGAGTGCCGAAGAATTGATGCTTTTGAACTGTGGTGTTGGAGAAGACTCTTGAGAGTCCCTTGGACTGCAAGGAGATTCAACCAGTCCATCCTAAAGGAGATCAGCCCTGGGATTTCTTTGGAAGGAATGATGCTAAAGCTGAAACTCCAATACTTTGGCCACCTCATGAGAAGAGTTGACTCATTGGAAAAGACTCTGATGCTGGGAGGGATTGGGGGCAGGAGGAGAAGGGGACGACAGAGGATGAGATGGCTGGATGGCATCACTGACTCAATGGACATGAGTCTGAGTGAATTTTGGGAGTTAGTGATGGACAGGGAGGCCTGGTGTGCTGTGATTCATGGGGTCGCAAAGAGTCAGATACAACTGAGTGACTGAACTGAACTGAACTGAACACAATATTATAGAGAAATTATTCTTCAATTAAAATAAATACATTTAGTTATAAAAAATAAATCACAAAACAAATTAAAAAATACTGTGAGCTAATTAAAAATGAGAACAAATCATATCAAAATCTTTACACTATGGCTAAAATAGTGCTTAGAGGAAAATTAGTGATACATACTTACACAGTATTAAAAAGAAAGATCTAAAATCACTTATCTAAGTTTCCATCATAAGAAGCTGGAAAAGAAAAGTAAATCAAACCCAAAGGGAGCAGGAGAAAATAATAAAAAGCTGAATGGAAATTAGTAAATTAGAAAACAGAAAAACAATTTCAATTACGCTAAATTTTGGTTGTGAAAACATTAACAAAATTGATAAACCTTTACTTAGCCCGACCAAGGAAAGATGGAAGTAGACATAAATTGCCAAAATCAGGAACAAAAGAGATACATTAACACGAACTGTGAAGAAATTAAAATGATTATAAGGGAGTATTATGAATACTTTTATTTAACAAACTAGACAATTTAAATGAAATGGACAAATCCCAAGAAAAACACAAATTACTAAAACTGACTTTAAAAGAAATAATAAATCTGAATGGATCTACATCAAGTAATTAAATTGAATTAGCAATTAAAACTCTTTCCATATAGAAAATCTGAGACCAAATGACTTTACTGGTAAAATCTATCAAGTCATTTCTTCTAAGGAAGAAATAACACTGATTCTACACACAGAAAATAAACGAAGGAGTACTTATCCATTTATTTAATGAGGCCAGCATTACTTTGATGGCAAAGCAAGACAGTTATCATAAGAAAAGTAAATAAATAAAACTATGGAATAATAACCATCACTCACTAATTTTAACTATGGAATAATAACAAAGTTTATTTACAAAACATTAGCAGATCAAATTCACAGATATTAAAAAAAGGACTATAAATGTTTTAAAGCGGGATTTACGAGAGTAGTTTTAAGTTCAAAAATCAATCAATGTATTGTGCAATATACAATATTAAGAGGAAAAAGGGCAAAAACCATATAAATATCTCAATAAATGTTGAAAAAGAACTAGAAAAAGCACAATACCCATTAGTGTTTAAAATTCCCAACAAACAAGGAAGAAAAGAGAACTTCCTTAATTTAATAAAGAGCATCTATAAGAAAACACAACAACCCTACAGTTGATATCATACTTAGTGAAAGACTAAATTCTCCCTCCCTTATGCTGGTACATTAATTGTATATTGGGTGCTCTATTCAGTGAAGTAAAGCAAGGAAAAAACCTAAAGTTATACAGATTAGAAAGGCAGATGTAAAATATTTCATTCACAGATTGTATATAAAAAATCCTAAGGAATCTAAGAAAAAGCTCTTAGAACTAATGGTAAGTGTTTAGCAAGGTAACATGAAGATGAACACACAGACAGCAATGAATTCTTATATACTAGCAACAACCTAAAAATACAAGTAATAAAAGAATCCCACTCACAACAATATAAAAGAGAACATGATACTTAGAAATAATTTCTATTTCTTTAAAAAGATAAGACCTCTACATTGAAAATTATAATACATTGCTGAAAGAAATTAAAGAAGACCTAAATAAATGAGAAATATGTCATGTTCATGGATTATATAACTTGATATTAAGATGTCAACTTTCCACAAATTGATCCAGAGATTAAAAATGATCTCTACCAAGTTCTGGCTGGCCCTTTTATTATGTTCAGTTAGTTGATCCTAGGAACCATATGTAAGAGCAAAGACATAGAATAGTCAGAACAATTTTGAGAAAGAGGAACAAAGTTGAAGGACTTAACATTACCTGATTTCAAAGTTCTCCATAAAGCAATAGTAGGCACGACAGTGTGATGTCGGTATAACGGCAAACATAAAAACCAATGGTTCAGAATAGTCCAGAAATAAGACCACATATATATGTTCTCAACAAATGTGCCAGGGTAATTCAAAGGGAGAAAAACAGTGTTTTCAACAAATGGAGCTGAAATAATTGGATATCTATTGGCAAGAAAATAATAATAACTTTAAATTGATCATGGAAATTGAATATAAGAGTTGAAACTCAAAGAGAACACAGGAGAAAAATCTTTGTGATTTTAGATTAATAAATATTCCTTAGATATGACATCACAAGCACATCTTCACAAGATACTACTAAGGAAATGAAAAGACAATACAGAGGGAAATATTTTCAAAACATCTGATAAAGGACTTTCATATAAACAAGTAACTTTTACAATTCAATAATAAGATAACCATTAAAAATGAGAAATGATTTGAACAGACATTTCTCTAAAGAAGATATACAAATGATTAATAAACATATGTGTTCCATGCCACTAGTCATTAACGAATGCAAATTAAAACTTCAGAAACCACCACACACTTATTGCATGCACATGTGTGTGCTAAGTCGCTCCAGTCGTGTACAACTTTTTGCGCCACAGTGGACTGTAGCCCTCCCAGCTCCTCCATCCATGGGATTTCCCAGGTAAGAATACTGCAGTAGGTTGCCAGTTCCTTCTCCAGGGGATCTTCCTGACCCAGGGAGCGAATCCGTGTCTCCCACATTGGCGGGCAGACTCGTTACCACTGAGGCTCCAAGGAAGCCCTCATAGAAGTAATGGCAAACAAAAGAAGCCAAATGCATTAAGCTATAATGATTACATTTTAAATAATTTCTAAAAAAGACAAAAAAGCTTGGGGCTAGGAGAAATCAAGGATTATCTGAAAATAGTTCAAGGGAATTTTTTCATTGATGAAAATGTGCTAAAACTGAATGCTTCTGAATGTTTATAACATCTTTTTTAAAAAAATCAAAACTAGAAGCAACCAAGATATTCTTTAAGAGGCAAATGGCTAAACAAACTACAGTACAGCCATATGATAAAATACTATTCAGTCATAATAGAAACGCATTATCAAGACACAAAAGGACATGGATGCATCTTAACTGCATCAGTTCAGTTCAGTTCAGTTCAGTCGCTCAGTCGCGTCCGACTCTTTGCGACCCCATGAGTCGCAGCACTCCAGGCCTCCCTGTCCATCACCAACTCCTGGAGTTCACTCAGACTCACTTAACTGCATACAGCTAGTAAAAGGAGCCAAGCTGAAAGAGCTATGTACCAAATGAAGAGTCAGTGTTACAGAGAGAGTAAAAGAATCACTGGACAGGGAAGATGGACAGGGAAGCATGCTGCAGTCCATGGGGTCGCAAAGAGTGGAACGTGGCTGAGCGACTGAACTGAAAAGAATCACAGGTTGCCAAGAGTTCAAGGTCGTGGTGGGGGAGTATTGAATAAGTGTAGCACAAAGGATATTTTATTTTATTTATTTATTTATTTTTATTTTAGTTTTTTATTGTTTTAATTTTAAAATCTTTAATTCAAAGGGTATTTTAAAGTGGCAAAACTATTCTGCATGATACTGAAAGTGTGGGTACACACCACTCTGCATTTTGTTCAAACCCAGTGAACTTTAAACCATGAAGAATGAAACTTGGCTTATGTAAACTTTTAAGAAATCATTTAAGATGTCAGGGGATACAGGGAGTAATGCAAACTATAGCAAGAGACTCTAACTGTATCACAGTGTATGAAACAACCTCACTAACAGCAAAGAAAAGGTGCTGACCCAAGTAATTTAGGAAATGAGTGGAGTCTGTAAGACTTAAAGGAGAAAGAATTTGCACATAAGCACTGTACTCTGACTAGTAAAGTTGTTTTTAACAGGAACGTGGACTAACGATTCTGAAACTACTACCTGTATATTGGAATTGACCAAGCAAGTGAATGGATGATAGACAATGAGAGTGAGATTTCTCACTATTACAGCGGATGTTAACAGACAAGCAAGGGGAGAAGGCCACAGTGAACCCTGAATGGATTAGGTTTGGTGACATCAGTATGAACTCATGTTTAGCTTAATAAAGATACAGATAGTTATATAACAAAATATTTTAAATATGTATAAATACATAGGTTAGTACACTTACATAGATTTCTTTGCTCTGTCTGCTGAAAGCCTCCAGAAGCACCAACACCCCAGTAGCAATAAGCACACCTTGTATGCAAATCTTGGTTTCTAATACCATTCCCAATAAAAGGAACTAGAACTCCTTGGAGAAATGGCTGGTTCTAAGGCTAGGTCAACAAGATGATCCTGGAGCACCTCACAGTCCAGAAGGTAAGGGAGTGCCCAAAAAATAAAAATGAGACCAAAACAAACAAAACCCCACAATAAGGGATATAGGAGTCAACTAAGAGAGCTCCCAATGTCCAGTGCTGAAACCATTTGGGGAAAAAAGAAATCAGATAAGAAGTATTGCCTTATAATTCAAAGTGCAAAATAAATGTCTGTGAGCACATATTGATATAAAGAATTGAATGGATAAATTACTGGGTATAAGGTAAATATTTCCTATGTAGAAGAATTCCAAATAATTTATGTAGATACTCTGTCCTCAAGAAGTGGGGCATATCTCCCCACACTTTTAGTGTGGCTATATAGCCTACACACAGTGCCTTTCTTCAGAAGAGTACAGTATGAAACAGGGAATGAAAAAATAACTTTTCAGTGCAGAAATCTGATAGACATGACCTCAACCAGGTGACCAAGGTTAATGACCACAGTGATGTTATGTTGATATGATTCTTAATACAATGTAATGAAAAATGGTACTTAATCTCTTTGGTCTTCCTCTCCCAAACCATAATCCCAATCTAACCATGAGAGGAAAATCAGATAAATTCCTGCTTGGTAACAACCTAGAGGGGTAGGATAGGGAGAAGGGGAAGGGATGTTCAGGTGGGCAGGGACATGGGTAAACCTAGGGCTGGTTCATCTTGATGTTTGGTGGAAACCAACACAATACTGTAAAGCAGTATTAAAAATAACTTTTTAAAAATTAAAAATAAATTAAAAATAAAAATAAATTTATTTTTTTAATTTAAAATAAATTTTAAAAAATCAGACAAATTCCATCCAAGAGTCATTCTATAAAATACCAGACAAAGTCTCCTCAAAACTGTCAAGTCATCTATAACAAGGAAAGCCTAAAAAAGTGCCACAACTAAGAAGAAACTTAAGGAGACTTGATGACTAAATGTAATGTGGTGTCCCAGATGAGATTCTATAACAGAAAAAGGAAATTAGGTAAAAACTAAGAAAACTAAATTATGGTCTCTAGTCCATAATAATGTTTCAACATTGGCTTATTAATTGCAGCAAATATACCATGCTAATATAAGATGTTAACAGAGGAAAGTGAGTGTGGGTATATGAGAACTCTCTGAACCACTCTCACAAGCGTTTGGTAAATCTAAAATTGTTCTAAAGATAAAGTTTAGTTACAAAAAATTTACTCTTTTTTTCTGTGATATTGTAAGACTGATCAAGGGAGAAATATATAGAAGAGTCTGGGATAAACTGAACTGATAGCATACAGATAAAATCCAGAAAAATGTGTTCCCTGTGGCTTTGTACTGGTTTAGTGCTAAAGTGGCAGCCAGAAAAGATTCAGAGTTAGAATGATCACTATTATATATTTGGCAGAATTTTCCACTATTAACAGCTGAAAAAACATGACATGGAACCCTTGAACAGAACTGAAACAGGAAAATGCAAACTCTCTCAACTTTGTTTTCTGTAGGCAGCTGACATCTCCTAGGAACAAATGGCTGGATTTTTCTTTGTAGAGCCTGCAAGATGTTTCTTTCAGGAAACTAGCTTTAATAACTGTAGAATGCTGTTTAATGTTCAAAGACTCCTTAATTCATTTGATTCCTAAGAGGACTTTGTGAAGTGGTTTTGTTATTATTTAGAGGAAGAAACACATGCAGGGACAGTGAGTAATTTGCACAAACTATACATCTAAACAGTGGGCTTCCCTGGTGGCTCAGTTGGTAAAGAATCCTCCTGCAATGCAGGAGATGAGGGTTCAATCCCTGGGTTGGGAAGACCCCCTGGAGTAGGAAATGACAGCCCCCTCCAGTATTCTTGCCTGGGAAATCCCAAAAACAGATGAGCCTGGTGGCTACAATCCATGGAGTTGCAAGAGTCAGATACACTTAGCAACAAAACCACCATATATCTAAATAGTAGTGGAATTGGAATTAACACCTAATACCCTTTCTACAAAAGCAGAGACATTACTTTTTTGACCAAGGTCTGTCTAGTCAAGGCTATGGTTTTTCCAGTGGTCATGTATGGATGTGAGAGTTGGACTGTGAAGAAAGCTGAGCACCGAAGAATTGATGCTTTTGAACTGTGGTGTTGGAGAAGACTCTTGAGAGTCTCTTGGTCTGCAAGGAGATCCAACCAGTCCATTCTGAAGGAAATCAGCCCTGGGATTTCTTTGGAAGGAATGATGCTAAAGCTGAAACTCCAGTACTTTGGCCACCTCATGTGAAGAGTTGACTCATTGGAAAAGACTCTGATGCCGGGAGGGATTGGGGGCAGGAGGAGAAGGGGACGACAGAGGGTGAGATGGCTGGATGGCATCACTGACTAGATGGACATGGGTTTGGGTGAACTCTGGGAGTTGGTGATGGACAGGGAGGCCTGGCATGCTGCGATTCATGGGGTTGCAAAGAGTCGGACACGACTGAACGACTGAACTGAACTGAACTGAACTGAACTGAACCCTTTCTACAACTAAAATGTGTTTTGAGAACGCCTTTGTTCTGTCCTTTGGCACATGTTAGAAAATACCAGGCATTTAGAACAAAGTGTCATCTGTTGAGTGAGAACACCACAGGTGGTCTTTGGCCTTCTAAGTGGGCGTGGGTACAAACCTCAAATTTTTTCTGCCTATCACTGTCTCAATTCAGTCATTTAGTTTCTTCTTTCAACCTGTTCCCCAAAGGCTCTCATTGTCTCTGCTTCTTGTACGAGTCTGATCTGATCTTTGGGTCTCATCATTCCTGCTCAGCTGGTAAGCAGTCCCTATATACCTTACTTGATCTTGCTTCATACCATAATTCAGCTTTCTTTTTAAAATTTTGTTTCTCTTTTTTTTTTTGGTGATAACATTTAAGTTCTACTCTTTTAGCAATTGTCAGTTATGCAGTGTAGTGTTATCAACTATACTCACGTCTTTTAGATCCTCAGATCTTATTTATCTTACAGCAGGAAATTTGGCTTTGAATTTCTCACTCACTTGCCTGATACTGAGACACTGGTCTCTGTCCCTGTTTCGCCTTGGTCCTGACCAAGAGTGATACCTGACAAAGAGCATTAGACTGTTAGAGATGACCCAGATGCCATTTGAAATAGGCTCTCTGTGCTATTTTTAAAAGTTCACTGAAAAATGAAGTACTTGAGAATTCACAGAGTTATTATGAACATGTAATTCTACTTCAGCTCTCTTCTCAGGGAGATAAGTCTTAATATGTGCCACTTCTATTGAAGGCAATGAGGAATTGGGTCATTATCTTCAGTTTCACAGTAATATTTCACTGACCCTTAAAAATACTATTAAAATGGCATAGAAATGAATTCTTCAAATCAGACTTTAACAGGGGAGGAAAATAATACTGTACATTAGAAAAACAAGCTTTTCTTTAGGATGGGATCTTGGGTTTAAACAATCTAACCTATTAAGGTACAAAACATTATGAGACGTATTTATTAATAGTTCCTATCTTTGTTGGGGTTATTATGGAAGAGATTCACATATCACATGACAACATGGAGGGCCTTGAGAAACGGAACTGACGACTTTTGAAGTCAGTTTTTTAAATCTATGTATCAAATGAAATTTTGTATTGGTTCCCCCCAGTCCATTAAAGCTCATCTGTGTTGCCAGGCTGATACTTTCCCCATGCAGTGCTTTGGGAATTCTCATCACCTCTGGCTTCTACTTCTGAATTTGAGTCAACATGCTCCTAGGAAGACTGAGAGAGTCTTAAACTTCTAAAGGCTGTAGAGCCACTGGTTTTTGCCTCCATGTGACCAGGCACTGAATGGCAATGTTCTCTTGCCTTCAGAGGCTGCCAGGTAGGCTAGGGAAGAACAACCTTGGAGGGCTAAAAACTTAGAATGAGAAAGCAGGGAGAAGGGTTTCTCCTACAAGTGCTGAGAAGTGAGCTAACAGAGGGAATGCTGTCTCAGAGCATACGGAAATAAGCCATAGGTATGGGCAGGGGCATTTGAAGTAAGAAGATTGCCTTGTAGAGGAGGAGCGCAAAGCAGAAGAGCAGGGACATTATGAGAGACAAGAAGAGGAACGCTGTGAAGTCTGCAGAAGGAAGGGATGGATACTGAGCAGTCCAGGCAGGCAGGAATTATACAGAGCTGTTAGCAAGTAGCAGGGCTTCACCTTCTATATCAAAGTTCAAAAACAAGACTCTAGTCTCTGACTCATCCTTGTGGCTTGGGAACAAAGAGGTGGGCAGGCAAGAGTAAGGCAGGGCATGGTGCAGGAGACAATGGCCAGCACTAATAGAACACAGGCTACCTGGGATGGTGGGCAAGGGGAAATGGGGAGCTGGTGTTTCATGGGTATAGAAATTCAGTTTGGAATGATTAAAAAGTTCTGAAGGTAGATGTGGTGACGATTGCTTGACAATGTGAATGAATATACAATATGAAAATACTGTGCGTTTAAAAATGGTTAAAATGATAGATTATATGTCACGCCTACTGCAATAAAAACATTTTAAAAGAAGAAAAAAACTTTTTAATATAGAAAGCATAAGATTTGCAATGCAGGAATTCAGACACTAAGGGCAAGGGAGAAACCAAATTCTCAGAACTGGCACCTGAGGTAGAGACTGGCTCTTGGGGCTAAGATAGAAGGGCCTGTGTATAAGGGCAGAGCTGGACTGGGAAACGCGTAACTTTGTGCAGAGACTCAGGGTGTGTTCTGGAACTTTTTGTTGCTGTTTAAACCTCAGAAGGTTGAGCCTGACACTGGATGTAAGTAGCCTCAGCTATGGGGAGAGAAGCCTGAAGAGTTTGGATATTGGGCAAGACTAATTCATGTTGGTTTCCTGTGATCTCATTTTCCTTACCCAGAACTCACTTTGGGGATGACAAGAAGAAACATCAGCCCTGAGAAAAACCAGAGCCCCCACTGAAGGAAATAATTTGGGAATGAACAGAGTAGAAAGAGGATATGGAGCTTCTAAGATTTTAGGCCAACTCACTAACTGGTAGACAATTGTTCCTTTTAAAGAACTCTATGCCTTTTCACTAATGAATTCATGTCCCCATAGAGCCATAAGGGATGAGAATTTGGCCCAAATGTATACTTAAACTGGATCGCCTTGTAAGAAGGCTTTAAAAAAAATAAAAGGCAGCCACCTGTGACTTATTAAGACTGTTAATGTACTCATTGACATAAATACCTGAAGGGTTTTCTACAACAGCTGGAACATGGCTCACAGATCTTTTGTGTCTGCTTTTTAATGTACTTCCAATGTGACTTCATAAAATTGTAACCACTACCACCAGTGGGACTGTGGCTTTGTTTAACTCCCTGAGTCCATCTTCCATCACTATTGATGTTAAGTGGTTATTAATACGGCCTACTCTAAATATCCTAAAGATAAAAATCAAAACCCACATAAGTTACCAATTGAGAGACAAGGCTTAAAAGTCTTAGGCAATTCAAATCTGCATGTCCTCGGCCACAACCCTCACAAAATGGCATTTTTCTAGCTCTACCCTCATACACTCTCTGTAGAGTCTTCAGCCCCCTCAAATTCATCCAGTGAGGGTCTTCAGTTCAGTTCAGTTCAGTCGCTCAGTCATGTCCGACTCTTTGTGACCCCATGAATCGCAGCACGCCAGGCCTCCCTGTCCATCACCAACTCCTGGAGTTCACTCAGTGAGGGTCTTAGGAAGGCTCAAATTCTTCCCATTTGGCGCATCCCAAGGGTTTAAACAACTAACCTTTTTGGCCCCCATGAGACCCCAGTGTGCCCAGACTTCCAAGTGCTGTATCTTCTTTGCCTGAGGGAAGAGGTTGGCCTTCAATGCCCACCAGAGAGGCTGACTGTTCCAGATGTCCAAACTGAGGCTGACAGTGACCAAGGTAAAAGGAATGAATATCTGGGTCACTGCTATCCGTCACGACAGACCCTGTACTGTCCTCAAAGCCATTCTGTCTCCATCTCATTGTCCTTGAGCTTTGTTCAGTTCAGTTCAGTCGCTCAGTTGTGCCTGACTCTTTGCAACCCCATGGACTGCAGCACACCAGGCTTCCCTGTCCTTCACCAACTCCTGTTTGAGCTTGCTCAAACTCATGTCCATCGAGTTGGTGATGCCATCCAACCATCTCATTCTCTGTCCTCCCCTTCTCCTCCTGCCCTCAATCTTTCCCATCATCAGGGTCTTTTCAAAAGAGTCAGCTCTCCACATCAGGTGACCAAAGTATTGGAGCTTCAACATCAGTCCTTCCAATGAACACCCAGGACTGATCTCCTTTAGGATGGACTGACTGGATCTCCTTGCAGTCCAAGGGACTCTCAAGAGTCTTCTCCAACACCATAGTTAAAATACATCAATTCTTAGGCTCTCAGCTTTCTTTATAGTCCAACTCTCACATCCGGACATGACCACTGGAAAAACCATAGCTTTGACCAGATGGACCTATGTCAGCAAAGTAATGTCTGTGCTTTTTAGTAAGCTGTCTAGGTTGGTGATAGTTTTTCTTCCAAGGAGCAAGCATCTTTTACTTTCATGGTTACAGTCACCATCTGCAGTGATTTTGGAGCCCAAGAAAAGGTCTGTCATGGTTTCTGTTGTTTGTCCATCTATTTCCCATGAAGTGGCATGAAGTGAACATAAGCTTTGTTCAACTACTGTCTATTCTTTCAGTCCACAGTGTTCATTGACAACCTATTATTTACTGAGCCCCAAAGTAGGCTCGTGGTGTATAGTTATATCCAAGTAAGCATCACAGAGTTTAGATTCCTGTGTGTAGACCGACAGCCAGCAAGCGAGCAAGCTAAATAAGATGGACAATTACCGACAAGAAGTGCTGAGAAGGAAATAGTCACGGTGCTGTGATGAGGAATGAGAGTTGATGGAACTGCCAGGAGGCGGCCTCATTCAGGAAATGACATTTACATTGAGAACCAAAGGGAGAGAAAAAACAACCCTTTAAGGATTACACACACACACACAAACACACACATCTGTTTATTTAACAATATTTTGGAATCTCTGTTGTGCTTTGGAACTGGGCTGGATTCTGGGAGTAGAGCCATAAACAAAACAGAGGTGGTCTTGGCCTCATGAAATTTACAAGCAAGTAGAACAGATACTGAACAAGTAACTAGCATGACATAGGTACTGATGTAGAAAATCAGAGGGTTTAGGGAGGGAAGAACAGAAGGAGTCAGCAATCTGAGAGGCTCCAGGGAAGGCTTCCTGGTGAAGTGATATTTAAACTCAGCTCTGAAATATAAATGAAGTTAGTTCAGTAAATACGTGGATAGAGTTTCAGGCAAAACATGTGCAGAGCATGCGTAGAGGCCCGGAGGCAGGAGAGATTAGTCTTTCCAGGAACAAGTCTTATAGTACTAATTCTTCCTCCAGAGAGTCTCAGTCTTCACAGAAGCAGCTTGCCATGGGCTCGTTCCATCAGTCCTCCAGACATGCTGGCCACGGGGTCCACAGCTCACACTTCAGCCAGGACTCCGGCTACCCCACGGTGAAAAGACCTGAGTTCAGGCTTTCAGTCCGCAGTTTCTTGAGCACCTAGCCATGAATTATGGTTCTCTAGAGGAACTTCTTGCCTTCAAGAAACAACTGGTCACTTAGTAGAGGAGTAAAGAGTGTTATATTAAAATTATGTATAAAGGACTATGGGAAGATGGAGCAAGGAGTAACTGACTCACCCCGGGGGCCACAGAAAGGTCATCTCAGAGGGAAAGGAGGGAGAGAGAAAGAAAAGGTAACACCAATATGGGGATGAACACATGGAAAACGAGTGTGAGAGAAAGAACTGTGTGCCTGGGAAATAACAAGAAATTGGTGAAATAGACCATTCTTATGAACTCGATGGACATGAGTTTGAGTTAACTCTGGGAGTTGGTGATGGACAGGGAGGCCTGGTGTGCTGGGATTCATGGGGTCACAAAGAGTCGGACACGATTGAGCGATTGAGCGACTGAATTGAACTGAACTGATGAACTCTGCAATGAACATGTTGCATACATTGTATACACCTCAAATACATTTTCTTCCCTAGTGCTGACTTCTCTGCATTTAGCAATTGCTGTGATTTTGTAACTGATGAGATTCTCCAAGGAGGCAGAATTAAAGGCTAAGGAAATAAGTGATCCAATGCCAGTGGTCATGAGTGAAAGAAACAGGAATCCCCCAGGAGCCAAACTGAGGCCACTAAGCTTTACTTCCCCTTGACACATTTCAGCTGCCTTCACAGATAATCAGGGATTATATACAATATAGATCCTCTTCTTGCCAGGAAAGAAGTCACCTGCCATCCCCACAGGAAGGCCCCCCAGCCCTCTGGTAGCGCTCCATATTCTCCAGCCGATCCCCAGTGTTGGAGCCTCTGCCATTCGGAAGCTTTTAAGCACAGCTTTTCCCCTGTGACTGATGGGAAAAATCAATTTGCTTGTGGCCATTTCTTAATTAAGGTGGCATTACACAAACACAAATTTAGAAATTGCAGTAACTCAGAGCTATTAGAAAATGAAGACAAGAAGAAGGGGGAAAAGTGGGTGTGGGGAGAATCCTGGAAAGAGGAAATGAGTCCACGTGAGAAACTCTTTCCCAGTGAGCCCCCATATTAATCACAGCTTTCAGGCGGCAGCCTCAGAGGCCGCAGCTGGGTGATAATTAGGAACCGAGCAATCATTCGGAAAGGAGTACAAGATGGAACATTATTAGGTGACTTTTTTTTTTTTAACCCAGAAATGTACTCTGGTTCCTTAACAGCTTTGAAAAGCAAGAACATTAAACATGAAGGCAGTATGTCAGGAGCAATGGAAAACTCAAGCGTGGGCTTTCTTCTATTGGTCCTAGAAAGAGTCTAGTCACGTAGTCACATTAAATTAAAACACTCCAGTAGCTGCCAGGGGCTGGGAAGGAGAGAGGGATGAACAGGTGGAGTTTAGGGAATTTTTAGGCAGTGAAACTATTATGCATGATACTTTCAGGTGGATACATGGCATTACATATTTGTAAAATCACAGAAATGCACAACACAAAAATTGAACCCAATGTACAGACTTTAGTTAATAATAATGTGTTAATATTGGTCCGTCAATTATAACAAATATACCAAATCAATGAAAAGGGTTAATAATAGGGGAAACTGGAGGGGAGAAAGGGAATAAATGGGAGTTTTGTACTCTCTATGCAATTTTTCTGTAAACCTAAAAATGCTGTAAGAAATAAAGTCTTTTAGTTAAAAACATTTAGATATTCCAAAGGTTAATTGCTGAATTTGATCTCTTTTACTTTATTCAGTATTCCAGGACATTTATTGAATTTCCATCGCATGCTATTTCCTATTTCAAACACTCAGGACTCAATGGTTAGAGACAAAATCCCTGCCTTCTTGGAGTTTTTTTCTGGTTGGGAAACAGGTAATCAATTCATAAAAACACAAATAATGTCAGGCAGTAAATGTTATGGAGGGATATGGATCAGCGCAGTGCACAGGCGGGGGGTGGGGGGGCAGAAGCAGTGGGTGTTAGATTTGGTGGTCAGGGAAGTGCTCTCAGCAGGGATGTGTGAGGGTGGCCCTGAGTGAGGAAGCGAGACAGGAGCCACGAAGACCCTCAGAGGGAAGTCCTGGAGTCCTGCAGGGAGAGAAGAAAGCCCCCCTGCAATGCAGGACTGTGTGGCTGGGGAGCAGTGAAGAGGAGCTTATTATGCAAAGAAGCCAAAGTGATGGTTAGAGATCAGATCATATAAGGCCATGCGAGCTGTATAGGGACCCAAGATTTTATTCCAAGCAGGACAAAATGTCATGGGAGAAGAAACCCAAGTGTCCATAGACAGATGAATGGATAAAAAAAATGTGGCATATACATTACATACAAAGTGTGGTACATATACAAGGAAACATTATTCAGGTTTTAAATGGAAGGAAATTTTTGCACATGCTACAACATGGATAAATCTTGATGATATTATCACCATTATTGGCTAAGTGAAATAAAGGTGAAAGTTAGTCATTCAGTTGTGTCCAACTCTATGATCCCATGGACTGCAGCCTGCCAGGCTCCTCTGTCCATGGAATTCTCCAGGCAAGAATACTGGAGTGGGTAGCCATTTCCTTCTTCAGGGGATCTTCCTGACCCAGAGATTGAATCTAGGTTTCCTTCATTGCAGGCAGATTCTTTACCGTTTGAGCCAGCAGGGAAATAAGTCAATCACAAAAAGATAAACACTGTGATTCCACTCATATGAGGTACCCAGGGTAGTCCAGTTCATAGACAGAAAGTAGAAGGGTAGTAGCCCGAGGCTGGGAGGAGGAGGCAATGAGGAATGGTTGTTTAATAGACAGACAGTTTTAGTTCTGCGGGATGAAAAGGGTGCTAGAGATGGGTTGCACAACGGTGTGAATGTACTTATACTACTGAGCTATGCCAACTGGATCACAGTTCTCAGATGACATGATTGTTAGATGTATCCCAATCTCAAAGATGTTAAAATGTAAAGAAAATACTTATCTATGTCCATTTCCGGGTTTTCCTTGTGGCTTTAGAGGGTAAAGCGTCTGCCTGCAATGTGGGAGACCCAGGTTCCATCCCTGGGTTGGGAAGATCCCTTGGAGAAGGAAATTGCAACCCACTCTAGTACTCTTGCCTGGAAAATCCCATGGACAGAGGAATCTGGTAGGCTACAGTCCATGGGGTTGCAGAGAGTCAGACATGACTGAGCAACTTCACTTTCCTTTCCTTATGTCCATTTCCGATGATTATTGTAATAAATTGCCACGAACTTGGTGGCTTAAAACACCAGAAATTTAGGTCCAAGTTGTATCATGAGGTTGAAACCAAAACCATATTCCTTCAGAGGCACTAGGGGAGAACTCATTTCCTTGCCTTTTTCAGTTCTTAGAGCTGCAATCCTTACATTTCTTGGCTTGTAGCCCCTTCCTCCATCTTTAGCTGCAGTGTCTTCTTTCAATTTTCACATTACCATTTGTGTCTACAGTCAAATCTCCATTGCCTCCAATTTTTTTCCTTTTTTTTTTTAAATTTATTTTTTAATTGGAGGAAAGCGAATGTTGTGCTGGTTTCTGCTGTACTTACCTCCATCTTACAGGGACATTTGTGATTTTATTTAGGGCCCACCTGAATATCCTGGGCAATCTTCCCACATGAAGTTTCTAAATCACATTTGCAAAGTCTTTTTTGCCTTATATGGGAACATTTACAGATTCCTAGGATTAGACCCTGGATATTTTGGGGGGCTGATATTCAGCCTATCTCAGAATCTTCAGTTCAGTTCAGTTTGTGACCCCATGGACTGCAGCATGCCAGGCTTCCCTGTTCATCACCAACTCCCAGAGCTTGCTCTAATTCATACCCTTTGGGTCAGTGATGCCATCCAACCATCTCATCCTCTGTTGTTCCCTTCGCTTCCTGCCCTCAATCTTTCCCAGCATCAGAGTTTTCTCCAGTGAGTCAGCTCTTTGCATTCAGGTAGCCAAAGTACTGGAGCTTCAGCTTCAGCATCAGTCCTTCCAATGAATATTCAGGACTGATTGCCTTTAGGATGGACTGGTTGGATCTCCTTGATGTCCAAGGGTCTCTCAAGAGTCTTCTCCAACACAACAGTTCAAAAGCATCAATTCTTTGGTGCTCAGCTGTCTTTATGGTCCAACTCTCACATCCATACGTGACTACTGGAAAAACCATAGCTTTGACCAGATGGACCTTTGTTGACAAAGTAATGTAAAAGCTTTTTAATATGCTGTCTAGGTTGGTCATAGCTTTTCTTCCAAGGAGCAAGTGTCTTTTAATTTCATGGTTACAGTCACCATCTGCAGTGATTTTGGAGCCCCCTAAAATAAAGTCTGACACTATTTCCATTGTCTGCCCATCAATTTGCCATGAAGTGATAGGACCAGATGCCCGATCTTAGTTTTTTGCATGTTGAATATTAAGCCAGGTTTTCACTCTCCTCTTTCACTTTCATCAAGAGGCTCTAGTTCCTCTTCACTTTCTGCCATAAGCATGGTGTCTTTTGTATATCTGAGGTTATTGATATTTCTCCCAGCAATCTTAGGCTTGCTCAGAATCTTAGGCTTGATGAAATATGTGGATGTCCCTCAAAGTCATAGCCTGCATGAGATCAAAAGGGAGTGAATATGGATAAAGAGGAGTCTGATGACTTGCTCTTGTGCACTCCAACATTCTGAAATCATGACAAGGAAAGGATCCATCAGAGAGGACTGAGGAGTAGTAGCTTCTAAAGTCTGAGACAGACAGGACATTATGTGTCTTTGTAGCCAATTAAAGGTTTTCTCAAAAATAAGAAATTATCACTTGCCGAGTAAGATGACAGTTGGTGCCTTTGATAAAAACAATTTAGGAGGAGTGGTGTGTACAAGAGCCAAACTGGATGAATTTAAGTGAAAATAAGTGGAGAGGGAGTGGAAAGAACCAGCATAGAAAAGTCGAGTTTTTCTATAAGGAGAAATGGGGTGAGGGTGAGAAGGTTGGCGTTTTGCCAGGCCTTCAGAATGGAAAGGGAAGGGACAGAAACATCAAGTGGGAGACAGGAAATTCTAATGATGGGCCGTGGATTCTCAATCCAGTGAGGTAACATGAGGATGTGGAGGCAGTGATGGACATTGGAGGTAAGGTCTGTACAACAGAGATTCTCTTTTGTGAATAATCATTAAGGTTGTGATAGAAAGAGCATGTTGATCCATGTCCAGGTCATTATGCCGCAAATTAATTCTGCATTTCTAATCACAATGACAAGGCACTAAAGCTACATTGAAGTCTTACTGCATTCAAATGATAAATGGAATACAAGTCATAATTACAAAGACCACACTCCATTTGATTTTGATTTCTTTTTTTCTCAACCTTATAATGTTTAATTGTTTCATTTCCCCATGAGAAACTACTAATAGCTCTTGGGACAATTATTATGAATTCTTTTATTGAAAACATTATTTCCCCCTTTTGCTAATTTCACACAACTCTTCTAATACAAAAATTGAAAGTTCATTTTGAGAGAATCTCGAAGGCAAATTATCTTTCATGTAAATGATTACATGACAATATGTAACAAGATATACATTATTATTCTGGAGATTTTGAGAAAGAGATAGCAAGAATACCAATTATTGAGACCCTATTTATGTCAATCATTTTTCTAGGAAATTTCTAACCTGTGCAACAACATTGCAATGTAGGCATTATAATCCTCACTTTACAAATGAAGAAGCAGAGACTCAAACAACATAACTAAGACCACATGGCTGAGAAGTGACAGAACCTGGGAATTTGAACCTTAGTTACCATGACTCTAAGACACCTTCTCACTCCTCCACTCTTCCTCTGTTTCTTCCATATACTCTCTGGTACCATCTGCTTGGCAAATTACAGTATCACTGTCTAGTGAAGGGTGGGTTGGTGGTTTGCTTTAGGCTAATAACCCAAGTAAACAGTCTGGTGGTTGTGTTTGTTCATTTCCTCCCTTATTCACTCATCTGATGTGACCACTTACTAGAGACTGTACACAGAATGGTGCTTTCCCACTGAGGCTACCACGTTGTGCTGTCATGTAACTGATGCACCTGAGACTTTTCGGTAGCTGAGGAAAAGGGGCTACTCAGTTCTGCCACCTTATTTTCAAAATTTCAATATAAAATGATTAACTGTACTTGCCTCTCAATCATACTTTCTTTTGCCATGTTACATGATACCATGTTACTATACCATGTTACATGGTTCAGTTCAGTTCAGTCGCTCAGTCATGTCTGACTCTTTGCGACCCCATGAACTGCAGCACTCCAGGCCTCCCTGTCCAGCACCAGCTCCTGGAATCCACCCAAACACATGTCCATTGAGTCGGTGATGCCATCCAACCATCTCATCCTCTGTCGTCCCCTTCTCCTCCTGCCTTCAATCTTTCCCAGCATCAGGGTCTTTTCAAATGAGTCAGCTCTTTGCATCAGGTGGCCAAAGTACTGGGGTTTCAGCTTCAACATCAGTCCTTCCAATGAATATTCAGGACTGATCTCCTTTAGGATGGACTGGTTGGATCTCCTTGCAGTCCAAGGGATGCTCAAGAGTCTTCTCCAACACCACAGTTCAAAAGCATCAATTCTTTAGGGCTCAGCTTTCTTTATAGTCCAACTCTCGCATCCATACATGACCACTGGAAAAACCATAGCCTTGACTAGATGGATCTTTGTTGGCAAAGTAATGTCTCTGCTTTTTAATATGCTGTCTAGATTGGTCATAACTTTCCTTCCAAGGAGTAAGTGTCTTTTAATTTCATGGCTGCAATCACCATCTTCAGTGATTTTGAAGCCCAGAAAAATAAAGTCAGCCACTGTTTCCACTGTTTCCCCATCTATTTGCCATGAAGTGATGGGACCAGATGCCATGATCTTCGTTTTCTGAATGTTGAGCTTTAAGCCAACTTTTTCACTCTCCTCTTTCACTTTTATCAAGAGGCTCTTTAGTTCTTCTTCACTTTCTGCCATAAGGGTGGTGCTACTAGATAAATGATCATATTTTTAGAATGAAATAACAGCCCACTTACTTTCTAAAAATGAATGAGCTATTAATGGTTCTCTTCCTCTTATACACACCCACACTGACATTGCAGAACTTGTTTTCCAGTACCTTTCCCTTTGGTTTCAACTAATATCTTGCTGGTAATATTATCTCATGGTTTATTTTGTTCCTCCTATCACTTGGTTTCCAGCATGACTACAGTGTAGTCATCTATTAAAAATGTGGTTGTCAAGTAATCAGTGTCCTAACTTCAGGTTGTTATTTTACTTGACAGAAGAAATGTAACGCTTCTTTGATATTTAAATGTTTTTCATCAAAATGATATTTAGAAGTAAAAGAAAAAAAAGTAAAAGTTGAATTCATTTATATTTTAAAGAATCATTGAGTACTTTATAATATCAAATCAACTCCCTCTCTGATAACATCAGTGAAAGCTGGACAAATACTAAAATGTAGCAATTCGAAGGCATTAGAGAATAATCAAGGGGGTAAGGAGGGAGGGGACAAATAACCTGGAAAGAAAGAAAATACCATGAGACAAGCTGACACTCTGTTGCTCTTCCCTTTGAGATGTTTTACCAATGATAAACTGTGTAGGGTGAAAAGATTAGGACGACTTCTGGGCCACAGATTTCTACCATTTCCTGACCTGTAGAATCGGGCTGCACAGCAGGAGGTGAGTACAGGCTAGGGAGTGAAGCTTCACCTGTATTTACAGCTGCTCTCCATTGCTCACATTACTGCCTGAGCTCAGGAAATCAAGTTCAGGGTTACCTTCTCATTATGCATTATGGTGAGCTGTGTAATTATTTCATTATATATCACAATATAATAATAATAGAAATAAAGTGCACAATAAATGCAATGTGCTTGAAAGGTCCCAAAACCATCCCCCACATCCTGATCTGTGGAAAAATTGTCTTCCATGAAACCAGTCCTTGGTGCCAAAAAAGCTGGAGATACTGGAGTAGCAGGCAAGCATTTTTGCAATGACAATCTAGTGTCATGCACACAAAAGAAGTTAAAAGTCTAGCAAACTTCTGTTGATATCATGATACTGGGAAGACACAACTTGGAGTTTAAATTCCAACCAAGGAGGAGAAGCAGTGGTCAACATTCTATTCTCTTAGTGGAGATCCCTGAATAACTAACTGTATTCTGAGAGTAAAGGCAAACTGGAAATAGACAAGCCCTTACAAGAATGGAAATTCAAGCTGATTTCTCCTAGTCCCTCACTGAATCAAGACTACATGGTCCTACTCGAACTGCCTATACGCGTGCGTGCTCAGTCACATCTAACTCTTTGTGGCCCATGGACTGTAGCCTGCCAGGGGCCTCTGTTCCTGGGATTTTCCAGGCAAGAATACTGGAGTGGGTTGCCATTTCCTCTTCTAGGGCATCTTTCTGACCCAGGGATCCAAACTGCATCTCCTGTCTCCTGCATTACGGGCAGATTCTTTACCACTGAGCCATCGGGAGCCCCTAACTGCCTACTAGAAGGAAAATAAACCCTTTATGGAAGTAGATAATAGCATAAAAGTGTCTACAATTTTTCGTAGGTAATACTCATTTTTCAATTGAAAATTAGGTGTTCCTAGAGACAGGACTAAATGACTGAAAACCAAGAAATAGAAAGAAAATGACTCAGTTATTGGAATTATCAGGAAAAAACTTAAAATTAATTGCACTCCATATTTCTGAGAAAACTGTATGACAAGCTGGAGAATAGGAATCTGGTATCTTTTAAATAAAGAATACATAGGAATTTTAGAATTGAAAACAACCGTATTTTAGATTAACAACTCAATAAATGAGTTTAACATAAAATTAGAGCAGAAGAGAGAAATAGTAAACTAGAAGATTGGTAAGTGAATAAAAATTCCGATTGAACCACAGAGAGAAAAGAGGATGGAAAATACAGAAAGACAGTAGAGTATATGAAATACAAAAAGAAAAAAAAGACAACATTTGAGATTGAATTTACAGAACTAGAGAAGAGAAAATTGTGAAAGAAATAATATTTGAAGAGATAATTTTCAAAACATGAAGAAACATATCAATCCACATTCAGGAAGCCAAAAAGATTAAATACAAAAAGAAAAAAACAAAACAAAACAAACCCCAATTACAGACACAGTGTAGTCAAACTGCTGTAAACTAAAAACAAAAGCAATTTAAAAGCAGCTGGAAGATATGAAGAGTTTATGCAATAGTGTTAACTTGCTACCTGTGAAACTTTGTAATCTAAACATCTGAAATTGATTTTTTTCTTTTACAATAAAATTATTACACATTTAAAAAAAAAAAAAGCAGCTGGAAGAAAAAGACTCATATCTTCAAAGTAACAATTATAAATTGATGGCTTCTCAATAGAAATAACGGAAGTCAAAAGACAGTGGGGTCACATCTATATAAAATCTGAAACAAACTAACTCTCAACTTAAATTTTATATTGAATGAAATATTCTTAAAAAAGGAAGGGGAAATCTTAATTTCCCCCTGTATGTTTTCATGCAAAATCTTAGAGCATTCAGCTCAGTTCAGTTCAGTCACTCAGTCCTGTCCGACTCTTTGCGACCCCATGAATTGCAACATGCCGGGCCTCCCTGTCCATCACCAATTCCCAGAGTTCACCGAAACTCATGTGGATCGAGTCGGTGATGCCATCCAGCCATCTCATCCTCTGTCGTCCCCTTCCCCTCCTGCCCCCAATCCCTCCCAGCATCAGAGTCTTTTCCAATGAATCAACTCTTCGCATGAGGTGGCCAAAGCACTGGAGTTTCAGCTTTAGCATCATTCCTTCCAAAGAACACCCAGGACTAATCTCCTTCAGAATGGACTGGTTGGATCTCCTTGCAGTCCAAGGGATTCTCAAGAGTCTTCTTCAACACCACAATTCAAAAGCATCAATTCTTTAGCTCTCAGTTTTCTTCACAGTCCAACTCTCACATCCATACATGACCACTGGAAAAACCATAGCCTTGACTAGACGGACCTTTGTTGGCAAAGTAATGTCTCTGCTTTTGAATATGCTATCTAGGTTGGTCATAACTTTCCTTCCAAGGAGTAAGCGTCTTTTAATTTCATGGCTGCAATCACCATCTGCAGTGATTCTGGAGCCCAAAAAATAAAGTCTGACATGGTTTCCCCATCTATTTCCCATGAAGTGATGGGACCAGATGCCATGATCTTAGTTTTCTGAATGTTGAGCTTTAAGCCAACTTTTTCACTCTCCTCTTTCACTTTCATCAACAGGCTTTTAGTTCTTCTTCACTTTCTGCCATAAGGGTGGTGTCATCTGCATATCTGAGGTTATTGATATTTCTCCCGGCAATCTTGATTCCAGCTTGTGCTTCTTCCAGCCCAGCGTTTCTCATGATGTACTCTGCATATAAGTTAAATAAGTAGGGTGATGTACTTCTTTTCCTATTTGGAACCAGTCTGTTGTTCCATGTCCAGTTCTAACTGTTGCTTCCTGACCTGCATATAGGTTTCTCAAGAGGCAGGTCAGGTGGTCTGATATTCCTATCTCTTTCAGAATTTTCCACAGTTTATTGTGACCCACACAGTCAAAGGCTTTGGCATAGTCAATAAAGCAGAAATAGATGTTTTTCTGGAACTGTCTTGCTTTTTCAATGATCCAATGGACGTTGGCAACTTGATCTCTGGTTCCTCTGCCTTTTCTAAAACCAGCTTGAACATCTGGAAGTATTAAGTACCAGCAAAAGTACACAATAATAAATATTTAAAATAACTTTTCAGGAAGTGGAAATAGCTGATAGACGTCAAAAGAGAAATAAACATATCCACAGTTACATGAGCTGGAGATTCTGACTCATTTCTCTCTCTAATTTGTAGAAAAAAACTAGATAGAAAATCTTTAAAAGTATACAAGATTGAACAACACTATCATCCAAGTTATATAATTGACATTGGTAGTAGAACTTCCACCCAATAACAGAATACATGTTCTTTTTACAGGATAATCACTAAGACCACATTGAGTGCCATAAACCAAATCTCATTATTTATAAAATAATTTAAGTCATACAAAGTTTGTTCTCTACCCACAAGCAATTAAAGTAGAAATCAATAATGGAAAGATATTTGGGAGTCCCCTAAAGAACTGAAGATTAAACAACATGCTAATAATTGATAATCATGAAGTCTTATAATATTGACCAAGCAACCCCCATATTCTAGTATTACGTATAAGTTATTCTTGTCCTTTTCCTGGATTAACTGTATCTACATTGGCCTCTTTGCTGCTATTCAAATAAGCTATACTTTTCTTTTTGAGGCCTTGGCATTGACTGTTCCCTCTCTCTAGAAAACTTGTCTCTCCCATAAATTTGCATAGCTCATTCCCTTGCCTCCTACAACGTGAGTATTGTCAGTCACTTCAGTTGTTTCCGAGCTGCCATGCCCTCATCCAGGGATCTTCCCCACCCAGGGATGGGATCTGTGTCTCCTGCATTGCAGGCAGATTCTTTACCCACTGAGCCACCTGGGAAGCCATCTCCTACAGGTCCTTGTTCAAAGTCGAGGCCTGAAATGGTAGCAAGTGAAACTTTCCCTAAGCCATGATCACCTTCCCTGACTAATATTTTTAATGAGTACTTCCTAGCCAAGTTTTTCTATTTAGCTCATATTTATTTTTCCAACTGCACTAAAAATATAAGCTCTGTGGTGGTTTATTCATTCAGTTATGTCTGACTCTAGCAACCCATGGACTGCAACCCTCCAGGTTCCTCTGTCCATGGAATTCTCCAGGCAAGAATACTGGAGTGGGTTGCCATTTCCTTCTCCAGGGGATCTTCCCTACCCAGGGATTGAACCCGGGTCTCCTGCACTGCAGGCAGATTCTTTACTGACTGAGCTACTATATGAGGATGACAAGTTCTATGAGGGCAAGAATTTTGCCTAATTTCCTCACACTGCATTCCTGAAATGTCTGGCATATAACAGGGCCAAGCTACCTTTGCATACACTATTTCTGGCAGCTGGTGGCTCAGATGGCAAAGAATCTGCCTGCAAAGTGAAAGACCTGGGTTCGATCCCTGGGTAGGGAAGATCCCCTGGAGTGGGAAATGGCAACCCACTCCAGTATTCTTGCCTGGGAAAGTCTATGGGCTCGCAAAGAGTCGGACACAACTGAGTGACTATCACTCCATTTCTGCCACCACCAAGCCTCCTTCTTACCATTCAATGTTTAGGTTAAATAACACGTCCTCAGAGAAGTCTTTCCTGACCACATTAATTAAAGTACTCCAGTTCCATTCTGTTCTTTCTCCCTTTTAAGATTTCTTCATGTGCTCATATTCCTCTGAAATTACATTACTATCTATTTCTTTGTTATCAGTGTCTTGCTGTTGTAATGTACGTTACACTGTACACCTGGTTCATACATAAGTAATCCTAGAGCCTGAAACAGAACACTGCCTGCTCAGTAAACACTAGACAAAGGAATGAATGGGCTTGAGTCCTTTGTACTTTTCATTACCTTTGCTGGAATTCTCATATTAGCCAACCTTCAAATCTTAACTTTATGACTTTTTGCTCTAAATAATCTGACCTGTGATTCATATATACAATATAAACTTGCATGGTGACCCAGTGTTTTCTAGTTTTATGAAACACTGTGGTCTTAACATAAACAACCAAAGCAATAACAGCAAAATCCTAATTTGAGGATTTTACTCAACTACACTGGGACTAATGAAGGTAAGCTCTTTCTGTTCAGTCTCCTCTTGTTTCATCTGAAGTCACTCCACTTTTGTATGTTTCACCTTTCTAAACTGAATGTCCTCAGCAACAAAAGTGAAATCCTTTAATCTTCCATTTTGGAGCCTATGTTTGAAATGGATTAAAGAGTCAAACAAAATTAGTTTCCAAACCTTCAATTTTCCAGGCCTACAGGCACTCTCTCTCACTCAAAAATGAAGGTGGCTTCGAGCCATCTGTTACTTCCTGTGAAACATTTCCCTCGGCTCTCACTGCTGATTGTTCTACTTCTTTTTTTGTTACATAGGAGAAGAAGAAATTTTTAAAGAGAAGGACCTACCCTACCCTCCCAAAGAAAGACATCTCCTAGCCACCCATACACACAGCTTTGCTTATAGGTCCTTTAGCTTTCTTAGGAGACCTTGCCAACAAGAAGCTCCATCTAGCTGACAACAGCCATTTCTCATTAAACCCCCAATTTAAGCATGACCCAGAGTGGAAAATTGCAAAACAGGAAGCTTGCAAATTGCATCAAAGTAATGTTACTAGACATTGGAGTAAAAGACCCTTTATGATGCTGGCTCTTGGGACAAGAACTAAACTCTATAGGAATTTAGGGCTTTGTGTGCAAGGCTCTTGTGGGCACTAGTTTCTCTTGAGCTGAATATATCCTGAATGCATGTACCTACAGGCAGTAACCCAACTTCTTTGGGGAATGTTCACAAAAGGTAGAGTAACCATGTGTCCTGATTTGCCAGCAGGGATAGTCTTTGCATTACGCCTATTGTCCCAGGGCAATTTTTAAGAATACCTCTTTTCTCTCTCAAAAGTATTTCTGCTTGTCAGAAACAGTCTCACAGACATAGAGAATAGACTTGTGCTTGCCAAGAGGAAGGGAGGGTGGGAAGGGAAGGACTGAGAGTTTGGAATTAGCAGATGCAAAGTATTATATATAGGATGATAAACAACCAGGTTCTATTGTATAGCACAGCTCAGTTCAGTTGCTCAGTTGTGTCCGACTCTTTGCAACCCCATGGACTGCAGCATGCCAGACTTCCCTGTCTATCACCAACTTCTATATAGCACATTTAATATACTACAATAAACCATAATGGAAAAGAATAAGAAAAAGAATACATATATGCATAACTGAATCACTTTGCTGTACAACAGAAATGAACACAAGATTGTAAATCAACTATATTTCAATAAATTTTTTTAAAGTATCCCTGATCTAATGATCAATAATATCTACAGTCATCCTAACTGAAGATCAATGTGGTTGATGAAGCAATAAAAAAAAGTCCTGTTCACATCTGTGGCAGATTGCAAACTTGTTTGGATGGCAAAAAGAAATCCCTGCCAAGTTTCAACAGTGTTTAACCAAGTGCATCCACGGATTGACTTTAGCTGGCTGGAATCTTAGTTCAGACTCTTTGAAGCCAGGCTTCCCAGCTTTGGTGTCTCAAACACTGAAGACAACTGATTCCAGAGAAGCATTTACAGTTTATCTCATGAGCCATCCAGAAAACTGAACTTTGTTCTCTTATTTGGCTTGTTCTAGAGCTCCATGCTGTCTGACACGGTGGCCATTGGCCATGTATGACTCTTGAGCACTTGAAATGGGCCAGTTCAAACCGAGAGAGTTCACAGTATATAATATGCACAATGGAATTTGAAGACTTTGTACCAAAAAAGGGGGAAAGTAGTTCATTAATAATTTTTATATTGCTTACATGTTGAAATTGAGATGTTTCAATATATTGAGTTAAATAAAATATATTTCTAACATTAATTTTACTCCCTTCATTTTCACTCTTTTAATGTAGCTACCAGAAATAATTATCTATATAGCTTGCATTGTTTTTCTATTAGACAACACAATCTAGCCTTTTTCATTTCTACCCAAGGAGTCCCACTGAACTGAAACTAAGCAGAAGATTTGGCTTTATTTCAGACTACTATTTGGCAATCTTTGTTTTCCTTGGGTCAGGTATTTACTAACACTTCCAGATTTAAATGAGATAACAAATATTAATTATCTACCATGGATAGAAACTTGGTGTTAATGCAGTTCTCCTTCCCTGGAGCAACTGATTTAATCTCTCAAAAAATTGTGATTTTTTGCCACAGAAAGCCTACTCTTCCTATTTAATCAATAAGGGAAAAACTGCTTAATATAAATTCAACTTGTCAATTACTTATTCACATTCCCTTACTTAAGTGGATAATACTAGCAGCATTTTAGGAAACTTGTCTTATATTTATAAGAGTGGAATGGGAAATACACATATATTGTAAGAGTTGCTGAAATTATTAGGTTGGGTAAGCTGTGGGTGTGAAACATGATTCATAGGCAGTGATTGAGGTGGAATTTAGTGAACTGAAGAGCATAAATAAATAAAAATTATCTGTACCATTATAAAAATTGGAGATAATTTTCAAATTATGTTAAAAACCTTTCAGACCAAGACTGTTGGTGACTTTGTGAAGACATTAAAAAAAAGAAGTGCTGCACTTTGAATATATCCTGAATGCATGTACCTACAGGCAGTAATTTTGTGGGAAAAATGGATTGATACCAGGGAAGGGCAGTGTAGACATTTGAAGGAACACCCTGTACTGCTAAGAGACTCTGGAGACCCAGGGAATTATTTCTGTTCTTTGGGTTCTAAGACTGTCTCTCCTCCCTACTGATCATGCAGATTGTCCAGATCATTTCTTAAATATGAGGTAATAAGTAATGTGTGCATAATGCAGTGAGGCTTACAATTATTTTCTGCCAATCAGAACTGCAATTAATAAAAATCAAATCTGTAAATGTCTCCTTATATTTGCATTAAAAAACTATAGCTTTCATTATTTTTCTATTTGTAAATCTGCTATTGATTCTAACCTGATGTGAGAATTAGTGTGTTTCTTAGTATGAACAATTCTTTCAATTCAGTCCCCAGAACAGCAAGAGTGCTCAGACTCAGTGATAGCAATTTTCTCATATCTGATTAACATCAGCATTCTTCCAAAGAACTTCTATTTACTTGGCTGTCTCTCCTTTTCCGGAAATACACTGAATAAGGTTTTTAAAAAAAACCCTCTGTATAAGCAAAGTTAGTGTTATCTTTGTGTGAAGCTCTGAGCATCATCTTCTAACACTAGTTGCAAATTTGTCCAAACTTTTCAGGCAAAAATGTTTATTTTGCTGTAGTATTTTAGTGTGCAATTAAGCAAGGACTACTGAAATATTTTTTATTTAATTCCAATGTGCTTCATTTGGATGGGTGAACATCTATTTCTCCTCTATTTATTTTATAGATGGAAAAACAGAAGTACTCTGGTAGTAAAGTATGTGTCCAAGCCTCACAATGAATGAATAACAGATTTCTCAAATGGAATCCAGTTGCTATGCTATTTAAGCTTCTCTCATGTATAATACATTCCATATCCTGTATTTCAGCAACTAGTATTATTTTGCTTTATTTTATTGCTTTTAAAATCTAATTTCTCTATAGACAATGGACCATTGGTTTAAAAAGCAGGAGTAACAAAAGTCAGAAATGAATGGCTTCTGTCACTATAAATAACGGCCGTTTTGATAACCTTGATTCAAGATGTGACAGATAGTATAATGAAACTTATGCTAGGTTAATTATATTTCATGTTGCAAGCACTGAAAATTAGATTGCTTATTTACAGTCATTTATTACAGGTAGGAAGTACTGTCATCAAATGTGATTTAGATGGATTTTCTTGAGTAGGAGGGAGTGGGTTTAATTGAAAAAATTTCTATTTTAAAGCACACTGGAGTTTTCTATTCTCTAGTTTTGAACATGAAAGGCCTATACTTGTTGCTCCTCAAATATTTCCCACATGTACTTGATTTAATTAAATTGAATAATGAAACATGTAACCAGACGGAAATTTCAAATTAGAAGGGCCCAAGAATATAATAATTATTTGAAAGACATAATTATAGCAGATATATTTACATCAACACATCTTCAGACAATATAATCTTCTACATTAAATGATTTCTATATCTTTGAGCCAACACTCTTAAACAGTCTAAAAAGAATCAAAAGATCACATTTGTATTAAGATGAAAATCTTGACTTCTTGAAAGCACTTTAAGGCACACTGAATATACAGCTCTCTATTTCCATCAATAACTGTTCAACACAGTATCTTCAAGTGTACTAGGTATTACACAGAATGCACTGGAGATTTGAATGGGCCAATCAGTTTTATCTGATGGGGAGTATCAGTTTTATATGATGAAGAAGGTTCACCTAAATGATATCGAGGAAATCAGAAACAGACTCAATCTGATCCAAAATTGAAAGGAAAGTGAAGTGAAAGTCGCTCAGTCGTGTCCGACTCTTTGCAACTCCATGGACTACACAGTCCATGGAATTCTCTAGGCCAGAATACTGGAGTAGGTAGCCTTTCCCTTCTCCAGGGGATCTTCCCACCCCAGGGATCGAACCCGGGTGTCCTGCATTGCAGGTGGATTCTTTATGAACTGAGCTATCAGGGAAGGCCTATTCAAAACTAGCTACAAAGATTTCTGTATTTCATATTTATTTTTCAAAGAGATGTGCTTTTTTTGTGAAATCAAAATTCCTTCTTAATCTGAACATCCTTCTACTCTCCTCTCCTCATGGTTCCGTTCAGTTCAGTCACACAGTCACGTCCGACTCTTTGCGACCCCATGAATCGCAGCATGCCAGGCCTCCCTGTCCATCACCAACTCCCGGAGTTCACCCAAACCCACGTCCATCGAGTCAGTGATGCCATCCAGCCATCTCATCCTCTGTTGTCCCCTTCTCCTCCTGCCCCCAATCCCTCCCAGCATCAGAGTCTTTTCCAGTGAGTCAATTCTTTGCATGAGGTGGCCAAAGTACTGGAGTTTCAGCTTTAGCATCATTCCTTCCAAAGAACACTCAGGACTGATCTCCTTCAGAAAGGGCTGGTTGGATCTCCTTGCAATCCAAGGGACTCTCAAGAGTCTTCTCCAACACCACAGTTCAAAAACATCAATTCTTCAGTGTTCAGCTTTCTTCACAGTCCAACTCTCACATCCATACGTGACCACTGGAAAAACCATAGCTTTGACTAGATGGACCTTTGTTGGCAAAATAATGTCTCTGCTTTTGAATATGCTGTCTAGGTTGGTCATAACTTTCCTTCCAATGAGTAAGTGTCTTTTAATTTCATGGCTGCAATCACCATCTGCAGTGATGATTTTGGAGCCCCCCAAAATAAAGTCTGACACTGTTTCCACTGTTTTCCCATCTATTTCCCATGAAGTGATGGGACCAGATGCCATGATCTTACCTTAGTTTCTTACCTCAAAACCTGTTTTCCTGCTATAACGCTCAGTCATGCCATGCCTCACCACATGTCTGAATCTCTACTCATAACAGCCTTTTGGACAGGAATTCCTATTGCTCCTCCTTCTCTGGTGAATGTCTATTCAGCTTACAACACAACCTTCAGATAACCCGTGAAAGCTTTTGTAAAACATCTTTACTCCCCACAACTCAGAACTTACCACCCCCTCTCTATCAGTTTGCTAGGGCTGTCTTGACAAAGTAACATGGATGGAGTGGTTTAAACAACATAAACTGATTGTCTCACAGTTCTGGAGGCTAGAAGTCCAGAATCAAGGTGTTACCATATTGGTTCCCTCTGAGGGATATAAAGGATGGGTCTGTTCTGGACCTCCCACCTTGATTTCTAAATAGTTATCTTTTCCCCTTCTCTTCACACTTCCTCCCTCAGTAAATATCTGTATCCAAATTTCTTCTGCATATAAAGATACAGTCATACCGGATTAGGGCCTATCCTAATGACCTCACTTTAACTAGATCACAGTTAAATCACATTACTCCTTACCATCTTACACCTCCTTTTTGAAAACAGAAACTAAATTTTGTTGGGGGAGGCAAAGTGTTTCAGGCTGCCTTGTGGATATGGGAGGCTATGTGATGGCGTTATGGCCAATGAGATGTAGGTGGATGTGTGCATGGGATTTCCAGGAAAAAAGGAATAGACTCAGCTGACATGCTTTTTGCCCTTGCTGTTTACCTTTTTCCTACCCAGAATGCAGAGGCAATTCAATTCTAATTTACAACCATTCTATGACAAGGAAAATAACACATTGTAAAGATGGCTAAGCAAAAGGAAAATACCTTTACTTCGCCTAAGTCTTGAAAGTTTTTTTAGTATAAGGTTCTAATTGACATTTATATTCCCTCAGCATGAAGAAATTATGGTTGCCATTGTTGCTCTTGAGAAGTTAGCTGCAGTGATAACTGCTTTTTCTTTGCAATGTCTTCTTGCTTTTTCTTAAAATCTCTTATATGTGTATTTTGTTTCACTGTGATATGTTTAGGTATAAATTTCTCTTGTTTGTCGTATTTGTGGACTCACTGACATTCTTGAAAAAGAGCATTCGTTTTTCAGCAATTACAGAAAATTCTCAATCATTATCTCTTCAAATGTTGCCTTTTCCCATTATCATCATAATTGTTCTCTGAAATTTTAATTAATGTATGTAAGATAATTCTACTTTATCCTCTGTGCCTTTAGCATCTCTTTCGTATTTTCTATCTCTTGATCTCTCTGGATTATACTCTGCATAACTTCTTTAGCTATATCTTCTAATTGACGAATTTTTTCTTTCGTTGTGTCTGTCTTATCTGCTCTTTACATTTCCGTGTTACTTTCAATTTGTATATTTATTACTTCTAGAATTCTACAAATTCTGTAGTGATTTTTACAAACATATTTGGTTCTTTTTTTTAAATTTCTTATTCTTATCTATATCCTTAAACTTTTCCTTTCTCAAAACATTAAATATAGTTTATAAATTATCAGACACTCTTTAGTGTCTGATATTTGCAAATCTGATTATCCTGCTTATTATTTCCGATGGTTTACATTCATAATGTCTTGGTGCCTTATGTGTTTTGTGAATTTTGACTGTAGACTGATCATTTTTGTTACCATATTATTGGTGGGAATTCTTTGCAACCTGAGGTGAAATCTTGCCAAGAAAAATTAGATTTGTTTTATTTACATAATATGCCTAAAGGCAGCACTAACCTGGGTTCACTTTATAATCTTTACTTGATGTTTTCTGAAACATGAAGACATCACATGAAATAGATTGCAAACTCACATGAAGTCAAGCTTATTGTTTTGCATTCTCAGGAGAGATTACTCTTATTCTCTACCCAGCACCCAGACTAAGCCAGATCAATTTATTTATTTTTCTATCTGGATGATGGTTTTATTTCTTGTTTACTGTTACATTGAGGGTATAGTCCCTTGGATGCCAGCTTTATGCTGGGTCTTCTCTATTAGCTTCAGCTTCTTATATAGATGTTATGCTTTACTTCCTGGCTCCTGTATTTCACCAAGCAGTAGCTCAGGTTTTCCTGGATTCAACAGAAAATCTCAGAAGAAAAGACAGCTTTGTCAATTTCTTGTTTCACAGGGTCTCTGCTTTCTCTTTGCTTTTGACCTCTGAGGATTCTTTCTTTGTGCACCACTTGATACACTCTACGTTTGCTCCAGCAGTCTGGTTGTTTCAATTCAAAGTTATCTATCTGTCATACTATCAGAAACAGAAATAAAAATAATTGTTTACATTGGGAAAAATTCTAAAATAAACTGAATATCTACCACTAGAAATTGGGGGTATGGATGGAGGGACCTGGCAGACTACAGTTCATGGGGTCACAAAGAGTTGGGCACAACCGAGCAACTAACACTTTCACTTCTCATACGCTATAAATGTCATAACGCCATTAAAAGTAATGTGGTGGATGCACATATCCTAACACAGAAATATCTCTAACATATACTTTTAAATGAAAAAGCTAGTTACTCATCAGTATGCATAATGCTGCTGCTGCTGCTGCTGCTGCTGCTAAGTCGCTTTAGTTGTGTCTGACTCTGTGCGACCCCATAGACCACAGCCCACCAGGCTCCTCTGTCCCTGGAATTCTCCAGGCAAGAATACTGGAGTGGGTTGCCATTTCCTTCTCCAAGTATGCATAATATAATAGGTTTTATCTAAATAACAAGAAATGTACATACTTTGCAAAGATTCACCATTAATATAAATGCACAGAAAAATATTTGTATATTTACATACTAAAATTAAGAAATTTTCTTTACATTTCTGTTTTTTTGTAAGAGAATGTATTCTTACACTACATAGGTTTATTTGAAAATAACAAGTTTAAAGATGGAAAGTGAAAGTGAAAGTCAATCAGTTGTGTCCAACTCTTTGTGACCCCAAGGACTATACAGTCCACGGAATTCTCTAGGCCAGAATACTGGAGTATTCACTTCTCCTTGGGATCATCCCAATCCAGAAATTGAACCCAGGTCTCTTGCATTGCAGGTGGTTTCTTTACCAGCTAAGCCACAAGGGAAGCCCAAGAATACTGGAATGGGTAGCCTATCCTTTCTCCAGCAGATCTTCCTGATCCAGGAATCGAACTGGGGCCTCCTGCATTGCAGGCGGATTTAAAGATTAAATATGATATATAAAACATTACAAGAGGATTCTTTACCAGCTGAGTGACGACTGCTGCTGCTGCTGCTAAGTCGCTTCAGTCAAGTCCGACTCTGTGTGACCCCGTAGAAGGGAAGTCCAAATGCTTTAATGCTTTATACATATCTTATTGCATTGGAGTCGCAAAGTCCCATAGTCCATGGGGTCACAAAGAGTCAGACACAACTGAGAGACTTTCACTTTCACATATAGCATTAAGTATAATGCCTGACATATCATAAGAACTTAACAAATTCTCTCTTAAAAGTAAGTTATTGATGGGGTTTAGCAGGATATGCTGGTGATTTGTGATTTATTAAAAATCAGTTGTAGACCTTGAGTTAGAAATTTTATCTTTTAAATAAAGTACTGATCTGCTTTCAAACTATAATTTACAGATCACTTTCTTCACTTAATGGCTTTCCTATATTCTCCCCCTCCAAAAAAATAAGTTTTAAAATGTGCTCTGTGATCAAATGAATTTTAAAAGTTCTGGGCTTTACCAAGTATAATAGTTTTGTTCGTTTTGTTTTTTTAACAGAATGAGTTGTCAGAGCTGTAAAATCCTATTATGCATTGTGAATTTCAACGAGGGCATTCCTGTAAGAAACACTTCCAAATCTTAATGAACTCCAGAATCCCTTCTCTGAAGCACCACCAAGTGCTTCTCTTCTGTGAAATGCCCTTAAGGAAATACTTTACTAACCCATTATTCAGATAAGAGATATCACAATATCCATTTACTGACCCTGAACAAATTGTAGGGTTTTACAGCCAGTTTGTCATGATGTTTAATGGATAGTGCAGCCTCTTTTCCCTTTAATTTGTCTAGAAGAGAGTCCAAGAATAAACACTAACTTGTTTTTAAGGGAAGGAAGGAGACCTGCCTTGTCTGTGCCCCATTTGGATTAGCATTGGTTAATGGATGGAAAATATGACGCGTCTAGAGCTGTTACTCGGCATCAAATTACTTAAAGCCAAACAACAAAGAGCAGGCATGGAAAATAAAAGGAGAGAAGAACAAGACACCTGATGTCCTTGTTTCTCCTGACTGCTACTACAGAACCAAGGACCCTGATCAGGAAAAAATATACATCTGCAACTAGCTGAGAAAGTATTTATTGCACATGCTTGGACTGAATAAAGGAAAACAAACGCGGTGAGAAGATATCAAAACATAATATGTAATTGCTTAGCTCTAAGCTATTAATAAATGTAAACACGCTAAATATCTCCTTTCTCCACCTTTCACATCTGCCAGTTGCACCACATTTGCAGATAGCTATTGTCTTGGCATTCTTCATTCCTTTGAAAATGTGCCCTTCAACATGTAAATTTGTTTTCACAGCACCAACTAATCAAAGGACAGGCATGGAAGAGAGGAGACAGAACAAGAGCCCTGATGTCTTTGTCCCTGCTGACTGTTAGCACTTTCAGATACAGTCATCCCAAGGACACAAACATTGTGAAGATTACAAGCTGGAAATGTGGAGTAATGTATATATATATAGTGATTTAGACAGGGTTTAGCATGGTTTTGCTCCTACAGTATGCTAACTAGGCTTGACTTAGATTATTCCACATTGTGGGCAAGCAGAGAGTCTTTACCTCTACAAGATGACTGCAAACCAGAGAACCCTCTGGGACACATATTTTTAGAAGCCTCCTGGAAGGAGACGATCTCTTTGCTGACATCAGAAACGCATCCTTCCTTTAATCTATAATGAAGTTGAATTGAATAGAAGCTTTGCCACTGCCTGAAATTATACCATGACTTTTTTCTTCTCAGTTATGAAAAAGCAAAAGATCGATGATGTGGATTTCTCAACTGTTTAAGCATAAAAGTGCTAACCGAATTCAGTGTTTCCTGACCATTGCTTTTGAGTGGGTGTGATGTAACAAGGGCATTGGTAAGGTGGTATATGGGTTGCTGTTTGTGTCCAGGAAATTCTTAGTTCTGGTAAAGCTGAAATTGATCATTCAATTATTAATAAGTGACAAAGCCTGGAATACGTTCTCAACCTTCCATATTTGTTAACATTGTTAATCTGTGTTCTCTTGCTGTTCATGAAAGTGACAATGAAAAATAGCTGTCCATTAACATGAAAGCAAAATGTAATGCAGTAATGATTCTTGAAGCTTCCTGCAGTGCTGGAATTTTTAGAAATCATTAATAATAAATTTTCAGCAATGCCATGAGCAACTGATAGCTCTTCTCTTTAGTAGCTAGAACTCTCCATTATAAATGATAATATACTAGGTCAATATGTCACAGCCTTCAGCAATTTTCCTAAAGTTATTTTATGTTAACACCAGCATTGCCAACATTAAATTCATTTTACAGATAGGAAAATCAAGGTTGTTCTACCAAATGGTTGTTCAGAATGAATCAGAGTATTTCATCTACAATCACCATGTTAGCTCCAGATTTAATTAAGGCCTCTGGCATATTTGTTAATATGGCAGGCATAAGTAGAAGTCATTGGTTAATGAGTAGGGATGGAGTGGAGATGGGGTTCCATTAATCACAAATCTGGGTCATCTGTTTCATCCCTCAAGTTTAAGTACAAGCAACATGATAAATTATTAAAAGGTAGACTTGGCCTGTATATCTCAATATGTGACTGGGGGCCACATGGGGAGTAAGCCAGTGTCCTCTTAGAGGAAAGGAAACAAACACAAAGGTTGAGAATGTGAAAGCGAAACACTCTTGTTCAAGGTCCTTGTTTATCAGTTCAAGAGCGGCATACTCTGTGTGCAGAAGGGAGTCAAAGTAAGGGGTAAGTTTAGACATGCGCTGAGATGCGTCCCTCTTCTCATTCCCCTCAATTCCACTCAGCTGCAAGAAGCTAGTGGCTTCTTCCTAATTGCAGGGTTTGCAGGAATCCAAAATGGAAATAAAATGGCTTAAGCTCTTCAAAGTACAGAACCCATGGAGAGGGACTTCATGTCGAATAGTTCTTCCAGTGCTATCATCTGAGATATTTTCTTTGTAATATTTCACATCACCCAGTTAGAGTAAAGACTAGCTCAAGTTCTTAGTTCTTTTCTTTGAATAAAATTCATAAGAAGGTGAATTCCGAGATACAAATCACATGAGTTTTATTGCCACTTCCGCTCTTAGACTTTGTTTCCCTATGGATACTGAGAGGTAGGAGGATTAAAACAAGGATCCTGAATTACAGCCCTCCAGAGAGCCCTGGACTACCTGATGGCTTAAGATCTTCCCCACTTCAAAATTTTGTGGTGTTTTTATAAGAAAGTTCATACACCATGATCAAGTTGGGTTTATTCCAGGGATGCAAGTATTCTTCACTATATGCAAATCAATGTGATACACCATATTAACAAATTGAAAGATAAAAACCATATGATCATCTCAATAGATGCAGAAAAAAGCCTTTGACAAAATTCAGCACCCATGTATGATTAAAACTCTTAAAAAAATGGGCATAGAAGGAACTTACTTCAACATAGTAAAGGCCATATATGATAAGCCTTCAGCAAACATTATTCTCAGTGGTGAAAAACTGAAGGTATTTCCGCTAAAAGCAGGAACAAGACAAGGGTGTCCACCTTCACCACTATTATTCAACATAGTTCTGGAATTCCTAGCTACAGCAATCAGAGAAGAAAAAGAAATAAAAGGAATCCAGATCAGAAATGAAGACATTAAGCTCTCACTGTTTGCAGATGACATGATAGTGTACATATAAAACCCTAAAGATAGTATCAGAAAATTACTAGAGCTAATCAGTGAATTTAGCAAAGTTGCAGGATACAAAATTGATACACAGAAACCACTTGCATTTCTATACACTGACAATGAAGAATCACAAAGAGAATTAAGGACTCAATCCCCATTCACCATTGCAACAAAAACAATTAAATATCTAGGAATAAAAGTGAAGAGGAACTAAAAAGCCTCTTGATGAAAGTGAAAGAAGAGAGTGAAAAAGTTGACCTAAAACTCAACATTCAGAAAACGAAGATCATGGCATCTGGTCCCATCACTTCATGGGAAATAGATGGGGAAACAGTGGAAACAGTGTCAAACTTTATTTTGGGGGGCTCCAAAATCACTGCAGATGGTAACTGCAGCCATGAAGTTAAAAGACACTTACTCCTTGGAAGAAAAGTTATGACCAACCTAGATAGTATATTCAAAAGCTGAGACATTACTTTGCCGACTAAGGTCCATCTAGTCAAGGCTATGGTTTTTCCTGTGGTCATGTATGGATGTGAGAGTTGGACTGTGAAGAAGGCTGAGTTCTGAAGAATTGATGCTTTTGAACTGTGGTGTTGGAGAAGACTCCTGAGAGTCCCTTGGACTGCAAGGAGATCCAACCAGTCCATTCTGAAGGAGATCAACCCTGGGATTTCTTTGGAAGGAATGATGCTAAAGCTGAAACTCCAGTACTTTGGCCACCTCATGTGAAGAGTTGACTGATTGGAAAAGACCCTGATGCTGGGAGGGATAGAGGGCAGGAGGAGAAGGGGACGACAGAGGATGAGATGGCTGGATGGCATCACTGACTCAATGGACATGAATCTGAGTGAACTCTGGGAGTTGGTAATGGACAGGGAGGCCTGGTGTGCTGTGATTCATGGGGTCGCAAAGAGTCAGACACGACTGAGCGACTGAACTGAACTGAAGGAGACAAAAGAACTGTACACAGAAAATTATAAGACACTAATGAAAGAAATCAAAGGTGACATAAACAGATGGAGAGATACTCCATGTTCCTGGGCAGGAAGAATCAATATTGTGCAAATGACTATACTACCAAGATTCACTGTGATCCCTATCAATTTACCAATAACATTTTTCACATAACTAGAACAAAAAATTTCACAATTCATATGGAAACAGAAAAGACTCCAAATAGCCAAAGCATTCTTGAGGAAGAAGAATGGAGCTGGAGGAATCAACCTTCCTAACTTCCGATTATACTATAAAGCTACAGTCCTCAAGACAGTATGGTACTGGCACAAAAACAGACATATAGACCAATCGAACAAAACAGAAAGCCAAGAAATAAGCCCATGCACCTATGGGTACCTTATTTTTGACAAAGGAGGCAAGAATATACAACGGGGCAGAGACAGCCTCTTCAATAAATGGTGCTGGGAAAACTGGACAGCTATGTGTAAAAGGATGAAATTAGAACACTTCCTAACACCATACACAAAGATAAACTCAAAATGGACTAAAGACCTAAGTATAAGACCAGAAACTACAAAACTCTTAGAGGAAAACATAGGCAGAACACTCAATGACATAAATCAAAGCAAAATCCTCTATGACCCACCTTCTAGAGTAATGGAAATAAAGCCAGAAGTAGACAAGCAGGACTGATTAAACTTAAAAGCTTTTGCACAGCAAAGGAAACTATAAGCAAAGGTGAGAAAACAACCCTCAGAATGGGAGAAAATAATAGCAAATGAAACAACCAACAAAAGATTAATTTTCAAAATATACAAGCAGCTCATACAACTCAATACCAGGAAAACAAACAACCCAATCAAAAAGTGGGAAAAAGACCTAAAACAAACTTTTCTCCAAAGAAGACATACAGATGGCTAACAAACACATGAAAAGATGCTCAACATCGCTTATTCTGCTGCTGCTGCTAAGTCACTTCAGTCGTGTCTGACTCTGTGCGGCCCCATAGACGGCAGCCCACCAGGCTCCGCCGTCCCTGGGATTCTCCAGGCAAGAACACTGGAGTGGGTTGCCATTTCCTTCTCCAGTGCATGAAGGTGAAAAGTGAGAGTGAAGTCGCTCAGTCGTGTCCAACTCTTAGCGAACCCATGGACTGCAGCCCACCAGGCTCCTCTGTCCATGGGATTTTCCAGGCAAGAGTACTGGAGTGGGGTGCCGTTGCCTTCTCCGAAACATCGCTTATTAGAGAAATGTAAATCAAAACCACAATGAGATAACACCTCATACCAGTCAGAATGGTCATCATCAAAAAGGCTACAAACAGTAAATGCTGGAGACAGTGTAGAGAAAAGGGGACTCTCTTGCACATTGGTGGAAATGTAAACTGATACAGCCACTATGGAAGATGGTATAGAGATTCTTTAAAAAACTAGGAATAAAATCACCAACAATCCCACTCTTAGGCATATACACTGAGGAAACCAAAATTGAAAAAGACACAGTAATCCCATTGTTCATTGTAGCACTATTTACAGTAGCTAGAACATGGAAGCAACCTAGATGTCCATCAACAGATGAATGGATAAAGAAGTTGTGGTACATATACACAATGGAATATTACTCAGCTATAAAAAGGAACACATTTGAGTCATTTCTAACGAGGTGGATGAACCTAGAACCTATTATACAAAGTGAAGTAAGTCAGAAAGAGAAAGATAAATATTGTATTCTAAGGCACATATATGGAATCTATAAAAATGGTACTGAAGAATTTATTTACAGGGCGGCAATGGAGAAACAGACATCTAGAACAGACATATGGACATGGGGAGAGGGGAGGAGAGGGTAGGATGTATGGAAAGAGCATCATAGAAACTTACATTACCATATGTAAAATAGATAGCCAATGGGAATTTGCTGTGTGACTCAGGAAACTCAAACAGGGGCTCTGTATCAATCTAGAGGGGTGGAATGGGGAAGGAGATAGGAGGGAGGTTCAAATGGGAGGGGATATATGTATACCTATGGTTGATTCATGTTGAGGTTTGACAGAAAACAAAAAAATTCTGTAAAGTAATTATCCTTCAGTAAAAAAATTAATTAATTAAAAAAATATTTTGTGGTGTTTTTCATTAGTTGTTGTTTAGTTCTTAAGTCATGTCTGACTCTTTGAGACCCCATGGACTGCAGCATGCCAGCCTCCCTGTCTTTCACTGTCTCCAGGGGTTTGTGCAAACTCATGCCCATTGAGTCAGTAATGCTATCTAACCGTCTCATCCTCTGTCACCCTCTTCTCCTATCCTCAATCTTTCCCAGCATCAGGCTCTTTTCCAGTGAGTCAGCTCTTTGCATCAGGTGGCCAAAGTATTGGAGCTTCAACTTCAGCATCAGTTCTTCCAATGAATATTCATGGTTGATTTCCTTTAGGATTGACTGGTTTGATCTCCTTGCAGTCCAAGGGACTCTCAAGAGTCTTCTCCAGCACCACAACTCAAAAGCATCAGTTCTTCAGCTCTCAGACTTCTTTACAGTCCAACTTTCATATCCGTACACGATTACTAGAAAAATCAGAGCTTTGAGTATGTGGACTTTTGCACTGGTATTAAGCAACATTATGCTTAAAACCAGTTAGGGCTGGTATTAAGTTCTAAGTTAGAACTGGCTCTTTGACCCAGGCTACCTATATATAGCATTTATAAATTCTTAAGATGATAATCAAACAAATCAGAAATACAGAAATCACATAAAAGAACAAGTTCCTGACATCTACCACATTTCTTTCTTTGACAATTGAATTATGTTCACAGCTTGTGAAATAGGTATAAATCATCTGTCTCCTCCTTCTTCGTACAGTTACAAAACTCAAAATTCTATTCCAAGTAAGGAATTGCCAACTATTGAAACTGTGGTGGTTGTGGTTTAGTCGCTAAGTCATGTCTGATTCATGCAACCCCATGGTCTATAGCCTGCCAGGCTCCTCAATCCATGGAAAGAATACTGGAAAGTTTTCAGGAAAGAATACTGGAGTGGGTTGCCATTTCCTTCTCCAGGGGATCTTCCTGACCTAGGGATCGAACCCGGGTCTCCTTCATTGCAGGAAGATTCTTTACCAACTGAGCCACCAGGGAAGCCCAGGTTGAAACTTTAGGCAAACTTAATAATAATGATTTGGGGCAAAATCTTCAAATTTAAGCTGCCTTAAAGAATAACACATAATTTAATCTTCATAAAATCTACAAAGCTCATTCTAATCAGATGCCATAATCAAAAATTTTAAAATCAGATATCTACAGACAGAAATCTAATTTCATCTTTCAAGCCTCAAACACAACTAAAGGATATATACAGGCAGAAGAAAATAAAAATGTGTTGAAAAAAGGTCCAATATATCCCCATAAGGTTATTGGTCAATGCCAGAGAGAGAGAGTGTGTATGTCATGACTACATAGTCCCTTTCCCAGGATATGAATTGACTTGCATAGCCTGTCATCTTCACTGTGTGCTTTCTCATGGGAAGGATTTCAAGACAACTTGCCAACAGGATCTCAACCAGCCTGGAGCAAGGGAAATGGCATCTCCCATCCCGAAGCTCTAACAGGAAATTGCTTTGAAAGAGCTAATTGGCCTCTCTTTCACATGACACCTGATTCATATTCTTGACAGAACTAATTTTCAATGAAGGAAAAGATCATTAGTGTTTCTCTGAAACGTCCCTGTGTATTGAGAGCCAATTCTGCTAAACTTGGCTTGTTCATCCTTGTGCAGCATCTTCAAGAAAAGCAATCTTGCCTCAATAGGTGGCCTTTGATAGCCAGAGCCAGGAAAGTTCCCTGACACATTTGGAGTCTAACTGGGGTCAGTGTCTGACATCCTGCAAGCACTCCTGGGGAATCTCCACAAATTTTCCATCTTCTCTGTTGTTTTCATTACTCCCCAGGAAGGTTCAAATTAGGCAAGCATCAATATTTGGAAGCAGAGACATGATAAACCGCCACAGTCTGAACTTGTGATTGCATTTTTTAAAGTGTTAGACTGGAAGAGGTAAGAAAAATAAGTAAAGCAAACACCACAGAGAATAATCAAATAAGAATCTTGAAAAGACATTCTATAGAACATGCTTTTATAGAAAAAAAAAATCTTCAATCTGAATATGTCCAAAACTGAATTTATAATCTTCCTTCCAAAACCTGGCCTTCTTCTGTGTTTCTTGTCTCTGAGAATGGCATCACTATCTGACCCATTTGCACAAGCAAGAACGCGAGAAGACATCCTTGATGCCTCCCTTGTCTTCAATCACCATGTAAAATCCTTCTCCCAGACCTGCTGATTTTAACATGTCTCTTGAATCTGACACCTCGCTTCTCCACTGTCTCCACCACCATCTCTCCTCTGGTAAAAACTGCTGGGTGGTTTAGCCTCCTCTGACTTCACCTTCAACAATTCATTCTCATGCCACAGCTAGAATAATCTTTTCCAAACATAAATCCAATAACAATATAAACCTATTTGAACATCTTTTTGTTGAAGTGCAGTTGATTTACAATGTTTCAAATATACAACAAAGTGACTCCGCTTGTATACATATAAAAAACTTATACAAACTGAATGACTTTGTTGTATACCTGTTTGGAAAAGATGATTCTGGAATGGGTCGCCATCCTTCTCTGGGAAATCTTTCTTCAATGGCTCAAGTGGTAAAGAATCTGCCTGCAATGCAGGAGACACAGGAGATGTGTCTTCAAACCCTGGCTCAGGAAGATCCCCTGGAGAGGAAAATGGCAACCCACTCCAGTATTTTGGCCTGGAGAACTCTATGGACTGAGAAGCCTGAGGGGCTATAATCCATAGGGTTGCAAAGAGGACATGACTGAGCATGCATTCACATATGTGTGTGTATATATATATATATTTATATTTATATGTATATATGCATATATATTTATATGTATATATACATATATTTATATGTATATATACATATATTTATATGTATATATACATATATTTATATGTATATAAATATATATATAATATATATGCAAATGTATATATTCCTTTTCAGATTCTTTTCCATTATAGGTTATTACAAGGTATTGAATATAGTTTCCTGTGCTATACAGTAGGTCCTCACTGTTTATTTTATATATAATAGTGTGCATCTGTTGATCTCGAATTACTGATTTATCCCCTTCTACCGTTCTCTTTATGTAACTACAAATTTGTTTTCTATGTTTGTGAGTCTATTTCTGTTTTATAAATAAGTTCATCTGTATGGTCTTTTATATTCCACATATAAGCAGTATCATGATATTTATCTTTTTTTGTCTGACTTTTTTCACTTAGTATAATAATCTCTAGGTCCACCCATGTTCCTGCAAATGACATTATTTCACTCTTTTCTATGGCTGAGTAGTATTCCATTGTTTATACATACCACATCTTCTTTTTCTATTCATCTGCTGATGGACACTGAAGATGGCATCCATCCTTGGCTACTGTCAATAGTGCTGCTTGGAACAACGGGGTGCTTGTATCTCTATGAGTTAGTTTTCATCTTTCCCAGAAGTATGCCCAGGAGTGGGATTGCTGGATTATATGGCAACTTTATTTTTAGTTTTTTTAAGGAACCAGGATACTGTTTTGCATAGGGGCTTCACCAGTTTCCATTCCCATCAACTGTGAAGGAGAGTTCCCTTTTCTCCACACCCTGCTTCAATGCTCTTGATTGCCTTCCCATTCATTATGCTCTGGATAAACCCCAAGATCCTTAACACAACCCACAAATTTCTCAATGTTCTGGCTTTACCCTTCTCTCCAGCTTGATCTGAGCTGTTTTCCTTCATACACTGTGCTTTGGTTACTCTGACCTTCCAGTCCCTCAAACTCGTATGTTTCTTCCTACCACAGGATCTTTGCAGATGCCATGAAGCCCAATATCTAATGCTCCTTGTTTTATCTGTCCACTTTCAATCTTTTAATTAACCCTACTGTCTTTCAGATCTGAAAGATCTGAGATCTTTCAGGTTGGAGGTCAAGTTTCACTTTCTCAGAAAGGCCTTTCTTGATTTCTTCCACCTCAGTTCAGTTCAGTCACTCAGTCATGTCCGATTCTTTGTGACCCCAAGCACTGCAGCACGCCAGGCTTCCCTGTCCATCACCAACTGCCAGAGCTTCCTCAAACTCGTGGCCACCAAATGGGTGATACCAGCCAACCATCTCATCCTCTGTCATCGCCTTCTCCTCCTGCCTTCAGTCTTCCCCAGCATCAGGGTCTTTTCCAATGAGTCAGTTCTTCACATCAGGCGGCCAAATTATTGAAGCTTCAGCTTCATCATCAGTGCTTCCAATGAATATTCAGGACTGATTTCCTTTACGATTGACTCATTTGATCCCCTTGCAGTCCAAGGGACTCCCAAGAGTCTTCTCCAACACCACAGTTCAAAAGCATCAATTCTTTGGTGCTCAGCTTTCTTTATAGTCCAACTTTCACACCCATACATGACCACTGGAAAAACCATAGCTTTGACTAGATGAACCTTTGTTGGCAAAGTAATGTCCCTGCTTTTTAATAAGCTGTCTAGGTTGGTCAAAGCTTTTCATCCAAGGAGCAAGTGTCTTTTAATTTCATGGCTGCAGTCACCATCTTCAGTGATTTTGGAGCCCCCCAAAATAAAGTCTGTCACTGTTTCCATTGTTTCACCATCTATTAGACATGAAATTATGTGATGATCTTAGTGTTTTGAATGTTGAGTTTTAAGCCAGCTTTTTCACTTTCCTCTTTCCGTCAAGAAGCTCTTCAGTTCCTCTTCATTTTCTGCCATAAAGGTGATGTCATCTGCATATCTGTTCTCCTGGCAATCTTGATTCCAGCTTGTGCTTTATCCTGCTCAGGATTTCACATGATGTTCTCTGCCTAGAAGTTAAATTAGCAGGGTGACAATAAACAGCCTTGATGTACTCCTTTCCCAATTTGGACCCAGTCTGTTGTTGCATGTCTGGTTCTAACTGTTGCTTCTTGACCTGCATACAGATTTCTTAGGAGGCAGGTAAGGTGTTATGGTATTCCCATCTCTTGGAGAATTTTCTATAGTTTGTTGTGAGCCACACAGTAAACATGAGTTTGAGCAAGCTCTGGGGATCGGTGATGGACAGGGAAGCTTGGTGTGCTGCAGTGCATGGGGCCACAAAGAACTGGACACAACTGAGCTACTGAACTAAACTGAACTGACACAGTCAAAGGCTTTGGCATAATCAATAAAGCAGAAATAGATGTTTTTGTGAAACTCTCTTGCTTTTTTGATGATCCAGTAGATGTTGGCAATTTGATCTCTGGTTCCTCTGCCATTTCTAAATCCGGCTTGAACATCTGGAACTTCACAGTTCATATACTGTTGAAGCCTGGCTTGGAGAATTTTGAGCATTACTTTGCTAGTGTGTGAGATGAGTGCACTTGTGGTGTAGTTTGAACATTCTTTGGCATTGCCTTTCTTTGGGATTGGATGAAAACTGACCTTTTCCAGTCCTGTGGCCACTGCTGAGTTTTCCAAATTTGCTGGCATATTGAGTGCAGCACTTTCACAGCATCATCTTTTAGGATTTGAAATAGCTCAAATGGAATTCCTTCACCTCCACCAGCTTTGTTTGTAGTGATGCTTTCTAAGGCCCACTTGACTTCACATTCCAGGGTGTCTGGCTCTAGGTGAGTGATCACACTATCGTGATTATCTGGGCTGTGAAGATCTTTTTGGTACAGTTCTTCTGTGTATTCTTGCCACCTCTTCTTAATATCTTCTGCTTCTGTTAGGTCCATACCATTTCTGTCCTTTATTGTGCCCATCTTTGCATGAAATGTTCCCTTGATGTCTCTAATTAACTTGAAGAGATGTCTAGTCTTTCCCATTCTGTTCTTTTCCTCTATTTCTTTACATTGATCACTGAGGAAGGCTTTCTTATCTCTCCTTGCTACTCTTTGGAACTCTGCATTCAAATGCATATATCATTCCTTTTCTCCTTTGCTTTTTGCTTCTCTTATTTTCTCAGCTATTTGTAAGCCCTCCTCAAACAACCATTTTGCCTTTTTGTATTACTTTTTCATGGGGATGGTCTTGATCATTGCCTCCTGTACAATGTCACGAACTTCCATCCATAGTTCTTCAGGCACTGTCTATGAGATCTAATGCCTTGAACTTATTTGTCACTTCCACTGCGTAATTGTAAGGGATTTGATTTAGGTCATACCTGAATGGTCTACTGGTTTCCCTACTTTCTTCAGTTTATGTCTGAATTTGGCAATAAGGAGTTCATGATCTGAGCCACAGTCAGCTCCTGGTCTTGTTTTTGCTGACGGTATAGAGCTTCTCTTCTGTATATTCTTTGGCTGCAAAGAATATAATCAGTCTGATTTTGGTATTGATCGTCTGCTTATGTCCATGTGTAGAGTCTTCTCTTGTGTCGTTGGAAGAGGGTGTTTGCTATGACCAGTGCTTTCTCTTAGCAAAACTCTGTTAGCCTTTGCCCTGCATCATTCTGTACTCCAAGGCCAAATTTGCCTGTTACTCCAGGTATCACTTGACTTCCTACTTTTGCATTCCAGTCCCCTATAATGAAAAGGACATCTTTTTAGGGGTGTTAGTTCTAGAAAGTCTTGTAGGTCTCATAAAACTGTTCAACTTCAGCTTCTTCAGCATTATGGATCAGGGCATAGACTTGGATTACTGTGATATTGAATGGTTTTCCTTGGAAACAAACAGAAATCGTTCTGTCATTTTAAAGATTGCACCCAAGTACTGCATTTCAGACTCTTCTGTTGACTATGAAGTTTGCTCCATTTCTTTTAAGGGATTCTTGCCCACAGTAGCAGATATAATGGTCATCTTAAGTAAATTCACCCATTCCAGTCCATTTTAGTTCACTGATTCCTAAAATGTCCATGTTTACTCTTGCCTTTTCCTGTTTGACCACTTCTGATTTACCTTGATTCATGGACCTAACATTACAGGTTCCTATGCAACATTATTCTTTACAGCATCAGACTTTACTTCTATCACTAGTCACATCCATAACTGGGCATAGTTTTCACTTTGGCTCTGTCTCTTCCTCTTCTCCAGTAGCATATTGAGCACCTACTGACCTGAGGAGTTCATCTTTCAGTGTCATATCTTTTTATCTGAAATCATCTTCATTGTGATAAAACTGTCTTCCTTCCCTTCAGAGCACTCAGCTAATGCAATTTCATATTTGTTCATGTGCTCACTTGATTATCCTTAACTCTAGTGCAAGTTCAATATAGGCAGACACTGTGTCTGATTTTTCTAACTTCTGTTTTTTGTTCTGTCAATTTCAGTGAACTGTGTTTAAAGCTTCCACTGTGACGAGCATTTGCCCATTTCTCCTTTAATTCTATCACTTTTTCTTTATATATTCTGAAGCTACATTATTAAATACTACAAATTTAAATCCTAATGGACTGACAAGAAAAGCAATGCCAAAGAATGCTCAAACTACTGCACAATTGCACTTATCTCACATGCTAGTAAAGTAATGTTCAAAAGTCTCCAAGCCAGGCTTCAGCAATACGTGAACCACGAACTTCCAGATGTTCAAGCTGGTTTTAGAAAAGGCAGAGGAACCAGAGATCAAATTGCCAACATCTGCTGGATCATGGAAAAAGCAAGAGAGTTCCAGAAAAACATCTATTTCTGCTTTATTGACTATGCCAAAGCCTTTGATTGTGTGGATCACAAGAAACTGTGGAAAATTCTGAAAGAGATGGGAATACCAGACCACCTGACCTGCCTCTTGAGAAACCTATATGCAGGTCAGGAAGCAACAGTTAGAACTGGACATGGAACAACAGACTGGTTCCAAATAGGAAAAGGAGTACGTCAAGGCTGTACATTGTCACCCTGCTTATTTAACTTCTATTCAGAGGACATTATGAGAAACGCTGAGCTGGAAGAAGCACAAGCTGGAATTAAGATTGCTGGGAGAAATATCAATAACTTCAGATATGCTGATGACACCACTCTTATGGCAGAAAGTAAAGAGGAACTAAAAAGCCTCTTGATGAAAGTGAAAGAGGAGAGTGAAAAAGTTGGCTTTAAAGCTCAACATTCAGAAAATGAAGATCATGGCATCTGGTCCCATCACTTCATGGGAAATAGATGGCGAAACAGTGGAAACAGTGGCTGACTTTATTTTGGGGGGCTCCAAAATCGCTGCAGATGGTGATTCCAGCCATGAAATTAAAAGACGCTTACTCCTTGGAAGGAAAGTTATGACCAACCTAGATAGCATATTCAAAAGCAGAGACATTACTTTGCCAACAAAGGTCCATCTAGTCAAGGCTATGGTTTTTCCAGTGGTCATGCATGGATGTGAGAGTTGGACTGTGAAGAAGGCTGAGCACCAAAGAATTGATGCTTTTGAGCTGTGGTGTTGGAGAAGACTCTTGAGAGTCCCTTGGACTGCAAGGAGATCCAACCAGTCCATTCTAAAGGAGATCAGTCCTAGGTGTTCATTGGAGGGACTGAGGCTTAAACTGAAGCTCCAATACTTTGGCCACCTCATGAGAAGAGTTGACTCATTGGAAAAGACTCTGATGCTGCAGGGGATTGGGGGCAGGAGGAGAAGGGGACGACAGAGGATGAGGTGGCTGGATGGCATCACCGACTCAATGGACATGAGTCTGAGTGAACTCCGGGAGTTGGTGATGGACAGGGAGGCCTGGTGTGCTGCGATTCATGGTGTTGCAAAGAGTCGGACACGCCTGAGTGACTGAACTGAACTGAACTGGAATGACCTCTCTCATTTTTATAGGATTCTTTTTTGTCTTACAATTTAATCTGGAACTAATATCACTATGTCAGCTTCATTTTGGTTATGGTTTATATGGTCTATCTTTCTTCATTCTTTTACTTTTATTCTTTCCATATTCTTTTATTTAAGATGCATCTCTTATAAACATTGCACTATTGGGTCTTGATATTTTTAATACAGTCTGACAGTACAAAATTTAACAATTGTTTATATTTAATATAGTTGCTGAAGCATTTGAGGTTAGATTTACCATTGTAACTAATTTTTTCCAGTTTCTCTCATTCATTCTAAGTTCCTTTTTCTCTTTATCTTCTTTAGAGTCAGTCAGGTAGGTTTTAATACTCCATTTTTTCATATATTGGCACTTATGTAATCTTTTGGCATTCTTTCAGAGATGATTTAGAGATTTAACATGAATCCTGGATTTATTAAAGTTTAATATAAAGTACTATTTTTAAAAGCAATTTCTGTGCAATGAAAGGACTTTTGAACACTTTCACTTTACTTATTATCTTCTTTCTGACTTTTATGCTATCATTGTCACATATTTTAATTCTCTGTATATTTAAAACCTCATATGACAGCATTCATATTTTATAGGCTCAATATTATTTAGATTTACCTATACACATGGACATCACCAGATGGTCAACACTGAAATCAGATTGATTATATTCTTTGCAGCCAAAGATGGAGAAGCTCTATACAGTCAACAAAAACAAGACCAGGAGCTGACTGTGGCTCAGATCATGAACTCCTTATTACCAAATTCAGACTTAAATTGAAGAAAGCAAGGAAAACCGCTAGACCATTCAGGTATGACCTAAATCAAATCCCTTATGATTATACAGTGGAAGTGAGAAATAGATTTAAGGGACGAGATCTGAGATAGAGTGCCTGATGAACTATGGAATGAGGTTCGTGACATTGTACAGGAGACAGGGTTCAAGACCATCCCCATGGAAAAGAAATGCAAAAAAGCAAAATGGCTGTCTGGGGAGGCCTTACAAATAGCTGTGAAAAGAAGAGAAGCGAAAAGCAAAGGAGGAAAGGAAAGATATAAGCATCTGAATGCAGAGTTCCAAAGAATAGCAAGAAGAGATAAGAAAGCCTTCTTCAGCAATCAATGCCAAGAAATAGAGGAAAAGAACAGAATGGGAAAGACTAGAGATCTCTTCAAGAAAATTAGAGATATCAAGGGAAGATTTCATACAAAGATGGGCTCAATAAAGGACAGAAATGGTACGGACCTAACAGAAGCAGAAGACATTAAGAACAGATGGCAAGAATACACAGAAGAACTGTACAAAAAGGGTCTTCATGACCTGGATAATCACGATGGTGTGATCACTCATCTAGAACCAGACATCTTGGAATGTGAAGTCAAGTGGGCCTTAGAAAGCATCACTACGAACAAAGGTAGTGGAGGTGATGGAATTCCAGTAGAGCTATTTCAAATCCTGAAAGATGGTGCTGTGAAAGTGCTGCACTCAATATGACAACAACTTTGGAAGACTCAGCAGTGGCCACAGGACTGGAAAAGGTCAGTTTTCATTCCAATGCCAAAGAATGCTCAAACTACCGCACGATTGCACTCATCTCACACGCTAGTAAAGTAATGCTCAAAATTCTCCAAGCTAGGCTTCAGCAATACGTGAACCGTTAACTTCTTGATGTTCAAGCTAGTTTTAGAAAAGGCAGAGGAACCAGAGATCAAATTGACAGCATCCGCTGGATCATGGAAAAAGCAAGAGAGTTCCAGAAAAACATCTATTTCTACTTTATTGACTATGCCAAAGCCTTTGACTGTGTGGATCACAAGAAACTGTGGAAAATTCTGAATGAGATGGGAATACCAGACCACCTAACCTGCCTCTTGAGAAATCTGTATGCAGGCCAGGAAGCAATAGTTAGAACTGGACATGAAACAACAGACTGGTTCCAAATAGGAAAAGGAGTACGTCAAGGCTGTACATTGTCACCCTGCTTATTTAACTTCTGTTCAGAGTACATCATGAGAAACGCTGGACTGGAAGAAACACAAGCTGGAATCAAGATTTCCGGGAGAAATATCAATAACCTCAGATATGCAGATGACACCACTCTTATGGCAGAAAGTGAAGAGGAACTAAAAAGCCTCTGATGAAAGTGAAAGAGGAGAGTGAAAAAGTTGGCTTAAAGCTCAACATTTAGAAAATGAAGATCATGGCATTCGGTCCCATCACTTCATGGGAAATAGATGGGGAAACAGTGTCAGACTGTATTTTTTTGGGCTCCAGAATCACTGCAGATGGTGATTGCAGCCATGAATTTAAAAGACGCTTACTCCTTGGAAGAAAAGTTATGACCAACCTAGACAGCATATTCAAAAGCAGAGACATTACTTTGCTGACTAAGGTCCGTCTAGTCAAGGCTGTGGTTTTTCCAGTGGTCATGTATGGATGTGAGAGTTGGACTGTGAAGAAGGCTGAGCGCTGAAGAATCTATGCTTTTGAACTGTGGTGTTGGAGAAGACTCTTGAGAGTCCCTTGGACTGCAAGGAGACCCAACCAGTCCATTCTGAAGGAGATCAGCCCTGGGGTTTCTTTGGAGGGAATGATGCTAAAGCTGAAACTCCAGTACTTTGGCCACCTCATGCAAAGAGTTGACTCATTGGAAAAGACTCCGATGCTGGGAGGGATTGGGGGCAGGAGGAGAAGGGGACGACAGAGGATGAGATGTCTGGATGTCATCACTGACTCGATGGACATGAGTCTGAGTGAACTCTGGGAGTTGGTGATGGACAGGGAGGCCTGGCATGCTGCGATTCATGGGATCACAAAGAGTCAGACACGACTGAGCGACTGAACTGAGCTGAACTGATAAATGTTTTTCCTATTTATTCTATCTTGTAATTTTTTACTGTCACTTAGCAACACTTTTCCTCTGCCTGAAGACTCCCTTGTATATTTCCTTCCCTGCATGTGTTGATGACAAATTCTTCCAGAAAATACAGTGTTCAAGTATCTGGATCCAGCTAAAAATTTTCAAGAACAACAGAGATGAGAGGAACTTATTAAAAGTTACCATAATTATTAGTTTAACAAAATCCAGGCTTTGGGAAATTCTATAGGTCAAACAGGCCAAGATATTCAACAGATAAAGTCCCTACAGAAGAAGGGAATGGAGAAACCCCACTAGATTAAAAGAGACTTATGTGCCATATCAAACATAATTTTTCAGTGGACCAGAATAGACTATAGTGTTGAGAGAGGCATATTGGATAACAAAACTATAAACACAAGAAAGAGATGACAATTAAAGTTTGATACAAAGGAAAGAGCTGCTCTTAGAGAAGATAGTGCATTGTGATTGGAACAGCATGTAAACAGAGGTTTTTGAGTAGCTGACAAAGTTTTATTTCTTTATGGTGGTTGCAAGAGTATGACTCTTAAAATAATTTATCAAACTATACCTTTGTTTTGTGTGTTTTCCATATGTGTATGTTATTTTATAATTAAAATATACAAAACAGAAATAAATTTAAAATTAGTAAATTTTATCTTCAGTATTGAAAAATAATTTTTATAATTCCAGTTTGGAAGTGGTATTTTTCACCTTAGAATGGGATACTAATGTCTTTGGCTTTCTTAATTTTTTTTAAGACTTCAGCTGTCAGTTTTATTGTTCTGGTTGAAGATAATGTGTCTTTTTAGCCTTTAGCTGCTTTTAACATTTTTATCTTTTCTCCAATTTTCAGCAGATTTATTATGGCATGTCTTGCCATAGTTTACTTGTATTGGCCCATCACGGGATTCATAAAGCCATTTCCATATGTGGTTTGAGTCATTCATCAGTTTTGGAAAACTCTCCTCAAATATTGTTCCTACCCATTCTCTTTCTCTCTTTTTGGCACTACAATATGTTTATATATGATAATCTTTCCAATCCCAAAGAATGATAGTACCAAAGAATGCTCAAACTACCATACAATTGAGCTCACTTCACATGCTAGCAAAGTAATGCTCAAAATCCTTCAATCTAGGCTTCAATAGTATGTGAACCAAGAAATTCCCGATGTACAAGCTGGATTTAGAAAAGGCAGAGGAACCAGAGATCAAATTGCCAGCATCTGTTGGATTACGTAAAAATCTAGGGAATTCCAAAAAAAGCATCCATTTCTGCTTCATTGACTATGCTAAGGGCTTTGACTATATGGGTCACAACAAACTGTGGAAATTCTTAAAGAGATGGGAATACCAGACCACCTTACCTGTCTCCTGAGAAGCTTGTATACAGGACAAGAAGCAAGTTAGAACTGGACATGGAACAATGGGAAAGGAGTACGTCAAGGCTATATATTGTCACCCTGTTTATTTAACTTATGTGCAGAATACATCATGCGAAATGCTGAGCTGGAAGACTCACAAGCTGGAATCAAGATTGCCAGGGGAAATATCAGCAACCTCAGATATGCAGATGATACCATTCTAATGGCCAAAATCAAAGAGAAACTAAAGAGCCTCGTGATGAAAGTGAAAGAGGAGTGTTGGCCTAAAACTCAACATCTAAAAAAAACTAAGATCATGGCATCTGGTCCCATCACTCATGGCAAGTAGATGGGGAAAATGTGGAAACAGTGACAGATTTTATATATTAGGCTCCAAAATCACTGTGAACAGTGACTGCAGTCATGAAATTAAAACACTTGCTCAGTGGAAGAAAAGTATGACAAACTCAGACAGCGTATTAAAAAAGCAAAGACATCACTTTGCTGACAAAGTCAATATTGTCAAAACTATTGTTTTTCCAGTAGTCATGTATAGATATGAGAGTTGGACCATAAAGAAGTCTGAGAGCTGAAGAATTGATGCTCCAGAATTGTGGTTCTGGATAAGACTCTTGAGAGTCCCTTGGATTGCAAGGAGATCAAACCAGTTAATCCTAAAGGAAATAAACCTTGACTATTCATTGAAAGGACTGATGCTGAAGCTGAACCTCCAATACTTTGGCCACTTGATGCGAAGAGCTAACTCACTGGGGAAAAAAAAGTGCTGGGAAAGATTGAGGGCAGGAGGAGAAGGGGGTGACAGAGGATGAGATGGGTGGATGGCATTACCAGCTCAATGGACATGAGTTTGAGCAAGCTCTGGGAGACAGTGAACTTCAGCTGTGTCTAATGTGCTCCTAATTCATTTATTGAATTTTCAATTTTATTTATTGTATTTTTTTTGGTTCTCTGACTTCCTTATTACTCTTTTTACAGATTCCAATTGTCTGTTGAAATCCATCTAGTCATTGATTTTCATTAATATAATTAATAGTATTTACAGTGTGTGTCTGAGAGCTCCAGTGTCTATATAGTATCTATAGCTACTATGGATCTGTTTCTATTGCCTTCAAATGACTTTTGGTCATTGGCTTGTCTCCTGGCACACTAGAACTTTTTAAATTGAATACTAGACACTACTCTATGAAAAAATATAGAGATACTTTGAGGCCCTGGATGATTATCTTTCTTCATAGGGGATAATGTCTAAGTGGTTAAGCTAGGCAAATCATCATAATCCAACCTAGGGTAAGGCTGCTTTTAGTTTTTGTGAGAGCTAATCTGTACTTCTTATTTTCTTATATATTTCTTATATATATTGCTCAGTCGTGCCCGACTCTTTGAGACCCATGGACTTTAGCCCACCAAGCTCCTTGGTCCATGGGATTCTCCAGGCAAGAATACTGGAGTGGGTTGCCATTTCCTTCTCCAGGGGATCTTCCCGACCCAGGGATCGAACCCAGGTCTCCCGCATTGCAGGTAGGCTCTTTAACTTCTGCACCACCAGGGAAGCCCACTTTGCCCTTACTCATAGCATCGCCCTCTAGAATTCGAAATTGAAAACTGACAGTGTTCCTCCTCTTTAGTGGGCCATGAACTCTTAATTTTGTTCCATGAGATTGCTGAAAACTATCTTCAGCCATTTACCATCTTGCAAATGCTTCCAGGAAAAAGCAGAGCTGCATTTTAATCTTACTTCTTTGTATGTACCTTCTCTCTGGAATCCTGTCTAACCTTGCTGCTGTGGTAGCTCTTATATTCTTTCAAACAGATTTTTTAAAAAATATTTTATCTAGTTTCTCTCAATTATTCTTTGTGGATAGGTTTGTCTGATAAAAATGAATCTGTCCTATTACAGAGTAATATCTGTCTTTAACCACTATTTATTGATCATTTACTCAGAGGCCCTATTATTTTTGCATAGCACCCTGGCTTTTCCCTTTGTAGAATTCTCCACAACTTGTAATTAATTAGTTTTATGTTTCCATGTTTGACATCTGTCTCCCCCTTTAGACTGTAAATGCAGTGAGCCCAGAATAATCACATCTGTTTCTGTCCCCTTGATATCTAGGTCATCTTAGGCACTCAACAACTATTTTCAATGAATGAATGAGGCGTTGGGGCTAAGACTTTAAAGCACGTTATGCTATTTAATCTTCATCATAATCATGTAAAGCAGGTATTGTCGTGCCTGATTCAGAGAAGAAATTAGAAGACAATCAGAGAAGTGAGCAGCCTCCCAGGGTTACCATATAGTAGATGTTCTATAAAACTCTTCATGGACGCTTAATTATCATGCTTTTGAAACATGCAGCCAGTTTTTCATTTTCAATATGTAAGCTATTCAAGCATCCTTTACTTCCTTCTCTTCGCTGTCCCCCTTCCACCTCTTTCTTATTTCCATATCTTGCTTTTCGAGTCTTCAGTGCTCATAAGCATTTCGTTGAGGAGAAAAATGGAAAAATAACAGACCATGGAACACAACAATTGAGCAGGAGTCTGTGCTCCAACGCACCAAAAGGAGGGCACATTCTCCCCTCCTTTCATGTCTCAGAGGACAGCTTTGGGATCTGGACTCATCCACTTAAAAATGTTTCAAGTTATTTCACTTTGTTAAATAGGCTTTATTTTTTTTAGAGTAGTTTTAGGTTCCAAGCAAAACTGAGCAGAAAGTATACCCTCCACAGACACACACTCAGACACACATACACACAGTTTGTTATTACTCATGGATCCATGTAGACTCATTCATTTTTGCCCTGCTGTATGAAACTACCTGGGATTGTGTGTTTGCCCGATTTCAGCCATCTTGTGACCTGCAGTTAAAAATGCCTCTGCCTCTTCGTCAGCATTTATTCTGCTCTCAACGTGCTGCAGTAAAGTTCACTTACCCCTGAACTTTGCCTCTTCCAGTGAATTTCAGTGTTTGCGTGCTCAGAATCAGGCAATTAACTTTAATATTGCCTTCTTAAAGGAAATCAGGTATAATCTCTAAAAGCTGTGAATGATCCCACTGTCGGGGTGAGTCTGGAGTCTTTGAGGAGCTGCTCACACTCATGGTACGATCCCCTTCTGCCCACCCCACCAAGGTCTGGCTCTGCTCCCACCACATCTGTGAAGCCTGTCTTCACAAGCTCCATTCCACAACTCTTTTTTTTTTTTCTCTCTTTGGCACCATATAACTATCCTTGAGAAAGTCATTAACCCCTCCTGAGCTTCAGTTTCTTCACTGGAAAATGTGAATTAAAAATAACTCCATATAAGTTTGAGTGTGAGTCACTCATTCATATCTGACTCTTTGCGACCCCATATTCTGTAGCCTGCCAGGCTCCTCTGTCTACGGAATTCTCCAGGCAAGAATACTGGAGTGGGTTTCCATGCCTTCCTCCAGGGGATCTTCCCGACCCAGGGATTGAACTCAGGTCTCCTGCATTGCAGGCAGATTCTTTACTATCTGAGCCACTAGGGCAGCCCTTTTGAGATTTGAAGGTGGATTTAAATGTATCCCAGTGCGTTCATGTTCAGTGTGCAGTAGATACACAATAAACATCAGGAATTTCTCTCCCTTTCTCTCCTTACCTGCTCAGGTGTGTTTGGAGGACAGGTGCACAATGGGAAAGACAACGGTATATAAAAATGTGCTTGGACATAGACTGTAGTAGAGAGCAATATCTTAGGGATATTACATTATGTCCGGGTTTATGAAGAAGGAGGACTGTGAAACAGCCAGAGCAGAGAAGCTGATGGATAGTGGAATTGCCAGGGAAAAGTCAAAGGGAAAGTGGGGTTCAGGGGCACCATTCTGCCCCGGGATATCATATTAATCTCCAAAGGTCAAGTGAAGCTGTTTCAGGACTATCAGAGGACAATGAGTAGATCCATTTGGCAGCAATGGGGTCCTTGGAAAGTCAGGAGAAGCCTGATAGCAAAGCACCTTGAATGTCTCACTGAGGAGGACGGAATTTATCCTGCAATCACTGGGAGCTATCAGGAAACGAGTGATCTGTCACACTAGGACTGAAGTGCTTGGGCAGCAGTGACTGCAGGGGAAAGAGGCTGGAGGCTGCAGAATAAATATGACAGGTTTGTAGCAGTTCTGGTATGAGCTGACCAAGGCCTCACACCCATTGGCAACAATGGGAAGGATCTGTGTTCAAGCACTGTCTTCTAAAATATTCTTGTGGCCTCTTGTTTCAGATTTCCCCCCTCTCGCCATTATATCACAGACTATAGATATTTATATGGAGAAGGCAATGGTAACCCACTCCAGTGTTCTTGCCTGGACAATCCCAGGGACGGGGGAGCCTGGTGGGCTGCTGTCTGTGGGGTCGCACAGAGTCGGACACGACTGAAGCGACTGAGCAGCAGCAGCAGAGATATTTATATATGCTTTTTTTTTAACTTGATGAGTATTTAAAAATCTATTTCCAAGTAGAAGATAATAAAATGGTCTTGATTCTGAGAGCTTATTTATAAAATATTGGAATGGGATGAATCAGCAAACCCGTCATCGTGAAACTCGATGTGGAGCAAGAGCTCGCTGGGCACGCCTGCCTGTTGCAGTCATGGAGCTTGGTGGGCAGCAGGGCGGCCGGCCGCGGGGACCGCAGGTGCAGAGTGCTGAAGTGGTCCAGGGACTCGGCGCACTGCAGTGGTCTGGCCCGTGTGCCCAGCAAGGTCCCCACCCTGGGCCTGCTGTCTTCAGCCTCCTTGTCCGTGCTGCCGCTGCGCCTACCCTCGCCGGACAGCAGTGACTTGGGCTCCTCGCACAGGCTCTGAGCTTCGGGCTGGGGGCGTGGCCCGGGCTGTTCCAGCTGGAGAGCCGGCTGCTACAGGTGCTGTTTGGGGTGCAGGGCGAGCTGCGGAGGCTGGACTGCGGGATGGAGGCAGGAATGAGCAGGCCGGACCCCTCCCAAGTCACCCCCAACATCCCGGCCTCAGGGGCACATGGCTCAGGGGCCTTTCCCATCTGGCGGCATCTCCACTGACACCTGTGGGTGACTTTGTACGTGGATCATCTCCTTTAACGGGGCTTCCCTGGTGGCTCAGATGGTAAAGAATCTGCCTGCAGGAGGCGTAGGTTTGATCCCTTGGTTGGGAAGACCCCCTGGAGAAGGAAGTGGGTACCCACTCCAGTATTCTTGGGTGGAGAATCCCATGGGCAGAGGAGCCTAGAGGGCTACAGACCATGGGGTCGCCAAGAGTAGGATACAACTGAGCAACTGACATGCATGCCTCTGCCACTCACCATCAAAGAGAGATACATAATAGAACATAATTAATTGTAAATAATAAAATATAATCAAACCTGGTACTATTTCACTCAGGAAGCAAAGAGCATAACTATGACAAAGATCATGATTTATCTTATAGGCAGACTCAGCACAGGCAGAAACAAAACATTTCTGAACATTAGTGGTAAGTGAGTGTTCCAAAACGGCAAAGTGAAAATCACAGTGATGGAGAAATTAAGTGACGTGGGGTGGCCCTCTCAGGGGAGAGGGAGACAGAAATGGAGCTGGGAGACCTTCATGCATTTGCGCTAAGTTGCTTTTCAGTTCAGTTCAGTTGCTTGGTCATGTCTGACTCTTTGCAACCCCATGAACCACAGCATGCCAGGCCTCCCTGTCCATCACCAACTCCTGGAGTCCACCCAAACCCATGTCCATTGAGTCAGTGATGCCATCCAACCATCTGTCATCCTCTTCTCCTCCTGCCTTCAATCTTTCCCAGCATCAGGGACTTTTCAAATGAGTCAGCTGTTCGCATCAGATGGCCAAAGTATTGGAGATTCAGCTTCAGATTCAGCTTCATCAGTCCTTCCAATGAACACCCAGGACTGATCTCCTTTAGGATGGACTGGTTGGATCTCCTTGCAGTCCAAGGGACTCTCAAGAGTCTTCTCCAACACCATAGTTCAAAAGTATTAATTCTTCGGTGCTTAGCTTTCTTTATAGTCCAACTCTCATATCCATATCTGACTACTGGAAAAACCATAGCCTTGGCTAGATGGACTTTTGTTGACAAAGTGATGTCTCTGCTTTTTAATATGCTGTCTGCTGCTGCTGCTGCTAAGTCGTTTCAGTTGTGTCCAACTCTGCACAACCCCATAGATGGCAGCCTACCAGGCTCCCCCATCCCTGGGATTCTCTAGGCAAGAACACTGGAGTGGGTTGCCATTTCCTTCTCCAATGCATGAGAGTGAAAAGTGAAAGTGAAGTCACTCAGTCATGTCCGACTCTTAGTGACCTCATGGACTGCAGCCTACCAGGCTCCTCCGTCTGGTTGGTCATAACTTTCCTTCCCAGGAGTAAGCGTCTTAATTTCATGGCTGCAATCACCATCTGCAGCGATTTTGGAGCCCCCAAAATGAAGTCAGTCACTGTTTCCCCATCTATTTGCCATGAACTGATGGGACCAGATGCCATGATCTTCGTTTTCTGAATGTTGAACTTTAAGCCAACTTTTTCACTCTCCGCTTTCACTTTCATCAAGAGGCTCTTTAGTTCTTCTTCACTTTCTGCCATAAGGATAGTGTCATCTGCATATCTGAAGTTATTGATATTTCTCCCGGCAATCCTGATTCCAGCTTGTGCTTCTTCCAGACCAGCATTTCTCATGATGTACTCTGCATAGAAGTTTCTTCAGTCGTGTTCAATTCTTTGCGATCCCATGGACTGTAGCCCACCAGGCTCTTCTGTCCATTGGATTCTCTAGGCAAGAATACTGGAGTGCATTGCCATGCCCTCCTCCAGGGGATCTTTCCAACCCAGGGATCTAACTCTTGTCTCCTGTGGCTCTTGCACTGCAGGCAGATTCTTTACCCTGAGTCACTGGGGAAGGCTGAGAAACCTTCACATTTTACCCTTGGCTCTGGAACCATAGCCCAGCCCTTGCCATCCTGCCCTTGGTATAAGTTGACTGAACACAGGTGGATCTGTGAATATCCAACTGAAGAGCTTAAGGAAGGATTATGTTGCCATGTTTCAAGGAGCAGAAAGAGATCAAAAAGTGAATCATCCACTTTGGGGAAAAGGTAGATATTTCTGAGAGCAGGGATGACTGAGCTTAGAGACTTGAAAGGGGGCTGTATGGTGAGGGGGACTGGAAACAAGAGGTCGCATCAGAAGGGCAGGAAGCACAGCTACCACTGGCTGAGACCCCTTCTGTGCCAAGCCCAAGGGCTCTTCTGCTGCCATGCCACCTAATTCTCCCCACCAGCGTGGCTGGGGGAACCCCCACCGCCCTATTTTATACAGAGAAGCAGTGGAGCTCAGAGACCTGCAGGAGGTCATCCATGATCCGACGTGGCAGTGTCGGGACTGAAATCCAGGAATACCTCCCTCCAAGGATCCGTGTGTCTGCCCTTGTTATGCCCTGTTATGCCATTTGATATTATGAAGCAAAATGTTTACCAAGGGGAAAAATGACTCCTTCAGGCAGAGCCTGTGTTCTGTGTACTGTTAGCCTCATCTGAATAGGATTTTTATTTTAGTCCAAAACTTAACACTCGCCCCCCTGCAAAGCTGCCTCTACCTGGCCCATGCCTTCTCGGGAAAAGCTCTTTAGTGTGGCTGGCAGGCCTTCAGAATTGAGTGTTTCTGTTTTAAAAAAAAAAAAACAAAAAAACATCTGAGTAAGGAATTCAGTCTCACTTTGGACACTCAGCTCTTTGGCTTGAACAGAGAGAAGGAAATCCAAGTCTTTGAAGTCTAGAGAGGGCAGTTTCTGCAGTGAAGCCTATGCGGCTATTTAACAAGGCACATCTTTTATTGAGGCAGAGGAGGGAATCTCTGTCCCGCGGTGGAAGCTGCGTGCTTCACTGAGAACACCATCTCCTCTCTCTCCACTGGCTCATCCTGTGAGGCAGTCAGGACGGCCCACGTGAGAAGCTGTCAGTCCAGGCCCCTGTGACTCCTTCCCTACTGAACTGTGAGTTACTCAAGGTCAGGGATGGGTTGTATTCCTCTAAGAATCCCGAGAGTTTTAAACCCTTAATGACTATTTACATGAGTAAATACATGAATGAAGGTGGCTAGTCCAAAGCTTTGTGGGGAGTGTACCAGTAGGAGTCAGATGCAAATTACCGAGCAGGCCAGGTACCTCCCACCCAGATTCCAGAACCATCTCCCCTCCTTTCTTCTTCCCTCAGAGTGTTATTCTTTCCCAGCCACTCCCAAGTGAGAGGACATAAAGGAACTGAACTTCCGATTTGTATCCATGCTTCACTCTTTATCTTTGTGTGTGTGTGTGAAACATGACAGGCCCATGCTTGTGAAGTGAGTGAAAGTCACTCAGTCATGTCTGACTCTTTGCGACCCCATGGACTATGCAGTCCATGGAATTCTCCAGGCCAGAATACTGGAGTGAGTAGCCTTTCCCTTCTCCAGAGGATCTTCCCAACCCAGGAATCGAACCCAGGTCTCCCACATTGAAGGCAGATTCTTTAACCAGCTGAGCCACAAGGGAAGCCCAGATATGTTCAGTTAGCTCCAGATATAGCATCCTCTGCCACATTTTATTCCTCAAATATTTAGTCCTTGTCTTCCCAGCTGGAAGGAATAGGAATGTGGTTTCAGAATCCTACTTGAATATATTTATCGCAGGCCGTTATGGCAAAGGGGCTGCCTGCCGGCTGTGCCCTTTCTGAGTTTGTGCCCAGTATCTCCTGAGAGCCATCCTCAGGGGCTTAGACAGAGGCGGGAGCTGCTGCCACCACAAGGGTGGGTTATCTGCCTACTTGGCTTCTCTCCTTTATGAATCTTCATCCACGGCTGCAGAGCTGCTTCAGAGCAAGGCAGCGCCTCCTCTACAGAGTTCCGGGTACCTGTGTGGTGCTTTGGCCCTGGGCTTCCTTCTTCCGCTGTGCGCTCTCCCTGGGCACTCGTTATCAAGGACCCACTGAATAGTATGGGAAATAATTTCGAGGGAGGTTGGTGACCAGACAGACTCAAGGATCGAGTGCCTGATCCTGAAATTACGCAAATTACTTTTTCTCTCTGTGTCTACTTTTTTCCCCTTCTCATCTATCAGATGAAGCTAAACATCCCAACGTTGCATGCTGTCATCATCATTAAAGCTGTAGTTCTCAACACTGGCTGCACATTAGGATTCTCTGTGTGTGAGAATCCAACTGTATCCAACTCTTTGCGACCCCATGGACAGTAGCCCACCAGACTCCTCTGTCCATGGAATTTTTCAGGCAGGAATATTGGAGTGTGTTGACATTTCCTCCTCTAGGGGATCTTCCCAAGCCGGGGATCAAACCCACATCTCCTTCATCTCCTGCATTGGCTGGTGGATTCTTTACTGATGAGCCACCTGGGAAGCCCAGGATTCTCTGGGGAGCCTTAAAATGCCAATGCCTGGGCGTCTCATGAATCAATGAAGTCAGAACCTTTGGTGGGTGGGCCCAGGTATCAGTATTTTAAAGTTCCCCAGGTAGTTCACATGGGTACCCAGGTTGTTATCACTAGATTGAATAACATAGCACCTTCTAAACAATAATAAATGATACCAATAGTATTAATACTATTATTACTCTTTCATTATTCCTGCCCATAACCTTACTTCTGCCAAGAAAAGAAGTCTGGTTATATTGAAATTGTAAATAACAAAAACACTTACAAGTGATTATCACTGGCCTGTAAGCTGCTCCGTGAGACAATGAAAGTGACCTGAAGCAGGCAGTCAGCCATTCTTTCAAATATGTGCATGCATTCCCACACATCCCATGGCGTGACTTCTCACCCAGCAGGCTTCATCCAGCCTGGGTCTGTGCCAATGGAAACACTTCCAGTTGAAGAGCCCAGTGCCCTCGTTTCCAGGTGCAATGGCAGGCAGCTGTCTACTTTTACATCCCAAGTTACCTTTGCTCTGCAGTAAACAGATGAGTCACAGTGGGTCCCAGCAGGTCAACTAACAAGCAGCGCTGGGCCATCCTGTCTGGTGGCTTAGGCTATTGAGACAGTGCCCTTGGTGCCTACGAGGGAGTCATAAAGTTGGGTTTGACACTCTTTAAACTTATCTTTGCTTGCTGATTGTTTGGCTAGAGGGACTGGTGTTGAGTTATTCCTGGCCTCTATGGGCCCTGGACGGTAAGCATAATTAGGGTGAAAGGCAGGCAAGCAGCCCTTCATTAACTGCAGCAATGGGTCAAGTAGATTAGTGCAGACAATTGACATGTGTAGACAGACTCTAGTTCTACTTTGGATATAAGTTTACTGTCTTTCTTCAGACTAAATATGTTCTGGGTGTTCCTGGCAGAAGAGCAGCCTGAAGGTTAAGGTTTTTACCTGTTCCGTCCCTATCTGAGTGGTGGGGTGAGGTTAGCTTGGGTTTTAAGCCTACTGTTTAAATTTCTTTCAAAGCCACCCATTTCTTTGCCTTCATCCAAGTTGGGACCAGAATCATCAAGAGAGGATGCGTTATTGCCTCTTAGCAGGACCCCACACTCCCTCTTGCCTCACAGAGCTGTCAGAATGATGCTTCCTAATTTCAGATGGGAACATTTCTCTTCCCTCCCTGAAACCCTCCAGCAAATTCCCCATCATTCTCAGGATCAAGCCTCACCCTTTGACATGGCCTCCAAGCTGACTTCAGAATCTGGCCACCATCCCATCTTTCCATCTTTCCCCACTACCAGCTCTTTTCCTTCCAGATCTTGGAACCACAGTCTTTCACCTGTCTGGAGCACTTTCTCAAGTGCAGCTGATGCCTAGAATCCTTCACTTCTCATTTCCTTTATTTCCTTCCTCCTCCTGTGAGTTCCTGACACATAATTCCCTCACTCCAAGTTTCTGATCCTAACACTTCTCAGGTTTTGTTGTTACCACTTGTTTAACCAGAATTTAAGTTCAGTTCAGGAGGGACCCTATCCACACTCCTGTCCATGCCTCTTCCCTCTCTATTCTTAACATCAAGTGGGTGTTCGCATTTCAGATGAACCCTGTAAAGACTTGCCAAACTCAGATCTGTGTAATCCCTTAACAGGTTCACCGGAAAAGGTCAGAGCAGTGGAGAAGCCAAAGGAGTGGAATATAATTTGAGAAGAAGCAACACATTGTTTTATTCTACATAGCAATCAAAGAGCCGTTGTGTGACATGCCTACAATATGTAAGGTACAATGTTAGATTTTTAAAAAAACAGCTTTGTTGAAATATAATTGATAAAATCATTACGGTATATACATCACCTCATTCCAGTTTGAATAGCTATTACTTAAAAAAAAAAAAAAGGAAGACAAGTGTTTTCAAGGATGTGGAGGAATCGAGACCCTTGTGTGCTTTTGGTGGGAGTAAAAAATAGTGCTGCTGCTGCTGAAAGCAGCGTAGAGGCTCCTCAGAAAAGTGTAAGTAGAACCACTATATGACCCAGCAACCCTACCTCAGGGTATGGATTCAAAATAAGAGACTTTATAAAACGTTCATTTAACTGGTCACTATAAATGTCTTCAAAGAATTCTTTGCCAGACCTTCACAGGGTGAGACCATCGTTAACTACTAAGAAGAACGGGCATAATAGCTGACAATTATTTAGTACACAGTGTGCCAGGCACAACTACAGTATGGGTAAGGTGCTATCGTTACTCCCATTTTGTGGATGAGGACACTGAGGAGCACAGAGAATGAAGCCATTTGCCCAGGGCCATAGAGCTGGCACCCTGAGCCCACATGTGAAATCGGACACTGCTGTTCCAGGGCAGGCACCTGTTACACTCTCTGCCTGTGGAATTACCTGCGCGCTGCCTCCAAGAACTTGAGTCTCCACGTTGGCAAGAAGATATCACAGGCTGAGGATGTAACGTAGATGTTCCATCCTCCTTCCAAGAGGCAGAGTGAGGGCTAACTTCAGAACATGAGGGTGAGGCTTCATTTCTCAGCTCCATGAATTACTTCTGAGGAGTTTATTGTATTATCAGTGACTAAGGAACTGAGGCCATGAGGAAACACAAAGGTGTTTCACTACAAATGGTGTAATCTTTAACTTTATTTGAAGGACCTGGAACTCTGTGGCTTCCCACCCATTCTGTGACCCAGAATTGTGCTGATCTGAAAGTACTGTGTGACTCTGGGGAAGCGGTTATCAATCGACACAGCCGCAAGGGCTCTTGGCAGGAGCCAAGGAGGCCCACGGGTCTGGCTGTTTCCACCCCAGCCTCCTGGTCTGGAGAATTTGCACAATGTTTGCCTTCTCCAATTGAAGTCAAGAGCACAATGGGAACATTATTAGAGGCCTTTCCCCTTTAATTAAATATCCTGCAAGGGGCATCTGCTAGTTTTTTCTAGTTTTGCTGGCGCCGCTTGTATGCTTGGTGCAGATTCGCTGCCACTGAGCAGGGCTATTTGCTTACTAATTATTAAAGGAATGCAGATGTTCTGAGGGCTCGGCTGCCGACAATCTTGTGATTATTACTATTTGTTGGTCAGGTGTCCTCTTCTCCATGTTTTGTAGGCCTGGTTACTGGGGTCATATTGACTTCCACTAATAAAATCACTTGCTCTTTTGCTAAGCTTGAAGACAATTTCTGTCAGGATGAACTCTTTCCAGTTTCTTAAACCTGAGAAGTAGACTATTATACTACAAGGAGCTCAAAAATATTAGGTATACCCTCCTCTTGATAATAGCACATTTTTATGAAGAGTTAGATACTTTATAGGCATTCTCATCTAATTTTTACAACATCCTGATGTGTGCTTACTGTGACTGTCCACTGTATAGATGAGAATACTGAACATGCAGTGTTTGCTTGTTTATTTTTAAGTGACCTATCAAATGTCACACAATCAGGAAGTAGCAAAACTGGGATCTAAATTCATGCAACTGATTTTAAGAGCCTATAGGTCTAACCACTGTGCTGTACTATTCTATCTTACTCCCCTGTGCTGTTTTTGAGTTATTTTATCCATTAGAGTTGTAGCCATGAACACTTGATTGTCTCTTCATCAAAAATATGGTCCAGAGTAATGTCTTTTCCGGCATTATTCAATTTGTTACACACATTCTCTTCCAACTCCCAGCACACACACAACTATGCCCACATATACCCCTCCAAATTCAGGGAAGTAAACTCTGATGCATTTTTCATTTCATAAAATCAAATTTTTCTCTTTCCCATCCATGTCTTTCCCATACCTTACCAATTCTTCCATGGTGATCTAAAACCTATTCTTCGTAAGCCTTTTTGGAAGCTAGGATAACCTTTTTGGAAAGGGAGGTTTCCCTGAAAAAAAAAAAAAAGAAATTTCAGGGAAAGTATACGCAGGGTCTAGTGACATGATCACATGGTTCTTGTCTCTTCATACAGTTTTAAATAATATCTGCAACCTTAGGATTGATTTCATTTCACCTTGGAAACTAACCACATGACAAATTGGGTTGGGTAAACATATTCTCAGCATCTCTTGAAGCAGAAGAGGTGCAAATTTTCTCCTGTGACAATAACCAGTTGCAGGCAATACAACAAGCGCAGGACCTGAGCCAAGCCTCAGACTTGCTCCTCATAGTCCTCTGACCTGAGCACAGTATAGCCCGTTGGAGTCTTGGTTTTTATTTCTTCAATATGGGCTGACAATACTTGCTCTCCTGCCAGATTCTTCAAAGGGTTCAATGAAATAACATGGGAAAGCTGCCTAGCATGGTGGTTAGCACACAATAGGCCCTCATGAAAAGTAAAATCTTAACCTAGTGTTAGTGAGTCTCCTTAATAGTCTAAGAAGTGTCTAAATATTCTCCTTGTAAGATAATTTGTTAAAATGAGCACATTTCTGGGTCTCAGATCCCCAAATTTCCAGAGGTATACCAGAAATGAATTTTGGTCACATCACAATGAGACAGCAAAGAACAAGATGGAAAAATAAGGGATTTGAAGACTGTCAGTGAAACAAAGAGGTAGTTGCTAAGAAACACTAGTTTTTTGAAAGTTAATTTAGTTATCCATTTTTACCCTTGGACTACTTGCGGTTAGAAGGAGTGAGGATAGACAAAGGCTAATGATCATTTGATGACAGGACAAAAAATATAAATCATGAATCACTATTACAGAATAAGATCTATTTTCCCCACTTCAGGCAGTGATTACTATGTGGACAGAACCCAGAGAAAACACTTAAACAGCATTGTTTGCCGAACAGAATTCCTGTAACTAAATCAAAAACATTATTATCACAGGCCATCTACCAGGGCAGAGAAACAGTTTTGTTATTACAGGCTCATCTTGCTAAAGCTGATTTTGTGAAAGGATTTTGTGAATGATCATATTTATTTTTTACTGAGGAATCAACTTGAGAGCATGTGTGAGACTCAGACTCAATACCTTCACAATCAGTGTCTTTTCCCCCTGAGAAACGGGAACCTCTCCTCTGCGTCGTGCCATTGTAATGAAATAACATTCTACTTTCCTCCACGTTGGGTATTGTTTTGAGGGGCAGACCCCATTCCATCATGTTTGTTCTTCCAAGCCTTTGCCTCCTTCCTCTCCACGCAACCACTGAAGTTCCTGCAGAAACCATCAACAGGACCCTTGTCCCCAGTATTCTGGACTTCCCAACAGGTTATTTTTGTTGTTAGTGGTGTACAATTTACTAGAAGAAGGTAAAAGATGATTCCATACATCCACAGCTATTTAGCTTCTTGAAAATTGTTTATGAGATAAAGCAAGACTGGAAGGGGATGCTCTGTGACAGCAAACGAGACCCAGGATCAAGTATATTAATTGGTGAGCACAGCTGATGGGCACAACATGCAGCAACTCAAGGCTACTACAATATAGCTGTGAAGCTGTCTGTCTAAATGTCAGGCAGATGCTGGATTGTGAGCAAGGTGTCATTTTGCCTTTAGGAAAAAAAAAGGGAAAAAACACCTAAAATATCTCTACTAGTACTCATTCATTCCCGAAATATAAATCGAGTGCCTATCAATGGGCAGAGGGTTGTGCTTGTTGCTACTATGATCAGAGCCAGAATCCAGAGACAGGCAAATGAGCGCTGGCCTGAAGCACAGCATTCAATGACACCATAACACTTGGGAATCAGGATAAATAACACACTAATGCAATATTCTTTTAAAAATCAAAATCAATGCCAAAATCTATGATGAACAACACATCAAAACTTCTAAAAAAGACAGAATCAGTAACAGTGCTGGATCATAGAGAATCCTGGGGCCAAAGGAAGAATCTGAAAGAAAAACAAAAGGAAAATAAAAGGAAAAATACTAATCTAGTCTTTATTGAAAATTTTTGCATTTGTCCATCATGGATTTTTGCACCAATTTTTATTTTTTAAACTGTGATGTTATGTATTGTTACTCGGTTTGGGGGGGAATGCTTAAGTTCTGCATCTGAGGCAAATGCCTCAGTCATCTCACAGCCTGCTGGGGATCTGAAGATCCCATATCACTTGAAAAAGTGGTACATGTAAGTAGAAAAGTTATGAAAAAATGTCAGGAGCCAAGAGGAAGGAGAGCTTATTTCCACAATGGGGGTCAGTGAAGGCTTTGGACGAGCTTGTATTTACACATGACTTTACCATGCTTAAGCATTAACAGAAAGAAGATCCCAGAAACCCAATCACACTTTTAAGTGAAGCAAGAAGCATTACCAGGTTAGAATAAAGGAAGGGAATTCACAGGTTGTAAATGGAGGAGGTGTGCCAGGTGATGAAAATGTGGGTTTATACAACACAGAGTGCCGGAGTCCAGCTCCAGCAGCCAGGGAATCAACCTGAAGAGATGAGCAGTGTCAGCGAGAAACTGAGGCAGCCTCTCAGTTTTCTTAGACTGCCTGTTTATTCCAAGCTTATGGTTCTCTTTTATACTTTTACAAAAGCATTAGGTCAGAGGTTTGATATTTTCAGTTCCCACTGACCCAGATTTGTTGTCTCCATAAATCACCATTGCCCCTCAAAAGGAGTTCCTGCCTCAGCGATTCTCTTATCTACTTTTTCTCATGTGTCCTTGTGAATACACTGTAACTCACGCTAATGTCTGGGCTGCATACCACATTCCTCAGTTTATTTCTTATCTTTTTAAGTCCTGTTTGCCCCTAGTATCCCAAGCTCACTATTTCTTAGAAAGAGCTTCTAGCTAATAATATCTCTAAAGTCCCTAATCTCTATAAGCTATAGTAGAATATGCTAACATTACAACATTCCTTAAATCTTTAGCTTCTAACTATTTTAATTATTCCTAAGTCCTAAATTCAGCAAACTTTTTTGCCATAAACACTTTCCTCACAAATAGGCTTCAGATAGCAATCCTTCCCATGGTCTCAAGCTGCAGCCTGTGTGCTCACCCTCACCTTTTATAAGAGTCCTTGAACAAATGTCAGTGATTAACTTTATGAATTATTCTTTGAGCACAGCTGCAGAAGACTTTGTGTCTTCTCGTACTCCTCTCAAGAACAATAAGCACCTTAATATTCTTTTCAGCCAACTCAGCCGAGGAAAGGAAAAAACAAGTCAGAATCACAAAGCTTAACTCCTTCATCTCAAGTCCATGTCTGCGGAACAAAGAGAGGGGGTTGCGGCCATGCCTCCATTTTGTTAGTAATGCCTAACATGGCTGCCGACCACAGAGTGTGTCTGGGAGTCCTTCCCATGGCAAGGGAGGAGGCCTTGCAAGGATGGATTCAGCTTACAATGCCCTTATAAAATCAAGACCCCTTTTACTAACTCTGTGGATGGAGACAGAAGCCAGTGTGGAAATGAGGGAATAAATCATGCTTGTGAGTGGTGAAGGAGATGCCTTGCACCTAGAAGTCATCCTCATTCAGTAAGTGAATTCTTACCTCAAAGACTGGTTTCTGAATCAGCACACAGACTTCTGTTGTGGTCAAGATCCAGGTGAATGTCCATGCCAATGAAAAAAATCCTGATGTGGAAAACCAAACCTTCATAAAGCACAAAACACAGGAGAAAGCATGAATTTAAAATTATCTAAAAATTTGTTTCTTAGAAGGAATCAGAGCTTAGCTAAGGCTTGATTCTGAATCCTGTAATTCATTCAGGTTCTACCATCCTTTATTGACTACTCACCAGGTTCAGAAAGAGAGACTTTAGAAGGTTGTTTTTTTTTTTTTTTTTTTTTTTTTTGACCTAACTCTCTCTTTTGAATGAGCAGAGTCATCTGTGAATCTATACCAACCCAGACCTAAAGGGGCAGATTTCCTGTTGTGCCCACAGAGATGAAGCTAAATCCAAACAGAGCCATTTTCCATCGCAGTATGTGTGTGCCCACATTTGTGGTCTTGTCCTAATTTGACTAAGGTCAGTGTCTCCAAACTCTGTTTATAACAAGGCCCATTTTTGGTGTCTGTGAGGCACACTGGGCTAACAGCCAGACCACTGGCCCAGGGGTTCAGGTGGTTCTGAGCATGGCCCGGCCACCCTGAGGAGTGAGAGGAATCTCTCTTCATAGACCTGTAAACCATTGCTGGGGAAACACTGGCTGGGAAGCTCAATGTTCTGCAGCCCAGCTCGCTATTCCTCCAGGGAAAATTAAGAGAGGAAAAGACTGGTCTAATCATGTTCTAACCGTGCCCCTGTGCCTATGATGTACCATTTTCTAGCACTTGTTTAGTAGCAAGATGTACACACACTGGGCAGGGCTGAGTGCTCAGCAAAGTCAGCAGATAGGCAGTTATATCATTTTCTTAGCATCTATTTGACCCAGTTTTCTTAGCATCTATTTGACCAACTCTCCATTTTAAATGCTGTGGTGAAAATGAAATACGATAAGGTCACGACATAAGTGTTTGGCTGAAGCTATCAAAGACAGATTAACCAGGTGTTACCAGAGCAGGTGGAGGCTTCAAGGAGAAGGGATAACTGGATGGTCTTAAAAAAAAAAAAATGAGTAGGTTTCAACAAGCAGAGAAAGGCAAAAGGGCTAGTCAAGTGAGAACAACAGATGGGACAGCTGGATACTTTCCCTATCAAAGTGGGAAAATCCAAGCCTTGTTAGGGGAAAGGTTTGCTTTGTGATTTATAATGGAATAGGGCTATGAAAAGGTACACTGCACAAATGGGGCAGGCCAAGGTTACAGAAGGCCTAGAGCATTGTATCAAGGAGACTGGATTTTGTGCTATATAAGCAGACATCGGAGATATTGTAGGTTCAGTTTGACGCCACCCCAATGAAGCAAATATTGCAATAAGGTGAGTCTCACAAAATGTTTGGTTTCCCAGTACATATAAAACTTATGTTGACACTATAGTGTAGTCTGTTGAGTGTGCAAGAGCCTTATACCTCAGTTAAAGAATATTTTTTTGCTGAAAAATGCTAGCCATCATCTGAGTCTTCAGTGAGTGATAATATTTTGCAACAGCAACCTCAAAGATCACTGATCACAGATCATCATAATAAATATAAAATTATGAAATGTTTGAAATATTGCAAGTGTTACTGAACTGTGACACAAAGACACAAAGTAAGCAAATTCTAATTGGAAAAAATGGCGCCAATAGACTTACTCAATGCAGGGTGGCCACAAACCTTCCAAAAGGTTAAAAAATGTAACATCTTCAAAGTCCAATAAAATGAAGTATGTCTGTATTCACCGTTGCTGTTGTTCAGTTGCCAAGTCATATCTGACTTTGTTACCCCATAAACTGAAGCATGCCAGCCTTCTCTGTCCCTCACCATCTCCCAGAGTTTGCCCAAGTTTGTCATCCTTAAGACAAGATATTAGCCACTCACTTGGTGCTTGGCACTGTGGTAGGTATTGGGGATGCAAAGGTAAGTCATAGTCTTGAAAGTAGGAGAGAGATATAAAGAAGTAAAGGGTCATAAGTATTATGACTGAAAGGTAAAATGTACGGTGGTCAACTCTATACGGAGCTTAGGAATACCTCCCGGGATGAGGTGGGAGGGGGCAATGAAGTTTGAGATTTAAGAAAACAAGACTCCTGGCCCAGGGACATGATTAGAGCTGCATTTTAGCAAGATTGCCCACACTGTATTGTGTGGGATGGTTTGGAGGGAGGAGCAACTGGAGACAAGGATTCTGGCTAGAGGTCATCACATGGTCCAGGAAATAGACAATGAGGGTAATGCTAACAGTGGTAGAAAGGAACACACTGGTGGATTTGGCTAGTCCAAGAGTCCAATCAGATCATGCATTGCTTAGTAACTACCTACAACAAAGTCTGGGCTTCCTTGCTGGCTCAGCGGTAAAAGACTCTGCCTACTAATGCAGCAGATGCAGGAGATGTGGGTTTGACCCCTGGTCTGGGAAGATCCCCTGGAGAAGGAAATGGCAGCTCACTCCAGTATTCTTGCCTGAGAAATCCCATGGACAGAGGAGCCTGGGGGACTACAGTCCTTAGGGTCGCAAAGAGTCAGACATGACTTAGCGACCAAACAAAAACAAACAACAAAGTCTAATTCATATGATGAATCTATGAGACCTAAATTATGTCTATTTCCCTGCCAGCTATGTAGGAGTGCCACCAAGAACTGATACAATCAGATAGTCTGACTTTCAGAACATTCCCTCTCCCTCTAATGTAAAAATAATGAACAAGTCCTCTTTCTAAGTACATCCCTTTTAAACCCATCTTCTGGTATTTGTTCTAAGAATCTTTACCTATCCCTCCACTCTCAGCTTCCAAAGTAAATAAATATTTCCAAAGAAGGTTTCTGGGAAATAGGATGGTAATTTTCACATATCTGAAGATTTAATCATGATTCCTAGATCTATTTTTTGTGTGTAAATGGAAGAACAAAACTTTCTGCCTCTGACCCCTGGGGGTTTGCTATATATAATGATAATAAATCCAATAAATCTCTCAGCAACCTTGTATGGACCCTCCCACATATACTATAGCTCAGAGAAGAGTGGAGAAAAATACTTTCAAGAAATTAACCAGGAGAGCGCGGCCTTGACTCTTGGAAAAACTGCTAAGCCTTTTTCCTCCTCAGTGTGAGAAGGTCCCTGATGGTGGGTCTTGGGCAGGGCAGGCATATAGGCTGTGACTGGATTAGTGAATGTGTTTTGTGCCTAAAATGGTTTAATTTGTATATAGTAGTTACACAATAAATATTTATGGGACTCAGTTTTTCAAAGGGGCAGATTTCAGATGAATATAGGGGAAAAGTTTCCAACAATTAATAAGAGTTGTCCAACCACGATGGCTGGAGAAGAAAAAGAACTCTCCATCATCCTTTCCTCTCAGTTTCTTACCCTCTTCTCCTCTTCCCTCCTCCTCCTCCTTTTTCTTCTTAACAACAACATTATGACTGCAAATACCACTTCATGGGAAAGACCCTACTGGAACTATAGGGGACACAAAGTACCAACTGCCAAGGAAATGACAAGTGTGTGTGTGTCTATGTGTGTCTGTGTGTAGTTGGGGAGTGTGGGGGACAAGGGACCAGAGAACTAGAGATAAAAATATACAGAAATGTCTGCTCATTTTATGACAGACAGGTTAAAAGGAAAAATGGTGACAAACTGAGAGAATCAAGAGAGACGTCTTTGGAGAAGGATGAATAGGACCTAGAAGGATGGCTAGCACTTTAATTTAAAAAAATGAGGAACTGATGAGCAAAGAGAAACACAGGCACTAGTTATCTATTATACTTTGGCTTGGGCATAGGGTAGATGCTGCTGCTGCTGCTGCTGCTGCTGCTGCTGCTGCTGCTGCTAAGTCACTTCAGTCATGTCCGACTCTGTGTGACCTCACAGACGGCAGCCCACCAGGCTCTCCTGTCCCTGGGATTCTCCAGGCAAGAACACGGGAGTGGGTTGCCATTTCCTTCTCCAATGCATGGAAGTGAAAATTGAAAGTGAAGTCGCTCATTCGTGCCCGACTCTTAGTGACCCCATGGACTGCAGCCTACCAGGCTCCTCCGTCCATGGTATCTTCCAGGCAAGAATACTGGAGTGGGGTGCCATCGCCTTCTCCATATGGTAGATAGTAGAAGGTAAAATTGGAAAACTTTTTGGGATCGTATGGCAAAGTTTATTGGGGGATGGGAGAGGAGTTTGCACTGGATCTCAGTAGCTATTTAGGGTTCTGTTATGATAATATTATTTAAAAGGATTTAAATTGTGTTTTGGGAACACTCATCTGGCAGCAATGAAATAAAAAGATTATAAGGGAAAGAGAAAAGAGGCAGGGAACAAGGGAAAAGACAATGGCCCAGAGGTAATACAGTAATACAGTGACTACCTGGACTAAGGATGGAGAAAAGCAAAGATGTGAGAGAAACAGTGAAGTGTGATGGAGGCACTAAAATGGCCCTGAGCTGCTAAGTTTGGATGACTCTAATCAGTTCTATAGATGGAAAGGGAACACAGAAGGGATCCTCAGAAAAAGAAAGGATGAAAAAGAGAGGAAAGTACAGAATTGTCCCTTTAGAAATGTGCCGACCCATATACCTACCGTACGTGCTTCATTTTGATGTTAAACAATCATAGTATCAGTTCTTTGGTATCTTGCATGTAGTTTATTACCAATAATGGTGGAGGTGCTAAAGTTAGCAAAATATATATTATTTTTATAAATGAGTGTAGTTTCAAAGTTGTGATTCCGATAACTTGCATTCTGATAGGCCTTCTGAAGTGGAAAAGAAAAAAGTGTAGATGTAGCAAATTTCTTACGGCCCTGCGCATGCCCCAGGCAGCATGTCAATCATTAAAACAAAACACACCACGTATTTCACACAAGAAGAGCGAGAGAAGCACTGTTTTAAGAGATTAGAGCCTTTGTTTTCCTCCAAATAGTGTCAGCGTTTAGTGAACAAGTAATAAGCTCTCTGTGCCTCAGTTTCCTCCAAAAAGAGGATGATACCACTCTCAGAAGATGGCTGTGGGGACTGGAAGGGAGGACGGATACCAGGTCTCCATCATGGTGCTAACAATGGGAGGTGCTCAGCAAGAAAGGACTCTCTCAGCCCTCCCAGCCCATCTCCCAGAGCGGGGATCCACATCAGGGGAGGAGGCGGGGGGACGTGAAAGCTCACCGCCAGTAAACCGGGTTTGCTTGAACTGAGGAAAAGAGACTTTAGATACCGCTTTGAGAAGAAAAATTATTTCTCTTTCAACTAATATGAACATATTTTAATATTTGAGATCTTAGCTAAATCAACTCTTAATATTGTTTTAAAAAATTTAAGCAACAGCAGACCAGACAACGTGAGAATAAAGACGAGCAGATATGCTACCACAGCCACACTCCTGATCCGATGGACTTTCTGCTCAGAGATTAACTGGAATGGTTTCACTTCACACTTCCCCATTTAAAAGTGTGTGGCTAGCCAAATGCACACAACATAGCTATTTCCTATATGGTTTTCCACTTCTATTTGCTATTCCCTTCTCCAGGGGATCTTCCTGACCAAGGGATCGAACCCAGGTCTCCTTCATTGCAGGCAGATTCCTTACTGTCTGAGCCACCAGGGAAGCCCTTCCATTTCTGTAAATACTATATAAGGTATTACACTATTCCCTGTGTAAGCTATAATCAATCACTATAATTTTGCTGTGTAAATGTAACAAATGATCCACAGAGACATCTGCTACTAACCACCTGTGTGACCTTAGAAAATTTACTTTTCTTTCTTGACCTCAAGTCTTCAGCTGAGAAAATAGTTTTAATAATGTCCCATTGTTATGAAAATTCATTGCTGGGAGGATTGAGATAGTACGTAAATTTCCTAGCATATTCCTCTTCCCAACTTCCTATGATAAGGCAAGATGATAATAATTCAGGTTCGGAATGTGCCAGAACTCTTCCAAATGCTTTATGCACACTAACTCACTTAATGTTCTTAAGGACCTCATGATTTAGGATTATCCCCAGAAGAGGAAACTGAGGCACGGGGAGGTTAAGGAACTTGCATAAGGTCACTTACAAGTAAGTTTGGTCAAGTCCCGATCGTTGGTACCAGAGGTTGGATTCACATGCTCTACAGCCCTTGCCACATTAGGGTTCATGACTAACATTTTGGGTGATTTCATGTCTGTAATCCATAAATCTTCATAAATCATGTTGAAGATCTCTATTTAAAAAGATCAGAATGCTGGTTTGTTGTTGTTCAGTCACTAAGTCGTGTCTGACCCTTTGTGACACTATGGACTCCAGCACACCAACTCCCCTGTCCTCCACTAGCTCCTGTAATTTGCTCAAATTCGTGCCCATTGGGTCAGTGATGCTGTCTAACAGTCTCATCTGCCTCCCCTTTTCCTTTTGCTTTCAGTCTTTTCCATCATCAAGGTCTTTCCAGTGAGTCCACTCTTTGCATCAAGTGGCCAAAGTATTGGAGTTTCAGCATCAATCCTTCCAATGAACATTCAGGACTGATTTCCTTTAGGATTGACTGGTTGGATCTCCTTGCAGTCCAAGGGACTCTCAAGAGTCTTCTTCAGCACCACAGTTTGAAAGTATCAGTTCTTTGGTGCTCAGCCTTCTTTATGGTCCAACTCTCACATCTATACATGACTACTGGAAAAATCATGGCTTTAACTGTATGGACCTTTGTCAGCAATGTGATATCTCTGTTTTTTAATACACTGTCTAGGTTTTTTGTAGCTTTCTTCCCAAGGAGCAAGCATCTTTTAATTTCATGGCTGCAGTGATTTTGGAGCCCAAGAAAATAAAATATGTCACAACTTCCACTTTTTCCCCTTCTATTTGCCATTAATTGATGGGACCAGATGCCATGATCTTAGGTTTTTTTAATGTCGAGTTTCAAGCCAGCTTTTTCACTCTCCTCTTTCACCTTCATCAGGGGGCTCATTGTTCCTCTTCACTTTCTGCCATTAGAATGGTATCATATGCAAATCTGAAGTGGTTGATATTTCTCCCAGAAATCTTGATTTCAGTTTGTGATTCATCCAGCCTGGGTATATCATTTTGCATGATATACTCTGTATAGAAGTTAAATAAGCAGGGTGACAGTATACAGCCTTGATGTACTCCTTTCCCAATTTTGAACCAGTCGGTTGTTTCGTGTAAGGTTCTAACTGTTGCGTCTTGACCAGTATTACAGTTTTCTCAGGAGACAGGTTAGGTGGTATTCCCATCTCTTTAAGAATTGTCCACAGTCTGTTGTGATCCATACAAAATGTTAGGCACTTAAATTTCTTTTGCTCTGATTTCTTTTACCAGGTAACACTAGTATACCTAAATCAAGCCAGTAAATAGCTGTCTACCCTCCTCCCCCAACTTTGCTAAATTTGCTGTTAATTTAATCAAAGTTTCGGAGAGAAAATCTGCCTTTTGAGTCTCAAATGAATTGTCTTACATTCCCATTTGAAGGGTTTTGCACTCCTTATGCTTCCTGGACTCTGGATGCATAAGAAAGGTGCATCTTTTGATATTGCTGGTCAAGTTCCAGTTCCTCCCACTGAAAAACTGACTCTGTGCATCAACATGTGCATCACCTCATTGTGCCTTGAGGGCTTTCTCTAACAAGGGGATATACATGTAGAAAATCCAAAATGGTCCCTTGATTTTCTCTCTCTCTCACACACACACTGTCTTATATACACTGATTATAATTTATAAGTACTTTATGCCCTTTACTGAAGACTTAAATACAGGCATTTATATCAGACCCATGCAAACAAATAAAGTCATTACTATTGATATGATATAAATATTTTTCTATCAATTGAGACCAACTATCACATTATTCCCTCCTTTCTATCCCCACTCTCACTAGCAAAAAGTATTATGCTTTAATTTTTATATATACAGAGCAATCAGCCCTCTCTTTGTTCCTATCTTTTCTTTTCAAAACTCACCGGGAGCCAAACTTTCCTGCTCAAATTTTCACTTCAGGCTGGCTCATCAAAGTAAGAGAAATTCTGAGGCTAGGTGGCAAGATAGTCTGTTCCCATTCTGTTCCATTAAGCTTGTCTACAACCTGAGTGAGAAATCTATCTCTGTGAACAACCAGCCTTGACAATTAGGTGGCAAGTTCTAACATCCCACCTCAAATCTCCTTCTGTCTCTTGTCCTACATGCAGAAGCCTGGAGAATGGGATCCATCAAACCTGACATAATATTCCATCCCAGGGGTATTGATTTTTGGTGAAGAAGCTGTTTTTAATTTTCCCCCATTCCAGAGGCCATTGGCTGAAGAAGAAGAAATTGGAAGTGATGCAAGAGAAGTGTCACCTTGAAGGGATCTCAGGACCACTGGGTAGGAAATAAGGGTGCTGATGGAAGGATGCATGAGCTGGTTTAGGGGGTACCACCAGGGGTAAATCAGAGAAGGGATAATGGCAGAGAAAGACCTGGAAGTCTCAGGTGCCTGAGGGCCCTGCAAAAATAAGCTGGAGACTGAGAATCAGGTCTGGGTCTACTGGATGATTACCCTTATTTTATCCTTTGGTCATGGACAACAAGCTGCCATTTTTGTCTCCCCTCCTCTATGTCTTTTATCTCAGGGTCAGCATTTCCAATTAATATTTATCTAACACCAAGCATAGGGTAGATGTTTGAAGATTAGATTAAGAAGAAAAGCCTGGACCCTACCCTGGGAAGCTTCTGGAATCTTTCTCAAAGACAACAACTGATTTATCTAGAGCAGCCATACTTGAGAGCAAGTGGGAAATCCATTTCACCCAGATTTAATCCTATCTATCTTCAAACTGGGGGAATAAAAGACAGTGTAGGGATTGGTAAAATTTTCATTTGTGCCAAATACATGGACTTTGCACACAAAAGTAAAAAATGTCTCAAGAAGGCATACACCTCCTAAGTAGAAAGCTGTTCAGCCCCAGGAGAGTTAGCCCTTGGAAGTGTATGCTGTTTGGGCTCTGAAGGAGGGTGCCTGTCTGCTGTGAAGCCTTCCAGCAACACTTCAGAGTCAACACCATCAGCCAATTTCTCCTCATGGAAATCATTTTGCCATCAAAGAAAAATTCTATTTTCCCCTCATTTAATTACATGGACATTTGCTAAATTAAATGCACCAAGCGGCTGGGAGCCAACATCTACAAAGGAGAAATCTCAGAAATCTCTGTTTTCTGCAGATCCATGCTTCCTTGAAAACAGACACTGGGCGATGGAAAATATGGTAAAAGTGTTAACATTCATGCTAAAAGGAAAAACACCTTTCCTTTCCTTTACATTGGCCAGCCACACCTGGCAAGGCAAAGGCCAGCTTAGTGAAAAGTCACTTCTGCAAAATCCAGCTGAGCTGTCAGCTGAGCTCAGCAAGCAGTGACTTGGAAACAAAAAAATCTGGGGAAAGAATCTTTAGTTTAAGATAGATTGCAGTTCTCATGTTAGAAAATATATATTAATTAATATATACAATTAATTATGTGTATCATGTATATATAATATATATTCAACTTTTTTGACAAGAAGTAGGTCATTCATCTTCAATGAAATGTTCTCAAGGAAATGTCCCAAAGTATTCAAGTTTATTGTGTATTGGATTAACGCCTAGCCTACAATACAAGAAAACTAAAAGTAGTGAAAACAATTCCCTGTAAAGTAGAAAGGATTTGCTTTAAAATTTCTAATGTGATGCCAGTCCTTTGTGAAGCTAACTAGAGGAGGAGATAGAAGCACCTTAATAATCCCTTTAAATCTTCACTGTAATTTGGCCAAAAAGGAATTTGCGTCTTTCCTTGATTCAAAACATGTGTCCCCAGGTGGGAAAAGAAGTCCGGTTGTGGGGAGAAAAGGCAATGCCACTCCTCGCTTTTCCACATGGCTTTATTCAAAACTTGTTTAACTTTTTGAGAAACAATTTATTTGAAAAACAGAAACACAGATGCTTCCTAACAGACCCTTATTGTCACAAGTCTTGAGATCGAGGTGAGGAAAATGGACATGTTTTCACCTGTTCTCGAATGAGTGGGGTGGTAGCACTGAGCCATGCCCCAGCACACTCTCCTCCCCATCCTAAAGCCCAGGGCAACTTGAGATGCTTTTGAGTCTGTACATGGCATTACGGAAAGCAAAAGCTTTCCTTAACATTAAATTCCTTCGTCAACTTCTGGGCCCCTTTAAACTGTGAACAAGACGACCCTTGTTCTGGAAAATCTATCGCCTCTTGCCAACACACACACATATACAAAAACACGACTGTTGGGCAAATAAATCTTTCCAGAGAAAATAGATTCCTTTCCAATTCAGTCAACTGTACTGAGCTGGAAAGGGAGAAATGTTATTTTTCCAGGATGAAGGGAAAACAAGATCTCTCCTGTTTATCCTTTCTAGGCCATTTTAAAAGAAGGTCAGTTTAGTGCCTTCGTTAAAAAGAAAAAACCTCAAGTGTTGTTTATCAGAAGACACTTGGTTTCTTTCAGGCTGGGAATCACACATTGGAGCTCTATTCTTTTTCTCTTTGACCTAAGATACACGTGGCAGGACTGAACTTCCTGCTGCTCTGGAGAAGTCAAAAGTGTTGGGAATGGGAAAGACAGAGTTTGATGATGGGGGATTCTTTTCTATGGGCCACCGTCTCCATCACCAGCCTGTGTCCCACCCAAATCACTGAGCATGAAATATTGAGCTTATAGTTGATCTCCACTTCATTCAAGGCTACACGCATATTCTACACCTACTTTTACCTATGTTCCTCATAGTTTGTGGACCTGACTCATCACCTAGGAGAGTGAAAAACAGTGGAGTAATGAAGTCCCTGGCTGAGGGGTGTGGGTAGAATTTAAATTGGATATAACGCTGTCTATTCTCTAGCATGTTCTCTAGAGCTTACTGGAGTGAGTCTCAAGGAAGTCCCATTCACAGCTCTGCTAACCTGAGACTGAAGATACAAGCTTTCTAGCTCCTCAACAGGAAGATAAGCTTCATGTCTAAGGCATACAGTTGTTGCTCAGTAAGTCTAGTGAAAAAACTAATGTGCTTTTTTAATGATGAATCTAGGAGACTAAACTCTAAAAAATCTTACTATTAAAAATGTTTCTACAACATGAATGAACCTTGAGGACATTATGCTAAGTGAAATAAACTAGTCATAAGAAGACAAATACTGTTCGATTCCATGTATATGAGGTGTCTAAAGTAATCAGACTCTTAGAATGGTGGTTAACAGGAGCTGGGAGGAGAAGGGGAAAAGGAATTGTTATTTAATGTGTATAGAGTTTCAGATTTATAAGATGAAAAAGTTCTGGAGATCTGTTTCATAATGATATAAATATATTAAATCTACTAAACTCTACACTTAAAATGATTAAAAAAAAAGGGTAAAGTTCATGGTATGTGTTTTTATCCTACACACCAAAAACAAAAACAAAAAAACAACCTTGATCTTTACATAATTATTTTAAAAAGTAGACAAAACTAGATTTAAAATGGGTTTGAGAGAAGTCATCTTGTCACCCTCCCACCCAAAGCAGAACATTGTATTAGATTTGGTAGAGAAAGGAAATAATTTCAAACATTTTCATTTGCTTCAAGTATTGTTAATATTTGCCTTACCCAATTTGTGGCTACCATAAGCTTATGCAATATGTGTTTCTTTCTTCTCTGTTTCATTCCAAACCAATTCCAAACAGAACAAAAGATCTACTTGACTGCACTGGAACATGAGTGAGCTCCAAACAGAAAAAGTCGTCTCCCTTCTTCCCATTTGTTTAATGGCTAGTGTGGTTTGGATCTTCCCAGGTCTGGGATGGAATACCATTTGTTTAAGAATTCATATTCTGGCCTCTTTTGTATAAGCACAAGGTATAATAAATAACCAATTTAAAAAAGAATGAATTCATATTCTGAATGCTGAGGAGAAGAGTCAGAAAACCTGCAATCCCTCAATAAGCAGCCAAAACGGCTGTGTGGACTCCTGCAAAGAGCTCCTTCCAAGGCCCCATTCAGCCTGGCTCCAGAGAGTGGAGGGAAGGAGGGGGGATTTGCAAAGACCTTCTTGCCAAAAGCACTAAAGGCCTAAAGACTCTTCCAAAGAACTCTCCATTTCCAAAGACTGGGGTGGGGAAAAAAGTGCTGTATTGTTTTTTAGACAAACTTTTAGTATCTGAGAATGATAGAGAGGAACTTAATGATTTTAAAAAGAATGTTTAAATAATTAAGGATTTTAAACACTCTATCTAGACCTGTGTGTTCAATGACATAGCCACTACTGCTTACATGTGGTTAGTAAGCATTTGGTGTGGCTCATCTGAATTGAGGTATGTTCTAAGTATAAAATATACATAATATTTTGAAACAATAAAAAGGATTTAAACGTCTTATTAACTTTTATATGGGCCACACGTTGAAATTGTATTCTGTATATATTGCATTAAATAAAGTCTATTGTTAAAATCAATTTAACCTGTTTATTTTTATTTTCTCAATATGGCTACTAAGCATTTTAAGTAACAAATATGACTTGCATTATACTCTTATGGACGGTACTAATGTAGACTACTTTGTGCAGAATTAGTAAGAGAAAAATGGAAGGTAAGGGTCTACAGAAAATTAAAGAAGGGTCTTCTCCGATTGATCCCTTTATCACTATGCAGTATCCTTCTTTGTCTCTTGAACATTCTTTATTTTAAAGTCTATTTTGTCTGATATGAGTATTGCTACTCCAGCTTTCTTTTGATTTCCATTTGCATGGAACACCTTTTTCCATACCCTCACTTTCACTATGTATGTTTCCTGAGATCTGAAGTGGGTCTTTTGCAGACATCTTATGTAGGTGTCTTGATTTTGGATCCCTTTAGCCAGTCTATGTCTTTTGGTTGGAGCACTTTCAGTTCCGTTCAGTTGCTCAGTCATCTCCAACTCTTTGCGACCCCATGAATCACAGCACGCCAGGCCTCCCTGTCCATCACCAACTCCCAGAGTTCACCCAAACTCATGTCCATCAAGTTGGTTATGCCATCCAGCCATCTCATCCTCTGTCATCCCCTTCTTCTCCTGCCCCCAATCCCTCCCAACATCAGAGTCTTTTCCAATGAGTCAACTCTTCGCATGAGGTGGCCAAAGTATTGGAGTTTCAGCCTCAGCAACATTCCTTCCAATGAACACCCAAGACTGATCTCCTTTTGAATGGATTGGTTGGATCTCCTTGCAGTCCAAGGGACTCTTGAGAGTCTTCTCCAACACCACAGTTCAAAAGCATCAATTCTTAAGTGCTCAGCTTTCCTCACAGTCCAACTCTTACATCCATACATGACCACTGGAAAAACCATAGCCTTGACTAGATGGACCTTTGTTGGCAAAATAATGTCTCTGCTTTTGAATATGCCTTCTAGGTTGGCCATAGTTTCCTTCCAAGGAGTAAGCATCTTTTAATTTCATGGCTACAATCACCATCACAGTGATTTTGTAGCCCCCCAAAATAAAGTCTGACACTGTTTCCACTGTTTCCCCATCTATTTCCCACAAAGTGATGGGACCCGATGCCATGATCTTCATTTCCTGAATGTTGAGCTTTAAGCCAACTTTTTCACTCTCCTCTTTCACTTTCATCAAGAGGCTTTTTAGCTCCTCTTCACTTTCTGCCGTAAGGGTGGTGTCATCTGCATATCTGAGGTGACTGATATTTGTCCCAGCAATCTTGATTCTAGCTTGTGCTTCCTCCAGCCCAGCGTTTCTCATGATGTACTCTGCATATGAGTTAAATAAGCAGGGTGACAATATACAGCCTTGACATATTACTTTTCCTATTTGGAACCAGTCTGTCGTTCCATGCCAGTTCTAACTGTTGCTTCATTCAGTTACATTTAAGCTAACTGTCAATATGAATATTCTTACTGCCATTTTGTTAATTGTTTTGGATTTGTTTTTGAAGGTCTTTTTTTCCTCCCTTCCTCTTCTGCTTTCTTCTCTTTTGATGTGATGTCTATTTTTAGTGATATGTTTGGATTTTTTTTCTTTTTGTGTATTTAATCACTTGTAGATTTTTGGTTCCCATGAGGTTTTTAGAATTATGTCTTTTAAGCATTCCTTGTGTATGTGTGTGTGTTCATCACCCAGTCATATCTGACTCTTTCTGACTTCACTTTAAAAAATATGTCCAAAATGTCAACATTTGGTGACTTGGAAAAAGCAAGGGTATCTTCTCACTTGGTTCCTAATGTTGGCTTAAAAGTTTTGATGATCTAAAAAATTAGCATTATCTATTTATTATTGAGAAGGGGTTAACAAAAATATTGGTCCTTCAACTACAAAAGTTAACAGAATTTAAGTTGAAGAAAATTGCAAATTAATATTCAATCTTGGGAATGCAAGATGGCGGAGGAGTACGTGGACATGGAATACATCTTTCTCCACGGATACATCAGGAGTACACCTTGAGGGGGTGGTCCTAAGATGGCGGAGTAATAGGATGGGGAGACCACTTTCTCCCCCACAAAGTCATCAAAAGAACATTTCAACGCTGAGTAAATTCCACAAAACAACTTCTGGATGCCGGCAGAGGACATCAGGCACCCAGAAAAGCAGCTCATTGTCTTCGAAAAGAGGTAGGAAAAAATATAAAAAGACAAAAAAAAAAGAGACAAAAGAAGTAGGGAGGGAGCTCCGTCCTGGGAAGGGAGTCTTAAAAAGAGAGAAGTTTCCAAACACCAGGAAACACTCTCACTGCCAAGTCCGTGGTGAGCCTTAGAAGCACAGAGGGCAACATAACAGGGAGGAAAAATAAATAAATAATTAAAAGCCACAGATTAGGAGCCCAACGGTAACTCCCCCAGCAGAGAAGCAGCGCAGACGCCTGCATCCACCACTAGCAAGCGGGTGCTGGGTAGGGAGGCGCGGGCTGCATTGCTTTTTAAGGATTGGGCCCGAATGCCCCAAGGGTAACCAGAGTGAACCAACTTGGGCTAGCAAACCAGACTGTGGGATAGCTACCACGTGAAAAGCTCTAACATAAGACACCACCAGGACTGCACACGGAACAAAGGATGGAACAGAATTAGCCGGCTGCAGACCATCCCCCTCTAGTGACAGGCAGCCAGAGCCAGAAGGGCCGGAAGCGGGCAATCGCAGCCCCAGAGAGACATTACCTACCATACTGCAAGCAGGCTTCTTTGCTAACTGAGACTTCTTGGACAGGCACCATCCACCTGAGAAGGGGCGCCAGCTGTACACCCAGAAAACTGGGCAGCAGGGACGGGAGAGGCGATAAGTCGCAGCGACCGCGCTAGCCAAACACCCGAGCTGCTGGACCTGGGAAGGGCACAAAACGCAGGCCCAACCGAGTCCGAGCCTCTGAGGAGCAACTGGGTGCCTGAACCTGAGCGGATTAGACCTGGGAGGTGCATGCAGCCTAGGGCCGGCCTCAGACGTTCCTGGCAGAGCAACCTAGAGCCTGAGCTGTGTGCACAGTAAACGGGGGCAGGCCCGGGGTGGCTGAGACACTGCAAGCACACGCCAGTGTTATTTGTTTGTAGCATCCCTCCCTCCCCACAGTGCGACTAAGTGAGCCTAAAAAAAGTGTTCACCACCGCCCCCCTTTTGTCAGGGCAGAAATCAGACACTGAAGAGACCAGCAAACAGAAGAGGCTAAAACAGAGGGAACCGCCTTGAAAGTGCAATAGATTAAAACCCTGTCATTAGTACCGACTACATAGGAAGGGGCCTATAGATCTTGAGAAATATAAGCCGGACCAAGGAACTATGCGAAAATGAACTGACCCCACACTGCCCACAACAACACCAGAGAAAGTCCTAGATATATCTTTACTATTTTTATGATTATTCTTTTTTCTTCTTCTTTTCTTTTAAGTTTTTAAAAATTTTAAGTCCTCTATTACTACTTTAATTTTCATTTTGATAACCTACTATCACTATTCAAAAAAAAAGACTCTATTTTTAAAGCAAACTTCATATATATATATTTTTAAATAATTCTTGTGACTTTGTTTTTCTTCTTCTTCTTTCCTTTAATATTGTATTTTTGAAAATCCAACCTCTACTTTAGATTTTTAATCTTTGCTTTTCGGTATTTGTTATCAATTTTGTACCTTCAAAAACCCAATCTTCAGTATCCATTTTTACTTGAGAGTGAGATTACTGGCTTGACTGCTCTCTCTTCCTTTGGACTCTCCTTTTTCTCCACCAGGTCACCTCTGTCTCCTCCCTCCCCCTTCTCTTCTCTACCCAACTCTGTGAATCTCTGTGTGTTCCAGATGGTGTATAACACTTAGGGAACTGATTACTGGCTGGATCTGTCTCTCTGCTTTTCATTCCCCCCTTTTATCCTCCTGGCCACCTCTGTCTCCCTCCTCCCTCTTCTCTTCTCATATATATGTTCTCTGTGAACATCTCTGAGAGGTCCAGACTGTAGAGCACACATAAGGAAGTGATTACTGGCTAGCTTGCTCTCTCCTCTTTTGATTCCACCTCATCTCATTTGGGTCACCTCTAACTCCCTCGTCCCTCTTATCTTCTCCATGTAACTCTGTGAACCTCTATGGGTGTCCCTCAATGTGGAGAAACTTTTCATCTTTAACCTAGACGTTTTATTAACAGTGCAGTATAGAAGGAGAAATCTTGAGACTACTGTAAAAATAAGACTGAAAACCAGAAGCAAGAGGCTTAAGTCCAAATCCTGAGAACATCAGAGAACTCCTGACTCCAGGGAACATTAATCGATAGGAGTTCATCAAATGCCTCCATACCTACACTGAAACCAAGCATCACTCAAGGGCCAAGTTCCAGAGCAAGACATACCATGCAAATTCTCCAGCAACACAGGAACACAGCCCTGAGCTCCAATATGCAGGCTGCCCAAAGTTACTCCAAAACCACTGACATCTCATAACTCATTACTGGACACGTCATTGCACTCCAGACCCACTGCACTTCAGTATCCATTTTTACTTGAGAGCTAGATTACTTGAGAGCCAGTTCCACCCACCAGAACACCGACACAAGCTTCCCTAACCAAGAAACTTTGACAAGCCGCTGATACAACCCCACCCACAGTAGGAAACTCCACAATAAAGAGAACTCCACAAACTGCCAGAATACAGAAAGACTACCCCAAACGCAGCAATATAAACAAGATGAAGAAACAGAGGAATACCCAGCAGATAAAGGAACAGGATAAATGCCCACCAAACCAAACAAAAGAGGAAGAGATAGGGAATCTACCTGATAAAGAATTCTGAATAATGATAGTGAAAATGATCCAAAATCTTGAAATAAAAATAGAATCACAGATAAATAGCCTGGAGACAAGGATTGAGAAGAAGCAATAAAGGTTCAAAAAGGACCTAGAAGAAATAAAAAAGAGTCAATATATAATGAATAATGCAATAAATGAGATAAAAAACACTCTGGAGGCAACACATAGTAGAATAATGGAGGCAGAAGATAAGATTAGTGAAATAGAAGATAGAATGGTAGAAATAAATGAATCAGAGAGGAAAAAAGAAAAACGAATTAAAAGAAATGAGGACAATCACAGAGACCTCCAGGACAATATGAAATGCTCCAACATTTGAATTATAGGAGTCCCAGAAGAAGAAGAAGAAGAAGACAAAAAGAAAGACCATGAGAAAATACTTGAGGAGATAATAGTTGAAAATTTCCCTAAAATGGGGAAGGAAATAATCACCCAAGTCCAAGAAACCCAGAGAGTCCCAAACAGGATAAATCCAAGGCAAAACACCTCAAGACACATATTAATCAAATTAACAAAGATCAAACACAAAGAACAAATATTAAAAGCAGCAAGGGAAAAACAACAAATAACACACAAGGGGATTCCCATAAGGATAACAGCTGATCTTTCAATAGAAACTCTTCAGGCCAGGAGGGAATGGCAAGACATACTTAAAGTGATGAAAGAATATAACCTACAGCCCAGATTACTGTACCCAGCAAGGATCTCATTCAAATATGAAGGAGAAATCAAAAGCTTTACAGACAAGCAAAAACTGAGAGAATTCAGCACCACCAAACCAGCTCTCCAACAAATGCTAAAGGATATTCTCTAGACAGGAAACACAAAAGGGGTGTATAAACCCAAACCCAAAACAATAAAGTAAATGGCAACGGGATCATACTTATCATAATTACCTTAAACGTAAATGGGTTGAATGCCCCAATCAAAAGACAAAGACTGGCTGAATGGATACAAAAACAAGACCCCTATATATGTTGTCTACAAGAGACCTGCCTCAAAACAAGGGACACATACAGACTGAAAGTGAAGGGCTAGAAAAAGATATTCCATACAAATAAAAACCAAAAGAAAGCAGGAGTAGCAATACTCATATCCGATAAAATAGACTTTAAAACAAAGGCTGTGAAAAGAGACAAAGAAGGACACTACATAATGATCAAAGGATCAATCCAAGTAGAAGATATAACAATTATAAATATATATGCACCCAACATAGGAGCACCGCAATATGTAAAACAAATGCTAGCAAGTATGAAAGGGGAAATTAACAATAACACAATAATAGGGGGAGACTTTAATACCCCACTCACACCTATGGATAGATCAACTAAACAGAAAATTAACAAAGAAACACAAACTTTAAATGATACAATAGACCAGTTAGACCTAATTGATATCTATAGGACATTTCACCCCAAAACAATGAATTTCACCTTTTTCTCAAGTGCTCACGGACCCTTCTCCAGGCTAGATTACATCCTGAGCCATAAATCTAGCCTTGGCAAATTAGAAAAATTGAATCATTCCAAGCATCTTTTCTGACCACAATGCAGTAAGATTAGATCTCAATTACAGGAGAAAAACTATTAAAAACTCCAACACATGGAGGCTGAACAACACGCTTCTGAATAACCAACAAATCACAGAAGAAATCAAAAAAGAAACCAAAATATGCATAGAAACAAATTAAATTGAAAACACACAACCCAAAACCTGTGGGACACTATAAAAGCAGTGCTAAGGGGAAAGTTCATAGCAATACAGGCATGCCTCAAGAAACAAGAAAAAAGTCAAATAAATAACCTAAATTACAAAACGCTTACTCCTTGGAAGAAAAGTTATGACCAATCTAGATAGCATATTCAAAAACAAAAACATTACTTTGCCAACTAAGGCCCATCTAGTCAAGGCTATGGGTGGGTTTTCCTGTGGTCATGTATGGATGTGAGAGTTGGACTGTGAAGAAAGCTGAGCACCGAAGAATTGATGCTTTTGAACTGTGGTGTTGGAGAAGACTCTTGAGAGTCCCTTGGACTGCAAGGAGATCCAACCAGTCTATTCTGAAGGAGATCAATCCTGGGATTTCTTTGGAAGGAATGATGTTAAAGCTGAAATTCCAATACTTTGGCCACCTCATGAGAAGAGTTGACTCATTGAAAAAGACTCTGATGCTGGGAGGGATTGGGGGCAGGAGAAGAAGGGGACGACAGGATGAGATGGCTGGATGGCATCACTGACTGGATGGATGTGAGTCTGAGTGAACTCCGGGAGTTGGTGTTGGACAGGGAGGCCTGGCGTGCTGCAATTCATGGGGTCGCAAAGAGTCGGACATGACTGAGAGACTGAACTGAACTGAACTGAACTGAACACCTAAAGCAACTAGCAAAGGAAGAAATGGGGAACCACAGAATTAGTAGAAGGAAGGAAATCTTAAAAATTAGGGCAGAAATAAATGGAAAAGAAACAAAAGAGACCATAGCAAAAATCAACAAAACCAAAAGCTGGTTCTTTGAAAGGATAAATAAAATTGACAAACCATTAGCCAGACTCGTCAAGAAATAAAGGGAGAAAAATTAAATCAATAAAATTAGAAATGAAAATGGAGAGATCACAACAGACAACAGAGAAATACAAAGGATCATAAGAGACTACTATCAGCAATGATATGCCAATAAAATGGACAACGTGAAAGAAATGGACAAATTCTTAGAAAAGTACAACTTTCCAAAACTGAACCACGAAGAAATAGAAAATCTTAACAGACCTATCACAAGCACGGAAATTGAAACTGTAATCAGAAATCTTCCAGCAAACAAAAGCCCAGGTCCAGACGGCTTCACAGCTGAATTCTACCAAAAATTTAGAGAAGAGCTAACACCTATCCTACTCAAAGTCTTCCAGAAAATTGCAGAGGAAGGTAAACTTCCAAACTCATTCTATGAAGCCACCATCACCTACCAAACCTGACAAAGATGTCACAAAAAAAGAAAACTACAGGCCAATACCACTGATGAACATTGATGCAAAAATCCTTAACAAAATTCCAGCAATCAGAATCCAACAACACATTAAAAAGATCATACACCATGACCAAGTGGGCTTTATCCCAGGGATGCAAGGATTCTTCAATATCTGCAAATCAATCAATGTAATTCACCATATTAACAAATTGAAAAATAAAAGCCATATGATTATCTCAATAGATGCAGAGAAAGTCTTTGACAAAATTCAACATCCACTTATGATAGAAAAAAGAAAAAACTCTCCAGAAAGCAGGAATACAAGGAACATACCTCAACATAATAAAAGCTATATATGACAAACCCACAGCAAACATTATCCTCAATGGTCAAAACTTGTAAGCATTTCCCCTAAAGTCAGGAACAAGACAAGGGTGCCCACCTTCACCGCTACTATTCAACATAATTTTGGAAGTTTTAGCCACAGCAATCAGAGCAGAAAGAGAAATAAAAGGAATCCAAATTGGAAAAGAAGACGTAAAACTCTCACTGTTTGCAGATGACATGATCCTCCACATAGAAAACCCTAAAGACTCCACCAGAAAATCACTAGAGCTAATCAATGAATATAGCAAAGTTGCAGGATATAAAATCAACACACAGAAATCCCTTGCATTCCTATACACTAATAATGAGAAAGTAGAAAAAGAAATTAAGGAAACAATTCCATTCACCATTGCAATGAAAAGAACAAAATACTTAGGAATATATCTACCTAAAGAAACTAAAGACCTATATATAGAAAACTATAAAACACTGGTGAAAGAAATCAAAGAGGACACTAATAGATGGAGAAATATGCCATGTTCGTGGATTGGAAGAATCAATATAGTGAAGTGAGTGTACTACCCAAAGCAATCTACAGATTCAATGCAATCCCTGTCAAGCTACCCCCGGTATTTTTCATATAGCTAGGACAACTACTTTCACAATTTGTATGGAAATACAAAAAACCTCGAATAGCCAAAGCAATCTTGAGAAAGAAGAATGGAACTGGAGGAATCAACCTGCCTGACTTCAGGCTCTACTACAAAGCCACAGTCATCAAGACAGTATGGTACTGGCACAAAGACAGACATATAGATCAATGGAACAAAATAGAAAGCCCAGAGATAAATCCACACACCTATGGGCACCTTATCTTCTACAAAGGAGGCAAGAATATACAATGGATTAAAGACAATCTAACAAGTGGTGCTGGGAAAACTGGTCAACCACTTGTAAAAGAATGAAACTAGAACACGTTCTAACACCATACACAAAAATAAACTCAAAATGGATTAAAGATCTAAATGTAAGACCAGAAACTATAAAACTCCTAGAGGAGAACATAGGCAAAACACTCTCCAACATAAATCACAGTAGGATCCTCTATGACCCACCTTCCAGAATACTGGAAATAAAAGCAAAGATAAACAAATGGGATCTAATTAAAATTAAAAACTTCTGCACAACAAAGGAAACTATAAGCAAGGTGAAAAGACAGCCTTCGGAATGGGAGAAAATAATAGCAAATGAAGCAACTGACAAACAACTAATCTCAAAAATACACAAGCAACTTCTGCAGCTCGATTCCAGAAAAATAAAGACCCAATCAAAAAATGGGCCAAAGAACTAAATAGGCAGTTCTCCAAAGAAGACATACAGATGGCTAACGAACACATGAAAAGATGCTCAACATCACTCATCATCAGAGAAATGCAAATCAAAACCACAATGAGGTTCCATTTCACACCAGTCAGAATGGCTGCGATCCAAAAGTTCACAAGCAATAAATGCTGGAGAGGGTGTGGAGAAAAGGGAACCCTCTTACACTGTTGGTGGGAATGCAAACTAGTACAGCCACTATGGAGAACAGTATGGAGATTCCTTTAAAAACTGGTAATAGAACTGCCTTATGACCCAGCAATCCCACTGCTGGGCATACACACCGAGGAAACCAGAATTGAAAGAGACAGTGTACCCCAATGTTCATCACATCACTGTTTATAATAGCCAGGACATGAAAGCAACCTAGATGTCCATCAGCATACGAATGGATAAGAAAGCTGTGGTACATATACACAATGGAGTATTACTCAGCCATTAAAAAGAATACATTTCAATCAGTTCTAATGAGGTGGATGAAAGTGCAGCTGATTATGCAGAGTGAAGTAAGCCAGAAAGAAAAACACCAATACAGTATACTAACACATATATATGGAAGTTAGAAAGATGGTAATGATAACCCTGTATGCGAGACAGCAAAAGAGACACAGATGTATACAACAGTCTTTTGGAGAGTGAGAGGGTGGGATGATTTGGGAGAATGGCATTGAAACATGTATAATATCATATAAGAAACGAATCACCAGTCTAGGTTCGATGCAGGATACAAGATGCTTGGGGCTGGTGCACTGGGATGACCCAGAGAGACGGTATGGGGAGGGAGGTGGGAGGGGGGTTCAGGATCGGGAACACGTGTACACCCGTGGCAGATTCATGTTGAGTATGGCAAACCCAATACAGTATTGTAAAGCAAAATAAAGTAAAAAAAGAAAAAAAATGCTATTAAAAAAAAAAAAGGAATACACCTTGAAACACAAAAGTCCATGCAGAACACCAGCTGGGAGTGGACAGGGGTACCTGATAGAAAAAATATGTAGACCCACGCAAAACTCAGTAGGGTGAAGGAACTAGAGGGAAAAACAGGAGAGTTAGTAGGATTGGACCTGCCCTCAGTGGGTGGGAGAACTGAAGCAGGAGTCTGATCCTCACATCAGGCAATTGTCTGAGTCAGAGGAGAAACATCTAAGGCTGAGACAAAAACAGTTCTTGCTGCAGCCATACATACACTACTATGTATGTGGCTGGGAGCTGGAGTCTAGGGATTGTGGAGCAATCCCAGGGCGAGGGCTGCTGTTGACTCCAGAGAGATGGATCAAGGGGATGTGAAGGAGGATATTGTGCGGGAAAATGCTTGTGGAGGAAAGCTGGGCAGCCATGGAAACAAGGTGATACTGCTGAGTCATGCATAGGGGGTGGAGCCATCACCATAGTGTCTCTCTCCCCACATGCCAGCATGGGCAGCTGAACAATAGAGGCTGGCCCATGGAAGGACCGACACACTGAACTACAGTGTAGGACCCCACACAGGGTGCCCCTTTAAGTGCCTGACATGCTGATCTACAGAGTAGGACCCCAGGCGAGGGGCCCCCCTATTTGCCTGATGCCACAAACAGCAGGGAAGGACCCCAGGCAAGGAAGCCCTTTAAGTGCCTGAACAGGTGGAGCTGTGGAGAAAGATTGGCCAAAGTGGCCTTCTGATTGCCAGCTACAAGGGGCTTGAAAAAAAGACTCTGATAGGGCCATAACTCCTGCGGTGGAGGCAGTCCTGTCCCTGCACACTTGGCGCCGCCAAGGTCCCCGCAAGCCAAGCAGCTGTGCTACCTTCACGCTCAACTCTCACTGGGGCAGAGCTGCCATAGGCAAAAAATCTCTTGCACCTATGTGCGCAGGGTCACTTGGGTAGTGTCCCACTCGTTGCGACCCTGTAATCTGCGGCCTGCCAGGCTTCTCTTCAGGGGGGGTGTTTTCCAGGCAAGAATACTGGAGCATATTGGCCAATACCGGTTGCCATACCCTTCTAGAGCACTATATTTCCTGCTGCCCTAGCCACCAATTCCCCTGAATACCTGGTGCTGCCAGAACGCCTACGACCCAAGCAGCTGCACCACCTCCACACCTGGCCCTCACAGGGGCAAACCCAAGTCCTCCAGGGAAGCCTCAGCAGTAAACCCCGGTGGACAGCCCATATCTAGAGGTGGAAATAAAACCATAATTGAAACCCAGGGGCAGTGTGACTAAGGAAGAAGAACCAAAACCCTCCTACCAGCTGTACAAGCTGCAGATTAAATCCACATGATCAACTAGGCACACTCTGTCTGTGGAATATATAAAAGGTCATTGGGCAAGAACACAGAGGAGTAGGAGCAGATTAGAATCTGAGCTGCCTTCACAGCAGGTCCAGAGATCAGCACAGTGTGAGAGGGCATCCTAGGGAGGTGAAGTAGACTGTGACTTCCAGTGAGGGAAAGGACTCTGACAACAGTGACTCAAGAAAAACATTTGTTATTCTTATGTTTTGATTTTTTCTGTAGGTTCTTAGGGGTTTTTCTTTCTTCCCCTGTACGCCCCTCTGTTGTAGTTGTCGATTTTATTGGCACTATGAAATCTAACTAAGCTTTTGAGCTTTCTTTGTTTTTTTTCTTTTTTTTCTCAGTCACATTTTTTATTGTTATAAACCTCTGCCTCTATATTGGGCTTTTGTAGTTTTGGGGAGTTGTTTTTGTTGTTTTTTCTTTTCTCTCTTTTTTTTAAACCTATTATTTTTTCTACATTTATTCTTTCCTTGCTTTTCCTACTGTTCTTTTCCCCTTACAGTTAATCTTTAATATAGATAAATATTCTTTATCTATCTCTATTTAACTTTGCATATCTATTCTTTATTTCTTTCTTTCTTTCCTTTAGTCTCAACATATTTGTTAGTTTTATTTTCATTGCTTTATATCCCAATTGGCACCTTACTTTAGTTTTGTTTTCCAGTTTGTGCTTTAGTTACTTTCATTCTGGTAGACATAACTTCTGGTTCCCTTTGTTAGCCAGGTCAATCTATTGTACTATATTTTTGTTGGACTGTTTTGATTTTGCTTATGGATGTATATGTATATACTTTTTACTGTTGTTATAAACCTCTGCCTCTATGTTGGGCCTTTGCAGTTCTGAGGAGTTTTCCTTTTTTTCTTTTCTCTTTCTTCTTCCTTTCTTTTTTTTTTCTTTTATTTATTTTATAATTTTAATTTTTAATTTTCTTAAACCTATATTATTTTTTATACATTTATTCCTTTGTTTACCTTTCCTACTGTCCTTTTTCCCTTGCAGTTAATCTTCAATGTATATAAATCTTCTCTATCTACCTTTATTTAACTTTGCATATCTATTCTTTCTTTCTTTCCTTTCCTCTCAACATATTTGTTAGTTTTGTTTTCATTGCTTTATTCCCCACTTGGCACCTTGCTTTCATTTTGTTTTCCAGTTTGTGCTTTAGATAGTTTTGTTCTGGTAGATATAATTTTATATTTCCTTTGTTTGCTGGGTCAACCCCTGCATCTACGTTGGGCTTTTGTAGTTCTGTGGAGTTTTCCTTTTTTTTCTTTTTTCTTTCTTCTTCCTTTTTTTTCTCTATCTTTTCTGTTTTTTTATAATTCTAACTTTTAATTTCTTTAAACCTATTATATTTTTTCTATATTTGTTCCTTTGATTGCCTTTCCTACTGTTCTTATCCCCTTGAAGTTAATCTTTAATGTATATAAATCTTCATCTGTCTCTGTTTAATTTTGCATATCTATTCTTTCTTTCTTCCCATTCCTCTCAACAGATTTCTTAGTTTTGTTTTCATTGCTTTATTCCCCACTTGGCACCTTGCTTTCATTTTGTTTTCCAGTTTGTGCTTTAGTTAGTTTTGTTCTTAACTGGTAAATATAGATTTTGATTTCCTTCATTCGCCAGGTCAATCTGTTGTACCTTATTTTTGTTGGACTGTTTTGACTTTGCTCATGGATGTATATGTATATGTGTATATTCCATTATTTTAATTATTATTTGCCTAATTTTGTACCTGCCATTTGTCTGGGGTTCATCTTTGATTTCTCATTTTTGGATATTTGTTGTAGTCTAACGCCATAACAAACCACTTATGGAATCTTCCTTCCTGACCAGAGATCAAGCCCTGAGCCTTTGGATTAGGAGCACTGACTCCAAGACCTTAGACTACCAGAGAAGTAACCCTAGGGAGTATCAAATAGTAAGAACTCACACAAAGGAAACCACTGTAGTGCAAGACCCAGCATCACCCAACCACCAATAGCACCCTGTGCAGGATGCCTCATCTAGAAAACAAAAATACAAACCCAATCATCAGCAGACAGGAGTACCACCTCATTCAGCCTTGCCCATCAGAGGAAAAACAAACAACAAACAAACAAAAACTTAGCACAAATCTCACCCTATAAGAAGCTTATACAAACCACTGGACTGACCTTAGAGGGCAGAAACCAAAAAGAAGAAAGAATTCAACTGTGAAGCCTGGGAAAAGGAGACCTCAAACACAATAAGTTAAAAAAAAAAAATGAAAAGGCAGAGAAATACTGCACAAATGAACTAACAAACTAGAAACACTGGAGTCCAAATAAATGAAGAAGAAATAGGCAAACTACCTGAAAAAGAATTCAGAATAATGATAGTAAAGATGATCAAAAACCTTGAAAGCAAAATGGAGAAAATGCAAGAATCAATTAACAAAGACCTAGAAGAATTAAAGAATAAACCTGCAGAGACAAACAATGCAATTACTGAAATTAAAATACTCTAGAAGGAATCAATAGCAGAGTATCTGAAGCAGAAGAACGAATCAGTGTGCTGGAAGATAAAATGGTAGAAATAACTTCTGAAGATCAGAATAAAGTAAAAAGAATGAAAAGAACTGAGGATAATCTCAGAGACCTCTCAGACAATTCATACACACTGACATTTAAATAATAGGGGTCCCAGAAGAAGAAGAGAAAAAGGGTGTGAGAAAATTTTTAAAGAGATTATAGTTGAAAATTTCCCCAACATGGAAAAGGAAATAGTTAATCAAGTCCAAGAGGCACAAATAGTCCCATACAGAATAAACCCAAGGAGAAACACACCAAGACACATACTAATCAAACTAACAAAGACTAAAAACAAAGAAAGAACATTAAAAGCAGCAAGAGAGAAGCAACACATAACATATAAGGGAAACCCCATATGCTTAATAGCTGATCTTCCAGCAGAAACTCTGCAGGCCAGAAGGGAATGGCAGGATATATTTAAAGTACTGAAAAGGAAAGATCTACAACCAAGATTACTGTATCCAGCGAGGATCTCATTTAGAATTGATGGAGAAATCAAAAGCTTTTCAGACAAGCAAAAGTTAAGAGAATTCAGTACCACCAAACCAGCTTGACAACAAATGTTAAAGGGATGTCTATAATCAAGAAACACAAGAGAAGACAAGAGATCTACAAAATCAACCCCAAACAATTAAGAAAATGGCTATAGAAACAAACATATCAATAATTACTTCAAATGTAAATGGATTAAATGTTCCAACCAAAAGACACAGATTGGCTGAATGGATACAAATACATGGCCCATATACATGCTGTCTACAAGAAACTCACTTTAGACCTCAAGACACATATAAACTGAAAGTGAGAGGATGGAAAAATACATTCCATGCGCATGGGAAGCAAAAGAAAACTGGAGTTGCAACCCTCAGATCAGACAAAATAGACCTTAAAATAAAGATTACAAGAGATAAGGAAGGACACTACATAGTGATCAAGGGATCAGTCAAAGAGGGAGAAATGACAGTTGTAACTATCTATGCACCCAACATAGGAGCACCTCAATACATAAGACAAACACTAACAGACATAAAAGGAGACACTGACAGTAACACAATAATAGTAGGACACTTTAACGCCCCACTCACACCAATGGAAAGATCATCAAAATAGAAAATTAATAAGGAAACACAAGTCTTAAATGATACATTAGATGAGATGGATCTCATTGCTATCTTCAGGACATTCTATCCAAATGCAGAATACACCTTCTTCTCAAGTGCACATGGAACATTCTCCAGGATAGAGCACATCTTGGGTCACAAATCAAACCTCAGTAAATTTAAGAAAATTGAAATCCTATCAAGCATCTTCTCTGACCACAAGGCTATGAGACTAGATATCAATTATAAGAGGAAAAAAAAACTGTAAGAAACACAAACACATGGAGATTAAACAACACATTTCTAAATAACCAACAGGTTACTGAAAAAATCAAAAGGGAAATCAAACAATTTCTGGAAACAAATGACAATGTTAAATGACAACTCAAAACCTATGGGATGCAGCAAAAGCAGTCCTAAGAGGGAAGTTTATAGCAATACAATCCTACCTCAAGAAACAAGAAAAACATCGAATAGACAACCTAACTTTACACCCAAAACAACTGGGAAGAGAATATTAAAAAGACCCCAAAATTAGTAGAAGGAAAGAAACCATAAAGACCTGAGCAGAAATAAATGAAAAAATAAATGAAAGATGAATTAAACTAAAAGCTGGTTCTTTGAGAAGATAAACAAAGTTGACAAACGTTTATCCAGACACATCAAAAAAAAACAGAGAAGAATCAAATTAACAAAATTAGAAATGAAAAAGGAGAGGTTACAACAGACAATGCAGAAATACAAAGGATTATAAGAGACTATTATGAACAACTATATAGCAACAAAATGGCTAACCTGGAAGAAATGGACAGATTCTTAGAAAAGTTCAATCTTCCAAGGCTGAACTCGGAAGAAATAGAAATTATGAACAACCCAATTACAAGTACTGAAACTGAAGCTGTGATCAAAAATCTCCCCAAAAACAAAAGTGTAGGACAAGATGGCTTCACAGGAGAATTCTATCATTTAGAGAAGAGCTATTGAGTACCCTTCTCAAACTCTTTCAAAAAATTGCAGAGGAAGGAACACTTCTAAACTCATTCTACAAGGCCAACATCACTGTGATGCCAAAACCAGACAAAGACAAAACAAGAAAAGAGAGCTACAGGCCAATATCACTGATGAACATTGATGCAAAAGTCCTCAATAAAATTTTAGTAAACAGAATTCAATAACACATCAAAAAGCTCATACACCATGTTCAGTCAGTCAGTTCAGTTCAGTCGCTCAGTCATGTCCAACTCTTTGCGACCCCATGAACTGCAGCACGCCAGGCCTCCCTGTCCAGCACCAACTCCTGGAATCCACCCAAACCCATGTCCATAGAGTTAGTGATGCCATCCAACCATCTCATCTGCTGTTGTCCCCTTCTCCTCCTGCCTTCAATCTTTCCCAGTAGGCTCTTTTCCAATGAGTCAGCTCTTCACATCAGGTGGCCAAAGTATTGGAGTTTCAGCTTCAACATCAGTCCTTCCAATGAACACCCAGGACTGATCTCCTTTAGGATGGACTGGTTGGATCTCTTTGCTGTCCAAGGGACTCTTGAATACCATGTTCAAGTTGGGTTTATTCCAGGGATGCAAGGATTCTTCAATATACACAAATCAATCAATGTGATACACCATATTAACAAATTGAAAGATAAAAACCATATGATCATCTCATATGCATCTATGCAGAAAAAGCCTTTGACAAAATTCAGCACCCATGTATGATTAAAACTCTTCAAAAAATGGGCATAGAAGAAACCTACCTCAACACAGTAAAGGCCATATATGATAAATCTACAGCAAACATTATTCTCAATGGTGAAAAACTGAAAACATTCCCCCTAAGATCAGGAACAAGACAAGGGTGTCCACTTTTACCATTATTATTCAACATAGTTCTGGACATCCTAGGCTACAGCAATCAGAGAAGAAAAAGAAATAAAAGGAATCCAGATCAGGAAAGAACTTAAGCTTTCACTGTTTGCAGATGACATGATAGTGTACATAGAAAACCTTAAAGATAGTATCAGAAAATTACTAGAGTTAATCAGTGAATTTAGCCAAGTTGCAGGATACAAAATCAACACACAGAAATCATTTGCAGTTCTATATACTAACAATGAAAAATCAGAAAGAGAAATTAAGGACTCAATCCCATTCACCACTGCAACAAAAAGAATTAAACATCTAGGAATAAACTTACCTAAGGAGACAAAAGAACTGTACACAGAAAATTATAAGACACTAAAGAAAGAAGTCAAAGACAACATATACAGATGGAGAGATATTCTGCATTCCTGGGCAGGAAGAATCAATATTGTGAAGATGACTATACTACCAAATGCAATCTACAGATTCAATTCAATCTCTATCAAATTACCAAAGACATTTTTCACAGAACTAGAACAAAAAATTTCATAATTCATATGGAAACACAAAAGACCCTGAAGAACCAAAGCAGTCTTGAGAAATATGAATGAAGCTGGAGGAATTAACCTTCCTGACTTCAGATTATACTACAAAGCCCACGCACCTAAGGGTTCCTTATTTTTGACAAAGGAGGCAAGAATATGCAACGAGACAGAGACAGCATCTTCAATAAATGGTGCTGGTAGAACCGGGCAGGTACATGTAAAAGAAAGAAATTAGAACACTTCCTAACACCACACACAAAGATAAACTCAAAATGTATTAAAGACCTAAATGTAAGACCAGAAACTATAAAACTCTTAGAGGAAAACATAGGCAGAACACTCAATGACGTAAATCAAAGTGAGATCCTCTATGACCCACCCCCTAGAGTAACGGAAATAAAAACAAAAGTAAACAAGTGGAACCTGATTAAACTTAAAAGCTTTTGCACAGCAAAGGAAACTATAAACAAAGGTGAAAACACAACCCTCAGGATGGGAGAAAATAATAGCAAATGAAACAACTGACAAAGGATTAATTTCCAAAATATACAAGCAGCTCATACAACTCAGAAAAACAAACAACCCAATCAAAAAGTGGGAAAAAGACCTAAACAGACATTTCTCCAAAGACATACAGATGGCTAACAAACACATGAAAAGATGCTCAAGATCACTCATTATTAGAGAAATGCAAATATAAACTATAATGAGATATCACCTCACACTTGTCAGAATGGCTATCATTGAAAAGTCTACAAACAGTAAATACTAGAGAGGGTGTGGAGAAAAGGGGACACTCTTGCACTGTTGGTGGGAATGTAAATTGATACAGCCACTATGGAAGGTGGTATGGAGATTCCTTAAGAAACTAGGAACAAAACCACCATGGTGCTGCTGCTGCTGCTAAGTCACTTCAGTCATGTCTGACTCTGCGACCCTGTAGACAGCAGCCCACCAGGCTCCACCATCCCTGGGATTCTCCAGGCAAGAACACTGGAGTGGGTTGCCATTTCCTTCTCCAATGCATGAAAGTGAAACGTGAAAAGTGAAAATGAAGTCTCTCAGTCATGTCCGAGTCTTCGAGACCCTATGAACTGCAGCCTACCAGGCTCCTCTGTCCATGGGATTTTCCAGGATATCACCCAGAAATCTCACTCCTAGGCATATACCCTGAAGAAACCAGGGTTGAAAAAGATACACGTATCCCATTGTTCATTGTAGCACTGTTTACAATAGCTAGAACATGGAAGCAACCTAGATGCCCATCGACAGATGAATGGATAAAGAAGTTGTGGTACATATACACAATGGAATATTAATCAGCCATAAAAAGGAATGCATTTGAGTCAGTTCTGATGAGGTGCATGAATCTAGAACCTATTATCCAGAGTGAAGTAAGTCAGAAAGAGAAAGATACATATCATATTCTAACACACATATAGGGAATCTAGAAAAACGGTCTGAAGAATCTATCTACAGGGCAGCTATGAAAAACAGACATAGAGAATAAACTTATGGACATGGGGAGAGGGGAGAATAGGGTGAGACGTATGGAAAGAGTAACATGGAAATTTACATTACCATATGTAAAATAGATAGCCAACAGGAATTTGCTGTATGGCTCAGGAAACTCAAACAGGAGCTCTGTATCAACCTAGAGCAGTGGAATGGGGAGGGAGATGAGAGGGAGGTTCAAAAGGGAGGGGATATATGTATATCTATGGCTGATTCATGCTGAGGTTTGACAGAAAACAACAAAATTCTGTAAAGAAATTATCCTTCAATAAAAAAATAACTTAAAAAAATACAGAACTAATGAAAAAAAAAGATTCAATCTTTCCTAAACACAGAAGAAAAAGAGAATTTATTTGATGGGGAAGATTATAAGATTAATTGAGTACCTACTAATTCCATCAGGGTGTCTCATAAGTTCGTAATTCTTAAAAGGTCCAAAACCGAAAATATCAACTTTATCATCAAAGCAGCTCCTCCTCCCTTTTCATTCTCTATCCTGGGCACTGTCACCTGAATCTACCCAGTCTGGGATTAAGCCAGAAACCTCATTGTTTTCTCTATTCCTCTTATTTCCTTACCCCCCTTTTATCTTGCCATCTTATAGGACACAGGTTTACTTACTTTGTCTGAATAGTACAGAGTGTGCTTCTCAATGACTGTGCCTGTCCTTATTCCCACCAGCAGGACTTATTCCCATATCCAGCCAACACAAGGCATGGATTCAGCTTTATAATTTTTCCCAGTGAAATAAGTATGAAATTATATCTCAGTATTATGTCAATTTGGTGAGTTACTTATGATTTATTAGTCTTTTGAGTTTATTTTCTATAAATTGTTTATTGATATTTTGACCATTTTTCTATTGAATTACTGTCTTTTTCTTGTTGATGTGTATGATTTGATTTATTGTTGATTTGATTTCTTGTTTTGTGCTTTTCCACAGTCTAGATAGGAATCCTTTGTCCACTTGCCAACAATGTCCACTTGTCAATCCTTTGTCAACATTTTAAAGGCTCTTCACCCATTGTAAAATTTGTTTCTAACTTTACTCATATGCCTGTTATTGTAAAATAACTTTGATGTATTCAGTAATCAACTATATACCACATGATTTTTCAAGTTCTTGCTTGAGAGGTCTTATACTGCCTTATCAGTATATACATTTTAAAATACATTTATCATGTATCTCAAAAGCCTAACTACAATTTTAGTGGAATTACCTTGCATGTACTAGATGTGGGGAAAACTGATATCTTTACAATATTATTAAGTCTTCTCCTCTGTGAACATGGAATGTCTCTTTATCACTCAAAATTTTTTTTATGTTCTTTATTACAATATTTACATTTTCCCCAGAAAGCCTTATATGTTTTTGGTTAAGTTAATTACCAGACTATTTTTAGTTGCTGTTATGTGATAGTATCTTGCTTTTTTATATAATATTTTCTAGTTGTTTGCTCTTAGAAATGCACTTATAACTTGGTCATACATATACCACGCTCTTATAATTTACCTGTTGATTCTATCAGTTATTCAAAGTGAATAAGTATATCACCCTGAAAAAACCAATGGTTTATTTCTTCTTTTCCAAACTGCTTATTTTTCTTTCTTTTCTTCAGTGTTGGTCAAGATTTCCAATATTGTAGTATTGGTTATAATATACAGTGATTTTTAACTTAAGAATATTTGTTTCTAGTCTTAATAGGAATGTACTTAAAATTTCTTCAATAAGTATAATATCTACTGAGGGTTTTGGTATATTTAAGGGATTAAATGACAATTAATATTAATTAATTAATAAGGGATTAAATGGTACTTTAATTCATTTAATTCATTTAAGGGAATTAAAGAAATCCTTTTTACTCTTGGCTTACTAAGATATTTATCATAAATAAGTAAAGAACTTATCAAACACTTTTTTGTATCAATTGAAATTATTATGGGATTAAAAAAAAAGTTAATCTATTAATGCTCCAATTATGTTGACAGAATCCCTAATGATGAACCATTCGTTAACCGAGCTGTATTATTTTAAAGCAAACTGTTGGAATCAATTAGTTAGTATTTTCAAAGATTTTTCATCTTTTAAAATATTTTTAAAAAGAGGGTAGAGTTATCTTTTTTTAATATAAAGTGTTATCTGATTGTATCAATATGAAATGACCTTGATTAACTTTTGTTTTTGTCTTTTCTGGAGTAATTTGGAAACTTATTATTCCTCAAGAGTTTGGTAAAAACTCACCTGAAAAACCATTTAAGTCTACAGTCTTCTTAGAGTGGAGGTTTTCAGTTGCAATTTAACCTCTTTCAAATGTATTGGTCCATTCAAGTTCCCTATTTCTAACACTAATTTTGGCATTTGATAGTTTTCCATTTTGTCTAGGTTTTTTTTTTAGTTTATGTCTTTTAATATTTTAATGTTTCTTATGAATGATAATCACTGTTGAAGATTTCAATCAATATAGAAAAAAATTAAAGAAGTGGAATTACTTCTAACCCTAACCCTAACCCTAAGTGAAAATCCTACCCCAAATCCTAGCCCTAGAAATGATCATAATATAAACATTTCTATATACATATATGGTTAAAATTTTATAGCAGACATATCTTAGTATGCATAGTTATAATGTTATGATTAATAATAATAGCAAACATATAGTACTTTATATAATTACATCAGATAAAGTTAGAATTACATGTATCTACAGACAGAAGAATGGATGCCTAAAAACTAAGAATCTGCAGTTCCTTCTTTAAACAAATGTTTAATAAACTCCTCTTAGACACCAAGTGATGGATTTCAATGATTGGTAAACAGGGCTCCCATCTTTAATGCCTTCAAAGCTAACAGTGAAACATAGAGACTTACAGTTAAGCTCTGCTCTGGACTTGGAATGGGATGAAAAGGAAACATGAAAGAAAGAAGATGGTTCTCAAAGGCTTGCTAGTAAAAACAAGGAAGAAAGAAGGTAGGCAACCTTCTTTAGGAAGGAGGGAGGGACCACCATCTACATCAATAGTGGTGAGCAGAAGAAAGCACCCCCAGGGGAACAGAAGAAGGGCTGCATCTAGTCCTCTCTATAAAACCGAACACATTTTGGATCCACCAATCAGAAAACAATGCACTCTCTGGACTGGCCAATTAGAAGACATTTGCCCTTCCTGCTGTTGCACACACCGCACTGGGATCCCAGCCGCTATTACATCTGCTTGATGAGGTGTCCTTGTCCTTGAGTCTGCTTCTGGTAAGGCTGTCTTCACCGTTGCTCAGTGTACTTGAGGTCACTTTAACACATCATTAGAACAGATCACAGTTGGTTTTGTGATATCTGTCATTTAGGATGAACAAATATGTCAATAAAAAGAATTATAACCCAATTAGGGATTGCAGAGCTGGCAGGATAGCTTATTTTCTGGTGATTTGCATATTCCCACAAACCCCAATTAAAATTTTCAAACTTCTTAACATTATTTTAAAATATCACCAATTCTCTAAGAAGAAATGCATTCTGGAGGAGGGTGTGTTAGAAAGAAAACATATTGGGACCCTGTACATGTCGAATTTTTTAATTCTGGGTTTCTGTTTAACTATAACAAAGACACAGAAAACTACACAAATTATAAATGTACAGCTCAAAAAATTTTCACAAAATGAACACATCCAAGTAGCCAGCACTCAAGTCAATAAACAGACCTGGTCCTCGTACCCCAGGGACCCCTTCATGGCTTCTAGTCACTGCTTGCCATCTACAAACAACCACTGCTCTGACTTCTACTGCCCGAGGCTCACTTGGAATGTTTGTGAACTCTATGTAAGTGGAATCATTTAGCATGAACTCTCTTCTGTCTGGCTTCTTCCTCTTAACCTTCTATTTGTGATACTGATTCAGATTGTTGCCAGTAGCAATAGCTCCCTCATCCTTTCATATATATATATATATATATATATATATGTATAATTTTATTTATTTATCTCTTTTCGGCTGTTCGGGGTCTTCATTGCTGTGTGAGGTGTGCAGGTTTCTCATTGCAGTGGCTTCTCTTGTTGTGGAGCATAGGCTCTATCTGGGTTCGAGGGCTACAGAAGTTGCAGTATGTGGAATCCTCTCAGACCAGGGATCAACCCCTGTCCCCTGCATTGATGGGTGGATACTCAACCACTGTGGCATCATGAAATGCTGTAGAGTCCACCCTTGTAGGAATGCATCACAAACGACTTAATTCATTCTCCTATTGATGAACATTTGGGTCATTTCCAGTCTGGAGCTAAAGTGAATGGCTGCCAGCCATTTCAAATATCTGATTGTCGTTAACATACTCCTGCCAGAAGCCACACCAAATGTGAATGTGAAACTCAAAAGCTGATAAACTGTCATGGCTGTGAGTGAAGTGAAAGCCACTCAGTCGTGTCTGACTTTTTTCGACCCCATGGACTATACAGTTCATGGAATTCTCCAGGCCAGAATGCTGGAGTGGGTAGCCTTTCCCTTTTCCAGGAGCTCTTCCCAACCCAGGGATCGAACGCAGGTATCCCACATTACAGGTGGATTTTTTACCAGCTGAGCCACAAGGGCAGCCCAAAAATACTGGAGTGTGTAGCCTATCCTTTCTCCAGTGGATCTTCCCAGCCCAGGAATTGAACCAGGGTCTCCTGCATTGCAGGTGGATTCTTTACCAACCAAGCTATCTAAGGGAAGCCCATCATGGCTATAGGAAGCAAAAATAGTTATGAAAAGTCTTTTTCCAGACTTGGAAAATTTAAAGGTATGGTTACTTTACAAGGCAGTTATGTGCAATTCACTGTATAATGCTAATAAGTCATTAGCCAGTGAGAAGAAAACAAAATTGATGAATTTGCAGGTAAAGAGTAAGAGTTGATGTGATCTCAGCAACCATTGGTTATCTTTACCCTCTGCCTTTAGCAAAGCTTGATAACTTTTTCATGATATGATAATGTGACACTCTTAGGATTTAACATATATAGTGTGCTGATCAACTTAAAACTCTGTTAAGTAGGCAGCAAGTGGCATGTTCCAGAAAAAGGAGTTTAGGCAAATCACTTCACCTCCCTCTTGTCCTATTCATGATAGCAAGTCAATATCAACTTTAGACTGTGAGCTGAGAGCTGTCTCCAGCAGGCCCCTGCCCCGCATACAGTCAGCCTGGCAGGTGCCCAGTATGTTGCTACAAAGATCTCGTGGGAAGAACCACAGCCTTGAGGTGGGAGGAATTCTATTAATACCTTAGACTTTTATAGTACTCTGCTATGCTGTAGAGGACTTTGAGCATCCTTCTAGAAGAGCTGGCCAAAGCTTGTGACTCATATGCCAGCATTAGAAGAAATGTGGCTTTGGAGATGAGCCTTCATATGGCTCTTGCGGTGGTTTCCAGGCTCCTTATATGGGCTAATTTCTCATGTCCAGCTATTACGTTCAGGGTTCAAAAATATGATGAACTAGTCAGGGGGAAATTCTCTTTTCTTCCCTAACATCACTCACAGCATCTTAGCTTTCTGTGTATTTACAAACAGGCTACTTCTAGGGGCTTCTTCTTTCTATGCCATGGACTCCTTTGCCTGTCTGGTGAGGTCTGTGGACTCTTTCTCAGAATACTGCTTTAAGATGTGTAAAATAAAATACACAGGACTACAAAGGAAATCAAGTATATAAAAAATACTGTTATCCAAATAGCTAAACAAAGCAAAGTAGATTTATGATACAGTGATGTTAAAGCTGAAACTCCAATACTTTGGCCACCTTATACAAAGAGTTGATTCATTGGAAAAGACCCTGATGCTGGGAAGGATTGGGGGCAGAAGGAGAAGGGGATGACAGAGGATGAGATGGCTGCATGGCATCACAGACTCTATGCACATGAGTTTGAGTAAACTCCAGGAGTTAGTGATGGACAGGGAGGCCTGGCATGCGGCAATTCACGGGGTCGCAAAGAGTCTGACATGACTGAGCAACTGAAATGAATTGAACTGAACTCAATGTATTTACTTCCTTATTGACATATAATAAGACCTAGAGGTGGGAAAAGAAGATAATTTCAAAGTAATAATGAATCTTCACAATATTTGAAAATATCTGGGATAATTGAATGTGATATTAAAGTATTTTTATTTCCATTGGTAACAAAGCCACAGACAAATACTTCTGTGCTTTGCTGCCTATGCTACTGCTGCCAAGTCGCTTCAGTCGTGTCCAACTCTGTGCGACCCCATGGACGGCAGCCCACTAGGCTCCCCCGTCCCTGCGATTCTCCAGGCAAGAATACTGGAGTGGGTTGCCATTTCCTTCTCCAATGCATCAAAGTGAAAAGTGAAAGTGAAATCACTCAGTCATGTCCGAGTCTTCGATACCCCATGAACTGCAGCCTACCAGGCTCTTCTGTCCATGGGATTTTCCAGGCAAGAGTACTGGAGTGGGTTGCCATTGCCTTCTCCGCTTTGCTGCCTATATTTATAGTTAAAAGGAATTATGAATTTCCATTAGAGGATAATAAAATCTTAAAACGTATACCTTTTCTCCATCTAAATTCATAGGTCCCCCTGAATTCCATCACAATTCCCTGCAATCTATTTCCACTTCAGTGCCCCAAAGATGGCCCTTATCTAAATATATACACACACACTTTGAAATAGCATTAGCTCTCTGGAACCCAACATCCTCTCTCCAGAAAGATGGATTCCAGGCCAATCTTCTCTGTTAGAGAGCAGCCAACCTCTAGCTTGTGACTGTGATTCTCAGACTTTACTATTACGTGCAGAAAAGAATTGACCTTGAATTTAATAACTGCATTTTCTTGTCAGTTTCTAGTGTGACTCCCTGTGATAGGCTGAGAAAAAGGCCTTCTTTTAAATGATGTTCTTGCTCTTTGGAAACAATTAGGGAAGTTTAGATGATTTACAGGAATTATTGTTAATTTTAAGTTGACACTAATCAGCTTGATTAGTCAAGTGGGCCTTAGAAAGCATCACTATGAACAAAGCTAGTGGAGGTGATGGAATTCCAGTGGAGCTATTTCAAATCCTGGAAGATGATGCTGTGAAAGTGCTGCACTCAATATGCCAGCAAATTTGGAAAACTCAGCAGTGGCCACAGGACTGGAAAAGGTCAGTTTTCATTCCAATCCCAAAGAAAGGCAATGCCAAAGAATAGTCAAACTACTGCACAATTGCACTCATCTCACATGCTAGTAAAGTAATGCTCAAAATTCTCCAAGCCAGGCTTCAGCAATACATGAACCGTGAACTTCCTGATGTTCAAGCTGGTTTTAGAAAAGACAGAGGAACCACAGATCAAATTGTCAACATCCATTGGATCATTGAAAAATCAAGAGAGTTCCAGAAAAACATCTATTGCTGCTTTATTGACTATGCCAAAACCTTTGACTGTGTGGATCACAACAAACTGTGGGAAATTCTTCAAGAGATGGGAATACCAGACCACCTGACCTGCCTCTTGAGAAACCTGTATGCAGGTCAGGAAGCAACAGTTAGAACTGGACATGGAACAACAGACTGGTTCCAAATAGGAAAAGGAGTACGTCAAGGCTGTATATTGTCACCCTGCTTATTTAACTTATATGCAGAGTATGTCATGAGAAACACTGGACTGGAAGAAGCACAAGCTGGAATCAAGATTGCTGGGAGAAATAACCTCAGATATGCAGATGACACCACCCTTATGGCAGAAAGTGAAGAGGAGCTAAAAAGCCTCTTGATGAAAGTGAAAGAGGAGAGTGAAAAAGTTGGCTTAAAGCTCAACATTCAGAAAACGAAGATCATGGCATCTGGTCCCATCAGTTCATGGCAAATAGATGGGAAAACAGTGGAAACAGTGTCAGACACTATTTTGGGGGGCTCCAAAATCACTGCAGATGGTGATTGCAGCCATGAAATTAAGAGATGCTTACTCCTTGGAAGGAAATTTATGACCAACCTAGATAGTATATTCAAAAGCAGAGACATTACTTTGCCAAAAAAGGTCCGTCAAGTCAAGGCTATGGTTTTTCCTGTGGTCATGTATGGATGTGAGAGTTGGACTGTGAAGAAAGCTGAGCGCCGAAGAATTGATGCTTTTGAAGTGTGGTGTTGGAGAAGACTCTTGAGAGTCCCTTGGACTGCAAGGAGATCCAACCAGTCCATCCTAAAGGAGATCATCAGTCCTGGGTGTTCATTGGAAGAACTGATACTGAAGCTGAAACTCCAATACTTTGGCCGACTCATGTGAAGAGCTGACTCATTGGAAAAGACCCTGATGCTGGGAGGGATTGGGGGCAGGAGGAGAAGGGGACAACAGAGGATGAGATGACTGGATGGCATCACTGACTCGATGGACATGAGTTTGGGTAAACTCTGGGAGTTGGTGATGGACAGGGAGGCCTGGCACGCTGCAGTTCATAGGATTGCAAAGAGTTGGATACGACTGAGCGACTGAACTGAACTGAATCAGCTTGATGAATGCACATGGTTATGAAAGAAAATGTCCATATTTTTTAGAGGTGTATTCTTAACTATGTAGAGATAAATAACATATCTGGGATTTGTAATTAAAATTTTTTAATTACTGTAGGTAAAAATGGCTATGTTTGCCTCATTTTTATTGTTGTTGCTAATCTGGATTGATGTAATATGCTAATAGCTATTATGCTACAGACAGAGATTATAGAAATGATAATAGGAGAAATAAAATCAACCCATATTAAAAAAAAAAAGAATGAAATAACAGTGGTGAAAACCTGAAAATTCTAGACTCCAGGTGACAGTTATATGGGGATAAAACTGTTTTCTCTACTATAACAGTATGTTAAACTTTTTAATTATTAAAAACCTTAAAAATAATTTTTTGACCAGGAAATTAGGTTGCTGTTGTTCAGTCATTAAGTAGTGTCTGACTCTGTGATCCCATGGAGTGCAACATGCCAGGCTTCCTTGTCCTTCTCTATCTTTTGGAGTGTGCTCAAACTCTCATCCATTGAGTCAGTGATGCTATCTAATCATTTCCTTCTCTGCTGGCCCCTTCTCCTTTTGCCTTCAATCTCTCCCAGCATCAAAGTCTTTCCCAATGAGTCAGCTACTCACATCAGATGGCCAAAGTATTGATGCTTCAGCTTCAGCATCAGTCCTTCCAATGACTCTTCTGGGTTGATTTCTTTTAGGATTGACTAGTTGGCTCTCTTTGCAGTCCAAGGGACTCTCAAGAGTCTTCTCCAGAATCACAATTTGAAAGAATCAATTCTTTGGTGCTCAACCTTCTTTATGGTCCAACTCTCACATCCAAACATGACTACTGGAAAAACCATAGCTTTGACTACATGGACCCTTGTCAGCAAAGTGATATCTCTGCTTTTTAATGTGCTGTCTAGGTTTGTCATAGCTTTCCTTCCAAGGAGCAAGCATCTTTTAATTTCAAGGCTGCAGTCACCACCCGCAATGATTTTGGAGCCCAAGAAAATTAAGTCTGTCACTGTTTCCACATTTTCCCCTTCTATTTGCCATAAAGTGATAGAACTGGATGCCATGATCCTAGTTTTTTGAATGTTGAGTTTTAGGCCAGCTTTTTCACTCTCTTCTTTCACCTTCATCAAGAGGCTCTTTAGTTTCTCTCCACTTTCTGCCATTGGAGGAGAACATGGCAGCCCACTCCAGTATTCTTGCCTGGAGAATCCCATGGATAGAGGAGCCTGGTGGGTTACAGTCCATAGAGTCACAAAGAGTCGGACACAACTGAAGCGACTTAGCATGAATGCATGTACACACTTTCTGCCATTAAAGTGGTGTCATCTGCATATCTGAGGTTATTGATATTTCTCCTGGCAATCTTGATTTCAGCTTGTGATTCACCCAGTTCTGCATATCCCATGATGTACTCTGGATAGAAGTTAAATAAGCAGGGTGACAATATACAGCCTTAATGTACTCCTTTCCCAATTTTGAACCAGTCCGTTATTTCATGTCTGGTTCTGCATACAGGTTACTCAGGAGACAAGTAAGGTGGCCTGGTATTCCCGTCTCTTTAAGAATTTTCCACAGTTCATTGTGATCCACATAATCAAAAGCTTTAGTATAGTCAATGGAACAGAAGTAGATGTTTTTCTGGAATTCTTTTGCTTTCTTTATGATCCAACAAATGTTGCAATTTGATCTCTGATTCCTCTGTCTTTTCTAAACCCAGCTTGTACATCTGGAAGTTCTCAGTTCATCTACTGCTGAAGCCTCGGCTTGAGGGATTTTAAGAATAACCTTATTAACATGTGAAGTGAGCACAATTCCCTTCTCCAGAGGATCCTCAACCAGGGAAGCTGGGTCTCCCGCATTGCAGGCAGATTCTATATTTTCACCACCAGACACATCCACAATTGAGAGTTTCTGCTTTGGCCCAGTCTCTTCATTCATTCTGGAGCTGTTAGTAACTGCCCTCTGCTCTTCCCCAGTAGCATACTGAACACCTTCTGACCTGGGAGGCTCATCTGCCAGTGTCATATCTTTTTGCTGTCTCACAGCAAGAAAACTGGAGTGGTTTGCCATTCCTTTCTCCAGTGGATTACTTTTTATCAGAACTTTCCACTATGACCCATCTGTCTTGGGTGGACTTGCATGGTGGAAATTAGGTAGAGAGTGCTTTTTAATAGTGCTGGTAGGCTTCTTTACTGTAATTATTAGTTAATTAACTTCCATGCACAATGCAACTTGATTTTATTGCCTCTCATAGTAAATACACAAGTTTTAAAAATTAGTTTCGTTCATACCTTTTGCCGGTTGTCAAGTACGGTCTTGCCCTCCAGGACTGTATAGTCAAGTTGGGAAGAGATAATGTTTATACATGAAGCCACAGTTGGGAAACAATGTAAGACAGAGTATGGTATAAATGTCAAAGTGTAATTAAGATGGAGCATGTGATAGGGGTTCAGGAAAGGGGGAGATCAGTGAGGACTGGAGGCAGGGCTGGCAGCTTGGAGTTGGCAAATGCTGTCTATCAGTCTCTGGGTTCATTGCCTCTTGCTAATTTAGACTTCTTTCTTTATACTCATTTCTCCCCCATGGAAATACCTCTGAATTCTTAAAGCTCATGAGCGACGACATTCTTGCTCCCAATATCCCCCTGCCCTCTTTCCCTTGGAGGCCACATTTGGCATAACCTGAGGCTCCATAGATGTGCACTCCATTCTGCTCAGGGTTGCTCTGTTTCATCTTTTATCTTGGATGGCAAACTACAGTCTGGATGCTAAGTATGACCATAAACATTCTTGTTCACGCAACCAACCCAGTGTGATCCCCGACCTTGAGTGATGGTGCTAACGCTTGCCAGGCAGGCAGCCAGCGGACCACTCTGCCTGACCCCAGTATTGCCTCAGAGGACAGCCCCTCCCTGCCAAGTGCTGGGAAATAAAGCAATAAAGCTTCACAAAGATCTGCCATGAGGAGACAATGAAAGTGAAGGGGTGGATGCCTAAGCATGACTGTGGAGCCTGACTGGCAGCAGTTGCTGGAGCCAAATTCATAGCCCTTGGAATAAGCTGGATGATCTATCAGAGCAAGAAGAAAAAAAAATTCTAGAGCCCATTCAAGAAGACCTACCTCCTGGATGATCCAATTTAAAAATTGTTTTACATTGCTTAGGTCATTGAAACCAAAGCAAGTTTTTCTTTTTCCTTTTTTCTCCTTGTTAATTCTCACTGTGAGTTACCTGACCTATTTTAAGCAGGTTACCTGGCTGGGCTGAGTTGGCAAACAGATAAAATCAGTGTGGGAGGGACAAACATGTACCTGTACTGCCATTCACACCAAAACTAGAGGCTGCTGTCAGTATAACAACTTTTTGGTCCTTTCATGACTTCAAATCACAAGTCTGAAGTATTAATAAAAGAGAAAACATCAAATCCATAGTGCTTAAGAGTGGAAGGATTCAAGGAATCTGTCCAGGACATACTCCTGACAGAGATGCAAAACTTTACCCCAAGTGGCCATCCCTTTCTGGGAACTGCCTCTTGGCCACCATCTCTACCCCACCTCCTTGGATAGGGGCTCCACCTGAAGACTCAGGTCTACAAGATTTCATTTTATTCCACCTCTCATATTCAAGGGCATGAAAACAAAATCCTTTAACAACAGCAACAGAAATGACTGTTGCTCTTCTGTGTCGGGGAGAAGCTTCTCAAAGGAAAAGGCATCAGAGTGTGTCTTTCTTTTCTTAAATGTTTTTTAAAATCTTTATTTATTTGGCTGTACCAGGTCTTGGTTGTACCACAAGGGATCTTCTGTCTTCATAGTGGCATGTAAGACTTCAGCTGCAGCATGTGAACACTTAGTTGTGGCATGTGGGATCTAGTTCCCTGACCAGGGATCGAACCCAGGCTCCCTGCAGTGGGAGTACAGAGTCTTAGCCACTGGACCACCGGGGAAGTCCCCAAGGTATGGCTTTGATCCATAAAAGTGACCTCAAGAATGACCTGGTTTGACTTACAGAGACCAGGACATAGAAGCACCAAACTTCTGCTTAATAAAATTACCAAAAATCTGAGTTTCCTCAGGGAAGCCAAGTGACACCATAGGGTCTTTAGTCTTCAAGAAAAGGCAGTGGTTCCTGGAGAGATAGCAGAAGGTAGCAGGCCCTGAGGTTCAACAACGGTTGTGAAAAATCGCTTGGGGGCAAGAATGGCTACAGCATTTTGCAGAACAGTGGCATTTTTATTTTCTGTTTTAAATAGTTTTTCATTTTCTTGTGATGCCTCCTATAACCTCCAACCACTCTGCAAGTCTAGTACACACAATAGCTTTGATTGAGGGGTGCTTTGGGGATGAACAGAGATGTTGCCCAGTGTGAGGGGACGGAAGGATAGGTCAACAATTGCAGGAGCTGTGACTGGCCATTAAGAACAGGCTACACTGGAGAGAAGGCTGAAGCGCGGGCCATCCCAGCTCATGAATGGACATGATGTGACTCCTTTTCATTCAAAATACATTTGAAGAAGGTGAACCTGACAGGAAGGCAAGAGGAAAGCTATTTCCTACAGGGGAAAGGGCTGTACTGGTGGGAGACACTGGGAAACTTGGTTAACATATATATTTAAAAAAGAAACACACATTTCTCTGGTTTGGATGACAACCTCCTACACACACACTCACACACACACACTCACACACACACACACTCACACACACACTCACACACATACACACACACATGCAATTAATCATTCCTATTTCTTGGTTTCCTTAAACTTTTATTTATCTTCTATTATAGAAATTATCCCATTACACTATATTATTTCTGGTATACTCGTATCTGTTTTTAGACTTGTGAACTTTTTCTTTGTATCTTTGACCTGTGCCTGGCATGTGTTACGAAGTATTTGCTGAATGAATATTTGAATAACTGACTATTACACATATTAGTTAACAGGATGGAACCCTGAGTCACTCAGCAAAATCAAGTCTCATTTATCATCAAGGGGCTGATGCCAGTTTTGTTCTTACTTTTCTGCTCGTCTCTGAGGTATGTAGATGAACCCTGGACTTCAGGAAGCATGAATTTTGCGATGACCCACACTGGAATCCGTAATACTCCTCCACGTCCTGTGGCTTCTGGCTGAGGAGGAGGTGTGGACAGGTTGGTGTGGGCATGTCACTGTCACTGGGCCTGGCAGAGCTGGCTCAGCTGCATTGCCCGATATATAGGGGTCAGCTTCTCTCCAAGGGCAGCAATGGCCTGTGAGTAAGAAGAGTGGGCATTCGAGTGGGCATGGCATTTGAGTCATCTGGCAAGTGCCTGAAGGCTCCCATCCCACAGCTTCCCCACTGAGCTTTCCATTTCCTGTCATAGTACCCAAAATTCTGTCATCATTAACTATTCATACTTTTGAGTATTTTGGATTCCAATTATTGAGTGTTTTCTTTACTTGGTATCTGTGTAGGATTCTGCAATATGGGGCAGGGGGATAGGTAAAGAAGACAGAAAAAGAAATGGGAAAGAGATATAAAAAGACTTGGTGTCTCTTCTAGTGGTCCCAGTGCAGGACGATATTTTCCAGAATACTCTTAGCTCTTCCAAAGTTAAACACACAACACTGAAAAGCCCAGCAGGTCAGGACTTAAAACACATCTTAAGAAAAAAAAAAATATATATATATATATATATATATTTATTTGGCTGCACCAAGTCTTAATTGCAGAACGTGTGACCCTCAGTCTTTGTTGAGGCACGTGGGATTTTTCAGCTGTGGCATGTGAACTCTTAGTTGCAGCATGTGGGATCTAGTTCCCTGACCAGGCACCAAACCCAGGCCCCCTGCATTGGGGGCTTGGAGTCTTAGTTACTGGACCACAAGGGAAGTCCCTCACAACACATATTCTTCAATACATACTTTCTCTCTCAGAAACATAGCACCTGAAAACTCAAGTACTGAAGAAATAAGAAAGGGCTTCCTTGGTGGCTCAGTGGTAAAGAATCTACCTGCCAATGCAGGAGATATGGGTTTGACCCCTAGGCTTGGAAGACGCCACATGCTGAGGAGCAACTAAGCCCATGCACCACGACTAAGCATGTGCTATAGGGCCCAGGAGCTGCAACTGCTGAAGCCAGAGCAGCCTAGAGCCTGTGCTCTGCAACAAGAGAAGCCTCCACGATGAGAAGCATGTGCACTGCAAGGAAGAGTAGCCCCTGCTCACCACAGAAAGAAAAGCCAGAACGAAACATCAAAGGCCCAGCACAGCCAAAAATAAATAAACACAGTTATATGTGTGTGTGTGTGTGTGTGTGTGTGTGTGTATAAAGAAGAGAGAAGGAGAACATCAAAACAAAAGTATGTTGCTCCGGATGGTACTGTGACCTTGGTAATGCCCCAGGTCCTCTTTTCTAGACACCCTTCTCCATCCAAATAAGACCTAGAATGTGAAGAAGGATTCTTTTCTAGATGAAGACTAAGGACATAAAAGGAAACACAAGACTGAATTTCTTAATTCCAAATTGGAATGTTGGTTCTGACATATATGTAAATTTGTCCTATGAAGTCTAAGAAAGGAAAATAAATTGCCTTTAGTTTACATATAATAAATTTCCTTTATTAATGGATTTAACTTTATTGACTCCTGGTCCGGGAGAGCGGGGCTGTTAATCAAGTTATCCACTGTGCCAAGACCACTTCTGGAGCTTCTGCTTTTAACCACCCAGACCACAATCATATGCACAGGCCCTGAAATCTGCATTTCTTTGCCTTCTGTGACCAGCATGAATTGGTGATTTGTTGTGTTTTCTCTTTTCATTGTAAACAAATACTCACTTTCGTACCTAATTTTGCATCTGTGGTTTTGTGTTCCTCTTCATCAAAAAGGTCCCCATGTTCTTTAAGTTTCAACATCCACAAGTTGGATCTGCCTTTTCATGCATCTACCATGGACAGAAGAGCCTGGCAGCTTACAGTTCATGGGGTCGCCGAGAGCCGGACGCGACTGAGCAACTAAGCACAGCACAGCACTCGTGCAGTGCACGTGCTCAATGTGCATAATTACAAAAGGAAATCTCAATTAATGACGATCCTGATAACTATGATTCTTAATTAACCAGAATGTTGTCGGCATAATGCTCTCAGATCCAAGTCATGAGACTGGAATTTAAAAAAAAGGCTGATAGTGGGGATTTCAAATCCTAGAAATGTAGCAAGTGTCCCACATGGTCCCAAATCTTTTTTCCTCTACATCCACAGAAATGCATGATAACAGCTAACACATAATATTTACTGCAAGCTGGACCCCTTTCAGTCCTCCTTGAGGTGGGTACCCTAACTGAACTCCTCTTAAGGGAAATGAGGCAGAATTTCCCAAAGTTACACCTAATCTATAAGCCATCAGGGGCTCCCCTGATGACTCAGGGGTAAAGAATCTGCTGGCAGTGAGGAAATGCAGGAAATGCTGGTTCGGGTCCAGGGTTTAGGGTCTCCCTCTCTAAGGTATATCACCTGTGCAGATCATTATTTATGTCAGTAATGATGACCCAGTAACACAGAAACAAAATTTTTTACTTTGTCCTCAATTGATAAATACTTCCTATTTCTCTCTGCATTCTGGTTAAAAAAGTTCTGGTTGCTTCACTTTCAGTTCCTCAACTAGAAATGAGAAACATTCCTAGAAACTCAAGATAGCCTGACACATGGTAAGGGATTACAGTGGCCTTCGTGGTGCTCCCAAAGATATCAGTCCTGCACCTTAGAACCTGTGGATGTTATTTTATAACCTTATAACAGATGTGACTACATTAAAGAGTTAGAGATGAGATTATCCAGAATTATCTGGGTGCGTTGTAAACCCAAAAGTGTCTTTTCAAGAGATTAGACATGCACAGAGGAGAGGGTGATATGAAGACAGAGGTGGGGATTAGAGTGATGCAGCCAGAAATGAAGGAACACCAGGAATGCTGGCAGCACCAGAAGCTAGAAGAGGCAAAGGACTAGTTCTCCCCTGGAGCCTGTGCTGCCCGTGTGGCCTGGCTGACACCTTGATTTCAGATTTCTGGCCTCCAGAACCATGAAAGAATACATTTCTGTTGTTTTTAGGTCATGAAAGTTGTGGTAGTTTGTTACAGCAGCAACAGGAAGTTAATACAAGGATCAACACACGGCAGCCTAATAATTAACAGCATAATAATAATCTTAGCTGCCATGCACTGTATCCTTACAATGTGTTGGCTACGCACTCTGTGATATTTATGGCTGAGTAGCATTCCATTGTATATATGTATTGATGGTGCCCTGTTGAGGCACAAAATTTGTCAGTTGATGCCGTTCGATTTATCTATTTTTTCTTTTGTCCCTTGTGCCTTTAGTGTCATATCTAAGAATGTTTTCCCTAAGTCAAAGTCATCAAGATATACTCCTATATTTTCTTCCAAAGAGTTTTATAGTTTAGTTCTCACACTAAGGTCTTTAATTCATTCACAGTTAATATTTGTGTATGTTATGAGATAGGGATCCAAGTCCATCCTTTTGCATGTAGATATCCAGTTTCCTGGCAACATTTATTGAAGAGACTATTCTTTCCTCACTGAATGGCCTTGGCATCCTTGAGAAAAAATAATTTATTATATATGCTAATGGGTTAATTTCTTGACTCTCAATTCCATTCCATTGTTCTATATGTCTGTCCCTATGCCAGTACCACCGTGTTTTGATTGTTGTAGCTTTGTAGTAAGGAGAAGGCAATGGCAACCCATGCCAGTACTCTTGCCTGGAAAATCCCATGGACGGAGGAGCCTGGTGGGCTGCAGTCCATGGGGTTGCTACAAGTCGGACACGACTGAGCGACTTCACATTCACATAAGGTAAATGAAGAAATGGAGGTCACACAGCTGCTATATGGTAGAGCAAGGATATAAACCCAGGTCTGTTCATTCCAAAGGCCATGAACAGAAACAACATATGTACTATACGGTCAATCCCAACACCTTACATTGAAACTTGTTAAACACTCTGAACTTCTTAACAGCCAAACTCCAACAGTCTTTAATGATTTTTCTGTGGCTAAATTTCCTAATTAAACTTTCACTCTTTGCCCATACACCTCTGTTGGTTGTTTCTTGGTCCTTCTTAGCACTACTTTAAAAAATGAGGTACAAACTGCTATTAGCCTATTTTCCAAATGAAGAAAATGAGACACAGAGTTCACTCATTTGTTGGAATTCAATTCCCCCAGAGCCTGACCTGGAAAGCTTTGACCTCATCATTCCTGTAAAAAAAAAAAAAATTTATTTTATTTACTATTTATTTATTTGGTTTCATCAGGATGAGAGATCTTCAATTTTCATTGCAGCACCTTTAGTTCTGACATGTGGGATCTAGTTCCTGGACCAGGGATCAAACCCGGGCCCCCTGTGTTGGAAGCATGGAGTTTTAGCCACTGGACTACCAGTGCAGTCCCTGATTTCATCATTCCTGTATCTACCCCTATAAAATCTTGGTCTGGTTCTGTAAGAAATAGCTGGCAACTTTCAATTTTGTAAGTGCTTTTTAAGTCGAGTAGGTGTACCAGCTCTGTGCACAAAGGTTAATTAAACCACTATAAAATTCAGAAGCAGTCAGGTCTTTGTCTCCAAAGCAATAAAATCACGAAAGATTCCTGTTCAAAATGAAGCTTGTAATACTCTGTTGCCAGCGGGTTGTGAGCATTTTTTCCGTTTTAACAATATGTACTTCTCTCTTCAGAAACATTAGGTCACAAAAGCCAATCTCATCTACATCTTTACAATGTTGTTTATCATCTCTCTGCATGCAGGAGACAGAACCAGTAATGAAGCAGCCAAATTGGATTCTAGGGAGGATTTGTCCTGACTTAGAATATGTTCAGAATCCATTTAAAGCATCTCTGATTTATCATTAAGCCCTTGGAAGCCATTTATCTGGGGCCAGCTTTTCAGGGATAGGATGTCAATTATGTGCCAGTTATTAGGAATTATAACACAGCTGATGAAGTGCGACAATACAGAGTCCACTGGATTTTCAGGAGTTTACAGGACGGTGCTACAGAAGTCAGCAGCTATTCCACGGAAAATGTTTCTGAGCAGAAAGAGGGAGCATGGCAATAAGGAAACAGAGTCTATGCTGCTGCCTGACACCTCTCGTGTGGTCTCTCCGTTGAGCTTATGATGAGTCCCACCCCAACAATTCCTTTCACTTGCCCCTGTACTTGGTTGGCATCTACTCCAGCCCACTCCCTCTCTCCCTCAAGCAGGTTCCATGCAAAACCGGGAGCAGTAATGGAAGGCAGATTGATGCTTGTGGCCAAACAAGGGCAGGTAAAATGCTCAGCCACATCAAGGACACAGTTACATTCTGAAAAGGGCAGGTGGCATGTTAGGCATGTTACCTAATAAGATTTTAGCTGACTCATAAAATCAAAAATACTCTACAAACCATGAATCATAGACTTGCACTCACAGCTGCATCTCCTTGAAGATATTCTGGGTCAGCCTGACCCTTTCCCACATTGTACAGAATAGGCTCTGGGGAAGCTCATGGGAGGGGCAGTGGTGAAGTGTTTTAACCTTGTTGGTGACATCGTCTAAAGTCACCAATATACATAGTGATCTGACCATTATACTTTTGTTATTCTATCCTAAGAAGAAAGAAAAAATGCCCTAGTATTTAAAGATTTATGTGCAAAGGTGCTTGTTGCTCAGTGGTAAAAATCTAGGCAGACAATCTGTATTTCCTACAATAGTAAATGCTTGAAGAATTAATGGGGAAAAAAAACTATGGAATATTATACAGCTATTAAAAAAATGAGTTAGATTTAGATGCATGAACTTGGAAGTATGTCCACATGTTATTAAGTGAAAAAAGTCAGTTGAGGTATAATAAACACAATACTGTATGATCCAGCTTTAAATTACTAGGGCTTTAGTGCCCATAGTAAGAGTATCATATTAACATCATTTGTAAGTCTGAGGAGGGTTCATCAGCTTATCTATAATGCAAAAACAGTTTAATCCTGAATTGGGTTGGTTTCAATCAAGTTGGTGTGAACTTAATAACGCAAGCATGCCTTGCCTACACTTATCTTATGCTGTAATCCTCACAAAGTAAAACTACCTTCTCCCCTCTAGAGAAGTCCCTTAAAGTTCCAATTATGTTGGGGTGTAAGATTGGAGAATAGAATGAAAGAAAGCATTTTACATCTTCCTTTTCAAAACACAATGCCAATGTCTATTCCCAGACCAAATGAGTCTGAATTTCCAGAAGGTTAGGGATGGGAGATGGAGAAGGGGGTCAGAAAGTGTATATGTATCCCAGGTGGTCGCGTTACTCTTTTTTCTCTGTTTTTCTTTCCTCTATTTTGTGACCTAATTGAAAATAACTGTCTTAATGAATATGCCCTCCTTCAATTATCAAGAGGCAGGTGTAATGACGACAGATAGCAGCATTTATCATGTGCCAGACACTGACCTAAGGGTATTAGAATAAACTAATTAATTTAATTCTCACAACAATCTACACAGGAGGTGTTAAGTATGATTATCCCCATTTTACAGATGAGAACAGACAAAGAGTTTAAGAATCATATCTAAGACTCTAGCTACTGGTAGAGCTGCGGTTTAAAACCCAGGATGTCTAGCTTCAGTCTATATGGAGAGATGTAAGCCAGATGCTTTTGAACTCTGGTGTTGGAGAGTCTTTTCCAACACCACAGTTCAAAAGCATCAATTCTTCGGTGCTCAGCCTTCTTCACAGTCCAACTCTCACATCCATACATGACCACAGGAAAAACCATAGCCTTGACTAGACGGACCTTTGTTGGCAAAGTAATGTCTCTGCTTTTCAACATGCTATCTATAACTTTTGGTCATAACTTTTCTTCCAAGGAGTAAGCTTCTTTTGATTTCATGGCTGCAGTCACCATCTGCAGTGATTTTGGAGCCCAAAAGAATAAAGGCTGACACTGTTTCCACTGTTTCCCCATCTATTTGCCATGAAGTGATGGGACCGGATGCCATGATCTTAGTTTTCTGAATGTTGAGCTTTAAGCCAACTTTTTCACTCTCCTCTTTCACTTTCATCAAGAGGCTTTTTAGCTCCTCTTCACTTACTGCCATAAGGGTGGTGTCATCTGCGTATCTGAGGTTATTGATATTTCTCCCAGCAATCTTGATTCCAGCTTGTGCTTCTTCCAGCCCAGCGTTTCTCATGATGTACTCTGCATATAAGCTAAATTATCAGTGTAACAATATACAGCCCTGACATACTCCTTTTCCTATTTGGAACCAGTCTGTTGTTCCATGTCCAGTTCTAACTGTTGCTTCCTGACCTGCATATAGGTTTCTCAAGAAGCAGGTCAGTTGGTCTGGTATTCCCATCTCTTTCAGAATTTTCCACAGTTTGTTGTGATCCACATAGTCAAAGGCTTTGGCATAGCCAATAAAGCAGAAATAAGTCCCTTGGACTGCAAGGAGTTCTAATCAGTCCATTCTGAAGGAGATCAGCCCTGGGATTTCTTTGGAAGGAATGATGCTAAAGCTGAAACTCCAGTACTTTGGCCACCTCATGAGAAGAATTGACTCACTGGAAAAGACTCTGATGCTGGGAGGGATTGTGGGTAGGAGAAGGGGACAACAGAGGATGAGATGGCTGGATGGCATCACTGACTCGATGGACATGAGTCTAAGTGAACTCCGGGAGTTGGTGATGGACAGGGAGGCCTGGCATGCTGCGATTCATGGGGTCGCAAAGAATCGGACACGACTGAGCGACTGAACTGAACTGAACAGTTGGAGAAGACTCCTGAGAGTCCCTTGGACTGCAAGGAGATCCAACAAGTCCATCCTAAATGAGATCAGTCCTGGGTGTTCATTGGAAGGACTGATATTGAAGCTGAAACGCCAATACTTTGGCCACCTGATGCGAAGAGATGACTCATTTGAAAAAACCCCAATGCTGGGAGGGATTGAGGACAGGAGGAAAAGGGAACAACAGAGGATGAGATGGCTGGATGGCATCACCAACTCGATGGATATGGGTTTGGGTGGACTCCAGGAGTTGGTGATGGACAGGGAGGCGTGGTGTGCTGTGGTTCATGGGGTCGCAAAGAGTCGGACAAGACTGAGGGATTGGACTGAACTGAACTGAAGCCAGACCAAATGAAATAGGCCTGGCTCATGTGCTCAATAAAGCATTTTTATGCCCATATTTCTCATGGATCTTGTCACTTGGGTGAGACCCAAAGAATTGTTCTACTTCTCAGAGCTCACCCTTGCTAAACTCCTCATCAGTGAATTGCACTTGCCTTTTGAATTGTTCACTGTATCTGGAGAAATGATTCTGAGAAAATACTCTCTACTGTTTCTCTCTTTCCTCCCTCAGTCCTGCCCTTGCTATGGAAATAGGCTCCTTTCAAAAGCAGAGAACTCTATTGTCACCCATTAAAAGTCTGCGCAAAAACGAGCCAAAATCTCATAATGTCTAGTTCTTTACCATGTTCCTAATAGTCATCACTTTCCAGATCTGTCTTTAAACTTAACCCAAGGACTAGCTTGCCTTGAAATTCTTTGCTTAGGGGAGGAGGAGGTGGTGAAGAAGACAGGCATATAAGTGTTCTTTTCTCTAAACATGGTTTCTTCTCAGCCTAAAATATGGAAATTAAGTCTTTCTTGACTTCAAGAATTATGATGTTGTGGGAAGAAAAATTCCTAAGAGTTAAGGGCCAGTTCTGTCACTTTGTAACAGTATCTCTTCAACCAAATCACTTAACTTTTTGAACTTCAATTTCAGCATTTGTAAAATGGGGCCAGTAATTTCTGCTGTACTTACTTTACAAGGTGATTGTGCCTGTCCAAACAAGAATCCCTCTCTTCTGACTGAATGTCCATGGTGTCCAAACATCAGTCCATCTATCATCCTTTCATTTCTTCATTCTTCAGCACTATGTGTTGTATTTTCCAAGAATTAGATTCCCTGGTGGCTCAGACAGTAAAGAATCTGCCTGCAATGCAGGAGACCCAGATTCAATCCCTGGGTCAAAAAAACTCCCTGGAGAAGGGAATGGCAAACCACTCCAGTATTCTTGCCTGCAGAATTCCATGGACAGAAGAGCCTGGCAGGCTACAGCCCATGGGGTTGCAAAGAGTCAGACATGACTGAGTGACTAACACTTTCATTAAGTGAATTGAAAAGTACATGTCTGTTGCAGCTTACGGTAAGAAGAGAGGCACTCCAGACTGGGACAGGGCATTGAAGACAGAGAAAATGAGGTAATTAAGAGCATGGTATGTGCAGGAACCTACAACGTACCATGATACCGTATTCTGCTTTATAAGCTATTCCAGTTCCTTTGAGGGCAATCACTGTATTTGGTACACACACACACACACACACACACACACACACACACACACACACACACAAAGTTGCTTTATAAGGTCTCCTTAAAACAGAGCCAGTTTTATTAATTCAGGCAGGACTCCCTAGTTAACTTCTTTCATCTCACCTTCTCTCAAGGCCCTTCTGCTAAACTGTACAATAACTGGTGAACAGAAGTAGGCAAGACTTACAAGTGAGGTGGACACCTCAGACAGCCATAGGAAAAGGAATCTGACGTGCTTTAAATCTATGTCAGATACAAAAGTAAATCTTAGGTATTACATACTGCATATAAAATACAGGTTCTACATGGCCTATTTTTGAGGTGTCCAACTTGATACAAGGGGCATGTATTAATAATACTTTGTAGAGTGCTTTTCCATGTACTATTATATTTATCATTGAAGTAAGCTGAAAAGGTAAAAATATAAAACGAAGTGTTAGGTCACTGGTTCTATTTTTTAAACAAGGAACAGAGACTAGAAGCAAGGTGTGGTAGATTACACAGTAAAATCAGCAGCGGGGCCAGAGCTAGCCTTCAGGTTTCCTGGACTCCAAGGTAGAGCTGACTGCCTATCTGAGGCGATTACTGAGCATTCACCTCAGATTACAGAGGGCTTCTATTCTGATAATATTGCTGAAAATTCTAGAAATAACTCATTCATTTATGTATTCATCTCACAAACCCTTAACTGAAGAAAGGCAGTGGACGGTGTCTAGAGCAGAGGCTGGGGCAGTAATCAGAGGTCACCTGCCACCCCATGGCCTTGAAAGCCAAGTTCAGCGTTAGGTCTTTATCTGAGGGTAATGGAAAATCTCTTGAGTTTTATGTAGGGGAATGTCCTGAGCATTTAGCAGCAATCACTCTGGGCTGTGGTGGGCACCGTAGAAACCACCAAATCTTGAAGCAGGAAACCAGTCGGAAGGATGGCAACAAAGCACGTGATCGCCTGCGGCGGCCTAAGAAGCAAAGTGAATGGCTCACATCCAAATGTGTGAACCAAGGTGTCACCGTTTCTTCGAATCTCACTGTTCTGAATTGCTCCTTCTAGGACTACTGCAAATGTGTTTCTGGTAGGAAAACAGTCCCTACTCCTTCTCCTGCTCCTTCTCCAGCCTCCCCTTGTTCCCTGCCCCTGGAACATTCGGGAATGAGAGAGGAATCAGTACGCCGGGGTTTGGTCACAGAGATCAACTGTCCCAACGCCTGGATTCCAGAGCCGGGCCGAGGAGGCCATTCGCAGTATGTAGTAACTTCGCCAGCAGCCTGCTCGTCTCCTAATGAGGTTTCGCCAGGCTCTTTACACTAAGGCCAGGCCTCTCAGTGCCTGGAGCTAGCGCTTTGGCCTTTAAAGCTCCCCTGGCCTCCTCAGAGCCTACCGCCTGCAGAGCAGGTGCACTACCGCTTCTTTTCCCACAAAGCCTCTTGGGGCCAAGGGGCAACCCCGCCCCTACCGCCTCCTGCAGCGCTATTGGCCAACATTCCTGCCACTCATCCGAGGGCCTGGCCGGAAATGGGCTCTCGAGTCCCTTCCTCGTGTTATCCTACCTTTTCTGTTCTTTCTTCCAAGTGCCTCTTTCTGTTTGGAGTAAGGATTCTAGTGCATAAACACTTCCTTTGGAGTCTAACCCTGTGAGATGGACCTGGGAGGGAGATTCCAGTTTTACAGGCAGGAGAAATAAAGAGTCGCAAAGGTTTAAAAACTTTCCGTAGAACCACGTGCTGGGGTTTTAAAACGAGATTTTAATAGTGGTTCCGGACCTGTGTTTTCCATAGCATCGACTCAGTGGTTAAACAGATCTGAGTTTATTTCTTCTTCAGGAAATAAGGAAAATAGTAGCAACCATGCAGAACTGGTGTGAAGAATACACAAAGTAACAAGAGAAGAACCCGGTGTGTGAACTGGTCCGTATAGGCTATGAATGAATTACATAGAAAACAGGTAACTACTGAACCCACCCAGCACCCCCTCAAGTCGTCTGACTTCTAGTCTGGGACTCTTTATGGAAAACCTATGATTCTCAGAAGTCCAGAGAGCTCAGGTTGGCCCAGGGACATGCTCAAGGGCTTCAGTGAGTTCTTACATAGGAGAAACACACTGCTGGAAAATATGTTCCTCCAAGTCAGATGCTAAACACTATTTCTATGACTACTACTGCTACTATAACAGTACATCTTTGGGTTAGTCTCTTCCCAGGCACTGTTTTAAGTACTTTATATTCAATGTCATTTAATCTTAGCAATGACCTGTGAGGTAACATCCTATTATAATTCCCTTTTTACAGGTGAGGTGATTGAGGCACAGAGCATTTAAGTAACTTCTCATGTTTAAAAAGCTAAAAGTTGTTGGAGCTGGATTATACCCAGTCAGTCTAGCTCATAAAGTCACACACATTAATATTTGTGCTATATAAAAGAGCTCTCTTTGATAATTAATACTTTTGTTACTATCTCTAAGATGCCTTTGACTTTTAAAAATTCCCAAAGGGCAGGAAGAAAAAACCAAAAACAATACAGTGAGTGGAACCTAAGTCCTGCGTTATGGAGAGACTATTTGCTGACCGATTATTAGAAACCCATGTGTGGGTGTTGTGTCTGGAAGTGTACTTTAGCTGAGTGCTCTGGACTCTCAAATCTCTCAGTGTCTCTGTGGACATGCCCACTGTGGAAAAAAGGCTGAATGATGTGATTGTAATGGAACGTAGTGGTTATCTTAACTGACCACACAGATACCTGCCAGGAGAACAATGTCTCACTTCCTCGTGATAGTGTTGAAGACTTTCTGAGAAGGTGATAATATCATCCAGTTACCTCACAATCACAAGGACTACTGCAGTGACTGCAAATCCTGTGTGTCTCATTCAACAGATGTCACCAAACAAGGGAAAAAGAAAGACAGGGCAGGAGGTGGGAGCTGGTAGACCTCAAGGGACCAAGGACTCAAACTGAAGATTAAATACTATAAGATGGGAGCAGGGATTTATTTGCCTGACAGACAAAAAGGGCTACTGTCTATAAGGGAAAGCTGGAGGCAGTTTTTCCTGGAAGCCAGGTCAAGTTTCCTGCTAAAGTGACTGACCTCTGTAACTCTGGTGGCCTTGAACTACACAGCACACTTCCATACACAGCCTCTGTAAATCCAGAGCAGTCCTGATTCTTGATAAGAAAAGTACCCAGGTTCTTGGGCTTCACCCCTCTCTCTTCTGCCTTCTGTTCCTCTGCCTTTTCAGGTAAGCCTAGGACATACTAAGTGTGAGGAGGGAGTAGGGATAGTGTGGGGCTTAGGTCCCAAGAGTTCTATTAGTATCCTAAGATGACATCTAGAGTGACCAGAGAAAATGCAGCCTCTGTCAAAGAGGGAAAGAAGTGAAAGTGAAAGTGCTAGTCATTCAGCCGTGTCCCACTCTTTGCGACCCCATGGGCGATAGACCGCTAGGCTTCTCTGTCCATGGAATTCTTCAGGCACGAGTACTGGAGTGGGTTGCCATTTCCTTCTCCAGGAGATCTTCCGACCCAGGAATCAAACCTGGATCTCCTGCATTGTAGGCAGATTCTTTACCATCTGAGCCACCAGGGAAGCCCATCAAAGAGGGAAATCTAGGGCAAATCTGGGAGAGAAATACTGGTTGTGTGATGCTAGTGGTGAACATACAGACACGACAGGAGATGGGGCAAGATGCTGGGAGCCAATGATGCCATTTGCTTAGGAAATGGAATAAAACATGGAATGGTCAATAGAGTCTCAGGCAGACACTGTGGGTTAGATGGTTCAGAGGATAGCTTTGTTCTGTGGGTGCTGGACATGTGAGATGAGGGCAGGGCAGTGGGGTTAAAGGCCCAGAAACAAATAATCAGAAAGTGTGACTCTCATTCCAGGAAAGAAGAGGCTTCACCAAAACCATTATCCATCAAGCCCTTCATCCCGACCACCTGGAGATTCTCATCATGACGTGAATAATATCCACTGCGCTGCTTAGTGTTCGTTCTGAGACATTGATTGTAACATACACTTTGTGTTGGGCTTTTGCTAATTGGCTATAAATGCTAACCTTTTCTAAATGATCCTAAAAATGATTATTTCTGCACCATGTGCCACACATTTATAATCTCAGGGAAAATGGAAGAAGCAGTGGTCTTTGCAGACACTCCTGAATAACTTTGGAGACATAAGCCAGAGAGAAGATCTGGAATGGGATAAGGAAAATAGTCCTCTCTTTTGGAATCTGAAACATTTAAATGTAGACTTTGACGTTCACCTTGGCACCATCATTCATGAGTGGATAAGTATTAGGTTGAGCCACATGAAGTACTGATATTCAATTGTTTTTGATGCACAGAAACAGTAGGTTCATATTACTGAATCTTACAGAATCCTGAGATATAGGATATAATATGGGATATTTCATTTACTTGACTGCAGGGGAGAAAAAACAGGAATTTTGTTTAGGTCTTGGTAAGAGTAAGTATCACTAACTGCAAACAATCCATTAGAAAGAGTCTTGCACTATCTCTAGTTAAAAACACGAGTTTTATTCATTTATTCATTCATTGTAACAATAGCAAAAATCATTGTTGTTGTTCAGTCACTAAGTTATGTCTGACTCTTTGTGACATCATAGACTGTAGCCCTCCAGGCTCCTCTGTCCTCCACTATCTCCTGGAGTTTGCTCAGATTCATGTCCATTGAGTCAGTGATGCTATCTAACCGTCTCATCCTCTGCCGCCAGCTTCTCCTTTTGCCTTCGATCTTTGCCAGCGTCGAGGTCTTTTCCATTGAGTCAGTTCTTTGCATCAGGTGGCCAAAAAGTCGTTGAGCATCTCCTATATCTAGATCACTGTGCTAGAAACAGAACGAAGTGATGGTTCCTGCCCTGCAGGTGCACAGAGAATAGGAATGAAGGAGTAAGGACGATGCAGTGGATGGTGTTATGAAGACAAGTCCTGGGAGAACAGACCAGCACAGAGAAGGAGCAGTGATTTTGGAGAAGGAGCGGTTTGATCATAATCAAAAATTTTGATGTAGGAGAGAGAAATAATGATTAACCAAATGGTTATGACAGTAAACAACACTACTGACAGAACTGGGGAGAGATGACCACATGATTCAAAGAAATAGGTTGTGCTTAAAATGAATTAAATTTGATTAAACCTACAGAAAGGCATTTCTCAAATGACGTTAAGCATTGGAGAATCAGACAGTATGTTGTACTCGTGTTTGTATACCAGGTGTTGAGTCCAAGATAGTGCCTAGCACAGAGTAGGTGCTCAGGAGATGCTGAGCCAAACTGACCTGGAAAAAAAGCTGAAATTGAAATTAACAGCACATTCAAAAGACCCTGTCTTCTCCTCTATTCTTCTTAGTTTGAATTAATGAAATCTCAACCTGTTGCTTAAAATGTTTTACAAGAAAACATGCAATTCAGCCTATCTCAGGGAAGAGGTGCAATTATGTAACCTGTTAATCTGTGCATAAAGAAGATGACAAAAGAATGTCTTGCTTTAGAAGCTTTTTCAGTTCCTTATTTTGAATACATATGACATACTCTGTATAGGTAAGGTGATATGCCAGGCCGAGAAACACAACAATGAATAAGACAAATAAGGCCCCTGCCCTTCAAAGAGCTTAATATTTAATAGATAAAAGTTATCAAACAAATAATTTCTAATAATAATTTGAGTAAATAAAACAGAAAACCAACATTCAGATGCCATGGGAACTGGGGGCCTAGCCTAGTTTGATGGGTGTTGGAAGGGTGTTCAACGTAAGCTTCTTTAAGGAATACACATTCAAGCTGAAATCATATGACAAGGAAGAAAGTGTGTTCTAAGAACAGCACATGTTAGGACATGAAGAAGGGGAGACTCACTTTCTAACAGGTGGGACCATGTTACTATAAGTTAATAATAATAATCTTATATGATTCTCCTGAAGACTAATTGATTTATCGGTCATTTTAGTCCAGAAAATCCTACCTCATGAGAAGGAAAACCACTTCATTCCTTTATTGAGCATATGTTAAATAATTGCTGTGTGTAGCAATTGTGCGAGGTTCTGAACATGAAGAGAGAAAAACCTCATGAAACTCTGGAAGCTCATAGTCTTCTGAGAAAACAGATGAGCCAACCCACCATTACAGGATGGTCATTTCTGTGCTAGAGATGTTACCTGTAGGACACAGGGGAGGTATGGTCGTGTTTGCCTGGGCAAGGCAGGAAGGCGCTCAGACGAAGTAGCCTCCAAAGGATGAGAGCATTGGAGTGGCATTGGAGGAGAAGGTGATGTAATCAGGGAAGAGCAAGTCAGGAGTCATACACAGGGCTGGGAAGGAGAAGAAAGTGTGAAAGGAGGTGGGCAGGGGTTAGATTTTGAAGCATCTTGGAAAGAACTTTTATTTTTAAATGTTTATTTATTTAGTTTATTTTTGGTGGCACTGGATCTTCGCTGCTGTGTGCTGGCTTTCTGCAGCTGCGTTGCATGGACTAATCCTTGTGATGGCTTCTTCTGCTGCAGAGCACAGACTCTAGGGCACACAGGCTTCAGTAGTTGGCAGTTAGAAGGCTCTAGAAGGCAGACTTAGTGGTTGTGGAATCGAGCATGTGGAATCTTCCCAGGTGGGATCAGGGATCGAACACATGTTCCTTACATTGGCAGGCAAATTCTCAACCAATGAACCACCAGGGAAGTCCAGAAAGAACTTTTTATTTTATCATGTAGTCAGTGAGAATTTTGAACAAGGAAGTGGCATCCTTGGCAGGCTGAAATAGTTGAGACCACAGGTGGGAGACCAGTAAGGGGGCAGTTGTTAATCAATAGTCCAAGAAGAGACAATGCCCAGACCTGCTACCAGAGCCATGATTAGGACCTGAGAAGAGGTGAGAGGAGCGGGATGCTCAAGAGATACACATGATGGGCTTTGAGAGTGACTGGAGGTGGGCACAGAAGAGAAAGAGAGATGGGGGCATCTAGATCAACCCCAAGGCTTGTAACTCAGGAACCTAGGCAATCGGAGGCATCCAGACAGACAAGGATACTCCTTATCAGACTCCAGCACAAAATCACCAACAGAGCTGACTTATGAATGGGATGCTGGGGTTCCTGAATCGCCAAGTGTTTTGGATTTTTAGGATTTTAGGTGTTTTTAAAATTTTACATTGAAATTTTGCAAAGAGGACTCTGCAAAAAAAAAAAAAAAAGTCTCAAGAGGAATGAATTCTTTATTTATTAAGTCCCAGCCCTTCAAACACCTCCTCCTATCTGACTCTCCCCAGTTGTATGCTGCTGCTAAGTCGCTTCAGTCATGTCCGGCTCTGTGCGACCCATAGATGGCAGCCCACCAGGCTCCTCCATCTCTGGGATTCTCCAGACAAGAATACTGGAGTGGGTTGCCATTTCCTTCTCCCCCCAGTTGTATAGCTGAAGCAATAACAGCTCCATTACCATCTATAGCCAAACTGCGTAACCACCAGAGGGCAATGAAAATGCCCATAAAGGCACAGAGTAGTAATTATTTTCCCATTAGCATCAGCCACACTCATATCAGCCCAGAACAATTAACATTCCTAACCTCATGGTTAGGCTACAACCTACGCATGTCTTGCAGGAATAGATTGATGAATGTCAAGGGAGGTCTAAGCAGCAATAAGGTAGGCGTGCAGTGAGACCTCTGAGTCCTGGCCATGCCTGGGGAGATCAGCCATGCCATCAGGTGAACAGGCAGTGGAAGAACTCTGTTTTGATTGCCACTGATCTCACCAGTCCCCAGGCAGAAACATCTAATTCAGCTGCTCTTTCTTTGGGTCCCCAGGAAGGGACCATTTGAGTGGAGGAAAAGCAATAGCAGTAATAACACAGCAGGCAGCCCTCCGCATTTATGATTCTTAATTCTGTCCAGCACTAGGCAACCATTCTTTGTGCTTAAAACTACACATCTTTCTACATATAACACCTTATTCTCTGAGGCAATCCACTTTGATTTACAGCGTGCTAAAGGGATATCCATTCTATATATTTCTGTTTAGATCAATCACAATGAAGACCAAACCATTTTGAACCAACAGCCTGATTTAGGAGCCTCTTCTCTGTGTTCTTGTAGCATTCTGTTCTAGTGGATCACAAACGCCATTGCAGTTGCCTATTTGTCCATTTTCCCCTCCAGACTGTGAAATCCTGGAGGCTAGGTACTATATCTTTATGTTTGTAGCCACATGTCTAGCACCTAACACAGCACTCAGCTACATGGACAATACTACATAATTGCTGGCTGGCTGGATGGGTGGGTGAGTGAATGCTTTCCCTAAAATTCAAGCTTTAGCGATTAAAAGTGTGATTATTTGGTTTAAACAGGAAAGACTAATTGAATAGACTTGGCCAGGAAGAATTAGGCAAAATGTGAGATAAAGAGGACTCAATGCATCAGCCTAGAGAGGTCTGATATGGATGAGCCAGGTGCCAGCTGCAGAAGCAAGGCCATTCTTCTCTTCTGGCTAGGAACAGCATGTGGCAGAGGCCCACCCGGGGATCTGAAGAGCAGAATCACATGAGCAAAATTATTGCACAGGCAGCGAAAGGGCATTCTCTCCAAGCAAGTGCTCATGTCTTAAATTGGGTTCCCTTGAAAGCAGATCCTGAGACAAGGACTCTTATCCAAGAGATCTTTTTAGTGAGGGCATTCTCTCTGGAGAAAGGGAGTGTGAGGAGCAGAAGGGAGCAGGGGAAATGCCAGGGTGTGAGCTCAGCTGGAGACTAGCTGCAGCTTTATCACCATGAGCTTTGGAGTTGGTCCCACCTTAGGGCAAAGAGGCTAACTCTTTGTCTCTCTTTATGGGTCCGTCATTGGCTGTGGGCTGTCACTTGAGGGCAAGAAGCCCTATCTGCCTAGTGAACATAGATCTTGTTTTAGTAGACGGCAATCCTCTCCAGGGGCATCTGGGGGTCATTGGTGCTCAACACTCAGAGCTGGTACTTTTATCATACGTGTCATGACTGGTAAAAAATAGTATGGGTGTGATACCAATAGTGTCTCCAAGAAATGGATAGTGTGAAATAATGCTGATCGTAGTTATTGAGCACGTACTATGTGCCAGATGCTATCTTAAATGCTATATATATAAAACATATATATATATGTTTTGTATATATATGCTCATATAATCCTTGGAATTTAGCTATTAGGTAGGCTTTATACCATCACCTATTAGTCCCATTCCCATTGGACTGATGAAGAAACTCAGAAAGCACCATACTTCATGCTTAGAATATTTCCTTCCAGTGTCTACATTTTTATGGATAGAATCAGGATATTACACATCCAACTGGTCTGAATTCCATGCATTCATTCAACTCATGAATCCTACCAGTGCTTTGGAGCAGCTTTTACGTGCCATGCATAGCTGGGCTGGGCTAGGGACATATCAGTGAACTGAATGGCTTGGACCCTGCTCTCAAAGACTAGGACTCGCCTTAGGCCTAGTTCCAATACCCCTGTGATGCAACTAAAAAATATTTTGGGACACCTGTTGTGTACATTCTGTTCTGTGCGTGCATGCTAGGGTCACTTCAGTCGTGTCCTTACTCTTTGTGACCCTTTGGTCCATAGTCTGCCAAGCTCCTCTGTCCGTGGGATTCTCCAGGCAAGAATACTGGAGTGGGTTTCTCTTGTCCTCCTCCAGGGAATCTTCCCAACCCAGGGATCAAATCTGCATCTCTTGTGTTTTCTGCATTGGCAGGCAGGTTCTTTACCACCTGGGAAGTCCCCACATTCTGTTCCATCCAGCTTTAATCAAGAAAGGATATTGACCACAGGCCTCTATAGCAATTTCCTTGAATTCTTTACTTGCAACAGATCGCTAGGTTGGAAAAATCAGTCTTCAAGATCATGTACAACCAAACACTGAAGGTCCCTTCCCTGTGCATGGAAGAGACTGAATTTGGTGAGCTCTAAATCCCCTTCTGGCTCTCACATCCCGGATTCCTTCTTCTGATGACCCACCCTGATTATGGTTATGTCTTTTGTAGGGACTGTGATTGTCAGGTTAATGTGTCGACTTGGCCAGGCTATAGCCCAGTTATCCAAACACTGGTCTAAGTGTCACTTGGGAGGCATTTTGTAGATGTACTTAACATTTTTACTTAAATTGATTTTAAGTAAAGACTATCTTTGGTAATCTGGGTGGCTTTCATCCAGTCAGTTGAAAGGCCTTTACAGCAAAACTGAAGTTTTCCAGAGGAAGAATAAATTCCATCTGCTGACTGTAGCATCAGCTCCCACGTGAGAGTTTCCAGCCTGCTGCTGGCCTGCTGTATGGATTTCAGACTTGCCAGCTGCCCCCATAATCACTTAGGTCAATTCTTTGAAATAATTCTGTATGTGTGTGTGTGTGTGTCTATCTACTTATCTATCTATCTATCTATATATATATATATACACACATGCACACACACATACACATACACTTTCCTGGCTCTTTTTCTCTTGAGAACCCTGGGTGGCGCAGGGAACCAACCACCATGTCTTTTTTTCCTTCTAATGCTGCCTAGTGTGTCTAGCCTTGTGTCTTGTGTGTAGAGTTATGGCTCTCCATCTAGTTACTAGTAGGCAGATGAACACGACTGAGCAACTTCGCGTTCACTTTTCACTTTCATGCATTGGAGAAGGAAATGACAACCCACTCCAGTGTTCTTGCCTGGAGAATCCCAGGGACGGGGGAGCCTGGCGGGCTGCCGTCTATGGGGTCGCACAGAGTCGGACACGACCGAAGCGACTTAGCAGCAGCAGCAGCAGCAGGCAGATGAAAACTATGCTTAAGGAACCAATAAACAAGAGCACAAAAACATAAGAAAAATTCCTCTTAAATTCAACCAACCTGTCCAAAATTTTGCAACCAGAAAATCCAGAATTTTTACACACATGTAAGTTCTGCGTTTTACGCTATAGGTTTTTTCATTTGTTTTAACCTGTACATGGGTGGTAGGGACCATATCTTTTCATGTTAGAGCCTGTAAAGGTATTCATCCTACTTTGTATGTCCCCAAGTAGAATATAAACTCCACAAGGTCAGAGGCCAAGCCTTAGTTTTTCTGTGACCCTATAGTACCTGTAGGGCTTCCCTTGTGGCTCAGATGGTAAAGAATCTGCCTGTAATGCAGGAGACCCTAGGTTGGATCCATGGATCTGGAAGATTCCCCTGGAGAAGGGAATGGCTACTTACTCCATTGTGCCTAGAGAATTCCATGAACAGAGGACTCTGGTGGGCTACAGTCCATAGGGTCAAAAGAGTCTGACATGACTGAGAGTCTAATACTACATACATACACATAGTACCTATAATGGTGCCTAACAGATATTATACATATGGAAGGTGCTGAATAAATCTATTTTTTTTTTCATTTTTTCCCCCTCCAGAATATGCTATCTTTGGGACATGAGAAACAGACTCAGACAAATGCCGTTTTGTTGGTTTTTCAGCAAATCAATTTGCCATCTCCAAGGGAGAGGCTGGCTTTCACTGGTGGCTCAGATGGTAAAGAATCTGACTGCAATGCAGGAGAACAGAGTTTGAGCCCTGGGTTGGGAAGATCCCCCAGAGGAGAAAACCCACTCCGATATTCTTGCCTGGAAAACTTTATGGACAGAGGAGGCTGGCGGGATACAGTCCATGGGGTCACAAAGAGTTGGACACGACTGAGCAACTAACACACAAAGGAGAGGCTGCTTCCTCAATAGAGCTGGAGATTTATGATCTGGAGAGCATTCCAAGACTAGCCCTTCTCTTGTTTCTCTTGTCAGTAGGAAGCTGGGAGTCCAGATGACTGATGTACATCAAACCTTTGCAAGTATTTTACAGAGATTAGTTTTCACAACAACACATGGGAAGCCTGCCCCAAGCCAGCCACAAGCATTGTTGGCAGTAGGAGAGATTACAAGGGACTTTTGCTGGGACTCAGAGTCTAGACTCTTTCTTGGACACTATCTAAAATAGCTGTGTGATATATAAGCAGGACACATCCCATAAATCTTTGACCACAGGTTGGCTGACTATTGACCCCTGGATTATTTACACCCTTGGTGGAGAAAGTGAGGAGAGGTATAGGTTTAGAACAGAGCTCTTTTCAAGGCCACCGAGAGAGCAGTTGTACTTATCACCTTTCTCAGAAATGAACTGGAAACAACTACGATAATTACCCTGGAAGCAGATGTTTGTGTGTCTGGAGTCAGGATGCTGAGTCATCAGAGTAACACCAAGCAAATAAACAGGGCTCTGGAGAAGGACAGACATCCACCATTAGCCCAAGGTTGGTGAGTTCAGCACCAGGCAGGGGCTGCTTATTGCCTGAAAACCTAGCCTGAACCTTCCTCCACGGCCTGAACCATGAGGAACTTTGGCTATTGAACAACACTCAGACTCTTTCTTGAGCACACCCTGGAATAGTGATGTGGAGTATAAACAGCAGGTGTCCAACAAATACATGTTCAAAGGCTGGCTGAGACTTGATCTCTGGATTACTAACACCCTTGATAGAGAAAGCAGAGAAAGATCCAGGTCTTCACACGGTAACTCTAGTTTCTGGTGAGAATTTATCACCTTGAAAAGAGAAAACGTATATTAATTATTTAGAACATTGACTTCAAGTTGAGTCCAGCCTGTGACATGAAACTTCCGTTAACCTGAGGTGTGCACCCTGGGGTCTCTTATCCCTAACCAAAGACAGAAAATATTGTGCACCTTGACTGGCAGAAATAGAGGACAAATCTCAGGACCTGTGAAAAAACATGGGGAAACGCTTCCAGAATGTGCAGATTAAGATGGTCAAGTTATATAACAGCTCTGTGTAGCACTGAAGAGAGAAAAGAGGGAAGCGTGAGGTTGAGATAGACCCCATGTTGAGCCAGCCCCACTAATTCCATCACTGCCTCATGTGTCTCTGCTTCCTGCCCTCCCTCTTCTATCCACTCCCTTCCACGCTGGCAGAGTCAGTCTCTTCATGTCCTCTCCCCACTTAAAGCCTTCGATGTAAACGCCCACATCCTTCCCAGGACACTCAGAAGCTTCCTGAACTAGCGTCATCTCTCCAGCTCCTCAACTTCCCTCCTTGAATTCTTTGGTCACAAACAACTGTTCACATTCCTTTAACTGCTTGCTGTTCTTCTGGTTTCCAGGCCTGAAATACCCTCAACAGACCTTTCAGGAGCTCCCCAACCCCACAAGTTCCAGTCAAATCCGAATCCTGTATCCTCAGTCTGAGTCCATTCATCCTTCCTTGATGCCTCCCCAATAATTTCTATTCCTTATGTACCACTTACTCTAATTACTGATAGAGTGTGTTGTTGTTCAGTGGCTCAATTGTGTCCGACTCTTTGCGACCCCATGGACTGCAGCACATCAGGCTTCCTTGCCCTTCCTATCAATTCTCTCTAGAGTATGAACTCCTCAAAGCCACAGGCAGTGGTTTATTGTTTAAATTCTCAGTGCCTTATTTGGTACCTGTTACTTAATCAGTCCTCAATACATGGGGTTGGACAAATGAATTAAGTAATCAGTTAAGCAACTTAGATCGCCAGGCCTGATGTCCAGCTTGCACTCAGATATTTCTCTCATTCGTTCTTCACTCGCTGCTGCTCCAAGAATTAGCGCTCCCTGCTGTGTTGCCTCAGATTTCCACATATTCTGTATATTCATGGTGGCTACTGAGCATAACCTGTACTCACGGCGCAGCAAGTAAGCTTCCTCAAAACTGTAAAACACCAAGCAAATGAATACGGGATGGTTAATAAATATTATTTCATTTTGTTGACAATTCACCCTATTTTCCAGCCATTTAATTCTGTGCTTTGGAAAAAAAAAAAACAGAGAGAGGACAGAGATAAGCACGGGCAGGATCCAAGGTTGGTCTGAATTCCAGGGAAATCTGCTGGTCAGTGGGGTAGGGACCTGCATGTACTCATTGCCTTCCTGTGGTTATTCTCCATCCACTGCCAGCTCGTGGCCCCCAGATACACGAGGACCTCATTTCCAGGTCCCATTTGGGGAGGGGCTCTTTGGTGATCTCCTGGAAAACAGTCGCAGCCCTCAGCCCAAGAGAGAAGTCTTGTTGGGTGAGGGGAGGGGGTTCTGCTCTTCAGAATAGAATCATGCCTAAACTGAGGCATAATTTGGTTTCATTCAAAATCATGCTAGGGACCTCCCCGGTTCTCCAGTGGTTAAGACTTCACCTTCCGATGCAGGGGTTACAGGTTCAATCCCTGGTCAGGGAGCAAAGATCCCACATGCCTTTGGGCCAAAAAACAAAACATCAAGCGGAAGCAATATTGTAAAAAATTCAATAAACATTTAAAACGGTAAAAAAAAAAAATCATTCTGAACAAACAATAATGACTGAAAGTGTACCATTGTTGTTGTAGCTCCATGAGCAAGATGAACTGAGCGATCAGAGAAGGGTGATTGTCTACCCTCAGAAGGGGAGAAGCGTCAGAACACAGCCAGCTGAAGCCGGGACATGGTGGATAATTTATTAGATGTTGAGTGGCTGTTTCTCTTTTCTAGGCCTTTGTGAGAAAAACATCCAAATGCCACAAGTATATTCCCAGGGAGCCTCAGGGTGGCAGGAGCCCAGGCCGTGGGAACACAATTGCCTCTTTTTTTTTAATTAATAAATTTTTTTATTGAAGGATAATTGCTTTACAGAATTTTTTTGTTTTCTGTCAAACCTCAACATGAATCAGCCATATATACACATATATCCCCTCCCTTTTGAACTTCCCTTCCATCTTCCTCCTCATCCCACCACTCTAGATTGATACAGAGTCCCTGTTTGAGTTTCCTGAGCCATACAGCAAACTCCTGTTGGCTATCTAATTTACATAAGATAATGTAAGTTTCCATGTTACTCTTTGCATACATCTCACCCTCTCCTCCCCTCTCCCCATGTCCATAAGTCTATTCTCTGTCTGTTTCTCCACTGCTGCCCTGTAAATAAATTCTTCAGTGACTTTTTTCTAGTTTCCATATGTATGCATTAGAATACGATATTTATCTTTCTCTTTCTGACTTACTTCAGTCTCTATAGTAGGTTCTAGGTTCATCCCCTTCAATGGAACTGACTCAAATGCATTCCTTTTTATGGCTGAATCATGGAAGAGTTAACTCATTGGAAAAGACTCTGATGCTGGGAGGGATTGGGGGCAGGAGGAGAAGGGGATGACAGAGGATGAGATGGCTGGATGGCATCACTGACTCGATGGACGTGAGTCTGAGTGAATTCTGGGAGTTGGTGATGGACAGGGAGGCTTGGTGTGCTGCAATTCATGGGGTCGCAAAGAGTCGGACACGACTGAATGACTGAGCTGAACTGAATATTCTATTGTGTGTATGTACCACTTCTTTATCCATTCATCTGTGGATGAACATCTAGGTTGCTTCCATGTTCTAGCTATTGTAAATAGTGCTGAAATGAATAGTGGGATACATGTGTCTTTTGCAATATTGGTTTCCTCAGGGTATGTGCCTAGGAGTGGGATTGCTGGGTCATATGGTGGTTTTATTCCTAGTTTTTTAAGGAATCTCCATACCATCTTCCATAGTGGTTGTATCAATTTACATTTCCACCAACAGTGCAATAGCATTCCCATTTCTCACACACCCTTTCTAGAATTTACTGTTTGTAGACTTTTTGTTGATGGCCATTTTGACTGGTATGATATCTCATTGTATTGATTTGCATTTCTCTAATAATGAGCGATGTTGAGCATCTTGTCATGTGTTTGTTAGCCATCTGTATGTTTTTTTTGGAGAAATGTCTGATTAGATCTTTTCCCCACTATTTGATTGGGTTGTTTGTTTTCCTGGGTATTGAGTTGTATGAGCTGCTTATATATTTTGGAAATTAATCCTTTGTCAATTGTTTCATTTGCCATTATTTTCTCCCACTCTGAGGGTTGTCTTTTCCCCTTGCTTATAGTTTCCTTTGCTGTGCAAAAGCTAAGTTAATCAGGTCCCACCTGTTTACTTTTGTTTTTACTTCCATTACTCTAGGAGGTGGGTCATAGAGGATCTTGCTTTGATTTATGTCATCAAGTGTTCTGCCTATGTTTTCCTCTAAGAATTTTATAGTTTCTGGTCTTACATTTAGGTCTTTAATCCATTTTGGGTTTATCTTTGTGTATGGTGTTAGGAAGTATTCTAGTTTCATTCTTTTATATGTAGCTGTCCAGTTTTCCTGGCACTAATTATTGAAGAGGCTGTTTTTGCCCCATTGTATATTCTTGCTGCCTTTGTCAAAAATAAGGTACCCATAGGTGCATGGATTTATTTCTAGGCTTTCTATCTTGTTCCATTGCTCTATATTTCTGTTTTTGTGCCAGTACCATACTGTCTTGATGACTGTAGTTTTATAGTATAATCTGAAGTTAGGAAGGTTGATTCTTCCAGCTCCATTCTTCTTTCTCAAGACTGCTTTGGCTCTTAGGGGGGTTTGTGCTTCCATATGAATTGTGAAATTTTTTGTTCCAGTTCTGTGAACAATGTCATTGGTAATTTAATAGGGATCAAATTGAATCTGTAGATTGCATTTGGTAGTATAGTCATTTTCACAATATTGATTCTTCCTGCCCAGGAATGTAGAATATCTCTCCATCTGTATATGTTGTCTTTGATTTCTTTCATTAGTGTCTTATAATTTTCTGTGTACAGTTCTTTTGTCTCCTTAGGTAAGTTTATTCCTAGATGTTTAGTTCTTTTTGTTGCAGTGGTGAATAGGATTGATTCCTTAACTTTTCTTTCTGAGTTTTCATTGTTAGTATATAGAACTGCAAATGATTTCTGTGTATTGATTTTGTATCCTGCAATTTGGCTAAATTCACTGACTAGCTCTAGTAATTTTCTGATACTATCTTTAAGGTTTTCTATGTACAGTATCATGTCATCTGCAAACGGTGAGAGCTTTATTTCTTTTTTTCCAATCTGGATTCCTTTTATTTCTTTTTCTTCTCTGATTGATGTAGCTAGGACTTCCAGAGCTATGTTAAATAATAGTGGTGAAGGTGGACACCCTTGTCTTGTTCCTGCTCTTAGGGGGAACGTTTTCAGTTTTTCACCATTGAGAATAATGTTTGCTGTAGGCTTATCATATATGGCCTTTACTATATTGAGGTAGGTTCCTTCTATGCCCATTTTTTGAAGAGTTTTAATCATACACAGGTGCTGAATTTTGTCAAAGGCTTTTTATGCATCTATTGAGATGATCATATGGTTTCTATCTTTCAACTTATTAATATGGTGTATCACATTGATTGATTTGTGTATATTGAAGAATCCTTGCATCCCTGGAATAAGCCCAATTTGAACATGGTGTATGAGTTTTTGGATGTGTTGCTGAATTCTGTTTGCTAAAATTTTGTTGAGGATTTTTGCAGCAATGTTCATCAGTGATATTGGCCTGCAGTTTTCATTTTTTCTGTTGTCTTTGTCTGGTTTTGGCATCACAGTGATGTTGGCCTTGTAGAATGAGTTTGGAAGTGTTCCTTCCTCTGCAATTTTTTGAAAGAGTTTTCAAAGGATAGGCATTAGCTCTTTTCTAAATGTTTGATACAGTAATCCTGTGAAGCCATCTGGTTCTTCACTTTTATTTTTTTGGAGATTTTTGATCACAGCTTCAATTTCAGTGCTTATAATTGGGTTGTTCATAATTTCTATTTCTTCTTGGAAGACTGATCTTGGAAGATTGAACTTTTTAAAGAATCTGTCCCTTTTCTCCAGGTTATCCATTTTATTGCTATATAGTTGTTCATAATAGTCTTTATAATCCTTTGTATTTCTGCATTGTCTGTTGTAACCTCTCCTTTTTCATTTCTAATTTTGTTGATTTGATTCTTCTCTCTTTCTTTCTTAATGAGTCTGGCCAAGGGTTTGTCAATTTTGTTTATCATCTCAAAGAACCAACTTTTAGTTTTATTTAGCTTTACAATTGTTTCTTTCATTTCTTTTTCATTTATTTCTCCTCAGGTCTGTATGATTTCTTTCCTTCTATTAATTTTGGGGTTTGTGGGGGGGGGGGTTTTGTTGTTGTTCTTTTTCCAGTTGTTTAGGTATAAGGTTAGGCTGTCTATTTGATGTTTTTCTTGTTTCTTGAGGTAGGATTGTATTGCTATAAAATTCCCTTTTAGGACTGCTTTTGCTGCATCCCATAGGTTTTGAGTTGTCATGTTAACATTGTCATTTGTTTCTAGAAATTGTTTGATTTTCCTTTTGATTTCTTCAGTAAACTGTTGGTTATTTAGAAATGTATTGCTTAATCTCCTTGTGTTTGTGTTTCTTAGAGTTTTTCTTGTAATTGATATCTAGTCTCATAGCCTTGTGGTCAGAGAAGATGCTTGATAGGATTTCAGTTTTCTTAAATTTACTGAGGTTTGATTTGTGACCCAAGATGTGGTCTATTCCTGGATAATGTTCCACGTGCACTTGAGAAGAAGGTGTATTCTTCTGCATTTGGATAGAATGTCCTGAAGATAGCAATGAGATCCATCTCATCTAATGTATCATTTAAGACTTGTGTTTCCTTATTCATTTTGTTTGAAGATTGGTCCATTGGTGTGAGTGGGGTGTTAAAGTGTCCTACTATTATTGAGTTACTGTCAATTTCTCCTTTTATGTCTGTTAGTGTTTGTCTTATGTATTGAGGTGCTCCTATGCTGGGTGCATAGATAGTTACAATTGTCATGTCTTCCTCTTGGATTGATCCCTTGATCACTATGTAATGTCCTTTCTTATCTTTTGTAATCTTCTTTAAGGTCTATTTTGTCTGATATGAGAATTGCAACTCCAGCTTTCTTTTGCTTCCCATGTGCATGGAATGTATTTTTCCATCCTCTCACTTTCAGTCTATATGTGTCTTGAGGTCTAAAGTGTGTTTCTTGTAGACAGCATGTATATGGGCCATGTATTTGTATACATTCAGCCAGTCTGTGCCTTTTGGTTGGAACATTTAATCCATTTACATTTGTAGTAATTATTGATGTGTTTGTTTCTATAGCTATTTTCTTAATTGTTTGGGGTTGATTTTGTAGATCTCTTGTCTTCTCTTGTATTTCTTGACTATAGACGTCCCTTTAACATTTGTTGTCAAGCTGGTTTGGTGGTACTGAATTCTCTTAACTTTTGCTTGTCTGAAAAGGTTTTGATTTCTCCACCAATTTTGAATGACATCCTCACCAGGTACAGTAATCTTGGTTGTAGATTTTTTCCTTTCAGTACTTTAAATATATCCTGCCATTCCCTCAGTTTTTGCTGAAAGATTAGCTGTTAAGCATATGGGGTTTCCCTTATATGTTATGTGTTGCTTCTCTCTTGCTGCTTTTAATATTCTTTCTTTGTTTTTAGTCTTTGTTAGTTTGATTAGTATGTGTCTTGGTGTGTTTCTCCTTGAGTTTATCCTGTATGGGTCTCTTTGAACCTCTTGGACTTGATTGACTATTTCTGTTTCCATGTTGGGGAAATTTTCAACTATAATCTCTTAAAAAAAATTCTCATACCCTTTCTTTTTCTCTTCTTCTTCTGGGACCCCTATAATTCGAATGTTGGTGCATTTGATATTGTCCCAGTGGTCTCTGAGACTATCCTCAGTTCTTTTCATTCTTTTTACTTTATTCTGATCTTCAGAAGTTATTTCTACCATTTTATCTTCCAGCTCACTGATTTGTTCTTCTGCTTTAGGTATTCTGCTATTGATTCCTTCCAGAGTACTTTTAATTTCAGTAATTGTGTTGCTTGTCTCTGTATGTTTTATTCTTTAATTCTTCTAGGTCTATATTAATTAATTTTTGCATTTTCTTCATTTTATTTTCAGGTTTTTAATCATCTTTACTATCAATATTCTGAATTCTTTTTCAGGTAGTTTACCCATTTCCTTTTCATTTATTTGGGCTTGTGTGTTTCTAGTTTGTTCCTTCATTTGTGTAGTATTTTTCCACCTTTTTTTTTTTTAAACTTATTGTGTTTGAGGTTTCCTTTTCCCAGGCTTCAAGGTTGAATTTCTTCTTCCTTTTGGTTTCTGCCCACCCAAGGTTGGTCCAGTGGTTTGTGTAAGTGTCCTATGGGGTGAGATTTGTGTTGAGTTTTTTTGTTTGTTTTTTTTGTTTGTTTTTCCTCTGATGGGCAAGGCTGAGTGAGGTGGTAATCCTGTCTGCTGATGATTGGGTTTGTATTTTTGTTTTGTTTATTGTTTAGATGAGGGTGCACAGGGTGCTACTGGTGGTTGGGTGATGCTGGGTCTTGTTTTCAAATGGTTTCCTTTGTGTGAGTTCTCACTATCTGATACTCCCTAGGGTTAGTTCTCTGGTGGCCTAGGGTCTTGGAGTCAGTGCCCCTGTTTTGAAGGCTCAGGGCTTTATCTCTGATCAGGAATGAAGATTCCACTAGTGGCTTGTTATGGCATTGAGTGAGACTAAAACAAATACTCAAGAAGGAGAAACCAAAGATGAATCCCAGAGAAATGGCAGTTACTAAATCTGGCAAATAATAATTAAAATAATGCAATATACACATATACACCCTTATGCAAAGTCAAAACAGTCCAACTAAAATAAAGTACAATAGATTGACTTGGTGAACAAAGGAAATAAAAAATCACTTTTATCTGTTAAGGACAAAACTAACTAAAGCACAAACCAGAAAGCAAAACGAAAGGAAGGTGTCAAGTGGGGAATAAAGCCATGAAAATAAAACTAACAAATACGTTGAGAGGAAAGGAAAGAAAGAAAAGAAAGAAAGAATAGATATGCAAAGTTAAATAGAGGTAGATGAAGAAGCTTTATATACATTAAAGATTAACTGCAAGGGGAAAAGAACAGTAGGAAAGGCAAATGAAGGAATAAATGTAGAAAAAATATGATAGGTTTAAAAAAACTAAAAATTAACTATAAAAAAGAGAAAAGAAAAAAAAGGAAGAAGAAAGAAAAAAAGGAAAACTCCACAGAACTGCAAAAGCCCAACATAGAGGCAGAGGTTTATAACAACAGTAAAAAGTGTGACTGAATATACACATATACATATACACCCCTGAGCAAAATCAAAACAGTCCAACAAAAATATAGTAGATTGACCTGGTGAAGAAAGGAAACCAAAAGTTATAACTATCAGTTAAGATCAGAGCTAACTAAAGCACAAACTGGAAAACAAATCAAAGCAAGGTGCCAATTGGAGAATAAAGCAATGAAAGTAAAACTAACAAATATGTTGAGACAAAATGAAAGAAAGAAAAGAAAGAATAGATATAGAAAGTTAAATAGAGGTAGAGATTTATATACATTAAAGATTAACTGTAAGGTGAAAAGAACAGTAGAAAAAGCAAACAAATGAATAAATGTAGAAAAAATAATAATAGGTTTAAAAATTAAAACTAAAAATACAAACAAAAAAAGGAAAACACCACAAAACTGCAGAAGCCCAACATAGAGGCAGGGTTTATAACAACAATAAAAAATGTGACTGAGGAAAAAAAGAAAAGCTCAAAAGCTTAATTAGATTTCATAGTGCCAATAAAATCAACAACTACAATAGAGGTGGAAAAAAGGGATGGGGGGGCAGAATCCAAAAGAATCTATAAAACAAGTCAAAACATAAGAGTAATAAATGTTTTTCTTGAGTCACTGCTGTCAGAGTCCTTTCCCTCCCTGGGAGTCACAGTCCACCTCACCTCTCTAGGACGCCCTCCAACACTGTGCTGGTCTCTGGACCTGTTGTGGGGACAGCTCAGATTCTAATCTGGTCCTACTCCTGTGTGTTCTTGCCTCCAATGTCCACAGCTATCAGAACTAGTGTGTTTTCTTTTGTGGGTGCTCTCAATGTCCTTTTATATAACCCATAGACACAGAGTCTGCCTAGTTGATCATGTGGATTTAACCTGCAGCTTGTACAGCTGGTGGGAAGGTTTTGGGTCTTCTTCCTTAGCCACATTGCCCCTGGGTTTCAATTGTGGTTTTATTTCCACCTCTGGATATGGGCTGTCCACTGGGGTTTACTCCTGAGGCTGCCCTGGAGGACTTGGGTTTGCCCCTGTGAGGACCAGGTGTGGAGGTGGTGCTGCTGCTTGGGTCGCAGGGGTTCTGGCAGCACCAGCTACTCAGGGGAGTTGGTGGCTAGGGCAGCAGGAAATATAGTGCTCTGGAAGGGTATGGCAACCAGTATTGGCCAATACGCTCCAGTATTCTTGCCTGGAGAAGCCCCCTGACAAAGAAGCCTGGCAGGCTGCAGTCTACAGGGAAAAAATTGGACATGACTGAAGCAACCCTGCGTGCATAGATGCAAGATTGCAAGATTTTTGTGGCAGCTCTGCCCCAGTGAGAGTTGAGCGTGAAGGTAGCACAGCTGCTTGGCGTGTGGGGACCGTGGTGGCGCCAAGTGTGCAGGGACAGGACTGCCTCCACCGCAGGAGCTATGGCCCTATCAGAGTCTTTTTTTCAAGCCTCTTGTAGCTGCCGATCAGAAGGCCTCTTTGGCCAGTCTTTCTCCACAGCTCCACCTGTTCAGGCACTTAAAGGGCTTCCTTGCCTGGGGTCCTTCTCTGTTGTTTGTGGCATCAGGCACATAGAGGGGCCCCTCGCCTGGGGTCCTACTCTGTAGTTCAGCATGTCAGGCACTTAAAGGGGCACCCTGTGTGGGGTCCTACACTGTAGTTCAGTGTGTCGGTCCTTCCATGGGCCAGCCTCTATTGTTCAGCTGCCCATGCTGGCATGTGGGGAGAGAGACTCTATGGTGATGGCTCCACCCCCTACGCATGACTCAGCAGTATCGCCTTGCTTCCATGGCTGCCCAGCTTTCCTCCACAAGCATTTTCCAGCACGATATCCTCCTTCACATCCCCTTGATCCGTCTCTCTGCAGTCAACAGCGGCCCTCGCCCTGGGATTGCTCCACAATCCCTAAACTCCACCTGCATCCCTGTCTAGAGTATGTATGGCTGTGGCAAGGACTGTCTGATTCTCATTCCATTCAGGCTGCCACAGCTCAGCTGTTTCCATCTCAGCCTTAAATGTTTCTCCTCTGACTCAGACATTTGCCGATGTGGGAATCAGACTCCTGCTTCAGGTCCAGTCCTACTAACACTGCTGCTTTTCCCCCTAGTTCCTTTGTCCTACCAAGTTTTGTGTCTATATATTTTCTTTACCACCGGTCAGGGACTCCTGTCTGCTCTCAGCTGGGGTTCTGCATGCCCCTCTGTGTCTGAGGTTATATTCCTGATGTATCCATAGAGAGAGATGTATTCCATGTCCACCTACTCCTCCGCCATCTTGTTCCCTCCCAGACTTGCCTTTTATCTGCTCTGCTTTGGGCTTTATCAAATCCTCCTGCTTCTAGGGCATCCTGAAGCAGAAGCGTTCGTGGTGTTCCAACACTGGGCCCACTTCTGCTGGCACTGCCAGGGGCCCAGGAGCCTGAGGGACCACAGAGGCTCCCAGCCTGTCCTCTTCCTCCCAGGCCTCAGGGCCTGTGCTGGCCACTCCTCTGATAAGCCCTGATCTGGCTTCTTGCTAAGTTCTTTGGAGACTCTCACTCTGTCTCTTTTCATTCTGGACTGGTTTTGTCTGGGCTCTGGGCCCATGGGAGACTTGCAGGGTTAATAATAAACAAGTAGTCATGGAAATATGAATTTTTCCCCCTTAAAGAAGAGTGGTGGGGCTTAAAAGCTTTTGTAGGACTCAGCATCCACTTGTCCATCTCTTTATCCATTCACTCTTCCAGGAAAACACTATTGTATTCAGTCTGCTCAGAAAATAGGGAGATTTTGCCCAGAGGTAGCTCAGCGCCGAGAATACAGACCAGAAACCACATAAATACCATGGGTGCTTAGAAGGGCAGAGATCATAGCCCTCTACCATCAGCTGGGTGAGGGGCGGGGGAGTGTCCTAAGGAGGAATGAAGACACCCATACTCTCCCCCAGTGACCAAGCAACAGCTGATCCATGTGGTTTCGGCTTCCCAGGAAGATTTGAAAAAGTGAAATCTACTGTTGCCAGTGGGGCCTCCCAGGTGGTTCAGTGGTAAAGAACCCATCTACCAATGCAGTTGATTCCTGGGTTGGGAAGATCCCTGGAGAAGGAAACAACAACCCACTCTAGTATTCTTGCCTGAAAAATCCTACAGAGGAGCCTGGCGGGTTACAGTGCATAGGGTCACAAAAGAATCAGACGTGACTTAGCGGCTACAGAGCAGCACCACTGTTGCTGGTGGTCGGTCATATGGAAGACATTCTGAAATCTTTGGTGATCAGCAGAAGCTGGTGATTATCAGAGACATTCAGGGTTCTCTATGTTGCCCCTGCCTTCCCTCAACCCCAACATTTCTCTCTCTCTCTCACACACATACACACCCCTTCCATTTGCCCAGCAATATGCAGGTATCTGACACATTAGGCTGTTTCATCCCTTTATCCTCATGTTCTGTCTTCCAAGTGGTCTGTCTGCTGAGGCCTCCTGGGTAGGCTCAGAACCCACCTGGTAGACACCTCTGCAGAATCTCCTGGGCGGTGTCAACCACCCCCATCCCTGTGCCTGTCCACACCTCACTCCAGTGTACACATGTGATCATAGCTCTCGCCAGTGAGTACTCATGTAGAGTGCACACTCAGCCTTGACCCTCGGGGCCCAGAAGGAAAGGCCTGAAATGTGTTGGAAAGGAGTCAGTGTTGAATATTCAAGTATCTTCTTGTTAAAACAGTCTTCTTTGTATGTCTCTCATATTCATTCTTTCCCTCATTCAATTTCAGACATCTGCTGAGCACCTACTATGTGCCAGGCACTCAGTTCAACACAACTGTCATGGTTTCTTCCTTTAACAATCTCCTGAAAGCGAAAGTGAAGGTGTTAGTCGCACTGTCGTGTCTGACTCTTTGCGACCTCATGGACTGGAGCCCACCAGGCTCCTCTGTCCATGGGATTCTCCAGGCAAGAATACTGGAGTGGGTTGCCATGCCCCGCTCCAGGCAATCTTCCCAACCCAGGGATTGATCCAAGGTCTCCTGTATTGCAGGCAGATTCTCTACCAACAGCCACCAGGGAAGCCCTTAACCATCTTCTAAGTATTCTTAAAAGAAACTTGAGGCTTGCTCACATAGTGTATGTTCAGGTCTTAAAGTGAGATCAGAGGAAAAAAACATACCATCTTGCATTTACACAAGTGATGTCATGTTTTCTGAAGCATTTTGGAGTCCTTAGGTTAAGAGGTCTTGTGGTTGAGTAAGGAAGTTCACACTCGTGCCCACTCCAGGGAACCTTGGAGGCAACGTGGTTCTACAGTCGGAGCTGTGTGTTTTCTGTGGAGCCAGTGAATGTACTCACCAGCTCCTGATGCCACTTTGAAGCAGGCATGGGTGACAGATGGCATCGGTGCCGCTCAAAGCCTTGTGGGTGGTGCTCAGCCCCTCCTCCGCATCACTCTGACTTCATAGACTGCTTTTCCTCCTTTTCCATCTTTTTCCCATTTACTCTGTGTCCCTTTTTCTCCTTTGCTCTCTTAAAAAAAATTAATTAAAAAAATTTTATTTAATTTTTAAGGGTCTCTTTCCTTTTGCAGTTACTACAAAATATTGGCTATGTTCCCCACGTTATACAATACATCCTGGTAACCTATTTGATGACTTTATCATCTTGTACATACATACCCTCAGGCATTGCTTAGTGTCTGACACTTTGGGCTAAAAATGCTTCCCTCCACTCACAGGCTGAATGAAAGCCCCACCCTGAATGTGGCCCTGGGAGATTGTGGGGGACAGGCAGAAACGGCCCAGCCTCTGTATTCCTTAGGCTGCTGAGGACTCTGCTCCACACCAGCCCCCCTGAGGGCGATCAAGCTCAACCAGCAGCTCAATCTGAGCTGCAAACTAGGAAGGACCTAGGAGAGGGACAGCATTGCTGGATTTGGTTTAAGCAGAAGAACTTGGAAGGTACGCTCGGCTTTGGGCAGGTCAGACCAGGGCCTGGAAATGGAACCTGGGCCTTCTGCTTCAGGTTTCACACGGCTGCAAAGCCAGGCAACAGGAGCAGACGGGCTGTGTTTGCTTCTCATTAGAGGCCTGCAGCAAAGCCGCCTTATCCCAGCAGCAGCTGCCCCAGACCTGCCAAGGGTACAGTGAGTCTTGACTGGCCCCGATTTATTGGAGGAGGAGAGGAGAAAAAGCAGCAGGCCCTAAATGTCAAGGTGAGGAGGAGGGAGGCTCGTCCAAAAAGGGGGTTGGGGAGTGGGAGAATGTTCTCTGGGGTGTAGCACATGGCTGGGATCCTCAGGCCTGGAGCGACCAGGAGCCAATTCAAGTGGGCGGTGGCAGGAATGCAGAGTTGCCTGTAAGCTCAGCACATTAAAAATGTCAAGAACAAGGCAGGGAACAACGCAGGAGAAAGCGTGCCTTCTGCTCTGTGGGAGGCAGGTTACAAAATGTTAGAAGCGCACGTTTGCTTCCACGTGTCTGCCTGGTTGCCAGTGGGGTCCACTGTCTGCTGGACCCAGAAGGACACATGCATCAGTGGCATCCAGGACCCGCTCCCCTTTGGAGAGCCCTGGCTCTGCCTTCCACGCTACTGAGATGTGCTGCTGCATTAAGAGGAATTTAGAGAGCAATGTGGAGCTTCCCCGGAGCCTCAGTGGTAAAGAATCTGCCAGCAATGCAGGAGCCACAGAAGATGCAGATTCAATCCCCGGGTAAGGAAGTTCCCCCAGAGAAGGGCATGATGACCCACTCCAGCATTCTTGCCTGGAGAATTCCATGGACAGAGAAGCCCAGCGGGTCACAGTCCACAGGGTCGAAAAGAGCTGGACACGGCTGAGCGACTGCGTACACGCGCATGCAGAGAGCAAGACGGCGCAGGCCTGCTCAGGAAAGGGAGCGATTATGACGCTGCTCATGCTAAGCCACTTCAGGCACGTCTGACTCTTTGCAACCCTAGGTTCTCTGTTTCTTCCCCACGCAGCCCTGATGCAGGGGCCCTTCCTGGATACACAGGCAGAGAGACTCTTCCAGCTTAAAGAACTCCATCATTGTAGCAGAACCACAGGCTGCCTGTCTGATGACTGAAAAGGAGCCGTGCCCGCCAGGGAATGCACACTGCCACTCTCAGCAGGATCCAGGCTGTGCTGAAAGCCCACTGTATACAAGATGCTCCTGGGAGGCAGAAGCTTGTTAGGAGCCCATGGTCTTAGTTTTCAGGCCTGAAACAGGAATCTGGTTGCCCAGAGCTTTGGGGGGAGATGATTCCTAGAAACACAGTGAAGGATTGGGAAGCAAGATAGAAGAGGGAAGAGCTGAAAAGTTGACGTTTTAAGCAAGTTGCTGCTCAGAGCACTGGGGTCCACTCCCACTGGGATCCTTCTCGAAAACACCTCGATTGTCTTATCAACAGGCAAGGAATCGGGTCATATCCCCCCAGCTCCATTCCTCATTGGTCTTAACCAGTGCCTGTGGTGCTGGAGAAGACTCTTGAGTACCCTGCACTGGAAGGAGATGAAACCAGTCAATCCTAAAGGAAATCAACACTGAATACTCGTTGGAAGAACAGATGCTGAAGCTCCTATACTTCGGCCACCTAATGCGTAGAGCTGATTCTTTAGAAAAGACCCTGATTCTGGGAAAGATTGAAGCCAGGAGGAGAAGGGGGTGACAGAGGATAAGACGGTTGGATGGCATCATTGACTTGATGAACTTGAGCTTGAGCAAGCTCCAGGAGATAGTGAAGGACAGGGAAGTCTAGCTTACTGCAGTCCATGGGGTCGCATAGAGTCAGACACAACCGAGTGACTAACAGCAACAATAAGGACCTTTAGCTCTGGGGCTTTTTTAGGCTGCCCCACTCAGGTGCATGCATGCTGAGTCGCTCAGTCGTGTCCAACTCTTCGACCCCAAGGCCGGCAGAATGCCAGGCTCCTCTGTCTATGGGATTCTCCAGTAGGTTGTCATTTCCTTCTCCAGGGGATCTTCCCAACCCAGGAATCAAACCTACATCTCTTAAGTCTCCTGCATTGGTAGGCGGATTCTTTACCTCAGCAAATTCTCATGGCCAGGGGAAGCCTTCAGGCAAGGGCTGCTGAAGCCTGAGGCAAGAAGCCACAGTGTGTCCTCCAGAAGCTGCAGATGACCTCCAAGGGGATCTGTTCCACTTGTCTTCAACGGCCATCACAGCAGAGCAGCTGGTTGTCACCTGTGAATGCAGGCTGTGTGTGTGTGGTGTGTGTGCACACACACAAGTGCAAACACACACACTCTCCTCCTTGATCCACCTTTCTCTCTTTCAATTCCATCCCTCTCACTACAGCCTCATAAACAGCAAGCACCTAAATGGTCTCAGCCCCTCCAAGTCAGGCAGCCTCGCCTCACTCTACAGTGAGTGGAAGCAGCCCTGACAGCCTCCGGGGCCCGGGCCCCACCGATGGAAGCCCATGCCAGCTTCCAGCCAGCCCCTGCCCAGCTGGAAGGGCCAGAACTTGCGCCGTTTGATGCTTGCTCAAGCCCTGCTGAAGTGCAGCATGGAGTCATGGAAAAAACTGGAACAGATGTCAGGAATTTGAGGTTTCTCAAGTCCACCAGTGATTTGCTTAATTGACCCTAAAGAAGCTAACGAAACTTTCTGAAATTTAGTTTCCCCATCGGTAAAATCGAAGTAATAACACCTGCCTTGTTTACCTCCAAGAGCTGTGTTGGGACTCAAAGGAGCCAACTGTGTCCCTGGAAGCACCTTCATACTTAAGGTGACTCTTGTTCAGCCTTGTGGTCGTGACTTGGCTTTAGCCCCTAAGGCAGGGAGTCTTGCTGGCCGACCTCTCACAGCCTCACCCCCAAGGGCAGCACCTTGTTCTGGAAGGGGAGAATGTCTTCTTGTCTAGACGGGATGAGGCCTTTGTTTGCAGGAGATCCAGGCAGAGCAAGTCTAGGACTTGGCCACTCTCAGAGGTTGCAGTCCCCCATCTGGGGACAGGATAGGGCAGGCGGGCTTGCTTACTGCCTGGGTGAGGCACGACCCCTCCTGTCTCTAAATTTAGTTCTATGTACAGCAGCAAATTCCTGAATTACTGTACAAAGCGGCAGATCAGGCAACACAAATTTTCCCAAACCATGATGGGGACTATCGAAAAGGGCATCTACTGTGATTAGCAAGTGTCATTAAGTCTGACTCAAAGACAACAGAGAATCTAGTGTCAGTTGGACCTGACTCCCGCTATACCCGAGAGGGCTTGTCAGTGGCTCAGGGAGGGCAGGCCCAAGGGGTGATGCCACACACACACACACCCTCCCCCCACCACCCAGGGCTGGAAAAACCAAGGGTTTCAGAAGAGGTCTCAAGGTTTAGCTCACAAATACTAGGGACGAGGCGTGGAGCTGTAACCATGGTAACAATACACATCCTGTTGTTCAGTCTGGACTCAGCCAAGGTCTGGGGGGAGTAGGGGGTGCTGAGTCCTTCTACTGGGCTCTGAAAGAAAAGCTCTTATCATCCTCCAGCTACAAGCAGTGAAAGCAGAGTAATTCTCTGCAACAGGAACATGCTGTTTAGTAGAGAGACTTGGGGGAGCCTCTAGACAGTGCCCAGAATTAATCTGCACATAAATCCCAAGAATGCTCATGCAGAGAAACTACTGCTCCCTCTCATTTATAAGCCAAAAACATCCTCCTGCTGGAACAGAGTTGTTCTTGGCACTTGGGAGTAAATGTGAGGAGAGAATCAAAACACAACGCCTGAGAAAGGCATCCATCAGAAATCTGCAGCCAGGGGCAGGGTGAGTAGTAACAAAGAAAGATGCGTTCGTGGCAGGAACGAAGATTAACTGTACCAGGGAGATGGTTGGTGTTTTGGCTCCTAGAGCAGGGATGGGGCTGCCAGCACCTGAAGGAGAGGCTGGGTCAACAGGGTGCGGAGACACATGGGCTCTTCCTGCCCTTGGCCTCCACTCTGAGGGCTCAGAGGAGGGTCCCTGCCCAGCCACGTGGCGGCCCCAGGTCAGGCTTCTGGAAGCTGAGGCCCCAGACCTGCTGCCTGCTTGTGCCAATCCTGGAAGGACACGCCATCCCCACCTCCGTGAGGCTTCACTGTGTGATGTGAAAGATCAACACAGAAATTAGGGAAACCTGGCAGAGAAAGTCCTCCCTTCCCTCCACCTTCAGTTACACCGGATCTGCCTCCGGGGCCTTTGGCAAGTTTGACAAATGGCAGAAGAATTTGGAAAAATTTCTTCACTGGCCAAGGGGAGCTGATGGCTGGGCATAAACATGCTGCCATGGTTCTTTGTACAGTGGAGGTTTAGAGGCAGGAACAAGTGTCAGATTCTTTTCAACTCTTCCCCCATCTAATCCCTGAGTACTTGTGTGTACACTCCTCACACTTATCTTGTTGTTGTTTAATCCCTAAGTCACGGCCGACTCTTTCTGCCACCCTATGGACTGTAGCCTGCCAGGCTCCTCTGTCCATGGGATTTCCCAGGCAAGAATACTGGAGTGGGCTGCCATTTCCTCCTCCAGGGGATCTTCCTGACCCAGGGATGGAACCTACGTCTCTACTTCTACTACACTGACAGATAGGTTCTTTACCACTCGCCACCTGGGAAGCCTCACGCTGATAGCATCTGGGTGAAGATGGAATTCTGTGCACTGGCAAGAACAGATTCATCGTCAACAGTGTACATTCCAACCAAAGGCATCATTGTGTCCACATGAATCACCCGGCGGGGACAGCTACGCTTGCCCGACTCGGAAACCCTTGACTCACGGGGCACTCATTCAGACTAGTTACCCACTAGTTACGCAAGCATCTTCTCCAAATGCCTCGAAGGAGTATACGAGCTGCTGGCTCATTCTGAGAACACAGGTGGGGAGAGAGGAAGGGTAGACACAATCACCTGCCTGGTATATGGAGAAATTAAGGCTTAAACAAGCCCTCGAGTGAAATGCATAGACATTTATGAGTCAGACTCTTCCCCTGGAGGAGCCAAAATGAGCTATTCTGAATCCTAAGGGGACTATTTTCTTGCCCAACAATTTCATGCAGCTGTTCTAACACAGCCTCAAAACAAGCAAGCTGAAATGCAAGCTCACAGAATTGTATGTTTCTAAACAATTCCCCAGCCCTCACTCAATCTCTGACTCTTTTATTTCGGTTGGATTGACCCTTTCATTGACTTTAGAGACCTCTCAATGCTTCTCTACTCCTGATCTGCTTCCAGTTCTTACGGGCACCTTATTCCTGACATTCATTCCTTCCTGGACCATTGCCTGATCCCTGATGTTGCTCCCACTTTGAACTTCAACCTCACTTTTCCCTTACCTGTACTAGATCCATACACCCTGATGCCTAGAGGTAGGATTGGCAATAGAGCAAATCTCAAGGTTAGGATAAAACTCACCGATGGAGTATAAAATGACCATTTCACCAATCATTTATTGAAACTTACTTCTTATTGAAGTATAGTTGATTTACAATGTTATATTAGTTTCGGGTGTACAACACACTGATTCAATTATTTTTATGGATTTTGTGAGTGACTCTTTGTGACCCTGTGGATTGGAGTCCACCAGGCTTCTCTGCCTAATTTTTCCTGTCCAAAGGCAAGAATACTGGAATGCCATTTCCTATTCCAGAGGGATCTTCCCGACCCAGGGATTGAACCCACGTCTTCTGTGTCTCCTGCATTGGCAGGCAGCTTCTTTACCCATGAGCCACCTGGGAAGCCCTTTTATTGATTACACTCCATTTAAAGGTATTATAAAATATTGGCTATATTCCCTGTGCTGAAAAGCTAACATTTATTGGCTGAATTTTTAGGCCAAATCAAAATATCCTCATGTTAAAATAGCGGCAAAAAAGTGACTTTATTGAAATAGATGCATCCAAAGAGCTGAAAGTCTGGATGTCATCTGCTTCTGGCACCTGACTCTGGTCCTCTTTTGTGCAGCTTTGCCTTCTGTTCCGCTGTATGCGGGGTGTGGTTAGCAGAAGAGGCGCTCGCACCAGAATCCTCTTGTTCCAAGAGAGGACTATGTAGGTGTCACAAATGACACTCCTCCAAAAGCCGAACAGGATGCTAATAGCAGGCCCACGTGTTTCCGCCTCCCCGTGAGGCAGCCTGGGCTGGCATCAGTCCTCTCCCCAAACTCTTTCCTGCCCCCATTCACTCGGGAGCTCTACTTGGGTCAGAAATGCAATTCTCTGACGGTGCCAGACAGCCAGATGATGCTGGGAAAAAAGAAAGCAAAAGCAGATTTCTAAATTAAGCCCAAGCCTCGTTTATAAAAAAAAAAAAAAAAGCCACAGCCTAGCAACATGTTCACAGCTCAGCTTCCCTCTGTGATGAAGCCTCTGTGGCCAGAGCTGAGGATGACACAGTCACTGGGGGCCCTAGGCCCGGCCCCTCCCCATCTGGAAAGTGCTGATGGTGGCATGTTGAGGGCCCAGCCCATCCAAGGGCGGGGCTCCAAAGGAGCAGAGAGGATACAGAGCTTACTGAGGTCCAAAACTTTAATGAAGCCCCTAGACACCTACAGACTCTTGGCAATGAATACACCTGAAATAATAGCAGATGAAGTTGCTTGGGCTGCTCTATTGAAACAGAAGCTGCTCCTTGAGATGGGGGTCTTCTCTTTTCACCACTGGATGCACAGCACCCAACTTGGCACACGGCACACACACAGTACCCAGTCACTAGGTAAGAGAAGACTGGACCGATGTGTGAATAGATGGACAGATTGATGCTGCCTTCCCTTCATCCCTGCTTCCCAAACTCTCCACCCTAATTGAAGTCCAGAATCTCAAGAGAGTCCTAATCTCCTAATTACCGCATGCACCAGAGAGGCAATGTTCCCTAACCTGGATGTTTAAGTCTGAGCCAACAGCTGGGGTGAGCACTTGAGAGGTGATTAAAGGGTGCAGGCTCTGATCGCCCCAGGTGCAGGTGATGTGGCCATCACATATGCAGAGAGGCAAGGGCTGTGAGAAGTGCCCTTGGTAACAATTTTCAGTGTTCCTGAACCTTCATTTATTTTTAAACAGTATCAGCATCAAAGACGAGGTATTGCTAAACAGAAAAACTAGAGCACAAATAGTATTGGGTTGGCCAAAAAGTTCATCTGGGCTTTTTATTAGATTCAATGGAAAAATGGGAATGAAATTATTGGCCAACCCAATACATGAGCTTCTGGTCTGAGTCCTTTTGGAACACAAAAAGTAGAGCTCACAATGCCCTTTGAGTCTCCAAGGGCCAAACTCACAGCCCTCCCAAGTCATGAGATGATTAAGAAAAGCTGGGGTGATCCTGGCACCCAGATCCTCTGAATACTGAAAATTAAGCAATCCTCTGAATCCCGTGAGGATCCCAGTGATGTTGCAGGGGACGGCTCTGACTCCTGGGGGCAGTTGCTCTGTGTTCTCCCCGGTGACCAGAGAGCGGTTGAAGACAGCATGTCAAGATCATAAATCTGCATCTCAGAGCTGGGGCCCGAGGTTTAAAAGATCGGGGAAATTAGCGCAAATTCAAAAATCTGTCTTCCAGCTTCTTTGTCTGACCTGGCCAGAAACAGTAAATGCACATCCATGCTAGCGAGATAAAGGTTCTTAGATAAATTCAGACATATAAGAATATATTACAGTTCTACTTGTGGAATAATCATCTATAATGGACAAGCTATCTAAACAGCATCAAAAGTGGTACAATATCATCCTGCTTCATGTGGTAGCACACAGCAGAGACGCATGAGCCCTCTCAGGGCTCTGAGATCACTTCAGCCCCATGGCACCCCAGAGCACCAGTCGGGAACAGTCAGGATAAGGGAGACGAGCAGTGATCAGATTGGAGATATGACCACCGTGACACAGCCCCAGCAGAGGGTACACACACAGATTGCCCTCAGATCTAGTGTGTGTTGAAAAAGTGTGTTAGTTGTTCAGTCCTGTCTGATCCGTCTGCCAGACTCCTCTGTCCATGGGATTCTCAAGACAAGAATACTGGAATGGATAGCCATTTCCTTCTCCAGGGGATCTTCCCCACCCAGGGCTAGAACCTGGGTCTCCTGAATTGCAGGCAAATTCTTTACCATCTGAGTCACCAGGGAGACCCCAAATCTAGTGTATCTCTTTTTGCAAATTTTGTATATATTTATTTCATTTGGCCACTCTGGGTCTTAACTGTGGAACTCAGGATCTTCAATCTTAGTTGCAGCATGTGGTATCTAGTTCCCTGACCAGGGATTGAACCCTGGGCCTCCGGCGTTGGAAGCTCAGAGTCTTAGCCCCTGGACCACTAGGCAAGTCTCTAATGTATCTCTTGGGTGCCCCAACATTCATGGCATTCACAACCCCAGGCCTCTGCTCCAGTCTGTGTTTCAGGGGTCCCTAACTCTCTATGCCTAGGGCTCCAGCTTCTGAGATGGCTGCTCAGCGATAAGACCCCACTGCCACCCCTCCCCCCACTCTCTGTAGAGTTTCCAGAAATTCATGGAAAGGCTACCCTCTCCAGTATTCTGGCCTCAAGAATTCCATGGACTGTATAGTCCCTGGCGTCGCAAAGAATCAGGCACAACTGAATGACTTTCACTTTCAAGAGAACAGAGTCCAAGACTCAGCTCTGTGACCTAAACTACTTGCAAGCTCAGTTTTCTCATCTATAGAATGGAGAGAATAGGAACTCTGATGCCTGCCTCCCAAGATTGCATAAGGCTGCTCAAATGCCGCACTATTGTGTTCAAATGCATGTCAATCTGCAAGCCGTTGTTCTACATAAAAATGTTTTCTAGATGGTGACTGTCCATAATGAGAAATTTTCCTCTGATATGGGGAGTGAGACTTCCTTTGTCTCTAACTATCGTGGGTCTACCCGGTTCTCAGTGTCCTAGAGCTTGATCCATCCTGGTCAGCATCACAGCTTCTTCTGACCTCTTTGAACTATGGGATCATGGCAATGTGGTCTAAACACACAGGTCTAGACTCTACTCCATTGAAAATCTAAAATCCACAATTCCCCTAGTTTTCTGGTGAAATTAGCAAAGCCTAGACAATGGCACCCCACTCCAGTACTCTTGCCTGGAAAATCCCATGGATGGAGGAACCTGGTGGGCTGCAGTCCATGGGGTCGCCAAGAGTCGGACACGACTGAGCGACTTCACTTTCACTTTCATGCATTGGAGAAGGAAATGGCAACCCACTCCAGTGTTCTTGCCTGGAGAATCCCAGGGACGGGGGAGCCTGGCGGGCTGCCGTCTATGGGGTCGCACAGAGTCGGACACGACTGAAGCGACTTAGTGGCAGCAGGTGAATAAACTCCCTCTGATGACCCAACATTTCAGTTCTTCCCCAAAAGGCACTTCCTGTAATGAGATGGGAGTGTGTAGGTTCCTGTTTCCATTTCTGCTTCCTTGGTGCAGGCTTCCCCAGCATATAGGCAGCGCTGCAGGGTGAGCGATGACCTAATGACTTTGGTCAGGAAGTAATCCTCAATCCCATTCAATCTGCATTCAATTGCTGACCTGAAATTAGTCTTACAAAAACATTAAAAAGATATTTCTGACAATTAAAAAATTCAAAATTCTCTCATTGATAAATTCAGAGAAGCTTGAAAAAATGGGAAGATCTGACAGTTGAGGACCACAATATACCCCATGGTCACAATTATCTGATAAGTGAGGGCCTACCTAGGAAAATGGATAGGAATATTGGTTGTCAGCTTTCAGATCCCATCCTGCTCCATCCTGGTCAGCATCGCAGCTTCCTCTGACCTCTTTGAACTATGGGATCATGGCAATGTGGTCTAAACACACAGGTCCAGACTCTACTCCATTGCAAATCTAAAACTTACAGGCAACCAAATTCATGAACTTAACCTCTCCAAGTCTTGCTTTCTCATCTTTTAAGACAATGTTAAACTAATAGCAATTATTTTTATGTACCAAAAATGCTTTAAACAGTGGCTAGCGCATAACAATCGTCCAATAAATGTCAATGATTCTCCCTCCCCACCCCCCTGACACAAGTAGCTTTGCCATTTTCCATACGTTCCCAGCCCCATGAGCATAATTGTTAACTGTTAGTCTAAGAAGTTCAACAAAATGAGTTTGGCACTTATGGTCCTCTGGGTCAGAGGTGATAACTCAAGTCTGCATCGTTTCCTAGCTTGATTATCCTCAAGTCCCTGCTGAGCTGTCCCTTCTCCCTTTCTGAGAGCTGAGAGCTCTCTCCTCCTGCTGGAGCTCACATGAAACCCGATGGCAGAACACGGGACACACAGCTGTGCTGAGGTCTTCCAACATTTTAGACAGGAAATATAGTCCCCCTAATTGCTTCAAGACATCTCAACTTCTTTCTAATGTTGAGTCTTTCCTGGCCATTTTGCGCTTCAGTCCCCCCTCCACCCCCATCACATCCAAAGAGAAACTCTTTTGAGCCATTCAGTCAACAATCACATGGAAGACATGAATCCATAGGAAAATGAGGAGGTGATTTCCTCGCAGACAGACAGTTGTTTTTAGTAAACCAATGTCTGCTGCTAAGCAAACTTGATGCTGCCTCTTCCACAAGTACAGCTAAATAGAATACTCTGTTATTACCGTGGATTAAGTTGGTGCTCTTGTGAGTCAGAGAAGGTACCAGAGAAAGTTTTACTCAGTCTGTAAATGAGTGTAAAACGCTGCCTAAGAAGCAAAATAGGAGCGGCATGCCTGGGCTGTGTTGTGCAAAGCACAGAATTAGTTTACTCATGCTTGGGGCTTGACACTTGTTTGGGAATTAGCTGTAAAGAGCTGAATTGTTCATTCAGGGCTGAGTGGACAGTCATAGTGTGGGAGACAGTCTCTCTGGTTCTCTCAAGACTACTAATTAAGGTTGTGGTTAGATCTTACACCAGACTAAGGGAGGTCCCGTGGAACTCCCTGGACATGAGGAAAGTCTTTGAGGCAGATTAGATGTCGCAACTGTCAGATCCCACAACACAGTCATTATGCCAAGAATATGAGGTGAACTGTGAGCCAGCCAATCAGAGCAACAGGAAAGTGGGACCATTTCCGACTGCTGCCATCTCCTGACTCCATTTAGAAGAGGTAGGGCCAGGGTGAAGCCAGCCACAAAGTTCCTTTTGCAAAATTTAGCATGCTGGGTGGCTATGCTTCCCATTGCCCAAAGCATGGAAAAATCCCTTGGTGTAATTTCCTAAGCCTCTAAATATATATTTCCTTTAATACCTAAATGTGGTTATTTCAACAAAGCCAATCAATTAACCTAAAGAGCAATATTTAGAGGGAAGAATGTTTGGAGTGGAGATGGGGAATTTCCCCTCAAGTGATAGTCACTCAGTCATGTCTGACTCTTTGGATCCCATGGCCTGGAGCCCACCAGGCTCATCTGTCCATGGAATTCTCCAGGCAAGAATACTGGAGTGGGTTGCCATTTCCTTCTTCACCCCACCCCTCTTTCCCCACAAAATTAATCTCTTTTTTATAACTTCTTCATCATCATCTTTTTGATACTGCAAAGAGTGGAACTAAATTTTTCTTTTGCCTCTATTTAAAAGAAACTATAGTGGAAGAGAAAGAAAGTGGGCTTCCCTGGTGGTTCAGACAGTACAGAAATCTGCTGGCAGATTCTTCTGTCGGAAGATTCCCTGGAGAAGGGAATGGCAACTCACTCCAGTATTCTCGCCTGGAGAATCCCATGGACAGAGGAGCCTAGCGGGCTTGCTAAGAGTCCATCACAAAGAGTTGGACACGACGGCAACTAACCCTTTCTTCATTAAGCTGCTGAAGATAAAACTGCAGGGGGTGCAGATAACACTAGAAGAAGTGTGAAGAACTCCCATGCCCGTCTTTTTTTTCCTTTGCTTGTGCCGGGTCTTCGCTGCTGCTCGGGCTCTCTCTAGTTGTTTCGAGCAGGGGCTGCTCTCCAGTTGCAGAGCACAGACTCTAGGTACACTGGCTTTAATGGTTGTAGCACTTGGGCTCAGTAGTTGTGACTTTCTGGCTCTAAACCACGGGCTCAATAGGTGTGGTGCACCAGGCTTAGCTGTTCTGAGGTATGTGGGATCTTCCTGGATCGGGGATTGAACCTGTGTCTTCTGCATTGGTAGTTGGATTCTTCACCACTGAGCCACTAGGGAAGCCCCCCGTGCCAATTTTTTGACCCTTTGTTCTCCCTTTCTTGTTCCTAATCTCTAAATAAAAACATCACCAAGATCTGAGGCTTCTCACACCAAATCTCCCTGAGTCTCTTCCTTACTGCTATGTCTCATTCCAAGCTACTGTTTCCTCATGCCTGGACCATGAAATGGCCTCTCAAGTAGAAAAAAAATGAGAGGTTTAAAGAGATAACTGCCCTGGGAACGCTACCATACTCTCCTTTGTTGCTGGTATTTAGTTGCTCAGTCGTGTCCTACTCTTTGCTACTCCATGGACTGTGGCCCACCAGGCTCCCCTGTCCATGGGATTTCCCAGGCCAGAACACTGGAGTGGTTGCCATTTCCTTCTCCAGGGGATCTTCTTGACCCAGAGATCAAACCCAGGCCTCCCACATTGCAGGCAGTTTGTTACCACTAAGCCACCTGGGAAGCCCAGGATTGTATTAGACTGACCAGAAAGTTCTTTTGGATTTTCTGTAACATCATATAGGAAAACCCAAATGAACTTTCTGGGCAACCCAATAAAATGACCAGAGCATAACAAAGACTCTGCAAATATTGGCTGTTACTATTCTCCCCAGATGGCACCTGTCATTCTGAGCTGGAGACCGTGCGTGCTTTGCCTAGGCCTTGGCCTTCATCCCATCTGCCACATTGCAGGGCCATGCAGTGAATGCCTGGTAAATATTTGTGGAAACAGTACAACTTCCAGTTACACAACTAGGTAAACATGGCCAGGACAGCGTGGCGGAGGGGGAAGGGCGGAGGGAGGGAGGTGGCTAGAGCTCTCCTCCAATCTCCCAGAGACTGGCCCATGAAGCCAGTGCCAGTCTTTGCCTGGAGGAAGGTCTCAGCTTCCGTCTACATTGGCCGTTGTGCTCAGGATTATGTAAGCAACAGGGAGGAATTCCTTTCTGGCTTCAGGACCTGTAACTGAGAGGGCAGACAGGGCTGGTCATGTGGGCGGGACCACTGTTCACAATGGGATTCCACATTTTTTCTTAAGATACAGTACAGTCTATGGAATATACATGGGATTTGGGGTGAGATGAACTTGCATTCAAGACTATTCCTTTACCTATGGCCATCAGGTAATTTCAGGTAAGGGCAGAATCATTGGGGCAAGACTTCTGGATTTGAATTCTAGCTCCCACAGTTCCCCTCTGGGCTTTGGTTTTTCTCATCTATAAGATGGAAATAATTTCTCCTTCATAGGGTTATTATGAGGACTGAATGAGTTAATCATTGTAAAATTCTTAGAACAGGGCTTGGCATATAATAAGTACAATGTAAAGTAAAACTGTTAGTCATTCAGTTGTGTCTGACTTTTTTCGATCCCGTGGACTGTCACCTGCCAGGCTCTTCTCTCCATGGGATTTCCCAGACAGGTATACTGGATTGGGTTGCCATTTCCTTCTCCAGAGGATCTTCCCTACACAGGGATAGAGGCTGTGTCTCCTGCATTGACAGGCAGATTCTTTATCACTGAGCCTCCAGGGAAGCCCTAAGTACAATGTAAAGTGAAGTGAAAGTCGCTCAGTCGTGTCTGACTCTTTGCGACCCCATGGCCTATACCATTCATGGAATTATCCAGGCAAGAATACTGGAGTGGGTAGCCTTTCCCTTCTCCAGGGATCCCAGGGATCCCAACCCAGGGATCAAACCTAGGTCTCCCACATCGCAGGCAGATTCTTTACCGGCTGAGCCACAAGGGAAACCCAGTACAATGTAATGGTATACCTAATTATCCTGAGCCTCATCAGGAAAAAAAAAAAAAAAAGGATATATGCAGAACACTTGATTCAGTGCCCAGCATATGGCATACTCCCTGTAATTATTATTAGTATTTCTATTATCATCACTTCCTTTTAAGTGGAGGATAATTGGGTTAGCCAAAAAGTTCATTTGGGCTTTTCATAAGATGTAATGGAGAAACCTGAACAAACATTTTGGCCAACTCAATACTTTCCTAGGGCGAACTTAATGGAATAATAGAAACTTTCTTCCAGTGGATGCTTTGGGTCTCTACTGATGTTTGGGAGAGAGAAGGAGTTTTTTCTGTGTGATTCTGAGCCAATCTCTTCCTTGTGCTTTGTCTTCTTTCCTTAATGCTCTGAAAACCTTCCTTATAGACCTAAACATTCAAATGCATGTCTATTTCTCTCATAAGTGAACAAAGGAGGGGTGCATTAATTTTCCTGGACTGCTATACAAAGTACCCCACACTTGGTGGCTTACCACAATAGAAAGTTGTTCTCTTACAGCTCTGGAGTCAGAAGTCTGAAACCAAGGTACTGGCAGGGCCGTCTCCCTCTGAAAACTCTGGGGGAGAATTCTGTGCCTTTTCCACCTTCTGGTGACTCCAGGCATTCCTTGGCTTGCGGGAGCATCACTCCAGTCTCTGTATTCATCTTCACGTGGCCTTCTCCCTCTCTGCATCTCTGTCACAAATCCTCCTCTACCCATCTCTATCAAGGACACCTGTCGTAGGACTTAAGATTCACCCTAAATTCTGGAAGACCTCATCCTGAGATCCTTAATTATATCTGCAGACAATTTTCTCCAAATAGGTTCACATTCACAGGAGTTAGGACATGGATATATCTTTTGGGGCAGCCTTGTCAACCCACTAGGAGAAATAAAAGGACCCTAATGGGTTCTAACTCTTTCACAGATGGCACTAGTGGTAAAGAACTCACCTGCCAATGCAGGAGACATAAGAGACATGGGTTCGATCCCTGGGTTGGGAAGATCCCCTAGAGAAGGTCATGGCAACCCACTCCAGTATTCTTGCCTGGAGACTCCCCATGAACAGAGGAGCCCGGGGGGCTATAGTACATGGGCTTGCAAAGAGTCAGATATGAATGAAGTGACTGAGAACGCACACATGCCCAGGCAATTGGTTCTAAACAGAATTCATCCCTTAGCCTAGCTAGAACCTACACATATCTGCTTTTCCTTTCCCCTGCACATTTGTTCTAGTGTCATCCAGACCTTTTTCATGGAATGTTAACAGACAGAGGGGCAAGCAAGACATCCTGACCAACCAATCAGCTCCTTCCAGGCTCCACTCTGGCCCCTGTCTGCACCTGCTCCCTACCTCAGGATTCGCTGCAGGCAGCATGGTGTACACTGGAGCCCATGAAAGCGTACTCCAGTTGGCCCACCCAGTGGCCTTGCAGACATCCAGGAGAGTCGGATGTCACCCTGGGACCTCGCAGCGCCAGCTTGCCCCAGCTGGCTCTTCCCCAGGGTTGCCTTAGTCACACATCAGGTTTCATAGATGAGGCCAAAGCAGGAGACCCTGGTGAGCTGAAACAAGTAGGAGCAGTGCATCTGGGTCAGAGCAGGAATTATGTTTGCACTTGGACCAAGCAAATAGGCTCAGAGAAGGAATCTAGGTCAAAAGCTTGGCAGACTGGTAGGAAACATGAAGCCTGATACACAAATTAAAATGGAGACTAGCTCTTCATCTGCACAGTCCAGTGCTTGGTTCTCCAAAGTCTAATTGAGGTAGGTCTGTTTCATGTGGCATGTCATATATGGTAAGGGGCAAGCATTTGCTTTAATGCCAGGGTCTACGGATAAAGGGTTAGGACATAGCATGTGACATGTGCTGTGCTTTGTTGCTCAGTCATGTCCAACTTGTTGGGACCCCATGGACTGTAGCCCACCAGGCTCCTCTGTCCATAAGAACTCTCCAGGCATGAATACTGGAGTAGGTTGCTATGTCCTCCTCCAAGGGAATCTTCCCAACCCAGGGAGCAAACCCAGGTTTCCCGCATTGCAGGCAGATTGCATATGATATATATACACAAAATATTAAAAAATAAATTGTCATAAAATGTGGTAACTCTATGTGCAAGTGTTATAAGAGGTCCAGTTCTGCCTTGTGTTAGGGGTCAGGTCATGCTGGGGCACAGAAGAGGAAATATGTGAGTGGGATCTTGAAGAATTCAGTAAGGAGAGTATGGAAAGACAGCCCAGAAAGTACACTGTCTAGTTGACCGAGTGGGAGCCTCTTCCTCTCCTCTTTCTTTGTGTTGATCTTATCCAGAGCCTAGACCTTGCAGCAAAAGAACCTTTTATTTTTAACACAAGAACTATTTCTTTTAAAAAACAAGTGATTAATTTCTATTTGGAGCTGCACTGGGTCTTTGTTGCATATGGGCTTTATTTGCAGCGAGCGGCTGCTACTCTTCATTGCGAGGCAAGGGCTTCTCTGGTTGCAGAGCACAGACTCTAGGTGGTCGGGCTTTAGTTGTTGTGGTGCTCTGGCTTGGTTACCCCTCTGCAGATGCGATCTTCCCAGACCAAGGATTGAACCCATGACCTCTGTGTCAGCAGGCAGATTAGTAACCACTAGACCACCAGGAGAGCCCCTGCACAAGATCTTTTTCTGATCAGCAATCTAAAGACAGATCTCAAGCATGTTCTATGACTGCATCATGGCCCAGGGAAACAACCAACCAGAAAAGCCTCTGGTTGTGAGGAGCTGGTTTGGTGGGTAGCAGAGACCACACATCCACAGCAACTTCTGTCCACGCAGTGAACTCTAGGGTATCAGCATGTTTCAATGATACATCATTATAGAGATTATCAGGTGGCCTGCTTCTATATCTTTCTTTAAAAAAAAAAAATGTTATTTAATTGCCTTATTTTTGGCTGCATGGCAGCATCTTAGTTGCAGCCCGCAGGATCTAAGCTGTGGAGGGCAGCTCTTTGCTCCAGTGTGTGGGACCCACTCTGGTTGTGCTGCATCAGCTCCAGAGTACATGGGCCCAGTAGTTGTGGTCCGTGGGGCTTAGCTGCTCCTGGCTCAGGGAATCTTAGTTCCCCGACCAAAGATCAAACCTGCGTCCCCAGCATTGGAAGGCAGATTCTTAACCACTGCACCACCAGGGAAGCCCATTGGATATCTTTCTTATTAAATTTTTTTCCACTGATGTTTCTTATAGAATGTGTTGTCTCTCAAACCCCAAGAAGGCATTTCTGATGTCAGCCTCTGACAGAAGGGGTGGAAGCTGTCTCTCATTATTCCCTGTTCCATACTTTTTCAGTATTTAATGAATACCTCTTTGAACTTTCTTGGAGGTCTCTTGTAACCCAACGTCTTTATAATTAACTGATATTTTTTAAATTAGAAAATGGGGCATCTTCATGGGGTATTCATTTTATCTAATTATTATCAGGTCACATTTAAGTAATCCAGCTGTGTAGGTAGGTTTAAATGTTTCCCAGTATTAAAACAAATGTGGGTATATTATTCAGCATTTTAAATATATGTGTTTAATGTGTATATATCATAGATATCAGTATTGAATATAAAATTCAAATAAATTTTAGAACCTAAATATTGGACCTCAGAATAATGAAAGAGGCCAGACGTGTGAGTCCACTTACATGACATTCTAATAAAGAGAAGATTATAAGCATAACGTTCATTTCAGTGCTTCCCAGGGGCTAGGAGCAGAGGAAGGAAATTGCAGTGGTACACAAGGAAATCATCCCATCATCTGGGATGACGAAAATGTTCTATATCTTGATTGTGATGATGATTCAGTTCAGTTTAGTTGCTCAGTCGTGTCCAACTCTTTGCGACCCCATGCACTGCAGCACGCCAGGCCTCCCTGTCCATCGCCAACTCCCGGAGTTTATCCAAACTCATGTCCATCGAGTCGGTGATGCCATCCAGCCATCTCATCCTCTGTCGTCCCCTTCTCCTCCTGCCCCCAATCCCTCTCAGCATCAGGGTCTTTCCAATGAGTCAACTCTTCACATGAGGTGGCCAAAGTACTGAAGTTTCAGCTTTAGCATCAGTCCTTCCAAAGAAATCCCAGGGTTGATCTCCTTTAGGATGGACTGGTTGGATCTCCTTGCAGTCCAAGGGACTCTCAAGAGTCTTCTCCAACACCACAGCTCAAAAGCATCAATTCTTTGGTGCTCAGCTTTCTTTACAGTCCAACTCTCACATCCATACACGGCCACAGGAAAAAACAGAGCCTTGACTAGACTGACCTTAGTCGGCAAAGTAATGTCTCTGCTTTTGAATATGCTATCTAGGTTGGTCATAACTTTCCTTCCAAGGACTAAGTGTCTTTTAAGTTCATGGCTGCAGTCACCATCTGCAGGGATTTTGGAGTCCCCCCAAAATAAAGTCTGACACTGTTTCCACCGTTTCCCCGTCTATTTCCCATGAAGTGATGGAACCAGATGCCATGATCTTGTTTTCTGAGTGTTGAGCTTTAAGCCAACTTTTTCACTCTCCTCTTTCACTTTCATCAAGAAGCTTTTTAGTTCCTCTTCACTTTCTGCCTAAGGGTGGTGTCATCTGCATATCTGAGGTTATTGATATTTCTCCCAGCAATCTTGATTCCAGCTTGTGTTTCTTCCAGCCCAGCGTTTCTCATGATGTACTCTGCAGAGAAGTTAAATAAGCAGGATGATAATATGCAGCCTTGACATACTCCTTTTCCTATTTGGAACCAGTCTGTTGTTCCATGTCCAGTTCTAACTGTTGCTTCCTGACCTGCATATAGGTTTCTCAAGAGGCAGGTTGGTGGTCTGGTATGCCCATCTCTTTCAGAATTTTCCACAGTTTATGCTGATTCACACAGTCAAAGGCTATGGCATAGTCAAGAAAGCAGAAATAGATGTTTTACTGGAACTCTCTTGCTTTTTCCATGATCCAGCGGATGTTGGCAGTTTGATCTCTGGTTCCTCTGTCTTTTCTAAAACCAGCTTGAACATCTGAAAGTTCATGGTTCATGTATTGCTGAGGCCTGGCTTGGAGACTTTTGAGCATCACTTTACTAGCATGTGAGATGACCTCAATTGTGCAGTAGTTTGAGCATTCTTTGGCATTGCCTTTCTTTGGGATTGGAATGAAAACTGACCTTTTCCAGTCCTGTGGCCGCTGCTGAGTTTTCCAAATTTGCTGTCATATTGAGTGCAGCACTTTCACAGCATCATCTTCCAGGATTTGAAATAGCTCAACTGGGATTCCATCACCTCCACTAGCTTTGTTCATAATGATGCTTTCTAAGACCCACTTGACTTCACATTCCAGGATGGATGGCTCTAGGTGAGTGATCACACCATTGTGATTATCTGGGTCATGAAGATCTTTTTTGTACATGACTGTATATACTTGTAAAAATGTAATTAGCTATACAATTTAAAAGGATGAATTTTACTTTATGTAAATTACATCTTAATAAACCTGACTTTAAAAAAAAATCAGGTTACTCCAGGCTCCTGGTGCAGGCTAATTCCCTGCTGCATCTACTCTTAAAAAAAAAAAAATTATTCTTTATTTATCTGGCTGTGTCATGTCTTAGTTGTGGCACACGGGATATCCCCGTGCCATGTGAGATCTTTTTTTTTTTAACACAGGCAGCTTTATTTTAGATTATATGAGCTTCTGTTATAAGTGTAAATCAACTGAGTCATCACCATACAGCCCTCTTGCAAACCCTGGGTTTTACTAGTCTGTTGTCAGTATACCCTGCAAGGCAGTGAAGCAGGAACAAGAGGCTTCCACAGGGATGGTTGGCAAGAGCCTCCCACCCAAACCCTGGCCCCTGGGTGTGTGGTTTTAAAGAGATGATCCATGCAGGATCTTTGATTGCATTGCAGACTCTCTGGTTGTCAGTCACAGCTTCAGTAGTTACGGCGCTTGAGCTTTGTTGCCCCCTGGCACGTGGGATCTTTCAAGACCAGGGGTTGAAACACTGTCCCCTTCACTGGCAGGTGGACCCTGAGCCACTGAACCACCAGAGAAGTCCCTGGATCTACCTCTTCATACTTGTTTTTAGGAATACCCAGATAGAAGAGTTTGAATATTATCCATTTAATGTTCTTTTAAAAGGAGGAGTTTTGAGTATGATTCTGAATGAGATTGACCCCAAGATCTTGAACGATTTAAACTTGAACAAGCATTTCAGGAGTAAGAGGTATAGGGCAACTTTAAATACCAACATAGCTACAGACAATATTATAGAGATATGTAATCTTTTATCCCAGCTTTCCTAAACTTCCTTACTTGTGAAATGTTCACTTGTTGCTCTGCATGGATAAGGCAAGTCTATCCATTTCTAGGGGGTTTCCCAGGTGGTGCTAGTGGTAAAGAACCTGTTTGCTAATGCAAAAGACTTAAGAGATGCAGGTTCAATCCCTGGGTCAGGAAGATCCCCTGGAGAAGGGCATGGTAACCCCTCTAGTACTCTTGCTTAGAGAATCCCAAGGACAGAGGAGCCTGGCTGGCTATGGTTCATAGGTCTCCTCTGGGTGGGCTACTCTTTTCTGACTCCATAAGAGTCAGATATGACTGAAGCTACTTAGCATGCATGAAACTGTTTCTAGTAGTACAAGCTTAGGTGGCTAAAACAACAGAAATATCTTTTTTCACAGTTTTGAAAGCTGGAAGACTGAGACCAAGGTGTCAGCAGAGTTGACGTCTTTGGAGCCCTTCCATCTTGGCTTGTAGATGGCCGTCTTCTCCTTATGTCTTCACATTGTCTAGCCTCTATCTGTGTCTGTTCCTGACCTCTTCTTACAGGGACAACCATCATATTGTGTTAGGGCCCACTCTAATGACCTCATGTTAACTTGATTAACTCTTTAAAGGGGACTTCTCAGGTGGCTCAGTGGTAAAGAATCTGCCTGCAAATGCAGGAGATACAGATTCGATCCCATCTGGGTTGGGAAGATTCCCCTGGCAGAGGAAATGGCAACCCACTCCAGTATTCTTGCCTAGGAAATCCCATGGACAGAGGAGCCTGCAGGGCTACAGTCCCTGCGGTTGCAAGAGTCAGACATGACTTGGCGACTAAGCAACAGCTCTTCAAAGACCCAGTCTCCAGACATAGTCACCTTCTCAGGGGTTAGGACCCCAACATATGGATTTGGGGGAAACACAGCTGAGTAGAGAACAGCATGTTTCCACTCCTCCCCCCTCTACCATGCACTCTTACATTCTCAGCCATAGGACCTCTCCCAAGCTATAACCTCTTCCCTTTATTTTCACCTTGGTTACCTCCGTGCTCTGGTCAAACATTTGCAAAAGGTAGAAGGAAACCCCAACACTCTGATACCCTAAAGATGCCCTAACACTCAATGCAGGCCCAGATGGAAAAATACGCCATTTAATATGTTTTTGTTTGTTTGTGTGTGTGTATTTTTACAACTCCTTTCCTCAAAAGGCTATATGGAGAGATTTCCCTGATGGTCCAGTGGTTAATAATCTGTCTTCCAATGCAACGGATGTGGGTTTCATCCCTTGAGGGGAACTAAGATCCCACATGCCACAGGACAGCTAAACCTAGGAGCTGCAATTACTGAGACCACGTGTTGCAAAAAAAAAAAAAAAAAAAAAAAAGAGTTACATGAAGTGGCTTTGAACTCTCAAACTACATTAGGAATGCATCAGACACGTCAAACAGAAAGTACTTCCCAGAGCACACATAGTCTTGCACTTGCTGCCACCACATACACAGATGGTAAGAGACGCTTGACTAGCAAATCAGGCAACAACAGCGCAGCTTTGAACCCCAGCTTCTGCAGCAAGTAGGGATAACTCATGCTCAGACAACAGTCAGATCCCAAAGTAATTAATTTCTGAGCAGCATAATCTTCTCAAGCTGAAAGCACGGGAGACCTCTTGAACTTCTGGCAGAAGGAGCATCAGTGCTGGCTCACCTTCTTTGACCACAAGATGATATTCCCAGGCAGCTCTCAGAGAATTGGAAGCAAATCCAGTGGCCTTTGCGTGGTCCCATAGAACAACAAATGGAAACTTCCATAGCTCAGGCTCTCTTTATAAAAGCAGTGGAGGCAAACTCTGTACTTTATGTTCAACTTTTAAGCAAACAAAATACCACATGATTACCATTCACAACTAATGCTATTAGTAGGACTAAGAAGGGATGAGCCCTGCAAGATTCTGTGTGATACATGAATGAGGATCAGTGAATGACCCAAGATCAGGAAGATAAAATGCAAAGGGGACCCAGACAAGAAAAAAGGCTGAGGAGACTTCCCTTGATGGTGCAGTGGTTAAGAATCTGTCTGACAATGCAAAGGACATGGGACCAATCCCTGGTCCAGGAAGATCCCCTTGCTAAGGGGCAACTAAACCCATGTGCCACAACTACTGAGCCTGCGCTGTAGAGCCCATGCTGTGCAACAAGAGAAATCATTACAATGAGAAGCCTGCGTACCACAACTAGAGAACAGTCTCCGCTTACCGCAACTAGAGAAAGCCCCACGCTCAGCAATGAAGACTCAGGACAGCCAAAAATAAAAAAGGAAGAAAGGAAAAAGGCAGAAACATTCCAGGCTGTAGCATCAAATGGCATAGGATGGGAACTGAATGGTAATCATGTGGTATCAGCTGCTCTTCATTGAGTGGCTCTTATCGTGCAAAGCTGCAATGTGTACTCTGCATGACTCAAGGCCTAGAACAGCACTGCCTTTGCCTCTTATGACCCCTTGTTTGCAGATGAAGAGAGCGAAGCTCTACATGCAGTAAATTAGAAAGTGAAAGTGAAAGTCGCTCAGTTGTATCCGACTCTTTGTGACCCTCTGGACAATATAGTCCATGGAATTCTCCAGGCGAGACTACTTGAGCCTTTACCTTCTCCAGAGGATCTTCCTGACCCAGGAATTGAACTGGGGTCTCTTGCATTGAAGCCAGATACTTTTACCAATTGAGCTATCAGGGAATTAAGAACCCAATGCCAAGTTCTCCCTGATGCTAAACTAATTCTCTCCTGCTATCCACCATAATAGCCCCTTAGTATAGTATTAGTTGCTCAGTTGTGTCCAACTGTTTGCGATCCCGTGGACTGTAGCCCACCAGGCTCCTCTGTCCATGGGATTCTCCAGGCAAGAATACTGGAGTGGGCTGCCATTTTCTTCTCCAGATAATAGCCCCTTACTCATTGGTAGTTCATGGTATTGAGTAGACAGAACAGATTTTTGGTACACAGAACATAGTGTTTTTTTCCTAAATGTAGTTTCAGTTCTTCTCAAGTGGTTGTTTCAATTCTCCTTATAAAGTTTAAAGAAACCATATTCCAGTAGTTCTGCTAAGAAGGTGATGCTTCAAATAGGGGAACACAGATAGACTTTTGCCTTCAAGGCCTTGGTGTCCAGAGAAGGCCAACTTATTAAAGAGTGTAGCTGCATTATTGAAAGCAGTGGCATTTGCCCCTTTCTGCTCATTCACAGCAATTGGGAGGTGTGATTCCTCCATGGAGGAAGTCACTGTCCAGTGGGAGACAAGACAGGCTGGACAAGAAGTACATGGTATATTTGATTACAATGCCTGCAGAGTGATGAACAGGGAGACATAATTCTTGGTTCAGATTGGCAAAGTCAGTTGGAGTAACTGAGAAGCATCTGGAAGGGAAAATATCTGATGAAGGAAAGTAGAGAAGAAGGAGCACTGGGCGATGGCAGTAGTTGCATTTTTGTTTGTTTGACTTGGTTTTCTTTTTTAATGTGTTGGCCATGTCATGGGACATGTGAGATCTTAGTTCCCTGACCAGGAATCAAACCAGCACCGCCTGCAGTGGAAGCGCAGAGTCTTAACTGCTGGACCACCAGGAAAGGCCCCTGTAGTGGCGGCTTTAAGTGCTGTTTGGCCCAAACATGTAAGGGAGCATCTGAGCAAGGATGGGAAGAGCTGGGAAGGCTTCACTCCCTGGGCTGGAGTCTGAAACTTTCAGCCACACCTGCCCTAACTCTGATGCTTTGGCTCTTGAGTCTCCACAGGCTGTGACTCAAACTTGGTGTTTTCTTGGGTGGGGAAGGGGTAGGACAAATGACTAGGTCAGCAGGCAAAAAGGGATGACTGGCAACCATTATATTGCACCCCTGGAGAAGGGGATTCTGCCTCCCTGGCCCGACTTCCCATCTGATTCATGCCACAGCTGTCATGCTGCTTCTGACTCACCCAGGCTAGAAGCCCAAGAACCAGTGCTGACACCTCCGACTCCCTCAGGCATCATATCTGGCCCCAACATGGAGGGATCTTACCCTGAGACTATTTTTAGAACCCATTCCCTAGCTCCACCCCTTGCTTTGGGCCAGGCCCTCATCCTCCTAAACTGGTCTTCCTGTCTCCAGTCTACTTCCTGGAGTCCATTCACTGAACTCCCACCTGTGAGATCTTTCTGAGAAAGAAACCAATGCTGTACTCCCCCATTTCCTGTTGCCATGGCTGTGGTTCTCAACTGGAGGTTCCTCTGAGCTCCACAGACCCAGGAGCAAAATCACACATGCATGACACATGGCAGAGGCCATTAATGATGAGCAAATGACGCACTCCCACACCTTCTACCCTTCCCTGTGGTTAGATTGGGGCATGTGACTTGTTGTTTAGTCGCTAAGTGGTGTCTGACTCTTTAGTGGTTCCATGGACTATAGCCGGCCAGGCTCCTCTGTCTATGGGATTTCCCAGGCAAGAATAAGATCTTCTCAACCCAGGAATCGAACCTGTGTCTCCTGCATTGTCAGGTGGATTCTTTACCCCCGAGCCACTAAGAAACCCAGAATACTAATGCTGTGTCTTGGCATGTCACTGGTGTTATCCAATAAATGGTGAGTACAAGTAACAAGGTCACCTACAGGCTGAGACAGGATGCCTCCTTTGTGCTCTCTCTTCCCCTGATGCAGGGACCTTGGAAGACAATGTTCTCAGTGGCTTTACTGTTACATGAAGGGAGGCTATTTTATAGTGTAGACACAGCTTTTACATGCAGTGGCCCTCACTTGAGCAAAATAACCTCTGTGTCTTAAAACAAGACTTAAGACTTCCCTGGTGGCTCAGACGGTAAAGCATATGTCTACAATGTGGGAGACCTGGGTTCGATCCCTGGGTCGGGAAGATCCCTGGAGAAGGAAATGACAATCCACTCCAGTACGATTGCCTGGAAAATCCCATGGACAGAGGAGCTCGGTAGGCTACAGTCCATGGGGAGGCAAAGAGTCAGGCACGACTGAGCGACTTCACTTTCACTTTCACTTAAAACAATGAGATTTGGTGGTCTTATCTAAGGCAGCAACTGATGTTCTATATCTGACCAACACGTCCCATCATATAGCGCTCTGCGTAAGAAAGTGCCTGTTCTCCTGAACGGTATTTTATCAACTCAGTTTTTGTTTTCTGTTTTTCCTTTTAGATTCTTTTTTTGATGTGGACCATTTTTAAAGTCCTTATTGGATTTGTTACAGTGTTGTTTCTATTTTACGTTTTGGGTTTTGGCCTGGAGGCATGTGGCATCTTAGCTGCCCAACCAGGGATCAAACCTACACCCTTGCCTTGGTAGGCGAAGTTTTTACCACTGGATGGCCAGGGAAGTCCCTTTATCTCATGTTATCTGCTGGATCTCATGGAGATTAGATTACTTTTTTTGAAATAGGAAACAAATTATTTACTTTCTAGCAGAGTTCCAAAGAATAGCAAGGAGAGGAACACATGTACACCCGTGGTGGATTCACAATGAAGTATGGCAAAACCAATACAATATTGTAAAGTACAAAAAAAATTTTTTTTAAATAAAGCCTTCCTCAGTGATCAGTGAAAAGAAATAGAGGAAAACAATAGAATGGGCAAAACTAGAGATCTCTTCAAGAAAATTAGAGGCACCAAGGGAACATTTCATGCAAAGATGGGTTCAATAAAGGACACAAATGGTATGGACCTAACAGAAGCAGATATTAAGAAGAGGTGGCAAGAATACACAGAAGGACTGTACAAAAAAAGATCTTCATGACCCAGGTAATCACAATGGTGTGATCACTCACCTAGAGTCAGACATCCTGGAATGCAAAGTCAAGTGGGCCTTAGGAAGCAACACTATGAACAAAGCTAGTGGGGGTGATGGAATTCCAGCTGAGCTATTTCAAATCCTAAAGGATAATGCTATGAAAGTGCTGCATTCAATATGCCAGTAAATTTGGAAAACCCAGCAGTGGCCATAGGACTATTTTCATTCCAATCCCAATGCCAAAGAATGTTCAAACCACCACACAGTTGCACTCATCTCATTTCAGTTCAGTTGAATTCAGTCGCTCAGTCGTGTCTGACTCTTTGTGACCCATGGACTGCAGCACGCCAGGCTTCCCTGTCCATCACTAACTCCTGGAGCTTACTCAAATTCATATCCATCGAGTCAGTGATGGCATCCAACCATCTCATCCTCTGTTGTCGCTTTCTCCTCCTGCCTTCAACCTTTCCCAGCATCAGGGTCTTTTCAAATGAGTCAGTTCTTCGCATCAGGTGGCCAAAGTATTGGAATTTCAGCTTCAGCATCAGTCGTTCCAATGAATACTCAGGACTGATTTCCTTTAGGATGGACTGGTTGGATCTCCCTGCAGGCCAAGGGACTCTCAAGGGTCTTCTCCAACACCACAGTTCAAAAGCATCAATTCTTCGGCACTCAGCTTTCTTCATAGTTCAACTCTCATAGCCATACATGACTACTGGAAAAAACCATAGCTTTGACTAGATGGACCTTTGTTGACAAAGTAATGTCTCTGCTTTCTAATATTCTGTCTAGGTTGGTCATAGCTTTTCTTCCAAGGAGCAAGCGTCTTTTAATTTCATGGCTCTCATCTCACACGCTAGCAAAGTAATGCTCAAAATTCTCCAAGCAAGTCTTCAGCAGTACGTGAACTGTGAAATTCCAGATGTTCAAGCTGGATTTAGAAAAGGCAGAGACACCAGAGATCAAATCGCCAACATCCGTTGGATCATCAAAAAAGCAAGAGAGTTCCAGAAAAACATCTACTTCTGCTTTATTGACTACGCCAAAGCCTTTGACTATGTTAATAACAACAGACTGTGGAAAATTCTTCAAGAAATGGGAATACAAGACCACCTGACCTGGCTCCTGAGAAATCTGTATGCAGGTCAAGAAGCAACAGTTAGAACCAAACACAGTTCCAAATTGGGAAAGGAGTACATCAAGGCTGTATATTGTCACCCTGCTTATTTAACTTCTATGCAGAGTACATCATGCAAAATGCCAGGCTGGATGAAGCACAAGCTGGAATCAAGATTGCTGGGAGAAATATCTATAATCTCAGATATGCAGATGACACCATCTGTATGGCAGAAAGCAAAGACAAACTAAAGAGCCTCTTGATGAAAATGAAGGAGGAGAGTGAAAAAGTTGGCTTAAAACTCAACATTCAGAAAACTAAGATCATGGCATATGGGTTCCCATCACTTCACGGCAAATAGATGGGGAAACAGTGGAAAGAATGAGAGACTTTATTTTGGGGGCTCCAAAATCACTGCAGATGGTGACTGAAGCCATGAAATTAAAAGACGCTTGCTCTTTGGAAGAAAATTTATGACCAACCTAGACAGCATATTAAAAAGCAGAGACATTACTTTGCCGACAAAGGTCCATCTAGTCAAAGCTATGGTTTTTCCAGTGGTCATGTATGGATGTGACAGCTGGTCCATAAAGGAAGCTGAGCGCCGAAGAATTAACGCTTTTGAACTGTGATGTTGGAGAAAACTCTTGAGAGTCTCTTGGACTGCAAGGAGATCCAACAAGTCCATCCTAAAGGAAATCAGTCCTGAATATTCATTGGAAGGACAGATGTTGAAGCTGAAACTTCAATACTTTGACCAGCGGATGAGAAGAACTGACTCATTGGGAAAGACCTTGATGCTGGGAAAGATTGAAGGTGGGAGGAGAAGGGGATGACAGAGGATGAGATGGTTGGATGGCATCACCGACTCAATGGACATGAGTACTCCTGAGTAAGCTCCAGGAGTTGGTGATGGACGGAGAGGCCTGGTGTGGCGCAGTCCATAGGGTCACCAAGAGTCGAGTTGGACATGACTGAACGACTGAACTAAACTGAATTGTAGGATTAGGGAAGTTCTGAAAAGAAATCTATAAAGTTATGATCCACTGGAAAGGAAGTATAAAAAAGTTCTTAAGAGTGAATATCGGGGACTGCTGGCCTACAGAACAAACTCCAGACATGAAGCTCATGTTAAAGCAGAGAAGACGTGAAAACCTTTGTGATTTTGTTAGCAGTGGCTTCTTGTTGCCCTGTGTTTCAGTTGGCTTGGAGCTTGCTGCTGCTGCTGCTGCTAAGTCACTTCAGTCATGTCCGACTCTGTGCAACCCCATAGACAGCAGCCCACCAGGCTCCCCTGACCCTGGGATCCTCCAGGCAAGAATACTGGAGTGGGTTGCCATTTCCTTCTCCAATGCTTGGAGCTTATTATTTCCCATTGCACATTGCCCTTCTGAGTGAACTTGCCCTTGAAAATAGTCTGTCATCTTCAGCCTGTTCAACTGTGCCTCATCCTTCAAGACCCAGCTGAATTTTCACCTTCTGCACTGAGCTTTCAGATCCTTCAGCCATGACCTCAATCATAGCATCTCTTTCACAATACTGGGGATGTATCTATGCGTGTTTGTCTCTTCACTAAAACACGAACTTCTCCTGCACAAGTTGTGGTTCTTTTTCATCTCTGTGTCCCTGAACCCCTAGAATAGTGCCTGGCACCCAAGATGTGTTCACCAACCACTTTGGGCTACACTTCTAGACACTTCCAGTGAGTTTGCCACATGTGACAATGAATAGACTACATCATTTTATAAAACTTCTCATTTTATGAAATTTCACATTTTTTTACAAATTGAAGGGTTGGGCTGCATCCTGCGAGCCCATTGGCAACATTTTTCTAACAACATTTGCTCACTTCATCTCTCAGTGTCACAGGTAATCCTCAAAATATTTCAAACTTTGTCATTATTGTTATATTTTACAATCGATTTGTAATTGGTGATCTCTGATGTTTACTATGTCTCAGCACAGGCTCAGATGATGGCTAGCCATTTTTAACAATAAAGTATTTTTAAATGAATGCATGTACATTGTTTTATAGACAGACTGCTCTTGCACACTTAACAGACTACTGTATAGCATAGACATAACTTTTATATGCACTGGGAAGCCAAAAATTCATGTGACTTGTTTTACTGCAATATTGGCTTTTATTGCGGTCGTCTGGAGCTGAACCTATATCTTTGAGGTCAGCCTGTAGTGAAATTGTCTAGACCATCACTCATAAAATACATCTACAGTTAAGAATAATCAGTGTTTCAGCATCAAGTTCTTGGCACATATTCAAGGGCTATAAGCCCTAAATTATACATGCCAGGGTGTAAACTACCAATCAAACACCACCTTCCACAATGGAGGACAAACATACAGAGACCCGAGTTTGGTAGAAATTAACAAAACTACAAATGTTACTTGTTCATCTCTCCTTTACATGGAAACCACCACCTTTTCTATATGTTCTATGTACATTTCAGTTCCTCCCCTCTGATAGTCAGGAGTACAGTTTCTTAAAAAAAAAAAAAAAATTAGGGTATTTCGTAGCCTGATATATGGTTGTCTAATGCAGACCCAGACACTACCAGTTCCTTGCCTGCAGCTGCTGCAGACAATCTCAAGGACCACAAGTTCCCAACCATGAGCATGGGGCCCCCCTCACATCTTCCCAAGAGCTTCTGCTAGTCAGTTGAAGCTGGCACTTGAAATGAATGGTTCATATCCTAGGTTTTAGTTGTATAAATCCAAGACCCCAATACATTCATGCATACTCAGTTGTGCCCAACTCTTTGCAACCCATGAACTGTAGCCGGGCCAGGCTCCTCTGTCCATGTGATTCTCCAGGCAAGACTAAAGGATTGGGTAACCATTCCCTTTTCCAAGGGCTCTTCCTGACCCAGGGACTGGAACCCAGGTTTCTTGCCTTGCAGGCAGATCGTTTACCATCCGAGCTACCAAGGAAGCCCACCCCAATGCATAAACTATCCTGTATCTTATATTTCCTTCTGGATCGTTTATTTCTGGATGGCCATTTATTTCTGCCTGTTTTGTAGGATTTGTGTTCTGTATCTCTCTCTCTTTTTTCCTAAGCGTACAAGGCAAAATACAGAATTCAGCCATTACTTCTCACTGAACTGAGCATTAAACTACTATACATTTTCAAGGCCTCCATGACCTGGTATCTCTCCCTCTTGTCTTTTCCTGTTAAACAAAGCCAAGGGCCTCAGTCCCCTTAAGCGGCTTCTTCTATAGGACTGTGCAGGATGCGATGCTTGGGTGAGTCGCTAGGTGGCATCTCCTGGAGGCGCTTGGCGAACTCTTCCAGAAAGCGCTTTTTGAGAGCCCTCCACCGTTCTCCACGTCGGCTGCTGTTGTCTGGTGGGCGGGTTGGAGTTAATCCATTGCCATCTGTCTTTATTTTGCTAACTTACTCAGTCGGACGCCACACAATTGAGTTCTGCAAATGTCGGCTCTCCAGCACAGCAATTACCAAGTCTTTCTAAACAATATCACTGCACAGCATTCTTCCTGCTGCCTTGAAGCATTCAGACTCGTTTTGACTGGCTTGGCTTGTAGGGCTCTTCATCTTCAAAGATGAAGAAAGATTGGTCCGAACTCAAAGCCACAACAAGGCATGGCTTCTCTTTCCACACTGAGAACGTGCCAATCGACATATTCCTATTACATAAAAACCCCAGGCAGCGCAGCTGAGGACGTGGGCTTGTCCACGCAGCCCACAGCGGCGCCACCACCTCCTCGGTGAGGCAGGCGCTCAGAGTGCATTTTGGGGTATTGAAGATGTTCTTTCAGTATTTCAGGGGCTGATAGGAGGGGTGAGGAGTGAAGCATGCAGCAGTAAACCTGGAGGCAGAAAGAGAAGGTAAGAGAAGGGAGGGAGAGTGAGCTGATATTTGAATGGCAGTCTTCCACGGCTTCCCCGGTGGCTCAGACGGTAAAGCGTCTGCCCGCAATGCGGGAGACCCAGGTTCGATTCCTGGGTCGGGAAGATCCCCCGGAGAAGGAAATGGCAATCCACTCCAGCACTCTTGCCTGGAAAATCCCATGGACGGAGGAGCCTGGTAGGCTACAGTCCATGGGGTCGCAAAGAGTCGGACACAACTGAGCGATTCCACTTCACTTCGCTTCTTCCATGGCAGTTCCAAAAGAAGGATGAGCTGATACTCTCAATGGCACAGGAATGGTACTTGTCCTTCCATTGCTTACTCATTCATTCTGTGTCAGGCACTATGCTAGGTGTTCCAGATATAGATGGGATCAGCTCCTCAAGAGTCACTGCCCTCTTGGGGCTTATAGTTTGTAGGGAGACAGATACTCATCAAGTAAACACGAGGTCGAGTGAAAGAGAAAGTTGAGGTTTTGCACACACACGTGATGGGGTCCCACACTTAGTCTGGGGGTCAGAGTCATCTCAAATAGATGAAGATGAAGAGGGTGTTAGGACTTCCCAGAGGCCAGTGGTTAAGACTTCATGCTTCCAATGTAGGGGGCATGGATTTTGATCCCTGGTTGGGAAACTAAGATCCCACGTGCTACACAACATGGCCAAAAAATAAAATAGCTTTTAAAAATGATGAAGAAGGTTTTAGAATATTCTTCTTTCTATGAGCTTTTCCTGGTGGCTCAAATGGTACAGAATCCGGCTGCAATGCAAGAGACCTGGGTTCCATCCCTGGGTTGGAAAGATCCCCTGGAGAAGGGAAAGGCTACCCACTCCAGTATTCTGGCCTGGAAAATTCCATAGACAGAGGACCCTGGTGGGCTACAGTCCATGGGGTTGCATGGACTTTCTATACCCCCATATGCTAAGTATTCTGCTTAGCAATTCAGTTAGTAGGTCCTAGATTGGTATTTGGTGACCAATTGGCAAGTTTTGACTGCGTATGACGTGAGGAAGGTCCAGCAGAATGAGGTACAGTGAGAACAGCCCAGTCCCTGAAGCAGAGGCAAGAGCTTCGTTTACATAAGCAGAGATTTTGGCCCTCCTTACTCTGTTCACCAACCCCTGGATGTGGCTTGTTTTCCCTTACAAACTAGTTCCTCCTTAATGCCTTGCTTCTGCCTTGTTTCTACACCGAAATTATATTAACGTCTTCTTCCATCTTCTATCTTTAGTGAAGTCCAGTTTGGTCAAAGTTTTAAAGTCCTGATCAACCAAAAGCAAATTAAACGTTAACCCTGTTAGTTTACCCTGCCGTCTTAGAGTAGTTCTTCAGATTTCATTCACAATCTAAGTTTTAGAAAATATGAGGCAAAGAGGAGGCAAGAAAAAAAAGGAAATCTACCATGTTTGTCTTCTCCACTGTATTACTGTACTTTCAGGAGAAAGTACTATTTTATTCCACTGGACAAAGTTTCAGCTATAAATAGACCAGAGGGAACCCATGTCTGGACTCACTGGCATACAGTACAAGCAAAGGTGGGCCTACTGATCTGTTGTTTTTAGGAACTGCACATTTCCTGAGTTTTGTTTTAGGTGCTGGAGTAGATTGGACCTCTGGCAGAGTTTCGGAGAAGGCAATGGCACCCCACTCCAGTACTCTTGCCTAGAAAATCCCATGGACAGAGGAGCCTGGTAGGCTGCAGTCCATGGGGTCTCAAAGAGTTGGATTTCACTGAGTGACTTCACTTTCACTTTTCACTTTCATGCATTGGAGAAGGAAATGGCAACCCACTTCAGTGTTCTTGCCTGGAGAATCCCAGGGATGGGGGAGCCTGGTGGGCTGCTGTCTATGGGGTCGCACAGAGTGGGACACGACTGACGCGACTTAGCAGCAGCAGCAGCAGCAGCTGGCAGAGTTTAGTGTGGCCCTAACTGCTTACCAGTGTGTTTGTGAATGACCCAGTATCATAGGACTTTATCTTGACAACCATACTTGTTTGTCATTAAATATTTGAGGTCTGAGTCTTTTAAGGTCATCTCCTGGGAGAATGACACCAGCAGGTAGTTTGCAGACCAATCGCAGCTGCAAGAGTGACACAGGAAGCCTCTGTTTTGCTTCATCCCAGCTTTACTGAATTCCTCCTGGAGGCTCACCCCAGGTTGACAGGCAGCTGCCCTTCATGACGGCAGGGCTCTCCTGCTGGAACCATAACCATCAGAAGGCTTGAGGGTCGGCAGGGCTGTCCTGGGAGAGCAGCGTGGTCTGTGGAGTGGCCCCCAGTAGAGCCCCACGCCCTCGTGCTCCCCCTCACTGGGATCTGCGTGACCTGCGGACCTGGTGTGGCGGGGGATATAGAGGGCAATGGGGACCTGGAGGGAAGAAGAAATGTTTTTGAAATTGCGGGCTGCCACCAGAGAGCCAGCCCGGAGTGGCCATAGCCGTTACCATAGAAACCTCTGAGGAGGATGCTGCCGACCACTGGAAATGGCTCTGGGGGTGTTCTTCCTTTATTGACCCCTCATTACAGACCACATAGTTGGCCCAGTTCCTAACTTGCCCTTCCTCAGCTTATGTGACATGAACCCTGTTGTTCCTGCTCCTTTTACCCAGAGTGACCTCTGTCAGCCTCCTTTGCAGACTCTGTTTTACTCTCTCCATTTATTCATTAACCTTGGTCATAAAGTCTTGGTCTTAGAACCCCTGCCTTCTTTCTCCTCTCTTTTCTGAGATGTCCCTCCATTTTTTCGGTCTGCTGCTGCTGCTAAGTCGCTTCAGTCATGTCCGACTCTGTGCGACCCCATAGACAGCAGCCCGCCAGGCTCCCCCATCCCTGGGATTCTCCAGGCAAGAACACTGGAGTGGGTTGCCATTGCCTTCTCCATTTTTCAGTCTAGCTGCAAGTTGTCTAGAGAAGAGACAGTTTGGATTCAGCCAGGGCAGAAAGAAGTGAATGAATATTGATGCGTCTCATCTTGCTATGGCCTCACAGACCCTGGTGCTGGGTGAAGACGGTGCCTCAGTCAGTCCTTTATTGGCCCCTTGCTACAGACCACATAACTGGCCTAATCCCTAACTTGCCCTTCCTCAGCTTATGTGACATGAAGCCTGTTGTTTCTGCTCCTTTTACCTGGGCTTCCCTGGTGGCTCAGCTGGTAAAGGATCTAACCGCAATGCAGGAGACCTGGGTTCGATCCCTGAGTTGGGAAGATCCCCTGGAGAAGGGAAAGGCTACCCTCTCCAATATTCTGGCCTGGAGAATTCCTTGGACTGTATAGTCCATGGGGTCGCAAAGAGTCGGACACGACTGAACTACTTTCAGTTCACTTCAGCCCAGTCAATCCTACAGTAACTGCAAGAGAGGAGTGTCATTACCCTTTGTGCTTTTGTCCATCTGTTCCTTTTGTCTTCAGTTCTTTTTCTTCCTCCCTCTTCTCATCTTCCAAATTTCTACTCCTTTTCAAAATCCAGTTCAATTACCATTTCTTCCATGGCATCTCTCAACTCCCCAGGCATCATTCATCTCTTTGTCTGAATTCCATGATCCTAACATTATCCTTCTGTTAGGTCGATTATGACATTACACAACACAGGACAGTTTACAAATTTCCCTGCCACCCCCCCCCCCCACAACGCTGTCTTTGGGTGCTAGAGGACTAGATGGGATCCTATCTGTCTCCATATCCTAATACTATGGTGCCTAACACATAGGCAGGTGCTTAAGAAATATTCACTTATCACCTGCCAGCTAGCCTTTGTTAGCGCCATGTATCATCTCAAGCAACGCTCATAATAACTATGAGGTAGGTCACTATCCCCGCTTCACAGATGAGGAGAGTGAAGTTTAGAGAAGTTGAATAAATTGCTGAGATTCATGCAGGCTTTCCTGGTGGTTCAGTTGGTAAAGAATCTGCCTGCAATGGAGAAGACCCAGGTTTGATCCCTGGGTTGGGAAGATCCCTTGGAGAAGGAAATGGCAAAACCCACTCCAGTGTTCTTGTCTGGAGAATCCCATGGACAGAAGAGCCTAGCAGGCTAGAGTCCATGGGGTCACAAGAGTCGGACACGACTGAGCAACTAAACCGTCACCACACGCAGGCAGAATCTGGATGTGAACCAGCGTCCAGGGTCCAGACTCTGCTGTGAGGTCACCCTGACTGCGGTGAAACCTGCAGCTGTCATCTGACCATGAAGAGAGTGGAGTGCTTAGCAAGGGCAAGGGCACAACCCGGTGCTAAATGAAGCCTGCATGAGCTTATGAATTAATGGACAAAGGAGCAAATGAATGAGTCCGTGCCAAGAAGTCTTTCATCTGGTCCAGCCTAATTCCTGCTCATCCAATGTACTCCTCCCTCATTGCTCGGCCCTGTCTTCCAGTAAATGGACCTTCAGCTCCTCCCTCCCGGGTCATTGGCTGACTACCTACAACACCTTCTAGGTGAGTCCCTCAGCCCATAACCTCTTTCCTCCTCTCCCTCAACCCCAGCCTTTCTACACCCAACTTCTGAAAATTCAGTCTCAAGCTTTGTTGGGATCACTCTCAAGGATTGATTTCAGCTTCCAACTCATTGTTAAATAAAACCAAGGTCCTCAAGGCTGACTATAAGTGTCATTTCCCTATATATATCCATAATTTAAAAAATCAAACTACGTTTTATTTTACTGAAGTATAGTCGACTCACAACACCCGTCATTTTAAACCAAGCAGTTTTGTTTACGGCCCGTGGTCCACAGTGCGCCTGCTTCGCTTCCAGATCTTTACCTGAGCCATTCCTCTGTGTTTGGAACACCTGTTATATATCAGGAATTGAGCTGGGTTCTGGGAATTCAGAGATTAAAGCTTCAGTCTCTGAAGCTCCTAGATTAGTGGAGAGACACGGAGAGAGCAATTACAAGGCACTATAATTGTGGGAGGCCATTCAGAGGAAAGCCCGGTTGCTATGGAAGCACTTAGAACATCCTTCCCCCCTCCCCCGCCCCATGTCTGCATGATCCCATTTCTGAGCTCCCTCGTGGCTCCAGCCACCTCTCCCAGGGCACTTCCCGTAGCTGCCCTGTCACCTGGTCCCCCCAGGCCCTCCTCCTCACACTTGCAGTCAGATCAGTTTACTTTCATCTGTCCTTTTTGATTCATTCATTTTCAAAAAAGATGATTTATTTCTTTGAACTTTGCCTCCTTGACTGGTGAACAGTAATGAGAGAGGCGAGGATAAAAGAAGGCAAACCACAGGAAGGGTGGCTGCCTCCTTGGGGAGAATGTTTCCCAGGGATGAAGAACCACGTGAGTGAAAGGCATGGATGGCTTTTGCTGGACTCACCCCAACCATCCCCTTTGGTGGTAAGGGATGTGCCCAGAAGCGAAAGAGTCAGATGCAACTCAACCCTGACCTCCTAAACTTCCAACAAATTTTCAGGGAATCCTCTCAAACAGCAGCTCTCAGGTGACAGGCTGCTGTTTCCATACAGATGGACCATGGAGGCTATAAGACATTGCCTCGCAATGCTCAGAGACTGGAGAGGCAAGGACTGAAGGAAGCCCCATGGGGGACACAGCTGAGTGAACAAAATTTGATCCTAAAAGTCTGACGATTTCAATTGTGTCCAAGGCTAAAGAACATGGGGAGCTTTCACACATACCCCAGTTGTAGCTCTGTAACGATTTAACACTGATCGGCCAAAGGGGACCAAGTTTACCAAGAAATGATCCCAGGGAAAAAACAGAACAGCCAGCAAAGCTCATCCTGGCCTGGCTGGTCCCACAAGCTTCCCCACCATTCTGCCAGGAAAACCCTGTCATTCCAGCCCCTGGATCTGAAACAGTAGTTTGACCTGGAAACAGGTCAACAAAATCTATGGTTCGGCTTTCTTGCCCTCGTGTCTCAGTGTATTCTTCTCTGGCTCCAAGCCCCTTTGACTCCACCTTTCCAAAATCACATTTCTCTACTTCAATCACCTGTCCTTTGAACCAACCAGTCAGTAGGCTGAGAAGGTCTCTACTTCCCTGTCCAGAGAAGGGCGTGTGGGAGTTGGGCTGCGGATGGACACCTTGCCCAGCTCTGTCATCCTAGGGGCTCAAAGACATCAGACATGGGAGCCTAGCGAAGCTCCCCTTCCACAGGAGATTTCGTTGTACGTCAGTAGTTTCCCTGGCTGAGGGAGAGGCTGAGAGAAGAGAACCATGGAAGGAAAAGAACACGCCACAAGTCACTGAACTCAACAGAGCTTTGAAGCAAAGATGCAGCGATTTGATAAAAATCCAGAAATCTACATGTTGGGCTGTGCTTACGAAGTCTGCCTGTGTGTGGACTTAAGCAAACAGATTTCCCCATCTCCCTGACAACCAGGATACAAGCACATTTTACCTGCATTATCTACTCTCTTTTCTGAAGCCAGGGCGTAATTAGTGGAGAAAAAAAAACCAACACAAAAAACATAGGTACTGGGTGAGAGTTCATATCTCTTAGACGGTGTTTATCTCTCATCCCTCTGGCCGGGAGTTCACCTACACAAACTCATTAACATCTCGCCTGGCGGATTGATCAGCCATGCCTTCTGCTTTCTGGTGGAAAGCTAATATACCTTTGCCTCTCCCTGTCAGTCAATATTATTTAAGGGACAGATAAGAAAATTTACTTGGAAGGTTGTTCTAGAAAGTTCTATGTATAGACACTCACCTAGCTATAAATAGCCTCCTTTGTGTGGGAGGGGTCGGGTCATGTTGTCAACATCCTACATGAGGAGGAGAGGATGTCCTCATCATGAGGGACCACATGGGCATGTTCACTCTCTTGGCATGCAAGACACGCCACGTAAGCCAGTTCCAGGGTGCTTGATGTGAACCGAACCCAGGGATTTGCTAAGTAAGCTAGACCTATCTCAAGGAAATGGGTGGCAACAGCCTGTAAGTGCTTCAGAATTCCAGGGGCACATTCTCACGAGAGAGGCAGCAACCGAGATAGAAAGTCTGCCCAAGGACGATGGAATCTCAGTCCTCAAATCCATTCCCCACAACTGTCCTTACCACCACAGTCCCAAGGCCAGTGGGGAAGAGGGTCAGAATGGTAAGACAATGTCCTGACTTCCTCTCAGTTGGACATAAAGGGCCCACAAAGTTGCATTTAGAGCAAGTCATCACCTTGAGCACAGCACATGCTCATGTACCTGGGCTTTATCCACCCAGCTGGAATCTTCTCTGGGTGGAGGAGGCAGGGAATGGAACCAGAGGGCAGAGAGGGAAGGAATGAATGTGAGTGGAGGGGCCCAGTATTCCAAACAAGTGTCTGGCAGCCAAACAGGGCAAACAGGTGGTTCAGTGGTGAATTATCCGCCTGCTAATGCAGGAGACACAGGTTTGATCCCTGGGTCAAGAAGATCCCCTGCAGGAGGAAATGGCAGCCCATTCCAGTACTCTTGCCTGGAAAACCCTGTGAACAGAGGAGCCTGACTGGCTACAGTCCATGGGGTGGCAAAGGAGTTGGACACGACTGAGTGACTAAAACAACAACAGCAACAGATCTGGCAAACATAATGAGAGGATGAACGTGGATTGCTTCCCCCCTCCTCTCCCCAGACCAGGCCATTTCAGGGTAAGTGGGGAATCTGTGCGAAGGGGAGGGCCTTGTGAATGAACACGTGTGAATGAACATGGGGTGCGTGCACAGCCTCACGTAGATCCAGATCCGAGTGCTAGTGGCTCTGGGCACGCATGTGGAGCCCCATGTGCTGCTGCAAACCGTGCAAGCACTACACATGTCAGCCCAACCACAGAACAGTTGCCAAACCCAACTCTGATGGGAAAAGCCATTCTTTTCCAAGACTCAACAAGTGCCCTGTTCTCATTCCAGTTTACCCTCTGGGAACCACGAAGCATCGCTGGGGGGAAAGGAGAAGCATGAAGTAACGAGATGGAATGAAACCAAGGAGGAGATCTACCAATTATCAGACGCAACATGGTAACGGGTAGGTCACTCAGTGTGGGAAAAAAATAGGGCCCATTAGGGACAAGTTGGAACTAGATCCATCTCAGAACCAAAGGCCTTCTCAGAAAGTGTTCTGGGGGTTTATACTGAGAAGCAGGATGGGGTGATGGAGGGGCTGGCCATGTGGCCTGCCTCCAGCCCTACTGGGCAGCTTCAAGTGCGGTGCAGGTAGATTCATTCATTGATGGATGTATTTCTTGGGAAGGTTAGCAGATTTATAGCAACTGATTACACAATCATAGCTGGTCTGGGCAGATTTCAGTGTAGTTACCAGAATCCTATACTCCTACTTCACATAACAAACATTTTCCACCTTCTTAATGAGAAGAGCTAATGTTTATTGAAAATCAAGTGTTTTTCTGAACTCTTCGTATCTATTACCTGAATCTGCACAAAAGCCCTACAGAGTGGGTGACACAGTTGCCCTTTCCATTTTACAGAAAAGGAAACTGAGGCGTGATGAGCTTAAGTAACTTCCCCAAAGACTCTCAATGTATGCAAGAGCCAGGATTCGAACATAAGTAGCTTGACTCCAAATGACCTGTTGGCTTCCTGCATCATTTTGGCACAAAGCACTACACAAGGCATCTTGAGGCATAGTTCTTTCTTAAGGGACTTTACAGTCTGGGGGAGAGAGACAAGGACACTGCCTTCTGACTTGAGCAAAGTCTGCCATTCGGAAAGCATCAGTTTCTTTCGGGAACTACTGGTAACTTCTCCCAGCTAAAGGGAATGTGGGGAATTATAAGTCCCCTCTCCCACAACCTCAACAATGCTGGACTGAACCCCACCAGACAAACAGCCATGTACTGACAAGCAAGTGCAAAAAGGAATTCTGCCTACTCAGTGAGCACTGGGCGTGGACGGCTGGCATTGGGGCGAACTCGGTGATGTTCTTAGGGGGCGCTGGACAGTCTGGGTCAGATCAGGAAACAGGGTCCCCCATGAAGGGAAGGACAGAGGACCAAGGGGCTGATGGCAGGTCTACATCTGCCACTTTCTTATGTCTTGTTTATAAAAGGACAGGGGCTGAGAGGAAGCTGTGCAATATGCCTAACCGATCACTAGTCTTGACACTACTCCTTGTATCAAAGAAATGATTTCACTCAAGATATAGTGAATGCTCCCCCTTTTTTTGGGGGGGGGGCAAGAATACTGGAGTAGGTTGTATTTCCCTTCTCCAGGAGATCTTCCCAACCCCGGGATTGAACCTGGGTCTCCCGCTCAGATGGTAAAGCACCTGTCTACAATGTGGGAGACCTGGGTTCGATCCCTGGGTCAGGAAGATTCCCTGGAGAAGGAAATGGCAATCCACTCCAGTACTATTGCCTGGAGAATCCCATGGACAGAGGAGCCTGGTAGGCTACAGTCCATGGGGTCGCAAAGAGTCAGACACGACTTCACTCTCACTTTCACTTTCTCCCGCATTGTAGGCAGATGCTTTACCATCTGAGCCATCAGGGAAGTCCCACGTCCAAGAGGAGCAACCCCACATCCAGGGAGTAGCAGGCACAGGAGGGCCAAGAGGAGCTACTCCACGTTCCAGGTCAGGAGGGGCGACCTCGTCCAAGGTAAGAAGCAGCGGCTGCACTCTGCTGGAGCAGCCATGAAGAGATACCCCACGTCCAAGGTAACAGAAACCCAAGTGAGACAGTAGGTGTTGTGAGAGGGCATCAGAGGGCAGACACACTGAAACCATAATCACAGAAAACTAGTCAATCTGATCACATGGACCACAGCCTTGTCTAACTCAATGAAACTAAGCCATGCATGTGGGGCCACCCAAGATGGACGGGTCATGGTGGAGAGGTCTGACAGAATGTGGTCCACTGGAGAAGGAAATGGCAAACCACTTCAGTATTCTTGCCTTGAGAACCCCATGAACAGTATGAAAAGGCAAAATGATAGGATACTGAAAGAGGAACTCACCAGGTCGGTAGGTGACCAATATGCTACTGGAGATCAGCGAAGAAATAACTCCAGAAAGAATGAAGGGATGGAGCCAAAGCAAAAACAATACCCGGTTATGGATGTGACTGGTGACAGAAGCAAGGTCCGATGCTATAAAGAGCAATATTGCATAGGAACCTGGAATGTCAGGTCCATGAATCAAGGCAAATTGGAAGTGGTCAAACAGGAGATGGCAAGAGTGAATGTCGACATTCTAGCTATCAGCGAACTAAAATGGACTGGAATGGGTGAGTTTAACTCAGATGACCATTATAACTACTACTGCGGGCAGGAATCCCTTAGAAGAAATGGAGTAGCCATCATGGTCAACAAAAGAGTCCGAAATGCTTACTTGGATGAAATCTCAAAAACAACAGAATGATCTCTGTTTGTTTCCAAGGCAAACCATTCAGTATCACGGTGATCCAAGCCTATGCCCCAACCGGTAACACTGAAGAAGCTGAAGTTGAATGGTTCTTTGAAGACTTACAAGACCTTTAAGAACTAACACCCCCCAAAAGATGTCCTTTTCATTATAGGGGACTGGAATGCAAAAGTAGGAAGTCAAGAAACACCTGGAGTAATAGGTAAATTGGGCCTTGGAGTAAAGAACGAAGCAGGGCAAAGGCTAATAGAGTTTTGCCAAGAGAAGGCACTGGTCATAGCAGACACCCTCTTCCAACAACACAAGAGAAGACTCTACACATGGACATCACCAGATGGTCAACACCGAAATCAGATTGATTATATTCTTTGCAGCCAAAGATGGAGAAGCTCTATACAGTCAACAAAAAAAAGACCAGGAGCTGACTGTGGCTCAGATCATGAACTCCTTATTGCCAAGTTCAGACTTAAATTGAAGAAAGTAGGGAAAACCACTAGACCATTCAGGTATGACCTAAATCAAATCCCTTATGATTATACAGTGGAAGTGAGAAATAGATTTAAGGGACTAGATCTGATAGACAGAGTGCCTGATGAACTATGCACAGAGGTTCATGACATTGCACAGAAGACAGGGATCAAGACCATCCCCATGGAAAAGAAATGCAAAAAAGCAAAATGGCTATTTGAGGAGGCCTTACAAATAGCTGTGAAAAGAAGAGAAGTGAAAAGCAAAGGAGAAAAGGAAAGATACACCCATTTGAATGCAGAGTTCCAAAGAATAGCAAGGAGAGATAAGAAAGCCTTCCTCAGCGATCAGTGCAAAGACATAGAGGAAAACAATAGAATAGGAAAGACTAGAGATCTCTTCAAGAAAATCAGAGATACCAAGGGAACATTTCATGCAAAGAGGGGCTTGATATAGGACAGAAATGGTACGGACCTAACAGAAGCAGAAGATATTAAGAAGAGGTGGCAAGAATACACAGAAGAACTGTACAAAAAAGATCTTCATGACCCAGATAACCACGATGGTGTGATCACTCACCTAGAGCCAGATATCCTGGAATGTGAAGTCAAGTGGGCCTTAGGAAGCATCACTACAAACAAAACTAGTGGAGGTGATGGAATTCCAGTTGAGCTATTTCAAATTCTGAAAGATGATGCTGTGAAAGTGCTGCACTCGATATGCCAGCAAATTTGGAAAACTCAGCAGTGGCCACAGGACTGGAAAAGGTCAGTTTTCATTCCAATCCCAAAGAAAGGCAATCAGTGCCAAAGAATGCTCAAACTACCTCACAATTGCAGTCTTCTCACACGCTAGTAAAGTAATGCTCAAAATTCTCCAAGCCAGACTTCAGCAATATGTGAACCATGAACTTCCAGATGTTCAAGCTGGTTTTAGAAAAGGCAGAGGAACCAGAAATCAAATTGCCAACATCTGCTGGATCATGGAAAAAACAAGAGAGTTCCAGAAAAACATCTATTTCTGCTTTATTGACTATGCCAAAGCCTTCGACTATGTGGATCACAACAAACTGTGGAAAATTCTTCAAGAGATGGGAATACCAGACCACCTCACCTGCCTCTTGAGAAACCTATATGCAGGTCAGGAAGCAACAGTTAGAACTGGACATGGGCCAACAGACTGGTTCCAAATAGGAAAAGGAGTATGTCAAGGCTGTATATTGTCACCCTGCTTGTTTAACTTATATGCAGAGTACATCATGAGAAACGCTGGACTGGAAGAAACACAAGCTGGAATCAAGATTGCCAGGAGAAATATCAATAACCTCAGATATGCAGATGACACCACCCTTATGGCAGTAAGTGAAGAGGAACTAAAAAGCCTCTTGATGAAAGTGAAAGAGGAGAGTGAAAAAGTTGGCTTAAAGCTCAACATTCAGAAAATGAAGATCATGGCATCCAGTCCCATCACTTCATTGCAAATAGATGGGGAAACTGTGTCAGACTTTATTTTGGGGGGCTCCAAAATCCCTGCAGATGGTGACTGCAGCCATGAAATCAAAAGACGCTTACTCCTTGGAAGGAAAGTTATGACCAACCTAGATAGCATATTCAAAAGCAGAGATATTACTTTGCCAACAAAGGTCCGTCTAGTCAAGGCTATGATTTTTCCAGTGGCCATGTATGGATGTGAGAGTTGGACTGTGAAGAAAGCAGAGTGCCAAAGAACTGGTGCTTTTGAACTGTGGTGTTGGAGAAGACTCTTGAGAGTCTCTTGGACTGCAAGGAGATCCAACCAGTCCATTCTGAAGGAGATCAGTCCTGGGATTTCTTTGGAAGGAATGATGCTAAAGCTGAAACTCCAATACTTTGGCCATCTCACGGAAGAGTTGACTCATTGGAAAAGACTCTGATTCTGTGAGAGATTGGGTGTACGAGGAGAAGGGGATGACAGAGCATGAGATGGCTGGATGGCATCACCGATTCAATGGACATGAGTTTGGGTAAACTCCTGGAGTTGGTGATGGACAAGGAGGCCTGGCGTGCTGCTATTCATGGGGTCACAGAAAGTCGGACATGACTGAGCCACTGAACTGAACTGACTGAGGGTCAATGCTAGATAGCCACTTTGCAGATGCTGACTCACGATCAAACATGTCATGTGCTGGTTAACCATCCTGGAATGTTACTTCCTCATTTCACAGATTTTGTCCGATGACCTCTGTGTTCAAAATCAACATCCACTGAGTCATTCTGATCTAAGTCATTGTGTACTTCTCAAATGGTACTTTGCTGTTCGAAAATAACTGAGAGACCATCCCATAACACAGGGGAAATTGTAAGGACCTGAAAGGAAGGCACAACTCTTATATCAAAGGGTAATTTGGAGGAAAATATGCTTTACATCTATTTACTATCATATAAAAAGCTCCTACTGGGCTTCCCTGGTGGCTCAGTGGTAAAGAATCCACATGCCACTGCAGGAGACACAGATTCTTTCTCTGGTCCGGGAAGATCCCATGTGCCTTGGAGCAACTAAGCCTGTGCAGTACAACTATTGAGCCTGTGCTCTAGTGTTTGGCAGCCACAGCTGCTGAGCCCATGTGTCGCAACTAGTGAAGTCCACATACCCTAGAGCCCATGCTCGGCAACAAGAGGAGCCACCACAATGAGAAGCCTGCCTGGTGCAATAAGAGTAGACCCCACCTGCTGTAACTAGAGAGAAGTCCACCCAGCAACGAAGACCCAACACAGCCATAAGTAAATACATAAATAAAATTATTTTTTTTAACTTGCTATTTAAAAAAGCACCTACTGTGGGCATGAAGCATAGCAGATGCTCAAAACTGTGTTTCCCTCCTTACATCACCATCTCATTTGGTTTGCATAAAAAAACACTCTAAGGAAGTTATTATAATTTTTATTTTATAGATAAGGAAACAGAAGATTAAAGAGTTTAAGTAAGATGACTACAGGTGGCCACTCTGGGTTCACATTGCTAAAGCGATGCTTTCCTAGTATCAATGGTGCCTCTTCCACAGGCGTACCTGAGCTTTGCAGAATATTGCATTTGTAAACCGCTTTCACCTGTCCCATTTCATCAGCACTTCAGAGCAGTCCTGTGACAGGAGAGTTATTCTTTTCTTCACTTTGAAGTGGAGAAAACAGATAGAGGGATTGCAACAATTTGCCCAAGTTTCTATATGTGAACGCATCTGCAGAAATTGATCCCATGTCTTAACAATGCCCAACCGTTTGCTCTGGGCCCAACACCATGTGACATCTCAGTGCAGAGCCCAAGGCTGGCCAATGGGCTGGATGTGAGCTGAGCACCAGCGTGCTCCGTTCACGATCCCCCAGGATCCGGCTGGCTTGCTGGTATTCCACAACCACCCTCAGACCCCATCTCAGCAGTGTGGAGTGGCCACTTCTGTTGAGAGTGATAGCCAACATGTTCATGGCATTTTATAATCTATTAAGGACATTCCTCACATATTCTAGCTGTGAAGGAGCCACTCTGAAAACAGAACAGCAAGGTGACCATGTTTTGCAGCCTGGTAGGTAGTCTCAGCACTGGTGTTATTCTTAGATGCTAGAGTCAGTTCCCACATCCTGTGAAGGCCACTTTCCTAAGTGACACTCTGCGTTCTCACTGCTTCACTGAATCTCCTTGGGGCTATCTCGATCTTCTAGGTTTAATTTACTCAGGATCCTCTTAAAATAGATTTGCTGTATTATGACTATGAAAATGGTGTGTGACTTTTGAAAATAGTTTGGTATAAAGGAGAAAATAAGCACTAACAAGTAACCCACTTACCAAGATACACTCATTTTATTATCTTTAAATATGACTGTATTATATATTAGATATGATTATATAATATATGACCATATTATATATTAATATGTATATATATAATATTCCATCATATCTACCTGTTTGTAGGTACCATTATTTATATTTTAATGAATGTTTGCTATTTGGATTGTCTTCAATGTATTGATGTATATTGGATTGATCAAAAAATCCATTCAGGCTTTCCCATCAGATGGTATAGAAAAAACTGAATGGAACTTTTGGCTAACCTAACACAACATTTCACTGAAAATTCTTGAATATCCATCTATGTATACTTGTCTAATTTTCCAGAAACTGAATTATTGTTCATAAGAATGCACTTTTTAAAATTAAGTTTTATTGCATATAGTTGCTTCACAATATTGTTAGTTTCTTGCTGTACAGCTAAGTGAACTAAGCACATTTATACATGTATCTACTCTTTTTCAGATTTCCTTCCCATTCAGATCACTACAGAGCACTGAGTAGAGTTCCCTGTGCTAGACAGTAGGTCTCATTAGTTATCTATTTTATACATAGTATTAATGGTGTACATATGTCAATCTCCCAATTCATCCTACCCCCTCCTTCCTCCTTGGTAACCATAAATTTATATTCTACATCTGTGACTCTGCTTTGCAAACAACTTCACCTCTACCATTTTTTTAGATTCCACATATAAGTGATATTATATGATTTTTGTTTTTCTCTTTCAGACTTACCTCACTCAAAATGACAATCTCTAGGTCCACCTAGATGTCCATCAACAGAGGAATGGATAAAGATGTGGTACATGGATGCAATGGAATATTACTCGGTCATGAAAAGAAATGAAATAGTGCCGTATACAGAACGTATTTTTTTAAAGGGTTTGACATGTTGACAAATGAATCTCAAGAGAACTGAACAAATTTTTACTCTGACCAACAGAACATGAGATCCACCTTTCCCTCACCTTTGCCCACAGTGAGAATTAGCAAACTTATATCCTTCAACAAGCTGATGCATGCATGCTAAGTCGCTTCAGTCGTGTCCGACTCTGTTGCGACCCTATGGACAGCAGCCCGCCAGGCTCCTCTGTCCACGGATTCTCTAGGCAAGAATGCTGGAGTGGGTTGCCATTTCCTTCCCCATCAACAAGCTGGTAGGGGAAAACAATACCTTGGTTTCTCACTTTTCTTTCACTGTGAAAGTTAAAATCTTTTCAGCAATCTATCAGTGAGATGATCACATAACTTACCATACAATTCATAGTGTTGTAAGAGTGGAAAGGGGTGCCAAAAGGGAAGCGAATGAAACTCAAGTCATACTACTTACCAGACATTGCATTTCTTAGTTTGAGAATCACTTGTTTGTAGCTTTTGCTTATTTTTCTATTGTCTGTTGTCAAGATGACATAAAGATCATGTTACAATATAATATTAGCACCTTGTCATTTATGCTAAATGTATTTTCCCAGTATGTTGTTTATTTTAGATTATAAATTATAAATGAACATTGTTTTAGCTTGTTTCAGGTTTCCTGATAACTGAAGTGTGATTTTTTTCATTAAACTTTTGAGACGATTGTAGATTCACAAGCAATTCTAAGAAATATAATGTGGTCTCTACTCTTTACCCAGTTTCCTCCAACTATAGCATTGGTTTGGCCAAAAAAATTTGTTTGGATTTTTCCATAATAAGCTACGGGAAAACCTGAAGGAACTTTTTGGCCAACCAATACACTATTACAATCAGGCTGTTGGCATCATTTCAGCCAAGATACAGATCATTTCTAATATTAAAAGGATCCCTCATATTTCCCTTTTATAGCCACATCCACATTCCTCTCACCTTCCCCATAATCCCTAGCAACTGTGAATCTGTTCTCCATTTTTAAAATTTTGTCATAATTGGAATCAACAGAATATAACCTTTGGGAACTGGCTTTTTTCATTCAGCATAATACTCTGGAGCCTCATCCAGTTTGTCATCTGTACTGATCATCTGTTCTTTTTCCTGAGTGGTGTTCCAAGGTATCGGTGTATCACCATTTGTTTAACCATTCACCCATTTAAGTACATCTGGGTTGTTTCCTCTTTGGGGCTATTACAAATAAAGCTGCTATAAATATTCATGTATAGATTTTTGTGTAAACATAATTCTTCATTGCTCTAGGATAAATTCCTAGAAATGCAATTGGGGTGTCATTTGATTGTAGTGTGTCTGGTTTTTTTAAGGAACTGACAAACTGTTTCCCATGGCTGTACCATTTTGCATGCCCACCAGCAATGTATGAGTCATCCAGTGTCTTTACATCCTTGCCATCAGTAGGTGTTGTTGCTGTTTTTTATTTTAGGCATTTTACTGGGTGAGTAGAAATATTGTGGTTATAATTTAGATTGCCCTTATGGACAATGATGTTGAACATTTCTTCATGTGCTTATTGATATTTGTATATTCTCCTTGATGAAATATGTCTTCATATCTTTTGACCGCTTTCTAATTGGATTGTTTGGTTTTGCACTATTTGTTTTTGAACATTCTTTGTATACCAGTCCTTTGACAGATATGTGATTTTTAAAGATGTTCTCCCAATATATAGCTTACCTTTTCTTCCTCTTAAGAGAGTTTTTCACAGACTGAATTTTTTTAGCTTCCTATATTTATCAATTTTTCCCTTTATAGATTGTACTTTTAGTGTCTTGTCCAATAACTCTTCACCCTGGATCCTGAAAATATTCTTGTATGGTTTTTTCTAGCAGTTTTATAATCATACATTTTACATGTTCATGATCCATTTTGAGTTAATTTTTATAAAATGTGAGACTTAGGTTGAGTTTCATTATTTGCCTGTGGATGTCCAATTTGCACTAAAACCACAATTTTCTCTTTTCTGCCCTTTCTTGGGACACTTTTTGTCAAATATAAATAGGCTATATTTGTTTGGGTCTGTTTGTAGGGTCTCTGTTGTGTCCTGTTGATCCGTGTGTCTGTTCTCCCACCAATGTCGCACAATCTTAATTACTGTAGCTATAGTAATTGCTGTTGTTCAGGCACCAAGTCGTGTGTGACTCTGTGACTCCATGAACTGTAGCATGCCAGACTTCCCTGTCCTTCACTATCTCTCTCCCAGAGTTTGCTCAAATTCATATCCATTGAGTTGGTGATGCCATCCAACCGTCTCATCCTCTGTCATCCCTTTCTCCTCTTACCCTCAATCTTTCCCAGAATCAGGGTCTTTTCCAATGACTGGTTCTCCGCATCAGTTGGCCAAATTATAGTGTAGCTATATAATGTCTTGAAATTCAGTAGATCAATTTCTTTCATTATTTCAAAACAGTTTTAGTTATCCTAAATTAGTTTTCTTTCCATATAAATTTTAGATAGGGGGATTCTTACAGACCACTAGAGGTAAAAACGCCCTACTTGCCTTTCTCTGATCATGCCCTAGTGGGGTGTTTGGGAGCACCTTGGTACAACCTCACAAAGGTCAAAGTATGGTTCTCCACTTGGTCATTACTGGCATGGGTGGCAGTTTTCCTATGGTCTTGCACTGAAAAAGCAGTTATTATGTAAACATTTCTGTCTTTCTGGACTGATTGCTTCTTTCCTCTTCCTTAGACTAGAGAAAATCGAAGTTTCTTAAGGCTTTTTTTTTTTTTTTTGGTCTGCTCCTGTTGTCCTTTCTGGGTTGCTGGTATTGACAGCAATAGTCAATAAACAATCTATAATGGAAACACAAGTGTTTTATTTGATCCAAATTGAGTATTTTTAAAAAATATTTATATAATTATTTGGCTGCTTTGGGCTCCAGACTGTTTGGGCTCCATAGTTATGGCATGTGGGCTTAGTTGCCATGAGGTGTGGGGGAAACCTAGTTCCCCTATCAGGGGTCAAACCCGAGTCCCCTGTGTTGCAAGGTGACATAGCCCATGAGACACAGATTCAAGAAACGCTTAAATTGTGTGTTCCATTGCACTACAAAATGGGGGAGGCTTACTCAGCCAAAACCCACAAGGTTACAGTTAGTTACATGAGTTATTTATCAAGAGTGAAAGTCGCTCAGTTGTGTCTGACTCTTTCTGACTCCATGGAATTCTCCAGGCCACGATACTGGAGTGAGTAGCCTTTCCCTTCTCCAGGGGATCTTCCCAACCTAGGGACTGAACCCAGGTCTCCCGCATTGCAGGGGGATTCTTTATCAGCTGAGCCACAAGGGAAGCCCAAGAATACTGGAGTGGGTAGTCTATCCCATCTCTAGCAAATCTTCCCAGCCCAGGAACTGAACCAGGATCTCCTGCATTGCAAGCAGATTCTTTACCAACTGAGCTATCAGGGAAGCCCTTTTCAAGAGCAGACAACTGTAAGAAGTAAGGGTGCTGTTCAACAGTAAGAATTGGTTGGGGTCTGAAATGGTAGCATAATTACAAGGGGAGAGCTTGTGACCATAAGGTGGCAGCTGGTACCTGCCAGCAGGTATTGTGTTGAGAACAGTTGGTGGTGTCCTTGAGTCTGATACAGTTCAGAAGAGTCAAGTTCTCAGAGATGCAAGAATGTGCCTGAAACCACATCCACAATGGCCACCCAGTTTCGCTTTGAATGCTCAAACCACAGTTACCCCATTTTGATTTTTAACTACATTCTTTTCTTTAATGGTTAAAGCCAACGTACAATGTGTGTTTGACAGGCCAAAAGACAGGCTGTTGCAGCTAGCATAATGTTCAAGCCAAATCACATATAAACCAGAACAACTGTTCATACCTCAATAAGTGAAATTTTTTTCTGTCACTGGCTTCTTCAGCTCCAAGTCTGGGGTATATGAGGTAAAAAGAGAACTCAGGGGACTCCTGAGCATGTCATTTCTCAGGTCCCTAGATGCCTAGCCAGTCTGTCTATGTCTCTCTATCTTTCAGTATCACCTAATCTTTGTTTTAAATAGAATGTCCAGGGATTTTAGTTGTCCTTGGTGAGGAAATAGAGGGGAAAAATGGAAGCAGAAGTTTGTCTTATTTTAAAAAGTAACTAACAGGATCTAAATGAAACATCTAAGCATCTCACTTCTCCTGCCTTACCCTCACTTCACTCCCCATAAATAACTAGTGTTCTCCAAGTGTCTCCCCGGTAATGACATTTCAAAATAGAAGTCTTACACTCCCTCTCCCACTTTAAATTTTAATTTCAAGTAAGTATTTTTAGTAGGTACTGTATCTACTTAGAGGGCCTCCCTAGTGGCTTAGTGGTAAAGAATCCACTTGCAATGCAGGAGACATAGGTTAAATCCCTTGGTCGGGAAGATCCTCTGGAGAAGGAAATGGCAACCCATTCAAGTATTCTTGCCTGGAAAATCCTGTAGACAAAGGAACTTGGAGGGTTACAGTCCATGGGGTGGCAAGAGTCGGACACCACTTATCGACTAAACAACAACACTTTAAAGACCTTATCTCCAAGTATAGTCACCTTCTCAGAGGGTTAGAGCAAAGTAGGTATTACTGTCTCACAAAATTTTTGAGGGTCAGGAATCTGGTAGCAATCTAGTGGGGCAATACCAGTTCAGTCTCATGAGGCTGCTGTTAAGCAGCCAAGTTGGTGTAGGGCAATCTGAAGACTTGAGTGGGGCTGGCGGATCTGCTCCCAAGAGGACCAACTCACGTGGCTCTCTGTAGGAGGTGTTTCTCCACTCCTCACCACAGGCACCTCTCTATGGGGCTGTTCAGCATGGCAACTGATTTCCTTCAAAGCAAGGGATCCAAGAAAGAGCGACACATGCCACGTGCCCGTGATGGAAGTCAGTGTCTTTTATAGCCTAACTTCAGAAGTTGCGTCTCATCACTGTTCTAGTACTATATTCGTCACATAGACCAATTCTCAGTACCAAGTGGGAGGGGACTACAGAAGCATATGCGTTCCAAGAGCCAAGGTCGGTCAGAGGCCATTTCAGAGGCTGGCAGCCACAGTCATGAGATAAAAGCAAAACGATAAACCATTGTTTCAGGCATCATTTGTTATCTCATTATAACCGACTGAAAGCTGACTGATATGTTATATGCCTTTATAAACTTTAAAAATTTTTTTTAACTTTCTATTCTAAAAAAATAAAAAGAGTAAATACCTCTTCACGCTCTCTGCCTTTCTCACATTACTTCCCATTTCTTGAGTTTGGTTAGTTTTATTATTGTTTTAAAAATATTTCTGTTAGTTATGTGTATAACTCAAAATTATGTTGTTGTATCTTGTTCCACCAGCTTTCAATAGCACTGATTCATTCCCCACTATGTAAGGTTAAGAAGATAGTGCTTTTTCATTCTTTTAAGATCACCTCCCTCTAAGCTTATGTCAGTTAATATAATTATTTTTATATTTTCAAGGTTTTCTTTGCCTCCTCAGATCTTTCTCTTCAAGCCATGTTGTTGTCCTAAGAATTTACCAAGTTCCATCTCCTCAGAACACACGACCAAGGACACACAGGACCCTGTGTCTCCATCAGGAAAGCATGAAGATGGTGGGTGCTGAGGAGAGCCGTGGATTCCATGCTCTAAAGCTTGACTCGGAGGCAGAGGACTGATTAGAATCTAGAGAAACCCTGGCCTAAGGTCACATGTAATTCCTCTCAGATCCATATCCGGGACAGGCAAGCATTCTCCCTCTGGGGCTGAATCCCAAAGCTACACAGTCCGGGGTCATCAGTCTTGGTGTTCATTCACAGAGAGTTCCTGATCCAAAGAGGAGAGTTGAGGAGAGGGGAGGTGACAGAGCCTTTTTCCTTAATATTTGTCTATTTATTTGGCTGCACTGAGTCTTATTTAATTGTGGCATGCAGAATCTTTTAGTTGTGACATGTGAACTTTTAGTTGGGGCATGCAGGACTTAGTTCTCTAGTCCGGGATCAAACCCGGGCCCCCTGCATTGGGATCCCAGAGTCTTAGTCATTGAACCATCCGGGAAGTCCTCGATACTTTTTTTGACAACAGAAATCCTTCCTGTCCCTCAACACTGCTCTCACCATTTTTCCTGAATCTATCCAACTATCCAGGGTGTAGCTAATTTCCCTTCCCCAACAGGTCAGTGTGGAGTATCCTGTTGACTTCTGCCCTTAGTCCCTTGAGTTTCTGAGTGACAGGGGTAGGGTCTCCAAATATGACACAAGTCACTCGATTCAATTTCAATCTCTGATAAATAATGGATTTTTTTTTTAAGTAAAAGTACATCCCAAATAGGACTTCCCAGGTGCCTCAGTAGGAAAGAATCTGCCTGCCAATGCGGGCGATGCAGGTTTGATCTCTGGGTCAGAAAGATCCCCAGGAGGAGGAAATGGCAACCCTTATTCTTGCTTGGAGAACCCCATGGACAGTGGAGCCTTGCAGGCTACAGTCCATAGGACTGCAAAGAGTTGGACACGCACCCCCCTCATATTGCATGGGACATACTTATACTAAACAATTTTGTATTGTCTATTTGAAATTCATATTTAGCTGAGCATTCTGTGGTCTTGCTTGATAAATCTTACAGCCCTACATGGGTGGGGCTGAGCTCCTTATCAGTGGGAACAGAAGCAGAGCCAAGAGCCTCACATGGAAGTCCTGACCAAGCCCACATCACTGCAAAGAACCTCAAAAGCCAGGCCCTGCTAAGAGATACATCCTGGAAAGAGGCCTCCATGCAGAAGTTTCAGAATCTCCCTGGATAGATTTATCTCCACAAATGACCTCATCTCCCCATAACTCCAATACATTGCATTCAATGTATTTGTACTAGTTTAAACTTTTTACATGCCATCCCTTCCTCTCACAGATCCAAATTCAGTGGTTTACTGACTGCCCACCTTGGGATAGCGAATCATGTTAGGTGCTTTCTCAGACCCCATCTTCTTATCTTCACAACAACCCCCTGAGGGGAGCTTCTGTGTTAACTATCGTTCCCATTTTCTGGATGTGGAAACTGAGATTCAAAAGGTCCCTGAGGGCTGAAAGACTCTTCAAGAAGGTGTTGCCTCCTCTCAGGGAGGGGAGAAGGAAAGGGTGGGAGGTGTGGAGAGAGTAACATGGAAACATACATTACCATATGCAAAATAGACAGCCAATGGGAATTTGCTGTATGACTCAGGGAACTCAAACCACCAGGGCTCTGTGACAACCTGGAGAGGTGGGATGGGGAGGGAGGTGGAAGGGATGTTCAAGTGGGAGGGGACATGGGTACACCTACGGCTGATTCGTGTTGATGTTTGGTAGAAATCAATGCTATACTGTAAAGCAATAATCCTCCAATTGAAAATAAATTTTTAAAAAAGAAGGTGTTGCCTAAGGCCCCAGGACTAATAAGTGCCACAGCTAAGGTCTAAACTCCTTCCTAAAGATGCCGTGCTCCCTGAATGCCCTGGAGACCTCCCGGACTTACTCAAGCCCCTACCACTCACTACTCCCACCCACAGTCAGGTATATTGCCCCACCCCCACAGGAGCACTTAAGAAAGCAGAATCCCAGTAAAAGGAGAGAGGAGGGGACATTCTCTCCAGCAAGGTGGTGACATGAAGCTTCTGGAATTTGCTATCAGGGCCATGGGGATCAATCCATTAGTCCATAGAAACAATGTTACAGAAGGCGGACAAATCCTACAGTTGTCTGAAGAAGCAAAGGGACGGTGAGATCTGTCAGCCCAAGAATTTATGTAGCCTCCAGGGTCTAATTTACATTGCCAAGTGCAATCTGAATTCAAGCCATTGATTTGTAAATGAACGCATATACCCAAGCATGCCTTGGAGACGGTGCTAGCTACTGCAGGTGTGTGCCTGTGTGTGCCCGTGGGCACCCTGCTCTTGCATCCCTGTAATTTCAGCTGGGGCAGGGACTGAAATGACTTCGATGACTCACTGTTTCCCTACAGTACTAGAGCCCGGCTTTGGCCAGTGTTGAGCTCAATCTGTGCTTTTCACCAACGGAGAAAGCATCAGAACCCTCATTTGTTTCTGTCTGTAGCGTTCAAGATCAGCAATCACTTACCATCCTGATTAACTGCTAGCTGACTGCAGCCATTATTCTTCTTAACAGCAGAAATGGCTATTTGCTTTCAGTTTTCTCTGTTGAGAAAGCACCAAGGCTTATTTTACATCCACCCAATTCACCAAAAGAATCCAGAAAAGCGTGAAGAAAGGAAAACCATTTGGTAGGTCTCAGTCCGGGGCCTAAAAATGTCAGCTGGCTTGGGTCAGGCTTCAGGACTTCGTTTCTGCTGTGAATTACAGAAATAAACAAAGCCATTGTACCCCTGTGGAATGAGGCAATATTCAGTTTCAGTCTGGTGGTTAGAAAAGATGAACATCTTAGTCTGAAATCCTACTCGTGAAAACACCGAAGACGTTCCTCCAGAATACAAAAAGAAACATGTATTGTTTGGGCGAGTGTGATGGCTCGGATGGGATTTCAATTCGAATCCAACCCCCTTAATGTCTTCATTTCCTAGTATGAGGCTGACATTGGCTCTGCCATCACACGGATTCAGAAGAAAGCTCCCCTTTGCAGGCTGCGATGCCCTTGTCAGCTCCGAAAGGGAAACAACTCACGTTATTGTCAAGGCTGTTATTGAGAACATTGCGCTGTCAGACCCACTGCCTGGGCCGTGCTCAGAAGAACCAAACAGAGCTGCTGGCTCTGACTTTCATCACTCTGACTTTCCCAGTTGGAACCTCCCCTACCCTGACCCCAATGCTACTCCCAATTCGAATGTTCCAGAATTTATTCCAGGAACAGGTTAAAACTCGTGCTACGTTAAGACATATGAACAAGACAAATCTTTTCTTTCATCTACTCTTCTTAAGAAAGGAAGTCCTGGTCGCTGGAAGATCTGGGGAGACAGCTCCAGAGGATAAAGGCCCTGAGGAGAAACAGGAGATGGAATGATCGGTTTGCGGAACTGGAGGATGTACGTGAAGGACAGGCCACTGAGCAAATGTCTAACTGCCTTCCAGGGTAGGGCCCTATGTTTGGTGCTGACATCTGTCACCACTGCTGAGTGGACCCAAGGGCCTGGTCTCCTCAAGAAAGGCATTAGGGTCCTGCCTGTTAGTCTCTTGCCTTAGGGCCTATGCGTATACTATCAGCTCCCTGATGCTATGCTATCAGCTCCTGCCCTTCTGAGGCAGAACAGGTTTGCAGCCTGTATGATACCACTCATATGTGGAATCTAAAAAATTATAACTAGTAAATACAATAACAGAGCAGAAGGAGACTCACATATACCATATAGAGAACAAACTAGTGGTTACCAGTGGGAAGGGGGAGGTTACAGGGGTGGGGGGTGGCCGGTATAAACTACTGAGTATAAGAGAGGCTCAAGGATGCAATGCACAATATGGGGAATATAGCCAATATTTCTCAGTAACAGTAAATGGAAAGTAGCTTTTAGAAATTGTATAAAATTAAAACATGGAAGAATAGGACTATCGTGGTTGTCCTGAGAAATTGAGAAAATACAAAGAATAACGTACTCCCTCAAATAACGTTAAAGCTCAACATTCAGAAAACGAAGATCATGGCATCCAGTCCCATCACTCCATGGGAAATAGATGGGGAAACAGTGGAAACAGTGTCAGACTTTATTTTTTGGGGCTCCAAAATCACTGCAGATGGTGATTGTGCCATGAAATTAAAAGACGCTTACTCCTTGGAAGAAAAGTTATGAGCAACCTAGATAGCATATTCAAAAGCAGAGACATTACTTTGCCAACTAAGGTCCGTCTAGTCAAGGCAATGGTTTTTCCAGTGGTCATGTATGGATGGGAGAGTTGGACTGTAAAGAAGGATGAGTGCCGAAGAATTGATGCTTTTGCACTGTGGTGTTGGAGAAGACTCTTGAGAGTCCCTTGGACTGCAAGGAGATCCAACCAGTCCATTCTGAAGGAGATCAGCCCTGGGATTTCTTTGGAAGGAATGATGCTAAAGCTGAAACTCCAGTACTTTGGCCACCTCATGTGAAGAGTTGACTCATTGGAAAAGACTCTGATGCTGGGAGGGATTGAGGGCAGGAGGAGAAGGGGATGACCGAGGATGAGATGGCTGGATGGCATCACTGACTCTATGGACGCGACTCTGAGTGAACTCCGGGAGTTGGTGATGGACAGGGAGGCCTGGCATGCTGCGATTCATGGGGTCGCAAAGAGTCGGACACGACTGAGCGACTGAACTGAACTGAACTGAAGAGTCCGTTGGATTGGTGGTGGGGTGGGGAGGGGGAATGTTCTGGCAGCTTTCATTACTTTCTTTTTTTATAGCTTTATTTATTTATTTTTGGCTGTGCTGGGTCTTTGTTGTTGCGAGTGGGGGTCTTCCTTGTGGTACACAGGCTTCTCCCTGTGGTGGCCTCTCTTGTTGCGAGGCACAGGCTCTCGGGCACTCAGGCTTCATTAGTTGCGGCTCCTAGGCTCTAGAGCACATGCTCAGTAGTTGTGGTGCACGTGCTCAGTTGCTCTGTGGCATGTGGGATCTTCCTGGATCAGGGATTGAACCTATGTCCCTTGCATTGCAGATGGATTGTTTATCAATGAGCCACAAAGGGAGCCCAACTTTCATTACTTTTATTTTGATTATGTGTGTGCATGATTGAGTGTGTGTGGAAGGGGGAGGTGGGGAGGAAGACACTTTTTTCCCTTTTTGGAATTTGTTTTGCTATTAAAATTTTCTTGAAAAGTGCCCTTGGCTAGAATATTCTTTCTAGCAATCTCTGAAATAAAATACAAGAGTCAGTACAGGGTAAGAGAGACTTTTGATGTATTTATTGTTATTTGGAGGATAATTGCTTTACAGTGTTGTGCTGGTTTCTGCCATACAGCAATGTGAATCAGTCATAATGATATCTGCATTCCCTCCCTCTTGAGTCTCCCTCCCATCCCACCCCTCTAGGTCATCACAGAGGGCCAAGCTGGGTTTCCTATGTTATACAGCAGCTTTCACTAGTTATCTATTTTACACATGATAGGTATATATGTCAGGGCTAAGAAACAATACATTTGGAAGCAGAAATAATGACATTTGAAGGCTTGCTCAGACTTGGTGTGAGTGATTTGAGGCAAGTGACTTCATATTTCTGAGCCTTTCTTTCCACCCTTCTCTAGGAAATGGGTCTCTTGTAATAAACCTTACTTGACTGTGTGGTGTAAGCCTAAAATACAGTGAAAAGTGAAAGTGAAGTCGCTCAGTTGTGTCCGACTCTTTGCAATCCCATAGACTGTAGCCCACCAGGCTCCTTCATCCATGGGATTTTCTAGGCAAGAATACTGGAGTGGGTTGTCATTTCCTTCTCCAGGGGATCTTCTCGACCTGGGGATCGAACCCGGGTCTCCTGCATTGGGGGTGACACTTTACTGTCTGAGCCACCAGGGAATCAATCCTAAAATACAGTAGAAGATATAAACTGTGCAGGAGTTTTACATACCAGTTACTCTCATCTGTGCTTTACTTAAGAGAGACATTTATTCCTCACTGCTACCGCAAGAGGTGGATCCTAGAATTGTCCCCATTATATGGAAAAGTGAGGCTTAGATGGGCTTGGCTGCTGAAGCAGCAGAGACAGAATTTGAGTCCCTGCCCTCAGCTCTTACCCTCTTCGCCCTGGACAGTGGCTGCAAGCTGAGTCCCAGGAACCAGGTCTGGCCTGTGGATGTGTTTAGTTTGGCTTACTGTATTAATAGGAAAATATTTAACTTAGTTGTCAATGCTTAAGAATGGAAGATTTCACCATCCGGGTTCCCCAGCTTCTCTTTAAAAATCTCAGCTCTGGCCATTCTGGCCCTGTGCTCCTACATAACATGTATGGCAGCATTTGAGGGTGGGTCTCCTCTCCCCCAACAGCTTTTCCATCCATCATCCTCACTAGAGGCATCAAGTTGCTAGGCTGCGGACTGACAGCTGTATATGGTTCCTTTGTGAAATAAGTGTCCTTGTAACTCTGGTCTCAATTTAGTTCTAATTGTGCCTGCCTATTGCAGCTCCCAGGACAATGTCAATGACATAGGATGTTCCAGATTCTTCCAGGGCTCCCTGATGCCTCTCCTTGCTCTAAATCAAGTAAGACCCTGAGGCATCCCTGCCTTTGAGCACACATCATCTCCTAGATTTGCCTGTTTCCTCCCTTATCACTGCCATGAAACCACCTTAGCCAGGTGGTTAGGAGGTGAAGTCACCTCACCTCCACCATCCTGGGTTATTGCCATCAACCCTTACCTCATGTGCCTGGTGCACACTTACCCTGGTGGTCCCCAACCTTTTTGGTATCAGGTATCAGTTTCATCACTTCATGGCAAATAGATGGGGGAAAAAAATGGAAACAGTGACAGACTTCACTTTCTTGGGCTCCAAAATCACTGCAGACAGTGACTGCAACCATGAAATTAAAAGATGTCTGCTCCTTGGAAGGAAAGCTATGACTAACCTAGACAGCGTGTTAAAATGCAGAGACATCACTTTGTTAACAAAGGTCCGTGTAGTCAAAGCTGTGGTTTTTCCAGTGGTCATGTACTGATGTGAGAGTTGGACCATAAAGAAGGCTGAAAGCCAGAGAATTGATGCTTTTGAACTGTGGTGCTGGAGAAGACTCTTGAGAGCCCCTTGGACAGCAAGGAGATCCAACCAGTCAGTCCTAAAGGAAATCAACCCTGAATATTGATTGGAAGGACTGAGGCTGAAGCTGAAGCTCCTATACGTTGGCCACCTGATACAAAGAGCTGACTCACTGGAAAAGACCCTGATGCTGGGAAAGATTGAGAGCAGGAGAAGAAGGGGACGACAGACAATGAGATGGTTGGATGGCATCACAGACTCAATGGATGTGATTGTGAGCAAACTCCGGGAGATAGTGAAGGACAGGGCGGCCTGGAGTGCTGCAGTCCACGGGGTCGCAAAGAGTCGGACACGACTGAGTGACTGAACGGTAACAAATCAGTTTCATGGAAGACAATTTTTCCATGGACTGAGGTCGGGGAGTGGCTTCAGAGTGATTCAAGTACATTACATTTATTGTGCACTTTGTTTCTATTATTATTCCATCAGCTCCACCTCTGATCATCAGGCATTAGATATGGGAACTTGGGGACTCCTGCCTTACCCAATCAGCCCATTTCACACAACTTCATATCCATTTTCAACAAATCTTTCTTTTGTGATCAAGGTCGGCTTCTTGCAATCAATTACCCAGGACTGCACATTTAGAAGGATCCCACACTTGGTTTAATGCCCTGCTATGGCCATCTTGAAAATCTGCATGATTTTTGGATTGTAGGCTTGAATTGGGGCCCACAAATTACATAGCTGGTCCTATTCATGTTTCAATTTCCAGAAGCTTTAATGATTCCTAACCTTGGCAGTATTTCCCTGGCCTTTTGAAGCCATGGTACACAAAGAACCTGGCAAGATATGGAAGCTGTAGTGGGCTGCTCTGAAGCCCCAGACCCTGGTCAGCCATTCCGAGGAAAGCAGATGTCATGGCAAACTGTGACCCTTTTGTAGCATCACAAAGATGCCTAGTCCACCTGCTAAGAGAGTTCTGTCCTGCAGGAGAAGGTTCTATTAGTTCACTTTAGTGCTCACGGGGCTTTGTTTTGGGCTTTCCTGCTGGCTGAGATGGTACAGGCTTTGTTTTAGGAACCCCAGCTTGCAATCATGCCGATATTTATGAGTTCTTTACTCTCCTTCTCATCTCCAGGCCCTCATGAATATAGTTCCTATTGCTGGGAATAATCACTCCCCTCTTCAGTGTTACCCCAATCCTGCCCAATTTATCACACCAGCTCAAGTCTACCTCCTCCACGAGTTTATCCTGTGTCTTACAAGAGTGCTTTATTCATGCATCAAATGATTATTTATAGCCTGAGCCAGTGTTCGGGATACAACTGTAAACATACCCACACTTCTGCCCTCATAAAACTTTACAAGTCAGGAGAGCCAACAGGTAAAAAAGGCCACTTGGAATCACTATGATAAGAGGTCTCATGGAAGAAGGGGAGGCTGTGTTAGTTTCCTGTGGCCGCTTTAACAAATTGCCACAAACTTTGTGGTTTATTAGCTACGGAAGTTTCTTTTCTCATAGTCTGGAGGCTAGAAGTCTGAAATCAAGGGGTCAGCAGAGCCCGCTTCCTCTGAAGTCTCCGGGAGACACTTCTAGTGGCTCCAGGCAACACTTCCAGTGGCTCCAGGCAACACTTCCAGTGGCTCCAGGCATTCCTTAGCTTGTGACAGCATCACTCCAATCTTTGTCTCCTTCTTCACACTGTCTTTCCTTCTTTTCTGTGTTTCTTGTAAAGACATTCGACATTGTATCAGTTCAGTTCAGTTTAGTTCAGTCGTTCAGTCGTGTCCGGCTCTTTGCGACCCCATGAATTGCAGCACGCCAGGCCTCCCTGTCCATCACCAACACCCAGAGTTCACTCAGACTCACGTCCATCAAGTCAGTGATGCCATCCAGCCATCTCATCCTCTGTTGTCCCCTTCTCCTCCTGCCCCCAATCCCTCCCAGCATCAGAGTCTTTTCCAATGAGTCAACTCTTCAGGGCTGGCCAAAACCTGGATTAACTTTTTGGCCAACCAAATATTTAACGTCTATGCAAGGTTTGATCCCTGATTCAGGAAGATGCCCTGGAGTAGGAAATGGCAACCCATTCCAGTATTCTTGCTTGGGAAATCCCATGGACAGAGGAGCCTGTTGGGCTATTAGTCCATGAGGCTGCAAAGAGTCAGACATGACTAAGCACACACACATATTTAAGGTCTACCTGGATAATCCAGAATGATTCATTTCAAGATCCTTAATTATATCTGCAAAGACACTCTTTTTTTGTTGTGAAGTATAACATTCACAGGTTCTGGGAATTAAGATATGGACTTATATTTGGGGGATGGGGTGGGGGAGTGTCATCACTTAATCCACTATAGTGGGTATATGACAGAGGCAGTTAACCTCACACTGGGGAACTGGGGTAAGTCTTCTTGAGAAAATAACATTTAAGCTGAATAAGCCAGGAAAAGAGAAAAAGAAGGGGGTGATGGTGGTGAAAGCATTTCTGGAAATAGCATGTGCAAAGATCCCACTACGTAGTTAAGCCTCCTGGATTCCTGGTAGTAAATGAAGCTCATATAATTGCAGAAGAATGCACAAGGGGAAAGGGTAGGAGAAGCAGCTGGAGAAGAGGCCAAATCAAATGAGCCTTGTAACTACAGAAAGTCATTCCAAGCAGTCAAATGGAGAGGCGCCGAAAGGTTTTAAACAATGGAAGGACATTATCAGATTTCAAAAGATTGCTATGGCTGTAGGGTGGAGGCAATCATTTGGAGGCAGCAAAGATGGGACCAGGGGAATAGATAGGAAATGGTTATATAATTTGGGCAGTGAATGGTAAACTAGGGTATTGTAGAAGGGAAGGGAGACAAGTCAACAAATTCAAAAGGGCATTTGGGAGGCAGTTAACAGATTTGGTGGCTGGTGGAATTTCAGCACAGAAGTCAAGGATGATGCCCAGGTTTCTGGTTTCGGGTCTGGAAGGTGTGGCCATTGTTGCAGTCAGGAGCTGAGAAGGAGGTGCCGTGTGGGTGGGCACCTTTGGGGTGAGTTTGCAGTATCTGTGAGACAGGCTATTAGAGCTGATCAGTGGACATTTAAATTGAGTGGTCAGAAACACAGCAGAGAGCCTGGGGCTAGAAATAGACTTGAGAACCATCAGAATGTGGATCATATATGCCATCAGGGAGTAAACGATAGTCCTTGGCATAATGTATAAAGTGAACAGAAAATAGAGCCCAGGACAGAACTCTCAAGAGCATCTATCTATACTGGCTCTATGTGTTACCCATCAGGGTTCTTGGCCTCCTTAATCAATAGAAATTGATCAGAGGCCAGACAAGAAATTCAGGCAAGGATATATTGGGTCCTCTGCTGCAGCAGTGGGCAGGGAGAACCAAGAACAATTTCCCTGGCTCACTCCATCTTCAAGGGGGCGCTAGCTTGTTCCTTATATGGGGTGAGGGTCAGGGCAGGCCCAGGATTCTGCTAGGAGGGATGGCTGGTGTGTTTTGCCCACCCCTTTGATGGTGTTGAGTGCAGGGGGCATGCGCAGTACCCTGCTTTTGCTCCAAACACCTTGTTTTTGCTCCCAGCTCTTCAAAAGTGGCGGTTGGACTTTTTTGGTCTTTTTGTATCATCTTGTGTCCATAATTCCCCCCAAAAGTACATGAATGGTACATGCACGCAGTTATTCTTAGTCCCTCTTAGTTTGTTTGCATTTTGTGGCTCGAGGAGATATTTGGCCAGGTGCAAGCGCTTCAGCAAATGGTCCAGGTCCCAGCCTGTCCCAGACGGACTGAGGACAAGGGGCCGTGGAAAAAGACAGATGACTCAGAGGGCAGTGACTGCCAATATTTAGTTATACATGATTTCTATGACACCATTTGAAATGTATCGTCAACTGTCTTGTTTGATGTCCCTCATTTATATTTTGCTGAACAAATTCAAACACAGTATTGTTCTCTTTTCTCTTATCTCGGTCCTATTTCTTATATCCAGGAACCAAGGCGAGGGTCCAGAGCAAGGGGCCCATGAGGGAATGAACCCTGAACGGTTGGCTGGATATTATCTGTCCAAGGCTGAGTCTGCAAACAGGAGGAGGGAACATTTCCCATCTCCTCTGATCCTCCACCAAAACGCAAGGTCTTGGTAGCAGGTCAAGAGGTGCCCAGAAGAGAGCAGAACAGGCAGCAGGGGTGGGACGTGCAGCACCTGAAGGAGGGGTCCGTGGATTCAGACCGGCTGGAGCTGAGTGCAAAGGGAGCATCTGAAGTCAGCGTGTAGTGTCTGCCCGGGTCTAGGACCATCCGTAGTCTGTGCTGTCTTATTGAGACACACACAATTTCTGAAGTCATTCAGCTCAGGGGTCAACATCCAGCCCATGTGGGCCCCTCGCAGCCTGCTGGCTAGGTTTACTCTGCTCAGTCTCACCTCAAAAGAAACATTGATTTAACAGATAGCAAACATCAGGCCACTGAGAGATGCAGACAGTCATGTTCTGAGACCTCTGAAAGCAGCTGCAATGTCAAGCCTCCAAAAGCTTTGAGTTTTAGTGATAAGCCCTTTTATCAATGACCAACAGCAGGTCAAATGCTGTCACAGAAGGGGTTTCACTTAATCCTATCTCCAAAATCTTCCCTCCTCTCTCATCCTCAAGAGCAACTGCTCTCATTCAAGTCCTCATGAGTCTCGGCTTTTAAATTCTCTAATAGTCTCTGACCTGGTTTCCCTGCCTTAGTGGCACAGAAGCTTGAGTGACCTTGTAGATGTATAAATCTGATCAAGTCAGTCTCCTGCTTAAGGACCTCCTTGTCTCCAGGGTCACGGGGTAAGGTCTGCTCTTGGGCTTGGCATTCAAGGCCCCGCATCACTGCCCCGGGGCCTCCCCACCCGTACCCACCTGCAGGGGCACTCTGCCTCACAGCTCCTTGTGAGAAAAGCCATAGGAACCGCCCTTCTTCATGGCTGCCGGGCAGTCCTGACTTGTCCTTTGTGAGCTCCAGCACCTGAAGTCTTCCCTCGCAGCGCCTATCACAAATGGTCTCTCCCATCCATGGGCAGGCTTTGAGGCTCTATAGCTGGTATTTCTTTTTCCTACTGCACTCACCACAGCCCCTCTTTAAACTTTCCTTCATTGTCAACAGAGTGGATATTCCCTCAAGGGGATGAGCAATAGTTCTTGAAGGAGGGGGTTGGAAAAAGCTTAGTTTTTATCATAAAGCACAGAAATACATACATATTCATCCAGTATATGTGTGGTATTAAAACGTCATGGAGAGGGGTTAGGGAATAAAATGTCTAAGAAGGCCCTTTAGAGGCCAATACTAAAAAATCAGGTGAGAAATACTGAACTGACTTGGTCGTACATTTTCCTTACCAACTGGACTATGAATCTTTCAAGGGTCCCTGGAGCTATTGGAGTGGTTGACAGGCTATCGTGTTGGGAATAAATGTTGAATGCTTTAAGCTGAATGCACGTATGCGTCAACGAGTCCTTCCGATAATCCTGTGGGGGGGGGGCATTACTGTCACATTGGGGGAAGATGTGGAAAGAGGTGCCAAGCTCCCCTCCCTCACCCCACAACCAAGGTTCCAAAGTGCTCAAGTAGAAATATTTTAAATTCAGGACTTCTAAAGTGCAAATCCAAGCTTCTTTTACCTCACTTTAGTATAACTGATAGAATTTACACAAAAGCAGGGCTTCCTTTGTGGCTCCAATGATCAAGATTCTGCCCGCAATGCAGGAAATCTGGGATCGACCCCTGGCCTGGGAAGGAAGATCCTCTGGAGGAGGGCATGACAGCTCACTCCAGTATTCTTACTGGAGAATCCCCATGGACAGAGGACCTGGTGGGCTACAGTCCATGGGGGTCACAAAGAGTTGGACATGACTCAGCAGCTAAGCATGTACACAAAAGCAGGAGAGTATGTTTTCCCAATTGCCTTTAACAATCAAGAAGGTTCGGGTTGAAATATCCTAAGCAAACCTGAATGCCCAAGAATAACATTGGGAAATGAAGACTGTGGTCTTGCAGACTGGAGCAAAGATGCCTCAACACCCAGCTAGGTTTTGCCGGGAATGGTGACCTTTTTACCCAATTCACCACAAGGAGAATTTGAAGCTCAACCAGATATAGCCAAAACCACCTACTTTGCTTGTAACCCTGAGCCTTGTTAATCCAATTAAATTATTTTTTTTTTAATCCAGCCTCAAGCTCTTCCTGTGTATTAAAGTGAGTAGCACAGGCCTACTTTGCCCTGAGCACGTAGGGATGGTGGGACAAGAAAAGAATACACACAATTATAATGCAGGATTCAACAAGATCACGGTCATGAGAGAGACTTAGGCAATTCTAAGCCAGGAGATGAACTACAATGGGGAGATAATGAGGACGTGAACGTTATTAATAAAAATGCTTTCCGTGTTGAAAGCAAAGCAACATCTATAAAATGGTTTTATGAGTAAATTTGTTGAAGCAGGAGGAACTGAGTAGTTCAAACCAGCTTAGCCTTTTCAAGGTCAAGATGAAGTTTAAAATTTATGGATAAAATTTACGGGTAAATCTGTAAAATGTAAAATTTACAGATTTATGGGTCTATTTATCCAGTCAAACTTTCCTCATTTTCCACTTATAAGCAGTGGGTAAAAATCCCTGATGAATGACAGGTCATTGTCCTAGGACAAAACCTTCTGCTTTTAAACATAAATACTTCTTCCAAACAGGGGGAAAAAAATGTACGAATCATAAGTATACAGTTCCGTGAATTGGCAGAGAAAGAGCAAATCCTTGTAACTACCATCTAGATGAAGAAATAGAACATTATGCATCCATGAGAGCCCTCCTGGTTACCATAGATTAGTTTTGCCTCTTTTTGAACTTTAAAAAAAATGGAATCATAGAAAATATACTCTTATTAAGCAGACTTCTTGGGCTTAATAATGTGTGAGGTTCATCCAGATGTTTGCCTGTACCAATAGTTTGCTCATTCTTGTTGCTGACAGAACTGCGCTGTATGGATAAGCCACATTTTGTCAAAGCAAGTGAGTCTCCCCTGGTAGTCTGTGTTAAAGAATCCGCCTGCCAATGCAGGAGACTCGGGATTGATCCCTGATCCGGGAAGATCTTCTGGAGAAGAAAATAACAACCCACTCCAGTATTCTTGCCTGGAAAATCCCATGGACAGAGGAGCTTGGCAGGCTACATACAGCCCGTGGGTCACAAAGAGAATGACTCAGTGACTGAATGAATGAAACGAAAGAACGATGCCACATTTATCTTCCCAATCTGCAGCTAGTGAATATTTGAGTTGTTTCCACTTTTTGGTGATTACACCCAGTGCTTATTATGAATCTTCTTCCTACAGGTCTTTTGATGAGCACTCATACTCATATATACCTGGATGGAAGTACTGATTCATATGCTATATTTGCTCAGATTTAGTAGATTTTGCTAAGTAGATTTGAAAAGTGACTGTGTCAACCATATACTATCGTTTTATGATAGCAGCATGCACGAACTCCAAAGAGCTCAAATTCTCTCCTGCTCTTGGTATTAAGTGAATATCATTTTAGCTGCTCTGGTGACTATGCTTTGTAAGTTCCTGTTTTTATTTTGTGTTTTCCTGAGGACTAACGAAATTAGACATCTTTTCATGTTTATTAGCTATTTGTATTTTCTCATTTGGAAACTATCTCCTTAAGCCTATCGCACATTTTTCTGTTGAGATGTCCATCCTTTTTCTTATTAATATGTAGATTGCTATATATTTTGGATATAAGTCTTTTGTCAGATATATATTTTGCTAATATTTTCTCCCAATCCATGACGTCATTTCTCCTCTTTTCATGGTATCTTTGGCTAAACAGAAGTTCTCATTTTCTATGTCAATTTTATGTTTAGTGCATCATATAATTCATAAAGGCATTATGAAATCTTTGCCTTTCTTGTGTTTATGTAAACACTCTTCTGCATTAAAATATTAAACCTTCCAATCCATGAGCATGGTGTATACCTTCATTTACTTAAGTCTTTATCTCAGTAGTTTTTAGTTTAATTTATCTCTGTAGTTTTTAGTCTAAAGATTTTGCTCTTTTGTTAGATTTAAGTTCAGTTCAGTTCAGTCGCTCAGTTGTATCCAACTCTTTGCTACCCCATGGACTGAAGCACCCCAGGCCTCTGTGTCCATCACTAATTCTCAGAGTTTACCCAGGCCCATGTCCATCGAGTCGGTGATGCCATCCAACCATCTCATTCTCTGTCATCCCCGTCTCCTCCCACCTTCAATCTTTCCCAGTGTCAGGGTATTTTCCAATGAGTCAGTTCTTCGCATCAGGTAGCCAAAGGATTGGAGGTTCAGCTTCAACATCGGTCCTTCCAATGAATATTCCAGACTGATTTCCTTTAGGATGGACTGGTTGGATCTCCTTGCTGTCGAAGGGACCCTCAAGAGTCTTCTCCAACACCACAGTTCAAACGCATCAATTCTTCAGCACTCAGCTTTCCTTATGGTCCAACTCTCACCTCCATACATGACTACTGAAAAAATCATAGCTTTGACTAGACAGACCTTTGTTGGCAAAGTAATGTCTCTACTTTTTAATATGCTGTCTAGGTTGGTCATAACTTCTCTTCCAAAGAGCAAGCGTCTTTTAATTTCATGGCTGCAGTCACCATCGGCAGTGATTTTGGAGACCAAGAAAATTAAGTCTCTCACTGTTTCCACTGTTTCCCCATCTATTTGCCATGAAGTGATGGGACCAGATGCCATGATCTTAGTTTTCTGAATGTTGAGTTGTGAGCCAACTTTTCCATTCTCCTCTTTCACTTTCATCTAGAGGCTCTTTAGTTCTTGTTTGCTTTCTGCCATAAGGGTGGTGTCATCTGCATATCTGAGGTTATTGATATTTTTCCTGGAAATCTTGATTCCAGCTTGTGCTTCATCCAGCCCAGCATTTCTCATGATGTACTCTGCATATAAGTTAAATAAGCAGGGTGACAATATACAGCCTTGACGTACTTGATTTAAGTTCAACTTTTAGCAAATCTCAAGTACTTATCTCTCGAGTTACAGGAAATACAAGAAAGAAAGTCTGATATATGTGCCCTGACTTCAAAATGCTTTGGGACAACTGTGGGACACAAGTGCAGAAAAATAAAAGACTGAATGTTAATGAAGTAATGATTGCATGATGGAAGCAAAGAGAAAAGAGACACACAAGCAACCAAAGTGGGCTGAAGTTGGTGGTCAGGTTGCCTCACACTGAAGCCAAAAGAGCTGAGATGGCCTTGGGTAATGAATGGCTTCCCTGGTGGCTCAGAGGTTAAAGCGTCTGCCTCCAATGTGGGAAACCCGGGTTCGATCCCTGGGTCGGGAAGATCCCCTGGAGAAGGAAATGGCAAACCCACTCCAGTATTCTTGCCTGGAGAATCCCATGGATGGAGGAGCCCAGTAGGCTACAGTCCACAGGATCGCAAAGAGTCAGACATGACTGAGCGACTTCACTTTCACTTTCTTTCTTGGGTAATGAATGGCATCTATAGAGTGGAGTGAAGGAAACATTCCATGGAGGAAGCTAGAATGAGTGAAATCTTGTGACTCCAAATGAATACAACACATTACGGGGCCACAAGGACACTGGTTGATAAAAGTGCTTCACTCTGACTAATGAGTAGTGAGAGATAAGATGAAGTTCTGTGCTGAGAGTTCCCATGAACAAAAGAAAGAAGAGCCCCAAGTCTGTTTTGGTGAAAAAGCTTGGCATCCTACTCCCTGGAAGGCAACTCAGCAAGTATTAAAAGTTGCCTGACATTAATTAGCAACCGCATGACTATCTTCAATTAAGAACTTTCTCATAGGAACTCCCATACTCTCACACTTGAACCAGACTACCTATCCAAGATGGTCTCCCTTCTAGATATGAACTACCTCTTACAGAATGTATAATCCAGAGAGACTATCGTTGGAACCCAGAGCTCACCACCCAACCAAAAGGCTTAGACCAGCAGCTACCACAAATGCTTCTGAGAGGGCTACAGCTGTGAAACCAGGTAGGATAGCTACTGTTGTTTTGTTGCTAAGTCGTGTCTGGCTCTTGCAGCCCCGTGGACATTAGCCTGCCAGGCTCCTCTGTGCATGGGATTTCCCAGGCAAGAATACTGGAGTGCGTTGCCATTTCCTTTTCCAGGGGATCTTCCCCACCCATGAATTGAATTTGCAGCTCCTGCATTGGCAGGTGGATTCCTTATCGCGGAACCACCAGGGAAGCCTGAGTAAGATAACTATTCCATGCATAAATTCAGAAGCAAAAGCTGAACTTCCTAGAAGAAATGGGGCTGGAATTGGTTGCTCAAGGCTTAGATCGCTGGTTTTTGATGCTCTGTTTTCATCCTAACTGAGGCGGAGTTAGAACAAGCAGACCCAAGGGCAGCTTCAGAACACAAGGAGTCTGGTCTTCAGGCCTCCTGGGAGCTACTGGAATGAATAAGGCATGGAGGAGCCAACACAGAGTTCAAATGATAAAATTCCTAATGGGACATGAATATGCATTTTGCCAAGATTTCTTCTAATTTTGGAACTCAGTTGGAAACTTCTGGACGTCATGTTCCATTTGGCTCTGGCAAAACCCAACTCTGCATTGCTTTGTGTTTATTTTATCCTTCAAGATCAGAGCATAATTTATTTGTAGCTAGATTTTTGTGTTTAGCACAAACCTCCATTTAGATGGAAAAACAAGCTGGGTTTTTTTTTTCCCTTATATGTCCCTAGGGGTAAAAAGATGTACACAATGGAGAAAGGTTCCACTGAAAAAACATGTATTCCAAATATAGATAATTTACACAAACAGAAGCACCCAGAGGAGAAATATTTTCTAAAGCCTAGAATATGCTGAGTCTTCAAACTTGGAGTAACATAGAAGAGATTAGATCTAGAAAATCCTCAGGACTCTCCTACATTTAGGTAGGACGACATCTACCCCAGTATCTCATTCTTATGAAAATTTCTTACCATATTTAAACAAATCTTCTGAGAAGAAATATTTTAACTTCCCTTGGCATTATGTCCTCAAACACTTACAATGAGAATGTATCTTTATGGGTACCAATTCCTCATCTTTATATTATTTTTTAAATGCTCTCATTTTTCAAAGAACTGCTTGGATTTTATTGGTACAAAGCCAAATTCTCCTATAGCTAAAGTTTACTGGGACCTACAATAAAACAAAAGAGGTGAACGGAATAAAACAAAAGAAGGGAAGTGAAAGGCAAAGGAGAAAAGGAAAGATACACCCATTTGAATGCAGAGTTTCAAAGAATAGCAAGGAGAGATAAAAAGCCTTCCTCAGCAATCAATGCAAAGAAATAGAGGAAAACAACAGAATGGGAAAGACTAGAGATCTCTTCAAGAAAATTAGAGATATCAAGGGAACATTTCATGCAAAGATGGGCACAATAAAGGACAGAAATGGTATGGACCTAACAGAAGCAGAAGATATTAAGAAGAGGTGGCAAGAATACACAGAAGAACTATACAAAAAAGATCTTCATGACCCAAATAATCACAATGGTGTGATCACTCACCTAGAGCCAGATATCCTGGAATGTGAAGTCAAGTGGGCCTTAGGAAGCATCACTACAAACAAAACTAGTGGAGGTGATGGAATTCCAGTTGAGCTCTTTCAAATCCTGAAAGATGATGCTGTGAAAGTGCTGCACTCAATATGCCAGCAAATTTGGAAAACTCAGCAGTGGCCACAGGACTGGAAAAGGTCAGTTTTCATTCCAATCCCAAAGAAAGGCAATGGCAAATATCAATATCAGTAGATATTGAGAAATAGATAGATATTGAGAAATATCTATATCTATTTCTCAGTAGATATTGAGAAATATCAATAACCTCAGATATGCAGATAACACCACCCTTATGGCAGAAAGCAAACAAGAACTAAAGAGCCTCTAGACGAAAGTGAAAGAGGAGAGTGGAAAAGTTGGCTTACAACTCAACATTCAGAAAACTAAGATCATGGCATCTGGTCACATCACTTCATGGCAAATAGATGGGGAAACAGTGGAAACAATGAGAGACTTTATTTTCTTGGTCTCCAAAATCACTGCAGATGGTGACTGCAGCCATGAAGTTAAAAGACGCTTGCTTTTTGGAAGAAAAGTTATGACCAACCTAGATAGCATATTCAAAAGCAGAGACATTACTTTCCCAACAAAGGTACGTCTAGTCAAAGCTATGATTTTTCCAGTAATCATGTATGGAGGTGAGAGTTGGACCATAAGGAAAGTTGAGCGCTGAAGAATTGATGCCTGTAAACTGTGGTGTTGGAGAAGACTCTTGAGGGTCCCTTGGACAACAAGGAGATCCAACCAGTCCATCCTGAAGGAGATCAGTCCTGAATACTCATTGACAGGACTGATATTGAAGCTGAACCTCCAATCCTTTGGCCGCCTGATGCGAAGAACTGACTCATTGGAATAGACCCAGATGCTGGGAAAGATTGAAGGTGGGAGGAGAAGGGGACGACAGAGGATGAGATGGTTGGATGACATCACCGACTCAATGGACATGAGTTTGAGTAAACTCTGGGAGTTGGTGATCGACAGGGAGGCCTGGTGTGCTGCAGTCCATGGGGTCTCAAAGAGTCAGATAAGACTGAGCAACTGAACTGAATAGTTAAACAAAAGAGGCTTCCCAGGTGGCTCAGTGGTAAGGAATCCACCTGACAATGATGGAGATGCAGGAAAGAAGTTTTGATCTCTGGGTCAGGAAGTTCCCCGGAGGAGAAAATGGCAATCCATTCCAGTATTCTTGCTGAGATAATCCCACAGACAGAGGAGCCTAGCGAGCTACAGTCCATGGGGATCACAAAGAGTCAGACACTACTGAGCAAATGAGCACGCACACACAACCAAACACAAATTGAAAAGATCTGGGGATAAGTTTATATTATAAATAATCAGGACTCTTTCAAAAACTCAACGTGAAATAAGACCTCCCAAAAGGTGATGTGATATTTGGCTCATGTAATAGTCTTCTTACTATCTTTTTGGAAAGGTCTCAGGGAAGGACTCTGATTGGCCCAGCTGAGTCACCTGCCCAAGTCTGTACCAATCACTGTCACTTGACTGCACATGACAAAGCCAAGTGGCATGTAGTCATGGGAAGTGCATTTATTTCCAGAAGAGAGAAGGATCATTTAGGGAACATTGTAAACTGGCAAATGTGAAAGGAGCAAAAAAAAAAAAAAAATTGTTTTCACAGTGCCTCAGATCTAGTACATTAGGACTTTGGAGAAAGAATTATTTTTTAAAGAAAGCCAAAGATGTCAACAGAAGTGGATGTCATCACCATAAGTGGTGTATTAGCACTGATTACACATGAAACCTGCTCTGGAATTCATAGCTACTTTCACTGGGGACATCTCATTGGCATCAAGATGACAGCATAGCTTACTGGCTAACAGCCTGAACTTTTGATTCTAACTGTCTTAACTTCAAATCTTCACAGTATCCAATGTTGGCTTTGGTATTTGGGCAAGTTACTAACACTCCTGGAGAAGGCAATGGCACCCCACTCCAGTATTCTTGCCTGGAAAATCCTATGAACGAAGGAGCCTGGTAGGCTGCAGTCCATGGGGTCACTAAGAGTCAGACATGACTGAGCGACTTCACTTTCACTTTTCACTTTCATGCATTGGAGAAGGAAATGGCAACCCACTCCAGTGTTCTTGCCTGGAGAATCCCATAGACGGGAGAGCCTGGGGGCTGCCGTCTATGGGGTCGCACAGAGTCGGACACGACTGAAGCGACTTAGCAGTACTAACACTCCTTAAGCAAAATTGGCACAACAATGAAATTTACCTCTTGGGTTATTGTGATCATTAAAAGAAATGATACAGATGATTTGGTACAATATCCCGCCCTTAGTTTTAAAAAATCACTACATTTTTACTACAATTACTATTATTTTCATTACAATGTTCCTAATTATTATTATTTACAACAGTGCCCAGGAATCTCAAGGCTAGAGAGTTTTAGAATGGTTAATTATGATAATGTTCCATTCTATGATTCTGAAATAAGAAATATATCTCCATAGATATTCTCCATTGATATCCAGCCCCATCCTTTGCCTGAAGTCCTTTGCCTGTTTAAAATCTCCCTCTTTCACATTCCATAATTTCTCTTCTTATCCACTGATGCATGAAACACTAAGATTCCTGGGTAGAAAAAGCATGAAAATGGTACCCTTGATACTTCTTTTGACCTTTCCAAAAGTGACTTCACAGGTAATTGAAGTCCAAGCAACTTCAATCTTTGGAAGAATCTGTGCTGTGACCAACAAAAGATAACTCCTTGGAGAGATATCAAAACAGTTGACCAACTTCTAGATCCAATTGACAAAGTAATGAATAACCCCCACTAGACGCTGTTGCTAAGAAAGGAACTGTGAGGCCCTCCAGGAAAAATTGGAATCTTCAAGACTGTCCTTCTACCTTCTCGGGAACTCTAGTATATCTTGCTTCCCATAAAAATTTCCACAGAAGGCTCCAGAAAGGCGGACATATCAACAGAGACCAGTTCCTTCACTTCCACTGCAGCTGTAGTCCATAGATTAAAGCCAGAATTTTTTCAATCAAGGAAAAGAGTTTAGACAAGGAAATAGGTTATTACATTTGAGTTTGACTTCTATGCTCTATCGAATGTCTATGACAACAATTACTCAGGATTCAAAGTCTTATTTTTTTAAACAAGAGGCTTCATAATATTTTTTCTTGCTGGTTATGAAGGGCAGGGAGAATAACACCTTATATTTATATAGGGCTGGTCCTTGGAAAGTGCTACAAATATGTCATTCTCTCTCCCACCAGAATTCCTGGTGGAAGCAACATATTTTCCTCACACCACTTTTATAGATTATATAGTCTGTCAGAAACACTGCAGAGGCCAAAACTTGGGTTTTCTTTGGATTTAAAATGTAGTATTAGGTTTCTTTTCTATTAGAAAAACAACATTTCTACACAAAAATGGGTTTTTATGCATAGTCCTTGGGATAATTGCCATGGGAAAGAGCTCAGTTAAAACTTCTTACTTTTCAACACAATAAAATCATCATTTTCCCATTTTCTTACAGACTTTTTATAGCCATAACTTTAATGATATAGCAGTATCCCAACTATACTAAAGTCATTTGCTCAGAGTAATAAGTATTGCTCTGTGAAACTTTTGTGTGTGTCCTGGACCACGATGTATTTTTGTCTGTGATTTGCAGTCTTAAGTGTTTGGAAGGCGTGTGCCCAACATTACTTGTTTTCAGATAAAAAAAAAAAAACTAAGGCTCAGAGAAGTTGAATGATTTACGGAGAGTCACACCATCGTGAGCGGTGTTAAAGAGACAAAAAGGTTGTGGTTTAAGTTGCTTTTGTTTTTTGCTTATGTCATTAGTCTAGTGTCGGGCTGGCTAGAGTAATAGCTGCTGTAACAAAGAAGCCCATAATGGTACATTCGTGACTTAAGACAGTAAACGTTTCTTTACTCACTGGACACTACAATGTGTTTTTGTCTGGTCAGCAGGCGGTGGCTTTTCTCTGTGCAGAGGTTCAGTCCTCTTTCATTTTATTGCTTCACCATCCTCCAGAGCTGTGGTCCCCAACATTTTTGCCACCGGGGACCGGTTTTGTAGAAGACAATTTTTCCATAGATGGGGTGAGGGGGTGGTTTCAGGGTGACTCAAGCATGATACATTTATTGTGCACTTTATTTCTTTTATTATTACACCAGCTCCTCCTCAGATCATCAGGCATTCGATCCCGGAAGTTGGAGACGTTTACTTCAGGGTAGTGGTTTTCAATCAGAAGTGATCTTAGCCCTGGAAGACATTTAGCAATGTCTGGAGGTATATTTTTTTAATGTCTATTTGTTTATTTGCGGTTGTGCTGGGTCTTCATTGCTCCGCTGGTTTTTCTCTGGTCGCTGTGAGTGGAGACTGCGCTCTAGGCGTGGTGTGCGGGCTTCTCATTGCAGCAGCTGCTCTTGTTGCCGGGCACTGGCTCTAGGGCACCGGGCTTCAACAGCTGTGGCATATCCAGAGCACAGGCTCTGTAGATGTGGTGCACGGGCGTAGTTGCCCTGCGGCATGTGGGATCTTCCTGGACCAGGGATCGAACCCTTGTCTCCTGCATTGGCCAGTGGATTCTTTACCACTGAGCTGCCAGGAAAGCTCCGGATATATTTTTGATTGTCACTATTGTGGGGATACTACTGGCATCTAGTGGGTAGAGGTCAGGAATTCTCCTATACATTCTTCAATGCACAGGAAATATCCTGCAACAAAGAATTTCCTGGCCCAAAATGTCGTTAATGCCAAGGCTGAGAAAGACTGCCCAAGGGGCATATTATCTTCTGTAACCAGCCAGCTAAACAGGGCAGAGACAGACTCAGTAAGATACAACTACTCTCTATTCTGTGACTCTCTTTCTTTGGCCTAGCTTCCCAGGTAGTGCTAGTGGTAAAGAACCTGCCTGTCAATGCACGAGACACAAAAGACTTGGGTTCTATCCCTGGGTCGGGAAGATCCCCGGAATCTTCCTGGAGGATGATCCAGGAAGGATCATCCCGGAGGGCATGGCAATCCACTCCAGTATTCTTGCCTGGAAAATCCCATGGACAGAGGGGACTAGTGGGCTACAGGTTCATAGGGTTGCAAAGAGTCAGACATGATTGAGCAACTTAGCACACACGGCTCTATTCTGTGATTGTCTTTCCTTGGCCTGGAAACTTGAGTCACTGATTTCTGTCCAAATGTAAGAGGGTCAGGGAAATGAGCTCTGGTGGGCAGTTCCTTCCAGCAATAACTCTTCTTTGTTCATTTTTGATGAACAACTATCAACTAGTCACAGGTGGCAAAGGCAAAATTTGGACTATGTGTTTGTCTGGCTGCTCACATCACTGTTGAAGAATCAATGTTGTTGTTTAGTCACCAAGTCATGTCCAACTCTTTTGTGACCCTATGGACTGAAGAATCCATAGGAACTAATAAAACCAATAGTACAGAAATTCAGTCCCTACCTTCTCCGTGGGCTCCAGGTCATCCATTCTGTGTCTTAGTCATTAGGTATTGCAAACACACACAGCCAAATTTTGCCACTAAAATTCTCTCTCTCATCTTGCCTTTTTCATCAATTGATAACCCTATCCTCCTCCTCACTTCTGTATATCCCCTTCCAGTTGTTTAGCAAGACTTCTCAGTTCTACCTCCAAGATACGTACCTGCAAGTATTACTGTAACAGAGAAGAACAAACCTAACTCCATATTGGACCTATTTCTTTAGCTCTAACCTTCCTGCTTTGTTGTCTGCTTATCATCATTTTTTGTCATTCCTTTCCTACTCCTTTTCTAACCTCTATTCCCTTTTTCTCTTGTATATTCAGGTTATCTTCTCACCTTCACTAACAGCCAAAATGGCTTTGCGCTTTTGGAAACTATCATGGTAGAAAGACCAGATCCCCAGCCTATGGCATCCCTCGAAGATTTCTGGAGCTTCTCAGACCGACCACCTGGCTACTCCCTTGGACCCACATTAGACTGAGATGCTGCTTATCACATTCATGGCTACCAGCAGTCACACCTTTGATGTCCTCCTTCCTCATTCTTCACTGTCTTTTCCAGATTAATTTCTTCAATTGAGAGCTATTCATTAAACACTGAAGTGGGCTTTAAAATAGATCTGAGCAGAGGCAGATTGATTGTGATGCTAATGAAGCTACAGGGCCCATGGTCACAAGAGTTTTGCAAAATTTGCAAAAGTGAAATATTTTAACTTAGATTAGTTTAGACTACCTCTTCTGCTCTGACATCCCTGTCATCACACTCACCCTTGTACAGGTTGGCTTAAAGTGGCTACAGCCTTTGAGACTTTGCTGAGGCAAAGGTGAGTTGGAGATACGTTTGGTTTGGGTTTAATGGGATATATTTATATGGTTCACAGTGGCCTCTGTGTATAATGGTTACAGGGTTTCTCCGGTTGCTCAATGGTAAAGAATCCACCTGCAGTGTAGGAGACCTGGGTTCAATCCCTGGGTCAGGAAGATCCTCTGGAGAAGAAAATGTACCACTCCAGTATTCTTGCCTGGGGAATACAGAGAAGACCAGCAGGCTACAGTCTATAGCATCACAAAGAGTCAAACACAACTAAAGCAACTTAGCACGCATACACAATGGTTAAATTTTTGCAGTGTTGGAATTTTTTCTAGAAATTCTCCTAGAACCTATTGAGCCAACTCATCCATCAGTGTGACGTGAAGGCACATGGCCAGGTGTCGTATCACGATATAAACATGCTGTATAATCTCTCCTGTGAATCTATGGAAAATAGAGGATCACAGAGGTTTGAGATTATGAGCTGAAGCTGGTGTGTGGGAATTCCTCCAACTATTAAACATGTAATATAGTAAGCAGAGACTTTAATTCTCATGGATGTCTTATCAAAAAGGAAGTTCTCATTGTGTGTGTAGGGCACAAACTTCTAGTAGTACTATAAACAGCAAGTGTGTTCCTGTGAGTTGATATGTTGTTTATACATTCCAATTATTTAATTTAAAATTGAAAAAATGTTTTGATCAACCATATTAGAAGGAAGACCAAATTATCCTTTTATTGTTTTTCTATAAAATTATTGTCATGTGAAAAGATGACCTAAGAGTATATAGGCCAAAAAAAGAAACAGGATTTTGTGGGGTAAACAGGATTATAGATGTATCACAAGGCTTCCCTTGTGGCTCAGCTGGTAAAGAATCCGCCTGCAATTCGGGAGACCTGGGTTCAATCCCTGGGTTGGGAAGATCCCCTGGAGAAGAGAACGGCTACCCACTCCAGTATTCTGGCCTGGAGAATTCCATGAACGGTACAGTCCATGGGGTCACAAAGAGCTGGACACGACTGAGTGACTTTCACTTCACTTCACCAGGCAATTAGTTAATAAAAACAGTATGGGATTTTTGTCAATGTTTGTGATATTTGTCATTATTTTGAAATTTGCATTTATTTTTATTTCTATCCTAATTTTGAATAAACATTCAAATTTCTTAAATGAGGCCCCCATAGTTGCTAAGTTTCAAGCCACAGGAAACCGGGCTGGTTCCTAGGTCTGGTTTCAGACAATGTGTTTCTGTTTATTCTGGAGCTTATGACAGACACTAAATGAGTATCGTGTAGAAACAGGGCTTCCCAGGTGGTTCAGTGGTAAAGAATATGCCTGTCAATGCAGGAGACATGAGTTTGATCCCTTGGTCAGGCAGATCCCCTGGAGAAGGAAGTGGCAACCCCCTCCAGTATTCTCGCCTGGAGAACCCCATGGACAGAGGAGCCCGGTGGGCTACAGCCCACGGGGTCACAGAGTTGGACACGACTGAGCGACTGATACACACACACGTGTAGAGAAAAGGTAGGAAGAGTGGTGAAGAAATGATTAGAGTGTGTCTGACACTATCCCCATCTACCAACCCCTGACTCCCATCATCTCTCCTAAAAAAAATCTCCAACAATTCAGACTCTTGACAATTATGCTTTTGAGGGAAAAGAAGGGGCTGGGTTGTCATGACCAGTCATAGACCAAGTTGCAGAGGTGTCCTCCCGCCCCTTTGCCGTTGCATGACCGGTGCTCAAGGAGACCCTGACCATGGCGTCTTCTCAGGAAAAGCGCTGACAGGTCCTGAGAGGGGACCCTGATCTTCCAGGGTCCATAGCTCCAAAGGCTGAGGACATGGGTTGGGGGCTGGAGGACCCCGAGTGCAGTCCTGGTGTGGTGTAAATGAACGAGCCTTCTAGAAACCCGCATCCTTCCTTCCTGCCCTGCTCTGGCCACAGTGATTATTCAACTGGTTGCCAACTATTCTTTGACTTGGGTGGGACAACTTATACCAGAATTTAAACTTCAAGTGGAGTACCATGCTGCCCACCCTCAGCCTTCCATACTACCCAGAGCTGTTTGCACAGGATCCATGAACGGGAACCAGCTCCCCAGCTGCGCATCGACTGCAGTGACCATCCCATAGGTTACAGTCCATGGGGTCACAAAGAGTTGGACACGACTGAGCAGCTAACAGAGCAAAACGAAGCACAGTCTGGTTTTCCTACAAAAATTAACCAAAAATGTAAAGGAATTAGGATGGGAACAGTATGTGTAGCAATCAGCAATTAATCATTTACTACAGATTGGGTGACCTTTTTGTTGAAGGTAACAGATATAATTAAACAGCCTCTTGCAGAGTGGGTGTTGAAATTGAAATTCTCTCGGCCTGACTCACGGCTGTTCCACCTGGTTCCCTGACCCTTAGAGCATGGTGCCTCTGACAACAAATCCTGGGAAACCTTTGCCTCGGGCCTGCCTTAGAACCCACTGCCAGTGTTTGCCTTTGTCACGTCGTTTGTGTGCTGGGCCAGGGAGGGGCCTGCAAGCTGCACTCGGACTGCGTGGAAGGAAAGCTGTAGGGATCAACTAGCACCCTGGACCCCAGGGTAGGGGCAGAAGTCTAATCACTGCAAGTCTAATCACTCCAGCAGTCTTGCTGGAGCCCCTGAAATCTTGTTGATTTCCTGTTCCAAAATTTCTGGAGGTGTACCACCCAGGACAATTATTATGGGCAATAATGTCACAGCAAGGTGGGCCAGCCTTATGTTTTGTATTTCATATGGGTTATACCATCAATATTATTAAGCCCACAGCAAGTTTGCCTTTGCAAAGGCCTTATTATATGTAGATGTCTTCTGAGCCCCTGCTTTGGGGACCCCCTACCCCCACACCTCCTGATTCCCAGGCTTCCCCTGTGAAACGAGAGACTTCATGACGATCAAGTTAATGACTTGGCTTAATTCAGACCCAATGTTTCTCTTAACTCTAAAATCCTTTGAATCTGACAGGAGGGGAGAAGGAAGTGAAATTGGAGAGTCTAGATAATTTGTAGTCTAAGCCAAGATTTATGAGGGGAATTACGGTGCAGAGCTTGGTTTTGAGTGTCTTTGGATCCTGGGAGCCAAATTCTCCCCTTGACTGAACGCGTGTGTCCCTCCTGGCTGTGTGTGCAGGAGGTGGAGCTGTCTCCAGCCTCTTGGGGTGCAGGGGTCCCAAGAGACTGGGGCCTCAGCCCTGGGAGCCAGAGCAGGCTGAGGGCATTGGCATACAAGGTTATTAAGATGTGGCTCTTCACCAGGAAAAGAAAGCCTTTTGGCGTCAGAGAACGAAGCCAAATAAGAGGAAGCAGAGAGGGAACCACAGGTTCTGATAAACATCCGCAGAGAGGTCAGATCTGGGGAACTCCAGGGTGGGCCTCTAACCCTTGTGTCTTGTTGAGCCCCTCCCTTTGCCAGGCAGACAACCGTGAGAGCGGGTCCATTTTGGGTGCCACAGGTAAGAGTTAGATTGTGCTTAGGTCCAGCCCTGCTAAAATTAATTCTGAGAAGTTCAAAGACAGGAGCAGGAGAAAACTGAAATTCTAGCATTCTTTGCCACATACACAGATACACATACACACTCACCCACACAAACTGCTTTATGAATACACAGGCAAAATGTCACAGAACACACCAATAATAATACCTGCCACATAGTAGATGCTATCACTGACTCAGTGGACGTGAGTTTGAGAAAACTCAGGGAGACACTGAAGGACAGGGAAGCGTGGTGTGCTACAGCTCATGGGGTCACGAAGAGTCAGACAATCTAGCGACTGAATAAAACAAAGCAAAATAGATGCTATAGAAGTGCTGTTTGATTCCCTACTTTAACTATAAATAATAATTATTATTTTAATATATTAAATATATTAATACTTATAATACATTAGTATTTATTTACTTGGCCATTGGACCCTAGTTACAGGGCATGGATTTAGTTGCTCCACAACATGTGGGATCTTAGTTCCCAGACCAGGGATCAAGCCTGAATTGCAAGGGAGGTTTTTAAACAGCTGATTTGAACATTAAAAAATAGCTAAGAAAAAACACAGTCATATTCTTGCCTTTCTCAGGCACCACACCTGAGTAGGTAAAGCAGCGAGCTAAAAGAAACCAGGTACCTGTGTTTAAACCCTCTACCCTGGTCGGGGGTGACGGGGGCGGTGAGCAAATGCAGACAAGATGGCAGGAGGCATGCTGGAGACAAGAATAAGCCTGGTTGACTGCTCCTATCTAAGGACTGCTGTTTGCCTGATTCTCCACTGGAGGTAAAAGAGCCAGAGATATCGGATACCCATATCCGAACCACTCACCTGTGAACTCCCTTGCTGTGAAAATTACAGGGTACCTCCAAGCCACCATTTTCTCTGTTACAAATAGATATGATTATACCACCTCTTGGGGAGAAAGAGAAGGCTAAGTGACTATGTATTGGTCAACTGGCTTCTGCTTCTCACCATATTGGGAATGTTCTGTTAGCTGGAATTTCTCATGGGCAAAAGAGACTAGGGGGAAAAAGGCAAGGTCCTCAGTATGGAATGACATCCTACTGATCTATACTCAGTTGACTTGAGTGTAAATGAACACATATATAATTGGTTACAATTAATATTCATACCTAACTAGAGAGCAGGTAGTTCTGCTGGTCTTTCTGAATACTTCTCAGTAAGGCATCTTGGGGCCTCCCTGGTGGCTCAGATGGTAAAGGATATGCCTTTAATGCAGGAGACCCTTTTCCATCCCTGGGTCAGGAAGATCCCCTGAAGAAGGAAATGGCAACCCACTCCAGTATTCTTGCCTGGAGAATCCCATGGTCGGAGGAGCCTGGGGGGCTACAGTCCACGGGTCACAAAGAGTCAGACACATCTGAGTAACTAAGCGCGCGCGCACACACACACACATACATACAGTGGGGCATCTCAGGAAAATTTTTTCCGGGTGGACCTAACCCAAAGACACACCTGCTCTGCTTCTTTTTCTGTCCTAATCCTTTCAGGACCCTCTCTCATCTTCACGACTTCATTATTTTGGTCTCTGGTCCTTTCCCATGTACTTCCCCAATATCCAGCCCACATTGATCTGCCTGGAACCATCCTTCCACCTCAGACAAGTTTCCAATTGAAGCTAATTCTTATTTTATTTTTCAAAATTATACATATATATATATATATATATATATATATAAGTTCAGTTCAGTTCAGTCGCTCAGTTGTGTCTGACTCTTTGCGATCCCATGAATCACAGCACGCCAGGCCTCCCTGTCCATCACCAACTCCCGGAGTTCACTCAGACTCACGTCCATCGAGTCCGTGATACCATCCAGCCATCTCATCCTCGGTCATCCCCTTCTCCTCCTGCCCCCAATCCCTCCCAGCATCAGAGTCTTTTCCAATGAGTCAACTCTTCGCATGAGGTGGCCAAAGTACTGGAGCTTCAGCTTTAGCATCATTCCTTCCAAAGAAATCCCAGGGTTGATCTCCTTCAGAATGGACTGGTTGGATCTCCTTGCAGTCCAAGGGACTCTCAAGAGTCTTCTCCAACACCACAGTGCAAAAGCATCAATTCTTTGGCGCTCAGCCTTCTTCATAGTACAACTCTCACATCCATACATGACCACAGGAAAAACCATAGCCTTGACTAGACGGACCTTTGTTGGCAAAGTAATGTCTCTGCTTTTGAATATACTATCTAGGTTGGTCATAACTTTTCTTCCAAGGAGTAAGTGTCTTTTAATTTCATGGCTGCAGTCACCATCTGCAGTGATTTTGGAGCCCAAAAGAATAAAGTCTGACACTGTTTCCACTGTTTCTACATCTATTTCCCATGAAATGATGGGGCCAGATGCCATGATCTTCGTTTTCCGAATGTTGAGCTTTAAGCCAACTTTTTCACTCTCCTCTTTCACTTTCATCAAGAGGCTCTTTGGTTCCTCTTCACTTTCTGCCATAAGGGTGCTGTCATCTGCATATCTGAGGTGATTGATATTTCTCCCGGCAATCTTGATTCCAGCTTGTGTTTCTTCCAGTCCAGCGTTTCTCATGATGTACTCTGCACAGAAGTTAAATAAGCAGGGGGACAATATACAGCCTATGCATATATATATTAGAGTTGCTGTACCATGTTGTGTTCGTTTCTGCTGTACAGCACAGTGAATCGGCTATCCATATACATATATTCCTTCTTTTGCAGGTTTCCTCCCTCTCTAGATCACCACAGAGCATCAAGTTGAGTTCCCTCAACTGTATCCCTGTGGTATACAGTAGGTTCTTACTAGCCAGTTCTTAATGCTTTTAGTTCAGAGTTTAAGAATCATCACCTTTCTCTCTTTTACAATTGCTGATCCAAAATTCATTTTCTCTCAGTAAAAAGAGAATGCTCTCACAAGGTTGTTAGAAAATAATTACTTTTATTCACTTAGCACAGTTCTTGCATGTATATAGTAAGAATATTTTTAATGTTAGCTATCATCATCTTTATAATCCAATCATGCTCTTCGAAACTGGCTCCCAGAAGATGCCCTTCAGAATTGCCTCCGGCAGTTTCTCTGTACATCAGAAGATGAGTTCTCTGAACCACCCTGACTTTTGGCAGAGAGAAGACAGCTTTCAAGTGGAGGTTTACAAACAAAACAAAGCAAAACGAAACAAAAACTAATCCCCTGATGATGCAGAAGTCGTTTAGTTTACGACTACTTCCTCAGTCCCACTTGAAACCTGTTCCAGTGCAGTCTGTGGTTTAATTACTCATTGCCACTCAGGTAGCAGCTTTTAGGGGGTTGATTTACCTCCAGGGAGCCAGCCTGGGATCTTTATCCCACATTCATGATGCAACCGATACAATCTCATTTTAACGTTAATATTCTGCTTTTCTTTAGAGCTCCTTAAATGCAAAGTTTAGGCAGCACATAGATGGCCAGATTCAGTTTGTCCTTGGAAATGGAAGCTGGTAGAAATAAACAGGACTTCTGTGGATTGAGCATCCTCAGAACTGGTCTGTAAATAGCCTACTTCTAGGATCGTGATATTTGAGATCATATCCCAGACCTGAAAGCAACAAAGAAAGGGAAAACCCAGCTCAGATGGCATGAGGTGGTGGAGGTGACACCAGGCGTGGTGGGACAGAGACTCTGTGCTCGGCAGATGAGGACACTCTACCCTCCAAGAAGAAGTGAGTTAAGCACAAGGAGGAGGGTGTCTGGATTTTGCGTTAGTCTGGTCAACATCTCCCCTGAGATTTTGCCATTAGCTTTGTTTTGATTCTGTGCTCACTGAGAAGCCTTCTGACTTCAGTCACCCCAGGAACCTTAATACCCAAAGGGGTGCCCTGAATTACGGAACTGAATATTTCAATTACTGGAATGATAGTGTCTGCCATCATGGAGGAATAAATGTGCTTTTCAGCATAGAAATCAATTATCCATGAGTTCAGCATGATTCAGTCTTTCTGTGTCTGCTAAGTTCCAGGTAGACTTGGAAAACAGAGGTCAAGTAACATTGACATATATACCCTACCATATGTAAAATGGATAGCTAGTGGGAAGCTGCTGTGTAGCACAGGGAACTCAGCTGGTGCTCTGTGATGACCTAGAGGGGAGGGATGGGGTTGGGGTGGGAGGGAGGCTCAAGAGAAAGGGGATATATGTATACATACAGCAGAAACTAACGCAACATTGTAAAGCTATTATAGTCCAATAAATTTTTTAAAATAAATAAAAGATGAATATCTACTGAAAAAAGAAAAACAGAGGTTCTGTATCAGAAAGCTGAGAAGTAAACTCTCAATGTCTTCTTAAATTCTGTTGCACCTCGGTTTCCTCATCTATAAAGCAAAGGACAATAACAGTACCTGCTCGGTATGGCTGCTGTGAGGCTTCATGATGTATAGACGTAAATTACATGTATGTATATCTATGCAATGACTTCATATATGGAAGTACTGGGAATGGTATTCAGCAGTACTGAACTGCTATTCACAGTGCCCCCAGGAGGCCTTCCCCACTCTGAGCACCCTACTAGAAGCAGCCAGCTGACACTTTGTCATACACTTCCTTACAAAGGATTCCAAGGACTTACCTCTTTCAGCCACTCCATTCAGAAAACTAAAGATTTCAAATCAGGCTCCATGGGTGTGTGACTTGTGTAGCTGCATGGGGCTAACTCTTGACTTACCACCTTGAAGCTCTTAATAATTTTTTAAAATGGGACTCCACATTTTAATTTTGCACTGGGCCCTGCAAAATTAAAATTATGTAGCCAATCTTATGTCTATGTGACCAAGGATGAGCCAAGTGGCTTTGCATGAGCCTCTTCCGTCCCAAGTAACCCTATCCTTGTCCTATGGATGTTGTGGAGACAGGGTGAGCAGGGCAGGATGCATACAGACTCAGGTCCAGCCTTGACAATGAGCAGAGTGGAGGCTTCTCAAGAGTGTAGTGATATGTCCAGGGTACAGGCAATGAGTTTTCTCTCAGGGGTCTCAGGAGCCTCAAGGAAAACTCAAAGAGACTCTGGATGTGCTTCCAATCCATGCTGCCACCACTCTGTGTTAGTTGCTCAGCCATGTCAGATTCTTTGTGACCCCATGGACTGTAGCCCACCAGGCTTCTCTGCCCTGGGATTTTCCAGGCAAGAATACTGGAGTGGGTTGCCATTTCCTTCTCCAGGGAATCCTCCTGATGCAGGCATTGAACCTAAGTCTCTTCCACCTCCTGCATTAGCAGACGGATCCTTTACCACTGGGCCACCTGGGAAGCCATCACCCTTGCCCCCTGCTAATAACAAATGCATTTGATAACTGATGCTTTTGAACTGTGGTGTTGGAGAAGACTCTTGAGAGTCCCCTGGACTGCAAGGAGATCCAACCAGTCCATTCTGAAGGAGATCAGCCCTGGGATTTCTTTGGAAGGAATGATGCTAAAGCTGAAACTCCAGTACTTTGGCCACCTCATGCGAAGAGTTGACTCATTGAAAAAGACTCTGATGCTGGGAGGGATTGGGGGCAGGAGGAGAATGGGACAACAGAGAATGAGATGGCTGGATGGCATCACTGATTCGATGGACGTGAGTCTGAGTGAACTCCGGGAGTTGGTGATGGACAGGGAGGCCTGGCGTGCTGCGATTCATGGGGTCGCAAAGAGTCAGACACGACTGAGCAACTGAACTGAACTGAACTCAACTGTGCAATGATCTGTATTACTCAGAGAGACAGAGAAATCAGCCTGGCTTTCAGCACAAGGAGGGCCCTGAGAGCAGCTGGTCCCTGCTGGGAAAGTGGGGGCTCACTCATTTTAGCTGGGGCCTCCCAATGGAGACTACTAAGGTGGGGTTGGGAGGATGGAGGGGTTAGGGGAGGAAATGATTACTTCAGACAAGCAATGGAAGCCAGGTAGCCTCACAGTTGATGTCCTGTCCATCATAGGAAGCCCAGGGCTGCTCCCTGGTGAAGCAGGAATCTGTCTGAGTGTCCCCACCCCAGAAACTGCTCACTTGGGTGGGATTTCCATGAAATTCAGTAGCCAGAGTTAAAGGCAGAGTGTTTTAAGGCAGTATTGGAAACTGCCTTTCTTTTGATTTTCTCAGATGGAGTGGTCCAAGTAAAAATGGTGTCTGCAAGTAGTCCTATTTTTCTCATATGTTTGAAATCTGTTCAGGCAGAGAGTCTGACTTTGACTCCAAAAGATAAGACTTAGTAGCCACAAAATCATTTCTCCATTCCCAGGGGAGTTCTGTCACCTTCTGGTTTCCCCATCTGAGGTCCTGAAGGACCATGTAACTTACCAAACAGCTAGCCACAGCACAGCTGAGTGGACAAGCTTGCTGACACGCTGCTTCAAATACCCTTGCAGAGAAAGCCATCTGCATGTTCCCATGCTCAGGCATTTCTTTGCACACTGTGGTTCACTCCGTTCTGATTTTAGAATCTGGAAATGCAGTGCAAGACATTTCTAAGCTGGGAATCTGCCATCCTGGGGGCAGAAGAGCTGCAGTGGCCCCAGAGGAAAAAAAAATTTCAAGACGGCAAAGAAAACAATGGCTGGAAAAATGTTTGTTTACTGCCAGTTCTCCCCACAGCCACTTACATAAGAGCCCGAGCTCGTGCTGAGACAGGCTGTCCCGCTCAGACGCGGCATCAAGAGTTATGCTTCTTGGGATGATGACAGAAACAATGTGGGAACCGCAGGGCTCCGGGCCTGTGACGCAGTCCAGGAAGGAAAACCGAGTGGTATGTGCCGATTAGTCTGCTCACAATGCCGGTGTGGTGTCCCGGGGCGTTTGGCGGTTGCGCAGTCTGCAGGAGGGGAAGGGCCCTGTCAGAGCAAGATATGGCCAAAGAATGGGTCCTCGTTTCCCAGGCTGAAGACAAAACAATGCGCAGAACAGCGTGCGAGCTCAAGGGCAGAGTCAAAAGTTCAGGTGTCTTCTGACCTTTCGGATCCATTCGGACTTTCTGAAAGCTCCATAAATAAACACTGTATCCAAATCTGAAAGCACTTAAGGAGTTTGGACAACACTGTGTACATTTTGTTCAACTGTTTACTGCAAAAAGTTATATATATATATATATATATGTATATATATATATATGCTTGTGTGTGTGTATATATGTGTATATATATATATATATATATAAATCTCTTCTTGACAAAATAAACATGAAAAACTACCTCTGCCAGGAAAAAAGTATGAAAAAGCATCAGACAGATTTTGTTGACGGATCCAACAGACAAATTGCCCATCCCCACAGTGGTACTGAAAGCAGATGTGACAGCCGAGCTGTAGACCTGTAATCACGCCTGAGAAGCAGTCATGAGGCAGTCTAAACTATTCTCAGTAGCCTCCCTCTGAGGGAGACGCCACAGTCTTTGTATAGACTGTTGCACGCTTTAAGCGAATATTTAAACCATTTTTTCCATGTGTTTTAACTTAGCGTCTGGTTTAAACGCGGGCCCATTCATCCCTGTTCTCTCCTTAGCAGCTGTTGTGAGTCACTGTCCACTTTGCCGTCTGTCACTCCTACCTGGGTGTGCATATTTCTCCTGCTGGACACACCTAACTCTTAGCGTCTATCGTCACGAATAAGGTGTCTGCTTGGTGCTTTGGAATGACAAGTTGAAACTAGCACAGACTAACACTCACAGGAGATAGTCAGCATCTTGGTGGTGGAGTCATGTTTCTTTACTTCTAGACTGTTCTCTCATTTCCCTCCCCTTCCCTTTGGGCTTAAGAGTGAATCTCTCTAAAGCTCTGGTTTACCCCCAAACAAATAGTACCATATCCACAGAGTAGAAAAATACTCCCTTTGGGAAACCGGAGTTGGCTTGAATCTATGAGTTTGGGGCCATGATTTATTTTAAGCGAGTTGAGGTCCAAAGGGATCAAAAGAAAGGCACCCCATGAATCATGCACAGATTCCACCCTACTGCACTTCACACAAGAACCTTTATGTCTCACCTGCATGATTTTTCCACTCTTTCTTTCTACTGATTCTTCTCCAAATCATCATGGACAAGTTGGACTCTGATAGGAATCCTTTCCAATCTTTAGTTCATTTTTCAGAGTCTCTAGTAAACAGGAAAACTGAGGAAGGTCCTAAATTATTGAGAATGTATGGGTTACAGATGGAAGAAATACATCTTGAGCCAGTTTAAGCCTACAAAAGAAATTTATTTTTTCATATAATCAAACCATAAAGAAAGATGGTTGGATTGAGGGGCTTGAAAATACCCGCAGTATAATCACTCTCTCTTCTTTTCGCTCCTGCCTGATGCCATTTTCCCAGACCAGCTTCTCCATGTAGGGGGGAGGTGTCTACAGGCAAAACTCATCTGCTCACAAGCCCAGGATCTGAGCCAGCAGTCACTTCCTCCCCTTCCCCATGGAGACTGGAACACAGTCCCTGAGAGATGATGCTGATTGGCCAGCAACAGTGACTAAGCAAGTGAGGTATGGGATTGGCTTTCCTGGGTCTTGTATCCCAGGTGACTGGGAGACAGGGTCTGTTACCAAAAGAGGTGAAAGAAGGGTGTGTGTGTGTTTATGTGTGTGTGTTAGTCACTTAGTCGTGTCTGACTCTTTGTGACCCCATGGACTGTAGCCCACCAAGCTCCTCTGTTGAGGGAGAAGCTCCTCCTCCTCCAGGCAAGAATACTGGAGTGGGTAGCCATTTCCTTCTCCAGGGGATCTTCCCAACCCTGGGATCGAACCCGGGTCTCCCACAATGCAGGCAAATGCTCTACCCTCTGAACCACCAGGGAAGCCCCAGAGTCCCACAAGTGCAGGTTAAATACTACACGTGGTACAGGGAGGTCTTAGACTCTCCATGTGAATACAGAACAGCAGTCAACACCCCAGCATCTGACAGAGAAAAGATCAGGGGAAAACATTCCTCCTGATTCTCTGTGACCTGAAAAAATTAAATTTGAAGATATCCTAGATTAGGCTTCTCTTCTGAGCCATGATCTGGTTAATTTGATCAAGGCATAAAGGAAAGGAAAAGGCCAAAATTTACAAAAAAGAAGCCTCCAAATTTGGCTAAAATGGTATGAAGACCAAGGGAAGACCTTTCTAGCTCCTAAGGGCCTGAGAATTTCCAGGCTTCAAGGGTGTGGGCTTAATTTACTTAATTTACTTTTACGTGGAATGTTGCTTTTCCCACCAACACCAAGAATTCGTTAGAAATAAAATTGGGGATTCACAGGAAATCAAGGGGTCGGAGCACTGGAGAATACCTAAGGGAATCTAGAGGATTTTCTATGTCTTGGTCAGAGCGCCACAAGGTAGGGTGATGGTGGGTGATCAACAGTCTTACAGAGGAATTTACATGAGCTGTGAGGTCAGACAAAACCTCTTAAGGCCCTTTGTTTCAACTCTGAGAGGCCAGGAGCCTATGAAAGCAGCCCATAATTGGCTGATTCCATCCTCTAATTGTCCAGGACATTCCCTCTCCTCCCTTACTCTTACTTACTGACTTGAATGACAAACAAGCCTTCACATCTGGGATCCCATCTAAATGTCTCATGCAAGCTACCTTCAATACTTTGGCCACCTGATGGGAAAAACTGGCTCATTGGAAAAGACCCTGGTGCTGGGAAAGAGTGAGGAAAGGAGAAGGGGATGACAGAGGATCAGAAGGTTGGGTAGTTTCATCAACTCAATGGACATGATTTTGAGCAACTCTGGGAGGCAGTGAAGGAAAAGGAAGCCTGGAGTGCTGCAGTCCATGGGGTCACAAAGAGAACTGAGTGACTGAACAACAGCTAGTAAATTAAGCCCACACCCTTGAAGCCTGGAAATTCTCAGGCCCTTAGAAACTAGAAAGGTCTTCCCTTGGTCTTCATACCATTTTAGCCAAATTTGGAGGTTTCTTTTTTGTAAATTTTGGCATTTTCCTTTCCTTTATGCCTTGATCAAATTAACCAGATCATGGCTCAGAAGAGAAGCCTAATCTAGGGTATCTTCAAATTTAATTTTTTTCTGGTCACAGAGAATTAGAGAAATGAAGAAAACAAGACAGTTGGCCTTCATTCTCATTTCTCTGCCCCCTTCTTGGAATGTGTGAATATTTTGGCTTTACTTGGCTATTACATTTGCTATTAAACTGACCTTACGATAGGAAGAGCATCCCAGTGGGCCCACTGTAAACACAAGGGAATTTTTATTTAAAAAAAAAATTGACTGCATTAGGTCTTAGTCATGGCATGCAGGATCTTCTTTGCTTCATATAGGATCTTTCATTGTGGCACTCAGGCTCAGTAGTTGCAGTTTGAGGGCTTAACTGCCCTGTGGCATGTGGGATCTTAGTTCCTTGACCAAGGATCAAACCTATATCCTCAGCACTGCAAGGCAGATTTTAAGCACTTAACCACTAGGGAAGTCCCACCACAGGGGTCCTTAATAGAAGAGGGAGGCAGGAGAGAAGGCTGGAGTGATGTAATGCGAGAAGGACTCAACACTCCATCACTGGCTTAAAAGATGGATGAAAGGGGCCATGAGCCAGGGAATGCAGGGAGCCTGTAGAAACTTGAAAAGGCAAGAAAACAGATTCTCTTTTGAAGCCTCCAGAAAGGAATGAAGTTATGTAAACTCTTGGATTTTAACCCTTAGATCCACATCAGACTTCTGATCTATAGAACTGTAAGACAATACATTTGTGTTGTCTAAGCTCCTAAGGGCTTCCCAGGTGGCTCAGTGATAAAGAATCTGCCTGTCAGTGCAAGAGACGCAGGAGACGTGGTTTCAATCCCTGAGTCTGGAAGATTCCCTGGAGTAGGAAATGGCAATCTACTCCAGGATTCTTCCCATGGACAGTGGAGCCTGGCGGGCTGCAGTCCATGGGATTGCAAAGAGCTGGACATGACCCATCAACTGAGCACACGTACCCTTAAATGCGTGCTACTTTGTTACAGCCATTATTAGAAACTAATGCATTTCCTGTTCCTTTCATATGTGTCCTGAAATGGTAGATTCTTTAGGATTCCAATTGCTGGACTGTCTAGAGTCAGGATAGTTTGGTGGACAAGGAGAACAGATTTGACTTTGCTATGACTTCACTTTGTGACTTAGAGTAAATCGAAGGAGAGATGGGCTTTGGCTAAAGATAATCTATGCCTCAGTAATGGCAAAGGCAAGGCCCAGAGTGGGCAGGGCATGGTGAATAGACCAGGATAGTAAAGAGGGAAGGTTTCACAGTGGGTGTAAAGTCAGAAGACATGTCAAAACCAGGCAGTGGGGGGACTTCCCTGTGGTCCAGTGGTTGAAAATCCACCTTGCAATGCAGGGGACGTGGGTTCAATTCCTGGTTGGGGAACTAAGGTCCTACATGCTGTGGAGCAACTAAGCCTGAGTACTGTAACTAGAGAAGCCCTTGAGCCACAACAAAAGATCCTCATGGCACAATGAAGATTTCACATGCCGCAGCTAAGACCCAAGGCAGCCAGATAAATAAATAATTTAAAACACACACACACACTGATAGTGGGGGCCTTGAAAAATTCCAGGACAAGGACAGGAAGACTGATATCCCTGAGGCACTATTGCACTTTGTACCACACTGCGTGGTGGTGCAGAATCTGCCTGCCAATGCAGGAGATGCACGTTCAACCCCTGGGGTGGGAAGGTGCCCTGAAGAAGGATATAACAACCCACTCCAGTATTCTTGCCTGGGAAATCCCATGGACAGAGGAACCTGGTGGGCTACAGTCCACGGGGTCACAAAGAATCAGACACGACTGAGTGACTGAGCGCCCACTATGCACAAAGCTTAGTACAGTGTCAGGCTCAACACAATAGGTGCTCAATATTTGCTGAATGAATGAACATTTTTTGAGCAGGACACTGCTATAACCCAAGATGAATTTAAGGAACATAAGTAGGACCTCAGTATGTAAAATGGGTTGGAGAAGGTAGAGATGGAATGTCTGGAAACCAAGAGTCTGCCAAACTGATTCAGACATACGGGCCAAGCTGGGCTGTTGGGCTGTGAGACCTGAAGGGAGGAGACCCATGTGGCATCAGGACTTTCCCTAAACCATTCCAGCTGGGAGGATGTCATTTTCACTCATGCATATCTCCACAGAAGGAGCCCCACGACCTCAGGAATAAGTACAGTGCAATAGCCCAGACAGGCCAGCACACTCTGCACAAAATCCTCAAGCAGCAATTTAAGCCTCACTAACCCACATCATATTTTCAGCAGAAATGACCACTAATCTCTGTACAATTATTCTCCCTGTAATCAAAGCTGGTTCTTGGTTCACCCTTGCCTTCCCTAGACTCAACAATTCTAATTCCCCTAACTGCTTTCAGAGGTCCATTCACTGAGTCTTCTAATTATTTATATTTTTCTCCTCTGATGCTTCTCCGATTTCCCTCTTCCTGGAGTCAGTTACCTGAATTTTGCTCGAGTCTCACTCATCTGATGGGCCTGCTTTTTCTCTAAGTAGTTGACAAGGAGGGAGACTTGCCCTCGTGGGCGCATCGCAGTTCAGTTCCAAGTCCAGCCAGCCAAGGACTCAGACTGTCCTTGCCTGGAGGATTCCCCACAGGGATCAGCAAGCAGCCCACCTCCAGACAGTGTCTGGCCCCAGACCCCAGGGTGGGGATCTCGCCATCTTCTTCCTCTTCATCATCCCCTTGAATCCTCCCTGTCTTTGTATCAGCCAAAGTCCGTGGCCGTAGGGACAGAAGTGTAATTGATGGCCTTGGGGGATATCAAAGTGCCATTGAGCTAACCCACAGCTCGACAGCCACGCAGGTGCTTCCTGCACCAGAGAGGGAAAGAAGTGTCTTTAGAAAGCCCTAAACAACACTGCGCACGGACGTCAACTTGACAAATGACTCTTAAGAAATAGCCCCGTTGTTCTCTGTTGTGTGATTCATCCCAGGCAGTGCTGGGGTGGGGAGGGGGTGAGGCCCAGCCCTGAGTCCCACATTGTCACTCGGGGCCACTCTTTGCTTTGCCTCTCAGAAAGGATAGGAAGGCACTTGTCTCAATCACTCTGACCTTGCTTTCCGGTGGCTTTATTAAGTGAATCATGATTTGTGCTCATTTGGTGTGAGGTGCATTCAGTGGCGGGTGGGAACCCTGGGGATGCTCTCTCTAAGCTTTTGGACATCTCTCTGCCTTTGACGTTAGGACCCAGCACTTCTTGCAATCAAGTTTACAGAGACCACAGTCTCCCCAGGACAAGACCCCCGCTTTGTTTCCAGATCAGTTCCTCAAAGAACTGGCTTGAGTGGTCGTCCAGTGTTGCATGGATGAATGAAAAGATCCTAAGACCAAGAGTCATGATGACTGGATTCTAGGATGCTAAGGATGGGTAGCCGGGACCCTGGCCAGTTGCTCAAGGTTTCTGAGCCTCCCTGTCCTCTCCTGTAAAATAAGAAGGCAAACTCTCAACTGCAGTCAAACTCAGACCTGCAGAGGCTGCTAAGACCCACAGCTAGGTATCGTGACTCTTGGACTTGGGATCTTTTCACTTATCCATTCATCATTTGACCTTGGGCCTTGCACTCAGCTCAGGGGAATGATGGTAAGGTGAACATACACGTGTGTGTGCTTAATTACTCAGTCATGTCCAACTCTTTGGAACCCCATGGACTGTAGCCCACCAGGCTCTTCTATCCGTGAGGATTCTTCAGGCAAGAATACTGGAGTAGGTTGCATACCCTCCTCCAGGGGAATGTTCCCAAACCAGGAATCAAACCCAGGTCTTCCACACTGCAGGTAGATTCTTTACCATCTGAGCCACCAGGGAAGCCTTGCTGAACACCAGGCAACATAAGAGTGTAAGGTGAACATAAGGCAACAATGATCGCCTTGCACACCCAACAACAGGAGTAAACTGCTGAAATCCAGGTAAAATGTGCGTAATAATTCCAGTTAGTAGGTAGGCCTGGAGGTCCTCTCCAGGGAAGCTAGATGCAGGTATTGTGAGTAGCACGTGGGCTGGCATGCAGCCTCGGGCCCATGCCCGACAAAACAGAGCATGATTGGCACCCTTGAGTTTATTGGCTGCTCTTTACCGAGGTGTCTCAGCCACTAGCCTATGACACGTACATCAATTCTTTGGCTTCGGACTTCCCTGATGGTCCGGTAGGTAAGAATATGCCGGCCAATGCAAGGGACGTGGGTTCAATCCCTGATCCCAGAAGATCTCACAGGTCACGCAGCAACTAAGCCCATGTTCCACAGCTACTGAGCCTGCACTCTAAAGCCTGTGCTCCGAAACAAGAGAAGCTACCGCCACGAGAAGCCTGCACATCGCAAGGATGAGTAGCCCAGGCTCACTACAACTAGAGAGATCTCACAAGCAGCAAACAAAAACCCCAGCACAGCCAAAATAAGTAATTAAAAAAAATTCTTTGGCCTTTGTTTCTTCTGTGAAACAGCACAGCAAACCCATAGTCTGGGGAAGGAGGTCCCACAGCAGAGACAAGTTTGTTCATGTGCGTTGTGCAGAAGAGTCTACACAAGAAGTGTATGTGGCTTGTCATGAGATCCTGGGTGTGCCTTAAGGAGACTGGCCAATGTGACCCAACACAGAGCCCGTTTCTCAAAGAAGTCATCATCTGATTGATTTCCCCAGGCCAACAGACATGCTCTGGGTTTTAATGTCCTTGATTTTCATCAATAGCAGCTTTGTGAGTTTTAACAGAAAGCAAGACAAATTTGTTTGAACTCAAAGACTCATAGACGCCTGAATATTCTTTTCTGAATTAAACATGGTTACAACGCTGAGACTGAAGAGTTGAGTACAAATGGCTTATTTATGGAAAGGCATTTTAGTAACTTGGATTAACGGTCATGAAAGTTTTTGCAAGTTTTAACAACCCAAACCTTCCCCTGGGAATCATTTTCAGTTATGTACAGATTGCCAGTGCCGCTGACCACTGAGGGGCTTAGCACTGGTAGAGGTCAGCTAGCCAGGACTCTGGCTTGCCCTTCATTTTGCCCTTCCTTTGATTAAAACATCTAGTTACTCTCACACCTTGACTTGGCTTAGGCAAGGGCTATGGTCTGAATTTGTCCATGCCCCCAAATTTGTGTGCTGAAATCCTTAATCCCAAGGATGACGGTATTTGGAGGTGGGGTTTTGGCGAGGTGCTTGAGTCACGAGGGTAGAGCCCTCACGAGTGGGATTAGTGCTTTTGTGAAAGAGACCCCCGCATTCCTGAGCCCCATTCACCACTTGAGGATGCAATGAGAAGTCTGCAACCTGGAAGACAGCCCACACTAGGACCTGTCATGCTGGCACTCTCATCTCAGATGGCCAGCCTCCAGAACCAAGGGCCACAAACGTTTGCTGTTTGTAAGCCACCCAATCTATAATATCTTTTCATAGTGGCCCGAACAGACACAGACAGCAGGTTGGACAGGAAGGGGCTTTGTTTTCAGCTATGGATCTTTGCCAGAGTCTCATAGCCTCTGGAGGACAGACAGACCTTCCTGCAGAATTGAGACAAATAAAAGGAAAAAGAGATGCTTTTACACTAAGAGGTCAACACCTACACACATCTGCACAAACACACAACACACACACACACACACACACACATAGGTGTGCCTCCACCACTTATAGCTAATGAGTCTCCTTAAGTTAATCAACCTTTCTGAGCCTTGGTTTTCTTGTTTATGATGTGAGAAAAATAAATAGGACCAAATCATAGTTGTTGCAAGAAGTGATAGAAATAGAATCTATACAGCACTTAGCACAATGCCTGGAATATTCTGAGTATGCAATAATTGACAGATAATAGTAGTGCTATTACTAATAAAAACCTTCTCTTTCCTGACAAAGAACCTTCAGCCACTTAGCAATCTGCAGAAAGTCAGGGGTGATGTCATTGGGGTTTTCCATAGGGTTCACTATGAGGCAGAAGAACAATATAGGTTAGAGGTTATCCATATCGACTGCTACAGATTCCTGGAAGAGAAACCATCTTCAGCTGCCTAAGTCTGAGGGAACTTGCCTTCTTGTTATGGGGGCCCAGGGACACAGAACCCCTGGGGTAAGCTTCTAAGACCCAAAACTGGCTATCATGACTCTTGGACTTAGGATCTTTTCACTTATCCATTCATCATTTGACAAGCACTTAAATAAGCCAGTTTTTTGGAGAACCAGGCATAGAAAGAGGAAAGGGACCTCTGTGGTCAGGAACCCCTTTTTCGCTATGATTGCAAGAAACATGGGGAGCTGACATCAAAGTGAGTGTGGCCTCCACATGCCTAGAGAAAATGCTCACATGGTTCTCATGCTCTGCTGGACACAGCTCAGATCAGGTCAGCACAGGTCCAGAGACGCAGGCTGCAGTGTGCGTGGGACTGAACCAGGGCGTCCACGCTGAGAGCTCGGCTTCACGCTCTCACTCCCCCTGAGTTCCCCTCTGCCGCTCTGATTATAATGAAGTTTTTGCACAAAGAATCTTAATTATATAGCAAGGAACCAAGAGCTCCATAATCTTTTTAAAATTTATTTATTTAATGTTTTTTGGTTGTGCTGGGTCCTTGTTGCTGTGCACAGGCCCCCTCTAGTTGTCAAGAGTAGGGGCTTTCCAGTGCGCTGTCTTCTCATCGAGGCGGCTGCTCTTGGTGCGGAGCACGGGCGCTCGAGTGCAGGCTCCGGTAGCTGCAGCACTGGGACTCAGTAGTTATGGTGCACGGGCTTAGTTGCTCTGTGCCATGTGGGATCTTCCCGGGCCAGGAATTGAACCGGTGTCCCCTGCACTGGCAGGTGGATTCTCATCCACTGTGCCACCAGGGCAGTCCATTATAATCTTTAAAAAGTGTCAATATTTCTCAAACACCCTTCCCACTCATACTTACTTGCGGGAAAATGAGAGACTTCAATATCTGTTACTCTGAAACTCACAGTGTGAAACCAGTTCACAACGACAAACCTCCACGGCAAAGATCTAGCTGCCAATCTAGAGGTGTGAATTTTCACACCTGGGGCTTCAGAAAGTGAGGAGTCCTGTGAAATACGAGATTTGTAGTTTGGGAGTTGCCCCCTGCCTCAAACGCCAGCTCCGTGGGCACTGGCATCTGCAGTGGATTTGCTCACTGCTGCGTTGCAGACACCTAGAATCGTGACCAGACTTCAGAGCCAGTAAATAGCTATTGAACGAATCAATGCTTATGAATGAGTTTGGGTGAGTTACTTGGCTTCTCCTCATCCTGAAAAAATATATAGAATTGTTGTGAGAACAGTTGGTTTCATCATGTGAACCTCTTAAGAACAATGCTGATTAATGTTAAATTTTTTGAGCATAGGTCTTTCTGTTAATGGTTCTCTTCCTATGTTCTCACAGAGGACTATCAGATATTAAGAATTTCACAGATTTATGGCTCAGCTGGTAAAGAATCCACCTGCAATGTGAGAGACCTGGATTCGATCCTTGGGTTGGGAAGATCCCCTGGAGAAGGGAAAGGCTACCCACCCCAGTATTCTGGCCTGGAGAATTCCATGGACTGTATCCATGGGGTTGCAACAAGTCAGATGTGACTGAGTGACTTTCACTTTTTTTCACATCTTATAATTATCTCAGTCAAATGATGCTATCAAAAAAGTCCTGCAAAGACTTTTGGCTTGATTCTTTTTGTATAGAGGTCAGATATGCCCAGGGTGCTTTGCTTTTATTCCCATTGGGCTTCCTAGCTGGCACAGTGGTGAGGAATCCCTTTGCCAAAGCAGGAGATGAAGGTTCAATCCCTGGGTCAGGAAGATCCCCTGAGGAAGAAGTGGCAACCCAGTCCAGTATTCATGCCTGAGAAATCCCATGGACAGAGGAGCCTGGCAGGCTACAGTCTATGGGGGTCTCAAAAAGTTGGACACAACTTAGCAACAAAACCACAACATGGACATGAATACATCAAGTCTTACAAAACAGGTTGAAAGGCAAGTGGCACCATACTTACTTCATCAAAGAGAAGAACAGAAAATGCAGTTGAGAACCTGAAACGGAATACAGGCTCTGGCTCGTGCCTTGGCTGGCTGGAGTAACCACCCACCCACCCAGACTTCTCTATAGAAACCTAATACAGTGAGAAATTAGCCATTCCCATATCCCACTGCTGAATACCGATCTGGCTTGTGACATTGTATTAGTAAGAATAAATATTTGAGCACAGAGAGTACAGCAGAAATGGATTTTGGAGTCTGAAAGACTGAAATCCCAGCGGTGTGCTCTTGAGAAAACTACGTAGGCGATCTAAGCATCAGTTATGTCCTCTGTAAAATGGGGTCAAGGGTAGCAACCTGGCAGTGGGGTTATAAAAGTGATGGATGATGTTTGTACGCTTTCAGGAGATGGCCTGTTTATAAACTGTGCTTAACAGAGGATGACGATGATGGCAAGGAGATGAGCACGATAACGATGACGATGATCTTCCCTGTTCAGGAAACACAGGCTCAAGCTAAATAAACACGTTGCCTCTCCCCCAGGAATGTTAGTACTTGAGAAAACTTAAAAGTGCTGAGATTGTGTAGCTGATTAGGTCGGCTTTTCAGGGAGACAAATTTATAGAAGTTTGACCTGGGTTTGATCCCTGGGTTGGGGAGATCCCCTGGAGAAGGGAATGGCAACTCACTCCAGTATTCTTGCCTGGAGAATCCTCATGGACAGAGGAGCCTGGCAAGCTGCCCGTCCACGGGGTTGCAAAGAGTCGGACACGTCTGAGACAGCACAGCACAAATTCACCTGACCATATCTTTCGGTGGCCCAAACTGAACATTCTCATCTGAAAAAACAGGGCTTTTCTTTCCCACCAGTTTGAGACCACACACACACACGCGCGTGCGCACGCGCGCGCGCACACACACACACACACACACACACACACACACACACCAGCAATTCATTTCTCATTTTGGTTTGGGATGGAGCCAGCTGGTAAAAGAGTTCAGAGCATGTTTATTGTCTTTGTTCTCGAGCGTTTTCTAGGGCTTCCTGGCAGCTCGTGGTTCTGCAGCAAGAAGCAAAACCCTCCAGGATTGCCAAACCCAGAGAAATCCCGGACTCGGGCCATTGCCCAGGGCTGGTGCAGGGCAGCTGAAAGCCTGTCCCCTCCCGCCTCCAATTCCTGCCCAGAACTCTGAGCAAACACAGGGCAGGAGGGAGCATTTGGCTCCCTGGGGCTTGTTCTTACTAGTGTTGCCGTGGCGATGACTGTGCTGTCTGTCTCCAGGCCCCACACAGGACCTCTCCCCTTGGTACTGACTGGGCGAGACTCTGGAATCTTTGCTCTGGGGTCTTCAGGGGGGGATATGCTCTTGTGTGTGTGTGTGTGTGTGTGTGTGTGTGTGTGTGAGGCCCCTCACACTGGGTCAGCAGAAACTAACACAACGTTGTAAAGCAATTTCATCAATGTGTGCCTGCTCAGTCGTGTCTGACTCTTGTGATTCCATAGACTGTAGCCCTCCAGGCTCCTCTGTCCACAGGGTTTTCCAGGCAAGGATACTGGAGTGGGTTGCCATTTCCTCCTCCAAGGGATCTCCCCATCCCAGGGATCGAACCCACATCTCCTCTGTTTCCTGCATTCGCAGGCGGGTTCTTCATCACTGAGCCAACTGTGAAGCCAGTAAAGCAATTACACACCAATTTAAAAAATTTTTAAATGCAAAAAATTAACAGACTGAATAAAAAGATAAATAATTTTTTTTAACTGACCCCTCTGACTGCAGACACTGCAGATGTCCTGGTTTCCAAGCAGATGACCTGAGCCCCAGTCCAGTCCTCAGGCCTGATCCACTGAAGAGTCTTACTCTAAGCCTGGAGGTGAAAACAATGCTCAGTTCAGGCTGAGCCGTCTCTTCCCAGCCCTCTCCACCCACTGCCATCATTATACCCTTGAACGCATCCCGGGAGGGATGCGTTAAAGGGCAGTGAATACAGCTCAGTGGTCCAGAGCATCACCTTTAGCTTTCAGCCAAGGTCCAAATCTGACTTTTCCACTTTGCGGAGCCCTGTGACCTTGAGCCACCTGGGTAACCTCTCTTTGTCCCAGTTTCCTCAAATGTAAAGGAAGGATTTGAACACCAACTTTGTAGTGCTGATGTGAAGATTAAATGAGATGGTGGGTAGAAAGGGTCTGACCCACATTGATAGTGATGAGTAGAATCTGCATGCAAACTGCTGGCGCTCTGCACGCCTTCCGCACATGCCTGGTGGTGGGGTTTGTCTCTGTGGGCTCCCAGCAACTTCCCCAAGAGTTCCGTTGTAACCAGAGTGAGTTAATACAGGTTCTTGCGGGACTTGTTATGCTGCTGGTGCGTTTCCAGCTTGGAGAATGGCGAGACTGATCTAATAATTAATCAATTAAAAATCATATCTTAAATACCAAGCATTGTCGAGGTGTCATCTGCAGAAATGAAAGTTGTGTGCACAGGACAGGGAGAGAGGGAGGTGTCTGTCCAGGTATGGACGGCATTCAGGGTGATTGGAGCTGGACGGGTAACATGCTTGGGCATCTGAAAAGAGGTGACCACAAGGAAGGGGCTTGAAGAATGAAGAGTGACTTTCCCAGAAGAGAAAACAAGGAAGGGATTCTAGATGGAGTGAATAAGCAAAGATGCAAAAAACAGCCAAGCAAATGCCATGTTTGGAGAAAGGTTCTCCGTGGTTGGAGCACAATGGGGAAGGATTCTTCTGGAAAGACAGGAGGGCAATGGTTGATCTATCCTGTGCGGTGATGGTCTGGCCTCAGCTTCTCAGTAACCCGTCAGTGAGATGGTCCACCTGGCATATCACCCACTCTCAACATGCCCCTTACCTGCAGCCCCAGAGGCAAGAAGACAGTCAGGGGGCAATGGTCAAGTCTTGACTCCAGGTAAATTGTTCTCTCCGCTCCTGTTCTGCTATGTAAACTTTGAGTTCAGTTTCTTCGCTTATAAAATGAAATTGGGGTGTGGTGACTGTGCTTTCTTTTAAAAGAACTTCAGGCAAATCTGTTTCTCATTACCCACTGATGAAAATATCTATGGGCATTGTTTATATGAGGGCATCCCTGATAGCTCCGTTGGTAAAGACAGCCTGCAATGCAGGAGACCCTGGTTCAATTCCTGGGTCGGCAAGATCCCCTGAAGAAGGGAAAGGCTTCTAGGACTTCCCTGGGGGCTCAGCTGGTAAAGAATCCGCCTGCAATGCGGGAGACCTGGGTTCGATCCCTGGGTTGGGAAGATCCCCTGAAGAAGGGAAAGGCCACCCACTCCAGTATTCTGGCCTAGAGAATTCCATGGACTGTGTAGTCCAAGGGGTCGCAAAGAGTCAGACATGACTGAGCGGCTTTCACTTTTCATTATTTAGATGAAGCAGCTGTTTAACTTACCCTTCTAGAAGATCCTGTTTAACTTACCCTTCTAGAAGATCCCATGAAGCCAGCCATTTGGTAGAAATCAATTCGACTTTTCATACATGGTGATGAAGACGTGGAGTGGAATTTTCCCACTCTCCTCATGGCCGTGCATGATTTTTCCATGTCACGCTCTGCTCCCTCCTGTAGGTTGATGAGCTATCAGAAGTGAACCATTGCTTCCACTTCTGATTCCTCTGAGAAGGGATCTTGTATTACAGCTCAGAGGGAAGAAACTTGAGCAGAGGTGAAAGTACTTGACTTTCTCTCAGCCCTTGACCCCACCAACCTTCTCTCCTGAACCCCACCAAGAGACAAAACCCAAAACAATAGCAGAGCCTTAAGCACTATCAGAGCCTTAAGTGACGAGCTGGTGGAACTATTATGTCACCTGAACCATCAATGAGAGCGGCCTGACATGGGTGGCTTCTCTCCATTCTTCTCCTAGAAAGGCGTTTTCTATATTCTGTCAGGAGTGAGATTCCCTCAGTGCCCAACCTGATCTCTGCACCTTCCAAAATCACAGCTTGGCTTCCTGAAGACTCGGTAGGCCAGCAGTGTTTCCGACGCAAACTGGCTGAAAATTGCCCTTCAGTGAGTCTTCAGGGCATAGAGGAATCCATGGAACTGAAATAACAATTCTGCCCTTCCCGTAAGGAAAGTGAGCCACAGTAAATACACAGGCATGTTTCAGGCCCAGATCCCCCAGCAGAAAAGGAAAAAAAACATTCAGCGCCCTTATTTATGGCCCAAGGTCCTAGAGTTTCTTTCTCCAAGGCAACCTCAGAAATGCAGCACACGCAGTCTGCAAAGAATCCTGGTAAGTAGGCAGATGGCGGAGAGAGATAACATAAGTTACGGGAAAATATTTTCAACTACATGTGCAAGTGTTTTACATTTTATATAGTTGCTGTTTAGTCACAAAGTCATGTCCGACTCTATTGCTATGCCATAGGTTGTAGCCCTCCAGACTTCTTTGTCCATGGAATTTCCCAGGCAAGAATACTGGAGTGGGTACCGTTCCCTTCTCTAGGGGATCTTCCCAACCCAGGGATCAAACCCATGTCTCCTGCATGGATGGGCAGTTTCTTTACCACTGAGCCACCACCAGGGAAGCATATATATATATATATATATATATATATATGTATATGTATATACACACACATACATACGTATGTATACACATACATATGTATATGGGCTTCCCAGGTGGCGCTAGTGGTAAAGAACCCATCTGTCAAAGCAGGAGACATAAGCGACCTGGGCTCGATCCCTGAGTCAGGAAGATCCCCTGGAGGGCGGCGTGGCAACCCACTCCAGTCTTCTTGCCTGGAGAATCCCTTGGGCAGAGGAGCCTGGTGGGCTACAGCGCACAGAGTTGCAAAGCGATGGAGACGACTGAAGTGATTTGGCGACCACGCACGCACATACGTATGTATCTGTGTGTGTGTGTGTGTGTGTGTGTGTGTGTGTGTGTTCACGGCACACAACGCTTGGAATCTCAGCTCCCAGACCGGGGACTGAACCCACACCTGCTGTGTTGGAAGTGTGGCATCCTAACCACTGGACTCTCAGCGAAGTCCCCAAGTATTTTTTTATCATCAAAGTGCCACTCACATCACAGGAAGTGACACATTTCACATCAAAACTCATTCCTTCCATCAAGATAACAGTAAGAACATTTTTCACATGAGAAAGTGAAAGGTCTGAGAGGAAAATGCCTTTTTAAACACTAATTAGCTGAAAGAGGTTGTTCTGCTTCCAGTTCTTCAAACTTTCACAAAAGTTCTCCTGATATTTGAGGGGTTGGCTCCTGGTTCTTGATTGTCCTCTCTGCCTTTTTTTAAAAAAGTCATTTATTAAACCCCCACCCTGCTCTGGGAAGCCAGCATCCTGCAAACAATGCCTGGACTTTAGGTCTTTAGAAAACAGACTCAGCCTGCCCCTGCCCCAAGGGGAAAATGCCATGAAAAGAAGGCATTCCAACCAAACTCCTGTAGAAACAATGGTGCAACAAGTTTGCTTTCTCCCATGAAATTTTCCTGGGCTTTGATGTCAGTGAACTGTAAGCTCACTTCAGAGTGCAAAGCACACACCTGGAGCCCAGGAAGGTTGACGGAAAGAAAAGAAAGTTTGTGAGATCTACATCTGGGTCAACTAAGGGGACACAGGGCAGCTCCCACAGGTGGGAACGTGGTCCTGCCGCGACGACTCTTTGCAACCCCACGGACACTGTAGCCCGCCAGGCTCCTCTGTCCATGGGATTTCCCAGGCAAGAACACTGGAATGGGTTGCCATTTCCTTCTCCAGGGGATCTTCCTGATCCAGCGATTGAACCTGTGTTTCCTGACTCGGCAGGTGGATTCTTTACCACTAAGCCACCAGGCAAGCCCTGAATCAAGTCTAGCTAGTTCTTAAAATAAAGGAGTAGGAAACCCACTTCCCTGGGTTAAAGGGGAAGCTGAGTCAGTGACTGTGTCCTGTGCCCCTCCCCCTGGAAATCCAGGCGGGGCCTGAGACAGACTCTGCAGACAGACCCAGGGAGCCCTGTTCCACTGTGCATCCTCACCATAGAGGTCACAGCTTAGCGAAGACTGCTGGATGAGTCTACCAGGATCAGTTTTCCTATCTTGAGCAGAAGGGACCGTGTTGGCCAGCATGACCCTGCCGTTCTTCCTTGTTTCTGCCTTGAACCTGCCGCTTGAAGGTGCAGTCACTTTACTTATAACTGAAGCAGAATTTACACTTGGGCCTCACCCACCTGCAGAGTTGTCCTTCTCACCACCATGCCCTCCCGCCTCCTTCAAATCACTTTTCTGGCTCATAAATGACAGCCAGCAGAAAGAAGCCAAAATGCTGGGCAGTGAGAGACAGAGAAAAGTGTACAGGACCAGGTACCTGCAGATCTGAGCTCTAGTGCTTGCTCTCTGTACTGGCTGTGCGGCTTTAGTTCAGTCAGTTCACCTCTCTGAGTCTCTGTGATACTGTGATTCATAATATGAAGTATATTATTGTGTTCCATTTCTGGCACAGAGTTGCTAAAAACCCTGAGAATTTCCTAAGGAAAGAGAGCCATTGGAGTTGTCTTTTGTTGTGTTAATGAGGTGACTTTTGGAAAGCCCCTGGGTCACCTAAGGATGGGAAACTGGTTGCCAGGGGAACCAACCACGTGATTAATAGGTTGGAACTTTCAGCCCCACCCCCAGAGCTCCAGAGAGGAAAGAGGGGCTGACAATTAAATTCAATCCCCAGTGACGAATGTTTTTATCAATTATGCCTTTGTAATGAAGCCTCCATAAAAACTCAAAAGGATGGGGCTCAAAGAGCTCTGAGACTGGTGAACAGGTGAAAATTTAGAGAGAACAGGGTGTTCAGAGTGAGCGTGAAACCTTCCACATAGCTCCTCCCAAGCACCTCTTCCATCTGGTTATTCCTGAATTATATCCTTTTATAATAAACCAGCGATGTATAAGTAAACATTTTTCTGAGTTCTGTGAGTTGCTCTAGAACTTCGATCGAACCTAAGAAGGGGGCCACTTTCCTGGGTTAAAGGGGAAGCTGGCTGATCAGAAGCACTGGTGACAGCCCAGCCTTGTGACTGGCGACTGAAGTGGGGCAGGAGGGAGCAGTTTTGTAAGACTGAATCCTTCAGCTGTGGAATCTGATGCTCTCTCCTGGTCGATAGTGCTGGGACTGAGTTGAATTGTACAATACCCAGATGGTGTCTGAGAACCACTTGGCATGGGGGAAAGAAAAAATCCCACTCGTTGGAATTGGGTGCAGAATTAGAGTCTCATCAGTGATTTCACTTTCTTTCTTTCTTTCTTTTTTTCTTCATCTATGAGAACTAGCCTGGGAAACCTCTAATGTCCCTTCCAGTGTTCAGGCCGTTATGTTTCCAGAATATGGGCGTACCCCTGCCCTCCTGATATGCCACACTTAATCCCTAAACCCTGCTGAGTTATATTTAAATTTGTTAATCACAAAGTCAGGCGTCTGACTCTTTGAGACCCCCATGGACTGTAGCCTGCCAGGCTCCTCTGTCCATGGGGTTTTCCGGTCAAGAATACTAGAGTGGGTTGCCATTTCCTACTCCAAGGGATCTTCCTTACCCAGGGACCGAACCTGCGTCTCCTGCATTGGCAAGAGGATTCTTTACCACTGAGTCATCTGTGAAGCCTAATGCTCAGAGAGGCCTAAGTGAACAGCTGATTCTATGACTGGCATATCCAAAATTCACACACAATTCATCACATACAGTGCATAGACTCAGATCAAGGCAGGCCTCCGCCACTCCTCTATATAAAATTTCTGGCCCATTAATGTGAGCACTTATTCTTTACTCAAACAAGCAAACAAAATCCAAAGGCAACGAAACCACAACAAAGGGGCCAGGGGATGTGCAGGGAATGTACCTCTTCTAAGTGCAGTTGTTTAAACACCGCCACGTTCCCCAGCCACCACCCTCCAGCCAACCCCATGAACTCCGGTGCAGTCACATTAAAAAAAAAAAAAAAAGTGATTTCCTCATCAAATACCTTTCCAGTGTGGTTTGTAGTTCATTTGTTTCTTTAAATGAAGCGTATATCCACCTAGGGCCTGATGTTTGCATCCATGGGTCCCTTAGGAAAGAAATAGCACCATCCAAGAATCGAATTGAAATTACTTAACCTTAAGACCGCCTACAGAGCAAGGATTCGGCGTCCCATTCAGATCTTTTTTCTCCTTTGTTTTGCCAGGATCTCAGATCAAGAGGTGCTTTAGCTTCTGAGCCCCATAGGGCTCCTCCCTTCTGGATGCTGCAGTCTACATCCATGTCAGTTAGAATCAGTCAATGCAAGTAAGCCTTTCAGGAGTCAAAGGAAAGGTGACCACTTTCCCTCATATGACACAGCTCTGTCTTCTTTCCATTAGAAAAGCTGTGCCCAAGGAAAATATCACAATGATTTCATGCTGCTGGGTTCTCATACTGAGCTTGTCACCCGTAAAATAATAATCTTGGCAACCCTATGGACGGTAGCCCGCCAGGCTCCTCTGTCATGGATTCTCCAGGCAAGAATACTGGAGGGGGTCACCATTCCCTTCCCCAGGAGATCTTCCCCACTCAGGGATCAAACCCAAGTCTCCTGCATTGCAGACAGATTCTTTAGCATCTGAGCCACCAGGGACCTCTCTGAGCTCTTGAGAAGGTTAGATGAGTTGATTCGTATGACACGCTTGGAATTGTTCCAGCTTTACAGGAAGCACTCAACAAATTTATTTTTTTAATGTGGAGAAAAAACTATCACTTTCTGAGCACCCCTCTGGGTCAGGCATAGTGCTAAGCACTTTACGTCATGATTTAATCCTCATAGTTACTCAACAAGATACTAACTATTATGCGTACTTTTACTGAGTGAAGAGGTTAAGAAACTCATCCAGGATCAGAAAGTTGGTGAATGGTACCCCTGGGGTAGGATTTGATCCCAGGTCTGTCTAATCTGAAGTTCTACGTGGAGCCCTGTGTAAAGAAAACAGTATTGTTTCAAGAGAAGAATAGGGGAAGAATTCCCACGGTGACCAGCAGCAGAGCAAATGACAGAGAAGGCCTTCTTGTGAGAAACATCTGTTGGGGGTTGCAGGGAGGCAGTTCAGCAACTAATGTTAAGACAAACATGTTTTTTCTCAAATATAGTCATGGGAAGCGTGGCTGATACCATTAAGCTAGCCCACCCAGTTGCCCCTTCAGTCCCTTTCCTTTTTCTTACAGAATCTCAGTTTTAATCCAGTAATGATACATCCATCCCCAGGAAAGGAATCATGGCCCTCTCATTCTCCTTTGCTGGATCCTCACATTTCTGTTCTTCCTTATAGCTAGCCATCCAGTTCAGACCATGGGGATATAAGAATGTTTTTCTTGGGGGCTATAGGAAAAACTTTTGTTCCTAGAGACGAATAAAAGAAAAGGTCTTTTGCCCTTGCTGCTTCTTTTAAGCTCGGAATGCTCATGTGATATCTGGAACTGCAGCAGCCATGTTAAGACCATGAGGCAGAAGAATAAAACACCATTAACACTGAAGATGGCAAAGAAGGATGGAAAAAGCATGGAAGGATAACCAAGTAACCGAGGAAACACTGAGATCAGCTCCAGACTTCTTAAGTAAATAATAAATGTAATTATGAGTTCATTTGCTCACAATATTTAATCAAGCATCTTGTGCCTAACTGAAACAGAAGGTAACCTTAAGGGAAAGAAGCTGAAGCTTCGCTTGATCAGAATTAAAACCCCTCCATCTGCCCTTTCATGACAGGTGAACTTCACCTCATTCTGCCTGATGTCCTCAAGGTTAATTGCTTACATAATTTGCCTTTTCCCCTTTTTATAACCACCCCCATCTCCCACTCCCAATATCATCCATGATAAAGTTATTTGAAGGCAAGAGGTTTGAATAATATTATTATCCACTGTGCCCTCCCCCATCCTACACCACTCTACGCTGAATTGTCATGTCCATTGCAGGCAGAAAGACCATAACACACACATGCACACGCACGTGTACACGCACATACACACACAGAACCATACGTGTTTATTGACCTTAAGCAGGAATCAGTGGACTACCAGCGCTGAAGCCCTATTCAAGATCAAAACACGCCGGAAAGAAGAGGGAGAGATGAACATAAGCAGAAAGAGACTAAAATTAACTAAGAAGCAAAAGAAGAGAAAGAGAAAATAAGCCAACAGCAGCAGCTCAAGGGCTTGACAACAGTGAGATTTACTGCACTAATATGCCAGGCTGCCTGTGGTAATTAGTTTCTGTAAAACCATATCTCCTAGCTCAGATTCAATTAAATCATACAGTGTTTATTTGAGACGGGAGGGTTGGCAGGGCCCCAAGCTCAGCCAGCCCACCTGTCCCTTGCCTGGCACAATGTGTGTGTCAGTCATATTGTTTTCCGATGTCAGGCAGTGAGGGGATGAGGGGGTGAGTGTTCATGCTGACAGAGATACAGAAAGATGCCGCACGAGACAGCTATGGTACTGAATGATGTCATGCTCTTCTTGACTTGAAAACTCACCCCAGAAATAGTTAACCCAGGGTTTGATCCTACCAGTGGTTATTTTCAAATCCCTCTGTGTGGAGGAGGCAAAATCAGAGTGATTGTTTGTTAAAAATCATGCGCAAGAACAGGCTCCCAGTTTGTCAGGGAAGATGCTAATGGTACTGGAAAGAAGAGCATCTTATTCAGGAAGTTTGTCTATTTCCTGGTCGCTGCACAGAGGTGCTTTTGATGGAATGCACTTAACATGCCCCCTCCATCGCCTTAGAATGAATGGACAGCCCTTCCAAACGCCCTCAGTGTAAGACATGTGCGTGTGAGGAGGTGCCTGGGAGGAGCAGAGAGTGTGGTCAGAATGAGAAAACAGAGATTTCTGCACAACAGCAGGCACGCTGCAAGGGCAATTTCTTCCTCCTGAAGCTGAAATCAATATGAAATTGAATCTGTGTGCTTCAGCTCCACGGGTAGCTTCCCAACCTTCTTTCTTGGCCAATCGCGATCCCTCATCAGTCCACTTGCGTGGCTTTTTTTTTTTTTTTTCTTCTGTGTCTCCTACCAGCAAAGTGCAGGTTCCCCTAGGAGAGAGGCAGCATAACGTGCCAGCTGCTCCCTGTTCCTAAAGAATTAGCAAGAAAATCACCTTTGAAAACTAAGATCTGCAGGGAAGAAGAGTAAACGATGTTTTAACTCTTAAACCATCCATCTCCTGCTAACCGCTTCTGCTGCCTGGGACAGATCTGTTAAGCAAATCTTGACCTCAAGCAGAATCTGATCTGAAAAATTATTCTGAGTTTATGAGGATGCTCCTATCTCCTTTTTCTACTTCTTATGGCTGATTATTTGCTATGTTGTTTTAAAAATATATATTTGTTTATGATTTACTAAACCATCACCACCATTTATTTCGGCTGCTCTGGGTCTCAGCTGCAGCATGCACGTGGGGCCTAGCTCCCCGACCAGTGATTGAACACCGGCTCCCCTGCATTAGGGACACGAAGTCTTACCCACTGGACCAACAGGAAAGTCCCTGTTTATTTGTTATTGTCTTGATCTTCTAATTCCTTAATTTCACCTGCCTGAATTTTCCTAGGAGACAGTGATTCTTTATTGCACTTGTATTTGAGAACATGACATAAAATAATAACTTTAAAAGCCCTCCCAGGCTTAAGACAACAGGATGAAATTCAGTGCAATTTTCCACTCAAGGTAACTTTTTCTCTTTTGAAATCATGTTATTTTTTCCACCAATGGGTGTGCCTTACATTTCCACGACTATCCTGAAACCCCAGCTTTGTTTCTTCCTGGGCTTAACTCCTGCTTCTTCACCCAGAAGCATGAACGCATCTCAGTTATAAGAAGATTCATGGTCAAAGGCAAACAAACAATCCACCGAAGAAATATGACATCCATTAAACTCTAGCAGCCAAATTTCATTATGTAAAAATGCTCAACCTCCAGTACCAGAGGGAGGAAAAAAAAACCTTACATTGTTGGGCCCTGACCAAAAGGCGAACACCTTAAATCAATAGAGACAGCAGCCTGCAATGCAGTCACTGTACTTTGAAGTAGCTCAGATTTGGAAAGGCAAAGTCACTTGCCCAAAGTAACCCAGTGACAAGGCAAGACTAAACGCTGGTCAGTCAAGTGTGACACTTTGACATCTTGTGGGCCGGCCAGCAGGAAGCAACAGCTGATGATAAGAGCCCTGGGAGGGACTGACATCAATCAATGTCCAGATGTAAATTTCAACAGCACAAGACAAGTCTAAGCTGCGAACACCCAGCACAATGAACATCCTTGGTGACCCCTGAATGTCACTGCAGAGGAAGAAGGGGAGATTATCACCCCTAAGGGATAGACATCACATTGAAAGTTCTCAGGTGGTTTAATAGTCCTTGCCTAGTCTCTTGAGTCTATAATCCTAGGTCAAGAAACCCCTGACCTACGTTCACCTAGAACATAGGAGACTGCGACTATGAATGACTAGAATAAGTCTGTCTATGTCATTATTTGACTTTAGAAGAAGCAGAAAATTCCAGTCTGTGCCTCGTTCAGTTTGGAAAAAAACCCAGAGGTCGATTACACTTGGATTTTTTCTCACAATCAGCTTCCCATGTCACTCCAGCGCTGCCCAGGAGATGGTCAATATATTCCGGCACGCTCAGCCCAGGGCAGGGTGACTCTTGCCCATCTCCTGATGGTGGGATTGTCTGTTTCATCCCCAAGGGTGATCCTGATTAAGAGCACAGACTCTGGAGCCAGACAGCCTGGGTTCTACTTCTGGATGCACTGCCTTCCTGCTGGGTGACTTTGCAGGATCATGTGACGTCTCTGTACTCTGGCTGTGAAATGAAGAGGAGAGAAGAATGCCTTATCCTAGGTTGCTGTGAGGCTTCAATGAGATACTTGCTATGAATTTCTTAGGACAGTTAGTCAAGACTCTGCATATGAGAGCTGTTTCTAATATGATCATTAACATTGCACCTATTGAGACTTGGAAAAGGCAGCCTCCAGAAATCCTTCGTTAAACCCACACAGCCCTTCAAAGGGCAGAGTGACTGAGGAAGTCTAGACCCAGGGCAGTTGCTCTGCAAGCCCAGGCTGTGCAGCAGAAGATGAGAAGCCTTGGATGAACACATCACATGAGAGCAAATCCCCCTTCACAGGACCTCCCTAGAGCCACATTTATGTCCCACCAAAGTCCACACTGCTGTTGCTGTTCAGTCGTGTCTGACCCTTTGTGACCCATGGACAGTAACATGCCAGGCTTTATTGTCCTTCACTATCTCCCAGAGTTTGCTCAGATTCGTGTCCATTGAGTCAGTGATGCTATCTAACAATCTCGTCCTCTGCCACCTCCTTCTTCTTTTGCCCCCAATCTTTCCCAGCATCACGGTCTTTTCCAATGTCAGCTCTTTGCTTCGGGTGGCCAAAATATTGGAGCTTCAGCTTTAGCATCAGTCCTTCCAATGAATATTCAGGGTTGATTTCCTTTAGGATTGACTGATTTGATCTCTTTGCTGTCCAAGAGACTCTCAAGAGTCTTCTCCAGCACCACAGTTTGAAAGTGTCAATTCTTCAGCTCTCAGCTTTCTTTATGGTCTGACTCTAACATCCACAGAAGCCCTAAACTGCAAATGCAATGGTATTTGGACATAAGATCTTTGGGAAGTAATCAGGGTTGGATGAGGTCATGACTGTTGGGCACTCATGTTAGGGTCAGTGCCCTTATATAAGGAGACACCAGAGATCTCTCTGCCTCTCTTCCTTCCATGTGGATGGCCAACGTGCTCAGTTGTGCTAGACTTTTTGCAATCCTATGGCTGTACCCCATCAGGCTCCTCTGTCCATGGGATTATCCCTGCAAGAATGCTGGAGTGGGCTGCCATTTCCTTCTCTGCAGATCTTCCCAACCTAGGGATCAAACCCATGTCTCCTGAGTCTCCTGCATTGGCAGGAGTATTCTTTACCATTGAGCCACCAGGGAAGTCATTCTGTGTGAGAACATAGACAGGAGATAGCCATCCACAAACGAGTAAGAGAGTTCTCACCAGAAACCAACCATGCTGGCACCTTGATCTTGGACGTCAAGTCTCCAGCACTGTGAGAAGGTAAATTTCTGTTGTTTAAGCCCCTGTTTTTGAACTGTGGTACTGGAGAAGGCTCTTGAGAGTCCCTTGGACTGCAAGGAGATCCAACCAGTCCATCCTAAAGGAAATCAGTCCCAAATATTCATTGGAAGGACTGATGATGAAGCTGAAGCTCCAGTCCTTTGGCCACCTGATGTGAAGAGCTGACTCACTGGAAAAGACCCTGATTCTGAGAAAAATTGAGGGCAAGAGGAAAAGGGGACAATAGAGGATGAGATGGTTGGATGGCCATCACCGACTCGATAGACATGAGTTTGAGCAAGCTCTGGGAGTTGGTGATGGTCAGGGAAGTCTGGTGTGCTCCAGTCCATGGGATCACCACCTGAACCTGAAACCAGCAGTTCTTACAGCTCAGTTCCTTTCCCATAGGCTAGTAGAGAGAGGCGTGTCCATATACAGGTGAGGCTCCTGCATAAGATTCCACTGCAGAAAGGATTCCAAGGCTGATTGTTGTTTTAAAGCCACCTCAATAGATGATCACAAATATCCCTGCCACACTAGCAGTGTTTCTGTGACATCCACATATAAGAACTCTTAACTCTACTGGTCTTGTAACAGAAAGTAGTTCTTATCACACAGAATACACATAGTAATAGTTCACATACCTTAATTTTCCATAAAACTAATGTTTTCCCCTTTCTTATTATATCGACTTGGTGGGAAATCTTCCTGAAATGCACTATATAGTTCACCTCCTTAAAAAACATATGTGTGTACATGTGAAAATGTGAAGTGAAGCGATAGTCACTTAGTGGTGTCCAGCTCTTTGTGGTTCTATGGACTGTAGCCTGCCAGGCTCCTCTTTCCATGGGATTTTCCAGGCAAGGATACTGGAGTGGGTTGCCATTTCCTACTCCATGGGATCTTCCCTATCCAGGGATGGAACCTGGGTCTCCCACATTGCAGGCAGATTCTTTACCATTTGAGCCACCATGTAGGCCCTACATGTGTGTATATACACTTACAAATTTAGCCTTTCTTGATGTTGTATTGATATCATTCTGAATACGAATAGAATAAGACCTTTGGTGGCTCCTGAGATAGGCAATATTCTTTACCTCCAGTATCAACAATTTTCTCTGGCGTTAAATGACCCCAAGCTATGGGTAGCCATCACAAGCATTTCATGTTTAGAATACGGATGATGAGCTACTTCTTACTCACTGTCTGTGGCAACAGTTGTGAAATCTCTAAGTGCCATGGGCCCTCTGAGCAGGTTCATCTACAGTAATGCCCAGAGCCCTCGGTTAAATGGAAAATACCTCAAGTCACAGAGGGCTTCCCTGGTGGCTCAGATAGTAAAGAATTTGCCTGCAGTGGAGGAGACCAGGGTTCAATCCCTGGGTTGGGGTGATTCCTTGGAAAAGAAAATGGCTACCCACTCCAGTATTCTTGCCTGGAGAATTCCATGGACAGAGGAGCCTGGTAGGCTACAGTCCGTGGTGGGTCGCAAAGATTCAGACAAGACTGAGGGATCAGTGCTTTGCTTTCAAGTCATGTTGGGCAGGAGAGCTCCCCGGTGAAAGACTAGAGCCAAGGACACGTCTAAAAGCTATGGGAGTCAAACAGCTAGTCCCCCAGGGCCTGTGCATTTCATTCTATGTGAGAGACGTGAAGCCATTCTGAGGGCCCCTTCCTGGAAACCACGTGAAATGAAGCAACACACAGGGTTCTGGGGCAAAGGATCACATTCAACACAGCGAGTGACATCTAATAGGGTGCTGGAAGAAGCAGAAGCTTTAAGTCTGTGCCGGTGCTCTCAATTTGGGAAACACCCATAGCCTGGAATCACCAAAGAATATTGGTGCCATTGGGAGTGTGATGACTAAACGTGGGGTCCCAGTACACGAGAGGGTCCTGACATCAGAGCAGTCAGAAGCATCTCTGCTGAAGTCACACATCAAGGGCAGGTAAGGAGCAATAAACAAATGTATTCTGAGAAGATGGAGAAATAAAGGGATGACCCCAGGAGGCTCTGTGAAGCCTTGTGACAACCCAATGTGGCTGCTATGCCAGCAGTGACACAGGAGCCTGCCTGGGACCCTTCCAGCACCAAAGTGGATAGTGCTGTGGGTCCTTTTCGTCCACTTAATAACGCCCTGTTCAGATGAATTGTCTAAATGGTGGTCTCCATGACAACAGGCTGACTCGCAGAATGCCAGAGTCAGGAGGCAACAACCATGCCAGAAACAGACCTGAAATTTGTTCCTGATGAAGATGACATGAGGTTCTCTGGGAAGGAGAACAAAGGAGAGGTGAGGGGCAATCCTTCAGAGAAACTCTTTTCCCCTTGCAGCCCTTTCCGGGGAAGTCCTGACACCGTGTTCCTTCACACACCTCCTGGGGCTGATCATGTTTCACAGCTGGCCTTGGCGTGGCTTATACTTAGGGCTCTGACTCGATATTTCTCCCCTGCTGTAAATGTCAAAAAGGCTGCCCCGCTGTGTCTCAACAGAGTAGAACAATAAAACGTCCATTGTTTCGCCACCTCCTTCCCAGCCTCCCAGAGAACATCATGAACAGGGAAGCTGCCTTATTTCCTTTTATTTTCATTTTGATACCTACCCTTTCTGTTTGGGGGGAAAATTTTTTTTTTAGTAACTTTTGATTGGAACAATGAATTCACTCGGTGAGACTGTGTCTCAATTGCTCTCTCCTTCTCGCTCTAAAATTATTCCATTTTCTTCCCCGGAAACAAGATGAAATTCACAGCTCTCTCATGGAAGCATTTGTTTTTTTCCCTCTCTTTGGGTAAAATTGCATGGGATTTTAAAAACTTTAAACATGGAGAAAATGACCATTTCTTAAATCCAATATTTTGTCTTTCATCTCCTGTTTACTCAGCCTAAAGCCTCAAGGTCAGGTTAAAATTAAAATCACACGAAATGGCTCTGGTTTGTTTTCCTAGTTCCAGGAATATCTGCTTAGTCAATCCTTCACCAGGATGTGATTTTGAAAATACATTAAAACTGATCATTTATTTATCCATTCATTTGGATATTCTACTGAGAGCCTTCCATTGGAGACAGTGTGCTGGGTGCTAAATGCAGAGATGAACAGACATCATCTCTGCCCTTTCAGGGATCAAAATCAGTATTGAGAAAGCAATGTTAGTACCTGAAAAATGGTGTGATAGAGAAATGCCGCAGGTTTTTCTAACGGAGCAGAGGAGGAGCCCCTAATTCAGGGCTGGGAAGAAAGGGAGAAAGGTTTCTAAAAGGGAGAGGGAATAATCGGGGTATCTGCCAAGAGATGGAACTGTATGCCAGGCCAAAACCTATGGGACAAATGGGACTTAGATCAGTTTGGTACCCAGAGAAAGGCACACCTAGTTCAGTGAATGTTATTCTGAGTCAAGGATTATGAGCAGAAAATAGAACATTTGGTAGAAACCAAGGAATAAAATACACAAAGACGGAGGCATGACAGAGCACAGAACGTTTGAATCCTCGAGCCATAATGATGAGAGACGTAGGGAGAGCTGCCCACAAGGTCACGGTTAGATCCTTCCCCCAAGACGCCTGGGAGGAGCCACAGTGCCAGATAAAGCTTAATTCAAGCAGGTCACAGCCACAAGGCATGGCCAAGAGATCTCCTTGAGGCAGACTTGTCATCAGACTCCCAGAAAGCCTGCCTACATTTTGAGAGGATACTGGCATTTGATGCCAGTCAAAATCCAAGGAGTGTGAGTTGAGAGTCGGAGGCTGGAGAAGCTTCCATGGTTTGCTGATATAACCGGTGGCAACATCTCGGGGCTGCTGCTTTTGGACATGATGCCAGACGGCCCAGGGGCAGTGGTACAGAGACATCATGGTGGGACAGCTGAGACCAGCACAGAAGCCACCCACACACACACGTGGGGCTTCCCAGCTGAGGGGCTTTAAGAGGGCCACAGAGATCAGAAGCCACTGTAAGAAGGAAGCTGCTTTCTCTATGTCACATGCAAGGGCACCATTCAGGGCAAGGTCAGTGGAAGGTGGGAGCCACTGGAGGTTGGGGCTTCCACCCTTGACCCATGCGTCCAAGGATTCTTTCAGCTATCACCTGCTGTGTTTTCCCAGTGACTGTCTGGCCACTGACACCACAGCCCATCTGTCATTGAAACTGGATCATGCTATTGAGACAGACGGCCCAGGAAGTGGAGGCGCCAACTGGAGAAAAGAAACCATTGCTTCTGCTGTGAATTTCAAACCGTATTTCACTCTGAAGGCAATGAAATTTTGTATGACTGCTTTATAAAAAAAAAAAAAAAGGTTTTATCAGGACTCTCAAAGGTTTTTGTTTCGAATATGCGAAGAACCAAAAGCCTTGGGGCCTGGCCATCACAGCAAGGCATGAGGGGAAGAAGATGGTGACATGAGGGTTCCCACCCCATCGGAAGAAGAGGAGCCTGGTAGGACTATGGTTTCCCTCTCTCGGAACCTCCCCTCCTCTCTCACCAGACCTGTGGGTTCAGAACCCTGTTGGTGGTGCTGGACTGAAACTGCAGCCTGGTCACCCTGGCTTACAGTGCAGTCATGCTACCCATGGAGGGGCCCACGCAGGTGGCCTCCCGGCGCCCTGCACTCCCCTGCAAGCATGGAGAAGAAGGAGGGCACAGGGAGTCCCCAGGCCTTCCGAGGAAAGCATCGTCATCTGGGGCACTGAGCGAAGCCTATGACAGCAGGTAGGTAGTGGGTAAGACTTGAACAGACGATGAATGACCAGGTGGATGCGCCACGGAATAAATGGATAGATGGATGGACAGACCGAGAGAGGGCTCAAAAACAAAAAACTTCAGAAACCCAGGTTTAAAAAGAAAGCTATAGCGATCAGAAATGAAAAGTAGTCACAAGGTGCTAAGGAGAAAAGGATTGCTAGATGACTTTCATTCAGTGATTGGCTCTTTGCTGAGACCTAGTATTACTGGCTTCCTGGATGGGTCAGCAGATATAGAATTTGCCTTCATTGTAAGAGACACAGGAGAGGCGGATTCAATGCCTAGGTTGGGAAGATCCCCTGGAGAAGGAAACAGCAACCCACTCCAGTACTCTTGCCTTAAAAATCCCATGGACAGAGGAGCCTCACGGGTGACAGTCGGAGGACAGCAAGAGACAGACAGGACTGGGTCACTGAGCACAGCACAGTGTTACTGAAGGAGCCAGCCCTATGGCAGCTCCCCCAGGGGAGGCAGGAATGGGCGTCTCAAGACATCTAACCAAGGAAGTGTCTGGCCACTCAGCTGTTACTCTCTTAGGATAACATTAAATCCGGCATAGAGTGTAAATGTATCTCTTTTTATATGACCCCTCTGCCATATAACCATGGGTTGAAAGAACCATGAGAAACATCATCTTCACATCCAGAAAGTAGTGTTGTGTGGAAAGTACCCAAAGAGAAAGTTCTTTTTTAAAAATACTATTGTTGCTGTAACCTCCAAACCCTCACCTGTTATGAACTTTGGGTATTTACTTAAAAACAAAGACTAAGCTCTATTTACATCCACCCAGGAATTCCCCAAGGTTGTAATAAGGCTCTCCAAATCCCTGGTCAAATTTCATTTACATAGGATGACCCAGATGAAACCATCCACTCTGTGTTTACCCCACACACTCTACCAAATTTCAACATTCTTGCCAGAAGGCAAGTGCACTGTTTCTGTGATTTCATCCTAAGAGTCTGAAGGCATTCCTCATATTTCCAAAGAAGAGCCCCACATGCCAGGCCAGATTTGGTTGGTTATAGAGCCACACAGGAAAAAACTGGCCTCATCCACTTCAAGATTTCTTCAGTTGCCAAAAGTTATTTACTGAAGCAAAACCCAGATTAACCTAAATTGTGTTATTTGGTAATGCTGAAATGAAACAAACAAGAGTCGCCCAGAAATTCCTTTTTGTTTCAGTGCTTGTAAAATTTGGTCCTAGAAACGTAAAAATATAAAAGTTAAAATATCCTATCTGTTAATAACCACCAAGAATATGCACATTTGACGGTCCCTTGATGAACGCAGAGTCTTGCTTGGACAAGCATGCTGGGCACTGTCCAGTAACACCATTCCATCTAGTCAGTTCTGAGTCAGGGTTGACTGGCTGAAGAGTGTGCCTGCTAAGGCCATTAGCTCTGAAGCCAGATAGCTTGGTTCACTCCTGGCTTTGCCCCTTACTAGCTGTGTGATCATGAGCATCTCTCGACGCCAATTTCTTTAACCTCTGTAAGAAAGTTCTGTAAGCATACGTGCGTGCAGGCACGCTCAGTTGTGTCTGACTCTTTGTGAGCCCCTGGATCATAGCACACCAGGTTTCTCTGTCCATGGAATTTTCTAGGCAAGAATACTGGAGCTGATTGCCATTTCCTCCTCCAGGGTACCTTCCCAACCTAGAGATCAAACCCACAGCTCCTGCAGCTCCTGTGTGGCAGGCAGAATCTTACCACTGAGCCATCTCAGATGCCCCAATAGCAGATTAAGAGCAGTGTCCACCTCCCAAGGCTGTTATGAGGATTAAATGAGTCTGTGTTCGTACCATGCTTTGCCTAGTGCCTGGTTACCTGGTGCGCCCATGGTCATGACCTCTAGGGGCTTCAGGGGTTCCCTGTGGGAAGAAAGATGGAGGACACTTCCAGCCATGGCCCAGGTGAGCCCCACTCTCCACATCTCACCACCCTGAAGCTTGGCTGTCAGCCTTCCCTCCTGCTACACCTCCAGCTCTCCATGCTCCTATGGCCCTAAGATGTAGATGCTGGAAACTAGACTGAATATCACTTGACCTCATAGCCACCCCTGAAAATTACATTTCTAAAATAAATGCTGCCAACCACACAGCCAAGGGTAAGTTTACAAACAGATTCAGCTTCCCGGGGAAACATCACCTGTGTTTATCTTCCTTCGTACCCATTCTGAGCAATAATTCCAAGATTCAATCTCAGTACCTATTTGGGGCTTCTGATCTACCAGCATCATACAAAGGGCGAACACGCCCTCTGCAAGTCCTAGGGCCTGGTGCTTGCTCCCCTGTGCTGGGGCAGAGGGAGCCAATTGCTGTTGGGGCCAGGAGCACCATTTCCTGGACTTTAGCCCTGCTGGAACTCCACACAACCATGTCTGTCCAAGGTCTCAATGCTGATCCGGAATGTGGACAGAGAAGGTGAAGCAGTAGACCCAGCAATCTCCACCAGCTCCCCTGGCCCAGGGTGGGTCCCCCTCTCTCTGACACTCGCATACCCCACAGATCCTCACCTCTCTCTCCTCTCCAAGAACGTGCAGTCAAGCGACCCTAAAAGACATATCTCCTTCCTGAGAATGAGAAAAACCGGGATAAAATGAGTAAAACACAAAAATGTCCCAGGTAACCACAATCTTCCACCCCAGTATAAATGAAGTAATTCCAGTGAATGGAGGGTCCTGGTTATTAAGGTTCTACTAATCATGCTTCTCAGGCTTCCCTGGTAGCTCAGCAGTAAAGAATCCATCAGCCTGCCAATGCAGGAGATGCAGGTTCGATCTCTGGGCGAGGAAGATGCCCTGAAGAAGGAAATGGCAATTCACTCCAATATTCTTGCCTGGGAAATCCCATGGACAGAGGAGCTTGGCGGGCTACAGTCCATGAGGTCGCAAAAGAGTTGGACACAATTTAGCAACTAAGCAACAACAATCCATGCTTTCCAGTGCTTTATTTTCAGCACACAGGTGGGAGCACCAAGTGCTTTTATGGTCTGACTGGCAGAAAAACCTGATCTTGTTCATTAAAGGATGACTAACATCATCAATGTTCAGTTTGAGGGCGGATGTACCAGAAATGTACATGTCTATTTGTACACCTGGATGTATCTCCCCTAAATGTGCAATGTCGGCAAAGCAGCTTCCGCTGAGCCCTCCCATCCTGTCCTCGAAACAGACTGCCAAAAATCCAGCCCATCTGGGTCATTGCTCAGCAAGGACAGGGGCCCTCTGCCGGCACTTGGAGTCAGAGGGGCTCTTGCCTTGTACCCTGACAGCACATACACGCGTCTGTACACCCGCCCTGAGCCAGTGGCGGGGAGACGAGCTCAGAGGGGGAGAGCAGGGAGCAGAAGCAGAGGCAGGCCTGACATCTCATCCTACCTTCTCTAACAACATCAGGGCTCCAGTCCACAGACCTGAATAATCACCCAGTTACAATGCACCAGAGTCATGTGTATTAGCTCTTTAGATTCTCACAAGGACCCTGGGATACAGAATTGACAGTTTCGTGACTGACAAGGAATCCGTGGCAAGCCCCAGATCACCAAGATAAGACGTTGAGGGCACTGCTTAGGGTCTTGGCTGTCTCAGGTCCCAGGTCAAGATGCTTCTTTCCACTACTGACAACGCTTTTCCTGCGTAGAACTCATCCCAGTTGGGAAAACACGTCCATGTCTAGTACATCATTCAAACTACTCCCAAAAACCTAGAAGGAAAGCAGTATTATCACTTCCTGGGTAACCAAAGTTCAAACTGGTGATTTGCCTGAAGTAACAGAAATAGCTATCAGGGCTTCCTTGCTATTCTTTAGAACTCGACATTCAAATAGGTATCTTTCTTTTTCTCCTTTGCTTTTTGCTTCCCTTCTTTTCACAGCTATTTGTTAGGCCTCCTCAGACAGCCATTTTGCTTTTTTGCATTTCTTTTTCTTGGGGATGGTCTTGATCCCTGTCTCCCGTACAATGTCAGGAACCTCCACCCATAGTTCATCAGGCACTCTGTCTATAAGATCTAGTCCCTTAAACCTATTTCTCATTTCCACTGAATAATTGTAAGGGATTTGATTTAGGTCATACCTGAATGGTCTAGTGGTTTTCCCCCACTTTCTCCAATTGCAAGGAGAGATAAGAAAGCCTTCCTCAGCGATCAGTGCAAAGAAATAGAGGAAAACAATAGCATGGGAATCGCTAGAGATCTCTTTAAGAAAATTAGAGATACCAAGGGAACATTTCATGCAAAGATGGGCTCAATAAAGGACAGAAATGGTATGGACCTAAAAGAAGCAGAAGATATTATGAAGAGGTGGCAAGAATACACAGAAGAACTGTACAAAAAAGATCTCCATGACCCAGATAATCACGATGGTGTGATCACTCACCTAGAGCCAGATATCCTGGAATGTGAAGTCAAGTGGGCCTTAGGAAGCATCATGAGCAAAGCTAGTGGAGGTGATGGAATTCCAATTGAGCTATTTCAAATCCTGAAAGACGATGCTTTGAAAGTGCTGCATTCAATATGTCAGCAAATTTGGAAAACTCAACAGTGGCCACAGGACTGGAAAAGGTCAGTTTTCATTCCAATCCCAAAGAAAGGCAATCAATGCCAAAGAATGCTCAAACTACCACACAATTGCACTCATCTCACACGCTAATAAAGTAATGCTCAAAATTCTCCAAGCCAGGCTTCAGCAATACATAAATCATGAACTTCCAGATGTTCAAGCTGGTTTTAGAAAAGGCAGAGGAACCAGAGATCAAATTGTCAACATTTGCTGCTGTGAGAGTTGGACTATAAAGAAAGCTGAGTGCCGAAGAATTGATGCTTTTGAACTGCGGTGTTGGAGAAGACTCTTGAGTCCCTTGGACTGCAAGGAGATCCAACCAGTCCATTCTAAAGGAGATCAGTCCTGGGTGTTCATTGGAAGGACTGATGTTGAAGCTGAAACTCCAATACTTTGGCCACCTGGTGCAAAGAGCTGACTCATTTGAAAAGACCCTGATGCTGGGAGAGATTGAGGGCAGGAGGAGAAGGGAAATGACAGAGGATGAGATGGTTGGATGGCATCACCAACTTGATGGACATGGGTTTGGGTGGACTCCAGGAATTGGTGGTGGACAGAGAGGCCTGGTGTGCTGTCGTTCATAGGGTTGCAAAGAGTCAGACACAACTGAGCGACTGAACTGAACTGATCAGGGCTTCCCTGATAGCTCAGTTGGTAAAGAATCTGCCTGCAATGTGGGAGACCTGGTTTCGATCCCTGGATTGGGAAGATACCCTGGAGAAGGGAAAGTAATTCCATGGACTGTATAGTAAAGTAATTCCTGGAGAATTCCATGGACTATATAGTCCATGGGGTCTCAAAGAGTCAGACACGACTGAGTGACTTTCACTTTCAATGAAAACAGAGAATCAACAAAGGCATCTTTGGCTTTCAAATCCCTTGCTCCTTCCCCTACCTGCTTGCTGTCTTTTTTTAAAATAATATTTTAAATGCTCTTTTTAAAATTGTTTGGCTGCGCTGGGTCTCGTTGTTGCACCTGGCTTTCTCTAGTTGCGGCAAGTGGAGGCTGCTTCTAGTTGTGGTTCCTGGGCTTCTCATCGTGGTGGTTTTCATCGCGGTGGCTTCTCATCGCGGTGCCTTCTCATCACGGTGGCTTCTCCTGTGGCAGAGACCAGGCTCTAGAGCATGCGGGCTCAGTAGCTGCAGTGAGCAGACTTAGTTGCCCTGTGGCACGTGGGATCTTCCTGGACTAGGGATTGAACCCAGGTCCCCTGCATCGGCAGGCAGCTTCTCAACCAACTGGACCACCAGGAAAGTCCCTTGATGTCTTTTGATGAGCCTTTTGCTCTGTTCTTTAGTCAGCTGGCAGCCAAAAGCATCATCCTTGAGAATCAGAATGACCACTTAGCATCAAACCTGGGTTTACTCTGTGTCAGGCCCTATGCTCACACTGAGAATACAACTGTCAACAAGAGAAAATCCACACTGGGGTTCCAGGACCAGCAGGGGAGATGGGCTCATGAACCAATAACACCCTGCAAGCAACAGGTGCTGTAATAGAGGTGTGTACGGGTGCTTTGGGTATTCAAGGTGGGGGAGATGTATGCTACCTGCCCAGGAAGAGGGCGGGGGTGATACTGAAGCTCTCCACAGTATTACTTAAACACGAGACTCAATGTAAACACAACATCATAGCTGAAAGGACAACACAGTTTTACTCCAGCAGTTCATTGACAGTAAAGACAATTATAAGAAAAAAAAGATGGGCGCGATCAGCTAAACTGCTGATGGTTTCTATTCTTGGCACTTTAATTTGAATTGTCCTGAGTCACGCTTATAACCCTTGACATTTCTTGGTTCCGACACAGGTAAAAACCCTCCAGCACCAAGTTGTTTATCTAAAGCCATCCCGGAATTTGTGCCACAGTTGCCATTGTGTCCTGTGCAAGGAAAATGAAAGGGCCAAATTTAGCAGCAGATGACAAGCGTCGGGACCAGGCGTTTCCGAGAAGCTTATGAAATCCTCTCTCCTGTTTACTCTGACTCTTAAATCTCCCTTCCCAGAGCCTGTCTTTCTCATGGGGCTGAGGTGTGGGCTCATCCCACGGCTGCTACTTCCTGTCTCTTTGAAAGAAAGAACTCAGACGTGCCTGCCTCGGGGTGCCCTGGCTGCTTTGCAGCCCAGGGCCATCTGAAAGGCTGGCAGCATCATTTCCCTGAACCGACTTCCCCGAACAATGCAGTTATGAGAAAAGAAAACCCAAACGGCATAGGCATTTCATGTTTACACAGCACCCTGGCCCTGGGTCTTCTTTAGCAAACGGCCTTCCACATAAAGACCAGACATAGATGCCGACAAAGGCACAGAACAGTCCCTTTCCAAGGCTGGGTTCATTTTACAAACAAGACATCACATGCCTAGAGACAGCAACCTAAGGAGAATGACTGAATGCTTCCCAGTTCAGGAAGAAAAATGAGGGGAAAAAATCATTAAAAAAAAAAAATTAGAAAGCTGCCTTCAGATTGTTACTTCCCAAATATGTCCAGATAGTAATATTTGAAACATCCTTTTGGTACTCATCTATTTAAAAAATAATATTTTTCCTATGGCATTCAGAAATCCTTTGCATTTTGAATTTTCTTTAAAGAGATGGCCTTTTTGGGGGGGGTCATATTCTTTTGTAACATTTGGTGAGCTGGGACCCAGGCAGCAACATTTTCTTCCCTACTGTCTAGAAGGGATCCCTCCCTTTTTTCTCACCCTTTTACTTGCCTCCCCAGGGTTATAGCCACACAAACCAGCCCTCCAATATCCATCTGGTCAACCCCCAGGAGCTATTTTGGGTTTGGCCTGCTTTTAATCCACTTTTCCTGCCAGTGCAGGCTCAGCCCCTCAACCCTCCTGGGACTCTTCTCTAAGGAAACTTTTGAAAAATACAGGCTTCCCCTAGGGCAGGAGTCAATGCCCATCTCAGCTCAGAGAGCTCCCAGGAGGTACTAAGTACCAACCTATGTGCCCCTGGGGAGAGACAGGAAAGGCAGAGCTGGCCTCCTCATCCTCACCTCACTGTTCTCCATTCTCTCCCCCTCTCTTCCACAGTCTCTGGCCCAATCCTGCAAATATCCTGTGTGCATGAAGCTATACCTGATTTTTAGCTGGAATGCATCTGCATTTGTCCAGCTAGCTCCTGCTGGTCCCTCCAGCCTCTTCCTCATCCCCAACATGGCTCAGATTCTCCTTTTTGATGCTCGGGAGACTCTGCCCCATCAGGCACCTCCCTCACCACGCAGAACAGGCCTCTCCACGTGACCGTCTTCCCACCCCTCAGGCCAGACTGTGAACCCCTTGAGGCTAAACACTGTATCTGGCTAAGCCTTGCAGCCTAAGTGGCAGGCACATGGTTGCTGTCCCATTTGCCTTTGCGGAACTGAATTTAATTGAGCTAGGAAACAAACTTGATGGCAAGGCAAGAGACAAGAAGGATGGAGGAAAAGAAAAGAAAGCATTGGATGGAATATAAGAAGGCACCTCCAGACACCCCCTCAACTATCATGCTTGACTTTGAATATAGACAAGTGCCAGAGTGATGATGAATCAGATGGAAGCCTTGATGGCATCTCTCACCTTTGCTGCCCAGGGATGGGGTTCCAAGTCCGGTGTCTCCCGGGACCAAAGGAGCCAGCATCAAAATGAAGTGGTCCAGGTGTTAAGCAGCAGAGAGCAATGGAACCATGGAAATACTATGATAAGAGCCTCAGAGGACCAAACACTCAAATCCAAACACCGAAAGTCAGACAGAGAAAGACAAATATCATATGATACGTCTTATGTATGCAATCTTTAAAAAAAAAATACTACAAATGAACTTATGTACAAAACAGAAACAGATCCACAGGCGTAGAAAACAAACCTAGGATTACTGAAGAGGAAGGATCAACTAGAAGTTTGGAATTAACATATACACACTACTATATAAAAAATAAACAACAGGGATTTACTGTATAACACATGGAACTTTACTCAGTATTTCATAATAACCTATGAGGGAGAAGAATCTGAAAAAGTTATATGTATATACTCGTGCATGTGTGTTTAGTCACTTCAGTGGGTTCTTTACCCACTGAGCCATTGAGAAAGCCCACAGATATATCTTATCTATATCTATAAATAAATATATATATATATGTATCTGTAGTGGCACTAGGGGAAAGAACTCACCTGCCAGTGTAGGAGACGCGGCTTCCATCTCTGGGTCTGGAAGATCCCCTGGAGGAGGGCCTGGCAGCTCACTCCAGTATTCTTGCCTAGAGAATCCCATGAGCCGAGGAGCCTGGCGAGTTACAGTCCAGAGGGTCTCAAAGAGTCAGACACGACTGAAGCAAGTAGCATGCACAGCGCGCGCGCACACACACACACACACACACACACACACACACACACACACATGCATATATATATGAATCATTTCACCATATACCTGAAACTAACACAGCATTGTCAATCAATTATGCTTCAATTTAAAATGAAATTGGGAGGACTTCCCTGCTGGTCTAGTGGCTAAGAGTCTGGACTTCTGATGCAGGGGGAGTTCAATCCCTGTTTAGGGAACAAGACACGCCACAACTAAGCGTTCACATGCTGCAATGAAAGATCTCGTGTGCCTCACCTGATGCCCAGCTTAGCCAATAAATTAGTAACTTTAAAAATAATAATAATAAAATAAAATAAGTAAAAAAAAAAATCCAAATACATGGGCCAAGCAGAGCCAACCTACAGATCTGATCTGGATGCAGATGACCAGAGCAAGAAACCCAGTGCTCAGCATTGCAAAGAATCCCTAGCTAAGACACAGGACCTATCCTCACTTTTCTCTGTATTTTATTTGTTTAAATTAAAATCTGGGGCTTCCCTGGTGGCTCAGATGGTAAAGCATCTGTCTACAATGCAGGAGACCAGGGTTCAATCCCTGGGTCAAGAAGGTGTTACTTATAACACCATCTTGAGTATATAGAACTATCAGTTAACATGGCAATTGTATTTCAAGTTTTACCTCTGAATGTCAGGAATGCCCTAACACCCTACCTTTCGTGATTACAGCATGCGTGGTATCAACTTCAGAGGTACAGAGCTTCATTGTGGAGGTGAGGAGCAGACCCCTGGGCGTACCAAGCTGGCACTCTTGCCATATCTCCATATCGACCTCTCTACTGCCCCTCACACTTACACTCCACATATGCCGAAAGAGCTTCAGGAGTTCCGTTATCCCCATCTTTTTGCCCACTGTGGGTCACCCTCTGCTCTTTGCCTCACCTTCACCTGGTTACCTCCCTTTCATCTTTAGGGACTCTGCTTCCCTCGACCCCTCCCCAGCTAGCTTAACTGAGAAAATACATCAATGAAAGAATTGATTCATGAATCCAAGTGGGTAAGGCGATCTTCCCAGCTAAATCTCCGGTAAGGTATTCTCAACTGAGTCACATAACACACTGTCCTACCAAGAAACAGAGACAAATTTAACTCCCCATGTGTGTAATCTTCAGTGCATATTTCTTCTACGCAATAATCTCCATGCTTATTGATGGAGAAGGAAATGGCAACCCATTCCAGTATTCCTACCTGGAAAATCCCACGGACAGAGGAGTCTTGTGGGCTACAGTCCATGGGGTTGCAGAGAGTCAAGGCTTAGTGACTGAGCACGCACGCACGCACCATGGTTACTGAGGTGATTATATTTATTTTACAATGAAAGTGAATAGCAGACCAGAGATAGTAAACAACTTACCCAACATCACACAGCCAACACATAGCTGAGCCCCAGACTCCATCCCATGTCCGCAGACCATAACACCTGTATGCTCTCAGCACATCAGGCTACTCAGAGGCGGGGGCTCATTCATATCTGAGGATAAGTCGGGCAGCCACCACTCCTGGCTTTGGGGTTCCAGGCTCACATGGCTGACCCTGCTCTTGGGAGACATCAACTCCCAGATCAGATTCTGGGTCACAGATGTGACAATGAGGTGAGTTGATCTATAACCTCTGGTATAAGTTTCATATCACAAGGCTGAAATTCCTGGGAGCATTAGGTGTTCCCTCATTTTATTGTATTTATTGGAGGATAATTGCATTACAATATTGTGGCGGTCTCCACCATACATCAACACAAATCAGTCATAATTACATATATACCCCCCCTCCGCCAATCACACCCCTCTAGGACATGATCAATGAATTTAGTAAAGTTGCAGGATATAAAATTAACATATAGAAAACACATGCATTCCTGTACACTAATGATGAAAAATCAGAAAAAGAAATAAAAGAAACAATCCCACTGACCAGCAAAAGAAAAAGAATAAAATACCTAGGAATAAATCTACCTAAAGAGACAAAAGACTCGCATGCAGAAAGCTATAAGACACTGATACAAGAAATCAAAGATGACCACATACAGATGGAGAGAAATACCATGTTCTTGGACTGAAAGAATCAATATTGCCAAAACGACTATACTACTCATTTAGCACTTTTAAAACCATTCAAGGACAACCACAAGCTGCATGCCCAAATCGTCCCAGTGAAAATATTAAGAGGGAGTGGGACAAATGGAGAAAGTAGTATTGACAGACACCCACTACCATGTGTAAATTAGGTAGCTGGTGAGACGTTGTTACATAAAATGGGGAGCCCAGCCTGGTGCCTTGTGAGGACCTAGAGGGGTGGGATGGGGGAAGGGGAGGGAGGCTCAAGAAGGAGGTGGCATATAATTATGGCTGGTTCGTGTTATCAGAGAAGGCAATGGCAGCCCACTCCAATACTCTTGCCTAGAAAATCCCATGGACGGAGGAGCCTGGGAGGCTGCAGTCCATGGGATCGCTAGGAGTCGGACACGACTGAGCGACTTCACTTTTACTTTTCACTTTTATGCATTGGAGAAGGAAATGGCACCCCACTCTGGTGTTCTTGCCTGGAGGATCCCAGGGACGGGGGAGCCTGGTGGGCTGCCGTCTATGGGGTCGCATAGAGTCGGACCCGACTGAAGTGACTTAGCAGTGTGTTGTTATACAGCAGAAACCAACACAACATTGTAAAGTAACTTTCCTTGAATTAAAAAATAAATTTTAAAAAATTAGCTTCTGAAAAATAAAATAATTAGAAAAATAAAATATTAAGGGAATATTTGGAATCGTAGTTTGATAAATATAAGTGTGAATAAGAGAGACAGAGAAACAGAAAGAGAAAGCAGAGCTATACACAACAGACACTTAAAATATACTATTTGTTATAATAATGACGCACGTTGCTGAAGAAGAGAACAAGAGGGACGGAGCTCTCTGACGACTATGTACCTTATAAAACCATTGATTAAAACATTCCTTAAAGCCAAGTAGTATTAAGTGACAAGCCACTCTAACTACAATAGTGTGAGTCAACTACCGAATATTCTGTTCTATTTTAACATCGAAAACTGAGATGATTCATTCATTTCATATCATTTTCTAAAACAGGTTTAAAACCAAATCTTCATGGAGGAAAAGAGGGAGAATCTCTAGACTGCAACTCAAAATGGCAACCAGGCTTTATGAGATTCTATCTCAGGATCTATAAAACCCTGAGTCAGCTGCGTGGAAAGGACACAGGGCTGCCCTCCCTGACTGAGGCGGTCTTTGAGAACATGCCAGCAAGGCTTGCAGAGAAAGAAACCAGACCTTTTATAGAACTCAGCAGTTCTGCACAGCAATACAACGAAATGGACAAGGGCCATCCTGATGAAGTTGCAAACGTGGAATTTACCACATTTGTGAACAGTTCCCAGTACGGTGTATGCTTCTTACCAGTTCATCGAGGCTGTACTGGAGAAGAAGCAATTTTGTGTGGGCCTGATATCAGGCAGAAGGCTCATAATGAAGCAAGTAGCATAGATGCCAAAGTCGGTGGTGTTTTTTCATAGAAGCTGTGGTACCACAGCAGCGAGAAAAGGAGGGATCATCTCTACTCACCCGTCTACAAAGACATAAACTGCCAGCCATGGGATTCCAGACTCTCTAACCATTTTGTAGGAGAAATATTTACACCTGGGGAGCCATGGTCCCAGAAGAAATGTCTTAAATAAAACTTCATGCCTTTTTAACTTTGCCTTTTCAGAGTCCCCAAATACCCTATCGTGGTTTGGGGGGTTTGTTTGTTTGTTTGGTCTATTTCTTTTTCTCTCCCATGAATGCACCATTCCTTTGCAAGTTTTTCTCAATTGCTTCAGTCATGTCCAACTCTTTGCGAACCCATGGACTGTAGTCAACCAGGCTCCTCTGTACCTGGAGATTGCCCAGGCAAGAAGACTGGGATGGGTTGCCATTTCCTTCTCCAGCAGATCTTCCCCACCCAGGGATCAAACCCCTGTCTCCTGCATTGGCAGGCAGATTCTTTACCACTATCGCCAGGAGGGAAAATCTAACTGCGGCCCATTCTGCAATTGCTAAGGAAAATACCCCATACTGAATCAAAGAAGCCAGTCACAAAAAGCCACACACTGCATGATTGCATCTATTTGAAATGCCTGTGAAGTGAAAGTGAACAAGTCGCTCAGTTGTGTCCTACTCTTTGCGACCCCATAGACTATACAGTCTGTGGAATTCTCCAGGCCAGAATACTGGAGTGGGTAGCCTTTCCCTTCTCCAGGGGATCTTCCCAACCCAGGGATCGAACCCAGGTCTCCCACATCGCAGGTGGATTTCTTACCAGCTGAGCCACCTGGGAAGCCCATTTGAAATGCCTAGGATAGACAAACCGATTGAGAAAGAAAGAAGATTATTGATTAATTAGGGCTGGGGTGGAGAGGATGGGGGTAGGAAGTAACAGCTAAAGGGTCTGGGTTTTCCTTTTGGAATGATTAAAATGTGCTAAAATTAATTGTGCTGATGGTTACACACCTCTATGAGCATACTAAAAGCCACTAAGTTGTATGCTTTTAATAGGCGAACTGTGTGGTATTTTAATTATAAAGAGATTAAAAACAAAGAAAAGGGGACTTCCCTGGTGATCCAGTGGCTAAGATTCTGGGCTCCCAAAGAAGAGGGCTGGGTTCCATCCCTGGTCGAGGAACTAGATCCCACTTGCCGCAGCTAAGAGCTTGGTGCAGCCAAATGAATAAATAAACAAAAATAAATATTTTAAAACAAAGAAAGAAGGGAGGGAGGGATGGAAGGAGACAGGAGTAAGGAGGGAAGAAGGGGAAGGGAAGGAGGGAGGGAAAATACAGCAGCCCTGGGCAGGAATGGCGTACACTGTGGATTGGAACAAGGCTTGTTGCACAGTTGCCTCTGCTTGGCCTGGAGTCTAAGTCTCTTCCAAGTCTTTCTGTCTCGATCAGTTTGTCTATCCTAGGCATTTCAAATGGGCTTCCCAGGTGGCTCAGCTGGTAAGAAATCCACCTGCGATGTGGGAGACCTGGGTTCGATCCCTGGGTTGGGGAGATCCCCTGGAGAAGGGAAAGGCTACCCCTCACCTTCATTCTCCCACAACTCATATGTACACACACCAAAATGTATACTCCAGCCTTCCCAAACGATTTGCATTTCTACTTAAACTCCAGGAAGCTTTGAGCTTTTGCACAACCTCATATCTGCCTTGAATGCACCCACCTCTGTGTCCCACCAAAGGAATGCCCCTTCATCCTTCAAGAGGGGTTTCAGGGTCACTGCCTCAGGATGTCTCCCTGACCTCCCCACCAGTGGTTAGGGGGCTCCTCCTCTTCACCCCTGGAGGGCTGGTGTATGATATTATATTATGTATATAATGTACATATAATATGTATTATACATAAACTATGTATTATAAGGTTTTATATAAGCATACAGGTTTTGCATAAGTGCGTTTGTCACAAGGCAGTGCAACCTATTTAGATGCATGTGGCATCCGCAACAAGATCACCAGTTCGTGAAGGACAAATGCTACTTATTCAGCTTGGTATGGACAAACCTGAAACAGTGACTGTCATATAGAAGGTACCTGATAAATATTCGCCAAGTGAGTGAATAGCATGGAGGCCTTGGTGACGCAGGTCATGGAAAGTCAACCATCATACAGCTCTTACCCTCTTTTGACAGCAGAAACATTCATGGTTTCTCAGAGAAAGTGTCTGGGTGCCCAAGATCTCCTCTAAGTAGGAAATCATTACTAACTTGGCTCCCACTCAGTGAGTGACTTCCTGTCCAGGGAATCCCTTGGGCAGGGTCTGCATCTCAAGGGGGAGAGCAAAGAAGGGGCAGCGTCTGGTGAGAGAGAGACGAGAGCTGAGAAAGCAAGCAGGATGCAAAGCACATCATGGGGGAACCGGTGCAGTAAGAAAGCAACAGTCTGCAGCGTGTGTCCTAAGGAAACCAGACTGCTTCATGAGAACGGTGTTTATAGTGAAACGCATGAATTGACGTGGCAAACAAACATATGGGTACCAAGAGGGGAAGGATGTGTTGGGAGATCGGGATTGACATTTATACACACTGTGTGTGTTAGTCGCTCAGTTATGTCTGACTCTTTGTGACCCCATGGACTGTAGCCTGCCAGGCTTCTCTGTCCAAGGTATGCTCCAGGCAAGAATACTGGAGTGGATTGTCATTCTTTACTCCAAGGGATCTTCCCAACTCAGGGATTGAACCTGGGCCTCCTGCACTGCAGGCAGATTCTTTACTGTCGGGAGCCACCAGGGAAGCCCCATATGTACACTATTATGTATAAAATAGACTAGAGAGAACTGACTGTATAGCACAGGGAACTCTACTCTAAATGCTGAAAGAATTGGGAATCCCAGACCACCTGACCTGCCTCTTGAGAAACCTGTATGCAGGCCAGGAAGCAACAGTTAGAACTGGACATGGAACAACAGACTGGTTGCAAATAGGAAAAGGAGTACGTCAAGTCTGTATACTGTCACCCTCCTTATTTAACTTCTATGCAGAGTACATCATGAGAAACGCTGGGCTGGAAGAAGCACAAGCTGGAATCAAGATTGCTGGGAGAAATATCAATAAATTCAGATATGCAGATAATACCACTCTTATGACAGAAAGTGAAGAGGAACTAAAAAGCCTCTTGATGAAAGTGAAAGAGGAGAGTGAAAAAGTTGGCTTAAAGCTCAACATTCAGAAAACGAAGATCATGGCATCTGGCCCCATCACTTCATAGGAAATAGATGGGGAAACAGTGGAAACAGTGTCAGACTTTATTTTGGGGGGCTCCAAAATCACTGCAGATGGTGACTGCAGCCATGAAATTAAAAGACGCTTACTCCTTGGAAGAAAAGTTATGACCAACCTAGATAGCATATTCAAAAGCAGAGACACTACTTTGCCAACAAAGATCCGTCTAGTCAAGGCTATGGTTTTCCCAGTGGTCATGTATGGATGTGAGAGTTGGACTATGAAGAAAGCTGAGCGCCGAAGAATTGATGCTTTTGAACTGTGGTGTTGGAGAAGACTCTTGAGAGTCCCTTGGACTGCAAGGAGATCCAACCAGTCCACCCTAAAGGAGATCAGTCCTGGGTGTTCATTGGAAGGACTGATGCTGAAGCTGAAACTCCAAAACTTTGGCCACCTCATGCAAAGAGTTGACTCATTTGAAAAGACCCTGATGTTGAGAAAGATTGAGGGCAGGAGGAGAAGGAGACAACAGAAGATGAGATAGCTGGATGGCATCATTGACTCAACGGACATGGCTTTGTGTGGACTCCAGGAGTTGGTGATGGACAGGGAAGCCTGGCGTGCTGCAGTTCACGGGGTTGCAAAGAGTCGGACACGACTGAGTAACTGAACCGAACTGACTGAACCTAAATGGGAAGGAAATCCAAGGAAGAGGGGATATATGCATACATATAGCTGAATCACTCTGTTGTACGGCAGAAACTAACACAACATGGTAAAGCAACTACACTCCAATGAAAACAGAAAGATGAAATCTGTGGTAAGCAACAAGGTCCTAATGTGTAGCATAGGGAGCTATATTGGATATCTTGTGATAAATCATAATGGAAAAAATATTTCAGAGAATACACATCGCTGTATAACTAAGTCACTTTACTGTACAGCAGAGATTGGCATAACATTGTAAATCAGCTCTACTTCAATAAAAAATTTTTTTAAAATAAAATCTGAGCCTTTGCTGGCCGAAGCTTTGGTACATGAAACAAGCATCCTGAACAAAAGAAGTGGCCAACTTCTAGCTTTCAAAGAGAAAGGACAAGAAAGGGGTGAAACACAGAAGAGGGTCAACTGAGTTTGAAACGATAGGCCAGACACTCAGAGCACTGCTTTCTTCACCAACAGGACCCGGAAGCTATTATTTATATTGTAGGCGTTTATGTATCAGTGTTGGAGACAATGCATAGAACTCCTAAACACAAGTTAGTCCATCCTCAATAAGTCACTGGGTTGGCCTCAGTCCTGAGTTCCTCCCTCTAAATCTGATCAAATATATGTGGAGCCTCTTGACCCTCCATGTCACGGGCTTCTAACAGCAGAAGCTGTAGAAACTTCGAAAGAGAAGAAGGCAACTTGGACCCTGAGGGTTAACTTGACCTTATTATAAATTAACCTCTTTATGAAGCTATTTAAAAATACACCAAGATTAGTCTAGACAGAAATGCTTTCTGCTTATAACACAAATATAACTGAAAAGCAGCAAAAGTCCACAAATTAAATGGAAACCAAACCTCAAAAGTTGATAAAATTACAAACAATATTACAGTAATGGCACCAGTAATATTTTGCTGAAACTAACTCACAGCGCAAATACGATGACGATGTTGGCATTTGTGAGTGTGGCAGGCCCAGGCTATCCTGCGCAGTGGGTTGACTCCATTCCCCCACCGCTTTCCTCAGTGTGACTTGGTGCTACACCTCCATTCATGCAAAGCTTCAAGATGTCGCTTGCCCTTCACTGGAGTGATGACAATCCTAAATGTGGGAGCTGGAATTACACCATCATACTAGTGACAAATTGCTCATCCGGATGCTCCAACTATTCAATTAAATGCATAATTTTAAATTATATTTATATCATAAAAGTTGTTTAGTCACTAAGTCGTGTCTGACTCTTTCACCATCCCACGGACTATAGTCCTCCAGGCTCTTCTGTCCATGGGATTTCCCAGACAAGGATACTGGAGTCGGTTGCCATTTCCTTCTCCAGGGCATCTTCCCGACCAGGGATCGAATCTGCGTCTCCTGCATGGGCAGGCTGATTCTTTACCACTGGGCCACCTGGGAAGCCCAGCATTTGAGAAACATTACGTTAGATCAGCCACCAACCCAGGCAGCATTTCCCAATCTGTCTGACCAGTCTGGTCATCCGTGTCCAAGGAAACACAAACCTACCCCAATCTCCAGGAATGTTGATGAGATAGCAGGTCCCTGGCCAGGCCAGTGTAAAACAGAGATTTAGAGTAAAACACAGTATTTAGAGGGAAACACAGAGATCAGAGACAGATACTTTCACACTGACTTTTCTCCAGCAGTCACGGATGGAAGGGTCAACTCCCAGGAAGGCAAAGGGCACAGAACGTTCCTACTCGCTCCTCCAAAAATGTTCCCCAGGGCAGCTTCCCTCCCCGCTGAGCTCATCACCTCCTTTGACCCCACTCCCTGGCTAGCCACTCCTGGCTTCGTTTCCAGGAAGTTCAAACAACCAGTTAACAAAGCTCTGCTGTTATGCAACTGACTTATCTTGCCTTATTTTTGCTTGTTTTGCTGGTGGTGGTTTATCTGTGGTAAAGCACACGTAACGAAACTGACCACCTTAAACAGTTTTAAATCTGCCATGCAGATGGGTTAAGTTTCTACACATTGTTGTGCAATCAGACTCCATCCAGAAGCTCAGCTTGCAAAACTGAAACTCTCTCCCCATTAAACAACTTCCCATTTCCCCCTCCTCCCAGCCTCTGGCAACCACTGTGCTACTTTCTGTCTCAACGAGTTTGACTAACTAGGTACCTTACATAAGCTGGCTCACACGGCATTTGTTGTTTTGTGACTGGCTTATTTTACAGAGCATAATGTCCTCAAGGTCCATCTAGATTGTAATAGTTTGTGTCAGAAGGTCCTTCCTTTTCATGATTGAATAATATGCATATATATATATATGGAATTCCCTGGTAGTTCAGACGGTAAAGAATCTGCCTGCAATGCAGGAGACCTGGGTTTGATCCCTGGGTTGGGAAGATCCCCTGGAGAAGAAAATGCAACCCACTCCAGTATTCTTGTCTGGAGAATTCCATGGACAGAGGAGCCTGGCGGGCTATAGTCCATGGGGCCACAAAGAGTCAGACATGACTGAGTGACTAATACTTTCACTTTCATGTAAAAGTGTTGTTCAGTCGCTCAGTCATGTCCAACACTTTGAGATCCCATGGACTGGAGCACGCCAGACTTCCCTGTCCTTCACCATCTCCCAGAGATTGTTCAAACTCAGGTCCAATGAGTCAGTGATGCCATCCAACCATCTCATCCTCTGTCGTCCCCTTCTCCTGCCTTTAATTTTCCACAGCAACAGGGTCTTTTCTAACGAGTCAGCTCTTTGCATCAGGTTGCCAAAGTATTGGCGCTTCTGTTTCAACATCAGTCTTGCCAATGAATATTCAGGATTGATTTCCTTTAGGACTGACTGGTTTGATCTCCTTGCAGTCCAAGGGACTCTTAAGAGTCTTCTCCAACACCACAGTTCAAAGGCATCAATTCTTCAGCACTCAGCTTTCTTTATGGTCCAACTCTCACATCCATACATGACTACTGGAAAAACCATAGCTATGACTATACGGACCTTTGTTGGCAAAATAATGTCTCTGCTTTTTAATATGCCATCTAGGTTTGTTGTAGCTTTTCTTCCAAGAAGCAAGCGTCTTTTAATGTCATGCCTGCAGTAACCATCTGCAGTGATTTTGGAGCCCAAGAAAATAAAATCTGTCACTGTTTCCATTGTTTCCCCATCTATTTGCCATAAAATGAAGGGACCGGATGCCATGATCTTAGTTTTTTGAATGTTGAGTTTTTAAGCCAGCTTTTTCACTCCCCTTTTTCACTTTCATCAAGAGGCTCTTTAGCTCCTTTTCACTTTCTGCCATAAGGGCGGTGTCATCTGCATTTCTGAAGTTATGGATATTTCTCCCAGAAATACACACACACACACACACACATACATTTTGTTTATCCATTCATCTGTGTCCATGGATGGACATTTGAGTTGCTTCCACCTTTTGGCTGGGGAGGAGGTGTGAATTTGCAGATAGCGTTGCTACAATCATGGATATGTCTTTTTTTCTTTCTCTCTTTCTTTTTTATAACTGCATTGACTGGTTCTTTTGGTTTTACCACACCAACCTCGAAATTGTTTAGATTTCCCAATCACCTCTGAAACCTGAAGAGAGCTCGCTTCTGAGATTTGATGCTTTTTTTCTCCTCCAGAGTGCAATTTCATGTGCTTTCTGCCTCCAGCTGTGGACACAGGGCTTCAAGGATGATGGATTGTAATGGGCTGGAGTCCAGACTTCCCTCAGTAATGTGTGAACATATGCATAGATGATGATGTTTGAATCAGCTCCCAGAGGAGAACTGGGTGGGGTGGGGTCCTGAAGTGTCATTATCAGCCACCCGCCCCAGGGTTCACCTCACTGTGGAAAGATCCTGCTGTGACCTCAGAAGGACCCCGCCAAGGAGCTCTGCCTCTTTATTCACCAGCCTTCCAGTTTAGGGATTTCACAAAGGCATCAGTGGACGTTACCTCCCTTGTGAGTGACCAAGTCACCCCAAAATTAGCTGAAATTATAGGAGGAGGTATCATCCCATTGGGACATCTTTCCTGTAAGTGACACATGAAATGTGCTATAACTATGGATGATCACTTAGAGCAGTACCCCCTAACAGCTGCCTGAGTGAATATGCATGTACATACACATATACACATATGTATTCACATGTGCACACACATATATACATACATATATACACATATGCACACACATACACACAAACATACACATATGCACCATATATTCACACATACACATGTATATACCACACAATTGCTCCCATCTCACACACTAGTAAAGTAATGCTCAAAATTCTCCAAGCTAAGCTTCAACAGTACGTGACCCAAGAATTTCCAGATGTTTAAGCTGGATTTAGAAAAGGCAGAGGAACCAGAGATCAAATTGCCAACATCCACTGTATCATAGAAAAGCAAGAGAATTCCAGGAAAACACCTACTTCTGCTTCATTGACTACAATAAAGCCTTTGACTGTGTGGATCACAACAAATTATGGAAAATTCTTCAAAAAATGGGAATACCAGACCACCTTACCTGTTTCCTAAGAAACCTGCCGGTCAAGAAGTAATAGTTAGAACCAGACAAGGACAACAGACTGGCTTCAAACTGGGAATGAAGTACGTAAAGGCTGTATATTGTCACCCTGCTTATTTAATTTATATGCAGAATACATCACATGAAAGGCCAGGTTGGATGAAGCACAAGCTGGAATCAAGATTGCCAGGAAGAATATCAATAACCTCATATATGCAGATGAGCTTGAAGAAAACAAATGAAGGACTGAGGCATTATCTTACTGAATGCCAAAACCACCCTCCACCTGTAGAAGAAATATTCCCAGTAATTTTGTAAGAAAAGAGGGAAGAGCGGTGGGAAAATCTCAATATCATGTCTGTGGAGGTAGGAAATACTGTTTTTAATTAAATTCCAAACAGATAGTGATGACATTGATATTGAGACACTTGAACAGAGAAAACTCTGAGGAGTTCAAAATTTTATTTTCTAATATTCATCTCCTTCACTTCTAGGAAGCAAAACTGATGAACTTCAGAATTCAATTCAAGGGATATAGTACCTGGTATACTGTAACTATTTACTGGCAAATATATCAGACCCTAAGATAGATGGGTCTGACATATTTCCATGGGAAAACACCGTGTCTTTTTTATTCTTTTCAAGTCAGGCATGTGAAATATATTTCATTAACCTGGATGCATTAGGGTTCTCAGCTCACATATTTTATTTAGCAAAAAGTCAAAAAATATACCTTTCTCTCCTAATGTCTGTTTGCTTGGAGAAATCTTTTTGCCCTTCACACATGCCTAAGAAGACATTTCCAAGGTAAATAAATTTCCCAACTATGTTCTCAATCAGGTGAATTGCAAAATGGATGAGCCAATCCTTCCAACCAAGAAAAGAAATTGTCATTGGAAGTTTCCGTTCTCAAGGCTGGGATGTGGAGTAGAGGGTGGGGAAGGAGGTTGGGCTTCTGTTGGGACACACAGTGGAAGTTTGTGTAGCCTTCCACTCTGTGGTTGATGAAACCCTCTCATCTGAGATAACACTCCTTTGGCCAGGTGTGCTGAATTCCAGGGTTGCACAGGGTGAATGCTAATGAGAGTCAAGTCAAGGAAAGTGGTCAAGGAGAGACAGGAGAGGAGGGAGGGTATTTTCAGATGAGGTTTGAAATGAGATCACGAGTCAATGAGGTGGAGACAGACAGGATGGTTGTTCCAAATGACAGGCACCGCCAAAGATGTCCCTGTGTGTTTGTCTTTAGGAAGAGAGAAAGCTTAAAGGGGGAGGAACACCAAATATTAAAGGTACCACAGCACAGAACATTGTTTTAAAATCTGAAAATGCTGTAAGAACACAAATTTCATTTGAAATGGATTTGCTGAACATGATTTTCAAAAGAAGTAATTTTATGTGGTATAGTGGTTGTCTCAAAAAAGTTATGTCTACATCCTGATCCCCAGAACATGTCGATGTGAACTTACTCGGAAAAAAGCATATTTGCAAATGTTTAATTAAGCTAAAGATCTTTCCATGAGATTATCCTAGATTACCTGGGTGGGTCATAAATCCAGGGACAAGTATCCTCAAAAAGAGAAGACACATACACTCCAAGGGAAGATGTTCTCGTGAAAATGGAGGCAGAGACCAGTGTGAGGTGGCCACAAGCTGATGCATCCCTGGAGCCATCAGAAAAGACAGGGAAGGATTTTCTCTGCAAGATTTCAGAGAGAGTCTGCCTGCAAACATCTTGATTTTGGACTTCTGGACCCTAGAACTGTAAGGGAATAAAGGTTTTTGTTGTGAGCTGCCCAGTTTGTGGCAATCTGTTACGGCAGCCCCAGCAAACAGACCTGTGGTTACCGCAAGGTCTTAGCATTAGTCAGACCCGGGTTTGAACTGGGATCCCTCCTCTTCCTAATCTTTTGAAAGGTCCTTCAGTTCAGTTCAGTTGAGTCACACATTCAAGTCCAACTCTGCAACCCCATGAATTGCAGCATGCCAGGCCTCCCTGTCCATCACCAACTCCCAGAGTTCACTCAAACGCACGTCCATCGAGTTGGTGATGCCATCCAGCCATCTCATCCTCTGTCGTCCCCTTTTCCTCCTGCCCCCAATCCTTCCCAGCATCAGAGTCTTTTCCAATGAATCAACTCTTTGCATGAGGTGGCCAAAGTATTGGAGTTTCAGCTTTAGCATCATTCCTTCCAAAGAACACCCAGGACTGATCTCCTTTAGGATGGACTGGTTGGATCTCCTTGCAGTCCAAGGGACTCTCAAGAGTCTTCTCCAACACCACAACTCAAAAGCATCAATTCTTCGGCACTCAGCTTTCCTCACAGTCCAACTCTCACATCCATACATGACCACGGGAAAAACCATAGCCTTGACTAGATGGGCCTTTGTTGGTAAAGTAATGTCTCTGCTTTTGAATATGCTATCTAGGTTGGTCATAACTTTCCTTCCAAGGAGTAAGCGTCTTTTAATTTCATGGCTGCAGTCACCATCTGCAGTGATTTTACAGCTTCTCTAAAAAGAGCTTCTTCATGTGTGAAACTGACAAGACAATAGTACCTACCTGATAGGTTGTGGGGAGCAAAGAAATCCATGTGTGGAAAGATGGGGACATAGCGAATGTCACCTAGGAGATGCTCGGCAATGGCGGCTGATGTTATTATAGTGATGAGCAGCTTCCTTACCCCCAGCCCACTTGCACTGGTGCTGACACACAGCCCGGCTGGGCTGGTTAGGACGTTATTCTCTCTCAACTTCAAGCCCATGCTACTGTTCTCTGCTCCGTCGGGCTGGGTCCGAGCCTCTGCTGACAACATGTCTCCTTTACTAGTTAGTGACACTACGGGGAGATGAGGTGTTGCAACGAGAGTAGAAGGACTTGCCCTTCGTGTTTGCTCACTTTTTCTGTCGGTATCAGTATTGGGCTTTCCTGGTAGCTCAGACGGTAAAGCGTCTGCCTACAATGCGGGACACCCGGGTTCAATCCCTGGATCAGAAAGATCCCCTGGATTAGGAAATGGCAACCCGCTCCAGTATTGTTGCCTGGAAAGTCCCATGGACGGACGAGCCTGGTAGGCTACAATCCGTGAGGTCGCAAAGAGTCGGACACGACTAAGCGACTTCACTTTCACTTTTCACTTTCTGTCCATATCGCCCCACACTGACCTTTCAACTCGGAAGCAGTTTCGGTTCTGATTGACTGCTGTTTCCAGCCTTCTTCAGCACTTCTGGAAGGAGCCCCAGGACATGTGCTCTGAGGTGCCAGCACCACTGTGGCAGCGTCCCCTCCTCAGAAACCTGAGTCGTAGCTCCCAGAGCCCCTTCTCCAAGCTCCCAGGGTCTGAGGACCCTAGCCTCCTCTCTTAGACATGTTAGTGAGCTATTTCCTACATTTATCTTAAGACTTCCTGCTCGCCTCTGGTTTCCCTATATCAGTCTCACCGATTCTCCATATCAAGTTCTGTCTGTTAAAATCACTGGTGAAGTTTCTGTTTTCTGACTATACCTGGGGAATACAGCACTCTGTGTGTGTTTCTTGGTTGGCTGAAAGTGAGAAAGGTTTGGTACAGTCCACCCAGCACCGAATTGAAACCAGAAAGACTTAGTTTCATTATCTTGGCTCCTTCACTTTCCAGCTGAGAAATCTTGGCCAAAATACTTGGCTTCTTTGAAAGTCCAATTTTCTTATTTGTGAAGTGGGGTAAATCCTGTTTATCTCAGAGGGTTATGTGTAGTTGAATGAGATATTGTCTCGAAAGTGCCTGGCACCTAACAGATACTCAATGCAGATGATGCTTTAGGGGTATAGAAGAGCAGCGCTTGGCCCAATCTGGAACTCCTGGGAACGCTTCAAGAAGTGGTAGTGTGGAAAAGTAAGTAAAGGAGTATTGTTGTTTAGTTCCTAAGTCATGTCCAGCTCTTTGGACCCCATAGACTATAGCTCTCCAGGCTCCTCTGTCCATGGGATTTCCCCAGGCAAGAATACTGGAGGGGTTTGCCATTTCCTTCTCCAGGGGATCTGCAACCCAGGGATCAAAACCAGGTGTCTTACATTGCAGGTGGATTCTTTACCACTGAGCCAAAAGGTAGTTATGTAAAAAAAAAAAAAAAAAAAAAAAAGATGGACCAAAACTTCCAGGCTGAGAAAAGGGTAATAGCACAGAAACTTGAAACAACACCATGCATATTAAAAGCTACAAGTGCTTTAGCACAATTAGAGTATAAAGTATGAGACATGAAGGGGCAGAAGAGGAGATAGGAGTGTAGAGACTGGTTTGCACATGACCCAGTGGGCCAAGCAAAGTGCTTAACTCTATTCGGTCATGTTGGGAAGCTATAGAACGGTTTCACATGGGGGGTGATGTGCTTAGACGTCCAGCTGCAGAACAGAAGATGGATCCAGGAAAGAGGTGTCAAGAGTGGAAGCAGGGAATCAGTTAGGAGTCTCGTTCAATAGTCTGGATAAGAGATGCTGAGCTCCAGAGCTACAAAACGGGTGGTAGGAAGGGGTGGGGAGCATGGGACAAATCTAAAGGGTCAGTTAACAAGCAAAAGAAGTAATTGGATTTGGTGATGGACTGGCTAACAGAGGGGAGATAGAGGAGGAGGCGGGATGAATTAGGTTGAGGCTTGACTGAATGGGTGCAAGAAGGTTTGATGAACTGAGACTGGGAATACAAGATGGCGAGCAGAATTTAAAGGCAGTAAGGGTAGGCTGAGTTCAGCCTTGGTTTCCTGAATATAAAGGACTTGGAGGGCCTGGAAAAGGGTTTGCTCAGCAGAGTTATGTTTGAGAGTTATGTTAGTCGCCCAGTGGTATCTGATCCTTTGCAGCCTCATGGATTGCAGCCCGCCAGGCTCCTCTGTCCACAGAATTCTCTAGGCAAGAATACTGGAGTGGGTTGCCATTTTCTTCTCCAGAGGATCTTTTCAACCCAGGGATCAAACCCACATCTCCTGCACAGCAGATGGATTCTTTACCATCTGAACCACCAAGAAAGCCCGGTTTGCTGCCATATAATCTGAAGCTCTTAAGAGAGCTGGAGTGAGTTGTGAGCATCACCAGCATATAGGTGGGAAATGCCACTGTGACAGTGACTGGAACCACCTGTGAAGAGGAAAACAGAGCTACAAAAAAGACTAACACATTTTTCTTTCCCCCGAGGGAATCCAGCCTACTGGGAGAGAGAAACTTGTACACAAATAACTAGAATACAAGGAACGTGTAATAATTCCTGCTGTTATAACAACTGCATTTTCCAGGTCAAATATGGGACCATGTGTTCTCACTGAGGCCTGACCACAGACACAAATGTTGAAGGAGAATTGTGTCAGAAGTCCAGAGGTCTTAGTTCTGATAGAGATACAAATAGAAGAGCTTTTAAAGGGCAGAAGAAGCAGCCATTAAAAAAAAAAGAACAAAATGCTGCCATTAGCAGCAACATAGATAGACTTGGAGGGCATTATGCTAAATCAGACAAACACTGCATGATATCAAAAGAAAAAAAGCATAATATCTCTTGTATGCGAAATCTAAAAATATAGCAAACTAGTGAATATAACAAAAAAGAAGCAGACACACATATGGAGAACAAACTAGTGATTACCTGTGGGGAGAGGAAGATAGAGTACAGGGAAAAATACCAGTGGGAAATATAGGGGTAGGGGATTAAGAAGTACAAATGATTAGGTATAAAATAAGCTATGGGGATATATTGTACAACACAGGGGATGTCACCAATATTTTATAATAACTTTAAATGGAGAATAAAAATTGTGAAACACTATATTGTACACCTGTAACTTACATAATATTGTACAAGAACTATATTTCAATTGAAAAAATAAGAAAGTGCATGAGGGACTTCCTTGGTGGTCAAGTGGTTAAGAATCCACCTTGCAATGCAGGGGACACAGGTTCCATCCCTGGTTGAGGAACTAAGCTCCCACATGCCTCAGAGCAACTAAAAGCCCCTGTACCACAGCTAGAGAATCCATGCGCCTCAACAAAAGATCTCACAAGACACAACAGAAATCCCATGGGCCACAACCTAGACCTGATCCGGCCAAAGAAATAAATATTTTAAAAAATAGTTGTGAAGCTTTAAGTTGTTTTTATTAATAAAAAATAATGATAAAGTGCAAAATAAGAAGTGCTTTCTGTGGAAAGAGGAATTTGAGTTAATCCCTGACACTGGACTTGGAAAACCTCAGCTCTACCTACATTTAATGTTGTGTTGAATGTTGTGTTGTCCTGGAGCCACCAAGAATAGGGCTGGCCCTGGTGGAAAAATATGCTGTGTCCTCAGCAAGCGTGGACGGTCCACAATCTTGAGAGAAGATATGTTTTGGGCTCCAGATTCCCTTTTGGACTTCTGGGTCCTGGTCATTTGTATGGCGTCACCTTTTTTCCACCCTGTGTCAACCAGTGAAGACACATCCAAATGGAGACAATGAATAAATTCCATTATTTATCAAAGTGGTGGGGTCTTGAAAGCGAAAGTGCTAGTCTCTAAGTCATGTCTGAGTTTTGTGACACTTTGGACCATAGCCTGCCAGGCTCCTCTGTCCATGGGATTCTCCAGGCGACAGTACTAGAGTAGGTTGCCTTGCCCTTCTCCCGGAGATCTAACCTGAGTCTCCCGTATTGCAGGCAGATTCTTAACTGTCTGAGCCACCAGGGATGTCCGGTAGGGTCTCAGTTATGTTCAAATTGGAATTCAGAGTTTGTTTATCTGCAAAATAAATGAGCTATTGATCAGCTAGCACCCCACCCCCTGTGTCTGTTTCATGAATGATATTGTGTGAAGTGTTTTTTATTTTTATTTTTTCCTTTGAAAGTTAATAGAGGACATTTAGTGCCTAGGTTTCTTAGAAAGGATGGGAGAAATATCAATGGCGGAGAAATGTAGCAATGTCTGTCTCCTCTGCTGGTATTATGAACCTCAGTTTTTTATTATGAACAATCTAAAACCCTCCAAAAGTTTCAAGAATGGTGTACCATGTAACTACCCTTCATTTAGATTCACCAATATTAGCATTATTTAACTTATATGCAGAGTACATCATGAGAAACGCTGGGCTGGAGGAAGCACAAGCTGGAATCAAGTTTGCCGGGAGAAATATCAATAACCTCATATATGCAGATGACACCACCCTTATGGCAGAAAGTGAAGAGGAACTAAAAAGCCTCTTGATGAAAGTGAAAGTGGAGAGTGAAAAAGTTGGCTTAAAGCTCAACATTCAGAAAATGAAGATCATGGCATCCAGTCCCATCACTTCATGGTAAATAGATGGGAAAACAGTGGCTGATTTTATTTTTCTGGGCTCCAAAATCACTGCAGATGGCCATTGCAGCCATGAAATTAAAAGACGCTTACTTCTTGGAAGGAAAGTTATGACCAAGCTAGACAGCATATTAAAAAGCAGAGACATTACTTTGCCAACAAAGGTCCATCTAGTCAAGGCTATGGTTTTTCCAGTGGTCATGTATGGATGTGAGAGTTGGTCTGTGAAGAAAGCTGAGTGCCGAAGAATTGATGCTTTAGAACTGTGATGTTAGAGAAGACTCTTGAGAGTCCCTTGGACTGCAAGGAGATCCAACCAGTCTCCATTCTAAAGGAGATCAGCCCTCGGTGTTCTTTGGAAGGAATGATGCTAGAGCTGAAACTCCAATACTTTGGCCACCTCATGCGAAGAGTTGACTCATTGGAAAAGACTCTGATGCTGGGAGGGATTGGGGGCAGGAGGAGAAGGGGACGACCCAGGATGAGATGGCTGGATGGCATCACTGACTCGATGGATGTGAGTTTGAGTGAACTCCGAGAGATGGTGATGGATAGGGAGCCCTGGGCATGCTGTGATTCATGGGGTCGCAAAGATTCAAACACAACTGAGCGGCTGAACTGAACTGAATATTAGCATTTTGTTACATTTGCTTCCTCTCTCCATATATTCATATATGTGTGTAGCATGTGTGTGTGTGTGTGTGTGTGTGTGTGTGTGAGTGTGCGCGCACGTTCAGTGGCTCAGTTGTGTCCGACTCTTTGCAACTTCATGGACTGTAGCCCACCAGGCTCCTCTGCCCTTGGCATTTCCCAGACAAAAATACTGTAGTAGGTTGGCAGGGGATCTTCCTGACCCAAGGATCAAACCCGTGTCTCCTGCATGTCCTGCATTGGCAGGCGGATTCTTTACTACTGAGCCTCCTGGGAAGCCCGTGTATACACAGGTGTTTTATTTCTTGTTAAACCGCTTGAGCATTAGTTGTAAACATCATAAACTTTCACTTCCAAGTACTTCACATTCTATGTAACTACAACACAACCTTCACACTCAGATTAAAGTTTATACAACACTATTATATAATATGCAGGTCACATTCAAATTTCCTCAGTGTTCCCACTAAGGTCTTTTATGGCTGCTTTATTCTGTTAAAAAAAGAGAGAGAGAAATCCTAGGGCCTTATGCAGGACTGCCCAATATCTTTGGTTGTCACGTCTCTTTAGTCCTGTTAAGTCTAGCGAACAGCTCCCCCAACCTTTTATGGTTTCCATCTCATGGAGATTTCTGAAAGGTCCAGGCTGATTGCTTTACAGATCCTCAGTGTGGATTTTCCTGATTGTCTTCTCATGGTTAGAGTCGGGTTAGGCATTTGGGTCAGACTGGTTTTTGAGCTCCGGGGTCACCTGGCCTGGGTAGCAGAGAGGAGCTTTTCCTGACCAAGCACCATCTCAGCCTGGCTCCAACATCCTGAGAAGGAAACAGCCTTGGTGTGACTGCCAATGCCAGAGTTCTGCAGCTTGGACGTGACCAGAGTCAGCAGCACAGAGCAGACACAGGGACTGTGGCCTGGAATAGCCCGGCAAGAGACTCAAGGGGAATGAGGAGGCTGGCCAGGGGCCAGGAGCATCCCTGAAGTGGGCACATCTGTAACATGTATGCGGCTCCACTGGGGTTTCAGAAGTCTGGGACTAGTATTCTTCAGAGTGGAAGTTTGTGTACTGTTGCTACTCTTCCTGATTCAATCATGGGGTAGAATTCCAATTGTCGCGTGACTCTTGGCATTTATCTTCTGCAGAGGAGGAGAAGGTACTAGATGGGACATGAATGAATAATTAGAAGAAGTACTGAGATCTGGGCTTCCCAGGTGGAGATAGCGGTAAAGAATCCACCTGCCAATGCAGATGTAAGACACGCGGGTTCAATCCCTGGGTCAGAAAGATCCCCTGGAGAAGAGAATGGCAATGAACTCCAGTATTCTTGTCTGGAGAATCCCATGGACAGAGGAGCCTAGAGGGCTACAGTCCATGGGGTCACAAGGAGGCAGGCACACGGAAGCGACTTAGCATGCATGTACTGAGATTTCCATTTTCCTGAGAGAAGTAGGGGCCACTGTGACAGGGAAGCTGGGAATGTGTTCTAGTCAGAGATCTCAGGAGAACTTATTTTTAGGAGAATTTCTATCATTAGAGTCTCAGGACAAAACAGGAAAGGCGCACTTGTATTTCCTTCTAAAAGAGAGACTTCCTGTTCCTGAGATTTCCATTCATCATTTTGAGAGACACGCGAGAGGCAAAGAGGAAGCCCTTGTGTGTCCACCGTGGAGAAGCCAGCTCATCTGTCTGCCCTCCTTCCTCCTGAACTGGCCCGGAGAGTGCTGTGTGCCTTCTTCACTTTCCAGGTTTGGAAGGAAATAAAAATGGAGGCCAAGCTCACTGGGGAAGAAAGAGGAGAGAAGACTTGCTGTTTGGAGGAGCAACTGGTCCTCTCTAGGAGGCCAAGGGTGAGGCAAAGCCAGTTTCTGGGTTTCTGGATTGTAGAGTCTTTTGATCTTAAAGTAGCCCTTTGATCCCAGACATAATTCAGACCAGGGCGGGGTGGGCGGCGGGGATGTACCTGGTGGTTCAGGTAATTGGGTGCTCATTCCTAAGACCAAATCCTACCTTGTGGCCATTAAAAATGGTGAACAAAATGTTTCAAAACGGGAAATTATTTTTTAATTTATTTATGTCAATTGGAGGCTAATTACTATACAATATTGTATTGGTTCTGCCACACATCAACATGAATCTGCCACGGGCATACATGTGTTCCCCATCCTGAACCCCCCTCCCACCTCCCTCCCCGTACCATCCCTCCAGGTCATTTGTTCATTAAAAAAAATAATAAAGCAGCGATGCCTTCTACTTGTAAAGCATTTTACCGTTTAAAAATATTTTCACAAATCGTGTATGGCTTTCACAGCTGCTTCAGAATGCAGGTGAAAGGAGGAAGCCGCCTGTCCTGGGACCCTGGGCTTCTCTTAGGGCTCTCTGTCCAGTGCTCGATCTGCCCTTTGCTGCCTCTCAGCAGTGGGGACCATCTAAGACGTTTGCCAAGAAAGCTGAGTCCTCCATCTTCCACCCTTGTCTCCTGAGAGTTCTTTCTTCCGCTTGGTACCAGGCCTGCATGCAGACGTGACTAATGAGCACCAGGGAAGAGCCCAGGCCTTCTCAAGCAGCTGTTGACCCCAAGAGAGGGAGCGGCCTCTGAGGTTTTCCCCTTTTATTTTATTTTTTAATGGTTGATCAATTGACTAACTAATGTGGTTGTGCTAGGTCTTCGTTGCTTTCTCTAGTGGCAGCAAGTGGGAGTTACTCTCCGTTGCGGTGCATGGGCTTCTCATGGAGGTGGCTTCTCTTGCTGCCAAGCACAGGCTCCAGCTGCAGCTCCCAGGCTCAGGAGTTGTGGCTTGAGAGCTCAAGAGTGTGGGCTCAGTAGTTGCCGCACTCGAGTTTATCTGCACCCCAGCATGGGGAATCTTCCCGGACCGGAGATTGAACACTGGCAGGCGGACCCCTATCCACCCGACCACCAGGGAAGTCCTGGTTTTCCTCTTTTATGAAAACACAAGTCCTTATGTGATGTGGGAGAACTGCACCCTGTCTTCTTCTTAGACTGCGCGGGAGAAATAAATGTGCTGTGTAAATGTGACCAGCTAAACATAGATCCCTGTTCAAATGAGCTTCTGCTGGGCCCCCGAGTCTAGGATAATGGATTTCAAAAGGTCAGCAGGCTGTCGACACACCTGCCAGATTTCTGTGGGGTGTGTGTATATGTGTGCTTGTGCGTGTGTATGTGTGTGTATATGCATATGTATATATGTGTATATGTGTTCAGGGTACTTCTGTAGCTGAGGACAAGGCGTATGAGTGTCATTTGTGAATTCTGTGGCTGATGGTACAAGGAAGGCGAAAAGGACAAATGAGAAAGAGAGGAAACATACTTTTCTGTACCTCACCAGGACAAAACTTATATTCCTTATGGTTTTGCCACCTGAAATGCCTCTGTCTTCTCCACCCAGGGAAGAGGTCCAACAAATACCTGTCGACAGAATTAATGATGGGAAGATGTGCCAACCTTCAGTTTTTAGAAAACACTGAAGGTTTGTGAGAAAAGGCAGGAGGATGCGGGCGTGTATTTGTGGGCAGAAAGCAGGACAGGTGGTGCAAACATAAGTTTTCTCTGGGCTTTTGCTACGTTTGAAGGATTCCAAAGCTTCATACAGGCATCTCTGATCAGACATATGGGGATAGAAAAGGTCATATGAAGGGACTTCCCTGGTGGTCCAGTGGTTAAGAATTTGCCTTGCAATGCAAGGGACTCGAATTTGATCCCTGGATGGGGAACTAAGATCCCACATGCTGCAGAGCAGCTAAGCCCAAGCACAGCAACTACTGAGGCCGTGCCACAGCTAGAGAGGGTCCATGTGCTGCCATGAAATATCCAGATGACACAACAAAGATCCTGAGTGCTGCAGCTAATAACCAACACAACCAAATAAATTAATTAAAAAAAAAAAAAAAAAAGGTTTATGCAAAGATGGAGACAGAGATTACAGTGATGCAATTTACAAATCAAGGACCACCAAGGAGTGCCAGGAGCCGCCAGAAGCTAGAAAGGGGTGTGGAACAGTCTCCAGGAGGAACCTCCAGAACTGCGAGAGAGCAAGTTTCTGTTATTTCAAGCCACCAAGTTGGTGGCTATTTGTTATGCTAGCCCTCGAAAACAAATACAGATTTTTGCCTAGAGGGTAAAGGAATGCCTGGTACAACGAGTTTCAAGGAATGTGGATTTATCATGACCTCGAATGAATTTAATAAACATTTTTAGGAAAAACTTATTGAACACCATAATTATATGCCAGTCCCTCTTCTCTTGCTGTATTTAAGTCCATGGAAGCCATAAACCAGTGTTGTGTGCTAAGTCGCTTCAGTTGTGTCCAACTCTTTGCAACCCCATGGACTGTAGCCCACCAGACTTCTCTGTCCATGGGATTCCCCAGGCAAGAATACTGGAGTGGGTTGCCATGCCCTCCTCCAGGGGATCTGCCTGACGCAGGGATCTGCCCAACACAGGGATCGAACCCCTGTCTCTTAGGTCTCCTGCACTGGCCAGCGAGTTCTTTACCACTAGCGCTACCTGGGAAGCCAAAACCAATGCTGTTGCTGCTGTTGCTGCTAAGTCACTTCAGTTGTGTCCGACTCTGTGCGACCCCAGAGACGGCAGCCCACCAGGCTCCCCCATCCCTGGGATTCTCCAGGCAAGAACACCGGAGTGGGTTGCCATTGCCTTCTCCAATGCAGGAAAGTGAAAAGTGAAAGTGAAGTCGCTCAGTCGTGTCCAATTCCTAGTGACCCCATGGACCGCAGCCCACCAGGCTCTTCCATCCATGGGATTTTCCAGGCAAGAGTACTGGAGTGGGGTGCCATTGCCTTCTCCGAAACCAATGCTAGTGAATGCCTAATTGCAAAAGAGAGGAGTGCTCTGAAGGAAGGAGCAGGCTCTGTGAGGGTATACAATGAAGGAGACCAACTTGTAGTGAAGAGCCACCAAGGATTCTCTGAACAAGTGAGGGAGGAGAGTCCCACAGTCCTTTGCTTCCTGCTAAACATCACATATGGCAATGGGAGCTTTTCTGATCAAAGTGAATGCACCTCTCCATGCTTCAAATAATATTTGGTGGGCTTCCGGACACTTAGCATGTGTGCATGCTCAATCATTATGTCGTGTCCGACTCTGTGACCCCATGGACTGTAGCACGCCAGGCTCCTCTGTCCATGGGATTCTCCAGGCAAGAATCCTGGGGTGGGTTCCCATTTCCTTCTCCAGGGGAACTTCCTGACCCAGGGATCGAACCCATGTCTCCTGCACTGGCATCTTTACCATTTGAGCCATCAGGAAAGGCCCCTGATACCTTGGTGGTTTACTAAACAGTTTCAGATTGACTAATTTGAGGAGACCATGGAAAGTGGGCTCACACTTTCTTTTAGGCAGTGGATTGCATCTTATTCTCCATCTTCATCTTCCTTCAATGCTGTTTTCCTGAGGTATTAAGAGATGTGGGGAGAACAGGGGGTGGAAATGAGGTTCCCCATTCTAGTAAATTTTAGAAGAACTATACTTAACTACCATTAAGTGAAAAAAAAACCTGAATTTCATTTCTGTAGGGTATTTGGTAGCTTTAATATGCCTATTTGCATTGTGAAGCTCCACACGGATGATATAATATGCACCATCCTTGTAATCTTTGGATCAGAATCCTTTTATCACAGAAAAGCTCATGGAACTAGTGTCTCATGTAACTCATTATGAAGAACACTGCCTCAGGGCAGCTATCAATTGCACCGATTGATTTCCGCTTTCTTTCTCTTCTCTTCCCTCCAAGGTGCCTTCCAACAACTCCCTGAAAGGAGGTGTGGGCATCCCATCTCCAGCAGACTCTGCCCAGAACCACTAGATCCCCTGGGTCAGTCCTCACTGAAACATGAGGGGATGTGGCTACATCCACAAACAGAAGACATCACCTAGGTGGTAAAAGGCAAAGGAAAAGTCCAGGGAGCACCTTGGTTGAAAGGATCCGCCTGCCTCTTTCTGACCACTCACGCATTCACACGCCCTGGACCATGCAGACTTGTAAGGAGAGCATCCACAAAGGTGTTAGTAGAAACACGAGTAACAAATAGGGTCTGGTAACCAGATACCCCGTTTGCATCAGACAAACAACCTCCAAGCAGAATGGGCTGTGGTTGACACCTGGGTTCTGTGTGATGACTTGGCATTAATATTTCGTTGCGTACTAGACTATACAGTTATAAGCACAGAAGCTGAAGAAGCAAAATGCATTAAACAATTCTAAAAACTAACAGTCGATACAAACAATGACATGTCATAGGTCCATCTCACTACCCCGAATATCACCTGAATATCCTTATTTCCTTATACACTCCATCAATGACTTACTGTCTCATGGTCTCGAACAAGTTATATAATTTGCTAGTGCTGCGGGTTCTCATTTTCAACTGAGAGAGACACTTCTCTGGTGGCTCAGTTGGTAAAGAATCTGCCTACAAAGCAGGAGACCCGGGTTTGTTCCCTGGGTCAGGAAGATACCCTGGAGAAGGAAATGGCAATCCATTCCAGTGTTCTTGGCCTGGAAATCACATGGACAGAGGACAGAGAAGCCTGGCAGGCTGTGGGGTCACAAGAATTGGGCACAACTTAGCAACTACACCACCAAACAGTCTCCTGAATGTCCTCATTTCCCTATAGACTCCAACAATGACCCACTGCCTTATGCTGTTGAACAAATCCTATAACTTCTTAGTGTTACAGGTTCTCCATTTTCAACTGAGAGTTACAACTTCACCACTATGTATGATCAAGGCAGGGATGGTAAAGTTCTGTGAAATCATTGTATAAATGGTATGGACAGGCACAAATTCATCTACCAAACAAGCCAACCCAAAGAGAGCATCAGCCAAGTCAGAACTCCACCTGGGGACTTCACTAGTGGTCCAGTGGGTGGGAATCTGCCTGCCAACACAGGCAGGGTTCAGTCCTTGGTCCGAGAGGATCACACATGCTGTGGAGTAACTAGACCCATGCAGCAGAACTACTGAACCCAAACTCCGCAGAAAGAGAAGCCACCTCAATGAGAAGCTGATATATTAGAAAGTAGCCCCTGTTCACTGCAACAAGAGAGCCTGCACACAGCAATGAAAACCCAGAACAGCCAAAAATAAATTTAAAAAAATTTTTTAAAGGAAATCCACCTGAAGAATAGAGATTCTTGCAACTTCTTGCATTAAAACTCGGGCAGCATAGGCCTCCTCAGAGAGAACATGCTACCTGTTAAGAGTAATTTGACATCACAGGAAAGATACAGACTTTAGGTCTGAATCTCAGATCTGTAACTGGATGCTTGCACAAAGCCAGGTGACTCTGGGCAACTCACTCTTGTGTAAAATGGGAATAAAGACATGTACCTTGCAGCGTATTCAGGAGGAGTAGAGAGAACCATGCAGGACCCTTGGAACATAGCTGGCCAATAAATACAACGTATTACATGCACCCCGTCACCCCGTATTTACTGCATTCTTTTTTGCAAACTAATCTCACCCTCTATTATTCCCCTTCCTCCACCAACTTAAGGCTTTATTCCAATGGAGAAGCCATCAAGGAAGCCAGGGTTACCAGAAGCTGCCTGTTGGCCTTTAACCTCTATGTAGCTCATTCATTCATTCATTTAGCAAGTATTTCTTATTTATTTATTTTTTATTTGAGTATAGTTGATTTTGGCTTTTCCTGGTGGTTCAGCAGTAAAGAATCAACCTTCAATGCAGGACACAAAGGTTCAAACCCTGGGTCAGGAAGATTCCCTGCAGAAGGCAATGGCAACCCATTCCAGTATTATTGCCTGGGAAATCCCATGGACAGAGAAGCTTGGTGGGCGCAAAACAGTAATAACAACATAGTTGGTCTACAATATTGTGTTAATTTCTAGCAACATTTCAAGTATTCATCTCAAGTATTTTTTGAGCTCCTATCACATGCCAAGCACTACTCTAGTCTCCATTGCTTTCCAGCATTATCAGTGTCCACAGTTAACCAGACCTGCCTGACCCCTCGGGTTCTCCTTGGTTCACTGTTTCCAGGTGCATGCTCAACCCTGAACCTCTTTCAGGCCACCTGGGACAGTCGTGCTCTACACAACTCTTGTGGCACCATCCACATCCTAGTTCTTTCTTCCTGCTTATCTTCCCTGCCTATGAGCATGCAGGGAATCTTTCCGAGTTTATGCTAACAAGTAAAACTAATTCAGTGAAATCCTAGAACCAGACTGGGGAGGAGAAAAGGTTCTTCCTGAGTATAAGACCCCACTCTGCCCCCCATCTGGAGAAGGAAATGCAACCCACTCCAGTACTCTTGCCTAGAAAATTCCATGGATGGAGGAGCCTGGTGGGCTACAGTCCATGGGGTCGCAAAGAGTTGGGCATGACTGAGTGACCTCACTTTCACTTTCTGCCCCACATAGAGGACGGCTTTCTGGCTGGGGGTGGGAGGTGGAGTAACATTATTAATAACTATAGTGTCCATGTGTTTGTCCTTCCTTTAATGCTTAAGGGAATTTTGTGGAAAATGTTATCATTCCCATCTTATCAGTGAAGAAACAGATCCAGAGGAATTACAGAATTTGCCCAAGGTCACAGAGCCAATGAATGGCTGTATTAGGGCCAAAACTCAGTTCTCCTGGTACCGAAACTTATTTTTTTGTGAGGTTGGTGGTCCAGCATCATTGTCTGACAGAACTTTCTGTGACAATAGAAATGTTCCGTATCTGCAGCGTCTAACACAGTAGCCTCCAGCTATTGTGGCTATTGAGCATATGAAATGTGGCTAGTATAACTGAGGACTTAGATTTCTTATTTTATTTTAATTAATTTAAGTTTAAATAGCCATGTGTGACTAGTGGCTACCATATTGGACAATGCAATAGCCTTAGTGTTAAACCTAAATTGCACAAAGAGGGGTTTTGGGTAGTCGCCCTTATCTTCCATAGGTACCATGCCCTGGAGCCATCTTCTCCATTCCAAGCCCCAGACCCAAATGAAACCATTCATAAAGAATCTTTGAACCCTTGAAGAGGGAGCTGACCCTCTACATGGTCAGAGCCCACAGGCTGTCCAAATGGTTTGAGACAGAAAGGGCACACCCACTTAGTGACCACTTGTACCTCCCACGAAGGCTCAATTCTCCCTATTAGTTTCAGTATCTTGACACCATGCTTTTGAAGACAAAAGTAAATTGATTGCTGTTAAGCCATTATCACCTTGGAAATTAATTAGTTGGGCAGTCACTTCCCAGGATTGAGAGACAGGTTTAGAGAGAGAAAGAAAAAAATATAGAGAATGGCATTACCTAGGACAGAAGCAGAGATGAGAGAGGCCTCCAGTGGAATCCAGTCCAAACTCATTTTATTTTAGCCAATATCAACTGCAACAAAGATATTTAAATTAACTGAATTTCCAATATTTAAACATAAAGTTTTGGACGAAAACTACTTTTCCCACATTCCAGGAACCACGGGCCACCTCATGATGCCCTCATTTTAATATCGTCAATCACCCAGAGCAGCAGCAGGTGTCCTGTTGAGATGGACAAGAAGCTGTCTTGTTCTCTGCAGCCCCTAACACTAGTTCCCCACAGTATCCTTCTTTTGTCACTAGGTTGACCTGGCTGGTATCTGTAGGCATTTGTGGTTTGATCCCAAAGTAGGCGTGCAGCCCTGAGCAAGGTACCTCTGCAAAGGACTGGGATAACACAACAGTGCTAGCTTGGTCTCTGGAGGCCCAGGGGGGTGCAGGTGGGGAAAGGATATGGAAAAGGGGCCCCCAGAGGGAGGGAGGGAGGGGGCTGGAGCACACAAATGAAACGCCACCACCCCCGCACTCCGCCTCCTACCTCACCTGCGTTGATATGTGCCAGACGTTTCTTGGAACGTCTTGATCCCCAGCCTCCAGAGCTTTTTATTTCTGCTTTCTTCCAGTACCTAGAACAATGCCAACCACGCAGAAAGAACTCAAGAAATGTGAGTCATTCACAATAAAATGCATTCAATTCAGTTGCCTCCGTCAAGACTCCCCCGTTATTGCTGCAATCTGTCATTCTCCCCACTGAGTGCTTCTGTATACTCTCTCCTTTTTAGCTCACACTAAATCTCTACAGTTAATCCTCGCTGAGAAGGATTTCTTCATTCCAGACCTCTACCCCCGTGGCTGGCCCAGCCAAGAAATGGCATAACAGAAGATGCAATTCCCTTGGGTCTCTCATCATGGTTCTGGAAGCTAGGTGAAAAATGAGGATTTCCCTGGTGGTCCAGTGGTTAAGAATCCACCTTGCAATGCAGGGGCATGGGTTCCATCCCTGGGCAGGGAACTAAAATCCCACATGTGTGAGAGCCCACACACCCCAGAGAAAGATCCCAGATGCTACAGCTAAATAAATAAGAAATATTTTTTTAAAAAAAGTAGCCAAGTTGTGACCCATTATATGACTTTAATGCTTTTTCTCTTTTTTCTTTTGTACTTCAGTCTGTTCACTTGAGATTTTCTCCAGGAAAGTGGGGAAGAATCTGGAAAGGTCACTAGCCTGTAAGCTCCGTGGACACAAGAACTATGCACTTTCATTGTTGTGCCCCTAACACTAGAGCAGTCTACAGCACAGAATAGGGGTTCTCCAAATAAAGTTCTGCGTTCACACAAGTGTGAACAGAAAAACATGGAACCCCTAGAGTAGGAAGGGATCGAGGACACAGGCTCAAAACACTGCTGTACCTTTTCCCACCAATGTTAGCTAGTTTACATAATCAATCTGAGCTTCTCTTTCCTGATCTGTGAAAAATAAGGGACTTCTCTAAGCAAAAAAGAAAAGGCTGCAACCAGAAATATGAAAATTATGAAAGGAATCAGCTCACTGGCAAAGGTAAATATACAGTAAAGTTAATCAGCCATGTTTAAAGCTCGTAGGAAGGTTTAAAGACAGAAGTCGATAAAATCATCTATATTCACAAGAAGTAGTTAAGGGATACACAAGACAAAAAGACGGAAAATATAATGTCAGAAACAGTGAATGTAGAATGAAGATGAGGGAGTACAAATGCAGGGTTATCAAAATGTGTTTGTATGTAAGAGACCAGCAACTTGAAATAATCATATATGTGTCATGTGCACACATACTTAGCTGTATCCAGCTCTTTGCGACCCCATGGACTGTAGCCTGCCAGGTTCTTCTGTCCATGGAATTTTCCAGGCACGAATACTACAGTGGGTTGCCATTTCCTACTCCGGGATATCTTCCCCTCCCAGGGATCAAACCCATGTCTCTTGTACTGTCTGCACTGGCAGCAGATTCTTCCCCCCTGACAACACCTAGGAAGTCACAATCACATATATATGGTTATATATAAACCTTACAGAAACACACACACACACAAAAAAAACACAAAAATCTATAATAGATATACAAATAGAATAGAAATAGAAAAAAGGAAGGTAGAAAAACGTAGTCTTCAAAGCACAAGAGACAAAAGAAAACAATCTCCAAACACTTAACAAAATGACCTAAGTACATACCTTTCAATAATTTCCTTAAATGAGGCCTTCCCTCATGGTTCCAATGACTCTGAGGTCTTAATGCAGGGGGCCCAGGTTTGAGCCCTGGTCAGGGAACTAGATCTTACATGCAGTGACTAAGCGTTTGGATGGTGTAATTAAAGATCCTGTGTGCCACAACTAAGATCGAAGATCCAACATCTGGAATGAAGACCCAGTACAGCCAAGTAAATAAATAAATATTTTTAAAAATAATAATTACTTTAAATGTAGGTGGACTATATGCACCAATCAAAAGACATAGAGTGGCTAAATGCATACAAAACAAGACTCAAGTATATGTTGCCTCTAAGAGACTCATATCAGATCTAAAGACACACAGCCTGAAAGTGAGAGGATAAGAAAAGGTATTTCATGCAAATGGAAATCAAAAGAAAGCCAGGGTAATAATACTTATGTCAGACAAAATAGGCTTTAAAACAAAGACTATAACAAGAGACAAAGAAAAACATTACCTAATGATTAAGGGATCAGTCCCAAAGAAGCATAACAATTGTAAATATTCATGCAACAAACATGGTAGTGGTGATTTAGTAGCTAAGTCGTGTCCAGCTCTTGCAACCGCATGGACTGTAGCCCATCAGGCTCCTCTGTCCATGGGATTTCTCAGGTAAGAATATTGGAGTGGGTTGCCATTTCCTTCTCCAAGGGATCCTCTTTCTCCAGGAATCAAACTTACCACTGAGCCTGGTATCAGTATCTATGATGCAAATGTTAGCAGACATAAAGGGAGAAATTGACAGTAACACACAGAAGTTGACTTTAACACCCCACTTACATCAAAGGACAGGTCATCCAGACAGAAAGGTGATAAAGAAACACAGGCTTAAAATGACACATTAAAGCAAAATGGCTTAATATGAATAGAACATTCTATCCAAAAGCAGCAGATATACAATCTTTTCAAATATACATGGAACATTCTCCAGGATAGATCACATACTAGGCCAAGTGCCCATCAACAGATGAATGGATAAAGAAGATGCATAAATGGATAAAGCACATGCATAATGGAATATTGTTATTTAGTCACTAAGTTGTGTCCTACTCTTTTTGTGACCCCATGGACTGTAGCCTGCAAGGCACCATTGTCCATAGGATTTTGACAGCAAGAATACTGAAGTGGGTTGCAACTTCCTTCTGCAGGGGATCTTCCCAACCCAGGGATCAAACCTGTGTCTCCTGCATTGCCAGGCAGATTCTTTAACACTGAGCCACCAGGGAAGCCCAGTGGAATACTACTCAGCCATTAAAAAGAATGAAATCTTGCCATTTGTGAAAACATGGATGGACCTAGAAAGTATTACTCTAAGTAAAATAAGTCAGACAAATACTGTATGATTTCACTTATATGTGGAGCCTAAAAAACAAAACAAATAACAAACATAACAAAACAGAAACAGAGTTATGTTTACAGGATACAAACACATGGTCACCAGAGGGAAGGGGGAGAGGGGTGGGGAGAGGAAATTAATAGGTGAGGGAGATTAAGAGGTACAAACCTCAAGTTGCAAAATCAGTGAGTCACAGTTATGAAATGTACAGAGTGGGGAACATAGTCAATAAAACTATGTAATATCTTTTTATGGTAACATATCATAGCTAGACTTATTATGCTGATCATTTTGAAAAGTGTAGAAATACCAAATCACTGTACCAGGTAACAGGAACTGCCATAGGGTTTAGGTCAATTATGCTTCAGAAACAAATAAACGTACAAACAAACTCACTAAAAAAGAGATCAGATTTATGGTTATCAGAGTTGAGGATGATGGGAGGGAAAACTGAGTGAAGGCAGTCAAAAGGAACCAACTTCCAGCTGTAAGATAAATAAGTACCAGGGATATAATATATAATATGATAAATATAATTAACAGTACTATTTATAAAAGTTGTTAAGAGAATACATCTTAAGGATTTTCATCACGAGGAAGCATATTTACATTTTTATTTCTTTAATTTCATTTCTGTAACTAAATGAAATGACGGATGTTCATTAAATTTATGATGATAATCATGATGTATGTAAGTCAAACCATTATGCTATATACCTTAAACTTTTACAGTGCTATATGTAAATTATATCTCAATAAAATGGAAGAAAAAATAAAATGGGTATATTTTTATTATATTTTAAATATACTTTAATAAATCTGATTTAAAAATAACAAAGCATTCAATTGTTCCTCATCAGTTCTGAATAAAGGAAAAAAAATAGTGTTACATACAAGGTGCTTGATGATATGACCCCTTTCTATTTCTTCAGCCTTATTTCCAGCTAGAATCCCATTCACTTTGCTCTAGTCATTCTGAAATACTTGCTGCTTCCTTGTCACCGTATTTTTTCATTCTTCCATATCTTTATAAATGTTATTCCAACTTCCTGGATTCCAAACCCCACCCTTTGCCATCTTGCATTTGACTCACTCCTATTCATCCTTCAAGATCAAACCAAGCCTGCCTGAATTCTCCAAGGCTGAATCCAGTACCTCTCTGATGTGTTCTCAGTGTTCTTTGCGTACCTATGAGTGAAAGTGGCTCAGTCATGTCTGACTCTTTGTGACTCCATGGACTGTATAGCCTGTCAGGCTCCTCTGCCCATGGAAGTCTCCAGGCAACACTACTAGAGTGGGTAGCCATTCCCTTCTCCAGGGGATCTTCCCAAACCAGGGATCGACCCAGGTCTCCTGCATTGCAGGCAGATTCTCTACCATCTGAGCCACAGGGAAGCCCAAGAACACTGGAGTAGGTAGCCTATCCCTTCTCCAGGGATCTTGCCAACCCAGGAACTGAACCAGGGTCTCCTGCATTGCAGGCAGATTCGTTACCAGCTGAGCTACCGGGGAAGCCCATGCTGTGCACACCTGTAGTCTGATGTTTCCACACTGTGGTTTCATGACTATATTTTTGACTGTCTCCTTTACTATGGTCTGAGCATCTTGTAGCCAGAGTCTGCCTTATTACATTTTTAGTCCAGGATCAGGCTGACACACCTTCTAAGACAATGTGAGCACCTGGGCTCCTCAAGAAGCAGTCAAAAGAAACTTGATTCCACTGACTGACTGAGTTGACAGATAGTTGGTAGCTGCACCCTATCTGTGGGGTAGCGTGCCTTCAAACCACAGCTACTCACTCCTACATCTTTCTCTGTTCCACATAATACTCATTAATTGATTTGTGTAACTTAATTGGATGTACACTTCTAAGAACATCTGTTTTAGTTCAACGTACACTCACTCATTCCTGAAGAGTCTGACAAGCAGCTGTCACGAATAGGTGCCCAGGCAGAAACGGGGCAGCATTGCCCTCATGCTCAGATTCCGCTTGATGACACAGTTGGAGCAGCTTCTTTCCATGACTGCGATTTATTTTCTTCACCTTCGCTGGAGCTCTAACAACAACCACCTCCCCCCTTTTCACCACCTGGCTGTTCCCCCAACGTCTCCCCAGCACCCAATCTGTTCTGTCAACACCGCCTCCAGCACACAAACCTGACTGATGAAGAGTGACAACCTGACGTCGTTTCCTCCAATGAAGGCGCTTTATTTGCTACCATCACTCCTTGATCCTTTCCTCCTACTTTTGTTTTGGTCAGAATTCATTACAGTCATTACTTCTCTGGTCCTGTGCAGTGGTCACTAATGGTCTTTTTTTAAATCGGAGTATAATTGCTTTACGACATTGTGTTAGTTTCGGCTGTATAACAATGTGAATCAGCTATAAGTATATAAGGCTCTGTCTTGAGCTTCTCTCCCACCCACCCCCATCCCACCCCTCTAGGTCATCAATAGAGCACAGAGCTGAGCTCCCTGTGCTATCACTGATGGTCTTTTTTACTGTCTGACACTGAATGTCAACGCAGCAAAGGAAAGGTTGGTGAGTGACTTCACCAAGTCAGTGCTCAAAAGCAAGGGGATGAACCTCTAGAGAGGAGAGGAGGAGAAGGTAGATGAAGGGGAAAATATCATTAAATATAAAGTCGGATTTTCAAACCCTGTTTTCAAAGGATTGAGTTGATCAACTGAATTGATCCTCTTTTCAAATCTTCCTTTTACGAGGAAGATTCCTTTGTTCATTCATTCTTTCAGTCTGGCTAGAGCTCCCAGGAAAAGGTCAAGGGTGGCCTCATCTCCAGTGCAGTCCCAGGGGTCTGGATCTAACAGCGACTCCATGTCCCCTGAAACCACCCCCAGACTTACCCTGGAGAGTGATGTTTTGTGGACATTCAAATCCACCAAGAGCTTAAACATGGTTCTTCTGGGAGAGGGCCAGGAGACGGAAAGGCCTTTATCAGCAATCTGTTCTCTGAAAAATCTCAGCCATGTGCACAAACAACCTAAACCTCACAGAGTGTCAGGCGGGGGATTCGGGGATTGGAATGTTTGCTCATATTTTCCTAAAATATCCAATGAACCATGAACCTAAACTCTACACCTGAGGCAAACTGGGAATTGCTATTTTAACAAAGCGCAGCTTAGAAAACAAACAGCACACAGTTTGCAACGGGGGCCAGCCGCAGAGAGACTTCTGGCAGCATTTTATGGGTGACTAACACTCAAGTTAAAATCAACACGGGTTTCCCAAACACAGCCTCTCTGAGGGTGAGGGGTAGAATTTTCACCTGTCTGCCATGGCTTGCTTCAGTGATGCTTTACCACGTGAGTTCTGGGAGGAAGCTTTTTCTGAGCACACAGCAGAACTTGTGAAATGCTAGTGAATTACTAGCATTGTCTGATCTAGGCTCTCTCCTCTTGGTCTCCTGTCAGACCTCTGGCAGAGAAGGACAAGAGAGAGAGTGTGTAACATGAGACAGGAAACACACTCGTTAATTTCACAACCATATGCAGAGCTCCTCCCTTAGGCAGGGCCATTAGGGAATACAGTGATGACTAAGCTGCCCTCAAAAGAGGGCTGATAGGAAAACAAATAATTAAAATAATGCTGCCGACTGCTGAATAAGGTTTATATGAAGGGCCGTGAGAACACTAAGAGGAATAATTAATTTTGTCAGAGGCAGTCAAGGCAGGCTGTGTGTTGTTCAGTTGCTGAGTCATGCCTGACGCTTTGCGACCCCATGGACAGCAGCACGCCAGGCTTGCCTGTCCCTCACTATCTGCTGGACTTTGCTCAAACTCATGTCCACTGAGTCGGTGATGCCATCCAACCATCTCATCCTCTGTTGTCCCCTTCTCCCACCTTCAATCTTTCCCAGCATCAGGGCCTTTTCCTATGAGTTGGCTCTTCACATCAGATGGCTTCAGCTGCAGCATCAGTCCTTCCAGTGAATATTCAGGGTTGATTTCCTAGAGGGTGACTTTTGAGCTGGCACCTTGAGAGATGTGTCCAAGTGAGACAAGAGAAGAAAGACATTCCAGGAAGAGGGGATGACAGACACAAACGCCCCCAGAGGCGTGGAAACCCCCCAGAAGTGTGGTGTGTCTGGGACGCAGATTACGTGGGAGGAAATCGGGGCGGTAAAAGACTGATTTGGGGATTTGGGGTCAGACATGAAGGTATATATGTATCTCACTAAAAGATTTGTACTTAATTCTTTGAGTAAAATGACAGAGAATTTTAAGTGTGGGTATATAAAGAAAGCTGAGCACCAAAGAATTGATGCTTTTGAACTGTGGTGTTGGAGAAGACTCTTGAGAGTCCCTTGGACTGCAAGGAGATCCAACCAGTCCATCCTAAAGGAGATCAGTCCTGGGTGTTCATTGGTAGGACTAATGTTGAAGCTGAAACTCCAATACTTTGGCCACCTGATGCAAAGAGCTGACTCATTTGAAAAGACCCTGATGCTGAGAAAGATTGAGGGCAAGAGGAGAAGGGGACAACAGAGGATGAGATGTTTGGATGGCATCACTGACTTGATGGACATGGGTTTGGGTGAACTCTGGGAGTTGGTGATGGACAGGGAGGCCTGACGTGCTGTGGTTCATGGGGTTGCAAAGAGTTGGACACAACTGAGCAACTGAACTGAACTGATTCAATTTTAGAAAGACATACGAGGCAGCAAGGAAAATAAGACATGAGAAGGAAGGTCAGAGGCTCCCATCATAGATTGACTAAGGAAAAATGAAAGCCTGGAATAAGTTCATGGAGGTGGGAATGGAGAGGGCAGCTGGGTGTGTGGCCTTTAGAGAGTGGAGTCTATAGAATTTAGTGGTTGACCAGGTGAAGTTAACTATATGCTGCCCACAAGCATATAGACACCCCCCCAAGACAGGTTGGAACCCGAAGGTTGATGATGAGGACTCTCACTTACCTCACCACCAACCAATCCGAAGAATGTCCATGAGCTGATCACACCCTCCTCTTTCAATCTTTACTATAAAACTCCTCACTACTGCCTCCAGATCGGAACACTTAACTTTGAGAGCATCAGCACGCTGTGGCCCCCTTTGCCTGGCAAAGAAATGAAGTTGTTCTTTTCTACTTCAGAAAAAAAGAATTTGGTGGTTGATTATCCTGGGGTGAGGGGTGGGGAAATGAGGGTGCAAGGTGAGGCAGGAAGAAAGTCAAAGGGGTTCATGAGGTTTCCCTACCCTAGCCAACTGAGTCGATGGTGACGGTGTTAACCTGGCTGGGAAATCAGACACAAGAGGCTGAAACACAAGTCAGAAGAAACTAGGTCCTGCCCATCCTGAATGTTTGCTATCCAGTAATGGAATATGGAAAAGCCTAGGTGAAGGTAGCTGCTTTCGTTTCGACACAATTTTTCTTTCTTTTTTTTTTTTTTTAAATATTTCTTTATTTGGCCACGTGGGACCTTGGTTGCGGAGCAAGGGGTTTCTGATGTGTCACACAAGGTCTTTCACTGGCACGTGGGCTCAACAGTTATGGCGCACAGGCTTAGTTGTGTGCCCTGCAGCGGGTGGGATCTTACTACCGTGACCAGGGATCAAATTCAAGTCTCCTGATGCAAGGTGGATTCCTGACCACTGGACCACCAGGGAAGAGCCTAGACAGAGCTTTTCAATCAATTGCTATAAAAGGAACATCTCTTATATTTTGGTGGTCCTAGATAGAGGATATAGTGTTGATGTGAGGTCTTTCCTTGCCTGCATGATGCCCCCAGGGGTCACAGTAATGAAGACCATGTGCTAGGCAGGAAGGACCTTGACCTTCCTCACTGTTTCCATGCTGTTGGGAGCCTGGGCATGCAAGACCCTGGGCAGAGCTGCCAAGATAGGAATTCAGGCCCTGAACCATCACCCTGAACACCCAGGAGGACCTGAGGTGTCATTAGGGGCAGTGTTGGCACTGGGCAAATGGGAAGGCAAGATGGGGGAAGAGGTGCTACAAGGGTGACCCTGGGACCTCAGAATTACTCAGCTACTTCCTTCTCAGTCCAATCTGAGCAGCTTCAGAAAACAACAGCTCTGAGCTATAAGGCCGATTGTCACCCTGCATAATCAGTTACCATCGCTGACCACAGCCTGGGATAGCCTTGGCCATGGGTGCAGAGATACCTCTGTCATCCTGGAGGCTTCAGCCTGAGGATATGAAATGTCAATGTCTAAATTCCATGAGGAGGGAATTCCCTGGTGGTCCAATGGTTAGGATGTCCTGTTCTCACTGCTAAGGGCATGGGTTCAATCCCTGGTCAGAGAAGCAACAACCCACAAGCCTCCCAGCAAGGCCATAACTAACTAACTAACTAAATAGATAAATTCATCGAGGGAAGCACAAAATGTTCAAATCAGCGATGAGGACTTCCTTGGTAGTACAGTGGATAAGAATCCACCAGCCAGTGCAGGGGACACAGGCTCAGTACCAGTCTGGAAGGATTCCACATGCCAGGGAGCAACTAAGCCCATTCGCCACAACTACAAAGCCCACGCACTCTGAAGCCTGCCCTCTGGGATAGGAGAAGCCCGCACACTGCACTGAAGAGTAGCCCCTGCTCCCTACAACTAGAGAGTCCTGTGTGCAGCAACAAAAGCCCAGGGCAACCAAAAATAAAGTTAACTAAGGACTGATGCTAAAGCTGCAACTGCAGTAGTTTGGCCACCTCATGTGAAGAGTTGACTCATTGGAAAAGACTCTGATGCTGGGAGGGATTGGGGGCAGGAGGAGAAGGGGACGACAGAGGATGAGATGGCTGGATGGCATCACCGACTCGATGGATGTGAGTTTGAGTGAACTCCGGGAGATGGTGATGGACAGGGAGGCCTGGCGTGCTGCAATTCATGGGGTCGCAAAGAGTCGGACACGACTGAGCGACTGAACTGAACTGAATTAATTTTTTAAAGAAAAACTGTGATGAGGTGGACAAGGACTAAAGGAGTCTGGAAGGGGAGACAGCCATCAGAGTCTTCCTGAAAACATGGGCTTCCTGAAAGCTGTGAACAGGTTACTGAGTGAGGAGGCAGGAGGGCAGCCCATGAGTGAAAGCACAGGTGGATTCACAGAGCGGGAAGAGATGTCCACCTTCCTGGTAGAAGGCGAGGCTGCAAAGGGCGAAGAGGTTGAGATCCTTGAGGGCCTTGAGGAGGGGGCAGAGTAGCGAATGGGAAGTTCATTCAAGATTTGTGAACTAGGGCTTGACATTGGGGAATGATTGCTTTAACAGAAGTGTCTGAGCTCTATAGGCTGGGGAAGCATGGGAGTCAAGATCAATTAGGGGATCACTGAGACATGGAGGAGGAATCTGACTTAACTCATTAAGTCAAGCATTGAGCTTGAAACATTTTTACATAACTACCTAGGATCAGAGTTCCTATCCCCGCTCTACAGTTTGGCAAAGTGAAGCTCAGAGATTGCCGAAACACACTCTTGCAGGTGGCAAAGCCGAGGTTCACACCCCAGTCTGTCGGATTCCAAGCCTTCATTTCCTTTGTGCTGTGTTAGGGGAGGTACTGATGAGAATGGAAATCTAACGCTCCCTGGCTGAGCATTAGATTCCCCTGTGGAGCTTTTCAGACTCTTGATGCTGGGGCTGCCTCCCAGACCAATTAAATCAGGACCTTCAAGAGTGGAATCCAGACATCAGTCTTTGTGTAAAGCTTCCCAGGTGAGCCCCTGTGCAACCGAGTTATAGAGTATCACTTGCAACAGATGCGGCACAGGAAGAACTGGTAACAGCTGGCTAGCCAATGAGAGAACGAGAAAGGGGAAGAAGGTGACCTTAAGACCTTTAACTTGGATAAATTCAGAAAGGGATGCCATGGTGGAAATGAGGAATTTATTTTCAGAGTCCTTTACCCTTAAGGTGTGACATCCAGGTGGAAACACCCAACAGATGCTTGACAAAGTGAGCCAGAGACTCCAAGGTCTCGAGAGGCGAGACCATCCCAAGCTCAGCACGTCAGTACCCAGTGGGTGGCAGGGCCAGCTCATCGCAGCATGGGAGAGGCAATGGATAAATTTTCTGAAATTATGCAAACCACTGGTGAATGCAGCCATCATTAAAAATCGAGTCATAAACACTTATAAGTAAATGATCTTAAAAAGAGCTGTAATAAATTCTCAAAGCTCTCCACTCTCTAGTTACTTTACTACAGTTTATTATTATCTGTGGTTTTCAGGTGATTTACATCTATTTTATCTGCATCGTGGGACAATCATATAAATGCATCCTAGGTACATCTCTGCCCAACCCTTATCAACAACAGCCATGTCAATGGTTTGGAATCAGTTATGGAAAGGATTATTTGCATCATGAAAATTTACATTGCAGAAACTGCAAATTAGAACTATCCTCTCCCCAGAGAGTCAGCACACCACCACCCTAAACCATATAATGATCCCGACAGAAAAATCTGTGTGTGAGTATGGGTCCAGTGCCTCATTAAAGTAAAACAAAGAGAATAATGTAGAAACTAAGACTCTACGGACACGGAAAAGAAATTAACGCTAAAAACAGTTTCTAATATTGACTGATATTTCCCCAAACACAAGCTTTTTGCGCTACTCAGGTCCTCTGAGATTGCTGCTATTCCAAATAAACCTGTTTCATTTAGCTCCATGAATAAGAAACTCCTAGCCAGAGTAGACATATTTTATATGCACACATAAAAATCCTCTGTGTGTATATAGCACTTTCCTTTTAAGGAACGCACAGCAATTACACATGTGCTCATTAGTCCTAGGAACAGCCCTGGGGAGGTAGTTAGGTGCCAGAGGAAGTAGGAAGGAATGAGAAAACAAAACCTGTTAAATTAGAAAACAGGGCATTACTGAGCCTCAGTGCTGTAAACAATCTTTCTTCTCCCAGTGCAGGAAACCCTAGGATGTTAACGTGTCCTGATTAAGAAGGTTCTAGAATTGGACTCCCTTCCCTGGCATTTCTCCATGAGCATGACCACTCTTTCACTCCTCGTGTCCTCCTTCTCCTGCTAATTTGTTCCTAACTCCTACCTGGGCCAGGGCTGGAGTTTGCAGTCCAAGCTTCCCTGGCTCCAGAGCCCCAGAGAGTTCACCAAAGGGCCATAGGGAGGGAGATGGGCCAAGAGCCGGAGCAGCAGCCACTGGTCTCAGGCGTTGTTCTCGCGAGACTTGCTGTCTCCGTGATGACCATTCCCAGACTTGGAACCAGTGATGCCATCCTCCCCTCTGCACCAGCAGCTTCGTCCAACCGGGGATCCCAGTGACTCTTCTGACGTCCCTTGTTGCCTTCCTGTGAGGTTCTGGAAAGTTCTGAATCCATCCTTCAGGGTACATGTCAGCATAATGTTGATGCTGGTTTCCTCTTCACACACCCAGGATTTATCTGTCCAGTCAGCAGCGTGCACATGGTTCCTGATGATGACGATTGGAGGAAAGATGAACTAAAGCGTGTAAATGTGTGTGTGTGTGTGTGTGTCTCTGTGTGTGTGTGTGAGAGAGAGAGAGAGAGAAATAGACAAACTGAAAAGGCGAAGAGTCAAACTGACAAAGAAGCCAGACAGCCTCCCACAGAGGCTGTGGGAATTCCTGAACAGAGGAATTATTTTCTTTGGAGGTGTTTTGTTTCTGACTCAGAATTTTACTGTTTGTTGGTAACTGGTGGGAGGGCACCTTTGAAGATAAATCTTCCTGATGGGGAACCCGGGGCTCCACCCAAGCCAGACCACGCGTCAGTGTCCCCCTTAACAACTTCCTCTAGAAGCAACCCTGCGGGGGTGGGGGAAGGAGCACTTTGGCTGGAGAGCACTGTCTCTGAGAGCATCTGTCTCTGGCCAAGTATCTCTGGATATTCAGTGGTTGAGACCCAGTGAAGTCTGAAAGGGACTCTGGCTGATTCCCAATCAGGACTTCCTACTGACCTCAAAGATGGCAGTGGGTCTCCCACTAGCGCTCTCCCACACTGGGCTCTCCTTCTCCCCAAGGTGTGGGCTTCTGAGGCGCTTCCTGAGACAGAAGGGTCCTCGGACCCAGCTTGAGTAGCCACACCAGGCACACAACACAAACAACTCAGTTAAGTGAAGTAGCTCGAGTGTGGAAAGCAGAGGACAGGGTTTCATATTCCTGGTCCCATCACAGCCTCTGTGGAGCGAGTCTGCTCCTCTGAGAGGTCAGGGTGTGAGCAGTTGCAGTCACTGATTCAACAGTCACATTGAGCATGCCCCCCCACCCAGCTCCAGATGTAAGGTCAGCCTTGGGTTAGAGAAGCAAATAGCAAAACAGCCCTTGTGAACCCAGGCATCAACTAGTGTATAGGACTGACTCTCCAAGGGCTTTTCTCTGTCCATGGGATTCTCCAGGCAAGAATACTGGAGTGGGTTGACAATTCTCTTCTCTGGGGCATCTTCCCAACCCAGAGATCGAACCCGGGTTCCTGCACTGCAGGCAGATTCTTTCACCGTCTGAACCACCAGGGAAGCCCCTTTCTCATCCAACAGTCTCTAAATATTTTCTTAGTGGCCAGAGAGCTTCCTTAGATCTCCCGAGCTAATGAAATTCAGTTCCTACTAAGTAAAAGGAATCATGTTTTGCTTGTTTGTTTGTTTTCTTTTGGGTTCCCAGATTTAACCACTTGGCACTGGCAATGTGGGTGTCTGAGCTGGTCATAGAGCCTCGCCACAGCCCCTGGGGAGAGGTGAGTGTGGCAACGTCCGCCACACTCATAAACGCTCATTAGGCTCCTGTCTGCTCCAGGGACCTGAGCTCTAAGTCAGAGGCACAGCCCAGTTGTTCAGAAGCTTCTAGAAACCCTGCAGCCTGCACATGGGAAGAACAAACAAACAACAGAGCAAACTGATGAAATGGGAGCTGTCAGAGCAACAAAGAGAGTCTGAATACAGAACTGGGGAAGAGGTTCCCATTTGGGGGAATTCTCTGGTGACCTAGTGGTTAGGATTCCAGGCTTTCACTGCTATGGCTTGGGTTCAATTTCTGGTCAGGGAACTGAGACCCCACAAGCCATGGGGGAGCTCCTCCCAATTAAAAAAAAAAAAGACAATTTGGGAGGGTGGAGGAAAGAGGAGCATATAGACCATACAACAGTCACTAGCTATATCTTGTTGGTCCATGGCAGGGAAAGGAGGTTAGAGAGGACTAGAATGGGGACTCAGGACCCCGAAAGCTTCAAGACATCAGGGAAAAGTCATAAAGCTGCGGTAAAACCTCTCTAGCTCTTCACTCTGACAATGACAGCCTCCTTCCACACTAACCCCACCCCCCCACCCCCCACCCCCCGCACCGCCAACCCCTCTCTATACACCGACCCCCCAACATCTTACATAAGAGCCTCCTATTGTGTTAATATCAGGGGAAAAACGTGACAAAGGATGAGTGTGTGCCCAAAGAAAAATAAAGCTAGGAAAGGAGTTTCAAATGGTCACCCCCACCCCCAGGTTATCTTGGCTCGGTCCCTGAATCCGTCAGTTCACAGGCTCTGACATAAAAGGCAGGAAGTTACATACGCTAAACAAAGCTCCTTAGATGTCAGGAAATTAACCTGGGAAATCGGAGCCAAGAGCGATTAAAGGCGTTGCGCTCAGAGTTCAAAAACCACGATGGCGTTAGATCAAAAGCTGTTTTCTGGGCACCCCGGGCTTGGTTCTGCCAAACTGCACATCCCCATCCAGGGAAACCCAGCCACAGGGCCCACACGCTTGTGTGTTGTGTGTGTGTGTGTGTTTTCCTGTCATGTGAGTTAATCATCACTCAGATCTATAGCTTTTGACTCTTAATGCCTTCAGACCTTGGATGCCCGCCCTTGGCAAGACTGCCCACAGAAGAGCAGCCGGCCTGCACAGGCTTCCTGATTAGGGAAGAAGATCACACACCTAACCTCAGAGGGGGTCCAACCAGTGGCCCCAGAGGAAACAAAGAAAGCCCTTAAAAGGGGAGGAGGGAAGGCAGCCTGGGGATCCTGAACCTCCCAGCTAGGAAAACAAATGCCTTGTGGAGGGTGGAAAGGTTGGACCAGAACAAGCAACAGAATTGTAAGGATCATTATTTATGTTCACAGTGATAATAACATCTCTTTGAGCCTGAGTTTCATACTCTTTACAATTAAGGGGTGGGACTAAGTGTCCTTTATAACACCTTCTAGCTAAGATGCCCTGGAATTCTCAAATAACTTTAACATTATACATCATAATGCAATTGTCAAAGTGTTGTGCACAACAGCACCTCTTTGTATATCCAGCTATGGGTGTTAACCCCATTGTACAGAGGAGTAAACTGAGGCCCTATGAGGGGAAGTAGCTTGCCTAAAGCCACATATCTAACAGATAGCAGAGCCTGTAACAAACCTTCAACCAGCAGCTCCTCCTGGTCCAGTGCTCTGGAAGGGCAATCGTGGGCAATAGCTTTGCCCTCCAAATGACAAAAGTACATTTGCAATCACAAGCTCAAGCTCAAAGTGTCACTCTGTCTTCTTTTTATATTGGGAAATGAGAGGATAAGGGGGAACCATGTAGCATTCCGGGGTTTTGGGAAGTGGAACACTCAGAGATGGCACCCACATGATGACCTCATAATAGTGCAAAACCCTCTTGACACTACAGAGGGGAGGTTAGTTGCATTTGCAGGAGAGGAAAATGGTGAGAAAAACTTATTCATTCAACAATAACAGCAAGGACTTCCCTGGTGGTCCAATGGTAAAGATTTTGCCTTCCAGTGAGGGGGTGTGGATTCGATTCCTGGCCTGGGAACTAAGATCCTACATGCTTTATCCCCTCCTTCACCCAACGGCCTTGAGTGGGTTTCTCTTTCTGACAACCAAACCACCCCCGATTATAACAAACACATTGTGGATTTTGCTGAGATGCCCATTCTCTAAGCCATTTACCAAGGGATAAACATACTGGGTATCAAATTCTGCCATGTTGCATACCATGTACACTTGGTCCTTGAAAGATTTATTTTTACAATTTTGACTACATACAAGCAACCACATGTAGCTGAAATAAAATATCTTCATGAGATCCAGTACTTTGATCTATAGGGCTTAGATGCAAACAAAAAAATGAGTAATTCAACTAGTGAGCGTCTCCCACACCCACCCCGTATCCATATCATGATGCCGCGTTGCTGCTTTCAACGCTCTGTTCTGCAAGCATTTTCTAAGGAAAATGATCTGTTAAGAGGTTTTCTTCAAAACTCCAGACATGTTTCCAATGAGCAGCCATGTTTAAAAACAACTGGACTCTATGACGATCTTTTACTTTTATCTAGTTTTCACTTTTTCTGTCTCATATCCAGTGTTCCCATTTCACTTAGTTTACATTTTCTGATTTCTTTCTCTCTTCTTTTCTTGATGTCCTCTCTGGAGCTTTTTATCAAGCATAGTAGAAAAGCTCTTGTATACACATAAATAGCATGTATAATATATATTTTAGAAAATTATGAATTTTTGCCCAACTAAAAAGTTTATGACATTTTGATTCCGCTTGTTTAACTTAGTATGAATAGAGTGCTAGGTTTCTAATTTTAAAAATCGATATGTAACAAGCAACAGAGATTTACTATACATCATGGGGAACTATAGTCAATATCTTATAATAACCTGTAGTGGAAAATAATTTGAAAAATAATATATGTGTATGTGTATAATTGAATCACCTTGCTGTGCATCTGAGACATTGTAAGTCAAGTATACTTCAATAAAATGTAAATATTAAGGGGAAAATAGAGGTTTTCTTGGATTGGGGAACTTGTGACAGCACAAGCTGAGTCCCTTGCAAAGTCCGTAGGTCTACTACACAAAGTTATTAACATTAGAAACCTCTGTCTCTTCTACTATTAGCTCCTTGGAAGATGAGCTCCAAGCACCTTCTATAAGCAGATTTGTATTCAGTTCAGTTCAGCCCAGTCGCTCAGTCGTGTCCGACTCTTTGTGACCCCATGAATCGCAGCACGCCAGGCCTCCCTGTCCATCACCATCTCCCGGAGTTCACTCAGACTCACATCCATCGAGTCCGTGATGCCATCCAGCCATCTCATCCTCTGTCGTCCCCTTCTCTTCCTGCCCCCAATCCCTCCCAGCATCAGAGTCTTTTCCAATGAGTCAACTCTTCGCATGAGGTGGCCAAAGTACTGGAGCTTCAGCTTGAGCATCATTCCTTCCAAAGAAATCCCAGGACTGATCTCCTTTAGAACGGACTGGTTGGATCTCCTTGCAGTCCAAGGGACTCTCAAGAGTCTTCTCCAACACCACAGTTCAAAAGCATCAATTCTTTCATGCTCAGCTTTCTTCACAGTCCAACTCTCACATCCATACATGACTACTGGAAAAACCATAGCCTTGACTAGATGGACCGTTGTTGGCAAAGTAATGTCTCTGCTTTTGAATATGCTATCTAGGTTGATCATAACTTTCCTCCCAAGGAGTAAGCGTCTTTTAATTTCATGGCTGCAATCACCATCTGCAGTGATTAACACACATATATTTCTGAGTTAATTCTCTCATCAGATTCTCCTGCCAAACACGTATCCAATAGATCATATTATCTCAATTGTATTAATCAGCTTAAGCCAAGTTATGCTGTGGTAACATACAACCTACAAACCTCAGTGTTTACTGCAACACAGGTGTGATGCTCACCCATGTCACTGTGGGTCAGTTACAGCCCATCTTCACATATTTTTCTTTCCAGGCCCCAATGACAGAGAGAAAGAGAGGTGGCACATCACACGATGGCCCTTAAGGCATCTATACAATAGTGACACAATTATTCATACTCACTTTTGCAAGCCAGTGCAAACCTCACAGGCAAGCCTGACGTCAATAGGGCAGGGAGGACTACTCTTCCACAGGATGGATGGATGGATGCCAAAAATCACACAGCCATGCCTGGCACCATGGGACTAAAATGCAAAATCCTCCACCAGAGAGCAACACAACAAAATCACAAATACAAATACTATGTATCACATCCTTTCACAAAGAAAATGAGGTGAAGCAATTGCCTGACCAGTATCATGTTAGTGTTCAACTCGTTATTTGAAGAAGGTCTTCAGCCCTCTCGGTATTTGAAGAAAGTCTTTGGAACCCAGGGCTTCCCAGGTGATGCAGTGGTGAAGAATCTGCCTGCCAATTCAGGAGACCCAGGAGAAAGGTTTGATCCCTGGATCAGGAAGATCCCCTGGAGAAGGAAACAGCAACCCACTCCAGTATTCTTGCCTAGAGAATTCCCTGGACAGAGGAGCCTGGCAGGCTACAGTTCACAGGGTCGCACAGAGTTGGACACAATTGAGCTTGTGCACATGCTTTCTTCTATTGCATTCTGGGTGGAAGATGCAGTCCACTATAGCAGAGCTGTTTCCAGGTCTTCCTCTGAAGGAGATGCCTCTCTGGGACCCAATCTGTACGTTATGCCACACTCCAGAAACGTTGACGTCAAGTTGTCACACTACAACATTTGGCTCTTGAATGTTTTATTCATTAGGATCATATGGGAATCTGAGTGAGCCAAGGTAGATGAAATTAACAAGTGCCAATCAAGAAACAGACTCGGAGCCAACACTTTGTCTCAATAAGTGAAGCCATTTTAAAATGCTCTTGGTTTAACCAGACTGAAGATAGAAAGAAGTGGTGGCTCTGGAGAAGGACAAGAAACTCTCACCCTCTAGGGTGGTGTCAGATGGCTCCCTCTGGCCATCGGTTGATTGCATCCTGCAGAAGCTGGCATGAGGGGTCTGGGAAGCCCAGGGACTGATGCTTTGGAAGAGTCTGGCACTAGTAATTTACAAAGGGCCTTCACTATGATCTGGTCAACATCTCCAGGGTTAGTTATTCCCATGACCACCAATTGGGTACCCTGGTCATCTATGGTTAATGATCTCTCTGGTCAGTGAGTAGTTTTGCTCAAGGTAAGAATCTGACTGCACACAGGTCCTCAAGTCTAGAAAACAAGTCAGAATTCACTGTTGTTGTTTTCTGGACTATTTAATTTCCTTTAAGTTGCATAGGTAACATGTTTGGTTTTCAAATGGTGCAAGTTACAAAGAGTTCAGTGCCACCATGCTTAGCAACAGAGTCCCTGTGGAAGACCTGTTCCCCATCTCTGCCAATAATATATTTAAGGAGATTGGGCTTGATTGAAAAAATACACTGTCAGCTGTGAATCCAACCTGCCCAGGATATATCAGGTTGGATCGTGTTATGAAACACACACCATCCTGGATGTTCTTCCAAAAGAATGTGCACAGAAAAGGCTGCCCTTCTGCAAGAATAAGAGCTCCTTCCTGGGCCACACCACTCTCCACCTCCATCCAAACAACCCAGCAAGCTGAAGCATGTAGGCGTCCCTGGCTGAGCCCTGTATGGCCTCAGGACACCCTACATCACCTCTCCTGTGTTCTCTTGTGTGTGAGAGAGCAGTGCCAAGGCCAGCGGGCTAGGAAGGACAGAGGTGAGAAGGCGCCATGGAGCAATTTCTGCAGCATCTCACTACTCTAAGTCTCTAAGTCCCTCTAGAGATTTCCAGAAACTCAAAAGGCAGGCTGGGAATTGCAGGCCTCAGTGTGGCAGATGCTATGCATTCATGAGTATGTCAAAAACAGGACTTCTACACTCCATTCATAGGCCTGACTTGTGTCTATGGAATCAGACACTGCGTAGCTCAAAGCCAAGTCTCTGAAAACATCCTGCAGAAACCCCAAGATTGCCATCTCAAAGTCACTATAATTTCACTGTTATGCTGGTAATAGGCTAATGGCCCACAGGCAAAAGGATGTTAAAAAGATTATATTAATGTTGGGGGTGGGGATGGGATTATGAAGGGCTTTGCAAAGCTAAGATAAACCAAGAGCATCTAGCAGCCAATTCAGAAAAAAAAAGGATTTGCAGCCAAAGTTCTTCCCCAGTTTGGGCAGCAATAGCATTCTCAGGACACTTGTTTTACACATATTTATTTTGAACCCCACGTGTTAGACACGGAGCTGGGGTCAACACAATACAGAGCTGGACGAGTTGTGATTCCTTACATGGGGAGACTGACAGGCTGGTAGGCGAGATAGGACCATGCACCGACGAGTGAGATGACACCCACTAAGAGGAAAGTGCCACAAAAGAGGTGTAGATGAAGCATTTTAGGAAGCGCAAAGGGAGAAATTACTCTCCCACACAGAAGAGACAGTGACTTTATGGAAGACAGGCATTCAGCCACGTCTTCTGAAGGAGAAAGGATGCAGGCCTTGCAGCTGGGGAGGAAGAGAATTCATTAGCTGCCTCCACGGGTGCAATGGAGGCATGGGGTATCGACCTGACACCCTCAGGGGGTGGGGCGGCTGGGGCTTCGGTTGCTCATGGCTCCAGGCTGCTCCCCATCTCTGAGGTTTGCCTTTGGCTGACCAGAACACCCCACCAGAGAGATACCCATGCCCTGCCTCTTGGGGACTGGCAGATACAGGGGCACAAAAGGCCAGCCCCCCAACCTCAGCATGGGGACAATTCTGCACCCCATGTCCCAGAGGGTCAGGCTGAGGCTTGTCTCTGCTGGGTTCTCTATCCTCTCCTACCTTCCTTCCTTGCTCTCAGTAAATCGCAGGCATCTGAATCTCTATCTCAGGCCTCACTTCTAGGGAATCCAGCCTAAGCCTCTGACTTTCCCTCTTGCATCTGCACAGATGCACCAAGGAATTCTTGGGAAAGCCTTCCATGTCCCCATAAGCCATCCATTACACCCCCTGTTCCTTAGCTTCCTCTGTTCTATCCAGAACAGCACCCTATTTCCACATTGCATGTCTTACTTCTGTTTTTTCTCTTGCTAAGAGGGGTTCCCCACCACTTATTTCTTTCTTTCAAAGTCTAACTCAGTTTTACTTATTCCAAGGCTTGCCAACTAGATTCTGTGCCTACCCCTTATGTGTATATTTCCTTTAGCACTGAAGTCATATGTCAGAACATGTATCTATTTTTATTTTTTACACAATTAGGTCTGAACTTAATCATCCCAATAGATGTTGTCACTTTCAAAGTACTCATCTTGGGAGATTAATCACTTCCTCCAATACAGCCACTGCCCATTCTAATTTGGGGATTTGTCTCTTGGGTTTGATTTCAGCATATGTATTTCTCATACTCCATTAAACATGATAAATAGACTACAGCAATTCTCTGTCCTTTGAGGCTTTAACAAATCATTCATAACCATGACTAGTGATTGATTGCAGGTTAGTGAGAGTATATATGTATTTTGTAATTCCACAGTTTACACACCCAGAACAGTCCCTTGGGAGATGAAGCCCTTTCTCCCACAAGGCTGCCCTAAATCCAGCCAATCCCAGTGATGGCAAATATTTGTCCTGTGAAAGTGACTTCCTTTCCTCTTTGAGACGTTTGAATCCACACCTGATGAGTAATGTAGGTATTGATTCATTCATTCAACAAATATTTGTTGAGTGCTTTCCACACGCCAAGGATTGCGCTACAAGTGAGGCTGTAAAATCAAATAAAACATGGTTTTTACTCACATGGGGCTTAGAATCTATTGGGGAAAAGTTACAAGTAAATTGACCATATAGAACAGTGCAGTAAATGCGTCTAGATGGGGACAGGCATGGGGGTTTATGGGAGGAAGAGGAGTGAGTTAGATTGGAAGGTCAGGGAAAGTGCTGGAGGCTGTTTTGAAGGATGATTCGGAGTTTACTAGATGAAGAAGGTTAGCGAGGGCATGAGGGGAGGAACTGATTGTAGGAAGGCATAGATAGAATTCTGAAACCACAAGACACATTCAGGACACTTCCTGTGAAGAGTGAATTGGGAGAATTAATACAGAGGTAAGAGCGCTCAGGCTCCTGGGAAGTCTAGGCAGGCTTATCCTGAGAGCAGTAGGAAGCCATGGGCAGCTCAAGCTGGGATAAAAACCAACCAACCAGCCATATCGTGTAACTAAAAACTCATGGAATGATTTTAGTGGGTGTTCTCAGTACTTCCTCCTGTGTGCACGTGGTTCACCCTCTAACAGCTCTGTGAGAGACATGTCACTATGCCCCCTTTGTTGTTGTTTAGTCACTAAGTCATGTTTGACTCTTTTCAGACCCCATGAACTATAGACCACCAGGCTCTTCTGCCCATGGAATATCCCAGGCAAGAATACCAGAGTGGGTAGCCTTCTCCAGCTGATCTTCCTGACCCAGGAACTGAACCCACATCTCCTGCATTGCAGGTGGATTTATTTTACAGATGCAAACAAAAAAAGAGACCAGGGATGTTAAGTAACTTGTCCAGGCCACATAGCTAGTAAGTGGCAGAGTTGGAATTCAAACTTTCTCCAGCCCTCTCAACTCCAAAGCCCAAAGGATTCCCTAAAAGAAAACCAACAAAGGATATGAACAGATACGTCACTTAAATGGAACCTTTGAATTTTAAATATATTTAAAGTGTTCAATCAGCATCAGAAAGTAAAACAATAATATTGAACAATCTTATATCTATTTAACCAGCAGAAAACGTTAACAACCATGCATGATGTCATCTATTTTGCACCACTCAATAAACATTAATACATTTGTAACAGAGAAGGACAAACCTGACTCCATATTGGATCTGTTCCTTTAGCTGTAACCTATGTGTTCTTTGTCTGGGTTTAGTCATGCTGGTTCTGCACCTTTTGTAAAAGACTGTTGCCTACAGCCTGAAATATTACAGATAGCCCATTTTCAAAGCTCTGAACTTTAAAGGTATAGCACTTGTCCATTTGTGTAGAAATAAAAAGTTACGAAAAAGAGAATACCATTTGTCTTATTGACGGTTCATAGGAACACTGTGAACAGACCTACTTGGACAGCTGCAAGAACAAGGATTCAGGCACCAAGAAGTTTGGAGCAACCAGATACAACCCCTTCCCTTTCAGTAGAAAAGAGGCTTAACTTCTAACTCAGGGAAGATGGTTCTTTGGAACATGAGTCCACCGTCTTCTAGCTCTGCTAACTGTTCAAATAAATTCTCCATTCCTGTCTCAGCAACTTGTCTCTTGATGTATTGCCCTGTTGTGTGGTGATGAGTATGAGCTTGGACTTGGTAATACACTGATGGTCATCTGTAAATTTACATAAATATTTTGCAAAACAGTATAATAATTTATCCAAGAAAATATTTCAGAAGTAGACTCAAAGTTTGTCATTGCAAGAGCAACAGTGCAAAGTTGAGAACAAACTAAATGCGGAGTGACAGGAGAACAGTTTGGTAAACAATCATACAACAACCCAGTGGAATATTGTGTAGCTATTTGACATAATCTTTTTGAGGATTACATAACACCATGGGAAAATATTTATAGGAACTAAATTGTCATGTAAAAAGGTAGAAAACCGTACAACATTGACATTCATGAAGAATATAGCCTATATCCTTGCAAATTCCCAGATAACTGAAAGCCATTGTAGCACACAGCTGCTCCCTTTTAAATGCAGTAACTGAAAATGTGAAGTAACCCCCGAGACTCTTAATGAACCTATGAACTCAGGATTTGGTTATAAAGTTATAAAAATAAATTCTGCCAATAAATTCTAGGTTGCATTATATCACGTCATTACTATACTTACCTAAATCTGCAAAGAAACAATGTTTTTATCACTTTATGAGAGTTCCTCACAAGCTCCATAGGCAAGCACAAAAGCTGTATTGAAACGCTGTTCCTAGCATTGGTAGGCAACTCGTTCACTAACTGTGGACTCTTGCCTTCTTTCATAGCAGCTTTGAAACCCAGTCATTTCAAAGTTGAAGATGTCTTTGACGTCCCTGACAAATAATTGAAAATGAGAGTGCAAAATTCAAGTATGTCAACAATGTCTACTACTATTCATAATACATATAATTATATTACATAGGTATACATATATTACATATATATAATATTACATAAATGTAGACATATGACTAGTGCTGCTTAGATATAAAAAATATAGACAGTAGTGCTTGGGTGAAAGAATTTTAAGGAATATTTTCCTTTTAAAGTATTTATTAAGTATTATATTGTCATTTTATAATAAGTAAAGTCCACACAAATGATTTACTATGCTATGGCCACAGTCCAATAGGTTGAACTCAGTTGCCTTTAACCCATTGGTTTTATAGTGTTTAACGTGTTTGCAGGGCTTTGGGGTTGCCATACATGGGTAAAACCTGGGGAATTAAGCAGAAACTCAGTACAGGAATAACCACATCATACTTCCTATGACGTTTGACTAGAGATGCCAAAATCAATATGCCTTTCTCTCCATATACACTGGGAAACTACAATCAGAACTTGGGCTTCGAAGTGGGGCTGACACTCAGTCACTCAGATAAGGAGATGTGCCTCTGATTCCTGAAACTCCACTGATTGATTGGACAGGAACTGCATCGGACATCTAGGGGTTCAGTCCACGTGACCCTGGGAGGGAGGGAGTAAGAAGGACAGAACGAGGGGAGAAGTCATGCTAACAAGCTTGCCAGCCAGTTCTTTTCTTTTCCTCCAGCTCCTGTGTTGACCCCCAGGGGTCATTCTGTCTGTCCCAAGCATATCACCAGAGAAGGCGGAGCAAATGGAGCAGAGGAGAGTAGTTCAGCTTGTACATTAGTATGTGACACAGTCAGAACTGGGGCCTGATGGTCCTCCGGGGGACTGAAGCACCCAGAAACATTTCACTGAGAAAGTGGATGCTCTCTGCTTCTGTAGGAGGGGACCGGGGAGGGAAGAGTCACAATTGCTTAGGCCTGTGAATTATCAGTTGTAAAAACTCATTGTCTTTTCACTTAGCACAAATAAAAACTGAGAAATAATACAAAGCAAGAAATTCTGTTGCTCAAAGATAAACGGAAACAGCCTGGGGAAACACCAGTAGCAAAGACTAGCAGAGGCGAGGAAGAAGGCAGAGGTCACAGTTTAGCTTGAATCTTGAAAATTTTCTGAGAAATTTAATTTCCACTTTTTAAATAATGGAACTTCATAACATCTTAAACTCTGAGTCTCTGCACGTTTCTGATCAGCTAGAAAAATTCAGTGGAGAAGTGGGGTGAAGGCCCAGGAGAAGAAGAAAAAAGAAACTTAAACAGGATTAATAAGTTCTGGAGCTCAACGCATAGCACGTGATGACAGCTAACAATACTATATCATACACTTGAGATTTGCTAAGAGGATAAATTTTAAATTAAAGCTTCTTAATACACATGCCTGGTAGGCTGCAGTCCATGGGGTCGGTAAGAGTCGGACACCACTGAGCAACTTCCCTTTCACTTTTCACTTTCATGCATTGGAGAAGGAAATGGCAACCCACTCCAGTGTTCCTGTCTGGAGAATCCCAGGGACGGGGGAGCCTGGTGGGCTGCCGTCTATGGGGTCGCACAGAGTCGGACACGACTGAAGTGACTCAGCAGCAGCAGCAGCAGCAACACACGTGCACACACATGCACACATACACACAGTAACTATGTAGAGGTGACAGATGTTAACTATGTTGATTGCGGTGATTTTACAATGTATATGTGTATCAAAACATTGCCTTAAACACAATTTTTCTATTTCAATAATGTCTCAATAAAGCTGCTTTTAAAAAATGAAAGGAGGAAATACTTTTTTAAAAAATTTAGGACTACTGGCTCCCCATTGTTTACCAAACTATTACTGGATAAGGGATGTTGCTGTTGCTGTTGTTCAGTCGCTAAGTCATGTCCAGCTCTTTGTGACACCATGGACTGCAGCACACCAGGTTCCCGTGCTCTTCACTATCTCCTGGAGTTTGCTCAGATTCATGTCCTTAGATTTCGTGATGCTATCTAACCATCTCATCCTCTGCTGCCCCCTTCTCCTCCTGCCTTCAATCTTTCCCAGAATCAGGGTCTTTTCTGGTGAGTCAGCTCTTCGAATCAGGTGGCCAAAGTATCGGAGCTTCAACTTCAGCATCAGTCCTTCCAGTGAATATTCAGGTTGATTTCCTTAAGGTATGATAAAGGATGATGATAAGGAGTAAGGGATGATGGACAGGGAAGCCTGGCGTGCTGCAGTCCATGGGGTCGCAAAGAGTCAAGCACGTCTGAACACCTGAACTGAACTGAACTAAGGTAACCAAGAAAAGAGGGCAGTGAATATTCTGGTTGACTCCCTGATGTCCACGCCTCCACATTAGTGTAAACCAATCAGGCTGTGGCCATCCCCAGCCAGGAACTAGCTCTGGAATGATCCTGGGACACTTTTCTACTGGAAGTCTTCAGAGGAAAGCTTCCCTGTACTGAGACATCGTCTCAGGTAGGGGTGCTCTCTCTTCTTCCTCAGACAAAGACTCGATGCATCCTTTTCCCAGGAAAGATCGCTCTGAGGCTGACAGAAGGGCAAGAGGGCAAGAGTCCTGGATGGTGCCACTAAGTGGCCAACCTTACCAACTCCACAGCCTGCCTGACCTCTGGACTCCAAGCGACGTGAGATAATAAATTTCCCAAGTACTTGCATCAGGAAGAGTCAGACTCTATTTCCCTTTCATCAGAAGCAGCCTGCCTGATGCAAAATGCAAATCCAAACTCAGGTCTGTCTGATGATCAAGTACGTACTCATTTCAAGAGTTTTCTAGTCCAAGAGATTGTCTCTCTGGGCATAACGTCTTGAAGGGTTTCCAATTTAACAGCTGCACTGGCCCTCCAGTCAGACTTGGATTAAATCCCAGGTCTGCCACTGACCTGGAAGCCTGGCATGCTGCCCTCCATGGGGTCTCAAAGAGTCAGACATGGCTGAGCAACTGATTTCTTCTTCTTTCTGTCACTGATGACCTGTGTGATCATGGGCAAATCTCCTGTCTTCTTTACACCTATCACCTCATCTGAAAAATGGGAATAGTATTAGTGCTGGCCACAAAGCATGCTTGAAGTCTAAAGTACAGTGAGTCCCCTGCCTATGAACGAGTTCCATCCAGAGAGCATGATTGTCAGTTCAATTTGTTTGTAAGTTCAACAGTTAGCCTAGGTACCCAATTAACACAATTGGCTTTATAGTACTGTACAGCTATAGGTTTATAATACTTTTTATATAAATAATACATAGCAAACACAAAAAATAAAGAAACGACTTTTAACCTGATGGTATAGCACTTGGGAATATACAGGAGTACAGTATGACAGCTAGCATACAAGGGCACATTCTCGTCTTTCAAAGCTTGTAACTTACAGGTTAAAATGTAGGGGACTTACTAGTAAGTGGTCATTTCTCATTAGCTCCCATGAGAGAATCACTGACTTTTGGTGCCTAGAGACTTTTCAGAATCCTTATGATATTTTGAATAAAGTGATTTTATTTTTACCAGCATATCAAATCTGTGTCAAAATTAAAATATGGCATTTCTTTAATGTTTGCCCTTACCTGAGCTTTTGGCTTTTTAATTAGTGACTGCCCTAATTCTTTTTCGGAAAAAAAAAAAGTATAACATCATTAAAGAAACTATTTTAAATGTCACCTTTCATACCACACTACCTAATTATTTTCAATCTTTGATATTACCTCTTGCACATAGTATTTACATATCCACAATTATAGTAAGCATTCTACTTTGCTGTTATTTTTACTTAAATTACAGCACATTTCTCCATTTTTCTACATGTTCTTTGTAATTATTCATTTTAATAGTTTTATAATATTGATATAGCAAAACTGACTAAACATTCTCCTACCACTGATATTTTTACATCAATGTTTACTTTTATCTTAAAGTCGATGTAGCAGTGAATATTTTTGTTTACACATTCTTTGGTTTCTGTGCATTATTTCCTTAAGCAAAATTTCTAGAGACAGAATTACTGGGTCTAAAGGCATTTATTATCTTTATGTCTCCTCTATGTAACTCCTTCCCAAAGGATTATTCAACTTCGCAATTGTAAATTTTATCTTAACTAGTCAAGACTGGAACTGAGTTCCTCTAATCAGTTAGTTGGTCTGAAATGCCACAGATGTCTTTTACTTTGAGGAAACCAGTATTTTGATTGCCCTGTCATGGGTTTCAAGCTTTAAAAGTCAAGTTCTGCTTTCTTGCTTTTAAAGTTCCCCCACAAACCAATCAGGTTTATCTTTCATAGACCTTGAACTTTTAAAAGACTGTCTGCTTTTATCTCCTTGTCTCTCTTCAGGAATCTCATTGGATTGATGTAGACCCCCCAGGATGCATAAATGGCTCAAGAATACCATTTTAATAGGATGATCAAGCCCAACTTTATACTTCCTGCTAGAGACACATGTTCAGTCTGGGAGCAAAATGGTATAATTATTCCATCCAGATGGAACAAGACTGATTTCCTTTGGCAAAAGGCCAGGTCCTTGGAAACCTACTGACCACTTTACAAACATCTGGAACACTCACTGGTCAAGTAACTAAGAAAAACGCACCCTGTGCAAAGCTTAATGCAGACTGTCCTTACTCCTCCATATAGCAAAACTAACTATCCTCTTTTCCCTCAGAGCAACCCAAAGTGTGTTTGGCTTCCAGGAGGAGCCTCTTGCGGGTAAAGAAAGCTGGTGTATTTTACTTGACTCATGGGCAGATGCCTCTAAGTCATAGGTAAAGTGGTTAGAACAGCCCTGGATGTTCCTAAAGGGACTTTGTCTAGCCTGCTGTGAGGTCTTCCCACCTTCTCATGTTTTCTCGCAACCATAAACCCAAATCCAAATGCAGGTACTAAAACGCAAGGCACTGTGATCAGGTTCTAAAGAAACCATGTGGAAGGCAGAGAGCGTGCTCATGTTCGTGTTAACTCCAGATTATCATAGACATGAAACACAACTTTTAAAAGTTCTGGACCTGCTCAGTGTTAGGTGGCAGTGTATATGCACGGCTGAGTCCCTTTGCTGTCCACCTGAAACTATCACAACAGTGTTAATCGGCTGTACTCCAACACAAAATAAAAAGTTAAAAAAGAAATGAATGAATAAATAAAAGTTCTGGGATAATTCCAGAAATATGTCTAAAGATCCTACTGGAGTGACAAACCCCAGATGAAGAAACACGTGGAGTACAAATGTCTAGAGGTTTTTTCTGTAAAAGGCCAGATAATAAAGATTTTAGGATTCGTGGGCAGTATGGTCTTTGTCACAGCTATTTAGCTCTTTCAGCGCAAAAGCAGTCACAGACAATGTTAAACAGATGGATACAGTCGTGTTTCAATAAAATGTTATTAACAAAAAGAAGTACAAGATTTGACCCAAGGGCCCTAATGCCAACCCCTGAAGTAGTGTGTGAATAATATAATGAAGACTGCCTATCAGCTCTGTAATTTCACTATTTGCAATTTGTATTTGCAAGCCCACATGTTCATTTCATCTGTGCCTGAATTTATAATGTCATGGGATTTAAGACGTGGAGTGTTGGTTCATTCATTATAACATATAAGGGTTTTTTTGTTTTTTTGACCGCTTTCTATACGCTGGATACACTACAGTTCTGCCCTTAATTAGCCTTATCTCTGTTAATATGACCCAAGACTTAATTTTTTGATGAAGATTTCCATTTTTAATTAAAAAAAATAAATATCAGACAGTCGCAGGCAGTATAAGTCAATGTTCTAGAACATCTAATGAACAACTGGATTGAGCCTCTCCTTTGAGTTCAGAGCAGGGTGCTTTGAACAACTTCTCCAGGGATCAGTTGAAGGCAGGGAAGCTGCCTGATGAGGTGGAGCACACTGAGCTCAGAGCTAGTACTGGTTCTGCAAATATTTAGCTGTGTGACCTCTTCTTGGGCAAGTCGTCTTATTTCTTTGAGACTCGGTTTCCCCTTCTACAAACAAGAAATTCAGATGAGATGAATAGGGTCAGAGGAGTCCTTAATCTGCTCAGATTTTGAATATTTCAAGTTTTGTGTCAACCAATCTAGGCTGAGAGGCTTCCATTATGTCAGAAAACAAGCAATTTGAGGTCTGCTCCTTCTGGGGCTTATGTATATACCCTATGAAGGTCCCTCACTCTAGTTTCCCCCCAAATTAGGACACTGCAGGAAATGGCAACCCACTCCAGTATTCTTGCCTGGAAAACTCCATGGACAGAGGAAACTGGTGGGCTACAATCCATAGGGTCACAAAGAGTTAGACATGACTAAGCATTTGTGCATGTGACATTCATACTGGGGACCACAAAGATTATGAAAAGCTTCCTGACTTAAAAGCTTTCCACCCAATGTGGAAACCAGGCATGCAGCTGCTAACTGTAACCCAAGGCAGAGTGAAATCAGAGAGAGACTGTGGGGTCATGGGAAGAGGAGGCACTGATTCTGACAAAAAGAAGACACAGCTCAATGAGCCTCATGGATTGGAGCAGATTTTAAGAAACAGTGAAGAGCGGGGATTAGAACGCTTTGCTAATAGAGGGCAATTGAAATGGGGAAATACAGTGGACAGTGGATACCTCATCCCAGAGCCTTCATTCAAAGTAATATCACTCTGTGAATAAATTTTTTCATTGGATCGTGTTTCTGTTTATACCAATCTCAAATGGTTTATCAACAGTATTACAGAAAATACACAATGAGGACTTTTCATTAAATACTAACTCTTTAAACTTTGAGCGTGGCATTTTGATTTACACTTCTCAATTGTTTGGTCCTTCACAACCATATATCCATGGTTTAAAATAACCTCAGGTTAAAATGGGAGAGTAGTGACTATGGTAAATGCGATGACTCAAACTAATCAAAGAAATCATGTTGACAAGAATGAAAAATATAGATACATGGATATATTATTAAGCCAAATATTAGTCATTTAGTTTCAGCAAAATATCACCCAACATATGAAACAAATGCTATCAGTTCAAAAGCTATCAATATTTTTGTCTTGCTTATATTTAGTTAGTAGATTTTCAATGATTGTGTAATGAATATAAGCATATAGAATATTTGTATGTCTTTATGTAACTCTATAGAAAAATAATTTGTCAACACTTGAAGTCTAAGAAAACTTCATTTAAAGATATTCATTACTCAAGCTTTCTAAATATCACATTTAATGAACTTGAAGTTTATTTTTTCATATATCAAATTGAGATGATAATTGTTTATTTTGCAAGGTTATTTTAGAGGGTGAAAACAGATAACAGTTGAAAAAGATATGGAAAGCATAAAATGCTACATAAAATCCAGGAGATAAAACAGTATTTATTACAAGACACAAGGAAAAACCAAAACAGCTGCCTGATAGCTAGCTCTGGGCCTCCACATTCAGGGCTCTTGGCAGCACTGTTTTTATAGGTAAAGAGCAATGTCTCAGAACTTAGCTGTGTTCCTTGGAGATCCCTACACACACAGCAGAACTCCTTCTGCCTGACTGCATCGTTATCCCTGTAAATACATGGATACTCACAAGTTTATCCAGGGCTCCTCTAGAATCATGGGAACACAACTCAGCCCACAGTAAATGCAGCTGCTAAATCATGAATCTGAAGTTTTGAGGAATGTCTGCAAACAGCTGATGACAGAACGCATCTTGAAATTTAAGCTGGAAAATCTATGGACTGGAGCAGATGGACAAGATTTTCTATAGTACATTCTTTAGCATCAAAGGATCCAAAGGGCATGCATCTCATAAAACTGTCAACCCAGCCTAGGATCAGGGATGTTAGTTCAGGCAGGACTCATTCAACAGATGTCTCTCCAACTGAGGACAGTGATGGAAAATCAAAATTCTTGACTGTCAATTGCACTATCTGTCTCTGACTCTTCTGTATGTATATCCCCGGAGAAAGAACTAGGTCTCTGTTTTTCCCAGGACTACTGTTTCTTGGGTACTCTGCCTTTTTGTTCTGCATTCCTTCCCTTCTCTTAAAATCATTAATTATTGAGACCTGCTCAAGGGCAAGCATTTAGGCCAGGCTTAGATCACAAAATGGCTCAGGCCAAAAATGGCTTACCTTACATCAAGAAAGACATGTCTGGTTCTCTTTCTCTGGGGTCTCCCTCAACCTGTCCACTTACAAGTGCAATAAAGCTGAAACTCTGCCCAGGAGATCAAGCCTACCTCCTTTGTCAGAACCTAGACAAGCCCTGACAGCAAATGTCCGGCCCTCAAAGGTTCCCCCAGTTCTGGAGAGGTCCTGGCTGGGGTCCATTGTGGGCCTGCCCAGGTCATATCCACAGGACCCCTGGAAGGTCACCTCCTTTTCAAAGAAGATCCCTCTTGAGTATCCCTGGAACCTAGTTTCCCCAGATGGCTCAAGCCTTTGCCTTTTCCCTTCACTCTTTGGCCTGTTAAACTGCAAATTCCCTGGGAGGAAGCCGGGCAGGGGGGAGGAAGTTCTGTTTAAAGCTCTTATTGCTGTTTTCACTTTAAGATAAATGCATTTCAGGCTGAGTGAAGCAAGTCAGACAGAGAAGGAGAAATATCCTATGACGTCACTTATATGTGGAATTTTAAAAGAGACAATACAAATGAACTCATTTACAAAACAGGAGCAGACTTACAGACTTAGAGAATAAATGTATGGCTCCTGGGGTGAGTTGGGGGAAGGATGAGGGGGTGGGGCGGCGGTGAGCAATAGTTGGGGAGTTTGGGATGGACATGTACACATTGCTACATTTAGAGGGGATAACCAACAAGGACCTACTGTAGAGCACAGGGAACTCTGCTCAGTGTTATGTGGCAGCCTGGACGGGCGGGGAGTTTGGAGGAGAATGGATACACGTGTATGTATGGCTGGGTCCATTTGCTGTTCACCTAAAACTCAGAATACTGTTAAATCGCGCGCTAAGTCACTATGCATGCTCAGTCACTTCAGCTGTGTCTAACTCTGTTCAACCCCATGGACCATAGCCAACCAGGCTCCGCTGTCCATGGGATTCTCCAGGCAGGAATACTGGAGTAGGTTGCCATGCCCTCCTCCAGAGGATCTTCCCAACTCAAGGATCGAACTGGGGTCTCCTGTGGCTCCTGCATTGCAGGCAGATTCTTTACCTCTGGGCCACCTGGGAAACCCTAATCAGCTATGGTTGGTTGTATATGCTCAGTCATGTCCAACTCTTTGCAACCCTAAATACTGCAGCCTGCCAGGCTCCTCTGTCTATGGGATTTTCCAGGCAAGAATACTGGAGTGGGAAATCGGCTATACTCCAATACAAAATAAAATTTTTTTTAAAAGATAAGTACATTTCATAATCTTTTGTGGGAATAGCTTTTTTGGGAAAACACATGGAGATTGGAACTTGCATACTCCCTAAGAGCAAAGAAACATGTTCCGGGGAAAGGGGGAGTGGAGAGGAGAAAACAGAGCAGGAGTTGACCATTCCTTGAGCCTGGACCCTCAGTTCTGTTTGCTGCAGATTTGGAGTTATCTCTAGGAGGGTGGCCATTGCAGCCATGAAATTAAAAGACACTTACTCCTTGAAAGGAAAGTTATGACCAACCTAGATAGCATATTAAAAAGCAGAGATATTACTTTGCCAACAAAAGTCCATCTAGTCAAGGCTATGGTTTTTCCAGTGGTCATGTATGGATGTGAGAGTTGGACTGTGAAGAAAGCTGAGCACCAAAGAATTGATGCTTTTGAACTGTGGTGTTGGAGAAGACTCTTGAGAGTCCCTTGGACTGCAAGGAGATCCAACCAGTCTATTCTAAAGGAGACCAGTCCTGGGTGTTCATTGGAAGGACTGATGCTGAGTATGAAATTTCAATACTTTGGCCACCTCATGCAAAGAGCTGACTCATTGGAAAAGACCCTGATGCTGGGAGGGATTGGGGGCAGGAGGAGAAGGGGACGACAGAGGATGAGATGGCTGGATGGCATCACCGACTCAATGCACATGAGTTTTGGGTGAACTCCGGGAGCTGGTGATGGGCAAGGAGGCCTGGCGTGCTGCAATTCATGGGGTCGCAAAGAGTCAGACACGACTGAGCAACTGAACTGACTAGGAGGGTGGAGGTAAGTAACAGAAAGCTGCTCAGCTAAGCTCAGCAGGCAAGAAGTATAATCAAAGGCTGTTGTGGTGGGGTGGGAAATGGGGAGGGGGATCTGGAGGAGGGTGAGTAGCCTGGGAAGCTGAGTACAGAGCCAAGAGCCCATCATAGGAATGATACAATTAGGAACCTAGCTTTGCAGAGTCAAAGAAAGCTCCTAGAACCCTGAATACATTCCCCACTGCTGCCTCCACTCAGGACAAGCTACAAGGGAGAATTCTCCAGAAAGAGGATGGAGTGCTGAGTGTTTGGAGGAGAATGGATACATGTGTATGTATGGCTGGGTCCATTTGCTGGTCACCTAAAACTCAGAATATTGTTAAATAGGCTACGCGTGCTAAGTCACTATGCATGCTCAGTCACTTCAGCTGTGTCTGACTCTGTTCAACCCCATGGACCATAGCCAACCAGGCTCCGCTGTCCATGGGATTCTCCAGGCAGGAATACTGAAGTGGGTTGCCATGCCCTCCTCCAGGGAATATTCCAGACCCAGGGATCGAACTCAAGTCTCCATCACTGCAGATTCTTTACTGGCTGAGCCACGAGGAAGAGAAAGAGCTTTACTGGAGAAAGGCTTCACCCTCCAACCGGAATTAGATGGATTCTAAACCCCAGCTCCAGTATGAGGCCCCAGAGATGCCGTAGATTTTGATTCAGGCAGACCGGAACTCACATCTTGGCTTTGCCACTTACTGGCTGCATGACCCTGGGTAAATGATTTCATGGGGCAGGGCCTCAATTTTATCACCCATTAAATAGGGATGACTTCCCCCTCTTACAGTGTATTGAGTTGACCAAAGAGTTCATTCGAGTTTTTTTATAAGATGGGACAGAAAAATCCAAAGGAACCTTCTGGCCGATCCAATAGTTTGGGTGAGTGTTACAGAAGAAGAAATGTAAACCAGCTGGCCCAGAGGACGAATTCCATAAATGCTCCCAGGTTTCGAAACGTCCTTGACTCATCACATCTCTGACTCGGAGCCCAGGGAGCACAGCCACAGTGGTGGAAAGGTGTTTATTTCACGAAGGGAGGGAGACCAAGTCCACGCCAGCATTGCTGCTGCAGGGAGGTTAGATGCGGGGCCAAACAGCACACAAGTGGACGGTACGACAGCCCAATGAACACACAGCCCAGCGGCCTGCTGAAGCCGGGAGCCATGCGCCTGCCCACCACACACACACACACTCTGCCCACCTGAGCTGAGGGGACGCCACGCCAAGGGACGTGCTTCTCTGGAGCTGCCCATGTGAAACTGACAGTCTGAGAGCCAGAAACAGAAGCAAGCAAGGACTACAGACCTGACCCAGTGCAGCATCTCTCACTACTCGAACCAAACCAAGTGTTTGCTTAAGTTTGTAATCCAGAAAATGTATTCTCTTCTAAATGAAAAGAAACTGGAGAGGGAGGTCTTAGAAAAAGAAAACAGGCTCCCTTTCACATTTTTCTCGCAGGATTAAAGTCTGAACATTAGACAACATAGTAAAGCTAACCTTGCATAAGCCCCTCAAAATCCTTCCCAGGTGGAGCACGTTTGGAGAGAAAATTGTGTCCAAGACCATCTTCGACTCACCTCATGTTTGAGAACATGGTGATCAAACCCCAACATTGGAGTTGGACAAAATATTTGTATGTCTGCAGTTTTTAACAAGAGTCCTGATTGCAAATATTCCATGCCGTTGCCCCACAGACAAATATTTGCCCAGGTTATAAATTTGAATTTAGAAAAATGTGGCCGGGCAGACATAGGCCCGCTGTGTTAGGAGGCCCTGTCAGTCCTGGCTTTGACGGTTGATCCTGAAAAGGGCCTTAGAGCGTGTCCTGGAGGTGCAATCAGAAAGCCAACACTTGCCTTGAAGGGAGTCACTGGATGTTTCCTCCTTCACAAAGCGCTGAACACACACATAATGCCAGGGTGGGCTCCCTAGAGGGATGAGATGAGAGAAGGGAGGGGGGCTCAAGAAGGAGGGAATATACATAATTACAGCTGATTCACGTTGATGTACACCAGAAACCAATGCAACATTGTAAAGCGATTATCCTCCAATTAAAAAAAATAGAAATCAGCCATATAAAAAATAGTAATAAGTAAACATACAGATGCTGTCCATTGGCATGCCAAGAGTTACGGGGCCCTTGGAAAATTTTTCCAACAGATTAAGTCTCTTGGAACATTTAGTAGCTGTTTTCCCCTTGGTTTTAATGTTTTGTTTCTCAATTCCCATACCGGCCTGCTGGGGTTTGTTATGGGGAATTAGAGAGGGTATATTTGATCCAGGATATATTTGAGCCAAATAGAAACATAGAAATGCCCCTGTACACCCTGAGAAATCGAGGTTCAAATGTTTAAATACCAGCAGGACTGACAGACATTCAGCCCCTACAGCTTGAATGAGGATTAGCTACTGGGGTAGCCACCTGTCTAAAGCACTCCCTTACAAGTTTCGATTATCTTTGTGGTGATTGTTGTCCAGTCACGTCCAACTCTTTGTGACCCCATGGACTGAAGCATGCTAGGCTTCCCTGTCCTCCACTATCTCCTGGAGTTTGCTCAAATTCATGTGCACTGAGTCACTGATGCCATCTAACCATCTCATCCACGGTCGCCCCCTTCTCCTCCTGCTTTCAATCTTTCCCAGCATCAGGGTCTTTTCTAATGAGTCGGCTCTTTGCATCAGGTGACCACAAGTATTGGAGCTTCAGCGTCAGTCCTTCCAATGAATATTCAGGGTTGATTACCTTTAGGATTGACTGGTTTGATCTCCTTGCTGTCCAAAGGACTCCCAAGAGTCTTCTCTGGCACCACAATTCAAAAGCGTCAATTCTTCAGTGCTCAGCCTTCTTTATGGGCCAGCTCTCACATCGGTACATAATCACTGGAAAAACCATAGCTTTGACTATATGGACCTTCAGTGGCAAAGTGATGTCTCTGCTTTTTATTTATTTCATGGCAATACCATTGCCTATTTCTTTCTTTTTAAACAAACTTATTTACATGTTTATTTATTGGCTGCATTGGGTTGTTGCTGCACCTTGGCTTTCTCTAGTTGCAGAGTGGGGGCTACTCTCTAGCGGCAGTTCGTGGACTTGACATTGCAGCGGCTTCTCTTGTTTGCCTGTTCAGTAGGTTGCAGCACATGGGCTTAGTTGCCCCAAGGCATATGGGATCTTCTTGGACTGGGAATGAAACCCATGATGCCTGCATTCGAAGGTGAATTCTTAAGCACTGGACCACCAGGGAAGTCCCACTGTTGCCTATTTCTTTGAGACATTGATCCTTTAGCAAAACTTCACTCACAAGTACAAATTACTCAATTTTTAAACTCAAAAGTTTACTTAGTTCTGCTTCATTAAGAACTATTTACTTAACTTCTATTTTTACTTTCTTGTATAAATGACTTAACCTTCATTTGAAATATCATTTAGAATTTCTTTAAGTATTTGAGGAGGATGCTGCCTTCAGGTATGTTGACCAGCAAAAAGATAAAAAAACAAAGAGAGTGAAGAAGGGTTCTTTACCTGGAGCATAAAGCCCCCTTTCCCCAAGCCTTGACATTTTATTTTAAAGTGACTTTACCATTCTCCCAAATCATCCCACCCTTGGCAGATTCATGTCAATGTACGGCAAAACCAATACAGTATTGTAAAGTAAAATAAAAAATAAATAAATAAATTGACTTTACCATCCTGGCCTCAACTGGTTACTTAGCAACTGTTCTTATCAACGATTCTGGTTTTCTCCTGATTGCCTTGTAAGAGAATAATACCTTTGGTACCTTCTATTTCTTCTCATCCAGACATAATAAGGAACAGTTTTATAAAAGGTCACCCACAGGAATTATAGTTTACTTTGTAAGCACCGCAACTCACCAGCATACAACTAGGGTTGGAAGATATGTAATTAGCGTTGTGCTTCCAACAGTGAATGTTAAACATTTATGTGCATCAGAATCTCCTGGGGAACTTCCTAAAAGTCCAAAGATCCAGACCCTATCGGATTTCAAAGAGCCAGAGGCTCTATATTCTTTTGGAACACATCTATGTTGGAGAATCACTACCAGACCCTGCACACACTTGGAACCAGGATAATCAGCCCTAGTAGGCAAGAGCCCATCCACCAGTACCCATCAAAATCAGGTCAATGCCTGACCTTTCACAAAGGTACTAAGGAGATCTCTCCAATGCTTAATCACAACCATGGACCCAGAGCAATCAAGCTCTTAGAGGTTCTGCATCTGCTCTTGTAAGCATTGTGCTGCGTCATCTCTCCGAGGAAGTGCAATCTACCAGAACATCAGAGAGAGAAAGGCAAGCCACGCTAAGGGGAAAACAAGGCCCGTGTCTGGCTTTCTCCAAAACTGGGATTTCAGTTAGCTAGTAAAACTCACTCTGCAATCACAGGGCTGTGACAGACTAAAATTCATTGTAAAAAAAAAAAGGAAAAAATGTTGGCATTTCTATCCCCGGAGACCTTAGCAGCTTATTAAGCCCTCTCTCTGGAGGGGTTTAAAGCACAGATCTGGTTGGGCATCCATGACTTGAAATTCTTGGACCTTCAGAGAGAATCATCAGGCTGCTTCCTGGAAGGGCTTAGAACAGTTTCTCCATCCTACAGCACTCAGTCAAATGGACTGATATGAGTGATATGCAACTTCTCCAGACACAACCAAAAAAAGAAAAAAAGAAAATGTGGAGAAAGACCATGAAAGCAGAAAATACTCCAGACTAGAAGAGCCTGGTGGGATACAGTCCATGGGATCACAAAGAGTCAGATACGACTGAGCAACTGACACACATACATATAATTGATTCGAATTGTTGTAAAGCAGAAACCAACACAACATTGTAAAATAATTATCTTTCAATTAAAAAAAAAAAAGTGGTTACCAGTGGGGAGAGGCAAGGATGGAGGAGCAAAGTAGGGGCAGCGGATTGAGAGGCACAAACTACTATGTATATAAAAAAAAAATAAGCTACAAGGATATCTTACAGCACAGGGAATATAGCCAATGTTTTATAAGAACTATAAATGGGACATAACATTTAAAAACTGTGAATCACTCTGCTGTACACTTGAAACTTATATAAGATTGTATATCAACTGTACCTCAATTAAAATAATTGAGGGTCCTCAAAAAACTAAAAATAGAGTTACCATGTGATCCAGCAATCTCATTCCTGGGCATATGACTGGACAAAATTATATTCAAAAAGATACATTTTCCCGTATGTTCATAGCAGCACTATTCACAATAGCCAACAAATGGAAGCACCCTAAATGTATGCTGACAGGTGGATGGATAAAAAAGATGTAGTACATATAGACAGTGGAATACTACTCAGCCAGAAAAAAGATTAAAATAATGCCATTTGCATTAAAGGCAAAAAGGCCTAAAGGTAAAAAGGATGGACCTGGAGATTAACAAACCAAGTGAAGTAAGTCAGACAGAAAAAGAAAAGTATCGTATGATATTGTTTATATGTAGAATCACTTAAAAATAATACAGATGAATGTATTTACAAGACAGAAACAGACTTACAGACTTAGAAAACAAACTTATGGCTACCAATGGGGAGGAGGAATAGATTGGGAATTTGGGATTAACATATCCACATTACTATATTTAAATTAGACAACCAACAAGGACCTACAGTATAGCATAGGGAACTGTACTCAATATTCTGCACTAACCTAAATGGGGAAAGAATTTGAAAAAGAATAGATACATATATACATAAAACTGAATCACTTCGCTGTACACCAGAAACTAACACAACATGATAACTCAACTATACTGCAATGTAAAATACAAAAAATCTTTTTAATTGTTCTCTACCTCAATTCAAAAAATTACTTAATTTTTTTAAGTTTACTAAACCATGGTTTTAAGTGATGTGCTTAGAAAACAAACGTCATTCTTCCTGCAGTTGAAAAGATCCATGGGGCACACAGACCACAAGGCTTGGGTTCCCAGCAGAAGCACATCTCAGCCTCACTGGCACATTGACAAGTCACAGGAAACAGAATTTTCTAGAACAGCCCAGAAAGGATGCTAGAGACCCTGGCAAGTCACAGAGGAGCTACTCTAGACTTCATTTCCAAAATATCCAGGAGTCCCTTACATACACACCCATCCTGAAGTCATAGCTTCTTACTAAGGACTCTCGAGGTTTATATTTTGCACAACAAAAATTAAGCTTTACAGTAAAGTCTAAAGGTGGTCATCTTGAGCAAGTGACACCTCTCTAAGCATTATTGCTTGCTGTTTCACAATTAAAGAAGAAAGGATGATGGACAAATGGAAGACTGCACATCATAGAGTAGAAGGGACGAGCTTTGGGCTCCACGCACCTTTCACCTGTGAGGCCTCAGGAACAGTGTGCTAATGTGTCCAGACCCTAGTTTCCTCATCCATAAAATGTGGAGAGTAAATGTATCCCACGTATCCCCTCTTCATGTTGCTGGGAGGGTTAAATTCAATGAGATTCTGCTTGGAGTACAGCAGTCCCACCAAGAAAGTTTTCAGCAAGTAACAGCTGTCATTTTGGATCTAGAAGGAAACAAGATTGCTCACATTAGGCAAAATTCTCAAGTCACTGAATAGTTGGTCATTGTAAGAAAGAATGTGGAGGTGTGGAAGGTGGTCGAGGTAACCTGCCTGTTCTCGCTTCTAAAAATTAAATGTACAAAGGATTTAATCAATTCTGTATTGAACTTATGATCTACAAGCCCAGGACTGGGGCATCAATGAAAGAAAGTGAAAGTGTTAGTCACTCAGTTGGGTCTGACTCTTTGTGATCCCATGGACTACTGTAACCCACCAGGCTCCTCTGTCCATGGAATTCTCCAGGCAAGAATACTGGAGTGGGTTGCCATTTCCTACTCCAGGGGATCTTCCTCTGGCATACTTTACTTTCCAGATCCTTATTTAATTCTCTGGCTTCTTCTTCTTCTTCTTCTTCTTTTTTTTTTCCACTTTCACTGGTGGCTCAGACAGTAAAGGATCTGCCTGACGTGTGGGAGATCTGGGTTCCATTCCTGGGTCAAGAAGAGAGTGAAGAGAATGCATGTGTTCAGTTGTGTCTGACTCTTCACAACCCCGTGGACTGTAGCCCACCAGGCTCCTTTGTCCATGGATTTCCCAGGCAAGAATACTGGGGTGGGTTACAGTTTCTTTCTCTAGGGGATCTTCCTGACCCAGGGATCAAACCCAGCTCTCCTGCCTTGCAGGCATATTCTTTGCAGCTAAGCCACCACAAGGGTCCTTAAAAGCAGGAGAGGGAGGACAGAGATCAGAGTGATATGACACGAGAAAGACTTGACCTGCGCTTTCTGGCTTTGAGGTTAGAGGAAGGGGCCGCCATCCAAGGAACGCAAGCAGCCTCTAGAAGCTGGAAAGGGCAAGGAAGCAGATTCTCCTCTGGAGCCTCGAGGAAAGAACACTGCCCTGTCGACATCTCAATTGTAGCCCATGAGACCTGTGTCATTCTCCTTTCCTACGGAAAAGGAAAATAATCAACTCGTGTTGCTTAAGCCACTAAATCTGTGGTCATTTGTTATAGCGACAATAGAAACAAATACAACTCTTGCCATAAGCATTGGTGACTTTCATGTTACATGGGGTAGACAGTCTATCCAATATCCTTCAGTCCCTCAGTTCCCTGTGTTTCCCTCTTCCAAAGGTCTCATTCCCATGCTCTTGTCTTTTCCTCAAACCTTTCTGTAATCTCATCCTTAAGCATCCCACTCTCCAAACACCACTTTTCTTATCTTTCCCCCTTACTCCCCTAAGTCCAGAACTCAGGCTCCAAAAGTCCTCTGGTTTCATACCCCTATTCCCTTCCTAGTTGATGTGTCATTGGCCATAAATAGAGTCATCCCTTAAATGTCACCCCTATCATTTTTAAAAAATAGTTTTTTTATCGGCTGTTACATGTCTTAGTTGTGGTATGTGGGATCCTGTTCCCTGACCAGGGATCAAACCCAGGTTCAGTGCATTGGGATTGCAGAGTCTAAGGCACTGAACCACCAGAGAAGTCCTGATGTATCCCTATCATTTTTATTCTCCTTTCTTTCCTTCACATTCATTGTAAAATCCAAACCCTGAAAAGTTCAAACCACCCCCGCCACACACACACACACATCTACTCTCACCTATACCCAAGCATTTGAACTTGGCTGAAGAAAAACATTCTGTCAAGCTCCAGTCTCTATTTATTTATTTATTATTTTTATTTTTTGCTGCACTGGGTCTTCATTGCTGTGTGCAGGCTTTTTCTCATTGTGAGGAGAGAGGGCTACTCTCTAGTTGCTGGGCTGCTTTTTGAGGTAGCTTCTCTTGTTGCAAAGCATGGGCCCAAGGGTGTGCAGGCTCAGTAGTTGTGGCACAAGGGCTTCGTTGTTCCGTGGCATGTGAGATCTTAGTTCTTGAACCAGGGATTGTACCATGTCCCTTTCACTGGCAGGCAGATTCTTAACCTCTGGACCACCAGGGTAGCTCCTCAGTTTAAATTTATGATTACTATTCTCAAGAGGACCCTCAGGGTTGTCAGGCAGTCCTATCTCATTCCTCTCCATTCACTCTCTCATTTCCCTGGGTACATATTTCATACCTGAACACCGAGCCATCACCTCTAACAGGAAGCCCTCCTGATTTCTTCCCTGGCCACCCCAAGACTGGATGAAGAACCTATTCTCGGGTCTTTTAATATACTGTGCATGAAAAAAGACCAGTAAGATGGCAGAGGAATAGGATGGGGAGACCACTTTCTCCCCCACAAATTCATCAAAAGAACATTTAAATGCTGAGTAAAGTTCACAAAACAACTTCTGAATGCCGGCAGAGAACATCAGGCACCCAGAAAAGCAGCTCATTGTCTTCGAAAAGAGGTAGGTAAAAATATAAAAGACAAAAAAAAAAGAGACAAAAGAGGTAGGGAGGGAGCTCTGTCCCGGGAAGGGAGTCTTAAAAAGAGAAGTTTCCAAACACCCGGAAACACTCTCACTGCAGAGTCTGTGGCGAGCCTTGGAAGCACAGAGGGCAACATAACAGGGAGGGAAAACAAATAAATAATTAAAACCCACAGATTATGAGCCCAATGGTAACATCCCCAGCGAAGAAGCAGCGCAGACACCTGCATCCGCCACTGGCAAGCAGGGGCTGGGCAGGGAGGCGCGGGCTGCATTGCTTTTTAAGGATTGGGCCCGAATGCCCCAAGGGTAACCAGAGCGAACCAACTTGGGCTAGCAAACCAGACTGTGGGATAGCTACCACGTGAAAAGCTCTAACATAAGACACCGCCAGGACTGCACACGGAACAAAGGATGGAACAGAATTAGCCGGCTGCAGACCATCCCCCTCCAGTGACAGGCAGCCAGAGCCGGAAGGGCCGGAAGGGGGCATCAGCAGCCCCAGAGAGACATTAACTACCAAACTGCAAACAGGCTTCTTTGCTAACTAAGACTTCTTGGGGCTCTGGACAGGCATCATCCGCCTGAGAAGGGGCGCCAGCTGTACACCCAGAAAACTGGGCAGCAGGCACGGGAGAGGCGATAAGTCGCAGCGACCACGCTCGCCAAACACCTGAGCTACCTGGACCTGGGAAGGGCACAAAACGCAGGCCCAACCGAGCCTGAGCCTCTGAGGACTACCTGAGTGCCCGAGCCTGAGCGGCTTAGACCGGGGAGGTGCATGCAGCCCAGGGCTGGCCTCAGACGGTTCCCAGAGGAGCAACCTAGATCCTGAGCTATGTGCAAGGCCCAATGTGGCTGAGACACAGCGAGCACATGCCAATGTTATTTGTTTGCAGCGTCCCTCCGTCCCCACAGTGCGACTGAACAAGTGAGCTTAAAAAAAGTGTCTACCACCGCCCTCCGTGTGTCAGGACAGAAATCAGACACTGAAGAGACCAGCAAACAGAGGAAGCTAAAACAGAGGGAACTGCCTTGGAAGTGACAGGTGCCTTGGAAGTGACAGATTAAAACCCTGTCGTTAGTACCGACTACATAGGAAGGGGCCTATAGATCTTGAGAAATATAAGCCGGACCAAAGAACTATGCGAAAATGAACTGACCCCACACTGCCCACAACAACACCAGAGAAAGTCCTAGATATATCTTTACTATTTTTACGATCATTCATTTTTTTTTCTTTTCTTTTTCTTCTTTTTTTTTAACTTTTTGAAAATTTTAAGTCCTCTATTACTCCTTTAATTTTCATTTTTATAACCTACTATAACTTTTCAAAAAAGAAGACCCTATTTTTAAAGCAAACTTCATATATACATTTTTTAAAATAAGTCTTGTGACTTTGTGTTTTTCTTCTTCTTCTTCTTTTCTTTAATATTGTATTTTTGAAAATCCAACCTTTACTCTAGATTTTTAATCTTTGCTTTTTGGTATTTGTTATCAATTTTGTACCTTCAAAAACCCAATCTTCAGTACCCATTTTTACTTGAGAGCGAGATTACTGGCTTGACTGCTCTCTCCTTTGGACTCTCCTTTTTCTCCACCAGGTCACCTCTGTCTCCTCCCTCCCCCTTCTCTTCTCTACCCAACTCTGTGAATCTCTGTGTGTTTCAGACGGTGGAGAACACTTAGGGAACTGATTACTGGCTGGATCTGTCTCTCTCCTTTTCATTCCCCCCTTTTATCCTTCTGGCCACCTCTGTCTCCTTCCTCCCTCTTCTCTTCTCTGTGTAACTCCGTGAACATCTCTGAGTAGTCCAGACTGTGGAGTGCACATAAGGAAGTGATTACTGGCTAGCTTGCTCTCTCCTCTTTTGATTCCACTTCATCTCATTTGGGTCACCTCTAACTCCCTCCTCCCTCTTCTCTTCTCCATGTAACTCTGTGAACCTCTCTGGGTGTCCCTCACTGTGGAGGAACTTTTCATCTTTAACCTAGATGTTTTATCACCGGTGCTGTATAGAAGGAGAAGTCTTGAGACTACTGTAAAACTAAGACTGAAAACCAGAAGCAGGAGGCTTACATCTTAATCCTGAGAACATCAGAGAACTCCTAACTCCAGGGAACATTAATCGATAGAAGCTCATCAAATGCCTCCATACCTACACTGAAACCAAGCACCACCCAAGGGCCAACAAGTTCCAGAGCAAGACATACCATGCAAATTCTCCAGCAACATAGGAACACAGCCCTGAGCTTCAATATACAGGCTGCCCAAAGTTACTCCAAAACCACTGACATCTCATAACTCATTGCTGGACACTTCATTGCACTCCAGAGAGAAGAAATCCAGCTCAACCCACCAGAACACTGACACAAGCTTCCCTAACCAAGAAACCTTGACAAGCCACTGATACAACCCCACCCACAGTGAGGAAACTCCACAATAAAGAGAACTCCACAAACTGCCAGAATATAGAAAGGCCACCCAAAATGCAGCAATATAAACAAGATGAAGAGACAGAAGAATACCCAGCAGGTAAAGGAACAGGATAAATGCCCACCAAACCAAACAAAAGAGGAAGAGATAGGGAATCTACCTGATAAAGAATTCCAAATAATGATAGTGAAAATGATCCAAAATCTTGAAATAAAAATGGAATCACAGATAAATAGCCTGGAGACAAGGATTGAGAAAATGCAAGAAAAGTTTAACAAGGACCTAGAAGAAATAAAAAAGAGTCAATATATAATGAATAATGCAATAAATGAGATCAAAAACACTCTGCAGGCAACAAATAGTAGAATAACGGAGGCAGAAGATAGGATTAGTGAAATAGAAGATAGAATGGTAGAAATAAATGAATCAGAGAGGAAAAAAGAAAAACGAATTAAAAGAAATGAGGACAATATGAAACACTCCAACATTCGAATCATAGGAGTCAAAAGTTCATGAGAAAATACTTGAGGAGATAATAGTTGAAAACTTCCCTAAAATGGGGAAGGAAATAATCACCCAAGTCCAAGAAACCCAGAGAGTCCCAAACAGGATAAACCCCAAGGCAAAACACCCCAAGACACATATTAATCAAATTAACAAAGATCAAACACAAAGAACAAATAAAGCAGCAAGGGAAAAACAACAAATAACACACAAGGGGATTCCCATAAGGATAACAGCTGGTCTTTCAATAGAAACTCTTCAGGCCAGGAGGGAATGGCAAGACATACTTAAAGTGATGAAAGAAAATAACCTATAGCCCAGATTACTGTACCCAGCAAGGATCTAATTCAAATATGAAGGAGAAATCAAAAGCTTTACAGACAAGCAAAAGCTGAGAGAATTCAGCACCACCAAACCAGCTCTCCAACAAATGTTAAAGGATATTCTCCAGACAGGAAACACAAAAAGGGTGTATAAACCAGAACCCAAAACAATAAAGTAAATGGCAACGGGATCATACTTATCAATAATTACCTTAAATGTAAATGGGTTGAATGCCCCAACCAAAAGTCAAAGACTGGCTGAATGGATACAAAAACAAGACCCCTATATATGTTGTCTGCAAGAGACCCACCTCAAAACAAGGGACACATACAGACTGAAAGTGAAGGGCTGGAAAAAGATATATCATGCAAATAGAGACCAAAAGAAAGCAGGAGTAGCAATACTCATATCAGATAAAATGGACTTTAAAATAAAGGCTGTGAAAAGAGACAAAGACGGACACTACATAATGATCAAAGGATCAATCCAAGAAGAAGATATAACAATTATAAACGTATATGCACCCAACATAGGCGCACCGCAATATGCTAACAAGTATGAAAGGGGAAATTAACAATAACACAATAATAGTGGGAGACTTTAATACCCCACTCACACCTGTGGATAGATAAACTAAACAGAAAATTAACAAAGAAACACAAACTTTAAATGATACAATAGACCAGTTAGACCTAATTGATATCTATAGGACATTTCACCCCAAAACAATGAATTTCACCTTTTTCTCAAGTGCACACGGACCCTTCTCCAGGATAGATCACATCCTGGGCCATAAATCTAACCTTGGTAAATTCAAAAAAATTGAAATCATTCCAAGCATCTTTTCTGACCATAATGCATTAAGATTAGATCTCAATTACAACACATGGAGGCTGAACAACCCGCTGCTGAATAACCAACAAATCACAGAAGAAATCAAAATATGCATAGAAACAAATGAAAATAAAAACACAACAACCCAAAACCTGTGGGACACAATAAAAGCAGTGCTAAGGGGAAAGTTCATAGCAATACAGGCATACCTCAAGAAATAAGAAAAAAGTCAAATAAATAACCTAACTCTACACCTAAAGCAACTAGAAAAGGAAGAAATGGAGAATGCCAGGGTTAGTAGAAGAAAAGAAATCTTAAAAATTAGGGCAGAAATAAGTGGAAAAGCAACAAAAGAGACCATAGCAAAAATCAACAAAGCCAAAAGCTGGTTCTTTGAAAGGATAAATAAAATTGACAAACCATTAGCCAGACTCATCAAGAACCAAAGGGAGAAAAATCAAATCAATAAAATTAGAAATGAAAATGGAGAGATCACAACAGACAACACAGAAATACAAAGGATCATAAGAGACTACTATCAGCAATTATATGCCAATAAAATGGACAACGTGGAAGAAATGGACAAATTCTTAGAAAAGTACAACTTTCCAAAACTGAACCAGGAAGAAATAGAAAATCTTAACAGACCCATCACAAGCACGGAAATTGAAAATGTAATCAGAAATCTTCCAGCAAACAAAAGCCCAAGTCCAGATAGGTCCAGATGGCTTCACAGCTGAATTCCACCAAAAATTTAGAGAAGAGCTGACACCTATCCTACTCAAACTCTTCCAGAAAATTGCAGAGGTAGGTAAACTTCCAAACTCATTCTATGAGGCCACCATCACCCTAATACCAAAACCTGACAAAGATGCCACAAAAAAAGAAAACTACAGGCCAATATCACTGATGAACATAGATGCAAAAATCCTTAACAAAATTCTAGCAGTCAGAATCCAACAACACATTAAAAAGATCATACACCATGACCAAGTGGGCTTTATCCCAGGGATGCAAGGATTCTTCAATATCCACAAATCAATCAGTGTAATTCACCACATTAACAAATTGAAAAATAAAAGCCATATGATTATCTCAATAGATCAGAGAAAGCCTTTGACAAAATTCAATATCCATTTATGAGAAAAACTCTCCAGAAAGCAGGAATACAAGGAACATACCTCAACATAATAAAAGCTATATATGACAAACCCACAGCAAACATCATCCTCAATGGTGAAAAATTGTAAGCATTTCCCCTAAAGTCAGGAACAAGAGAAGGGCACCCGCTCTCACCACTACTATTCAACATAGTTCTGGAAGTTTTGGCCACAGATATCAGAGCAGAAAAAGAAACAAAATGAATCCAAATTGGAAAAGAAGAAGTAAAACTCTCACTGTTTGCAGATGACATGATCCTCTACATAGAAAACCCTAAAGACTCCACCAGAAAATTACAAGAGCTAATCAAAGAAAATAATAAAGTTTTAGGATATAAAATCAATATACAGAAATCCCTTGCATTCTTATACACTAATAATGAGAAAGTAGAAAAAGAAATTAAGGAAACAATTCCATTCACCATTGCAATGAAAAGAATAAAATACTTAGGAATATATCTACCTAAAGAAACTAAAGACCTATATATAGAAAACTATAAAACACTGGTGAAAGAAATCAAAGAGGACACTAATAAATGGAGAAATATACCATGTTCATGGACTGGAAGAATCAATATAGTGAAACTACCAAAGCAATCTACAGATTCAGTGCAATCCCTATCAAGCTACCAGTGGTATTTTTCACAGAGCTAGAACAAATAATTTCACAATTTGTATGGAAATACAAAAAAATTCGAATAGCCAAAGTAATCTTGAGAAAGAAGAATGGGACTGGCGGAATCAACCTGCCTGACTTCAGGCTCTACTACAAAGCCACAGTCATCAAGACAGTATGGTACTGGCACAAAGACAGAAATATAGATCAATGAAACAAAATAGAAAGCCCAGAGATCGATTCACACACCTATGGACACCTTATCTTTGACAAAGGAGGCAAGAATATACAATGGAGTAAAGACAATCTCTTTAACAAGTGGTGCTGGGAAAACTGGTCAACCACTTGTAAAAGAATGAAACTAGAACACATTCTAACACCATACACAACAATAAACTCAAAATGGATTAAAGATCTAAATGTAAGACCAGAAACTATAAAACTCCTAGAGGAGAACATAAGCAAAACACTCTCTGACATAAATCACAGCAGGATCCTCTATGACCCACCTTCCAGAATACTGGAAATAAAAGCAAAAATAAACAAATGGGATATAATTAAAATTAAAAGCTTCTTCACAACAAAGGAAACTATAAGCAAGGTGAAAAGAGAGCCTCCAGAATGGGAGAAAATAATAGCAAATGAGTGGATTGCCATTTCCTTCTCCAATGCATGAAAGTGAAAAGTGAAATTGAAGTCACTCAGTCATGTCCAGCTCTTCACGATCCCATGGACTGCAGCCTACCAGGCTCCTCCATCCATGGGATTTTCCAGGCAAGAGTACTGGAGTGGGGTGCCACTGCCTTCTCCCAATAGCAAATGAAGCAACTAACAACTAATCTCAAAAATATACAAGCAACTCCTGCAGCTCAATTCCAGAAAAATAAATGACCCAATCAAAAAATGGGCCAAAGAACTAAATAGACATTTCTTCAAAGAAGACATACAGATGGCTAACAAACACATGAAAAGATGCTCAACATCACTCATCATCAGAGAAATGCAAATTAAAACCACAATGAGGTACCATTTCACACCAGTCAGAATGGCTGCGATCCAAAAGTCTACAAGTAATAAATGCTGGAGAGGGTGTGGAGAAAAGGGAACCCTCTTACACTGTTGGTGGGAATGCAAACTAGTACAGCCACTATGGAGAACAGTGTGGAGATTCCTTAAAAAACTGGTAAAAGAACTGCCTTATGACCCAGCAATCCCACTGCTGGGCATACACACTGAGGAAACCAGAATTGAAAGAGACACGTGTACCCCAATGTTCATCGCAGCACTGTTTATAATAGCCAGGACATGGAAGCAACCTAGATGTCCATCAGCAGATGAATGGATAAGAAAGCTGTGGTACACACAATGGAGTATTACTCAGCCATTAAAAAGAATACATTTGAATCAGTTCTAGTGAGGTGGATGAAACTGGAGCCGATTATACAGAGTGAAGTAAGCCAGAAAGAAAAAACACCAATACAGTATACTAACACATATATATGGAATTTAGAAAGATGGTAACAAGAACCCCGTATGTGAGACAGCAAAAGAGACACAGATGTATAGAACAGTCTTTTGGAGAGGGAGAGGGTGGGATGATTTGGGAGGATGGCATTGAAACATGTATAATATCATAAAAGAAATGAATTGCCAGTCTAGGTTCGATGCAGGATACAGGATGCTTGGGGCTGGTGCACTGGGATGACCCAGAGAGACGGTATGGGGAGGGAGGTGGGGGTGGGGGGTTCAGGATGGGGAACACGTGTATATCTGTGGCGGATTTATGTTGATGTATGGCAAAGCCAATATAGTATTGTAAAGTAAAATAAAGTAAATAAATAACTAAATAAACAATAAAACGGTAAAAAAATAAAATAAAATACTGTGTGCGTATTATCTCACTTACCACCTTGGATTATAATTATCCATATGCCAATTGGATGATGTGATCCCAATGGGCAGAAACCTGACGCTTTTCCATGTCCTACAGTAAGCCTACTGTCCAACACAGAGCAGGTATTCAGTGCCTGCTTGATGAATGGATAAAGAAATCAATGAATGAACTGACAAATGAAGTGGAAGGAAAAAGGTATAAAAGCCAGATGACTCACAACATTGTATGGTGGGGGAGTTTTAGCCTCTGAATCACTTTTTCCCCAAAAGAATAGCAGTCAGAGTGGCTAACTGACCACCCAAAGCCGTTAGTGTGCTGGGCACACATCCTGAGCCAGCCATTGGAAAGTGGGTTTGGATCTACTTGTTAAAATGAGGATAGATTTCATTTGGGGATGTTCTCAACTGTGGAGTTACAGAATCTTAGAGAGGGATGGGTCCTTTGAGGTCACTTAAGTTGATGCTCTGAGCTGATCCAGCCAAATCCAAGAAGAGACCTTGGCTTCAGAGCAGTTCTGTTAGCCATTTCGATGGATTTCTTACTATACTAATTATTTTGAACCCAAGTTGTTTAGAAGATGAAAAAGATATTAGAAAAGAAAAATGATCCCTTAAAAGGAGGCCAAGTAAAATTGGCCACTTTTGTACAATTTTTTTTTTTTTTTTGAAAAATGAAGACAGAATCAGAAGAAATGGAGTGTGAGCTGAAGTCAGGAAATCAAGGACTGCAGGCTCCCGCATGTGCTTGTGTAAATCACCGGACCATACTGACTTTGCATCCCAGACAATGGAGGCTATTATACCTGCATCCCTCTCCCCAGACCTGCCTGCATTAGCTAATGCCTGTAACTGCCTTGTGCTCCCTGGAGAGTGGGTATGTGCAAAGCTCAGGCTGTTGTAAATATTCCAACAACAGTGAGAAACTAACGGTCCTTTTCCATAATTTGTTGAAAATCATAAACCACATGATTTGACCCAGCCAAGTGGTGAGAAATGTCCCTTATGATTTGATTCAGCCAAGTGGTGAGAAATGCAGCTGATCATCCTTCAACTGATGGGTGAACAAATGGAAACTTGAGGATCTGGGGCTGCCTTTTACCAGAAAGAAAATCAAATGCAAAAATGCAGAACACCCAGTTTCTCTGAGCCACACCTGTGAGCTTTCCATAAAGAATATATATGTGGGGGCTTCCTTGGCAGTCCAGTGGTTGAGATTCTGCACTTCCAATGCAGGGGACACAGGTTCCATCCCTGGTCCGGGAACTAAAATCTCACATGCCGCATGGCCAAATAATAATAATAATTTTAAAAATAAAAATGAATAAAAGTCTATGCAAAAAAATTATGTATTTGTTTTCTAAAAGTTTATTCAGCACCCACTACGTGCCAAGGACAGAACAGGGCTAGGTCAAAATAAATCAAGATGATAAGTGATAGTACCTTTGAGAAGGACAACATGTGATGCGTGGGGGAGACACACAAATGAATCAAGTCCGACAAGCTCTAGTAAAGAGGCTCTATGATAACCAAGATGCTATCTACCAATATTTCTAATTGCCCTTCTTGGCAGGGGCTAGTTGCTCTGGTCAATAAATGTTAGAAAAAAATTGTATGGGCAGAAGCATTTAGCTGCCAGTATGAGACTCCATCAGAGAAGGCAATGGCACCCCACTCCACTACTCTTGCCTGGCAAATCCCATGGACGGAGGAGCTGGTAGGCTGCAGTCCATGGGGTCGGTAAGAGTCGAACATGACTGAGTGACTTCACTTTCACTTTTCACTTTCATGAATTGGAGAAGGAAATGGCAACGCACTCCAGTGTTCCTGCCTGGAGAATCCCAGGGACAGCAGAGCCTGGTGGGCTGCCGTCTATGGGGTCACACGGAGTTGAACACGACTGAAGCGACTTAGCAGCAGCAGCAGCAAGACTGCATGGATTTCCCTGGTAGCTCAGCTGGTAAAGAATCTGCCTGTAATGCAGGAGACCTGGGTTTGATCCCTGTGTTGGGAAGGTCCCCTGGAGAAGGGATAGGCTACCCACTCCAGTATTCATGGGCTTCCCTCGTTGCCCAGATGGTAAAGAATCTGCCTGTAATGTGGGAGACCTGGGTTTGATCCCTGGGTTTGGAAAATCCCCTGAAGGAGGCCATGGCAACCCACTCCAGTATTCTTGCCTGAAGAAGCCCCATGGACAGAGGAGCCTGGAGGCTATAGCGCATGGGGTTGCAAAGAGTCAGACATGACTAAGCAACTAAAAACAGCACAGCACAGCACATGAGACCCCAGAGAGTTTTCATTTGATATCTTAAGTGATTGTGGAAGGATGGGTAGCCATTATGTGCAATGCTGAGCCTTCCCTCTTCAGCTACCCAGAAGAGGCTCCCAAACTACAGCCTACTCTGCATCAACTAGAAATACACCACTGTTCTTCTATACCTGGAAGATGTAGGGAGTGTTTGTTATCCACCTCTCCTGACTAATTCAGGTGTCTACTAAGCACTTTGAGAGTAGAGAGGGAAGTTGATGAAATGAAGGAAACATTCACAGTAGAAATGACATTTGAATCAAGTAAAACAGGAAATAGTATACGATCTGGTGCATGTGCACGTATACACTGTGTATATCTGGAGGGTGTATATGCTCACTGTGAGTTTTAATTTTTAGAGATTTAGGCTACAGAGCATTGGCCGTCCCAGTAAGGAGTTTGAAATGAATCCTATGAACTAGTTTCTTCCAAAAGGTGCTGAGGATCAACATGTTTATACCAAGGGTCTTCGGGAGAGCTCTCTAATGGAGAGAAATAACACTGTATCATGAAAAACATTATTCTCTTAGAATTTTTTGTTTTTAAAGTTTCTAATTGCATCAGATGTGATGCTCTTCACCCCACTAGGAATAACAGCCCAAGTCCTTTCGATGGGCTGCAAGGTCTATGACTTGAGCCATGAACCCTCTTCCCTCCTATGCTCGCCTTGAGCCACACGAGACTTCTTGCAGCTCTGTGTACCCCAGAACCCTCGCGCTTTCCATTCTCTACATGGAATGCTCTGCCCAGTATGCCCTGTGTCTCACTCTCACTTCCTTTAAGTCTTGGCTTGTGTTTCATCTTCCCAGTTGTGCCCTCCAGACACTAGGTCCATAAAAGTATAACCCCTTTACTGACTTGCTATTCTCAATAGCTCTTATCACCAACTTATATCAGTCAGTTCAGTCTCTCAGTTATGTCTGACTCTTTGCCACCCCATGGACTGCAGCACACCAGGCTTCCCTGTACCTCACCAACTCCTAGAGCTTGCTCAAACTCATATCCATTGAGTCAGTGATGCCATCCAACCATCTCATCCTCTGTCATCCCCTTCTCCTGCCTTCAATCTTTCCCAGTATCAGGGTCTTTTCCAGTGAGTCAGTTCTTCACAAGTGGCCAAAGTATTGGAGCTTCAGCTTCAGCATCAGCCCTTCCAATGAATATTCAGAACTGATTTCCTTTAGGATGGACTGGTTGGATCTCCTTGCAGTCTAAGGGACTCTCAAAAGACCTCTCCAACACCACAGTTCAAAAGCATCAGTTCTTCAGTGCTCAGCTTTCTTTACGGTCCAACTCTCACATCCATACATGACTACTGGAAAAACCATAGCCTTGACTAGATGGACTTTTGTCAGAAAAGTAATGTCTCTGCTTTTTAATATGCTGTCTAGGTTGGTCGTAACTTTTCTTCCAAGGAGCAAGCATCTTTTAATTTCATGGCTGCAGTCACCATCGGCAGTGATTTTGGAGCCCAAGAAAAGAAAGTCTCTTACTGTTTCCATTTTTTCCCCATATATTTGCCATAAAGTGATGGGACCAGATGACATGATCTTCGTTTCTTGAATGCTGAGTTTCATGTCAGCCAAAATTTTTATTGGTCTATAGTTGCTTTATATATTACAAAATTTTAAAACATTTTGTTTAGTATTTGTCTTTCCTCACTAGGATGTAAGCTCATCAGTGAAAGGGGTTTTTTGACACTTTATTCACCCCTTAATTCTCAGGCCTTAGAATGAACAGCAGGTTTCAAAAAAGTTTTTTTCATTATAGTTTGCATGCTAACTCGCTTCAGTCTTGTCTGACTCTTTGCAACCCCATGGGCTGTAGCCAATCAGGCTCCTTTGTCCATAGGATTCTCCAGACAAGAATACTGGAGAGGGTTGCCACGCCCTCCTTCAGGAGCTCTTAGCAACCCAGGGATCGAACCCGCGTCTTTTATGTCCCCTGCATTGGCAGGTGGGTTCTTTATCATTAGTGCCACCTGGGGAGCCCCATTTATAGTTTGGGTCCTTATAATTAGATTTATGGTATATGTTGTTATTTATGTGTATAGTGTGAGCTAAGTTCAGTTCAGTCACTCAGTCATGTCCGACTCTTTGCGACCCCATGAATTGCAGCACGCCAGGCCTCCCTGTTCACCATCTCCCGGAGTTCACACAGACTCACGTCCATCGAGTCCGTGATGCCATCCAGCCATCTCATCCTCTGTCGTCCCCTTCTCCTCCAGCCCCCAATCCCTCCCAGCATCAGAGTCTTTTCCAATGAGTCAACTCTTCGTATGAGGTGGCCAAAGTACTGGAGTTTCAGCTTTAGCATCATTCCCTCCAAAGAAATCCCAGGGCTGATCTCCTTCAGAACGGACTGGTTGGATCTCCTTGCAGTCCAAGGGACTCTCAAGGGTCTTCTCCAACACCACAGTTCAAAAGCATCAATTCTTCAGCACTCAGCCTTCTTCACAGTCCAACTCTCACATCCATACATGACCACAGGAAAAACCATAGCCTTGACTAGACGGACCTTAGTCGGCAAAGTAATGTCTCTGCTTTTGAATATACTATCTAGGTTGGTCATAACTTTTCTTCCAAGGAGTAAGCATCTTTTAATTTCATGGCTGCAGTCACCATCTGCAGTGATTTTGGAGCCCCCCAAAATAAAGTTTGACACTGTTTCCACTGTTTCCTCATCTATTTCCCATAAAGTGATGGGACCAGATGCCGTGACCTTCGTTTTCTGAATGTTGAGCTTTCAGCCAACTTTTTCACTCTCCTCTTTCACTTTCATCAAGAGGCTTTTTAGCTCCTCTTCACTTTCTGCCATAAGGGTGGTGTCATCTGCATATCTGAGGTTATTGATATTTCTCCCGGCAGTCTGATTCCAGCTTGTGTTTCTTCCAGTCCAGCGTTTCTCATGATGTACTCTGTATATAAATTAAATAAGCAGGGAGACAATATACAGCCTTGACGTACTCCTTTTCTTATTTGGAACCAGTCTGTTCTTCCATGTCCAGTTCTAACTGTTGCTTCCTGACCTGCATACAGATTTCTCAAGAGGCAGGTTAGGTGGTCTGGTATTCCCATCTCTTTCAGAATTTTCCACAGTTTCTTGTGATCCACACAGTCAAAGGCTTTGGCATAGTCAATAAAGCAGAAATAGATGTTTTTCTGGAATTCTCTTGCTTTTTCCATGATCCAGCGGATGTTAGCAATTTGATCTGTGGTTCCTCTGCCTTTTCTTAAACCAGCTTGAACATCAGAGAGTTCACGGTTCACGTATTGCTAAAGCCTGGCTTGGAGAATTTTGAGCATTACTTTACTAGCATATGAGATGAGTGCAATTGTGTGGTAGTTTGAGCATTCTTTGGCATTGCCTTTCTTTGGGACTGGAATGAAAACTGACCTTTTCCAGTCCTGTGGCCACTGCTGAGTCTTCCAAATTTGCTGGCATATTGAGTACAGCACTTTCACAGCATCATCTTTCAGGATTTGAAATAGCTCAACTGGAATCCCATCACCTCCGCTAGCTTTGTTCATAGTGATGCTTTCTAAGGCCCACTTGACTTCACTTTCCAAGATGTCTGGCTCTAGATTAGTGATCACATCATCATGATTATCTGGGTCGTGAAGATCTTTTTTATACAGTTCTTCTGTGTATTCTTGCCACCTCTTCTTAATATCTTCTGCTTCTGTTAGGTCCATACCATTTCTGTCCTTTCTCGAGCCCATCCTTGCATGAAATATTCCCTTGATATCTCTAATTTTCTTGAAGAGATCTCTAGTCTTTCCCATTCTGTTGTTTTCCTCTATTTATTTGCATTGATCGCTGAAGAAGGCTTTCTTATCTCTCCTTGCTATTCTTTGGAACTCTGCATTCAAATGGGTGTATCTTTCCTTTTCTCCTTTGCTTTTCGCCTCTCTTCTTTTCACAGCTATTCGTAAGGCCTCCCCAGACAGCCATTTTGCTTTTTTGCATTTCTTTTCCATAGGGATGGTCTTGATCCCTGTCTCCTGTACAATGTCACGAACCTCATTCCAGAGTTCACCAGGCACTCTATCTATCAGGTCTAGGCCCTTAAATCTATTCCTCACTTTCACTATATAATCATAAGGGATTTGATTTAGGTCATACCTGAATGGTCTAGTGGTTTTCCCTACTTTCTTCAATTTAAGTCTGAATTTGGTAATAAGGAGCTCATGATCTGAGCCACAGTCAGCTCCTGGTCTTGTTTTTGCTGACTGTATAGAGCTTCTCCATCTTTGGCTGCATAGAATATAATCAGTCTGATTTCGGTGTTGACCATCTGGTGATATTCACATGTAGAGTCTTCTCTTGTATTGTTGGAAGAGGGTGTTTGCTACGACCAGTGCATTTTCTTGGCAAAACTCTTAGTTTTGCCCTGCTTCATTCCACATTCCAAGGCCAAATTTGCCTGTTACTCCAGGTGTTTCTAGGCATTTTATTGTTGTTGCTGTTGTGTGTTTATTTTCACAAATGGATATTTAGTTTTTCCAGAAGACTATGCTTTCTTCTTGTGCACCCTTTTCAAAAATCAATTGACCACAAATGTATGCATTTATTTGGACTCTAATCTCTACCACTGACCTATTTGTCTATTCTTATGCAAACACCACGTGTATCTGATTACTGTAGCTTTATAATAAGCTTTGAGTCAGGAAGTATAGGTCTTCCAACTTTGTCCATTTATAAAGTAGTTTTGGCAGCTTAGGTCCTTTGTATTTCCATACAAGTTTAAGAAGAGCAAACACTTGTTTGTTTTTTTTTTTAAGCTCATGGAAACACTTTTTATCTTATGGAAACAATCCTATATTTCTCCCTTTTTTTTTTTTTTTTTTTTTGGTGAAAGGTCAGAATTCTACCTGACAAGAACAGGAAAGATTGTTAGTCATTTAAACAGTTATGCCTGGGGTATAAGAAGCACTAAAGAATGACTAACTCTTCTCTCCTTTCTGCACCCCGGCTTGCATCTCCACTAGAAGTTGTGTATCAGAACAACATTGGCTTAGACTCGGCCTCTCTAATGTACCAAGTGGGTGATCTTAGGCCAATTATTTAACCTCACTGAGCTTCGTTTCTTGTATCTGTGAAACTGACATAATAACATCTACCTCATAGGACTGTTCAACTATTAAATATTATGTGCACGGTACATAAAAAGGTCTAATGAATATTTTATGTGTGCATTAATAAATAAATGAAGAGCTAGGGATTAATTGAGCTTTATGACAGAACAAGCCAATAACATTCCATGGCTTCATGATTACAGAAACATTTGCAAGAGAAGAACTCATCTTTTGGTTTCCCACAGACATTCTTGATGAGAAATTAACCTCTCTGATTCTACCTACCTGGGTGATAGGTAAAAGAAATATTCAACATTCCTCTCACAGGAGTCATGACTGAGATTTTCAGAAATCTGCTTTTCTCTTTTTTTATGTTCCAAATAAAGCTCTTGAGCTCAGAATTGCATTTAGTCCTGGGCAAGAGAAAGCATGTTCTTTGCCCTGAAGGTTGTCAGATTTAGCAAATAAAACTGCTGGAAGCTCCAGTGACCTTTGAATTTCAGATAAGCAACGAACAATTTTTTTAGTATAACTATAGTGAAAGTGAAGTCGCTCAGTCGTGTCCGACTCTTTGCAACCCCATGGACTTTAGCTTATCAGGCTCCTCTGTCCATGGGATTTTCCAGGCAAGAGTGCTGGAGTGGATTGCCATTTCCTTCTCCAACTATGCAATATACTAAATTAGCATTTATTTGTATATATAGGATATATTAGTGTATCTTATGCAATTAGGGTATACACTTTCACTAAAATAAATAGTTCTAATTTATCTGAAATCAAGTTAATTGTGCATCCTGTATTTTATTTCGGAGAAGGCAATGGCACCCCACTCCAGCACTCTTGTCTGGAAAATCCCAAGGACAGAGGAACCTGGTAGGCTGCAGTCCATGGGGTCATTAAGAGTTGAACACAACTGAGAGACTTTCCTTTCACTTTTCACTTTGATGCATTGGAGAAGGAAATGGGAACCCACTCTGGTGTTCTTGTCTGGAGAATCCCAGGGACAGGGGAGCCTCTTGCGCTGCCGTCTATGGGGTCGCACAGATTCGGACACAACTGCAGTGACTTAGCAGCAGCAGCAGCATTATTTTATTTGTCCTTGCTTTAGAGGGCCTTGTATAATATAAACACACATAACCCAAACAATCAAAAAACCTAGTAAAGAAATACATGGGCACCTCTATCATTTGTTACCAAAATCTTTCATCAGTGGCACAGCATAACCTGCAAACATTCTCTCTGATAATGGAACTGTTCTCACAGTGAATGCCATTCAGGCCCCAGGGAATCACCTGTCCACTCCTCTTGCTCACCTGTCCTTGAAACAATAGACAACTTTATCTAAACCCTGGGAAGGTCTATGGGTTGGGCCTCTGCCAAGGTCAGAGATGAACACTGATTCAAAGTGCTGAGAGTTTTTGAGTGACAGAAGTGTGAAGGTAAAAGACAAATTAATTAACTTTCAAAGACCTTCCTTTCAGATAGCCTAGAAGACACAGACGCTTGCAAAATTAAATACTCGTTCACATTATTGCTGGTTAACTCATTTGTAGTCCACTGAATGACTCCGGTACTCTTGCCTGGAAAATCCCATGAACGAAGGAGTCTAATAGGCTGCAGTCCCTGGGGTCACTGCTTCACTTTCACTTTTCACTTTCACGCATTGGAGAAGAAAATGGCAACCCACTCCAGTGTTCTTGCCTGGAGAATCCCAGGGATGGGGGAGCCTGGTGGGCTGCCGTCTATAGGGTCACACAGAATCGGACACGACTGAAGCAACTTAGCCACAGCAGCAGAATGATTCTGGAAGTACTTACAAATTAGCAGGTCATCACAGCAGAATCATTCTGCAATATTCCATAACTCATATTACTCTTGAACTTGTGTGCTTATAAATGTACCCATGACATGCAATTATGTTGGCATCTGAAGAGACATTTAATGCTAGAAATATATTTATTTTTATAAAATATTTAATAGGTTTCAAATAGTCAAAGAATTAAAAACACAGCTCTAAGTCACTTTGATTTAAAGGTTTTATATTTATGAATTATAGTCTATAATTGGCCTCAGTTTTAAAAGGTAATTTTAACTATTTTAGGAGAAAATAACTATTTGGAAATGTATATTAAAATAATTCTAAAATTTTCCACTTAATTTGTTTATAAACAAAATATGTTTATACTTTGTTACCTTCAAATAATTACAAGGTAATTTTAACTCTTTATATCATTGTTACAAGTGATCATTTATAAATGATGTGAAAATCTTGATTATAACATAGATCATAATTAAGCTGAAATAAGGCAAGAAAATAAAATGTATGTAATAATTACATAATACTTTATTATTATTTAGGTCTTTACTTATTATTCATTCATTTCCACTCATGAAAAGATCATCCATGCATGTATAATGATAATTAAATTCAGTCATATTTAATATTTTGTCCACTATTAGTCAAATAAAAATTATAACTGTACACATATTTTTAAATTTTAATGCTGTTTTGCATGGTAGATTGACAGAATGTTTTTCATTTAGCTGTTAATATTAAGCAGTCAGATATTCAAGGCAGGGAGGGCAGTGGGCACGATGTTTTATTGTCTCTGAAGGTAAGAAAGGGAGTAGAACCAGCAAGCTCCTTTCGCAGCTGGTTGTTGGGAAGTCGACTCTTGACCTCTTATGAGACCTAAGACCTCTTCCTCTCACAGTTTGCTGGAGGCAACGTCAAGGAGGGCGGGGAAACCATAGAATCACAGCGATGGAGACAGTGGGATGCTGAGATTCAAGGGGCAGCCTTGTCTGGGGCCTGGGAACTCTCGTGAGAATAAGGGAGAGGGAACTATGCACACGGCGCCCTGGGCGGTGTGGTCCAGCACTTCCGTGATCCTGACTGAGGACAAGTCCAAGGCAGGGTGAGGGCATGGGATGGGAAGGACAGGCGGACGGCTGCGAGAAGTCACTTAAAATAGGTACCTGACTCTATAAAGGAGCAGATTCGGGAGTGATCAAGGTCCAGAGGAGGCCTGCTCTACATAGCTGGCTGGGCAGCCGTCGACCGGCTCCATGTTACGTGATGAGGGCAAACCGGGACAGCCTCAGCTGTCCCTTACTCACCCAGCTAACGCTTGCCAATATTCCTTCCTCCAGTGCTGGCCCTGCAGCAGGAAACCCAGGCGAGTCACCGGCAGCGCGCAGGCTGGCTCTGCCCACCCTCCTCTCCCCCTTAGCTTCATCTTCCCGCCCCGACCCTGCCCTGTGTCCCGGGTAATTCTGAGCCACCCGAGAGGGCTGCGGGTAACCCCCACGCTGCTTCACACCCACCGCGGTTCTCCTCCGGCCGTCCCCGTCTGTTTCCGGTGGACCTACACACCTTCAAGACCCAGCCTGGGGCCACCTCCCACGTGCTGTCATTCCAGGGTGATGCCTGTGGGCCTCCTGGGGTCCTGTCCAAGGGATGGACTTGTGCCCCTACTGGTACCCCTTAGTATGGAACAGGTCACTCGTTGAAGGGTCTGTCCCCTCTACACAGGCAGTTCTTGAGGCTGAAGGATCCTTTCATTTTTTGTTCCCAGCATCTAGCATAGTACCAGGTACATAACCATCACTCAATGTCTGTTGCCTAATGGAACACAATCCCACTTGAACTTCACTACACCTAGTAGAAATAGACATATTATTATCTTATTTATGGAGGTGAAAACAACGGCTTACAGAAGTTCCCTGGCCAAGGATCTCAGTCTTAAGCCTCCTGCCTTCTAAGATCACACACAGGACTTTCAGCTACATTATGAGGGTTAAATTAAATGGCTTTCTTTTTTTAAGGAGGGTTCTGTAGCTGTGAATTCTGTTTGAAGAACAAGGGAACAAGTGGTTCTCAGCTCTGAAGCTGTGAAGCAGTAGTTACACACTTGGGAATGGTCCTTGAAGGATGAAGATTGTTTTTGAAACTTCCTTTGCATAAAGTTGAGTTGGTACCATTAGCTGGGAAGTAATTACAGAGCACTCAGCCCTCAAGAGTATTTATTTATTTATTTTTTAAATCAGTCCTTTACAGGAAGCTGGTTTTCACCCAGGTAACTGCTGCAAAATATTTATCCATGACAGAGAAACATTCCTCAGCCAATCGGAGGCATCTCTGTTGTGTGACTTCAACTGCTTCAGTCCCCTTTACTACACACCCACCGTGTAATTACCTTCGATGTGAAATACATCCTGTTTCTGCTTGCTCAAACACTCCAGGTGACATTTTCTCTGACTTTCCAGAGCTCTGCTGGGAAGTCTCAGTCAGACAGGTGAAAAGGAAGTCTGACTGGCTAAGCCCCAAACCTCTGCCTCAGAGCGTGTTGGGACACAGCCAAACTTATAACCTTCCCCGAAGATACATGCACACCTCATCTGAGGAGGTCTCTTGGTCCTTGAGGGAAATGGCCACTGAAGGAGGAGGCAGCTCCAGGTGAGGCAAAGAAAATAACTCCCTGGGGCTCTCACGTGTGCCTGTTCTCCAGGTGATCCTGGTTCACCTCTTCCAAAAACAGACCTGAAAATGAGCAACAACTGTCGGAACATTTAGGTGGAGCCTTACATGGCGCTAGTGGTCAAGAATCCACCTGCAATGCGGGAGACCTGGCTTTGATCCAGGTCTGTCTGATTCCAAAGCCTATAATGCCACGTTGTACATTGACCTGTCAGGAGGGCTTCCCAGGTGGCGTTACTGGTAAAGAACCTGCCCGCCAATCCCTGGGTTGGGAAGATCCCTGGAGTAGGAAGTGGCAACCCACTCCAGTATTCTTGCCTGGAGAATCCCATGGACAGAGGAACCTGGCAGGCCACAGTCCATGAGGTCGCAGAGTCAGACTGGGTGACTACCACTTTCACTTTAATAGTGATGAACCCCCAAATCTTTGATAAGCTAATTTTCTCTCCTTTGGCACAGTATCACAAGTAGGTTAGGTGTGCTAAATAGCCAGCATCACATCCCTGCTCTGTCTCTCTGTAGTGGCATCCCTGGCGCAGTGTGTTCAGCTCATCAAGGTTGCTTCACCATTTGTCATACGCACCTTTTATTATGTATGTGAGGAGGATAGTACACACAATACCTCACAGCCACGGTGAGGGTTCCTAATACAGGACATGTCAAGCACAGAGCACAAATGTCTGGCACAGAGCGACCAGTCACCAAATATTATTTCTCTGTCCCCTCCATCCCTGGAAGCAGTAGACAGGATCCCCAAGGACCTCCTCAGAGAACAATGGCTTAATCTTCATGAAGGAACTTTGAAGATGGGCAATCAGGGAGGCTGCAAATTGATTCCCCCAAGGGCCAGGCAGGAGATGTAAATAAATGTGGGAGGAGGGGCACGACAAATAAAAGAGAGCCTGACCGTCCAGAGGGCCTCCTAGGATTATCAAAATACACAGGATCTGGTCCAGTGTTACCAGAGCTTTGATTTTTTTTTTAAAGGGAAGCAAGAAATCAAGGTATTTATTTGAGAGTTCCCAGTTACTAAAAGTTGAGTCAGTTAAAATAAATCAGATAATTATTACCACAGATAGGTAACCAAAGAGCCCTTACCCGTGTCTGCTTTACTTCATCTAATCCTAACAATTCTATAGTGTAGGCGTTAAGATCATCTCTTTGCAGATGAGAAAAATGTGGCTTTAAGATGTTTTCCCAGATCATCTATTTGTTAAGAGATGGAGTTGAGATCAGCTAAGTACCCCAAGTCCAGTTTCCTTCACGCTACATAATGTCTAATTCGTAAGTGGACTTGAAGAATCCAGGGGGAATCCTAACCAACAAGTTATTGCCACCATGTCTTGTGGGCACAGATTCTTAAGAAACATTGCTTTTTTAAAAATTTTTTTTTTCAGTGTGGGCCATTTATTTTTACCGTCTGAGCTACAGGGAAGTCCTAACATGGACCATTTTTTAAAATCTTAAATTGTTACAATATTGCTTCTGTGTTATGTTTTGCTTTTGTTTTTGGCTGCTAGGCATGTGCGATCTTAGTTCTCTGACCAGGAATCGAAACTTCATTGGAAGGCGAAGTCAACTACTGGGGCGCCAGGGGAGTCCCAAGAAATATTGCTTTTATCCGGAAGCAGGAAATCTTCCTCCAAGGCCCTATGGATGGAGGCATTTTCTACTCCACAAACTCATCAGGCTCCTAAATGTCCCCAGCCAATTAACAGAGAGAAACCTACACTTAAGAAAATTGGGGTCAATATTTGTTATGGCCTTGCAGTCCTGCAGAGTAACAGGATGTGGGAACAGAGGCAGTCATCAGCCTCAGGACATGACACACCTCCCACACACACTGCTGGCCACACCCTGGCCGGCCACCTCTCCGTCTCCTGCAAACACTGAGGTGAGGGTGGATAGCGTGATAACAAAGCCTGGGAGGCCGAGACTTGCGGGGCTGTGGTTACAGGCCATTCAGATGAGCCTTGATGCTTGTCGGAAATAAAACCTCACCAATAAATTAAAACAACAGTTACCATTTCGCATTCATCCGATTTACAAAATTTGAAAAGTTGACCGATACCAGGTGTTATTGAAGACGTGGGGCAATGGGAATTCTCACATATGGCTGACAGGAGTAGAAACCAACTCAAACATTGGAGAACATTCGGCAATATGGAAAACTCACATGGCCTGTGACCCAGTTAACCATTCTAGGTGTACACACTAAAGGAAATGTCCCTTATGTGCAGAAGGAGGTTGACTATAACATTCTGTGTGTGTGTGTGTGTGTGTGTGTGTGTGTACCTAGTTGCTTAGTCGTGTCTGACTCTTTGTGACACTTTAGAATATATATAGTGCACCAGGCTCTGCCGTCAACGGGATTTTTCAAACAAGAGTGGGTTGCCATTTCCTACTCCAGGGGATCTTCCTGGTCCAGGAACTGAACCCAAGTCTCCTGTGTCTCCTACACGGCAGGCAGATTCTTTACCTGCTGGGCCTTCGGAACAGCCCTAACATTCTATATAATAGCCAAACATAGGGAAATTGATAGACTTTGTGGTATAGTCACACTACGAAACAATAAGCAAAAGTTGAATGAACTGGATTCATACAAACCAACATGGTACATGGTGACATCTTTGGAACATAATGTGAAGGAAACAAAGACATTCATAGGATGATAAATATAACATGCCACCATCTCTGCAAATGTTTTAAATATATACTCTTATGTTAAGTAGGGAAAACAAAGAGACATGCTAAATTCATGATGGCAGCGACTGACATCTAAGGAAAGAGGGAATGGAACAATGGGACTGGGAAGGGGAACAGAAGGGGCTTTGGCTTCTCCGAAGCACGTATGGTAAAACGCGGACATCTGCTGCGTCTGGCTAGCGGGCACCGGGTGTGTGTTATATTCTCCGTTGTTTCTGACTTGCACACTTTTCATCCACAATAAAAAGGGCATCATGAAGAGGCACTGCCCTGGGAAGCTGCCCGCCTCAGCCCCTTGGCTGTGGCACCGAGGAGTCTCACCACCGTCACGTCGCTGGAGTGGCCTTCTCTCCCCTGAGGGCAGAACATGCAGTCCATCCACGGGAAGAGACCTCAGCAAATTGGTCTCTTGGATCTAATCTAAATCTGGGGCCAGGCCTCCAGTGCAAGTCAAAGGTGACTCATGATTTTAAAAGCAGGATGGGGCTTCCCTGGTGGTCCAGAGGTTAAGACCCTGTGTCTCCACTGCAGAGGGCACGAGTTCGATCTCTGATCTGGGAACTAAGATCCCACGTGCCATGCGGTGCAGCCAAAACAAGAACAAAATAAATAAATAAAAGGAAGATGGTCTAGGGGGGCACAATATTGCCAGCCAAACATTTCCTAGCCTTAAATTGCCAAGAGAAAGAATGAAGCTTCCTGACAGGCTGTGTGTGCATGGTAAGTCGATTCAATCGTGTCCAACTCTTTGTGACCCTATGAATTGTGGCTGGCCGGGCTTCTCTTTCTATGTGATTCTCCAGGCAAGAACACTGGAGTGGGTTGCCATTCCCTCGTCCAGGGGATCTTCTGAACCCAGGGACTGAAAGCGTGTTTCATGTTTCCTGCATTGGCGGGAGGGTTCTTTACCAGTAGCACCACCTGGGAAGCCCTCCTGACAGGTCAAGGTACAGTGAAACCTAATGTGGCATTCATTATAGGCTTTGGAATCAGACAGACCTGGATCATAATTCCAGCATCACTATTTATCAGTTGTGAGTCATTTTGCAGAGTAACCTGTCTGCATCTCGGCCTGCTTATCTGCGAAAGTGGGCAAAAGAAGACTTGCATCTTGGGGTCTGTTGAAAGAATTAAATGAATAAAGAAGGCACATCCTTATTCATTCCTTGGATACAGTAAACACTCAGAACATGACCATATTTCATCAACTCTGTCATACAGTTTCTCTCGGTTTAAAAGCTCTGAAAGCAGAGCCTGCTTTCAATCGTTAACATCTTGAAATTGTAATTGGTGGTATTTTGTGTTATTTCTTAGAGGAAACAACCTAGAGACACGTCTTGGAAGCAATGGGATCTTAGAGTCTATTAAATATGGTGGTTCCTGATCTTCCTCTTTCAAATAGTAACTGTGTGTAAATCAAGATATACCAGGTAATATTATTAGGCTATTTCTGAATATGTCTTGTCAAACCTAAAGGAAAGCACTAAAATAAGAACTTACCTCATTCTAATCCATCATCTTAGTCTCCTTAGGATAAAAATGGGGCTCCCTCCTGTATCCCCTGGATCAATCACTGTATCTTCAGTGCACCTTCTGTTTGTCCTGCAGGGCTGCTGGGAGAGAGATAGGCATTTCAGAAGAAAATATTAAGTGCACAGTAACAGCTGTAAACAAGCTCCAAGCTCATCTCCTTGCTTACTAAACAACAGAACTTGCTGAGCATTTCTAAAAGATAAGAGGAAGTTTGGAACCAGTAAAAAAGGTGATAGGGAAAAGGTATAAATCCCTGGAAAAAGTATTATATCTAATTATATCTAATAAGAAGATATTTTATAGTTTAAATTTTTCAAAGATTTTTCGTCTATTTTATTTAAAGTAATCGTCACAACCACTTCATGATTTAAGAGAATAAATATTATATTATCCTGTTTTACAAGTCAGACAAATGAGGCTTGGGAATAAGTGGTGGGTTGAGATCATACAGCTGAAGGAAATAGAAGAAACTAAATATTTGAATTTTCAGTCAAACTCTCCTTTTTAAATTTTTAAACCATTCTTTAAAATTGAAATACAGTTAACCCACAAAAAGTTCTCCTTTTTTGCAAATAAATTCATTTGTATCATATTTTAGATTCCACATAAAAGTGATATCATATGATATTTGTCTTTTCTTCTTGGTTCCTCTAACAGTGACCTGGAAGAAATCACAAGATTTTATTTTGTGGTCTGTTATAACAAGCTAGCATGCCAGATAATTTATTAGATTTCTTGCTTTTCTTTTTTAAATTTTTATTTTTACTTTATTTTACTTTACAATACTGTATTGGTTTTGCCATACATTGACATGAATCCACCACAGGTGTACATGAGTTTCCAATCCTGAACCCCCCTCCCGATTTCTTGCTTTTCTGATCACTGTTTGAAACTATTTCATAAAAAAAATACCAGCAACTCAACTACTATCTTTTTCTTCCTTTCCATCTTATGAACCCATACAATCATTTTTTAAAAGGAACATTTGACATTTTGTCATGATAGCAAAAGCCAATGTATTCACTGCCTTCACATCCCAGCCTGGCAATTTGCCCGTGTCTTCTGGCATATTCTGATGAAATCACTGCTCAACTTCAGTGTACTTCCTCACAGCCCTGAAAGAATTCCCCTACCCATTAATCTGTAGTTGTATTCATCCAAGATGTCAGCTTGATAGCTTATTTTCCATCCTGTCTAACTCACTAGTAACACGATCTGGGAACCAAACACATCGAAATGGAAATTCCTCCTAGAAAATGCAGCCATAAACACGTGTGAAGCTTATCATATGGTAGATTTTTTTAATACAGTTCAGAAGGATTAGGATATACATAATCAAGAATGCATCTGTGTTTTTATTTTCAAACAGGGAAAGTGAGATCACAGAGTTCTTTGATGTGTGATTTTGATCTTCAGAAAGTTTGTTATTACGACCCGTTGCTGATCAATCACCCACTTTTTCACATCCTGGAAGGACACAAGATGGATTTGTTTTCTATGAAAACTCCAGCCTAAACAACTGGTTAATAATCATAATATTCTCTTAGAGCAAAGGACATTGTCTCCAGCTCTTCTGACTGAACCTCAGTATGTTTGAAAGAGCACATCCTGTTTCAGACCCAGAGGGTGAGGGAGTCGGGGAAGAGTCAAGGAGAACTATGAGAATGTAAACATGGGTAACTAAGAATGGAGCCTGCCACCAGCAGTAGTAGAGTTGAGTAGCAGCAAAGGTTTGGGGAGACATTAAGATTGTGGTTATATATTCCATTTAAGGCATAGAGATTTAGGTGACGATAAACTATCCAAGTGGAAACACCTTGCAAACTGGGAAAAAAAGATAAGAACAAAATACAAAACTGGGGCTAAGACTGGAATTTATCTTCATTCAGTAATGACACCTCACTATGGAAAAATAACACCTCGTTATAACTACATGATAATCAATGTCATCCACATGCTTCTTACCATGTGTCTGTGGTTTAGTCACTAAGTCGTGACTGACTCTATTGCCACTCCAAGGACTGTAACCACCAGACACCTCTGTTCATGAAGCGAATACTGGAATGGGTTGCCATTTCCTTCTCCAGGAGATCCTCCCAACCCAGGGATTGAACCCATGTCTCCTGCATTGGCAGGCAGATTCTTTACCACCAAGCTACAAGGGAAGCCCTACCCTGTGTCTACAAACACATTCATTGTTGAAGTCTTAGAACAAGCCTGCAAAGCGGGTATCATAACCATTGCCATTTTCTTCAGATCCAGAATCTGAGACAGGGTTTAAGGGACATGGCCAAGTTTCCCACCCAGGTGAGCTGTTCCCGAGGCCACGTCCCTAACCACCCTAACATCTCCCAACAGAGTGTTACAGATCAAAATGTACCCGGACATCCTAGCCCATGCGTAATCCCCGTGGCAACCCTACAAAGGAAGTACTGTTATGTTTATTTTTACAGATGAGCACACCAAGGCCTTTCTGGGTGGTAAAGTTCCAGAACTCAACCCCACGTCTTCTGACTCCTAATGCAGTGTTCTTTCTGCTCCACCACAGCTGCCCCTGAAAGCTCACGAGCCCCTGCTTTAGGCAGGTAGCATGGACTGTGGATAGAAGAAAGGAAAACCCCACACATGTTGAGGAGGAAAGGGGAGGTCACGATAAGGAATGAGAACTCAGAAAAACAGAAGTCCAGAGAGCTCACATCAGATATTTTTCCTTCTAGGAACAGTCTCACCAAATTAAGATTGACCACCTTCCGTGGGCAAAGTGCTATGTTTGGTGCTTAAAGAAAGCTAGTTCCAGGGCAGATGCAATGGTAAACACTTCAGAGTAGACCTGATTCTTGTCTTTGATGAGCTTATAGTCTCATTAGAGAGTAAATCAGACATTAAACACAGACAATGGCTGGCCCCCATCAGATGAATGGGACCAAAAAGCACCTGAGGGCTGCAGAAGAGGCAAAAGCTACAGGTCACGTTGTCAGCTAATGCTTCCTGAGGGAAGATGGCACCTGAGCATTCTAGTAGAATCATTTTGTGCTCTTGTTCTTATTATTTTTAAGCATATCTGCACATTTATCTTGATATTCTGGAGCAAGATGGGAGAAAATGAGTTCAAATCCTTTCTTCCTTCCTTCCTGTCTTCCAAAACTAAAAAATGATGACAACTTCTCTAACCAAAAGACTGAGATGGCTTGCTTAAGTGCCTGCTTCAGTTCTAGTAGCTATCCTGTGCTGTGCTAAATCGTTTGTTGTGTCTGACTCTTTGTGACCCTATGGGCTATAGCCTGTCAGGCTCCTCTGTTTACCCTGGGCCAAGAAAATAGGTGTTATTTACACTGTCACCCCAAAGGCATTGGAAAGTGCTCTGAATACGCCCAAGGATCCACCCTCTAGCTGTTAACTAGGTCAACGGTCCCTTGAGGAAATAATCTCCCTTTTAGAAATCAGCTAGTTCTGCCTATAGTTAAAGAAACATAAACCATCTGATTCCTGATTCCTAGAAGCAACTAACCCAGTGTGAGCATTTATAAAAGTAAAGGAATCTCAAAAATCTGATATTTAACCATGAACCCCAAGCCGTAAATCTCTGTAAGTCCAGTTGTGTCAAAATAGAAGCCTAAAATAAACTCTAGAGGTTTAACAAGCCCCTTTCCTCTTGATGTGGTATCCCATTTCTGCTGTTGAGTTGGATTTCTAGACATTGCGTCAATTAAAGAGAATTATATGAGGCACATAGAATAGGCAGATTTGTGAAGATAAGAGGTCGGAGGAGAGGCAAATGGGGTGCTTGTGCTTAATGGGTACATACGGAGTTTTGGTTTGGGAGGATGAGAATGTTCTGGAGATGAATAGTGGTGATGGTCACACAGCAGTGTGAATGTACTTAATGCCTCAGAACTGTGCATTTTAAAATGGTTAAAATGGTGAATTTTATGTTCTATATATTTTATCACAATTTTAAAAAAGGAAGATAGGGAGCTTGTTTTAAAACACATTATTGTCACTTGCAGCAAGATAGACGGACCTGGAGATTATCATACTAAGTGAAGTAAGTCAGACAGAGAAAGACAAATATCTGAAAACACTTAAATGTGGAATCTAAAATATGATACAAGTGAACTTATTTACAAAGCATAAACAGACTCACAGACATAGAAAACAAACATGGTTACCAAAGGGGAAGGTGGGAGAATAAATTAGGAGTAGGGAATTAGCAGATACAAACTACTATATATAAAAGACATAAAGAACAAGGCCCTGCTGCATAGCACAGGGAACTATATAAGACATCTTGTAATAACCTATAATGGAAAAGAATCTGAAAAAGGATATATATGTGTGTACATAACTGAATCACTTTTCTGTGCACCGAAAACTAACACAACATTGCAAATCCACTATAATTCCATTTCTTTAATGTTCTTTTAAAAAATGAAGAATTAAAATCTTCTAGGAGCAATGACCAGGGCAATTGCCAACTTTTAAGGACAAGCCCGTTTCTAGTAAGCAATTTGAAAAGTACCATGAAAGAAGGGAAAGGAGAAAACAGAGCTTTTAAAGAGGATACAAAGGAACGTCACACTGTCTGCTAGGAGCCCTAGTATGAGTAATTCAGGTGAACCGTGGCTGTTTCCTGGATTATTTAAGGGAAGATTCAGTCACCAGATGGCTCTTCCACAATCTGATAGAAGCGTGCTGGGGCTTTGAGCCAACTGTTATCCGTTTAAGGATGCTAAGACTTCGAAACTGTGTTTCAGTTCCTAAAGAGGCAAATTCATGGAGACAGAAATAGAATAGAGGTTACCAAGGGCTGGGGAAAGGGTGGGGGAGCTTAGTGGGTATAGAGTTTCCATTTGGGATGATAAGAAAATTCTAGAAACAGTGGTGATATTTAATGCCACTGAATTGTACACTTTAAAATGGTTAACATTTATGCTATGTGTTAAATAAAACATTTTTACATTATATGTTCAGTTTTACATATTTTCTATCACACACACACAAAAACCTAGAACATCTCCACCACTTGAAATAAAAATGAAAAAAAGAAAGTGAATCCTAAGGGAAACGACTAATAGCTGGTAGACACTAGCAGTGGGAGGGGAATGACACTGCTGGGCTGTGCTAAGTCGCTTCAGTCGTGTCCCACTTTTGGTCACCCTATGGATGGGAATAACACTACATTTCACCAAATGGGCTGTTGCAGTCATGAGGCAGCATTGAGCCAGTCGACTCTACAGACAGCTATCCCAGGTCTTTGGCTGGTGAGGTCTTACTCAGCCAGAAGTTTTCCAAATGGCCCGTCCCTCTTTCTCTGGCCTCCTCCCTCCATCTTCCCCCTCCTTCTAAACTATTCAGAGCTCTAACTGGTCATTTTCTTCCTTTTATATTGGCAACCGCCTACACTGGATAAACAAAATACACAGGATGGAGGGGGTGGGTGAGGCGGAAGCACATTTCAGAGTTAGGAAAACAAATAGCCAACGAAGCAGGAGAGACCACAGTCTGACTGAGACAAGTTCAGCTGTGGAAAGAAGTGTCAGACGAGGCAATTGTTTCCAGATCTCCACAAGCAGGGGATGGGAGAGAGCAAACCATCCCATTTATGGGAGTGAGTTCACATGGGGTGCAGTCAAAGTCAAGGAAATGGAGGGAGAGAAACAAAGAGGAGAGTCAAGGTCCCTTCTCATTAAGTTGTCAGTGAGAAAGCCAACTCTGTAATAAAGCTTGCTGGGTACTGATTAGACTCTGTGGGTTTGGACAGGAGAGGAAGAAGAATCAAACACCAGTCATGACATAACACCTTCCCCCTGACTCTTGCTGGAGCAGAACCAAAAGAGTTGGACCAAACTAAGCTCAGAAGCCACAAAGCCACACAGCTGCCATAGGCCACCCGCGTATGAGCATCTCAGGAGGGATGAAGGAAGCCGGGGGAGACTGGGATCATGGGAAGGTGAACAGGCTGCTCCTTGGCATTCATGTTTTGCTATAGTTGGAATTCATTAAGGCCTTGTTTTCTCATTCAGACTAGTAGACCTGCGGAATGAGCTAGATGAATTGCTTGTTAGTAGAGGCTTCCCTTGTGGTAGATAACAGTATGAAAATTCAACAATTTCCTATTGCATGGAGTCCAAACGTTGAATGTGCATTCAGGCAATACTATTTTGATACAGGACAATATTACCCATTCCAAGTCCATGGGCCTGAATGTCCATGCCATTGACGTGTCTACAGTACAATAGAACACGGTGGGAAATGCTGAAGAGAGGGGATCAGAGAAAGAGGAAGCAGATCATGCAAATATGAACCAAGAGCACACACTCATGGAATATCAAATATGACAAAGAAAAAACCCAGAAAAGAAGCACCATGCCACTAAATGAACAACATAAAAAGACAACGTCTGGATGGACTGAACTGTGGAAATGTCCAAGAGAACTGGGCTCACCGGGAAAAGAGGGAACTTTTGTTATTAAAACAGCAATGCTAATATTAACCAGAATGAATCTGAAAGAAGAATATTTCCGTTCCTTCAGAGCAAAGGAACAAAAAACCCTCCGTCGAACCAATCATGTTTCCATTCCTTCTAGACTTTGCTCCTTTCACTGCCAAAGTCTTGTGTATGATTTCTACTCATGAATGATATTCATGCCTGTGTGTGCTCAGTCAGTCGTGTCCGACTCTTTGCAACCTCATGGACTGCAGCCCGCCAGGCTCCTCTGTCCATGGAATTTTCCAGGCAAGAATACTGGAGCAGGTTACTATTTCTTTCTCCAGGGGATCTTCTTGACCCAGGAATTGAACATAAGTCTCCTGCATTGGCAGACAGCTTCTATACCACAGAGCCTCCTGGGAAGCATTAGCTGAGTTAAAATAATGAAATGTATTTTAACTATATGTCCTACACAATACCAAGTGAAAGAGAAAGAAAAAAAAAAAAAAAAAGAGCCCCCCTCTCTCTCCACACTCACACACACTCAAATTCATTGAGTACAGGTTTTGCATATGAAAATGATCATTCTTGGTTACCAAGCAACCATCTCTATGAATTTTTCTCTTTTGACATTTGTTTTGCATCACCTTTAAAGGAGGAGCTGGACTGAATAGCTCTCAAGGTCCTTTTCAACCCTGAAGTCCCCTGAGTCCGTACAGGAGGTGGGCTCAGGAATTGTTCAGTGGGGAGCTCTGACAAAGCAGAGAGGGGCTGGCAACCCCCTCAGGTTCAGCAACCTGAACCCTTAGCCGGGGCCACCACTGGTATATAAGTGACAACCCTCTGGCAAAATCACGTCTGTCACAGTGGGCCATGCTGGTGCCAAGGAGACAGAGCTGGGGATAGAAGCCATGTATGCTTCAGGTTTTCTCAATTCTGTAAAAATGCTATGCAAGCAAAATTTCAAGACACATTCCTATAATCCAAAATGATAGGTACGCCCGTATTTTCATAGCAGCACTATTCATAATAGCCAAGACATGGAAACAACCTAAATGTCCATCAACAGATGAATGGATAAAGATTGGCTACATGTATACAACGGGATACTGCTCAGCCATAAAAAAGGAAGAAAGCAGGCCATTTGCAGCGACATGAATGGACTGGGAGACGATCACACTCAGTGAAGTGAGTCAGAAAGACAGACACCATATCATATCATGTACATTTGGAACCTAGGACGTGACACAAATGAATTTATCTACAAAACAGACTCCCAGACGTAGAGACTAGACTTGTGGTTGCCAAGGGGGAGGGGGAATGGGGAAGGGATGGACTGGGGGTTTGGGATTAGCCAACGCAAACTGTTATATACAGAATGAATAAACGAGATCCTACTGTATAGCACAGGGAACTATATTCAATATCCTGTGACAAACCATAATGGGAAAAAATATGAAAAAGAACATATGTGTATATATATATATATATAACTGAATCACTTTGCTATACAGCAGAAATCAATACAACACTGTATTAGTAAATCAACTAGGGACTTCCCTGGTAGGCCAGTGATTAAGAATTTATCTTGCAATGCCGAAGACTTGTGTTCGATTCCTGGTCAGGGAACTAAGATCCCACACGCCATGGAGCAACTAATCTGTATGACACAACCACTAAGCCCACGTGCTCCAGAGCCCACATGGTACAACTAAGACAGTCTGCAGCCAAATAAGTAAAAAAACTATACTTCAGTAAAATAATTTTTTTCAAAAAGGTACATTCCTACCACGGTCCCCTCTTCCCCACTTGTAACCAGATTGTTGACCCTGAGGTCCTTTATTTCTGGGAATTTTGTCATAGTCACCATCTGTGTGCTAGCTTCTCAGCTATAAGCCTGGGATAATGATGACGTTGACCTGGTGTGGGGGTTGACAGATCAAGCTTGGTAAAATAGCTTAGAAAATAGACAAAAGAACAGGACCTACTTCCCAGGAAGAATTCAGTGTTTCCATGGGCCTGACCCGTACTGGATGCGGTGACACTTGTCACTCTTTGGCAGTATTTTGTCCTTCTTGGACAAACGGCTCTGGAGTAAAAGGTGGGGTTGAACCACACACCCTCTCAATATTATGCTCAGAGGAATTCCTGGGAATCAGTCTGGTGAGGAGGCTTGCCAACTGCTCTGAGTCACTTCCTTTCTTCCCATGGATTGGCTCTTTCCTGATTTCTGCTTCTACGTGAAAAGGGTGTTCAAGCGGGTTGGGGAGTGACACCATGGCTCTGGTCCAGGCGTGTGTTTCCAGGTGACGTGAGGGGACTGATGCTTCTAGGTGACCAGGAGGGGCTCCCTTCAAAGCTTCCTCTTCCTCTTCCCTCACCTATTTTTGCCTCATCCCGGCTCAGATTTCACTGTGATATTCAACAGCCTTGGGGCAGCCCCTGCCTAGTACTCAGTTCCACCCAGATGAATGTGGAAACCAGAACGGCCCAGAGCTTTCCACATGCAAAGTCACCCGGGGACGTTGTGTGATTCAAACACTACTGTGGTTTCAGTGCAAACAGTTTCATCCAAATGCCTGAGCTTTCTGCGGATGGTTTACTAATCCATACCCATATCATTGCCAATAAGCTCTTTATGAAATCCTTTTTAGGTATATTGGATGTGACAAGTTTTCAGAAGCTGGGAATCTTGGTTGAATGTGCTGACATTCAGAAAGGCTGAGAGCATTCTTCATCATCCACAAAGCTCCTCTGAAGCAACTGTGTGATGACATTATTGAAAGGACTGGATTTTGGGGGGAAAAAAAAATTCAATGTGACAGACAGATAAAAATAACAACTATAATAAGGAGTGAGTGACCCAAACCAGTAAAACATGTATATTATTCTAAATGGTGATATAACTTTGAATTTAAATCAAAGGAAACTAACATAAGCAATGAAAACAGGGGCTTACTGTTATCTATAGATGGCTGGGTTACAGTTTGGAGTATGAACTTGCTCTGCATATCTAACGCAAGTTGACATGTATTCTGAATGAATGAAATACAAACTATATAATGCACAAAATAGATATTTATTGTAATTAATATCCAAACCTCCCCAATTCTTTCTGTAGTCACTATTCTTTCATTCAGTGTTCACTTAATCTGTCATCAGACACCCTCTGGGGATACCATCATGAACATCCATGGTCTGTGTCTTAAAGGAGCTCACAGTCTACTAAAAGCGATTTCTGTACAATAAGGATTGTGCATAAATATAAGGCCTTTATCTCTAAATTGTTTAGAGCTCTGTACTAGATATAAACATGTCTTGTGACAGTGAAGCTTAAAAAACAGAATAATATTATTTTTTAAACATTTCCATTTTTTGATAATTCTCTACTGTTAGGAAGGGAGACTCTAAGGAAATCCAGAAATGGTCAGGAATATTGCCCGTCTGTCCATCTTCTCCTCTGGTCCCTATCGTGACTCACTGACCGGGAAAGTACTAACCTTGATGAAGGGGACAACAAAGCTAACTGACTGCAGAGTGGACAAATTCATGACTGTGGCCTCATTACAGCACCCACTCTCACTAGGAAAGCCTGTAAAGCAACAAAAAGAAGTCATGCCACTCACCCATACAACTAAGGAAAAAATAACCTGAACCCATTCACATACATTATGAAGGAAGTATACAAATTGATACAATGTCTTCTGAGGATAATTTGATAATCTCCATACACTTCTCAACACATAACTTTTGGCCCAGTAATCACACTTCTGGGAAGTCCTCCAATAAATATATGCATGCATTTTTGCAAAAATATATCGGCAAAGCTATTCATTGATTTTTGTAGCAATAAACTGGAAACAATCTAAATATCTATCAATAGGAGATTGGTTAAATCAATTATGGTTTCTTCACACCTGAAATATCATGCAATCATGTTAAAATGATAAAATGATGTGAATCAATCTCCATGATACATGAAGTGAAAAAAAATAATGAAATAAGGTACAGATCGTGTTGAATAGCAGGATACTACTTGAGATTTTTTAAAGGGGAATTAAAAGGATTTTGTAACGAGTTTATTTAAACATATTATACATAAATAAGCATATATAATACATGTACACATGTTAAAATGTATTATGCATACATACTTGAGTATGCATAGACAGGTAGAAATTGTTTTCAACTTATTGGAGTCAAAGGTGAGAAAGTGTGACTTTTCTCTATATCCCTTCAATATGGTAATGCTTGAATATTTTTTAGATTTTTGAAATAATTTATAAGAAAAAATGACCAAGAAAGATTCTGTCTCTGAATGCAATGGCTCTTTGGGTTCATCTGGGCTTACAACGTTCAGGCCTGTTTCAGAACCTCCAGTAGACTCCAAAGTATGTGAGGGTAATGACCGCAGCTCATTGTCCTGACCTTCCTTAGGCAAGATACTTAACTTCTATAAAGCAATTTCCTCAGTGGCCCATGGAGGTATTAGCAGAGGCTGACATTTACTAAGTAATGACCATGGGTCTATGCTCTGTGTTTAATGTTCTTAACATGAATAATTTCATCTAATCTCAAAAGAACTCTAACAAGCATTACTGCTATATCCCCGCTTTACAGATGAAGAGAGACTTATATCACCCACCTAATAAGTAGAGGGGCCAGGATTTGTCTGTTTCCAGAATCCACGTACTTAGAGGGTTGTGTAAGAAGCGAGAAGGCACAGGTAAAGCAGTTAGCAATGTCTGGCCCTCAGGAAGTGCTTAGGAAATGTTAGGTATTACTGATGTTATTTCTTCCCTACCAGGAAACTCTTCCAGCCGTTAAAAACATGCACCCAACTGAACAGAAACAAGGTGGCTTTGTGCTAAATCACGGTTGAAATCTTAGCAGGGCACGGGCAGAAGTGTGATACGCAGCACGGCTTGAGTGTTCAAACATGTGGAAAACACTTCACATCACTGCAGCCCTGAGTGCACTGCCATGGGCGGTCATTAGGGAAAATACTGTAATGGGGTACGATCCCTCCCCCCTCGGGATAGGATGGCCTTACTGCTATTAATAACAGCTGTGAGCAGGCAATTACAGACTGGAGATGGGTAATCACGTCTTCCGTTTTAAAGCTTAATCTGATCACCTGTGGGGTCAGGGAATGACAGTTATCACAATGTTTAAAGTCTGTCTTGTGCCATCACTTAGGGCCCAAAGATCAAGGCTTGTCTGGAAGATAGTTTATCCTTGTCCTGCAGTGTGTGTGTGTGTGTGTGTGTGTGTGTGTGTGTGTGTGCACGTGCACGTGTGTGATTTATTTCAGAGCATGTAGAGGCTACTCCAAATCTCTCAAATCTGCATGCTGGCTCCCACTCAAGTTGACCTAGTAAATGTTCCTTCTGAGAAAACAGGAAGCCAAGAGGCCTCTTTGCTGCTTTCAACTCTGCCACAACTCCTTCTGCAATTCCAAGGCCTTTGCTCATTTGTGAAATGAGGCTATCTCCCAGTGTTTGCTCTCTGTCTCTGCCATAAAACCTAGCGCTTTCTAAAGGTAGAAACTCTTGTATCTGTCATTTGAATCCTCAGTGTCTAAAATAGTGTCTGGCACATAGAAGACACTCAATAAACATGAAACAAATGACTGAGTTCCCTTCATGTTACAACATGATATGATTCTATAAAATCATCATTGAAGGCGTTGATGCTAACACGTGCAGCCGACAGCGATGACTGTCAGTTCTATTTTTCTTTGCCTACTGTTGACACATCATCATGAACATTCTTATCAGAACTCCACATGTGCAAAGGAGATGATGCTGAGATTTGCCAACTTTGCCTCTTCTCCAGCAATACTGGAAACAGTGTGGAGGAAGAACAAACCAAAAATATTAATTTGAAGCATCCACGATCTGCTAGTTTTACTTATGTAGGGGGTACCAGTCACCCTCACTCAGTATCAAGAACTGGCCACCACAGCACCTGCCATCAAGATCTCTATGCCCAGGTCCCCTTGATGAGTCAGGCTGAGGGGAGGTCACTAGTTGTCAATGTCTGAAAACTTCAAGTGAGACGGCCATCATTCCAGATCTGGAAAGGGAAATGACCAAGGAGGACATTCTGGGGTTTTGCCTGTTTTGCATACATTCAGCAGGGGTTTTGGTTGTGATTGTTCTTGTTTAGTTGCTAAGTCATGTCCGACTCGTTTGCTAGCACATGGACTAAGCCCAACCTCTGTCCATGGGATTCTCCAGGCAAGAATACTGGAGGAGGTTGACATTTCCTTCTCCAGGGGATCTTCCCAATTCAGGGATCAAACTCACATCTCCTGCCTGGAAGGCAGATCCTTTGCCCCTGAGCCACCTGGGAAGCCCTCTTGATTGTGAACAACACATATAAACTCTGGCCAATGGAAGCAGGAGAATTTATTATAAGGATTGCAGAATACATGAGATACCACCATTGGGTCCACCACCATCTTAACCATCACCCTCTCTACTAGATACTGCTGGTGTCTTAGACCTCACCACCAAGGTGAGGTTGAACCTGGCCCTTTGTCCTTGCACTTTCTGCTCAAGCTTTGAAGTTCCAAACAGGAGCATCACTTGGCCAAGCTCGGTCACACACCCTACTGGGCTCCCATGGTGGGAGAGAAGGTCCTGAGATTCACAGTGAGGAGTCCCCCCAAAAGACACAAGGTTTGCATGTTGTTCACAAAAAAATGACAGGTGTCCAGTACCTCACAGCTCAATAGAGTCACATCTGTAAGCTTTTATTATTTGTTGTTACTTAGTCACTAAGTCACAGAGAAGGCAATGGCAGCCCACCCCAGCACTCTTGCCTGGAAAATCCCATGGACGGAGGAGCCTGGAAGGCTGCAGTCCATGGGGTCGCTGAGGGTCGGACACGACTGAGCCACTTCACTTTCAGTTTTCACTTTCATGCATTGGAGAAGGAAATGGCAACCCACTGCAGTGTTCTTGCCTGGAGAATCCCAGGGATGGGGGAGCCTGGTGGGCTGTCGTCTACGGGGTCACACAGAGTTGGACATGACTGAAGTGACTTAGCAGCAGCAGCAGTCACTAAGTCGAGTCTGACTCTTTTGCCATTTCCTTTTTCAAGGGAATCTTCCTAAATCAGGGATCAAACCCGCATCTCCTGCACTGGCAGGTGGATTTTTTTTACCACTGAGCCACCAGGGAAGCTGCAGCTTTGATTGTACATCATTCATAAAGATGGCTGAAACCCAGTCTCTCTAGTCTGAAACCCAGTGCCCTACATGGGGCAGCCTTAGTATTAATGGTCACAGGCTTGTGATGAATTCTTGCTCAAAAGGTTGACAAACTTACCACCCAAAATTCAATTTTAATCAGTTAACATAACAGCTTCCTGCTTCTTTACCCAAGGCAATTCTAGAAGTTGCAGTTGAGCATTACGTACTACCGGTATGTCATAAAACTCCTGCCACCAGCACCATTAACCCAAAGGAACTTTCTCCTCTTGATCTAGTTTCCATTCACCTCCTCAATCCTCCCACCTCATAAAAGCAAGATGACTCCAGGCCTCACTCCTTCTTAGCACAGTGGTTACTCTTGAACTCTAAGGACGCAGCTTCAGACATTGGACCCTGCTCCCCAGCAGAAGGGCTTCTGGCATGAGCCAGCTCGATCTCTGGTATATGGCAGGCTGTGGGGCTAAGGAGGCTTCCCCAGTGGCTCAGTGGTAAAGAATCTGCCTACAATGTAGGGGACGCAAGAGACGTGGGTTCGATCCCAGGGTCAGGATGATCCCCTGGAGGAGGGCATGGCAGCCCACTTCAGTATACTTGCCTGGAGAATCGCATGGACAGAGGAGCCTAGCAGGTTGCAGTCCATGGGGTCTCAAAGAGTCAGACACAAACGAAGCAACTGAGCATGCACACATGCATGTGGGGCTAAAGAGAGGAGCAAGACCCACGGTGAAAGGGAAAACTCTTCTTAGTAAATAATGGTTAATCCTCAGGACTTCCCTGGCAGTCCAGTGGTTAAGACTTCAACTTCCAATGGAGCGAGCTGTGGGTTTGATCCCTGGTGGGGCAGCTAAGATCCCACATGCCTCAAGGCCAAAAAAAAAAAAAGACATAAAACTGAAGCAGTATTCAACAAACTCAATAAAGACTTTAAAAATGGTCCATATTAAAAAATATTTAAACAACAACAACGGTGATCCTCTAGGTCTAATAAAGGTCTGAGACTTGCAGACGGCAAAGAGGAGAATGGGCAGATATAGAGGAGGTCGCGGTAGTAGTGGTGCTAGGGAAGACTCTTGAGAGTCCGTTGGGCTGCAAGGAGATCCAACGAGTTAATCCCAAAGGAAATTGGTCCTGAATAGTCATTTGAAGGACTGATGCTGAAGCTCCAATACTTTGGCCACCTAATGCAAAGAACTGACTCCTTGGAAAAGACCCTGAAGCTGGGAAAGATTGAGAGCAGTAGGGGAAGGGGGAGACAGGATGAGATGGTTGGATGGCAGCACCGACTCAATGGACATGAGTCTGAGCAAGCTCCGGGAGCTAGTGATGGACAGGGAGGCCTGGCGTTCACGGAGTCACAGAGTCGAACACGACTTAGTGACAGAACAAGAGGAGACTGCCTCGCCCCAAAAGAGGGCAGTAACTCCACTGAAGCCGTGAAAGGCACAGCAGCTCCAGCTCTAGCAATCTATCCCATACATACACATGTGTCCTGCACAAGGACATAAAGATACACGTCCAGGGATGTTCCTAAAGCATTGCTGGCAAACACACACATGTATACAAAATAACTGGAAATAACTGCCCACCTAGCAGTTCATTTCACTCAGTCGTGCCTGACTCTTTGGGACCCCATGGACTGCAGCACGCCAGCCTTCCCTGTCCATCACCAACTCCTGAAGTTTACTCAAACTCATGCCCATTGAGTCGGTGATGCCATCCAACCATCTCTTGCTTTGTCGTTCCCATCTCTTCCCGCCTTCAATCTTTCCCAGCATCAGGATCTTTTCCAATGAGTCAGCTCTTCCCATCAGGTGGCCAAACTATTGGAGTTTCAGCTTCAACATCAGTCCTTCCAATGAATATTCAGGACTGATTTCCTTTAGGATGGACTGGTTGGATCTCCTTGCAGTCCAAGGGACTCTCAAGAGTCTTCTCCAACACCACAGTTAGAAGGCACCAATTCTTCGGTGCTCAGCTTTCTTCACAGTCCAACTCTCACATCCATACATGACCACTGGAAAAACCATAGCCTTGACTAGACAGACCTTTGTTGCCAAAGTAATGTCCACCTATATTTCAATATATTACTATATAACCATAAATATGGAAGACTGTGTACCTATTAGAAAAAGAAGGGATATAAAAGTAGATGTAATCATATTGCAATAAACTGAGAAAATCAAGTGGCAGAACAGCTGGCATACGTTGGCTTGTTTTTTCAAAGGGAATATATAGGAGCCTTCTATAGGAGTAAATTTACTAGAAGGGTAACCTAGAAACAATGGGAATTAGTGGGGAGGGCAGGGAATGAGACCTTTGCTTTATCACTGTATATCCTATTTCTGTTTGAATGTTTGCTGTGAGTATACAATCTATAATTAAAACAAACTAACTTAAAATATTGTGACATGAAGCATAGCGAGAAAAAGAGAGTAAAATTGGTCAGTGTCAAGCAAGCACGCCTGCATGCTTAGTCGCTCCCGTAATGTCCCACTCTTTGTGACCCCTTGGACTGTGGCCCGCCAGGCTCCCCTGTCCATGGGATTCTCCAGGCAGGAACACTGGAGTGGTTGCCATGCCCTGCTCCAGGGGATCTTCCCGACCATGGAACTGAATCCACATCTCTTGCGTTGGCAGGTGGGTTCTTTACCACTAGCACCACCTGGGAAGCCCCATATCAAGCAGGAGTCACAGGTCAAAACCCAATTATTTTCCTAAGCGAGGCAGCATACCTGAGCCTGACGGAAGGCAGATCTCTGACCCTGAGGAACGCTTTTCTGCTCGCAGGCCCAAATGGAAAACCACCTCTGTCTGCATCTTTCCCTTCATGCTTCATGGAGCCAGGTCTGTGCCAGCTCAGGCGGGGCTCTGCCTCTCCAGGTATGTGGATGAGATCGGAGGAAGGCGAGGCACGGAGAGGCTGGCCCTGGTCCTCACACAGCCAAATCCAGCAAGTGTGACTGAGAGGGAGAAGGCCTCTCACCCTTCCCCACCAAGAATCTTATTTGCAAAACAGGAACAGACACATACATAGAGAAGAAACGAATGGACACGTAGGAGGGAATGGGAGGAACTGTGAGCTTGGAATCCACACATATGCATTACTGATGCCATGAATAAAACGGGGAACTAATGAGAGCCTACTCAGTGCTCGGGGAACTCTACTCAGAGCTCTGTGGTGACCTAAGTGGGAAGGAAATCCAAAAGGGAGGGGCTGTATGTATACATACAGCTGATTCATTTTGCTGTATAGTAGAAATGAACACAATATTGCAAAGCAGCTGTTGTTGTTCAGCGGCTAAGTCATGTCCAGCTCTGGTACCCGATGGACTGCAGCGCGCCAGGCCTCCCTGTCCTTCACTATCTGCAGGAGTTTGTTCAGACTCATGTCCATTGATTCAGTGGTGCCATCCAACCATCTCATTCTCTGTCGCCCCCTTCTCCTCCTGCCTTCAGTCTTGCCCAGCATCAGGGTCTTTTCCAATAAGCCAGCTCTTCGCATCAGCTGGCAACTATACTCAATAAAAATTAAAATTTTAAAAAGAAAGAACTCAATTGTTACTGAAAGCGCAGCATGTGGTCATGTAATGGTGGTGGTGGTAATGGTCAAGCCAATGGAAACTAGTTTGGAAACTTAACTCATCTTCAGAGTAGAAAAAGAGTGATCAGATTTTATTAATGATGCTAGATAACTTCTGGCTTCTAGGTTACCCAAAGCTGCCCCTAAACAGTCCATATTATCGTTTGATAGACAAGAAATGGGGAGAGGCATGAGGCTGAGCTCAGCTGAGGAGCCCCTGCCAGTTATGAGGGCACAAAGGGCCAGAAGGCGCCCTCCCTCTCCTCCCCTGGATACAGAGGAGTCTCACGCCATAGAACCCCGTGGAAACCCAGTCACAGATGCCCCAGAGGAAGAACTGGGGTGCATGAGCCAAAGCTGGTCTAACTCTTCTTCCCACCACTCCCCCCAGCCCCAGAACCTCCAGGCTGAGATTTCCCCTCTTCTGGTCTTCTAGGGGCTAACTCCAATCCATCCAGCAAGTGGGAAAGTGAAGGACTGGACCCCTCTTCCCATTCCCCCATCCCCCTCTTCCCCCTCCCCCGCCCGTCTCCACACTAGACAGTTAGTAGGGCCTGGTACCGACGGCTGTGAGTCAGGAACGTTCCATTTGTACCCTTGAACCACAGGGAAGCCTCCAGTTCGGATGCCCCTGGACCGGGGGTGGGGGGTTGGGGGGGGGGATTCTCTAGAGGAGAACCAAGTTGCCCCCGGTGGTCCAAGTTACCCACGTCCGGGCGGTGACCACCAAACTCCGCCTGGGCAGCAAGCCTAAGTCTTTCCTCCACGTTTCACTCAGATGCGGCGCTGTCCGTCTTCCGAGTAACCCCATAACCTCCCAGGCACGAAGGCCTCTCTCCGCTCCATCCTCACATCCCTTCTCTCCATCCTCGGGAAGATCCGGTCCTCTCTTCAGCACTTCAGAAAGCTCCTGCGGCGCCCTTCCCTGCACAAGCCCTTCCCCAGACCCCCGAAGGGGAGGCTCCTTCCCACGGTCCCCCCAGAAGCGCGGGCCCAGCCCCGTCCTCCCTCGTTCAACTTGTCTTTTGAAGACCGCGGGCCGCCGCCTCCAGCCCTGCCCTCGGCCAGCGGGCAGCGGTGCCCGGGAGACTGCGTGACCCCGGCTCGAAGCGCAGCCGCCCCAACCCCTTCCCCAGGGCCTCGGTGGGTCCCGGGCCGGGGAGCCCCCGCCCGCTGTGAGCGCACAAAGCTCGCGGCCGCCTGAACCCTGGGCCTCGCCGCGTTCGGCCGCTGGATCCCGACTCCCCCGGGGACCCCCGACCGGAGCCGCTCGGCGCGCTCCGCTCCGGCCGCCGGGTGCGCAGAGGACGCGCCGCAGCGCCAGCCTCGGGGCTGCGCTGGTTAGGTAGCTGGGGGGACCGGAAGGATGGCGAGGAAGTAGGAGAGGGTTTCCTGAGATGAAAGATTACTTCCGTCCGGGCTCTGGCCTCTCTCTGGAGCCAGCTCGTTGGGGGTTGGGGAGCGGGGTGCCCGGGGCTCGGGGGCCGCGCCTTGCCACCTGCAGCGCCCGGGGCGGGCGGGACGAGCTCGGCCCGGTCGGGGGGCTCACGCGGGGGGCATCCTTGCAGGTGGGAGTCGAGAGCGTTTCCTGGCGCCCGAGCCATGGTGGCCAAACAGCGGATCCGGATGGCCAACGAGAAGCACAGCAAAAACATCACCCAGAGGGGCAACGTAGCCAAAACCCTGGTAAGGCGGGGGCGGCGTGGACGAGAGGCGCGGGGCCGGGCCGGCGCGGGGCGGGCGTAGGGCTGCGGGCGCGGGGCTGCCCCCCACCCCGCCTCCTCCGCGCCCCGGGCCGCCCCTCCCGCGGGGTCCGGCACTCGGGGACGCTGAGGAATGGGCTCCGCCACGGCCGGGGCGCGGACTTGGCCTCGCGTGGGCGGAGAGGGCCCTGGTTGGCCGTGGCCCCTCTGGGAGTGGCTGACACGGAGGCGCAGAAGGGCCTCCCGAACTGAGTCTTTGTGTCTGGGAAAGATCAAAGTCACAGCCTTAAGGGAAGAGTTAAACCCACTGCTTGACACAAGGGACAGGAACCTAGTAGATGCGAGATCGTTTGTTGAATGAATGAATGAATGAATGGGTAAAGGGAGGCCGTGTGCCATCTCTCCCTCCTAGGCTTCGCCCCTGCCCGCCCTCCCCAACAAACACACCCTGGTAAGGGTTTCTTTCCTGCGTTTTGTAATGCTCTCCTTGTGTACATTGGGAATTCAAAGTGCGATTCAACCTGAATTTCCTTCCATCTTCCTTCTTTGCCTTTTCTCCAGGGGCTTGTAGGCCAAATTCTAAAAGCAGCATTCCTCTTATTCATTCTGTGAATTCAGGTTCATCTTGATAATATGTTCCAGAATTTTAGAGCCTAGTTTATTGCCAGGCATTCTACACCTCCAAAAGTGTAGATTAAAGCTTTATAACAATGTTTAAGTAAAATCTGTGCCTTATGCACAGGGGTAGGTGTGTGTGTGTGTGTGGGTGTGGGGGTGTGTGTGTGTGGGTGTGGGTGTGTGTGTGTGTGGGTGTGGGTGTGTGGGTGTGTGTGTGTGGGTGTGTGTGTGTGTGTTGTTCGTTTGTTTTCAGTAAAGCAAATGATCTTCAGCAGAAATTGCCAGGCCTGTATTTCTGGACATTCAGTGGCAGGCCTCAGATGAGCTGTTGGATGGTGTTTGTCTCCAAGTGCATGAGCAAAGACACTTGGAATCTATCAATATTATCTCAGACACTTCAGTGGAAGTTTAGCTGAAGCTTGGAGTTTGGCTGGAAGAGTCTTCTGACTTGATGAGGCGATTGCTTTTAGCCAAAGACACAATGCTGGTTTGATTCACTAAGCAAAAAGCTAGATTTGCAATCACTAGACTAGAATTCTTGCAGAACCAAGCAGTACTATGTCAGAGAAGCCTTAGGATCAAAGCTGGATCTTTATACACAGCTACAGGCTTACATAGGCTTCCCTGGTGGCTCAGACAGTCAAGAGTCCGCCCACAATGTGGGAGATCCGGGTTTGGTCCCTGGGTTGGGAAGATCCCCTGGAGAAGGGCATGGCAACCCACTCCAGTATTCTTGCCTGGAGAATCCCCATGGACAGAGGAGCCTGGCGGGCTACACATCATGGGGTCGAAAAGAGTCAGACACGACTGAAGCAGCTAAGCGCAGCACAGCTACAGGCTTAAGCTGTGCTGGAAACTCCCTCATGTGGGAGCTAGGTCACTGAGTAGTTGTTGGGCAGCAAGATGGCAACATGCCATTGAATTGGAACTATTTTTCACATAGATCTGTGTTTTTCTTATTTTTACTCCGGAAAAAAAAAAAATCTCACTGTCCAAATTGATGCTGAAAAACAATGTTTAAGGATATTAAAACATTCAGGGTTTATATCCCTAGAAGATCAGGTCTTCCAAGGATATTATACAGGCTAGTTAATTTACTGAAAATTTCTAGCTGTGTGGTTCTTTTTCATAAACTAAAAAAAAAAAAAATCAGACTTCACTTGTTAATTCTCTCCAGTTGACAACTTATCCGACTGCAAAAGTAACAACAAAACAGAAACTTTTTGCAGAGCTGTGTTATCCATTTGTTGTTGTTAGGTCGCTCAGTCAGGTCCACTCTTTCACAACCCCATGGACTGTATTCCCCCAGGCTGCTCTGTCCATGGAACTTCCCAGGCAAGAATACCGGCGTGGGTAGTCATTCCCTTCTCCATGGGATCTTCCTGACCCAGGGATCAAAACCATATCTTCTTCCCTGGCAAGCGGATTCTTTACCACTGAGCCACCAGGGAAGTCTGTGTTATCTGTTAGGCTTGGTAAAGTCAGCATCTGCCACCTTGAGCTTTTCAAGACCACTCGAGAACAATTGGGACCTGAAAAAAAAAAAAAATGATTGTCTCCAAAGTAAGAAAAGACAATGGAACAGCTGGAGAATAAACTGTTTAAATATCTAAGAAATGTAGTCAATTTGACTGCAGTTCAACTCAATTCAACTTTCAGAAATATTTTCAAATAATGTTTAATGTGTGGTGTGAATAGATTTTTAATAGGTTCTGATATAGAGTGGGCCCTTCAAAAGTGCCTGGCGCCTACAAGGATATTTAAATGGTCCTACTAACTTTGTAATGAAAGATTTCCAAACCAAGCCACAAGGTATGTTTATTTTCCCTTGGTTAGAAAGGCTTTTTTGGTTAACTTTATTGTACATGGATCATCATCCAAAAAGAAAAATGAAATTCTTTTTCAAAAAAAAAACAAAACAAAATGAGACACGTTAAATCCTAAATCTCATTTTCCTAATTACAGATCTAACATGATTATACTTAGAAAGAAGTAACTTGCAAGGGGTAACTTGTTCAGAATGAAATGCAGACACACAAACAGATTCTAAAGGAAAATCCAGACTAGTCATTTAGAAATAAACTCCTTTAATTGTATGCAGGTATTTCATTATTGGTGTACAGCTATGGAGTGAATCAATATTGTTCTCCCAGATAACAGAGTAATGGGATGATCATTTCATAATTATACAGTAGTAACTTCTTCAGAATAAAGGGGCAAATTACATCTCAGAGTTCCCCTGCTGGTATCTTATCACAGGGAAATACATCCTCCAACAAAGTGAAAGTGTTAGTCGCTCAGTCGTGTCCAACTCTTGTGACCCCATGGACTGTAGCCCGCCAGGCTCCTCTGTCCATGGGATTCTCCAGGCAAGAATGCTGGCGTGGTTGCCATTTCCTTCTCCAGGGGATCCCAACTCGGGTCTCCTGCATTGCAGGCAGATTCTTTACTGTCTGAGCCTCCAGGGAGGCCCATTTTGGGGCTCACAGACTGTCAAACTTCTGCTGGAAATGAACCATGTCATTTGCACGATTCGACTGCTTTTGTAATTTAAAAAAAAAAAAACAAAAAACACCTTTCCTAGCAGTAGACTCAGGCTTAGGTAAATTGTCCTGACAGATTTGTGCTGGACAATGTTTCCCAAAATGAAGTAACTCAAAGCTCTCAGAAAAGGATATGTTGGGTTAGAGGGGTTTGTTTTTTTTCCCCCTGTGCTGCAAGTCATGTGGGATCCTAGTTCTGCTACCCAAGATCAAACCCATGTCCCTTGCACTGGCAGCATGGAGTCTTAACAGCTGGACCACCAGGAATTCAAATCTAGAAAAACAGCATAGATGAACTTATTTGCAAAGCAGAAATAGAAACACATATAGAGAGCAAACATATGGATACCAAGGGAAGAGAAGGGAATGGGATGGATTGGGAAATTGAGATTGATACATACACACTACTCTGGGCTTCCCTGGTGACTCAGACAGTAAAGAATCTTCCTGCAATGCAGGAGACCTAGGTTTGATCCCTGGGTCGGGAAGATCCCCTGGAGGAGGGAATGGCAACCCACTCCAGTATTCTTGCCTGGAGAATCCCATGGACAGAGGAGCCAGATGCTACTGAGAGACTAATACTTTCACTTTCATGCATAAAATAGATAACTAACGAGAACAGGCTGTATCGCACAGGGAACTGGCAAGGAAATCCAAGGAAGAGGATACACATACACACACACATGGTTGATTCACTTTGCTGTACAGCAGAAACTAACACAACATTGTAAAGCAACTGTACTCCAGTTAAAAAAAAAATATATATATATATATATATATATAGGTATTATGACCAACCAAGTTGTTCTTGAGCTCTGAAAGTCCCGAAGTACTATTGATTCACTATGAACTGTCATCAAAAAGATTTCTGTGTTATATGCTCCAAGCTCTGCATCCTGATAATTTGAGTGGAGTTTCCACAAAGGAAAAATAAAGGACTCCATTTGGTATCTGCCCTAGACCAATAATCCCATTTACAGGCTCCTGAATTCACTTGTTGACTTTGCTGGAGACAGAACTAAATGGATTTTTTTTAAATATAGCATTAGTGGGATGACAGCAACAGAATTTGTTTCTGGTCAACTGGGACAAATGATTAGGAAGTTGGTGAATGGGGGAGGGGTAAGTGTTACACTCTGTTCAAATAACTATTTATTTGCTCTCATCTTGACTTAGTCTCAAGTGCCAAAGAATGACACAGTGAAAATGCTGATTAAAGAGTTATTCTGTGCAGTTATTTGACTGATTTTGTCCTTGTTCTAGTCAAAAGAAACCGTCTATCCCCTTTCAGTGTGATTTGCCATCATACAAGTGTTGGTACATACAAGTTTCTCAAGAGAAGTGAGTTGTTTTAATCCTTAGTCAGATTCTATCTGCCCCTGACATTAATCTATACTTCTCTAGTAAGAGAAATCCTGGAATAACCCTATCACCAATTTGGAAGAATTAATAAAAAAGCCAATATCTTTTCTAGATCCTTCTTTAGGTGACCTACAGAGTAGTGAAAGTGAAAGTGTTAGTCGCTCAGTCATGTCCAGCTCTTTGCAACTCTATGGACTGTACCCCTCCAGGCTCCTCTGTCCGTGGGATTTCCCAGGCAAGAATACTAGAATGGGTAGCAGTTCCCTTCTCCAAGGGATCTTCCTGACCCAGGGATTGAACCTGGGTCTCCTGCATTGCAGGTGGATTCTTTACCCCATCTGAGCCTCCAGGGAAGCCCCTAGGTGACCTAAGATGTCATATTTAGTGAATCTTGCATGCTTATTCATTCTTTGATGAACATTTACCAAGCATCTACTATATTTAATTTCTGGATCAGGCATTGGTATGCCCTGATACATGAAAGAGACACAGTGCCTGCCCTTGTGGGGCTTCCAGTCTAGTGGAGAGACAGACATTAAATAAAGCATCACAAGAATAAACATTGTCATACAAATCATGCTAAGTGCTATATAGAAAAAGTACTTGGTGATATAAGTGCCAAGTGAGCTCAACAGAAGTAGAAGAGAGAAGGTTCTCTAAGAATGGAACAAGTAAGCTGAGAACCAGAGAATTGTTGCCTTATCTATGATAAAAATAGGTTTTTTTTTTTTAACCTCTGTTGACTACAGCCTATTTTTGGCTCATGCCAATGAGAAAATATTTACTGAGTTCTTTCTTTTTTTCACTCTACCTTCTCCCTTAGCATTTGAGAAATTCTCCACTTTCAGATGCCTCTCTCAGAAAATATTGGTTTTCCTTTGATTGATTGGATTGTAAGGACCAAGCCCTACCAGCACACAGACCCAGAGGGGTTGCAGAGGGACTTCCTGCTCTTTTGGTTTGAGATGAGCAAGAGGTTCGCAGGACTTATCTGTGTGGGAACCACAGGCCCCTTGTGCTTCCCAGAGAAGCAGAGATTTCTCCAAAGAGTCAGCTTCACTAAGGATTAGGAGATTTATTACAGAATGCTGCTCCTCTCACCTCCATACGTAGTTGCTGTCTGCTGTTCCCTGGATTTGCACTGCAGTCACTTCCCAGGTTTTTAGCACTTAAACATTTTTTCTTTTTTAAACCATTTTTTATTTTTTAAAGAGTTCTCTTTATTTTTTTGGCCGCACCATGAGACACATGGATCTTAATTCCCCAACCAGAGATAGAACCTGTGCTTCCCAGGTGGCGCAGTGGTAAAGAATCCACCTGCCAATGCAGGAGACACAGGAGACCCGGATTCTATCCCTGAGTCGGGAAGATCCCCTGGAGGAGGAACTGGCAACCCGCTGCAGTATTCTTGCCTGGACAATCCCATGGACAAAGGAGCCTGGTGGCTACAGTCCACGAGGTTGCAAAGAGTCAGACACGACTGAGCTTACAAGCACCCATGCTTTGAAGGGTAGAGTCTTACCCACTTGATCTTGGGGGAAGTCCTGGCACTTGGAAAGTTTTGAGAATGGCTGTGCTTTGTGACCCAGCTTGTAAGCCACAGATGCAAGAATTCAAGGGGAGTCTGCTGGAGGCAAAACCCCTGGCTCTATAATGAGGCAAATCTAAACTTGAATCCCAGCTCTTGCTGAAGTTAACAAAGCCTGAGCCTCAGTTTCTCAGCTACAGAAGGGGGATAGTAAGACTGACTTCGTGTAGAGTTGTGAGCGCTGGAAATGGTAAATATCAGCTGCTTCCTAGAGTGCCTGGTATGAAGTGTGCTTTCAGCCAACAGAAACAATGATTAGTAATGGCATTTTTGGCTCCCAAATCACTGTAATGATTTATGTATTATACCTCATCTGTCTCCAGAATATTTAAGAACTACCAAGTTCATTGAGTTCAGTTCAGTTCAGTTCAGTCGCTCAGTCATGTCCGACTCTTTGCGACCCCATGAATCACAGCACGCCAGGCCTCCTGCCCATCACCATCTCCCAGAGTTCACTCAGACTCACGTCCTTTGAGTCCGTGATGCCATCCAGCCGTGTAAATAAGGTTGTTGACGAGTTTTTCCAAACCAGTCTTGATCCTTTAAATTGACTTTGTTCATCTAGATCTTTGATGGCTCAAACAGTAAAGAATCTGCTCACACATGGGCAACGTGGATTCAATCCCTGGGCCTGGCAGATCCCCTGGAGAAGGCAATGGCTACCCACCCCAGTATTCTTGCCTGAAGAATTCCTTGGACAGAGGTGCCTGGCGGGCTACAGTCCATGGGGTTGCAAAAGAGTTGGACACGACTGAGCAACTAACACTTTCCCTTTCATCTAGGTCTGCCCACTGGCATTAAGACTGGGTCTGTCTCGTTCACCGACGGGTCCCCAGCCTCTAGGACAGTGTCTAGCTGTACTCGGTAAATGTTTCTTGAATGAATGAACCTCATCTTACCTTCTCCCACTCGCTTTCAGAGGCCGCAAGAAGAGAAATATCCTGTGGGACCATGGCTGTTGGCGCTGTTCGTTTTTGTTGTCTGCGGCTCAGGTATGGGTTTCTCCCTGTCCTTACTATCCCATGGTCTCCTCTGTCCCATAAAAACACATGTTTTATCCACAAGGTAAATATGCCAAAAATATATTGGTCTGGGATTCAAGTTAATCGCTGCCTGAAGCCTTCCTCTTAATGGGTTTTGATTTCGTTTTCGTTCCAGCAAACCAAATAGGAATAGAGACAGAACTGATACGTTATCAAATCATAATCATAAAGTGATTACACTGAGCAATTAAATTGGCTGGCTACACTTCAGAGTTCAGTTAAAGCTTTCTCTGAAGACCTGACCTAAAAAGGGGCATTTGGAACAGAAAGTGGAGCACCGATCTGCCTGAGATAAATTCACGTTCCAGAAAGAGAGAGAGGCCTTATGCCTTGAGAGAAGCTCTGCAGAGATTTGGGGGAGAACGGAACCTTGGACCTAAGCCTCACGGTACAATCACCTGATGCCGGAAGGTGGCAAGTTCAGAGAACGGTACTTATACTCACATTAGAACACATGCTTTCCCTGGTGGCTCAGCGGTAAAGAATCTGCCTATAATTCAGGAGACCCAGGTTCAGTCCCTGGGTGGGGAAGATCCTCTGGAGGAGAAAATGACAACTCACTCCAGTATTCTTACCTGGGAAATCCCATGAGCAGAGGAACCTGGTGGGCTAGTCTATGGGATCGCAAAGAATTAGACACTGCAAGCCTGCACGCACAAAGCTTCGTGAACATTTCTATTATAATTTCATTGTTGGTTATAAGCCATTGTTCTACAGAGTAGCCAGAAAGTCTGGAAGCATAGAAGAACATCTGTAATAAATGGCTTACTGATATTATGTGATAATGCACCATACGGTTAGTGACATTACATGATATATTCAGTGTGTTGCCCTGCGTTAGCAATGCATAGTTCAGAGCGCTGGCGAAAAATTGCATTGAATACGGTGCGCCGATGCGGCATTTCACTCAGTGCCGCCTATACAGTCATCTGTGACACGTTGCCTCACGTGATCTGCCTCTGATTCTCTCCCCAAAGCAAAACAAACCAAAAAAGGAAAAACACATGCTGTTAGCATGCCACAGAAAAAATCAAGAAGAAAAATCCACCTGTATAAAAACTTATCTATGTTTTCAGGTTTTATAGTCAAACAAAGATTGAACCTTGAGCCTTTTATCTAATTATCTTTCTCTCCCAGCTTTATGGTTTCTTGAAAAAATATTATTCCTCCAAGTCACTGATAAAAGTCTAGCCTTGGAGAAGCCCACAGAACATGATTAGAGACAAATCCCCTCAGGTTGACTTTGAACCTCTCAGCAAAACTCCTACAAGCAATCCCAGTAACTTGAGGGTCCCCAGTGTGCCTGGCACTGGGCAGGCTCTGGAAATAGAAACTCCTCCAGGAGGCAGCAGGCCGTGGGTAGGCAGATAAGGAAGCTGTCCGTTGTAGCCCAGGGGATGAGCACTGTGATAGCAGAGCGCTCAGAGGGCTTGGCAAGCACGGATAAGGGACTGAGTCCATTCGGGCTGCTTTAGCAAAACACCGTGGACTGAGTGGCTTAGAAATGGCAAAATTTTATTGCTCATGGTTCAGGAGGCTGGAAGTCAGAATAGGGTACCAACATAGTCAGGTGAGGGCCCTGTGCCCAAACACAGGCTTCTCCCTGTATCCTCACATGACATCCTCACACGGCAGATGAGGCTTGGGAGCTCAGTGGGGTGTCCTTTACAAGAGCACTGATCCCATTTATGGGGCTTCCCTACTGCTCAGGGATAAGAACCCACCTGCCAAAGCAGGAGACCCAGGTTCGATCGCTAGGTCAGGTAGATCCCCTGGAGGAGGAAATGGCAACCCACTCCAGTGTTCTTGCCTGGGAAATCCCAAGGACAGAGGAGCCTGGAGGGCTGCAGTTCATGGAGGTCTCAAAAGAGTCAGACATGACTGAGAAACTAAATGAAACAACAAATCCCATTTATGAGACCTCCACCCTCAGGACCTAAGCACCTCCCCAAATCCCTACCTTCTACCTCCATCACATTGGGTACTAAGATTCCAACATGGGAATTGGATTGTGTAGCGGGGCTTCTAAATCATGCTGAGCAGAAGAGACATTTTCCCAGAGGAGCTGCCATTTGAGCTGAGTTTTGAAGGACAAACAGCCAGACAAAGAGAAGGTTAATCCGCATGAGGGAGCACCGTGTGACAAAGGCTTGGAGGCCTGAGATAATACACCAGGCTCAAGAATGGCCAAAGCCCAGTCACAGGGCTCTCTGAGAGTCGGTCACCATACAGCCTGTGTTGTTAGGAACTAAATAGATACAGAGCTGGGGTGGTTTTTTTTTGTTTGTTTTGCTTTTTTTGCTTCAAGATACACAGTAACTGGAGCCCTTTCTGGCCTGTGCCCTTAGGTAGCATGTAGGGGAGTGTTCGTGCTTAGTTGCTCAGCCACTCCTGACTCTTGCGACTCCATGGATTGTAGCCCACCAGGCTCCTCTGTCCATGGGGTTCTCTAGGCGAGAATACTGGAGTGTGTTGCCATGCCCTCCTCCAGGGAATCTTCCTGACCCAGGGATCGAATCCAGGTCTCCTGCACTACAGGCCAGTTCTGTACCCAGTGAGCCATCAGGGAAGCTCATATAAGGGAGAGGGCAAGCCAATAGTCTGGCTTATTTTTCTCCAACCCGTGCTAGTTTTCAATACCCATCCTTTTTTTTTTTTTTTAATTTTTTATTTTTTTTTTTAATTTTAAAATCTTTAATTCTTACATGCGTTCCCAAACATGAACCCCCCTCCCACCTCCCTCCCCACAACATCTCTCTGGGTCATCCCCATGCACCAGCCCCAAGCAATACCCATCCTTTTTAAAGGGATTAAAAACCTTCTTTAAACTACATCTTAGTTAACACTTTGCCAGGCTTATTGGTTCACATAGTGGGAACTGTATCTCCCCCTCCTGCCTGAGTACATTGGGATGTTTGCTGGCAGTAATCTTTTGCAAACGTCCCAGTTTCCATTAGTTTTTTCAAGGATCAAGTACATTGTCTCTGCTGTCCTGTTTGTTGGTTTGTGCAGGGGCCTGAAATGGGAGCCTGTAGGGCCTGGAGATTTGGACTTAAAATAGTTAAGAGGACACACCACTCACAGCATGCCACATCCCCTGCCTGCACGCCTGGGGCTCTTCTAAGGATGCCTCTTTATTTTTTAAAATACTTTGGCCATGCCACATGGTACGCCAGATCTTAGTTCCCCGGCCAGGGATCGAACCTATGCCCTATGCATTGAAAGCACAGAGTCTTAACCACTGGACTGCCAGGGAAGTTCTATAAGGACACTTCTTTACCTCTTCCTAGTTAAGACCACTGGCTTCTATGGAAAGGCTAGACAGTGAACAGGGAGTTGGGTCATCTTAACTTCCTTCTCTGTTAACATGCTGTTGTGATCCAAGCAAAGAACCTCATCCCTTTTTTAATCATAGCTAAAAATAATGTCCCTTTTAAATTTTTCTTTTCAAATTTCTTTCGCCAACTTTAGCTTTTTTTTTTTTTTCCCCGCAAGCTTCATTTCAGGCCTAAGCGCTGTTCTCACAGAAATGTATCACTCTTCTCAATTCGTCCTTGGTGCTGTGCCGTTCCTTCTATCTCTGTCTGTGTCCTTTTCTAAACCAAACATGTCATGAGAAACACAATAGCTGCTTTAGCTCCGTCCCTCTTGCCGTCTCTCTGGGATTAGTCACGATTCGGTTCCTCTTGCAGCTCTCACTTTCCCTCCAAGTTCCTCACGTTCCAGAGTCACAAGCCATAGGCTCCTGCCTATCTTTTTTCTCCTTGAATTTATTAGAGTTGATTTTACAACATTGTGTTAATTTCTGCCTCACAGCTAAGTGATTCCGTGATCTACGTACCTTTTCTCTACGTTTAAAAGAATTCGAGGGAGGGGACATATGTATACCTATGGCTGATTCACGTTGATGTATGGCAGAAACCAACACAACATCGTAAAGTAATTATCCTCCAATTAAAAATAAAATTAAATTTTAAAAAATGCAATTTCCTCAAATCTAGCCCTTCGCTTTATCATCAGTTCCTTGGCTTTATGTCATGAGCCGTCTCAGTGCCTGGATGACTGAAGCCCGTCATCACTGCTCTCTCGCGCCTCTGTTCAGTTTTATGAAAGCAAAAGTGTTAGTCGCTCAGTCGTGTCCAGCTCTTTGCTACCCCATGGACTGTAGCCCGCCAGGCTCCTCTGTCCACGGGGATTCTCCGGGCAAGAATACAGGAGTGGGTTGCTATGCCCTCCTCCAGGGGATCTTCCCAACCCAGGGGTCGAACTCGGGTCTCCTGCATTGCAGGCAGGTACTTTACCGTCTTTACCATACTTTACCCATTGTAGCGCAATGTAATAAAGACCCATCACATCCCACGTTCTGCTGTCCGTCTGTGATGCACGCAGCAGCCCTCTCACCCCTGCCTTGCCTGTCACGCTCACACAAAATACACCGGACTTTCCGGTGGGATTTCCATACCTCTGCAGACATGCCGCTTCCTGTCCCTGTCCAGCGGGTCCCTTTCCCGTGAACAGGATATACCGTAGGCCAACCTTAAGTTCCCTTTCACCAAGTCCCGGGGACATTAAGGAGGTCATTCGCCCTCTCTGAGTTCGTATAATTAGTTATTCATATTTTGTAAAAATTTTTTTGGCTACGCAGGCTCTTCATTGCGCGCACAGGCTTCTCTAGCTGTGGGCGAGAGGACTCAGTAGTTTTGCGGGCTTAGTTGCCCCGAAGCATATGGGCTCCTAGTTCCCTGACCAAGTATCCACCCCAAGTGCCCTACATTAGAAGGCAAATTCTTAACCACTGGACCACCAGGGAAGTCCCTAGATTTTTATACAGAGAGGAAAAATGTGATCTGATTCTCTTATTTTCATGACCTTACTCTGTTAACCCACTTTTCTGACTGATGGTTGGGCAAAGGGCTCTTTTTAGGAATAGTGTCACATAGAAAACAAACTTATGGCTACCAAAGGGGGCATGGGGGGAGGGGGAAGAGATAAATTAAGAATTAGGGATTAACAGATATTACTATACATAAAAGATAAACAACAAAGACCCACTGTATAGCATGGGAAACTATATTCAGCATCTTTATAATAACATATAGTAGAAAAGAATCTGAAAAATTGTATATATATATGTTTGTATCCCTGAATCACTTCGCTATATGGCAGCCCACTCCAGTATTCTCGCTTGCCTAGAGAATCCCATGGACAGAGGAGCCTGGTGGGCGACAGTCCATAGGGTCGCCAGGAGTCAGACAGGACTGAAGTGACTTACATACACACACATGTGTTTGTATCAATGAATCACTTTGCTGTACACCTGAAACGTCGTAAATCAACTGTACTTCAATTTAAAAAGTCACAGAAATACTGTCAGTGTACCAGGGTAAATCAATACTCAGGTCAGGCACGTCATAAGCATTGCCTGTTTTATCTGTTTTCCTAGTATCTTCTGGGAAAGAATGAAGACTGGTAAAAATGTTGACACTTAAGTAAATGCTCGCTTGCTGGTCACCCTTACTCCATTTTATGTGGGAAAACAAGTTAACAAACCTCCAGGAGGTGCCAGGACCCCTCATCACGGGGAGTGACGTGTCACAGCACACTCTTGACCCCTTCCTCCTCAGCTTCTTCCCTGTGGCCTTCCTCATTCTCCACACATGCCTTTCGTGCCGCCGGCGCTGGGCGCTGACAAGAGCCGGATGATGAGAAGGACGGGAGAGGACCCCGGGGAGTCAGGAGGCCACACAGCGCAGGCACTCAGAGAGACCCCTGGAGCCCAGGGGATGCCCACTCCTCACCAGGGAGGCCCCCGGGGTCCCGTCCAGCCCGGATCCATGGTTGTAACCAGTCAGAGGATGTTATCTAACACACCTAACTTCAGAGGAAGGAAATGTCCACTTTCCAGGATTGCAAAAGATCTCTCCGGCAAGACACTTCTTTGAAAACTGACCAACTGGCTGTAAAAGGATAAGAGGCTTCTGAGGGGAGGTTAGTTTGGGGCGCTGCCAGATGTGGGTTCAGAGCCTGGGTTCGCTAGGTATCCGCTGAAAACCCTTGGACCAGTTCCTCACTCTCTCTGTATTGATTTCCTAATGGATTAAACAGGGGTAGGAAGAGCCTTGCTGGAGGTTGTCCAGGCGCTGAACGGCTCCGGGGATGTACGTGCTAGCCCACAGCATGCTTGAAACCTGCAGCCTCAGCCACTGCCACCTCTGTCCCCATCACCCTCATGGGAAGTAGTGGTACCATGGATGGGACTTACGTGCCAGGGGGGCTTACTCTCCCATCGCCCCCTACCTCCATCCTCCCAGGCTGTGCCTCTGCTTGGCAGACACAGCCACTCACAGTGGTCTGAACCTTCCAGAGAGCTGTAGACCTCACCTCTTCACTCCAAGGAGGAGGGGACGCTGTCTCGGTGATAACACTCCCAGTGTGTGAGACTTATGTTCCCACAAGAAAGCATCAGAGCCTTTCAGACAGACCCAGGCAGGAAAAAGGAACCACCCACAGGCAGGCCGAAATGAGTGCATAGGGGTTTGTACTTTGAAGTTGAATATCAGAAGTAACCGGTGAGTTTCATCCCTTTGCTTGTGTGTATGCTCACTCGCTTAGTCGTGTCTGACTCTTTGCAATCCCGTGGACTATAGCCTGCCAGGCTCCACCATCCATGGGGATTTCCAGGCAGGAATACTGGAGTGGGTTGCCGTTTCCTCCTCCAGGGGATCTTCCTGACCCTGGGTTTTTATTTTCTTAAAGCAACCGAAATACACCACTGTTTTGTTATTAAAAAAAAAAAAAAAAGTTTCCGTTGTAAGATACAAAAGCTCAGGGGAACAGCGTGTTCTAATGAGACACGGAATTGTCCACAGAGGCCATCTCAGGCCCGTGTCTTACTTGGTCAGGCTTAGTTTGGAAACTAGCCTTACTGTTGTTAATATTATATACCTTCCATCAGAAATCTATAACCTGTCTCTTAGTCACATCCCTCTTCTGAGTCCCTGCAGATGATTATTTCAAACAGGCCAGAAACTTTTCTTGTTCAGGTCTTGACCCGAAATTTTTCCTGGGGCCTTTTTAACTGGGTTGCATTTGTCTTTGTTTGATTTCCTAGACCCTTAGATTGACATTGAAGTCTCAAGACTTTCAACACCCTTCTGTTAGAGACTCGGCTGTTTTATTCTCTCCCATTTTTATTAGAAAAAAAAAATTATCTTCCATTTCTGCAGGCTGGGGGTCCTCTTTCCAGATAAGCAGCTCATCCCAACTCTCAGTCCCCTGTTTTCAAAACCCTGCCTCTTTAGGGAACTGTCTGATAGCTTCTGTCTTTATCTTGAGACTCAGAGACAAGCGTGACCCGGAATGTCTGTCTGAGGCGGCAGAGATGCTGTCATACAGATACACCGAGCGTTATCTGCTCCAGACACTTGCTGTCTGCGGGTGCTTCCCTGGACCATTGACGGAGTCCATACGCCGTTTGTGCCCACAGTTCTTGCCCCTGGGTTTCCCGCTCCCTTTGGTCTCGGGCTCTTTCAAGAGCCTCGTGGAGGAGGGTTCCGAGCCACCCCCGGAGCTCTGTGGGGAGTGTGCTGCCGTGGGTCAGTAACGTCTGACCTGAACACAGCAGTGACGGCAGGGTGATCAGCCCTGACGTCTGTTTCACAGGGTTCACTGGACAACCATCTTCAGCAGTTTTACAGTAGTTTCTAGTGTACAAGTTCCACACATCTTTTGCTAAGTTTATGTCTAAACATCAACATTTATGTTTTTGACGCAATTGTACATGGAGTTGTTTGCTTGCTTGCTTTCTCTGGCTGCGTCTTAGTTGCGTCATTCGGGACCTTTCATTGTGCCGTGTGGGCTCGGCAGTTGTGGTGCACCGGCTTAGCTGCCCGTGTTCCCCCACCAGGGATCAAACCCGTGTCCCCTGCACTGCAAGGCAGATTCTCACCACTGGACCACAAGGGAAGGCCCTGTCTTCAGCACCTTTTTACCCCTTTTCAGTCTTTTATTTTTTATATACGTAGGATCTTTCCATAAGCATTACTGTCTTCAGCATTTTTGACTGTCCTCTTGAACTAAAAGTTTCACCTGGACCTGGGAAAATGAGGTCTTTTTCCTCGCAGGCTAGCTGACCAGACAGTTGGGTAGTTCAGTTGGTACTTCCATGTTTCTTGGGACCTTGTGGTGTCGTTCACCTCTCCGGGGCCCTGGCGTGTCCTTGGATGTGGGCAGGAAGCAGCAAGCTAAGAGCAGAGTCTGTCCTCTCCCCTCACTGAGCTTTCAGCCAGGTCTCTGGAGCCACCATTTTACCCCCATCGTGCTTACGACTCTCAGAAGGAAACTTACACACCAGCCAGCCCCGCTTCCTTCCCTCAGACTAATTCTCTCTCATCTGTCCCTCATTTCAGTTTCATTTCTCTCTCTCTCTCTCTCTGGCTGAACCTGATACTCACTTCCTAATTAGAGATTATGTGCATTTTCGTGGTTCTTGAAGCCTGGGTTTTCTTGAAACTGATGAGTTTATATCCCCCATCAAAGGGAAACCTCCAGGGTAATAGGATTAACCAGTGACTTATTTCCTTCCTAATTTTCTATATTTTCCAATTTTGTCAATGAGCATCTATTACTTGTATAATCAGAAAAAAATAAGTGTATTTGGGGAACAAAATGTCTAGACTCTTGGTTTTAGCCTTTTCTTTCTGTTTTTTTTTTTTTAAGCAGTAGACCTCTTTGTTCAAATCTTAAAGGGAAACAAATGAAAGAAAAGCTCTTCTCACTGAGGCAGGATCTTCAGTGAGATCCTGTGTTGTGTGTGTGTGTGTGCGTATGTGTTTATGTCTCTGTGTGTGTTTATGTCTGTGTCTGTGTGTATTTGCACATGTCTGTATGTGTGTTTGTGTATATGTGCTTGTGTGTGTCTCTGTGTGTGTGCTTGTCTATGTGTGTTTATGTGTCTCTGTGTATTTGCATATATGTGTTTTTGTGTCTCTGTGGGTTTGTGTGTGTGTCTCTGTGTGTCTGCCTGCTTTGTGTGTGTGAGTGTGCGTGTCTGTGTGTGTGTGTGTTTAGGGGATACCTCCTGTGTTGCTGGATATTCTGATTTTTTTTCATCCCCAGAGGGGAATGCACATCTGGACCCTCTTTGCCCATCACATGGGGAATTATGTCTGGCCCAGCGCTGGCCTCTGTGATTACAGAGTTAATGCCTTTCCCACAGAGCCTGCACCATCAGTCGTGAGTAGCTGCGCTGTTTCTGGACAGGAACGTTCCCTTTGTCCGGCAGTTAACAGACTGTACTCTTCTCCTGTCTCCTGCAGGCACTCTGCCTGCTGGGGTGGAATGGAGTAGAGATAATGTATCACGGGCAGGACCGTTTTCTCAGGACACCCTATTCAGAACAGATAGGAAGAGTGAGTCCCTGAGATGTTCTTGGCTGGGCTTGAAGTCTCCTGTCCTCCCAGCCTCGTTTCAGGGGGTCCAGCAGTCTCCCTTTATGGATATGCCTCTCTGTTTCTGGAAGGGCCAATTCCCCTTCCCTCGCTGGGACTGGTGGTTCTGTTAAGGATGGTGTGGACGAGCAAATGGCCCAAGTCCCACGTGTGCCAGCTCCAGGCCCAGCCTCCGTGGGTTGAAAACATGGCTCTGCCATCTACTAACTCTGGCCTGGTAAGAGCTACTCACGTCTATACCCGCTCTAAGCCTCAGTTCTCCCACTGTTAAAAGCGATGATTCTGAAAACTCCTAGGATCCTCATGAAAATGAATCCTGGGGATTATTAAATGAGGCCGTGTGTGCACCGTGTTTAGTTGAGTCCTGGTGGTGGTTTTACAAATGCTTTGTTGTTCCTGTCATTTTGCTGATGCCCTTCATCGTGCTGTGTCGCCATCTCTCAACACTCCTGGCAAGGTTCAAACCAAGTTTCTGAATGTTAACGAGGAAAGAAAGCTAACGCTGTGACTCTGGTGAAGGTGAGAAGATTTGTAGTGGGGGAGCACAACTCTGTGATATTGGGGAAGTCAGGAGCCCCCGCTCCTACCTGGACAGGTAGAGCTCACGGTTCGCCAGCCAGAGGTCAGTGGTGTCATCTCTGCAGGGGCAGCTAGAGCTAGAGCCTCTTGTCTCCTTCCAGAAAGAACTCTTTGAAGACCAGCCCATGGGGTGAGCCTGCAGGATCTATTCATACAACTATTTTGACTACTGTTTCTTGAGCACTTACTATAATGCCAGGCCCTCCATTTATGGTTTCTTTTCTTATCACCCAGTGCCTACAAAGAAGCTTTGGTACTCATTTCTCCGAATCACAAAACAGGTCCGTAGAGGAAATCAGCCAGCATCCCATAGCTAAAAAGAGAGCTAATTCCCGAACCTAAACTCCAAACCCATCTGCTTTCATCACCCTACGTCCTTTTCTCTTACCATTTCCCCCAAATGACCATGGAGGAAGTTTTCCACCAACTTCAGGCATTTAGCATATGACCAGGTATTGAAAAAAGCTCCTGTTGAAACATCTCTTACTTTCCCTGCCAGAAAAGCTGCACAGTGCAGAGTTCCATTTGGACAGACTGTCTGGGTTTGCTCCCAGGTGGGTAAAGCCCCGACCCAGCCATGGGCTGTTTCTTGACTGGGCCACCAGGCTTCTCTGTCACCTTGCTCTTTCCTGGACAGTTGCTTCAGGATAGATTTGAATTCGCCATGTTTGCAGGTTGACCACGTAAACACTGGCCTTTCCTGGAGACTGCCTGAACTATCTTGAAATTGTGATACCCAGAGGGTGTCACAGCCCCAAGACTGGAAAGTGGGATGTTTGAGGAGCTGAGCCGCCCCGGAGAACCCCTTCTGTTTCACCACAAAGGAAAGCTTGAGGACGTGCGTCTGCTCTGGAACTCCTGCCTCAGGATCTGAGATGAACAGTCTGGAAAAAGATGTCTCATCACCCATTGGCTCCCTCAAGGTGATCTTCACACCTCTCTTGTCTATGCTTCCTTCTTCCCCATGCCCCTTGGGTCCTCTGGGTTTCTTTATGGGTTCCTTCTCAGAAGAATGCTTCTACTGTCTGCCATTTGACTCTAGAGAGCGAGCACCCCATTCTTCGCTAATCTGATCCCTTCTAATATTGTCCTCCCGCCCTCACCTGTCCCAGGCTTCCCTTTCTTTCCCCTCTTCTCCATCTCTGGAGAAGCCACTGGGAAATGGCATCTTGCCTTTGACCTTCTTTGTGCTGATTCTTTCAAAGAAAGAGCCACCTCACGATGTCTTGTCTTCTAACATTTCTGCTTGTCTTTTGTGGGACCCATACTTTTCCTACTGGTGCTTTACTTTTCTAAATTTTTCAAATGAAAAAGAATAAAAGTTGTGTGATTTCTGAAGCTGGCTTATCCTCCTAAAGAAAGTTCCCTCTGGCCTCTCTGGATCCCGCTTCTCAGCAACTTCCTTGATGTCGCTTGTCGTCAACCACTCACTTTCAATAAGCGTCATTTTTGGAAGCCCGCATTGTCTGGCAGGGTCCCAGCGTCCCGACGGTCTCCGAGGGGACCTACTTGTGTCATGCCTGTGCTCTTCAGCCACTTGCAGTTATCTGAGGTCAGACGGTCCCCAGGAGGCGAGTGCTTTGGTCTGGCACAGCCCCCAACCTTAAGGAAGTTTGTGTTCTTATGACTTGACTTCCCCTCAAGGACTAAGCTCTTGGACCAATTGAATCTCGGGGTTGCCATATGATGCTGATTCTTTTGGTTGGCAGAGTAATCAACTGAAGTTTTTAAATGCATTTTCCTCCATGCTGTTCGCAATTTTTCATCTTTTGGTCCTTCAATAAATTTGTACTGAGGACCTACTATGTTCCTGGTGCTGAGCTTAGACCCAGGGGTTGATCTGGCAACACAATCATCCCTGCTGTCCTAGAGCCTGTGGTCAAGTGGGGAAGAAGGATGAGTCAGTCAAATAATTATGCTGAAATGTGTAAAATTTCAGCCATGAATATGTTTGAAGGAAAGGCACATAGGGCTCTGAAAGCATGTACCAGCAGACCTCAGAGATATTGCAGGTTTGGGTCCAGGCCACTGCAAGTAAAGTGAATATCTCAATAAAGCAAGTCACATGAGTTTTTTGGTTTCCCAGTGCATATAAAAGTTACATTTGCACTATACTATAGCTTAATAAGAATCCAACAACATTATATCTTTTAAAAAAGTGTATATAGGTTAATTTTAAAATGTATTTTTTTATTGATGAAAAACGCTAACCATCATCTGAGCCTTTCTGCAGGCCACAATCTTTTCTGTAACAGTAATATCAAAGATTACTGATTACAGATCACCATAGCCAGTGTAATAATAATGAAAAAGTTTGAAATGTGAGAATTATCGAAATGTGAGAATTATCAAAATGTGAGACAGAGGGAAGAAATGAGCAAATGCTGTTGGAAAAATGGCACCCTTAGACTTCAGCCATACTGGATTGCCACAATTTTTTTAAAAAAAGGCAATAAAACAAAGTGCGCCTGTGATGCAAAGGGATGGTGTGCTTTGGGTAAGTGGCTCTCCAGGCGTGGTCCCCGGACCATCAGCCTCAGCATCACCTAGGAACTTGTTAGAAATACACATTCTCAGTTCCCACCACAGACCCACTGGATTAGAAACTCTAGGGATGGGGTCCAGCACCTGTTTTCAGACACGTTCAGGACACTGTGATACACAAGTTAGAGAACTCTTGCTCCAGATGGTCAAAGTCAGCCTCTCTGAAGAAATAACTTTTGAATTATGAAAAAAAAACTAGGCAATAGGGTAGGATGGGGAAGTATTTCAGATGGAAAGAACGGCATGTTTAGAAGTCCGATCGTGAAATCAGGGAGCTCCTGAAAACAGGAAGATGTGCCATAAAGGAGGAAGAGAGTGAAGAAGGTGAGTATGGACAAGATGCCCGGAGCCAGAAAATGCTCGTCATGAAGGCTTTGCAAAGGATTGGGCAATAGAGAGCTTCTGGAACGCTAGGAACCCAAGGATGCTGATCTCACTTACTGGGCAATGCAAAGCTTCTGGTATGCTAGGAACTCAAGGATGGCATTATCTCACTTATTTTTATCAGGAATAATTCTAGCTACAGTATGGAGAAAGAATTGAAGAGGAGCAAACCAGCTGGAGATTGTCTCAGCAATCAGGGGAAAGATGACGGTAACTTGGACTAGGGCGGTTTCTGGAAGGATGAATGAAAGACACAGAATCACAAGATTGTTAGGTAATGCCCACAGGTCTCAGTCATCAACTAGACATGTCCAAGAATGACCCTGGTGCTTTGGGTTTACGTGCAAGATGGAGGGGGAGGATGCCAAGCTTGGCAGTGGGAAGAGACCGTGAGGCATTCCTCTTGAGTTCGATGAGCCTTTGAGCCATCTGTGCAGGTATCAATTAGACGGTGGAAGGCGTGGGTCTGGAGCTCCTAGGAGAGGTCAGGGCTGACAGCACATCTTGGTGAGTCATTGAAAGCTAAGTGGCCATTCTCACCTGGGAGAAGGAATGTAATGAAGAGAGGAAAGCCAGAACACATAGTGGGGAACTTCAGCATTCTTGTTGACTGGGCAGGAAGAGTCAGGATGACCCCCATACACCAGGTTTAGTGTAAAGAGTAGAGAGAAGGAAGAAGCCTGGATACCTGGAGAATCATGTGTCACAGAAGCCGAGGGAGAGCTCCCCGCAGGGAGCGCTCGCAACGGTGAAGAGGGGTATACGGCCAGAGGCGGCTGAAGGATGCTTGTGGATTAGGTGACTTGGAAGGCCATTTGTGGTTTCAGCAAGAGCTATTTCAATGGAGTTGAAGAGAGCAGAAGCTAGAGTGCAGTGGAATGAGAAATCGAAGGTAAGGAAATGGATAAAGTGAGGACTATAGACAGCTTTTTGGAAATGGTTGTGAAGAGGAGGGTATCTGTGGATGGGAGATGTAGAGTCAAGAGGATTGTCCTGGTTTGTTTGATTTTTGAGTTGCCAGTGCTTCTCGCATATTAAACCCTAAGGACTTCATTGAAAGGGAATAGTTGAATAAAAGAGATGGAGCCAGCTGAGGTTAACAAGAACCAGGATCCTAAACAGATGGGAGAGCACGGAGGCTCTTGGATTCTGGAGTTCCTGCTCTGGCCTGGATTTTTCTGAACCTCTGTGGCCTTCCCAGGGCCGGATGCCCTGACCTCCAATGCCTGCCTCCCCTCCCGTTCTTGGCATTCTCCTCCTGCTGACTCGCCTGCCCACAGCCCCTTTCCTGCAGCCCGCTCAACTGTTTTGTCTGCTTTGTTCACCCACTGTTAAGTTATTAACTTGTCAGGGTCTAGACTCCCCACTTCCTTTCCCACTTGGAACCCACTCTTGGCTCCCTTCCCGTTCACCGCCTCGGAAAGTCAGCACTGGGGAAGCCTGGATTGCTCAGCGGGTTATTACTGGCGTGCACACAGAAGTACAGTTAATATAATTGGTATAAGATGGTAAAGCCTTTTTAAAGACCTTGATGCAACTGAAAAAACATCATAAAATACAACCATCTCTCCATTATCTTAACAGTGGAGGCAAATGCTGAACTTAAAGTAGACTTTATTCAAAGTAATTTCTCCAAGAGGCTTCGATTTTAAAGGGTCACCTGTAAACATATTTAAGACCATCAGATTTTACATGTTAATTCATGGATTCAATAAGGGTCAAGAATGACCTTTCCTTAGTTTTTAAAGCAGACACAGACATAGGTAAGTTTTAATATAAGTATTGCTACTCTGAGGTAAGCAAACTTTGTCTAAGATTCTTAAGAGAAATTTGCAGCAGTTCCTTAAAAAGAATTGAGTGGTTTTATCATTACCCAGCACTTTCGAAATCATGGAATAACTTAAATGGGATCTGATGGACTAAGACACAGACTGCTTCCTAGTCACTGACCTACATATATACTGCTGATAACGATTTGTTGTCTAAGAATAAATCTCACAGAGAAACAACATTTTGGAGCATCTGTTATGAGCATCTTTCACTTATGTCATCATATTCATTCCTTGCAATTCTTTGGAATACATATTATCTACAGTTTTATAAATTAGAGAAATCAGGGCTCAAAACTATTTTGTGAATTCCAAAGATTCATACTCTGGCAGATGGTAAATAGCCCTTGAGCTCCAGTCTTCATGGGCATACCTAGAGAAGCCACAAGCATCACTGTAGTAATAGTAACTAGTAATTCCAATAGCTCCCATGCACCAAAACCTTGATATGTGAGGAGCCTCATCTATATCATATGTTTAATCCCTATATTAATGCAGCAAGCAACATGGTCCTCATTTCACAGCAGAGGAGACGAGCATGTAGAGGTTAAATTATTCATGCACATGGCTGGTCAGTGAAGAGCAGAGAGTCAGTCTCAGTTCCCTCCAACCCTAACACTCTCTTCTAAAGTTAAGCCCATTTGTCCAAATTAGGGATATTTTCCGATCCCAAGAACAAAGCCTGAGGCATGGCGGATGTAAATATTTTTTCCCTAATGTGCTTGAATATACAGCTGCCTCCTAGGACTCCTATGTGAAGCCAGAACACAGAATGTTTATTTAATTTTTATTCCTTGTTAGCTTTGCTAGAGGAAGACGGAAACATCCGTATTCCGGCAAGCTTATACATTTGGGTGAGTACTTCCTCATCCATCTAGCAACTTCTCCTGTCAAAAGTCACCCCAAAATCAGAATAAGCCAAGAAAACCTCTGAGCACAGCCAGGGTTAAATATCATGACTTGTTGAATTAACTCCTTTATCTAGAAAAGAGTCCAACCTTCACATACAACCGATTGACTCTAGTTACACACGTAGTTCCAGCAGTCTTTGTTTTCGACTTAGTCTGCAGCCCATAATAATAGAAGAGGGCCCACTGCAGACTGGTGTAGTAACACCAGAGATGTGACCATGCACAAGAATCCTTGAGCCCAAGTAACCACTGAGAAGCGTAAAAGAGAGCCCAGGATGTATAGTTGACTGGAGGTGTTTGGGGATCAGATCCAACACTGCATCCGCTGTAACGGTATTACAGCAGAACCTTATCAGTTAGCACTTTGTATATGGTCACACTGAACATTCATGAAAACCTAATATTAAATCACGTTGGGTGTATATCCAATTTAGGAAAGTCATGATGATGTACACAGTGATTTTTTTTTTTTTTTTAGTTTATGAAAAACCATAAACTAAAGTCCCATACGGGGACTTCCCTGGCAGTCCAGTGGTTAAGACTATGCCTTCCATTGCAGGGGCCGTGGGTTCGATCCCTATCGGGCAGCAAAGATCCCGTGTGCCTCGTGGCCAAAAAACCAAAACATAAAACGGAAACAATACTTTAACAGATTCAATAAAGACTTTAAAAATAGTCCACATCAAAAACAAAAAATCGTAAAAAAAATAAAAACAACCCAACACCCAACTTCATTCGTACTTAATCTACCCTTCAAATCTAGCTGTCCAAGAAGGAGCCCCTGTGAATTGTCTTTGGATCCCCAAACACAGTGCCCGGCCCATGGTAAATGCTCACTAAAGTTAGATGATAAAATCAAACACGTTGTTTTTTGAGGGTTCTGAGTCGCCTCTTTCACTCTGGTTACTTAGGATGCAGCATTCCTGGAAGACTTTATGAAGGAGAGACGGGGTAAACCCCTGAAATGACCTCTGCTTGTTCTGTGTTTACAGATGATTACATGGTACCCAGATGCTCCTCAAAAAAAAAAAAAAAAATCATTCCGTACATGTTCATTGCAGTTATCATCGTGATTGTCTTCACCACGATGAACCCATATTGTATATTGTATATCTGGGAAAGATGTGAAAAAGAAGTTGGACCTTCCTCTCCTGGGACACATTTAAACCCTTTCAACCAAACCAGACTGGGAACTATCCAATCAGCTCTAACCCAAATAAGGAGGGGATGGGCCCCAGGAATTGTTTGTTGGACATTCAGGCTACCCACCCCTTCGGTTTATCAGGAAGGAGCTCGTTCCACTTAGTGAGGACAGCGCCCTGAATAAATCAGTGTGGCTCTTGGTGTATTTCAAGTTGAATTTCAGAAAGTTCCAGGCCGCCTGAAGATGCACTTGTATAGAAAGGTTATCAGCAGCCGGGGGGCCCAGCTCTGCGTGTCTGCTCCCAGCACCTGGCCTTCCTTCCTGTTCAAGGGCAGCTTCTTTTCCAGGTCACAGCCCTTGGGAAGAGGCAGCGTCGATGACCTGTTAAACGAGCGCCCCGCCCGCACGCAAGCCCTGCTCCCCACTCCCCAGCAGCATCAGAACCTCCTGGGAACGGAGGGGAGGGGGCAAATCTCTCAGCATCTGAGGGCTTGCTGGCCTCCACTCTCGGTAGAATTAGCAGGAGTTATCCATAAATCCCTGCGGCATCCATCAGCAGACAGAGCAAGACTGCCTTTTTAAAGAAGTTCACTGACCTCTTGTTAACTTAACTCCTTGTTAGGAAATCTCTAATCAGCTGTGTGCTAACAAGCCCAGGGCCCCGGGTCAGCAAAGCGGGGCTGGCGGTGGGGTTGGGTTTCCAGCTGTGTGCTGTCGGGTGTCTGAGCGACTGTTGACTGTTTTGTTTTCCTCGTCCAGCTATCTTCCAGATCATTCAGAGCATCAGAATGGGCATGTGAGCCGGCCCTGGGGGTTTGACACTGCCCCCTCCCGCTGGTGGGTGGAGGACCACTTCAGCTCTTAGCCGGGTATCTGTGGGAAGCCGACAAGTCACCCAGAAGAGGAAAAAACAAACAAACAAAGGCTCCCTCAGCTGTTCCCTGATCACTTCATCGTGGACGTCAGACCAAATTGCTTTCTCACAGGACATCTCGGTACATCCGTGTTCTTGAGCGGAAAGGACATTTTGCTTTGCAGTTGGCAGGATGGGGAGCTTTCTGGTGTCTGTCTGGATTCACCCTGGGTTTCACTAATGTCTGCATGTGGACCCCCCATGATCACTGCTTTACTTTCTATGGAGACAGTCTGTGCTCCATTGGGAATTGCTTTTACAAATAAATGTCTTTGTTCAACCTTATGTCCCTTGCATCTTCCAGTGAGAACAGGTGTCAAGATAGCTCCTCAGGGGGATGGGTAGGGTGGGGGGGACTTAATTATGTAACGGGGAAAAGTCAGGGAATCTGTGGCCTTGGAACCAGGGCTAGATTTACCCACCCTCAAGGCCTACACCTGAAAGGAAGGCCTGGGCAGTTCTTGAGGACTTTGTTTTTTCCACACGTTCGACAATTTGCAGAGGGGCTCTTTGGATCTGCCCCCTGGTTGGGACTTCTAATTTTGCCTAAAGAGGTCACAGATGCCCAGATCACCTGCAGGATGAAAGAGGCTTACCATGCAACTTTAAACAGGCAGGCCTTCGCTGGTTTTTTTTTTTTTTAATTCCATTTTTGCTTTCTTAGTTATTTATTTCATCCCTTAATAATTGGGTGTGTTAGTCACTTAGTCACTCTTTGCAACACCATGGACCGTAGCCCACCAGGCTCCTCTGTTCATGGAATTCTCCAGGCAAGAATACTGGAGTGGTTAAGCTATTCCCCTCTCCAGGGGATCTTCTGACCCAGGGATCAAATCAGGGTCTCCCACATTGCAGGCAGATTCTTTACCATCTGCGCCATCAGAAAAGCCCTAATAAGTGTGAGAGTTTTAAAAACAAAAATGGAGGAAACAGCCAGGACCTCTCGTTACCACTTAAAGGGTCTTTGTTATAAGTGGCCCTTTGGAATAGAGGGCAGGGGCTTTTTGTCCACAAGAGTCCTTCACCCCAGACCTTTTAGTGATGTTCTTGAAAGCTTTCTTTTCTCCCATCCTCCGAGTTCCCCTCCTTCCTCTTTGTTTCCCACTGAGGAGAGGGTGTCAGGGCTGTTCTGAAATTAGCTGCTGCAGGGACAGGCTACCAATCTTGTGCCCACCTCCACCCCCACCCTAAGCCCCTCCAGAGCTGGCAAAAGACATTCTCCACCACTTGAGGGCTGCGCTCGGTAGGTGCTCTGCTAGCTGGCCCCTTCATTATCTGGGCTCTGTCTGGTCACCCTCTTCTTGGTGACTAAGATCAGTGTGAGATCAGACCCCATGGCTGCCTGCCAAGAAGCCGGCCGAAGGCCAGGACCCTGTTGTAAGGGTTCCCTGGTCTGTGCTCCCATTTACACCCTGTCTGACTCCCATGGGGCCTAGACTTTATCTAAGAGGCTTCCTCCTCCCCGCCTTAATGCCAACAAAAGCACACCCATCAGACCATCGTGAAATCCATGGCCGGTTCTGAGGTTTGAGGTTTATCCTTTACTGGAAAGAGTCTTTTCCCTGCCTCATTTGGTCTTTCCCACAACAATAATAATCAATAGGGTGATTATCCCCATTTCAAGGAAATGGAAACTGAAATTTGGCCAGACTGGGCTCTAGGTAAACCCAGCTGTCGCCAGGTGACAGGTGTGGTGGGCTGAGTCGTCTGCCATCCGTAAAACTTCCTGTGGTGGAGTTATCTCCCCGGGCTATGCAATTGGCTTTCTGTCAGTTTCCGGGGAACCTCCCAGAAGTTCTTGTATCTGACAATCTGCCCTCCCTGGTGACTTCTTCCTTGAGCCCTCTACTCGTGGAGACCAGAGCTAAGTTAGTTAGGGTCATGGCTGTACAAGGGAGATTTATAAACATTTTTTTGCCATGACCCATGGTAGGGACCTCCCTGGTGGCCCAGTGATTAAGAATCCACCAGCTTCCAATGTAGAAGATGCGGGTTTGATCCAAGGTTTGGGAACTAAGATCCCACGTGCCACGGGGCAACTAAGCCCATGAAGCAACTACTGAGCCCTCACATTCTAGAATCCCTGCTCCTGCAGCAAGAGAAGCCCTCATATCAAAACTAGAGAAAGCCTGCTCACTGCAATGAAGACCCAGTGCAGCCAAAATAAGTAAAATAGCAGAAAAAAAGAAACACATGGCAACTGGGTATGCCACACACCTACTAGGGCAATTATCATGGAACAACCCTTATCCTTAACACATATGACGCACTCTGGTTTTTATCTAGTCCTTTTCTTTAAGAAGCTGGTTGCACCCTCTTAAAAGGACATTATAAACCATGAGTAGATTGCAACCCACAGTGTGAAAAACACTGCTCTTCAGGAGAAAATCAAGCCCTTCATGGGATACAGGGAAGCAGGGCTTGTGAGGTGAGAAAGTCAGAACCCTGAATCCTGATGAGAACCTGACCTCTCATCTCGGTCACCCCCAAGCAGTACCTCCAGGAGCACATTAAGCAGCTCTTCTTTGGAGATTTATGGTACAGATCCTACAGAGAGAGAACTGGCACCCCCTGAATCCACTGACACATTGGGGCATAAACACCAGATCCTGCTTGTCAGCATTCACTTGCTGTGCAACACAGTTATTGTGGGGTGGGCTTGGGGGGGGGATGGGGTATTTTTAAAACAATATCCATATGATTTTAATGCTGCCCATCTACTCATTTAGCCTTTGGGAAACGATTCACCAGCAGACTTAGTTTAATTAAATCAAATGGGGACTCAGAGGCAATATTCCCAAACCTAACATGGCATCAACTTTGATGCATGAGAACGCCTCCCTCCTCTCACATTGGAAGCATCTGGGACCCTCTGCAGAGCTCAGCGACTCTAAGACTGTGTCTTATTTCGCTCCAGGTCCTGCGCATCTCTGTCGTTAAGAAGAACACAGACAGGGGCGCAGAGTGCTTACGACTTGACCCTCAAAAGCTCTGTAAGAGGGAAGCCATCTGCAGTGGAAATGCAAAGGGCTTTTTCCAGATTCTCACCTCCCAGGGCATCATGACAGATCAAACACTGTTTCTGGGAAGGCCGTGCACAGAGTGTGCTCACAGCTTCAGAGGGGAAGAAAGCACACAGAGAGACATGTGGGCTGCACAGGGCTGGAAGAGAGTTCTCATTCCTTCCAGACACAAGAACGTCCTAGCAGCCTGCAGTTACTCCACTCTGGATCACATTTGCTTTGGAGGCAAAATATCATTTGAGTGATCTCCTTTATCATTCACAACTCATCATCAGGTTTCAGCTGCAAATTGTGAAGATAGAGCAGTAAGTCTCAGCTCCTTTCTTTGAAAATCATCCAGTCCTCAGGCTTCCATCTGCCACCTGTGGGTCCGCTTTCCTCCCTGGGGGTCAGCAGACTTTCTCGGCAGAGGCCAGAGAGCAAATATTTTAGTCTTTGTGGGCCATACAGCCTTGAGACTACTCAGCTACACATTTGTAGCTTGGAAGCAGCCATAGGTAACACATACATGAATGGACAGGCTTTGTTTCAATAAAACTTTATTTAACAAGCCAGTGAGTCCTGCCAAGCCCTGCTCTTGAGTGGCAGTTCTCAGATTGTCATGTACAGATGTGAGAGTTGGACGATAAAGAAGGCTGAGTGTCAAAGAACTGATGCTTTCGATTTATGGTGCTGGAGAAAACTCGGTAATTCCCTGGACTGCAAGGAAATCAAACCAGTCAATCCTAAAGGAAACCAACCCTGAATATTCATTGGAAGGACTGATGCTAAAGCTGAAGCAGAAGCTCCCATCATTCGGCCACCTGATGCAAACAGCCAACTCACTGGAAAAGATCCTGAGGCTTGGAAAGATTTAAGGCAAAAAGTAGAATGGGGCAGCAGAGGATGGGATGGTTAGATAGCATCACTGGCGCAATGGACATGAATATGAGCAAACTTCAGGAGATAGTGGAGGACAGAGGAGCCTGGAGGGCTACAGTCCATGGGGTATTAAAGAGTCAGACACCACTCAGCAACTGAACAACAAATCTCAGATTGTGGTACACAAGCCCTCATCCCCTGGAACACTGGATTATGTTGGAAGGTTTTGCATATCCACAAGCCTGTTGCTCATGACAGAAGGCAGATTCTCTGAAGAAGGAATTTAGAATTTAAATAATAAAAGTAATATAGGCAATTGATCTGCCTTGGCAGGGCTCTGAGGGCTCTCTCAGGATGAACAGAAAGGATATTAATTCTATCAGTGCCAAGGCATGATTGGAGAGTTGGAGTGATAGGGTGAGACCTTGAAGGCAAAGCCAAATTTAAGATGGAGCCAGGGAGTCAAGCTGTTTCTGAGAAGTAACTGGAGATTCTCAGCCTTGAATGTTCAAAACAGAGGCACAGACTATGTTTCGACATCTCGAAAGTCCCCAAGATAGAAGCCTGTACACAGAGACTTCTAGTTTATCTCACTGTGGCAGATACAAACTTTAAATATTGCATTAGGAGAACAAAGAGACCTGAGCAGAGCTGCATAGAGCTCCGGAAGAGAGTTCCAAATGAATGGCTTAAAAATTGGCTCTGGGGACTTCCCTCATCATGGTCCAGTGGTTAAGACTCCTTGCTTCCAATGCAGGGGACTCAGGTTGGATACCTGGTCAGGGAACTAAGATCCCACAGGCTGCTTGACATGGTCAAAAAATAAATTAATAAAACAAAACTACAAACATTGGTTGGTCCTATGTTTATAACCCATCCATTACTTCTTGATGGGAGCAAGATGGAGGTCAACTATGGGGGAGACAAAATATGTTACTACTAAGAAGAAAGTCCAGGATTTCCCTGCTGGTCCAGTGGTAAAGAATCTGCTCCCTTGTCCAGGAAGATTCCACATGCCTTGGGGTAACTAAGCCTGCTGGCCAAAACTACCCCAACTAGAGAATAGCCCCTGCTCTCTGCAACTAGAGAAAGCCTGCATGAAGACCCCACTCAGTTAAAAATAAATCAATAAATAAAATCTGAAAAAAAAAAAAACAGAAGAAAGATCCAGAAAGAAATAAGCATTTGGAGTAATCACCCCAAATTTGCTGAAAAGCATTCTCTTTGTTTTTCTTTTTTTTTTTCAATTTTTAATTGGAGGATAATTGTTTCACAATGTTGTGCTGGCTTCTGCCACACAACCACAAGAATCAGCCGTAAGTATGCATATGTCCCCTCCCTGTTGAACCTCCCACCAACCCCCAGCCCATCACCCCACCAGGCTGTCAGAGAGTACGCCGCTGAGCTCCCCGCGCTATGCAGCCACTTCCCGTCCGCTATCTGCTTCACATATGGTGCTGTGTGTGTGTGTTTCCCTGCCGCCCTCTCAGTTCCTCCCACCCTCCTCTCTCTTCCCCCAACTCCCGCTCTGTCCGCAGCCCATTCTCTATGTCTGTGTCCTTATTCCTGCCCTTCAAATAGGTCCATCAGTACCACTTTCTAGATGCCATATATATACGATATTTGCTTTTCCCTTTCGCCATGACGCATTATTAAGCATTTCATAGTCTTGCACACACGTTTGTTGTCGCTGTGTTATTTCAGTCTCCCCATAAGGTAGGTTAGACTCATGACTAACACATATGGCTTACTGTGGGCCAGGTCCTATTCTGGTATCTATGAGTATCTGCTGTTTGAAGCCTCACAAAATGCCCCTTGGGTAAAAGCTATAATTACCCCTGTCTTACCCACCAAGTGACAAATATGGCTTAAAACTCGATACTCCAAAAACTAAGATCATGGCATCTGGCCCCATCACGTCATGACAAATACATGGAGAAACAATGGAAACAGTGACAGATTTTATTTCTTTGGGCTCCAAAATCACTGTAGATGGTGACTGCAGCCATAAAATTAAAAGACACTTGCTCCTTGAAAGAAAAGCTATGACCAACCTAGATAGCATATTAAAAAGCAGAGACATTACTTTGCCGACAAAGGTCCATCTAGTTAAGCCTATGGCTTTTCCAGTAGTCAGGTATGGATGTGAGAGTTGGACCATAAAGAAAGTTGAGCACCAAAGAACTGATGCTTTTGAACTGCAGTGTTGGAGAAGATTCTTGAGAGTCCCTTGGACTACCAGGAGATCAAGCCAGCCAATCCTAAAGGAAATCAGTCCTGAGTATTCATTGGAAGAACTGACGCTGAAGCTGAAACTTCAATACTTCGGCCCCCTGCTGCAAAGAACTGACTCATTAGAAAAGACCCTGATGCTGGGAAAGATTGAAAGCAGGAGGAGAAGGGGATGACAGAGGATGAGATGGCTGGATGGCATCACTAACTCAATGGACATGAGTTTGAGCAAGCTCTGGGAGTTGGTGAGGGACAGGGAAGCCTGGCATGCTGCAGTCCAAGCTGTCACCAAGAGTCGGACATGACTGTGCAACTGAACTGAAGTGTACCCATGAAGAAACAGACCAGAAGGTTTGAAACACTTGCCAGAAGTCACGCTGCAAGTAAACAGATGAGCTGGACTGCAGACCCAAGCAGGCCGCCCTGCATCTGCACTCTCCACCACTGCACTGACCTCACCCACCACCCGATTCTGCTCCACAGGAATGGCTGATTTTGTTCTGATTTTCAATACAAAAAAAATTTGTATTGACAATTTGTTGCTCAGTATACATGTTCATGATGGAGAAGGAAATGGCAACCCAGCGACTGAGCATATATGTTCAAGAGGGGATTCCCTGGTGGTTCAGTGGTGAAGAATCTGCCTGCAGTGCAGGAGATGTAGGAGATGTGAGTTAGATCCTTGGGTCGGGAAGATCCCCTGGAGAAGGGAAGAGTAAACCACTCCAGTATTCCTGCCTGGAGAATCCCATGGACAGAGGAGCCTGAGCCTACCGGGCTACAGTACGAGGGGTCGCAAAGAGTCAGACACAACTCAGCAACTAAACAACAGATATGTTCATGAAATGGATGACTAAATAAGTCAGCAAACAATAGCTTCTTGGGGAGGGCATAGTTTCAGCGAGGCTGGAGCTGTAGAAGGCAGAACTGAAAGAGCCCAGGTCCAGAAATCAGGCCCCCGAGCTCCTGGCTTCTGTTTATCACTTTGTTCTCTGGTTTGATTTCCTCCTTCATCCATTTGAAGATCTCCTCCCCTCCCACATCAGAGGGCTGTTGTGGGAAGCAAATGATATGATGTATGTGACACTGCTTTGAAAAAACTGTAGAATGCTATACAAATTATATATATAATTATATATACATATACGATTATATGTAATTATTGTTGGCAATCATATAATAATATAAGAGTAATTGCTACTCAGGACAGGTGGGGACTATACAGAGAAACGTTGCTACGTTTTCAAAATCCTACCTCTGCTGGGGCCCTATCTTAGAACAACATGCTCCAGCAGCAAGAATGCCCAGAAGGGGAGGTGTGGAATGGGTCAACACAATCCATCCAGGCTGTTGAAGAAAGAACTCAAAATGTATATGGTATTGTCTTTGCCCCTGTTTCCTCTATTACTACTGTTGCTCATAGTAATTTCTGGAGTTTTAGGCAAGATTCTAAAATCCTTCTGCCCTATGCTGCTGCTGCTGCTAAGTCACTTCAGTCGTGTCCGACTCTGTGTGACCCCATAGATGGCAGCCCACCAGGCTCCCCCGTCCCTGGAATTCTCCAGGCAAGAACACTGCAGTGGGTTGCCATTTCCTTCTGCAATGCATGAAAGTGAAAAGCGAAAGGGAAGTCACTGAATCGTGTCCGACTCTTCGCGACCCCATTGACCGCAGCCCACCAGGCTCCTCTGTCCATGGAATTTTCCAGGCAAGAGTACTGGAGAGGGGCGCCATCGCCTTCTCCGATGGCACCTGTGAAGAGGTTGACTTACTGCTTGTTTTGTTCTCATTATGCTTGTTATCTTCAAACCTCCTAATATGTCAGAATGGAGACAGGACACGCAATCAGTTCCCACAGCACTGGAAATTCCAAACAGACAGAGAATGGCTGGGGATGGGGGGGGAGATGGAGGGAGGGGAGGAGGAAGGGAGAGAGGGAGGGAGGGAGAAAAAAGCAGGAAGGGAAGAGGGAAGGGAGGGAGGAGGAAAGGAAGGGAGGAAAGGACTTTCCTGACATTTTAGTGAGTCAGTTTATCATCTACACGATATCTCCACATCTGTGGTGCCTGGGCTAGGTCGCAGGGGCTCGAACATGACCCCTTCCACACACGCAATCTCCACTCTCAGAACCACATCCCGCAGGGGTACGTTTCCAAGGAGGGATGGTAGAAATTTGTGCAGGCTTTCCTGGTGGCTCAAACGGTAAAAAATCTGCCTGCAGTACAGGAGACCCGGGTTCAACCCCTGGGTCGGGAAGATCTGGAGAAGGGAATGGCAACCCACTCCAGTATCCTTGCCTGGAGAATCCCACGGACCGAGGAGCCTGGTGGGCTGCAGTCCATAGGGTCACAAAGAGTCAGACACGACTGAGCAACTAACACACACAAGACCTGAGAAAGGGGCTTAATTTCTTCCCCTGTTTTTCTTCTGACTAGTATTGTTTGGATAAACCATCTTCAGACTGGATAAGCTGGGGTTTGGCAGGGAACAAGTGAGAGTAAGATAAAGATTCATTTCTGGTGACGAGGTGTGAATAGGATTGTCAGGGAGCAAGACACACACAAAAGAAGCTTTCTTGGTCTCATGGACCAGGGCAATGTGTCTTGGGAACCCAGGAAGAGCAGAGACCGGGGTGGGTTGGGGGTTGCCACCCCCTGCTAGTCCCATGGGCTCCTGAAGGCTCCAGGGTACACAGTCACCTTGGGCATTCTCCATGCCCTTCCTTTCACTCAGTGGCTGGGCACATCATCTAATTTTCCTCCTGAGAATGCCAGGTGGCTGCCGGAATACAATGGCATCCACTACGAGGGTGACACGAAGCTCCGGGAGTTGGTGATGGACAGGGAAGCCTGGCATGCTGCGGTCCATGGGGTCGCAAAGAGTTGGACACGACTGAGCAACTGAACTGAACTGATGAGGGTAACCCAGAAAGTATCTACATATTAGACATACATCCACAAAACTGGCATTGTTGCTCTCTTCTGAAATGTGATTTGGGAAAATGAAAGAAGTGAGAAAGGTTGATGACATTGATCCATGGTCTGCATGTGGGAAAATGTGAGCTCTTTGCACAACAGGAAAGCGCTTTATTTATTCCCTGCCTTTAGGGCAGGAGATGCTAGTTGGGTGTTTCTATTTTAGAGCAAATACTGCGAATAGGGAAAGGATGGCAAAGAAGCAGAAAGACTCCCCCGTGAATTAAGGGCACTTGCTGTCAGAAGTCACCAAACCTGTATTTCCAGAGCCATCTCTGCAGCTCTGGGTCCCCAGATTTGGCCTGGGCCGCAGCCCTGAAAGGACCGGGCTTGGCTCCCACTCCTTTCAATCTGAGTGAAACCCGCACGGTGTCTCGCCCTGTTTTCTAATATCAGCGCTATTACCTGAGATCAACATTTATTTGTGTTGGAAAAGGTTCCTGCTGCTATCCAACCTGGCGGGGCTCCCAGGGAGACAAGGAAGGGAAAAGTCGCTGATGTAATAACTCAGCTTGGGTTCTGTTGCCCATGGTAACGGAGACTGGAGGAAGCCGGTGCATGGCCTGGCTGCTCGGCGTTACTGCACAGGGAGGCCGGGTGCAGGCCTCGGAGGACCAGGCTTGAAAATAGCCTTGAAAATAGCCTTGAATCTTGGGCTTTTCCCTAGGAAGCTCTCCTTGACACCGCATCCCCAGTGGATGCCAGGCTGTCTCCTTATGCCTTGGTCTCTGTCTCTCTCTCAAAGGAGCAGCAATTTCTGCTCTCTAGCAAGATGATGCATTCTCTGCCCTGGCTTTCGGGAATTTCACAGCATTGCCTCTGCACGCCGCTCCAGCCGCTCCCCCAGCATCTCGCCCTCAGTCCTGCCCTGGGCTGCACCCTGTCCTCCTCCTGCGGACCAGGCAGCCCTTGTGTTCTCTCACCAGGGAGAGGGTTCGCTCTAGGAAGAGGGGAAATACATCCCATCTAATTCACCCCTCTTCTTAGATGCTGCCCAGTGATCTCCTGCTGCCTAAGGAAAGTGAACGTATTAGTCGCTCAGTCAAGTCCTACTCTTTGTGAGCCCCTGGACTGTGCCCATGAGATTTCCCAGGCAAGAATACTGGAGTGGGTTGCCATTCCCCTCTCCAGGGGATCCTCCCAACCCAGAGATCAAACTCTGGTCTCCTGCAGTGCAGGCAGATTCTTTACCACTGAGCCACCAGGGAAGTCAGTTAAATGAGGTACCTAGAATTGTCAGATTCCTAGAGACAGAAAGTAGAGCGGTGGTTCTCAGGGGCTGGAGGGCAGGTGAAAATAGAGCATTGTTTAATGGATATAGAGTTTCAGTTTTGCAAGATGGAAAGTACTCGAGATGGATAGTGGGGATGGTTGCACAACCGTGAATATACCTAATACCACTGAACTGGACACTTAAAAATGGTTAAGAGAGTTATATATAACATTTTGAGTTATATATGTATTACCACAATTAAAAACAATTTTTAAAATCCTTGAGCCTATTACTTTTAAAATGGTGGCCAAGATTTGGTGTGGACTGGAGGGCAGAAGTTTTCCCTTACTATTTCCTTGGCTCAAATCCACTCAGCTCTCTTCTCAAATAGCCCTCACTGATACCACTAAAGTGATGCTCCCATTTGCGCACGCACGCGCACACACACACACACACACACACACACACACACACACACTGCCTGGCACACAACTTAGCTGGATTTATGGAGAATCTCTATTCTCCATTACCACCATTTTTTATGCTGATACCTATGCATGCATGCATGCTCAATCACTTCAGTCGTGTCCAACTCTTTGTGACCTCATGGACGATAGCCCACCAGGTTTCTCTGTCTATGGGATTCTCCAGGCAAGAATACAGGAGAGGGTTGCCATGCCCTCCTCCAGGAAATCTTCCCGACCCGGGGATCGAACCTGCATCTCTCGCATCTTCTGCATTGCAGGAAGACTCTTTGCCACTGAGACACTGGGGAAGCCCATTGGTATCTATACATTGGCTTATTCGTTTCTTTTCTGATTCCCCTGCCAAGACATTGGCTCCACCAGGGCAGGGACTCTATCCACGGTTCTCTCCCCGATGTCCAACATATCCCAGGCGCTGGTAGGAATTTTTGGAAAGAATGAAGACAAACAAATATATGACAGTTCGCCTGTATCACAGGCCAAGCCTCCACTTTGGAGCCCCATCTGGGCTTATCTTCTTGGCATTTTTCTCTCTCAAGAACCTCAAAGAGAGGTGATGCAGAAGATGGGGTCTGATGTGGAAGATGGGGTTTGAGGATTTGATACCAAATCATGGCTAAATAACATCTCTTACCATCTTCCACGAGTCCAAGTTGGTGTTACAGTCCAGAAACCAGGAGAATGACAGATGGTGAATTGAGAGGGGAGAGTCAATTTTAGAGAACATAAAACATAGTTTTTAAAATAGAATTATACAATTTTTGAGGTGGAGGGGATCACAGACTTGGGCTGGGTTTGAAACAGGGAGACAATATCCAATTGCAAGTGGATGGCCTGTTGACTACCAGCACCTGATGGCCTGGGACTGGCTGATGGTGCCTTCTTAGTCAAGCCTTACATATGACCAAGCCTCTAAGCTGCGCTTCCCTGATGGCTCAGCAGGTAAAGAATCTGCCTGCCAATGCAGAAGACACAGAGTTGGATCTCTGGGTTGCAAAAAATCCCCTGGAGGAGGAAATGGCAACCCACTCCAGTATTCTTGCCTGAAAAATCCCAGGGAAAGAAGAGCTGGTGGGTTACCGTCCATGGCGTCACAAAGAGTGGGATACAAATAAGCACAGCATAAGCCAGTAAGATGTGCTTTTGCTAAGAAGGAGACAGAGTTGCTGATGGCAGCAGGTGACAGAGGAGAGGCCCAGGGACCCTAGACAAGCCTACAGAATTAGCTTTCCTTTTTACCTTTCTCTTGAGCTCCCAGGCCTGTGGTCCCCACACTGACTTTATGAGGACAGTGCTTACCATTGCTCACATACACCAGGCTGTTTTAAGAGCTCTCATGCACTCCTTCCTCCAAATTAGTCTAAATATTAAAAGGCTAACTTTGGGTAAGAATTCTTGAAAAACAGAAGATAAAATGGCAGTTTTGTTTGATTTTTCAAGGCAATGAAGCCAATTCCCACTAAATGCATTGTCCCTATGATGCTATTACATTGTCACCTGTTGTGTCTTAGAATTCTCCCTCTGGAATCCCAAAGTCTCCAGCAGGGAGTAAAAGTTAAATGTTACTGGAACAGTGCTTCTCAAGCCATGGTTGCAACCATTTGGGGGAAACATAAGACAGTTTAGCAGACCATAATTAGTCAATCCTAAAGAATATTCATTGGAAGAACTGATGCTGAAGCTGAAGCTCCAATACTTTGGCCACCTGATGCGAAGAACCAACTCACTGAAAAAGATACTGATACTAGAAAAACTTGAGGGCAGGAGGAGAAGGGGGCAACAGAGGATGAGATGGTTGGATGGCATCACCGACTCAATAGACATGAGGTTGAGCAAACTCCAGGAGATAGCGAAGGGCAGGGAAGCCTGGCGTGCTGCAGTCCATGGGGTCACAAAGAGTCAGACACAACTGAGTGACTGAACAACAGCAAATGAGAATTTGAACTTGAGACAGAGAAGAATTAAATGGAAAATACCACAGTGCATTGCAAATCATGAAAGCAAGCATTGCTTCACAAAACTTCTCACTCGGCTAAATAAACATATGCATGTGTCCACTGCACTGCAATCTGAGCTGAGTTTCTCTCTGAGTCCTGACCAAAAACTATTTGAAACCTATTCCCCTGATCCATTTTCAATATAGAACTCAACCCTCCTAGATCTAGCCAATGCTCAATCATTCCTTAATTCCTGAATTTATTAAGGGCCCATGGTGTGGAAGGCTCAAATGCGGGGTCCTGGGGAAACAAAGATGAATGGAGCACTGTGTTAGGAATGGTCTGGCAGGAACCAGGTGTCATGGTTTAACTGGGTAATATGAGGAGAGTTTAATAAAGGAGCTATTTATCTGGTGTGGAAAGGGTATAGGGAAACCTAAAGAGATAGTGCAGAACCCGGGGCTGTGGACAACAGAACAAGAAGCCAGAGTGACAAATATCTCAGCCTCTTTCCTCTCCCCCCATCATCTCCTGCTGGTGAGATCCCCAGGCCAAACTAGGCCCAGGGGCCCAGTGATACAGTCCAGATGGGCAAGTGGGGTGAAGAGGGTGATGAGTGAGCATGGAGAGTAGATAGAAGATGGCCAGTGAAAACCAAAACCCTGCCCTCTCAGAATTTACATCTGATGAGTGAGAAGGTTATACAACCAAGAAAACCATGGTGATACAACCCTTGCTGAGACTGGTGTTCATGAGGACTTCTGAATGCACTTGGGAAGAAGCACTTGACTCTTCAAAGAAGGTGAGGGAAGAGAGAAGGCATAGTGGTCCATCTCCACTACATCCCTTTCTTTGGGAACTCCTCCTCTGCTTCAGTCCCTGCAGAGGACTCTGGGTCCCAGACACTGTGCCCTGCCCCTCTCTGTTGCAGGAACCAATCAGAGTGAGTCCCCATCCCTTGAGCATAGTGATTGGCTCAGGGAAGGTCTAAAGCCCAGCCCCTCAGAGTTTTCCTGGGGTGGGGTCTCATGCTAAGGAGGAAAACTGTCTCTCGCCTTTGAAATCAGGAGGCTGGGTGGTTGTAAAGTTAAAACTATCAGCTGCCATCTTTCCCTTCTCCCCAATAAATGTAAATATTCAACTGGAGGAAAAATTGAGTCAGAGCAGAGAATCTTCTTACTGGAAAATATTTTATATTATGGGTTACTTTATATTCAGACATTTATTATATTCATGATACTTTCTCTTGTTTGTGAGCTAGAGTTGAGTTTCTGTCCCAGCTCACCATGGAGATGAAACAAGATGTGCAAAAGTGGGAGATGAGAAAGTGCATGGTCTACTGGAAGACCTGCTGGGTCTGTGGCCTGGCCAGAGCTGAGGGTGCTTGTGACCTAGAGAGAGTGGGATATGGCTAACAGTGGGCTTGAGTCAGGCGCTGAATGCAGGCATGTTTATCAAGATTTTCAGCAGGGAGTGGCACAAACTGCTGTGCATTTTGGAAAGGTCACCCTGAGAGTCAGGTGGAATACGGGCAGAGGTGAGCAGGCCCGGAGGATGGGAGCTGCTGCAGAGCCTCAGGAGACACAGGGGCTCCAGAACTCAGCTAAGGACACTGGGGAACACAGAGCAATGCCAGGGTCCAAGAGGGGTTGAGGGAGGTGAAACAGTCTCGAATTAGTATCAAGGTTCCAGTTCGGATGAGTAGGGAAATGAAAGCATAAATGTAATCATTGTTTGGTTGTGTCTTACATTTCACAACTTGGAGCATCTTTTCTCTCCGGGCCATCATTTCCTGAATCTATTCTGGGTTTATCCATCTTCTATAGAAGACATGGGGCCCCGAACAGAATTATGCCAGCTGTGGTTTGACCAGTGGAGGGGAGGACCATGCACACTTAATGAACGCAGCCCACGGGTCCTTCAATTTCCTTGGAAGTCATTTCATAGTGATGACTCGCATGGAATATATTATTGTGTAAAATCCCTGAGTTGTTTTTCTTAAAATTGTTTTTTTTTTTTTTTTAACGGAGGCTCTGGGTCATTTTTTTTTTTTAATGAGGGAGTGAACAATTATACAAATAAGTGATCCTTTGTAAGCCATCTAAAGTACAAGCCTATGCTATTAAGCTTAGCACGACTTCGCTACATCTGCAAACCATGCCTTTCTAATACTTCTAATTCAGTTTAATTCAACAACCAAGTATGGTATGAAGATTCTAGGGCAGATATTGTGGGAAATGCTTGAAATGGACATATTCTTACTCTTTTCAAATAACTTAGAACCCAATGATTGATACACACACACACATACGTATATATAATTTAAATAAGGCACCTACATAAACATATGTGTGTGCTCAGTCGCTCAGCCACGTCAGACTCTTTGCAACCCCATGGTCTACAGCCCACTAGACTCCTCTGTCCGTGGAATCCTCCAGGCAAGAATCCTGGAATGGGTTGCCATTTCCTGCTACAGCCCACTAGGCTCCTCTGTCCGTGGAATTCTCCAGGCAAGAATCCTGGAATGGGTTGCCATTTCCTGCTACAGGGGCTCTTCCCCATCCAAGGATCAAACTTGGTCTCCTGCATTGGCAGGTGGATTCTTTACCACTGTGCCACCTGGAAAGTCTATATATGCCTAAGATAAGGCACGTAGATATAAAATGATTAAATATCCAAATATCTCTGGACCAGTGTCTACTTGTGAAATGTTAGTGTGAACGGTTGCGATTCTCTGATTTCTCCATGAAGTTCATCACAGCGTCTTCACAGCTCAGCAAGTCTGAAAGGTTTCATGACGTGAAGTCATTGCCTGGATAATTCAGATTAGTCACTAGCCTTTCACCTCTGTGACCTTTGTCCTAGAATATGTCCCCTGGGGCTATGGGTTTGTACCATCCTCTGCTTTCTCTTTTCTGGGGTTGATCTTTTGTTTATTTTTAAAAAATCTCACTAATTTCTGCAGATCCACCTTCCAAGGAGTGGTCAGAGAAAGCAGGCTCCTTAAAATGGGCTCTGCAGGTTTTCTGTAAACAACCTTCAGCTCACTCTTTCCCCCTCGCCTTCCCTCCCCTGCAGGAAACTCCCACGTCAGTTCTCATCATCTGAGATTCCTACTGGAACCACCACCGTCAACCTCTTTCCATTTTTGGTAGCTCACCACTTATTGTACTCAGTCCAGCCAGCCAGGCTGTGAGTCATGCCACCAGGGTGTCCCCCACACCACAGGCCATCCTCTTTCTGAAGATCCATGAGGGAGCCTGACACACAGATCTCAGGACCGTGCAACGTTTAGCAGATCCATTCATTCTGCTGATAATTACTAAGCATCCACTGTGTACCCAGTACTCTGGAGGGAGGGAGCCCAGGGGAAGGAGATGGGTTACCAAGAGAAGACAGACCAGCAAGTACAGAGAAGAGGTGCAGGATTCTTGGGGAGCAGACAGCAACACTCTCACCAGCCTCGGGGTCAGGGAAAGCTTCCTAGAGGAAGAGGTGGTGAGCTGAGCCCAGAAAGAAAGACTATAAGAGCAGGAACACGGCTGGCCCAAGAAAGAGAGAAGGAGGGCTGCTCTTTGCCATAGAATGTGAGTGGCTGTTGGGAGCAGAGGAAGATGTGAGGTGATGGAGGAGCCTGGCTTCTACGGGCAGTAGGAGGCCACTGAGAAAAACTCTAACTGGAAGTGATGTGATCAGGCTGATCATATTTTCTGCTTCCCTGGTGGCTCAGAGGTTAAAGCGTCTGCCTGCAATGCGGGAGACCTGGCTTCGATCCCTGGGTTGGGAAGATCCCCTGGAGAAGGAAATAGCAACCCACTCCAGTGCTCTTTCCTGGAGAATCCTACAGATCGGGGAGCCTGGCAGGCTGCAGTCCATAGGGTCGCAAAGAGTCGGACACAACTGAATGACTTCACTTCACTTCACTTTGATAGCTTAGAAGCTCAGAACTGAATTTGCCGCCTACTGCTAGCAACCACAGAAGGCCATCCATGTGCCATTGGAGATTAATTTACCTTTCTCTCATCTGATTATCCCTTCACTCCCATGTCTTTATTTGTTAGCTTCTGTTGTACTCTATACAGACTTCCCAGGTGATACTGGTGGTAAAGAACCTCCCTGCCAGTGCAGGAGACGTAAGAGGCATGGCTTCGATCCCTGGGTTGGGAAGATCCCCTGGAAGAGGGCACGGCAACCCACTCCAGTATTTTTGCCATGAGGAGAATCCCATGAACAGAGGAGCCTGGCGGGCTACAGTCCATAGGGTCGCAAAGAGTCGGGCACAATTGCCTGTGGTCTTAGCATCATTTCATTCATTATTGGGACTTGTTCACTATCTCGCTTGCCTGACAGATTTTAAATACAACGGAGGCAGAGATAGTGTCTGATATGGTTGCGGGGGGTGGTGTCCACCTCCAGCGCATACAGGGGCTGCAGCCTGAGTTGCTTCCCTTCCCAACTAGGGCTGCAGGGTTCCCAGACCCCCAACCACTGTCCTCTCCCCAACTGCTGTGGCATCCTGTCTGCTGTGGATAACCCCTCGCCCCACATATAGATGTTTTTAAAGAAGATCCACCATTTAACTTTCAAGTACATCAAGTAACTTGTTGTTTAGTCTCTAAGTCATGTCCAATTTTTTTGTGACCCCCATGGACCATACATAGCCCACCAGGCTTCTCTGTCCGGGGTTTCCCAGGCAAGAATACTGGAGGGCGTGGCCATTTCCTCCTCCAATATCAAGTAACTACAACAAATAACTAGTTAGCTGCCTTTAGAACTAGACTTTTGGGACTGGAAGAAACTTGAGCGACCATTATCATCCGAGTGACTCATTTTACAGTAACTCAGATTCAGAGAGAGTGGCTATCTCCCCAAGGTCACGCTGCTGGTTAACAGCAAGTCTGGGACCAACCGCGGTTCCCACGTACCTTAGAAATGCCCTGTGTGGTATTTACAGTGTCACTTTGTTCTTCTTGCAATATAAAGAGTAAAGCTTTAATTTGGCTCGCTCATAAAACTAAATGGTTTGATATATTTAGAAGGTCCGATGAGAACTTGTTTTTAAAAGATTTTAAACCACAGCCCCGTGATTTGTTCTGACCAGTATCCTGACTCAGAGATGCAGAAACAGTGGCGAAGTAAGAAAACATCCTTACGTGCTCAGGGCCACGCCGTCCTCAGCCTCACAGCACTCTCTCCCTGAGCCATCTCACACATTCATAAGGCTTCAACCATCTCTTAATATGCGAGGGGTCCCAGGCAGTCCGGGACACAGTAGCTACCACGCTATGGGTGTGTGCGTGCGTCGCACGCATGCACGTGCGGCAGGCATTGTTCTACGCACAATATATAGGCTATATCATCACATTCGTACCACTACCCAGTCCACTGGACAGGAGAGGAAGGCAAGGCCTGAGAGGGAAAGGACTCACCCAAGGTCACAGGTGGTAGCCCCAGCAGCCCCCTCACCAGCTCTGCAGCTGGTCTCATTGATCAGGACAGGACTGTCTGCCTCCTCCTCCCAGGGTTTCCACCACTACACGTGGCTGCAGGGTCCTGGGTGGACTCAGTGCCACAGAATCAATCCCAGCCCAGCCCTGCCCCCATAACCAGCCTTCCCCATGAACGTCACTCAGGATTCCCAAAGGCCAGTCTGAGTACATCGGGTTGGGCCCCAGCCCTTGGTGGCCCTGAACGTGACCTCGATTCTCTCTGCCAATCAGCCGGTCACCTCTGAGGCAAGCAGCCTGGCTCTGGCCGAACTACCTGGTTCTGGGCCAGGCAGTCTTGCTTCATGCTTCTCCGCTCCTGCTTCCTTGGAATCCCCTCTCCTCTCCTCCCTGCCCTTCCAGTAAAGCTGGTCACTTCCTCCTTTGCTCCAAGGCAGCCCCTCTGGCTGATGCTCACTCAGTCCTTTTCTAGGTTCCAATCACTGACTTCTCTGTCTTTCCTCTCAGGTGGCAGGGGCTTATATCTGGCACTCAAGGCTGCATGGAACCTGAAGAAGGTATACAGGTAGAGAAGATATATCTCTTTAGATATATGTGGATGGATGGATCAGGGGAAGGAATGAATGGCAGAAAGCCTGCCAACCAGCGTTGCATGCAAACCAGTTCACTCCTGCAGGGCCACAGCCCGGCCGGCCCCCCATAGACCCCACATGAGCTCCTTGCCACTGTGCTCACATCAACCCTACGCACCACAGCCTCATCCACCCTGACACCCTCTCACCTCCCACAGGCCCCCAGTGAGGCTCCGTCAGCCCAGGGCTGGAATCTCTCCCCTCAACGCTCCTCATCCCCACTCTAAGGGCCTCCCTTAACCAAACTGGGAAGAATGGTTGGAATCTACCCACACGGTGACAGAGGCCCCATGGTCCTGGAGGGAGCATGGATGGATTGCTCTTGCTGACGTGAGTACTCGGCAAATATTTGTGGACCAAAGGCATGAGCTGTATGATAATAGTCATAAAGGGGACTATAAATATTTGTTACAAGGGAGATGCAATCAACCTCTGAAAGAAAACGCTTGTAAAGACAGAACAAAGCATCACAGATGTTCACATATTTCCAGAAGTCTAGGGTTTTGCAGAAGGAGTGTGTGTTCCTTGGCCAGAGTCAGTTGGGTCCCTGTCTCTTTGAGGTGAGAAGAGAAAGTGGGGGCTCAGGAGTGAGGAGGGGTCCATTGAGCCCAGGGGCCCCTAAGCCCCTGAGACACTCAGCACTCCCAGCCTGCGTGTCCGTTTGCAGGTAACATGTTCACTTGTGGGTGGCCGAGGCAGCGTAGACCCTGTCTACCCATCAGCATTACTGCTTTCTGGTGAGGGGACCTCAAGGGGATGGTCATGATGCCACCTCCCTGCCAGAGAGTCCCACCATGGATGATGAGATTGGTAAATGCATCAGACTTTTCCTTTCCCTTCTTTCCCTCCATTCCTTTCCTTCTCTCTCTCCTCTCTCTTTTTTAAAGTTATGCTCATTGAATTCACACTGTTAGGAGATGTTGAGTTCCCATTTTGTCGAGAAATGCTTTTTGAAATAAATGCAGTGGTCATGAAAACAAACAAACCAGAAAGAATTAATCTATTCCCTTTCAAAGAATGTAAAATTATAAACAAAAAACGAAAACAAAACCTTGCTCTAAGAAGGGATCACTAGGCACCAAGCAGATCCAAGGCATAAAAAAAGGATTAAGAGGCCTGGGAGATGAAGCTAAGATTTGGGTCCTCTGGGTAAACGAAACCTTCTGTTTTATAATCCCAGAATTACCAAAGATGAAGCCCTTCCAAATCTTTTCTCAACACTCTTTTCCATTTATTCCTTCATTCAATAGGCATTTATCTAGCTTCTATAAAGTACCAGGAAAACTGGGGGAAAAAACAAAACACCTGTTAAGAGTATCCCTGACCCTAGCAGGTGAGAGGATGAGGGCTGGGTAGACACAAGGAATCAAGGCTCTGAGAAAACACGGGTTCCAGGCCTTCCCTGGTGGCTCAGTGGTAAAGAATCTGCTTGCCAGTGTAGGAGACATGGGTTCGATTCCTGGTCTGGGAAGATCCCATGAGTCTCGGAGCTTGCGCTCGGAGCAGCAACTCCGAGCAGCACTGTAGAGTCCAGGAGCTGCAGCTACTCAGCCCACGTGCTGCAGCAACTGAAACCCATGCACCCGTGCTCCGCAACAAGAGAAACCCCCACAATGAAAAGCCCAAGCACTGCACCTAGAAAGCAGCCCCCACTCGCCAGCACTAGAGAAACGCCCGAGCAGCAGTGAACACCCAGCACGGCCAAAAATAAATAAATAATTTACAGAAAACCCAGCTTCCAGCCAGTCATTGCTTTGAAATCCATGGCAGCTCCTCCCTAAGGTAGAGATTCCATCAGAGTCATTCGGAGTGCCCCACCCCAGCCTCGTCTTCTCACTCTGTGACTCCCAGTCCACTCTCTCAAACTCTTGCCCATGCCTCAATATTCCTGGCTCTACAGCCCCTTCCAAGCTGGAGGTAGTCGCTCCTCCCCCAACGCTCTCTCCTGGATTTTAGCGCTGTCACTTTTTATTGGCTTTATTTATGAGTCCACCTCGCCTCCAGGATCCTGGCCCTCAGCCCGTTGTGTCTGGTGCCTGGCGGTGCCATGGAGCCGGTCCTGGAGCCCAGGGGTCCGCTCCTGAGCACCCGTTCTTAGCTGAGGGATGGAGGCAACTTACTCCCCACTCCACTGGCCAGTGTGCACTAGCCAGGCCTCCAAGGGGCAAGGCTGTAACATGTGCTACCCTGAGAACGTTGCTCTCTGACCTTTCCTCCCAATTCCCCCATCAATCAAAACATGATTTCCAAGGAGCGCTGGCTTTTCCAGCCCGAGGGCAGCCATAGAACACAGCTTGCTTTCTGGCCGGGCGTCTGACACATCCTTTCCACTAGTCCACCTCATCCTGTAAGACTCAGTCCATTTGTTCCTTCTGGAAGCTTTTCGTGATACTCATCAACCACCCACTTCAACAACCCAGGCACACATGACCCCTCCTTCTGTCCCTCTGTATCCTGTGTGCTTGATTCCAAAAGCCATTGGCGGCCCCTCCCTGGCTAGAAGCTCCTTAGAGGCAGATGCCAGGTCGTGTTCATATCTGTGGCCCCAGCATCTGACAGGCAATACTCATTTGTTGAATGAAAAAGTGGACAGATGAATGAATGAATGAATGCCCCTTCTGTCTTCCTCTTTCACCAAGTTTTCCCTTTCCTTTGCAATTACATGTGGGTCCAGGGTTGTTTTGTCCACTAACTGTGATCATAGAGAAGTGACTTCATGTTCCTGGGACTCAGTGTCCCCTCTGGAAGTGGAAAGGGGTGGGGTAGAGCCAGAGGCTTTGTAGGAAGCCCCCTCCCCTCGATCCTTTGTAAGGTGATTCTGTTGTGTGACTCTGTAGGTGTCAGCACTCCTGGGTTAGAAGAACCTCCCAAGGCCACGCCCTCTGCCCTGAGATTCCTCCCAGGAACTCTGGTATCCAATTGGTCACGTTGTCCTCTCAACTCTATAGCTTTCAAGCCTTCAAATCCCCTACACCTGCCCCAGAAGGGCTTCCCTGGTGGCTCAGATGGTACAGAAGCTGTCTGCAATGTGGCCAACCCAGGTTTGATCCCTGGATCGTGAAGATCCCTTGGAGAAGGGAATGGCAACCCACTTCAGCATTCTGGCCTGGAGAATTCCATGGAAGAGGAGCCCGGCAGGCTACAGTCCAGGGGGTCACAAAGAGTCGGACACGACTGAGTGACAAACACTTTCACCCCGCCCCCCCCTTACACCTTTTCCTTAAACCACAGCTTGAATCCCTTCTCCATTTTCTCCCACGTGGACTCTAAGTCACTGCCCCCAGGACCTCCTGTCTCGTTCAAGTCCATCTTCTGCACAGCCCCAGACCACCAGCCCCAGAGCCTGGGCCCCAGGCCACCTGATCTGGGGGCAGAGGCTTCTGCAGGAGCCTGCAAGGTCTAGATTTCCTGTTGGAACCCAAAGTCCTCAACATCAACTGTTTCCTTCCACAAGGCTGTGTGATTCTACCTCCCGTGTTTTTCTCCAACTCCCAGCATCTGCCGTTTGTACTTTCTGTTCAAACACCCTCTTCCTAATCCACAGGGGACAAATTTGGCTAGTAGGAGGGACTTTCAGCTTCTCAGCACCTGCGAATCCATCTGTATTTGCCTCCACCTTCACTCTTTCCTGCCCTTTCCCTGAGACCTGATTCCTCCCCCCGCGTTGTGGTCCAGAACAAACCTGACTCCATACTGGATCTGTTCCTTTAGCTCTAACCTTTGTGCTCCGTTGCCTGTGCTTAGTCAGGCTGGACCTTTTGTCCATAAGATGTTGCTGATAGCCTGAAATACACATGACAGCCCACTGTCAAGGCTCTGACCTTTAAAGGTATGACATTTTTCCATTCATACAAAGATAAGAAGTGGCAGAACAGAGAATACCATTTGTCTTGTTGGAGGTTTATAGGAACACAGTGACCAGACCTACATGGACAACTGTAAGAACAAAGGATTCAGGTACCAAGAAGTTTGCAAGAACCAGCCACAACCCCTCCCCTTTTAGTATAAAAGAAGCCTGACTTCTAACTCAGGTAGCATGGTTCCTCGGACAATAGTTCACCATCTTCTCCATTGTGCTGGCTTTCTGAATAAAGCCGCCTTTCCTCGCCCTAACAATTCATCTCTCGATTCATTGATCTGTGTGGGCAGCAGTACAGGCTTGGACTCGGTCATAAAACGACTCTCGCTCTCTTCAGCTGCAATGGACAAGGTGGGCTAAAGGCTGTAACGACTCCCCCACCCCCCTACGATGTCTGAGGCTCAGCACAGTTTGCAGTCCTCCCCACGCCCTCACCGCCCTCCCCCTTCTTGGGGCTGCACACTCAGAGAGCGTGGAAGATCCCCTGGGGCCACACCTACAGGTGTCACACATCCCTTCTGCTTGCCATCCATGGGCAAGGCAAGGCGCATGTTACAGCAGGGAGGTGGGAAGGTAGTCTGGCTGTGCCCCGAAAGAAGAGGAAAACGTGGGCATGATGAACACAAGCATCTCCACCAGCTAGCCCCCAGGCCATAGGCGAGGCTGGCTAGAGGAAATCTCCACCTGGATTCCCTACAAGTTCCCCACTCCACACATTCAAAACTGAGCTCTGTAAGGTTCCCAGACTGGTTCTGCCTTCTTATTCCCATCCAGGGGGTGGTGCGATCACTCACCCTTCCAATTCCCTGACCTCGAGGCTCCTACACTCTTCCCCCACCACTGGTGTGTTCCTTAGACTTCTCTCCTGCACCTGATCTATTTCAGCGGTTGAATAACAGATTTCTCTGTGTATAGGCCATCTCGCCTCGATTTTTTTCTAAAAGGTACCTTACAGTGTGTTCCTTGCTGCTATTCCTTAGCGTGATTATGGGAGCCTCTCCCACAATTCAAAGGCTAGAGGAGACCTAGAGGCTAGAGCCCACCCTCTCCTGCCTCACACCCCACCAGCCTGCACTTCAGTTAGAGGAAATCAGCCTCAAGTTGCCACTCCTCTCAACACGCTCACAAGATGCCTCCAACACTGCTGCCCGCTCCCTCTTGGCAACTTGTCCTATTAATAGAAGGCACAGCTCAAGTATCACATTCCCAGGGAGCCCTCGAGGTCCTCCCCAGATGGAGTTGAGCACCACCTCCACGTAGATTACAGTTGGTCACTAACAGAGTGGACTCAACCACGTGGACGAGCTTAACATCGTGTCCTTCATCTACAGTACAAGTAAAATTTTTACATGCTAATAAACTCAATTTGAAACCTTGGGAGGTGGTTCTTTCTTCCTTCCTTCCTTTCTCTTTCTTTCTTTCTTTCCCTCCCTCCTTCCCTTCCATCTTTTATTGTGAGACAGATTTATCACTCCCATGGAATTTTAAGAATTCAAAGTATACAGCAATAATTATTTCTTCCAAAATTCAAAGTCAGTTCAGTTCAGTTCAGTCGCTCAGTCGTGTCCGACTCTTTGCGACCCCATGAATCTCAGCACCCCAGGCCTCCCTGTCCATCACCAACTCCCGCAGTTCACTCAGACTCACATCCATCGAGTTGGTGATGCCATCCAGCCATCTCATCCTCGGTCGTCCCCTTCTCCTCCTGCCCCTAATCCCTCCCAGCATCAGAGTCTTTTCCAATGAGTCAACTCTGCATGAGGTGGCCAAAGTACTGGAGTTTCAGCTTTAGCATCATTCCTTCCAAAGAACACCCAGGACTGATCTCCTTTAGAATGGACTGGTTGGATCTCCTTGCAGTAAAGTATACTACAGTAATTATTCCTATGGGGAAAAGGAAAATAAACAGAATTCCAAACTGTTGACAAGGAAACAGAGGAAAGATCTGTACTAGTTAGGGATCCTCTAGTTTTCCAAGTGGTGCTAGCGGTAAAGAATCCACCTGCCAATACAGGAGATGCAAGAGACCCGGGTTCGATCCCTGGGTCGGGAAGATCCTCTGGAGAAGGAAATGGCAACCCATTCCAGGATTCTTGCCTGGAGAATTCCACGGACAGAGGAGCCTGGGGGGCTACAGTCCATGGGGTTGCAAAGAGTTGGACACAACTGAGTGACTGAACCCTTTCACTTTGACTTTCCCAATTTCTGTACCTTTTCTTCCCTTTCCTTTTTATTGAAAAACTAGACTCATTCTTTCCTGAGCCCACCTTTTTCTTGAAAGTCTTCATCAAACATAGTAACAGGTTACTAACTTTCTGACCCTTCAGAAATACAGGCTCCCTGGGCACCTGGGTGGCTACAGGCACCAGTTTTACAAAATGCGTTACCACTTCCAGGATGGGTCTCAACCTCTCATACCTCCAACGATTTTATCACTGGCTGCCGTCGATGCCACCATCAACATTTCTGTTCTGACGGCAACACCCGAGTTCAGCATCATTTCTGTGTCAGCCTCGGGTCAGCCCCCGAGACAAGCAGATTCTCAGATCTCTGAAGGCTGACACACTCCAGGCTGGTTCCAGGTTAGTGGGGGAGGACACTCAGTCATTCACACACCCAGGCTGACAGAGGCTCTGTCTCACCCAAGGGCCCCAGATCTTCCCCACTGGGTCAGTGGAACAAGCATGGCAGATTGTGATTTTTTTTTTTTTTTAATGGCACATCACGCAGGATCTTAATGCCCGGACCTGGAATCGGACCTGTACTCCTTACTGGGGAAGTGCCAAATCTTAACCACTGGACCACCAGGGAAGTCCTCAGACTGGTTTTCTTACGGCCGAGTGTTCATCACTTCAGCTCTCAATCCGTTGGCTAAAACTGAGTTCCAGGTGGCACCGAATTTCAAAGGGCTGGGAGGTATGATTCAGCTGTGTGTCCAAGTAGGGAGGAAATGGTTTCTAGGGAGACCAGCTTCTACCAGCTTGCCTGGGACTTTCCTGGTTGTAGCACTGAAAGTCCCACTTCCAGGAATCACTCTCAATTCCCCAGCAAACCAGGACAGTGGGTCAGTCTGTCTCCATCTCTCTCTCCCCTTAAGGAGAGAAACACAGACTTCTGTTTTCTTGGTCCCCTAGTCTGCATTGCGGAGAAGGCAATGGCACCCACTCCAGTGCTCTTGCCTGGCAAATCCCATGGATGGAGGAGCCTGGGAGGCTGCAGTCCATGGGGTCACTAAGAGTCGGACACGACTGAGCGACTTCACTTTCATTTTTCACTTTTCACTTTCATGCATTGGAGAAGGAAATGGCAACCCACTCTAGTGTTCTTGCCTGGAGAATCCCAGGGACGGGGGAGCCTGCTGGGCTGCCATCTATGGGGTCGCACGGAGTTGGACACGACTGAAGTGACTTAGCAGCAGCAGCAGTCTGCATTGACTGCAGACCACTACCCAGACATGCTTGAGTATACCTGACACAATAGGGCAGATTGTTTTACTGAAATACAAGTTATTCCTGGAAACTGTGAAGCATGTATGATATAACGCTGTAGTACACACATCCACTAACATCTTTGTCCTTAAATGAGTCAGTTGTAAACTGTAGTGGAGGGGTCATACTCCCCTGAGGAATCGCTACCAATTTAACAACAGTTCCTAAAAGAACTCCCAGAAATATTTTTGCCGAAGGATTCATATGAAAAGAGAAGAGTGATTCAGGTATTTTGTCACATAAGGCAAATTTCTTCAGAAAACAAAGTACCCCATATCTCTAACAGGTGGTATTTGGGCTGCCCTTTAGGGCTGAGACTCTGTACTCCTTTCCAGTATAAAGAACAAGCCACAGGGGACTTCCCTGGTAGTATAGCGGTTGAGACTTCATCCCTTAATGCAAGGGGTGAGAGTTTGATCCCTGGTGAGAGTTTGATCCCATGTGGAGCTAAGACCCCATATGTTTCATGGCCAAAACACCAAAACATAAAATAGAAGCAATATTAACAAATTCAATAAAGACTTTCAAAAATGGTCCACATTGAAAAAAAAAAAAAAAAAAAAGCCAGGAGGGTACTCGGGAAAGGGTCTTTGAAGAAATTCACACATAGCTCCCCAGACAGCCTGTGCCCACTTTCTCTACTCAAAAGAGAAGTTTTCTGCATTGTTTTGTGCTGAAGGGATGAGCTGCCACTTAGGGTAGGAGTCTGGTTCTTGCAGATCTAGAAAGCAGGGAGCGGACACTTGCAGCCTGTGGGCCAGATCAGCAGAGCAGCCGTGCTTCTGTTTGGTCTGCATGATGTCTAAAATCAGGAATTTTCAGACAGAGCCTGGATTTCTGGATCTTGAAAAACGTGAAGATCTGGCAACACAAAGCTTGAGTTCGCACACAGCAACGATTGCACGGAGTTGAGCAGCACAGGATCCGGGCGCGTGTGGATGGAGTGTATTCTCAAGGCCACAGTCATCACCACTTCCCACTGTCTGGCCTCACTTCACTCAAGGGACTTCTCTGTCACATGCTACAGACATCTGGGTCCAAAATACCTGGATTAAAGCTCAGATTTATGTTGCAATAGTGCAGTAATTTTTGCACACTTTAAAATGGCCACTAAACCTTTAAAACAGCTGTTGATAAAGCTTCATTACCGACCCCAGTGACTCTGGCCTGCCCGGCCATCCACAGCACTGTTTTACCTAGAACTTCTTTCCATAAGGAAATCAATCATGTAAGACATACATTCCACCTGTAATTGTGTATTTACTTCTACCAATGACTTTCAAACAATTCCCAATAAATTCTTTCTAATCAAATAGCTGCCTTAAGTATAATTTCTTAGATATAGAAGGAATGGTATATTCCTGTCCCCATTCCAGAAAAGGCATTTTTTAGTGCATTTTTGTAATAAAATTTTAACAGCCATCACTGTTATCCCAATGCTAAATAAAAGCTAATAGAAAATAAAATGAAAGTCACTCAGTCATGTCTGACTCTTTGTGACCCCATGGACTATACAGTCCATGGAATTCTCCAGGCCAGAATACTGGATTAGGTAGCCTTTCCCTTCTCCAGCAGATCTTCCCAACCCAGGAATCAAACCGGGGTCTCCTGCCTTGCAGGCATATTTTTTACCAACTGAGCTATGAGGGAAGCTCAGAAAATAAAACTGCCACACCTTTATTCCTGCAAAAAAATACAAAATTAAATATACAAATAAATAAGAGGATGAATGACTCAAAAATAAGACAGAGGCTAACATTTCTTGACCCATTTGCTTTGAATCAATCTGTGTTTACAGCGTTCCCTTACAAAAGAAATAAAACCTATGGAAATAGCATGTCCTCATTTTAGCATGAGGAAACAGACCAGTATGTAAAGGAACCTGCCCAATGCCACCTTGCTAATAAACGGCAAAGTTAGGATTAACACCAAATTAATTTAGCCCATGAAGTTAAACAAATAAATAGAACAGCACACTCTCCTCCCAAAAGTCCCAGTGAAATAAAGTCACTGGAAAAAGCGGAGGACTGTAGCATCTTGTGGCAGGACAGCATCTTCGTAATCTGATCCAGCTCCATATTTTACTGATGAGAAAGTGAGTAGAAAGTCCCATTCAAAAGGTTGAAGAGCTAGTTTCTGCAGTGCCAGGCCTGGAAGGTGGAGCTCTCTTTATCTCTGCTCTGTGGCAGGCACTCTTATTTAAGAGGGAGGAAACTTCATTTTTCTCTGCCTCCATTTCTAATTTTTGGGCCATGATTGCTGTTGGAATGGTTGTGAAGTTGATGGCTAAAGGCTGCCAGGCCCCTGGTAGCTTCAGCTACTCATTTTACGTAAAAGTAAGGGCAGAGCAGTGTTTGTGGAAATTAAGTTTTCATTTCTAATCTGTTACGTGCGTTAGTCGCTCAGTCGTGTCTGACTCTTTGCAATCCCAAAGACTGCAGCTGGCTGGGCTCTTCTGTCCACAGAATTCTCCAAGCAAAAATACTGGTTTGGGTAGTCATTCCCTTCTCCAGGGGATCTTCCCAAACCAGGGATCCAACCCAGGTCTCCTGCATTGCAGGCAAATTCTTTACCCATTTCAGTTATAATGAATATCTATACATATCTTGTATCAATTTAAAATTGATCCCGGCATTATGTATTTATCACATAACAAAAATAAATATTTGTTTTTAAACTATGCAAAAAAAGAGGAACAGAATTAATGAGTTATAAGCATTGTGAATTTGAAACAGAAAGCATTCATTCATTAAAATCACGTAAGACTCCTTGTGTCTCCTTCCCCGAATGGTGGTTTCTCCTGCTGCAATTGATGATGTCAGGCACACCCAAGGCTGGACAACATTCCGTCCCCCTAAAAAGTCTCTCCCGCTCCAGAGAAACTAAGTATGATATAATCAATTAAATAACAACCCACAAGCCAAGAAAGGCCTAATCAGGTCTGCAAGCAGACAGTAAAAATGCCCTTTAAAATTACTTAAAACATGTTTAGTAATGATTAAAATGAACATGCATGAAAAAACATCTTTTGATTTTAATAATTCATTCTTATTTCATGTATAATATTCAGCTCCCAAACAGCATGGGAGTCTTGCATTTTTAATAAAAAAAGGCCCCCAATTCCATTAAATAATGTAGAAAGTTCTGCCTTAATGATACATTGACATGAACTTTTTCAAATTTCCCACAATTACGACCTTTGCTATTGAAGAGCTTCATTAAAAATATAAAAGATGAAATGGTTAAGGATTTAGAATCAGCGTAGCTTTCTTTTTAAAGGAAATGGGATTACTACGAGTATCCCTTTGTCAGTTATTAATATATAACCTTCACGTGAGTATGACAAGGATTGTTTTAAGCCCTCTCCAAGTTTCCCCAAATCATCCTCATGGCCACCAACCCCTCCCACGGCAGTTGGCAGTTCAGTGCTTCAATAGAAGCTAGGTTGCCCAGCGGGTCACTTTGAGCCCCGTCAACATGCACGCAGCCCAGTCCTTTCCGGGGAACTCTGATGTTCCCTCCATCCGCCCATCAACCTCCCATCAGTTCTACATTAGAGAAGGATTCAGCAAAGTTGAGTCCTGTCCTGCAAGGGCCTGAGAAAACCTTGGAGCTGAGGATTGCTGCTTCTCTCTAGTGGAGGGGTAGTTACTGAGGTGCTGGGGCAGACTGCAGGGCTGAAAACTCACCCTGTTCATCTCTGCTCAGTGGCGTGGCTCCTGCAACAGAATGGGACCCTGCAGGCTCACTTCTCAGGTGCCAACTTGCTTTAGGATTCCATGTTTAGAACTTTGACTTCTTTTAGTCTTAAGGAAACAAGTGGGAGGGGACTCCCTTGTTCATCTGGTCCTTCCTCAAACTCAGTATAAAGGAAGCCACTGGAATTATCCTATCTTTTGTTTGGGCATCCCTAGGAGCTGGGAACTCAATCCACACTAGGAAAGGCATCCATTCTCAGAGTTCTTGAAGCGGAAATCAGATTCTCTCTCTAAGCCCCACCTTCTGATCCTAGAGCTGCTTGTTGGGATTATACATGGAGTAAGGTTCATTCCCCTCAGCCGGTAAACACTAGAAGACTAAGACTTCCACGGACTCCCAGAGTTTTAAAGCCACAGAGGCATTCAAGAGATTTCTCTCAGCTCCCTCGCATCAGCTGTGAATGGGGAACGCCGCTTGTCCAGGTCACACAACCAGTCTCAAGGACCAAGCTCTTGCCTCCTTGTCTCTTCCCTTACTACCTGAAAGAACGCAATGTCAGATTCCTTATGCTTCTCCAGTCAAACCATGAGCATCACTACTTTGCCCAACCCTTTCACCCCCCTTCAGAATTTCACCAAATTGTTTTAACTTTGCCTGGAAATAGTTGTGGAAATGACTACCATTACATTAACACTGTAACGTAGAAACACTTGTTTATCAACATTTTGTATGCTTTATTGAAAGTTGACAAGTGCAACAGTTAAATACAGTGACACCTTACAACTGTGTAGAGAACATGCACAGAAACATATGCAGATAACTACTATACAGGTAATATGCAGAAACCCCTACTGGGAAATCCATTAGCTAGAACTCTGCATTTTTCAAAGTATTCAACCAGTTCAATCAAGGATTTCAGTGAACAGGGAGTGACTTCAAGATACTCAGCAGCTAGAAGATTGCAGATTACACAAAGTGACTACCTGTGCCAAATTCTTAAAATCTCTTTAGGGAGGTGTGTTTTGCTTCATGGGTTTTTCACGGAGATCGCTATATAAAAGACAATCCACACCTCTTCAGACAGCCAATGAAACATCTAAATTGCAATCTGTACAACCTAAATAGTAGTTACAGTCCTCTATTGTACAAAATAGTTACACTACATACACAAATATACAATAAGCAAAACAACCTTCATGGTAAGAGAGCTTAGGTCCCAGCTACCTGTCACCATTTAGTCACACTAATAGTTTTGTGTCACTGTTTCGGAAAGAGGCACAGTACGATTTTTTTTTTTATGGAGTCTGGTGACAGTCGTCGTTTGTACAATGAACTATGTTTTCCCCTCATCTTAGGTGAGACTAAGCTTCACTCTTGACCTTCACCTCCCTTTCCAGTTCCTCTCGGGGGAGGAGAGGAAAGTCCAGTGGCAAGCTCCTCTGCTTTGGAACCCCATGGAGTACACTACTGTGCAAGCAGGAAGAACTCTTGGGGGGGGGAGCGGTGGGGAGCAGGGGCGGGGAGTGGAAAGGCACAACAGCTCCTCAGAATGAATGAAACCACAGCTCACGGTTCTGCCAAGCTGCATGAGGTCCCAGTATATCCATGCTAATTCTCTGATTAACCTTTAACTCACCCAACTAAGCAATTTCTTCAAGCCGAAAGCATATGAGTGTTTAATACTGGAAAAAAGAGAAAATGGCATATGTCAGTCTCACGTCTCTTTTGCAGCGAGCAATGAAATGGGTGACGGTGGGGGCGGACCCCTCCCCTAGTACATCTTCTCAGGTCTGTTCAGTTCAGACCACAGCAGCCAGTTCTTCGGGGGCCGGGATGGCTACGCAGTTGGTCCTGAGCCCTGGGATGCTGGCTGGGCCGGGGGCTGTGTGGTCCCCTGTGGCTGTGTGGTGGCAGGGGGCGAGCCAGTCTGCAGCTGGGCCTGGAACTGGGCAAGCTGCTCGGGACTGGCCAGTGTCTTCAGCAGATTGTTCTCCTGCTCCAGCTGGGAATTTTTCTCTATGAGTTCCTTGATCTGTTCCTTGAGGACCTCCACTTCCTCTCTAACTGCATACATCAAATGGCTTTTCACCAGATCCTGAAAGGGAGAGAAGGAAGGGGGGTGGGGGAGAAAGGTTTAACGTTCTACTGACTGTTTCCCGGACTCTGAATTGTTAAAACATTTTGCGAGTCTCTCCCTAACCACTGACATATCCTGCCTTTAGAGATTCATTTAACAGGCTCCAGGGGAAAAAGACGGAATACCACCCTAACTGTACAATACTTCAGTTTAACGTATAAGTGATCAAGGTTTTGCTTTCCTTGCAGCCGTTGGCCAGGAATGCCTACACTCAGGTTTCCTATTCGAGATGGCAAAACGCAGCCGGGCTCCAGCTCGGTGCAGAAAGAAGCCGGGCCCAGGGATGTCCAGCCCCGAGCAACGGGAGCCACGACCCCGCCCCCAAGCCCCTCCCTCCGCCCGCTGGACCGCCTCCCTCAGCACCGGCTGCAGCCAGTTCCTACCGAGCGTGTTGCCGCATTTTCCTCCCCCCACCCCCCCTTTTCGTGATTAAGCTGACATCACAGAAACCTGGGCAGCCGTCGCAGCCAATGGGCGCTCGAGTTATTTATAGCTCCGAATTAAAGGTTCGGAGTTTGCCTAGCAACAGTGGGCAGAGAATCCCGTGAGAAGAGCCACAGGCGCTGCTCCAATAACAAAGAACGGCCAAGGCGGAAATAAAAAATGGGAGAAATCCAGGCGCAGGCTGAGACGGCGAAACTTTTCTTCGGCTCTTCTTCATTGTGCAGGAGCCTCCACCACTGGGGATCCGTTTGGCCCTGTGGAGGAGGCTCCTTCCCGAGACCCCCACTTCTGGGGCCCTCCCCGCTCCCGGCTCCGCGGTAAACCTTAGGATCCCTAGGAAAGCCACATCACTAGCGATGTGCCCGAGACCAAAGGACACGCTGGGCCAGCGCTTTCCCAGCAATTCCCCAGCAAAAAAGGGGCAGGCACCTCCGCCAAAATCGATGGTTGTTTGAAATCGGTCCTGGAAAGAACATCAAATACCCGCAGGGTCCCTTTCTCTCTCCTTAGCAGACCCGGTATGTGGCTTCATAGTGGCAGAATGGAGACAGTGCCGGCATTTCTAAATGTATGGAGAGCAGTCATCATCTTCTACAGATGCGCTCCTTTCATCCCAAGACACCCTGCATTTTGTACTGTGCCCACATTTAGTACAAACGATTTTTAAAACAGTACATACCATAGCTTGCTCGATTTTGTTGTCAATAGCTACCACACTTGCACCAGATGAGCTGAAAAAGAGAAGGAAAAAAAAATCAATAAATGAGATCTTTTTTTCCTATCCCAGACAAAAAGAATTCCTTAATTCTGTGGTGTTACTAACATCATTTTCTGAACATTCTTTAATGCTATGTAATATATCACCCTCCAGAAAACACCAGCCACTCTCTTCCTAACGAATATCCAGACATTTCCCTATTTTAGTGAGCCACAAAGGCTAAATTACATAATGTGGTTAAACACTGCTCTGGCCAGAACAAGGCTATTCGGAACATTTCAAAAAGCAATATCCATGTCACCGTAGCCTCTCAGCAATGGACAAAGGAATTCGCCGGGCTATCTTTCACCTGCATTATTACAAGGATCTCACGAGTAAATTTTTTAAAGTATCCCAGCCGACATTTACCTATTGTCAAGTCTCACAGAGGCGTTTTCGGTCCCGAGCAAGGATGACAAGAAAGAAATTGAAAAATGTCTCAGTTGGTAAACTCCTAGATCCATCGCCACTGGTCTACACCATTGGGATTTCATGCAATTGCAGCCAAAAACACCCTCGCAGGAAAAAAAAAAAAAAAAAGAGGGAATACTAGCCGCCTGGTCGGGGCTAGATAAAAATCTTCTAGCTTTACTTAGCTCAGGGAGAAACAGAAACGGCGGCACTAATTGAAAGAAGCCCGGCTTCTGGGGCTTGGAGATTCCAGGAAGACGCAGATCCCACTGCTGGGCGGAGAAGGCTCCCTGGTCAGCAGCCGGGCTCCACTAGGCTCTAGTCTAGGGCTCCCAGTCTCCGTGCAAAATATATGCAGGAAAGAGCCGCGCCGATTGGCCAGTGCGCCGCTGGATCCGCCCCCTCCTCCCTTTCCCGCCCTCCTCCCGCTTCCCCGCCCCCTCCCCACCCCCACCCCGCCCCCAGCCTCCCCACCGGCTCCTCGGGTGGGCTGGCACAGGCCGCAGCCTCAGGGGCTGAGAAGTGGGCCGCAGGGGCCTCCAAGATCAAGGAAAAACCGAGCAGTGCTCAGGCGGAAAACGCCGAGGGGTCCTGAAAATGCGATTAGGGCTCCGCACGTGCTTACGTTTAAGGGAGTCAGACCCCGTCCCTGGAGCTGCCTGTCCCCGTGGCTGCCGAAAGGCGAAAGCTGCTTATTTGCAACCAGAACCGTCTGAGCTACTGGGCATGCCCAGTCCCAGCACTTAAAGACTCGCAGGAGCTGGAGTATCTCGATTTCAATTATCTCTTTGTAACAGGCAGCAGTAATTGGAGGACTTTAAGGGTGGTTTTATTTATAAAGATAACTATATTGTAATAATACTTTTTTTTAAGCTAGTGAATTTTAGAGGAAAAAAGTCATATTTCCTTTTTGAGAGATTCTGCCTTTCTATGAGTTTATCAATTATGTGTAGAAACAAAAAACAGTACATAGTCTTTGCTACACATATATAAATTGAGGCCAAAAGGAATCTACCAGATGAAATGAGATCTCAAAAGTTCCCATTGCCATAAACCTTAAAACTGCATTTCCTTCCGTGTATAGCTGGAGGGGTGGGGGCGTGGGTAAAGAAAAACGCCACAGGTTGAATCCTTCCTGCTGCTGCTAAGTCACTTCAGTCGTGTCCAACTCTGTGCGACCCCATAGACAGCAGCCCAACAGGCTCCCCGTCCCTGGGATTCTCCAGGCAAGAACACTGGAGTGGGTTGCCATTTCCTTTTCCAATGCATGGAAGTGAAAAGTGAGAGTGAAGTCGCTCAGTCGTGTCCGAGACTCTTAGCGACCCCATGGACTGCAGCCCACCAGGCTCCTCCGCCCATGGGATTTTCCAGGCAAGAGGATTGGAGTGCTTCCTACATACATTTATTTTCACTTTTAAGTGAAAGTTTTTAGATGTTAAGTGCAATTTCTGTAAGAGTCAGTCCTTTGAGCCTTCTTACATCAGCAGAACTGAGATACTGTAAAGTCTGTATGTCAACGTTATAGCCACACTGACCAAATAATTCCCTTCTCTAAACCAAAATTAAAAGATCTGAGTGTGAAATAGCTTAACCCGTTACATAATTTTCTTCTATTAATTTAAGATATTTGTAAGAATGCACCAACTGAGTTTAAAGTTTATACTATAAGTCTAAGGCCTTAGGGTCACTTGATTATTATAGGTTATAAACAGCTGGCAATTCAGTATGTTTAAGAAGGTACATTTAAGCCTCTACAATACTGCCCTCTAATGGCATAATCCTATAAAAACAGAAACAAAAACTTCAATACTAAAGACTTTCAAATAAGCAAATTGTATCATCACAAATAATTCCAACATAAAACTTGACCACAGAACATATATAGGTACGTATTCTATTTACATACACACACACACACACCCACATATGGTCTTTCCTCTCTCAAACATTCTCTCTTAAGCAGAATCCTTTAATTTAGCAAATTTTAAGTTGCTAGTGGAGCCTCTTAGTCTTTGAAGTTGACCCAATGTTGGCAGAGTGTGTTTGGTTTTAGAAACTGTCCAAAATGGTTAGGTACCAAATCTGGTGAATGTGGAAGCTGATGAAAGGGCAATTAATTCTCTTTGGGGTTAAAACACCAAGGCAGTATCATTCTTTGTCATTGTAAGGTTTATATTGTTCTCTAAACTTTAAAGCTTTGCTTTTGAATAACAAATGATATTTAAGTGCTATTCAAATATGTGTTGGCATATTTATAATTTACAAGTTATATATTATGATACAAATTTATTTTCAAAAGGAAAACAGTAAGTAGAAGCTCAAAAATCACTATTTGGGAAGCAGATATGTGGTCTGTATGTCTATGAATCTAGGCACAATTATTATTTACATTATAGTTTCTATATATTTTGAAAGTTACATACATACACACACAAACCCACATATGGTCTTTCCTCTCTCAAACATTCTCTCTTAAGCAGAATCCTTTACTTTAGGAAATTTTAAGTTGCTAAGTTGCTAGTTATCATTATGTGATTAAGTCACTTACAAATTTAAATGGAATGTCAACTACACAGGAAAAAGTAAAGCATCACTTAAGTTGTAAAAAGAGCTTAAAAAAACCAAAACTCTAAGATCATATATAGAAAAGAATTTTAAATTCCCACTTGTTTAAGAAGATTAATAAATTAACTGAATTTTATTTATTCGAGATGTTCTTGAAAATAGAAAGTTACAAGCTGGTCATGTTTTCATTTCATTCATTCCAACTGATCATCCAAGTATTAACCTAATGAAGCCAATATCCGAATTGCAGTCTGTTTACCCGATATCTCTACAGTGGGACATTATGGTCATCACCAACACTTTGCTATTTTAGACACACTTGCAAGAAACATCCTTGCACATATACCCTTGAACATCTGTAATATATTTCTGGAGAATCTGCTGGGAAAAAAAGATAATTAGAAATCTATTTCTTTTCCTATCTTTTCTATAAATGTACTGCTGCTGCTAAGTCACTTCAGTCATGTCCGACTCTGTGCGACCCCATAGATGGCAGCCTACCAAGCTCCTCCGTCCCTGGGATTCTCTAGGCAAGAATACTGGAGTGGGTTGCCATTTCCTTCTCCAATGAATGAAAGTGAAAAGGGAAAGTGAAGTCGCTCAGTCGTGCCCGACTCGCAGAGACCCCATGGACTGCAGCCCGCCAGGCTCCTCCGTCCATGGGATTTTTCAGGCAAGGGTATTGGAGTAGGGTGCCATTGCTTTCTCTGATAAATGTGCTAGGTTCCTTTAAGATAGATTTTCTTTTTAATTAGAGAAAAAATTTTAATCTCTATGAATGTTATACCTTTTGTTAGATTTGTTAAGTTTGACTTTTTTTTTGACTTTTTATTCTGTACACACACACGTGTGCAACTGATTGATGATGGTGTGACAGTTTCAGGTGAATAGCAAAGAGACTCAGCCATACATAGACAAACAAGTATCCACTCTCCCTGGGGGAAAGGATGAGGGGAAGGGAGAGTTAGGGAGTTTGGAGTGAACATGTACACAGAGATATATTTAAAATGTATACCCTACAAGGACCTACTGTATAGAGCATGGAACTCTGCTCAATGTTATGTGGTAGCTTGGATAAGATAGATTTTAAATGGAAAACTAAAAAGACATAATTTCAAAAAGAAGGCAACGAGATTAGAGATCTCTCTAGAGGAGAGTCCACGGGTCAGGAATGTCTGAGGCCCAGAGGACTAAAATTACTTTCCAGCTATTACAGAAAGGTTCTTCCATTTGCAAAATAGAACATCTGTGAGTTTGGTGCCCTGAGTTTAACCAAGGACAGGATAAACACTCGCATGCCTCCAGGAGAGACCCCTGAAGGCATGGATGATACTGGTCCCCTTCAGACACTGGGCAGAGGTCAAGAGGTCTCACTCCAGTGGGGAATCCGATCACAGGAAAAGGCCCAGACCTTTAAGACTGGGTGGTTATCTGTTGTTGATTTTGTTCTGTTCTGTTTTGCCTAAGTGCCTTTTTACCTGGATTCAAGTTCAATCACTTCTGCATATTAATAGCACATATGCTAATTCAGTGGCATGTGCTCTTCTTCCAAACTTGATAGGTACAGTATAGGTAAAGACCCTGATGCTGGGAAAGACTGAGGGCTAGAGGAGAAGGGGGAGGCAGAGGATGAGACGGTTGGATGGCATCACTGACTCGATGGACATGAGTTTGAGTAAACCCCAGGAGTTGGCGATGGACAGGGAGGCCTAGCATGCTGCAGTCCACAGGGTCACAGAGTCAAACAGGACTTAATGACTAAACAACAGCAACAACAATATAGGTACAGTTGGTGACCCACCACTCAAACAAGATAACCTGTTTGTCCCTCTATCCAAACTCCTTGCAAATCTAAACTGACTGCCGCAGAAGAGGCTAAAGCACAGAACCCCGAGCTTGACCAAACAGCTGTTGTCTAGGGACTGCTCGCCGCCTTCCCTTTCTAGTCCACTCTCACTAGGTGCTGGGGATCATTTTACCAGGTTTAGCAAATGAAACTACAGGACTCCAAGTTAAAGCTGAATTGCAGATAAACCACGAATAATGTTTTATTGTTGGGGTCCTTCACACTGTTGGAACAAGAAAGAATGTCAAAAAAAATTAAGAAAAACTCAACCATACTTTAAATTTCCTTGATTTCCATTGAAAAGATGGAAGATAAAGCTGAGAAAATCTTCCCCAAAACAACAGAACAAAAGAAACAGAGATGGAAACATGAGATACAAGACACTAAACGGGTCCATCTGGGAGGAGGGCCAAGAGCAAAACAGAGTGAATTCCAAAAACAGAGACCAGAGGGATGGCAATTACCAAAGAAATAATTTGAGAGTATGTCCAAAACTGAAGGGTGCAAGTCTCCTGATTATATGAGATGACCAAATGGTGACCGCCATCAATGAAAAGAGCCCTACACCAAAGTGCATCATGACAAAACCAAAGATCATTTGGGACAGAGAAAAATCCTAAAAGCTCCCAAACAGAATAAAGCAAGGTACAAACACAGGTACCAGTATCAGAATGGCTGTTCTGGCTACTGGGAAACAATGGAGAAACTGCTTATAAAATTCTAAGAGAGAAAGGTTTTTTACTTGGTGAAATCATTTAAATGTAAATGTATCACAAGAACATTTTCAGATATTTTAGAAACCGAAATGGAGGAGCAAATCAGGGAAAGGGGTTTAAAGCAAGAGGAATAAGTTCTAGAGATTGGCGGTACAACCTTCCACCTGAAATCAATAATACGATGTTGAAAATGTAAAACTTTGAGAGGGTGGGTCTCAGGTTAAGTCTTCTTACCACAATAAAATGAAAATTAAAAAAAAAAAAAACATTATCCCGAAAGAAAAGATGGCATGAGAAACATGAAGCAGGGACTCAAACGCTGGAAAGGAGGAAGGGAACCAACAGGATAATGAGGGATGCTCCTGGCTGTCCAGTGGTTAGGGCTGCAGGGGGCATGGGCTCGATCCGCGGTGCAGGAACTAAGATGCTGCATGATGTAATGAAAAAGCCCAAAAGAAGATGATGGGGAAGGAAATCTGGGGATGGCAGGTGCTAATAAGCAAACCTTAGCAGCAACAGGTATGTAATCGTGGGGGGAAAGTGAGAGCCTTTGGGAGGCAGCACTTTGGTGCGAATAAACAGAGACATGATGTAATAGATCTGAGCATTTGTGGGGGGAGGGGGCTAAAGCCAGGTATGAACCAGATCTAATGGAACAACTAAGTAAGTTCAGAGACAGTTTTACAGTTTTACAGTTTTGCAGAAATCAAAAGTAAAGGAAAAGAAAAGAATGTTCATAGATAAAATGACTATAATAATTCTTAAAATTGTTTCACGGGTTTAACTTTAAAAAGTTAAGGTTACTGGGAAGGTTGTGGGAAGAAGAAATGCATGGTAGGAAAAAACAATGTCTGTTAAGAATGGTGTAAAAGTGCTAAATCCTCCTCTACTACGACTTGATTATATAATACCTACAATGCTCTTGACAGAGCAAGAAATAACAGTATAAATATATTATTACATGGACATGTGTGGGTAAATTTGAGAAATTAAAAGTGGCTGCCTGCTGAGGCATAAATTTATGGACTGAAAAAAGGAAATTGCTAACTTTTATTTCTATTCACTCTATTTTTAGGTATGTACAGGTATTGCTTTGATTAAAAAATATTTTCAAGAGGGAGAATGGGGTCTTCCAGGAGCTGCTCTGCTCCCAGGTTTCACGTGAGTACTTAGCACAGGTGAGGAAACTGCCTGAGGCTGGGGAAGAGCCAGCAACAGAAGCAGCAGAACAGCTTCTGGAAATCACACAGGGTTGGTGTTGCCACCAGGCTGGGTAAGAAAGAAAAAAAAAACCTTGTAAACATAGGACGCCAGATATTTAGAAGGACAGTACCGAAGTCATGATGAAAAGTTAGTTCTGGACTGACGGGTGTCTGCCAAGGGGAAAGGGGGTGGGAGAGGGTAAGAGTAGGAATTTGGGGTTAGCAGATGCAAACTATTATATATAGAAAGGGTGAGCAACAAGGTCCGCCTGGACGGCACCGGGAACTGTATTCAGTATCCTATGATAAACCACAATGGAGGAGAATATGAAAAAGAGTGTATATGTGAATAACTGAGTCACTTTGCTGCACAGCAATAATTAACAAAGCACTGTAATTCAACTAGACTTCAATGAAAAATAAAATAGATAAATATACAAGGAAGCTTTGAAAAGATCAAACTGTTTCCAAGTAACTTAATTTTTTCTCGAAATAAGGCTCAGAGATAAACCAATAATTCACAATGTCTGGCATCCAGTGAAAAGTACCAGGCATACAAACAAGCAGGGAGATATGACTCATGATGGGGAGGAAAATCGATCAATCAATATGACCCAGATATGACAGAGATGATATAATTTGTAGACCAGGACACTGAAATTATTATAACCATGTTTTATATGTTCAAGAAAGTACAGGTAAACATTAGCATATTAACTGCAGAAAACCCAATTTACAGGATGAAACATATGATTTGGGAAAAAAGATGGGATTAACAGCAGATTAAACAGGGCAGAAATATTAGTGATATATTAGCAATAGAAACCAAAACAAAACAGAGAAAAAACAAATAAATTAATATTGTTCCATATCATTGAACCGTGGAGCAATTTCAAACAACCAAATAAATCTCTAGTGAAGTCCCTGAAGAAGAGAGGAAGGAAGGGGAAAAATATTTGAGGCAATTATGGCAATTTTCTCCATATTTTATTGAAAAAAATAGATCCAAGAAGTTAAACAAACCTCAAGCAAGAGAATTATGAAGAAAACTGCAGCAAGGTATATCATCATCAAATGGCTTAAAAGAGATCATCCTAAAAGCTGCCCAGCGGAAAGAACTAGATTATACACAGAGCTACAAAGATGAGACTGGAAGCAGACTTCTGGTTGACAGAAGAGTGTGGCAGCATCTTTCAAGCACTGAGGAAATTCTGAAAAGTCTACCAACTTACAAGTCTACTTGTCCCCGGTGAAAATATCTGTCAAAAATAAAGATGAGGGACATCCTTGGTGGTCCAGTGGCTGAGACCCTGTGCCCCCAACGCAGAGGCCTGGGTTCAATCCCTACTCAGGGAACTAGATCTTTCATGCTGTAACGAAAGATCCTGCATGCTGCAATTGAGACCTGGCACAGCCAAATAAATAAATATTTAAAAAAAGAAAAAAAAATGAGGATGAAATTCTTTTTCAGAAAGCTGGAAGGACTCAATCACTGCCAGGGATAAGAAATTTATCACTATAAGAAATTTTGCACAAAAGAATGAAGAGTGTCAGAAGTGGGAACTATGTAGTTAAACACAAAAATATTTCCCTTAACTATTATTTCTCTTAAAAAAAAATTATATCTCTTTAAAAAAATAACTGTTTAAAGCAAAATTAGTAACAGTATGTGAGTGAAGAGGGGCTATGTCATACATAGAAGTAAAATGTATGACAAAGTAGAACACAGACCAGGAGGGAAGAAGGAATGGATACTGCTGTACAGTTCTTAGATTACTAACAAGTAGATGTGAACCTTATAGATGGACCCCACAAACTCTAAAGTAATACCTGAAATAACAATACAAAGAGTAATACCTATTAATACTAAGCCAATAAAGAAGATAAAATGGAACCATTAGAGAAAATACAATCTAAAAGAAGGAGAAAGAAAGAAAAGAGGGCTGAACAAAAAGCAAACCATGAGACAGTACACTTAAACCCTGCAGCAATAATCACATTAAATGTAAATGTTCTCAATTAAGCACCTTACTTAAAAGGTAGAGATTGTTGGATTAGATAAAAAAGCAAGACACAACTACTGCTGGCTTTAAGAAATAATCCTTTAAATATAAAGGCATAAATGGGCAAAATAAGAGAATGGAAGAAGATCCTCTGTGTTAAAATAATCAGATGCTGAATGCTGAAAAGGCTACATTTTTCAGACCAAGTAGACTGCAAAGCTAAATCATTTCCTAATGAATAAAAGGATCAATTTATCAAGAGGTCATAAAAATCCTAAGTGTTTAAACACTGATAACAGAGCTTCAAACTGTATTAAGCAAAAACTGATAGAACTGTAAGGAGAAATTTTAAAAATCCAAAACTGTAGTTTTCAACAATCCTCAGTAACTGAAAGACGATAAACAGAAAATAAGAATACTGAACACTTGAGTAACTGTCAAGCACTTGACCTAACTGGTTTTTGTAGAACATTCCATCCAGGAGCAGCACACTACACATTCATTTCAAGCACACATGGCATTTTTACCAGGAGAGACCACATTCTGAGCCACAAAACAAGTCTCAATAAATTTAAAAGAATTCAAATCATACAAAGCATGCTGTATACACATATTGGAATTGAATTAGAAATCAATGACAGAAAATTAATTGGAGAATCTCCAAATATTTGGAAATAACACATACCTATGGAGGTCAAATAAAAGGGAAATTGGGAAATATTTTGAACTGAGGAAAAAAAAATAGCATATTACATTTTTTTAAATAAATATAACAACTTAGATATAATGAACAAATTCTTAGAAAAACAAAAACGACCAAAACTCACTTCAGGAGAGACAGGTAACCTAAATGGTCTCCTTTAAAACTTAATTTGTAATTTAAAATCTTCCTATGCCAAAACCCTCAGGCCCAGGTGGTTTGTTTCACTGGTAAACATTTCAGGAAGAAATAATACCTATTCTACACAAACTCTCTTCCAGAAAACTAAAGAGAAGAAGATACTTCCCAACTCATTCTACAAGGCAAGCATGACCCTAATACTAAAATCAGGCAATGATGCTATAAAAAAAAGAGAAGATAGCTATAGACCAATAGCCCTACTGAACAGAGATACTAAAATTCTTCAAAAAGTTTTGGCGATAACCCTGTATGCGAGACAGCAAAAGAGACACAGATGTATACAGTCTTTTGGACTCTGTGGGAGAGGGAGAGGGTGGGATGATTTGGGAGAATGGCATTGAAACATGTATAATATCATATAAGAAATGAATCGCCAGTCCAGGTTCGGTGCAGGATACAGGATGCTTGGGGCTGGTGCACTGGGATGACCCAGAGGGATGGTACGGGGAGGAAGGAGGGAGGGGGGTTCAGGATGGGGAACACGTGTATACCTGTGGCGGATTCATGTTGATGTATGGCAAAACCAATACAATATTGTAAAGTAATTAGCCTCCAACTAAAATAAGCAAATTTAAATTTAAAAAGTTTTGGCAACTTGACACCAGTTATATAATCAGGACCAAATAGCATTTATTCTGAGAAGGCAAGGTAAACATCTGAAAATCAATATGATTCACTGTATGATTTAGTCAACATAGTAAAGAAAAATTACACGGTCATCTCAATAGAGGCAGGAAAAAGCAATCTGACAAAATTCAACATCCATTCATAATAATAAAAAAAAACCTCTCAGCAAAATAGGAACTGAAGTTCTTCAACCTAATAAAAACCATTCAGTTCACATCACACTTAACAATATAAGAATGAATGCTTTCCTCCTACGATTGGAAAAAAAGGCAAGAATGGCCAATCTCAGCAATACTATTCAATATGACACTGGAGGTAATAGTAACGGGCAGGCAATAAGGCAAAAAACAAAAGAAGGAAGGAAGACCAAAAGAATGGATATCCAGATTAAAAAGAAAAAAATAAAACTGTCCTATTAACAGATAATATGATTGTCTATGGGGCTTTTCAGGTGGTGCTAGAGGTGAAGAAACCGCCTGCCGATGCAGGAGACTAAGAGACTCAAGTTTGAACCCTGGGTCAGGAAGCTCCCCTGGAAGAGGGCATGGCAACCCACTCCAGTATTCTTGCCTGGAGAATCTCATGGACAAAGGAGCCTGGCGGGCTACACAGTCCATAGGGTAGCAATGAGTTGGACATGACTAAGGCAACTTAGCACAAGATTGCCTATACAGAAAATCCCTAAGAATGCATTAAAAAAACTACAGGAACTAACAATAAGCATGTTTACCTAAGTCATGGGATATAAGTTCAATCAGAAAAATCAATTGTATTCCTACGTACTAGCATAAACAATTAAACGCTGATATTTTTTAAATTCCATTTACAACATAATAAAAACACATGAAATAGGTGTAAAATCTAACAAAATATGTATAAAATCTGTATGCTGAAAACTAAGAAATGCTGACGAAAGAAATCCAAGAGAATCAAATAAATGGTGAGATAAACTGTGTTCACCAACTGAAAGACTCAACATGGGTCAATTATCCCTCCCCACAATAATGTATAGATTCGATGTAATCCCAATCAAAATTCCAGCAAGACATCTTATAAAAAATGATAAAGTGATTCTAAAATTTATATGTGAAAGTAAAAGAACTAGAATGAGCCAAACAACATTAAGAAAAGTGCTGAAGGACTCCCACTCAAGACTTTCTGTAAAGTTACTCTTGTCAGGATAGTATGGTGTTGGTAAAAGGACAGATGTTCAGAGCCATGGAATAGAACAGAAAGGTTAAGAGACAGTCTCATGCATCTATGGAAACTGATTTGACAAAGATGTAAAACTGACTCCGTGCAGAAAGATAATATTTTCAACAAACAGTATTGAAACAACTAGATACATATAAAAAAAACAAAACCCAATTTGACCCATTCCTCTTCACCACATGAAATATCAACTTAAAATGGACCACAGACTTAAATGTAAAATCTGAAACTATAATTCCTTGGGACCTTGGGTTAGGCAAAGATTTCTTACATATGGTACAAGAAGCACCATCCATAAAAGAGAAAAAAAATCAATAAACTAGACTTTATTAACATGGAGAATTTTGGTTCTCTGAAAGACACGGTTATAAGAATGAAAATATAACTACAGACTGTAATTAAATATTGCCAGTCACACATCTGATAAAGGGCTTATATCCAGATATATAAAGAATTCTTAAAACTCAATAGCAAGGAAACAACCCAATTTTTAAAAAAATGGACAACACTTTATCAAAGAAGATGAAGATTGGTAAATAGCACATGAAAAAATGTTAAACATTATTAATTATTACAGAAATGCAAACTAAAACCATAATGAGATACAGCAACATAATTCCCTTCTCCAGGGGATCTTCCCATCCCAGGGATTGAATCCCAGGTCTCCTGCACTGCAGGCAGATTCTTTATCATCCGAGCCACCAGGGAAGCCCCAATGAGATATCAGAGGGGGGAAATCTTTTAAAAAGCTAACCTAAAAATATCAACTGCTGATGAGGCTGCAGAGCAGTTGGAATGCTCATGTATTGATGGCAGGAATGCAAAATGGTATAACCGCTTTGCAAAACAGTTCAGGAGTTGCTTATAAAGTTAGACTCATTCTCCATAAAACCCAATAATCCCAGTCTAAGTTAGTGAGTGCGTGCTAAGTCGCTTCAGTCATGTCCAACTCTTTGCGACAATATGGACAGAGAAGCCTGCAGGGCTACAGTCTGCCAGGCTTCTCTGTCCATGGGTTTCTCCCGGCAAGAATACTGGGGTGGGTTGCCATGCCTTCCTCCAGGGGATCTTCCCAACCCAGGGATCAAACCTGCATCTCCTGTGGCTCTTTGCATTGCAGGCAGATTCCTTACTGCTAAGCCACCAAGGAAGCCCTTTGTCATAATCGCTCAAAAGTGGAAACAACCCAAATGTCATTCAACTGCAGAATGGATAAACAAATCATGGTACACCTATACCACGGAATACTACTCAGCCATAACAAGAAATTAAGTACTGATACACACAGGAACACGAACGAATCTCAAATATATTATGGTTAAGTGAAAGAAGCCAGAAAAGACAAACCTATGGGGACAAAAAACAAACAGACAAACAAACAAACCAGATCAGAAGTTGCCAGAGCCTTGGGGTAAGAGAGGAGAGGTTTTTTGTAGAAGATGGAACTGTTTCATTTCTTGATTGTGGTGATGGTATAACCAGTTTGTGTTTGTCAAAACTTGTAGAACTGTGTACTAAAGAGAGAAACTTTACTGTACGTAAATCACACTTTAAAAAAATGAAAGAATAGTGGCTAGGTAGCAGCCAAGAGGATTAAAAAAAGGAACAGCTAATATTTTTCTCTATTAATTCTACCTGATCTTTATAAATGCATGTGTATTTTTTTATTGTGGTAAAACACATATAACCTAAAATTTATCAACTTAATCATCTTAAGTGTACAGTTCGGTATTGTTAAGAGTATATACCTTGTTGTAAAACAGATCTCTACAACTTTTTCTTCTAGCAAGTCTGAAACCATGCATATTAAATAATTCCCCACACCCATCCCCCACCCGGGCCCCAGTAATCATCATGCTACTGTTTCTATGAATTTACTTCTCTAGTTACCTATGCATGTATTTTGACTAAAAATATTTTAAAGTAAAAGCAAAGAGTTAAAAAAAAAAAAGCTACTAAAAGTTATAATACAAGGACTTGAATACTTTCACTGACCAGAACTAAAAAAAAAATGTCTATTTCAGAACTAACTGCTCTATAATTATTTGAAATGTATTATTGGGCTTGAATTTTAAACTACAATTTTGCTTTGTCTTAAAGCTATCAAATTTGTTGGTAATTAAACTGCCGAAGAACAGAGGTATATTGATATTACAGGTTTCCTAAATCCCATATGAGGATTAGAAGACTCAACAAATTACTTGCTCAGAGGAAGAATTTCAAAAATCCTAACAAAATACTAGCAAATTTAAATTAACCTTTTATTTATTTATACACACACATAAGGCTCTCTATAAATATATTTTTCCTGTCTCTGTATATTTTCTCTCTAAATATATACAATTACTTTTAAAGTTCTAGAAGCAATCTCTGGTTCTTCCATACCTGTCTGCACATGCCTCTCTCTATAGAATTTGTTTTATTTAATATAACTATCTTTTTAAGCTTTTTTTGATGTGGATCATTCTTAAAGTCTTTGTTGAATTTGTTACAACACTGCTTCTGCTCTGCATCTGTTTTTTGGCCCTAGGGCACGTGGGATCTTGGCTCCCGGACCAGGAACTAAACCTGCACCCTCTGCACGGGAAGGCCTACACTGGAAGGTGAAGTCCTAACCACTGGATTACCAGGGAAGTCCCTAACATAACTATTAATTCCAAAATGATGCCCTTATGCTAAAAGAGTCAACAGGATTTAAATGATTAACATTCTCTTTTCTCCTTTTTATCGTCATAAAAATAAGCTCCTCAAAGCCAAGCTTCTTCATAAATCACTGCTTTTGCTAAATTGTGGTAGATTATGAAAATCAGAAGCCACAGGCAAAATGGGCATCAAAGATTTTGGAATCAAAAAACATAAAACTCTGAAGAAGTGAAAAGTTACCCTGACTCTGATTTGCTATTTCAAGAACCTTGTGCAAGTCTATCAGGAATGAATACTATTTCTATTTTACCTTTGCACAGCTATGGAAAACAGATGCTTCAGGCTCTTCTTTAACTTTTTAAAAGTAACTAGTTACTTTAAGCTATTTTTTAATGTTGATTTCCCTATGATAACAACTATGATAAGCAGTAGAGAAAGAAGAGCCAGTGGGGAGTATATTAACCATTATTCTGTACACAGAGAACCACCTAGGGCCATTAGAGTCGGTCCTTGGTGATCTTGAAACAAGTAGATGAAGCTCAATTGAGCAGTTTTATTTACAAAGGTGAAGATAAATACTAGAGGATTACATAGCTCCTGAATTTCAAATGCAGACTTAGGTAAACATTAGCAATTGGAAAAGATAACTCTGTGCTAGGGACACTGTGTGTTTAATAAATACCTTCTGCTTTGATCAAGGGATGTATTTCCATATTACAGTCTCTCAGACTCCAACTCTGTGACTTCATTGGGCCTGAGGGTTTCTTTTACTGGTCTCTGCAGAATTTTAGAGCTGAAATGGCCCTTAGAGATCATCTAGTTCTAATTTCCTTCTTCTGTAGGTTTAGAAAGTGAAGTTCAAAGACACTGTGTGCTTTGTACAGCGTTTATCTCATCTACTGTAGGATGGGGCAGAGAACCACCTTCTGATTCAATAGCGATCTAAACCAAGGAATATTCATTTAGAGGGGCAGGATGGGGGAGGGCTGGGAGGGAGACACAAGAGGGAGGGAATATATGTATGCTGCTGCTGCTGCTGCTAAGTCGCTTCAGTCATGTTCGACTCTGTGCAACCCCATGGACAGCAAGCAGCCCACCAGGCTCCTCTGTACACAGGAATCTCCAGGCAAGAATACTGGAGTGGGTTGCCATTTCCAAATATATGTATAGGGAAGTGAAGTTGCTCAGTTATGTCCGACTCTTTGCGAGCCCATGGACTGTAGCCTACCAGGCTCCTCTGTCCATGGGATTTTCCAGGCAAGAATACTGGAGAGGGGTGCCATTGCCTTCTCCAGGGGATCTTCCCACCCAGGGATTGAACCCCGGTCTACTGCATTGTAGGCAGATGCTTTACCATCTGAGCCACCAGGGAAGACCAAATATATGTATCAGTTCAGTTCAGTCGCTCAGTTGTGTCTGACTCTTCGCGACCCCATGAATCGCAGCACGCCAGGCCTCCCTGTCCATCACCAACTCCCGGAGTTCACTCAGACTCACATCCATCAAGTCAGTAATGCCATCCAGCCACCTCATCCTCGGTCGTCCCCTTCTCCTCCTGCCCCCAATCCCTCCCAGCATCACAGTCTTTTCCAATGAGTCAACTCTTCGCATGAGGTGGCCAAAGTACTGGAGTTTCAGCTCTAGAATCATTCCTTCCAAAGAAATCCCAGGGCTGATCTCCTTCAGAATGGACTGGTTGGATCTCCTTGCAGTCCAAGGGACTCTCAGGAGTCTTCTCCAACACCACAGTTCAAAAGCATCAATTCTTCGGCGCTCAGCCTTCTTCACAGTCCAACTCTCACATCCATACATGACCACAGGAAAAACCATAGCCTTGACTAGACGGACCTTAGTCGGCAAAGTAATGTCTCTGCTTTTGAATATGCTATCTAGGTTGGTCATAACTTTTCTTCCAAGGAGTAAGCGTCTTTTAATTTCATGGTTGCAATCACCATCTACAGTGATTTTGGAGCCCCCCAAAAAATAAAGTCTGACACTGTTTCCACATCTATTTTCCATGACGTAATGGGACCGGATGCCATGATCTTCATTTTCTGAATGTTGAGCTTTAAGCCAACTCTTTCACTCTCCTCTTTCACTTTCATCAAGAGGCTTTTTAGTTCCTCTTCACTTTCTGCCATACACATAGCTAATTCAGTTTGTTGTACAGCAGAAACACAATGCTGTAAAGCAATTATATTTCAATAAAAATAAATTTTAAAAAATTTTAATTTAAATAGTATAGAAGATAGTGATGATACTGAGGAGAAAAAGAATGGAAGTGGGAATGTCCACGATCAGAGGATAAATTTCAGATAAAGTCATCAAGAAAGCCCTCCATGAGAAAGTGACTCTTGAGTAAAAACCTGAAGGAAATGAAGGAATCAGTCATGGAAGAGGATATCAAAGAGACAGAACAGGAAGAGGCAATGCTCATCTGATAGTCATGAGTCCATACAACGTCAAGCCATCATGAAGCATCATGGGGTTGTGTGGTGAGCGGTATACAATGCAAGGGATGGCCCTGGCTTTCCTGGTACTCCGAAAGACTCCTTTCTTCTCTGGCAGAACCGTGGCTGAAATCAGCATTATGATACACAGTGCATTTAAGAAGCACTGCAGAGCATTTAATAGCAATATAGCCATACAGATTACATACCATTTGGTATGCTCCTAAACTAGTTTCTTCAGTGATTATTTAGGGGTGCTTTTCACCTTTCAATAAAAACTCAAAAACTTTTCCTGCCTGGAACCATACACAAATGATGTCCTTTTGTAGAATCATCCGCCTACAAAGTTCCAGTACTAGAAATATAGTGACAGCTCTCTTCTCTCAATCTTCGTTTATACAGTTTCATGAAGCCATAAGAATCTCACAGAGTTTATTTCCTTCAGCTACAAAGCTGTTCAAAGCTACTTCCGAGTGAATATGGTAGACTGGATACAGTCAATTATATTATCCCTATTGCTGCCAACAAACCACTAAAGAGATAGAGAATCTGGTTTTAAATACAGAAGGATAGAGTAAACGTGAGAGATGTCGATTTCAACAGCCTGGAAAAAAGATGGCAATTCATCAAGCTGAAACCAAAGCAAGACATACAGAAGCAAGACAAAGTAAGACATATCAGAAGATAGCTGATATGCATTGAAGACTCCAATACTTCTAAAGCACAGGCTTCTCCAAGTACAAGGTACAGGCAAAATGAGAGTCTGTAAAGAAAAACAGACCCTTACCTATCCTTGCTGCTGCTGCTAAGTCACTTCAGTCACGTCCGAATCTGTGCGACCCTACAGACGGCAGCCCACCAGGCTCCCCCGTCCCTGGGATTCTCCAAGCAAGAACACTGATAACTGAGCAAGGCCTAACTACTCTCTAATAGAACCACCACCCAAAGAAAAAGGAACCTGGGGGAAACCGAGAGAATGAAGAAGCTTTAAAGATGCTAAAAGATTACATGGATAAAGTAATGGAGATGGAGAGGGGTGGAGTAGAAAACAAACAAAAAAAACACTACAAAAACCCATGGAAATTGAAAAACTGCTATTATAAAAGCACAAGTGAAAATTTCCTAGAATGTATGAAAAGTAAAGCTGAAGAAATATCTCAGAACCAGAACAAATACCAAAAAGGGACAAATAGGAAAGAAGAGAAAAAACAGCAGTTTTTCAAAAGCTGGATTGCTTTCTTTTCTATTTTTATGTTTTGGCCATGCCACGCAGTATGCGGGATCTTCGTTCCCTAACCAGGGATCAAATCTGTGCCACCCTCCCTGCCCCGCATCGGAAGTGAGGCGTCTTAACCACTGGACCACCAGGGAAGTCCCAGGACAGCAGTTTAGAAGGACTAACACCCGCAGCAAATGTTCAATAAAAACTCAAAATTTGTGCAAACAGAACAGAGAATATGAAGGAGAAGAAAGTATCATAAAATAATGCAAGAAAATTTCCTAGAGCTACAGATCATGCTTTTTTAAATTAAAAGAGACTATCAAGCACAATCTGTTCTGTTGTAAAGCATATTGGGAAAACACAAATTGTTCCAATACAGCCTATACATTACAGAACAACTTGAGCATAATTCATATTTTACATTTTGCTTAGGCTTATGTGCTCAAGCAATATTAGCTGAACACAGGAAACTGCATCCAGCTGGATCAGGCTGCCTGGAAAAACAATCACACACACATCTCAAGCATATTAGCAGCTACTCATAGTTTGATATCTTACAAGACTGTTTGCTATTCTTTCGCAAATCTTAACTTTTCTAACTTTTGTATATTAAAGAAAAAAAAAAAGCACTCATTCAAATCCCAAACATGTCTAATGACCCTGGTTCAAAAATACCAAGCAGTAGGTTGGGATTAACTGATACACACCACTATATACAAAGCAGATAAACAACAAGGACCTACTGCATACCACAGGCAATTGTATTCAATATCCTATAATAACCTAGAATGGAAAAGAATCTGAAAAAGACTATAGTGTGTGTGTGTGTGTGTGTGTGTTTGTGAGTGTAACCGAACCAGCTTTGTAAATCAGCTATACATTAATTAAAAAAAAAAAAATCAAGCAGTGCATGAAAAAGGAAAAAGCTTTAACTAATGAGGAAGAAGCTAAGAATAGGATGTTTTCAAAGACATGAGAGTACATGAAATCTCTCCAGAGCAACAAGCATAAAGGAACCTACACTGTGGGCCACCGAAGAGCACCTGAACATAAAAGAAACACTTACAGCTACAGCAACTTCAAGTGATGTGAAGCCAGTAAGGACAAGCTCCTAATAAACAGAAGAAATGGAAACCTTCCTGACTTCCAAACAAAATGAAACAAAAAAACCAAGAAAAACCTTCCTGACAATCAAAGAGAAAGCACTGTCGCTACACAAAGATCTTAAATGGAAATCACTAGATGCTGCAGAAGTTGCTTCTTTTATTAACAGTGCTACTAATGACTAGTAGTCTCAAAAATCTCTATAATTTTAAAGTTTCCAGCTGTCATTCTCTGTGAAGCAGAGAATGAAGAAGAGAAAACTGCTAAAGAATTTCCAGCAATGATATACAAGTTAATGGAAAAAGGAGTTTATATTTATTATTCTATGTGCATACATTTGATCTAAGTCTAAGAACTATGGCTACTGACACTGTTTTATACTATTGGATGGACTTAGAAAACTAACTTTCCAAGGATGTCCAAGTCTGTTTATATCAAAATAGAAGAATTCTAGGATCCAATTCCAATTATCAGATGGATTAGTGAAGACTGATTATTCCCAAGTCACTTCAGTTCACTTCAGTCGCTCAGTCATGTCCGATTCTTTGCCACCCCATGAATCGCAGCACGCCAGGCATCCCTGTCCATCACCAACTCCCGGAGTTCACTCAGACTCACATCCATCGAGTCTGTGATACCATCCAGCCATCTCATCCTCTGTCGTCCCCTTCTTCTCCTGCCCCCAATCCCTCCCAGCATCAGAGTCTTTTCCAATGAGTCAACTCTTCACATGAGATGGCCAAAGTACTGGAGTTTCAGCTTTAGCATCAGTCCTTCCAAAGAAATCCCAGGGTTGATCTCCTTCAGAATGGACTGGTAGGATCTCCTTGCAGTCCAAGGGACTCTCAAGAGTCTTCTCCAACACCACAGTTCAAATGCATCAATTCTTCGGTGCTCAGCTTTCTTCACAGTCCAACTCTCACATCCATACATGACCACTGGAAAAACCATAGCCTTGACTAGACTAGATTCTACCAAATATGAGCCTCTTTGTGTTTCTAAGGTTCTGATATCAATGAAAGTTCTCCTCATTCTAATAGCATACACAATTCTATTCTTTTTAATTAACATTTTTTAATTGAAGGATAATTGCTTTACAGAATGTTGTTGTTTTCTGTCAAACCTCAACATGAATTAGCCATAGGTATACATATATCCCCTCTTTTGAAGTTCCCTCCCATCTCCTTCCTCACCCCTCTAGGTTGATACAGAGCCCCTGTTTGAGTTTCCTTAGCCATACAGCAAATTCCCACTGGCTATCTATTTTATATACGGTAATGTAAGTTTCCATGTTAGTCTTTCCATACATCTCACCAACTCCTCTTATGGCCTAAGAGAGAGATGCCAAAATGATGCTGACTTAGCCTTTTTAATTCCAATTAAAGTTATCACTTTCAAAAAACTCTTAAAAGCAACTATGATGTTATTTTAGTCCTTTGACTTCAGATACGTTATTGTAAAATTTCAAATCTATTTATTCCTTGATCGGTAATGTCTTTTTAAGGCTGCTTTAAAGATTTTATACTTTGAAATTTGTTGTTTTTGAGTTGCTAAGTTGTTCCATTCTTTGCAACCTCATGGACACACCAGGCTCACCAGGCTCCTCTGTCTTCCACTGTCTCTTGGGAGTTTGCTTAAGTTCATATCCATTGAATCAGTGATGCTATCTAACCCTACTTTGGAATTCAGTTCAGTTCAGTTCAGTCACTCAGTTGTGTATAACTCTTTATGACCCCATGGACTGCCGCCATGCTTCCCTGTCCATCACCAACTCCTGGAGCTTGCTCAAACTCATGTCCATTGAGTCAGTGATGCCATCCAACCATCTCATCCTCTGTCATCCCCTTCTCCTCCTGCCTTCCATCTTTCCCAGCATCAGGGTCTTTTCCAGTGAGTCAATTCTTCACATCAGGTGGCCACAGGATTGGGAGTTTCAGCTTCAGCATCAGTCCATCCAATGAATATTCAGGACTGATTTCCTTTAGGATGGACTGGTGGGATCTCCTTGCTGTCCAAGGAACTCTCAAGAGTCTTCTCCAATACCACAGTTTAAAAACATCAATTTTTCAGCGCTCAGCTTTCTTTATAGTCCAACTCTCACATCCATACATGACTACTGGAAAAACCATAGCTTTGACTAGAAAGATCTTTGTTGGCAAAGCAATGTCTCTGCTTTTTTAATATGCTGTCTTGGTTGGTCATAGCTTTTCTTCCAAAGAGCAAGCATCTTTTAATTTCATGGCTGCAGTTACCACCTGCAGTGATTTTGGAGCCCATGAAAATTCAAATTTCCAAAAATCACTTCTTTCTATATACAATGGGGAGATAACACAAAGAAAGAACCTAGCATTTCTCACATCAATCAGGTTAATCAAGCAGTTAAAGTCATGACCTCGTGCTCTCAACTACTTGGTTTCAGACATAACTAGAGTTAATCGAAAGGTCAGTAAATTTCTCCACTTACTTTTTAAAACAGGAAGTTGCCTGAGAATAGCCTAATTAATAAATAGTATTGTTATAGATTATACCCAAAAGAAATTTTTTCAACTATGAGAATCCCTAACACATAAAAATTATCCCAAGAACCAATTCATAATCGTCATCCTAAAAAAGACTTCATTAAGTTGTTAAAAGGACAGCTAAAGTTTTGCCTTAATCTCTGTAATATGATGAAGCACTTCCCAGGTGGTTCAGTGGTAAAGAATCTGTCTACCAATGCAGGAGATGTGGGTTTGATCCCTGGGTTGGGAAGATCCCCTGGAGGTGGGAACGGCAACCCACTCCAGTATTCTTGCCTGGAAAATCCCATGGACAGAGGAGCCTGGCAGGCTACAGTCCATGGGGTCGCAAAGAGTTGGACGTGACTGAGCATGCACATATGATGAATTAGTTCAGAGAGTGATTCCCAATACTTCTGTTTAATATCTTTAGAGAATCCTCTCTTTTTTTTCCCTCACCTATTTACTTGATGTCCCAAACTGTGTTCCAGTCCTAACAGCCTCCTTCATAGAGCCCAGAAATAAACCCACAAATATACAGTCACTTAATCTACAATAAAGGAGGTAAGAATATACAACAGGGATAAGACAGCAGCTTCTTCAGTAAGTGGTGTCAGGAAAACTGGACAACTACATGTGACCATTTTCTCATACTACGTACAAAAATAAATCCAAAATGGATTAAAGACTTAAATATATAAGCTCTGAAGCCATAAAACTCCTAGAAGAAAATATCAGTAGTTCAATCTTTGAAATCAGTCTTCGCAATATTATTTTGGAACTATCTCCTCAGGCAAGGTCAACAAAAGCAAAACTAAACAGATGGAGCTAGATCACACTAAAAAGCTTTTGCATAGCAAAGAAACTATCAGCAAACAAAAAGACAACTTGAGATGACATGTGCAAATAACACATCCAATAAGGGGTTACTATCCAAACCATATCAAGAGCTCATACAATTCAGTATCAAAAACCAACTCAACTGAAAGATGGGCAGAGGGCCTGAACAGGCATTTTTCCAAAGCAAGCATACAGCTGGACAACAGGCTCATGGAAAGATGCTCAACATCACTATCACCAGAGAAATGCAAATCAAAACCACAAGGGGATATCACCCCACACCTGTCAAAATGCGCTCATCAAAAGGACAAGAAATAACAAGTGGCAAAGATCTGGAGAAAAAGAAGGCCTTGTGCACTGCTGTTGGGAATGTAAATGGGTACAGTCACTATGGAAAATATTATGAAGGTTTCTCAAAAATTAAAAATAGAACTACCAAACAATCCAGAGTACCATTTGGGTATTTATCTGAAGAAAGTGAAAATACTAACTCAAAAAGAAATATGTACCTGTGTTCACCGCAACATCAGCTACCACAGCCAAGATACGGAAGCAATCTTAGTGCCCACCGACAGATGAACAGATAAAGGTGTGACACGCACACGGGGGGCTGGGGGAGGGAGGGGTATCACTCAGCCACAAAAAAGAAAAAATCTTGCCATCTGCAACAGCATGGATAGATCTGGAGTTATTACGCTTAGTGAAATAAGACAGAGAAGTACTGTATGTTTTCACTTATATGTAGAATCTAAAAACCAAAACAAATGAACAAATATAACAACATTAATTCACATATACAGAAAACAAACGAGTGGCTGTGGGCGGCTGGAGGGTGGTGAAGGGGTGGGGATGGGAACAATAGGAGAAGGGGTTTTAAAAGGTACAAAGCACAAGTTTAAAAATAAATAAGTCACAGAAATGTATAGAACAAGCAATACAGTCAACAATATTACAGCTTTGTATGGTGTGTAATCTGTAAAAATGCCAAATTACTATGTGTATACTAAAAACTAATATTATAAGTCAACTATATTTCAATTAAAAAAAGATGGTGAATGTTGTCAGGAAATATTTAAATACTATTTACTTATCTGTGAAAAGTAAAGATTATATTAAAATACATAATGTATAAAAATTAAGTTAATGTACATAACTATAAATAAGATTTTAGATGTACGTTATACACATTGAATGCTTAAGAAATTTGAAAAATAATTCAAATTATGTCACTCTTTTCAATAAAAAAGATCCACTTAATAATTTCAGTCCATATCCCTGCTAATCTTAATTCTGAAAAAAAAAACAAAAGAAAATTGATTCTATAATTCTCAAGTGTTGATCAAAGGGTTCAATTTTACTTGATAAAGTAACAAAATTAGACATCATCATCTATGTATAAACATAAGGAAGAAAGTATAAATAACTATAAAATTATGTATGATTTCCTAAAATTATGAAATTTCAGTTTACAAGTCCATGGACATTTCTTTGGAGCTTCCCTGTAGCTCAGTGGTAAAGAATCTGCCTGCCAATGCAGGAGACACGGGTTGGATTCCTGGGTCAGGAAGATCCCCTGGAGAAGGAAATGGTAACCCAGTCCAGCATTCTCATCTGGGAAATCCCATGGACAAAGGAGCCTGGTAGGCTACAGTCCATGGGATCACAAAAGAGCTGGACACATCATAGCAATCAAATAACAACAACAGTAACCTAACATCTGTAAATCACATTCAACTATTTGACACACTCACAGACTTCTCACATACCTGTATTAATCTTCATTCTACCCAGAATTACAGAAACAGTATCTTTGGCTAAACTGCAGCACTCTTGACTCTGAACTACAAGTTCAGCTGGTGACCAGCCCAAGGGTTTAACACTATGCACTTGAACTCAGAGATGGGTCAGTGGGAATTCAGATTAACTATCGAATTTCATATGGAAGTTGATATAAAGAGACTACTTCTCTCTTTGAAGATGGCCTTTTGAAAGAAATGTCTAAATCCTTAAATGTGTGGTATTTCATTCAAGGATTTCATTTAAAAAATTATATTTGCAAATTTACATTCATTTGCTCTTAAGATTATAATAAAAGAGAAAAAGTTTAAAAGAATCCTTACCTGCAGTCCAATCACAGTAATTGTCAAAGAGCAATGCCAGGAAAGTAGGTCAATTCATGAAAGAAAAATGAAAGGAAAAATCAGTCATTTTCTGTACTGTTGACTGTGCCCATAATTGAGTTATTTTTAAATGTATCTACATGGCTTACGTTTTCATATATTCAGGTATATAGTGGCAAATTTTAAATGCTTAACTAGGAAATGGCAACCCACTCCAGTGTTCTTGCCTGGAGAATCCCAGGGATGGGGGAGCCTGGTGGGCTGCTGTCTATGGGGTCGCACAGAGTCAGACATGACTGAAGCGACTTAGCAGCAGCAGCAGCATGTATACAGAAAGTACTCAATGTCTGCTGAATTGAATTTTAGAGAAAATTATGTATATTACATTTTATAATCTCATGTTTAGAAACTAAAGAAACTAAGGAGTTCTAGATACCACAAATAATAGAAACTAAACGACATGAAAGTACTAAGTGAACAAAGATACAGACTGTACCTATTTTACAATGACAGCTATCAACACGAATGCACATATGTGGTACCCAGCCTTCCAGACGGCCTCCAGTGATCATCCCATTTTGATATTCACACCCTCGCTCAGCCCCCTTCCACAGTGAAGAGTGCTGACCTGGGAAAAATACTGTACAAGCAATAGTGTGTGATTTCTAAGACTCTTTGATCACTCTCTCTGGGAAAAGCCAGCTGTCATGTCATGAAGACCCTCATGTAGCCCTGTGTAGAAAAGGTCCACATGGCAAGGAACTAAGAGACATCTGGCTAACACCCAACATCGACCATCTGAGTGCCCCATCTTGACAGTGGATCCTCCAGCCCAGTGTTAAACCTTCAGATGACCGTAGCCTTGACTGATATCTTGACCATAACATCCTGAGAGACCCTGAGCCAGAACCATCTAGTTAAGCTATTCCTGACCCTCAGAAACTGAACAGATAATAAATATTTATTGTTGGCTTAAGCCACTAAATGTCAGGGTAATTTGTTACAGCAATAGAAAACTGATAGAATGTATATTTCAAAAGGTCATGTAATAATAATACCGCAACAATAGTAAGAGTACTCGAGTATGACTACAGTAGAAGAGGATGGAGGATGATGTCTTCCTCAGCTTCCCAAACTTTCCATAAGGCTGTCACTTGCATTGTTCCATCTTTTCAAAGAGTATATGCAATGCTCCCATCTCTGACTGCTCCCACCACTTGCATTAGAGAAGTTCTAAGTCATTCATCCATTCAGCAAATGTCTCCCAGGATGGGAAGTCCAAACAGCCAGCATAGTCAGTCAATTACAACCTTTAGCAAGAAAACAAAGAGCTCCAGGGACTTCCCAGGTGGCCCAGTGGTAAAGAATCCACCTGCTAATGCAGGAGATGTGGGTTTGATCCCTGGAAGATCTCCTGGAGGAGAAAATAGCAACCCACTCCAGCATTCCTGCCTGAAGAACCCCACAGACGGAGGAGCCTGGCGGGCTGCAGTCCACAGTGTTGCAGAGTCAGACACGACCAAGCGACTGAGCAGGCACACAAAGAGCCCCAGGCCCTGCTGCTGCATTTAACAAAACTTCAAAGCAAGTGCTTCCCCAGGAGAGCCAGCCCCCAGTTCTGTGTAGCTTTCAGCTTCTGCCAAGGAAGCTGCCTCTTGCACCCCACCCCACAGCAGCCTGCCTAGCTGAGAGCTCAATTTCCTTCTGTGTTATCTTAGCACCCACTGCCTCTGCGCTAATTAAAATGTTGCTGGCATTTCACCCTACTTGTGTGTATGTGTGTTTAATATCTACCATGAGAAGTTCAGCTCTTGAGCAGGCACCAAATTTTTGTTTTCTCAGTGCTCTAGTTACAAAAGTTGCCTAAGTGTTGAGTGATCGGCTTGACTCGGTTTTCTCCAGAAGCCACCTCATTTATGGCATGCAATTTTGCAAAGTGGGGTCTTTAGAAACATCCATGTCATAGTATAGAATAAATGCCTGCACCATTAAGGACAGTTCTTACAGCTCTAGAGAACTTGGATCTAATATGGGAATAGCAAGTGCGAAGGCCTGAAGCACAGAGACAGGAAAACAAGGATAGCCCACCAGGAAAAACACAGGCTTCAGGAAGCTTTCTCTTTACCATCTCAAATTCTCTGCTAGACAGGAGAGCTGTTTTCACTTCACATGGCTGAGGCATTCCTTTGTCTAACAGAACTGTGCCAGGCAGGGTGGGGTGGGGTCTGTCTGTGATGAGACAGACTAATTCAATGCTTCTCAACCTTGGCTGAACCTTAGACTCAAGTGAGAGGCTTTTCACAAAGAGAGAGCCTCAAGTCCATCCTAATTGGCCCTGTATGAATCCTGAGCATTGGTAGGGTTTTAAAAGTTCTTGCGAATTCATGGACTGTGGCCTACCAGGTTCCTCCGTCTATGGGATTCTCTAGGCAAGGATACTGGAGTGGGTTTCCATTTCCTTCTCCAGGAGATCTGAACCCAGGGACTGAACCCTGGTCTCCCTCATTGTAGGCAGACGCTTTACCCTCTGAGCTACCAGGGAAGTCCTAAAGTTCCCCAGGTAATATCAAATGAGGCATGGGCTAAGAACCACTAGACCAGAGTAAGACACCAGCAACAATCAGAGGATCGGAGAAAAGGTATTAGGAGTTTGTTTTTTTTTTTTTTTTTTACAAAAAACAAACCTGATATTATTTGATATAATTCAAAAAACTCTGCAGTTGTTAAGTGGGTTTCCCTGGTGGCTCAGATGGTAAAGGGTCCACCTGCAATGCAGGAGACCTGGGTTTGATCCCTGAGTCGGGAAGATTCTCTGGAGAAAGGAATGGCAAGCTGCTCCACTATTCTTCGTAAGATTCTATATTCATTTTCTCCAACAAAGTGTACAGGAACTTCCCTGGTGACTTAAGACTCCGTGCTTCCACTGCAGAGAATGCAAGTTCAATCCCTGGTTGGGGAACTAGGATCCCGCATGCTACACGGTGCAGCCAAAAAAAAAGATGGCGGGGGGGGGGGGGGGGGTACAAAGGAATTTCTGAGGGCACAGATAGGGCTGGAAACAGGCAGAACCGGAGCGTGAGGGCTGAGACCAGGGAGCCCTAATCTTGGCTTCCAGGCGAGGCAGCAGGGAAGGCTGACAACTATGGCTAGGATCCTCAATTCCACTGAGAGACCAGGGGATGAGGAATGGTGGTGGGGGTGCTTGGAGGAATTTTCAAAGGGATTTAGATAAGCTATTCAACAGGAGTTCCTGATGGAGCACATGGACACTGTCTCACATCCCATTTAAAAACTTGGCCATCTTTGGAATGTCAAAAGAAAACGAAGAAGAAAATGGATAGAGACATCTAAATACAGTCCTATTACATGGAGGTAGAAAAGCAGGTGGCAACAAGTTTTCAAACTTGGAGATCAGAGCTGCAGGAAGTTTTAAAAATACAGATTCTTGAGCCCAAAATCAAAGGTATGAATTAGAATTTTCAGAGGTCGGAAATGATAAACTAAAAACAGCCATAGCTGTTTTTCAGTGTTAACAATGTCCCAGGAAATCTAAGCATTTTGTATGTATCACTGGATTTAGTACCTGTAACAACCCTAAATAGTTAACTGGGACATAGAGAAGTTAAGTAACTTGCCCATGAAAAGTGAAACTGAAAGTCGCTCAGTCGTGTCTGACTCTATTACCCCATGGACTATACAGTCCATGGAATTCTCCAGGCCAGAATACAGGAGTGGGTAGCCTTTCCCTTCTCCAGGGGCTCTTCCCAGGGATCGAACCCAGGTCTCCTGCATTGCAGACTAATTGTTTACCAGCTGAGCCACAAGGGAAGCCCAAGAATACTGGAGTGGGTAGCTGTTTCTTTCTCCAGGGGATCTTCCCAACCCAGGGATCAAACCCAGGTCTCCCACATTGCAGACTAATTCTTTACCAGTTGAGCCACCAGGAAAGTCAAAGAATACTGGAGTGGGTAGCCTATCCCTTCTCCAGGGGATCTTCCTGACCCAGGAACTGAATTAGGGTCTCCTGCACTGCAGGCAGATTCTTTACCAGCTAAGCCACCAGGGAAGCCCAACTTGCCAATTGTCAAGGGTGGATCCAGCCTTCACACCTGTAGGGGTGCATAGAGCCTATGCTTATAACCATGACATTCTTCATCCTTTAAAACATCCTCTCCCTCTCCAATAAACCAGTGGTTCTGAGGTTGCTGGATTTTTGAGAACCACTGTACTATAATCTTTTAGTGTCACTTTCAGCATATCATTCTGTGAAATCAGGCTTAACATCAACAGTCTTCCATTACTGGACTTTAAATCAAGTAGCATTGTCTTCTTCATGATGAAGAATTTGCAGTACATTAATGTATAGAAGTAGTTCTCCTGCAGAAAGATGGGCTTGTGCCTAAGACTTCTGTCTGACAAAAACAGAAATTTTATATAACATAAGCAATTTGCTGTCTTGTCCATTCCTCCCTGCTAAAATCTCTGCCTTTAATTCTATTTCTATTACCAATAGCCTAACCCAGACTCATATCATAAGATTTCTGGATTATTGCCATATTATCCCCACTGGTCAATCTGGCTCTAATCGCCATCCACCTGGATCCAGGCAAATCCATCCTGTATACGGCCTCCAGGCTAATATTCTTAATTTTAACTTTCTTGCCTGTCGCTCATTCAATTACAGGTCCTTTAATGATTACACACTGCATATAGGATAAAATCCCAACCTTTAGCTTGGCGTTCAAAGTCTGTAGGTAACTGCTTTAACTTATCACTAGTTTTTTTAAAACACATTATAAAGCAATTATCTTCCAATTAATAAATAAAAAATAAAATGTTCTCTAATAGACTTGCAAAAAATTTTTTTAATTCAACTGCAATGCATTTTGAGTCCAAAATTCCTTCACCAAAACAAAAATTAAATATATCTTAAAACTACATTTAAAAGGAGAAAAATACTTAAACTGTGGGCTCATACTTTTAATGAGATTGTACCTCATGTACAAATGAGGTTAAATGTTAAATGTTTAACTTGGAGTTAAATGTTCAGACTTGGTACCACTTCAAACATGCTGCTTTCACTCACAGTTCTTCAATTTTTGGCAGAATGTACCGCAGGATGTTCTTAACACAGCTAACCTCTTGCATCTTTCGGGTAGTCTCAAAATCACAGTTAATTCCACTCCAGCCTGTACAGTTACACAAAAACTGCCCTTGGGTAACTGGAAGGGTTCTGGCTATTTCTTAGAGCATGAATCTTTTATATAATTCACAAAACCAGTTTGCAAATCTTGAACATCACTTTTACTTAAAAACGTGTAATACCTTACCAGGAGGAAAGCATGTACAAGCTTAAACTACGAGGGAGGGAAGTTTATACATATATTTAGTCATGAAACTCCTACTTTCTCATCTACTATAGGTTAAAAACGGTCGTGTCATTGAGGAGAACTGAGAAGAAAGGATTGAGGGTCTATGCCCTGATACCTATTTCAGATAGAGCTAACTTAATGGTCATTTCCGGGGGCTTCTCTGCAGCCCTTTCAGAGTTCTCTCATTAACTCAGAAGGCAGGTCAAGGAACATTCCAGAAAGCCAGAGAAATAAATGGGTGCTGAAGGAAGCCACATCTTCTTCTTCAATGAGCTTCATCACCAGAGCTCAACAGTGCTTTCTCGGGGCTTGTGGGAGGTTAAATGGATTTGTTTTGAAATTTGGTACCATGAATTTTACCCATATCTTTCCAAAGATTACAAAAAATATGCAAATAATTAGTGAAGGAAACAAATCCAAAAGAAAACCTATTTTTAGCCCAAACCTCTCCTGTAATAGATTCACGGAACAACTGGAAGTGTGTGGGAGGGGAGAAAAAGGTTCTGGCAAAAAATGAAGCCTTCAAGATACTGAAGATTTTATCCAACACTTGTTGTATCACCAGTAACAGCACAAACGGCCTTGAAACAGCTCTAGGACCAGAGCAAGAAAACAGTCACCATGGAAATACATCCATCTCTAAGTATATAATTAGAGATATCTTTTATAATCAGTATTATCTCTTTCATACACATTATGTACAACTCAGAATCTAAAACATGATCACAGGAAATACTTCTGAAAGTTGCTCCACAAGCAGCTATACTAGTTTCTAATGTCCCTCGTAACTACAGAATCCTAGTCCTCATGGTCTGGGGTTGCTTTACCAGAGCGGTCTTTGATGAAGATTTTTTAAGGCTCATAGTTTCTTTTCTTTCCTCCCCTCTGCTCTCCGCCCTACTCCTGGGAAAAAGGCACGGCTGTCTTCATTGCTGTTTAATTTTGCAGAAAGCAATTATGTTCTACTACACCAGAGTCTGGCACTCGACATGATTGACTTCACTTCGCCAGGAAAAAATGCAGATATGCAGAAAAGCAAGCTAACGCAAACAGCACAAGTTTTTACAGCACGAGTTCTAGCGTTCCTGCAGGGCCAAGTCCTCATTCCTCACACACCACCTTTATCTCGCACTTCATCTTAATCGCAATCCAATAACTGGTGTTCAAAAGGCCTATTGATAAAGGCTAAGTAATTTTTCTGCTTAAGAATTCAGGAAAACAGGGAATGTACTTTAAAGGTTTTCCATTAGAAAAGTTAAAATTTAAAAGTTCTGGTATATAAAATGCTTAACAGTTAACCATGGAAAACACTAATCTCAGATAACCAAGAATTTGCAGGCCATCAAAGCAAAAAGAATCTACGAAAACACACTCCTGCCACCTTGTGGTACCTATTCAAAAGACCTTCACCACTTCAAACGTTAAAACAAACTTGACTTCTAAAACTGCTTATTTAGAAAAATATTAACCAAGATATTGTAAGACTTATTTTAAAATCTTAAATACTGATATTAATGTTCATAAAATTTGTGAAAATTATTAAATTGTCAATGTCTGATTTAATGAAGTTGTTTCCAAGGTCAAAACTAAATTGTTCTCTTCACATACAAGATGTAGAAATTCAACTTTGAGCACCTGGAGCTCCCAACAAATTCATCACATCAATTAGGAATCACATTTTCCTTTCTGGTAATCAAATAACCATCCTGTTAAATACATGGAACTACAAATTTTTATTGCCCAATAGATAGCATTGTTTGATCAACTTTAAACAATGAAGTAGGCATAAATGAAGTATGGTAAATTTCTACAGTACCTTAACTACATACACTTTCTAATTCTTAAATTATTCAAACTCCTTAATGAGCCTAAATAATTATGAAGTTTCTTAACATCATGTTGACATACAAAGCCTAGTTTTAAAATAGTGGATAAAAATACAGAACCCCTGACATTTTCAGAGCACCATCTGTATTAATTCCATCTAAGAAAATTATTCAGTGAAGATTAAGTCACTTTTGAAATATAAAGGACTGGAAGTTTACTCTGTGAAAATATGACCACCAATTACAATCAGGTTGCACTAAATGAAATTCTATATATGGAGGTCAAAATTATTAAATCCATAAAATTATTATTTAAAAAAATAATTTAATTAAATTTAAATAATTTATTTAAATTTAAATTCATAAAAATTTAAATTTTTAATAATTTTAAAAATATTATTAAAGTGATAGCTCAACTGTAATTTAGTTTACTGTAATAAGTAACATTTATTGAGAGTCTCCTATAAATCTGTGCTATGTACTTCACCTTACCTCTCTCATCTAATAATCCTCATGTTAACTTAGTGAAGGAGGTAACCATTCTTATCCCCCTAATATACTAAGAAGGTCATTGAGGCTTAGAGGTCAAATAACCTGCCCCAAGTGACAGAGCCTGTCTGCTTCGTTTCCAAGCACCATATCCAATAGAACAGATATTTACATAGTTAAAGCAGCATGTCTGCTTTAAATGTTTCTGAAAAGATAATGAGTATTTTTTTGGTTTTTGTTTTTCTGTTAATGATGACTTTAAATAGCATTTATGTTTCCTTTTAACAATTAAAACTCTCAGGAGAGAGGCAAACAGACTGTTGCATTTTTCAGTTCTGCGGCATCATTTGAAATTACTTCTTTAACAACAAACTGGTCATCTCTTATATCCTCACAGCCCCGGAACTGTGCCTTCTCTTTTTTCCATGTAAACCAGCAGTTTCTACTTTGCATGCTGGTAGCAATGCCTCAGAAATTTAAAGCCACTGGCATTATCTGATTTCTCTCTCTATCCCACAAATATCTGAGACCCTGCTGTGTGTGCCAGGTACTGAGGAGGAGACATGAAAATGCAGTCTTTACCATCAAACAAATTACTGTTTAGTAGGACAGGCAAGGAGACAGTGTTAATGATAAGTATTTCAAGACCAATGTGTAGAGAGAATAATGGAATTTAGCAAGAATGGCAGCTAATTTTGTTTTGAGGTATCTACTTTTGTCCACTCCTCCCATCCTCAAAGCCATTCTCCAGATAAGCTTCACATTTAATTGCACAGCTTTGCTAATTGCTTCTTTTTGTAACAGAAAGTTTTGTAGTATGTTAATCGAAAAAAGTACAAAACAAGTTGTATCAGGGATAATGATTTTGCAGATAAATGTTTTCACAATCTTTTTATCTTTTCTGTTAAAGTTAAAATGTCCAAACAACCCACTGAATGGCTACAGGATACCAGTATTATATATAAATTCCATAAGCAAATTCAGAAAAATAGAAGATTAAAGAAAATTAAAGAAAGGTTTTTAAAATTTGCTTCAAATTCCTTTGAACCAAATGCCACTTTTTAAAGTTCTATCACAGTCCTTTTGCATTCTGTTTCCTCTGTTAGTTTTCTGGAAAAAATAATACCTTTTCTTAACTTTCTCCCTAAATTTTCCTAAAATTGGAAATTTCCTAAAATTTCCTAAAATTCCTCTAGAAATGCTTCTTCACTGATACCAGGTCAACTATCAGATTTTAAATTGCCAATTAAGTATGATATCAGTTAAATACATATACGTATATAAGTGTATCGGAGAAGGCAACGGCACCCCACTCCAGTGTTCTTGACTGGAGAATCCCAGGGACAGGGGAGCCTGGTGGGCTGCTGTCTCTGGGGTCACACAGAGTCGGACATGACTGAAGCGATTTGGCAGCATATAAGTGTATATACCATACTATACACTATAATTATGTATTTTTAATGTTTATATATAGAATTATATTTTTATGTTATAATCACATACAAATAACATGTGAGATAATTTATCTTTCATCAAATGCACTGTAGATGAATTTAAAGATGACTTTTCCCTTCTAATTTCTTATATCATCCAAATTTCTTATTAAAGAAATTTCTAATTAAATCATGAATAAGTCTATTACTTTATAAAGAAATTATTTATGCGAACTCATTCAACAAACATTTATCAGGCATACTTTATTTGTACTACATACATATAAAAAGTACAAACTTAGCAGCTGAAAGACTAGGACTGGGTCTGACTGACTGGTAACGATCTCTTGACTTCAATTTCTTTACTTGTAAAATAAGGATAAGAGTATTTGTTTTAACTTCCTCACAAGTTATTCTAAGGACCCAAAAGAGACAGTACATGCAGAAACACTTATAAAGCATTAAGTTATTTCTAAAGCCGTATCAGAGAAGCAAGTGATATGACCAAACAAGTGGGCAAAGAAGATCACTTAATGTTATAACTGAGATGAAATTCATCCTATATATCTAAAACATCTTCAATTAACCATTAATTTCAGTGAGCTATTCATTTGTAAATCATTAGTGCTATTTGGCTTAACAAAAGTATGCTTTTTTTTTTTAATCATCGTAAACCAGTTCTAAAAAAAAATTACATCATAACAACTCTTGGTCATCTGTTTAATCAATAACTAAAATCTAAGTTATTCCAGTGATTTTTTAAAAACCAGCTTTTCGTTTGTATCTGTATTGTTATGAAAACAAGTATTATTTGACCATTAGCAGTCAGATCATGACTCTATTATAAAGTTTACACACACCTCAGGAATCCATAATCAAACAGAAATTAGAATTTTAAAAACTGGATTCATACGTTTTTCACTAAAAATAACTAGAAAAAATTGCCATCATATGTAAGAGTTAATTTAGGCAAAAAGATTGTTTCTCCTTTAAGATTCAAGGATTTTCATTTATGCTAAGCAGAAAATTTCCCTTTGTAATTTCAGCTCTGATGTGTAACTTTTCTTCAAACTTAGTACTGATGAAATCTATAGATTTAATTTTAAAAGATTTAAAAGTTTCTTTGTCCATTACCTTTTTGGTTCACCCCCTTTAAATAAAATTAACCACAATCTGTGTCTTTCTTTAGTAAAGTAGTGAAAGTCAAAGTGTTAATCGTTCAGTTGTATCTGACTCTTGCAATCCCATGGACTTGCCCACCAAGCTCCTCTGTCTATGGAATTCTTCAGACAAGAATACTGGAGTGGGTAGCCATTCCCTTCTCCAGGACATCGTCCCAACTCAGAGATCGAACCCAGCTCTCCTGCATCATAGGCAGGTTCTTTACCATCTGAGTCACCTAAGCCAGCTGCAAAATTCCTATAATTATTTTCTCTAATTTGAGGCTAGTGAACAACTTTTTTTTGAAACTTACTTTTAAAATTAGAATTCTAAATTTTAAAAGTTAATACCAACTACTCTGAAGTACTTTAAATTTATGTAGAACTATACAATTGGATAAGGACTTTTGCCAGCATTCAAATCAGTTTAAGTTATAGAAACAGTAGAGACAGTGTGTGTGTATATATATACATTTATATACACACACATATACATACATACATATACTCATAAAATATACATAATATACAACATATATTTAAATTAAGCTAGAATTCACCAGCTCTAAGAAGCATTCACAACAATCTGAGCAACTCAAAGGAACCATGCAACTGACTGACATATAAATCTAAATATCTTTAATTTCAAAACATACTATAAAGTACAGCTAACATCATTTTTAAGTAGCTAAATGGATACTGACATTTTCTGATAGAAAAGTTCAATACAAAGTCCTAAATCATCTACAATTTTAAGTCAATTCATTAGCGCTTTACCTGGGGAATCAAACAAATTAAAAGTTGTTATGCAACTAAGCTTTTAAAGATTTTAAACTAAAAAATGGACATTACAGAATTCACCTCAGTTAACAAGAGAAGGAAAGTTATTTCCTTGATAATCTCCAAATAATCTTCCAAGTGGTTTAAAAAATATATATATCTTTTAAAATGTTCCAACCAGGACATAAAAATGGCTGAACTGAACCTCATTTCACCCTCCAATATGGGTATTTAGAAATCAACCCTCTTTCAAGGTAATAAAGAATAGGACCACTGAGGGGGCAATTCTTTACACAGTTATTTGACGACAGTTGAGTACTCACAGCAGGTCTACCGCTAGACTACAGAAAAAGTTTCATGGTACACACACCACGGGGCTTTCCTAGGGCCTCTCTTTGCACTCAGGCCCAACTGACGCTCCCGGTGGACCCAGCCAAGTGTCCCGAGTTCCACCCCTCCCTCAAGGCAGTTTCTATTTAAAGGGACAGTGACCCAGTTTCTTTAGGGTGACCCGGCTTCCCAAAGAACAGTAACACTATGCACACAGTGACTTGCTCTGCTTCAAGGATTTGAAAGGGCATAGGAGACTTTCTTTAGGTTTTTTTAGAGTGTAACAAGTCAGTGCCATATGGCTCCTGTGGGAATTCTAGATCCAAAAATCAGGAGTATCCAGTGAGGGGGGGGGGTGCTTTCCAACTTTTGAAACGTGTTGGGGGGTGGGGGCAGCAATAAAGATGCAAGAATAGAAGGAAGATTTGAGGAAGGAAAAAGATGAAGGGAGGGATGAAGACAGGAGAGAAGAAGCTGGGGAGGGAGGGAGAAAGAGGCACAGGTGGGGAGGAAGGGAGAGAGAGAAGGGCCAGAGGAGGGAAAGAAGAAGAACGAGAGGGAAGAGAGGAACATTCAAGAGGCTTCGCAAAGCAAAACTGAAACAAGCAGATAGGGAGGGCTGGGGAGAGGGAGGGCTCGGGGAGAGACGAGAGAGACGGGAGAGACGGAGAAACTTCCTGCCCAGCAGCTTCTCAATTCCCAAGAGGGCCCGGTACTTCCTACAACTTACATCCAAGATATTCTAGTCTAGCCTTACAAATATACCATTTTACTGGAGCAGACATGGGGGTGGGGTGGGAAATAAAGAGAAAAACATAGTTCATTTGTTTTCTCCTACACAATGCTACTTCAGAAGGTAGAAAAGGACTGAGGAAATAAAAATGAAAGGATGTGATCATCAGCAAAACCCGGATGGTATCAATTATAAAACAGAAAATAACCAGTAAATGTCCAAGTTGGAGCTTTCAGAAAATAGATTAAACTTTAGAAAATTCAGGAACATTTGCAATAAAAAATACAAGGAAAGGGATCAACATCACAGATTTCCTATTAAATTATGAGATTAAAATGAATATAGTATATCTCAAAACTTGTAGGATGTAACCGAAGTAACAGTCTTGGACATTAGAATAAAGACTAAACTGATATGAGGCTTTATCACAGAGGAGAAAACTTGGCAAAATCAACCCAAATAAAAGAAAGGAGATAACAAAGGTAATAGCAAAACCAATTTCAACAGAAAACATATATGAGAAGATCAACACGGCCAAAAATTGGCCCTGTGAAAAAGACCCTAAAATGTCAAACCCCCAGTATGATTAAGAAAAAAAAGAGAAGGCAGAAGTAAGCAAAATCAAGAGAGAAAAAAGAATACAGCCATCATTTTAAAAATACAGAACAGGCTAATTGCTAGAAGAACATTATTTATTGGAACAGACTGATGAAGAGATATGAAATCTGAACAGCCCATTATTGCCACTAAACAAAATTAAATCAACAGTGAAAAACCTTTTTATAAATAAAACTCCCAGGCTAGACAGCTTCACCATCAAGTCCTAGATATCATTCAGTGACCCAGCCCTGGGCGGTTCCTGCAACGGCCAAGAAAGGATCAGCAACAGAAACCACCAAAAGAGGCACTCCCTTGTGAACAGAACAGAACCTCAGTGGGTGGCCCAAAGAGATGGAGAAAATTAAAATTAATGCCATGTGGTTGACACTAGATAAGCCCCAGGAGTCCCTGTGAGAAACTCTGTTGGAGAAGGGGGCATCAGTGGATGAAGGCATAACAAAGTTGAAATGTCACTGCTGACAGAATACATAAATTAGGTATCCTTCAAGATCTATTCAACTTTCTACTTCAGCAATTACATAAACTATAAACAAACTACACAACAACTGGTGCAGTTTATTTCTAGGAATACAAGTACAGAAAAAAAATACACTCAAAATATTATAAAACAGAATGGTTAGTTCTAAATCAGTCCAAAACACACATTATTTGTCACTTGAAATAAGCTTTGAGTAACTGATGAAATGATCCTCCTTTTTTTGGTTACCAAATAATAAACGGTGCAATTCATAAAAACAGGGAAAAAGTGAAGTGAAAGTCACTCAGTCGTGTCCCACTCTTTGCAACCCCATGAACTACACAGCCCATGGAATTCTCCAGGCCGGAATACTCGAGTGGGTAGCCTTTCCCTTCTCCAGGGGATCTTCCCAACCCAGGGATCAAACTCAAGCCTTCCACATTGCAGGCAGATTCTTTACCAGCTGAGCCACCAGGGAAACCTCCCCACAACAGGGATGATGTGCTCTATTTTAAAAATCAAAGCGATGAAAATTATTCATTAGCCACATGATCTGACCCCTGACATAATCAAGAATAAATTATCTTAAACTTAAATAATCTTTCATATTGAAGCACAGCTTATTGAATCAAATTTTATGACTATTTTCAATATTTAGTAATTACAATTTACCTTAAAAATAATTTCTTTTTACATTTTCTTAAAGATTAAGAAAAGACTAGCCTGTCGCAGTTATTGATTACAAATTTTAAGACTGTTATAATACTTAGATCTTCCTAGACAGAATATATTTAACAGTAAAATACCACAACTGCAAAAAAATAAGAATGCATTACGTTTAAGAACACGCCTTTTTATAATGGCTCCCTTCCATCTCAAGCACACCACATCTGTGTAAAATGCATGCCCTGCCCTGTTCACTTCATTTCTAGTTAATGGTACTGATCAACCTCTGGACTTCATCTCTAAGTTCCTTCCTGAAGTGAGTCTTTTCCTGAACACTTAGATCAGGTGAGGTCTCCCTGTGAAATGCTCTCATAGACCTGAATCAGTTCAGTTGCTCAGCTGTGTCTGACTGTGACCCCATGAACTGCAGCATGCCAGGCCTCCCTGTCCATCATCAACTCCCGGAGTCTACCCAAACCTATGTTCATTGAGTCAGTGATGCCATCCAGCCACCTCATCCTCTGTTGTCCCCTTCTCCTCCTGCCCTCACTCTTTCCCAGCAATAGACATGAATACAGCTGCCTTACAGAATTTAATCGCCTGTGTAACTGAAGACAGGACCTGTATGCCCCACGCACAGCAGACACGGAGCACAGGTGCTTTTCTCACTGCTGTGCCTCCAGCATCCAGCACTGGCGGGAGTCAGATGTGTGTGAAGCAGAGGGAAGAGGGGACTATGGAGAATACAGCAAGCGTCATTCCTGTTTTTAAATAAAGTCCTTATATAAAAGGTAAAAGAATTTCAACAGGTTCTTTGTGTAAGCTGGAACAGAACTGAAGATTGGAATTACTTTAAGTTGCTTAAATAGTTAAATCACAACATTCCCTCAGAGATGCCAGATGTTTCCAGAATTCTTAAGTTTGAGGAAATTTTAAAATTTACATTTTAAATTTACATGAAAACATTTCACGTCTGCCACAGGAAAAATAATGTAAAAAATAATGTATGTACAAGCTGGACTTAGATAAGGCAGAGGAACCAGAGGTCAAATTACTAACATCCACTGGATCATATAGAAAGTTACAGAATTTCAGAAAAACATCTACTTCTGCTTCATAGACTACACGAAAGCCCTAGACTGTGTGGATCACAACAAACAGTGGAAAATTCGTAAAGAGATGGGAATACCGGACCACCTTACCTGCCTCCTGAGAAATCTGTATGCAGGTCAGGAAGCAACAATTAGAACTGGACATGGAACAACAGACTGGTTCCAAATAGGAAAAGGAGTATATTAAGGCTGTATACTGTCACCCTGCTTATTTAACTTATATGCAGAGTACATCATGTGAAATGACAGGCTGGATAAATCACAAGCTGGAATCAAGACTGCTGGGAGAAATATACAAACCTCAGATATGCAGATAATACCACCATTATGGCAGAAAGCGAAGAGGAACTAAAGAACCTCTTGATGAAAGTGAGAGTGAAAAAGCTGGCCTGAAACTCAACATTCAAAAAACGAACATCATGACATCTGGTCCATCACTTCATGGCAAACAGAAGGGCAAAAAGTGGCAACAGTGACAGATTTTCTTTTCTTGGGCTCCAAAATCACTGTGGACAGTGACTGCAGCCATGAAATTAAAAGACACCTGCTACTTAGAAGAAAACCTAGGACAAACCTAGTGTATTAAAAAACAAACATTTTTGCCTACAAAGATCTGTACAGTCAAAGCTGTACTTACAGTAGTCACATATGGGTGTAAGAAGAGTTGGACCATAGAGAAAGCAGAGCACCAAAGAACTGATGCTTTCTAATTGTGGTGCTAGAGAAAACTTGAGAGTCCCTTGGACTGCAAGGAGATCCAGCCAGTTAATTCTAAAGGAAATCAGGCCTGAATATTCTTTGCAAGGAGTGATGCTGAAGCTGAAGCTCCAATATTTTGGCCACCTGATGTGAAGAGCTGACTCATTGGAAAAGACTGTGATACTGAGAAAGATTGAAGGCAGGAGGAGAAGGGGACAACAAAGAATGAGATGGTTAGATGGCATCATCGATTCAATGGACATGAGTTTGAGCAAACTCCAGGAGATAGTAAAGGACCAGGAAGCCTGGTGTGCTGTAGTCCATGGAGTCACAAAGAGTCGGACGAAACTTATCGACTGAAAAACAACAAAAGAAAATAATAAAAATAATATATAGACAATAATATTAACACTATTGAGGAACTAGTATCCACACACTATTCTCAGTACTTTATATATATAGTATCTCATGTAATTCCCGTAAGAACTCTGTGCTGTGCTAAGTTGCTTCAGTCGTGTCTGACTCTTTGTGACCCCATGGACTGTAGCCCACCAGGCTGCTCTGTCCATGGGATTCTCCAGGCAAGAGTACTGGAGTGGGTTGCCTTTTCCTTCTTCAGGGGATCTTCCCAACCCGAGGACTGAATCTGCGTCTCTTATGTCTCCTGCAATGGCAGGTGGCTTCTTTACCACCAGCGCCACCTGGGAAGCCTGTAAGAACTTAACTTTACCATTTCGTAGGCAGGAAAACTGAGGCACGGAACGACCAGGAAACATGCCCAAATTCATAGGCCGAAGCAGATAATTTTTTGAGTAAGGTTTAGCATCTGACTCCTAGGAAAGTCTCTGTTCCTTAGTTCTCGGCCTTCCCAGATGGTGCGGTGGTAAAGAACTTGCCTGCCAATATAGGAAACCAGGAGACGTGGGTTTGATCCCTGGGTCGGGAAGATCCCCTAGAGGAGGAAATGACAACCCACTCCAGTATTCTTGCCTGGAAAAACCCCGTGAATACAGGAGCCTGACGGGCTACAGTCCATGGGCTCGCAAAGAGAGCTGTACACGACTGAGGGACTAAACCACCACCACCTTAGATCTTGTTTGAGAATTACTGACTCTTCTATCATACAGTTCTTAAAATCTGACTATCAGGCTTTCTGGGCTTCAAGAGATTAAAAAAATTAAATGAAAAGGGCAAACGGCTACCAGTTATACACAGTATCAAGAAGAGGTAACTTTTCTGTCTTGTTAGGCTGAGAGGTAAGGAGTCGCATCCATAAAGACAAGTCATGGCCCTGGACCTGAGCCTGAGTCATCCTCAAACAGTAACCATCTCAGAAGGTTAAAATAAGATTAGGCATCTAAAAGTTTGTCTCAGTTAGCCCGATACTTCTCTTATGTCAAACACTAGAACCACTGGAAAACCTACATGAATAAGTTGTAACCGTTTACAGAGTTTGGAACATGCCATCTTCTCATGTTATTTATTTAGAACTAAAATGGGAAAAGTTTACACCTCCAAGGCTGGCCCTGAAAGGATAATAGGGATAGTTTACTTTAAAAATGACAATAAATGTCAATAAATGTAAAGTATACATTTCACAAAAATGTAACTACTGAACCACTGCTGGAGAGCATCTAAGGAACAAAAATAATACTGAGTAATATTAAATGAGAAGAACTGGATAATAACATAAGACTCATAGGGAGTTTGAACTTCATTTTTTTAAACTGAAGCAATCAGAAGTGTGCAAGTTCTAGAAGGTATCGGGAACATAAAAACAACTCTTTTAAACTGAGAAACTACAAAAGAAAACAACCTTAAAGTATTTCACTTTAATATAATCTTAATATTTTTTAATATAACATTTGACCAAATCAAGATTAAAAGGCCTATTGTTTTATGGTACGTTAGTGTTCTTTAGTGGAGCTTCCCTGGTGGCTCAGCTGGTAAAGAATCCGCCTGCAATGTGGGAGACCTGGGTTCTTTGGTATAGGAGGGTGATGCTACTAAATATTCCTTGGGATTTAGGGATTGTTGCTAAATGTATTTCTACAAATAAAAATATTATCATGTGAAAATATGCAAGGGACTTGGGACATAAAAATTCTAGTGAAATAAAGAGACATTGATCAAATAACTTTAACAAAGTAAATTCCACTGCTCAGGAAAGATACTAAAGCAGTAGTTACCTCGGGTCTGGCTGGTTACATACGATAAGAGCAGCAGCAGCTGAGTCTAGGATGATTAGGGGTTTGGCTCATCCACAGAGTGTATCTTGGTCCTGTTAACTGGCAGAATAGAGGAGGAGCAGACCGTGTTAAGGGGTGATAACTGAGGAGCGCAGCCTGGATGGGACACGCAAGGAGATGCGTTCACAGGGAAACTGAGGCCCCTCGAGTGCAGCCCCAGAATTTCTACAGAGGAGTACATCAGCAGCAGAAAGGGTTAGAGACACTTTTGAGGCTGAGTTTCCACACCAAACACACTACTTGTCCATGTTTCCGTGGTTTTCAGTTGCTTGTCTCACACAGATTGTATGTTCACGCAGGGAAGCTTTCGTGCATTGACAGGTGGTGGAGGGTTACCTGGGCTAAAGCCCACCGCCCTCCGCCCCCTGCACTACCAGAGGTTGACCTAGGATCCCACAGATAAAACTCAAGTGGAGGCAGCCGATCATTACATCTGGGCAGGGTCCCCGCAGTGCAAAGAAAATCTGCAGAGTAAGAGAAAGAGAAACTTAGGCAGAACCTAAGGAAACACCAACAGTTAAGAGTGCTGGGCGAGGAAAAATTTTAAAATAAATACATGAGACTCAAAACCAGAAGGTCAAAAGAGGAGAACTAGGAACCAAGGGAGGAGAGCATCAGACAATGATGACAAAGACAAGAGACTGAAGGAGGTAAGACTGAAAAGCGTTTCTCAGACTTGAGACTGGACAGTTAGGAAGTCACTGGTCATGTGTGCAAAACGACAGTCTCAGGAACCTGTGCTGTAAGGGGGTGAGGAAGAGGGAAGAGTCGGCCCACGGCCACATCGATGAATGGGGATCAGGAAGACACGGTCTGGGGTTCGGGGGTGGGCAGGGGGTAGATTGCTGATCCACACAAGTTGCCAGTAAAGAGGAAAAGATGAAAGATAACACGGGATGATGTACTGATAGCATCATTATGAAGTAAAGACCCAGAGGACACAGGAGGGAATTAGCTGTTTATAATTATGCACAGAAATTTAAACTAGAGTGTGATAAGAACACTGGTTTCAGCTGATGTTACTATTGTGATGCAGAGGCTTTTGTTCATTTGTTCATGTATTTACAAGCACATACCCAGTAGAGCTGTACACACACACACACACACACACACACACACTCACTATGTTTTCAGTGTTCATCAGTTACCACCACATACAACCCCTGCCCTACCTTGAAGACTTGGTCCATAATGCTGCTAAACAACGTGCAATTGGTTAAGTATTTCTATTAATCCATGAGTGGATTTTATCTTGTTTATGTCCTCTTAGAATATCCAAGGGGCGACAATTACTAAAACAATGATGGTGACTGATGATGGTGACAATCACGATAATGGGGCAGGTCAGCTGGGTCCAGCAGAAAAAGGATTCCTCCTTTGAATTCCCCCCAAATATTTCCTGTATAATTTATTTAACAATGATGCACACAGATTACATTATTCAAATTAAAAAGAAAACCTTCATATATTTAGATCCTATCTCAATTAGACACCTCAAAGATGTCACAATTTCTTTGTATCCCCTCAAACTCCATGTCTCTCAAACATAAAGATGCTTGAAGTGAAGTTGCTCAGTCATGTCTGACTCTTTGCAACCCCATGGACTGCAGCCTACCAGGTTCCTCGGTCCATGGGATTCTCCAGGCAGGAGTACTGGAGTGGGTTGCCATTACCTTCTCCAGGGGATCTTCCCGACCCAGGGACTGAACCCGGGTCTCCCGCATTGTAGGCAGACACTTTACCATCTGAGCTACCAGGGAAGCAAATCTCTTATTATTTTAGCATAAATAATGCAAAGAAAAATTAGAGAAATAGGTTCATGTTAGCAAACTTGTAGTAGGTTGTTTTTGAAAGGGAGAATGAACATTTATTGTCTGCTAGTCCACAAAAAGGAAATGAATAATGGTTCCATATACACATGGTGTCATTTAATCCTCGTAACACCCGCCCCCTATTTGTCAGAAGAAGAAGCTGAGTGTTTTAGAGAGGTTAAATAGTTTACTGCAGGCTACACTGCTAGCAACTGAAGGTCCAGGACCAGAGACCCAAAAGGCCTTGTTGCTTTCCACCCAACCACACAGCATCCTCCATTATAAATGATGTGCAGAAACAGTAAACATTTTGAACATTTGTATTCTTAGGCAGCAAGTTATCTTCAAACATTACAGGTTTTTTTTTAAAAGGTATTAGTTACTAAGATAAAAAAAAATTGTTGAAACATTGTATTTACTTTAAATATATAATCAGTGATAAAAATATTAATGACAAATAATGGTAACAACTAGTATTTATTATTATAAGGTGCCAGAAGCTATGTTTAGTGCTTTAGAAGGTATGTCTTATTTATGCTCTACAGTAATCTCAAGAGATAGGTAGTGTTACTGATATTCTCATTTACAAATGAGAAAATTGAGACTCAGAGACGTTAACGGTCTCAAGATCATAAGTGGCAAAGTAAATAGTATTACAGGAAACTATTTTTGTAATGTGCTTTCCAGTAACAAACTCCAAGAAAATTAATATATTATTTAAACACAGCTTTTCCTCTAAATGACAAACACACTCAATACTGTGCTATGCAGATTTGGACATTCATTATAAAACAAACAACATACGGAAACATAGTATTCCATGGACAGTCCTTCAACTACAAATGGCACATTCAATTTAAAATCTGACTTTTAATCCTCCAGTCTTTTTATAGCAATGGCCAATCAATCAGTAAACTTTAAACCAAAGATGCTATATGGAAAGCTAGAATAACCAGCTAGTTTCCTTTTAAAATCCTTAACTGTTAAGAATATTATAGGAAATTTGCTACTGTTACTTTGACGAGAATTATGAGCAAGATCTCCAAAAACTGGTCAACTCTGAACAAAGAATATCATCTAAATATTCCCAAACATCCAGAGTTTACAGAGTGGTCAACTAAATGAGGATACCTACAGTAATAGGTAGGACTTAATAGGTAGGGGCTGGGAAAAATCCAAGTATACACAAAGAGATTATTCTTACTCAACAGTAGATGGCGCTAACACATCGTATTCTTTTTTTTTCTTTAATAGCGTCCATTCCCTTCTAGGAGAATATTTTTATATAGACAACCCAGGTTAATTTAAATTAAGTATGATTCTATATAATTTAATTTCTAATCTAATTATTTAAACCTGAACACACAGGCATCTTATACACAAATCTGGACAATTTTTTAAAATGTATTGATTTAATTACGATTAAAATTTATAAAATTTGTTAACAAATTTAACAGATACACTATCACAAAATTTGAAAAGCTGAGAAAAAATAACAGATAAAAGAAACTCAAAAATAATATGTGAATGTTTTGAGGTTAGAGTAGCCAGAAAGTGAAATTACTTTTACAGTCAACCAACCATAGGAATGTTCAAACAGCCCTCTAAAACCTCTAGTATTTGCAATAATCAGTTTTTCTATCTGTTCATGAAATCCTTTAAAACTCTGAAGAATATTCTAACTTCCTTGACAGGAAAGGGAATATAGTTCTTCCCCACCCCTTCACATACTAGCCTACCTTTTATACATCATAAAAGACAACAGAGGATGAGATGGTTGGATGGCATCACTGACTCAATGGACATGAGTCTGAGCAAACTCCAGAAGATAGTGAAGGACAAGGAAGCCTGGAATGCTGCAGTCCAAGGGGTCACAGAGAGTTAGACACAACTGAGCAACTGAACAATAATAGTGCCAACCCAATGGTAAATAATGTCTCTGAATGTTGGGTATACATAGGTATGTAAAAAGTTATTTTAATTAGCCTGGAAGAGATAAAATGCACAGTTACTTATTATTACCTGCCATGTTAGTCTAGAATGGGAGCTGGGATAGGGGAAGACAGGGAATGACAGAAATTATTTTAAGTACAAATGATACTCATGATAAATATATTAAATGATTTGTGGCATAAGATAGCAGTCTCAAATCCTGCGAGGAAATCTAGTTATACACCCTGATGCAACACGAAACAGTACAGCTCTATTTTTAGTTGAGGGGCTCTGGCACATGAGCCTCAAGCTACACAGGTGGTTATTCAGTCTGCCCACTGATCTACATTAGGATGACTGATTATCGCAGGGTATCTTAAGTGAGACCAGAATTGCAGACAATACCTGAGTGCTTGTGTCTTGACTCCTAGTCCCAACATTTACATACTGTGATACCCCAGGAAGTCATTTAAACAATTTTCAAACTCAATTTCCTCATTTATAAAATGGAAGTATATAAACCCCATTTATAATATAAGTATAAAATGGGAGTATAATGAGAACTAAAAAATAAAAGCTGTGTAGAATACACAGCATAAGTGACATACAAAGATACAGAGAACGTAAGACTGCATTTTCCTTCTAGCATATTACAGAAACAGTAAAGAGCAGGCAGAAATAATAATAAAATCACTTCATCAAGGCAATAATCAGAAAATAAGGCTTTAAAACACTGAAATCCAGACAACCTGCCCTCTTATCAGCAAAAACTAATAAAGTAGGAGTTTCTGAAAAATGGGCACATAGTATAAGCAAATAAAGCCTTAAAGTCATAAATAATAATAGTATAACTAGTGACTCCAGCTACAAACCTAAGGGCAGTCCCCATACATATGTGTACAGAAATTCCTGTTAGTCATATTTCAATCTTTAAATGTCTAGCAATCCTGTATATAACCTAATGCCAACTGTGTACATAGTTATTAAGAGACTTTTTAGTAAGATTATTTTTATTGAGCCCACACATATTAAATATTAGATTTATTACATTTTTCATTAGAAAGACATTTCAAAAATGTCCTACTATTGCAGAAGGAACAAATGACTAGGATAACTCTCAACCTAGAACTGGGTTCCCAAGACCTTTCAAGAATTAGAGTTAAATAAAGTCCATTTCCGATAAACATAAAATAAAAATTTGTCACCATTTAACATTCACTAAAGAAACTCCCCAAAAATATTCCTTTAGGGAAAAGAAAAATGCTCCTTTTAAAAGGTCTGAGTTACAAGAAGGAACAGTAAGCAGAGAAGCTGGTAGACATGTACATAATACTAAAGAAACACTGTCTACTGTAATAATAATATTTATTTATTATTTAGATAATAAAAATGTCAATGTCTGCATAAATAATAATGTCAAATTTATGGAACTTTAAAAAAATGAAATTAAAATGGTCAATAACAATGTCTGACTAGTATAAACTAAAAGAATGTAAGTAGCATATATAGCTCTCAAACCCAAATGGGGAAAAAAAACCTCTCCCCACACACATCAAAATCCTACTATACAGTATTTACAAGAGACACAGTAAAATATAAGGGCATGGAAATACTAAAAGATGGAAAATGGAAAAAAGAGACATCACTGGCAATATCAACTCAAGAAAGCTGGAACGACCTTATTAAAATAACACAAAATAGATCTAAGCAAAAGGCATCATTAGGGATAAAAAGAATCAAGACATAATAGCTTCAATGCACCAGAAATGCACAAGAATTCTCCTCTTGTATTCACCGAATACATATAAATCTATAAAGCAAAAATGATAGAATCATAAGGGAGAATGCGTCAAATCCCCTCTCTTTACAATATTTAGATCAAGCAGACAAAATTAGTTAAGGTATTAAACATCTGCTGCTGCTGCTGCTGCTGCTAAGTTACTTCAGTTGTGTCCGACTCTGAGCGACCCCATAGATGGCAGCCCACCAGGCTCCCCTGTCCCTCGGATTCTCCAGGCAAGAACACTGGAGTGGGTAAAAGCAATTAAATAACTTGACTCAATGGACACAAAGAGAACTCCCAAATTCACAGTTAAAGAACACACATCCTCTACAAGCATCCATGGAATATGTACATAAACTGTTCATGCGCTAAACCATAAGGCAAGACTAAACAAATTTCAAAGAATCTGTATCACACAACCAAGTCTGTAGATCACCATGCATAATTCATTTATACATAATTTGCTAACAAAAATGATAAAAATGTAAAAGCACCTACATTTTAAAGCACTCCTAGATCATTTCTGTGTCAAAATAAAATATAATGGTGGTTTAAAACACTGAAAATGGGGACTTCCCTGGTGGTCCAGTGGTTAAGATTCCATGCGTCCAATGCAGGAGGCCTGGGTTCGATCTTTGGTCAGGTAACTAGATCCCATATGCCACAACTAAGACCCAGCATGGCCAAATAAATAAAAACAATTCAAATGAAAAGAAAATGTACACTTGTAAGATACGCTGCCAAAGTAACAACCCGGAAGACATTTTATAGCCTTAAATGCTTACAACGTTAGAGAAGAAAACTTGAAAATTAAGAGCTATTCTAAATTTAAGAATAGAAATTTCAACTTAATAGAATAGGAACTAAAATAAGCCTAAAGGCAGAGAGAAACAGAAAATGAATATAAAACAAAAATTCGTAAAACTTTAAAACAAGATACAATTCTTACACATTTGGTTCTTTGAAAGGCTAATAAAACAGGTCCGTGGACAAAGGAGCCTGGCAGGCTACAGTCCAGGGGGTTGCAAAGAGTCAGACATGACTGAGTGACTGTAACTCACTCACTCACTGAAAACATTAATGAAGAAAAGGGGATACAAATATAAATAGCATGAGGAATTAAAGGATATAATCAAAAATTAAAATATATTAGAATATTATAAAAATTGAGGCAACACTAAGAAACATCCGATCTAGAACCTTTTACATGTGAATTTCTATCAAACAGCCAAGGTACAGAAGATGATACTCTTACAAAATGTATCTAATAGTGAATAAAAAGATATCATGACCAAGTTGGGCTTATTCTAGCAATAAAAGACTGGCTAATCGTTAGAAAATCTTAAAATTGTATTTATCACCTTAAAAAATTAAAAGAAAAAGATTATCTCAAGAGATGAAAAAGATTGACAAAATTTAATAAAACTCAGTAACTAAAAATGTAAGAAAGCTTCCTTAACCACATATAAGATATCTATCCAGACCTACAGACCATATCCTTCTTAACAGTGAAACGTCAGAAGCATTTGTTTCTGAGTTAGGAACAAGTCTGCCAGTATTAGCACTCTACTAGAAATTCTAGCCCTATATTCACCAATACAGTAGCCACTGGCCACATGCAACCATGAGCACTTGAAATATGGCTAATCCAAATTGAGACATGCTATAAATGTTAAACATATACTAGCTTAAGAAGATTTAATAACTCCAAAAAGTTAAATATCTCATTAATAATTTTATACTGATTACATTCTGAAATAACAATATTAGATTAAATAAAATATTATTCAAAGTAGTTGCATCTGTTTCTTTACATTTTTAATGAGACTACTACAAAACCTATATACCTTACATCTATTAGAATGGCTATCAGCAAGAAAGACGAGATACCACATGTTGGCAAAGATGTCTAGAAAAGGGAATGCTTGTGCATTTTGGTAGGAATGTAAATTGGTGTAGCCACGGTGGCAAATAGTACAGAGATTACTCAAAAAATTAAAAATACAGCTATCATATGACCCAGCCATTCTACTTCTAGATATTTAAAAACATGAAATCAAAAAGATACTGGCACCCCTGTGTTATTTGGATTTATGACAAAGACAGATTTGCAAAGAAGAAAAAGGATGGTCTTTTCAAATATTAGTACTGAGCTAATTAGCTGCCTCTATATGGTAAAACTTGATCTCTATCACAAACCATATTTTTTTAAAAAATTAAATAAGATGGACTATAGCTCTAAATGTTAAACAGTTTCTAGAAAATAACATAGGAGAGTATCTTGGTGATAAGCAAACATTTCTTAGATAGAACACAAAAGCATTAACTACAAAGAGAAAAATAAACAAACTGAACTACATCAAAATTGGGAAAGACATCAATAAAAGAATGAAAAGACACACTGCATTGTGAGAGGAGATATTTGTAATACATCAAACAGCTTACTTCAGGAATATTTAAAGAACTTCTAAAATCAATAAGAAAAAGACAGCTTAACAGAAAAAACAGACAAGAGACTTGGACAGATATTTTACAAAATTATATATCCCAATAGCATGGCTGTCTGCTTTCTATCTATGCTCAATCTCATTGTCCATAAGGGAAATGCAATTTAAAACCACAATGAGGTAATACCACACACCCACCAAGGTGGCTAAAATTAGACTGATGAACAGATTTAAATGGGATGGATGGAGTTAGAAGCAAATAGAGCACTCATACATAGCTGGTAGATGTGCAAATAGGAAACTTGGTAATATCTACCAGAAATCAACATACACAAACCAACCAGCAATTTTATTCCTAGGACTACCCCCAACAGAAATGCAAAGATATGTCCACCAAAAGGATATACATGGGAATGTTTATAGCTGAATAATCATGATAGTCTCCAAATAAAAACTATCTAAAGTCTATCCATAGAAAAATACAATGTCATATACTCATACAGTGAAATACTACATAGTTAACGACAATCAGCAAATTTCTGTTAAACTCAACAAGGATGAATCTCACAAATACAACTAGAAGTAAATGCATATATAGCATACAATTTCACTTATATAAAGTTTGAAATGGACAAAAGTAACTGACACTAGACTAGTATCTTTACCTAGATGAATGAGGGTAGTAATTAGGAGGTAGTTTGAAAGGGGATTCTAGAATGCTGGTAATGTACTCAACTTCAAACCACAATGAACTAACATTTTCATGCATTGTATTAGCAAAACTGAAAAGGTCTGTAATATCCAATTACAATCGGTGAGCTTTTTATGCACAGCTGGTGGGAGGGCAAATTGGAACAATAGTTGTGGAAAGTCCCTTTACAAGCTGAACACGTGTCTCTTCCATGACTGGGACACTCCATTCCAGCTGGAAATACTATACAGGTCTGGGCATGTATGTAAAAAAATATTCACAACATCCCTGTCCATGCTGACAAAAAAACAAAGATAAAAACAAAACACAACTGGAAACAACCCTAAAACAACGCTGAGCAAGAGAAGACTATATAAACTGTGGGCTTTCACACATCTAAGTTTCATGTATTCATGAAAATAAACAATGCACAGTTATACATGGATACTCTTAAAACAACACTGAGTGAAACACATAACCAGATAAGACTCCCCACAGGATTCCATTTTTTATAAGGCTCCTAAAACAAACAAAACTAACACCACATTGTTTAGGGAGAGTACCTATCTAGATAAGCTGATGTGGGATCTATTTTGATGTAAAACACAGGGGGAAGTGGATGCTGGGGGGAGGGGGAAGCAATAAAAAATAGCTTCAAAGATACTCTAATGTTTTGTTCCCTGGTGGCTCAGCAGTAAAGAATCTGCCTACAATGCAGGAGAAGCGGGTTCAATCCCTGGGTCAGGAAGATCCCCTGGCAACCCATTCCAGTATTCTTGCCTGGAGAATCCCATGGATAGAGCCTGGCAGGCTACAGTCCATGGGGTTGCAAAGAGTCGGACACAACTTAGTAACTAAACAATAAAATAGATTCACAGCTGTTTATTTTATTTCATAATTAGCTTAATGTTATGTAATTCTTTTACATGACTCCCAGATCCAATGACCAAAAGAACTCCTTAAAATATGAAAATATGAGTTCCATTTGATTTCCCTTGAAAACTGCTCAAGAGATACACTCTCACTGGGTAGCTATCCACATCCAATATCTCTCAGGTACTCTTTACCTCTCCCATCAAATATATTCCTCAAAAGGCCACCTGTGGTTGTAGTAGCAGCAAATATAGCAAACTAGGTGGCTCCGAAGGCACGTCCCTCTAAGAACCGTGCTCCAAAATGAGCAAAACGAACAGAATCAACTTTGTAGGAGTTCTGGAAAGGAATCAAAGGCTTATAAGCAACCGAGCAAATAGTGAATCATAAGGGGGAACACAAAAATGGTAGATAAGCTTGGCAGCGTTTCTCCTTGCCCACCAACTCCCTGGCTCTGCTGCGGTCTTGATGATGGAAGCCTTCATTCACAGTGTGGCACCGGCAGCAGAGCAGACCTTGTTCTCAAAGAATCGTGTCTGTGTTGACCTATCTGTGAACAACCTGAAAGACCAACTGACATTCACTCACTCCAGGTGGAAAAGTAGCTAAGTAGAGGGCATTCCTAGAAAACACGAAAAGATTACAGGGAAAGTGCACAAAAGATAGGCTGACAGCCTGGGGAGAGAGACGCTATGGAAAATGAGTACACTGGAAAGGTACCATCATACTGGGCAATCAGAAAGCCAGCATGCACGCCCGGGACAGGATGTGAGAAGATCCTGAAATGTTACTCCTGGCAGACCTTGAGGTTCAGCGCATGAGGAAGTAAAGGCTAAGGGAGAACTATAAACAGCCTAGCTCAGCTTTAAAGGCTGTCCCAGCGGAGGGCCAATCTGCAAAGAGTGGGAGAGTTGGGGTTATTTGGCAGGAGGCGGGGCGGTGCGTCCAGACACTCAAGGCAATCTCTGCCAAAACACTGATGTTGCTCTTGCTAAGTCGCTTCAGACATGTCCGACTGTGTGCGACCCCAGAGGCGGCAGCCCGCCAGGCTCCGCCATCCGTGGGATTCTCCAGGCCATTTCCTTCTCCAGTGCATGAAAGTGAAAGTGAAGTCACTCAGTTGTGTCTGACTCTTCCCGACCCCATGGACTTGCAGCCTACCAGGCTCCTCTGTCCATGGGATTTTCCAAGCAAGAGTACTGGAGTTGGTTGCCATTGCCTTTTCCACTGCCAAAACACTAGCTGACCTCAAATGAATGCTATAGACACTTCAGAGATCACCTACAGCAAAGATACCGAAACAAACCCATACAACTCTCACCAACTGATTTTAGAAAGGGGTGCCTTCTTCAACAGGGGAAGAACAGTCTTCAATAAATGGTGCTGGTACATTGGATACTGATATGCAAATGAATAAAGCTAGACTTCTATTCATACCATCGACAAATTCAAAACAGACCAATGATCAAAATACAGGAGCTGAAACTAAAAAATTTCTGGAGCAAAACACAGAATAAGATGCCATGACCTTGGGTTTGGCAACAGATTCTTAGATATAACACACTGAAAAGCACAACCAACAACAGCAAAAATAGGTAAGTTGGACTTGGTCAAAATTAAAACCTTTGTGGATCAAAGCATATTATCAAGAATGTGAAAAGACAGCCTACAGAATGGGAGAAAATACTTGTGATTAATACTATCCAATAAGGGTCTAGTATGTATTGAACAGAACTTTGGGGTATATACCTAAGAATGGAATTAAGAAGACATACATACTGATGGTTACTAAGCACATGAAAGATGTTTAACATCTTTTAGTCACTAGGAAAATACAAATCAAAACCACAGTAAGGTACCACTTCACACCCACTGCTGCTGCTGCTAAGTCACTTCAGTTGTGTCCGATTCTGTGTGACCACATAGACAGCAGCCCAACAGGCTCCCCTATCCCTAGGATTCTCCAGGCAGGAACATTGGAGTGGGTTGCCATTTCCTTCTCCAATGCATCAAAGTGAAAAGTGAAAGTGAAGTCGCTCAGTCATGTCCGACCCTCAGCGACCCCATGGACTGCAGCCTTCCAGGCTCCTCCGTCCATGGGATTTTCTAGGCACTAGGATGGCTATAATTAAAAGTATAGAAAATAAGTCTTGGTGAGGATGTAGAGAAATCAGAACACGTGTACCTTGCCGGTGGGAATGTGAAATGGAGTAGCAACGGTGGAAAATGGTTGAGTGGTTTCTCAAAAACTTAAAAAGAAAAACCACATGACCCAGCAATCCCACTCTTAGGCACACATCCAAAAGAACTGAAGACGTGTACTCAAATACTTACACACCGATGTTCACTAACGTGCACTATTCACAAGAGCCAAAAGGTAGAAACAATCAAATGTTCAGGAATAGATGAATAGACAAAATGCGGCAGACACCCAAGGGACCCACTTCAGCCATAAAAACAGTACTGATTCATGCTATAACGTGGGTGAGCCTGAGAATCATTATACCAAGTAGCCAAACAAAAGAGGTCACATGTTGTATGATGCCATTCATACCAAATACTCACAACAGGTAAATCCATAGAAACAGAAAGTAGATTGGTGGTTGCTGGGGCCTGAGAGCAGAGGCCAACGGCAAGCACTGCTCACTAGGAATGAAGTTTTCTTTTGGGGTGATAAAAATGTTTTAGAATTTGACAAGCTATACAACACTGTAAATGTACTTAATATCACATTTCAAAATAGTTATTTGTTTTAAAATAGTGAAAGAACCGTTCACCACAACTCAGCTCTTCTCTAAACTGCTGCCAGGTCCATCTTTCCAAAATGCAAATCTAATCATGTAATTTTTCTACCCAAAATCCTCCCATAGTTTCCCTATAGTTTTTAGGACAAAGTGAAGGTCCTTATCTTAGCACAACAGGTCTTCCCTATTGTAGGCTGCTCCTAGTCAGACACGACTGAGTGACTGGACAACAGCCTAGCCCTCGGGCCTCATCTCCTGCTGTCCCTTGCCTTTTGGTCGAGGTGGTGGTGGTCAGCTGCTAGTCACTAGTCTATCCAATTCTTTGACACCCTATAGACTAACAGCATGCAAGGCGTCCCTGTCCTTCACTGTCTCTCGGAGTTTACTCAGATTCATGTCCATTGAGTCGGTGATGTTATCTAACCATCTCATCCTCTGCTGCCCCCTTCTCCTTTTGCCTTCAATCTTTCCCAGCATCAGGGTCTTTTCCAGTGAGTCAGCCCTTTGTATCAGGCGGCCAAATACAGGAGCTTCAGCGTCAGTTCTTTCCCAATTACACTCTTATTTCCCAATTACACTTCTGCTGAAGGAGTCTGTGCTTTTCTAACTGGGAAACCCTTTCCCAGGTAACTTCCCTCAAATTTCAACTAAAATGTCTCATCCTCTAGAAAGGGTTATTTCACTGTTTCACAGCATATCTTTGAAGCATTTATCAGAGCACTTACCACTTGCCTGCTTTCCTATAGACCAGATAACCCTCGACCAGACTCTGAGGGCAGGGGCCGTGACTTTATCATATTTATATCCCAAGTACCTCGCTTAGCGAATGCGCATGCATTAGTCCTTTACTTGGTCAGACAGAAAATAATTCACAGCTTTGCTCACCCTTTGCTACTTGGTCCTTAGGTCTTCATGGCTGGCCAGTATCTGAGGGAATAATTAGCAACTTGTTTGTGCAATGTTTCTGCCTCGTAATCCATCCTCAAACTAATTAAAACAAGAGCTTCTGAGTTGATTAATGCATTTAATACACGAAGAAATATTTTCTAATCCTCCTTATTAAGAAAAGAAAAAACTGCTCTAAGTTAATCTAAGGAAATGTAAATCTTTTTCTTATTAAATAAGGCCATAGTCAAGGTAAAACCCCTTAATTAGTTCTGAGATGAAAAACCTAAATATAAAAATCTAACTAACAGAACGGTTCTCTCCCTCACTGGAAATACAGTTCGGCTTGGGCCTGCGGAGTTGGACGTCGGTTTCACTCACTCTGGCATCACTGGCTAGCAGCTCCCTGGGCACACTGCCATGCTCTTAGCCTCAGCAAATCATCTGGATGCCATTAGGTACTATGCTAGAAACTAAACACTTGCATAGTATTTTTCAAAGAAAGTATTTTCTTTTTACTTGTTTCTGCTGAAAACACTTGATATCTAAGACTGTTTCAACAATCTGAATTTGAAGGTACCCAGGGTGAGCAGGGCTGTACCTCTAAGACTGCCTTATTAGGTATAAACTGATATTTTGAAATATCTATAATTTACAAATACTTCCCCAAAAATAGTACTTGCATGAAAAACTACAGTTCTGTGTTTTCATTGGTAATGGGGTTTTACTCTAATTGTTCTAATTCAATCGAATTCTGTCCACTTAACATCTGTAGACTTCCGACCCTGGAAAGAAAGAAACGCTGCCGTTAACTAATTTACTTTCTTATGATCAAGACTGACTTTACCTAGAGCTATTTCTGCTGACCCCAAACATGCTCCCTGTTTTCATCATTTTATAAACTCCCAAAAAAGACTTTGGGAAAATATTTTCTCAATGCCAACAAGTCTTGTGTTTTGCCTAATTAGCTCATTTGTTTTACATCGTACAGAGCTGGAATTAGCAATTACTATTTCCATCTTTAGATAGGCAGCTAGAAAGCCCTCAGCTAATTTATGCCCCACTTCTAGACTTCTGTGTATGTTGTCTGGGTCACATTTTCATTCTGAGCCCCATCTTATCCTTTCTAAATGTGTATACTTTTATAATTCTGTCATGCTGGATATATTTTTGTAAGCTTCCTTTAATTCCTTATGGAATATACTGTTAGGAAAACTTTACTTATCACTTGACTAATTATCAGCCAGTCTGCTTCTGGGCTTCCAAATGTTATAGGAGCCAGACTTAATCATACTTATTTCACAGGTTTTCGGCAACCCACATACACATTCTTGTTTGATTATACATCCATACTCCACATAAACCATTCTATATTTTGTTTTTCATTTTTTTGGAGCCATTGCAATTTATCTCACTATCAACAAGCAACATCTCTACCTAAATTTCAGAGGTGAGACAATCAACTAAATTCCCTCTGTCCTCCTCAGACTGCATCTTAAGAATGTGTAAATTATAATCACAACCAAAAGAAAGAAGAGGCTTCCCTCTGGGTTCTTAATGCTAAAACCTGCTCAGTATTTCCCTATGGCCTTACTTTATCTCATATACTTAATGGCGTCTCCTCTGCTGGCTTCTTCCTTTGCCAGAAAAGTTTTATTAAACAACATCTCACCCTCTGCCACTGTTCTGTTTTAGGCAGTACCTAAAGTTCTGGTTCTTGCCTGGAGAATCCCAGGGACGGGGGAGCCTGGTGGGCTGCCGTCCCTGGGGTCGCACAGAGTCGGACACGACTGAAGCGACTTAGCAGCAGCAGCAGCAGTGGTTCCTGCAGTAAGAAGCTAGAAGGGATAAGGATATGGAACTAGAAGCAGCGGGGTGGGGACCCAACCATGGGGAGCAATGGAAAATTCAGCAGAAGGAAAACAGATAAAACCCTGACAGGCAACAGGTAATAATAAGGTAAGAGATTAGTCTTAGGGAGTTTCAGTATCATTTAAGAGATGACTCAGCAGATGGGACACTGCAAATGTCACACATCAGAGAGAATCAGCCTCTGAGTTTCACGAAGAGGCCTAGAGTTATCAAACTACTCTGCAAAGAGAAATAAAAGCAGCCCAGGAACACAAAGTGGGGTGAAGGCGGGGAACTGATCACTGGAACAAAGCAGTACACTGATTATGCATACTACTGCATGATCAAGAGTTAAGACAGCAACAGCCATCCCAACTGCTGAATCCTCCAGTGTTGAGCTGGACCTCTTTACTGCTGCTGCTGCTAAGTCGCTTCAGTAGTGTCCAACTCTGTGGACCCCATAGACGGCAGCCCACCAGGCTTCCCCGTTCCTGGGATTCTCCAGGCAAGAACACTGGAGTGGGTTGCCATTTTAAATCCTCCCTAAGGTCAGACTTGTTCCCAGAGGCCCAGGCAGGGAAGGGGTGCGCATGCTAGAGGGAGTCAAGTGGGACAGATGAAAGAAAATGATCAGAGGTGTGACATGACGGATGAAATATAAGAAGAGAGGCTATGAATGTGGGATGACCAGTCTAGGGTAGTAAAAACAACAAACTTCTGAACACACATATTAACTGTATCAAAGTCAGATGAATTTACATACATACAGAAACTCTGTGCGGGGGGTGGGGGGGGAGAAGAGTGAGTGGCGCACACGCAGTGGGGGAGAACTCCATTGAAATGACTCTCTTCCAGGGTTAACAATGATCTTTATACTCAACAGCCAACTGTACTTAACCTACCTAAAGTTGTGCTCCAACAGCCCTCTAGCAGATCAAATGAAAATCTCTCTCTGATTTGTCTTTATATGCAACAAAAAATATATGTAACCACCCCCAAAATAGGTGTGTTGATTTACCTTTTTGGTACATGGTTATTTTCCATTTGCCATCTCTTGCTCACTGAAAACTTGTATCTCTCTCCTAGTTTCAATATGATACTTATAAATTTATATGACTGATTCAACTAAATGCTTATTAAGAAGCATTTTTTTTAAATACACAATCCTCCTTTCAAACACTCCATGCTTTTCTGACTGATAACCAAGTTGCTGATTTTTCCAAGTCCCATCTTGGTTCCAAAGACACAAGTAATCGGATACTTATTTGAGATGGAAAACACCTTCAGATAACCTTTAACTTCTCTCAGCCTAAAAACCCCTTTTCCTCTAATTAAATTCTCTTTTTTTTCTTTTCAGAGGCCAACAACAATGATAATTAACACTTTCAAGCCCTGTTCCATATGACTGATTGCTCATTTAATCCTCAACCAAGGTTCCTTACTGGAAGCACTATACACAGAAAATTATCTGATGCCTGTTTTCTCAAATCTCCCAACAGTGGTTCAAAACTAGTGCCATTTCAGATGCGTAGGAGACAAATCAATACATAAATAGTTAACTGAGGTCATTATTGCTGAATTTTCTCAAGAAATTCCTGTTTAGAAAACCCGTAAGTCAACAATTCCAGTAGGTAAGCTATATTATTATCCCCATTCGACAGATGAGGAAACTGAGGCAGAGGTTGCATTACCTGACCAAGGTCACATTGCTAGTGAAGTAAGTGGAGGAACCAGGATTCAGAGTAAGGAATCCAGAGTCCTTACTATTTCAATAACTCCAAATCTATAGCTCTGAATCCACTGAGCTCTCCCTTCACATACGTTGTTGTTCAGTCCCTAAGTCATGTCTGACTCTGCAACCCCATGGACTGTAGCCCTCTAGGCTTCTCTGTCCATGGGATTTTCCAGGCAAGAACACTGGAGTGGGTGGCCATTTTATCCTCCAGGGGATCTTCCCGACTCAGGGATTAAACCTGCATCTCCTGCATTGGTAGATAAGTTCTTTACCATTGAGCCACCAGGGAAGCTCTGCCTTCATATGTAAGCAACACCTTATGAACTAATCCTTAATGATGTACTATTTTTACAGTTATTTTACAAATATACACACTTATCACAACAAAACTGCAAGCTGTTTAAAATAAGGACCACAACAAACTTCCCTTGTATTCCTATAGCCCCAGGCTCCTGAAAAAAGTCAACTAAGCGTAGGCTTACTGATATAAGCCTCACTCGAGCCAAAGTACAGTCATCAGTCATTAGAGATACACTAATATGTACATACTGAACATAATGAAAATTGAAGATAAAAATATGGGGAAAATGCACACAACACAGACATATCTACAATTAATTATTTTTAAGTTATCATATAATTACTAATATGAAGGTTGCTTTTTCAGCAATTTTACTTTCTAGTTCCTTCAGACAGCTTCTAATGTACCCACACAAATACCCTGAAGTACATGGGGAGAATAGAGGGCAGCCAGGCGATGTAGTACATGATGAAAGATTCTAGAAATCTGCCGGGGCTCTATTTAGGAATATATAAATCTAGACTAAAGTTAACATGGCAGAAGAGAAAGGAAAATAAATGATTGCCACCAAACTCCAGGATGCCAACATAAATACCTTTGAATTTTCAAAGTGCCATTGCTACTAAGTTTGTAAATGAGCTAATACTTTTCCAAGAATTTTCATCAGTTTTTTTTTGGTGGGGGAGGAGAAGGTATAATCTAGAATATAAAAATCAGTATTTTCAACTCTAAGGCAGAGAGAGAGAGACTTTACAACATAAAGCCTCAGGGTTTCAACACAAAGGTTATAAAGACAAATGAAACAGAAACACAGGCTAAGACTTGGCTAGTGGATAAATACGGCATTCTACAGCTGATGAATGTTTCATTACAATTACCTGATACCATTCCTCCTTTTACTTAAATACTGATCCATTACAAAACCTAGTTTTACAGATTCTTGAGTATATTTATGTTTTTATTTGGACTAGAAATACTTAGAACACTTAAACATTAAAAATTACTTCAAATAAATTCATGACAAAATTAGGAGACATTAACTGAATCCATCTTAAGAGCATATTAACATAAAAAGATGGAAATTTAGTCTTTTACTCTGTTAAATATCCAAGATAATATACCTAGATTTGACTATAAAATGATGATTAGTTGATGCGAATTTGAGATCCAGGGTTACATGGCATTTCAAATGGTTCTTCCGCTGTTGCTTCTGTGGTTATTAAACCACAGAAAAAAAGCTAGTTTATCACCAAATGGAATGAAATATTTTAATCTGAGGCAAATAATTTTACTTTCTTGGGGGTATTTAGACAGGTTTCTATTTACTGATGAAAATTCAATTTTTCTTATCTTGGAGCCAGAAAAAATTAAGCCCATACTTAATGGATTTTTTTCCCTTTTTCCCATCAGAACCAAACATTACTCTGTGTTTTACCTGCAGTCTAGTCTTAGAGCTTCTTAAGTTCCCATTTAAAGTCTCAAATGATAATGTTTACTATTTCTTTAACACCATATAAACAAAACTACTACATGATACACCTTCACATATTTAAGCCTGAAACATCACTACCCCAATTTACAGTCAACATACAAGACCAACAGCAAATGTTAGCCCTGGTCATCTCTTATTCAATACAGCACTCAAAAACACTGTTAAATATATGTTGGAAAAGCCATTTTGCATACATAAAAAATGCCAGGATGGAGTCTAAAATTATATGTAACCAGCCAAGTTCTACTCTGGGGTGTTTTCACTTAGAAGGTTGTCTCTGTTGCATCTAATTGTTATCCAAAATGATTCTTAGTTGCTGTTGCTACTTTTTAAAACACCAAAGTTTATGTCTGAAGAGTTTTAGTGTTCAGTGGTTCACTAGTTCATCATCTTTGTATGATTTTGTTTAAAATCTACTTTTTTAAAGTACATAGTTGGTTTACTTTCCAAACCATCTAATTAAACAAGGAAACCATATACTTTGGTGCTAAACCATCCCAGAAAAACTCTGTGACCTCACACTATAACTGTTGAAACTCCCCTGGCACAAAGTTTAAAGAACCTTATTTCAAAGGAAAAAAAGTAGCTGTTATTAGACAACTAGATCTTTCAATAAATTTAAATTTCATTCCATAAGTAATTTACTGAATGCCTACTAAGTATAAGGTACATTAATAGTTTCCATGGGGCATTCCAAATAAGAATAAGACATCCCCGACCCTTAGGGAGCTGATGGAATAGGATAAATCTTTCGGAAACACGTAATAATAGAAAATATCTATATGGTACTAGGCCATGTTTTAAATATGTATTAAGTTGCTTATTAATCACATCAGCCCTGTGAGCCAGGTACTATGACTGCTCCCAATTTACAGATGAGAAAAATGAAGCTCAGAGAGGTTAGGTAATCAGCTCAAGGTGTAGAACTAGTAAGAGGGGGAACTGGGATTAGAATGCAGGCAATGTAGCTCCAGAGTCCGTTCTTTTAACCACTCTGCCCATGATGACTCAAAAAAATAATTAAGACAGGTTGTCAGTGAGTGATAATTTTTTTTAAAGCACAAGACACACATATATGCATTGAGCTTCCAAAAGATCACATCCAAACGGGTAGAACTCAAAATGTGGTCCCAGGACACATAAGCCTCAGGGGAAGAGCGGAATGGGAATTCTTGGTAAAAAGGATGCATATGAATAAGCATATGCATTGATGCTTTTTAATTGTGGTGCTGGGGAAGACTCGAGAGTCTCTTGGACAGCAAGATCAAACCAGTCAATCCTAAAGGAGATCAACCCTAAATAGTCATTGGAAAGACTGATGCTCAAGCTCTAATACTTTGGCCACCTGATGCAAAGAACTGACTCACTGGAAAAGACCCTGACGCTGCTGAAGGCAGGAGGAGAAAGGAGCGACAGAGGATGAAATGGTTGGATAACATCACTGACTCAATGGACATGAAGTTGAGCAAACTCCGGGAGACAGTGAAGGACAGGGAACCTGCAGTGCCGCAGTCCACGGGGTCGCAGAGAGCTGGACACGACTTAGTGATTGAACAACAACGAATTAGCAAGGGGTTATGTAAAGGTGATATTTTAAAAGTATGAGTGAGTGGTCAGCTAGAAGAAAACAACAGGAAGCCACTAAAGATGTCTGAACTGGGTATTGGGAGGGGATGTTTCAGTGAGATTAATCCTATAACTGGGAAGGAGGTGGGGAGGCTCGGAGGCTGGGTAGTCAGTAAGGCGTCTCCTACAAATAGTCCAAAAGAGTTGATAACAGCCAAGAGTATGGGGGTGATAATAGCAATGGGAAAAAAAAAAAAAAAGGCAAGATGTTACAGAATAAGAAATTCCAAGACCAGATAACACAGAGTGTCCATTATGAACCAGGCACTGGGGATTCAGAAGCAAGCTCAAGCAGGAGAAAGTGGAGTCAAAGTGACTAAGCTTTGGAGTCTAGCTGATGGGAACTCCAGGGTGATGGTTAATAGAAGCTCCAAGCTCATGAGAAGGAACGCATACAGGATACAAGGCAACTGGTCAGCAACACAGGACAGGGCAATGGGAAAGAGCTCAAGGCTGAAGACAAGGATTTGGAGTCATCCGCAGGATTCAGAGTTTAAGAACTGTCATAGATGTTCCAGGAGGAAGCTGACAGAAAGGAAGAGAACTAAGGACAAAGCTTTTACATATTTCTACATAGCTTACGGGAGGGGAGGTAAATAGCCAAGAAATGAGATTTCTAAAGTAAGGAGCAAAGCAGGGAAGTGCAGTGTCAAAATAAGAAAGATTCAAAAGAAGTGGAAGACCAAGTTTAGAGAAGTCCAAAAAGGCAAGGAGTCAGAGGAATATTGTACTGAAGAACTAAGCATCCGAAGTCCTTCCAAAATTTTACAAAGTAAATATCTCACATAGGGAAAGGGGATTAAGAGGCACAAACTACTATGTATAAAATTAACTACTAGGATATATTGTACAACACGGGGAATATAGTCAGTATTTCATGGCAACTATAAATGGAACATAAGCTTAAAAAATGTGAATCACTATATTGTACACCTGAAGCTTATATTATACATCAACTATACTTCAAAAAAAAAGTAAAAATATATTACTTTCTAAAGCCTACAGGGTCCAATCAGGTATGTATTGATGTTATTGGGCTTCCCTGGTGGCTCATTGGTAAAGAATCTGCCTACCAATGCAGGAGACACAGGTTTGATGCCTGGGTTGGGAAGATCCCCTGGAGGAGGAAATGGCAACCCACTCCAGTATCCTTGCCTGAGGAATTCCATGGACAGAGGGGCCTGGCGGGCTACAGGCCACGGAGTCACACAGGGTTGGACACGACAGAGTGACTAACAACAGCAATTGATGTTATCGCCCTAAAGCCAACATAAGAAACTTAAAAGTTCACAAAATACTATAGAACTTAATTCCTCACACTAGAGGAGACAACAGTATGCTGAAAACAGATAAAGCCACGGTGTAAACAATACATAGCTTCTTGTCATGTCAACCTCCCTCAGTGTTTGCTAATCTGAAATGCAGTTTCAAATAACAAAGCTGTAGTATGGAGTGAAAATGAATATTCACAAGACTTCACAGAGATTTCACACTTGCCTCAAGTTCCTTCACGTTTGTTTCTCCTGTTCCCCCATTTGTCTTCATTCTCCCCAATCTTGACCTTTGTTCTCAAAGAGCCTTATAATTAAGTAGAATAAATGCTTAACATAAGGGAAGGCATGCTGCTATTGCTAAGTCGCTTCAGTTGTGTCTGACTCTGTGCGACCCCAGAGACAGCAGCCCACCAGGCCCCGCCATCCCTGGGATTTCCAGGCAAGAACACTGGAGTGGGTTGCCATTTCCTTCTCCAGTGCATGAAAGTAAAAAGCGAAAGTGAAGTTGCTCAGTCATGTGCGACTCTTAGCGACCCCATGGATCGCAGCCCACCAGGCTCCACCATCCATGGATTTTCCAGGGAAGTATACTGGAGTGCGTTGCCATTTCCTTCTTCAATGCATGAAAGTGAAAAGTGAAAGTGAAGTCCCTCAGTCGTGTCTGACTCTTCGTGACCCCATGGACTGCAACCTACCAGGCTCCTCTGTCCATGGGATTTTCCAGGCAAGAGTACTAGAGTGGGTTGCCATTGCCTTCTCTGATAAAAGCACATAAGAGGGGCCTTTCTCCAGTCTTACAGATTCAGAAGCAAATACACAGAGGAACTTCATGACCTTTTATCTGAGACATCACACTAATAAATGCCAAAACTGTGTATAAAACAAGTTTCATCCATACTCTGAAGTTATAATGGATTTGGAAGGAATTAAACTAGAAGGATGATGTTGACAAAATGTTGCTTGCAGTTAGGAGAAAGTGGCAAATGTTTTGGTTTTACTTTAGTACTACTAATGGCACCCCACTCCAGTACTCTTGCCTGGAAAATCCCATGGATGGAGGAGCCTCATAGGCTACAGTCCATGGGGTCGGCTAAGAGTTGGACATGACTGAGCAACTTCACTTTCACTTTTCACTTTCATGCATTGGAGAAGAAAATGGCGACCCACTCCAGTGTTCTTGCCTGGAGAATCCCAGGGACAGGGGAGCCTGGTGGGCTTCTGTCTATGGGGTCGCACAGAGTCGGACACAACTGACGCGACTCAGCAGCAGCAGCAGCAATGACTAGTACTACTAAAGTCCTACGTCCTGTTCTTCATGTATAAAATAGGCACGTTTATTATCTTTCTGAATTCACTAACTCCTACATAATTAAAGTTCATTTAACCTCAGTGGGATGTTCAAAGATAGCTGATAGCGAACTTCTGAGATTCACAGGCAAACTATATTTAGCCTGGGGTTAGTTAGCTTGATTAAGGTATGATACTAATGAACCCATTGCTCTGATGTTTATAATACATCCTTATCGATAAGCCTCACTTTACGATGGAGTAAACCTGCCAAGTTATCTTCAGATGTGCTGCAGATGGTCACAACATGGATTGTTTTAAAGAGAGAGAGACTGAAAGAAGGGAAGTATATCAGGGTAAGACTGCCACCTGGACTATACATCCCACATCCCAACACAATCTCCCTGCTTCTACTCTTCTCCTAGAATCCATTTTTTCCCACCCAGTAGCCAGTATGTTCTTTTATAAAACACAAAGACTATGTTGCTCACTCCACTCCAGCTTCACTTACACTTCTTCAGCAGAGTTCTACTCACAGGGCAACAGGAAGCTAACTCCTATGGGGCCCATAGTATCTGGCCCCTGCATCTCACACCAATGTCCTTGGGCTCCTCACGCCCAGCCACCAAGCTGCCCTTCTGTCCACTGAGAACATCAAGTTCCTTCCCCATCTGAGCTTTTGTGCTCCCTGTGCCTTTTGCCAAAACACAGAGAGAGAGACACACAGCCCAAAGTGTCTAACTGAAAAGAACATTTACAGAATTATCTCAGGAGGTTCCACGTGATAAGCAGAAACTGGCAGATTGAGCATCAGTCTAACCAGAACAGAGTAAGTTTAGGGAAAACTGAAATTCATGTTAGTCAGCCACATTCACTGAATGATGGACTCTAAATTACTAGTAGTAACCAAGACTCAATATAAACTAGAAATCTCAGCTTCTGTACCTAGACAGTATGCTTCCACACCCAGAAGTCAACGAATCTACACAACATTTTGATAAAAACAGTAACCAAAAGGATGGTTCACTAACAATAAGAATGCTACAGGCAACACCAGTGAGATTTTAAAGCCAACATTACCTTTTAAGCCAAATGAATTAATTATGCTAGCAGAGCAATCAAAATGACCAAGAGGGCAGGATGACAGTGATTCACAATATAAGTATACTCAGTGCTACTCAACTGAATACTTAAAAATGGTTAAGATAGTCAATTTTATATACTGTGTAGTAATGTAATTATGTAATGTATGTAATATGTGATGAAATACTACAATTTCAAAGGCGGGTGGTCAGGAGTGGGAAAGTATCAAATGCATCTTTAAGGCTAAAAAGTCTGGAACTCCTTTCTCTGAGAAGTCATAAAAGCTAAGAAGGTTATGATCTATTAAATCACAACCGATCAAGTAAGAATATGCAATTGCTCACTGAATTAATTACCAGAACTAAAAGAGGGGAAAAAAGAAGATAACTTTAAAAAAAAAGAGATGTAACTGTACTTCTAACATGTTTATCTTCATTAGCCAAAGTTCACATTAAAACATATCAAATTAGAAAATTAACAAAAAAATTAAAATGAGTAATCTGTGCAAGGGGAATGAATATGCTCATACGTTGCTAGTCAAAAGTATAGTAGAGGCTCTTTGGGCTCCAACAATCTAAAACCTCAACCCAGAATTACACTGTCTGACTACTGTGCTTCCTTCTGGTCAGGGATAAATGAACTGTTTATACACACAAATATGTATGTGTGCACATGTGTCTGTATGCTTACACACATACATGTGTATTAATATAAGTAGATCCAGACTGTATGCAAAACACACAGCTTTCAGTCTTTAGAGGCAACAACTGAAACGGAAGCAAATTTTCAAAACTTAATTCATCCTATGCCATGGCCTCTTAAAGAGTGTGCACTGATCCACAAGCATTACATTTTAAAAAATCAAGAGCAATGGTCGCATCATTACAGAAAAAAAAAAAAATTGTTGCCTACTCACTAAAATGTCAAGTAAAAATTGGAGAAAATGAACAGTGAGCATAAATTAGAAAACTTTTCAGAAGACTTGATTATCCCTTATAATTTCTAAGACACTAACAGAAAACAAGCACTGAATTTCACACTGAAAACGTGCAGGAACATTAAAATCTATCTTAAATGTGCAGGATCTATCAGGACCTCAGCGTATTCTCCATCCTAACGCTGTTGTTTTCTTTAGATGTCTACCAGTTAAATCAATCTCAAGTATATGTTAGCACCTTCAAAAATAATTTTGACAAAAAATGAAGTTAAATATCCTAAAGAAAGGGATTCCCAGGTAGTTCAGTGGTAAAGAATCTGCCAGCAATGCAGGAGACAAGGGTTTGATCCCTGGGTAGGGAAGGTCTCCTGGAAGACAAAACGGCAACCCACTCCAGTACTCCTGCCTGGGAAATCCCATGGACAGATGAGTCTGGTGGGCATCTGTTCATGGGTTCATGGGGTCGCAAAGAGTCGGACACGACTGAGCATCCCAAAAGAAAACAAATATCCTCCTTCAAAGTAGAGGTAAACAAATTATATGTTAACTCACAGAGAGTATTTCGAAACAAATTTTCTCATCCCATCCCAAGGACAAAGTTAAAAACAGATTGCTTATTTAATTCACAGACAGTCCTAATTATAACATCTAACTATCAGCATATCATGGACATAATATTATTACTTTCATCAAACTTTGCTTTAATATTTACCTAAGACTATACAATGGTCTAATTAGAAAGATTTCAGTCACCTTGGAAATGAAAAGCTAAGGTGATAGGAATAATCGTGGACTGTCAAATAAGGCCAAAATTTACTTTAATGGACATGCAAACTATCTCAGTTTTAAAGGACTATGAGAGAGAAAAATCCCAATTTTTAAAACCATACTTTAAACCAGTAAACTCCAGAATAGAGTATAAAAGATGATCTACTTGGTGCAGGAAGAAAAAAGTTTTTCATTTTAGAAGTCAGACATTGAGATGCGCTGACATTTCACATATAGATTGACACTGGTGACCCCGGTCTACCCTTTGGTTAGATGGTCTCATCAACTAGTGTTCAAGTTGTGTTCCCGTTGAGGTATCCTCAGTTGTATTAATAGTTGCACAAAGGTATAGGAATTTTCAGTAGCACTTTTACTTGGTCACTTTCAATGCTTTAAATTTTACTGCAGTTTATGGGCATTTGATTAAGTGAGTTATATTAACTAAGTAATCCACACCAAATAAAGAAATGGCTTTAAAATATTTCTGCAAAGGAATATAGGACTAGGATGATAACGAATAACATGTGCATGCATGCTAAGTCACTTCAGTCGTGTCCAACTCTTTGTGACCCAATGGGCTGTAGCCACCCAGCTCCTCTGTCCATGGGGTTCTCCAGGCAGGAGTACTCGAGTGGGGCTGTGCCCTCCTCCAGGGGGTCTTCCCAACCCAGGAACTGAGCCCCACATCTCTTACATCTCTGGCACTGGCAGGTGTATTCTTTACCACCTGCGCCACCGGGGAAGCCCACTGATAACACAAACAGGCAAACAAAAGGAAAATGGCAGAGCTGAATAACTCTCTAAGCACAAACATCATATTAACCACAACAGTTGACAAATGCATCATGCTAATCAGATCTGCAAAAAAAGAACCCCACAAAACTATTCATTTGAAATACAGATTTATGTCCCTTGCCAAATAATCACAGTCCTAAATATATATTGTGCTTAATTAGTGAGACTATGAAGCCATCACTGTTCACAAGACATCTAAAATTTTAAAAATTCAGAACCAAGACAAATATCTGTATTTTTTCAAGATATATTTAAAGCCATGCAATACTCAATCCAGTGGGCTCAACATTTTACAACTCACTAAATATCCCTAACAAATAGCTATGTTACATTAGGAAAATACTTTGCTCTGTGGCAAAACTGAATTTTAAAAATGAAAGTCTAGTGACAAATTAAAATGCAATCCCCAATCAATAAATATTGTCAGAAGGGGTTATAAGAAAGACTGCATAATGTCTGAAGAAAGCAGCACTGTTGTAAATGATGTAGTCCATAAAGGTCGGATAGAAGATAAAAAGAAGACACATTTCTTACATGGCTCAGCCTGTGGTGTTTGCTAGATTCTGTTTCCAAAATAAAACACTGTGTTTGTGTATATGATGAATTAAAGAAAAATTTTACTGGCAAAGATGTAATCTCAACCGCAAATTTCTTCTTTTATAATTGCAACTTCCGATGAAGCAGCTGCTTTAGCTAGAAAAGGGATTTGCAGATAAATCAGAGACATCAACTCATGTGAAAATCAATGAGTCATCCAGTCACAGGCAAGTTATTGCAGCAAAGAAGTTGAAATTATAAGTTTGCACTAAATGCCCCAGGATATCAACGTTGTTAATTCCATTAAAAAAAAATCATTTAAAGTAGAAAGATCATTTGTTGTTGTTGTTTAGTCACTAAGTCGTGTCTGACTCTTTTGCGAGCCCATGGACTGTAGCCCACCAGGCTCCTCTGTCCATGGGATTTCCCAAGCAAAAATACTGGAGTGGGTTGCCATTTCCTACTTGAGGGGTTTCTTCCCAACCCAAGGACCAAACCACTGAGCCACCAGCAAAGCCCAGAAAAATCATAAGGGTATTTTCAATGAGACAGAGAACAGAAAAAAAAAAATCCTTTCTCCTCTATTTGGCTTGCTAGCTGTCTATTGTGAAAAACTTAGAAGAACTGTTGAACTTAAAAGACGGGCTATGGATTTTTCTTTTATGAAAAAAAAAACATTCACAATTGCTGAGCTTTCCTGTGATGACAAGAGATTAAGCTACCAAGCAGAAATCTTCAGTACAAACACACTGAACCTGTACCTTTGATGTGAAAACGTTTCAACAATTCATGAGAATGACTGCTTTCCAGGAATAACTTCTATGGGAATTTTAAAGATGGATGTCTCAAAACAGCTCATCATTGTGTGATCGGTACTAAAACTGTTGAGAGAGATAATTTTTAAAAAGCTCTCATTTAAAAGCTTGGAACCATGTTTAACTACTTCCAAAACCTTCCAGAAGAACATCAGGTTTCTAATCAATTTCTTAAAATGATGGTAATTAAAATCCATTCCATCAGGTGCAAGGTCAGACTACTAGGAACCAGCCAAGTATCACCAAAACCTCTGCATAACTGCTGGATATTAAAATCTTAGTATCATGATTTAGGAATTACTGTCAATTCAATCAATGTATCTTTGTGAACCATCTCTGACAGGCATTATACAAGTGTCGAAATAATGACCATCGAATCTGATTCATATTGCTGTCAAAATAACCAAGATTTTTAAAAAATTATGAAGCATGTTATAGATGGATGTTCAGAAACATCCTCACCATTTTGTGGTTTGTAGTGAAATGTTCAGAGCGATCTTAAAAATCTCTCATATCTGCACACTGAAAATATGTGCTTAAATTAAGGCTGAAAGAAAAATTAAGAGCTTAAAAAGAAATTTTGATTTATAGAGGTAAAGAATAAAACTCTAATTTATATGACAAATTTCATCCCCCTTTTCCTATCTTAGAAGCCAAACTCAGATAGAAAATATAGGCCAAAAGTATAGCCAAAAAATAGTATCCAATTTTTCACTGAGAAATTATGAAACAGAATTTACATATAAATATCTCCATTCCTAGTGGAGTTTTCATGTCACAACAATTCACTCTATTTCCCAAGAATGTAAGAGGTGTTAAAGCCTTTAGGATAATCCCTTCTTCATTATAGTATCCTGACTTATTTAGTAGATTGAGAAATGTCATCTAAATTTGCGAATACTGATACAGGCCTATTAGAAACTCTATTATAGGGAGATAAATATATTTAAACAAAGGTTTCAGAATTTAGAGTACTTAATTAGAAAACATACACAAAATGTGTCCTCAAATAGTCCTACATTCACCACCAACACAAACAGTTCAGAGAACAAAGACAACTGCTAGGAGATGATTATTGGTTTGTTTTTGTCTTTAATGCACTGAACTGTGCAACTAAAATATCAAAGCTCTGGTTCATGCGCAAAGTTGCAACAAAGCTGCTCATTTTTAAAACCCTGATAGCCGTCACAGGATTGTTTTTAATGACTTTTTAAAAGACAACATTGAAAATACAAGAGTTCATTATTAAGTCTCATTTTCCATTAATAAAAGGCTTTATATTTAGAAAAGTAGAACGTCCCAACTTAAAAACAGTAATACTTAAAATGTTTGAATTTACTCATGTAAAAATGACTAGGTCCTTATTATTAAAACTAGAAATTTTAGAAAGCATTTAATAAGCTACTTTATACAGATATATTTTAATTAATATGATAGTAGTAACTGATTTTCAGAGAAGGCGATGGCAACTCACTCCAGCACTCTTGCCTGGAAAATCCCACGGACAGAGGAGCCTGGTAGGCTGCAGTCCATAGGGTCACGAAGAGTCAGACACAACTGAGCGATTTCACTTTCACTTTTCACTTTCATGCGCTGGAGAAGGACATGGCAACCCACTCCAGTGTTCTTGCCTGGAGAATCCCAGGGACGGTGGAGCCTGATGGGCTGCCGTCTATGGGGTCGCACAGGGTCAGACACAACTGAAACGACTCAGCAGCCGCAGCAGCAGTAACTGATTTTAACTCTTAAATATGAAGATTATTCTATGCTTTCAAAGAACTACTGTAAACAATTTTGAAAATAAAGAAATGAAGTTCCATTCTTAGCAAAGAAATGTGTATATAAATTTTTAAGATGCCTGTGTTGGTGTTAGTCATTCAGTCATGTCAGACTTTGTGACCTCATGGACTGCAGCCCTCCAGGCTCCTCTGTTCATGGAAGTCTCCAGGCAAGAATACTGGAGAGGGTAGCCATTCCCTTCTCCAGGGTATCTTCCTGACCTAGGAATTGAACCCAGGTCTCCAGCATTGTAGGCAGATTCTTTATCATCTGAGACACCAGGGAAGCTGAGAGATAATTAGTTCCCTATTATTTCAGACATATACACTTTCTTATAAGTACTTGACACTTTCTTATAAGTACTTCAGTAAGAAAAAAAAAAAGTTCTGTACTTTGCTGTACTTTTTGCTCTACAAAAGAACATCTTACTACCAACTTGATGTTACAGGAATAAACTGTTGTCCTGCAACGTACTTTGGCACCACTCGATTTTCAGAAAATAAAAATGTATGCTAAGCTCATGACACAAAGCTGTTCTTAACACTGTTAGGCATTCAAGAAAGAAAAACAAAAGGAATATAATGTACATTATTTCAAAACAATGACTCACAGTTAATGAGTATTTCAAGTGATTGCAAAAGCCTGAAGTGATTAGTTTATTCCAACTACCAAATGCCAGGCTACCAGGAGTGCTGATTATTCAGCATCTAGCAAAACAAGGCCCCCAAAATTACAAAAATTTTGGATAGATTTAATTTAAAATTTAAGTTTTTTAGATTTTTAAATTTAAACTCCTTTGAGAAATAATACAATGTTAAATGACAAACTGAATTTTTTCCATTATAAATTTCTCTAATACAAAGCATACATTGAGTCAAGACAAAAATTAAGTCTGCTATAGAAATTATCCTCTTGGACCCCCTAATAGAACGGTGCAGAGAACCTCATGAACTAAGGAATGGAGAGAAATGCTGACAGTTGATACCTTCCTATAAGAAACAAAAGTATGAGAGAAAAAGAAAGGGTAAATTAATGAAATGAAGAGCTAGACAAAGACTCATTTCATATCACCCTACAGTTAAAAAGTAGTTCTTGCTCTTGAACTCAAATTATGACCAAGTATCCCTTCCCAGAGATGAACACAAGGCAGCATCATTTGGGAGTTCAGGAAAGCTACACTTAAAGACAAATCAAAACCAGCTTGAATATTTTATTTCCAAAGTTAGAAACAAATCTAATTTCTCTGTTTTGGAAGGCCTGAAGAATGGAACTATGATTAAGTGCCAATTATTTTCATATGGTATCAAGAATCTAGAAATAAACTCTAGGATATTTTTCTTAAATAACATTCTTTTATTATCTAAGAAAGCCAGGGGGCTGGGAGAAAATGTAATAGTTTAAGCTAATTTTATAGAAAATTCTTTCAATAACATTACTGTGAGCTTATCTTTCATTATTTTCCTTCCTTTTTAAAATTTTTTATTCCTTAGTGAAAGAAAGATAGCATCTCAAGATCTGATGAACCAAAGGGTATAAGCCAGTTACTGGGCTAAGTATCCACAAATGGTAAGCAAAACCAAACACAATCCTTGGTCTCTCAGAGGTTTTTAGCTGGAGGGAGAGGTGGGACACAGAAATGTAAGACTGTGACCACTGATACGATATGAACATGGCATTATGAGAGCAAAGAGGATGGTGGTCTAACCTGGTCAAGAACACCAGAGGTATTCCTGAAGCAAGGTAATGACCACGGAGTGAAGGCAAAAAAAGACGAGGGAAAGGCAGAGTATATTAAAAAAAAAAAAACGAATAAATAAAAAGTGGCCAAGCATGAGCGGAGAGGTAAACAGGAACTTGGGTCTGTTGGGGTTTCACAAATTATAATGATTTTGTCTCTAACCTACCCAAGGATTCGAACTAAAAATAGAAAGCTGACTGTTTTAATTAACGATATAGTATCAATAAAACTTGTATCTTGAGAAACATCATTCTGGCTGCACTGTGGAAAATGAATTCGATTAGCACAAGGCTGTATACAAGGAGACCAGTTAGAACTGTTATAGTGCAAGCTAGGAAGTAATAGACTGAGGACACTGATAACAGAGAAATAGATGCTGAGATCTCAGACACAAAAGTCAACAAGAGAGGATGACAGATGGAGTAAAGGAGGTGTGAGGAATACACACACAGAGAACGTCATCTAGGTTTCTGGCATGCATAAGTGGATGCCCGGAGGTGCTAGTCACTAAAAGGAGGAACGCTAAGATCACATTTGAGGGGAGACAGATCAAAAATTCAAAGTGTGTTTGAAGTGCCCTTGGGGCACAAAGAAAGGGAAAGAGATGCCAAGTAGGTTATTCTGTCTCTAAAGCTGGACCACTATGACTGAACCTGAATCATCAGTATAAAGTTAATTAAATGACCAAGGATCCAGCCTCAGAAATTCTCAATATATAAAATAAAGCCTGGGAAAGAATGGGTCTGCAAATCAGACTCAGAATCAGCCAGAAAGGTAGGAGGAATTCAGACTGAAGACTCTCAGAATCCAAATGTTAGAAGAGGGTCAATTGTGCTGAATGCTGAGAGCACTCGTGGCGAGGGATGGAAAAGGTCCAGTTGATTTGGTGATAAGGTCACTGATCACCTCAGCGGTATCATTTCAATGAAGTTAAGAGGGAGAAACAAGTTTGGAATAGAGAGAGAAATGAGTGGCATTGACAGAAATGGAGAGAGAATGTTATAGGGAGTAAGTTTGCCTACACAGAGGAAAAGGTGGGCCAGTGCCTGCCGTTACTTATTTTTTTAATTGGAGACTTGAATGTGTTTGTATGCGTACGAGAAAGATTTGTTTGAAAGGAAGAAATATGCGAGGGAATTTAAGTCATAAGACATCTGAGAAAGCAGAGGTGACTGGATGCAGAGCATAGATGGAGGAGAAAGGATGGCTGCTTGCTGAGAAGGTTAAGATTTATGTTTGGCATCGGAACGAAGTCTAAAGAAAAAGTGGGAACGGAAGTGCCTGTTGAGAAAGCTGCATATTACTCAGGGTGCTCTAGCATCATACAATGTTAATGCCAGAATAAGCACTTTTTCTTTATCTGGCACATGAAAAAATGCTTTACGTATTAGTCTATTCATCCCTCATCGCAACCCCATGCAGCGTTTATTAGCTCCTTCACAGATGAGGAAACGGAGGCACACGGAGGTTAAACTTGCCCAGGTGAATGGCTGCACTGGGCACTCAAAACCAACACTCACCCTATAGGCCCGTTCAGTCAGTAGGCTGGACAATCTCTCGGTGGGCTTGAGATTGTCCCTAAAGCACCCATACTGTCAGTACCGATGGATGATTTCTGGGATCGTACTGCTAGGATGAAAGTTATGTTGACCCTGCATTACCAAATATTTAACTCACTTATGGCCAAGGCAATAAGGATTCATAAATAAGCCTGGGCAATAAGACTTCAGAAACTGATTACTGTAGTCACTAGTTCACACTACTGAGAAAGAATCCCAAAGATTTTTAAGTCTTCTATTGCTTATTTTCCAGAACTATAACAATTGTCCAACAGCACTGAAGTGGCCCTGCGATTCACCTATTTCTGTGTGGATCTCCCTCACTAGATGTGGACATCTCAAAAGTTGCCTACCTCTTCCTCACTGAAGTATCTGTTCAGTGCCTACTGTGTGATAGCTACTCTGCCAAGTGCTAAGAAACAGTATGAATAACAGAAGCCAGGCAATATATAAACAAACTATATATTTTAAATTGAGAAAATTACTAGGAAGGAATTGATATCAAAGAATGAAGGTTAAGAAGCAAAACGGGATGTTTAGATCTAGTGACTAGAGACAGCATCTCTTAAAGGGAACACTGAAGCTGAGACCTACAATCAGAGGAAGGGACATTCCAGTCACTGGGAATCCCCTAAAGTAGAGGATAAGCAATTTAAAGACTTCATGAATAAACCCAAGGTTGGTTAGAGAGCAGGAATTAGGGCAAAGCTGGAGGCAAGATCACAGGCCATGATGAAAGAATTTGGATTTTATAGTTTTAATGAAGAAAAGCAACTGAGTCTTCAACAGGAAACAGATACGGATGGATGTAATAAATCCTATTCTATAAAGAACACAGAAGTCAAGGTGACCAGAGAGGGCTACTGCAAGAGTCCAGATGGAAATAGTGAGAAGCTGGACAGGCTTGAGACAGATTTAGGAGGGAAATCTGATCTTTGAAAAAGGAACCAAAGTGATTCAAAGGTGGAAAGGACAGTCTTCTCAAAAGCTGGTGCTAGAAGAAATAGACATCCACATGGGGAAAAAACAGACCAATCTAAAAACACTGGCCTTATCTAAATACCAAAGAGGATACAGAGATGGAAAATAAGCAAGTGAAAAGATGCTCAACACATGCCATTAGGGGACTGCAAATTAAAACAATGAGATACCACCACACCATCTATGACCTTTTTCACTTAGTCTACGAACTAGGACACCTATAATGAAGAGGAGTTTATCCTAAAGGATTTAGCACCTCTTACATTCTTGGGAAATATAGTCAACTGTTGCGACATGAAAACTCCACAGAAGTGGAGATATTTATATATTATTTATATTTATATGTAAACTCTGTTTCATAATTTCTCTGTGAAAAATTGGAAACTATTTTTTGGCTCTGCTTTTGGGCTGTATTTTATTTTCTACTTGACAAAGACGTAAAACAACAGCAATTCTCCTTTACTGCTGGTAGGGATGCAGAACGGTACAGCTACTCTGGAAGAGTGTGGAGGTTTCTTGCAAACCTAAACAGAGGCTTACCGTTTAAGATCCAGCAGTTGCACTAGTAGGTATTTTTCCAAGTGTCTTGCAAATGTGTCCTCAGAACACCTGCACACAAATGTTTATAGGAGCTTTCTTTACTCGTAAGTCCCCAACACTGAAAGCAACCAAGATGTCCTTCAAAAGGTGAAGAACAAACAAACTGTGGCAGATTTATAGAGTAATAAAAAGAAATATGCTATCAAGCCACAGAAGGGTAAGGACAAACCTTAACTGCATATGGCTGAGTGAAAGAAACCAGTGGGAAATGCTACAGGATTCCAACTCTATGACCTTCTGGGAAAGACAAACCTTGAGAGACAGTAAAAATATCAGTAGGTGCCAGGGACTGTGGTGGTGACAGGATACCCTAATGATGGACAGGTGAAATTACACGTTTAGCAAAATCCATAGCACCGCTGACACAAACAGCAAATCTTTATGTAAACTCTGGACTTCAATGCACCAAAACTGGTTCAACTACAACAAATACACCAAACTAATGCAAGATGCTAGTAAAGGAAACTAGGGAGGGGAAATTAATATAGAAGCTCTGTATTTTTTGGCCAATTTTTCTATAAACGTAAAACTGCTATAAAAAGAAAAAAACCAAAGTTTTTAAAAAATCCCCAAACAACTGGACTAACAAGTAATAGACTGCATATGGGAGGTAAGGGAGACCACTCCATTGTTTTTGATGTGAGATCAATATCATTCTTTACTGTAACGAAGACGACACAGAGAAAAATAGCCTGGGGGTTGGGACTTTTTTTTTATGTAGTTTAATCCACTTGATTTCCAAGTGGGTATCAAGACCAGAGCTTTGAGGAGGTGGCTGGGCAAGAGATAACCATTAGGGGAGTGAAAAAGAAAAAGCATTAAGTCATGGGAAAGGATGAAGTCATCCAAGTGCAAAGGAAGAAGAGACCAAAAGAAAAACTCAAAGACTGAGAAGGGCATTTCAGAAGATAGGTTCAGCTACAGTGAACTCTGCTAAGAGGTCAGAACGCACAGGTAAGCACCGAGTAGGCCTGCTGTTGCCACAGAACCTAAGAGACTCTGATAAGAGCAGCCACATGATGTTAGATGCAAAAGCCACAATGGGACAGACTAAGAAAAAAATGAAACTTGCGAAATTACAACAATATGAGTAGATAATTCTTGGTAATAAAAGTGAGTAGAGACTGTAGTAGAAGTTAGAGGGTGAGGGAAAAGGTCAAGATGGCTTCCTTAAGATGACATATGAAAGCATAATTAGATGGTAATGGGAACGACCCAGTAGAGAGGGAGACTGGCTCACAGAGAAAATACTAAAGCCATGAAGTCTTTGACAAGACACAATAGATCGATCCAGGCTCCAGAGAACAAGGGGGGAAAGCCTTTGAAAAGATGGGTATAGGGTAGGAAGCATCTTATCTTCAGCACTTGAGAGATGCATGAAATTTAGTAAGTGGATGCTCAAAAGAATTAATGAATCAAATTAAAGAAGTGAAATGATTCAGAAGGCTCCAGAAGCACTATGTACATGTTAGGACCCTAGGCTAGAATTATGCCAGAGAAGGCAGAAATAGAGTGTAAAGCAAAACACATTTTAGAAGGACAAAGGCAATAAACAGTTACAAACAAGATAGATATAAATGCAACTTAAAAACATTGCTTTAAACATCAATGGTTGAAATACATCAATTAAAAGACAGAGACTATCAAATGGATTGAAAAAAAAAAAAAGACCCAACTGTATGTTGTAAGAAAAGTTCACAGTAAATATAAAGATACAGGAGATTTAAAGTAAGAGGATAAGAAAGATATACCATAACATTAATTAAAAGAACACTAGAATAACCACATACATTTCAGGAAACCAGATTTCAAAACAAGGAAAAGTTCAGGGCTAAAGAAGGACATTACACAATGATGAAGGGGTCAATTCTCTATGAAGAGATGACAACCCTTAGTATGTATCTGGTTAACCACAGAGCATCCATATATGTGAGTCAAATACTGACAGAGCTGAAGTGAGAAACGGATGAACAGACTAATATACTGAAAGACTTCAATGCTGCTCTACCAGGAAGCGACAGACCGACTCAGCAGGCTGAAAATCAGGAAAAGACAGCTGAACTGAACAGCACCATCCATCAGCTGGATCTCACGGACATCTAAAGACTACTTCATCTAACAACAGCAAAATATACCTTCTCAAGCTCACATGGAGAATTCACCAAGATTAAAGGCCATAATACACACCACAAAATTTTGAAATAATAGAAAGCATGCTGAGTATGCTCTCGGATCAAAATAGAACTAAACCAAAAATTAGTAAGATACCAAATTTTTACAGACAGATGAAAATCCCCAAAATGGAGATTAAACAACACTTCTAAATAATACATTGGTTTTAAGAGGCTCAAGAGAAATCTTTAAATATTTCAAACTGAAGAAAGTGAAAACACAATTTATCAAAATTCTGAAACACAGCAAAAGCAGTGCTGAGAAAGACGAGCCATATAAACCTAAGGCAAGTGGAAGAGGAGAAATAAAAATTAGAGAAGTCAATGAAACTGAAACTGAAAACAATAAAACAGAAAAGTCCACAAAGCCAAGGTTTGGTAATTTTATCAATAAAACTGATAAATCTCTAACCAGGCTAACAAATAAAAAGAAGGAAGACACAAATCACTAACACCACAAATGAAAGCAGAGCCATTACTACTGATCCCATGGACATTAAAAGGATAGTAAGGAATATTATGAACTCTTATCTCCACAAACTTGTTAACTTAGATTAAATGAATTTAAAAGATATAATCTACCAAAACTTACAAGAAACAAACTGGAAAGGTTGTATCTATTGAAAGAAACTGAATTAACAATTAATAACCCTCCCAAGCAGAAAGCACAAAGCACACATGGTTTCACTGATGAATTCTACCAAATGTTTAATAAAATAACACCAATTCGCTACAATCTCTTTCAGAAAGTAGAAACAAAGAGAACAATTCCTGACTCATTCTATGAAACAATTCCAGTATCAAAGTCAAAGACATTACAAAAAAAGAAAATTACAGACCAGTGTTTCATTAACCTTGACACAAGAATACTTGACAAAATATTAACAAACTGAATGCAATAGCATGTAAAAAGAATTATACACCATGGCCAAGCTCCACTTAACCCCCATATGTAAGACTGATTTAGCATTCAAAAATCAATTATAAACACTACAGAAAAATCATATGATCCTATCAATAAATGCAAAGCATTTGACAAAAGGCAACATCAACTCATGATTTTAAAAAAATACATAACACTCAAACAAAAAACCTCTGAGGAACCAGAATTAGAGGGGATCTTCCATAATGTGAAAAACATCTACAAAAAACCTACACCTAACATCATGTTTATTGGTAAGAAACCAGATGCTTTCCACCCAATATCATGAATAAGACAAGGAAGTCCCCTCTCACCATCTTTACTGAACTTTGTACCTGCAAGATCTAACCAGTGCAGTAAGCAAAGGGAATGAAAGGTATAAAGACTAAGAAGGAAAACATAAAATTGTCTTTGTTTGCAGCTGACATACTGTATATTGAAAGCCCCTAAAGAAAGAAAGAAAAAGCACCTTTAACTAGTAAGCAACTATAAAAAAGTTGCAAGATAAAGGTAATGTTAACTGTTTTCCTATATATCAGGAATGAACAACTGGAGTTGAAAACACACCATTTGCATCAGCACCAAAAAAAAAAAAGAAATATTTAGGTATAAATTTAACAAAATACATACAGGATCTATGTGAGGAAAAAACTACAAAATGTTGATGAAAAATCAAAGATCTAAATAAATGGAAGACTAATTAATGATCATAGATGGTTAGATGTCAGGTCTTCCCAACTTAATCTTTAGATCCGATGCAATCCCAATGAAAACCCTAGCTAAGTCATTTTGTGGACAATTTGATTCTAAAATTTATATGAAAGACCTAGTTTCAGTCTCAGTAAAAGACCTAGAAAATTAAGAGAACTGACAACCAATTTTGAGATGAACCAAAAAATCTACAGTATTCAACACAGTGTAGTATCAGTAGAAAAGACAGGTCAATGAAATGGGATAACTGCCCAGAAACAGACCTATACAAATATAGTCAAGTGATCTTTGAAAAAGGAACAAAGAAAATACAAAGGAAACAGGACAGTCTTTTCTTAAACTTTTGCCTTACAATTTTCACAAATGTTAACTGTGATCCAAAATGGATCACAGGCCTAAATGTAAAATTCAAAACTGTAAAACTTCTGAAGGTAACATAGGAAAAAGTGTAGGTGACCATGGGTTTAACAGTGAGTTTTTAAAAGATGCAACATCAAAAGCATAATCCATTAGAAGAAAAAAAATTGATGTGGAATTGATTAAAACTTTTGCTCTCTAGGAGACACGGTTAAGATAATGAAGACAAGTCACAGACTAGGAGAAAACACTTTCAAAATACTTCTCTGGTAAAGGCGTGCTATCTAAAACTTACAAAGGACTTTTAAAACTCAACAAAAGGAAAAAAAAAAAAAACTTTTTAAATGGGCAAAAGATCTGAAAGGAGACCTCACAGAAAAGGATATACAGATGGTAAACAGTATCATTAGAGAATTGCAAAATAAAACAGTAAGAAGCCACTATACACCTACTGGAGGGACTACAATCGAAAACACAACCACCACCACATGCTGGCAAGGATGCAGAACAGGGACTCTGGGTCCTCGCCGGTGGGAAGGCAAAATGGTACAGCCACTTTGGAAGAAAGACAGCTGGGCAGTTTCTTACAATGCTAAGCATAGTCTTACCGTAAGACCCAACAATTGCACTGCTGGGTGTTTTTCCAAATGAGTTGAAATCTTCTGTCCTCAAAAACCCTACACACCAATGTTTACAGCAGTTTTGTTCCTAAGTGCCAAAAACTGGAGGCAATCAGGATGTCCTTCAAAGATCAGTGGATAAACACACAGTGGTAGATTTATATGATGGAATACCATCCAGTAATAAAAAGAAGTACATTAACAAGTCACAAAGAGACACTGTACATTGCTAACTGGAAGAAGGCAGTCTGAGGCGGCTAGAGGTAAAACTACAGAAAGAAGGAAAATATCTGTGATTGCCAGGGGTGGGGAGGGAACACAGGGATGAATATAGGCGTGTATTATGTGTAGGTTGGTGAAACTTTTCTGTATGACACTATGATACATGACATTATGTACATGGGGAAACTTGCAGAACTGTATGACAGGCGTGAACCCTAAACTATGCATTTCACTTAATAATGAGGTTTCGACACCAGTTCATGAATTATAAAATACACCAAACAAGATGTCAATAGAGCAAACTATGATAAGCAAAAGTGTACCTGGGGAGGAGGGAAGTATTCTGAACTTTCTGGTGAATTTTCCTGTAAAGACTAAAACTACTCTCAATTTAAAAATGCATAGTAAGTAAAATATCCCTTTTAAAAATGAAGTTTCCCTAAGAATATCAATCAACAGCATGATAGAATTCTTTAGATTTTGACAAATTTTCTTTTAAATGCTACTTTTGTTGCTTATTGACTATGTGCCCTTGGGAAGATTTTGTGATTTCTGAGTTTGGGCATTTTTGGATGTAAAATAAAAAATTACCTCAAAGGTCAACTGGATTTAATCACATAAATATACGTAATTCACCTAGCAAAAGCTGCACAAAGTAGGCATGTAAATCATTCTTTTCTTTCTTGCTCATTTGTCCTCAAATTCTTTTTAACTCAGGTAAGGTAGAACACACCCTGAGTATTTCTCAAAAACAGGTAACACATACCCTAAAGGTACATGAAATCAACCATTAAACAAACCATTAGGCTATTCATACCTTAAAGGTATTAAATACATGTCTTCCTGGAGCTCAATTTAAAATCTGGAGGGGAGGGGGGAAGCTGTTTAACTGGTAACTTAAACACCGTTATACCAAAATAACGCTGCTGAAGTATTTGCACGCTATTTCGAGAGGCAACAGGAAACCCTGCTTGCATGAGAATTTTGGCCACACAGGCTTCCAGGGCACTTCTCCACCATCTTCAGCCGTTTGGGATCTATCTCAAATTTTTCCACCAAAGCACTGCCTTTCATTTCCAGTTTTAATTATGTTACTAAACCCAAGTTCATTTTCGTCTCAATGTCAGTCCTTGTGTCAACAATTTAGCTCCAAAGGGCCTGCTTCCCCTTAAATTACTAAAGGACAACCTGAAAAATAACATTTTGCATTAAGAATTAATTCTTTTGAATTGTGGTGCTGGAGAAGACTCTTCAGAGTTCCTGGGACTGCAAGAAGATCAAACCAGTCAATCCTAAAGGAAATCAACCCTGAACATCCACTGGAAGGACTGATGCTGAAGCTCCAATACTTTGACCACCTGAAGCAAAAAGCAAGGAAAAGATGTTGATGTTGGGAAAGACAGAGGGCAAAAGAAGGGGGCAGCAGAGGATGAGATGGCTAGATATCATAACTGACTCAATGGACCTGAGTTTGAGCAAACTGGGAGATAGTGGAGGAGAGGTGGGGGGTGCTCAGAGTCTGGGGGTGCTCAGTCCATGTGGTCGCAAAGAGTTAGACAAGACTTAGCGACTGAACAACAATAAAAACTATTTAATACAGAATTTATAGCTCTGTGAGTCAGAATTAAGCAAGCAATAACTGAAATGAAGATTACTTTTTTGATTGCTTTCTCAAGGTCTTGGCTTGACTTTGAGTCATTTTCTTTTCCACTGAACTGCACATGTTAGTCTGTAAGAGACTACTGCCCTGATTTTTTTAAACAAAATTTGCATATCAATATGAAACTCTTTTGTCCAAGAGAATCTCATAAAATTAAGCACCTGACTGGATAAATACGTAAGGATAAACAAAGTAGTATGAGTGTCACAAGGTCAAACAGAGGCTGAGCACACCTGTACTGTGTTGTGTCACACAATAAGAAAAATATACTGAAGCATGTTCAGAGATCTGAAGAACTCTTAAGGACTTCAAAACCATGCTACCTAAGAGCAAGAAATGGAGGCATGCTTAACCTGTAGGAAAACAAACAAACAAACAAACAAACTGCGTTTGAAATTGATGCAGTATAAGAGCCATCTTAAATCACCTGCAGGCTATGGTATTTGAAGGGAATCAGACTTGCTCGATGTTCCCAGAACTGGGACTAACATGAGGCAGCAATAAAGTACAGGATAAGTATAGATCTTGGAGCCTTCAAGAGACTCAAACCCTACAGTAGACCTTTAATAAACTATGTGATATTAGAAATACGTGTGATATTCTCAGACATCAATTAATCTTGTACGTAAGATGAAGGTTCTAACTTGGCTAATTCCCAAGGTAATCTTCAAATAAAAAATGACATGGAAGCATATTCTGGATCAGCTTCTTACCATCAGAGCATCCTGAACATGGAATGAGCTATCTCACTGAAGTCATGAGTGCTACTACTAGTTCATAGCAACACGATCATGTGCTCTGTATAAAGGAAAAAGCACAACAGATAGCACAGTATTTTAAGTAAAAGCCAAATATCCACAAGCTGGTATTCTTATAAAAAGAATTAAAATGATAGGATGGAAGAGTATTATTTTTATGTTGCCATCTACTAATTATAATAATGTAATTTTAGGGAAAAAAAATCCTAAGTCATATTTCTAGCTCATCTGTACTGAATATTACATTTTCCTTTGTTTCTAGATATACTGAATATTATGCTAACTTTTGATTCTTTGAACCCACTTAATATACCTTATGGGATAACCTTATAAATATCTTGTCTGAACAATTCTGTATATACTAGCCAACAATATTATTTCTTAAAGACTCCTCTGAGTTACAGTGAAAGTGAATGTTTATAAAACTCAAATTCTCAAACCAAAGTTAAAATTACTCAGTACAGCTACAGTTTTCTACATTTTAGGTTTATGTAATAAAAATAGGCATACACAACCAACAACCAGGGAATAACCTGTACTCAACTTTCCATGTATAGTATTTTAACAGTGCTCAGCACATAAGAAATACTAAATTAAGTATGGATCATAAACATTAAGAGAACAAGGGTAGGAGATGCTTGGAATACAGTAGGCCAGGTACAGAGAGTACAATGTAGATAGATGTTCCTAAATTCACTCCAAACAAATTGGTGGTTTATCCATTGCTCTTCTCTCAGGCAAATTTAAAGCAAAATTCTTTCCCTAACTCTACATCTGTCTGAAAATCCAAGGAAATCTGTTGTAGGTCACTTTATCATCAGATATTACACTGAAAATATTTTGAACATTTTCTACCTACATGCCATACCTTACCTCTTGAGTAGAGATCACTTTGATCACAATTCCTGAAAACTCCGATGCACACTTCAAAGTTCCCTAGCATTTTTTTTTTTTTTACTGCAGTAATCTGATTACCTTAGATGTACATTTAAGTGGGGAAAACCTTTAAAGAGCACCTATGTGCTTATTTTGAAAATACAAACCTTTCACATTTCAAGACTAAGCTAATGTGAACTTTTTTAAATGGGAAATTAAAATATCTGAATTTTTAAAATCAAGAAATTGCTTAGGACACCTAGGCACTGACATTTTGCTCAAGTGTTTCAATACAGCAAAATCAAGAAAGATTTATGGATATATTTACAATAAGCTACAAGGTCAGTACTTGTAGTCACACTTCTTATTGACATTTATCTTCTTTAAAACAGAAGTTATTAAAATAAACTTTCTTTACTCAAATAAAACTATTTTATTTTATAGTTAGCCCTATAAATCATAGTGAAACAATAAACCTAGTTCTTATACCTCAAACATAAAGCCACGTTCAATATTCATAAACATTTTTATTTTGAAGCTACTGATAGTGTAGGGAAGAGTTCATGTAATGAAAATTATTTTTAAAATTCTCATTTCACCACTATTTTTACAATATGTCTGAAATTTCTAGTGTAATGCTTTTATTTAACACTCCCTGCCCTACATCTTTTAAATACACATAGTTAAGTCTTCTAAATTCTTTTGTACTCAAGGAAATATAGCCTCCCATCTTCCATAGAAATACATTTTGTCTGTGAATCTTTCAATAGCTTTAATTCTAAAAACAAAATTTTATCCACAGTATTTTTACTCATCTTTTCCAAATTACTAGACTAATAAAGCCAAGAATTTTAGCTCCTCTCCCATACCCTAACTACAGTAGCTACTCTAAATCATAATTTCCTTTTATAATTCTTTTTTTCAGAGTATAATTTCTTTAGAGAGCCAAATTAGGTCATTTTAATCCACAAGTTGTCATTAACTAAACTTATTTGTCACCTAGGAACCCACCATAAAGTTTTTTAAGTTTGGCAGTCTGCTTACAAATTTTCATCAATCCAAAAGGGAAATCTCCTCTTGTTTCTAGCAGACTCTTCATAGAAAAGTAAATTGTTCTAATGGCTCTAACTAAGTTTATGTAGATATAAAGACAAGAATCATAAAAACCAAATTTTATCCTTTCCCATGTTCTCTTGATAAAAGAAAAGAAACTCTGTAAGTTAAGATTTTCCCTTCTACAACTACTTGTTCAAGTAGAACACCAAAATGTAAAATACCTTCTTCTCCTATTAACAGTATCCACTAATAGAATAGTTCTCCAATAAGTCATTATTCTCAAATATTCTTTTTCTGACTTGAAGAACTGTCTTCTGTATGCAATTTTCTAAGGGTCTATGTTTAGCAAGATCTCACTTTAAAAGACTTGAGCGTATTACTCCTGATATTTCCAATATTAACTCAAGAGTTTTAATGGTTTGCAAAATCAATATACGAAAATGGCATTTAAAAAAATCCAATTCTGGAAACAAAGCTAAGGTGAAGCTAATCAGTAAAGTGCAAAAACAAGACTAAATAGATCATCTATTTCCTTAATTTGGCACTGTGTGACCCAATGAAAAGTCATTTTAATTCAACAGTTTAAATCATTTTTTTCTCAAAAAAGTTTAAGACATACAAGGATATATATTCAGAAATACTTAGAGGAAGACACATAAAATTAAAATACATTTTAAAATACTGTTATAGTTTCCATTTTCTACTCCTGAAAGAAAAATAAGCCATTTATCAGTAAGTGCATTTGTTTCATGGAGAAAATATTTATTAGTTTTTCAAATGATCACATAATACAAATGTTACACAATTGGTCATTCTAGAAAAAATTAGCTTATATTAATATTCATAAAATAAACACTGAAAAATATAGGACTGCATATTGTGACATGAAATATTTTAAAATCTGAAAGAAAATGAATCAAAATAAAAGTTTAAACAAATCAGTTCACATTAATATACATGAAGTTTCACTTTTAAAAAGCTTTCAGTGGCATGAGATGAATAGAAATGCACTTACATTTCTTTTGCACACTTTAAGGAACAAAGCTAAAATTTAATCAAAGCATGAGATGAATGGGATTAAGAGACTAAATCATTTCTCTTCAAAACTGAAAAAGGCCATAAACTGGCCTTCAGGTCCCTGAGTTCTTTCTAAAATGTTGAGTAGTTGTTTTTTAATTTATATGTGTTTGTAAAAACTATCTTATTAACTTTTAACAAAAGCAAATCAAGAGTAAAAAGTTATAATCGTTTATGGGAATTCAGAGCTCTCCTGGGAAATTTTAGCTCAAACTGATCTTTTAAACTTACTTTTAAGTACCATATATACAAAAGTTTATGTATAATTAATGAGGGGAAAACGGGTCCCACACATAGCCAACAAAGACTAAAGGCCAGGTTATAACCTAGCAAGTGTGGTTTCTAAAGCCTCTTAAGATTCCTAAAACAGTTAGATGCTTCCACAGTGTTATCTCTAGAATTTCTATTCTTAAAAGTTTAAACCAAATAAACTGGCAGCATCGCGTAACTTTAAAAAACCTCTAGAGTAGCTTTCAACTGACTAGTTTAATAGATACTAAAAAGAGAAATAAAACATTTTGATAGCTACTGCCATCAATTTATCAAATCCATAGTTTGGATAACTTTCTTGCAACACTTAATTCACACACAGAGGCTTATTCTACTACTACTACTTGCCTTTGCTCTATAAAATACCTCTTTGTTTCAGTATCATTCAACTTTAGAATGCCTGCAAACGCAGAATAATACCTCAAGTTTAACAGGTATTTACTTTGAAAGACTTAACTTAGAAGGTGCCTCTACTTCTACACTGGAATCTGTTGATTGGACAAGAATAAGGCTCAAGGCTAGAAAAAGATAAACCAAAAAAGTACATTCTAATATTAAAAGTAATTTAGGAATAATTAAGATTTTCACCCTTTACTTCCTAGTTCTTTTCAGTGTTGGGCAACAAAAGGCAAGTTTCATTAAGTTTTCTGGGTCTCTGAGACTACCAAAAAATCTGCCTGCTTCATTAGGGTGATTTTCAATCCCACAAATCTTTTAAGTGAAACAGATAGAGAGCTATTTTTTTAAAGAAAGGAGTCTCTCATGCTTCCTCTAGTTCAGTCTTCTGAATAGAAAGGAATAGTTTCACGGTCATGTAAAGTTCCAATCTGAAAAAATTACGTCATTATTTGAGCCTTTCCATTTCCAGATCAAGAGTACACCAGAGAAAATCTCAAAGTTTATCAATGACAAGATCAGGTGGCTCTCTCATCCTTGTGTCTTCTAGATATAGTGCATGGCTCCGTTCACCACTGCCTTCCAAACTGCAGTTGCTGCATGTGTGACAGATATCGTCCATGAAGGCTCTGCTAGAGTTCCTTTGGCTGAAGGAGGATGTTTACCAGTTGAAAGAAATCTGGGCAATTAGAGAACAAATAAACCGGTCTCCCATTATCAAGATACCTGGAGTCACAGAAGGAATCCACCAAGGAAAAAATGAAAACTTGCCAAAGGCACCAAAGTTCACGTTCTACCCACTATAGATGATAAGAACTTCCTGAAATCAAATCCTACCCTTGGCATCAAAGATACTAACAGAAAACTGTATTAATGCCATGGGGAAAATCTAGGACAAGGTTCTTTTGCCACAAATAACATTATTCCTAGGGACTGGAAAACTACTTGTGAGTATACTTAACAAAGCTTTCAGGGATAGTATCTCCTGAAACATATTCATTTGTTTGTATCGTATTAAAGAATGAAGCCTAGATTTGACAGTAAAACCATAATGGTACTATCATTGCATCTTGTTAAAGATCTACCTGATATGAAGTCCTAAAGTTCAACATAGGAAAACAGACCAAAAAGTTCTCACTAATAGGGTAGGATAACACCTGGACATCAGATGTGTATATCAGGAAAATTCAGATGTCCAGTTTGCCCAAAGACAAAATACAGAAACTTCTTAAATAGTGGAATATAAAAGAACACTGAGAAGTACACTACTACCAGTAAAGGTTAAAATGGGCCAATATTTCCCTTTAAAAATTCCTGTGGACTACACAGGCATTCACCAAATCAGTGCCCCCAAATCAGCCACTGCTTTAATTATCTGGAGAGAAAATTAAATACATCTTAAGTCTCTTTTCCGAAAGGGCACTAGTTAGCATTCTTAGAAAAACAAACAGATTGCAGCCCCACTTGGTTCTTCTATGAACCCAGGGAGTAAACAACAGAATTATATGGGCAATGGAAGAACACTCCAGTCTATAAATAAACCCAAGTAAATAATGGAAAGCACCCACTTGTTTATTACCCTTTCCCAACTCTCTCCAGAAGCTGGATATTCTGCCTCCAAAGGTTCAGTGGAGAAAGTGGACCCCTGACGTCAAAAGCTCTCCGTGGTCTTGGCTGTATCTGTGGTTCTAGGATCACTCCTTGCACCTCTGGTAGGAGAGAAGCACTGAAATAGAGAGCTGAATATAGATTTAAGAAAAAACTCTTATTAAGAAATTACATTCTCTGGTCATTGAGCTTGTAATGACTTATCCTCAGGACAAAAAGGGGCTGCCTCTGGGCACACGTTCTTCCGTGCCTTCTTAATTTGAATTTTAGAAGCCTTTCACCAGGAATGATTAATTCCTCAGTAACTACTAAGAAGGGAACTAGCTTGGTCTAAGTCATAACACAGGGTGTGACAAACCACTCAATGTCAAGTGGAAGACCAAATACAAAAATGATAAATTAGGGCTGGTAAACAAGATCATAAGTGTCTTAAAGGGACAGGCAAAGGCACTTGACCTCAGATATATTAAAGGAGGAGTCCCAATTAATTCTGCTGTCAAAGAGAAGACGATGGATTGAAAAGCAGAAATAGAATAATCAAGCATATTAACAGGAATACCACTAAACCTTGGGAATTGCCTTAAGAAGCGGAATTTGTTCTCAGTTTTTTAATTCTTCAGTAATTTAAAGAATTAATCAGACTACAGTCCCTTATTATAGCAGTATAAAAATAAACCTGAATTTTATCAAGCTATGCCTACTGTCACTGAAAAAGATTTATTCTTCAAGCACTCATCCTTTAAAGTGGGAGGGCAGAATAGTGGACATAGGCAATACGGACTAGAAGTCCTTTTCAAACATATGATCATTTGGTTTGGGGTCAAGAAGGACCAGGAACTAATCATTAATGGCTTCAATGCAGAAATTAAAGTAGTTAAGATATACCCAAATAATAGATGATGATAAAGATACTGGAAAATAGTTCACTTTATTATAGAAATAAGGTGAACAAGAGAAGGAAGTTCAAAGCACATAGTATCTGATCAAGGAAAAGCTGAAAGGAGAATAAGATAGGCAGATATATAATATTTAAAGTTAGAGGGACTGCAGGATAAATTTTAACAGTGGAAAACAGATCAATTGTATTTTGTGGTACAGAGTGATACATCCCTATTAAATTTCAGATCTTATTCTAAATAGAAAGGTGCTGTATGCTCCTGCTGTATGGAACATGAGCAGTCACTGTCCGACTTCAGGGACATGTTGTATTTAGGGATAAATTAAGAAAAAGTGCTATCAAATAATTTCTCTCACTCTCACCCCAACTGGTCATCACAACGGTTCCTTACCTGGTAGTGGAACGAGGACTGCGCTCTCTTGTTCTCTATCAATCAACTCACAAAGGTTATAGGTTCAGGACTAAGAAGGTAGCAACCAACCAAAGTTAGTTTTAATGCCTTCACTTCCTTCTGGCTCTGCCGGCCAGTTTGGAAAAATGCCAACAGCTGAAAAGGAATGGTTATTCCATTACCTAACAACAATTAGAGTAAAAAAAATTTTTTTTAAGCCTGAAGATGAAGGAATGAGGTAATAACCCTTTGGTACCTTAGGAATATATTCAATTCTGTACAAGTGAGAAATAAAAATGGTTCGGATTTAGAAAACCTATAAATTTAACCATCAAATCTATAATTTCCAAAATTTAAAGAAATGAAAAAAGAAGTAAAAGGAAGTCAAGGGAGTGAAACTGTCATCTAACAAGATATCAAATAAATAACTACAATAGTATTTTATGAGTTTATGTGGCAGCTATCTTTTCATTTCAAATTTCCAACAGACTTTAAATCCCAGGGTCTTTAAACAGTATTTTACAGTAAAATCACATTTGGAGGAATGTGAGGGATAACAAGAGGAAAAGAGCACCAAAAGAAAAGATCTGAATATTCAGTCTCTCAAAAAAACAAAATCTAAATAGGTATTTTCAAAGGTCAAAAATCACAAATAGATTAACAAAGTATTCCACAGCTGGAGTTCTTAAGGAGTGGCTCTTTAACAGATGAGAAAGGCTTAAAACTGATACATCAGAGGTATCTCATTTGTTTACAGTGGACCTATACCGTGGAAACAGGTATGACAAAATCACTTTTTAAATTATTAAACAATCAGCCTCTACCCTTTTCTAATCAATTTTCTTGACAAGTTATTTTTCATATCTAATAATATTTCAATATTAATCATGAAAATTTAAAGACTCCCAAATGAATGAGAGCTAAGTAAAACTTAACTAAGATACAGTTTAAAATATATTCAGAAACTATAAAGATATGATTTTCCAAATTTCTTAGTTTTTCTTCATTTTATAAATACTAATCAGTAGTATAGCAATATACCTGATCGAAGATACATGCAAAAAGGAAGCATTCCATTATGGAAAAAATTTACCCAGGGAATTCCATTATGGAAAAAAATTACTCAATTCTAAATTTAAATTTAGAAGCCCACTTCACTTTGAAAATGAGAAACAACTCCCAAGAAATCATTATCTTGCTCAGATTAATAATGGTCTAAATTTACAGTTTCTCCTTAAGTAGGAACTCCAAATCCTTGAATTACCAGGCCCCACAGAATATATAAATTAAAAAGGCAACAAACTTAGATTTAAAACCACCCAATATCCTTAGGTTAAGTTATAGGGTAAGTTAAATAAGAGAGCTGGCTGGAGAAATAGATCCACTTATGAAATTCTCCTAAGTCAGATTACTTTCAAGATATCACCTCTCTATTTTGCTTAAAGTATGCCAAAACTTGTGGATTCAACATATTCATACTCAAAAATGAACTAAACAGATTTCCTTAAATAGGAATTATTTGAATCACTGAGAACTGTATCTCTCTTGCTTCAGGAATTAATTTATGAAGACTATGGATTGATAATCACTTACACAGAAAAATGTAAAGGCACTTTCAAAATGAGACCATTATTCAAACAAGAAAGAATAGCCTTTGCAAGACTACTACTGATTGAGGCTCACAAGAAAGACACAGTAGGACCTAACCTAATTCTGTTTTAATAGACAGCATTCTTCAATGTGATGTTTCAAGAGGGAAAAAAGAAATTACTCCGCTTCAGGATTTACAGTTCAACCAGTAAAGAAATTCCAAACCAAAGCTAAGAAAATCAGCAATGCTGAAATGTCACAAAAGAACTCAAACAAGGAGGCAGAAGGTCTATTCATCTATCATTTTAGTATTTTCCATTATTAAAGTTTAAAGATTCTTACTAAATATTAAGTTACATTCAAATTGGAAACAACCTAAGTATTTTATATATAAATACTACTCTTAAGAAACTCTCCTGAAATGTACAGACTATTTGCAATATTTGTTCTCAATACTAAATTACTAAATAAGCATATAATATTTATTAGGTCTAACCATTTCTAATATCAATGAAAAGAGAGAAAGATTCACCAAATCATTTTTAAGCAATGAAATAGAAGGTAACACATTTCTACAAACACTATGATTTCTATTCTCTTGTGTCATAGAAGACTAATTTAAGTCTAAATTATAAATTTACAGATAATTCATAAAACAAAACATCTAAGAGTCACATGGTGGCTCAGATGATAAAGCGTCTACCTACAATGCGGGAGACACGGGTTCGATCCCTGGGTTGGGAAGATCCCCTGGAGAAGGAAATGGCAACACACTCCAGTACTCTTGCCTGGAAAATCCCATGGACAGAGGAGCCTGGTAGGCTACAGTCCATGGGGTCGCAAAGAGTCGGACATGACTGAGCGACTTCACTTTCACTCTAAACTGGGAACGTAACACAGAAATATCTTCTTCTTTTTTCATTTATTCTTACTAGTTCTAAGGCATTTCTGGAAAGACTAAGAATTTCCCACAAATCCCTTCACATGTCCAAATCAGGCCCAACTGGCATTAAGAAGAAAATGAAAGAACATCTTTAAGAGAAGCAGTGAGTCTTTGCAACTCCAGCCCCTATACACACTTGAGTTAAATAAATTCAGTCAAGGTTTTATAAATGAATGAAGCCCACTGGTCAAAAAACAAAAAAGTTAAGGAGAACTCTGTCAAGCAGCTGATGTCTAAAGTTAGGCTTTTTTATCCTAAAGGGAATAAAAATCATCATAAGTATTAGTTTCATGGATTCTCTTTTTTTTTCTTTTTTTTGCGGGGGGGGGGGGGTGTCCATCAGCTTCTAGGGTTAATTTCTACATATGATCAATCACCTGAAACTTCACAGGTATTATCCTGAGGTGACACAAATTTTACCTAAATTATAAGACCCATTATAAATTTTCTAATGTTCTTTTCCAGACCAAAATTAGTAAGAAAACAAACTGGATATTGCCAAAACATCCAATTTCACTTTTAAATTTTAAAAAGTGAGAGATCTTGTCAAAAAGGCAGATAGACAGACAAAGCCCAGCTTCCTAAGAATTAGTTAGCCACAGTATTGTGTTGTATCTGGAGGAAAAGGCGGTATCCCCCATCCAAGTACTAATGATGCCTGACCCTGCTTAGCTTCCGAGAAAAGGTTATAGCTAAACCACAACCCTGTATATATTATCAAAGGGGATACACCTTACAAATACTAAAATAAGGAAGAAAGCCTGGAAATTGAGGAACATAGAGCATGGAAAGCAATAACCTAACAGAGAAGAAAATATAATGAGAAAGAAACCTATTAGATTATTTTAAGAATCTAACCAAATTCCAAGATTTATTTTATTTTATTTTTTTCTTCATCCTTTTGGAAAAGATACTAATCCCAAAATTTGGGGCTCAAGTTACTCTATTTTTAGGTTTAAATATCAAGTATTTGTCAAAAGAGAGAAAAGCAATAGCTAATCCAACTGTGTCTTCAGGTTCTACTAGCTATAAGATAGGGAAGTAAAAAAGGTAAAAAAAAAAAAAAAAAAAGAAAAGAAAATGTGCAATATATTTTTAGAGCAGTTAATGCACTATAGAATGAAAGATAAAAGGCAATCCTAAAACTATGTATCAACTATAAAAAAAGTCAAATTCAGAGTCAAACTGCATTTAAAAAGGCAACTTCAGGGTCAAGACAACTAAACACAGAAACATTTAAATTTACCACTGCCTCCTTTAAATAAAAAAGGCTTCTATATTTCAAAAAAAGAAAACCTTAGTGAAAGTAATTTTATGTTAAAATTAATGGAAATATGATGAGAAACAATATTGACACAGTATTAAAATATCTCCCACAAGACACTTATTATTTACATCAGAAAAAAGTAAATTAATAGTGTAGAAACCTGACAGACACTTCCTTAGCCAAATTAACTTTTATCACCACCAGTAACAGGACAAATCGGTACCACGTACCTCCTGATACAATGTACTGATAAGGACATAACATCACTTCGGTGGAATCTTTTCCAAAAATGTTTAATTCTCAATCTGATTATGAAAGAACATCAGACACACAAGTTAAAAAATAGTCTAACTAACCAGTACTCTTCAAAAATGTCACGGTTACAAAAGGCAAAGAGAATGAAGAACAAGCCCAGACTGAAGAAGATTAAACAGACATGACAATTAAACACACTGTGAAATTCTAGATAGGATCCTGGACCAAAACAAGGTCATTTAATGGACTATGATCAAAATGCAAATAAACTTACAGATGGTTAGTATTAACTCCTGATGTCTACATTTGTTCTACAAATATGAGCAAAAGCTGGGTGAATTCTATGTACTATTTCTGCAACTTTTGGTAGACCTAAGTTTGTTTTAAATAAAATTTAAAAATATAAAATAAAACAAAAGGTTCTGAATAATTTGACATAAAGTGCACTCCAATCTTTCTTTAAAAACTAACTCTAGTAGAAATAACAGCATTAATGTTCTGTACTAACATCAGAATACTAATCAGATAGTGATAGTCTTGCTTATGCTTTTTAATTTTTTTGATAAACAGTTCTATAGAGAGAACTCGGATTTGGAAGAAATCAGAGATTAAAAAAAATCTTCTACAAACAGAGAAACTGAATTATGTTTGTGTTAAACTAGCATGGAAATGAACTTTGGACTAAAGCAAGCATACAGGAGTAATTGGCTAAAAAACAAAAAGTCTTCAGATTTTGAATTACTACACGGGAATTTTTATTCCTCCATAATAAAAAATGCAAGGAATAAAAATTTGTGCTCATTTTCTTTAAAATTTCCATAAGAAAGTATAGTGCCATAAATATCCCTCTTACAATTTTTTTTCCTAAAAATCAAATTACAAAATTCTCATAAACCTTCACTTAAAAAATCAGTTACAAGTAAATATTCGTAACCTGTTTGTTTTTTTAACACTTATGGAGAGCTTAGTATACAGCAATATAGTACGCATTTTATACATATGGCCTCACTCAACCTCACAACTCAATGACATATAATACAATCATCACAAGTTTACTGAGAAGAAACTAAGGCACAAAGCAGTAAAGTTAACGCATCTAAGATCACAAATCTAGTTAGTTGGAGACTAGGAAACAGAGAACCAATTTGTCTCCAAGATCCTGAGTTTTAACTAATTTTATACTTTTCCAAATTATATTACTTTGATTACCAATATTTGTTTTTAAAATACTTGGAATGTGATAAAATGCTAGAATAAATGCTTTAAGTAGAACTGAAATTTTCTCCTATATGTTTTGCCATTTCTACCAACCCAGGAAAGTCTGCCAAGGCAAAAAGACTTAGAAATAAAGTATAGCAAAACTCAGTATCAGCACCATAAATAACCTAGAAACAGATGTTTCTACAGAACCTAAAAGGCCTATATCTAAAATCTGTTGAAATGGTAATTCAAAATTCTTCTCATCTTTAAAGGATCTCCAAAAAAGCAAGATGCAGAATTTTAATTTCTAGTTTATGTGTCACATGTATCTATTAACCTGCCTAACAAATATATAAGACAGCCTCTTAAATGTATAAAAATCTCATTAAAAGTTCAATGAGTTTAATTATCTTAATGTACTTTAAACATTATATTTAAGTCAATAAATATAAACATTAAATTAATAAACATTATATTAAGTCATCACTTATGAGCAATGTAAGAATAATGATCTAGCAGTAACAATTGGATTTTATTCTCTACTAATTCAGAGCTCAATTCTGCTACTTAGAGAACAGTCTTTCGTTTGTTAGCGTATATAATATTTTGTATGGCTGTTGTAGCTGTCCTAAATTTTAATGTATTTTAAAAATTATTTACAGATGGCTTTCATTATTTCTACTCAAATTCTTCTGTATATAAAAACAAGATCAAAGGAAGGTCATTCCCTTCCTCATTCCAATGAAATCTAATAAAAATCAATATAATATCTAATTGTGAGTATGATATGAGAAGCACTCAGTAGTTTATACAAGAACAAGATGCTTTCAAATTCCTTATCAACAAAGCGAGGAAGGTTTTTTAAAAGACTGGAGAATTATTTAATTATAAATAACACCTTTAATCTACTCTTATATAACTTGTCTGGCCATTGAGCCTGCAGTGACAGAAAGGAGTCATAGATGGTATCCTGAACTTCCAGGTTCATATCAGTCAGTAAACGATCAGAAATTAAGAAAGCCCAAGTTTGCCAAATACTCATGAGGCATTCAATACCTACACAGTAATGAAACTACAAACCAGGAAAATAAAGAATGCCCAACCTGATATGCTATACTAAATTTATATTCTGGGAAAAAAAAAAACAAACATTAATCCAGATATTTTACCAACCATTCACAGCTTTCACAGACAATCCTACTTTTCAAACATTTTAGAAATAAGATTTTATAGTCACGATCCAGGTCGTGAAAATGAAAATACTGCCAGAAAAGAAAATGGTGAAATGTTATGAAAGGAAAAGAACATCATTACCATCAAATCAACTTTAGAAATGTGATTTGACATAAAAGAGATACATGAAGTTTAGTTAATACCATGTGGGTTATCCATACAACTTTCTAAGTGAAAGTGAAGTCTCTCAGTTGTGTCTGACTCTTAGTGACCCCATGGACTGCAGCCCACCAGGCTCCTCCATCCATGGGATTTTCCAGCCAAGAGTACTGGAGTGGGGTGCCATTGCCTTCTCCAACAAGTTTCTAAAGGCCACCACAAATCTTGGATGAAGGCCTTGTAAGTGCCACTATTACCACAACTCAAGTTTTCAGTTTAGTCAGTGAGAAAACAACAAATGTGAATATAACTTCAAGAAATAAAATTCTTATATACCCCTTCACATGTTTAAATAAGGCACTTCTTTAAGTTTTATTCAGAATACCAGATTATAGTGTTTGAGTTGGAAAATCTTTTTCTATTCCTCCTTCAAAACTTGAATCAAGTCTGATAAATACAGACAGTACTTTAAAAATTCTGACTTCCTGCTGTTTTATGGTGGTCTATCATCAAAGTTATTCCCAAAAAAGCCAGAAAATACCTCAATCTACCAACACATCTTCAGGAACATCTCCAATATCCATTCTTTTCACCTCTTTGATAAATCTTTTAGTCTCCAAAAGACTTTCATTATTCTCAGAATTTGACATCTTTTTTTGGTACTACTTATTCCATTGCTGAAATAAATGGTTAACACATGAAATAGATAAATGGGAGTGCAAATGTCTATTGGGTCCTTTACTTTGTTAGCAATGTCAAGTTTTAACTCTAAAACCTAAGAAAAACAAAGTAAAGTAAGTAAAATGTCCTATGTTTTACTAACTGAAGCACAGAACAAATTCTGATTAGCGTCCCTATCTCTGAGTTCATGGAGTTAACTAGTTTTCTCTCTCCTATTACAGATTTCCCCTAGGAATATGCTAACTCATATGAGGCCCATCCTTAAGGTCTGCAAACCATTTACAACGACAGGGCCAATTAAATGAGGCTGCAAACATGTCAGCCTGTACTTTTCACAATATGTTCTTAAACTTCTGCCAGATGGTATATATACTTGGTATATACTTTCACATGACAACAATTATACTTTTATTTCTAATATAAATCAAATACTTAAGAGAAAACAAGGTGGTATAGCAGAAAAAGAACCGCTCACATAGAATAAATGAAGGGACGGGATGCACTTGAAGCCTGCCATCACTTAGCTATACGACCCAGAATATTCCTCACATGTAAAATGAAACAGATCAACATTTCCCAAAGTATGTTCCAAAAAACACAGGGTCTACAAGACACTAATAGGTGCTATATGTTCAAATGAGTCGGAGTCAAGAAATAAAACTGTCTTCCTTCTGCAGAATCTCTGTCTTCAATAAATTAAAATACAACGTCAGTCTCCAAGACGTATACAACAAAAAGCATTCTCCCCCAAATTCCAGGGCTCTAGAACATTTTTCTTTTTACTTGAAGAACCAGCATTCCCAAAACATTAGTTTTGAAACTTTTAAACTAGATTTCAAAATCCAGTTCAATGAATCTCTGAAATTTAGAAACCAGGTACTGACTCATTATCTTATTTAAAATAAACTGATTAATTCCATTCATTCTAAGCAGATAAGTCTTCAGTTCCATATGGGACTGAGTATGGAACAGATGGTCTTCAGGACGTTACGCCCGTCTAAAACAATCTTACAGCGAAAAAGTTTCAGAACCATTTCATTAGGGAAATGGTTTCATTTTTGGAGTATCAACAATCTGCCGCATGACACTACATTCCTTCTACATATTCCCTGCCCCCATTAAGAAAGAGGGAAGTACACTTTTAACAACTTTTATTTCCATGAGTTCCAGAACTCTGAAGCACGTCTCCAATAGTCAAGCTACAGTCCAAGCACCCTGGGATTCAGCAAAAGAATTCATTGCAATGCTTTCATTATAAATCACTTTTCTCTATGTATCTGGAATGGTGACACTAGATATACATTGTTCTTAAGAGAATTGAGAAGGGATTCACTCCTCCTGCATACGTTAATTCTCTAATGGAGCTCCAGGTGAGAAAGGTTACCAAAAAATGTCACAAAGGCGCAGCATCACTTGTTTCTAAGGCTGTAGTATGAAGAAAGTCTCTAAACACGTAGACAAGTTTGTAATTTCAATTTACAGTAGGTAAGAAAGGAATCATTCTTATCTGGCACAGTAAGAGCAGCAGCTACCGTTTACCGAACAAAGACGTGAACTTGCTGCACTACACTGTCTCCTTTAATCCTCCCAGTAACAGTGCAAGGGCAGCTAGTACTCCCATTTAACAGGTACAGAATTGTGGGCTTACAAGCACATTTACAAAGGTCAGACAATGAAGAGATAGCATCAACAAGATTAGACACCTGATCTGAGGCCAAGGATAATGCTCGTTAAACTCCACCTCATTATGCTCTATGCTCATTAGTCTACAGCCTAGATTAATCAACCTGTGTGAACAGAAGAACTGTCATGCACATCACACGCAGAATAACTAAGCATAATTTAACGTGGAATAAGTCAGAAGACGTACAAGATTTTAGGATATTTCTTCGGGGTACAAGACAAAACTGTTCAAGACCAAAATCATGTCTTTTTCCCTTTGCATCCTTAGTAATGTTTGCTCAGTGTGAACATATGTGTATAACAAGCATTTAATAAATATTTCATAAATAAATAAATCATCACAAATATCAAGAAAGAACAGAAATATGATAAATATAAGAAGACTTCTGGGCTAACAGACAATTGCTTAAATTGCTTATTTTTCTAAAATACTTCATACAGCTAAAAACTATCACCAGATCGTCCTCTTGCCTGACCATCCCTTTTACTGGCCTTTCTACTTTTGTCCGCCCCCCTTTTCATGTTTTGAACCTCTAACTCAACCATTTGTATTAACTGCATTTAAGTTATATATTCATAACACAACCAGGTTTTTGCTAAGCCGATGTGTTCACTTTTTTTTTTTTTTTTTTGCATATGGATCAATTTCTTAACAAGCTAACTGAAGCTACTGGCAGATTCTCATGAGCTAAGAATCTGAATGTAACTAGAGACATACCTAAACTTTTATATAAAGAAAAAACAAAGTGAGTCTGTTAGCCTATCTATTTCAGAAGGGTAACCTCACTGATAATTTTCTCTTTTTCAATGCAACTGCTTCAAGGATTGGGAAGAGTGGCAAATTTAGGCTCTTGAAAGCATATCAATAAGCAAAATGTCTAGAAATGCAATCAATTGTACAAGATGTGAAAATTACTGTACAAGATGTGAAAATTACTGACTTTTAGCAGCTTTGGCTATTTCATATTACTGGAAAGTGAAATTATGGAACATGTGAATAAGATTTGTACTATGTTACTATTAAATGATAAATTACTACTATATCCTTTAAGATCTACTTTAAGATAAGATATCCTTTAAGATATCCTTTACAGTTAACTACAATTTTAAAAAATTCCAATTGTTTTCTATAGTTCCACTGTTATAAGTGAATCAGGAAAATATAAAAATTAAGGAAAGCAGCTTTACTATAAGACATGTGAATTAAAAGAATAACTAATGCAACTGTCTAAGACTTAAAAATAATACTCTTCTAGGTTAATGAGCAAAAAAGACTAGTAAATCTTTTTTTTCAACTTAATATTAAAATGTTCATGTAAATTAATAATTTTTATTCCAATAATAATCATACAATGTGAACATAAGCCATCACTGTACAAAATTAAAGATCTGAGTCACAAAGTGCTATTATAATTGGATTAGAGTTTTCTATTTTGAAAAGTACTGTAATTTGATCACATGAAACAAAAAATAATCTGAAGTATCAATAGCTTATAAGCTTGTATTTAAAGCTCACTGAGATCAATACAAGGCTACCCATCTGATCTATTAAAATGTTTGTCATAAAACTACCTCTATATCAATTTATTTTTCAGAAATTGGATTCCACTTAAGCAGATTTTCTAATTAAAGGCTTATTCTTCAGCAAAAACTTGGAAAACTTAAATAATTTTGAGCAGAAAATGCTTTCAAATGTATTAAGAAAAAAACAAAATTAAGATTGAGAGGATCATTTGAAATACCAGTCACTGTACCACTCAATAATGAAGAACCATCAGGAAGTGTATAAGGCCAAAGAGCTCCATACTCATACGCTAAAGACTGCTTTTTTTGTGGCCTGCACTTGTGCTTTTTTTTTCAAATTTTAAACTTTTTATTAGTGAAAGTGAAGTCACTCAGTCGTGTCCAACTCTTGCGACTCCATGGACTGTAGCCCACCAGGTTCCTCCATCCATGGGATTCTCCAGGCAAGAATACTGGAGTGGGTTGCCATTTCCCTCTCCAGGGGATCTTCCCTACCCAGGGTTCGAACCCAGGTCTCCTACACTGCAGGCAGATTCTTTATAATCTAAGCCACCAGGGAAGCCCTTTTATTGGTATAGCTAATTAACAATGTTGTGGTAGTTTCCGGTGAACAGCAAAGGGATTCAGCCATACATATACATGTATCCATTCTCTCCCCAAACACCCCTCACATCCAGGCTGGCACATTACATTGAGTAGAGTTCCATGTGCTATACAATAGGTCCCTGTTGGTTATCCATTTTAAATATAGCAGTGTGTGCATGACCTGCCCAAACTCCCTAACTATCTCTTCCCCCAGGCAATCATAAGCTCCTGTTCTAACTCTGGGTCTCTTTCTGTTTTGTAAATAAGTTCATTTGTATCAATTCTTTTTAGATTCCAGGTATAAGGGATGTCATAGGATATTTCTCCTTCTCTGACTTACTTCACTTGTTATGATGACACTCCCTAGGTCCAAAGTAGTATTAAGTATCAATACTACTGGCCCTCCCCATCTGTGGATCCCACGTCCTTGGATTCAACCCACCAGAGAATGGCCGAATCCATGGATATGGAACCCACAAAGACAAAGAGCCAGAGTGGTACATGCTCTGGAATCAAATCACCTAATGGAATACTAGCTCCATCACTTAGTAGTTATGTGACCAACTTCCTTGACAATATTTTACCTGTAGTAGTATGTCAGCCAATAATATAGTGAAAGAAATTTTAGAATCATCTGTCATACAATCCTCAGGTCCCCTATGAATTTATCATCAACCTTATACAAATTTACCAAAAAAAAAAAAAAACTTACAGAAGTTGCTACTTCATATATTCTTTACCTTCAGTAATATTAAACATACTTGATACTGGGGCTTCCTAGGTGGCTCTGGTGGTAACGAACCCACCTGCCAATGCCAGAGACATGAGACGGGTTTGATCCCTGGATGGGCTGATCCCCTGGAGGAGGGAATGGCAACCCACTCCAATAATTCTTGCTGAGAGAATCCCATGGACAGAGGAGCCTGGCAGGCTACAGTCCACAGGGTCGCAGAGTTGGATAAGACTGAAGCACCTGAGCACACACCCAAGTATGCTTGTTCCTAAAAGGACTGGGAAGAGGGGATATATGTATACTTACAGCTCATTCACACTGCTCTACGGCAGAAACCAAGACAACATAGTAAAGCAATATCCCCCATTTAAAAATAAATTTTAAAAAAGGACTGGGATGCAGTTTAATATTTGGTTTATTACTATGGGATTCAAGAATGGAGGCAGAAAACTAGTTAAGATACCTAGCTTGGACTCTCCCTACACCTCCTCATTCTAGATCTACCCTTCCTCCCTAGAATCTCAAAACAGGTAAATTCCTAATAAGATATATATCCAGTTGTACAAACATAAATCCTGATGTCACATAGGAGGATAACTGGTAAGTAATGTTTGATAGATCCCGAAAGAAGAGAATAACACAGTGAAAATGAAGAACAGCTTAGGAATCAGTGAAATCCCTTATGTTAAGATTCTATGATATCATGGAATATCCACCAAAGACAAAAGATAAGGCTCCATGCTTGACTCTGGAAGAGAAGTTAAGATCAACTGTAAGTGATCAAGCCTTTTAAAACAGGACAAGAAGGAAAGACTCAGACATGTGATGGCTCATTAGCACCTGATCAGCAGACAGCACTGGAGCCAAAACCAGAGATTTACTCAATTCACCTCATCACCTTGCACCCCAAACAATACAGTTGAAAAAACAAAATTCAAGCAAAAAAGGTTAACTAAAAAGTAGCATTTTTTCCAAAATAAATTTAATAAGGTAAGTTTCACTGAATCAGTTCAGTTCAGTTACTCAGTCGTGTCTGACTCTTTGTGACCCCATGGACTGCAGCACGCCAGGCTTCCCTGTCCATCACCAGCTCCTGGAGCTTACTCAAACTCCTGTCCATCGAGTTGGTGAAGCCATCCAATCATCTGAACCTCTGTTGTCCCCTTTTCTCCTCCCGCCTTGAATCTTCCCCAGCATCAGGGTCTTTTCCAAAGAGTCAGTTCTTCACATCAGGTGCCCGAAGTATTGGGAGTTTCAGCTTGAGAATCAATCCTTCCAACACCATCTCTCAAAGTAAATTTTAAAATAGGAGAGTATTTCCCTCAATAAAGAATCCTAGTCATTGTTGAAAATAGCACACCAGAAGGACACAACCAAGAAAACAAAACTACATTAAAAGCATAAGCAAATACCTCCTTATGAAAGAAGGTGGTTGTATTATCTATTCCTAAAATAGAGATTCAAAACATCTAAAATGAGAAATCAGCTTTGATACAATTATTTGATTCACTGCATTGAAAAGATGATAAAAATATTTTAAAGAAAAAACTGAGGGGGAAATATTATAACAAAATATCCAAATAAGTAGGTTATCTACACAATACCTTAAACTGATAGGTAACTGACATGCCATTTATTCATCAACAATTTCACTAATATAAATATAAAATTATATAAAAATATATACAGTATATGATAGATATTTTATAATATACAAAATTAATATAAAATATAAAAATCATTGATAATTACTTAAATCATAGCATGTATTAGGGACTTTTTAGTACTGAAAATATTCTCTGTAATATCTGTCTGTAGAGGCCTAACATTTATTTATAGCACATTCTGAATTTCTTACAGAACACTCTGACTAGGAAAATGTGAAGCACTTCCCTTATTTGAGAATGGGAAAAAAAAGCAACATAGAGCAGCATATTAAACAGTCCATGGTTAAATGATACAATGGTGGCAAATACAACTAAAAATACCATCTCTTTATACTTATCCATAGCTCAGTAATTATCACCATTTGGAATTTATTCAGGTTCATGCTTCCTTAAAATAATACACAAAACATAACCTAACTTTCAACTAGTGAACATTCAATACAGTATCAAATTTCTCTGGGGTTTTCTTAAAATTTCCAGCTCCGACTTTGCTGTCAGGTTATGAACTGCTACTTTCTTACTGTCATCCTACATGCGCCCCTTCCCCTCCCCTCATCTCCTCTAAGATGACAGAGCTGGTAAAAGTCCAAAAAAGGACCAGAGATACCATGCAAGAGGAGGAAACAAACAAAACAAAAAAAAAAACCCACAGAGCTTTATTTTATGATGGCAATTTCAAGCAGTTTCGGAAGCCAGAGCTGTGTTCTTAAATGATTAAGTTACCCACTCTGGATACGTGGAGTGTTACCGTGTGTGGACTGGGTCCTTACCTTCTTAGCTTTCCTAATGAGGCCAAGGTCACTGGTTCAAACCATTATCTCAGATTGCAACCACAAAGAGAATGTGCCTCTATCTTCATCAGTGATGGAAAGGGAATTACTGAACTTCTCATACCCCATTAAGAAAGGAAGCAACGAGACATCCAAAGTAAGGATGTGTTTCCTAAAACACAGCATTGATCAGGCCACTACATGAACACAAGAAGGGCCCTCCATTCCAAGCCCAATTAAGTCCAAACTTGGCAACCCTGCCTTTCAGGCTTTCCAAAGTTAGCCTCATCTGCCATGTTCTTGTATACAGACACTATCTCCTACCAACTTAGACTATGTCCTGTGTTCTTTTCTATAAAACACTCTCATACCATGAACCTTTTGGGCTGTTTTCTCTGCTAATGCGACTTGTATTACAATGCCCACAGCTATCAAAGTTCTCTCAAAAGCATGTGATCTTTACATTCTATCTCTCACCACTGCTTTAATAATATCTCTCAGGACACACTATATCCTACCTTGTCATACTTTTCCCATTTACTGGTTTTCTATCTCAAGTCATTCCCTAAAATGTTTCCAGAAGCTTGCAAAAATAGATGTAAATATTACAAGATAAAATAAATTATAAATGGGTAAAAAAACTAACACAAAGGACCAAAAATAGGAGAAGAGTAATATATATTGAATCTGTTACCTGTTATCTCTTCCTTTCATGTATGTGTGTGTGTGTGTATATATTTATTTATTCTTAAATTCAACTTCAGGCTCTCCTTAAGGATATAAATAGTGCTATGTATATACACGTAAATAAATTACATCCTTTCAAATACCCAGGAGATTCTGTAATCTAAGGACTATTTTAAAGTGTCCTCTTAAAAAAGCATATACCTTTGTACGTGTGAAGTCGCTCAGTCGTGCCTGACTCTGCGACCCCACGGACTGTAGCCTACCAGGCTCTTCCATCCCTGGGATTTTCCAGGCAAGAGTACTGGAGTGGGTTGCCATTTCCTTCTCCAGAGGATCTTCCTGACCCAGGGATCAAACCCAGGTCTCCCGCATTGTAGGCAGACGCTCTACCATCTCAGCCACCTTGTATACCCACACATATATGTGCATATTCCCAAATTTTTGAAATGGCAAACGAAAATGAAAAAAGGCACTAACATACAAAGGAATAAGTTTTGTGGCACTTTAGATGTCAATAAAATAATCAAATTACATTTACTGTCAATGATAGCCTTAATGTTTTTGTCACTTTAAATAAATCTATACCATTTCCTTTTTGGTAGAGACTCTTGCCTGGAAAATTCCATGGATGGAGGAGCCTGGTGGGCTACAGGCCATAGGGTCACAAAGAGTCGGGACACGACTGAGCAACTTTTCACTCACTAGGAGTGCTCAGGGGATAGGAAGAAATAATTTCATCTCTTTCCAGTGGCTGGAAGAAACTGGCAATGGACTCTGGTTAGTACGCAAAGAAAGCACCTATGATCAATAATGTAAAGAACCCATCCTAGATATTTAGTTCAGTTACTTGGATTTCCTTCCACTACTAAATATATTTAGGACACATCTGCTTTGGATTACAAACACAGATAAAACCTATGGAGACATTAAACTGCCAAAATCGTACCTGAAGGTTAGAACCACTTATCCTTCAGATCTTTAAAACTGCAGCTATAAATCAATAGCTTTTCTGGAAAATCAGCGTTGTCTTTTTCCTTTTTGACATAAGAGAAATGAAACATTGCTTTGAGGGAGGAGAAGCTAGAAAAGTGAATACAGTATTTTTATAAGTTGAGAAATTTGCTAACCAAAGGGTTCCTGAACTGAATCATCTTACAATGAAAACCACAATCCCCCTAATTTCCTCCATTCATTAAGACTGCCTTAAGACAACTTTAAGACTGCTATGACTCAAGAGCACATAATCTATCTTAAATGGTTTTATTAAAATAAAACCACAAAAATAATACAAGAGTAAGGTTTTATTACTATCACCACTAGAAATATATCATACCCATATGATAGCAAAAATGTAATGCTAGATATCATTTCAACTGTACATCTATATGTTGTTTGACCAACTAGTCAATATGCGGCTTGTTGACATCGAGATATACACTAACCCTAATAACCAAAGAAATTAGGTAACTAGGAGAGCTGAGAGAGAATAAAGTCTCATCAACAGTGAGCAATTTTATAATCAATCCATCCATCTACAATTACTCAGAAAAAGAATACTCAGACACGTACACTGAGTACCAGGAGCTCCTCGTCTAGGTAGTAAATCAGTATTATAAAAATAATCTGGGCCACCTGGAAAAACAAGATGCTATCTCATCTGTCTTATCCCCAGGAAGCTCAGAGTACTCTTTACTCTATGGCTCCATGGATGAGAAAAGGCAATAGCATTCACCACGATCTAATCCTTAATAGAATCAAGCCACAGTGAATCTTCTCCCCAGTAAACACAAATACAGTTTTAAGCCACACAGCCAGTTTTAACATCAGTATGTTCACAAAAGAATATGAAAACCTTTAAAGACTCTCAGAACTAGCCTCTGATGACCCCTGAACTACAACAGATTTTGTATTTTCCCTTCTGTTTTTAATAACCCCAATCTTAAAAGGCCTCATCTCTTAATACTTTTTTACTCCCATTTAATATCCATATATAATCAATTAAACTTATTGCTAATTCTAATCACTGCCTCATATTTTTCATGATTCTTTGCCCTTAACAGAAACCATAACTTACTAGTTTAGTAACGAGTAACTACATTGACCATAAGCAAAACAGAGTGGTTAGGAATTTTAAACAAGTAATTAACTCAATGCTTACTACACTAACAAAGGAAACTCTTAATACAAACAAGTGGCATTTTGCCAGTTAAACGTTTATATTTTAAACAGCTGAAACTGCTAAGAACTTTCAAGGTAATACTTAGATATTCGAGAATCATTTATGCTAAAGAGTGAACCAGTCAAAAGGAGATGAAGAAAAATACTGACACAATGTAGAAATAAATGGGTTTAAGTTGGAGAACTCATCATAAACATACATAAACAAAACATATGTGCAAAAATAAACAGATGCTTGTTAAAAGCAGCAAGTAAGCACTGCTTTTTTGCTCATAAACACAAAAAAGTAATCAATCAATCCTCAATCAATTCTCTCTCAATCACCTCTACTAAAGGAGAAAATAGTGTTATCACATGATGTATCAAGAACTTATTTACCTTCAAATATGTCATAATAGTGTTTTTAAAAAGAAATTGTCCTTATGCCAACATTAAATTTTTTTTTCTTCACTTATTAAGCAGATTTTTACTGAGTACCTACTGTCAGATACCAACATATACTTTGCATATATAGTAGCAAACCAAAAACTTGTTTGTGAAGCTTAAAATCAAACAGATAATCATACACAAATTAAAGGCTGTACTAAGCACTATAATATAACAAGGAGATTTTAAACAGTGTTAACAAAGAATCTAAGTTTAGACTGGTGTATCAGAGAAGGCCTCTTAAGGTGACAGTGAGGCTTTAGGGAGGAAAGGAGGAAAGATGACATAGAACACGTTCTGACTAACAGAACAGCCCAAGCCAAAGCCTGGAGGAGAGAGCAAGGATGACAACCTGAGGATCTGAAAGGAGGCAGATGGGACTCAAAAAGTGAGGGGAAGGAGCATATGAAGCCAGAAGAGAGCAAAAGCAAAATGGAATCACCTTAAAAGAAATAGAAAGGCTTTAAGGATTTGGGACAAGTGAGTAACTGAAACAGATTTCCATTTTAAGAATGTCATTCTGACTACAAGACATAAAATCAGAGAAAGGCAAGAATGTATGCAGAAAGTTGGTGAAGAAGCAACTGCAGTACTTTTTAAGAGTTGAGTATGTTATCTTAGGCTAGACTTGTGGCAACAGAGATAGCGAAAGAAAAGATAAATTCAAGATATATTTAGAAAGTAATGGTCAGAATGTAGAGGGTGAGAGAAAGGAAACTATCAAGAAATAACTCAGGCTCCTAAAGTGAAGAACTAGAATGAGAAGTAACATTTATTAAAATGAGGGTGACTAATACATTTGAGAGGTCAAGTAATAAGGAGGTTAAGGTTAAGATCTGTTGAGACTGAGAGGCTGTGAGAACGCAAGTAGAGATAACATTAAGGCAAAGGACCACATCAGTCTAGAGCTAAGAAGAAAAGTGTGGTCTAGGGATATGCATTCAGAAGTTGAGAGCATACAGATCACATCTGAAGCCACAGAACAGCCAACTACCTAGGGAAAAGGGAGGGGATGGAAAGAGGACACAAACCCAAAGAACTCCAACGATGAGTCTGACAGAAGAGCTGAACTGAAAGTAAGAGAATGGGTGCTTCAAGGAAGGAAAACAAAGCTCAACTAGACCTAATGAGAGGTCCAGTAAGATTTTCGAGTCTAGCTGATAGGTAAGGAAGAAGTGAAGGGTTGGGGATGTGAGCCTAGGAAAAATGTCAACCTGGAATCCAAAACTCAGTACAGACAGATCACTCTTTTAAAATAACATAAACATCCTTTATCATTTTCCCCCTCGTGTCATTTCTTTTAATAAGCCACTAAAGCATATTCTTACCATGACATAGTCAACCCTAAAGGCACAGTGACACAGCAAAAATCAACCACTATGGCTCAGATAATGCCACACCAGAACAGGGCATGCTTTGCAGTTTCATATTTTTAAATTGAAGTTTCTAAACAAAAAATAAAATCGATTTGCTTTGCAATACTGAAGTGAAATGTTACAAAGACAGAATTTAGATTAGAAAATTAAAATGGTTTTCCTGAAAAGATAATTTTCATACAACTTTCCCCCCAAAATGTTAAAACTAATTCATCTAACATTTGTCTTACTGTATTTTCCAGGTACATCACTCTTATGACTCTGCCCACTTTTTTCCTCATCAAAGGGTCACAGGTAAATGTTGATATGTTTTAAGGCAATCCCATGATTTGTACTAAGACACAAATCAACAAGGCCTGCCTTCTTTCGGGTTTTCAGCCACTCTAATATTCCTTAGGGGCTTACCTCATGTTGGCTTTATGAGCAGTAGAAACAGCACCAGATTCTGAGTTGGAAAAACGACTTTTAATCCTTACTCTGCTTTACTGTTATGTGTGTAACCTTACACAACTCACTCGGTTTCTCTAATAAACCAAATAAGCTTCTGTTTATGAACCAGTAAATTAGAAAAAACTTAATTCACAAGGTTGTTTAGTGATTAAATGCGATAATAAGTATTAACTGAATCTAATCCTAACATTTTAAATCACTTCTGTGAACTAAAATACCAAGTTATATGCCATTCTTATTTCTGCTGAATATAAGCCAAGCAATTCCACTCAAAATTTATGTACTAATTACAGATCAAATCTTGGAGCATGAATCATTAAAATTAGCATCCTTCTTCAGATTTAATAGCATAGCATTCTACAACTGAAATAGACGTGTAGTTAAACACATTTATTTTACACTCCTTTCCTAAAAACCTCACTAAAAATGACAGAAAAGGAATTTTTAAGATATAAAAAGCCATGAGCCCACAAAAATTGAGAGAATGGGTGAAAAGACAATAGCAACAAAAATTTGGAAGCTGGAAAGCAGATGGTTGAGTGACAAATGACTTAGCAAACACTAGGAAATCAAATCTTTAGCAAACAGTGGGGAAAGCCAAGAACAAACCCAATTTAAACTGTAAAATCCCCAAAAGACTCAGGAATTGGCAGTACCACATACATCTGAAGTGGGATGTGGGGGAGAGAGAGTGCTAAAATAAGAAAGATTGTTTAAAAGTCTGTTTAAGAAGCAACCAGCCCCACAGATACCAACCACCCCTCCCCAACCCCAACAAAAAACTGAAAATATATTGTCTAGTGAATATAAAACACAAGATCCTGGGACTGAGAAAACGAGGCACAGCAATATGCAGGAGAGCATACCGAAAACAAGCTGACTGAGTGAAGAAACACATACGGAGGCGCCCGGACAGGTTACCATAGAGTGAAGCTAACAAAACCTCTCAGAATTTCAAATCAGCATTTTACTCCCCTACTCTCACACACAACCACCACCTAAGGAAAGGCTGTAACACAAAAGATAAAGACCAAACAAATAAAAACTATGAGAGTAAAAAATGGAGGACACAGATCACACATGGAGAAGAAACCCTAATGAAAAAAAAAAAAAAAAACAAAACTAACACTTATACTCAGCTAAGAGAAAGTACAATTGCTACTAGAACAGGATAGATACTATTCACAAGGACCAAAGACAAAAGCTCTTGGAAATTTAATATATGATAATTTATGATAATAGATGAAAACTCAACAGCAGTAGAGCAAAAGAAAAAGATGAAAAACAGCAAAGAAAATATGAGAAAGTCAGAAGATTGGTCAAGAAGGTCTATCATCCCAATAAAAGGAATTTGAGAAAGAAAAGAGAAATCAGAAAGAAATAATCAACAACCTCATTCAAGAAAAAGTCCCAAAAAGGCGTTTCCAGACTGAAAGGGCACACCAAGTATTCAGCACCCTGAATGAAAAGAAATCCACATAAGGAACCCTCACTGTTAAATTTCAGAAAGCTAAAAACAGATACACTCTTAAAAGCTTTCAGAGATTTAAAAAAATGAGAGAAGGGAAGAAAAGAGAATAAATAAGAGGACGGGTAAAAAGGAAAAACAAAACACACACAGGCCACATGTAATATCTGTAAGCCATCAGAACAGCTTCAAACTTCCCAAAAGCAACATGGAAGCTAGAAAGCTATGGAGCAAAATTACGAAATAATACACTTTCCAATCCAATATCCTTTACCTAACTGTATAAGGGTAATATAAAGCCATTTTAAAATACCGAGCAAGCCAAGGAAGAATACGACGTGGGTCACTGAAAAATGCAGCCCCAACCACAGCACCCCACAATGTTAGTAAGTCTAAAAGGCAATCAGTCCGGAATGAAGATCAGAGAAATATGAGAGACTTCCTCAGAAAGATAAAAGAGGTAACAATACCTGATATGTCTGAACATCTCCAGGGACATGTGATGAAACGCTGAGTCAGTGATTACTACAGAGAAAACTAAAGCGGCAGGGAGGAGTGGAGACAATGAATTCCAGCCAGATCAGCCTATGGAAAAGCTAACAGTCAACAAGTCACACTGAGAACTGCTTATCAGCTCTTAAGTCTCCTACATTTAAGTACACCCAGAAGATCAAGAATTGCCAGACATCTGAGGAGAGGCTCTATCACAAAAGGTTAAGCCCAAAACCCAAAAAAATGGGAAGAAAGGCAACCTGGAGGAAACAGATGATGACGGAGGAAAACTTGGGGTAAGGGAACCCACTACTAACATTTGTAAATGTTAAACAATACACAGAAATATACATACAAGTATACCATACATACTAGATGGCTGGGATAGGAGGAAGGCAAGTGCAGGACATTAGACAGGCTAGGAAAAGTTATATTTTACAAGAAAACTGAATAATCAACAGTGATGCAATCGTAACTATTAAGATGAAGGGGGGACCAGGAGGAAGTAGGACCAGCTGAGTAGATCATGACAAAGTTAATCTTCATTTTCTACCCAGGAAGTTACCAAAGCCAAAAACAAAAGCAAGTATTTTTATCTAACACATACAAAGCAAAGCTAAAGGAAATCAACTTTGAATATTCATTGGAAGGACTAATGCTGAAGCTCCAAGATTCTGGCCACCTGACGGGAAGAGCCAACTCATTGCAAAAGACCCTGATGCTGGGAAAAATCGAAGACAAAAGGAAAAGAGGGCAGCAGAGGATGAGATGGTTAGACAACAACACTGACTCAATGGACCGTAATTTGAGCAAACTCTGGGAGACAGTGAAGGACAGGGAAGTCTGATATGCTACAGTCCATGGGGTTGCAGAGAATAGGACACGACTTAGAAACTGAACAGTAATATAGAGCATATGAGTTAGAGACATTTCAAAGGACTTTCCAAATTCGTTTCATTCTTACAAAATCCTATGCGGTAGGTAGATACTATTCTCCCCACTTTCTAAAGTGAGCAAACTGAGGCACAGAGAGGTTAAGCAGCTGGTGAACAACAGAGAGGGTGGCTCAGACCTAAGCAGTCCACTCTCCTAACCACCTGGCTGCACTGCACGGCGAGTAGTAATACAGGGGGTTATTTAGAGACTAGGAGATAAATATCACAATCGTCATCTCCAAGAGGTGAAAGTAACTGCTTCCAGGGAAATAAAGAGGGCAGGAAGCTTTTGTTTGTTTTGATAAGCACGCAAACTATCTGGCTCTTTAAACTGGGCAGGTACAACATAAATAAAAATTAGATCTTATAATCTAGTATTTCACAGTTAAAGTATTTTATCTGATGCAACCATCCTAAGAAGTTGGCAAAAATGAGTATTACTCCTATTTGATAAGAAAACTCAAATTCCTCATTAATATCTATTTGAGGAACTACTCTATATACAGGTACTGTATTTAGAAGATAAATATCAATTCACCTTAAGGTATGAAATTCCTTTTCATTTTGTGTCATTAACTTATATGATCCTGCATCTCCAACAGTTTTGAACGATACAAAAGGCAAAGAAAGGTCTGCTCATTGATTCTTTCAAAAAACACTTAGCTCTTGCCCTTGAAGAATTCACGGTCTTGTGGGGAAAATGGGTAAACGTAAGTTTAATTGAATGTGCACAGTGCCTTGAATAGAGGACCACTAAAAAGGGCTAAGGCAAACATTTCTTGAAGAGAATGCTACAGAGGGAACATCTGAGCTGAGTCTTAAAGGATGAATGGAAGTTTGACCAATTTCACAGAAGAGGCTGTATTAACAATCACAAAACACTGAAAACATCAGTGTGAAATACCTGCATCTTCCCTGTGTTGTAACAGTAAGTTCACATTAGAGGCTAACCTAAAACATTACGTGTTTTGTTTGCTAGCCACCCAGTTGTGCCCAACTCTTTGCAACCCCGTGGATTGTAGCCCACCAGGCTCCTAGTCCACGGAATTCTCTAGGCAAGAATACGGGAGTGGGTAGCCATTCACTTCTCCAGGGGATCTTCCCAACCCAGGGACCAAACTCAGGACTCCTGCACTGCAGGCAGATTCTTTACCATCTGAGCCACCAGGGAAGACATTAAGACATTAAGACCTTTTTAATGAGATTTTTTTTTTAAAGATCATACATAATCTTAAGGCCTGATCATGTTTTCTAATCTTTATAGTCTGTGCCAGTAGCCAACACCAGTAGACACGTGTTACCAACATTTTAAAATTTACCGTGTCAATATTATTTCAAAAGATGACTAAAGAACAGCCAATCTTCATGTATCCTACCACCTAAAAGTTGTATTGCTAATGTGTTTTCTAAGTCATAACACCGACATTACAATGTATCCTTTTCTCCCATGAGATCCATAGGTGAAGCCCAGGAGACACAAAGGACACAGAAACTAACATGGGAAGAAAAAGGTAAAAACAATTTTTTAAATCATTATCACTTAACAATTTTTTTCCAAACTACAGTGATAATCTGCAGTAAAATGCCAAGAAAATAATACACAAATTTACCAGATCTGAACTTTACAGCTATTTTAGGGGTCATTTTGATATTACAGAATTTAAAGGATGTTAACAAAAGCTCAAATATGTGGTTAATTCAAAACAAGTACAGTCAACTCAAGTTACTGTACACCAATATTTAATTATATTTCTCAGTATCTGTTTTGCCCCTTTAATTTCAAACCATTTTACATAATTTGCCCCTAATTAGTCCTCATCTCAGCTGCTATATGGAAAAATTGATTCTGTTCTAATATCTTAAACTGGGACTCTAGCTCTATAGTTAAAAACCGAACTGTAAGTAGCAGCATCTGACTTTAATCGTCTGGAACACCATGTTATGGAAAGTTCTATCATGCCCTACCACCAGGAGGAGAAAACAAAAAGGAAAAAGTCATGCCAGGAGACCACAATGGTAATCAGTAAAAATCATGGCAGGTTTGAATTCAAAGTATGTGGTTTTCATTTGTGTATCCACCCATCTTTTACTTCTCTAAATTTAGCATCCACATAATATACCTGTTCTTATAGGGGTTTTACTCAGATCACACTCACTAGATTTAGAAAACCTGAGTATCTGAGGTAAGTTAATTATTTAAAATTATAGATGTGTATTAGCATGATTTGATAAATTTAAAGGTTTAGCAATAATTATAATACAACTATTAAGGAAACCAGCTCCTAAAAGAAGTCTCTCTTTTAAAGTATAGCCTTGTATACATGATACAGAATACATGTGGCTAGATAACAAGATTCTATATATGACTTAGAAAAATAAGAATCTTCAAAGGCAAGAATTTAAATTATTTCAATTAACCATGCCTTTACCTTATATCTTTTAAGTAATTTTAAAAAAAAAAAAAAAAAAAAAAGAAGGCCTCACTGAAACATTTGGCTTTTGTTTTTCTAAAATGGCAATTCTTTTGAAATATGCTCAATTTTTCCAAAGTAAAAATCACAGATATACATTTAGAATGTAAATGTTCCAACTGGCTTAATAAAAGTTCAATCACAAAAATCTCCAATACTAAAATATTTAAGTATCTTTCACATTTATTCAAAGTTCCACAGTGAAAATGAATAGCCTCTGTCAAAACTCCTTGATCAAAACTATTACTTTGATCAAGGTTAGTAAGGCAAATCTGTGAAAAGAACATTCCTTTAAAAATCGACTTAATTTAAAGCCATGTAATATCATGAGAGATTTCACAACTCTTCTAGCTGGCCAACTTCAAAGACACAATTTGATTCAAAAAATCACCATATTATTACCAATCCTATTAAGAAAACAATGGTCTAGTAATGTATTTTAGGCTTTCTGTATTTCTCTGGTCAGAGAAGAGAACAAGTGGAGTAGATTAGCAGGAGAACAAAGTCAGTTTCATGTCTCTAAAAATTCAACACTCCAAGACATTCTCTTTCTTTACTCTTTAAAACAGCTACCATCTTGATCTACTATGCAAAAGGAAAAACATACTGCATACTACTGTCAAAGATAAATTGGGCTGTTTTTAAGTGTATGCCCCTCCTTCCCCACAAAACACTTTACCATTCCTATTTCTTTACGGCTCAGATAAAACCACCATTAAATAAGTACACAAAAGTCGGTCAATTAGTTTGAAAGCAACCTGTATAACCCAGCTTAGGTCACCTTTCCTATAATATCTGACTAGGAAAAGCAGTAACATGATCTTTTTCAGACTAATAGCAAACACAGTAGAACTTTGGGTCATCCAGTTCAGTGAAGGAGAAACAAATGTGGGAACCACAACCTCCCCTCCTGCCCCCAAGAGATGATCGTAACGATTTTAGTAAGTCAAAAGAAGATATGAACTATTAAGCTGGGTTAGCAAATATTAAGCTTCTGTTCATAATTAATTCTAAAAAACCATCTCGTAAATAACAAAATCGCTTGGGGCTCCCATACCTACTCTTAATGTTCAAAAACTATTTTGTCAAGTGTTGTTTACGTTTTACTTGGACCACTTCCTAAGCAGTTTGAAACCATTCCATCACACTCCTGCTCTAGAAAACTTACCAGAAAAATGCTCGTTCACCTCTAAAGAGGAAAAAAGTAGATAATGCTTTTAGACTAACCCTGTGCATATGCAGTGACTAAATAGAGGAACTCTTGAATCTGTTGAATGCCTGCAGAAACACGGCGTGAGCTTACCTCTCATCCTCGCCATCCACCAGGGGTGTCGTCAGCGGTAGCACCTTCAACGGGAAAAGAGAAGCAGAGGCTGCAAGGCTGCTGCTACTGCCATCTGAAACTGCTGACACTCCCCCACTGTCACCACTGATGGTCTGAGGTAAGCCAACTAAGGAGGGTTCCACTGGGCGCCTGGCATCTTCGATTTGGCTTCCAATTGCCTGAGCTAATGATTGTGCGGAGAATTGAACAGAACTGAGTGGTAGCTGTTGCGCCAAAGGCAAATTTATATTAGATGCTAGCAAGGGAGGCTGACTGACACTTTGAACCAAATTACCATTCTGAGTGGCGGGGGCTTGTGCTATATTCTGTGACGGAACCAAGTTTGTCGGGGCAGAAGGCAGTCCAGAAGGACCAGCTGAACTAACCTGATTTGTAACAGAAATACTACTAGCAGAGGGCAAAGGACTAACTGCAGGCAACTGCTTCGAAACCACTCCTGGAGCTACCGACTCGACCCCCTGTGGCTGGGGAGGCACAGGTAACAGGGTACTCTGGGGTGCAATGACCAGTTGCTGAGGAAGGCTTGAAGCGCTGGGCTGAACTCCCTGATGAAGGATCGCAGCTGGAGCAGGTGGCACTATCTGTGAAGACGGAGGAGCACCTTGCTGGATAACTGAAGGTGTGACTTGGGTGGAGGGCTGCTGCAGTGCCGATGGTAGGCTTGTCTGTTGACCAATATTTGCGATTTGACTGCCGGGAGGTACCGCAGCTACTGTCGTGTGAGCCTTGCCAACAGGTTGGCCAGCTGCCCCTGCAGGTTGTGCCTGGACTGCCGCGGGCTGCACTGGGAGCTGGATGCTCTGTGGCTGAGCCATAGGAATCACCGTGGCTCCCACGGCCACCCCTGCAGAAGTGGGCTGTCCAGAGGATACCGCTGTTTGGAGAAGCGGTGAGGGCTGAACATACTCGGAGGCTGGGTTCGGAGTTACTGATGTACCGTGGCTTGGGGCCATTGGAGTGGCCACAGCTGGCGCCGGCTGGCCATATTGTACCTGTTGGGGTGGCGCCCCTGACAGGGGAGCTTGCACTGGGGGGGCCGCCTGGGAATAGGGCAGTTGGGGTTGAGCCAGGCTGGCGATGGAAGGCTGCTGACCTAAAGCCGAAGTGACGCCCACCACGCCAACAGGTGACGGCTGAATACCGGCTTGCAGAGGTACTGGTGGAAGACCTGGCTTCGGCTGATAGCCCAGTTCTTGAGACGGTAACTGAACCTGCGAGATCTGCGACTGAGAAATACTCTGAGGGATGCTAACTGCTGAAATGCCCTGTGGAGCGGTGCTGCTGAAGTCCATCTGCGGAAGGGCCACCCCTGGAAGGGTCGGGGGCGGCTGCGGCTGCACCGGCGGGGCCGCCAGGGTGCCCATCTCTCCGCTGCCCACACTCTCCGTGTAGTGACTCAGTGTGCTGACGCTGCTGCTCACAGAGCTCCCACTCGTGCTCTCCCTCTCGGAAGTCGCTTCGGTCGTGTTCTGTCTTACACTTTCCACCACCTTATTTACCACCACCCCTTCGGTGGCAGGTACGGCGGCGTTTTCTTTTTCATAGAACTCAGTGCAAGTCCATCGACCTTTTTTGAAAGGCTCAGAAGTAGAATCTAACTTCACGACTCTGAACCTGGACGTGTTAACGGTTGGCTGTTGTTGCTGACTCGAAACGGCCCCCACTGTCATGCCCACTGCTGCACTGGCAGCGCTGTTAAAGGCCGCGGAGGAAGCAATCGTACCATTGCCCATGCCACTCAAGATATTCACATTAACCCCGCTGCTCACTGCAGGCCCGACACTCATACTAGCAGCACTGGGGATAGTGCTCACACTTATATTAGCGTTACCAAGCATGCTGCTGGTCACAGCAGGATTAAAACTACCCACAGCAGTGATGTTAACGTTATTCATCGTATTGGTGCCCGTAACAGAATTTATACCTAGGCTGCCGGTAGTACTCGGAGCACGGATACTAGTCATGACAGATGCCGGCGAGCCACTCGATGATACAGCAGAAGTTGGTGCCACTGGCATAACACCGTCAGAGCTTCCCGCGGCCGAGAGTTTTCTGGACACTGGGCTTGAGGGCGGCCCTCCAGGGATGGATGTACTGGCCACACCGGCATGAGATGGATGGTGGTGCCCGTGGTGCAGGTGGTGGCCATGAATGGGATGGTGGTGATGGAGGGGGTGTGGATGAGCACTCCCATTGATCACAACGTTCTGTTGTGGAAGGTGAGGCAAATGAGGCTGAGGAAGGTGGGGCTGGTTAGGAGAGACCGCCCCAGGTGTCTCGGCTTCCTGGAAGTTATTGAGAGTCTCTTCCGAGGAGCTGCGTTCAGGCTCCCCTAAGTCCGTAGCCCTGGAAAGCGACACATCAAGGATCTCGGAAGACGACAGATCTTCCGTATGAGACTCATCCAAGTCGTCGTAGCTCTCCGTGTCCTCTGCGATGCTGTTGTTCGAGCTGATGCTAGCGGAGATCTGAGCCGGGGTCACGCTCGTTATCTGGAAGCCACTTTTCTTTTTCATCTGCGTTCCGCCTGGCGCAAGAGGCTGTGCCTGCAGCTGAGCCTGCGAAAGGAGGTTCAGGCTTTGTGGAGGCGGAGGCTGTGGTCCCGACAGAGAAGATGCTGCAGGAGGCAGCGGCTGGAGCAGCGACGGAGGCGGAAAATCCTCGGCAGATGGGGCACTACTACCGACGCCGGTACCTGCTGCACCGAGAGCTGAGGCGCTGCCCCCGCCGCTGCCCCTTCGAGGGAACATTGCCGGGTGCGCCATCTTCCTAGCACTCATGTCTGCAGCGGCCGCGGCCGCCGTGGACTCGGGCGGCTGGTGCATTGTGTTGGGTACCGGGGCGGGGGGCGGAGAAGGCGAGTGCAATTTCCTTCTGCACCGTAATCTTTGTATTCAAGACGCCGAGGAGGAAAACGGGACCTGACGCTCCGCCCGGCGCGATTCCCCCACCTCCTCCTCCTCCTCCTCAGCCGCAGGCGCCGGCCGTTCCTGCCTTCGAGGGCGAGCTTCGGGAAGGGAGGATGGACGAGGGTGAACGGGGCGGCCAGGGACCCGAAGGGGGGCACCCCTTCAGTCCTTCGCCATCCACTTTCCCCTCTGGCCTCACACCCCCTTTATACTCCGCTTCACGTGGGGTGCGGGGCGGGAGGGAGGGGGTGGGGAGGGGAGCGGGGAGGCGAGGGGAGGGGGGTGGGAAAAGCCAAGAAATGCCCACCTTCTCCGGACAACTCCGGAGCCACCTCTGCCCCTCCTCCCGTCGGCGGCGGCGGCGGCCGCTGCAAAAAGCCTCCCGGTCGCCCTGCACGAAGGCGGCGCCGAGCGAGTGTCGCCTTCCCCTCGCCGCCCCCCAGCGCCGCCGCGGCTGCCGGCGGCGAGCCCCGAGCTCAGTCAGTGTCGCTCAAACCTCCGCTCCCGGCCCCGCCGGCCCGGCTCGGGCCTCCTCCCCCCACGGCCCCGCGGACCCTTTCAAACCCCCTGGGCTCGCGGCGGCTGCTGCTGCTCCGTAAGGAAACGCTGGCCGCGACTGGGGCCGGCGCGGCGAGGCTCGGGCGGCGGGGCGCCCGGTACGGTGAGCCCAGCAACGGGGCGCGGGCGGGCGCGCAGAGACGCCGGGTCCTCGCGGAGCACGGCCGGGGCGCGGCGGCGGCGGTGGCAGCGGGAGCCCAGGGACCGCTCCATCACTGGCAGCCATGGAGCCCGAGCATTTTCCTCCCTCCGGGCAGGCGCCTCAGCTCGGCACACGTCCTCGGGGAGGAAGGGGCCGGCGCCCGAGCCTCCCCGGAGGGCGGCGGGACGTGCGCTGAGGAGCGCCGGCGGTGGTGCGAGCCGCTTCGTCCTTGTCCTCCGCAGCCGGTTGGTCCTCTCAGCCCCGCTGCTCCCGCGGCCCGGGCGGGAGGGGGCCGCAGGCGACGGCGACTCCTCTCTCGGCGGCGTTGGTGGCCAGACGGGGCTGGTGCAGCGACTGCAGCCGACGCCGTTCAAAGGAACGAGAGGTGGGGTTTGGTCGGTGTCGGCGAACGGGGCGGGTGAGTGGGTGGGTGCCGAGGGAGGGCGGCGGGCGAGGAGGGGGCTGTGGTGGTTGTTACTAGTGCTCTTCTCCGGCTCCGCCGTATCCCCCGGTCTCTCGCGGCATCGGGAGAGGAGGGACCAGCGCCCGAGCGCAGGAGGAGGAGGAGGGGCGACCGCGGGCGAGAGGAGGCGGAGGCGGTGGCAGCGGCGGCGGCGGCGGCGGCGGCGGCGGCGGGAGGGGGGCCGGCTGAGGAGAAGGAGGGAAGATGGCGTCTGCGCATGCGCCCCGGCGCCGCAGACATAAAGCCGGGTCTGGCGGTAGAAGGAGGCGGCGGCGGCGGCGGCGGCGGCGGCGGGTCTTCGGGCCTCGCCGAGCGCCGGGTGTCCCGGCGGAAATTGCCGAAGGTTGACTGAGGCGCCGGCGGTGGGGGGGGGGTGGGGAATTTCGGCCGCGGGGGAGAGAATCCGGGTCGGCCCATGGGGGGGTGGGGCGGGGCGCGGAGCGCGCGCGCCTGTTAGGCGTGTCCGCTCCTTTTTCCACACGCGGCCGGCGCGCGCGCGGGCACGCGGCGGGCGGAGGGGCCCGCGGAGGCCGCCGGGTTCCCGGGACTCGGGTGTCCGCGCCCCGGGTGGTGTGTCCCCCGCCGGCCCCCGCCTGTGGAATGGGTAATGAGGCTTTTCTCCGCAGCAAAAGCATCACGAGTTTCAGTTCCCAGGAGTCCGCCGCCGCCACGACATGAGTCAGGCGTTCCTCCTAGGCGCGCGGCTGGGCCCTTCTCTTCGCCTCGCCGCACCTGGGCTTGCCCCCCGGGCCGCGCCGCCCTCGCCGGCTCCGAGGGTACCCCCGAGCCTCGGGGTCCGCGGAAGGCCGGTGGCTACTCGCGAGCGGCGCCCCCTTTTGTGCTGCGCGGTGGCAGCTGCCATGCGGTCCCCTCGACCCCTTCGACGGGCAGGGGCGAGCGAGCCGGCAGATGTTGCTGCTTTCTGCCCTCAACGGCCGAAAGGAGCTCATCTCCAGAAAGGGAGCGCTTGCAATCCGTCGTTACCTGGAGGGAAGCAGCCCGGCCCAGTGGGGGAAAAAAAAAAACTGACCTCAACAGGTGGAGCTAATCGCCCACAGGGATAGCTTTCCCTGTAATTGTCCAGGCTGTAGGCCGCATTGGTTTTGACTTGAAAGACAAAGTGGCCTGGTCATGGTGGCAACGTGAGGACAATGATCAATGAAGACCACCTTTGCGATTAGAAAAAGAACTGTCTGCAGTTCCAGTTTGGAAAAAAGAAAGGAAAAAAAAAAAAAAAAAAGACCTGCATAGTTCTACAGAAGCAGGGTTAGGTTTGATTGGAGGCAACTTAACTGGAAGTTGCTGCTCTGGCCATTACAAGTCAAAACGTTCTAGCCCTAAGCATATTTGACCACTAAACAAAATGTACTTCTCACCTAGGAACCAAGAAAACAAAAACACAGTATAGGAAACCTTAGAAATGTTTTTTTTCAACTTAGTGTTGAGGGACTAAACGTTTATGGTCAGACCTCTGATTCACTAAATCTCACAGCCAGATCTAGCAGTCCTATTTCAGAAGCTTGTTAAAAACATACATGGCAGGGTTTGAAAGATGCATAATAGTAGATTCAGCATGTTACCTTTTAGCTTTCTCTAAACTTGTCCCCTCTTTCCATCCCCTAAAAGGTTAGGAACCTCACCATTCTATTGCAGTATAGAGAAGCACATGCTCAGCACCCCTGTATAGCTTGTACCAGTTTTGATATATTGCTTTTTCTGTGCTCTCCTTCACTAAATTCAGAAGTAGGACTACGTGTTTTTAAGGAGTTCTGGGGTCAGTAGGAAGTGCACGCCTGCTCAGAGGCAGCAGACTTTGTGATCGCATGGACTGGAGCCTGTCAGGCTCCTCTGTCCATGGAATTTAACAGGCAAGACTACTGGAGTGGGTTGCCATTTCCTTCTCCAGGGGATCTTCCCCACACAGGGATCAAACCCCCAAGTCTGTTGCATTGGCAGGCAGACTGTGCCATTAACCACTGTGCAACCCAGAGGACATAGGTACAAAGTTCAGTTCAGTCGCTCAGTCGTGTCTGACTCTTTGTGACCCCATGAATCGCAGCATGCCAGGCCTCCCTGTCCATCACCAACTCCCAGAGTTCACTCCAACTCATGTCTATCAAGTCAGTGATGACATCCAGCCATCTCATCCTCTGTCGTCCCCTTCTCCTCCTGCCCCCAATCCCTCCCAGCATCAGAGTCTTTGCCAGTGAGTCAACTCTTCACATGAGGTGGCCAAAGTATTGGAGTTTCAGCTTCAGCATCAGTCCTTCCAATGAACACCCAGTGCTGATCTCCTGTAGAATGGACTGGTTGGATCTCCTTGCAGTCCAAGGGACTCTCAAGAGTCTTCTCCAACACCACAGTTCAAAAGCATCGATTCTTCAGCATTCAGCTTTCTTCACAGTCCCAACTCTCACATCCATATATGACCACTGGAAAAACCATAGCCTTGACTAGATGGACCTTTGTTGGCAAAGTAATGTCTCTGCTTTTGAATATGCTATCTAGGTTGGTCATAACTTTCCTTCCAAGGAGTAAGTGTCTTTTAATTTCATGGCTGCAATCACCATCTGCAGTGATTTTGGAGCCAAAAAAATAAAGTCTGACGCTGTTTCCACTGTTTCCCCATCTATTTGCCATGAAGTGATGGGACCAAATGCCATGATCTTCGTTTTCTGAATGTTGAGCTTTAAGCCAACTTTTTCACTCTCCTCTTTCACTTTCATCAAGAAGCTTTTTAGTTCCTCCTCACTTTCTGCCATGAGGGTGGTGTCATCTGCATAATAGCGTTTTGCCAAGAGAAGGCACTGGTCATAGCAAACACCCTCTTCCAGCAATACAAGAGAAGACTGTACACATGGACATTACCAGATGGTGAACACCAAAATCAGATTGATTATATTCTTTGCAGCCAAAGATGGAGAAGCTCTATACAGTCAGCAAAAATAAGACCAGGAGCAGACTGTGGCTCAGACCATGAACTTCTTATTGCTAAATTCAGACTTAAAGAAAGTAGGGAAAACCACTAGACCATTCAGGTATGACCTAAATCAAATCCCTAATGATTATACAGTGGAAGAGAGAAATAGATTTAAGGGCCTAGACCTGATAGATAGAGTGCCTGATGAACTATGGAATGAGGTTTGTGACACTGTACAGGAGACAGCGATCAAGACCATCCCCATGGAAAAGAAATGCAAAAAAGCAAAATGGCTGTCTGAGGAGGCCTTACAAATAGCTGTGAAAAGAAGAGAAGCGAAAAGCAAAGGAGAAAAGGAAAGATATAGGCATCTGAATGCAGAGTTCCAGAGAATAGCAAGAAGAGATAAGAAAGCCTTCTTCAGCGATCGGTGCAAAGAAATAGAGGAAAACAACAGAATGGGAAAGACTAGAAATCTCTTCAAGGAAATTAGAGATACCAAGGGAACATTTCATGCAAAGATGGGCTTGATAAAGGACAGAAATGGTCTGGACCTAACAGAAGCAAAAGATATTAAGAAGAGATGGCAAGAATACACACAAGAACTGTACAAAAAAGATCTTCACGACCCAGATAATCATGATGGTGTGATCACTCATCTAGAGCCAGACATCCTGGAATGTGAAGTCAAGTGGGCCTTGGAAAGCATCACTAGGAACAAAGCTAGTGGAGGTGATGGAATTCCAGTGGAGCTGTTTCGAATCCTGAAAGATGATGCTGTGAAAGTGCTGTACTCAATATGCCAGCAAATTTGGAAAACTCAGCAGTGGCCACAGGACTGGAAAAGGTCAGTTTTCATCCCAATCCCAAAGAAAGGCAATGCCAAAGAATGCTCAAACTACCACACAATTGCACTCATCTCACACACTAGCAAAGTAATGCTCAAAATTCTCCAAGCCAGGCTTCAGCAATATGTGTACCGTGAACTTCCAGATGTTCAAGCTGGTTTTAGAAAAGGCAGAGGAACCAGAGATCAAATTGCCAACATCACTGGATCATCGAAAAAGCAAGAGAGTTCCAGAAAAACATCTATTTCTGCATTATTGACTATGCCAAAGTCTTTGACTGTGTGGATCACAATAAACTGGAAAATTCTTCAAGAAATGGGCATACCAGACCACCTGACCTGCCTCTTGAAAAACCTATGTGCAGGTCAGGAAGCAACAGTTAGAAATGGACATGGAACAACAGACTGGTTCCAAATAGGAAAAGGAGTACGTCAAGGCTGTATATTGTCACCCTGCTTATTTAACTTATTTGCAGAGTACATCATGAGAAACGCTGGGCTGGAAGAAACACAAGCTGGAATCAAGATTGCTGGGAGAAATATCAATAACCTCATGTACAAGGTAGGTGGTCACAAGTACTGAAAGGGAGATGGTAGTAAAAATCAAGTTCACTTGAAAACATCAGACTTGTTTTATGATATTCATGAATTGATAGGTGAATAATTGGATTTTTTACATAACTGTGGCCATTTTTTTACATAACTATGGCCATTGAAGATGGGAGGAGAAGGGGATGACAGAGGATGAGATGGTGGGATGGCATCACTGACTCAATGGACATGAGTTTGAGTAAACTCTGGGAGTTGGTGATGGACAGGGAGGCCTGGCGTGCTGCAGTTCATAGGGTCACAAAGAGTCGGACACGACTGAGCAACTGAACTGACTCACTGACTGATGGCCATTTACAAAAATAATTATTGTTTTAAGGCTACAACAGCCTTTGCTTTAAGAGATACACCCAATTAATGGCCACCATTCATTGCTGAAATGAAACTCTGACATGCTTTTTAAATAGTTTTTGAACGGAAAATAGGAAGTAAGTATCCCAGAAAACTGAAAGTGCAGTGGAATATAGTGGGGCTAAATGTGTCTCTGAGCTACTATGTGAAAGAAAATACTCACAGTCCCTCACAAGTTGGCTTTTAGGTCAAAGTTTTAAATTACCCCCAAACAACAACTTAACATGCCTGGGGTCACCTAAATACCCACCATGATTGTGCTGATAGAGTTTGAAGCAGAAGAAACACACAATCAAGTCTTTCAAAGTTGGACAGAATGACTCATTGAGCTAACCGTGTAAAAGCAGATATTTCTAATAACTAGTAATAATGAATATTGTTATTTTGGTGCTCTTTTGATATTGGGGGTGCATGGGTGGGTGTATTATTTTTTTTAGAAGAAACTTGTTTTCGTTTTTCCAGGATAACAGTAAGACCTAAGAAAATACGGTCTTTCGAAACACGTTTCACTTTTATCTGCCGTTTCACCCTCAAATTCCTGGTGAGGCAGCCTCAAGTCCCACTGAGATATGACGAGCAAGTCTGCAAATATGGAAAACCTGAGTTTGAGAAATGTCTCTCTCTTTCTCCAGTAGCCAGCATTTCTATGACCAGTGATACATAAATATGAGTCCCTAAAAACAAACAGAAGCCCTTGAACCAACCTGGTGGTGTTACCATGTTCCCACCTTTCAATTTGAAAAGTCTGGATTTTTTTTACATTATTATCAAATGCCCACTGCTGTGTGGAATGAAGTCATTAACACTCCTTCGAATCCAGTACTTGGACTTATCCTTTGTCTTTTGAAAGCCTACATTTCACCTATTTACATTCTGAAGGTATAATTCTGAAAGGGAAAGGGAATTCCCTCAGTCTTTTCCGACTCTTCGCGACCCCATGGACAGCAGCCTACCAGGCTCCTCCATCCATGGGATTTTCCAGGCAAGAGTACTGGAGTGGGGTGCCATCGCCTTCTCCGAAGTAGTTCTGAATTACTCTCTATTGTTCATATTAGTCCCAGGTGCAGTGTTCACCTAAATCTCGTTATCATAACATTGCAAACAAGCACATAAATTTCACTATGTCAAGAGTTTTTGGTGGGCTTCCCAGGTGGCACTAGTGGTAAAGAACCTGCCTGCCAATGCAGGAGATTGGATTCCATTCCTGGGTTGGGAAGATCCCCTGGAGGAGGGCATGGCAACCTACTCCAGTATTCTTGCCTGGAGAATCCCAGAATTTTTTCTACCATAAAATAGAAAATTTCCTGACCATTATAACTTAATTCACCTATTTGTGAGAACTGTGAAATAGATGGGCATTTAAAACCAAGTAACGGACCCTCTTGCACTGAAACTGTGGAGCCCTCATGCCCTAGAGCCTGTGCTCCTCAATAAGAGAAGCCACCACGATGAGAAGCCTGCACACCGCAAGAAAGAGTAGCCCCCTCTCACAACTAGAGAAAGCCGGCGCAAAGCAAGAAAGACCCAGCGCAGCCAAAAATAAATACATTAAAATAAATTAAGTTAAAAAATAAAACCAAGAAGGGACTTCCCTGGCAGTCCAGTGGTTGAGACTTCACCTTCCAATGCAAGGGGTGCAGGTTCGATTCCTGGTCAGGGAACTAAGAGCCCACATGCAAGGAAACTATATGCTGCATGCACAGCCAAAAAAAAATTTTTTTTTAATAAAATAAAACCAAGTAATTCTCCAAAAGAAGTGCCCTTGAGGAACAGGAAGAGAATACTTGCACTCAGAATGGCTGTGAGTGCAGAGATAAATACTAAAGAGGAACGGGAGCAGAAAATACACCATTGATCCACTCCAGTAATTATTCTGGCTAACCAGGGCTTCAGTCATGCTGTAGTTATGTGTAACTTTTAAATGTCATCTTAAAAAAGTCAAATTTTTTAGTAATGAGTTATAAACATGAAAAAAAGTCATACATTTTTACATATGAAATTTATGCATGGGGATAGTACAGCATGTTTATTAAATCAGTTTGCTCTCTAGAAAATTGTTAATATGAGACCAGAAGTCATATGTGCTCTTTGACTTTTGCAAATTGCACAAAATACTTATTTTGAAACTTTTCATTCACATTTCATTGAGTGTAGCTTAACTTATAACTGATTCAATTTTGTAGCACTTGTTAAACTTTTAATATAAATATGTTTCTGGTCAGCTAAACAATTTTATATCCTCAAAGGAGACATGATTATTTTTTTTTAAAGTATAGAAATTTGAATTTATGGTTCAGCGGGCACACTGATATACATTAGCTCGTTAAATTCTACCCTTTGAGGGAGAAGGTTTTATCATTCTCATTTTAGAAGTAAGTGATCACAGAGAGATTAAATAACTTGTCCAAGGTTTATGCCTAAATCTGGGTACTCAGGTCCCTCATTGCAGATTGCATGCCTCTGTGCTGAGGATTTTCCTGCAAACACAGTATGACCTCTAGAGACTAATATTTTTCAAAGCTCTTTTGGAAATTAATTAGTGTTCTTTTAATGCTTTTGAATGCCAAGGAAGATAATTCAGCATACACACTAATTGCACACAGCATTTCTTCTACATGAAGGGGATGAAAGACTTCTTCCCTGTTTGAAGCAACATAAATGATACAGACGCTTCCACAGTCAGTCTTCTCTAAGGAATGTGTTAATTTGGAGAATTTCCTCACAGTTAAAATAAATTAAAAAAAAAAAGATTTCTAACTTCTGCTGCAGAACTAAGTAACATTAAAAAAAAAGAAATAATTTAACTTCGTTTTTTTTTCTGTTTATAATCAAATAACCCTCCAAATCTCCCCAGATGATAGCTAATATTTATTTAATGACTACTCTCTACCACACATTTTCTAACTGCTTTAAGTGTTTTATCTCTAATTCTCACAACTGTATAATGTACGAGCTGTGATTACCCCATTTTGCAAATGAGGAAAATGGGGTTCAGAGAGTTTGTGGTCTTAAAATTTAGCAAATGTGGGGCTAAGATAGAAATTCCTGCAGTGTAACCTTCTCTTCCTTCAGGGCTGCATCTGAGACACATTGTTAAATCAGGTTTCTGCCAACTCTAGCTCCCAAGTTAAATTTCCACAGAATACTCATGTTTTAATTTGTCCAAAGACTCTGGGAACACCATTTTCTCCTGATGTAGAAACATTCTAGGAAAGAATGTACATTTTAGAATCTCTACTACAGCTGCCTAGGAATTGGACATAAATGAACAGAACCACGGCTTGATAAGTTGGATGATCCTTCACTGATCAAAAACAGATGTCAAATGCTTGGGGGGGGGAAAGGCATTAATCACACATAATTGGGGAACACTGTCTATGCAGGACAAGATAAATGTTTTCCCATCCCAGCAATTAGTGTTCATTGAACATGAGAGCCTATAAAATAGAGACAATAATAACCTAGTCTTTCCAACACGTTCTAAGGACCAATTTGTATTTGCACATGTTTTTGAATACTGAAGTTATTGAAATAAGCAAATTCATTATTTTTCTTTGTGTTACAATTCTGAGAAGACCTCTGTCCTTCCACCATATGTGAACCAAAACCAGGTCGAAAAGTACAAACAGATCATGGCAGCCAATATTTCTTAGTATTTAAAGATAAGGTCCACAAACACAGGTCTATTTCAAGTCTCAGAGCTCAAGGAAAAAAGAATTGCTCTTGAAGTCATTCCTGAGTGTGGAATTTTCCTTTGGTCATTCATTTTCTCCTACTCTCAATTATCTTTCAGGAGAAAAACAATAAAATAGTTTTCAGTAACTTATACTTAAATTGACATTCCCAGTTAATTTCATTGTGGAAGAAAACAGGAAATCAGTAGTCATAAAGGCCAAAATCTTGTCTGATTTTTATACCTTTGATGGAAAATAAAAGAAAATGTTGGATATGTGCAAGCTAAATTAGAATCAGAAGCACAAGATAAAATCCTTTTAAGTGTATGACCACTGACTGCTAAATGCAACTGTTTGCATAAGGTGTTTACAGAACCTTCCTATGTGAGTGATATAATTAGAACAATTAAATAGGAAAGGTTGGAATTTCAGAGAAAAACATGAGATAGGATTTAGAGAAAAGAGCCTAACAAAACTGATTTAATACATGCAATGTATACACACTTGTCAAATTCAAGAAAATTAAATGTATAGCTGACTCAGCCCCTTCATGAAGTTAAACATAAAGTTAATTGCAAGGATGCCAGCAAAGCTTTCCATCAAAAACTAGAAGTGAAGGTTCAGGTGCTTTCTTGCTCCAGTTATTTATAGACAGGAATGGGATCATGCCATAATGCCAACTCAGTGGTTTAACTTTGATGTTTTAAAGAGTTTCTAAACACCCCTTTTATCCAAGGCATAAGTAACACACACACAAAAAATAGTTGTTGGATTACAATGATTAAAATGTATATTGCGATAATACTGTATGGGATAGTACTGTTTTACCCCAGTGTTGATCCTAAATTACTTAATAAAAGAAAAACAGCATTTTGAAAAGAATACTTCCAGTGAAAAACATCTTGAAAAAGGATGTAAGTTCTCTTTATTCTGTCAAGCATATGATAGGAACTCAATAAGAACTTGTAAAGAATTTCTTAGATCCCACATTTTGCAATAATATTGTCAACATAATTTATCACATGAACTTTCATTACTGAACTTTTCACAGGATGTTTCTGCAGAACATCAGGTTCAGAAATTATGACAGTAAGAAACAAGCTCACTATTAAAATTTCAGTCAAGGGCATCCAATGGTATTACATTTCCTTCTCTGTTCTTTACTTGATCTCTGTAAAATCCTCCTTGCCCAAACTAAACTTATGATAATTTGCTGACTACTCCTTTTCATGGAATATCATGCCCAAAGCATTTTTTTTTTTTGTAAGAAGCAAAGTTCAGTGAAAATGGTAAGAAGATACAAGTTGAATCTGCATCTCCGTTTCTGATAGCTTTGCATTTGTTTAGGGATAGAGCATCACTGAAGCGACTTAGCAGCAGCAGCAGAGCATCATGTTAAATACTGTTGAGAACTGAGATCCTTACTCTCTGGATTCTGGAGATTCATTCCTTACATCCTGGCTTCAGGATATGGAGAATTTAGGTGCTTCTTCTCAGATGAGCTCCAGAACTACTATCTAGGAAACTTAACTTGGCATGACTCATCACAGATCTCACACAAAGACTACAGTGAATAATTTCAGATAAAATGATTAATTTTTAAAGCTTAGTTAACACATCTAAAAAACTTACTACCTGTTCATTGGTCAAAACTTCTATTTGGGGGACTTCCCTGGTGGTCTGGTGGTTAAGAATTTGCCTTGTAATGCTGCAGACTTGGATTCATCCCTAGTTGGGGAAACTAAGATCCCACGTGCCACGGAGCAACTAAACCCGTGCAATTACTGAAGCTATGCACCACAACTAGAGTCCATATGCCGCAACAAAATAGCCAACACGATGCAATGAAGATTCTGTGTGCTGCAACTGACCCAATGCAGACAAATAAATAAATAATAAAATAGTTTTTTTAAAAAAGAAAACCTTCCATTTTGAAGTATTAATACCAAATGAGGGTTCTGCTATTATTTTTGCATTTGCCGCCATATGAAACACTTTTTCCTTTTATTTATGATTGTGAAGTATAGCATGGCATACCACTCCCAAAATATGCTGCTTTGGTATATTAATATTTTGTGATGTAGGCACTTAAAAAACAGCAAGTGCAGGAAGAGGCTTTCTCTGAACTCCCCTTATCTGCCTAAAGACAGATCCTCCAGAAGGAATTCCATTGTCAAAAATCCCCTCCCCGGGAGTTTCTTTAATTCATTAACCAGGGAAGATGGACTTATCACAGGAGGAGAGTGGAAGTCAGCACCACACTCAGACAAAAGTTCTTCACAAGCTATCATACTTCCAATGTGTTCTTCTAAGGGTCCACTCATCTTTCCTAGAAGTCACTGACTCTGCCTTAAGAGATCTACATCCCCCCTACCCTTTCCTAGTAAGATGATATTTAATCTTGAATTTTAAGCCACCTGGGAGAGAAAAGGGAAGCTCTCCTTAGAACTAGAAATAGGAAATAATAAGATTGACTGAAGTTCAATATCATTAATTGAATATCTACTACCTGTTTTTTAAGGGACAAAATTGTCTAGGCGGTGCTCTTTTATGTATCAATAAGGGCACAAACAAAGGCCAGCCTTACCATGGACCCTCACCTCCAGCTCAAAGGTGTATTTATATAACTTTGTTGTAAACAAAGAGCAAATGGGAAGCAGCAGGAGAACAATTTGGTTCACGTTTCACCAAAGATATTTTTCTTCCAGGTTGAAGGTAACCAGAGACTTCTAAGTCATTGCAAACATGTCTTAATCCAGCAATTCCATATAGGCACCATATGAATCTTTGGAAATTAGATTAAAAAAATTCTAATGTAACACAATAGCAACATTATAGTTTAGAAACCATGATGCCTCACTGATGCATACATCTGCTGGGGAATGAGCATATGGTGGTGCCCAGAACAGAAGTAAAGAAAACCTGCAGTTATGGCTCTTTAGTATGATAATTGATTCTGAGTAAACGTATGAGTTTTGCTGCTTGTCTAATTTTCAGTTGTTGGGTTTTTGCTTTTGTTCATTTTTTTAATGGCAGATGTTCGGGAGGCAAAAAGCCTCTATGTTCCCGGTGTAACTGAATCTGGCAATATTACTAGTAAGACCAGGGAAATATACTAAACTTAGCAGAAAGCAGAGACAATAACAACATCCAAAAGTGTTCTTTGAGGCTGCTTATCCTCTGACAAATGACATGATAGCCAACAGCCAAGCACAGAAAGAAACTATGTCTGTATCTCATATGTTTAACATTAATCGATTTTATTCTATGGCAGCCCATTATCTATATGGTGACAGATAGAACATTCCATAAGCAGAAAAACTAGAAAGGGCGATTATATTTAAAAATAAAGAAAAACAATGTTATCGGCTTCACCTTTAAAGCACTGAAATGAAGTTTTTGATTCCTTTTTATGGCTAATATTCCATTGTGCATAAGTACCATATCTTCCTTATCCATTCATCTGTCAATGGACATGTAGGTTGCTAAAATGAAAATCTTGAAACATGAACTTGAGTCCCATTTTCAACAGGGAAACGGGATGAGAGCAGAACCTGAAGTCTATTGCACAGATTAAAGTGCATTTTAATCAGTATTTCAGGGACAACCACCACCTGAGTATCTGCATATGCTTGTCCCCTGGGTAGTTTGCATTCTTCAACCATCTCAAACCTCCCAGTCAACCCCACTGGGTTCCCCCATCCCCACACTACAATGTGTGCGTGAGGGATGGCAAATCATTTGCAATTTGGTCTAGACCAAAAGAGAAAAAGTCTAGGCATGTAACTCTATTGAAGTGGACGTCTAAGTCTGCTATACTTTATCTACTATTTTGGAAGAATTCTGTCATTGCTTTCTTCTAATAGCAAAGATAATAAAAAAGCTATTGTTTCAGTGAGGTCTCTCAGCCCACAAACATTTATTAAGGACTTGCCTAAATTGTAAGTCATTTTAGTGTGGAACAGAAAAGGCATGTTTGTGCCTACATACCTCATAACAGAATATTCTAGAATGATTATAATATACATTTCAGTCAACTCTATCACACTTATACAACCAGCAGAAATATGATATAATCAAGTTATCAAAAAGTAAGGGGGAAAAAGAAGAAAAAAAGTAATAGAGTGAGTCGTGGAGCAAGAACTTATTTAAGGATACTGAGATCACATACAGAATTCTTCAAAGGCTGCATGAAAATAGAAATAACAGAATTCTTTGGTGCCTATGTGTGGTTGGAAAGCACCTGGGAGAGGTCTCTGGAAGAGTAAACAGATCTTTTTGTCTCTAAGGGACCCACCTTTGTCCCTGAATTGGCTGCCTAATTCTTATTTATCTGGGGTGAGGAGAGTAGGTAGACAGGAAGTCTCGTCTTCTTCAAAGAAAGAGGAAGCCCAGACATAACAGAACCTAAACTCCTGAACATCATTTTCTATCATTACTGTCTTCTGCTGAAACCTAAGCTGATTTCCTAATGGCAATAACCCTGATACAGAGTTGAGTGGTCTGAATGACAGATACAGTCAGAACTATATTATGGAGAGTCTGCCATCAAAAGTACATTAGGGGGAATTCCCTGGTGGTCCAGTGGTTAAGAATCTGCCTTCGAATGCAAGGGACAAAAGTTCAATCCCTGGTCCACAAAGATTCCACATGCCTCGCGGGGAACTAAGCCCACAGCTCCAACTACTGAAGCCCACACGCCCTAGAGCCGGTGCTCCAAAACAAGAGAAGCCGCCACAGCAAGAGGCCTGCGTGCCACAACTAGAGAACGCCCGAGCACAGCAACGAAGACCTAGAGCAGCCAAAAAAAAGAGTCGTTTGTTGTGTGTAATTATCCACTTTTCTTTATCCACTCATCTGTTTATGGACATTTAAGTTACTTACACCTCTTGGCTATTGTGAATAGTGCTGTAATGAACATGAGTATGCAGATATATCTTTGAGATCCTGCTTTGAATTCTTTTGGATATATGACCGGAAATGGGGTTGCTAGATCATATGGCAATTCTATTTTTAATTTGTGGAGGAACCGCCATATTGTTTTCCATAGTAGCCCTACCTCTGATCACAATGTATTTTTCATACGTTTTTTGCACATGATTTGTTAGTAGTCAGTTCAGAAAGTTTGCGTCTGAATTCGTAAATGAGATTGGCCCATTATTCTCTTTCCATAAATTGCCTTGTCTGGATTATTTCCAAAAACCAGCCTTTGTGTTATTGATCATCTATATTTCTATTCTTTTCTACTGTTTCCTTAATTTCCATAGTTAATTTCATTATTTTTCTTTTCTACTTTGTTTGACCCTGATTTTATGAATTGAACATGTAGCTCAAGCTGTCTTATATTTTAAATAAATTCATTTACACATATGCATTTCATTCTAATTACTATTTCCCTTCTAATTACCCCAAGTTTTGATATGTCGTTGCACATATAAAAATGTTATCATTTCCATTGTGATTTCCCCTTGAATCCATGAGTTCTGTAGAAGATTTTTTTTTTCAATTTGTAACCTCCAAATTCTGTTTTATAAGTAAAGAAACTAAAGTCCTGAAAAATTAAATGTCCTGATCAAAACTGTATCACTAATGCCTGGGCTGAAAACCAAATCTCCTGATTAATGCTCCACTTTGCTTTTCCAAATTTTTAATTCATATTCTTTACTCTATCAGAAAGCTTCTTGAAATTAAGCCAACATCTTTAACTCATATTACAAGTAGAAATCTACTTTTATATTAGCCTCATTCATTATACATTTTTAAAATATTTGCCTAAGCCTTTTTCTAAATATATTTAGACAATTTTCTTACCTTCTCCTCCAGCCAGGATTTATTAATTTCTAGCCACATCATTTGGCATAGTGCTTAGCACAATGTTAGACTTTCAATAAAAAGTTTATTTAGGGAACTTTTGTTTAATGAATGTTTAAAGAGTAGTATTAGTGCCATATCTGAGCTTTATTAAACATCAAATGACAAGGATGGAAGGATACTTTCCAGCTTACCATAACACAAGTCCAGTGAATTTATAATAAAACTGAAACAAAGAAACAAGAAGCCAGAATCACTGTTGAACTACAATTCCATGGTCAAAAAAGGGACAGTAGAAATATGTGAAAACATAAAAAATAAAGTATAAATGACAGTAACCAACTTTCATGAAACATCTGGGAGAAATAGATTTTATTACCTCTACTATATAAATGGGGAAATGGAGTTGCAGACAGTTTGGGTGACTTGCTCAGGTGACATAGCTACAAGTGACAACTTCGCATTGGAATGCAGTTGTCTCCACAGCCCATCCTCTTAGCAGTAAACCACAATTTTCTCCAAATCCTTTATCTGAACTCTTTCCTCCCAGCTGTAGCCCAGGTCCAGCCCACCCCCTTGGCTGTAATTGGGAAGTGAGAGATAGCTCTGAAGCAAAGGGAAAGGCTGGTAGTATCAGGATCAATCTCCAGTGAACACAAAATATTTTGTGAGAGGTTAAATATTACCCCCTTTTTTTTTTTGTCCTTGAGAATACTCTTTGGTGATGTCCAGGGGGAGGAATTGGACAGTTCTGCTGTTAACATCAATTCAATTCAATTCAGTCCCGCAGTCGTGTCTGACTCTTTCAGACCCCACAGCCTGCAGCATGCCAGGCTTGCCTGTCCATCACCAACTATCAGAGCTTGCTCAAACTCATGTCCATTGAGTTGGTGATGCCATCCAACCATCTCATCCTCTATCGTCCCCTTCTTCTTCTGCCTTCAACCATTCCCAGCTTCAGGGTCTTTTCCAATGAGCCAGTTCTTCACATCAGGTGACAAAAGTATTGGAGTTTCAGCTTCAGCATCAGTCCTTCCAATGACTATTCAGGACTGATTTCCTTTAGACTTGACTGGTTGGATCTCCTTGCAGTCCAAGGGACTCTCAAGAGTCTTCTCCAACACCACAGTTCAAAAGCATCAATTCTTTGGTGCTCAGCTTGCTTCGCAGTCCAACTCTCACATCCATACATGACTACTGGAAAAACAATAGCTTTGACTAGACAGACCTTTGTTGACAAAATAATGTCTCAGCTTTTGAATATGCTGTCTAGGTTTGTCATAGCTTTTCTTCCAAGGAGCAAGTGTCTTTTAATTTCGTGGCTGCAGTCACCATCTGCAGTGATTTTGGAGCCCGAGAAAATTAAGTCTGTCACTGTTTCCATTGTTTCCCCATCTATTTGTCATGAAGTGATGGGACTGGATGCCATGATCTTAGTTTTTTGAATGTTGAGTTTTAAGCCAGCTTTTTTACTCTCCTCTTTCACCTTCATCAAGAGGCTCTTCAGTTTCTCTTCACTTTCTGCCGTAAGGGTGATGTCATCTGCATATCTGAGGTTGTTGATATTTCTCCTGGCAATCTTGATTCCAGTTTGTGCTTCATCCAGCCTGGTATTTTGCATGATGTACTCTGCATAGAAGTTAAATAAACCTTGATGTACTCTTTTCCCAATTTGGAACCAGTCTGTTATTCCACACCTGGTTCTAACTGTTGCTTCTTGACCTGCATACAGATTTCTCAGGAGCCAGGTAAGGTGGTCTGATATTCCCATCTCTTTAAGAACTTCCTATTAGCGTAATGCTATTAACATACTGTCCACCTTTTTTTTCCTAAGTCCTTATAAAGCTCACATAGGAGATCTCATGTCAGAAGTTGCAGTGCTCTATTAAAAATATCATACTCAGGACTTCCCTGGTGGCCCAGTGATTAAGCATCCACCTGCCAATGCAGGAGACATGGGTTTGATCCCTAGTCCCTGAAGATACCACAGGTGTGGAGCTACTAAGCCTGTGCACCACAACTATTGAAGCCCATGAGCCTACAGCCAGTGCTCCACAACAAGAAAAGCCACTGCAATGAGAATTCTGTGCACTGCAACAAAAGTGGCCCCTGCTCACCACAACTAGAGAAAGCCCATGCAGCAACGAAGACCCAGCACAGCCAAAAATAAACAAATATACTTGTCAATTAAAAAAAAAAAAAAGAATACCATACTCACAAATAATGAGATCCTTTATGCATATTTTCTCTAGGCATCTTTTCAAAATGTAGGCATTTCCCTTTCATTATTTAATGTGTGCGTGCTAAGTCACTTGAATTCTGTCCAACTCTTTGTGACCCTGTGGCCTGTAGCCCACGAGGATCCTCTGTCCTTGGGATTCTCCAGACAAGAATCCTGGAGTGGATGCCATGCCCTCCTCCAGGAGATCCTCCCAACCCAGGGATTAAACCCACATTTTCTCTTATGTCTCTCCATTGGCAGGCAGGTTCTTTACCACTAGCACCACCTGGAAAGCCTTTATTATTTAATAAAACTACCTTAATTAACCTTACCAATATAATTTGGTGCTGCACAATAATAATTATTTTCCTGATAGTGTTGCAGGAAGGGGAACACCTTCCAGGGCCCGGAAGTGGGCTCTTGTCTAACACTCAGAAATGTATTGTCTGAGGAGACACATGTGCTGACAAAGCAAGAGGTTTTATTGGGAAGGGGCACCCAGATGGAGAGCAGTAGGGTAAGGGAACCCAGGAGGACTGCTCTGCCACAGTCCTGGCTTGCAGTCCTGGTTTTATGGTGATGGGGTTAGTTTCCAGGTTGTCTTTAGCCAATCATTCTGACTCAGAGTCCTTCCTGGTGGGGCATGCATCACTCAGCCAAGATGGATGCCAGAGAGAAGGATTCCGGGAGGTGACTGGACACATGGTGTCTCCTTTTGATCCTGAACTCTCCCTATGACCAGTGTGTTCTCTTGGCAAAACTCTGTTAGCTTTTTCCCTGCTTCATTCTGTACTCCAAGGCCAAATTTGCCTGTTACTCCAGGTATTTCTTGACTTCTACTTTTGCGTTCCAGTGCCCTGTAATGAAAAGGACATCTCCTTCAGGTGTTAGTTCTAGAAGGTCCTATAGGTCTTCATATAACCATTCAACTTCAGCTTCCTCAGAATGACTGGTCAGGGCATAGACTTAGATTATCGTGATATTGAATGGTTTGCCTTGGAAACGAACAGAGATCATTCTGTCATTTTTGAGATTGCATCCAAGTACTGCATTTCGGACTCTTTTGTTGACTATGATGACTACTCCATTTCTTCTAAGAGGTTCTTGCCCACAGTAGTAGATATAATGGTCATCTGAGTTAAATTCACCCATTCCAGTCCATTTTATTTTGCTGATTCCTAAAATGTTGATGTTCACTCTTGCCATGTCCTGTTTGACCACTTCCGATTTGCCTTGATTCATGGACCTAATATTCCAGCTTCCTATGCAATATTGCTCTTTACAGCATCAGACTTCACTTCCATCACCAGTCACATCCACAACTAGGTGTTGTTGCTTTGGCTCTGTCTGTTCATTCTTTCTGGAGTTTTTTCTCCACTGATCTCCAGTAGCATATTGGGCACCTACTGACCTGGGGAGTTCATCTTTCAGTGTCCTATCTTTTTGCCTTTTCATACTGTTCATGGGGTTCTCAAGGCAAGAATACTCAAGTGGTTTGCCATTCCCTTCTCCAGTGGACCACATTTTGTCAGAACTCTCCACCAAGACCCATCCGTCTTGGGTGGCCCTACATGGCATGGCTCATAGTTTCATTGAGTTAGACAAGGCTGTGGTACATGTGATCAGATTGGTTAGTTTTCTGTGATTGTGGTTTTTAGTCTGTCTGCCCTCTGATGGGGAAGTATAAGAGGCTTATGGAAGCTTCCTGATGGGAGAGACTGACTGAGGGGGAAACTGGGTCTTGTTCTGATGGGTGAGGCCATGCTCAATTCAGTTCAGTTCAGTTCAGTTGCTCAGTCATGTCCGACTCTTTGCGACCCCATGAATCTCAGCACGCCAGGCCTCCCTGTCCATCACTGACTCCCGGAATTCACTCAGACTCACGTCCATCGAGTCAGTGATGCCATCCAGCCATCTTATCCTCTGTCTTCCCCTTCTCCTCCTGCCCCCAGTCCCTCTCAGCATCAGAGTCTATTCCAATGAGTCAACTCTTCGCATGAGGTGGCCATGCTCAGTAAATCTTTAATCCAATTATCTGTTGATGAGTGGGGCTCTGTTCCCTCCCTGATATTTACATGGGGCCAAACTATGGTGAAGGTAATGAAGATAACGGCGACCTCCTTCAAAAGGTCCCACACAGGCACTGCTACACTCGGTGCCCTCAACCTCGCAGCAGGCCACCACCGACCCATGCCTCTGCCAGAGACTCCTGGATGCTCACAGGCGAGTCTGGGTCAGTCTCTTGTGGGGTCATTGCTCCTTTCTCCTGGGTCCTGGTGCACAAGGTTCTATCTGTACCCTCCAAGAGTCTGTCTCCCAGGCCTGTGTAAGTTCTGGCAGCTCTATGGTGGGGTTAATGGTGACCTCCTCCAAGAGGGCTTATGCCATACCCAGGTCTGCTGCACCCAAAGCCTCTACCCCTGCAGCAGTCTACTTCTGACCCATACCTCTGCAGGAGACACTCAAATACAGTTCTGTCTCAGTCTCTGTGGAGTCTCTGGGTCCTGGTGCACACAAAGTTTGAGCCCTCTGAGCATCTCTGAACACTTGCTCCTTGGAAGAAAAGTTATGACCAACCTAGACAGCCCATTAAAAAGCAGAGACACTACATTGCCAACAAAGATCCATCCTGTCAAAGGTATGGTTTTTCCAATAGTCATGTATGGATGTGAGAGTTGAACTATAAAGAAAGCTGAGCGCTGAAGAATTGATGCCTTTGAGTTGTGGTGTTGGAGAAGACTCTTGAGAGTCCCTTGGATGGCAAGGAGATCCAACCAGTCCATCCTAAAGGAAATCAGTCCTGAATAGTCATTGGAAGGACTGATGCTGAAGCTGAAACTCCAATACTTTGGCCACCCAATGTGAAGAACTGACTTATTGGAAAAGACCCTGATGCTGGGAAAGATTGAAGGCGGGAGGAGAAGGGGACAACAGAGGATGAGATGGTTGGATGGCATCACCGACTCAATGGACATGAGTTTGAGTTAGCTCTGGGAGTTGGTAATGGACAGGGAGGCCTGGCGTGCTGCAGTCCATGGGGTCGCAAAGAGTCAGACACAACGGAGTGACTGAACTGAACTGAACTGAACTGAACTCTCCCTGTTGGTGATGGCTTATTAGTTCTGTGTTCCTTACCAGGACTTCCTGTTGTAAAATGACTCATGCAAATGGTTACTAGGATGCCTGGCCAGGGTGGGCCGTTTCAGTCAGTGTGCGTCCCCTAACAATAATAGTATTACTGAAAGCTCAGCCTCTTTGTGCATCAGAGCAAATCAATTTCTGGAGACAGAGTTTTGGGTGAAGTGGAAAAAATAGCTCTTCTACTTTGCCAGGCAAAGGGAGATACATCAGGCTCCTGCCTCAGAAAACTATGTGTCCCAACCTGGGAGGATTTGAGGATGAGTTTAATAACAATGATTCATAAGTGGGGCCTCTGACAAGATTAGTGCGTGAGCAAGGCTGAAGCTGAAGCTCCAATACTTTGGCCACCTAATACGAAGACCCGACTCACTGGAAAAGACCCTGATGCTGGAAAAGATTTAAGGCAGGAGGAGAAGAGGACAACAGAGGATGAGAGGGTTTGATGGCATCATCGACTCAATGGACGTGAATTTGAGCAAGCTCCAGGAGATGGTGATGGACTGGGAAGCATGTTGTGCTGCAGGCAGTCCACGGGGTTGCCAGGAGTTGGACTTGACTGAGCGATTGAACAACAACAAGGGCTTGCACTCCCTCAATCTTGTCTCAGGTGGGGGGTCTCCCAATCTTGAACTTCTCTAGTCCCTTTAATCTTGCCTCAGATGGTTTCTTGGCTGCTCCTCCCCTGATTAGCAACTGTTAGAATCTGCCCTTTGGAAATTAGGGAAAGCAATGGCACCCCACTCCAGTACTCTTGCCTGGAGAATCCCATGGATGGATATTATATATAGTAGTATATATATTATATTATATATATACTATATATATTTAATATATATAGTATATTATATACTAGTATAATATTTATACTATCTTTTCATTATTTGATATGTTGATCAAAGTAACATCATTCTTATTTTACTAGTTTCTAATTTTTTTCTTGAACATTTTTCCCCTTTAGGATTTGAAAATTAGTAATAGGAACAATCATTCTTTCATCTTCAACTTTTAGATTGTTTATTTTTTCCCCCTTTGGCTTTGTGGTATCTCCTTGATCTCTATAATCATTATTTTTTATGCACTAGATGTGTGTGGTGATTACAAAGAATGCTTTATGACACAGAGAAATGCTCACAATATAAAGTTTCAAAAAAATAAGATAAAGCAGAACTCAAAATTGCAAGTACAGGGACTTCCTGGTTAAGAATCCGCCTTGCAGTGCAGGGCAGTGTGGGTTCAATCCCTGGTTGGGGAACTAAGATCTCACATGGCTGCAGAGAAACTAAGCCTGAGTCCACAGCTAGTGAGCTCGAGCCACAAGGAAGATCCTGCGTGCAGCAACTAAGTCCCAATGTAGCCAAATAAATAAATAAAATATTAAGAAGAATTCTAAGTACAGTGGGAACCCAAATGACTATTGAAACATGTTTTGTTTTACACTATCCCAAAATATTGACAGACATCACTCTGGGTAGTGAGATTATGAATAATTTAAAAAAAAAGATTTCTGTATATTTTTTATGTTTTCTGCAAAACATATATATTTTATGTATTTATCTGAATCAGAGCCAAAAGTTGGAAGTGAAGCCAAAGGGATGATTTTGTTGAAAGGTTCCTGCAGCTGCTAAAGGTTGTCCATCCACAAGAAGCCTTCCCTTCCAGCCCTGTCTTGAGGCACCTGTTTCTGGTTTTCTGGTGGGCAGCTGGTAGGTTTGGTGTGTAGAGAGCACGAGTGTAGGGGTTTGTGTGTGCAGGGGGGTACCGGGGGTGCACAGTAATCCCAGGGAGAGGTCCTGGGAGGCACCAGAGCTCTCTTAGTCTATGGTTAAAGGCAGTGCTATTTAGAATAGAATGGAAATAACATCTGGATCCACATGGAAGCTATCTGGTCCAGGTCACTCTCCACCTTAGATTCATTTTCCCAAACAAGTTTATTTGAGCAAGTTCTGGCCTTTTAAATCAGATTGGTAGTGTAATATCAGATATATTTTTCAGCCTCACTTTGCTTAATTTTCCCAATCATTAAGGGCTAAATAATAATATTATTATTTAGCAGAATATCTCCTGCTATCTCATTAAAGTGTCCTGAGGATTTAGCAATAAATGTCTCCTGTACACTTTTTTGGGCCACTTCATAGGCCACAGTCGCTCTTTGTAAAAAATTAAGTTGCAAAGACATATAGGTTAGAAAGGTGTGTGTGTGTGTGTGTGTGTGTGTGTGTGTGTGTGTGTGTGTAATACACTTTCCTTTTTCTTTTGCCTCTCCAGGCTTTATTCCACTATTCTTCCTTCTGTGAAATGAGACAGAATCACTGAAGGCCTATCGTGTCGAAAGGTTTGTTTAATGACTGTCCCATGTGAAAATATGCAGTGTTAACTGAGAAGCATGACTGATGTGACTGTGGAGGCCCATCAGACTGACTCATTTATCAAATCCTAAAGAGTTGTTTCATAGATTGGCTTTTCTAGTCATTTTTCAATAGAATTAAAGCCTGAGCAGTTATAAGAAAAACAAAGAACTCTTAGGGTTATTTTTTGGGGGGATAGGGTCATCTAACCATTTGGGAGCCCTGACATAATAATCTGTGATTTTTCCCCCAAGCTCATTTTTGTCACACAGAGTAAAAATGTGTGAGTGAACATAAAACAACAACAAATTCCCATGGCAAATAAACATAAAGGAAAGCCATTTTCAAGGGGCTGTTTTAGAGAGTTAATATATAGAGTGCAATTCTTGTCAATTGATCATATTCCGTTTTATTCAGCCTCAGGCTTTTGGTGAGCTTTTGGGTTAACAGACAGAAAATGAGATGATACAGTTCTGATAATATATCATTCTTGTATGAACCCCCTCATCATCATGTCTAAACTGGCAATCTCTTTAGTTGAGTTGGGCACAACTTATAGCTCCACACACCAATTACAAGGATATGAAATTAATGTAATGGTTCCTCCCTGGTGGTCCAGTGGCTAAGACTCTGTGCTTCCATTGCAGAAGGCCTGGGTGCAATTCCTGGTCAGGGAACCAGATCCCACAAATTGGAACTTAGAGTTTTCATGCCACAACTAGAGATCCCACATGCCACAAGGAAGATCGAAGACCCAGTGCAGCCAAATACATACATATATATTTTTTAATTAAAAAATAATATAAAATTAATAGAAGATATTTCATATGTGAGGTGGAGAGAGTAAAAAAAAGGGAAAGTGTTAGTTGCTCAGTTGTGTCTGACTCTTTGTGACCCCATGGACTGTAGCTAACCAGGCTCCTCTATCCATAGGATTTCCCAGGAAAGAATACAGGAGTGGGTTGCTGTTTTCCTTCTCCAGGGAACCTTCCCAACCCAGGGATCAAACCCTGGTCTCCTGCACTTTAGACAGATTCTTTACCTTCTGAGCCACTGGGGAGAGTCAAGACTGATAAAATAACAAGGTAATAGTTCAGATCTACAGTGTGTCCTGTTGGCCCTTTTCATTTGTACTCATCACATCTGATGTTTCCACATTGCTAACAGCACTGTGTCTTTCATGTGTGTAGTTTGAGGAGGGAGCAATGGATCTGTGCTGCTGTAGGCATGGGAGGTTGTGTTCTGATCACCAAGCTATGACCCAATAAAACCAGCATCTCAGGCAGGATCAGGACGGAGTTCTAATTCAACCTTCTGTCTTGAATCGCTCACCCATCAACACAGTTCAGTTCAGTTCAGTTCAGTCGCTCAGTCGTGTCCAACTCTGCCCTATCTGGGCTGTTTTGAAAGTCTGGCATGCTCACCAGAAACTGGCAGGAAGCCATTTTCTATGGATATGTTTGTTTGGTGTTTAAAACATGCAAAACGTAGCATCTTTGGTAAAGCAGAAGAATAATAATTTCTTATTCATAAATGATACTTTTCTGGACAAAAAAAGTTGATAAAAAACTCTGTTTGAAACTAGACTTTTTTCCAGTATAAATAAGAGTTCGATTATTTTTCTCACTCAAGTTTTGGGCTTGCGTCTCTCTTTTCAGACAGTTTTGTGTCTCATTTCTCGTACAGATTTCTATTGCCTTCATGGCTTTCACAGAGAATTTAATCCTTGGCAGTGAAAAGAAGGAATCCCAGGGGGCAAGTGGGGGGAGGTGGGAGGGACTAGCTAAGCTGAAGGAGTTCGATTTGAATTGAAAAATCCTTTAGTCATGCCAAAGATGTGAAATCATCAAAGACGGAAAGATCATACACAGTAAAAACAGGTAAACCTCTGCCTTGCAGGAAGCACATTCTCTTTTCATTGCTCAAAATTGTGATGTCAGTCTTGCAGCAGGTTATCCTTGAAAGAGAATATTACCCTCACCTTTTAGAAACCCTTTGCTACTTTACAGTGTGATTATATGTGCTAGAGAGTTGCAGTGATTGAATACAAATTAGCACATCTTTTTCAGGTTTAAGCTAAAATTGTTTTCCCCAGTACCTATGGATTCAGGATGTGAAAATATATTCTCAGTGGATCTCACTCAGATCTTATTTTCCACATGTATTTTCAGTTATCTTCTTCCTTGACTATACCAGGTAGAGTTCTTTGGTTGCAAGCAACAGTAATTGCCTCTGGTAAATCTAAGCAAGAAAGGAATTTATTGGGATTTCCCTGGTGGCCCAGTGGTTAAGACTCCATGCTTCCAATGCAGGGGGCATGGGTTCGATCCCTGGGCAGGGAAGTTCCATATGCTGAGTAGCAAGGTCAAAAAAAAAAAGGAAAGAAAGAAAGAAATTTATCAGGCTAAGTCGGGAAGCTGAAAGGATTGAAGAGAGAAGACTGAAGATCCAGTGTTGGAAGGGACTGAACCAAGCAGCTCACATGAGTCTCCACAGCAAGAAAGTCTCAACAGCTGCATCTAGAAGCAATGGTTCAGAGTCCAAAGAATCTGGCTTAACTAGGGTCACTCTTCTTTCCTTGGTTGGGGGAAGGCACCTCCCTTCTGAACAATAGTCCCACCAGATGGTATCCGAAGGGTAATCGCAAAGGGTAAATGGAGGATGCTATTACTGAAACAACGTGGACTGAAAGCTAAAAGAAATAAACCCCAAATAACAACAACGACAACAACAACAAAAAAACAAATGAGTACCATTCCCTCCCTTCCCATTGTATTCTTTTTCTTCTCCTTTTGTATGTTTTCCTCTCTCATTTCTCCTTTGTCTTCTCTGTCTTTCTTGTCTATTCCTTTTCCTTGCCCTTTAAAACTTGTTATCTTAGCTGGAACTTTTCTCACTGCTCTTGCTTCTTTAGCAGAGACCCTAACATAAAAATTGTATCACCCCCCAAATGGGAAGGAAATCCAATATACACATACATGTATATGTATATATCCCCTCTTTTTTTGATTTCTTAAATGAACAATGCAAAGAAGTTGAGTTAAAAGAATGGGAAGACTAGAGATCCCTTCAGGAAACTTGGACATATCAAGGGAACATTAAAAGGATGGGCATGATAGAGGACAGAAACAAGAAGGACCTAACAGAAGCAGAAGAAATTAAGAAGAATACACAGAAGAACTCTAACCAAAAAAAAAATCCTAATGACTTGGATAACCATGATGGTGTGGTCACTCACCTAGAGCCAGATATCCTGGAGTATGAAGTCAAATGGACCTTAGGAAGCATTATTACAAACAAAGCTAGTGGAGGTGATGGAATTCCAGCTGAGCTATTTCAAATCCTAAAAGATGATGCCGTTAAAGTACTTCACTCAATATGCCAGCAAATTTGGAAAAGTCAGCAGCGGCCATGGGACTAGAAACTGTTAGTTTTCATTCCAATCCCAAAGAAAGGCAGTGACAAAGAATGTTCTACTAAACAATTGTGCTCATTTCTCATGCTAACAAGTTTATGCTCAAAATCCTTCAATCTAAGTTTCAGCAGTGCATGAACCGAGAACTTCCAGCTGGGTTTAGAAAACGCAGAACCAGAGATCAAATAGCCAACATTCATTGGATCAAAGAAAAAGCAAGGAAAGTGACAGTGTGGATCACAACAAACTGTGGAAAATTCTTAAAGAGATGGGCATACCAGACCACCTGATCTGTCTCCTGAGAAATCTGTATGCAGGCCAAGAAGCAACAGTTAGAACCAGACATGGAACAACAGACTGGTTCCAAATTGGGAAAGGAGTACCTCAAGGCTTTATATTGTCACCCTGCTTATTTAACTTATATGCAGAGTACATCATGCAAAATTTTGGACTGGAAGACTCATAAGCTGGAATCAAGATTGCCAGGAGAACTAGCAACAACCTCAAATATGCAGATGACACTATTCTAATGGCCAAAATTGAAGAGCAACTAAAGAGCCTCTTGAAGAGGTAAAAGAGGAGAGTGAAAAAAATTGGCTTAAAACTAAGCCATCATTCAAAAAACTAAGATGGTGGCATCCAGTCCCATCACTTCACAGCAAATAGAAGGAGAAAAATTGGGAGCAGTGACAGATTTTATTTTCTTAGACTCCGAAATCATGGTGGACGGTGACTGCAGCCATGAAATTAAAAGACTCCTTGGAAGAAAAGCTTTGACAAACCTAGATACTGTGTTAAAAAATAGAAACATCACTTTGCCAGCAAAAGTCACAAAGCAAAGCTATGCTTTTTCCACTAGTTGTGTACAGATAGTGAGAGCTGGATCGTAAAGAAGGATGGGTACCAAAGAATAGATGCTTTTGAATTGTGATGCTGGAGAAGACTCTTGAGAGTCCCTTGGACTGCAAGGAGATCCAACCAGTCCATCCTAAAGGAAATCAGTCCTGAATTTTCATTGGAAGGACTGATGCTGATGCTCCAATGCTTTGGCCACCTGATGTGAAGAGCCAAATCATTGGAAAAGACCCTGATGCTGGGAAAAATTGAGGGCAAGAGAAGGGGACAACAGAGGATGAGATGATTAGATTGCCTGATCGACTCAATGAGCATGTATTTGAGCAAACTCTGAGAAATAGTGAAGGACAAGGACGCCAGGCATGCTGCAGTCCGTGGGGTTGTAAAGAGTCAGACATGACGTAGTGACTGAACAACAATAGCAACACCTCAAGGAGGGGAACTCTTAAGCATTTTCTGTAAAAAAAAATCTACAGCATCTGCCTTTAAAAATAAACTTCTCTTTACCTTGCTGTGGAATTTGGAAGAAAGGATAAGGGCTTCTTCAAAGATCTACTTTATTATTCTTCCGCAAGTTTTCTAAGACTTGTTTTTAATATATGCTGATTGCAGATGTTCTCTTTGGCCTCAGTAAATGCAGTCAAAACTAAGTGGCTGCATTTTAAAGACAAACTGGTTATATATATATACACACACACACATCTGTGTGTGTGTATGTATATGTAAAGTACAACATTAAAATTTTTTTTTTATCTATTTGGTGTGCCAGGTCTTATTTGCAGCACATGGAATCTTTAGCCGCACACGCAGTCTCAATTGTGGCATGTGATTATCTACTTCCCTGACGAGGGATTAAACCCAGGCCCCCTGCACTGGGAGCACAGAGTATTAGCCACTGGATAACCAGGGAACTTCCCCAAATTGTTATATTTTAAATTATCTCAATAAATTTTTCTAATACAAGATTATCAAATTATGTGACTTTAAGGACAGTATGTAAAATAATTATTTTTGGCCAAATTATGAATGAATTTTGCCTAAAGCTGAAAAATAATGATCTTATTGCTTCATAATAAATAACGATTTTTATCTAAGCACATAAGCTGAAGGAAGACATATTTTCAAAGTTTACTTTACATGTGATATTACACCTATAAAAAGTTAAGTAAGTGATATTTTCCCACATATCATGAAATAGAATATAATACCTATCAACCTCTTCAAGGAATCAGATTTCCCTAAAAGGCGTAATAGGATGAACTGAGCTCTGAGGAAACACAGAAAAGCTTCTAAATTCAGAAACAGTCAGGAGAGTTTCTTCTTTATTGTCTCTGTCCATTTTTACTGTCTGAAGTCATTATTCCTTTTCCTTTGTCCCTTTCTGGAAAGCAGGAAAAAACAGCGCTTCCTAGTAGCCCCCTAGGGAGACTTGGTTTAATTAAAGTCTGAAAAGCACATTTGAAAATGAGAAATATTAAACCAGAAATAATTTGTGAAGTGTTTTACCCCACTCTGTATATGACATGTAGTTGAAAAGGGGGAGGGAGTAGAATGAGAAAAGTAAAGAAATTGAGAAAATATTAAACCTAGTGTCAGTTATCAACCACAATCAGGAATAGGGGTTCCCTGGGCACCACTCAGTGGGAAAGCGTATGAGGCCTTGTTAGCCATTAGACTGTTGTCCTGGAAAATTCAAATTAAACATTCTTATAGACATTGCTATGGAAAAAGCACATGGTCATCACATGTAACGGAGAAGGCAATGGCGGCCCACTCCAGTACTCTTGCCTGGAAAATCCCATAGACGGAGGAGCCTGGTAGGCTGCAGTCCATGGGGTCACTAAGAGTCAGACACGACTGAGCGACTTCACTTTTCACTTTCACGCACTGGAGAAGGAAATGGCAACCCACTCCAGTGTTCTTGCCTGGAGAATCCCAAGGATCGGGGAGCCTGGTGGGCTGCCGTTTATGGGGTCGCACAGAGTCGGACACGACTGAAGCGACTTAGCAGCAGCAGCAGCAGCATCACATGTAATTGACTGAGTCCTGCAGGGATACCAATAAAACCATCATTAAACAAAAAGCTTTTGCACCCAAGTCATGTGCATGTGCGAGACGACATTGCATGCCAGTCAAGGCAAACTGATGAGGTCGTCTTCTTATGTCACCTGCTACATTTCTGGAAATACCTATTTCTTCTTATCCTCTTCTATAGGAGAGGCTACAAACTATTTCTTTGAAATCTGTATCTTGTGCTATTGTCATTTCATTTTTGTTTTCTCTTTTATTTTCTCCTTGTTTTCCATTCCACACTGGAAATTAAGCCTCAGAATTAATTTTTCAAGCATAATATTCATTAGTGAGATTACCACTTGAGAGCAGCCCAGTTTTTCAATATACCCATCAATCTGTTAATTGAAAAGTTGGCAACCATAGTGTTTGAAGCCATTGTAGTTTTGAATCCAAGGAAGATGTCATTATCTGATGAAATTTTGGAAGCATAACAGGTTGCTATTACTTCCATGTTTAATTGCTGGTATCCAGCGCATACTAGAGGGTCCCAGAGACTTGGTTCATGGGTACTTTTCTGGACTTGACCTTCTTGTTTTGAGAACAGTCCCACCCTGTAGTTGGCAACTTTGCCTTGGCAACATATCTTGTCCATCGTCTAGGACTGTTTCCATGAGATTTAGCAGGCGTGTATGTTTATTTCTATTTATTTATTGTGGCTGCACTGGATCTTCATTGCAGCATGCAGGCTCAGTAGTTATGGCACACAGGCTTAGTCGCCCTATAGCATGTAGGATCTTAGTTTCCTGACCAGAGATCGAACCCATATCCCCTAGATTGAAAGGCAGATTCTTTTTTTTTTTTTTAATTTTTATTTTTACTTTATTTTACTTTACAATACTGTATTGGTTTTGCCATACATTGACATGAATCCACCACGGGTGTACATGCGTTCCCAAACATGAACCCCCCTCCCACCTCCCTCCCCATAACATCTCTCTGGGTCATCACCGTGCACCAGCCCCAAGCATGCTGTATCCTGCGTCTGACATAGACTGGCGATTCGATTCTTACATGATAGTATACATGTTACAATGTGAAAGGCAGATTCTTAACCACAAGAACACCAGGGAAGTCTCCATGTACGTTTAAATTAACATAGATATTAATAAGCAAGAATGTATTTAGAAGTTAAGAGCGGTCATGAGTTAAAACTCAGTTTATAAGAAATTATCTAAAATAGAGATTCAGTGGTGCTCTAATTGTTCCTCAGGTGTCCTAAGCAATAGTATTTGGCTTGGAAGAGAAGGCATAGGAAAGATACAGAGAAGGTGAAACTACAGTGTACATTTTGGAAGTCTTTGTCTCATCTAAATGTCTTCTACTTTATCCTTCCTTCCAGCTAAGGGAATCAGAGTTTTCAAAACCTAACCTGAGAGTTTCCGGTTTTCTATTTTACATGAAAATATTCTCATCTCTCACTTCCTTACCTAAAAACCTAATACAGCTGGCAAGAAACAACCTTTCACGAATTATTTACCCTTTAAGAACAGAGAATATTCCTAGTCCATACAAAAGTACCCCTGATTTATCCTCATATGCCTTAGGGACATTGATAAAGTATTAGCAGATATCAGTAAAATATTGTTGGTGATGATAATAAATGATGAAATGCTGATGAATTTGCATAAGCTTCTGGATAGTCTATCTGAATTCAACTTGGAATGATGGTTAGAAAGAAGATAATATTATACATCTTCTTACTTTAAATCTGCAAAAGCATAAAGTGATTTATGCACTCATAAAATTTGAAATCTTGTGACCATTTGAAACAATGAAGAGCAATGAACAATATACACATATTATAATGCTGTTTATTTCCTGTATACAGCAGCAAACAAAAGTCTCTAAGAAAGTACTTAAATGTCATCAAAAATGACTTGTTGTGTTAGTGTTAGTTGCTCAGTCATTGTGACCCCATGGACTATAGCCTGCCAGGCTCCTCTGTCCTTGGGATTCTCCAGGCAAGATTACTGGAGCAGGTTGCCATTTCTTAGTGAGTCTCATACAAACGCAATTTTCATTCCTGTTCAAGGAACAGTTCTGTCTATGACTGTGAATTTGAAAATGATTGTGAAGTGGACAGAAGAGTATGATTTACCAAAGTCAAATAGCTTTATTTTCATTGGCTTAATCTTTATTTTTTTAATGAAGCCTCTCTCTCTCGCTAATGAAATAATTGACTCATTAATAAATTAGACAACTAGTTTAGAAAACTAGAAGCAAATGGTAACTTTTTTTTTTTTTCCATTTAAATTGTGCCGCAGGAAAGGGAAAAGAATCTCCCTGGTTTACAAAATAAATTTCTCCTTGATTCCCTGGAAAATACAAAGCTAGAAATAGGCAGTGTCAGGGGCAGCCAGAATTGGTGTGTCACAGAAACACAAAAATCCTGGCTTATATTTCTAGTTACAGCATTGACCTATCTCCCAAGAATCTCACCCTGCCTGACTCTGTCTCAATCGAATAGGGTTATTTTCCCTTGTTCAGATGTAGTGGTTTAAGCTTAAGTCCTGGAAGCACCGAAACAGGAACCATGGCAACCTTGAGCAATGACAAGATTAACATGTCTCAAACAAAAATGGCTCCTTCTTTCAGCTTTCAGCTCCTAGAGGAAATATTTACATCTTGGATTTTCACCCTATGAATGCAAATATCGTCCAGTTATTTACAGGGTGTAACGCATTTCTTTTCTATTGTTATTTCAACCAAAATAGGTTGTGGAATAGGAAAACACACAATTGCACAAGCAAGAGCAAGGAGGCAGAAAGGAGTGTGGTGTATTTCCCAAAGGATGAACACTGCAGGCCACACTTATAGTTTGCATAGACTTTGTATTGAACAGTGATAGAACTTGAGGTTGGAAAAGCAGATGGGAGAGATTATTCATACAAAGAGCCTTTGATATCAGCCTGATAATGGCTAAAAAATTAGCCAAAGTTTATGCAACACACTAAGTGTAGCAATCATAGTGCTTAGACTTCACATGGGTTATTTCATTCATAGTTCACAAGCAGGGCTGTGAATCAGTAAGTATGTACCGTTACCATGAGAACAATTGTTGTTGTTGCATAGTCTCTAAGTCGTGTCCAGCTCTTTTGCAACCCCATGGACTGTAGCCCACCAGGCTCCTCTGTCCATGGGATTTCCCAGGCAAGAATATTAGAGCAGATGGTCATTTCCTTTTCCAGGGGATCTTCCTGACCCAGGGATCGAACTCCCGCTTGGCAGGTGGAGTCCTTACCACAGAGCCACCTGGGAAGCCCATAAGAACTATTACCATCCCCTTTTCACAGAATTTGGAGAACTTAGAAAACTTGCCCAAGGTTACATAGCTGGTGAATGGCAAAACTAGTAAGGGGAATCCAGGATTCTGACTCCATAGCCAGGAGTTTGGGTTTTATGCTATTCTGGAAAAATTTTTCCTAAGTTTTTGTTTTTGTTAAAACTGTGTGTGTAGGACAAGAATCAAACAGTTCTACAAAGCTTATAATGAAAAACAATAATCTTTTCCTTGTTTCTACCATTAATTTTTTCCTCCCAGACACAAGCCTTTTAACTTTCTGTTTTTGGTTTTGTTTTTAACGTATTTATCTTTAAATCTTTAAATAACCTTACTGGGATGCTACAGAAATAAATACCATTACTTGATTTTTCAGTGTTGCCTATTATCCGTATTTCTATTTATTATACAAGATAAGGGTTTAGCTCTTTCCCCACTTCTTGGCCTGCACTGCAAATATAAATCCTCTATACAAATATGTCATTTGGTTAAACAATGTTTAATATTTACATTATTTTAACTAGGTAAATACTGTTTATAATTGAATCGAGTAGTTCTCAGTGACATGATTGCTTTTACTTTCTTCAATAACCTTTTGGTTTTCCTGGATTTGATAATTTCTTGGTTTGTTTTTTTATTTTATTGCTTAGTTTTCTGTCTCCAAATTGTTCCAAGAGGTGTAACTCTCCTTTTAATATGTTCAAACATGCCAAGTGCCCAATCAATTTCTTTTTTTTTTTTTAATTAAAAAAATTTTTTTTCCATGCTGGGTCTTCATTGCATCGAGTGGGCTCCTGTCGCAGAGCACAGGCTCTGGAGTGCTAAGGCTCAGTCGTTGCTGTGTGAGGGCTCAGTTGTCCCATGGCTGCAAAGAGTTGGACACGACTAAGCGCACACACACATATGTGGGACCTTAGTTTCCAGACCAGGGATCAAACCTGTATCCCCTGTATCAGAAGGCAGATTCTTAAACTCTGGACCACCTGGGAAGTCCCACCAATCAATTTATTCTTGGAGACATTTCTCCCAGAACCCTTTGATCTTATTCAGTTTGGACTGACTACTCTGGCTGTGTTCTGAGATCTCCCCTCACCATGTCCCTGAGTATTCTTTTCCCCTCTCTCCTTCCTTACATCCCTTGATTCCTGAATTTCATTTCCTCCTCTTTCTTTATTTACTCCTTTATTTGGGAGGAATATATCCTTCACTCTTTGCTGAGAAAAAATGTTTGGGAAGTGAATTTGTGGAGAACTTTAATTTCTGAAAATATCATCCTTGCGCCCTTCAGTTTGCTAGGTTTGGTTGGGATTAGAATACCAGGTTAAAATATTATTTTCCAGTTAGAGCTTTGAAGGCATTTTTCCATTGCTCTCTGCTGATGCTGTTGAGAAGTCCGAAGTCAGCCTGATTTTTGATCATGGGTATGTAATCTGTCCTTCCTTCTCACCCAGGCTTTACTCCCTGTTTTCTTCAGTTTCATGATGAGGTAGCTTTGTGTAGATATAGATTTAACCCCTGAGCGGAACTGGGTAAACCTTTTCAACCTGGAAACTCATGACCTTTAATGCTTGGAAACTTCTTTGAATTGTTTCTTTGATATTTTCCCCTCCTCCATTTTCTCTGTTCTCTCTTTCTGAAAACCTCATTTAGGTATCAGTTCCCCCAAACTGATCTCTCTCTCTCTTTTTCTCTTATCTGTTTTCCATCTTTTTGTCATTTTGTTTTACTTTCTTAGTGATTTCCTTATCTTTATCTTATAAACCTCTTACCAAGTTTTTCATTTGTGTTATAATTTTTGTAATTTCTAAGAGCTTCTTTTTGATCTCTGAAGTCATTTTTTTCTCCAGTAGCTTCTTTCTTGTTTCATGATAGACTTGTCTTCTGTTATCTCTCTAAAGATATCCATGATAGTTTTTCAGTTTTTTCCTTCTGCCTGAATTGTTTTTATTTCCACAAATGACTTTGCTCAGATGTCTACTGATTCTTGGTTGACTGTTCTTTCTTTAGCATGGGACATTTGGAAAGGGGGACTGCGAGGCCTCTTCCATAAGTGGGCCTTTTTGATGGTGGGCTTTGGTGTTGGGCCCATCTGGATGGAAAGTTGCTTCAGGGAATGTGAGCACTGAGTTTTATGTGTCAATTTGCCTAGCCCAGTTGTTTCATCAAGCACTATTCTAGACATGATGTGAAGGTATTTTGTAGGTATGAGTAATATCTACAGTCAGTTGATTCTAAAGGAGATTACTCTCAATCATGTGGATGGACCTCATCCAATCAGTTGAAGCCCTTAAGAGGGAAAAAAACAGGTTTTCCAAGAAAAGTGATTTTTCTTCAAGACTGTAACAAAGAAATCCTGCCTCACTTTCTAGCCTGTTGACCTGCCCTATAGATGTTGGATTTTCTGGTCCCCATAATTGCAAAGGCCAATCCCTTAAAATAAATCTCTTAATGCAAATATACCTATATCCTATTGATTCTATGTTTCCCTGGAGATCCTTGACTGGCACAGGAGCTCCTGTTGTCTGTATATTTAGACTTTTCCTCCTAGCTTAGTCAGATTTATTTTAAAAAAAAATTTTTTTTTAAACTTATTTGGCTGCACTGGGTCTTAGTTGCAGCCCTCTTGGCCTTCAGTCTTCACTGTGGCAGAGGGGATCTAGTTCTCTGACCAGGAATCAAACCCAGAACCCCTGCAGTGAGAGCAGGGAGTCTTAGCCACTAGACCACAGGGAGGTCCCCAGATTTCTTTAAAAAGCCTCTTGTGGTCTCTTGACTAAAAACGACAGCCTGGCTACCTGTGAGGTAAGAAGGCTGCAGAGTTCTTCTTATTCCCCTAAAATAACTTTGTAGTACCCCCAAACTTAAACTGTGCCTGTGTGTGCTTAGTCACTCAGTCGTGTCCAACTCTTGCGACCCCATAGACTGTAGCCTGCCAGGCTTCATGGGATTCTCCAGGCAAGAATACTGGAGTGGGTTGCCATTTCCTTCTCCAGGGAAACTATGCCTAGTAACTCCCAAATCAGAACCCCTCTGATTTACTCCCTCCAGAGAATAAGAAACCTTTTCCTAAAAAGATGTGACCTTCCAATGGAGAGAGAGGACATCACCTCCTGAATCTCTGAGGTCATTCGCTCCCAATGTTACATCTAGAAGTTCTTGAATATCTATTCCAAATATCTTTAAACAAGCTATAATTTAAGGGCTTCCCTCGTAGTCCAGTGGTTAAGAATTTGAATGCCAATGCAGGCAATACAGGTCTGATCCCTGATCAGGGAAGATTCTGGACAACTAAGTCCATGTGCTCCAGCTACTAGAGAGTAGCCTCCTCTGGCCACGACTAGGGAAACCCTGCACACAGGAGCAAAGACCCAGCACTGCACCAAATAAATTAACTAATTACTTTAACAAGTTTGATGACTTTTGGCAGAATTTCTGTTACATTTTAGTTGCTCTGAGAAAACACACTTTTTCCTCATTCTCAACACTTAGACCATTATAAAAACAGAAGCCAGGAACTGCCCCTCAAAATTCTTCCATGCTTCTTCTTCCTTATTCCTTCTCATAAATTCCATGGATTCTTTCAGTCATCCTCTCCCAAGTACATGGACTCCTCTTTCTTTCTTGTAGTCAATTGGTCAACAAATTCCTTTCTCTTTTTTCAAAGGTTTGGCTCTTTCTTTTCATTCTCCTTGCCATAACCACGTTTTAAACCTTTAACTTTCTCCCTTTGGGATTTTTGTGGGGCCCTCCTAACTCTGTGACTTAAGTTTCTGCCCATCTAATTTGTCCTGCATTTTACAGATGATCTGAGCTTCCTTAAAATAATGTTTTTACAATATTGCTCTCCTTGGCAAATCCTCTCATACTAACTTCTGGTTTAAGATGATGAACTAACGGCATTTTACTTCAGTCACTTTCCCCAGCCCCAAAACTGACAGAAAAAGGTTAAAAATAAATAAATTTAAAAGATAGGCATATGTCCACGAAGACAAACATCATCAACATTTTGAAAACCATTAAGCAGGTGGATGAGCCATAACTGACTCAGGAAATTCATGAAAACTGAACCTGAAACCAGCAGTGAAGGAAGTCTAGGAGTGATCTGACTTACGGCATAATATCTCTGAAATGCCTAGGAACTGGAATCACAGCACCTTGGGCTTTGACAATGAACATGCAACTGAAAAATGAGTCAGTTGCTTTAAAGTCCACATAAGAAGCCTCTAGAACCTCAGATCCTCTCCCCAACTCTCCCCTCTATACCCATCCCGGCAGCCTTTCAATCTTGCCAGGACTCTGAAAGGCTTTGTTCCCCTCTCTTTTCTACACAACAGCATCAAAACATAGGATGCCTTCCCATCTTAGAACATGGCTTCTGGTAATAAACATAGTATCTTTCACCAGAGCTTGGTGAGGGTTTTAGGAATATCAAGAAGAATGCTTCAAGGGAACAACTCATCAGGACAGAGCAGGACCCTGGGCAACTCCCGCCTGGAAGGAGAAGTTCTGTAGACAAGCCATCATACATAACTGGCACTGGCTTAACCTTCATGCGGGCATGAGCTGCTTCCAAGGTTCACAGTCAGGCAAGTGGAGTGAGTGGACCAAATGGCCAAGGGTGCATGTGGGGTTGGTTCTTTGGGGGCCAGAACTCCAACCTGTCGGGAGCCGCTTGGCACCTCAAGCTGCTTTAGCACCTGGAGTTGGTTGTCATAATGCCCTGTTAACAGGAGTCGTCTGGCTGCCAGTGCGGGAGAGCCGGGTTTGATCCCCAGTCTGGGAAGACCCCACATGCCGCAGAGCGACTAAGCCCGGGCTCCTAGAGCCTGTGCTCTGTAACAACAGAGGCCACTGCAAGGAGAAGCCCGTGCGCCGCACCTAGAGAGGGGCCCCCTCTCGCCACAACTCGAGAAAGCCCTCATGCAACAGTGAAGGCCCAGCGCGGCCAAAAATAAAGAAATAATTAAAAACAAAAACAAAAACAGGAGCCACACTCAGGTGACTAATCTCTAAGGCTCTTCTTTGGCTTCCATTGCAACCTTCGTTTTAGGCTCTTGCATCTGGAGTTGGCCTTTCTCAGTGAACGTGCCTTCCTGGTCTGTTACGTTTTGCCTTCCCAGCTTCTGTTCCTAAGCGTGCCAGCTGTCCATCCCAAAGTAACCATGACTTGCCTCCTTTCTCCTTGCCCCTCTTCATCTTTTTTTTTTTTTTTTGACGCATGGGCCGTGACAGAAGTCCGCCGAGGTGAAGGGGAGTTGAGGAGGGACTCACTCTTTGCGGCCAAGTGGGTAGAGCTTGAGGAGAACTGGGAAGACGTCCATTAATCCAATGTAGTAAAAAGGAAATGCGACAGATTTTAAAACGTTGCCAAGCAGTGTAAGCATCCAGGCAAAGTCTGACAACTAAATTTGTAGTGGGCTCTAATGAGATGGTTCTTAATTTATCATGTGGGGAAAAGACTGGAGGAAGCAGACAAAATGAGCCAGAAAATCCCTTGTATATACAAACATGAAAAAAAAAGTCACCAAAATGTTAATGTTATCCCAGAAATGAGATTTCAGGTATTTTTCTTTCTCCTTTATACTTTTATGTATAGTTTAATTTTTTAAATAGGCAATTATTGTATAATGCCTATACAATTGCCTGTACAATTATTGTACAATGCCTAATTCCTATTGTATAATGAGGAAAAGCTATTTCTGTTGAGAGACAGGAAAGAAGAGTCTATTAAAAGAGGAAGAGGGGGAAGAGTGACCCAAGAGTTGGATTAGGCACAATGATTTAAGGCATCACAGATGAAAAAAAAAAAAAGAAAATGCGGTGAAGGTAGCATTGTACACTGAATATGCAATGAAATATCAGCAAAGAGAGCTGATAGACTGAAAAATTTGAGAGACTGACCGCCTCAGGCAGGACAGCCATTAGGCTAATAAAACATTTATGTAAACTTTAAAAAAGACTTATTTTTCAGCCATCACTCAACTTTTGGGCCTGACACCTTTGTGCGGTGCACGACCTCCACAAAAAAGTCTTGATCCATCACCCTGGCTGGGGACATGACTGTAATAAAACTGGAATTCTCTGCACAAAGAAGAAGGGAAGAGATACCGGGTAGATAATTAAGAATTTGCCTTATCTTCAGCACTGGAGTTGCTCGTCTCACTCCTGACCTGTACAAGGACAAAGGAAGGAGTTTGAAGGCCTGCATTGTTCCAGCAATAAATGATGATCGAGTAGAACTATTTTCCTGCACAACTCTAGGTGCTAGGTTCTGGGAGAAACAACTGCTAATCCCTAGCAGAACTGAAATGGTGCAATTACACAATGCCTAGCAAAGTGCAAATATTTGTTCGAAAATGAATGAATACAGCAACTCTAGTGCTACCATTGTATAAAACAAGGCCAAAGTATAATAATAAGAACTCCCTATTTTCCCCCTTTTTCCTTTAAAAAATAATTTTACATCCTCATCAAAATCTATCCTTTGCCAGAGTCTAGAGCAGCCACGTTCAGCAGACCTTTGTGCAAAGATGAACTCATGTCCTATGTTTGCACTGTCCAATATGGCAGCCAGTCACCATATATGGCTATTGAGTATGTCAGAGGTGGTTGCTGCAACTGAAACTGAATTTTAAATTTAACTTATAATGAATTAAAATTCAAATAGTCACATCTAGTGGACACTGACTACTGAAACAGAGAGTTTTAAAGGGCCTGAGTACATATCATGAATTCTGTGGATTAGTAAAGGTAAGTGTCTGTTGTTAATCCATTTCCTTCACTTCAGTTGATATTGGGGCAAATTGAGATTACCCTAAATCTTTTTTCCTCTGATAGTCTCACCATCTGTATGTTTTTGCTTTTCAAATGAAGTTAGTTTATCAAAGCTTTTCACACTTAGAATTATTTACAGGTGCCAAAAGTAGGTACCATAGATCTGATAAGAAACATGGATTTGATTTATGCATTTTTTGCTTGTTTGAAGTTAACAATAGTTTTTATATGATTACATCAGATTCCACATACAGGCTGTTAGTCCTTGTGTGGTAAAGATTACTTTCCACTTGTAATAAACATACACTCTGCTTTCTCCATCAAGAGTGATATGTTCCTCCTGAGTGATCCTTGCTTTGTGCCTTGCATATTAGCCATTTAACCACTTACTACCCCATAATATTTTCCAAATCCATTTTGCATTGCTGTCTAAATCTTATCTTTTTCCTTTTAAATGTATGGATACCTCCTCTCCCAGACTTGAGATCTAAAGGCAAGGTACAAGGGTAAGATACAGTTCATGTTTTGGTGGAAAGAACCCTGGACTTGGAATCAGGTTATGGACATTTGGACAATCATTTTGAGCCTAAGATTTGTCATTGGTAAAATGGGAATGATAATACTCATTTCAGAGAATTCTTGTGGGCCTCAGCTAGTGTGTGTAAAGCTCTTGCCAGATGCTGAAGAACTAAGTCACTGCTGGATATTCTGTTTCATTATGCCCTTCACCACAAGGCCATAGTAAAAGGTAATGGAACAGTCACTGAATGACCCAATGAATGGATACAGAAAACAGATATGGGAACTCATGTACACCCGTGGCGGATTCATGTCAATGTATGGCTAAACCAATACAGTATTGTAAAAATAAAAATTTAAAAAAAAAGAAAACAGACATGGTTTTCAATAATTTTGAAAATTCAGATTTAATAAAAATGTTATGAATTTATTTATTTATTATTTGTTTTATTTGTTTTTCTTTTGGGCCACTCTGGTTTCCCTGGCTGGGGCACTAAGATCCCACATGCCACAGGGCAGGGCCAAAAATTTAAAAATTAGTAAATAAATAAATAAAATGAAAATTAAACTTCATTTTCTAACCTCCAGTGTACCTTACTCCCCTTGTTTCTTATTTAAGTACCACTTGGCCTGGGGGAGGGAAAATATACCTTACCAAAGAAAATATTGGTCATATGTTCCAAATTAAACTTTCAGATTTAGCCATTTTGAATTATTTTGCATAAATCATTTGTATAATTTGCACAATTATATAAGAATAATATTCATAGGTTTGGAGCAGTCCCCTTTGTAATACATGCAATTAATAAATCCTTAATAAAATAAATAGTAAAATTAAAAAATAGTTCTCACTGGGAGTCAGTCTCTTTTGGTATAGCCATCGTCAATGCAATTATGTATTACATAAAATTTTCTAATGAGTTTTCACTCCTAGAGTTACATGTACCACAAATAGAATGGAATTAGACCCCCCAAAAAATGGAATTAAAAATCCTGAAAATCTATGCAATATGAAGTATTCCACTATTCTTTTCTCTAACAAGCCAAGTAGAGATTTATCTCTTATTTTTAAAGATTTTTCTTATCAGGGCTTAAAATACCTTTAGACCAAATCACACCTTTATATAAAGCTTTTTACTTCGACACAGTCTGTGTCCTTGAACTTAAAAATACACACACCTGGATGTAGATTTTCATCTGTTCCTCGCTGTTGTTGTTTAGTCACTCAGTCATGTGTGACTCTTTGTGACCCCATCGACTGTAGCCCGCCAGGCTCCTCTGTCCATGGGGATTCTCCAACCCACTGGAGTGGGTTGCCATTTCCTTCTCCAGGGAATCTTCCCTACCCAGGGATTGAACCTGTGTCTCCCAAATTGCAGGCAGATTCTCTCTCATCTGAGCCACCAGGGAAGCCCCTGGTCCTTGTTAAGTGACTGTAATTTCTGCCTTGACTCTATAAGCCTCTCCCACATCCCTTGCCTCATTTTGACCATCTCTCAGACACCAGCTTCAAAATTAGGAAAGTGAGTGAGTGAGAGTGAGTGAAAGTTGGTCAGTCGTGTCCAACTCTTTGCGACCCCTGGACTATACAGTCCATGGAATTCTCCAGGCCAGAATACTGGAGTGGGTAGCTTTTCCCTTCTCCAGGGGATCTTCCCAACCCAGGGATCGAACCTAGGTCTCCCACATTGCAGGTGGATTCTTTACCGGCTGAGCCACAAGGGAAGCCCTCAACTGGGAAAGGAGTATGTCAAAGCTGTATATTGTCACTCTGCTTATTTAACTTATATGCAGAGTACATCATGCAAAATGCCAAGCTGGATGAAGCACAAGCTAGGATCAAGATTGCCAGGAGAAATATCAACAACCTCAAATATGCAGATGACGCCACCTTTATGACAGAAAGCAAAGAGAAACTAGAGAGCCTCTTGATGAAGGTGAAAGAGGAGGGTGAAATTGCTGGCTTAAAACTCAACATTCAAAAAACTAAGATCATGGCATCTGCTTCCATCCCTTCATGACAAATAGATGGGGAAACAATGGAAACAGTGACAGACTTAATTTTCTTGGGCTCCAAAATCACTGGAGTTGGTGACTGCAGCCATGAAATTAAAAGACATTCTTTGGAAGAAAATTTGTTACAAACCTAGACACCATATTAAAAAACAGAGACATTACTTTGCCAACAAAGGTCCATCTTGTCGAATCTATGGTTTTTCCAGTAGTTGTGTATGAATGTGAGAATTGGACCATAAAGAAAGCTGAGCACCAAAGGACTGATGCTTTTGAACTGTGGTGTTGGAGAAGACTCTTGAGAGTCCCTTAGACTGCAAGGAGATCCAACCAGTCCATCCTAAAGGAAATCAATCCTGTATATTCTTTGGAAGAACTGATGCTAAAACTGAAGCTCCAGTACTTTGGCCACCTGATGCAAAGAGCCGAATCATTGGAAAAGACTCTGATGCTGGGAAAGATTGGAGGCAGCAGGAGAAGGGATGACAGAGGGCGAGATGGTTGGATGGTATCACCAACTCAATGGACATGAGTTTAAGCAAGCTCCCAGAGATGGTGAAGGACAGGGGAGCCTGGAGTGTTGCAGTCCATGGGGTGGCAAAGAATTGGACACGACTGAGTGACTGAACAACAACAGACACCAGGAGCAAAAGCTTCAGAAGGAAAATGATTTTTATTCAGCTTGAGTTTTCTTGTGCTGAGGATCAAAGAAGAGGCTGTTCCTATGTGGGGGCAGGAACCTGTCATCTGTGTTTGTGGTCTAAGAGTGGAGAGTGGGGATTTCTTTTCTCCCCTTGAGAGAAGAAGAGCACTTCTTTTCATTGCTGCCTTCGCTGTTAGGATTTCTATGGTACCTCTTCCTCAGTGCCCAGAAGGGAGCCATTGACCCCTAAGGGTGATGATGTTCCTTTTGAGTAATGTCTCTGAACTCTGAAAGATTCACCTCTTCTGTAACAACACCTAGTTACACCCTGTGTCTTTCAGTGAAGGAATCCAACATGTGCCTCAATAGCGTAAAGATTATTTTAAGCTAAAAACATCTGAACAAATAGCAGCCACAGAAAGTAACCTTCCCTAAGCTTCTTTTGGGGACTTAGCCAGCACTCTTGAAAAATACAGCTGTCATCAATTCCCTGTCCAGGAGACTTACAGCCGGAAAGGAGACTAATCATTATCACTGGGATGAGTAACTGCTTAACAAACTTTATCTGAAACTGTCAGGCCTTTCCTTTGTTCTTCCACAGAACCTCTTTCTCTTCCCTCCCTCTCCCATTTAGTTCGTTTATACACTCCTATCTCTCCCTGCTCTGGGAGTCATTTCATTTAAAACCTCCACTGAACGTAAGAAAGCTTTGTGTTTTCTCCTGACAAGCTGAACTCAAGTTGGAAGAGGAAGTTTTTCCTCCAAATAACATCATCTTAACTTAATACTTACAACAACCCTATTGTATTCCCTTTTTCCAGGTGAGAAAAACTGAGCCTTGGAGAGGTTAAGAAAGTTTCCAAGGTCACACGGAAATTAAACAGCAGAGATGGGCTTTAAATGCTGATGACTTGAAAAAAAGAAAAACACAGCCAATTTTCTAGGTGTGCTATGTACCCAAGACTGGTGAATTTTTTAACAGATGGGTTGGGTGATGGAGTCTGTTTCCCCATTCCTCCGTAGATGCTTGGAGCTGTGATGGCAGAGCTGGACAAGTTGGAGGGAGCAGCTTGGTCCATGAGAACTCGACGAAAGGTTTCAGAGGAAGCCCACGTGACATGTAAGAACCAAGCAAACACTGTGTTGTGTTAGTACCTGGGGTTGAACTGCAAGGTGGGAAGGAAGAGGGGCGAAAGATGCCATGTGCAAGCACAGTCGTTCACCAACTTAGAGGCCCAGAGGTCTCCCTGAGAGATGGTTCTGGGACCAGTATTTCTCAGCCTCATCTAGTCATGGCGCCCAACACAAAGGAGGTCCTTGGGCATGAACCACTGGAGCTGCCATAGAGTGACCCCTGTGTCTCATTAGTAACTCATTAGTAATCTCCCTCCCTCGGCTTCTCCCCCAGGAAAACGCGTTAGAATGGCCCTGAGTGAGGAAGACATTATTTATTATTTTTATTTTTTTATTTTACTTTATAATACTGTATTGGTTTTGCCATACATCAACACGAATCTGCCACAGGTGTACATATGTTCCCAATACTGAACCCTCCCTCCCACCTCCTTCCCAGCACCATCTCTCTGGGTCATCCCATTGCACCAGACCCAAGCATCCTGTATCCTGCATTGAACCTAGACTGGCGATTCGTTTCCTATATGATATTATACATGTTTCAATGCCATTCTCCCAAATCATCCCACCCTCTCCCTCTCCCACAGAGTCCAAAAGACTGTTCTATACATCTGTGTCTCTTTTGCTGTCTCGCATACAGGGTTATCGTTACCATCTTTCTAAGTTCCATATATATGCGTTAGTATACTGTATTGGTGTTTTTCTTTCTGGCTTACTTCACTCTGTATAATCGCCTCCAGTTTCATCCACCTCAGTAGAACTGATTCAAATGTATTCTTTTTAATGGCTGAGTAATACTCCACTGTGTATATGTACCACAGCTTTCTTATCCATTCATCTGCTGATGGGCATCTAGGTTGCTTCCATGTCCTTGCTATTATAAACAGTGCTGCGATGAACATAAAGGCTAACCCTTAATCCACTCACGTTTCTTGAGCAATAATAACCATTGCTACTAAGAAAACTCTACCACTCTATTATTAGTAATGTGTTTGTGACACACATTTCACAACTGATCCTGACACCCAGGATCATGTTGAATTCACCAAAACTCTGTTCAGGTGTTCCTATAATGTCTTATGGAAAAGCCCAAATGAACTTTTGGGCCAACCCAATAGAAAACCGAGAGTTTGGTTTAACCGGCAAAGTGCCCCTTTATACTAGGGTTAATCCAGTACTCCAAAAGATGATGTTCAACTCAGTTCAGTTCAGTCGCTCAGTCGTGTCCGACTCTTTGCAACCCCATGAATCGCAGCACACCAGGCCTCCCTGTTCATCACCATCTCCCAGAGTTCACTCAGACTCACGTCCATCGAGTCAGTGATGCCATCCAGCCATCTCATCCTCGGTCATCCCCTTCTCCTCCCGCCCCCAATCCCTCCCAGCATCAGAGTCTTTTCCAGTGAGTCAACTCTTCGCATGAGGTGGCCAAAGTACTGGAGTTTCAGCTTCAGCATCATTCCTTCCAAAGAAATCCCAGGGCTGATCTTCAGAATGGACTGGTTGGATCTCCTTGCAGTCCAAGGGACTCTCAAGAGTCTTCTCCAACACCACAGTTCAAAAGCATCAATGAGTGGCCCCCAAAGGAGGCAGTTGCGTCTCCTCTCTTCTCCATGGTCTGAGCTCTCTGGGGATCCTTTCCCAGCTCTTGTTCTTTCCGCCTTAATACATGAAGATGAAGACCGGCAAAAAAAGGCAACCCTGGCCTAGAGCTTTTACCTGCTTCTCTAGTTTTGAATACAGGAGGAAAATTACAGTCAACAAATTAAAGTTATCAAGCTACTGATGTATGACTATGAAACAAAGATCAGATTTCAACAATCAGGAGGGAAACGGGGAAAGTCTTAAACTGAGGAAGGGCTTTTGTAGCCCTCAGGGCTGCCTCTGCAGAGGCAGTTAATCATCTGCCCAAACCATCGGATCCATTTCCACAACCTTTTCCTTAAGTTGTCTTTCTCCTGCTGCCCCTCCTCTCCTATAGGCAAAAGGATGGCAATGGGATCATTGCCTTTAGAAAGTAAACACTCATACAAAGCAAGTATAAAACTGTTACTAAATTGACCTCCTTGGGGACTTCCCTGGTTGTCCAGTGACTAAGACTCCCCGCTCCCAATGCAGGGAGCCTGGATTCGGTCCCTGCTCAGGGGAACTGGATCCCACATGCTGCAGCCAAGAGTTCACATGCACAACTAAATATATAAATATATATTATATTTTAGCCAAATATATATAACATATATATATTTCAGCCAAATATATAAATAAATAATTTTTAAGTAAAATGATATCTTCTAGGGAAATTATGTTTAGGTATCACAATTAAAAGGTATCATTTGTAGCTGACAGCATCTTCTTGTGGATCAGTTTATCTGATCTACTATAGTTTCTCTTACATTGTCTCACAGAGCACGTGGAGTAAATTTCTTCTGAAAGAAGGAAAATGTTCATTTCTACATCCTGGATGGGCTGGGGTGGAGGAAGGATAAATTAGCTGATTAAACTTTCACAAGTCAGTTTACTGAGCAAAATATCTACTGTCCTTCAGAGCATTTTGTAGTCATATCTCTATCGACATGTCCAGAAATTGAACTCAAAATACCCCAAATCTGGGTGCTTTCCTAAAGTTCTTTGATATCCTTGAAAACTGAAATCGACTCTGCTGTTTCTCAGACTCATCTAGAATGCACTGTACCTGCAGGAGAGGCCCACACTGTTGGCCTTCTCAAGTTTCTCTTTGAAGAGACAAGAAACAATCCCTCCCTGAAGAGAAGTGAGAATGCCTCTGCCTCTCAAGTTTAAAGGAGATGGGAGGTGTGAGGCGAGGTCAGGGGGCACCAGGGCAAAGGCCGTGGCTGAACTTGAAGGCCAGCCAACAGATACGTGTCAATGTCAGCTGTACTTGAAAGACAGAAATCCCAAACCTTAAGATCCTCACATTTCAGGGAAAATGAAGAGTTCCTTCTTTGTCGTCAACAAATCACTGTTTTCATAGCAGCATGAAACTTCTTTCCAACTAGACTTTTCTTGGCCATGAGCAGCCATGACCGAGTGAATAATTATCTTGTTAAACGGGGACTGGTGAGGACTTCCTTGGTGGTCGAGTGGTTGAGAATCCGCCTTGCAGTATGGAGGACGTGGGTTCAATCCGTGGTCAGGGAAGAAAGGTCCCACATGCCCCGGGGCAACTAAGCCTGCACACCTGCACACCACAACTAGTCTGTGGGCATAAGGAAAGATTCCCCACGGTGCAGTGAACATCCTGGGTGCCACAACTAAGACCTGGCACAGCTAAATAAATAAATATTCAACAAAGAAAACCAGGGACTGGTCATCTACTCTGTGATTTTTTTTTTTTTCAGGTGACTTCCTCTAGAAAGGCTTCCTTGTATTTCCAACAGAAGCCCATCATCACCTGTCTGAACTCTTGAAGTACTCAGAGCTCAGCTTTAAACTGCACTATGTCACGTGGAGATGATTAGGTCATGAGGTCAGTTTTTTTCTCTTAATTTTCCGTCGGAGGAGAATTGCTTTGCAGTATTGTGCTGGTTTCCGCCATACGTCAGCATGAATCAGCCACAGGTCCCCACCTCGTGAACCCCCCTCCCCTCGCCCACCCCATCGCACCCCTCTAGGTTGTCACAGAGCTCTGGGTTGAGCTCCCTATGTCACGCAGCAAGTTCTCACGGCTGTAACTTCACACATGGTCGTGTATTTGTTTCCATGCTGCTCTCTCGATTCATCCCACCCTCTCCTCTCCCCATGAGGTCAGTTTTGTGGAGGAAGCTTGCTCTGTTGGCAGCATCATGGGAAGATGGTGGCAACGAGGAGACCAGCAAGATATAAAGATCTTACAACAGAGAGGGTTGAGGGTCTAAACAAAGGCAGCAGCAGTAGATATGGAGAGAACTGACCCACGAATTTAACAGAAATGTAGTACCTAAAATGCACAGAACTTGGTTCCTGGTTGTACATGCAGACGTGAGGGAAAGGAAGGGGGTGACTTGGATGACGAGTAGATGGTAGGACCACAATGAGGCAGGGGGTGTAGAGAATATGAAAAGGACGAGGCCCTCCGAGGAGTTCAGTGTTGGATGTGCTCAGTTTGAGGTGCCATGGGGGGAAGGATGGACACAGAAGGCAAGCAGGTGGGGTTAAGACTGAAGTTCAAAGACAGGTTAGGGGACTTCTCTGGAAGTCCAGAGGTTAAGACTCCACACTTCCAACACAGGGGGCACAGGTTTGATCCCTGGTCTGGGAACTAAGATCCCACATGTCACATGGTGCGGCCAAAAATAAAAAACAAAAAGAAACAAGAATAGGACAGAAACTGGGGACTGGGGCTTGGCAGTGATTGGAAATCTGTACTGCTCAGATTTCCCATCAAGAGAATGGGAGCCTAGGCTGGCGGACTGCCCTCTGCTCCTTCACCTTCAAGAGGGACAGTGTTCACACCCTCCACTCTCCTGGGGCGGCTCCCAGCCACCAGTGACCGAGCCTGGCCGTGGCCTGCAGGCTTCTCTAACACAGGCTTCCTCAGGGCTGTACTGGGAGCTGAGGCTCTTCCTACCCAACCTCCTTCCTTCTTATTCTTTCATTGAAGTCCATCAGCACAAAGGCCTAAGGCTCTCCCTCTCTCCTTTAACCCTTACAGGCATTTCTTCCAACAGATTTATTGCACATCTAATTCCATCTGAGTGTGTGCTTCTTGGAGGTCCTGCAGCAACCTAGGAGTCATCAATATATGTGCATGCTAAGTCGCTTCAGTCGTGTCCAACTCTTTATGACCCCATAAAGAGCCTGCTGAGCTCCTCTGTCCAGGGAATTCTCCAGGCAAGAATACTGGAGTGGGTTACCATTTCCTTCTCCAATATACAGGTAAGTAATTATTAAAAGAATGCGAGTGAATTAGACATATCTGGGAGAACCTACAGAATGAGGGGTAAAAAAAAAATCATTGAAATGTTAAAATGAAAGAAAGGGTTACAGAGAATACTAACCTTTAGGTAGTGATAAGAGGGGCTCTGGGGCTAGGCTGCCTGGGCTTGAATAAGGCTAGGAAATGGCAGCCCACTCCAGTATTCTCGCCTGGGAAATCCCATGGACAGAGGAGCCTAGCAGGCTACAGTCCATGGGGTCACAAAGAATAGGACATGACTTAGTGACTAAACAAGAACAACAGTGACCACTTATTATTAGCATGACCCTCTAGGCAGATTGCTTAGCCCTTCTAAGCTCCTCTTTCCTTGTATGTAAAAGGAGAGGGGGGATATTCATATTCGTTAAAGATTTGTTGTGAAAGTAGTTAGAAAACTACTTTTATATATTGAGGTCTCTGTAAAAGTTGTTAGCCTATATCGGAAAAGAATCTGAATAAAAATGAAATTATGTATAACTTAATCACTATGCTGTACACCTGAAACTAACACAACATTGTAAATCAACTACATTCCAATAAAAGGTTAAAAAAAAAAAAAACCTGGCTATTATCATCAGGCATAATGGATGAGGAGCCCCTAGAGTAGGCAGTAGCATCCAGGAAAAGAAGAGGAGGACCAGAATCTTGCACCACAAAGCCAGGGAAGCAGCAGTTTCAAGAAGGAAAAGCAGTTTCAAAAGTCATAAACAGCCATGAAGAATGAAGTGGAAAAAAAAAAAAAATACTGGACTTCCCTGGTGGTCCATTAGGAATCTACCAGCCAGTGCAGAGGATGCGGGTTTGGTCTCTGGTCTGGGAAGAGACTCCACGTGCCACGAGGCAGCTAAGCCTGTGTTGCACAACTAGAGAAGTCACTGCAATGAGAAGGTCTCATACCGCAACTGGAGAGGAGCCCCCCTCTTGTCACAACTAGAGAAAGCCTGCGTGCAGCCAAAGATACATATTTTTTTAAAGAAACCAGTAAAAAAAAGATGAAAAGATATTCAATAAGGTTGGAAATGACTGATGACTTTGACAAGAGCGCTCTCTGTGGTGTGGGGAAGACAGAAGTCAGACGAGGAGGGCTTGAGAAGTGAATGGTGGTTGAGAAAGTGAATAGAGGGAGCCATCTTCCATCCTTGACTTGGCTTTGACGTCCAAGGGAGAGAGACCCGTGGACACAGGGGGCTCAGGCCAAGAAGAAAGCAAGTTTGTTTATATGCAGAAAGTACAATGCCCGAGGACAGAAAGAGAAAGTTTTGGATAGCAAGATGTTTTCAGGAACTGTCAAGGAATGGGCTGAGTGATTTTTGGGTTAACTCACAGAAGGGTGAGTTAATCAATGGAAAGGATGGTGATACTCTTGAGACCACTGAAGTAAGGATGAGGATACATTGAGGAGGGGTCACAAGACAGAAACGTGAAGGCAGTCCCAAGCAATGCCCTCTATCTGTTTTGTCTCTAACGAAGACCCCAAGATTGCAGCTATTAAAGATGAAGAGGGCAGAGGTGAAGTAGGCAACTTGAAGAAAACATACATTTTCCTCTTCTCCCCTAGCAGTGAAGGAAATCCAGATTCATTGAGCACCTCCCCTGGGTGGGCCCTGGGCTGTGAACTTTCACCTGGTTGCTGTCCTGAATCCCCAGCACCATCCTTTGAAGTAGATGTCATTATTCCCATTTCACAGATGAGAAAAACTGAGGCTCTAAGAGATGGAGTCATTAGTCTAAGATGTAGGTCTAGTGGAGTACTCATTATTTGTTGAATGAATGGACTGCCCTTATCATGCTCTTTTTCATCTCCAGTGGGTTGTGTACTTGTGTGATGTTTTTGCCAAACAGCCTTCTCCCTGTTGAGACTGTCCTTATGTCGTTGAGTCATGGGTCAGTCATAACCCCCTAGAATGTCACACTACTGAAAAATGCAAGAAGTGGCTGGACAAGGACATGCATATGCTTTATTTATCCTCAAACAGAAAAGCTACTTAAAAGATTATGACTGATTGGGAAATGAGATTTTGTGGGGCAGGAACATTCGAAGCTGCAGTTGCTAACATTCCCATCAGGGACCTCCCTGGGACACAGAACTGATGCATGGATTGTTTTCGTTTTGTTGTTAATAATATCTGGATGAAATGCCTGCCAAAACATTTCACTGGAGGATTTCGGATCTGCTTTCCAAGTCTACAACTGAAGGGCAGCCGCCGATGTCACTGTGCTGGCTTTCACTGCTTCATCTGGTTGAATGAAAAATAACCAGTCGTGTCCTCAGGAACATTGTGTGTTCTTGATGCTTTTCAGTTAAAGTCTAATTTGTGTTCTTCTTGCAATTTTGCTAGTCAGAAAGAGAAGGGTACAAATAATCATTTAAGGCAGTAAGTGAATGGACCACTGGACTCCAAGTTCCTGTGGGAAGTGGGTCTTGTTTCAATTCCCCGATATTCATTTAGAGGATGGACACCATGCTTGGCACTCAGTGTGTGCTGAATAAATTCTTGCTGAAATAAACTGAACTGCATCCACACACCGCAGACAGCAGAGTGGGAGGGGGTCGGCGAGCCGTTTCAATCCATTTCCATTTTCTTCTAGAACAGGGCACAGAACTGTCTCACAAAGATGTGTGAGTGACACTCAAATTCGTTATTGAGGTTCGAAAAGAGTTATGAATCCCTGCGAATAATCCAGAGCCAGGGTTGTCTGTCACTGTAGCCGGAGGAGAAAGGGTCATCTTCCTAAATTGTATCCTTTTCCCCCCACCTCTTTAAGTCTTTGTTTTTGTAGCTCTTTGGAGCTGTGGTTCTAATTCCCGGTCTATCCCAGATTTACTGTTTGACCTCAAAATGAGTCACTTAATCTCAATTAATAGCTTAAGTTTCCCCTTCAGTGAGAGCCAAAGGGCCTTGGCTATAGTTATAGTTAGCAAATATCAAGCCTCAAAAATTGGATATATTTAGTGCCATCCATCATCTATGTAAGGCTAATGGATATGAATTATGAGTACAAAGCCCCATTTAAACACTCTCAACTCCTCCCAAATTCCCCCTTGGAGGTTGTTAAGTCTCTGTGTCATGTAGGAAGAGGGGAAAGACAAGCAAGCTGGGGATGGTTGCCCCAAGCCCAAAGGAAATATCCTGGCAACAAAGGGCAACAGGAAGAAAGCTCAGCTCACTTGTCGGGGCGACTGTCATCTCCTGATCAACAACTTGCCATCCTGGGAAAGAATGAACTAGTTTCTGCTTTTGAAAATTAAATGAAAAAGACAGCTGTTCACTCCAGCCTCATGATAAGTGCAATAAGATGCAGGTTTACAGAATAAGTCAATAATGTTGTAATTATTCATGTTTTTCGAGGATTTGCCACTTGCTTTCCTCCAATCCTAAGTATTCCCCAGGGACTTTAAATAAGCTAGACTTTAAAGATTAGATTTGTGCACTGTCGTTCAATAACAATCTGAATGAAAGAGGAGTGTGTATCTTATCAAAGAGAGTGATGGGTTAAGAAGTGAAGCAGGTCTCTACAAATGACTGAATTTCATTCCATGTTATATTCCTCTGTATACATCCATTCATCGAGATATGGACAGACCTAGAGTTTGTCATACAGAGTGAAGTAAGTCAGAAAGAGAAAGACAAATATAGTCTATTAATGCATGTATGTGGAATCTAGAAAAATGTTACTGATGAACCTTTTGGCCAGGCAGGTATAGCGACACAGACTTATAGAACAGACATTTGGACATAGAGAAGGTAGGTGTGGGTGGGATGAACTGGGAGATTAAGATTGACATATATACACTACCATGTGTAAAACAGATCACCAGTGGGAACCTGCTGTATAGCACAGGGAGCTTGGCCAGTGGGAACCTGCTGTATAGCACAGGGAGCTTGGCCAGTGGGAACCTGCTGTATAGCACAGGGAGCTTGGCCAGTGGGAACCTGCTGTATAGCACAGGGAGCTTGGCCAGTGGGAACCTGCTGTATAGCACAGGGAGCTTGGCCAGTGGGAACCTGCTGTATAGCACAGGGAGCTTGGCTCGGCACTCTGACGATTTTAGAGAGGTAGGATGGGGAGGTGGGTTGGGAGGAGGCTCGAGAGGGAAGGGATATATGTATACATATAACTGAATCACTTCTTGGTATTGCAGAAACTAATGCAACATTTTAAAGCAACTATACTTCCCCCCCAACCCCCTGCTCCTTGGAAGAAAAGCTATGACCAACGTAAATAGCACATTAAAAAAGCAAAGACATTACTTTGCCAACAAAGGTCTGTCTAGTCGAAGCTATGGCTTTTCCAGTGGTCATGTATGGATGTGAGACTTGAACTATAAAGAAAGCTGAGTGCCGAAGAATTTATGTTTTTGAACTGTGGTGTTGGAGAAGACTCTTGAGAGTCCCTTGGACTGCAAGGAGATCCAACCAGTCCATTCTAAAGGAGGTCAGCCCTGGGTGTTCATTGGAAGGACTGATACTGAAGCTGAAACTCCAATACTTTGGCCACCTGATGCAAAGAACTGACTCAATGGAAAAGACCCTGATGCTGGGCAAGATTGAAGGCAGGAGGAGAAGAAGGGGATGACAGAGGATGAGATGGCTGGATGGCATCACCGACTCGAAGGACACGAGTTTGAGTAAGCTCCGGGGGTTGATGATGGACAGGGAAGCCTGGCGTGCTGCAGTCCATGGGGTGGCAAAGAGTCGGACACGACTGAGCAACTGAACTGAACTGAACTGATACTCCACCCCCGCCCCCAACTCTTTTTAAAAGTGAAGCAGAAAAAGGAGAAGCTGCTATTTCCTCCTGCAAGTGCTGTCCTACATTTCCCAGGGAGGAGACAGACGCACAGAGGTGAAAGCCCATATTTCTGTGGGAAAGGTCTAGAAGAGCCCTGGTGGATGACCCACCTCTGCTACGAGAGAACTTAGAGCGGTTTACCTCATGGGTGGGCTCAGTTACAGTGGTCACGGTCACAGTGCAGCTAATGTTCCCTTGGGGGCACTGATCAATCTAAAACCTTGAAGACAGCGTATTGCCGCACTCCTCTGTTGAACAGGATCCATGCTGATTGAAGGGTCAGACCTCAAATTTGGCTGCGTTCTCTTCTCCTACTCTGTTCACAAGCACACGCGTTGACCTCTGCAGACACCAGGAGAGTGCCTTTGGGTCCCCACTCACCTTGCCACTCAGCCAACAGCACCATCTGTACAGCTATAATGGATGGACACATATGAAAACCTCTAAAGCTCCATTTTCAAGGGCTGCAAGTCTTATATATAACATTCCTGAGTGACTGATGAGATGGGTTCTCCACACAGCAGAATGCTCCAGGAATCTCTGTGATAACATGAGTTTATAAATTTGTTTTCTTGCGACAGTATTTACAAGCTCCGTGATTTATTGTAGAACTCAGTAAATATTCAACATGATCAAGTGCTGAAATTGGAAGTAACGACTCGCACATGGATAGAGTAGAACTTGCTGTTTCTTAATGTGTAGAGGGAAAAAATCAACCGTTAATGAGTCTATTTGAAAATGACAGTATACGATTTAAAAGAACACGGTGGTGTGTATGTCAACATTACTCTCTCAATTCGTCCCACCCTCTTACTCAAAATGTTATATTCCATTTGCTTTCTTAGGCTTTATTTGTGTGTTCTGTGCTCAATGAATGTATTCAGGAAACCCTGAAGTTCATTCCTACGGTATTTTGACCTTAACCCCATTAAAGTTTGAGTATTTCTTGGCTTTTATGGAACTACTAGATGTTCCATGTTTACCTTAAACTTCTATTGTACAGACTTGAAATGAGCCATTTCTTAAGAAACCCTGGTTCTTTTTATTGGGGAGTGGTAACTAGAAAAAAAAAAAATCTGAGTGTTAGATTTGCTCATTTCTACCAGGAAGTCATTGTTTTTAGCCCCTTTCAGTGGACAGGGCAAATCAGGAAATCTCTTTCAAAAAAAGAGAGGGAGAGAGACATTATTAGTAGACATTTTAATTAATTTCTAGTTCATTCCTTCTGTGTTTCATCGTGGGAAAAACATATTTAAAATCTTTCTTCCTTTTATAGACAAAAGCGACCACATATATACTTTTGTTCCTTGCCTCCCTTTCTCTCTTAATATTATATTGGAAATCACTTCACTCAACGTGTAATGATCTTCCTCAGTCTTTTTAGGTAGATAATCTATTCTACTAGTCTTCTAGGGGTGGATTGTTATGTTGTTCCCTAATTTTTCTACTACAGAATTGCCACATTGAAAAACATTGTACGAATGTTGTTTCATATAGATGGAGGTCCATTTTTAGGGTGAATTCCTAGAACTGGCATTGCTGGGTCGGGGGTACAGGTATTGCTAGATATTCTCAAATTCCCTTCCACAGGGACTGGGAAAATGTTTGACATGCAATAGTCTATCTTGTCTCTTAGAAATTTTATTCTTGTTTTATAATTCCCATATTGTTTTGAATACCCTCAAGGCACAATCTATGTATTTATCTTCATGTGCTCCACAATACCTAACACAGTGTGTTGTTCATAGGAAGTTCTCAATTAAGTGTCGAATGAGTGAGTAAATGAATGAATAAATGAATTAATGGGCTATTCTTTTCCACCATATCAACATTGTTGGCCCACTTGACAAGAACCTGGGACCTGACTAAGGTAACAGCATTTTTCAGTGCCACTCTACATGTTAGCATAGAAGACGTGAAAGACTGATGAAAATGCAAGCAAGCGAGAAGTGGTGGGATGCTAACCTTGAACCTCCGAAATAGCGAGCAAAATACATTTGATTAACATCTATAGTGTACTAGGCAAGGTAGATACAAAGTATATGAAGATATGACAATGATGTCATGGAACTCAAGTTGTTTACAGCTTAGTTATGTCTACAGAGATACGGGATATACATACACACCCACAAGAAAGGGCAGTGGGTCATAAAGATCAAATGGATGGTGCAGACATTTTAATGCAGTAGGAGTTAAGAGGATGGAAAACAAAATCTACAGCTTGGAATAAGGAAATTGGGACACTGTGGACACATTTCATTGCAGCCTTGAGGCTTGATTCCCATGAAGCAGGATTCAAATCGAAAGGGCTGAGGAACAATGGGAATTTATGGCGTGTTCTTCCTTGGTGGCTCAGATGGTAAAGAGTTTCCCTGAAGTGCAGGAGACCCAGGTTCGATCCCTGGGTTGGGAAGATCCCCCGGAGAAGGAAATGGCAACCCACTCCAGTATCCTTGCCTGGAAAATCCCATGGATGGAAGAGCCTGGTAAGTTACAGTCCGTGGGGTCACAAAGAGTCAGACACAATTGAGCGACTTCACTTCTTCTTCAAAAAACAGTAAGTAAATCAGTCTGACTGAATCAGAGTGGTTATATAGGAGAACACTGGGTATTGGAACTTATTGTTTTAGGCCAGATTTGCGGGAAGCCATGAATATCCAGTAGAGAAATACGATAGATCACAGTAGCTATAGTTTTAGATGGTAGTAAATTTTCATGCTTTTTATGAACCTCTATCTTATTTCTTCCCTAAACTCTGGGGAAATATGTCCTGGTGAGTCTGTGAAAATAGGGTCAGTACCCTCCCCAGCTCCCAAGGGCTGAGCAATGTCAATCAAAGGACCTCAGTGAATAATCCAATATTGTTTAGGGATGGATGCTCTACCTTAGGCAGAAGCACTTAGAATCATCATGGGGTTGGGATATGAACTTGGGGAGAGAAGTCTTTACTTCACTGGTATTGCTGAGCTGGGAGGATATGATGGGGGGCAGTCAGTAGCAGTACTGCCCACCTCATGGTGAGAGCCAGCATGCAGAATAAAGCTTAGCTGTGATGGACAGAGTGGAATGCTGAAGGGACAGACAGAGGTCTCACCATCCTGAGAGCTCCTGCGTCCATCCTTGCCTGAATCAAAAGCCTCTTTCTGACTCACAAATTATGTGAAAGCCAAAACTTCTCCTTTAGCTTGAGATTGGTTTCTGACACTTTCGTTTGAAAGAAGGTTGACTGATAGAAGAGGTTTGGATTTCATCCCACCTATTAAAGCCTCCCAATTTGGTTTGCTTTGATCACTGGTCCTAGGAAGCCTTCAAAAATGGAATTTTGTGATAAAGCTAGTAAGCTAGTTTAGGAATATTGCCTTCCAAAGCCTCCTTTGTAGGGTCATTAACATATTAAATATTCAAAGAAGTCTCTTGCCAAGTAACTGTGCAGGAAAGCTCCCATTTGCTCCCGCTTGTCCGACCCTGCCTCATGTATTGTCCCCACTCTGCTGTGTGCCCTGGGAGGAAGACTTGACTTCTCTGTCGGTGAACTCCCTTGCCTTTGGCCTTAGCTGGGATTGAACAGGAAGCTGGGGAGGCAGGAGAGTGAGGTGGGAGACCTTATCCCCTGCTCTCTGCCTGGTGACCGTGGGCTGCTGTATTCCTCAATTCAAGGATACAGGTCCTGTCCAGTGTCCCTCTCCTGGTACAGTAGCATTCCTCTCTCCCTCTCTTCAAGCCTACGGATAGTTTTTATTTATTTATTTTTAAAATACTTAATTGGCTACTTTGGGTCTTAGTTGCCACACCTGAGATCTTCATTGTGGCACCCAGGCCCTTTGTTGCACAGGCTTCTCTCTAGTCGTGGTGTGGGCTTTAGAGAACTCGGCCTCAGCAGTGATGGTGTGCAAGCTTAGTTGCCCTGAGGCACATGGGATCTTAGTTCCCGGGCCAGGGATCAAACCTGTGTCCCCTGCAGTGGAAGGCAAATTTTTAACCACTGGCCTACCAGGGAAGTCCCCAAGCCTTGGGATGGTTAACGACCCAGCCCTGGACTACTCACCTCTCCTTTGTGGCTTCCTCAAACACTGCTCAGTCATTTACTAACCCTGCCTTAATTTTGAGTGTGTTGTCTGTTTCCCACCAGTACCTGAGGACCTGACCTAGTATTAATGTTAATTATTCATTACCTCCTAATTTATTAAGCCCATAACTTTTTTCCTAAGTTGAGGAGCACCCGCAAGACTGCAGAATCACAGATTTTGACCATATACTTTGGTAATGCCTTCCTAGGCAAGGGCTTTGGTACGGGATTCTGAAAAGATAAAGGTAGCCTAGGGACTTCCTGGTGGTCCAGTGGTTAAGAGTCTGCTTTCCAAGGCAGGGGACTTGGGTTCAATCCCTGGGCGGGGAACTAGGATCCCACATGCCGAAGAAGAGCTAAGCCTGAGAGCCACGACTACTGAGCCTCCCCAGGCAGCGAAATATCCCGCGTGCTGCAACTAAGCCCTGATGATGCTGCCAGATGAGTAAATAATTTGAACAATTAATAAAGGAGACCAATAGGGTGAATTTACACGTTGAATTGAAAATTCAAAGAAGCAGCTTTAATTCTGCTGGGGCTTCTCCCGCCTTTTCCACTCTTACCCTGGAGCATTCCTGTATAAGAATGTGATTTTTCCACCCAACTGGCACAGTCTACTGGCTTTTAGTTAGGTCTCAGGCTTTACAACCTTGGTGTACAGCCCCTTCTCTCCCTGGGAACCCCTCTCCCTGCTCTTCTTCTATCCAAAGCCCGTTCTTAAAAAAATAATAATAACTAAAAACCATTCACATCACCATACACCCCTGCTGCCATGAACATTCCCCAAAGTGCTGGAGCTCACTTTGTCACTCATGCGGCCGTTGCAGCTTGCTGTATTGCGTGACTACTCACACATGTTGGTGAAGGTCATGTTTTAAACTTTTGCCTTGATAGTTAACTTCTCACAAGTTTGATCTGTATTTCCAGAGCTAGATTGTAAGCTCCTTGACAACAGGGACAAGATCCCCACACAAAAACACACCCCCTCCTCCTTGTCTCTACTGACCCCAGGGATACATCATTTTTTCACAGCCAGTTAAAAATCCCATCATGGTATAAAACATTCCCTGGTCATCCATACCAAAGGGGATTTCCTTAGGCTTCTGAAGGGCTAGCGCTCATTATCCACCAGAGAAAACACTCATGCACTCTGAAATCTAGTGTCACCTGGAACTATTACTCATGACTGATTATTAATTACTTCTTTGTATACTTCTTTCTTCGGAGAAGGCAATGGCACCCCACTGCAGTACTCTCGCCTGGAAAATCCCATGGGCGGAGGAGCCTGGTGGGCTGCAGTCCATGGGGTCGCTGAGAGTTGGACACGACTCAGTGACTTCACTTTCACTTTTCACTTTCATGCATTGGAGAAGGAAATGGCAACCCACTCCAGTGTTCTTGCCTGGAGAATCCCAGGGACGGGGGAGCCTGGTGGGCTACCATCTATGGGGTCGCACAGAGTCGGACACGACTGAAGCGACTTAGCAGCAGCAGCAGCAGCATACTTCTTTCTTGGAGCTTTAACAAGTTTAAAAACCCAACCGGAAGGAGGGGACATGTGTGTACCTAGACCTGATTTACACTGATGTATGGCAGAAACCAACACACTATTGCAAAGCAATGATCCTCCACTTAAAAATAAATACATTAAATTTAAACCCCCAACTGTTATGGGTTGAACTGCATCCCCCAACCAAGTTCATATGCTGACGCCCTAGTCCCCAGTCCCCCTAAATATGACCTTACTTGGAAATAAGGTTGTTGCAGATGAAATTAATGAAATTGAAGTCATACTGAAACAGAGCCGGCCCCTATGGTCCTTGCTCCCCATGTCCTCAGCCTGCCTTTTGTCTGTGGAAAAACTTCAGCCAAAGAATAAGTTTAATGAGAGAAGTAAGAAACTGTAGAAACAAAGGGAAACAGCCCCACAAGACTAAATGACAGTTCAGTCATCAGGCAAAGTCAACGACCTTTAGTTCCTCTTCAAGGGCTCTAGGTAAGATTCTAAGCCACATCCTTTGAGCCGTATTGTAGATACTGAAAGTCCCACCAGGTGGAAGAAGTTACATGACAACCAGACCACAGTTATGACATAAGCTGCCGCAATTCTAAGAAGTGACCTCAAAGAAATGGGAACATACTGACCCTGGAGCTAAAGACTAACTGTACTTAAAACAACCAAGATGACGTTGATCAGAGCACCAATGACTAATTTCAAGATGATGGTCAGAGCTGACAGTGCTCTTCCTCCATCTACAAAGGCTCTTACCCACTGGCTGCCAGTGGGGGCAGTCAGCCTTTGGGCAGGAGTCCACACTCCTCCCTGGCTGCTGACGCCCAAAATAAAGCAAACTTTCCTTTCCACCAACCTTGCATTTTTATTGGCTTCTGAGAGGTGAGCAGTGGGACCCCCTTTCAGTAACAATCCTGGAGTTAGAGTGGACCCCAAATCCAATACAACTAGTATCTTTATTAAAAAATATGTGTGTGTTGGGCGGGGGGGGGGGCGAGCGGAGAATTTAGACCCAGACACACATGCAGGAAGGATGCCACATGAAGACCCTAGTTATCCTGGGCTTCCCTGGTGGCTCAGTGGTAAAGAATCCACCTGCCAGTGTAGGAGACATGCGTTCAATCCCTGGTCTGGGAAGATCCCACATGGCATGGAGCAACGAAGCCCATGACCCACAGCGACTGAACCTGTGCCGTAGAGCCCGGGAGCCACTCCTGCTGGAGCCCGCCTGCCCAAGAGCTTATGCCCCACAACAAGAGAAGCCATCTCAGTAAGAAGCCCACACACCACCAACAGAAAGTACCCCCTGCGCACCGCAACTAGAGAAAAGCTTGTGCAGCAACAAAGACCCAGCACAGTCCAAAGGAAAGCATTTTAAAAAGAGCATAATGTCCTGCCACAAGCCAAGGAATGTCAAAGATGAACAGAAACCACCAGAAGCTAGGAGAGAGGCATGGACCCGTCTCTCTCATAGTTTCAGAAGAAACCGACCTTGCCAGCACATTGATCGAGCACAGACTTCTGGCTTCCAGAACAGTGAGACAATCGATTCCTGTCGTGTAAGCCAGTCCATCTGTGAGGCTTTCTATGGCCGGCCCAAAATAAATGAGTGCAAGCGCCTTAGGGACAAGAACCCTATCTTGGAGCCTCTTGGAGTAGGGTTCCAAATACAGATCCCTCACTGGTTACTAATGTCACTTCTGGAAAGTTAATTTACCTTTCTGAGCTTCAACTTTCTCCTCAGTAATATGGATACAGTAACATTTATTTTGGAAAGTTGCTTGACGAATTAAAGATGATGTATTAAAATGTCCGGCACAGTGGTTGACACTCTGTTCAATAAGCATTAGGTCTTACAATCATAAACCTCTCCTTTTCCAAATGGGGAACTTGGATCCAGACATGACAAGTGCCTGTCTAAACCCACATAGTTAAATAACAACAACTTTCCGCCCCAAACCCAGATAGGTTCATGTCTAGTCCTGTGTATACAATGTCTCGCCTGTCATTGCTTAGGAGAACAGTTAGGGTGATGGCATTAATTTAGCGGTGCTTTGTTTCTGTTTGTTTGTTTTGCTTACTGCTGTTCTGTAGGCAGAGACTGTGAATTTCAGGAGTGGGACCTCTGAAGTTTTTTCCATCCACAGGTAACTAAGCCATATCTTAAAGTAAACCATCTCTCCTTTTTTAAAAAAATTTTTTGGTACAGAATTAAATTTCTTTGCTTAAGAATGGTATAATTATTTGTTAACAACATTATAATTAAGAGCACTAATTATTGAGCAGAATATATATGAAGAGGCTACTGGAACATCTCTGCTTTGTGTGCACAGATATTCTCTGCGTGCTATTATTAGATAATGCTTGGATTAATTTTAAATCCATATTCCTCCCAAATGCAGAATCCTCAGCTTATGTACATCTCTTGATGCCTGCGATTCTTACTGCAACTTGTTTCCCTCTTGTTTTGAAATGATAGTGTGAATTTGCATCAGAATGCTCGGTTTCTTCCCAGGTTTATCAGATGAAATGCTTTCTCTTCCTGCCCCCAGTTATACCTATTCTGGTGGCGTTTAAGTCAAAACGATGATGTCTGTTAAACTATGATTTTATTGTATAATTGATCATCAATGGTTGTGCTTTGTATGCAATAACATGCTGCTCATCCAACTCGACGTCTCTAAACATGTTGAGAAATCAGTCATGAGCTGAACAGGTGGAACCCAGGAAAGGTTACGTCCACTCTATAAAGAGACCGAGGATCTTGTTTCAAATACTGGCTGGATCTTGGGGAAACCGTGACTTTAAAATGGCAGATTACCCATGAAAGGGGAAGGCAATGGGCACCCCACTCCAGTACTCTCGCCTGGAAAATCCCATGGACGGAGGAGCCTGGTGGGCTGCAGTCCATGGGGTCGCTAAGAGTCAGTCACGACCGAGCGACTTCACTTTCACTTTTCCTTTCATGCATTGGAGAAGGAAATAGCAACCCACTCCAGTGTTCTTGCCTGGAGAATCCCAGGGACGGGGGAGCCTGGTGGTTGCCGTCTATGGGGTCGCACAGTCGGACAGGACTGAAGCGACTTAGTAGTAGTAGTAGTAGTACCCATGAAAAGAGTGAAAAGAAAAAAGCATGAAAGGGTGAGTGAGTTCTGAGATCTCAGCAGATTTTTCTGTCGTCTTCCGTCACGCCATGACAACCTACATCAGAGAAATCTCTTATTTCAAAATTGCAAAGGATATTGAAATCTCTCGAAACAGAAATTTAGAAGCCCTTATTTCTGGGATAAAGCTGCCAGGAAATTAAACTAGAATCAACCTTTGACAGATTATTTTCTTTTTTTTTTTTTAATTTTTGAGGACCTAATCACCCTTCTCCTAGCAAACTTTCCCAGGTGTCAGATCCACACACAAGTTTGAAGCTGAAAGAATGAGGAAAGGAATCTTCAAAGGAAGAAAGGGTTCCTCAGGCTCAAAAGCAGCCCTTGCTATCAACAGATACTCCAAGGACAGCTAGGAACTCCCAGGGGCCAACGGTGTTGAATGGAAGTAACCCTCTGTCTTCTCTTTCATCAGCTGGCAACTTCAAAAGCACCTGTCTATTTCTCCTGGCTTCAAGAGTGGCCATCCAGCCAATCCATGCTCATCTTCCATAATCCCAGGATGAAGACCCTTGTTGAAAAGAGCACAGAATACATGGTGCCCTGCCTCCTGTGTGTTTTCTATTTTTGATCTCAAAATGGGTATTGATGGACTGGTCATCTGTGTTCCCAAGGACTAGGTAACAGGACTGGGGACAGAAGTGAGAGGGAGGAATAGGGTGGAATCTCGTGTCTAACTCTTTGCAACCCCATGGACTGTAACCCACCAGGTTCCTCCGTCTCTGTTCATGGGATTCTCCAGGCAAGAATACTGGAGTCGGTTTCCATTCCCTTCTCCAGGGGATCTTCTTGACCCAGGGATTGAACCCAGGTCTCCTGACTTGCAGGCAGATTCTTTGCCATCTGAGCTACCAGGGAAGCCTCTCTCTTAGCTGCAGAAAATCTTTATTCTTCTCCAGCGGAAATTTCAGGCTTGACTTCCATCAATATTCGGGATCTCGTAGGGGCTTCAGGGAATTCCTAAATCCCTCGAAATCATATTGTGCATTCATGCATATGTCCATTTGTGGGGAAGAGGTTCAATAGCTGTCATAGAGTCTGCTACTAAAAAAAAAAAAAATGAAAATACTGCTTCCTAAAAAGTTCTCTTAAAAAGTATGAATTTAACCTCAAAGTCATAAATCTGATGTAAAATGAACACGAAAGTTTCTATGAGATAGACTTTATGAGGACATTTTAGTCGAGTGTAACTCTTGAGTGTCTGAATATTAACAAATAATATGGAAAGGAAGATATTGCTTTAAACGTTCAGGGACTCCCCTGGTGGCCCAGTGGTTGGGATTCTGCCTGCGAGTGCAGGAGCCATGGGTTCGATCCCTGGTCTGGGAGGATTCCGTCTGCCATGGGGCAACTAAGCCTGTGTGTCGCAACTACTGAGCCTGAGCAGCACAGCTGCCGAAGCCTGTGCCCAAAGCCTGTGCTCCACGAGAGAAGCCACTGCAGTGAGAAGCCTGCGCACGGCACCCAGAGAGCAGCCCCCTCGTGCCACAGTTAGGGAAAGCCCATGCCTGTCAGCGAAGGCCCAGCGCAGCCAAAAACTCAAACAAGTGTTTGTCTTAAATGTTCAGGACATTGAATCCTCATACTGGCTTGACATATGACTATAATGATTCGCTTCAGCAAGTATTTCTTCACAGCTAGCTATTTTGGACATGGAAAACTTGGTAGGACACCATTTCTAATCATCTCGAGGGACTTACTTTCTTTGATAGAACAGAATAAACAAATAACTAACCTACAAACAAGAGGACCAAAACTGCTGCAGTCTAAAGTATGAATTGAAATTGGGAAAGACTGGCGAATTGGGGAGTCCTTTTGGTTTGCTTGAGAAATAATGAGAATATGAACTTGGAGAGTGGCAAAGAAAATGACGAGAATAGATAACTTACAATTAGACTTGTTTATTCATCCATTCATTTGTTCTTTCTTACTTTAATTCATCTCTTTCATTGTATCAGACACTTGTTAGAGATACTCAGCAAAAGTGAGTAATGTAGTGTCTGTGCTCACAAAGCTCTCTGACCAGTCCTGAGTAGCTCCTCTAATCTAGCAATTCAAAAGTTAGTCCCACCCTGATGAGGGATGGGCCTCCCTAGTGGTTCAGACAGTGAAGAATCTGCCTGCAATGCAGGAGACCCCAGGTTTTATCCCTGGGTTGGGAAGATCCCCTGGAGAAGGGAATGTCTACCCACTCCAGTATTCTTGCCTGGAGAATTCCATGGGCAGGGGAGTCTGGTGGGCTACAATCCATGGAGTCACAGAGTAGGTCACAACTGAGTGACTAACACTTTCCACTTCCTATGAGTGATGACAGCCTTTAACCAGACCCATTCACATGACATCCTTTCAAATTCTGCTTCCTAAGCCTACCAATTTCTGGTCACATCTCGTTTTCTTGACTATGGTTCCACCTCACTCCCTTGACAACACTCCAGCTTTCATCTCTGGGTTCACTTCTTACACTCACTTCCTAGTTCCTGTTTGGCGTTAGGCTGATTTCATGTACTTTGGGGAAAGCCTTGCCCAGGCCAGCCAAGCCCTGCAGTCTCAGCAACTTGGCACAATCTTCCTGGCTGCCTCCCTTCCACCCAAAGGGTCCAGACCCAGACACCCAGAGTCCAGCCATAAAGACAAGTGGGTGTAAACCGATGAAGATGCAGAGCCATTGCCCTATTCTTAAGGGTTGAGTGATATGCTCTTGGGAGCACAGAAAAGGATGAACTCAGCAGAACCTGGTGAATTCAACAGGGTCCTACATTAATAGGACTACCTCCCCAAAGGAGCATCCATTGGTTTAAACCAGTACAGATTCTTCCAGATGATTTAATGACTAACTCTTAGAATCATAAAGAATAAAAGCAGGAAGAGGCTTTCAAATTCAGCCTTGGCGTTTTTCACTGTGAAGAAAATGGAGGCACATGATCTTAAGACCCACAGGGAGTTTTTGACAGATTCCTACCTGCCCAACACATTTTTCCAAACAGTGAACAGCTGCATGACAGTTCAATTATAAAAGGAAAGGAAAAATAGATGTGTGTCATTTTGTGTATAAACTGCCTGGAGGGACCACATCATGAACATATTCCTTGTGTGATCTATCAGAGTCCTACACCCTGATGCTGGAAAGACTGAAGGAAAGAGGGGAAGGGGATAACAGAGGATGAGATGGTTGGATGGCATCACCGACCCAATGGACATGAGTTTGAGCAAGCTCCGGGAGATGGTGAGGAACAGGGAGGCCTGGCGTGCTGCAGTCCAAGGGGTCGTAAAGAGTCGGACATGACTGAGCTACTGAACAGCAACAGACACTGATGTGTGTCCTTAAGGATTCCCGAGGAAATAGCCACAGGTGCAAGGATAAGTATGGGTTTGAATAGAGGTGAAGCAGGCAAGGTAAATCTGAGCTGTGCTTACTGTATGAAGCAGATAGGATGGAGATGAGCTTGTATAGCAAACCTAAAGAGATGAAGTCTAAATTCACAACAGGAAGAGTGAGGATCTAATAGTCTAGACATGGGGTCCCTAACCTCCAGGACCTAATGCCTGATGATCTGAGGAGGAGCTGATGTAATGATAATAGAAATAAAGTACACAATAAGTGTGATACACTTGAATCATCCTGAAACCATCCCCACTCTCTCCCACCCCCAACCCTGGTCCATGGAAAAATTGTCTTCCATGAAACCAGTCCTTGGTACCCAAATATTTGAGACCACTGGTCTAGATCCTTCTTACTCAAATTGTGGTCTGGAACTAGCAGCGTCAGAACATCCGGGAGCTTTTTGGAAATGCAGCTTCCTGGTCACCTCCTCAGACCCACCGAATCAGAACTTGGATTCTGAAGAAATCGCCTGGCGATTTATCCGCAGGCTGAAGTTTGAGAGGCAAACAATGGATCACTTACTCCGGCTCTTTTCCCTGACTAGTTTAAATCACACTGAATGTTAGCAGAAATTGACAAGCAAGACAAAATTTCATAGGTACAGGGATGGGGATGGGGGGGGGTATAAGAAAGCACAAGAGAGAGTCAAAGCTAAATTGCAGCAAGAGTTTTACTTCTTGAGTTAGTATATACCTTTAAACAGCTACTTTCCTCCAAGCTTTAATTAATTGTTTTGCATTGGTTCACTGTGTTGCAAGAGAGCCTGTGTTTGCAATTAAGTGGCTCTGACAGATGGGACAGAATGATTAGGTGTTTCTGCCCAAGAGACAAGAAAGTTACCTGTGCCCAAGAGTATATTTCTCCCATATGACATGTGAATTCGTTTTTTTTTTTTTTTCTAAAAGAACATAACAGTGTACTTTTCTTCTTGATGAAATTCCTGGCAAACTGTTCAAATCTTTTGAAAAAAATCATTTTAAGGAATAAATGTAAAAATGAGATCGTGAACAAGCAAACGAAAGTTGGATGTTAGCCACCATCATTCACATAGTATTTTCCACCAGTAATTTACACATTTACAGATTCCAGGGAGGGCATGGAGACAGGAGTTCCAATCCTGGATGTCCCTTTGTAAACCCGTACAGTTTAAAACTTCTAAATCCCAATTAGGCTGCTTGAACCAACTGAGATGCCACAAATGCAACCTAGTGGCTTTTCCCATGGGAAGTCAGAGAAGTGGAAAATATTTCAAGCAATTTGGGCATGCTTGCATAACCCTTTTGTGGAAATTCCTGCACTAACAATTTGCAATTAAAGTGAAAGTGAGTCAAAATAGAATGACCTCTCATTTCAACAATGAGTATATTTTGTAGACTCTGGTCTATGAATGTGCTTTACATCTGACCCAAACGTAGTGATCAAAAAACCCCCAGATCACACATTCTACACCCCTCGCTGTATAGTATACCTATCAGGGTATACCTATCAGGGAGCAAGCTGCTGGTGTCACCTTAATGATCATTTTTTGTTTAGACATAAGATGTGACTGTATGAAAGAAGTAAATCAACAGTCAAGTGGGGACAGAAAGACACATTCTCCATCCAAATTATAGTTGTAAACTTATCTGCAACTAAAGTGGTTCTCCCAGTTAGCTTGATGTTTGAAATTCCCATACTTTTGAGTCACTCGCCAATTTAGCATTAACTGCTTGATATCTGAGATTAGGAATTAATTTTTTATTCACCCAACTTTAACAAAAGCTTCCTTAGGAAAGTCACTCTGCAACTTGGGAAAAAGCATAATATATACAACAGAATAGGTGTATTTCTATACTTGATGCTGTAAGTTATTTGTGCTATACTCTTCCCTTAGCCTGGAAAAAAAAAAAGAGTTAAATGTTAACTAGAATACGTGTTCAGAATTGCTCTGCTAATATCATTATTCCATGATCCTTTCAAATATTTCTGAGATGCCATCAGATTGTTACAAGTTTGCTCTAAAATTACAGATGGTGATTATAGCCATGAAATTAAAAGACGCTTACTCCTTGGAAGAAAAATTATGACCAACCTAGATAGCATATTTAAAAGCAGAGACATTACTTTGCTGAATAAGTTCCATTTAGAATTGATGGTTTTGAACTGTGGTGTTGGAGAAGACTCTTGAGAGTCCCTTGGACTGCAAGGAGATCCAACCAGTCCATTCTGAAGGAGATCAGCCCTGGGATTTCTTTGGAAGGAATGATGCTAAAGCTGAAACTCTAGTACTTTGGCCACCTCATGCGAAGAGTTGACTCATTGGAAAAGACTCTGATGCTGGGAGGGATTGGGGGCAGGAGGAGAAGGGGATGACAGAGGATGGGATGGCTGGATGGCATCACTGACTTGATGGACATGAGTCTGAGTAAACTCCGGGGGTTGGTGATGGACAGGGAGGCCCGGCGTGCTGCGATTCATGGGGTCACAAAGAGTCGGACAGGACTGAGCGACTGAACTAAACTGAACTGAACTGATGACTAATGTGTAGAGTATTTATATCTTTTTTTTAAATGTGACCAACAGTATAGTCTTTAATTTCAAGTTAGTTACATTGAGTGATGCTCATAATTCTTATTTCTGTCTTTGTTGAAGACAGAGGCAAAGAGTATCAAGGGTAGGAAGAAAGAGAAACTGTTGAGTTATGTGCCTTAGAAACACAGCATTGATCTGGCATTTGTATCTTTACAGAAAACAGCAAACAATGGGTATATTTGCAAGTCAGACCACTTAAAGCCATCTATGTAAAAAAATACCTTACATGTATATTAGGGTGTGTGTGCGCTTAATCGTGTACAATTCGTTTTCAACCCCATGGACTGTAGCCCACTAGGCTCCTCTGTCCATGGGATTTCCCAGACAAGAAAACTGGAGTGGGTTGCCATTTCCTACTCCAGTATTTATATCATTTGATGACTAAAAATATCCACCAAAAAAAGTTTCCTGGGATTGAATCACCTACATATGCTAGACAATTCAAGCAAAGCTGGGCTGTTTGGAGGAAGAGGGACCGTGTGAGTGAAAGTGATCAGTTGATGAACTGAACTGCAAACTGAAAAGAAGCCATACAGGCCCTCACCCGAGTCCCGGGGACGTTCAGCAAGGGGTGAGCATCAAAGGACAAATTGTGAAGGAGGTGGGACTCTTCACTGATGGTTTTGGCAAAGGACATTTGTCAAAGACTTAAGCAAGGCAGCAATGTGAATTCTCTATTTGAAAAAGATTATCTCTGGCCCAGGAGGGAGGGCGGCTACAAGAGAGATCAGTTTGGAGTTTATAAAAATTGGGAGAAGCAATGTGAGAGTTTGAACTAAGCATAGTGAAAAAACAGGGAAGACGTAAAATGGATAAAATGTAGAGTCAGATGGAGTGAGAGTTGGCAGGGAAGCAGGGGACTGCAGGGTCATGGTAAATGAATTTTCTGTTTTGGGTGTCCCCCCCGTGGTGGGGTGGTGGTTCCATTCTCAGGGCTGGGGAACACACAAGGAAGGAAGGGAGCAGGAAGGATTTCCCTGCTGTCCACTGGTTAAGACTCCACACTTCCATTGCAGGGGGCACAGGTTTGATCCCTGGTCCAGGAACTAAGATCCTTCATCCCAGAGCAGTTATCACTAACAAAAGTAATGTGCTTTTCATGTGGTTTCGTATCATTATCTTTTCTCATCTTTTGGACACCTTCTCAAGGTACCGCTTGACAATGAGGAGACTGAGGCTCGGAAAGGTCACTTGCCTGTCTGGAGCCAGCAGGATGTCAGAGCAGATTTGAACACTTGTGGAGCCTCAAAGCCCTTGTTCTTTCTCCACCCCCCCACTCCCCGCCACCTTGTTCTTTCTTCCGTCATATTCCACCTTAAGTCAGGGATCTGTCCTCAGGCAGCAGGCCTTTGCCAATGAAATTAAACAGAAGCAGGGTCCAGGCCTAGGGAGAAAGTCCGAGAAGGCACGTGAGGCCACAGGGCATCCAGCCCCAGCATCAGCTGCTTCCCAGAGACGTGGGGACCCAGGTCTGATCAGCAGCAGTGACAGGTGGGGGCAAGTGGCAGTTGCCATGAAAAGGTGGCATGTTCTATTTAGGGCTGGTGGAAATGTGTGTAGTATGTACATGAATTAGAGAAATGCCAGCAAGAGAGAGAAGGGAAGAGAGAAGAGGTGAGTTATAAATGAAGGATCAAGACCATGGGGAGATGGATTGGCCTGGAAGGAGTTAAAGATGTAACCTCCTCCAAGACAAGGAGGAGGGACAGATAGGTAAAGACATCATTCATCTTTGACGGAAAGGAAGGAAATTGATAAAGTTTTGACAAAACAACCTGTTTGTTTTGTTTTGTTTTGTTTTCTGGAGGAGAGGCTGTGAGATGTAGAACACTTAAGGAAAATGATAAAAAATGCAAAGCAAAGTGTCAGGGAATGTGAAAACAGAGCAGGAGAACATGCATCGAGGAGCCAGCAGTCAAGAAATGAGTCGCCAGGGAAGAGGTAGCACAATTTCAGTATCTCCCTGCACCTCCCAGCAGCTCAGGGGGGACATAGGGCGGTAACCAAGCCTTAGGTAAGAGAGCTCGTAGGGAAATAGGTTATAATACAAAACCATTAGGTGTGTTAAAAGCGTCTGAATTACTCTATTGACTTTACAGACAATGAAACAGATTGCAAGGAAGTTAAGAGCTTCCCCCAAGGTCGCCTAAGATCATCCAAGGTCATCAAGGCAGCAGCTGGACTTGAACACAGACCTTCCGGCCCCAGCCTCCATGTTCCCACCATATCCGCTTCTACACAATGCATCAATCAGTAAATGAAATTTGTGGCAGCAGGGTAAGGAACCTGCCTGCCTGCAGAAGGCATAAGAGATGCAGGTTCCATCTCTGGGTGGGAAAGATCCCCTGGACGAGGGCATGGCAAACCACTCCAGTCTTCTTGCCTGGAGAATCCCATGGACAGAGGAGCCTGAAGGGCTTCAGTCCACAAGGGTCACAAGAGTCGGACACAACTGAAGCAACTTGGCACGCACACACGTACAAGGTGGAAAAAACCCAAAACAAACAAACCCCCCTTTCTTCCTTTTAATTCTTGTTCATAGAAAAATAAAATCATATCTATTTCCTACCTTCAGCATTTAAATTTTTCCCTTTCTGGAGTGGTCCCCAGTAATCCAGGGAACAAATGGGCTGTTACAACAGGGTGAAATGAAAAATGGTGGAAAGGGACAATGACTTGATTTAGAGGTAGTATCGTCACAATATTGGTTTCAAATGTTAAAATTTAACAAATTGAAAAAAAAAAAAACCACTAGCTCAGAAATAGTCAATGGAACCAGATACATTTAGCTTGGAGAAGAGACAGCTCAGAGAATTTAGCAGCACTTTCTATAGTTTTTGAACGGCTGTATATGGAAGAGGGACTAGATTTGTCTGCATGCCCCAAGAAAGTATTGAGTTGGCCAAAAAGTTTGCTTGTGTTTTGGTAAGATCTTACGGAAAATCCCGAACAGACATTTTGGCCAACCCAATAGTTAGAAACAAGTAATGTAAGCAGTAAGAACTTGAGTTCAAGATAATGAAGTCTAATCATCTAATAGTCTTGATTCGAAGACAGAATGAGGTACTTTTTCAAGCGGTGAGTTGCCCATCACTGAAGGGTTTCAAGTACAGGCTGGACAATAACTGGCTGTGGCAAGACTGTTGTAGAGCAACAACAGGGTAATTTTCTTGGAGCTGGATTTCCCCGTTTGTGAATGAAAGGCCTCCAGGGATAGGCTGGTGAGCAGTTGCTGCTGCTGCTAAGTCGCTTCAGTCATGTCCGACTCTGTGCAACCCCAGAGACGGCAGCCCACCAGGCTCCCCCGTCCCTGGGATTCTCCAGGCAAAAACACTGGAGTGGGTTGCCATTTCCTTCTCCAATGTATGAAAGTGAAAAGTGAAAGTGAAGTCACCCAGTAGTGTTTGACTCTTCGCGACCCCATGGACTGCAGCCTACCAGGCTCCTCCGTCCATGGGATTTTCCAGGCAAGAGTACTGGAGTGGGGTGCCATCACCTTCTCCGCTGGTGAGCAGTGGAGTTATTATAAAAGAGTCTGAAGCCACAGAGACAAGTTTTGCTTTAAATGCAATGAAAAATATGTCTGGCAAGTATATATACTATTCTTTTTCAAATTTTGCAGTTGATCTTATGATCAGTGGTGGGTCGTTGCTATTTAGTTGCTAAGTCATGTCAATAGAGTACCAATTGATTATGAATTGTCAATAAATCTATAAAGTCTTTTGCTACTTTGCATTTTCTCAAAGAACAGTTATTAAAAGTATAACCACTAGTACATGGAGGTCCTTGAAGCTTTTTTATTTTTATCTTTTAAGGTTGAAAGGAGCCCTGTTTCTCAAAAAAGGTCAGGAAAGACTTCACTGGAGAAATTTAAAAGTCTTTTCCAGTGCAAAGAGTATGATTTCACAACTCCTAGGGGTTCTGAGGGCCACAGTTGGATTTCGGAGGAAAATTCCCCAAGCCCTAGCAGGTGGTTACATTCAGCTCCCAACACTTTCACATGCACGCACACATACACATAAAAATACTCTGAGATACTATCCACAGAACAGAGTCACCAACCAGCTGTGTCTCATCAAAGTAGTGTTTAGAGACCCATCATTTCCTTGTTCCATAAGCTGACATATCTTTGCTGCTCCAAAGAACAAGGGTATATTTTTGCCACTGTATGTATTTAGGCAGTCATCCCATTTATGTCATTTCCAAATATCCTGACACTACCCTTTCTATGCTTCTCTCAGTCTTTAAATATCTGGTTCATACTCTTTTCAATTGCTTTCCTAGTGAAATGTTTTTTTGTTTAGAAAGAAGTACTCATGTCTTCACCGCTATCACCATCATAAGCATTTACTAAATGGGGACATTTTCTGTTGCTAAGTATAGCAGAAAGGTTGGGCCCCAAATATGCTCTTTTTGAAAAATTATTACATCAGATAATTGAAATAAAATCTGATTTTCTTATGCATTTTTCTTTTTTATTGAAATAGAGTTGACAAAACAGGAAAATCTGATTTTTTATTCATAATTTTATTTTCTCTCCACAGAAATGATAGTCTTTACTCTCTGAAAGTATTTTTTTTAGTATTTATTTATATCTATTTATTTACTTTATTTAGCTGCATCATGTCTTAGTTAGGGCATGTGGGATCTAGTTTCTTGACCAGGGATCAAACCCAGGCCCCCTGCATTGGGAGTGCAGAGTCTTAGCTACTGGACCACCAGGGAAATCCTCCTCTGAAAGTATTTAGTGATAGAAGATATTGGGGTTCCCTCCAAGGAAAACAGAGGGGCAGATTCAGTTTTTCTGGGAGCTCCTCACCTCCTCCTTCCATGCTATTGCCTTGTCTCCCTACCCTCCCCGCTACCCCAGACACTTGTGGTATTTCAAGCTATTCCATGGTAAGGTCTGTCACGCAGCATTTTTTTGCTCATCCTAAGTGGGTGTTGCCATGTCTTGCAAAAAACTGTTGAAGAACGCAGACTCAGCTCCATCCACGCTGTATGCTTTAAGTGGCCCAGATCAGACTCCCTGCCTGCAACTCTTTCAATACAGACGCTCTAAGACCTGAGTCCTTTACAGACAGGGTCCTATCTCTGGATTCTTTCCCCTTGTCTTCTTTGAAATACCTCTAAACGAATAACTCATTGGCCTTGCCTGGTGGTCCAGTGGTTATGAATCCGCCTGTTGGCAGGGGATATGGGGCCAGGGGGACGGGGGTTTGATTCCCGGTTCAGGAAGATCGCCTGTGCTTCAGCGCAGCTAAACCTGTGCACCACAAATACTGAAGCCTGCCCGCTCTAGAGGCCGCTCCGCAACCAGAGAAGCCGCCACAGTGAGAAGCCTGCGCGCCGCAAATAGAGAGCAGACCCCACTCGCCACAACCGGAGGGACGCACACAGCCACGAAGACCCAGCGCAGCCAGAAATTCAAAGAAAGAAATATTTCAAAAGAGCGTATTCAAGTAAGTCTCAAAAATATGTTGTATATTTGTCGCTGTTTAGTCATTCAATTGCCTCAGACTCTTTTCCACCTCAAGGACTGTGTAGCCCACCGGGCCCCTCTGTCCATGAGATTTCCTAGGTAAGAATACTGGAGTGGGTAGCTATGTCCTGTATTCTTCCCAACAAAGACCCAGTGCAGCCAAAGATAATAAATAAATCTTTAAAAAAAGAATAACTCATTCAAGTAAATCTCAAAACTATGTTATATATTAAATATATTAAAATAATGCAATATAGTTAATAATAAATATTATGTAAATTTTTATTAATTAATATATATTGATATTAACATATTAATGTGTTTCTTTTATTAAAGCTATAATTTTGCATGATTATAGTCTAGTACTTCTTCAGTAACAGAGGTCCTTAGAAACAATGAAAATAAGGTTGGAAATATGGTTACCTATTTCTCATCCTGTTTGAGGCTGACGTCTGGAGGTGGTGGGCACCAGGCTAAAAATTATAATCTAGAGCACCAGCATCCTGTATGGCACCACCTGAATTATTGATACAAGTAAACTAAGAAATCCATTGATAGTTCAGCCTCACATCGTAAGAGCAGTCATTCAACATCTCAGTTCTGCAAAAAAAGATAGCAATTGCAGAATTCCTAGTAAAATTGGAAAACAGAAGTTTCCCCTAACACACAAATGCATAGCACCCAAATTGCTCCTTCCTTAGAAAGAGTCACTAAGAACCCTGGTGTTTAAAAACAAAAATTGAAATTAAGGATAGTTAAAGCCAAGAGTCTCTGGCTAGTTCAAAACAAATTACTCAAATATGCAAAATTTAATGTCACAAACTACTGTATCATATCAACGGATCGAAACAAAGAGGAGGTAAAGACTGAACAGGTCCTGGAATCTTTGTAATGTTCTTTCTTGGTTGCATAATAATATGGGCAGGCAGGAAGAGGGGAGGCACTGCACTGAGGTCTCCAGCAGCAGGCAAACCCTCTGGGAGCAGGGACTTGCCGTGATAAGACCAGGGAAGGACAGTGCAGCCAGAGACGGGAGCTCTATACCATTGCATTCCACTCCGTTTCACTTCTGGAAGTTCTCATTCTAGAAGCTCCAACACTGCTCTGAATAAAAAAAGAAAATCTTCTCTGCTAAATTCTGTAATCTTGGTGAAAGATTTAGGGGGATGAAACCATAAGAATGCTTTGAATTTGATGATGACCCAATGACCTTAGGGGTTGGTCCCACATTCTTAGAAGGCGTGCCAAGTAAGGGAATTCTTTTATGTTCCACTTTTCCTATCCATCAGAAATATCTGGACTCTGGTTCCTTTTGGGGATTCATGTATCTGTCATACTTTATAAATCATCACAACTTCTGCCAACAGAGAGGTACCCTAAGAAGGAGATAAACAGCATTTTGTTTTTCAGAATTCTGCCTCGTCACTGGGAGTTGGGGAGGGAGAGGTCTCGTGACATAGTTTTGGCCGATGATGTGTCAGCAAAAGTCTTCAGGGGGCTTTTGAGAAATGTTTGGCTTTCGTGGTTTAATCAATGTATAAGGCTGATGCTTTTAGATCTTCCTACTTCCTTCCTTCAATGCAGATTTGATGTCAAAAACAGAGGCAGTCATCTTGTGATGAGGAGGAAAAGACCAGGAGAATCGCCAAGACAGGACCCTGACATCACTGAGTTGCTCAACTGATGCTAAGCCACCTACATCCAGGCTTCTTGGCATGTGAGAAAAGTAATCTACCATCTGCTAACCACAGTCAGCTACCATCCAAATCACAATGGGTTGAATTGTCTGTCACTCAAAGCCAACTAACATTTATAACTGACACGGGAGACTTTCATAGGCTTCACAGAAGGGAGATAACTTGTCATGAGTTTCTTCTAATACTGCAGAACATTTAATTAAAAATAAGAATACTTCTTAACCATGAATATCAGTCTGGGAGCAGGCTGATATAATAGTATATGAAGGCTACCCAGCAGTCACTGAAATCTAACAAGAAAGGAAAATAAAATCACTCAATTCACTTCTAAATTGTTCCAGTTTTTGATTTACCACTAAGTAGAATTAAAATTAATTCAGAGTTTCTAGAATTATCTATATTGAGTCTTTGGTAATTAACCTTCTCATAGTGAGTGAAGTCACTCAGTCGTGTCTGACTCTTTGCGACACCGTGGACTGTAGCCTGTCAGGCTCCTCCATCCATGGGTTCTCCAGGCAAGAATACTGGAGTGGGTTGCCATTTCCTTCTCCAGGGGATCTTCCTGATCCAGGGATCAAATCCGAGTCTCCCGCATTGCAGGCAGACCTGAGCCACCAGGGAATGAAAAATCCTTATAATAGAAAGATCCTTTGGGTGGGCTGAAACATTCTTTCTCTCAGTTGAAATGAGACTGTTGTAATCTGTGAAATCTGCTTAGCAAGTCTCTGCTCCATTTATAGAAGCCGAAATGCCATAGTCCCAGCAAAAACATAGGTTTAAGACAACTTTCCAGTAACTTAGAGTTAATGACGGAAATTTCACATCCTCTAAGGGCCAGTAGGCCTTAGACTCAGGCTTCTTGAAGCGTGGGCCACAAGTCAGGAGCATTGGAGGGATCCTGGGAGCTTGTTAGAATTGCAGTTTCAGGGGACTTCCTTGCTGATCTAGCAGTTAAGACTCAGCCTGCCAATGCAGGGGACGCGGGTTCGATTCCTGATTGGGGAGCCAGGATCCCTCATGCCTTGGGGCAACTAAGCGCAGGAGCTGCAACTAGAGAAGCCTGTGTCCTGCAACAAAGACTCAGCGTAGCCAAAAAAAGAAGAAGAAATGCCCCACTCCAGACCTATGGAGTCAGAGTCTGCATTTGAGCCCAAGCTATAGGATCTGCCTGCGTGTTCAATCATGAGCAACACCGCCGGAGGGCTCCTCACCCCTCTCTCGTCAGATCCTCCAGGAAAGGTGGACAAGGAGCCCTCTGCATCCGGGGCAGGGGCTGATGGGCTGTGGGTGGCCCATCCACACACAGGGACAAGCGGTGAAGAGGGAAAGAAGGGAAGAAACCTGGACTTGGCGCTTGGAATAGCTTTTCTGTCTCAACTCAGGGATGTTGCTGTTCTGCCGCCCAGGAGTCAGTCTGATGTAGAAGCATTCTGCAAGGCAGTATTTCTCCAGCTGTAGGCTGCACGTGTTTCTTTAGGGTCTTGAGTCTTTTTTTTTTTTTAATATTGCATTTTAATTTCATTGATAATCTTAAAAAAAATCACAGAATCACAAATTCATTATCAGAATCACATGGAACTCCGAACATCTCCATGCAGCATGTCTACTTCCAGTGAGGATGCTATGCGGACAAAAATCCTGCAGGAGTTTGAAAAGAGGAAAGTGCTGAGAGAGTCAATTCATTAATCCCATGGTCAAAGTTTTACATTCAAAAGAATCTGCTCCACTGCAGTCAGTATATATTCCTCTTGTAAGCAGATCCCCTCATTCTATGTACCAACTTGCAAAAATTCATTAGTAGCCAGCACAATACTAAATATATAGTGAAGCATTTTCCTGCTCCTTAGTCAAGCAGTAACTGGTTTTTTTACCCATTTAACACATATTCCGATTTCTCTGTGATGGTAATTGTATCTTCAACAGAGGTGGATTGTTTTACAGAACTGCTCTTTTTTTTAATTAATTATTTTAACTGGAGGATAATTACTTTACAATATTGTGTAAAGCATGCTTTATAATATGGTTTTTGCCATACATTGACATGAATCAGTCACGGTTGCACGTGAAATTTGGCATCCATGGGATTCTCACTGACAGTTTTGCTTCTGTATGGGATAAGATTTTATTGAAGTAAAAACTAAAGTTTTGAAAATGTTAATACTGTCATGAAAAATCTACTTAGGTGAACAGTTATTAACAGTAGTAGTATTGAAGCCACATTAGTACTACTGAAGTCACAGGAAGGAAACCAAAAAGATATATAAATTAGATATAAAACTGCACTTGAAATTTAATTTCTGCAAATGGCATTCTTCAATCACAATCACATTAAAATTGTTACTATTTGAGGTGTGTAACTTTGCTTATATTTAATTAATACATTTGTTCTGGCTTTATTGTTATATACTAACTATATAACTGAAGAGCTTTTATCTCATTGTATGACTTTACATATTTAGGTAATATTATAATAAAAATGTCAGTAACAAAAGTTTATGATAATGACTTCCTTTCAAAAGAGAGGCATCTGTTATTTAAATTTGAAAAGCATTCCTATAAGAGAGCTGTTTATCTGATTTGCCCATTCTGGGATCTAGAATCTAACATCTAGAATGAAGAGTGAGGCAGGTTCTACCTGGTGCATGTATCTACCTACAAGGTTCCTTCAGAGAGTTCTTTCATGGGCATTTCATTAAGAGAACAAAATGCATTGGCTATAATAGCTGACCTCATCCTGTAAAATAAGAACTGTTCTTTCATTTATGCTGTCTTCTTCTAAAAGGGATTTAGGCAGTTTTCAAATGTAGGTAAAACACTGCAAGATAAAAGTAAAATAGATGAGAAGAGTAAAGCAAAAAAAAAAAAAAAAAAAAAGAGCGTGTAAGAGCCAGAGGGAGCCTGATTGAGGTTGGTTGAGTCCTCTCTCAGGGTCCTGGGGATGCTTCCAGGACCCTCACGGATAGCAAATTCTGTGGATGCTCAAGTCCTCTATGTGCAATGATGTAGATTTGCATATAACCTACAACATTCTCCTGTATAGTTTAAGTCATCTCTGTATTACTAATAGTACTTGATACAATGTAAATGCTATAAAAATAGTTGCCATCACATGAGCAAATTTCAGTTTGTTTTTGGTACTTTCTGAAATTTTCTTTTTCCTTTTTTTTAGAATATTTTCACTGTGTAGTTAGTTGAATCCGCAGATGTGGTACCTGTGGATAGAAGGCCACTGCACACAAATATGTGCCCTGAGGTCCTAATACATGCATAGACTAGCTTATTCCAATGTGGCTTTTTTGATAGGATATGTTTGAACCATGTGGTCTTTACCCACTTATCCCTAGTATCTTTCACAGAGCCTTTTATTCAATAAGTTAATGAATGAATCAATGAATAAGAGAGGTGAGTCACAAAAGAAAGATGAGATAAGTTGTCAAGATAGAAATCTATCTATTGTTCAGCAGATGTATGTCTGAAATTGAGAGGGAAAATTTTTTCCATGGATGCCTATCAGTTCATTTCAGTTCAGTGACTCAGTCATGTCTTGACTCTTTGCAAACCATGGACTGCAGCACACCAAGCCTCCCTGTCCAACACCAACTCCCAGAGCTTGCTCAAACTCATGTCCATCAAGTCGGTGATGTCATCCAACCGTTTCATCCTCTGTCGTCCCCTTCTCCTCCTGCCTTCAGTCTTGCCCAGCTTCAGGGTCTTTCTAAGGAGTCAGTTCTTCACATCAGGTGGCCAAAATACTGGAGTTTCAGCTTCAGCATCAGTCCTTCCAATGAATATTCAGGACTGATTTCCTTTAGGTTTGATCTCCTTGCCGTCCAAGGGACTCTCAAGAGTCTTCTCCAACACCACAGTTCAAAAGCATCAATTCTTGGTCCTCCAGCTTTTTTTTATGGTCTAACTCTCACATCCATACATGACTACTGGAAAAATCATAGCTTTGACTAGACAGACAAGTAAAGCAACATCTCTGCTTTTTAATATGCTATCTAGGTTGGTCATAGCTTTTCTTCCAAGGAGCTAGTGTCTTTTAATTTCACGGCTGCAGTCACCATCTGCAGTGATTTTGGAGCCCAAGAAAATAAAGTCTGTCATTGTTTCCATTGTTTCCCCATCTATTTGTCATGAAGTGATGGGACCAGATGCCATGATGTACTCTGCATAGAAGTTAAATAAGCAAGGTGACAATATACAGCCTTGACATACTCCTTTCCCAATTTGGAATCAGTCTGTTGTTTCATGTCCAGCTCTAACTGTTGCTTCTTGACCTGCGTGTAGATTTCTCAGGAGACAGGTAAAGTGGTCCAGTATTCTCATCTCTTTAAGAATTTTCCACAGTTGATTGTGATCCACAGTCAAAGACTTTAGCGTAGTCCATGAAGCAGAAGTAGATGCTTTTCTGGAATTCTCTTGCTTCTTCTTGATCCAACAGGTGTTGGCTGGTTCCTTTGTCTTTGCTCAGTCCAGCTTGAACATCTGGACACTCTCAGTTCATGTACTATTAAAGCCTAGCTCGGAGAATCTTGAGCATTACTTTGCTGGCGTGTGAAACGAGTGCAATTGTGCGGTAGTTTGAACATTCTTTGGCATTGCCTTTCTTTGGGAATGGAATGAAAACTGACATTTTCCAGTCCTGTGGCCACTGCTGAGTTTTCCAAAACCATCAATGTTTATATCACTTTTAAATAGAGATCAATAGCTAAATTTAAACAACCTTCCGGATATACCAAGAGGCCTGGCGTGCTGCAATTCATGGGGTCGCAAAGAGTCGGACACGACTGAGCGACTGAACTGAACTGAACTGATAGCTAGTGAGATAAGAACATATAATTTAGACTATAGCCCAAATTATATCCATATGTTGAAACTTGGGACTCTACTTTTTAACTTTTTTTTTTTTTTGGCTGTATCATAAAGCATATGGGATCTCAGTTCCCCAACCAGGGATGGAAGCCCTGCCCCTGCAGTGAGGCATGGAGTCTTAGCCACTGGACCAGCAGGGAAGAATCAACCCGGGGATTTTTGACTAAAGAAGAATATAAATAATTTTATCTAATTTGAGAAGGGCATCCATTATTGTCAAGCTTTCCTATTGGGATGAGTTTTGGTGGTGAGCAGTATATGGGTTATAGATTCTATAATTGCAACACACTTTCTTCCTCCTTACTTAAAGATGTGCTCTTCTTTGCCTATTCCTTACCACCTATCTCCTCTTATCCTACAACCTTAGCCACATATACCTTTCCTCAAAATGTGACCTCTGCACAGGATGGAAATTTACATAGCACCAGCCCACGTACAGGTTGGCTCGGTATGTCCTGACGATCTTGTGCTCAGCGAGTAATATGACCAAACAGTTACAAAGTGCTTGCAGTTCCCCTTTGCCATTCCATGAGGTTCTGCTGGGACTGTCGATCACAGCAGTGGGCATTTCTGGGCTCAAGGATAGTCCTGGGATAAAAGCATGACTAATCAGAGTCTTTCCTTGAGATTTGTCTGGATTCTAGGACAAAGAAGATGCTTTATCTTCCTGAATTGCTAATTTGGAATACTAAGAATTGTTGGAAGCCACCTGTGATGATTAATTTCAGGTGCTAACTTGGCGGGACCACAGTGAGCAAATAAATGGTCAGATATCACTCTGGAGGTTTCTGTGTGGGTATTTCCAGGTGATATTAACATTTAAATAGGTGAACTTGAGTAAAGCAGATTACCCCCCAGAATGTAGGGGGTACTCATCCAATTAGTTGAGAGGCTGAATAGAAAAAAGACTGACCTCCCCCAAGAAAGAGAAATGTGAACTTCAGCGTTGGCTACCGGCCCGTCCTTCAGATTCTGAACACACATTCCATTAGCTCTGTTTCTCTGGGGAAGCCGAGCACACCATCTTTTCTGTCTCTTGAAGAAAGAGCATTGGCAGTGGAAAGGAAGTCCAACAGAGAGACAGGGGCCAAATGATACGTGATTGTGTCTGTGGGCCTAGCTCTCCTGGACTTTCACTTTGACATGAGCCAATAAATTCCGCTTGTGCTTGAGTTAGTTGGAGTTGAATTTCTGTTATCTGCAAACAGAGTCCCAACTCATACAAATTTTAATTCCTTTTCTCCTCTCATCCTTTTTCTTCTAATTCAGTGGCAAAGGGCAAAGGTGCTGGTTATTTTCATTCAGAATAAATATCCCTGGAATTTCATCTAAAAATGAATCCCAAGCTCAGGCCGTACGTTCTCATTCTCCCTATATTTGATATAACATAATACTTTCTTACATTCACATTGCATTTTTAACAGTCAACGTATTTATCACTTGTGTTTTGTTATTTGACTTTGGAGTTCAATTTTAATGGGCTTTGACCTACATAAAGTAAAAATGCTACCCAGATCTTCCACTAGCTAAAGGTGTTGATGAGTAATCCTAACATTGATTGCATCCACTCAGAAAGGTCTGCTACATCTGTGCACTCAGAATGCCTTCTTAGAAACTCCATTTTCCAAAAGTTTAGAAAATTACTGTGAAGGTGAGGCTCAGTAAAATGATCCACTTTACATTTCACGTTGTAGGATTAACAATAGCTCTTTTCCTTTAATAGTTTAGTTCCTTGTTTTGCACTAGAAAGAGATCTCAGCCTTTTTCTCCCATGGTTGTTCATTTATTATTATGAAAGGGTTTATCTTCTTTGTTGCTATGCTCCTGATCTTGCTCTTAAGAAGAACAGATTTCCCTGTATAACATGTCAAGCCACTTGTGTTCATTAATGATGTAGATAATCTTGACAGTTTTGAAGCAAAACACACTCTAGAGAGGCCATTGTTTTCCCATAGAAATAAAAATAATTTTTTTTAATTACTTATGACGTGATTAGAAGCAAACTCTCAAGGACAGTAACGCAGAGCAGCAAGAATTACTCTATTTTCATATGGAGAAGGAAAAAGACATATGAATCATGTGGTTGTATTCAGAAAGAAGAAACTCAGCTTTGAAAACCCTCTTGGTTCCTTCTTAACTTAAAATTTTTTATTTCTTATGTATACTTGCGACCCCATGGACTATAGTCCACCGGGCTTCTCTGTTTATGGGATTTCTCAGGCTAGACTACTGGAGTGGGTAGCCACTCCCTTCTCCAGGGGATCTTCCTGGCCCAGGAATCAAGTCTGTGTCTCCTGCATGCAGGCAGATTCTTTACTGTCTGAGCCACCAGGGAGGTGTATGTGTATATATATATACAGTAATGCAATTACTTCTGATGTATTTAGCATCAGCTGTAAAATAAATGAAGTTTCCCAACCTACAGTAAAGCAAAAGAGTTTTGCCAGACTTCCCATGTAGCAAATTTTTTTTTTTTTAATTCTGGTGGTCAATTTTAAGGAGTTTGCTTTGCCACACTCTGAAAGGACATTCTATAACAAAATCTGTTGGGAAAGTTACAGTAATATTTTTAACTGCATTGTGGTTGACCTTGTAGTTTAATAATCTGAATTACTTTGAGGTATTTTTGTTTCCAACCCAAAATCTATGCTGTCCTGATTCACTTTTTCCCTAAGAGTTTAGACAGAGGCATTTGAATTATGTATATATGCGTAGGGGATTTGACTGAAATGGAGTTTTGGTGAAGTACGTTTTTATGGAGCAGAAAATGGTCGTACATGGGATTTTCCAGGCAAGAATACTGGAGTGGGTTGCCATTTCCTTCTCGAGGGGACCTTCCCAGCCAAGGGATTGACCCCAATGTCTCCTGCACTGCCGGCAAATTCTTTACAGCTGAGCCACCAGAGATTCAATCAGTAATCTACAAGTGTACAAAGCCCTCTCCCAGTTAAAAGCATGAGTAGTTTATGAGAATACCATCCACGTAATAATTTGATGCTCTTTTTCCCCTACAAGGGGTTCTCTCCACTCTAACCTTTAAAATCGATACTTCCGGGAATTCCCTGGCAGTCCAGTGCTTAGGACTTGGCGCTTTGACTACAGAAGCTCAGTTCCTGGTTGGGGAACTAAGATCCCATAAGCGACACAATGTGGCCAAATAAATAAACAAGTAAAACCTACTTTAGACCCAAGCAATTTCTACAGTGGCAGAGCCCTCACTTTTGTTCAGGGCGATTGGTGTCCCAGCTGTCGTGAATTCTGGTTGCCGTGCTTTAGACATCACACCACACATGGTCATAAACTTTTCTTTTTGTCATGTCCTAACCCAAAGTGTAACATAATTTTGTATTAAAAGTGAGAACTGTGACACCATTTTATAATGAAAGGACTGAAATTTGACCTGAAACTTAATCAACATCTGATTTCTGTGTAGAATCAGATATTTTATTCAGACAGCCCACAAAAGAATAAATGAAATAACACATGAGTTTCATTAACCCTAATGCAAGTTTCTGAATGTGGGTGAAAATGAAGTCGATGATATTCACATTTAAGAATTCTGTTAATTCGGCAATGGGGCTTTTCTGAACCATGGTGGGTGGCCAGAATGACTGCTCATCCCAAGCCAAATGGTACCCTGGAATGCCTCCACAGAGCAGAGAGAAGAGATGCAAGGTTTAATTAAAAAGAGCTCCAAGGTTAACCCTGTTTAATCAAGTTGTAGATATTTCAGAGAACTGAATATTCAAGTGATCTGTCTTATCTCTCAGGCACACTTTGTCTGATCTTGGACTCCCCAAAGTTCAAAGCCAGTGAGATGGTAAATGTCTTCTCTCTTCCTGAGGACCCTGCTCAGCGTCTACAACTCCACCTCCCATTTGAAAGAGAGGGAGCGAGGTGACGTTTTCCTCCTCATTCTCCTCCATGGGGCTTCTCTCTAGACTATGCACATTTGGAAATGACACCGCAATCCAGCCTTACAAAGGCCACAGGAGTCATCCTGTGCCAAGGAGATGCGATGAGAAGGGTAGTGGTGGGACTTGCAAATCCTTGCTTTTGATACGTTTCCTCTTATGTCATGATGCTGATGCTGGCAGCCTCTGAAGAGCTTAGATATCCCTCTGGATTTCACAGAGACCGGAGGATCTTTCTGCCCTCTGGGAGCTTGAATACAGGTGCAAGGTCTGGAATGACCTTCCAGTTACCTTGACTCTGCACCCTCATCCATGGGAGAGGACCCTAGGATGGTTATTCTTAGGCCAGTGGAGCAGGGGGTTCACAGTCACTTAATTGCAGCCTTTCATTTTTCCATCAACTGGTCCCCCTCTGGAATGAGACGTAGCCCATGCGCCTGAAGAATGATGCTACTCTAGTGGATCGTTCTCACTGACCTATCCCCAAATCCCTTACTGGTCCTCACAGTCAGGAGTGTGATGGATGCAAATGAAGAAGGTGGCTTGAAGACCACTAAAGGCCAAACCACCTGAGATAATATACTCCCACAGACCTGCCTCAACATTTATATACAATTGATATTGAAATAAACCTTTTGGAATAAAGGAAGACAAAATTCCCCAGGGCACCTCAGGTAAAGTTCAAAAATGTGACCTGGAAGAGGAAATGTATTAGCCCTGTTAATACCCACTAACAGTTTTTTACACGAGTTCTATCCCTGGGTCAGGAAGATCCCCTGGGGAAGGAAATGGCAACCCACTCCAGTATTCTTGCCTGGGAAATCCCATGGAACCTGGCAGGCTACAGTCTATGGGGTCACAAAGAATCAAATACTACTACTACTAATGCTGGTATGTGGACTCTAGAAAAATAGTACAGATGAGCTTATTTGCAAAGCAGAAATAGAGACACAGATGTAGAGAACAAACTTATAGACACCAAAGGGGGAAGGGAGGGGATGAATTGGGAGACTGCTGTAGACATACTTAAACTGCTATGTGTAAAGTAGATGACTATTGAAAACCTACTGTAAGCACGGGGAACTCTACCCAGCGCTCTGTGGTGACCTAAATGGGAAGGATATCCAAAAAAGAGAGGGATATAGGTATACCCATAGCTGATTCACTGTGCTATACAGCAGAAACTAACACAACATTGTAAAGCAACTATACTCCAATAAACACTAAAAAGAAAAAAAGACATAAAGTAGCTCATAATCAATGACTCTCCCACATTTTTGTCTAGAACGGGGCCTGTTTAAGTCATATAATAAAGACTTGGAATGAGCTCTCAGGATCTGAATAAGAGCCATACTGAACCAAGAACTGGGTATGTTTTGATATGTTAACATATGATGCTAAACACCTTAAAATGGTAAAGCAAAGCGTGATCTGTTGGCTCTTCTTTGGGATTTTTCACACAATCTTCCTGTAAAATAAGTCAGAAGTATGGATTTCAACTTATAGACAGAAAAAGAGAGAGAGGAAAAAAAAAAAAACAGTGGCTAAACAACTTACCCAAGAACATGAAATGCTTGGAGGCCTGCCGTGGTCTGTACTTCAAGTCCTGAAATCCAGACCTTTATCTGTGGCTAAACCATAGTTGCGAGTGGAGTTCTGATAGTGGTAGGAGACTCTGCTCTTCTATTATTGTGTTACAAAATTAGGTTTTTTTAAGTACACAATAAAGTACATTTTTTCATTAAAATTCTTTTTTTTATTGAAGGATAGTTGATTTACAATGTTGTGTTAGTTCCTGGTTTACAGCAAAGTGATTCTCTTTTATATATTAATATATATATTCTTTTTCATGTTATTTTCAATTATAATTCATTACAAAATAGTGTATAGAGGTCCTCATGCTATACAGTAGGACCTTTTTGTTTATATATTTTATATATAATAGTTTGTATCTGATAATCCCAAACTCCTGATTTATCCCTCCCCTGTCTTTTCCTCTTTCCCCTTTTTGTAACCTTAATTTTTTTGCTATGTCTATGAGTCTGTTTCTGTTTTATAAATAAGTTCATTTGAAAATATTGTAGATTCCGCATATAAGTGATATCATAGGATATTTGTATTTCTCTGTCTGACTTATTTGACTTAGTATGATAACCTCCAGGTCCATCCATGTTGCTGCAAATGGCATTATTCCATTCTTTTTTATGGCTGAGTAGTATTCCATTTGGAGAAGGCAATGGCACCCCACTGCAGTACTCCTGCCTGGAAAATCCCATGGATGGAGGAGCCTGGAAGGCTGCAGTCCATGGGGTCGCTGAGGGTCAGACACGACTGAGCAACTTCACTTTCACTTTTCACTTTCATGCATTGGAGAAGGAAATGGCAACCCACTCCAGTGTTCTTGCCTGGAGAATCCCAGGGACGGGGAGCCTGTTGGGCTGCCGTCTATGGGGTCACACAGAGTCAGACACGACTGAAGCGACTTAGCAGCAGCAGCAGCAGCAGTGTTCCATTGTATATATTTATACCACATCTTCTTTATCAGTTCACCTGTGGATGGGCATTTAGGTGGCTTCTGTGTCTTGGTTATTGCAAACAGTGCTGCTATGAACACTGGGGTGCATTTATCTTTCCAATAAAATTTTTTCTTTCTTTCTCAATATTTCTTTGAACATCACCCTATCTTCCTGCCTCACAAGCTGCTGCTTTGCAGTCAGCTTTACCAGCCCCTTCCTTCTCTTCAGACTTCAAAGCCTTGCCCTCCAGAGCACTAGCCATATTCTCTTTTGGGTGATCTGGTCCTGTCCTGTGACTTATGGATCTACTGTGTATTCAGGACTCCCAAATGTAGCTCTCCAGCCACTTATTCCCTTTCCAAATCCCACACTCATATCCAGCTCTCCACTCAGTCGCTGCACGTGAGTGACTAATAGGCATTTCAAATTCAACACGTTCAAAAACACCTCTTGGTTTCACGGTCACCTCAGTCCCCACTCCCACACCTATTCCTCCCCAGCCTTCTCCATTCTGATGAGTGTCACTGTTTTTCACCTATTTGCTCTAAACCTCGGAGAAGGCAATGGCACCCCACTCCAGTACTCTTGCCTGGAGATCAAATGGACAGAGGAGCCTGGTAGGCTGCAGTCCATGGGGTCGCAAAGAGTTGGACATGACTGAGTGACTTCCCTTTCACTTTTCACTTTCATGCATTGGAAAAGGAAATGGCAGCCCACTCCAGTGTTCTTGCCTGGAGAATCCCAGGGACGGGGGAGCCTGGTGGGCTGCCGTCTATGGGGTCGTGCAGAGTCGAACATGACTGAAGCGACTTGGCAGCAGCAGCTCTAAACCTAAGTGTCTTTGCCCTCACACACCCACATCCCACCAAATTCTGTTGGTACTATCTTCAAAATACTTTACTCACTGGACTTCCTTTGTGGTCCAGTGATTAAGACTTTGCCTTCCAATGTAGGGGGTGTGAGTTCTGTCCCTAGTCAGGGAAACTAAGGTCCCATATGCCTCATAGCCAAAAAACCAAAACATAATACAGAACCAACGTTGTAACAAATTCAATATAGACTAAAAATGGTCTGCATAAAAAAATCTAAAAATTTTAAAAATTAAAAAAATACGTTCATCGTAGCGACTTCTTTGACCACCTCCACCTCAACCATCATCTCCCAGCTGCCCAGCCTGTTAGGATTTCCATCCAGGAGGCCACTCTTCACCTCAAAAATCTCTTTCCACTCAGCATCCAGAGTGACCTGATACTTAAATATGTTGCCTCTTGGCTCGGATGCCTCTGATAACTTCCTGTTGCCTTTATCTTAGAACCTCAACTCTCCACTGTGGCCTATGCAGCCCTCGTGACCTGGTCCTCACCTACCCTATCCAGCTCCACTACTAAGCCATGACTTCGCTCTAGCCACACTGACCTCCCTGCTTTCTGTTAACACTTTATTTCTCCCCCTTTTCCATGCCATGGATCCCTTCAGCAGTCTGGTAAAGCCTATGGATTTGCCTCTCAGAAGAAAGCTTTTCAGTGCATAAAAGAAACTCCAGAAGATTATGAAAGATAATATTACATTGAAATATGGTTATCAGAATATTAAAGATCAAATTTGTGATATAGAATATTAAAGATCAAATCTGTGTTTCTTCATCCACCTGTTAAATAACAGGATCTAGCAGCAGCTCTGAAAATGATTGTAATTTCAAAGTTGTGATGTGTGCAAATGACATAGGCAAACCTCAGTAAGAGCTGTAACGTGATATGAAAATGTCCACACTTTCTACAATGACAGGGTCACAGATCCTGCTCATACTACTTCAGTTCATTTGTCTGTATTCTTTAGTGGAGGAAATGCTACATTTCAGTTAGAAGTTAGTCAAAATAATGCTATTATTTTTCTTTTCCCTTTCGAGTCAGGGATCCCCGATTCTATCCATGGGCCCTCCTCAGTGAAGAACCCTTGCTTAACATGTCAAGCTCCTTTATGCCTCTGGAACTTTATTAACTTATTTATTTTTTTAAGGTAATGTTCTGTATCTGTGTGTGTGTGTTGAGGGTTTTTTGTTTTGTTTTGTTTTTAAATTTTGGCCACACAACTCGTGGGAACCTTACTTAGTTCCCTCACCAGGGATTGAACCCATGGCCCCTGCAGTAGAAGCATGGAGACCTCACCATTGGACCACCAGGGAAATCCCTGCCTCTGGGACTTTACACTTACTATTTCCTCCCCTGGAATGCTCTCCCCCCAGATCTCTGCGTAGCTCACTCTCACCCCGTCCAAGCTTCAGTCCAAAGGCAGCTTTCTCAGGGAGTCCTGGCCTCACCCCTAGGGAAGACAGCACCCCCAGTCCACCAGTCACACCCCTTCCCCTGTTCTGCTCCATCTTTTCTCACCTTATCTATCACCCTTTGAGGCGTGTTGCTTATGTGTTTCTTTGCTTGTTCACTGGCTTCCTGCAGGTAAGATGGAACTTGTTCTCCAAGGTCTCAGCATCTAGAACTGTGCCTGGCACAAGAGTCGTTGGTTTTTAGTCTCTCAGTAGTGTCTGCCTCTTTGGGACCCCTTGGACTGTAGTCTGCCAGGCTCCTCTGTCTATGGGATTCTCTAGACAGAAATACTGGAGTGGATTGCTATTCCCTTCTCCAGGGGATCTTCCTGACCCAGGGATTGTACCCACATTTCCTGCATTGCAGGTGGTTTCGTTACCACTGAGCCACCAGGGAAGCCCCCTTTTTTAAGAGAGCACTTAGCAAATCTCTGTGGGATGAGTAAATGGTCATCAAGGGATGAACATGGTCTAGACTTTGATTTTATTTTAAAATATTTATTGATTTTTATTTATTTGACTGCACCAGGTCTTACTTGTGGCACATGGAATCTTTGTTCAGCATGTGGGATCTTTTTTTTTTAGTTGCTGCGTACAGACTCTATTTTGCTGACCAGGGATTGAACCCTGGCCCTCTACACTGGGGGGAGTATGGAGCCTTAACCACTGGACCATCAAGGAAGTCCCACAGTCTAGACTTTCAGACACAGAAAAGTATATCTCTCAGACAGAGAGGTTTGTTCCAAACTCCAATCAAAATAAACATATCTCTACAGGTTTTCAATCTTTTTTTTTCCCCAAAATCAGATTTCTAACAGAAAATTGTGTTCCTTATTTTATAGTCTTATAAATATGGTTTATGACACATGTGGGCATGTGCCTGGATCCTTAACCAGAGGATTGACTGTTAGACTACCAGAAAGTTGGCAAACCTTCATCACAATGAGTAATGACTGGGTTTGATTACCTCAATTCCAGTATAACAGCTTACTTCTAATAATAGCTGTTTTCTTTTACACTTGCTCTTACCATTTTGAATTTGGTTGACCTTGAAAAGGAAATTTCATGGACTTGATATTATGCTTCACTCAAAAGAAAGTAATATTACGGAGCAAGCATGATGGTTTTTCACATTTTGTGGAGGCAAATTAATCCTTTATCACAAGAAGAGGCTTAATATTAGACATATGTTTGAGGCTCTGGAGGACTTTGTGGTGGTAGCTCATGAGCCATTAAAAATATGGATCTCAAGGAACTTCCCTGAAAGTTCAGTGGCTAAGACTACCCTCCCATTGCAGGGGGCCTGGATTTGATCCCTTGTCAGAGAACTGGATCCCACGTGCTACAATGCATGCTGCAATTAAGACCCCCATGCAGACTGGTCTTTATTTAAATTGTTTGTGTTTTGTTTGTTCAGTCACTAAGTTGTGTTTCACTCTTTGCAACCCCATGAACTGTAGCATGCCAGGCTTCCCTGTCCTTCACTATCTCCTGGAGTTTGCTCAAACCGTTGTCCATTGAATCAGTGATGCCATCCAACCATCTCATCCTCTGTCGTCCCCTTCTCCTCCTGCCTTCAGTCTTTCCCAGCATCAGGGTCTTTTCCAATGAGTCAGCTCTTCGCATCAGGTGGCCAAGGTATTGTAGCTTCATCTTTAGCATCAGTCCTTCCAATGAAATAGTCAGAGTTGATTTCCTTTAAGATTGACCGGTTTGATCTCCTTGCAGTCCAAGGGACTCACAGGAGTAGTCTCCAACACCACAGTTCAAAAGCATCAATTCTTCAGTGCTCAGCCTTCTTTATGGTCCAACTCTCGTATCCATACGTGTCTATTTAAATAAACAATTTTTCAAAATAGACCTTGAACTCAGGAAAGTAGGCAGAGCCTTAGAGATCAACAGCTGTCATCCTCAAGCTATGATACTGGAGCAATGGCTGTAGGTAGGATTTCCCAGGTAGGAAGGGAAGAATAGAGAAAGAACTCAAATTAGCTCCCAAGGAATCCACAGAAGAGGAAAAAACAAAAACAGGAAGGAAAACTTGGGATCAGAAATACCAAGTTGTTCAGGTAGCTATCTGCTCATTCAAGTCTAAATTGACTTACTAATTGCCCGAGGCATGTAATTCCTGGCTAGTTCTTGAAGATAAGAAAGAAGAAAAAGAGAAAGGTAATACATGTACTATGACCTTTATAAAAATAGAGAATAAGATATAGCATAAAAGTAACAAACAATATCTGAAAAATGCTTATCATTACTCATTCGCAAATAATCTTCCAAAAGCAAACCCCTAAATGGGAGACTTGGCAGAACATAGAGTTTGATAAAGAAATCCAGAGGAAAATACTAGGGCAAACCTCAAATGAGTACAAAAATAACTCTGAGAGCTAAAAAGGAAAGTTTAAAAAAAAAAAAGCTTATTAAATGCCAGCCAGTGGATGTGTCCCCGCTGTACTGAGAAATTGCTGGTATTCCCAGAGAATTTGTGTTAAATAACTGAAAAAAAATGTTTTCTAGTCAACCAATTGCCTTTTGAATGGAAAACTGAAAGTAAGGCAGAAATAATGCAATCCTGAAAGGAACTGACATAGATATTATGTGAATATGTAATTGTGAAACACAAAACAGAAAAAAACATTATTTAATTGCATTTATGTAAGAGTTTTGACTAGCAATCATTGGCAAAGAAGCTGATGATATTTCTAAATGGCAAAGAATACAAATCAGGGATGCATAAGATTGTTCCTAATGAAAATAAGCTGATTGGAAAACATTTTCAAACTTTTCTTTTAAGCAGAATGTTTTCATTGAATGGAAATCTCTCATAGAGCCTCAGTACATAAAACAGTTGAATCTGATGGAATCTGGTTGGGTTTGGAGGGGGACAGAGCCCTTCTCATAAAGCCTCCACACCCTCCCTGAGTATTTCACCACCTTCCTCGCCTCCCAACTCTAGGCAGCCCCTAAGGAACTCTGTGAAAACTGAGGGGTCTGTGTTTGAAAATGGCTCATTCAAGGAGAGTGACGTGGCGAGCGTGACACCCCAGGAACTTTCATTCATTCCTAACATTTGCTTAGTGACTTGATCCAACATAAACGTATCCTCTTATTAACTGGAAATGCCGTGAGCATCACAGAGAAGTCAGTTGGGACCCCGAGTCCAGTTTTTAAAATCTCTCCACAGTAGCCACGCACCCTCACACTCTAGGTTCTAGTTTTATCTGAGCAACCTTTGGCCTAGTGGAGGGAGGGGTGGGAAGGAAAGGGGGGATTTGGTGAGTGAGCAATTTTCTACTCACTTCCCAGAGTAGCCAGCGCTGGAGGGCCGGGAGTCTTAAGCTTCAGGACCCTTCACTTGCATGGAACCCTCCCAGGACCACCCCCACCCCCCCCAGCACAGCTGCCTCCTGGACGTCTTTGGTAGATTATTCAATAAAGAGCAAATAAATTTCATCAAGTAACAAAAGTCGAAGTCTCTCTCATGGGCCCACACAAATAGGCCCTGCCCTGGGAATCCATCAATATAATAAAGATGTGATTCTTTTTCATCTGGGCTTACGTTCATTGCAGCATCTAGAAGTTTGGCCACCATCTACCTGTGGCCAAAGACAAGATCTATGAGACAATGGTACATTGAAACCCACCCTCCCCCACTCCCACCTCCACCCTACCCCGGGAGAACAAACCTATATGTACAGAGACTGCTGATTTCTGAAGACAAAGACAATCCTGATTTACAGCTTATGAGTTCTGGTGAGAGAGAAGAATAGCTTAAATGATCATATTTTATTAAAAATTTATTTTATTCAAGTGTAGTTGATTTGCAGTGTGGTGTTAATTTCTGCTGTACAGCAAATGACTCAGTTATACATACGTGTACACTTCTTCATATTCTTTTCCATTATGATTTATCACAGGATATTGAGCATAATTCCCTGTGCTATATTGAGGAAGGCCTTGTTATTATCCATCCCATACATAGTAGTTTGCATCTGCTAATCCCAAACTCCCAATCCATCTCTTCCCCAACCCACCACCCTCCTTGGCAGCCAGAAGTCTGTTCTCTATGTTAAAAGACCACATTTAACTGTGGATATTTAGATGATCATAAAGAGCTGAGCATGGCTGCTCTTTGAATGATATAAGGAGATGTCTTATAATGGAGGTTTCTTCCATTTCTGAGGGGCTTCCCTGATAGATCAGTTGGTAAAGAATCCACCTGCAATGCAAGAGACCCTGGTTCGATTCCTGGGTCGGGAAGATCCGCTGGAAAAGGGACAGGCTATCCACTCCAGTATTCTGGCCTAGAAAATTCCATGGATGGAGGAGCCTGGTAGGCTATAGTCCATGGGGTCGCAAAGAGTCGAACATGACTGGGCGACTTTGACTTTCATTGTTCCATTTCTGAGAGATACTGGATCTTCATTTGAATAAACTGGGACATGGCTCCAAGGGATTATCAGATGGGCAAAACAGAGGGCCAGAGGGAAGAATCCAGCCTCAGATCTGGCTATTGACATCTTCAAATTAATGTTCTCTTTATTCTACCAGCAAGGTTCTGCACAAATTATTTCAGGCATACAAATAGCTGGGCCCCCACATGCTGCCTCATTTGGTGGCTCAGATGGGGAAGAGTCTGCCTGCAATGCAGGAGACCCTGGTTCAATCCCAGGAAGATCCCTGGCAAAGGGAATGACTACCCAGTCCAGTATTCTTGTCTGGAGAATTTCATGGCCAGAGGAACCTGGTGGGCTACAGTCCACGGGGTCAGGGAGAGTCAGAGACAACTGAGTGACTAACACTTTTGCTTTCACACACCAAGAGAAAGTGACGTTTGAAATCATGCTGAGACCTGGAAAGCACCTATCAATTTCTAAATGAACGAAGTGAAGGCTAGAGAAAGCAAGGGACTTCTCTGATGCTCCGTGTCTCGGAAGCACAAGCGCCACCAAAATCTGGAGCTGCTGAAGAGCTGAAATTCAAAGAATAGCGCTTCTGCCATAGGTGCTGAGTGGGGCAATGGAAGGAGGCGGCTGTAGTCACTGTGAGCAAAAAAGAGTGCCAGTGGATCGCCTCGTCTTGGGCTGCGTGTTACCTGCCCAGCCACACATGGCGGCCCTACTCTGTCCTCCTTCTCCCTACTCAGAGTCATTTACTTCCAAGTCCTAAGACCAGCAGTCCCTGGAGAAGGACGGGCGGAGGCACTGGAGTGAAACTCTGCCCTTCCCACTGCCTTTTCCTCTCCCAGGAATGCATTTTTTTTCCCCAAGTTGCTTATAAAGTGAAGTTGATGGTTTTCCCAGATGTCCTGCAATCAGAAAAGACTGCAAACACCCCAGAAAACTCCAGTGGATTTTAACGCGTGTCAGCAAGGTTAGAAATGACAGCAGGAAGTTAGGGAATCATGAAGAAAATGGAAAAATCCTCAGCTTATTTAGGAAGAGAACAGGCTGGGATTTTCCAGTCTCCAGCTTCTCAGCTAAACCTAGCTGCTGCTAAGGAGAATGTGGACCAAAAATAGCTCAGCCTCTTTCAAGGTGGTGGCCTTCAGACAGCAGGGGACTCAGGTGGAGGGTAGGAGGAGCAAGCCAAAAGATCACTCAGAGAAGACAAGGAGTCAGATTTCTTGTAGAAAAGCATGCAACAGACCAATCCATGCTCATTGGCTTCTTTGGCTTCAATTGAAGTTACTCTAAGATATGGTAGAAAATGGCTCGAAGATTGTACATCCCAATCCACCCCCGCCCACATGGTTCCGCTACTGATGCCCCGGGGCTTGCTCTTGTGTTTAGGCTCCTGCTCTTTCTCTGGGAAACCTCACCCCTATGGACCTTGCCTTCAGTTTTTCTATGTTCTCTTCTGTACAATGCCTTGTCCAAGGACTAATTGATAACAAAAACTCAGTCAAGTGAATGCTTAGACCATTGAATATCTCAACTCTTTACTGCACAACTGAAACATCTGGGGAGTTTTGTAAAAATGCCCATGTCCCACCCCACTTCAGACCAGATAAATCATCATCCCGGGCTGGAAACAGCATGGAGAAGCATTAAAAGCTAGCACAGTTCGAGGCAACCTCCAACTCTGAGTGAAATCAGAGATTCTCAAATTTGGCTCAACTTCAAAGCTCTTTTCTTTGAATTTCAACTCTTTAGGAGCCCCAGATTTGGTTGCATAGCTTAGAGAGGTTTAATAAAACCCATTGCCCATAATTAAAAAAGACTCATGTACCCCAGTGTTCGGGCTTCCCTTGTAGCTCAGTTGGTAAAGAATCACCTACAATGCAGGAGACCCATGTTTGATTGCTGGGTAGGGAAGATCCCCTGGGAAAGGAAATGGCAACCCACTCCAGTATTCTTACCTGGAGAACCCCATGGACAGAGGAGCCTGGCAGGGCTCCATGGGGTTGCAAAGAATCAGGCGTGACTGAGCAACTATCACTCAATGTATATATATGGAATCTAGAACAATGGTACTGATGATCCTGTTTACAGAGCAGACATAGAGAGCAGAACTGTGGACCCAGTCGGGGAAGGAGCTGGAGGATGAATCGAGACAGTAGAACTGAAATATGTACATTACCATGTGTAAAATAGATAGCTAATGGGAAGCTGCTGTATAGCACAGAGAGCTCAGGCTGGGGCTCTGTGGCAACCTAGAGGGGTGGGATGGGGTTGGGGGTGGGAAGGAGGTTCAGGAGGGAGGGGACATGTGTATACCTATGGGTAATTCATATTGATATCTGGAAAAAACCAACACAACATTGTAAAGCAATTACCCTCCAATTAAAAATTGAAAAAAAAAACAAAAACAAAATAAACAATGCCTGGATTGCTCCCTGTATCCACTAAATTAGAATTTTGGGGAGAGGGAACCAGGCACTGGTATTTTTCAGATTTCCCAGATGCCTCCAAAGCCAGATCTGAGCACCAATAAATTAAACGATAACAATCCAACCCAAACACCAAGGGTCTGTGTAGGGCACCCAGAAGGTAGAATGCCTTCCAAGCCAGGGCCAGGAAAGCAGCAGAGTCTGGCTGGAGCTTTCTGGGTGGTATTAACAAATCTAAAGATAGAGGGTGTCAACCAGAGGGGGCTGTCTGCATGGAGAGAGGACCTGGGAGTCAGGGGGAAGGACTCGCCAAGGGGAGAGGGCACGGGTGAGCTGACAGGAACATCCAGTCCTGTCTGTTTGGCAGGTCTATCTCCAAAGAGTGAGTGAGAGCATGGGCTTAAGAACATTTGACACCTTTGACATGACAACCATCCCTCTAATATCCCCGCTCAGGCTGTGTACTCAAGCTGCGTTCTCATTACCACTTGCCTTCCTATTTAGTTTCCTGCTGGGAGAGAACGTGTTAGTCAAGGTGACACAAATGTCCACTCTGCTTAGATGTGCTTGTTTCTCACTGCAAAGTAATAAATTGTGACTTGGGTTCATATGGCTGTCTCTCAGAGATTTGACTTATGTGTATCTGTCCCTGAGATCCACTCTCGCTGGTTAATAAGTCTGCAAATCAATGCACCAAAGCGACACCACCTCAAAATTCCTGTTGCTTAGCAGAGAACTTAAAAATATATGTACATATATATATATATTTAGCTGCTTCAGGTCTTAGTTGCAACACAAGGGATCTTTCACTGCAATGCATGAGCATCCCTCAATTTATGGCACGGGGGCTCCAGAGCTCAAAATCTCGGTAGTTGTAGTACACACACTTAATTGCCCCAGGGCATCTGGGATCTTAGTTGTCTGACCAGGGATAAAACCTGTGTCCCCTGAGTTGAAAGGCAGATTCTTAACTACTAGACCACTAGGAAAATCCCTAGAACCTTTTTCATGATAATCTCCACCAGGTGATCCTGGCAGACAGAGATCAATATTGTCTTCTTCTGTGTATCCTCTATACCCAGGTCAGTGCTGGGACATTATGGTGAAAAGTGAAAGTGTTAGTCACTCAGTCGTGTCTCACTCTTTGCAACCCCAGGGACTATAGCCCACCGATTCTCCAGGCATGAATACTGGAGGGGGTAGCCATTTCTTCTCCAGGGGTTCTTCCCAACCCAGGGATCCAACCTGGGTCTCCTGCATTGCAGGCAGATTCTTTACCATCTGAGCCACCAAGGAAGCCCTGGGATATTATAGGCAGGAGTGATGGTCTAAATATTTACACCCATGTCTGTGGCACTGTCCTTTCCACATAATATGAGTCTTGATGCTGGAGCAGAGTCTTGAAGGTCCCTGTGGGGCCAGGTGTGAATTTCATAGGTCCTTGATCTATGAGGTGTGAATCCCAGGTCCAGAATCCTGGGGGGTGCTTGGGTCTTAGGGAATTCAGGAGGTATAGTGGTCTTGGCATGTCTGGGGCAGAGGGGGACACTGGAGAGGTTTAGGGTAGTGACATTTTACCAATCAGTATGAAGGTATTTTGATATTTCGAAAACTGGTATGTGTGGCCATCCTGGTACTGAGCAGCTAAATAGCAGCCTTGTTTGTAGATAACAAATATTTGCTGATGAAATGAACGCCTCTCACTAAAGCATCCTTCTCATGGTGGTTGGCACTCCATTATCTGTTCCCCCCAACCCCCAGCAAATGCCAAAGACTTTGCTTCCCAGAGCTCCTTGACATTGGACCCGTGCAGAGTGAGTAAGCATGGTCTTAGCTTCAGGACACATAACCTCAGGAGCTGATTGGTCTGGTGACTGGGATGTGAGGGGGCAGAGGAGGAAGGAGCTCTGCTCTCCTTTTAATTTAAAAAGAAGTTATAGGGGCCTCCCCTGGTGGTGCAGGGGTTGAGAATCCACCTGCCAATGCAGGGACACAGGTTCAATCCCCGCTCCAGTTTACTTACTGATTTATTTACTTATTAGGTGCACCGAGCAGCTTGCAGCCTCTTAGTTCCCTAACCAAGGATTGAACCTGGGCCCTCTGCAGTGAGAGCACAGCGTCCTAACCACTGGGAAGCCAGGGAATTCCCAGTCCCTGCTCTCAGAAGATCCCACATGCCATGGGCAACTAAGCCTGCATGTCACAACTACCAAAGCCGCCAATGAGAAGCCCAGTCGTCGCAACTTGCCACAACTCGAGAAAGCTCACGCAGCAATGAAGACCCAGTGTAGCCAAAAATAAATAAATAAATTTCAAAAAAGAAATTATAGGGACTTCCCTGAGAGTCCAGTGGTTAAGACTTTGCCATCCAACCCAGGAGGTAAGGATTTGATCCCTGGTCAGGGAGCCAAGACTCCATTAAAAAACAGAACATAAAACAGAAACAATATTGTAACAAATTCAATAAAGATTTTTAAAATGCTCCAGATTAAAAAAAAAAAAGCTTATAAAAAAATAAGTTACAGAAGCTCATATCTTTTACAGCTGTGAAACTCCCTGGCAAAACCCCTGTTCTTTGTGTGATATTCAAAAGCTATACTCTAATACAAAAGCAAAAAAAGCCCATTAGTCTAACATATATGGCTTGATCAGATGTCAACAAAACTTCTGATCCCCTTGAAAGCGGAATCTACTGTAATTTCCCGACAAAGTGACTAAGAACTTTCTCTTTAGCTTTCTGCTCTTTTTTCCTACATTTGATCTTCTACAAGTGATCGTTAGTTGGGGGGCAGGGGGTCTCACTGGGTGAGAACACTGGAAAATGCTTGTTTATCATATCATTCTTGCTTTGTCATCTTCATGGGGACTAGTCCACTTCCCACCTCGGGTCACCTTAAAGGGACATGAGCAACCAACGAAACAGAAAGATCTAGAGTTCTTTTTTAAAGATTTTTAAAAATTGAAATAAAATTGATTTACAATGTTGTGTTTGCTTGTTTATTCATTATTTTTTTGGCCACACCCTGCAGCATGTGGGATCTCGGTTCCCTGATCAGGGGTTAAACAGGTATCTCCCGCACTGCAAGGTAAAGTCTTAACCATTGGACTGCAAAGAAAATCCGAGATCTAGAGTTCTTTATGGTGAATGGTGTTGTCACTGCTCAATATAAAAATATGTCCCTTCATGGACATGTACACACCACTATATTTAAAATGGATAACCAACAAGGACCTACTGTGTAGCACATGGAACTCTGCTCAATGACATGTGAATGGGAGGGGTGTTTGGGGGAGAATGGATACGTGTATATATATGGCAGAGTCCCTTCACCTGAAACTACCGCAACATTGTTAATCAGCTATACTCCAATACAAAAAAACAGTTTAAAAAAATTTATTAAAAAAAAGAAAAAATAGATATGTCCCTTCATAGTTCATCATTCTATCCAAAGTTTTGGCTTTTCAGATCATTTCCTCAGCTATTTTACTTTGCCTATACTCCCCAGCCACCTAAATTTTAGTGAACTGCATCTGGTAACGCTATTGAGAAATGTAGCCTAGAAATGTATTTAGAGAAGTTGAGTACTCCTCCTAAAATAGTTCATCCTGTCACTCATACATAAATTATTTCATACCTTCTAAGTGTCCACGATTAGAATGAGGGTTATTCGGTGCCCATTAATGATGCTTTAAAAAAAACAAAGATGTCTAAACAGATGGATACCTATCAAACTACAGCAGCAGAATTTATCTAGAACAGCTCTGAAGATGGGCCCCAACAACAAGACATTTTCCCCCCAAGTTGCTATTTGGGTGTCATCTCAGAAAGCTCTCGGCTGAGAAAGGAACAGGAAAGGTTTTGTTATCCAAAAGGAAACATCTATTCTGTTTTATAAGCCCCGAATGAAACCAGCCCGTGAACTTGGGGCTGCCAGCGTAGCCTCGTGCCAGCTGGTTCAATGGGCAGAAGTGAGAATGTTAATAAACACTCTAATGAAAGGAAGTTGTTGGATAGTAATTAACATATGCCATTAGTATCTGTCCCTTTGGCCAGACGCTGCAGACAGGCTGAACCCATACATACAAATGAGTGTCTGCTGGGGCTGCACAGGGAAGAAAAGGGGGACCCGGGCATTGTGAGCGGCTGGTGTTGTCAGCAGCTTTAAATCACAGGCCACTTAGTAACAAAAACAGAGAAGGCTTTTGTGTTCTGGAACAATCATGGGACTGAAAATTTTTTTAATGTTAATAAACATTTTTTTATTCTTGTTTTCTTTCACTTCAAAACATGCTGTTTATACTCTTTTTTGAAAATGAAAATACTGACAGCTTTTTTCTTTGGCAAATCAATGAGAGCAGGAATGCAACTTAGGGCTTTTTGACTTTCAACCACAATTTCCTAATCTCTGCAGGAAAAGACGTGATTACAAGAGTCTCATGGGCACCCTGGTCATTGTACTTCTCAAGATTTACATGATCTCTTTCTGATTGACCTAAAACGGCTTGTGAATCATACCCACTACTTCCAAATGCTGCCTCTCGCAACACAGTGGAAAGTCAGAACTGAAAACAAGGTGACCAGTCAGCTTCAATAGCCTTTTTTTTTTGGCCAATGGGAAAGTGAGACTTGGAAAGGTGTCCCATGTCCTTAAAGCACAGGCCTGGAACTTTCCTGGTGGTCCAGTGGTGGGAACTCTGCAGTACTGAAGGGGGCATGCATTCAATCCCTGGTCAGGGAACTAAGATCCCACATGCCACAACTCAGCAAAAAAAAAAAAAAAGCACAGGCCTGCTCTAGTGACCATCAGTCAAGCTTGTTCCCCCTCTAGGCTGTACTATCCTGTTGCTCAGTTCTTTCTCACTTTGACCATGACCCAAAGAGGCATTCGAAAGAGACCAAACTACATTTGATCCTCCTTCATGTGTCTTGATTTTCTGGGAGCGCGCAAGTGTAGTGAGGAGGGGGGACTCAATGTTTCAGAAATACCAGGAGCATAGAAGCTTGGTGCCACTTGCCAATGAAATATTAGGAGTTAAAACTAGAAAATCTAGCAAGAACAAGGATTAGCAGGAAAAGAAAAGAAATTGAAATCAGAGAGTTTCCAGAAAAATATGAGTTGACACAGACTGATGTCACAAATCAGTAGGAGCTTCTGGAAGAATCAGATGTGAAAGCTAATAATGATTCTAACAGGTTTATTTGAATGATTGAATTTAAGGGTTTGTGATCATTAAAATGGTGATAGACAGGGAGGCCTGGCGTGCTGCGATTCATGGGGTCGCAAAGAATCGGACATGACTGAGCGACTGAACTGAACTGAAAGTTGGTAGAACTATTTACCACAGCCAAGACACGGAAGCAACCTAGGTGTCCATCAGTAGATGAATGGATAAATAAGATGCCATACATCTATGCAATGGAATATTACTCAATAAGGATGAAATTTGCAGCCAAATGGATGGATCTGGAGATTATCGTACTAAGTATTAGACAAGGACAAATATCACGTGTTACCACTTACGTGTGGAATCTAAAAAAGATGATACAAATGAACTTATTTAGAAAATAGAAGTAGACTCACAGGCATAGAAAACAATTTTATGGTTACCAAAGGGGGACGGAAGAAGGAATAAATTAGGAGTGGGGGATTAAAGAGACTTCCCTGTAGCTCAAATGGTAAAGAATCTGTCTGCAATGCGTGAGACCAGAGTTTGATCCCTGGGTCGGGAAGATCCTCTGAAGAAAGAAATGGCAGTCCATTCCAGTGTTCTTGCCTGGAGAATCCCACCGACAGAGGAGCCTGAGAGGCTACAGTCCACGGGGATGTGAAAAGTCGGACATGACTGAGAAAGTAACACACGGACACTAACAGATACACATCATGCTGATATGCATCCAAGGTTGTTGCTCTTTCTCCATGAACTTCAGTGTTTACAGGCTTCCCTGGTGGCCCAGCCAGGAAAGCTTCTGTCTGCCTGCAACGAGGGAGACTTGGGTTCAATCCCTGCGTCGGGAAGATGCCCTGGAGAAGGAAATGGCAACCTACTTCAGTATTCTTGCCTGAAAATCCCATGGACAGAGGAGCCTGGTAGGCTACAGCCCATGGGGTCACAAAGAATCAGACATGACTGAGGGATTTCACTTCACTTGAGAGATTAAAATATACACACTGCTGTATATAAAATAGATAACCAAAGGACCTACTATACAGCACAGGGAACTATATCCCACATCCAGTAATAACCTACAATGGAAAAGAATTTGAAAAGGGATATACTATTTGTATATATGTAAAGAATATATAGATTGATATATATGAATCATTTTATTGTACACCAGAAACTAACATAGCATTGTAAACCAACTATCAGTTCAGTTCAGTTCAGTCACTCAGTCATATCCAACTCTTTGCAACCCCATGAACCGCAGCACACCAGGCCTCCCTGTCCATCACCAACTCCCGGAGTCTACCCAAACTCATGTCCATTGAGTCAGTGATGCCATCCAACCATCTCATCCTCTGTCGTTCCCTTCTCCTCCTGCCCTCAATCTTTCCCAGTATCAGGGTGTTTTGAAATGGGTCAGCTCTTCACATCAGGTGGCCAAAGTATTGGAGTTTCAGCTTCAACATCAGTCCTCCCAATGAACACCCAGGACTGATCTCCTTTAGGATGGACTGGTTGGATCTCCTTGCAGTCCAAGGGACTCTCAAGAGTCTTCTCCAACACCTCAGTTCAAAAGCATCAATTCTTCGGCGCTCAGCTTTCTTTATAGTCCAATTCTCACATCCATACATGACCACTAGAAAAACCATAGCCTTGACTAGATGGACGTTGTTGGCAAAGTAATGTCTCTGCTTTTTAATATGCTTTCTAGGTTGGTCATAACTTTCCTTCCAAAGAGTAATTGTCTCTTGATTTCATAGCTGCAATCACCATCTGCAGTGATTTTGGAGCCAAAAAAAAATAGTCTGACACTGTTTCCACTGTTTCCCCATCTATTTCCCATGAAGTGATGGGACTGGATGCCATGATCTTCATTTTCTGAATGTTGAGCTTTAAGCCAACTTTTTCACTCTCCTCTTTCACTTTCATCAAGAGACTCTTTAGTTCTTCTCTTTCTGCCATAGGGGTGGTGTCATCTGCATATCTGAGGTTATTGATATTTCTCCCGGCAATCTTGATTCCAGCTTGTGCTTCTTCCAGCACAGTGTTTCTCATGATGTACTCTGCATAGAAGTTAAATAAGCAGGGTGACAATATACAGCCTTGACATACTCTTTTTCCTATTATACTTCAATTAAAAAAAATTTAAGTTGACTCAAATTTATCTTTGTGTTGTCTTTGAAGAGAGAACTTATTAAACCAACTAAAGGATGAACAAAATACAGACAAATTAGTTTAGCGTACTTAAATCTAACAAAATAACTTTCAAGTATTATTCAAAATACTTTTATAAAATGCAATGTACTGCCTTTAAACGAGTAACTTCTACTTGCTAAAATAGACCCAGAAAAACCTTCATTTGCACCTTTTCAGTAGCATTCCTTCACCTCCCAACCGTAATTAAAAAATAAAGGGCTCTATTTCAGGGTGGGTTAAAACTGCCTCTCTTAGAGAACATTCTGTGGAGGGGTATAGCCAACTCAGAGGATGGCAAGTGTTCTTTTTCTTACTTCCTGCACCTTAGGAAACTCTCAATCTGGGAGAACTTCTAGGAGGAGGAGGCAATTCAAGGCCATCAGAGAGCTGTGGGATTCAAGAGAGCCTTGCAGACGGCCCGCAAAGTCCATCAGGCAGCTAGCCTTTTCTCTAAACACATTGGCCTGTCTCTCAGCTGGTGATGTCATTTATGCACTAATATGTGCACGTGTGTGTGTGCTCAGTCGTGTCCGAATCTTTGAGACGCCATGGAGTGTTGCCCACCAGGCTCCTCTGTCCATGGAATTCTCCAGGCAAGAATACAGGAGTAGGTTGCCATTCCCTTCTCCTGGGGATCTTCCCAACCCAAGGATCGAACCCAGGTCTCCAACATTGCAGGCATATTCTTGAGGGGAGCAGTCAAAAGAAAAAGAGTTTAAACTTCATTTATCCTGTAAACTTACAGGTTCATGGTGTCCCACACAGTCTGGCAGTGGGTATATGTTCACTCAAAGGTTCATAGGCTGGAATATAAATGTCAGCTCTTACAGAGATGCTGGAAATCACCCAGTATAACTCTTCTGTGTAACAGAAAAGAACTGAAGGCTGAAGAAGAAAACAGCTCTATTCACAGTTGTCCAGAAGACTCTGGGCACAGTCAGCCTCCAGGGTCAGACTCGTGCACCAACTTTACACAATACAACTGACAAACTTTTGCTTTGAGGAGAAACAGCTTGAGAGTCAATAGATGTGTATTAGGAGGAAAGATGAATCAAGACAGCTTTACCTAAAACACAGAAGACCAAACAGTAACTTAAGGAGATATCTTTCTCAATTGTGTATGAATGCTTCTTTTGAAAAGTCTTGATTAGATGTCCCTTCTCGAGGCTTCAGTGTGAACTGAACACACTGAAATCCAGGCAGAGTGACCTGGATTAAACAAGGGGAGGAATGGTGGGTGAATTCCAGCCTGCCCCCCCAAGTGGACCCTCAGATTCTCTCCTGAAAATATTTCCAACAGGAGAGAAGACCATTTGTCCCCAGTTTAGGAACAAAGGTGACCGGCAGGTGAACACTCAGGTTCCTCCCTAGGATTACATTACCGTGGGGTCACCGGTGACGAGCTCAACTTCCCGGGCGGGAGGGAGACAATCTGAGGACAGTGGCTTCAGCTCTCACTGTGTCTCTCCAGGTTTCGAAACCTACAGTTTCAGTTTGGAGTAGTTATCTGACAGAAATTAAAATAAAGTATATGAAAAAAATATATATTCTTTCAAGAAAAAAAACAGTTGTATATATATGTGTCTCTGTATACCCAATTAATACTTTTAATTTACATTTATATGCACATATACAGAATTTTTTTCCAACAAAAATTGTATCACACCATGTTTTGTTTTGTAACTTGCTCTTTTCACTAAACTACTTATTTTTGCAGATTTTCCCATGATGGTGCCATGTGTCGCAAGGTATGAATATACTCCAGTTTATTTAATCAGGACCCAGTTGGTGAACATTTAGGTTGTTGACAATTCTTTACTTTTATAAAGAACATCCAATTAGCATTAGGTAACTTTCTTTTAAAGAGAATATTGTCTCTTTTTATTTATTTATCTTTTATTTGCTTGTATTTATTTATTTGGTTGTGTTGGGTCTTCGAGGGCTTCTCACAAGTTGTGGTGATCAGGCTTCTGAGCACAGGAGCTCAGAAGTTGCTGTCCACGTGGTTCGCTGCTCCCAGGCACGCAGGATCTTAGTGTAACGACCAGGGGGCTACTCGTAACGACCAGGGGGCTACTCTTTGTCATGCTGCGGTGTATGGGCTTCTCACCACGGTGGAATCTCTTGTTGAGGAGCCCAGGCTCTAGGCGTGTAGGCTCAGTAGTTGTGGCTCACAGGCTCAGTTGACCCCAAGGCACGTGGGATCTTCTCAGACCAGGGATCCAACCTGTGCCCCCTGCATCGGCAAATGGATTCTTAACCTCTGGACCACCAGGGAACTCGCCAGGTAACTTTCTTAATTATTCTTTCTCTCACCCCCTGCTTTGAGCTCAGTTATATAAATTCACTTCCATATCTCAGTCCTGATATAAATGATTGCATTTCAGTTCTGGACTAGTTAAGTAGCTGGCTGTACCAAATGAAGAGATGAGTATAAAGTAGAGGAAAGGGAGACAGCAGAAGATGGGTAAAGGTGGGCTGGGAAGGACCCTCTGAACTGATCCTGGATGAATGAAGAAACGAACCATGCCTTCCTCGCAGAGGTAACACCTATGGCCTGCGTGCATGCTGCGTGGGCTAAGCTGCTTCAGTAGTGTCCTATCTTTGTGACTCCATGGACCACAGCCCACCAGCTCCTCTGTCCATAGGATTCTCCAGGCAACAATACTGGGCTGGATTTTCATGCCCTCCTCCAGGGGATCTTCCCAACCCAGCAATCAAACCCATGTCCGTTAGTCTCCCGCACAAGACCACCTGAATAGTAGTCTTCTAACCTGTCTACCAAGGGTAGGAGGAAAAGCAAGGAGGCTGGCATGGCTGGAACAAGGTGAGCAAGAAGTAGGATGAGGGGGTGGGAAGGACCCAGGGGCCAGTCATGGGGGTCTTAGAGTTTCAGAGATTTTTTTTATGGGTGTGAGCAGACATCTAAAGTGAGTTTAGGGTAGAGGAGTGACGGTCTGGCTCACAATTATGATCCTGGTGTTACAGATGGGAAATCTGAGGCTGAGAGAGGTAAGGAAGTGGCCCCATGTCACACAGCTGGAAATCGCAGACCCTGAGCTCCATCATGTCAACGTAAGTGTAGCCCTATGCTCCTGACCATCTGCCTTCCTGCCTCCTTCCTTACACATCTACAGTGTGAGCATAGCTCACACTTGCACCTACAAGCAGAGTCTGATGCCAGCAGGAAAAAAAGTCTCTGGCACACATGTTCCCTGCTTGAGGAGAAGACCGATTCTTGCACCCTGCCACTGGAGTCATTCTCTCTCTCTCTTATTTTTTTAAATTTTAAACTATTTATTTGTTTGGCTGCACTAGGTCTTAGTTGCGGCATGCGAACTCTTAGTTGCAACATGCAGGATCTAGTTCCCTGGCCAGGATAGAACCCAGGACCCCTGTATTGGAAGTGCGGAGTCTTAGCCACTGGACCACAGGGAAGCCCCTGGAGTCGTTCTCTTGACCTCTGAGCTCCAGGACCTCGGCCAGCCTTGCCTCTTCCTGTCTCATCTGACTTCTGATCCTTGCCTTCCTTCTGAGCCTAATGGGCCAGACACTCACTCAGCTTCTAGAATTACTTTCTAGTTTCTGGCCTTAGATTACTTAATCTCCATGGCCTCTTACAGGACTTGAGGAAAAGTGGTGATGGTGTTCATCGTGGCTTGACACTGTTTGGTCTTAAGACCTGGCTCTGTTGCTCATGGCTGTGTGGCCCTGGGCAAGTCACTTAGCTCTTCTGAGTGCTAAGTCGCTTCAGTCGTGTCCTACTCTTTGCAACCCAATGGACTCTAGCCTGCCAGCCTCCTCTGTCCACAGCATTTCTCAGGCAAGAATACTGGAGTGGGTTGCCATGCTCTCTTCCAGGGGATCTTCCAGACCCAGAGATCGAACCCGAGTCTCAAGTCTCCTGAAATTGGCAGGCAGGTTCTTTACCACTAGCCCCACCCGGGAAGCAGTTTCTTATCTACCAAACTGGGACAATACCAACAGCACCTCCTGGGCTGTTATGAGGAACATATTTATTTTAGTTTAGTTTTAGGCCATACCACATGGCACATGGGATTAGTTCCCCGACCAGGGGTTGAACCCGAACCTGCTGCATTGGGAGCAAGAAGTCTTAGCCACTGGACCACCAGGGAAGTCCCCATAGTGAAGAATAAGGGTGAAATGGGCATAGAGCTCCCTGGGCAGTGTCTGGAGAGGTGGATGCTCAGCAGAAGTGAACTGCAAAGAGGGCTGTTCTCCCCAGTCTTCCGCTCCTCTGCCTCTGCCCTGCTTGTCTGCTGGTTCCAGGTCCCCTCTCCCACGTGTGCTCTTGCAATGTTGCACATTTCCGGTGGACCATGTGAAAACCTGACGAAAAATACAGGAGGAGGAGAAGAAGTGGGTTTACCAGGAAGAAGAACCACGTTGTCCATCTCTTTTCATTTTCACTCAAAATGAGTCTATCCACACCTTTGGTGCCACATCCTCTTTTTGAGGTTATATCAAGCTCTCAGTTTATAGGAAAATTATGGTACGCCTTATAGATCTATAAGTAATAAGATGGAACATTCAATTCCTTAGAAATAATTGACACCAAAGAATATACGGTGCACAGGGTTTACCCCCCCAGAGTCACTTAGCTACCTCCATGGACCTCTGGGAGCCATTTCTAGAACATGTGCGCATTTTCAGGGCTAGTGAATAGCATGCGGAATGTGATTTAGGTGTTGTGATTGGACTGAGGAATCAAGCAGAGGAATACGTCCAAGAAAAGGCTTATTCTTTCTGTATAATTTTAGCCTGACAAAAACATGTTGCCAAAAGTCCATCCAGCAAGTTCTCAGATAAACTACAATTAGCTTCCTGTAATATTAACACTTTACATAATCAAGATGTGACTAACAATGTTGTCTAAACATTGATGTAATTATGATACTGTTAACTTAGCCGTAGACTTTATTCCCAAGCATCTACCTGCCAAGCAGGAGACCTGGGTTCAATCCCTGGATCAGGAATATCCCCTAAGGAAGGGAATGGCAACCCACTCCAGTAAACTTGCCTGGAAAATCCCTTGGACAGAGGTGTTCGTGGGACCACAGGGTTGGACGGGACTGAGTGAGTAATGCACAGACTTGAATCAAATTTCCCCAGTTTTCCCATTTACACCTTTTTCTAGTCCAGAAGGCCGCATCACAGCTAGTTTTCATGGCTCCTTAGTCCCTTCCAATCTGTCACAATCTCTTGATGTTTCCTTATCTTCTGTGATCTTAACAGTTTTGAACTATACTAGTCAAGTATGTTGGAGAAGGCAATGGCACCCCACTCCAGTATCTTGCCTGGAAAATCCCATGGATGGAGGAGCCTGGTGGGCTGCAGGCCATGGGGTCGTGAAGAGTCAGACGAGACTGAGTGACTTCCCTTTCACTTTTCACTTTCATGCATTGGAGAAGGAAATGGCAACCCACTCCAGTGTTCTTGCCTGGAGAATCCCAGGGATGGGGGAGCCTGGTGGGCTGCCGTCTTTGGGGTCGCACAGAGTCGGACACGACTGAAGCGACTTAGCAGCAGCAGCAGCAGCAGTCAAGTATGTTGTAAAATGTCCTTTAATTGGTTTTTTTCTGATGCTTCTTGAGTAGCTTAAGGTTATAAATTTTGGGGAAGAACACACCATGAGATGCGCCCTTCTCATTGTACCGTGTCAGGGACTAGATATTATTGGTATGTCTTAATTCCCGGTGATGTTGCCCCTTATCGTTTGTCTGCCAGGGTTCTCTACTATCTGTTTCTCCTCAAACTTTCACTCACTAATTTTAGCATCCATAAGTGGTTTGTGCCTGTTGCAGTTATTTCTGTGGTGTTCAAATGATCCTATCTGAAGTAGCCTTAACCAGGAAAGTGAAAATCTAAAACTGACAAAATGATATTTTTAAGACTTCAAAATGGTAAATACAATTTTTTTTGAATTTTTAATTTTGTATTGGGGTATATAGCCCATTAACAACGTTGTGGTGGTTTCAGGTGAACAACGAAGGGACTCAGCCATACATATGCATGTATCCCTTCTTCCCCAAACCCCACTTCCGTTCAGGCTGCCACATAACACTGAGCAGAGTTCCCTGTGCTCTGCAGTAGGTCCTGGTTGGTTACCCATTTTAAATACAGCAGTGTGTACATGACCTTCCCAAACTCCATAACTATCCTTTCCACCCAACCACCATAAGTTTGTTTTCTAAGTCTGTGAGTCTCTCTCTGATAAATAATTTTTAACAAACAAAATTGGCCTCAAACTAATAAACTTAAAATCTGTAAGCAAATAAAAACAAACATTAGTTTAACAACAAAAATTAAGTATTTATTATTAGAAGCTACCTCTCTTCATTGGTGGTTTATCTTTAATTGCAAAATTTCCAGCAGATCTTTGCTTCAAGCCCTTGACATTTGAAACATTTGGATACTTGATAAGGAAATTATACTTGCTTCTAGAATTATAAAAATCTCAGCTTTATAAAAATGTTCTCTTAATGGTCGTTTCTCTATTGGTGATCAACATGTAAAATTTAATATGGTTCTAATTTGGAAGGACTGACGCTGAAGCTGAAACTCCAATACTTTGGCCACCTGATACGAAGAGCTGACTCACTTGAAAAGACCCCAATGCTGGGAAAGATTGAAGGCAGGAGGAGAAGGGGACGACAGAGGATGAGATGGTTGGATGGCATCACCGACCTAATGGACATGGGTTTGGGTTGACTCCAGGAGTTGGTGATGGATAGGGAGGCTTGGCGTGCTGCGGTTCATGGGGTCGAAAGAGTCGGAAACGACTGAATGACTGAACTGAACTGAATATCTTACTGGAGTGTACACATGTTTCTGAGTAAGTTTTAAAAATAAAACTTACAGATTCAAAGGCAGGAAAAATTTTGAACTTATAAATTTAAATTCTGGAAGGAAGAGTTGCCCTTTCTCTTTCCTTTATTCATTTACAACACTATAAACTCATGGATATTTACTTTGTTCTTTGCATTGTAATCCCATGTTATTGTTATTTATTTTGTTGTTCAAATTGTTTCAGCTTTGGTTATTGGAAGCACTTTCAGGTTTCAACAAGCCCCGAACCTTGGTGTTTGAGCACTTCCTTGTTTTATAGCCCTACGAGATGTTTCAGGCTCATTTTATATCATCACTGCCCCGCTCCTGAAATCAATGGGATGCCTAGGGCCACCTGGGATGCCCTTGTGGTGACCTAGATGGATTGGGAGGGTGGGAGAGAGGCTCAAGAGGGAAGGGATATTTGTGTACATATGGCTGATTCACTTCGTTGTACAGCAGAAACTAACAAAGTGGTAAAGCAGTTATGTTTCAATAAAAATAATAAAAAGATTCCTCCATGTTCTTACATGGACCACAAGTTTGTTCCTTTTAACTGCTGAGTAGTATTCCACATATGGATACATCACAGTTCATTTATCTATTCACCAGTTGAAGAACATCAGATGTTTCGTTTAGGGAAATTATGAGTAAAACTGCTGTGTAAATATCCACGCATAGGTTTTGTGGAAGCATTAAGGTTTCAGTCATGAGTAAATATCTAGGAGTGGGGTTGCTGGGTTGTAAGGTAAGTATATATTTAACTTCATAAGAAACTGGCAAACTGTCTTCCAAAGTGGCTGCACCATTGTGAATTTCTACCAATGAAGTGTAAGAGTTCATCCTTATCAGCACATAAAGGTGTCAGTTTTTTTCTTGTTCTTTTTAAAACCATTCTAAAAGTGTGTAGTAATTCTCATTGTGATTTTAATTTGCCCATCTCTGTGAAGAAGGCTGAGCTCCAAAGAGTTGATGCTTTTGAACTGCGGTGTTGGAGAAGACTCTTGAGAGTCCCTTGGACTGCAAGGAGATCCAACCAGTCCATTCTGAAGGAGATCAGCCCTGGGATTTCTCTGGAAGGACTGATGCTAAAGCTGAAACTCCAGTACTTTGGCCACCTCATGCAAAGAGTTGACTCATTGGAAAAGACTGCGATGCTGGGAGGGATTGGGGGCAGGAGGAGAAGGGGATGACCGAGGATGAGATGGCTGGATGGCATCACTGACTCGAAGGACGTGAGTTTGAGTGAACTCCGGGAGTTGGTGATGGACAGGGAGGCCTAGCGTGCTGCAATTCATGGGGTCGCAAAAAGTCGGACAAAACTGAGCGACTGAAATGAACTGAACTGAACTGAAAGACTAATGACATTGAGCATGTTTCAACAATCATGTATTAGCAGGCTTCCCCGGTGGTTCAGCAGTAAAGAATCTGCCTGCGATGCAGAAGACACGGGTTCGATCCCTGGATTGGGAAGATGCCTGGAGGAGGGCATGGCAATCCACTCCAGCATTCTTGCCTGGAGAATCCCATGGACAGAGGAGCCTGGGGCTACAGTCCACGGGGTCGCAAAGAGTCAGACACAACAGAAGGAATGGCGCACACACACACGCAGGCTATTTGCCACCTGAATGGCTTTTTGGTGAAATGTCTGTTCAAATCTTTTGTCTGTCCATTTCCTCATCACCTTATGGACCTGAAACTCTCACCCCCACTTCTGTCTCTCTCCATCCCCACCCATGGGGGCTTCCTTGTCTCTACCTTTCCCCCATTATAATCACAGATTCTTTTTAGGTGTCCCTCCATCGGCCAAGATGGTTTGGTGAATTTTACTCTTTGTGGTATGTATTATGCAAGCATTTTAAATTTGCAGCTGTAGGACTATACTTTCATATTGGTCTACTTTGTCAAACCCCCACCCCTAAGATTCTGACATGAGTCCCTCAGGGATATTGTTCTAGCATCTGTCTCCCAGTGACACGGCCCATTAGTGTTGCCAAGAGACTTAAGGGAAATTGGACATGCCCTACAGAGAGTGAAGCATCTTCAAGGGACTTAATGTTGGGTGCTGGGAGGATTTCCATACAGGTTTCTCAGGTAGAGCAGATGGTAAGTATGTAAGTATGTTGAGGATGAAGGGAATGATTTATTTCCACAGGTTTCCTGACTTTATATAGTATTTGGGGACTTCCCTGGTGCTCTAGTGGGTAAGACTCTGAGCTCCCAATGCAGGAGGCCTGAGTTTGATCCCTGGTCAGGGAACTAGATCCCATATGCTGCAACTCTAGGACCCCACATGCCACAATGAAGACTGAAGACCTTACATGCCGCAGCTAAGATATGGTGCAGTCGACTAAATATTTTTTTTTTTAAGTGTTTGGATCAAGCTCACACTCTACAGTGAAATGTCATGAATTATAATTAAAATAATATGAAGGAGGGAAGGCAGGCTCCCCTGTGCCAGAGTCTCGGTATTCATTCATTCATTTAATCCTCACATTTCGAGAGGTCATTTTCTCCCAGTTGACAAATGAGAAGACTGATATTCCAGAGCCTGGCCTACATCCCTGGGCTCAAACGCCAGGGCTTTCACTCTCTCCACAGTTTTATTTTACTGCCTCAGGGTCTAATATTAGAAATATTATAAATTTCTTTTTAGAAATTAGTATTAGAAATAATATTAGAAATAGCATTTTAAAAAAGTGGCAGTTTAGAGAATCACAGAGACTCTGAGAGGTGGGAGCTGGCTATGGCTGGGACAGAACTTATTTCTGGCCTTTACTCATTTGCTGTGTGAATTTGGAGAAGTAATCCAACATTATTTTGCTTTAGTTTGCCTATCTTGATCTGTGGTCTCCAAACTGTTTTTATTGCACATCTCATTGGTTAAAAAAAAAAAATGTTATGGCATGCTTGCTTATAAAGTGTTTACCTATTCCTAAAATTATATACATATAAAGCTCCACTAATATTTATGTATGTTTTTAAAACATTTACTCATACAGAAATTTCAAAAAGATGAGAGAGATAAAATAACTACAACTCTGCTCTCACTACTATTTTTACTTGGGACCATGTGATGCATTAGATTGCTCTTGTTTTCACCTCATATGACAAATGAGGAATCGAGGCGCCTGCTCTGCCATATTCCTGTTGTTTACTTCTGTTTGCAGCTCTTATTAGCTTTACTCTCTGATTCCATTAGAGAAATAATTTTAAGCCATTAGCCTATTTTTATCAGGGTTAGTTTTATCAAAACTAGCTTAGAAATCTATCAATCCATGCAAACTGCCACACATAAACTGCAGTGTGTCCCACAATAAAAACAAATATGTTATGGGGATGCTATTAATGTCTCCAAATTATGGGATTCCCTCAGGTTTTCTCCTCTGTCGTCCAGAACACCTGACCTTTTGACAGGAGGGCTGAGAAAGGAGACCTGTGTCAACTCATTTATTAAGCACTAATTAAAGCTTAATTTTTGTTTGTTTTAGATAAAAATAAATCTAAGCTGGAATATTTTCTTATTCTGCTCAAAAGCATTGTCTTGCACGTCTACCAGGTACAAAGACTTCATTTTAGGGCCCACTGATCTATAAAATGAGTTTGTGTTCCCTCCAAGCAGAGAAAACCTAGGGGTCAATGGTATGAGTTCCATTTAACATTGTTGAATTATTCAGAGGAAGAGCTAAAATGCCTTTAAGAAAAATATTATCGCATCTCTAAACTAATTTTGCTGCAGGAATTGAGGACATCTAAGGGGGAGGATGATGTTAACCAAAACTGGGGCTCACATTAAATGTGAGTTTCCTGCACTTCTGAAGATGGCCTGCTTCCTGCTGTACCTTTGACACTGGGGTCGGTTCTAGGAAGATGGAGATGGCTACTTTGTTGACGTTTCTTCTGGTCAAGGAACTCAGATGAGCCTATGACCCATTCAGAGTCTCCTTCTCTGGATTCTCTCTCCCATCTCAGAATATCTAAACCTTTTAAAAATCAATCTGGCTTAGAACAAGCTGGACTCAGGTCCCCAAGGTAGAGAAAAACCCCAGACTGGTCCAAGTAAGATAACTTAAGGGCAGCTTACAGGAGCAGCCCCTTGGAGAGCCTGAGCTGAGTTTAACTCTAACCCAAGGGCTTGGGATGAAAGTGAGTCAACTTTAGGAATGCAGTGAATTCTACATTTAGCCCAAAGTTAGTCATCATGGCAAAAAGTGGTAGAACCATGGCTTTTGTTCCACCTCCTTTTCAGCTGCAACAAAGTAACTGGTGAGAACAAGGGTTGGAGAAGGAGCAGGCTAGCATGAGTTAAGTGGAAGCCCTGGGACAAGGCGAGCCCCCAACACCGAGGCAAAATGCTGTATGGCTTTATTGGGTGTCTCTCTCAGCTATTGCTTTAAAAAAAAATAGTCTTGCAATAGGAGAAGTAAAAGAAATATATGATGAAAGGACCTGCAATTTAAAGTACTCCAAGAAATCCACAATTCAATGGCAAGAACATAATTTAAATGACCTGGAGGAAAGGACATTTTTAGTTTCTGAAGTAGAGTTCGTGTCCACTAGAACTTCAACAGCTAAGGTGAGTCAGTCAGCAAAAAAAATACACATATTCTACTAAAAAAATTTTTAATAGGGCTTAATATTTGGAATGAGAAATTCTTGTACACATTTTCGTTTAAATTCACAACTTGCAACAGAGCCTAATAAAAGTCTCCCTTCTGACAACCCATCCTCTCAGCCACTTAATTCCTCTCCAATTCAGAGAGATGCTGAGACAGTTCGTCTTTTGTTGATGTTGTTGTTCAGTTGCTAAGTTGTGTCTGACACTTTTCGACCCCATGGACCGCGGCTTACCAGGCTTCCCTGTCCTTCGCTATTGCCCAGAGTTTGTTCAAACTCCTGTTCATTGAGTCGGTGATGCTACCTAAGCATCTCATCCTGTCATCCCCTTTCATCTTTATTGGCCAACAAATGTGTGACTTATGGGTGAATTGGTCTGGCTTATGAGGACAGGCAGTAATCCAAGAACAAATTCTAGTAGAAATGTAAAGTTGTTAAAGAAGCACTTTTTTTTGAAGGATTATTTCATGTATGCACAATATAACAACATCAGTAGCATCATCCCCTGATAGGAAGCACAAGGAAAAACCGTAGAGGTTACCAGTACTTAGGAGGAAAATATTTTGACGGAATGCGAAGAGATAACATAACTCCCCTTCTTTTGATTATCTACTGAATGTTTGGCAGCTTTTGACATTGAGGATCTTTATGTAAGTACTTGAGTTAGAGTTTGGCATCTGGTTGACCTGAATTGCCCAGGTACAGCTCACCCTAATTATTATGAGGTCACATGTGACAAGAAAGATTTTTCTTGGCTCTGGAATGTTCCAAACCATCAGATGTAAAGTCTAGCCATTTCTCATTAAATTTTCCTGTCTTTGGATATGGTTCTAGAGTCTCCCAGCCATTAGACTCTGCTTTATGGAAGAAGTTCCTCACATCCCAGATTCCAGGAACCCAAGGAGTGATGTGTCATAATTTAAGTGGTTGCCAGCTAATCTCCTTTCCCAGGGGGTGAGAGAGAAAGAGGGTAGCAGAAGTTCTTTCAGTAACTGATATTTCACATGCTTTAACTCATTTAATAACAGATGCCCACCCACTCCTCTTATATTTTCAGTGTAACAAATGTCATGAAATGAAACTGTTAAAGACTTGCAGCTATGGTGTATATATCCAGGTCCTCACCATTCCAGAAATCATCTCTAGCTTGAAGGCATGGGGAAGAAATGGGGTGTGAAATAGTATTTACTACGCAAAAATGTGGGCTTCCCAGGTGGCTCAGTGCTAAAGAATCTGCCTGCTATGCCGGAGATGCAGGCGACTCCAGTTGGATTCCTGGGTCAGGACTATCCCCTGGAGTAGACAATGGCAACCCACTCAGGTATTCTTGCCTGGAAAATTCCATGGGTATGGGAGCCTGACGGGCTGCGGTCCATGGGGTTGCAAAAGACACGACTGAGCAACTGAACACACAAACACGTGGGCAAAAATGTATGAATACAGTTACAAATGACCACTTGAGGTTTTTCAAATGTCCCAGGGGTCTTTCAGCCGTGGTTTATGAAACTCCGTAATGTCTCCAGATTATAATCCTCTATACCACCAGCTCCAAAACAAGTCACCATCATTTAAATGACAAATGCACGTGACAAACTGTCTGAATATTGTGACAACACCCATGGCGATTGAGTGTTTACTCGCTGTTTCTTTGGATCGGCTCACAGACTGTTGGAACGTCACTCTTCCAGGCTAATATTTTTCAAAGCTCAGTCATGTGCATAAATCTTCATACCTTTTTCAATGGAATTTTGAAAATTGTATCAAAATGATATTGCGCAAACTGAACGATTTCTGTATTTGTCATGTCTGACTAATTCTATATATCTAGAAGTTATCACTTTTAGCACTTCTAAATTATTTTTCTGTTTACCTCCAATTCTTTATTTTTTACAACAAGTCCTGATGTTTCTCTTTGATTTTTCTTTTAATGTTAGCATTATTTATTGATTGACTTTTGTGGCAGATTCAGATCAAGCTTAATTTCAATATCCCTTACCCAACTGCCACCCCCGCTTTCCAACCTTCCCCATTCTTTCAATAGAAGCATTTGGATAAAATCAATATTCAGTTGATGTTACTTTAAGGCTGAAAACACTATTGACATCTGAGCCATGTAGTAAAGTGTGTTTCCTTTTCCTTTTCTGGACAAATTTTTGTTTTCCTTGGGAAACATTTTGCAGTGTTGATAACAGTACCAGAGTTGGATAAGATTTCTTATACCGTTTCCCCTAATACACCTCCAAACTTTCCCTTAGTTGCATAAATCTCTCTGCATTCATATTCTTGGTATCACAACAGTTTGATCTTCTTAAAGACTTCTCTTCTGGAGTCTTCTGAACAGCTGGATGAGGGGGGGGCAGTTTTCTGGCCCTTTGGAGTTCTACTCCTTCCTAAACAGATTTTTTTCCTTTCGTTTAAAATTAATTAATTAAAAAAATTAAATTATGAAAGTATGACAACACATTTACTGGAGACTTGGAAAATACAGAACAAGATTACACGTAGTTACACTATATATCACAATTATTTTTAAGTAGATAAATTAAGCTTTTTAGTTAGAGTTTCAATATCAAGCTCTCAAAAATTAATAGAATGAATGTATGGAGAAGTAGATGGCTATGGTAGACCTAGAAAGCACTCTGAACCAATCCAAGATAACTAAGATTGATATAATTTTCACAGGACAGTAGGGTACAAGTTCTTTTCAAGTTTCCATAGACTATAAACTAGGAGACACTGGAACATAAAAAGAAGGTACAAAAATTTCATGGCCTAAAGGTATTGAAATCATACAGAATCTGTTCTCCTATCACTGTGGAATTATGTTAGAAATCAATATCAAAAGATACTTGAAAATAACCCACATATTTTCAAGTGCAATGTGACATTTACCAAGAGAGATCTAAGCAGACTTTTAAACGCTTTTCATCTTACCTCCCCGCCTCTGCTTCCAGAGGTAATTGATTGTACAAATCCCTAGGCCTTTCAGGGGTTCTGAGATGCAAATCAGGTTGGCTGTCAACTTCACCCACTGCTGGCTTAGGATTCAACTTTCCCAGACCGGCTCGTCAATTACCCCATGTCCATCTTAGATGTCTAGTTTCTGAGATTTTGTTGCCATAATATCTCTCTCATTTTATGTGTATCATTAGGTGCATTAGATCATTTGTATCATTATTAGGAACAAATTGTGTGCTATTGTACATGCTTTAAAACAAATCCTTCTAAACCTTTTTGCACTGTTGGTAGGAATGTAAATCGGTACAGCCATTATGGGGAACAGCATAGAAGTTCCTTAAAAAACTGAAAACAGTTACGATATGATCCAGCAACCTGGGTTCGATCCCTGGATTGGGAAGATCTCCTGGAGAAGGAATACCAACCCACTCCAGTATTCTTGCCTGGAGAATTCCATGGATAGTGGAGCCTGGGAGGCTATAGTCCGTGGGGTCACAGAGTCAGACACAACTTTGCCTGTGTGTATATGATCCAGCAGTCCCACTCCTGGGCATGTGTCTGGAAAGAAACGTAGTTCAAAAACACATGCACCCCAGTGTTCATAGTAGCACTATTTACAGTATGCAAGCCGTGAAAGCAACCCGTGTCCACAGACAGATGAATGGATAAAGAAGATGCAGTGTGTGAACACACACACACACAACGGACTATTACGCAGCCAGAAAAAGGAATGAAATAATGCCATTTGCAGCAACATAGATGCATCTAGAGGTTATCCTACTAAGCTAAGTAAATCAGAGAAACACATATATCATATGCTATCGCCTGTATGTGGATTCTAAAATATAATACAAATGAACTTATTTACAAAACAAAACAGACTCACAACCATAGAAAACAAAATTATGGTTAGCCAGTGGGGAAAGGGAGCAAGGGGTAAATTAGAAGCTTGGGATTAACATATACACACTACTATATATGGGGCTTCCCTGGTGGCTCAGAGGGTAAAGCGTCCGCCTCCAATGTGGGAGACCCGGGTTCGATCCCTGGGTCAGGAAGATCCCCTGGAGAAGGAAATGGCAACCCACTCCAGTACTCTTGCCTGGAGAATCCCATGGATGGAGAAGCCTGGTAGGCTACAGTCCACGGGGTCGCAAAGAGTCGGACACGACTGAGCGACTTCACTATACTATACCATACTACTATATATAAAATAGATGACCAACAGGACCTACTATATAGCACAAGGAACTATACTTAACATCTTAAAAACCAGTAATGAAACAGGAAGCAAAAACAGAATATATATAACTGACTCACTTTATACCCAAAATAAAAATTTCAAAAACTAAATCTGTCTAAGCATGTCATTTTACTTTATTTTACCTTTTTCTAAGCATTAAAAAGCATTTTTACTGGAGTGTAGTTGATTTACAATGTTGTGTTAGCTTCTGCTGCACAGCAAAATAAGTCGGTTATACATGTATCTACTTTTTTTAAAGGTGATTTTCCCATGTAGGTCATTACAGAGTACTGAGTAGAGTTCCTATGCTGTACAGTAGGTCCTTATCAGTTATTTATTTTATATAGAGTAGAATAAATACATCATTTTAAACTGAAAAGTCTTTTCCATTTTTTTCCCAATGGAAATTGTTTGGAATATTGCTTCCTTAGTAGTTTTCTTTCCATTGACTTGATTTCTGAATTTTAATTCATCCTGTTGAATAATATTCATGAAATTATGATTGGGTATAATTACATTTTCTAAAATAGATTTTCTAAAATTCACTTACATATATTAAAAAAAAAAAATCTGGTATACCACCAGTGGTGTTTACTCCACATATGGAAACATCACTCTGATCTAGAGTAGAAACTAAGGTCCAGGGAGGTTATGTGGTTTAGGTCAAACAAGAGGCAGAACTAGGACATTCTTTGGCTCTCCTGAATCCCTTATTTGTTCTTACCGGTAAGCCAGGCTGCCTGAGCCTCTATCTAGACGCACTTGTTAATTATATACCTTACTTCTTTAGCTCTTTACTAGCATTTACCATGTCATGCCATTATCAAATCATCCAGCCACTAAGTAATAGTCTTTGTTTAAAGCTCATAGTTCCAAATATGAACCGCTTGTAGCCCTGAATAGGGAGAAAAATTGGTGGAAAAAATCAATGAGGTCAGTATTGCCTTCTACTCATCTGACAAGAATGGTTACTTATTAAGTAATCGAGTTTTCCATCGTGGCGTCCAAAAGTCTTATTCATTTCACAATAAATAAAAGAAGGGCACCAGAGTAATGTATGTTTTTGTCTTAGCTATGTGCTATACACGGGACCTCCAAGTCGCAGAGACTTTACATATTTTCCCCAACAGAAGGTAGTGCAGTTTGTAAATGGCAGAATCTGTTTGAAAACACACTTTTTTCTCCAAGTCCATCATTTAAATAGAAATGGCTCAAAGCCAGTATTACTTCAAGCATAGGAATTCTCACATAGTTTATCCTCACCAATAAATTCTGCAATACCAAATTTAGCTTGGTGAGGCCAGCACAATGCTGAAAATACTTCCTCTGCTGTTGCTTGGCAATGTTTAATAAAAGCGGAGCAGATGTTGAACTACAGAGGCAGGTTAAATTTTGAGATTACACAAGTTATTATAACTAATTAAATCCAAATGAAAGACACCAATTTGAGAATGACAAAGTCATTGAAATAGCACTTTGGAGTTTAACAGGACTCAATCTGTGTAATATAATTTGGTCCTCTATAGTTATACTTTTCAACTATCACAGTCTAACTTCAAATAATATCATTCCACTTGAAGTATAGTATAAAAATCTTATAACAGTATGTTTCCATTTCTTCCTTCTTGCCTTTGTGCTATTTTCATATATTTTGCCTCAACATATGTTATGAATTCTGTATACACTCTGACTATTTTTGCTTTAATAGCCAATCACTGTTTAAAGAAATTACATATCTATTTACCATTTCTAGACTCTACCATCATTCTAGACTCTTGTATGGTATCCTACCTGAAAAACTTCCATTAATATTTCATGCAGCAAAGAACTTCTAGTGATGAGTTTTTTCACCTTTGAGAAGTTTTTATCTCGCTTTTATATTTGAAACATGCTCACTAGGTATTATACCCAAGATTGACAGTTTTTCTTTCATCACTTTGAAGATATTGCTCCCCCACAGCTTGCTGCTATGCTCATCTGAGAGATGGCAAGTGGACCTGAGCCTCAGATGGTAAGGACCTGGCAAAATTCAAGCCAGGAACACTGGTGGGCCACAGATGGATAACCCTACCTACGGGCTTCTGGCATTTCCATGAGCTGCCAAATGTATGTCAGTGGAGGCAGGGAAATAGGCAGAGGTACTTCATGCTGTCCTGAACACAAACCAAAATCTCCTTTCCTGTGCCTTGGTGGCAAATACCTCCGTGGCTCCAAGGTGCTGTAGAAAAGGCAGAGTGGTGGCTTCACATCTCACAGTGTTTCCACTCCTCCAGTCCTCGTGGAAGTTTAACTGTGATCTACCAGTTTACCAGTTCAAGCCCTGGGTAACTACCAGCAGGTATATACAGAGATTGGTTATGACATGGGAGCACCCACAGCCTCAAGCTGCTGCTGGATTAATTAGGGAAAACTGTTGCTGCCTTCATTTCCCCTGGCTGGCTTTGGACTCTCTTTCCCACTTGTACTTTGGCAGAGATGCTGAATGCTGATGAGGTAGCACTTGGATTCCTGCCAGAAGAGTCTCTAATTAAGGCAATTAGGTGAGAGCTGGAGTGCACTGTAGTGAGTCCTGCAGTGGAGCCAAGGGTCTCCTGGGTCAGGAGACCAGTTGTAGCTCTGCAGCTGATGGACCCCTAGGGAGAGTCTCAATGAAACCAAAACAAGAAAAAATCACCTTTCCTTTTGTGAAACACTCCAGGGTGTCCAAAACAATGCAAAGTGACAATGACAGGTCAATACAGAGCAAGGATAATATATTTTGCAGTATCAACTTCATTTCCTGGTTGATGAATTTGGCAAGAACCGCATCACTGACAGACAAATCATGGTAAAACTGTTTCAATGTAAAATATTTAAAAATGAATATTATAGAGAGACCAATAATAGTGACCCTTTTTGTGGGAAATCACTACATGGCGAATTCTTTCATAGAGTACTTTTTTATTTCTCCAAAAAAAAAAAAAAGCTATTATTCCCATTTTATAGATATGAAGTGAGGCTCAAAGAGGTTGAATAACCACAAAACTAGCACTTAGAATGCCCAGGAAGAATCTTTCTTCTTCATCAGAGTGCATGCTGCCTTCCATCAGTATACCATGCTACCTTTCAAAGGTTAATGACCACCCCACTCCTGCCACTCACACACGTGTACTTAAGGAAAGCAACTGAGACGCCTTTACTGTAGGAACTTGGCCTTCTGACTCCACTTTCTAGTTGTCTTTAAAACTCTGAACAAAGGGCCTCTTCCTCTCCATAGTAGGCTGTGGTATCCAGCACTGTTTCACCAAAACCAAACCAGGGGGAACTACCAAACAGGCACATTCATGACAATGAGATAAGCTGGCTAATAACCACTTTTCTTTCAGTATCACAGGGCCCTTTAATTGCCAAACGCTTAACTTTTTTACTGTGATAAAATATATGTAACATAAAAATTCCCTGGTGGCTCAGTGGTAAAGAATCTGCCTGCCAATGCAAGAAACATGGGTTCAATCCCTGGTCTGGGAAGATCCCACACGCTGTGGAAAAACTAAATCCGTGTGCCACAATCACCAAGCCTGTGCTCCAGAGCCTGGGAACTGCAACTACTGAAGCTCATGAGCCCTAGAGCCCCACTCCACAGCAAGAGAAGAGACTGCAGTGAGAGGCTTGCGCCCCGCATCTAGAGAGTAGCCCCCACTTGCAGCAACTAGAGAAAAACCCATGCAGCAACAAAGACCCAGCACAGCCAATTAAAAAAGACAAATTCCCCTTTAAACGTTTTCCAAGTGTACCATCCAGTGTACTGAGCATGTCGACACTGTTGCGCAGCCATCTTCACCATTTATCCACAGAGCTTTTTCATCTTCCCAAACTCATGTTTTGTTTTATTTTTTAATTATACGTGGAATATAGTTAATTTACAATGCTGTGTTAGTTTCTGCTATAGAGCAAAGTAAACCAGTTATACATATACATATACATATATGCTCTCTTTATTAGGTTCTTTTCACATATGGACCATTACAGAATATTGAATAGAGTTCCCGCGCTATACGGTAGGTCCTTATTAGTTATGTATTTTATAGATAGCAGTGTGTGTGTCAATCTCCGTCTCCCAATTTATGCCCCACCATACGACTGCCCAAACTGAAGCGTAGCTGTACCCATTAAACAGTATCAGCCCATTCCCCAAACCCCCTAAACCTGAAAAGCCACCATCTTACTTTCTGTCTCTATGAATTTGATTACTGCAGACACCTCATTTGAGTGGAAATAATCTGTGACATATTTCATTTGCATGACGTCACAAGGTTAATCCACATTAAAGCATGTGTCAGAATTCCCTTCCTTTTTAAGACTGAATAATATTCGGTTATATGTACACACTTTTTTAATTCATTCATTTGTGCATGGACCCAACCCACTTTTGAACAACTCTCTGGGTTAGAAAACCCTTCCTTCTTTTGAATCCAATTCTGTTTCCTTCTAACCTGTGTTCACAGATCCTAGCTCTGGCTCTCAAACTTACACAAAATAAGGTGAATTCCCTTCTCCATGTCAGTTCTCTATTTCCTTAAAACAAAGCCAAGTTGATTCTATGATCTACGAGATGAGGCCTGAGAACAAACATCCAGTGCTGGAGGAGCTGCTTCAGAGGGAGACACCTCCGCCCATTCATTCTCTGCCCTGAGGATGGGGGATCTTCAGCCCATCACCGCACATCAAAGGCCCCCTACCTGGAGAGCTGCTCAAGGGGGTGACTCATTTCACAGTGTCCTGTCTACCGCACTCACCCCAAAGCATAGAGGGTCAGCAGAATCTCCCAGATACCCACTCCACCACCCTCCCCCAGCCAGGTACAGCTTCCACCTGTCTCCCCAGCCGGTGGTAATCCAGCTGGGAGCCCACAGCCACTAGCCCTACGAAAGGTTTCTGAACATCCATTCACGCCTCCACAAATTATCTCCCAGAATGCAGTAAGGATTCAGAGATGTAAAGGAGAGACGCCGGAGTGAGAAACTGAATGGGTTACTCCCGGAATGGCCGGGGCCGGTGGCTTGCCCCTGGTAGAAAGAGGAGACGTCACCCCTCACTTCTCCCCAGAGGAGGAGGCGGCGATCAGGTTGCTCCCCGCTCCTGCCCCACCCTGAGGAATGGACTCAGTGACAGTGCAGGCCTTTTTCTTCTCTGCTATCTTGGAGTCCAGGCGCCGCGGTGACCAAACAGGTCAGGTGCAGGGCTGCAAAAAGCTTTGTCCCAACTGCCGAGGGAGGATGTGGCCAACATTCCTAGGTTTGTTTGCAAATGTGGCCCAGAGAAGAGGTGTCAGGACAGAGATGCTGGCAGAGCATGCCCGTATCCGGAGCCCAGTCCTTCCCTCCCGCCCCAAAGTATTTCTGATGTATCCTTCCAACCCAGATGGACAGGCATTTCACACTCCAGGGCGAAAGGGGATTCTACACTCCAAACTCTTATCAGGGTGGGCTCTCTAATAGGATATTGTCCGTTACAACAGAACTCTGTTTTTCCAGAACTTAGAAAGCTATCAATGGACAAATTTCCCTGATACGTATTTTTCAGATTCTAAAAAATTCATCTCGGGTGTCTATTACTTGGGCTTCCCAAGTGGCTCAGGGGTAAAGAATCCGCCTGCCAATGCAGGAGACACAGAAGAGGCAGGTTAAATCCCTGGGTCGGGAAGATGCCGGGAGGAGGAAATGGCAACCCACTCCAGTGTTCTTGCCTGGAGAATCCCATGGACAGAGGAGTCTGGTGGGCTGCAGTCCATGGGGTCACAAAGAGCCAGACACGACTGAGCATACACACATCTATTACTTACTCATTATTCACTTTTGAAACCATCAAAAATTACATCTGACAAATAGCCTTGAGATTATCACATCAAGGACCTAGATATAGAAGTCAAGTGATAAAATGGGTTGAAAGAAGGAAGCAAAAAAAAAAAAAAGAAGAAGGAAGGAAGCAATTATCCTAGGAGATTTAAGCTAAGGAAGTAATGAAATTACAAATGAAGTTTAGCTCTAGCTTCCTGGCAATGAAAGAGAAAAGAAAAAAAAAAAAAGAAGTTAGGCTGCGTCAGTTCCATTATTTAATTAAAGAGAACATATACACTCATTAGGAGATGTTGTCATGATAAATTTCAAGCAAGGGGTTATTAGCAAAAACTGGATTTAAATGTGGCTTTTTAGGAATTCATCTACTGTGTGTTTGAGACCTATCTGCATGTGCAAGTGTCTCTGTGTGTGTATGGATGCATATATCTATCTGTCCATCACCCCTCAGCTCTTTGTGTGTCTGTGTATTTAGTTGATTTAAAAAAAAAAATCTGTCAGGAGCCTTTGCAAGGCTTCATCTGTTTCAATTTGTAGAAATGGCTTCCTGTCATGAGAAAGAGACTGGTGGGAAAGATGGGGGCAATGGTGTCCCGTAGCCCCAGGACACCTGCACACTTCCTCTGTCCTGTTAGGTAGTTGAGTTGATCCTACACAAGCCTGAGTGCTTGCTAAGTCGCTTCAGTCACGTCTGGCCCTTTCCCATGAACTGTAGCCCGCCACGCTCCTCTGTCCACAGGATTCTCCAGGCAAGAATACTGGAGTGGGTTGCCATTCCCTTCTCCAGGGGATCTTCCCAACCCAGAGATGGAAGCTGTGTCTCCAGCGGCTCCTGAATTGCAGACGGATTCTTTACCACTGAGCCACCCGGGAAGCCCCTACACAAGCCTACTGCTTCATAATCTGGGACCTTTGGCCACTAGTAGGGGAAGGGGCAGTGGTCAGTCTTGCTGCCCTACAGCCAGGATCCAGGCACCTCAGGAAAGCTCGTTGGCACCCAGGTGCCCTGCAGCCAAAGCATCTGTGTCTGAACGCACCCCGTGGGCCAAGCCTGGCATATGACTGGGCGCCTGCTCGGCTCCCACTTGGCACCGCCGCTGCCTGCCGGCCCTGGAACCCTGCCCCAAACCACAGCTGCCTGGCATGGGGCCTGACAGTCTGCCCACTCCTTTCCAGAGTATTCTCGCTCTCTCCGCAGGGCTGGAGTCTTCATCACACCCTCTCCTCCGCTGCTCCCAGGGGTCCTGCTTCTGCCCTCAGGGCCCAGACATTCTTCCCCCATCTAGCCACTTGCCTGTCACGAATGTTCCTCAGCCGGGAAACCCTAAGCATCCCACACCTCCACATCTTTGTTCAAATACCCTGGAAGGTTACACCCTCCTCGTTCACCAGACCCCTTGGGGAATCAGATGTTGATTTCAGCCTGTCCCCTTAAAAAGTCAGCCCAGCTCAACCCCTGGCTCCTCCCGTCTCCCCACTGAGTCGTTTCTTAAACAGGTTATGACAGCAGGGACTTCCCTGGTGGTCCAGCGGATCCACGCTCCCAATGCAGGGGGCCCAGGTTTGATCCCTGGTCAGGGAACTAGATCCTTCATGCTGCAACTAAGAGTGCGCATGCCACAACTAAAGATACCGCGTGTGGCAACAAAGATCGGAGACCCTGGGAGCTGCAGCTAGGACTTGGTGCAGTCAAACAAAGAAATAGATATATTTTTTAAAAAGGTTGTGACAGCCGATGGAGGTCTCATCTTTCCTAGAGAGTAGCCCACAGAGAGGGTGTGTCCAGGCCTCCAGACAAGTGGGATATTTGTGGGGGGCTGTTATTCAACCTTATGTGCAGGTAGGAGGGATTGAAAAGGGTCCAAAATTACACATTGCATTGGAGTGAACACGGTTTGCTGACTTCTCCTGGCCAGGCTGCCATGGAGAGACTGAGGCTGTGTCCCTGGGACCATTCTTTGGAGGGAAATACAGGGAAAAGTTGCCTTCCTGTTGCATCCTTTAGGGTAAGCAAGAGCCAGAGGAAGAGATGAGCTATTTCTGGACCCTGAGGGGCTTTCTATAAGAGGAAAACACTTTGTGGTGGGTTTTTAGCTAAATCCAAGGCTGGGGGCAGGGGAACTGTGGGACTATAAGGGCCAATTATGTTCTGAAGTAGAGGCTACAGGTGCCCCCAGCCATGGACATGACCAGGAGATGTGATCTTCAGGATCCCATCGGGGAATCCTGCCAAGCCCAGGTGAGGAGCTGTGTGCTCCCTGGGGCTGAAGCATCCCAGAGAACCAAACAACCAACCAACCACCAAGACAGACACAGCTTGAGCCCCATCTGCTTGAAAGAAAGGGATATCTGTAACTGATCAAAGCAGGTCTACAGTGCCTGGTCCATTTTGCTGTTGTTGAGTCACTCAGTCATGTCTAACTCTGTGTGACCCCATGGACTGACTCTGTGTGACCCCATTCTTCTCCAGGCACGACTACTGGAGTGGGCTGCCATACCCTCCTCCGGGGGATTTTCCCAACCCAGGGATCGAACCCAAATCTCCTGCATTGGCAGGAGAATTCTTCATCACTAAGCCACCAGGGAAGCCTCGCTCAGTCCGCAGAGGCATTCAATACACATTCACAGCTACCACCCACCAGAAGTTGAGGGGCTGTGGTGGAAAGAGGGAACCGCCCCCTGAGTTGGCACGTGCAGCATATGGCACCCAGGGCTCCTCGGGGTAAGCTGACACTGTGCCCCTCTACACCTCTGCTGAGGCCATGGCTCTGGGAGAGACTCTGATAAGCCATCGCCACGCAGAATAGTTTTCTCTGGGTTCCTACTTCTCCCCAACTCTGCCTTCCAGGGAAACATTCCTATGGGCCACAAAGGGGAAGCGAGCCGACAGAGGCCGAGGCAAACGGTGAGAGAATAAAACAGTGACGGTCACTGCAGTCTTGTTCTTCTAGAGCATCTCAACGGCATGAGCTGGGCCCCTCTTCTGTAACCTCAGGTGCAAGTGTATGGGAATTTATTTCCAAGTGTATGGGTGTAGTGATGGAAAAGCAGATAAAATTCATCAACAGTGCGCTGCGTGCCTCCCTTCCAGTGGAGCAGTAAAAAACAGTCATTACATAAAGGACTCCATTTGATTTTAGATGTGCTGGAAAGCTAAACAAAATAGGAAGGAAATCCATTTTCAGGCAAAATAAGACAGGGAGTGATTATGGACAGGCGAGTTATTTTTATTAAAAGAAGAATGGCAGGCACACTGAAGTCCTAACCTGCTGTGTGGCCTGAGGGCTTTAAGATGGGAGAACACCCAAATCTGCCTTTCCCATCCTCTTTCCCCTGTGGTGACCAAAAAGACTCAAGCACCGACTCTTACGGGCTGAGGTTTCTGCTGTGAAAAAGTGACTGCAGGGCAGGTGATGCTGGGCTGAGGCTAGGGAGGCCTGGGCGCCGTGGCCAGCCCTGTGGGTTACAGGCCTGCTGCCTGGAAACCACAGAGGGAAGGGCTGAGGCCACGTGGACAGCAACCACGGGAGAGACTTAATACAAGGCAGAAGCGAAAGGGACAAGGTAATTATGAAACAGCAAAGATCGTTTCAAAGCAAAGTTTGCAAATGCTGTCCAGATGAGAAAAGATGACCGCTCAAACAATAGTTTTTAAAATTGACATCCACTTTAAAAAAATAGTTTTATTTATTTATTTATGGGTGTGTTGGGTCTTCATTGCTGCTCGGGCTTTTCTCTAGCTGCGGCGAGCAGGGGCAAATCTCTATTTGTGGTGTGCAGGGTTCTCATTGCTGTGGTTTCATCTGTTATGGAGCACTGGCTCTAGGGCCCTCGGGCTTTAGGAGATGTGGCACGTGGACCCAGTAGCTGCGGCTCCCAGGCTCTAAAGCACAGGCACACGGGTTTGGCTGCTGCACAGCACTTGGGATCTCTCCGTGTCAAGGACGGAACCCGTGTCTCCTGCATTGGCAGGTGGATTCTTTACCACTGAGCCCGCAGGGAAGCCTGATATCCACTTTCAAATCATCAAAACATGTGCTTGGAGAACAATTGCCCTGGTTCAATGTCGCCTGTGTGTGGGAATTGAGAAAATGAACAGAGACCCACAGCAGTGCTGGTTTTCAAAGTGTGATCCACAAAGCTTTTCCCTTGACTCAAGGGTGCCACAGAGTTCTGGGCCCTGCTCAGAACTACTGAGTCAGAAGCTCTGAGAGCAGGGCCCAGAAATCTGTATTTTTTAAGTTTGTTTAAGTAATTTTGAAAACCATTAACCCAAAAGGGTAAAAAAAGAAATTCTGAACATTTATCACTCCCCCACCCCCACATGCAATTTGCAGTCAGGCATAGCTCAGCTTGTAAAGAATCTGCCTGCAATGCAGGAGACCCTGGTTCGATTCCTGGGACGGGAAGATCTGCTGCAGAGGGGATAGGCTACCCACTCCAGTATTCTTGGGCTTCCCTGGTGGCTCATCTGGTAAAGAATCTACTCGCAATGCGGGAGACCTGAGTTTGATCCCTGGGTTGGGAAGATCTCCAGGAGAAGGGAAAGGCTACCCACTCCAGTATTCTGTCCTGAAGAATCCCATGGACAGGGTAGCGTGGTAGGGCTCACAAAGAGTCAGACACAGCAGAACAACTTTCACTTCACTGTAAAGCACATCAGATTTGGACTCAAAATGCTTGGGTTAAAGTTAGGCTACTTAGCCTTGAGCGATTCACTTAATTTCTTACAGCTCCAATTTTCCTCATTTGCAAAATGAAAATTCTACCCTGAGTTGTAAATATTAATAGACAAAGAATGTCAGAGCATTTGCAAAGTAAACGCTACAGGATTGGTACAAACGGTTTTTTTATTATTATCATGGAGTTTCCCAGGTGGCATAGTGGTAAAGAATCCATCTGCCAATGGTGACACAGGTTTGATCCTTGGATCGGGAGGATCCCCTGCAGGAAAAAATGGCTACCCACTCCAGTATTCTTGCCTAAAAACTCACGCAGACACAGGAACCTGGCAGGCTACAGTCCATGGGGTTGCAAAGAGTCGGACATGACTGAGCATGCAAGAAAGTACAAGAATTATTAGCTGTCATGGTATTAATATCACAAGTCCCTACCCATGGTGCCAGCACCGTAGTCTAAGCGACTGTATATCTTGCCTGGGTGACTCTAATACTTCCTCCTAAACAAGCTCTTCCCTCCTTCCCCTTCCATCTCATACTCTGCTGATAATGCAACCCTCTCACTTAAAACCTTCAAAAGCTTCCTGTTGTTCTTAGAATACAAAGATCCTTAACAAAACTAGCTCTTTTCCTTACCAAGACCTTGATTGACTCTGAGAGAAGGTAGATTGAAATGCAAAACATCCATAGTATCATTGCTTGTCCAGTAAAAATCCACTCGGCTTAACTCTAGCCCTTGGGAGTCAAGGCAGCAAAAATGCTGCACAGAAGTCTCAACTGGTTGTAGGGCAGGATTGAAAACAAAGCCTTGATCTCACAGGCATGCCTGAGGCAACCCTATTGGAAAAAGATAAAAAGATAGTATTAAAAATGTAGGCTCTGGACTATGTAGGCCTAAAGAAAAGATTCTAATGTGTAGTGTTTATAACACCATGATTAAATATCGTCTACAGGCTTAAAAGTGTTTTTTAATATGTAAAGATTTTTGCTGATAGGCATTTTTATTGATGGAAACATTTTCCATTTTTTTTAAATAAACTTTTATTTTATGACAGTTTTATATTTACAGAAAAGTTACAGAAACAGTCTAGAGGGTTCCTGTAGACCTCTGACCTGCTTGCCCCTAATATCATTCTTACTAAACTTGGCCACATTTATCAAATGTAAGAAACCAGTGTTGGCTCAATACTAAACTCCGGACTTTATTCAGATTCCACCAGTTTTTCCATGAACGTCCTTTTTCTGATCCAGATCTAATTCAGGATTCCATGTTGTGTTTAGATGTCCTGTCTCTTTGCTCTCTTCTGATCCATGACTATTTTTCAGATTTTCCTTGTTTTTGACAACCTTAATAGTTTTGGGAAGGACTGGTCAGGTGATTCATCGAAAGTCCCTCAGGTGGGGTTTGTCTGATGCTTTCTCGTGATTAGACTGGATTATAGGAATCTATAACCTAATAAGGGTGTCTGGGGAGGAAGACCACAGACGGGAAGTACTATTTTCATCACATCTGTCAAGGGTACATGCTATCAACATGAGTTCTTATTGTTTGTTTGCTTTTAAATATTTATTTATTTGGCGGCACAGGGTTTTAGTCGCAGCATGTGGGATCCAGCTCCCTGTCCAGGGATCAAACCCGGCCCTCTGCATTGGGAGCACAGAGTCTTAGACACTGGGCCATCAGGGAAGTCCCATCTTATCATTGTTTATGCCAATCAACCCTGGTTGCCTTTTGGAGGTAGTACTTGCTAGACTTCTCCACCATAAAGTTACTTCTTGCTATATATTTTGGAATCAAGTCACTAAGGATAGGTCTCTCTCCACACTGAAAGTGTAGTGTGTGTTAGGGGTTGGGGTGGGTTTAAGCTCCAACTCCTGGAGTGGGGAGTAGCTGTGTGAATTATTTGGAATTCATCTGTAAGGGTACTTTGCCTCTTCTCCCTCTTCCTCATTTGTTTATTTCTTCAACCACTTATTTATAGTAAAATAGATTCATGGATATTTATTTTATAGTTTGGATTATAATCCACTACTATCTGTCACTTAAATTATTCCAGCTTTGGTCACTGGAATTTCTTTAAGATGGTCATTTGTGTCACTTTGACATGCCCTATTCTTTTTTTTAAATGTTCATATATTTTGTTCTATATATTTTATTTATATAGACAAATACATATACACACTAATGTAGATAAAGAATAGATATCTAGCTAGATAGACATACATATGATACATGCTCAGTCTTGTCCGACTCTTTGCGATCCCATGGACTGTAGCCTGCTAGGCTCCTCTATCTGTGGGATTTTTCAGGAATGGGTTGCCACTTCCTCCTCCAAGGAATCTTCCAGAACCAGGGGTAGAACCCACAGCTCCTGTGGCTCCTGTCTTGATAGGCAGATTTCTTATCGCTGAGCCACCAGGGAAGCCTCTGCCCTATCCTTTTATTTTTTGAACTTTTTCTTATTTTCTAGCATCACAAGATATTGTAGGTTCATCTAGAATTTTCCTTGCCCCAGGCCTAGAATTGGCCATTTTCCCAAGGATCTCTGGTTCCTTTTGTTGGAGAATGGTATTCGAAACCCAGATCTGGTCATTGAATGAAAATTATTTAGAATTTTAAGACACTTTGTAAGGAATTCCTTGGCAATCCATGGGTTAGGACTCTTCACTTTCACTGCCAAGTGCATGGCTTCACTCTCTGGTTGGGGTACGAAGATTCTGCAAGCCGTAAGACAAGACCACAAACAAATAAATAAGTAAAAACACTTTTTAGTGTTTTTCATTATAAATTAATATACATTGTTGGAAAAAATTTTCAAGCAGTACAGAAATGTATCAAGTAAGACATAAAAAATTGCCACCTAAGTTTTCCCTAATTTACTTTTCAAAACTATAATATGGAGTATATTCCTGGTTTTTTAAAATTTATAAATTAGTGTATATTTATAGGACAAGATTTGAAAACTACTAAAGTATCTAAATTAATAGGATTTTTTAATATTTGTATTTATAATGAGGAAAATTAGAAATGTCATACTTCACCAACAAATGGGGGATTTAGTTGAAAATATTTCATTCCATCCATAAAATGTAATCCTAAGAACAACAAAAACCATGTAAATTCCTACCCGCAGGGAAGGAATGGAGATGCAGATGTGGAGAAGGAAACTTGTGAGCGAAGCCCGGAAAGGAGAGGGTGGGACGGATTGAGAAAGTATCATTGATGTACATACACCACCATGTGAAACAGAGGGAATGGGACGATACTGTATCACACAGGGAGCCCAGCCTGGCACTCAGTGATCCTGTAGAGGGCTGGGAAGGGAGGGAAGCTCAAGAGGGAGGAGATATATATATATACATACATACATACCTACATACCTACATACATAGTCACTACAAGGAGATCCAAAAGTCCATTCTGAAGGAGATCAGCCCTGGGATTTCTTTGGAAGGAATGATGCTAAAGCTGAAACTCCAGTACTTTGGCCACCTCATGCAAAGAGTTGACTCATTGGAAAAGACTCTGATGCTGGGAGGGACTGGGGGCAGGAGGAGAAGGGGACGACCGAGGATGTGATGGCTGGATGGCATCACGGACTCGATGGACGTGAGTCTGAGTGAACTCCGGGAGTTGGTGATGGACAGGGAGGCCTGGCGTGCTGAGATTCATGGGGTCACAAAGAGTCGGACACGACTGAGCGACTGAACTGAACTGAACGGAACTGAACTGAAATGATAGTCACTACTGATTCGCATTGTTGTATGGCAAAAACCAACAAAACATTGTAAAGCAATTATCCTTCAATTAAATGAAAAGTATAGAAAAAAAAGAAAGAAACCATGTAAAAGAAAAACGTTTAATTACATAAGGAAATGTTCACAAGACATTTATGAATAAGAAACAGCAGATAACAAAACAGTATGTTCAGTATTATTTCCCCCGTTTTGTTAAAAAAAATTAAAAAGTATTTGCACAGAAAAAAAGGACTAATAAGATGTATATCAAAATGTTAGCTCTGACTTGTGTTGTAACTACAGGTAATTTTACCTTTCTTCCCTTCTTCACACGTGTTTCCCAAATCCTCTGCAGTCAACATGCATTGCTTTTGAACTCAGGAAACAAAGCGGTCTTCGCCTTGTGCAGCATCATGTTAACTGAAACTCTGCACGTTGGAACTGTGACCTTGATTTTTAATAACTGCAGTCATTAAAAACACATTAAAAACATAATACAGAGTATGAAAACAAATGCTAGTGCTCGGAACAGAAATTGAATGGACACATCCACTCAATCACTCAACAAATATTTTATTGAGCGTTTACCAAGTGCCAGAAACTGTCATAGGTGTCAGGGATACGGCAGTGTAAAGACTCCACTGAATTATTTATGCTGGTGAAACATTAAAAAAAAACATAAATGTCGAAACTGCATCTGAAAATTGCGTTATAGCCATAAGCTGGAATAATAAGTAACCATTAAAAAGCATGTTCTAACAGACTTATTGGCACTGTAAATGCTTTAAATATATTTATAATGGAAAAAGAGTAGGCCATAAAAAGTACAGAGCATAATGTCATTTTTTAACTAGCAATATATATACATGTATTTGTTTGTGTAAAAACATGTTTTTATTTATACCCATAGTCTATCTATATCTAAGTAAAACCATCTCTCTCCCCAGAAGAGACTAGAGAAGAGATAGCCCTTAATCAGAATGCTAAGAAATTAGTAAACTCTAAAGTGAAACCCCAGAGCATTTGTAAATCCTTGGGTGTGGTATTGCTTTGCATAAGAAAAAAGGAAGACATCTGAGTGCGTTCTGAGTGGGCAGAGAAAGAATGGTGGAAGTAGATGCCATCTGCCTCTCCTTGCTTTCAGTCAAGCCATCATGCAAAGAACATGACCTTATTGTGTGAACGTCTATGTGTAAATCAAGATAAATAGGACTTTCCTGGCTGTCCAGTGGTTAACACTCCTCACTCCCTATGCAGGGGGCACGAGTTCAATCCCTGGTCGGGGAACTAAGATACCACACACCAGGAGGCACCTAAGCCCACATGCTGCAACTACTGAGCCCAGGCACTCCGGAGCTGCAACAAAATATCCTGCCTGACACAACCAACCTTCTGAGCGCTGCAACTAAGACCCAACGCAGTCAAATAAGTGCTTTTTTAAAAATAAAATAAGCACTGCTACTTACTAGCTGTGGGACCTTGGGCAGCTTATTTAAATGTGCCTCAGCCTTCTCTACTGTATTATTTAGGAATATTTGGATTGCATGTAACAGAAAACCCAACTCAAAGTGGCTTCAACAAAAAGAGTTTTATGGTTCATCTAATTGGCCCAAGGGTGTCCGGTCAGATCCCAGAGCTTATAGTGCTGCTGCTTCTGTATCTTAGGGCTGATTTCCTCCATGCTGGAGTTCCACTCTTACATAGGTTTCTTCCCTGTGGTGGCCAGGTCTCTTCTGCAGGCCCAGTCTTGCATTGTCCTTGCATGCACATGTAGACGTTCAATCGTGTCCAACTCTTTGTGACCCTGTGGACTGTAGCCCTCCAGGCCCCTCTGTCCATGGGATTTCCCAGGCAAGAGTGCTGGAGGGAGTTGCCATTTCCTTCTCCAGGGAATCTTCCTGACCCAGGGATTGAACCTGCATCTCCTGTGTCTTCTGGGTTTCCTTTATTGCAGGCAGATGCTTTACCCTCTGAACCATCTGGGAAGCCATCTGGCATCCTATGCTATCCACTACCCTGGAGGAAAGAGAACTCTTATCTCATATTTTTTTCTGGCAAAATCTCAGGATCATTTTGTATGATTGGGCAGCACCTCTTTCATGGCCACTCTTAAACCGAGGGATGGAATCAATCCCACCCAATCACTTGGAAGAAGAGTAGGAGGGGATTAATCAATGAAAACTTAGATGTTCTTTCCAGGAAAAACAAATGGGTACTAGCCTTTCAGAAACAGCAGCTGTCTAATATAGACAGACACACACTCTCACATACACGTAAAACATAAATGTTGGTTTCCCTGTATTCTGTCTGGTTGCTCTTTGGCAATTTTCCATCATTTTATTGGAAAGAACTCTCTAAAATGCAAGTCCAGTTATCATAACAGATAAGCTTCAAGAGCAGCGATCAACTCTTGCCCATCTTCAGGGCTCAAGCCCTAACCCAGTGCCTGGTACAAGGTTGATGCTCAGGAATCTATTGAATGAATGATCTCATTTGAGTCTCAGAAGTGCCAGGAGCTCCCTGGGCAAACGTGATAACCATGTTTCATATGGCAAAATAAATAAGCCCGGAGATAATAAATATACAGTGAATCTACTGGACACCAAGATGAGTCAGAGGTGGGGTTTTGACTATATCATGAAAGGTAGAGAATGTGTGTATGGCCATCACAGAGTGTCCCAGCTGAGCCAGGAGAATGGTAGGTTGGAAAGCCCCATCATGAGCAAGGACAAGATAGTCCTTCCTGCAGTCAGTGTGTAAGAAAACAAGGGTTTTTCTCAGATTCTAGCAGAGAAAACAGGCCCACAGAATGACTCAGTGATGTGATAAGCTCATACCCTCCACCGGGTGTTTGCCCATGTTGGCCCCTGTGCAGGAATGTTCTTTACATCATCAGTCTCCTTTTTCAAAATTATTTTTTTTCATTGCTTTTAGCTGTACATGGGCTTTCTCTAGTTGTTGAGCACAGGCTCTAGGGTGCAGGGGCTCAGTAGCTGTGGCTCCCAGGCTCTAGAACACGGGCTCAGTCATTGTGGTACACAGGCTTAGTTGCTCCAGAGCATGTGGGATGTGAGATCTTTCCAGGGCAGAGATCAAACCTGCGTCTCCTGCATTGCAAGGCAGATTCTTAACCTCTGGACCACAAGGGAAGCCCCATCAGTCTCCACTTCATTCAGGTTTCAGCATTAATGTCACCTCTTAGAGAGGTTTTCCCCGATCTTGAGACTTAAAGCAGTACTCACAGCACCATGACCCAGCTGTCATTCCTTCAGAATGAAGTTACTACCTGAAATTCCCTTGCTCACTTGCTTACTGTCTCCCTTTTGCCATAGGGGTATAAGTTCTGTTGGAGCAGTCATCTTCCCCATCCTCTTCATTAGATATTTTTCAAACAAATGAATAAGCAAAGAGAATGACTCTTCTGGCTTGAGGCAAGTTAAATAAATCACAGGCTTTAAACATGTCCAGCTCAGCCAATCCTTCATAAAGAACAGTTATTATAATGACTATTATTTATAGATGTCATGAAATATCAGAAACCCTGACTTCAGTGGTTTTGACTCTTCTTAAAAGCAGGGCCAGGGCAGCAGAGACTGAGCAGGCAAAAAAGGTGGAGGGAAGGAGCGAAGGCCTGGGTGGCTGCTGCCGCTTGCCTGCGAAAGGATCTCAGGGGAAGGAGCTGCGCATCTGGGGAAGATGAGACAGGGGTGGGGGCCCCAGGGACTTCCAGAGGAAGCTGGGTGTTGGGTCGTGGGAGGTGAGCTTGGCATATCCTAATCTGAGTCTTGTTGTAATCATCACCTGATGATGGCAAGGACTTGTTCCATTCGGCTTCAAAATTCCAGAGTGTATGTGTTGAGGGTCTATAAGTTCAGAGCACTTGCTGGCCCCTGAGCAGGGGAGGTGAGCCAGGTATGACTCAGGCCCCTCAGGACCCCTTGGAGGAGACAGAGAGGTGGGTCACGGCAAACTATGAGAGTTAACTAGCCCTCTACTATACCCAGTTTGGAGAAGGAAACGGCACCCCACTCAGTATTCATGCCTGGAAAATCCCATGGACCGAGGAGTCTGGTGGGCTACAGTCCATGGGGTCGCAAAGAGTTGGACACGACTGAGTAACTTCTGTGTGTGTATACCCAGTGAAGGTTGGCATGGTCTTATAAAGGATGCCTTGGAAAGAGAGTGTGGGGCTAGCAAAAAGGATAAAGGGGATTTTTTTTTTTTTAATAAACAGCTCTTTTTCGCATTTTATCTTATTTTATTTTTTATTTTCTTGGCTCAGCCACATGGCCATGTGGAATCGTAACTATCCAACTAAGGGGAATTTGAACCCATGCCCCTTGGAAGCGTGGAGTCTTAACCCCTGGGCCCCCAGGGAAGTCCCAAAGGGGATCTTTCTGAACAGGATCAAATCCCACGTTGGTGACTGAAAACAGAAAACTCAGGGGAAATATCTGTTTCACAGGTATTGTGATTTTTTTTCACTGATCTTATGTCGACAAGTTCAGGGTCACCTTTAACTGGCACTGGTGGGAAAAGACCATTTCACTAAGATAGACTGGGCTTCCCTGGTGGCTCAGATGGTAAAGAATCTGCCTGCAGTGCGGGTGACCCAGGTTTGATCCCTGGGTCGGGAAGACACCCTGGAGAAGGGAATGGTAATCCACTCCAGTATTTTTGCCTGGGGAATTCCATGGACAGAGGAGCTTGGCAGTCCATGAGGTTGCAAAGGCAGTCTATGGGTCGCAAAGAGTCAGACACGACTGAGTGACTAACACTTTCACTTTCACTAAGACATACCATGAATCTGAGGTCAGCAAACTTATCAGTAATTGGTTTTCGTCTTTTCAAAAACAGAAGAAGCTGAAACCCAAGAACAGGGACTGATGACTATCTGTGGGACTCATCAAAGCTGAGCCGAGCTCAGCTGGTCACATGATGCTCTTGAGTCTTGAGACAGAGTCCTGACCTACTTCACAGGAAAAACACAAGAAGAACTTGTCACCTCTCAACCTGACCATGCTCTGGGTTTCAGCTGACTCTGCAAAAAACAATCGAATAGAAATGTTATCTTCCCATGATCAGAAAATATTCTCCATGAGGACTTGTCTTAGGAACTTAAATTTATTTTCTTTTTCTCCTAAATCTCTATGACATTTTTTTTAATTTTATTTTTTCACTTTACAATACTGTATTGGTTTTGCCATACATTGACATGAATCCACCACAGGTGTACATGAATTCCCAACTCTGAACCCCTCTCCCACCTCCCTCCCCATATCATCTCTCTGGGTCATCCCATTGCACCAGCCCCAAGCATCCTGTATCCTGTATTGAACCTAGACTAGTGATTTGTTTCTTACATGATAGTATACATGTTTCAATGCCATTCTCCCAAATCATCCCACCCTCTCCCTCTCCCTCTGAGTCCAAAAGTCTGTTCTTTACATCTGTGTCTCTTTTGCTGTCTTGCATACAAGGTCATCATTACCATCTTTCTAAATTCCATATATATGTGTTAATATACTGTATTGGTGTTTTTCTTTCTGGCTTACTTCACTCTGTATAATCAGCTCCAGTTTCATCCACCTCATTAGAACTGATTCAAATGTATTCTTTTTAATGGCTGAGTAATACTCCATTGTGTATATGTACCACAGCTTTCTTATCCATTCATCTGCTGATGGACATCTAGGTTGCTTCCTTGTCCTGGCTATTATAAACAGTGCTGCAATGAACATTGGGGTACACGTGTCTCTTTCAATTCTGGTTTCCTCGGTGTGTATGCCCAGCAGTGGGATTGCTGGGTCATAAGGCAGTTCTATTTCCAGTTTTCTAAGGAATCTCCACACTGTTCTCCGTAGTGGCTGTACTAGTTTGCATTCCCACCAACAGTGTAAGAGGGTTCCCTTTTCTCCACACCCTCTCCAGCATTTATTGCTTGTAGACTTTTGGATCACAGCCATTCTGACTGGTGTGAAATGGTACCTCATTGTGGTCTTGATTTGCATTTCTCTGATAATGAGTGATGTTGAGTATCTGTTCATGTGTTTGTTAGCCATCTGTATGTCTTCTTTGGAGAGATGTCTATTTAGTTCTTTGGCCCATTTTTTGATTGGGTCATTTATTTTTCTGGAATTGAACTGCATAAGTTGCTTGTATATTTTTGAGATTAGTTGTTTGTCAGTTGCTTCATTTGCTATTATTTTCTCCCATTCTGAAGGCTGTCTTTTCACCTTGCTTATTATTAGAAAATCATTAGAGCTAATCAATGAATATAGTAAAGCTGCGGGATATAAAATCAACACACAGAAATCCCTTGCATTCCTATACACTAATAATGAGAAAGCAGAAAAAGAAATTAAGGAAATAATTCCATTCACCATTGCAACGAAAAGAATAAAATACTTGGGAACATACCTACCTAAAGAAACTAAAGACCTATATATAGAAAACTATAAAACACTGATGAAAGAAATCAAAGAGGACACTAATAGATGGAGAAATATACCATGTTCATGGATCAGAAGAATCAATATAGTGAAAATGAGTGTACTACCCAAAGCAATCTACAGATTCAATCCAATCCCTATCAAGCTACCAGCAGTATTTTTCACAGAGCTAGAACAAATAATTTCACAATTTGTATGGAAATACAAAAAACCTCGAATAGCCAAAGCAATCTTGAGAAAGAAGAATGGAACTGGAGGAATCAACCTGCCTGACTTCAGGCTCTACTACAAAGCCACAGTCATCAAGACAGTATGGTACTGGCACAAAGACAGAAATATAGATCAGTGGAACAAAATAGAAAGCCCAGAGATAAATCCACACACCCATGGACACCTTATCTTCGACAGAGGCAAGAAGATACAATGGATTAAAGACAATCTCTTTAACAAGTGGTACTGGGAAAACTGGTCAACCACTTGTAAAAGAATGAAACTAGAACACTTTCTAACACCATACACAAAGATAAACACAAAATGGATTAAAGATCTAAATGTAAGATCAAAAACTATAAAACTCCTAGAGGAGAACATAGGCAAAACACTCTCCGACATAAATCACAGCAGGATCCTCTATGACCCACCTCCCAGAATACTGGAAATAAAAGCAAAAATAAACAAATGGGATCTAATTAAAATTAAAAGCTTCTGCACAACAAAGGAAACTATAGACCTTAAATTTAAATTGTTGAAATTCTTTATACCTTCTACCCTTGTCTCCAGCCTTTTTGAAATGGAGAATTCATTTTTAAGGAAAAATCTGCACTCTATTATATGCATGGTAGAAGCCAAGCCTTTAGTTAACACTCAAAAACCCCAAACATTTTTGCCTTGTACTCTGTATATAGCAGCAAGTGTATTCTAAGAAAAGGAAGACTTAAGACACACTGACGTATGGATAGCACCCCTTTAAAGATTCTGAGTGTCAACCACTGAAGTTGATTGAAAATGAGTTACATAAAAAGAAAACAAATGAAACAACATGAGTAAACGTTAATAGAATAAGAAACCTATCAAGGATAAAGTGGTCATTAAGCACTTACCATATGTTCAAAACCACTCTCTGTTTACCTAAGCACAGTACAAGTTATCTCCAGCTTTGCACAGAAGGTGTGTGCCCAAGTTCATTGATAGGTAGTATTTTGTTTTTTTAACTCAGAATAAATTTCTTATAGGCATGCATCTTTGTTTCCTATTTTATGTGTTATTAATGATAGACTTTTGTGAGCTAGCTTAGGGCATAGGCAACATATTGTGTGCATGGAAAGTGTCACCACGTTTCAGGTTATAGCTCAGTTGCTGGGACTCACCACCCTGCTCCCTTTTCCTGACTGTAGAAAAAACCAGAACAATGATGGGAAGAGCAGTATCACCCCTGTGGCTTCCAATGTCTGTTTTGAACTTGGCTCCTCCTTGGGGGCTCAGCCATTCTGTCAGCTCTTAAGGAAAAAATTTTGTGTTTTTGTTTGCCTTTGTGTTTGGGCCTTCGTAGGACTTCTGGTTTGGGACTAAACATCTTCTATTGCAGGTTAAATTGGACATTCTTGACTTCTCTCTTGAACCTATGTCCTCTCCACTGGCCCTTTGATGTGCAAGAGCTCTACAGGTTGGTCCTGATTGGGAAAGGAGATGATGGCAGGCCATCAGGAGATAAGAAAGTCTTGGCTGGCTCAGTGGTCTGGGCTGAATGGTTTGCCCAGGGCTCCTCAGGATAAGTAGACAGAGTCTGGGGTACCTGTAATATCTGTCTTCAGCTTCCTACCTTCAAGCAGAGGACCCATCACTCAGCCCTTCAGATGTCAGGGAGACTCCTGCACCAACTTGAGAATGAGAGAAGGGGTCCCACTAAGGAATTCAGATGCCCTGGCTTTACCAACAATCATCAAAGTTCTCTTGATCAGCACCTAATATCCACTTCTAGGACAAGTTCAGAGGCAATTCCAGGAGTGGAATGTCAAGTCATTCCTGTGTCAGTGGGCATGCTCTGCGTTTCAGCTTCTGCAGGGCCAGAATGAGGACATGCTGAATGACTCTGGGCAGGCCTTGTCTCGTTGGAGTCACGTGTTCTCCAACCGCCCTGCCATAAATGGGATGGGACCAATCTGAAGCAGAGATTCCCTTTGGCTGGTTTCCAAAGTAGAGTCTGATCAGAGAACTCCAACGTGATTACAGAGCTGTGGATGGGGGAGAGGCACTGGGTACATGGAAAATTGAGAACCTCATTTAGTTTTACAAAATGCATTTCCAAGGGCCTGATATAGACTCAGGATATTCAGAAGTTTATATATGAAATTGTTTTTACCACTCCCAAAGAATGGTAGAAAGGCAAAAAAGAATTGCCTAAGTGGGAGGGATAAATTGAGAGATTGGGATTGACATATTCACCCTACTCTCTATGAAATAAATAACTAATAAGAACCTGTTGGATAGCACAGGGAACTCTATTCAATACTCTGTAATGGCCTGTATGGGAAAAGAGTCTAAAGGAAAGAGTTAATATACGTGTGTGTATAACTGATTCAGATTGCGGTACACTGGAAACTAACACAACATTGTGAATCAACTATATTCCAGTAAAAATTAAAAAAAAGAATTGCCTAAGTAGGAACCAGCAGAAACTGAGAAAGAAAGGCTAGATCCTATTCAGCGTATAGGAGAATGATGGTCAGGAATTCAAGTTCAATGTTATACTCAGGAGTTATTCAAAACAAGCTCAAATCCAATCTTGGCAGATACTAAAGTCCAAGATAGACAAGCTGGTGGGAGTGCCAAATTTGGGCAATGTTTAAGTTTCTGCAGTCAATAAGAACTCTTGAATAGATCAAGGCGGAGTTGACACATCAGAAAAGATTCTGAGTATTTATTAGAAGCTTATCCTAGCCCTAGGGTTAAAAGCTGATATCTACACCTTTTGATGCAGATCTTTCCTTAGATACACTTTTTTTTAAAAAGCTGAAATCAACCTGACAAAAGAGCAGACTCACCTGTTGGCTGGATTGATTTAGGGGTTGATCCAGGCTCAAGGTCTATTTGTCAGGCTAATCACACAGGAAGATGGGATGAAGGCCACCACACAGCACTATCACTGGCAGTTAGATCTGTTTCCATCAATGCAAGCATAAGTCACAGCTTAGCCTTATAGAGCACCTCTTTCATGGGGAGAAGTTAAGTCTATTAGTCGGGACTCTTCTCGTTGCAAAGGACAGAAACTAAAGTCTAAAGTAGACAGCCAAAAGGTACATTAGTAAAACTTTAGGAATGACTGGCTCCAGGGACTCAAATGATATAATCTAGGATATGACCTTCTCCACCTCCTGCTTTCTTCTGTGTTAGTTTCAATAGTTAGCTTAGAGTTAGCTTCAACAGTTCAGATGGATAAGATGACCATTAACACTCCCAGGCTTACTTCTTAACTTACTTACACCCTCTTTCAGTGGAAACAGAGGCCCTAGTAAATTCCAGAATCCAGTTTTTATTGCCTGGTTTGATCTTCAAATCTTTCCTGAACCAACCATTATGTTCAGAATGATACTGTGGTTGGCTACACTTAATTACATTAGGCAAGCTCTAGTGAATCACATAGATTAAGAATTAGAAAAGAGGCAGCATACTCCTTGACATAAATCACAGCAAGGTCCTCTGTGACCCACCTCCTAGAGAAATGGAAATAACAAAAGTAAACAAGTAGGACCTAATTAAGCTTAAAAGATTTTGCACAGCAAAGGAAACTATAAACAAGATGAAAAGACAACCCTCAGAATGAGAGAAAATAATAACAAATGAAACAACTGACAAAGGATTAATCTCCAAACTATACAAGCAGCTCATGCAACTCAAAACCAGAAAATACAAACAACCCAATCCAAAAGTGGGAAGAAGACCTAAACAAACTTTTCTCCAAAGACTTATAGGTGGCTAATAAACACATGAAAAGATGCTCAACATTGCTCATTATTAGAGAAATGCAAATCAAAACTACAATGAGGTATCACCTCACACTGGTCAGAATGGCCATCATCAAAAAAATCTACAAACAATAAATGCTGGAGACATGTGGAGAAAGGGAACCCTTCTACGCTGTTGGTGGGAATTCAAATTGATACAGCCAGTATGGAGATTCCTTAAAAAACTAGGAATAAAACTACCATATGACTCTACAATCTCACTACTGGCATATACCCTGAGGAAACCATAATTGAAAAAGACTCATGTACCCCAGTGTTCATCACAGCACTATTTACAACAGCTAGGACATGGAAGCAACCTAGATGTCCATCGACAGACAGATGGATAAAGAAATTGTGGTTCATATATACAATGGAATTTTACTCAGCCATAAAAAGGAATACATATGAGTCAGTTCTAATGAGGTGGATGAACCTATTATACAGTGAAGTAAGTCAGAAAGAGAAAAACAAATATCATACATTGATATTAACGCATGTGTATGGGATCTAGAAAGATGGTACTGATGAACCTATTTCCAGGGCAGCAATGGAGACACAGATGAAGAGAACAGACTTGTGGACGCAGTTGAGGAAGGAGAGGGTGGGACAGATTTGAAAAATGTACATTACCATATGTAAATTAAAAAGCCAGTGGGAATTTTCTGTGTGACACAGGGAGCTCAAACTGGGTGCTCTCTGACAACCTAGAGGGGTAGGATGGGGTGGGAGGTCGGAGGGAGGTTTCAGAGGGAGGGGACATATGTCTATGGCTGATTCATGTTGATGGATGGCAGAAACCAACACAGTGTTGTAAAGCAATTATCCTCCAATCAAAAATAAATAAATTTTAAAAAGAAGTAGAAAGAAGTGGTTCGCTATGGGAATTCAGCATACTATTGTCAGAAGATCTGGTTGGGGGAAAGACAAGACCAAAAGATGCCCACTACAATGAGTGATTAACTAATATTCTGTTAGGCAGGGTCTCTCTGGCCTGGTTTTGGGCAGAGCTGAGCCTGAAGGTGACCAGTGACCATTAATGATTGGGCTTTGTTAGAATGCTGCTGCTGCTGCTGCTAAGTCGCTTCAGTCATGTCCAACTCTTTGTGACCGCACAGAAGGCAGCCCACCAGGCTCCTCCATCCCTGGGATTCTCCAGGCAAGAACACTGGAGTGGGTTGCCATTTCCTTCTCCAATGCATGCATGCATGCATGCTAAGTCGCTTCAGTCGTGTCTGACTCTGTGCGACCCTATGGACAGCAGCCCACCAGGCTCCTCTGTCCCTGGGATTTTCTAGGCAAGAACACTGGAGTGGGTTGCCATTTTCTCCTCCGTTGTTAGAATAGAGAGGGACTAATAAAATCATGGTATGATAGAAAGCAACAGCAGGTCTTACAATAAAATGTTCCAGTCTTTACCAAGTGCTTTTCTCAAAGATTTTATTATTAAATATTATTTAATTAAATGAACTACATAATAAGAATTACATCTCCCTTATAGGGATGGCAAAATTGAGGCTCTGAAAACTTTAAACAAAAAGCTCTCTTATTAACAGGTAATCTGGTTAAAGCATAAAACCAGCCTCCAAATTCATTGTTTATTTACTCCACTACAATTGCATCTGGGGAAAATATATTTTCTAAATGTTGAAGGAGGTTTGGGCTCTTTCTCCATGAGGTGATAGGGATGATCATCTAGTGAGACAATAGCTTTGAAGGGATAGTTCAAGGATAACCTCAAGACAAACACGTGGATGTACGTATGCGTGATGTTAAGCCTGTGTTTAAAAATCTGATTTTAAAAAATTAAAATAATAGGAGTATCTTACAAACCATTAACTGTTACTCCTTTTATCTCTGTGTACATTTATAAGCGATGTAGAAAAATACTTATTTGTTAAAAAACTCCCTCGTGAAATTATTGACAGAGAAAAATCAAGCATTTATAAAAAGTAGCCTTGAGGGAAATGGGAATTTTAAAGTTATCTAATTAATTGTTAATGCAAATAACAAAAATAGTAGATGATATGCTTATATTGGTAATGGGATGTCAGGGAAAAATACAACTGGGCATTATTTAAAACATGCCGGTTTCTATGGCTTATTAAGATGGCTATTTCACCACGCTCATGTGTCTGTAGACAAGTGTTTCAAATATTTTCCACAACTTGAGATGAGTTTCAGGGATTTGTAGTTAATTCATCAGGAAGAGAGCTTCTTGAGAAAGCCTAGCCTGTACCAAGTTGGCATCTATGCCAAGAACAAAACTAATACCATAGACGGTTCTATCTTTCTTACTAGGACCTAGGAGCCACGAGTACTCCTATTAGTCAGGGAGGTGTTTATACTTCTGTTGTCAACTCCAATAATACAGTTACTTAAACGAAGCTCTCATTTTATTGTCGTCATGAGTATTTAATATTGTATTAAAAATTCTACAACTACGCTGAAATTTTTACCATCTATTGTAACCCAGCAGGTACCCAAACTTACTGACTACTTTTATTATTAAATGACTACTTTTTTATTCAGATAATATTAAAGCTAGAGAATATTATTTAAATTATTGAGTCTCCTTAACCATACAACAGCAACTTGAAGCCTCACTAATGAATAAGTTCATTTTTCTTCTTTGGGCTTTAGCCCCTGTCAAACAAGGGGCTTCAGATGTTAGAACTTCCTAGAACAGACCTCCTCATAAGGTTATTCTACAACATTCAAATTATGTTCTTCTTGAGGCAAACTGTTCACTTAGGTACCTTAAAGCACCTCCAGGCCCTCTCTACCCACAACGCTTCTGCTCTGAATTCTGTCTTTACTATGGGTATTTTGAGTGTCTGTGACTCTATAATGATGTACAGTTTTCCCCTTGGTATCAGGGGGAGTTGGTACCAGGATACCAAAATCTGAAGATATTTGAGTCCCTTTTATACAATGGCACATACAATAAGCCCTCTGATATCCACAGATGTGGAACCCAGGGATAAGAATGTCTTAGTAAATGCCACACTCTTCACTTTGTACAAAGACAAGGTTTTCAGGCACAGGAAATATCGTTTCTGGTTTTCTTTTTTGGTAAAGAACATTTCTATATGATAACTGCCACCCTTGGGCTATGTTTTCTATAAGCTGTGAGTATATATATAGTAGGTGTAGGCTCTTATCTATATCACTTAACTTTTCAGGGCCCCAGAACAAACAGCAACAACAACAACAATAACAACAACAAAAAGTGAAAATTCCACACCACCCCCCTCCAAAAAAAAAACTATTGTTCACTATCCAATTCTTGAAATTGCAGCCTTGGCTTAAACCACGATGAATAGTTTTCAACATAACTGCCAGCTTTGACTGATAATGACAGATGGATTCTAGGACCAAATCCAGGTTTAGCAGGAAAAGTGCTGTTGGGAGGATATTGAACCCTGCTGTAATGCAAGTACCCCAGGAAGAAAATGCTTCTAAACCATTGACAGCTACCTGTACCATCGTGAGGATGAAACTCTAAAAGTAGGTGAAAACTTTTAAGGAAAGGAGAGGGGATCAACAGACGAGGCAGACACTTGGAGGAGGAGAGATGGGCATGCAGCTGAGGGGGACCGGAGATCTTCACAGCTGTGGCTAGCTAACAGCAAAATAAAGCAGCGTTGGCAGAACAGAATTATTAAAGAGGACTTCGAGACGGGACTTGAGGGACTCCCCTGATGGTCCAGTGGTTAGAACTTCGTGCGTCCACCGAGGAGGCATGGGTTTGATCCCTGGTGGGGGAATTAAGACTATGAATGCCATGCTGCAAAAAAAAAAAAAAAAAAAAGTTCTTGAATAAAAATGAAAATACAACATATCAACTTTAAATAATTGTATGGGAATGGTCAAGGTTTAAAAACAAAAGTCTGGACTTGAGTGGACTTGAGGTTATTCAGGCACAGCGTCCATTCTTGCTGGCGCCAGCACTTGCTACAGTGTTTGGGATAGGGTGACGGCTCAATGTTTTTAATGAATTTTTTTGAATGAATGAATATCTTTTTTTAAACAATTAAGGAAAGCCTCTTTTCACTGACAAGAGACAATTCCTCTGACCAATGACTTTAGGAGTGTACTCCTTTGAGGGGACAAGAGAACACGAGTTTCACTGGTTTCACAGAAAGGAGCAGAGACACAACATGATAGATCTGGAGAGACAGCATGAAGACAGATGTGAGAAGGGCTGAACTGTTCACCAGTTCTTACGCGGTAAGTGGACAAAGAAATAACAAAATAAATGCCAAAAAGAGATTCAGGGCTGTTGAGTGCTCCTGAGATGTGTGGGCAGAAAGGAAAAGCTGAAGTTTCTAAGATCAAAACCAAATTCCTTTCTTTGACAACCTCATACACATTTTGTTGCTGTTCAGTCACTAAGTTGTGCCCTACTCTTTGTGACCCCGTGGACTGCAGCATGCCAGGCTCCACTGTTCTCCACTGTCTCTCAGAGTTTGCTCAAATTCATGTCCATTGAAAACACAAACAGAAGATCATTCTTATGAAGGAAAAAGCAAACTGGACTTCCCCAGTGGTCCAATGGTTAAGACTCTGGGCTCCCAATGTAGCGGGCATGGGTTCAGTCCCTGGTCGGGGAAGTAAGATCCTGCAAGCTTCATAGCAAAACAAGAAAGCAAAGCAAAACAAGCAAACAAAAAAATAACCATTGCATTGTATGACATACATTCCTGAAAAATTATTGATCAGAAGGATAAAAGTGTTAAAATGGCTCCAGGAGCAAGTTTTATATCCCAGAAGCTGAAATTATATCTACCCAGATAAACAAGCAGATATGGGGAGAGGCAAGTCCTCAAGACTGAATTTGTTGTCAACACTGGGACCGATGGGGTAGAGAGGCTTTATTTTCTTTACTCCAAGCTCTTAACTTTTTAAACACACAGCAAAAACAAGCTTTGAGTTTTTAATTCAAGTGAACAAGTCAAGAGTAAATCATGCTTCCATATTTCATGTTTCATATTCATATTCATATTTCATGAACCAGACTGGCAACCAGACTGAGTTACTAAGAAGTCAGTGGTAAGGTAAATTCCAGGAACTTTGGGTACAGATTAAATTATAGGATCTGAAAGTGTTTTATGACTCAAGACTTTCTTATCTTATCTGGATTGCAAATTCCCTAGGTTGGCACAGGCTTCTTATAACCGAGATAGTCCTTTGTACCACGTGCTCAATGATACATGTTTTATAAAAACCAGTAGTCCACTACTGTTTAGAACTTACATACTGAATTGGATTACCTTTCTGAGGTCTTTAAACAGAATGCCATTTAACTAAAGAAAAGCTGTAAGTCAAATTGATGTATTCTCTCCACAGCTGTTTTTATTTTGTGGCTATTTCTGTTGTACAAACCTCTGGTCTCAGACCTCCTGGGTTTGGATCCTGATCCTATCACTCCATTGGCTGTGTGACCTTCAGTTCAGTTCAGTCACTCAGTCGTGTCTGACTCTTTGCGACCCCATGAATCGCAGCACGCCAGGCCTCCTTGCCCATCACCAACTCCCAGAATTCACTCGGACTCACGTCCATCGAGTCCGTGATGCCATCCAGCCATCTCATCCTCGGTCATCCCCTTCTCCTCCTGCCCCCAATCCCTCCCAGCATCAGAGTCTTTTCCAATGAGTCAACTCTTTGCATGAGGTGGCCAAAGTACTGGAGCTTCAGCTTTAGCATCATTCCTTCCAAAGAAATCCCAGGGCTGATCTCCTTCAGAATGGACTAGTTGGATCTCTTTGCAGTCCAAGGGACTCTCAAGAGTCTTCTCCAACAGTGACCTCAGGTATGTTATTTAACCTCTCTGTGCCAGTGGTGCTCATCTCCAAAGTAGGAAAAAATAGCACCTATTTCACAGAGATACTGTAAGGACTAAATGAATACTATCCATTAGTTTATTTAACAAATACCATTGGCTGTTCAAATCCATGGGTTCCACACCTGAGGATTTAACCAGCTACAGATCAAAAATGTTTAAAAAAAAAAAAATCACTGGGGACTTCCCTGGTGGTCCAGTGGTTAAGACTTTGCCTTGCAATGAAGGTAGTGCGGGTTCAATACCCGGTCAGGGAGCTAAACTCCCACACAGCTCGCAGCCAAAAAAATAAAAAACATAAAGCAGAAGCAATATTGTCACCGACTCAATAAAGACCTTAGAAATGGTCCACATTAAAAAAAAAAAAAACTTTAAAAAAAATACCAGGATATTCTAAAAAGCAAGATTTAAATATTCTGAGAACTAGTTATTGAGCTATTTACACCTGCACTGTCTTGCTGCTGCTGCTACATCGCTTCAGTCGTGTCCAACTCTGTGCGACCCCATAGACGGCAGCCCACCAGGCTCCCCCGTCCCTGGGATTCTCCAGGGTATTATCAATAATCTAGAAATAAAGTCTATAGGAGGATGTGCATAGTTTACATGCAAATACTAGGACTTTCATATAAAGGACTTGAGCATCCATGGATTTTGGTGTTCACGGGAGTCCTGAAACCAGACACCCGCAGATACCTGGGGACCTCTGAACGCTTTTCTTGAGCACCAAGCATGTGTCAGGCATTGGGTTAAGTTCTGGGCAAAACAGACATGAGCGAAATAGGCAGAAGTACCCGCCCTCATGAAGGTTACATTCCAACCAGAAAGACAGACAATGCACTAGTCAGCAAGGGCATAAAAAATGTCAGATGAAGGAGAAAACACAGAGGAGAGGAGACGGGATGGGGGCCGCTCTCCAGAGCGCCCAGGGACAGCCTCAGTGAGGCGACCTTTGACGCTAAGAATAATATCTGTTGCATAAATAAGCATTTAATAATTGTTAGCACTGTCAGCATTATCACTATTAATTAGACTCGTATTTAACCGAATTAGCTTATGACAAACTCCCAAGGGAACTAAAAACAAGGTCAAAGTCCTGCCAGGGAGATTATAAATGCTATAGGCTGCTGCACCAATGGTCACTATTTGCTTTGGCCGCCTATACTCTGTCCTCACTCTTCCTCCAACCCCCTTCCTGCCATCTCCCCTGCACCCTTGACATCAGTGCTTAAACACCATATTCCCATGTGCTTCAGCCTGGGAATGTGTCGTATACCAGCGCAGCACTTCACAAGTTTTCTTCGTAGCATTTCTCTCTCCTATCATAGTCTTGCGCTGTTTATTCTTATTGGTCTGTCTCCCCACTAGACCGTACTCTACACGAGGGCAGAAACAGTGTCTGCTTTATTTATTTCTGTCCCCACCCCCTCTATATCTGGCCTGGGAGATGGACAAGTGTATGGTTAAATATCCCTGCTCAAGACTTCCCTGGTGATCCAGTGGCTAAGCCTTCGTGCTCCCAATACAGGTGGCCTGGGTTCCATCCCTGGTCAGGGAACTAGATCCCACGTGCACCCACTAAGACCTAGCCTGCCGTGACTAAAGATCCCGCATGCCGCAACAAAGATTGAAGATCTTGTGTGTTGCAACTAAGATCCAGCACAGCCAAATAAATACATAAATATTAAAAAATAAAAAGAGAGAAAGATCTTTACTCAACTGTGCCCATAATTAGGCAAATAATTGGTAGGGTACCTGCATTTTGGGCATTGGGATTACGTACCTCTTGCACTTTCATTCAATGTAGTTTGAACTTCCCATCATTTTAACAGTAGACAAGAGACGAGGCTCATCTATAAGACAACCTATGAAGAAACGGATAATAACTGCACAGATGAAAGAACAAAGAAGCAAGATTACTACTCTAGGGAAACGAAAGGTCCCCCAAGGAGTAGCAGTCATCTCATTTGTTTAGCCTGCTATTTGGAACTTTGTGGCATACCCTTATTTTTATTTTTTGGCCGTGCCACGTGGCATGTGGGATCTTAGTTCCCTGACTATGGACTGAACTCTCATCCCCTTCACTGGAGCTGTAGAGTCTTAACCGCTGGACTGTCAGAGAAGTCCTGATATAATCGTTATTTGATGTCATTTTTCTGAAACAGCCATAAGCATCTTGACGAGACAAACCATCCAAATTCTTAATTCATGACATATGGAAAAATATCATCCCATCCAGATTTTCAGTGATTACCCATAAGACACACAGAGATCGTCAGAGTGCACACATAACAGAACTGGGGCAAATTAAAGCTGGTCTGAATTGGTCAGATGAAGGGGCAAACTTGTGTGTTCTGATTTTTCTCTACAAAGCAGGGTTGCTAGGGAACAGTAATAACCATATCGTCAACTCCCAGGGTATCACAGCACACACATCCCAGAAGTGATAAGAAGAGGAGGGCCAACGCCAAAGAGGACAGAGGCAAGGAGCGATCTTCAGAACATGGTCTGACTCACCCGGAGCAGAAGTGAAACTATTGAGACGGGCCAGAAAATTTGCAAAACTTAGTACAGCTAGGGACTGTCTGTCTGGTTTATAGATTATCCGCTCCCTTCGCCTTCCTCCCCCGACCCTACATTTTTCTAAATATAAGCCTTGATCATTCTCCATCAGTAGATAAGCAGCAATTAGAACAGTCTTTAGTTGCCAACCCTTACTTCAAGATAGAGTGTCGTTAGCATCTTAATTAGATACAGGTTTCATTCTTCCAAGCTGATTTTTAAATTTTATTTATTTAAACCTTTTCTTTTGTGTTGGGATATAACCAGTTCACAAACAGTACTGTGATAGTTTCAGGTGAACAGCAAAGGGACTCAGCCATACATACACATGTATCCATTCTCCCCCAAACTCCCCTCCCATCCAGGCTGCCACATAACATTGAGCAGAGTTCCTCGAAGCTATTTTTGCTTTACTTCTGGGCCCACTCTCTCACAGAATAGAACTGCAAGATCAGATTGTCGCTTTTCTACATCTACGATGGGGTTTCTCAGAAGTAAAGGAGAGTGTAGCTGCGGGAAGGAAAGCGTGGGTCTGCATGGAGCCTGGGCCATCCTAAGGAGGAGGGAAGCATCTCAGGGGTGAAAAGTTGAAGGGGAGGGTAAAGAAAATGGCCAGGGTTCAGAAAGTGACTCACGCCAAGAACTGAGCTGGAGGGAACGTCACTGCCTTTATCTGAAGCAAGAGCCAAGGCCAAGGGACAGGTTGACACCAGGGAGGAGAGTGGACGCTTAACCGTTTGCTCATGGCTTCTTTATACAAAGCAAATGAGAATCACAGAGCAAGCTGCCAGATCCAAAGAGGAAGCTCACTGGAGAGGAGCCAGCGGGGAAGTTGTGGGGTGAAGGGCTGGGGTGGGCGGGGGTCAGGCAGGGAAGGGATCAACTCATTGGCCGTGATTCCAGAGTAAGCCGAGATGGCGGTCTCCCCTGGGTCACAGGGGACCAGCCACGACATGATTGATTTCACACCCTGGGAGGGAGCATTCACAAAGAAGCCTGGCTGGTTTTGAAATATGAGGCCACGGTGTGACTGACTGTACATCTCTGGCTATTTTTTTTCCTGCAAGGCAATTACATTAAGTGCTTAACATCATCCAGGGAGGAAAAACGAGGGCATGGCATTTTGGGTGGGAAGGTTGAGGAAGGAGGTCTGAGCTGTGTCCCTGCCATAAACAAAGGTGCACACACAGAAGATGAGCCCTTTCAGACCCTGAGTTCTGACGACAGGGGCAAGGGAACACATCAAGACCTGAGAGCTTGAGGGAGTGTTAGTTGTGTCAACAGTTGCACGCTGCACACGCTGAAGGGGAGTGCAACCTGCCAAGCGTTAATGGATCTGCTGGAAGTGGAGAGAACTGGGCACCTGCCGCGCGCCGCCTGACCTGGCTCTCCCCACCTGAGCGGCAGCCAAACGAGTTGTTTCTCTATTTTCTTCTTACCCATTGGGTCAAAAGAAAGGTTGCTCCTAAGTGTTTTTCAGAACCTGGCCTGACCCCAGAGTCATTGACTGATATGGGAAGTCTGCTGGGCATTGGCTGCCGAGAAAGAAAGGCCACTTGCAAGTGAAATGCCCAGGGGAATCCTGAAACCCTCACTCCGATCATTCCTCAGATGGGTGGTGTCCCATCACGGAGGGACAGCCCAGCGACCGTAGAAACGGGGGTCCCCAGGACATTTTACGGAACATGGGCAAAGGGCTCGTATCATGTGAAGGAAATACACAAACTGCCAGGGTTATTGGGCTTCCCAGGTGGCTCAGTGGTATCATGGGGTCACCAAGAATCGGACACAACTGAGAGGCTGAGCACATACACCAGCCGGGGCTATTAGCTCACCCGGAAGCAGGAGACGCTGCCTAAGCCATAGGAAGCCCTCAGAGCCGACACTGCACTTGTAAACCTGATGAGACAATCCTGCCCTTCCAGAAACACCAGACAATGGAGGAGGCCAGTCATATAGAGAATCACTAAAAGAAGTCTATACAGGAAAAACTACATTCATTTCAAAAGGTCCAAGGAAGGAGCATAATGACGCAGAATATTCTCTTTGTATTTTTTAATTTTTTAAATAGACATTTTCAAAAATAGAGAAAAGTAGAATAATAGAATGACCCCCCACCCCCCACCCCCCCATGTACCTATCACTCAGCTTCTTTGAGCAATATCAGGGTATGTCCTTTTTATTTTCTAATTTTACCTGGTCCCATTCTTCTTTTTTCCTGGAGCTTTTTTGTTGTTGCTTTTTTTTTTTTTTTTCAGCCACATAGCATGTGGGATCTTAGTTCCCTGACCGGGATCGAACCCATGCTCACTTCAATGGAAGCACAGAATCTTAACCACTGGACTGCCAGGGAACTCCTTTCAGGAATATTTTAAAGAAAAATCCCTCACTCATAAATATTTCTGAATATATTTATAAATGATTCTTTCACTGAATCTTTTTTTAACAGAAATTTCTATCTGAAGTATTGAGAATGTAAAGAGAAAAATTAAGAGATAAGGGCCTTAGAGAGGCAATAGGTTCTTGGTCTTCCCAAAGCTTGGGATGGACTACTGTTTGCTGAGATTCCATGAAACATCCATAATCTTTCTAATAAATCCCATTTTTGTGTGTTAGCTAGCCAGCACATGACTTTTACTGTTGCAGCCAAAAGAACTTTACTAGAACTCTCTCGGGAAGGATCCCACAGCCTAGAGACGCCGGCAGCACAAAACTAATATAGTGACAAGACTGCTATGAAACAAACCCTGGATGATTTCTGCAGCTTCCCCAGCACCTAGCACAGTGCTCAACACAGAGGGATTGTTCAACCTATTGTTGACTAAACTGAATATTAAGCATCCCAGTAGAGAAGATTGGGGAGTCATGGAGCAAGTCTTAGCATCTTACTAGAAACATGGGTTTGACACTGCCTCTGCTACTTTCTTTCTCTGTGAGTGAGTCACTTAATGTCTTTGGACCTCAGTTTCCACATCTGTAAACTGGGGATAAGAAACTCAGCCAACCTTACAGAGAGGCTCAAATGAGGTCATGCTATACGTCTTTGGACCTCAGTTTCCACATCTGTAAACTGGGGATATGAAACTCAGCCAACCTTACAGAGAGGCTCAAATGAGGTCATGCTATATGAAAGTGCTTTGTAAACTAGGCTGTTTGCGAATGAAAGTTGTTATTATCTTTTCCAGCTGGGATTCCAATCTGCCTATCTCAGCCTCTTGGCCTGAGAAGCCTTTAGGGCAAAAGTGGATGATAAACTGCCTCCTTCATCATTTTTTTTTTTCCTTCTTCCATTCTGGGCACGTCTTTTTAGCCTGGTGTCTGCTTGGAGAACCCCGTTTCTAGTTTAAACGGTGAGAAGCCCAAGAATTCTGTCAAGATTCTGTTTTCGGAAACCTGTTGCTTCTTCATTCAGTTCATTATGTCCTCAGCGCTTGACCACGTTGACTGGTCCACACACCCCTCTGATGGTCAGTGGTGTAAAGGCTGTGGCTTGATCCATTGCTGTGACCCTTGGGAGACATACTCACTCATCTTACTGGGAGGAGGGCCCTCTGGAAAAACTAGGAGGCAGAGGAGCAGGGAAGATAAGTGTCAGTCTCAAGGCTTCCAGGCTCAGCTCCTCTGTCTAGGAGGCCACAAGGTTGGCAAGAAGCAGGCGGGTTGTCCTCGTGCCTGAGTCAAGAAACGGCTTGAACTTTCTCATCACCTGGACAGCCCAACACTTAGAGAACATTGGTGCATTGTTCTGTGTCCTCAGGTTCCCGGTGGCAGGCCAACCCCGGGGCCATGTCAGCAAGCCCATAGCTGTGCGGATCCGTCTCTACCTTCGGCCCTTCATCTAATTGAGTCCATGGGGACGTCATCTCATGATGCTGCTACCCAAGGAAGAGGGGGCGGGGCTGTGGGGGAAGGGGATTACATCATCATTATTATTGTTATTCACTTATCAGATGATTATTAATTATACTTCAATTAAAGGCTTGCACTCTTTACAAGCATGAGCTCACCAGCCCTCACAATGCCCAAAGGAGGTCCAGAACCGGGAGAGTGCTGATTTGCTCTTGAATGCAGCTGACTTGAGTTTCAGAGATCCTGTGATCATTTTTTTCCTCTATGTCTAGCTACTGGCCACCTCCCTTTGAAGCCCCCAATTTCCCTAAGGTATAGGAGTCAGACATGTGGCCCACACTGCCACTGGTTACTATAAAAGTAGCAAGGATTGAATTTTTCTTTCACAACCTTTGCAAGGATTTGAAAAAAAACAAAAAAGGCAAAAGATAACCAGGCGCTCCAATGTAGCTTGCTCGCCCTCAAGATAAATGTGTCCAGGGAGGTAACCTCACAGTTGAATCGGCCCCTGAATTTCAGTGAAGCGGGAGCAGTTTGGGGCTGGGGTCTTGGCTGGAGAGTTAGGTGGGGCCTGAAGTGTGTGCACACGTGTGTGTGCTCAGTCGTGTCTGACTCTACAACCCCATGGACTGTAGCCCACAGGCTCAACTGTCCATGGGGTTTCCCAGATAAGAATAGTGAGTGGGTTGCCATTTCCTCCTCCAGGGACTCTTTCCAACCCAAGGATCGAACTCTCACCTCTTGCATCTCCTGCGCTGGCAGGCAGATTCGTTACTACCGGAGCGGGCCCAGCATTGGTGATCAAAAGCCGTTTTGTTATGAGGTCAAAGGACAGAGCTGAAGGGTGGAGGGACAGTGAGTGGTGAGCGGAGTCAGAGCCTTTCAGAAGGCGCAGAGAGGGGCTCAGTCAAAGCTGGGCAGCCACAGCGTCTGCAGACTTTGTGGAATGCAAGTCCCCAAAGCAGCATCCCTGGGGACCACAACTCTCCATCCCGAGGGAATACTCAGGCAAACTGCAAGCCTGAGGAAAGCTTTCCCTTTAACGTACGGATGTGCTCAGTCCCTCAGTCACGCCAGACTCTGCGACTCTGTGAACTGTAGCCCGCCAGGCTCCTCTGTCCCTGGGATTCTCCAGGCAAGAATTCTGAGTGGGTGGCCATTTCCTGCCCCAGGGGATCTTCCTGACCCAGGGATCGAAGCCCAGTTTCTTGCATCCACTGCCTCGGCAAGCGGATTCTTTGAGGAGGGTAGCCCGTTTATCTTTCTCTTTTTCCTTTTTTTTTTTTAAGAAGAGAATGGAGTAGGGGGTGGAGTGGAATCTCTTAGCAGGCAGGGGTAGGTACCAATTTAGGTACCAATTCGCTTAGTGAGCCAGGTACCCCATCCTGCAGCTGCCACCCCCAGCCTGGCAACAGAGTTAATAAGACCTGAAGGAAATGGAAAAGAGAGTTGTAGAAACCTGAGTCCCAAAGTGCCTTATCTTGAAAGAGATCAGCATTTTAGTTAAAGGAAAGGTTTACTAATTAAAAAGTCCTGGAAAGAAGTAAATAATTACACACACACCCTACACCACCCCCTCCCCCTTCTTGAGTTGTCCCAGCTGGTTTGGGGGGAGGGGAGGTGGGGGTTGGGGAAGTCCTGGGGCTTTGTCCACAAGGGGTAGGGGCTTTGCAGAAGCATTTTGCGTAAAAGGAGTAAGGGCTTTACTCAGCTCCTTCCACTAACCTTACCCAATGAGGCTTGTAGCGATCTAATCTGAAAGAGATAAAGCCCAATTTCCTCAGCTCTGGAGCTGATAAACACCACAGCAACGACCAGCTCTGTTCACAGAGGGATAATTAAAGCTCTCAGGAATCCAACCAGTGGTCAAAAGGACAAGGACAAACTCATATTTCTCAATGCCATTCTGGGCAGCTGTGAGCACCTGTCCTTTTGCTGGAATTTAACCCAATGGAATTAGCATCGCCATCACCCACGTCTTTATGGGTTCAGCTGGAATTTAGTAGTCCATGAGCAGTCCAGCTAGCGTCTAGCTCACCAAGCACAAGCACCAACTGTGCCCCTAACTTAGCACTCCTTGGGGAGGCGAGATTCAGCAAAAATAAACTCTAACACGCTTTCTTACTGATCAAGGAAAAGTCTAAGATTCCAGAAATTATATAATCCCACATGGAGGTATGGTGATTTCTTTATTGAAAAAAACACACATGGCAATGTATTTTCTGACACTGTTGCAGTTCACGAGTTCTGCAGAGCAAGTTTTGTTACTTGGAGTGTTTGGATCCAGTACAAACGTGTGTGTATCATGAGATGTGAGGTCAGAGAAAGCACAGCAAAAGGAAATAACATGCGTGTCCATGCTCTCAATGCCCAGAGGTTTCTCAAAGGGAGAAACCCTGTGAGAAGCAGGAGGTGAGAAAAGACAGAGGAACATCCTACCAGGAAGTCAAGATAACTTAGCATGTTCCCCTGAGAACACACGGGCCAACAGGAAAGGGACAGTTCTCCATTGGAATCAGAGCTGATCCTAGGGACTTCCCCGGTGATCCAGTGGCTACGACTCCCAAGCTCCCAATCCCACAGGTTTGATTCCTCATCAGGGAACTACATCCCACATGCACCTAGGAGTTCAAATGCTGCAACTGAAGATCCCCAGGGCTGCAATAAAGATCTAAGGCTCCTCATGCCACAACTAAGACTTGATGCAGCCAAATAAATAATTAAACTTTTTTTTAAAAAGTTGATCCTGGGCTGGGACAGAAAATGTGGGCATGGGTACTGAGTGGTTGTTTTCTCTTCCACATCAAGTAGATACACTACGAATGCCTTCCTAGGACTAAGGGAGAGACAGAGGCTGAGCTAAGACCTCAAAGGTTCTCACTTTTTTCTTCTCTTAGGCACTATAACAAGTCTATTTAAAAGAAATTTGTCTCGGAGCTCAATTCTCTAAAACAGATAGATATGATATTTTACTGTGGTGTTGGAGAAGACTCTTGAGAGTCCCTTGGACTGCAAGGAGATCCAACCAGTCCATTCTGAAGATCAGCCCTGGGATTTCTTTGGAAGGAATGATGCTAAAGCTGAAGCTCCAGTACTTTGGCCACCTCATGCGAAGAGTTGACTCATTGGAAAAGACTCTGATGCTGGGAGGGATTGGGGGCAGGAGGAGAAGGGGACGACCAAGGATGAGATGGCTGGATGGCATCACGGACTCGATGGACGTAAGTCTGAGTGAACTCCAGGAGATGGTGATGGACAAGGAGGCCTGGCATGCTGCGATTCATGGGGTCGTAAAGAGTCGGACACGACTGAGTGACTGAACTGAACTAATATAAATTTATTTTAAACATTTATATTTTTAACACTTATCAATCAATAAGAACAAGAAGATAATTGTTAAGTATTATGATGAACATAAATACTTGAAATTAAGTGTTATGCTTAGCTTTATTTTTATTTCTGCACCCAAATTATTTATTTCAATTGCCTTTGGCCTTAAAGTTTTTTATGTATTTTAAAGTAACTGGAAAATTCAAATTCACGCAGAAAGGTAGATGCAAATGGAAGGTATGGGTTTTTAACAGCTCTCCTTTCAGGGTATATGCTTCAAATGAATGAATCCAAAAACTTGGGCAAGTGGTTAAAGAGATTTTAGTTACAAAATGCAATCACAACAGACATTCCCTTGTGTTCCAGTGGTTAAGACTCTGTGCTTTCAATGCAGGGAGCGTGGATTTGATCCCTGGCTGGAGAGCTAAGATCACACATACTAGCTTGATATGGCCCCAAACAATTTTTTATAAATAAATTTAATTTAATTTAAAATGTCCCATAACATCATCTGAGAAGGCATCTAATGGCTGACAATCACAGTTTAAAAAAAGTAACCACTGCAATATTTATCAAGGGCTTGCATGTCCCCTCATGATATAAAAGTCAGCAACAAACACCCCAACCATAAAGTAAGTGCTAAAATATCTCTAGTAAAATAGGATGCTTTGATACATGTGCCAAAGCTATGAGCCTTAGCTTTGTTTCTGATTTAATTGACCTTTGTAGTAATGACAAGCAATTTGTACTTAAGCAGATCAGCAGTGCCTAATTTTTTTTTTAAGTGTGCAAACTACCAACTTTTCAAAATAATGACACACTCACAAGAGCTTCAAGTATATTCACCAAAAAGGTAGAAATTCCTACCTCAGAATTAACTTGTCATCCAAATTGATGGTTCTTAATACATAGAACTGTGGTATGGAATACATTTGTATGAATACTTTTAATTATAGTATTTTAAATAAGGAAAATAGATTTAAAACATACATTTGAATCAAACATGTGTAAAACTCCTAAAGAGCCTTCCCTTGTGACTCAGACTGTAAAGAATCTACCTGCAACGTGGGAGACCTGGGTTCAATCCCTGGGTCAGGAAGATCCCCTGGAGAAGGGAATGGCTACCCATTCAAGTATTCTTGTCTGGAGAAGCTCATGGACAGAGGATTCTGGAAGGCTCCAGTCCATGGGGTTGCAAAGAGTCAGACACAACTGAAGTGAGATATATGAACGGTAAGAGAAAGAAAAGGTCAGATTATAAAAGACATTCTCTATCATGGTTAAGTGTTTGAACTAGATTCCAAGACTCAAGAACAAGACAGTGACATAATCAGGTCTGTATTTTAAAGAGATCACACTGGCTTCAATGTGGAAAGTGGATTTTGGTGGAGGCAAAGGGGAGGGAAAGGAGGGAGATGATTGACCAGTGAGAATATGCTGTGGTCATCCTGGCAAGGGCTGATGGTGGCCAGAATGAAAGTCACAGCACTTTGACCAGAAGGAACAAGGGTGTTAATTTAAGAGTTATTCCAAAGGCAGAGTAAACAGGACCCAGTCATTGATTAGATGGGGGTTGTAGGATTGAGGCACAAAGTAGAAAGAACAACGCTATACAGTCTGGCGAGAGGGAAGGGATGGAGGCAGTGGGAGGGAGGGTCAAGAGGGAGGGGATATATGTATACATAGAGCTGATTCACTGTTTTGTACAGCAGAAACTAAAACAACATCGTAAAGCATTACACTCCAGTTAAAAAATGAATAAATACTCCGGCACGAGCGGTGAAATGGATAGGGTATCCATCACCAGGGCAGGAAATTCAGGAGGAGGAGATTGGGTGAGTGCAGAGAAGAGAGGTGCTGAGCTCAGACACGTTAAGTTTGAGATTCAAGTCAAGAAGTAGTCACAGAATCCCTGTAAAAATAATGCTGAACAGAGTCCTGCACACGAAGACAAAGAAGCAATAGATCTCTCCTTTAAGGTATTGAGTGCATGTGTGCTCAGCCTCATACAACTCTTTGCAACCCGCTGGGCTCCTCTGTCCACGGAATTTTCCTGACAGGAATACTGGAATGGGTTGCCATTTCCGTCGCAGGGGATCTTCCTGACCCAGGAATCAAACTCACATCTCCTGTGTCTCCTGCATTGGCGGGTGGATGGACTGAGCCAGCTGGGGCTTATAACAAATGTAAACAATCTGATTATAAAGCAGAGAGGGGTGAATACTTTGAAGAGGGGCATATCTTTGGAAAAATAAGAGAGGGTTCATAGGCCTTAAGAGATGAATAAGACTTGGCTTTTCTGGAGCTGGAAAAGAGAAAGACAGTCTAGGCAGGGACAATAACATGAGCCAGAGAAGGAAGACCCTCCCTCCCCCCCGACACACACAAAAGATGTGACATCTGGGGAGTGACTAGAATAATTCAGTTTGTTCAGCTTATGGTACAGAATAATGAAGGGGAGGCTGGAAAGCAGACCATCAAGAAAAGCCACAACTGTCAAGCTTTATTGCAGGAACTGCTCTGTACCTGTGGGGAGCCAGTGAAACTCTTTAACTAGGAAAAGCATGAGGTCATGGGTCCCAATCCCCTGAGGCACGGTTTGCATCCTTCACTTCTGAGGCCAAGGACTCTGACCAGAGGGGCTGCTGGGAAAGTAATGTCCTCTATTCCCCCATCAATCTCCCCAGGTAAACGTCAGTGTTAGTACAAAGGGAAATAGCGGTGGCCACTTGAGAAACCACCGCAGCGGGGCCGTGTGGGTGAAGTCATGCTGTCTGAGTCACCAGCGCTGCTCTTTAACTTATTTTGGAATCTTTGGTTTGTGGTGTGGGGGTGGATTAATTGGCAGAAATTACAGAAGTAGCTATTACTCCATCTTGATTTGGGGAGTCTGTGCACAGACTTAAACTCTTGTTTTACTCTTGAGTTTGTGCCTTATTCCTATATATTTTTAAAAAAGAAAAGATTCTTTTTATGTAATGAGATGAAGCTCACATCCAGTGTCAGTAGTCCCAGGAATGCCTGAAGTGGTTTTGTCATCAGAATATAAAAACTGAACTCTCCTCCCAATATAAGCAGACTGTGGCTTGATAAATACTGTGAAAGTAGAACATGGGAAAAAGAAAAAGTAAGAAATTCAGTGCAGGCAACTATTAAGACCATCACAATTCTAACCATTGCCAATGAAAAAACCATGAGAAATAAGTCTGAAAAGGCCAGAATTTTCCAAATCAAAGAACTTTCTCCAGGATTCTCGTTTTGTTTATTTTCAGTCTGGCTACATCGGACTATGGGCTCAGCTGGTAAAGAATCGCCTGCAATGCAGGAGACCTGGGTTCGATCCCTGAGTTGGGAAGATCCCCTGGAGAAAGGAAAGGCTACCCACTCCAGTATTCTGGTCTGAGAATTCCATGGACTGTATAGTCTGTGGGGTTGCAAAGAGTCAGACATGACTGACCGACTTTCACTTCACTTCACTTGACATCAGACTGAAATACCTAGTATATGTACCTGTGGTTAGTTTCACACATGAAATACACATGCAAGCACTGCATGTCAGAAAGGTAACAAGAGAACCACATGTAAGGTTCTATTTGGAAACTGTTCGTTTAAACGTACTTTACATTTTTCAGATGATAAAAAGTCCTAACCCGTTTGCAATCTCGCCCAAAACATCTGGAAGCTTACATGGATTATTTAATAATCCTAAATTAGTATGTGCTAAATCGCTTCAGTCATGTCCGACTCTCTGTGACCCCGTGGACTATAGCCCACGAGGCTCCTCTGTCCATGGGATTCTCCAGGCAAGAATACGGGAATGGGGACACCATGGCCTTCTTCAGGGGATCTTCCTGTCCCAGGGATTGAGCCCACACCTCTTGTGTCTCTTGCATTAGCAGGAGCCACCACTAGCACCACCTAAATTAGTAGTCCTAACAAAACATATCTCTTGCTCCTTGGAAGGTAAGCTATGGCAAACCTGGACAGCATATGAAAAAGCAGAGACATTACTTTGCCAACAAAGGTCCATATAGGACAACAACAACAACCACAACCAAACATGTGCACTCTGAAGTAGGAAACTGAGAAGAAAATCAGAAAGAGTTATCTACAGAGACATCCAATTAGAAATGACCCCTCTCGGGAGGATTGGCCCAGAGAAGCAGACAGCCAGATGGTCTCCTTCAAGTGGAGCCAAACAGAATGGAACAGTAGGTGTCTTTTTCCTATAAGAAGTTATAGGGCGAATAAACTCCAAACCCTCCAAGCGCCTAGGGATATTCAGAAGATCAACAGTTTCATTTTCTTCAGCAAGTTCCAAATCATGAATCAAAGTTTTTAACTTGATATGGAGGGAACAAAAACTCTAACTGCTGTAGAGTTCCAAAGTGCTAGGGACAAAGATCAATGTTTTATGTCCAAAGACTTTTGACTCAAATGCAAGATTTAGGTAAGTTAATCATGTAAGGTGAAAGTTATGCTATTTAGTTAATCCCCACCCTCTACTTCTGACACCCTCCGCCCCCGCTGCCATTATTACCAGTCTGATGGGTTTCATTTGAGATCTTTTTCTAATGTGTTTGCAAAAATATGACTATATAGTTGTTTTGTACGTTTTCACATAAATGTTTTTATACTCTACATATTTTTCTATAATTTGTTTTTTTTTTTAACCTATCAAACATCTTGGAGACTTTTCCTTACCAGTGCATAGAGGCTAACTCCAGTTTTTTCTTGTATGATTTTTTTTTCTTTTTAACTTTTTGGGGAAAATTGTAGATTCATAAGAAATTACACCCCCCCAAAATTTTCGGGAATATCTGAAAGGTCACCCTTCACCCAGCCTCCACTAATAGTCACATTTTAATTTGTATTTCACCATACTCTTCTATGTGTGTTTGTTGATAGTTCTGTGCAATTTTATTATATGTACAGCTTCACATAAGCACACTGCATTTTTAAGATGTTGTTTAAGATGTTTAAAATTTGAACGAGAGTTCAAATATACTCCTGGCTGTATATTTGGTGTGTACATTGCTAAAGAAAATATTTTCAAAGTACTTTTAAAGGTCTTAAAAGTTTGTCTTGTAAAAAATATTGGTTAAGGTGATTATCAAGATTAAAGATTTAGGATCTTAATCATGTATTGTCTTCTCTTGTTCTTCTATTGTTTATTATTTGTGTGTAGCTGCATAGATAGAAAAATAAATAGAGGGATGGTTAGATCTGATTAGCTTTCCTTGCTAGACTAAAACACCTTGGGAGACTAGGCTATAATCTCAGAAACCTGTTAAATTCACCATGCCTTTGCATGTCTGATGCATGCTTAACAGACACCCAGTAAATGCCTGCTGATTAGTTAGGCTGGTTGATTTTCTGGTTAGCCTGCTTACCAGAGTGCCAGCTGAATGAGCCAGGCTGCGTATTTCCTTGTAGAAATATGCTCCTGGAAAACTCAAACAAAACATTTGCTTATGCCACTCCCAGTATAAGAATGAGTGAGTGCTAAGTCGCTTCAGTCATGTCCAACTCTGTGTGACCCCATTGACTAGCCTAGCAGGCTCCTCTTTCCATGGAATTCTCCAGGCTAGAACACTGGAGTGACTTGCCATTTCCTACTCCTGGGATCTTCTCAACCCAGGGATCGAACCTGCATCTCTTATGTCTTCTGCTTTGGCAGGCAGGTTCTTTACCACTAGCACTACCTGGGAAGCCCCTCAGTATAAGAAGCCTCAACAAAATATCCTTGGAAATATTATGAAAGCACCTAGATGCTACAGTGGTACGTTTTATTGAGCCAGCTCAGAAGATGGGTAGCTATTTAGTTCCAAGCTCCATCCAAGACAGTGGCAGTTTCCTACATGACTTCTGGCAAAATGTCTCATGAATATTCATGAGGCAAAAGATCAGAAAATACTCGCTGCTTGTTAGTTATCCCGAGATCCTCCTGGGATGCATATGGCAAGGTTCAAGCAAGGCCACATTCATCTCACTTCTGTTCTTTTTCAGGACATTATTATTGTATTACATATTTTAATTTCACTGAGGCAAAGTCAGCCAGAAAAAGAAACCAGAATATTAGCTCCTCAATTGATTGCAATTTTAAAGGACATTGCAATGATTATTTCTTACCAAAAAAAAAAAACAAAACAAAACCTGTAAATAGACAAGAAAAATGTGACATAGAAAAGCTGTCTTTCTTTGCCAACCCTGTTCTTCTTTTAATAACATGGAGCTCAAATCCTGCTCTCTTCTTGAAAGCTTCTCTAACCAAAATTCAGTTATTGTGGAATAGTCAAGAATGTGGAAGCTGTCATAAAAAAATACCTGTCTGAACATAGGGGTGCATGTATCTTTTTGAATTATAGTTTTTCCAGATATTTGCCCAGGGTATATACAATAGAATGTGAAGAGTGAAAGTGTTAGTCACTCAGCCATGTCTGACTCTTTTGACCCAATGGTCTGTCCATGGAATTCTCCAGGCAAGAATACTGGAGTAGATTGCCATTCCCTTCTCCAGGGGATCTTCTCAACTTGGGGATTGAACCTGGGTCTCCTGCATTGCAGGCAGATTCTTTACCATCTGAGCTACCAGGGAAGCCCACAGTGGAATACTACGCAGCAATTAAAAAGAACAAAAAATGCTATTTGCAACAACATAGATAGACCTAGAGATTACCATATTAAGTGAAGTAAATCAGAAAAAGAGACAAATACCATTTGATATCTGTAATATGTGGAATCTAAAATATGACACAAGTGAATCCATCTACAGAACAGACATAGACTCACAGACGTAGAGAACAAACTTGTGGTTGCCAAGGGGAAGGGAGGGTGGGGAAGGGATGAATTGGGGGTTTGAGATTAGCAGATGCAAACTAATATGTAGAGAATGGACAAACGGGATTCTACTATATTCAGTATCCTGTGATAAACCATAATGGAAAGAATATTTTAAAAAAGAATATATTTATGTAATATGAGGGCTTCCCAGCTGGCACTAATGGTAGAGAACCTGCCTGCCAACGCAGGAGACATAGGAGATGCAGGTTAGATTTCTGGGTAGGGAAAATCCCCTGGAGGAAGGCATGGTAACCCACTCCAGTATTCTTGCCTGGAGAATCCCATGGACAGAGGAGCCTGGCGGGCTACAGTCCACAGAGTCACAAAGAACTGGGCACTACTGAAGGGCACACACATATGTGATATAACTGAATCACTTTGCTGTACAGCAGAAACTAATATAACATTGTAAATCAACTGTCAATTAAAAAATAAAAAACAGGGACTCCCCTGGTGGTCCACTGGTTAAGAATTCACCCTGCAATGCAAGGGACAAAGGTTTGATCCTTTCACTGATCAGTGCCCCAGACTTGAGAACTTCTGTCTACGCTACTCGTTAAGCAGTTAACCACGGGCTGACTAGATTTATTAGTTAGTTACTCATGTTTGTTTCATCTTCCAAAGAAACCTGCCATCTTCTTGAGGACAAAATTCATGTCACATACAACTGTCAGAACATCTAGCTCAGTTCCTCCCCCATAGTAATATTTCAGTAAGCGCATTTTCAAAATAGCACTATGCTACATTCATTGAGCACTGATGATATGCCAGGATAATATATGCTAAATGCTTTGACGCATTTATCCCATTTAATCTTTACATTAACCAAATGAGGCAGGCACTATTATTAGACCTATTTGTTAGACGTGGAAACAAAGTTACAAAAGTTATAAAATTTGCCCCAAATCACACAGCTGGTAAAAGGCAAAACCCAGACTGAAACCCCAGTCTGTCTGATCCCAGACCCCCTGCTTTCCACCATTTTTGGATATTGCTTCCCAAATTAAAAGAAAACAAACAAACATTTCTTGATTAATTAGATGCTGAATAGCTGGACATGAATGAACTCTTTGAACTCACTTGTAATATCTAGGTCACTTGGCAATAACTAGATATTTACTATTGTGGATGTTGGAATCTGAGATTTATTCAGTCAGCAGAAAATTTTGCTAGGCATGTGCCCCCGAGGACAGATGAGTGAAACAATGTCACCAAAACAAGTAATTATAAAACAATGCACATAGGGCTTTAATGACGGTTTGGAAAAATGCTCATGGAAACATAGGAGACAAACTTAATTTAAAATAGTTCACCATAGTGTCAGCATTTTTAGGATTTCTGCTATGTGCCCAGCACAGTGCTGAGCAGCTTATACATATTTAATTCTCACCACCACTCAACAAGAAGTAAGCTTTATTATTCATATTTGCAAAGAAATAAACTGAAGCCTGAAGTTTTCAAATGGCTTGGCCAAGGTCACACAGCTAATTAATGGAGCATAGATTGACTCATGTTTAGGTCTGAAAGACACCCAGGTCCATGGTTGGTTCCAGCTACCCATACTCTTATGAACTAGGTTTTCTTCTGGGTTTTTGCACTATCAAGAAACACCAAGGAAAGCATATAAATATAAAGGAGAAAAAAAATATATATATATATATAAGAGGTATAGGTGTATGAAGGAGGTTTCAGATCTGTCTCTTTAAGGCACTTTGGCCAACAGAATGAACCAACAGGGTCAAGGGGCTGAGTCATTGTCTGACTTGGAGAATAGATTATTTCGATATTTCGCTTCTCACTTTTTTTCCCCCTTCAGCTGGGGTTTGTAATCCCTATTGTTCTTTAGGCTGACACCAGGTTTTGTGCTTCCTGATCTTGTTGAACAGTTTCTTGTCTAGTTCCCCTATCTCTTTAGTAAGCACGGTCCTTTCTGTATTTTTCCCCACCCTCTTGTCACATCAAAAAGGGAGACTTGACAGTTAGTTGTTTGATTTGCCATTCTCATGATGAAGGTTTTAGATCAAAGCCAGAGCACCATCCGTCACATTTATAACACATTTTAGGACGAGAAAAAATCAAGCAAATGTGGGACGTTTCCAGGGGACCTTCAGGAGATGCCTTGGGACAGCCTTACAGGAGGATCAACTCTGGAGCCTGGTGGGTACGTCTTTCATACCTAACTAGGGGAATGACAAAGGAGGCCCAGGACTGTGTCACCAAAAAAGAAACAAAAGGGTCACTATTGATGGAGGACCTTCTGGCAACATGATACCTGTGCCTTAAACACAAGCCCAACTTTGGGCATGGTAGTTTCAACCTGAGGAGTCTATTCTAAAGAAACAGACTTGTGTACTGCAATCACCCTCGGTGTTTTTTCAGTCAAGTTTTACTGACACTTTCAATGGCTAAGTCAAAGATCTCTCTCGGTAAAGGTCACACTGCACTTGAAAATATGTGGATTATTTTCAAATATCTTTTGATATTGATTTCTAACACAGTTCCACAGTGATAAGAGAACACACTCTGTATGATTTCAATACGTTTAGACCATGAAATTTTTGCATCTTGTTTTATGTCCCTGGGGCTATGTTCCAATGTCTCCTAGTTTACAGTCTATGGGAACTTGAGTAGAATTTGTATTCTACTGTTGTGTGAAAATTGTATAAAACTTAATTATGTTAAATTGGTTCACAGAGTTTTTCAGGTCTACTATATCCTTCTACTTCTCTGTCTATATTTTAGAGTTTAGTATTGAAACTCCAACTAAAAATCTTAATTTATCAACTAAAAAATTATAATATATAGTAAGCTGTATGTAATCTTGTTTTATATTTTCTAAGTCACCTGTAAATGTTTTATCATATTTTAATAATTTAAAAAATAAAAAATAAAACAGAGTATACACACATCATCAATAGGAAAAAAGGGAACATATTTAACAGTCTGACAATGGAAATTGTGTCTATGAATTATGATACATCCATACAGTGGAATGCTTTATTGAGAACTTCATGTCATAAAAAAATATTTAATGACACAGAAAAATGTTTTCCAATATTTTAATCTTTAATAAAATGTTTCAAGCATATACAAGGTAGCAAGACTATTATGACAAACCTACCATTCAGCTTCAACAATTACTTACTCATGGACAATCTCATTTTGGCTACAATCACACCTATTTACCACACTAAAACAAGTACCAAAGCTCTTACCATAAGCATTTCAGCATATCTCTCTGAAATATAGGGCCTTTTTAAAAGGCAAAATCACAACAGTATTAGCACACCTAAAAAATTTTTACCATGATGCTTTAATATCATCAACTATCTAGACAGTGTTTAAATTTATATGATTATCTCATGATACTCTGGGGTTTTTTTTGTTTTGTTTTTTTTGCCATGGCCCACAGCTTGTGGGATCTTAGTTCCCCAATCATAAATCAAACCTGTGCCCCCTGCAGTGGAAACACAAAGTCCTAACCACTGGGCCACCAAAGAATTCCCTCCATTTTTTTTAAAAGTTGATTTGTCCCAATTAAGATCGAAGCACAGTCCATAACTTACATTCAGTGATAGCTCTCAAATTTCTTTTAGTCTTTAGGTTCTACCTCCCTTTCTTTTTTTCTTGCTATTACAATTAGTTGCTCAAGAAACCAGACTGTTAGGACTTACTGTATAGCGCAGGGAACTATATTCAATACCTTATAATTACCTATAATGGAAATGAATCTGAAAAAGAATGTATATATGTATGAATATATATGTGTATATATATGACTATATGTATGTATTAATATATGTGTGTATATATGAATATATGTATGTATTAATATATGTGTACATATATATGTATATACACACACACGCATACGCATATGTACACATACATGGGCTTCCCTGGTGGCTCAGTGGTAAAGTATTCACCTACCTGTGCAGGCAACTTCGGTTCATTCCCTGGGTTGGAAAGATCTCCTGGAGAAGGAAATGGCAACCCACTCCCATATGCTTGCTTGGGAAATCCCATGGGCAGAGAAGCCTGGCAGGCTTCAGTCTATGGGGTCGCAAAAGAGTTGGACATGCCTGAATGACTGCACAGCAACAACATGCACACACACACGACACACACGTGTGTGTGTCGTGCGTGTGTGTGTGCAGGTATGTATTATAACTGAATCAATTTGCTGTATACCTAAAACACTGTGAATTAACTATACTTGAATAAAAGATAATTTAAAAAAGAAACCAGACTGTGTGGAGTTTCTCCCTTCCTAGGCTTTGCTAACAACCTCCCTATTAAACATGTTTCTCTGTGTCCTGTATTTCCTCGACTTGGGGTTTGATTTTTGGTAAAAACACCTCGTAAATTTTCACAGACTCGACTGGGCCCCTCATCCCAGTTAATTTGTTGAAATCCTAGCCCCTAGTAGCTCACAATGTGACTGCATTTGAAGATGGGGGTCTTCAAAAAGGTCATCAAGTTAAAATGAGGTCATAAGGATGGGCCCTAATCCACTGAGAGGTGTAAAAGCGGAGGAGACTTTTTCTATCGTATTTCTTTATTTTGGCCGTGCTTGGTCTTCGTTGCCGGGTGAGGTCTTTCCTCTGGTGCGGTGTGCAGGCTTATCATCGCGGTGGCTTCTCCTGTTGTGCAGCGCAGGCTCTGGGGCAAGCTTCGGTAGTTGCCCTGAGGTATGTGAGATCTTAGTTCCCTGACCAGGGATGGAACCTGGACCCTATATCCTCTGCACTGGTAGGCAGATGAGGAAATGTAGGCTCGGACTCAGTGCAGAGGAAAGACCAAGTGAAGACAGAGCAGAAGAGGACATTGTAAGCCACGGAAAGAGGACTCAGCAGGAACCAACTCAGCCGACACCTTAAACTCAGGCCTCCAGGCTGCAGGACTATGAGAAAATAAACCTCTGGTTTTTTAAGCCATGCAGTCTGTGGCACTGAATTACTGCAGGCCTGGAAAAACTGATACATAGATGTACCTCTTTCATCAGAAGGCACACAACCGATTCTTGAGTAGGGAATTCTGCGATGGAGAGAAAAAAAATATTACAAACTGTAAATCTTGTTTTTAATCTACACAGTAAGAATGGCTACCTGTTTCAGAACAAATTATGTGCCAGGCACTGTACTCTAAACACTTCATTTTATTACTTGACCTTACAACCAGCCCCACAGATAGGTATTACTGTTGCTACTTCCAGATACTGAGATGAATTCAGAGAGGTTCAGACACCAGCCCCAGGACACACAGCTGGTTAAGTGGCAGAGATGGGTCTAAAGACAGCTACCATCTGCCTGCAAGTCCTGGGCCACTTGTGTGCCACGCAGATGATCACTGAGAAATCGGATGCTGTCAAACAGAGCTGGGGGGCAAGCCTGAACTGCCAAGCTCCAACTGGAGAAGAAAGCAGCCCAAGGAGACATGGTACTCCCAGTGAGAAAAAAAGGACCTCTTCTCAGGGCCTTTGGCATCTGAGGTCCCAACCTTGATTTTCACAGCTCACTCTGCAGTGGCGCAGCTCTCTGCTGGCCGCTGCTACACCGACCGTGACAGTGATTCCTCCTGGGTCGACATGGAAAATCACTCTGGCATCATCTTGCATAGACCGCCTGCCTCTTCCCTCACCCTGCTCGGCCCACTAATAATCCTAAACTCCACGTGCACGCTCACAGCTGTTTCCTTCTATTTTCATTGGATTTGGATCACATTTCAATTCAGAATTAAGGAGCAGTGAGTAGGAGGCAGTACAGTGTTAAGGTTGAAAGCATGGGCTTTGGGGAAAAAAAAAAAAAACAACAGATCTGGGTTGGGGTCCCTGATCTATCCCTTTTACCTTGGCCACTTTAAGTGAGAGCCTTTTTTCCTCTTAGCCTCAGTTTCCTCATCTTTAAAGTAAGATTAATTATAATACCTACTTCACAAGGTGACTGTGATAGCTAAATGAGATCACGCATATAAAGGACACCTCTGGGGCCCTGAAACTTAAGCAGGTAGCTTTGAAATATTAGCCCTAAAAGAGAAAAGCACATTACTAAGAAGTGACGGATGTCTGGAGGAGCAGACACGTGGAAAGGCAGATCTGTGACTCTGGGTCACTTTGTCACTAACCGTACTTGGCCAGAAAGTTTCAGGAACCCTTGCCTTCCCCACATTGGCCCCCAGATCACACTGACTGCTTTTTCCACTGCCTTTTTAGCTAGCTTATCATTCAATCAGCTCTAGACAAACGACATTGGCTTTGAAAGCTACAGTCTGTGTACAGTTAATTAAATAGCAGTGAATCTATGTAAGAGAGCCCAGAGCCAGTTTTCTCCTGAAATTTCTGGCCGCTCACTTCGATCAGCAACGGGAAATTTCCAGCCTGTGAAGCTCTGTTTCACTGTGGGAGTCTATGTTGGCATTAATCTGTCCCACTTTCCCAGTGGGGAAAATGCATCATATTTAGGACCAGTCAGGTGTGTCAATAGCATTTTTGTTGATGACACCCAGTGTGATGTAGTCAAGGCTGGTCTGATGTCTTTTGTGTCTAATGTCTTTTGTTTCATCGCCTGGACATCAGCTTCTTTGTACCCTGTTTGCTGGCCTGGTCATCCTTGATAGACACATGGTTTTGTCTTCTGTCTTCTTCCTGGTGGACTCCACACAGCTGGGGAAGCGTGATGTTGGCCTGATAAGTAGGACATGTTTCTTGGAGAGATGCTCTGCCAAGTGGACCTTGGCCCTAAGTCCCTAGGATCTGGGGCTGTGGGGGGCCTCAATATCGCATCCCTGTGCATGTGGAGATTTTCAAGACGGCCTTCTCGGCTTGCAAAGCCCTTCTCTCCTGGGGTGGTGTGGGGTGGGAGGTGGAGGCTGGTATAGAGAAAAAGAAGCCACAGCTTCCTTGTTTTCATTTTCTCTGCTTTTTGGCAAAAAAGCGTGTGAGGTTATATGTTTGAAGGAACCAGTTCCAGAAAACAGAACCATCTGACACCCCACAAATGCCATGAAGATCCAGCATTTCTGGGAATCTTTGCTGTTTGCAGCTCAGGGAGTTCAAATGAGATCTGGGAAAGTAGCCGGTGGTTTTTCTCCCTGGGTCATTTTTTTCCTTTATTTCTACTTCTTCTTTTTTTTAACTACCCAAAGAGAGCAACTGAATTGTATTTTGCTTGGTAGGTTTGAGGGCTGTCTTCCAAGGAAAATGTTAAAATCAGAGTGACAGTCACAATGAAATAATATTTCACCCTATGAAAATAATTTGTAAGAAATCTGCATTAGGTTACGTGTTATATTTCACCTGAAACGTCCTACACAGCTTTTTTGGGGGGAAGTGATGAGCAGAGCATTGGAGGTTTTGAAGTTTGATTTAATTCCGCCAACAACAGTATTTCAGATGTACTCAGTCTAACATCCAAGAATCACCAAGCACATAGCATTGACTGCCCAGCAAAATAAAGTAAATCCCTCATTTCCCCATTTGGGAAGGAAGTTAAGAAAAGGGAAGAAATTTCTCTAGTTACTCAGCCAGTGAGACCTAGTGTGGATGAAACTAAAACAAACAAACAAAAAATGTAGTTCCCAACTTTTAGTTCTCGGTAATGAAAAGTAACCTTTATAATCATTTTTATAAACTTCTGGAATTTTTTGAAATATGGTTCATGATCTGAATTTTACTCTTAGCTTTGGTTGTATGATTAGTCATTTACTTGAGATCACATTTTTTTCCAGATACAGATTTTTCAGTTCAGTTCAGTTCAGTTGCTCAGTCGTGTCCGACTCTTTGCGACCCCATGAATCGCAGCACTCCAGGCCTCCCTGTCCGTCACCAACTCCCGGAGTTCACTCAAACTAATGTCTATCAAGTCGATAATGCGATCCAGCCATCTCATCCTCTGTCGTCCCCTTTTCCTCCTGCCCCCAATCCCTCCCAGCATCACAGTCTTTTCCAATGAGTCAACTCTTCGCATGAGGTGGCCAAAGTATTGGAGTTTCAGCTTTAGCATCATTCCTTCCAAAGAACACCCAGGACTGATCTCCTTTGGCATGGACTGGTTGGATCTCCTTGCAGTCCAAGGGACTCTTAAGAGTCTTCTCCAACACCACAGTTCAAAAGCATCAATTCTTCGGCGCTCAGCTTTCTTCACAGTCCAACTTTCACATCCATACATGACCACTGGAAAAACCATAGCCTTGACTAGATGGGCCTTTGTTGGCAGAGTAATGTCTCTTTTTTTTCTTTTTTTTTTAATATAAATTTATTATTTTAATTGGAGGCTAATTACTTTTGAATATGCTATCGAGGTTGGTCATAACTTTCCTTCCAAGGAGTAAGTGTCTTTTAATACAGATTTTTACATTGTACCAAATTCTACCCAGAGACCAACAGTTTTCTCTTATCTTTGCTTAAGTCCTTTATTTCTTTTTTCTAAATTAGATGCCTCTGAGCTAGTTTTGTTTGTACTGTAGTAAAATGGAGGGGTCCATATTTGTTAGAATATCCTTGCTTAAGTCTTGGGTGTGTTTTTTTAATCTATTTATATTTAATTGGAGGATAATTGCTTTACAATATTGTGCTTTGGTTTCTGCAGTACATCAGCATGAATCACCCATACGTATACATATGTTCCCTTCCTCTGGAACCTCCCTCCCACCTCCCACCCCATCCCACCCCTCTGTGTTGTCACAGAGCATCATATTTGAGCTCCCTGTTTCGTACAGCAAATTCCCACCAGTTAGCTATTAATATTTTACACGTGGTAATGTATATGTTCCAATGCTACTCTCTCAATTCGTCCCGTCTTCTCCTTCCCCACTGTGTTCACAGGTCTGTTCCCTATGTCTGCGTTTACATTGGGTATTGTTCTTAAAACTCTTTGTACTTAGAGAGAAAATAGAACCAATAGACATCGTGTACCAGTACGTCCCAAGCACTCTACTAGACATTTACAACATGACTTCAGTGAATCCTCCCTACCATCTATAAGGAAGCTACTTTTATGGGGCTCAGAGAAATTAATTAATACCTTACCCAAGATAATACAACCAATAAAGATGGTGCAAATTAGATCTTGACCCCAGCATTCTCTAACTCCAAAGTCTGTCCTAATTTTTTAAAATTGATATAGTAGCTCAAATTCCTCACTTCCACATTCTCGCACAGAAGGGAACATGTAGATACAGTGAACCTCTTATATCTAAAGTTCAAGTAGGGATTTCCCTGGTGGTCCAGCGGTTAAGATCCCACACTTTCAATGCAGGGCATCTGGGTTCAATCCCTGGTCAGGGAACTAAGGTCCCACATGTAGCGTGGTGTGGGCAAAAATAAATAAATATATTAAAAAAAAAAAAGTTCAAGTAAATATATGAGCTCCCTGAGGAGTTGACTCTTTTCCTAGAGAATCCAGAAACAGATTGGAGGCCTTACAGAAAACAATTTAGAATTCTCTGTCACATGATACACAAGAGATTTTAATAACTGTCTAGAAATGTGGATCGCAAACAGTATTGTTTGGTTTAAGAAATCCTTGCTTCTCATGCACTATCATAAGTAATATTATTTTCAGATTTCTACACAGTGTCATTACCTCAGATAAAAGTTGCCTGGTGACATCTAGAATGGGTACCTGTACTTCCAGGAGTACTTGGCCACCAAATTCACCAGCAATGCAATGGAACTTCCTTCTCCTCCTCATCAGTCTTTCAAGAGAGTCATTCAGTCCTTTGCTGTCCTACAATTCTAAGCTGTTTAATGGTTCCAAACTCTGAATACAGCAGCGGTGGTGGTGGTTTAGTCATCAAGTCGTGTCCAACTCTTGTGACCCCATGGATTGTAGCCCACCAGGCTCCTCTGTCCATGGGATTCTCCAGGCAAGAATACTGGAATGGGTTGCCATTTCCTTCTCCAGGGGATCTTCCTGACCCAGGGATCGAACCCGGGTCTCCTGCACTGCAGGCAGATTCTTTACCAACTGAGTTACGAGGGAAGCCCCCGAATACAGTACTGCACTTAAATAGAGTAGAATGTCTAGTTGTAATAGAATAGCCTTTAAACAAACAGTTTCCTTTCAAAGACCACAGTCTTCCTCATCACCCAGGCTCAATAGCTCAGAAGCATTCTGGAATCTCTCCTGGCCTTTGCTCTCTAATTCAGCTCCTTAGCAAGCTCTATTAATTCTTTCTTTTAATGTTTCTAGAGTCTAGCATTTAATTTCCATCTTTCCCCCTGTGGCTCTTGTTCAGGCCTCTACAATCTCATACCCAGACTATTACAATAAACTTTTAACTACACTGTCTCACTTTTATCTTCCTCTAACCCCTAATATACAATATAAGATTAATCTTCCTTGAAATATCAGTTTTATCTAATAGATGCCTCCGTTAAAATTGTCTGCTTCCAGTGCCTATAGATAGAGTTATAATTCTGCAGTCCAACCCTGTGATAGATTTTTTTCCTGAGTCAGCTCAGCTAATCTGGAACTACATTTCCCAACTCCTTTCCCCAAAGGGTCCAGGTTAGGGTTTCCCACAAGAGAAGTTTGCATGATATTTGGAAGGAGAAGCAGAAGCAGTCATTTTTTAGTCTCTGGGGGTCAAAGGAGGCCCCACTGTGGCAGCTCACAGCCGGCTCTCCTGCCTACTGGCCTGGCCTGCTGCCCCATCCGCTGCCAGTTCCCATCTTCCAGCCTCTCCAGGGTCAGGGTCAGGTGTCTGTGCAGCTCAGAGGCAAAGGGCTCCTGTTCTGCAGGCCGCCAGTGTCACTGAGCATGAAGTGGTAAGTGACTACTTCATGGGGTCCACCTTATTTCTAAAGGTTTCATTTTTCACTCATGGGTTCCCATTCACCCTTGCCCTTTCCTAGGTTCTATTCAGCTTTTCCTCCAGATTCCGGCCTCTGATCTGTGGGGACCTTCAGACCCAGTTTCATGATTGGCAATAGCCAGTCTCATATAGATCTGTCCACCAGCTTCCACAATTGCCTGAGGCCATCAAAAGCTAGGAGAGAGCCAGGAACAGAGTCTCCCTCACAGCTTCAGGAGGAACCAACCCTGTCGACACCTTGATTTTGACTTCTAGCCTCCAGAACTGTGTGACCATCAGTTCAGTTCAGTTCAGTTCAGTCGGTGGTGTCTGACTCTTTGCAACTCCAGGGACTGCAGCACGCCAGGCTTCCCTATCCATCACCAGCTCCCAGAGTTTATTCAAACCCATGTCCATTGAGTCAGTGATACCATCCAACCATCTCATCCTCTGTCATCCCCTTCTCTTTCTGCCTTCAATCTTTCCTAGCATCAGGGTCTTTTCCAATGAGGCAGTTCTTCCCATCAGGTGGCCAAAGTATTGGAGTTTCAGCTTTAGCATCAGTTCTTTCAATGAATATTCAGGACTGATTTCCTTTACGATGGACTGGTTGGATCTCCTTGCAGTCCAAGGGACTCTCAAGAGTCTTCTCCAACACCACAGTTCAAAAGCATCAATTCCTCGGCGCTCAGCTTTCTTTATAGTCCAACTCTCACATCCATACGTGACTGCTGGAAAAACCATAGCTTTGATTACATGGACATTTGTTAACAAAGCAATGTCTCTGCTTTTTAATATGCTGTCTAGGTTGGTCATAACTTTCCTTCCAAGGAACAAGCGTCTTTTAATTTCATGAGTGCAATCACCATCTGCAGTGATTTTGGAGCCCCCCAATATAAAGTCTGCCACTGTTTCCACTGTTTCCCCATCTATTTGCCATGAAGTGGTGGGATAAGATGCCATGATCTTAGTTTTCTGAATGTTGGGTTTTAAGCCAAATTTTTCACTCTCCTCTTTTCACCTTCATCAAGAGGGTCTTTAGTTCCTCTTCACTTTCTGCCATAAGGGTAATGTCATCTGCATATCTGAGGTTATTGATGTTTCTCCCGGCAATCTTGATTCCGGCTTGTGGTTCATCCAGTCTGCCATTTCTCATGATGTGCTCTGCATATAAGTTAAATAAGCAGGGTGACAATATTCAGCCTTGACTCCTTTCCCTATGTGGAACTAGTCTGTTGTTCCATGTCTGTTTCTAATTGTTGCTTCTTGACCTGCGTACAGATTTCTCAGGAGGCAGGTCAGGTGGTCTGGTATTCCCATTTCTTTAAGAATTTTCCACAATTTGTTGTGATCCACAGAGTCAAAGGCTTTGGTGTAGTCTATAAAGCAGAAGTCAATGTGTTTTTGGAACTCTCTTGCTTTTTCGATGATCCAACAGATGTTGGCAATCTGATCTCTGGTTCCTCTGGCTTTTCTAAATCCAGCTTGAACATCTGGAAGTTCACAGTTCACGTACTGTTGAAGCCTGGCTTGGAGACTTTTGAGCATTACTTTCCTAGCATGTGAAATGAGTACAACTGTGCAGTAGTTTGGGCTTTCTGACCAGACTGTTGTGCTATTTGAGCCACCCAGTTTGTGGTCATTTGTTCCAGAAGCCCCAGGAAACTAAAACAACCCCTTGAGACATCTTTCCCAACTAGGTGGTCTCCGTTTTGCTAGAGATCTCCCAGGTCTCTGTACCCTCTACTTTTGGGAAAGAAAAAGAACTGACAGTTTGTGAAAGTCCCAGACTCTGTATTAGAGGCTCTGCATTCCTCATCCCAATTAACCCTCAGACAGCCCCTAGGAGGTATATGTTACTATCCTCATTTTAGAAATGAGCACATAGTGGGACTTCCCTGGTGATCCAGTAGTTAAGAATCCGCCTTGCAATACAGGGCTTCCCAGGTGGTTCAGTGGTAAAGAATCTGCCTGCCAAGGCAGAAGACACAGGTTCAAGCCCTGGATTGGGAAGGAAATGGCACCCCACTCCAGTATTCGTGTGTGGAGAATTCCAGGGACAGAGGGGCCTGGCGGGCTATAGTCCATGGAGTCTCGAAGAGTCAGACACAACTTAGTGACTCAGCACACATGTACACTTGCAATACAGAGGAGTCAGGTTCAAGCCCTGGTCTGAGAACCAAGATCCCATAGGCTGTGCATCGCAACTAGTGAGACTACTACTCCAAGCCCTCTGAAGCCTGAGCGCCCAACTAGAGAGCTTATGTGCAGCAACGAAAGATCTTGCGTCACACAGCAAAGATCCCAGGCCCACAATTAAGACCTGATGCAGCCAAATAAGCATTAGGGGAGAGGAAGAAAGAAAGAAATGAGCACATAGAAACATTAAATACTTGCCCAGGGTAAGTGATGGAGGTGAAGTTCAAACCCACATCTAACTCCAAAGCCAAAGCTCTTTCCACGATTTCATTCCTCCCCCCTTTCCTTGAAAGAGCAGATAGTTCACACCTCAAAACCCTCCTGTCCTCTGACGTTTCCCAGTTGTTCCATGTTTCCCAAAAGAGACCCACAGAGTTGCAAGAAAAACTGAGAGGCAGAGTCTTTGCTTAACAAAGCTCAGTCCCTACCCTCTGTACCTCGGCCCCATATACTTCCCTCTTTTGTAGAAATAGTCAAGGAAATCGGAGCTAATTAGACTGAACCTAGAGAATGTCAGGAAGAAATGGAAAAAAAACGAGGATTTACAGGATGTCCTTAAAGTTAAGATTTTATGATTTTCAAGTGTAAATGAAATGCAAAGTGTGCCAACACAATATTGCTTGGGAGAGAGCCCTTGGAGGATCTGCTTTAATGAATAAATAAGTATATTTTGAAATTAGCTTTCCATTGTTTATAGTAAACCCCCATGTGAGCTTGAAAGTAGTTGCTTTCTAATTCATGAAAAGAATTTCCCTCTATTGTTTTGCTTACCCTGTTGGAAGGATGGTGCTTATAGAGAACCTCAATTCAGGGAAGGCCACTGGTGCAAAATCCGCAAGTCTGAGCCAAAGTCAGAGGGCAGAGGTCAAAGCTATCAGGTTTAGCCCCGGGAGGGCCCAGGCCCAGAGAGTCTGGTGACCTGGCATTCTTGGATCCAGAGAAGCTCATTTGCAGGCCTTCTTGCAAATGAGGCCCTCAGAGAAGAGTTCCTGACTTGTGTAGACTTTGCTGTTAAAACCAAAGTTTTAACTGTATACTGTTAACTGTTTTAACTGTATACCGTATAGTGAGCTACTGGATAGCTCAGGAAACTCTATTCAGTGCTCTGTGCAAGCATGTGGGCCTCTAAGTCACTTCAGTTGTGTCTGTCTCTTTGCAACACTATGGACTATGGCCCACGAGTCTCTCTGTCCATGGGATTCACCATGCCCTTCTCCAGGGGATCTTCCCGACCCAGGGATCGAACTTGCATCTCTTATGTCTCTTGCATTGGCAGGCAGGTTCTTTACCATTAGCGCTACCTGGGAAGCCCATTCAGTGCTCTGCTGTGACCTAAATGGAACGGAAATCCAAAAAGGAGGGGATATATGTATATGTATAGCTGATTCACTTTGCTGCCCAGTAGAAACTAACATGGCACTGTAAATCAACTATACTCCAATAAAAATTAATATTAAAAAGATCAATCAATCAATAAAAATGAAGAGCCCTTGACTTGATGTGTTGTTAGGCTTGGCTCCAGGTTCCTATTCATAGCTCTGGGCCCCAAACACCTCAGTCTGGCTCACTACTTCATGCTGAATGTTTTCTGCTTGCCTCCCAGCCCCACCCCCAACCTGATCCATCATCCACCCTGCTGTACATCCCAATCCTAAAGACCTCTAAGAACTGCATCTTTGACCTCTTACCTTCTGGCTTCCATTTGGGCTCATCAACATTTGGGGTATTTGTTACCCTGGATTCCTCAACACTGGGCCAAGACACATCGGTAAACGCTTTCCTCCTTCAAAGGCCAGAGTTGCTTTCTGGAAGCCCCGTCCCTACAGTTATACTTCTGGCCTGGTACCTTTAGGCTTTGCCTCCCCTTGCTTCTCTAGGCTTATCAGTGGTCGTGTGTGTGTGTGTGTGTGTGTGTGTGTGTGTGTGTGTGCATGCTCAGTCATATCCAACTCTTTGCAACTCCACAGACTGTAGCCTGCCAGGCTCCTCTGTCTGTGGAATTTCTCAGGCAAGAATATTGGAGCGGGTTGCTATTTTCTCCTCTAGGGGATCTTCCCGACCCAGGGATCAAACCCATGTCTCCTGCATGGCAGATCAGTTCTTTACCAGCTGAGCCACCTGGGAAGCCCTGGCAGGGGTGATAGCTTCTTGTTATTGCTAAACTTGTGTCTTCCTCATCTTCTACCCATTCCTTTAGCTCTGCCTACAACTTTGCAAGTATTTTCATCATAAACCCTTGGGTGGACCATTTGCTTTTCTGCTGGGACCCTAATGGAAATGTTACTGCATGTCCAGTATCTAACATTTTGGAAAATAGTAGATACTCCGTAAAAATTTGTTGCCAGGAAAAAAAAAAAAAGAGAGAGAGAGAGAGAGGATAATGGATGGGTAATAGATTCTGCTTCAAAGGGAGAATAACTTTACTCTCCCTTCACTCTCTCCCCAGTAACTCTTGTCCTCCACTCCTTTCTTCCTTTTTTTTTTTTTTTTGCCTCTTCAGCCTTTGCCTTATGATCTTATTCCCAAGAGTCCCCAGGGAAAGAGAACTGAGAGGAGAATGATCTAGCCACAGTTACTCATCCCCACCCCCAAAAAGAACTAGAATGGAAAACTTGGAGCACTCACATACCTAGTTCCCCAAGTCAGTGTTTGGATTCTGCCGAAAATGTCAGTGAAAAAATGCAACACCAGTGGATGGTGAGATGGGAGACGTCTGTGGATGAAAATCAGCGAACTGGTAAATTAGCAGTACATCCCATCTGGCGTGAAGAAGCCACAACAGAGAATAAAGCAGGCTTGCGGAGGGGAATTATGGATTCATGTACACTGTGCCAGAGAGGTTCTCATTTGGCATTCTAATGTGCTGACAAGCTGTGCTGAAAGGCCGTCTCATTTTCCGGGCCCATAATGAAATGATAAAGGAGTGGTCAGTTGCCCTGGGCCCTTCTTTAGGAAAAGCCACAAATGCTGAATTGGTACATCTGGACGAGGAAAGGGGACTAAGTACTAGGACACATGAAGTTTGTTACCAGGGACTGGAGCTAATCAGCAGTGAAAGCCAAGAGGATCATGTTCAGTTGGCGCTTCTGGTCCTTATATATGAGAGACAGGGGGCTACTGGCTCAACTATGAACAAAAAGTTTGACCTTCATTTCTCTTTATCCTCAGTGGCTCAGATGGTAAAGAATCCACTGGCAATGCGGGAGACCCAGGTTCAGTCTTTGGGTCAAGAAGATCCCCTGGAGAAGGGAATGCCTGGAGAATCCCATGGACAGAGAAGCCTGGTGGGCTATAGTCCCTGGGGTCACAAAGAGTTGGACCCGACTGAGTGACTAACACTGTTTATTTTCATGTTTATATAAATACAAGAAGCTTATATCAGCCTCCTTGTATTAAAGCAGGGACATTTTCTGTGGCTTTCCAAGGAAAATCTCTGTGATTTTCAACCCCTTCTCCCCGTATCTTTTTATTTAACTTATTTTTTATTATTTTTTGGCTCTCTGCTGTACAGCAAGTGGGATCTTAGTTCCCGATGGGGAGTCAAACCTATACCCTGCCCCGTGCAGTGGAAGCCCAGAGCCTTAACCCCTGGACCACCAGAGAAGTCCCCCTCATCTCTTTTTTAGATTTTGCTCCATTTGCTATAAGTATTTGTGGAACATCAAGACTGTTCTAGGTCTTCCGGATAGATCAGCATCCCCAGAGATGCCAGCGGGGAGGAGAGGACTGCCTTCAGCTTATCAGCCACCTGGAGCAGGGCCACATTTGGGAGGAAGCCGAGCCTGAGCCCAAATTCTGGCTCTTCCACGGTTAACTAGCTATGTGACCTTCACCTCTCCATGTCTCGGTCCCCACATGACTCCAGTGGGGATAATCCCTGCATCACAGCATTGTTGGGAGGATTAAGTTAGGCAGCACGTGCTGGTACCCAGAATAGTCCCCGGCTCTTAGTAGGCCCTCAATAAGCGGTGTCTGTAAGGGTCGCTGGCTGCCGAGCGTCCCTGCATTAGTTGACCACAAAGACCGTGGCGCGGGCGCAGGATGAAATAAATCACTTTTGTTTTCCCTGTCCGGACAAAAGAAGTCCCCTGGCTCTCGTTGCGTGTAAAGCAGCCAAAACAGACTGAGCGCTAAGAGCCCCCTTTGTCCCAGCAGAGGCCTCATTTGTCGGACCCAAATGCTGCCCTGGCAGCCCTGGATGGCTGTGCCACTGCTACAAATCTGTTCGGGTTGGAGCGCCCCCAGTTCACTGCTGTGATGCGTCCAACTCCCGGGCTGGCCAGGCGCAGCTGCGAGTTCATTCAGAGTGGCCCTGCCCACGGGGCTCCGGTCACCGTCGGCTTTAAATCCTGAGATTCAGCAATTCGTTTTGATGACCTCGCTCCTCTCTGGGTTGAGGTGGCCCAGGGGCCCTGGCCTGCCAGGGGGTCGGATGACTTCTGGAGAGGATTTCTGGGTTCCAGGAGCAAGCATCCTTGGTGTAGGAGGTGAGGGGACCTCGCCAGATTCCTCTTGGTGCCTGCTCTTGGAGCCTGTGCTAGGAGAAAGATGCTGCTTTTGCTTTATAAGTTGTTAGAGGGAAAAGAGTAGAACTTTCAACAGAGTTTGAGACAGGAATTCAGGTGGCGCTGATGGTAAAGCATTCACCTGCCAATGCAGGAGACGCAAGAGATGCGGGTTGAATCCCTGGGTTAGGAAGATCCCCTGGAAGAGGGCATGGCACCCAACTCCTGTATTCTTGCCTGGAGAATCCCATGGACAGAAGATCCTGGTGGCTACAGTCTGTGGAGCCGCAAAGAGTCGGACACAATTGAGCAACTGAACATACCACAGTTCCTCATTCTGTTCAGATGAACTGCAAACCTGAAGACAGGGATACTGGAAGCTACTATAACTTCTGAGGCTGTAACGTGCCGATTCTGAGGAAGTGGCGTGCCGATGGGTTATCCACATGGGCCTCACAATCCCGCCCATGTCTCCCAGGGAATTACTGCTTCGACTCTCCTTCTTGGACAGGGGTGAATAATCAGCATGATCAGAACCGTGAATCTACAGACCTTCACTCCAAGTGAGCTCACGAGCTGTCTTTTTAAATATATTTTTAAAATTTCCCTTTTTATTTCTAATTGTGGTAAAATACATATAAAGTTTACCATCTTAACCATTCAAAGTGTGTATATCATTCAGTCGTGTTTAACACTTTCACACTGTCGTGCAGCCAACCTCTGGAACTCTTTTCATCTTGCAGAACGGGAACTCTAATTGTTGTTGTCGTTCAGTCTCTAAGTCGTGTCCGACTCTTTGTGACCCCATGGACTGCAGCACACCAGGCCTCCCTGTCCATCACCAGCTCCCGGAGCTTGTTCAAACTCTTGTCAGTCGAGTTGGTGATGCCATCCAACCATCTCGTCTCTGTCACCCCCTTCTCTTGCCCTCAATCTTTTCCAGCATTAGAGTCTTTTCCAATGAGTTGGCCCTTCGCATCAGGTGGGCCAAAATATTAGAGCTTCAGTTTCAGAATCAGTCCTTCCAATAAATATTCAAAGTTGATTTCCTTTAGGATTGACTGCTTTGATCTCCTTACTCTCCAAAGGACTTTGAAGAGTCTTTTCCAGCACCACAATTCAAAAGCATCATTTCTTCAGTGCTCAGCCTTCTTTATGGTCCAACTCTCACATCTGCACAGGACTATAGAAAACCAATAACTTTGATTATACAGACCATTGTTGGCAAAGTGATGAAACTCTATACCTATTAAATAATAACTTCCCATCTCTGCCTCCCCCAGCCCCTTGAAAACCAACATTTTACTTTTGTATCTCTATCAGTTTGATTACTCTAGGTACCTCATGTAAGCGGAATCACACAGTATTTGTCTTTTTGTGACTGGTGTGTTTCACTTAGCCTAATGTCCTCAAGATTCATCCAGGCTGCAGCTCGTGTCGGAATTGCTTCCTTTCTAAGCCTGAATGATATGACAAGTTGCCTTTTTTTTTTGGCTGTGCTGGGTCTTCATTGCAGCACATGAGCTCTTTGTTGCTTCGCACAGGCTTTCTCCATTTGCAGCACATGGACCCTAGAGTTTGAGCTTAGTTGCCCTGAGTCATGTAGGATTTTGATTCCTGGACCAGAGGTCAAACCTGGATTCTTAACCACTGAACCACCAAGGAAGTCCCACAAGTTGCCTTTTTAAATTACAGTCCTGTTAGGGATCCTTACAATATGAAGGACAGCATTGGAAGGACTAATACTGAAACCAAAGCGCCAATGCTTTTGGCCACCTGATAGCAAGGGCCAGCTCCTTGGAAAAGACCCTGATGCTGGAAAGAATTGAGGGCAGGAGGAGACGGGGACGACAGAGGATGAGATGGTTAGATAGCATCACCAATGCAATGGACATGAGTTTGAGCAAACTCTGGGAGATAGTGAAGGACAGGGAAGCCTGGTGTGCTGCAGTCCACGGGGTCGAAGTCAGACAAGACTTAGCGTCTGAACAACAACAAAGGCTGGGTGGGGAAGACCATTTAGGGTTTGACGTTTCATAAAGCCTACAGAGATTGAATCTTTTTATGGATATATTACCGTCACTTATATTCAATATCCACTGTCACGTGCTGCCCTTCAGGTAATTAATGCATGTTGATCACTGGTGGTGTAGAGAGCCTTGGGTCATACCTCACTCTCTGTACTGAGTTCTGAGGAAGACCAGGTCTTGGTTTCCAGGGGCGAGGGAGGCCCAACCACACCACACAGCTCTGACATGTGTTAGTGGTGAGTTCCCTGATGAGTCACTTCACCACTGTGACTTTGGTATTTTCACCTGGTATCAAATGAAGATGATAATAGGGCTTCCCAGGTGGCACTAGTGGGTAAAGAATCTGTCTGCCAATGCAGGAGACATAAGAGACTCGGATTCGATCTCTGGGTCAGGGAGATCCCCTGGAGGAAGACATGGCAATCTACTCCAGTATTCTTGCCTGGAGAATCCCATGGACAGAGGAGCCTGGTGGGCCACAGTCCGTGGGGTCACAAATAGTCGGGCATGGCTAAGCACTAGTGAACTCTCCTTAGGTTGGGTGGGGATTAAATGAAAGAGTATATACAAAAGCAGCAAGCATGGTGCTGGGTCAGTTTTCAACAAATGGACATTAAATATTAGCACAAAGCAAACTAAAGATGAGATTCTTCCCCTCACCAAGCAGAGAACCCAGAGTGGCCAGTGGCTCTTGTACTTTTTGAGTTAGGGATCCCTCTGAGAGTCACATCCACGGATACACAATCTGACAGTGAATTTCCAGGGAATTCTTGAATCTTATGATGCCCATTCATGGATTTGCAGCAACGAGATCAGGGATCTGGAATCTAGATAGCAAAAGAAAAAAATTCACAGACGGTGTAGATGATGTTTTACACAGTGTGAAGAAATAAAAAGCAGTTTAGTGCTGTTTAGCGCTAAATTACAATTACAATACTAATTGTTGTTCAGTCACTAAGTCATGTCCAACTCTTTATGACCCCATGGTCTGCAGCACACCAAGCTTCCCTGTCCTTCACCGTCTCCCAGAGTTTGCTCAAACTCATGTCCGTTGAGTGGATGGTGCCATCCAACCATCTCATCCTCTGCCGCCCTCTTCTCTTTTTGCCTTCAGTCTTTCCAAGAATCAGAAGACCCTGAGAGAGTCAGGTAAATCCAATCAGAAACACTACAGATACTCAGAAATTTCCCAAGAATTCAGCACTTCCTTTTCATCCTACTGTGAGTGGTTGCTCTTTCGATCACCACCCTTTGAAAGCACTTATCCTCTTGGTAGCCACAAGATGTAGCTTTTTAAAAAACTATTTTATTTATTTGGCTGCTACCCAGTCTTAGTTGTGGCTCGCAGAATTTCTTGTGGCATGTGGGATCTAGGTCCCTGACCAGGGATCAAACCCAGGCCCCCTGCATTGGGAGCATGGAGTCTGAGCCACTGGACCACCAGGGACGTCCCTTCACAATGTAATACTTCTTGGTGTCTGTCCTGTGGCTTGGTGGATTCACTTTCCAGTCCAACCTTTATGCCTTCTTCCTCGTGTTGCACACTTGGAGAGCCCATCTGTGGCTGAGTGCCTCTCCCAAAGCCTCACAAACACAACTCTCTAAATGAGATTGTGGGTGGAAAATCACTCTTAGGATTGTTTTAAACTTTCAGATACACAAGAAAAATTATGACCAACCTAGATAGTATATTCAAAAGCAGAGACAGTACTTTGCCAACTAAGGTCCGTCTAGTCAAGGCTATGGTTTTTCCTGTGGTCATGTATGGATGTGAGAGTTGGACTGTGAAGAAGGCTGAGTGCCGAAGAACTGATACTTTTGAACTGTGGTGTTGGAGAAGACTCTTGAGAGTCCCTTGGACTGCAAGGAGATCCAACCAGTCCATTCTGAAGGAGATCAACCCTGGGATTTCTTTGGAAGGAATGATGCTGAAGCTGAAACTCCAGTACCTTTGGCCACCTCATGCGAAGAGTTGACTCATTGGAAAAGACTCTGATGCTGGGAGGGATTGGGGGTAGGAGGAGAAGGGGACGACAGAAGATGGCTGGATGGCATCACGGACTCGATGGACGTGAGTCTGAGTGAACTCCAGGAGATGGTGATGGACAGGGAGGCCTGGCATGCTGCGATTCATGGGGTCGCAAAGAGTCGGACACGACTGAGCAACTGAACGGAACTGAACGGAACTGTCCCATGAAGTTCTCAACTGATTTAATATCACTCCGTAGGTGTCTCCACAGACGCTTGGTGAACAGACATGGCCTTGTGTTTCAAGGGGGTTTGTATTTATGGGCTCAGATGGCTTAGCTCTAAAATCCAGCTACCACCCTCTACCTCACTGGGTTATCTGTCTAAAATTGGGGACTGGAATTACAGTGGAGGGCACCATCAGTTTCCTGCCTGCCACCCTGGACTGTTCTCCAGCCAACTCAGGGCATGGGCATTGCATAAGCAGTTTTACAGGTGTTACCAGTCATTTCAAATCCACTTTTAATGGCACCGTCTCAACTGCTGTTATAGATACCATTTCTGCACCGTGCCCTCCATGGCCTAGTGTGAGCATTTTACTAAATTTCAGTATTCTTATGATCACTGCTTCAAGCGCAGCATTAAAGATTTATACGGTAACAAAAAGCCTCTTGTCTAAGCAAGTAGAGGAAAAACATAGGGAGTCTAATCTTCTAATTGCCTAGGAACTGGCAGGTTACTCAACTCTCCAATTAGAGAGCCTTTGATTTAAGTTAAGTAGCAAATCTATTAAATCTGATACCTTAGAATGGTTTGAGTAGCCATACTGTTATAAACTACTTTAAAATGGCAGTAATCCGAAGAATCCAGGGTAAGATAAGAAACAAGTCTACTCACTGCCAGAACAAACAATACAACCGGCCCCGAATATGTCAACCTTCCAAATCCAAAGCCATGCAAAAGATAGCATCGATCGAAAGGATTTCTACTCTCTTTCCTCGCATCATCTTAATGCCAGCAAAGCCAGTTCTTTCCAGTGGCAAGAAGAATAAAGCTGGCTCTATGTTTCATTTGACTTTGTTTTTAAACTGCACTTTCCCCCTAATTGCAAGATGTATTCATGCTCCATAGAGAAAGCTTGGGGAACAACACAACAAGGTAAATGTCACTTAAGGTCTCATTTGCCGGCAACAACCCCTGTAAGTACTTTAATATATGACTTTCCTTTCTTTTACATTTACCATAGATAAAAAATTTTTTATAAAACCTATGCACTGTTGCACAAGGTCTTTTGGTCTACTGGTCTATTTATTTCACTTAGCAACAGATTATATCTCCATAACAATAGACAGTCTCCTTAGTATGTTTCCTAATGACTACATTCAGCTCAGTCCTTTGCATGTACTGTAATCCCCTCGAGTTAGATGTTAAGTACATGACAATGTTTTTCTGGCATAAATAAGGCTTTGATGGGTATCTTTATAGGAACATCTCTAACTTCATCTCTGATTTTTCTTAGAACAATCCTAGAAGAGCAATTCCTATCACTAACATAAACACATGCTTCTAATCGTAGGCAATCTTCAAGTTCTTCTTTTGATTTTATGTATTTATCAGTCATTTCACCACCAAAAAATAGCACTAATGTGGATACAAGACAAAAGGAACAGACATGCCTCCCGCAGACCCAGAGACATCAAACCTTAAAGTTATTCGCTGAAGAAACTTGTAGAGGACAGACTAGAGATGAGCTATTTTCTGAAAATCCAGCCAGAAAAAAAAAAAAAAGGACTATCTGCTGATACTAATGGGGAGATTCAAGAGGAACAACCAAAACACAATTTGAAACACAAATTTCAAATTGAATTTCCAACACATCCAAAAGTAAATTCCATGAGGAAGGTAACGCAACTAGGAAAGGCACAGGTACACAGACCAGAAACAATGCGTTATTTCCAGTGAGTAATACCTAAAATTGCGGCAATATGTGCAGATTAAATTGTCAAAGATAAAATGGTTGGGGATGTGAGAGTCACATCTGTGTTTTTGTTTGTTTCTTTCTATCCAAGTTGAGCACACATACATTTAAAGAGTGAAATCATTTTACAAGGCTTACTACAGAAACAGTAGCAGTCACACCCATCCTCTCTCACTTCTTTTCCTTGCCAGAGGCAAGTACTTTCTTACTTTTTCAGCTGATTCTCTTGCTGTCATCATTATGCCTAATAGCTTATTTCTCTAATTATGTATCTAATATTTTTCTAACTTTTTATTCAGCCCGATTATTGAGATTACTTTTTTCTTAGGTGAAAACATTATACATTGTCTTTCCACTATGAAAGGTGAGAATTTAGCTCACTTATTCTCCATCATTACACTCGTACATCTGACAAGCTTGTGGTTGCCAAGGGGAAGGGGGCTGGTGGAGGGATGGAATGGGCGCTTGGGGTTGGTGGTGGTGGTGGTTTAGCCGCTCAGTTGTGTCCAACTCTTGCAACCCCATGGACTGTAGCCTGCCAGGCTTCTCTGTCCACAGGATTTTCCAGGCACGGATACTGGAGTTGGGGTTAACAGATACAAATCTATTATATACAGAATGGATAAACTGCAAGGTCCTACTGTATAGCACAAGGAATTCTATTCAATATTCTATGATAAATCACAACAGAAAAGAATATTGTTAAAAAGAATATATATATGAGTGAATTTTTTTACATCTTTTAAAAATTGAAGCATAGTTATTTGCAATGTTCTGTTAATTTCTGCTGTACATCAAAGTTATATATAATACATATATATAGCTGAATCACTTTGATGTACAGCAAAGCTATATATACATATATAACTGAATCACTTAGATGTACAACAGAAATTAACAGAACTTTGCAAATCAACTATGCTTCAATTTAGAAAACAGATGTAAAAAAATTCACTCCTATATCCTCTCAGTATATTATCTATCAGTCAGTCTATGTGTGCATGTGTAACTTTGGGTAGATCAGTAGTCAGTGATTGCATGAGGATAATAATATTATTCTCTGTTTTCTGCACAATGTTTGACCAAGTGTTCATCATTATTTTCTTTGCTTATTTTTGTCAGTATTGCTATTATCTCCAGACATTCAGTTGTCTGGATCAAGACATTCAGATGTATCAACTCCTGTGTCATTTTCATCTGAGAGTTCTCTCCTGGAAACCTCAACTGCTCCAATCCATCTGGTTTTCCTCATGCCTCACAAAGATGCCTCTCCCTCATCCAGAAGCAGGCCCTTCACTGAGATCTCCTGTTCCCAAAATCAGGTCACCCTTTTCCTTGATTAACTCTGCCAGGAGATTTTCAACAAAGAGTGCTTGGAAATTAAACATTTTGTGAGCCTGAAAATGTTTTTATGCCACCCTCCATGTTGGGATTTGACTAGATATATAGAGTCCTCTTCTAGATGCAACTGTACCTCAGAATCTTGATGGCATCAATCCATTATTATGTTTCAGAATTCTTACGGAGAAAAAAAGTCATTCAGATTTCCAACCCTTTGTGGCTTGGTTTTCGCCTCTGGAAGCCTATGGTCTCTTCCCTTGAAGTAGTCTGGAAACTAATGATGATGAACTTTTGGTGTGGGCGCTGCACTGGGTCTTCCCTGAGGCTCACCAGCTCAGCAGTTGCGGCCCAGGGGCTCAGTTGCCCCTCGCTATGTGGAATCTTATAATAATAGTTCCTTGACCAGGGGTCACGCCTGCGTCCTCTGCATTGGAAGGTAGATTCTTGACCACTGGACTACCAGGGAAGCCCCAGTGATGATGCGCCTTAAGATGGGATTATTGTCACCCATTGTCCTAGGCATGCCATTCCATGGAATTCTCTCGATTTAATGGTGATTTCATTTCCTCTATCTTTCTAGCCGTATTTTTTCTCTCTTTTCCCTCTCTCCCACCTTGGTGCGCTGCTTTCTGAGATATTTTGCAACTTTATCTTCCAGCCCCTCTAGTGAGTTTTCCGTTTCAGCAATAGTGGTTTTAATTTTCAAAAGCTGTCTTTTATCTCTTTGATCTTTTACAGCATCCGCTTCCTGTTTCATGGATGTTTTCTCTGAGAATATGAAGTGTTTTCTCACATGATCTCTATCTCTCCAAGTTATTTATTTATTTATTTTGCTATTTGTTTATTTTGGTCTCCATCTTTATTTTTAAATGCTTATCTCAATTGTCTAGTAATCCTTGGTTGTCTGCTCCTATTTAAGAGCAAAGCTTTCAGCTCTGTTTATAAGCTCTGAGCACAAGGATGGGGCTTGTTTGATTTGAGCTACATTGTAAGAAGTTCTCACTGGGACACCACCTTAGGAAAACTCTGATATTAGTATTTTTAGGTCTTTTCTCTCGAGCAGATCAAAATTCCCAGAAAAGGATTATCTGCTCTCCTGACTGGCTGTCAATATTCTGGAAGCTTAGTGAGGAAAAAGAGCTGGGAGCCAGTCCCCTTTTCTAGAGGATCCCCACTGTCAGCTGTGCCTGACATTTCCCCCCGCTGTATCATCTCAAGGGAATAACACTCGTCTTCTTCAGGAATGGATAAAGAGTAGTCCCTAGGCTACATAGACAAGAGAAGATGTTTAGGAATCAAATTGCCTCTCAACTGAACTTTTAATCAATATTCATGTTTCTAGCCTCACCTTCAAGTCCAGCTCCCTAAATGCTTGTATCATGAATTCCTGAGCCTGTCATGAATTCCTATCATGAATTCCTGACTGTCCTCTAAAAAATTGGGCTGCTTTTCTGTTCTCCCCACCATTGGCCTAGGACTCTGACACTTTGGGTCAGCCAAGTTAGCCAACAGCTTCCAAAATCTGTTGCGGTCATCTTTTCATTCTGTTGGAGTTATGTCATATAGAAATACATATGCCACTCAGATGGATAGATAAAGAAGCTGTGGTACATATATACAATGGAATATTACGCAGCCATATAAAGGAACAAATTTGAGTCAGCTCTAGTGAGGTGGATGAACCTAGAGCCCATTATATAGAGTGAAGTAAGTCAGAAAGAGAAAAACAAATATCATATATTAACACATATAAAATGGTACTGATGAACCTGTTTGCGGGGCAGGAATAGAGACGCAGACATAGAGAGCAGACTTGTGGACACAGCTGGGGAAGGAGTGGAGGGGGCTAACTGAGAGAGTAGCATTGACAGACATACACTATAATATATAAACTAGATAGCTAGTGGGAAGCTGCTGTATAACAGAGAGAGCTCAACCCAGGGCTCTGTGACAACCTAGAGGGATGGGGTGGGGTGGAGGGTGAGAGGGAGATTCAGGAGGGAGAGGATATGTGTATATTTACGGCTGATTCATGTTGTTATATGACAGAAACCAACACAACGTTGTAAAGCAGTACTCCTCCAGTTTAAAAAAAAAATACCGTCATTGTATTGGGATCTCAAAGGGAGAAACAGAGATGCATGTATTTCTCGAAGCAGAGAGTACTTTTAAGGAAGAGAAATTGCAATAGAACAACTATTATACCAAAAATTCAAAGGGCAATAAACTGAGGGTAAGAGCATGAAGATGCTCCACGCTTAGCTCTTTCTTCTAGAGAGTGAAGCAGAATGCGACTGAATCACGGAGGAAGACGGAACACCTCATGGTAGTTACTTAGATTTGGAGAAAACTTTATTATGATAGGTGATTTTATTGGCCCCAACCAATAAAAACAGCTACCATTTTCAGATTTGCTTCTGTCCTAGTATTGGTCTAGATAACTCACTTACATTAACTCATGTAATCTTCATGATGCTATCGTACTCATTTTCCAAATGAGGAAACTAATGCACAAGAAGGTAAATCAGCACATCTAAGATTATACAGGTACAAAGAGAATCAGATTTTGAGTTCCAGTCATCTTGACACTGGGCTTCCCAGATGGCTCAGTGGTAAAGAATCCACCGGCAACACAAGAGATGCAAGAGACCCGGGTTCGATCCCTGGGTCAGGAAGATCCCCTGGAGAAGGAAATGGCAGCCCCTCCAGCATTCTTGCCTGGAAAATCCCATGGGTGGAGGAGCCTGGCGGGCTGCAGTCCATGGGGTCTCAAAGAGTCAGACATGACTGAGCATGCACTCGGACAGCGTCCCGACACTAAACTTACATCCTGGGGTCATATTCATAATGTGACACCCATAGACTGTATTTCTCATATTATACTTAAAATGGGCCAGCCATCCACACTTTCCCCACAATTCCTCACGACCTCAGTCTCATTCACAGAGTCATGTGTCTCGTATTTCTTATTTTTCTTGTTGGGCTATTTGCTTTCTTTCCTTTGCTGGGAGGCTGGTTTATTCCCTTTAACTTCCTGTTCTTCAGCTAGTCGGGATCCATTTCTCCCATGTGATGATCAGGGTGTGGTTCTTGCTGATGTTTGTGGCTAATGTAACTTCATCCAAAGACTGTTTTATGGTTTACTTTGAGAAATTTAGCAGATTATAAGGGCGGGGGATGACTTAACCAAATACAATGGATTACTAGCTAAGAACAAGAAATGATTTCTTTTTGTGTATTATTTATAGCACAGAAAATGAGTTTTTGTCTCTGAGTAGTTTCTGGTGTCTGCTGAGAGGAAACAGAAATTAAGTTCATTGGCATTCTGGTTTTATACTTTTCTTCAACTCTTGTTTGAGGTTTCATATTTTGCTACTCAGGCCTCCTTGCTTTGCTAATGCCTCTTCCTAGAATTAATATTTTAAGATATGAATATTCTGCTATTGGTGTGGTCCATTAGCAGATTCATGAACCCACATTGCCTCCTCTCCCAGTTCAGAATGACTGACTCTTCACAATGGCCTTAGGCAGCCTTGAGCACCATGCTAGGCCTTGGGTGGGGAGAAGGAAGGACACAAACTTGGGAAGAAAAGATAAAGAGAAATAAAACGTGAGGCAAGAAGAAACGGAGGAAGAGGAAAGAGGAAATAGGGTGATAACCAGGTGATGGGGAGAGGCTCCCAGTGTTATCCAGGGCTCTACATCCAGGTTCCCCCCACCCCACGACCCAGATAATCACGATGGTGTGATCACTCACCTAGAGCCAGACATTCTGGAATGTGAAGTCAAGTGGGCCTTAGGAAGCATCACTGCGAACAAAGCTAGTGGAGGTGATGGAATTCCAGTTGAGCTATTTCAAATCCTGAAAAACAATGCTGTGAAAGTGATGCACTCAATATGCCAGCAAATTTGGAAAACTCAGCAGTGCCCACAGGACTGGAAAAGGTCAGTTTTCATTCCAATCCCAAAGAAAGGCAATGCCAAAGAATGCTCAAACTACCGCACAATTGCCCTCATCTCACACGCTAGTAAAGTAATGCTCAAAATTCTCCAAACCAGGATTGAGCAATACGTGAACTATGAACTTACAAATGTTCAAGCTGGTTTTAGAAAAGGCAGGGGAACCAGAGATCAAATTGCCAACATCCACTGTATCATTGAAAAAGCAAGAGAGTTCTAGAAAAACATCTATTTCTGCTTTATTGACTATGCCAAAGCCTTTGACTGTGTGGATCACATTAAACAGTGGAAAATTCTGAAAGAGATGGGAATACCAGACCACCTGACCCGCCTCCTGAGAAATCTGTATGCAGGTCAGGAAGCAACAGTTAGAACTGGACATGGAACAACAGACTGGTTCCAAATAGGAAAAGGAGTACATCAAGGCTGTATATTGTCACCCTGCTTATTTAACGTCTATGCAGAGTACATCATGAGAAATGCTGGACTGGAAGAAGCACAGGCTGGAATCAAGATTGCCAGGAGAAATATCAATAACCTCAGATATGCAGATGACACCACCCTTATGGCAGAAAGTGAAAAAGAACTAAAGAGCCTCCTGATGAAAGTGAAAGAGGAGAGTGAAAAAGTTGGCTTAAAGCTCAACATTCAGAAAACAAAGATCATGGCATCTGGTCCCATCACTTCATGGGAAATAGATGGGGAAACAGTGGAAACAGTGGCTGACTTTATTTTTGGGGGCTCCAAAATCACTGCAGATGGTGATTGCAGCCATGAAATTGAAAGACGCTTGCTCCTTGGAAGGAAAGTTATGACCAACCTAGACAGCATATTCAAAAGCAGAGACATTACTTTGCCAACAAAGGTCCATCTAGTCAAGGCTATGGTTTTTCCAGTGGTCATGTATGGATGTGAGAGTTGGACTATAAAGAAAGCTGAGCGCCGAAGAATTGATGCTTTTGAACTGTGGTGTTGGAGAAGACTCTTGAGGGTCCCTTGGACTGCAAGGAGATCCAACCAGTCCATCCTAAAGGAGATCAGTCCTGAGCGTTCATTGGAAGGACTGATGTGGAAGCTGAAACTCCAATACTCTGGCCACCTGGTGCAAAGAGCTGACTCATTTGAAAAGACTCTGATGCTGGGAGGGATTGGGGGCAGGAGGAAAAGGGGATGACAGAGGATGAAATGGTTGGATGGCATCACTGACTCAATGGATATGAGTTTGAGTGAACTCTGGGAGTGGGTGATGGACAGGGAGGCCTGGCATGTTGCGGTTCATGCGGTCACAAAGAGTCAGACATGACTGAGCGACTGAACTGAACCCCTGGGGGACTGGATAGACCACCCCAGGTCCAAAGGATAGGAGTTTCCACCTTTCATTTTGGCCACAAAACAGTTTCCTCAGTTCTTCTCTGAGGATGGTTTTAACCCATCCTACCTGCCTTTTCATTTAAAAACTCAGTACAGTCATCCCTTGGGATCCATGGGGGATTGGCCCCAGGATCTCCTCAGATATGAAAATCCACTGATGTCCAAGTCCTTTGCAGCATCACGTGGTATCGTACAATGAATATAGTCAGCCCTTCATATACACGATTCCACATTCCTAGATTCAGAGAGGCAACTGTAATTACATCAGCTCTGGGCAGGATATAGTGTGAAGGGCTATACAGCTCACAGAGTGTTTTTTGTTGTTGCTGCTTGTGTTTTTTTTCATGATTTTTACCAATATTTATTTATTTGGCTGCACCAGGTCTTAGCTGTGGCACATGGAATCTTTAGTTGCAGTAGGTGGGATCTAGTTCCCCGATCAGTGACAGAACTCAGGCCCCTGTACTGGGAGGGCAGAGTCTTAACCACTGGACCCCTGGAAGTCCCCTACAGTGTCTTTAACATCGCCCATGAATGCCTTTAGACAGATCTGCCCTTTCCAATACCTCAGGCTCCCACGTGCCTTGTCAGAGCCTCCACTTCTCTCAGAGCAAAAGTGGCCTGCTTGGCTTTTGAAAGCCCGTGAGTAGGTGACACCTGCCTGATATCTGTGTGCCCCCCTAAGTATGGTTTCCATGTCCTTCGTTCACCACATAATGAAGCTGTTGAAGAGGCTGGGGAGCTCTCAGTACAGGTGCCCGCCTGTAGCTCTGTCCATCAGAGCAGTAACAGGAACTAGCTGGACATTATAGAAGCCACCGTGCAATGAGATCCCAAGATGTGCCAGGCCCTGTCCTAAACACTACACATGATAATTCATTTAATCCTAAAACACACAGGTGGGGATAGATGAGGGAACTGAGGCACCAAATCAACAACTGGGCCAGGTTTACCACATGGAAAAGCCAGGACTTCAACCCCTTCTGACTCCAAGCCTCCATTCGATCATCACAGCCCAGCTCAACTGTGGAGTTAATTACAGAGATAATTAAACTAAGACAGTTGAGGCCTCTAGACTCCAATACTTGCTCACTCAGCTCCTTAACTCACTTCCTCCCTCCATGAGGGAGCATAGTAGGCAAGCAATTTATGGGATCCTGTCTCTAAAATGAGAAGAACAGACCGCACGTATCCATCATCACCCAGAGGGGCCTCTTTTGTATTGTCATGCATTTCTTCACCAAGAACCACTCAGGATTACAAGTCTTCTAAAGAAAGATCAGGAAAAAAAAAACACACACACACACAAAGAAAAACTGAAGAACATACCTTTCAATCAAAGCAATAGTTTGCTTTGTCAAGGCTTGGGACGTGGCCCTGGGTTTTTTTTTCAATGAGGTCTTTGAGTGTTGCAGGAATGTAACACACCAGGCATAAGCCATTTTCTTAGAGAGTCCAGAAGTCTGAGAGACATAAACAACTTGGAATTGCTTTTGAAGGCCAGATATTTAAAGTCCCCAACATAATGACTTATTAATAAAGCTCTCCACGGCTCATACATGAATGTTATTAACAAATCCTATTTAATCAGTCAAGATAATCTGATTAACTGGAATAAAAGAGGCATCTAGATCCCCAGTAATTCGCTGAACTTGCACAACACCAAGGGATGTCTATGTTGCACACCCAAGTAAAAGCATTTTGTGAATGTGTATGTGAGAGGTCTGATCTGGGCTCAGCGCCTTTTCCAGGGGGCTGCTGGCTTCTGGATTTAGCCATACTCAGCTGCAGCCTCACCAGGGCCCCTGTCTGATCTAGCCAACTCCTGCTGGTCAGGATAGCTCCATCCCTCTGTCCCCCTACCGGCACCCCATCCTGTTCTGAGGTCACAAATCTGTGTGGTCTCCTCCCCGCCCCTTGAAGCCAGGATGGAGGCTGATGGGGGGTGGAGGGCAGGCGTGGAGCTGCAAGGAGCCTTTGTTGGAGCCACAGGAACAGAGAAGCAGGGGTGGTCACTTGGGGCCACCTGTAGCCAGAGCAGGTCAGGACACCCGTTCTTGCCTCCAGAACTTGGGGCCTGAGGATCACCTCGTCTCCACAGTCTCCTGGGGGATTCAAGCACACAGCCACTTCACTCATCTCAACCCTAAGTTCACACAATCACTGGTGCAGAAAAAATAAGAATCAAGTAAGAAGGCGTTATTAACAGTTTTTCAAAACTCTTCGAATCCAAGGCTCTGATCCACTTTTCCAGTTGTGTGCGCTCAGTCATTCACTCGTGTCCGACTCTTTGTGACCCCAAGGCCCTTAGCCCACCAGGCTCCTCTGTCCATGGGATTCTCCAGGCAAGAATACTGGGGTGAGTTGCCCTTTCCTTTACCATGATCCCTTGTTTTTCCTCTCATGTGGCAACCAGCCCTGAACTCACCTCTCACGTGTCCATGCGTCTTTGCTTCCACTTCTCCCAGACCCCTCATGCTCAGGTCTGGGTGGGGTAAGTGGGGAGGGGGCTTTGTGTACCACTCCTTCCCCAGCCCTCTCTCCTTTGATTCTTCTTCAAAGCTCAGGCCAAATCTCACCTTTGGGGCTCATTCTCAGACGACTTGACCTGTGGGAATTTTTGTTTCTGGGATACTGCTTCAAAAAGTCATTAATTTAACTTGCAATGTGCCTGGGTTGTTTACACTGTGTCCTCAAAACTGAGGAAACAGATAACAAGAGCATGGCTTGGGGGACTTCTCTGGTGGTCCACTGGTTGAGAATCTGCCTTCCAATACAGTGATTCAAGTTCTAAGATCCCACGTGCTGCGGGCAACTAAGCATGTGCCCCAACTACTGAGTCCACGCACTGTAAAGCCTGTGTACTGCAAACTCTGACAAAGACTCTGGACAGCCAAATTTTTTTTTAATTAAAATAAAAATAAAAAAGATAGCATGGCTCCTGCCCTTAGTGGGCTTCCAGTCTAGTGAGGAAACCTACTGACTCGGACCTGGTGATATTGCAGTGGAAGTGCTAAACTAGTCTTGTGAGCTAAGTTGCAAGAGAGCTTGCGGGGTTGGGAGAAAGAACCCCTGCATCTGCCAGCGGACAGCATGAGCTCCATCGTTGAGGATGACAGTGGGTACCCAGGGCATGGCTTCCTGGTTGATTCAACCATGTTCTGTTTTTACTGACACACACTTTGGCATACAGGTCACAATATTTTTATTTGGCTTTTTTGCTTAATCTCACAATAAATGACCCTTCCTCTTTTCTTCTTGCTTCTGGTTTGGAGGCTCCTGGTCCTACACGGATCACCCATCACCTTGCACGTGCCCTGGTGGGGCTCCAGTTAGGATGTAAACGGCCATTGAGAGGTAATAGTACGTCCCAAAGGGACTTCCCTGGTGGTGCAGTGGTTAAGACTCTGCACTTCCAGTGCAGGGGGTTGCGGGTTTGATCCCTGATTGGGGAACTTAGATCTCACATGCTGCACAGCGTGGGCAAAAAAAAAAAAAAGAACATTCCCAAACATCACCATCCTGTGGCCACATGAAGATGGAACAGGAAATGGCCAGGCTGCACCATTCAAAGGGGGAAGTCAAGCATGCTCGCTGTCACCCACCAGCCTCCCTCCCCCTCCACATTCCACTCCAGGACCACTGCTGACAACCATAAAATCGAATTCCTGGCTTGGAAAAACTGCTCCTTGAAGGCAGATGTGCAAACAAGAGTATTAGGAGGAAGGGCTATCCCTCGATTCAGAGGCTCTGCTTCTCAGGGTGCAGCATTGCTTCAAGCTCTAGCCTTCGTGTTTGTCTGCTTGTTTTAATCTTTTGGCTCTGGCCCATGGCACGTGGGAATATTAGTTCTCCCACCAGGAATCGAACCTGCACCCCCTCTGCTGGCGCTGCAGAGTCTTAACCACTGGACTGCCAGGAAAGTCCCCAAGATGTATTCTTGAAGAAGGTTGCAGGAAGTGTGCTCTCTCTCAGACGCCCCTCCTCCCAGCTTTTCCAGGATGGAGTGGCCACCTTTTGTCTGAATACGGCTCCTTGGAAAACACCACGTGTTTTCAGATGTGTCCCTGAAGCCCCTTGTGCCCGGCAGCCCCATCGTTAGTGCTGAGGGCTCCGCCCATAGCTTCGGGAATCCTGAAGAACAATTTTCAGCCAATGATGCCAGTAGGAGAAGGAGGGGACAGATCTGAGTCTGTTTTCCTCAGTGAATGTTGGTAACTGTCACCGAGGGGACCTCAAATTGCACCCGGGCGGCCAAGCATGAAGAGGAGAATGGACCCCAGGCTCTGTGGAGGGGCTTGACCTGCCCGAGGACACATGATAGGTAAGGATTCTACCCAGGTCATTGTGCTCCCCGTCAGCAGAGTCCTAGTCTGGTTTAAGTAGCCCAGGCAAGCCAGCCTGTCTTACATCTGGGATGGGTCAGGTTTCTTAGCTACAAGTCATTTCCCCCACTCACATAAATGGAAAAAATTGATCGGACGCCAGCCTGTTGGGTCATCTCTGCCCCTGTCATACAAGGTGATGGGCACACGGCTTTGTCAGGCAGCAAATTAATTGGCTTAACTTCTAACGGGACCAGGAAAATGGTCTGTGCCAACCTGTTCCTGTGTGAGGAGAATGACGGAAGTATCCTATACATGCACCCTGCTTTTTAAACGATGTGCTGTGAGAAAGAGATATTAATTGCCTGATGGGGAAATTGAGACTCGGCTCATTTACATCCACTAGTGGGAAAGAATGGAGAGCAGTTTTGTCATCTTAAAACATAAGATTTGCGTTTCTAGCCTTGAGTAGAAATAACCAGTGACAAAAAAAATAAAAATAAAAAATCTGATGACATGTTCTTAGCTCACAGAGAATAGTAGGAAGAGTCATGGCCGTCTTTAGAATTCCAGTATTCTTTTGATTAAGTAACACAGTTGATGAGTTCCCATAGGATATGCGAGGACTTCCCTGGTGGCTCAGATGGTAAAAGCATCTGCCTACAATGAGGGAGACCCAGGTTCAATTCCTGGGCCAGGAAGATCCCCTGGAGAAGGAAATGGCAACCCACTCCAGTACTCTTGCCTGGAAAATCCCATGAATGGTTGGAGGAGCCAGCTAGGCGACAGTTCAAGGGGTCGCAAAGAGTCGGACACGACTGAGCGAATTCACTTTCTTTTCTTTCTTTATAGGATAAGCAGTGCAGACTCTAAAACTGTGGGGCTGATGAACTAGCAAACCTCTCCCTCCTTCCCTCTGTCTCTGTCTGTCTGTCTGTCCTTCCCTTTCTTCTCTCTGTCTCTCTCTCCCTTCCTCCCTGTCTCTCACTGTCTGTCTGTCTCTCCCCGCCCCACCCCTCCTCTCTCTCTCCCCTCCTCTCTCTCTCTCCCTTCCTCTGCCTCTGTCTGTCTGTCTGTCTCCTTCCCTCCCTCTCCTCTCTCTCCTCTCTGTCTCTCTCTCTCCCTTCCTCCTCGTCTCTGACTGTCTTGTCTGTCTATCTGTCTGTCCTTCCCTCCCTCTCTTCCCCATTCTCCCCCTGCCCCGGTCTTCTCTCTGTCTCTGTGTGTCTTTCTCTCCATCTCTCTCCCTCTCTCCCCCTGTCTCTCAGAAGCCAGCTACCAGACTCGTTCCGGAGACCTCCCAGCCTGTGAGGAATCATTCTTCTCCTGAGGCCTCATGGCCTGAATTTCAGAGCGAGAAGGGTCAGCGTTTATTTGTCTTGGGCCGCGTCGTCCGCGGGCGGCCTCCCTGAGGTAACCCGCCGAGGCTCTGAGGCGCGCGGGGCGCGGGCAGGCGCCCTGGGCCTCCTTGTCTGCGCTCCAGCTCCCGGGGAGAATGCCCTCGTTCGTGGCAAGGCCTCCACAGGCCCAGCCGTGGATTGTTTATTTACACTCAAGGAACAGATCCTGAAAAATGAAAACCAAAACCAGTCAGAATTCAGACGACCAAGGTCTGGGTGGGAAGGCAGATTCTGGAGTGATTTCGCAAGCAGGATTTCAGAGAGGATTCCATCCTAATACTAAATATTTTTGAGAACAGACACTCCCTTTTCTCAATGCCGTGTTGAGAAATACAACCTTAATACAGCCTTAAATAATAGGATTGAATACAACCTTTGGAGGGTGTCTGAATGGGGGTTTTATTCCTCTATTCCCTAGGAAAACTTCTGGAAAATACCACATAGGGGCTTTATCTGAGTGTCATTCAATCGCTCAGTCATGTCTGACTCTTTGCAAACCTATGGACTATAGCCTGCCAGGCTCCTTTGTCCATGGGGATTTCCAGGCAAGAAGACTGGAGTGGGTTGCCATTTCCATCTCCAGGGGATCTTCCTGGGTCAGGTGTCAAACCTGTCTCTCCTGCATTGACCAGCAGATCCATTAGTGCTAAGTCACCAGGGAATCCCTGTCTGAGTATTGCGCATGCTCAGTTGCCAAGTCATGTCCAGCTCTTTGAGACCCCATGGAATATAGCCTACCAGGCTCCTCTGTCCTTCGGATTTCCCAGGCAAGAATACTGGAGTGAGTTGCCATTTCTTTCTCCAGGGGATCTTCCCCACCCAGGGATCGAACCTGAGTCTCCTGCATTGGCAGGCGGATTCTTTACCCCTGAGCCACCAGAAAAGTCCTATCTGAGTGTAGGTTCCTCCAAAATAATAGACCCTTGGCACTGAGATTCCAGGCCTCTGTTATTTCCTGCCAAGCCTCTATCTTTCTTCCGGTTATTGGGTGCTCCTTGGATGCTATGCTTTGTACCAGATACTTTACACATCCCCCTCGATTATTTATCACAATTCAATCAGGCAGGCCCCATGACTATACCTGTGTTACAAACAAGGAAACTGATACTGAGAGAGGTCAATTGCTTCAAGTTAGAGACCAGATGAACACAGACCCTGAAGTCCAGCTCACTTCCATTCGACTTCACCTCCGTGCCATTAACCACTGAGATTCTGTCTCCCCAACAGACCACTGCTTCTTGACTTCTTTTTTTTTAAGTTGCTCTTTCATTTCTAAATTGATTGCATCTGTAAACAGCATGACGTATAAACCCATATCCTTCCACTTTTATTTTTAGAGAGATTCTTGTGGTATTCAGGGTTTCTCAGCCTTGACCCTGTTGACACTTGGGGCCATATAATCCTTTGTTGAGGGGCTGTATGGCGTATTGCAGGATATCTAGCAGCATCTTTGATCTCTACCTACTATGTGCCAGTAGGTAAAACCCTTCCTCCAAGCTATGACCATCAAAAATGTCTCCAGAGGGACTTCCCTGGCAGTCCAGTAGTTAAGGCTTCACCTTCTAATACCAGGGGTGCAAGTTCCATCCTTGGTCATGGAGCTAAGATGCAACAGGCCTCAAAAGGCCCCACAATCAAAACATAAAACAAGCAAAATTCTAACAGCTTCAATTAAGACTTTCAAATGGTCCGCATCAAAATAAAATCTTAAAACTTTTTTAAATGTCTCCAGATAGTGCCAAATGTTCCAGAAAGGGGGCAAAGTCGCCCCCAGCTTAGAATCCACTGAACTAGCATTATACCCTGTAGCTAATTAAAAGAGGCAATGGGTTTCAAGCTCTCCTTTCTCACAGTTTCCATCATTACTCCAGAAAGTATTTTCAACCTTCCCTTATGTTATAGTGTCCCAGCAGTAAGGTCGCATTCAACTAGCCCTCAAAAATGGAGCCCAAGCACTGCTGGAGGAAGAAAAAGTCTATGACTTCAGCAGGCAGGACAACTCAGTACTGTTACTGAGTGCTGCTGTGAACAGCACCACGACAGCCAGTGGAGGAGGCGGCACAGGACCCTGCAGTGAGAAACAGAACACCAGCCCTTCTTTTTGGCATCAACATCCACAGCATCTTTGGAGACCAGTCACACAGCTTCACTACTTAACTGCTTGGGAGCCTCTAGATTCCAGACTCTAAACTATGTGTTGTTTGCGCTTGCCATTGTCACAAGTCCCAGGACTTAGGATTGTGGAGCGGATGTTTAGATTTACGAAACGACAGAAGATATAGAAAGTATTGCAAAAGTGCTCAGGCTAATCATACTACTCTTCATCCTAATCTAGAGAGCTGTCATCACCTTAAATAATAGGATTGAATATGACTTTTGGAGGGTGTCTGAGTAGGAGTTGTGTTCCCCTATTCCTTAGGGAAACTTTTGGAAAATACCGTATAGAGCCTTTGTCTGAGTGTAGGTTCCTCAAAAAAAAAAAAAAAAGACTCTGAAAAATGAGTTGGATACTAGTGGTTTGTTTGGGAGAGGATCCCAGGAAGCATGGTAAGTAGGCAAGGCAAAGCAGGGAAGGGAAGAAAGCTAAGAAAGGGTCATCTTCAACAAATGGGTTGCATCCCTGGGCAACTGTGGCTCCATCGTCTGGGGTCCTCTGAGTGATTGTGTATAACACACCTTAGGACTGTGCCCCCAAGGATTACTAGAACATCTATCAAACCCCATTCCTCATTGGTTGACATCTCCTGGGAACATGAGCTCCAGGGCACTTGTGGACGTGCCACATTACTGGGGGATGTGAACACCCTCAGTCATAGAGAAGCAGGCAGGTGAGTTGCATTGGTTACTAATGGCTGTGTAACAAACTACCCCAAAACTAACTGGCTGAAAACAATACACATTAATAATATCCCAGTTGTTGTGGGCTGAGAATCCAGGTGCAGCCGAGTTGGGGGTTCTGCTCGGCATCTCTTAAAAGGCTGCAACCAAGGTTACAACGGGGCTGCAGGGAGCTGAAAGTTCACATTGTGAGGGAGGGATGTCCCTGGTGGCCCAGTGGTTAAGACTCCACATTTCCAAGGCAGGGAGTACGAGTTCGATTCCTGAACTAAAATCCACATGTGCCATAGCATGGCCAAAGATATAAATAAATATAAATAAAATTTTTCAAAAACTAATTGGGGAGGAGCCAGCTGCAGGCTCTCTCAGGCGACAGTTGGCAGGATACAGTTCCGCACAGGCTGGTGGCCTAAGGGTCTCAGTTCCTTGCTGGCTGTTGATGAAAAGCCCTCCTTGTCACATGGCCCCTCCATTGAGCAGCTCACAACATGACAACTGGCTTTCCTCAAAGAGAGCAAGGAGGGCGAGTGTGACCAGGGTCACAATCTTTAACATCTAATCCCAAAAGTAACACCCCATCACTTTTGTTGGATTCTAGTCATTAGAAATGAGTTCCTCAGTCCATCCCATGCTCCAGGAATAGAGTTTACACTAGGCATATAACCAGGAGACACCCTCCCAGGAGCCATTTTGAGGATGCCTATTTCAGGAGTGGATGAAAATTGCCCACCAAAGCTGTAGGTGACCTCTGGGCTGAGACAAAGGGATATGACCACAGCGCTTGCATGCACCCTATGGATATAGCTTCATGTTGTTACATTATCCCTGGTTAATGACACATTCTAGTTGTCTTCAAATTTCAAGGCCCTGAGGAACACAGCTTCTTTTTCACTGAATTAGAGTTGATTTACAATATTCCTGTTGGATCAGATGCTAAAGAATCTGCCTGCAGTGCAGGAGACCCAGGTTCTATCCCTGACTCGGGAAGATTCCCCTGGAGAAGGGAAGGGCAAACGATTCCTGTATTCTTGCCTGGAGAATTCCATGGACAGAGGAATCTGGCATTCCATGGAGTTGCAAAGAATACGACATGACTGAGCAACAAACACTTTTATTGTGTTAGTTTCGGGTGTACAGGATAGTGATTCTGTATTTGTAGATTATACTCCATTATAAGTTACTACAAAGTAATCACTATAATTCCCTGTGCTATACAGTATCCTGTTTATCTCTTTGTACCTGTTAATTCCATTGAAAAGGCAAGTATTACTGTGTTGTTGTTGCTGTTCAATCACTAAGTCGTGTCTGACTCTTTTCAACCCTGAGGACTGCAGCACATCAGGCTTCCCTGTCTTTCACAGTCTCCCAGGGTTTGCTCAGATTCGTCTCCATTGAGATGGTGATGCTATCTAACCATCTCACCCTCTGTGTCCCCTTCTCCTTTTGTCTTCAATCTTTCCCACCATCAGGGTCTTATCCAACGAGTTGGCTCTTCGCATCAAGTGGCCGAAGTTTTGGAGCTTCAGCTTCAGCATCAGTCCTTCTAATGAATATTCAGGGTTGATTTCCTTTAGGATGGACTGGTTGGAGTCCTTGCTGTCCAAGGGACTCTCAAGAGTCTTCTTCAGCACCGCAGTTCAAAAGCATCATTTCTTCAGTGCTCAGTCTTCTTTATGGTCCAAATTTCACATCCGTACAGACTACTGGAAACACCATAGCTTTGACTATACAGACCTTTGTCTGCAAAGTGATGTCACAGCTTTTAAATAAGCATTATTACAAATGGGGACCCTTAGTGAACCTGGTGCAGACTGACAAATCTGAAACTGACATGAACCAAGTGAAAGGCACCGCGCTAAGTTCCAGAGTGTGTGTGTGCTCAGTCACTCAGTTGGGTCTGACTCTTTTGTGATCCCATGGACTGTAGCCCACCAGGCTCTTCTGTCCATAGAGTTTTCCAGGCAAGAATACCAGAATGGGTTGCCATTTCATACTCCACGGGATCTTCCAGGTCCAGGGATTGAACCTGGGTCTCCTGTGTCTCCTGCATTGGCAGGCAGATTCTTTACCATCGAGCCACCTGGGAAGCCAGAGACACAGAGATAAATCCTCAGGGAGGCTACTGTCTGTAGGGGCAGGAGGTGGAGGGATATAAACCTAGGGCTGCAGAACAGGATCTTGCATACTGTGCTCTGCTAGACGGAAACCTCGAGCTGCAGGCTCTGCTAGACGGAAACCTCACCGGGCATCTAATTCCAGGTGAGTCGGGGGAGGTGACGGGGATGGCCTGGGAGGAGCCCACCGGTGCAAATCTCCCTGCTGTCATGGAACGCTGCTGCCTCTCCTTCCCTGTAGAGTGATCCTTGAAGGATCACCAACATGCCTACCAGGTGCCTTCATATGCTTAATCTTTCGTAAAGATTTATTCTCAGGCACTTTCCATGTGGGCTGTGCTTTCAGGAGGACCCTCTGTACAGGCCCTGAAGAAAACCGGGAGTAAAGGTGAAAAAGTAAGAAGGAACAGAATAGCAAGACCAACACCACAAACACATCAGATGACAAGTAATTCCCCCTCCTCCCACCAACTACTGCCCAAGAACAGTGCTCTGAACTCCATAACTGGGCCCTCCAAACACACTGTGCATTGTGAGCCCCCAGGTACAAATCTAATCTATTCACCTGCCCACCAATAATATTCAAACCACAGGAGCCTCCAGAGCAAACAACTGCCTGCTGTGAGAGTGTTTTTCTTTCCCTTTTATTAAAAAAAAAAAAACCCTTATCTCGAGGTTAAATCCATTATCCTGGACATCGGAATGAAGTCCGACATGTGATGAATAACCCTGTTACCTAATCTCCACCTCTTATCCATTCAAACTGAAAGCAAGGAGGCCCCAAAGGAAAACAGGGAGGGAAATTGAGTCCCAGAAACGAATGGCAGGACTCTACAAGTGTGCTTCTTTGAGCAAAGCCACATCTGGTTTTCTCAACACCTGTCCCCACTTCCCTTCATTAACATCCCTTTGATCTTCTGTATTTTTTTTGTTCTTTTATCCATTCCTTCTCCTTATACTTTTTATTTTTGAAAACCAGCTTCTCATCAGTCACTGTCTTCAGAGTGTGATTTAAACGACTGATCAAGGACTTCCCTGGAGGTCTAGCAGTTAAGACTTTGCCTTCCAATGCAGGGGGCACAGGTTCAGTCCCAGGTTGGGGAGCTAGGATCCCACATGCCTCGTGGCCAAGAAAACAAAACATAAAACAGAAGCAGTATTGTAACCAGTTCAATAAAGACTTTAAAAATGGCGCACATAAAAAAATCTTTAAAAAATGACCAATCAGTAATGAATCATGAATAGGAATAATAATATGACTTATTAAATTATTTCAATAATTATTTGATGACTTATTTTTACAGTAGGTCACTGTTACCTATTTTTCTTTAATTTTTTATTTTGTATTGGAGTACAGCTTATTAACAAGGTGATAGTCTCAGGTCAACAGGGAAGGGATTCAGCCATACACATATATGTATCCATTCTCCCCCAAATTCACCTCCCATCTAGGCCACCACATAACCTTGAGTGGAGTTCCATGTGCTAGACAGCAGGTCCTTGTTGCTTATCCATTTTAAATACCGCAGTGTAAATGTCATGGGTTTCCTCTGTGGCTCAGGAGTAAAGAGCCTGCTTGCAATGCAGGAGACGAAGGAGACGCGACTTCGATCCCTAGATTAAGAGGATCCCCTGAAGGAGAGCCTTGCAATTCACTCCAGTATTCTTGCCTGGAGAATGCCATGGACAGAGGAGCCTGATGGGCTACAGTCCATAGGATTGCAAAGAGTCAGACACGAATGAAGTGACTGAGCACGCACACACCCATACATGTCCATCCCAAACTCCCAGATCTATCCCTCTCCCCAGCCTTTCTCTCCTGGTGCTCACTAGTTCATTCTCTAAGTCTGTGAGTCTGTTTCTGTTTTGTAAATAAGTTCATTTGTATCTTTTTTTTAATTTGAGATTCTGCGTATAAATGATGTCATATGATATTTGTCTTTCTCTGATTTACTCATTTGAAGATTTCCACCGAAAGTAGATGAGTGGGGAGCTGGCTTCAGAATGAATGGGGACCATCCAGCCTGGAAGGGATGCTAGCATGCCCTCCCCACCATCATAAATGTCACCGCTCAGGTAAGTGCAGCGCTGCAGGTGTGTCTTCTAAATTATACCTCACCAGATCTTGAGGGGGAAGAATGAGGCTCTCTGAACTCCTGCATTCCACCTAAAATCAGTACATAAAATTTCCCTTGACATCTCTGCACCACGGCAAGAGCGTTCTTATCACTGGAGACTTGGAGTCAATGCTGAAATAGATCTCTACAAACAAACCTACTGAAAGGACCTGTATCTTCATAAGTTTCCCCCATCCTAGTTCCTAGTCACTCTCCCACAGTTTATGGCTCCAACCCAGATCCTTTCTTCCTTTGTCTTGTCAAGTTCCAAAATTGATCATTCTTTGTGGAAATGCCATACAAGCTCTCAGGCCTGTCTCCTTCTTTGGGTCTTCATTTCTTTTCTCTGAAGGCTCCCTGCTACATAAGAATATTAACATCAAGGGACTTCCCTGGTTTTCTAGTGGTTAAGACTCCATGCTTTCACTTCAGGAGCCACAGGTTCAACCCCTGGTGAGGGGACTAAGATCTTACATGGCTCATGGTGCAGAGAAAAAAAAAATTAACTTCAAATATCTATATGCTTGTCTCCTATTAATCTGTCCTGTGTCAATTTAAATCTCAGGCCCAGTCTAGACACAAGAGGGTGGGAGTTAGGGGAAAAATCTGTTCTCTGTTGCAGTAAGAAGTCAGCTACTCAGAAGCATCCCAGTGTCTTCCAGACCATGGAAGCGAATAGTCCAAAGGTCAGCATCCTCTGGCCCTAAGGCCTTATAATAAAGCCAGCATCCTCCAGAAAGCCCTAAACTCCAGCTAGGCTTGTCTCCATGCCCATTCCCCAAGTCAAGAGCATAAATACAAGCTTCAGAGGTGGAGGCAAAGAGGCAACCCAACTCCAAACCTCCTGCCCATTCAGCGTGCCTCAGGTTCGAGATATTCTCCATCTTTCCCAGGAGAAATATCAATAACCTCAGATATGCTAATGATACCACCCTAATGGCAGAAAGCAAAGAGGAACTAAAGAGCATCTTGATGAAGGTGAAAGAGGAGAGTTAAAAAGCTGACTTAAAACTCAGGGTTCAAAAACTAAGATCATGGCATCCAGTCCCATCACTTCATGGCAAATAGATAGAGAAACAATGGAAAGAGTGAAAGACTTTATTTTCTTGGGCTCCAAAATCACTGCAGATAGTGACTGCAGCCATGAAATTAAAAGATGCTTTCTCCTTGGACGAAAAGCTGTGACTCACCTAGACAGCATATTAAAAAGCAGAGACATTACTTTCCCAACAAAGGTCCATCTAGTCAAATCTATGGTTTTTCCTATAGTCGTATATGGATGTGAGAGCTGGACCATAAAGAAAGCTGAGCACCGAAGAATTGATGCTTTTGAACTGTGGTTTTGGAGAAGACTCTTGAGAGTCCCTTGGACAGCAAGGAGATCAAACCAGTCAATTCTAAAGGAGATCAGTCCTGAATATTCATTGGAAGGCCTGATGCTGAAGCAGAAGCTCAAATACTTTGGCCACCTGATGCAAAGAGCTGATTGATTAGAAAAGACCCTGATGCTGGGAAAGATTGAAGGCAGAAGAAAGGGACGAAAGAGGATGAGATGATTGGATGGCATTACCAACTCAATGGACATGAGTTTGAGCAAGTTCTGGCAGATGGTGATGGACAGGGAAGCCTGGCGTGCTGCAGTCCATGAGGTCACAAAGAGCTGGACAAGACTGAGCGACTGAACAACAACAACAACAACCATTTCCCCCAAACTTGTCATCCATCACTCCCAGGAAAGGACTGTGGTTATCAGCAATGCCTGTGTCTGGTCCATATCCTTGCCAAATCCCACCTGCAGGCAGGAGCTGTCTTGTGTCCATAAACTCTGAACTCTCAGTAACATTTGTCACAATGATAATGATGACTTCCCATTCAGCAGCAATGCCTCTTAATTTCTGTTACACCAGAAGTGTCAGAGAGGGCGAGAAGTGAGGGAACAGGAGAAAGAAAACAAAGGATGACACTAAGGAGGCTAGGCCCTCCTGCGCCCGTGTAGCCACCGCTCCTTGGAAGTGGGGTTGCTCCTCCTGGTCGCCGCCCTGGCCTCAGGCATGGGGTTGCTCCTCCCACAGGCAAATTTGGCCTTGGAATGCGGAATGAAGCAGGGCAAAGACTAATAAAGTTTTGCCAAGAGAACACACTGGTCATAGCAAACACCCTCTTCCAATAACACAAGAGAAGACTCTACACATGGACATCACCAGATGGTCAATACCAAAATCAGATTTTTTCTATTCTTTGCAGCCAAAGATGGAGAAGCTCTATACAGTCAACAAAAACAAGACAAGGAGCTGACTGTGGCTCAGATCATGAACTCCTTATTACCAAATTCAAACTTAAATTGAAGAAAGCAGGGAAAACCGCTAGACCATTCAGGTATGACTTGAATCAAATCCCTTATGATTATACAGCGGAAATGAGAAATAGATTTAAGGGCCTAGATCTGACAGATAGAGTGCCTGATGAACTATGGAATGAGGTTTGTGACATTGTACAGGAGACAGGGATCAAGACCATCCCCATGGAAAAGCAATGCAAAAAAGCAAAATGGCTGTCTGGGGAGGCCTTACAAATAGCTGTGAAAAGAAGAGAAGTGAAAAGCAAAGGAGAAAAGGAAAGATATAAGCATCTGAATGCAGAGTTCCAAAGAATAGCAAGGAGAGATAAGAAAGCTTTCTTCAGTGATCAATGCAAAGAAATAGAGGAAAACAACAGAATGGGAAAGACTAGAGATCTCTTCAAGAAAATTAGAGCTACCAAGAGAACATTTCATGCAAAGATGGGCTCAATAAAGGACAGAAATGGTCTGGACCTAACAGAAGCAGAAGATATTAAGAAGAGGTGGCAAGAATACACAGAAGAACTGTACAAAAAAGATCTTCACGACCCGGATAATCATGATGGTGTGATCACTCATTTAGAGCCAGACATCCTGGAATGTGAAGTGAAGTGGGCCTTAGAAAGCATTACTACGAACAAAGCTAGTGGAGGTGATGGAATTCCAGTAGAGCTATTTCAAATCCTGAAAGATGATGCTGTGAAAGTGCTGCACTCAATATGCCAGCAAATTTGGAAAACTCAGCAGTGCCCACAGGACTGGAAAAGGTCAGATTTTCCCAAAGAGAGGCAATGCCAAAGAATGTTCAAGCTACCGCACAATTGCACTCATCTCACATGCTAGTAAAGTAATGAATGCTCAAAATTCTCCAAGCCAGGCTTCAGCAATACGTGAACCGTGAACTTCCTGATGTTCAAGCTGGTTTTAGAAAAAGCAGAGGAACCAGAGATCAAATTGCCAACATCTGCTGGATCATGGAAAAAGCAAGAGAGTTCCAGAAAAAAATCTAATTTCTGCTTTATTGACTATGCCAAAGCCTTTGACTGTGTGGATCACAATAAACAGTGGAAAATTCTGAGAGAGATGGGAATACCAGACCACCTGACCTGCCTCTTGAGAAATCTGTATGCAGGTCAGGAAGCAACAGTTAGAACTGGACAAGGAACAATGACTGGTTCCAAATAGGAAAAGGAGTACATCAAGGCTGTATATTGTCACCCTGCTTATTGAACTTATATGCAGAGTACATCATGAGAAACGATGGCCTGGAAGAAACACAAGCTGGAATCAAGATTGCCGGGAGAAATATCAATAACCTCAGATATGCAGATGACACCACCCTTATGGCAGAAAGTGAAGAGGAACTAAAAAATGAAGAGGAACTAAAAAGCCTCTTGATGAAAGTGAAAGAGGAGAGTGAAAAAGTTGGCTTAAAGCTCAACATTCAGAAAATGAAGATCCTGGCATCTGGTCCCATCACTTCATGGGAAATAGATGGGGAAACAGTGGAAACAGTGTCAGACTGTATTTTGGGGGGCTCCAAAATCATGGCAGATGGTGACTGCAGCCATGAAATTAAAAGACACTTACTCCTTTGAAGGAAAGTTATGACCAACCTAGACAGCATATTCAAAAGCAGAGACATTACTTTGCCAACTAAGGTCCGTCTAGTCAAGGCTATGGCTTTTCCAGTAGTCATGTACGGATGTGAATGTTGGACTGTGAAGAAGGCTGAGCACCGAAGAATTGATGCTTTTGAACTGTGATGTGAACTGTGATGTTGGAGAAGACTCTTGAGAATCCCTTGGACTGCAAGGAGATCCAACCAGTCCATTCTGAAGGAGTTCAGCCCTGGGATTTCTTTGGAAGGAATGATGCTAAAGCTGAAGCTCCAGTACTTTGGCCACCTCATGCGAAGAGTTGACTCATTGGAAAAGACTGATGCTGGGAGGGATTGGGGGCAGGAGGAAAAGGGGACGACCGAGGATGAGATGGCTGGATGGCATCACTGACTCGATGGACGTGAATCTAAGTGAACTCCGGGAGATGGTGATGGACAGGAAGGCCTGGCGTGCTGCGATTCGTGGGGTCGCAAATAGTCGGACACGACTGAGTGACTGAACTGAACTGAACTGAAGGAGGCTAGCTTTTCCCCTTCTTTAAGGATTCTATCAGTCATGTCTCCAGGCTGTTTAAAGAATTAACACATCAACTAAAGAGCAGATTTTTAAAGTGCAGTATATCCATACAACAGAATATTATTAAACAATAAAAATGAAGTACTGACACACCCTGTGACATGGATGAACTTCTAAAACATTATGCTAAGTGAAAGAAGCCAGTCACAAAAGACCATATTTTGCATGATTCCATTTATAGCAAATTTCCAGAATGGGCAAATCTATAGAGACAGAAAGTAGATTAATTTTTGCCTAGGGCTAGGTGAGTTGGAGGAAATGACAAGCGATGGCTAATGAGTACAGGGTTTCTTTTTGGGAGGATGAAAATGCTCTGAAATGGATCATGGTGATGGCTGCATGACTCTGAATATACTGAAAACCACTAACTCTGTACACTTTAAATAGGTGAACTGAATGGTGTGTGAGTTTTATCTTAATAAAACTGTTATTTAAAACAGAAACAGAACAGAGTTAACATACCCTCTGGGATGGGTGTGTGTGCTTAGTCGCTCAATCGTGTCCAACTCTTGCGACCCCATAGACTGTAGCCCGCCAGGCTCCTCTGTCCATGGGATTCTCCAAGCAAGAATACTGGAGTGGGTTGCCATTCCCTTCTCCAGGGGATCTTCTGACCCAGGAATCAAACCCAGATCTCCTGCACTGCAGGAGAAAAATACCCTGTAATGTGGATGAACCTCTAAAACATTATGTTAAGTGAAAGAAGCGAGGTTAAATGTGATTTGGCTTAATTTTCTGTATCAACCGTCAGGGTCAGTTTGGATGTAAAGCTGCTGAAGCATAAGCTTCAGGCCCCATGCTCGCATGGGGCCCTTCAAAATCAATAATCAAATCATAGTTCATTTTATATTCCTGACTTATCAATCTTTTCCTTAAAGAAGTAGCCCCAAATTGTATAAGTTCTGTGGCTCACAAAATCTGGATCTGCCTAATGAACATACAATACTTTTATAATCAAAAAAGAAGGAACCATGATTTTTTAATGTATAGTTTTTAAAATATTTATTTTTAATTATATGAAAAATTCTTTAAATTCTATAGCGCTTTACAATTTTCAAAAATTTCAGACAGGTGACTTCGGATAATACCATAATAACCCCTTTTCCCCTACTCCTGTAATGCCTCTCCTCCCTTCCCTCTCCCCACTGGTAACCACTAGTTTTTCCTCTGTATCTGTGAGTCTTCTTCTCTATTGTTATATTACACTAGTTTGTCGTATTTTTAGATTCTGCATATAAGTGATATCATATAATATTTGTTTTTCTGTCTGACTTATTTCACTTAGGATAATACCTTTCATAAATGTATTTACAAATGTAGAATTTTTATGATGAACATTGGGTTACACGTGTCTCTTTCAATTCTGGTTTCCTCAGTGTGTATGCCCAGCAGTGGGATTGCTGGGTTGTATGGCAGTTCTATTTCCAGTTTTCTAAGGAATCTCCACACTGTTTTCCGTAGTGGCTGTACTAGTTTGCATTCCCACCAACAGTGTAAGAGGGTTCCCTTTTCTCCACACCCTCTCCAGCATTTATTGCTTGTAGACTTTTGGATCGCAGCCATTCTGACTGGTGTGAAATTGCATTTCTCTGATAATGAGTGATGTTGAGCATCTTTTCATGTGTTTGTTAGCCATCTGTGTGTCTTCTTTGGAGAAATGTCCATTTAGTTCTTTGGCCCATCGCAGCACTGTTTATAATAGCCATGGAAGCAACCTAGATGTCCATCAGCAGACAAATGGATAAGAAAGCTGTGGTACATATACACAATGGAGTATTACTCAGCCATTAAAAAGAATACATTTGAATCAGTTCTAATGAGGTGGATGAAACTGGAGCTGATTATACAGAGTGAAGTAAGCCAGAAAAAAAAACACCAATTCAGTATACTCACACATATATATGGAATTTAGAAAGATGGTAACGATAACCCCGTATTCGAGATAGCAAAAGAGACACAGATGTATAGAACAGACTTTTGGACTCCGTGGGAGAGGGAGAGGGTGGGATGATTTGGGAGAATGGCATTGAAACATGTATACTATCATGTAAGAAATGAATCACCAGTCTAGGTTCGATACAGGATACAGGATGCTTGGGGCTGGTGCACGGGGATGACCCAGAGAGATGATATGGGGAGGGAGGTGGGAGGGGGGTTCAAGATTGGGAACTCATGAACACCCGTGGCGGATTCATGTCAATGTAAGGCAAAACCAATACAGTATTGTTAAGTAAAATAAAATAAAATAAATAAATAAAAGAATTTTAAAAATAAATGTAGAAATTTTAATCTTTAATGTGTCTCCCTTTCTATAGTACTGGAGGCCCACTGAGTCTCTGAAGATCTCTTCTCAACAGTAACCTATATGAAATCATCATGTGACTTCACAGGAAATTTGATCACAGGCTCAGGTGGAATAAGTCATAGTTTCCTCTGGGTGCCCAGCCCTGTTCATGCTGGCTGTGGCTTCAGGACATTGCCCCTCCAGGAGAAACTGCAAGAGAAAACTGTTCAGGAACATCTTCAGGTTAGGTTTTTTGTTTGTTTGTTTGTTTTAACAATTTATGTATTTAATGTGTATCTTGACTCTAATTGGGTATGCATGCATGCTAAGTCACTTCAATCATGTCCAATTCTTTTCTACCCCATGGACTATAGACATCCCCTCCACCCCCACCATGTTTCTCTGTCCATAGGATTATCCTGGCAAGAATATTGGAGTTGGTCGCCATGCCCTCCACCAAGGGATCGTCCCCACCCAGGGATCTAACCCGGGTCAATTAGGCCTCCTGCATTGGCAGGCAGATTCTTTACCACTAGCACCACCAGAAAAGCTCTATCCTTTTCTATAATACTTAAGGAAAAAAAGGTTCCAACCTCTAACACACATGTGGTGGGAAATTTAGTGCCCCCTCCTCTCCCATGTCCAAAGTCCTGGGACCTCAGGTTCCCAGGAGCGAGCCAGCTGAAACTCCTACCAACAAAGTCCTAAGTATAGAATCAACCAAGACATAACTGGGGAGAAAAGATTCATGGTAAACCCATCCTTTACTCGGGGACTGGGTATAGGTCTGGGTGCAGGATGTCTTTTTAAGCTAATCAGTATACTGCCAACTGGGGAAGCCATTCAGAAGGGCAAGGTGAGGAGGACACTCTTCCACACTGGGGGTGCAGGGTGCCCCTATATCTCTAGAAAGATGCTGCATCAGGGACAGAATGACAACACATCCCTCAGGAGGGATGCCACTGGGGTTTGCGGGAGCACACCCCTCCCCACCACCCCCGTTCCAGCTGTGTGGACAGGAATTGAGTCAACCAGAAAAGACTTGGGGACTTCCCCGGTAGTACAGAGCATAAGAATCCACCTGCCAATGCAGGGGCCACTGCTTCGATCCCTGATCCAGAAAGATCCCACATGCCGCAGACCAACTAAGCTGGTGAGCCACAACTGCGGAGCCTCAGCTCTAGAGTCGGAGCTGCAACAAGAGAAGGCGCCACCACGGTGAGAAGCCCGGGAAACACGGCTGCAGAATGGCCCCAGCGCACGGCAACTAGAGAAAGCCCAAGTGCAGCAGTGAAGACCCAGAGAAACCAAAAACAAATCAATGAATTAATTTGAATTTTTTTTTTTTTAAAGAGAGACTGGGACTGTTAAAATTCAAGTTCATGTAAGAAAAAACAAAACTCAGTGTTCTTCCACGAATGTGAGATTTTACTGTAGTCAGTCAAGAGATCTCCTCATGAAGTTAATGGAATGGAATATTCTGGTTCTAGGGTCCCGACTCTAATCATTTAACAACGTTGGCTGGACTCTGCAATTATCACAGCTAACTGAAGAAAGATGTTCATTAGTATTCAGGACTCAGCTCCGGTGGGTGAAACCTTTCATGTCTTTGGGATCTCCTCAGAAATCATGTATAATTTTAAATGCTTAAATGCCGGAAACAATCCCTAGATTTAAATAGCCAGGCGACACAGAACGGGAACGAATCCAGCGTGGTGGATTACAGCTACCGGACTCACACTTCGAAGAGTGAGTGAGGTGGGAGTCAGGTTCTGCCCCCCACCCACCCCTCCTGGTGCTCCCTCCTCACACCAGCCGTGGCCCCCGCTCCGTGGAGGTTGCAGCCTCAGTACTAGTGAGCGCTTGGCTATAAAGGCCATTTAAGCAGTTCCTATCCGGAGAAAAGACCGAACATCGTGCAGATTTTCCCAGCTCTGTAAAGTGGACACTCTGCACAAGTGTTTATCCACTATTAGATTTAAGCTTCGTATAACCCTGGGGTTGCACAGCCTAATTGCCGTTTTTCTAAAGGAGAGGCTCAGAGAAGTTGAGTAACTGGCTAAGGTCACCCAGAAAGGATATTTCTGAGATTTTTACCTAGGCCAGAGTGTTACCATGGACTGTAGCCCTCTGGTCCAGGTAGCCCCCAGGCAAGTCCCCTACTCTCTCAGCTCTTCTCTCAAAGCCATCAGGGAGGCCTTTCGACACTGAAGCCTTTCTTTACCCTTCCCTACTTTGTTTCTGCTCACTTATTGCTGTCTGATACACCAAGTATGAGCTTGTTTGTTTATTATTCACACTCTCCACTAGAGTATAAACTCCCAGAGGGCAAGGAATTTCATCTGTTCAGCGAAGTATCCCTAGATCTTGAAAGAATATCAGGCATACCTTAGGCCCTCCATAAATACTGGTTGAGTGAATGAACGAATAAATCCTGTCCTCTTAATCATGCATTTGGGTGCATGTTACTGAAAAGGAAATGTAAACTTTATATATGTAAAGAATAGAATTTAAAGAAGGTATGTAAAGAATAGAATTCCACCACTACTGGCTGTGGCTTCAAATCTAGTTTCATTATAATTACAATTTTTTAAAGTAATATTTTATAAAAATTCTTCTAAAATACTAGTATTCAAGACAGCAAGCTGTTCTGTATCGTATCAATATGTGTAGGTATTTGAAATTGTTTATTGACAAATTAGTGAAAGAATGCACAAATAGGTAAGACCGTCATTTAAACCTGAGCTCTGTTTAAATCAGACTTCCTTAATGTAAGTCTGTCTCAGAGGCAAGACATGTCATATTCCCTGGAGCTTCATAATAATGAAAAGGAATCAACAGTCTCCTAAAGCTTGGAACACCACAATCCTTCTGAAAAAGGATCCTTATAGAAAAAGAAAAGTACCAAGTCATGGCATAATTAACTGCACAAAATCTATTTGTAAAGAAAACACTGTGTTAGAGAATCAAAGACACCAAGAGGGGGAAGCTTGAGTTAGCAGTCAGCCAAATTCTGCTTTAATGAGAAGGTAGATGGGAGGAGGATTAGGAAAATATGCATTATAATAACCAAGATTTTTAAAGTCTGATCACAGAAAAGTGAAAAGAAAACCCATAAGGAAAATGCCTGAATGAATGCTGCTCTTAAATGATGGCAATCTTTATGTGAATTTCTGGTAAAGAAAGCAAGGACTTTACTGGTGGTCCAGTGGTTAAGAATCCACCTGTCAATGCAGGGCACACAGATTCAATCCCTGGCCTGGGATCCACATGCCACAGAGCAACTAAGCCACAGCTACTGAGCCCACACACTCTAAAACCTGTGCTCTGCAACAAGAGGAGCCACCACAAGGAGAAGCCCACTCTCTGCAACGAGAGTAGCCGCCATTCATCACAACTAAAGAAAACCCCCACACAGCCATGAAGACCCAGCACAGACAAAGATTAAAAAATAAATAAAAATAAGTTTGTTTAAAAAAAGGAAGAAAACAAAATCCAGTCAGCCCTCTGTATCCACAGGCTCTCTATCTGCTGATTCAACAAATCTCAGATCGAAAATATTTTTTTTAATTCCGGAAAGTTCCAAAAAGCAAAACTTGAATTTGCTGAGCACTGGCAACTATTTACATAACATTTACATTGCATTAGGTATATATAATTCAGAGGTGATATAATGTATACAGGCAGATGTGTATATGTTACATGCAAATACTATGCCATTTCTATAAGGAACTTGAGCATCCAGGGTTTTGGTACCCATCAGGGTCCCCGAAACCAATCCTCAAGGATTTAGAGGGACTACTGCATAATTCACCAGGGAACTTGGAGAGTAATCACATCCTTACAGGAGACAGCTGAAGTACCCAAGAAACATTTTAAACATTTTGTTATGATGTTTCAAATGTACACAAAAATAGAGTACTTTCACAAACTCCATCTACCCGTCACCCAATTATAACAATTACTATTACTACTACTAAGTCACTTCAGTCCTGTCCGACTCTGTGCGACCCCATAGACGGCAGCCCACCAGGCTCCCCCGTCCCTGGGATTCTCCAGGCAAGAACACTGGAGTGGGTTGCCATTTCCTTCTCTAATGCGTGAAAGTAAAAAGTGAAAGTGAAGTCTCTCAGTCGGGTCCGACTCTTCGCGACCCCATGGACCGCAGACTACCAGGCTCCTCTGTCCATGGGATTTTCCAGGCAAGAGTACTGGAGTGGGGCGCCATCGCCTTCTCTGAATAACAATACTATAGGCCTAATACTATTTCCTTCACAGTACCACACACTCCCCTCTCCTCCACCAAATGAATGATTCTGAAGCCAGCCCCAGACGTCACATCATTTCAACTCGATTCCCTTAGAAGACAGGTACTTTTTAAAAATCATGAACATGATGCTAATATCATGCCTTAAAAAAAAAACTACTGACCTCAAGCTACTCAACCTTAGAGGAAAAGAATGACCTGCATTCCATTCTAGCTAAAGAGAGTTACAGGATAACTGAATAAAAAATTCAAGTAAGGAGACAAATCCCGCACCCTTAGGGGTCACACTGGCCAGCCTGACTGCCAGTCAGCCATCCAATTTCTCCTTCCTTTGCTCCTTTATGACTTCAAGGCCACCTGACCACAGGGCACAGTGCCTGAGGGCAGAGGCTCTTGGACAGGGCCTCACCCCAGCTGGGTCACGTATGAGTGTGGGACCCAGGCCGAGGGCTAAATCACTGTTAAAGTATTCTGTTAAAAGAGGACAATAAGCGTATTCGCCTCGTAGATTTTTTTACACAACTAAATGAGACAGCAGGGCTTCCCTGGTGGCTCAGTGGTAAAGAATCCTCCTCCCAGTGCTGGAGATGCAAGAGGTGCGGTTTCATCCCTGGGTCAGGAAGATGCCCTGGAGAAGGAAAGGGCAACCAGCTCTAGTATTCTGGCCTGGGAAATCCCATAGACAGAGGAACCAAGCGGGCTACCCTCTGTGGGTTCGCAAAAGAATTGGACATTGACTTACAACTAAACAACAACAAACAACAAATGAGACAGTGTTCTCATTCTCTAACACACAACAAGTGTGCAAACTATTAACTTCTGTTATCATTGGGAGGTGTGGTGGGTGGAGATATCAAAGGCCAGATTAAAAGCAATGTTTTTCTAAGATGGTTAACATATTCAGTTTCGAGCCAGTCACTAAAACCTCTGGGCAGATTTTGATTGCTGATTTTGCGTGTCTGAATATCTTGGACTCATTGAAATAGCCAGTAGAAATTATTTAGGCATCAGCAAAGCATGTTATCCAGAAGCTTATGATATTTTTATTGTAACATCAATTTTGATGTCGTGGCCAAGAGCACCTTAAAAATCCTAAATCCTAATAAGAAGTACCATGTGGCAAGGGTGATGGTCAGTGTGAAAGAAAAGACTAGATTTCAAAGATCATTTTAAAGACTAAACCCATTTTAAAGTCAATGTTGCTGATAAGACAGAAGGAATGAAATAAACTGATGAAACTTAAGTGTGCCCATCAGTTGAAGGCACTAAAGACAACAGGAAAAAGTAGGGTTGGAAATCTAAGACTTCATAAAATGGAGAGAACGTAAACCTAAAAACAACAGATAAAATCTGAAAGGGTAAAAGAAGCGAAAACAAATATTCTCTGGGAAGGATAACTCCAGGAAGAGGGTATACTGAACCAGACCTAGAGGCAACCAGAAAAAAAGAAAATGGCTATTTTTAACTTTTACTTAAGCAGGGTCTGAGGACAAGGGTACCTCTGAAAATCTCAAATCATTTCTTCAAGTATCACTGTAAAATTATTTCCCGGATTTAACTATGAAAACTCACTTGGATAGATGTTAATTGGATAGGAATTGAAAATATTTTCTCCACCCTGAAATGTGCTCCTAGCATTGTGTGTGTGTGTGTGTGAAATGTTGATACTTTGAGGTACAGTACTTGGTCCAATGTATGACCACAGGTAAGTTTATTGTTTTTTAATGAAAAGAAAAATAACATTTGACATTTGCCTATCGTGTATCTAGAACTCTACTAGTTGACTTATTTAAATTGTCTCATTTAAGTAAGGAGACAAAAATGGATGACTTGAGGAACCGAAAATTAAAAGCATTCTATATTTGCATCTTTGGGTCCTGCTCTTAGCAGATCCTTAATAAGTGGCTTGAAAGTCATCTATCAGGGCCCAGGTAGCCAGCCACTGCATCAACCCTCCAAACCAAAGCCACTGAATGAATTAACTCAAGTGTTTCTCAAGTCAGTAAGCTCACAACTTAACTCATTTGAAAACTTATTTTTCTCTTCCTTAAAAAAAAATTAAATCTACGAAAAGTTTAACTAGTACAATGAGTAAAGACGCTCTCCTATATAATCACAGCTCTATTTGTCACACATATCTAAGAAATTGAGCTTCCCTGGTGGCTTAGGCAGTAAAGAATCTGCCTGCAATGTGGGAGATGAGGGTTCAATCACTGAGTCAGGAAGATCCTCTGGAGAAGCGAACGCAACCCATTCCTGTATTCTTGCCTGGAAAATCCATGGACCTATGATCCTGGCAGGTTACAATCCATGGGATCCCAAAGAGACTGACCAAACTGAGCAACTAACACACACATCTAATAAGTTAATATTCAGTTCAGTTCAGTCACTCAGTCTTGTCCAGCTCTTTGCGACCCCATGCCAGGCCTCCCTGTCAACACCAACTCCCAGAGCTTGCTCTAACTCAGGTCCATTGAGTTGGTGATACCATCCAACCATTTCATCCTCTGTTATCCTCTTCTCCTCCTGCCCTCAATCTTTCCCAACATCAGGGTCTTTTCCAATGAGTCAATTCTTCGCATCAGGTGGCCAAAGCATTGGAGTTTCAGCTTCAGCATCAGTCCTTCCAATGAATATTCAGGACTGATTTTCTTTAGGATTGACTGGCTTGATCTCCTTGCTGTCTAAGGGACTCTCAAAAGTCTTCTCCAACACCACAATTCAAGAGCATTAATTCTTCAGTGCTCAGTTTTCTTTATAGTCCAACTCTCACATCTATACATGACTACTGGAAAAACCATAGATTTGACTAGACAGACTTTTGTCAGCAAAGTAATGTCTCTGCTTTTTAGTATGCTGCCTAGGTTGGTCATAGCTTTCCTTCCAAGGAGCAGGCGTCTTTTAATTTCATGGCTGCAGTCATCATCTGCAGTGATTTTGGAGCCAAAAAAAAAAAAAGTCTCTCACTGTTTCCATTGTTTCCCCATCTATTTGCCATGAAGTGATGGGACCGGAAGATTACCATCTAATATGCAGTCTCTATTTAAATTTATGCAATTGTGCTGAAAATATTTTTTTTCTTAGCTCTTTTCCCCTGTAAATCTAAGGTCTTATCAAGGTTCTAGTATTGCTTTTGGTTGGTATATCTCCATTTTATTTTCAGCACCTCTGATTCTCAATAAATTCCTCCCAATATTGATCCAACAGATCCTCCTCATACATTTCATCTCCTGGATTCTCCAGTGGTTCTCAATATATCCCTGACATCATATCTGCAAATCTGAGGTCTGTTTTCTGCAAGAAATTTTAAAAACCAAAGGTCAGTACCTAGCTTATTCTAGACTGACATGTGGTTCTAAGAATGTCCTACACATAGGACTCAAACCAGTGGCCTGATGGTTTGGCCATATGTATGGTCAACCTGCATCCTGACCATACATATATATGGTTTGTTCCACTCAGTCTGGGTGTTCAGACATGCATACATACGTGTATATTTCATATGAATTCATGGCCAGAATTTTAAAATTAGGAAGAAATTTTTTCCTAATTTCTGATTCTTCCTTAAAAATGAAATCAGAAGGATCAGTAACACTGACCTCAAATTCCCGAAATATAACATTTGGCTGAAATCTTCAGGTAGCAGCTTCTGCCTTCAGGTGGGTCTGGGCCCACCATTTCCACAGTCCACAAAGGGGTTGGTATAAGCAGTTTTCCCTCCTACTAAGACAATAATTTAATGAGATACTGGAAACAAGGGACAATGAAATTCACTGCACTTGTGATGTAGAGGAAAGCATCCTTTTAGAGACAGTCATCAGGAGCATAAGGAACCTAACTCTGGTGCAGACAAGGGACACCTATTTTTAGTGATGAATGCCACATCATTTTCATTAAAGTTATTGTGGATGGACTTGAATAGCTCCTTCAGTTGGTTGCCATGGAAACCATGAACTAGTGAGCATTGTCTAGTAGCCTGGGTCATGTGACTTTTAAAAGAAAGAAACTTTTGAAAATACCTAACTAAAGAATTTCTGGAATGAGAAGCAGGCAGGATAAAGTATTCAAGGTGCTTATGAATTCCATCTGAGAAGCACATGCTAATGGGAAATCACAACTGAGGCCGAGTGGGTGAAGCCTCACCCCTTCCTGTTTAGCTCAAATGCCTGCTAGGACTGCAGCGAGGACCTCAGAGCTCAGGCCTCGGGTATTCCTAGGCTAAGTGATTGCAAGGAGATAAAGGAGCTTTTGTCCTCATCTTAGCTTCACACGATCTGGTTACAGGCTCCTGCGCCCTCTCCTCTGCTATAGGGAACATCCGCTTATGTAAAAATATCATCAACAAAGCATCACAAAGACTTTCTTGTCTGCTGAAGTGGAACAGAGATGGCAGGCTTCACCCCCAAATTCAACTTGGCTTCCATGTTCTTGCTCAAATCATTAACTCTCCAATTAAACTCAGGTCTGGAAAACAGGGCCACGAAGTCCTCCAAAACATTGGAGCCAGAAACAAATGAACAAAGCTTAAGAGTCTGAGGACATAGCATTCCAGGAGAGATAAATATAGAAGCTCTCGGAGCCAAAAAATTCACTGAATCTCCTGAGTGATTTATTTTACAATTTAGACAAGTTTTAGGATAAAGAATTTTAAAGCTCATTTATTTTTAGGTAAACCTCCCTCCTTTCAGAAGGAAACAGTCTCTAGAGGGTGACCATAAGAGGATGTCAAACTCGCTATACAGTCCCAACAATGGTGAAGAAAACAGAGGTGGTATTTTTCAGTGTCTATGATTGATTGAGGTATTCAACTGATAGGCTTTATTAAAAATAGTTACTGGATGGGAAAGGAGTTTGGAGGAAAATGGATACATGTATATGTATGGCTGCATCCTTCCTGTTCACCTGAAACTATCACATTTTTAATAGGCTATACTCAAATACAAAACAAAACATTAAAAAAAATAAAGTACCCTTTTGTTACTTAAAAAAACAACAACAATGAACCTTTATAGTCCTTATCCTGACAGAGATCTTTGTCAGAAGGGAGAGTTAATTAATGAATATAGTAAAGTTGCAGGATATAAAATTAATACACAGAAATCCCTTGCATTCCTATACAGTAACAATGAAAAAACAGAAAGAGAAATTAAGGAAACAATCCCATTCACCCTTGCAAGGAAAAGAATAAAATACTTAGGAATGAATTTACCTAAAGAAACAAAAAACCTATATAGAGAAAACTATAAAACACTGATGAAAGAAATAAAAAATGATACAAATAGATGGTGAAATATACCATGTTCCTAGATTGGAAGAATCAGTATAGTGAAAATGAGTATACTACCCAAAGCAACCTATAGATTCAATGCAATCCCTATCAAGCTACCAATGGTATTTTTCACAGAACTAGAGCAAATAATTTCACAATTTGTATGGAAACACAAAAATCCCTGAATAGCCAAAGCAATCTTGAGAAAGAAGAATGGAACTGGAGGAAACAACTTTCCTGACCTCAGACTATACTACAAAGCTGCAGTCATCAAGACAGTATGGTAATGGCACAAAGAAAGAAATATGGATTAATGGAACAAGTAGAAAGCCCAGAGATAAATCCATGCACCTATGGACACCTTATCTTTGACAAAGGAGGCAAAAATATACAATGGAAAAAAGAATATCTTTGACAAGTGGTGCTGGGAAAACTGGTCAACCACTTGTAAAAGAATGAAACTAGAATACTTTCTAACACCATACACAAAAATAAACTCAAAATGGATTAAAGATCTAAATGTAAGACCAGAAACTATAAAACTCTTAGAAGAAAATAGGCAGAACACTGACATAAATCACAGCAAGATCCTCTATGACCCATTTCCCGGAGTAATGGAAATAAAAACAAAAAATAAACAAATGAGACCTTATTAAACTTAAAAGCTTTTGCACAATGAAGGAAACTATAAGCAATGTGAAAAGGCAGTTTTCAGAATAGGAGAATGTAATAGCAAACAAAACAACTGACAAAGAATTAATCTCCAAAATATACAAGCAGCTCATGCAGCTCAATACCAGAAAAACAAACAACCCAATCAAAAAGTGGGCCAAAGAATTAAACAGATATTTCTCCAAAGAAGACATACAGATGGCTAATAAACACATGAAAAAATGATCAACACCACTCATTATTAGAGAAATGCAAATCAAAACCACAATGAGCCATCACCTCACACTGGTCAGAATGACTGCCATCAAAAAGTCTACAAACAATAAATTCTGGAGAGGGTGTGGAGAAAAGTGAGCCCTTTTACACTGTTGGTGGGAAGGCAAACTGGTACAGCTACTATGGAGAACAGTATGAAGATTCCTTGAAAAATTGGAAATAGAACTGCCATAGGACCCATCAATCCCACTGTGGGGCATACACACCAAGCAAACCAGAATCGAAAGAGACACATGTGCCCCAATGTTCATTGCAGCACTCTTTATAATAGCCAGAACATGGAAGCAACCTAGATGTCCATTGGCAGACAAATGGATAAGGAAGTTGTGGTACATATGCACAATGAAATATTACTCAGTTATAAAGAAGAACTCATTTAAGTCAGTTCTAACGAGGTGGATGAAACTGGAACCTATTATATGGAGTGAAGTAAGTCAGAAAGAGAAACACCAATACCATATATTAATGCATATATATGGAATTTAGAAAGACAGTAATGACAATCCTATATGCAAGGCAGCAAAAGAAACACAGATGTAAAGAACAGACTTTTGGACTATGTGGGAGAAGGCGAGGGTGGGATGATTTGAGAGAATAGCATTGAAACGGTATATTCAGTTCAGTTCAGTTCAGTCACTCAGTCATGTCCAACTCTTTGCAACCACATGCATTGCAGCATTCCAGGCCTCCCTGTCCATCACCAACTCCCAGAGTTCCCTCAAACTCACATCCATCGAGTCCGTGATGCCATCCAGCCATCTCATCCTCTGTCGTCCCCTTCTCCTCCTGCCCCTAATCCCTCTCAGCATCAGAGTCTTTTCCAATGAGTCAACTCTTCACATGAGGTGGCCAAAGTACTGGAGTTTTAGCCTCAGCATCATTCCTTCCAAAGAACACCCAGGACTGATCTCCTTTAGAATAGACTGGTTGGATCTCCTTGCAGTCAAGGGACTCTCAAGAGTCTTCTCCAACACCACAGTTCAAAAGCATCAATTCTGCGGCCCTCAGCTTTCTTCACAGTCCAACTCTCACATCCATACATGACCACTGGAAAAACCATAGCCTTGACTAGACGGACCTTTGTTGGCAAAGTAATGTCTCTGCTTTTGAATATGCTGTCTAGGTTGGTCATAACTTTCCTTCCAAGAAATAAGTGTCTTTTAATTTCATGGCTGAAGTCACCATCTTCAGTGATTTTGGAGCCCAGAAAAATAAAGTCTGACACTGTTTCCACTGTTTCCCCATCTATTTCCCATGAAGTGATGGGACCAGATACCATGATCTTAGTTCTCTGAATGTTGAGCTTTAAGCCAACTTTTTCACTCTCCACTTTCACTTTCATTAAGAGGCTCTTTAGTTCCTCTTCACTTTCTGCCATAAGGGTGGTGTCATCTGCATATCTGAGATTATTGATATTTCTCCCAGCAATCTTGATTCCAGCTTGTGCTTCTTCCAGCCCAGCGTTTCTCATGATGTACTCTGCATATATGTAAAATAGATATCAATGCAAATTTGATGCATGAAGCAGGGGACTCAAAGCCAGTGCTCTGGAACAACCCAGAGGGATGGAGTGGGGAAGGAAGGAGGAAGGGGCTCATAATTTGGTGCGGGGGGGGCACACGTGCACCCATGGCTGATTCATGTCGGTGTATGGCAAAAACCAGCACAATATTGTAGAGTAATTATCCTCCAATTAAAATAAATTAATTATTTTTTTAGAAAAAGAAGGGAGAGTTCAGAGCACACATATGAGAAATTAATGTAGGATGATAAAATAAGCCTCATGTGAAAGTGAAATTCGCTCAGTCATGTCCAACTCTCTGCGACACCATGGACTGTCCATGGAATTCTCCAGGCCAGAATACTGGAGTGGGTAGCCATTCCCTTCTCCAGGGGAATGTTCCCAACCCAGGGTTCAAACTCAGGTCTCCTACATCACAGGCAGATTCTCTACCAGCTTAGCCACAAGGGAAGCCCAAGAATACTAGAATGGGTAGCCTATCCCTTCTTCAGGGAATCTTCCCGACCCAGGAATCGAACCAGGTCTCCTGCATTTCAGGCAGATTCTTTACCAACTGAGCTATCAGGGAAGCCCTAAGCCTCATGATGAAGGGGAAATTCTGGAAATTCTGATACCTAGGCACAGCGTTACTGGGCAGGGGTCTTCCAGAATAACATCTCATTCACTATGCAGTTTTTTTTATTTTTTAATTGGAGTATAATTTCTTTCCAATGTTGTGTTGGTTTCTGCTGTACAACACCATGAATTAGCTATACGTATCACCTTCCTCGTGAGCCTCCCTCCCACCCTGCCCCCCATCCCACCCCTCCAGGTCATCGCAGAGCACAGAGCTGAACTCCCTGCGCTAAACAGTAGCTTCTCACTAGCTATTTTGCCCATGGTGGTGTGTACCTGTCAATGCTCCTCTCTCAATTTGTCCCACTCTCTCCTCCCCCAGTCACCATGTCCACAAGTCTGTTCTCTTCATCTGCATCTCTATTCCTGCCCTGCAAATAGGTTCATCAGTACTATTTTTCTAGATTCCATATATATGCATTAATAGGCAATATTTGTTTTTGTCTGTCTGACTTAACTCTATGACAGACTCTAGGTTCATCCACATCACTGTAAATAATCCAGTTTTGTTTCTTTCAATGGATGAGTAATATTCCATCATATATACATGCCACATCTTTATCCACTATGCAGTTTTATAGAAATCAGCCGGTGAATGAGAGTGAGCCCTGGGAACAGTGGGGAGCAAGAGAATACAGTTTCTACTCCCAGAGTTATGATCCAGTGGGAACAAGCGTTGAACATGTTTCTACAAGTATGATCAATGTTTGGAAAGAAGTTTTGCATTTATGGGTGGGTAAAGCAAGAGTTAGAATACCAGTTCAACCTCACTCAGCATTGCCGGAGCAGGTAGCATGGGAGGAAAGGGCCAGACAGGCTCAGGTCTTCCCCATTCTGCCACAATATTGTGTTGGGAGCTCAAAACTGGCCCTAATGAAAGTATTTCACCAGGAAAATCACATCTCTTCTTCTGTAGAGCTGGTTGTTAAGTAAAACTGGCACACCACTGCACACTGCCACTGAAAGAATAAGGGACATAACTGGTAGGAATATGCTCACTGATCCTTAAAGTATGTACAAATGTATGGTGATAACAAAAAGCAATCATATAATAACAAGTTATTATATAATAACTATATATACTATATATATATATATAATAGCGGTGCTGTAGTTCTTTGACTCTGAAATAAATGTAAACATGTAAAAAAATATAAGACAATATAAATAATGACACTGGGATTCCCTGGTAGCTCAGAGATAAAGAATCCACCTGTCAGTGCAGGAGACACAGGTTCATTCCATGCGTCAGGAAGATCTCCTGGAGTAAGAAATGGCAACCCACTCCAGTATTCTTGCCTGGAAAATTCCATGGACAGAGGAGCTTGGTGGGCTACAGTCCATGGGGTCACAAAGAGCTGGACACAATTGGGTGCCTAAGCATATCCAACAAGTGGAGATAATAAAATATATCCTGTCTACCATCCTGAGGATGCTTCAAGAATCTAAAGAGAAATGATGCAAATATTATTTACAAAACAAAACCAGACTCACAGACTTAGAGAATGGAACTTATGGTTGCCAGGGGGGAAGAATGGCAGGGGTGGCGGGGGGTGGGGGTGGGGGGTGGGGGATAGTTGGGGAGTTTGGGATGGACATGTACACACTGCTATATTTAAAGTGGGTATCCAACAAGAAGCTACTCTAGAGCACAGGGAACTCTGCTCAATGTTATGTGGCAGCCTGGATGGGCAGGAAGTTTGGGGGAGAATGGATACACATGTATGTGTGGCCGAGTTGCTCTGCTGCGCACCTGAAACTATCACAACATTAGAAATAAAAACATTGAAAAAAGAATATGAGAATCATGACTAGAGCTAGAAACTTAGGGTGATCTGTCCCACTCCTCACTTTGTGGGTTAGGACAATGAGGCCTGACAGAGTGCTTGTCCAAGGTACAGCTAGAGAGTGGTATAGCTACACCAGAATCCAAAGTTTTCTCCTGTGCCTGCCCCGCTGTGCCACACTTCACACCCAGAATGAATGAAAAATAAATAGTCAAAGATGGTGTCTGTGTATTGGCCTTCAGTTTTTTTTGTTTGTTTGTTTTTTCTGCTGCAGACTGAGATTCATCCCTTCAAAAGCCTGCTGGTGCTAAACTCAAATTTTTAGACATTCAGTTATTTTAAAAATAGCTCAAATAACCAGATTTTTAGCCGCTTAGAGCTGCTTTGCATACCCCATCATCCATCACTTGTTGGCCATTGATAAGGTAGAACCTTATAATTATAAGACCCCCAGCTGCCACTACCCTGTGGAGCTCTCTAATCCAGAGACCACCCCACACACACACCGTGGCTGCTGAGACTCCTCTGGTCCCCTGTCTCCCAACGGCTCCCTTACGCTCCTCCCTGCGGATCTCCCCTTCCTGGAGCCTCTGGACAGTCTCGGGCTGTGAGAGATCCCCGCTCATGCATCTCTGTCCAAGCAGAGCCCAGAAATGCTTGTTGTGTATTGCTGCCTCTCACAGGCATATCTTTTCCCTTGTGTGTGTGTGTATGCGCGTGCGTGGTCAGTCACTCAGTCACATCCCACTCTTTGTGACCCTATGCACTGCAGCCAGGCAGGCTCCTCTGTCCCTGGGATTTCCCATGCAAGAATACTGGAGTGGGTTGCCATTTCCTCCTCCAGGGAATTTTCCCAACCCCAGAATCAAACCCACATCTCTTGCGTCTCCTGCATTGGCAGGTGGATTCTTTACCTCTGCACCACCTAGGAAGCCCATGTTTTCCCTTGGTCAGTCCCAAACCTCTCAAACCTCCCACAAAAGATGAAAATATGCTTTGAGCAAAACGTCGTGGAGAGGTTTGGTGCCATCAATAAGACTAAGGAGGAGGGGAAAACGTCCATTTCCTGTGGGTTTTCTTAATACCAGGCAGCAAGAGACATTAATATTTCTTGGTGTTGGCCCCATGTGGATAAGCCCTGATAACTTGGCTCATCAAGTCTTATAGCTCTCTTTATGCTTATTCACAAACTGGTCCTGGTAGCTGCAAAGTAAATGTTCTACGCCTTTGGAATCCATCTGGAGCACCAAAATAAAACCCTGAGATCAGGGACAGTACAGAAGTCCTGTAAATGTGGCTGTCATCCAAAGGCAAACTGCTTTAGAAAATAAGACAAGGAACTCCAGTTTAACACCAAAGATTTTATTATTTTAAAAGCTCCAAAATCTAAATTCTGCCCCTCAAAGTCTAAATCCATGCATTTTTCAAACATCTAAACATATAATTCAGCTCCCTTAAATCTTTCTGACAAGGGGGTAACAATTTTTTAAAGCATTTATTTATTTGGCTGCATAAGGTTTTACTTGCTGTGTGTAGGATCCATTAATAATTCCCTTAACAGGGATAAAACCTGGACCCCCTACATTGGAAGTGAGGAGTCTTAACCACTGGACCACCAGGAACACCCCTGGGGTAACAATTGACCCATAACTAGTTAGAACTATTCTTGCTTTCCCTTGCCATGGGCCTAGGGGAAAGGCCATTTTACATTTTAAAAATTACTGGTTTCATGAAATCAAAGACTGAAGTATTTCAAGTATGCTTTCCTGATTTAGGCTAAACAATGGCCATCCCCCAGCCCTGCCCCTCAAAAAAGATCTACACTGTAAATTCAACTCAGTTTCATTTGATATGGAATTACCATATTTTGGAGGAAAATTAACACTTTAACTCTGAGTACTTTTGCCAAAATTAATAATGATAATTAGCCCAGATTGAATAAACATATGCCAGCCACTGCACTGAGCACTTTAAGTATATTTACTCACATCATCTTCATCTATGTTACAAACCCAGTAATGTAGATCCTAGTATCAATCCCATTTCACAGATGTAGATACTGAGAGGCATGATGCTTAAGTAATTTGCTCAAGATCAGGCAGCTTCTAACTCAACCCAATTTGACTTTAAAGCTTCCCTGCCCAATACAGTAGCCTCCAGCCACATACAAGTATTGAGTACTTGAAATGTGGTTAGTTTGACTTTGAGATGGCAGTAACTAAAATACACACTATATTTTAATGACTTAGCCTCAAGAAAACAACATAAAATATCTCTATAATTTTTAATATACTGATATGTTGAAATGATATTTTGGATATGTCGAATAAAATAAAATCTTCAAACGCTTTTCACCTTTTTGATTTTGCTTTTGGTTAACATGGTGGGCTGATGTCTACGGGGCCACACAGAGTTGGACATGACTGAAGTGACTTAGCAGCAGCAGCAGCAACATGGAAAAATTAACACTCCCTATGCCCCACTTACCCACGCCAGTATTTTTGCCTGGGAAATCGCATGGACAGAGGAGCCTGGCGGGCTACAGACCATGGGGTCAGCAAGAGTTGGACACGTCTTAGCAACTGAACAAACAACAAAGTGGTTTTCCACCTTCTCCTTTAAAGGGAAACCCAGGGATTTTCATTAAGTAGTTGAAGTATTGATCCTCTAAAAAGTAGCCCATGACCCCTGGTAAAAAGTCACATGCGCTGGCATCCTCTCCCACCTTGCTGTACTCTTCTTTCCGCGCATAGCACAAGTGTACATAAAGCGAGAGCACACACACAAGCAAAGGCCGTGTTTGGCTTTAGATTAGACATTAAACCTCAGACAGTCATTAAACTTCTTGAGCTCTGTGGCTTCAGTCCAGGTTGGAAAGCAGGTCAAGCAAGTAAAGCTGAGGGTAGAGTATGCAATCTTTTGTTCTCAGCAGGCTTTGAAGATTGTTTCAGGGTTAACGTTTGACTTTGGGTCTTAACTATTTTATGTCTTGGTTTCCTCACCTACAAATCAAACATACATATTGCAGTGAAAGAAGGTCACAATTCCCGGTGATGTGAATGGTTAAAAACTCATTCCTGTGGAGGGCAAAGCAGAATGGTGAAGAGTTTAGGCTCTAGAGCAACATGGTCCAATAGAGGTATAATGAGACCCCCAAGTAGGGCACACTGCTGCTAAGTCGCTTCAGTCGTGTCTGACTCTGTGCGACCCCATAGACGGCAGCACACCAGGCTCCCCCATCCTGCCATTTCCTTCTCCAAGGGAATCTTCCTGACCTCGGCATTGAACCCGCATCTCCTGCATTGGCAGGTGGATTCTTTACTGCTGAGCCATCAGAGAAGCCCGTAAAACACATACTCATAAGCAAATTCACTGAATGCCCTAAGGGGCCCGCAAGAAAGCCTAAGCTATACAGAAGCTGAAATTATGGCTCAGGGGCTGGACCGGCTCAGAGCTGAAGTTGAATTTTTGTTATTTTCCTCTGAAAAGTCTCTACGCGAAAAAAAAAAGCATATTTCCTGAAGTGTGAGCAACTCCACAGATGCCACCTGAGAGAACAGGACTTGGCAATTAAGAACCAAGTCATTCCCGTACTTGCTACTGAGCACTTGGTCCCGCCCAGCCCCCATCCAGCCTTGGACATTTGACGTCTGTGCTTATTTATTTAGCTCCCTGGAGCACAGGGCAGCTTTTCTCTATTACCGCGTTCACCTGTGAGGACTATTTAAAGAGCCTTCATGATGTTCCAAACATTTACATCTGAGCCAAACCCTCAACTCGACCTTTCAACACCCACCCTCTCCTTACTTTTGCCCAGCATCTCTGTTCCTCTTTAGCCCTCTCACTCTGCTGTCTTCCTGGCAAGCATGGAAAGGAAGAGGCTTTGACGCTGGAAACCCTCCAGGGGAGGTGATAGGGCCGGTCCTCTACCCTACCACCCCTTCTTAGCGGGGATTAAGTGTTCCTCCCGGGTGTCCCCACACTGGGCAGCTGTCCCAGGATCAGCTGGTGACACTGCAGAGCGCTGCAGGGGGGAGAACGGAGGCCCCGCGCCTTGTATTCATAGCTCTGTGTGTGCTTATATAATTTGCCATATATGGATACACCTAGCTCTTACCTTTCACCTTGCTTCGTACTTTCACATTATTTTCCTTGACTTATTAGTGTTTGAGTTTCCTAACGGACAGTACTCCACGTGGCATGGTGGAAGGCATGCGAATCTGGAGAATCTGATTCCAACCACTCTTCTGCTGCTCGCTGGCTGTGTGGCTTTGGACTTGTTGTTGGACCTCTGACCCTGTTCTTCAATGAAGTGAAAGGCTGAATTGAATGATACCTAGAAGCCTTTTGCATTCAATGACTCCATGAATCCTGAACTTTAGAGATCACCTCGAGTCATTCGTATCCCTTTCTTGAAAAAAATCTGTATTTCCTGCAACTCTTGACTCCGAGCAGTTCGCCCTCCTTGGAAAGGTTTATGGGTGCCCCGTGATAAGCAAAATGAAAGATCTCCTTCCAAAGTGATTTATGGAACTCTACCCTGGCCTCCAGAACAATGACCAAATTACACTGTAGCTGCACAGGAGGTATTTTTTTGTTTTATGGGTTTTATTTTATTTTATTTTATTTTATTTTGCTGGAGTAGGGAGTGGGACTCTGCTGCATGGCATGAAGGATCTTAGTTCCCAGACCAGGGATCAAACTGGCGACCCCTGCAGTGGAAGAACAGAGTCTTAACCACTGGAACACCAGGAAAGTCCCTGCACAGTATTGCACTTTAAAAAAAAAGAAAGAAAGAAGAAAATAAACTTAACAGGGAAGAAATTAACTCACAAAAGGGTAACATAGGAAATGGAATGTGTCTGCACTTATCTGTAGAAGAACAATGTGAATTTTTTGATCATTTATTTGTTTCTTTGTTTGCTTGGTTTGGATTCTTGGCTGAAAGGAAGCAATCGTTCTTACCCCACCAGGTATCTCCAAAGTTACTGCTGAAGTCTTCAAAACATGTGTCCCTGTTTCCAGTTTTCTGCACTCCTTCCCAGTTTACACGCTGCAGCCAGATAAATTCCATTAAAGCTGTCCCTGGTCAGAAGCCTCCCAGCTCCCCCTTGGCCAGCTGGATTAAACAGAGCCAGCTCTGCCTGGCGGGTCAAGGCTCCCACGCCATGGCTCCATCACCCTAACCAGCCTTTCCCACTGCTGCCCTCTAAAGACAAAGCCCAGGGCTCCCCTACACACCCGGCACCCCAGGCATAATCCCACATTGAATTGTCCGGTTTCTTCTCTTCCAAGAACACCCTCTACCCTTGCCTCCTGACCCATCCCACAAGTTCTGCAAAATTAATGTCAAACATCAACCTCCTTCCGGACTTCCCTAGAGTTCCAGTGGCTAATGTTCTCAAGGCCAGGGACCCAGGTTCGACCCCTGGTAGGGAAACTAGATCCCACATGTTGCCATGAAGATCAAAGATTCTGCATGCCACAACTAAGACTTGGCACAGCCAAATAAAGAAATAAATTTAACAAACAAACAAAACCTCTTTCATGATTAGCTTTGTCTCACCTTCAAAATCCCATAGACCAATGCTATCCGAGAGAAGCAAGTCATATGTGTAATCTGGATTGATCCAGTAGTCACATTAGAAAGGGAAAGAAAAAGAACAGAAAAATCAATTTTAATAATTTAATTTGTTAACCCAAGATATTAAAAATATTATTACTTTAACATATTACAAATATTTAAAACTTATCAATGAGTTATTTTACACTGCTTTTTTTTTTTTTTTTGGTACCAGATCTTCCAAATCCAGAGTGCATTTTATATGTATGGCACTTCTCACTTAGGAGCCTACATGTTCATAGGAAACATTGCTATCACTGTGCCGTGCTCAATCATGTCCAGCTCTTTGCAACCCCATGGGTAGCCTACAAGCCTCCTCTCTCCGCAGAATCCTCCAAGCAAAAATACTGGAGTATTTCCTACTCCAAGGAAACATTGACCCATACTTAAATTTCATAAAGTTTAAAACTGAAAAAGTACGTTCATGTACCCAAGTTGTTTCCAACATAGTAAAAAGTCTGCTAGTATGGAACCCAGTATTGTTTTCAAATTAATTAATTAAAAGGAAATACAACATTGTAAATCAACCATACTCAGATAAAATTTTTTAAATTATTTTAAAGATGCTTAATAAAAGATATTTTTTAATGTTCATTAAAAATAAATAAATAAATGGAAATAACATTGAATTTTCAGCTCCTCTGTTGTACTAGGTATATTTCTAGTGTTCAGGGCCACATGTGGTCAATGGCTATGGTCAGGACTGTATGGACAGGGCAGCCATGTGTGGGCCTCCCCAGAGGCATTCAGCCCATTTATCTTCGGGAAGGTTTCCTCTGTGTGTAACCTCAGCTGGATCGCAAAACCCCAGTGGGCACAACTGCATCTTTCTCCCTCAGTGCTCCAACCCCAGTGCCTAGCACCAACCCTGACACAGACTAGTCTGTGCACAAATACCTTACGGATCAGTTGAAGAAAGAGTAACAACTAAGTGATCGCTTCTCTCCATTAGATTATCAACTATTTGAGTGTGTATATATATGTATATACACACACACGCACACACACATATATATTTAATTTATTTTATTGAGTATAGTTGATTTACAATATTGTGTTAATTAATGATATAGCAAAGTAATCCAGTAATTTCAGTAATTCAGCCACACACACACACACACACACATATATATATATACATTCTTTTTTTTTTTTTTTGACTGCACTAGGTCTTTGCTACAAGCAGGCTTTCTGAAGTTTCATGCTGGCCTACTTGCCCCGAAGTATGTGGGAATCTTAGTTCCCCAACTAGGGACTGAACCCATGTCCCCTGCCCTGGAAAGCAGATTCTTAATCACTGGGCCACATATATATACATTCTTTCTCATCTTCTTTTCCATTACGGTTTATTACATGACACTGAATATAGTTCCCTGTGCTATACAGTAGTGAAAGTGAAAGTCACTCAGTTGTGTCTGACTCTTTGTGATCCCATGAACTATATAGTCCTTGGAATTCTCCAGGCCAGAATACTGGAGTGGGTAGCCTTTCCCTTCTCCAGGGGATCTTCCCAACCCAGGGATCGAACCCAGGTCTCCTGCATTGCAGGCGGATTCTTTACCAGCTGAGCCACCAGGGAAGCCAGCACAGTAGCAGGATGTGCATATATTTTATCCTTCTTAGAGTTTTCTATTATGCCAACACAGGGGCTTTCTCCCAATAGTCAAAGGCATTTCTTCCTCACTTAGATGAATTCAGGATTCTGTAAATACTCACATTTCATTTTCCATAATATTTTATACTTATGTATACAAGTACATATGTACTGTACATAAAAACATCTCTTAGGGTTGAACTCTTTAAAATTCTTTTTAGTGTTTAAGTCAACTAGTTTAACCACTAATTTATGTTAGGACAACACTGTCAAGTGAATTCAGGGATATCTTTCCTTATTAAGCAGGGAATTCTGACAGACTCACTCATTTTTCCGCCTCCCTTGTGCATTCATTATTTGCTGAATTGAACACCTGACTTTGAAAGAAATACAGGCACTCTATAAAAACCTTTAAACAGGCTGAAAAAACAGAAAAGAGACTCAGAAGGAAGAGGGTGATGATTCGTAAAGGACAAAGAGGAGCTGGTGGCAACCCCATCCAGGGGTGCCGTCCACTGGCAACAGCATGATCACACCCACTCCCGGGATGTGTGGAGCCTTATCTAGAGATCAGTGCCTTGAGAAACAAGTGCCTGCGTGCACGCTCAGTCGTGTCCAACTCTTGCAACCGCATGGACTACAGCCCACCAGGCTCCTCTGTCCATGAGATTTCCCAGCCAAGAATACTGGAGTCGGCTGCCGTTTCCTCCACCAGGGGAATCCTCCCAACCCAGGGGTTGAATCAATGCATCTCCTACATTGGCAGGTGAATTCTTTATCACTGAGCCACCTGGAAAGTCCTTCTGTGACAGAAGTATTACTGTAAAAGAATAAGCCTGATGCTCAGCAAATATTTCCATCCAAACATGGAGCCATCTCATTGCATCATGGGAAAACTCAGAATTAGGCCAGGTGAGGGCAGCGAAGCTGAGGCCAGGGCAAAGGCAGAGTCCTGGACCTTTATCGTGGAACATCAGCCCTGGGGCTCTCAGGATGTGGTCCTCATGATTCCTGAGGAGTCCTGGAGTCAGGAACTAAGAGTTTATAATCCTGACCACAAGGTCTCACTGTCCCCTCCAACCCCAAGAGAAAGATAACAGGGCACCCTCTCTCTAGCTCTCTCGCTTTCTCGCTCATGCAACAAAATAGAATTCATGTGAATTTTTTTCTCATATTCTGGTTATCTAACCCTGCAAGCCCTCCATATGCTGCAAGTGAGTGGGTTGGCCTTGCACTCAGCATATTCTCTACCATTTATCGTAATTAAGTCCTTGTGACAGATATCAGCGTGCCAATTGACATCTTCCTAAGACACATCCCATTTGTCACTGCTCTAGTCCAGGGCCTCTCCACTACTCTATTTATCCAAGAGTCCCTGAAATCTGAATAGGAGGCAGAAAGAAGATCTGCCCAGAGGAAATGGCACAGTATAGGTCACCAGCCGACCTGGATTTATAACGATTCGGAGATGTTGGGGCAGAGGTTCATTCAGACTTTCCTTCTTTGCTCTTTGCAGTTTTTGTTGTTGTCACTGTTGTTATTGGAGGCTATTAAATTTTTTGCTTTGAAAAAATTTAAAGTGCAAGAATATGCAAGACATCAATTATAAATGGAACCTCACTTTTAAGTCCAAAATGTTCCACCCCAGTTGGAATTTCCTGTCAAGTTTCCTCCCTTGATTATTTTTCTTTATAGCAGCATGATTTCCAATTGATTTTATATTTAGTAGAGGTTCCCAGAATTCCTAAGACAATAGACATTTTATTTTAAAAAGTTCCATGACTAAATGAATCCTCACATTAAGAGAGTTATGCCTGCGGAACAACACATGTGATTCAGAAGTAACCTTTATCACCAGATGAAGTAGAGCAAGACTGATTTTCTGTAGGGCAAGGTTAAGTGACTGGATTAGTCAGAACTCTTTAGGATGCAAATGACAGAAAATCAGCTCAAACTACTTCAGCAAAATGGCTGTCTATTGTCTTCTGTATCTGGGATACTTATGTGTGGATATGGACTTCAGGTAGAGCTGGATCCAGGTGTCAGAACAAAGTTTTCATGACTGTTACACTCTTGATCTTATACTCTTGGCCTGACTTTGCTCCAAATTTTTAAACTTTTTTATTCTTTTCTGTTTCCTTTAACAGTTTGGGAGGAATGGCTATTGGTCGTTTTAGACCACATGCTTCTGGTTTAGAAATCCTAGTGAAAGAGAATATCTCTTTCCTGGTACGTAAATAAATCACCCTCTCAGAAGAATTTTCATCTGTCCTGATGTTGTCATATGCCCTCCTCTGCAATACAATTGACCTTGGATAGCACAGGTTTGAACTGTGCTGGTCCACTTATACACGGGTCTTTTTTTTTTTTCCAGTAGATACACACTGCAGTACTGCATGATACATTTGTTAGTGAATCCTCAAATGCGGAACCAAAGACACAAAGGGCCAAGCTGTAAAGTTATTGGTGGATTGTGGACTGAGTGGTTGGAGAGTTGCAACCCCTAACTTCTGCATTGTTCAAGTGTCAACTATACTCATTTTTTTTTTTCATGGGAATGGGATACTATGATTGGCTGGAATGGCTCATATATGCAAAACTGTGGTGAGAGAGGGGTGAGGAGGGTTATTTATCAGAAGGAGAATGAGGGATGGAGAAGGAAATGGCAACCCACTCCAGTGTTCTTGCCTGGAAAATTCCATGGACAGAGGAGGCTACATTCCATGGGATCACAAAGAGTCGGCCATGACTGAGCACATCAGTGTGGGGGATAAATACACCAGTGACTGCACTGAGGGATGACTTGGAGAAGTAATTATCGATAATTACTTCTCCAAGTTTTCATTTTAAATATAGTTACTAAGCATCTACTCTGTGCTAGGTAGTGAACAAACAGATTAAAATGCCTGCTCTCATAAAGTTTATATTCCATTGCAATAGTCTTTGTCAAGATTAAAAAGTCATAACATAAATTCAAAATGTGATACTTGAAGGAATCATGCATTAAAAATAAACTCTGCAGAACATTTTAGAGATAAATGGGGAAATCTGAATGTGGAGTGGGTATTAGATGAGTATTACATTGTTGTTAAATTTCTGGAGTATGTTTTATAGATGTGGGAGAATATCCTTGCTCTCAAGGGACACATATCAAAGTATTGAGAGCTGAAGGGTAATGATGCCTTTAACTGATTCTCATATGATTCAGCAAAATTTAAAATGTGATGTCTGTGTCTGTGTGTGTCTGAGTTTCTTATCAGGAAATCATCCCTCTGCCACCTTGAAGAAACATACAATCCAAATAACAGCAGGTTTTGTATACAAACCCTGGTCAAAAGAAATCTCACCCCTTTGGCCAAAGTATTAGAGCTTCAGCTTCAGCATCAGTCCTTCCAGTGAATATTCAGGACTGATTTCCTTTATAACTGACTAGTTGGATCTCCTTGCAGTCCAAGACTCTCAAGAGTCTTCTCCGACTCCACAGTTCAAAAGCATCAGTTCTTTGGTGCTCAGCCTTCTTTAGGGTCCAAATCTGACATGCATACACAGCTACTGGGAAAACCATAACTTTGACTATATGGAACTTTGTCAGCAAAGTGATGTCTTTGCTTTTTAATACGGCTGTCTAGGTTTGCCATAGCTTTCCTTCCAAGGAGTAAACATCTTTTACGGCTGCAGTCACCCTCCACAGTGATTCTGGAGCCCAAGAAAATAAAATCTGTCAGTGCTTCCACTTTTTCCCCTTTTATCTGCCGTGAAGGGATGGGACCAGATGCCACAATCCTAGAGTATGCAAATTAACATGCAATTACCAGTTGTCTTTTGCAGCTCCTAAAGGAACCCTGTATCTAGGCAACAAACATCAGTGACTGATAAAACCAATAGTAATGGGGGATTAAAGTGATGTCCTATCACTGCTGCTGGTTTCCCTTCCCTCAGCTGGTTAAGAATCCGCCTGCAATGCGGGAGACCTGGGTTCAATCCTTGGGTTCGATCCCTGGGTTGGGAAGATCCCCTGGAAAAGGGAAAGGCTACCCACTCCAGCATTCTGACCTGGAGAATTCCATGGACTGTATAGTCCATGGGGTCGCAGAGTTGGACACGACTGACTTTCACTTTCACTTTCATCACTGCTGTAACAAATGGCTATGAACACAGTGGCATGACACAAATTCATTATTGTACAGTTCTAGAAGTCAGAAGTCCAAGGTGGGTCTCTCTAGGCTCACTTTGAGATGTCAGCAGAACTGCCTTCCTTCTGGAGGCTCCAGGGGAGAATCTGTTTCCTGTCTTTCCCAGGTTCTCACCTCCCAGGAGTGAGGCCGCCCACACTCCTTGGCTGATGGCCCCATCCTCCATCTTCAAAGCCAGCAATGATGGATTGAGTTTTTCTCATGCTGCAGTCTCTCTTGTCTCTCTCTCCTACCTCCTTCTTCCACTTTTAAGGGCCCTTGAGATTATATTGGACCCACCTGGATAATCCAGGAGAGTTCCTGTATTTTAAGATCAGCTGATTTGAAACCTTAATTCTCCTTGCCATGCAATACAAAAAATTCACAGATTCCAAGGACTAGGATATAGACACCTTCAGGAGGTTATAATTCTGCCCAACACAACTTCCAAAGCCTCTTTTCATGACACCAGAACAGGGACTTCCCTGGTGGTCCAGTGGTTAAGATTCTGCCTTTCAATGCAGGGGCCTCAGGTTCCATTCCTGGTCAGGGCACTAAGATTCCACATTCCTTGGGGCAACTAAGTTTGCCTGCCACAACTAAGACCCAGTGAAACCAAAAATAAATATTTAAAACAACACAGGAAAAAAAGACACCAGGGAAGATCTGGGTCCAGCCTACTCTATTGAGGTGTCCACGAGTCAAGAGCGCTATCTCCACTGGCCCCTGCCACCAACTCCACACCCAAGCTCTGGTGCAGGTGATGAGCTGGGCCTGACCTAGAGTACCCAGCCTCCACTTCAGGACTTCGTGAATCCGTGGGCTCCCTGAGTCTCTGGTGTCTCTAATGGCTTCTTCTGTCCCCACCCCCAGGTTCAGCCTGACGCAAGGAAAGAAGCAAGAGTCCTGCTGACCTCCTGTGGCCAGTTGCCCTCTGCCTCACTTGTGTCTCTGACAGCCTCAACAGAAGGCTCAAGCTGCTCTCCTAATGTCCATTCCCCCTCAGTGCTGGCGACAGACAGCCTCAGGCCTAAACCATCAGAGGCAGAGCAGCAGGTGGGATCCCAGTCCCCTGACCAGGGATTGAACCCATGCCCTCTGCAGTGAAGGGGCAGGGTCTTAACCGCTCGACCGCCAAGGAAGCCCCTGTAGTTCTTGATATGCTAAATTAATTGGAAGAGTCTGCCTTCCACATTCCCTCCCCTTCTCACTCCCTGGGGACAAAATCAAAACTGTATTTGAGCAGTCAAACCTGACCAATTGTCTTGTGGTTTGAATGGCTATCTACCCTCAGCCTGAAGACCCCAAACCCACGCTTCATTGGGCACCACGCCCCAGGGTAACAAGATGTACAGGCTATGGAAGTACAGCTGACAATACTTCCAATGAATACTCCAATTTTTCTCCTATAGAAATATGTGTGAAATATTATTTAATATATTATTAAATACATTCTACAGGAGAAGTTCCTATAGAAATATTCCTACCTTGGAGGTAGGAAAAAGAGGATTAAGCTAGTGCCCCAATCTGAAAGTGGTTAAAGCCCTTTCTAACAAATTCCTGAACTGGAAAGAGAAACTTTTCTACAAATAGTCCATCACGTGGTTTTCACACTAGACCACAGACATGGGGCCGGTGGGGCAGGGGGCACTTTTAGTCACAGCTGTGAGAAAAGTTCCTGAGAGAGGGTTGGAAACTGTTAGTCCTGTTGTTGACATTTACAAGTTGTCTTAAAATCCTCCAACACAATCCATTGCCAAATCATTGAGTTTCTGAATTCATTCAGCTGAATGTACTCTGTACTTGAACTTAAAAGCAAGCGAGCTTTCCTTTGAGACATTGTGAGGTGACAGGGTTTCATCTATTATTGGAAATCTGATTCAAAGTCCCATCATTCAATGGGCCAAGTGATCTTCTTTTGTGAAAGGGCTTTCATTAGAGTTGTGCATATTTTAATTGCGGGCAATCTGGGATGAAGTTTGGTTCTTCAGCCTCTACTGAAAGGTACAATAGATGAGGAGCCTTGGAGGGCTAAGGGCCAGAACTTGCAGATGGAAGGGGAAGAATGCAAGGGTGTACCTTAGGTTTCCTTTAGAGGACCCATTCATTGTGGGTCATAGGGTGTGGGAGAACTTGGGGACACTCAGTTCAACTATATTTTTAAGGAAGAAAAGAAAGGAGATTTCTGAGCCTTAACAGCACAGTAGGGTCAGCTTTTTCAGACTGGGTTGCTAAGATGTGACTTGTGTCTCACCAAGCGGAGGTCCCAGGAGGATGTTCACAATTTATCTCCTCACTATTTTGGTTCATCTGGTGTCTTTCTAGTGCAATGTGAAATCTGCCATAGAGAACTGTTTAAAAGTTCACTGAGCTCAATGCTTTGGGGATATGCCTGTGATATACTGATAAACAGGGAAAATAGAAGCTTATAATACAGTCTATACTATATAATGGCTTCCCTGGTAGGTCAGATGGTAAGGAATCTGCCTGCAATACAGGAGACCCAGGATCTTTGAACCTGGGTTGGGAAGATCCCCTGGAGAAGGAAAGGGCAGCCCACTCCAATATTCCTGCCTAGAGAATTCCACGGACAGAGGAGCCTGCAGGTTATAGTCCATGAGGTCACAAAGAGTCAGACACCACTAAGTGACTAACACATACACACAGACACCCACATACTATATAATTCTAATCTTCTGACATAGGGACTTCCCTGGTAATCCAGGGGCTAAGACTCTGCACTCCCAGTGCATGGGCCCAGGTTCAATCCCTGATCAGAGAACTAGATCCCACATGCCACAGCTAAAGATCTTAAATGCCGCAACTAACAAGTGGTGCAGCCAAATAAATTTAATTTAATTTAAAAATGGTATTGTGACACTCCTGTCTGTAGATAGGCTTTATATATTTGGGTATGTTGTTAGGAAATATACAAAAATCTTGGGGTACAAGGAAGGCTCATGAGTGATCTTTTAACTTGTCTTCATCTACTTTTTATATTTTCTGATTTTTCAACAATATATATTGTTTTATTGTGCTAAAAACAAAGATTAATTAAAACAAAAGGTCATATAACCCTCCTAGAGATGATAATACAAATTCCCTCTCTCACCCATTCCTTTGGCATATGATTCTATCACCTAAGTCAGTTCAGTCAGTTCAGTTGCTCAATCGTGTCCGACTCTTTGAGAACCCTTGGAATGCAGCACGCCAGGCTTCCTTGTCCATTACCAACTCCCGGAGCTTACTCAAACTCATGTCCATAGAGTCGGTGATGCCATCCAACCATCTCATCCTCTGTCATCCCCTTCTCCTCCTGCCTTCAATCTTTCCCACTATCAGGGTCTTTTCCAATGAGTCAGTTCTTCACATCAGGTGGCCTAAGTATTGGAGTTTCAGCTTCAGCATCAGTTCTTCCAATGAATATTCAGGACTTATTTCCTTTACAATGGACTGGTTGGATCTCCTTGCAATCCAAGGGACTCTCAAGAGTCTTCAACACCACAGTTCAAAAGCATCAATTCTTCGGTACTCGGCATTTTTTTCAGTCGAACTCTCACATCCATATATGACTACTGGAAAAACCATAGCCTTGACTAGATGGACCTTTGTTGACAAAGTAATGTCTCTGCTTTTTAATATGCTATCTAGGTTGGTCATAGCTTTTCTTCCAAGGAGCAAGCATCTTTTAATTTCAAGCCTGCAGTCACCATCTGCAGTGATTTTGGAACCCAAAAAAATAAAGTCTCTCATTGTTTCCATTGTTTCCCCATCTATTTGCCATGAAGTGATGGGACCGGATGCCATGATCTTCGTTTTCTGAATGTTGAGTTTTAAGCCAACTTTGTCACTCTCTTCTTTCACTTTCATTAAGAGGCTCTTTAGTTCTTCACTTTCTGCCATAAGGGTGGTGTCATCTGCATATCTAAGGTTGATATTTCTCCTGAAAATCTTGATTCCAGCTTGTGCTTCATCCAGTCTGCCATTTCTCATGATGTACTCTGCATATAAGTTAAATAAGCAGGGGACAATATATAGCCTTGATGTACTCCTTTCCTGATTTGGAACCAGTCTGTTGTTCCATGTCCAGTTCTAACTGTTGCTTCTTGACCTGCATACAGATTTCTCAAGAGGCAGGTCAGGTGGTCTGATATTCCCATCTCCTTAAGAATTTTCCACAGTTTATTGTGATCCACACAGCCAAAGCTTTGGTGTAGTCAATAAAGCAGAAATAGATGTTTTTCTGGAACTCTCTTATTTTTTTGATGATTGAGCAGATGTTGGCAATTTGATCTCTGGTTCCTCTGCCTCTTCTAAATCCAGATTGAACATCTGGAAGTTCTTGGTTCACATACTGCTGAAGCCTGGCTTGGAGAATTTTGAGCATTACTTTGCTAGCATGCGAGATGTGTACAAGTGTGCGGCAATTGACATTGCCTTTCTTTGAGATTTGAATGAAAACAGACCTTTTCCAGTCCTGTGGCCACTGCTGAGTTTTCCAGATTTGCTGGCATATTGATTGCAGTACTTTCACAGCATCATCTTTCAGGATTTGAAATAGCTCAACTGGAATTCCATCACCTCTACTAGCTTTGTTTTTAATGATGTTTCCTAAAGCCCACTTGATTTCACTTTCCAGGATGTCTGGCTCTAGATGAGTGATCACACCATCATGGTTATCTGGGTCATGAAGATCTTTTTTGTATACTACTTCTGTGTATTCTTACCACATCTTCTTAATATCTTCTATTTCTGTTAAGAAAGAAAGTGAAGTTGCTCAGTTGTGTCTAACTCTTTGCGACTCCATGGACTGTAGCCTACCAGGTTCCACCATCCATGGGATTTTCCAGGCAAGAATACTGGAGTGGGTTGCCATTGCCTTCTCCAGGAGATCTTCCTGACCCAGGGATTGAACCCGGGTCTCCCACATGGTAGGCATTGTAGGCAGACACTTTACCTCCTGAGCCACCAGGGAAGATCCACTTCTGTTAGGTCCATACCATTTCTGTCCTTCATTGAGCCCATCTTTGCATGAAATGTTCCCTTGGTATCTCTAATTTTCTTGAAGAGATCTCTAATCTTCCCCATTCCTATCACCTAAGGAATTAAATAAAACTATGCAAGGACTTTCCTGGTGGTCAAGTAGCTAAGACTCCACATTCCCAATTCAGGAGGCCCAGGTTCAATCCCTGGTCAGGGAACTAAATCCCACATGCTCCAATTAAGAGTCTGAATGCCTCAATGAAGATCGAAGATCTGGGTGATGCAACTAAGATCTGGCACAGCCAAATAAATAAATAAATATTAAAAAAAAAAACTATGCAGAAGACATGAGAGGGGACGATAACTCCTGAGTGAACTTCCAGAGACAGTGGTAGCCAAAGGGTTAGTGCAGCTGCCGAGGCTGGGGGATCCTGAGGGTCTTGGATGAAGTGGGTTACCTCTTTGCTGAAAGCCTGTTCTTCCTGCTTGGGAAGATAGAGGGCGCTCATCCAGGGCCCTTTGGGGGATGAAGAGGTCCTTAACCAGGCACTGGGCGATGTGGGAAATATGATCACAGGGTGGGGAGGCTCAGAGGCTGGGCAAGACTAGCTGGATCTTTCAGATGTCAGGTGTGAAGCAAGGAGAGTGAAGTCACAGCCCGTGTTTGCCCAGCTCAGCCAGTTCTGTTTGGCAGGTGGGTGTGGAGGACTGAACGTCCACCGCAGCTGTGAGCACAGGCAGCTGCTCTAGGCACAGGTGGCTCCCACGGCTGCCTCCTCCCAAGGGACAACACCCTGCCCAGAGCCAGCTTTCAGAATGGTGGCTCTCCCCCTCCCCCGACTCCAGGTCTCATGGTGTAATGAAAAAAGCACAACAGAAGGCCAGTTATAAGCTCGGATCTGTTACCTCCTAGCGTGTGACCTTGGGCACTTAGCTTCCTGCACCTGGGTCCTATCGGTGAAAATGGAAAGACCATAACCAGGCTCTCGCTGAGGTGGAGTGAGTCTTAAATGAGAAGCTGCATATTAGAGACACGTGTATGGCTTAGCAGTAAACACAAGTTTGTTATTCTCATAAGGAGATGGGGGCCTCTCCTCCTGCACCCTTTTTCCCGCACCCAAGGCAAGACCTGAGCAGACAAGGGTCACAGTCACAAGCCCCTGCCCACCTTTGCCGCTTCATCTCCACCCTCCCCAACATGTACCACCGTCCAAAGGACCGCCCACTCATAACCTGCCACCCCAAGGATCATGATGGTTTCTTACTGCTTCAGAGGAAGTTCAAGTGCCAGATGAAATGCGGAGGCAACAGATAAAGACACGAAAGAGTTTTGTGAGAACCTTGGGCAAGGATGAGGGCTGAGGACCACCAGGGGACCCAGACTCCCCACCACGTACACACACACACACAACAAGGGCTGGAGAACTTTGTGGAAAGAGAGGGCTTGTGAAGAGGACTTGTAAGCATCCACTTGTTTGGGAGTCCCACCCTAGGGGACACACAGAGGTTGGGCCCATCTTTCCCTCAGTTCAAGAGGGCAGAACTTCCAGGAGTTCCCTAGGAGGAGGCAAACCCTTCACAGTCTGGGGCTGGGGATGGAGGAGGCTGGTACCTGCTCTCAGTGAGTGTCGGAGGGGCTCCCCTCCCATGCTATGCACCAGTTCTCCAGGGTGGAAGAAGCTGAAGAAGGCCTGACAGCAGGGGAAATGCCTGACCACCACCCCTCCGCCCCCCCAGAGCTGGTTGCGGCAAAGGTGTCTGAAAGCTTCCCAAGGACCAGCTCTGCATTGGGCAAGAGGTGGCTGTCCGGGGTTGGAGTTGCCAGAGATGGACTTGCTGGAATCCGGAGGGCTTGGGAAGGGCAGACTAGAGTTGCTTCTGCCTCAGGGAAGGCAGCTACAGACAAAGCTCCCTAGTGGTGGAACTTCCCTTCTGGTCTAGTGGCTAAGACTCCACGCTCTCAATGCAGGGGGCCCAGGTTCAATCCCTGATCAGGGAACTAGATCCCACATGCCGCAACCAAGACCCAGTACAGCCAAATAAATAAATATATATTAAAACAAAACCAAAAACCTCCCTGGTGATGAGTGGATGTGGGGAGGGGGCTCTCCGAAGACCCTACAGAACCGCTAGGAGACAACAAGTCAACTCTAGGCAGCTGCCACCCGAGTCAGTTCCCAGCAGTGAGCGGCAGCTGCGTGCATGCTATCCCACCCCTCTTTCTCCTCCCTTTCTGCAGCCTCTGTCCCAGTGAGGTCAGGGACAACCTGGTGAATATGGGAGGAAGTGAGCTCAAAAGAGAGAGAAAGCTGACCTCAGCTTTGCCTGGCCAACCCCCAGCACAAAGATGAAAGGCTAAAATGTATCTGAGCAGCACGCACATTCTGATGTCAGCGTGTGAAATGAATCTACAGCTTTACATTTCCTCAGAGTGACCAGAAAAGTCCTGAGACTTTTCATCCAGATGCCCCGGGGATGTGGGAGAAAACACAAAGCTGCTTTGTGACGACACCCCAGGAATGTGCTTATTCAACACAGCGATGTACTAATTAGATGTCTGTTGAGCTCTGCTGAGCTCTGTGGCAAGCCCTAACCAAGCACTTTGCTTTTATTCACGGAAGGCTTACAACAGCCATCTCATGTATTATCCCCAGGTTACTGAGGAGGAAACTGAGGCATGGAGAATTTAGGCAACTTGCCCCAAATTCGCAGAAGTTGGGTTCATCTTTTAAGCCATATTCCTTCCTGGGCTACCTTTGATCTCTCCAGGATCCCAAAGCAACTCACTTTTCACTCTAAATTGCTTGTTTAGGGCTCAAGTCTTCAATTACAGTGATCTTTTTTATTTTAAGATTTTTTTTTTTAATGTGGACCTTTATTTTCTTCAAGTGAAAGTCACTCAGTCGTGTCCGACTGTCTGTGACCCCATGGACTATACAGTCCATGAAATTCTCTGGGCCAGAATACTGGAGTGGGTAGCCTTTCCCTTCTCCAGGGAATCTTCCCAACCCAGGGATCGAACCCAGGTCTCCCGCACTGCAGGCAGTCTTTACCAGCTGAGCCACAAGGGAAACCCATTTTCTTCAAAGTCTTTATCAAATTTGTTACCATATTGCTTCTGGTTTATGCTTTTGTTGGAGGTTTTTTTTTTTTTTTTTTTTGCCTCAAGGCATGTGGGATCCCAGTTCCCTGATCAGGGATTGAACCCACACCCTCTGCACCAAAAGTTCCCAGCCACTGGACCACCTAGGAAGTCCCAGCACTGATCTCCACTGAGGCAAGAGCTAGATGGTTTTCATTTTGGTGGTATGTGTGCTGTGCACGTGCTCAGTCACTCAGTCAGACACATTGCAACCCCATGGACTGAAGCCTACCAGGTTCCTCTGTCCATGGAATTTCCCAGGCAAGAATTCTGGAGCAGGTTGCCATTTCCTTCTCCAGGAGATCTTCCTGACCCAGAGATCAAGCCCACTTCTCTTGAGTCTCCTGCATCAGTGGATGTGCTCTTTACCACTGCACCACCTTGGAAGCCCTCATTTTTTGTAGGGCAGGACCAAAAGTCGGAACATCCTGTCTCAGCTCAAGCCTGTCCCGTCTCCACTGAAGACAGCCCTGGGACCCCATGCGTGTGCTTTGCCTCTGCCCAGCTGGCCCTTTGGGTTTTTGTAACCACGAGCTGAGAGCAGGAACAGGGTCAAACAGAAGCCGCCTGAGGGCCGAGCAGAGAAGAGTCTTTCGGGGAGTTAGAGAGAGACATGGGATACTTGTGGGGTGAAAAGAAAGTGGAGAAGAGACAACGCGGGTGTTTTCAGATAAGGGCCAGAATCCCACCTAGGGATGTTCATGAATCACACACACACATATTTGCTTGAAATTACATTTTTGGTGGCTGGACTGTGGCCTTTGTTGCTGTGGTTTGTTTTTCTTTGTTGGTTTCCAACTCTGCTCTGAGGCTAAACTGTTTCTTGGCGCTCAGTCGTGTCCGACTCTTTGCGACCCCATGGACTATAGCCCACCAGGCTCCTCCGTCCATGGGATTCTCCAGGCAAGAATACTGGAGTGGGTTGCCATTTCCTTCTCCATCCCAATCTACAGAAGAGCTATATTTTTAGACTCTAGTCTTTGGCTTCCCAGGTGGCTCAGTGGTCAAGAATCCACCTGCAAATGCAGGAGACGTAGAAAACACAGGCTTGATCCCTGGGTCAGGAAGGTCCTCTGGAGAAGGAAGTAGCTTCCCACTCCAGTATTCTTGCCTGAAAAACTCTATGGACAGAGGAGCCTGGCAGGCCACAGTCCATGGGGTCACAAAGAGTCGGACATGACTGAGCATGCACGAGGGGTGGGGGAAGAGTCTCTGACACATAATAGATGTTTGAGAAATGATAGCCACACTGAATTTCAATTAATTTGCCAAGCATCCTGTTACTTATACCCGGATGCCTGCATCTGAGGTTGAATGGGTGCTGGAGGAGGAGCTAGCAAAACAGCCACAGAAAGCACTGAGGGGCAGACTACGGGCAACCTGACTTCAGCAAAAATCCCCAAAACCAAATGGCATCTAGTTCACGGTTGTGGGGGAGCAGCTGACAAGAGCCTGGGCTAGTGCTCAGAATATTAGAACTTGAGCAGAGTGGCTGAATGCAAGGTACCCCCAGCCCCCAGACCCAGAATTCAGATGAACAGTCATTGGGGCGATGAGTCAGAGGTACAGGCGGGACTTTTCACCTCGCACGATCCTGGGTGATCTGTCACCCGGAGTCGGCCAGAGAATGTCTTTTCAGCTCTTTATGATTAACTTCTATTTACCATTTTCTATTTTTAGGTGACCTTTGACAAGACCCACTCTTTGAAATAGTCTGGCCAAAGGATTTCAAGAGGTCAACATCTTGTGTTGGGTATTTTATAAAAGGGCCCTTCTTTTCTACATGTGGAGCCCAGCTGGGTGGAGGTATTTTGCTACAGAAGCCAGCCCTGAAATATCCATGTAACACATAATCAATTCAAGGCTGGTCCTCGCCTTTCTCACACTTCCTTAGGGGGATTTCTTGGACACGGAGGAGCAGAGGAGGCTTCAAGAAGGGTCAACGCCTTTTCTACCGGGAACTCAGCACAAAGTCTTGAATGTAAAACAAGAGAATTTCTCTTTAGTTGGCTCATTGTGGTCTCAAGAAGAAATAGGTACTAGCCAGGAATCTCTAAAATCTCTGATGAGGACCAGAACTGGCATCCTCAGATAGCTTCAGCTTTGTGGATGTTCAGCGAGGCTTTGAAAATAACTCCTAAAAAGGTTCAGACCACAAGGATGTCATTGACCTTAAATTCACCCTGTCACATTACCAGAGCTTCCCAGGAGGTGCAATGGTAAAGAATCCATCTGCCAATGCAGGAGACATAAGAGATGTGGGTTTGATCCCTGGGTAGGGAAGATCTCCTGGAGGAGGAAATGGAAACCCACTCCAGTTTTCTTGCCTGGAGAATGCCATGGACAGAGGAGCCTGGTGAGCTACAGTCCAGGGATTGCAAAGAGTCAGACAAAACTGAGCACCACCACCACCACCACATTAGACTTCCCTGATGATCCAGGGGAGACTCCATGCCCCCAGTGCAGGGAGCTGAGGTTCGATCCCTGATCAGGGAACTAGATCCCACATGCCACAACTAAGAGTTCCCATACTGTAACTAACATCTGGCACAGCCAGATTAAAGTTTTTTTTTTTTTAAAAAAGATGAACTAGATAAGAAGACGGCTTCTCTGGTGGCTCAGTGTAAAGAATCCGCCTGCTGATGCAGACACTGCAGGAGATAAGGGTTTGATCCCTGGGTCCGGAAGATCCCCTGAGGAGGAAATGGCAACCTACCCCATTATTCCTGCTGGGGATAATGCCCAGGGACAGTGGAGCGTGGCAGGCTACAGTTCGTGGGGGTCAGAAAGCGACTGGGCACACAAAGAGAAGAAATGAGACCTGAGACTTCCCCAGCCACTTGAGAAGAATGGTTCTTCTCTGCACATTTTCAAGAATCCCAGGACAGCAGGCGACCCTACTTCTTATAGCTAAGCTAGCAAAGGGCTCTTTGCAAACACAAACACCAGAGAAATATTGTGAACAGATGAACAGACACTTCACTGCCTTTCGTCACAATGGTTTTAAATATTCAACACAGATAATAAGAAACAGGGACTTTGTTTTCCAGCTTGATGTCATTTCAGTAAAAGTTTCCTGTCTACACTTCTACTGAATATGGTTCTTTTTAAAAATATTTATATGTATGTATTTGGCTGCACTGGGTCTTAGTTTTGGCACACAGGATCTCTCTTGTTTTTACTTTTTAGCCGCAGCCTGCAGGATCTTTAGCGGTGGCATGTGGACTCTTAGTTGCAGCCTGTGGTATCTAGTTCCCTACCAAGATGGAACCCAGGCCCCTAGCTACTGGACCACGAAGGAAGTCCCGATATGCTTCTTTTTGATGCAAAATGGTACATTTTGAGGCAGAGATTACATACCTACCTGCTGAGAGGGATATTTATACATTACGGCATCCATCCCATGCCTGCGAAGAGCTTCAGGTCACCTTAAGGGGAACCATCATCCCCTCTGAGAATCCATCTGGGGTGTCTTCTTAGTTATAGAAGATACCATAAAGGATATAGAGGCAGAAATCATATGCAGCCCAGAAGGAACGGGACAGTGGGACCATCTGTGGTCAGACACAAGGCTCTGAACAACACATACCAGAGGATACAGCCAGCAGTTCTCTAGGGACACACTAGGCCAAAATTCAAGTTTCAAAACAGCAAGCAGAATGGCAAGTATGGTAGCATGCTTCAAGATGGTGCTCAGCAGGAAAGCTGGGGAAGGACGTAGGCCCCCTCAGCACAAAGAAAGGCAGCTGTCAGGCTGCTGGCATGCTAATCCCCCCAGGACCCAGCCACTTTGCACAGCTGCCTTGCTTGGGGACCACAGGTGAATACACCGAAGAAGGTAACAGCTCAGTGGGGCTGTCATCTTTCAAATAACCACTGGAGACTGGGTAAGGACCAGCTGGGAACCATCTGAGCAGAGGGTGGAGCTAGGCAGGAATTGTCTCCAGCAGTGGCGCTGGTGTGGCAGTAGTGATCAACTGTGGGAATGGTCTGATCAGGCTCACTTTCTGCCCACTCAGCCTACAGAGGCAGGTCTGGATCCTTTCAGCCTTTTTAAATAAAGGCCTGGGAAGTCCTGGCCAGAGCAACTAAGCAAGAAATATAAGTAAGGCACCAAATTGGAACAGGAAGAAGTACAGCTGTTACTATTTGCTGATGACATGAAAACTGTTTCTATTTGCTGATGACATGATTTTATATGTAGAAAACCTTAAAGACTCCACCAAAAAAAAACCGATTAGGAATAGTAAACAAATACAGTAAAGTTTCAGGGTACAAAATTAATATACAAAAATCTGTTGCATTTCTAATAATGAACTAGCAGAGAGCAAAATTAAGAAAATAATACAATTTACAAATGCAACAAAAAGAATAAAGTACCTAAGAATAAATTTAACCAAGGAGGTGAAAGATTTGTACGCTGAAAACTGTAAAACATTGTTGAAATAAACTGAAGATACAAGGAAATGGAAAGATATTCTCTGCTCATGGATTGGAAGAATTAATATTGTTAAAATGTTCGTGTTACCTAAAGCAATCTACAGATTTAATACAATTCCTATCAAAATACCAATGACATTTTTCACAGAAATAGGACAAAAAAAAAATCCTAAAATAAATATGGACCCACAAAAGACTCCAGATAGCCAAACAACCTTGAGAAAAAGAACAAAGCAGGCGGTGTCACATTCCCTGATTTAAATCATATTACAAATCTATAGTAATCAAAATAACATGGCATAGGCAGGAAAAGAAAAGAAAAACAGGCATATCATCAATGTAACAGAATTGAAAGCCCAGAAATAAACCCACTCATATACGAACAAAGGAACAAAGAAATCACAATGGAAAAAGAATAGTCTCCTCAATAAATGATGTTGAAAAAGTGTACAGACACATGCAAAAAAAAAATTTAAACTAGATCACTATCTCACAACAGCCACAAAAATAAACTACCTCACACTGGAATATTACTCAGCCCTAAAAAAAAATTAATTCTTGCCACTTGCAACAATGCCGATGAACCTCACGGATTATTGTGCTAAATGAAATAAGTCAGGCAGAGAAAGACAAATATTTTATGATTTCACTCATGTGTAGAATCTAAAAATAAACAAGCGAAAACAAAATAAATGAACAAGTCACACCAACCAAAAACAAACACGTAGAGGAAGGGAGACTGAGGTCAATGGCTTAAAGGAGTCAGCTATATGACGACAGATGGAAACTAAACCTTTGATGGCGAGCACGCTGTGGTGTATGCAGAAGCGGAAATATAACATTGTACGTGTAAAACTTACGCTATGAACCATTATACACAAACAAATAAGACCCTGGGGTCTTTGACCCTGGCCCCAGGCTTGTGCAGCAACTCCTATCAGTTTCATTCACTTCCATCTCTTTCACAGTTGCCATGTGGTAAGCATGTGAATGGTTTTTAGCTGTAGTGATTTTAGGGGTTGTTGGTACTGAATTTCTCACGTCTCCGTAAGAATCAGGACTGCCATCAAATGGCCCCATTTTTAATTTTTTTCTTAATATTTATTTTACTTATTTATTTGGCTTTGCCAGGCCTTGGTTGTGGCACTCAAGATCTTTGATATTCATTGCAGTGTGAGGGATCTTGAGTTAGGGCATGTGAACTCTTAATCACCGCACGTGGGATCTAGCTCCCTGACCAGGGATTGAACATGGGTCCTCTGCTTTGGGTGCTCTGAGTCTTAGCCATGGGACTACCAGGGAAGTCCGTAGGCCCCATTTTTAGAGAGGGTCTTCCAGTAGTTTCTCTGGGCAGCCAGCAGCAACAGGACACGTACTGCTGGTTAAAGACAGTTCCTCCCCGGCTGGATGGCCAAGGACCCAGAGTCCCCAGAACCCACGGGCTGCTAGCATATCAGACCCCCTCTCTTCAGCCTGATGACCCACCTAACACGGCCTTATGTGGTGAGAAACTTTGACCCTGAACCTGCCCTTTGGCTGGAAGCTCTCATCTGTCTTTCCACTGGGTCTCAGACGCCACGGCAGCTCTCGCATCTTCCTTGTATGTTGTGTGTCTGTCCTCTCAGTGCAATGAAAGCTGCTCCTGGTTCACTCGGGGGACCAGGAGTCAGGTTTCAATCAGATAAGCATGAAGACAAATGTCACATACCTTTTCTCCCTAAAGCAGCACAAAGCAGCCTAAGTAGAGTGGGTGGCGCTGACCTTTGGTGAAACTTCTTAGTCATGCGGGGAGGCCACTTACAGGTGAGTTTGATGTGGGGCGAAGGAAACGGAAAGCTGTTTGAAGGAAGACATAGGTCAGGCTCTATGGCTTACCTCCCAGCCTCAGGTCATAGACCCACTGCTTTCCACTCCATCTCGGTAAGTCTGGTCCTTAACTCAAAACCACAAACCTGTGCGCATACCAGGTACGCTGGCTGTCCGCAAGAGACCATGAATAAATATGAAAATATTCTGACCTCGCCATCTGCCTTAGCCAGGATTCCCCAGAAAGCAAGAGTCCGTGGCAGAGAGGGCTCAGATGCTTCAAAACTTTGGTTCACGGACCTGTGGATGTAGGAGGGTGGGACAAAGAGGAGCACTGATGTACATACAAGACCATGTAAAAAACGGATAGCTAGTGGGAAGCTGCTGAGAGTTCAGCTCAGGGCTCTGCGATGGCCTAGAGGGGTGGGATGAGAGAGAGGCTGAAGACACATAGCTAGATGATTTACTTTGTTGTACAGCATAAGCCAACACAATGTTGAAAGTGATTATACTCAAATAAAAACATCAATTAATTAAAAGTAAATAAGAATTTCTAAAAATGAAAAACTTTGTTAGGGAATATAATCCCCTAAGGATTACAGGAAGTGAGATCAAGGGAGACGGGGGAGGATCAAGTCAAGGATACCGGTCACGGAACTGCCTCCCTTCACTTAACACAAATGCTGGCATTCATTCACGTATCAATATATTTCTTTAATACTCATCAGTATTATCCAAAAAGCTATAGAATTGGTCCTTGTCCTCGCAGAGAAATCATCGCAATAGCATCTAAAGTCTGCCCGTGTTAGCGTGGGGAGGGGGAGAGTTGATTCATCAGTTCTCGCCTCCCTCTGGTTGAAGCTGCATCCCACAGGACAGGGACTCCCCTGTACTTTCAGCTTGCACGTGTGTGGGCACCAGGCAGGTCTCATGGAGACATCAACAGAGGTGTCCTGTCAAGGGGAGGGAGTGGCGAGTGGGGAGAGGTGAGAGGTGGCCAGTGTGTGATAGGCAAGCACTGCTGGACCCATCTGACGTCCGCTGGAGCCCGTATGCCGTGGCACTGGGACAAGAGACAGGTAAAGCCAAGGAAACCTGAAACTCCAGCCACAGGAAGAGTTAGAAGGAGGGGGGTTGTAGCAATTGTCTGCAACTCCACATTGGGACCTCTAGAGCCCAGTGTCTCAGTAGCAGCCAGGGCCAGGCCAAAGAACCCAGACTGTCCTAAAGAGACGCAAGTGACAGCCAGCACATACCACCTCTGGGAAGTGATCAGGATTTCACAGGGCTCCAGGGTCCCCCAGAAACATCTTATACTGTGATTCATCCTTCACCATTTTGGAATCCAGCAAAATGACAGCCCCTCTCCTCCCTTGGAGCCAGTCAACGAGGAAGCCTCACAAGTTTGCAGCCCAGTTCAAGTCCCAGGTCTGCCACCTACTGGCTTTGTGACCTATAAGATTCCTAAACTCTCCAGCCTCAGTTTCTTCATCTGTCAAAGGGGAAATTGTGACAGCCAGTGAGATCATTCAATGGCATGTTTAGCCTGTTGCCTGGCACATGATTAAAAAAAAAAAAGTACTAGTTGCTCGGTCATGTCCAACTCTTTCTGACCCCATGGACTGTGTAACCCATGAGGTTCTTCTATCTGTGGAATTCTCCAGGCAAAAATACTGGAGTGGATAGCCAGTCCGTTCGCTAGGGGATCTACCAGGGACTCCAGCATTGCAGGCAGATTTTTTTTCTGTCTCAGCCACCAGCATACAATAAATTGCCCCTAAATAGAAGCTACTGTGGTTATAAGGCCACCAAACTCTGTGTGCCCCCAGGAGTATTATGTTTCTCTGGGGAAAACTAAGATAGTATGACACTCTGAAAGGGCTCTAAAGCCTTAAATATATCAACAACTGCTGCTATTTTAACATCCCTGGGAGCAAAGAGAAATCTTGGCAGCAGCCAAATGGCCTAAAAGATAAATAAAATCAAGTAGTAAAATTAGCATCTCATTTTCCCGTCTTCACTCCAGGACGCAAGTGCTCCCCAGTCCCCCAAGAGTGAGTCAGTTCAGGCAGAAGAGAAATGAATCCATCCTGAAAGAATCTGTTCTTCTTGCCCTGCTAACCTTTCTCTTTCAGACTCAGTGTTTTGGTCTCAAGGAGGATGCTTGTGAATGACTAGGCTTACGAAAATGGTCCTGTGTGCTTCAGTTTCCATAAGCACATGCACTCTACTCTAAATGCTCCCACTTCACTCTGCTTTCTGAGGGCTTGAGGTTCTTCTTAGCGCCTGTTTCCTAGCACCAGTGATGGACCTGTCTATCACTGATCAAACTTCAACACTTCATTAGGCCCCCAAATGTCTACAGAGTCCCACATTTGTGCCAGGCCTTGGGGATAAAAAGGGGAGTCTCTAGGGAAAGACTGCTTAGACGGGGAAACACATCACAAAACAGGTGAGCACAGAGGTTCAAGCATTTGTTCAACAGATACTGCTGAGCCCAGATGATGTGCCAAAAGCTATAGACTTGCTGCCTGCCCTTCAGAAACATGCGATCTAGGGGAGAGGGCCAACACAAGGAGACCAACAGTGTGAAAGGTGGAGTACTCCAATACGCCCTTTCTAGGTAAGTCCAGGAGTCTGTACCAAGATGCAGCGCAATTGAAGCCACTCTGTACTGAATTTCCGGACACACCTCAGTCTTCCTGTCCCTGGGTATCCTCCAAAACACTCCTCTCTCATCAATGACACTTTTATGTTTATCAAATAGGGCACAGATTTTCTTAAGGGTTGATAAGCATTCCCCTACAAGATTCTTTCCTGTCTAGCTAAAAGCCACTATTGAATTACCAAGATATCTCAGTCCCCAGGATCATAAGGTCTGGAGAAAGGGGTGAGTTTCTCCCACCCCACAGAAAGCCTGCCTAGCAAATTTCCTATTTCCGGTCCCCACACTGCCTCTTTCCAGGTGATGACAGTGGCAAAGTCCACTTGGTTCAGGGAACATCCCTCTCTCGATGCCAAGGCTGTATCCATCTAATATTCATGGAGTCTTTGAAGTGTGTCTCTGCTTCCTAAACTAGCAAAAATTACCGAAAGAATGGACAGCTCTTTTCTTAATTCTATCAATGTTTGTTGCTATACAATATACCTCGAGAAAATTGCACAAATTCTAAGGCATGTCTGGATGAATTATCTCCAAGGAACACCTCCCTCCCAAGGCAACTATCGTGCTCAACAGCTATGTTTTCCACTGTATTACTACGTTTTATTTATTTATGTTTATTTTTATGTATTTGTTTCCTTGGATGTGCCAGCTCTTAGTCTGCAGCATGTTGGATCCAGTCCCCTGACCAGGGATCGAATCCGGGGCCCCTGCGTGGGAAGCTCGGAATCTTAGTCACTGGACTACAGGGAATTCCCTCCATTTCTTATTCATTCATTTATTTTGGAGTATAATTGCTTCCATTTTATTATGTTTTGAAGTCTAGATTATTCTGAGACGCAGAGGAAAGCCAGTGCACATTTGCCAAACGCAGTCCAGCATTTGCATTGCCCTCTCTCCAGCATGGGGCCAAGGTGACGCCAGCATCCTCTTCCTGTGGGCTTCAGCTCTCAGCTCTTTGTGGTCTGCAAGCAGCTGAGCCAGACCTAACACACTCAACTCCACAGCACATGGTCTGCAGGCACTGCACCGGGTAGGTCTGTCCCAAAGGAAATATGGGTTGCAGAGATACACCCCTCCCCACCTATACAAAGATAGCCTTTATATCTGTTATTGTTGCTGTTGTTGTGTGTGCACGTGTGTGTGTTGGCCTCACTGAGCAGGGATCCTAGTTCCCTGCCCAGGGATTGAACCCAGCCCTGGCAGTGAAAACACTAAGTCCTAACCACTGGACCACTAGGGAATTCCCACAGCCTTTATATTGTTACAAAGAGCAGCAACTAACTGTTGGCATCTCTGACTTCTCAATTCAATGGCCCATTCGGGTGGATCTCCCTAAAAAAAGGAATGCGTGCTGGCTCAGTCGTGTCTGACCCTTCGTGACCCCATGGACTGGAGCCCACCAGGCTCCTCTGTTCATGGAATTCTCCAGGCAAGAATACTGCAGTGGGTTGCCATTTCCTTCTCCAGGGGATCTTCCTGACCCAGGGATCAAACTCACATCTCCTGTGTCTCCTGCATTGGTAGGCAGATTCTTTACCACCTGGGAAGCTCAAAAAAGGAATGGTTTCCATCAAAGGTATATTCAAGACCTTGCCTCATGCATGATTGAAAACGGCTGAGAGTGCTGAAATGCTCTTCCCGCCCCTCCACCCCCCCCCCCCCCCCCCCGCCGCCCCGATCTCAAAAAGGTTGCAAAGACCTACTATTAAATCCCACTTTCCCCCAGAGGGCTCTGAAGGAAAGAAACTTCTCTCCAGCACGTAGCCAAAGACAGGGATCTTCACTAGGAGATGAGAGCAACAGAAAAGCCATTTCACTGGACCATGGGACAAGCTGCCATATCCACACACACATTCTCCCCTTCAAGATCAGCTCTGGGACTTCCTGGTGGTCCACTGGCTAAGACTCCAGGCTCCAAATGCAGGGGGCCCAGGTTTGATCCCTAGTCAGGGAACAAGTTCCCACAGGCTGCAACTAAGAGTTCCCATGACACAGCTAAACAGCCTACTTGCCACAACGAAGGTCAAAGATCCTGCATGCTGCAGCTAAGACCCAGTGCTGCCACATAAATAAATCAATGTATTATATACACATATAGACAGATAGATCAGATCAAGCTCCATCTCTGCTCAGCCTTTTGTGCCCACTCCAGGGGCCGCATCTGGTACATGTCATCTACTTTCTCACATGCCAAACCATCACACTTGCTCTGGTACCTAATGGACATGTAGGGCTCAGACAAAATAATTCACACCAACGACATGCTAAACATCAACTTGGTGTCAGACATGGGCTTAGGAGCTAGGAATGCCAAAGAAAATATGCCTGGAACAGCTAACTGACCAAATCAAGGGAGAATATCATTAACAAACGCAAAACAAACAAACAAAAAAGCTTTAAAATGGTCACTCTCTCCCATTTACATCTCACCTGAAATCCTAATCTTCAATTTGCAAGTTTATAATTCTCTCCAGTGGTAACTAGTTGCAGCGTCAGGAACAAAGGATGATAACTCTAGCTGAGGAATAAGCAGTAGAAGGAAAGACCCTGACTCCCTGTCAGTGTTTCTGGCAAATTCGTTTTCAAAGGCGCAAAATAGACCGTTCACTTTACCCTCACGTTTGATAATAACAGGAATGCCTAACATCTCTTGGGTCTCTTGGTGAGTACTCTGCTGCGTACATCTTCATATACGTGATCCTGATAGCAAGATGCCTTTCTACATCTTAAAGCCTATATCCTCTGCTCTCAGTGCATCCAGAAAAAAAGACAGTCCCTCTCCCCACAATTTACAGACATTCTGGAATTTCATCTCCCCTGCTTCCAACTGGCCAGTGTCCATTGCTGAACCAACCGTGTATAGAGCGACATTCCCACACCTGAAGTCAGCTCCACCCAAACCACAGGGACAGTAAGTGCAGGAGAGTGAGTGTCTCACAATCAGAATGCTAATACCAGAGGGAGGTGGACAGGAAACAGGAGATGTCTACTGAAGAGTGAAATCCACAGCCTAGCCCAGTTCTCCTCCAGTTACATGCTCAGTCCCTTCAGTCCTGTCCGACTCTCTGTGACCCCGTGGACCATGGCCTGCCAGGCTCCTCTGTCCATGGGATTCTCCAGGCAAGAATACTGGAGTGGCTTGCCAGTTCCTTCTCCAGTGATAAAGTATGAAGTGAATGAAGTGAAGTCTCTCAGTCATGTCCGACTCTTTGCGACCCCATGGACTGTAGCCCACCAGGCCCCTCCGTCCATGGGATTTTCCAGGCAAGAGTACTAGAGTGGGTTGCCAGTTCCTTCTCCACCCAACCAGTTACAACAGAGGTTAAAACAAAGTCATCATATGATACAAACTAAGAAGCCCCCAGACTCACAGCCCTGTCTCCCATCCTCTGTGAAGTTTGGCTTTGCAGCCAATACAATCTCGAACAGACCTGAACATTCATCTTAAATAAATAAAGACACAGTTTGATGTAGCAGAACAGGGATTCTCAACTTCTGCGTTATTGATGTTTGGGGCTGGATGCTTCTTCGTTGTGAGAGGTCTGTTCGGGGTGTTGTAGGATGTTGAGCAGCCTCCTCCATCCTAGTCTCTACCCACTAGATCCTGTCCCCGCCCTAACCCCAGTGGTAAAACTAAAAATGTCTTCAGATGTTGCTAAATGTTTCCGGGGGGGGCAAAATCAGCCTCCCAGTTATGAATCTCCATGTTAGAAGGCAAGAGAACAGAAAAGAAGAGTTTTCAACACATCAGGAAGGACAAACCCAAGTTACCTGGTCCATCTGGGTCTCTCTGCGGCCTTGAGGCCTGCCCAGTTGGAATCCTGGGTGGGAAAATTGGGTTACTGGACACTAGGTGCCAGAGACAGAGATCTTCCAGTCCTCTTTTAAAACTGCTCAGGGCTTGTCTCAGAGGTATCAGGGTCTCCCCTCTGATTTAAGTGTTATGGTCACAAATCTTACCCCTTACCGAGTGCTTACTGCATGCAAGTCACCACTGGATCCACTTGTATGTATTTTCTTACTTTATTACTACATCAGCATTCCAGTACAGATGTTAGCTTCATTTCACAGAGGAGGAAACTGAAGCCCTGAGAAGCTGCTGCTAAGTCACTTCAGTTGTGTCCGACTCTGTGCGATCCCATAGATGGCAGCCCACCAGGCTCCCCCATCCCTGGGATTCTCCAGGCAAGAACACTGGAGTGGGTTGCCATTTCCTTCTCCAATGCATAAAAGTGAAAAGTGAAAGTGAAGTTGCTTAGTCGTGTCCAACTCTTCGCGACTCATGGACTGCAGCCTCCTCCGTCCATGGGATTTTCCAGGCAAGAGTACTGGAGTGGGGTGCCATTGCCTTCTCCTCTGAGAAGTTAGCTACCCCCAAATCACACTTGGGCTTCCCTGGTGGCTCAAATGATAAAGTGTCTGCCTGTAATGCAGGAGACCTGGGTTCAATCCCTGGGTCGGGAAGATCCCTTGGAGAAGAAAATGGCAACCTACTCCAGTACTCTTGCCTGGAAAATTCCACAGATGGAGGAGCCTGGTAGGCTATAGTCCATGGGGTCGCAAAGAGTCAGACACAACTGAGCAACTTCACTGGTTCACTGATTCAAATCACACTCAGTAAATGCTAAAGCTGGGATGTAAAACTGTCTTGCAGAGTTTAGAGTTCCCACACTCTGCAGCCTCCCTGCATGTCCACTTGTCAACTGGGGTCCTGCTGCTCACCACTCAAAGACCAATAAAAAGGCAAGGTTGGTGGAAAGGAAAGTGTGCTTATTTTGGATGGTGGCAGACGGGGGGGGGCGGAGGGGGGGGACACCTGTCCAAAGGCCAGCAATCAGTGGGCGAGAGCTTTTATACATGGAGGAAAGGGTTACCTACAAAAACAGCACAGTCAGCTTCGATCGTCATCTTGAAATTAGTTACGCAGTGGTTTGATCAACGTCATCTTGATTGTTTTCAGTACAGTTAGTCTTTAGTTCCAGGGTTGGTTGGTTCTCGTTTCTTTGAGGCCAGTTCTCAGCACTGTGGCAGCTTATATCGTGGCTACAGTCTAGTCATCACGTAGTTAACTTCTTCCACCTGGTGGGAGCTTCAGTGTCTACAAGACCTCTCACAGGAAAGGGCTCAGAATATAATCTGTGACCCTCAAGGAGGAACTAAACCTCCTTGACGTTGCTTCATAACTAAACTATTACTGTTTGGTTCTCTGACCATTTTTCTTGGTTTCTGCATTTTCTCACTTCTCTGATTAAACTTACTCTTTGGCTAAAGTTTTCCTGTAGACAAAAGGCAGGTCGAGAACGTGGGGGCAAGGATCACATGGCCCTGCTCCATTTCACACTCAGGTGGCTTTCTAGTCAAGCTCACCATTTCTATTGCAGTTTCTCTTTTCTTGGAGATTTGTTTTGTCTCCTTTTCCCTGAGATCTTGGTTTCTGCTTTGAAGGTTTGGTGTTTGTTGTTGTTGTTGTTGTTGCTGTTTTGGATATATTTGGCTGTTATTTTTGGCTGCATCGGGTCTTAGTTGAGGCACAAAAGATTTTTCTTGAGACATGCAGGTTTAGTTGTCCTGCAGCATGTTGAACCTTAGTTCCCTCACCAGGGATCGAACCCACATCCCCTGCATTAGAAAGCAGACTCCTAACCACTGGACCACCAGGGACACCCCTACTTTTAGAATTTAACTGCTTCACTTCTACAGATTTAACGGAACAAAGGAACTGAATAAAGGAACTGAATGACCATACTTCACTATTCTCTTGGATATTTGGTTATTTTAGAGATTGGTTTCCTTACTTAACTCTGTTATCATTTTAAAGATCAGAGTATGATGAAGGGGCCTCTATCTGGGACTCAGAAGACCTGGGTTTTCCTTTTGGCCCTGCTCCAAACTCGCTGTGTGACCTCAGGAAAATGCTTTGACATCTCTGAGTCTCAAATTGAAGGGCTAGATTTTTTCGTCTACGAGGACTCTTCTAGCAGTTCGATAAAGGCTCTAAATCTAAAATTAATTCCATGGCCAAACAGAAAGTCTGAAATATTTAGAATAGGTTTCAAATGTTAATAAGTAGCAAGTGCTACTTCTCAGCAGTCAAGAGCCCCGCTGTGTGGAATAACAGCTCATGGCTGACTTCAGCATGTTCCACGAGGGCAGAGAAGCGGGCAGGCCTGTGTCACCTGAGTCTTGATAGAAAAGATAGTTTAAAATGCATGCCTGGACTGAAGGGGGACACCTAGCGATTCAGTGATGGCTCTCAAATGGCTGCACTGCATGGTGATGGTGAGACAAGAGGTGGGGCCCCGAGTGAGGTCCAGCGGAGGATAGATGTAAATGGAGCGCTACGCTCAGAGGCCCTGAGTATGACCACGGGGCAGAGATGCTGCCTCCAAGCATGAAGCGAGCACAGCTCATTCAGCAGGAGAAGCGGGGCAAGCACAGTGCTTCTCACAGCACCAGCGCACCAGGCCAAGCCTCCCGCCTTCTGTCTCCCAGGCTGCTGGCTGCCCAGGAAACAATAGCATTGTGGTCAAAAAGGGGAGGCCCAGGGCTGCAAGGGGGGCCCTGCAGAGACGACAGAGTGGCCTGAAGCCCTTCCAGGAGCCAAAGACCTCTGAGGCCAGGAGGGACCAACCGCCTTCCTCCCTTCCTCTTAACCTCCCATCCCAAACTCAGCTGCGATCAAACTGCACTTTCAGTTGAGTCCTCAGAGAACGTTGCTAATGGATCCTCACAGCCAAAGAATTAGAAATCCAGGAGCCAGGGGAACACACCTCAGCTTCCTAGTAAAGGTGGTCTGAGGGCTTAAGAAGATCTCCACGGAGTGGCTAAGGAAAGGAAGCCCTCCCTGTCTCTGCCCACACCAGGGGCCAGGGGCCAGGGGCCAGTGGCCAGGTATCGTGTAGAAGGCAGCTGGGGGGACAACTCAGAGATGCTGAGAAGTCTTACCCAGGGCCTCCCCTGGCTCCTCAAGTCCCGGGCAGATCCAGAGGCCAAGCAGGTAAGGACAAGCTTCTGCTCTGGTCCTGTGCACAGCTGTGGAGACGAGGGCACGGTTCAGAGAAGGATTTAGCACAAGAGGAAGGGAACAAGGATTGTTAGAGAGCTGCAGGCTGGGAAAGGGATCTGGCAGACCCTGGTCACCTAGGTTGGGAAGTGGACACATCCAGCCAGAGGTAGACAGAGGGCTTGGTGCTCAGGGATCATGCATTTGGGGTCATCAAGGAGCAGGAATGGGTTGACACTTGGAGGCTGGACAAATATGCATAGCAGAAGTGAGTAGAGCAAGAAGATGGGTAACACAAAACTTCGCTTTGGGATGTCCTTTGGGACTTCCAGGGGTTAAGACTGCACTTTCACTGCAGGGAGCATGGGTTCCATCCCTGGTTGGGAACTAAGATCCCACATGCTGCACAGTACTGCCAAAAAATTAACAGAATAAAATAAAATGGCCACTGTTGAGAGGCTGTGTTTCCTGGGTCAGGTCACTTCTGAGTTCTTAGGAAGTACAATGGTGATGATCACCACACATAAACTTTGCAAAGTCACAATTTTAAAAAGCAGTCTTTAGGGCCTTCCCCTCTGCTGGTCCAGGAACTAAGACCCCAAGCTCCAATGCAGGCAGCCCACATTTGATCCCTGGTCAGAGAACTAGGTCCCACATGCTGAAACTGACTATCTTATGTGTTGCAACTAAGACACCAGCACAGTTAAATAAATATGTTTTCTTTTAGAAGTAGTCAGCAGACCTCCTCAGTGTCTTCCACACTCTTATGGATAGCTGTGCTGAAATAGCTTCCTCAGCTACTTCAGGCCAAATGGACACCTCCTCCATCCACAGCACATGGGCCTCCTCCCTTTTACCCAGAGAAAGTAGGACCTTCGGCAGCTCAGTTTTACTTGTACCTAAGTAAATAGCACATGGATGGCACTCAGGAACTATTTAATGAATAAATGAATCATTGAATCATCAGTCTTTGGAGTAAGTTGTAGACTCCCTTTAGAAAAATCATTTCTAAATCCAAAGCCCCTGTACCAGTGTGTAACACACAGTAAGTGCTAAATAAATGTTTTCAAATGTAGTAAATGTTTCCATGCCATCGGCAGGCATGTTTGAATGCCTGCTAAATGTTTGCTCCCTGGCTGCCCTGGAAATCATTTACCCAATGCCTCCCACCCCACTGTCCCCATCCCTCACATAAAATTGGGGTGAATTTCTGAGCTGTTCTCTAGACAAGCAATACAGTTCAGTCAGTTCAGTCGCTCAGTCATGTCCAACTCTTTGTGACCCCATGAATCGCAGCACGCCAGGCCTTCCTGTCCATCACCATCTCCCGGAGTTCACTCAGACTCACGTCCATCGAGTCAGTGATGCCATCCAGCCATCTCATCCTCTGTCGTCCCCTTCTCCTCCTGCCCCTAATCCCTCCCAGCATCAGGGTCTTTTCCAATGAGTCAACTCTTCTCATGAGGTGGCCAAAGTATTGGAGTTTCAGCTTCAGCATCAGTCCTTCCAAAGAACAAAGACTGGTCTCCTTTAGAATGGACTGGTTGGATCTCCTTGCAGTCCAAGGGATTCACAAGAATCTTCTCCAGCACCACAGTTCAAAAGCATCAATTCTTTGGCGCTCAGCTTTCTTCACAGTCCAACTCTCACATCCATACATGACCACTGGAAAAACCACAGTCTTGACCAGACAGACCTTTGTTTGCAAAGTAATGTCTCTGCTTTTGAATATAGGTTGGTCATAACTTTTCTTCCAAGGAGTAAGCGTCTTTTAATTTCATGGCTGCAGTCACCATCTGCAGTGATTTTGGAGCCCAGAAAAATAAAGTCTGACACTGTTTCCACTGTTTCCCCATCTATTTCCCATGAGGTGATGGGACCAGATGCCATGATCTTCGTTTTCTGAATGTTGAGCTTTAAGCCAACTTTTTCACTCTCCTCTTTCACTTTCATCAAGAGGCTTTTCAGTTCCTCTTCACTTTCTGCCATAAGGGTGGTGTCATCTGCATATCTGAGGTTATTGATATTTCTCCCAGCAATCTTGATTCCAGCTTGTGCTTCTTCCAGCCCAGCGTTTCTCGTAATGTACTCTGCATAGAAGTTAAATAAGCAGGGTGACAATATACAGCCTTGACGTACTCCTTTTCCTATTTGGAACCAGTCTGTTGTTCCATGTCCATTCTAACTGTTGCTTCCTGACCTGCATACAGATTTCTCAAGAGGCAGGTCAGGTGGTCTGGTATTCCCATCTCTTTCAGAATTTTCCACATGGTCAACAAAAGAGTCTGAAATGCAGTACTTGGATGTAATCTCAAAAACGACAGAATAATCTCTGTTCGTTTCCAAGGCAAACCATTCAATATCACGGTGATCCAAGCCTATGCCCCAACCAGTAACACTGAAGAAGCTGAAGTTGAACGGTTCTATGAAGACCTACAAGATCTTTTGGAACTAACACCCAAAAAAAGATGTCCTTTTCATTATAGGGGACTGGAATGCAAAAGTAAGAAGTCAAGAAACACCTGGAGTAACAGGCAAATTTGGCCTTGGAATACAAAATGAAGCAGGGCAAAAGCTAATAGAGTTTTGCGAAGAAAATGCACTCGTCATAGCAAATACCCTCTTCCAACAACACAAGAGAAGACTCTACACATGGACATCACCAGATGGTCAACACCAAAATCAGACTGATTTTATTCTTTGCAGCCAAGGATAGAGAGGGTCTGTACAGTCAGAGAAAACAAAACCAGGAGCTGACTGTGGCTCAGATCATGAACTCCTTATTGCCGAATTCAAACTTAAATTGAAGAAAGTAGGGAAAACCACTAGACCATTCAGGTATGACCTAAATCAAATCCCTTATGATTATACAGTGGAAGTGAGAAATAGATTTAAGGGACTAGATCTGATAGACAGAGTGCCTGATGAACTATGGATGGAGGTTCGTGACATTGTACAGGAGACAGGGATCAAGACCATCCCCATGGAAAAGAAATGCAAAAAAACAAAATGGCTGTCTGAGGAGGCCTCACAAATAGCTGTGAAAAGAAGAGAAGTGAAAAGCAAAGGAGGAAAGGAAAGATATTCCCATTTGAATGCAGAGTTCCAAAGAATAGCAAGGAGAGATAAGAAAGCCTTCCTCAGCAATCAATGCAAAGAAATAAAGGAAAGCAACAGAATGGGAAAGACTAGAGATCTCTTCAAGAAAGTTAGAGATACCAAGGATACAGTTCATGCAAAGAGGGGCTCGATAAAGGACAGAAATGGTATGGGCCTAACAGAAGCAGAAGATATTAAGAAGAGGTGGCAAGAATACACAGAAGAACTGTACAAAAAAGATCTTCATGACCCAGATAATCACGATGGTGTGATCACTCAGCTAGAGCCAGACATCCTGGAATATGAAGTCAAGAGGGCCTTAGGAAGCATCACTATGAGCAAAGACAAGCAATACAGTCACTTCTAAAAATATGTGCGCAAACCTTCTTTTCTTTGTTTCTTTCTCTCTCTTTTTTTTATTTTATTTTATTTTGGCTAAAAATCAAGCCCAGCAAATGTCTAGCCTCCTCCATCAGCAGAAAAACACAGGACATAGTAAGGACATGGCTGAGAGGAGGAGAAAAATGTCTACCTGTTTTAGTTAATTTGAAGAGTTGGTTTTATCAGAAACTTCGTCTATTCGTCAGATTACAGATGAGAGCTTCCAGACCCCACGGGCTCTCTTTGGTGATGCTAACCCTCCCGCATCAATCCCCTCCGGAGCAGGCTGGCAGGACAGTACCTTAACCACCGAATCGGTGCAATAGACAAAATGACAACCATCAGGATGAGTGCCAGAAACACTGTCGTTAACGCTGTTGTGTCACCTTGCTTTTTAGTGTTGACCTGCGGTAAATTAAGCCCCTCTCCCTCTCCTCTGCAAGGCTTCAGCTGTCCTGATCCCCTTTCTCCTCCCCCCCGGGCGCTCCCCCCCCCCCGAGTCTTTAGTTCCCCCTTCTATTCCCACCCCATGACCCACTGACTCACCTCCCCCGATTTCCTCTGGGCCCCAACCAGAAGCCCCCCCACCCCCTTTTAATTTAGGGGTGTGACATCTTCTCTAACGAGGTCGCTAACCTTCATTTCAGAGACTGAGAGCCACTACCCATCGAGGCAGAGGGCGGCCCAAAGCCTTTGGTCTCGGAATTCGATCCGAAGGAAGCATCACTGCTACCTGTGGGCTTCTATTCGGAAACCTGTTTGGCGCACAGAATTTTTAGCTGTGTTTTCTGGGTGCAGCGGGAACTGAAGTCTAAGTGGTCGTGTTTGAAGCCACTCCGCTGGTGGCCAAGCACAGGGCAAAGGCCAGCCTTTTGCTGCAAGTTATGCCGCTTCTGAAAAGCAGGCAGTTACAAGGAGGAAGAAGCAAGTCCAAGTGTTAATTTAAAAAAAAAAAAACTGAAAGCAGTTATAAAACGACCTTTTGTGCTAGTTTCCTAGGGCTGCAGGGACTACTGCATGTTAGTTGTTCGGTCACATCCGACTCTTTGAGACCCCATGAACTCCTCTGTCCGTGGGATTTCCCAGGCAAGAATACTGGAGCGGGTTGCCATTCCCTTCTCCCAGGGATCTACAGGTTGCCACACACTGGATGACTTTATACAGCAGAAATGTATTTTCTCACGGTTCTGGAAGCTAGAAGTGCAAAATCAAGGTACTCTCTCCAAAGATTTGGGGGAAGATGTTACCCTGCCTCCTCTGAGGTTCCGGCGCCACCAGCCATCCTGCATGGCGCCTCACAGATGCCTCACTCCCATCTCTGCCTCCATCTCCACGTGGCCTTCTTCTCAGCATGTCCCTAGGCTTTCTCTCCTCTCCTTTAAGGACACCATTCACTGAGTTTAGGACCCACTTGTAATCCAGGATGCTCTCATCTTATTAACTATCTGCATCTGCAAAGACCGTTTCCAAATCTGAGATTCCAAATGGACATGAACTTGGAGAGGACATTATTCAACCCAGCACACAAGTTGAAAGACATAGAAAGGTAGATTTTTTTTTTAATTTATTTCTTTATTTTTGGCTGTGCTGGGTCTTTGTTGCTGTGTAGGGGTTTTTCTCTAGCTGCCGCAAGCGGGGGCTCCTCTTTGTTGAGATGTGACGGCTTCTCATTGTGGTGGCTTCCCTTGCTGTGGAGCATGGGCTCTAGACCTCAGGCTCAGTAGTTGGAGGCACTGGATTTGATGCTCCACGGCATACGCGATCTTCCAGAACCAGGGATTAAACCCATGTCCCCTGCACTGGCAGACGATACCTAACCCCTGACCACCAGGAAGTCCAGAAGAAGGATTTTTAAAAAGAACATGTCTGGATTTCTTCATATTCTCTTTGCATATCTTTCAAAAATCATGTAGGGGAGAAAGAAAAATTACAGTATTTTAATTTGGGGAGTTTTTTAATCCAAAGAGTTGCCACAATGCTAATTTAAACCTAGGGGCCTCAAAATAATATTTCACAACGATCCTCCTTAATGCTTATTTTTCAGCTCAATATACACAGCTCCTCTTTAGAAAAGAGCCCTTTCCAACTCTGTGCCTTGCCTCTCCCACCTCCCAAGTTCAGGGCCTGCTTGTCAGGGAAGAGAGGTGCACATGGTAAGAAGAGTAAAAATGGCAGTGTCAAGTGTGGAGGAAAGATCCCTCAGGGCTTTCACAGCCTCATTTTAGAGTGAATTAAACTTACCTGTGGGACTTCCCTGGTGGTCTAGGGGCTAAAACTCTGCACTTTCATTGCAGGAGGGCATGGGTTCAATCCTTGGTTGGCGTACTTGCATGCCATGTGGCAGGGCCAAAAAAAAAAAAATTGTTTGTATAAACATCATATGAGCTTTTCTTAAATTTTCAAATAAAATTCAAGAATTCTAATGAAGGTTGCCTTCCCACGACTTAGAATTTCTCCTTCCTCTGTCTCCTTCCTATTACAGTGGAAGGAGCAACGTCAATTACCAAGATACTTCAAGTCCGAAAATCTGATTTTTGAAAACCAAAACATAAAAACGACCTAAAGCAATTTTTGTTAAGCATTGGCAATCATCTGGAGACCATTTTGGTTGTCATGCCTAAAGGGGTTCTTCTGGCATCTAGAGACGAGAGAGATTGCTACACATCCTTCAATGCATAGCAAAGCCCTTCACCACAAAAAAAAAAAAAAAAAAAAAAAGATCCATCAACAGTGCCAAGCTTAAGAAGCCTTGGTGCAGTACCAAGGAAATGTTTCTAAAACCACATTTTGATCATGCTTCACTCCTACTCAAATGGCTGCACATTATCTTTGAGAATTTAAGCTCCTTGACCTTTAAGACCTTCTAGAATTTTCCCCAGTTTCTCTTTCCAGCCTTTATCCCCTACTCCTAATAAGAACCCTTCTCATGTACTACCCTGAGCCTGCACTTACACTGTTCAAGCCCTTCACAGTTCACCCTGCTTTGAAAACATTTTCCGCTTCTCTCAGACTTAAATCCTATCTGTCCTTCCAGGACCAGCTAAAGCTCCTAGCCTTCCAGAAACCCTCTGGTCCCAGCCCCTTCCTCTCCATCTCAGCTACCTCCCTTTCCCCTCACTCACTTCACTCCAGACACACTAGCACCCTTGCTGGTCCATTCACACCCCAAGCTTTTTTCCCACCTCTTTGCCTGGCTCCTCGAATGAGTGGTTTCTTCACCAGAGAAGTCCCTCTAGTCTTTTTTCTTTCTTTCTTTTTTTTTTTTTAACATTAGGATGTGCACTTTGAGGCCAGAAATCTTGATTAGCTTTTCATCCCTTTCACAATGAGTCTGACTCATAATAGTAAGCATCTGTTGAGTGAATGGAGGAACTCACAGGCTGGCATTTTGTTAGTGAACTCTCAAGGTACATCTCTCTCATTCTCAAGGGCAGAGCTGCCGAACCCTCACAGTCCAGCATGACACTTTGGGCAAGGTTTTAGTAACTGTACACTGAGTGAATATGTGCCTGCCACACATTTCCTGTAACACTTACATTCCAGTATTTCTAGATCCAGACTCCACAGTGGACCTGCTTTAGAATTAATTCTAGGTGGTTGAGGGCGGAGGCAAGAAGCAGTATCCTGACTGATGAGCTAAATTAGCTGGTAGCCACTACATTCTCATGAAGATTTCAGAATTGCTCCAATTCTGTTTTACGTCATTAACATGCCTTGCTTATTATAAGTGGGCTTAATATGTTTTCTAGGAATAAATTTTCATTGCTTCGTTCATCAAAATCCATGCAGTTTCTTGCTCTGCAAAGACCTGGCAGAGAATCTCTCAATTTCCATTTGATTTTCCTCCCCTGGGGCAGTCGCAAAGGAAAGCCAATATTGTACTTACAAGGCATTTGACTGTATTTCCTCCAGTCACCCGTGGCAGATATGCTGTCTCCTGATATCCTTTTCTTTGTGGTTGTAGAATGTTCACTTGGGATGTGGCCACCTGGTTAAAAACCACATCTCCCAGACTCCTTTGCACTGAGGTATGGCCATGAGACAAAGTTCTGGCCAATGAATGTGAATGGAAGGTATGTACGAGCTTGTAATGTGAGTGTCTTTCCCCTTCTTTCTTTTTTCTGGTCTAAATACGGATGAGGCAGTGACCATCATGCAGATGAGGGCAGTATTCCAAAGATGGCAGAACAAAAAAGTGGAAGGCAATTGGGGCAATGACTCCATCACTGCCTTGCAAGCCATTAGTGCTTTAGGCTCATGTGAGAGTTTCCATGTGACAGAACACTTCTTATCTTATTTAACTGACTGTTATTTGAGGTCTGGCTCCCAAAGATGACCTGACAGTCTCACCCTTTCCTACCTTCTCCACTAAAAATATCAGCAGTACCGTCCTCATTTTGCCAAAGATAAAGAGGGGGTATGCCTACATCATTCAATAAAATCAGCAGAAATGCTCGATTTGAGCCAGTGCCTCCTGAGACTTGCTTTTTTCTGCCTCCTCTGCTACCCAAGCTTCTCTCACCTCCCTGTTCTTGGCCTTTTCTTCGCTCCTTCCAACCTCGATCTTGCTCACGGGAATTCATCAGGAGGTCCAAGCTGATCTGAGTAAAGGATGTTTTGAGAAACCCTGAGAAGGCTTACCTTCAGTCAGCAGTGCTCTTTATGTTCCAAGAGGGAACCCACCCCATTCCTTTTTCTCAGCTTCCCCGGAGGTTTCATTTACTGCACCCAGAGAGAGCACCATTCCTTCAGACTTAAGGATGCTTCCAGAACTTGTGATCTAAGTCTGTCGCTGTGGTTTGCTGTCAGCTTATCAGAGACCCCTGAAGCATGAATACTCTTTGCCAATATCAAAGCACATTCAGTGGTCTCCACTGACCTTCTCCCTTTCCCCATTTGTTGAAAATAGATGATTGTAGTGTCCTGAAGGGCTCCCAACGGAAGCAGCCAAGAAAGAATATGGGTGAGTCAGCTCGTTCAGACAACACATGTGTGTGGAGCACCTGCTCAGGCACCATCCTAGACACTGAAAATGCATCAGAGAGCAAGACAAACAAGTTCCCTACCTCCCAGAGCTCCCATTTTAGTCAGGGAGACAGATGAGGAAGGGAAACAGGAGCAACCAGGAAGGAGAGAGAGGGAGGAAAGGGGAGCTAGGACAGGGAGAGCAGAGGGTAGATTCATACTGGGATGAAAGTATGATGAAGAAAATACAACGGGGGGTGGGTCAGGCTGGCCCCTCCCCAAGGAGACTGATGGAGCTGAGGCTCGAATGATAGCAAGCCAGCCATGCGGATATGGACCTGGGGAAGTATTCTGGAAGAAGGGACAGCAGATGCCCGTGCCTCGGGTGGGAACACGCTGGGTGTTTAGAAGGGCACACAGAACACCCTTGCTGGCTTCAGTGACATGAATAAGGAGGAGGACATGAGATGGGGTTAGCTCAGACTCCTTTTAGCCCTTAAAAGTCCACACATAGAGTTGGAAAGGTGGGCCTGGAGTCAGGAAAAGAGGAAATGGGAGGTCCACCCTTAATCAATGTCCTTCCCAAGGAGAGAGGAGCTTAAGAAATGTCTGAAAATCTATTTCAGTTGAATCCAGTCCCTCACTATCTCAAAGTCCTTTAGAGAGGTCTCTGCCTGTGTTTACACTTTGATGTGTAGTAACTATGGTGATGATGAGATGGGTTGACAATTGAAAGTTTCATTAAACTTTGGTATTAAATGTATCCACTTCAAACTTCTCCAAAATATGTATCTTCCAGCACAAGCGGAAATTTAAACTTCCTGTTCTAAGACTAAATACTTAACAGAACAAGTCACTGTAAAAGCAAGATCTAAAGCCGAAAAAAAAGACTATTCTTGCCTCAAAATCTTGTTTTTCTGCATTTATGACACATTGTGGATCAGACGGCCCCTCAAGACCTCAATCTTGAGCAACCCAAAACAGATGCTTCCTGATAGGGTCTCTGGGCTGAGAGAGATTGGCTCACAGGATTCGCTTTATGCCTTTGAACCTCAGTTTTATCTTTGACATGAATGTAAATACCTCGAGATTAATGTCAGCTAAATTGGTAAGTAGACTCTAGAACCTGCCTGTTCTCATTTTTGTAAATCATGATGACTTCTGCCTCTCTCTGTGGCATACCTCCCATAATTTCCCAGGAAGGACTGCTCACAGGTCTGTGATCAGTTACTCATTCAATGCCTGAACAGTCAATGGCCATAATATAATGGACAGGATGACCGTGTCCCCTGCCTTTGAGAAGCTAAGTCTAGCGGGGAACACAAATATTGAGCAGGTAATTTCTGGAGTGAGTGTCATGCAGAAGAAATTCAGGTCTCTTTGGGAAACAGCCATCTACAATGTCTGGGATCCCCAGAGGTTCAGTGGTAAAGAACCTGCCTGCAGTGTGGAAGACCAGGGTCTGATCCCTGCGTCAGGAAGATCCCCTTGAGAAGGAAATGGCAACCCCCTCCAGTATTCTTGCTTGGGAAACCCCACGGACAGAGGGGCCTGGTGGACTACAGTCCAGAGGGTCGCAAAGGGTCAGACACGACGGAACACACAGCTCACACACATCTACAACGTTCAGACTTGAGGGCTTGGAGAACTCACCCCCCGGAAGGTCTCATCCGCCTTGAGACCTTTTCTCCAGCCTTTGAAGATGGTTTTGCTTTATGGTGCATTGAAGAACCTGCTAGTCTTGCTTTCTATCACCTGCGTGTGGTACACTGGCTCCCTAAGTATGGCCCTGCCCCATCTTTCTCTAAATATACTTTTGAGCAGTGTCACAGAAAGAGATGTGGAGTCATGGAAAGACCCAGCATTTGGCCTGAAATGATCTGGGCTCAAATCCCAGCTTTGCTTCTGAGACATCCCCCACATGCTCTGAGGATAATAACTCTTACCCACCCCATCCCCCAAGGATTATTGTGAGGATCCATGTGATCATTTACATGAAAATGCTTTGCAAACTATGGAGCATTATTCTCATGTCAGCTGCTATTTCACAAGTCTTAGCATATTCTGGACTTCAGCTTTTCCTGACACTAATATACAGATTCCTGCTATTCTTTTGTGACACCCTTCATTACGTCCCCCTCCTTCCATCTTTTGTTTGTGTTCATCTGAAATCAGAGCTCTAACAGCCTCCTCTCACCAGCACATCGGTTCTTTTAGCTGCCTCTTCCTTTTCTTCCGCGTGATGTTTTCAGTACCGGTACAGATAGCATATCACATAAAACTTCATAACCTTCCCGGGTCCTTTTGGAATCTTCCTCAAATCCAAATCACAAGCATCTCTCTATCCTGTTCATGAACTCGGAACATCAGGAAACTCCTTTTAGTCCAGATCAAAATGATCTTTCTCAGCTTGGTGTCAAGTCAGGACCAGGGCAGCCCAGCTTTTTCAAGAAATCGCTCCTCGCTGGTGGTGTCCCTGGAGGAACTTTATAGAAGCCATAGGGGTCAAAGTCTTCCCCAATGGCTCAGTGGTAAAGAATCTGTCTGCAGTGAGGATGATGCAGGTTCGATCCCTGGGTTGGGAAGATCCCCTGGAGAAGGAACAACCCGCCCCAGTATTCTTGCCTGGAAAATCCCAAGGACAGAGGAGCCTAATGGGCTACAGTCCGTAGGGCTGCAAAAAGTTAGACAGGACTCAGCATACATGCACACGTGCATGCAGGGGTCAAAAGTCCTCTGAGGTCTATGAAGCGGTTCAGAGAACCTAGCAGCTGCTCATCCAGGGACGACTCCTATCACCCCAGAGTTTTCTTAGGGCTCCCAGACCCACCCCATAACTGACCTCATCAAGCCAAAAAGCTGAATCTCTGTTCACTGGCCCACCAGGCACCCCACCACCACCTCCCAGGCAGTTGGCGGCAGGATGGGAGCAAGCTGGCCTGGGAGTAAACCATTTCTCCCAGGACCTACCAGAGGCAGTTTCAAGCCTAAGCTCCCCTTCCTCGTCCAGACAAGCTACCACCGACCCTGGTGGCAGCCTGCCAGCAGTTGCACTGCCCTCTCTGTTCCTAATCATCACCAAGGCCTTTCCAATCCAGGCGCTTGGAGTCAGAGCAAGAAGGTCCTAACCTTCACTCGAGAAGTCCCAAAGGTTGCCGGGTGACTGGCACAAGCAAGGTTTGGGGAGAACGTCTAAGGCAGGCAACCAAGGAGACTGGATATTAAGAAGTACCAACATGGGAAAGCCCAAGTACACGGAAAGGAAATGAACGTCACTTTTTGCCCCAATTCAGTGAAAAAAAAAAAAAGGGTTGCTGGGTAATTGCAACTCAGACGCAACTTCTTTATTGGAAGTGTCTTGCTCCCCAAGACAACAAACAGGTCAGCAAGTGGGATGGATGATAAGACCCTGAGTTGTTACCATGAGGAGTTGGGGGCAGCTGAGTGCTGCTGGCGAGGATGCTTCTATGGAAACAGCTCTTGCCCAGCGGTGGGCACCTCCGCCGAGGTCCTCAGCCCAAAGTCCACAGCTTGCTTCCCTGGCCGAAGCAGTGAGGTCCCTAGAGACACAAAGAAACATACACAAAGGGTATTAAAAAGGATGAGGCTCTTGAGCAAAGAACCAAGGCATGGCGGGACTGTGGCTGCTCCCCAGCTCCCTGACCTCCGTTTCACCAGACGACAGTAGCTTTCTCCTGAGTAACTTATGAGGAATCCCAGGAGAACATTGCCTGTGTTTTTCAAACAAAGACTCCAGAGCTCTTTGGTTACTGAGCAGGACACAGTCTTTCTTCTTCTCCTCCTTTTTTTTTTTTTAAGCCTTTTCAATCTACCCATGTTCCATAGTCATCCCCCAGTGTCACTGAACCTCCCGTGTCAGACAGAAATAACTACTGTTTGCCTGAAACACAGGTTCATTTATTGCTGGAATATGGCACATCGTAAAAACGGCAAATCTAGAGGCATTCTGAAATATAAGCACTAGCATAAAAAAAAAAAAAAATTAGCTTTATATGGCCCAAAACACTTACTGGGAAATACCATCATTTTCACTTGTTGCAGTTAGAGACATTAAGTGGGCTTCATCTTCATAATTCGGAGTAGTTTTTTTAAATGTATGTCCCTATGGGTTCCGGAAATCCTGCTGGTTTTGTTGTTTTGGTCATATGGTTTAAGGGTATGTTAGAGCTGTTCAAGAAAGTTTTCCTTTTTCCTTTTTTTGGGGGGTTTTATGGAAATATTGACCCAAGAGGATTTAAATCCTCCTTGGTTATAGGCCTCCAGAGACAAAGCCATATCCATGGCAACCATAGGAGGCCCAGCAGAAGAGAGAACACGCCAGACCCAGAGCTTAAAGGCTCTGTTTACGGATGACAGAGATCTTGAAAGCATTACTGTACTTTCCGACTCCCGGCTGAGGGCAGGACTCCAGGCAGTCCTCACCCTTCAGACCAAGCGATCTATGATCTGAGCCACAGAAAAGGGAAAAGCTCTTTTCCCAGCCCCTGGACACTTCTCCAAATGCCCGGGTTGGTCCTGCAGGAAAAGAAATCCTGAGCCAATAGGAGAAGGAGGCGGGGACAGGACACAGTCCTGGGGTGGGATAGGGCGTGGCACCCACCAGGACTTCCGGGCTCTGGGTGGGTGGGGACCTGCTTAGCTGTGGGCCCCCTGAAGCAGGTCTCCTATCGAGACCACCTCACTCTTGGGAGGCAGACACACCCATCAGAGCAGGTTCTACAAGAGCTCAGGTCCCCAGGTCACAGCCAAGCGTTTTGTGAGTTACCCTTTAATGCCCCCATCTTGCACCAGCGGGCCTAATTCCATCAGCCTTTTCTAGGTGCCAATACAATTCGGGTAGTGACTTCCCAGGTGGCTCCAGTGGTAAAGAATTTACCTGCCAATACAGGCGATGCCAGAGAGGTGGGTTCCATCCCTGGGTGGGAAAGATCTGCTGGAGAAGGAAATGGCAGCCCACTCTAGTATTCCTGCCTGGGAAATCCCATGGACAGAGGAACCTGGTGGGCTACAGTCTATGGAGTCGTGAAGATCTAACATGACTGAGCATGTGTGCAAGTGACAAATCAGATAAACACTCAAACCCAAGCAAAGAGTGTGCTCACCGAGCACCTCCTTGCTTTTTATTACCCGGGCACTAAACTGGAGCTCACATAGCTCTCCCTGCAGCTGAACCAGTAAAGTCCCGGCCTTGCTGAGTGCCCTCGGTCAGCCAGCAGTGCCTCCTCTCCAGAAAGAGAGTTCACCAGAGCAAACACCAAAGTGGAAAGAATTCAACCCCCACATGCATGAATTTTAACCCAGAACACAATGGAGCCCTCCCTAGGAAGTTTTCAGATGCCTGAATCTAGGGAAGGGGAGGAGACTGTAGAAAGAGGCAGGGTTGGGGGGGAGCATAGCAGGGACCAGCAATCCGATTCTGTCCCTGTAGTGGAAACAAGGACAGACTTTATTTTCTTGGGCTCCAAAGTCACTGTGGATGGTGACTGCAACTGCGAAATTTAAAAACTCTTGCTTCTTGAAAGAAAAGCTATGACAAACCTAGACAGCATATTAAAAAGCAGAGACATCACTTGGCTGACAAACGTCGTATAGTCAAAGCTATGATTTTCCAGTAGGCATGTAGGGATATGAGAGTTGGACCATAAAGAAGACTGAGCACCGAAGAACTGATGCTTTTGAACTGTGGTTTTGGAGAAGACTCTTGAGAGTCCCTGGGACAGCAAGGAGATCAAACCAGTCAATCCTAAAGAAAATCAATCCTGAATATTCTTTGGAAGGACTGATGCTGAAGCTGAAGTTCCAATACTTTGGCCACCTAATGGGAAGAAACAACTCGTTGGAAAAGACTCTGATGCTGGGAAAGATTGAGAGCAAGAGGAGAGGGGGGTAACAGTGGATGAGATGGTTGGATGGCATCACCGACTCAAAGGACATGAGTTTGAGCAAACTCCAGGAGATAGTGAAGGACAGGGAAACCTGGCATACTGCAGTTCACAGGGTCACAAAGAGTTGGACATGACTTAGTGACTGAATAACAACTCCCCCCGGGTCTCCCAGTAAAGGAGAAAGGCCATCCCCAAGGATTAAATTGCAAGAAACTTCTGAGGAAAGACAGGACCAGTCAGGCACTTCTGTAGCAGCTTGGGGGTTTTATCTATTTTCTATGCCTGGCTTCTACATACATATACATTTAAATGTTTTTAAAGTTCCAGACATGGGAACCCCCTGGCAGTCCAGTGGTTAGGAGTCCACGCTCCCGCTGCAGGGGCCACAGGTTCCATCCTGGTTGGGTAACTAAGATCCTGCATACAGCGCAGCAAAAAAAAAAAAAAGGAAGTTCCAGACATTAAAACAGTTTGAAAATTACCACTCTAGAGACAGAAAAAGGGGATGGAGAGCAGAAGGAGAGAAGGTGGGGGGAAGATTTTGGAGTGCTTCGTGGGTGCCTTTGTATTAGTTTATTTGCTTATTCTTTCACTGACCTTATCACACAGGCACTGCATTTTCTACTGGTTTTCAGATAAAGAACTGTAAGTTGAAGAAAATGCAGAATTTCCCCCCGATATCACACGTTGGCAATAAAATCAGTTCCAAGTCTATGTCAAGTTGAAGCTGTGCACCAGGGCTGTTTGATTCACTGCCTAGCTTTACTCCTCTATAAAACTAGCTGTTTGCCTATGATTACAAAATAAAGAAAGCTTCTGCAGTCGCCCAAGCCTGGAGAAGAAATTTGAAATATTCGTGCCCCAAATTGAAGCAATCACTGTGACCAAACCTTCAGTGCCAGATTCAGTCTACATTCTAAAAGCTCTCTGCTGAGCAGGGGGGACTCTGTTGCTTGTCGCTGGGGCCCCAGGTACTTTCTGTTTTCGATCCCAGTGCTTTGGGAAAGGTCAGGCTGGTCCATGTTTACCATCACAGAGCAGGAGCCTCGTGGAATTGCTAGGGAGCGGAGCCAGCTCTCTGGGTACAGGCAGTCTGTACGGCGTCATTGCCAGAAAAGGAGCATGAGCTCTGGCTGCCAGTGGGAAGGACTAGGGAAGAGCTCCATTCAGAGCTGTGCGCTCGGCAACCGCTAAGTGCATGGAACCAGCTTCTGCGCTCAAAGAGTGTCATGGAAGCAGCCAAGGTTCTCTGACCAGACCTGCTGGCTTTTTAAAAATGTAGGCCAGTCGGGGATCTTGCCAGAAAAGGTTGGGTCTAGCTTCAGCCTCCAGGGCGAGCAGAACCAGTGAAGGAAGAGCATCCCATGGGCCACATCCAGTCACTGAGATCATTTTATCCACCAGTGGCTTGTGCCCCAAGCAGAAGTTGCAGAATGAACCCATGACACCAACTGAAAAAAGAATCTTACATTGGCTGCACACTTGATCCCTCAGAACATCTCCAGGAACTGTTGAACTTGTTTGACCTAACTCAGCCCTGGGTGGAACAAGCTAGCAGCTGGTGGTGAGAAAAGGACAGAAGACCTCATGTGTCTACACTGGAATTCAACCGCAATGCCAGAGACGCGTGTCTGCACCCAGTGATCTAAATGTAAACAACCCAACCCAAACCAAAGCAAACCAAAAATCCACACGACCAACTCCAGCATTACCCCTCCCCGCAAACACTCACACACCCCCCTTCCATAATATTCCATCCCATAATACCAGGGTTTCCCTGGTAGCTCAGATGGTAAAGAAACTGCCCTTAATGAAGAAAGCCCAGGTTCCATCCCTGGGTTGGGAAGCTCCCCTGGAGAAGGAAATGGCAAGCCACTCCAGTAATCTTACCTGGAGAATCCCATGGACAGAGAAGCCTGACGGGCTACAGTCCATGGGGTCGCAAAGAGTCAGACATGACTAGCGACTAACACTTTTCCTAAAATATTCACAGAAATTCAACTTCTGCCCCCTCTGTCCTGTAGGAGTGGTGGAACAGTGGGACCCTAACTCGTTTCTTCTAGTCTCTCTGCATCCTGTCTACCCCTTACCCCCAAGCCAGTTACCATCCACTTACCAGCATCTAACTTTACCTTTATGTCATATTCCTAGGGATGGTGGCAAAAGTCACTATAATGAAGCTACACTCCTTAGGCCTCTAATGTTTCTCGTTCTCACTTAATTTCTTTTAACTTTCTATTTTGAAATAATTGTATACACAGAGGAAGCTGTAGAACATTTGAATGTTAACATTGTTCACCTGAGATGAGAGCTGTAGTCACACGCGCTACGGTCCCCTTCTCCAAGGTCTCTGCCCTTTGGGGTCTCAACCTGAGGACAAGAGTCCTTGGCGACTGGAGAGCTATGAACTTTTGGGGTCTAACTTTCTTGGAAGCCAAATGACTTTCTACATATACATGTCAATGTGTTGTTCCCTCAAAAGACCATGTTTAAGGGATTTCCCTGGTGGTCCAATAGCTAAGACTCCAAGCTACCAGTGCAGGGGGCCTGGGTTCCATCCCTGGCTGGGGAACTAGAACGCACAGGCCACAGCTAAGAGTTCTCCTGCCGCAATGAAAGATCCTGCGTGCCACAACAAAGATGGAAGATCCAGAGCGGGAATCACAGCTTAGATCCACAACTAACGCCTGGCACAATCGAATAAATAATTTTTTTTAACCCATTAAAAAAAAAGAGCATGTTTAAAAGATAGAGAGCTTTCTCTAAATATCCAAGTTATTTTGTTTTTGTGATTACTGAGCCTACTAGAAATGAATTCAATTTTCTCTTTTTGCTATTTTAATTTGTCATATCTGACACTGGCCTCTCCCTACCTTGTGAAATTACCCATTTTTTTCCTACTAACCCTCAAATAAGAATTCCAATTTTTGCGATTCTTGATATGGAATTTCATTTTGAGAAGTATCTTAGGGATTTCTACACCCAATGGATCAAAAATCCACCTGAAAATAATTTTTTTAAGCCACTCTGATTTTCATTTGCAAAAGAGCAATAAGGAAAGAGAGCACTCTGTCAGGAGAAAAGTTACCAGATGGAGAAGACTAATGAGATCTAGGTTTGTGCTTTAAAATCTTTCAGTGCTAGCAAAGAGCTGTCAGTGAATGGTTCAATCCTGGCTTCCTAAAGGAATGTCAAGTGTGACCCCATGGACTGTATCCTGCCAAGTTCCTCTGTCCAAGGAATTTTTCAGGCAAGAAAACTGGAGTGGATTGCCATTTCCTACTTCAGGGGATCTTCCCCACCCACGGATCGAACCCACGTCTCTTGCATCGCCCGCTTGGCAGGCAGATTCTTTACCACTGGCGCCACGTGGAAAGGCACTTGCAGCTAAAATGGCATTTCCTGCATGAGACCCAGAGCACTCATATTTTGTTTTCTGATGAGAAGGTGGACCACCCACGTCAGCCTGGATGAGAACCCGAAGGGGTCCTTAGTCAGCTTGAAGCCTTGTCCCTCAGTGCCAGCATTGCCCACTGCAGGGGTCAGCCTAGGACCCTCGTCTAAAGGGTAAGAGCACCAAATAGAGACCCACAAAATGTTGGATGGCTCTGAAATGCCCTTGTGCTGGGGGTTGCTGAGAGCTTACCATGGGGTATCTCAGGGCACTCAAACCAGACTCCCAAACTGTATGGTATTACTTTGGGGAAAAGTTCCTGACTATGAAAGCAATCATATACTCATTTCAAAAACAATTGGGGGAATTGAAATAAGTAAAAGGAAAAAAATTAAATGTAACTGGCTATCACTGTTAATGTTTGGTATTTCCTTCCTGTTTTTAGGTATGTGTGTATTGCCTTCTAGACAAAGTTGGATGTAAAGTATACATAGAGTTTGGGATTCTGCTTCCTTCCATGTCATTAGATAATCTTGGCTGTAAATAATCAGCTGTAAAATATTCCACCATATGGGCGTACCATTTGTTCATTCATTCTATTACAGGACTTTTTTTATTGTTTCAAGTATTTTTTTTAATGATAGATGATGCTATAAGGGGAAAAAAAAGGCATCCTTGTTCATCAGTCTGTATCTTTGCTCTTCTCTGATTCTTCCCTGGATGTAGATTTCTAAAAATATAATAGATAAAAGAAAGAAACATATTATGACTCTTGATGTGTATTACATGCTAAACAATTTTCCATGAAATTTGTACCAACTCAACTTTCCAGCATGTCCCACAGTCACACACAAAACATGTACAAGAAACACCGCGCCAACATTACAGTGCCCACTTTATAAAATAGTAGTTCAGGGTCTCTGATTCTTATCATGTAACAAGATCAGAAGGGATTAGAAATTCTGCAGGCTTTATTTATTTTAAAAAGGCTTCCCACATGGCACCAGTGGTAAAGAATCTGCCTGCCAATGCAGGCAATGCAAGAGACATGGTTCAGTCTCTGGGTGAGGAAGATCCCCTGGAGAAGCAAGTGGCAACCCACTCCAGGATTCTTGCCTAGAGAATCCCATGGATGGAGGAGCCTGGTGGGCTACAGTCCATGGGGTCACAAAGAATAAAATAAGGGCGGGGGGACGTCCCTGGTGGTTGAGTGGTTAAGACTCTGTGCTGCCGATGCAGGGGGCATGGGTTTGAACCCTGGTCAGGGAACAAAGATCCCACAAGCCACTCAGTGCAGTCAGAAAAACAGAAGGCTGACAAACACCCCAGAGCCCCTGGAAGCGTACATAGTACCTTTGCTCAAATTGGAAAATTCACACCTTTTCAAGACCCTCTACTGCCATCTGCCAGAAAGCTACCAGCGTTTATGATGACTGCAGTGGGAGGCCCTGTGAGCTGTGCAGGGCTCGCTTGGTGCTGTTGAGCAATGTGTCACTGCAGGCTAGAGGTTTATGCACAAAAGTGTGTGTCTGTCACTGCAGGCCAGATACACGACAGCATCTCTCACTTCTTCCCCAGCACACACACTCTATCCACCACACCGCTGCTTGCAACAGCCAGGCACCATTCATTAGAAAGCCTCAAAGCCTCCTGTTTGCCTGACCAGGACGATTGCCCCCCCGCGGTATCTGCTTTCACAGGTGTTCCAGCCTGGCTTGCCTGCACTCTCTGTTTCCTTCAGACGTCCCCGCAGTGCCTCAAATTTGTCAGAGGAGACAAATCTCACTCTCTCTGCCCCACTTCTCAGTCTCTCCCGGGTTGCTTATCATCTTGGGGTTGTCAGCAAATCACCCCTGCCCTTCACACCCCACCGCTGAGCTGTTGCCAAATTCTGATTATTCCTGCTTAGCTCCCCTTAACGCGCCGCTCTCTTCGATGCCCCTGAATCCATTAACTCCAATCCCAGGATATTAACAAGCCCCGGTGATGGAAAATTACTCCAGCTTCTGACAACTGGCAGCTTCATTGTGCCCACCTCAGACTCAATGAATGCACTGATGCTTATGAAATCTCCTGCGTTCCTCTGCACCCTCCCTGCAGCCCCAAACTTCTATACTGAGCCTAGAATGGAAAACAGCACCGAACAGAGGTACCCAGAGGCAAGAAATAAATGATGGAGCTCTCTGCCTTTGGCAAATAGACGTTCGAAGTGTCAACTTATAAAAAAAAAAATAGTCACAACCTGGAAGTTGACAGTTATGTTTTATTCAGTGGGAATTTTTAGGACTTCAAGCCCAGGAGACAGCATCTCAAGTGATCCTGGGAGAACTAGTCTGGGGATGGGGTTGCGGGTGGGAGGAGTCAGATTATATAGAAGTTTGCAGCCAGGGGCAGGTAGTCTGAACATCAAAAGATTATTATTAATTAAGTAAAACCAGATATCTCAAGGAATTTAGCGCTTTTCTATGTATGGGATGGCACAAGATTCTTGGCTTACTGAAATCATCCTGCAATTTGATTTTTCACGTCCTTACTTCCTCGCTCACGGTAGGGAGTGGCGGCACTGCAGTGGCTGCCAGATAACAGACCTTGTTCTTCCTAGGCTCAGAAATTCACATTCGGAGGGCCAGTATCCCAAATGACCGTGACACCCTTGTTTATTGATATGGCAGGAAATACTCCATTTCACTTAAGTTTATACGTGAGTGAGTCAGGGTCAAAGGCAATGATGCCACCAGACTGCTGTAGGTGTTGGGCAAACAGCTCAAACCCAATGAGGGGAGGGGGTGGGGTCCCTTGATAATAGCCAGGTGAGCACCCCAGCTCCACTGTCAGACACTGCAGGCTCCAGACAGAACCCTAACAGACCTCCATTTTCTGCACGCGAGTGCAGTTTTGCTTTTGAGCTTCCAGTGGAAATGCTAATGCAGGTGACACCCCTCAGACTCACTGTGGTTCTGATGAGACAGAAACGCCCAGCATTAGACACTCCCCAAGGGGCCATTGTTTCCATTTTAAGATCAGAGCATGAGGGGAGGCGGCCAGACAAACAATGTACACCTCAGAGAAAACCTGCTACTCCCCAAAGCCCCTCCTCACCTCTCGTGGAACTTCCCCTTGTGTTAGTTGCTCAGTCATGTCCAACTCTTTGCAACCCTGTGGCCTGTAGCCCGCCAGGCTCCTCTGTCCTTGGAATTCTCCAGCCAAGAATACTGGAGTGGGTTACCAGTCCCTTCCTTCTCCAGGGGATCTTCCCAACCCAGGGATTGAACCCAGGTCTTCCGCATTGCAGGTAGTTTCTTTACCATCTGAGCATAGGAAAATTCCCCTTAGGAAATTGGGGAAAAAGAGAAAGCAGAGTCACGAGCTGGTGCCCTGAGCACTTACCTACATTTTGGCGAATAGTTCATGGTCAAAACCAATCCTGTCTCCTCCATTTCCATTGAGGAGAAAACTAGGGAAAAAATGGTTCATAGTAAAGAATTTGGCCTTGCCCAAAGAGATTCCTGAAAGGAAATCAGCCCTGAATATTCATTGGCAGGAGTGATGCTGAAGCTCCGATACTTTGGCCTCCTGATTCCAAGAGTTGAACTCACTGGAAAAGACCCTGATGCTAGGAAAGATTGACTCAGTGGACATGAGTGTGAGCAAACTCTAGGAGATAGTGAAGGACAGGGAAGCCTGGAGTGCCACAGTCCATGGGGTTGCCAAGAGTCGGACCCGACTGAACAACTGAATAACAACAGAGAGACCTGACCTTTGCCCTTGACTTCTGGAAAGTAATCTTTGTCTCGAGGTGGAGCTAGTGGTAAAGAAGCTGCCTGCCGCCGCAGGAGATGTAAGAGACGCGTGTTCAATCCCAGATTTGGAAGATCCCCTGGAGCAGGAAATGGCACCCACTCCAGCATTCTTGCCTCGAGAATCCCATGGACAGAGGAGCCTGGCAGGATACAGTCCATAGGGTCGCAAAGAGTCGGACATGACTGAAGTGACTTAGGACAGACGGACCCGATAAGAGGGTCTTTGTTTAGGGCAACACCTGATGGCTTTAGGGAATTGGCTGAGCCAGAAAGACCAACCGTGGAATTTAGGACGGGGGCTTTGGGTCACATGTTATCAAGGAGCCTAGAGAATGAGTTTAACCACATGGGAGATCAATCAATCAATCATGTCCACATAATGAAGCAAAAAAAACACTTAGGTGAGCACCCCTGTTGGCAATATTCCATGCATAGTGCCACACATCAATACTTGGGGGGAGAGGACGCAGTCCATCCTGACTCCGCAGGGTAGAGAGGACACCAGAAAGCTGGCCCCGACTCTGCCCTGTGTCTCTCCCTCTGGCTGATTTCAGTCTGTCCCCTTTTCCTGTAACACACCACAGGTGTGAGTGCTGCAGCTTCCACTGAGTTCCGTGGGTCCTTCTAGCACATCAGCAAACCTGAGAGTGGTTTTGGCAAGGCCCCAAACTTGAGGACAGTGTCCAAAGTGAGGGCGGTCTTGACGACTGCGCTCCAAACTTTGCAGTTTGGCTCACAGGCGAATGGGCTGAAAACAAAGTACAATGCGATCCAGGTTGGTCCCCAAGGACACTTTATGACAAAGTTGCTGGGTTCTGAAAACGAGGTGACATAAGCCATTTCAAAGACCTGTTAAACATTTCTCATCTTCCCATGAAAGTGTGGTTCATGCTGACCACAAACAGAGAAACTGGCCAGAAGATTCTCGAAGCCCCTCAAATCCAGAGAGTCTCATCCTGGGGGGTGGAACCCACTCTGTGTGTAAACCTCCAGAAGTTTCCCATCACATTTAGAATGAAACCCAGGCTTCTAACCCTGTTCATGTGTTGTGTGTTTGGAGGATTCCGCAACTAAAATGTAAATCTAAATGGGTGCTGGGCCATAATAGACGCCTACAAATGTTTGCTGAATAAATGAGTAGCTCAAGTAAAAGGAATTAGAAGTGCTCATTTTGCCAACAAAATTTTATCTCTGGCTTAATTCTTTTCTGTTTTCTTTCTTTAATCGATATATAATTCGTATACCATAAAATCCAGCCTTTACATTTGGGGGTTTTAGTGTATCCACAAAGTTACATAACCATCACCAGTGTTTAATTTCTATGGCTTAATTTTTTATCATAGCTTTCTCTCTCTCTTTTATTTTTTAATTAACTAGCTTATTTTTGGCCATGTGGCAGGTGGGATTCTAGCTCCCTGAGCATGGATCGAACCCATGCCTCCTGCTTTGGAAGTGCAGAATCTTAACCACTGGACCGCCAGGAAAGTCCCTCTGTGGCTTAATTTTAGTCACTGTCTGTCCTTCCTCTCCACCATGTGGTTCTAATGAAAGTGTTAGTCGCTCAGTCGTGTCCTAATCTTTGCGACCCTATGGACTAGGCTGTCAGGCTCCTCTGTCATGGCGAGAATACTGGAGTGGATAGCCATTCCCTTCTCCAGGGGAGCTTCCCGATCCAGGGATCGAACCAGCGTCTTCTGCCTTTCAGGCAGCTTCTTTACCCTTTGAGCCACCTGGGAAGGCTGCCAATCACAATACCCTATGCACATCAATCATCAGGAGGATACACAGCCCCGGGAAGGCCACACTCCTCCCCAGCACTTTCCAACAAAAACTAAGAAAACCAAGAGCTTCCCTCTTAGTTGGAGGAGCTGTTGAGAAATGAATATGGAGCTGGTGGTGCCCAGATCCCTGCCATGTGGAAATAGCTGGTCCCTAATAGGTGGAATAAATCTGACACCCAGAGAGACAGAGAGAGGGAACACTGGTTCTGGTTGTCCCTGAGGCCAACCACACCACCTCACTTCCCACAGTTTGGTTACATAACCCAATCATTCTCTCTCCGGCCAGTGGTTTTCTGTAACTGGGAACCTAAGATGTTCCTTGAGACAATACCGTCCTTGTCTGGCTCACACATTCCCTCTACACATGTTTATTAAGTATTTACTGCTTGCAGGGCACTGGTCTTGGAGCATGCGCTCTAGAAGGGTGTGTGGCCAGGGTTTTGAGAGAGAAACATGCAGAGCAAAGCATCTCCCCCACTGCCAGTGAAGCAGGAGAGACGTACGGCGAAAATGACATCTAAGCGAAGACCTGAAGTCAGAGAGGAATTAATACCTGAAGAGAGGTACATAAGATGCCAAGGGGAATCAGAACACATTGCCATCAGGAGTCTCCCAGCAGGAGAGGTAAGGGGTGCTCGGCAAAGGGCAGGACATTAGAATTAAGCCTTAAAGGATGGATAAGATGCAGATATTTAGGGAAAGGGCACAAGAACATCTCAGCAGAGGAAATGTTGAGCAAAAGCCAGATACAGGGCTCAGTGAGAAGTTAACTGGAAACTGGGATGCACGGAGGGAAATAGTAGGATTTAGGTTGTAAAGGTAGGTTGGGAGCACACAGCAGGTCAAAGCCCCAAGGTGCAGAGGAGCAGCACCCTCAGCTCTGTGCTGCAATGCGCAGTAGGATGTGAGATAGAAAAGTTGGATGAGATAGGGGGTCAAAGAAACCAATTTGGTGCTTATTTAACAGTGCAGGGAACAAGACGATCTGCCCAGCACAGTGGCAGGAGAAATAGATAAGAACATATCTTGGCATTACTGAAGAGGTAGAAAAGATCAGATTTCACATTGTGATTAAAAGTAGAGAAAGAGGAACTAAACATGATAACAATAACAATGATGATGGTGGTGATGGTAACCAGTGGCCACTGGCCCCAAACTGGACCAAGCCCTTTATATGCATTATCTTGTCTAATCTTCACAACCCTATAAGATAGATCTGATTATTACCCTCCCCCCATTTTACAGTCTAGGAAACTGAGGAACAGAGAGATGATGTCATTTGCACAGAGAATCTGAATTAACACTTATTTTTTTTTTTTTAAGGAATCCAGGCAGAAAAGACTCAGGAAGGAGGATAGAGTCATTGCTGCATAGAACAAGGATAAGCTGCCTATCGAGATGAAGCTGAGCCCCAAACTTCAGCTTGAATGTGTCCCTGCCAGACAGCAGTAGTCTTTCCTACGTTTTATCTTCATGAGTACAACAAAGTACAAAATCCCAAGGTTTCTTAAATCAGGATAGATTATCTTGACTGCTCCCCCATCCACCATGCCTGTCGCTCTGTGACAAAAGGAAATTAGATTAGTCTGATCAGCTTTGTTTTTCACAAAACTATGCGGGATGATTACCCAGTACGCTGTGGTCTTCTAGGTGTTTGCAAATTGATTTTTTGATTATTTGTTCCAGTGATTTTCCAAGTATTCAGTGTTTTTCCAGGTTGTTCAGTTTTACAATGTGGGTAAGTTAAAATTCATATTTGCCTTCCTTTTCCTGCATTAATATGAAGTGTTAACGTTACAATTAGTTAGGACATTTTTTATTTGTAACATATATTTCTGAGGGAACATACATAGGAATCTATGTGATTCTATGTACATGTGATATAGGCATAAAGTGATATCTATGCAGACTCCCCCAAAATTTATGACCATATACAAAAATAAAAGCATACTGAGAACCTACAACTAATTCAAATGTCCCAAAGATCATCACTCTCTAGAAATGTTTATATGGTGAATTTAAAAAAATTTAATAACTCAAAACTTTAAACAGAAAGATGTTACAACTGTGTTGTTGCAGCTACACTGTGAACACTGACCAAAAGCAAGATACAACCAAATTCTTCAAATTTATCTTCTCTGCACCCAGTGGTGCAAGAGGGAGTGGTGCCTGTGGAGGACACCATGAAAGATTCAATTTAGGGAGATACATAATCTAAAAATTCAAACCTAGGACGACCCTGCTGGAGCAGTGGTTAAGAATCTGCCTGCCAATGCAGAGGACACAGGTTCGACCCACAGTCATGGAATATCCCACATACCACCAGACAACTGAGCCCCTGCACCACAAATACTGAGCGCGTGAGCCACAGCTACTGAGCCCTCACGCCGCAACTCCTGAAGCCCGCACATCCTAGAGCCCATTCTCAGCGACAAGAGAAGCTACTGCAATGAGAAGTCCGCCCACCTCAAGTAGAGAAAGCCTGTGTGCATCAGGGAAGACCCAGTGCAGCCATAAGTAAATAAATATTTTTATTTTTAAATAAATAAATATTTTAAAGATAAATAAAAACCAAACCTGGGGAATCTGAAGCATAAAATCCAGGACCCAGTGCCTCATGGCTAAAATGAAAAGCTCCATCAAATGACTGCAAAGGGCGTTTGTAGCTCAAAATAGTCTATGACTATAAAGACTGATAAGGAAGATGGTTAATGAAAACTACAGCAACATGTTTTGCAAAAAATACAAAGTTATAAAAATGGCGAAACTCAAGCAAATATTTCCCCCACAAAGTTAAGCTGTTTTCATTTAATTAAGTACATGTCTATAGAGGTATCTACTATGCTCTGTGTCTCTTAAGTATCATATTCATCCAAAGGATACTTTTGTCAAATCTGTGAGGCCACAGATCTATCTTACGGAAAGGAATGATTCATAGGATGAGTGGATTTAACAGTCTTCATGTGAATGGAACTCACTTGCCATAAGAAAGCAAGTTTTAAGAAAAACAGAAACCACAGCTTCTCTGTGGAAGCCACCCTCTCTCCCCTTACTCATTTTAGATCCAGGAGCGCTGGGGACTACATTATTCCTTGTTGTTTTTCTAGAACCTCAGCAAAACCTAAGTAGTCCCTTTATTAAACTCTGTTAAGAATGTCATCAGTTTCCTACTGGGCCCCTGGTTGATACAGACATAATAATATTATCTGATAACAAAATAAGGATTAAATTGAAAAAAGTATATAAAATATTTATCCAAGTTCATAGTACGTGCTCAATAAATACTTATTATTGGGTTTTATATTTTCCTGTCTGTTCTGTCCTACTCGATTTAATAAGTGCAGATCACCTGCTGATGATCAATTTCTCCTCCAGGCTCTTTATTAGAAAATTTGAATAAGCATATATTTAGCCTAGTATGTTTCTCATTGAAAGTGACATTTTTGTGTCCCCTTACAATCCCAAAGGACTTTAAAAAGAGCAAATTTCAAACAAAGTTATGTGGATGCCAAGTCTTTTTCACAGTCGTTTCTCAGGGTTAATGGTAGTCTGAGAACAAATTGGGGAAGCTTTAAAGAGTTCAACACCAGTGGGACAGAAGTGTGGCTTCTAAATGCCTGGAGGTTTTTCCTAGCAGCAAATGTTTGGAGAAGCAAGCAAGATAAATGATCACAGCAGAAGATGCACTTATTTGGGTAACAGTTGGAAACTGTCTTGTCACACATCAGTACTAACATTTCTAACTCTAGAGAGCTTATTGAGTGTATCATGAATTCCTGAAGTTTTTTAAAACAGAATGTGTCAAACAGGGCGTGAGAAGAAAGTGTTATTTTTTGCCATTGCCTCACTCCTCAATATGTGTAATAATATAATTTTCTAGTTTCCTTCCTCTTCTCCCCCCTACGATAACTGCTTCAGTGAGCTTCTGAATCACAAAACACAGTAGACTGTACTCTGAACTACTCTGCCCTCAATAATATGACTTTTCTGAAAATCTTGCTGTCCTTCTCAAAGGAATGGCTTTAGGCAACTTAAAAGCCTATAATGTCTTACAATGTGTTTTTTCTTTTTTTTCCAAAGAAGAGCACTTTTTGATCGTTTGTTCCCTATTCACGGTACAAAGAGAAATTACGCAGGAAAACCAACTGAAAGATCTATCTTAGCATGGGACCGGCTGACTCCCTGCTCCTCAGATTTAAAGACTTGTTTCAAAACCAAACTCAGCACTCTTTCGAGTTACCTCCTTTCCGTGTGCTCCTGCCGGTCGACCGGCTTCGAGTGGGCTCTACGACCATTCACTCTAGGGTAGACCCCGATTCTCTTCAGCTCGGTGCTCTGAAATGGGGTTATAGCTCTTTCTAAAAACACCAGCATTCCCCTAGTTTAGGGGTCTTTGAATTATTTTCGTTTTCTGTTCAAAAAGGTGTCGGCGTTCCCACACCGGGAGTCGAACCCGGGCCGCCTGGGTGAAAACCAGGAATCCTAACCGCTAGACCATGTGGGAGACGACGGGTACTGTTGCAAACCTAGACAAATTGAGTCTTCAGTTTCAGCTTCCTCCCGCCCCGCCCCTTCCGACCTCCGCGGGCCGACCAGCTTCTGCGCATGCGGAGCTGCTTTACGGCCGGCGCCCCAGCCTTCCGCGCCCGAGGACGCGGCGCTGGACTCGCTTCTGTGCACGTTCGCGTCCTTTATGATCTCATCCGGTCTCCTGATTCTAGACCCCGCGTCTACGCCTGTGTAGATTCTAGATTGATGAGTCATTATTCATAATTTCTCAGGAGAAGCCGGCAGAGTACCAGAGGGCTGACACTGCTTTGGGTGAAGACGTAAACTCGCTTCCACAGAGGCCGGCGTGTGCTGGACGCCGGGGCCCCTGCGAGGCAGCCGCCCGGAGCGCCGCGGACGCGCCTCGGTGCCGCCCGCCCTCTGGCCCCGCTCGCCGAGCTCCGGGCAGACCCGCGCGCCCGGGGAAGCGCCGGAGCTGCGTCCCCTGGCCCGCCGAGCCCGAGTGTCCCCGGCACCCAGGGGTCTGCCCTTCTCCCCTCCGCGCCGTGCAGGGCCGCACGCAGGCCCCATCCCGTCCCAGAAATTTCCCCTTTCAAGATAACAGGACACGGGGCTGCCTGGAACATTCCGGCTTCTGTTGACCCAATGGCAAAAAGCACTATTTGTGCCGTTGAAAGTGGGAGATGGTGGCTTGTGAACGTAGTTTTTAAAACCGGAGAAAGTCCCTCGTTGCAAGCAGGCATGAAGGATGGAGGGTCCCCGCGGTTTCCCCGCCCGGTCTCGGCAGCATCTCGCCGGGGGCAGTTTTTCTTCATCAGCCTCGGGATGAGGAAGCCCGTGTGGGAGAACTGCCGTCCTGGTGTTCTCGAGGCGGCTTCAACTGCCCAGAAGTTGTTTGCACGAGCGCCAGACACTTTTGGAGCCCAATTTAAAGCTGGTTCTGGTTCTCATCTACTTCCTCCTCATCCCCCACCTGCCAAAGGGTCTTAGAAGGTTCTCGTTCTCTTCTTCATTGAGGCTGCCTAAGGCTTCCCTTATGACATTCGTCAGAGGGGAAATAGAAATGATTCTTGCATTTATTTAACACGGAAGATGCTCCCTCAGAGGGAGTCAACATCCAACACCACTGAAATGCAATGAAGCTCTGAAGGAAAATCACAACCTGCTGACTGCAAACCTACTATGTGTGTTAGACACGTTCAAGTCTGTTTGCTCATTCATAGTATTCCTATGTGGTAGGTCTCATGCGCGTCTTTGGAGGTTCTTCCTGTACCATTTTTTGCATCTTTGAACAATTTTCACTTGTTTATTTTGCAATCAGTGAGACAGCTGCCTTCCTCTGGCGGACATCTGTTTCGGAACAGTAAAGAAAAATCTCCAAAACAAACCTCATCAACTACAGAACATCCTGCATCTGTGGTTCTCAATGAGGTTCGAGAGTTCACATGTACCTTTCAGTTTTGTATTTCCATGTGATAATTCTTTTTGAAAAATATCTTACCAGTTTTAAAGATAAAAGTTCCCCTAGTAACCCATAAGACAGGCACCATCCTTAAGATATAACCAAACTCACTTTCCCTGGCCACTTACTATCCTCAATCTGAAATTTGTTCAGTTTTCCCCTTGTCATTGGATGAGAACCCGAAAGCCCTATGGTCGCTTTATTTTTATATTATTTTTCTTGACTATTTTTATATTTATTTATATGGCTGTCTCCCACATGTGAGATCTAGTTCGTGACCACAGAGCCAACCTGGGCCCTGGCTGGGGTAGAGCAGCAATCTTAAGCCTGGACTAACAGGGAGGTTCTCCTATGGTCACTTTAAACAATAAAGCACAGTTCAGGACAATATACTATTTAGCAACTCTCCTCATTCTAGATAGTTCTTTCCCACCACCCCAGCTTGGGCATGACTTCAGGTTAGGAACAGTGATGAGCTGGATCAGGCTCCTGCCAGCTCACAAGTTCTTATTTTAGCTTCTCTTTCTAACCCTGTATTCCTGACACCACATTGGTAGATGGCCACGGTGGTGAATATTTACACCAAAGAAATAGGCAGATGCTCCAAGGCAGGGCCTATTACCTTGGAGAGCTAGTGTACTGGTTTAAGAATAATGAGCTGGTTAAAGGAACTCTGGGCTAGGGTCTGTTGAGGAAAGAGGGTGTGTTCTATTTCTCATTTCTTTCTTCGGCCTTCCTCCCATCGATGCTTCAAGGCCCTCCAAGATTGGAGTGTGTGGAGGGCATGAGAAAGGGACACTGAAACTTCCTACTGGCCTGCTGCCCCCAAAAGTCAGCTTCTTGCTCTCTGGCCCTGAACTCTTTTTTGCACGGTTTTAGGGCTCTTTTCTCATTGGTTCTCTGTGAGTTCACAGAGGCTTCCTTGCTTAGACCCCTTGGATGGAGTCTCCCAGAAGGCTGGCAGTGGCCACCCAGTGTAGGTCTTACACCAGTGACACCAGGAGCACCATTGCCTTTGTTTAACTGCAGATTCCCAACCAAATGAGAACTTCTAGGAGCAGGGCCTGGGAGTCTGAATTTTAACAAGCACACCACCCCCGCTCCTCCCAAATGACTCAGATGCCACTAGAACTTGAGAAACCCTTACATGACCCTAAGTTCCCTTCAACCTCTAAAAGGCCATGACCTCTGAAGCACAATTTCCATCATTTCCTTTTCCTGCTCAAAAACCTGAGGGGAAAAAAATGACCCCTAGTTGTCATTTTTGTTGTTGTTTAGTTGCTAAGTCATGTCCAGCTGTTTGGGACCCTATGGACTGTAACCTGGCAGGCTGCTCTGTCCGTGGGATTTCTCAGGCAGGAACACTGGAGCGGGTTGTCGTTTGTCTTCAGGAGATCTTCCCAACCTTGGGGTCAAACTCAAGTCTCCTGCATTGGCAGGCAGATTCTTTACCACTCAACCACCAGGGAAGGCCCAGTCCCCTGTTGAGTAAAACCTATAAATTCCCTGGCCAGACCTTCCCAGCTTTCTATAACCCAGCCCTCACGTAACTTGCTAATATTATCCTCCCATGCCTGCTCTTCAGCAGTCACGTGCCGGTCACCCTGCTTTCTCTGTCCCACTTGCCCCTTGTGATATCCTGCCCTGATCTCTTTGTTCCATTTCACTCTGCACCTTCCCTACTTGTCTTCCTACATCCGACCCCAACTCCAAGGCCAGCTCAACCCCCATGAAGCCACCTCAGGGCTGTGGGTTCATTTCCTCTGAATCTCAAAGCACTGGCCTCTAAAACATGGTGACATAGGCTTATGCCTAGCCACCCTTATTATTTAAGTTATTTAATAGGAAAGTCCATGAATAAAAATCAGATTCCATAATCCCCCTGGGAACCCAGTCCCGCAGTCTCTCCTTTTGCCAAGCAGTCCTTCCTTTTATCTGGCTTAAATACTTCCTGCTGTACTTCTGTGTGAAAGCTGCCTCCTTTTAACCGACAGTATGAACAAAATGTTCCTGGGAGAAGGGGAAAAACACACATTTTTGAAGTTTAGCCAGACCAGTAAGTGAGCTGAATTTCTTTAGTTCCACACACACACACACAAAAAAGCCTTCTTGTTGACAGAAGGAACCGCTATTCCTGTTCCCATGCATCTAAGGCTGACTCTCACTGGGCAGCTCTCCCATTTCATCCACCATTTGATACATTTGATCCTGGAAAAAAAGCCCCAAATACATTCTACTTGCCGGGCATCTAGATTAACCAAAGCGGAGAGTGCAATTCAGGTCCCCTGCCTGCCAGTCATTTAGGAGCTCGGATGGTTTCCATTTCAGCGGGCCCAGGAGTCACCCTTTATAAGGGCATCGAAAATAAATGCCAATTAAGTTCCACTCTCCCAAGGAAAGCTCTGGCGGGCACAGACCCAGCCTAGAGCATTAAGTTAACCTCAAAGCTCTTTTGGGTAACAGCACCTGCCTGTGCTGACCAATTGGGGTGAGTTAATCTTCATGGCCTAACACTTGGTTCAGTTTCTAAAAGTGGACTTGAACTCAGGAGGCCACTGGGATAACAGAGCTTCCTCGGAGCTTTTTTTAGGTTATATAACCCTGCCCTTCACCTTCACCCCAAGTCTAGTATCTCCTACTCATGCTAGGACTCAGGACAAGTATCCTTGAAGCCCCAAAACTGGGTTAGGTCTTGTTCTGTGGGCCCACCCCATCAGTCAGTGGGCTGGATGAATTTCCCCGCCTCTCTCTCCAGGGCAGATGTTAAGCTCCTGATGGCACAGTCTGGGTCTCACTCTGTTGTCTCCTCAGATTCTTGGCACAGTGCTTGGCAAGAAGAAGCTCTCCCTCAGACAGGTAAAAATACCTCCACAGCGTGGTATCCTTCCTGCCACATCAGCCACACTCAGCAAATGTTTAAGTGGTCACCTACCTGATTCATTCATTCATTTAGTAATCAAGCCATCAGTCAATCCCAGGGGAATAGTCTTGGTTTCAACCCAGCACCCAAGGGGCAAAGCAACTGACTACAAGTTCTGCTGTGCTGTGCTAAGTCACTTCAGTTGTATCAAACTCTTTGCGACCCCATGAACTGTAGCCCACCAGGCTCTTCTGTCAATGGGATTCTCCAGGCAAGAATACTGGAGTGGGCTGCGATGCCCTCCTCCAGGAGATCTTCCCAACTCAGGGATTGAACCTGTGTCTCTTACATATCCTGCGTTGGCCAGCGGGTTCTTTACCACTAGCGCCATCTGGGAAACCCAAAGTTATTATATATATATTCATTCAGATACTGATTAATTAAATTCTCACTTATGATAACTACTAATCTAAAAGTCACATGGCAATGATTAGAATGAAATAAGCCTTCCATATTCACAATCCAAACAAAATGCACTGGTTAAGTATAATAAAGCTGGTGTAATAGCATCTCGTACAACAGTACTCCTTACTTACATCTTGACTGACTCCTGGAACACCTTAAAACTTAGTTATCCACCATGAAAGATTGGTATGGCATGAGCTTTTATCCAGTTCATGGTACCAGGCTATAAATAAATTCCATTCAATTAATATAAATGGATTCTGAAAAAAAAAAAAACTCTATTATTGGAAACTTCCAAATACACGGTCCAAGTCAGTCACTGCTGTTTTATTCTATTTTTATTTTATTTTTTTATTTTTTTGGGGAGCCACACTGCAGAGCAGGTGGGATCTTAGTTCCCCAATCAGGGATCCAACCCAAGCCCCCTGAACTAGAAGCGCAGATTCGTAACCACTGGAGTGCTGTGGAAGGCCCAGTCACTGCTACTTTAAAAGTGACAATTCATGGCCTAGAGCTCTCTATTGAGATATTTACCCAACTTACCTGGGTCCAAATTCTGGCTTCTAAAAGAACGGTTGGGGGGCCATAATTTGTAAACACCAAATCTTAAAAGTATAAAACTGCTCTGTTAATTTTGTAAATTCTGAGCCTTTGCTCTTGATTCTCTTTATCTCCTCTGAAATCCTCCCTTGGGTACAAAAATCCATCACTTCTGTGGAACTCAGTTAAGGACCAGAAAGGATACAAATAATAAAACCACTTCTCATTTACATCATGCTTCACAGGTTATAAAATTAGCTCATAGACAATGAACTCATGTGGCTCACAAGTTAAGGGTGAGATATAATCAAACATCTGTGGTGTTCTATCTTAAAAGATATCGGTCATTATCAGGGTGTGGGTCAGACATAGGAATTTACACAAGCTTTGTGACAAGGCCATAAAACCGTATGTAATCTAATAAAGTTGCAATAGGTTTATCTCCTTGGATCATCTGAATATGTTTCCTCCTTTCTCCACCTAATGTACCCCACAAAATAGGCCCATGCTGCCAAGTAATAATACAGGAGTTCCCAGTCAGCTGTCCTTGGCTGCTCCCCTGACCTAGAGAAAAATATTAAGTTCAAGGTAATGCTGGAGACTCCTGAGGCAATTGCCCAGCTGTCCCCAGGAAATGAATCGTTCCCTCCTCCCACCACCTAACCTCTAGTCAAACAGGCCTTTAAAATCCCTATGCTAGTTCTCTCTCTCCACCGCTCAAAACTCAACATTCAAAAAACTAAGATCATGGCATCCAGTCCCATCAGTTTATGGCAAATAGATGGGGAAACGATGGAAACAGTGACACTTTATTTTCTTGGGCTCCAAAGTCACTGCAGATGGTGACTGCAGCCATGAAATTAAAAGACACTTACTCCTTAGAAGAAAAGCTATGACCAACCTAGACAGTGTATTAAAAAGCAGAGACATTACTTTGCTAACAAAGGTCCGTATAATCAAAGCTGTGGTTTTTCCAGTATTCATGTATGGATGTGAAAGTTGGACCATAAAGAAGGCTGAGTGCCAAAGAATTGATGCTTTTGAACTCTGGTGTTGGAGAAGACTCTCAAGAGTCCCCTTGGAGTGCAAGAAGATCAAACCAGTCAATCCTAAAGGAAATCAATCCTGAATATTCATTGGAATATTGATGCTGAAGCTGAAGCTCCAATACTTTGGTCACCTGATGCAAAGAGCTGACTCATTAGAAAAGACCCTGATACTGGGAGACTGAAAGCAGGAGGAAAAAGGGATGACAGAGAATGAGAATGGTTGGTTGGCATCAATGACTCAATGGATATCAGTTTGAGCAAGCTCCACGAGATGGTGAAGGACGGGGAAGCCTAGTGTGATGCAGTCTGTGGGGTTGCGGAGCTGGACACCACTGAGCGACCGAACAACAAAACCACTCTGATGCTGGGGCATCACTCCGGAGCCATGCTGCCCTCTCCAGCAGGATCCCTGTTTGGCTCTGCCAATAGGGGGCGCTAGAGGGAGATTGGGGAGCTACTTCCAGTTTCTGAGGGTGACCATGGGAGAAGTGAAAGTGTTAGTTGCTCAGTCGTGTCCCACTCTCTCAACCCCATGAACTGTAGCCCACCAGGCTCCTCTGTCCATGGCATTTCCCAGGCAACGATGGGTAGCCACTCTACTGGAGTGGGTTGCCATTCCCTTCTCCAGGGGATCATTCCAACCCAGGGATGGAACCTGGGTCCCCCACATTGCAGGCAGATTCTTTACCATCTGAGTCACCAGGTAAGCCCCACGACCATACTGTAATTCATCCTAGCAGCAACTGCTGGTTTCAGTAGCAGCAGTTGCTTCCAACATTTCCAGAACCAACACACCACCACCTCCCCCTCCCTGCTCAGAGACACCAGCACTGATTGGTCAGCATGCCCTCAGCAGAGGTGGGAGTGCCAGCTCCACAGTCTCCCGTTTAAGCTTTTGAAGAAGCAGGACCAACAAAGCAGGATCTCCTCCAGCCCAGAGGTCTCACTCAGGGCACAGCACCAAGCTTCTAGGTTTCAAAAATCCCAGCCTCTCCCTTGTATTAACCCAACACTAGGAATGATCGCTATTTCCTGTAATTCTTACCTCTATGGCACCTATGTCCTGTCTTTGCCTTTTTTCTTTCCTGATACCTGGCTAACCTTTTATATATAAAGTTTACTACTAAAGCTCAGACGGTAAAGCATCTGCCTGCAATGCGGGAGAACCGGGTTCGATCCCTGGGTCGTGAAGGTCCCCTGGAGAAGGGAATGGCAACCCAATCCAGAAGAATGGCTACCCATCCTTGCCTGGGAAATCTCATGGACAGAGGAGCCTGGTAGGCTACAATCCATGGGGTTGCAGAGAGTCGGACAGGACTGAGCGACTTCACTTTCTTTCTCACTTTCACTACTAAAATACCTGCTGTGGTTTCTGTCTCCTGATGGACTCTGATGTGCGTGCTCAGTCACTTCAGTCATGTCCAACTCTTTGTGACCCCATGGACTGTAGCCCACCAGGCTCCTCTGTCCGTAGAACTTTCCAGGCAAGAATATTGGAGTAGGTCACCATTTCCTACTCCAGGGGATCTTCCCGAACTAGGGATCAAACCCATATTTCTTGTATCTCTTGCCCTGGCAGGCAGATTCTTTACCACTGTGACACCTGGAAAGCCTGATGGACTCTGATACGGTCCAGTAAAGGAACTCATTCAGTCCGATTTCATGTCAACATTTCTTTAAGAACACAAATGCTGGTTGCTATCTTCCAAGAGGTCCTTATTTATCTCTGTTAATTCGTGCTCCTTCAAGGCCAGGGACTGGCCCTCAGCTTGTAAGAATCAGAACTACATCAGAAAATAAAAGCAAATCAGTCCCTTTTATCACTTCCATGGGGAAAAGGACATCTGAGCCAGCATGACCACAAGTTAGCAGGGCCAGGTTTCATGGGTGCCGGAAGCCTTCAAACTCCTGGATTGGAGAGAAAGGGCTTTCTGCTCAGGGCAACAGTACAACCAAGTGTCAGCATTCCCATTATTTTTTCAAGCCCCAGTTCTCATGAGGCACTGACAACAGGGCTAGGTGACACCTGTACAAGCAGAGGGTTGAGTCAGAGGGACCCTGAGTTTAGGGAACCTAGATATTTTCATAATGTGCAGTCTCTAAAGCATGTCTACCCCATGCTTTAGAGAGACATTTCTTTTCAAGGCTGTTATTGAAAGATCCTTGAAAAAGGAAACACAAGAGGTCCTAGAACGGTCTCCCAACATTTACTGAAGCTTGCATGTGAGCACTGGAGAAGGCAATGGCACCCCACTCCAGCACTCTTGCCTGGAAAATCCCATGGATGGAGGAGCCTGGTAGGCTGCAGTCCATGGGGTCACTAAGAGTCGGGCACGGCTGAGCGACTTCACTTTCGCTTTTCACTTTCATGCATTGGAGAAGGAAATGGCAACCCACTCCAGTGTTCTTGCCTGGAGAATCCCAGGAACGGGGGAGCCTAGTAGGCCGCCATCTGTGGGGTTGCACAGAGTCAGACACGACTGAAGCGACTCAGCAGCAGCAGCAGCAGCAGCAGCAGCATGTGAGCACAGAGCAAGGACAGGCAGCTGGGTAACTGAACTGCTTACATGTCCACACCAGTGATCTATCAGGACCTAGACTAGTCGAGTCTTTGGACCAGGGTTCCCCTTTCTTATTTAGTGCCATTAAGCCTCTCTGAATCTAGATTTTTCTAAGTTGTTGCTATTCAGTTGCCCAATCATGTCTGACTCTTTGCAACCTCATGGACTGCAGCACGCCAGGCCTCCCTGTCCCTCACCGTCTCCCGAAGTTTGCCCAAGTTCATGTCCATTGCATTGGTGATGCCATCCAGCCATCTTGTCCTCTGACGCCCTCTTGTCCTGCCCTCTATTTTTCCCAGCATCAGGGACTTTTCCAGTGAGTCAGCTGGTCACATCAGATGACCAAAATACTGGAGTTTCAGCTTCTAAATTACATTTTCTAAATTACAGGATATCAATCTCATTGACATGGAAGTAATTTTAATATATAAATGTTAGTCTTTTATGACCAGCAACTAAACCATCCTGTCGCTAGAAAGTGATCACACTGTCCAATGTTACCCATTATATGATTTAACTATATAGAGACGACAGTCATTATTTGTAAGTAAAGTAGCCCTCACTTATCCCTGGGGGTTATGTTCCAAGATCCCCAGTAGACACCAGAAAGCATGGATAGTGCCCAACCTTATAAATACTATGTTTTTTCCTATATACACATACCCACAATAAAGTCTAATTTATAAATTAGGGATAGTAAGAGATTAGCATCAATAACAATAATAAACTATAACTATCTTGAGAACATACTGTAACAAAGGTTACGTGAACTTGGCCTCTCTCTCACAGTATCGTATTGTACTGTACTTGCCCTCCTTCTTCTTGTGATGATGTGAGGCTCCTGTCCTGCGCAGGACAGAGTAGGACGGTGTGGGACTTCATGCTGCTCAGAGTAGCGCACAACTTAAAACATATGAATTACTTCTGGAATTTTCCTTTAATATTTTTGGACTGCGGTTGACCACAGGTAACCGAAGCCACAGAAAGTGGAAAAGGAGGGACTAGTGCAGCTGGAAACCTCCCATCCTTAAAGCCCACCTTAGAGATTTAGTTTGAGCATGCAATTGCTTTCTGCTGTTTTCCCTTAAGATAGAGCTAAGGAAATCTATCTTCTATCTGTAGATATCTTTACAGTACACCTTGGCTTTTAGAATCTTGTTTAGTCGCTCAGTCGTGTCCGACTCTTTTTGTGACCCCCCAGACTGTAGCCCTCCAGGCTCCTTGGTCCATGGGATTCTCCAGGCAAGAATATTGGAGTGGGTTGCCATTTCCTTAGAGGAAAGTAATGCCCTAGATACTAAGAGACTAAGATTCTTGACCTCCTAGATCAATGTCGAGTGTGAGATCATAGCTGATGCCTGACATATATAGGAAGCATTTGATAAATAGCAGTTGTACCGTCATGACTCTGGCAAATATCAGAAACCGAGTACATTGTGCAAAATGAAGAATTTGTTATCACAGGGTGTCTTCCAGAAACCCAAGGCGGGAATGCAGCCTGTTTTGGAATGCCCACCCGGCCTTTGCCTCTCTGTATAAGTAACCATATTCATTGTCATTCATTCAGCTCCTACACACCACGCACAGTGTTTGCAGCTGGAACACAGTAAGAAACACAAATGGATTTTTTTTTTTTTAATTTTTACAGTGTAAGTCCCAGAGCTTACAGTCTAGTGGAGAGATACAAATCAAGCACACAAGTAAATCTAAAACCACAGCTTTGGCAATGCTGAGAAAGGCAGGTACATGGTGTGAGTATGTGAAAAGGGAGGACTTGACCTACTTGGGGAGGTCGGGGAAGGCTTTCCTGAGGAAGTGAGGGCTGAGCAGAGATCCAAGTCAAAGCAAGCAATAAGAAGATGTTAGGAGAAAGGGAAGAACTTTCCAGGCATGGAGGGGAGTAAAGGCCTCCTGGCAGGAGGAAGCATGCCTGGAGAGCAGAGAGATCAGGTGACCTGCCCAAGGTCACAATAAAACCAAGGTCAAAAATGAGGAATTTAGCCCAGAGCTACACATTCCATTCTACTACCAAGCCATCCTAGCCAACAAACATCACCTTTCCACTGAGAACTTTCCATAGAGGGAGTTCCCTGGCAGTTCAGCGGTTATGACTCTGCCCTTCCACTGCAGGGGGCGTGGGTTCGATCCCTGGTTGGGGAACTAAGATTCCACAGCCTAGCCAAAAACCAAACAAAAACCACAAAACTTTTCGTAGAGACAGGTTCATCAGTTAATGCTCAGACCAAAGGATAAAAATGACCAAGTAGAACATGAACTGAGAACCTTGCCATAGAACTCAATTTGTGGTTTCCTTGTTGAGTTTAACCAGTCGGGGACTGGGGAGCCTTGGGGAGTAGTCTGTGTCAGTGGTACTCAAAGTGTGGTCCCTGGGCCACTAGCAGCAGCAGCTCCTGGGAACTTAATAGAACTGCAAATCCTCATGACCCACCAACGGGTTTCCCTGGTGGCTCAGATGGTAAAGAAACTGCCTGCAATGAGGGAGGCCCGAGTTTGATCCTCAGGTTGGTAATATCCCTTGGAGAAGGGAATGGAAACCCACTCCAGTATTCTTGCCTGGAGAATCCCATGGACAAAGGAGCCGGGCAGGCTACAATCCATGGTGTTGCAGAGTCGGACACGACTGAGTGACTAGCATACACACAGGACCCACCAAAGACCTGTGAGTCAGAAACTGGGGAGGTGGATCCAGCAATCTGTATTGGAACAAGCAAGACATCCTGCAGGGGCTTCTAAAACACAGAATGGCCTGCATGAGATGTTTTCAAACCTGTCCAATCACCTGAGGAACTTGTTAAAATATTCCTGGGCTACATTCCCATATCTACAAAACCCAGAATCTCAGGGTTGGAACCTGTATTCAGGTGACCAGCCTGACGTGGGAGCCACTGGTCGACATCAAAGTAATTCAGCGTCTGACATGGTGAGCAATTCATCTTCATATGCCACTTCTCCTTGCTAGGTGATTAAGGGCAGTAAGTACCACAAACTCTACAAGCCAAACTCAGTATGTAATTTGATTCGTATCTTCTATCTTCTCAGCTCTTTGATTTTACAACAGTACCTTTCAGAGTTCTTCTTTTGATGCTTTTTGATGAATGTCTCCTTGTCTCAGTCTCATCATACCCACCAAAAACCACGTTGAGATCTAATAGGCACTTACCAAATTCAAACATTGTTATCTTAGTTGCGGTCAAAAAACTATTTCTTGAAGATGTCCCCAACATTCCAAAATATTCAAAAGAAAAGTGCCCAGCCTTGTAACACATATATGCATCTAAATCAGGTTTTTTTTTTCCTGCTTCTGCAAAGAAATAGATTTCTATCACAGTGATTTGGCAGTGTTTTAAATAAACATACAAATAAATATGGGAAGAATTGAGACAATGTCTAAAAACAAAAACTAGAAAATATTTCCAGAGTTGAAACCATAAATGTAATCCTAGATTTATTTTCAAGCAACAGAATTTTTAAGAATTTTCCTATCTTAAAATTCTTCCATATCCTGGGATTTATACAGTTCATCTGCCAGTAACATTGACTGGTCTATTGTAGGTAATTTTACATGTCTCAGAAACTCTCAAACAAGATAATGATATATGACTTCAGTTCAGTTCAGTTCAGTCGCTCAGTCGTGTCTGACTCTTTGTGACCCCATAAATCGCAGCACACCAGGCCTCCCTCTCCATCACCATCTTCCGGAGTTCACCCAAACTCATGTCCATCGAGTCAGTGATGCCATCCAGCCATCTCATCCTCTGTCGTCTCCTCCTCCTCCTGCCCATTAATCCCTCCCAGCAGTAGGGTCTTTTCCAATGAGTCAACTCTTTGCATGAGGTGACTTACTTCCCTCAAGATATAAGGCCATAGGTCAGTGAAAAGGGACAAAAAAAATGAGTGGTCACTGTCATGTAAAAAAAAAAAGGCCTCAACTATTGGTTATCTTCAGATAGTTTAGTGGTTAGGGAGAGCAATCTTTGATTGCGTAAAACCAGAACTTGTGAAGCGGCTGCTGCTATCATTCCAATAAAACAAGGAAGTGGGACTTCCCTAGTCCAGTGGTTAAGACGCCATGCTTCCACTGCAAGGGTGCGGGTTTGATCCCTGGTCAGGGCACTAAGATCCTGCGTGCCATGCAGCCAAAGAAACCCCCCAAAAACAAGGAAGAAATTTCAGTAGTTTTAAGAAATTGGAGAAAAGTGCATAGGAAGGAAAAAAAGGGAGCCTTGATTAAATAACTGTGCCTTTAAAGATATTAATTCAAATAAAGCCTGTAGTTAGGCTTTACAAATTAAAGCACAAAAATAAGCAGAAAAACATGCGGATACTGAACTGCAAATACTAAACCCAGGAAATGATGGTATTCCCTCCTAATAACCAGAAATCAAGTTGCCAGAAACTGGAATGTGGAAACCTTCATACAAGGGGTGAAAGATCCTGAAGCGAAGAGGTTACAGTTTTTCCAGGATTTGTACAGACTTACGTTAAGTCAGCCGGGTACAGAGGACCAACAGAAGAGACTTGCTTTTTTTTATTATTAGTTTATTTCTGGCTGCGCTGGGTCTTCGTTGCTGCACAGGCATTCTCTAGTTGCGAGGAGTGGCACCTACTCTCTACTTGTGGCGTGGAGGCTTCTCATTGTGGTGGCTTCTCTTGCGGCGGAGGACAAGCTCTAGGCGATCGGGCTTGAGCAGTTGCTACACACAGGCTCAGCAGTTGTGGCTCCCAGGCTCGAGAGCACAGGCTCAGTAGTTGGGGTGCAGGGGCTTTTTGACTCTGTGGCAGGTGGGGTCTCGCCAGACCAGAGAGAACCCATGTCCCCTGCACTGACAGGCAGATTCGTATCCAGGGTGCCACCGGGGAAGTGCCACTCGATCTCTATATGAGAAGACCCAGCACGTGTTCCCAACACCAGCCACACCAGTGCGTGTCTCACAGGGCACACTGCACCGCAAGGCACCGTCTCTAGGCCTACAGCTCTAAAGAACACAACTTCGAGTCGGGGCCTTTTGTCTGTACGTCAGAGTATCTGTCTTCTTTATTACTCCATTTAATCATACTTACTGATTTTCCCCTCTTCCAATTTTGAGAAAGAAACCTTCATTTGCTAGGTCACTCCCAAGCTGCGTCCAGGTCTGCTAACAAGAGACTGATGGGGAGCAAGTCTGCCCTCCAGAGCTCAGCTTCCATCAGAGGAAGTGGCTTCTCTTCTCCTGGCAACCTCTCAGTCCATTTCAGCCTTATACATCAGGCAGTCACTGGACAAAGGAAGTGAATAAGGCAACTTTCAGAGTGTGGGCTGTGGAAGTTGGGAAACCCTCAAAAGAAAGACTGCCCTGGCCTGTCCATCAGTGGGGGTCTCGCCTCCCCTCTCCCTGAGGACTCACTGACCCTAGCACCCAGCAGTGGGGAAGAGCTCCACAGAGCACCACCATCTTCACACTTAAATTCAAACATACTGTCCTCCTCAGAATTTAACTCTCATTTTGTAATGGAAAAGAGGAAGGTGTTAGTAAATACAAGAAATCGGTTGAGCTTTCAAATACATCCAAAATATAGTTTTCCACTTCTCATACACAAAATGAGGCACAATATGAAATATACAGGATGATCTCAACTATGTTATCATAAAAAGTTTTAGAAGCTTATCCGATTGTATGGTTGATGATTTTAAGGCATTAATTTATAAATGATAGTTTGGTTTTTTTATTTTTTCAAGTCCCTATCTTCTAGAGATGTATACTAAAATATACAGGGATAAAATATTAAGATTCTTGAGCATAAGCTTCAAAATAGCCTCCAGTGGGGTGGGGTGAGGTAAGGCGGGCTGGCGAGGCTAAAGGTAACAACATGACCGGCCATGGACAGATGAAGTGCTGAAGCTGCAGGATGGGTGGGAAGAAGGGCATCACTACATCACTTTCCTTCTATACGTCACATACTTTTACGTGTGCTTGAAATTTTCCAAAAGAAAATGCTTTTTAAAAAAGCTACAGGGACTTCCCTGGCTGTTTCATGGTTAAAACTTCATGCTTCCAATGCAGAGGGTGAGGATTTGATCCTTGGTCCAGGAACTAAGATCCCACGTGCCATATGGTGCGGCAAGTAAAAATTACTTTAAAAAAAAAAAAGCAACAAAAAGGAGAGAGAAAAAAATAAAGAGACCCAAAAAACTGCAGAGTATAATGAAAAAAGAGATTCAGTTAGAAGTCTTTATTAAAACAATCAACTACTCTCTCCCTATGCTCCAAATTCCTTGAAATGATCATTTTTAAAAACAATTGAATATTTACAACAGGGAAGAAATACAAGATAAAGCATGGCTCAGGAAACCAGTGGCTTGAGAAACTCCTAAGTTCCTCAAAGTGGTTCTCAAAATGCATCCCCCCACACCAAAAAAAAACTCACCAGCACTACCTGAAACCTGCCATAAGTGCAAATTCTGAGGCCACATCCCAACTCTTCTTAATTATAACCTTTGGGGGCAGAGCCCTGCAATCTGGTTTTAACGAGCCCCCCAAGTGATTCTGATGAACCAAAGTTTGAGAACCACTATAAAGGTGACCAGGAAACTTGGAAGCAAAGTTATGACCAACCTAGATAACATATTAAAAAATAGAGATATATTACTTTGCCAACAAAGGTCCGTCTAATCAAAGCTATGGTTTTTCCAGTGGTCATGTATGGATGTGAGAGGTGGACTGTGAAAAAAGCTGAGCACCGAAGAATTGATGCTTGCGAGTCCCTTGGACTGCAAGGAGATCCAACCAGTCCATCCTAAAGGAGACCAGTCCTGGGTATTCACTGGAAGGACTGATGCTGAGGCTGAAACTCCAATACTTTGGCCACCTCATGCGAAGGGTTAACTCATTGAAAAAGACCCTGATGCTGGGAGGAATTGGGGGCAGGAGGAAAAGGGGAGGACAGAGGATGAGATGGCTGGATGGCATCCCCTACTCGACGCACATGAGTTTGGATGAACTCTGGGAGTTGGAGATGGATAGGGAGGCCTGGCGTGCTGCGATTCATGGAGTCCATGAACTGAACTGAACTGAATAAAGCTGACCAGGTTGACAAGAAACAAGAGGAAGGCCTCCGCCCAAACCAGCCCCAGAGACAACCACAGGAAAGGTAAAGGTGATTCCAGAGGTACTCTAAGCCGAGTCAACAGATGACAGAAAGCCAGGGACTAGCTGCATTAGTTTGGAGAAGGCAATGGCACCCCACTCCAGTACTCTTGCCTGGAAAATCCCATGGATGGAGGAGCCTGGTAGGCTGCAGTCCATGGGGTCGCCAAGAGTCGGACACGACTGAGTGACTTCACTTTCACTTTTCACTTTCATGCATTGGAGAAGGAAATGGCAACCCACTCCAGTGTTCTTGCCTGGAGAATCCCAGGGACCGGGGAGCCTGGTGGGCTGCTATCTATGAGGTCGCACAGAGTCGGACACGACTGAAGTGACTTAGCAGCTGCATTAGTTAAGTCCTAAACCTGCCCAGCTCCCAAACCAAGCGGTTGGTGGGAGTGGCAGATAAGAGTTCTGCCCCGGAGAAAAGCTCCATCCTCAGATTAAAACTCTTGGTATTTTGGCAAAGAGATGGGAGTGACGCCAAGAGCCTAGACTTTTTTGCCCACTCGCCCTCAATTCTAAAAAATCTGTGTGAACAAAAAGCTTCCTTTTCTCAGTCAAGGTAAACATCTTTTGGAGCAAAGAATGCTTTATACAAATCTGGGAAAAATCCATGCCAACCCATTAATCAAGAAAATCTCTTTCATATGTAAAAGTGATTCTTTCAACAATTAGCAGTTAGATAATTGTTCAGTAAACTGAACAAACAGAACAACTGACAATCAACGGGGAAGCAAATAATTCAAGGAATAGAAAATAACGAGAAAATTCTCACTGGTAACCTTAGAAATATAAGGGTACTACACCTATGAAAAAAGCAATTAGAATAAGAAAGCAATCTTGAATATTTGAAAGCAAATTACTAAATATTAAAAACTAAATAGAAAAGCTGAATGATTGTAGCATATCACAGCATATCATCAAGTAATTAAATGTTGAATCCTCATTTCAATTCAAAAAAAATGAATTGGAAATTCCCTGAAAAGGGAATTAGTGATTTGGAAGATAACATTTTTGGGGGTGGGGGCGGGCTGCACCACGCAGAGCATGCAGGATTCCTGACCAGGGAATGAATGAACCCTCCCCCCTGCAGTAGAAGCTCAGAGTCTTAACCACTGGATTACAGAGCAAGTCCTTGGAAGATAACATCTGGAGCAATCTTTCAGAATAGAGCAAAAAGACCAAGACAAATTATGTAAGTCCAGTGAAAGGATCAGGTCTCGAAGTTCCATATTCACTTGGTAAGTCCAGAAAAACAAAAGAAAAAATGGAAAGAAAATAAATCATTTCAGAAAGTGTCCTTAGTCCAAGAATGGTACAATTCTTCAGAGTGAAAGGACCATCAGGTAAGCAGAATGAATGACATATATTATATCCCACATACCTGGGCATTATTGGTGAAATTTTAGGACTGTAAGCATAAAAAGAAAACCCAAGGTTTTTCATGAAGGTGAAAAGTAAGTTTTTGCTAATAAAGATAGAATTGGACTGCTGTCTGCCTTTTAAGAAGCAATACTGGATACTAGCGATCATGTGTTCAATTTTGAACCTAATACACTAGGTTTTTTTTTTTAATTGAAATGAGGATTCAGCATTTAATTACTTGATGATACGCTGCAATAAACCAAAACAACTAACCCTGGGATAAAGGGAAAAGCAGTGAGAAGGAAACAGTGAACTAATAGTTTTCTAAGTAACGATACATAATGTCAAGACACAAACACAAACACACACAGATAATAAAGATGAATCTAAAAAAACTCACATGACTGCACCCGGAGAAGAGGACCCAGGTGGGGAAGTGAAAGAATGCTAAGGTAACTGACTTAATTAGGAGGTGAGTGGAAAATATGGCTACTGATTAGTAAGCATAGAGAGAAAAGGTAACCCTTAAAGAAACAGCAATATGTTGAATTAATCTCAAAGCACTAGGAGAAAAAACAACAATCAACCAAGCCAATAAAACAGTGAAATAAAAACAAGCACCATCTTCAGAAAATACAAAACACAATGGCAGGAACAGTCCAAACATTTCAACTGTTTCAATTAATATGAACGGATTAAATTTCCCAAAGACTCTTCGACTGAACTCCCCTAAACCTGTTCTGAAAATAGAAGCCAATGCAGAAAGTATTAAGGACAAAAAAGAATATCTCATAGTTGTAAAAGGCACAGCTCACCAAGAGTCACATAACACTTTCACATCTCTGAAATCAGTTCATTAAATGGACATCAAGAATGTAGAAGGCCGGACAATTAACAAGGTCAATCCAGAAAAGAACAGGCATGGCACCCTTCTCCCCTCAAAACTCAGAATATTTACAAATATTGACCATGCATTCCATAAAGCAGAAACCATACAGGTTACACTCTACCTGCTTGGGAACTGTCAACATACTTAAGCAATTCCTGGGTTAAATATAAAGTGAACAGAGTCTGAAATTACCCCCTAGAAATAAACAACAGTCACCACAGCTTAACACTGTTGGACATAGCCAGGGCAGTACTCAGTGGGGCATTTTCAGTCTTTACTACATTTATTAGAAAACAAGAAAGACTGAAAATAAAACTTTGCACTGTATACCTCAGAGCAGTGATTATCAAAACCCCTGGAGACATGATGGTCCTTTGAACACAGACTAGGAGTCTGTGAATTCATTTATATATTTGAAACCTATGGAAATCGCACGCTAACCTGAGATAAAACTGCAGACTAGTCACAATTTGAATACTGTAATATTGGTTACTTCTCTGTCCTGTTGAGATGAACTGGGTTAAGAGTCACATCTTTGAATAATGCAAGGTTCTATTCATTTTTCTTTTACTCCATTAAAGTATTATATGAACTGAATTAATGAGTGAACTGGTTGCTGATTTTCCAAAATACGGGGCTCTCTGGAGGAAGAGAGTAAAACAGATTAAAAAGGTCTGTATGGTTGTTACCAGGTTGGGAAACACTGACCTCAGTATGACTGTTAATCTCAGGTCTGTGATGTTGCAGTGTTATGTACCAGGTGTCCCAGTATTTGGGATGAGATCTTACAGATGTAGAGGAGCAAAAGGGGCAGAGGGCTGCTGTCAGCTCTCTTGCCCTACTTCTTAAAGTCAAGATTCGTGTATTTCAAATATCACCGTGTCAAATAAAATTAATTTTCCAACTACAAGAGACTAAATTTTAAAAATCTAGCTCCTTTGGCTGAATGTCAAGACAGGAGCTCTAAGGAATGCATGTGAGTCAGTTCTGATGAGATGCATGAACCTAGAGCTTATGATACAGAGGGAAATAAGTCATTACGAGAAAAACAAATCTCATGTATTAACGCATACGTAGGGAATCTAGAAAGGTGGCACTGATGGGCCTGTTTGCAGGGCAGCAGTGGAGACGCAGACATAGCGGACAGACACGGACCCGGGTGGCAGAGGAGGAGGAGAGGCTGGGACGGATGGAGAGAGGAGCATGGGAACACAGGCGGCCACTGTGAAACAGCCAGCCAGTGGGGATTTGCTGTACGACTCGGGACCTCAAACCCGGGCTCTGTAACAACTCAGAGGGGTGAGATGGGGTGGGAGGGGGGAGCGAGGCTCAGGAAAGAGGGGACGTATGTATACCTGTGACTAATTCATGTTGATAACAGGGCAGAAACCAGCACAATATTGTGAAGGAATTATTCTTCAATTAAAAATAAATACATTAAAAAAAAGAAGAGTAGAGCTCTAGCACTAGCTAGCACAAATGACTAGAACATAAAAGACCAGAGCCTCCAGCATTACAGGAGATAAAAAGACCTTAGTAGCTGTTATTTATTTAAAACATATTTTAAAGCTTCAATTATTACCTTTATAAGCAAATTTTAATTCTCTAAAACTCATGTAATATTTCACAAATTACTGTTTATGCCATAAAAAATTAACTGAACCTCATCAAGTACTATACTTTACATACTTTTTCACAGGAAAAAAATTTTAAAACGTCCAGTTCTGAACCATACCAAAAAGAAGCACTTCCACTGAACTGGAACATAAACAGAAGCCATATCTGTAATATTTCAAAGGATCAATACCTGAGCTGCCAATAGGTGAATGTCGACATGTCCTTTGAAATAAACAGCAGAAATTTAAATTTCAAGATGTTCTCATCGTATTAATTCGCTCTGGTTTATTTTAAAATACCCTCCTTTTGCAGGAGTTAAAAAACAACTCTTCCTCTCATTTATTAAAAACAAAATGACTGTATTTCTCTCCCCAACCTACAGTACTCCTCAGCTGAATTAAAAAAATTTTAAAGTTTTTTTCCTTACCACTAAACCAGCATCTTCAATTCTTATCTGGCCCAAGAGTAGACTTCCTTATACAACAGCAATAAATACAAAGTAGAATTCTGCCAGCAAATATTACATATGATCCCAACAATATAGACAGTCTTAAAAATCAATAAGGTATTTATTTATATAGCATCAAAGACTTGAAAATCCTACATGATAGCCCATGAGGCTTACAATTTAATTACTAATCCAGTTGAAAAAAGAAGAATTTTCACCCACAAACTTGAGGTTGTTACCATCTTACATGCTTCAGACATGTGTGCTAAACACCAGATACCTATTCATCTTTAGTGTTCACAGTAGTAGTATTAAGTCCAAAAAAGTCTTTTTTGATGATGTACCGAACACACTGCAAAATCACATTTCTTTCATGTCGAATGTCCGGAGCTAACAGCTAAAAAATAATAAATAAAAAGATTAGCTTTTAAATAAAATACATCCAAGAAACACCATCTAAGATATTCTATGTGCCTTCTCTATATGAAGAACACAGAATAATAAAGATTTGTATTATATTTACTAATTATTTCACTAAAAAACAATGTAAGACTATCTCCTTTTAACCAAAATTATCGAGATTTAAACACTAGTATTCAAGGTCTTCTCCAGGAGTATCAAGGAAGAGACGGGAAAATTGGGTTTAGAAGCTTACAATTCTTTACATCTAAAAACCATGTTAAACAGGATCCTCCCAAACCCAAATCTATAAACAGCAGAGAAACTGGTATGGAGCTATAGCAAATATTGTAATGATGAAACCAGCAGTAACTAACCCCAACATTCCTGGTCTTTCAGGACTTCCCACTTTTGTGCTTACTGTAATTGAAAGAAGGCTGAAAATCCCTGGTATCTAGACTACATAGCCAAGGAATCACATGTGATTCGCCAAAAAGAATAATGTAACTACTCATTTTATTTCTGATGTCAATGTAGTTCAGAAACACCCACAGGGGAACTTTCAGTAAACAGATGATTTAATATACCACCTACAAGGAAAACATTTTAAAAATGCAGTTTCCTTTACATAGCACCCAAATTTACGAAATAGAGAGTACATTTCAGATCAATTTTATTAAGAAGCAACTGTGTCTGCATGTAACATGCCATGGTCTGTAGTCACAGAACATTGAGCTGCAGCACAGGCACCTCCCTAACCGGGCAAAAACCTGACTTTGCACAGAACATCACCAGGTAGGTTTACGATTCCACTAAAAATTTCAGGGTATTTCCATCACTCTTATATGAAAGTCTTAGATCTCTGAACAGCTTCATGTCCATTACCCAGAATCAAAAGAGGCACTGTTTCTTTATAATTTAAAGAAAATAGTAAGCTTTGAGCACATCACACTGAGAATAAAGTTAACAACGCACAAAATAAACACGCAAAACCCTTTTTCTCCCTTTAGCCTGCACTGTATTTAGTTGTGCTTTCAATGAAAATTTTAAAAAGGTCAGTACACTTCGATATGCTTTATCAACTACCTAAGACTAGGTTCTTTTATCTTAAGCAGTTCTGAAAATTGTAATTATCCCACACTTACTGAGTATCAGCTATATTCCAAAGGCAGTTTCAGAACTAAGATACACAGGTAACTCTTCAAGGAGCATATGTCTCTGGTAACCTTAAAACACACACACACACACACACACACACAAGCCCAGTAGCTCTATTCTCAGGACAAGAGAACACAACGACCACTTACCATTTCCAGGAGATATGGATGGTGTGTTCTTGGTTCAAATAATGTTCGATAGTTGAGGTTATTTTTTCTCCTCTTAGGATTTGTGTTTTTAAAACTTCCCTTTTGGCTCTCACACTTGGCTTCTGAGGAGTTTCTAACAGTTGCTCTAACATCTTGACTTGGTTTCTTAGGAGTATTGCTATGAAGAACCTGGTCTTCTGCCAGAATGTCTGCTTCAGTCTTGATGGGAGCTTCTACATGTGATGAAAAATAAACACAAAAATAACAAATTAAAAAACAGGTAAAACTTCCAAAAATATCCAATAAAAAACACCCCCCACAATAATCTCCTTCCCTAGCCGTAATTAGTTACTTACTTGAAACTGAGCATGTACAGTGTATTACAATATTTTTCAAATTGGGAACTATGACTGCCAATAACTGAGATTACTGCAAAGAGCTATGGAAAATGATCCCTATGAAAGAAGTAACACCAGACGGAAACTTGGATCTACACAAAGGAATGAAAAGGGCCAGAGACAAGTCAATATGTGGATAAATACAAACGACCTTTTCCATTTGAAAAAATTCTGTAAAGATAATTGACAACTGAAAGCAAAAATGCGTAACGACAATGTATGTGGGGTTTATTAGCATCTGCAGAACTAAAACCCGAGAGAACAGCACAAAGGAAGGGAAGAGGAGAATCTAAGTGTCCTGCTGTAAAATTCTTAAATTGCAGGAACACCTCGCTTTACTGTGCTTTGATTTAACCGTCTTCAGACACCGCATTTTGTACAAGTTGAAGGTTTGTCGCCACACTGACCAAGTCTGTTAGCACCATTTTTCCAACACTGTCTGTTCGCGTCTCTGCATCATATTCCGATGATTTTTCCTCAATGTCTCCAACTTTCACTGTCGTTCTATGTGATGGGCATGTGTAATCACTGATCTTTGGAACTACTACTATAACTGTTTTGGGTCACCATGAACCAAGTCCATGTAAGACAATCAATTTAACAATGTTATGTTCTCACTGCTCCACCTACTTGCCATTCTCCTCTCTCTCTCCTCCTCCTCCTCAGGCCTCCCTATTCCCTGAGACATCATACTGAAATTAGTATACGGGGAATAACCATACTAATGGTTAATAACCACAGGCTTCCTCAGTGGGTCAGCTGTAAAGAATCCGCCTAAAATGCAGGAGCTCCAGGAGACGCAGGTTCGATCCCTGGGTTGGGAAGATCCCCTTGAGTAGCAAATGGCAACCCACTCCAATTTTCTTGCCTGTGAAATCCTATGGAGAGAGAAGCCTAGCGGGCAATAGTCCATGGGGTCGCAAAAGTAGGACATGACTTAGCGACTAAAACAAAAACAACAGAGATGCTACTGGTTCAGAGAAGGCTCTCTTTATTTCCTTGTTTTACTTATTGCAAAGTCCTGCTGTGTCAATACCCTATCCCAACCTATAGCCCAGTAACACTGCAAGCTAGAAATCTGCTAGTGACCTGGATGGCTTAATAAATTCAAATTACATAAAATAATTCTTAAGGCTTAGGAATGTGAAGCAAGGACTTTTTCCTGAAGGCAGGACATACTAGACAGTCAGTCAAACTGAATTCATACAAAGTCAAAAGAACAGCTATGCACCACCTATTGCCACACAAAGAAAGACGCAACGGAAGGCAATATAGCTGGCTTCTTTAGACCTAAGCTTTACGTCAGCTTTACCACATACTAGTTTTGCCAGTGTATCCTCTTGAAGCTTCAGCGTCTATAAAATAAAGGGCTGAAACCTTGATCCCTTCCAGTTTCCTCTCTGCCTTCTCAATGTGGCAGTCTCAAAATGAAGACATGAGTATAAAACTATTAAATATCTTTTCTTGGGAATGAGAGAGGAAAGCATGTGTATGGCTTGTTTTTATGGGATTCAGTAATCTGGTAATAGCTTTCTTTGCTATCACCTGTCATAAATACACAAGATAAGCAAGAAACATAATGTGCGTTTAAAGAATAACTTCATCTTCCTATCAGTGAACTGGAAACAAGAGTAAGGAACTAAATACTGTTTTTCTTAAAATTCAAAAAAATAAAAAAGAAGAAGAAGAGGCAACCACCTGTAAAGGACTCCTCTGATAAAGCCAAAGTAGATTATATTTCAAAATTCAAGTAGCCTTTAACCAGTTACCACAGTAAAGCTTACCTTTCAAAAAGAGAAAAAAAAACCAAAAAACTCATGTTATAGATACCCAGATCTAAACCTTAACTTTCATTTTAAAGCCCAACTCTTCCTTCTTCAGCATCTTCCAGCTACATAAACATTGATTTTCTCCAGCTTAGTCAACATTAAAAGTCCTGCCATCTTCATCCAATTACATTTAAATCTCCCTTTCATCCTACATTTTCACTTTGAAGACCCTCTATTCCTGTCTTCGGTAGAGCCCCTACTGTGATGACGCATCTGAGACACACACTCAGAATTCTCTCGCGGCTGGTGAAGCCCAGATATAACGACCATGCAGAGCCAGGTTCAGAGGCGCAACAGGACACACGGTTATTCACTAAACAAACGCTGGGTTACTGACGTGAACCTTGGCTTGAGGTGCCCATACTGCCAAGCCTACTTGTAGCCCTTTTAAGTTAAGTAAGTAAATAAGTAAAGTCACTCAGTCGTGTCCGACTCTTTGTGACCCCGTGGACTGCAGCCCACCAGGCTCCTCAGGCCATGGGATTATCAAGGCAAGAATACTGGAGTGGGTTGCCATTTCCTTCTCCAGGGGATCTTCCCGACCCAAGGATCGAACCCAGGTCTCCCGCATTGGAGGCAGACACTTTAACCTCTAGGAGGCCCTAAAAGAGGCGCTAGATATTGAGTTGGTTTATCACCATTGCTTTTTTGGGGGGGAGGGGGAGTTTGTCATCATCTTTTAAGGTTAAAACATGTATCCCGAATAACGTTAACTTCTCAGAAACACTATCAAAAGGATTCCATGTCTCCCAATCTTTAAAATACACCACCTAATGCAACATAAGCATATACGATTCCTGTGTTCTCCAAATGAGACAGTTTAGGTAAATGTGTTCTATAAGGAGCAATGCCCCATATACAGGTATTTTACCATCCTCTGTAATAAAGGACCTCTCTCCAGCTTCAAAAGGTGCGAAACATGTTAAGACAAGGGTTCTGGAGAGTGGGAAGAAGTAATTAACGTCCTTTGCTTTATCTTTTAGAACCTTCTCTGATTTCACTAGTGGATATTATCTCTTCCCCTTCCTCTTCCTTCCTTATGTTATTTTGCCCCTTTCTCCTAGAGAAGCAACACAGTTCTCCATCTCTACCACTTCCCTTCATCCCATGTTAACTTCTGAATCAAATGAGAAAGGAATTTGAGGCTCAACTGAAGAATGTGCATGACACATCTCGTCCTCAGACACATACACGTGAAAGGGCACTACTGACGCATAGTGTACATCAAAGGCAACACCAGAGCGATGCGCACCCACTGTTACCACCCGGAACCAGGCTCACCTTCCGGCTCACTCTCTGACCCCGAGAGGCCGCCGTAGCTGCTCATCAGGGAGCACAGCGCTGGGGTCACTTCCTTGGGTATGACAGCACTCTGCGGCTTCTCCTCTTTGTCAGACTCTGAAACAGGAAGCACTGAGAATGAAACTGAAACTGTACATCAAAAATATCTACCAGCATAAAAAAGAAAGCTGACAGCCCCCACTCCCTCATGTGTTAGTGAAAAGAAAGCACTTTCTGATCATTTCCTCAATCTTCCTGAAAAAGAAACCCAGGAGACTTGAAAATTTTCCCCTTGGTTTAAATCTTTACAGTCAGAGAAGCTATCTGCCCAAAGAGAAAGCAGAGAGAGGGGCAAATGGAAGCTATATGCAACTCAAGTTTCTTAGCATGTTTCACTGGTTATGGAACTTGAGTCTTCTCTAAATGAATTATACAGTCTTTGTTATTAATTATTTTACTTTATGCTATTAATTAATTTTATTACAATACCAGGAAGGCCATAAATGTATTTAACATCACTGGACTAGGATCATGGACTCTGAAAATTAGATTTGGAGTAAATAACATATAAATGGCCACTCTTTTTAAGACTGGTTTAGAAGGTACAAGTAGTATTTCAGCCTTTCTACCCTTAAAGGCATAATAACGCTTCACTGAATCTGCCCTAAATTTTTATCATTTAGAACTTCTAAGAACTTAAGTAAACAAGCCAAGTACGAGAATTCAGCGAGTACTAAGAGCCTGCCAAAGGTAAAGTGTTTGATCAGAGCCCAGAAAGTTTAGTTGTAGCCCCAGGACACCACATATTGCGTTTATTTTTGGCACCTCTGAAAGTGTATTACATTTATTCTGAACAAGTCAGTAGTGCCTGACGGAAGAATGAAGACAATAACTTGCTTGTGTAATGAACCAGCTCAACCCACAACCAATAGAAAATGTTTCAAGACAGTACTGAACATTCACCAAGTCAGTCTAAGGGAAACCGAAGCACGCCCGCAGGAGAAAGGAAGTGAGTATGGAACTACCACCTTCCGGTACATGAAGTGAGAGCCTCTCTCCACCAATCCACACAGCCCAACACCCACTCCAGAAGCTGCTCCTTGTCAATGCGGAGCTAACTTCTTATCTTTCCTCCTGAATTAATAAAGGGGAATTGAAAATATGCAGTTTTATTTATAAATGACTAGTGGATAAAACAGAATCTGCAACAATATTAGTGTGGAGACTGTTCATCTCATTGCTTCAGTGATGATATGCCAAAATGTAGAAGCACCAAAGAGTACAATACAGATGACTAAATAATGCTCTTTAAAAGCAAGAGCTCATTTAACCCTTTTGAAGTATCACCTTCACTATTAATTACAGGGGATAAAACCAAAATTCAAGAGAATCTGAACTGGATGATCCCTCAGGTAACAGAACAGTACAACAGCTGGGTCAAATTTAAATCCTGGCTGCTGCTGCTGCTAAGTCACATCAGTCATGTCTGACTGTGCGACCCCATAGATGGCAGCCCACCAGGTTCCCCTGTCCCTGGGATTCTCCAGGCAAGAACACTGGAGTGGGTTGCCATTTCCTTCTCCAATGCATGAAAGTGAAAAGTGAAAGTGAAGTCGCTCAGTCGTGTCCGAATCCTGGCTACCTGACTCTAAATCCCAAGTATTAACTAGTGCGGTAGAATATCTCCTACAAATAAAGTCTTCTGAAAATTAAGTCGTCCTACCAAACTCTCTCTACGGTCAAGAATAAGGCCAAGATATGTCTTTCAGCTACAGCCCATTTCTCTGTTCCCTTTTGGAGCAAAACCCCAACTATTTATATAACTCACAGGGAAGTCGCTTGGGCCTGAAATTTCCTACAACTATCTGACCCTCTAGAATCTACTTCAATCTGTCTTTCAGGCCCACCACACCAGTGAACTTTTTCTTCCAAGCTCACCGGACTCTTCTGTGTCGCCAAGTCTAGAGGTCACCTGCTGGTGTTCATCTTGTTTAACCTAGTGACAACATCTGACAGCACGACGGACCCTTGAACAACACAGGCTTGGAGCTCACAGGTCCCCTTACACACAGCTATTTTTCAATGCGAAATGCTACTGAAACCAACCTGCAATTAGCGGAATCCATGGATTCAGGGCTGTGGACGCAGAAGAACCACATCACATGGAAGGCAAACTACAGGGTGGACTCGAGTTTTCAAGCACGTGGAGGGCTGGCGCTCCTAACCCCTGCAATTGTTCAAGGCCAACGGGAGACCTTCATGGGACTTCCAGAACCCTTTCACTTGGTTCTCCTTTCCCAGAACTTAAGTCTCCCTACCAAATTCTCTTCATTGACCAACTTCAAATTTCTTGAGTTGTCCCTGGGTCCAATCCTCAGCAACCTTTCCCTCTGTGCCTCTTTCTCCTCTTATGATTTCACTGTATCTCAAATCTTAAAGTACTATTTAGAGGCCAATAAATCACAGCTGTATACCTTCAGTTTTCCCCTAAAGCCCAGAACAAACTAATTGCTCAACATCTCTACTTAAATATCAAACAGGCATCTCAAAGGTTAGCATGCCCCAAAACAAAAAACACTTGATTTCTCCTCCAAACACGCCTACCAGTTGGCCTCCATCTCAGTAAATGCCAGCTCTTTTCAATGGTTACAGCAAAACCTGTTTTGAACATATATCCAGAATCACACTGATCACTTCACTCCTACAATGGCAATCCAAGTCAACATTTCTTACCCAGACAGCTCTAGCACCCTCCTAGAAGAACAGCCTGACATCATCTGCCCACCTCTGCAGTCCATTCGCCACTGTAACACATCACATCCTCTCTCTGCTCAACCTCAGAGTCAAGTCCCAAGTCCTTTTCTGCCTTAGACAAGACCCTATTCGAGCTGATCCTTCACCACTTTCTTCCTGCCTTACTCCACTCCAACCCTGTTGTTCCCCAAGTACACAAAGCATGCTCTCCCCATGGGGTGTTTGCACTTGTTGCTTTCTCTGCTTGGAAAACTCTCAGGTCTCAGCTCCTAATTTCACTCAGATCTCTCAGTAGCCCCTTATCAGAGATGCCTTCGCTAATTATACTAAATAGCACACTCCTTTCTCCAGCTGCCATTCTCAGTCCTTTTCCTTGGCGTTACTCGTCCTCATGGAGGATATCAACCCATATTTATTTACTGTAGCTTCCCCAAGCAGAACATAAGGTACAGGAGAGAACGGGTTTGGCTGTGTTCAGTATACTGTATCCTCTCAGCCTAGAACAGTACATAAATGCTCAACAAATATTTGAAGAACAAACTATTGCATGAATGAGTTAAATAAGGACAAGTTCAAATCGGGTAGCTAGAACAGAATGCCAGAACTATGCCAAAGTGGGGCCATAACAGAAACCTGGCTTCATCTGGATTCACAGACTATTTCTTTTTTTCAATAAAATTATTCTATTTTTCTTAAAAAAATCACATATATGTATCTAAGAAAAATACTGAGGGATATAAAATGTGAGCAGTGGCTGTCTCCACAAGTTAAGGAAGTATACTGCTTTTTATGTTTTCCCTATTTTTTTCCTTCTATTTTTTGCATCACTTTTATAATCAGAAAATGAATTATAAAGAAAACACACGAAAACGAAACGTGGAGGCAAGTATTTCCTCACAATTCAGGAAGCGGACTGCATAGCTTTAATTGGCCTACATATCAACCCTTCTTCCTGCCTTCCTTTTTCTCTAGACTTTATATTTTGAATCCATTTTAGACTTACACAAGCGTTGCAAAGCTAGTGCCAAGATTTTCCATAAACCCTTCACTTAGCTTCCCCTAATATTAACATCTTACATAACCACGGTGCATTAACAGCAGCTAACAAATGAACACTGGGATAGGACTACCACCTGAACTACAGACTGTGTTGTAATTTCACCAGTTTTTCCACTAATGTCCTTTTTCTGTTCTAGGAGTCAATCCACCAGAGCACATCACAGTCTCTGGACTCCTTGATCTGTGTCTTCGTTCAATCTGTGACAATTCTTCAGTATTTCCTTGCCTTTCACAAACTTGACTGTTTTAGAGACTACTGGTCAATTACTGCAGAATATCCCTTAGCTGGGTCTGATGTTTTCTGATGATGAGACCGAGCTTATGGATTTTAGGTAGTGTCCTTCTCGTCATGTATCAGGGGTACACACCAACCCGACTTATTACTGGTGACGTCAGCCGTGACCACTTGGTAGTCCCCACCATAAAGTTACTATTCTTCTCTTTCTTTATTTGATTTCTAGAAACAAGTCACTACGTCCAGCCCACATTCAAGGGGAAGGAAATTAAGCTCTATCTCTTGGAATAAGGAAGAGCAAAGAATTTTGGACAGATGTTAAAACCAAAACCTGGTGGCTGGTGTACTCATTACTAGGAGTGCCCTACAGCTCACTACTCCTGACTGCCTTCCTAAGGGCAAGAGCTAGAAGTTCACACAAATGAACAGCTCTTTCCCTATTTCATTACCTTCAGTTATGTTCTGGGGACACACCACATGTGACTCTGGCTCACGTGAAGGAAGCTTCTCTAAACAAGGTAAAACTGATAACTGGAGAGTTGAGACGCTGAGGATACTTAGGGTATGTGAAAAAAAGGGTACATGTGGTTTCCTGGAGCTATACTTGGGAGTGGAAACTTGAAAAACCAGTGCTCGAAAACTTAGATTTGTAAAGCGTAAAAGTCCAGAAGAAACCCCAAGTAAAGGATAACAGGAATTTAAATGGAACCTTTCCTACAAAATCCAGCAACCATAATTTGATTGGTAGTATTCTGATTTCCTCGAAGAACAACATCACAAGTTTATAGCTTACTTTTAGGATTTTTGTATTCATGCCTTACATGTTCATCTCTTACCTTCACAAAAGTAAGGATTTCAACATTAAGCCACAACAAAATGACTTGATAGCTCTCACTCAACTGCTCCTAGGAACCTGACTGAATGCTTTCTATTATTAGGATGAAAGGCATTTAACTACTGTTTCTCGGGTCTAAAGTGTCTCTCAGAGATCTAGACACAGGCTTAAATACAGGCAAGTGTAATAGTCATCTTTCCGTTAGTGCTTCACCAGACTAGCACACACTGAAACACTTCTTTAAAAAATGGGAAAACAGAATTGCCCAACCAGAGCTAACAATATGAAGGCAAAGACTTATTTAACTTCTATGCAGAGTACATCATGAGAAACGCTGGACTGGAAGAAACACAAGCTGGAATCAAGACTGCCGGGAGAAACATCAATAACCTCAGATATGCAGATGACAGCACCCTTATGGCAGAAAGTGAAGAAGAACTAAAAAGCCTCTTGACGAAAGTGAAAGTGGAGAGTGACAAAGCTGGCTTAAAGCTCAACATTCAGAAAACGAAGATGATGGCATCTGGTCCCATCACTTCATGGGAAATAGACGGGGAAACAGTGGAAACAGTGTCAGACTGTATTTTGGGGGGCTCCAGAATCACTGCAGATGGTGACTGCAGCCATGAAATTAAAAGACGCTTACTCCTTGGAAGAAAAGTTATGACCAACCTAGATAGCATATTGAAAAGCAGAGACCTTACTTTGTCGACTAAGGGCCGTCTAGTCAAGGCTATGGTTTTTCCTGTGGTAATGTATGGATGTGAGAGTTGGACTGTGAAGAAGGCTGAGCGCTGAAGAATTGATGCTTTTGAACTGTGGTGTTAGACGAGATTCTTGAGAGTCCCTTGGACTGCAAGGAGATCCAACCAGTCCATTCTGAAGGAGATCAGCCCTGGGATTTCTTTGGAAGGAATGATGCTAAAGCTAAAGCTCCAGTACTTTGGACACCTCATGCAAAGAGCTGACTCACTGGAAAAGACTCTGATGCTGGGAGGGATTGGGGGCAGGAGGACAAGGGGACGACAGAGGATGACATGGCTGGATGGCATCACGGACTCGATGGACGTGAGTCTGAGTGAACTCCGGGAGATGGTGATGAACAGGGAGGCCTGGCGTGCTGTGATTCATGGGGTCGCAAAGAGTCGGACATGACTGAACGACTGAACTGAACTGAACTGATTCAACATTACAGAACCCTTCAAATGTTCATTTAGAAAGTTGCATAAAACAAAGAACTATGTAATTTTCAAGTTAGTTGATGTTTATAACAGTAATCTTCATATTTGTGTTTCAAGTATTTTAATGACATGGAAGTTTCTATTTAGGCACAGACTGTATTTCATCATCAAGGTCACAAGCTGTAAGCTTGAATAAGTATGTGGGCACTCTCCAACACTTCTTGAAGGAAAAAAAAATCAGTACCCAAGAGTAACTGAGCCCTGGCCCCAAACGTCTTCTGCCTTTCCCTCACTATCAGCAAGGATAAGAAGATGCTTTTCTAAAACTCTCTTTCACATCTCAACTCTCCTAGACCCATACAACACAGATTCGCTTTTTGGGGCCAGATTCAGACTTCACGTTTGGAGGTAGTGCTGTGTACTAGGAGTAAGACTCCCAACTCTGACTCTGTCACTAACTAGCAGCATGACGAAGGTAAACGACTCTAAGTTCCAAGGTTCAAAAACAGAAGCAGCAACTGCATGCACCTGAAAGGTCGTTATGAAGCAAAGAGCTACTACACACAAAGCACTTAGAGCACAGTTAAGTACCTTACTTAATAAGTGTTAGTTGCTGTTAAAATATTTATTACTATTCCTACTGAATTTTATCTTGTCATTCTTAGCCCAACATCTCCTCGTGCCAAGATCTTTTTCCATCCTGACTTAGTCAGTGAAGCAGTTGCCACGTCCCCGCCCGTTTCTTCCCATCCTTTAAGTTCAATAATCTGCTGGGTGATTATCGTAGAAGCCACCTTCCCCCAGGCTGAGCAGGGCCTGCTGGCAAACCTACAACAATCACTCATCAGTCCACTCACTGGTAACAAGCCTTTGCAGAAGAAGAAGCACTAGCAACTAGATAAAGCCTCACACCTTGTTACTGGAAAGAAAGATGGTAAAATATTTACATCGATGTTTTCATTTTTCAGAAAAGAAATGAAGCCTTAGAGGCTGAATGATATCTTTCTATGACAGCAACATTTCTGTCCTTTAATTTTTCAACTTGTAAGCAAGAGTAAACTTATATCCTAAATTCTAGAGGGAACTCAAGACATATAAATATATTCTATGCTGTGAGGAAGAACAGTATTATTTAATATACTGAATTAATGTTATTTACCCAAAGAGACCAGGTTCATGCTGAGCAGCAAAAATACTGGCTTCCCTTGGAATTACTGCTTTCTAGGTGGGAAAATTCATCTAATGGTGTAAATCTGAATTCACAGCATCAACCCATTCAAAACAGTCTTAAGATATTTCCAAGATTTTATGATACTATGCAAATTACCCAATAAATACAATCTTTCTCCCACATTCTGCCTGCTTCATGTATTCATTCCCAAGATTCATAAAAACTTTCTTAAAGTGAGGTTTTAAATAAGACACTCCTATTAGGAACAAAAGCATCATTCTACTTTTTTACATTTTTGCCACTGAACTCTCCATAAACAAGGATGTGAAGAAGCAACTTCTGCATCATTGTCTATACTCTTAAAAACACGGTGTTTTCCTATTTAGCTTACCAGAGTCAGTGTTTACCAAAACACCCAGGGGGTCTGAATTTGCCTCACGTGGACTTTCAGGCTTCACATCACCCAAGCGGCTGCCTGACCCAGCAGCTGTTCCCTGTTCAGCATGGCCATTTTTCCACTTGTGATGTCTGCCAGGACTTTGGATTTTTGCCATCTGCGAATGTCTGGTCATCCCCTTCATCTTGCTGCAATAAGAAAAATGCAATTCTTAATATAAAAGGCACTGACCTTTCAAGAAAAATTTGAAAAAGATTACTGAATGCAAAAGAAACTTATCTGTCAAATCAACTACTTGTCACCTACTACACTGAAGAGATCAGAAAAAAACTCAATGGCTTCCAAAGACAGAACATTAAATGAAAACACAAATATATCATACTTTATCAATTCCAAATTGCACATTTCCTTCCCATAATTCAATTCCTCTAAATTGGGCTCTGTTGTTCAATCAACAGCAAGTGAGTTTAATTGGCAGCATTTTTTCATTCCTATTATACATAAAGTAAAATGTTCCTCGGGGCTTCCCAGGTGGCCCTAGTGGTAAAGAACCCGCCTGTCAGTGCGGGTGTGGGTTCCAGCCCTGGATCTGAACGATCCCCTGGAGCAGGGCACAGCAGCCCACTCCAGTATTCTTGTCTGGAGAATCCCATGGGCAGAGGAGCCTGGCAGGCTACAGTCCGCAGGGCTGCAAAGAGCTGGACAAGACTGAAGCAACTTAGCACACAAGATATTCCTTAGACTTTATGAAGTGTGTTAACTACTTAATTTTAAGGAGCCTTAAAGTTTCTGATGATTTTACAAACATACTACCTTGTTTCTTGTTTGAGCTTCATGATAACTCCTTGAAATAGATCAGACAGGTATTGGGGTGGCAAAAAGGTTCTGGTTTTTCCATAACATCTTACGGAAAAACCCAAACAAACATTTTGGCCAACTCAATTATTCTCTTCATGTTACAGGGGGATAAACTTAAAGATCATAGACCAAGCACAATTTCACAGCTAGCTCAAATCAAGTGTCCTCTCAAACCACCTTAATTACTACACTTAAGAGGAAAACAAATAATTATGTGAGCACATGCTTATGTAAACTATGCCCAGGGAAAAAAAAAAAAAAAAGACCTTTTGAAAAAAGGTTCATTACATATACCCTCAATGGACAATAATACAAGGTAAGAAAATAACACTAAGGCATATAATAATTAACTTAAAGGTAGTGATGAAAAGAAAATCTTAAAAGCAACCAGAGATAAAAGGTATTTACACAGAGGAACAAGGTAATGTTAACAGCAGATTTCTCTTGGAAATCATGCAACTGAGAAAACAGTGGGGCAACATCTTTAAAGTACTGTAAATATCAAAAACACCATTAACCTAGAACTGCATATCTAGCAAAATTATCTTTCAAATAAGAAGGCAAAATAAAATCTCTTCAGACACATAAAGCTGAAAGAAGTCTTCAGCATGCCCTCACTATAAGAAATGTTAAAGGAAGTCTTTTAGGCAAAAGAAAAATAGTATCAGATAGAAAGATGATCTACACTCAAGAATGAAGGCTACGAGAAATGGTTAACTACACAGGCACCCTGCCCATCAGCTAGCCAACCCCTGGCTGTGACTGTCAAGATCAGCAGATATCCCCCAACTGACCCCAGACACCTGTGATGAGAGGGGGAAAAAAAAAAAAAAAGACACCTACTAAGAGTAAAAAGGCAAACCACAAGTTGCAAGACTGTATCTGCACCACCTATACTCTATACAAAAAGTGACTTGCATCTAAGTAACTCCTACAAATCAAGAAAAGCAACTCTGTTAAAAAACAGTCAAAGATTTGAACTGGCACTTCACAAGAGAATTATCAAAATGACCAATAAGCATATGAAAAGATGTCCAACATCATTAGTCATGAAGGAAATGGCATGACATGAGGAAAAGGTGTAACGTATAACAATACTGCATACTGAACAGGACACAGAGAAATTAGATGCAGAGTCGCAGCAGCAGCAGCAGCAGTAGGCATATAAATCAGTACAACCATTTCAGAAAACTGCCTGCGTCTATCATAACTAAACACACAGTAAGCAAGTACTTACGTCCACAAACAAAAGAATGTTCATAGCAGCTTTACTCATAATAGCCCAAAGCGAAAACAACCCAAGCGTCCAACAGCCGAATGAATATATAGGCACAGCCAAAAGTTTGTTCCGCTTTTTCCGTACCATCTTACAGGAAAACCAGAGTGAACTTTTTGGTCAACCCAGATACATTCTCATAGCTGAGTTCTATACAGCAGAATGGATTAAGAATGGATTTACAGCTACATGCAACAATGCGGACAAACAGCACAAAATAATTTTGAGCCATAGAAACTACACCAAAGAAGATATACTATGTGATTCCACTTATACAAGGTTCCGCTTCCCTGTGGCTCAACTGCTAAAGAATCCGCCTGCGACGCGGGAGGCCTGGGTTCGATCTCTGGGTTGGGAATATCCCCTGGAGAAGGAATAGGCTACCCACTCCAGGAGAAGGAATAAGCTACTCCAGTATTCTGGCCTGGAGAATTCCATTCCTTGGGGTCGCAAAGAGTTGGACACAAATGAGCGAATTTCACTTTCATACAAGTTTCCAAAAACAGGTAAGATAAATCTATGATGATATTACTCAAAAGAGGTTACCTTTGTGGGGAGGCGTGGAACTAGGTAGGAAGGCCTAAGAGAGACGCTCTGTGAGGTAAATACATCCTATATATCGTTCATCCATGCGGAAGTTACACAGGTATGTAGGTATGCATGCATGGACGAATTCATTGAGTTGTACACAATACAAAATAAAATGGGAAAGTTCTGTGAAGGTGAGATACTGGGAAAATGGGACGTCTCATACCCTGCTGCTGGGAGAGTAAACTGGGATAGCTTCTGCGACTGATGTTTGGCACTTAGCTATCAATATTATGAATACATGTCTTTGACTCAGCAAATCCACCTCTAGGAACCTACCCTCAGAAACATCTGCATGTGTAAAATGTTTGTACAGGGGAATAAGGGCAACTTTTTATTAGGAAAAGATTGAAAATGAATGTCAACAGAGAATTGGTTTAAGGAAAAAAAAAAAGACGACCTTGTGGGGATATTCCTACCCTTCCTACACACCCAGAGAATGAGGAGTCTTGCTTATATATTAATACAGGACTATTCATTATTTGGCTAAAAAAAGCAAGACGGAGGACCATATCGAAAAGGAAAAGAACAGAAGAGACTACTATCTCTGTGCTGTATACAAATGGGACATCTCTAGAGAGGCGAAACGGGTTGTCTCTGGGAAGGAGGACTGCTCAGCCAGGGGACAAAGACAGAAAAGACCTGTGAATATAGATCATTTTGAAAACCACATGAGTATAGTGTATTATTATACTCATACTATACCTATGAGTATAGGTATATTATTTTAAAATACAATTTTAAAAATTCAGCAAAAAAGTTACAAAAGCAAAAATTTCAGAATTGAAAATACAGAGGTTTTAGGATTCGGGTGTGTTCCCTTTTTATTATTTGTAAGAATGTATATTCATTTAAAACGAGCATTGAAAGTGCAAGCGATTTTCAGGAACTTACCCATACTGTGTCGTCGTCAACACCGCTCCTCTCTTTTCCTTTTCAAGTTTTAACTTCTTCTTCCTTTCAATATTAGCTAGAGTTGGGTAGTTTCTAGAAAACAATAAGAATCCATTATAAAAGGGCTTTTTAGAGTACAGTGTTAATTATGCAGTCAAGCAATTGCTGCATTTAACAGTTTTGGTTTAACTAAAAATGACTAATACAGTAAATTAACGTAAACTTTTAATTCCTTCTGGATTTTTTTAAGGGTAAAAAAAGTAGGTCTACAATGATGTTGACCAGTGGCCAGTCCACAAACTCTACTACCAGTCTGCTACCAGGTAAGGAACTTACAATAGAATGCAAGTCAAATATATAATGTGCTGAAATGGATATAATTCACATATTTGGCACATATCCATAAGTACTGTAAGAAAAAAATGTATTTTCTTAGGCATGTACTTACGCAAACACATACTAGTAGGTATATCCAAAGTTACCAAGATAAGGAAGAGACACTTCTCAAAAAATAAACAGTCTACCAGGAAGGACAAGAAAAGCATGGTTATTTCTAAAGAACAACTATAACAAGGTACAAAATAAAATAAGCACCCCCTTGGGAGCACAAAGATTGGAGGGTGGGGAGGAAAGATCGTTATCTAGATGAAGAAACCCACAGAGAAAGGAACACGAAAGACACTGGCCTTAAATGGTGTTAACAGACACAATCCAATGGGAGAGGGGCAGTGTTCCAAGCAGAGCAGACAACGCAGACAAACCAAGGTCTAAAAGTGCGAGAGAGATCCAGGGAGAGGCAAGGGGTTCATTTCGGATGAAACAGTTACAGGCAATCAGACCAGAAAGGGAGGCTGGGGCCCAAATGTGCCTTGAATGCCAGACTAGAAGGCCTATTTTTGAGTCAGGGGTGATGGGGAGCCACTGAAAGTTTTGAACAGGGAGAGAGATGAACAAGGCAGTGGGTGAGATTAAATCTGACAGCAGCGTGCAAGATGAATTGCTCCGACAAAGCTTTCTTTGTTCCTTGGCACAGCTGTGTGGAAACGGAGGCACCAAACGTTGGTGGTGAGAGGAGCAGATCCCAGGCGGGCGAACACGGACAGCTCTCCTACCACTCAGCCTGGCTGCTCACCAGAATGAATTCTGAGAAACATCAACACACTGTGTTCGGCCATTATCTCGAGGACACTGTTTCCACCCTTCTTTTTACAACGTCTGCATCACTGACGTGCACAGCTCAGACAATATGAAGCTCATGGGCTGGGCACATTGGAAGATAAGAATGGAAATGACATTGAGTAAGTGGTGACGTAATTAGGAACAAAAAAGCAATGGATTTCAGCGAGGACAGAACAAAGCAATCTACCCAGCCAAGAAAAATAAACTTCATAAATAAAACATGATTAATGTACAAGCTATAAATAAACATAAGAGGAAAAGACCAAGGTCACAGGAGATAAAAATCTGACAGCCAGTCAGCACCGCATGACTACACTTCCAGAAAGCAAATACAAGGACTCCAGCGCAGGTACGAGTGTGAAGTCCTCCCCTCACGACACTCAGAAGGGATCAGAAACTCTCAGGGTGATACAGCCAGCTTTGTACCGCTGAACTGAAAAGGAATGTTGAGGAAAACTCAAACTTGGGAGGGATTCAGAAGAGACTCACAGATGATTAACAGGATGAAAAATAAAACCTCCGAAGAAAGATGAAAGCAACTGGAACAACTTGCAGCCTTTAAAAGGAAGAGAAGTGTCAAAAACACCACAATCTTACAGAGAAGATGGCCGACAGCTGTTCGCCATCTGAAGACAAACTCCCACAAGCAGAGATGCTGAGGGAAAAGGTGATGACTTTCACAGGCCCCACGGTGTCTAGACATGTAACACACAGCTACTCAACACTTTCTCACATCTCTGAAATTCACTTATTCTTACTGCTTATATTTCTTTAACCTTTCTCTTCTGAGCGTTGCAAACCGGCCCTGACTTAACATGTTGGGCTATAGCTAAACCAAGAACTTGGTCCTACAGTGCTGCGTGAGTAAGCAGGCGGTGTGGAAGCGCTTCTCAATGATAAGGAATATACAGAATTTGTTACAGCAAGTGGATTCCAGGTGAGATACAAGAAAGAACCCTGTAAATGAGACATCAAGAATGTTGTAGAAACTCCTTTGGTGGAAGTCTTTTAAAAACAGCTCTCTTTTTCTTTCTGGCTGATTAAAGTTATCACTTTCCTAAAGGTAGTGGCTGTTTCCAACCCTCCCAAAGTTTTAAGATTCTGTTTTTCAGTGCTTAAATAAAACTTTCTTCCCCAAAGTTATGCCACTCTTCGGTACACAGAGACTAAAAACTACAGAAAACAAGGGTACTAGAAAGCAGATTTTTCCCCAAAATGGGAATCCCGGAACATAAGACCTAGTTGTACATATGATCATCAGGAAGCTCCTTCCGGCAACATACTACTGAGATACAAGATTAAGGAAAAGTCTGGATCTTGGACATAGGCACAGTTCAGGTTTCTAAAGTACACAAACACACAGCAAACCACTGGAAAAGATATCACAAACAGTCTTACACTGACTGCAGTTACGTAATGATAAAGCTTAGTTCAATGTCTCCTGGTAAAGAACGGATGTTATGAAGCTATAAAGACTGTGAGAAGTGATATTTCCACAGTTGGTCTCTTGATTTTTATCACTTTTCTCCCTATTTCCATCTTTCCCCAACACCCCAAAAGGAACTGACCCTGAAACTGTAACACTTTTTTCCTTTTTCTCTTTCACTTCTTAACTCCTCTTTGCCTTCCCCTTGCCTAGGCCATAAGCCTCCAGTGACAGCTCTTAAGCCCCAGAGTCAATAAATGGGCAACACGGAACCAATCATTGTCTTGGCACATCTCATGCTGGTTATGTTACCCTTTTCCTTCTCAAATCTCCACCCACTCACTGGCTTTTCCCTTAAGCCTGTTTTCTAGAAAAACAAAATCCCTCTGGACTCTCACTGAACCACAGCTGCTTCAACCCGACTACATTTTTATTTCAGTCTTTTCAAACTTCAAAAAGATGTAGCATTCTTCAGGAGCACACCCCCGCTACTGGAATTCTGCAAGAACTGGGGGCGCAACTGTTAGGCGTTTCCTCAGAGCCAGTTAACTGCTTCAATAAATAACAGAGAACTACTCCACCTAGTGGACAGCCCATCTGCTGTGAAGTGGGTTTCAGTCTTGAAAAGCCAGGTTTTGGAAATGAACCTCTCACTCAATTTTCCCTAATGCCAAATCATACAGCGTTTGTACCCCCAGAAGATGAAAATGAAGAAAGAATCACTTTGAGGTTTTTTGGCTGCGATTTCTTTTTTTGCAAATTATTAGTGGAAAGCCTTAAGGTTTTTAACTGAACAGAACTTCGTATGTTTGTCGGAACTACACATTAAAGAAGAATAACCACCACCTTAAAACATATTGGGGTGGGGAGAGGGGTGGCATGACCCCTCTTACAAGAAGTCTTACAAAACGATCTGAATGCTCTGCCTTCCAGAGACACCAGATACCCCTTGACTGACAGTGTTAGCACTGCATGGCAAAAATGAAAACTTCTGTTGCCTGTGGTCTCCTGATGATTTATAGATCTTCCTACATCTCCTATTAGAGTGAGGGTCTTAAGGGCAAGAGTCTACTCCTGTTTTTCAGTAACCTTGGTCATATATAAAACAATCTTTGCCTTTTCAAATACTGAATGTTATGCTGTGCTAAGCGACCTCAGTTGTGTCCAACTCTTTGCAACTCTACGGACTGTAACCCACCAGGCTCCTTTGTCCATGGGATTCGCCAGGCAAGAATACTAGACTGGGTTGCCGTGCCCTCCTCCAGGGGATCTTCCTGGCTCAGGGATCAAACCTGTGTCTCTTACGTCTCCTGCACTGGCAGGTGGACTCTTTACCACGAGCGCCACTTCAGTTCATTTGCTCAGTCGTGTCTGACTCTTTGCGACCCCATGAACCGCAGCACGCCAGACCTCCCTGTCCATCACCAACACCCGGAGTTCACTCAAACTCACGTCCACTGAGTCGGTGAGGCCATCCAAACATCTCATCCTCTGTCGTCCCCTTCTCCTCCTGCCCTCAATCTTTCCCAGCATTAGGGTCTTTTCAGAAGAGTCAGCTCTTTGCATCAGGTGGCCAAAGTATTGGAGTTTCAGCTTCAACATCAGTCCTTCTAATGAACACCCAGGACTGATCTCCTTTAGGATGGACTGGTTGGATCTCCTTGCAGTCCAAGGGACTCTCAACAGTCTTTTCCAACACCACAGTTCAAAAGCATCAATTCTTCGGTGATCAGCTTTCTTTATAGCCCAACTCTCACATCCATACATGACCACTGGAAAAACCACAGCCTTGACTAGACGGACCTTTGTTGACAAAACAATGTCTCTGCTTTTGAATATGCTGCCTAGGTTGGTCATAACTCTCCTTCCAAGGAGTAAGCATCTTTTAATTTCATGGCTGCAATCAACATTGGCAGTGATTTTGGAGCACCAAAAAATAAAGTCAGCCACTGTTTCCACTGGTTCCCCATCTATTTGCCATGAAGTGATGGGACCGGATGCCATGATCTTAGTTTTCTTGGGAAGCCCCAAATACTGAAGGTTTACCTCTAATTTCAAACTAAACTCTTGTCAGGAAGTTACTCAAAGCTATAATGCATATCAACATACATTCAAAGGTGGCTGAGATTTCTTGATTTTATTAGCAAACCAAACTGGTCTTCCACCAGGGACTTTATATAAACATACACTACCTAAGCTAGTTCACATGTTCCGTAAGTTTCTCAAGCCAGTGGACTTTTTCCTTTAAAGCACCTGCAGCACAAAAACCACAAGGTGGCAGAGCTCAGCTTCACAGGAGGAGCTACTGCAGAGAGCAACACCTCCAAACACACACCAGCCTGCTTTGTCTCAGCGACGACTTGCCCTGTGAGATGAGGAGTTACTGTTTGAAACCACAGCGGTTTAAGTACCACTAGTTATATTAACTCCAACTATCATTGCTAATCAGATCAACACTGCCCAATTTCTTTAACAATGATATACAATTTATAACATGAATTAAAAATATGAATCTCAGTACAACTTCTCCAACTGCTTACTTAGAAGTATCAAAACAGAATTACACCCACAATAAAAATATTTTCAAATCTCATTTACATATATCAACCTTTATGTTTTTATTGTTCAGGTGCTAAGTCCTGTCCAGCTCTTGGCAGCACACCAGGCTTCTTTCCAGGCCTTCACTATCTCCCGGAATTTGCTAAGATTCACGCCCACTGAGTTGGTAATGCTACCCAACCATCTCATCCTCTGCTGCCCTTTCCTCCTTCTGCCTTACAATCTTTCCCAGCATTAACATTTATAACCAACCCTTGTATCTATGCCACCACGGGATATAAACAGTCACATAAACTGTGGGTATTAACATTTCTAAAGATTGTAAATTTTTTTTAAAGACTCATAAGCAAAAAAGTTCATCAACTGGACCAGAATAAGGGGCGTCTACACCAAACAGGCAGAGAGGATACCATATTCAAAGAAGGACAAGATATTACTCTAGACGGATGAGGAAAAATATTCACCCAAATTTAGGCTGGCAGGATTTCAGCTGGACTAAACCAGTGAGCAGAATTTCAAGGCTGGAAAAGGTAAGATTTTTCTAGAAGCAGCAGCATGATCAAAACTGAAGCTGAAAGTTCAAAGAACCTGTTTGGGATATGATGGGACAAAGAGCTCCTATAAGCAAGCAATGTGCGGTTAATCAGAAAAGATGAGACGTATGAACCCCACCTCACATTATTCTCACTGTCAGTTCCAAGGCATTCTGTTTTCACTGGCATTTCAGTTGGCTAAAATAAAATCAGCTTAGCAAATTTATTTTTAAATTTTCTTCTACATAGTCACCTATATAACTAAGAAATACATGCATATTAGCATCTAATTTTGCATGGAAAAAAACAGCAAACGCAAAGAGAATAACCTAACCTTGTTGGTCAAGTCAACTCCTTAAGTGTGATAACACTGCAGAATATTCACCTGAAGAGCACACTTAAGCTGTGTGGTTTTCTTCAACAACACTGAGAAACTGAGGCAGAGCTGAGATTTTTGCCAGTAGGTGTGATGAAGGGCAACAGAATGGAGGAGCTGAGCTGCTGAGAGGGGTGGAACTGATTTCAACTTGGCAGGAGGCCAAGATGGAAGAGGGGTAAGAGATGAGAGGTCTCAACTCGCCCAGGACCGGTGCCATCTACAGAGGTAGAAGGGACAGGGAGAGAGCTGAACAGAACAGAGGTTAGGCCCAAAGAGGAGTTAAGCCCAACTTTAGGACTTCTGGGGCAGAAAGTCCAGAAAATCAGATCCATGGTGCAACCGTGAAAGTAAGTGGCAGAAACTGCATGGAGATGAAGGACCCTGGAAACTGGAAGGTAAAAAGGTGCCAGATGAACTCTACGGTAAACTGTGAGTCTCAAAAAGTCAGTGGAATTCAAAGCATACACAATTTCAGTGGAACCACAACCCCAATGGCCACGACAATGGCAATCCCTCTTGTTAAGAATCACGCGGAAGGGTGTGAGAGCTGCAGAAAGCTGTAGAGACAGACGGTGGGAAACCCCAAAAAGGGCCAAGGAGCAATCGTCTGGAATCCGCATCAAGACAGCCCTACAGGTCGCAAAACCAGTCACTCTGGGGGCTTGTTTTATTTTACCTTCCCACAGCAATCTGCACTGATCCCCACATTTCCTGTCTTGAGATCCTCCCCTCTCCTGGCTTCCAAAACAGGTTACATTCTGAGTCGTCTTCTGCTTCTCTGGCTCTTGCTCAGCAGGCTTGGTTTCACTCCCTATCAGACTATCTGCCCTCTCTCTGTAGGTGGAGTAGAAAGGGAAGATAGTTTGAAAGGGAGTAAAACCAGCCAGTTTTCATATCTGAGAAAACTGGACCCACTGTTCAATTTCTATTCTTTAGCTGCTTGAGTCTCCCACAATCCTCCACACCACCCTCCTTTTCAGCCTATAAGAAAGAGGCCTTCATCTAGTCTGGAAGGGTGGGATGTTCCTTGACAAAGTGAGGTTGAGTTGAACCTGGACCTGATTGGAAACTTAGTTCCTAATGTCTTCCGAATTCATGGTTTCGTGATTTTCAAATGTCTCTCTAGCCAATCTGTTCTGAGTCACAATGCCTACACAGCATCTTCAAACAGATGTCTTGGAATCTCCTCATACTCTTGTGATGTCTCAGAGCAACACCCCCACACCCCCTCTCTGCCAGGGTCCCTGTCTCAGTCACAGGCACCACCTCACCCCAGGAACTTGGACGTCTCCTCCAAACCTCCTTCCTCAACCTCACATTCAATTGCCAAACAGTGCCTATCTTCATCTCCCAAGTCTTCTCTATCCACCTCCTTCTTTCTGTCCCTACAACTGCCATCTCTCAAAAGCTGCTATCATCTCTTATCGATGCCCATGCCAACCCATCTGACCACTAGTCCCTGCTCCCGCTTATTTCTTCCCAACTAGGTCTAAGTTCAACTCAACCTCCCTTCATCAAGGAACACCCCACTCCTCCAGACTTGATGAGGTCCTTCCACTTATATGCTGAGGAGGAAGGTGGAGTGGAGAATTTGGGGAGAGTAATACAGCTATAGACAGAGAAGTTTAATAATAGGTCCAGCTTTCTCAGTTTTACATGATTTAATTTAAACAACTGCTAGAGATAAAAGAACCAAAGATGGCAAATCAGTGACTCATTTCAGACCTTCCCTACTGTCTTAAGGGAACTCCAAACTTGAGAGATTAAACAGCTTACATAGTTAACTTCTTATTTGCTTTATGTGAGTGTAGTGTGTTGGTCTGACTCTGTGGAACCCCATGGACTGTAACCCGCCAGCCTCCTCTGTCCATGGGATTTTCCAGGCAAGAATACTGGAGTTAGGTTGCCATTTCCTTCTCCAGGGGATCTTCCCAACCTAGGAATCGAACCCAGGTCTCCAGAACTGCAAGCAGATTCTTTACTCTCTGAGCCACCAGGGAAGCCGGTAGTTGCTTCATAATCATTGCCAACTAGTCTATCATTCCTCAAAACAATTAAACATCTATCAGCACAACACTGGCTAGCACCACTGAGCTGCAACAACTTCCTACTGACCAAAGTCAGAGGAAAGTCAGTGGGAGAAAGTCAGTGGGGAAAAATTTTTGCAGGTAGGACACTTCTGATCCATCTAACAGGATATAATATTCAATACCATCATCACCAGGGCCTCAAAAACTAAGTATCAGGAAGTGGAGCTAACTCCCGTTTGATTATTCCTCTGTGCAAAATAATTTTTTAGCGTATGTGCTGCTGAAGTGAGCACTCCTCCATGCCAAATAATGAGAAAAAGATACAACCAACAGATAAAGAACAAACAAGTAAAACAAACAAAAAACAAAAAAACCAGAGTGACGTGGAATCATGAGGAGAAAAGCATTATACCTGTAAAGAAGCCACCTAGAGGAGATAAGACCCTTTACATGCACTGCTTCAAATTCTTCACTAAGTCAAATCAAGGCATGGTCCGGACTCCTTTGATTTCTAAGTCTGACTATGCCATGGCTAAGGCTTCTTATCAATGCCAAGACTGGTTCCTCTCATGTTAAGTTGAAGTTAGTTGCTCAGTCGTGTGCGAGTCTTTGTGAACCCATGGCTGTAGCCCACCAGGCTCCTCTGTCTATAGAATTCTCCAGACAGGAAACCTGGAGTGGGCAGCTTTTCCCTTCTCCAGGGAGCTTCCTGACCTAGGGACCAAACTGGGGTCTCCTGCATTACAGGCAGATTCTTTAGCATCTGAGCCACCAGATTCTTCCCATTCTGCACCATTTAACAGTCATTCTGTCCACAAATATTTTCTACATACTTAATTCCAGGTACTGCACAAAGAGCAGCAGAATCAAAGGTGTCTAAGACTAGGGCCACTTATAATGCAAAAAATGCTGTTTTGTTTCTATTAATGAGCTATGTATTCATACAGAAAGTAGTGAACAATACTTTACAGTAGGTTGGTCCATGGACGGGCAGCCTATCCATTACACCTAGGCCAAGGTATAAACCAACTATGTCCCTAAGCAAAATACTTAGGTTAGCTAACTACTACTTCTTACCAAGACTTCCTCAATGAAGGGAGTAAGGTACAGATTTACATTCTGGTACAAGCTCCTTATCTCATCACAGACTGGTGCTCCGACAGCACTGAGCTAAGAGCAAATGAAGAGTAAGAAGGGAATGACAAGTGAAGTGACATTTAAGCAAGTCTCACAAGGTAAGTAAGATTCTGCCAGAAGTCACGAGGAAAAGGCATTTTAGAACATCCTACTCCTGGTGGCCAAGATTCTTACATATTTTGGCCAAAAATGCTCTTGAAATTCTGTTAAATCCATTGAGTCCATGCTGACTGGCTGGATCCAGGTTTATTTCCTCTGGTTGTCCAAACTCATCCAACTCTGTGCACAGTATTAATAACTGATATCTATACACGCATTGGAGAAGGCAATGGCACCCCACTCCAGTATTTTTGCCTGGAAAATCCCATGGATGGAGGAGCCTGGTAGACTGCAGTCCATGGGGTCACCAAGAGTCAGACACGACTGAGCGACTTCACTTTCACTTTTCACTTTCATGCATTGGAGAAGAAAATGGCAACCCACCGCAGTGTTCTTGCCTGGAGAGTCCCAGGGACGGGGAACTGGTGGGCTGCCGTCTATGGGGTTGCACAGAGTCGGACACGACTGAAGCGACTTAGCAGCAGCAGCAGCAGCAGCATACACGCATTTACTGAAAGCTATTTGTTCTCAGTTGGTTCTAAATCTTTTTGCTGGTTTTCCTCAGAATTACCTGTAAAGCTTTAAAGGGCAGTAACTCACTTTTTCACATCAGTGTAACATCTGACATAGCACTACGTAGGCATATGCACAGTGGATTTAAGTTGAAAACTTTAAGCTGAACTAAGAACAAACTGTATCAGCTGGTCAAGTTTTTAAGTATCTTGACCTTTGAGGATAACTCTTCCTAATTAGGGCTTCCCTGGTGGCTCAGCAGTAAGGAGTGCAGGGGATGCAGCAGACGCAGATTCGATCCCTGGGTCGGGAAGATCCCTGGAGAAGGAAATGGCAACCTACTCCAGTATTCTTGCCTGGAGAATCCCATGGACAGAGGAGCCTGGCAGGCTACAGTCCATGGGGTCACAAAAGAGTTGGACACGACTCAGCAACTAAACAGCAGTAAAGAACAACCTTCTATGTCAAGCTCTCATTTTTTAATTCCAGAAAAACAGCTATTGACCTAAAAGTGCAGCTGATCACCCCCTAATAGTTTTGATTTGGTCTTGTGCTTCAGGATGAGGTACCCTGGTCCTTCCTGAGAAGACAATATAATAGCATCTTCATGGGATTTTTCACTGGTAGATTCCGGATGGAGATGGTGGTTAAGTTGCTTCAGTCATGTCCAGCCCTTTGCGACCCCATGAACCATAGCCCGCCCGTCTCCTCTGTCCATGGGATTCTCCAGGCAAAAATACTGGAGTGGGTTGCCATTTCTGATTAGATTCCTACTAAGCTTTCCTCCCTGGTAAGTATAAAACTACAGGTCGTCATGGTAAGGCTCAAATTTCTTAAGACTTTAATTACAGGACAACATTTCTTGTCTTTGCTTTTTTTTTCTTCAGGCCATGCCATGTGGCATGCCGGATCTTAGTTCCCCAACCAGGGATCGAACCCATGACGCCTGCATTGGGATCGTGGAATCTTAACTACTGGACTGCCAGGGAAATCCCCTGTCTTTTTATAAATAAGGACAGGCACTTGTATTATTCTGTCACTATACTCCCTATGCCTAGCATACTGCAAGCATTCAACAACTTTTTAAAAAATAATCAAAACAATAAACATAGCAAAATATTATGCTTTTTTTTTTTTTAATAGCACCACCCATCACTGTCTTGTATTGAACATCAAACTGAGGGGACACATAGTGGCTCCCCTCAAAGAGCAAAGTCCCATTATAACATCAGTTATTTATCAAGAGTTTCTATTAGGTCTACCAAAAGCTACATTTCATAATAGCCTCATATAATACACTTGACAGTCCCATTTCCTAGCAGCAAGATTATAAGGTGATGCAATGAATCAAAACTACAATAAAAATTGTGTGATTATCATACATCAAGTAACAATACTCTCAAAGTCACTGTAAGCCAATTCTGAAGAACAACAACAAAAGTCAGGACTGGCCATTTTGAGCTGCTGCTGCTGCTAAGTCGCTTCAGTCATGTCCGACTCTTGTGCGACCCCAAAGACGGCAGCCCACCAGGCTCCGCCGTCCCTGGGATTCTCCGGGCAAGAACACTGGAGTGGGTTGCCATTTCCTTCTCCAATGCATGAAAGTGGAAAGTGAAAGTGAAGTCACTGAGTCGTGTCCAAACCTCAGCGACCCCATGGACTGCAGCCCACCAAGCTCCTCCATCCATGGGATTTTCCAGGCAAGAGTACTGGAGCGGGGTGCCATTGCATTTTAAACTGAACATCTGCAATGTTATAAAAGACCAAATTTCCTTTTTCAAATTGTTCCTTAGGGCCAGATGGTCTTTATTTTGAAGTACTCAGCTCTGCCAGGGTAAAACAAAGTTGCTGCACAAGTTCTGAACTCTTTACTCACTTTCTTCTTTCTTCCCTCCATCTTGCAATCTCCTCTGGAGTGTCTAACTTGATTTTCTTCATACCAGGAGCATGCATCTAAGGGGAAAAGGCCTGCTGAATATCAGGAAGCATACTGTATGTTTTTTACTAAATCTCAAGAATTATAGGAGATAATGAAGATGCTGTACCCAACAGTACATTTACTAGCAGAGAATTTTAAAACTAAGCAAGCAGGTTTTATCTATCCTTATTATGACTTTTCCTTTAAAGAAAAAAAGAGTAATTTTTTTCATGTCTTTAGTGCTATTGATTAAAAAGAAAAGCAAGCCATGATATAATCTTGGTTATAAAGCAAATGTCATCAATTTCTTGAGTAATATTAGATATTCATATGACTGACCGACTATAGTTGAGGGAGTTAGCTAGAGAAATGATGAGTACACAAAACAATCTAAAACAGCACAGTTTAGTAAAACAAGCACAGAATTTGCAGCTAAGAAACCCAAGTGCAAGAATGAGTTCTGAGGCCCTGGGCAAATCATTTTATAAATCTTTTAAACAGGGCCAAGATTTATCTAGTCCACAATGGATGATGACACTGAATAATGGATTATAAAAATGACTTATCAAGTACAAAGGCTCATGAATGTTGCTTATTATTAGGCTATGTAGATAAAGTGCTATGAAGATAACAGATCAATGAAATAAAAAGAGCGTGTATCAAAAAAAAAAAAAAACAATAACTTACATTCCTCCAATGGAACTGGACAATCTTCTCATGTGCACTAAAAGAGCAATCTACCTCAGGGCACTGTACAGAGTTTTGTTTTTTGTTTTTGTTTTTTAAGAAAAAAAAAAAAGATTCAATTCAACATTTCTCATAAAAAACATACCCTTCTACTATACATACAGACATATTCTGGCATTATAACCTAGTATCCTGTCTATGTGGTATTATCCGTGAATACTTTCAACAATCAGTTCAGTTCAGTCCAGTCAATAGCAAGACAAAACTCACTCCAAAACCAAGTTGCACTCTAAAGGTATATAGTACAATAATACATAGCATTCACTTCTCCATTTGAGTGAACGCAGGACATCAGCAATGTTGTAAAATGCTCTTATTTCCTAAAGTCAAGCATGACTCCTACAAACTGAAGAGCACTTACCTAACTAAGAACTTCCTAGCTTTTTTTACTTCTCAACAGCTGCCAGCCCTCCCTTCTCCTCTGCTGCCATCTCACCAACTCCTGAAGTGGAAGCTCCCCACCCTCAAACTGCAAATCCCAGGGTTACTGTCTCAACTTGTCTTCAAACAACATTCCTATGATAACTCTACACTTTTACAGGAAGAAAGCTCAGAATTTCTACCTAATACACCCATTTTGCTAAATAAAATCAGGATAACCAAGAAACCTACTTTTGTATGTTCGGACATGTGTTTATCATACTTTTCTTGATTTTTAAAACCACGATCACAGGTATCACAAAAATAGTGAAAAACGGGTTCCTTTCTTTTCTGCAAATAAAAATGAAGAAGCATTAGGCTTTGGGTGAGAACTCAATCAGCAGTAAAAATATGTAGGCTTTGATTTTTCACATACTCTTACATGTGGAAGAAGCTTCTGAATATATTTCTAATGAAGGGGTGATTCTATTTCTTTAACATATACATGAGGAAAAGCCAGGTTTGTTACAAAAAATTTTAAGACTTCCCTGGTGGTCCAGCAGTTAAGATTCTGTGTTTTGAATGCAGTGGGCAAGGTTTGATGCCTGTTCAGGGCTACCCAGGTGGCTTAGTGGTAGAGAATCTGCCTGACAATACAGGAGATGCAAGAGATGAAGGTTTGATCCCTGAGTCAGGAAGATCCACAGGAGGAGGAAATGGCAACCCACTCCTCGTTTCTTGCCTAGGAAATCCCATGGACAGAGGTGCCTGGTGGGGTCACAAAGAATCAGATATAACTGAGTGACTGAGCAGGCACGCAGGGAACTAAGATCCCACATGCCACAAGGCATGGCCAAAAAAAATTTTAATCTGAATAGAGTTAATATAAACCATTAATAGATTTCAAATTGGTAATCTAATTAAAATGCAGTAGAGCATATGTCAAAATAACCTAAAAATAAATATTCAGGGTAAAAACAGCATTTCTTTCTTTAGAATAAATAAAACAATGTGTGTGTGTATATATATAACTACTAAATGAAAAAAAATAGGTAAATAATAGTTATTTCCTTATTCTCAATTTACTATTTTTATGTTTAAACATAAAACAAAAAAATTATTACAATGATAAGACTATATAGGAAGTAAACTCCAATTGTTCAATGTTGAGATTATGTTATTAAATATATTACACACTCACAGTATTTTGTAAATATCAGCAATACACTTTTGATACCAAAATGAAGGGTAATAACTTCAGGATATAGATCTTATTCAATTTATTCTAATGACATTATTTATACATCTTAAAAGTCGAAAGACCAGATTGTTAAGCTACATCAGAATAAAGGAAGTCTATTTTAATGCTCAGTTTCTGAATATAATCAAGGGTTGAAAATACACAAAAACTTTTCATTTCATCCTTCCCCTCCCAAGCTGTTAGTGGAGTCGGGCAAGACTGAGCAACTTCACTTTCACCTTTCATTTTCATACATTGGAGAAGGAGATGGCAACCCACTCCAGTGTTCTTGCCTGGAGAATCCCAGGGACAGAGGAGCCTAGTGGGCTGCCGTCTATACGGTCACATAGAGTCGGACACGACTGAAGCGACTTAGCAGCTGCAGCATATATTTTTTACTTTATTGAAGTTCAATAACATTTACATTTATCTGTAATCATAATTCCCCATATTTACTCCTGATACTATATGTAAATGGATTGACTGTTTTCTTTTTGTACAATTTCTCCACTTTTTCACAAGAAGATTTTGCTTGAAGTTTTTACTTACAACCAAGACTCTTCAAGATACTTTTATAGCAAAGCTATGGTGTGTCAGTGATGAATGCAAAACAGCAACAGTTCTGACAGATGAGATATGAAGCAGTGACATAGAGACCAAAGTGTCACATTTAAGAACATCTTTAAAAATACCTTTTTTTTCTGTTTTCTTCTGGGAGAGACGCTGAAGTCATTGACCCTTGCATCATGCTTTCGTGGAAAATAAGAATGTTTAACTGGAAAACAAAAAGAGATTCACAAATGTTAAAAACTGTACGATTATTTAATATTTTGCTAGAGCACATCATAAATACTTGAGTTAAAATAGTGGCAGCCCACCATTTCTAGAATCCTCCTGCAATGCAGGAGACCCAGGTTCGATCCCTGGGTCAGGAAGATCCACTGGAGAAGGGAATGGCAACCAACTCCAGAATTCTCACCTGGAGAATTCCAGGGACAGAGGACCCTGTCAGGCTACAATCCATGGGGTCACAAAGAGTCCAACACGACTGAGCGACTTTCACTTCCACCCTTTCTAGGAAGAATAGTGATTCACACACAGTTCCTGCCTTACAAGTTCTGCACTTACAAGTCCCTCTGCCTGCACGGCTAACCCCCAGACATATGCACTGCAAGAGACTCGGGTTCCATCCCTGTGTCGGGAAGATCCCCTGGAGAAGGAAATGGCAACCCAGCCCAGTATTCATGCCTGGGAAATCCCATGGACAGATGAGCCTGGTGGGCTACAGTCCATGGCGCTGCAAAGAGTCAGACAAAGAACAACTGATCCCTCACCTCCCTTAAGTCTCTGCTCCAATGTCACCTTACTCATGACTGACTGACATTTAAATCTGCACTGCCTGTGACTCTGCTTTCTCTCTCCACAGCACTCACTGCCTTCTAATACGCCCTGCTTTATTTTGTTTATTGTCTGCCACCTTACACCAAGAGATGCCAAGGCCTAAGATAAGAATTCCTGAATGTTTTGCTCACTGCTGTACCCTCACGTCCTGATTCATAGTTGGAATTAACCAAATAATTGCTGAACTAAATGAACAAGTCGGGAAAACGTAACTGTGGAACAAACTGTGAGACATTAATGACCGGACTCCAAGAGTGCAAGGCAGTATCAGAAGAGGAGAGGGTAACAAGGGTGGAAGAGGAGGAGGAAATAGGGATGGAAAAGAAAGATAAGGGGTGGTACGGAAAGGCGTTAACAACCTACCTGGAGTGCTGTGGGGCTGCTGATGCCAAGGAAAACCACCAGGAGACTGCGTCCAGTACCGTGACGCTGAAGCCTGGAAATTCCAGGAAGGCTGGCCATTGGGTTGAGGCTGAGAATCGAAGGGGGACTGGGCGTCAAAGGGGGGCTGCGCCCCGGGGAGAATGTGGGCGTCGAAGGGGGGAGGTGCCCCGGGGAAAGTGCGGGCTTCCTCGCGGGGCTGTGCCTCTAAGGCAGGCTCGGACCCTGCTGCGGGAAGCGACGAGGGCGGCGGCGGCGGCGGCATCGCCCACAGCATCCAGTTGTTCGGCCGCGAGGCTCGGTCGCGTAGAGGCCCCAGCGTCGGGGTCAGCTCGGGGGCTGGGAACCACCCGGCGGGAGGAACAGCACCACCAGCCGGGTCGCCCATCGCCACCCGCCTGGTAGTCAACCCTGCGTGCGAGTGCGCAGCAAGCCTTAGGCGTCACTTCCGTTATTGCCAATAGCAAGGATCAGCCAATCACAAGCTGAGATGTCATCGGCCGGCGCCGGAAGAGTTTCCCTAGCGTTCGGCGGCTCGCTGGCTGCCCGTCCTGGAGTTCTGACTCTGCTTGGAGACACTTGTGTGCGTCTTCAGTGTCTGACCCCGCGGATGGCGAGGGATCTGATTGGGCCGGCCCTGCCGCCCGGGTTCAAGGCCGGCGGGTCGGCGGAGGACGAGGAGCGGGACTCCAGCCCCGGTAAGCGGCGGCGATTTACCCGCCCGCCAGGCCCTCTCTCATCCTTTGAGCCCTAACTTCAACGTCAGCTCAATGAAGCCTTTGCAAACTGTCACGCCCCCTCTTTACCCATGGGTTTTTGGTTTTTTTTTTTCTACTTAAATACAACAGGTATTTAATAAACTTTTGAGATAACTTGTTGATACAGCTGTCTACACCCATTACTCAGTAGTCTTCTAGTCTTAACACATAACTGGTACCTCGTATTTGCCAAAAAAAAAAAAGATTCTCAGACCCCTCCCTGAGCATCCATCTCCATTCATGTTTGTTCTAATGTGTAGCCTGGGGCTGACTGAAGTTAGGAAACAGTAAAGCTGAAAGAATAACCCTCCCATTTCTGAATCTAATTTGCACTCTTGACTACCCAGAGGCCATGTTTCCACCTAGAGGTTTCTTTCCAGATCTTGTTTTCACTATGGTTTTTAAAAAGTTAGGTGTTTATTTTACCAAGGAAAGTTCCCTTCAACAATGACTAAAGAAAAGTTTTATTTAGCACACAGGTTTGAGATGGACCAAATTAATTTTATTTGACTACTCTGGAAAACTGAATTTTGAGAATTGTCCCCTGAGATCATGTTTTAAAACTGGGGTGCAGATGTTTTCTTGAGACAAGTCCCAACATCCAGATACTGCTTTGTGGAAGCTGAGTGGAACCTGAACCTTTCTTACTCTGACTTTATTCTCTTCATCTGCAGTGACCTTCATACCACTCATCTCAGCTACATTTGCAGTCACACACGGGCCTTATTCCATTTCTGAAAACTTTTTTGGGGAGGGAGGAGGGCACCTCGTAGCTTGTGGGATCTTATTTCCACGACCAGGAATTGAACCCAGGCCCTCCACAGTGAGACCACAGATTCGCAGTCCTAACCACTGGACCACCAGGGATTTTCCACATCGCTGAAAACTTCAGTGTCATTCTCAGCCAGAACCCCATCATTCTTGGTTACTCTCATTGTTCAGTCGCTAAGTTGTGTCTGACTCTTTGCGACCCCATGGACTGCAGCATGCCAGGCTCCCCTATCCTCCACTATCTCCCAGAGTTTGCTCAAATTCATGTCCATTGAGTCAGTGATTTTATCTAACCATCTCATTCTCTACTGCCCTTTTCTTTTGCCTTCAATCTTTCCCAGTTTCAGGGTCTTTTCCAGTGAGTCAGCTCTTTGCATCAGGTGGCCAAAGGATTGGAGCTTCAGCTTCAGCATCGATCCTTCCAGTGAATATTTCAGGGTTGATTTCCTTTAGGATTGACTGGTTTGATCACCTTGCTGTCCGCGGGACTCTTAAGAGTCTTCTCCAGCACCACAGTTCGAAAGCATCAGTTTTTCAATGCTCAGCCTTTTTATGGTCCAGCTCTCACGTCCACAAATGACTACTGGAAGAACCATAGCTTTGACTGTACAGACCTTTGTCAGCAAAGTGATATCTCTGCTTTTTAATATGCTTGGTTACTCTCATCACAGTTTTTTTTGTTTTTTTGGTTTTTTTTTTGGTTTTAGTCTCATTGAGCCTCTCTGCCTCAGTCCTGGCGGGCCTCCTTCCTTTTATTGTTTCTGTCCCTGCTTTACTTAGCCTCTGTGGTCCATCCATTCGTCCCTTCTCTTGTCAGTGTCTTCCACTGCCTTTTCCCATCCAGTAATTCTGTAAATCCGTCTGACAAAACTTCCACCCTGGCTCAGTCCAGATGTTCACCTCTAGTGGACCACACCCAGGCTTCCAGATGCTGCTAGATGAAACCTCGCCCCTCCACAGGCTACTGCTGCTACAAACCATAATCTCCTCCCTGGCTGGGTCCTCAGCTCTGCCCTGCCATCCTGTGATGTCTTCCCACACAGCTCTCCGCCCCAGTGATCAGCTTTGACTTTTTAAAGCCTACTCTTTCTTCTTTAGCCTCTCCCTCCGTCACAGAGAAAGTAGATACCATCTTAAAAAAGCTTCCTCACTTTTCTGGTACTCTGCCTAAAAACTCTCCTGCATCCCTGCCCGGCTCTTTCAGCTTCCCTTTGATTGTAGTGGAAGAGGGGAACTACCTCCTTCCAAGGCTAATCATTCCATTTTTACTCAAAACCCCTTCCCTCACTTCTCCTGGGGGTTCTTTGCCTTTGACATTTAAGTGGAACGTTCAGATCGTTCCCATCTTCCTGAAGACTACTCCACATCCCCCTGTAGCTGCTGCTGTCTGTCTCTGACCAACTCTGGACCTTCACCGTTTTCTTCTTAACCCACTGCATCCTGGCTTATGTTCTTCCCAGTCCACGGAGACTGCTCTCACCAATTTCACTGTGAAAATAAGCAATCCGCCAGTTGTCTCTCAGCACCTTTTTTCATTAATAGCTTTTTCTATTTACGTATTTATTTTTGGATTCACTGGGTCTTCATTGCAGCTTGCAGGCTTTCTCTGGTTGTGACGAGCCGGGCCTACTCTAGTTGTGGCGCGTGGGCTTCTCACTGCTCCAGGGTACGTGACTTCAGTAGTTGCTGCACGTGGACTCGGTCACTGTGGTTCATGACCTCTAGAGTACGGGCTCAGTAGCTCTGGTGCACAGGACCAGAGATTGAACCCAGGTCCCCTGCATTGGCAGGCAGATTCTTAACCACTGAATCGCTCAGGAAGTCCTTCTCAGCAACTTGTTGCTAAATTCAAGGCACTCTTTTCGGTCCTGACCTTGCTTGACCTCACAGCAACATCCCCCCACCCCCACCACTCCCACTCCCATGATCCCTCCTTCTCTATTCTCTTGGCTCCAGCCACTCTGAGCACATTTCTAGATGCATCAGCCCCTTCGGCTTGCAGGGCATTGCAGGTGCTTTTCCCTCTGTGTGGACCACGTTTGCCCCAACCCACACTCCCTTTGCCCAGCTAACTCAGTCTCATCCTTTGACCTCAGCCCACCCAGCGCTCTTTGTAGGCAGCTTTCTCTGATGTCACTACCTACTCCCATCAAAAGATACTTGGATGCTCCTTCTTGATATTTCCGTGACTTAAGCCTGTCACAGGATCAGCAAGCTTTTCCTGGACCAGACGGTAAATATTTTAGACTTTGCCTGTCAACAGGCAAAATCAAGATTATTGTGAAAGTCTGTATGAAACAAAAGAGAAAACAAATTTCCACAAAATTTTTTAAGTCTTCATTGAATTTATTACAATGGAGCTTCTGTTTTATGTTTTGATTTTTTGGCTGAGAGGCACATGGGATCTTCACTCCCTTACCAGGGATTGAACCCCCTTCATTGGAAGGTGCAGTCTTAAGCTTGGGACCACTAGGCAAGTCCCTAAATTTTTACTGTTGAAATTGAAAACATAATATGAGTGTAATTCTTTTGTCGTATAAACGTACTAGTGAGAAGAATGGAATTGCTTTAGAGGGAATAACATTTTACTTAATTGGTGTTCAGAGTCAGTGTTTCCTATTACGATCAATCACTGATCTGTAAAGAGGTTTGATGTGCTATATACTGAGTACTTCTTTTTGTGTCTGCATAATTCTGTCTGATAGCTATTACAAGGGGAACATAATGGAATATATAAGACATGATCTGTATTCTTATGGAAGTTGTAATCTATTGGTAAAATTACCACTGCAGTGGGAGAGCTGCCTTAGTAACATGCATCACTGCTCTAGGAGTGAGATGGAATTGTTCGTTACAGGCACCTAAAACAGTATTTTGAGACATTTTCTATAGTTCTATAAAAAAGTGAAGCCAGGCATATCCTCAATTTTATTAGAAAGTCTGTAATGGTGCTTATATTGTACTAACTTATGTTTTCAATATTCTTTTTTTAATACCATTTCTTAGTATTATCTTATTGTGTAATAATTATTTATTTTGACACAACCCAAATGGAAAATCAAGAATTATATTCTGAATGTTACTTCTTTACATTATTTTTCCTGGGATAATTTTTTTTTTCTAGTAAACTTTTTTTATTTCAGAATAAATTTTAGGAAAATGAATGAGTAATTTAAAAATTTGCCTATTAGAAGATATTTATTCTTGATTTTTCTTCTTATATTTGGAAGAAAACTCATGAGTTTCTGCATCTGCATTCTTACTTCTCACATACCTGCACTTCTTGACCCAAGCTGATGATTTCTTTTTTTTTTTTAAAAATAAGGGCTTACATTCTTCTCAGAGGAGTTTTGTCTCCATCTGTTTATTCCCATCTTTAAACATATATCCCATGTGTTTCTTTAAAAATTCAAGGCAGATTCATCTCTTAGTTATAATACAGCACATGTTTAACCCATTTAACCTTTTAATCTTTTGAACTTTACAAAAGAGTATTAAAACCTCATCTTGATTGGAATCAACCCAAAATTAGCCAGTAGTGTCAAATCGACATTGATAACACCCATATAGAAGAAAAGAAAGGAGCAAAAGAGAAAAAAAATAAAGGAAAAAGAAAAAACTTCCCTCCTTAATATTTAGAAACAAGAAGATGGAAAGAACCAATCATGGGAATGAAATGTAATCTCTTAATCTCTTTCAAGGGATTCCCTGGTGGCTCAGACTGTAAAGTGTCTGCCTACAGTGTGGGGGACCTGGGTTCGATCCCTGGGTCAGGAAGACCCCCTGGAGAAGGAAATGGCACCCCACTCCAGTACTCTTGCCTGGAAAATCCCATGGACGGAGGAGCCTGGTAGGCTACAGTCCACAGGGTCACACAGAGTCAGACACGACTGAGTGACTTCACTTTAACTTTTAACTTTAATCTCTTTCATGTTAAACTATGACCCGCCCCCCCTAGAATTTTGAAGAAAGGATTATGTGTGGAAGGTGGTGTTCTCCCCTTCTTGCTATATTGTAAAAGGTGCTTTCTCTGGGATTAGTACTACATACAGAGATAAACCAGAAATCAGTAAGGGCATTATTCATCACAATCAGAAGTCATATGTAATCTCCATTTATGGTTGAGGAACATTTACATACCAAGACATTAACTATTCTGCAATCTTAAAACAGCAGTGGGAGACACGAGTTCTGTCCCTTAATTCTTAATGGTTTCCGCCTTTTGCTGCTTGATTGTTTTTTTCTAGGCATGCTGTGTTACAAATTTAGCATTTTTTGTCCTGAAAGTCCTTCCTTTATTTAATGATATATAGAAGAAAATGCATCCAATTTGTTAAGATAGGGACTTCCCTGGCAGTCCAGCGGTTAAGACTCCACATTTCCACTGCTGGGGGCATGGGTTCAATCCCAGGTGGGAGAACTGAGATCTCACATGCTGTGCAGCACAGCCAAAAATCAGTCAGTCAGTCTTATTTAAAAGAAAAAAAGGGAGGGCATGGCATGAGAAGATTAAATAACATTCAGATCACACAGCTAATAAGCAGCTGAGCTGGAATTCATGGCTAGAGTCTGACCCCAAAGCATAGAGCATAACTAACGCCTTTATACCTTCAGGTTTTGTCTTGTCACTTTGCTCTCTTTGCTTTAGCCACCCCGGCCGCTTTGTCCCTCAAGCACTTCAAGCTTGTTCTCTCCATAGGACCTTTGCAGCAGTGATTCCCCCATCTAGAATGTTCTTCCCTCAGATTGTTCCGTGGCCACTGTCATCATTTAAGTCTCTGTACCAATGTCTTCTCAGGGGGACCTTCCCTGACCTCTGTCTTTAAAATTACCCTCCCACATGTTCACAGTCACCTTTTTAATTTATTTTCTAAGTTATGTCTCTAGAAGTATTTACTCAATAAACATTTGTTGAATGTTGACCCTTTGTTGAATGTTGTTTGGTGTAGTGGTTAAGAGGCTCATATCATAATTCCTCTGTTTAGTTGTGTAAAATTGGGCAAGATACTATCTCTTTGCCTTAGTCTCCTTGTCTGCAAGATAGACTACTGTCCTAATAAGGTTGTGGTCAGAATTAAGTAGGTAAATGCACAGAAGTTTCTCTTAAGTTCTTGCTGTTGTTAATACTGAGTGAATAGCATACCTGGAAAGCTCTTTGGAAAATCATATTTCCAAGTACTCCGCCAGGCCAACTGAGTCAAAATCTCTGGGGCAAGAGCCCAGGAATCTCTCTCTTTTTTTTTTAATATTTTGGTGAATTTATTAAACATCCAGGCTTGAGAACTACAGCAGTAGAGTTTTGGCATCACTGCTCAGAATCGACATAGACAATTTTGTGTGTGTAACGTCTTGCAATAATAATTTTTGCTGAGCCATAAAGTAGGAGCAGTTGGCTCTGTTAGTGGGCCCAGAAGGCCATTATCACTCCTTCAGCATCCCCACCCCAGTGCAGCCTCATTCTCTTCTCTGAGTCTCTGTCAGGAAGGAGCAGAATTTAGAGTGTGTCTGCCCTTGTCTCTGCTTGGAAATAATCTTGAACAGAAAACTAACTGAGAAGTATGATAATGCTAGTAAAGATATTTTTTAAAGTGGTGATTCTTAGAAACCAGAATGAAGAATTTTGATTTTTAACGTATTAAAGTATGAAATGGCAGATTTGTTGTTTGGTTAGCTCCCGTGATGTATTATCTACCATATGTTGTCTGTTAGTAAAAAAAAAAAATCATGAAACCATTTGGCAGTTGCACCCACCAATATCACAACCAATGCAAAAACTGTAAGATGTCAGGGAGATTACATGCTGTTGCTGTAAGTTCAGGTTTTAAAGTTTTTGTGAATCTCATAGGTAACGCTGTATAAGATATGATCTCTGCCTTCCTGGAGTTGGAAAGACTAACCTACTATACAGAACAAGAGCAGACGAGATTCAAGTCCGTAATAAATGATAGCCCGCCAGTGCTGTGAATTTCAGAAAATAAAGTGTGAAATGTCGGCTCAGGCGGCAGTCTCCAGCCTTTTTGGTACCAGGGACCCGTTGTGGGGAAGACAGCTTTTCCACAGATGGGGTAGGGGGGTGATTCTGGAGTGATTTCAAGCACATTGCATTTATTGTGCACTTTATTATTAGTACATGTGCCCCCAGCCCAGATCATCAGACATTCGATCCTGAAGGTTGAGGACCCCTGAGCTGAGAGATTCACTGAAACAGTTGTGACTACTTACGACAAACACAAGACATCTTTTTCAGTTGCAGGACCGGCTCTGCCTCCTAATTATAAAAGCAGTAGTTCAGAATCATCAGACAGCGACGAGGACAGTAGTTCTTTATCTGAAGAAGGAAATCAAGAATCTGAAGACGACGACACTGGTCCACCAGCACGGTCAGTCCGTTATTACATTAAATGGTAAACCAAGCTCCAAATCTGGTGCATATTGGTTAGAGTAGGTAGCTGGAAAGGGGCTTCCCTGGTGGCTCAGATGGTTAAGAATCTGCCTGCAGTGCAGGAGACCCAGGTTCAATCCCAGGGTCGGGAACACACCCTGGAGGAGGAAATGGCAACCCATTCCAGTATCCTTGCCTGGAGAATCCCATGATCAGAGGAGCCTGGTGGGCTACCGTCCGTGGAGTTGCAAAAGAGTCAGACACGACTGAGCAACTAACACTTTCCCTTTACTTTCTCAAGGAGCTATCATAACCTGTGTTTATACAGCACAAGAAGAAATCACTTCATATTTCATTTCCTCATGAACTATACCTTTTATAGAAAAATATATCTTAGTAGTATATAGCTCCAGAGATATCTAGAATTTCAATAAACGTCTTATACAAAGGATTTTTCCATAAGGTATTATTGCAGTGATTCAATATTCTGAATAAACCATACATCTTCTTTTAAAAATTGTATCTGCAGTGTGTGCTTTTTGTTTAAGTAAATGAAGAATTCCCTCTGACCTAGCCTTACTCACCAGAGGCCCATGTAGATAAGAAATCAAATCTTTATTATTGGATAGCAAGGGTTTTTTTTTTTAATGCATTTTAATGACTAAGGGACAAAAATAGCAACCCTTACAAAAGTGAATTTAAAAGCCAATGTCATAAATTCTTTGCTTAAAAATATCTCGCAAGTAGAATATTTGAAACTTCACTGATTAGAGTCTTTATCAACACAGAAAATATAGAAAATTGATACACTACTGCTGTAAAGAAGTAACCAGTCTCTATTTTAGACCTCAAGTGAATTCCCGGAAAAGATTAATATAAGATCTGTGGTAGCTTTTCTTTTTTACTTGGCAAGATAAATTTATTGTTTCAGAGTTTATACAACTAAGTTGAAGTTAATGTGCCTTTAAAAATTAAAATTTCCCTATGAAAAAGCTTCTGACATACATGCACAAAATTACACTATGTTTTCAGAAAACTGAGGAGAAATCAAGATGACGATGATGATGATGATGATGAAGGGTTTTTTGGACCAGCTCTTCCTCCTGGGTTTAAAAAGCAAGATGATTCTCCTCCACGGTAAGAATGTGTACCCTTTCAGGACGTCTTTCCTCGTGTCTGTTAATTCAGTAAAGAGTTGTCTGAAATTGTTTTTTTGTTTGTTTTGTTTTTTATTTAATTTTTTTTTTGGCTGCGTTGGGTCTTATTAGTTGCGACATGTGTGATCTCATTCTCTGACAGGATCGAACCTGGGCCACCTGCCTTGTGAGCTCAGAGTCTTAACCACTGGACCACCAGAGAAGTCCCTGAAATTGTTTTTTAACTTCTATGTTTATAACATTTGAAATACATTTGAAGTGAAAAAAAAATTTTTAATCCACATAAGAAAAATAATTATTTACATGTTTATGACACTTAACAATTCATGAAAAACACTCACATCTCTTATTTGATACTCCAACAGCGTTCTGTGACAGGTTGGGTGAAACGTGACCCTTCCCCCGCCCTCCCCTTTTTTTTTTAACAAAGTTTCACATATAGCTAATGACTAGAATGCTGGTATTTGATCTTTTTTCTTTCTTTCTTTCTTTCTTTTTTTGGCTGCACCACTTGACATATGAGATCCTTGTTCCTCAACCGGGGATCTAATTCAGACATCTTAATTATTTATTGAAAGAACAGACAAATCCCTATGTACCAAATTACACAGTTAACTTAACCTCAAATGTGTCATCCATGGATTAAGATAGCAACACAACCCTTACAGAATTGCCATGGTGATTGAGATGTCGTATCTGTATACATATATAAACGTATGATTCTTCTATAGTGCCTCGCACAGAATAAACGTATAGTAAATATTGTCTTCTCGAAATTACAAAATTTTTAAATGCTGAATATGAAATTGCACACCAAATTGTTTATAATTCATAACATTATATCCCAGTGTGCAAGAACAAGTAGGAAAGGCTGTTGTACATTTTATATTCAGAGGTTGTAATCACAATTGTCAGCTTCTAATTTTTATATAACTTTCTGGAAATAACTGCCTCTGACTATATCTCAAAAAAACACTTTTTGTTGTGAATATAAAACAGTTTTTGTAATGGTGTCTGCAAATAAAAGGGTGCTTATTAGTAAAAAAAAATTAGAGGGCTGGGCAGTCCGTGGCTGTTTTTGTATGGCCCCCAAGCTAAGAATGATCATTAGGGGGCCATCATGGGAAATAGATAAGGAAACAGTGGAAACAGTGTCAGACTTTATTTTTGGGGCTCCAAAATCACTGCAGACGGTGACTGCAGCCATGAAATTAAAAGATGCTTACTCCTTGGAAGAAAAGTTACGACCAACCTAGATAGCATATTCAAAAGCAGAGACATTACTTTGCCGACTAAGGTCGGTCTACTCAAGGCTATGGTTTTTCCAGTGGTCATGTATGGATGTGAGAGTTGGACTGTGAAGAAGGCTGAGCGCTGAAGAATTGATGCTTTTGAACTGTGGTGTTGGAGAAGACTCTTGAGAGTCCCTTGGACTGCAAGGAGATCCAACCAGTCCATTCTGAAGGAGATCAGCCTTGTGATTTCTTTGGAAGGAATGATGCTAAAGCTGAAACTTCAGTACTTTGGCCACCTCATGCGAAGAGTTGACTCATTGGAAAAAACTTTGATGCTGGGAGAGATTGAGGGCAGGAGGAGAAGGGGACAACAGAGGATGAGATGGCTGGATGACATCACTGACTCGATGGACGTGAGTCTGAGTGAGCTCCAGGAGTTGGTGACGGATAGGTAAGCCTGGCGTGCTGCGATTCATGGGGTCGCAAAGAGTTGGACACGACTGAGCAACTGAACTGAACTGAACTGAGCCGAAAAGGCAAAGACAAATATGTGGCAGAGACTGAATGTGGCCCTCAGAGCCTGACATTTTCCGCCTGGATTTTATGGGAAACTTGCTGACTGCTGGGATGTAACATTCCTTTCAAGAAAATAGTTATTAGAGGCATAGCAGTTTCTGTTCTATTTTGACGATAATATATGTTTGAAATAAATAGGTGGTAGGATATATCGGAAGCAAAACCTTCCATAAGCCTGTAGCATGCCATGGTTATGTTCCTGTACTATATTTTAAGATTGTATGTTTTAGTAATTTTATCCTCCCAAAATTCCCCAAGGCCAGAGAATTGAGCTGTACTTGCATTTGTAGATCTGCTAGAAACTCAGAAAAAACTCTTACAGCACTTTCTTATACTGTGTAAATGACAGCTGATTTGATCTCTCTTAATACCACACTTCTGCATTTTTCATATGTACAGTTGTTTCTGTTCATAGCAGTTTTATGAACCAAGACAAGAGGTAACTAAGTGGCCAGGATCAGAACCCAGACCTTGAGACTCTAGTACTGTTTTTGCCCTGCTGGGAAACCTGTGCGTAAGACTGATTGAACGTAGTGCCATCTGGAAAATTCAGCTTAGAACATTGCTGCCATCTTGGTTGGTCCCACTAACACAGGGACATCTCTGGAAAAGAGCAAAGATAGAATGGAGAAACTTAGCAGTATGAAAGAGAGTAGAAAGTATCATTCCTCTTTTTGTTTTTTCCACACAAAAAGTAGCACTCTCTCTTTTGAAGACCCAGAATTTCAGCAAGTTTTCTCTTTTGAACAGATGTTAGTTGCCTCAGACTGTGGCAATAGGGCAACTTGAAAGAAAATGAACTTTGACATCAGATAGACCGGGGTTCAAACTCCAGCTCTGGGCACTTCCCTGGCAGTCCAGTGGTTAAGCCTCCATGCTTCCAATGCAGGGGATACAGGTTTGATTCCTGGTTGGAGAACTAGGACCCCATATGCCATGCAGTGTGGCCAAAAAGAAAGCGAAACAACCAAAGCAAAAGCTCCAGTTCTGCCGCATACAAGTTTGTGTTGTCCTTGGGCATCATTTTGCTTAGGTAGAAAATGGAGCAACTTATACCAACCAGGACTTTTTTAGGGAAACAGAAAAATGCACTCTCTGGTTGAAATGAGGTTAGCATACTACGGTTTCCTTTCTCTCTGGGTCTCAGGGGAACTGTTTTCTTTGTTACACATTTCCACATCATAATTGGGTTGTTAGGATGAAATGTTGGCTTTTATACTGTCTTGACACATGTAACCATAAATTACTAACAGCTGTTGTACGCATTCGCTACATATGTCCTTAAGACTCCATTTGTACTTAAGTAGATGTAACTGTAATTAAAATGCCACTAAGGTATTTTTCAGTGGACAGTGACTATCAAAACTGAAAGTCACGGCACAAGATAAAAAGATCTTCACAGGCTTTAGTCCATAATACATAATAAGGATTCTTTTTTTTTTTTTTTTGGTCTTTATTTTTATTTACCATAGTTCTTTTAGGAAGTAGGTTTATACCACTGCCACAAAGGTTGAGAATTACTAGTTTAGCATCTAATCATTAACTAATAAATAGAAAATTAAAGTGTAGAAATTAAATTTTTTATGATACTCAGTGAAAAAATGCTCGGTTTGTTGTTTAATGGCTCAGTTGTGTCTGACTCTTTACAACCCCAGGGACTGCAGCACACCAGGTTTCTCTGTCTGTCACCCATCCCGGAGCCTGCTCAAACTCACGCCCATCAAGTCTAACAGTGATGCCATCCGACCATCTCGTCCTCTGTCGCTCTCTTCTCCTGCCTTCTATCTTTCCCAGCATCAGGGGCTTTTCTAATGAGTCGACTCTTTGCATCAGGTGGCCAGAGTATTGGAGCTTCAGCTTCAGCATCCGTCCTTCCAATGAATATTCAGGGTTGATTTCCTTTAGGATGCACTGATTGGATCGCCTTGCAGTCCAAGGGACTCTCAAGAGTCTTCTGCAACACCACAGTTCAAAAGCATCAATTCTTTGGCACTCAGCCTTCTTTATGGTTCAACTCTCACATCCATTCATGAATTCTAAGTTACAGAGTAAAACTAACACATTGAATAAGATTCTCATTTTCCACATTTGTCATTATTATCTGGCTTTTTATTATTTGTGTGAGCTTTTACTGAAAAGTAAAAGTCAACTGAAAGCTGACTTTTTAAAGGTACGTTTTATTTTTCAGGCCTATGATAGGTCCTGCACTACCACCTGGTTTTCTTAAATCTACACAGAAAAGTGACAAAGGCAGAAGTGATCCAGGACAAGTATCATCATATTTCAACTCTGAGGTTTGGGGATTTTTCTATTAAAGAACAAGATGTAAGAAACTCAAGACTTTACCTAGTCATGACTATAATCATGTGACTCTAATGTAAGGTGTGTCATAGTCCTACTAATTTAGGATCGTAGCATAAGTAGACGAAATCAAAGGCTGTCACAGACCTGAGATTCTGTTAGGAAAATAACAAGGCAGTCACGTGTTGACAGGGTGTGACCGATTCATGCTTCTCATCCTTAAAGGGAAGCTTTTGAGTCCTAGAAAGTAGAATACAGTGAACAGTTTAAGGAATCGTTGTGATTTGATACAAAAGAGAGCAGGCTGAGAAATGTTTAAATAGTGAAATAATTATTATAAAATATTGAAATTAACTTTGTCCCACCCAGTTCTGGTACCATTATTTAACAGGATCACTCGTGGGTACATGATGTTTTGAAAAGAAAGAGCCAGTGATTCTGAAATCAAGGAGGAAGTCTATTTTCTTATTAGAGGGCTGCTGCTGATGCTGCTAAGTCGCTGCAGTAGTGTCTGACTCTATGCGACCCCATAGGTGGCAGCCCACCAGGCTCCCCCGTCCCTGGGATTCTCCAGGCAAGAACACTGGAGTGGGTTGCCATTTCCTTCTCCACAGCATGAAAGTGAAAATGAAGTCGCTCAGTCATGTCCGACTCTTAGTGACCCCATGGACTGCAGCCTACCAGGCTCCTCCATCCCTGGGATTTTCCAGGCAAGAGTACTGGAGTGGGGTACTGTTGCCTTCTCCATATTAGAGGGCTAGTCCTTAACAGTGGGTGAGATTTGAAGAATATAATTTGTAATACATTTTCTCCATATATAGGTACTATTTTCAGCTTCTCCAAAGCTTTATGAAATAATTACGATCTGTATCTTAGAGATGCCAAAAGCCAGAGAAATTGGGTAACTTACTCCAAATAGCACAGTTTCTGCTTAGCAAAGCCAGAACTCAGAGCCCAATTCTTAGGACTTTAAACCACTGTTCAGTCTGCTGTTTTGCAGTGCCTTCCTCTATGTGAATTCATAGACTCCTGTGCATCTCCACTGAAAATTCATCAGTTCCACAGAGGTTGTTACTGAAGGAAACATAATTCAGTGGTTAAGCTCATGAACTCCAGCATTTACTCATTCTTTCGATGAATTACATAGAATACCTACAGATGATGATAGAACATCTAAATGTGTCAAGCACTTAGTCACAGAAATCGATCTGACAATGCATGTTCCCACCTTCCAAAACGCCCAGGATCCAGCCACTTCGGCTGCCGCCCTGACCCAAGCCAGCTGGTCTTTATGTCTTAGCCCTCGACGCTCTGCTGCCTCTTCTCAACACGGCAGCTGGAGCGGCCCAGAGAAAGTCGGATCGCGGCAGTCACACTCAGAACTAATTTGCTGCTCCCCTCTCTGCATAAAAGCCAGAGTCCTTACAGGGCCCTCTACAGTCTGGCTCCCATTAAACTCCCTGGTTTCCTCTTACTTTGATCTGACCACACTGGGCTTCTTGCACCTTAAATATGCCAGGCAGGCTCCTACCCCTGAGCCTTGATACCTGCTGTCCACGTCTCCCCCAAATATTTATGTGGCTGGCTTGCCACCAGCTCGAGCACTTTCAGCTGCTCATTACAGAAAGTCCAACTCACAATGAAGCTTAGTCTCAACCTTCCTAGTTAGCAAATAGGTTGTTTGTGTAACTTCCTGGATGATCTAGAATCTGTATTCCCAAATTAAGGAAAATGTGTCTCATACCTAAGATGAGGTCTAGAGATAGGGACACTCCACGGTTGGTTAACTTGATAGCCTCACAAGATCACCCAGCACCCCAGTTTTTCTCTGTCACTTGCAGTTTGTTAATTCCTCGTAGGCCGACCCCTTCCTTATACCAAGAAGCCTGCCAGAGTCCTTAGATTGACACGCAGGTGGCAGTGTCCAGACACAGAGGAATGAACCCTATCTTGTATCCCCTTTGTAGGGGGAGGAAAACCTCTCCAGGTTTCCCATAGACCTCTCCTCACATTTCTGTGGCCCACACTGAATCATATGCCCATGCTCAAGCCAATCAGTTGGGCACAAGGAGTGAGACCAAAGTGATTGGCTTAGAATTATCACTGTTTTCCCCAGGAATTAGAGAAGGTTTTAGTTTCCTAAAAAAGCATGATTCCAACCAGCATGAACAAACCCAGGGTTTGCAGTAGTTATTGGTTGGAGCTGTTACAGTCCCTACAAATTTCAGGCCTCTACCTTTATAAAACTATCTCTTATTAGAAGGAAGTGTAAATATCATTAGCTTATCCCATCATCCTAAATGTCAACACTGTATTGATATTACGTTTCTTGTAATTTTTAAAGTTTATTATACCTTTTACATTTGCTTGTTTTATGTCACCAAGTATTATGTTTATAGGGGGCTACAAATATGTTTAAGATAATGTCTTTACCATCAAAGAGCTTACTGTTTTTGAGAAAAGCTAAAACATTTAAAGTTAAATCTTTAGCAGTCGAAATAAAGGAAATAATAGTCTGCTATAGTCGGAGAAGGCAATGGCAGCCCACTCCAGTACTCTTGCCTGGAAAATCCCATGGACGGAGGAACCTGGTAGGCTGCAGTCCATGGGGTCGCTAAGAGTCGGACACAACTGAGCGACTTCACTTTCACTTTTCATTGTCATGCATTGGAGAAGGAAATGGCAACCCACTCCAGTGTTGTTGCCTGGAGAATCCTACGGACGGCAGAGCCTCATGGGCTGCCGTCTATGGCGTCGCACAGAGTCGGACACGACTGAAGCGACGCAGCAGCAGCAGTCTGCTATAGTATAAGTAGAAGAAATACTGGCTTTGATCTTAGAACATTTACAAGTTTTATAACCTCAGACAAGTTGTTTAATCTTTCCAAGTTTATTTCTCTAAATCTAGGTTTCCTCAAAAAGAAAACAGGAATAATAATGCTATTTCCCAGTTTTATTATGAGGTTCAAATGAGACAAACTCTCAGTTATTGAGACAGAGAGAGTGTGTGGCTTAGAATCAGCCATAAGACAAGGTGTAATTATCTAGTTATTTGTACTGAAAACAATTGCTATAAAGGTTCAGAGAAGAAACCACAGAGATTTACCATTGAGTGGTTAACAGGGAAAGTGTAAACAACACAAAGTAACTCGCCTGGTCCTGGTAGTTGAAAAAATAAGAGGAAGAAACTCCCGGTCCCAGCAGGAGTACAAACATCTTATTGTGATTCATCTTGTTGTTTATCTTATTCTTTCTCCTCCTTGAGGTCAAGGACTATTTTAAACCCTAGTGTATATAGCATCTAACACAGAGTCTTACGTGAAAACCCTTTTTAAAATGATTTACCAAAAACAGTTTGAATTCAATTTTTGCAATAATATTGTGTCTCTAGAGTACTTTGGGCACCAAATGCACCTGTTTGGGCCAACATTTTGGAAGGCACTGCACAGCATTTCTGTCTCAGTGGACTGTATTAAGTCATGAAGGCTAATATAGCTTCCAAGAATGTCTTATTCATGTGTTTCTTCTTCCAAAGAGCTCTGTACCAGGAAAGAGAATGGCTTCAACTGTGTCTTCTCTGACCACTTCCCTGGAGTGTTATAGAGGAATTGTGAGGCTACATCTGTGTCCATCAGGAGTAGAGCTGAGTGAGTTAATGAGCTCTGCCGTGGACACAGGGGCCGAGGTGGGACAGATCCCATGCCCTCGGTTTGTGGTCTCCGTTGGGTGCGCTTGACGAAGGCACAGGAAAGGTGCCCAGTGATTAGCCAGTGGCACAGCGTTTGCTCTTTCCTTCTGTTTCTAGGTTATCGGTCTCAGTTAAATTTTGAGTAATTTAGGATCATTTTCTATAATGTGTCGCCCCACTCTTGGTTTAAAGGTCCTGTCTTCTTTCAGAAGGAAACGGATAGCAGTGAGGAGGAAGACATTGTTGGGCCGATGCCTGCCAAAGGACCAGTTAACTCCAGTGTAACATCAGAGTTTGAAAAGAGGGCCCAGAGAATGAAAGAAAAACTGACTAAAGGAGACGATGTAAGTTTCAAATACACAGTACACTTTACTCTGAGGAATCGACCAGATAGATCAAAAATCTCAATTTTGATAACAGACATTTAAAAAATGTCCTTCTGCATGTATATGTATATAAAAATTTGTTCTCTAGGGTAACTCAGAAGCCATAAAAGGAGAAAACTGACAAATTTGCACAATTAAAAATGACAGTATGGCAAAAGATAACATTAAGTCCAAAGAACAATAAATTAGATGAAAGTATTTATAACATATTTGACAAGAAAAATCAGCCATGTATTAAATCATTTTCTCTTCAGTTCAGTTCAGTTTCTCAGTTGTGTCTGACTCTGTGACCCCATGGACTGCAGCACGCCAGGCCTCCCTGTCCATCACCAACTCCCGGAGTTTACTCAAACTCATGTTGTTCGAGTCGGTGATGCCAACCAACCATCTCATCCTGTCCCCTTCTCCTTCTGGTTCTGCCTTCCAGTCTTTCCCAGCATCAGAGTCTTTTCCAAGGAATCAGTTCTTCACGTCAGGTGGCCATAGTATTGGAGCTTCAGCTTCAACATCACTCATTCCAATGAGTATTCGGGACTGATCTCCTTTAGTATGGACTGGTTGGATCTCCTTGCAGTCCAAGGGACTCTCAAGAGTCTTCTCCAACACCACAGTTCAAAAGCATCAATTCTTTGGTACTCAGCTTTCTTTATAGTCCAGCTCTCACATCCATACATGACCACTGGGAAAACCATAGCTTTGACTAGACGGGCCTTTGCCTTTCTCTTAATGTCTCTTTCTCTTAACATCTGCCTCAGTTGAGAAGCATAGTCACTTAGGTAGTATTCTACACATATATGCACACATGTCCACACTTTCCAGGCTACTTTTTTTTTGTTTAACTTTTTATTTCTCTTAAAGGATTCATCTAAACTAATTACAAGAGAGTCTTGGATGACTGAACTTCCTCCAGAAATGAAAGACTTTGGTCTTGGGCCCAGAACTTTCAAGAGAAGAGCTGATGGCAAATCTGGAGACCGATCAGTCTGGACCGACACTCCAGCCGACAGGGAAAGGAAAGCTAAGGTGAGAGGGCTTGTGTGTTCCTGTATTTCTGTCCATGTTGGCTCTACTTTGAAAAAAATAGAAGGCAGAATTATTCCAGGGTACTATTTCTTAGCTTATGATTCCAAAGGGAAAAGATTTCCCCTGAAGGAAAGTTAAAAGAAAGCAACACCAGTTGCTTCCTGTGTATTCACTTATACTGTTTCCCAACAAATTGTCTCATTAAACCTCAAGAGAACCTGGTTACATAAGTTCATTAACCTCATTTTATGAAAGGAGACACTCTCCCCTATGAGGTCATTTTTTTCTGGAATTAAATGCTGGTAAGTGATGAACAGTAATTCCGTTCTAGACCTTTCTGATTCCAAATCCCCCAGTCTTTATACATCATACTGTCTCATGAAAGTTTCTTTTAAAATATCTTGGAAAAAAACAAGGCACAGATTAACCTAGCAAGTTAAGTGATAGATAGTGACTGTCTCTGAAAATAACAGTAGCTCCAATGCACTAAACTTCACATTACTGTCAAGATAGGCAAAAAAAGCCCTTTCCTTAATACATTGAATAATTTACCAAAAAAAAGAAAAAGAAAAACTATGCATAAAATACATCTTATTATTAGATTTTCTTTTCTTGGGTTTCTATACTTATTATGAAGTATTCCATTGTTAAGAATCCAGCCCGTACTAACTCCTTAAATTCACTTCAATTTCCTTAAATGCTTGACTAATTGGCACCTTATGGTTATAACTTATCAGTTCTAAATTAAACAGTTCCTTACTTAATTCATGCCCCTAACTCTGTTTGTCTTGTTCATTAGTACCTAGAATTATGAAGATTTCTATTTTCATTCTATAACCAAAAATTGAATGTCTCCTTTGGCAAGCATCATGTTTGGTCACAGGTGACAGAATAAGCTCCTTAAGACACTTTGATTTTCATGAAGAATTGGTTGTGAAATAGTGTTGTTCTTAAAATGTAGATGATATGTGGAAATCACCTCATTTTAGCAGAATATGTGGCAAAACCGTAAGTTCTCTTTTGCCCTGAAGATTCAAGGAAATCCGAGAGTTATAATAGACAGGCAAGGTGAACCAAGACACCTGGGGGGAGAGGCGACAGAAGGTGGGGGATAGAAGTGAGCCGCACCCCACAGCCCCACTGCTGGGCATATACCCTGAGGAAACCGCCACTGAAAAAGGCATCGTGTTCCCTGCAGCACTGTTCACAATAGCTAGGACATGGAAGCAACCTAGATGTCCACCGACAGATGAATGGCTGAAGGGTTCGTGGTATTAATACGTATACATAATGGAATATTACTCAGCCATAGAAAGGAATGCATTTGAGTCAGTTCTAATGAAGTGGGTGGACCTAGAGCCTGTTACACAGAGTGAAGTAAGTCAGAAAGAGAAAATTAATATTGTATATTAACATACACATACGGAATCTAGAAAGATGGTACTGATGAATCTATTTGCAGGGCAGCAGTGAAGACGCAGACAGAACAGACTTGTGGGCACAGCAGGGGAAGGGGAGGGTGAGACAGATTGAGAGCTTAGCTTGGAAGCACACATTCCCATGTGTCAAATAGGGAGCCAGTCGGGATTTGCTCTATGACTCAGGGAACTCGCACCGGGGCTCTGTGACAACCTGCGGGGGTGGGGGGAGGTTCCAGAGGGAGGGGACGTATATATACCTACGGTTGATTCATGTTGATGTATGGCAGAAACCAACACAATATTGTAAACCAGTTATCTTCCAATTATAAAGTCAAAAAATTAAAAGATGTGAGCCACACACCGTGAATGACTAGTGTTGGAATGCCTGTCTGCTCTTTCTTAACTGGTCTTTTATAAAAATCACTTACTGGCATTTTTATAATTTCGCCTTTAAGATTGTCTCCAAAAAGACGACTTAATACCCTTGCTTACATGGATTTTTTAAAAAATATTTTTAAAATATTTATTTATTTGGCTTACTCGGGTCTTACTTGCCGCATGGAGAATCTTCCACTGTGGCATGTGGAATGCTTGATTGCAGCACACGGACTCTCCAGTTGTAGCGTGCAGCCTCAGCTGCCCCATAGCCTGTGGCATCTTAATTCCCCGACCTGGGATTGAACCTGTGTCCCCTGCATTGCAAGGCGGATTCTTGACCGCCAGGAAAATCCCTTACATGGACTTGTCATTTGTGCTTTTTTCAGACCTCCTGTTCCTCATTGTGTGTGAATACATGTCTAGCCTACAGCTAGATACGCAAGAAGTCTTCCTCAAAGGAAAATAACACAGAAAGATGGAAAGAAGAGAAAGTAACCAGTACAGTTGGAACTTAAGATTTTAGGTCCTGTGACTGAGTTCTTTAGATCTAGTCATTCTTTTTACAGCTGAACGTGTTTTGTTGTATATTTACAACAGACTCACAAAGGGATTATTAATACCCCTTAGATCTTATGTGCTACTGTATCACAGCATGTAATACTGCAGACTTATATTTGTGGTAGAATTTATCACAGAAAGTATCACAGAGCTGTCCTTTATAAAGTGAAGTTGCTCAGTCGTGTCCGACTCTTTTCAACCCCATGGGCCTACCAGGCTCCTCTGTCCATGGGACTTTACAGGCAAGAGTACTGGAGTGGGTTGCCATTTCCTTCTCCAGAGGATCTTCTCCACCCAGGGATCAAACCTCGGTCTTCTGCATTGTAGGCAGACGCCTTACTGTCTGAGCCACCAGGGAAATCCTTTATAAAGGTCATGACTAATTTTTGATTTTTGTAATGGATCTTCGTCAAGTTTCCTTTGTTTCTCTCTCCCCAAATATCCTGTTTGTATGTTTTTTCCATCATTTTCCCCCCTTTTTTTAAATTTATTTTATCATCTTACTTTTTATATTTGGTTCCCCAGCATTCATCTCCCTACCACTAATGCCAACATGGCCTAAATGAAGATTAGAAAGAAATGAAAATTTTATGCATAAACTAATTGAATAAGATCTGTTATGGTCTCACCTCCTAGTCTTGACTAGATTTACTAACTCTTAGATGGTCAGGTCTTCACCTTCATCTTATCAGAACATCATCTTTCTCTTAATATTACAAGTAAAGAATCTGTTTCTGGGAAAATTGTTATGGAAAAATGAGAAATGAGCTACTCCTATGTTTTTTTAACATACTTTATTAAGTACAGTGTTGTTTTAGTCCATTATTTAGATAAAAATTGGAGTCCTCTTTGACTTTCATAAGCAAATAGCAACAGTATAAAAACATGCTTTGAGAAAAATAGTTTTCAGTTGTTTTTGTCTGAGCCTTATTCATTCCTGGTTGGGGCTGTATTCTCCAGAATATTTTTTTTTCCTAACTAAAATTTATTGGAAAATTTCCTAAGTATTTCATCAGTGTGTGTGCTATAGTAAATGGTATATCTTTTTAAATTTCAGATTCTAATTGTTCCTTGCTGGTCTGTTTTGCTTGTTGGCCTGGTATCCTACAGCTTTGCTGCGCATCTGTGTCTGCTCAGTCATGTCCAACTCTTTGCGACCCCATGGTCAGTAGCCCATTGGGCTCCTCTGTCCATGGGATTCTCCAGGCAAGAATGCTAGAGTGGGTTGCCCTTTCCTTCTCCAGGGGATCCTCCTGACCCAGGGATCAAATCCACACTTCCTCTGTGTCCAGCATCAGCAGGCGGATTCTTTACCACTGAGCCACCTGGGGAGCCCCAGCTTTGCTGTACTTGCTTATTAATGCCAAGAGTTGTTTAATAGACTCTGTGGAGTTTTCTACATTGACACTCATATATGTCTTCTGTGACTGAAGATAGTTTTGCTTTTATTTTTCTATGCCCCTTTTGTTTCTTTCTCTTTATTTTTTTCCCTCAAGAGCGCTTTTCCTGGTTTTGAAAGCAGTAATGTCAGATTTCTTCTTAAGCCTTGTTTTCTCTTCTGCATTTTATTACCATTTGCCAGACTCGTCTCTGAGTTTGGTAAAGTCCAGTTAGTTGATTGGATGGGGTTTTGTGGGCTTTTCCCTTGTTCTCAGGACAGTGTTAGAGTAGGAGACACAGACCCTTCCCGAGGACATGGCCATTTCCAGTGGGGAGAGGACCAGCAGGCCTGGCTTTCTCAGTCTCCTGTCACTCAGTCTCAATTAAAATGATACTCCTTGTTCATTTTTTCCTGATAATATGTCCGTAATGTGTTATCTGTTCATTCCTCAGGAGATGCAAGAAGCAAGAAAGTCATTCAGTAAGAAGGATGAAGACTATCTACTGTCAGGAAGGGATAAGAGATTAGCTGAGCAAGTATCCTCATACAATGTAAGTCAGAGAATAAGATGCATAACCTTTCTTTTTTTATATCCATCTTTTCATGCTCTTCTCATTTTTTCCTCTTTTTCTTGTTTCTCTTTCTTTTATATGTTTTTCGTTTCATCTCATCTTTTTCTATACATCTGTTCTGAAAAATATTCTGCTGTGTACATATATATACACACATATATGTATAATCCTTGTGTGGGCTTTTTTAATGCATCTCTTAATATTTTCAGGTTGTTTTTTTTTTTTTTAGTTTTAGTTGTTGTTTTTTTTTAATTTATTTATTTTAATTGGAGGCTAATTACTTTACAATGTTGTATTGGTTTTGCCATATGTTCACATGAATCCACCATGTGTGTACATGTGTTCCCCATCCTGAACCCCCCCCCCCAACTCCCTCCCCATCCCATCCCTCTGGGTCATCCCAGTGCACCAGCCCCGAGCACCCTGTCTCGTGCATCGACCCTGGACTGGCAATTCATTTCACATATGATAATATGCATGTCTCAATGCCATTCTCCCAAACCATCCCACCCCAGTTCATTTTCTGCTTAAATCATATATCAGAAATTCAGTTCCTGGAGATGGGTAGCACATGATCAGAAAGAAAGAGCCCTATTAACTCCTAGAGATCCCAATTCATACATTTCTAAATACAAGCCAATTTGGAATATTTTATGTAAAGATTTAAATAAAAGTATGAAACTTTAAAATACGGTTCAATTTAAATTTGAAAACAGGTTTCATTGGGCAGATTATTTTTGTAGTTGTCTCTTACTCATTAAAAAAAAAAAAAAACCAGCAAAAAAAACTGTTAATTCACTCAAAGAATAAATAAACCACTGAACCCTTCAGCTCCTGAAAGGTATTCAAGTGTTTAGGAAAATTACCTTCTGTTCCCAGTGCATAAGTTTATGAAAAGTTCTATAAGCATTAAAAATAGAATTAACAAAGTATTCACAGACTTGAGAGTGCTTCACTCAAACAATAGCCTTAAAAAGACTTCTGTAGGAATCTTCATAGGAACTTTATTCATAACAGCTAATTTCTTTGACAAGCCCAGGTATCTATCAGTAAGCAGGGGGCCGAGGGGGAGTGTATATATGATGAAATACTACTTGGCAATAAAAAGGAGCAAATTACAAATACATGCAACACTGTGGATTAATCTCAATGCAGGGAGTCATACCCAAGATTTCATACACATGTACCACTGTATGATTCCATTTATATGAAGCCCCACAATAAGCAAACTGTGTCTGTGGTGGAAAAAAATCAGAATAGTTGTTGTTGGAGCAGGAGTGTGGAGATGGACGAGAAAGGAACAGGCAGAGCTTCTGCAGTGATGGAAATACTTCCCACGTATTGCTAGGAGTTCAAGTTGCAAAGCTCAGTGGATGCAGTGTTAAGATTTGCACGTTTCATTCTATGTAAATTACTTTAAAAGAAAACAGCGTAAACAAATATAGAACATGTAATGACGCCTGCAGTTTACTTTAAAATGCTTCCAAAAAATTAGGGTTTGAGTCTTATCGTGAAATTTTGGTTACTTATGAGACCTACTTTTTGAAATATTAATATCGTTTTCAGACTGAACCACCTCCTAGTATTGATAAATTGAACAATCTTTATAAAATATGACCATGAAGGCAAGAGTCGGACATCACTGAGGGACTAAGCACAGGAAGGCAAAAGAAAGACCAAACAATCAGAATCTTAGCATGAATTTTCTAAAGCTTCTGAGAAACTGTCACATTCAAAATTAATTGCCCTAGCTTTTTACAAATTAGTATAAAACATACACGTTTTGTTAAATTAAGTTTGGCAAATCAACCAACTGGTCGTTTAGCAAATTGATCTCACATGAGTTGGCTTTTGGTGTGATTTTCTGCGGACTAACTGCTTCTAGATGTTTTTATTACTTACTTATAAGTTCGGTCCTCTGTGTCAGTCACGGTGTGCAAATGTGCTAAACCAGGTATGACAGCGCGCCTGAAACAAACTGATATCACAGCTCATTTCTTTTATCATAACAACAGTCCACTTGAATTGTGTGAACTGACTGTAATAGTCTAGCGGCTTAATGTATTCCTCTGTCTTTCTTGGTGTTCAGTTTACTACTTCGGGGGATCGGTCAGTGGAAACGGACCATTTTTCTTTCTCCATCTGTGTTCACTTTTTGTTGCCTTCTGCAGTTTCGCCCATCAGCGTAGACCGCTTTCCTCAGCACCAGCTCTAGGAAGTACCAGCAGGACTTCTAGCACTCCTCACAGTTTCTCCAAACTCTGCTGTCTGTTCCCTCCAGCTCTTTCTTAAACCTTCAGCCTTTCCCATCCAACTCTTGGTAGCCTGTCTGCCTTCATCCTTATTGTCTCATTAGTGAATTATTATCTAATTAGTGGAAGAAGGGAGGGAAAATGTGGAGAAATTGCACTAAAAGATTAAATTTTACAGCATAAATATTTTACATTTATATGTACACATATAATTATTTATTCTCCATTATAGTTCTCCATCCTCAGATTAACCCTACTCCTGTGCTTTCCATTCTCTCTTCCCCTCTGTTAATACCGAACTACCAGACAGAAGCATCTGTTTTTACGGGACACCTGTGTGAGAACCTGGTGGATTTTCACAGCACAGGTTCCTGAGATCCACGGTGGCAGTTTTGATTCACTGGATCTGTCATGGGGCTCAGGAATCTGTTGTTCTTTTCAACCAGTCAAGGGTGGAGAGAGATGGCCTTTCAAGTATTTTTACTCAGTATTTACTGAGTATTGTCCCCTCAGAAAACTTCTCCTGGACATCCAAAAATAGTTTGGATGTCATTATAAGTTTCAATAGTTTGCAGAGATACAATTTATAGCTTGTTTTATTATTCTTTTCAGTGTTTCAAATGGAATCCAAATGCCTTAGAAACTTATTATCTATTATTATCCTTTAAAAATATGTATGAACAAGCTCTTCCTTAACAGTTGGAAATTTTATTTCATCCTTTTTTCTCCTTGAATACATAATTTCATTTTTCTTATGCCACAAATTTTATCTTAATGGAATTCACTTCTACGCTTGAAAGTCTTTTATGATTATACTTGATAAGTCATATTTCACTTCAGCAAATCTATGCACATAAACTGAAACCAAAAGGTTTTAATTTCCTGTATCTAAAGTCTAAACGTTTACACTTTTCTTTCCTTTTGGATTAAGTTGTAAATTCAGTTGATCAAACAGTATAAACATATCTCAGATTTTTATAATTATTAAATGTCAAAAGTACAAATGTAAACTTAGTATCTTAATGAAAGACCTTTTCTCCAGTTACTTTCTGGTCTTTTGTTGAATGTTACTCACTGCTAGAATAAGACAGATTTCAACATCAAATATGTTCTTTAGTTTGTTCATTTGTACAGTTAAGAGTTATGGTTAAGAGTTAGGAAACCATGTTCACATACAGCAGTGGGTAAGAATGGAACACGGTTCATTATCATGATGTCATTCAGTTCTTTAAACACTTTCTGTTTATTTACTTAAACCTCAGAATGATCTATTAACAAAAAATTATTATTAATGATATCTGTACTTTCAGTCTGTCTCAACTTTGATTTTGTTTTTCACATCAGTCCCTTTTTTTCCTTTTGCAATTAGAACAGCTTGACATTTAGTAACTTCTCCGCTGAGGGCTGTTTCCATCTTTTTCCAAAGGGTACAAGCTGGCAGCATTGCCCCTTACTGGGTACTGAAGGGCGGGGCGAACAGGGATAGGAAGGACTGTAGTGCCCTGACTTCCTCAGTCTCTTTCCAAATCCACATAATGGCAATAATAACATTTAATTTATATTGATTATAAATTTAGATGTTGTCCAGATTAAAATATAGTAAATGCTCAGTAAATTGAATACTTAACATTTATTGACTGATTCTTATGTACCCCAATACGGTACTAAATCCTTTGTATTCTTTAGATGACCTAACTAACTCCTACCTCATCCAAATATTTGGACATTATTGCTACTAGGATTTATTATTTTACAGCTGAGAAACTTAGGCATAAATTACTTGCCTGTGATCAACCAGTGTTGAAAATGTCAGCACCATCATTGCTACTCTGATTTTTCCAAATTCCACGCTTATGTTCTTAACTGTTTCTCCATGCTATGTGTGTTGATAGGTTATTTTTTCCTAGCAATATTTGATTCTTTTTACCTCCAATTTCATTAAAAATAAAGACTTAGAAAGCACTTAACTTGCAAATCAGTTTGTTTCCTAAAGATGTATGAAATGACCAATGTATGAAATGAGAGGGATTGAGAAGTTGGAAATAGTGCTAATTTAAATAAATACTTAACTATTACAGCATCCAGCTAGAGCTAAGTTTATAGGAAATAACCACATAACCCAGTTGACAAAGTCAGATCTCATTGTCAAATCAGACAAGTGAGGCTGACTTTCTGTGAAAAGGTCTGACTTCCTTTCCCTGTTCAGATGAATATGATGATGATCGTTTCTGACACTCCTGAACTGTACCGCAGGTGGGTGGTGCCATGCGTTTGTCTTGTAATGAAATAAGATGCTGCCGCCTCCAGCATTTCTTACCAGTTATTTTGCTCTCACTGAGTTCTCTTCATGCCTTTGCTCTCAAATACATTCTCTGACAGGAGACAGGGTCTGAAGAGAGGTGGTTGTTAAGCAAAACTTGCCCTGTCTTTCATTGTCCCATTCTGCAATGTATCTGAATTCAGAAACATTCCAACAGCAGCAGAAATACCATTCCAAAACGATATTACACTCTTTAAGAGAAATTATGTTTGTCACACAAAATAGCACAAAGCCTCCTGGGTTTACGGTTCCTTGATTAGAAGTTTCATTCATACCAGTGTTGCAGGGTTTCTTATTTGATGCTCTGGAGCCTTGCTCCCCAAGACAGTGTTCGCTAATAAGATTCTGAAAGGCCTCTCCTTCATTAAATGGAAAAGGGCTGTAATAAAAAGGTAGACAGCCTCCCAAGATGCATTATCAGGCGAGTCCGTTTTAAGTGAGGCTACATGAAGAAGCTGAGAATCATGGGTAGAGAACGTTGAAATTCCCCATGCCTTCAGTACCCTGGTCTGTACTGCCTGCACCTGCTCCCGCATCACAGACACACACAGACACACACACACACAGACACACACACAGACACACACACACAGACACACACACAGACACACACACACAGCTGGTATGTACTGCCTGCACCTGCTCCCGCATCACAGACACACACAGACAGACACACACACAGCTGGTCTGTACTGCCTGCACCTGCTCCCACATCACAGACACACACACACACACACAGACACACACACACACACACACACACAGACACAGACACACACACAGCTGGTCTGTACTGCCTGCACCTGCTCCCGCATCACAGACACACACAGACACACACACACAGACACACACACAGACACACACACACAGCTGGTCTGTACTGCCTGCACCTACTCCCGCAATCCAGACACACACAGACACACACACACAGACACACACACACACACACACACACACAGCTGGTCTGTACTGCCTGCACCTGCTCCCGCATCACAGACACACACAGACACACACATACACACACACAGCTGGTCTGTACTGCCTGCACCTGCTCCCGCATCACACACACACACACACACACACACACACACACACACACAGCTGGTCTGTACTGCCTGCACCTACTCCCGCATCACACACACACACACACACACACACACACAGCTGGTCTGTACTGCCTGCACCTACTCCCGCATCACAGACACACACACACACAGACACACACAGACACACACACACACACACACAGACACAGACACACACACAGCTGGTCTGTACTGCTTGCACCTACTCCCGCATCACACACACACACACACACACACACACACACACACACCTGGTCTGTACTGCTTGCACCTACTCCCACATCTCACAGCCTGCTCCTCCAATCCAGGGCTATTCTGTCTTGTCCTTTAACTAATACTAAAAGGTCTGTGATGAATCTCTAATTTATAAAACCAGTTGCCTCTGCTCAAACCTCATCCTCCTAGATATATTTGAAAATGTGAAACGAATGTCATACTATAAATCAGCTATACTTCGATTTTTAAAAAAAAATAAAATGTGAGCACCTTCCCCAGCTGAAAAGAAAGAAAATGAGGGCGATAAGGAAGGCTGAAAGGGACAGAAGCTCTCTTGGCACACAGTCTGTGCCAGCACCATGCAGACTTTACCTGCACCAGCCTTGGGTTTTGTCATCTCTGTGCTGTTGTTTTTCTGCTTTGAGTGTGCTTTCGCTTCAGCCTGGCGGTGCCTGTCTTTTCCATTCTACCTACAGAGGCTTCGTGGACCAGCACGTCCATGAAGCTTTAATCAGGCTCCCAAGAGAGAAAGTAATTGCTCCTTTCTTGCCCATTAACAATGACTCGTCATACGATGCTTTGCATGATGGTTATTTAAACATTAGTTTCATGTCCATCTTGTCCTTTTTTGATCATGTGGCATGAGTTCATAGATACCTTTATTTTGGTTGAATTGAATTTGCTTCTGATACATATTTTCTTCAGAGATGCTGTCTTGGATTTAGAAAAACCACTGAGGGGCTTCCCTGGTGGTCCCGGGGTTAAGAATCCACCTGCCAACGCAGGGGACATGGGTTCAGTCCTTGGCCCAGGAAGATGCTGCAAGGCGCAGAGCAGCTGAGCCTGTGCGCCACAGCTGCTGAACTCATGCTCTAGAGCCCGAGAGCCACAGCCCCTGAAGCCCGTATGCTGGAGCCCGTCCCCTGCTGCAGGAGAGGCCACTTCAGAAGCCCTCACACTGCACGTTGGGAGTGGCCCCCGCCTGCCGTAACTAGAGGAAGTCCTCGTGCAGTGAAGAAGACCCGGCACAGCCAAAAATAATTTTTTTAAGTATTAAAAACAAGAAGGGGACTTCCCTGGTGGTCCCGGGGCTAAGACTCTGTGCTCCCAATGCAGGGGGCCTGGCTTCAATCCCTGATCAGGGAACTAGATCCCACATGCCGCAACTAATACCCAGCACAGCCAAATAAATAAAAGTAATAAATTTTTTTTAAAAAAAGAAGAAAAACAATTGGGGTTTGTAAATAACCTTCCTTAATGTTCACCATTACTAGTTCATTCTTTTATTTCATGATTATTATATTCTGCCAATGACGTATCCAAACTAAGATTTTTATTTCTGCTGTCTTGCTCTCCCCAGGAATCAAAAAGGTCAGAATCTCTTATGGACATTCATCATAAAAAATTAAAGAATAAGGCTGCTGAAGATAAAAATAAGCCCCAAGAGAGAATACCATTTGACCGTGATACAGATCTCAAAGTTCATCGGTTTGATGAAGCTCAGAAAAAAGCCTTGATAAAGAAATCTAGAGAACTAAACAGCAGGTTTTCACATGGCAAAGGCAATATGTTTTTATAAGTAAGTATCTATCAGTAAGGTGTATTTTCATATTGATAAATTTTTTTTCTAAATACTGTTACCTGTAACTGTAAAAATTGATTTCCTTTTGTAATAAAGTAGATTATAAACCTACTGATTTTTTTTTTCTAAATGAGTGTGAATTTTGAAAATTCAGCCTTGTGGAATAAAAAATATGTTATCCTGGGAAAGTAGACTTGTCCTGATAATAACTAACAGGGCATTACTATTCAGAATGGTGAAATAAAAGCTTTTCATTTGTGAGAAGCAGCAAAGAAAACTGTGATTTGAAGCTTGAGTAAATATGCATGCTTTATTAAAGAATGAGGTTTCTTAGCAATTTTCTTATGTTATTAAATAAGATCACAGAAGATGTTCATTGCTTTTGAAAGATTCTGTGCAAGTTAAGCCATTACATCACTCATACATAGCCCAAACTGACAAGGGTTCATAATGGTGATTGCATAAAAGCTAAGATTGCATCTTAAAATCTTTGTGATTTTTAATTGGATGAAACCTACATCAGTATTAAAGTGTGGCTTTAAGGGAAAATACTGTTCAGATGAGAATTATTTTCCGACTTACTGAATTTTCTTATTCTTACTTCAGGGGGATTTCCCTGTGCAATGAAGAAGAGTTGAAGAATACTCTTTTTTTTCTGTCTGTCCACTTTTATTCCTTTCTTTTGAGTTTCTTAAGATTAGAGGATGACTTTAGTCTAAAAAAACCAAAAATATTTACCTTGTTCTGTGCATCCTTTAAAATCAAGTGAAAACATAAAATTGGTGTGTCTTTTTAGAGGAGAATTTTATTTATGTGTCTTTGGCTTCTGAGGACATGTGGGCTTTTCTTCAGATAATCATTTTTAGGATCCTCCCACCCACCTTCACAAGTGCTCCATAAGATCTGCTCAGGCCGATCCAGGGCGTCTCTCCCACAGCCCAAACCCACCATCAGATATCACCAGCCTGCTCTGAGAGACTGAGCGGGATCCTCCCAGTGAATCCATGAATGTGAAGCTGTTTTGGTTTCCCTCTAAACTGCAGTCAGTGAACAGACAACATTTACTTGAAAACAGAGGGTGTGAAGGTTTTTTGTGTTTTGTTAGCAGTTTGCTTGTTCGGGCTACCAGAGCTTTTTCTTTGTGGTTTGGGTTTTTTGGTTGGTAGGTTGGTTGGTGTCACAAAGAGGGACCTGTGCATTATTTCATGTGCTAAGGGAAAACCATTTTGATTTTTCCAACCTTAGTAAGTAATCCTAGAGGATGCCTTCAGAGGTCAGTCTGAGACCTGGGCTCTGTGTTCTTCACCAAAGCTTTGTAAGTCTTTAAACTGCTTTGGGATGATCTGACTTGGCCCATTTTTATATGTAACATGTTTTAGCTAATTCATTGTGGACAGATCTTTGCAATCAACCATGAATAACTTTTTTTAAAAAAATCAAGCTCATATTAAGTAATTAAAGCCACCGTGATGGAGGATGGTAAGTCTGTGATGCTTCAAGCACTGCCTCTGAAGATGTTAAACAGGAAATTCTCAACAGTTAGGCCTAAATTCAAATTCTGGAAGTTACACTTTCTTACAGATTAATCCCAATTGTTCTGCTAGTTCTGTGTTCTAGTTTTGATGAAGCATATGGTTTTAATGGGGAAAGATTCTGAGTCCGAGTTCATTCATTGAGGCTTCATGAAAATTGAGTAAATTATTCAGTCAGATTAGGGACCAGATTTTTCTTCTTAGACTTCTTAGACTATATAAATACAATGATACCTTCCATAAGAGTAACCCACTCAGGAGTATTACTGTTTAAAAGATGAATTTTTTTCTGCTGAGCAAATTGGAAAGGTTCCTAGTCTAAGCAGAATTGAACAGAGCTGCCTTTTGATTGAAGATGTCATTTTTAGTGGGTGATATTTTCTGAACACAAAACTCTGTAGAACAGAGTATCTATTACTTCCACTGATTTTGTTATAATTTTTTTTCTTCTGATGAGATGTTTTCTAGTTCCTCATCCTCATGTAAATTCTAATATATATATTTTTTGAGAAGCTTTTGGCATTTTTAAGATAAAAATGTGGTCTTTGAATACTTATTTTTGCTTTGCTTTCCTCACCATAAAATAGAGAGGGATATTCCTATAGTATGTATTTACTGTTTCTCCCATCATGCTTGGAATGTCTGTAACCTCATCAACAGGGAGAAAATACTGATACTTTCCACGAGTGACCACATCACTGGTAGCGCAGGTCTAATGCTATTTCACGCCACCCTGAGGACAGTTTTACAAAATGTGAGGCCAAACCAGAGGTTTTTTGCCCTGTGGAGACACTAAACCCAATATAACAACGCTGACAATAAAAGAACAAAACAGCTGTTTGCACAGGATGGGAAAGTGGCCTTCATTTCATCTCCTCCCCGCTTCAAAGCTGCCCAAGGCCTGAAAAATCAGGTCTGTGCTCCACCTGGCAGGAAATTGGGATTGTTGACATTTTCTAAGAACTTTTAAATTTTCTTTACTTCTTGGCCCAATTTTGTAGAACTGTGACCTCTTTTGAAACCTAAAAATAAAGAAGAAAAAAGAACAACTCAAGTTCAAAGAGTGAAGCAGACACTTTTAACTTTTTTTACTGTTTGGTGAAGGTGATGTTTTAAGTTCATTGTCCCTGAAATTATATGACTTTTGTTCAACCCTCTAAATTGTCATCTCAGATTTTGATGCTTCAAATAATACCAACATTACCGGGAAATCAATGGCTCTAGCAAGTGGGGGAATTGGCAGAGGAAACAAAAGGTGAGAGGTGGTAGCTACACCCATAATAAAGTTGTCTGATCAGATAACATTTTTTTGTATCAGGAAAAATATCATAAATTAATCCCTATGCCCAAAGAAAAAGAAAAGCTACAGTTTTGCTAAGAAGTTTTTATCTTGTTCAGGTGTAGCAGCTTCTTGACATTTGTCTCTTGAACGTTTTATGGTTCTTTGAAGTAATGACATTTTTTTAGAAATAAGGTTGAACTTTACATGGTACCAAGGCCTACATGCTCCATACTCCAGAAGAGATCATCAGTCATTATATATAAATTATTTGATCCTGAAACATCTTGGTACTTTTTGTCTCTTATATAGGGTGGATAATGTTAACATTATTGCTTAGAAACATATGATCATGGGAGATAGTTTTTAGACTATTTACAGGAGCCCATATCACTTCACTTCCCCTGTTTTCCATGGCCGTGATAGGTATTAGGGAAAGGAAATTCTCTCTTGAGTTGCATACCTAAGAGGAGGAATCAACATGGGGGAAGTAGCTAGAGAGAGTCACCCATATAACAGCAATGCCAAGTCTTCTACTTGAGAATGTTAATTTTTTTTTTTTAGTTTGACTTCTGAAACCATCATGTAAGTTTAGTCTACAGTTCCGGAAGGTCATGCATTTCCTGTTATTAGAGAGGTATATTTTTTTGAAGCTTAAATATTTACTGTGACTATAGTGTGTGCAAAATTAAAAAGCTATACCCTGTCTTTCAGTCTTTTCATTTTGATTTTATGATTAAAAGACTTTTTAGAAAAGAAGAATTTCTGAGGTGTTATTTTTTATGTATGAATAAAGATGCATCTATATCTGAGAAGTTGTGGCCTTTTATTTTTGCTTTATTTGTTAATGTTAATTAGCTTATCTGAAGCAGGCAATGTTTTTGAAGAGAATGTCCTGTAAAGATTTATTCTAACCAGTCAGATCATTGTGGGGGTAAAGTCTTTCAACCCAACTCACTTGCCAGATTTTCATTAACCCAATATAACTGCAAATATTAACTATTTGGGACTTCCCTGGCGGTTCAGTGGTTAAGACTCATACTCCCAATGCAAGGGGCATTGGTTTGAGCCCTGATTGGGGAAATAATATTCCTCATGCCACATAGCTCAGCCTTAAATAAAAAATTAACTATTTATTTAAAACATTTTTTTTCCTAAGTCGCTTCAGTCGTGTCCAACTCTGTGCAACCCCATAGACAGCAGCCCACCAGGCTCCTCCGTCTGTGGGATTCTCCAGGCAAGAACACTGGAGTGGGCTGCCATTTCCTTAAGACAGACAATTTGGAAATGCTCTTAAGAGCACCATGGCTCAAGAGGGGCTGACACTAGCTTTGTAGCCAATATTTCATGGTTCTGCATATTGGAAGATTATATGACAGTTGTGGGTTTTTCCTGGGTTGGTTGATTATGAGATTCTGTGGGTTTTGCTTTTTGTTTTGAGGGGGGTTTTGTTTTGTTTTGTTTGCCTTTTCTAGTTTCAAATTCTTTCAGAAAGCATATATTCTTTTATAATCCCAGGGAGAAATGAGCTTTTTGTTTTTAAGTTCTAATTTTGTATTACATAGTGTCAGAAACTAAGCTTCTAGGGAGACAGGACTCAGGATTTCTCTCTTCCTTAACTGGGGAAGTGACCAGAGGAGATACTTGGCAATGCAAAAGCTAAGCATTAAATGATAGGAATCTGGACATAGAATATCAAGGAAAGAGAGCCTTTGAGTTTTCAGATCATTTTCCTATAGTAAGTATTTCTTGAGGAAATATTGCACTTGTTCATTCAGTAAACATTTGTTAAATACCCGGGTGTATTCTAGGTGCTAAGAACAAAGTGGTGAACCCTTGTCCATGAAAGGAGGTTCTGTGCTAGTCACTACAGAGTGTTCACAGGTACGTAACCCAGATTCCCTGCGTCGTGATAAGTGGGAGAGCAGAAGATGTCATTTAAAAAGTAGGTGCCCATGATGATATTGACTTAAAAAAATAAAGCATAACATGAGAGTTTTGAGTTAAGTTTTATTTGAGGCAATATGAGGACTATAGCCCGGGAGATGGTGTTTCAGATAGCTCTGAGAAACTGCTCCAGTAAGGTAGGGGGAAGGTCAGTATGTAGGTGATTTGGGTGATGGGGGAGTACATGCAACTAAAGCATGTATTTTTGCAGCAGGTTTCTGCAAGTCTCATGAAGGTTCCTTCCAGTCCTGAGCAGCAGTGGAGGATGAAGGAAAAAACCATGAAGTATTCTTGTGCTTTTCTAGATATGAGGAGATACAAGAATTGGGTTCATAAAACCAGCTCCTGAAAATAACTATCTGAAGACCTGTTCTGCCGGTTTTCCCCAGAGCACAGAGTGCCTCATTTCTGCGCTTCACCCTGAGCTTCCAGGGGGTGTTGAAGGTCAGCAGCTGCAGCAGCACCTGATCTGGTCTTTGTAGAGGTGGATGACAAGTGCCAATTGCTAATAACTGCTGTGTGGTAGATAGGAAAGCAAAGAGAGTAAATCCTAAACGTTATCTTCACAAGGAGAATCCTTGTTTTCATGTTATTGTGCCTATATGAGAAGATGGGTGTTAGCCGATCCTATTGTGTCATTTCACAATATGTAAATCAGAGCATCGTGCTGTCCACCATAAACTCACATGGTGATGTATGTCAGCTACTCAATAAAACTGGATGGGGGGAGTCACATACTGTAGTAAGTGTTATAAAGAAAACAGCGTGGGGCACTCCCAACAGGTAACTGAGGATTAAAATCCTACCTGAGAAAAGAGAGAAGGAAAGTCTGAAGAGATGTTATTTAAGCTGAAACCTAAAAAATGACAAGCTCAGTTCAGTTCAGTCACTCAGTTGTGTCCGACTCTCTGTGATCTCATGGACCACAGCACGCCAGGCCTCCCTGTCCATCACCAGCTCCTGGAGTTTACCCAAACTCCCGTCCATAATGTCGATGATGCCATCCAACCATCTTATCCTCTGTCATCCCCTTCTCCTCCTGGCTTCAATCTTTCCCAGCATCAGGGTCTTTTCAAGCTAGCAGTTCAAAAAATGACCTGTTACTAAATCAAGTCTGGCTGCTCATCAGTATAAAAATAAATACTCAGGAAAGTTGCTTTTAATCAGAATGCTGGTGATCTGAGCAGACAGTGGAATCAGTGCCCCTCTAAAACCACCTCTGAATATTCTACTCAGTCATGAAAGTTTTTAAGAGGAAAAAGGGAAGTAACCTCAGTTGATCATTGAGACTGGGAGTCAGAGTTGTTGCCATCCCCCACTGTGTACAGACTGTGCGCAGGCTTGTTGATGGTATCTTGTTCACCCAGTTGGTTCATGAGATTACTGAACGGGAAGCTAGGGAAGAGATCAGGTCATCTTGTTAATTACTTAGTTTTCGTTTCTACTTCTTTGACCTATGGGAAGAACAGGTTAGGCAGGGTATTGTGTGATCAAAAGATTTGAAAGATGCTAGGGCCAGAGATGAGCAGAGCATAGCGGTGCTTGGTTTAAGGTTACTGACAAGACAAAAGAGTCCTCCTGCAGAGAGGAGGAGGCCTGTTTCCTGTCTAAAGCTGCTTACAGCCTGACCACACATGCCAAAACCCTGAAGCATTAGTTCCGTGGTGTTTGAAGAATCGCACCAGCGTGGTGGTATACAGTGAGAAATATAATCAGGATTGGTCCCTGAGTCAGTAGATAAACTAGGAAGTCCGGGGAACTGCACTTAACCCCGGTTTTAGAAGCTAAATGGAGCCTTACAGAAGAGAGTGGCTCTTGGTCACATTATAAACATCACATAGGAGTTGGCCTGATGGATCCTGACACCAAAGGTCTACCTTACTGGCCTTCGAGAATTCTCTATAAACATGTCTGAGTTCATCCCTTAGACCCTTACTCTATATGGTGAGTTTAAGACCTTGCTCTGTATGTCTGAGAAAACCTGTATGAAACTCCACTAATAACGGTCATCAGTTATCAGAATATTAGTCCATTGAACTCCTGCCTGCCTATATTACCAAAATTGCCATTATTTAAATAGAGCTGTCTGGGATTTTTGTTTTTGTTTTCTCAGAATTTGTTATAAATTATTGTTCCTTTCCTCCTCTTAGGCCTAATTATTGAGGATTATATGCATCCTTTTTAAGAGCTAAATAGCACCAGATTAATTCAACAGATACCAGTTGATAGCAATTAATCTTTAGAATTCCAGGACATGACAGAATGTTTTCATTTAAGCACTGGAGAACACAGTTAGATCTGTGCCTTAATTTGTAATCCTTGAACCACCTCCATCAGAGTCACCTAGGGAGCTTGTTTAAATGCAGATTCCCAAAGCCACCTTTACTGAAGGGGAACCTGAGGTTAGAGTCAGAAGTCTCCATTTTCAACAATTATCTCTAATGATTCTTTGTCAAGTTTGAGAATCACTCCACTTATTATGTATGTCCCTGTAAACCTTCCCCTCTCCCTGATAACAGTCACTTTCCTATATTAAATATTATTTAAAACATAATCATTTTATGTTGCATGGCTATAATCACCAGTACTGATAATACTTGCATTATGAAGAGTGGAATATCATTTTGACGGAATAAATTGATGCTTAAACATTTTCATTCTTCAAATGTCTTTACCAGCCAGCTGCTGCGGGGTTTAAGATTATACTATCAATGGGAATTCAGCTTCATTAGACTTTATGTTCTCTTGGGCCCCTTTGAAAATGAGAAGGTCCCTGGGAGCAATAGTTAGGTTATAAGATCTCTGTCCTTGGCTGCCTGGGGCCCAGGAGATCACTGAACACCCTGGAAGTACAGAACGTTGCGAGGGTAAGTGGGCTCAGCAGGATGCTAAAGATGAAATTCAGAGTGGGTGCCTTGTGACTATTTTCCTCAGGGAAATTAATCAGTGAATGTTACTGAAGTACTCTGAGGTCTTAGGGAACTGCTTTGGCAACTTAAGTATTATTTTAACTAAGCTAGCCAGGTTTCATTTAGCTATCAATTTCTGCTTTGCTAATAAAAGATAGCTATAGATAAAAGAATGGCAACCAGCAAAGGTACGTGATTACTTCAAGCCTGAAAAATGTCAAGAACCTATGCTAGAATATTGGAAAGCATTCTGAAGCTCATTTGCAAGTCTCTCTAATCACCTCCTTTCCACTGTGCAGCCTTTTATAGAACTTCCATTGGGTTTCCTCAGGATGGGTTAATGTTGGCTGATCAGGTCTTATGATCAGGTATTTAGAACTAAAATTTTCCCTTTATATAATCAGCCCTCTGAGATAAAAATTAACTTGTTCCTTTTATCACTGGACACAAAAGGAGAAATGGAGCTGCCAATGTATTAACTTAAGATGATTTTTATCTTTTTGAGTAATGGCTAAAAGCAACATGTCTTGCTCCCCTAAGAATACATAATACTCTTAATACCTCAGCCTTACACATCACACTCTAAGAAAGCAATTCATTAACCTGAGCTTGCTACTTCGGACAGCAGGTTCTATGAAATTGGCCCAAAAAAATCAATCTAGAAATTGTGGCCATTTTTCAGTCTTCAAGTTAGCTAGATATTTTATGGTCTTTTAAATTAGTCTTTTTTTCTTTCCAACAGCCTTATACACTGGTAGTAAAATTGTCATAGTTGGAAAATGAGACTCTTAGAGTTAAAAATGTTTGCCAGTCAAATGTGTCAATAAAGACAAGATGAGGATTCAACCCCATCAGCTTATGTTAGTTGACCCACTCGTTATACGGTGGTGCTTCTAAGATAATAATGTGAAAAGATGGGTTCAGAGAATTTCCTTTTACCAGCTAATCATAAAGAGCTTTTTTTTAAAAAAAAAAATCACATTTATATTCTTGTTAATTAGTGTGTCTCAATACCCAGAAGGACTGCATCTTCAGTTCAGCATATATCAGAACTGAGTAATACCTACATTTAGGGGAGTGAGGGGTGGTAGTTGAACAAGCATGATGTGGACCAATTTAGACAACAAAAACCTCTGGGTCCGTGTGTTTGAAGCTTCAGCGTTCATCAGAATCCCCTGAGAGCTTATTAAAAATATAGATGCCTTAGCAGCAGCATCAGAGATTTTGGTTGGAGCTCAGGCATCTGTTTTTGACAAGCTTTCCAAGCAATTCTAACGCACTTCAGAGTTTGGTTTGGTCCAAAGATGGCACATTAAGATTTCTAGAATCAAAAATGTCAGATTGCTGTCATGCTGTGGCCACTGAGCCTCATGATTCAAAGGACAGACAACAGGCCTTCCCTGGTGGTCCAGTGGTCAAGAATCCATCTTGCAATGTGGGAAATGCAAGTTTGATCCCTGGTCAGGGAACTAGGATCCCACATTCTGCCGAGCAACTAAGCCAAATAAATGAATAGTGATGATGGGGAGGGGAGAGGTAGCAGGCAGAACTCATTTCCCAGCCTCCCTTGCTGCTAGAGCACAAGCATGTGTGTGTCTTGGGCTCTGCCAGTTAGGGGCACCCACGTAGGATCCGGATTCCAAGAAGAGAAAAGTAAAAAGTAAAGAAGCACGTGCTCCCAGAATGATCTTACGCTGGTGGAGGCTAGATAACCTGGCATGTTGGAGGCCTGTAACGTGGTATGAAGCGGTGGTGACACTGGAGTGTCGCGGTGAGATCGGACAGATTCCTGATTATATAGCGTCTGGACCTACATAAACTGGCCAGATAGATTATTTTATTTGCAACTAAGAGCTCTGAGTAACACAAGGGTGTTACGCTCTGCTAGTTAAGAGCATAAATTTCGGAAACAGCAACTTGAAATCAAATCCCGGCCTTGTAACTTGAGAAAGTATAACTGTAAACTTGAGACAGTTTCTTAAACTATCTCAGATGGAATTTGTCTTAAAATAGGGGACACTGATAACTCCAATACTTCAGCCACCTGATGCGAAGAACTGACTCATTGGAAAAGACCCTGATGCTGGGAAAGATTGAAGGCAGGAGGAGAAGGGGACAACAGAGGATGAGATGGTTGGATGGCATCACCGATACAATGGACATGAGTTTGAGCAAGCTCTAGGGAGTTGGTGATGGACAGGGAAGCCTGGCGTGCTGCAGTCCATGGGGTCGCAAAGAGTCGGACGCAACTGAGCGGCTGAACTCAACTGAACTGATAACCTCACAGGTGTCGCTACTGTAAAGAACCCTCTGCCAATACAGGATACATAAGAGACATGGGTTCAATCCCTAGGTCAGGATGAGCTCTTGGAGGAGGGCATGGCAATCCACTCCAGTATTCTTGCCTGGAGAATCCCCAAGGACAGAGGAGCCTGGTGGGCTACAGTCTATAGGGTCACAAAGAGTTGGACACGACTGAAGCAACTTAGCACACACGCACACGTCACAGAGTGTAATGAGAATTACATGAGAAGACACATCTAAACAATTAGCACAAAATCCAACAATAATGATGGTTATCATTATTCCTGGATAATAGCCCTAGTCATTTCTTACGACCTCAGAAAATTCCTACATCTATCAGGAGTCTTGGCAGCAAGTGAGAGAAACTTAATTCAAACTGGCTTAGGCAAAAAATAAATAAGCAATTTATTCACTCATGTAATGAAAAGTTCAGAAGGTAGCTGGGCTTGAGGTACGACTGGATGTGGACACCCAGGTCACGTCACCAGGATTCTGTCCCTGTCCCTCAGCCTGCTTTCCTTGTGTGGACTTTATCTTTAGGCGGGCTTAGGTGTTGACACAGCACTGAGAGTCATTTCCTAGGCAGGTTGATAAGAAGTCTAGGGGTCCCCAAGGAGAGAGGAGTCTGCAGTTCCCAGGGAGGAAGAAAGTACAAACTTTTTTCCTTCTCTACATTCCTTAGGATTATATAACAACAATGTATTCTGCCTGAGGACAGTCTCTGGATTAAACCTTCTGGCTAATTCTGTTATCTTAAAATGTAAATTATGGGAGTAGGTCTGGTGAGGTCTTTACAACCTCCAGACATTCTTTGGATTTACTGGAGAGTATATAACTTCATTGCTTACACTAACAAGCGGGTACTCCTTCTGCCCCCTTCTGATGCCTATGTCAGAAGCTTTCTCTGTCTCCTTTATACTTTTTTATTACACAAAAGCTCTGAGCGATCAAGCCTCGTCTCTGGCCCCGGATTGAATTCTTCTCCTCTGGGGGCCAAGAATCCCAGTGTCGTGATTCAACAACAACCTTTTAGCACCCCTTCTAAACTGGCAACCTTAGTTCAGTTCAGTCGCTCAGTCATGTCCAACTCTTTGCAACCCCATGGACCGCAGCACGCCAAGCTTCCCTGTCCACCACCTACCAGCTTAGCAACGAATGAAAAAAAATCCTCTCTTTCCTACTAGTTCCAGCCGATAATACCCAAGGACTGATGCTAATTGGCTCTAGGGATCAACTTCGGTCACTTGTTTACCCCTGAATCAATCATACACGGTCAGGAGGTCAGTCACCCAGTAGCCCAGGCTGGTTCATATTTCCACCTGTAAAACCAAAGGGTGAGTTAAACCCGATCCAAACCACAGAGGCTGAGAACTTCTGAGAACTTGTGAGGGTAGTTCCCTAAAAGAAAGTGAAAGTGCTGTAACTGACGAGATAGCCCATGCTACAGAGCACAGTATCCATACTGATTCACCTCCTTGTACAGTGGAAACCAACAAAACCTTGTAAAGCAATTGTACTCCAATTTTTTTTAAAAACTGATGCTTGCAATAGCCATCTAATTTTTTTATTTTCACTAATTCAATAATAAGAATATCAGTTTTCTGTTTACCAAAATGGGATATCACTCATCTACCTGTCTATTCACCTGTGGGTCACCATCGTGAAGCCCTCTTCATTAGGTGTCTGTTCTTTTCTGTTCCCGTGGTTATGAGTTTTTCATGGGGGCTAAAGAGTGAGAGCAAGCACACACTGATCTGCTTCCAAGATGACTTAGCCTTCAGAGATGCTTTAGAGATGACCTACCTTCGGGTAGGTTCTGCCCAGTCAGTCAGCACTGCTTATTCCCTATTTATTGGCATCCATGAAATCTGGCATCAAGAAGTACATTTAGCACAAAGAAGATAAGAAATATGGCTGTCACGGTTTATTCACCACATTCTGCTGCCGTATATAAACCCCAGTACAATTCCAAATGATTGATCTAGCCCTTCCATTTACAAACAAGGCAAGAAAAAAGATGAGAAGGCAATGAAAAAAGGAAAAGAATTGCCACCCTCAACCCAAGTGAGAAGGCTTGCTTGACATTGCCAATTTATCATATATCTTGATTGAAGGCATCCAGTATTTGAGGCAGCCCTTGAAAGAGGTTAGCCAAAGCTGGGACCCCAGACTTCCAAATCACAAAACTAGGGGAAAGGAGGAAGGGAAATAGGAGATGCTCAGATTTCTCTCTTGAGCATCTGGAGAGCTGTGTCTGGAGTGTCGGGGGAAAAGTCATGGGCTGGATAGTAGCCCCCAAAATATGCGTCCACCCAGAACCTCAGAGTGTGACCTTATTTAGAAGAAGGGTCTTTGCGGATATAATTACATGAAGGATCTCAAGATGAAATCAGATGCTCCCTACATCCAACGACCAGTGTCCTTAGAAGAGAAAGAGTGATTTAAGACACAAGGGCACACTGAGAGGAAGGTTACGAGAAGATGGAGACGGAGACTGAAGTTACGTTGCCAAGGAGCTCCGCAAGCTGCTGGAAGCTGGAGGAGGCCAAGAAGAACTGTCTCCTGGAGCCTCCTGACTCCTGGATTTTAGACTTCTGCCCTATGCAATTTGGGGAGATGAATTCTAAGTTGCCAAGTCTGTGGTAGCTTTTTGGTAGCAGCAACTAGGAAACTGATATAACAAGATAGGGGGCTTCACTGGTGGTCCACTGAAGAATCCACCTTGCAGTGCAGGGAACATGGGTTTGATCCCTGGTCGGGGAACCAGGATCCAACATGCTGGGGAGCAGCTAACCCTGTGTGCCACAACTAAAGAGTCCATGTGAAGCAATGAAAGATCCCACGAGCCACAGCTAAGACCTGACACAGCTAAATAAATTAATTTTTTTAAAAAAAGATAGGAGAAACAAATTTGCCTTCACAATCAAGCCCAAGGTGAAGCCTAGTGTTAGCAACTTCTCAGCAGCCATCATTGGTGGAGGGCCTGGTGGTCAGTAGATTTGTCAGGGGCACTAAAGATTCTGGCCTCTGTGATTGATGGTTCCCTAAGAGAAACTGAGGGATTGTTAGAAAAGAAAGTGAATTCTGGGCAGGTAAAAATTTGAAAAAATGAAAAACGCCACTATTAATAAAAGGCCTGGTATGAAATAGTTATATATGGATTTTTTTAAAAATAAGTGTTGTCAAAGGAAGGTAGTTCATTAATAAATTGCTGTTTAAAATTAGCAATCGGATATATTGCCATAGTGCTGCTGGCCTCCTATACATGGCAGTTAGATCATGTGTAAATGTGTCATTCTAAAGAGGCAAAAGGTGGAGTATTTTTCCTTACATGGGTGAAGTAAAGTCGCTCAGTCGTGTCCGACTCTTGTGACCCCATGGACTGTAGCCTACCAGGCTCCTCTGTCCATGGGATTTTCCAGGCAAGAGTACTGGAGTGGAGTGCCATTTCCTTCTCCACCTTACATGGGTAACTATTTCTAAATGAGCTTTGTTTGTACTGCCTCACAAGCTTAAGCTTCAGTGTGGGCAGTAATGACGTTAATTTAGGCGATAATAATACAGATTATACTTATTAGAATATGAGCTTTGAGTTCTCAGTTATAAGGCAGAAAAGGGTTCAGGAGTCATTCAGACCAACTCAGGGTGTAGTTGTAGCCCCCAAAGCTAGTAGAGTATTGGATCCTACAAGAGAGAAAAGAAATACAAGGGAAATAGTTGTACTGCTGCCTATTCTAGTTTCTATAACTCAAGGAAAGACATAATAAAAGAAGGAAGTCTACAGAAGGAGAATTGTATTGATGAAGTCCTGTGAACAAATATTTTTTGAGCTCCCACAATGTTTGAGCCCCTGGTCTCAGGATGCAAAGATGATTAAGACGAGGTCCTCAACTTCACAGCCTAAAGAGAGAGAGAGACAGAAATAGCCATGATAACTCAGCTCACCAAGTACAGGACAAAGATACACGGAGAACACCAGGAGATCACAGAGGAGGCCAGCTGGACCAACAGGGCGGAGCTGAGAGCAAAGCAGACAGAGGGCGACAGGCGCTCGGGCAGTGATGGTGCTGTTGTGTGTGTTCAGGAGTGAGGGCGCCCGGTCTGAAAGGCAAGACAGTGGAGGGGAGACATGGGGAACTAAGGGAAAATGATCTCGCTGAAAGGCTGGCGCTAGAGGATGGTAGGGACTTGCCTAGAGGTCCAGAGACTAAGACCCCACACTCCCAATGCTGGGGGCTCAGGTTCGATCCCTGGTCAGGGAACTAGGTCCCACAAGCTGCAGCTAGGACCCAGCACAGCCAAATAAATTAATAAAAGGATGATGAACAGGGATTAGCCTGGGATGAAGAGGAAGAGAAATCCACACCCTCTGAAAGTGGGGAGGAGGAAATGAGGGCGGTTATGGGTATCAATAGGTTTTAGGTAAAGTTCCGAAGGATAAGGAAGATTATTCCTGGCATACTCAATTTGCTGAAATTGAAGTTTGTTTTTTTTTTAACCTTGGGCTGTGTTGAGAATGTGATGAACACTCTGGACATTTTACCTCTTAAAAATGCACATTACCCAGATTCTTACCTAGAATTTTAGTTTCCCAGGCTTCGAATTCCAACCATGGGCTCTGGAGAGAGAACCTGTAATCCACCCAGAAGAGAGCCGTCATTTGCTGAGAGGAAGGGGTCAGGGGCTTGCAATTTGGAATCAACCCTGAGGGCAAAGGAGATGGCCCTACTCAGAAACCAGCAAAAGATGAGTCGAAACACAAGCATTAATACACAATACACATTTCAGGGCTTCCCTGGTGGTCTAATGGTTAAGAATCTGCCTGTCAATGCAGGGGACATGAGTTTGATCCCTGGTCCTGGAAGATCCCACATGCCGAGGAGCAACTAAGCCCGTGTGCCACACCTACTGAAACCCACGTGCTTAGAGCCTGTGCTCCACAACCAGAGAAACCTCCGCAATGAGAAGTCCAAGCAACACAACCTCCTCGCCACAACTAGAGCAAGCCCTCATGCAGCAATGAAGACCCCATGCAGCCAAAAATAAATAAAATAAATCTTAAAAAGAAAAACACATTCCAGACTGAGTGGGGAGGAAGAGAGGCCATGAGGAGACTGACAAGCTGGAGGGGGTGCTCTGTGAGCTGGAAAGGAAGCTGCCTCCAGTCTTGCTGGGAAAATTCCCAGCACGCACTCCCCTGCCAGAGGTGGGCACACCGTCAGCTCTTTGGAGCTGCTCTAAATTGCCCTGATTCCCCTCTTGGCCCATTTGTGCTTCCACTGAACGTCTGCACCTCCTACTTCTCCCTCAACATACAAACTTGCTCAAGCCTCTCCCATAATTGAAAGCAAAACAACAGCAATGAGGATTTCCTGGAGGTCTGCTGGTTAAGACTCCACCTTCCAGTGCTGGGGGAGTGGGTTCAATTCCTGGTTGGGGTTGAGGAGATGAGACTAAGATCCCATGTGCTGTGGGTTGCAGCCAAAAAGTTAGCAACAACAACAACAACAAATGAATTCTTCCTTCAAGGCAAGGTCACAAATAGAATTCAAGCTCACCTGTCATAGGAAGTTTTGAAACAGACACAAATGCATAGAAGGCTTTTCAAATCACCTGGCTGGGCGAATAGATCACTCAATAAAAGATGTCGAGATTCCTGGGTAGACATGTGGGAGAAAAGATAAGTTGGACCTTTCACACTGTAGAGCAAAACAAATCCCAGAAATATCAAATATTTATATGTGAAAAAAATGAAACCTTAAACATACCAGAAGAAAATGTAAGACAATTTATTTTGGTACTCTCAGAATGGGCAAAGCTTAAGGATAACATAACATCCAGAAGCCCTAAAATAAAACATTGATACATTAGACTATATTAAAGAAAATTTCTTCATAGAAGACTCAGTCAGAAGACAAATGAATATTTGCAACTCACATCAAAAAGCCTCATTTTAGCGTTTGAATAACTGATAAAAGTCCATAAGAAAAGTTCAAATAATCAAAAATTATCAGTGAGCAAAGGATATGAACCCCTGAGTTCAAAACCTACCCATAACCTATGGGTTATGCTTGATCTAAGCCTAAGAAACAAAATAGTTCTTAAATACATGAAAAGAAATGCAAAATAAAACTACAATGAGAAATCACTTTTCAACTAATTGATTAGCGAAAGTTAAAAATATCCTGTGTTGGCAAGGCAGGTGGGAAATTCATTCTCTCATACATCCTTGGGAAGAATGGAATTTAATGTGGTCTTTTTGGTAATTTGTTGACATTTGTAAAAATTGCATACCACAGAACCTTAATTCTACTGCTAGAAATTTATTCTACAAGTATGCTCACATAAGTGTAGAATGACAAGTCATTTTCAATTGAGCATTGTTTATAATAGCAAGAAATTAATGTCCATGGAGGGTTGGTTATAAATAAATTGTTGCCTTCATTCTATGGAGCATAAGGCTGTTGTTTAAAAGATTCAGTCAGTTCTATATATTCTGACATGGAACCATCTCTATGAGATATTAAGTGAAAATACTAAGGAGCATAATGGTAGGCTACAAAAAAGAAAAAGGAAAGAAGGAAGAAAAGGAGGGAGGAAAATGTCCATATGTGTGTATATGTCTGTGTGTGTGTGTGTGCGTGTGTGTGTGTGTGTGTTATTTAGAATATCTCTGTAAGGGTAATCAAGGAAACCATAATAGTGTTGCTTCTGGGTCTCTAGAGAAGAAACTTTAATAACCGGGGAACTGAAGTGTGAGAGATTTATTTTTTACCACATATTTTTATACTTTTCAATTTTATAATTTTTTAATTATAATAAAAATAGAAACTCATATATCCTTAGTAGATGAGCCCTGTACTCTCATGAAACTTTCATAATGTTCAAATAAAAATAAACCTGCTTCAATTTGCCATCCCTAATTAGCCCATTAAAATTGTTGTCATTAGGATTTTCAGTGACCTTTTTGAAACTAAATCTAATGGTCTTTTTCAACTTTTCTGCAGTTTTGGAGTGATGGCTCCCTTCTTGAACCCCTTTCCCTTCTGTGGCCTCACTCTGTAGATTTGTCTCCTACAGGTTACGCTTGGTCTAAGTGTCTATAGTATTAGTCAATAGTCTTGTTAGCAAAGGGCAGAAATCCAAGTCGGACTAAGAGTTTTGTTGGAGAAACCCTTAGCCATTCGTAGGCTGGAAGACGGTAAACACAGGGCTCAGGAAAGGCAAGGAGGTTCCTGGGTCGCTGGAACCTGAAACCCCAGCCCTTAGGACTGGTTCTGCTGTTCTTTGGGGGCGGGGGAGTACACTGTGTGGCCAATGGAATCTTAGTTCCCTGACCAGGGATCAAACACACGCCCGCTGCATTGGACGCGTGGAGTCGCAACCCCTGGACCACCAGGAAAGTCCCAAGACTGGTTGTGTTCTCAATCTGCTCCCCTTTGAGTTTCTGTGTCATCAGTCTCAGTCCCTGCAGGTTAATCTTCTCCACGTGGTGGAGAGCGCAGCTGCTGAACTTGACTTTTACAGTTTCAACTTCACCAGGGAGACTGGCTCTTTTTTCATTTGGGCGTGAAAATTCCCGGGGAGTTCAACCTGGCCCTCCTTCGGCTGTCCCCGGGCCCTGGTTACTGCGTGCCCCATCCATGCTGCTGGCCCATGCCCTGGGCTATGGCCCTTGCGCTTGTCAACCCCTTCCCCTCCCAGGACTCCAAGACCTGAGCCAGCAGCCTGCTGGAGCATGCTGCAGGGCGCTGGGCTTCGGGTGGGCAGGATACCACCCCTCTGCCAGTATTAGCTCCCTAACTCCACCCTCCCACAGGGCTCTGAGCTTGTCCCCAGATGTCCCCTGGGCATCAACAGCACCCCCAGAAACTGACCACAGGGGTGCTCAAAAATTGGGTGTCAGCACAGTGGCTCCACATAGAAAGATGACTGCTTTTTCCTGGGGTTCACCAGCAGACTGCCAGCCCTGGCCGGAGAGAGGGCTTCATGTCTCAGGGTGAGATGAAGGAGCAGAAGGCTTGCCTTCCTGGCAGCAGGTCATTTGAGGTTCTTTGGGGCAGGGTGAGCCCTGGTATCTGGATCCTGATATTTGGAACTCAGCATCTGCCCTTCTGAGAGTCTGTGCTGGGAATGAAGGGGTGAGTCAGCTCTTCACCCCCTGCCTGGGGACAGGGCAAGCTAGGTACACCCTGCTCTGTCCCGAGGTCAGGGTATGTGAGTGCTCCAGCTGTGTATTGAGTGTTTTATTTGTTTTAAAAAATTCCCTGGGAGAACTCAGGCTTGGCTTGGGTCAGCTCAGCCGCCCACCCCTGGGTCAATGAACTGTGGCTGAACAGAAGAGGCATTCTTGTTCTGGTTTTGGATGGGGGCCCACCAGCCTTCTCTAGTGGCTCAGATGGTAAAGAAGCTGACCGCTAATGCAGGAGACCCAAGTTTGATCCCTGGGTCGGGAAAATCCCCTGGAGAAGAAAATGGCTACCCACTCCAGTATTCTTGCCTGGAGAATCCCATGGACAGAGGAGCCTGCTGGGCTACGGTCTGTGGTGTCGCAAAAATTCAGACACGACTGAGCAACTAACACTTTCACTTTCTTTCCTCTGCTTGCCAGCCTTCTCCACTTAGAAGTTCCACAGGTGCCTCAAACCCATGACCAACACAGACTTTTATTATCCACTTGAAGTCTTTGAGAGAACACGTGAGGATCCCGTCTGCGGCCGCAGAGTCCCAGCCTCTTCTAGACCGTTGTCTCTCTCTGTGGACGGCACCACCGTCAATGAAGTCGCCCAACCCAGAGCCCGGGAGCCATTCTTGACCTCGGTTGCGAATATAATGCCGTAGAAATGACCTGTATAATATGCAAACTTGGTTCCATCCCTGCCCTACTTAAATCTTTCAATGACTCCACAGCCTTCAGATTAACGGGCCATCTCTTCTGATGGGCTCATTGTTGAGGGGAAGACAAGGAGTATCTGTGTCTTCCTCCTCACCTGCATTTGTGCCACTCTTCTCACACACGTGCACACACGCACACGGGCACGCACACACGTACTCGCGCACGCACACACATGCACGCGCACGCACGCACACACAGCACCCTCTGCCCACTGAACAGCCTGGACCCTCCGGGAGGTACCTGTCGCCTCTGCCCCGATGCCCCGTAGCTGATGCCGTGCTGATGCTGTGTTGCACTGAGTCTGATATTGGCAGGTTCTTCTCAGCTCTTTTTCAACAGCACTGAGTCTTTGTACCTGCTTCTGTCAACAGAGAAGCTTTGAGGTAGCAAGTACATGAACTCGGATAAAGACAGCTGTTACTATGATTTATACTCTGGTTTATTTTGATGACAGAAACCCCTCTTGAATGAAACACTGTCATTTTTTAAAATCTTGCGAACTTGAACATCCAGCCTTACAATGTCTTCTAGCTCCATAGTTGACACAGCTTCCCCAGCCAGCGGGTCCCTCCCCGTCTTTTTCGCATAGTTCTTTGTACTTTTAGGAGCTGTTCAATTATTTGGTCCCCTCCCTACCCATCACTTTGCCAACAAAGGTCCAGATAGTCAAGGCTATGGTTTTTCCAGACAGATGTGAGAGTTGGACCATAAAGAAGGCTGAGTGCCAAAGAATTGATGCTTTTGAACTGTGGTGCTGGAGAAGACTCTTGAGAGTCCCTGGGACAGCAAGAAGATCCAACCAGTCCATCCTAAAGGAGATCAGTCCTGGGTGTTCATTGGAAGGACTGATGCTGCAACTGAAGCTCCAATACTTTGGCCACCTGATGCAAAAAACTGACTCATTTGAAAAGACCCTTATGCTGGAAAAAGATTGAAGGCAGGAGGAAAAGGGGGTGACAGAGGATGAGATAGTTGGATGGCATCATTGACACAATGGACATGAGTTTGAGCAAATTCCAAAAGGCAGTGAAGGACAGGGAAGCCTGGCATGCTGCAGTCCATGGGGTCACAAAGAGTCAGACCCAACTGAGCGACTGAACAACTATACCCAGATTGTGAATTCTGTGAAGGAAATAGCCTATATTTCTTATTAGTATTATTGCTAGGGTCTAGCTGAAATATAATAGATACACAGTAAAGTTTGTGGGAAAGAGAGGGTTGGGTGGAAGGATAGATGGACAGATGCATTAATACATGAGAAAAGAATATTTTTGCTTCCTAAATGATAGCAAGTAAAGGCAGCTTTTTCGGAGTGAAGAGATGGAAATGTTAAATCTACCACAAGGAGGCACTAGAGTTCCACATGGGTTCCTTCTGCCAAGAAAAGCCAGCTCCAAGTATCTTGACCCAGGCTGATGCCTTCTGACAGATGTCTGATGAAGCCAAAATGGGCCAGGAGGGGTTGTTTGAAATGAGGACTGTGGGGGAAATTAATGCAAAGTGATTACAGCACTGCTATGGCAAAGAGGGAAGATCACGTTAAAAGGACTCTGACACAGAAGGACTCCCCTCACCTTTGGAAAACATCCCCCACCTCCCACTGAAGCCATATCAGATGTTCTTGCCTCTCCCATTTTCCTCCTCCACTAATTAAGCAAAACACTCCGGCTCATGATACAGCAATTTCATTCTACTGCCATGATATTTCCCTGTTGAATCCTCTCTTCCTCACTCAGTGCAAATGAGGAAAATAGAACTGTCACAAATATTATCACCATTTCTCCCCTTTTCTTCCTAAGAGGTCACTGAGATGTTCACCCCAGACCGTAGAACCCTGGATTTCTGTGTAGGCTGGCAAAAGAAAAGAAACAGAAATCCTTTTAAATTTCAAGTATATATCTCTAACTCCTGTGAGGGACTGGGAAACGTCACCATGGAAACCAGAGCATGCCTGTAACCATGGCGACCCATTTAAACCAGCTGGGCCATTACCGTCTAGAAGCCGGGAGGGCTTTGACTGTTAGAAGGACAGTTAATATGGTTGGATGATTTCAGTTTAGGTGAGTGTTTTACAGACATTTAAGTAATTTCTGGGTAGTCTTTTTCCATCTACTAATGTATCCATCCATCCGTGCATCCATCCATCCTTCCACCCAGCCCTCTCGTCCTACAAACTTTACCATCTACCTATCATATTTTAGCTAGGCCCCAGAAATAACACTAATAAGGAATATATACTGTTTCCTTCACGGAAGTGGAAATCTGGGTATAGGGAGGGGACAATTAGGTCTAAGAGTGATAGGGAGCCACTGTCACTCTGCCTCAAATGTGGCTTTTTGAGAGGATTTCCTCTGTTAGGCTTTCTTATTTTTTCCAAACTCGTGCCCACTTCAGTGGAAGGTGTGGAGTCTTAACCACTGGCTCATCAGGGAAGTCCCTCCACCAATTTCTGGTGGATCTCCCGCATATTTTTCCCTCACCCTCCTGAGCCATCACTTTATCAGCAAGCAAACATTAATCACCTTGGTGTGCCAGGCACTGCTGGATCCACCATGTGTGTATCTCAGACAAGCTGTCACGTCTGCTTTAACCTTGAGCCAAGTCCTTGAATAAAGGATGCGTTTACCAAAGAGCTTCGATACCATTGTTGGAGAAGGAAATGGCAGCCCACTCCAGGATTCTTGCCTGGAGAGTCCCATGGACAGAGGAGCCTGGTGGGCTACAGTCCATGGGGCTGCAAAGAGTCGGACACGACCGCGTGACTAACACACACAGACACACCAGTGTTAGTCGTTCAGTTGTGTCCGACTCTTTGCGACCCCAGGGACTGTAGCCTGCCAGGCTCCTCTGTCCATGGAATTCTCCAGGCAAGAATCCTGAAGTGGGTTGCCATTTGCTTTTCCAGGGGGGATCGTTTCCAGGAATCGAAACCTTTAGTCCCTTGCATTGCAGGCAGACTCTTTGCCATCTGAGCCACAGACTTTGACTTTGTGTCTCCAGGAAGAGAGTTGTGAACTAGCCTATTTTCATGTTGGAGGAAACTGTCACTAGCCAGTGTCATAGCCGCGCTTCGCACAGTCCATAAACATTCTGTTTATCCGTTTCTTTTGTTCTTTCCCTGTGTGTGTTACAACCCCATTATCACCCCTGCAACCACAGCTTCGAAGGCCTGATGACAGTTCGGTTTGTTAGCTGCCTTGTAGCATGTTTTCCACACCAGGGGGTTAAAAGGTGGAGCACTGCAGTCACATCCTTCATGTCTGTCACTCACCAGCGTGTGACCCAAGGCTAATGCCTGGAACTTTCTAAACCACAAGTGTGCATCTAGAAAAGGGAAGTAAAACCCTGCCTTATAGGTTGTATGTGTGTGTTAAGTCGCTTCAGTCGTGTCCAACTCTTTGCAACCCTACAGACCGTAGCCCACCAGGCTCCTCTGTCAGTGGGATTCTCCAGGCAAGAATACTGGAGTGGGTTGCCATGCCCTCCTCCAGGGAGTCTTCCCGATGCAGGGATCAAACCCAGCTCTCTTAAGTCTCTCCTGCATTGGCAGGTGGGTTCTTTACCAGCTGCGCCACCTGGGAAGCCCCTATTACAGCTTCTTCAGTGGTAACGTCACACAGCTGGGAAGATTTACACTGCTGGCAAGCTTCATCTTCTGGTCTTATCTGTATCCCACAGTATAATTCAGCAATCTTTCATATTCTTTTTTTTAATATAATTTTATGTATTTATTTGGCTGCTCTGGGTCTTAGTTGTAGCATGTGGGATCTAGCTCCCTGACCAGGGCTCGAACCTGGGCCCCCTGCACTGGGAGCTCAGAGTCTTAGCCACTGGACAACCAGGGAAGTCCCAGTCTTTCATATTCTTACTCCCTTCTATTTTGCTTATCAGCTGGACCAAATCTTCACAGCCTCCAGCTTGCATGCGAAACCCTCTAACTCCACAAAGAATGGGGGTGCCGAAGACAGTAACAACAATAGCTGTTATACGGAGCCTGTTCTATGCCCAGGCTGTTCTAAGCCCTTTGCAGATTCTAACTTATTTAATTGTTACAATGATGCAGGGACATCCCTGGTGGCCCAGTTGTTAACACTCTGCCTTCCAATGCAGGGGGTGCCGGTTCAATCCCTGGTGTCAGGAAGCTAAGATCCCACGTGCCTTGAGGCTAAAAAAAACCAGAACATAACAGAAACAATGTTGTAAAAAAAATTCAATAAAGACTTAAAATGGTCCACATCAAAAAAGTCTTGCAACGGAGTATTATCATCTCCGCTGTACAGATGAGAAATGGAGACACAGAGGGTTCCAGTAAATCTCTCAAGGACATAAGCTGGTCAGTGGCAGAAAGAGAATGTGAACCCCACTGTGCCTCTGGAGGCTGCATCACTGTGAGATGGTCCTGTGTGCGTGTGCGCTCACTCATGTCTGACTCTTTGCAGCCCCGTGGACTGTAGCCCACCAGGCTCCTCTGTCCATAGAATTCTTCAGGCAAGAATACTGGGGTGGGTAGCCACTTCCTCCTCCAGGGGATCTTCCTGACCCAGGGATCGAACCCTCATCTCCTGCTGATCCTGCCTTGCAGGTGGATTCTTTACTGCTGAGCCACCACCGCCCTCCCTCAAATGAGATGTTTCCTAGCTCACTTAGTGTAGAGTCCACGGGCATAGTCTCCCTCAAACATCTCTCGTTGAACCCCTACACGTGCCACTGCTTGCAGGCTTACTCATCAGCACCTGTCCCCAATCCCTTCCTCTGTGGTTTGAAGGGTCAGCCTTCCTCCAGCCCACCACTGCACCCTACCCCAATCCCTTCAAATTCCTTCACACTTCAATTATCCCCTTCTTTCCGGATCCTCCTCTCATTTGGCATTTTCCTCTCAACATACAAGCAGGTCCAAATCTATTTTCTCCTATTTAAAAAAAAAAAAATCTTTTTTTTTTCTTCCTGGTGGTCCAGTGGTTAAGACTGCACTCCCAACGCAACAGGGGCCATGGGTTCAATCCCTGGTTGAGGAAGATCCCACTTGCCATGTGGCACAGCCAAAAAATAATTATTTAGAAAACAAGTTTGTTTGTTTGTTTTTTTTTTGGCTGCACAGCGTGTGGCATCTTAGTTCCTTGACCAGGGATCAAACCTGTGCCCGCCATCCCCCCGACTCCCCCGCATTGGGAGCATGGAGTCTTAACCACTGGCATCAGGGAAGTCCCCGAAAAAAAATTTTTTTTTTTACTCTCCCTGATCATCTTCTTCTCTTTCCTTTTCACAACCCAATTCCTAGAAAAAGTCTTCTACCTTTGTCCTTAGGCTTCCTGACTCCCCTCCGCAGCAGACGAGGGAGAGGGTTCCATACATGGTCAGCTTCAGGACATTCTGCTGACTGATTGGTGGTAAGGGGACAAGATGGTATGTCCAGTGTGAACTTCATCAGTCTTCTGATTCCTGTCGGTCTTGGGGCCTTCTTGCTTGTGGTCAACACGCAGTTAACTTCTTCCACCTGGTGGGGGTTTTAATATCTGCACAACAATTCGAGGGTATGGTTCAGGATATTATCTATATCCCTGGAAGAGGAACTAAATCTCCTTGACTTTGTTTTATGGCTAAACTCCCATTTTGTGTTGCTTGCCTCTTTCCCTTTGCTTCTGCATTTTCTCACTTCTCTGGTTAAATTTGCTCTTTGGAACTCAGTGAAAGCCTAGGAGACTAAAGCTTCTCTGCAAATAAGAGATGGGGGATATGGCCCAGGGGAATGGGGGGAGTCTGTTCCCAGGAAGGCCCCAGAGTGCTCTAATCAGTTTCGTGTCGGGAGCTGGGGTATAACGATGAGAATCACGTGTTCTCTGCCGTCAGCTTGCTCATGGCCCAGCGAGGCAGACAGACATGTAACCATCAAACACAAAAGGCAAGGGAAACTGCTGTGATTGATTCTGCCTGGAGAGGGAACACAGGTCTCAATAAATATCCCAGATGTGGCATTTGGTCTGGTTTTCGAGGGGCAAATGTGTTTTTTCAAGTGGTGATGGGAGAGATCCACACCGAGGGAAGTGAATGAACAGAAACCCGCAGGGTCTGAAGCTGAGGCACCTCGGAAACCATTGATTTTTCTCCAGGACACAGACAGCAACAGCCGAGCTGCTTGCTCAGAACCCCATGGGGCATTCCAGAGCCCGAGGGATGATGCAAGGGTGGCTTGAGGGAGTGATGAGCAGTGCCCTGGGGCTGAAGCACACGGTGTGAGTTGGGAGGTAGGGAAATAGAGCAAGGCAACAAAAAGTTAACTGTTTAAGGGTTGGACCACAGAATTGAGAGCCCAAGAATTGATGTTTTTGAATTGCGGTGCTGGTGAAGACTCTTGAGAGCCCCTTGGGACAGCAAGGAGATCAAACCAGTCAATCCTAAAGGAAATTAACCCTGAATATTCATTGGAAGGACTAATATTGAAGCTGAAGCTCCAATAATTTGGCCACCTGATGCGAAGAGCCAACTCATTGGAAAAGACCCTGATGCTGGGAAAGATTGAGGGCAGAAGAAGGGGAAGGCAGAGGATGAGATGGTTAGATAGCATCAGTTACTCAATGGACATGAATCTGAGCAAATTCTGGGTAATAGTGGAGGACAGAGGAGCCTGGCGTGCTGCAGTCCATGGGGTCACAAAGAGTCAAACACGACTTAGCGACTGAACAACTACCACTGATCCAGCCTTCCTTCTCTGCCCCACACCTTTGCCAGATACAGAAGAATCTCTATAGCTAACGCAACAATCTGACCATCCATGTGGGTAACCTGTGGTTCCCAGATAGCTCCTCTTGCTCTCTCCTTCTCTTCCTGAAAGAGTGTTGAGTTCCACGGTTTTTGCTAACTTGTCACAGTCAGGAAGAGCTGGGGACTTCAGGAACCTGGCACAGTAGCTCTTTTCCCTGGGGTGCTGCCTGCCATGCTGGTATCTGAGTCTGGAAATCCATGCTGACTCTAGTCTAACTCAGGTGGACCCAGCCCAGCAGCAAGCCCTGGATGATGAGGCCTCATTGACCCATTGTTCTGAGGTCATTCTGTGACTCCCCATCAACCCAGGCTTGGGTGCTCTTCCCTGCACGCGTCTTAGCTGCAAAAACACCTCTTATCCACCCATCAAGCTCCTCAGCTACACTGTAGATGGTATCTGGGCCACCCGGGAGTTGAGGGAGGCTTTGGACAGCTCAACCTCCACAACTCCTTCTGCCTCACCAAGACGAAACGCTTGCACTCAAGAGCAATTTCAAGATATTCACGAGCCCTCGAAGAGCTCTCTGCGCTATCATGTTCATACACAGCGGCCAAGAGCTGGAAGCAACCCAAGTGTCCACTGATGGGGAATGAGGGAAGAAAATGTGGTCCGTAGTGCAGGGGGAGATTATTTAGCCTTCTCAAGAAGGAGACCCTGTCACATGCTACAAATGTGGATGAACTTTGAGGAGATTATATTGAGTGAAATAAGCCAGACACGAAAGGACAAATAGTGTATGAGCCAAATTCATAGAAACAGAAGGGAGCTGGAGAGTGGGAGGGAGTTTTGTCTCATGGGGAGGGAGTTTCAGATTTCCAAGACTAATAAGTTTTGGAGATCTGCTTTACAACAGTGCGAAGGCTCTGAATACTGCTGAACTCAACCTAATAATAATGGGCTTCCCTTGTGGCTCAGCTGGTAAAGAGTCTGCCTGCAAAGCGGGTAGACCTGGGTTCGATCCCTGGGTCGGGAAGATCCCCTGGAGAAGGGAAAGGCTGCCCACTCCAGTATTCTGGCCTGGAGGATTCCATGGACTGTACAGATCCCAAAGAGTCGGACACGACTGGGCGACTTTCACTTTCAATCTAATGATGGTTAACATGGCAGCTTTTATGTTATGTGTTTTTTAACTACAGTTTTAGAAAGGAAAAATAAAACGAAAATATTTGAATGCTTAAAGAGCTCAAGCACGATGCAGTCCAAATGGACACCCATCCTCACAATCCCCATCAGGCTGTCAGAACTGGCTGCAAACCCCCAGGCAGCTCCCCGAGTGAAGACTGGCACAAGAGTACCCTCCCAGGCCTCCACCCCCCCCGCCAACTTACTGTGTGCCATCTCCTCTCCAGACACAGTTCTGCCCACTCTATTCTCTCTTGGGCCATTCTCTTCTTGCTCCTCTTTATTCTTCTCTCCACAGTTTCTCGGGTCTGAAAAGGCTTATATTTCACCCTTCATGGACGATGCATGCGCCCTTTTTACATGCAAGGGACAGAACTGCCTCTGACATAGTTAAGGAGCAAAAAGCCCTCATCAGAAGAACGTTGGCACCTTGCAGGGTCCCAAGGGGCACCAGAACTCTGCACCAGGCACCGAAGGCTCTGCAGCCAGGAATGGTGCTCAGGATAAGGCCTTAGACTTAAGGCCTTAGAGACTCTGCTGTTGCTATGGACGCTGGACCCCACAGCTTCCTCCACTGACAACACTGGACATTGGGTGCAGCCAAGGTCACTGCCATCACCCAACACCAGAATGGACTCTGTGTAGCGCCTGCTGCTTCTGAATGCCAGCTTTCAAATCAGAGTCAGGGTAGATGTATTTAAGGAAGCCTGGGAAATCAGGCCTCTCGTGCTTTCTGATTCTACACGGAGCACATGCTCTGCTCAGGGAAAAGGGCTGCCAAGTTTGGATGGCCAGTATGAATGGCTTGCCCTGAATCTCCCTCACCTCCCATTTTTCTGTTTCTGTAGGGCAGTACTTGCCTTGCTGTCCTGTACCTTAGGGGTACAATTGTTAGGGTTAGCAAATAAAAACACAAGATGCCCAGTTAAATCTGAATTTCAGAGTAACAGTGAATAAGCTTTTAGTATAAGTATGTCCCATGCAGTATTTGGCACATACTTTGTACTAAAATAAGTGGTCATTGTTTATCTGAAATTCAAATTTAATAGGAAATTTAAATTAAATGTAATGTGTCTTATCCAGTGATTCTCCTAAGGATATCTTTTTTATATTTTCTGGCTTCCCTAGTGGCTCAGATGGTAAATCTGCCTGCAATGCAAGAGACCTGGCTTCAACCCCTGGGTCGGGAAGATCCTCTGAAGAAGGGAGTGGCTACCCTGGAATTCCTGGAGAATTCCATGGACAGAGGAGCCTGGCAGGCTACAGTCATGGGATCACAGAGAGTCAGACACGAGTGAGTGACTAACACTTTCACTTTTCACTCTCTTCTACACTATACCAAGGCCTGCTTCCTGGGTTTGCTAAACATGCTAACATACAAAATCCATATTTAAAACAATAGTTTTAGCTGACAAATCCTGGGTTTTTTCCTGTGTGTGTGTGTGTCTAGCCTCACCTCGGGGTGTGTGGAATCTTAGTTGCCTGACCAGGCATCACACCTGCACCCCCTGCATTGAAAGCATGGAGTTTTAACCACTGGACCACCAGGCAAGTCCCAATCCTTGTTTTGAATTCCCAAAATTGGAAACTATCCTGTCTTTCTCTCAGCTTTCCTCCCATAACAGATTTTCATCTCCTCCAAATCAGATACACACTTTTGCAAGGGGAAGGTTATGTCCTTTGGAAAGCAAAGGAGAGAAAGCACATTAAAACTGGAAGAAAAAAAAAAAAAAAGACCAATTACCCAGATGCAATAAGGAGAAGTGGAGTAAACAGTGCAGAAAGATTTCATGAATTTTTTATGCTGGGCTCTCTCAAATTCTAGGACCTCGCGTTTACTATGACTCACACTTAACAAGGCTTTCATCGGAGGTGAAATTATAAAGTAAATGAAACCGATTTTCCTGAGCAGTGTATGGAAATGAGTTTCTGTGAGTCAAAGATTATTGCTGCTCTCACCTCCCACGTGGCAAGGTGGATTCGTTACCCAAATGCCAATGTGTTCCCTTCATGAGAAAAGGCAAATGATTTTCAAAGCACCAAATTTCAATATACTATAGACCTGTCCTATTATACCATGTCCTAATGTTACTTAAAGTCCTAAATAACACAATTTTTTGTCAAATTTTTCCAGGGAACACACACAAAGACTTCACTCATTTGCTTCGGTCTTCTGTGAGAAATAATTAGACCTTCCCAAACCAGCAGCAGATTTCTCTGGGGTGCCAGACGAACCACAGTGGGATATTTCCAAACCACAGAGAATAAACAGTGTCTTTTAGACCATTAGGCATGCATGTTAGAATAGATTTCACTCCGATCCTTGGGAAGAGAGCTGATTGACATATTTGCTTCAATTACGCCTCTTTTTCCGTTCCTCGAATGCCTTGTATCTCTCCTTAGTGCACGCGATTCTCTGCTCCTGGAGCCCTCTTCCTTGTTCCATCTAATCAAGTCCTTCAGATCTCTGCTAGAAAATGTCAGTTCCATGATGCCCAAGACTAGAGCGGGGCTCCTTTCTTATCCTCAGAGTTCACTCTACCATTGCTTTGTGGGCTTTATAAGTCCATAGCTGTGGGGGTTTGGGCTTCACGTCTGTCTCCCTGTGGTCTCTCAGAAGTTTTGGCTGTGTGCATGTCAGCCAGAGTCCACATCTTCCAGGCTCCCTTGCAGCTAGATGTGACCATATGACTAGAGTGTGGCCAATGGGATGTGTTCAGCCTCTGAGTGTAGCCCTTAGAAGGAATGGAGCACACGTTCTCCATTCTTCTTCCTCCCTCCTGCAAACTGGAAGGCAAACATAATGATGAACGGTCTTTACTGGTGCAGGGATGAAAAGGACGGAAGAAGAGCAGGATGAAAGTGGCAAGCATTGCCCCTAGAACCACCAGATCAGCCCTCAACCAGTGATCAGGATCGTTACTTCAGAAACACTGAAGCTATTTGGTTGCTTAAGCCACTGTGCTGTGTTCCTTTTGAAAGCAGCCTCTATCCAGCAAACGCAGATTTGAACCCAAGGTTCTGTGACCCCAGGTTGCAAGCCTGGAAACACCACCCCATGATGTTTGCTCACACCATGCACCTCTTCTCTCTACACCCCTTACATCGTATATCACAGATCATGGAGTGGAACACTGATGAGTGTCTTACTCCTTGGATCCGTGTTAGATCTCAGAGTGAATACAAGATGGTACCTTCCAGGAGTTTGGGTTTTTTTTTCATACTTCTTCCTCTCACTCATTTTCATGTTTTTACCGCTGGGAGCTTCTTGTAAGGTCCTCAGGACCACCTTAATTTCTATTATTATAAATAAGTAATTTCACTCCCCCCATGCCAGGCAGCAGGCCCTTCCCCCATCACAGCTGGGAGAGAGGAAAGCCAGGCATGATCAAGAGTCTTGACTTCTCTTAGAGATAGCTTAAGGCTGTCTTTCCATCTGTCACTAATATGAATATTTCAGAAATGATGGCTCAAAGCTAAAGCGCCGCACTTGACCTAGGGAAAGACCTGCATAATTTTTTTTGGCCACACCGTTTGGCACACAGGATCTTAGTTCCCTGACCAGGAATCCAGCCCGTCTGTGCCCCCTGCAGTGGAAGCCAGGAATCTTAACCACTGGACCACCAGGGAAGTCCCCACACAATTTTTTAAACTTAATTTCATCTATATGGCATATAATTTTACATCAATATGTATCATGTGCTATTATTAATATTTTGGTACAATGCTCTTTTTTCTTTTCCCCCTTCCTTTCCCCTTTTTCTTCTTCCCTTGTAACACCAGCCATTCCTTCACTAAGACACACACAAAGCAGATCACCAACCAAGTACCCAACCTCCCATATTTTCCTCCATGCTCACAGAATCACACACAGAGATTTGGAGGGGTTTTGTCATGGGGTGAAGTAAAGCACTTAGTTGTGTCCAACTCTTTGCAACCCCGTGGACTGTAGCCTACCAGGCTCCTCAGTCCATGGGATTTTCCAGGCAAGAATACTGGAGCGGGTTGCCATTTCCTTCTCCAGGGGATCTTTCCGACCCAGGGATCAAACCCGGGTCTCCCGCATTGTAGGCAGACGCTTTACCGTCTGAGCCACCAGGAAAGCCCGATAATGATACTGACAGAAAAAGGGAGCAGACACAAAGGGCAAGTCCTTCTCTCGTTGCAACACCCCATCTCCCTGTAGTCAAGATACATTTTACCAGAGGAGCCTGGTGGGCTACAGCCCATGGGGTCACAAAGAGTCGGACACAATGGAGCACACACACACGGATGTCCATTTTAGGTCTAACGTGCTAAAATGTCAGTTGTGCTTAGCTGTGAAAATAAAATAAATAGTACAAAACTGAGGGGAAAAAATCAGTCATTTTAAAAGCTTCATGAGAAAGAAGCCCTATTCTGCAAGGGACCAAATGATTAAGAATGTGACGATAGTTATGTAACATGCTTGTTTTTCCTATTTCTATATTTAATCAAGATCAGTCAGTCAGTTTAGTCGTTCAGTCGTGCCCAACTCTTTGAGACCCCATGGACCGCAGCACACCAGGCCTCCCTGTCCATCACCAACACCAGCTTGCTCAAACTCATGTCTATCGAGTCAGTGATGCCATCCAACCATCGCATCCTCTGTCATCCCCCTCTCCTCCTGCCTCAATCTTTCCCAGCATCAGGGTCTTTTCCCTGATGAGTCAGTCCTTCGCATCAAGTCACCAAAGTATTGGAGTTTCATCTTTGGCATCAGTCCTTCCAATGAACACCCAGGACTGATTTCCTTTAGGATGGACTGGTTGGACCTCTTTGCAGTCCAAGGGACTCTCAAGAGTCTTCTCCAACACCACAGCTCAAAAGCACCAATTATTCGGTGCTCAGCTTTCTTTACAGTCCAACTCCCATATCCACATATGACTACTGGAAAAACCATAGCTTTGACTCAACAGACCTTTGTTGGCAAAGTAATGTCTCTACTTTTTAATCTGTAATATTTTTAATCAAGATACATGCTCACAAACACCAGGTACTATGGCAACTGAATATTATCAGTAGCAAATTTCTCAGTCCCCTGTCGGTTTTTTCTAGGTGGCTCATTATATGGAATACTGCTTTCCTGAAGCATACTCTGCCCCCCAAATCCCACTCCCAAGACCATTTATTCATTTGACAAATATTTATGGAGTGACTCCAGTATGCTAGGCACTATTTACTACTGTGAATACACAGTAGTAAACAAGATGGAGGAGAAGCCACTCTAGCTCTAGGGAAAGATATTAACAACTAATTACACATGTGTTTGGATAATTTTTTTAATTGTGATTAAAATACATATAATGACATCTGGTCCCATCACTTCATGGGAAATAGATGGGGAAACAGTGGAAACAGTGTCAGACTTTAATTTTTGGGCTCCAAAATCACTGCAGATGGTAACTGCAGCCATGAAATTAAAAGACGCTTACTCCCTGGAAGAAAAGTTATGACCAACCTAGATAGCATATTCAAAAGCACAGACATTACTTTGCCGACTAAGGTCCGTCTAGTCAAGGTATGGTTTTTCCTGTGGTCATGTACGGATGTGAGAGTTGGACTGTGAAGAAGGCTGAGCACTGAAGAATTGATGCTTTTGAACTGTGGTGTTGGAGAAGACTCTTGAGAGTCCCTTGGACTGCAAGGAGATCCAACCAGTCCATTCTGAAGGAGATCAGCCCTGGGATTTCTTTGGAAGGAATAATGCTAAAGCTGAAACTCCAGTACTTTGGCCACCTCATGCGAAGAGTTGACTCATTAGACTCTGATGCTGGGAGGGATTGGGGGCAGGAGGAGAAGGGAACGACAGAGGATGGGATGGCTGGATGGCATCACTGACTCGATGGACGTTGGAGTTGTCTGGGAGTTGGTGATGGACAGGGAGGCCTGGCGTGCTGCGATTCATGGGGTCGCAAAGAGTCGGACAGGACTGAGCGACTGAACTGAACTGAACTGAATGTAAAACTTGTTTAAGCCACTGTCCTGTGTGTCTTAATGAAGCAGCCTGTATCCAGGAGTGTAGAGTTAACCATTTCTAAGTGTACGATTTAGTGGTATTACGTACATCCACACTGTGGTTTAACCATCAACAACATCCATCTTCATAACTCTTTTGTCTTGCAGAACTGCAAATCCATACCCATTAAATGACTTCCCACTCCTTCCCACCTGCCCCAACCCCTGGAAACCACCACTCTGCCGTCTGTTTCTATGAATTTGACTACACTCAGATTCAAACACTGTAAGTGAAATGGTACAGTATGTGTTCTTATGAGTGACATTTGACTGATCATATGTCCTCAGGGTCCATCCATATTGTATCCTGTGATAGAATTTCCTTCCTTCGGGAGGCCGAACAATACCTTATTGTATGTGTAAATATTTTATTTATTCCCCAGTGGAGACTTGGGCTGCTTCCACCTTTGGGATAATATTTTTAAATTTGTTTCCCTTGACTTTTTGACTTTTTTTTTTTTTAAAGAAATTTAATCTCCCACACTAGACTTACAGAGCCAGTAAGGACTGGCAAATCATATCTCCCACGTAACTTTCACAACACATCCCCAAAGAGTAAATATATGTTTGAACTACCGTTTTTTTAAATATTTACCAGTGTTTTCTCTCTCTAGTGATTTCCTTGCCTCTCCTTGCTGTCTCCCTTTGAAAAGGTCAGGCTGTGTTCATTGCCCCTGGGCACCACACTTTCCAAGGCTCTCTCTGATGGCTGTTGTTCAACAGCTGAGGGGCCTAAGGAAACAGAACCAGGCAGGACTCTGGGTATCTTAGCGGAGAGCTTCAGGGACAGATGACACTCAAGGCAAAATGACCACCCTCAGCACTTCCTTCCCCCCACTTCCTCTCTCCAACTATAGGCCTTTGCGTGCGCTCAGTCATGTCGGACTCTTTGCGACCCCATGGACTGTAGCCCACCAGGCTCCTCTGTCCATGGGACTCTCCAGCAAGAATACTGGAGTGGGCTGCCATTTCCTTCTCCAGGGGATCTTCCCAACCCGATGATCATCCTCACAGCTCCTGCATTGCAGGCAGATTCTTTACTACCGAGCCAGCAGAGAAGCCCTATAGGGCTTTAGCCCTTCAGAACTACTGAAACTTTGGGGACCCCCAGGTTGACTGAAACTGTATTTCTACCGCTATGGTTGAATGGGATCTTGAAATATAAATTAAGTCATATTTCTGGCTCACCTGAGCCGAAGACTATCTCTACACCTATGCACAATGAATGATTTATCTTTCTAAATTTACTTATTTTTACAACTTTGGCTGCCCTGGTTCTTTGTTTCGCGTGCAGGCTTTTCTCTGGTCGCAGCGCAGAGGCTTCTCTAGTTGCGCCTGTGCGGGCCCTTAGTTTCCAGACCAGGGATCAAACCCCAGTCCCCTGCATTGCAAGGTGGGTTTTTAACCACTGGACCAGCAAGGAAGTCCCCACAATGGAAGATTTAATTACAATTGTATCACATGCTGTGAAAGAAGGACTGGGTTCTTTGAACACCTACGTCAGGGGCCTCATCTGAATGAGAGAAAGGGGATAGCTGGTGATAGAGTTAGGTTTCCTTGAAGTTTAGCTGAGAGCTCAAGAATGAATAGGAAGTATTTAAAGAGGATGTGAAAATAATTTTTTTTCAATAAATTTAAAAAATAAAATGAATAAAATGGATATGGGTCAAGCACTTCTTATCTTCAATCCTGCTAGACCCCATATTCCCATGTTCTCTACCTAGGGAAAAAAAAAAATCCCACCATTGCTTTGTTACCAGGAAAATTTGTCCAGCACATCACCTTGCAATAACCCTAGTTTCCCAATTCTTCTTATTAACAGTATTGTTGAGATGCCCAAAGCTCCTTGTGGATGTTATCATTTTCCAGGAGTTTTAATTTGAGAATTCTCTAGATGCTTTAAGATGCTATCTTGGTCTTTGCAGCATATCTGCTAAATATCTGAGCATTCTTTACATAATACAGACCTATCAGCTCACTTATTTTCCCCCTGTGGCATTCATATTCAATCTTAACACTCCTCTATCCTTTATCATGCAAAGCCATCATGTTGAAAAGCAAATAAAGGAAAAATATTTTTCCCACATCATTAATTGCTCCATTTTTAAGCAGACACAAACACTTTTCCTGTTTGGCTTTGAAACAGCTACTATGGCTGCCAGCTGGGACTCCTGGAGGCTTTAAGAATGTTAATCACTAGAATAAGCTTTGTTTTTTTAAGGAAAATAAGACTAAATTAAAGGCACACTCAGATATTTCCGCCCCCCCCCCCCGTTAGAGTAGACACAAAATGTAAGTAATTAATTTCTCAATACCCACCAGTGATTTTTTCAGTTACTATTAATATAATTTTAATAAATTTTTATTGAAATATTAACAAATTACAATTTAACTATTTAGCCTAAATCTATTTTCTGAGCTTCAGGCTCATTTCCAGTTACCTACAACATCTCCCCTTAGATATCTCCTGAGCATCTAAAAGGAGAAAAAGAATTTCTGGACTCGCAATACTTCTGACACCAAAGGTCTAAGTTCCTTTCCCACACCAATTTTCCAGTTCTCTGTAGATATCAACTAGGTATCCTGAAATTCATTTCAACTCTGTTACTCTACCTGAAGTTAGCATCAGATGCCACAGTTAAGGGTTCAGTCCCCCATTCAGACACCAGTCACAAGGCCCAGGTTACCCCGTGTTGTTCTTCTGACCAATCAGCTAGAAGTCAGGTTCTCAGGACCTTCTTTGAGGTGTGTGACTTGGTGGAATGGCTCACAGAACTCAGGGAAACATTTTACTTACTGGTTGATTGTAAGTGATGCAGCTCAGGAACAATTGAATGGAAGAGATACAGCAGGCAAGGGGAGGAGTGAGGGGTGTACCCTTCCTGGCTGTGCCGCCCTCCCTGGGAAACTGTTAACAGAGAGGGGGTCCCTTTAGGACCCGAGAGTGGGCTCTTGTCTAACACTCAGAAATGAATTGTCCTAGAAGACACACGTACTGACGTGACAAAGCCCAAGACTTTATTGGAAAGGGGTACCCAGGTGGAGAAGGGCAGGTTAAGGGAACCCAGGAGAACTGCTCTGCCATGTGGCTCACAGCCTCAGGTTTTCTGGCAATGGCATCAGTGTTCCTGGTTGTCTTTGGCCAATCATCTTGCTGGTTGCCCCTATGTGGTCGGACTCAGGTCCTTCCTGGTGGCGCAAGCATCTGTCAGCCAAGGTGAATTCCAGCGTGAGGGTTTCTGGAAGGCTGGCAGGATATATTATGGGCTCATGTCTCCTTTCTCCTTTCGGCCCCTCCCGAATTCTCCCTCCGTTTGTGAGACAACTCATGCAAGCTGTTATATGGTGCCTGGCCAAGGCAGACAATTTTCTGTCAATGGTTCCCTAACAAAACTGTATCTCAGATGAGACGAACTCAGTTGCATCTCATCTGGGACGCAAACCCACAATCTCCGCACAGAAACAACACGAGTTATTGAAGCTCAGGTTCTTGATGTCTCTGTGCAGAAAGTATAAAGTGAGAGACAAAGTGATAGGTTAGAAGTGGATTTGTTTAGAGAGATACACATCCTATAGGCGGACCTATAGGCGGTCCATCTCAGAAAGTGAGAGCAGCCTTGGGAAAAATACACTCCACAGAGCTTGGGCCATCTCTGAAGGCAAAAAGGCCCCACAGCATGGAGATGGTGAGTTTTCATAGGCTGGACAATTTCATAGACCAACAAGTACAAGGATTATTCAAACTATTTTGAGGGCAGGGGCAGAGATATCCTGGAATTGGCCTTTCATGGTCAACGTCAAGAACTGTCATGGTGCTGGCGGGTAGCATCTAGCATAAGCTAGTAACAGGGAGATCCAACCAGTCCATTCTGAAGGAGATCAGTCCAGGGTGTTCTTTGGAAGGAATGATGCTAAAGCTGAAGCTCCAGTACTTTGGCCACCTCATGCGAAGAGTTGACTCATTGGAAAAGACCTTGATGCTGGGAGGGATTGGGGGCAGAAGGAGAAGGGAACGACAGAGGATGAGATGGCTGGATGGCATCACCGACCCGATGGACGTGAGTTTGAGTGAACTCCGGGAATTGGTGATGGACAGGGAGGCCTCAGTTCAGTTCAGTTCAGTCGCTCAGTTGTGTCCGACTCTTTGTGACCCCATGAATCACAGCACGCCAGGCCTCCCTGTTCATCACCATCTACCGGAGTTCACTCAGACTCATGTCCATTGAGTCAGTGATGCCATTCAGCCATCTCATCCTCGGTCGTCCCCTTCTCCTCCTGCCCCCAATCCCTCCCAGCATCAGAGTCTTTTCCAATGAGTCAACTCTTCACATGAGGTGGCCAAAGTACTGGAGTTTCAGCTTTAGCATCATTCCTTCCAAAGAAATCCCAGGGTTGATCTTCAGAATGGACTGGTTGGATCTCCTTGCAGTCCAAGGGACTCTCAAGAGTCTTCTCCAACACCACAGTTCAAAAGCATCAATTCTTCAGTGCTCAGCCTTCTTCACAGTCCAACTCTCACATCCATACATGACCACAGGAAAAACCATAGTCTTGACTAGACGGACCTTAGTCGGCAAAGTAATGTCTCTGCTTTTGAATATGCTATCTAGGTTGGTCATAACTTTTCTTCCAGGGAGTAAGCGTCTTTTAATTTCATGGCCGCAGTCACATGGAGGCCTGGCGTGCTGCAATTCATAGGGTCGCAAAGAGTTGGACGCAACTGAGCAACTGAACTGAACTGAACTGAGTATATAACAATGAGTGTATAATGAGATTCAAAGTCTACTGGAAGTCAGATCCTCTGCCATCTTGGACCTAGTTAGTTCTAACCAGTTTCTGTCATATCCTCAAAGGCTGCCATTCTTTTAATGGTTGTGCCTAGAAAAACATCTACTTCTGCTTTACTGACTATGCCAAAGCCTTTGACTGTGTGGATCACAACAAACTGTGGAAAATTCTTCAAGAGATGGAAATACCAGACCACCTGACCTGCCTCCTGAGAAATCTGTATGCAGGTCAAAAAGCAACAGTTAGAAATGGACATGGAACAACAGACTGGTTCCAGATTGGGAAGGGAGTACATCAAGGCTGTATATTGTCACTCTGCTTATTTAACTTATATGCAGAGTACATCACACAAAATGTTGGGCTGGAGGAAGCACAAGATGGAATCAAGACCACCAGGAGAAATATCAATAACCTCAGATATGGAGATGACACGACTCTTATGGCAGAAAGTGAAGAAGAACCAAAGAGCCTCTTAATGAAAGTGAAAGAGGAGAATGAAAAAACTAGCTTAAAGCTCAACATTCAGAAAACGAAGATCATGGCATCCGGCCCCATCACTTCATGGCAAATAGATGGGGGAACAATGGAAACAGTGAAAGACTTTCTTTTCTTGGACTCTAAAATTACTGCAGATGGTGACTGCAGCCATGAAATTATAAGACATTTGCTCCTTAGAAGAAAAGCTATGACAAACCTAATAAATAAGTAAGTGTTAGTTGCTCGGTCATGCCTGACTCTTTACAGCCCCATGGACTGCAGCCCACCAGGCTCCTCTGTCCATGAGATTTTCCAGGCAAGGATACTGGAGGGGGTTGCCATTTCCTTCTCCAGGGGATCTTCCCAACCCAGGGATCAAACCCGGGTTTCCTTCACTGCAGGCAGATTCTTTACCAACTGAGCTACAAGGGAAGCCTAACAGCATTTTAAAAAGTAGAGACAATACTTTGCCAACAAAGGTCCATCTAGTCAAAGCTATGGTTTTTCCAGTGGTCATATATGGATGTGGGAGTTGGACTATAAAGAAAGCTGAGTGCCAAAAAATTGGTGCTTCTGAACTGTGGTGTTGGAGAAGACTCTTGAGAGTCCCTTGGACTGCAAGGAGATCCAACCAGTCCATCCTAAAGGAGATCAGTCCTGAATATTCATTGGAAGGACTGACGCTGAAGAAACTCCAATATTTGACCACCTGATGTGAAGAAATGACTCCTTGGAAAAGACCCTGATGCTGGGAAAGATTGAAGGCAGGAGGAGAAGGGGACGACAGAGGATGAGATGGTTGGATGGCATCACCGACTCAACAGACAAGAGTTTGAACAAGCTCTGGGAGTTGGTGATGGACTGGGAAGCCTGGCGTGCTGCGGTCCATGGGGTCACATAGAGTTGGACACGACTGAGTGACTGAACTGAACTGAACTTGCCCCCTTCCCTCCTGCTTCACCAACACCTCCATGTATTCGCCAACTTAGAAGCTCTCTAAACCCTGTTGTTTAGGAATTTTTATTAAGGCTTCATTGATTAATTGATTGATTAATTAATTGGCCATTTGATTAATTGATTGATTAGTTAATTGGCCATTGATGAATAAGTCAATCTCCAGCCCCACACCTCTCCCCAAAGACGGGGAGGAGCTGAAAGTTCCAACACTTTGGTCACAAGGTTCGTTCCTCAGCAGCCACCCCTATCCTCCAAGAATCAGTGCATTAGCACAAATGCAAGTGAGGCAGAAGGACTGACTGTGAATTAAAAGGAAGTTATGAAGATTTTAGAAGCTCTGTGCCAAGAACCGGGAGCAGAGACCAAACACGTAGTTCTTATTTCGTCACGGCATCTCAATGTAATCGTGTCTAAACCTGAGACCTCGATCTTTCCCCATAAATTAATAAATATTTTTTACACCCCCCACGTACACACCCCATCCTTCCTTCCTGCGTCTCCTCACTCAGTACTTCGTTGGCTCCTATCCGTCTTTCAGACTTCAGCGTAAATACCACTTTGTCAAAAAAGATCTTCCCTGACTCTCTCCCAGTCTAAGTGCTATTCTCTCAAGTTTCCTGCATTTCTCTTTCATCGCACTTATGGCAGTTTTAAATAATGTGTTTGATGATTATTTGAGTAGTGTCTGGCTCCCCTGCTGCTGTGTTAAGTGTGAAAAAAAAAAAAAAAGGAGACCTGACTCTCCCAACAATCTCCCCGCAGAGTGCCTGCTACTTAGAGGGCGCTCAGCGTTTTTTGATGATGAGTGAGCTGTCTACAACTGTAAGCTCCATAGAAGTTGTTCTCATGACGATACAGTTTTCATGACAGAAGGGTTCTGCAATCAAATAAGTCTGATGAATAACTGAGTTCAACAGTTTAGCAGATTTCTGTACTGCAGGATTTCTCCCAGCCTATAATTTGTCCAAGAACATGTGAATGCAGTACATGAGAGGGGAATGAGACGTTAGAGCTCTTGTATCACAGCGCCTTTCAAGATAAGCAAACAGTAATGATTTACCATTTAGCTTAAAAAATACTCCTTTAAAAAAATATGTGTATGCATAATATCACCATTCTGCGGTCACTTTCTAAGCCTTCTGTAAGCATTATTTCATTTACTGGTTTTTTTTTTTTCCCTTTTTTGAGGCTTTATTGTTTTCAAACAGGTTTAAGTTTATAACAAAGTTGACAGGAAGATACAGATATTTCTCATATACCCTACACATGCATAGCCTCCCCTGATCAACATCACTCGCCAGAATAGTATATTTTTTTTAACCAAAATGAAGCTACATTGACACCGCATGATCACCCACAGTCCTTAGCTTACCTTTTTATTCACTCCTGGTGTTGTACATTTTATGGGTTGGGATCAATGTATAATGATGTATATGCAATTAAGTTTCCTCCACGTCTTTGCCTGACTTGACAGATTATTTCTTTTTAGTGCTAAATAATATTCCATGGTCTGGAAGTACTACAGTTTATTTACCCATTCACCTATTAAAGGACATCTTGATTGTTTCTGAGTTTTGGCAATTATGAACAAAGTTTCTATAAATATCCACAAAACCTGGTGCCTACAAACTGAATTCTATGATATGCAAATTGACAGTGGCCACTCTTAAGACTGTGGCTGCAGCTAACAAGAATCGATTCAAGCTAGCCTCAGCAATAAGATCAGAAGTAGGCAAACTCGCAAAGACTGCTAGCTTCCTCTCCCAGTCCAGCCCTGCCCTCATAGGCAGAATTACAATTATCCTGAAACAATTTAGTAAATTTATTAAAATTAAAAGAGCTTGACATTCTAATAGGATGAGACATAATAAAAAAGTAAAATATATAGAATTTTGATGCTAATAAATGCTATAGAGAAATAAGTGTATGGACCTAGAGACCTATAAAGACTGTTGAGAGCTCTTATCTTCCTTTACAAGAGAGACAGAAAGTGGTTGTGATTTGGTGCTTGAGGACACACTCAGAAAGAGGGAGGGATCTCCTCTTTCTTCTGATGACTGCAATCCTGTACTAAAGTCAGGTGATCCCCAGTGTGCTGGAGAAGGAAGTAGGGTTTGCTGGAAACCAACCAGAAATCAAGAATATGGTATCATACTGGTCTTTTATGTGGAGGAAAGACAGAGATTTTATTTGTGCAAGAAAGTGCTAGGGGAAAGTAAATATAATTAAAGATCTTAATGCAATTTACCCAGTAGAAGTCTGGAAAGGAGAGATGAATCTGGAAAACTGAAGTATAGAAATATAAGATAAAATGGCCAGAAAAAAAGCCAGAGAGAAGCAAATGAAAATTTTGAACTCACCATTTAGAAGGCAGAGACTCTCAGAGTCTTAAAAAAATTAGTCAGATCAAGTAATGTTTTAGCTACAATAAGAGACACACTTTGAAAGGATCTAGATAGATGAAACATACAGTGATGGGAAAAGATTAAGGAATGAGAACTAAAAGATAACAAAGATGGCAATCTGAATATTTAAAAAATGTATTCAAAGTTTAAATGTCACAAGCAATAAACAAAAATGTTCCATATTGAAGACAGGAACAATAGACCAACAAAATAATGATCACAGATCAGCAATAACCCCAATGTATATAATACATCAATCCCAGGGAGAAACAAACATATCAACAGGTATTTTTAGAGATTTTAAACGCAACATCTCTAGAAACTGGTAGATCATTTTGTGGGGGGAGATAAGATTATTTGAAACTTTTATTTAACAAATAGTTATTGAACACCTGTTATGTACCATTGCTTTAGATACTGGGGCTATGTATTAGCAGCGATACTTGCTCAGTTGTATCTGACTCTTTGTGACCCCATGGACTGCAGCCCACCAGGCTCCTCTAAAGATCCCCTGAGGAAAGGGGATTCCAGCAGTCTTGCCTGGAGAATTCCACAGACAGAGAGAGGGGCCTGGCAGGCTACAGTCCATGGGGTCCAAAAGAGTCAGAAATAACTAAATGACTAACACTTTCACTGGGGCTATGCTGCTGCTGCTAAATCGCTTCAGTCGTGTCCAACTCTGTGCGACCCCATAGACGGCAGCCCACCAGGCTCCCCCGTCCCTGGGATTCTCCAGGCAAGAACACTGGAGTGGGTTGCCATTGCCTTCTCCCACTGGGGCTATAGCAGTGAGCAAAACAGTCAAAACCCTAACTTCCAAGTTTATAAAGACAGAAGCAAATCAGTGGTTGCCTGGGAAAGGAATGGAGGAGAAATTACTATAAACAGGACAAGGAAACTTTCTGGGGTGAAGAAAATATTCTAGATATGATGATGATTGATCCATAAATTTACCAAGTTAAAAGAACTCACATTTTTAGAAAACAAATTTATTGAAATATAGCTGATTTACAATGTTGGGTTAGTTTCAGGTATACAGGAAAGTGATTCAGTTACACACATACACACGTATATATTCTATTATTCTTATTTTAAATATTTATTTGGCTGTGCCAGGTCTTAGTTGCAGCATTTGAGATCTAGTTCCCCAACCAGGGATTGAGCCCCCTACACTGGGAGTGCAGAGTCTTAGCCACTGGATCACCTAGGAAATCCCTATATTCTTTGTCTTCAAATTCTTTTCCATTATAGGTCATTATAAGCTATTGAATATAGTTCCCCGTGCTATACAGTAGGTCCTTGTTGGTTACCTACTTTATATAGTAGCGTGCCCGGAGAAGGCAATGGCAACCCACTCCAGTGCTCTTGCCTGGAAAATCCCATGGATGGAGGAGCCTGGTGGGCTGCAGTCCATGGTGTCGCTAAGAATCAGACATGACTGAGCGACTTCCCTTTTACTTTATACTTTCATGCATTGGAGAAGGCAATGGCAACCCACTCCAGTGTTCTTGCCTGGAGAATCCCAGGGACGGGGAGCCTGGTGGGCTGCCGTCTATGGGGTCGCACAGAGTCGGACACGACTGAAGCGACTTAGCAGCAGCAGCAGCAGTGTGTCTGTTTTAATCCCAAACTCCTAATTTATTCCTCTTCCCTTTTCCTTTCGGTAAGTTTGTTCTCTATGTCTGTGAGTCTATTTCTGTTTTGTAAATAAGTTTATTTGTATCATATTTTCAGATTCCACATATAAGCAGTATCATATGATATTTGTCTTCCTCTGATTTACTTCACTTAGTATGATTATCTCTAGGCCCATCCATGTTGTTGCAAAGGGCATTAAAAATAACTCACATTTTAATGTGGGGCAATAGACAATAAATAAAGAAGGAAAGTATATACTGTGTTGATGGTAATAAGTGCGGGAGAGAAAGATAAAGAGGGGAGAGGGAGTGGGGAGGGAGGAGGAATTGCAAGTTTGAATAGAGTGGGCAGGGAAGACAGATGAGAAGGAGGGGAAAGCACTTCGCAGAGCCATCTGGGGGAAGATGTTCCAGGCAGAAAAACGAGAAAACAAACAATCAAAAAACGAAGTACTGAAAACAAACAAGCTTAAGAAGTCAGAAAATAAGCAACAGGTCACACCCAAAGAAATCAGAAGAAAGAAATCAATAAAAGTGAAAGCAGAGAACATCAACTTTTAGAAAACTAAAAGCTGGTTTTTTTAAAACTGATCAAGAAAACAGTAAACAAGAAGCCACTAAATCACAAAATCAAAAAGAAAAATAACTGCACACACAGCAGTGTAAAATAAAAATAAAATGAGTAGCTATTTGACAATCTAGATAAGAGATTCTTTCTGAAAACAAAAACATGTCAAAACTGATACAAGAAGGAAAAGAAATTTGAAGAGACTAATAACAGTTAAAGAAATTGACATTGCTATCAAGGACATCCCCAATCTTACCCTCAACAAAGAGGCCTGCTCCACATGGTTCTACTGTTAAATTTTTTAAAGACTGCTTTAAAAATTGTTGTTATTATTTTTAATATTTATTTGACTGGGCTGGGTCTCAACTGCAGCATGTGGGAGCTAGTTTCTTGGCTAGGCATTGAACCCAGGCTGCCTGATGGGAAGCTCAGAGTCTTAGCCACTGGATCACCAGGGAAGTCCCTACTGTTGAGTTTTGATGATTTTCGAGGAACAGAAAATAACCATTATACAAATCATCCAGAAAACAGAAAAAGAGGGATCACCTCTTTTCCTGATTGGTGTAATTAATTTCAAACCCAGGCAGTATCAGGACAAGAAAAGGAAACCCGAGTCCTTTGTACTTCTGAGCACGAATGTAAAAAATTTTAATAAGCTATTAACCATCTGAATCCAACAATATATTACAAATGAGATATACCATGACCAATTAGTGTTTATCCTAAGAATGCAAGAGAAGACAAAATTAAACTTCTACCAGTGAGTGACTGCCTGGAATATGATGAATGCTAGTAAATATTATTGGTTGTTTACTGATTACGAGAGCTGACTCATTTGAAAAGACCCTGATGCTGGGAAAGATTGAGGGCAGGAGGAGAAGGGGTCGACAGAGAATGAGATGGTTGGATGGCATCACCAACTCGATGGACATGGGTTTGGGTGGACTCCGGGAGTTGGTGATGGACAGGGAGGCCTGGCGTGCTGTGGTTTATGGGGTCACGAAGAGCTGGACACAACTGAGCAACTGAACTGAACTGAATATTAGATGGTGGGAGCACCAGCTAGCACAATGAGTTCAGAAAATAATTTGACATCGTGTAAAGTTAAACATACAAGTAACTTCCACTTGAAGCTAAAGATTCTTAATTATATGCAATTGTAGACATTTGGAAGAATATTGTTAGCAGCTTTCTTTGCAATAGCAAAAAAGGAAATTAAATTTTTTTTGGATAAACAACTTGTGTTATAATCATAATGAATTGCTATTCAATGGTGGGATTGAGGTAAGAAAATGGAGGCTCAAGATGAAAGAGGAAAAGTAATTTAAAACAGGAGAGAAGAGTTGCACCATTGTGAGCTTGGTGTGATAATTCACAACTGACCAGGAAAGAAATGAAAAGGCAAGGAATTGTTGTAAGGATACGGTGTTATTTCATGAACCAGGGATATTACTGGGCTGGGCTTCAGCAAGCAACTGAAACTAAGGTCTACAAAGCTTCCAGATCTCTTTCTCATTCTCTTATCTCTGCATCTCCATGTGAATTTGTTACACTCTTCTCTTCAAGGATTTATTTCCTCTGCATCACCTGCAGAGATGATCAGTGAAGGTGGCTGCCCCACGGTTGTTAAATTTAAAAGTTTCAGCTCCAGCCACCTAATGTGTATGACCTAATTCTTCCTGGATCCCAGTTACAGATTTTCAGAAAAAGAGATTCCTTTACAGGGCGTCAAGCACTAGCTGTAAAAACTGTGGATCCTATGATGCAAATACAGCTGCAAGAGGTCCATTCCTGAGACCTGTGGATCGAGATGGCAATTCCCCAAAACAGAGATCCTTGTGAGCCAAGCCGGTATCTACTCACAAATAACCAGGCTCAGAATCAAAGTGACATTCGCATACAGGTGAGAGGACAAAGAGCTTGACTCTGATGCCCAAAATCTGGGCTTGCAAGCACAAACATTTTGCCTACACCCTCAACTAATTCATCATTTGAACTGATCCAGGGACATATTCCAGGGAGATCAGTAGGGCAGTTTCTAATATTGTCAGAAACAAGGAGGCATTAAATGAGCATCCCAGATGAGGAGTGGCAGGGCCCCTGGTGTGGCCCCTGCACCGATTCCATCAGTTCAGTTCGGTTCCATACTGATTCCGTACTGGGGGTCCCAAATGCAGGGGATAAGAAAGGCAGAGTAGGTGGGGTCAGATTGTAAATTACTTTGTATGCCTGACTTTTGAATTTACTTTTGGCTGTGCAGAGAGTCCCTAAAGGTTCCAGACCACAGGGGTGTCATGTGTCTTCTACCATTGAGGAAAATAAGTTCAGAGGACTTAGCATCATCCCTGGGCTTCCTCGGTGGCTCAGTGGTAAAGAATCCACTTGCAATGCAGCAGACACAGGAGACGCTGGTTCGATTTCTGGGTCTGGAAGATCCCCTGGAGGAGAGCATGGCAACCACTCCAGTATTCTTGCCTGGAGAATCCCATGGACAGAGGAGCCTGGTGGGCTACAGTCCATGGGGTTTCAAAGAGTCAGACAGAACTGAAGCGACTTCGCACAGCATCATCCATAATGTCGAACAATGAAAAGCAATCGTGATTCCTCATGGAAATTATTTCTTGAATTTATTCTGTTCTTCACTTAATTCATATTTATTGGCAAATATCTCTTGGATACATCTGGGAAGTTGTTAAGCAACTGTTGCCCTGGGCAGTAGATAAGGCAGTTTATTCACAGAATCCTCCTCTTCACCACCTGCAGAACAGAAGGTAAAACACTGCACCTTCACCCTCTGAGTGGTTGGAGGACGTTATAAATAGAACCCGCGGAGAAGGCTCATCGCGTTGTGTCTCCCAGGGAAAGTCAGTTCAGTTCAGTTCAGTCGCACAGTCGTGTCCGACTCATTGCGACCCACGGACTGCAACACGCCAGGCTTCCCTGTCCATCACCAACTCCCAGAGCTTGCTCAAACTCATGTCCATCGATTCGGTGATGCCATCCAACCATCTCATCATGGTTTTCCTCATGACAGGGAAAGGCAACACTTTGCAAATCCAAGACAGTACTATGAGTAGGAGGTGCTCTGAAAGTCAGGGATATGAATGAGTCACACTTTGAATGGGTCAGTATTCTTTCCTGGAGAATCCTGTGGACAGGGAGCCTGGTGGGCTACAGTCTATAGCGTTGCAATGAGTTGGACACACCTGAGTCAACTTAGCATGCAAGCACCTCCCGGTATTTCACATAACCATCTGGCTCAGACAGTAAAGAATCCGCCTGCAATGCAGGAGACCCAGGTTCAATCCCTGGGTCAGGAAGATCCCCCGGAGAAGGGAATGGCTGCCGACTCCAGTATTCCTGCCTAGAGAATCCCGTGGACAGAGGAGTCTGGTGGGCTACGGTCCATGGGGTCGCAAAGAGTCGGACTCGACTGAGCGACTGAACAACAAAGTACTGCTTACCTTGGGGCCAACTATATCCCAATTACGTTCAGACACTAAGGGGAATAAAGAAGAAGAAAGAGATTTGCAAGAAGTGTTCTGCTCTGACATTCAAACCACTGTCTCATGAGAGAAAACTTTTCATCTTGCTAGTTAAAGTTACCCTGTTCTCTGCTGGTTGAAAACCATCTCTTGTGTGAAATATGGAAAGTCCTGTTCTAAAATTTGATTTCATGTTTACTCATGAATAGCATTTGCCCACTAAAGCTGTTCACTTTTTGAATAAATTATAAGTTTGCCTCTGGGCACATAAACATCCCAAAGGTTTATTTTATCTTGTGTCTCAAGAGAAGCAAGTGGGATCAGATGAGCTGGCTGCTGGTCGGGTGGCAGTCTGGAGGAAGGGGCAGTGTAGGGAGGCAGGGCAGGGGCCCCATTTCTGGGCATCCCTCTGCCTGGATCCATCTCCAGATTGCACCTAAGCAGGGGCGTGATGGATTCAGGACTTAGTTCTAAGAGCACTTGAAAACATCCTAGTATTTACCCAGAAACAGACCTTCTGCTCTGAAATCTCCCCCAAGCTTTTCTGGTTATTTAAAACCTCTCCCCATCCCCAACTTTGGGGAGGATGAAGGGAGTGCAGCCCACATGGTCCCCCCTCTCCTACGGCCCCTGCTCTCTGCCTCACCCCTCAGAACCCAACAGGATGTGTTTTTCCTTCCCTGTCTGCCCAGAAGGGATTTCCCTCCTGTCCATTCTCTTCCTTCCTGAATCCTCTATTCCCCTTCCCCTTGGGCGTGATGGCCAAGGGGCTGCAGTGGAAGAATCACAGGCGCTGATGAAGGGGCAACAGGAGGAGTGAATTGAAAACTTCTAACCTTTGGTTGGGCCTCCCTGGTAGCTCAGTTGGTAAAGAATCCGCCTGTAATGCAGGAGACCCAGGTTCAATCCCTGGGTCGGGAAGATCCCCCGGAGAAGGGAACGGCTCAGTCAACAGTCATCTCTTTCCTGTCTGGGTCCCTTGCAGGGCAGAGTTGGGTTTGTCTTGGGGACTATTGTATCCCCAGCACTTAGCATGATGCTGTGTAATAAATCACCTGGGATCCAGCACCCTAATATACATATTATTTATACATATTCATTAGCTCCCAGTTTCTCTGGATCAGGAGCCGTGGCATAGCTGGGTCCTCTGTTCCAGGTCTCGCAAAGCTCCAATCAGGCATCAGTGCTATGAGATGGTCTCACCTGAGGCCCCAAGTGCTCCTCCAGCCTCACCTGGCTGCCGGCAGGATTCATTTCCTTACAGTTATAGAGCCCATGATGGTTGCTTCAAGTCCAGTAGGAGATCCTAATACTTTCAGGAGTTTCCCCTGATTCAGATCCACCCAGGTAATTTCCCTTTTGATTAATTTAAAATCAATTGATGGGGAAAAAAAATCCCTTAACCTTTGTGGTAAGTACACCTCATCACAGGAATGATACCTATTATAGTCACAGATCCTGCCCACCTTCAAAGGGAGGGATTATACAAAGTCATTGGCTTGTCATCTTAAAATTTTGCCTACCCAAAATATGTGCGTTTAATTATGCACCAGATATTCTTCACCTTGTCTGTGTCTGCCCTACAGTGGCTTCTTTTCCTCCCTGCCTCTTAATTTCTCCTCGTCTGTTTATGATCTTCTATAAGCAATACAATTTTCAACTGCCTTTGTGTTGATAGATACGTTTCTATCATACGGAAACTCCGTATTACATATCAAAGTGCTTCCTTTATGCATAATACATGCATAATACAAAAGCAATCATCCCACCACAGTTTCACAGCTTGCCAGGCATAAATCCAAGGCAGAAGCTGTTGGGTTGCGTGTTTTTATAATTCACTTTAGGCTTTAATTACAATGAAGCAATAAAAGAAAGATAGAAGGACACTGATCTTGTGGCTGGTGTCTTTATCACTCACTCCATGTTGACAATTCCCATTGAAATTCAAACATTTCTCCCCTTGACTGCTGTTCTCTCAGTCTACTGAAAGTGTTCAAAAGAAGTTACCTGCAGCCTTATGAATATCCAGCTCATTCTTCCCCACTTACTTCTCCTGAGACCCGAAACAAAATAAACCTTTAGGATATTTATGTCCTCAGAGACAAACTTTTAATTTACTTCAAAGTGAACCACTTTTGAGAGCAGCTGCTATTCATGAGTAAACATGAAATCAAATTTCAGAGAGGAACTCTTCATATGTCACACAAATAAACCTTTTAATTGCAACTTACGTAAAGCCAGACAAAGTGGTGAAGGGACCTCCAGGACATAGCTAGGTTGTCCAGAGGAAACTTTTACTGTTGAAATATGAATATCTGGGCCTGACAGGCCAGTGGTTAAGATCCCACCCTTCTGCTACAGGGAGTGAGGGTTCGATCCCTGGTCGGGGAACTAAAATCCTACATGCTGGGCATGCACCCAAAAAATGAAATATGAACATTTGGAACCATGGAGTCTGTTCACATTACCCTGTAAACCTGCTCCCTACAACCATTCCATCCTGTTGATTTTCCTTCCAGCATCCAACTTGATTCATTAAAATGGAAAAAGGAAACAACATTTACAAAAGCATGGAGGTATGGGAAATCCTTCATTTGTGGAAATAGAAGCAACTAATCATCGGTTGAAGTCAGGGGAAGTAGTGGGTGATGGGAAGTAGTGGGTGATGGGACTTGAAAGATACTGGGATCATGGTCATTCATGAAGGAGTTTGTGTTCTTCCCAGAGATGCTCTGAATGAGTGCCCTCTGTGACGGTTGAATGGTGGCCCCCAACCCCTGGCATCTGTGAATGTTACCTAATTTGCTGTAATTGAAATGTCTTAAGATGAGATCGTGCTCAGTCATCCAGGAGGGCCCTAAATTCAACGACAGATGTGCTTTGAAGGGACAAGAGAGGAGAAGGCCACATGAAGATGGAAACAGAGACTGGAGTGATGCGACCACAAGCCAAGGAAACCAGCAACCATGAGAAGGCGGAAGAGGCAAGGAAGGGAGTCTCCCCCTGAAACCAGGGGGTGGGAGGTGGGACCTTGCCAGCATCTTGATTTCGGTCACCTGGCCTCCAGGCTGTGGGAGACTATATTTCTGTTGTTATCAGCCTTCCAGTTCCCGGTCGTTTGTGAGTGCTGCCCTAGGGAGCACATTCACCCTTCTCCACACCCTGCTCTTCGTGGAGGTGTGCTATTCAGCCTTCAGGCTCAGCTCGGGGGCTGCGCTCTCTGTAAAGGCTCCCCTGACCAGCCCAGGTGGAGGTGGCCCTCCCTGCTCTCAGTCCCTGGGTTTCTCAGTGGCTCTCACACTCCCCCCGCTGTTTCTCCCATTGTTCTTGTTTCATTTTCTGGGGATGCTCAGCTGTCCTCGGTCATCTCTTCTACACAGTTGCCTAAACCCTTCTGGGATGCTCTAGCTGGATTCCCAGGCCCCATTCCAGAGGTGTGACTGAAGCCTTCTGTTTAAGTGATCCCCTCACCTTCACTTGCTTACGTGGGTTTTGAAGGCAGGGTAAAGCAGCTGTAGAAGGGTCCTTAAAATTGTACCCAGAGCAAGCCTGCAGTTATGCTTTCTTTTTTCCCTTTTAAAAAAACATTCATTTCAATTTAATTGATTTGTCTGTGCCAGGTCTTAGCTGTGGCACACAGCATTCCCCATGTTCATTGCTGCATTAGGGATCTTTAGTTGCAGCATATGAATTCTTAGTTGCAGTATGTGGCATCTAGTTCTCTGACCAGGGATCAAACCGAGGCCCCCTGCACTGGGAGCTGGGAGGCTTAGCCACTGGACCTGCAGGGAAGTCCCAGATACCTTATCCTTCGGTGGCAACCTTCCCTCACCTTCTACTCTTGCCATCAGAAATTGGTCCTCGTGGCCAATTTCTCTTCTCTGTTGATGAAACAGCTCATGAAAACTGTACAGCTGCCTTCCTGGGACAAAGGCCAGAACTCACCAGCTCACAAAATCTCTAATCAGAGGGTAAATATCAATACATATTTGGAAGTTCCATTGACACAGTAAAGAATAGAATTCGTGAACTCTAGGAAATGGTATATTCACTTCCAAAATCCTTTCTACTTGCCCTGTGTCTGGGTTTACCTCCAGCCCAGGCTGCTTGTCTCTGGCTTCTGGGACCTTCCTCTCAGAGTCCCCATTCCACCTGGCACCTTCAAATCCTCTCCTCTGGAATGCTGAAGGTTCCATTCTGGCTCAGGGCTTTCTCTGAAATGCAAGCTCAAAAAAGCCAGAAGTCCATCCTCCAGAGGGGCTTCCCAGGTGGCGCTAGTGGAGAAGAATCCACCTGTCAGCGCAGCAGATGCAGGAGACGCACGTCCTGCATCCAGATCAATTGTTTGATCCCTGAGTTGGGAAGATCCCTTACAGTTGGAAATGAAGTGGCTACCCACTCCAGTATTCTTGTCCGAAAAATCCCATGGATGGAGGAGCCTGGCGGACACAACTGAGGGACTACGCACACATCCTCCTGAGGGAGTTTCTCACTGGAACATCCCAGGGAAGAATTACCTCCCACCCCAAGCAGCTACTCGTACACCTCCTTCCAGCAGGCACAGCGTTTTCCTCGAGAGGTCCGGTGAAGGAAATTCCCTCCATCTTCTGAAACACATATACTAATAACTTTTATAACCAGGAAAATGTTTACCAAAAGTTAGATAGCATGTGTGAAAGCATGTATCATACCCATGTTGAAGTTAGTATGAGGGCTTGCCTTGGCTGTTGATAGAATTATGGCATGAGAACAGTCTCTTAGGAAGGTTGCAAGGATCTATCAGTGGTTGAAGATGCCTCCTCTTAGACCTGGTCATCCTCCCACTAAGGTTCTCCCAGGAGAATCTCTCAGAAGGACATCTGGATGTACATTGAAGCTGCTGGTATAATAGTAAATACTAGAAAGAGGGTGTTTACTGATAAATCAAAAAACAAGGAACTTCTCATGATTCAGTGGCTAAGATTCCATGATCCCAATGCAGGGGGCCAGGGATTGATCCCTGGTCAGGGAACTAGATCCTGCATGCCACAACTAAGAGTTCACATACCACAGCTAAAAATCCCGCATGCCACACCACAGATCGAAGATGCTGCGTGCCATAACTAAGACCTGGAGCAGCCAAACTCATAAATAAATGTTTTTTTAAATAGTTACATTAATGTCAGTACATTCACATAAGAATGCCCTAGATGTGTATATTCTGACCTGAAAGGACGTGTCTACATTGTTGAGTGTCTGCTCTTCACCTGTGCCAGGTGAATTCACTCACGCTGCACTCCCCACCGTATACCATACCAAATCTGATCTTATGAACTCACATCATTTGGGGTAACACGCTGCACTCCCCACCGTATACCATAACAAATCCGACCTTATGAACTCACGTCATTTGGGTAACACGCTGATACGTATAAAAAAATCATTATGAACTCACGTCATTTGGGGTAACAAGGGTAAAAATTTAGTCCAAAGTCTCAGTCTTCATCCAATCCCATGATCTCAATAAGCACTTGAGTTACTTTCTCTCTGCTTGGGTAACCCTATGGTCTGGCTCTACGGGAAGGAGCATGGTTTGGGGAAACTCCTAGCTCTGGGGAGAAGGGCTCTGGCCTTCTGCTTACTCTGAGGGTCTCACAGAGTGTCCGCTGAGTGCGGTTTGCCATCCGCTCCTATTCCCTGGACCCTTTGCTGGCATCAAGCTCTCCCCTTCCCTCCAACCTGTGCCAAAATTGCTGTCAGAGTCATCTTTTTTAAAAAAAAAAATTTATTTGTATTTATTTATTTGGCTGTGCTGGGTCTTAGCATACAGGATATTCAATCTTTCTTGCAGCATGCAGGATCTTTAGTTGCGGCATGTGAACTCTTAGTTACGGCATGTGGGATCTAGTTCCCTGACCAGGAATCGAACCCACATCCCCTGCATTGGGAGCTCAAAGTCCTAGCCACTGGACCACCAGGGAAGTCCCCAGAGTCATCCTTTCAGGTGTCTGCATCGTATAGTAAACCTTAACACCTCCGCATTGACCTGAGGAGAAAGACACAAAACCTGAACATCCTCTGAGTGCCCTTGCACGTGCCTCACCTGTGCAAGCCAGCTCCCACCCCCGTCCCTCTTTCAGTTCCTTGAACACATCCGCTTTCGTGCCTGCCTTCCTTCTGCATCCTGTTTCCCCTCATTAATTCCTCTTTTTACGCCAGTTCCTTTTCTCAGCTTCACATTCTTTGATCTCCTTCACGCTTCCCTGGTGGTTCAGATGGTAAAGAATCTGCCTGCAGTGCGGGAGATCCAGGTTCAACCCCTGTGTTGGGAAGATCCCCTGGAGGAGGGCATGGCAACCCACTCCACTATTCTTGCCTGGAGAATCCCATGGACAGAGGAGCCTGGCAGGCTACAGTCCATAAGGTTGCAAAGAGTCAGACACGACTGAGCGACAGACACTTTCATGTCCACAGTCTCTTTGAAGCATAGTTGTAAGTTTATATTATGACACCTATCATCGCTGTAACTTTTTCACAGTACTAACTTTATTTGTGACACTAACGTGCCTGAACCATATCAGATGCTGGATTAATGTTAGTTTCTCCTTCCTGATGTATAATTTAGGCTGGTGCACCTCAAGGGAATGCCTGTTATTCTGCCCGTTATTTCCCTCTGCACACTAATAAGTTGAAGTCTGAGTTTATAAAGCAGTTGGCAAATTTTGCTTAGAATGAATCAGCTCCCCAAAGCCCAGCTGAACAGGACACCGCAAGGCTGTGTTAGGTTCCTGGGGCCACTGTGGCAACTCACGATAAACTTGGATGACCTAGAACAACAGAAATTTATTCTCTCCTAGTTGCAGAGACCAGAAGCCCAAATCAAGGTGTCTCCAGGACATGCTCTCTCTGAAGAGAAGGTCCTTCCTTGCTTCTTTCTAACTCCTGGTGGATCTGCCGGCAATCCTCGGTACTCCTTGGCTTGAAGACACTGCACTACGATCTCTGCCTCCGTCATGACATCGTCTTGGCTCAGTGTGCTCTTGTCCAAATTCCCTTCTTGTAAGGACACCAGTCATTTGATTAAGGCCCACCCTCCTCTAGAAAGACCTCACTTTAATTTGACTAATTATCTCTGCAAATACCTTACTTCCAAATAAGGTCACCTTCTGAGGTTGTGGGTGAATATGCATTTGGGGGGACACTATTCAACCTAGAACAAATGTCCATAAGTCATTATTAATTATGTCTCATTTTTAGGCTTTTTAACGTGCTTACGACCAAAGGAGTAATAAACAAAGAATTCCTTTCTCTAGGTAATAAACTCAGAGTATAAATCTCAAAACAAACTGAAGTCTCCTTTAAAAGTAACAGCCATAACATTTTTAAAAATAATATCCTTCTTTTGCTTTAGCTCTTAAAAAAAAAGAAAAACTACTTATTTATTTCTTTGATTCTGCCAGGTCTTACTTGCAGTATATGGGATCTAGTTCCCTGACCAGGGATCAAACCCAGGCCCTTGGCATTGGGAGCCCAATCTTAGCCACTGGACCATCAGAGAAGTCCTGAAAAGTAATAACCATAGTGTTTTGTTCACGTGAAAGAAAGTTTGTGAAACACTGTTCAGTGTTTGCTCTCCTTTGTCGTAGCTGTCAATCCATTTCCGCTACACTCAGATCTGTAAGTACAGTCTTACTCCACTTCCATTAATTTATCTGGTCTACCTAACAAGCTCACCTACTGCCCCTATGATATGAAAGAGGAAACGTTGAAAGAAAAAGACTGAAAAATAAATCAAAAAAGAAAACATCTTCAGACTACAGATTTTTCTTCCTTTGCGTGAGCTGAGTTCTCATTAGCTAACTCCTTATGGCTTAAGTTTTCCCTTTGTCTGCTTTAGACATATACGGCAAGCATATTTGTATTTGATACTTTATATATTTAATCAATGATGAGCTTTTTTTTTTTTTAACAAAACCCTGAGGCTAGGTAATTTATTTGCATTGCAAAAGAGAAGATGAAAGCATGGAGAGGTGATCGACCTGAACAGCCACGTCCTGAGTCACCCGTCCAGGTCCACAGAGGTGCAGGCTCTCACTGCTGCCATAAGAATGACCTCTGAGCCTTTGGAACCTCAGCCAAATATTTACTCTTGACACACTCCCGAGGTCAACATTAAAGACTGATATTTTCTTTTTTTTTTTTTTAGGTTAATTTATGCTTTTATTTGCCAGCATAATTAACCACAGTGGCCTGCAGGCTTCTTTGATCTAAAAAAAATACATTTTATATCACAATCCAACAAACACACATACATATATAATATGTATACATACATAAAAGTGAAACAAGTTTTACCAAAAGTGTCTACCCTGAGTGTTAAATTTTTTTTTGGAGATCTTTTTCTTTTTTTAAAGCAGTTTTAGGTTTACAATAAAACTTGACAGGAATGTACAGAAATTCCCCACATATGGCCTCCCCTCACATGAACAGCCATTATCAACAGAATGGTACCTCTTCTCTTTTTCTCTTTAGACCAAGGATGACTGCGCTGACACATAATCAGAACATCCCCAGGTCACCTTAGGGCTCACTCCAATGGGCAGAGCAGTGTTCCATACTCTGTGGGTTTGGACAAAAGTATGACCACATATATCCATAATGTCGCTCCAAGTACTTCCACTGCTCATGAAAACTTCTGTACTCTGTATATTCCTCTCTGCAAACTCCTGACAACCACTAATCTTTTTACTGTCTCCACAGTTTTGCCTTTCCCATACAGTTGGAATCTTTTTCTTTCTCCTTGAAATGAGAGGTTCAGACCCTTTATGAGACCACTCCTGGCCCATCCAGGCAGGAACTAGACAGGCTCTAAGTGGCAAGCTCCCCCACTACGTGCTGCGGCTTTCCTTCCAGTACTGGCCCTGCCCAGCAGCCACGTGGAGGTCAGGGGGACACGTGTTGGGTTTCTGTTCATAGGAAGGCCACACGTTTTATGCCCCTTGTCACAGTGAACCCAGATTCCTGTCGGGTGTGTTATAAACAGACGAGCCATTTCTTCAGGCCCCCTGCTCTGAGCACACCCCAAAAAACTGATATTTTCTTGCAGAGAACAGCTGTGTGGACACAGGTCAGGGAAGGGAAGGGGGCGGGGCTGAACTGGGAGCTTGGGACTGACACTTATACAGCACCAGGTGTAAAACGGATAGCTAAAAATGGCAACCCACTCCAGTGTTCTTGGCTGGAGAATCCCAGGGACGGGGGAACCTGGTGGGCTGCCGTCTATGGGGTCACACAGGTCGGACACGACTGAAGCGACGCAGCAGCAGCAGCAGCAGCGGAAGCTTGCTGTAATCACACGGAGCTCAGCTCGCTGCTCTGTAGTGACCTAGAAGGGTGGGGTGGGAGATCCTATAGGGAGGGGACATGTGTATACATATAGCTGACACACTTCATTGTAAAGCAGAAATTAATACAACGTGGTAAAGGAACTATACCCCAATACATTAGAAAAAAAAAGCTTGGTACTTTCTTGCCATGCTATTTCTCACCATTCAACATTATGATCTCTAAGGAAGAAAAGGGAGTTAGAGGACGTAGCAACCAATTACAAATATCTGACTTTGGGCTGAATCTTGGTATGGACAAGCAAACTCTAAAGGACATTTCTGGAAATGTCCAGAAAATTATGGGGCTTTATGCATCGTAGCGGAGAAGGCAATAGCACCCCACTCCAGTACTCTTGCCTGGAAAATCCCATGGACGGAGGAGCCTGGTAGGCTGCAGGCCATGGGGTCTCAAAAAGTCAGACACGACTAAGTGACTTCACTTTCACTTTTCACTTAAATGCATTGGAGAAGGAAATGGCAACCCACTCCAGTGTTCTTGCCTGGAGAATCCCAGGGACGGGGGAGCCTGGTGGGCTGCCCTCTATGGGGTCGCACAGAGTCGGACACGACTGAAGCAACTTAGCAGCAGCAGCAGCATGCATGAAACTGCACGTAAACTGGGTGTTAGACAATTTTAAGGAATTATTCTTAATTCTAAGGTGCTGATGTTATTTCAGCAACCTAGGAAAGCAGGAAATGTTTTAAAACTTTTAGCCATGCATACTCAGACAAAAAAAGAAACTATTTTTAAGCAACATTGTGAAGTTCTAAAAGGTTCTAAAAATCAAGTTGCTAACATTTATGGTGAAGGTGTTGGAGAAGATCCTTTTTATTTCTACTTGAAGGACTTCTCTGTTTGAACACTTTGCAACATACAGGTTATATATATATATATGCATACATATATATATGTATGTATACATATATACATGTCTTTAAAACTCTTCTGTCAAAAAAACACCCAGATAAATCCAAAATTGAGTAACATTTTAAGAATAATTGTCTTGTATACTCAAAAATGTTAAGGTTAAGACAAAGCCAGGCTAAAAATCTGTTCCAGTTAAGGGAGACTAAATTGGCTGCAGAACTGAATGCAAGTTGTGAGTCTGAATTGAGTCTTGGACCAGAAGAAAAGATTTTTCTTTTTTTCCTGATAAGGACATTATTGGAATAACAGGCAGAGCAGAGCATCTGTAGATTAGAGGGTAGTATGGTATCTGTGTTAAGCTCCTGATTTTGATTATGGTACTGTAGTTATGTAAGTGAATGTTTGTTCTTAGAAAATACACACAGAGGTTTCAGTTCAATTCAGTCATTCAGGTGTGTCCAACTCTTTGCGACCCCATGGGCTGCAGCACACCAGGCTTCCCTGTCCATCACCAACTCCTGGAGTTTACTCAAACTCATGCCCATCGAGTTGGTGATGCCTTTCAGCCATCTCATCCTCTGTCGTTCCCTTCTCCCGCCTGCAATCTTTCCCAGCGTCAGGGTCATTTCCAATGAGTCAGTTCTTCACATCAGGTGGTCAAAGTATTAGAGTTTCCACATCAGTCCTTCCAGTGAACACCCAGGATTGATCTCCTTTAGGATGGACTGTTGGATCTCCTTGCAATCCACGGGACTCTCAACATTCTCCAACACCACAGTTAAAAAGTATTAATTCTTCAGCACTCAGCTTTCTTTACAGTCCAACTCTCACATCCATACATAACTACTGGAAAAATCATAGCCTTGACTAGATGGACCTTTGTTGGCAAAGTACTGTCTCTGCTTTTTAATCTGCTGTCTAGGTTGATCGTAACTTTCCTTCCAAGGAGTAAGCGTCTTTTAATTTCATGGCTGCAGTCACCATCTGGAGTGATTCTGGAGCCCCCAAAAATAAAGTCTGCCACTGTTTCCACTGCGTCCCCATCTATTTGCCATGAAGTGATGGGTCTGGATGCCATGATCTTAGTCTTCTGAATACTGAGCTTTAAGCCAACTTTTTCACTCTCCTCTTTCACTTTCATCAGGAGGTTCTTTAGTTCCTCTTCATTTTCTGCCTTAAGGGTGGTATCATCTGCATATCTGAGGTTATTGATATTTCTCCCAGCAATCTTGATTCCAGCTTGTGCTTCCTCCAGCCTGGCGTTTCTCATGATGTACTCTGCATATAAGTTAAATAAGCAGGGTGACAATATACAGCCTTGACATACTCCTTTTCCTGTTTGGAACCAGTCTGTTGTTCCATGTCCAGTTCTAACTGTTGCTTCCTGACCTGCACAAAGATTTCTCAGGAGGCAAGTCAGGTGGTCTGGTATTACCATCTCCTTAAGAATTTTCAGTTTGTGGTGATTCACACAGTCAAAGGTTTTTGGCATAGTCAATAAAGCAGAAACAGATGTTTTTCTGGAACTCTCTTGCTTTTTCCATGATCCAGCGGATGTTGGCAATTTGATCTCTGGTTCCTCTGCCTTTTCTAAAACCAACTTGAACATCAAAGTTCTCAGTTTCATGTACTGTTAAAGCCCGGCTTTGAGAATTTTGAGCATTACTTTACTAGCGTGTGAGATGAGTGCAATTGTGCGGTAGTTTGAGCATTCTTTGGGATTGGAATGAAAACTGACCTTTTCCAGTCCTGTGGCCACTGCTGAGTTTTCCAAATTTGCTAGCATACTGAGTGCAGCACTTTCACAGCATCATCTTTCAGGATTTGAAATAGCTCAACTGGAATTCCATCACCTCCACTAGCTTTGTTTGTAGTGATGCTTCCTAAGGCCCACTTGACTTCGCATTCCAGGATGTCTGGCTCTAGGTGAGTGATCACACCATTGTGATCATCTGGGTCATGAAGATCTTTTTTGTACAGTTCTGTGTAGTCTTGCCACCTCTTCTTTTTTTTTTTTTTCTTTTTTTCTTTTTTTTTTTAAATTTTAAAAATCTTTAATTCTTACATGTGTTCCCAAACATGAAGCCCCCTCCCACCTCCCTCCCCATAACATCTCTCTGGGTCATCCCCATGCACCAGCCCCAAGCATGCTGTATCCTGCGTCAGACATAGACTGGCGATTCAATTCTTACATGATAGTATACATGATAGAATGCCATTCTCCCAAATCTTCCCACCCTCTCCCTCTCCCTCTGAGTCCAAAAGTCCATTATACACATCTGTGTCTTTTTTCCTGTCTTGCATACAGGGTCGTCATTGCCATCTTTCTAAATTCCATATATATGTGTTAGTATACTGTATTGGTGTTTTTCTTTCTGGCTTACTTCACTCTGTATAATCGGCTCCAGTTTCATCCATCTCATTAGAAACTGATTCAAATGAATTCTTTTTAATGGCTGAGTAATACTCCATTGTGTATATGTACCACAGCTTTCTTATCCATTCATCTGCTGATGGACATCTAGGTTGTTTCCATGTCCTGGCTATTATAAACAGTGCTGCGATGAACATTGGGGTACATGTGTCTCTTTCAATTCTGGTTTCCACAGTGTGTATGCCCAGCAGTGGGATTGCTGGGTCATAAGGTAGTTCTATTTGCAATTTTTTAAGGAATCTCCACACTGTTCTCCATAGTGGCTGTACTAGTTTGCATTCCCACCAACAGTGTAGGAGGGTTCCCTTTTCTCCACACCCTCTCCAGCATTTATTGCTTGCAGATTTTTGGATCGCAGCCATTCTGACTGGTGTGAAGTGGTACCTCATTGTGGTTTTGATTTGCATTTCTCTGATAATGAGTGATGTTGAGCATCTTTTCATGTGTTTGTTAGCCATCAGTATGTCTTCTTTGGAGAAATGTCTATTTAGTTCTTTGGCCCATTTTTTGATTGGGTCGTTTATTTTTCTGGAATTGAGCTGCATAAGTTGCTTGTATATTTTTGAGATTAGTTGTTTGTCAGTTGCTTCACTTGCTATTATTTTCTCCCATTCAGAAGGCTGTCTTTTCACCTTGCTTATATTTTCCTTTGTTGTGCAGAAGCTTTTAATTTTAATTAGATCCCATTTGTTTATTTTTGCTTTCATGCCACCTCTTCTTAATATCTTCTGCTTCTGTTAGGTCCATACCATTTCTGTCCTTTATTGTGCCCTTCTTTGCATGAATTGTTCCCTTGGTATCTCTAATTTTCTTGAAGAGATCTCTAGTCTTTCCCATTCTGTTGTTTTCCTCTATTTCTTTGCACTGATCACTGAGGAAGGCTTTCTTATCTCTCCTTGCTATTCTTTGGAACTCTACATTCAAATGGGAATATCTTTGCTTTTCTCCTTTGCTTTTCGCTTCTCTTCTTTTCACAGCTATTTGTAAGGCCTCCTCAGACAGCCATTTTACTTTTTTGCATTTCTTTTCCATGGGGATGGTCTTGATTCCTGTCTCCTGTACAATGTCGTGAACCTCAGTCCCTAGTTCATTAGGCACTCTGTCTATCAGATCTAGTCCCTTAAATCTATTTCCCACTTCCACTGTATAATCATAAGGGATTTGATTTAGGTCATACCTGAATGGTCTAGTGGTTTTCCCCACTTTCTTCAATTTTACTCTGAATTTGGCAATAAGGAGTTCATGATCTGAGCCACAGTCAGCTCGCAGTCTTGTTTTTGCTGACTGTATAGAGTGTCTCCACCTTTGACTGCAAAGAATATAATCTTTATATACCTATTATTTAAACATCAAAATGTTTAAATTGGTATAAATTGTAGAGGCCTGCTTAAAAGTTTCTATAGTGCAGAACAACGTCCTCAGCTGCTGGGTTACTCTTGTGTCACCATACTGCACATTAGGAATACTAAATCATCACTCACTTTCAAGTGAAGCTGGGAGGCTGGCAGACTTCTTTTTAGCTCTGCCAACAGTCCTTGGCTGATGGGGATGGTACCATTACAGTATAAAGCTTTCCTTCTTCTTTAATCGTAATTGACTCATAAAGACTCGTTTTCAACTCCCGATCTTGAAGATCAGTAACTCATGATAATGCACTTTCACAGAAGCACCTCACCCACTGAAGCCCTGTGCCCAGCTTGAAAGTGCTTTCTGCATATTTTTGGAGGTAGACATCAGATTAGAGAAGTGATTTGTGCTCTTCTATTTCCATTTGGGCATGATTTTTCAGCTTCAAACAACCACTTAGGAAAATCTTATCCTCAAATCTTTTTATTTTAATCTTTTAAAAAATTATTTATTTATTCAGCTTTGCTAGGTCTTAGTTGTGGCTTGTGGGATCCAATTCCCTGACCAGGGATCAAACCTGGGCCCTCCTGGTTTGAGAGCCCAGAGTCTTAGCCACTGGGTCACCAGAGAAGTCCCTGTCCTCAAATCTTGAAAGTAGAAAATTTTCAGGGGACAGTATAACTCTTTTGACTAATGAGAACAGAACATGTTTCAGAGACATCACTTTCTCAACCCACTTTCTTCTCTTCTGGATACCTTTTCTATTCTTCTCTACACATGGATCACAAATGCTTGTCATGATCCATGCAATTTTGGAGGGTTTTTGCCTATAAAATTTTGAGATGGTAGAGTTGATACTCTACTTTAAAATTAAAGTTCTGCCTCACAAAATGTGAAGAAATATATAATATGACCTTTAAAAAAAATCCCTGTAGCCTAAACTTAGTTAAATACAAAAAAAAAATTATAGTGTTACCAGTCAGAACCATAGTCTCAACCAATGAACCACCCAAAAATCCCAGAACCAGAATGGACTTCAGATTCAGCTGCCCACAGCTCAAAAGGCCAATACTGGAGAGACACGTGTTGATTAAAAAGGAAATGCTGTTTTATTCAGGAAGCCAGAAACCTGGAAAGATGGTGGACTAATGTCCCCAAAACCATCCCCTTTGTTGGAGGACAAGGGTTTTAAGTTTCGGTGGTGTACAGGCAGGGTGGCTACCTGCAGAACAGCACAATTGGTTCTGATAACCATTTAAAGCTAGCTGTGCAGTGGGCTGGTTAGTGTCATCTGGATGGTTTTATGTGCAATTAATCTTCTACTCCAAAGTCAGCTCACTCCCGTTTCACTGAGGCCAGCGCCTGGAGCTGTGCAGACCACAAGTGCAGCACTGCTTAAGACGGAGGTGCTTTTGTCCCGGCTCCAGTCTGGCCATCATGCAGTTAGCTTTTTTCCTCTGGTGGCTGTTCTAGCATCTGCAAGACAGCTCAGGAATGTTCATCAGACACTGTTATCTATGTCCTTCAAGGGGGAAGCAAAGATCCTGTGTCAGCTATAGAGCTGATCTCTTGTTTAAGTTGTCGCCAGTTCTCCTGCCCCAACTGTTATCTTTTGTTACTGCATGTTCACATTCTTCCAATCTTAAACTCTTTTTAAAAAATTAATTAATTGATTGATTTTTGGCTGCGCAGGGTCTTTGTTGCTCCGTGTGCTTTCGCTGGCTGTGACAAGCGGGGGCTGCTCTCTAGTTGCGGTGCAAGGGCTTCAGTAGTTGTGGCCCACAGGCTTTGCTGCCTGGCAGCAGGTGGGATCTTCCTGGACAAGGAATTGAACCTGTGTCCCCTGCATTGGCAGGCGGATTCTTAACCACTGGACCACCGGGGAAGTCCAGTCCTTAACTCTTGAGCAAGCCTTCTGTGACTCATGAAAGGCCTGACCGACTAAAGCTTTTCTGCAAATAAGAGGTATGCAGAGAATATGGTGGCAGAGAGGTTAGGGTGGGGCAGGTCTGTCCAGGGAAGTCTCCATAGGGCTTTGCTCGATTATAATATAGATTCTTAAAGGAAACACATTTGCCTACCATCATGCTTCAGCCCGCTGTGGAAGGGGAAGATGAGAAAAAGTAAGGCAGACAGGGGAGTGGAAGATGATCAGACATTCATCCCTGGGGAGCTAGGTTTCAGAAAGCATGAGGTGCTGAGCTTGCGCTTGAGAATAATGCATCCGCAAATCATGAGCGCTGAGCATCTTGCTCGCCTGACTCTAGATCAGCACTTCTGAGCTTCCCTTAGTATGTGTGCAGCAAGCAGGCAGGGTGAGAGACAGTGGTCTTCTGTGGATCTCGTTGCAATGGGGCAATCACCCCACGACAGAGGCTGCAAGTGTATTACTGAGAAAAGGAAGGGAGTAAAGGATAGAGATTCAGGGAACAGGAAAGGATACTGAGCCAATTTTCCTAATAGCTTCTTTTCCCCCCTCTTGTATTCTCTCTAGCAGTCTTGGTCTTCCTGATCCAATATGGACCAATCTCTCTAGCCAGATGTAGAGCTGTCATTGCGTCTTTCAACACCTCCTCTCCTGTGTTGGGTATCCTCTCACCAGATCTTATGTGCTTCCTCTTACTGGTGTATTACTAGACTATTTTGAGAGTATCCTCCACTAGCTTCCTGAACAAAAAGGTACATGGAGGTTACTTTTTGAAACTTTACAGGGCTGAAACATTTTTTAATTTCAGTATCAAATCTCACTGATAATTTGGCTGGGACTAGAACTATGCATTGAAAGTTACATTCTTACCTTTCAATATATATATGTATATATACACCAAGAGTAAACTCCTTTACAAAAGAATTCTGAAGGATTTGGAGACAGGGCAAGAGGTAAGGAACAGGAAACAATAAAACATAAAAATAAATTATGGTCTCTGGTTTCTCAACAACTGTATTGGAAAGGAGTGTTGCCTTAAACATTATGTAAGAATGTAACTTTCAATGCATAGTTCTAGTCCAGCCAAATTGTCAGTGAGATTTGATACTGAAATTAAAAAATGTTTCAGCCATGTAAAGTTTCGGCAACCCACTCCAGTGTTCTTGCCTGGAGAATCCAAGGGACGGCGGAGCCTGGTGGGCTGCCATCTATGTGGTCGCACAGAGTCGGACACGACTGAAGCGACTTAGCAGCAGCAGCATACCTTTCTATATTTATTTTGCTGTGTAATCTGAGAGCATTAATAAAAATACTTAAAGTTTTCTCTTAAATTCCTCTTTTAAAAATTCTTTATTTAGGTCTTGGTCGTTCATGTTGGAGATCTTAGTAAAATACTTAGTGATCCCAAGCTGCCCATTAATAATAAAAAATGAGGCATTAAAATATCTGATTGGCTTCCTTTCCTTTTGGCCAGAGTGGAGTAACAGGGACCAGATTTATTCTTCTACTTGAAGCAAAATTAAGCAAAAACCAGAAAGATATATAAAACAATGCTTTTTTTGACAGGTAGCACAGGACGATGGTTTCTGAGAAAGGAAAAATACATAACATAAGCCCTACAAATGTCCGTTTACTGGGTTTAGCAAGGTTGCAGAATTTAAGTTCAAGACAAAAAAAAAAGAATTGTATTTGTACATACTAGCTATACACAGAAGATGAAATTTTAAAACAATGCAATTTACAGTCAAATATGAAATATTTAGGGAAAAAAATCATCAATGGATGTGAAAGACCTGCATATTGGAAACTCAAAACACTGGTGAGAGAAATTAAAGACTTAAATAAATGGAGAAACATACTATGTGTGCTAATCAGAAGACTCAGTACTATCAAGAAGGCAATTCCTTTCAAACTGAATTATAGAGTCAATGAAATCTCAATCAAAATCCCAGCAGGTATTTTTGCAGAAATTGGCAAGTTATTTCTAAAGTTCAGATGGAAATGCAGAGACTAGGATAGCCAAAGCAATTCTGTAAAAGAAGAACAAAGTTGGAGGACTAAGGACTGGATCTCAAGCCTTATAATAAACTATAGTTATCAATACAGTGAGCTATTAAGGCAAAGATAGTCATATAGGTCAATGGAACAGTAGAGATATGGTCATACAGGACATATATGGTCAATTGATTTTTGACAATGGTGTCAAAGCAATTCAGTGAGGAATAGATTAGCCCAATTAATTATCCTGGATAAATTGGATTTTCACATGTCAAAAAAAACTTTTACCCTCACCTAATACCTTTAATAAAAATCTACTAAAAATTAACCTAATGTAGAGTTAAAATAATGAAGTTTCTATAAGAAAGCATAAGAGAAACTTAATAACCTTGCATAGACAAAGATTTCATAAGGGACAAAAAATATGAATTATAAGAGAAAAATCTGTTAAATTGGATTTCATCTAAATTAATGACTTTCGCTCTTTAAAAGATGCTGTTAAGAAAATGAAAAACAAGCTATAGAGTAAAAGATAATATTCAGAAAATACGTATCTGACAGAGGATTTGTATCTAGAATAGATTAAGAATTCTCACAATTCAATAACACGAGACAAACAACCCAGTTAAAAAATGGGCAAAATATTTGAACAGACTCTTAACAAAATAAGATATACAGATGGCAAATAAGTACATAAAAAGATGCTCAACACTATTCATCATTATGAAAACACAAATTAACACCACAAAGAAATACCATTACATACCCACTAGAATGGCTTGAAGTATAAAGACCATCATACCAAATGTTGCAAGGATATAGAGCAACTGGAATTCTCAAACAATGTTGGAAGGAATATAAAACGAAATAATCATTTTGAAAAACAGTTTGACAGTCTCTTAAAAAGTTAAACATACATCTATGTTATGACCCAGCCATTTCAGTCCTGATATTTATTCAAAAGAAATAAATGTATATATTCACACAAAGGCTTGAACACGAATGTTCACAGCACTTTATGTTTAATATTCCGAATGTCCATCAATCAGTGAATGGCTGAACAAACTGTGGTATATCCATAAAACAGAACACTACCCAGCTATACAATAGTGAATTATTAATATATGCAGCAACATGGCCACATCTCCAAATTATTATGGTGGATAAAAGGGAGTCAAAAGATACATGCTATGTGATTCCACATATATGAAAGTGTAGAAAGTGCAAATTAATCTGTAGGTCAGAAAGCAGACTAATTTTGCCTGGGCAGAGAAAAGGTGGGTCAGAGAGGATCAGATCACCAAAGCACAAGAGGAAACATTTTAGGATGACTGAAAGGTTTATTATCTTGGTTTTACAAGTGCAGACATTGAGGAAAAATACAATTGTACATTTAAATAAATGCAATGTATCATATGTTAATATGGGCTTCCCAGGTAGCTCAGCTGGTAAAGAATCTGCCTGCAATGTAGAAGACCTTGGTTTGACTCCTGGGTCAGGAAATTCTCCTGGAGATGAACAGACTACCCAACCCACCACTCTAGGATTCTTGGGCTTCCCTGGTGGCTCAGATGGCAAAGAATCCACCTGCAATGCAGGAGAGTTGAGTTCGATCTCTGGGTTGGGAAGATCCCTTGAGGAGGGCATGGCAACCCACTCCAGTATTCTTGCCTGGAGAATCCCCATGGACAGAGGAACCTGGCGGGCTATAGTCCATGGGGTCACAAAGAGTCGGACACGGCTGAATGACTAAGCACACACACGTCATATGTTAATATACCTTAATAAAACTTGGGAAGGAATTCCCTGGCAATTCAGTGGTTAGGACTCTGCACTTTAACTGCCAGGGGCCTGGGTTCAGTCCTTGTGGGGAGAGAACTACAAGCCCACAAAGCACGTCGCTCGGCCAAAAAAATTAAGTAAAATGATTGGTTTCTTAGTGTGTGCAGATTAATTCAAAAGCTCATGTGATGGAACTTCCCTGGTGGTCCCGTGGCTAAGACTCTGAGCTTCCAATGCAGGAGCCTGGGTTCAATCCCTGGTCGGGGGGTTGGAGGAACTAGATCCCATATGGGGCAACTAAAATTTCGAATGTAGCAATGAAGTTTGAAGATCCCAAGTGCCAAAACTAAGACCATGGCACAGCCAAATAAATCAATAAAAATACTTTAAAAACTAAAAAGCTCAAGTGTTAAATGGTCTCTGGAATTTTCCCTCCCAGAGAGAAATATTCACTGTTACTTGCATTCAATTTATCAATAATCTCAAGTTTATTAATATTTCAGTAATTAGGGTTCCTTTAAGTGTGTGTGTACTACTTACATAACTAATAAAAGTTATTATTTTGCAAATGAACTGTCTTCAAGAATTCAAACACCAGTCGCAAATTTAGTCAATTAAATTCTTTGCAAATCTAATGCCTTGGATTCCTTTAAATGCAGCAGTTGGTTGGGAAGATCCCCTGGAGAAGGAAAGGCTACCCACTCCAGCATTCTGGCCTGGAGAATTCCATGGACTGTATAGTCCATGGGGTTGCAAAGAGTCGAAGACGACTGAGCAACTTTCACTTTCACCTTAAAGGCAAGGAAAATATTTACATAATAGTTCAATAATTACAAAATGATCAGCATACTCAAAAACATGGTGAAGGAATAAGTACTGTTTTGTCACAGGACCTAGCAGTAAGGGACTGGGGATACGCGAAACAGTGGCCAACATTCAATGCACGATCCCTGGGTTGTTGGCCACAGCAGAACAGGCTAGTCAGAGTAGGGAAAGCGGGGAATGGACACTCCAGGGAGAAGCTGGGGGAGGGCCGTCTCAGCATAAGCTGTGGTCTCTGCTCGGGAAATAGGTTTCCCCAAAAGCATGAGTGGGAATTCACCTTCTGCTCCAGCAGGATCTTGGCAGTGTCTGTCTGGGATGGGTCTCAACATCATGACGTCAGTCCTTCAGCAAGGAGCCTTCAAGTCACCAGGTCTAGTAGTCTCCTTTCAAGAAGTAACTGTCATCTCAAGAGAGGGGACCCTGACCCTATCAGTTGCTCCTTCTGTTCCAGTAACATACATTGCCCATCAAGTCCAGTTCAGTCACTCAGTCGTGTCCAACTCTTTGCGACCCCATGGATGGCAGCACGCCAGGCTCCCCTGTCCATCACCAACTCCCGGAGCTTGCTCAAACTCATGTCCATCGAGTTGGTGATGCCATCTCATCCTCTGTTGTCCCCTTCTCCTCCTGCCTTCAATGATTAGTTTATCAAAACTAATAATTATATTATTATTATTTTGGCTATGCCACACGGCTCATGGGATTATTTTAGGTTCCCTACCAGGGATCGAACCCAGGCCCTTGGCAGCGAGAGTACCAAATCCTAACCACTGGACCACTTGGGGAATCCCTCACCACAGTTTTTAAAAATACATAAAATCTATAAAACCTAAGGCTTTTCTTTTTCATTAACACTTAAAAAAATGACAACAACAAGAAGTATCAGGAGGTCTGTTCTCTGATGATTTTTCCTTTTTTTTAGGAAGGAAGGCTTCTACCTCCTGCCTGACTGGTACCCAGTTCCTAGCATTCCAGGAGCAGGGCAATGTCCATGGGGTTTCACCACTCCACGTGCAGGCTTCCCATGATCCCCCTCCTTTTAATACAGATCTTCACTCTTGCCTTCTGCAGAGCCTACTGTCCTTTGATCCAGAGCTTCTCTTCGTTCAGTTTCTCTAGGGAATAGGTCTTATCTCCGTAAGGGAGAGAGGGGGCAAGGCTAGGTGCTGGCAGGATGGGTGTAGGAGACAATCTGCAGAGGTGACCCCCTGGATTAGCAACATGTTTTTAACAGATCTCAAGGATTTCAGCCTTTTCATCATCCCATCCATGACCTGATGCCTTTTAGGCAAATCCTTCACCTATCGTGGGTAAATATGGCCAACACTGTCAGATACATACTCGATACCTAGTACATCCTTTGTTCTTCACTTGTAGGGCATCAGTTACCTTTAAGACAACCAGGTGCCCAGTGACAGATGAGGTATGCACTGTTCCAGCCTTCCTTGTAGCCACAGAGACCAATTATTATCCTTTTTTTGGTAGGCAGCAGTTTGCTGGAGAGATGTTAAAAATGTGTGTTTTTCCAATAAGAAGGGATGGATGTGACTGTCATGAGGCTTCTCTACCCATTTTTTCTTTGATGCAAACATGATCCCTGGAACTGCAAAGATCAGCTTATGGCCATTCAGCAAACAAAAGTCACCCAGCTAAGGACTGCCAAGCAGAAAGACAGAGCCCAGCATAGAAAACTAGCGGAACCAATTCTGGAAACCACTTTCCTCTGGACCTCTTCTGAGATGAGAAAAATAAACCCTGGATATTGAAGCCTCTGCTTCGTGTATACTCCATTATGTGCAGCTGAACACAGCCCTAACTGATGTCTCTTTCCCCAGACACTTAGATGGGACCTTTTCTCCATGCAGCTGAGTCAGTCTCCATTCTTCCATCTATTTTCTAGCTTCCAAAATGGGGCTGAACTCTTTCCTCATTTGCTATCTTTCTATTCTTAAAATATATATAGTAAGTCCCCTATATATGAACAAGTTTCATTCCAAGAGTGAGTTCATAAGTCCAATTTGTTCACAAGTCCAACAAAATTATTCTCAGTTCAGTTCCGTTGCTAAGTCCTGTCCAACTCTTTGCAACCCCATGGACTGCAGCACGCCAGGTTTCCCTGTCCATCACCAAATCCTGAGGCTGGCTCAAACTCATGTCCATTAAGTTGGTGATGCCATCCAACCAATCTCATCTTCTGTTGTCCCCTTCTCCTCCTGCCTTCAATCTTTCCCAGCATCAGGGTCTTCTCCAATGAGCTGGTTCTTCACATCAGGTGGCCAGAGTACTGTAGCTTCAGCTTCTGCGTCAGTCCTTCCAATGAATATTCAGGACTGAGTTCCTTTAGGATGGACTGGTTGTATCTCCTTGTAGCCCAAGGGACTCTCAAGAGTCTTCTCCAATACCACAGTTCAAAAGCATCAATTCTTCAGCACTCAGCTTTCTTTATGATCCAACTCTCACATTCATGACTACTAGAAAAACCATAGCTTTGACTAGAAGGACTTTTGTTGCCAAAGTAATGTCTCTGCTTTTTAATATGCTGTCTAGGTTCAGTTCAGTTCAGTTCAGTTCAGTTCAGTCGCTCAGTCGTGTCCGACTCTTTGTGACCCCATGAATCACAGCACGCCAGGCCTCCCTGTTCATCACCATCTCCCGGAGTTCACTCAGACTCACGTCCATCGAGTCCGTGATGCCATCCAACCATCTCATCCTCGGTCGTCCCTTTCTCCTCCTGCCCCCAATCCCTCCCAGCATCACAGTCTTTTCCAATGAGTCAACTCTTCACATGAAGTGGCCAAAGTACTGGAGTTTCAGCTTCAGCATCATTCCTTCCAAAGAAATCCCAGGGTTAATCTCCTTCAGAATGGACTGGTTGGATCTCCTTGCAGTCCAAAGGACTCTCAAGAGTCTTCTCCAACACCACAGTTCAAAAGCATCAATTCTTCGGTGCTCAGCCTTCTTCACAGTCCAACTCTCACATCCATACATGAACACTGGAAAAACCATAGCCTTGACTAGACGGACCTTAGTTGGCAAAGTAATGTCTCTGCTTTTGAATATGCTATCTAGGTTGGTCATAACTTTTCTTCCAAGGAGTAAGCGTCTTTTAATTTCATGGCTGCAGTCACCATCTGCAGCGATTTTGGAGCCCAAAAAAATAAAGTCTGACACTGTTTCCACTGTTTCCCTGTCTATTTCCCATGAAGTGATGGGACCGGATACCATGATCTTCGTTTTCTGAATGTTGAGCTTTAAGCCAACTTTTTCACTCTCCTCTTTCACTTTCATCAAGAGGCTTTTTAGCTCCTCTTCACTTTCTGTCATAAGGGTGGTGTCATCTGCGTATCTGAGGTTATTGATATTTCTCCCGGCAATCTTGATTCCAGCTTGTGTTTCTTCCAGTCCAGCGTTTCTCATGATGTACTCTGCATAGAAGTTAAATAAGCAGGGTGTCAATATACAGCCTTGACGTACACCTTTTCCTATTTGGAACAAGTCTGTTGTTCCATGTCCAGTTCTAACTGTTGCTCATCAAGAGGCTCTTCAGTTCTTCTTCACTTTCTGCCATAAAGGTGGTGGTGTCTGCATATATGAGGTTACTGACATTTCCTGACAATCTTAATTCCATCTTGCGCTTCATCCAGCCTGGCATTTTGCATGAAGTACTCTGTATATAAGTGAGATAAGCAGGGTGACAATACACAGCTTTGATGTAATCCTTTCCCTATTTGGAACCAGTCTGGTGTTCCATGTCCAGTTCTAGCTGTTGCTTCTTGACCTGCATACAGATTTCTCAGGAGGCAGGTAAGGTGGTCTGGTATTCCCATCTCCTTAAGAATTTTCCACAGTTTGTTGTGATCCACAGTCAAAGGCTTTGGTGTAGCCAGTGAAGCAGAAGTAGATGTTTTTCTGGAACTCTCTTGCTTTTTTGATGATCCAACAGGTGTTGGCAATTTGATCTTTGGTTCCTCAGCCTTTTCTAAATCCAGCTTGAACATTTGGAAGTTCTTAGTTCACGTACTGTTGAAGCCTGGCTTGGAGAATTTTGAGCATTACTTTGCTAGCGTGTGAGATGAGTGCAATTGTGCGGTAGTTTGAGCATTCTTTGGCACTGCCTTTCTTTGGGATTGGAATGAAAACTGACCTTTTCCAGTTCTGTGGCCACTGCTGAGTTTTCCAAATTTGCTGGCGTATTAAGTGTGGCACTTTCACAGCATCGTCTTTTAGGATTTGAAATAACTCAGCTGGAATTCCATCATCTCCGCTAACTTTGTTCATACTGATGCTTCCTAAGGCCCACTTGACTATGAATTCCAGGACATCTGACTCTAGGTGAGTGATAACACCATCGTGGTTGTTTCGGTCATGAAGATCTTTTTTGTACAGTTCTTCTGTATATTCTTGCCGTCTCTTCTTAATAGGTATGACCTAAATCAAATCCCTTACAATTATATAGTGAGAATGACAAATATATTCAGGGGATTATATCTGATAGAGTGCCTGAAGAATTATGGACAAAGATTTGTGACATTGTGCACAGGAGATGATCAAGATCATCCCCAAGAAAAACAAATACAAAAAGACAAAATGGTTGTCTGAGGAGGCCTTACAAATAGCTGAGAAAAGAAGAGAAGCTCAAGGCAAAGGAGAAAAGCAAACACATGTCCATCTGAAGGCAGAGTTCCGAAGAACAGCAAGGAGAGATAAGAAAACCTTCCTAAGAGATCAATGCAACAACAACAACAACAAAATATAGAGAAAAAATAATAGAATGGGGAAATACTAGAGACCTTTTCAAGAAAATCAGAGATACCAAGGGAACATTTCATGCAAAGTGAAAGTTGCTCAGTCGTGTCTGACTCTTTGCAACCCCATAGACTATATTGTCCATGGAATTCTCCAGGCCAGAATACCGGAGTGGGTAGCCTTTCCCTTCTTCAGGGAATCTTCCCAACCCAGGGATCAAACCCAGGTCTCCTGCATTGCGGGCAGATTCTTTACCAGCTGAGCCACAAGGGAAGCCCAAGAATACTGGAGTAGGTAGCCTATCCCTTCTCCAGCGGATCTTCCCAACCCAGGAATTGAACTGGGGTCTCCTGCATTGCAGGTGGATTCTTTACCATGCACAATAAGGACAGAAAGAGTATGGACCTAACGGAAGCAGAAGATATTAAGAAAAGTTAGCTTAGGTACCCAACTAACACAACCGGTTATATGGTACTATACTGTAATAGGTTTATAATACTTTTCACACGAATAATACATGAAAAGCAAACACAAAAAATAAAATATTTTTTAATCTTATAGTACAGAGCCTTGAAAAGTATAGCAGTCCAATACAACAGCTGGCATAGAGGAGCTGGTATCAAGTGACCAGGCAAGAAGAGTTACTGACTGGAGGAGGGAGAGGAGGTGGGTGAAGGCAGAGCTGGAGGGTCATCAGCAATAGGAGATGGAGGGCAAGCTGCAATTTTGCTCACACCTGACACTGATGGCACAGATTCTGGTTCCCTGCTGGACCGATATGCATGTCAGCATCTCTGCAAGTTTGCAACTTGAAGGTTCGTATGTGGGGAACTTACTGTATCCATACAGGTAGCATCCTTTTCATGGAAATTTGAGAGAAGATGAAATAGGAAATAAATCTGTAGTTAACACTTTCAGTGTCTGACTAGAAGTTCTGTATTTCCTTGCTCTTACTCATCCCCACCTGGTCCACATTCTAGTTTGAGAAATCATTCTAAATTGCAAGTCTTATCACAGTGTTAATCTGCTGAAATCTATTTCCTTTTGTTACATAATAGGAACAATGAGTTGCCCCAAGACTTGAAAGTAAAAGCTAAACTCCCAGCAGAATGGGTGCGATTAGTTATTTTTTTGCAAGATCCTTCTATATTGCCACGGGAGGAAGTACGAGCCCATAGTCCACCATTCCCACCCAGGGAAAATCACAGGCTATTAATACCTGATGCATATTGTATCCATGGATGCAGTGCAGATGAAAAGGCAATTAAGAACCACTATTTTATTTATTTTTTTTAATTTATTTTAATTGGAGGCTAATTACTTTACAATACTGTATTGGTTTTGCCATACATCAACATGAATCCACCACAGGTGTACACGTGTTCCCAAATCCTGAACCCCCCTCCCACCTCCCTCCCTACACCACTATTTTAAAAGATACTGTGCCAAAGAGACAGGAGTGGAGCCAAATAGAGATGCGATAAGTGAAATGTGAAGTCAGTAATGAGCTTGTTATTTCTGCCTGACATAAACTAGCTGGACAGAATGGGGTTTCTCGTTAGGGAGGAGTGAGAGATAACAAAAGTGATTGTGTGTCCACTGTGATGGGCACCCACAGATGGCCTTCAGCTAACCAGCCCTTTCAAGGGATTACCTGAGCTTTGTAGACAAAAACCCTGCTGCTTCCTGCGGCGGTTCAGTTCAGTTCAGTTGTCAGTCACGTCTGACCCTTGGCGACCCCATGGAGTGAAGCACGCCAGGCCTCCCTGTCCATCACCATCTCCTGGAGCTTGCCCAAACTCATGTCCATTGAGTCGGTGATGTCATCCAACCATCTCATCCTCTGTCGTCCCCTTCTCCTCCTGCCTTCAATCTTTCCCAGCATCAGGGTCTTTTCCAATGAGTCAGTTCTTCATATCAGGTGGCCAAAGTATTGGAATTTCAGCTTCAGCATCAGTCCTTCCAATGAATATTCAGGACTGATCTCCTTGCAGTCCAAGGGACTCTCAAGAGTCTTCTCCAACACCATAGTTCAAAAGCATCAATTCTTCGGTGCTCAGCTTTTTTATAGTCCAACTCTCACATTCATATATGACTACTGGAAAAACTATAGTTTTGACTAGTCAAAGCTTCCTGGGGCAGCCCACATCCAATAACTGATTGCCTGAGGGTATCCAAGTCAACCTGGGCCACTGTAACAAATGCCACAGACAGGGTAGCTTCAACAACAGACTTTCATCTTCTTGCTGTTTGGGAACAGAAGCCCAAGATTAGGCTGCTAGCACGGTCAGGTTCTTGGTGAATGCTCTCTTCCAGATTTGCAGATGGCTGCCTTCTCAGTGTATCTTCACACAGCAGGGAGAGAAAAAGCTCCAGTCTTTCTTTCTCTTATAAGGACCCACTAATCCCATCACAGGGCACCCTTATAACCACATTTCAACCTAATCACCTTCCAAAGGCTTCACCTCCAAATTCCATCACATAGGGGTTAGGTGTTTGACAATGAATTTGGGAAGGATACAAACATTCAGTTCACAATAGAGGGGAAAGAAGGCCTGGCTGTATTAGCCCTATCTGGGATGATCCTGAAGGGTCATTCTAGCTTCAAAGCTAATACGGGTTTATGCAAAAGCTACTGTCCCCTGAAATAGTAACTTTCACCTGTTACTATTGTAAAACTTTTCAATTTACAAGTAGGTTTTTTTTTTTCTTTGCAAGTAGCTTTTGACCACATGCTCTCATTACCCTCTCTAATCCCCATAAACAACATTGTGAAGGATCACTATTTTTCTGCTTTGAGGATAAGGTAACTGAGGGTCAGAGAGGGTACTTTCCCAGGGCCATATGGCTTATTAAAAACAAGGTGGTGGTGGGGATTTCCCTGGTGGTCCAGCGGCTAAGACTCCATGCTCTCAATGCAGGTAGCCCTGGGTTCGATCTCTGGTCAGGAAACTAGATCTCACAGGCCACAACTAAGAGTCCGCATACCGCAGCTGAAAATCTCGCATGCCGAAACTAAGACCTGCTGCAGCCAAATTAAAAACAAAAACAAAAAAACTAGGTTGGAAGTGACATATAAGGAAGGTGAGTACTTCTGAAAACAAAGAAAGAAAAACACAAAGGAAAATGAAATGAAAACGAAAGAAATGAAGATGAAAAACAAACCAGGAAGGAAATAGCAACCCACTCCAGTATTCTTGCCTGGAAAATCCCCTGGACAGAGAAGCCTGGCGGGGTACAATGGGGTCTCAAAGAGTCGGATACAGCTAAGCAACTGAGGACACATACCATAGGCAGCATCGGAGAATTTGGCACCCACAGCCAGACAACTCATGCTTCTATTTTCTATAGCAAGGCTGCACTGTCATTTCTGAGAGTGTTCTCATTTATATGCCAACATGTTCACAAGTTAGATTCCAAGGCCAGAGGCACTCAAAACATCCAAGAGACCTATAGAATTTTAAAGTGTTGTCTGCCCTAATGAGTTTTCAGGGTTTTTTCCTCTGGGAAAGTAACAAGCAAAGCTGCTGTAATTCTTTCCCAAGCAATATGGCACCTAGGACACAGAGATGCCAATAGTCTCCTTAGCAACCACCCAAAACTGAGTTGCTAGAAGATAAAATCCTGGTCTCTATTCGTGCAGCAGATCACATGGGGTCAAGGTACTGTTTATCTCTCGAGCAGAAACCACAAGTCACTGAGATTTTAATTGCATCCTTCAGATCAGTAAGAAAAGAAATAAACCAGAGAAATGAGGGCAGCCACTAACAAGCATGCAGTGAGCGTAAAACCTTGCACTCGCTTCTTTGAAGCATGTGCTTTTGCAAAGCGCGCTTCAGAAGCCACTGCTTACACACACACACACACACACACACACACACACACAGTCTTAGGGCTTCGGACATTGCCTCCTCTTCATTATAATTCTAAAGCCACAATCCAAGCTTATTAGGTGAATGTTTGCTTTGGGAAGACTTTTCAGTTACATAGTCATATGGCTTGCTTCATCCAGCATTGCTTTTAAGAGTCCTGCTTCCTCAAAAGCCATAATATTGAGCAATCTTGGAGCCAAGGGATGTCTTATAAATCAATGCTATTCCTTTTCATTAAAATAGGCTTGCTGAGGTAGCAGGTGGTGACTGAGCTTGTAACCAACTGCCGAGTCCTTGATAGATGGGGATTTAAATTACATTTTCTGTTGTCTTTCTGAACTCTATTTCATGTTTTCATTCACTGGTATGTTCTTGGTAAAGTATATGTCAGGTGCTCATTAAGATTTAAAAGGATTGATACCCAGTGGTTTAATTAGTTTAACAAAAAATTTCCCCCAACAAATATGACCCATATTATTTAATCACATGTGTGTAGATTTACAGGACTGGAGATGTTACAGGCGAAAAGCAGCCTGCTTGTCATATGCATAAACAGAGGAATCTTATTTGCAAGGGTTAAAAAAGGAGCAACCTTATAAAATTGACAAAGGATTTCGTCTTAAAAATCAATTTTTCTTTCAACCTTTGAAAAGAGTCATTTTGGAAATCTGACCTCTGAGAGAAAGGAAATGACATTTTAAAATAATAGCTTTAGCTTTTGCTTTACTGGCTGCTAAAATGAAGGAATCAGACCAAAGGCAGGCAGCCTGGGGCACCTGGGACCAGTAAATAGAAACGGAGGTTAGTCCTTGCGCTGTACCTCTTTTTTTCATACTTTCTTTTACTTTTTTTCTTTTCTTTTATTCTCCTCCTTACTTTGTTTTTTACTGCCTAAAGGCCTATTCATGAAATTTTAAAGACAGAAATGTTTCTAGTCCTGTGGTTAGTTTTTAAGGAGCAAGTTTTGGCTTTGTTGGCATAGATGAGTCTCTGCCACTTTCTCTAGCCCTGTGGCTTACTGTTAGAGATACAACTTTGCAAGACACGACAATGGATGCCTGGCAAGCTATCAGAATCTCACTGTTTCTGAAGTACTGTGAACTTGCCCAATGATTTGTGAAGCAGTTTTGAAAGTGGAGTCAGAGGACCTTGGAATCCTTAAGGAGGCAATTTGTCGCAAGCTGTCAGCGGCAGTGGTGGGTGTTTTATTCTACTCTGATTTTAGAGAAATAGAGTTCTGATCTTAAAGGAATCTCTACACATGCCCTACCCCACTTTCTCTAGCACCTGCTTTTTCTCTTTGGAGTTTCATGATGCTCTCATCATGTAATGGTGGGAGAAAAGGCAGAGAAAAGTAATTCTACCTGTCAAAGAATTAGCTTTAAAAAATGCAAAATTTGAGAGCTAGAAGAGAATTGAAAGTTTCTGACTTGCCTTGTTCACTGCTCTATCCCTGATGCAATGAATATTCAAGAAATATTTGTCAAACAAATGAATGTATGAATTAACCACCCCCATTCCACCTCCATTCTCAAAGTTTCAAGTGCATATGAACCACCCGGGGATGTTTAAAATGCAGATTCTGATTCAGCAGGTCTAGGGTAGGGCTTTTAATTCTGCATTGCTTACAGAGCTCTAGATGTGATATTGTCAGTCTGGGGAACACACTTTGAATATCAAGGTTCTAAACCATAAGTCTCAGGCTTTCTTGGTGGTTCAGAGGATAAACAATCTGCCTGCAATGTGGGAGACCCAGGTTCGATCCCCGGGTTGAGAAGATCCCCTGAAGAAGAGAAAGGCTTCCCACTCCAGTAATCCTGCCTGGAGAATTCCATGGACAGAGGAGCCTGGTCCTATAATCTGTGGAGTTGCAGAGTTGGACATGGCTGAGGGACTAACACACACAAACCATAAATCTCAAACTTCCCATTAGTGTTTTCATCTTAAAATATACACAACTGACCTTTCCTACAGGGGCGGCTATTTCGTTTTATTCGTTAGAGATTTTTTAATTGGATTGTGTTATAATTATTGTATTTACAAATGAGCATTTGGGGACTGCCTGCATGCTCAGTTGCTCAGTCATGTCCGACTCCTTGTGACCCCGTGGACTGTAGCCCACCAGGCTCCTCTGTCCATAGGATTCTCTAGGCAAGAATACTGGAGTGAGTTGCCATGCCCTCCTCCAGGGGATCTTCCCGACCCAGGGATTGAACTTGCGTCACTTATGTCTCCTGCATTGGCAGGCGAGTTCTTTACCACTAGCGCCATCTGGGAACCCCTTGCAGGCTGTATGTATGCTAGATAAACTGATTCAGCTAGTTGCTGAGAGAGGAACAGGTGGAAAACTAGCCTTGGTATCCTAGGAATGGAAATCATATAATTTCACTCTCATCACGTTCTCTTTGAAGTGAGTCATTATACAAGCGGAACAGGTCCTAGGCTTCACATTCACATTTTGAAGGAAGGAGCATCAAAGAATTGGGATGTAGTTTACCTTATTGTTGTTTTAATACTATTTTATTGAAATTTAGTTGATTTACAATGTTAATTTCTGTTGTACAGAAAAGTGATTCACTGTATATATATACAGTCTTTCAAAATATTTTAATACCTTAAATACTTATAATATCTTTAAAATATTATAAATTAAGATAATATTAAACAAAATACTCATAACATTCCAACATTCTTTTCCATTATGGTTTATCTTGGGATATTGAATATAGTTCTCTGTGCTATATGGTGGGACCTTGCTGTTTATCTGTTCTCTGTACAGAAGTTTAAATCTGCTAACCCCAACCTCCCACGCTGTCCCTTCCCCAGCACCTTCCCCCGTGGCAACCACCAGTCTCTTCTCTATGTCTGTGAGTCTATTTCTGTTTTGTAGATATGTTCGTTGTGACATATTTTAGATTCCACATGTGTGATATCATTTGGTATGTGTCTTTCTCTTTCTGACTTACTTCATTTAGTATCATAATCTCTAGTCGCATCCATGTTGCAGCAAATGGCATTATTTTGTCCTTTTTTATGGCTGAGTAGTATTCCACTGTACTTACGTACCACATCTTCATCCATTCATCTGTCGGTGGGCATCTAGGTTGCTTCCGTGTTTCAACTATGGTGAATGATGCTGCTATGAACATAAGGGTGCATGTTTCTTGTTGAATTAGAGTTTTGTCCAGGTATATGCCTCAGACTGGGATTACTGGATCATATGGTAATTCTACTTTTAGTTTCTGAAGAATCTCGATACTCTTTTCCACGGTGGCTGCACCGATTTACACCCCAACCAACAGTGTAGGAAGGTTTCCTTTCTCCACACCCTCTCCAGCATTTGTTATCTGTAGACTTTATAATGATGGCCATTCTGACAGCTGTAAGGTGGTACCTCACTGTCGTTTTGATTTGCATAATAATTAGTGATGGTGAACATCTTTTTATGTGCTTTTTGGCCAAGTGCATTTCTTCTTTGTAGAAATGTCTATTTAGTTCTTCTGCCCATTTTTCGATCAGGTTGTTTGCTTTTTGTTGTTGAGTTCTATGAGCTGTTTGTATATTTTGGAAATCAAGCACTTGTCAGTTGCATCATTTGCAAATATTTTCTCCTATTCTGTAGGTTGTCTTTTAGTTTTGTTTATGGTTTCCTTTGCAGTGCAAAAGCTTGTAAGTTTGATTAGGTTGGGATATATTCTAAAACCACTATGGAGTCATAGCCAAAGGCAGCAACAGGAGTTGCTCATGAAGATAGGCAGTAACTCACATCCAAAAGTTTGTTCTGGCATTCTCTCAATAGGAGTATTATAGTTTTCCTTTTTCTTCCCTAGTGGAATTTAAATAGCACATAGAAAGTTCAGCTAAATTCAACATAGTAACATAGCAGCTGCAACATATTTGCCCTAGTCTGCCTCGTCGCACAAGAAGATATTAGTTAAATCCGCCTGAATATGGAGAGGACTTTTTACCTCAGCATTTGTCTCTCTACCACCTGTCAACATCATCTCTAGAGGCAATACAGAAAATCAGAACTGTGAAGCACACTTTGTAAATCATCAGTGACCCAAGAAAAGAGAGACGAAGAAGGAGAGAGGAACCGAGAGAGAGAAAGAGAGAGATGTTTTAGTCACTGAGGGAAGAAATTCTTGGAAAGACTCCTCAGAGTAAATGAATAATCTGAGTCTAAAGAGTCACAGTGATTATTTCATTTAGAAGATGATAGAAGAGAAAAAGTCCATTGAAAAACAATCTGCATTAGAGTTAAGTGAAAAATGCTCAATTATAACTCTTGTAAGACTGATGGTCAATTCTTCTTCTGGGTTCTTAGTGACTGTCAGAGTCATGATTTACAAAGAGCGTGTTTGACCCCAGGGAAAGCAATTAACATCCCTTTCACAGCAAAGCATTCACGACTTAAGGTCTCTGCAAGCTGGAAGTAAAAGAATCAATGCAATAAAGTCAATTTAAAAGTGTGATTTACGTAATGCTCTCTGGATTCAGGAAACAGGCAAATTCTGATTATTTTTATTAATGAGGGCTACATAGGAACAAAAGGATATAGAATAATAAGTAATTGCTAAGGGCTTTCTGTCCTGCTAGAGTTGAATCTGCACCTTGAAGCCAGAAAAATAAACAGCAAAGGAGCAGAAACATCACTAACTACTGACTCCTCTCAGGAGTCATTCCATCTTGATCAGTGTTGTCTTCCCAGAGGACAGTAAACAAATAACTTGTTTATTGGTTCCAAGGCATTGCAGGGATGTGCCCACATGGGGCAGCTACTTCCAGAACCGACTTGCTACCCAGCCTAGTTTACCCCCACGCAGAACCAAACTTTAGTGTAAATTGAATAGCATTACTTGGCACTTGATTCTCTTAGTTTAGCAAAGACAGTGCCTTTCTTTCTGGATGTTTGAGAGGCAAATGCTGTAGAAATCCATTATGTGGGGGGAACAAAAACCATTTGGCAATCAACCAGTAGCAAGTTTGGGAGCTCCAGTTTTAACAGACTCTTCTTGATAGGTGATCAAAGGACGCTGTGGGAAAAATAAAACAGAAAAGGCTATAACTTTGGGGTTAAAAGGGAAAGAGGATGCAAGCCTGGGTGTCAGAGAACTGCAGGGGCATTGAGAGCCCAAGTCCCTGGAGTACTTCTCCAGCGCTCGGGATGTATTTTGGAATCCAAGTACTCATTGGTCAACTGCCCCACCTTCACATGATGAAAACCTTACACCTCCTTCACTCAGGTCTGTGCCAGAGTCCAGTTTTTACCTTCTGTCTCATGGGAATGATGTTGGGAAAGTTTTTTCAAAGAAGGAATGATAGAATTTGATTATAACCATTTTGCAATCCCTAATGAATCACTGGGCTTCCCTGGTAGCTCAGTCGGTAAAGTTTGACCTGCAATGCAGGGGACCCTGGTTCAATTCCTGGGTTGGGAAGATCCCCTGGAGGAGGGCATGGCAACCCACTCTAGTATTCTTGCCTGGAGAATCCCATGGACAGAGGAGCCTGATGGGCTACAGTCCATAGGGTCACAAAGAATTGTACTTGACTGAGCAGCTAAGCACAGCACAATGAATTACTGGCTGTAAGCAATACTCGTCAATGGCTGCCAATATCACAAAAGAAAGAAAGCTAGACGTGATCTATATCTTACTGGTAGTGCATAAGAGCGCATAGTAAGGAAGTTATGTTCACCTCCACCAAAATTAAGCCCGAGTCTGACCACACCTCAAGATCTAACTAGCACTTTGTAGAAAATAAAAGGGAAGGAGAAACATCATAAATGATACCCTGAAGACACAATGAGTAAAATGCAGAATGTAGCAAAATGTATACTTGGAGACTTCCCTGGTGGTCCAGTGGTTAAGAATCCACCTTACCACTCCCTGGTGGCTCAGAGGTTAAAGCGTCTGCCTGGAATGCGGGAGACCCGGGTTCGATCCCTGGGTCAGGAAGATCCCCTGGAGAAGGAAATGGTAACCCACTCCAGTACTCTTGCCTGGAGAATCCCATGGTGGGAGAAGCCTAGTAGGCTGCAGTCCATGGGGTCGCAAAGAGTCGGACACGACTGAGCAACTTCACTTTTGTAGGCTGCAGTCCATGGGGTTGCAAAGAGTCGGACATGACTGAGCAACTTCACTTTTGCAGTGCAGAAGATGTGGGTTTGATCACTGGTTGCAGAAATCAGATCCCACTTGCTACGAGGCAACTAAACCCGTGACCACAAAAGATCTTGCATGACTCAGAGAATTCCTTGTGTGCTACAACTAAGTACCAATGCAGCCAAATGATTTTTTTTAAAAGAAAAGTGTATAAAGAACTATATCTAAGAAACGAATCTAATTTCTTTAACAATGAGACAGAGGTAGAGAATGAGAAGGAAGAGACATTTCAACCAATCACAGTGTATGGTTCTCATTTGGATCCCAATTCAGACGATAAACATTTTCGTCTTTAAGTGTTTTTTAAAACTGTGGCAAAATATACAGAATATTTATTCTTTCAAACATTGTATGTAATTTTATTGATATTTGGGCCACATCAGATCCTAGTTGCAGCAGTGGGTTCTTAGTTCCCTGACCAGGGATCAGATATGCACCCCCTGCATTGGAAGTGCAGATTCTTAACCACTGGAGCACCAGGAAAGTCCTAGAATCTTTACTCTTAACCATGTTAAAGTGGACCACTCAGCGGCAGTAAGGCCATTCACATTTTTGTGCAACCATCGCCATCATCCTGCTCCAGTATCCTCTCATCTTGCAAACTGAAACTCCACACTCATTAAACAACTCTCATCCCCCCTGCCTCCTAACCCACTATTCTACCGCTTTTTCTACTATGTTTTTGTGAATTGGACTAGTCTGGATACCTCACGTCAGTGGAATCACACATATTTCTCTTTTTCTGACTGTCTTATTTCACTCGGCATAGCGTCATCAAAGTTCATCCATACTGCGGCATGTGAAAGAATTTCATTCCTCTTTTAAGGCTGAATAATACCACATTGTAAATATAGACCACATTTTGTCTATTCATTCATCCCTTCTTGGACACATGGGTTGCTTCCACCTCTCGGCTCTTGTAAATAATGCTGCTGTGAAAAAAAATATTTTGAATCTCTGACCAAAGTGATGTATAATTCTTTGCCCCTTTCCCTTCTTCTTGCTGGTTGGAAGATGCAGACTTTGTGGTCCATGATGTAGATAAGGACAACATCCCAGAGATGGTGAAATAAGATGGAAGAACCCTAGGTCTCCAGCAAGTATATGGAGCAGTTGTTGTTCAGTCACTAAGTCATTTCAGACTCTTTGAGATCCATGGACTGTGGCACGCCAGGCTTCCCTGTCCTTCACTATCTCCTGGAGCTTGCTCAAACTCATTTCCATTGAGTCGGTGATGTCATCCAACTATCTCATCCTCTGTTGCCCTCTTCTGCCCTCAATCTTTCCCAGCATCAGGGTCTTCTCCAATGAGTTGGCTCTTCGCATCAGGTGGCCAGACTATTGGAGCTTCAGCTTCAGCGTCAGTCCTGCCAATGAATATTCAGGGTTGATTTCCTTTAGGACTGGTTGGTTTATCTCCTTGCTCTCCAGGAGACTCTCAAGAGTCTTCTCCAGCACCAGAGTTCGAAAGCATCAGTTCTTCATCACTCAGCCTTCTTTATGGTCCAACTCTCACATCCGTAAAGGACTACTGGAAAAACCATAGCTCTGACTGCTGCTGCTGCTGCTAAGTTGATTCAGTCATGTCCAACTCTGTGTGAACCCATGGACTGCAGCCCACCAGGTTCTGTCCATGGGATTTTCCAGGCGAGAGTACTGGAGTGGGGTGCCATTGCCTTCTCTGTAGCTTTGACTAAATGGACCTTTTTCAGAGCCATCATCAAATCAGTCATTACAGAAGAGATGAGTAAAGATAACACTGACAAAGCTATTGCAAGAGCTCTACCTGTAGAAAGGAGCCTTAAACTGACCTTTTGTTTTGTTTTGTTTTTAAAAGATATATACATATTTATTTATTTGACCACACCAGGTCTTTGATGTGCTTGTGGGATGTTTTAATTGCAGACTGTGGGATCTAGCTCCCTCCCCTGCATGGGGAGCTTGAAGTCTTAGCCACTGGACCACCCAGGAGCTCCCTACACTGAACTTTTCTTGACTCTACCAATGGATAGAGGAGGCACAGCTTTGCTTTAGCTAATACTTTCACCTTGCCCTGCATGTGGACATGATCCTGCCCCTGATGTTTGTAGATGTGGGTGGGAAGTCGGATCCATCAATAAGGAAGCCTCTAGCTTTTGCCCGTAGCAGGGATATGGACATAACTCCTCATTGATATTCAGCCCACATGGCTTCCCTGGCTTTGAAATCAGCATACTAGTGAGGATCCATCTGTTTAATATGATATTTTAGGACTTAACTGTCATTTGTGATTTTTATCCAGGCACTTTGATCAAGTATTTCAGTGCTATTTCCTAACTATAATTTTATTTAATATATACAGTATGATATGACTGTTTTGGTAAATCATATATGAAAACAAATTGAATTTCATTATTGCAATGACAAATTAAATTTTCTCATGCTTTATTTAACACTTTATTCCCAGAGTAATCCCTAATGGGCAATTAAACTGACTTACTGAGACTGAGGGCTTCTAGTAGGCCACAGTAACCATATGTTACATCAGACATAAGATGCTTAACAAAAGCAATTCCCCTGAATTATGTCATCCATCAGGCAAAATACATGCAGAGTCATGTCTCATCTCCCAGAAGGGGCAAAGCAATGTGTGTTTATGTGTTTCTGTTTTGTTCTGTTTTCTGGTACTGAGTTATCACTTGGTAAATGATCCTATTTTTTTTTTAATTGTAGTTGATTAACAAAATTTTATTAGTTTCAGATATATATTACTACTACTAAGTTGCTTCAGTCGTGTCCGACTCTGTGCAACCCCATAGGCAGCAGCCCACCAGGCTCCCCCGTCCCTGGGATTCTCCAGGCAAGAACATTGAAGTGGGTTGCCATTTCCTTCTCCAATGCATGAAAGTGAAAAGTGAAAGTGAAGTCGCTCAGTCGTGTCCGACTCTGTGCGACCCCATGGACTGCAGCCCACCAGGCTCCTCTGCCCATGGGATTTTCCAGGCAAGAGTACTGGAATGGGGGCCATTGCCTTCTCCATCAGATATATAACATGGTTATATATTTTTATAGATTATCTCCATTTAAAGTTTTTACAGAATAATGACTATATCTCCCTGCGCTATACCCTTGTTGTTTATTTTATACATAGTACTTTGTATCTCTTAATCCCCTCCCCCATCTCCCCTACCTCTCTTCTCTCTCCCTGTTAATCCTTAATTTATTCTCGGTATCTGTGGGTCTGTTTCTGTTTTGTTACATTAGTTTTATTTTTTAGATTCCAGGTATAAGTGACAACATATAGTATTTCTCTTTCTCTGTCTGACTTTTTTCACTAACTTAATAACCTTCTTGATCGATCTACATTGTTGCAAAATGGCAGAATTTCATTATTTTATATGACTCAGTAGTATTCCACTCCAGTGTTCTTGCCTGGAGAATCCCAGAGACAGGGAAGCCTGGTGGGCTGCCATCTGTGTGGTGGCACAGAGTCGGACATGACTGAAGCGACTTAGCAGCAGCAGCAGCAGCAGTATTCCACTATATATGTATACATACACACACACACACACACACACACACACACACACAGACTTCCCTGGTGGCTCAGTGGTAAAGAATCTGCCTGCTAATGCAGGATACTCAGGTTCGATCCCTGGGTCAGGAAGATCCCTCCGAGGAGGAAATGGCAACCCACTCCAGTATTCTTGCCTGGAAAATCCCATGGACAGAGGAGCCTGGCGGGCTACAGTCCATAGGGTCGCTAAAGAGTCACACATGATTTAGCTACAACACACACACACCTTCTTCATCCATTCATCTGCTGATGGACACAGGTTGCTTCCATATTTTGGCTGTTGTAAATAATGTGCTAAGAACATTGAGGTGCATGTATCCTTTTTAAAAAAATTAATTTATTTTTTATTGAAGGATAATTGCTTTACAGAATTTTGCTGTTTTCTGTCAAACCTCCACATGAATCAGCCATAGGTACACATATATCCCCTCCCCCTTGAAACTCCCCCCACCTCCCTCCCCAGCATGTATCCTTCTAAATTAGTATTTTTGTTTTCTTCAGCTATATGCCCAGGAGGGGAACTGCTGTATCATATGATAGTTCTCGGAGAAGGCAATGGCAACCCACTCCAGTACTCTTGCCTGGCAAATCCCATGGACAGAGGAGCCTGGTAGGCTGCAGTCCATGGGGTCTCTAGGAGTCGGACAAGATTGAGCGACTTCACTTTCTCTTTTCATTCTCATGCACTGGAGAAGGCAATGGCAACCCAGTGTTTTTGCCTGGAGAATCCCACGGACGGGCGAGCTTGGTAGGCTGCCGTCTCTGGGGTCGCACAGAGTCGGACACGACTGAAGTGATTTAGCAGCAGCAGCAGCATGATAGTTCTGTTTTTAGTTTTTTGAAGAACATCTATACTGTTTTCCAGAGTGACTACCCCAGCTTACATTCTCACCAGCAATGTATAGTCCCCTTCCTCCACATCCTCACCAACATTTGCATTTGTAGGCTTTTTGATGATAGCCGTTCTGACAGGTGTGAAGTGCTATCTCCTGGTGGTTTTGATTTGCGTTTCTCTAATGATCAGCAAATTTGAGCATCTTTTCATGTGCCAATTGGCTTTATGTATGTCTTCTTTAGAAAAATGCATATTCAGATCTTCTGCCCAGTAAATGGTGTTGTTTTGCTACACAGCAAGGAATCACAAAACCTTGTCAATTTGATCTCCCAAATCTATCTATATTTTCTGGTTCATCTTCTCATCTCCACTGCCAGCTTCCTAATGCAAACCACTATCCCCGCCTACATGGATTAGTGCAGTAATGTCTAGTCTCTTGGTTTCCATTCTGGCCTCTTCCTATCCACCTTTTTCCCCCCACAATAGCTAGAGAGATCTTTTTAAAAAATGTAAATCTGATTATTTTATACTCAAGCTTAAAACTCTTCTTCAGGGACTTCCCTTGTAGTCTAGTGGTTAGAACTCCAAGTTTCCAATACCGGGGGCCTGGGTTGGATCCCAGGTCAGGGAACTAAGATCCTGCAAGCCACATGATGTGACCAAAAAAAAAAAAAAAAAAAAACAAATCCACTCTTCTTCAGGTGTGTATTTGGGCTGATCTATTCTCTCTCCAACTGGTGGCACAGTCACTGCCTCCCCATTCACTCACTGTGCCCTGCCTGCTGGCATCCCCTCTGCTCCACAGACACCAACACACAAGTCCCTGCAGAGTTTGCAGATGCACCTCCTCTTTTTGCAGAACACTAATGATCAAAGCTAGTGGAGGTGATGGAATTCCAGTTGAGCTATTTCAAATCATGAAAGATGATGCTGTGAAAGTGCTGCCCTCAATATGCCAGCAAATTTGGAAAACTCAGCAGTGGCCACAGGACTGGAAAAGGTCAGTTTTCATTCCAATCCCAAAGAAAGGCAGTGCCAAAGAATGCTCAAACTACCGCACAATTGCACTCATCTCACACGCTAGTAAAGTAACGCTCAAAATTCTCCAAGCCAGGCTTCAGCAATACATGAACTGTGAACTTCCAGATGTTCAAGCTGGTTTTAGAAAAGGCAGAGGAATCAGAGATCCAATTGCCAACATCCGCTGGATCATAGAAAAAGCAAGAGAGTTCCAAAAAAACATCTATTTCTGCTTTATTGACTATGCCAAAGCCTTTGACTGTGTGGATCACAATAAACTGTGGAAAATTCTAAAAGAGATGGGAATACCAGACCACCTAACCTGCCTCTTGAGAAACCTATATGCAGATCAGGAAGCAATAGTTAGAACTGGACATGGAGCAACAAACTGGTTCCAAATAGGAAAAGGTGTACGTCAAGGCTGTATATTGTCACCCTGCTGATTTAACTTTTATGCAGAGTACATCATGAGAAACGCTGGGATGGAAGAAGCACAAGCTGGAATCAAGATTGCCGGGAGAAATATCAATAACCTCAGATGTGCAGATGACACCACCCTTATGGCAGAAAGTGAAGAGGAACTAAAAAGCCTCTTGATGAAAGTGAAAGTGGAATGTTAAAGCTCAACATTCAGAAAACAAAGATCATGGCATCCGGTGCCATCACTTCATGGGAAATAGATGGGGAAACAGTGGAAACAGTGTCAGACTTTATTTTTTGGGGCTCCAAAATCACCGCAGATGGTGACTGCAGCCATGAAATTAAAAGACGCTTACTCCTTGGAAGAAAAGTTATGACCAACCTAGATAACATATTCAAAAGCAGAGACATTACTTCGCCAACAAAGGTCCGTCTAGTCAAGGCTATGGTTTTTCCAGTGGTCATGTATGGATGTGAGAGTTGGACTGTGAAGAAGGCTGAGCACCGAAGAATTGATGCTTTTGAACTGTGGTGTTGGAGAAGACTCTTGAGAGTCCCTTGGACTGCAAGGAGATCCAACCAGTCCATTCTGGAGGAGATCAGCCCTGGGATTTCTTTGGAAGGAATGATGCTAAAGCTGAAACTCCAGTACTTTGGCCACCCCATGCGAAGAGTTGACTCATTGGAAAAGACTGTGATGCTGGGAGGGATTGGGCGCAGGAGGAGAAGGGGATGACAGAGGATGAGATGGCTGGATGGCATCACTGACTCGATGGATATGAATCTGAGTGAACTCCTGGAGTTGGTAATGGACATGGAGGCCCGGCATGCTGCGATTCATGGGGTCACAAAGAGTCGGACACGACTGAGTGACTGAACTGAACTGAACTGAACCGAATGATCAAATGAATTATATTGAACATTGAGATAATAAAACCCCAACACTCATCACTTTTCAATCAGTTTACTGTGTCTTACAATTATCTATGCTCTCTACTTACATTAATGTACTCATTAGATGCTAATTTGCATCTACACCAACTGTACACTGCAAATCAAGCAAAGATTATAAAGCAAGGCTTTTTCTAGTTGTCAGAAAAAGCCAGTTGTTAGATATTTACTAGCACAGCATTACCTGTAATAAAGCTTTTGTGCTTTATTTGAGCCAATAGAATTAATGAAATTACCAGTTTTCACATTGTAGAGTCTCTTTGATTTTCTCATTTAGTCATGCTCCAACTCTATGAAGTAGGTATAATAATCTCATTTTATAAGCTAGGAAATAGGTAGAGAGATAATGAAATAATTAGGGCAGGAGGCAGCAGAGCTATACTTGAAGCTATGACTCCACAGTGCATGCTCAACAGTGTGCTCCTGCTAACAACACGAAAACTATCACAGGGGGTGTTATTGTTTGTATGTGTGTGTGTGACTGGGGAAGCAAGGACTCTATCAGGGAAGGTGGGTATTCTGTAAAAGAGAGAACTGAGGGGGTAAAGGAGAGGCAGGGAGAAGTCAGAGATGGGGTCTTATAGTCTTGGCATGATACTAAAGCAAAATTATCAACCTACACCATTACTAATGTTACTTACTTACCATTACTAATGCAGGGAAAATCTAATTAATTACCGCATTGCCATATCCAGTTATAATTTTTGGATGAAAATCTTCACGCTAATAACCAACAAATAATAAGTCTGGCTCATTGAGAAGGATTTTGTGAAAGTTACCAAATTCCAGTTATAAGTAAGCACTTGGGATATAATATAACAACATGATAAATATAATTAACACTGCTATATGTTATATGTGAATATTGTCAAGAGAGTAAATCCTAAGAGTGCTCATCAGAAGGAAAAATGTTTTTCTCTGTTTCTTTAATTTTGCATTTTGTATGTATTTGAGATGATGGATAGTCACTAAACTTATTGTGATAATCATTTGCAGGATGTGTGTAAATCAAATCATTATGTCGGGCACCTGAAACTTACACAGTGTTGTATGTCAATTATATCTCAATAAAACTGAAAGAAAAAAATTAACAAAGGACTTTGTGATAGTGTTTTTTCTTTGTTTGTTTTGGCCGTGCCCCATGGCATGTGGGATCTTAGTTTTCCAAACAGATTGAACCTGCACCACCCCCCTGCATTGGAAGCAGAGTCTTAACCACTAGACCACGAAGGAAGTCCCAGTGATGGTGCTATTTTTGCCTATGTGAATGCCCCTGGAGATAATATTTCTTCATGGTAGAATGTTTCTGAGTAACTATAAACTAAGAGAATTTCTGCCCTAGAGGGACATTGGGCCCACGTGGGACAGCCAAGGACAAGAATCAGAATTGACTCAGCTCTTATTAATATCATTCTAATTCCCTCAACTCACTTGAAACATCCCCTCTGATACTGCTTATCTTCTAATGGCTACCTAATAGAACTGTGGTGTTCTGAATGGAAAAGGCTGGAATCAAGATTGCCAGTAGAAATATCAATAACCTCAGATATGCAGATGACACCACCCTTATGGCAGAAAGTGAAGAAGAACTAAAAAGCCTCTTGATGAAAGTGAAAGTGGAGAGTGAAAAAGTTGGCTTAAAGCTCAACATTCAGAAAATAAAGATCATGGCTTCTGGTCCCATCACTTCATGGGAAATAGATGGGGAAACAGTGGAAACAGTGTCAGACTTTATTTTTTGGGGCTCCAAAATCACTGCAGATGGTGACTGCAGTCATGAAATTAAAAGACGCTTACTCCTTGGAAGAAAAGTTATGACCAATCTAGATAGTATATTCAAAAGCAGAGACATTACTTTGCTGACTAAGGTCTGTCTAGTCAAGGCTATGGTTTTTCCAGTGGTCATGTATGGATGTGAGAGTTGGACTGTGAAGAAGGCTGAGCATCGAAGAATTGATGCTTTTGAACTGTGGTGTTGGAGAAGACTCTTGAGAGTCTTGGACTGCAAGGAGACCTAGCCAATCCATTCTGAAGGAGATCAACCCTGGGATTTCTTTGGAAGGAATGATGCTAAAGTGAAACTCCAGTACTTTGGCCACCCCATGCGAAGAGTTGACTCATTGGAAAAGACTGTGATGCTGGGAGGGATTGGGGGCAGGAGGAGAAGGGGACGACCGAGGATGAGATGGCTGGATGGCATCACTGACTCAATGGACGTGAGTCTGAGTGAACTCCGGGAATTGGTGATGGACAGGGAGGCCTGGCGTGCTGCGATTCATGGGGTCACAGAGTCGGACACGACTGAGTGACTGAACTGAACTGAACTGAAATTTATAAAACATGGAGGATTCCCTATTGTCTTCTTGAAAAATTTTCAGCCAACAGTGAGTTCTCACGCCTTCCCTCCTTGACTTGCATTTGTGCCTTCAGCAATTAAATAAAACTTGACTAGTTAGTCATCTGGGAAAGTAAAGTGGTTTTTTTTTTGGGGGGGGTGCCACTCTGCATAGCATGTGGGATCTTAGTTTCCCAGTCAGGGAGTGCACCCTTGCTGCTGCAGAAGCAAGTGTCTTAACTGCTGAGTCACCAGGGAAATTCTGTACACAGAATTTTGCAGTTTCTTTCTGGGTGCTGAGCTCTGTATCTGTCTGTGATGATTAACTTTATGTGTCGATGTGATTGGGCCTCAGGTTGCCCAAATATTTGGTCCAGCATCATTCTGGGTGTGTCCTTTGAGGGTACTTGTGAGTGAATTAACATTTGAATCAACAGACTAAGTAAATTAGATTGTCCTCCTCTATCTAGGTGAGCCTCACCCAATCAGTTGAAGGCCAAACTAGATGAAAAGGTTCAGGAAGAGAGAATGCACTCTCTCGGCCTGTCTTCAAGCTGAGACATTTATCATCTCCTGCCTTAGATTTGGCCTGGAAATTACATCAGCATCTCTCCTGCCTCTCAGGCCTTTGAACTCAGACTAGAAGCATACCTTCAGCTCTCCTGGTCTTCAGCTTGTCAACTGCAGATTTTAGGACTTCTCAGCCTCCATAGGGCTTCCCTGATAGCTCAGTTGGTAAAGAATCTGCCTGCAGTGCAGGAGGCCCTGGTTCAATTCCTGGGTTGGGAAGATCCCCTGGAGAAGGGGAAAGCTACCCACTCCAGTATTCTGGCCTGGAGAATTCCATGGACTGTACAGTCTCAAAGAGCGACTTTCACTTTCACTTTCAGCCTCCATGTGAGTTAATTCCTATACAGTAAATGCCTATCATCCAGCTAGTTAGCTAGCTAGCTGTGTATTTCTCTGGAGAACCCTGACTAATACAGAGATTGGTGCTGAGAGTGATCCTAGAGAACCAGAATATTAAGGATAGGTTTTCTGAATCGGTTCAGGGTTTCTGGAACTGGCTGTCTAATCTCATTAGATTTAAAGATGCTAATGACTCTATTTCCAGTAGTGAAGAGAATACTAATGATCCCTGGCATGATTGCCAATGTGTGGTCTATGCTAACTCACTTCAGTCCCAGCTGTTTGTGACGCTATGGACTGTAGCCCGCCAGGCTCCTCTATCCATAGGGTTCTCCAGGCACGAATACTGGAGTGGGTTGCCATGATGCCCTCCTCTAGAGGATCTTCCTGACCCAGGGAGAGAGCCCGTGTCTCTCATGAATGGCAATAGAGATACCTAACATATCTGCACTGGATATACTTAACTGACTGCAAGCAGAAATCCAGGGAGGGACTTCCCTGGTGGCTCAGCAGTAAAGAATCTGTCTGCAGTGCAGAAGAGGCAGGACACACAGGTTCAATCCCTGGGTCGGGAAGATCCCCTGGAAGAGGAAATGGCAACCCAGTATTCTTGCCTGAAAAACCCCATGGACAGAGGAGCCTTGCAGCTACAGCCCAAAGGGTTGTTAAGAGTCAGATACGACTGAGCGGCTGAGCAGGAGCCTGGCAATCCCAGGAACCTGTGCAAGAATCTCGTGTTAAGGGTATAGGGTCATGGTGGAGGAACATAAAGCTGGATCAGATCTGGCTGCAGGATCTGTTCCCATGTTGGTCTCCAAAGTAAATCTGTGAACCCGTTTCACGGAGCCCCATCCTCTTTTCCTCTCGCGGCCCATTAGCATTCTCTTAAAGCTGGAAGGAAATTTGAAAAGGACGAATAGGAGAAGTCTGTTCTTATTCAACAATGTCTGAGGATGATTGTTCTACCCGATCCCTGTAAACACACACGCACACATTTTAAGACTTCCAGTTAGCCATAGATCAAAGCCAATGTCCTAATCCTTTACTCTGAAGTTCATTACTAGGGTGATCTAGGTTATGTTAATTCTCTTCTCATATGGTCTTATATTTCAATTTATTCCTTCTTTTTTATTTTTTAAAGAAGTCAAACTCTTTTTTAAAATTATTTATTTATATATTTATTATTTTTGGTTGGGCTGAGTCATTGCTGCATGTGGGCTTTCTCTAGATGCAGTGAGCCAGGGCTACTCTTAGTTGAGGTTCATGGACTTCTCACTGCAGCGGCGTCTCTTGCTGCGGAGCACAGGCTCTAGGCACAAGAGCTTCAGTAATTGCAGCTTGCAGGCTCAGTAGTTGTGGCTCATGGGCTCTAGAGCACAGGCTCTGTAGTTACGGCATACAAGCTTAGCTGTCCCGCAGCATGTGGAATCTTCCCAGACTAGGGAACGAACCTATGGCCCCTTGCATGGGCAGGCAGATTCGTTTCATATCCACTGCACCACCAGGGAAGTACAATTTATTCCTTCTATTTGACCAAAGCTTAAAGCAGCTCTCTTTACCCACTTGTCCTTTTTATATTTTTAAGGCCATTTCTTGAGCCTTAAAGAACACACAAGACTGTGATCTTCCTCTTCAACACGTTCCTGATCTCCTGTTTTTCCTGTTAGGTTTCCCCAGCTGATCTCAGAGCCCTGACAGCTTTTCCCAGCCCTAGGCTGCATAGACATGGAATTTCTTCAATTCTGTGTATGGTTCTGATGCAGGATTCAATACGTCACTTGCCATTCTTACAATATCTTACTGTTTGTTTCTTTTCATGCAAATGTTCATTCAGCCAAAGCCTACTGAAATCTGATGTGGTGTCAGCTTTGTGCCAGATGCTTTGATTAAACAACAAGAAAACCCACCATTTCTGCCTAGGAAGAGCGCATAGTCTAGAAAGCAAAGGCAATATGTAAACGAGTACATTATAGCTTATCGTGCTAAGTAACGCACACTGTGACGGGAAGAAAAAATTATCTTCCTCTGGGGGAGTTGATAGAAGGTCTCATAGGAAGAGACATTTCCATTAATCTTGAAACCTAAGTAGGTGTCTGCCAATCAGAAGGCAGTACGGGAAGAACAGGGCATCTGAGTAAAGGGAATCCAGTGTGCAGAGGCTCTGAATAATTGAGGAACATTCTGATACGTTCCGGGAGGTCTGACGGGTTAGATGGGCTTAGATGCGTGGTGCATTGAGTGCACCACACTTTGATGAGGTCAAACTGTGAGGGCCTATGTGGACAGGATTGAATTTTATTCTAGAGGCAAGAAGAGAGAGGGGAGACTCTTTAAGCAGGGGAGTTGAACAATCAGAGTTTTCTGTTACATGTCTATTGTCATTGACGTCATGAAACGGCTCCAAACTTGCGGACACAGCCGGGAAAGGAGAGGGCGGGACAGACTGCCAGCGTACCACTGACATGTATACACTACCATGTGTAAAAAGCTATTAATAGCTCGTGGGTAGTTGCTGTAGCGCACAGGGAGCTCAGGCCGCGGTTCTCTGACAACCTAGAGGGGTGGGATAGAGGTGGGGTTGGAGGGGGGCTCAAGACGGAGGGGACTTATGTACACTTACAGCTGATTCATGTTGTCTTAGAGCAGAAACTAACACAACATTGTAAAGCGCTTATACTCCAATTAAAAATAAATTAAAAACAATAGCAAACAAACAAAAAACAAAGGGCTCTGGGTTTTGGAGTCTTAAAGGGGTGCGCCCTACTGGTTTTACTGAAGGTGCTCAGGGTAGCCTTTCAATAAAGACCACTCTGCTAATTCATTTTATTCATTTCTCCTACTTGTCCTCCAAATGCTGTCTTTCTCTCCTTGGCCTGGATTGGACATACACTGACAGCCTTTGTCTCTTTAAACCCCGTTTTTCTGTTTTGACACTTTCTTCTGTTACTCTGACCTGGTCTTCATATGTACTGCTGATGTTTGCGCCCATCCCAACCTCGTTTTTAATTACTCACAGTCCCTGGAAATAGCCACGCCCACTCAAGAAGGTGCCCGCCGATGAAGTTTGTCCTCAGTAGCGCGCCGTACTGACGGCCGCATTGCGCAGGCGCAGTTCCCCGCTGCCGGCCGTGTGTGTTCTTTCCCAGGGCTCCCGGCATCCCGGAAGTTGGACCGCGGGCTCTTCACAGTCAACCTCCGGCCAGGGTTCGCCGTGTGCTTCGCTCCCTCGTCCCGCAGTCACCAGCTCCCGGGGCCGCTGCTCTAAATCCGCAGGTCTCCGCCGGCGACAGACCCATGGCCGAGCGCGGAGAACTCGACCTGACTGGCGCCAAACAGAACACCGGAGTGTGGCTGGTCAAGGTAAGGTTTGCGTGGCTCCCGCTTTTAAAGTAGTTTAAGTGACTTGAGGGGAGAAGGAACTGGCAACCCACTCCAGTACTCTTGCCTGGGAAATTCCATGGACGGAGGAGCCTGGTGGGCTACAGTCCATGGGGTCTCAAAGCGTCGGACACGACTGAGCGACTTCACTTTCTTTCTATAGTTCCTTTGGGAGAAGGAAGTGGCAACCCACTGCGGTGTTCTTGCCTGGAGAACCCCATGGACAGAGGGGCCTGGTGGGCTGCATTCTATGGGGTTATAAAGAGTCGGACACGACTGAGCAACTAACATACGCGCGCGCGCACACACACGCACACACACACACACACACACACGTAACTTGAGACCGTCCCACTTTGTGCACCTTTTAAAGCTCATTAGGGCTCTCTCGTTTAGAACTTCGCTTACCTTGAGAGGCAGGGTTGGTTGGTAGGCTTGTTTGCAGACGAGGACATTAGTTCAGGGACACCCAGTGTGTTTTAGCCAACTAAGAGTCTGAACGTGCCTGGAATGGATCTCCTTATCCCACGACCTGGTTTTTCTGGGCTCCTGTCTTGATGGCCCCCCAGTTTGAGCATTTTATCCCAGGCTGAAGAATTTCTTCATCTCCACTTGCTGAAACTGATTTCAGTCATCAATCTCTATAAGAAAGTTGAGCGTTTGCTTTCTGGGTAGTTTTCTGAGCCAGAAAGTAGAACTGTTCTCTGAGTACCCTGGTGGCTCAGATGGTAAAGCATCTGCCTGCAATTCAGGAGACCCAGGTTCGATCCCTAGGTGGGGAAGATCCCCTGGAGAAGGGAATGGCAGCCCACTTCAGTATCCTTGCCTGGAAAATCCCTTTTGAAGGAGCCTGATAAGTTACAGTCCATGGGGTCCCAAAGAGTTGGACAGGACTAAGTGACTTCACTTTCACTCGTAAGGTGTTCTTTTAGGTTGATGGGTCTTATGGAGTTCCCAGGAGAGCTGAGAGTGCTCTGAACTCAGGGAAGGAGAGACCGTGGACTGGAGTGTTCTTTTAGAGTTCGATTGTGTCTCAGGTGAAACTGTCAGTAATTTTTTTTTTTTTTTTGGTAAAGGCAGCATTTTGATTAACCCTTAGTAAGTACTTACTGAGCTTCCCTTGTGGCTCGGCTGGTAAGGAATCCACTTGCAATGTGGGAGACCTAGGTTCGATCCCTGGGTTGGGAAGATCCCCTGGAGGAGGGAAAGGCTACCCACTCCAGTATTCTGGCCTAGAGAATTCCATGGACTGTATAGTCCATGGGGTCGCAAAGAGTCAGACACTGAGCAACCTTCACTTCTTCACTTAGTGAGTACACTATTTATCCCTTACTTTTTCAAATTGGGGACTGTTGTTTCTTAGGAAGTTTTCATAAGACATGTGTATATTCAAAATGTGATTATGATAGTCTTGAAAACTCAAGTAAAACATAGAGACCTTTATTTGTTAGATTTTTGGAAAGCTTTTATCACACGTCTGAGTGTTTATCAGTTAAATCTGAGAGGCCCTTCTAGTCTTCCTCTCTGATGTAGCTCCCTTATGATTCAGTTCGGTCGCTCAGTTGTGTCTGACTCTGCAACCCCACGAACTGCAGCACACCAGGCTTCTTTGTCCATCACCGATTCCCAGAACTTACTCAAACTCATGTCCATTGAGTCGGTGATGCCATCTAACCATCTCGTCTTCTGTTGTCCCCTGCTCCTGCCATTATGATTATTCACTAGCATGTTGAGCCTGTATTAACATTCTTCAAAGCACATGCACAGTCATATTTTGCGAGAGTAGGCATCTTGCCTGTCACCCAGAACTGTGTTTGGCGTAAGGTAAATAGCTCAGATAATGTGATGTATGCATGAATGAATGAATGAATGAACTCTTATTCTTCAACCCTAGCCTTAATCTCTGGCGCTGATTTGACTTATCACAGTGATATCAGTGTGATTTAAAATGATGGAGTAACCAAGTATCTCTCTCCTGCATGCTAGATGGAGAGATATCATTAGGGAGGAGATCTCCTTTGCAGATGGAAAGAGCTTGAAAAGATGGCTAGAGCTTGAGGTGATGTGTTTCTGCTTGGAGCGCAGTAGATGCTCAATAAATGTTTGCCTTACAGAGGTTTGGATGGGGGGCCCATAGTATCTCCGTAGCATACCATGGAGAGTGGTTCTGAAATGCAGGAGTGAGAATGCAGAGTAATGTGATATGGGCCGGAAAACAAAGAGGACATCATGCCTGGAGTAGCGGATTGGGACCATATACTGACATCATCACGTTGTGAAGTGGGAATGTTTTAGCACTGCTGCTGCTGCTGCTAAGTCACTTCAGTCGTGTCCGACTCTTTGTGACCCCATAGACGGCAGCCCACCAGGCTCCCCCGTCCCTGGGATTCTCCAGGCAAGAACACTGGAGTGGGTTGCCATTTCCTTTTCCAATGCATGAAAGTGAAAAGTGAAAGTGAAGTCGCTCAGTCATGTCCGACTGTTCGAGACCCCATGGACTGCAGCCTACCAGGCTCCCCCGTCCATGGGATTTTTCAGGCAAGAGTACTGGAGTGGGGTGCCATTGCCTTCTCCAGTTTTAACTCGAGTCTACAGGAAATGAGGAGACTCTTGGAGGGTTTTGAGTAAGGCAGGGATACAAATGATTCTTTAAGCGGGGTGGGGCAGGGGGGAAGCTTGAAGAGAAGATAACCGGAGTCAAAATTAGGAAATTATCACAGGATCCTAGACATTTGATAGTGAAGTCTCAGGAGTTAGGGAAACTTTTTTAGCAAAAGTTGTCAGGATGTGGTGACTGACTAAATGAGGATGTAAGAGAAAGTTACAAATCTAAACTAAAGAAATTTTAGTGTTCTCTCTTATATGGCCATTTGAATACATTTTATTGCTTTAAAAAGAAGTCTTACTAATGATAGTTCAAATTAGAGTTTTTCTGTTCAAATTAGAATTTGAATAGAACTGCATGCAATTTTAAATCTTTTTGGTATACGTTCATATTTCTTATTATAAATCATGCTTTGAGCTCTGATCTTTGAGGATCATTTGTTGCAAAATATGTGAGCTCCTAGAGTATTGCAAGTTTATGGGCCATTTCTGTTCATAATTAATTTGTTCATTATTAATTTCATCGCTAGACAAGGGAAAGGATAACTACAGTAAGAGTCATACATACAAGCTCTCTCAGAGTTTTAGGCAGTGAAAAAGTTACCGGGTGGAATCAGGGAAGACTTCTTGGGGAAGCTGGCATTTACGAAGAGCCTATGGAGTTGATTAGTTGTGGGGGGAAATAGTTCCAGGCAGGGCTGATGAGTGTGTTCAGGGAAAGGCAAATAGAGTGGAAGATGGTGTACCAGAATGTCCACCACCTGTATCTCTTCTGACCAGTGAAGTGCTGTAGGGAGAGCAGTGGCCCAGGTGGTGGTGGCCAGGCTCTCTTGCCCCACTCCACTCACATCCTACAGCTGGGATCATTTGTGGCGCTGCGCACGTGCGTCGTGGTGTGGTCTGTATAAGCACCACCTGAAAAGCTCCTGTAGTCGAGATGAGTCTAGTTGAGTCGGGCAGTCGTTGCTGCTGCTGTGTCATCCATTAGAAAATAAAGCATGTCCACGTTGCTGCTGCAGATAAAGGCCATCTGCGGTCCCTGCAGTGCCTCGCATCTTCCTCCAGCCTCCCCGCTTGTGCCTTTCCTAACCTGGGGTCAGCAAACAGTGAGATACAGCAAGACAAAGGCCATTTCTGGAGTTCTGAATACCTTAAATCTGCGAGAGAATGATCTAAATAAGTTTTGATGGATAATAGACGTGACTGAATTTAACTTTACGATATCGCCTGCTCAAAAAAACATGAGCAACTACAGTCTCCCCCTGGTCGGGGAGCTCATCCCTTGTAGTGGGCGTTACCCGGTTCCTGTTGCTCACTCAGGCCTCGCCACTGTCAGGTTGCCAGCCGGTCACAGGCCTGCTGTTGCACACTGAACACCAAATCACGGTCTAAACGTGATATTTAAGAACACTTTAGCATAGTTCTGTTGTTTCACTTCCAACATTTAGACTTCTGGAAAAGTCATCTTCTGTAGTTATGGTTGGCTGGAGGGTAAGGGTACCTGATGGGGAAGAAGAGGAGATAAAGCTCCCAGCATTTTTAGGAGTGGTGGGGTTTTTGTAAGTAGTGAATAGCCTATAAGAGCTTGGATGATGAAACTATCTTTCTTGGAGGAAACGGACAGGTGGAGGTATTGACAAGCATTGTGGTAGGTTCATCCAACAACTTTCTGGCCAGCAAAAAGGTGTGTTTCAGGTCCCACCAGCCTTCCTCCTGTGAGCATTTTGATTGATGTTTGTTGGAGGAGAGAATCAGGACCGAAGTGACGGACATCACCCCCTGTGAATGTTGGGTCCTCCATTCAATAGCTCAGTTGGTAAAGAATCCGTCTACAATGCAGGAGACCCTGGTTCGATTCCTGGGTCGGGAAGATCCGCTGCAGATGGGATAGACTACCCACTCCAGTATTCTTGGACTTCCCTTGTGGCTTAGCTGGTAAAGAATCTGCCTGCAATGCTGGAGACCTGGGTTCGATCTCTGGGTTGGAAAGACCCTCTGGAGAAGGGAAAGGCTACCCACTCCAGTATTCTGGCTATACAGTCTCTCCAGAGACTATAGTTCATGTATACCATGTATACACGGACTGTATAGTCCATGGGGTCACAAAGAGTCGAATACGACTGAGTGACTTTCACTTCCATTCAACACCTCAGAAGCCATCAAGCTTAGCTTTTCTTTTTTCACGGACAAATAAGCAGTTGGACATTGGCAGCCAGAGTGAAAGCTATCTATCAGGGAGAGATGAAACTGGAATGGGTGATACCCCAAAGCCTTGCAGGAGGAAAAGAAACTTATAATGTGCCAAGTATTTCAGAAAGCAAACCTGTGAAGTAGGTACTAATTATCTATATTTTTCACATGGTAAAATTGAGGCTTAGGGGTGTTAATTATCCTGCCCATGCATGGAACAGTGATTCAGATTTAGGTCTATGTGGCTACAAAGCTTAAGCCAGGGATAGGAAATGTGCTTTCCCCTCACCACACACCCCCCGCCAACCCCTTGGGTCTCTTTAATGAGACTTCTCTCTGGAGAACAGAAGTGAGGGAGTGGGGAATTTGTTTTTATGGCCTTGGGTCTTGTCAGCTCAATACATTGACCTTCAGGACAACGTGTGAGTAAAAGCTGCCTGATGCATGTTGGATTCCCAGGGAAGCTAGTTCTGAGATGATGAGCTGCAGGGGTTTGTTATGCAGTGCTGTTGGGATCATCCCCTGTGGAAGGAAAAAGACTTATGCAGGATTGGGCACAGGGTGGTTTCGCCCAGGAGGAGTGTGTGATTGTGGTCAACTCTTCAGTGGAAGCACTTCCAGAGAGAGCTAAGGACTGCAGGCTGTCTGTGGCCACACTCCCAGCAGCTCGGGGGATAGGCCTCCATTCCTAAAAGAAGAAATGGGTGCCACGCCAGTGTCCACACAGTGCTCTTAATTTGCTTGTGTACCCTGGGAGAAGCATGGCTTTGGAGGCTAGTTGTTGGGGAACTAGATACTAGATGAAGCAAAGCTGGCAAACAAGCTTAGGGAGTAAGCTCTGTGTGTACCACCTTGGCCCCTTGGCTTCAAAGGCGCAGTTGCCCTGACCACTCTGTAGCTTGAGTGAGTGGCGGGCAGATGGGTTTCTTCCACAAGCTTTCAGTGATCACCAGTCATTTGTTCTAGGCTCTGAGGGCGTTACGTGAGCAAGACAGGACAGGGTCCGTACTCTGTAAACTGGAGTCTGTAGTGCGCTCCCTGAGACAGACCTCAGGCAATACTGGCCCTAATGAAAACAGTTTCACACAGATAGATAAGGTCACTGAAGATAGAAATACTGTTTTGTGAGTGTGAATAACAAAGGGACGTGGTCTAGAGGTCAAGGGAATTTCTCTGAGAAAATAATGCTGCAGTGAGTCATTTGCTGTCACGCTCCCTGGTCTTGGGAAACCTGAGAAAACAGCCCCTGTTGTACCTGTTCTCCTGTCTCCATCTCCGTTTCTTTAATGAATGTGGAGACAGTGGAAATGACACAGCTATCTCACAAGTGACAAGTTGGCGAGAGTGTTTGGGGGAAATTTACTCAGAATAGCATTCAGGTGTTCTCATCTAGAAACAAAGGTAATTATGTGAAGAGATAATATGTTAATTAGCTTGACTGGCTTAGTTGTTTCATGTGCATATAAAACCATGTTGTACACCTTAAATATACAACTTTACTTAAAGATAAAATGTAATGTTTTAATTAAAAATATCAGCTGTCCAAAAAAACTTTGGAGCCTTGGAACCATATACACCATTATCTGTTCCTTCTCCTTCCTTTTTTTCCTTTAAATGTGTGTGTATGTATTTTTGGCTGTGCTGGGCCTTCGCTGCTGTGTGCAGGATTTCCCTAGTGGTGGTGCCCGGGCTTCTCATTGCAGTGGCTTCTTTGGTTGCAGAGTCTCTGCTCTAGGGTGGATGGCCTTTGGTAGCTGCAGTTGCTGGCTTCGTTGCCCTGAGGCATGTGGGATCTTCCTGGACCAGGGATCGAACTGGTGTCCCCTGCATTGCAAGGTGAACTAACCACTGGACCACCAGCGAAGGCCTCTTCCCAACTTAATGCATTGGAGCTTTTGGGAAGCCTATTTCCATAATCTCGTGGTATAAAAAGTTATATATGATTGACATACTATCATCATTGTATTTTACTAGTTTTCGTTACAAGGATATAGTATTTTGGCAACCTTTTGAATTAAATAAGCCAGTAGGCTTACCTTAGGAACTTTCAGTTTTATTTTAATAATGATGACAATGTAGTATGCATTCCAGACTTTATCAATTAATTTCAGGCACATAATCTTTTCTTTAAGTTGGCCAGTTGCTTGTACTAGATTCAATTATTGTACTGACTATGATTCTTAATTTTATCTTATAATACGTAATTACTTCACTTAGAACTGTTGTCTTGTTTGATGGCCTAAATTGTGGTCTCAGGCAGTTTGACCACAGGGTCTTCTGACCTGGTTATGTACTGAAGAACTGTGGTCTCAGCAGGAGCTCTGAAACATTCTTGTCTTCCCTTTACCTTAGCAGCCTGTCAGGGAACCAGCAATAAGGGGACAGTGGCAGGCTGGAAAATGTTTCACTCTATGGGTGTTTTCCCCTTCTCCCCCTTATTTTAAGGTAGATCTCTGGAGTAAGGTTTCCCTTTGAGAATGCAATGAGATTTATTAAAGTGTAATTCCATAGCCTGGATTTATTCTGACAACACCATCATTGTCATTACATTAACAGTAGCTAATGTTTCTTTAACAGTGTCCAGTCATTGGAATAATAACGCTGTTGCTGCCGCGTGCTGGTCTGTCCTTCTGTTAGGGATGTGGCAGAGCAAGCGACACAGACGGAACGCCCGCCTCGTGCAGGTTGCATTCTGATGGAGAGGGAGGACGACAGCAGACAGAAGTGCGTAGCGAGTGCCAAGAGCTCCGAAGAAAGATAGATCAGGGCGGAGGCTGCAGGAAGGAGCGGAGGATGCTGCTTCAGTCAGGTGGGAAAGGGCCTCACCCATAAGGTGGGCCTTCAGCAGAGACCTGAAGGGAGTTACGGGAATGCCCTTCACATATTTGGAGGAGGAACGTTCCAGACAGAAGTTAACAGCAAATCAAAGGCCCTCAGGTGGGATGGTGCTGGGAGTGTTGGTAGATCTGTGTGGTTAGAGTCAAGTGAGCGAAAGTGGTAGGAGATGAGGCCGTGGATCTCAGTGGACTGTATCATCTGAGACACCACAGGGTTTTTACCGTGAATGCCATGGGAGGCTAGTAGCCATAGAGAGGAGGCATGGATGGTGATGGGGGAGCCCGGCTGCCTCGGTTAGAATCCTGGCTTCACCACTAGTGATTGTGAGACTTTGGACGAATGATAACTTTTTGATGCCTTACTTGCTTCTCTGTGAAATGGGATAATAATAAAGTTGTTATGAGGATCAAGTGAGGTAAATTTCTAAAGTGCTTAGAAAAGTATCTGGCACGTAGTAAGCACTGTGTAGATGTCTGTTAAATAAACTGAAAGGCTTTGAACAGAACAGTGTCATCTGACTTCTATTTTAATATGGTCACTCTGATTGCAGCCATGAAATTAAAAGATGCTTATTCCTTGGAAGGAAAGTTATGACCAACCTAGATAGCATATTGAAAAGCAGAGACATTACTTCGCCAACAAAGGTCCATCTAGTCAAGGCTATGGTTTTTCCAGTGGTCATGTATGGATGTGAGAGTTGGACTGTGAAGAAGGCAGAGCGCTGAAGAATGGATGCTTTTGAACTGTGGTGTTGGAGAAGACTCCTGAGAGTCCCTTGGACTGCAAGGAGATCCAACCAGTCCATTCTACAGGAGATCAGTCCTGGGTGTTCTTTGGAAGGAATGATGCTGAAGCTGCAACTCCAGTACTTTGGCCACATCATGCGAAGAGTTGACTCATTGGAAAAGACTGTGATGCTGGGAGGGATTGGGGGCAGGAGGAGAAGGGGCTGACAGAGGATGACATGGCTGGATGGCATCACTGACTCGATGGACGTGAGTTTGAGTGAACTCCGGGAGTTGGTGATGGACAGGGAGGCCTGGCGTGCTGCGATTCATGGGGTCGCAAAGAGTCAGACACAACTGAGCGACTGAACTGAACTGGTTGCTGTATTGAGACTAAAGTGGACATGGACAACAATCACACAAGAGATGAAGGTGGCCTGGACTAGGATGGTAGCCCTGGAATTGGTGGGAAGGATGTGGAGTCCAGGTATAATTTGAAGGTATTGCTGACAGGCTGTGTCGGTTGATGGGATGTGGAATGTGAGAAAAAAGGAGCTACTCAGCGTAAGTCCATGGTTTCCGACTGAGTACCTGGAAGGATGGAGTTGACTTTTACTGCGTTGTGGAAGGTTGCCGGAGGAATAGGTTCACGAGTAAGAATCCGTTCTTGAGTGGAAATTTTGAGTTTGAAACGTCTCCTGAACATTCAGATGGAGAGTTTGAATAAGAAGCTGGTTGTATAATTTGGAACTTGAGGGAAGAGCTGTAAATTTGAGAGTTGTAGTTACACAGATGGAATTTAAAGCCTTGGGATTGGATGAGGTTACGTAAGAATGAGTGTGGACAGAGAGGAGAGGCTTGAGGACTGAAATCAGGGCCCTCTCAGGTTAAAAGGTCAGGAAGATGAGAATCTAGATGTGTGGAGACCGAAAAAGGAGAGTCTGGAGAAGTGGCAGGAAAATCACGAGAGACTGTGGTGACCTGACGCCAAGTGAAGAAGGCGTTTGAAGGAGGAGGAGACAGTAGAGTCTCAGATATTTCTGATAGGTCTGCAAGATGAGGACTGAACGTTGGCTTGACATTGCGGAGAGCTTTTTAACCACAGGCAGCCGTGTCTGTGGAGTGGTGGAGGGGAGAGCCTGTCTAGAGCAGAACCCAGTGGCAGAGGAGGAACTGTGGTCAGCCAGCAGAGACAGCTCACTCAGAGCCTTGCGGTGGAGAGAGGCAGAGACACGGGACAGTGCGTGGGAAGGATGAAGGAGCCTGCCCTTTCCAGGGGTGTGACCGCGAGTCCATTTGCTCACTTTCTGTGCCTCAGTTTCCTCACTTGTAAAATGGAAAAAATAAACAGATTGTGTGAGAATTAAATGGTTACTTTATTTAAAACATTTTAATATATTAAATGTCACATAACGTGTTTGTTATCTATTGCTATATAACATATCACCACAGGCTTAGTAGCATAAAATAGCACACACTTCTGATATCATAGTTTCTGTGGCTCAGGAGTTTCCTGGCGTGGCTTAGTTGGGCTGATGCAGTCAGGGTGTTACACAAGGATGCAAGTATCAACGGATGGGGATTATTGAGGGCCATCTTAGAGTCTTCTGCTACATTTGGTAAGCTCGCTGTTCCATGGTAGCTCAGACAGTAAAGAATCTGTCTGTAATGCAGGAGGTTTAGGTTCGATCCCTGGGTCAGGAAGATTTTCCAGGGGAAGGGAATGGCTACCCAACCCAGTGTTCTTTCTTGGAGAATTCCATGGTCAGGGAAGCTTGGAAAGCTACATATAGTCCATGGGATTGCAAAGAGTCAGACACTACTGAGCAACTAACACTTTCACTTTGGGCTTCCCTGGTGGCTCAGATGGTAAAGAGTTTGCCTGCAGTGCAGGAGACCTGGGTTCAATCCCCTGGGTCAGGAAGATCCCCTGGAGAAGAGAATGCAGCCCACTCCAATATTCTTGCCTGGAGAATCTCACGGCCTGGTGGTAGTAGTAGTAGTCTGGTGGGCTTGGGGTCCACCAGTCCTTGGGGTCGCAAAGAGTTGGCCATGACTGAGCCGCTGACACACACACATCATCGTTGTGATTCTGTTGGGAGAATAAAAAAGGGAGTGGAGGGGGAGAGGGTAGCATTGAAGGAAAGACGTCCTAGGTTAGACTACAGGCAAAAATCCAGCGCGCGTGTGGAGGGAGTGGCCACCGTGCATCTGTTAAGAGGGGAGAGCAGAGTAGAAGGCTCCCCTGTGGCTAAGTGGTAGACTTAGAAGCTTTTGACGGTTCAGTGGAAGAGGAAGTCGGGTTATCATCCTGGAGGGAAGAGGAGCAAGAGGTGTTACAGGTTGAGGAGCGAATGTGTGGCCTGTCTGCAGTGGCTTTCCCGCTGCAGGTGACGGTTGACCAGGGAGAGGGAGTTAATTGCCCAGCATCTTGAAGGGCTTACTTGATGTTAGTCACCAAGGATTTCAGGGGAGACCATTTGGCATGGTTGTCTTTCTTCAGATGCTCAGGTGCAAGTGTGGAGGGGGAGTAGCACAATCAAATAAAACAATACATAGATTAATTAATAAGATAAGTGATATTACTAGTATCACTTGGCTTTAATCAGGGTTAGATTCTGCCAGGCCAGTATGATGGAGGGAGTTAGGGACAAGAGAATGATTATAATGACGGGCTATGAAATGTAGTTCCATTTCAGAGAGAAGAGAGGACGTAAGCAGGCAGGGGCAGAGTCAGTGATGTGAAGGATGGAAGAATTGTTGGAGCCGAAGTACTGAGGAGAGGGCCAGGGAGTTAGGAGACGGTGGTCAAAAGGGTTCCTTGAAATACAGTTTATGGAAAGGGTACTGTTCTTGATAATGAGAAAGTCTTAACAGTATTTGAATCAGAAACGTGGAATATGATGAAGAAAAACCACTATCTTTCCCCTAAGGACTTTATTAGGGAATACAGCTCACCATTGATTGTTAGAGCAGGCTGCTATCTGTAGAACTCCGTTTCTTCTTTGTGTTAGAGTAATTGATAAGAAGATTCCCTTGGGCTAAAAATCAGACAAAGCCAGAGGCAAAGGCTAACATGTTAGGCAGGATTTCAAGATTGAGGCCATGAGGTAATAATTTACACAGTCTGAGGATTCAGGGTTTTATTTGATGTAACAGTATTTGCCAGATCAGTTTCACATCTTATATTTAGTTCTGACAGGTAATGTTGACATTTGCTGCTTTGACTCACCGTGATAGCACCTTGAGTTTCCTTTGTGGGCACCACTGCTCCGCCTTTTCAATCTGGTGATTCTAAGGTGTTGACTGTCCTTCCCGAAAGGTGTCACTGGCTCAGGCTGGCAGTGCAGAAATATCTCTGGTTCAGTAACAGGCCAGACAAAGGACCCGTGACCTGGTCAGAGCCACAAGAGAAAAACGATTTTGCTGGGGATTTGGGGAAGAGCTCATGTTCTTCAGGAGTGGCTTCAGCTGTCGTGCTACGTAGCGGGGAAGGCTGTCAAAGAAGTAGTCAGTGTGGTGAGAAGAGCCGAGAGATGGTGAGAATCCTGGTGACGATATTTGAGCCCTTAATCAGGCCACCTTAACGCTCCTTCTGGAATATTTGGTTACTTTTGCCAGTAAATCTTCTGTATGCCTGAGTGGGTTTTCTTCTCATCTGTATTCAAAGCAGACCTAATAGGTAGGTACAGTTATCCTAAGAAATTTGCCAAATCCTGTAAGCGTGCGTGAATAGTGGAGCGCAGTATAGTTGTAACTTTAAGATATGGACTCTTCAAAACTCCTTTCCTTTAGAGGATCTGTAGTCTGTGAAGGATAGTGTACATTTGACTAGTCTGGAGTCTGACTAATACTAGCTAACCGTGTTATTTCAATCCTCTGAGCCTCGGTTTTGTCGTCTACAGAATGAGGAGAGCGGTGCAGTTTTGCGGGGTGACTGGGAGGATTACATGGGTTGTGGATGCAAAGTGTATAGCATGGCACCTGACACCGTGGCTCCTTCCCCTGCATCTTCTCCAGGCTTCTGGTGCAGTTTTGACGCAGTAGCTGTTCAGTTTATTTTAGTGTAGGGAATGAACAAATACCATTAGGGTCTTCCTTTCGTAAATTTTTACTCGATTCAGAGCACTGCAGTTCAACTAACAGTCATGTGGTTCTTCTTGTAAATGAAACTTTGTTAGATGGAGTTTTTTCCTTTCCAGCTTTGGAAGCTCTCTTTGACTCTGTTACACATTCATGTTATCATTTCAGACTTACTGTGGAAAATAAAAATGACCCCTGATACTCACTGAGCACTTGGTTTGTGTGAGGCATTGTACTTCATACTTCATGTGGAGCATCGTACTCCTCCAGAATAGGGTCATCTTAAACGTATATACTGATTGCCGAGTTCCAACTATGTCTTAGAAGAAATAACAGGTGGCCCATAGTAGGTTATATGCTCTTAACCTTTTGAGATTTTGATTGCATATATCTGATTGCACACACAATATAGTGTATTGGTTAAAAGCGTAGGCATTGGAACTAGAGTGCCTGCATTTGAATCCTGGGTCCTCATTTGCCAATTATATGCCTTTGGCTAAATTTTATAATCCCTGGGTGCTCCAGATTCATAGTCTGTGCAGTGGGGATAATGAGCAGTGCCTACCTCATATAGACGTGAGGTACAAATGTTTGAAAAGTGCATATCACAGTGTCAGGGAAGTAGTGTTATATAAATGCTAGTTGTTACATTGAATAATTTCTTTTATTTCAGTAGATCCTTCTTCATATTAGTTATCTTATACATAATAAAACATGACTTTTCAAATCATCTTAAGCTCAGTAGTGTCTCTACATAACATGTCGGTGTTATTCTCCAAGAAGCCTTTTCTGGCAGCCTTTCTCATCTCTGAACTTTTATTAGACTTACTTGGGAACATAAATTAGCGCTTCATTATTGTTAAGCTATATGACCAGTTTTAGTTTTGTGTCACCGACTCAATTGCTGTTAAACACTTTGAGAGCTAAAATCGTTTCTTACATATCTTAGTATCTCTTTAGTGCAAAACATAATCAGAGCTTGCTATGGGTCAGTTATGACAAACAGTAAAATAGAAGCTGTATATCACTTTATGCTTAAAAGGATTTGTTAGCTTGTTTGCATCCAAAACCTGGTTTAATAGTGTTTTGTTTTGTTTTAGGTTCCTAAATATTTGTCGCAGCAATGGGCTAAAGCCCCTGGAAGAGGTGAAGTCGGGAAGCTGAGGATTGCCAAGTAAGTTATTTATGAATTTTTGACATTTTATGAAACTTGTTTGAATTTATTTTACAAGTGCTTTTAAATGTAATTAGAGTTCTTTTTCAAACAGAGAATTTATCTGGAAAATAAGACATGAGCTTGCCAAGGCTTGTTAAGAGCTGGTGAGGTGCCCTGTAAGGATTCGTGTGTGTGCACACACGCACTCTTCTAATGACAGGTGTAAATATCAAGCACAGTTTGCTGCTAAAACCCACTGGCAGTGAAGTAGCAGAGTATGTAGTCCCCTCATCCATCCGTCCTCTGCATCTTTGAGGAGCTATGCTTGAGTTGACCATAGCTGGATGCACCAAGTAAGTGCTTCAGTAGAAGGATTTTGCCATTGTGCCACCATACCTATTTATAGAGGCTTTGGAAGGGGGTAGGGAATACCTTGCAAACAGCGCAGGAGTGTTTGGTGTTTCCTGGTTGAGGAACTGGCCTTATTTGAAAGGGAAGCCCTTGTAGCTCAGCTGGTGTCAGCCACAGGCCTCGTGTTCCCTTCTTTTTGTCCATTCATTCATAGTCCAGCTCTAATCAGATATCCACACCCACTCCTCCACTGAAACAGCTCTTTTCTGCCACCAGTATCCTCCTCTTTTACTGAGTTTTTGCTTGTTAACAGACCACCCCAAAGTTTAGTGGCTTAGAACAAAACCATCTTATTTGTTTTTCATTCTGTGGGGGCAGTTCTAGACAGTTCTTGTGGTGGCTGACCTGGCTGGTCTTCCCGGCTGGAATGATCTCGCCTGTGTGTCTGGGCTTGGTTTACCGTCACCCAGGGCCGTGGCCGCCTGTGTCTCATCTCCATTGTGTTCATTCCCATGATGGTGAAAGAGTTCCTGGTAGTGAAGGAGGGAAGCCCCACTGCACAAACACTTTGCAAACCTGTGCTTGCATCATGTTTGCCAGATGTAACTTGCAGTAGACTCCGCCTCCAGGGGGGATTTGCGGTAAAGAATTTGTTGCCTTTTAAAAAAAACAGTCTACCACATTCATGGGCTTCCCTGGTGCCTGCAGTGGAGGAGATGTAAGAGACAAGAGTTTGATGCCTGGGTTGGGAAGATCCCCTGGAGGAGGAAAGGGCAACCCGCTCCAGTATTCGTGCCTGGAGAATCCCATGGACAGAGGAGCCTGGCGGGCCACGGTCCGTGGGGTGCCAGAGTCGGACAGGGCTGAGCACAAGCACCACATCCGTATTCTAAAATCCAAGAGTTGACTAGCGGCCCTCCTCGGTTGCCCTTCAGCATAACTTGACAGAGTGATCACTTCCACCCTCACACCGTACTGTTTTCATCTCACTTCTGAGACATCTCTCTCTTGGTGGCTTCTTCTCATCTTCTCAGTCTCTGAATGTTATTTGAACCCCCTCTGGAGCTGTTCTTTGGAGGAGCAACGCTGTGTTCTTGGATGACATCATGTCTTTAAAGTAAGAAACTTTGACACTTTTTTGTGTTTATGCCTCCAAGTACTTTTTGTTATCTTACTTACCTTTGTTTCAGACAGATCTTTTAGTTCTTCCTTTTGATTTCACAAGCCATATTGGAAACAGGCCTGCTTTTATATCCAGAGTTCTGAAATTAGGTAGAGACCGGTAGTATCTTAAGAAGCTACTATACATTTAATAGCAGAACCAGCCTTGAATTCAGTCCTTCGAGTGGTAAGGAAACTCAGGCAGCTTCCAGTTCCGGCCCTGTCACTTACTGTCCGTGAGACTGTGGACAGACACTTAATCTTCTGAGCTTAGAGTCCCTTCCTTTCCCTACCATGAGTATTGCACTCCTGAAAATCTCTGTGTACAGGAAACACCTAGTTTAGGAACGTACAGTCTTTCTTTTGGTCTGAGGAAGAGGGAGCTAGTATGGGAAGTAGAGTCAAAGGAGCTGAGCTGTAGGGAGACCTGTGCAAGCCCTGAGAGTGAAAGTGTTAAGTCACTCAGTTGTGTCCGGCTCTTTGTGACCCCATGGACTTCTCCAGGCCAGAATACTGGAGTGGGTAGCCTTTCCCTTCTCCAGGGGATCTTCCCAGCCCAGGAATCGAACCCAGGTCTCGCGCATTGCACGTGGTTTCTTTACCAGCTGAGCCACACGGGAAGCCTGTGCAAGCCCTAAGTACTGCTTTGATGCCTAAAGCATCTATTAAAGATAGCCTGCTAAATAGTCAGTAATGGGTATGCTGCGATTTTTCTTGATCACTCTTTGTTTGGAAGAAAATTTCAAACGTGTCCTTAGTTTAAAGCAGGTGTTTTATATAGTCACATCCAGTATGCCTAGGGTGGCCAGTTTACGTGTTTTACAATTTACGTAGTTCTCTGTGCAGTTATTAATAGTGCCCCTTCTTTCACTCCTAGAGTGTCCTGGTTTTGGCAATAAACTGTATGTAACTTCCCTGCTGGCTCAGGTGGTAGATAATCTGCCTGCAATGCAGGAGACCTGGGTTCAATCCCTGGGTTAGGAAGATCCCCTGGAGGGAAAAATAGCAACCCACTCCAGTATTCTTGACTTCCCTGGTGGCTCAGATGGTAAAGCGTCTGCCTACAATGTCGGAGACCCGAGTTCGATCCCTGGATCAGGAAGATCTCCTGGAGAAGGAATGGCAATCCACTCCAGTATTCTTGCCTGGAAAATCCCATGGACAGAGGAGCCTGGTGGGCTATAGTCCATGGGGTCACAAAGAATTGGACACAACTGAGCAATTAACACACACTTGCCCTTAATAATAACAGATGTATGTGTATCTTCAGTTCAGTTGCTCAGTCGTGTCCGACTCTTTGCGACCCCATGAATCACAGCACGCCAGGCCTCCCTGTCCATCACCAACTCCTGGAGTTCACCCAAACTCACATCCATTGAGTCTGTGATGCCATCCAGCCATCTCATCCTCTGTCGTCCCCTTCTCCTCTTGCCCCCAGTCCCTCCCAGCATCAGGCTCTTTTCCAGTGAGTCAACTCTTTGCATGAGGTGGCCAAAGTATTGGAGTTTCAGCTTCAGCATCAATCCTTCCAATGAACACCCAGGACTGATCTCCTTTAGGATGTGTATTTTATGTGTAAATTAAAAGCCTAGCAGATTTTCTATCTAACGTGAAATATAGAAGAACTAGATGCTGTTAATGATGAGAACAGATATATAGTGATTGGTTCCCCAAGACTGCTATAGAAATGCTTGAAAAGAGCTTGTTCTGGAGTATGTCTCCTGACTATCTCATTTATGTTTCTAATTTACTCATTTTTCATTCTTCTTACTGATCACTAGAGTCACTATTAAATAAGTGTAGGATAAGCGAGGAATGGTTTAGCAGTGCATGTGACTAGGTTATCAAGACTTAATTTCAGCTAAATATGAGTCATCAAAGTTTTGTGGCTATAAGCAAAAGGCTTCATTTATTGGGCGATTGTTGTTTCGAGTGGAGTGGGCTGATAACCCCACTCCTCTCTGTCAGTCAGCTTACAGGGCAGACATTGTGTTCCATTTTCAGTGCTGCGCTTAGAGACATGGACAAATAAGTTCATTCAGTGGAGTGAGACTAGGACAGTGGGAAAACGAAAATCAATTTCCTGTGAGGAGCATTTGAAGGGACTGTGGCCGTTCAAGAGAAGATCTAGGGCAAACCAGGTGAAACTATCTGGTTTTTAAAAGCTAGAAGATGTATAATTAAGTATTTGATGTTTAGAGGCAGAGTAACCCTGTATGGGTTATCTGTGTGGTTCAAAAAACATATATTTGGGTAAAAAAAATGAAAAAACAGCTAAGGTTTTAAAAAAGCAATGTGCCATTCTGATAAGGAGTATAGACTCAGGAGTCAGTCAGCTCTGGGTTTAATCCAGACCTTGTACATTTACCAGCCATGTGACTCTGGGGAGGTTGCTTATTACCCTTTCTTTCCTCATCTGTTAAAAGGAGATGGTATTAATACCTCACGGATTCAGTGTGTGTAAAATACTTAGTAAATGTTCACGTACTGTCATATCCCACATACTACCCAGTACATGCCTAGACTCGGCGTCATGTCTGATGTCTTCTCTCCCGCTCTAATCTCCCACAGTTAAACAGCAGCAGCAGCTTCCTGTGCCAAGAGCTGGAAGAAATGGTGTGGACGTTGGTTCTAGCAGAGACAGGGCTATGGAGTAGAGGAATCAAGAGCGGCAGAGAGGGGAGGGGGAGACGCGCAGTGTGAATGCAGCTCTTCCTCAGTGTGGTCTGTTAACACCTGAGAAAAGGGAGAGTCCAGTTATGAATAAGCTAAGAGTAGCAGCCTGCTTTAACAGTTGGTAACGTTTGGGCCGTTTGCATCAAGCATTCCCCACCACGTCCCTAAATCATTGTACTTGCATTTTTTTAAAAATACCTTTGAACATCTGATGGGTATTACATTTTAATTGGTTTACTGTTTTGCTTTAGTTTAATTTTAAAACCAGCCTTTCTACATAACCATCCTGCCTCAGAAAACTTCAGTTTTCAAAATCTTTGATAAGTGTCATGTTTTACTGACAGTCATAGTCTGTGATAATACAGCTTCTCTCAGAGATGTGTAATTTCTAGTTTTATTTCTAAACACATTTAACATTCAAGATCATGTGAGGGCCCACTAATAATGGAAAATATGCAAATAAAAATCAGTGAGATAATTTTCTGTTATAAAAATTGAGTAAGTTTAGAACAGTGTTACACTGTTGATAGGAGTTTAAATCAGTACAAACTTTCTGAAGGGCAGTCTGGCGGCACACATGTATATTAATGCACATATATATATGTACATACATATGTACATATATGTACATATCTCATACACCCAAGCACAGATACACACTGCTGCTCAAAACAAAGCAGAACAACAGTCCACTGTTTTCTCTGCCAGTCAGCTCACTGCACAAGCGTTATGTTCAGTTCTTGGTACTGCCCTTACAGAAAGACATTGAGAGACTCATCTCGCAGAGGGGGACTCAGACAATGAGAAAGCTGGGATATTAATAATAAAATCCTCGTGCCTTTGACCCAGCAATTCCATCAATTTCTAAAACCTATCCTGTGGAAATAAAAGTTAGTGATGCAAAGACTGATACACAAAGATAATCGTTTCAGTATTGTTTGTTATGGAGAAAAATGAGTAGCATTCTCAAATTTTTTAGTAAGGGATTAATTAAGTAAACTGGGGACATTTTTAAATTGTTAAATATTTTTAATTTGAAAAAAAAATTTTCTTTCAATTTGAAACAGTCTCAAGCAGCAGAAAAGTTGGAAGAACAATATAAAGAACTTGCCCACCAGATAGGTCCATGTAATACAGCATTCTCCTGTGACTTTTCAGGAATATAATTTGAATACGTTCCTGTCTTCTAATGTATCATGCATTGATATTAACAAGAGATCTGTATAAAGTTAGAAATATCAAAAGCCACATTAACTGTTTCATTTTTGTTACTATTTTAATAAATATTTAAACCTCTAAAAGAAAGCAGTAAGGTTTCCCTTAGGGATATATCTCCTAAATTCAGAATGTGTTAAAGTAGGTACCTCACTGGGGAAAATAAAGAGCTACTTTCTGACAGGGGGATTCTCTTTTGCAGTCACAGTTCACCCTTTCAAATCTATGAATTAACAACTGAATAGTACTACTACCTAATCATCAGGCTTCACTTAAGATTTGCCAGTTGTCTCAGTGATGTTTTACAGCAAAAGGGTCCAGTCCACAGTCTTGCATGACCTCCTGTTGTCAGATCTCTCTAGTTTTCCTTAATCTAGGAATCCTGTTATAGTTATAAAATCCTGTTTGTAATTGTTCATGGATTGGAACTGGTTTTGTTTTCCCATTAAACTGAGACCTTGAGGATAAAGAGCTACATCATGTCGTGCGTTTGTCTCGAGGCCCTGGATGTGCCACAAACGCTGAGTGGCAGTGAATGAACGGACTGCTGAAAGAAGGCACAGGTTGGAACTCAGCCTAGTTTTGCAGAGAAATAGTGCTTGCCCACCTGAAGTTTCTTAGATGGTGTCTTTCTACTTGTTATACTTTTGTTCTTAATCACTCAGCAAACTCAGTGATTGATCATCAGCAAATAAATAGCTTAGGGAGTTTAACAGTTGAAGTTTGAATATAAATGTTAGATTTGGAGGAACTTTGAATATGGTCCTTGTTATGAACTTCGTACTTGTTATTCTTTTGTAGCGTTCCATTGCCTAAAGAATAAAGGCTGTGCTCTGATATTAGAGATCATTTATGGTCTGGTTCCATTTTTCCTTTGTAGTTCATCTCCTACTATTCCTTATTTTGTACTTTCCCTCCCAGCCAAATCTGATCACATTTTTCTGATCAGACTCTTCCATGACTTTGCTTAGCTATCTACTTTTGATACTAGTTCAAAAGTGGCCTCTTGCTGAGCCAATACTTACCTCTTAGAATAGAAGAGATGGTGTTCTCCTGTCTGATCCTGGCATAGTATGGCTCTCTTAATTAAAGTTTATCTCATTTTATGGTTATGGATTTAGCTTTTATATCTTCTGCTGGCTGGCAAAGGGGCCCTGCACTCAGTACTTTGAATATGACAGGTATTTAATACATATTTTTTTAAAAATTAGGCTATTATTAGGGAGTACATTGATCCCATATTGGTAAAAAAAACAATTTAAAAACATGCAATTCAAATAAATAAAAACTAGTATGGGACTTCTCTGGTGATATAGTGGATAGGAGCCCACCTGCCAGTGCAGGGGACACAGGTTCAATCCCTGGTCCAGGCAGAGGCCACGTGCTGAGGAGCAGCTGAGCCTGTGAGCCGCCCCTGCTGAGGCCGCGTGCTGCGACTACTGAAGCCCACGTTCCTCGAGCCGGTGCCCTGCGGCAAGAAGCCACTGCGCTGAGAAGCTCCACACTCCACAGCTAGAGAGTGGCCCCTGCTCTCTGCAACTAGAGGAAGCCTGTACACAGCAAGGGAGACTCAGTGCACCCCAAAACCAAAAGCAAATTATAAAAAAAGGTAGCATAAAAGGATAGTTACTATAGCTAATAATACAAGATGTTAGCAGTAGAATCTTGGCTAATTTAAAATTTTTTTTGGCTTGTCTGTAGTAAAATTATTTCTGTATGAGCATATTATTTAATAGCAGAGAAGATTGCTTATAATTTTAAAATAATAATTTTTGATCTTTAAAGTTTTGTTAAGTAAATGAAACTTCTTTAGCTGGACAAAATAAATAGTAAAATTTGCTGTACTTCTCTATATCTGGTATTAAACATGCCATTCACATGCTGCTGAACACTAAAAATACACAAAAATTAGAATAAGAATTGTAATAAGATCATTATTTGGCCAAAATATTATTAGGGCAGGTTGTTATATTGTTAAGAGACATGAACTTGTAACATCTAAAATATTCACTGGTGGGGCTTCCCTGGTAGTTCAGTGGTTAAGCCTCCATGCTTCCTGTTTGATCCCTGGTCGGGGAACAAAGAACCCGCGTGCAGTGCAGTGCGGTCAAAAAATAAAATGAAATATTCGCGTGGGATTAATGTGAATTTTTTTCTCCTATAGGATTATAAATAGAATAGTTAGGAGAACCACAGGTAATATTAATCTCTGTAAATGTAATATTTTAATGTACATATGAAGTTGTGTTTCTTTTATTAATAGTTCTTAGCTTACATTTGGAAAAAACATGAAATTAAATAATTGGAATGTTTTCTTTCCTCTCTTTCAGAAATCAAGGAAGGACCGAGGTAAGATTATTTCTATGGAAATTTTATTTAAAACACGAGATTATTTTACTATGCATTAGAATTAGTAACAAGAGGGTAGTATTTGCTCTGGAAAACTCCACATGAAACTGCTGGCTGGCCGGGAAAACATAGTGTAAATGCTGCTCTTGTGTGAGTGAATAGGCTCCTTTCTAGTTGCTCATACTGAGCATTTTTCTACTTTGATTTAAATATCCCCTCTCTTAGTTCTATGAAAACTAGTATTGCTTCAGTAATACTTTAACATTAATTCAGAGTGGCAAATGTATTTGACACAGATTTTTGAAGGCCTTAGGTTTTAACCCATTGAGTCTAGGACATAATTTGCGGTACCTGTCACATACTAGCTGCTGCTGCTGCTGCTGCTGCTAAGTTGCTTCAGTCATGTCCGACTCTGTGCGACCCCATAGACGACAGCCCACCAGACTCCGCCGTCCCTGGGATTCTCCAGGCAAGAACACTGGAGTGGGTTGCCATTTCCTTCTCCAATGCATGAAAGTGAAAAGTGAAACTGAAGTCGCTCAGTCATGTCTGACTCTTTGCGACCCCATGGACTGCAGCCCACCAGGCTCCTCCATCCATGGGATTTTCCAGGCAAGAGTACTGGAGTGGGGTGCCATTGCCTTCTCCAGTCACATACTAGAGAGATACTTAATATTTAATAATCTTTCTATGTGATTGAGAGATCAGCACTCTAAGTTTATAAATCCCTTTGATGAAAAATTTGGGGAGATATGGTAAAAAGCATTTTGAAAGATTGGGTCTTTCAAAAAAGACCTACTGGGTCTTTTCATTCTAAACCTCAATATTGAGTTATCCTTATAAATATTTAGTTGTATTTGTTGAAATATTTGAAAGTAAAACAGCACCATGTACTCATGGTAATCATTGGATCTAAAAAAGAAAGCCATCCTCTGCTTATGGGAGTGTTTAAGCTTTCTGAGTAAATAGATCTCTTCCCCCTGCTTCAGATAGTTGCTTTCTTAATACTTAACGTTCACTCATTCAGCAAATACTGTTTTTCTTCTGTGTGCCAGGCATTTTGCTTGGAGATGGGTGGCTGAACGAATGGATGGATGGATAATTCTGTTTGTCTATCCATCCATACACCTAATATTTATTTAATTTATTTATGGGTATAAATATAACAAGACACAGTTCCTTGACTGCAGATACCTTAGGGAAACAAGTTACTTCTGTTTTACAAATAGAATTTTTTCAGCCATAGACCAGAGGAAACATTTGAAAGCTATCTTTATAATGGTAGATTAACCCCATTGTTCAGACAAATAGGAATAGATTCTCTTTTTATGACTAATTATTAAAGCTTATTTGGTAAAACTTTTTAAAGTGCTTCATAAAATGATTGGAAAAGATTCACATTAAAATATTTGATTTATGGTCACAGTTTCTGTACAGATGCTTTGAATACAAAAGTATATTGTAATAAGCTCTCGTTAATGTGTCTACTAGGTTTCATTTACTTTGAATGAGGATCTTGCAAATATTCATGATATTGGTGGAAAACCGGCTTCAGTCAGTGCCCCTAGAGAACATCCATTTGTGTTACAAAGTGTCGGAGGACAGACATTAACCGTGTTCACTGAGAGCTCCTCAGGTAAGTGGGCATAGAGTCATTTAAATGCAATTCCTGGACGTCTTGTGTAGATAATCTCTCTCAACGCACTCTCAAAGGTCATTACCAGGGCTGTTCTACCTGTCATTCTTTCTACCTCTAATTCACGTCGTCTGCTTCTCTGCTCGGTGCTCGAAGTCCTTTCCTGTGATTGATGGATTTTTGACTGTTACTGGAAGGGTTTAACTTCCATTTGGGGCATGAAGAAATAGAACAAAGCAGATGGAAGAGTGTGGTGCATCAAGCTGGCTTCCAGGATGTTGAGGAAACAGTATTATGAGTTTTGCCAAGATAAGGTCATCCTTGCCTGTTTTGGTAAATTGATATTCAGCAACTGTAAATTGTGTTTTAAAAAATACTGCATAATACTAGGGAATATTTAGTCAAAATATAGGAAATACTTTGGCTCTTGTGCGCTTTATTTCTTAATGCATAGGGATTGACTTCTTTTAATTGGTATCGACTTCTAAGAAGCTGTGCATGGTTTTTAATTTTGTTTGCTCTTAAATGTTTTAATAGCTCAGTAAAAGGGTAGCAGGTGTTTCAGCTTGTGAATTAAATATAGAGGGGACTTTTTTGGTGGCATATGTAAGAGTATATGTTCATTTTCATTGTTTCTTGGTTGTTAAGCTTTACTGAATTTGCAGTACTACTAGTAAAGCAACAGGCCACCTCATTTTAACAACTAATTTCTCATACCTAATTCAGAAAGTTTATTTGGTTGTATAAAAGAAAAACATCCATGGTTTTGTTGTATTTTCATTAAACATTACAAAGAAAGGTGTAAGAAATTAAATGTTAAGAACATTATTGTTTTAACAGAATATACAGTTGATCCTTGAAAAATGGGAAGGTTAAGGGCACGAACACTCACAGTTGGAAACACAGGTATAGTTTACAGTGGGCTGTTCGTGTCCAGGGTTCCTCCATGTTTGCAGTTGTGTGTACTCGAAGTCACCAACGATAGATTGAATAGTACTGTGGTTTTTACCATTGAGAAAAACCTGCATTTAAGTAGACCCTTGAAATTCAAATCCATGTTCTTCAGGGGTCAGCTGTACTTCAGCAAATTTTTATGTTGTCTTAGATTGCCAATATGTGCATAAACTGATGTCAGAAAATCATTGGGTTTTTTTTCCCCTTGGATGTAGAATTTTAAAAGTGGTAAATTGTAAATTTTCTGTCATGTGGTTTAAAGTTAAGGAAGGTGAAATTGTTAGTTACTCAGTTGTGTCCAAATCTTTGCAAGCTCGTGGACTGTAGCCCACCAGGCTCCTCTGTCCATGGAATTCTCCAGGCAAGAATACTGGAGTGGGTTGCCATTCCCTTCTCCCAGGGATCAAACCTGGGTCTCCTGCGCTGCAGGCAGATTCTGTACCATCAGCCACCAGGGTTTGTTTTATTTCATTATTCTGTTGCCATAATTTGTAGTGTAATATTACGGGAAGTAGAAACTGTTAAACATATGCATTTTCTCCTGGAGAAGATTCAGCCGTTCAACAAATACTGTGTGCTACATTGTGCAGAGCACAGCATAGGCACAATTAATCTAGCAACTGATTGGATTTAATAAGACCTGTTGAACCTGTGAGGTTTTCTCTACTTCTTGTTCCTGGAGTGGAAGAGGCGTGGCGCCAAAATGATAAAAAAGAAGCAGTCTGGAAAAAAAGCCTGAGGCGGGGAACCTTGTACTTCCTTGGTAGAAAAAGGTGCCCTGTTTCAGACTTTTTACCTCCTATCAGGTTGGTAGTTTTTCTGAAGTGTGACTCATTGCTGGTACTTACACAAAAGACAGTAATTTAGAAAGCTGAGGTTTGTTATCGTCAAAATTAATCTTTCGTATTTAATCTTGTAAATCCTTTCGTCAGTGTGCTCTTTCTGAACATTTTGTATTCACATTTGGGGTTACAGTGTACTCCAAAGTGAATATGGCTTTATGAAGATTATCTTGCCAGGAATATGGAAAAGGATCAAGATCATCCTTCTTCTGGAGTTTGTACAGTGTGTTCTTTGTGGAACTGAGATAATGCAAGTGAGGTCTAAGTTGCCGTTAGATGGTGCACACTCCAAGGGAAGTCTTTGGTGCCTAATGTCAGTTGTTCCATCTCATTTCATTGTTCCCTAACTCTCTTTGCACTTTCTTTTTTTCTCTCTCTCTATTTTATTTTATTTGGCGGCATTGGGTCTTAGTTATAGCATGTGGGGTCTAGTTCCCTGACCAAGAGTCTAACCTGGGCCCCCTCTGTTGGGAGCACAGTGTCTTAGCCACTGGACCACCAGGGAAGTCCCTCTTTGCATCTTTCCATGGTTTAATTCCCTTGAGGACAAGGGTGGAAGCTGGAGGCTATTGCAGTAATCCAGGGAAGGGATGACAGATTTGGATCCGCGTGGTAGCAGTGACAAAGGTCTAGTCTCTCATCTGATGTCCCGTCCCGTCCTTCGTTGTCTTAACAGACAGTCCACTTGGATTTCTCATCACCTGAAATGGAGAAGATACAAAATCGGGTTGACTTCTTCATTCCTTTATTCTCCATGTGTCCATATTTCTGTCAGGGACACATTGCTCTGTTCTGAGCCGCCTCTGACTCTCACATGCAGTCAGTTGCTTGTTAGGTCATTTCTGTAGTAGGAATACACATTTCCTCCTGTTTTTTTTTGTTTGTTTGTTTGTTTTAAATAGTCGTTTTTTATCCATTTGGTTCTGCTGGATCTTAACTGCGGCTCGTGCAGCAAGTTTTAGTTGTGGCCTGTGGGATCTGGCTCCCTGACGAGGGACTGAACTTGATCCCCCTCCACTGAGAGTGTGGAGTCTTAGCCACTGAATCACCAGGGATGAACCGCATACACATTTCGTGATACCACTTAACCCACTGTCCTCTGAACACCTCAGCTGTCCTCTCTACCCTCCAAGCTGCTAGAATCCCTTCTCCCTCCCCAGAGCCTCCCGACACTGCTGCCTCTTCTTCTTCCCTTGTTTTCCTCTGCCAGGGATGTGTTTGCTTTTTATAGTTGCAACCAGCTTTCCCTTTATGACTCCAGCTTTGTTGATTCTTCCTTCATCTAGACTTTCTGGCAGCAAGGTTTGTAGTGCTCATTTTGTCCCTGGATTAAGCCTTATGGGCAGGGGACCACGTCTCATGCTTCTTGGCCAGAGTGTCTCATGTAGGACTGAACACAGCACGTGGGCTTGCTAAAACAAATACGTACTGAAATAGTTGATTTTCTCCTAAGAATTACTGATATCCTAAAGGTACTCTTTAGAGTGATTTTAAGTGAGATGGCTTGTTAGTGACAAAGGATAGATTTTCTTATTTCAAAGTGAAGTCTTTTTCTTAAGACCCTTGAGATTCAAAATGGAATATTAAATTCCTTTGTTCCCTACGTTATTTCTTACTCATTATAGTTTTATCTTGGCATGAACGATTCTTCTACTTTTTCTTTGCCCATCAGATTAGTTCAGTGCTATGTGATGTGGTGCTTGGTTGACCACTAGACACGTTACCATATTGCTTGGTGCATTTCCCGTGTGCTGAGAATCAGTTCTATGATTTTCAGAGGTTTGAATTAAGCTTTATGTGTATCTGTGTGTGCTTTGTAACATTCAGACTACAGCTGTTTTCTTCTGTTGAATTTTTTTCATATCACTGCTTTTACATGAATTTTGCTGTTGTGTGAATTATCACCATCTGCATATTGCTAGTTGCCATTGCAATGGAACTCTGAGGTTTTTTTTTTTTTGAAGTAGAGTTGATTTACAGTGTTGTGTTAATTTACAATGTTGTGTGTTAATTTCTGCCGTACAGCAAGTGATTCAGTTATAGACACATACATTCTTTTAAACATTCTTTTGGTTTATGGTTATCATAGCTCCATGTGCTACACTGTCGGACCTTCGTTATCAGTTCTGTGTATAATGGTTTTCTGTGTCTGTAAGTCTCTTTCTGGTTTGTAAATAAGTATCATAGTTTTAGATTTCACGTATAAATGGTTTCATGTGGCATTTGTCTTTGACCCGCTTCACTTAGTATGATGATCTTTACGCCCATCTGCGTTGCTTCAGCTGGCATTGTTCGTTCTTTTTGTGGCTGAGTGGTATTCCATTGTGCATTTGTAAAAACTGCATCATCTTCATCCATCCATCTGTTGAGGGACACTTAGGTTGTCTCCATGTCTTGGTTATTGTGAGTAGTGCTGCCGTGAACCTAGGGGTGCATGCCTCTCTTTGAATTGTAGTTGAACTATATTCTTGTTATATTTGCTGTGATACAGAGTACTTTATATCATTTTATATTCTCATAACTATTTGGTTTAGGAAAATTGAAGGAACTTTTTGTTAATGTTTACACCTTTTTTGTCATTAAGCTGTGATAGTTAACAGAAACGGACAACCTATTGTACACTTATTTTGTCCACTGTGTTGAGTACTCCTTAGCAACTGTTTCATACCACAAGCCTATGATGGGGTGGAAACCATGGTCATTTAATTGATGAAAGAAACGGGGCTTACTTAGGATATAATTTGACCAACATGCAGCTGGTAGACCTGTGCCCTTAATCATCATACTGGTGGTTTTCAGAGTGTAGGTGCAAAATTAATTTTGTGAGTAACTGACAGCTTTGAAAAAAAGAAAGAAGTAGAATGGGGGAAAAAAATGAACTTTTATATTTGGGAACATTTCAAACACATGCTGAAGTAGAATAATATTAACTCACTCAGCTTTTTTAAGGTGCTGTTGGTGATTAAGAGGGGCTTCCTAGGTGACTTCGGTGGTAAGGAATCCACCTGCCAAGCAGGAGATGTGGGTTTAATCCCTGGGTTGGGGTGATTCCCTGGAGAAGTGAATGGCAACCCACTCCAGCGTTCTTGCCTGGGAAATCCCATGGACAGAGGAGCCTGGCAGGCTATAGTCCATGGGGTTGCAAAGAGTCAGACATGACTTAGGGACTAAACAGCAGCAGCAGTGATTAAAAACAAATTACTTTTGTAAAAAGGTATTTCCCTTTTTTCAAATATGTTTGCACCCCTCGTTGTCCTGGTGCATTTTATTTCTAAGCCTTTATAAAGTCTATAAATCACTGTGTTTTTATCTAAATGATACGTCACTTCACTTATTATAAATCTCAGTTCCTTTGTAAATTGCCTATTGGGTTTGCCCTGCAGAAACAAAAATAATCTGTCTGATCATTGTCTGCAAATTATGAGTATGTTTTTCACCTGCCACTTTCCAGATACAAAGCTGTGTTTATATATTATGTAGTGCAGTGATTTCCACCTGGGAGGCTGCTTTGCATCATCTAGAGACATTTTTGAGGACTTACTTCCCTGGTGGCTCAGTGGTGAAGAATCCACTTGCCAGTACAGGAGCTGTGGGAGACTTGGGTTCAATCCCTGGTTCAGGATGTCCCCCTGGCAATGGAACTGGCAACCCACTTCATTTTTCTTGCCTGGAGAATCCCATGGACAGAGGAGCCTGGCTAGCTACAGTCCATGGGGTCACAAAGAGTTGAACATGACTGAGTGACTTGAGCACTCACACAGACATTTTTGACTGTCACCTGGGTGCGTGTTCCTGGCATGGAATAATTGGGGATGTCACCAAACAGCCTGCTGTGCACAGAACAGCTCCTTGCAGCACAGAACTGTCCAGCCCAAAATGTCAGTAGTGCCAAGGATGAGAAACCCTCCTCTTGTAGAAAAGAAGGTATTATTTTAAGTGGACAAGCTATTTGGTATATCTACTGGTGAGATTAAAGTTATAAAATAAAAACGTTTGTTTTTTTGATGGAGCCAACAGGAGTGATGAGAACCTGTCCACCTCCCCAGTAGCTGTTTTTCTTTGTTCTTCTCCTGTTCTTCCCCTGCCCCTCCTCCTGCTGCTGTTTTTCTTCCTTTTGTTGTATCAGAAGAAATTTCTGCGCTTTAAGGGGACTGCTCTTGAGTTTTTAGCTTAACTTTTAGTTGGAGCATTTATTCTGTTTACATTTAAGATAACTATCAATGTGTGTATTCCTGTTGCCATTTTCTTAATTGTTTGGGGTTTGTTTCTGTAGGTCTTTTTTCCCCCTTCTTTCTTTGTCATCTCTTGTGTTTCCCACCTAGAGAAGTTCCTTTAGCTTTGTTGTAAAACTGGATTGGTGGTGCTGTATTCTCTCAGCTTCTGCTTGTCTGTAAAGCTTTTGATTTCTCCATGGAATCTGAATTGAGAGCCTTGTGGGTTGATTGCTTTTGGTTATAGGTTTTTCGCTTTCAGCACTTTAAATATATCCTGCCACTCCCTTCTTGCCTGCAGCTTAACTTTTCATTGTGGAAAAAATTTTAAGCATATGTGAAAGTAGAGAAATAGTATAGTGAAACTCCACGTGCCTGTCATCTTCAGACTTCAGCATTTGGTCAGTCAAATTGTTTCAGCTCTTCCCCAGCCACTGTTCTTTGTACCTCACAGGGTCATTTTAAAGACAGCCTTACACAACATATCATTCCACCTTTAAATTCTTAGTACAGGTGTCCATAAGGATTCCTTTTTTAAAGATACATAAGCACAGTAGCGTTATGGTACTTAAGAAAAATGGGAATTAATTGCAAAATACCCTCATAGATGTCACCAGTGGAGACTGTTTAATGCTCACACTCCAGTGTTTCTTGATTTTTTTCCCCTCTTTACATTCTGTTTTCTGATTTATGGTTCAGCTGTATGTGAAATCCCAGTGGTTTGCAATTTTATAGCCTACGTTATCCACTTGAACAGGTACCATTGGAGAAAATACAATTCATCAAGTCATTTGTATTACTGCGAAGGGATGGAGCAATCTTTCTGCAGAACTGTTTGAGGAATTTGGCTGACAAAGAAGTGACAGAATAGAAAATCATTTTTAGAGCTGTATGTACCAAGGCACCGATGTGAAATTTGTAATACTGTTGGAGGGGAAAATACTTAAGCGATGTTTACTGAATGTCATGCATTATTCTCAGATTGCGTAAAATTAAAGTTAACAAATACATACATTTAGAAAGAAAAAGATTTTGTCAATGCAATATGACCAAACTCTAAAGAAATAGAGGCTTGTAAAAGAAAAGTTAACAATAAAATAGAAGCAGTATAAGAATTTATATGATGACCAGACTAAAAGTATTACTTAATTCAATATGGTTTGAGTGGGGAATGTACTAGTGTATCTCAGTAAAGCAGTAGGGACATACGGTTTGTATATAAACCTCAATTTAAAATATTACTTTCTTTTTATTTCTTTAAGCATAGTTTTATTTATTCACTTACTGGTTCTCCTGGGTCCTTGCTGCTGCGCGGGCTTTCCTCTAGCTGCGGGCGAGCAGGGGACTACTGTCTAGTTGCGGTGCGCACGCTTCTTTCTGTGGTGGCTTCTCTTGGTGCAGGGCTCGGGCTTTAGGACGCATGGGCCTCAGTAGCTGCGGCTCCCAGGCTCTAGAGCGCGGCTCACTAGCTGCAGCGCGTGCGCACAGTTGCTCCGAGGCACGTGGGGTCTTACCAGGTCAGGGATCGAACCTGTGTCTCCTACACTGACAGCCCTGGAATGTTAATTTCTTGAAAAACTAAAGAAATTGATCATGAAGAATAGAGAAACCAATTTCATCTAGGTCAAATTTAAATTTAAAATAAACCTCTTGAAAGTTAGGTCAGTTTTGTGTCTTTAATGCACAATGACTTAGTAAACATTTTAAAATTCTGGAATAAAACCTCATTCCTCCATGTTTATACCAGCTTGTTATAAATAGGCAGCTGTGGCCTGGCCAGAGGTGAAGCACTGATAGAGAGCCAGTGTGCTTTTTGAAAGACTGTGTGAAAAGGAATTCAGCTGAAGCCTTCTTTAAAAATTTACTTTAAGGACTGTGTGTACGTGTGTCAGTCGTCAATATCTTGCTTGTACTGTGTCATTAGCTGTTCCCAAAGAAGAAGGTGGGGGGAACCCTACAGACACATAGTGTTTGCACATTTTTCCCTCCTCCTTTAAGAGGTTTTCTGGAGAATATTTATGGTTAGAAGTTGCAGCCTTCTCCTGCTCACAGAGAAAAAAGCACACCACCCAGGGTTATTTACAGCGTTGGTTTCTTTTCTATAACTACACACAGCTTCATGACTGTGAGGATTTGGTAGATATTTTTCTTACTTTTTAACTTGTTATGTATCATAACTAAACTTTTTTTGAGAAGAGCCCCTATATTGTTCAGCAAAGGAAAAATATCCAGTGATTTGGAGCGGTTCTCAATCCCTTTTCTGCGTCTTCTAGGTGAAGGGTGATGTTCCTTACCTTGCCAAGTTAGGGACAGACTGCTGTGGTTTGGGAATTGTGGCATACGTGTCATAGATGCTCTGGGTGCCCTGGCTGTTCCTGGGCACACTGGCCAGCGTCTAAACCTCAGCATCCCTCTGTGTCTCTGCTGGCCGGGAGGGTGGGTTAGAAATGACAGGGGTCAGCCCTCCCTCTGGGAGCCGGTACCGGAAAGGACTGGGTGGGTGAACACCCAGCCCGCTTAGTGCTGGGTAGGGTGGCCCAGGCACGCGCCCTGCGCTGCCTCGCAGAGTTCTCAGCGCGGTGGCCACGCCTGTCAGTGCTGTGCAGCTGGCGCCTGTTTTCCAGACGCAGCTCTTCAGTGACTTCGTTCCCCTTCCTGTCTCTTTTCTCCAATCCTCTTCCAGCGTTTCCTGGGATCCCCTCACCAGCAAACTACCTGGAAACCTTTGGAGCTTCTAGAGGAATAGTAACCAAGATAGAGATAGTAAACTGTAGCTCTCTCTTTATTCGAGAACTGAAAATGATGTCTTTCTACGGGTTACTTGGCACCACCCCCCTGCTTTGGCCATGCCACTTGGTTTATGGGATCTTAGTTCTCTGATCAAGGATTGGAACCCATGCCCTCAACAGGGAAAGCCTGGACTGCTAACCACTGGACCACCAGGGAATTCCCTGGCGCATACGCCTTTTTGAAAAATCATGGACCAAATGTGGTATTATAATCCTTTTTAAATTAATATCATACTTCACAACTGACCATGTATACTCACACTAGTATTTTTGTGAGAGTTCTGATGTGTTCTCTGATCCTCAGCCGTCTCTCTTGGAGGGTCTGTGCCTCCGAGAGGTTTTAGCCCCTAATGTATTTCCTGGGGACACCACACATGAAGCAGACTCTAGTTGGCCCAGATGTCCCGAGGCTGAGACTCAGGAAGGTTTTGCCCAGGAAGTCGAGGGGCGCTTTCGGGCCACATCAGGCTTCCGTGGCTGTGATGCTGCCTCTCATCACCACGTTCTGCTGCCGTCCCCGTCAGTGCCGGCCGCCAGTCTGGCCACTGTCGTCTCCCTCGCCTGTCTCTGCTCCACCAGGGTGACGGCCATGCTCTACCCCATCCCCGCAGGCCCCGGGGGATTCTGTGCTGCTCAGCCCTCCTTGTCTTCACCGGACTCTTCTGGTCCCCGCTCTGAGCTGTGGCTGTGATGCTGGTGAAGTTTGCTCAAGTACTGCTGCCTCTCCTCTGCTTTGGATTTCAGCACCTAGTTTTTCATTTATGCAGTTTCTCTGTATCCTCCAGCTTTTTGAAATAACTACCTCAATGCCACAGACCTTTCCCATTAGAATATAAATTACCCAGGAAGACAGTTGCAAGGGAAAAACAATACACAGTATCTCCTTAGCAGAAAAGAACTATCATTCGTTGGGAACAATTTTATTTCAAGACTGTAAAATTCATGAAAAGTAATTCAAATAAATTAACTGCATCACTGATTCAGCTGGCATTCACTTCCCACCAAAGCCTATACTTGCTTCAAAGTCTTTAAGAAAAGAATATTAAAAGATGTTAAGTGGGAGAAAGAGAAATTAATTGGAGCCTATGCGATAACTTCACCGGACTATGTGTCTCACAAAGATAAGCACAGTCTCTTTCTGTTAAAAAAAAAAAAAGAAAAATAAATACAATGCTGGGACCATGACCCATGACTCTTGTTGGTTTCTTAACATGTTATTAGTCGTTTAGAAGTTTAATATTTCTGATATTGCAGTATTTCTAAATGGTACTGGTTATGTCAAGTAAGACTTGTGCTTGAAAGATTAAAAAACAAAATCTGTGTTAGGAAGGAAACACAATTACTCAAGATATGATAAGTGATTAGTCTAGACAATTCAGTGTTGAATCCGTGAATTTACCTACCATTGTTTTCTGTTTTGATTTGAGTTGTGGTTACATGAATGCATTCACTTTGTGAAAACTCATCGAAGCTGGAAATTTATGATTTGTGTACTTTTCTTCATTAAAAATTTTATTACCAGCGAAGGCAGAAAGCGCAAGAAGAAAACACAATTTTCTTAAAAAATCCAGCAGCCAGCTCTCTTAATTGGTTCAAAGAAGTTGAATCACAGGTGTTAAATCACATTGTGTTAGTTTGCCAGGGCTGCCGTAACAAAATGCCACAGACTGAGCAGCTTAAAAAACAAGTTTATTTTCTCACCGTTCTGGATGCTGGAAGTCCAAGATGAAGGTGCTGGCGGGTTTGATTTCTTCTGAGGCCTCTCTCCTTGGCCTGCTGATGGCTGCCCCCTTGCTGCCTCTTCACACGGCCTTCCCTCTGCACACATGCACCCCTGGTGTGTCTCTCTGTGACCAAGTTTCTTCCTGTAAGGACACCAGTCACGTGGCCCACCCTAACTCGAATGCAGTAACTGTGGGGTTGCAGTGTCCTGTCTTGGTCAGTTTGGTTTCTCCAGAAGTTCACCCTGTGGGTTATGATACAACATTTGGTCAGGAACCCGAGAATGGCTGCAGCTCAGGGTGATGTCTGCCACATAGTTCACGTGCCACTGAAAAGTAGTGTATACTTGAGTCGATGGAATCATATTGGCTGAATTTATAGAATTAGGAGGAGTGCCATTTAAGTGGTAATTTTCTCACATTATTAGTGGAGAGGGAAATGCCTGTTGAGCCAGACCATTTCTGAACGGGAATGTGTGTATATGTGTGCACGTGTGTGTGCATGCATGCATGCGCATGTGCAGGGTTGTGGTGGTAATGGAATATTGGTTGGAAGAGACCTTATTTTACTAATGAAGGTAATTCTGACATTCAAAGATGGTGGCTCTGCTGCACAGTTAAAAGGAGAGTATATGGATAGAATAAAAGGTCATAGACTGAAGGGGAGTTATAGTACTAGGCCAGAGGTGTTTTAGGACAAGACATTCAAGGATATATTGGTTCATTATTAAAGTAAAATAGAAACCAGCAAGCTTTGGCCTGTTGAAACTGCTACCTCCCAGGTGTAATATCTTTTAACTTGGAAAACATGGCTCTTGTCACCCTTTTTTTGTTTGTTTGTTTTTTAGGTTAAATTTCAAAGGTAGAAGAGGAAGCGCTTAAAAATTATCAGATTCAGCAATGAACTCACAAATATAACTCACAAATTGATGTGTGTTATGGCTACTAGGATAGAATAGCCTGGCAGGCTACAGTCCACAGGATCCCAGAGTTGGACACGACTGAGTGACTAACACACACACACGGCTACTAAAATACTGCTGGTATGAGAATGAACCCACCCTATTTTATTTGGCTAGGGTTTTTTTTTTTTTTTTTATGAATACTGAGATTTTAGACAAGGCATTTCTTCAGAGGGCCAGGATAGTAACCACTATTCCTTATTATACTTAGCTGTTTTGCATAGTTATTTTACCTGCCCCATCTCAGAAAACATATGGATTGGAGACTGCCTAATTTTAGTTCAGTCTCTTTTTTTGAGGCAGGGAAATTGTTCTGAATGCCTTTGAGAAGTAGAACTGGAGACCAGTTTTTGTTATTCTGTGTCCATGTCCTTCCTGCCATGGAAAGAAGTGAAGAGATAAGTAAAAAGCCAAGTTGTATATCTTTGGACATAGGACAGAATGATAATAAGCTCTGTAGTTTTGGCTCTAGGAGTCTGGATAAAAGTGAAACATATTTAAGTGATTTGGGAGATCCTGTCAGACTATTCGTTTTGCGCCTCTGGAGTAAGAAACACTATAAATTTTCCTTTGTCTTTGAAGTTAGGGGAGATTAAAAGGAAAAATTCCTGAAGAGGGAATCTTAATATTCCTGAAGGCTACCAGACCCATCTTAGGGGTAGAATCGTAGTTTATTTGGCTAGGGAATTAAGAAAGCAGACAGTGAAGATTAACAGGGTGTTAATGTAACTGTAACTTAGGGTGAAACGCACTGTGATTCACTGTCTGAAAGAGAAGCGTGCGTGCGTGCATGCTCAGTCCCGTCTGACTCTGCAGCCTGCCAGGCTCCTCTGTTCATGGAATCTTTCAGGCAAGAATACTGGAGTGGGTTGCCATTTCCTCCTCGAGGGACCTTCCCGACCCAGGGATTGAACCTACACCTCTTATATCTCCTGCGTTGGCAGGTCATGCTTTACCACTAGCGCCACCCGGGAAGCCCATGTATAGGCTGTAAAAACCCATCATTTGTACACTGCTTCACAGCATACTTTTGCAATACTATCACGTGAGCCTCAAGAATTCTGATAGGAAAAATAAATCACCCAAGATGGGTTAAGTGGACCACCTACTGTGAGATCGTTATTAGACCTGAGCCCTGAGAACAGAATGTTTAGAAAAGACACACAGTTCTTGTCCTCGCAGAGTTAGCATCTATAATGGAGGTAGTAGGGGAGGTGGTTCACTGGGAACAAAAGAGACGATGCAGCAAATTATCCGGGATGAGTGAGAGAAGCTTCGCCAGGAACCCAGCTTGAGTTAAGACCTGAAGTATTAGTTGGGGTTCTGCTTGGGCAAGCAGAGCATGCCTGTTGCCTTCAAGCAGCGTGTGTGGAGGGTTGAGAGCCAAGATGGGGTTGAAAATTTGCAAGTGTAAAACAGTGAGGTGCAGAGTGAGGAGAGTTGGGACTAGGTGTGCATGCCCATCAGAGAGTGACCTGAGCTCTGATGATGACTGCTTTTCCCTGCTCTGGTAAAGGGAAATGGTAGCTCCTAGAAGTTTGTGAATCCTAGTGAAAATGCTTTGAGATCATTAAAGGTTGGTAGCATCCTCATATTTCAGGAGGTAGGGGCTGTGGTGCAGAGCAGCTCAGACTGAGCAGTGCTATTAGAATAAAAGTTTCAATGAAAGAAGGGAAGAAGAGAAGTAATTTAATGCCTGGAATTTGTCACACATCGTCATTTTCAAACCACTGCACAAGTGCACTCATCTCACCCGCTAGCAAAGTAATGGCTCAAAATTCTCCAAGCCAGGCTTCAACAGTATGTGAACCGTGAACTTCCTGATGTTTAAGCTGGATTTAGAAAAGGCAGAGGAACCAGAGATCACGTTGCCAACATCTGCTGGATCATTGAAAAAGCAAAAGAGTTCCAGAAAAACATCTATTTCTGCTTTATTGACTATGCCAAAGCCTTTACCTGTGTGGATCACAGCAAACTGTGGAAAATTCTTAACAAGATGGAAATACCAGACCACCTGACCAGCCTCCTGAGAAATCTGTATGCAGAACTGGACATGAAGCAACAAACTGGTTCCAAATTGGGAAAGGAGTATGTCAAGGCTGTATATTGTCACTCTGCTTATTTAACTTCTGTGCAGAGTACATCAAGCAAAATGCCGGGCTGGATGAAACACAAACTGGAATCAAGATTGCTGGGAGAAATATCAATAACCTCAGGTATGCAGATGACACCACCCTTATGGCAGAAAGTAAAGAAGAACTAAAGAGCCTCTTGATGAAAGTGAAAGAGGAGAGTGTAAAAGTTGGCTTAAAACTCAACATTCAGAAAACCAAGATCATGGTATCTGGTCCTATCACTTCATGGCATATAGATGGGGAAACAGTGGAAACAGTGAGAGACTATTTTTTGGGCTCCAAAATCACTACAGATGGTAACTGCAGCCATGAAATTAAAAAGACACTTGCTTCTCGGAAGAAAAGCTATGATCAACCTAGACAGCATATTGAAAAGCAGAGACATTACTTTGCCAACAAAGGTCTGTCTAGTCAAGGCTATGATTTTTCCAGTAGCCATGTATGGATGTGAGAGTTGGACTAAAAAGAAAGCTGAGCGCCGAAGAATTGATGCTTTTGAACTGTGGTGTTGGAGAAGACTCTTGAGAGTCCCTTGGACTGTAAGGAGGTCCAACCAGTCCAACCTAAAGGAAATCTGTCCTGAATATTCATTGGAAGGACTGATGCTGAAGCTGAAACTCCAATAGTTTGGCCACCTGATGCAAAGAACTGACTCATTTGATAAGACCCTGATGCTAGGAAAAATAGAAGGCAGGAGGAGAAGGGAACGACAGAAAATGAGATGGTTAGATGGCATCACCAACTTGGTGGACATGAATTTGAGTAAGCTCCAGGAGTTGGTGATGGACAGGGAAGCCTGGCATGCTACAGTCCATGGGGTCACAAAGAGTTGAACACGACTGAGCGACTTAACTAAACTGTAATGTAATTCCAAATGGGTTAATCCTTTTAAGGGCAACCGTTTTCTCAGGAGAGACGCTGTATCATTTTGAAGTTAATTGCCATGCAGCCACAAATAATTTATGTACATTTCTATTTCGTCTTTTTATTGCTAATGCTGAAGTATTAAAAGATAGCTGTTGACTTTCTTCAAGTGCTTCATTCATTCACGAATAGTGGCTGTTTTCAGTATTATCTCTCATTACTTTTATTCAGTACAGTGCACAGTACTTCTTATACTGTAGCACTTGAGTATTTATCATTCTTAAGTTTAATTTGCTTTGAGTACTTTTGTGAAGGATTTCACATTTAATGATCATTTGTTTTACACAGTTACCCTCCAGTGAAAAGAATTTGCTTTACTAGTGCTTTGCTATTTAATATGTAAGGTCTTTCTTAGTTATGTTAATCACTAACTCTATTTGAAACTAGTTTTTAATTGTCTTGGTTAACATACTGTCTAATCGACTATGCAGATTGTTCCCTGAGTATAGTAATGTTTTACACGTTTAATATGCTTTAGATCTAACTAGATGATGCATATTTGATACAAGTTGGTAAGAATTTCCATTTTAATACACTGCCTATTGTGGAGGATACTACAGTGCTGTCTAAACTGTGTACGAATTTAGATATATTTGAAAGTCAATGGAACCATTTCTGCAGAACCATAGATATCTTTGTAAAACTGATTTTGTAATATTTTAAAACAGTTCTTGGAAGTTTGGTGCTTAAGGTTATATTTTTCTTTCTTTCTTTTTTCTGAGATGATTAATATACTGTCATCATAAGAGTTTGTCTAAAAACCCCCAGAACTAACCATGGGGCAACTGGATATGTCAGTACCAGGTAGAGAAGGTGGGACATAAGCGAAAAATGTGCACCTTAATTGTATTCTCGACTCCTTCCTTTGACTTTTCCTTCTTCCCCAAGGTGTATGGTCCCCTAAGTCTACATTAAGTGATGTGCGGCCTGTTTATCCAGCATTCTTAGTAATAATGGAACTGGACAAACCTGATGTCCAAAAACAAGTTAACTGGTGAAGTAAATTATGACACCATATATTAAAATATAATTATTGATTTGTTTTAAGAAAAATGCTGTCTGCTGCGCCACCAGAAAATCCATGTATGTTTGTTTTTTTTAATGGAAAATTTCAAACATAGTGAAAGTGAGGTCGCTCAGTCGTGTCCAACTCTTTACAATCCTGTGGATTGTAGCCCGCCAGGCTCCTCCGTCCATGGGATTTTCCAGGCAAGAATACTGGAGTAGGTTGCCATTTTCTTCTCCAGGGTTTCGACCCAGGGATCGAACTCAGGTCTCCCACATTGCAGGCAGACATTTTACCCTCTGAGCCACAAGGGAATCCCAGGGTCAAACATAGTAAAGAGAATAATAAATGAATCTCAATATACTTATTACTCAGCTTCAAAAATTAACAACAGGGACTTCCCTGGTGGTCCAGTGGTTGAGTCCTCCTGCCAATGCAGGGGACATGGGTCCAGTTCCTGGTCTGGGAAGACCCAACATGCTGTGGGGCGACTAAGTCCTTATGTCATAACTACTGAGCCTGCAAGCCCTAGAGGCTGTGCTCTGCAACACGGGGAGCCATCGTGGTGGGCAGCACCGTTACTAGAGAAGAGGCCCCACCCCCTGCAACCAGAGAGAGCCCACTCACTGCACCAGGGACCAGTGCGGCCAAAAATAAATACGAAGATTTAAAAACAAGATGTGTATGAGAAAACTGACCACAGCCAGCCAGTCCTGTTACATTCTTATCTCCTTCCTTAACCTCTCTTATCCTCTGCTGGATTACTGCAAAGCGGATCCCAGGTTTATCACTTTATCTGTGCATACATTGCGTGTTTGGTCCTCAGATCCTGGTCCTTCTTTACGGATTGCTATATTCCTTCCTATTTAAAATAATATAAAATGAGAAATAGCTCCAAAGTGAAAAAAATTGTCTTTTCTGCTTAAACATTATATTGAATTTCTGAATTTTTAAAATTTCCTCTTTTGTCTATAAGTAAATGTGATGTCATTCAGTGGTCTTATAAATGAAAAGGTATTTGTATAATATTGCCTTTTTTAATAGAAGAGCGTTATTGATCTGTAATTCACCTAGTATACAATTTATCCATTTGGAAGGTACAATTTGTTGTCTTTTAATGAATTTGCAGAGATATGTGCACCCATCACCACAACCAGTTTTAGAACATTTTTTATCACTTCAAGAAGAAACCTCAATGACCTAGATGGGAAAAGCATCTAAAAAAGAGGGAAGGTATGCATAACTGATACACTTAGAAACGAACACAACATTGTAAATCAGCTATACTCCAATAACATTTGTTTTATAGAGAAGAAACCCCATACCTGTTAGCAGTCACTTGTTACTTTCACCCCAAACCCCCGTCCCATAGGCAACCACTAATCTGCTTTCTATCTCTAAAGTGTGTGTTAGTCGTGTGTTAGTCGCTCAGTTCTGCCTGACTCTTTGCGACCCCATGGACTACAGTCCACCAGGTTCCTCTGTCCATGAGATTTTCCAGGCAAGGATACTGGAGTGGGTTGCCATTTCCTTCTCCAGGGGATCTTCCCAACCCAGGGATCGAACCCGGGTCTCCTGCACTGCAGGCAGATTCTTTACTGACTGAGCTACAAGGGAAGCCCTATCTCTATAGATTTGTCTATTCTGGGTAGTTCATTTAAGTGAAATCATATTAATATTTGGTCTTTTGTAACAGGCATTTTCCCTTGACATAATGCTTCCAGCCTTCATTTATGTTTTAGCATTAATCAGTACTTCATTCCTTTTTATTGCTGAATAATATTCCATTGTCTGGCTTTTCCTTATTTTACTTATCCATTCATCAACTGGCGGACGTTTGGATTCTATCCACTTTTCAGCTATTATGAAGTGGCGCTGTGAGCATTTGTGTACAGGTCTTTTTGTGACCTTTTCATTTCTCTTGAGTGTTTACCCAGAAGTAAAATGGTAGCTCCCATGGTAACTTTATGTTAAACCTTTTGAAAACTTTTCATTTCTCTTGAGTGTTTACCCAGAAGTAAAATGGTAGCTCACATGGTAACTTTATGTTAAACCTTATGAAAACCTGTTTTCCACAGCAATTGCACTAGTTTTCGTCCCGCCCAGCAGAATTTGAGCCTTCTGATGTTCCCACCTCCTCATCCACACCTCTTACGGTGTGTCCTTTTGCATATACTCATCCTAGTGAGTGTGAAGTGGTCTCACTGTGGGGGGTCTCCTTTGCGTTCCCCTGACAGCTAATGAGTTGAATATATTCTCATGTGTTTGTTGGCCTCTTTTCCTTTTCGGAGAAATGTCTGTTCAGATCCTTTGAGTATTTAATTAAACTCGGTTGTGTTTGGTTACTGAATTGTGAGAGTTGTGTATATGTGTGTTACTGGATCACGTGTAGTTTTTTGTAGCCGCCGCCATAATCAGTATCCAGAAAACACCGTCCCCGCAGACTCCTTGTGTCTCCCTCTAACCACACCACGCTCTTCCCACTCCCAAGCCCTGCTCACCCCAATGACATTTTTATCCCCTGGCAACTTCTGATCTATTCTCCATTTCCATAATTTTATCACTTAAAGAGTATCATAAATGTTATGTAAATGCTTTTTTCACTTGACCTGAATTTCCTGGAGATTCGTCACAGGTTGTGTGTGTGTCAGTAGTTTATTCCTTTTCTATCACTGAATATTCATAGTATTGATGCATCATGGTTTTGTCTAATTAGTCACTCTTCCTGGTTGTTTCCAGTCTTCTGCTGTTAGAAATAAAGCTGCCATGAATATTGTGTATAGATTTTTGTGTGAACATAAGTTTTTATTTCTCTGGGATAAATACCCAAGAATGCCCTTTGCTGGGCCATATGGTAAGGTATGTTAAATTCTGTGAGAAACTACCAGACTTTCAGAGTGGCGATTTTTAAAAATAAAAATACAGATAATTAAAATGTAACTAACAAATATAAAAAAAACTTCATTAACACAAGCAGTTGAAATAGGATATGTCCAGCTTTAGAAATTGCTGGATGTTTTTCCTCTATCACGGCTGGTAGCCATTATCACTGACGTTTATGATAATCACTTTCCCCCTGTAATTTTAGCATTTAAGCCTTCATTACTCTGCAGTCTATTTTACATTGCCTGTTTCTGAATGTTCATTTGGATCATAGAGTATGTAGTATTTTTTTGGCATGGCTTTTTCACTGAACGTTGTTTTCTAAGATAATCCATGTTGTATATAGTGGTGGTTTATTCATTTTCTTTGCTATATTCCACAATGTGTATTTAGCTCAGTTTATCAGTTTTTACTGTTACTGGATATTTGTGACTTGTTAACAGTATTGCTGTCAACTTTTTGTACTTGTGCCCTGGTACATATATTTTTAAAGGTGTATGGACTTTGGTCACAGAGTAGACACGTTCACTTCCAGTTGATAATGCCAAACTGTTCTCCAAAGAAGTTAACACCAGTTTACAGCCCCATCAGCAATGTATGTGAGTTCTTTTTGTCTCAGTTCCTCTCTAGTCTCTCCAATGGTGTTGACCTTTTTTTAAAAAAAATGTTAACTGGTATTATGGATGTGTAGTAACCTGTCTTTGTGGTTTTTTTCAACATTTCACTGATTTCTAATAAAGTTGAATCCCTGTCATATATTTATTGTCCATTTGGATTTTCTGTTTTGTGAAATTCATTCTTGTTCAGATCTCTTGTCCATTTTTTATTGGATTGGCTTTTCCTTGCACTCACTCTGTGTGTATAGCCTCCTGGGATTTTAATTTTTTATGGTAAGAAGTTTCTGTTAGGCTTTCCACCTTAGGCAGGCTCTGGATTTTGATTTCTGTCCCCCGACACTTGCCTTGGGCATCCTAAACAAAGAGTCAAGTTTTCTGATTGGCCTATGACCACAAAGATTCTTGTTTTCCCTATCTTGGGAGCTTGGTGATCATTTATTATCTTGTAGTCTTTTTTTAAAAAAATCTTTCTCAAATCTGTTGCAGTACTGCTTCTGTTTTTATGTTTTGTCTTTTCGGCTGCTTCTGTGGAATCTTAGGTTCCCAACTAGGGACTGAACCTGCACCCCGTGCATTGCAAGGCGAGGTCCTAACCACATCAAGGAAGTCCCCTCTGGTAGTCTTTTTAATACTTTCAAGATTTTATTCAGCTTTTACAGTTGTTTTATAGGAGGTTTGATCTAAGTAACTTAGCCCATCATTATGGGAAATAAGAAGAAGTATAGTTAATTTATTGGATTTAACAGAAGAAAGATAACTGAAGAGAGAGTTGCTGAGTGTCAAATAAATGCTTCTTTTCTACAAAAATCATATGGATTCCCAAGAGCTACTTCTAAAGTTGAGAGTTGGAAGTGTGGATACTCTGAGCAGAGAAAAATTAAGGAATTAGAGTCATTACATTGTTTATTTTTTTTAACTCCAGGTTTCACTTTTTGACAGTCTTGTTGATTCTGTTACGAAAAATTAGGAAATTATTTTCCTCACGATTTCATTGGTTGTATTGTCACTTTCTGCCATAAGGGTGGTGTCATCTGCATATCTGAGTTTATTGGTATTTCTCCTGGCAATCTTGATTCCAGCTTGTGCTTCATCCAGCCCAGCATTTCTCATAGTGTACTCTGCATATAAGTTAAATAAGCAGGTGACAATATACAGCCTTGATGTACTCCTTTTCCTGTTTGGAACCAGTCTGTTGTTCATGTCCAGTTCTAACTGTTGCTTCCTGACCTGCATACAGATTTCTCAAGAGGCAGGTCAGGTAGTCTGGTATTCCCATCTCTTTCAGAATTTTCCACAGTTTATTGTGATCCACACAGTCAAAGGCTTTGGCATAGTCAATAAAGCAGAAATAGATGTTTTTTTCTGAAACTCTCTTGCTTTTTCGATGATCCAGCAGATGTTGGCAGTTTGATCTCTGGTTCCTCTGCCTTTTCTAAAACCAGCTTGAACATCTGGAAGTTCACGGTTCACATACTGTTGAAGCCTGGCTTGGAGAATTTTGAGCATTACTTTACTAGCGTGGGAGATGAGTGCAATTGCGCAGTAGTTTGAGCATTCTTTTGTGTTGCTTTTCTTTGGGATTGGAATGAAAACTGACCTTTTCCAGTCCTGTGGCCACTGCTGAGTTTTCCAAATTTACTGGCATATTGAGTGCAGCACTTTCACAGCATCATCTTTTAGGATTTGAAATAGCTCAACTGGAATTCCATCACCTCCACTAGCTTTGTTCGTAGTGATGCTTCCTAAGGCCCACTTGACCTCACATTCCAGGATGTCCGGCTCTAGATGCATGATCACCCGTCATGATTATCTGGGTTGTGAAGGTGGTCTTTGTATAGTTCTTCTGTGTATTTTTGTCACCTCTTCTGCTTCTGTTAGGGCCTCTTCTGCTTCTGTTAGGTCCCTACCATTTCTGTCCTTTATTGAGCCCATCTTTGCATGAAATGTTCCCTTGGTATCTCTAATTTTCTTGATGAGATCTCTGGTCTTTTCCATTCTATTGTTTTCCTCTATTTCTTTGCATTGATTGCTGAGGAAGGCTTTCTTATCTCTCTTTGGTATTCCTTGGAACCCTGCATTCAAATGGGTCTGTCTTTCCTTTGCTCTTTTGCCTTTTGTCTCTTCTTTTCACAGCTATTTGTAAGGCCTCCTCAGACAGCCATTTTGCCTGTTTTGCATTTCTTTTTCTTGGGGATGGTCTTGATCCCTGCCTCCTGCACAGTGTCACAAACCTCCGTCCGTCGTTCATCAGGCACCTGACGTGCTGCAGTCCATGGGGTTGCAAAGATGACTGGACTGAACTGATTGTCACTTGATTAAGGTTTTTAAGGTAAGCATTCTGTTCTGCAGCTAATTCTCTGGTTATTTAACCTTAGTATTAATTCGGTAAATAGATTTGTACTTTGCTTCTAATCTTTTGATCATACCATCTTATTCCTAAATTATTTGTTTTCACTTATCTCTTTATTGTCTCGATTTTAACAATAAATCCCCCTTTTTTTTTCCCAGAAAGGGTTTATGAATGACTTTAGCAAAATATCCATTATTTTCTTTTCAGCTCCATTGTAGAATTTTAATCTCCATTTTAGACCTGCTATTTTGTGTCTGTTTTCAATATGTAGTTATAATTTTATATATAGAGAAAGTGATTTACCATATATATAAGATATATATATCTTTCATTTCTCAAAGACTTCTAGGCAGTTAATAAATGTTTACTTTTAAGCCGGCAGTACACTGTAGTGCTGTTGTGGAAGAATTGGTTTACTTATTGAACCATACTTCCCTTTTTGCTCCCCCCCACATTTCCTGTCTTTATTTCCTTTGATGTCCAAATCTAATTTTTAATAAGTTTGCTTTGTCTTAATTATAAACTCTGATTTAATTTAGTCAATATTGCTTATATCATGGGAAAATGATTGGTCCTTTTCTCGAGTTTTATGTGTTTGTAGTGAAATGGATTGAACTGTTACTTCTGTGGGCTTATATAATTGAGGCCTGTTAATTATCTTAAAGTATTGCTTTAATAAATTTTTATTCAATAAAAATTATTCAATTAATTTTTCAGTGTTGTTTTCAGAAGGTAGTGTGACATGCCGAAGGCAGGACTTCTTTTCGAAAGGAAGTATGTTTTTGTATGGTAAATTGCCAATCTCTTAAGTATTATTTGCTATGTGTAGTCATAAGAAAACCAAAAGTGATATTCAGATAGCCTGGCATCGATTTTCTTCACACATCTCCCTCCCTTCTTGCTGGCTGCCTCAAAAGGGAGAGGGTTACACATTCCAACTAATGGCAGCTTGGAATTTATTTCATATAGTAGTTTTAAGGAAAGTCATTGTCATTGTTTCGAAATAGTAAATCAAAGTCCAAAAGCCGGCCTGGAGAACTTTGGGGAGAATCTTTGAATGAATAGCTATAAGACTATTTAAAATGTTTCAGTTATGCATATAAACATTACCTTCTAATTTTCTTAAAAACACTTTTTTGACGAGTTGAGCACCTCGTCTCTGAACCACGTTTAAGTTGTTTGATGAACATTGTTCTTCAGAGATGGAGGAATGAATCAGTTTTCTACTCTTCAAAGCTGAGAGTAGGATGTGTGTTGATGCAGTGTGTGTGGTGGTAATTGAGAAGGTTCTAGAACCTAATTGCTGAGTGAAAACCCTCCTCAGTTTCTCATTAGAGGCTCTGAGGTCTTTGACACACTTCTTTGCCACACTTTATAGTGTCTTCATTTGCAAATTAGGTGTAGCAATAACGATATTTTTAGCACAGTGCCTGCAATGATTTAATGCTCATCTGAACCTTTTATTTATCTTTAATTGAATTTTTATTATTTTTATTTTACATGTATAATATGAGCCTATAATTGTGCGGGCTAGAATTTTGAGCAGTGATGAACAATAGACTTAAAGATGTAAAGGTCTTCGGCTACAAGAACAGTTTTAAATAAATGTCCAGTGTAAACGTGTTTTAAAAATATGAGTCTTAAAAAAATGAATTGCTTTGGCCTGTGTCAGCTTACAATAAAATTTAAAAGAAATCTGTCATCGATGTGAAGCCAGGGAGAAGATGTTATTAGTAACTTGAGTGAGATGTGTGCTCAATCCAGAAAGATGGACCAAGGACTGACATTGGTCCTGTCCTTCTCTATTTGATTTTATAAAATTCTGGTAGGAACCAGGGTTGCAGCCATCTTCCTTGATTGTTTTAGAGTAAGCGCATTTCTCTCTCTGTCTTCATTTGTTTGGTTATTTAATGCACTCTGAGTGACTAGAAGCTAAAAGATGCCTGAGTTCCAAGGCAACCTTTGGGGTTTTTTTTTAAACTATGTTGATCTTAGTTGACATCTTTCATTTATTTGTTTACAGATATTCAAAATACTTTTCTTTCTGATGAACTTTTTTTTAAAAAAAGATACTGTTTTTCATGTGGACTTTTTTTTTTTCAAGTCTTTATTGAATTTGTTACAACATTGCTTCTGCTTTATGTTTCAGTTTTTTGCCCTTGAGGCATGTGGGATCTTAGCTCTCTGACCAGGGATCAAACCCACACTCCATATATTGGAAGGTGACCTTTTAACCACTGGACTGCCAGGGAAATCCTCTGATGAACTTTTTTATGCTGTGTTCTTGTGTTTAAGTCTTCTAATAATTTATAAATAATTTGCCACCCATGTGGCTGTGTAAAATAAGATTTTAAGCAACAGTAACTCAATTTTATCTTTTAAAGCTATGCAATACAAAAACAATATGCATTTAGAAGTAAATTTAGGAGAAAGCAATGGCAACTCTCTCCAGTACTCTTGCCTGGAAAATCCCATGGACGGAGGAGCCTGGTGGGCTACAGTGGGGTCGCGAAGAGTCGGGCACGACTGAGTGACTTCACTGTCACTTTTCACTTTCATGCATTGGAGAAGGAAATAACAACCCACCCCAGTGTTCTTGCCTGGAGAATCCCAGGGACAGGGGAGCCTGGTGGGCTGCCGACTATGGGGTGGCACAGAGTCGGACACGACTGAAGCGACTTAGCAGCAGCAGTAAATTTAAATAAATCTGTAAATATGTGGATGAGTGTGTATTGCCTGTTAAGGAATCATCAACTTTGGCTTATATAACCAGAAAAACTCACTTATCATTATCGTTTAGGTCATTTGTTTACCTGGTTATTTTAAAAAGTATGTGAGCTATAGCATCTGTGCACCAGTGTTTTAACTGAAGTGTTAAAAAAGCTAGCAGTATCTTTTCTTGATCCTTCTGTTACCATGTTCTGGGGGGGAAATGTCTGATTATTTGAGTAGTTTGCCACAAGCTTATTAATTTGGAAAATTGAAGATATTACTAGCTACTTAGGGAGCAAATGGCCACCCCGCTGGTTAAAGCCTCAGGCCCCTCTCTGTGTCTGAAGGTAGCTCATTCTGTAACTTTCTTCTTTCACATCTTACTGTTTATAAAAAAACTGGCCATGTCTGTCTCCCAGCTTCAAGTTTTCAGACTACGTTTCTCTTTCTCAGTTTTCTTACTTCATTCCCTCCCAGAAGACTCTGAAGCATAGCATACAAGATGATTTTTCATCCAGAGTATTTTAATTGCTTGATACTGCAGGGAAACAGGAGGATTATTCACTTCTCCATTCACCCTCACACACACACCCACACCTAAAGCAGGGGCGGGGGTAGTAGTACAAAAGCTGACTGTGTCAGAGAAATCTGTAGAGTTGTTCCTTTGCTTACTTAATATATAAGCACCCTTCCCCTCCATCCATCTGCATAAAGAAATTTAGTTATTCAGTCCCTTAGTCATGTCCAACTCTTTCAACCCCATGGACTGCAGCATACCAGGCTTCCATGTCCTTCATTGTCTCCCGGAATTTGCTCAGACTCATGTCCATCGAGTTGGTGATGCCATCCAACCATTTCATCCTCTGTCACCCCCTTCTCCTGGCTTCAGTCTTTCCCAGCGTCAGGGTCTTTTCCAGTGAGTCGGCTCTTCACACCAGGTGGCCATAGTACTGGAGCTTCAGCTTTAGCATCAGTCCTTCCAGTGAATATTCAGGATTGATTTCCTTTAGGATTGACTGGTTTGATCTCCTTGCTGTCCAAGGGACTCTCAAGAGTTCTCCAGCACCACAGTTCGAAGGCATCAATTCTTCGATGCTCAGCCTTCTTTATGGTCCAACTCTCATATCCATACATGACTACTGGAAAAACCAAAGCTTTGACTATATGGACTTTTGTTGGCAAGAATTTTGGCAGAAATTGGCAAAAACTAAGAATTATAGTTCATTTTTAGAAATCAGGTAGCTATTTTTCTGGATTTAATCTGATGATGATCCTGGTCTGAGTGAGGAAAATCTGCCTGGCTCACAGAGGTTTCTCTCTAGGTTAAACTTATTCCCGGACCTGCCAGTTACCCCTTTTCCTTTCTGTGGTTGTGGCTACACACTTCTCATCCATGGATTCTCTGTTCTGGTGTTCTTGTTTCTTTTCTGTGGCAAACTGACTGGATTCCCTTTTTCACTGATTTTGTTGTCTTCCAGTATTTTAAGCTAGGATTTGATGTATGATGTCGTCTAACGAGTGGAGAAGCTAACCTTGCTTCAACATTGTATTGCCTGTTGTCAGGGCTCATGTCCTTTGCAGAGTCTCTCACTCAGTTCCTGGTATGTGGTCTGAAAGTGGTGTTACGTGGGAGCTCAGAGCTTGGCGCTTTGGGTGTTGCTTGCTAGCTGGGTGCCTGTGGCAAGTTGCCTGACTCTGTCGGTTTCTCATTGATAAAACAAGATCTTTAATACTGCCCACCTCTATCTGTTAGACGTCCTAAGATATCAGTGATGCAAATGTGTTTTTCTTTGTACAGAAGTTCCAAGGTAAGAAGTCCAGGTCTGGTGTGGCGGTCCCATGGTTAAAAGCAACTGTCTGCCATCATTAGTTAGCGGCTTCCGTTCTCAAGATGATCCAGAATGGCTGCTGTGGTTCTAACCATCACATCTACATTCCAGGCAGCAAATGGAGGCAGTAGGGCAAGTCAGAAAGGCTCACCCAGCTTTGTGAGAGGACCATATCCAGATGCATACCCTGTCAATTTTGCTTCTATTGCTTTGGTCAGAACTTGATAACTTGACCTTGCACTTACAGAGCATCAGAAAATACCAGTTTTTATCTGGGTACAGTTGCCACCGCAGTGGAATTAGGGTTCAGTTACTAACAAAGAGGGAAGAATGGGTGCTGGGAAAGTAGCAATCTGGGCACCTCAGAGATAAAGGGGACATTGCATGCATAGTACTGAGTGCTGACACAGTACACCTCCGTGAACGCAGGCATTTTCATGATGTTTGCCTAAAGGTCAGATTACCAGCAGGTCCCACGTTTTCTTATTCCTTTCTACCCGTTTATGTACTTTTCAGGGTAGTGTGGTCTTTTATAGTATCATAATACCCGAAACCAAAAAAACCACAGATGATTTCTTTGAAGGGTAGAGGTAGGTAGGTAGTAGTTGTGCCCCTGTTGGAAAACCATTCGTATCTGTAGAATAGGTTTCATCTTTTTTGCTTCATTCAGTTCAGTCGCTCAGTCATGTCCGACTCTTTGCGACCCCCTGACTCGCAGCACGCCAAGCCTCCCTGTCCATCACCAACTCCCAGAGTTCACTCAGACTCACGTCCATCGAGTCAGTGATGCCATCCAGCCATCTCATCCTCTGTCATCCCCTTCTCCTCCTGCCCCCAGTCCCTCCTAGCATCAGCGTCTTTTCCAATGAGTCAACTCTTCGCATGAGGTGGCCAAAGTACTGGAGTTGCAGCTTTAGCACCATTCCTTCCAAAGAAATCCCAGGACTGATCTCCTTCAGAATGGACTGGTTGGATCTCCTTGCAGTCCAAGGGACCCTCAAGAGTCTTCTCCAACACCACAGTTCAAAAGCATCAATTCTTCAGCGCTCAGCCTTCTTCACAGTCCAACTCTCACATCCGTACATGACCACAGGAAAAACCATAGCCTTGACTAGACGGACCTTAGTCGGCAAAGTAATGTCTGTGCTTTTGAATATGCTATCTAGGTTGGTCATAAGTTTTCTTCCAAGAAGTAAGCATCTTTTAATTTCATGGCTGCAGTCACCATCTGCAGTGATTTTGGAGCCCAAAAAAATAAAGTCTGATACTGTTTCTGCTGTTCCCCATCTATTTCCCATGAAGTGATGGGACCGGATGCCATGACCTTAGTTTTCTGAATGTTGAGCTTTAAGCCAACTTTTTCACTCTCCTCTTTCACTTTCATCAAGAGGCTTTTTAGTTCCTCTTCACTTTCTACTTCATTAGCCGGTTTTAACATTGGTGGAGTTGATATGTCCTTTTTTAAAAAAAGAAAAGAAATGTGTTTATTTTTCATTGCACTGGGTCTTTGTTGCTGTGCTCAGGCTTTCTTTAGTTGCAGCAAGCAGGAGCCACCCTTTGATGCGGTGTGCAGGCTTCTCATTGCGGTGACTTCTCTCGTTGCGGAGCACAGACTAGGCACACGGCCCTCAGTAGTTGGAGCAGGCAGACTCGGTAATTGTAGCCCGTGGGCTTAGTTGCTCCAAGGCATGTGGACTCTTCCTGGGCCAGGGATTGAACCTGTGTCCCTTGCGTTGGCAGGCAGGTTCTTATCCACTGCTCCAGTAGGGAAGTCCGATATGTCTTTTTTTACTTTGATTTTTAAATCTTCAACTGCTTTTCCTTCCCACTACTTTGAACCAAAAAGGCCACTATTAGTACATATTCCATTTTGTTTGTTTGTTTGTTTAAATAAAGAGAATTAATTTACTTTAAAATGTTACATCCTTTAAATTGTCTTAGGGTGACACAGAATGACAGTTGGGGATGATTTTACTTAATGTTTAACCGTGCTTCATTAAACAACCTCAGTGTTACCTACCAAATTTTTATATGAAGTTTTACTATTTTTCTATATATTAAAATTGTATAGTGAATTTTATAGTATATAAATTTTTGTTATAGAATTGTAAGAGATATAGTTGAGCCTTCTTGCCTCTTATTAAGTACAGTCTACCTTATATCCAAATAATTAAATTCTGATAAGATAGGAAAAAGAGAGGAGTGATATATAACTGGGAACCAAAATGACATTTTGGTAAAGCCTGTCTTCAGTTTTCAAGGTAGCTGAATATCTGTATATTGCATCCCAGCGTGTTTCTTTCTGGCTGTGTTGTGAAAGGTAAACATGTATGTGTCATAAATGCCTGTGGGTTGCAGTTTTGGGTTCCGTTTTTTTATAAAGCAGTCACCTGTGACTTTTAGATTCTTTTGCTTGGTATTTCTATCTAATAATCATCAACCTTTATTAGTAATTATTTCTATACACACTGATACAGTCTTTCCTTTGTGTGGATAGGAAAAAATGTAAAATTCAAAGTAGTTTTTAAAAAATAAATATCAATGAAAATTCATCAAATGATAGGGCACCTGAAGTAAATGCTAAATGTTGTAGTTCTTTGTAAAACGACCTTAAGTCATAGAAGTTTATCAAACTCAAGTAATCATTATGGTTAAAGTTTGTATCATTCAACAGTTTTAAGAAACTTTTAATATTAGTTAACAAACCTATAACAAGGTAAAATCAGTAGCGTGGAATTTGTTAAAAATCAGACTTGCCCAATTTTATATTTTAATTATGTAGAAAAATATGTACTGAAGATTCTAAAAGGCTGTAATCAAAATAACTTTTGAAAGTTTGGGCCTGTCTTCAAAAAGGAACTTGTAAAATAACTAAATCTTTTTTTAAAAAAATTACTAAAATTTGCTGTTAAATGTAACTGAATATTCTGGAGTCCTCAGTTTGGAAAAACCTGCTGTACTCTTAGGTTAACTGCATCTTATTTATTTTTATTTTATGCTGGGGAATAATTTTTTAAGACAGGTAACAAGGAAATATAGTATAATTATTTGACTTTTTAATATGCAGTATGTTTTTAAAAATGTGTAGTAATTTAAATTTAGAGTTACTCTATTTTATGTAGAAAATGCTTGATATTGCATAGTTTCTGCATTCTTGGAAGGATGTAACTAACTGTAAGTTATTTATAATAGCTTGTAAGACTTACATTAATAGTGGTGACTTTTGTTTAATTGAATCTCTTGAACTCTTGTGTATCTTTGCAAAGAGGAGAAGTAGGAATATAGTCACTTATTCAAAATTTCATCTTAGCTATTGCCCTCTTCCCAGCACATCTTTCTTTATCACCATCCCCTTGGTGTGTGTTCACAGAAGCAAAATAATTTTATTATTAACTTAGGCAAAATATGATTAGGAAGATAAGTCTGCTACGTACGGAAGTAACCATTATATGTTTCAGAGCTAAATATGGGGAAGGGGCAGAGGGGGATGGGTGGACTGGTGGTTTGGGTTTAGTAGATGCAAACTGTTATGTATAGAATGGATAAACAGGGTCCTGCCTTATAGCACAGGGAACCATATTCAGTTATCCTGGGATAAACCATAATGGAAAAGAATATAAGAAAGAATGTGTGTGTATTTAACTGAGTCATTTTGCTGTACAGCATATATTAATACATTGTAAGTCACCTCCAATAAAAAAAGTTTAAAAAACAAAATATAAATAATTTTTAAGTTGCATGCTGTTTTGGATAGTTCATATTACATCTCTGCTTTATTTGCAAGATTATTATGATTCCAGTGCTCTGATTTTAACCTTGTCTGACACCATTGCAGCTTAAGGCATTTGATCATAATTTATTAGACAGGGGTATCTTTAAGAGTGTGATATCACATTATTCCTGACTGATTTTATTTATTTATTTTTTTTTGGTGTATAACATAATCACATTTATTAAACAATGTATGCCAATATAAAAGGCAAAGTTCAACAATGAGAAAGTACAAATATTTTTGCACCAACCTAATATTACAAATAATAACCTATTTCTCTTTCATATTACTGAGCCTACCCTGTGTTATAACCAGAATAATACAGAACAGGCATTTGACAGAACTAGTTTTCTTCCTATAAAGAAACTACAAATGAGTTTCTGCTGGAACCTTCTCAACAGAGATTTCAATAAGGTATAAACAAAGTTTCTTAACTAGAAGGGGCTATATAACAAAGTACATTTCACATGCGAAGTTTCATATCGTTCTTCAGAGATTCCAGCATAGAAAAACAGAAGATATTTCCTTCAGCAACCCAGGGGATAAACAAGATCATCTCAAAATCCTTCCTAGCTCTAAGGTCTAAGGTGTCGTCACTCAGTCGTGTCCAACTCTTTGTGACCCCATGGACTGTAGCCTACCAGGCTCCTCCGTCCATGGGATTTTCCAGGCAAGAGTACTGGAGTGGGTTGCCATTTCCTTCTCCACTGACTGATTTTAAATTGCTGAAAACAGCTGTAGTGATTATTTTGCTCTTGTAGATTTTGCATATGAAGCTAGGAGATAAATGTCCTAAGAAAAATTTACCATATGTATTTTTAAACTAATAAAGTTGAAAACTGCATTTGCCTGGAGCAATTTAAAGTAGAGCCTTGTATTTATAGAGTTCAACACAGTATGAAGCTTGCATTTGTTGAAAGTTCTCTGTTCTGTTCATGTCTTAAGTTGAAAGCGTAGTTAATGTAAATGTGCATTTTTGTGCCTGTTATTCATGGTTATGTACATGAAGATACCTTTGCACTGGATAAGCTAATAACCAGGCTATGGAAAGTCTGTGATAGGTGAGGCATTTTACATGTTGCTGTTCAGTTGCTCAATCGTGGCCAACTCTGCGACCCCATGGACTGTGGCTCACCAGGCTCGTTGGTCCATGGGGATTTTCTGGGCAAGAATACTGGAGTGGGTTACCATTTCTTTCCCCAGGGATTTTACATGTAATTTAGAATTTAATTTAAGCCATATAAATGCCCTATCAGCTGATCATTACTATCTGTTTTACTGTGAGGATGTTGAAGTTCAAAGAATGAAGAATCTTGCTTATGGTCATGTAAGCAAATTAGGGGAAGTTAATTGAATTTGAACCCAGGTCTGACTCCAGAGCCCATATTTGTTTCACTGTCCTGTATTTTTTCCTCATAGGAAGTTCTGTGGACTTTATAAGCCATAAAAAGTAACCCCCCTTTTCAGCAAACCTGACATGTGAAAATCTCGATTTGCCAATATACAAATTGGGATATTCTTTATTCTTGTGAGATGATTCATCTCATGTTCTTTAAATGACACGACATGACATTTAAAATATTATTTGCTTTCCCAAAATCCAATTTATCACTCAACGTTTTAAGAATACCTGCATCGTGAGATTTTACCAAGTGAGGCAAACCTCTATTTTGGTATTCTTTGTTTAGCATGTACTTCATGAATGCCTGCTCTATGCCAGGTCTAGGTGTTACAGAGATAAGTGTCCTGCAAAAGCGTAGTTCCTGCTGTCTCTGGAGCTGGTATAACTAGGTTTCAAATACGGGTTCCACCTTGATCTCTCAGTAACTGTAGGATCTTAGCAGGTCCCTTAGCCCTCGAAGTCTCTTTCTTTATCTTTCTTAGGGTTATTGTAAGGATTAATTGAGATAATATATGTTCATAGAATGGTACCTGGCATGTGATGAAACAGTGTTACCTTTTAACATCTTAAGAATAGCACTTCAAATATAAGTACTTTCCTTTAAAAAAAAAAAGCTTAATTAGTATCATGATCTTCAGTCTGAGACAGTAGTCAGCATTTCTGTATCATTTGAGTTGTGTAAGCATTTCCCTTTGTTCTGCACATTGCCATACGCATTTTAGAAATACAGTATACCTTAAGCTGTGTGTTTGTCTTTTATATTTTAAGGGTAATGCTAGAATCACCATGTGGTATAATTCCAAATACACGCATATATATATTAGGTGTGTGGCAAGTGCAGTAACCTGTTTTCTTATTACCTTTCTTCTGAAAAAGAAGATAGAGTCACTTTGTGATTTATTCTTTGGAACAATATGAGAAAAGATTTGAGGAAGTTCGTCATTGAGCGCAAACAAAAATGTTCTGACAACTCTGACTTATAGTAGACATTTTGTACAATTACTTGAGTCTTTTGAATGGGAAGTATTTCTCAGTATTTTTTAAAGTAGTAGAGTTTAAACACTAGGCATTTCCATTGCTGTACACCTGAAACTAATCCCACATTGTAAATCACCAATATTTCAATAAAAATTTTAAAAACTAGGTATTTCGTGTGCACTTTACAATATGCAGACACTTGAATATGTAAATACCAGTGCAAGTGATTTTGAAGAGATATTTATGAAAATTTTGCAAGAGTAATAAATCTAGCCATATTTCCTTCTAGATTACTAAATGTTTTAGGATATTATGATAAAGCTTAAGGAAGAATTAAATGCATTTCAGAAATGATTTTTTAGAAATGTTCAAAAAATCAGTGGCAGATTTCCTAAAGTAATGGTTTCCATCAATAAAATTTTATTATAACAGTTAAATTTTTTGTGAACTGATGCAAAAGTGTCACTTATGATACTTCTAAGGAGATTTGTACAAACTATATCTCCTGTAAAAAGATGTGTCAGGGCTATTTTTATTATCTGAAATGAAACCTTGTTAGAGAAAATCTTACTTTGACATTAAATAATTACCGTGTTGTTTTTGTTTTTTTTTTTAATATTACAAAGTCCAAATGCCAAGGAAAAGTCAACTCATAAGCTGGAGAGATATGTAGATAGTTCAATTATAGTGACTGATAAAATAGATTTTAGTATTTTTTTTTTCTGTTTTCACAGTTCTTTTGAATCCTGATTAAGCTGTTTTTAAGTACATAAGGGATAATTTGATGTTATAAACTTTTTTTCTTGTTATACAGAAAGAAAATTATGCAGTTGATGTAGAGATTTTTGTTTTTAACATGGATTTTTAAAAGACTTTTTTGTACAGTAGGTTTTAAAATATTTCTTTTAGTATGTACAGCCAACTTTTATATTACCTTAGATGTTGTAATGGGAAGTCAGTTATAGTTCTGAGTGAATATTAGCTCTCCTAAGTTTTTATGTGTAAGCAAACTTTTTGCATAGATGCTAACTTCTGTAATCTCAGTTAAGATTTTCAGAAATATTTTGTTAAAGTTTATTAAAGTCAAGATTTAATGACCAGTTTTAATGGTTAAATTTTAAAGGGGTGAATTAAGATGTTATTTGTACTTAGAAGTCAAAGAAAATAAGTGGCATAGAAATAAATGATTTAGCTGTTCTTTGCGAGCAAAAAATGTTCTCACCTTTAAAGCTAACTTTCTTGATTATTTAATTGAGATAGCCATACATAAAACCTAATTTTAAAAAATAACCTCTTGTTTAGCATGAACTAAAGAAATAACCACAAACTCACTGAGCCTGAGATTTACCATCAAAAGAGGTACTGAGAAGAATCAATAAACTTCTTTCATAGGAATAATGTTTAGTGTTACTCATGTGTTATTTTTGAGCTTGAAAGATGAGATATTTAGGATAATTCTGAAAATGAACTCTCTTCATTATTCTAATACCATATACTTTATTGAGAATAAGTTACCCATGCTGTATTGGAGTTCAGTCTGCAAAGGAATGAATTGGCTGATTTTTGTCACTTGCAAATCCAGCCAGGTTTACTATAGCCTGCAGCCTGCCACTTGACTGCATCAATGCATAATATGGTATGAAGTCATTAAAAGGCATATTTGTTTTAAAAGGGACACATGAAACTTTTTACTATAATTATTAACTATAAGCAAAGAAGTTAGTCATGCTTTGATTTTTTTTTTATTGTCATCAAGCAGTTTTCTAGGAATTTTCAGCAGTATATCAATCCAGCTATAATTCTAGTATGAAATACAGAAACTATGAACAAGCTTTTGGTGCCTGCCATCAAACATTAAATCCATAGCTTTGATGCTTACAATCTCGTTTTGCTTTCACCACAGCTCTGTTTTAGTAGATCTGCACATCTCTCTTGCTCTCAATGGTTAATTTTATCAGTTCAGTTTCTTCGTAGATTTTTGCCATGAGTAGAAAGGATTTAAAGTCTCATAGTCCCTTAAAATATTTTATTATCCTTTCCTTAAAAGAATGACAATATACATGCTTGTTCATTGTACAAGTACCCAAGACATTCTGATTGAAAGATAGCTTAAGGAAAAATAAACAAATAGCAAAAGCATTCCGTCTTTATTTACAGTATGTAGAAGATCACTGTTTTCACTTTAAGTGTACATTTGATTAGCAGGAACACCCTAGAGAAGGACATCTTTAGCGATAGAATTTACATACCGTTAGCTCACAGTAATTGATTAGCAGCAGGACTCTGAGTACAGAGCTAGTTGGGCACGTTATTTGGGATGCCTTTGATGCCGAGGTTTTCCGAAGCTTGCTGGCTGCATGCTTGTTGCCTTTGTTCATGACACAGGTAATTACTTGATAAAATGAAGTGCATCGCTGTGAACAATTGACCCTTTGGAGCAGTCCAGGCTTGTCAGCAGTCTAAAACCACACTTTAAGGCCATCATTATGGCCTCAAACTTAAGAGTTTCCAAGGTGCAGACAAAGGTGTTGTCTTCCTTCAGTACAAGTCGAGTGCCATTTTCAGACTTTATGAAGTATTTAAATTGAATGATATTTGACGATATAGAAAACTCCTCAGGAAAGCCATCCAGCCTGCTTTTGGACACCAGGACAATACGAGATTTTATTTTTGATATGAAATCCGGAGCATTACAGAAGATTCTCAGTCCCTGTGAGCGATCATGGTTATCTGTTATTTCCAAGAAAGTGGTCTCCCTGGGTGTCAGCTGTTCTTTTTCCCACCTGGACTTCACTTCCTCCGCCAGTCCCTTGAGCTGAAAGAATTCTGCTTCTTGTGCAAGAAGTTGATTTTCTCGAAACCCTTCGGGCAGTAGAAGTTCTCCATTTCGTAGGAAGTTTAGAACGTGCCTGAAGAGGAGCCCATCCCTGTCTATGAAATAATGACCATCGGCATCAAACGGGCAGAGAATTTTTCCATTGACTATGCCTTCAAGGAAAGTGTCTGGGTACTTGGTCAGTGTTTGTTTCTGAGTGATGTATAAGTATCCACCAACGTTGAGGGTCATCAGAGTGGATTTGCAGTTCTTTCCCTGGTCAGCATCTTCCAGGCTGTTGTGTTTCCCTTCATAGTCCTTTTCTTTTTCTCTTCTGTTTATTTTACGCTCCATTTTTGAACACGCTATTTCAGCTTGTTCTTCTTGGCGTTGAGATTTTTAAAAAAGAAACACTACCACACAAACACGCCTTTATTCAGCCCCAGCCTGGTGATGGAATGGAAATGCTGGCAGCATCGCCTGCGCTGTCAGCTCGGTTTTGCAGTAGGTGGCGTATCAGCTATGTATGCAGGAGCTTTCTGGAGTAAGAGGGAAAAAAGATAATTTGCATTTAACCGTATCAGGGAAGGAACCTGCTGTGAAAAGGTTTTCATAGATATTCTTAGACGTAAATAAAAGTTACTCAGTGAATTGAATTTCCAATGGGCAGTTAAGCCGTTATATATATTTAATTCTCCAGCTAAGTGTAAATTTTTATTCACTTCTCAGTGTCAAAATTAAGTTGTTAAACAGGCAGGCTTAATATTGAACAATACTGTCACCTTTCAGAGAATAATATATGGGGAATTGCTGTCATATTTTAAAGTAAATTGTAAGTAGGAAACCCAAAGAGAAAGGACCTAGGTGTATAGAATTTTCTCTCCTGTAAAAGGTCACACATTTCACAGTGGTGGTGTCATTTTAGAAACACAAATGAGAATACTTAAACCCATTATTTGTGACATTGTACTTAAGTTAATTGGATTTGCATGTGATTCTGATTTGGGGAATCAGTAAGAGAGGAAATTTTCTTCATGTCTTTCAGCAAAAGGTTCTGTTATTTTGGCTTTTTACCCTACAAGTAGAAAAAAGTCAAATATACAGGCTTTACAGTGGTTTTTTTTTTTTTTTTTGGTTAAGATTTCCTATGGAAAATTCATGAGCTTGTTTCACCCTAAACATACTGAACAAAGACTTGGACTGCTGTGGAAAATGCTGTAACCGTGTGTCTGTGTGTTTATGTGTTTGTGTGTGTGCGCACGAATGAGTGCTCCCTCGAGAAGATAAGACACAGACAGATTCAAAATAACTGCTATAAAATAATGTCATGGGCCAGATTAGTTGGGTTTCTTCTGCTGCTGCTGTTCCCCACCCCCACCCCCACCCCCAGCGTTCACAAAAAGGGAGAGAAAAGACCAAAGCCTGTTGCCCCCTTTTTTTTTTGAGCTCTAACAGTGTGAGTATGGTGTTTTCCCCTCCCTTTCTTTTTTTTCCTTCTTCCCTCGTGAATTGCTTTCCAAAACATTTTAGGGATCTGAGTTTTCATTTCTTGAGTTTAAAGACCCAGTGGTAAGAAGTGTGAACATAGTCCCCAGTACACTATTATTTGGCTGATCTACCTGCTAAATTATTCTGAGGAACTACAGAATTAGACTTCAGATTTGGTCAAATTTATTTACATTTTTATTACATTAAAGGTCTTTAAAATTTTCCAACTTTGATAGAAGTGGCCTTCCCTTGTGACTCAGCTGGTAAAGAATTCACCTGCATTGTGGGAGACCTGGGTTCGATCCCTGGATTGGGAAGATCCCCTGGAGAAGGGAAAGGCTACTCACTCCAGGATTCTGGCCTAGAGAATTTAGACTAAAGCTTCCTCTCAGCACCGCATCATTTAAGAAAAGTTTACTGGTATATTCTGACAATTTCATGTGTGTTGATTTTGTGGTTTGGAAATCAAGTCTTACCTATGGATATGACTTTTTCTGAAATATGGGATAGGTTTGGGGCGGGGGGTGGGACTTCTTTTCTTAGTAGTAAATGTATCTGAGTAGCAAGCACGGAATAGCACAACCAGCAAAGGCGTGCCAGTTCCGCTTACAGGTACAGTCCTCTTTTAGTGAAGTCTATGATGGGTTAGTCACTAACTCGTGTCCAGCTCTTGCAACCCTGTGTGCTGTAGCCTGCCAGGCTCCTCTGTCCATTGCCTGGATTCTCCAGGCAGGAATACAGGAGTGGGTTGCCATTTCCTTCTCCAGGGAGTCTTCCTGACCGAGGATTAGGATCCGGGTCTCCTGCATTGCAGGCAGATTCTTCAACCGACTGAGCCGTGAGGGAAGCCCGCCCCAGGTAGTGTAGCAGTCCGTTTCAGTCACATAAACGTCTGTTCTACCTATCCCAGTCCAAAGAATCCTCAAAAAGTCATTTGTGCTAACTCCTTTTTTTTAAAAGAAAGAAAAAAACTTTGCCTCATTGGAGTAATTGGTAGACCTTCTTTGTTTTTTTCCAAGTTTTTTGTGGATATTCTTAATTGCTTTTTTTAGCATCTGTAAGGCCCATTGAGAAGACTTCAGTAAGCTTCCTAAACCAGTTTTTCTCATTCAAAAAAATTCTTAGGTTAATTTGACTTTTGTTCTATAGGTCCCAACCAACCAGTTGTTTACAATGCACATGGGACACCAGAATCAGTAGAACGCAGCTGTAGGATAGTGGTGGCGACTGTGCTCATGTTTTCTTTGAATGTTAAAATAAAGAGAGATAGTTGAATTCTGTGTAAGCCTTGGTCTGCTGCATTTTACTCTCTTTGGCCTGTTTACCGATGCCTTCCTGGAGGAGCCCTGGGGCTAGTGCTGCTAGAGGCTGGGCCTCGCGGGCTGGAGACCTGAGGCACCACGCTGACCCCTTCAGCCGTCACCCCCAGGGCCCCCTTACACCTGCTGACTCGCTCACTTCTGCTTTCTGATTTTCAAACCTACTGGTGTGTGTCTTTTTTCCTTCTGGCTTTCTTTGACCGTGAACCACCGTATCGTGTGCCCCTAACCCTTGACTGCCCTTTCTCACTCTAGACTTCACTCTGACATTCTTGGCTTCTGCAAACCTGACATGTAAGATGTGTTTGCCACCCGTGGCCAGGCAACAGTAGTGTAACAGAAGGCTTGTCTTAGTGCCTCGCTGGAAGCTGATAAGAATCTATAGGACTTTTTTTTTTTTTTTCAGTCCTGTAGCTCCCAACTTGCAATCTTAAGAAAGAAAAATGGTACCCAGGAGACCCCGCCTTCTCTGCGTTGCTCCACTCCATTCGCATCAAAGCAAGATGATTGCAGTTTACAGTAATCACAGGGCTTTTGTTGCTCATTGCCGCTGGTACGGTGCATGTGTTTCCGAGGAGAAAGCCAGGTTGTCTTTTTCTTTCTAAGCTTATATTTACTTACTTTGGGGGCTGGAGGGTGGGGAGAGTCATGTCAGTCAAGTCCACACAGCCCGAAAACTGTAAAAATGGTGCTTCAGTAACTATTCCGAGGAGGACATCCATGGGTTTATGTGACCATGTTTCTCTGCCTCACTGCAGATCCAGACTGGAAGTAATCAGTTAATTGTTTAAGCAGAAGGGCTTAACCTACACAGGAAAGATGAGCTTGTTTAAATCCACTTGACCACTAGACTTGAAGATGTCATGTGCTTTGCAGGCAGAAAGATGTTTTTTTTTTTTTTTAAGTGTCTATCATAGACATCTGTAATCACACATATAAAGTTTGACAAAGTTTAGTCAACTTTGAAGATGTATTTTCTCACATATATCTATATGTCTGTTTTTTGCGTTAGTTCGGGTTGCTGTAGTATATACATATTTCGCTACCTCTGGAGTATTTCACACCTAGACACTCAGTGAATGTTGTTTTTGATTCCTTGGTGATGGACCCCCAGGCTGCCTCAGTCCCTTGCTGTGGTGAACAGTTTGAAGCATGTCCTCTTACAGGTGTCTGTGGAAACTTGTGTGGTAGATACCCAGGGGAGAGCTTGCGGGGCGCGTTCAGTTTCACTTGGCACTCCCAGATGACTCCCAAGATGCGCTCTAACAGTGCAGTCTTGTACCAGCGGTGCCTGTGGGTTCCTGTTTCCCCACATTTTCTCCAGCACTTGGTGTTATCTGGCTTTTGTTTTTAGATTTCACATACAAGTGATGTCATACGGTATTTGTCTGTTTCTGTCTGACCTGTTTCACTTGGCATAAGTCCGTCCTGAGTTGTGAGTCTGTCCATGTTGTTGCACGTGGCAGTGTTCCATTCTTTTTTATGGCTGAGTAGTATTCCATTGTGTGAATGTATACACGCACACACCACATCTTCTCTAACCATTCATCTGGGAATGGACCGTTAGCTTGTGAAGGTTTCCATACCTTCACAATTGTAAATAATGCTGCTGTGAATATTGGGGTCCTTGTATATAGCTTTTCAAAGTAGAATTTTCTCTGAATATATACTCAGAAGTGGAATTGCTGATTTGTACAGTAGCTCTGTTTCTAGTTTTTGAGAAACCTCCATACTGTTTTCCACAGTGGCTGCACCAGTTCACCCACCCCAACAGTGTATGAGGTCTCCCTTTCTCTGTATCCTCACTCACCAGCGTTGCTAATTTGTGTTCCTGTTGGTGACAGCCAGCTTGGAGGACTTAAACAGTGTCACTGAAAGGTTCTTGTTCCGAGTATATTCATTGGTTAGGCCCAGTGCCTAACCAATTTTTAGCAAAATCTTTCTGCTGTATGGTGATGCCAATCTTCCACTGCCTGCATTAGGCAGAACTTACTCCAGGCCAATGGGAATTCTTATCTGCCAACTCTTGATGGGAAATGAGGTCATTGTCAGCAACGTGATTGACACAGAATATGCCAGAGATATTGTCTTGCCATAAGGAAGTAGAACCTTACCAAGAAGATCTCTCTCTTGGTTAGAAGATAAAAGATATGGTAATTCCCCGAGACTCAACAGATCACTCTTTTATGAAATTCAGACACTCCTTTTCAAGGAAAAGGGATGAAGCTGCCTTTATTAAAAACATGGGGTTTCTGGTTCTTCATTCTCTGCCTCTACCAAATCTTTTTGGTTATTTTTACCTGCATGCATTAATTCCTTTTTTTTTTTTTTTTTTCTTTTAAAAAGAAAAGATGATTCCTTGTTGCTGCACTAAGAAAGTGAAGCCAACTACAGAAAGAGCAGGAGCTGTTAATTTTTACTGAAACCTGTCACTGTGTCTCGGCTCTCAACTTCTCTGTATTTTTTGAGACTTATTAATATGGGTCTTTCTTCTTCACTTGAATTTAATACCCATCTCCTTGATCTGCAGTGATATCTTTATTTGTTCATTTTCCAAAATCTGGCTAACCTTTGGCCATCTGACTTTCATGTCCTCTGATTACTTTTTGGCTTGACCTTCCTATACCTTTCACAAGCAGAGTTTTTTTTTTTTTTTTAATGTATGCGTTTCTTATTTTTCATAGCCTCCTGTTAATAGCATTGAATGTGAGAAATACTCATTTTGATACTCAGCTATAATTATGTTACTTTTGTTTCTTTTTGGTGTTGAAAAATAAAAGTAAAGGAGGCAGTGTTATATATTAACATAGTTTAAGAATCACGGATTTTTCTGTGTTAACCTAGTTCTGTTTAAATGCCAAAACTTTAGTTTTGTTTTGAAATATGAACGTTTTCTGCATTAGGTGTTGTCTGGTACTGGGCTTCATCAGCACAGGTACTGTCTTACCCGCCTTGTAGAGCTGACTGACCACAGTATCTCACCAGCTGTGCAGAGTGTCAAGTCCTCCTAGGCCTCGTTCATGATAGCTTCTGGAAGAATGGTGATGTGCATGTGTAATTCCATTTGGAGGAATAAGCTTGGAAGTGTTTTACAGCGTTGAACTGAGTCTTCCAAGAAGCCCAGGGAACTTTGCTGCTTCAGCAGATTTTTAAACCCCACTTGAGGAGTGTAGAAAAGATTAAAGCGCTTTGTGTCAAAAGGAGCACACATTAAAATGACCAAAGGAGAGGTTCTGACAAAATTCCATTCCACTGTTTCTTTGCTTTTCATTACAGAGGTAATCTTGAAAACACTTTACAAATCATGCTAATTCATATTTAAAATGTACTTTGGGAGATGAGTGTTGCGGGGAAACCTGTGTTTTATAATTCTGTAAGCAGAAGTCATTTGAGTTTTTAAAATGAGTGTGCTCTTTTTTTTTTTTTTGAAGTGCAGACTATGCATTATTATTCACTGGAAAATTTTATTGTAACTAGATGAGCAAAGTGCTTCTATGAGCCATCAAATGAACACCAAAATTATATTATTGTAGAGAACTCATTTTTATAGTGCTATTTGGCAAAACAGAATTTTGCCTTCTCTTTCAGAAGATGTTTTAAGTTAATAATCATTGTCGACAATCTCAAAATGAGGGGTATGACTTTGAAAAATTGTAAAGTGAATTTTGCTATGAAATCAGGGACCAAAAGAGTCTCTGCCCCCAAATGCTTTCTGGTAGCACTGTCCCTTGTGTTACCATCTTCTCTTTAGATTCTCCCGTGTCTTTAGTGATGAGATGGTCGAGGGGTGAAGGGGTGGGGAGGTGGGGGCCTAAACCAACAGGATAGGATATGATGGTTCACAGGAGGACATGGAGTTTCTTACAGAGAGTAGAGTGATTGTAAGTCTGGGATGGAGAACTCTATCATATGGCACACTTTTCTACACCTAACATTTCTGTAATCGGGGTGTGTCTTAAAGTCATTGACTTGTAAAATTTTCATGGTAGTCTTTTGTCTTTCTTGGTGGCACATAAGGTAATGGTGAACATTACAATTGATGGCATCTTAGATTTGATGGCATATTTGAGCAATTCTGTAAGCTGTTGTCCACACACCAGCAGAAAATTCAGTTACCAGAGAGACAGGGGGAGAAGGCGTTGGGAGAGAGGAGGAGAGAGTATCAGGGCGCCGGTTCCCAGCCCTGCCTGCTGCATATTAGAGTTGCCTAGTGACTGTGTAACAACACCTCTTGCCCACACAATGCAATTAAGGTAGAATCTCCGAGAGTGGACCCTGTAGTTTTTAAAAAGCTCCCCCAGGTGATTCTTAGGACCAAGCAGAATTGAAGAACTACTATATTCAGGAAATTGGTGAGCTCAGGAAAGCGAACTTACCTCAGAGGAGTTCTTAATGATGAGGGCGTAATTTCTACTCTGTAGTTACGAGGATCACTTCCTATTAAAGTATCTTGAAATTCATAAATAACTAAACTACTGTGTGGTATTAGTACTGTTACTAAACATGGTGAAGAGAACTGGGGTTATCGAGGATGAAATTCATGAAACTTTACTCATAGTCAGTGATGAAAAAAGGTATCATTAGATTGTCTCTTAAGTATTTTGTTAATGTTGTATCTCAGCTAGACTACAGGCTCTCTTAAGTACAGGGGTCTGTATTTTTCTTCTCTGGTACCTCTCAGCACACCTTGCACCATGTTTGGCACTATTTACCTATGCAGCCCTGTGGTCAAAGCCTTTTCTCCTGGAGACTTAATCTTTCCTGGAAGGATTTGTTTTTCTCTTCATATAATCATGGTTGCTATTGTTCTTGAATCCTCTCTAATTTCTAGTGCAAGTGGATAGCACCTTTTGATGAAGGTTTTACTAAAGCAGACTATTTTAGTACTATGGTTTTCTTTTTCATTTATTATTATAAAACAGTATTACTTCATTTTCTCAAATGAAAGTTTTATTTCTGGCTTTTATTTAACCTCTTATTCTTGAAAGCTGCTTTTAGGTTAGAGGTCATGTCTGTTTGTATATATCATACCCATGTCTGTATTTGAGAATTTATACTTATTAATTATATATATGTAATTATACATATTGTGTATATTAATTATGTATAATAAGCAAAAAAAGAGACTTGACGTGCAGGAGGAAAAATAACTTGTGAACTTGCTTCATAAACATTAAAACACAATTGTTTATTTTTAAAATGTTGTTCACTAAGTTATTTCTTTGATCAAAAGTTTGTTATGGCTTCTGTAGACCCATAGAGCAATCCAGACTCCTTTGTACATTTAAATCGTCTGTCTTTGATTTTGTACCTTAGGTCACACTTTTCTTTCTTCTCCTGGGCAGCCAGTCTTATTATTCACAGATACTCTTCGGTGAGCATTACAACATCCCTTGTATAGGAATGAACTGAACTGAACTGTATAGGAATGTACAGAAACCTTCTTCCTCCCAGTCCAGAGGGGAGAAGTTGAAGAGCAGTCCTATGAATGAGGAAACTGAGATGTTTTCTAATCCTAAATCTAATCCTCAGATTATGGTTTCAGTATTTAATTTAAAACTGGGACTTCCCAGCTATTCAGGCTTGTTTGTAATTTGAATATTATTACAGGAAAACACTATATAACTTAATTCGGGGGAATACTTAAATGGCTGCTCATTTTGTTGCTTTTGAAGTAATTAATACAATCTGACTCTGTAGGCTTACTGAAATCTGAGTATGATCTTTTATTCCTAAAATTCCTGAATATTAAATAGGTCAGAACATCAATTCACAAATTTGAATACAATTAGAAACACCTTCTTAATAATACAGGGATCGCAGCTTTGCCCAACTGGTTTGTTAAGATGCCAAATAGCTTGTATTAATAGGCCTTATCCTAACCACAGGCAGAAACTGCTAGAAAAAGATTTTAAATGAGAACAGTGGGGACTAGCAGGAATATTAAACAATGGTTTACCTTTTAAATGCTCTTGATCTCTTGAAATACTGTTTCTTTAGTCCTTTTCCAGAGAAGACAGACACGGGTGTGAGGTAAAGAAGAATCAGGGAAGTAGCTTCAAGGCCTCAAGGTTTAGCCCAGAATCTTGACTCTAACCTTGTCTGTATTTTAACTTGAGTTGGCAGTGCTCTTAAAGGCCTCCATGTTGAACTGGATCCAGAGTGGTCTCGTGGAAATGAATGCCTGTAACTTCCTGATGCCCAGCGTCTGCCTAACACACAGCTCTCATTACTTACATGCCAGTGTTAATAGGCACCCTTCCTGCTTACCTGTCACTTTAGCTTGTTTAGACCGGCCAGGCCCTTAACTTGTAAAAAGTGCCCGTCAGTTGCTTCTGCTGGGTTCTGCATCATCCTGTGTGTGTGTGTTAGTCGCTCAGTCATGTCGACCCTGCGACCCCATGGACGATAGCCCACCGGGCTCCTCTGTCTGTGGGATTCTCCAGGCAGGAGTACTGGAGTAGGTTGCCATTTCCTTCTCCATCATCATACAGTAGTGTATGTGAAGTTGAGATAGTAGGAAAAGAAGGTTGTGTGTTTTCAAGTCCTGGACAGCTTCTCAGCATTTTCTCTTTGTCATTCCCAGAAAGCATTTTTCTCTAATTTCCTGCTCAAAGAATATTAATTATATCTAGGTCTTTTAGAAAGTATTAGGGCAAACAAAATAGATATTGATGAAACAATAAAACATCCCCAGTTGGAGGGAAGGGCCAGTTTTGTTTTGTTAATTTTAGTGAAAGAGAATTGGAAGAGATCCCAGTGACTTCCTTATGCATATGGATGCTGAGACCCAGAGATGTGAAGTAACTTCTCCAAAGTAACTCCACTGTTTAGTGACAGATTTAGAACTGGGATGCTTCCATTCTTGTTATAAGAATGCACTTTGTGTAACTTAGCCTTTAATACTTTCTCATAACTTTTTTCTGAAACTAGATGGCAGTATATAGATCAATAAAATACCATTCTTTGGGCTGCAAGGAGCAGAAACCAGTAAGCAAACCAGTCTAGCTCAAGAAGCGGGGGAGGTGAGAAAATTTAAAAGAGGTTCTGGAATAGTTCCCAGAATCTAAAGAAAAGTTTGACAAACGGCCAGGCCTAAGGAAAGATAACCCTCCTGAACCATAATAAATTCTACTTAGTACAGTAGAATCCCACAGCCTCTATGGAAGGACCAGTCGTCCTTCCAGTAGTTAAATTAGAAGGTCGGGAATCATGAAATGATAACACAATGTATTCTTAATGCCTTAAACACTGTAAGGCCCACAAATGCACATTTAGTCACCAGTGTGCATGGAGGACAAGGCCTTTGATCTGATCTCTCTTTCTTGTGGAGAGTAAACCCATAATTTAGCTTAGATTTTTAATTTTGGTTTCTTGAAAAAGGAGCAAGACTTTAGACACAGTGAGACAGTACAGTTGTAGAATCCTTCGAGACTTTTGTTTCTCTTCTGGTCTCTAGTTGTCCCTCCAGTACCTAATTTGACAGGTTTTTAGCAACTTACCTTTATATCACATCTTGCTGTTCTTTAGTTGCTCAGTCGTGTCCGACTCTTTGTGACCCCATGGACTGTAGCCTGCCGGACTTCTCTGTCCATGGGTTTCTCCAGGCAAGAATACTGAAGTGGGTTGCCATTTTCTTCTGCAGGAGATCTTCCTGACCTAGGATCAAATCCGCCCCTCCTGCATTGCTGGCAGATTGTTTATCACTGAGCCACCAGGGCAGCCCATCTTACAAAGCATTAAACTTAGTTTTCATAGAAAGTCTCCCTCCCTCATACTCATAATTAATAGGATTATATAATATATAATCGAATTGCCCAATTACTAACAGTAAAACTAGCATAAACAAGTTCTAGCATAGCTTGAGCAGAAGTGTGTGGGAGTAATAGAGATTAACCTACTACCCACTAGTGTATAGCAAGCTCTGGGCATCTGCCACCGTATTTATGAGGGAGATTGAGAGCCTTGGTAATCTAGAAGTGGGTTAAGTGGAGGCCTAGCAGAAGTGCTCCTAGTGTGTTAGAGTAGTTTATATACCTGTCTCATTCCAGCGAGCTCCCAGAAAGTAATCTGGAAGCCACTGGGTGGAGGGCGGGTCCCTGGAAATCAGAACCATTTTCCTAATGATATCAAGTGTTTTTGCCTTTTTCACTCTGATTTCCTAAGCATTTTTCAGTTTTCATTTCTAGTCAATATCAATAGATAAAATCCACATAAAAAGTTATTTTGGATCCTCACATTTGTGAATGGCTGCACTAGACTCTGCTCCTTGAGGGCAGGAGCCAACTTTCATAGTTCTGTGTTATTCCTGATCTGTTTGCATTATCTTTTACATAAAAGTCACTCAGTAAATATTTGACAAATATATGAAAAAAACCCTCATTTTTCAAGTATCTACAGTCTTTCAAACTGAGCCAGCAAAGTAGTGTTAAGTCAGGGTTCCTGTATTAATGAATATGATCTGTAATTAACAGCAGTGGTGTGCAAGTGAGTGCTTTCAGCTGTCTTAAAATGTAATATATAATAGCTTTCCCCTGAAATCTTAAGCAGTGTTTTAGAGAAGCAGCACAGTTTAGTGGGAAAAAAAAAAAAGAAAGCATGTTCCTGTGAGGTTTTAAAAGTGTGTGATGGTTTTATATCTTGCTTAGGGGGCTGTATTATAAGTAAATTATTATTTTTTTTATTTTATTTGGAAGAGCGGGAAAAAGGCAAAGAGTGAACAGAGATGTGGCCTTATTTAAGAGCAGCGAGTTGATGGACATTTTCATTGCTGCTGATGAAGACCTTTCCTTTCACTTGAGAAGCTAGTTTAGATTTGAAAAGAGAATATGATGGACAGGAAGTCGTGGTTTGGGGAAGTGAATCTTCCTGCTTTGAGTGACCTTGTTGGAGAAGAGTGATGATGAGTGGGGGCCAGGTGAAAGCGGGTGCGTGTTTTAGATGCCTGCTACTCTTTCAGGTATTATAATTATGAAACGTCTTCAGCAGAAGCTTTTAAATAAAAATTTAAATTCACCCTGTCCACCCAAGAGTGCTGTGCTGTGCATAGTTGCTCAGTCCCTTCCGACTCTTCGCTACCCCATGGACTGTAGCCCACCAGGCCCCTCTGTCCATGGGGATTCTCCAGGCAAGAATACTGGAGTGGGTAGCCTTTCCCTTTTCCAGGGGATCTTCTGAACCAGGGTCTCCTGCTTTGCAGGCAGATTCTTTACCAGCTGAGCTACCAGGAAAGCCCCTGCCCAGGAGTAGGTACTGCTAAATAAATGTGGAACATTCACAGGTGGTATTGAAAGGTAGCTTTTTAGTATTCAGCATTAGTAAATACATGGGGTATGTAACTAAATTATCTTTGGAGACAGTATTCTAGATTTATTTCATTTTTTAAAAAGGATTAATTTATGTTTCAGTAGTGAGCTTTTCTCATGCATTTAAGGCCCTGTAGATTGGAATCGTTCCCAAATCTTGTGATTGTTATGACAGGAATCGTTCTAGCTTGAACTTTTAGCTTCAGTAGAGGGGCATGCTCAAATATAAGATTTGTTTTTGCTTTAAGAAAATTCAAATTTTAATCTTACTAAATTTATTAGTAAGAGGAAATTACTTTCAGAATTTAAATTTAATATAAAATAATTCCAGCCTGCTTGTTTCCTTCCTGCCATATTTGGGCATAAGGTAGACTTGCTTCTCATCGTCACTCTTTGCAGTCATCTGTCAGCCTGTACCTTGAGGTTTGTGCTTATGTTGCATCGAACTATTGAATTACTGTGTGTTTGCAGTTAGTACTTAGGGGCTGTAGTAAGGAGTTCCAGGATTTTAAAAGGTCACCATAAACTTTTTGGTACAAGGAAGGCCTCATTTATGGATATGGCTATGCTGGATCTCTGTTGCTGCGTGCGGGCTGCTCTCTAGCTACAGTGCCTGGGCCTGTCCTTGTGGCGGCTCCTCTTGTTATGGAGCACGGCTTCGTCAGCTGCAGCTCTCAGGTTCAGCAGTTGGGGCACTAAGCCTCTAGAGCGTGTGGGCTCAGTAGCTGTGGCACACAGGTTTAGTTGCCTCGAGGCATGTGGAATCTTCCCAGACCAGGGATCGAACTGATGTCCCCTGCATTGGCAGGTGGATTCGAACCACAAGACCACCAGGAAAGTCCAGAAAATTTTTCTCATATAAATCACGTGGGCATGGTTCCATCTGCATTTTATGTTTTGGTCAGTTTATCTGTTTGCCCAGTAAACTGTATGCTTCTTGAAGACAGTGCTGTACCTCAGTCATCTTCGATTCTGCAGTCCCTAAATGGTTCCCTTTGCTTGGTAGGCACTTAGTTAATGTTTGTGGAATGTGTGAGGTCATTGGCCCTCAAGAGATGCATGATAAATGCATTGCTGAGGAGCCAAAGGAGTTCCTGAATCTCTCCTGGATACTCGGGCGAATTCTCTTAGAAATATGATTGGACCGTAACTGTTCCTAACCATAGTCATCCATTTCCAGAATGCACTAAGGCTGGTGCCATCGTGGGTCAGTCATATATGCATTATCAAATAAGATGAGATCTAAAGTGACTTGGTGCCTAGTAGGCACACAATAGTAGATGCTAATTTTTGTTTCTCTTGAATATTGTATCAGGGTCACCGTAAGAATTCTTACTAACAGTGGGAAAATTTTTCCTTCTACTTGGACAAATGCTCATAGCATTTGAAAGCTCTTGTTTGGCCACACCCATATTAATCATTTTGCTGAAAAATAGGAGTTAGAGCAACTGGCAGGCGGAACTGATATTCTGTATAAACTAGGCAAGAACCTGACTAGTTTCACGGTATTTTTTAGGCCAGCTGTTGTAGTCATAGTGTATTCTAGAATTTTGGTTTTTGCACATATATGTGTGTGTACCCACACATTCAAATACGTGTATGTATATACCTTTGATTTAGTGCTTTAGACTTTTTCAGAAGTTACTTCTCTGTGCACCCTTCAAAGATGATATAGCCTGTACACCCTACAAATTTTTATTTGATTTTATGCCCTTTTAAGCCACTCTCTTTAGAAAGAGCTAAGTGTTTAAAAGCTGCTATTGGTAAGGGGCTGCAGCAGTCTGTAAATGGGCCTGACAGGAGCCCAGTTTTTTACTATAAGTTTTTTTGCTGTTCTGATCAGTGATACCACTATAAACTTAAAAATGTTCCTTTTCTTTCCTTGATATATATTATTGACTGTATTTGATTGTGATCACTGTTACTGTGGTTAGTATGTCAAAATACAGTCTTGAAAATGATAAATGTTATCTAAATACGTTTGTTAATTTTTTCTTTCCATTCAAGATAAGCTTTCACTGGAAGGAATAGTGGTACAAAGAGCTGAATGCCGACCTGCTGCCAATGAAAACTACATGAGGTTAAAGAGGTTGGTGTTTTTAACTTTAAAACGATACCTGGTGTGTGTTTTTTGTTTTTTTTAGAATTGAAATACATATATTAGATTGCCTATTGACTACGTGAAAACAATGGTTATTGTTGCAAGTGTTTTCTTCAAAGCTTGTTTGTTTTTAAAATCAAATAAATAAGAACAAATTTTTAGTTACAAAATAAGTCATGAGGATGCTGGCTATAGTTAATAATAGTTTATTGCACATTTGAAAGTTGCTGAGAGAAGAGATCCCAAAAGATCTCATCACAAGAAAAAAAAATTTTTTTCATCTATGTTAGCTGTCGGAAGTTAGACTTACCATGGTGATCCTTTTCCAGTGTATACACTTGACTGAATCATTACTTTGTATACCTGAAACTAATACAGTGTCAGTTACATTAAAACTAAACTCAAAAAGTTTCTTCAGTAAGGGAACTTTCAGAACCTAGGCTGTTAATTTGGGTTGTATTAAGCTACTTTGTTACTATAACCTGGAATCAAAATTTTTAAATGTCTTTTTCTAGTTGTCCTTGTAAATCTTGATTCTCTAAAGACATGTTACAAGATCTTTGCACCATTTTATTTTCAAGGGCTATAATTTTCCCATGATGAATGTGTATTTAAAATACTATTCACTAAAAAGCAAGTATAACTAGTTGCTAGAGTACCATCCTTTTTTCTTAATCTACAAAGAACTTTTATAAACCACTGCCTGGTTAGAGATTTTGCTTTGGTGTCCCTCCTCCACACTTTTGGACGTGGTTATTACCCTTTTGTAATTCATACTTAAAGGTTATGATTGCAAATTCTTGGTACTTCAAATTTTGTGACTTTCAAAGAGTCAACAATTTTTTAAACTTGGAAGAAACGCATTGTACTTGTTTTATAGTTTATATTGAATGTATTTCAATCCCCCATATAGTCTTGAATTACACATTTTTTAATTTACCCTGTACTTAACTATGTGAAATAGTGTGAACAAAACAAAAGAAAATCTCTGCCGTCATGGTGCCTACATTTTAGAAGGTTGTAGCTGCACTGAACTGGTAGTTGGGCTCACATTTCCAAGAGGCAGCCACAGCCCCTCTGAATATCCTCATTGGATATTGAACTGGATATTGAACTGGATCAGCTCTCAATTTCACATCTTTTAAACTCCCCTGCCCCACCCCTCTCAATTAGATCTGATGTCTGTCTCTTGGGAGTGAAACAGAGACTAGTTTTCTTGTCCAATAACTCTTCTAATTTCAGTGCCTCCCCAGGGCAAGGGAAAGGATGACAATCAAAATGAAAATTTTTTATAACAGTAAATAACTTTGGAACACAGGCAGATGTTCCTCTTTGTTTTTAGCCTATAAAGTTTATTATGTAATACAAGTCTTTTTGAGAATTTATCTTCTTCAAATAACTACTGAACTTGGAAAGTGCAAAATTTGATTACTCAGCTCTTTGCCCAAATATTTTTCTGTGGTCTTAATTTTCTTTAAAAGTTTCTAAAGATTTCTGGTGATCAGATCAGGCAAGTCACCTGCTGTGTTATGAAACGGCTGCTTTTTCCTTACCAAAGAAGACATTAAAATTGTTCAGCTTTTTGGAGTATGCTGAAAGACCAGCTATCATATAGTTCAGTTTCGTCAGTGACTTAAGGAAACAGGGTAATTCAGGAGATGATAAGCATGTGAGTTTCATAAATAGATGCTCTATGACATAACTCTTGAAGGCTGAGACTTTTTTTGACCAAGTGGGAAAACATGGGAGCAAGAACACTTTAGACAGACAGGGAGACACAGAGACCTGGGGAAACTTCGGGGACCCATGTAGGGACCTGTGTGTGGTTCTACAAGCCTGGAATGTGGGGTTTTTTCCAATCAGAGCAAACAGAAGCTGCAGCCTTAGGGACTTGCATGGGGGCTCAGTGGTTGGGGATCTGCCTGCCACAGTGGGGTACGTGGGTCTGATCCCTGGCCGGGGAACTAAGATCCCACTTGCCACAAGTCAGCTGAGCCCATGCACCGCAATTATTGAGGCTGCGTGCCCTAGAGCCCATGCTCTCAACAAGAGAAGACTGCAGTGCGAAGCCCTCATACCGCTCCTAGAGAGTAGCCCCCACACTCTGCAACTGGAGAAAACTCGGCGCGCAGCAACCAAGAAAGAGCCTGCGCACCACAGTGGGGACCCAGTACAGCCAAAAAAATTTTAATGTTAAAAAAAAAAAAAAAAGCTCCAGCCCTTTTTTGAACTCTGAACTTAAATATCCCAAAGCCTGCTGGGAAGTCCAGTTGACATGTTTCAAAGATGTCAAAAACTGAACTCCCAGTCTTGCCCCCTCAAACCTGCTCTGAGCTCATGCCAAGTCTGTCTTCCCATTTTCTTAGTCCAAAAGCCCTGGTTACAGTTTTGACTCCTCTCTCCCACCTCACATCCAATGTGTCAGAAAAATCTTCCTGAGCGTACCTTCCGAATATTACACATCTGCCATCTGATCATTTCCGACATGATCTGCCTCTTTGTCTCACCTGTATCACGGCCAGAGCCTCCTAGCAGAGTTCCTGCTTCTGCCTTGCCCCACTGCTGTCTGCTGGCAGCACGATAGCCAGAACAGTTCTTGTAAAACCTGTCGAGTCGTGCCATTCCTGTGCTCACCTGTCGCTTGCAGTGCTTCCCATATTACTCAGAATAAAACCCAAGTCCTTGCAGTTGTCTGCAGGGACCTCCGTGGCCTGCCCACCCTTCTCTTCCCCTTCTCCCCATCTGAACCTGCTCTCTCCTTCTCCTTGCTCATCTGCTCCATCCACACTGATCTCCTAACAGCCCACGAGCACAGGCACACTTCCACGTGAGGCCTTTGCACCGGACGGTCTTTCCTGCCTGGAGCATGCTTTTTCTAGATAGCTCCATGGCTCGCTTCCTCACCTCTGGCAAGCCTCTTGTCAATAAGGCCCGCCCTGACCATTCTATGCTTGTGTATAGCACGTATTACCTAATGTAATTTACTTACTGTATGTATTGCCAACTTTGCCCCAGAACAGTTTAAGCTCCCATAGTTTGTTTTTTGTTTTATGTATACGTGCTTTTTGTTCACTCGTACGTACACAAACATACACCCTGAGTGTCTAGAATAGTTCGTGACATGTAGTAGGTAAACAGGAAATATGTGTTGAGTGAATAAATGGCAGGAGAGACGATTAAAGAGTCTCTTATGCTTGTTAGACAACTTGTTAAAGAGTCATATGTGCTGTGGTAAGAAGTTTGGACTTGGTGTGCTGTTGCTGTTAAGGAGGCACTGAAGAATTTTAATCTGGATAGTGGGTGAAGGGAATGTGTTTTCAGAAGGGGCCTTCTAGCCATGGGTTCCCAGGTGGCACAGTGGTAAAGAATGCCTGCCAGTGTAGGAGACATAGGAGACTTGGGTTCAGTTCTTGGGTTGGGAAGGTTCCTGGAGGGGGAATTGGCAACCCGCTCCAGTTTTCTTGCCTGGAAAATTCCTATGGACAGAGGAACCTGGAGGGCTACAGTCCATGGGGTTGCAACGAGTCGGACACGACTGAGTGAGTGAGCACACACGCGTGCATTCTGGCCATGGTGCAGAGCATGAGACCAGGGAAGGAAGTTAGAGGCTGGCGTCATAGTCCAGGTACAAAGCGTCGGAATGACTAAACACGGTGATTCTAGGCCAAAGGGAGATGAGAGACTAAGTTTGAGGATGTGTGGAGGTAGAGTCGGCAGGACTTGATAAGCTCATCTCAGACTTCCTGAGTTGTGGGACAGGGGCTTTCTCCGGGCCCAGACTGATCGTAGTGGCTCTTGTGGCCAAATGCACGTCCTGCGCTGAGGCTCAGGCTAGCTCTCTGCCACCCTGTGTAATGTGCTCATGAAGGCAGAGGGGTAGAGACGCCCTTAGAATTTCAGTCTGATTGACAATTTATGTAAAAAGTTAAAGAAGGAAGAAGTACTTAGGAAGAGTGGGCATAGCATAGTGAAGTCGCTCAGTCGTGTCTGACTCTTTGCGACCCCATGGACTGTAGGCCACCAGGCTCCTCCATCCAGGCAAGAGCGCTGGAGTGGGTTGCCATTTCCTTCTCCAGGGAATCTTCCCAACCCAGGGATCGAACCCGGGTCTCCCGCATTGTAGGCAGACGCTTTACTGTCTGAGGCACCAGGGAAGACTAGGAAGAGTACCAGTGGGTAAATTACCAAAACAGAGTAATCTCAGCCTTAAGTTGTAGCTCATGTATCTTGTTTATCATTAGTCAACATTTTCAGATTCCTTTTGTGATCACTGGAGAAGAAAATGGCACCCCACTCCAGTATTCTTGCCTGGAAAATCCCACAGACAAGAGGAGCCTGGTGGGCTGCAGTCCATGGGGTCGCAGTCAGATACAACTGAGCAACTTCACTTACTTACTTACTTACTGTGATCACTAAGTTAAGACTCAGTTTTAGAAAAAAAAAAATCACTAGATACTCTTCTTGCTCTAGAGAGCTTTCCATCTTTGAACCTCATGAAAACACACAGAGAGGATTATCTAAAGATATTGACAGTGCAGTGAGGGAGGAATAGAAACGTGGTGCCTCTGTTGATGTCAAGTGGGAAGACGGGTGGCCAGATGTGCGTGCTGTCAGCGCGGAAGTGTCTGAGAGCAGAATCAGCACTCAGTGTTTCCGATGTCCTGTGCTGGACTTTCACACATTGACCCAGGGTTTTTAGGGCCTTCTGTTTCCTTTTTTTTGGCTGTACTGCGTCTTTGCTGTCCTGTGGGCTTTTCTCTAGATGCGGCGAGCGGGGCTACGCTCGGTTTGCGGTGCACAGGCTTCTCATTGCGGTGGCTTCTCCCGTTGCACAGCACGGGCTCTAGGGCCCTCGGGCTTCAGGAGCTGCAGCACGTGGGTTCAGTAGCTGTGGCTCCCAGGCTTAGTTGCTCAGAGTCACGTGGGACCTTCCCAGATCAAGGGTCAAACCGTGCCTTCTGCATCGGCAGGCAGACTCTTTACCACTGAGCCGCTCGGCAAGTCAGGCCTTCTGTCTGCCTGCCCTTGAATGACATTCAGGCGTTTCTGGTCATCTGGCTCTTGTCTCACTTCCTGGCTTCATTTTCAGCTCATCTCCTTTACCTAGATGCCCGACAGTTACAGCACACTAGAGTTGTTTTCCCAGATGCACTAGGCCCTCGTACATTTTATGCCTGTGTAACAGGCTGCACCCTTTACCTAGAATGCCGTAGCTGCCTTCTGCCGGGAGCCTTTAAAAGCAGCCCAGGTGTCACTCCGAGAAAGCTCGTGTCTTCCACTCCCCAGTCCAAGCAGGCTCTGCCCCCGCCCTTTGCTGTGCTCCCGCATTCTGTTCTCCTTCGCTGGTAGTGTGCAGACGTCTGCTGCTGAGGTGTGCATGCTTGCATCTTCTACATCACAGACTTCGTAAGAACAGAGGATGAGAGCTTTGTTTTTCTTCCTTTCCTGTCCACTTTCCCTTCCTCCTTTCCTTGTATGTGTAGCACTTAGCATAGTACTTTACAAATAAAAGATATCTAGAAGTATTTGTTGGATTGAAAAGGATTGAAATAAAAGGGAAGGCGAAACTAGGTACAGAGACATGAAAGTCAGCAGCATTCAGCTTCTTTGTTTAACTTCTGCATGTTTATGTCACTAATTCAGCTAAAAATCCTTGTCTCAAAAGTTTTTGTTTTTAATTCTTTCATTGTTTTGTGGGTTTTCTTAAAAAACCTGACAAGAAAAGCCTCTCCCTCTGGGAGCAGCGCACTGGCTGCAGAGGGGTTTCATTCCTGTGCTAAGACTCCGAACAGCAGGGAGCAAGCTGTGATTCTCTCCTGGGGAGAACGCATCCTGCTGTATCTGCCTTGTCTTGTTATGAGGCAAGCAGAAAGGACCCTCTCACTCAGTAGATCTACTCTGGGGACTGTATCTCACCTCCTCGCAACAGCCCTGAGGGGAAAAGAATATTTTTTAAAATTAATCTATGTATTTTAATTGGAGGCTAATTACTTTAAAATATTGTGGTGGTTTCTGCCAGACATTGGCATGAATCAGCCATGGGTGTACATGTGTCCCCTATCCTGAACCCTCCTCTCAGCCCCCTCCCCATCCCACCCCCTGGGTTGTCCCAGTGCACCAGCTTTGAGTGCCCTGTTTCATGCATCAAACTTGGACTGGTGATCTGTTTCACATATGGTAATATACATGTTTCAATGCTGTTCTCTCAAATCATCCCACCCTTGCTTTCTCCCACAGAGTCGAAAATCTGTTCTTTACATCTGTGTCTCTTTTGCTGTCTCGCATATAGAGTCATTGTTACCATCTTTCTAAATTCCATATATATGTGTTAGTATACCGTATTGGTGTTTTTCTTTCTGGCTTACTTCACTCTGTATAATAGGCTCCAGTTTCATCCACCTCATTAGAACTGATTCAAATGTATTCTTTTTAATGGCTGAGTAATACTCCATTGTGCACATGTACCACAGCTTTCTCATCCATTCGTCTGCTGATGGACATCTAGGTTGCTTCCATGTCCTGGCTATTGTAAATAGTGCTGCGATGAACATTGGGGTACACGTGTCTCTCTCAATTCTGGTTTCCTCGGTGTATATGCCCAGCAGTGGGATTGCTGGGTCGTATGGCAGTTCTGTTTCCAGCTTTTTAAGGAATCTCCACACTGCTCTCCATAGTGGCTGTACTTGTTTGCACTCCCACCAGCAGTGTAAGAGGGTTCCTTTTTCTTTGCACCCTCTCCAGCATTTATTGTTTGTAGACTTTTTGATAGCAGCCATTCTGACTGGTGTGAGATGGCACCTTATTGTGGTTTTGATTTGCATTTCTCTGATAATGAGTGATGTTGAGCATCTTTTCATGTGAAACAGAATACTTTTAAGAAGGGAAGTAGGCCTAACTAGAGAGAAAGCCATACTGAGCCAACAGTGTAAACTGTCCCAGGTAAACTGGGATGCAAAATGGCCCTTACTGTGGGCAAATTGAAATGCCGACTTTCAAACAAGAACTTGAAGAGTCAAATAATGAAAGTTCTGGCAATTAAGAAGCAAATACCACAAAATCTAGAATGTTCAGGTATGGCTGAACATAAGCTTGATGTGAGTCCCAGTAGCCACACAAAGTTGGGCATATGACAGTGTTCTTTTCATGTTTAAATGTATGTTTACATAATATTAATGTAAATTTGTATATAAAGTTTCTTACACAGTAAAATGAATAATAAACTAAAATCAGTTTTATAGTAAAACAGTTACTTGTTAATAAAAATTGAGATCATAGAAGTAACTCAGAGTTCAATAAAGATAATTTTATGACCAGGGAAATAATAGTATTGGATTTTAGCTTTCTGGTGATCTTATCTGAAGCACATTTTATTGAACAGAGGCTTTGACAAATATTGAGGTTAATGCTTAGTAAACTAGTTAGATGCTTGCATTTGTAAGTGTCAGAAAATCCAACGCCAACTCGCTTAAAAATAAAAGATGTTTGTTGGCCCACATGAAGTGAACCCAGTGGCACTGTGCATTTAGCTACAGCTTTACTTAGGAGTTCTCAGTGTCACCAGTGTTTTAGCTCTGTTCTGAGTTTTGGGGCCCATTTTTCTCCAGCTCCCCTGTTTTCAGACTGACCTTTCTCTTGGTAGCAAGACAGCCACTTGCAGCTCCCAGGATTATCTGCCTCTTTTTTCATTATGAAGCCCCAGGAGCTAAGTGACTGTGTCTTCAACCCACCCTTCACTTCCTTCCATGGGCCAACATGGATTCTGAGTTTATCCTGGAACCAGTAAATGTGTCAGTGAAGATGGGAAGCGTGGACTAAGGCTTCGAGCCCACCTGTGGTCATGTATAGGAGGGAGGGTCAGTCACATCCGGAACACATGGCTGCTGCTCCCTACGGAGGGGCTGGGGCAGGGCAGGGCCTGGGGAGGTCGTCATCAGATCAACAGCAAAACTGTTTTTGCAGAAAAAGCACCTTCTGTCAGAAACACTCATCCAGGATGTTCACGTCCTTCGTTGCTTCCTTTTGAGGAATGACCATCTCTCTCGTGAGGAGGTCCAGATTTTTATTAGAAAGCAACTCTGTACCTATGAAGAAGCCTTAATAGGGTGAGATGGGTGAGCGGTCAGGCTCTGGGGTCTCACTGCGTGGTTTCAGAGACTGGCTTCCCCAGTGACTGGCTGGCTGATCTTCGGCGAAGTACATGGCCATTCTGTGCCTTCGTTGCCTCATATTTTGTAAAATATGATAGTGGCGTTTATGTCAGGGTTGTGATAATGATTAAATAGCACTATATAATATATGATGTGTCTGACACAGAGTACTCAGTAAATATTAACTATTATGTTCATGACTTACCTGAGTAAGTACTCCTGTCCCAGAGATATTCCCAACCCATACTGGTTTGTCTTTAGTTCTCATGATAAAAAGAGACTTGCACACAAAGATTCTTTTTGAATTCCTGCCCTGAGGTAGATAAATTAGTTTAATCAAGTTTAAATTGGAAATAGAGCAGAAAGAGAGCTAGAGCTGAGAAAAAGAATGTGAAGTTTTTTGTTTTTTTTTTTAGAGAGTTCGTGGTAATAATCCTCTCTTCAAAACAAAATCTGTAGAGTAGTGGTTTAGATGTTCCTAGATATTATCCAGATTCAGACCCAAGGATCTGAGTTCGCTTTCTCTGCACAATCTTCATCTACCCTTTTCTTCCCCTCAAGGACTCCTTAATGTGCCCACCATCATGTATAGATCTGAAAGCCCTGGAGTTGCAGTGTGTAAATATTCTACTAGATGTTGAGAATCTTTATGAAAACTATAAAGGATACTAATCTTGAAAATTTCCTAAGTTGCCTTTGGAAATCTTATCATCCCCTCCTGCAGTGATGCTTTGGCTGATGGCTCTCCTGAGGCACCCTGTAAGTCTTCTTCATCAAAGATTTTTTGAAGGACTGCAGGACTGGAAGTCTTAAAGAGCTCACCCAAGAAGGCAGCTAGCTTGCTTGGCTGTAAGCATGCCCTGTTCTCACATCCTTACTCCTTGAACTGCTCCTTTTTAATTATCACTTAAGAGTGAAGGATTATGTGAAAGAAGCTGGATGTCTTCATTGAAGTGTTAATACAATAATTTTAAAAGGTATTAATAGATAGGTGTAGTAAACTTGCAAAAATACCAGTGGGATAGAAGTACCATGAAAAGCTAGTCATGGTGTTTTATCCAGAGTTTTTTAAAAGGCCGCCACAGGTCCTCATGAAGAATGCAGTTTGGTGCAAGCAAGCTTCTTAGGGAAATTAATGGTAAACATGGTCCCTTTCCCTCTGAAAAGCCATAGCAGGTGTCCCCACAGCCCTTGAGCTGTAGACTGCTCCTGAAGGCTTAGTATTCTGATGAAATAGGATTTCCAAATGATTGTAAAAAGTTGCTGGGAGTATATATGTGTATATATGGATACACACACACACATATACATGTACATAATTAAACCATTGGCATAATTAAGCAACAAAGATTTTATATAATTTCCTTCTTTCAAGTCCTCGGATGTTTTTACCTTAAGGCTGGAGGAGGAGAGGAATATTTTTTCATCATCTGAGTACTATTCTTTCTCCCTGGACATCGCTTGTCTTTGGAATTCCCCACCTCTTCTGCCTGCTCTCTTGGTTCCTCAGGCTTCTGACCCCTTCTTACTCTGCTGCCATTCCAGCTCAAGTGTGCACTAGTGCAAAACCAGTCGCTTCCCGTCTTCCCTGAGTTCTCGCCTGTCCGCCTGTCTGCAGTGCTCTTTCGTGCTTTCCTGCTTGCCACACTCCTGTTCATCCTTTCAGACTCAGCTCAACTGTAAACCTCTCCAGCCATTTCTCCCCACACAGGATAAAACATCATCTCCACCAAGTTCCTGTGATGCTCTGCATTTGCTAGGAAACCACTAATCGCATTTCTCTTTCATTTTACTTTTGCTGTTTCTGTTTACATCTCTACCAGATAGTGAGCTCCTTGAGGGCAGGGACTATGAGCTCATTCATCTTTGTTCCAGCAACTTGATGTTCAATAAAAAGCTAGTAGAGTAATTGACCAAAAGTCAGCGTCTTCAAGTTAAGAATTTGCAGTTTACCTTGATTAATGAATCTCTCCAGGATGACTACTCTTTTAAAAATGCATTTAGCTGTATTTAAGATTCAAATTATAGGTCCTGAGAAACAGTATTGGCATGTGGTGCTGTTTCTACAAAGCTTCACAGCTTTGCAGGATAAAAATACCTCAGTACACAATTTCTCTTTGTTCACTCACAGTTGAAAATCAACAGGGCTAAACCTTAGGCAAAACTGTGAAGTATGGAAAGTTTATCTTTATTATCTCAGCATCTCCTTTCTTCATTTCTTTTCTTCTTAGTAATACTATCTTTAGGCATCTGCTTTTTATCCTGTTCTGATCTTTTTTCTTCTATCAATTCTGAATACATTTGAAGAATGAACGGGCATAAGTCAAACTGGGCATTTGATTTTAAACCTTTTCTTACTAAATGTGAAATAATAGCCATCAGGTTACCTGTTGAAGGTATTTGAGTAGGGAGTCTTTTCTTTTTTTTCATGAGGAAGTGAAATCATTGAAATTATACCATTTATAGGTTGGCGCAGTACACACATTGAGTAGTCCTTTTCATTTGTCAGGGGGGCTTAACCTCCAGAATAACCATCTCTGCTTCCTGGCTCCAGTGGGTAGATCTGACCTGGCTGTATTTGTTGGAGATCTGTCCCTAGAATTTATCACTTGCTGCTGAATTTTGACCGCAGAAAAGCCAAATGTTCTTAGGCAGAATTGGGACCACCTCTAGTCCATATGGTGCCATGTACAAAATTTTAAAGGTGATCCTTCCTCAAGTGTTTTTATTTGTATCTGTCAGAAATCATGGTAATTTATGTATTTTGTTAAATAAGCCATTACTACCATCTGCCAGAAAATTGCTACAGTAATTAGACAAGTCTTTGCTGTCTCTGGTGTGAATGTGCAGAACCACTGTACACACTAAACAGATGAAGCTGGGAAGGAGCTCTACTTTTCTGTTTTGCTGCAGGCCTCTATGTCCTATTTTCCTACAACTGATCTAAAGTTTAAGTTGCTTGCCTGATCCTTGAAGGCACTGGATTTTCAACTCTTGGTTTGTGATTCCCTGAACTTTATGAAAACGAAGGAAAGTTACCACATGTGCCTTTATTTAAGGAACAAGGCTCCCATTTAGTTCATTGAATTGGTAGGAATAATGATAATCAAGCCTTTAACTTACTGCTAGGAAGAACTAGTCTAAATTTTGGGATGATTGGGCTTTAAATATTCTTAGTAGTTTGTCAATCAAAGTACAAGAAAACCGGACTCATGAACATCTATATATTCTCTCTGTTGCTTGAAGAGTCCAATGCAATTGCCATGAGATATATTGTTTTTATCAAAAAAAAAAAAGCTTGGTTTTTTTTTTTTTTTAAAGAATCTTCAATTTATATGTAGAGGAAGAAAGGATGTTGTTTGCAAATTTATAAGAAATTGCTTAGGGGAAACAATTTTAGGGATCACACACTCTTAAATGGCTTCGTAATAATTAGATGTTTATTTTAGTTACTTTATTTTAGTTACTTTTTTTTAATATCTTATTTCCATTTTCAGAAATGAGACTATTGAGTCATAGAGAAGTTGTGGTTTGCCCAAGCTCTGAACCGAGATCCAATTGATTCCAGTGTGTTAGATGGCAGGCTGACTCTCCTGGCCTTTATTGTTTCAAAACGTTGCCTGGCTTATCAGTAGGAAGAGGAAACGGAGCTTGTTCTCTTTCTTTACTCACTTGTTCTGGGTGATCATTGCATTGATGTCCCTCGGAGTAAACTATTAATAGTATCGTTAGTACCATCCTTCTATTTCATTATACATTAGGTTAACATTTATGTATTTATATATAAGATATAAAGTTGCTTCATTGTTCCAGTTTAGATTTTTTTATCTGATTTCAGATCCTGAAACTTAACACTGAACGTTGCTAGTATAACTTAATTGAATTTTAAAGCCCCATGTATCTGTAGGAGAGAGGTAGAATATTAAGTGATTTTGTGTCTGTGGAGTTTATTATTTTACTTTTATGATATTTATGTGAAATTTATAGTACTTTGAGTAGTTTTGAGGAACTGGTAGTTGAGCTATTTTTAAAATCTGGTTTTCTCTAATATACCCTGGTATTATAGTTGTCATGTACTGTATATACTGATGTGTGTGTGTGTGTGTGAGACTTTGAAGACCACTGAATGTCTGAAACTCTTCTCTTATAATATGTTCTGTATTTGAGGAAAACTGAAAAGATGAAATGGGTAATAATAATGTTCACACAGAAACTTTTCAAACCAAACAACAGTAGACAGATGGGAAAAACGGGAGAACGATGTAAGCTTATACCAAACAAAAATATGCCAATGAATGGTATTCCCACTAAAATGTAGTTCCATGAGGGCAGAGCTTTTTGTCTGCTTTATTCACTGGTGTGTCTCTAATGACTGGAAGAGCACCTGGCACCTAGTAGGTGCACAGCGAATATTTGTGGGATGAAGAAAGGAAGGAATGAGACTTAGGTATTGTCTCGCAGGCTGCCTAGGACTCTGATCACAGTGAGACATGCTGCTGCCTGCAGGGTAAGTTTTCTACTCTTGTCACTTCCCCATATCTCATAGCTGCAAAGCATTGGTTATTACTCATTTGCTCAACAGAAACTTACCGAGCATCCAGTGTATATACTCAGCAGTGTAACATACAGTGACCAGAGCTTATGCATTTTGGGAAGTGGATCATAAATGGGTACTAAATAATAATTTAGATTATATGATTGTATATAATAAGAGAGGTCGACACAGGCAGTAAATATCAGGTTTCAGAAAATATTAATTTGGTGAAGTTAAGAGAAAGGAATCAGAGAGTTTGCCTAGGTGAAGACAGGGAGGGAGAGATTCTAAGTGGAAGGGCACAGTGTGATTTGAGATCAGTCAATAGGAGTGTTTTAGGAAACATGAATCAGCCTGGCAGATTAGACAGAGGGCTGACTGTAGGGTGTTTCAGTGTTACACTGAACAAGCAGGTGATCAGTGAATCACTAATCAAGCATATTTCACCCGGAGGAAGATTCCTAGGTTTCCTTCGTAGCTCTGTCCTTGGCACTCCCCTCACTTGGCCTTCAGTTGAGTTCAGTCGCTCAGTCGTGTCCAACTCTTTGAGACTGCAAGGACTGCAGCATGCTAGGTTTCTCTGTCCATCACCAGCTCCCAGAGCTTGCTCAAACTCATGTCCATTGAGTCAGTAATGCCATCCAACCATCTCACCCTCTGTCGTCCCCTTCTCCTCCTGCCTTCTATCTTTCCCAGCATCAGGGTCTTTTCCAGTGAGTCAGTTCTTCGCATCAGGTGGCCAAAGTATTGGAGCTTCAGCTTCAGCATCAGACCTTCCAATGAATATTCAGGACCGATCTCCTTTAGGATGGATTGGTTTGATCTCCTTGCAGTCCAAGGGACTCTCAAGAGTCTTCTCCAACACCACCATTCAAAAGCATCAATTCTTTGGCACTCAGCTTTCTTTATGGACCAACTCTCACGTCCATACTTGACTGCTCGAAAAACTAGGAGTCTTTGTAGCTCCTGCTTCTCTCTTTAACTCTTCCCTTCCTACATTATCTTACTGACTGATCCTATCCCCTTTAAACATTTATAACACAGGAACTCCAGAATTTGTATCTCCATCCCAGACCTGTCTCCTGACCTTCACACCCATACATGTACAGCATTCCCCTTGATATTGCCACTTGGATATCTAACAACATCTCAGCTTCACAGGCCAGAAATTGGATTCTTGGTTTTTACCCACCCTCCCAGCCCTAACGCAGTCTTCCCCTGTCTTCACCATTTCCACTCAGTTACTCGGGCAAAACACCTGGGACTTGTCCTTGAGCGCTCTTTTGACAGGAACGTGCAATCCGTTACCAGGATCTACCAGCTGTACCAGCACCACTCACTGACCTGCTGCGTATGAGCCCTGCTGCTTCGTTGTTCTGCCTTCTTCACCTGTGTTTAGGGCTGACTACCTAGTGGCTTCCCTGGTGGCTCAGACTGTAAAGGATGTACCTGCAATGCAGGAGACCTGGATTCAGTCCCTCAGCTGGGAAGATCCCCTGGAGGAGGGCATGGCAACCCACTCCAGTCTTCTTAGAAGGAGAGTTCCATGGACAGAGGAGCCTGGCGGGCTTCAGTCCATGGGGTCACAAAGAGTTGGACCCAACTGAGTGACCAACACTTTCACTTTTCGCCTAATTTGCAAGGCCTGTTGCAAAATGGAACTACAGTACCCCTTGCTCATAAATTATTAAGAATTGCAGAATGGTAACAGCATTATATTGTCAAGTGCAAGGCCCTTAAGTGCAAGACAAGTATGACTGCACAGGGCACTTGCTAGTGAGGCTGGCCTTCCTTCCATGATAGCAAATGCCTCCTAACTAACGGCTCCCTGCTGCCCCCTATAGACAATTCCTCACATGGCGCTCAGAGTCATCAGAGTAGGTCAGGTCATACCATTTCCCCGCTTAGAATTTACAGGAATCCTCCACGCTCTGGCCTTCCAAACTCGATGTGATCTGATCCCGGAGCTTCTTCAGCCTCTTGTTCCACCGTACTCCCCTCTCATTCCCTAGGCAGCCCCCAGTGGCCACTTTCTTGTCCCTCAGAGCAAGAACAGTCCTCTTTGAGGGCTCTTTGAGCCTAAGCGTAAGTCTTTCACCAGCTCTTAAAGGATTGTCCTCCTTTCCAGTGTGCCAGGTCGCATGTCACCTCCTCAGATGAGTCTTTCCTGGCCACTCCTAGGCGAAGCAGTAATGCCGCCTCCTGTTACTTACTGCGTCGTTACCCAGTTTTATTGTATCCTTAGCACTTACTACTCTGCACGATCTTTATTAACTCTTAGTTATGACTTATTGACGATATCCTTGTCACCTAGCATAGCACTTGCCACAGGATAATGTTCAATAATTATTCGTTGCATGGATGAATATTTCATAGTCTTTAGCCTCTTACATTTTGGAAATTTTAGGTTAACAGTGTTTTTCCTTTTTAAGCTCTAATACTTTTTTATTTGTTGAATTCTCATAAAATTGAATTAATTTATGTTTAATTTATAGATATTCCAAAGTTAATTTTAAAATCTGAAGTTTTTTTTTTCTTTAAAATAGCATGTCTTTGGTATGACACATTCTGTATGCTCCATAGCTTGGACAGGAAGTTAAAGGTGCTATTGGCTGTTGAAAGTGAAGTTCAACAGCTTCCCCCTCAGAATCAGTATTTTACATTGTAATACAAAAGGTTTCACAGCTCAAGCTTCATAGGTTTATGTAAAACCATTTATTGTGTAAACACTGGACACCTATTATATACCAGACACCCAGGAACAAAAAGGTAAGACATTTTCCCTGCCCTTGAATTGCTCACTTTAGAAAACTTGTCCTCTGATACGCAACATTCTTGTGTAGTTTCAAAAGAAAAGCACCACCTCTACTTTATGAACTACACTCTATCTTCTCGCTCTTAAAAAGCCTAACTGCGTGGTCCAAAACGATGCTACTGTATAGAAGAAACACATACACTTTAGGAAGCTAACATGATTGTGAAATATTTAAATTTAATTTAAAAATCTGTTGTTTCCCAGTACTGTCTGGTACACACACCAGTTTTGGAGGGGGTGGGTGTGGTGGTGACCAAATGCTATGGTTCACAGAATTTTCAGCGCTTATTACACAATTACATTGAATGCCATATGGCATTTTATCGCAGCTCATTAAATTACTAGGGGCTTATACTTCTAGTTGAGTTATCTTTAGTGCATTTCCGTAGCACTATTTTTTGTAATATAAATTTAAAGTCTTTTTTGTAAAATATTTTTCAAGATGAAAATAATTTGTAGAATACAGAACCCAGACTTTTTCAGAAATAATCCCCATGTGGCTTCTAAGTTGTGACTAAATGACAGGGTATACACTATAGAGTTCTTCAGATATAGCAAATAGGGCTAACTACCACTGACCATGTCAATAAAGAGATACCAAATTATTTTTTTCTAGGACATTTGGTTTTGAAAATTACCTCTTAGTATTAGCACTCACATCTTTTTTTTCTTAGAACTCCACAGATGAATGGGTTGTTTCTAATACTTTTCCAAATAGCTATCTCTGAATTCTTTTTAAAAGTTTGTGATTTAAAAAAAAGAATTTTACTTAGTTTTAATGAATAATTCTAATTATTTTACACATGATACGTGTATCCATACCTCATGCACAGAGTTTATTGGGAACATAATTTAGCCTACTCTAACTTGTTTTCCGTCATGAATGCCTATCTTTGAGTTATGTGGTAGCTGCCTCCAGAAACCATCGAGAAGAGTGGGTCCTTCACCCTTTCGCAGGATGGCCACAGAGTATTGTATTTTGTGAATTCTTCTGATTATTTTATATAGTTCTTCACTTCCCTCTTAGCAGCTATCATTTTGTCGTGTTGATTGTGTTACTGTCAGCTACAGCCCCTCTCTTTGATCTGATTTAGTGTTTTTAATTTCCTGTGAGCTTGGAAACCAGTTTTAAAATTCTATTAGGATGACTGATGTGTGTAAAAGAAGATCAAATCGACTATGAGTGAAGGTCTAATGGTCTCACCTGTGAGTCAAGTGCCCAGAGCTGTCATATTTGGCCTTGTGACATCCGTGTTGGTTGCTGAGATGCTCTTTTTGCTTCTTTGCTGGTACTAGATAGGTCAGATGTCATTCTGTTTAGTTAATCACAAAACAGAAAAATACGTAGAATATCTCATTTTGGAACCCTTCCTTCGATCACTTGGCCCTTTGTACACTGTACTATCTATCTGAAACTCAGATATATAATAAAGTATTGCTAATTAAATTTCCTGACATCTTTCCAAGTGCTTTGCCGTGAGACTGAGTCATACAGTTTAATGAACTCAAAAAGCTGTTGATTTCCAAAGCTTGTTTCTCTATTCTTTAATCAGATTTCTATCATGGAGGAAGCTTGCAGTTTCAAAATCAGTCAAGCATTGACAACATAACAAGATACTCTGCAGTTAAGGCCAGTGTACCTTCAGTAAATCTGCAGCATGCCTAATGGGATATGTACTTTGTCAGGCATTGTCCTCGGTAGGAGGCCTAAAATGAATAAGGAAAACAGGGTTTCTGTGTTTAAGAGGCTTACGTGGTACCCAGTCACTCCCAAACTTTTAACCAGTATATGCAGATCACCTGGGAACTTTGCTGAAAACGTTGATTCCAGGGCCCAGTCTCCAGAGTTCTTGTCTCAGTAGGTCTTGAGTTGGGAGTACAAATACGCATCATTATTAGGCAACCCGATGATTCTAATGTAAGTGGTCCTGAGAACACATTTTGACAAATCTAGTGTGGCTGATGAGTTCTTCACAAGGAGGTGTGTACAGTCTTCAGGTGATACGTAGGCAAAACAATATGTTTCTGTGTTTAATCTGATCAATATTTCACCTGTAATCTAACCTATCTCAAGAGTCTTATTTTTAAAATCACTGGCCTTTGTTTCTACTTTGTACCTTTATGTTGAGGTAAAATTACTGGAAACAATGATTAAATGGGGTCGCACAGAGTCGGGCACGACTGAAGTGACTTAGCAGCAGCAGCAGCAGCAGGGTGATTTCTTGTCTATTAAACCTCACCAACAATTAATCTTTTCCATGACAATGACATTGACCTATGACAAGCTGTCTCCCAAAGATAAGCTATTAGAGTGGTAGAGTACAGACAAAGCATTTCTACCAACAGCTTCTTTAGAAATCAAGTGTCATGATCAAGTGGAATGCATCTTGAAGTGTATGTGAGAAATTGGATCAGTAGTTGCCTTCAGAGAGAGGATCTGGATGTCTAGGAGAGACTTTTTTTTTTAGCTGAAGTATAAAAGTGAAGTGAAGTCGCTCAGTCGTGTCCGATTCTTTGCGACCCCATGGACTGTAGCCTACCAAGCTCCTCTGTCCATGGGATTTTTCAGGCAATAGTACTGGAGTGGATTGCCATTTCCTTTTTCAGGGGATCTTCCCGACCCAGGAATCGAACCTGGATCTCCCGCATTGTAGACAGACGCTTTACCGTCTGAGCCACCAGGGAAGTCCAGTTGATTTACAATATCGTGTTTCAGATGTACAGCATGGTGGTTCAGATATTATATATATATAATATATATACACACATACACACATGTTATATATAATGTAGTTGATTTACAGTGTCATGTTTCAGGTATACAGCATGGTGATTCAGATTTCATATATATATATATATACACACGCACACGTTTTATATATATAGTTGATTTACAGTGTCATGTTTCAGGTGTACAGTGCAGTGATTCAGATTACATATATATGATATATGTTATATATCATATACACACACATACACATGTTTATATATATATACTATAATTGATTTACAGTATCTTGTTTCAGGTGTACAGCACGATGTTTCAGATTTTGTGTGTGTGTGTATATATATATGCTTGCACACATGTTAAGATTCTTTTCCATTATAGGTTATCACAAAACGCTGAATACAGTTCCCTGCTCTATACCATAGGTTTTTGCTGTTTTTCTGTTTTATGTTTGGTAGTTTGATGTGTCACTCTCAGCCTTATGATTTATCCCTCCCTCCTCCCCCTCCCCTTTCCCCTTTGGTAACCAGAGTTTGCTTTCTGCCCGTGTGTCTCTTTCTGTTTTGTAAATAAGTTCATCTGTATCCTGTTTTTAGGTTCCACAGATAGGTAGTACCATATGATGTATGTCTTTCTCTATCTGGCTTACTGAGTGTGATAAATTCTAGATCCATCCATGTGGCTGCAAGTGGCATTATTTCATTTTTTATGGCTGAGTAATATTTCATCGTGTCTGTATACCACATCTGCCTGATCCATTCATCTCTTGATGGACAGTTAGGTTGCTTCTTCACCTATGTCTCAGTTACCACAAATAGTGCTGCGGTGAACATTGGAGTGCATGTATCTTTAGAATTAAGTTTTCTCAGAATGTATGCCCAGGACTGGGATTGCGGGATGATATGGTAACTCTATTTTTAGTTTTTTAAAGATCCTCCATAGTGGCTGCACCAATTTATATTCCCACCAACAGTGTAGGAGGATTCCCTTTTCTCTACGCCTTCTCCAGCATTTATTATTTGTAGACTGTTTAATGATGGCCACTCTGACTGGTGTGAAGTGATACTTCTAGGTAGTTTTGATTTGCATTTCTCTAATAACTAGCAGTGTTGAGTTTATTTTCATGTGCCCATTGGACATCTGTATTTCTTCTTTGGAGAAATATCTGTTTAGGTGTTCTGTTTTTTGATTGAGTTGTTTGATTTTTTTAAAATTAAGTTGTATGAGCTGTTTGCATATGTTAGAAATAATCCCTTGTTCATCACATCATTTGCAAATATATTCTCCCAGTCTGTAGGTTGTCTTTTTGTTTTGCTTACAGTTTCTTTTCTGTGCAAAAACTTTTAAGTTTAATTATTACTGTGTCCCTGAAAATGTTTTTCTAATTCTTACCTGCTCTGTCTACCATGTCAGTTTTAGAACAATTTTTTTCCAAATTAAAAAATTCCAATAAATTTTTATTTTAAACCTATAAAATTATTTGGGAAAAAATAGCTTCTTAGCATAATCTTCCCACACAGAAACACAGTAGTTCTCTCCATTTATTGAGGCCTACCTTATACTGTCAGTAACAATGTGTAATTTTCTTCATATAGAGTGGAACACTTTTGGTAAGGGTTGCCCCGTGTGCTTGTATTTTTGTTGCTATTGTAACTTCTTTTCCCTTAAAAAATGTGTGGCTGGAATATAAGAAAGCTACTTCTGTGTATTTGTACCCCTTCTAGTCTGTCATTGTTCAGTTGTTTCTGTTTCTTTTTAAGTGTAGAGTTACATTGCCTGCAAATGTATACTGACATTTAAAAATATTTCATTAGCTTTATATACAGAGAAGGCAGTGGCACCCCACTCCAGTACTCGTGCCTAGAAAATCCCATGGACGGAGGAGCCTGGTAGGCTGCAGTCCATGGGGTCCCAAAGAGTCGGACACGACTGAGCGACTTCACTTTCACTTTTCACTTTCATGCATTGGAGAAGGAAGTGGCAACCCACTCCAGTGTTCTTGCCTGGAGAATCCCAGGGACAGGGGAGCCTGGTGGGCTGCCATCTATGGGGTCGCACAGAGTCAGACACAACTGAAGTGACTTAGCAGCAGCAGCTTTATATAAAATAATAAAATTTCTATGTTCTTAAGTTCCTAATATTGTTGATCAGAAATAGACAACTTTTTAAAAAATGATTCAGTTTGAATTTATTGATTCTTACGGGGGAAAAAAGAATTCAGCGTGGAGGAACCTAGGTTGTAAAGCTGGATGATTTTTCTGAAACAGGTATCACATGGTTTCATAAATATGTGCATAAGTAAAAACTCATCAAATTGTACATTTCAAGTACCTGCAGTCTATTGTATATTGTATGTCAGTTACACGTTAAAAACAGTATCACAAAACCTTTGCTTGAGTCAGGTTTCTTACTGATAATCTTGCCTTCATTTGCTTTCATTGACAATTTCTGTTATAGTTTTTGCTAATGAACTTTCAAGGAGTGCAGTTCAGTAGTTACCATGGTCCCTGACAGGTAATAGACACTCTGAATGTATTAGGTGGAATGTAATTGAGTAACATTAGATTGCTTTTCCTTTAGTACAGTGCTTACAGCACTCGCCTTGCAGGGAGAACCACCAGGCTCCAGTGAGAACTGTGAGCCATCAGTAAAGAACAGGGGAGGCAGAGAGCCACCTCTGAGTGAGGGCTGGCTTTGCCGGGGAGGCAGTGGCCCAGGAAGGAGTTTGCCAAGCAGAAGAGGAGGAGTGGGTATAGAAAATAAGGTGGCAGATGCCACGGGGTCCTCAGACGTTCTAGAGGCTCTTCTGTCTGAGTAGCAGCCCGTCTTGCCAGGGGGCACTAGTGATAAAGAGCCTGCCTGCCAGGAGACGGAAGAGCCGTGAGAGTCCCATCCAACCCACTCCAGTATTCTGGCCTGGAGAATCCCATGGAGGAGCCTGGTGGGCCACAGTCCATGGGGTCGCAGAGAGTCAGACACGATCAAGCAGCTTAGCACACACGCACGGTCTTGCCTACTCTTCCAACAGCTGGTGGCCTTTTCAGGTTGGTTTCTCCTCCAGTACCTGACACCAGGCCTTGCTTATGTTAGGTCTGCAGAACCCTCTAGAATTCACTGTCACAGGTTCACTTACTGTACTCACATGCTGCTCTGCCCCTCCACTCACTGGTACTGCACAGCTTCTCTTCATCCCATCTTTGTTCTCCCTGATTCCAGTCTCTCCTTACCCTGCTTCATTCTCTGTATTGCAGCCAGAATCAGCCTTGATTTTACAGTGATTCATTTGCTGTAGGCCCCATGTTTAACAGCTGACTCCTGATAGCTTTGATTTGGCATAACAATGTGATTCCAATCTCATTTGTATGTCTTGAGCAATGCTGATGAAAAAGCCATTCAAATGGGAAGGAAGGGCATCTGTCTTCTGGGGAGTAATGGGCACAAGTCACTGGGCTAAAGAGGACAGGATTAGAAAGTCCTGGTCGAAATCAAGATAAATTGAGGTGTCCTGTAAATGTGGCTTTTACACTTGGATGTTTATACCAGTCAAAACAAGGACAAACACAAGCATAGCATTACCTCGAATTTACTAGAAGTCAGCCATAAACAAGAAGGAAAATCTGTCATTTGCAGCAGCCTGGAAGCACTTGGAGGGTATTATACTCAGTGAAATAAGGCAGAGAAAGACAAATACTTTTTGGTATCACTTATATGGAATCTAAGAAGTATGACAAACTAGTGAATATAACAAAAAAAGAAGCAGATATAGAGAACAGACTAGGGGTTATTCATGGGGAAGGGGAAGGGGCAATGTAGAGATGGGAGTAAGAGATACAAACTATTTAGTATAAAATAAGCTACAGGGCTATGTTGTGTGACAGGGGGATATACCCAATATTTCGTAATAACTGTAAATGGAGTGTAACCTTTAAAAACTGTGAATCAGCATATTGTATACCTGTAACTTAAATTGTACATCAACTATACTTCAATTTTAAAAAATTAATTTTTAAAAAGTCAGGATATAACTAACATCATTTTTGTAATAAACTTAATATGATAAATTTATATAACATATCACTATGACCAACCTAGATAGCATATTCAAAAGCAGAGACATTACTTTGCCGACTAAGGTCCGTCTAGTCAAGGCTGTGGTTTTTCCAGTGGTCATGTATGGATGTGAGAGTTGGACTGTGAAGAAAGCTGAGCGCCGAAGAATTGATGCTTTTGAACTGTGGTGTTGGAGAAGACTCTTGAGAGTCCCTTGGACTGCAAGGAGATCCAACCAGTCCATTCTGAAGGAGATCAGTCCTGGGATTTCTTTGGAAGCAAAGATGCTACAGCTGAAACTCCAATACTTTGGCCACCTCATGCGAAGAGCTGACTCATTGGGAAAGACTCTGATGCTGGGAGGGATTGTGGGCAGGAGGAGAAGGGGACGACAGAGGATGAGATGGCTGGATGGCATCACTGACTCGATGAACGTGAATCTGAGTGAACTCCGGGAGTTGGTGATGGACAGGGAGGCCTGGCGTGCTGCAAAGAGTCGGACACGACTGAGCAACTGAACTGAACTGAACATAAAAAATAGAAGCACATCTTTATATTTAATTCCTATATAGTGTCAGTTAAAAGTTCTTAGAGGCACTGTAAAGAAAAGACAGAAACATTGGGGTTTTTTAGTATGTAGCCTTTGTTTTTAGAAGATTGGCGTAAGAATATATGAAATGCTAAATGATTTAAATTCTTTGAGATAAATCTGATTTTAGCATTAATCTTTTGTGGCTGTGTTACAGAAGTTCATATCCAGCTTTTATTGTCATTCTTGGATGTAAAGTTTAAATTCTTCAAAGTTGAAACATAGGCAGAAATATTCTTTAACTCCTTTCTATTCACTTTCTTGATGGAGAGAGAGTGAGACCATATGGCCTCTAACCCCATTCACAGCGGAAAGTCTGAAGCAGTGATTCAATAGGGACTCCTTTCTCCCTTTGGCATCTTATATGGTAGTCTAAATGACCCTCACTTTTTCGGATCAATGTCAGGGTCACCACAGCTGGTCCTAAACAGATATTCTTGAACCTGACCACTCTTCTCATTTTCCCCTAGCTTTCATTTGGTTCTAGTTACTCTCACTTTTTAATTTTTCAGAGGTTGCCAAAACAGCGTGTTAAAAGTTATCTTATATTTTCAGAAATTCTCTCTGAATCCCAGCCCACACTGATGGCCACATCCTGCCAGATATCCCTCATCCAGCATTTATAGTTTCATGGAGTCTCTAATGAAGTAGCCATTTGCTTGAGTTGCTTAGTCTCCATAGCAACAGTATCTTGGTTTGTGTCTGCCTGGGTAGCTTCTTACAGCTTGACATGATATGCAGCTAATATTTCTGATTTTTCCTCAGAAGCAACTGGAAATTTGCAGAACGATATTTTAAAATTTGCTGAATAGAAGTTGTTTGATTCCACTGTTGTATTCTCTTGGCACCCATCACATAGTCATAGGATCATAGACACTTTAATTTGGAAAAATGATTCATACTTGCAGTATATATCACAGGGACTGGCTAGAGAAATGCTGCGTCTATCATCATAAGCAGCTTACTTAATCCCTAACCTAAGTAATTTTAGGAGTAAAAGAGAGCCAAGGTTAGCAGTTGGGGCTGCTTGACGATCTTGGATGCTTAGCTTTAAACCATCTTAAATAATTCTGGTTATAAGTATTCAAGTTGCAGTATAATAAATATGAAAATGGGAAAGTACTTATCACAGTAATTTCCCAGTCTTTTATTGTCAGATTTCTGTTAGGTCAGCCTCTTTGAACTGCATTACCTCATTTATTTCCCCTCCTACACACCCACTCTAAGTTCCTTCAGTCACTACTGAAGCTAACAGTTACATAAATCTGTTTTCATTTTTAAAATGTGTTTTCTTCAGATTTCACATAGTGAAAACATACACCTTGTGGAAAATACGTATTCTCTAATATGCATTATTTGGACAAGACAGTGTAGCCTGTTGTGATAGAATTCACAGTTTCAAGAATCTGATCTCATCTTAAATGATAAAAAATTATTGCTGTACCATCTGTTATAGAAAATGTAAAAGCTCACTTAAAACCACCAAGTTCATTTCACACTCCATACTTTAACCCTTACCTCATATGTGAATAAATGAAACCCACAGATGCCCACTTCCCTTTAGTTATCGTCTTGATCTGTATAAAAATACAGCAAACTCAACAAATTCTGACTAATTTCTTTCTTGGCTCTGAATATTGAACCTGAAGAAGCACCAGCGTATTTTAGAATGTGTTCATTCAAATATATATGTGTACGTATACGTACATACTTTTTTTTTTTTTCACTTTTTCCTGCCCAACTCAATTACTGAATGAATTCCACTAGGAGACCAAAGTTGCTGTCTAAGAATGTTACCCTGGATTTTTCCGTGGACACTGACTTCACCCTCACCTTCAGCTAGCAGCACTGGAGGGCCCTAAAGGCTTCCCTGGTGGCACCATGGTAAAGAATCCATCTGCCAGTGCAGACGGGAGATGTGGATTTGACCCCTGAGTCAGGAAGATCCCCTGGAGAAGAAAGTGGCAGCCCACTCCAGTCTCTTGCCTGGAAAATTCCACGGACAGAGTAGCCTGGCAGGCTACAGTCCGTGGGGTCGCCAAGAGTCAGACGCGGCTGAGCACAGATGCACCCCAAGGCTGACATCTGAGCATGTTCCCTGCAGACGTTCCATGGGCATAGACTTCACCCTCACCTTCAGCTAGCAACACTGGAGGGATCCGGGGGAAAGAGCTTGGTATAAGACTGTTACCACAAAGGGAGAAATAAAGCAAGGGTTTGTTTCCGTAACTGCTCTTCAGCCTCGTTCAGAATGTCTATCAAAGCAACATTTACAAAAATTAATAACTCGGATCATCATATAAACAGTTTAGCAAAATAAAATGGATTTGGTCCACATAAATAGCCTCTGTAATAACTTGTATCATCCATGCATGTTGATGATGCAGAAAATATTTTTATATGTTTGTTTGGGGCCCATAATAGTCATTCTCTGACTAATAGGAGCTACATGAAGAATAGCCTGATATCCCTAATGTTTTATAGGAGTTAAAAACTATAAGTGACTAAAAGGTAAAGCTTCTCTTAAGTAGCGTTAGCAATGCAAGTAAAATGACACAGAGTCTGGATCCATAAAGCATCAGGACTGTTTCTGCCCACACCTTGTTTTAGAAAAGGTTTTCCTATATGCTCAGCTTTTTGCCTTTGTTCTAAGACCAGCTATAAAAAACCTAGACTTGATTTGAACCAGATAGTGTTTTATGTATTTAGAAAAACCAGGACTGAAACATTTCTATAATGCCTTCTTCTCTCTACTAATAGCAAGAAAAATTATTTTCTTAAATTTATAAAATGATATATTCAGTTCTTAATACATCTGTCCATAAGCTCTATAAAAGAAAATTTGCTAGGTAACTTCATGTCAGTGTTCACAGTTCCTCCCCAAATGATAACCTAGCCGGAAGCCTGTTGATCAGTCAGCAGATAAGAAGTCTTAGGAGCTTACAGAAGTGGGGGCTGAATGTCTCTTGATAGGGCTGGCAACATGAACTGCCAAAACTGTGAAAATAGAGAATCTTAGGGTAATGATTACTCTCAGCACTTGATCAATATGGTAACATGAGCACTAGTGTTTCTGTTATGAAACTGAGTTAGTTTTATTACATGAACGGTCATCTCTAGCCGTTTCTCTTTTACTTTTTAAAGCATTTTATCCACAAAAGTAGAACCTGTGTGAGACTAAGCTCTCAAAAGCAAATTCAACTTTAAATTAATGAATACATTTCAGTTCTTAATGAAAAGGCTTTTGCATTCTGTTTCTTAAATACTTTATTATTGAGGTGTTTACTTAATGAATATACTTCAGTTCTTAATGAAAAGAAAAGGCTTTTGTATTCTGTTTCTTAAATACTTGACTATTAAGGTGTTTTTAATCAAGATGTGTATGATGTGATTCGAGAATATTCAAGGGCTTGGCGGCGCCCAGGACCCCACTCTGAGCTGCCGCAGTGACTGCTTGGCCCGCAGTTCCCTCCCCCCGTCGTCTCAGTCACACATCCCTGTGGGGTTCTATGAGCCCTTGTTGTTCATGGGGACTCCACCAGGAAGCCAAAGGCAGCAGTCAGTTCCTGAGCTGTGGGAGAAGCTCAGGCAGGAGTTCCTCCAATCAGTACCAACACCTGCCCTCTGTAGAGGAGAGTGACCTGGGAGAAGAGCTGGATGGTGAAATCTGAGTGGCATGAGTGAAGTGATGATGGCAAGACCTCTACACGTTGTCTACGTGGATCCACCTCACACAAAAGTCTATGAGGGTCAGTGTGGATAAGTGTTGGGCCAAGCAATTAAAAGACATAAAAATCTAAGCTAATCATTAGACATTATGGGCAGAAAGGGACCCAAGAGTTATTGTTTAATGTCCCCTGAAAGCATTAGCCTCTTTGGCTGATGAAGTGAAACAATACGTGTGAAATAATCTAAAGCTGTATGGAAAAAAATCTAGAGAAAAGCAACTAAAAATGTCCAGGCAGTGAAAAGAGGGCCAAGTGAAATAGACAGAGGGAAGGAGGGGAACAGTTAACTTCATTCAGTTGTATCTGCTCTACAGTTGGTCTGGAAGTGACCCCATCTCCTGGGAAGAAAAATATATAACCTTCTGTAATCATATTTTATATGAAGAAGACGGGAAAAGATTTTTCAAAACTATTTAGTTTTAAATGGTTATGTGTTCTCTATGTAACTTAAGAAGATGTTCTGCTCAAGTGCATTTTTCTACCTTTGTTAAACTCAGACTCATGTTCTAGTCACTGCTGATTGAAAGTCATCTGTGAGAGACTAATTTGAGTGCCCTAAGGATTAACTCCAAAAATACTTTGACTGCATCTAAAATTCAGTAAATTTTTTAAATTTCTGATATATAAACAGTTACCCAAAACTATAAGCTCCCATATTTTTAATATGTCTCTTGGTGCTGTGGTTTAATTATTTGTTCTGATTAGCACTTTCATGAACATTATGTGTTTTACCTGCAGCTGAATGACATTTAGAAAGAAATTTTCTTATCCTTGAAGAAAGTGCTTTTTATCTGATGTAGCCAGATACCCCTATCAGGATAAAGGATGAACTTAGTTTCCATAAATCTTGGTTTTAAAATCTAATTGGTAAAGCAGATTATTATTAAAAGTTGTGCTTATTCATATAACTTCCATATATTTCTGTTTAGTGTGACTATTTGAATGATTACAGTAAGTCAAATAATAATAAAATGTATTGAATTGTACTTTAGGACAAGCACTTTTAAGTGTTTAAAGACTCTCTCGCATACTTCTGTTGCTGTAGTCATCATTTTTTCTCGTGAGAGCACCAAGGTGTTGAAGAGATTGGCCAACTTGGCCGTGGCGACACCTGGGACAGAACTGGACCTTAAAACCGGAACCTGGTTTTAGATCTGCCATGCCGTGGTGTATGGTGCGTTCTCTCTAAACTGAGCATTGTTCAGAGCCATTCTGGGTGCCATGGGTTTGCTTTAATCTTTGATTTTTATTTTTAATGGGAAATTATCAGCATGAATCTGAATTTAAAAGGTATTTCTTTGTTGCTTTTTTGAATACAGTCATTCCTGGGCATCCAGGGGACATTGGTTCCAGGACCCCCTGCAGACACCAAAATTCCAGGTGTGCATGTCCCTTATACAAAATGAAATTCACAGATGTGCATTAAATAAAATGATGTTAATAGCGTTGGACCTTATTATCCACACGTTTTGCATCCTCAGCTATAGAAGGCCGGCTGTATTGAGTTAGAAATACAGTTCCTAGTCCTTTGTACCCACCACTCTGGGAATCATAGCAAATTATTTAGGCTTTTTACTTTTCTTGGGGTATGGAGAAGAGAAATAAAAGTTCTTAAAAATGAAACAAGTATTTTTGTCATTCATCATCCATTGGAGTTTAGGGTAATTTTCAAGAGTAGCTACTTGGACATGTCTTGAGAACTGACAAATGATCCCTGATTTGCTAAACGTTTTTTCCTCATGAGTTTCTACTTTGTGCCTGTACTAAAATTTTAACTATTTGAGTAACAGGAAAAGCAGAAGCACTAAAGGGTTTTTTTTACCTCAAATGCTGTTGCTTCCTTCTGCTCCCACCCCCTTCTGCTTTGCCTGCCCTTGTTCTTCCCCCATCACACGTTGAAACACAGTCTTTCCAAGGTGAAAAACAGTTTGCTTTCAGGAGATGGTATAAGAAATCATGCTTGACGTGGTCTAAAGAGAAAACACATTGCAGTGAATAAGTTGCAGGTGACCAGTCCATAGTTCTTCAGGCACTGTCTATCAGATCTAATCCCTGAATCTATTTGTCACTTCCACTGTCTAATTGTAAGGGGTTTGACTTAGATCATAGCTGAATGGTCTAGTAGTTTTCCCTACTTTCTTCAATTAAAGTCTGAATTTGGCAATAAGGAGTTCATGATCTGAGCCACAGGCCAAAGTTCATAATTATTTGAACAAAAACTCCAGGCAGTGTGAATCTTAGGTACCCTTTTGATTCCCAGAGTCACAAGAACCGCTTGTGTGTGCTGTCTTCTGCCCCCTTCCTCCAGCTTGGGCATCTGTGTGGTGCTTGGACGCCACCAGAGTGCTGGTGACTGGGAAGTAACGCCACTGCATAGGCTGAAGGGGGTCTTCCCTAGTGGCTCAGATGGTAAAGAATCTGCCTGCAATGCAGGAGACGTAAGAGACTTGGATTCGATCCCTGGGTCAGGAAAGATCCCCTGCAGAAGGGGATGGCTACCCACTCCAATATTCTTGTCTGGAGAATCCATGGGCAGAGGAGTCTGGCGGGCTACAGTCCACGGAGTCACAAAGAGTCAGACATAACTGAGTGACTAACACAAACAGGCTGAAGGTAGCTACTGAACATGCCTTCAAGTTTAAGATAATAAGTAGATTACTTAAGGAAAGACTATGAGAGCAAAGGAAATTATATAAGATAATAAAAATATTCTGGCCATTGGGTAAGATACTTATATTTTGGACTATTGAGTGGAGATTCTGTGTCTTTTAGCTAATGGAGGATACTCTCTGGCATGTTGGTGATGTATGCTCTTCCAGAAGTGACGATTGACAAGAGATTGACAGTCTTACAGTGTTTGGCTGTAAAACAAAAATTAGGCAGTAATTAAAAAAACAAAACCAATTAGATCCCATTTGTTTATTTTTGCTTTTATTTCCAGAATTCTGGGAGGTGGATCATAGAGGATCCTGCTGTGATTTATGTGTCGTGGTGGATTCATGTCAATGTATGGCAAAACCAATACAGTATTGTAAAGTAAAATAAAGTAAAAAAAAAAAAAAAAAACCAAGACACTTATAACGTGTCTTCATTACGCTCTCATTTATTTTACCTTACCCAACACATACCCAAAAACTTGTGGGTGGCTTGTTTCTAACTAATGTAGGAGCAAAGTCCACTGTGAATTTTTATTCCCTCACCAGTGAAAGAAATATTCTATGTCTGTATTGTCCTGTATGGTATCCACACGGGGCTGTTGAACAAACTTAACATGGCTGACGTGTCTGAGGAAATGAAGTTTCAGTTTAAATAGTTGGATATCGCTAGTGGTTACTCTGTTGGATAGTGCAAGTGGATAATGGAGTTTTTTCCCCTTGTTGGGTTTTTCCTACAGAGTGAAAATTAAGCCTTATGTATTTTACAGTCTCTTCTCTTAAATGGCAGATCTAGGTGTTAGCGTGTACTGTGCTGTGCTTAAATTGCTCAGTCGTGTCCAGCTGTTTGGAACCCCGTAGACTGTAGCCCACCAGGCTCCTCTGTCCATGGGGATTCTCCAGGCAAGGATACTGGAGTGGGTGGGTTGCCGTTTCCTTCTCTATGTTACTGTAAATCTTATGATATGACGTCCAGATTACAATTATTGATTAATCACAGCCTACAACTTGTCTTCTTCTCGTCTTTTTTTTCCCTCACTTGCTTATTTAACACGTTTATATTGCATGCCTAATTTCTGGGCCCTGGGAATATGAACAAGGTCCCTATTTTCATGAAGCTTAGAATAATTAACAGGTATTTGTAAGACACTTAAAATACTTAATTTTAATGTTTGCTCTCTGTAATCCTTCTAGCAGTCCTTCCAAGTAAGGATATGTTTGATTGCTTGTCAGTTGCAAGTGCTGAAATTTTTTCAGATCCACATTCTAACAGACAAATGTGTGTTGGGTTGGCCAAAAAGTCCGTTCAGGCTTTTCCTTAAGGTTGTATGGAAAAACCCAAACGAACTTTTTGGCCAACCCAATACTGTTAATACTATTACTGTACCTCTGAGAAACTCTCTGTCCTGTTGAAGCTTCCTGTAAATGCACTGTCTTAAAACTAGGCATCATCAGAACCTTTTGGTATTAGTAGATCACCTGGTTATTCCCTCACCTTCCCTTCCCCCCTAGCCTTCTGCCCGCCCGCTCCTGAGCTGGGCCTTCTTCTGAACATTGCATCTTGTTTGCTGACTTGGGGCCCAGAAGGCGTCCTCTCGCTCACAGGCAGTCCCAGCGCTCTGGCTGTTCCTGCTTCTCCTTGCAGGGACACTTTTCTCTCACTCACCCTGCAGATGTCAGCCTCCTGCTCCCCCGTGGGAAGCACTGTTTACCTCCTTCACTGCTTTACTCCCTCCTTTTCAATAATGAAAGCAACATCGTAAGATAATTTACCTTCTTTTGTGAAACCTGTCATTTTAAGAACAGCATAAATTGCAGTCAAATGCAGCTGGAGCACAAAGGAGAGATGGATGCTAAAGTAATGATATTTACATCATAAAATGACTCCTACACGTTGGCAGTTGCTGATGGAAACATTTGTTGTTCAGTGATTTCGGAGTTGCTTAATTCTATACTTGACAACCAGATTAGCTAGGCAGTATTACTTAGGGATTTTTGCTTAGGCAGGAGAATAGTCTATGTGTATATAATGAGGCGTTATTGTGGAATTTGTTAATACGGGATTCAACCTTTTCTCTTGTGATATAATTGTCCAATAAAGGTGTCATTTGTTCACTTGCTTAACCAATATTCGTTGAGTTACTTTTATGTAAGATGCACTAAGTGAGATCAATGAAGGATTAATTGAATAAAATATATAGACTTGTCTTCCCCAGTCTGCCAACAGCTTAGAGCAATAGAAATTTGGCTTTTTTTCATTGTTTTAGATTTTGACACTTAAAATATTTGGGTGTTTATACTACTTTTTTATTTGAGGATGGAATTCCCATTTCAGTGTGTAAATTGTAATACACTGTAATGAAGATCTCTAAGTAACTTTAATAAGGTGGATTATGAACCATAATTATAGCCAGTAGCTAGTGACATTGATGAAATAGGAATCTTTTTTCAGTGTTGTAAAGAAGAATGTGGTGGGCTTCTCTGGCAGTCCAGCAGTTAAGGCTCCGTTCTTCCCATGCAGGGTGTGTGGATTCAGTCCCTGGTCAGGCACCTGTGATACTACATGGTGCTTGGTGTGACTAAATTTAAAAAAAAAAAAAAGTGCTCTTTTGTATGTGTCTGTGTAGAATTGGACTAACTGAAAGCAGGTGGGTACCTTCAATTTCCTTTCCAATAAAGGAAAATTGCTTTTTTTGAGACGTAGTTGTTACACAATATTATATAAGTTTCAGATGTACAACAAAGTGATTCATAATGTTTAAAGGTTATATTCCATTTATAGTTATTACAAGAAAATTACTTGTTTTTAACTAAACTCAATGAGCTTTTAATTAGAGATGTTATTCAGTTATATGGCCTTTTAGGGAGTGTATAGATTAAGTACTTGAGGCTTTGAGTTAAAAAAAAAAAAAAAGAAAAGATCTGAGTTCCCACTGTTTTGCTGCTAAGATTGACAAGATGTATGCAGAGCTTTAACACAGTTTCTACAACATAGCAAAATGCTTTATAGAAGTCTGTTGTGTGGTTGCTTCATTAGTGTTTTCACTCTCAGGTTATATAGCCCTTGAGCTTTTCCTTTGATTGGAAAGTAAGAAACTGACCCTTTATATAATATTCTAGAAAGACTAGTAATTCAGTGAACCCTAGTCTTCTAAGACTGTGGACATATATTCTAAACTGTCCTGAAATGGTGGTAGTAATTAGCACCACACTTTTTTTTTTTTTAGTGGTTTGTAAAAGTAGGGTCTATCTGTGTCCAAATGATCACAAAATAATATTTTTCTATTATTATTTCTTGAAAATAGCACCATGTTTTTAAATTTTCTGAAAAAGTTAAGACTGTTTAAAAAAAAAAGATTTATTTATTTTTGGCTGCGCTGGGTCCTCGCTGCTGTGCACTCAGGCTTTGTCCTGTTGTGGCAAGTGGGGCCTATACTCTTCATTGCAGCGAGCAGGCTTCCCACCGAAGTGTCTGCTTTGGTTGTGGAGCACGGGCTTAATGGCCTTGCAGCATGTGATATCTTTCTGGACCAGGGATCAAACCCATGTCCTCTTCATTGGCAGGCTGATTCATAACCACTGGAGCACCAGGCAAATCCCAGACCAATTTTTTTAATGATTGGGACAATAAAACTTTCAGCTTTCCCCTAGTCCAGCCCCAGACCTCTGTGTGTAGTTTGCTGTTCAGCTGTGCAAACCAGATATTTCCACATTGTATTATTTTGTACAAGCCTGGTTTTAAACCTTATTTTGACTTTGAAGGCGTGTTGAGGTCAGTGATGTTTAATTTGGTACATTGTTCAGTGGTGAAATGGAATTGCAAATTGTTCTGACACTTAATGTGATAATGTTAAATGAATTATTTAGTGTTAAGTAAAGAACCCTGCTAAATTATTTTAAACTATTCAAGTTAATTAAAGTATTTTAAGGTTTAGTTTTTCAAAAATATATTTTCCATCCATAGGTTAACCTTTTGAATTTTGAATCATAAGATATCCTCTTTTAATTAAAATAAAACCCTTGTACTTGACTTTTTAAATGTATAATAAGAAGGTTAAATTTTTATATGAGCTCTTTAAAAAAAAAGTTAATTCAATGTTTTCCTTTATATATTTAAAAGATTGAATACTTTGAGGATAAAAGTGGCATGACACTCCATGGATGATGAAATTGGCTGTTAGAACTTGTGCATTAGAATTGAAAGGAAACCATGCCACCTAAATCTGAATCAGGATGCAGTGGCTGAAAATAAATCCTAGTGTAAGAGTATGACAAGAAATAAGCTGCCATTTATAAAAACGCACTTAACCTAAACACACTGAAATCCCAAGGAATTTTCAAGCTGTGAAGTAATGGGAGCAGTCATTCAATGTGGAAAGAAGCAGCCAGTGCATGCCTCCCTCTTTGAATGTCTCATAAGATCACATTGTGGAGCGAGGTGATTGAAACAGAAAAGACGATTTAGTGGCAGCATAACAGCTAGATTACCATTTAGAGAGGCCAGGCCCCTGAGACGTGATTGCATTAAGGGGATAGGCCTAAGGTTAGAATACAGAGAGAGGTGTTCAGAAACAGGCTGCCACTGGTTTTTTTCTTTTTTTCCCCCTCCAAAGGATTTACACATGTATAGTTCTCAGTTCAGTTCAGTCGTTCAGTTGTGTCTGACTCTTTGCAAACCTATGGACTGCAGCATGCCAGGCTTCCCTGTCCATCACCAGCTCCTGGAGCTTGCTCACACTCATGTCCATCAAGTCGGTGATGCCATCCAACCATTTCATCCTCTGTCATCCTTTTCTCCTCCGGCCTTCAATCTTTCCCAGCATCAGGGTCTTTTCCAGTGAGTTAGTTCTTTGCATCAGGTGGCGAAAGTATTGGAGCTTCAGCTTCAGCATCAGACCTTTCAATGAATGTTCAGGACTGATTTCCTTTAGGATTGACTGGTTTGATCTCCTGGCTGGCAACCCACTCCAGTACTCTTGCCTGGAGAATCCTGTGGACAGAGGAGCCTGGTGGGCTGCTGTCCATTGGGTCGCACAGAGTCAGATACGATGAAGTGACTTAGCATGCATGCATGCGTTGGAGAAGGAAGTGGCCACCCACTCCAGTATTCTTGCCTGGAGAATCCCAGGGGCACAGGAGCCCGGTGTGCTGCCGTCTGTGGGGTTGCACAGAGCCGGACGCAGCAGCAGCATAGTCCTAATCCTTGGTAAACATTCCTATACCTGTCTGCAGCTGTTCGTTTCTTTCTGAACGTTTATCTGTCAGTCACTTTGAGACATCTTCTTGGCTTGGAGGAGTAGTTTCTGCCTAGTCTTTTGGGCTTCACCTCTTAGGAACATGGGCTGTCCTGCTTCAGCTTACCAAGTGCACATCTTGGAGTTATTCTTTACCTCATAGCAGCACACAGTCAGTTGTCATAATACCAACCCCCTGTCCCTCTTCAGTCCTGCAGATAACCAGTTATAGGTAGTGAAGTCGCTCAGTCATGTCCGACTCTTTGCGACCCCATGGACTGTAGCCTATCAGGCTCCTCCGTCCATGGGATTTTCCAGGCAAGGGTGCTGGAGTGGATTGCCATTTCCTTCTCCAGGGGAACTTCCCGACCCAGGAATCGAACCCGGGTCTCCCGCATTGCAGGCAGACGCTTTACCGTCTGAGCCAAATTTGTTTAATGTTTGTCTTCCACTAAGCAAGTCTTTTCTTGGTAGACAGAGGCACCCAGAAAATATCCTGATGCTGGGAAAGATTGAAGGCAGAAAGAGAAGGGAAAGACAGAGGACAAGATGGTTGGATGGCATCACCAACTTGATGGACATGAGTTTGAGCAAGTTCCGGGAGACGGTAAAGGACAGGGAAGCATGGTGTGCTGCAGCCCATGGGGTCACAAAGAGTCAGACACAACTGAGCCACTGAACAACAACAAGAATAGGCACCCAGTAAAGATTTGCTGGATGACCGTCTGTAAGAAGCTTCCTCTAAAGTCTGGGCATGGCACAGCTTCGGCCAGGGGGACTCACATGAGGGAGAACAGTGGACTGAGCTGGAGAGGGAGCAGGGACTAGATCCCAGAATGACATGCAGTCATGGGAAGAAGCTTGTGCATCACCCAAGAGCAGTTAAGAGGCCATTGAAAGATTGTAAACCCACGTCCATCTTTGGGTGGATATCTCCCTTCTAGGTCTCTAGCTAGTGCTTTCTTCCTAGTTTATAGAAACTCTACTTGGCCCATGAAAACAAAGTAACACAGTAAATACAATTATGGTTACATGTACAGTAAATTTCTGAAGACATTTCTAGAGTACTTTTTTTACACTTCATAAAATTATGGTCTTATGTAGTTAAAGGATATATATGGATTTGTAAATAATTGGAAGAATTAAAATACTTATATTTTAATACTGAAATAACTATACTCAATTTGGCAATCACAGTTAAAAACAAAACCAGTAGTATTTACAGCTTTCAGATTTTTTAAAAAAAAGGCAATTGGTGGATCTCTAATATCTCCTGAGGAATTTGGTATTATATATCAAATCTCAAAGAAAGGCAGTGCCAAAGAATGATCAGATTACCGTACAGTTGCACTCATTTCACATGCTAGCAAAATTATGCTCAAAATCCTTCAAACTAGACTTTAGCAGTACATGAACTGAGAATTTCCAGATGTACAAGCTGGATTTAGAAAAGGCAGAGGAACCAGAGATCAAAATTTCTAACATCCACTGGATCCTAGAAAAAGCAAGGGAATTCCAAAATATATATATACTTCTGCTTCATTGATTATGCTAAAGCTTTTGACTGTGTGGGTCACAACAAACTATGGAAAATTTTTAAAGAGATGGGAACACTGGACCACCTGACCTGCCTCCTGAGAAACCTGTATCCAGCACAAGAAGCAACAGTTAGAACTGGACATGGAACAAAGGACTGGTTCCAAATTGGGAAAGGAGTACGTCAAGGCTGTATATTGTTACCCTGCTTATGTAACGTCTGTACAGAGTGCATCATGCAGAATGCCAGGCTGGATGAAGCTCAGGCTGGAATCAAGATTGCCAGGAGAAATATCAATAACTTCAGATACCCAGATGACACCACCCTTATGTCAGAAAGCGAAGAGAGGAACTAAGAGCCTCTTGATGAAGGTGAAAGAGGAGAGTGAAAAAGCTGGCTTAAAACTCTGCTTTCAAGAAACAAAGATCATGGCATCTGGTCCCATCTCTTATGGCAAATAGATGGGGAAAAAGTGGAAACACTGACAGACTTTATTTTCTTGGGCTCCAAAATCACTGTGGAGGGTGATTTCAGCCACAAAATTAAAAGATGCTTGCTCCTTGGAAGAAAAGCTATGACAAACTTAGACAGCATATTAAAAAGCAGAGACAACACTTTGCTGAGAGAGGTTCATATAGCCAAAGCTGTGGTTTTTCCACTAGTCATGTATGGATGTGAGAGTTAGACCATAAAGAGAGCTGAGTACCAAAGAATTGATGCTTTCAAACTGAGGTACTGGAGAAAACTCTGGAGAGTCCTTTGGACAGCAAGAAGATTAAACCAGTCAATCCTAAAGAAAATCAACCCTGAATATTTATTGGAAGGACAGATGCTGAAGCTGACACTACAATACTTTGGCCACCTGATGTGAAGAGCTGACTTACTAGAAAAGACACTGATGCTAAGAACGACTGAGGACAAGAGGAGAAGGGAGTGACAGAGGATGAGATGGTTAAATGGCATCACTGACTCAGTGGACATGAGTTTGAGCAAACTCCAGGAGCTATCGAAAGACAGCATAGACTGGTGTGCTGCAGTCCATGGAGTTGCAAAGAGTCAGACACGACTTAGTCACTGAACAACAACCACCTAAAAATAAGCAGAAGGAAACAGAAAAGAAACTCCATCCAACAAATTAAATAATAATATTATGAAAAAAAAGAAAAAGTCACCTTTTATACTGCAAGTTGTTCCTTTGAAGAAATTTTAAATGAAAATTATTTTTAAAGTCCCATTAAAAGAAAGTGATATATTATGTTCAACATATATTATTTTTAAATGAGCAACATTTTTATAGCTTTTAAACTAACCTTCCAAGAAACAATATTTCTTTCTCCTATAAAAAAAAGTATACTTACTTTTCTGATTATAAAAGTGATAGATGCTTATTACAGAGAATTTGGAAAATATATGGGAATCTTAAATGCCTTCATTTTGATCTCTTCCCATCTTTCATGTTAAGTTCCACTTTCTTTAAAACTGTATCTTCTTTTTTTTGTCTGTATCAAGTAGATAATTTTCTAATATGGTTCTCAGTTTCTTTGCTGGGATCATTGCATCTCATTCATTCCTTTGGGGTTCATTTAACTTCTTGCTGAAATGAATCCTTGAGTAGTGAGGATCTATGGTGAGGATCTATGTTTTTGTATGAGTATTTTTATTTCATTCTTACTCCTTCATTATAATTTAGCTAGACATGGCTGGCAATTATTTTTCCTGTAGTGCTTTAAGTTAAAAAGTCTATAGGTACAATGGTGCCTTTTGTCCTTTAAAAATAGTTACTTTGGAAAAAAAGTAGTCATTTTGGAAAGCTACACCTTTTCCCACCTTAAAACATTCTTTTTTTTAGATTTACTGTGCTCACATACCAGAATAATTTAATTTTTAAAATAAATAAATGGTTGAATGTAAGTCACTGGGTATGGTAATATATGTTGTTGTTGTTCTTTAATTGGTAAGTAGTGTCAGACTCTTTACAACCCTAAGAACTGTAGCCTGCCAGGCTCTTCTTGTCCATGGGATTTCCCAGGCAAGGTACTTGAGTGGGTTGCCATTTCCTACTCCAGGGGATCTGCCCACCCAAGGATGGAATCCACGTCTCTTGTGTTGGCAGGTGGATTCTTTATCACTGAACCACCAGGGAAGCCCATGGTAATATTTAGCCCAAAACAAAATCTCCTAAGATTGCTATTTGAATATGTACTAGTATTATATTTTATAATATGCTGTACGTAGTGTCATATGTTTATTTTACAGTTCTTTTTCCAAAAGCGCTATTTTTAGTTGTATTTTGATTTAGATGGATCATTTATCTGCACTGTCTAGTGAAGCAGCTACTAAGCCTGAGTGCTGATGTGTCCTGATTTTATATACTTTTGTCAAATGATTGGAAGTTTTGAATAAATACCTTGATTAGTTTTAGACCATATAACTTAAGATAATTCATTTTTACATGCAGATTTTTTTCCCACAAATTTAAAGCTGATTAGCATCTTTGTTTTAAAAGTTAAGGTTTGACTATACAGTATAAGATTTAGAAGGAAGTTGTAGAAATAAACAAGATAGTTGGTATGTTTACCTGGTGGTCTGCTTTCCACGTTATAGTCATGTACAGTGTGTTTTTGAAGTATTAAGGCTGATCTATCGTCTTTATATGTGAAGTATTAGGTCTTGATAAAAAGATTATCGGAATACCTGTTCAGGTTTCACTCTAATGAACAAGGAAGTTTGTTAATAATGCCTTCTGTTTTTCAGATTGCAAATAGAAGAATCTTCCAAACCTGTAAGGCTATCACAGCAGCTGGACAAAGTCGTGACAACCAACTACAAACCTGTTGCTAATCATCAATACAATGTAAGTCTTCATGTTGCTCTTCATTCTGGTCTGTCTTTAATGTCATACACTCTTAGGTTTTGAAAGGACCTTGGCAGTCCCACACCTTGCCGTCAGGTGCTTGAGGTATCCAGGCTTACTGGGCGAGATAACAGTTTGCCAAGCATAGAAAAGGTATTCACTCTATAGCCAAAGTCATACAATAAGAAGAAGACAACCACTGTTGAAATGATTCCTGAAAAGTTTTTCAGAGAAATCAAACATTTCTTCAGTGTTTCTAATGGTTTGAAGCATAGTATCCTTAAAAAATATATATTAGCTTTAGAGTTTTTTCTCTGCCTTTATAACTGAAAGTAGGATCATGAACCAGTGGTCATTTTTCCCATTATTAAGATCGCTTTGCCTAGTTTGAGCTTTTATAGGAATTTTTACAGCCTCACACTACTATGTAAAGTGTGCGCTGCCTGAATGTAAAAAAACTTTTTCATTAAAGTATATTGTATGTACTATATTTATTACATATATTGGAAAAGGAAATATCAACCCACTCCAGTGTTCTTGCGTGGAGAATTCCATGGACAGAGGAACTTGGCAGGCTACAGTCCATGGGATCGCAGAGTCAGACATGACTGAGCGACTGACACACACTTTATAAATATATAGTGTACATATTTGTACACATACACAGTGTATGTATGTATAGTACACACATGTATACATCTTATGTGTACTTTGTGCTGGGTAGTTCAAAGGTCTAACTGTTGTAATTATTGCTGTGATCCTTTATTGATGCAGAAACTGAGGCACAGAGAGGTTCGCTTCCTTGAGGTCACACAGCCAGTAATCAAATAGTCCAGACGTTGAACCATGGAAACTGGTTTAAGAGCCTTACTATTTTTTTTTAATTGAAGTACAGGCAACTTACAATATTGTGTTAGTTGTTGATATCCAGCAAAGTGATGTGATTTTATATATATATATATATACATGCATGTATATACACGTATGTGTATATATATATAGTGATAGTGTTAGTCGCTCAGTTATGTCCGATTCTTTGTGACCCCGTGGACTGTAGCCCACCAGACTCCTCTGTCTATGGCATTCTCCAGGCAAGAATACTAGAATGGGTAGCCATTCCCTTCTCCAGGGGATCTCTCTGACCCAAGGATTGATCCTGGGTCTCCTGCCGTACAGGCAGATTCTTTACTTTCTGAGCTTCCAGAGGAGCGAGCGAGCGCGCACGCGTGTGCGTGCGTGCATGCGTGTGCTGCTTTTTCATTGCAGGCCATTTCTTATATAGTAGTATGTGTCTGTCCACCCCTTACTCCTACTTCAGTCCTCTGCCCATTTCCCCTCCGATGACCATAAGTTTGTTTTCTAAGTCTGTGAATAGGACCCTTACTCTTAAGAAACCCGTGTTGCTGTAGATCCTTAGCATTGCTTAAAGAGCTAAGTGATTTGGGTCTTGAAGTACCTGCAGTGTAAGGAGAAAGTGATGATTTTCTGAAAATAAAAGGAAGTCCAAGTTAAGTCAAGTAGCAGTTGAGAGTTGATGCCTTTGTGTCCTACTTTGTTGCTTAAGATTTCCCCTTGATACTGAATTTAGGAAGAAATAAATACTCTTTAAAGTTTGGCCTTTAAGTTCCAAGCTTGTCAAATGATGCAGGTTAGTATCTGCCCAACCACTACTTTATGATATTTGACTATCTTATGGTTGTTTTATAAAGACAGGTAGCAAATGTAGACGCCTCCAGGCCAAGCAGGCATCTTCTTGGGTAGGATGCTGAAATTTAAGACGGTAAATGGTAGAGACTATGATGAACTGAAGTGCATGTGCCCCTTCTAAAGACATCCAAATTTTAAAAACTGCTACACTGTTTCTCTCTATTGTTTATAATAGGAAAAGACTAGAAACAAATGTCCAAAAATAAGGATTAGTTCAGTACTTTAACAGTTTTTATTTTTTAGTGCTAGGGCGATTTTATCATAATTTTCTTTTTTATGAAATCTTTTTGAATTCTTGGAATTGTCAGTCTTTTTGAATTGTTGGAATTGTCACAACGAGTACCTATTGTCTGAATTGTTACAGTGAAAGTTTCACAGTGTAAAGTTTTTCTGTTGCAATGGGAAAGGGGGGAAAGCTAGGGAAAAGTGTTAGTACTTAGCCGTGACAGTGTCCTCCCACAGTTATGTAAGATTTGTCTCCTCTGAACAAAAAATGTTTTTTTGTTTTTTTTTATGCCAGTTTTATGCCTGAGATACCTGCTCTTGGTGAACCAAATAAATAAAGTTTCTGTCTTCAAGGAGCTACCATTTTTTTTCAGTTTCTCTGGTCATGCCCTTTCAGACCCTGTTTGGGTATAAGCCATATTTCATTTGACCTAGTGAGTCCACATTTTGAAATTACAATTGCTTTTTTCTTTAGTTCCATTACAAGGGTCCCTCTTGTTATACTGCTACATACCATCGTTTCTGAGGCAAAAGGAAAATCTCTCTTAGGTCAGAGCTGGCACTTTCGCTTGTATCAAAGCTCTGACCTCTAATTCATGTTCAGAGTGATGCTGGCACTATACCTACCTGGCAGGTATAGAAGGATAGATTCCAAGTGTCATATTTTTGGAGTGCTTTTTATTGCTGTCTTTTTACTACTAAAATAAGTACAAATACATTGTATTCTGAACCACTTGGTAGGATATAAAGCTGTCACATCCCTTTTAAAGAGACTCTTTAACGTCAAGTGACATTTCAGTTCATGGTATCAACCTTTGTTAACGTTGTCATAGCGCTGAGTCATTAATATTGATGTAATTATAGTGGTGAGTCATATAATCTTTAATTAACAAAGATTGACTGTAAGCCACCACGTTACACTGCTTGAATGTTTAGTGATTTCCACCGCCCCCCCACTCCATGAGCGTGTTTCGGAAATTGGTGGAGGCACCTGCATAGCTCTCAAAAGCATAGATAGTATTATAATAAAATGCTAACTATAATAAGAGTGTAAAGCTTTTGTTTTTGTGGCCAGGGAACTAAGAGCCCACAAGGCACGTGGCCGGGGAAAAAGGTTTTTTACTGATAGAGTCATATAATCCAAATATAGAGTCTCTGATGTATAAGATTCCTTTCAACTGTTGCCATCCCTGACTGCAGGTGAGGGTGCCTGTGTATGTTCTGTGTTCTGGTTGGCTTCGTGGACATCATTATCCCGCCTATGTAAATGTCATAGCATTCTTTTATGTAGTCTCCAGTCATAGGACCTTTCTCATAAGGAATTGTGCCCCCTGTTGTCCAGACAGTGGTCTCAATGCTGGCTATAGACTAAAATCACCTGGGAAGCTTTTAAAAAAGAAAAATACCTTCAGAGATTGGTTGTATTGATCTAATGTGGAGGCCAACTATCTTTAAATTTTTTACCTAGTTAGTTCTGGCATTCAGCCACTGATCCAAAGAGACAGGAAATCTGCCTGTCCCTTGTGGCATGTCTGCCATCTCCTGTGGCATGGGGAGCAAAAATGATGCTTAGAAGGGAGACCAGGAAGTCTCTTTCCACTAAACCTAAGGCTTTTTAGAAAGAATTAGTATCTTCTTGTCTCTATTATCATCAACTCCCCACCCTACCCCCCTGCTTCCAGCTTGAATAAAAGACTTCTCTTTGCCTTTTCTCCCCACCCTGGCAAGAGCTCCTGGTCTGAAAGTGATAGAACATTAGAAGAAACTGAACTAGAAAATTAGTGTTGGAGGGAGCAGAACCATTACATAAAATCTTGAAATAAACCCCCAGGAACTAAAAAGAAAATTTATTATCATGCATACTCTGTTTCATTCTGTGGAGCGGCCAGTTGTGTTGTCTTAATCCTCAGAACTAAGATGTTGGGTGTTTTTGGCTTGGCTTTTTTTTTTTTTTTTTTTTTTTTTTCGGTTAAATATTTATATATATGTATATAAATTTGGAATTTTGTTGATTAAAGTGGGTGCCTGCAGGACTGAATCTAAAGGCCCCTCGGCAGTATTTGCTACTGTATTATAGAGTTTAGTGTAAGAATACTACGTGGTTTAAAAAAAAATGCTGCATGCTTTGTCCATTTGAATTTGCACACCAAAGACTGATCAACCCTAAAGAATTAATTTCCTCCCAAGAGGTAACAACAGAAATAGAAGCATAGAGGGTGGGGGAATCTTTCATAAGGATTTAAAATGCAAACCATGATATTCAAGGCTGTCACGCTCACTTTAAAAGTTGGAAACCTCCACAAAGACTGCCTTGACAAAGCAATCAAAGTATTTCTGCAAACAACAATCTAGAAATTTACAGACATCTGTATTGTAATATTTTAATTGGAAGTGGGTGGCATTTGTAATTTTAGTCAGGGATTATTGTCTCAGTAATGATGGTTGAACAGCCCTATGCCACATCCACAATGGGTGTTCAACATTTGGTTGCCGTTCAGTCTTGAATAATTTGTTTTATATTTTGAAAGTAAAATTGTATATGATGGAATTTGGGGATTATAAAAATTTGTACCTGGAGATGAAAGTTCTTTCTGAATTGACATTTCTGTGCAGCTGGTGACACCTTAGTTTATGGTCATTGGGGGCAGATATCAGTAATTAAAATTCATATAATACAAAAGCTATTTCTAGTCTAATAACTAGCCTAGTAGTATTTTGTGGTGGCTGCAAACAAGTTAGAAATCTGATTGCTTTGAGTGTCGGTTCCTGATAGTGCCAGTGCGAAACAAAATGCCCAAGGGGAAAGAGCTAAAAGGAGAAAAAATGGCGTACCTTGAAACAGTGGTCTTTTCCTAGACTGGTGCGTATCATGTGTTGTTTATTTGTGGAATTAATTTTTAGTACAGAGTTATACTGTAGTTGTACTGTACTGTAGTACAGAGTTACTCTGTAACTCTGGAGATTAACACTAGTCTGAGTACTGTTGGCAGAATACTATACTATACTATACTATACTATACTATACTATACTATACTATAACTTTAGTATAATACTATACTATAACTTTAGTATAAAGTTACAATATTAAGACTGCCATTTGTACACTGATGAACTTAAAAAAGAGAAGTTACCTCAGGGATCTTAGTTTTGGCATGAGTATAATTAGTTGCTAATAATTTAATGATCATGGGATCATTTTAGTCCCTTTTTATAATTACATGTACTTTGGAACCACCTGATACCACAGAGCAGAATTGGGGTGATGGATCGCTCTTGAACATTATCAAAAAAAAGATTTAAATAATGCTGTACTACAAAAATTTTATTGAGCCATTGATAGGCGTGGTTAATGCAGAAAGATAAGCAAACAAGTCTTGTCTGTTGTCTCCCCATTTTAAAGGAGGAGAGCACCAATGTTAAATGCAGTGTTTTTTTGAGATTGAAACATGTAAACCAAGATTTAAAAAGAAAATTTTCTGTGTAGAATTGGTACTTTTCTCACTGCTCATTAACATTACAAATCACAACCTAATCTGACTCTTAATCAATACCTTCAGTATTGATTTTGAAGTTTCTTTCTAATTTATTCTCAGTTCTTAGCTTCAATCCTTTTGGGTCTGACCTATGGCTTTTAGGGTTGGGACAACTTGATAACAAACACTTAAGTTTTTCTTTCCACTGCCTATTGGACTGTATGCCCTCTCTAAAGTGGACTGTCTTGCTTTGGTAGTGGAGTCGCTCAGTCGTGTCTGACTCTTTGCAACACCATGGACTGTAGCCTACCAGGCTCCTCCATCCATGGGATTTTCCAGGCAATAGTACTGGAGTGGGCTGCCATTTCCTTCTCCAAGGATCTTCCCAACCCAGGGATTGAACCCAGGTCTCCCGCGTTGCAGGCAGATGCTTTACCATCTGAGCCACCAGGGAAGTCGTATCTTGCTTTACCAGCATGTTTTGTTACTTGAAAACATTTTTCCTGTTCATCCTCCTAGCTTCTCGAGTCATTTTACATAAGGAAGAGAGGGCTAAGAGTGGAAGCTGAATATACCATAACTTCTGTTTCCTATTTCCTGAATTTAACTTTGTCCATCTTCTTTCAGCATAAATTAAAGCTGGGATGGAAGAGCAGATAGAATATTGTACAAGTGTAGCTCCATACTGAGAGTAAAAAAGCATGGCACTGACCTTTTGCTAGGTTCCCACCTCTCTGTCTTGTTTTTCTTGAGGACCAATTGTTATAGCCACACATTCCACGATGAAACAAACTCACTCAGAAGGACAATGCAGATAGTGGAGTGCAGTTTATTACACCTGCGGGCCCAAGGCAGAGTCTCCTCTTAGCCAGCGACCCCAACCAGCATTTGTGAAAATCTTTTATACCCAATGTGTACGTGTCTGAACCCACCACTCCAAATTCCTTGAGACTTACATAAACCAAGGAAAATATAATCCCAATAACCCCATCATTCACATGCTATGTGCTCATGTGCTCAAACAAACAATTAGCCAATAATCATTGGCCAATAATCAATAAACCCAAGGTTACACTCCGATAGATACAGAAAAATGTATGGCCTGTCTGGAGGAAGGGGTGATAGTATATGTTTTCTCTTAGGCGATGAGTAACCTAGATACGATCTTCAAGGTTCCCTTGCCTAGAGGAGGTCTTATCCTTCTGTTGTTGTTTTCGTACGCACTAAACACAGAGTTCAGAGTCCGTTGGAAAGGTGGCCGAGCATGATCAGCATGAACAGGCCTACGATGGAGTCCAGGCCCTATGAATTCCTTCTTCACAGTGACCTTTCGCTGAATGAAATCCCACACCCCACTCAGGCCTGTGAGAAGGAAATATGCTTTCTCCACTCTTCCTTAGTCTGATTCTACCTCCCTCTATTTTGTAGACACCAAGTTAAGTTTCTCTTATCTTCCACTTGGTCAGCGTAAGGGGTTATCGTATCTTCTTCCCATGGTCCATACTTTTATACTCTTTCCTCCGGCCCTGCTTTCTAGACTATCCATCGCAGTGGACAGAGCAAACCCTTTCAAGCACAGTGCAGCTGTGGAAGGGGATTTCAGGATGCAAACGGAGCAGTTATAGACGGGGGACATATGACATGTTTTAGACATTGGTCAGCAAAGCAAGGCTCAAACACGAATCACTGCAGGTATTCCATGATGTCGTTCTGCTTTTTAATCCAAAGAGCCTCCTTTTTGTAGATTTGCGGGCTTTGTCTTAGTCTGTCATGCTTTCTTTCTCCATCATACAGCCATTGTCTTAGTTCTCTCCTCCTTTTAACCCGAGAGAAAGAAAATTCTATCTTGAGTGGCCCTCAAGTCCATCTCTTTTGGTCTTGCCTATAGCTCTGCAGCCTGCTTTCTCACAGAATTGGGGCAGAATCTGTACTTCTGCCTTTGACCATAAGTGCATTTTTTCCACCTGATGCTGTGCTGGGGTTCATTCCTCCCCAACAATACAGTCTGTGCCCTGCATTTACGCTTTTTCCCCAACATCATAAAGTTGTCCTAGGTAACTCGGTGGTCTCCTTTACTACATTACTACATTTAAAATACTCAAGGCCCTTTGTATACATTGTAATACGCAAGCCTTAAGAAAGGGATACCTTTTGAAAGAGAGTAGCTTATTTACTCCCGTATTTTAGTCCAGTTTTTGTTGTTGTTTAGTCGCTAAGTCGTGTCCATCTCTTGTGACCCCGTGACCTGTAGCCCATCAGGCTCCTCTGTCCGTGGCATTTCACAGGCAAGAATACTGGAGTGGGTCGCTGTTTTCTTCAGTTTTAGTGCAACACCAAGCATCTAATCCATGCTTAATCTATTGAGGAGCTGAATGGATTTCGAGTTTTACTCTCCAGGTATACATATCACAAAAATTAAGACATTCAATTTAGCTCTTTCTCCTTGTCTAGCTCCTAATTTCATTTATTGAAAGAGTTGTCAGAGTTACTTCTTGCCTCTAATTTGAAAGTCTCTGATTATATTTAAGGTATATTTTTAGTCTTAACATCAACAGAAATTAGATTTTATCTTTTTATGTCTCTCTTGTTAAACTAGAGAATAAGCCTAACTATATGAAGCTGGAATTTGTACATAATTTAGTTATACGTTTTGATAAGCATTTCTCAGTCTTTGAAGCTAGCCTCTCTCTCATAGTAATTCTGCTGATGCACAAAAGATTGTTCTCCGACAGCTTTTACCTGGCCTGCCGATGCTTTATTGACCAGGTGGGCTGCTGCAGTCTCTGTTGCTGTTTAGTCGCTAAGTCATGTCCGACTGTTTTCCGACCCCGCAGACTGTAGCCCACCAGGCTCCTCCGTCCATGGGATTCTCCAGGCGAGAATACTGGAGTGGGTTGCCATTGCCTTCTCCAGGGGATCTTCTTGGCCCAGAGATCGAACTCGCATCTCCTTCATTGGCAGGAGAGTTCTTTACCATGAGCCGCCAAGGAAGCCCTACAATGTATATATACCTGTCCTCTAACAAGTTTCTGAGGCTTTATCAAGATAAAGTTTGAAAAAAAAAAAAAGAAAAGCTTAATCAACTGACATGAATGCGAGCAAATTGCATGTTTTCAATAAAGAGTTAACTTTTTTACAAATGCACACAGATATGCATTTGTAAACCACGGGATGGTAACACCATTTGTGCCATTGCTTACTTCATTTTACAGAAGAAGCAAGTTCAAGGAGGTCATGGGGTTGGGAGGAGAAAAGGCCGCCTGTCACCACCCTTGTTCTTTGCTTTTTACCAAGATTTGATTTCCCAAGCTTTTCCTCCCTAGAAAACCTGTTATCTGATCTGCCTGCCCCTCAGCCTTCTTCCTGCCCTGAAAAACTGTCATTTTGAAAGATATTATGTACCAAATGGCATCGAGCAGATAAACTCTTTTACTGTATTTTGGGTAATCATTGAAGAAGGAAATAGCAATCCACTCCAGTACCTTTGCCTGGAAAATCCCATGGACAGAGGAGCTTGGTAGGCTGCAGTCCATGGGGTTGCAAAGAGTCGGACACGACTGAGCAACTCCACTTGGGTAATCAAAAACCAAGAGTTGCAAATAGACTTTGTGATCCACATGATGTGATTTCTGTGAAGATGGGCTTTGGGGGAGGAGATGGACACATTACATAAAGCTTTAGGGAACGGTGAAAATGGTTTACTGGTGGGCACTAACCTTCCTGGAGCCGTAAAGGTCTGAGGAGCCCTAAGAGTAGTGAAGGCCACAGGTACTGAACCACCACTCTTTGACCTGCTGCCTTGTGATTCAAAATCTAACAGTGGAGGACGGAAAAGAGTCCCTGGGTTTCAGAGTGAGCACGCTGAACTGATGCCTTCGGGATTTTTGCTTTTTCCACATAGATTGAATATGAAAGGAAAAAGAAAGAAGATGGAAAACGAGCCCGAGCTGATAAACAACACGTTTTGGACATGCTGTTTTCAGCTTTTGAGAAGCATCAGTATTATAACCTGAAGGACTTGGTGGACATCACAAAACAACCTGTGGTATGTATATGCTCACACTGATCCTCTAAGTGGGTTTAAATCGGCTTCATTAACACGGCTTTACTGAAGAGAAGCATATTGTGAATTAGTATGTTCGCTTGCACCTATGCTGGTGGCAGGTTTAGTTCCAGCATGGAAAAGATGCCTCCGCATAATCTTCCTTCCTTTCTTCCCCTCTCTTCCTTTCTCTCTGCTTCTTTTTTTAATCTCAGCTTCACTGTTTGAATTTTAAATACCTTTAGCATCAGCAGTTCGTATGGAGACGAGGCGGATTGGTCCTCCTTTTGACTGACCCTTGGCGTTAAGCCTGAAGTCTCTTTGATTGCAGCATTTCTACTCTTTCGTTTGTTCTTCTGCCTCCCTCTAGAAAAGCTCAACTTTAAGAGTCACTGTTTTTTCACAGTGAGTGTGTATCCCTGTCTCGTGAACGGTTCTCTGTGGATTTTTTTAAAAATCATCTAGCACTAACATTAGGTCCTTTCAAACTTGAGCTGTAGAGCCTCACAGTGCTTGTTGAGATTATACTTGGGTTGGCCTAGTCTCCATTTTCAAGGAAATTTTTAATAAGTTGATGTTTTAGAAAAGTTTTGTTCTCTAAATAATCGTTTTTTAATCGCTTCTCCAGACGTTTGTATTAATACCTATCTGCAAATAATCTGTGTTTCTAATCCATTTAAAATGCTGGAAACAAGGAAGGAATTGAAGCCCTTTCTCTAGTCTTTGGGTCACGTTTCCTTCCATTTAGCTTTCTCACACCTAAGCTTAGCAAAGTGTCAGACTGAATTATAGCAGTATTTTACTTATAGGTTTTTAAAAATTAGGTGGAAACCCCTTTATTTTTGTCCTCTTACCCAGTTTTCCTTTATCATTTTATCCACCTTGACAGGATACCCAAGAATATGTTAATTCTAACTGCTCCATTTATTTGCTTCAGCATATGTAACAAGATAACCGGTTTTGTGAAATATTTTGACATAAATGGCTCCATGGTTTGTTTGTTTTTTTTAATGTATTCAAAGCTTCAGGAAATTATTTCTGAAACTTCAGTATTGATGGTGCAGTTTCCCACTTCTGTAGAGATTTCTTTTCTGTTACACTTCATCCTTTCACTATTTCATTAAGAAAGAAATTAGAATTCCAAAAGACCTAAATACTTTTCTTTAACCAAAGAGAAGGAAAGTGCTCATGCTGGCAGTATTATCAACTCATCTTAATGACTTCACTCCCTTCAGCATCAAAGCCTTAGAAACAGCATTCCAAGCTAGATTAAAAAATTTGAAATAGAATAATTCATAAGCTAAACTCCATTTCTTCTGCTTTTAATGAAGTTTATCTTTGTATTTTTATATATACATGAAAAGGCTATTCCAGATATTCTGGATGCAAATGACATAGTCTCATAGAATAAAACACACATACACAGTTAGATGTGGGAAAATAAGTGTTTGTAGAGGGACATTCAGATAAGTACTAAGGAAAGCTCTTTCTTTGCCTTCACAGGGAATGACATAATGTTTTTAAAGTTTATTCATTTTGCAGCAGAGAAAAAGAATAACTAGCTTTCTCTCCGTCTTGGCTGTTCAGATACTTTTTTATGTGGTGGAACTCAATGACTCTCTTAACAGAACCTCTTAATTCATGGTCAGTAGGCTTAGGAGATCCAGCAACCCCCTGAATATGTACAGAAATGTGTGGATTTTTCTGGGGAGCAGGTTTGTAGTTTATGTCAGATTCTCAGAGAGCCTGGGAACCTCAAAGAGTTTGAGAACCACTGATCTAGAAACTGAATTATTTTATAATAGTTTTATTATTTAGGGACTAAATTGCCTCTAAAGCATTAAGTTTTTGAAGGCAGGTTTGTATATTATTCACATCCCTAAATATTCATACATTCCACAACACAAACATAGTAGCAATCCAGTAAATATTAGATAAATTGATTTAAGGATAAGGAGACGGTGACTTCCTTTACCTTTTAGGACCAGCGTATTTTCCTCAGGTGGATTTTGACAGACCTCCTGTTGTCTGTGGCAGGAGCGGGGTACAAAGAGCTGTCTCAGTAAAGCATAGAGTGCCGGAGCTGCAGTTACGCTCGTGTAGAGGATAGGACTGGACTTGGTCACCATGGGCTCTGGTCCTGCCATTTACCTCAGTGGGATCTGGAGAAGTCACGTCCGTCGCTGAAACTGAGGGAGCTGGGCTGGATAATCATCGTGACCCCTCCCAGCACTCCATCTATGGTTCTCTCCCTTTCCTGTTCCATCTCCTCCTCTCCATCTCCCACTCACATTCGAACCAAGCTGGCAAGGCCCATTGACCTAGAAAGTGGCTAGAGCCCAGCTCTCCTCCGTGTAGGTAATTCTCCCTTTTAAAAGGGTCACAGGACATAAGTCAGTCTGTACTAATGGGCTTCAGTACACCCTTATTAATTTGATTTTAGTCTGAGCAGTACCAGGAGAATGAAGGAACCCAGTGTTAGCATGAAAGTCAGTGATCCAGGAAGAAGACTTCCTGATGGAAAGAGCACAGGACTGGGAGTAATAGGACCTCAGTTCACGTCCCAGTCCTGCCATTTAGCCAAATAGTCCCAGGTACTTGAATGCATTTAATGTTTTAATACGTTATATAATTGTAATATTTAATTTACTTGATATATGACATTCTTAATATAAAATTTACTAATATATTCAAGTTAAATGTGTATAATATTATACTTTGTAAATTTGTCTTAAAAATACCTAGTTTATAGGTTCCTTGTAATAATTTTAATGTTTATGAAAGTTGCATTTGTCAACAGCAAAGTATTTTGCTAATATTTATTCTTAGTATTATTAAACACATTTTTGAGCCCTGTGTAAAATGGAAGAAAAGAGGTCTTCTTAGTGTTGATGAGTTCTTTAGCCAGTGCATTTAATGACATGCTCTGGTTTTCTGATGGCCCCCAGCGCCTCTCTTGATACCAGGTTTCTGACCATGATGTGCTCATTTTAACAGTCCTCTTTGTTATTAGCACCACTACTATATTCTTAAGTTACCATCTGCTTTCTGATCTTTAGGATGTCATTTTTGACATTCTGAGTGAATCTGAAGCGTTTTCTTGTTTTTCCAGTTCCTTCCCTTCTATAGTCTTCTTCCTAAAAACCTTCACTCCTGCAAGCGAAATTACTGATTAGAGAAACTGCCCTTAAGGGCCAGCCTGTATCCTTTATTCACCAGTGTGTGACTTGCATAAGCAATCAGAGAGTTAAAGTTACTCATTAAGGACAAATAAGCCAATTTTAAAAGGCCAGGCTCTGGTAACTGATAAAAAAAGAGTCAGAAACACAGCATCCATTTAAAGGAGTGTTTTCATGCATTTTAAATTTTGACTTTAGCCCCCTGCCCCAAGTAAAATATCAGAGGAAGCCTATTATTTCTCTGTTGATAGTCTTTGCTCTTTTACCTTAAATGTGTTATGTCAAGTCTTTCTTCATATTTTATTGTATCTGTAAAATTGTAGCATAGCAGCATTTCCTTCAGGAATTCAAGCCATTTGAAGCTTTATGTAGTTGTTCCCTTTGAAATCCCAGACTGCCAAGACCGCTGTGAGCCCAAGCACCCTGTTCTCCAGCACAGCACCCCTTTCCCAGGGTTTCTTCAGACATCCATTTCTGTTTAAAGTGTCATCAGCAATCAGCTCTAATTGTAACTGAACCTCTTCATTTCCTTGTGCTCTGTGTCCATTTGATTTCAGGTCAAGATTCAGGGAACTTTAATTATTGATGATCCCTTGTAAATCAGCAGTCCCCAATCACGTCGACCCAGTGGACCATTTGCCTTTTAATTCAGAGTGTGTAATTGAACAATTTGCATGCTTTTATAAAGTAAGTTCATATCAACAAGAAAAATGAGGCAAAGATTGGCATGGCTTTGATTTTGAAGCAGCTTGGTACCCATGAGCTTAAGTTGCCCAGCACTAAATAATGCTCAACAGGCCGTTGCTCGTTTGCCCAGAATAGGCTTTTGATAAAGCCAGTGCAGCAATAAGGTAATGTTAACCTGATCCTCAGAGCTTGTTTCCAGACAGGCCTGAATAGAAATAAGTGGAATTTGGCATCAGTAAGATAAAAGAAGGTAATGTTTTTTAAAGAGAAAAAGTGGCTAAAGAATTTGGTATACTTAGCATTTCTCCTGTCAAAAGGTTAAAGTTTATTTACAAGCATATGTTCTTATAGACCTGTCAGTTGGCTGGGACTTGTTCAGCTGCAAGAAAGGAAAACTGAGCTCAAACTAGCTTAAGCAAAAATACAATGTATTGGCTCCTGTAGCTGAGAAGTTCAGGAATGCATCTTGCTTTAGACATGGCTGGATCCAGCTACTAATACTGTTTAGTTAGCCTGGTTCCTCCCCATCCCTCCCTATCTCTCCTCATCGTTATGCCTTACCTGGGTGTTGTCTTTCTGCTCGGGCAGGATCTAACCATGTGGTAGACAAAGTGGCCTCCTGCAGCACTTCACAGCTAGCAGCCTCGAAGCATACAGAGAATGTCTGCCCTGACTATTCCAGCAGAAGCTGAGGGAAGATCTTAACTGCCCCACCAGGGGTTGGATGTTCATCCCTGAGCCAAGAGGGTGGGGCGGGACCACCCATCGGCCAGGCCCAGTGCCTCCCGCACCCTTGTGCCACGCTGCTTGGTAGAGAGACAGCACCGCTGAGCCGAGTCAGTCGCTGTTACCTCAGATTCAGTCTGTAGAGAACAGAGCTCTTGATTTCTACACCCCTCCAGCCCCGACCCCCCAGACTGCCCCACTGCTGTAACCCCACCATGCCCCAAGTTGCTCAAGCCAGACGGGCACTCCTCTTTTCTCTTCATGATGTCTGTGTCACACGGTATGATGCACACATATCACACCTCTCTGGCTCAGAATCGTAAGAGGTGAAAGTGACCTTAGAGACAGTTCAGTCATAGTCCCAGAGGAGGAGTCGCCTAGTGGCCTGAGCCCAGTCTTACTGCATTGCCTCTTCTGTTCAGACACGTGTGCATATCCGAAGACAAACTCAAAAAATGCTTCTCTGACAATGGGAACCCCTTTTTAATGACAGGAGGGGGGAGCTAATTTCCCTCTGAGACTGCTTTGAAATTTTCTGTATTATTAAGAATCATCTCATTAAGCCATATACATGGAAAATGGAATCTAAGCTTTATGCTAGCTCATTCAGTTCCTGACCCAAGTAAAAACAGGGCATTTTTTTCCCCCTCAGAAGCCAACACAACATTGTAAAGCAATTGTCCTCCAATTAAAAAAAAAATAACCTGTGTTTTTTGAAGTTCCGTGTTTAAAATTCATTCCCAAATGAACTGCTGAATAAGTGTTTTTATTATATGTCTTGTTCTGACATAGGCTTTTCCTTTTTTACGTGATTCCTTTTCTCTTTTTTCCCCCCGAATCTTTATCATTTCCTTTCTATTCACATATTTCCTTTCAGTTCGCTCTTCGTTTTTTCTATAACTGGAAGTTTTTAATTTCAAATGGTATAACCGAAACTAAAAAGACTACCAGTTGCCCAGCAAAGCATATTAACTAGTGACAGCCCTTTGTGAGACTTCCATTTTAAAAAATAATTATTTGCAGCAGCTGGTTAATTCAGTTGGTTAGAGTGTAGTGCTAAAAAGTAATTATTTGCTATCTTGTTAATTTGAGCCTTACTTAAAAGTTTTAGAGTATGAAATGTCCTATTAAAATAAATTATTAACTATGTTGAATATAAATGGATAAAATTTAAATGCATTTATAAAATTTTAATGCTTTCCTTACGAAGAGAAGGTTCTAATAACTAATAGATTTGCTACCAAGTTTGTTATGATATGGTAATAGATTTGCTACCAAGTTTATTATGATATGGTAATTTTCTCTTTTAATTTGTCCTATGATTTGTCTCAGCCTGTTTATTTTATTTTATTTTTTTACCTAATTCTGAATGAGGTAAAATTGGGGGCGTCAATTTGTTAATATAACCAATCAAGTCATCATTTTATATGAAATACTACATAGGTAAAAGCAGTATCTGACATAGGCTCCCAGTAAGCAAAAGTGGGCATTATCTACATACAAAATTTAGAGTTTTTAATTAAGCAGTAGGCCGTACAGTTTGTATTTATTCTGGAAGTGTCATTACCCATAAAATCTCCTTCTCTACGTTTCCGGTCCCATTTGATTTTAAAGTGAAATGAATAAAGGTAAGAGGTAAAAAATGAATGTTTAAGCTCATTAGCTGCCTCCTCCCGGTTGCCTTACCCTAAAGCGAGTCCCTGAAGCAGACTGGAAGGCCAGGCTTGTCTCAGGCTTGCCGTCTTGTGGGAATTATCTTGGGGAGGAAGTCGTTTTCTGTGTGTTGGTCTCTACCTGAGAGAAGGCATTACCCTGTGGGCTTAGATAAGTGTCTGAAGCTCCCTGCTCTCTCTGGCTCATCAGGGGATTTGATCCCAGAGGATACACCTGTCGGCAGAAAACCTTACGGTGCCTGCCTGGCTGGCCATCTTCAATTCTGCTTTGTAACAGAAAGCGTTCCTTCTAGAATGTGCCAAGACGGATATTCTAATTCCATCATATTTTCCAGTCCATATGGACTGATCCAAAGAGCTTGCCACTATTAATTGGAAATTTTACTTTACCCATGGCAATTTGGTAATAAAAAATGGTGTTATCTTAATTTGTTGTCAGCTAGAGAGGTCTTTTTTTTCTCATCAACTTAAAACCTTGTTTTTCAATACAGTTGTATTTTTTTTAAGTTACAGTTAAGTGGATTTTCATATATTCATATAGTTGTACAACTACTGCCACAACCAATTTTAGAGCGTTTTACTCACCCCTCAAACTCTGGACCTGTTAACAATTACTCCTGTGCACCCACCCCTCTCCCCAGCCCTAGCAAACCGCTGACCTCCTCTGCGTCTCTAAAGATTTGCCTGTTCTGGACATTTTCATACGAATGGGATCATATGACATGTGGTCTCTTATGACTGACTTCTCTGATTTAGGCATAATGTTTCCTCAGGTTTCATCCATGTTGTATCATGTGTCAGTGTTTCCTTCTTTTTTTGCCAGATATGTACCGTTATGAGTATACAGCAATTTGTTTATCCATTCACCATAGATAGTTGTTTCCTCTTTTTGGCTACTATAATAAGGCTGATATGAGCATTATGTACAACTTACTGTGTGAACATATTTTTATTTCCCTTGAGAGCTGAACTGCTGGGTCACTTGGTAGGTCCGTTTAACTGAGAAACTGCCCGATTGTCATCAGTCCTTTTTTAATCCTTAGGCAGCAAGAGCTTTTGTATACTGTTGCGTTAGAGTAAAACTCTACTGTCTATTCCATACATTTTAAGGGCGAATAATGCCTCATCATCGAGAATGCTCGCTAATTTTCTAAAGATTGTCTGTGGTAAAATAAATACCTGAAGACTCTCTTGCTTGCCATTTAATTTTCTAGCAGTGTTTTCAGATGGACTAATAATGACTATGTCAGTTGATATCTTCTTATTCTTTGTACAGTCTAAACTACATGTCAGTCAGTAACCAACACAACATTGTAAAGCAATTTTCCTCCAATTAAAAAATAAAAATAGCTAAACTGCTCATCACACCAAATGCACTAGTAGTTAGTTTCTGTAGTTCTAAATGCAAGAATTCATGTTTATATTTCCGTAGGAACTTTTTTCATCTTTATCTAGTTTTGAATATCTTTTGATTGTATTTTTCTAATTAACATTTTTAACATTAACTATATGTATATATGTTTGTTTCTCCCCCAGTTGGTAGCCATAATATCCGAGCCTTGGAATACTTTGCAGTATTCCAAGGTTAACTTATGTTTAGCATACAAATAAACTAATACAATTTAGAAAGCATATCTTTAAACATAGTTAAAATTCAAAGTTTTGGCCCAAAGGAAGTAAACTATCTGAAATATGTAAGCATGTGAGTCACTTGCCACCACTGGACAGATGAAGTGTTACTGAAAGTAAGATGATTTACCAGCATATAGATGTTAATGCAGCAATAAATTTCCTTTTTTAGAGTTTGGATTAAGGAGGGAGGGCTGTGGAGTGGGTAAGGTTTATGGCTTGACCATTTCATTACCCATCATCTCTGTACTCCTTAGAATTTTTACAAAGGGAGGAATGCAGCCTGTGGGACCCTGAGAGGAAGACAGAACAGAGACTAGTGTAAAAACAGAGGTAAAGCCAGCAGGAAAAGGGGAGAAAAACGCTGAGATGGCCCAGGTGCCAGAGATGCCCTCAGCACCGTCTTCCCTCCCCCTTTCAGGGTTCTCTCTAAAGGAGAGAAAACATAGGTTGCCGTTGTTCACAGCTTATGCATAATATGTAGTTTGTTTAATTTCTTTTAATGAAAGAACGTTGTGCCTTGGAGCCACTAACATCTTCATCAGTAAGTCCTCTGTTCTGTCAACCTTGCTTACAGGAGTCACAGTCAATCATACAAAAATCACATAAATATGAAGTGATACTTTGAAATGATCACAGAACTGATCATGGATGCCCTTGCCACTGGGTCAGTTTATAAAAAGCGTATAAGCAGTTTCCCTTTGGTGACTGTGTTAACCAGTGCCATCTTTTGGTATAGATTTATGTAATACACATTCACTCCAGCCTTTGGGGACTGTTTTGTGATGAGAAGTCTAGTCTTTATCTTACCTAAAAGCATTATTATGTCATGATCAGCTCTCTGTCAAAGATATATGTTTTAATCAACTTTTAGGAATCAGGTATAGTTAATTCATTATTAACTGTGGTAATGCTTAACACTAAATTTTATGATGAAATGAAACAGATAAATCCTCCATTTGCAGTAGAGGAAAAGATGATATGAAAAATGGCAGGAATGGAAGGTGATAAGGAGAGTGAAGAAGAGAAGCTGAAATAGGCTACCGTGACTAGGTTTGTGCCTTGTGACTAGGTTTGTCTTGATCTTGGGGGAGAAATCAGGAATTTGATGTGTGAATTTCCAGCCTTCTGGCCGCCACAGTTTCGTCTTGATCCACAAATGCATAGCACATCCTACTCAGTAGACTTCTGGGCTCCAGTTTGTGCCTTGCCTTCCCTTGCAAGGAGGCTGTAATGTTCTCTCCCTTTTTTCTCTGCATTCAGACTTGCTGTAAATACGCCCCCACACATTCTCTTTTATGAAGACTTGCTGGACTTGAGCCAGTTTATTATTTCAGCTCTTGTTCCGCCAAACTGCCCCTAGTAGGTAATGAGAAATCTTTCCAATCCTATGTGACATAAAGGTGATCTTCTCAGTTCTAGAATCCTTTGTTTAAAATACAAGTGGTTAGGCAAAAGATTAAATTGCAGAATCAGTGTTTAGGACTATTTAACGGTAAGAGGAGAACTAGTCCCCCTTGGTCTCTGCACAGAGTTGCTGTTTAGTTCAAATGATCAAATGTCCATCCTCGAAAAACCTAGCGTCTTGGCTCCGGCCCCTCTCCAGTGCTCCCATGATGTCCTACATGTGTGCCCTTGTTCCTGAGCTTCTGTTTTACTTTATGGTTGCCTGCTTACATGCCCTTGCTTCCCCCATACACACCCTGATCTTAAACTGTGAACTCTATGAGGATGAAAACGGACTGTGTGCCACTCAACCTCAGATAAATCTAAGTGTGAAGATACGCATTTTTTTTAAAAGGGAAGTCCGATTTTTTTAAAAGGGACGTCCAATTACCAATTAATCGTCAGTGCTGCTAAAACCTTTAAAAATTTCCACCCCAGTTGGCTTTGTCTCAATAATGTTTTAACACCACAATATAGATGTTAGTAGTAAGTTCAGATTCAGGTAATACAGTTTTACCAATTTTTATTTCTCAAACAGGCGATTGCTCTATATGGTAGTGAGACGAGAAAGGAAAGCAGCTAGAGCTAGCGGAGTTTATTCCCTTGGGCCTTCTAAGTGATCTCCCCCCAACAACCACCACCCCGCTGCAAGAGCCAAACCCTCCTCGCCCCTCTCTTAACTCTGAAGCATACCCGATTCATTCAGCGTTCGTGTGCCCCGTGCCTCTGACATGCAGTCAGGCCCTGCGGTGGCTGCACAGGGTTTGATGGGAGAGACAGACATGCACACAGAGAGCTCTGATGCGGTGAGGGCTCTCCCTGGAAGTTCACACAGCGTGAAGTGTAGATCTGAGAGGTGGGACCGTTGGAGAAGGTTCCTCCGAGAAAATGACATTTGCAGCAAGTCTAAAAGAATGAAGAATTCTGATCTGAAGGAAGGGGATAAGCCTTAACAGGGAAAGCAAAGGGCAGGGAACAAGAGCAAGCGGACACAGAAATGGCCAGTGCCTGGCCAAGGAGGTGTTAGAGGAGGAGGCCAAAGGGAAAAGACAGACCTGGGTGGATGCCTGCACCAGAGTTTGGCATTTAACCTGGAGACCAAAGGGGAAGTCAGAGAACATTTTAAAACAGAGGAATGACATAAACTCACTGCTCTTTACCTGTGTCCTTCCTTCCAGGATTTTCTGACCTTGTTTTTCTCTATGGTCACTACTACTTTCTCTGCTAATGCTTTGTGCCAAGTTAATTCAGCTGGTTCTAGTAGGGTGGTCTTAGGTTTGGGATTTGGAACATTGCCTAACTTCCAAAGTTTGCCCCTTCTCCCACCCCAGAAAAGGGTTCTGTACCATGACCCTAATCCCATCTTGTTAACTGACAAATTAATGGACCCCTGACTATGTCTTGGCATTCTTATTGTTAAAAAAAAAAAAGAGAGAGAGAATGGCATCTTTATATTAAAAAAAATACTCCTTAACTTTATTATACTAATGCAATAAAATGAGAGTGAAGGTAACTGAATTTGTACACTGAAGACACTCAGTATTTTGTGTTTAGCCTCTCTAGGCTTTTCATCTTCTGTATCCAGGTTATGTACACGGGCATGGTAGGCTTGAGGATGAGACAGTGTCTGTCTGGCAGCCACAGTGCTCCTGGCTCCTGCTCTCTTCATTTTTGAGGCTTGCACTGTGTCCCCAGTTGTATGATTGTTTGCACCCAGGGTCTAGCCATTCTCGCAATAAACCGTTCTTTGGAATGTTACAAAGAAATCATTCATGGCACCCAAACTGAAAACCGAAGGCCATCCCGTCATTTTCCATTTATGAATCCTGTTTAACTAGAAAGTCATTTATGAACAGTGTCCCATGTTTTCTATGCAATCTGAAGTAGCAGATGGCAGGCGTGCATATTACCTGCTTGTCTGAAGCCTACTTCAGTAACTCGCTGACTCATTTACACGGGTCCCTCCTTGGAGCCAGCTACAGAAGGCGTGGGAGGCAGGCAGGCAGGCAGGCAGGCCGGCCGGCCTCCTCCTGGGGAAACCCAGGCCTCCGCCGATTCATTGCTGCCCCCTGCTGGGGTGGGGAAGCCGCTCAAGCGAGAGCTGAGCCGTCCGGGCCATTTGAGAGACCTGTATGTAGTTCCAGTGCTAACCAGGGACCCCTAAATAAAAGTTGAGACTGTAAAGCAGTACACCCATCAGTGTAAGGTGGTGTTCGGTGGTGTCGGCTAACACACGCTCTCCAGCAGCAAGTGAGGGTCAGAAAACTAAATAACACTGCAAGGACCCCAAGATCCCAGAGCATTAGAGCCAGAAGCTTTTGAGCAGTTGCTGTGGACTTTAGTTCAGTCAGTCTCCAGGGGGCTTGTGAATTGGAGTTTCCCATGCCTGGCGCCAGAGGTTTAATTGACTCGCCCTGCAGTGGGGTTTAGTTCACAGGCCCCCATGAAGTTCTGGTGCAGGTAATCTAGCATCACACTTGAGAAAGGCACCACCTTCAACACTATCAAGCCGTTATCCGCCACTTTAAAAATTAGTGCCTCGTTCCCATGAATTAAAAAATTTACATCCTATTACATCTTCCATCAATGGGATGAGTCACTGTAATGTACCTGTAACTGGTTCTGTGAAGCATACACACAAAAATTCTTGTTTGGCTCATTGGTTGTATAGTGGGTGGGGTGGGGGGTGGGGAATTCATTTTAAACATTTGACTTTTCTCTCTTCCCCAGGAAGGAAGTACGGTAATTTGTATTGGTTTATAGTGAAATGCTTTTTCACCTTGGGCATTGGCAAGCAAAGATGGGGTTTGGTACTGCATTTTTCATAGCCATCATTTTCATGCCTCTAGTGATCATTTGGGTAATACCTGAATTTTCAGGTGCCTGAAATACCATGATCCAGAGTTCTGACCTCCATCATTTCTTACCCCTATCCTTTGGTGGACCCAAGCCCAGGAAAACTGCAACCCTCAGGGTTTTTAACATACCTTATTCTCCCTTCCTCTGTCTAGGCAACCTTGGCCATGTGATACAAACAATATTAAACATACATAACAACTTACCTTATTATACAAGAAAAGCAAGTGGCCCAATAGCAAATTTGAGAACTCACCTTAGAACTGAGAATTCTGGGTGTCTGTCATGTGCTTGCTTCATAAAAAAATAACATATGCTCCTGCTTCTAAAATGACTGTTTCCTATCCAAGAATAACTCTGTCTGACTGTGAACTCAGTGATACCACAGAACTCGGGGGCTCATTACACTTGGTATACTTGTAAATTAAGTACCAGCAAATGTATTTCCTTCTAAACTCTCTTTCCTTCTTTTTTTTTTTTTAAGCTCTCAAGGCTGCTGGCATTCAGGACTTCTAAGCCCTTTAATGCAAATAATCATATTTAGTGCAGTTATCATGTATTGTATGCAGATAATCAAAAAGGCAGTTTATTGAAATTCATTATAGAGAAATCTAATGGGGCTTTCAGAATCATAATTTTTGTTACTTGTAAATGTAGTTTGGTGTATCATTTTATTTTATATTTTTGTTTCCTGCTTTCTTTATCTCATCTGTCAAGTTTATTTTGGTTCTGTTTTTCAGTCATACCTGAAGGACATCTTAAAGGAAATTGGTGTTCAAAATGTCAAAGGGATCCACAAAAACACATGGGAACTGAAGCCAGAATACAGACATTATCAAGTAGAAGAAAAAAGTGATTAAGAAGATTGGAAGCCCGCCTAACAGAACTAAAGGATGATGAGCTGAGCAGACAGCCTTGATGTGTGAATCCTTGAGCACTATCTATTATAGGGGGGAAATGACTGGTACTTTAATTTCTCTAGGTAAATTTTTTAAACAATAATTCTTGTAAAGTTGCTTAAATGATTTTTGAGGAAAAAGAACACCTTTATTTATATACTTGTATTAAACCAGATTATTCATGATGGGGTGGGGAGTTGAAAGGTTTTTCTTTTTAAATATTAACTTTCAAATGTAAAATTAGGAAATGTTTTCTAAATGAGGACTCCCCATCTTTGCGTGAAGAGTTGAAGTGATATAGATCCAAAGTGATTGGCACAGCAGGAAAAAAAAGTAGGCAACTCCAGAAATTCTGAAAAGGAACTAAAGAAAAGTTCCTTCTTCTGAAATTGTCACAGAGCAAGGCTGTCCTTTTTTTTTTTTTTTTTTTTAACAGGTGGTTGTGTTTCATCTTTGCACATATTAATGAAAGTATAGCATTTGGGTGTGTACTAAGCAGTTTGTTTTGTTTCTTTTTCAAGATAGCAGTTTTCATCATTAGCTTACTTTACCCTAGTTACAGTGACCTGAGAAGTGGAAAAAGTCGTGGGCAGTTGCTCTTTCTTTGCTCTCTTCTTCTTTTAAAATAATTAGAAATTAAATGCTTTTCCAATTCGGGGTATACATCCCCCATCGTAAGCTTCTCAAAGATGTTTACTGCACACTCAGCAAGCCTATATTGACTAGTGTGTGACAAAGGCTGTTTACCACCTAAAGGAGGGTTGTAGGGGTAAGGTTGATGTGTACAGACAAACAGGTTAATGTCAGCTCCTGGGGAATGAAAGTGTTTCTTTTGTCTTTCTTTTTAATTAGTTTTAAATAAAAACAATACCTGTCCATGGTATTACATAGCACAAAATGTTATATATTCAGTTCAGTTCAGTCGCTCAGTCATGTCCGATTCTTTGTGACCCCATGAATCGCAGCACACCAGGCCTCCCTGTCCATCACCAACTCCCTGAGTTCACTCAGACTCACGTCCATCGAGTCCATGATGCCATCCAGCCATCTCATCCTCTGTCGGCCGCTTCTCCTCCTGCCCGCAATCACTCCCAGCGTCAGAGTCTTTTCCAGTGAATCAACTCTTCGCATGAGGTGGCCAAAGTACTGGAGTTTCAGCTTCAGCATCATTCCCTCCAAAGAAATCCAGGGCTGATCTCCTTCAGAATGGACTGGTTGGATCTCCTTGTAGTCCGAGGGACTCTCAAGAGTCTTCTCCAACACCACAGTTCAAACGCATCAATTCTTCGGCACTCAGCCTTCTTCACAGTCCAACTCTCACATCCATACATGACCACTGGAAAAACCATCCAAAAGCATATCCATGAATAAGATCACCAAAATGAAAGAAGCTTTAGCAAACTAAACACAATTAAGAATTTATTTTTACTTGTTAATTTTGTCAGCTGTTTCAGTACGCTTACAACCAAGAAGCAGCAAATGCCAAAATTTTTTGTTATGTAATTAAAACAAATCCTGGAAATAATCTGTCTACTGAGATAAATATTTTCCTGTATTATTTGATTTTTTAGCAGCAGAATGCTGAAGCTGAGACCAGTGCGTTAGATTTTTTGCCCTGGGATTCCCAGTGAAATAAAACTAAGGAAGGTGGTCCCATCCCCTCTCCCACCTCCAGTTGTCTTTTCCTGCCTTACTGTGCTGCAGTAACCAAACATTGTATCTCCATTACCTTCCTTTTTTTTTTTAGGTGTGTGTTTGTTTTTGATGTGGGCCATTTTTAAAGTTTTTATTGAATTTGTTATAGTATAGCTTCTGTTTTATGTTTTGGTTTTTTGACTGCAAGGCATGTGGGATCTTAGGTCCCAAGTGAGGGATCAAACCCACACCCCCCGCATTGGAGATGTAACCACTGGACCACCAGGGCCATCCCTCCATTATCTTTCAACTCCCAGTTACTTAAGGCTCAGTGTAAGCAAGCCGATGGGTAATGATGTAGCATATGTGTATATAGCCGAGGGTTCTGGGCACCTGTTATTTGCTTTGTACAGAGGATATATCTTCCCCCAAACCTGTCTTTCCGGATGTATGACACCGCTCTGAAACAGACCTGTGTCTCCTCTACCCCGGCCTTTTGTTTTTGCGGTGGCAGCGCCTGCCAGAACTTGCTGCTGGAAGAGTTGCCAGGGCAACTTCATCTCATCTAAAGCTGTGCTTTGGTTATTTTCTGCCAACTTGGTTCTTAAGCTTGTTTTAGTTACCTTGTACCTTGTCACACTGACAGTATCTTATCTCTTAAATACTTACTATCTATTCGGTAGAATAGGTGGTAGACTGGTGCCATTCCTGATTAATTTTTTGAAACTGCTTTCCTATTTAGTACAAACATGCAGCTGTTGGTCAAGAAGGAGATTCTCTCTTCCACCTGGGCTCCCTTTTTCTATTATTTCAAGACTCTCTTGCTCTGATAAACATGGGTTTTGGCAGCCAAAAATCCTAAACCCTTACAACCACTGTGAGATGGCGAGAGAGGAAGGCTGATGAGGGGGATACACCTGGTAAGATGTCCCATCATAAGACAACAGGAAGGCCATATGTAATCAATGAGATTGTTAAACTCAACCAGTGCACACACCTTGGGGATATTTTAACTGACAGAATGTAGTAAGATTGTGGTTGCTTGGCATTGGAAAGATTTGAAATCACATGTTACCAGTAGCATCCAAAGTGATACATCTTTAAAAAGTAAACCAGTTTAGCTCTATGGAATCAGCAGCAGCTCTCCTGGATTTCAACAGAGGTGCAGTTGTTCCTGATGGTCTGTGATCACATTTTCTTTGAAGCCGTTTTCATCACCATTGGTACATATTAATGAAAATAAGAGGAAACAGTGCCTGGCAATGTATCAAATGCTCTAAAATACTCTCTCGTTTAAAGAATTAGCGCGGAGAAGTAGATAATGTCCATTTTATAGAACCGTTTCCTGCTCAACATATTATCATGAGTACCAGTCCCTCTTTAGGAGAATTCTGCCCTTTGGGGATAAAGTCAATGCTAGAGTATACCTTCGCAGAAGCCCATGAGTCTCCCCCACCTCCCCTCGTCTTACCTCCAAACCAGGAAAAAGGCGATCAAAGTGGCGACCAGTGGTCTTTGGCATCCCCTGCTTGAATCCAGACACCCAGCCCTTCCTGACCCACAGGACACGGTTACATTATCTCCTTTAAAGTCAGGCTCCTCTTGCTAACTGTTAATCCCTGTTACACTTCAAGTACCCACGTAGGGTGTGCAGCGTTGCAGTGGACTCCTCGAGCTCCATGCGCGTCCAGGATCAAGTGGAATGTGATGGGAATACACTAGCTATTGCACCAGCTGAAAGGTAGCTGCCTTTGTTCAGACTTCACTTGCTGAAAGCTTGCCTTTTGTCTCAGCGTATTGGCCATTTTCCCTGGCATTTGTGTGATGGTCCAAGAGGTGACAGGCCGAATATCTTTTTGGTTCAGTTTTCACTTTTGACAGTTCAGTGCATGCTTCTGAGCCTAATATCTTTTTCATAGTATGTAAGAGGAGGGATCAGAGATCACTTTGTTACGTTACTTTTCTTCTTGTACTCCCATGCTTTCTTCTTACTTCCTTTCCTTTGAGCAGGTGCCACCACTCGTTATACAGTAGCACGATGTAACACCCGACAGACCGACGGTATAAGTCTTTGGTGGTTTATCATAGGAAAATTAACAGCTTCTATCTGATTTTGTTGGAAATCGTCTAAATTAAAAAAGGACTTTTTCAATGCTGTAGCTTCCACCTTAAACTGTTTATTGAACTCTTATTGTGTGCCAGACACTCTGCTAGGCATTTGACTCCTGTGACTCGTGTAATCCTCCCAACAGCCCTACAAAATGCAATTCGGGAGACCCAGTTCCATCCCTGGATCGGGAAGATTCCCTGGAGGAGGGCATGGCAACCCACTCCAGTATTTTTGCCTGGAGAATCCCATGGACAAGGAGCCTGGTGGGCTACAGTCAATGGGGTTGCAAAGAGTGGGACAAAACTGAGCACTAACGCTTTCACTTTCTTTCAACTCATGTAGTCCTAACAACAACCCTACAACATGTATGTGTGCGTGGGCTAAGTTGCTTCAGTCCAAACCAACTTTTAATGAATTATGTGTTAGAGGTTTGCGGTTCCAATCATTTGTCACCACTGCAAATGCTAATCAATAAGGACAGATAGGGAATAAGAAATAAATAGGGTTAAATGACTCCTTTTTTGAGGCCCAATTACTCCTAGTTGGCCTGGAGGGCCTCCCTAAGAGCTGAGGCTGAAGTAGAGCTTTCTCTGTTTATCCTTCTCCTCACTTAGTGATGACTAGCTGCCACTGGTAGGTGTTTGGCCTGGCTTACCGTTTGCAGGTGAAAAATCTGGAGTGGCTGGAAGAAGACATGCAAATGGCCAACAGGTGCATGAAAAAATACTCAGCATCACTGCTCATCAGGGAAATGGAAATCAAAGCCACAGTGAGCTGTCACCTCACACCTGTTAGAATGGCTGTCCTGAAGAAAGGCAAGAGGTGAGTGTCGGTGAGAATGTGGAGAAAAGGGGCCTCTTGTGCACTGTTGGTAGAATATGCACTGGTTCAGCCCTTATGGGAAACAACACTGAGGTTCCTCAAGAAGTTAAAAATGGAACTACTGTGTGATCTAGAAATCCCACTTCTGGGTGTGTATATACCCAAAGGAAATGAAAACAGGAGTTCAAAGAAATATGCGCACTCCCGTGTTTATTGCAACATTATTCCCAACAGCCAAGAGATGGCAACAGCGTACGTGCCCATCAGTGGATGAATGGATAGAGAAGAGGTAGTACACGTAGGTTATGCAGTGGGATGTTATTCAGCCATGAGAAGAAGGAAATCCTGCCATTTTCAGCGTGGATGGACCTTGAGAGCATTGTGCTAAAAAAGTCAGAGAAAGACAACTGGTGTATGCTGTCACATACATGTGGAAGGCAAAAAGGCTAACCTCATAAAAACAGAAAAATGGTGTTTTCCAGAGATTAAGGATGGGATAGGAGAGACGTTGCTGAAGGACACAAACTTGGAACTAGTAAATGAGTCCTGAGGAGCACAGTGAGTAAAGACAACACTGCTGTATTATTAACTAATTATCAAACTTGCTCACAGACTAGATCTTATTTATACCACAACAGAAGAAGTAATTACATTATAGAAGAGCTAACTGTACCTCACTGGCAATTATATCAAAAGATAAATTATCAAACCATGTTGTATTCCTTGACAGTGTTTCTATATCAGATGTATTTCAAATAAAAATAGTAAACTCAAAACACCTGAGCTTTCCAGAGGCAAGCACAGCCTATCATGCTCACCCATGAACAGTGGACATCGGGACTCGAGAACGGAGCATGGAAACAGGATGAATACAGATGTGTCTGAGCTGTCTGTCAACACTGTTAGGAAGCTTTGTTAATTCAGTGGAAATGGAGAAGGTGAGCTTTGCAAAAGTCACATATGATGGGATGCTAGGCTTCCAAAAGAGTTCTCAAATGGATCCCTTCGTTAAGTCAGCCTACTGCGCTGTTCCCTCTCTAGACCACTGATGACCTCCTCACCCCCGGGACACAGCCGAGAAATTAAGGAGCATTCATTCAGCCATGCATTCCCTTAACACTGTCACATGTGGGTCTCCAAAGAGAGACCAGTATAGCATGAAACAGCTAATAGCACTTCAGAAATAAATGATGGTTTCTCATCAGTGATGCTGAAAGGGAGACTGAAACTTCTATAGACAGACTTCCTTGACGGTCCAGTGGTTAACAATCCACTTGCCAATGCAGGGGACACGGATTCTATCCCTGGTCTGGGAAGATTCCACATTCCTTGGGGCAGCTAAGCCCATGCACAGCAACTGCTGAGCCCAAGCACTGCAACCACTGAAGCCCACATGTCACAATGAAGAGTCCCCGTCCCCCTACCCAGAGATCCCGCACAGCAGCAAGGACCAAGAGCAGCCAGCATTAAGAATACATATATATATTCTGTAGAGGAGTGTATATTTATAAAACACAAATACTTATGTCTAGACTGTATAAAGGTCTCTCAATAACAAAACAACCCAGTTTAAAAGTGAGCAATAACTATACACATACACCTCACCAAGAAGCTACAAAGAAGCCCTTGAAAAGCTGCTCAACATTGTTGGTCATTCAGTTCAGTTCAGTCTTTCAGTCATATCCGACTGTTTGTGACCCCGTAAATCGCAGCATGCCAGGCCTCCCTGTCCATCACCAGCTCCCGGAGTTCACTCAGACTCAAGTCACGTCCATCAAGTCAGTGATGCCATCCAGCCATCTCTTCAGCTGGGGTCCAGCCCCGGTGGATCCAGGGAATTCGAAGGGTGGATGGCGTTGGCGTGAAAAAAACATTTATTGATTGATATAAGATTAGATTAAGAAACAATAGTGTAGTAGAATTAAGTGGAGGAAGAGGGCTGAATAACTTGGATTACGCGGAAGGCCAATAAAATCCCAGACAAGGAATTTGCACCATCTACGTTGGGCCACCGGCGCTCGCTTGAATATCTAAGGGTGCCTCACCTTAGGCTCCCTTTCGCACTGGTCTTAACAGCCAGGGCAAGTAAGTAGACTTGGCGAGCCTCTGTGCCCCAGATGGGAATTCAGCCTGAAGTTAAAGTAAAGAGGAAAAAGAGAGACACGGGGGAAACCGGTCCAGCGACTGGCTCCGGCCCCTATTGTTCAGAAGGCCTTTTATACTTTTGATAAAACATGGGGATCAATGGGTAACACAAAGTTGTGCAGCGTTAGCAGTCCAGACTCATCAAAACCAGGCTTCTCTCTCTGCATACCTAATTGTACACACAAGTCTTAGGTGATTTACATCATCTTCTGGCTAAGAAGGGCCAATTAGCATTTTACAACCTTTTTTCTGATAAGGGTTTGTTAACTAGAAGACTTATTTGTGTTGATCTTCCCAAGGTCTGGTGCCACTCTTAGAAAGCACTAAATAAAGTTACATTCTTACATAGCAAGGATACAGCAACTTATAACAAGTAGAGGGAGTACAGTGATTTACAACAAAAGAGAAGCAATTAACTCAAAAGTCTAGTGTTGCTAACATCAAAACTACTATATCTTTTTCTACATCCTGCTTACATTGAGTAACATCCTTCCAGGTGCCTAAAAGATGAACAATATGGAGGTCTGGCAGCAATCCTTGAGTCAACAGTGAAAACCCGTCACCAATATGATTTTTAACTCTTTAGAAAAGGCTCTGTGTCTTTAAGATGCTTTCAAGCTTTGTGCCTCTAGCAGTTGGGGAGCTGTAAGCAATTCACAGGCTGTAAGAAGTCTGGGGAACCTGTTAGGCAAGCTAGAGAGCTATCAGAGGGGGTTTAACTGAAACATCCGTTTCAAATGCAGAAGGATAAAGCCCTGATTTGACTTTCCAGAGAATATCAGAAGAGTGGAAAAGCAGGCAGATTCTTATTTTTTGGGGGGTGGATGCTCAGGAAATTGCAGGGGGAAAACCTGAGGTCTGATTAGCCTTGCCATCAGAGCTCTTGCCACATGACCTTGTCACGGGTGGAATTCCTCACGCTGGCTCCCGGCACTCATCCTCTGTCGTCCCCTTCTCCTCCTGCCCCCAATCCCTCCCAGCATCAGGGTCTTTTCCAGTGAGTCAACTCTTCGCATGAGGTGGTCAAAGTATTGAAGTTTCAGGTTTAGCATCAGTCCTTCCCAAGAAATCCCAGAGCTGATCTTCAGAATGGACTGGTTGGATCTCTTTGCAGTCCAGCGGACTCTCAAGAGTCTTCTCCAACACCACAGTTCAAAAGCATCAATTCTTTGGTGCTCAGCTTTCTTTATAGTCCAACTCTCACATCCATACGTGACCACTGGAAAAACCATAGCCTTGACTAGACCGACCTTTGTTGGCAAAGTAATAGCTCTGCTTTTTAATATGCTGTCTAGGTTGGTCATAACTTTTCTTCCAAGGAGTAAGTGTCTATTAATATCATGGCTGCAATCACCATCTGTGGTGATTTTGGAGCCCAAAAAAATAAAGTCTGACACTGTTTCCACTGTTCCCCTTCTATTTCCCATGAAGTGATGGGATGATGGGACCGGATGCCATGATCTTCATTTTCTGAATGTTGAGCTTTAAGCCAACCTTTTCACTCCTCTCTCACTTTCATCAAGAGGCTCTTTAGTTCTTCTCTTTCTGCCATAAGGTTGGTGTCACCTGCATATCTGAGGTTGTTGATATTTCTCCTGGCAATCTTGATTCAAGCTGTGCTGCTTCCATCCCAGTGTTTTTCATGATGTAGTCTGCATATAAGTTAAATAAGTGGGGTGACAATAAACAGCCTTGACATACTCCTTTTCCTATTTGGAGCCAGTCTGTTGTTCCATGTCCAGTTCTAACTGTTGCTTCCTGACCTGCATACAGATTTCTCAAGAGGCAGGTCAGATGGTCTGGTTTTCCTATCTCTTTCAGAATTTTCCACACTTTATTGTGATCCACACAGTCAAAGGCTTTGGCATAGTCAAGGGAAATGCAAATTAAAACCACCACAAAATAATGTTACACACCTACCGAGACGGCTAAAATTCTGGAGACCTGACAGTACCAAGTACTGACGTGCACAGCACCTGGCATTCTCACATGAGAATCCCTCATGGGAACACAGAATTATATAGGTATGCTGAAAAACAGTATGGCATTTTTTTGGTCAAGTTAATCATACCACCGTATAAGCCGGCAATCTCACTCCTAAGTATTTGCCCAGGAAAAATTAATATGTGCATACAAAACGCCCGTACACAAATGTTTAAACAGATTTGATCCTAATTGCCAAAAACTGGAAACCACCCAAATGTCCACCAGCTGGTGACTAGGTAAACTGTAGTGTAGACAGTGGATGAATACAGCTCACTCAGCCATGAAAGTGAAGGACTGAGTGATACAGCCATTTGGGTGAATCGCGGATCCCTTGTGCCAAGTGAAAGAAGCAGGACTTGGTAGGGGGGTCATGTACTATATACTTCTAACTGGAAGTATTCCAAACAGTATATTCTGGAAACAGGAAAACTAGGGGGATAAAAATGGGCCAGTATTGGCCTGGCGTTGAGGGTACATGAGGTTTACTACAAAGAGGCACAAGAGAACTTTTGCAGTCATGGAAATTATGATCATGGTGGTGGTTACATGACTGTCTGTTAAAACAATCTGCACATTTAAAAGGGTGGATTTTACTGCATATAAAATATCCCTCACTACACCTGGTTTTGGGAAATTAAGCAGGATGAAAACTGGGAAAAATAGCTGTCAACAAGGAAAGGTTAAACTTTGACTCAGCTGTATTTTGGAGTGTCTGCAACAGTTAAACATTGAGGCACATGAATGCACTGCCCTGGAGATAGCCCAGTGCTCTTGAAAAAGCGAGGTTCACAACAGTCTTCATATAAGGTCCATTTCTACTAAAAACGGAGCAAAATATGTATTTCTGCATGAGCACACATATAAACAAGCCAGAAAGCGCACGAAACTCTTAACAGGGCAACCTCTAGGGAGGAGGGCAAGGGGGAGTCTCTCCACGTGCATGCAGTCAGACCTGTCTTCTCAGTGTTCATTGTACTGCACCCTTGCTTATGAGGAACTTGAGCACCCGCAGATTTGGTGTCAGAGGAGGTTCCTGGAACCATCCCAGTACTGAGGGATGGCTTTCTATCATGAGAGGGGTGGCATTTTTATAGTGAGAGTATATAATGAGAATTTGAATGTGTGTGTGTATATATATATGCTCGTGCTCAGTCATATCCAGCTCTATGTGACCCCATGGACTGTAGCCCACTAGGCTCCTCTGTCCAAGGAATTTTCAAGGTAAGAATACTGGAGTGGGTTGCCATTCCCTACTCCGGGGGATCTTCCCGACCCAGGGATCAATCCCATGTCTCCTGCCTCTCCTGTGGCGTTAGTTGGTTTCTTTACCGCTGCGCCCCCCTGGAAATTCCTTGCTACACTGCATATATTTTAAAAGAAGAGCATACCTTTTATGAAATAAAAGATACTCCATTTGTACCCCATTGGGTATAGGGGTTAGAGAATACCTCAAGTCTCCACGTCAAGGAAGAACCTTTCCCTCGAGGACTAAATGTGGGAGAGAGCCTGGACCTCATCAGACTTTTACTGAATGTCACTTGTTGCGTCCTAGGTGCCACCCGAGCAGCTGCAATGGGGGAGCCAAGTGAGGCTTCAACCCCATCCTGCACTGCAAGCCCCAGGTATCTGTGGATCACTTCTGTCAGGGAGGGACCTGAGAATTAGCACAGTACCATTTAGAGTGTTGGGGAGAGGCATGCTCTATTGCCTTCACCAGTTCTAGGATTAACAGAGGTCAGTTCCATCCCCAAAAGGGAAGAAAGTGCCCATGGGCTTTCCCAGGCAAGAGTATTGGGGCGGTCTGCCACTTCCTACTCCAGGGGATTGTCCTGACCCAGGAATTAAACCCACGTCTCCTGCATCGGCAGGCAAATTCTTTACCACTGAGCCACCTGGGAAGCCCGTACGCCCCCAGTATATTGGGAAGATGAGTGTCACTGAACAAATAAACCTATGTCTTTAATTTGCTGAATGTATGAGAAAGCAACTTTGAATGATCACTTCCTACCATAGTAGGGGAGCTAAGAGATCTGCTGTTTGGAAAACAGAGCGAACCAAGGTAGATTCTCAACTGTGTCTCCATGGGACAGTGGAAAAGCTGAGGTTAGAGTTCGAGGCAGCTTGAGCTGAAGCTCAAGCTAATGTCAGCCCCACAATGTCCACTTTCTCGTGCCTCACACCTCGGAGTGAGGAGCCCGATCCCTGCATTGAGCCCAGGGTCTGAGAGGAGATCAAGGGACTCCTCCCGTGCTGGGCGAGCCAGGCTTGCCATGAACACAGGCCAATGGACGTGTTCAGATTCAGTTTCTGGAGGTTGTGAGCCCTTATTACTCACCAAGCTGTGTATCTTCTTAGAAAATGAAACTCTTAAGTCACCCTCAGACAGCACTGCCAAGGGAAACCTCAACAGCATGTCAGCCAGCTCCAAGATTGCATCCTGTTAACCACCTACACACAGATTTGTCCAAAGCCCACAGACCTTTGCCTGCAAGCCTGGTATGTTGAAATGGGAACACCTCTGTGTATGGATGTGTCGAGTCAAATGCCATTGCAGGCAGAAACCCAGTAATCAGCTGGGAAAGGACACGAAAGAACAACACTTTTCTGTTGGGCCCAACTAGTTTCATGATTTCCTCATGAAAAAAAATTGAGTGTGTCAGTCAAGGCTAGGGCATCACGTATGTTAGAAATGAACTAGGAGAGGCCAGGAAGTCAGAACCAGAGTGCACATTCTCCGTCACATCTGATTATTTATTCTTGCCAGGTGTTTTCAGGTGGTCATCACTAGTGTTCTGGGATGGAGAAACATGGTTTACGGGACGTGGCTGCATGGAGACTTCTCAGTGGAAGTGGGTGTATGCACTTGGTGAGAAGTTGGTCAAGTTGGTCTCCGAAGTCCCTTCTGGCTTTAGGACTCGTGTTTCTAAACCATGGGCCTGGCCGAGCTGGCCTGTCAGTCTCACCTGTCATGAGACTGGAGAGGGGTTTACCATTTTCACTCAAAGCTTCTACCCATAGCACAGACCAGCTACAACACGCATGCTGAGTTGTACACATTGCCATCCTGCTGTGAACAGATGGCAAGGCTCTAGACAGGTGTATGTGTTCCAGGAAAAGACCACTCACTACCTGGCTTTGCAGCATCACCGGCCCCCTGGCTGTGGGCCCGCCTGCCTCTGCACATCCTGCCTGCTCCGGGAAAGACTCCTCCATCCCCCAGCCCTCACTGAACTCCGCCCTACCTCGTGCTCTTGGGTTGTAAGAGGGAGAAGTCCACTCGAGTTGGCTCAGAGGAAGCAAGAACAGCCCTCAGCAGGGGTAGGTGGGCCAGGCCCTTCTTCCCTCCATCTTGGGCCACGAGGTCTCTGCCTTCAGTCTGCCTGCCTCCTGAGGTCTGTGGGCTGCCCTGGCCCCAGAGGTCCGTGTCCCCGCAGAAGTACTGCTTGCACTTTGCTTTATCCTCCGCTCCGGCCTCACTTTTCCACTACCTTTCAGCTCAGCTTCTCACAGCTGACTGACTGAACTCTGGGTCCCCTCTGCAGATGTCCTACAGAAGTCTGATTGCTGCCCTCTTACTCTCATCTGACCAGTAGAGGGAAGCATGTGTGTCCACAGAGCCCCCTCCAGTGCAGGGACAGGGGGCTTCCCAAGGAAGCAGTTCCGCTAGCTGAGCATCTGCGAAAGGTGCCTTCTGCAGAGCACTCGGGAACCCTGGGTCCCTGCTTCAGGGCGTTCCTCTCTGTGGAGGAGGGTCTGTGCCTGGAGTCCCAGCTGAAGAGAGAGCACTGGGGACCATCTACCAGTGAGCCTCAGGTAATAGTGGAAACTCTGAGGAAAGCACTTTACAGTTTTAAAATTCCTGTGACTCCCATGTAAAGACAAAAGAACAGATACTGCTAAACCGATGGAAGAGAAGGTGACGTGCTTACATGAAGATCCAGCTAATAAAGGACCATTTCACTCGCACTATCAGCAACAATTTTAAAGTATTTGAATCCTAGTTCTGAGAAGGTTAAGGTGATACTTGTGTTCACACAAGGTCAGTTTTCATGCCAATCCCAAAGAAGGGCAATACCAAAGAATGTTCAAACTACTGTATCAGTTCAGTTCAGTTCAGTCGCTCAGTCGTGTCCAATTCTTTGCGACCCCATGAATCACAGCACGCCAGGCCTCCCTGTCCATCACTAACCCCCTGAGTTCACTCAGATTAATGTCCATCGAGTCCGTGATGCCATCCAGCCATCTCATCCTCTGTCGTCCCCTTCTCCTCCTGCCCCCAATCCCTCCCAGCATCAGAGTCTTTTCCAATGAGTCAACTCTTCGCATGAGGTGGCCAGAGTACTGGAGTTTCAGCTTTAGCATCATTCCTTCCAAAGAAATCCCAGGGATGATCTCCTTCAGAATGGACTGGTTGGATCTCTTTGCAGTCCAAGGGACTCTCAAGAGTCTTCTCCAACACCACAGTTCAAAAGCATCAATTCTTCGGCGCTCAGCTTTCTTCACAGTCCAACTCTCACCTCCATACATGACCACAGGAAAAACCATAGCCTTGACTAGACTGACCTTTGTTGGCAAAGTAATGTCTCTGCTTCTCAATATGCTATCTAGGTTGGTCATAACTTTCCTTCCAAGGAGTAAGCGTCTTTTAATTTCATGGCTGCAGTCACCATCTGTAGTGATTTTGGAGCCCAAAAAAATAAAGTCTGACACTGTTTCCACTGTTTCCCTGTCTATTTCCCATGAAGTGATGGGACTAGATGCCATGATCTTAGTTTTCTGAATGTTGAGTTTTAAGCCAACTTTTTCACTCTCCACTTTCACTTTCAAGAGGCTTTTTAGTTCCTCTTCACTTTCTGCCATAAGGGTGGTATCATCTGCATATCTGAGGTTATTGATATTTCTCCCGGCAATCTTGATTCCAGCTTGTGCTTCTTCCAGCCCAGCGTTTCTCATGATGTAACCTGCATAGAAGTTAAATAATCAGGGTGACAATATACAGCCTTGACGTACTCCTTTTCCTATTTGGAACCAGTCTGTTGTTCATGTCCAGTTCTAACTGTTGCTTCCTGACCTGCATACAGATTTCTCAAGAGGCAGGTCAGGTAGTCTGGTATTCCCATCTCTTTCAGAATTTTCCACACTTTATTGTGATCCACACAGTCAAAGGCTTTGGCATAGTCAATAAAGCAGAAATAGATGTTTTTCTGGAACTCTCTTGCTTTTTCAATGATCCAGCGGATGTTGGCAGTTTGATCTCTGGTTCCTCTGCCTTTTCTAAAACCAGCTTGAACATCTGGAAGTTCACAGTTCACGTATTGCTGAAGCCAGGCTTGGAGAATTTTGAGCGTTACTTTACTAACGTGTGAGATGAGTGCAATTGGGCGGTAGTTTGAGCATTCTTTAGTTGCACTCATTTTACTTGCTAGCAAGATTATGCTCAAAATCCTTCAAGCTAGGCTTCAATAGTGCATGGACCGAGAACTTCCAGGTGTACAAACTGGGTTTATAAAAGGCCGAGGAACCAGAGATCAAATTGCCAACATCTGTTGAAGAAGGCAAGGGATTCTAAAAAAGCATCTGCTTCATTGACTACACTAAAGCCTTTGATCGTGTGGATCACAGCAAACCATGGAAAATTCTTCAAGAGATAGGAATACCACACCACCTGACCTGCCTCCTGAAAAACCTGTATGCAGGTCAAGAAGCAGCAGTCACAGCTGGACATGGCATGACAGACAGGTTCAAAATTGGGAAAGGAGTATGACGAGGCTGTATGTTGTCACCCTGCTTATATAGTTTATATGCAGAGTATATTGCGTGAAGTGCTGGGCCGGGTGAATCACAAGCTGGAATCAAAGTTTCCAGGAGAAATACCAACAACCTCAGATATTGAAATGATACCACTCTAGTGGCAGAAAGTAAAAAGGAACTAAAGAGCCTCTTGATGAGGCTGAAAGAGGAGAGTGAAAAAGCTGGCTTAAAATTCAGCATTCAGAAAACTAAGATCATGGCATCCAGTCCCATCACTTCATGGCAAGTAGATGGGAAAACAGTGGAAACAGTCAGAGACTTTCTTTCCTTGGGCTCCAAAATCACTGTGAATGGTAACTGACTGCTGCCATGAAATTAAAAGACGCTTGCTCCTTGAAAGAAAAGCTGTGATAAACTTAGACAGCATATTAAAAAGCAGAGACATCACTTAGCCGACAAAAGTCTGTATAGTTAAAAGTATAGTTTCGCCAGTAGTCATGTGCGGATGTGAGAATTGGACCATAAAAAGGCTGAACACCGAAGAACTGATACTTTTGAACTGTGGTGCTGGAGAAGACTTGAGAGACCCTCAGACTGCAAGGAGATCAAAACAGTCAATCCTAAAGGAAATCAACCCTGAATATTCATTGGAAGGACTGATGCTGAAGCTGGAGCTACAGTACTTTGGCCACCTGATGGGAAGAGCTGACTCATTGGAAACAACCCTGATGCTGGGAAAGACTGAAGGCAGGAGGAGAAGGGGATGACAGAGGGTGAGATGGTTGGATGGCATCACTGACTCGATGGGCATGGGTTTGAGCAAGCTCTGGGAAATAGTGGAGGACAGAGTATCCTGGCATGCTGTCATCCAGGAAGTCTCAAAGAGTCAGACACGGCTTAGGGACTGAACAAGTGTGCGCTGAAAAGCGCTTTGAACATCTCAGTGTAATAGCTGTTTCTGTCCCCATTCTACAGACACAGAAACTGAGGTGAACCGTCCCCAGCCCCATGGCCTCTCCAGCCCTCGATTCTCAAACCCACCTAGTCATTGTAGCAGTCTGAGTACAGGCTGGAAAAGTCCGGACACAGAGCGTTTCAGAAGGGAGTGAGTTTATTAAGGACAGAGAGCAGGGACAGTGAATGCGCTGCAAATGCGGTGGATCGACCTCCTGGCCAGGGAGAGTCATGGGACGCTGTTAGGACAGCAGGCCAGCTCAAGGGAGAGCTGACGCCTTTCATGGGCTAGTAGCCGATTTTTATAGCTTCAAGACAAGTTCCTATTAGAGGGTGGCATTGGTTAGGGCACTGTAGGGTGAGTACCGAGAGGGGCATTTTTACCTGATTTGGGGTCAGGAACCTTGCTAGTGATGATCAAGGGGCTTTTGGCAATGGTTACAAAGGGGCTCAGTCAGTTTCAGAGGTGACCTTGGTTCTGGGCTCCGTGTCTGTGGCCTTGGTTCAAGTCCTCACACCTGTGACCTTGGGCTGGGACTCCATAGTCCTCAGAATCATTGGGGATGGGGATGACGTGCCAGGTGCAGACTGCCGGGGGCTACCGGAGAACTGAGACAGACGCCTTGCAATGGGGCTATTGCTTCTTATTTTAATGAAGTTCCACAGTTCCTTCTAATGATCAGCCAGATCTGGAAACAGTTGCAGTCATCAAGGTTTTCAACCCAAAAACAAATAAGGGTGGTTGTGCTCTCCTGGCCATGGAGGGCTTGAAGAGAAGTTTCCAGCTTTCCTGAGAGACCGCAGTGGCATCTGCTCTATAGGCATCACAACCCCCACAACCTACCCTGAGGACCAGAGGATGAGGCCACACTGACCAGAAGCCGCCTATGCTCGCCTGAGGCCCCAAGATGAGAATACCACCTCCCAACCAGGGCACAAGGGTTACGTGAGAGCTTATACTGCTTGTGGTTCAGTGTCTGCCCTGTAATATATGCTCAAAAATGCTTACTATTGAATCTCTGGTGACGCAGATGGTAAAGAACCTGCCTGCAGTGCAGGAGACCCGGGTTCATACCCTGGGTTCGAAAGATCTCCTGGAAATACAAGGCAACCCGCTCCAGTCTCCTTGCCTGGGAAATTCCATGGACAGAGGAGTCTGGTGGGCTAAAGTCCATGGGGTCTCAAAGAGTCGGGCATGGCTGAGTGACTAACTCTTTCACACTTCTTGTTTCCAGAGATAGTGTCACTAAATGATAAAGGTAGCCTGCACTTGGCAGCTTTCATTTCTAGCCATTCCACAGGAAATGGCCAAAACCATGAACAGGGATGAAAAGCAGAAGACCTAGGGTATCCTATATTGGATCATGGCAATTGCTTTTATCAAACAGGCAGAAGAGTCACTCCAGTTTGAGGTAAAACAAAGGGAAATATTGACTGGCCCTCAAGCCTTGCACACTGGTGTGGAACCCTGTGGGTGCAGGTACCCCAACCCCCACTCTCTCCAGCAGGGCCTCCGGAGTGGGCGAGTCGGTCCCCCAGTGCATGTCAGTTTTCCTATCAGGTCCCTCCCGGGGGTGAGGTAAACAGTGCGGGCAGGAAATGCTTGTCTCCCCGTTGCCCAGGGGGCATAACCTTATCCTCCACACACCATTCATGTGGGAGTTTAGGTCCTTCAGCTCCTTCAGTGTCTGCTCCGACTTCCTTCCTCCTGACGCATGTATCTTGGAGATGTGAGCACTAAGAAAAGATGGAGCAGACGCCTCTTCTTGGTCACTCCTTGGAAGGCAGGCACTTTCAGTCATACCCTTAAGTCCTAGACGCCTTGGGGTCCACAGTGGTGAAGAACGGAAGGGGTGTGATGCTCAGAGTTCTCACTGGGTTGGTGCCGTAGATGGCACTCAGGACACACAAAGAGAGGCGGGCACCTCTGAGCTGGGCAGTCCCTCACCTCGGTGGGTAGCAAGGAGCCTGGACACGTGTTTGTTTTGGTGCAACAGCTGGCTTCTCACACCCTGAACAAGTTTCATATGAGAACATTATCCCGGATGAGGTTTATGACATAAACCTTAGCTGGAAAAGTTACTCGCCGCCTTCCATCTTCACCATGAACTGAGTGCACAGCTCTGTTATTTATCCAAGCAGAGACTGCACACCTACACAATCCACTTTGGGTTTGGAGAGGGCGGTTATGCTCATGAGGACTAACTTGCCAAATCAATCTAAATCAGGTTGAATAGCAAAGCCAGCAAGCAGGCTGAAAACACACAGACTGACCTCAGAGCTCAAATGGTGGGAAAGAGTGGGATCCAGTTGAGAGCCAGCGGCAGGGTCAGCCCAGGGTAAAGCATCCATCCAGGGAACCTGCCGAAGGCAGTCTGCAAGCCCCATCACTCAGGCCTGCAGGAGCTTCCACCAGTTTTCCTGGCACCTGGCACCATCCCCTCACTTGGCTGCAGAGAGACGTGATAATGGGGGCAGAAATAGCTCCTTCCTCTCGAGTGGGGAAGGAGAGAGGAAGGGGGAGGGGGTGTGCTGGCTGAGAAGTTAGCGATTTCCTGAAGGCTTGGACTAAACCTGTGTAAAAGGAAGTCTGTGTGTGTGCACAGTTGCTCAGTCATGTCCGACTCCTGGCGAGCCTTTGGCTCCTCTGTCCATGGGATTTTTCAGGCAAGAATACCGGAGTGGGTTGCCCTTTTCCTCTTCCAGAGGATCATCCCAACCCAAGGATCGAACCCACGTCTCCTGTGTCTTCTGCATGCTGGGGTCTCGCATTTTGCCCATTTGGTTCAGGACCCATTGTCCAGAATTTGAAAGAAATTAGAAGGATATAAATCAGACTGTGGAAGTATTCACACTGATGATTAATGAGAGCATGGCTTCTAATTGCACTGCTGCAGTTGATCAGGTATAGGCAATGTGAACCACACCCATCCTCAGAAAATGTGTGAGGTCACTTCCTGTACAGATGAGAAGGGGGTTGGAGAAAAGAGAGAAGAGGTTCTGGGGCAGAAACTCTGGCTCAAATTGCAGCTGTTTGGAACCGGTCTCTCTCTTGCATTTCTCCCTTATAAAGGGTGGGGTGTCCCTGGTGGCTCAGAGGGTAAAGAATCTGCCTGCAATGCAGTAAACCTGGGTTTGATCCCCAGCTTGGGAACCTGGGTTCCCAGGAGAAGGGAATGGCAACCTACTCTACTGTTCTTGCCTAGAGAATTCCATGGACAGAGGAGCCTAGTGGGCTACCGTCCATGGGGTCACAAAGAGTGACAAACACTTTCACTTTCTTACAAAGGGTGCAGCATGGTGCCTACCTTACCTTGCTTCCTGTAAGGGCGAACACTGTAGTCTGTCAAAGAATATCCATATGTTAATTATTTTTATTAGTGTGGGCCGTTTGCGTTACACATGACAGAAAGTCAAACTGGCTAACGCAAAAAAATAGTAGGCATCGGCCCCATGGGCTCAAATATAAAGGATGGAAAAGCAGCGGTGTAATGTAGTTTATAGGCCCATTTTTTTCTCTCTTTCCTTTTTGGCTGCACCTCGTGGCATGCAGGACCTTAGTTCCCCGACATGGGGTTGAACCCGTGCTCCCTTCAGTGGAAGCGCAGAGTGCTAACCACGAGACCCCCAGGGAGGTCCCTATAGGCCTGTTTCCTGAATACTCATTCCATGATGCTATAATTTATTGGAGGCTTATTAGTAAGGAACTCACCTGGCGTTCTCCAGATGACTGCATTCTGATAGTACAAGTACTGAGCTTACAGAACCTGGTGGTTCTGTACAGGCTGGCGGTCAGCATGTCCCCTGGGTCTCCTTTCTCAAATCTCCATGCTTTTACAGCCCTGGCCTCCTGCTCCCCAGCATCACTCTGTGGGCAAACATGCTCAAGAGGACTCAGGAGAATTCCTGTTGCTGCATTGAATTGCCTTCTTCAAGAAGTGGAGTAACAAGTTCCAGGGAGACGTGAGAATTGTGAAGCAGTAGCAGTGCTAAAACTCCTAGGCCCAGGGGAAGAATTTGTGTGAACATGACTTCAGAAGAAGCTCAGACTGCCTGGCCTGGTGGGTCAGTGGCAGAGAAGGTGGAGGAAGGAGACCCCCAGGAGGGAGACCCCCCAGGCTGCCCAGCAAGAAGCCATAGGCAGATCGCTCCTCCTTCCAGGCTGGCACTTGGAGTCAGTGTCGGGCCCTTGTCTGGCACACTGTTTGGCACACGTGAGACATTTCGTAAGTACTTGTTAAATGAGTAAACTGATGAAGTTGAGAATTAAGATGGAAATGGACAAGAAGAGTAGAACAGAGAGGTTCTGAAGAAAGAAAACCAGAATTAGTAACCTATATGGAGGATGAGCAAATTAAAAAGCAGAGATATTACTTTGCCAACAAAGGTCCATCTAGTCAAGCCTATGGTTTTTCCAGTGGTCATGTATGGATGTGAGAGTTGGACTATAAAGAAAGCTGAGTGCCAAAGAATTGATGCTTTTGAACTGTGGTGTTGGAGAAGACTCTTGAGAGTCCCTTGGACTGCAAGGAGATCCAACCAGTCCATCCTAAAGGAGATCAGTCCTGGGTGTTCACTGGAAGGACTGATGTTGAAACTGAAGCTCCAGTCCTTTGGCCCTGATGCAGAGAACTGACTCATTGGAAAGGACCCTGATGCTGGGAAAGATTGAAGGCGGGAGGAGAAGGGGACGACAGAGGATGAGATGGTTGGATGGCATCACCGACTCAATGGACGTGAGGCGGGAGTTGGTGATGGACAGGGGGGCCTGGCGAGCTGTGGTCCGTGGGGTCGCAAAGAGTTGCACATGACTGAGCAACTGAACTGAGCTGATGGAAGATGAGGGAGAAGAAAGATCCAAAACGAAATGACAATTTGGGTATTTTTATTTGTTTACCGAGGATTGGTAGGGAAACGGCTTCCCAGGTGGCACTGGTGGTAAAGAACCCATCTACCTATGCTGGAGACATAAGAGACACGGGTTCGATCCCTGGGTTGGGAAGATCCCCTGGAGGAGGGCATGGCAACCCACTCCAGTATTCTTGCCTGGAGAATGCCATGGACAGAGGAGCCTCGTGGACTACAGTCCATGGGGTCAGAAAGAGTGGACACGATCCGAGGCGGCTGAGCATGCGCAGCAGAGAAAAGCATTGGCAATTCCCATTTGGACATGCAGATTCCGAAATGCAGTCAGGGCACCCAAGTTGAAGATGTGGTCCTGAAGGCTGGGGGTCTGCAAGCAGCAGTCAGTGACACGGAGGTGACAGTTGCTGTAAGTGGGGGAGATGAGCAGAGAGAGATGGGAAGAGTTCGGCAGGAAACCGACGTCATCAGACAGATGGTGGGGTTTGATGATGGTGATGGTGATGATGTTTTCATGGAGAGATGTGGGAAGCCTGGGCCAGATGGAAAGGGAGGGGAAGAATTCCCTCATGCCCTTAAGAAATAGCCCCTTGCTTCATGCCACGTCCCAAGCTGTGCCCAGATCCACATAACCCACTTCTGCTCCAGAGTATTCCTGATGGGTTTCTGGGAAGGACAAACCCTTGTCTTCCTTAATTTGACTTGAGGGACTGAGGCTGCTGCGTGTCCTGGGTGAGAGGGTATTGGGATCCTTGGGTTGGTAAAAACGTAAAAGTCCAGTTTCAGTATTGTCCCGGTGCCCAGCGGTTCTGTGGAAGGTTAATTCTTCCTTCTGCTGGAAGAGACCGAGTCCCTCCAAAGGGTCTCAGCCGCCTGCCCGCCAGTCCCTGACCCAAAGGGATCCAGGCATCCGTGAGCAGCCGCAAGCTGTGATCTGGCAAAAGGCGCTCCTCTCTCCCTTCAGCGCCCTTCCTGGTCCCTGTGTCCAGGTCATCGGTGCTTTCTCCTTCAGTGTCTGCCCCTAGCTTCTGCTTCTCACCCGGCCCAGTGTCCTTCCCCCAAAACCCAGCTCCTCCCCACCACATCATGGGAGTCCCTGCGCTCAGCCGCCGGGAGATACCTCCTGCTCAGAACCCCTCTGATTGGAAGTTACTGGGAATATTTTGTTCCACTTTTAAATTGATTTCTCACCCCTGCCAGTTAGGAATGCATGACCCAGGAGAGGCAAGACAGGGATAGGGGATTAAGAGGAACAAACGACTATGTATAAAATAAGCTACAAGGATATAGTGTAGAGCACGGGGAATATAGCCAATATTTTAGGTGCAGTATAATCTATAAAAATATTGAATCAGTGTGCTACGCACTTGAAACTATTTTAAGTCTTGTGAGTCAACTATAATTAAAGAAAGCATGTCCCTCGTAGAAAGTTGAGAAAGTACAGAAACAGGTAAAAGAGGCAGAAAAAAAGACTGTCTATGAAATAAATTGTTGTTGTTGCTTAGCCTGTAAGTCGAGTTCCACTCTTTGGGACCCCATGGACTATAGCCCACCAGACTCCTCTGTCCAAGGGATATCCCAGGCAAGAATACTGGAGTGGGTTGCCATTTCCTCCTTCAGGAGATCTTCTCCACCCAGGGACTGAAGCCACATCCCCTGCGCTGCAAGGTAGATTCTTGACCACTGAGGCACCAGGGAAGCCCCATCGGCCAGTTCTTCTTGGCTCACCCCCCAGCCCTTCCTGGCCTTTTCTTGCTTTTCCTCTCTGACCTTTAACCTGGCCTGCTTGCTTCCCTGACTTTCCTTCATGCAGAGAAATTGATGACAAAAGTGAGAGGCCTCAAGAGGTTTATTTTACTTTTTTTCAAATGTACTTACAAAAGTATACTTTGCAGTGTGTATGTATACATATATTATATGTATACTTATATACACAAATAGACTCATAGCCGTTCCAGTACTCTTACCTGGAAAATCCCATGGATGGAGGAGCCTGGTAGGCTGCAGTTCATGGGGTCACTAAGAGTCGGACACGACTGAGCGACTTCACTTTCACTTTCCACTTTCATGCATTGGAGAAGGAAATGGCAACCCACTCCAGTATTCTTGCCTAGAGAATCCCAGGGATGGGGGAGCCTGGTGGGCTGCTGTCTATGGGGTCGCACAGAGTCGGACATGACTGAAGCGACTTAGCAGCAGCAGCAGACTCATAGCATACATAGTCTTCTGCAAGTTGCCTTTTTTTTAACTTAATATCCAGTGGGCATCTTTCCATATTGGCTTCTAAAGCTCAGCCTCCTTTTCACAGCCTCATAGGATTTATAGGGATGTATTTATAAGCCTCATAGGATTTATGATAAGTTATTTAAATATTTTGCCTTTTTAGGTGTTCCCAGGCTTATGTTTCATTTCTTTTAATATTTTATGGATTGATTTATTTGGCTGTGTCATGTCTTACCTGCAGCACAAGGTATCTTCACTGCATTTGGGTTTCTGCTTTGCTGTATAAACCGTTCTTCACTGAACATCCTAGCCCACGGATCCTTGTGTTACGTGACCAGACCTCTTTTAGGAGGCACCATCCCTGAATAAGAGACTAGCGTCTTTAGGAGGAGGGCTTCTCAGTTGGTGCTAGTGGTAAGGAATCCACCTACCAGTGGAAACTCAGATTCGATGCCTGAGTTGGGGAGAAGGAAATGGCAACCTACTCCAGTATTCTTGCATGGAAAATTCCAGGGACAGAAGAGCCTGGAAGGTTACAGTTCATGGGGTTGCAAAGAGTCGAACACGACTTAGCAACTGAACAACCGTTGACATCAAGCCGCTATGTGTGTGTGTTGCTAAGAGATCAGCTAGCATAGAGGACTTACAGGGAAAGCAAGAAGTCCCTAGACCGTCCCCACCGCCTCCTTCTCAGTCTCTTTTTATCTAGACCATGACTTCTACAGCTTTTCGTTTTCCTAGAATTTAAAATTGCCGTTTGTTCTCCTCCCTGCCTTCACCCTCAAGTGTTTTCCAGCTTTCAGTCATGCTAATAATTCCGTAGAGTTCCGCTTTCCCATCTGGAACCATCAGTCATCTTTCCCCAAACTAGATTATCCTGCTGCCCCCCTGGGAGTTCTCATCACTTTTTGTTGTTTTCATCCTCAAGCAGCTTGCTAACAAAGGATATAAAGGAAGTAACTGTTCTCAGTCTGAAATATCTGAAAATGCCTTTACTCTCCCTCCTGCTTCATTGGCCATCCGGCTGGGGATAGAAGTCCAGGTTGAAGTCATTTTCTTCAGAAACAGTAACACATTGAGGCATTTCATTGTAGCATCCAGTATTGCTGGAAAAGGCGGCATATATTTCCTCATAGGTGAACACTCGGTAGCAAAGAGTACGCAGTGTGTGTGTAGGTTAGGAGGGCACAGGGCTCCAGATCGAGACTGCCTGACTTCCAGCCCCAGCTCTGTTACCATTTGCTGCCCAGGTGATCTCAGCGTCCTTGTCTGTGGAATAGGACCGATCATAATACCTACTCAGAGGGCTGTTGTAAGGATTGAAGAGGAGGAGTGCTTAGAAGAATTCCTGGCACATATTAGAGTTCCTGGGACTAATAGTCATGTTTTTCCTTATTGAAGCTTTTATTTTCCTTTACCTTCAGTTTTCTGACATTTCACTAAATGTGACCTGTACTAGGACACATCAGACAATTCATATGTGATATACTGAAATACTTGATGTGACCTAAGATGGGTTTTTTTTATTTTTTGATGCTTACTGAACTCAACACTTGATACTGCATTCAGTTTGACGATGTCCCTTTAATATATCTATTATATTTCTTTGCTAATTTCATTTCCTCCATTTTCTCTGTTCTCTCTTTTTTGATCTACTATTAGAGGTTGATTCCTAGATTGATTCTTTAAGGGTTTAACCATTTCTCTAAATTTCCATTGCATATATATATATATAATTATTTTATTAAATAAATAAAATAAATAATAAATTAAAATAAATAAATAATAAATTGAATAAAAGAATATATATATATATATATAATTATTCATTTGGCTGAGCTGGGTCTTAGTTGTGGCATGCAGGATCTTTTAGTTGCAGACTGTGGGATCTAGCTCCCCGAGCAGGGGTTGAACCCAGGCCCCTTTCATTGGGAGTGGAGAGTCTTAGCCACTGGACCACCTGGAAGATTCCCTCATCTTTATTTTCCAATCCTTCAGGATCAGATTTTTTAATCACAGTTTTTCCATCTCTAAAAACTCTGAATATTGTAATTAGCCTCCAGTTAAATAAATAAATTTTAAAAATAAAAACTGGCGATTTTTCGTATTTCTTAGCATCTTCTTCTTTCACAGGGGCTCCCCTTTGTGGCTTTCTCTTAGGATACTAATTCTTTTCTGTTCCCTGAATTCTGTCTGTTTTCTGTTTGTTGTGAACTATGTCTTTCTCTTTTGTGCTGAAGCTTTTCCTAATCATGACTGCTTATTGGTTCACATTTGTTTGAACAAGGGAATTGCATGTTTGGTAGGAGCTCTGTGTGTGTGGGCAGGATCTTTCAGCTAACAGACTTCCCTTTGTGGCAAGCAGGTGGAGACCTGGCCGTGGTTCTGGGGATCCTGAAATGCCAGCATGTGGAGAACCTAAATATGGGGCAGCACCTGTTCTCACTGCCCTGATGTTTCCCAAAGTTTATTCAGTTTTTTTTTAGAAAAAATCCTATGTAATGTCATGTTATGTTTTAGACAGATCACAACTACCCAGGAAAGTAAATATTATCTCAGTGTTTCAGAGGGATACATTTAGCCTTAGGGAGGTTAAATAAAACATCCAGGGTCTCACAGCCAATGTGAAGTGAAGGGAGAATTAAACTCAGGTCTCTCTAACCCCAAAAGTCATATGCTCCTAACCACGAGAGGCGAGTGGTTTTGGTGGAGCTTGGCTTACACCCCTCCCCCACAGATCGATCTTTGTTCTGGTCTTATACAGATATTGGAGGACCTTAGTGTTGAGAGGGTCACTTTGCTTTTTAGCCTCTATTCAGCCTTACTCTTTATTCTCTGGATGTTTGCTAAACTTGACTTTCTTGACAAGAAGAAAGGCTCTTGACTTGGCATTGCCCTTTCAGGCCCTCTCCCAACTGAACATGCAGAGGGCATCGCACTTGGGCACGTCCTCTGAAGCTGAGGACGACTCTGCCGGAATTGTGGTGGCGCCACAGTGCACCGGGGCCCATGGCAGAGCTCTCTGATGCCTGGGCACTGCTTCTGCTCTGGACGGAAGTGGAGGCGCTCTGCTGCGTGAGTGGCAGAGCCTTTCTCTCTTGACTTCTTAACGTCATCCAAAGTGAAAGTGAAAGTCGCTCAGTCGTGTCTGACTCTTTGCAACCCCATGGACCATAACAGTCCATGGAATTCTCCAGGGCAGAATACTGGAGTGGTTAGCCTTTCCCTTCTCCAGGAGATCTTCCCAACCCAGGGATCGAACCCAGGTCTCCCTCATTGCAGGCGGATTCTTTACCAGCTGAGCCGCAGGTGAAGCCCAGTGTCATCCAAGGTTACCGTAAATTAGAACTGAGTTCTCAGCCATCCTCCAGTTCTGAGCTTACTTAGACTCTCTCTGCCTTAGAGCCCTTTCATTCCAGGAACCATTTAGGGATGACCAGTGTCAGGTAATACAAGAAAAGTCTTGGGATTGTTTATTATGAAGCAAAGTGAACCAGTAACTCCCTGAATGAGCTTATTGAATTTTATTGTGTAATGTAACTTGTCATTTTCTAGACAGTCTGCATGCAGAAATCAACGAGAGCCTTCTCAACTAGAAGGTAGGAAAGTTCTCCCTAATATGTCGGTTTTTACAGTTGTGAAATATATATATATATCCTGTGTTTCTGTGTATATATAAATATATATCCTATAGATATATATATCCTATGTATGTGTATACATACGTGTGTGTTTATATATGTATATGTGTGTGACACACATACACACCCAACACACACCTCTCTCGAAACTGTTTTTTGATCCACAAAGGAGAGGTCTTTGTGCTCATAGGAAAATAAACTTCTGGTTTACCCTTAAAAATCGATTTAAGCATACATCTTGAAAACAAGAACATTAACATTAAACATGTAAATGTGCATTTGAAAAGCTGTTTAAATGTGCATTTTGGAAACAAAGTGAGTGGTAGTCAGCCTCTGAGAGGCTCTCCTGTGACCTGGTATTCACACCCTTGGGTAGGTAGTCAGTCCCCTCCCGCACTGAATAGGACTGACTTGTACAATGTTTAGAGTGTTGAGGAAATAATAGTGTATGACTTCCAAAGCTCGACCACAAAACATATCGTGACTTCTCCCTTACTTTCTGCTGGATCTCACTGTGGGGAAAACTAGATGCCTATTGAAAGTGAAAGTCACTCAGTCGTGTCCGACTCTGCAACCCCATGGACTGTACAGCCCATGGAATTCTCCAGGCCAGAATACTGGAGTGGGTAGCCTTTCCCTTCTCCAGGGGATCGTCCCAACCCAGAGACTGAACCCAGGTCTCCTGCATTGCAGGTGGATTCTTTACCATCTGAGCCACCGGGGAAGCCCAACGGCCTTCTGGGGCACTCAGATAGCCCTGTGACAAGGTCCACAGGGCAAGGAATTAAGGCTTCCTACCCACAGCCAAGAGAGCGAGCTGCTTGGAAGTGGATCTTCCAGCCCAGTCAGACATTCAGATGATTGCTGACTCAACTCATATCTTGACAACAACAGTCTCATGAGAGAGCCCCTCAGCTAAAGCTGTCTCAGTCGAATCTGAATTCTTAACCTATAGAAACTGCAAGATAATAAACAGTTATTGTTGTTTTAAAACACTAAATTTGGGGGTTATTTATAACACAGCACTAGATAATACAGTGAGTCACAGTAAACAAGATGAAGAAAATTCTGATATGTATTTGAAAATAAAAGGAACCCTTGTATTTATTAAAAACTCTTAACTTTTAGAACATATGGCAAAGTTCTCCTGATTAGGTAGAGTTGGTTTCACTCATTGTTCTTCTCTGTGAATGTACACATCTCCTCATTCATACTTATCTATTCACTAGGCTGTAATTACAACCTTTCCTGGGATAGTCATTGTCCACCATTGCTGTAAGAATCCTTGGAGGTAGACAAGTGGAGAGGGAGGGGAGAGGGAAATTCCTACTGATTGACAGCAAACCATAGCTGAGAACAAGGTCCAGGGGTTCTTGTCCACCAGTGAGCCCAGTCATCTTCCAGTTCCTTCTGATGGTTCTAGGGTTATCGGCCCTGCTTTTCCAAGCCACTTTCCAGGAAGGAGACCCTCAGTGTTCAACCATCAGCGGCTGAAGCTGTGTTTTGAACTGCAGCTTGCAGTTTGGTAGGAAGCAAGCTTGGGTGCCCTCTGGTGGCCTTCTGACAAACTGTACCACCCAGACTTTTTTCTGGGCCCTTTATTTCTATTTTTTAATATTTACTGACTTATTTTTGGCTGCACTGGGTCTTCCTTGCTTGCTGTGCGTGGGCTTTCTTTAGTTGCAGAGAGTGGGGGCTACTCTCACCCCACTGTGGGGAGATGTGTGGGCTTCTTAGAGCAGTGGCTTCTCGTTGCGGAGCACGGGCTCAAGGGCGCCAGGCTCTAGAGCACAGGCTCAATGATTGTGGCGCAGGGGCTTAGTTGCCTCGGGGCATGTGGGATCTTCCCCAACCAGGGATTGAACCCTTGTCGCCTCCATTGCAAGGCAGGCTCTTAACCACAGGACCACCAGGGAAGCCCCTGGGCCCTTTATTTTTAAGCACCTTGGCCACATGGGAGTGAATTTAACCCATATTCTATACATAGATTATGTATAGAGCAGCTGGAAGAGTGATTTTACCGCATAGATAAAAATCTTACTTCCATCCTTTTGTTTTTTTAAACCAGTTGCAGACATCTCTCATTCCTTCCCACATTTATCTCTACCTTCATGGTGAAACTAATAGGCTATGGTTATTGGCTGTACAAATTGTAATAACATCATAACAATCCTATTGCCCAGTCTGTCTCCTGGGAAGTCTTGGAGAAGTGGTTGCAAAATTGATTAAATTTTCCCTGAGTGCTAGAATATCAATGGTTGACTCAACTTCTCTTATATTTCATGCTTTCTGGTTTCAGAAGCGCCTGGCACAAGATTTCAGATATTAACCATCAGTTTGTTTACCCTCCGCATCCTACGCCCTTACCAAGTTTTTTCCTGCTTTTGCCTTTTTTGATGAAAGGGTAGGAAAAATATGGGCAAAATATAATTCGAAGGTACAAAAGGGTGATAACAGATATTGATATGAAGAGCTTTACATAAGTAAAGACAATTCCGTGGTGAGGAGCATGTGCTTTGCACAGTGATACTTAATATGTTGGGAAAGAACAAATTCATAATAAACATGCTAACCACTTTGACCATCTTAGAATGCCCACACCATAAATTGAGAACAGAATTAGACTGAACTTAATGTACCAACAGCTCCATTCCCACTCATTTCCAAAGGAATGTTAGGTAGCTTTTTGCAAAGATGTATTTGGAAGCAAAAACTACTTCTCTCTCTCCACTTAGCCTTCAGGCCTTTCAATTATGAGATGAGCGGCATCCATTTACTGTGTACCACCTGCCTTTTGTAAATGTTCACCTTAATGGTTTTTTATTAACACTTTATAACTCTACTGTTGCTAAGCAACAGGCCAAGACCAGGCTCTTCTCCACCAGGCCATACAAACGTCTGCTTTAGTTTTGGTTCCGAAGGCAACTTGACTATATCAAAAAGGTGCTCTTCATCGTGAGTTTCCTCCTGACCTTCTCTTCTTTTTTATTACCCTGAACCGCTACCAGCAGGGACTCCGCGAAGCTTCAACAAATCTCAGAGCCGCCGCCGCGCAGCAGGCGCCCCCTCCAGGCCACATCTCCCAGCATCCGCGGACTTGGGAGAGGGGAGAGTCAGGCAGGGCGTTTCAACTGCAAGCCCAATTGTCTGTTCATTTCCGTTCTCCTGAGCCGAAGAGAACAGCCATTTGAATTATACAATGACAGCAGCTGCGGCGGCCCACACTCTGTAATCAGAGATGGGCAGTGCTGGTCAGAGTGCCCGGAAAATGGGCTGGAGAAGGAAGAGAAGGCGGGTAATGCTGACGGCTGCCTTTTTAAAAATCTGGACAAGTTCGAATACATCCTGCTAGGAAAAGGCAGTATAGGAGAAGCTAAAAGGTGGGGGCGTCTCCTAAGCATTTGTCTTCCTCTTAAAAGCAGTGGCGCAGAGCCAGCTGCTGTCCCCCGGGGACCGCGCCGCGCCCTCCGTCTCCGTCTCCACCTCCCTCCCCGACGTCCTAGCGCTCTCAGCGGAGAAACGCGCATTCGGGACGAGGGTCCGGCTCCTGAGTCTTCGGGCCCCAGCCCCTCTCCTTCCTGCCGAAGGGGAGCTGGTGTGGCATCGAGGGACGGGGAGGAGGCAAAGGCCGGGGGGCGCGGATGTGGGGTCTGTGGCAAAGGCATTTCCCACGGCCGCCGGGTCCTCGGACAGAAGCGCTGCTCTTCCAGCGCCGTGGGTGTGGTTCTGAGCCCCGGTCTGGGAACTTTCTCCAGGATGATCTGCGGGCAGAGGGGAGAGGGCTCCAAACCACAGGTTCCACGAACAGCTTCTTGAACCTTTGTGATTTCCTAAGAGACGGGAGCTTTAGGGGCAGCTTTTGTTCAACAGCTCTCAAAATAGCTCCAGAGGATACAGGTGAACTGTGTTTTGGGTTTCGCTGCTGTGGCACCCCACTCCAGTCCTCTTGCCTGGAACATCCCATGGACGGAGGAGCCTGGTGGGCTGCAGTCCATGGGGTCGCCAAGAGTCCGACACGACTGGGCGACTTCACTTTCACTTTTCACTTTCATGTATCAGAGAAGGATATGGCAACCCACTCCAGTGTTCTTGCCTGGAGAATCCCGGGGACGGGGGAGCCTCATGGGCTGCCGTCTATGGGGTCCACACAGATTCGGACACGACTGAAGTGACTTAGCAGCAGCAGCAGCAGCTGTTGTTTTGGCCTTGGCGTCCCTGCAGGACTTGAGGGGTCTTGGTTCCCCCACCAGATATTGAACCCGCGTCCTCAGCAGCGAAAGTGCGGGCCTCCTAACCGCTGGACCAACAGGGAATTCCTGAACTGTTTCTGGTATTCATTATAAATAGATTTCAACCGCACCTGACTTTATAGTAATGGGAATGACTTCTGTAAAGTTCCACAGGATGGGGGCTAGCTGCAGCGCGGGGCGGAGGGATGGGGGGGTGTTGGGAAGAGATGCAGTTAGAGTGTTGGAACTTTCAGCCTGCCCCCACCCCTCACCCCCCAGACCACCAGGAACCACCAGGGATAGAAAGAGGAGGTTGAGTTCGGTCGCCAGTGGCCAGGGACACCATCAGTTATGCCTATGTAGTAAAGCCTCCATAAAAGCCCCAAATGACAGAGATTCCAGAAGCTTCCAGGTTGGGAACACATCCACACGCTGGGAGGTGGTGGCCCCGGAAGTCAGCATGGGCGCTCTGTGCCCTTTCCCACATACCTTGCCTGAGGCATCTCTTCCATCCAGCTGTTCCCAAATGACAGACTTCTTGGTAAGGGGGATGGGTACCAGGATCTCTGTGAATACCAAAACCCATGGATGCTCAAGCCCCTTATGTAAAATGGCCTGTATTTGTATATAACCTACACACATCCTCCCATGTTTTTTTGAAAGATGTATATTTAAATATTTATTTATTATTTATTTGGCCCCTGGGATCTTCAGATCTTCACTGTGGCATGTGGGATCTTTAGTTCTGGCATGCAAACTCTTCTGTTGTGGCATGTGGGATCCAATTCCACAACCCAGGCCTCTTGAACTGAAAGTGGGGAGTCTTAGCCACTGGACCACCAGGGATGGCCCCCTCCCATATACTTTAAACCATCTCTGGATCACTTATAATACTTAAAACAATGTAAATGCCATCTAAATAGTAGCCAGCATGCTACAAATTCAAGTTTTACTTTTTGGAACTTTCTGGATTCTTTTTCCTTTCTTGCATGCAGAAACTGTGGTTATGGAGCACTGACTATATATCTTTTTATAGCAAACTGGTAATCTGAGAGAGTAAAATATTCTCCTGAGGTCTGTGTGCTGCTCTAGCAAATTAAACAAACCCAAAGCCGGGTGGTGGTGATGGAACCTCTGATTTACAGCCAATCAGTGACCTGCGCCAGTGCTTGGCATCCGAAGTGGTAGGGGGAGCGACCTTGTAGGACTGAGCCCTCAACCTGTGGAATCTGATGTTTTCTCCAGGTAGACAGTGTCAGAAATGGGGTGAATGGTAGGACACCCAACTGGTGTTGTGAAATTGCTTAGAGAGAGGAAAACCTACACACATCTAGCAGCAAGATTATCGAAGTGAAGTAGAGTACTGAGTGTAAAAGAGACACAGGAGTGTTTTTCCTTTCGGTTTTTTAATTCACTTTTCTATGAATTCATGTTGATTCTATTTTACAAAGTTACTGGCTTATGGCAGATTGGAAATGTAAAGAAATCAGCCCTTTACCTGAGATATTTGGGCAGCACTGGCCTAGAGTCAGAACAATGCAAACCAAGATTTGTGTTTGATAGTTTACACTAGATTATTGGGGAAAGGAGAAAGGAAGAGAGAGCATCCACACACTGATTGAAAGTTGGCTATTATGAAAGCTGTGATTTGCCCACAGTGCAAAAACGTGGAAGGAGTATGAGCAGCAAGGGTGAGCGGGACTTAAAGTGGCAATTTAATGATGTGTTATAGGCTTCAGACTCTTGCCATGCACCCAGGACCTTGTATTATATTCAGATTAAAGTCTCAGCTGCTATTAAATAATGAAGAACAAAATAATGGGGGGAAAATTGAAGTTTTGTTTTTCTAATGCTAACTTTCTCCTATAACCTGGAAGGTTATAGCTGCTCTCAGGTTTTTAAAAGAAATTGTTTATACACAAGGGAAATGTTTTAAAGAAATCTCAGAAAGAGAAGGAAAGGCTAATGTAACAAGACACTGCAGGGGAGCATCACTGTGTAATAACTCCCATGTGGGATGGGTGACAGGTTTTGGGCTGCGTGCCTGACAATGCACCATGTCGTTATATAATAAAAGACACCCTCCTCCAGGCCTCTGCGCCTTCACCGACATACACAGCTACTGTGACTGCACAGAACACACTGAGACATGGGGGTCCAGACGCATTCCCAGGGCAAAACGACAATCAGGTAAAAAAAAAAAAAAAAAGGCAATCCTTGTAACGCAGGGAGCAGATGACCTTCTTGAAGACTGGGACCCGTGACTCGGGTCTCCTAGCCTGCCTGGGTCCAGCTCACTGCTCTGTAGGGGCAGCTACAATTTTGAGATTCTGACCCATGTTATGTGAAATTATAACACGTGTGTAAAAAACCGTTTCAATCCATAAAAGATGGTACAAATATGAGAAAGGTATTTGATGCTCCCTAACTGATGTTGTAAAAAGCTTCTGTGTGCTTTTTTCACTGATCGCCCCAGTGTTACCTGCGGACTCCCAACACCCAGCCACATACTAACGAGGTGGTCTCTTCACATTCGAGTCCTGAATTAGATGCGCTGAGCTATGGGCATGTGCTGCTATCATGGCACAGCCAGCTGACACCCTGTATGTGAACTGGCTTCCTTGGTGGCACTGTTAGCTGTTGGGCATCAGACTGTGCCAAATCTCACCCCCCAAGAAGCATGCCCAGGAGATCTAACGTTTGAATAATTAAAAATTCAGAAAGTGAGAACTGAGAAAGTGGAAGGAAAAACACTTATTTTTTTTTTTTTCAAGAAAATCCCTAAGAAATTAAAAACATATGCAAGTTAAAATGACTAAGTATCAGTCATGTACAAAGACACTTACCGAGGAAATTCAGAACACTGAGAACAAAGAGAAGATCCTAAAAACTGCAAGAGAGGAGAAGCAGCAGTTGACATGCAAACAAGTGACGATTAGAATGACGACCTCTCAGTTGCAACAATGGAATCTGGAAGACCGTGCCTTTCTGGACAGTGTCAGAAACCTGACTGATGTCAGATTCTTCCCAGTCTAGAAGCCCATACTTAGCCAAATTGTCAATCATCAAATGTGAGAGGAGAGTACCCTTTGAAATAAGGGTACTTTATACAAGCAAAGTCTCAAAAAAAATGTAACCTCCCAGTAAGCCATAAGAGAGCTACTTCTCCAAGACAGAATTTAGGTGTGTAGTGAAGGGAATCCAGGCTGAGGGGAGAGGTCTCCACGTGACCACAGGCAACAGGTGTGGACACTGGTCTGGACTGGAGCAGGAAGGAAACAGGCTCCACGAGGGAGCCCTCCCAGGAAAAAAAAAAAAAAAAGTGGGCCTAGTAGGTCCTGGAGCACTTCGAGTTTTGAGAGGAAGTTTACATTTCTTGCAGAGAGCTTAAAGGATGTGTTAGCGATGACCTCCTAGAAAGCAAAGCAGCAGGGAACATGAGAATCACTAACTCCAGCAAAAGTTAAAGAAATATTATTATATGGCTCCATTTGGAAAAAATACATAGCCATATCATGATTTGTTTTTTGCTTTTTCTTTTTGGCTGCCCCAGATCTTGGTTGTGGCAAGCAAGATCCACTTCCTCAACGAGGGCTCAAACCTGGGTCCCCTGCTTTGGGAGCATGGAGTCTTAACCATTGGGCCACCAGGGAAGCCCCTCATGATTGTTAATGCAACTAAATTGTGAGATAACTGTATGGGAGGGTGGAGAGGGAGTAAAGACGGAGGTCGGATGGGAGTTGGGGCACAGCAAGAAAGCTCAATCCTCATCTTCCAAGAAGGAAGTCAGAAGATAGTATGTAAACTCTGAAACCAAAAAAGCAAGAAACAGTAGTTGAGTAGTTGGCGGTTCAGTGGTTAGGACTCCGTGCCTCCACTGTAGGGGGCGCAGGGTCGATCCCCGTCAGGGAGCTAGGCTGCTGCATGCCAAAAGAAAGAAAAGCTACTGAGGGAGCAGCTCGTGAAGGGCTTCCTAGGACACTGGAAACACGTTGGCTTTTTACTTTGGGGGATTTGTGAAGCCCCCGGAGGATTTTAAGCAAACAAGAGGATGATCTGAGTTGTTCTAGAAAGACCAGGTGTTAAGATTAAACTGTAGATCGGTCAGTTTGGTAGCAGGGAAGTCAGTTAGCAGGCTCCTAAGGTTATCCAATCAAGAGCTTGGATCAAGCCGGTAACCACGGAAAAGCAGACAGGTTCCAGATATGTTTTGAAGGTAGAGTCCCTAGGATTTGCTAATAAACTGAATGTAGAATGTGAAAGAAAGAAAAGTCAAAGATGAAGCCAAGGTTTCAGGCTGAACCACTGGAAAGATGAAGTTGTTCATTTGTTGAGATAGGGGAGGCTGTGGCTACAGGAGGCTGTGAAGGTGCTATTGCTGGGTAGGTGGTTGGATATATGGGTCTGAAATTCAAGGCAGAAGACATGACTGGTGGTATAAATGTGGGAATCATAGTTCTAATGATCAGAACCATTTCTTTGTCTTCTCCTGAAAGTCAAAGTGTTAGTCACTCAGCCGTGTCCAACTCTTTTGTGACCCCCATGGACTGTAACCAACCAGGCTCTTCTGTCCATGGGATTCTCCAGGCACGATTACTGGAGTGGGTTGCCATGCCCTTCCCCAGTGGATCTTCCCGACCCGGGGATCGAACTTGGGTCTCCCACATTGCAGGCAGGTTCTTTACCATCTGAGCCAACAGAGAAGCCTTATCTTCTGAAACGGTAAACAGTTACCAAAATAAGGCTGCAGAATAAACTAACCCCAAACTTAGTGGCCTAAAGCAACCACCATCTGCTTAGCTTAAGCTTCTGTAGATCAGCAGTTTTGGCCGAGCTTAGCTGGGCAGTTCTGGTCTTGTTTCACTTTGGCCAGGCTTTCTCGTGCATCTGCGTCAGCTGGCTGGTCAGCTGGCAGTTCTGGGATGATCTCGCCGGCAAGGGCTCACCGCTCCTCTGCCTGGTGTCTCATCCTCCAGCAGCCAGCCCTGCATGTTTCTGGTGGAGGCAGAGCTCCCAGAGAATAGAAGTGCTCCAGGCCCCTGGAAGCCTAAACTTGGTCCTGCCACACTGACACTTCTGCCAGTCTCCGGGTCAAAGCAAATCACAAGGCTGGAGGTGGAGACGGAGGCAACAGACTTCATCTCCTGATGGAAGGAGCTACCAAGTCACAAAGGCAGGGCTCCAGGAGGGCCAGCGGGGCCGTCATTCATTCGATTTACCACGTGTCTCAACTCTAGAATGTTTTAATACTGGGGTGGGTTGCCATTTCCTACTCCAGGAGATCTTCCCCCACCCAGGGACTGAACCCACATCTCTTGCATCTCCTGCATTGGCAGGCAGATTCTTTACCACTGGTGCCACCTGGGAAGTTGTTTTCAACTCAGCCAGCTATATATGTACACATATCGGCCTCACTGTGCAGCGTGCAGAATCCTGGTACCCTGACCAAGAATCGAACCTGTGCCCCCTGCAGTGGAAGCGTGGAGCCCTGACCACTGGACCACCAGGGAAGTCTCCAACCCAGCCATACTGAAGTTTGGAGTTGTCTTTTCTCTCTAAGAAGGACTTAAAGAGATCTGCCTCTGACAGACAGGAAATAAGTGAAGTTGGTCCAGTTTTTGGCTCCAGCTAGAATCTCAGTGGGAGGGAGGCAGGGTCCAAGAATATCAGGACACAGTTAAGTGGGAACATCTATTTTGAGGACCCAAGCATGAAGAGGAGGGAAACGATACTCTGCAACCACATCATGAGGCCTGCAGAAGCCATCAGCTGCAGGCTGGGTTCAGAATCTGCCTGGCAATGCGAGGGACATGGGTTCAATCCCTGATCAGCCAACTAACATCCCACATGCTGAGGAGCAACTAAGCCCATGAGCTACAACCAGAGAGTCTGTGCACTGCCACGAAAGATCCCATGTGCTGCAACTAAAACCCGAGGCAGCCAAATAAATACTTACTTAAAAAAAAAGCACAGGCTGCAAGACCCCACATATTGTCCATACTTTCACACAGCCCCTTGCCTCTAGGAAGGGATGTGTGAAAAACATTCCAGAATGATATCCAGTTTTGCCAGTTTAATCCTCCCATAAAAACTTATTAGCAGGTCATGTCAGTGCCTGATAGCCTGGTGGAAATTCCTTGTTTTTCCTGTCATAAACCCTTCTTTCTGGAGCAATCTAAGCCTGGATCTTCTTTGATCGCAGATTCTCAGAAGGGAGAGGACGATAGTATTGGTTGCTTGGATATGTTTAGCATCAGCCAACTAGGTGTTCCTTCTCCGTGTAGACAAAAACACAATCAGTCGATCTAAGAAAGAATTGGAAAGTTTTATTCAAGCCAAATTTGAGGATTATAGTCTAGGAAGAGATTCTCAGAAAGCTCCAAGAACCGTCCTGCTCATTAGAAGTCAAGATGCAATTCACATAAGCTTTTTGAGACAGAGGACGGTGCATCAAAGTGACGTATTATTGACAGTTCACACGATCCAGATCTAATCGCCATTGAGGTGGGTCATGTGAGCCCTTGGAAGATCAGGAAGGAATGTTATCTTTTAAGGTGTTGTCTTGTGTTGACGCTAGGAGAACATTGTTCTTTACAGTTGAGCAGGTATTTCTGTGGATGGTAGCGGTTTGGTCCATGCACAAGGCAGATGGGCAGACGCATAGTACAGGAAAGAGAGGGGGCCAAAGAGCAGAGAAGACCTTTTATGTTTAAATTTTTCTTGTCTTGCCATAGAATATGAATTTTATTTCACATCCTAATGTCCTGTCAAAGAAAAAATTAATCAGTCCGTCTAAAAAGGAATGGAAATTCATTTTACTAAAGCCAAACCGAGGATTAGGACAAGGAGACAACCTCTCAGAAAGTTCTGGGGACTGTTCTGCCTGTTAGAGGTCAAGTTATACACGCTTCTGAGACAGAGGGCTGTACGCGTTATAGACCATTTACACAATCCAGATTACACTACAGAGCGAGTACTGGGTCAGGGGTCCTCGTGGCCCCTTACAAGACTAGGAAAGAAGGTTATCTCCTACAAAGCTGTGAACTTTGTTGAGATTAAGGAAGGTTATCGGCCAAGGAGGTCTGGTTAATGTAAATGCACACACACACAAAAGGAGAGGGAGGAGGCCCGGACAGGCAGAGAGCGGTTTTATGTTTAAATTCTTCTCATCTTGAAATACGAATGAAATACGAATCTCATTCCATCAGTCCTTGGACACATATTTTCCACCCTCCACTGCACGGCCAGGCGTCTGAGGGAAGGGCTGTGACCTGGCATTTCCGGCCCCAGGTACAACAGCACGGCCTTTCAGGCACGTTTCCAGCATTTCCTCCAGAAACAGACCAAAAGCGAAGGCATCACCCTACAAGACTAAAACCAGCTTTGCATTTTTAATGTTCTGTTTTGGAAATAAGAACACAAACACACAGAGGAAAGATTCATAGAGTACAGGAAGATGCTAGGCTCACCACCCCCCTTCCCTTTGGCGGCACCATGTAGCTTGTGAGATCTTAGATCCCCCACCAGGGATCAAACCTGAACCCAAGGCAGTGAAAGTACTGAGTCCTAACCACTGGAATCCCCAGCTCACTCGTTTTAGTTTTTTTTTTTTTTTGGCCTCACCACGCAGCAGGTGGAACTTCCCTGACCAGGGATCGAACATTTGCCCCTTGCAGTGAAAGCTCAGAGTTGTAACCACTGGACCTAAGCACCAGACTGCCAGGGAAGTCCCAGCTCACCCATTTTAAAGTGACATCTTGATAACGCTGAACAAGAATCTCAGAGTGGCTCAGACAAGTATGAATAAAGAATCAGTGGCCTAAGGGCTCAGGAAGTGTAGATGTATGGAAGGTGGGAAGACCTAACCAGTCCATTCTAAAGGAGATCAGTCCTGCATGTTCTTTGGAAGGACTGATGCTAAAGCTGAAACTCCAGTACTTTGGCCACCTCATGCAAAGAGTTGACTCATTAGAAAAGACCCTGATTCTGGGAGGGATTGGGGGCAGGAGGGGAAGGGGATGACAGAGGATGAGGTGGCTGGATGGCATCACCGACTTGATGGACGTGAGTTTGAGTGAACTCCGGGAGTTGGTGATGGACAGGGAGGCCTGGCGTGCTGCGCTTCATGGGGTCACAAAGAGTCAGACACGACTGAGCGACTGAACTGAACTGAATCATCTCATCCTGGACCGCTGCTCTGTGGCTTTGGGCGTCTGGGCCGGCACTGGAGTCAGGACTCACGGCTCCCCATCCAGGGTTTAGTCCACAGACCTGTGCTGTCAGCCGTCTCTCACACTGCTGAATGCATGATGGCAAGGAGATTTTGAGTGAAAATAAGTTTTGAGGACAGTAGTAGGTAATGTCCATGAGCTAAAACATATTTTTGAAACATTTTATCAGGGCTATCTAAAAGAGAATGTGGGACTTCCCTGGCCGTCCAGTGGTTAAGACTTCACCTTTCAGTGCAGGGGCTGCAGGTTCAATCCCTGGCCCAGGAGCTAGGATCCCAGGTGCCTTGTGACCAAAAAAAACCACACACACAAAAAACATAAAACAGAAGCAATACTGTAACAAACTCAATAAAGACTAAAAATTTAAAAAAAAAATTTTTTTTTAAGAGAATGTGAGCAGGCATCCCATATTTTGCACCTGATTCACAGTAGAGACCAGTGTATAAGAATTTCCTGGGAACTCCCAGGCAGTTGAATGGTTAGGACTCCTTGCTTTAACTGCCAAGGGCACAGGTTCAATCCCTAGTTGGGCCATTTGGCATGATGAAAAAAAAAAAGAATTTCTCATGGTAAAGTGACTCCTATGATATCCTCCACTTATTGAACCATTTATTGGACCAGAGTTTTGGTCTGCATTTTCTAGAGGAAGATACTAAGGCCTGGAGAAGCTGAAACGTTGCAGTTCTCAGTTAGTACACGTTGGGGTTTCAGTTAGAGCCCAGATTCCAAGACATCACCTCTGCGCCGTGCTCATCCTACGTGCTTTCTTCCAGAATTTGAAATAATGACTTTTTTCTTATGTTTGCCAAATGAATGCAAAACGGTATCATCTTCCATGTACTTTAGCTGGCCTAAAATGGAATTTCAGAAAAAAGAAGAGGGAAGGAAACCACATACGGCACAAATCAGATGCTGAAACATCTGGTGTGCAAAGTGAGAGAACAGTGTCACCGTGTATTAATACGTTTCCTGCGTGTGCAGCAGCACCTGCGTCTGTGGGGGGCACAGCTGAAAGTCAGGAGTTTCAGCTAGTAGAAAGTCCAGCCCAATGTGAGTTACGTGTGTGCTCTTGTAAACGGCCCCCTCCCCCCAAAAATGTAAGTTTAAGTGCATTAAAATGTTAACATAGCCTGTGGAAAACGAGGCCAAGCCATCTGCAGAGAGGCAAGGCTCTCGGGGCACGTTGGTCAAGAGGCCTGTAGGTTGAGGGCCCTGAGCACTGAAGGAGGGAGCATTTGCTGACTTCTCTCTTACTTGTTTGTTATTTATCATTTTTGGTTGCGCTGGGTTTTCGTGGCCGTGGAAGGGCCTTCTCTAGTTGCAGCAAGCAGGAGCTGCTCCTCATTGCAGTGTTTGGCTTCTCCTTGTGGTGGCTTCTCTTGCTGCAGAGCACGGGGCTCCAGGCTAGCAGGCTTCAGTAGCTGTGGCTACAGGCTTAGTTGCTCTGTGGCATGTGGTATCCTCCTGGACCAGGGAGCGAGCCCATGTTCCCTGAACTGGCAGGCGGATTCTTATCCACTGTACCACCAGGGAAGTCCTCTTTTTTTTAAAAAATATTAATTTTTTTCCTTGGCCCTGCCAGGTGTTGGTTGTGACATGCAGGATCTTTAGCTGTGACATGTGAACTCTTAGTTGCGGCATGTGGGATCTAGTTCCAGGGATCTAACCCAGGCCCCCTGCATTGGGAGGGAGGAGTCTCAGCCACTGGACCACCAGGGAAGTCCCCATTCGTTGACTTTTGAGACTTCTTTCTACTCTGGTGCTTTGTATTTTTTTCCAGCAAGAGGACGGGAACTGTGAACTAGCTCTGCTGGTTGTTTGCTGTTTGGTTATCTAGTGAAGTCATTCCCTGCCCATAGGTCCTGCTATAAGACCGGTTCTTCAGCCCCAAGCTGGTGACAGGATCTCCAGAAGGACTTTTTAAATGTAGACATTCTGATTAAGTAGGTGTGGTGTGGGGCTCAGCTTGTAAAACATCGAATTCGTTTAGTGAATAACACATTCACACGAATCAAAGGTCACAAAAAGTCCACAGTGAGGAGTCTCCTTCCTGGAGTGTTTCCGGTTTCCTTCCAGAGATTTCTTATCTTTGTGTATCCTTTGTGTACTAAGTCGCTTCGGTTGTGTCTGACTCTTTGGGACCCTGTGGATTGTAGCCCTCCAAGTTCCTCTATCCATGGGATTCTCCAGGCAAGAATACTGGAGTGGGTTGCCATGCCCTTCTCCAGGGGATCTTCCTGACCCAGGGGTCGAACCCGTGTCTCTTAATACTCTCCTGCACTGGCAGGCAGGTACTTTACCACTAGCACCATCTGGGAAGGCCTTTGTATCCTTTAGAGACATTCTATGCCCGTACTAGCAAATAAGCTTTTTTTTTTTTTTCCTGAACACACTGTTCTGTACTTTGCTTTTTCACACAAAAATATTTTTTGAAGATTATTTCATAGCAGCACATGAAGACTCCTTCATTCTTACGATTGCATCTTATTTCAATAAACAAATATTTCAATCTGCACAACTCTGGCTGTATGTAGGTGTGCATTCCCAAAATCATCTGTGGAAATTCTAACCCCCACTATGATGCTATTAGGAATGGGGCCATTGAGAAGTGATTAGGTCATAAGGGTGGACCCCTCATGAATGGGATTACAAGAGACCCCAGGAAGCTCCCTCACCATCTTCCACCACGTGAGGACACAGTGAGAAGACGGCCATCTCCAAACCAGGAAGTGGGCCCTCACCAGAACCCGATTATGCTCCAGCCTCCAGAACTATGAGAAACAACTGTGCCATTCAAGCCACCCGGTTTATGGTACTTTGTTATAGGCGCCATGTGGACTGAGACAATGCCGTAATTTATTCAAGCAGCCCTCCATCACGATCGCAAATAACACCTCAAAGAACAGCTCTCTATATGCACTAGTTCATTTGCAGTGATTATATAAGTAGAATAGACTGCTAGAAAGGAAGGTCATGGTCAGTGGTTATGTGCATCTGTGATGTGACGCAGTAGTTTCGGGGCTGCTTGTTTCTGTTGTGTGCAGCCTCCACAACAGAGGAGTAGCAAAGCATTCTATCTTTGCAGTCTGATGGGTCAGAGAGAATTATTGGTGCTGTTTTTAGTCTTTATGTTGTGTCCAACTCTTTTGTGCTCCCATGGACTGTAGCCCACCAGGCTCCTCGGTCCATGGGCTTCTTCAGACAAGAATACTGGAGTGGGTTGCCATTTCCTTCTCCAGGGGATCTTCCTCACCCAGGAATCAAACCTGCATCTCTGCATTGGCAAGTGGGCTCTTTACTGAGCCACCAAGGAAGCCCATCAGAAATAATGTCAGAGTGCAGTTTTTACTTGTATTGCTTGTATTCTGAATGAGCAGGAGTCTCTTTTCTGCGAACTCTCTGATTATACTCCTTGCCCATTTTCCTATGGAGTTGCTGTTCTTTTTCTTATGAGTTTGCATGTTGGAAAACAATTCTTCAAGAATTTATCATATTCCAGTATGGTCTGGGTCTTCTGAGAAAAAGGCATATTTGTGAGTTTTTTTTTTTTTAATTGAAGTTTAGTTGATTTACAGTGTTCTGTTAGTTTTAGGCGTACAGAAAAGTGATTCATATATATTCTGTTCTTTTTCATATTTTTCCACATGGTTTATTACAAAATACTGAATATAGTTGCTGTGCTATATAGTAGGAGTTTGTGGTTTATCTATTTTATGTGTGGTACATTGTATCTGCTAATCCCAAACTCCTAATTTATCCCTCCTCCTCCCCTCTCCCCTTTGGTAACCATAAGTTTGTTTACTATGTTTGTGAGCCTGTTTCTGTTTTGTATGTAAATTCATTTGTATTATTTTTTAGATCCCTCATATAGTTGATATCATACAATGTCTGTCTCTGACCTACTTCACTCAGCATTACAATCTCTAGGTCCGTCCACGTCGCTGCAAACGGCAGTATTTCATTCTTCTTATGACTGAGTAGTGTTCCACTGTGTGTGTGTCTCTCTGTGTATACATGCATGGATAGGCTGGTAGACAGACCACATCTTCTTTATCCATTTATCTGTCAATGGATAGTTTGCTTCCATATCTTGGGTATTGTAAACAGTGCTGCTATGAATATTGGAATGCATGTATCTGTTTGAATTCAAGTTTTCTCCAGTATCTGCCCAGGAGTGGGATTCCTGGATCGTATAGTAACTCGATTGTTAGATTTCTAAGGAACTGCCATATGTGCTGCGTTGTGCTCAGTCGCTCAGTCATGTCTGAAACTTTGTGACTCCATGGACTATAACCCTCCAGGCTCCTCTGTCCTTGGGGATTCTCCAGGCAAGAACACTGGAGTGGGTTGCCATGCCCTCCTCCAGGGGATCTTCTCAACCCAGGGATCAAACCAAGGTCTCCCACCAGGGGATCTTCTCAACCCAGGGATCAAACCAAGGTCTCCCACATTGCAGGCAGATTCTTTACCATCTGAGCCACCAGGGAAGGCCCAGGAAACTGGCATACTGTTCTCTGTATTAGCTGCACCAATTTATATTCCCCACCAGAAGTGTAGGAGGATTCCTTTTTCTCAACATTCTCTCCAGCATTTATTATTTGTAGACTTTCTAATGATGGCCGTTCTGACCAGTTTGAGGTGATACCTCATTATAGTTTTTATTTGCATTTCTCTAGTAATAGTGATGTTGAGCACCTTTTCATGTGCCTATTGACCATCTGTATGTCTTCTTTGGAGAAATGTCTATTTAGATCTTCTGCCTATTCATTTATTTTTAATTATTGAGCTATATGAGCTGTTTGTATATTTTGGAAATTAATTCCTTCTCTGTCACATTGTTTGAAAATATTTTATCCCAGTCCATAGGTTGTTGTATTTTCATTTTGTTTATGGTTTCCTTTGCTATGCAAAAGCTTTTAAGGTTGATTAGGTCTCATTTGTCTATTTTTGCTTTCATTTTTATTGCCCTGGGAGACTGACCTAAGGAAACATCAGTATAATTTATGTCAGAGAATGGTGTACTTATATTTTATTCTAGGAATTTCATGGTGTCATGTCTTATATTTAAGTCTTTAAGCCATTTTGAGTTTATTTTTGTGTATCACGTGAGAGAGTGTTCTAACTTCACTGATTTACATGAGGCTGTCCAGCTTTCTGAACACCACTTGCTGAAGAACCTGTCTTTTCTCCATTGTATATTCTTGCCTCCTATGTTGGAGATTAACTGACCATAGGTATGTGGGCTTATTGTTTTTGTTTTTTTTTAAATTCTGTTCCATTGATCCATATGTCTGTTTTTGTGCCAGTTCCATGCTGTTTTGATTACTATAGCTTTGTAACATTGTCTAGAAGGGTTATGCCTCCAGCTGTGTTCCTTTTTGCTCATGATTACTTTGGCAATTCTGGGCCTTTTATGGTTCTATATAAATTGTAGGACTACACTTTCTAGTTCTGTGAAAAATGTCATGTAATTTGATAGAGATCACATTAAATCTGTAGATTACTTTGGGTAGTATGACGGTTTTAACACAATTAATTCTTCCAGTCTCCAAGAGCGTGAGATAGCTTTCCATTTCTCTGAATCATTTTCAAATTTGCAAAGAATACTTTAAAATAATAGACATCCTTGGAATGTAGAGACAGGGTATCCCTCTGAAGAGATTTGGAGATGTAGCTCCTCAGAGATACCTTAAACTAGAGATATCTTCCCATTTCCTGCAGAGATTTGCCTACATTCCAGGTATGTAAGTAATGTGCTTATCCAGAGGGAAGGATGGGCAGATATGTTAGTAGCCTTGTAAGCTCCTAATGCTGTAGTGCACCCCACTGCAAGCGCTGGGACCATGTCACTCTGTTGGGGATGGGGGATGGGACCCAATGCAAGATGCTGCTCTGGCCACTGTTTTTGCTGTGAGTGGTAAACCATTATCTCTAACCTAGAGGTCTTGTGTCTTTTTAAGTATTTTATTTATTTATTTGGCTATGCTGAATCTTGGTTGCTTCATGCAAACTCTTAGTTGCAGCATGTGGAATCTACTTCCTGACCAGGGAACAAACCCGGGCCCTTGCATTGTGAGTGCAGAGTCTTAGCCACTGGACCACCAGGGAAGTCTTTTCATAAAATGTACATGGAACTGTGGTAGGCTAACTTGTTAGCTTGAAAATAGGGAAAGTTTAAGATTCTCTTCAGTTTCCAACTTAATATATAGAAACCCCTCGCCTGTTATGTGTCATGCAAAGAGTTCCATCTGTATTTTGAAAAATCATACCAGGTAATTCTGAAGCACCACCAGGGATGAGATATTTTTCAAGACTCAGCAAAATGCTACATTTTTCAAGACTCAGCAAAATGCACATCTCCCACTGTGGAATCACACATGGGACATAACTTGGGGATCCAGAATGGGATAAGAAAAAAGTCCGTCATGCAGTAGCCAATACAAAGAGCATAACCGTTAATTCTAGACACTAGGGGAAGCTAAGCATTTACACACGTGAGGTGCTCTGAAAAAGAAATATTTCACCATTAAGACAGAAGAGAAGCATTTTGCATTCTTTGCAATTAGGTACCTTCACCTTTGACTCCTTGAGGGACTGCTGGGACCAGCAGCTTGTGACGCAAGCACTTCAGCAAGAAGTGCTCTCCTACAGAACACACATTCCGGTCTGGTTATCCACTTTCTCAAACTTAGAGACTGCATTTGAAAACAGGAGCCACACAGGGAAATGTGGCTCAGAACACTCAGACACTGGTGAAAGCTCATTATTTATCCCATCAGCAAATCTGTGCAGAATGCCATTGGCGAAGAAGGGAGACTGACAAAACCCTCTCCTTGATTTCAGGAATAACAGTGAAGCAAAGACAAGGAATTCAGTGACTTCAGTAAAGTGGAGGACAGTTACCTCACTGGAGCACGGAGGGTGGATGGAATGGTTGGAGGAATCAGGAAACTCTTCCAAGATAAAACGCAGTGCAATCTTCTGGAAAAGAACAAGACTTCCATGCAGTGGGTCAGAATCATGCTGCCTGCTCTCCCCCTCGCAGCGGAGAGCAGATGGTAAAAAGAGGCAGGGAAGCTTGAACAGGAAAGCAAGTGGCCCAGCTGTGAAGGGTTTTGTACAGAATTTCATTGTAAGTTTATATTGAAGGAAATGGTGGGTGGCTTCCTTACAAAGACAGCTTTCCATTGGCCTCTTCCCAAATTCTATACCTAGATGCAAAGTGCACACGTGCATGGTAAGTCGCTTCTGTCAGCTCCGACTCGGCAACTCTGTGGACTGTAGCCCGCCAGGCTCCTCTGTCCATGGGATTCTCTAGGCAGGAATACTGGAGTGAGTTGCCATGCCCTTCTCCAGGGGATCTTCCCAAACAGGGATCAAACCCGCATCTCTTGTTTCCTTCACTGGCAGGTGGGTTCTTTACCGCTAGAGCCACCTGGGAAGCCCCAGATACAAAGTAGAAAGTAAATGCAGTCCCCAGCTAGCAGGGTGTTTTGCTTTGTTTTGTTTACTATAGATAACACTTTATTGAATAGTTGAAATTTGTTAAGAAGGTAGATCTTAAGTGTCCTCACCACAAAAAAATGTGACCCACCTGGCAATTTGGACACACCCTCTTGGTGAATAACCCTGTGGGAATTCTCTATCGGTCATTCCATCAAATGAGTCATTCTCACAGCCTTAGCGATGACTGAGAAAAAAAAAAAACAGAAGTCAGTCTGGAATGGGAAGACTGTGGTCAACCCCTAAAACCCTCCTGTTCTTTGTAGGAGTCCACAGCTTTTCTCCCATCTTGGAGAAGAGCCAAATGTCAGACTCCATCTGGTCAAAGCTCACACTTGCACTTTTAGTATACATGAGTGAATCTGATTATATATTGGCCAGCTGTCTACTATCTGCACAAGAGAACAAAATTCATTGGGGCCAACAAGCCCCCTCCACTTCTGGCTGTTTTACCCTGTTCCACCTGCCTGGTTACTAGCTTCCAACAGAGCACACTCACCTCTCCCATCCTCCCCCCAGGCGTGAATGCAGGCAGATGGGGAGGGGGCGGAGGAAGAGGCTTCAGGCACAGGCACCCTGAGGGGATAGGAGAGAATATCCAGCAAAATTACCACAGGATTTTTTTTGCCTTTTATTTTATATTGGAGCATGTGCATGCGTGCTCAGTTGCTAAGTCGTGTCTGACTCTTTTGCGACCCCACGGGCTGTAGCCCTCTGTCCATGGGGATTCTCCAGGCAAGAATACTGGAGTGAGTTGCCATGCCCTCCTCCAGGGGATCTTCCTGACCCAGGGATCAGACCCGCATCTCCTGCAGGTGGATTCTTTACCACTGAACCACCTGGGAAGAGCCAATTAACAATGTTGTGACGGTTTCAGGTGCACAGCAGAGCAACGCAGCCATACATGTACATGGATCCGTTCGCCCGCAGACTCCCCGCCCGTCCAGGCTGCCACATAACACTGAGCAGAGCTCCCTGTGCTCTACAGTAGGGCCTTGTTGGTTATCCATTTTAAATTTATCAGAGTACACACGTCAATCTCAAACTCACTAAGAAATAGCTAGGGCATTTGACGCGTCCCACAGGATACTGAGAGAGGAAGCTTAGCAATAGCTGGAAGGGGTTTTGCACAACTCTCCGCTCCATAAACCATAGGGCTAAATAACTCCCTCAGAAACACAAGCCTCCAGGATGCTCTTGGGATGCTAAAATCTCCGCTGCTCCCACATTCACACTCAACCCTCCTCCTCCCTTGTCTGTGGAGCAGAGAACAGGTGGCACATTACTTAACCAACTTTCAAAAGCTTAGTCACTTTTGCTTTTAATAGATGCCAGCAGTTGGTACTTGCCATCCTGCTATTACAGCAACAACCAAGGGTACTGCCACCCAGCCCATGTTCCACCTGACAAAATCATCCATGTGGCATCAATACAATGGAGGCTTTGGCAGGATGGGGTGCTTGCGGGGTGCTGGAGAAAGATATTATAACGCACCACACCAAGAGTTGTTGACTGGGCTTCCAATTTTGTGCTTGCCATCTGCTGATACACACCATTGCTCCTGTGTGAGGCAGTCACGAGGTATATTTTCCCTTTAACTTCATGTGCAATAACTGTCACCCTTTCACCTGCCAGTTTTGCCCCCTAGGTTGAATATTAGTTTAGATATCTGACTCAAACTACAAACTGGCGGTTCTTGAGGGAGATTTCCAAATTACTCAAGAAGGAAATTACATGTTTAGCTCTGTTTTGAATAGATGTCCACAAAATACCAACTTTCTCTGTGATTTGCCAAATTTCTACCGGCTGCTCAGGGAATGGTAGGTTATGCACTTGGTAATTTGATAACCCTGTCCTGTTGTCAAGACCATGGGCAAGCTGTGTTTGATAATAAGCTAGGGTTCTCCCACTATCTTTAAACATTAGGAAAATCACCAAGTACACAACTGGATTTCTGGCGTCAAAGTCAATGACAGACTAAGTAACGTCTAGTTGCTCTATGAGACTATTTAAAATACTGTAAACTTAAAAAATTTTTTTAATTTCTATTAGAAAGTGAAAGTTGCTCAGTCATGTCAGACTCTTTGCAACCCCATGGACTGTATAGTCCATGGAATTCTCCAGGCCAGAATACTGGAGTGGGTAGCCTTTCCCTTCTCCAGGGGATCTTCCCAACCCAGGGGTCGAACCCAGGCCTCCTGCATTGCAGGCGGATTCTTTACCAGCTGAGCCACAAGGGAAAGTCAAGAATACTGGAATGGGTAGCCTATCCCTTCTCCATTGGATCTTCCCGACCCAGGAATCGGACCGGGGTCTCCTGCATTGCAGGAGGATTCTTTACCAACTGAGCTATCAGGGAAGCTGCCAATTTCTATTAGAGTATAGTTGATTTACAGTGTTGTTTCTGCTGTACAGCAAAGTGAGCCAGTTATACACATGGCTTCCCTGGTGGCTCAGAGGTTAAAGTGCCTGCCTCCAATGCGGAAGACCCGGGTTCGATCTCTGGGTCGGGAAGATCCCCTGGAAAAGGAAATGGTAACCCACTCCAGTACTCTTGCCTGGAAAATCCCATGGACGGAGAAGCCTGGTAGGCTACAGTCCATGGGGTCGCAAAGAGTCGGACACGGCTGAGCGACTTCATTTTCACTTTCCCTTGTAGCTCAGTTGGTAAAGAATCTGCCTACAGTGAAGGAGACCCAAGTTCCATTCCCGGTCAGGAAGATCCCCTAGGGAAGGAAGTGGCAACCCACTCCAGTGTTCTTGCCTGGAGAATCCCATGGAGAGGAGCCTGGCAGGCTAGTCCATGGGGTCGAAAGAGTCAGACACGACTTGGTGACTAAACCACCACTCTTTTTTTAGATTCTGTCCCAATATGGGTAATTAGAATATTGAGTAGACTTCTCTGTGCTATACAGTAGGTCCTTAGTAGCTATTTTATGTCAATCCCAATCTCCCGATTTATCCCTCCTGGCCTTTCCCCCCTGGTAACTGTGTTTCGCACCTGTGACTGTTTTGAAAATAACTTCATTTACACCATCTTTTAAGATTCCACATATAAGCAACATCATGGTATTTGTCTATTAGTTCATTCAGTGTGATAATCTCTAGGTCCGTTCCTGTTGCCGCAAATGGCATTTCATTCTTCTTATGACTAATATTCCGCCGTGTATGTACAGATACACACACTTATACATAATGACATCTTCTTTGTCCATTCACCCATGGATGGACATTTAGGTTCCTTCCATGTCTTCGCTATTGTGAATAGTCCTGCATTGAGGTGCACGTCTTTCCAAATTAGTTTTCTCTAGATATATGCCCAGGAGTGATACTGCTGGATCATAAGATAGCTCTAAGTTTAGTTTTTTAAGAAATAGTGCAATTTTTTTTAAATTGTCTTGGCCACACTGCATAGCATGTGGGATTTTAGTTCCCCAACCAGGGATCAAACCCTTGCTCCCTGCATTGGTAGTCTTAACCACTGAACCACCAGGTAAGATATAGTACCGTCATCTTTTGACAGGTGATTGTGGCCTTAGCCTTCTCCCAGTGAGCTACTCCTTTGGATATTTGCTTCTATCACCCTTAACCCTGACTTCCCTGGTGGCTCAGACGGTAAGGTGTCTACCTACAATGCAGGAGACCCGGGTTCAATCCCTGGGTCGGGAAGATCTCCTGGAGAAGGAAATGGCAACCCACTCCAGTATTCTTGCCTGGAAAATCCCTTGGATGGAGGAACCTGGTAGGCTACAGTCCATAGTGTCGCAAAGAGTTGGACACGACTGAGCGACTTCACAAACACTGCACTATTCCAAAGGAAAAGTGCTGGAGTAAAGGACTTCAACATACACAAGAAGTGAGTTGCCTGGTATGAGCTCTCATTTCTCCTAAATGGTGAGTCATATATGCAAAAGCACAGCTTACAGTGCTCCCCCTCCCTACTCTACCTCAAAGCTCAGAAAAGAGCACCACACATATATAAAGGAAAGCAGATGTCAGGTGTGCCCTGGAGCAGGGGTGGGGAGGTCATTGAAGGAAAAATCTTTGAGCAAGCAGTTACTTTGGAAAGAATCCCAACCCCTCCCCCAGGCTCATAGTCGGCATTTTTCTCGCTGAATCATATGGACTCCTGCTAAAACCACATCCACTTGAGGCTTTCAGTGGATTTTTAGCAGCACAAATCCAGTGTGCTGTGCTTATAGTCACTCAGCTGTGTCTGACTTTTTGTGATTCCATGGACTGTAGCCCTCCAGGCTCCTCTGTCCGTGGGGATTCTTCAGGTGAGAACACTGGAGTGGGTTGCCATTTCCTACTCCAGGGGATCTTACCGACCCAGGGATTGAACCCAGGTCTCCTGCATTGCAGGCGGATTCTTTACCATCTGAGACACCAGGGAAGCCCACAGTGTACAAGCTCTCAAAAAATAAACTGGAACTTGCTGTAGTTGCAAACACGCCCCACAGTATCGGAAATCTGCTTTGGACAGCGAACAGGCATGGAGTCCACCAAACCACCACTGAACCAAAGGATGGACCTGAAGGACTTCAGTGGGATAAATATGAACCACCAGCACTATGATCATTTTAAACTTTATCTGCAAAATCTATCAAGATGGCTGTCACAGCAGCTGCTTGAATTCAACGAAAGGTGCATAGCATCTTTTTCTTGTGTACGCTTAAGTCCTTTAGTCAAGGACTTTTCCTTTGGAATAATACAATGTTAAAGGTTATAGAAAGAACCAAATATCCCAAGTAGCACACATTTTTATACAGTATCAAAAGAAAACTTTTTCCATGCAGTGATTTTCAAGTATCATCCACAGCCCCAGAGGGTCATAAATCTAGCCCCAAAGCAGCAAGTTGGGACGTCAGTTCTTATGGGCAACATCTGTGGTAACAGGCACCGATTGCCACAAAATGAGCTTTTGCAAGAAAAGGCTTGTGGCCCACGAGGGGGTCATTAGCCAGACTTTTCTCATAGAATTAAGAGTTGTATGGTATGACCTAAATGCAGGTCACCAGTCAGTAAGATGTCGTGTCAGTTAATTCAAGTCCCCTGGTTTAAATTCTGTTACCGAGAGGGTCCTGGCTGCTAGCCCAGGTCGCAGCTCCAAGCACATGCACGCAGATGGTCAGTTTACAAGGAGGCTTTGTTATCAGTTTTTTCAAGTTGGTTGAGATTTTTGCTGCTCTTCTTGCAGTTTTGCCAGTGTAGTTGTAGTTATTGGTTAAACCCTAAACCCTGCAGTTCAGATGGAATTTACATCAATGCAATATTTACTAGTGACCTAATTAGGTTTTTTTTAATATTTATGTGGCTGCTCTGGGTCTTAGTTTCAGCATGTGGAATCTTTAGTTGTAGCATTCGAACTCCCGTAAGATGTCTGGGCCACCAGGGAAGCCCACTATGTACAAGCTCTCAAAAAATAAATTAGATTTGCTGGTAGTTGAAAACATGCCCTCACAGTAGCGGGAGACATCGCTTATGGGATCAAGTTCCCTGCCCAGGGATCAAATCCAGGCCCCTTGCATTGGGAGTGGAGTCTTAGTCACTGGACCAGAGAAGTCGCCTAATCAGATTCTAAGAAAATCATGTCTAATGGTTCAGATGAATTACTTACATATCTATAGTGTAGGCAGATGCACACGTAATAAAAACATGTACTTCTTCAATTATTACCTCACAGGCAACGTGCTGCCTGAGTTTGCTTTTCTCTTGAGCCAATCTCAAGTTTTCTTCCCTACAACTGAAACCCCTGCCAAGTCTGCCGCTCTGTCATCTTACTTGACCCATTTACAACACGTAACTCTGCGGACTTGCTTCCTAAAATGCTGTCCACGGGGCCTCCAGGCGGCCTCTCCCTTGGTTTTCCATCATAATCACTCTGTAGGCTCATCATGTTGAACTGGAGGGCTGAGTCCATCCCATCTAGGTGACCTCCCTGTTTTGGCTTCAAATGTCATGCACTTGTCCCAGCAGACATCCTTCTAGACAACTTTGCTTTTAGAAAAGACGTACCTACACTAGAACCTGATTCCACAGATCGAACAAAATCCAGAGAAAATTTCTTCTATAGAAAAAATAGGTCACAATTGAAAACAGCATTCAGCATTTCTTTTGCAATGAACCCTCAATAGAGACAGCTATCATGCACCCCAGAACCACACTCAGCATCTCTGTATCAAGCTGCCATAGCTCTGAGATATGAGCATCTGTGCTTATCTCAATTTATTCTATGCATCCATTAAGATGCATCTGCCCTGAGTTTACTGCTTTGCTTGATACCATTTCTGCTAAGTATTCATAGGAAGGCCCTACTTCAGAGTGTGGGCAACCTGTATCTCGACAAATTCTCCAGCTCTCTTCCTGACTCACCTGAGTCAGCCCCAGTCTAGCCTGTTCAGAACTGCACTCTTGATTTCCTGTACTCAGTCTTCCCTGTGTTAACTCCTTTCTTCCAGGTGATCAGGACAAGACACTTGCCATCCCCCTTTTATCTATTCTTTCACCTCATTCAACACCTTAGCAAATCCTCCTTTGAATCATCTGTACAATTACCACCTTAGACTAAGCCACTCTCTCATATTATTCATCACTGTTCTCTGCTTTTACCTGGCCACCCAGCACCCAAAATGGCCCTTTAGATCAGATCACATCAGCCTTCCAAAGCCCTCTTGGGGCTTCTGTGTGGTTTCCTCTTTTCCCGTGCACTTCCTTCTTTAGCTCAGGTCCTCCTGCTATCTTGGGCCCAGTATCCTGGCCACCTTGTCCCCTGAACCTGTCCACCACACTCTACTTCAATTTGCTACTCTTGCCTGGCATGCTTTGCTCCCAGATACCCACATAATCTCCTTCCTTTTCAGCTTCCTTACTAGACAGACACAAAACACATGCCTTCTGATGTGTACAGGAAGTACCTACCACCTGTTATTCTGTTATCTTAACCCAGATGACACTAACTAGAAAACAATCCAATATAAGCCTTCTTAGGCAACTACCTGGCCTCTCTTCACTTCCTAGTCCCTATATTGCTATTCCTGTCTTTCAGCCTTTTCCATGCACGCTCACGCTGTCAGGCCACAGCTTATGTTACTTCACCCACCACGCCTGTCACCTTCATAGCACTGAGCCCTGCCTGAAAATTCTCCCGCTAGTACATTTCAGAGGCAAGTGGCCTCCTAGATCACTGGCATGTTGTCTACAGTTTACAATAGAATGCTTAAAGTTGCCCTCGGCATGCCTGCACTTTCCAATCATTTGGCTTGTCACCAGGGGGCACTACCAACCTGAGGCTCTGCACCGTACCATGGACTCTTGGTGTCACCTGGTTGTAGGGTTCCAAGTTTTGCCCTGTGTTCCCCCATTCAATCTGGGCTGCCACAATCAGACAGGCAGAAAGCGCGAGGATGTTTTTCTTGCATCTGTAGTGGAAACCTTAGCAGACAGTAAACTGCTTCAGGTCTGTCAAATAGATGCATTTTCATGTTCTGACACCCACATCTTTTTACAGATAAAACAAGAGCATTTGCTTTTCTCTCTGCCCACCAACTACTCCACAGTCCATTTATCATTTCATCTTTTACAACAATGGCCTGTCAATCTTTCCTATCAAGGGCCATGTGGGTACCTCAGGGCTTGCAGGAGGCCCTTAGACCTGTCACTCATCTGTTCTAGCCATGTCAGAACCAGCCAATACCACCCAATACAGGGCGTGGTAGTGCCCTAGTAAAACTGGACACAAACTTTATTTTTTTCATGTCCCATAAGCTACCATGAACCACTTTAAAAATGTAAGCACCACCTTAGCCACAAAACAGGTGGTAGGCGAGCCAGTCTGTCAACCCTATTCCAAGGAGTTTGACAAAAGTATTCCAGATGTCTAGATTTCTCTAGAACTCAGCTCTAAAATAAGCTCAGACAGTACTTTGCTTCCAACTGTGTTAGTCTCTCTTTTATTCTTTTGTAAACGCCTCCATTTGTAGGTGATGAAACGTGTAAGCAATCCACTTCAAATGCTGGTTGGCACTGCCATGAGCATGGTCTCTCCCTTTACTCCACACTCAGTTACTTCTGATTCTTGTATATTCCAAGTCCCGGAAGTGGTTTCACTGTAGACGTTATCTGAAGGTGCTTTCTAGTGGTAGGCTACAACCAGACTCTAGCTGCTCCAGGAAGGCTACAAGGATGGATTTAGATATGACATATTAAACTAAGAGGCATTCTTTCCAATGAGTTTAAATGTGTTTTATTTTTAGACAACCTACATGACACGTTTTCTCAAAAACAATGCCTCCGCTCCAAATAAATCAACGTTCAAAACAAATGAAGAGCTCGAGATGACATCAGTCCCATCTGTCTAAGTCCTGGTGTTGTGTGGATGAAAAGCAGTGGCCAGCCAGTTTTGACGACAGGTGATTGATCCAAAGTAACTGCCAACTTTGTTACTGGGAAAACAAGGAAGAGCCCATTAACACACCTTTCTGGCACGAAAGCATCTCACGTTTCTAAGCTTCAGATGTACTCCCCTATTCAATCCGAGCTGCCACACAGAGACAGACAGAAAGCGCGGGGATGTTGCTGTTGCATCCTAGTGCAAACCATAGGAACAACTGCAGACTGTTCAAGGTCTATCAGTGGATGCAGAACCATCCTTACCAAATCAGAGAAGTCATTCTGAGAAGGCCCACCCACCCTATTCCAACAAAAACCTCACACATTCTTTGACTAATCCCTTTGGCAAGACATCTGCACTGTCCTTTGACAGTCCTGGTCACTGCTGCCCCTGATCCTGTTTAGGGTAGCTTGTTTTTGCACCAAGCAGTTTGTGGGATTTTAGCTTCCCAACCCGGGACTAAACCCCAGCCCTTGGCAGTGGCAGCCCAGAGTCCTAACCACTGGACCAACAGGGAATTCCCTGGTGTAGCCTTAAATTTATCTTACTCCCAATTTACATGGAAGCCGCTGAAAGCCAAGATAAATGAGTGGCTTCATTTCTCCTTTAGCAATTCCTTGCGCAGCAGACATTCATTTAATTTTACTAAAGCAACTGGCGATCGGGTCAGCAGCCTGCTCTAAATTCTATTTACTAAAAGCTAGTAACATCATGGCCTTTCCAACCAGCCCCCAATTATCACTAAGTGGTTTATTTGCTAAAAGGTTGTTAGTACCTCCATTTTTACATGACTGGTTTCAACACACTTCTTTATACTTACACATTTTTCCATCTCTAAACCATCCTTAAAGAAAATCATATATGGGGTTACACCATCCTCACGGTAGTCCAGCAGAGCAACCATGCCATCTGGATTCATGTTTTCACCAATAAAGAACTTAGGAAGCAAACAAATACCCAGAATTAGATTATACAAGAATGCATTGGATCAAAACACACAATAAATCAAAGGATTCAGAACACCAATATCTAATTAAGGCACTAATTTAGTCAGCAACTAATGAGTTCTGATGAGGAGGAAAATGCTCACTAATCAAACTTCGGTTCATGCAAAGTACTAATAACCAAATGTTAAAGAGTTCAGAGCAATCCAGGGACACTGAGCTCCCTGGAAACCTAACCCCACACATCTCAGTCTAAACCCTACAAACAAGGCTGTTTACATAGTCAAGCACAGAGAGCACAGGGCCACCGATGAGTAGAGCACATCACGTGAGAAGTCATCGTATGGCCAGAGGATGTGTGACAACTGGAACATCGAAACAGCCAGGCTGTGTCAGTAAAAGAAAAGTCACCAGAGCTTCTCAACAGGACAAGCTCAGATCAGAAAGAGCTGCAGTGGCAACAAGACACACTGGTATTGTAAAAAGAAAACCAGAAGACTACTTCAGAGTACACAATTCCAAAGAACTGGGAAATGTTGAGTCGAGAATAAGATTTTGGAAGCAGAAGACAAGATCTGGAAACATGCTTGCTTAGGAGCAGAGAAGGCAACTCCCTACAGCCCAGACTGCTGAAATAAAATCTGTTAAGTATTTAAACTGCTCAAAACACAGAAAAATAACTCCAACTTAATTACATCAGAAGCTCATCAAGTAACTCATGTTTTGCTCAGGTAAAATTATACAATCCTTTGATCCAAATATTTTAAAGTTATTTACCTGATAGTTTTTGAAATTAGCAAGGATGTGCTTGATTTGTTCTGCAGCCCCTGTCATAAAAGGTTTTACTCTTTCTGGTCTCTGTTCTTCAAGTTTCCCTTTGATTCTAAAACACATCGACACATGAATCAGTTCTGAGCAAAGTTTCCATTCAGTAAAAATTCCAAACTGAAACCAGCAAAATATCAGAGATTACTAACTCATAGGAGGGATGTTTTAAGACTGTTCCTAACTTTGAATTTCACCTCAGCTTATTCTGTACCAAAGGACTATTCTAAAAAAAAGTAAAACCACACTGCACCCTCCAGTATTCTCATATTTACAGAAAAGCAGCCCCCCTTCTGAGCTCTTCAATAGAAAAAAGCCTTTGACAAGCACGCCTGCTGTTAAAAATCTCAAACGAAACCAACCCCTAAATCCTACACGATTTTCAGACATCAATTGGGTGTGTCAGTATCACTTACGACTTCATGTAATCTTTGATGTACTTCTTGTAGGCTTCTTTTGTGAAGCTGGTTTCCTGCAAGTGATGGTTCATGACAATATCGACACCAGTGATTACTGTGCTTTCGGTACCTTCGCCCTCGGGGCCTTCAGCGGAGGCATTTCCACCAATGAGCGAGTCATCGATGTTACCCTCTGTCCTACTGACCATCTGCATTAAGAAAAAGTTTAGTCGCTAACACATCCTCGACCTTACCATAAACGCATCCAAGAATCTATGCTGGCAGCTCTTTCATCCGTCATCCCTCAACACTTAATTCTCGTTGAAAACCACGAACACTACGGGGGGAGGGGGGGAGGAATCTATGCCCTTCGTTCTCCTGAAACATCTCAGTTCAACAACTCTTCGTTGGCCCAAACGACAAAGAGGTCATTTACAACACAGTGCAAGTTTTTCATGGGCTGTCGGGTTGCTGAGCAAAGAAAAACCGGGCAGACGCTAAAATGCTTGGGTCGCCCAAACAGGAGATAACCTGTCTGTCCCGGACCGCCTGGGAGGGAGGATGGGCGTCGAAGCGGCGGACCTATTTCCAGGCACAGCTCCGCCTCCAGTTTTCTAGAAAAACCCGAGCCCGGAAAGAGAGTCTCCTCCGCCAGGAGGCAACGGGGAGGATTGCACAACCTCGGGCGGGGGAGCGGCGGAAACCCGAGCCCGCCCGGCCTGGCCTCGCCTACCCCCTGCGCCACGGCCCCGGCCCCGGCCCGGCCGACTCACCTTCCCCTCCACCTCCAGACACAGCCCGTCCGCGACCTCCCGGATCTTGTAGATGTCGGAGAACATCTCGTCATCTGCTCGGGGACACAGACCCGCCCGTCACGAGGCGCCCGCGGCCGGAGCAGGCGCCATTTCCCGCGCCGCGCCGCCCCTCCCCGGGCGCCCCGGGCCCCGGCGCGCGCCCCCAAGCAGCGCCCCTCCTCAGACCCACGACAGCGGCGGGGGCAGCGGCCGGCCCCCCGCCTCCACCCATATGCCGCCGCGCGCCCTGCGCGCCGTGTGAGGGGCAGTGCAGTCCCGACTCACGGCTGATGAGGTCCCGGTAGATGATCATGATGGCGACTGGAGGGAGGCGACTGCGGCGCTGGCTTAGCAGGAGCCCGGAGCTCAGAGCGAGCGCAGTGCGGCCAGAGCGGCGCTCGGGGGGAGGGGGGAGCGGGCGGAAAAGGCCGACTCTGCCGCTCCCCGACCTCATATAGAGGGCACGTCCCCCTACGTCATCGCGCGCAGCGCCTCCGGAAGCGCCGCGAGCGGTGACGCATCACGCAGGCTGCGCGAGGGGCGGGGCCGCAGCGCGGGCCGTGGGGGAGGGGAGGGGCGCATCCGGGGACTTGGCCCCGGGGTGCAGGACCGCGCGTTCCCCACGGGCTCGCCGGGCGACCCTAGGAAAGGGGAAGGCGGAGGAGGGGGGTGGTGCGGCGGGAAAATGCCTGACGGCGCGAGGGAGAGGAATGGTAGGTGAGGAGCGCGCGGGAGAAGGGAGGAGGAAGGCGCTGCCCGGCTCTGAGTGGTGGAGGCGGCGCCTCAGGGTCGGCCCTGGTAGGTGCCAGGCCCGGGTGGGGCTTAGATGAAATCTCAAGTTTCCGCCCCAGGCCTGGTGCCGCGCAAGCTCCCGCTGTTTCTGGGAACTGAAAGCGTCAGCTGCTGTGAAGGACCTTGCGTTTACGGAGGGTTCCCTTGACGATGAGGGCAGAGGACTTGGCTTGTGACCAGCCCCTGTGATCTCCGAGGACCTTAGAGAACTTTTCAGCGCTTGTCCCAGGGCTGCCCCACTTCGAGTTCCTGGCTTCTTTTGTGGGGCGGAGCCAAGTCCGGTCTGTGGGACCCACCTCGGCCTGCCAGCCCCCTGGGAATGATCGTGGGGGGCGTAGAGTCTGGAAGGGGGCTTGAGAAGGAAGGAAGCTGTCAAGGAAGTTTGCACAGCTTTCCTGTTTCTCAGTTTGGTCGCATATGTGAAAGCTTGTTCCTAAGGCAGGTAAAGAATATCCCTGTTTCTGTTTTGCTCTTGGTCTAGAGTTAAGTCCTTTGTTTGAAAAAAGGATGTATTGTCACTCTAAAGTGTAGTTGAAATACATTAATTTTAAAAATATGAATAAAGTGTAGTACAGATAATAACCCAGGAGCTAGAAGGTTAAACATACAGAGAAGGAGCTTTACACCTGCCCAAATTTTATTTGGACTTTAGACTCAGTTACTCGGTACTAAAAAAAAAAAAAACCGGTTTAGTGACATCTTTGGTTTAAAGGCAAATGGGTATGAAACCGGAGAGATTCTTCCATTCCACAAATATATTTGTGCTCAGCTGTGTCCCTAGCACAGAGGTCCCAATTTTGAACAAGTTAAATCCAGTTCAACCCTCACAGAAAACTTCATTCTGGTAAATAAAAAAATCAGGCAGTTATAACAAACTTCCCCATATGCAACAATAAAGTATTCCCACAGAATAAGGGAGGGCAACTGTTGTGAAAGAGTAGGGCACGAGTCAGTGATGGAGGAGTCAAAATGAAAAGGAGCCGGGAAAAGGGATCCTCCCTGGAAGAAGGGGTCTGGGGCTACTGGACACCCCCAGGAGACCCTGTGGATACCTGAAAAAAGGCTAAAACTGGAATGAAGGGGATTTGAAAACACACTGACGTCTTCTGATAAGTGGTCCACTAAGGATCGCGGAAACCCTGATTATTTCTGAGATGTGTGAATGGAACGTTGTTATCCCAGGCATATCACAAGTTAATTATTTTCCTCAACTTTAACTTTTCAAATTATTCAGAACCATTCCCATCACTCATACAGTACCGTCAAACATTTTTCCCTCTACTCCTTTTCTGGTTTTATGTTCAATTAAAAACTGCCCCCCCCCCCAAGTTTTGTAAGACAGCCACAGAGAAAAAGAAAACTGAAGAGATTAGAATCAAAGCAGCCTAGCCTGAAATCTTGGGTTTATCTAGTGCTTGTCCTGTGGCTTTGGGAAAGTCAGACTCCCTAAGTCTGAGCATAGAATGCAATTTTTGTGAGTTAAAGAGTTTGGGGAAGTTAAATAAGATAATGAAAAATGACTAGCATCCTCAATAGGTTATCAGTAAATATTGGTTGACCTTGGGTGCATAATTCTTTCCAATTTTATTACTTTTCAAAATACTCCTGAAACTATTCCATTCAGTTCAGTTCAGTTCAGTCGCTCAGTTGTGTCAGACTCTGCAACCCCATGAATTGCAGCACGCCAGGCCTCCCTGTCCATCACCAACTCCCAGAGTTCACTCAGACTCACATCCATCGAGTCTGTGATGCCATCCAGCCATCTCATCCTCTGTCGTCCCCTTCTCCTGCCCCCAATCACTCCCAGCATCAGAGTCTTTTCCAAGGAGTCAGCTCTTCACATGAGGTGGCCAAACTACTGGAGCTTCAGCTTCAGCATCATTCCTTCCAAAGAAATCCCAGGGTTGATCTCCTTCAGAATGGACTGGTTGGATCTCCTTGCAGTCCAAGGGACTCTCAAGAGTCTTCTCCAACACCACAGTTCAAAAGCATCAATTCTTCGGCGCTCAGCCTTCTTTACAGTCCAACTCTCACATCCATACATGACCACAGGAAAAACCATAGCCTTAACAAGACGGACCTTAATCGGCAAAGTAATGTCTCTGCTTTTGAATATGCTATCTAGGTTGGTCATAACTTTTCTTCCAAGGAGTAAGCTCTTTTAATTTCGTGGCTGCAGTCACCATCTGTAGTGATTTTGGAGCCCAAAAAGTAAAGTCTGACACTGTTTCCACTGTTTCCCCATCTATTTCCCAAAAAGTGATGGGACTGGATGCCATGATCTTCGTTTTCTGCATGTTGAGCTTTAAGCCAACTTTTTTGCTCTCCTCTTTCACTTTGATCAAGAGGCTTTTTAGTTCCTCTTCACTTTCTGCCATAAGGGTGGTGTCATCTGCATATCTGAGGTTATTGAGATTTCTCCTGGCAATCTTTGATTCCAGCTTCTGTTTCTTCCAGCCCAGCATTTCTCATGATGTACTCTGCACAGAAGTTAAATAAGCAGGGTGACTATATACAGACTTGACGTACTTCTTTTCCTATTTGGAACCAGTCTGTTGTGCCATGTCCAGTTCTAACTGTTGCTTCCTGACCTGCATACAGATTTCTCAAGAGGCAGATCAGGTGGTCTGGTATTCCCATCTCTTTCAGAATTTTCTGCAGTTTATTGTGATCCACACAGTCAAAGGCTTTGGCATAGTCAATAAAGCAGAAATAGATGTTTTTCTGGAACTCTCTTTTTTCCATGATCCAGCGGATGTTGGCAATTTGATCTCTGGTTCCTCTGCCTTTTCTAAAACCAGCTTGAACATCAGGGAGTTCACGGTTCACGTATTGCTGAAGCCTGGCTTGGAGAATTTTGAGCATTGCTTTACTAGCATGTGAGATGAGTGCAATTGTGCAGTAGTTTGAGCATTCTTTTGTGTTGCCTTTCTTTGGAATTGGAATGAAAACTGGCCTTTTCCAGTCCTGTGGCCACTGCTGAGTTTTCCAAATTTGCTGGCATATTGAGTGCAGCACTTTCACAGCATCATCTTTCAGGGTTTGAAACAGCTCAACTGGAATTCCATCACCTCCACTAGCTTTGTTCATAGTGATGCTTTCTAAGGCCCACTTGACTTCCCATTCCAAGATGTCTGGCTCTAAATTAGTGATCACATCATCATGATTATCTGGGTTGTGAAGATCTTTTTTGTACAGTTCTTCTGTGTATTCTTGCCACCTCTTCTTAATATCTTCTGCTTCTGTTAGGTCCATACCATTTCTGTCCTTTATTGACCCCATCTTTGCATGAAATGATCCCTTGGTATCTCTAATTTTCTTGAAGAGATCTCTAGTCTTTCCCATTCTGTTGTTTTCCTCTATTTCTTTGCATTGATCGCTGAGGAAGGCTTTCTTATCTCTTCTTGCTATTCTTTGGAACTCTGCATTCAGATGCTTATATCTTTCCTTTTCTCCTTTGCTTTTCGCCTCTCTTCTTTTCACAGCTATTTGTAAGGCCTCCCCAGATAGTCATTTTGCTTTTTCACATTTCTTTTCAATGGGGATGGTCTTGATCCCTGTCTCCTGTACAGTGTCACGAACCTCATTCCATAGTTCATCAGGCACTCTATCTATCAGATCTAGGCCCTTAAATCTATTTCTCACTTCCACAGTATAATCATAAGGGATTTGATATAAGTCACACCTGAATGGTCTAGCGATTTTCCCTACTTTCTTCAATTTCAGTCTGAATTTGGTAATAAGGAGTTCATGATCTGAGCCACAGTCAGCTCCTGGTCTTGTTTTTGTTGACTGTATAGAGCTTCTCCATCTTTGGCTGCAAAGAATATAATCAATCTGATTTCGGTGTTGACCATCTGGTGATGTCCATGTGTAGAGTCTTCTCTTGTGTTGTTGGATTAACCCTATTTTATTTGGAAATAATTGGAGGATTTAGACATTGTATATTGTACTAAAAGGATTTCTAGGTGACTCTGGTCGATAATCTGCCTGCCAATGCAGGAGACACAGATTAGATTCCTGAGTTGGGAAGATTCCCTGGAGCAAGAAATGGCAACCCACTCCAGTATTTTTGCTGGAAAAATCCTAGGGATAGCAAAATCCCTGGCAGTCCTCAGGGTTGCAAAGAGTCTGACACTGCTAAGCGACTTAGCACACATACTGAGACTGTGCTAAAGACAGTCTTCTATTAACTCACAACAGTCATAGTGGATTCCTGAAAGAATTCAACTTGGGTCCATAAAAGATTTCAATCTCAGGGTCATATTTGGTAGGTAATGATAATTCTGTGACTAGATAATTCTAAAAAATAAAATCTTTTGAAAATCCGATTTAAATTTCAGAATATTTTTTAAACTCCATCTTATGGTCTACAAAAATCTATGTTTGTACCTTGAAAATACCTGCTTAGAACACCAATGATACCAATAGTTTCGAGAAGATTAGGCACCACTTACAAGCCACTGACAAAACTGTGAGGATTTGACTTTTATTCCAGCTAATTGGCTTTTACTTAGGCATCATTTGAATGTTTTTATTACATTTTATTCCTTAAAGCAGTGATTTCTAACAAATCTAAGATTGTCCCAAATTTTATAGTTTGGCATCTCTTGCAATTAAAGAGGTTTCAAAGACAATGTCTTTTGATCTCTTTACACAAGTACTCACATGAAAAAAGCAGCTCATGGGGTCCTCATTTTTTAGCTAGGGATTGACTACATGGCTTAAGCACATAAGAGTTTATTCTTTCTTATTAAAAAAAAAAACACGGTATTGACAAAAAAAAAAAAAAAGGCAGAACCTGAAAGCTAAGAATTAGGTTTTACTTGGCTAACTAAACTGAGAACTTAAGCCTGGGACACAACCTCTCATATAGCTCTGACAGTCTGCTCCAAAGAAGTAAGGGAGGAGGCAGGATCAGTTCAGTTCAGTCACTCAGTTGTGTCCGATTCTTTGCAACCCCATGGCCTGCAGGCTTCCCTGTCCATCACCAACTCCTGGAGGTTGCTCAAACTCATGTCCATCGAGTTGGTAATGCCATTGAACCATCTCATCCTCCCAGCATTTCATGTGATGTATTCTGCATATAAGTTAAATAAGCAGGAGCCAGGCAATGGCAGCAGCAGCCCACTCCAGTACTCTTGCCTGGAGAATCCCATGGATGGAGGAGCCTGGTGGGCTGCAGTCCATGGGGTCGCTAAGAGTCGGACATGACTGAGCTACTTCACCTTGACTTTTCACTGTCATGCATTGGAGAAGGAAATGGCAACCGACTCCAGTATTCTTGCCTGGAGAATCCCAGGGACAGGGAGCCTGGTGGGCTGCCGTCTATGGGGTCGCACAGAGTCAGACACGACTGAAGTGACTTAGCGGCAGGATAGGTAGGAGTTCTTACAACAAAGACCAGGTAGTGGGAATATCAAAAGATTAGTGTTAGCTAAAGATAACCAAGTATCTCAAGGAAAGTGGAGCTTTTCTTTTTATGGGAAAGCTCACATTCCCCTTCTCCTGCCTTCAATCTTTCCCAGCATCAGGATCTTTTCCAATGAGTCAGTTCTTCCCATCAGGTGGCCAAAGTATTGGAGCTTCTGCTTCAGCATCAGACCTTCCAATGAATATTCAGGACTGATTTCCTTTAGGATTGACTGATTTGGTCTTCTTAAAGTCCAAGGGACTCTCAAGAGTCTTCTCCAACACCACAATTCAAAAGCATTATTCTTTGGCACTCATCCTTCTTTAGAGTCCAACTCTCACATTTGTACATGACGACTGGAAAAACCATAACTTGGAGTAGATGAACCTTTGTCAGCAAAGTAATGTCTCTGCTTTTAAATATGTGGTCTAGGTTGGTCGTAGCTTTTCTTCCAAGGAGCCAACGTCTTTTAATTTCATGACTGCAGTCACCATCTGCAATGATTTTGGAGCCCAAGAAAATAAAGTCTGACATTGTTTCCACTGTTTCCCCATCTATTTGCCATGAGGTGATGGGACCAGATGCCATGATCTTAGTTTAATGAATGTTGAGCTTTAAGCCAACTTTTTCACTCTCCACTTTTACTTTCATCAAGAGGCTTTTTAGTTCCTCTTCACTTTCTGCCATAAGGGTGGTGTCATCTGCGTATCTGAGATTATTGATACTTCTCCCGGCAGCCTTGATTCCAGCTTGTGCTTCATCCAGCCTTGCAGTTCACGTGATGTACTCTGCATATAAGTTAAATAAGCAGGAGCCAGGGTAGACAGGAGTTCTTACAACAAAGACCAGGTAGTGGGAACATCAAAAGATTAATGTTAGCTAAAGATAACCAAGTATCTGAAGTTAAGGCAAGGAGCTTTTCTTTGTATGGGAAGATGCCAGAGTCTGGGTTCACTGAAATCATTCCTTTGATACATACCTCAGCTATCTGGGGCCGGTCTCCTGATTTCTCATCCTGAGTCTCCACGGGGTATATCATTGGTGGGGCGGTGGTGGGGAGGCGGCGTGGTGCTGCTGCTGCACTGGCTGAGGGCTTGACAGCTATTTGTCTCCATTCTGAGTTCACTCCAGGTTCACTGTGCAAGGTGGCTGTAGTGGCTTGAGGACTTCAGCATCCTTTGATTACTGATGTGGCAGGCAACATTTTTTCATTATTGAGGGGTGCAGTCAGACTGAAATTATGAAGCCGTGGTGTCTTAATAGGCATCGCAGACCCAGGCTCTTCCTTTCTTCTCCATCATCTGTATGGTCTATAATAGGTGCTGGAACTCCAGCCATCACATCCGTCTTGCAAGCAGCCGGTAGAGAGGAATGGCCACAGGAGTACATCCTAGCTTATGTTTCTTTGCTTTAGGGCGCAACTGTCCAAAAGAACTTGATGTGACAATGGAAATGTTCTGTATCTGCTGTGTTCAACACCACAGCCACCAGACCGCAAGTGCGCTTGAACTGTGGCTTGTGTGACTGTGCAACCGAATGTTTACTTCCCTTTCAGTTTAATTAATTTAAGTGTAAGTATCCATGGCTAGTAACTTTTTGGGCCACAGAGTCCTATAATGAAAGCTCTGTGAGGTGGGGGACATCATTTTGCTAACCCCAGCTCTCAGAACAGAGCCTCCCTTGATAATTCTTGATGAATGAATGGATGAGATGAAGCTTTCTTCATTTCTCTCTCTTTTTATAAATCATTTGTTTATTTTTTGCTGTGCTGGGTCTTCGTGGCTGTGCACAGGCTTTGTCTAGTTGCAGCGATCGGGGGCTACTCTCTAGTTTTGGTTCATGGGCTTCTTGTTGCGACTGCTCTCCTCGTGGGGAAGCGTCGGCCCTAGGTGTGTGGGCTTCGGTAGTTGTGGCGTGCAGGCTCAGTAGCTGTAGCTCACAGGCTCGGTTATTTGTGGTGCACGGGCTTAGTTGCTCCACAGCATGTGGCACCAGGGATGGAACCAATATCCCCTGCATTGCAGGGCGGATTCTTCACCACTGGACCACCAGGGAAACCCTTCTTCATTTCTCTTAATTAGATTACGGCTAATTCTATTTCAGTGAATTAATTGGATTTTGCACATGTCCAAAACCTGGTATCACAGTGCTCTTCAAACTGAGAATTGAGAAACAATTTAGTGAGTAGTGACCAACTTTATTAAAAATGAAATAAGATACAAAAGAAAATAGAATCACACGTAGTAAAGATGAGTATTGTTTCATGGAACTTTTGTTTTAAATTTATACGCATGTATATGTATTGGATCTCAACATAAGATGTATTTTTTCATGTGGGTCTAGGCCCAAGAGGTTTGAAATCCTTTGATTTAGGCAAATTTTCTCTTCAGATATATTTCTTGGCAGCATCAACTGTGCAGTTTTAGTGGTACGTGTCCCAAGATTTGGTGAACACTTATTTTTGACTCTGGCACCCTTTTGGACAGGGATCTTATCGCCTTCTGTTTTGTGAGACTCCTTATGCTTAACAGGAGAATATCAGCGCTAGCTCCTAGCAACATCTAGGCCTAGCTGAGAGTACAGATTCCTGTCCTCTTAAGTGAAAGCAAGTGACATAACTAGTGTAACTTCTATTGTTTTGGTTTTTTTTTTTTTAACTTTTTATTTTGTGTTGGAGTACAGTCGATTAACAATGTTGTGATAGTTTCAGGTGAACAGCAAAGGGACTCAGCCATAATCCATTGGTGTTTTTGATGAATGTAAAATGATCACTAAAATTTAAGATTTAGGCATTTGGATATTTGTTTTTGCTTTGAAAAATAGAACTTTGTTCTGATTATAAAAATAATAATACACATTATAGAGTATTTATAAACCACAGAAGAAGCCACCTGTAGCTATTAGTGACATGTTAATATTCTCAATTTGTAGATTTATAAAAAGGGAGGGTGAGTGGGTGGGATCCTACTGATGTTAAAGCAACTTTTCTATCAGACTTAGGGCATAAGTCTCTTTTGTTTTAGGCTTGCCCTAAGAGAAGAGATCTATTAAGCCAATTCAAAGATCTCCTGGTTGAAACTACTTTTAATTATATTTAGGCTGGATTTTTGAAAATATCTAGTAAAACATTATTGGGCTAATCAGTGAGCTAAATGAGTAACTCCAACTTTCCCGTTCTTAATTTCTCAGGTCTATCAGAAAATTGTTCAAGTATTTTTTATTTATTATGAATATTTCCTCATATCAGTAGCTATTTATCTAAAATGTCATCTAAAATTATTATAAATAGTCCAACTGATGAATGTACTATAATTTATTTTAAAATTATACATCTACAAATTGGAAAACATGGAGATGCACAAAGAATTTTTAAAAATATATATTCAGGTACCCGCACAACCACAAGCGGCTAACAGTTTTCATATTTACTTAAAGTTTTTAAAAAAAAATATTACAGGTAAACTGAAGTTTTCTTTATCCACCTTTATCTCATTCCAGAGGTTTATCCACCCTCCTCACTGATACCCATTCAGGTAAAAACATCATCCATATCCACATTTCTGTAAGAAAGGGATTAAACAGAAATTGGAGTGTCTACTCCTTCCGTCTAGGGCCTGACTCAGTAGTTGCACAAGTCACTTCTTTTGTCTTATTTCCAGAACCTGATCACAGAACACTCAGCTCCCAGAGTGATCAGGAAATATATTCTTCACACTGGTTGGGAAATTGATAAGGAGCTGAAAGAATAAGCAGTCTCAGTCATAGCCATGTTGGCATTTCTGTGTTTGGTGGCATGAGCATGTACTCAGTCACCTCTTTGCAGCCCCATGGACTATAGCCCACCAGGCTCCTCTGTCCATGGGAATTTTTAGGCGAGAATACTGGAGTAGGTTGTCATTTCCTTCTGGGAGTGGAAGGATATAGAGCACAGAATAACGTCAGAGGAATATTTAATGGCTGTGAAACAGTGGCTGACTTTTCCCTCGGTTTCTCCATCTTGCCTCACAGATGTGTAAGCCCTTTTTCATTATGAATGAATGAACATGAACAAATCAGTAGTAGAGTTTTTTCCATACTTACTTTCGCCTCCCTTCCAGAGTACTGATTTGTTGGCCATCTTACTCCTCTTCTCTACATGATCTTTCCTTGCCTGATGCATCCGGCCTGTCTGCCCACCCCTTCCCATAATAGTCATGGAATTCAGTACTTAGTAGGAAACCCAATACAATGTTAGAAGTTCAAAGAATATTTAGGATTTTAAAATAAAGGGTCTGAATGCAGTAAAATCTCATCGTTAGGACAAATCATGTTACAAAGTAGTAGTATCACTGTCCCCTCTAGGAAATGAATATATACCTGTTTGCATAAATATAACAATTTTTCAGATGTTTCATATTAAATTACTAATAGTGATTACTATGGAGACCGTGGTTGGAATTAATGTGGAGAAGAGTTAGAGTTTTATTTTTAATTTTATACCCAGTAGTACTGTTAGAATCTTTAACACGTGTATGTTTACTTTTACAATTAAAATATTATAGTGCAGTGCTTCCCAAACTTTGGGAGTTTATATACTAAGAACATTTACAAGGGATTCCTGGTGGTCCAGTAGTTAGGACTCTTTCTCTGCTGTGGCCCAGATTCAACCCCTGGGCTGCATGGCACTGCCAAAAAAAAAAAATTTCCAAGAAATTTGAATCTCAATATAAGTTTGCCAATAAACCCATTAAAATATAACCATGACTGTGGCCTGTAATTGCCGTTTCATAAATGAAAGGGCATAATCTCTAAGTAATGGGTAATCCTCTAAACTGAATACATTTAATTCTGTGAAAAATTCATTACGTTGTCCTTATCTTTCTCATTTTTGCTTTGGATCTTTTAAAAACTTTTTACTCTGGGTTTCTTCCTGTATTTTTATACTTAGCACAGATAGGGTGAGTGACTTGCTCAAGGACACACAGCCAGTGGATAGCAGAGGGGAGGAATCCAGGTTTATGGACTTCTGACTCTCCAGGGGTTCCTTTTGGTTGAATAAGTGAATGAATACAGCCAGATACTTGGAATTCTGACATCAGAATTCAAGCTTCTTTAGAATGAATTAACCCACACTTATGTTTAGGATATGAGCAACAATGAAAAAAAAGTGAAAATCCAGGAGAGGATGTTTTGGAAGTAGTATTTAATTGATCTAAATCGTTTTTGAAGTTTTTTGCAGAGTTGAGACAAACAGGGAAGAAAACAATAGTAGACCTCTTCATTAAGCTCTTGGCATGGCAACAGTAATCTTTCAAGACTGCCTTAGATGGAGTCACTGGAATGTTAACAATGAAAAGAATTTTTTCTTTAGAGTTCTTAGAGCATACTAAGGCATAGTAATTTATGACTGCTTTTAGAGCAGTTCTATTTGAAATATCAAGATATGTAAAAATGTAGTCAGAAGCCCAAGAATTAAAATTATAGAAATATATTTAGCCCTATATATGATGTAAATAAATAAATAAATCTATAATTTAAATATGTAAACTGAAATATAAAATATGAATGTATGTAACAAAATAGAAATATTATAAAAATAAATATGTATGTTTCTATCCATATATTTCATATACAATATAAACATTTATAGAACATAAATGAACGTGAATAGATAATTTTTTATGGGCCCATTTTTGGCCTACCCTGTATTGTGGATCCTTTAGTATAGACAGAGATGTTAGAGGTATTGCTACCATTCTCAAAAACTGTCCCAAAATGACGAGAATTAGGTTTGTAACAAACAGCTTTATGGTGATGCGGAAATCATCACACATGCTAGTAAAGTCATGCTCAAAATTCTCCAAGCCAGGCTTCAACAATACGAGACTCATGAACTTCTAGATGTTCAAGCTGGTTTTAGAAAAGGTAGAGGAACCAGAGATCAAATTGCCAACATCCGCTGGGTCATTGAAAAAGCAAGAGAGTTCCAGAAAACATCTATTTCTACTTTATTGACTATGCCAAAGCCTTTGACTGTGTGGATCACAATAAACTGTGGAAGATTCTGAAAGAGATGGGAATACCAGAGCACCTGACCTGCCTCTTGAGAAATCTATATGCACGTCAAGAAGCAACAGTTGGAACTAGAAATGGAACAACAGACTGGTTCCAAATAGGAAAAGGAGTATGTCAAGGCTGTATATTGTCACCCAGCTTATTTAACTTCTATGCAGAGTACATCATGAGAAACGCTGGGCTGGAAGAAGCACAAGCTGGAATCACGATTGCCAGGAAAAATACCAATAACCTCAGATATGCAGATGACACCACCCTTATGGCAGAAAGTGAAGAAGAACTAAAGAGCCTCTTGATGAAAGTGAAAGAGGAGAGTGAAGAAGTTGGCTTAAAGCTCAACATTCAGAAAACTAAGATCATGGCATCTGGTCCCATCACTTTATGGGAAATAGATGGGGAAACAATGGAAACAGTGGGAGACTTTATTTTCTTGGGCTCCAAAATCACTGCAAAAGGTGATTGCAGCCATGATATTAAAAGACACTTACTCCTTGGAAGAAAAGCTATGACCAACCTAGGCAGCATGTTAAAAAGCAGAGACATTACTTTGCCAACAAAGGTCCATCTAGTCAAGGCTATGGTTTTTCCAGTGGTCATGTATGGATGTGAGAGTTGGACTGTGAAGAAAGCTGAGTGCCAAAGAATTGATGCTTTTGAACTGTGATGTTGGAGAAAACTCTTGAGAGTCCATTGGACTGCAAGGAGATCCAACCAGTCCATCCTAAAGGAGATCAGCCCTGGGATTTCTTGGGAAGGACTGATGTTGAAGCTGAAACTCCAATACTTTGGTGACTTGATGCAAAGAACTGACTCCTTTGAAAAGCCCCTGATGCTGGGAAAGATTGAGGGCAGGAGGAGAAGGGGATGACAGAGGATAAGATGGTTGGCTGGCATCACTGACTCAATGGGAATGAGTTTGAGTAAACTTGGGGAGTTGGTGACGGACAGGGAGGCCTGGCGTGCTGCAGTCTGTGGGGTCGCAAAGAGTCAGACATGACTGAGCTACTGAACTGAACTGAACTGATGAGGAACTGTACTTTCAAGTAGTTTTTTTAATCACCATTCTAGGAAGATGTCTCAGGAAAATAGCCTTGTGTTCCTCTTTACCCTTACACACAGTACTTCTGACACCAGCTGTGTCATTTTTTTTCCATAACCAATTCTCCGACACCAGCGGGATGTGCAGCAATTCAGTTCAGTTCTGACACTAACGACCAGAATCCCACATGTTAAGGGCTCAGGACCACAAGACTCAGATGCACACCCCCGCCTTCAGTTGCCTGTTGTAAGCAGTAGGTCTCCAGGTTACCCAAAGCTTCTGTGCAACTTGACTGCTCATCAGAACTTCCCTACAAAGGACCACAAATGATCTGCTCCTTGGATTCAATCATTTGTGAGAACAGCTCACAAAACGCAGAACAGTTTACTTAATTCTTGCTGATTTACCTACTCTCAAGAAAAGTCTGAGACCTCATTGTCATCTTTATGACTCTACACTGCAATGAAGCTCTCTAATTAGTAGTAGTAGCAACTGGTTGATATAGGATATCCCAGTCTTACTCTCTGGCTGAACTGGCCTTCAGTTGGGAACCTGTGGTCATTTGTTAAACACTAGAGCCTGTGGGCTGTAATACAGTAGTTTTCATCCCTGGCTGTACATTAGAACTGCTTGGAAAACTTTTTAAAAATCTCAGCGCCCAGGCTATTCTCCAGATCAATGAAATTCGGTTCTCTGTGAGAGGGACACAGGCTTCAGAATTCTTTTTTTTTGTTTTTGCTGTGCCTTATGGCTTGGCGGGATCTTAGTTCCCCAACCAGGGAGCGAAACCGTGCCCTCTGCAGTAGAAGCTCGGTGTCTTAACCACTGGATCGCCAGGGAATTCCCTGAAGAGATTTTAATAAGGATTTTTCAAAATAATAGTCAAGAGAAGCAATTTGATTCCTTTTAAAAGTGCGAGTGCTTGATAAAGGAAGCCAGAAAGAGAAAACAGCTAAGTGGTTTGGGGGCGTGCTGTCTGCAATGTGACCATCCTGACCCCTCAGAGGAGAATTGCTCAACAGTCAGTTTGGGAAGGCTGAGCCAACTTGGGAGGGCTGAATGATGAGAAAGACTGTGGGAAATGCCTCACTTTTCTCTGTCTCCGAAAAAGAAGCTACTAACTATTTATACAAATTAAAGGCACAGTTGGGCTCAGATGGTCACTTTCTCCCCTGGGCTTCCGCGGCCACCATGTTTAAATCTGTCATCTCTGATCTCTTGGAAACCCCCATTCTTCTGTTCTCTCTGATTTTTCTCTGTAACATTTATCAATAACCAACATACTGTTTATTTCATTTATTTTTAATTTAAATTTATTTATTTTTAATTGGAGGATAGTTGCTTTACAATATTGTATTGGTTGCTGCCATACATAGACATGAATCAGTCATAGGTATATGTATGTCCCCTCCCTCTTGAACCTCCCTCCCACCTCCCATTTTATTTATTTTTTTATCTTCTGCCTCCCTTCAAGACACCAGAGAGGTAGAGATTGCCCTTTTTGGTCATGGATATATCCCCAGTGCCTGGAACAGTGCCTTGTAGACAGCCAATGAATAATTGTTCAAAGAATGGACCTCAGATTGAGACCACTAACAGTGGGACTTCCCTGCTGGTCCAGTGGCTAAGACTCTGCACTCCCAATGCAGGAGACCCTGGTTTGATCCCTGGTCAGAGAACTAGATCTCCGTAGCAACTAAGACCCAGCACAACCAAATAAATGTTTTTTTTAAAGACGAATAAGAGTAACTAATATAGATTTAGTCTTATATTCGAGCATAGCAGCCCTATGAGATGGTCACATTCCTGTAAGCAGCTTTTCCGAATCCCTTTATGACCTGCAGTTTAGGTTTTTGGCAGTGCCACTGACAAAAGATGAAGGTGGAAGAGGAGCAGCTAGGGGCTAGAAGAGGCTGTTTGGATAAGTTAGCCTAGAAAAGAGCTCTTCCTCTGAAGCAGGAAAAATGCTCTAAGACATGCTATTCGGGAAAAAATGCAAGAGGCAGAAGAGAAGGACATGTACAGCAGAAAGCAAATTTAACACCCAGATGCACATAATACAGCCAGCAGGTTGCTATGGATACATGCGTGTATTTGCAAAAGTATAGATGACAGTCTAGAAGGATACGCCGCACACTGATAGCAGTGGCCAAGCCCGGGAGGCAGCGGAGTGGAGGAAAAGCACGGTTAAGGGGAACTTCAGTGCTCACTGTGATGCTTAGATTATAATGTATCACAAGAATATTTTCCTCTATAGTTTCACCTCTGATTTATAAAACATTCTTTGTCTCATAGATACCAAACATAAGAAAACAAGCAAAATAGGGGGGAAGTACTTATATTACTTATAGACAGTGTATTACAAAAATGCACTGCAGAAATAAGAAGCGTACACACCTAGAAGAGTTAAGGGCTTTCTATTTCGGAATCATGCAGCAGGAGGTAATGGATTTTCAGTTCACTTAATAAGCAGAGTGTGTGAGTGTGTGTATGTTTGTGCGCGTGCATGCGTAAATGCACACTAGCATGATTTTGATCCAAAACACTGCCGCATAAATTACTTTGCTAAAAACAGCAGCAAGTACTTATTAGGGAGCAGTGAAGGAGGGGTGGGTGGAGGCTTGTCAACGCACTGCAGGAGGAAGATAACTTATCTTCAGCTTTCCATTCTTTCAAGTGAAAAGCTCACTGGCTTGGGAATTAGAGATAATATAACTTGGAGAGTAGATTCATTTCTTTTCCTTACACTTTGCCCTGCTTGAGAAATTACCGGTGGCAGCTTGTAGAGCTCTGTGTAGCACCCAGCACCTTTCAAAATGAATGAGGCAATTGTTGCAAAAGGAAAATGAGAGTAAGACAAGATGAAGCCAGAGGAAAGTATGCTGTCAAACTGAGGGTCATTAAACTGCACAGGTGTCAGAGGTGACCTCCAAATTTGCCCAGGAGCTTTTAGCAACCAACAGGGTGGTGGTGGATATAATTGGTTATTAGTTATAAGATTCACTGTCATTTTGTATTAAAAGATCATTTTTTCTAGAAGAAACCTTTTTTTGGGGGGGTGGGGAAGGTGGGCTGCATCCAGTCTTAGCTGTGGCATGTGGAATCTAGTTCCTTGACCAGGGATCAAACCCAGGTCCCCTGATAGGGAGCTCAGAGTCTTAATCACTGGCCCACCGGGGAAGTCCCTAGAAGAGAACTTTTTTTTTTTAAGTGTCCAATAGGGACTTCCCCGGTGGTCCAGTGGGTAAGAACCCACCGTGCAACACAGGGGACATGAGTTCAGTCCCTAGTCGGAGAATGAAGATCCCGCCTGCCATGGGGCAACTAAGACACCTCGCTGCAAGTACTGAGCCTGCGAACCGCAACTAGGGATTCTGCGTGCCGCAGTGAAAGAGCGCTCGCGGTGCGACTGGGACCTGACACAATCAAGCAAGTGTCCAGTGATGAGACGCACAAGGCGCTTCTCCCATGAGCCCCCATCAGTAAATACCCCTGCAGCAAACCCGGAAGTGTAGTAATGGGTTACACATATGGTTATTTTTGTTTGTTTGTCTTGCCATATCACACGGCCTGTGGGATCTTAGTTCCCTGACCAAGGATTGAACCCAGTCTGGCAGTGAAAGCGCGGAGTCCTAATCACCAGACCGCCAGGGAATTCGCTGTGGCTTATTTCTTTCTGTCTCCTTCAAAGCAGCCCTAATGTTCCAGCTCAATTCCGTAGCAGTAATTCTGCTAGCAGGCCGATCAAAGGGATCCTGCCTCTCAGCTTTCTGAGGTCTGGATTGATTCAAAGATAAAATAATTTTATGATCTGGAATGGACAGAATATTCTTCAAGCAATTTACCACACGTTATTGTTTCTGTAACACATATGTCTGCTGGGGTCTCGGGTCCCCAGGAAACCCAGATACGGTTGGCGTGTACTCTCTGAGGAAATCCAAGACCCACCCGAAGATTCCTAGTAATGTGTCTATTCTCACAGTCACTGACAAAATGCAGGAAAAAGGAGAGAACATGACCTCCCAGCGCTGCAACGATGGGTGTCCTTGTGTCTACAGTATCCTCAGCCACCAGCTTCAACTTCCCTCATCCAGTAGCTCAGACCAGCTCCTGGCTGTTCCCTCTCCTCCTCCCTGCTTCCCATCTTCCCCATTAGGAGAAAAAAGAGAGAGAGGCAGCTTAGCTTTGCCGTCTCTTTTCCTTCTGTCAAGGTCTCTCACTTCTATTACAACCTGATGTGTTGAAGTCTTTTCCCAAAGGCAGTTCTTCCAAGAGGGAAAACAAAAGTTATTAGCATCCGAGCTTTGGGGGAGACAAGTAGCATTGGCTCTTTATTTGTTCATGCAGGACATGTATATGGAGTGATTCCTCTGTGCCTGGCTAGGTGTACCACACGAACACAACAGAGTCTTTGCCCTGAAGGGAAAGGGGAGCAGAAAGGAGATTAAACACGCAAATTACAATAGTGTCCCAGCCCTCTCTGTAGGGGAGGTCAGAATACCACTGACAGCATTTAACTCAAATAAAAGTCAATCAAAATCAATTCATGGGCATTCCCTGGCAGTCCTGCCAAGGGCATGGGTTCAGTCCCTGGTCACGACCCCCAAGCTGTGAGGCATGGCAAAAAAAAAAAAAAAAAAAAATCATTTCTTTACAGAATACCAAAAGTGTCTGAAGATAACACTCAAAGCAAAGTTTATAACTTCTAGACTACCTTGAATTTAATAAGTGTCTTTTATTTATTTACTTTTGGCTGCACTGGGTCTTCGTTGCAGTGTGCGGGCTTTCTCTAGCTGCAGCAAGCGGGCGCCTCTCTGTAGTTGTGGTGCGCGGGCTTCTCATCGCGGTGGCTTCTCTTGTTGCCGTTCACCGGCACTAGAGCACAGGCGCAGCCGCACCGTAGTGTGGCTCATTCCTGGACCGGGGATTGAACCCATGTCCCCCCCAGTGCAAGGGAATTCTTAACCACTGGACCATGAGGGAAACCCTATCATTGTTTTTCAGCAGGGATCTAGAATTGCTAATACATATTTGATCATGTTGGGTGTTTGAAGGGGCACAAGTAATGGTACCCTTCTCCCTCATTGGGGTTCAGCATCAGTTAAGACATAAAATCAAGGAGTTAGGGAGCCGGGACCAAAATTTTTTTGCTGACAAAGGCCCAGTTGGAGGTCAGAGATTCTATCAGTGCAAGACTTCGGAATACTTAACCCCCAAATGAGGCCTGTAAACCACACTGCCTAGAGGAGCGAGGTCAGTCATGTCCAACTGACAGGTCCCTGGAGGTGGGGAGGGTGCAGGGAGTGGGGGAAGAAGGCATGAGACCACCTATGTCCAATGGGTTCTTCCAGACTCACCAAGTGAGAGGGAGAGGCTGGGGCTAGCGGATTTCCTTGCCTTTTGGTCCCTTATAGGATGTTGGAGAAGGCGATGGCACCCCCCTCCAGTACCTTCGCCTGAAAATCCCATGGATGGAGCAGCCTGGAAGGCTGCAGTCCATGGGGTTTCTAAGAGTCGGGCACAACCAAGCGACTTCACTTTCACTTTTCAGTTTCATGCATTGGAGAAGGAAATGGCAACCCACTCCAGTGTTCCTGCCTGGAAAATCCCAGGGACGGAGGACCCTGGTGGGCTGCCGTCTATGCGGTCGCACAGAGTCGGACACGACTGAAGCGACTTAGCAGCAGCAGCAGCAGCAGCAGTCTTTTGTGTATGGACATGGTCTCACAACTCTTCATGTTTCCCTTTTCACTTTGACTTCTAGGAAGCTCAGAGCCAAATGCGGGCTCATTTCCAGCAACAGGATCTTTTGGAATGCTTTACGTTCTCATTTGTTCCTGCTTACACTCAGTTTCCCTACTTTCATTTTCACTTTGTCCTGACTCCCTCACTTTGTATTTTGAGGATTTTTCTCGTGTGCAGTTTAGTTGCTGTGCTACCGTACACCCCTCTGTAAGCCACATGAAACCTCTTTGGAAACAAGGCAGGACACTAACAATACACACTTAGGGTTAGAGTTCTTGGCATTTTAAATCTCCTAAAAATGTATTTTAAAATCTTGAGAATGTGTTAGAAACCATCCCCATCTTTGATGAGATGACAACCTATTGCCGTATTTGCAAACAGCTACTAGAACCAACAGAATTTAGTAGGTTACAAAGGTGGTACAAAGTAAAGTAGGAATTCAGGAGCAGAGAGGCCCATGTGTGTCTTTATGGGAAAGGTGCAACCCCACTAGTCCTTGAAGTATGGCTAGTCTATCATTGAAAAGGCAGGAAGGGGGCCTCTCCTGGAGCTCCACTGGTTAAGACTTCACCTTCCGATTCAGGGGTTGAGGGTTCAATCCCTGGTCTGGGAGCTAAGAACCCACATGCCTGGTGGCCAAAAAACCAAAACATAAAACAGAGGCAATATTGTGACAAACTCAATACAGACTTCAAAAATAATCCATATTGAAAAAATAGAAAAGGTAGGAATGGTGGGCTTGTTTAGATGTATACGTGCAGTGTTTATACATATATGAAATTTGAATACTCAAACATATACATATGCATGTGGCAGAAAAACCATGGCCGGTATATAGTTTACTAGCCTTTATGGCATTCTCGTTCACTTTAAAACCAGTTGAGCTGTGATTACGTCATTTTGTTCTTTCAGCTGCTGCTATATCTGGATTTTATCTCCCTTTGTAAAGTATTCCAGATTTACCCTGGTTATCCAGTAACCAGTAGAAATGTTAAATGGGCACCTAAATGAATTCTAACTTCCTCTTAGAGGAAAAAGTGTCTCTAATTCTAATTTTATGGCAAACTTAAGTAGAAAACACTGATTGGCAAATGGCTTGAAGACAAATTGAAAACTTCATATTATCAATTCTAGAGCGAAAGAAAGTGAAAGTCGCTCAGTTGTGTAGTTCATGGAACTTTCCAGGCAGGAATACTGAAGTGGTAGCCTTTCCCTTCTCCAGGGGATCTTCCCACCCCACGGATTGAACCCAGGTCTTCCGCATTGCAGGCAGATTCTTTACCAGCTGAGCCACGAGGAAATTATCAATTCTAAGGTGATTATTTTTGTTGTGTTTTCTCTATTTTTTTATTTTTTGTGGGTTCTTTTGGTTGGTTGGTTGGTTGGTTGGTATTGGAATGGAGATAGGTTTTTGCTTCTTTTTTCTTTTTTTTTTTAACATTTCATTTATTTTTTGTTTTATCTTTAGGGCATGCATCTTTTTTAGAAAACATTTCTGATACTGGGGTGCATTTTATGGTATGTCATGACACTTGGCAGCATTTTTTTTCTAAATGATGCATAAAATAATGATGCTTTTTATGAATGATAATGAAAACCAGTATTAATTCAAAGTAAAAAATGGACAAGGAAATGGCAACTCACTCTAATATTCTTGTCTGGAAAGTTCCATGGACAGAGGAGCCTGGTGGGCTATAGTCTATGGGGTCACAAAGAGTCGGACATGACTGTGATACTGAGCACAAAAAAGGAGATAACTGTGGATAAATTGCCCAGGGCTGGTAGGCTGAAGGAAGACCATCCCTCACTGAATGGAGAATAGAGGGGGCCAGACTTACAGAAGGAAATTAATCCCTTCAGCTTCCACTTCTGGGTTTCACACTCAGACTCCCACCACGTCAGAGACTGTGCCCAGCCCAGGAACTGGGGCCAACCTGCTGACGCTTTCTCTGCCTCTATAAACATTCTCCCCTCCCAGGCTACCTTGGCTCGGGGCTGAAGAAATCCCTTCCCTTTCCTTCAGCAAGACAAAGATGGACATTTCAAAAAGTAACATGCAGTGGTTACAACTAGCTCCCAATAGGGGTTCCATGCCTGGTTGGGGAACTAAGATCCTGCAGACGGCACAGCTCGGCCTGAAAAAAAAAAAAAAAAAAGTAACCAGAAAACAAAGGAAAAACAAACACAAAGAAAATACTGCAAGGGAGGAACATGAATTTCCAAACTGACTTTACCACTTCCTTAGCCTCAGGGACCCTAGGTAGACCTTGGTTTTGGTACAGCTAATAGAGCTTGCTGGCACCTGCCCGCTGTCAGGGAGGGAAGTGTGCAGAGCAGGCTGTGGGCTAAGGTGGATTTGGGTTGGCACCCGGACAGGCACACGGGCATTCTTGTCCCTGCCCAAACCACGTGAGGTTCCTGCAGGGCATGTTGCTGGCGTGGGTCAAGGTGCCTGTGTGTGTGCTGTCACTTCAGTGGCGTCTGACTCTGCAACCCTAAGGACTGTAACCCGCCAGGCTCCTCTGTCCGTGGGATTCTCCAGACGAGAATACCAGAGCGGGTTGCCATGCCCTCCTCCAAGGGATCTTCCCGACCCAGGGATCGAACCCATGTCTCTTACATCCCCGCTGCCTTTGTTCCTAAGGCCCTGGAGGAGTCGTCAGCTCCCCTGCTGGCCCCCTAGATACCTCCCTGGCTCCCAGCTTCCCCCCTCCGATCGCCCTCCTCCCTGCAGGATGTGCTCTTGAAAGGCCCTTTTCACCCACCACCACTCCTGTGTCTCACTGACTGGCCTGAACAAACATGCCATCGACGTGTCTCCCTGTGGGCGCAGCTATGTTTCCTCACCGGCTCTTGTCAACCAGAAGCAGGGATGACCTTACCAGTACTCACGTGGCCCGTGGTGGCTGCTCCCTCTCCTGGAACATCTTGGGGCAGGCTGGGCTCCGGAGGGGGTTAGCACATGCCTCCTGGGGCAGGAAGTGTGTTCCAGTGGAAAGAATATGGGCTTTGGAGCCAGCCACGTGTCCTTTCAGATCCTGGCTCAGCCACTTACTAGTCACCTGACCCACAAAGCCTGTCCGAACTCGAGTTTCCTCCCCTGTCATGTAGGATGTAACTTTCTGGGTGTTGTAAGGCATGAGGGGCATCAAGCAGGTGAAAGCATCTACTTAACACCCAATGGGATGGCCATGCTATTATCAAAACTGAAAATATGTCAGTGGAGATGCAGAGAAATTAGAACTCCTGTGCATTGCTGGGTAGAACATACAGTGCGGCCAGCCCCCGTGGAAGTCAGTATGGTGGCTTCGCAGAATAAAGCACGGAATCACCATGTAATTCAGCGATTCTAAAAGAATTGAAAGCAGGGACTTGAACAGACAGTGGTATATCAGTGTCCACTGCAGCATTATCCATAGTAGCCAAAAAGTAGAAATAGCCCTCGTGCCCATGGACAGATGAGCAGATAAACAAACTGCAGTCTATAGATATAATGGGATATTATTTAGCTTCCAGAAGGAAGGACGTTCTGACACAAGATAGAAACAACATGGATGAAACTTGAAACCCTTATACCAAGGGAAGTAAGCCAACCACAAAAGGACAAGCTAGATGATTCCACTTTTTTTTTTTTTAAAGGAACTTGGCAAATTCATAGACAGAAAGTAGAATAGAGGTTACCAGGTGCTGGGGTAAGAGGGAATGAGCAGGTATTGTTTAGTGAGTATGGAGTTTCAGTTTGGGATGATGAAGAAGTTTTAAAGATAGACGAGGTTGGGGACCTCCCTGGTGGTCCTGTGGTTAAGACTCCAAGCTTCCAATGCAAGGGGCGAAGTTTCAGTCACTAACTGGAGAATTAAGATTCCTGAATGCCTCATGGCATGTCCAAAAAAAAAAAAAAAAGAGGGGGTTGATGGTCGCACAACAACGTGAATGTCCTTAATGCCACTGTATTGTACACTTTCAAGTGGTTAAAATGGTCAATTTTATGTTTTGCATAATTTCACACATACCCAACTACACAGTGCCTAAGGTTAGTCTGTGCATTTATCAAATGGTAGTTCCCTCCCTGTTTTTGTAAGTGAATCTGTATCCTGGGATCATTCACCGTTTTGTTATTTTGGCTAGCAGACAAACGGAACATCATCCAAAGGTGCTTCAGTAAAACCCAGCTGTAAAGTGACAGTCCCCGAGGGATCTTGAGTCCTGTACTTTTTCATGTCTTTCTCCCTTTCAGTTCAGTTCAGTTGCTCAGTCGTGTCCGACTCTGCAACCCCGTGAACCTCAGTACGCCGGGCCTTCCTGTCCATCACTAACTCTGGGAGTTTACCCAAACCCATGTCCATTGAGTCGGTGATGCCATCCAACTATCTCATCCTCTGTCGTCCCCTTCTTCTCCTGCCTTCAATCTTTCCCAGCATCAGGATCTTTTCAAATGAGTCAGCTCTTCACATCAGGTGGCCAAAGTATTGGAGTTTCAGCTTCAGCATCAGTCCCTCCAAAGAAATCCCAGGGTTGATCTCCTTTAGAATGGACTGGTTGGATCTCCTTGCAGTCCAAGGGACTCTCAAAAGTCTTCTCCAACACCTCAGTTCAAAAGCATCAATTCTTCATTGCTCAGCTTTCTTTATAGTCCAACTCTCACATCCATACATGACTACTAGAAAAACCATAGCCTTGTTCATTGGAAAGACTGATGCTGAAGCTGAAACTCCAATACTTTGGCCACCTGATGTGAAGAACTGACTCACTGGAAAAGACTCTGATTCTGGGAAAGATTGAAGGCAAGAGGAGAAGGGGATGACAGAGGATGAAATGCTTGGATGGCATCACCGACTCAATGGGTATGAGTTTGGGTAAACTCTGGGAGTTGGTGATGGACAAGGAGGCCTGGCATACTGCAGTCCACAGGGTCGCAAAGAGTCGGACACGACTGAGCAACTGAACTGAGTTGAAACTGACTAGATGGACCTTTGTTGGCAAAGTAATGTCTCTGCTTTTGAATATGCCGTCTAGGTTGGTCATAACTTTTCTTCCAAGGAGTAAGCGTCTTTTCATTTCATGGCTGCAGTCACCATCTGCAGTGATTTTGGATACCAAGTAAATAAACTCTCTCACTGTTTCCATTGTTTCTCCATCTATTTTCCATGAAGTGATGGGACCCGATGCCATGATCTTTGTTTTCTGAATGTTGAGCTTTGAGCCAACTTTTCCCCTCTCCTCTTTCACTTTCATCAAGAGGCTCTTTAGTTCTTCTTCACTTTATGCTATAAGGGTGATGTCATCTGCGTATCTGAGGTTATTGGTATTTCTCCTGGCAGTCTTGATTCCAGCTTGTGCTTCATCCAGCCCAGTGTTTCACATGATGTGCTCTGCATATAAGTTAAATAAGCACGGTGACAGGGTGACTTTCTCCCTTTAAGTTGCATCTAAAGATCCCAAATAAATAAATAAACAAATAAGTATTAAAAGGAAGAAGAAGCAGCATCCTTTTCTTTGCAAGCAACCTGCTTTAGGCTTTAGGAATCAAGGATGTTAGTTGCAGCCAATCCCATTAGGTAAATACTTCTTCCAGGGTCTCTGTAATCTCAGAATTAATAAGCGAAGAGCATTGAAGGGGAGTTCCATTTAAGTGCTAATTGTCCTTTCCATTGGGCTTACCTGGGGGCTCAGATGGTAAAGAATCTGCCTGTAAAGCAGGAGACCTGAGTTCAGTCCCTGGGTCGGGAAGATCCCCTGGAGAAGGGAAAGGCTACACACTCTAGTATTCTTGCCTAGAGAATCCCTATGGACAGAGGAGCCTGGTGGGTTACAGTCCATGAGGTCACAAAGAGTCAGACACAGCTGAGTGGCTAAGCACACAGCCTTTCCTTTTCATTAGGTCAGTAAAGGGTAAGGTGGTATATACTTCGTGGGACTATTGGAACCTATAGCTTAGAGATCAGGAGAAGGCAATGGCACCCCACTGCAGTACTCTTGCCTGGAAAATCCTATGGACGGAGGAGCCCGGTAGGCTGCAGTCCATGGGGTCGCTAAGAGTCAGCACGACTGAGCAGCTTCACTTTCACTTTTCACTTTCATGCATTGGGAGAAAGAAATGGCAACCCACTCCGGTGTTCTTGTCTGGAGAATCCCAGGGACGGGGGAGCCTGGTGGGCTGCCGTCTACGGGGTCGGCACAGAGTTGGACACGACTGAAGTGACTTAGCAGCAGCAGCAGCAGCAGCTTAGAGATCATTATTAAGACAGGCAAGGGGTAGCTAGCCTTTTATTTACATTCTCTGCAGTCTCCTCTCTTCTTCTTCCCTCCGTTTCTTCTCAGAGCACGCTGGGGGTGAGACTTCCTACAGTTCCCATCTTGGACCCCTTATTAGAACCGACTCAACTCGGTAGCCGTGGCTGTTCTTGGGTTCCAGGCTGTGGGCGCTCCCAGGCCCAACACCACACCGGTGGAGTCATCAGGTGGAGTCTCCCTCCTGCGTCAGCAACAGGGGAGTTGATGAGTCAGGTCTAATTTCCTTTCCTGGATAATGAGTAGAAAGGACTAGGATTCCAGTTCTGCATGTCAGTATGCATTCTCTTAAACAACCTAAATAAGGATTGGGAATTTCCCTAACGTAGAAATCTGAAGAGTAGAAGCAACTTTTAATTTTTTAGAAATGTTTTTGTTCAAGTATAATATACATGCAGAAAAGTGCCTATTTTGTAAGCGTACAACCCAATCATTTTTCACAGAGCACCCAGACCTATAGACAGCTTGTCACCAGCCCTGCAAAGCCCCCTTCGTATGCCCAGAAGGGCCTCTTAGAGGTTATTTTATAGGTTCAGTCTGTCTTCTAAGTAGGCCCAAGCCTGAATCCACCTACATGACAGGCAAATACCCTCCCTTTTTACTTTGTTGATTTCTATATATAAAACCACACCTAATTCACTTCAGAAATGCATACTTGTTACTGTATCATATGTGCTTTTTGTGGTAGCGTAATTTTTTTCTTTTTCTTGGCTCCCCCCCCCCCACCATGATAATCCCACCACCCTGCAGACACCCTTCTGATCACTTCCCAGGACAGGAACTAGAACAGTTTTGAGCCACCCCCAAAGTTGCGCCTTGTGCCCCATCCCCGTCAAGCGTTTATCCTGCCTTTCTCTGTGAACCCTCCCCTGGTAACCACAGCGAAGTATCTTTTTATAAAAGGGCTCCAATGAACACATTTTTTTTTTTTCTGGCCGCACTGCATGGCATATGGGATCTTAGTTCCTCAACCACGGGTTGAACCCAGGCCCTCTGTAGTGGAAGGGCAGAGTCTTTACCACTAGACCACCAGGGAAGTCCCTTAATGAATACATTTTAAATAAGAAATGGTAGAGTTTCTGTTTGGGATGATATGAAAGTATAGAAATGGATAGTGGTGTTGGTTGTACAGCATTGTGGATTACTTAAAGACACTAAATAGTACAAATAAAAATGGTTACAATGGTGAATTTTATTCTACAACTACTTTTACTAACATGAAACAATCACCATTTTTGCAGCCCTCAAATTAATCCTATCCTGTCTCACCCCTGCCTTTTCCTTAAAGTAACCACTCTCCTGATTTTGCAGTGATTACTTTCTTACATTTTTTTATTGCTTTACCAGCCAAATGACATCCTTATACATAATAGTTTAGTCTTGCTAAAAGATTTGATGGGTCTTCTAATTTTTTGTTTTAACCTATAAGTTCCCCTCTGTTCCTTTCTTCTTTTGTCTAATTCATCTGTTGGTGAATTCAGATCATTTGGCCTTTTTCCTTCTATAACAATTTCTCTAATCAATCTTTTCTAGGGGGCTTCCCTGGTGGCTCAGTGGTAAAGAGTCTGCCTTCAACGCAGGAGAGCCAGGTTTGATCCCTGGGTTGGGAAGACCCCCTAGAAAATCCCATGGACAGAGGAGCCTGGCAGGCTACAGTCCGTGGGGTCTCAAAGAGTCGGACACGGCTGCGTGCCTAAGCACAGCACAGCACAGCCGACTGTGGGAAGTCTCGGCAGAGAGGACTACAGTCTGGATCCGGATCAGGCTGTCCCTTAAGCCTCCCAGGCAGTACTGAGAGTTTTAGGAAGAGGCTAGAATCTCCCATCCTCTCCCTGGAGGGGAGGGTGGAGAAGTGGATCCCCAGGTCTGACCAGTCCCTCTTGTTGACACAGCATTTCACCTAGGCCTGCCTCTTGCCCTACATCAGTTTCCTTTGAACGTGAGGATCCCTGCCTCTGACTCACCTGATAAGGTGGCAAAGCGTCAATCGTCCCAAGCAGGACTGCACTCCTTCCCCGACCACCCTCTCACGTCTGCACCCGCAGTTCAAACTGCTTCCTGCCTCCTAGGGGCGCCTCACTGCCTGTCCCAATCTATTCCCTGTCTGGCTTCTTTGGGTGATGTTGAGGGGGTGGGGGGCTGGGAGTCCTGAGCTATCTCAGCATCAAGCTATGAATGGAGAGCAGAATGTCCTATTTGAGAGGACAAGTTCACAGTTGACTTGTGTTATCCTGGTTATTTTTTTGCTTGTTTGTGTGCTAAATCCTTGATATTCAAAATGTGGCTCATTTGCCAGGCATCTCGGCATCGCCTGGGAGCTCATTAGAAATGGTGCATCTCCGTGCCCACCCCAGACCTCCCAAATCAGAGGCTGCATTTTAACAAGATCCCCAAGTGATTGATCTGCTCATCAAAATTTGAGAAACCAGTTCTACAATGAAATACACTTTTAAAATTAAGAACATGATAGACTTTTAAAAAGAGGTAGACTTCCCCAGTGAATTATTTACCCGATTTCTGGAGGCTGGAGACGTCTCTGCACAGAATTGCATTTCCCTGTATGATTTTTTGGACCTGAGGGTGAGGATTTACCTTCCTCCATTTACTATGGAGACAAACCTCTTAAACATTTATGTCAGCAATTCTCAAGCCCCCCAAAGGGCTGTGAAAAAGAAAAATTTTGCCCCTCCCAAAGCATATTAATTAACAATGAGATGGTTATTATCATGGGACAATGGTTTCTGGGGGAAGATAATAAAGTAAAAAGAGAAGCGGGTGAAATCAGGGGCAGTGGCAAGGAAAGATTTTAAAAGGAAAACCCGCCACAGGAAACGACAGCAAGGCTGTGACTAATGTCATGCCTCAGCCCCACCCACTGTGGGCACTCACACCTGAGCTGGCACCCCGCCCATGCCTGCGTGTGCCCTTCCTTGACCCAGCAGGAGACTGAGGTCTTACAGGAAAGTGTTGGGACAGCTTTCTGCTTCAGGGCACGCCTCCTGCTTCCGGGTGCAGAGTGATGGTCGGGCTTAGACAAGCCCAGGGCGCGCCGCACGAGCTAGCCTAGACTTGGCGCTGACCTGAGTCTGGACCGATTCCTGCGCTCGTGGAAGGAAACAGGAAGGAGGTGTCTTCCTTTCTCAGAGGACAGTGAGCCCCGGGATGCTTTTGTTTTGCAGTTTCATCCTTCCAAGGGGGCTCTCCTCAGGTACTGGCAAGCTCTCTCTCTCCCACCTCACCCCTTTCTTTTCTCAGATCCGGCCTCCAAAGGCTGGTGTTTCTGAAAGTTTGGTCCTTGGAACGCTTCTCTCCCCAGGGAGCAGCACCCATTTCTAAATAGCGCCAATGAGCCTAAAAACAATACATTCGTTTCCATTTCTAGCCAAGATGTCTCCTCTGAATTTCAGAATGAAGTCAGTGAAGAGTTCACTTTCACACACATTAAGTTTGAGATGCCTGTGATTTTTTTTTGGTACTTGACTGTTCATTAGGGGTATCACTGGCATCTCACGCTCAATGTGCACAGAGCTGAGTCCTCCTCACTCTCCCAGACACGCTTCCCCTTCCGTCTCAGCCTGTGCCCCACAGTCCGGCGTCCTGAGCGTGGACTGCCCCGTTCACAGCTTCTTCTCCCGGGCCCCACCCCTGTCTGTCCCCAGTCCGGCCACTTCTGTGTCGTTTCCCCCCATCCTCCCTGCCCAGCGCCTTCATCTCTGCCTGAACAACTGAATGTGTCTTCCATTCCATCCTCCTCTTCTCTTGCCTCCCTATCGCCTATTATCCATTTACCACAATCTTGTTAAAACACAAGAGATCACTCAGAGCCCCTGCTTAAAAGCTTACAGAGATGTCTCATTGTATAGACTGGGGCTTTCGTTGTAGCTCAGTTGGTAAAGAATCTGCCTACAATGCAGGAGACCCGAGTTCCATTCCTGGGTCAGGAAGATCCCCTGGAGAAAAAAGGAAATGGCAACCCACTCCAGTATTCTTGCCTGGAGAATCCCATGGACAGAGGAGCCTGGCAGGCTACAGTCCATGGGGTTGCAAAGAGTTGAACAAGACTTAGTGACTAAACTACTATATACTTAGATAATAAAACCCAAGCTCCTTATCAATGCCTCCAAAACACTGTAGAATATTGAGGCTGAGTGAAGCTGTACCACGGGAGTTTAAATTCTAGGTTTGCTACCCAGTATCCATGGAAATATATACCTCATCTCAATTCATACCCCTACCCACACCATTACGCAGAATGCCCCTGATTTCCTTTGAGCGCCTCAGAAAAGAACTCCTTAAGCCACCTGGAATCCCCTCCATGGCTTTCAAGACTCATTCCTTCTCAAATTTCAGAGCTTAGCTTCCAGTCAGCTCCAGAGAGAAGATGTCCTTGGCCATCCTTCCTAGAATAAGGAGCTCTCAAAACCTAGTTCTTTCCTTTAGAGCATCCACACCATTTATAAGTAGATGTTTAAGATTGTTTATTTGCTTAATACCTGTCGCCATCACTAGACTATAAATTCCACAAGCAGAGAGTTTGCTGCTGTTATCTTTTTTTTTTTTTTTTGTCTTGTTTTGGGCTAAGAAGAGTGCTTGGTATTTACTAGGCACCTAATACTTGTTGGGGGAAATGAGTGAGTAAATGAATCAAGTTTGGAAAACTATTAGGGAAGCAATTCTTTACCCAGTGGTTCCCCAAACCACTGAATAAGCCATGTCTGTATTCACCTCCCCCACTGAAATGTGTGTGGATAGTACTCCTGGTGGCTCAGATGGTAAAGAATCCACCTGGAACGCGGGAGACCTGGGTTTGATTCCTGGATCGGGAGGATGCCTGTAGGAGGACATGGAAACCCACTCCAGTATTCTTGCCTGAAGAATCCCATGGACAGAGGAGCCTGGGCGGCTACAGTCCATGAGGTTGCAAAGAGTCGGCACGACTGAGCAGCTAAGCACAGAACTGTTCTAACTAAAAGCAAACTCTTGTTCATTCATAAATAGAATATGATCATTATGCATTTTCTTGATCAACGGCTGCTAGTAGTGCTCACTCCACATCACGGGAGGGAACTGCGTAACATTTTGTGATATTACAGAGAGACTGGGGAGCACATCTTGAGGTCTGGTGCACATCCCCCTGAAAGGAGTTGGTTGCACTTTGGGTCTTTACCGCGTGTCCAGCAGAGGGCGCTGCGGAGACACCGCTGCCGCGGGCGCAATAGCAGCCCTGAGGGAGGGGCGGGACGAGAGGAATGACGTCCTAAATGACAACGGTGGGAAGTGTCAGCAAGGTCTCTGGAGGCTTTCTAACTGCTAGGCAGCCAGGATCATGCAGTGGTTTTGGAGGCCGGCTGAGTTATTGGGATCCAGAGAGATTTTGAAAAAACCTTGATCTCTGGATGGCTGGTTAAGTAGGACCTGGGCAAGCTTCGGACCCTCTTGAAGATGTTCTGTATGATTTTGATGATCAAGAGATTCGGGACCCATTGGTGGGAATTCCCCAGGGCCAGCTTGGGGAGAGGAGGGGATGGGGAGGAGACAAACTCTGTTCCTTTTTAGCTGTGACCTTTCTGAGTACTCCACCCTAACCTGTTAAATGGAGATAATAAAGATGGAGCAATAACGCATACTTTGTAAGGCTATTTTAAGGCCCAAAGGACATCCAGGTGTAAAACTGCTAACAATAAGTGTCCAAAGTAAGGTAGTCTGTGCTCTGGATCAAAGGCAGAAGAAGCATTGTGGTCCCTCTGTTGGGTCTTTACATCCTTAGGGAAGAGGAGACCCGTGCAACCTAATAATTTGGAAGCTGTCTTAATATTTATTGTAGAACCTCCAGCCCCCCGCTGTTTCTGCCAGTCTTTAGTTCTTTCATTTGTCCTCCAGAAGGCAGGCAAGAACAACCAAATGAGATAAAGGACAATGCTTCTAGAAATTAAAAGAGATCTTATGCAGCATTTAATGACCCCCCTATATCGCCCAGATTTCTCGACAGGTGCAGAGAGGTTGAGAATCTTACCCAAGGTCACGCAGCTGCTGAGCGCAAAACCTGGGAGCCCTGAGTGCTTTCCCCAGTCTTCAATGCTTTCTCAGGAAGGTTTGTGGTGAATCTTCCTAGGACTTGCCTCTGTCCTCCAGAGAAGAGAAATCAGTGCTTCCTACATTCCTATTTCAGATATAATAAGCTAGGCTCATTATTTCTGCCTTATCCAACAGATCCGACTTGCAACAAAAGAGGAATGATGGTAATAGTGATAATAATGCCTTTGTCAAGGTGCCTGGCACCCTCCAAAAGCTTAGGAACACTGTAATCCTCATCTTATCCTTTTCATGCATTTATCAACCATTTGTCAAGACTTCCAAGGGTGGGACTTCTGTGGCGGCCCAGTGGTTAAGAATCCACCTTGCAATGCAGGGGACGTGGGTTCGATCCCCGGTCGGGGAACTAAGATCTCACGTGCCATAGAGCAGCTAAGCCCTCACACCTCAACTTGAAAGGCTGTGTGCCACAACTAGAGAAACTGGACCCCACCGAGAGACGACACAATGAAGATATCTAGTGCCACCACTAAGACCCAATGCAGCCAAATACATTTTAAAAAATTTTTTTAAAAAGACTTCAAAGTGTTCCAGGCGCTGGGGGTACCACAACGAGCAAACAGCTCCCTGCTCTGGTGGAGCCTGCGTTCTGCTGAGAAGTGAGGAGGCTGACAAAGACAATCACACCTGTAAGGTGGTTTCAGAGAGTGTTCAGAGCCTTAAGAAAAACAGTGATGTGATGGAAAGTGCCTGAGAACAAGGGAACTGAAACTTAGCAGGACCCTTCCGGGTAGGGGCCTCCCCACCCCCTGATTGTTTGTAGGAAATAGTCTCCTGGGCCTTCTGGGAGTTCCAAAGAGCAGACACAAGCAGTTACTAATTAGAGAAGTGAGGGAATGCGGAAACAAAGGGCAACTGGTCTGGAACGACAGTTCAGGGGTGAAACCGAGGCCTAGTTCATCTTCCAGGGATACACAGAACAATCTGATTCAAATCTCTGAGTTGCTTTTCGGGGACTAAGGCCCCAGCCGGGTGGAGAATGGTAACTACCTGCTGCGACCCCAGACTTGTTGGAACCAGAAGACTGGTTGGAATTGAGATTCCTGATCACCTCACCACCAGCCAGAGGGAAGTCAGACACCCACAGCCCTCACCCCACATTTCGCCTTTAACAACTCTTCCTTGAAGCCGTCAAGGAGTTCGGGTCTTCTGACCTCAAGCCACCTGTGGTCCTTGCTTCAGTTCAGTTCAGTCACTCAGTCGTGTCTGACACTCTGTGACCCCATGGACTGCAGCATGCCAGGCCTCCATGTTCATCACTAAGTCCTGGAGTTTACTCAAACTCATGTCCATTGAGTCAGTGATGCCATCCAACCGTCTCACCCTCTGTCGTCCCCTTCTCCTCCTGCCCTCAATCTTTCCCAGCATCAGGGTCTTTTCAAATATATCAGCTCTTCGCATCAGGTGGCCAAAGTATTGGAGTTTCAGCTTCAACATCAGTCCTTTCAATGAATATTCAGGACTGACCTCCTTTAGGATGGACTGGTTGGATCTCCTTGCAGTCCAAGGGACTCTCAAGAGTCTTCTCCAACACTACAGTTCAAAAGCATCAATTCTTCAGTGCTCAGCTTTCCTTATAACCCAACTCTCACATCCATACACGGCTTGGCGCTGCAATAAACCTTTCTCTGCTCCAAGCTCTGACATTTTGGTTTATATGGCCTCACTGTGCTTCAGGTACATGGAGGACTTGGATTCAATAACAGGACTGAAGGCTGGTGAGTCCAGAAAGGCGTTGAGAGGAGGTGACATTTGAGCAGAGCCCTGGACAGTGAGAAAGAGTCAGCCTCACTGAGGTCTGGGAGGAGAGCTTTCTGGGCAGTGAACAAGGTAAGTCACCAGAAGCCCTGTGAGTGGGTTTGGTGTGATCCATGAACTGGAAGGAGGTGGGGGAATGCAGGTGGAGACTGACAACAGCTGGAGGGGAGACCCATCTGGAGAAGGCAGGGCGGGCCGCTCCACTTTGTCCAGCCTACCTGTCCAGACCCTGCCCCAGGACTTCCCCGAAAGGCGGTGGTTACTTCCCCTCCCTCGGGAAGAATATCAGGGAGGCAGGGCAGGCTTTGGGGGAGGAGCAAGGGAAAGGCCTTTGGAAAATAGTTGCATAGCTTTAATAAGAGGTGAGGGTTTTTTAATTTATAATTTTAATATGTAAAATTATGATTTATAATTTTATGATTCATTTACTTATTTTTGGCTGCACTGGGTCTTCATTGCTTTGCTCAGGCTTTCTCTAGCTGTGGTGGCTTCTGCTGTCATGGAGCACAGGCTCTGGGCACACGGGCTGCAGTCTTCTCAGCCCTGAGGCACACGGGCTTCGTTGCTCCGAGGCACGTGGAATCTTCCTGGACCAGGGATCGAACCTGTGTCTCTTCCACTGGCAGGCGGATTCTTATCCATTGTGCCACTAGGGAAGTCCAGAGTATTGTTTACCCTATTTCACACCTGAGCCAGCGCAGGTTGAATGGTGGCTTCTGTTTCCTTCCATGCCTCTCATTTTCCAGCGTCCATGGCGTTCCGTAAACAAGGGGCTGACCTTCCTCTCAGCCCACTCCTGCCCCTCCCCTCTGTCACTGGGCCCTCCACCTCTCCTGTCTCTTGTCTCTCCGAGCTCAGGGCTGAGCTCTCCAGGGGACTCAGGTTGCTGACCTCATTCTGAGGGCTCTGTTCCTATTGGAATTAAAACCTACTTCCTTTTCTTAAAAAAGAAAAGAAAGGATTAATTTATTTATTTAGCTGTGCTGATCTTAGTTGCAGTATACGCGTCTTCAGTTTGGGCTGTTAGTTGCTCTACGCAGGATCCAGTTCCCTGACCAGGGATCGAACCTGGGCCGCCTGCCTCGGGAGCTCAGAGTCTTAGCCACTGGACCGGCAGGGAAGTCATGAAGCCCACTTCCTTTTGTGTACACATCTACTGCGGGGTCCCTTTCTCCTCTCTGTGTCCTGAGCGACACCACCCGGCTTCCCAGTTGCCTGGGCTCACGCTTCCCCTTGAAGGCTTCCCGAGGGGCTGCTGGGAGGTGAGGAGGAGGACTTCCGGGGCAACTTATCTAATGGCACCACCAATCAGGACTGTATTTCACTCTGAATTCTGCAAGGAAGTGACGGCAGCTTTGGTCTCTAAAGGAAAGAAAGGCAGACACTTCCCTCTCAGACTTGCTTGAGTGGTCGTGTCCCTCACACTGCGACCTCAGCCGGGGAAAGCACTTGCTCATCCAGTCACACGTTTACACACGCCCCGCGAGTGCTGTGCTTAGCCACTCAGTCGGGTCTGACTCTGTGGCCCCGTGGACTGCAGCGGCCACAAGCCCTACGGCGTGCCAAGCCCCAGGACTAGAAGTCAGTCTCTGAACTTCAGGGAGTCACAGCTGAATAACAATGTCAGGCACGGTCTAGAGTAACGTTGCCCCGTGTTCCCTCCCTTGATGTTCATAAGCAACCTTGGAGACAGGCGGGCTGGGTGCGTGCATGATGGCCTCCTGTGTGTTGTCCGAGGTCGTAGCAGGCTCCTGGGAAGACTGCGCTTAACCCAGGCCCCGCAACTCCATTTTTATTCCTCTGGAATCTTAATTCTTTTGAGCTTAGAGTGAGTGCATTCAGGGCATTAGGGGTTAGATGTGTTTTTTTGGTTGTGCTGGGTCCTCATCGCTGCTCTTGGGCTTTCTCTGGCTGTGGCCAGTGGGGGCTGCTCTTCCTTTTGGCGCTTGGGGTCCTCACAGCAGTGGCCTCTCTTCTTGCAGAGCTCTCAAGCTTCAGTAGTGGTGCTCAGGCTCCGCAGTGGCAGCCTTAGCTGCTCAGCAGCCTGTGGAATCTTCCCGGACCAGGGATCGAGCCCAGGTCTCCTGCATTGGCAGGTGGATTCCTAACCACTGGACCACCAGGGAAGGCCAGGCGTTAGGTTTTCACATGAATTTCAGGGGCACCAGCATTCCATCTGTACCATCTCCCGTCACTCCACTTCCCGCCTCCAGTCCCCTTGCTAATTCCTCAAACACTCAAGCACACTTCCCTCAGGACCTCTGCACTTCCCGTTGCCCGCGTCTCAAGCTCTTCGATGTCTTGTCCCCTTTGCTCTTCGCCCAGATGGTGCGGCTTGTGGTCTCATCTCGCCCGGCCTCCTCTCAGACGTGCTGGGCCAGCTCTTCTTAACATGGCAGCCCACCACTGTTGTCTCTCTCTTCACCGTCTTCCTTTTCTTTGTGCCGTGTCTCTCCTGACATTATTTCCTGGCGTGTTCCTTCATCCTCTGTCTCCTCCTAAGCATAGTGTTAATATCAGGTCTGAGACGGTAAGGATTTTGATTTGCTCCATGCTGCTGCACCGTGCCCAGCAAAGTACCTGGCATATCAACAAAATTAACGTGTATCAACAGAACGGAAGAGCACACGCATCATCGGTCTGGAAGAGTGTCTCAAAAAATATCTGTTTATTTGGCCGTTTTGAGTCTTAGCTGTGGCATGTGGGATCTTTGTTACGTCATGCGGGATCTTTTGTTTTGACACACGGACTCTCTAGCTATGGTGCCTGGGCTCAGTAGTTGTGGTGCTCAGGCTTAGTTGCCCCGCAGCAAGTGGGGTCTTGGTTCCCAGCAAGGGATCTATCAAACCCATGTCCCCTGCATTGCAAGGCGGATTCGTAATTGCTGGACCACCACGCAAGTCCCTGAAAGAATATATTTTTTGAAACTACAACTAAATGGATGTCTTAAAGCCAGTCTGCCATCACAGGTTATTTTTTTTTTTTCTCCCATTCTACATAATTTTAAATGGTTTGAATCAAGAATAAGATTTTATGAGAACGAAGTATTGAGGTAGACAATTGCTCATCTGCAAGCAATTCCTTTTCTCGATGCCTAATGAATTTCCCATAGGTCATAAAAACAGGTCATAAAGGAGATTAAGCATAATATTGCTGTGTGCATTAAGCTCCAATTTCTAATTAGAAACCGCAGAAAGTGATTGCTTCAGAACCAGGTGGGCCTAGCCAGCACAAAAGGAAGCAGAGTCTGGGTAGGATAAACATCCTATCTAGATAAAATCAGGGCATCCGACTCCAGATTGGTCAAATTATTTAGGAAATTGCCAGATGTCTGTTTCATGCTGTGACAAAGACAAGCTCTCAAAGACTTCATTAAAAAAAAAAAATTAGTTATTTATCTGGCTGAACCGGGTCTTGGGTCTTCTCCAGTGGCTCAGTGGCAAAGAATCCATCCACAGTGCAGGAGACAGGGGTTTGATCCCAGGCAGGAAGATGCCCTGGAGAAGGAAATGGTAACCCACTCTAGGATTCTTGCCTGGGAAATCCCATGGCCTGGCAGGCTGAGGGGTTGCAAAGAGTTGGATACAACTTAGCGACTAAATAACAACAACTGGGTCTTGGTTTTGATGCCCAGGATCTTTAGTTGCAGCATGTGGGACCTTGTTCCCTGACCCAGGATTGGACCCCAGGCCACCAGGGGGACTCACAGTCCTGCTGACCCCCTCGATTTCAGCTGGGTAGAACTGACTGTAGACGTCCAACCTCCAGAAGGGTCAGAGGACACCTTTTTGCTTTTGTCTATTATAGAGATTTTTTTTTAATATGGGCGGTTCTAAAAGTCATTGTTGAATTTGTTACAATATTACTTCTGCTTTATGTTTTGGTTCCCTGGCTGAAAGGCATGCGGAATCTTAGCTCCCCGACCAGGGATGGAACCTGCACTCCCCGCACTGGAAGGAGGAGTCTTAACCCTGGATCACCTGGGAAGTCCCTGAATTCATGTTGTTTTAAGCCACTGTTTGAGACAGCTTGTTACAGCGGCAATAGGAAATGAACGCAAGTCTTTCTGGGGATTCCTGGCTTCTGAGTGGGAGCCAGGGCATCTGAATTAGAACTGAGCTTCCTCAATGTGATGTGTGCACACTGGCCGCTGCCTTAGCAAAAAGCAGACCCGGAAGTTGTTAGGAGTGGAAGCCCGGGGCAGTGAGGAGGGTGAAGCAAGAAGAAAGAGGCGCAGACTCCTCGCTCTGAGACAGCCCTGTTACCACCTGGCCTCCGTTTGCCAGTGAGCTGTGAAGAGGCACAGCAGGTCGTTCAGTGGCTCATCTGCTCAGATGTTGTTGTTCAGTCGCTCAGTCGTGTCCAACTCTTTGCGACCCCATGAACTGCAGCACACCAGGCTTCCCTGTCACTCACCATCTCTCAGAGTTTGCCCAAGTTTATTGTCCACTGGATCAGCAATGCTATCCAACCATCTCATCCTCTGCCGCCCCCTTCTCTTCTCGCCCTCAACCTTTCCCAGCATCAGAGTCTTTTCCAATGAGTCCACTCTTCACATCACGTGGCCAAAGTACCGGGGCTTCATCCTCAACATCAGTCCTTCCAATGAGTATTCAGGGTTTTCTTAAAGATTGACTAGTTTGAGCTCTTCGAAATCCGAAGGACTCTCAGTCTGCTCAGATACAGGGTTGCCAACAGCAAGGATGCTTCCTCAGAGTGGCCCTCGGAGAGAGGAACGAGGGAAAATGAGTGGCGGGCTGCCTCCTGTTTCCCGTTCCCAACTGGTCAGGGCTCATCCATGCTGGGGTCGGGGTGAGGTTAGTGCCCTGGAACCCGAGGTTGATTCCATCTGGCCCCAGAGGCTGCCTAGGACATCCTATCCCCAAGCCTCAGCTTCTGCTGGTTCATTTACATCCAAGGATGAAATTCTGGTTCACACTTGGTTGGCTAAGGATTCAAGAGAGTGAACAAAAGCTAGCGGCCTCTGGAGGCCCCGGCCCGGAACCCCCACAGCACACTTCCAGAACATTCCATGGGGCAGGCAGCCACAGGCCGGTCCGGAATCAGTGGCTGTGAAAATCGACTCCCTCTCTATGGGAGAAGCTGCAAGAGGGCCTGGCTAGCAAAAAAGGAAGGGTTGGGGCAGTTTGGGCAAAAACTTCACCACGGAGGGGTTAGCGGATAAAAGGAGCGGAGGGGAGCGGGCGGAAGATTCCGGACCAGCGAGACTGGGAGCCACAGGTGCCGCAGGTTTGACCAGAGTGGAGCCGAACCCGCGGCCTTGACGCGGCGGAAGGCGGGCTGAAGCCGGGAGCCGCATCACGAGGCCCCGGCGCTGAGTCAGGGCGCTCGGATTTTGTTCTGAAAGCAGCCGGGAAGCGCAAAGCCGAGGCAAGCCTGCAGGCTGTCTGTGCTGAGAGCCCTTCCGATGGGACGCGGAGAGTAGGTCAGGCCATCCCGGCGGGCCTCGAGGGTGGAGTCCGCAGCGCAGGTAGGAGATGCCGCTGGCCTGACGGCAGGGTGGTGGAGAGCGACACAGTGGATGTGCGCGGGGACGCGGAGGAGGGAGACACGCCCCGACGCGGTGATGGGAGCGGGGGCGCCGATGGAGGCCTGGCGGACGCAAAGCCACGGGACCGAGGGCAGGACCCTGGACTGAGAAACGGGTGCCACGCCGGAAGTTAAGGAAAGGAAGTAGAGAGGAGCATATTCAGACAAAGGAAAGCGCCCCACGCTGGTGTGGACCGGCTGAAGCATGCCCTTCCTAGTTCATCTGAACACCAGGCTGGTGATCAGCATTTCATTATCCTGTATCCTCCAGGAAAGGGAACGGGGGTGATTCCAACCCCCAAGCCCTCAGAAACCCCTCGCTGATGTTCTTGATGCTCCTGAGCGCAGTCCATTTCCTTGTGTATTTGTGTGGGTCTAACAGGTTCCAAATAGGAAAAGGAGTCCGTCAAGACTGTATACTGTCACCCTGCTTATTTAACTTATATGCAGAGTACATCATGAGAAACACCAGGCTGGAGGAAGCACAAGCTGGAATCAAGAGTGCCGAGAGAAATGTCAATAACCTCAGATAGGCAGATGACCCCACCCTTATGGCAGAAAGTGAAGAGGAACTAAGAAGCCTCTTGATGAAAGTGAAAGAGGAGAGTGAAAAAGTTGGTTTAAAGTTCAACATTCAGAAAACGAAGATCATGGCATCTGGTCCCATCACTTCATGGGAAATAGATGGGGAAACAATGGAAACAGTGGGAGACTTTATTTTCTTGGGCTCCAAAATCACTACAGATGGTGATTGCAGCCATGAAATTAAAAGACGCTTACTTCTTGGAAGAAAAGTTATGACCAACCTAGACAGCATATTCAAAAGCAGAGACATTACTTTGCCAACAAAGGTCCGTCTAGTCAAGGCTATGGTTTTTCCAGTGGTCATGTATGGATGTGAAAGTTGGACTGTGAAGAAAGCTGAGCGCCAAAGAATTGATGCTTTTGAACTGCGCTATTGGAGAAGACTCTTGAGAGTCCCTTGGACTGCAAGGAGATCCAACCAGTCCACCCTAAAGGAGATCAGTCCTGGGTGTTCATTGGAAGGACTGATGCTAAAGCTGAAACTCCAATACTTTGGCCACCTCATGCGAAGAGTTGACTCATTGGAAAAGACGCTGATGCTGGAAGGGATTGAGGGCAGGAGGAGAAGGGGACGACAGAGGATGAGATGGCTGGATGGCATCACGGACTCGATGGGCATGAGTTTGAGTGAACTCTGGGAGTTGGTGATGGACAGGGAGGCCTGGTGTGCTGCGATTCACGGGGTTGCAAAGAGTCAGATACGACTGAGCGACTGAACTGAACTGAACTGAACAGGCCTTTGAAGAAAAGGTGGGGTGGGGCTTGGAGCATGGGCCTTTGATGTGGTTCCTGCCCTGTAAGGCTTGAAAACAAACTCAGAGGAGCCACATCTATTGAAAACTCAGAATATCGCTTCTTATATGTTCAGTGAAAAATAGAGAGTAAATGGGAAACTTGTGCTCACTGCCCAGAGCATTCTCTCCCCCGAAGCAAAGCTATGCAGGAAGCTAAGTGATTATCTGGGTGCTTGGTAAATCCATCTCCTGAGCCTCAATTTCTCTGTCTCGAAAATGAGGGTAATGATTCCTACCTCCCATGGGTGATTACAAGGATTAAATGTACAGACATTTTATACACCTCAAGTCTAAGGGTCAATTGTGGAAATAACATTTTAAAACTGACTATATATAATCTTATAATTAATAACAATGTGAACAGATCTTTTAATTTTTAAATTAATTTGTTTTTGGCTGCACTGCGTCTTTGTTGCTGCTCATGGGCTTTCTCTGGTTGTGGAGAGCTGGCTTCTCATTGCAGGGACTTCTCTTGTTGCGGAGCGCTGGCTCTAGCGTGCACACAGGCTTCCGTAGTTGCAGCTGGCTGGCTGTAGAGCACGGGCTCAGTAGTTGAGGTGCTTGGGCTTAGTTGCTTCAAGGTGTGTGGGATCATCCCCAACCAGGGATCAAACTGGTGTGCCCGGCATTGGCAGGTGAGTTCTTAACCACTGGACTGCCAGGGAAGTCCTAACTGAATTCCTGATAATCGGATCTGTTTAGTTCAGAAGTTAGAAAGTTAGTTCCGATCGTTACTGCAGTGGACTATATGTTTGTGTCCCCTCCAAATTCATATGCTGAAACCGTAACCTCAGTGTGATGGTGTTAAAAATAAAATAAAAACTTAAACACATACACACACAAAACACACACACACACACACAAAATGTGATGTTGTTAGGATGTGGGAATGATCAGGTCGTGAGAGTCGAGCCCTCCTGAATGGGATGAGCACCCCTATAAGAGGGACCCTACAGAGCTCTCTCACCCTCTTTCTGCCATGTGGGAACACGAGAGAAGCTGGCAGTCTGTAACCCAGAAGATGGCTTCACCAACAGCATGATCTCAGAGTTCCAGCCTCCAGAACTAAAAGAAATAAGTACTTATTGCTTATAAGCCCCCCAGTCCATGGTATTCTGTTGTTTATTTGCTGAGCCATGTCCGACTCTTCCAGAATGCCGTGGACTGTAGCCTGCCAGGCTCCTTCTGTCGGGAATTCCCAGGCAAGAATACAGGAGCAAGTTGCCATTCCTTTTCCAGGGGATCTTCCTGACCCAGGGACCAAACCTGGGTGGTCTTGGTCGCCTGCATTGCAGTCAAATTCTTTGCTGACTGAGGCTCCAGGGAAGCCCCTGCTATTCTTCTAGAGCTTCCCAGGTGGCGCTAGTGATAATGCAGGAAATGCAAGAGATGCAGGGTCCATCCCTGGGCTGGGAAGATCTCCTGGAGAAGGGCATGGCAACCCACTCCAGTATTCTTGCCTGGAGAAACCTACGGACAGAGGAGCCTGGCGGGCTACAGTTCATAGCATCACTCAAGAGTCAGACACGACTGAAGCGACGAACACGTATGCACGCAAACTAAGACAGCAAGATGACTTCTAAAGTATCTAAAGGCCACACTTAAGATACAGGGTCAGTCACTCAAAGCTGTCCTATGAGATTCCCCTCGAGGCAGCATTCTGCTCAGTGCGATGCTTGTGTTCCTGGCATCAAGGCCTTTAAAACTGTATGCTCTCGCTTTGCTTTCTACTAATTCCCTGGAAATCTTTCAAAGCATAGCCTCGTGAGATGAATTTCCCCGTAGCTTTTGCGTTTTACTGCCTTTGTCAGCTCTAACTCTGTCCTTTGTCAAGGTCACCTCCCAGTGAATAGTGTCTCATGATCCCATTTACAGTCCAAAGTGGTTATTCAGCCTCAGGACTTTTTCAGTTTGGAAGAATTATGCTCAGCAGATGTTCTCCAGTCATCCAGAATGTCAGCCCAGGGAACCTTAATTCCAGTCAATTGCCCTCCCTGAATCTTGCTGTTTTTTCTTGAGCGTTCTGAGTTTGTCATGAAATGAGGAAGTTTACTAGAGGAACGTGTTTAAAGTCAGAGGAAAAACAGGTGCAGAGTAAGGCTGAGTCTGGAGGGAGTTGAGGGGGAGAAAATTATTGGGTAAAATTCTAGATTCTCTGTGAAACAGCAGGCATCATGGAGCAGCTATTAGTACAGGACGCAGTGCTCACTGATGGTAAAGTGAAGCATGGAGGTGACGGCAGGGGCGTCCCTGGTGGCTGAGTGGTTAAGAATCTGCCTGCCAATGCAGGGGGCTTGGGTTTGATCCCCGGCTGGAAAAGATTCCACATGCCTTGGAGCAACGAAGCCTTTGCACCACGACCACTGAGGCCCCCTCTGAAGCCCACGTGCTGCAGCTGCTGGAGCCTGCACGCCCTAGAGGCAGTGCTCGAAGCAAGAGCAGCCACCTCAGGGAGAAGCCTGCAACTGGAGAGCAGCCCCCAACTCCCTGCAACTGGAGAGAAGCACCCCCAGCAACAAAGACCCAATACAGCCAAAAATCAATAAGTGGTTTTACAAAGATGTGACATCAGCTGTAGGTCTGAGAGATAAGCTTTCAGCTTACGAAAAGTTAAATGATACAAGAGAAATACCAAGCTAAGCTGAAGGTCATTGCTATTTGTTAGTGAAGTAATAGTATCCACAGTCATTCTTTTTTTTTTTTTTTATATTTGGCTGCATTGGATCTTAGCTGGGCACATGGGATCTTTGATTTTCATTACAGCATGCAGGAGATTTAGTTGCTGCCTGCTAACACTTAGTTGCGGCTTGTGGAATCTAGCTCCCCGATCAGGCATCGAACCTAAACCCCCTTGCATTTAGAGCATGGAGTCTTAGCCACTGGACCACAGGGAAGTCCCCGACAGTCCCCTCACAATGTACTTGGTCCCAGCCACTTATATGTAACGGTGAACAAGCCACTAGGTGAGGCGTCCTGGAGGACTGGCCATCCATTCCAGCTCGAGGGAGAAGAGAGGGAGATGATGGTGTGGACAGAGCCACTGAAATCCGGTATCGAGTCATAGGACCATGAGTCCGTCACTTGAGTTGTTTCTCCCAAAGCAATCAGCTGGGCCTGGATCCCTTCCATAGCTCATTTGAGCTTGTTAGAAGGCTTAAGTTTTGATAGAGCAGCTCTGAACTCTCCCCCAGTTAGGTCAGTCACTTTCGCTTTCTGGTCAGATGAGGCCCTGTTGTGCCGGAACTTGGCACCACATGCAGAATAAAGGTCTAGGACAAGCCTGGGGCATGGTTCTGAAAAGCTGGAGGAGTGTGGGAGCTGACGTATTTGTGCTTGACCTGGGGCAGACCTGGGGCCTGTGCCATCACCCTGTGACCCAGGCTCACCTCTTTGCTGAAAGATGATTAAAGGCACAAGATCACCCAGCTGGTTAGAGGCCCAACCAGCCCACAGCTCCACCATGCTTCCCATCTTTTGTGGAACCATGATGTCGGGTGGCTCAGACGGTAAAGAATCTGCCTGCAATGTGGGAGACCTGGGTTTGATCCCTGGATTGGGAAGATCCCCTGGAGGAAGGCATGGCAACCCCACTCCAGTATTCTTGCCTGGAGAATTCCCATGGACAGAGGAGCCTGGAGGGCTGCAGTCCATGGGGTCTCAAAGAGTCAGACATGACTGAGCGACTAAGCATGGTGTCTTCAACTCCTGGGCTGTTCCAGGTGATCTCAACTCCCATGTGTCTCTGTCACTATTACTTGCCTTTTTCTTCCTCTCTGAGTCATCTTTTCATTCTTCTTTGGTTCTTCACTTCTTTCTCAGAAGATAAGACTTCCCTGATGTCCCAGTGTGTAAGACTCTGAGCTCCCAATCCAGGGGGACTGGGTTCGAACCTGCATGCTGCGACTAAGACCCAGTGCAGCCAAATAAGTAAATAGTGATAATTTTTAAAATAGGTAGGGCAAAAAAGAAGATAAGGCAGTGTCCTCCACCGCAGAGTTCTTCTCATTCGTCCTTTAGTAGGTGATGTGCTGGCCACTTGCTCCCAGGGCACTGGCCCCTCGCCAGCTCTCCACCCCATGTCAGCTGCCCCTGAGGCGGGTCCTTAACTACTGCTCATCTCCGTGTCCCTGGGAGCCCTCAGTCAGAACTAAGGACTTCCCAGCTGCTTGTGTAACTTCAGTTAGTCTACTTCAGTTCGTTTCTGCTGCTGCTGCTGCTGCTAAGTCGCTTCAGTCGTGTCCAACTCTGTGCGACCCCACAGACGGCAGCCCACCAGGCTCCCCCGTCCCTGGGATTCTCCAGGCAAGAACACTGCAGTGGGTTGCCATTGCCTTCTCCAGTGCATGAAAGTGAACAGTGAAAGTGAAGTCGCTCAGTCGTGTCCGACTCTGAGCGACCCCATGGACTGCAGCCCACCAGGCTCCTCTGTCCATGGGGTTTTCCAGGCAAGAGCACTGGAGTGGGGTGCCATGGCCTTCTCCGAAGTTCGTTTCTAGCCCTCACTTATTTCCTGAGTGCTAGTGCCACGTGGGCTTCCCAGGTGGCGCTAACGGTAAAGAACTCGCCTGCCAATTCAGGGGATAGAAGAGACGCAGGTTCGATCCCTGGGTGGGGAAGATCCCCTGGAGGTGAAATGGCAACCCACTCCAGTATTCTTGCCTGGAGAGTGGTGATCAGACACAACGGAACCGACTTAGCACGCAGGTGACGTACGTGCAGATCCACGCAGCAAACTGACTCAGAGACTTCCGGGTGAAGTGTGTCAGGCAGCTCAGCGTATCTCAGGCGGAAGCATCTCCTTTGCCTCCAACCTCCCTCTTCCCCAGTCTCTGCTCTGAGTGGCACCAAGTTGGACATGAGGCAGGAACCCAAGAGTCTGTCTCACCTACCTCCCCTCCACCTCCGTGGTGGTGCAGTCAAGAAGTTCCAGGCTGTCTGCCTCCTTCACCTCCCCTGTCCCACCATTGCCGTCTTAATTTAGCTTTTCAGCTGGGAAACTTGCACTGACCCTTCAGGACTTGGGCAGTTCAAGTGTCATCTCCCCTAGGAAGCCTTCCAAAAGCCAGTTCAGGCTATTATGTAATTGTTAGGTTCTTTTTTTTTCTTCCCTTTCATCAGACCATAAATCTCTAAAGGCAAAGGCATTTTTTCCCCCTTGTACCCAGCATGGCATTTAGGGATGGCCCAGTACATGAATACATCAGTATATAAATGACCAAGATGAGGAAATAATACTTATTTTTCCATAGCTGCCCACAGGATTCATGGTCAAATAAGGACGTTTCCATTTTTACCTACCACTCTCCACAGGTTTTATAGTTACTTTCTTTTTCCCTAGGCATATTTTCTCTTGTTCTATTTCGTTCTCTGCTCTACTAAATACAAAGGGAAATAAGACTCAAGACTCAGGATATAAAGCAACTATATACGCCAATAAAAATTTAATTAAAAAAAGACTCAAAATAACACACTAGTGACTGGAAATTCAGTTCTAGTTTCCTGGACCAGAGAATTAAGTGAATATAAATCTTCAATGGAAGTTAAATTTGCAAACCATAATTAGACCAAATTAGCAATCAGAACCCTCATTGTTCTCTACTAGAGAGTCTCTTTACGTCCTCTCCGGGCTAGCTGTGGAAACACCACCCATAGACAATATACCTCCCTAATCCCTTCTTGTGGGACAGTTGGCTGTTATGTCTCATTTTAAGGTAAAGTGTTGTTAGTGGGTGAGAGCAGATAATAAAAATGTGAGCTCGGAGACATTGATTATAGACAAGCCCTGATGGGATTCTTGTGATATTCTCACAGAAAATGGAGGCTGGAAAACAACTGTCAGCCTAACCTTGTGAATTTCCAGGTTGGCGTCACTAATTATAATTTACCTCTGTGTGTGTGTGTGTGTGTGTGTGTGTGTGTGTGTGTGTATTAGCCAGTCATGTCCAACACTTACTAATTACTCACATCACACCGTGTATCACATAGTCACACCTGGGAAAACCACCTCGCCATCACCAACGTTTTTTCAAATGGAAAAAGAACAGTGAGCATCACACACGCACACCATCCTTAGTTTTTATTTTTCCATGAATTCTGATTAAAGGAAATATATTTGGGAAAAGGGCCATCCTGTTTGTTTATGTAGGAGTTTTTTTTTTTGGAAAAGGTGCTGAGTCAGAGTGTGCAGGTCATTCTCTTGGACAGATCAATGTGCTTCAGCCAAGGTCTAGTTATCCTCGTTAGGTAAGTAGGTGAAAGGGTCACAGTGGTAATATGGGTGCTTGTAGCTTTGGCTGTAGAATCTTCTCCAGGCTGCTGCAAAATCTAAATTAAGGCCAGGGGTTCCTGATTACTTACTTCCCTGGTGGCTCAGACGGTAAAGCGTCTGCTTGCAATGTGGGAGACCCAGGTTCAATCCCTGGGTCGGGAAGATCTCCTGGAGAAGGAAATGGCAACCCACTCCAGTATTCTTGCCTGGAAAATCCCATGGATGGAGGAGCCTGGTAGGCTACAGCCCATGGGTTCGAAAAGAGTCGGACACGATTGAGCGACTTCACTTTCACTCTCCTGATCATATATTTAGAGGCTGCTGTCAATTTAAGACCCTTCTGTGGTGCTAGTAGACAAGTCTGGCCTTTATCCAATCTGAAAGGAATGCAGGTTCATGTGACTCAAACCATCAAGTGAGAACTGGCCTTGACCTTCGGGGAAGGACGGTAATGATGACAGGAACCCAGCAGGACTCGTCAGTTTCAACAGAAGCCTGGGCTGGAGGCGTGGCTGCTGCTTGTTGTGCCCCCTGCAGAGGAATGTGTCAGTTAACCAGCACTGGGTGAGTGTCTGCTCCATTTAGAGCTCATGCTGTGTGGACTGCGGAAACATGTGCTCTTCGGCTTATAAATACATTGAGCGTTTCAAAAGAGCAGTGTGTCTTAAAGCCTTTCGAAAGGCTTGTGTCCCTCTAGAAACCAACCACTAATTATTTCATGTAGGGTGCGTTGATTCTGTGATGGTTCTCTTTCACATTAGCAATGATAAAGTGCACTTAACTGCACTGACAATTCGGTTCTTTGCGTTCTGACTGCGTGAAACCACATCCAACAGCCAACACAAGCAGTGTCTGTGTAAGAGGCACAATCAGACATAAACTGTTCCCTTTCAGATGGTTCCGTTGAGCCTGGGCACTGACCGGTGCAGTGGCTGGGTCTCTGTTGTGTGTCCTCTTAGCAAAACCCAAAGTGATGTTTAAAACTGGAGATTATAGAAGTTGTTAGAACTGGATGTATCCGTGGAATAAATAATGTGCGATTTTGAAAAGTTTACTTAAGGAAAGTATAAATCTATAAGACATATTTTGTTATTCGTTCTATATATATCCACTAGAAAGTGAAGTGAAAGTGAAGTTGCTCAGTCGTGTCCGACTCTTTGTGACCCTGTGAACTAGCCTACTAGGCTCCTCTGTCCATGGGATTCTCCAGGCAAGGATACTGGAGTGGGGTGCCATTCCCTTCGCCAGGGGATCTTCCCGACCCAGGGATCGAATCCAGGTCTCCCACGTTGCAGGCAGACGCTTTAACCTCTGAGCCTCAGGGAAGCCTGTATTAATATACTAGTATGTACATTAGTGTCGTCAGGTAGGAAATCTGCAAGTAACGGTGTCTGCTCGTAGGGGAGTGTCCTGGTCCAGGGGTTAGGACTAGGGGCTTTCACTTCAGGGGCCCAGGTGTGATCCCTGGTCCGGGAATTAAGATCCCATAAGCTGCACGGGCTTCCCTGGTGGCTCAGATGGTGAAGAATCTGCCTGTGATGTGGGAGACCCAGGTTCCATCCCTGGGTCAGGAACATTCCCTGGAGAAGGGAATGGCTACCCACTCCAGTATTCTAGCCTGGAGAATTCCACAGAGAGAGTAGCCTGGTGGGCTACAGCCCATCGGGTCCCAAAGAGTTGGACAGGACTGAACGACTCACACTTTCACTTTTTCACTGTAAGCGACACAGAGCAGCCCTAAATAAATAAATCTTAATTTAAAAAAACACACACAGCTGTGTGTTTAACAATGCTATTTTTCTCGTAGAACAAGAAGTCTGGAGGTAAGAAGCTGCGGGCACTGGCGTAGTTTCCCAGCAATGCCAATAAGGACCCTGCCTCTCTGTCCTTCCTGTCCTGCTCCTCTTGGCCACGTGGTCTTTTGTTTCCGAATTTGTCCCTTTGTGATTGTAAGATGACTGCCATGGCTCCGGGTACCTCGTCTGTCTTACCGGCGGGAGCGTGGAGGAAGGCAGTCCCGTGGCCACTCTTCTTGGGCCTGGTCCTTTTATTTATTTATTTATTAATTTTTTTGGTCATTTTATTTTATTTTAGTTTTTTTTAAAAATCTTTAATTCTTACATGCGTTCTCAAACATGAACCCCCCTCCCACCTCCCTCCCCACAACATCTCTCTGGGTCATCCCCATGCAGGGCCTGGTCCTTTTATAAAGAAGTAAAAGCTTCCTCAGGCACTCTCCCTTCCCCACAAGAGTGCCAGCTTTGTCTTGGTGGTTGGAACTTGTAACTTGGCCATGCTTAGCTGCAGAAGGCCTGGGAGAGGAAGTATTAACGTTTCTAGCTTCTGCAGTGGAGGGCTGGCAAAGCAGAGGACGGGTAGGAAGAAGTTATCTTACGAGCAATATCAGAGCTTTTTTATCAGAGCAGCTACCGGCTTTCCTTAGGGAAGCAGGGCGTGGCCAGGATCCTTTCAGTTGCTTCCTTTTGTGGCACTTAAATCGAATTTTACCCAGTTTGGGGCTTCCCAGGTAGCTCAGTGGAAGGTCTGGATCCCTAGTTCTAGGCTACTTACTAAGCTGTGTCAAACTGGCCTTTTTGTGGGTACAGGTGGGGATTGGAGCTGTTTTACTATTTATAAAAAGTTATCTGCCTTTCTACCTTCATTTGCTCGAAGCTAAAGCCCTACAAGTTTTCTACTTTGGCTACCCACGAGTGGCTTTTGGGATCTCAGTTCCCCAACCAGAGATCGAACCTGGGCCCTTGGCAGTGGAAGTGCAGGGTCCTAACCACTGGACTGCCGGGAAATTCCCTTGATTTGACTTTTAGAAGCAGTATGTTTCAAATTTAGAATAAATTAATAAAACAGCAACAAATCCCACCCCCTCCTATATTTTCATTGCTCTGATGGTGTATATTCTAATTTTTTTTCCACTGAAGAAAGTTTGGGTGAAATTCACATAAGCTAGACATAAGGTGATGGTTGGACAGGGAGGCCTGGCATGCTGCGGTTCCTGGGGTCGCAAAGAGTCAGACACGACTGACCGACTGAACTGAACTGAACCATTTAACAAGTGTGTTTAGCGGCATTTACTATATTTACAGTGCCGTGTAACCATCACCTCTGTTGAGACCCAGAATATGTTTTTGAACAAGTGATCCGAAATTCTGGGGAAGATGTGGTCGTCTGTGCTAAAAAGACTGCCGATGCTGCCTGCAAGATGCCCGCCACTCCCCCTACCCCCACGTGGGGGCTCTGGGCTCACAGACTTAGCTTCACTATAGGCTTTAAAACAGTGGCTGGACACCTGTCCCAGCTCTCAGAACCCTCTTGGCCCTGCCCTTTCACATGTCAAAGGTTGCAGTGAGAAGCTCTTTGTTTGCTGAGGATTTGCAGTTTATGGCGGCTTAGATAACAGTTCAGTTCACATGAAAACAAACAAATGATGACCAACCCGAGTCAGGCACAAGGCCATGAATGGACTCGGGAGGGCTACCTGAAAGTAGAATCTCTCCTGTGACTCACCTGCTGGGAGAGGAATTTTCCAGGTTAAGTCCTTAAGATGAGTTATCAGAGGGCCAGGTCACAATGTATTTGTAGAGCCCCATACCCTTCCTTGGCACCGTCACAGAATCAGCTCGTGGGATCCTCGCAGCAGTCTGATGGAGGAGGCTGGGCAGGTGTTGGCATCTTACAGCATCTCCCTCTTTTGAGCACTTAACCTCCTTCCAACTGTAGAGATAGAAAAGGAGGACCACAGAGGCCCCTCTAATTACAGAATAACTCGGAAAGAGTAAGATTTGATTTGAATTTTTTTTGGCTGCACCATGCAGCTTGTGGGATCTTAGTTCCCTGATCAGGGATCGAAATCTGCAGTGGAAATGCAGAGTCCTAACCACTGGACCACCGGGAATTCCCTGATTTGACTTTTATAACCAGTGTTTTCCAAACCGTTGAATTTTCCATGTAGCGGATTATGAACAAAAATGAAAGAAAATAGAATAATAAATGTCGGAGTGCATTGTAGTCATAGTAAGTATTTTTTCCTGAAATGTTTACCGCGCTGGTGTGTGTGTGTGTGTGTGTGTGAGTGTGTACTGGGTGATGCTGCAAAATCTGTTTCCTGATGTGGGTTACAGTTGAACCAAAATGAAAGCCCTGGGCAGGAATGGCCGTGGTCCCTTCAGCACCGCTCAGATTTGAACACTGCCAGCCTCAGGCCTTGCCCGCTGCCCTGACCCTCCAGGTCAGGATGGTGATGTCATGTGTGTGTGTTCAGAGTCCTGTGCTCTTTATCAAAAACAAAAATTGAGTGTCTGCCCCAAAGGCAAGTTCCAAGAACGGAAAACATGACTCTCGCTGGTTGTACAACATTTCGACTTTCCAGTGGTAAGAACAATGTCAGTCCCGGCTTTGCTGTCTGCATTTATTTTTTGAGTGTTCACGATCATTTTAGAGCAGTTCTACTGCTGCAAGCCAGCCTCCTGGCCCCAAAAAGCACACCACAGGGAGCTCTGGCTAAAATTACCCCACGGAGGTCACCTGTTAACTTCCTTTATCCTGTGCCTCTCAGCATCAGGCAGCCTGGATCACTTACAATTTCCCAATTTCTTTTTCATGGAAAAAGCCATTTATTCCACCTGTTGGAGATTGCATTTGGTCCCTTTATCTTACTTCTGCTACACTTAAGTCTGATAGTTTTCTTAGGCAGTGTCTACATGAAGGCACCCAGAAAATTAGAGAGTAAAATATTTAGCCAAATCATTGGCTTAAACAGCACAGATAATTCCAATTAAAGCCCACTGATTTTTTTTTTTTTTTGCATGTTGCATTAGCTAGTTCCCATAATGTCCCATAGATATAACTTACCATAAAAGCAAATAAAAAGCCATTTTGGTTTCTGTTCCCATGTGTTTTTGAAACTGTATCATTCAAAAATTAATTGGAAGTACTGAGTATAAATCTTGGGGACAAAACCACTAAGAAATATGAGAAGCTTTAACTTTTGGCTCTTAGCTGGTTAGCTAAACTGGTTTTATGGTTTTTTTTGTGTTTTTTTTTTGTAAATTTTCTGGCCACACTGCCAGGCTTACAGGATCTCAGTTGCCCCACCAGGGACTGAATCTGTCCCCCCTGCAGTGGAAGCATGGAGTCTTAGCCACTGGACCGCCAGGGAGGGAAGTCTGGGCCCTTTGTGTGTAACCTGAGTCATTTGCAATGATGGTCATAGTAACAAGGGCAACAGTGATGTGGATTATATGTAGGACACTGTGCTCACGATTTCATTTATTTCCTTTACTTCTTACAAAAACCCTCTGAAGAGAGTTTGTGCTTTTCCTTTTAAGAGAACTGAGACTTATAAAAAGGATAAATGACTTTTCACGTTCTCCCGAGTTGGATGCCAAATCTTTGTGGAGGGAGAGGAATTAGCCAGGGATGTGAACCCTTTCAGCCGTTTTCATAGAGGTGTTCATCTGTTTTCTGTTCCCCCTGCTCCCTGTTCTGCCTGTCAACTCACCAGGTGCAGAGACTGGAGGGGGAAAAACCTCACCACATTCCTGAGTGTTTATGGGAGGCTGGGGGAATGAAGGTCATTTCCTAAGGAGCAGACCCCAGAGACCCAGGCATGGACCTGTCTGAGATCCAGACCTGAGAGGGAAGAACAGAGGGCTTATTGGGGAGAGAGATGAGATGCAAACCCAGCTGACAAGGCTGGAAGATAGGGTGGTCAGGGGAGTCAGCGAGCGTGGAGGAGTGTCATATTGCTGCTATGGCAAGTTACCACAAGCTTGGCGCTATAAAACAATAAACAGTTATTATCTTTTGTTCTAGAGGTCAGAGGTCTGGAATGGAACTCAGAAGGCAAAAATCAATTGATCGTCAGGGCTGTGTGCCTTCTGATGACTCCAGGGGGAAAATCTGTTTCCTTGACTTTTCCAGCTTCTGGAGGCTGCCCACATTCCTTGGGTTAGGACTCTTTTTCATCTTCAGAGCCAACAGTGGCAGGTTGAGTTCTTCTCATCAGACCGCTCCAGCCTACATCCACAGTCGTGTTATGTCTCCGGCTTTTCTGCTTCCCTCCTTCACTTAGAAGGATACATGTGATTATGTTGGACCCATTCATTATCTTGGGTAATCCAAGATAACCTCCCTACCAAAATATCAGCTGATTGGCAACCTTAATTCTATCTGTAATCTTAATGCTCTTTTGCCATGTAACCTAACATAGTCACAGTTTCCAGGGGTTAGGACATGGAGTTCTCTGGGGCTATTATTATGACTGTCACAGTAGCCTCTTAGATAAAAGCAACGTTTGACCTGAAACTAAAAAAAATGAGTTAATGTCAGGTTGTGAAAAGAGGGAGCAGGGCAGGCAGTAGTCCAAGCAGAGGTGACAGTCTGCGCAGAAGAAAAAGAGCTTGGCGTCTCAGAATAACCGGCATCATGCTGGCCTCCAAGGCCAGGGTAAGGACTCGGGGGCTTCTGCTAAGGACAGCGGAGAGCTTTTAAAGGCTGTTGGGCAGCAGGAAGGTTTGATCCAGATCACTGTGCTCTACGGAGATAGATGAAGGAGGCAAGAGAGGACATGAGAGGCTAGTGATTATCAAATACCTTCCTTCCTGGAAGATCATTCCACCAAATTTGGACAGAGATTCACCAGATATTCACCAAAATCCATTTTGTTTTCCTGTGTAAGTTACTTTAGTCATGTTGGACTCTTTGTGACCCCGTGAACTGTAGCTCACCAGGCTCCTCTGTCCGTGGGATTCTCCCGGCAAGAATGCTGGAGCGGGTTGCCATTTCCTTCTTCAGTTTGATTTCCTAGATGTACAGTTAAAGCACACTTCCCAGCATCCTGGTATTATTAGTGAGGCTTGGAGACTAATTCTTGCCCATAGACTGTGGCCAGAGACAGTAAGAGCGGGTGGGCCCCCTCTTTCTCCCTTTTTTACAGAGACCTTGGATGCCATCTATGAAGAGCATTGCTTTGGGAGAAGGGAGGATACTGGGTTCCTGAATGACACTGTGGAGCACAGCCCCATTATTATTCTGACTGTTGTATGTGAGAGGAAGCAATACGCTTCACTCTGTTACAGCACTGAGCTATGGAATTATCTTTTGCAGTAGTTAGCTAAGTCCAGCTAATAGACAACCCCAGCATACTCAGTCATGTCTGACTTTTTGGAACCCCATGCACTATAACCTGCCTGCACCTCTGTCCATGGATTTTTCCAGCCAAGAAAAATACTGGAGTGGGTTTCCATTTCCTTCTCCAGGGGATCTTCCTCACCCAGGGATCGAACCTATATCTCCTGGCATTGGTAGGTGGATTCTTTACCACTGAGCCACCTGGAAGTCCAGTAGACAACCAGACAGACAGACCAATAAATTAAGCAAAATAATTTTGAGTTTTAACAAGAGCTCTGAAGGAAATTAACGTGTGAAGTGATGGCAAATAATTAGGTGTTACTCCCTCAGAAAGGAAGGTCATGAAAAGCGTTTCTAATGAAGTGGCATTTGATCAGAGGCTTAGAGGATGAGAAACAGAGGCTCTGAGCAGAGGGAGTGGAGACAAGGAAATTAATAAATGTGATCACCCTGAATGAGGAGACACTGGCTGTGTTGCTAGGAGGAAAAAGGTGGCTACTGTGGCTGGAACTCGAAGCACGGTCAGAAACTCTCACTGGGAAAGGATTCACGAAAAGACTCCAGCCTTGGTGCCCCTCCCACAAGGCTCAGAGTTCTAGAAGCATGTCTCTGCTGGACCGTGTACTCACAGAGACAGTTCTCTCTTCCTAGCTATTGCCACTGGCTGGAGTATAAGTAAGTTTGGCCAGAGGGGAAGCAGGGAGACTAGTTAAAGCAAAAGTCTCGATAAGACGTTTTGGTGACTTTGACTAGGTTGCTGGCAGTGCTGATGGGGAGAAGTGACTAGATTTGAGATACGTTGTCTCTCTTTTTTTAAGTTGTTTTTTCCTGTGATGAGAACTTTTTAAAAAATCAATTTCTCTTTGCGCTGGGCCTTCACTGCTGTGCTTGGGCTTTCTCTAGTTGGAGCGAGCAGGTCTCCTCTCTAGCTGTAGTGCGTGGGTTTCTCTTTGCAGTGGCTTGTCTTTTGCAGAGCACAAGCTCTAGGGTGCGCAGGCGTCAGGAGTTTCGGTTCGCCGGCTCAGTGGTTTCAGCTCTCGGGTTCCAGAGGGTAGGTTCAGTAGTTGTAGCGCGTGGGCTTAGCTGACCTGCGGCATGCGGAATCTTTCCAGACCAGGGATGGAACCACGCCCCCTGCGCTGGCAGGCACAGATTCCTAACCGCTGGACCACCAGGAAAGTCCGAGGTTCATTTTAAAGACAGAGGTGACAGGAGTTACAACGTGGATGCTGCAAGTGAGAGCAAAGGAAAAATCCAGGATGACGTCTGGGTTTTCAGATAGATCTTGAATAGACAATGGTGACGTTTACTAAGAGAAAGACTAAAGAAGGGACAGGCTTCAGGGACAAAATTAAGAGAGCTCTTTGATTTTGTGATGGTTGACCATCTGTGTCAACTTGGCTAGTCTTTGGGGTGCCAGATGTTTGTTTATTTTTTGCTCGAGGTGTGTCTATGAGGGTGTTTCTGGATGCAGCTAACATCTGAAGCAGTCGACTTGAGTGAAGGGAATTGCCCTCCCAGTGTAGGTGGGTTTCACTTAATCAGCTGAAGATTTGAAAAGAAGGAAAAGCCTGAGTGAGAGAGAACTCTTTCTGCTTAACTGCTGTGTTTCCTTTTCCTGTTTTTGAGCTCAGGCTGAAACATCGGCCCTTCTTGGATCTGCTGCTGCTGCTAAGTTGCTTCAGTCGTGTCCGACTCTATGCGACCCCATAGATGGCAGCCCACTAGGCTCCTCTGTCCCTGGGATTCTCCAGGCAAGAACGCTGGAGTGGGTTGCCGTTTCCTTCTCCAATGCATGAAAGTGAAAGTGAAGTCGCTCAGCCGTGTCCAACTCTTACTGACCCCATGGACTGCAGCCTACAAGGCTCCTCCGTCCATGAGATTTTCCAGGCAAGAGTACTGGAGTGGGGTGCCATTGCCTTCTCCCTTCTTGGATCTAGAGCTTGTTAACTGCGGATCTTGGGACTTCTTAGTCTTCGTTAACTGTGTGAGCCAATTCCTTATAACAGATTTCTTTGGCTATCGATCTATCTGTTTCTGTATCTCTCCCTCCTGGTGGTTCTTTTCTTTGGCGAACACTAGTACAGATTTGATAGGTTTGAGGTGGCTATTCCATCCGAGAGAAGGCATCCCATCACTAGTTGGACATATGAGTCTGGAGTAGCAAGCAGAGCAGGGCTAGAAATACAGACTCGGGATCGTTGGTGGTATTTGGAGCCTCTGCTCAAGAGGAGATCATTAGAGAGAGGGTTTGGTACGAGAAGAAAAGAGGCTCAGGATAGAGCCCAGATGCATTCTCCTGCTTGGAGAGCTGGTAGAGAGAAGGAGCCAGTGAAGAAGATGGGGAATGGTTGGCCAGTGAGGATGGATGAATCCTAGGAGTAGATTTCTTTCTTTCGTTCAAAAGAGTTTTCAGTTTTTAAAATCAAAGTTGTACGCTGTCATGGTTTTTAAAGTCAAGTTGTTCTACAAGAGTTGCCGTGAAAAATAATAGTGAGCAGCCCCAACCTGCCCCCATTACTCACCCCTCATTCCCAGAAGCAACTACTGTCAACTCTTTCACCTGTTTCTTCTGGCATTTATTGCCTTCATTTCTCACAAGCTGGTTTATCTGCCATTTCTTAATTCTTCTGCTTGGATATGTATAGACTTCCTTCTTCTAAAGACTTACTCTCTATGCCCACCCACCCTCACCCTCACACTCACTCACACACAGGTACTCACATAGACACACAGGGTTCTTCACTATCCCCTAATTACGATTATATTGCCTGTTTTGGTTAAACCAATATATAGTGTTTTAACTATTCTGACTTTGTAAATGTTATTCATAGCTGAGCCATGTAGTATACTAGGATTCAGTTCAGTTCAGTTCACTCAGTTGTGTCCGACTCTTGCTAGCCCGTGGACTGCAGCACGCCAGGCCTCCATGTACATCACCAACTCCTGGAGCTTGCTCAGACTCATGTCCATTGAGTTGGTGATGTCATCCAACCATCTCATCCTCTGTCATCCCCTTCTCCTCCTGCCTTCAGTCTTTCCCAGCCATCAGGATCTTTTCCAGTGAGTCAGTTCTTCGCATCAGGTAGCCAAAGTACTGGAATTTCAGCTTCAGCATCAGTCCTTCCAATGAATATTCAGGACTGATTTCCTATGATTCTGTTTCCTTTTTTTAATATGACCTCTGGTTTTCCCTGGGATTGATTAGTCATTGTCTATGTTTAAGGCCTTCCCTGACAGTCTTGTGGTTAGGACCCTGCGCTTCCACTGCCAGGGACAAGGGTTCAATCCCTGGCTGGGGAATTAAGATCCCACATACTGCCTGGCACACCTCCCCCCCACTTCCAAAAAAAAGGAAAAAGAAATAATTGTCTTCATTTAAAAGGTCTGGGGGGACTTCTGCCTATTTCTAATTCATCCCTAGACTCTGTTAGAAGTTCAAGCCTCCTGTCACTTGCACAAATGTCAGGTGACTCTCAGTCTGTTTTCCTCTGCAGTGTGTTTCCAGGGTCTCTGTACACTCCTGCCCTAATCCAGGCTGGTTGCTCTTGTCCTGAGATTGATTTTCATGGTGATCTTAGGAAGTCCTTTCCCCACCTTCCTGTGTTAGAGCTCCTATTTCTCGGCCCTCATATTTTCCTTTATTAAACGTTTATTCCTTAGTTTTGAGGAAATATATCCTCTATTAACTGTTCTGAAGACACACACATGAGAGGCCAGTTCTTTGAGACCTTTTGTGTCCGTAGCTTTAAAAGTTTCTGGTTAGATATGATGTTACAGTTTGGCAATAATTTTGCCTCAAATTCAAGGCTTTGCTCTGTTGTTTTCTAGTTTCCTGTACTGCTGTTGAGAAGTTACGATTATTCTCTTTAAATGTCACTTGCTTCTCTCTTTGTCTGTCTGTCATCTATTTCTCTCTCTCTCTCCACCTAATCAGTCCCTAAAAGTTGAAATGGAACACAAAAAAATTGGGTTTGTTGGGGGACAGTGAGGAGGGATGAAGGTAGAGAAACTAAATTCCAAAAGAAAGACCTAGACTTGAAGTCCCTGCTGCAAATCAGACACACCTGCTCTATAAAAAGGGAACACATAGCTGGAGTGTAGCTCACAGCACTTCAAGATAATCTTATCAATGTCCTGATTCTTTCTATTATGCCATTACTCAGTCGACCTGAGCTGGTAAACCTGCTGTTAGGTGGGTACCTTATATGATTACATAATCCCAAGAAGGTTTAGAATTAAATATAGCGATGGTGAACTAAATCAAACCCATAGTACTAATATTTTTAGTACCAACCTCAAAGTGTAAGACAATCTGCATGTGTCTGCTATTTATGCGCCATGTCCGTAATAAAAATAGAAGCTATACTCTAGACAGTCTGACAGATTACCTCGTGATTTCACTCTGACATGTGTAATAAATTTTATATTTATGATTTTAAAGTGACGGTGCAAGAGAATGTGCTCAAGTGTGTAAGCTGCATTGATTAAGAGAACCGGGGTATAGGCCTGTCCTCTGAGGTGGCAGGGGTCTTTGTGAGGGTCTCATGACAGTTCCTTCTGCTGCATCAGCTGCTACGGGCTGTGCTCATCTCCCTTTACCAAACGAACCCCAACAGGCTAAGGGCACGATAGCCAAAGCACCGTGGAGAACTGTGGAGAATGAAATCTCTAAACGCAAATGTGCTAAAGGCTGGAGTAGAGATCGCTCAGCACACACTTCTTCTGTGAAGGACCAGGTTATAAATATTTCACTCTTTGCAGTCCCAGAGGCAAAACTGAGGCTATAGCTATGAAAAAGGTAACCACTAAAAAGTGTAACAACCATTATTAGCTCTGCTGCTACTGCTAAGTCACTTCAGTCGCGTCCGACTCTGTGTGACCCCATGGATGGCAGCCCACCAGGCTCCCCCGTCCCTGAGATTCTCCAGGCAAGAACACTGGAGTCGGTTGCCATTTCCTTCTCCAATGCATGAAAGTGAAGAGTGAAAGTGAAGTCGCTCAGTCGTGTCCGACTCTTATCGACCTCATGGACTGCAGCCTACCAGGCTCCTCCGTCCATGGGATTTTCCAGGCAAGAGTCCTGGAGTGGAGTGCCATTGCCTTCTCCGATTATTAGCTCTAGGACTGTATAAAAACAGGCAACTGTCTGGATTTGGCCTACAAACCGTACTTTGGCAATTTCTGGACATAAAAATTGAAAGGATAATAAAAAGGAAATAAACACAGAAAATAGCAAACAGTTAAATACCTGAGATTCCTGGTATATCTCACTGGAATTCATATGAGATTCCCTGTACTGGAAGTATTTTTTCTACTGAATACTTTTCTACTGAATACTGAGACACAACTAGGGGAGCTTTGATCAAAGCCCGCAACTGAACCAACCTGAGGAATGTGGATGGACCATTTGGGAAAGGTTTTTATCTTTCAGCCAGATCCCAAATTATACACTCTTCAAATGTATATATATTCACTACCTACCATTTCATGCGCTGTGCTGAGTACTAGAAATACAGCAGTGGGCAAGACTGGGTCCCTGCTAGAAGGAGCTCTGCACTCTGGTTGGGAGAACTGGGACGGGGCACAAGCTATTGCTGCTGAAGTGCAGTAACTGTTCTGGTAGCAGGAGGGATGTGCATGGGGGCATCTGCTGTGTCTAGCGTTTAGGGATCAGGAGAGACTTCCTGATGGAGCTGATGCCCAAAACTGAAGCCTGAAGGATGAGAGCAAAGGAGCAAAAGAGAGAGCTTGGCAGGTGCAGCTTAGCAATGTGCGAGGCTCCAGAGGTGTAGGAAGCAATAGCACGCGCAGGGAGCTGCAGCTCATCCATACAAACACGTGGAGCCTTACTCAAAAGACGGGCTTTCCAAAGAGGACCTGTGGGACTTCCCTGGCGATCCAGTGGTTAAGACTGCGCTCCCAACACAGAGGGTGCAGTTCAGCTGCTGGTTGGGGAACTAAGAGCCCACCTGCCACCCTGTATGACCACCCCCCACCTGTCAAAAAAAGAGCGCCTGTAACCAAGAAAAAATATGCCAAAAGCCACATTTCCAGGAACATAATTTCTCAAACCTCAGCACTGTTGCCGTTTTTGATAATTCTTTGCTGTGGGAGGCCTTTTCTGGGCATTGTAGGGTGTTCAGCGGCATGGCTGGCCCCTACCCCTTAGATGCCTGTAGTATCACTCAGTTGTGACAATCAAAAAACATCTCCAGACATTGCCTGTCTCCTGGGGGACAGATCTGCTGGTTAATAACCACTGCTGTGAGATATAAGGATAAAGAATTTGACCAGCTCATTCCAAGCATACCAGCTGGGAACACTGCCCATCCATCTGTTGTTGTTAGGAGTAGCTGTGGCCCATTACTGCTGCACTTTGCCAGCGGCAAGGTGACCAGATGTCTCTGATGCAACCTATTCCTCCTCCTCCTCCTCCTCTCATCACCAATCACTGAAGTCCACCCTGAAAGTGGTCTGATTCAAGCCTTTCATTCGGCATGGCACCAAGCATCTAAAAAACCCAAAGAGACTCCTTCCTGACAAGATGTAGGGTCACATGACAATGTATCAATATTTTTCCTGTAGTCTAAGGTAGTCTCACACACATTTATTAAATTCTGCTGCTGCTGCTGCTAAGTCACTTCAGTCGTGTCCAACTCTGTGCGACCCCAGAGACGGCAGCCCACCAGGCTCCCCCGTCCCTGGGATTCTCCAGGCAAGAACACTGGAGTGGGTTGCCATTTCCTTCTCCAGTGCATGAAAGTGAAAAGTGAAAGTGAAGTCGCTCACTCGTGCCCGACTCTTACTAGATTCTAGCTGATTCCAAAGCATTTGTTCTTCCTTGTTACTACAGCAGTACAATCAGTGTGACTGCCAAGGTGATGAAGAAAACCAAGATGTGAGTGAAGATGGCCCTCGCTGCCCAGCTCTTCGTGGAGTCTGGCATAGCCCAAGTTACAGACTGCGGTGCCGGCTTGTTGAGGACGACTCTTTTCAACAGCCTGAATGGAAGTACAGCAAAGAGTCCAGCTACTTGAGATGGACAGGCTTTAGAATGCAGGGTTGAGAGGCAGATGAAGAGGGGAGGATGGGGAACAGGATTCCTGTGACTGGAGCTCCAAGGACCACAAGGGAAAGGGCTTCTCTGTTAGGTTAAGAGGCCATCCTTGATCCTGAAGACCCTGGGAAGCCAAGGAAGAATTTTAAGCTCACAAGTGACAGAGCCAGATGAATGTATTTATTTTTATTTTTAAAGAGTTCTTTATTTTTGGCTGTGCTGAGTCTTCATTGCTGCAAGAGGACTTTCTCTAGTTGTGGCGAGCGGGGCCACTCTTGGTTGGTGCGGTTGGGCTTCTCGCCATGGTGGCTTCTCTTGTGGTGGGGCGCCAGGTAGGCACACGGGCGTCAGCAGCTGTGGCTCAAGGGCTTAGTTGCTCTGCGGCACGTGGGATCTTCCCAGACCAGGGGTCAAACTCGTGTCCCCTGGGTCGGCAGGCGGATGCTCAATCACTAGACCACTAGGGAGGCCCCGCCAGAAGAATTTAGATGTTTCTACATCATTTACACTTTACAGAGTACATTTTTGCACGTCACTTCATTTAAGGTAGGTGTTCATTTAAGGTCCTTACTTCATTCTGTAAGGTAGGTGTTGTTTGTATTTGGCAGCTGAGGACTTAGAGAAGTTAATTAATCAAGGTCAGAGAGCTAAAATAGTTGTGGCCAGGACTGAATAGAATTCAGGTCTCCATTTCCGCCTTGCCATCTCATATTTTGACTGTAGTCAGATAAAACACACACACAAAGGGCCGTTACAGGGCAAATGTGAAAGCAAAGAATAGGTGAAAAATTGGTTGTGTTTAGCAGGGACTGGCACTGAGTAGTTAGTAGATTTGTTCCTAGACTTACCGTTTCATTTGTTATTCTTGTTTTTTTTCTAAACTGGTTATGATGATGTCACATGTTAGTATTCCCTAGAGCAATAATTTCCAACACATGGATCAAGACCCTTGGGGGAACCCAAGATTATTAAGAAGGTCCTCAATTCAATGTGAATTTTCTTGATAGGTGCTGAAAGTACTACCATTCATTTTATAGGGATTCCAGTATTTTTTAAAAATTTAGTTTACATTACAAAAGGATCATTATATTTGAGAGGGCTCTTCATGCTAAATATAAACAATATTATGTGTGTATTACTAAAGATGAAGTGCATATTAGCAGAGGCTGGTGGGGCACAGGGAAACTGGAGTTTGGCTATCTAAAGAATCTATAGGAAAGGGTGTGTCACACAGTTGTGAGCCGGAAAAGGACTTGGTGAGATGACAGTGGAGGTAGAAAAAGCCTCAGGAGAATGTGGTCCAGCTGACACTGATTTTGAACTTCTAGCCTCAGAACTGTGAGAGAGTAAACCCCTGTGTTTTTTTTTTTTTTAAACTGTATTGTTTGTGGTAATTTATTAAGGCAGTCCCAAGAAACGAATTCCCTGGCTGACAGCCAGTGGGGACCAGAGATATGCCAACAGCCCTGTGGGGGAGCTTGAAAGAGGATATTCCTACAGCCGGTTGAGTTTGGAGGCAGATCTTCCCTCAGTCCAGTCTTGAGAGGACTGCAGTCCTGCCATAGTGAATACATTCTTGTGAGAAACCTGGAGCCAGACCATCCTACCTAAGCCCTTCTTGGATTTCTGATGCACAGAAACTGTGAAGTAATACACGTTTGTCGTTTAAAGCTGCAAAACATAACCCTACAGCAGCAGATAACAAACGGATGCATAGTCTTAATTTTGGGGGGAGTGGGAGAATAGACAGAAACTGATGACAGTGGCTAGTGATAGGCGGTGAGTGGGACGAGTACAGCGAACAGGAAGGGGGAGTTCCTCCTCTGAAAACGCTTGGAAGAGTTGATTTTGAACCAAGCGAACGCTTTATACATTCAAAAATGAAAGCTAGATAAGAAAGATGAAAAAAGCAAACTAACATGATGCAAATAAAAATAACAAACCTAACACTATATCACAGTGTATCACACGGCTAACACAACCATATTGCAAAGCAGATGAATTCAAGTGACTTTTGATCACCATCCTCTCGCTGCACACCTTTGGGAAGAGATGGATTTACATAGATTAAAAAAAAGTGCAAAGAAATCTTAAACTTAGGTTTGCTACTGGTGTTAGTATCGGAGTCACAGCTCTTTTGTCTATATTGTAGGATAGAATAAACCAGTAAATATATTGATGTTGACGAGAACCAGAGTTTTCCTGCATTTTTACCTTTCCCCACCATGTTTACTATTTTTGACATCATATTTTACATCTTTTTCTTAGTAACCAGGGTTTTTCACTGTGGGAGAAAAAAAATATAAAATGGAAAGAGGAAGGCTAGAATGAACTTCGAGATGCTAACTTTTTAATTGGAGGTATCAATATAAACTCATGATTTTAAAATATATCTGGGTAAAGAGTATACTGTTTAGTGTTTTATAGCTCTATGAATATCTATACACTTGGTCCACTGAAAGGGCCTAGAAGAAATAACATCCCAATAGCAATGAGCACCCTGGACACTAAGATCTAATTTTCCGAGTACCATTTTCTACTAAAAGGAACTAAAATTTCTCTGCATCAGGCAGAGAAAATGCAAGGAGAGCTAGGAGATCCTATGTCAGAAAGAAAGATAGTGCTCAAAGAGCGATCAATCGATCGATAGGATGGGGACTTTCTTGGTTTCCAGGGACTAAGACTTGGCTGATCCCAATGCAGGGGGTCTGGGTTCTATCCCGGATCAGGGAACTAGATCCCACAGGCTGCAACTGAGACCCAGCACAGCCAAATAAATAAATATTAAAACAAAAACAAAAACAGGATATATGCAAGGAAAGTACGGGAAGGGGCTTTCACAGGTCACAAAAGGGAAATTCAGACACCACAAATAATATTGGTAGTTAGTTATGACTGGATTAAATTGATTTTTAAAGAATGCCAGAGTTCATGCTGTTATTCAAAAAAGGAGACTTGTGAAGGGGAAGAGAAGGAAGAGAAACAAAATACAGGTATCATCTGTATCATCTGCATCATTACAGAGGGAGAGAGGATCTTTGTGGAGGACTGCCAGACCACCCTTGACCAAGTGATCAGGCTTGACATGGACATAGGATACAGTGTCTCTGGATGGAAATAGACAGTGTCACCTCTGACTTCTTTTACTAAAAAGTTTGATTTGCATCTAATCATAATTCAATAACCCCATACTCTTACAGTCTACTATTGGCCTGGATTTTTCAAATATGTCAAAGTAATGAAAGATTTTTTTCAGAGTGCTGAAATCCCCTGGTTGTCTAGTGGTTAGGACTGGGTGTTTTCACTGTCAGCCTGCCAGGTTTGGATCCAGGGTTGGATTAACAAAGAGCCTGCAAGCCAGCTTAAAAAAAAAAAAGTGAGAGTACTAGTACTAGGGTAATCCTGGGTACATCTTGAACTGAAAAATTAAAAAACATATGCGTGTGTTTGTGACCTTTCAGTTCAGTTCAGTTCAGTCGCTCAGTCGTGTCCGACTCTTTGCGACCCCATGAATCGCAGCACACCAGGCCTCCCTGTCCATCACCAACTCCCGGAGTTCACTCAAACTCACGTCCATTGAGTCAGTGATGCCATCCAGCCATCTCATCCTCTGTCATCCCCTTCTCCTCCTGCCCACAATCCCTCCCAGCATCAGAGTCTTTTCCAGTGAGTCAACTCTTCCCATGAGGCGGCCAAAGTACTGGAGTTTCAGCTTGAGCATCATTCCTTCCAAAGAAATCCCAGGGCTGATTTCCTTCAGAATGGACTGGTTGGATCTCCTTGCAGTCCAAGGGACTCTCAAGAGTCTTCTCCAACACCACAGTTCAAAGCATCAATTCTTCGGCGCTCAGCTTTGTTCACAGTCCAACTTTCGCAACCATACACGACCACAGGAAAAACCATAGCCTTGACTAGACGGACCTTAGTCGGCAAAGTAATGTCTCTGCTTATGAATATGCTATCTAGGTTGGTCATAACTTTCCTTACAAGGAGTAAGCGACCTTTAGGGACAACAAAAGAAATTTAAATATGGACAGTATATTGGATTTGACTGAAACGGTATTAAATTTCTTGCTTGTCCTAATGGTGAAGTATTTAGGGGGTGAAGCAGTGTTGTTTGCAACAGTCCAATAATTCAGGGTGAAAAACAGACCCTATATAGTGAAAGAGAACGCAAATATTGTGAAATGTTAGCATTAAATTTAGTGCAGAGTCTACTGAACAAGTCTTCAGTTGGTTTATAAATTCTACTTTAAAAAGCCGGGTTTTAAATAAAAAGGGAGCAAGTTTACTTCTCATTGCAGAGGGCTCTTCCATGGCTCTTAAGTTTCTGTTTCACTGCGGCGTCGATCTCGAGGCTGTAGGAGGCGTCACCGCTACCGGGGGAGCTCCCACCCCCGCCAGAGACGAGGCCCGGGGTCCAGCCGGTCCACAGCCTGGTGGCCCCCAACTGCCTGGGACGGGGCCGGGGCGTGGCCTGTGCCGGGAGCGGCCAATAGGAGCCGAGCCGGCGGGCGGGGCCGCGCGCAGGCCCCTGGGTCGCCCCCGCCTCTCTGCTGCCTCTTTCCGCGCGGCCGCCGGTTCCGTCTGCTGCACACCCCGGGACGGAGAAGGCGCAGGGCCACCGCCGGCCGGTGAGTGTCTGGCCTTCCGGCCGCGGCAGCGCCGGTCGCCCCTCCTCCGGCCGGCCCCCCCAGTACCCAGCGGCACCCAGAATCACCGGCGCCAGACTCCCGGGCCCCTACGCAGCGGTGCTGCCTGGTCGGCCGCGGCCAGGGGGCTGGGGATCGGGGCCGGGTCCCGGAGAGCCCCGGCGCGGGTGGGGCCTTCCCGGGGCTGCTTTTGCTCTCCGGCTCGCGTGCTGGGCCTGGCTTGGTGGGGCGTGAGGTTCCGGGGTGCGCCCCCCTCCTGGTGCTGCCGCTGCCTGCGGTCGGGCCGATGCTGCAGGAGGGCCGGTTCCTGGCTCTCATCACTCGGCGGCGTGGGGGGTGATTTCTCTCCCAGTGTCACCGAGATCAGGTGTGACGCCCGTCTTGCATCCCGGCGTGTGCGCCCTTGCAGCCGCGGTGCGTTTCACCTGCCTCTGCATCGCTCACACCTGCGATTCATTGAAGAGCGTGCAACCAGGGCCGGGCGAGCTGCGTACTCTGGGAGAGGGCCCTCTCTTTGAAGTTGCTCCTGGAACACGCCAGGTTGGCTCACGTTTTCATGGACTGGTGGAATTCATTTGCTCTGAAAGTTAATGTAGCTAAGGGTTTTAGCATAGTTCTAGGTGTGATTAATTTCGTGTACAGCGTTTACAATGACATTGTTCCTGCGCAAGAACTGCTAAAAGTGTCGTAGCCCTGCGAGAGTCTAGTTTCGTGCTCCTCCTGTTGCGAGAAAAGTTGAAAGGCGTAAATTTTGCCCTTGATTTTGCTGCTGCCAAGCTCTGTGACTCAGTTAATTCATAGGAGATAAGATAGATTCCTAAGACTCTTAAAATACCACGTTTCATGAGTCTGATGAGCTTGTTTTTCGTCCTGAACCTTTAAAAAGAATGGGATATAGGAAAAATCCGCGGAAGACAGCCCTGCGGGGAACAAAGATTTTTGAGCGCACCGAAGCTCAGAGACTGGATTGCGGTTTAAGATTGGGAACTGAAAAGGGAGCACTGTTATACTGAAAGAACTTAGCCAGGGTTAATTATATAAGAGAAACTTGGAAAGCTTTCAGAAGTTCTGGCAGCGGTTGCTGTATTTAATTACCTCTCTTTGCAGCTGTATAGATGCTGTAAGGAGAAGATAAATATTAAAGTTATAGAAAATGTAATAGGTTATGTAACCTATCAAGTGTAGAGAGAATGCTTTGGAATTCTTGATTTATATAGACATTTCCGGTCGGGAAACACTTTTTTGTTTATTAATAGTTACGAAATGTTTATATACCCCCTCAGGAAAATCATACATTTATTTTTAATATGTTGATTTCCTACCCTCCCACGCCCACCCCCACTTTTTATTGTATTCTTATTATTTGCGGCAATGTGTTTTTTAAACAGCCTTTGGAAAAGAGTGTTTGGCTTTGTAGTACGTAGAGGAAGATCAGCTTTCCCTCAGGGAGAGCTCAGTTTGAGTCCTTCATTGCTGTGTAACTTGGCAAAGTCACTTTCCCTGTCTGAGGCCGGCTGTCCTCAGTTGTGAAACGTGATGATGATACCTATTGCATAAGGTCGTGGAGATTAACCAAAACCTTTTATGTGGAAAACAGAGCAGTGCCTGACGTTAATGCATGTCATGTATTAATAATGACGGCCATTGTTAGCACTGTGTTCACAGCTGGAGAGAAGTGGTCTCTGGGTTTTAGTTTAGCTAGGAGGCGGGGCCGGAAGAAGAAAGCATAGAGATAGGTGATCGACAGCCACGCCCCATGCAGGACGCCGGAGTTTTTGCAAGTTGTAAGTCCCTCCCTGAATCTCAGGCTGAGCTACTGCTCAGACACTAGTGATTGCAAAGGGACACTCCAGTCTCCTTGACTCTGTTGGCCTTCAGTCTTGGCACTTGAGTACAGTTGGGGTTTACGCCAAAAAGTGAACTAGCAAGTTAAGGAATGTGTGTGAGGAGAACCCCTCCAAAGAGAGCTCTAAAACAAAGAAACGGTTGAAATGCGGAACGGAGGTTTCAGCCCCAGATAACTGAAGCCCTGTTACAGCTAGCCTTGGCCAGTACGCTTACTGGACCTATGGACCCCTCTATTCCAGTATTAACCGGAACCTCTTCTTGTTTGGATGCTTGCCCAATTACTGATGCTTTGGAGTTGCTATTTAAGCCGAGTTACTCTTTAACAATAACTCTGCAAACAATAACCTGGGAAGGCACAGTAGTCTTAACTGCTCAGGCATGTAATCCTAGCTTTGGGAAAGGAAAAGAGAAGAGCCCCGAAGTTATTTTTACCCTACTTTTAGTTAACTTTTAAACATCTTATTAAGAGTTGAATAGAAAGTACTTTCGTACAGTTTAACCAGGAATACCAGCAGGACTCTGGTTTGTGGAAGATAAGGTATTGTGAGGGTACATCTGAATGGGAGCTCATGGGTGTGTGATTCAAAACTGTGGGAGGCCGCTCCGCTGCAATGTGGCACCCTAATTGAGTGTTTGCATATGAGTATAACCCAGAACCTCTGGGTTTTAACATTGTAACTAAAAAACCTAATATTGAAGCCGACAGAAAAAAAAAAAAAAAAAAAAGCCAAATCTCATTTAAACTAGCAAAACAAAAGTATTGACAGAACCAGGAGATTTAATGGGTGAGATGGCATGAAGTCATATACAATATGGTTTTTTAAAAGCATTTTTAATTAGAGATCAGAAGGTAAAATCCATGTCCCATACATTTTTGCTGACGTTTTAGAGGATATCTTTTGTACTTCTGTGTGTGTGTGTATATTTTGTATGTATCCATTTCTACAAACACTGCTAAAAATCACTGCTAAATAAGATGAATCAAAAGAACTGTCTGTAGTGTCATCACTGCCTGATCAACTACCTAAGTTATTTAAGTGATTAAGTATTCCAAGGTGTCATTTGCCATCACTATTTGACTCGTTGATGCTTGGGGACGCTCCTGAGGTCCTCATTCAGTGGGTGGGGCCCTAGTATCTGTACTTCTAAGAAGCTCCTCAGACAGGTTCAGTTCAGTCACTTAGTCGTATCCGACTCTTTGCGACCCCATGAACCGCAGCACGCCAGGCCTCCCTGTCCATCACCAACTCCAGGAGTTCACCCAAACCCATGTGCATCGAGTCGATGATGCCATCCAACCATCTCATCCTCTGTCGTCCCCTTCTCCTCCTGCTCTCAATTTTTCCCAGCATCAGGGTCTTTTCAAATGAGTCAGCTCTTCGCATCAGGTGGCCAAAGTATTGGAGTTTCAGCTTCAACATCAGTCCTTCCAGTGAACACCCAGGACTGGTGTTCACTTTCACCCAGAACACTCCTTTAAGATGGATTGGTTGGCTCTCCTTGCAGTCCAAGGGACTCTCAAGAGTCTTCTCCAACACCACAGTTCAAAAGCATCAATTCTTCAGCACTCAGCTTTCTTCATAGTCCAACTCTCACATCCATACTTGACCACTGGAAAAACCATAGCCTTGACTAGATGGACCTTTGTTGGCAAAGTAATGTCTCTGCTTTTTAATATGCTGTCTAGGTTGGTCAGACTTTACTTCCAAGGAGTAAGCGTCTTTTAATTTCATTGGTGCAATCACCATCTGCAGTGATTTTGGTGCCCAGAAAAATAAAGTCAGCCACTGTTTCCCCATCTATTTCCCATGAAGTGATGGGACTGGATGCCATGATCTTAGTTTTCTGAATGCTGAGCTTTAAGCCAACCTTTTCACTCTCCTCTCACTTTCATCAAGAGGCTCTGTAGTTCTTCACTTTCTGCTGTAAGGGTGGTGTTATCTGCATATCTGAGGTTATTGGTATTTCTCTTGGCAATCTTGAGTCCAGCTTGTGCTTCCTCCAGCCCAGCGTTTCTCACGATGTACTCTGCATAGAAGTTAAATAAGCAGGGTGAAAATATACAGCCTTGATGGACTCCTTTTCCTATTTGGAACCAGTCTGTTGTTCCATGTCCAGTTCTAACTGTTGCTTCCTGACCTGCATACAGATTTCTCAAGAGGCAGGTCAGGTGGTCTGGTATTTGAATCTCTTTCAGAATTTTCCACAGTTTGTTATGATCCGCACAATCAAAGGCTTTGGCATAGTCAATAAAGCAGAAATAGATGTTTTTCTGGAACTCTCTTGCTTTTTCTAAAACTCTCTTGCTTTTTCTAAAACCAGCTTGAACATCTGGAAGTTCACGGTTCACGTATTGCTGACCTCAGACAGCTTAGGAGCTGCTAAAAAGGAGTCCTGTGTTCCACTCAGCACATATAGTGTCTCAGCTAAGAAAATAAGAATCATAGAGGCCATGAGGGGTGGGGAATGGTTAATGATTTCCTTTTGGAGTTGTTAGTTACAGCAGGCAGATAGTTAGGTCTGAGTAGAGAAATGGGGGCAGGGGCCAGGTGGCAGGAAATCAAGCATCTTGTAAACAGCGAGGGTCCGTATGCAGATAAAGAAAAACAGGAACCTTCAGACTGACAGGAAACTGACACCATTTTGGATGATAAGGGTCTGAAAAGCAGACAAAGAAAGGTGGGAAAGATGGGAATCACCTGCATCCAAATATAATGCTTTGCTCACTGTGCTCTCTTTACAATAGGGCTTCCCTGAAGCTCAGTAGTGAAGAATCCGCCTGCCAATGCCGGAGATGCAGGTTTGATCCCAGGTGGGCAAGATCCCCTGGAGAAGGAAGTGGCAACCCACTCCAGTATTCCTGCCTGGAGAATTCCATGGACAGAGGAGCCTGGAAGGCTACAGTCCGTGGGGTCCCAAAGAGTCAGACACGACTGAGCAACTCAACAGCAGCAAAGTCTTACAGATCAGAAGTACCCATATTGCACTGATGCCATGACGCTTCTGATCTGAGCTAAATCCCTAAGACAGAAATCCTTCTTCTTAGGAAAATGGGGCTGGGATGAAAATCAGGGAATATAACCCCCAGGCTCATCCTTCTCCAGTAAACATTCCGCTCCTTTATTTGTATGCTCCTCACAACCAGCTTGCCAAAGAAATTGTGGGTGGCAGCTCTAAGCCTATTCTCCCTCTTTGCTTAAATAAACTTTCACTTTTACTTTCTTAGTTTCTCTGCTTCATCTCTGAATTCTTTCGTTATGAAGAAAGAACCTCCAATTCACTGGCCACAGGGTGATGTAATATTTTGGAACTAGATAGAGGCGCTGGTGGCGCAACCCTGCGAAGGTATTGAGTGCTCTGAGTACTGAGTATTGAGTTGTTTGCTCTGATGTTTTGTTTGTAGTATGTGAATTTTGCCTCAGTAAAAAAAGCTCTGGAAAAAATAATACCATCTGTATACTGTATATTGGAAAAATTAATTATCCCTATTCAGATTGATTGAGAAATATCAATAACCTCAGATATGCAGATGACACCACCCTTATGGCAGAAAGTGAAGAGGAACTGAAGAGCCTCTTGATGAAAGTGAAAGTGGAGAGTGAAAAAGCTTAAAGCTCAACATTCAGAAAACTAAGATCATGGCATCTGGTCCCATCACTTCATGGTAAATAGGTGGGGAAACAATGGAAACTGTGACGAACTTTATTTTTCTGGGCTCCAAAATCTCTGCAGATGGTGACTGCAGCCATGAAATTAAAAGATGCTTGCTCCTTGGAAGAAAAGCTATGACCAACCTAGACAGCATATTAAAAAGCAGAGACATTACTTTGCTGACAGGTCTGTCTAGTCAGAGCTATGGTTTTTTCTAGTAGTCGTGTGTGGATGTGAGAGTTGGACCATAAAGAAAGCTGAGCACTGAAGAATTGATGCTTTTGAACAGTGGTGCTGGAGAAGACTCTAGAGAGTCCCTTGGACTGCAAGGAAATCAAACCAGTCAATCCTAAAGGAAAATCAGTCCTGAATATTCATTGGAAGACCAATGCTGAAGCTGAAACTCCAATACTTTGGTCACCTGATGCAAAGAACTGACTCACTGGAAAAGACTCCGATGCTGGGAAAGATTGGGAGGAGAAGGGGACGACAGAGGATGAGATGGTTGGACGGCATCACCGACTCAATGGACATGAGTTTGAGCAAGCTCCAGGGGCTGGTGATGGACAGGGAAGCCTGGCGTGCTACAGTCCGTGGGGGTTGCAAAGAGTTGCACACGACTGAGTGACTGAATTGTTTCAAATTGACTACCTTCTGAGCATTGTTCGGAGCTTCCCTGGTGGCTCAGATGGTGAAAGCGTCTGCTTGCAGTACGGGAGACCCAGGTTCAGTCCCTGGGTCGGGAATATCCCCTGGAGAAGGAAATAGCAACCCACTCCAGTCCTCTTGCCTGGAAAATTCTATGGGTGGAGGAGCCTTGTAGGCTGCAGTCCATGGGGTCTCAAAGAGTCAGACAAGTCTGAGCAGCTTCACTTTCACTTGAGTATATATATTTCTAAGACTTTTCTCTTAAATTAAGCACGTTTTTATTGTTTCTGTGGTGTGTCTCATCAGTAGTATTCACAGCTGCTTAGTATTTTCTCCTTAATTAAAACACCATCGTTCCTTTTGATCATGTACAGCCTCAGGTAGTAGCAGAAAGAACATGAAACTTGGGATCAAGTTTGGAGGTTGTAGGTCCATTTCTGCCCCCTTGGCCATGTGGCTTTGGACAAGGAGTGTTCCTGAAACTGGCTTTCCTGGTCTGTTTTTCTGTCCTATCCCAAACTTCTTGTGGGGGGATCCACTGAAATCCTTTATATTGAGCACTTTTATAATGGCAACCTACAGTACTTCTGCATATCACTGTTACGTGGTTACTGTTTTGTTTTTTAACTTGAAGTCAGCAAAATTCAAGAATGGGTTGAGGACAATACATGGACTATTGGATTTATTATTAATGTGTTTTACAGTTTGTAACTTATAGTGTTAATCATTATCTTACCTCTGACTTCAGTAAGGCTAAGAATTAGTTAAGTACAAATATTAAACTTAAGGATATTAGATGAATTTTTGGGAGCAGTGCTTGTTCTTTGTTAGAAAAATACATAAAATGTGTGTTTTGTTTTGTTTTTTTAAACATGATGATTTTTAAGTTCCATGCTTAGGGAGCCTTCTACTTTACCCATCTGTAGCTACTCTGAATTTAGCTAATGTCCATAAATGAGGAATAGAGATCAGTTTATCAGTCTACCAGGGTCCCCTTTGAGTTCCTGTGTCTTCTCTTGGTTTAAGGAAGCCAATTGGCCGTCTTGTGAACTGACATTAGTAGTAACTTGTGTTAGGTCTCCTGGGAAGTACAAACCTGGAAAAACTCCCTGGACCTACAAAGTGAAAACCTTGGGCAGATTGCTTGCCAACAACTATAGTAAATTACTGGCCAAAAAGGTCATTCTAGTTTTTCCAATATCTTATGAGAAACCCCAGCGAATTTTTTGGTCCACTGAATGCAATTTTACTTTAAACTGACAAGAATTAAAGTTGATAGCATATACACAGAAGTGGGGGAGTTTCCTTGTGTCTCCTTTTAATGGGCACAAGCCCAACTTTGCCAGCTGAAATCCCATGAAGCTGCAAAACATATAATAAATGTGGGGGCCTGGCTGTGGTAGGTGCGGGCATGTATGTCACAGTGAGTGAGGGCACGTAGCCTCAAAGGAGGATGGAAGGCAGCCTTTGTGAGTGTCTTTTTTGTGTTAGTTTTTAAAAATATACTTAATTTCCACAATAGGCCTAAAAGCGGGGCATTTTATTTTGCTTGGTGAATAAAGGTGTGGGCTCTACCCCTGACTGGTTGCCTTGGATGTTTTGACGATGAAGAGGATGGAGAATTGAAGAACCTAGAGGTTAATAACTGGAGCTTTATGAATGAGGAAGGAAGTGATGAGGCTCTCACCCCGTAGTCGGCCTTGTTTCTTCATCCCGGGCCTCCTCACAGCTAGTGACATAGTATGGGTAAGAGAAGAGAGGTAACTTTATAAACTAGAAGTATGCTGTGGCCATGTTAGGTCAGTAATTACCATTTTAGCTTGTGACACTCACGGGGTTGCAGCATTTCCCTACTTCGGTGAATCTGAAGGACTTCATTGCCTCCCGGGAGGGACTCACTAAGACAGTGGCAAGCTAATAGCAAGTATTTATTAAGTGTTGAAGAACAGGTCGAAGATAACACGGGCCACCCAGAAAATCGCCTTCACTGTACCACACTATACACATGCATGCAAGGTATAATTTTATTGGATTATTTATGGCCTCGGTGAGAAATAAGGCCACTTATAAAGTGATTTGGGGTTTACAAGATGGGGTGCTTTGCTTTATAAGGTGAGGCTTGGGAACTGAGGGGGGTTTCCACGGTAGCATCTGGTGGCACCCTCATCTGACTCTTTGCAACCCCGTGGACTGTAGCCTGCCAGGCTTCTCTGCCTGTGGGATTCTCCAGGCAGGGATACTGGAGTGGGTTTCTGTGACCTCCTCCAGGGGACCTTCCCGACCCAGGAGTTGAACCTGGGTCTCCTGCATTTCAGGCAGGGTTTTTTTTGCCATCTGAGCTACCAGGGAGGCCCATCTCCAAGTGAAACACAAGTTTAAAAAAGAAACTGCCTGTGTGAGAAGTTCCATTGAAACGTCTTACTTTTGTGTCCAGGAAAAACCCCGTTGGGGGCTATGCTTCTGTGAACGACAGACAGCAGTGAGCATGTCGGCCCTGAACTGGAAACCCTTCGTGTACGGAGGCCTGGCCTCCATCACGGCGGAGTGCGGTAAGTAAGGAGCCCAGAGCGGAGGCTGGCCAGCTGCCTGCCGCATACCACGAGGCTTAGACTGCTGGTCACGATAATTGGATATTGAAAGACTTCTGGTGTGAGTGTAGTTCAAATACAGAATGTGAAATTTTGAAACACTTCATCTTAGAATTCAAAATTTCTTTCTCTTCTTGGGAATCTTTTAAGACAAAATAGGGACTTTCTGGGTGGTCCATTGGTTGAGAATTCAGGGGACATCAGTTTGATCACTGGTGTGGGGATTAAGATCCTATCCGCCATGGGGCAGCTAAGCTCGCTTGTCACAAGGAAAGATCCCGCATGACGCAAGTGTCATAAGACCTGATGTAGCCAAATAAATAAATATTAAAAAAAAAAAAAGGTAAACAATGACTCTGACTGCTTATTAGCAGTTTAGGGTTCAAAGTTCAGTGGGGAGAAGGTTGAACCGGTTGCCTTAACGAAAGCCTCATGGAACATTGTTGGCTGACATCTGTCCCCATTCTCCTTGTTGTCCTTCCCACTCTGTCCCTGTGAACACATTTGACTATAAAGAGGTTTAGGGAGCCCCACGATCTTCCCGAGCCAGAGGTGGGCGATCGTCTTCGCGGCGTCGTGTTCCCATCATGCTCGCTGTCCATGTCCTGCTGATGACTTCGTCAGCTCTGTCTCCCGCCACATCCCGTCTGTTCCTCTGTTTATTCCTCGAATCATTCATTCAACACATGTTGGCGATTGGTGCGAATTCCCTGGCGGTCCAGTGGTTAGCACTTCCCGCTTCCACTGCCTGCGGGACCCGGGCTGGTCCCTGGTCAGGGAACTAAGGTTCCACAAGCCTCCTGCTGTGGCCAAAAGGAAAACAAAACAAAATGAAACCCACGTTGACTGAGATGCTGCTGCGTGCCAGGTGCTAGGCGAGTCACTGCTGACCTGGGATAGAGGCTGCCCTTGTGGCCGCAGGGACTGGGGCCGATGGGTTGGGACACTGTAACCACTGACCCACCCACCCCTGCCTTAGGTTTCCTCTGTGGACTCATTGACACAGTGACTCACGGCTACTGTGTTTGGGTGTGTATATTTGGATGGACTCTCTCTTAGGTACTACAGTAAACATTTTAGCCTCTATTAAGAGTCACTTTTGGAGAAGGAAATGGCAACCCGCTCCAGTCCTCTTGCCTGGAGAATCCTGTGGACGGAGGAGCCTGGTAGGCTGCAGTCCATGGCGTTGCAGAGAGTCAGACATGGCTGAGCGACTTCACGTCACTCGCTTCACTCGCTTCTTACTTTGTCATTGGAGGAGGAAATGGCACCCCACTCTAGTGTTCTTGCCTGGGGAATCCCATGGACGGAGGAGCCTGGCGGGCCATGGTCCGCGGGGTCACAGAGGGCCGGACATGACTGCAGTGACTGTGCAGCGGCGGCAGCAGCAAGAGTCACTTTGGGCTGTAACACACAGTGAGAAACTCCATTCATGTTGAACACAACATTAGCCTTCACATGTGGGAAAAGTAGTAACTTTTATTTTATTTTTATCTTTTTATTATAATAATTTTTTGGCCATGCTGCACAGCTTGCAGGATCTTAGTTCCCTGACAAGGGACTGAACCTGGGACGTAGCAGTGAAAGCGCTAAGTCCTAACCACTGGACTGCCAGGGAATTCCCAGTAACTTAGATTTTTAAATGGATATCCTGTTTGTATAAAGCATTCCAAGTACCTACTTTAGACAGCAGTGCAGCCTCTTCACATCCTGTGTAGAAAAAGATGGGACATAAATACAAATATATGGAAAAGAAAATAGTTACGTGTTTAAAAAAAAATCTTTTGATTCTTAATTTTTTTTTTTAATAAGTAGAAGACTGAAAAGTATCAACTTCTTAATTCAACTTCTTAATTCTGCTTCTTAGTCTGAATGTTTCCTCAGTAATAAGTCACTGTTTATCCTTTGTTTAGTGGAATTTCTTTCTATTAAGTGAAACATTTCCTTCTGAAAAATTTTAAGGTACCTTTCCAATCGATTTAACCAAGACACGACTACAGATTCAAGGCCAGAAGAACGATGCAAACTTTAAAGAAATCAGATATCGAGGAATGTTGCACGCATTAGTGAGGATAGGCAGAGAGGAAGGCCTGAAAGCGCTGTATTCGGGGTAAGTAGACGTTTCAAATGGACAGACTTCACACTGAGATGTCACAGAGAAAAAGTCCAAGTTCGGGGTGTATTTTAAAAGAACAAGTAGCGATGGTTGATTTTTTTCATTTCAACTTTGTTTTCTACATGTTTTATATAGTGAATGTTGTGTTAAAACTTTTTACCATAGTCAAATACAGATAATGGTACAAAAATTATGTTTGTTTTGAAACATTCTGTAGTTAATTTTTTTCCTCTTCCTCTTGGTTATTACTGAGCTTTTTACCATAACAAAAATGCTGTCGTATTCTCCGTGGACAAGAATTGCAGTGAACAGCTTTTCTTTAGTCCAGCGTTTAGTGAACATTTTGCTGTAGGTGCTGGATAGGAAAAGTGATTAAGAAGGGACCCTGCCTCTATCAGAGGCCCTGAAGGAGACCATCATTCGGATGATTTAAACGAAGGGAGATTTGATGAAAGGGGCTGCCCTGGTGGCTCAGTGGTAGAGGACCTGCCTGCACTGAAGGAGATCTCGGTTTGATCCCTGAGTCGGGAAGATCTCATGGAGAAGGGATTGGCTACCCGCTGCAGTATTCTTGCCTGGAGAATCCCGTGGATGGAGGAGCCTGGTGGGCTACAGTTCATGGGGTCACAAAGAGTTGGACACGACTGAGCGACTAACACTCACTTTAATAAAAGGGCTGCTTAAGGTTTAAGGGAACAACTGAAGGGTTACCTAGAAACTGGCCAAATGAGAAATTGTTACCCAGGCTAGGACCAAAGGAACAAGGCCAAAAGAACAGTGTTAGCAGAGCCTCCCAGAGCTGGAGCCTTGAAGGAACCTGTGGGAGTGGTCGAGGGGTTCCCTGCTAGTGCCCAGGGAGAGGAGGAAATCCTCTGCTTCTTCCTGTCCCTCCTGCCCTCCCTCCCACCTTCTACCTGCTGAATCCTCCTGGAGTCAGCTAGCAAGGGAGCCGGGTGGTAGTCCAGCAGCAGCTCCTGCCCTGAAGGAACTGCTTAGGGCAGAGCATCCATATAGTGTGTGACCTCATCCATGGAGGTGGTGGGAAAGGAGGAGGCTGGCTGATGTCTCTTCTGGTTCTGGCCCGTATGCAGATGGAGGTTCCGTTCCTTGGTCTAGGACCCAGAAGAGGAGGGTGGATCGTTTGGAAGTGGGGGTAATTAGCTCGGTATGAACTCTTGCTCTGGTGGTAGGTGTAGGGCGTGTGAGTTGAGAAATCTGGGAAGCAGGTGGAAATGCATCCTCATGGAAACATGGGTTCAGGAGTCAGCAGTCTCTGGGCAGTTGAAGCCGCGTAAGTAGATGAGCTTATCTGGCGAGCGCGTGGGGCCAGGAGAGAAGAGAGGAAGGACAGAATCCCCGGCCCCCAGAGGACAGAGATAGGCTGTGCAGAGAAAGAAGAGGAGTGGAAGAGGCTTAGGGAGGAGATGATCGCAAGCAGGGCCAAGGGGGGGCTGGAGCAGGTACCACAAGGGCGAAGAGGCTTCATGAGATGCTGATTGAAAACCATCGTTTGATTCAGTGATTGAGATGTCCCCTCGGCCCATTTTGGTGGGCGTGGGTATTGATGGAGAGGTTGGAGGGAAGCCCAGTTGCAGCCTAAGAAGGAAGTGGTAAGCGTGGCAGGAGAGCCTAGGAGTGTGAATGCCAGGTGGTTCTGAGATTGAGGAGGGCCCCTGGAAGGAGAGGGAATAACTGGAAAAGGGCCCCCAGGGAGGTGGGTGGTGAACTTCAGAGAAACCCTGGAGGATGCTGACAGAGGCCGGATTTCATCAGGGACTCTGTCCCGAGAAAGGAGAGCCCTCCACGATCAGGAAAACAGAACTCTGTGTTCACGTATTTGTGTACGTTTTCACTGAGGATAAATACAGTGCACTGAGCTGTCACTTGGGGAGCTAATAACTTGCACACATTTGACTGAACCCGCCTGTGTGTTTGCTGGATTTTGATCTTTTAAGAAAAATCCATCTTAGTGTAGTTTGCGGAAGGCAGATAACATGACTGTGTCCCTTGTGTGCGTCCCCTAGAGGAGTTTCAGTGACTCTTAAGAATTTCTGTGTCCCTTTGTCCCTTGGTTTGGCAGGATCGCCCCGGCGATGTTACGCCAGGCTTCCTATGGCACCATCAAGATAGGCACCTACCAGAGCTTGAAGCGGTTATTTGTCGAGCGTCCAGAAGGTGAGTGAGGAATCCTTTTTCCACTTATGGACAGGAGGTGGGTTGTTCGTCTTTTTACTCAAGTGGTTTACGAGCAGAAGAGAACTTTGGGCATAAAGTCTAAACAAATTCTGCCTAAAGCATGTCAGCTGTTAGCTGAATTTAGGAGGGTAACAGTTAAAAAAGAGCAATTTACAAGTTTCTTAATGAGTTATTTCCACAACATCCAGACTAGGGAGTATGTCGTTATAATTCTAGCCTACTTAAAATTCTCTAAAATCCTAGGAATTATCACCTGTTTTTCAGGAAAACAGGCTATATTTCTTAGTGTTAAGAACTCTGATTTTATTTTATTTTATTGCTGGTTGATTCTTTGACTTTGCTTTAATCCATGGAAGTTCCTATCTGTTTTTACAAAGGAATGAGCACCAGTCTCTGTTGGGTGAGAGCAGTGAGCAGGAGCAAAGACACTTTAAAAGTGCTTCAGTGTATTCCAAATAAGTATGGTGTGCTTGAAAGTTTTATCTCCACGTTATCTCATAGGGTATCTTCTATTCTCTTACCATGGTGTATTACCTCGTCTTATTTACAATAGTTCACATTTACACACACGAGTGAATTGATGGATGGTTACTCTTCCGTGATAATTCACATTCCTTCTTAGGTATCAAGAAATTTTGCTATGGGACTTGCCTGGCGGTCCAGTAGGTATGACTTCCACTCATAGGACTTGGGTTCAGTCCCTAGTTGGACAAGTAGGATCCTGTAAGCCAAGAGGTGCAGCCAAAAAAAAAAAAAAAAAAAAACCCAGAATAAAAAGAAGTAATTAAAAAAAAAGTTTTTCCTGAGAAAAATCTCTCCTGCCAACAAAATCCCAAATTCTTTTAAAATCACTTACTTTGTTAAGCATATATTTCTTTATTCTCCTAAGTGAACAAGTGGTATGTAAGTGAATCTCATTTGTACGTGCATTACACACATGAAGAGTTCTGTGTATGTGAAAAGTCAAATAATATGTCTTTGCAGATGAAACCCTTCTGATAAATGTGGTCTGTGGGATTCTCTCTGGAGTCATATCCTCAAGCATTGCTAATCCAACGGATGTTTTGAAGGTAGGCAGCCCTATATCTTGGGCGTCCCTCATAGTTCAGTTGGTAAAGAATCTGCCCACAATGCAGGAGACCCGAGTTCGATTCCTGGGTCGGGAAGATCCCAGGGAGAAGGAAATGGCAACCCACTCCAGTATTCTTGCCTGGAGAATTCCATGGACAGAGGAGCCTGGCGGGCTACAGTCCATAGGGTCACAAGGGTCCAACACAACTTAAACCGCCACCACAGCCTTGTATCTTATAGGCACACTCTGCATCTTCTTAATGAGATCAATACTCAGATCATGATGCACGTGCGAGTCTGTTTACGGTTTTAGTGCCGGGAAGCCTCTAACTTAGAAACACGCACTAGGGGATTTCCCGCTGATACAGGTGAGCTCACGAGTAGAGCCCCTTCTTGGAGGCTGTGGTGATTTGGGAGGTTTTGGTGACTAACCAGAGAAAAACGTTTAGGCTTGGATGCATTTCATTTGTCATTGAAAAATCTCCTGTGTTTTATTGGTTCATGAAAATAGGTGGACTGCAAGTGTTACACCAGTCGAGGCTGCACATTGGTGACCCTTTCTGAAGGCGTTACGTTAGCCATTAATCTGACTCCAGGAAATAATCAAGAAAATATTTACTTAACCACAAGTAGACATACCTTATTAGATGACCTTGCCGACAGTACCAGGATACAGCCTTCTTCAATCCCTTGGGACTAACAAACTCAAAATTAGGTGCACGTCCTTGTCTGAACCGCCTCAAATTCTCCCTCTCCTTCCCTCCCTCTCCTTCCCCCCCATTGTTGCAAGCAGCATTCATTGTGCTCCTGCTTTGTACCAGTTGGTGTCCTGTGTGCTTAGAATCCAAGGATGATTAAGGCAAGGACCCCGCCTGTAGTCTTTAGTCTAATGGGAGCTTCTGATAACATCAAAGCTGTACACGGCAGGGACGCTACAGTTACACAGGGCCAAAGAGAACTACCAGGCTCTAAGTTTACCCCATGCTGGGGTTAGATCGCTGGAGAAGTCTCCACACCCATTCACCTCTTACATGCACGGAGAGGCAGGTTCCCGCATTTTGTCTGATTTTCCCATGCTACCGTGGCAGTAGCAATCACCTTTAGAGTTAGAGGTAAATGCGTGTGCTCCCTCAGACAAAACAAGGTACCAGGTTTTAGTGAAAAGTCCTTCTTTATTTTTAAAAACGTGGAGAGCTGCATCAAGCGTTATTTTTATGTTGGCATCTCGGTCATGTGAATTCCATGGCTGTGGTAAAGTTCACTCGTAAGTTCAAGTGTAAGAGAGGGTGACGGCGTCACATGGCTGTCCTTTGGCCAGCATGTCCGCATACCTTTCCGTTTGGCTGGAGGGAAATCATAGTGGCTTGGAGTAACTAATTTAAGAAGGGTGCTTGCCCATGCTTGATGCTGCCAGGCACGCTGGATACTCATTAATTATGTGAAGAATTAACACTCAGAGTCTGTCTTTCCTGCTTAGTAACCTAGAGGGAAATATGCCATTTTCTTTCCATTTCAAAAGACTATTAATAATAATAATAATTTTGTTTTGACACTTAATGAGCTACTACCTGGAATACTCTGGACTTTCCTCGATGCTTTTTGATGATTCCAAAGTGCCCAAGAACCAATCCATATAAACTTAAGCTAGCTTTTTAGTAATATATATGGTACAGTTTTTTTCTTTTAATGGCTTTTAAACAGCAGATTGATTTTTTTTTTTTCCTGAATTTGGGGAGAAACATGCCAGTTTCTTTCTCACGTTAGTCTTTAATCTCTAGATACGGATGCAAGCCCAAAGCAGCACCCTTCAAGGAGGGATGATAGGCAACTTCATTAACATTTACCAGCAAGAGGGGACGAGAGGACTGTGGAAGGTGAGCTGACTTGGTTCTTCTTCTTTACAAAAAAAAAAAAAGGTTTTGTTGTCCCTATTTCCATTATTTTATCTAATCCAAATGGCATAATGACGTAACTGACCAATAACATCTGCCCTTGAAGGGATCTTCTTCCTTAATTTGTAAAATGAAAGCATGTCACGATTTTTATATCAGGAATGTGTCATGATTTTACAGTAACTTTTGTGTAATTCACATGGAAGAAATGCTGTGAAGGCTGAATTTTTGTTTTTGTTTTTTCCTGTTTTAAGTTCTTAGAAGGGCTTACAGTTAGGTCGGGTTTTTTCAGTGGTATGGTTTCATGGCTTCTGTGAAGACCGTTAATCAGGCACTGGGATGGAATGCTATTTCCTAGTATCGTAGGGACTGTCAGTCCGTAGAATGGATCCGAAAGGCGATCCAGTCCCACCCTCCCCATACATACAAGGAAACTGGAGGTGCCTGTCCTGGTGAAGGGCGTACAGTTAGTACTGGAATCAGAATTCGACTTTGGCGCTTCTGACTTCTTACCCTCTGCGTTTTTCTGCTCCCTCACCGCATTTCTACCCACCAGCAGGCAGACATAAAAACTGGCCGTCATTTGTGGGGGAGAGATGTCTGAATCTTCATGTTGGTGTTTTTACCCAGGGTGTGTCCCTTACTGCTCAGAGGGCTGCTATTGTGGTCGGCGTGGAGCTGCCAGTCTACGACCTCACCAAGAAGCATCTGATTCTCTCAGGCCTGATGGGAGACACGGTGTATACCCATTTCCTGTAGGTTTATGGATTTTTTTTTAAATTAATGTTTTAGGTATGCATGACTTTAGACATTTTAAAGAAAGTTTATTATAAAAGTATTATATTATCATATTTGAAAATTGTGGTACAGAAGAGAAGCAGGAAAAGGTATAATAAGCCTTTATCCTTTTACCTAGGTAGCCCTTTTAACTGTTTGATATGTACCTTCAGGTTTTTCTATGCACGTGTAAGTACGTCTATAAAAATATATTGCTGTGTTGTGCTCAGGCGTGTCCGACTTTTTATGACCATGTAGACTGTAGCCCGCCAGGCTCCTCTGTCCGTGGGTTTCTCCAGGCAAGAATACTGTTGTGGGTTGCCATGCCCTCCTCCAGGGGATCTTCCTGACCCAGGGATCAAACCTGAGTCTCCTGCATTGGCAGGTGGATTCTTTAGCACAGAGCCACCAGGAAAGCCCCACAGATGTATATTATATGTGCTTTATTACGCATCTATGATCGTGTTTAGCATTCTTTTACTTTTATTTTTATATTAAAATTTTTTTTCAACTTTATTGAGGTATAACTAGCAAGTAAAATTGTAAAATATTTAAAGTGCACAATGTGATTTGATACATATGTGAATTGTGAAATGATTACCCCATCCAGTTAATTAACACATCCATCATTTTGTGTGTGAGAACAAAATTATTCTACTCTTGTAGCAAATTTAAATTATGTGTAATACTGTTATCAACCATAACCACCATATTATATATTAGACCCTCAGACCTTATTCATTTATTATTTTTAAAATTAATTATTTTGGAGTATAGTTGCTTTAAAGGGCTTCCCAGGTGACTCAGTGGTAAAGAATCCACCTGCCAATGCGGGAAGCTCGGGTTCGATCCCTGGGTCAGAAAAATTCCCTGGAGACGGAAATGACAACTCACTCCAGTACTCTTGCCTGGGAAATCCCATGGACAGAGGAGCCTGGGGTAGCAAGAGTCAGACCAGGACGAGTGACTAAACAGCAACAAGTTGCTTTATAAGACCCTCTTCATCTTAAAACTGAAAGTTTGCATGCCTTTCCCAGCCTCTTCCCTGTTTCTCCCAACCGCTAGCTCTTGCAGTCACTTTTCTACTGTGTTTCTATGACATTTGGCAGCTCCGGAGACTGTTCTGATTCTTACGCCTCAGCTGGACGGGGAGTGCCAGTGACGTCTACTGGGTAGAGGCTAGTGAACCACATACGTCTCATACTGCACAGGAAAGACGTTCACAGCAAAGAATTATCTGTTCAAAGTGTTAGTAGCTCCGAAGCTGTGAAACCCGACTCTTGAGTTAGTTGATACCAGGACTGGTCTGTGGTCCAGGTATCAGTGTAGTGGTACCACGGGCCCCCAGTGGGCATCGTATTACAGTGAGGAAATCTTTTTCTCTGATCTCTTAGAACAGGATAGTTATGATACGGCTAAAATTATTCTGATGTCTGTTTATAGGTGAATAGATAGACACAGTAGATCATCCTTGGAAGATGTTCCTTGTATGTTTCTGTATTTCTTCCTGTTTCCGTGACAGTCCTGAACCTCAAAGGTATTGTTAGCCGGGACTGGGATTTATAAGCCAGGATAAACAGTGCTGATGTTTAGAAGTCTGTGTAGCGCTTTAGCAGAGAAGGCAATGGCACCCCACTCCAGTACTCTTGCCTGGAAAATCCCATGGACGGAGGAGCCTGGTAGGCTGCAGTCCATGGGGTCGCTGAGGGTCGGACACAACTGAGAGACTTCACTTTCACTTTTCACTTTCATGCACTGGAGAAGGAATGGCAAGCCACTCCAGTGTTCTTGCCTGGAGAATCCCAGGGACGGGGGAGCCTGGTGGGCTGCCGTCTATGGGGTCGCACAGAGTCGGACACGACTGAAGAGACTTAGCAGCAGCAGCAGCAGTAGCGCTTTAGATCGGGTCCTTCTTCGGATGTATTCTGTCTTGCTACCTGTTACACATTAACCTAATTTGGGAGGAGGCCGTTTCCTTTGATATGCTTTTCTAATGGTCCTTCCTTATAGCTCAAGCTTCACCTGTGGGCTGGCGGGAGCCCTGGCCTCCAACCCTGTGGACGTGGTGAGAACGCGTATGATGAACCAGAGAGCGCTCCGGGATGGCAAATGCCCTGGCTACACAGGCACCCTGGATTGCCTGCTACAGGTGAGTGGGGTTGTCCGTCTGTACAGTGTTGTGAGTTCTTTCTGGGGCTTCTTGGCTTCCGTGTTATCCTCTGACGAGTTTCTCTTTTTGGAGCCCGAAGAACCTCTGGTTCTGTCCCTTGTAATCCTGTGACTCTGGTCTGTGTACAGACAGTGTACACCTCGGTTTCCTCACAGGTGGCACAGTGATACCACCTGTGTCACAGGAGTGTTATAAAAATCATTGCAGTAATACTGCCGAAGTAGTTAGCATGGTGCCTGGAATAATGTTACGTAGAAATAGTGTATATATATTTATAATAAGTATAAGCATAATAATAAAAGCTTGTTCATAGAATATGATATATTAATATAAGGGACACTAGTGGAATAAGCACATTTGCTTAGTCTTCAGCATTCTGTGGATTGCTTCTGTCTGTGCAACTGCCCCCCAAATATGTGTATACATATATATATTTTATATTTATTTAATCAAAGATGCATCTAAGTTTTGAGGGCTTACTATAACTAAGATGAGTGATGCCCTAAAGCCTTGAGATGGTACAGAGTATTTGCCTAAAACAGGGGCTTTTATAAATACAAAATCTAAATGAATATTTAGAAATGAAAGTTCATTTTTCTTCTGTCTCTGCTCTGCTGTGAAGGGTGAGAAAATACTCATATTTTCTGTGATGGCAGTAGAACCCTGTCTGCCTCCGGAATATATTGCCTTCCTATTGAGTCAGACTGGACTGAATATCCTTCATTCAGATGTCTCTGAAAGGAACCCATGAGTCTTAGCCTTAATTCTCGGTTTAAATAACTGGGCCTACTGTTGAGGAGTAGATGAGGGTCTGGGCCTGTCTCTGCTACTGGACTGCCAGCAGCCAAAGATGAGGGTCCACTTCTGCGGTTGCTGTTTTCCGTCATGATGCTGGCACACCCCTAGACACCAAAATATCACTTTAATGAAGCAAAGATGCTCGATGTTGTCCATCCAACCACATGAAGTAAAGGCCCCCTGAATTATCTTTATCCCTGTCGCCTCCCTTTCTAATTTATGACCTGTTGTGAGTCCACATGGCAAGGAGACAGTAGACTCTAGTTTGGAGTTAAATCTCACCACTTCTTCACCCAGCTCCTGTTCGCTTTGGGTGTGGGATGGTTTGGTACAGAGCCTGAGTCCTCACCTAGGCAGAAAGCTTTAAAGAACAAAGAAAGGCAGTGGGCAATGATTTCGTAGATAGTCCTTCCAACAGAATTTTATTTTTAAGAAAGACCAGTTCAGTTCAGTCTGGCTACTAATTATTAAGGCATATTTGACATAATTGGAAAGTTGGACACTAACTTATTTTCCCTCCGCTCCCTTCTAACAGACATGGAAGAATGAAGGGTTTTTTGCTCTGTATAAAGGGTTTTGGCCAAATTGGTTGAGACTTGGTCCTTGGAATATTATCGTATCCTTTTCTATTGCAGTAGATCTGAACAAAGATATACCTAAAGAATGTTGTTTGCATAAACTATCGGGTTATTAATTATAATTAAAAGTAGATTTTTTTTTTCTCTTTTGAATTCTTCTCATTCAATAAGTTAACTGTTCAGTTTCTTTATACACAGGTAGAAAGTCTCTCTGCCAGGCTCTGTGAAACTTGGTTTAATGATGGTGTTCTTGAAAGCCAGTGATATCAGTGAAAACCTTTATTTAGACTCTGCTCTAGGAGCTGAGTGTGTTTATGATTTCAGAGAGAAGCAAGGGCTTATTTATTTATTCTGTAAATCCCTGGCCACCCTTGGGCAGGATGTGGTTTGGCAGCTGTGTTCTAGAATGCTTGAGAGTGCCTAATGATAGGACTTAGCTCCAGAATTATTTGCCTGATTAGCAGTTTGTCCTCCACGCCAAAGTGAGAGGCAGGAAAGAAACGACAGTTTATTAGGAATGAAAGAGCAGAATTACAAAGTAGGAGATGTTGGTTTCTGCCACTCTTATTCTACTTAAAAAAAAAAATTTATTTTTAATTGAAGGATAATTGCTTTACCAGCCTTGTTCCTCATTATCTGTGCTTCCCTTCCATGGAAGCCTGCCTACCGGCCACCCTGGAGGAGAACTTCCCAGGGTTGCTGCCTTCTCTTACAGACTTCACTATTCTGTATAGTCCTCCCCAACGTTAGAAAAACTAGCAGTGTGGATGTGCTCCCAGAGGCTGTGGCAGTGGATGCAAGGGATTTGTGTGCCTCAGCTGTGGTCTGTCTGTTCAGGCCGATCTTGGGAAGGCTCCCGGGGAGCTCTTTTGGGGTGGTTGAGGATGGAGCCCTCGTGTTTCATCACGCCCCCAGCACATGGTCTGCCCAGACCTGTTTGTTAGGAGGCATGTGCTATTTGTGGGTCTGTTTTGATACGTCAGGGTTAAGATGGCATAAAATGTCAGCCTTAACTAATACACCTGCAGTTCTTTGTGACCTATGAGCAGCTGAAGAAACTGGATTTGTGACAAGACAAGATTGCATGAGACATCCTCTGAAAACGCTCACTTCTGAAATAGCGAAGCTTCCTGTCTTTCCCATTGCTTCTCACTGCTTGGCCCGCCACAGATTAAGGTGTGAGCAACAGGTGAGGGCTGGGTTAGCTCGGATCACTGTGTCCCGGCATCGGACACTCTGCACCAAACGTTTAACGGCCTCGACTGTAACACCAGACACTAGTCCTTACCATTCAAGTGCCCTTCGACATCAAAGATAACAGGAAATGCATGTTTCTTGCTAAAGAAAACTTGCATGAAGGTCAGGAACTGTGGACCGTTTCCTTCAGGTGGAGAGTAACTCTGCTGCACCTCAGCTAATAGCCAGGACTCCCAGACTGTTCTGAAGAAGCTCTTTGGAACCGTGGGATAGAACGTCTGAGACGGTGTTACGTTCCTGAGCTTTTGGGGGGCTTTGGCTTCGTGTCTGCTGAAGAAATTCACACATGGAGACCTGGTGTACCCCAAGTATAAACAGGGCAGGATAGAGATCCCAGGAACATTGCACTGCTTTGTAATTTCCTATTTTGGCAGGATCTTTCACTTATAATAAGTGATTTTTACGCCTTTGACCACTGGACCTTTGTGAGAAATTGTTACAAAGTATTACCATCTAAACTCTTGATGGTGTGAGAGGTTGGCTTGGAAGGTAGCAAAGTCTGTGTTGTGGGAGGTGTGTTTAAGCAACTTGGGTTCTGTCCTAGGTAATGGTAGTACTGGGTTGGCCAAAACGTTCGTTCAGGTTGTAAGAGCGTGGGAAAAATCTGAATGAACTCTTTGGCCAAGTCAATAATTTGTGATATTAGCAAAGTTTCCATCTCCCAGTCTGTACAATGGGGATAATAAGATCTATTGATACTGAGCGTCAGGTGAAGAAAACAGTAGCTCCTATTATTGGACTTGTAGGATACGTGTCTTTACATCATGGTGTCATATAGCCATAATTCCAGAATAAATAGTTCCTGTGTGTGAAGAGAGTCATTTTATCAGGGACTACTCCCAAGTGAGGTCCTGTGATAAAACTCCTGTGAAAGAAACAGGCTAACGTTCTGTTATATTTCCTTTAGTGAAATGTGGCAAGTTAATCGAAGAGTTGATTTTTTCAGATTTCCCGGGTTTTACTTTAGTTCTGGTCACGTTTGTTAAAATATTTCCTGTCTTGGACTTCCTTAATCCTTGCTTGAAATTTGAAAAGCAATATTTTTGTATACCTAGAGTCTGATAAGAGGTATATAATAGCTTCCTTCTTTTCTTCTAAAGACAGGATATTATTCTTCTTTCTCGTCTTTATCTTACTCTTTTCAAAATAAAAAGTGACTCTGAGAGAGTCCCAGGACCTTTATGCTTCTAGAAGACATCCTTAGGAAAGAAAATATATTCAGCATTCACTTGGGTAACTTTGGTTCTACCCTTAGAGTGTGCTCAGTCGTGCCCGACTCTGTGCGACCCCATGAACTGTAGCCCGCCAGGCTCCTCTGTCCATGGGATTCTCCAGGCGAGAGTACTGGAGTGGGGTGCCATGTCCTCCTCCGGGGGATCCCCCCGACCCAGGATCGAAGCTGTGTCTCCTGTGTTGGCAGGCAGATTCTTCCTGCTGCGCCACCTGGGAAGCCCTGTGAGAGTAACGGTAAATACGTGCTCACTGGGGCTCCAGGACAGTCACCTTTGCGGTATATGCAGGTTCCCAGTCCGTCCAGCCCCTGGACTGCTTCCTCCTTCGAAGCAGAATAGAAGGCGTGCAGATTTTTCTTGGGATTGGGCAGTTTTTCTCCCGGTCTCTCTCACCTTGCCGTCTATATTAATGCTGACTTTGAAAATAAGATTTTGTGAAGCAGGATTTCTGTTCCAGAAGGAAGAACTAAGGCAAGAAAGGAGGCGGTCAGAGGGGCAGGTAGGTGTTGATTGCGTCAAGATTCAGATGGAAGTCTAGTTTTCGCTGACCAGCTCCGGATGTGATACTAGAGAGCTGAGCCCCTTCAGGCCTCGTCCCTCGTACTAAACCATATCTTTAGAGAGGAGACTTCTCTTCTTACCAGAACATTCCATTGGTGTAAGGGCTTTCTATAGACAGGCTTTCACTTTTGGGTTCCTTGAATTTAAAGGACGACTTTTTATGAACCATTCTTTGTTTTTCTCCCTTAATGTAGAAAACATTGTGTATACATATAATTCTTAAAACAGTAGAAGTGAGTTCATTTTGAAGATCATGAAAAGATTGAATGTCATGTAATATTCATTAGATCAGTTTATTCAAATATGTACATGTTCATACCAGGATGAAAAGAAAACCAAACCCCTCTGTAAAAGGTAAGCACATTTTAAAGACAAAAATTTTGTATTTCTTCAGTGCAGAGTTATTATAAATACCTTATAGAACAGAGTCTTAACCTGTTTTGATTTTTTTTTTTCTGTTCCCTGAAAGAGTTATGCAGTTGTTGAAGCTTCTAACCAAGGAAGAACTTGAAGGACTGGGAGACTTGGTCCCCTTGTCTCTGGGGCTGTGACTATAAGTTCCCTCCCTGCACCCCCTTGGGCATTGTTAAATGTAGCAAAGGGATTTTTAGCTTTTATAACCCAAATGAAGAAAGTGGGTTTTTTGTTTGTTTGCTTGTGGATTTGTATAATCGCTGATGGCTAAGTTGGGCTGATTGTGATATAAAGAACGGCTTCTGTTTTCTGTATTTATTCATGCACCAGAAATTGTGTATGTTATTATATAAAGACTATAAAAGTTTTCATAAGCCTTTATATTTTGAGCTCTTTATTTAAACATTGTTGGAAAATGTGGCATAAACCTTGTGTCATTATTTAATAAACTGTAGTAATATATAATAATAAAAATGATTTGTGGTTGTTTCAGATGCATAGAAACATTTGAACAAAGACAAGCTCTAAAACGTCCAGGAAGCTGGAGTAGGTCTGGCGATCGTGAAAGTGGCTGCAGACATTTCTCTCTGCTTAGAGAAGTTGTTGAGATCATCTTACTAATTGCCTGGAGACGTGTGTGGCCCCCCAGTCTGCAGCTCCGCAGAGTCCAGTGAATTTGGCTCATTGGGTTTGCTGGGCAAGGTGGCTTTGAGATAATGGAACACAGGTGGGATGCCATCAGGGTCTTGAAATTTCAGGACCCCTCAGTCCTTCTTCCAGCGCCTGACATTGGCAGGATCCTTGGTTAACTGTTGGCTAGGCGGACACCTCTGGTTGGGTATAAAACAACCAGGGGATGAAATGCAAACTTGGTTCATTATTTTTTTTTTTTTACTTGAAAATATTTTCTAGATGCCTGTCTTAACATCTGAATTAAACACAATGGTTTATTGAAAAAACAGAATTGGCAAAAAAAAAGGGAGCCTTGTGGTCTCTGGGCCCCTACCTAAGAGATCAGATGACACACCTCTATGTGATCGAGTTCACGTGAAGGTCAGTGGGAAGAGCTGGCTGCTGGTGAACCTTAAATGCTTGGAGAATTCACATCCCACTGGATCCGGGCACCTGTTAGACACACTGGGCGTGGAATCCAGGCTATCTATTTTTAAATGCACAGCTGAGAAAATCTGATGGTAAATTTTTGGTAGATGACAGCTGCTCCATCCTGAAGCAGAGTATGGGAATAGAAGACAAGGACATGGATGAATCAGTTGCTTGTAAGCTTGATGCAAATTGTGGAACCAAGAGCAAAATACTGGAAACTCCCTATGCCTATATGTCCCTTGCTGATACAATAATCCATACAGTGGCTTACCATGGGACTCAGGAGAAGAATGAGTTATATCTCAGTCTGCTGACCTGGGCAAATGTCCATGATACGCTATTATATAGGAAAAAAGTTAGGGTGTAGACCTCTGTAGGTATATCATGACCTCATCGCTTAGAGGAAAAAGCATAAACTTAGGTCAGTAGGGAATGGTTGTAAAGGTTGTGGATTAGGCTTCTCCAGAGAAAAGCGGACCAGTGGGATGAGTGTGTGTGGCCATGCATGGTTTATTTTAAGGAATATGCTTATGTGATTGTGGGAGGCTGGCAAGTCTAAAACCTGTAGGGCAGTTGCGCAGGACAGCGGACTGGGAGCTCAGGCAGGGTTTCTATTTGTCTTTTTTTTCCTTTGGCTGTGCCGTGCGGCTTGAGGCAGTGAATACACTGGGCTGCCAGGGAACTCCCTCTGTTTTAGTCTTGAGTCAGAATTCTTTCTCTGAGAAACCAGTTTTTCCCTCCTAAGATCTCTAACTGATTGAATGGGATGGGGTCCACCCATATTATGGAGTGTAATTTTTTTTTACATGCTTTTAAAAGACTTTTATTTATTTCTTGGCTTTGTTCCTGTACGCAGGCTGTTTCTAGTCTTGATGAGGGGGAGCTTCTCATTGCGGTGGTTTCTCCTGTTGCAAAGCAGAGCCTCCAGGGCTTACGGGCTTCAGTGGTTGTGAGTCCTAAGCTGTTGCACTCGGGCCCAGTAGATGTGGAGTACAGACTGAGCTGCCCCTCGGCACGTGAGATCTTCTCTGAGCAGGGATAGAACCGTGACCCCTGCATTGGCAGGCAGATTCCTAAGCAGGGAAGGCCAGTATGGAGTGTAATCTTAAAGTCAACTGATTGTAGATGTTATCCACAGCTGCACATGCCCTCATGGCAACACCTAGACTAGCGCCTGCCATACAACTGGGCGCTGTAGCAAGGTCAAATTGACACAAAATTTAGTCATCACAGGGTAGAAGATTATTGATATTTTCTTTATGCATAATTGTATTGGTTGGTTTGAAAACTGATGTTTTGCCATTTAAAGAAAAATCTTAAAAAGGACTAATTTGGAATACAAATGTTCAAAGTACATAGAAGTGAAGGGAATTGGGGGAAGTGAGAGTTGCAATGTATGTAGTGGACTATTTCTGTTTTAACTATGTTTGTAAAGTATACCTAATGTTTGCCAAACATAAAATTGAGCTGAAAGGTTAAATGGGAAACTTGTTTATTTCAGTTTTAACTACTTCTTATTCCTCAGTAAACTTAGTACTTCTGTAATTTAAAAGTTTTTAAACTTTTTTTTTTTTGGACAGTGGGGGAAACCTCTAGAAGAGTGTATCATGTACATCAGTCAGTTTCAGTTCAGTCGCTCAGTCGTGTCCGACTCTTTGCGACCCCATGAATCGCAGCACGCCAGGTCTCCCTGTCCGTCACCAACTCTTAGCCTCTAAACACCAGAGTATGTTAATATAATTTTTAAGACTCCCCCTGACATAATGATTTTCATATTGTATGCAGTTTCATTGTATTATATGGTAGAGAGACCACTACATTTTCATTTAAGAGGGTTTGCTTCGTCAATTATAATCTTGCAAATAGATTTCTAAAACACCCCACAATTCTCTATGGAAACAGAAACTGACAAAATGAATGTGTGAGAATCCCAGTAATTCTCGACTTAAAAGTAGTCTGCATCTAACAGTTAATGCCAGGGTTATGAACATCCCAGAACTGCTTCATTTTGAATTGCGTCACTACTTCACCTCTTTTTTTGGTGCAGGGGAGAGAGGGCTGTTTGACACGCAGGATCTTAGTTCCCTGACCAGGGATCAAACCCGTGCCCTCTGCAATGGAAGTGTGGCGTCGTAACCACCGGACCACCAGGGAATTCCTGCATCATCATTTTACTTAAATATTTATTGGCTTTTTTATTTATATGGCTGCACCGGGTCTTAGTTATGGCATGCAAGATCTTTACTAGCAGCATGAATGCATGCTTAATCGCTAAGTCTGTTCGACTCTTTGTGATTCTGTGGACCTACCAGTCTCCTCTGTCCATGGGACTTTCCGGGCAAGAACACTGGAGTGCGTTGCTGTGCCCTCCTGCAGAGGATCTTCCCAACCCAGGGATCGATCCCATCTCTTGCGACTCCTGTACTGTCAGGTGGGTTCTTTACCACGAGCGCCACCTGTCTTTTAACTGTGGCATGTGGGATCTGGTTCCCTGAGCAAGGATGGAATCTGGCTCCCAGCCTTGGGAGTGTGGGGTCTCAGCCACTGGATCACCAGGGAAGTCCCCCTGCATCACTATTTTAATTCGCTCTCCTACTTGGTGCTGTTTTAACACAATAATTTGCAGAGTGTTTGCATGCTTGTGTCCAACTCTTTGCGACCCCATGGACTGTAGCCCACCAGTCTCCTCTGTCCATGGAATCTTCCAGGCACGAATACTGGAGTGGCTTGCCATTTCCCACTCCACATTTGCAGAGCAGATAATACCAAAAATACTTGCCATGTTAAATGGAAGCAACCTGCGAAGGTTTGTTCATTACTTCTGGGACTCTTTCGTGGTAAACATTATCTTAAGGTCGCCAAGGAGTCTGAGAATTGGGGTGAGAGCACTGTGTGTGCTGTTTCTTACTGAGTTCTTTATTTACCCAGTTTCTCTTATGACACAAGTAAGATTTGTCAGTTAGTGTTCAGTTCAGTTGCGGTAAAATATGCATTTAAAAACTTGCCATTTTAATCATTTTTAAGTGTGTAGTTCTGTGGCATTGAGTGCACCATCATCCATCCGCATAACTGTCCCATCTGAGCTCTACACCCACTAAATAAGTCTGCATTTTCTCCCCTCCTCCCAAGCCTGGGAACCCCCGTTCTATTTTCAGTCTCTAGGAGGTCTTCCATGTTTTTCAATTTTGCTTCCTTTTAAAGGCTGAACAATAATTTTGTTATGCATATATGCCACGGTTTGCTTATTCATTCATCCATCAGTGAGCACTTGGGCTGTTTGCATGTTTGAGCTATTTACTGCTATAAATATGAGTGTCCTAATGTCTCTCTGAGACTCTGCTTTCAGTCCTCTTGGTTATATACTCAGAAGTGGAATCGCTGGATCATACGGTAATTGTATTTTTAAGTTTTTGAAGAACTCCATACTGTTTCCTACAAGGGCTGTACTATCTGACATTCTGACCTACAGTGCCAAAGGGTCCCACTTGATCCCCATCCTTTCTAACACTTCTTGTTTTCTTTTCTTTTTTTTAATGGTAACTATCCTAATGGATGTGAGGTGTTATCTCATGGTAGTTTTGAGTTGCATTTCCCTAATAATTGGTGTTGAGTATCTTTTTTTGCTGTTTTTGTTGTCCATTTGTATATCTTTGGAGAAATGTCTATTCAAGTTCTTCACTTGGTTTTGAATTGGGTTGTTTGGTCTTTTTGTTGAGTTTTGGCAGTTCTCTATATAATTCTAGATATTAATCCCTTACGAGATATATGATATGCAAATCTTTTCTCCCATTCTGTGGGTTGCCTTTTTACTCTTTGATAGTGCCTTTTGCTACACATTATAAAACTTACGTCCAGTTTGCTTCTAAGGGCTTTATTGCTTTATGGTCTTACATTTAGGTCCTTAGTCTATTTTGAGGTGATTTTTGTATATGGTGTTAGATAAGGGTCCAACTTCCTTTCTGTGTGTGTGGATATTCAGTTTCCCCGGTACCATTTGTTGAAAAGGCTGTCCTTTCTCCATTGAATAGTTTTGTCAAAAATCATTTCAATATATATGTGAGGATATATTTCTGTATCGTCATAGGTCTATCTATGCCACTTCCACACTGTTTTGATTACTGTGGGTTTGCATTAAGATTTGAAATCAGGAAATGTGAGTCCTGCAGTTTTATTGTTCTTTTTCAAGATTGTTTTGGCTTATCTGGGTCCTTTGAGGCTCCATATGAATTTTAGGATGGGTTTTTCTGTTTTGCAAAAACCATCATTGGGATTTTGATAGAGATTGCATTGAATGTGCAGATTTTTGGGGGTAGTATTGACATTTTAATAATTATCAAGTTTTAAAAGCCATGAACATGGGACGTATTTCCATTTATTTGTCATCTTCAATTTCTTTTAGCAGTGTTTTTATTGTACAAGTTCTAACAAGTCTTTCATCTCTTTGGTTAATTTCTGAGTGTTTTATTCTTTGTGATGCTATTGTAAATGGAATTGTTTTAAATTTTCAGATTATTCATTGTTTGTGCAGAGGAATGCAACTGATTTTTGTGTGTTGACTTTGTATCCTATTATTTTGCTGAATTCATTTATTAGTTCTAATAGTCTTTTTTTTGTTCGTAGAATATTTAGAGTTTTCTACACTTAAGATCACGTCATCTACAAACAGATAATTTACTTCTTCCTTTCTGATTTGGATATCTTTTATTTCTAAACCTAATTGCTCTCGTTAGAACTGCCAGTACAGTATTGAATATAAGTGGTGAAAGTGTTTGTCTTTGCCTTGTTCCTGATCCTAGAAGAAAAGGTTTCAGTCCTTCACCATTGAGTATGATATTTGCTGTGGATTTTTCATAGTGGTTTTTATTATGTTGAGGTAGTTTCCCTTCATTCCTAGTTTGTTGAGTGTTGAATTTTGTCAAATGCTTTTTCGGAATCAATTGAGATTGTCATATGGGGTTTTTCCTTCATCCTGTTAATGTAGCATGTTACACTGATCAGTTTTTGTATGTTGAACCATTCTTCCATTCCAGGAATAAATTCCACTTGGACATAGAATAAATCCTCTTAATATGCTGCTGCATTCTCCTTGCTAGTATTTTGTTGAGGATTTTTGTAGTAATGGTCATAAGGGATATTCGTCTATGGTGGTTTTCTTGCAGCATCTTTGTTTGACTTTGTTATCTGGGTAATGCTGGCCTTGTAGAATGAGTTAGGAAGTGTTTCCTCTTTAGTTTTTTGGAAAACTTTGAGAAACACTGGTATTGGTTTTTCCATAAATGTTTGGTAGAATCCACCAGTAAAACCATCAGGTCTATTGGATCCAGGGTTTTTCTTTGTTAGGAGATTTTTGATTACTGATAAAAAATCAGTAATTTGGGATTACTGATTCAGTAGGTTTTTTTTTTTTTTTAATTACTCCTTACAGAATAAGTCCATTCAGATTTTCTGTTTCTTCCTGATTCAGTCTTGGTAGGTTTTGTGTTTCTAGAAATTTGTCCATTTCATCTGTATTATCCAATTTGTTGGCATACAGTTATTCATAGTAGTTGCTTTTATTCCTTTTTATTTCTCTAGAATTGATAGTAATGTCCCCATTTTCATCTTTGATTTTAGTAATTTTAGTCTTCTGTTTTTTTCCCCCCTTAGTCCATCTAGCTAAAGGTTTGTGAATTTTGTTAATCTTGTCAAAGAACCAAGTTTTGGATTTTTTTATTCTCTATTTAATTTATCTGTGTTCTAATCTTTATTTTCCTTCATTGTGTTAGCTTTGGGTTTCGTTTTTTCTTTTTCTAGTTGGTTAAGTTGTAAGTTTGTGCCTCACTTTCATTTGTCTCTAAGTATTTCTCATTTCCCTTGTGACTTCTTTGCTGATACCTTGTTTGAGAGTGTGTTGTTTAATTTCCACAGTTCTGTGAGTTTTCCAGTTTTCCTTCAGTTATGAATGTCTAACTATCTCGCTGTGGCCAGAGGCTCTTCATAGAGACTCCAGCAAGAAGCAGCCTGAAGTTCTCTAGGAGTGATGGAAGAGCACCTCCTTGGTCCAGTGGTTAAGAATCTGCCTGCCAATACAGGGGGCCCTGGTTTGGTCCCCGGGCAGGGAAGATTCTGCCTGCCACGAGGCAACCAAGCCTGTGCGCCACAACTGCTGTGCCTGAGCTCGCCCGTGAGCTGCACCTCCTGAGGCCCTTGTGCCCAGAGCCTGCGCTCTGCAACTAAAGAAGCTGCTGCTGTGAGAAGCCTGCATGCTGCAACTAACGGATGCTCAGCTGGAGCAAGGAAGACAAACACAGCCAGAAATAATAAATGCTTTCTAAAAAGAGTGACAGAAAAAAACTAAAAAAAATAAAAAATAAAAAGAGTGATAGAAGAGACTGCGGCGTTTGAATCAGGCCTGGAAAGGGTCCAGCAATTTGGTGATAACTACAAGTGGCTGAGTGCTCCTCCGTTCTCAACCAGGGAGGTCTTTCTTTCCCAGGGAGGTCTTTTCTGCATCCTGGGTGAGATCCAGCCTACCTTGTACTTTCCCTTGTTAAAGGATAATTTTCAGGAAAATGTAAAAGCATGATTTGTACAAATATAAATTAATGAAACGAAAGGAGTGAAACAAACAGGGAAGAAGTCTCAAAAAATGCCCAGGCAAATTAAAAATATAACCAGATTTTTAGAAAATTACAATATTTTGGAAATCTTTATGACTGAAGAACATCATTGGACTTAAATACGTAGGCAATTTGCCTTTAAATCCTGATGTGACTTCTTTCCCCCAAGGTTCCTAACTAAAGAAAAAAAATTTTAGCTAGTTTAAAAAAATTAATTCAGTGAGAGGTAATTTGTTCAATACTGAGAGTTTGAAGCCTATACTTGTATTGATTCATTTTAAAAGAGCAATAACCCTGGTGGCTCAGATGGTAAAGCATCTGCCTGTAACATGGGAGACCCAGGTTCGATCCCTGGGTCAGGAAGATCCCCTGGAGAAGGAAATGGCAATCCACTCTAGTATTCCTGCCTGGAGAATTCCATGGATTAAGGAGCCTCGTAGGCTACAGTCCACGGGGTCGCAAAGAGTCAGACACGACTGAGTGACTTCACTTCACTTCACTTCACTTAAAGTTTGTATAAGATAAAAAATAGACAATTCTTTGAAGAGAGCAATGGTAAACTGTAAAATAGATCTTAAGAAATTTCTCTGTATACAGCTTGAGACAAGGAGATGGGAAATATGAAAGGTTAAGAGACTTGGGGGATAGAATGAAAAGGTTGTATTTGGACAAGTTCCCATCAAGAAGCAGACTCTATGTAAAGACTTGAATGAAGTTAAAGAGACTGACCATGGTTGTTAGAAAACCTAGATATGAGCAGTGGTGGGAAATGGTTACTACCCCTAAACTTGAAGAAGCAAGGCTGGGAAATCAAGTTACTTTTTAGCACCATAATGTAATAATGCTTTTTATTCCATTTCTTTAAATTTTATTACTAGTAAACATGCAGTTCATAGCTTTTTGAGGTTGAAATCTTGGCAAGTAGTTATGTCTTTATTCAAAATATGCCTTGATTCTAAATTGGAAGCTGGGGGACCGTATGTCTGATCTAAGAAAACACTTGTGTTGTGAAATAAATACTAACTTACTATTTAAGTAAATTGTCCAGATTTAAAGTGATTTACACAGATCTCTGATGTGTGAATGAGAAACTGATACAGTGAGTAAGCAAAGAAATAATTTGAAAAGGCAAACAGATCTTCAAATACTTGTTGAAGCTATAAAAACCAACACTAAGAGAAGTGACTCTCATAAGATCGTGTAGGAAGAAATTCAACAGTTTCAAATTACCCTGCTCTGAAAAATGCAAGACGGAGTTGCAGGCAGGCGGCTGCCATAAGAATGTTTTCTTTCAAATGATTTCATCTTGTTACTTCATTGTAAGCCATGGAGTGAACACATAAATCTGAGAAGCCTGGTGTTTAATCCGCGCTCCTCACCGATGCTATGATTTAATGTTTTGGCACTTAAACTTCACCTCCTGGGGAAAGTAAGGGCAGATGAGAGCCGCTTGATGCTACAACATCAGCTGTTTTTGTGATGTTGCATTATGGGTTGGGATCTTTGGCAGTGGACCGAGTGGGGCCGACAGAGGCGAGACCTTGAGGTAGACTGGAAGGAGGTGTTGGGATCGGTATCTCCCATCTCCCCCACGTTCTCCTCCCATCCTTGATCTAGAACACCCGTGACTCTTGTCCCGTGGACAGTTTTCCATTTCAAGGGGCCTATTCTAAGACATTAATGGATGAAAAGTCTTAAGAAGCAAAGATACAACTTTAGAATGTTTAGTTACAGACATTTATAGCACATAATAGGGACGTTCACCATTATCTGTGCCTTTAGAGCAGCAGGATATAATGTGTGGCTTTTTTTTTCTTCTATTTTTTGCTATAATGCCTGGCAAGCAGGATTTTAGTTGTGTGATCAGGGATTGAACCCATGCCCCTTACTATGAAAGTGTGGAGTCTAAACCACTGGACCATCAGGGAAGTTGCTGTGTGGTGTTTCTTGAACCAAAGCCTTTGATCAGTGTTTTTAACGTGTGTTTTCATTTGATATACATATATGTATATATTTTTTCTGAATCATCAGCACGATTGTCTTAGGATTGCCACGTGATTTCAGCTTCTATCCTACCTCCCTCGCTATTTTAATTAAGCTATAGAAGAACAGGGATTGATTTATATGCAAATGGTATGTACAAGCTAGATTTAGGAAAGGCAGAGGAACCAGAGTTTGAATTGCCAACATCTGCTGGATCATAGAAAAAGCTAGAGAATTCCAGAAAAACATCTGCTTCATTGACTATGCTAAAGCCTTTGACTGTGTGGATCACAACAAACTGGAAAATTCTTAAAGAGGTGGGAATACCTCTTAAATACCTTAAAGAGGTGGGACCACCTTAGGTGCCTCCTGAGATTTCTCAGGAGGTCAAGAAGCAACAGAACCGGACATGGAACAACGGACTAGTTGCAAATTGGGAAAGGAGTACATCAAGGCTGTATATTGTCACTCTGTTTATTTAACATACGTGCAGAGTACATTATGCGAAATGGCAGACTGGATGAACCACAAGTGGAATGAAGCCTCCAAAGAGACCCCAGGCCAGGATGCTGATGCTCTCCGGCGGGGAGCTGGGTCGTGGCCGCCTGGGATCCAGCTTCTGTGGCAAGGACGGGAGTATCCCCAGGCAGCCTGGTACAGATACGCGGGGTCCTAGTAGCTATTCCAGCCCCAAAAGGAGCAGGCCCCGCGTGGCTGTCGTGGTGTTAGGGCGAGCTGGCCACTGGCGCTCGAGCCCCCCGGCACCCGCCCATCTGCGGCGGCCACCCGGAGGCGCACATGCAGACTTGGAGGAGGGGACGGAAGGGAAGCCAGACCACAGAAACCACGAGCAGCCCTGGCTGGCTCTGGAGGCTCACCCACAGTTGTTCTTTAGCAAGCTTACAACCCAGTAAGGAAGTTGGGGTAGGGGCGGGGTGAAGCAAAAGTGGCAAATTTTTTTTTTTTTTTATCCTCCTTCCCCCTGTTTCAGGTTTACAGTTCGATTCAACAAAATGCCAGTCACACGATAAAAATCTGCAGATGAAACTTTAAAAATGCAGGATCTAGGTTATTTCAGGTGAATATCTGCCTGTTACGCCATGACATAATCATGAAGGTTATTTAACCTGAAAAAGAAGAGATGTGTTTTTGCTTTTTGGTGGTTTTGTTTTTAATCATCAAAAACAAAACATCCCTCATTTACCAACCAGGCTGTTCATTTTAAAATGGAAGGCTGGAGAGCATATTTCCACCCAGGGGAGTCCTCCAAAGGTGACCAGTGCCCCCTCTCCCCACATCCAGCCAAGAGGAGAAGGAAGGGGACCTACTTTGGGAGGTGGGGACAACCACTCTAGACCTTGTGTCAGGGTTCGGTTATTTTAGGTTTACTGCCAACACGATGTACATGTTTTACACCATAACCTACTGGTCCCTGGCAGGGAGTCACAAGCTGAATGAGCACCCCGTGGGGAATTAATACCAGCAGAGGCCAGTGGAGGTGGCTTCCAATTCTTGGTCAATCCCCTGAGGTCCAAGTCCTTCTAGCTTTCTTTCCTCTACAGTTGGCCCAGCTGTTGCTCAATTTCCAGGCTGCTGTGGTGTTTATGCTCTGAGAAGGCAATGGCAACCCACTCCAGTGTTCTTGCCTTGAGAATCCCAGGGACGGGAGAGCCTGGTGGGCTGCCGTCTATGGGGTCGCACAGAGTCGGACACGCTGAAGCGACTTGGCAGCAGCAGTGGTGTTTATGCTCATGTTCTTAATTTCAGAAAACAGTCACAAATCCCTTTCAGGAAACTTCCTTTCCTCTACCCTTTTCTGAAAGATTCCTCAAACTTTTGCCATATATATTTTGGCCACGCTGTGCCATGTAGGAACCCCAAGGACTGAACTTGTGACCCCTGCAGTAGAAGCGTGGAGTCTTAGCCAGTGAACCATCGGAGAATTCCCTGCAATATATATATCCCACAACCTAACTCGTCTCTGCTTCCTTATGGCAGGTCCCCAAATATTTGCACATATGTGTAGAACGTTATGGATTCTCAATGGAACACTAATTAGGGACATCTCTGGTGGTCCAGTGATTAAGACTGCATGCTTTCACTGCCAAGAGTGTGGGTTCAGTCCCTGGTCAGGGAACTAAGATCCTGTAGCACAACCAAAGCAAAAAACAAAAAAACGCTGCCCATTCTTAACTACTCCTTCTGTTAAGAAGGGGGTCAGTCCCTCCCCTTGAATCTGGCCTGACTAAAGTGACTCGCTTGGCAGAGTACAGCAGAAATGACCTTCTGTGACTTCTGATGCAAGGTCAGAAGAAGCTGGAACAATCTCTTCAAGCCTTGAGTCACATCCAAATACTCTGAGGTCTTCACATGTGAACGGCCTCATGGAGAGACCCTGTGGCTCCAGACATGGTGAACAGAGGAGTCTTTTCTGATATGTCCTGAAATTCCTGACCTGCAAGATTATGAAAGATAGTGAAGCAGTGGTTCATGTGGGGGTTGGTTTGTTAGGTAGCAATAGATGATAGGAACTAAACCATTCCCTCTATTGAAAAATATTTAAGCTGTGTCCATTTTTTTTCCCATAAAATTATCCTATGTATGTACTTTTTTGTGTTTAATATGTAAAATTTTCTCAGGATAAATTCATATAAAATTGCTGGATCAAGGGGCTGTCTTCTCTTTCCATTTCTCTGGTCCGTGCTTTAATAGGTGTTGGTAAGTTTCCCTCTAGAAAAGAGTGTATTAAAGTGGCCTTTTCCTTCAACTTCCCAAGTATCTTTGAGGTCTCACTTCATCATCCTGTGTTTCATTTATTTACATCTAAACGGGAGAAAAGCCTGCCTTACTTCCAGGGTTTCGATCAAGAGGTCAAAGGGAAATTTGAATAATTTTATAAACGAAAATGTCATCTACGATGGTATGGGAACTTGGTCACTTGGGGATGAGACTCCAGTGACCTCATCTTTGTCTTTTTCCCAAGATCAGTTCAGTTCAGTTACTCAGTCATGTCTGACTTGTGACCCCATGGACTACAGCATGCCAGGCTTCCCTCTCCATCACCAACTCCTGGAGCTTGCTCAAACTCCAGTCCATTGAGTCAGTGATGCCATCCAACCATCTCATCCTCTCTTGTTCCTTCTCCTCCTGCCTTTGATCTTTCCCAGCATCAGGATCTTTTCTAATGAGTCAGTTCTTCTCATCAGGTGGCCAAACCATTGGAGCTTCAGCTTCAGCATCAGTCTTTCCAGTGAATATTCAGGACTGATTTCTTTTAGGATTGACTGGTTGGATCTCCTTGCAGTCCAGGGGACTCTCAATAGCCGTCTCCAACACCAAGATAACCTATGCAGTCCTGTCTTCTCATTTCTCTCATGCACACACGTTGTGTGAATACATAGTGTGTGCATCTGACTGTCTACAACCCCGTGGACTGTAGCCCGCCAGGGTCCTCTGTCAATGAGATTTCCCAGGCAAGAATACTAGAGGCTGCCATTTCCTTCTCCATGTGAATACATATGTGTGCTTTATACATACATGCATATATACACATGTATGTGATATGAGTGTTTATCAATTTGAATGATTTTATGGGAACACATCAATACTTGAATCAATTAAATATGTTGTTAAAAATTACAGTAGTGAGAGTTCCCTGGTGGTCTAGTGGCTAGGATTTGGTGCTTTCACCGTTGTGACTTGGGTTTAGTCCCTGGTTGGGCAACTGTGATCTTGCAAGCTGTGAGATGAGGGGCGCACCCCCCCCAAAAAAAAAGTTACAGTAGCAAAGCTGCAGTTGTATTTGTCATGGCATCTAGTGCATCTGGAAATAGGCTCATCATCAGTTGGAAACAGGAGGAAATTTGACTTGTGATATAGAGCATAAAAGGGGATCCATTATAGGAAATCTGTACTTTTTCTGGAGGTGGGGGCCACCTCATACAGAAAAGAGCACTCGAGTCTGAAGCAGAGTTCAGCATATTATATTCCACACTCTCCGCTGAATTTTGAGCAGCCAGTGCATTGTTCAAATGTATATACTTCTGTGCCAGTGTTCTGCATTGAAAATACCCCAGGAACACTGCGGTTAATTGCTCTCGTCTCTCCCCCAGCCTGCAGGGCCAGCTGGTGACTGCTGGATCTCTGCTGTCTTCTCTTAGCTCCAGTTCTTCAGTTCAAGAAGAGTCCAGTCATTATTGTGTTGGATATCTATCCTCTCCTCTCATTTGCCCTCACAGCAGCTGCTTAAAAGATTCGGCCCTTGTGTAAATCATTTCTGTGGGTACGACAACCTGCACTGCATCGCTGCAGCACTGTGAATCACCAGTCGGTAAATTATGTTTTAAGCAATTTAGCATACTGTTTAAATGAAAGTAGCATGATTATGGAGAAGGCAATGGCACCCCACTCCAGTACTCTTGCCGGGAAAATCCCATGGATGGAGGAGCCTGGTAGGCTGCAGTCCATGGGGTCACTAGGAGTCGGACACAACTGAGAGACTTCACTTTCACTTTTCACTTCCATGCATTGGAGAAGGAAATGAAAACCCACTCCAGAATTCTTGCCTGGAGAATCCCAGGGATGGGGTCGCACAGAGTCAGACATGACTGAAGCGACTTAGCAGCAGCAGCAGCATGATTATGGGGCTTCCCTGGTGGCTCAGTGGTAAAGAATACCTGCAGGAGTCTCAGGTTTGATCCCTGGGTCAGGAAGTTCCCTTGGAGAAGGAAATTGCAACCTACTCCAGTATTCTTGCCTGGAGAATCCCATGGACAGAGGAGCCTGGTAGGCTATAGTCCACCGGGTCGCAAAGAGTCGGTCACAACTTAGTAACTAAACAACAACCACAATAACAAAGCATGATTATGGGTTTAGGCAAATCTGCAATATAAGCACATTTGTGAGAGAAGATGCTTATATTTGGCCTCTGAAGGATAATATTTGGTGAAGAATTGTCATTGCAAAACTCAACAGGATAAACTTCATTTCTGATACTTTTGTAATCAGCCTGGCCTGCAAAGGAGGAAGTGTGTTTTAGGTATACTAATAAACAAAAATCCCTTACCTTAGATGCAAAACTCACTGAAAAAAAAGGAAAAGAAAGTGATTATTAATAATCCTAACCATCTGTGAATATTTTGGGAGTGTTTCCTTTGGTCAACAGTATGGTACACTGTTTCATTCTCAGTTTTATCAATTTCTCCAAAGAGATACACATTTGCTACAACACAAGAATTTTAACTCTGTAAAATATTTATTATATTTATTTGGTTGCAGTAGGTGTTAGCTGTGGCATGTAGGATATGGTAAGTGTGGAATCTTAACTGCTAGACCACCAGGAAAGTTTTAACTCTTGACTTTGATATAATTTTCAGTTCAGTCGCTCAGTCGTGTCCGACTCTTTGTGACCCCATGAACCGCAGCACGCCAGGCCTCCCTGTCCACCACCAACTCCCAGAGTCCACCCAAACCCATGTCCATTGTGTCAGTGATGCCATTTTAGACTTTAGAAAACTGCAAAAGTGCTAGAGTTCAGATGTGCCCTTCATCCAGCTTCACCTTGTGTTACCATCTTACATAACCACATTATGTACAACAATCAAGGCTGGGAAGTTACTTTGGTACACTACTGTTATCTAAACCATAGGGCTAACTTTTTTCTATAGTTTTCCCTTTTTTGTCCCAAGATCCAATCCAGGCTCCCACATTGCATCTGCTTGTCAAGTTTCTCTCATCCCCTAAATGTAACAGTTCCTCAGTCTTCCTTCTCATTTTTGACTTTGACTTTTTTGTTTGTTTTTTTGACTTTGACACTTTTGAAGATTAGTGGTGAGCAGTTTTGTAGGATGTCTGTCTATTTGAGTTTGTTTGATGTTTTCTCATAATGAGAATGTGGTTTTGCATTTCTGGCAAGAATATCACAAAAGTGATACTGTGTCCTTCTTGATATTAGGAGTTTCATGGTGATGATGTTGACCTTGATCTCTTGGTTAAGAGGATGTTTCTCCACTGTAATGTTTATAGCAACCCTCACCTCCCCCCATGAATAAATATCTCTGAGAGATCCTTTGATACTATGCAAATTTCTGTATCTCCTCAAACTTTGGCCCACTAATTTTAGCCTCCTTAGATTTTTCCCTGCTTTTTAATTATTGCTGTGATATCTTTAATGATTTTTCCCCTCCGTCTTTCTACATTTATTGGTTGAAATTCTTTAGGAAAGTGGAGTCTTTTCTCCCTTATTTATTTATTCATATCAGTGTGACCTCATAGGCATTTATTTTATTCTATAGGTTACGGTCAAATACTATCATTATTTATTTTGTTGCTGAAATCTACATGATATAAATGGCAGAACAGCTTTCCAATTACACATCTGTGCCGTGAATTATTGATCCAGTTCTTCCATGCTGGACGTTTGAGTGGTTATTTGATACTATTTATGATGAGGAGAAGGCAATGACACCCCACTCCAGTACTCTTGCCTGGAAAATCCCATGGACAGAGGAACCTGGTGGGCTACAGTCCATGGGGTCGCTAAGAGTCAGACACGACTGAGCGACTTCACTTTCACCTTTCACTTTCCTGCATTGGAGAAGAAAATGGCAACCCACTCCAGTGTTCTTGCCTGGAGAATCCCAGGGATGGGGAAACCTGGTGGGCTGCGGTCTATGGGGTCGCACAGAGTCGGACACGACTGAAGTGACTTAGCAGCAGCATGATGTCTGATATTGGAGGAGGACCCGGCAACCCACTCCAGTATTCTTGCCTGAAGAATCCCCATGGACAGAGGAGCCTGGCAGGCTACAGTCCATTGGGTTGCAGAGTCGGACACGACTGAAGCGACTTAGCATGCATGATGTCTGATATACCTAGGCCTTTGAGATTTTATGTTTTCATAAATTAGGTTTCTAACAGCGGAATTTTGAATGTTTGAAAAGTTGTGGTAACTCAACACGTCAACACGGAAATCACAGTCCACAGATTACGGCGCTGTGAGCTGAGAGAGGCAGCAGATCCTGGAGCTCAGTAAGGCCCCTGCCGGCAGGGTCACGAAGCACAGTTGTCAATAACGACATGTAACAATAAAGTTATTGATGTTGAGGCAGGGGCTTCCGGTAGGGGCAAGTCTATTTCCGTTAGGCCCTAGAGCCTTCGTCCTCTCGGGCTACATCCCAACCGGAAATACTTGTACCCCGTCGAAAGCCACGTCGGTCCTGGACTCAGTCCCGCCCACTCAGAGGAGGGAATCGCTTCCGGAGTCAGGGTGTTCTGGCTCGCCCCGCCCCGCCGCCGGTGCCGCGCTGGAAGCCTCGGCGCTCCCGGAAGTGGCCCGGGCCTCTCTGTGTCTCTGTCGGGGTCCCCACCTCCCCGCTGCTGCTGCGGGCCGCGGGGGAGGCGGCGATGGCGGAGGCGTCTCTGCTGTTGTCGCTGCCAGAGGCGGCGGCGGAGCGAGACGCTCGAGAGAAGCTAGCTCTGTGGGATGGGAGAGCGGACACGAAGGCGCCGCTGACCGACCGGCAGACGGACTCGGTGCTGGCGCTGAAGGCGGCTGCCGAGGCCCTGCCCGTGCCGGCCGAGGTGAGGCGACGGCGGGGGCCGGGCTGGGTCAGCTCCGTGGGCGCGTCCGCCGACGCCCGCCCTGCAGACCGCCTCCCGGGGTCTCTGCCCTCCTTCCCGGGCGCGGGGACGGCTCCAGTGGGCGAGGCCGCTCCCCCTTCCCGGGCTGTCAGGCCTCTCTCTGCCCGGGACCGCCGGCGCTCCCCCTGCGGCGCGGGCCGGTTGGCCGGGAGCTTTGCCCCGGGAGTGTCGCCCCGTGTGTCCCTGGGGTCACCGAGGCCCAGTCCTGCCGCCCACCCTCTCCCGGAAGGAGAGCGCGGCGAACCCGAAGTGCTTCGCTTTCAGGACAGCCTCCTGTTGGTGTTCGTTTGCCACCTTAATGACAACCCCGGCTTCCCTTTTCCCTAGGGGCGCCTGGGGAAGACCAGAGTTAGTCCGGGGTGACAGTTTTCATTCATCGCACGTTGATCTGTTGAGCTCTCGAATCAAGTGCAGGTTGTGTTTATATTTAACTTACAGCAGAGCAGTAAAAATGTTTTTCTTTGGAAGCTAGGTCGGTACATTATTAGATAATGCTGGTTTTCGGTTTTAGTCTCAACGTTTCTAGTTCTAACTATCATTTTGGGATGCTATGCATTTTACTGCCTGTGTGATTCAGTTCAATTAATTATAGCAAGAAGTACCTTTCATGAATTGTCAGACGTTTGACAAACTTTCTAGTTTGGGGGGCCAGGTTCAGAAGGTCATTTTATTTGCACCCATAGTTACTTTTGATGTTGGAAGCCTTGTTTTCACACTTGGTGTCCGAAGACAGGTGGAGTTTAGCAATTTAAGCTTTTAGAGGGTAAGAACTTTGGTTTGAAAGTTCTCACTTAAACTGTCTCATGCTTTGCAGTGATATACAAGTGTTCTTTCTTGGGTTTCTCTGTCCACCTATAAAAGTCTGTGCTGAAAGTGGATTTGAAATAAATGAAGAAGCAGGTAGAAATTTGCTTTGGCGTTGCCATCAAAGCCTTTTATGCTTGGAGAATAGAAGTTGTTTGCTCTGTAAATATTTCAGTCTGTTTATAATTGGATCTGGCCTGTTACCAAAGCAGTATACTTGGACATCACAGTACCTTTGGCAAACTGTGTTCCGTAAGAAAGGTGACCCAGCTTGTTTCTGTTCTCTTGGTCACAAACTATTATTCCCATTGAGCATGAGGGAAAGGGGTTGGAGAGGAGTAAATGGAATTTCTTCATTTTCATCCTGTTATGTGATAGTCTTGCAATATAATGCCTACTGTTAGTAGGCAGTCATTTAACATATATTATGTGTCTAACTGAGGGCCAGGAATTGAGGATGGAAAGATAAGAAAGACAAGATCCCTGCCTCATGGAGCTTACATAATTATGGTGATTATGAATATATAAAAAAAAGAGAGAAGAAGGTAAGTTCAAATGGTGGTCCAGGATATAGAGAAAATAAAACCAGGAGGGTATGACACCAAGGAATAAGGTATGTATGCCCTTTCAGATAAGATGGAAGGCCTTTCTGAAAAATTAATTGAGTGGAGAACTCATGTTGGAAAACAAGAAGCCAGCATTGTAAAGACAAGAAAAGTAATCTAGCTGGAGGAAAGGCAATGTAAAGTCCTGGGTAGGTAGAGTCTGACAAGATCAAAGGCTCAGTGAGGGTCTTCTGGTGTGTGCACCCCTAGTGTTGGATTCCTGTGAGACTCAGATGCCAGCCTGTCATTTACCCATCCTGGAACCTGTGAGGGGTTTCTCCTCGCTCGTCTGCTTTCAGCAGCCCTTTTTTCCCTTCGAATGTCGGATGGGGAGGCGTGCATGTGCTTGTGTGTGCTCAGTCTCATCTGGCTCTCTGGGACCCCATGCCTGTAGCCCTCCAGGTGCCTCTGTCCATGGAGTTTTCCAGGCAAGAACACTGGAGTGGGTTGCCATTTCCTTTTCCAGGGGATCTTCCTGACCCAGGGATTGAACCTGATGTCTCCTGAATTGGCAGGTGGATTCTTTAGCGTTGAACCACCAGGGAAGACTGAAATTGAATTTTTTAACCCTGTTGTCACTCTTTTAACATTGGCAGTGAGGAAAAATGCCTCGGTTTTTATTTTGTCCAACCAGGGTATCTGTAAAGGATTTTCTGTAGCATTTTCCAATTTTCAGGAGATAAAGTGTTTCCTGAACAGCAGGAACTGAGCAAGTTAGTTGAATAGTAAGAGACCAGCTGCTGCTGCTAAGTCTCTTCAGTCATGTCTGACTCTGTGCAGCCTCATAGACAGCAGTCCACCAGGCTCCCCCGTCCCTGGGGTTCTCCAGGCAAGAACACTGGAGTGGGTTGCCATTTTCTTCTCTAATGCATGAAAGTGAAAAGTGAAAGTGAAGTCTCTCAGTCGTGTCTGACTCTTCAAGACCCCATGGACTGCAGCCCACCAGGCTCCTCCGTCCATGGGATTTTCCAGGCAAGAGTACTGGAGTGGGGTGCCATTGCCTTCTCTGAAGAGACCAGCTAACTTTCAATAAATATCATAAAGCTGTTAATAATTTTCTTTTCTATGAAAGTGAACTAGTCTTTTCTTGGAAGGGAGTTACATTAAGTTGGTGTTAAATAAGAAAATTTGTGGTAGAGTATTAGGTAGACTGGTTTCTTGTAGCTACAGCATATTTTTTAGTCATGAGAGCCTTCTTCTTTCTGCTGAGTTTAGTCATTCTGAATAAAATGCTGAGATGATTTACCCTGAAAGTTACCTGTAATTGACTGTTAGAGCTGTTTTCCTAAAGGTTTTGTGACCTTAGATTGATACTTCTGTGAAACTGTTTTCTTCTTTATAAAATGGGGATGATATGTGCCTCTCAGGGTATGTGAGAATTAAATCATGTATGTGCATACAGCAAGTTACCTGTCAGTACTGTATTATGTATGTGCTTTTCTCCCCAAGTGATTAGTACCTTAAAAGAACAGGCTAGGATCTTAGGATCTTGAGCTGATGTAGGTGTCACTCAGACCAGAGGTAAGAAAAGAAGGAGTTAGGTGCCTTGAGGAAGGTTCTGAGTCTCCATCTGTATCTCCAGTGATTTGCTCCAGCAGAGTCGATAATGTCAGGTTTCATTTAGGGAATAAATTTATTACATTGATTACAAAAGTGATTTTCTCCAACCCAAAACTGCACGAGAAAAGTTTGGAGAGAGAGGCATATTCGCTTGTTTCTTCCTGGCCCCGCTCAGCTGGTCAGGCAAGGCTTGAGAGTTTGTAATTAGTGTTTGACATGTCAGTGTCCCTGTTTACACGCAGTAGCTCTCCGGGCTCGCTCCTCTCCGGTGGTGGATGTCTCTCCGTCCGGACACTGGGACCGTGCACGTGGACCAGAGGTGTCCAGTCGTCTCCTCTCCAGGAGTGAAAGAGTGGCCAGAACAGGAAGTCGGTGACGCCTGCGCACCCTTCTTGATTTCCCATTCTGTTCCAGGTGCTTTGAGGAGAGAAGACAGCTGGGCAGATGTACCTAACAAGGACATCTTTTGAGAACTTCTTTTCTAAAAACGTATTTATTTATTATTTCTTTGGCTGCACCAAATGTCTTAGTTCTGGCATGTGGGATCTAACTCCTTGACCAGGGGTTGAACCCCGGGCCCCTCCGTTGGGAGTGAGGAGTCTTAGCCAAGGGACCACCAGCGAAGTCCCTCATAACCTCTTAGAAAGCAACTTGTTTTGGGATTCTAAAAAATTGTTTCTTAGAAGTGGTTGCAATGCGGCTTCTAGCTTGTTTGGCTTGAGAGAAAATGGTTTTGTATTAGAACGAGGCAACAGGACAGGAAGCTGCCTTCTGCTTCTTGATATTTAAAAGTCCTTGTGGTTGGAAAGTAGTCATTTGTGCATGAAGTGATCAAGTAGAATGCTCCTTCATAATTCAGATTATCTCATTTATTCACAACGTCCAGATTACAGATTCTATTTGGGGTAACTGTGTAGTACCTTCTCAAGTAGATAGAGTTTTCGTATGATTCTGTTTTCTAAAGTATATCAGAGGATGCGTTCTGGTTGCAGTGGCAGGCAGAGCACACGTGTATGACGCCCCCGGGTCCTTAAGACAGGACAGTGTTGAGGGCGTGGCACACCCAGAGAAAGGTGGTTTCAGTAAGCCTGCACCTAAGACTTGATGATCTAACAATACAAATGTTGGCAGTCTGTAAAAGCAATGGTATATGGGTAACAGAATTTGAGAGTGAATATACAAGGAGATGTTAAGGGTATTAATTTCACTTTATACCATGGGAATCAGTAGATAGGACCTTAAATTGATGAATTCACACACAGTGCTATTAATCTGTGTTTTCGAGTTATGGAATAACCAACAAAAATACTACTGAAAACAGTGAACTTTCTAACTCTTCTGATGATTTGGAATAAAAATGTGAATAATATTTATAAAAGAAAGTTGATAAAAATTACAGGTAATCTCTTTGGTTCCTTCTGCTTTTAAAAGTTCTTCATTTTACCCTCAAATTCCTTAGAAATGTTTCTCAAATTATAAGCGTTGGTATTACCTCAGAGAAGAATTGAAAGGCAGAGAAAGGAAGAGGGCAACTTGATTTTGATATAATCATTCTAAACTGCTGGACTTGTAAAATGATGCCTTTGTTATAATTTAATGACAAGAGTTGTGAATTTGAAGTAAGAAAATAAATTTCATCTTTTTCTTACACTCTGTTGAAAATGCTGCATATCAAATGAAAAGGCAAAGATGTATATATTATACTGCTATTTGGGTTTTAAAAAAAAGGTACACTTCCTTTGTATATGCATAACCTGTCTTAGAAAAGCTTCATGAGAAACTAGTTAACATTAGTAGCTCCTGGGGAGGGAACTGGGTGGCTGGGGAATGGGTCCATGGGAAGAAAATGTTTCCTATCATTTTGAATTTTGTGTTTTCTTAACGTTCCTCCTCAACCCTCAGCTGTTGGTGTGCCTGGAGGTGCCCTTGTGTTCTCGAATTTTAGCTGCTTGATGACACTGGGACCTCAGCTCTCTGGTGGAATATAGTTCGCAGATTGTTTGTATTTTTCTTATCATAAGACTGCAAGCCACACTCTGTCTAGTGTTTTTATTTCAGCCTAGCCTCCGTGTGCTTTCTTGCTTTCTGCTTTTTCCTTTTTTCAAATCTGTGCCTGATCCACATCTCCATCCCTCTACCTTTTGTGTGTGTGTTCATTGCTCAGTCGTATCTGACTCTTTGCAACTCCATGGACTGTAGCCGCCAGGCTCCTCTGTCCATGGGATTCTCCAGGCAAGAATACTGGAGTGGATTGCCATTTCCTTCTCCAGGGGATCTTCCCAACCCAGGGATCGAACCCAGGTCTCCTGCATTGCAGGCAGACGCTTTACCAGTCTGCGCTTCTTAGATAACGTATAAACTGCGAGAAAATTATGTGTTTGAATGTTGTCATGATCTGTTCATAAATAACTGATAAAGGTCATTTACAGACTATTCTGTTTCCAAGAAGCAGTTCAATTCTGATATATAAATGTACTCTGTAGAGGGAACCCTTTTGCACTGTTGACGGGAATGCAAATTGGTGCAACCACTATGTACAATAGTTTGGGGTTTCTTAAAAGACTAAAAACAGAACTCCCATGTGATCCAGCAGTCCCACTCCTGGCATACGTCAGCAGAAAACTCATTTTTTTTTTTTTTTGGCTATTACAAAAGTTTATTTAACAAAAAAGTTAAGTAAGAAAATGTACACAACCCAATTTTTCTGGTGATAATATGTGGAGAGGGGACACATGGAAGCGTTGATTTCTCTGGTGAACACAGCCATTGTTCATACTCGTTCCAAGGCTTCTAACATGATGATACTATTTCCTCGTATTACCACCATTCCAATATTGTTCTGTTGCCCACTAGTTGCCATCTCCACACATTCATCTATCACAAGATTCATAAAGGGATCAAATCCCTGCAATATTCCTTGGACATGTCTGCCACCATTTAATTTCAATGATAACTTCTTGTCCATAAATTTCTTCAACTCGGGAGGCTGAGCTTTGCTCATGATGTCTACTCTGAGAGATCAAAGAAGCCTCCAAACGGAATTCGAGTGGCCCTCACGCTCCAGCTCGGAAAACTCTTACTTTGAAAAGATACATGCACTCCAGTATTCATAGCTCCACCACTTAGAACAGCCAAGACACAGAAGCGACTTAAACGTCCATCAGCAGATGAATAAACTACAGAGATTGGGCATATATGCAGGGGACTAGTAAATAGCCATAAAAAGAGAATGAAGTAATGCCATTTGCAGCAGCATGGATGAACTAGAGATTATCATGCTGAGTCAGGTGAGTCAGACAAAAACAAATATGGTATGACATATGTGGAGTGTAAAAAATGATGCAAATGCTTATTTACAAAACAGATTCACAAATGTAGAAAACAAACTTATGGTTACCAAAGGCGGAAGAGGGAGGGGATAGCTGAGGAGTTTGGGATTAACAGGTATTTACTACTGTATATAAAATAGATTAACAACAAGGTTCTCTGTATAGCGCAGAGAACTATATTCAGTACCTTGTAATAGCCTGTAGCAGGAAAGAATCTGAAGAAAAATCTGTGTTTGTATATAGCTGAACCACTTTGCTGTACATCAGAAGCTAACAGCATTGTAAATCGTACTTCAATACAGATTAATAAAGTAAGTTTGCTTACTCTGTTTCTACTCATCAGTAGCAGTGGTGATAATAATAATGTGATAATAGCAGCAGCTCCGATCACTTGGTTTGCTGTCTGGAGGGCCTCGTGCCCGTGCGTGGCGTGCCAGCCCCGGTGGCGCCTCCCCTGGGAGGCAGCGGTTGTGGTGAGCGGCTGCACAGAGTGTGAGTGGGCACGCTTAGCTCCCTCTGTCCTTGGAACCTCTGGTGGCAGCAGACAGTTGCTGGCCACACTTTAAACTCAAGGTAGATTCTCACCAGATTCCAGAAACTTAATTCTTACCCCCCCCCCCCACCGCAGTCCTTTTATATGCAGAGATTGTGTCTCCATTCAGCACGAGTTTATGTGAACAGGTGATGCCCTTAATACATATTTACATACATCCAAGACCCTCCTGGCTCTTGAGTCAGGCTCTCTGTGGGAAGACTGAGGATCAGTCTCCTTCCTGAACTGTTTTTTTTCCTCTGTGCAGCTTCCCAGTGATCCAAGAAGTCTGTTTTCTCATACTTGTGTTTTCTTGTTTTTGCAGTGGTCCCATACAGATAATTTAATTTCTATATTGAATGAATGAAAAGTGCTCAGTCGTGTCTGACTCTTGGCAGGGACTGTAGGCCTCCAGGCTCCTCTGTCCATGGAATTTGCCAGGCAAGAATGCTGGAGTAGGTTGCCATTTCATTCTCCAGGGGATCTTCCCGACCCAGGGATCAAACTTGTGTCGCTCACACCTCCTGCATTGAGTTCAGTTCAGTTCACTCGCTCAGTCGTGTCCGAGTCTTTGCGACCCCATGAACCGCAGCACACCAGGCCTCCCTGTCCATCACCAACTCCTGGAGTCCACCCAAACCCATGTCCATTGAGTCGGTGATGCCATCCAACCATCTCATCCTCTGTCGTCCCCTTCTCCTCCTGCCTTCAATCTTTCCCAGCATCAGGGTCTTTTCCAATGAGTCAGCTCTTCGCATCAGGTGGCCAAAGTATTGGAGTTTCAGTTTCAACATCAGTCTTCCCAATGAACACCCAGGACTGATCTCCTTTAGGATGGACTGGTTGGCTCTCCTTGCAGGCCAGGGACTCTAGAGTCTTCTCCAATACCACAGTTCAAAAGGATCAATTCTTCGGCGCTCAGTTTTCTTTATAGTCCAACTCTCACATCCATACATGACTACTGGAAAAACCATAACCTTGACTAGATGGACCTTTGCTGGCAAAGTAATGTCTCTGCTTTCTAATATGCTGTCTAGGTTGGTCATAACTTCCCTTCCAAGGAGTAAGCGTCTTTTAGTTTCATGGTTGCAATCACCATCTGCAGCGATTTTGGAGCCCAGAAAAATAAAGTCAGCCACTGTTTCCACTGTTTCTCCATCTATTTCCCATGAAGTGATGGGACCAGATGCCATGATCTTCGTTTTCTGAATGTTGAGCTTTAAGCCAACTTTTTCACTCTCCTCCTTCACTTTCATTAAGAGGCTGTTTAGTTCCTCTTCACTTTCTGCCATAAGGGTGGTGTCATCTGTATATCTGAGGTGATTAATATTTCTCCCAGCAATCTTGATTCCAGCTTGTGCTTCCTCCAGCCCAGCGTTTCTCATGATGTGCTCTGCATAGAAGTTAAATAAGCAGTGTGACAATATACAGCCCTGACGGACTCCTTTTCCTATTTGGAACCAGTCTGTTGTTCCATGTCCAGTTCTGCATTAGCAGGTGGATTTCTTGACCACTGTGCCACCTGGGAAGTCCGTCATTAACTTAGAAATGCTTAGATATTAAGTAACTTGCCCATTGTAACACAGCTCATAAGTGAGCAGGAGCAGGGAATTCCCTGGTGGTCCAGTTATTAGGACTTCATGCTTTCACGGCTGAGGATGAGGGTTCGATCCCTGGTGGGGGACCTAGGATCCCAAAAACTGTGTGGCTGAAAAAATAGGGAGCAGGAGTTCAAAGCAGGCTGTGCTATAAAGTGCTTTATTTACCATGGCTGAGAGGACAGCCCCACGTGAACCCAGGTACAAAATCCCCTACATTTAAAGGGTCATATTTCTAAATTAATGATGGTGCATTTTATATCTCCCTTATTTTATTTTAGCTTTAAAAAGAAAATACTGCCTTCAGATGAAATTTCTGTATCTAGAAAAATAAGAAGCAATTTCTTAAAACCTTGGATTAAGATCTTTTATTGCTAGACCTTAGATGTCATGTGCTAAGGGCTGAAAACTGGGATTGAAAAGAAACAGTTGGGGCTTTTTTACCTTCCCCAGCAATCACACTGCGCCCCCGGCCCTTTTAGGTCTAAAAACAGCCTGCCTGTGTGACTCTAGGTAAATGAACACCGGGACTATCTTTAGTAATGGAAACTAGGCAGTATTCTGGGTCTGATGGCATCAAAGTGAGGCACTCAGGATTCTGATGGGACACTCTGAAATTATTTCTCTTCAGTTGTGATTTCAGAAGCAGTCAGCCGGAAGATGTGGGTGAAGTCTGTCGTCTGTGTGGAGAGAGTGGCAGGAGGTGCAGTTGTGGCCCTTGATTTCTGGGTGCGCTTGGTCTTCTGTTGGTTGGGGTTAAGGAGGTCAGTCTTTTGTGCTGATGCCTGAGAGGCCTGCTGCTTTCATTAGCACACAGGGTTTGCCTTCGACTGGTGCTAGTTCACCAGAGGCTCTGTAGGAGAATGTGTGCGGATTAGTACAGATTCATCACCAGGTTTCAAAAGATAAGCCTAAAACTTTACTAATGGGATATTGGTATCCTGTTTACATTTTGAGACTAGCATTTAATGTATGTGTGTGTGTGTGCCCAGTTGCTCAGTCGTGTCTGACTCTTGGCGACTCCAAGGACTGTAGCCTGCCAGGGTCCTCTGTCCATGGAATTTTCCAGGCAAGAATTCTGGAGTGGGTTGCCATTTCCTCCTGCAGAGGATCTTCCCAACCCAGAGACTGAACACACATCTTTTGTGTCTCCTGTGTTGGCAGGCAGATTCTTTATGGCTGTGTCACCATAGATAGAGCCTAACTATAAGTGTTAGTATTATATGGCAATTACTAACCTCAGATGATTTAATGGAAAACATTTCTTTCTCTTTCAGAACAACTGAGATGGACTACTAATCTTGAGTTGAGTTCAGAGAATTTTCAATTTATTTGAATCTCTTTGTGGCTTTTTTTTTTCAAGCTCCCGATTGAAGATTTATGCAGTTTAACCTCCCAGTCACTGCCCATTGCACAGACTTCAGTAGTGCCCGAATCTACAGAAGACATTCTCTTGAAGGGATTCACGTCCTTAGGAATGGAAGAAGAAAGAATCGAAACTGCACAGCAGGTGAATGGTAGCTTTTACTTGTAAGAATATTTATTGTTTTGAATGTCTCAAGAGAGGGCTAGTAAAAAAAGGCCCTAATTAAAACTGCCCCCACTTGTTGCTAGGTAATTTCTTTCTTAAAAACCTCAGTATTCTCTTTAGACGAAAGCTTATGGTTATTTTTCAGTAATTTAACATATGTGGTCGGTTGTTTTTTGGTTATTTTTACTTGTTCACAGCTGTAAATTTAAATCAACTATAACTTCAGTTTAAAAAGAAAAAATCAAAGCTAAGGCGGTTACCAAGTGAAACATGGAGCAAATGTGCTGAATCGCACACACTTAGTCAGGAAAGGCAGTGCCGCAGAGTGGTGAAAAGCTCTAGCTCTTGAGTCAGGCCAGCGTGGACCTGAAAGGCACCTCCCTCTCTTACAATCAGGGTTCAGTGAACGAGAGCCGAGGTGCTTGGCAAGTGTAATATCTTGGGAGAATAAAGCATACCTTTGACTTCAGATCCCACCTGAGAACTATAGTAGATAATCTGGCACCATATCTGTGAACTTATTTGGAGTATTTGAGAAAAAAATCTGGATTAAATTTACACTTGCATATCTCTCTTTAAATTAAAAAATCTAATACATTGAGTTATAAATTACATATAATGAAAATGTACTCATTTTAAGTATACAACTTGATGGTGGGCCCAGAATTCAAATCCAGGTTTAGTTGATGCAAAAGCTATGTTTTTAAACCACTCCTTTATATTATTTCTGAGCTTATATTCTCACAATTATTATTAGATAATATTAATATTTACCCAAAGCCCTATGTTACCTACTCGTATTAGGCAAATTAGCAGGTAGGCAATAACCTCTTGGGAAGAAATACTTATTCCTGTTAACACATATTGCCTTGTTAATACTCTTATTCTGACTCTGAATGTGGCCAGTGTTTTTAAGATACTTTGCTTTCCCTAGCATATAGACACTGATCATGCAATTAAATTGTCATCTCCTGGCTTCAAACTTTTAATGTCTGAGCCCCAAACAATACGACTTAGTGTCTGCCCTTCTGACTTGCTGTCTAGCTTGTAGCCACTCTTCATTTTGTTGTAATTTTATTGACAACATAATACTCTATTTTTCCAGTTTTTCTCATGGTTTGCAAAGCTACAGACTCAGATGGATCAGGATGAAGGAACTAAATATAGGTATGTGGCTCTCATTTGTTGGCTGTCCTGGTTTTTAGATCATCTGAACCGTTGTAATCTGTGTCTTTAAATAAAATTAAGGTACAAAGAAAACTTGAACAGTCACATGTTCTTTAAGGATAGGTGGAAAAGGCAATGGCACCCCATTCCAGCACTCTTGCCTGGAAAATCTCATGGACGGAGGAGCCTGGTGGGCTGCAGTCCATGGGGTCGCTAAGAGTCGGATACGACTGAGCGACTTCACATTCACTTTTCACTTTCATGCATTGGAGAAGGAAATGGCAACCCACTCCAGTGTTCTTGCCTGGAGAATCCCAGGGACAGGGGAGCCTGGTGGGCTGCCGTCTATGGGGTCGCACAGAGTCGGACACGACTGAAGCGACTTAGCAGCAGCAGCAGCAGAGAAGATGTAGGTCATTACAACTGGTAGTGGGAGTTGTGTGATTAAAAGAGGAGTCAGTTAGGTTAGGAGGGAGACACTGATTTTTAGATAACTTGAGATGGAGTGGGAGTGTTGTCAAGAACTCTGCTGTCTTCTCTTTAGAGGGAGAGGCCCAGGAGACTTTAGGGATGGCCGCCTGGGCTGCGCCTGGGCTGCGTTGTTTTGTTTGCATGTGTTGACGGCGTGGAGGAAGTGACTGTGATCTCTAGCTGATTTGGGGGCTCTGAGTTGAACATTTGCATTCATTTAACATTAAGTGACACCTGTTGCTAGGCACTGTGTTCGGCTCTTTTATGTATGATTCCATTTGGTCTTCATAGCAACATTATCCCCATTTTACAAATAACTAAACTGGGGCCTGGAAATGTTGAATCCTTGCCTAATGTTACGGAGACTTGGGCAGAGCTGGGACTTGGACTCACATCTTCCAAGTCCAGAATTCTTCCCGTGACTTTGTCCGTTAAAGACAGACTTGACCTGAGGGATGGACCTGCTTGATGACCTTGGTGTCCCAGTCTTGGAGAGCTGAGCCCATGATTTATTGACCTACATGTGAAAAGCCAGTTTATGGCTCCAAGGCTGATGCCTTTTGTTGCTCATAGTTTCAGTCATTTTCCTCCTTAAGCATGGAAACAGTTTGTGACATAGTTTTTGCTACATTTCTGAATTAATAAATGTTTGTGACTAGGTCAGACTTTCCTTCTGAAATACAAGCATTTGGGGGAAAAGATTTTGTTGTTTATTGTCTATGCTTATTGGGGGAAAATATTATTGCCAATCCCCTTTTGGTTCTGTTTTCTAGACAGATGAGGGATTACTTGTCTGGGTTTCAGGAGCAGTGTGATGCTATATTGAATGATGTAAACAGTGCTCTTCAGCATCTGGAATCATTGCAGAAACAGTATCTTTTTGTGTCCAATAAGACAGGAACCCTACATGAAGCCTGTGAACAGCTCCTGAAAGAGCAGGTAATTTGGAAGAAGAGAGAATGTCAGTGACTATATCATTTAATATTTTTAAATAGATGAATATAATTTAAATCTGATTTCCTTATTTTGAACACTGCTCTGTAAGAGATTTACATTCGTAAGCGTACAAGTGGTTACGTGGACAGCCTGCTTCTAAGCTTATAGGAGCAGGGTCCCTGGCGGGCTCTCGTATGTTTTGAGCTGTTAGGTCTCAGTACAGTTTCAGAGTGAAGACGATATATTTGTTTGCTCTGTCTGCTCTTTATTATTAACACTTAATTTTGGCCACACTGCGTGGCTTGCAAGATCTTAGTTCCTTGACCAGGGAATGAACCCCAGCCTTGGCAGTGAAAGCACTGAGTCCTAACCACTGGACCACCCGGGAATTCCCTGTTGACACTTTTCAACCAAGGGGTAGTGATTGTAGTAATGGTGGGGTTTATGAAATGATGAACAGATCTAGATTGCACTTAAACTTGTGACTTAAAGATAGAATATTTAAGTTACTATATTTATCTCAGAGATTTCTGTTTATATTTTGTATGCTTTTTAAAAGGCAGTGCTTTGTTATTCTGTAAAAAGATCTTATATAATTTACTGTAAGAATCATTGCTTATTTTAGCCCATTATTGCTGAAATCTTTAGGCATTATTGTGAGACTATGTATCTAATATAAACCTATATGACTGATACAAACCTCTTCAATGTAATTTTGAGACAGGAGTGTTGATTCTTATATTCTTGTAATAATTGATTTTTCTCTTTTAAAAAACTGCAAGTCGGAACTTGTTGATCTGGCTGAAAACATTCAACAAAAACTTTCCTATTTTAATGAATTGGAAACTATTAACACAGTAAGCATTGTTTTTTTATCTATTCCCCCCCCCCCCCCGAGTATAATCTTTAAACTTATAAATTGGCCTGAGTGGTATTTTTAACTTAATAGTTTGCTTGTTGTTAAGGTATTCCTATTTGTGGCTGATAGACATACCATTACCAGTTCAGATTTTTTCCACATATGATTTAAATAGTAGTTCTTTTTATATTGTATTATAGTTATTAAACTCTGTTTTGGTTGACTCTTATGGTATCTTATTTGCAAGCTGTGATGTTTATAAGAAGATATATTACATTTTAAATGTTTCTGTGGTTGTGTTTCTATAATATTAATTAAAACATTTCTTAAACTAATCTCATGTTTAGTTTGAGGAAAAGTATAGCCTTCTTAAAGCATTCTTGTATCCCAAAGAGATCGTCACAATAAGGACTCCTGTGTAAATTACATTTTTCTGTGCTCTGGCTCATAAATTAATTATAATAACTGCATATACATCATGTTATTAAAATTATTAAAAGTAATCTTAATTATTAAAGTTCTTTGAGAGAGAAATAAAAACGGTAGCCTGTTAATAGTGGAATACATTGACAAACTATTTGTATATCAAGATTAGAAATAATTGATTTTATATTTTATATATATTATTAGCTTTATATATTTTTATATATTGTCTGTTACATTACATATTAAATTTCATGTTACTATTATGTTACCTCTGTTTATACTCATATTACTTGTATACGTTTACTTATATTTTACTTTCATAGTATGACTGCTAAACATGTTTTAACTTTGAGAAAATCACCACTCTTTGAAATGTGACAATTTATGTTTTAAAGTACTAGTATATGAAAAATCTAGGTTCTTGATGTATTATTTTAATGTAACTGTACAATTGAGGATAAAATGTTTGCTAATTCATGAAGAGCTCCATTAAAGCTCATTAGGAATAAACTGAATTCAATCCATATAATTTTTAATTTGTCCTCTGTTGTATTGTTACACATGGGCTGCATTTGAGGCTACTTTTTGACTCTTAAAATGTAAAACATTTTTTTTCCCTTAAAGAAATTGAATTCTCCCACGTTGTCTGTGAATAGTGAAGGATTTATACCTATGCTGGCCAAGTTAGATGATTGTATAACGTACATATCATCTCATGTAAGTCATGGTATTTCTGTATGTTTTAAAGAAATCTTAACATCTCTGTGACATCACTTCTTATGCAATAATTATTTCTTCCTAAGGGAAAATACATATCTGTAATATACTTGAAGAAAAATTGTGGTAAATTCTTATTCACTTTCAGTAGTGATGTAAAATAGTATTGTACTTTCAGCTGCTATGGAAGCCTCTGAAGTAGAAAAAGGGTCTGGCTGACACAGCTTTATCCCATCTAAGAGGGCTAGTGATTTGTTTAGACTGTTGACTTCCTGTTTTGCTAGGTACTTCATTGGAAACAAAAATTATTACTTGATAGGGGAAATGAAGGGACAAGCCCTTTGGTATAATCACCATCTCTTACTGTCCACTGAGGATTTATAGCTGTATTTATTTTACCCAACTCCACTCCTTTTCCTAGTTGGGCCTCACATATTAGCCTTGAGGTCTGTGGGGTACTGAAAATATATTTTGCTAAAAATGGCGAATATTTATTGAGTCCTGCTTTGTGTCAGGCACAGGGAATTTGGCTATGACCAAGACAGTCATAGTATTTGTCTTCAAGGAGCGTATGACCTACATAAGACCTTCCTTTGAACTTTCTGTATAGCTTTGCATAAAGGTTGGTTTTCATTAAATGTTTGCTTTGTTAATGTTTCTTTCATATGTATAAATCTTTCCATTTCCTTTACAGCCGAATTTTAAAGATTATCCTGTATATTTACTGAAGTTTAAGCAGTGTCTTTCTAAAGCTTTGCACCTCATGAAAACATACACTGTGAACACACTACAGAACCTCACAAATCAGTTATTAAAAAGGGTGAGTTAACTGGTGAGGTGGGTGTTTTTTTTTTTGATTCGTTTATTTTCCATAACCTTAGTCTGAATACATAGAAGAACTATACAGAAAAGATCTTCATGACCTCTGGAAGCATCACTATGAATAACGCTAGTGGAGGTGATGGAATTTCAGTTGAGCTATTCCAAATCCTAAAAGATGATGCTGTGAAAGTGCTGCACTCAATATGCCAGCAAATTTGGAAAACTCATAAGTGGCCACAGGACTGGAAAAGGTCAGTTTTCATTCCAACCCCAAAGAAAGGCAATGCCCAACGAATGCTCAAACTACCGCACAATTGCACTCATCTCACACGCTAGTAAAGTAATGCTCAAAATTCTCCAAGCCAGGCTTCAGCAATACATAAACCGTGAACTTCCAGATGTTCAAGCTGGTTTTAGAAAAGGCAGAGGAACCAGAGATCAAATTGCCAACATCTGTTGGATCATCAAAAAAGCAAGAGAGTTCCAGGAAAACATCTACTTCTGCTTTATTGACTACACCAAACCTTTGACTGTGTGGATCATAATGAACTGTGGAAAATTCTGAAAGAGATGGGAATACCAGACCACCTGACCTGCCTCCTGAGAAATCTGTATGCAGGTCAGGAAGCAACAGAATTGGACATGGAACAATAGACTAGTTCCAAATTGGGAAAGGAGTACGTCAAGGCTGTATATTGTCACCCTGCTTATTTAACTTATATGCAGAATACATTATGAGAAATGATGGACTGGATGAAGCACAAGCTGGAATCAAGACTGCCGGGAGAAATATCAATAACCTCAGGTATGCAGATGACAACCACCCTTTTGGCAGAAAGCGAAGAAGAATTAAAGAGCCTCTTGATGAAAGTGAAACAGGAGAGTGAAAAAGTTGGCTTAAAACTCAACATTCAGAAAACTAAGATCATGGCATTCAGTCCCATCACTTCATGGCAATAGGTGGGGAAGCAATGGGAATAGTGACAGACTTTATTTTTTGGGGCTCCACAATCACTGCAGATGGTGACTGCAGCCTTGAAATTAAGACACTTGACCAACCTAGATAGCATATTAAAAAGCAGAGACTTTAGTTTGCCAGCAAAGGTCCGTCTAGTCAAAGCTATAGTCTTTCCAGTAGTCATGTATGGATGTGAGAGTTGGACTATAAAGAAAGTTGAGCACTGAAGAATTGATGCTTTTGAACTGTGATGTTGGAGAAGACTCTTGCGAGTCCCTTGGACTGCAAGGAGATCAGACTGGTTAATCCCAAAGGAAATCAGTCCTGAATATTCATTGGAAGGACTGATGCTGAAGCTGAAACTCCAGTACTTTGGCTACCTGATGGGAAGAACTGACTGATTGGAAAAGACCCTAATGCTGGGAAAGATTGAAGGCAGGAAGAGAAGGGGACAACGGAGGATGAGATGGTTGGATGGCATCACTGACTCAATGAACATGAGTTTGAGCAGGCTTTGGGAGTTGGTGAAGGACAGGGAGGCCTGGCTTGCTGCAGTCCATGGGGTTGCTGAGTGTCACACAACTACGTGACTGAACTGAACTGACTGAGCTCTGTTTTTTTAACCTATTGTTAAATAAGAATATACATTGCAACTTCATTTATAATAAGAAAAATGGCCATATATATTTGTCTGTCACAGTTTTATTTTCAAAGAATACATGAGTGTGAGAAATAATTCAGTACTATATGATAAATAATAAAAAAGATTCAGACTATTTCTCACTTAAACTTTTTCTGTCTTTTTAAAGAAAATATTAGGAAATACATCAAAATGATAAAAGTGGTTTTGAGTGGTAGAATTATATATGATGGGTGATTTGAATATTTTTCTTTATACATGATGGATTAATTTTCTCTATTTAGGAAATTTATTATTGAACGCCTCTAAGTGCTTAGCATTGTACTGGGGACTGTGCAGTAGTGAAAGGAGATAACAAGGTCCCTGCTCTCATGGAGCTTATATTCAGGAGAAATAATCAATAAAGAAACAAATTAATCAATTAAAGATTGTGGTAGATGCCAGGTGGAAAATTAGCTGAGTGTTAGGTTAGAAAATAAAAGTGGAGCAAGATAGGATGGTCGCTGAGCACATTTCTTTCCTAAAAAAAATAAAACCTTAAAGGTAATACAGTTTATTTTTTAAGCTTACTTTCTAAAAATATGGAATATTTTCTTGAGCTTTCAGTTTAGAGCTACTGATTTTTGTATTGAATTTCATCATTCACATTGCTCTTAGCTTACAGAACAGATTGTATGAGTTTTCTGTTGTGCAAAATTTTTAATTTTGGAAACTAATACCTAATATGTACTGGTACTTACTATGTGTTGGTGCTTTATAACTGAGCTCTGTAAAACGTTTGTGTGTATGTTTTGTCTCCATTTAATGGATGCCTTGTATCTCAGAGAGGTTAAATAATTTGACCAATGTTCTATAGTCAATAAATGACTGTGAATCTGAATTTAGGCTTTTTTACTGCCAAAATTCTTGAAGCGTAGGATAAATTTTAATTATAAAAAGGAGAGAGATGGCAGCTCCACGCAATTATTTTATATGTAGCAATAACAATATTTAGTCTTTCTCTCTGTAAGCTTTTGGTTGGTATATAGGCCAAGCAGGACCCATATGATGTGGTTTGTGTTATATTTTCTGAATAATTTTTTGTTTGCTAATTATCTGCCTTCTCTGTCCTCCGCCTTGTGTCTTTAGGATCCTTCATCTGTACCTAATGCAGACAATGCCTTTACACTATTTTATGTGAAATTTCGAGCTGCTGCCCCCAAAGTCAGAGTAAGTCTGTTGACATAAAAAAGATACTGCTATGAAATTTATTTAGCCAGCCCTTTGGAAATGCTAATGTATGTTAGGTCCATTGCTTATACCAGGAAAATGAGCGTGAATGAATGGTAGGCTTTGTCCTTCCACATTATAGCAGTATATGTTGAGGGGCTCTAAGCCCACAGAGCAGGAAACACCTAGCTCTTCTGTGATGCTCAGGGAAGGTTTCCAGATGAAGCTGATATTTGAGCTTAAAAAGCTTGAATTTAGAGAGGACTTGGGGGGGGATTAATAAGGATATTTTTTACAGAGAGAGCAACATGTACAGGGAAGGTACTAGAACCATAAAAGACATGTCTTTGGGGAGAACCTCATGTAATTTGTTGACGCTGGAACACAGACTTTAGTAGAGTGTGATGAGAAATTAGAACGGTGGCAGAGGCCATCTCACGAAGGATGTTTCATGTCATGCTCACTCAGGAAAAGCAGAGAACCAGTACAGTATTTTAAACCAGTGCCATCCCAGATACAGCTGCCTGGAGCTGGTATGTGTATCTTTTTTTTATTGTTGTGAAGTTTCTAGAAAGAGTGGTCTGCTTTTGCTGACTTTGACCCCACTCTCTTCCTTGTATCCGTCTTGAAAGTAAGTGGAAAGGAGTTTTTGTTTTTCAAAGCAGGAACTTGGTCTTGTTTAGAGAAGATACAGCAGCTAGTTGATAGTTTGAGGTTTAGATTGTGCCAGGTTGGTTGCTTGTTAGTCAATTAACAGTGATACAGTTGATGAGAAAAAATGGTGTAGGCATGAGGGCTCAGTGGTGAGTGGTATTTTTGGTCTGTTAGAAATTGACAAAGTAAGGTGTAATAGTCAGTGTTTTTCAGGATTTGGTGAGACAGGTGATACTGCTGATGGAATGTATTAATACTTAATTTCTTCCTCAAAAACATTTTAGCAGAATGGAACAAAAGTCTCTAAAAATATTTATCTTTCCTGACCGGTGCTGGGAGTCCCCAACTGGGACTTAGGTATTATTACTGTATCAGCTTTCCAAGGTCAGAAATGGAATCTCAATGATGTGGGCTTGTTCTCCTGGACTCAGACAGCTACTGGGAGTCAGCACTTAAACCCTCTAGTTTCACTTGAAGACCCGGAGCTCTTAACCACGGGGCTGATATTCTTAGAAAACAACCTTGATGACTAGCAATAGAAGAATGTCTGACTTAGAGTACATCTACTCAGTAGGATATCAAATAGCCATGTAAAATAATGTTCTAAATAGTATTTATAATGATGACTCAGTGACTGTTTACTAAGTGCCAGGCAGTAGGCTAAGGCTTTTCAAATATTTTCATCTGATAACAGACGTTATTTAATAAAAGGAAAGTATTTAAAATATTAGTTTTTCAAAAGCAGATTGTAAAGCTGAATATATAGTATAATTCCAGTTTTGTTTAAAAAGGAAAATAACTGTGTACTTACACTGAAAGAAAATATTCCAAAATACTGTGATTTTTAAAAAAAATTTTTGCATTTTAGGTGATTTTTACGTTTCAGCTTTTTTGTATTCCCAGATTTTCTAACATGAGCTTCTGTTACTGTTACAATCAGAAAGTAATTAAAAGTATTACTAAAACAGATGAAGTTAGTGAGCTTTTCTTTATTCCACAGACTCTCATTGAACAGATAGAACAACGATCTGAAAAAATACCTGAGTGAGTACCCACAGGTTCTTCAGTTTCCAAATCACCTTGCTTGAAGTGCTGTTTTTCCAAGTTTGCTGTGTCCTGATGTTTTCTGAGCAATTACCTTGTGTGCTATACCAGCCTTCTCTTGTGGCACACAGCTCAATACAGGGAGCAAGGTCGTAGACTTGACTTTGTGAGTCTACAAAGCATCTTTTTCCCATATAGCAGGATTTTCTCCTCACTGAGGTAGATGTAGGACAGTCCTGGAAGATGAATCTTTCTTTAAAAGATAAAGGTTTTGTTAGATCATTGTGATTTGTTTGCTTTTTCTTTATGTACATAAATGTTTCTAGTTTTTAATGTGGGTAGGTGAGCAGCAACCATATATAACCTTGGAGGCTTGGCACCCTATTTTGGGATTTAAGATCAGATTTAATTTACATACCTGGAATCAGAAGTTTATGCTCCAGTCTCGTTTGCTTTTCATCAGATACCAACAACTGCTAACTGACATCCACCAGTGTTACCTTGATCAGCGGGAACTCCTTTTGGGCCCCAGTATTACTTGTACTGTAACAGAGTTGACCAGCCAGAATAACAGAGACCACTGTGCCTTGGTAAGTTTCTGCTTGTTGTGGTTTAACGTTAAACCTTCTCTTAAGCTGTTCTGACACACTAGAAACTACACTTGAGTAAATAAGTTTTGGTCTCCCCATCAACAAACTTATAGAATCTTTCAGTTATGACAAATCTCACTTAGTAATTAGCATTCATTTGGGCAAAATATTCTAATTTTGATCTATTTTTGAGCATGTGATGATTTACAAATAAGTATTGTTTTTTGAAAGATGAAGTTTCAGAGTTGGTGGATTTGTGTACAGTTTAATCTTAGCTTTTGCTGCAGAAGTGCTGTTTTATTTAGTGTGATTTTAATTCAGACTGTAGGAAAGTACATAAAGATTCTTTTTTAAATACCCACCTTTGAACTGGAAGAGTACTTTTCATTGTCAAAAGTTTAGAAAACATAAGAAAATAAAAGTCATCTATATCCCCATTATGCTGAAAACCGTTTTCTGTTAATAGGAAGTTGTTTTATGAATTACATATTATAGTCTCTTTGTAAATAAAGTGTCTGCTTTGCTTCATCCATGCTGGCTGGAGCCGTCATGTGCCTTAACTATAGGTGGTGTGTGTTTGTTTCCCACAGATTCGCAGTGGCTGTGCCTTTATGGTTCATGTGTGCCAGGACGAGCACCAGCTTTACAATGAATTTTTCACAAAACCAACATCAAAATTAGAGTACGTGGTACATGGACTCCAATTCTTGTTTTTAAGATTTAGTTTGCTAATGGCTTATTATATCATAGTAGTACTCTAAAATTAACTGAGGCGTGTTTTAATTTTTGTGGGTATATGAACAGAGTATTGTTGGATGAGACAGTGGCTATTTACTTTGAAATAAATTTGCAGCTTAAAGGCCAATATGCTTTCATAATTTTATAATTATGGAAACAGTAAGTTACAAGAGTAAGAATCCTGTATAGGCAGCTATTTTGGTATATGGAGCTGTTTATCTACACTAAGTATAATAATTCTTACTAGTTAAAAAAATTCTATGATTTTAACTCATGAGAAATACTTAAAAATGTAGATACTATTTAAAATCCTTTTTCTTATTTTTCTCAAGGTGTCTTTCAAATCCACTGTTAGTCACTTCTGAGTTCTTCATATTGGCGATTTTGACTCATAAGAATCCCAAGATTATGACTCTCATAATGCGGAACAAACAAACATATGTTATGGTTTTGGTGAAAGACTATATATAGAAGAGTACGGTTGACAATGTAAAGAGTATAGACAGCCTCACTTTTTTCTTTTCAAATGTTTAAAATTGTCAGAATACTTGGTGCATGTCCAGAATACTTTGAGTTTTGTTTATCTAAATCTGTATGTATTCAAGAGATTTGAACCAGTCTTTCCTGGGAAAAATGTCACCATTTGATTCATAGTGGTGTAGGTTATTTTATAGTGTAGGAAAATTAAAAAATAATTAAATTATTTTATAGTGTAGGTTATTTATGGTGTAGGAAAATTAAGTCTACTGAAATATTTTATTGTTTTTGAAAGGACATGCACAAGATTATTGCTAATGTAAGTAAAAATAATAATAAATTGACTTTCAGCTGGGGCCAGCTAATTTGTTGACTGTGAGGATTGCTTATTCTGAGCTTTTTTATTGATTCTAGCGAAAACAGTTCAGAGAATTACTATCAGCCTTTCACTTCTCATTATTTAATGTTCCCGCATATTATTTTCCAGTACATTTTCGTTATTTTTATTGGCTGGTAGTAATTAAGGGTGACTTTTAAACTATTAGAAAATACTGAAAGGATTACTGCTGGTAACCGTGTTTCATTCTTTCATTTTAGCGAACTTTTGGAGAAGCTGTGTGTGTCGTTGTATGATGTCTTCAGGCCATTGATCATTCATGTTATTCACTTAGAAACTCTATCGGAACTTTGCGGGATTCTTAAAAATGAGGTGCTGGAAGATCATGTACAGAATAATGGTAAATGATAAGTAGAAATGATCATTTCAAAGATTATTTTTAAGAAATATTTGTTTAGTTGCACTGGGTCTTCGTTGTGGCATGTGGGATCTAGTTCCCTGACCAGGGATCAAGCTCAGGCCCCCGGCATTGGGAGCACAGAGTCTTAGACACTGGACCACCAGGAAAGTGTCCCGAAAGGTGTTTTTAAATTATATCTGTGACTCAATGAACTTGAAAAAGATTAGCCATTCTCTGCGCCCCCCCCCGCCCCACCCCAGTTCAGTTCAGTTCAGTTGCTCAGTCGTGTCCGACTCTTTGCAACCCCATGAATTGCAGCACGCCAGGCCTCCCTGTCCATTACCAACTCCCGGAGTTCACTCAGACTCACGTCCATCGAGTCAGTGAGGCCATCCAGCCATCTCATCCTCTGTCGTCCCCTTCTCCTCCTGCCCCCAATCCCTCCCAGCATCACGGTCTTTTCCAATGAGTCAACTCTTCGCATGAGGTGGCTAAAGTACTGGAGTTTCAGCTTTAGCATCATTCCTTCCAAAGAAATCCCAGGGGTGATTTCCTTCAGAATGGACTGGTTGGATCTCCTTGCAGTCCAAGGGACTCTCAAGAGTCTTCTCCAACACCACAGTTCAAAAGCATCAATTCTTCGGCACTCAGCTTTCTTCACAGTCCAACTCTCACATCCATACATGACCACTGGAAAAACCATAGCCTTGATTAGACAGACCTTTGTTGGCAAAGTAATGTCTCTGCTTTTCAATATGCGGTCTAGGTTGGTCATAACTTTTCTTCCAAGGAGTAAGTGTCTTAATTTCATGGCTGCAGTCACCATCTGCAGTGATTTTTGGAGCCCCCACAAATAAAGTCTGACACTGTTTCCCCGCCCCCCGCCACATCCCTATACAAATTTAATATATTTAAAACTTGGGTTGATGCCTTGTCTCTTTTTGAACCAAGATGCACTTTATCCTGTGACTAAAATAATAATGGGGAAAGAATTTTAAAGTCTGTATAAAATTAGTAATAAAATAATTACAGTTACTGTTCTTTCTGGCATCTGAAATCCAGAGAGAACCAACCATTAGATTAGTTTGGGCATTTCTAGTACACTGTGGGGCTTCCCAGGTGGCTCAGTGGTAAAGGATCTTCCTGCAATGCAGCAGAGCCTGGATCGGGAAGACCCCCTGGAGAAGGAAATGGCAACCCACTCCAGTATTCCTGCCTGGAAAATTCCATGGACAGAGGAGCCTGGCAGGCTACAGTCCATTCTGGGGTCACAAAGATTCAGACACGACTGAACACATGCCTGACTAGGGATTGAAGCTGGACCCTTGGTAGGAGAGTGCGGAGTCCTAACCACTGAGTCTTTGAGGAATTCCCTCATTTTATTTTTTTACTCATTTTTCCTTGTAAGAATGTTAGCAAGTCATTTAGTATCTGTGGAACTCAATTTATATGTAAAATGGGGATTAACTCAGTTAACAAGTTGCTTTAGCCATCTCTCAGGATTGGTATGAAGCTATATGAGATACCTTTTGAAAATCACAGAGCACTTTAAAACTAAGATTTTATTATTCATATTAATAATAGAAGTTATTTCAGAGAGTCTCAGGAGGAAGATCTAAGGGAAAATTTATTTCCCAACTTTAAATCTGAGGAAATCGGAAGACAGTTATTTCAAAATAGAATATAACCAGTCCTTGAAGCAAGACTGGTTTATCCTATTGTAGACAATTTTGTAATGTTTTGCTTGTTTAAAGAAAGTATTTTCTAAATCTAAAGGAATGGGTGATTGCACTTTTGTTTTTAAATCAGCTGAACAGCTGGGGGCATTTGCAGCTGGTGTAAAGCAGATGCTAGAAGATGTGCAGGAGCGGCTTGTCTACCGGACCCACATCTACATTCAGACGGACATCACGGGCTACAAACCAGCTCCCGGAGATCTCGCGTATCCTGATAAGTTAGTTATGATGGAGGTGGGTCGTCCTGTTGGATCTTTCACCCACCCCCACACTTTTGGATATTTTATACCGGTGAAGATAGGATATTTCTTTTTAATTCTCATTCTGGATGCAAAATCAAGGGAAACTTGCTGTGAAATCTTAGGAAATAACATTTTTCAAAAACTGAACAGAAATGATTTGTTACAGTGTTCTTTTTTTTGTCCTTCCTTTAAGTTGTATTTTATAAACATTCTGTTCAGTTATCTCGTCTTTTCCATTATGCATTCTGTTTTTAAGGTGAATTTGTGTTTTCTTTTTTTTTATAAGTGGCATCAGTTCAGCTGCTCACTCGTGTCCGACTCTTTGCGACTCCATGGACTGCAGCACACCAGGCTTCCCTGTCCATCACCAACTCCTGGAGCTTACCCAGACTTATGTCCATTGAGTCGGTGATGCCATCCAACCATCTCATCCTCTGTCGTCCCCTTCTCTTGCCTTCAGTCTTTCCCAGCATCAGGGTCTTTTCCAATGAGTCAGCTCTTCGCATCAGGTGGCCAAAGTATTGGAGTTTCAGCATCAGTCCTTCCAATGAATATTCAGGACTGATCTCCTTTAGGATGGACTGGTTGGATCTCCTTGCAGTCCAAAGGACTCTCAAGAATCTTCTCCAACACCACAGTTCAAAAGCATCTTCTTTGGTGCTCAGCTTTCTTTTTAGTCCAACTCTCACATCCATACATGACTACTGGAAAAACCATAACTTTGACTAGACGGACCTTTGTTGGTAAAGTAATGTCTCTGCTTTTTAATATGCTGTTTAGGTTGGTCATAGCTTTTCTTCCAAGGAGCAAGTGTCTTAATTTCATGGCTGCAGTCACCTCTTCAGTGATTTTGGAGCCCCCAAAATAGTCTGTTACTGTTTCCATTGTTTCCCCATTTATTTCCCATGAAGTGATGGAACTGGATGCCATGAACTTAGTTTTCTGAATGTTGAGTTTTAAGCCAACTTTTTCACTCTCCTCTTTCACTTTCATCAAGAGGCTCTTTAGTTCTCTTTCTGCCATAAGGGTGGTGTCATCTGCATATCTGAGGTTATTGATATTTTTCCCGGCAATCTTGATTCCAGCTTGTGCTTCATCCAGGCAGCACTTCGCATGATGTACTCTGCATATAAGTTAAATAAGCAGCGTGACAATGTACAACTTTGATGTACTCCTTTTCCTATTTGGAACCAGTCTGTTGTTCCATGTCCAGTTCTAACTGTTGCTTCTTGACCTGTATACAGATTTCTCAGGAGGCAGGTCAGGTGTTCTGGTATTCCCTGCTCTCTTTAAGAAGTTTCCCCAGTTGGCTCCTAAGCCCAGCCTGCTGGTCAGGTGCCTGAGCTCTTCCCCTGGTTTTGGGCAGCTCCTGCTCTGCAGGGTCTGTGCACTGCTCCCAGGTGTCCTGCAGCAGTTCTGTGCCGAACTTCCTGGCTTCTCACCCTGGCCCTCCTGTGACAATGAGACTCTCTGCGGCTGCCAGCCAGGCCTGTTTCCAGACCCTCCTTGGGTCAGACCTCTGTGTTGACGGTGGCCTTGAAGGCGATTCCAGGTTAAGTACCCTGCTGGATGCAGCAACGGGAGCTTCCGACCCTCCTAGAGGAGGAGGTGCCCGTGTTCGGGGCAGTGCACAACGAAGCAAAGTAGGAAAAGGCAGGAAGGCAGGGAAGCAGGCTTGCTGGCTGAGACCCCTCAGCCTGACCCTGTTTCTCACCCTGTGCCTTTAGATCTGCCAGTTGGTGGTAAGTGACATAGAAGAGGGTCAGTAACATGAGCCACCAGAGTGGATGGTCGCATAACCATGTGTCATGGTCTCTTAGTAAAACCCTGCATGCAGGTTGTCTCCTCAAAACTATACAGTACTGGTCTCCAGTTTATGGTCTGAAGACTTAGGCACATCTCACTAATCTTTCAGTTACAAATGTATTTTTGTTTCCTTTTGAGTGCTGGATAGAGTTTAAAATGCCTAGGGTATTAGTGCTAAAACAGAACCTGGAGCTTCTTATTTTTATTGATTCATTTTTTCGAATGACAAGTATACTGCAGGCTACAGCAGTGGAGACAGGACATGGGAAAGGGCGGGGTGGGGGAGTTGGTGGTGTCACCAGCCGTTCCAGGAAGTTAGTGAGGGCAGCCCTGGGCCTTGGCCTGTGCTGAGTTCTCGGCACCCTGGGAAGTCAGCCAGTCAGTGCACCTTGGACCTGCCGGTCACCCCCTCATGGGCCAGGCCCACAGTAAAGCTAGAGGCACAACCCAAAGCTCTAGGCAGCATGTCCCTCCTGCCCATGGGGTCAGAGCACCGAGAAGGGCACTGTGGAGATGACCTCTGCCGGGGCGCATATCCTCAGGAAGGCATCTACCTGGTGAAGGAGCAGCCTCTGCCTTCTTGGTGGGGACTTCAGCAGTGCCAGCGTCTTGGGGAGATTGGTGTTAGTAGGTCTGCTTCTAAGCCTGATGCAGGGACTTGTGCTCGCTTTCTCCTTCCTCCCTTTCTTCCCTTGTCTCCTTGTGAATATCAGTTTTTGTTTTCTAGATAGAGTACCTGTTTTAATAATTCTGTCTGATAGGATGTCAGGTGATTAAGTTTACTATATACTCCCCCTGCCCCCACCTTGGACTTCCCAGGTGGTGCTAGTGGTAAAGAACCCTCCTGCCAGTGCGGGAGATGTAAGCGATGTGGGTTCGATCCCTGGGTCGGGAAGACCCCCTGGAGGAGCACATAGCAACCCACTCCAGTATTCCTGCATGGAGAATCCCATGGACAGAGGAGCCTGGTGGGCTACAGTCCATGGGGTCACAAAGAGCTGGACACGACTGAAGCGCCTACCTCCTCCCAGTATAATTTAGTGGTACATTTGGTATGTTTCTTCAGTCATCACTTGGCCAGTGTCTTGAGTGTTTTCTTGTGTAGACCTCTTGGTTTAGACCTCTTGGATACTGCTTCCAGTGAATCTACTTGCTGCTTTCTTTTGGTGAGGGTCAGGGGTATAGAGTGGTCTGGCTATTACATCTGTGTGCCATTTGGGGATTAGCTATACTTTCTGATTTGTGCATGCAGAATGAAAGGACAGGCCTGATTGATTTGGAGCCTGTCTCCTAAATAGTTACCTGGCCATTTCTTTTTTTTGTCAGTAGCTGAATGTCTTTTAGGCCTTCATTTCTGTGTATTTCCGCCTGTATAACCAATGGAAATTGGTAGGATTTTCACTGCCCCCTTAGTAGTTAGTGACGTGTATATTTGATGATATTTTTTAAGCAGTGAAGAAGAGCCAGATAGTTTCCAGTCCATAAGATAATTTTTTAAAATCTGTTTTTAAAAAACCCAAACTGTAGCTGTTCTCACATAAAGAGAAAACCATGGTGTGAGTTAGCTCACTACTTGATACAAGCATATCTGACATCCACAATGTATCCAATCTTAAATCTGAGTATTTTGTTTCTAAATAGAAAGTCAAAAATTAAGCTTCTAATCTGAGCCTTGTATATTTGACTCTTTAGCACGTACCTTGTAATGGTTCTGAAATTAGTGGTTCAGGAAAGCCTGTGTTTGCTTTTATGAAAATAAAGACACTACCAGTTTAACTTCTCATTTCTATGTGCTGTTTTGGCATGGTTCTCTTAAGTAGTCTATTTATTCATGAATTAGGATATATATTTTTTACTTTATAGAAACATTGTGTTTGTGTTGCTAGACACAGCTAAAAGCTCATGTTCTCTGATTTCTTTATACAGCAAATTGCTCAGAGTTTAAAAGATGAACAGAAGAAGTTACCACCTTCAGAAGCTCCGTTTTCAGATGTTCGGTTAGAAGAAGCAGAGCCTCCTAATAGTCTAACAAAATCTGGTATGTTATGCTGTCTTAACGTCCATTATTTAATTCATTCATTTACTATTCATTCACTTAATAAACTTATATTGAGGACTTGCCGTGTCTCAGGCATGAAAACTGTTTATGCCTTTGAGGAGCCCACACTTTAATGGGGGGAGATTGGCACGCCACAGGCATTAAGCAAGAAGTTCAGGGGTGACAGGATAAAGATACGCACAGGACTCTGGGACCGAGGAAGGACCATGGAAGAATTGTGAAGGGGGATGAGCTTTGTGTGCAGAAAGGCAGGTTCAGTGAGAGCTGTGGAATCTGAAAGCTGTCGTGTGGACGAGTGTGAGAGAGCCAGGTGGAATAAGGTTGTTTAAGACAGAGCAGCTTGGAGGCCTGCAGACAGGAGTGGAACACCGTAGGTGCTTGGGGAGGTCACGTGGTTTGGTGTGTTTGGGCACGAGTTATTTGTAGGGAAGGAGCAACTGAAACAGGCCAGAGTGTGATAGGCGTCAGGTGCTAATCTCATGGGCTTGGGAATTCTAGCTACTTGTACCATCAGTTTTGCATTTTTTAATGTGCCTGTACTGGGGTGAAAAATCGACAGAAATGTATGGCATAGCTTGAAGTAGGGTGCATGTTATGCAGGGAGCAAAATTGTCTAAGAGTTGCCCTGGATAACTCGTGAGTTATCTCGTGCCCCCTGTGTTGGCAGGTGGATTCTTCACTGGCCCACCAAGGAAGTCCAGGGTGGCGTTTAATGGGTCTCATTTATGATTCACATAATAGTCCTCGTGGACTGCACTGCTCTAGAGCGATAGAGAGGAAGGCTAGCTTAGACATAAAGACTGCGGAGTCAGTGACACTTTGGGATTGTATAAGATCACCCAGGACAGAGTAGCAGGACAGTGGCGGAAGTCTGGGGGGACGCTCGTAATAGGGGCTGACATTAGGGGCAGATGGAGGGAGTGGACCGGTACCAGGTCAGCAGGGAAAGAACAGCCAGAGGGCTGGGAAGCAGGAAGAGAGGGTGTGATCAAGTCAGAGGAGGAGGGCTTGGCAGAGTGGTTTGAGTAATGAGCTGAGAATAAGAAATCTGAGGACATTGTGGCCAGAGAGTGGGATACCGAGTTTTAATAATTAAGAGGTAGAATAGTTCAAAGTAGTAAAGTCTGTAGAAATTAATAAGAAAGTAATTCTGAAAGAAAGTTAAAAGAAACTGTCTGGACTAGGGGTGCAGGAATGGAAGCAAAGGTCTTTGGAGTTGAGAAGGTCAGGGGCAACCACGTGGGTCATCCATATGGTTACTGATGTTATTCAGAATGGAGATGGAACTGGGGATGCAAAGCAGGACTCTGAGTCTTGGCAGGGGGAGCAAAAAGAAGAGAGTCATCACTTTTCCTGGTCTTCTGGTGTGTCAGAAGCACATGAGAGAGGCCTCTATAAAGTGAGGCCTTTAGCTGATGTGATGTTCATGTGGCAGGAGGAGTGAAAAAGTGAAAGTGAAGTTGCTCAGTCGTGTCCGACTCTGTGACCCCACAGCCTGCAGCCCGCCAGGCTCCCCTGTCCATGGCACTCTCCAGGCAGGAACACTGGAGTGGCCTGCCTTTCCCTCCTCCAGGGGATCTTCCCGACCCAGGGATCGAACCTGGGTCTCCTGCATTGCGGGCAGATTCTTTACCATCTGAGCCGCCAGGGAAGCCCAGTAGGAGTAGATGTCAGGGCAAATTGGCGGAGGGTCCATCCTGTGAAGAGGCTGATTATCAGTGTCTTCAATAAGCGTAGCCCTTAATCTCCATGTCGAGCAAGTGAGGGCAGTGTGAGGCTCATGGAGGAGGAGACGAGCAGGCGCGGGAGACGCCCTGCAGCCGGTTTGCACTGCTCCTCAGAAGAGGCAGCTAGTAGGCCCTGGACTTGGCTGTATAAGGAACTTTTCCCCATCCGCCACTTCAACTGTTAACTGTTCTCAAGAAAATGAAAAAAGGAACAAATAAATTGACTTACAGCATTAAGCTACTTAAACACATTTATTTCACTAAACTTTGTAACTTGGGAGTACTTTTTGGGCTCTTTCATTTTGAAGGAGGAATCCTGCAGATAGCCTGATTCTCAGCAAAACTGTGGATACTTAATCTCCTAAATATTCCATGATATAATTTGTCTAGTTCATTTTTTTCTCCTTAAGAAATTTTATATAAGGTAGGTATCCTAGTTTAAAGTAAGGCAGAGCTTTTAAAACGTTTACAAGTATCACATATTTTTGAAAAAAAAAAAAAAAAAGCTTACAGAACGATGAAGAGAAAGCACTGACCCTCAGTGTTCCCCTCAGCGCTTTCCTGCATAAATCTACTCCGCAAGCCTCCAGGTCTCCTCTTGAGCATATGCAGATCTGGCTGTTTTAAATGTTTTTTATTTTTTGGCTGCACTGCATGGCTTGCGGGATCCTTAGTTCCCCAACCAGGGTTCAAATCCAGGCCCCCTGCAGTGGAAGCAGAGTCCTAAGCACTGGACCGCCAGGGAATTCCCTATAGCTTTTTTTAAAAAAAAAAGAATTCTGTTTTGTTTGGCTATACTTTTACTTTTTTATTATTAAAAAAAATTCAAATACACAGAAACATGGAATGATACAGTGAACACCTATGCCCACCACCTGGATTTAAGACTTAATTTTATCATATTGTATCTATAGTTTTGCTAATTGTCTTCCCTGGTGGCTCAGAGGTAAAGCGTCTGCCTGCAATGAGGGAGACCTGGGTCCTATCCCTTGGGTTGGGAGGATCCCCTGGAGAAGGAAATGGCACCCCACTCCAGTGTTCTTGCCTGGAGAATCCCATGGACCGAGGAGCCTGGTGGGCTTCAGTCCACGAGATCGCAGAGAGTTGGACACAACGGAGCGCCTTCACTTTCACTTTCACTTACTGACATCATTGCAACTTTGCCTTTGAGTAGTTCAGCATCTCTCCCCCTACCCCCCAAAACGGGACATCCTTCACGTAACCATAAACCATTATTGCACTGAAAAATTTGGTAATGTTTCCTGATGTGTTCTAATACGCAGCCTGCATTTCAGTCTGCCCTTCTTGTCTCAGACTGTGGTCTCAGCTCCACTCTGACGGCTTATCCGAATTCTGGTCCCCCTACCCGGGTGACTGTGCTTCTCTCGCAGAAGTGTTTCTGTGCAGCTGTGCAGCCACATGCCTCTTCTCCTCGTCACGCTTGCTGGCAGCTGTCTTTTCTGACCTGGGGAGGGTGGGGTGGGAGTGGTGCTGGACACACAGCTCTGGTCCCTTGGGCACTGGATACACTGTGTGGGCCTGGAAGTGATGCAGTTCTGCACGTGGAAGGCTGCCAGGCGAATGAGCTTTGATTGATCTTCCTGTGTAAAGCGCTTTGTTTTCTTGCCACCCCCCTCCCACCCCCGCCTGTGTCCACTGACTGCTTTAGGTCCATCTCCTTTTTACTGGGTGCACGGTATTCTGTAATGGGTGCATACTGCTCCTGTAGTTCATAAAGATAGTTGACTCCAGTGTGGAGAGGGCAGCTTGGGCTAAATGCGGGAGGCTGGAATGCACAGATGTGGGTATTCGTGTGTGTTCTCAGTCAGTGTGTTAAATCTCACCTGTCCTGATGTAGATTTCCTTTGACATTCTCGATTAGAGACGAGGCTAGAGAAAACGGATGCCTCCAGCCTTTGATTGGTGACAGAAACTAATTGACAGTTTATAATTGCTGTGCACGTAAGACAGACCTGTGAAATGTCTTCTTTTCCACTTGGGGTTTTAGGTTCATCTGAATCTCTCAATCCTAGACCACAGACCACGATTTCTCCAGCAGATCTTCATGGAATGTGGTATCCTACGGTTCGACGAACTCTTGTCTGTCTCTCCAAATTGTACAGATGTATAGACGTATGTGTGTCAGTCAATCCTTGGAGCTTTACTGTAAATTGCTTGCTCTGTGACTTAAAATGTTTTTTAATTTAAATTTTATTTTAAGATCTTGATGCAATATATTTTGCTTGGTACTGGATTCAGATAATATGATTTTTATATACAGAGATAACCCTAAGATCACTCTAACTTAGAGATTCTTAACCTGAGTGTTTTGTAGGCCCTCAGAATCCTCTCATGGACTTTGCATAGTCTGTGAACACCTTGAAGTTGTAGGTAAAATTTTGTCTATATGTTTGTATTTGTCTTTTTGAGAAAAAGACCTATAACTTTTATTGTTTCTCAAAGCCTGTAACTTTTGTTTCTCATGGCTACAAATACATTGAAAACTATTGATTAGTTCATCTGTCTTTAGTCTATAGGTGAAGACAAAGATGCAGGAAGGTTAATATGTTCAATGTCACGTAACGTATATTTTGTATAATATACATTTAGTACTGAATGCAACTACTTTTGTACTCAGTTTAAGTCAACTTCTTTAACAAGTGTTTCTTGTTACACAGATTACATGTGTTTCTAACCATGGACTAATTATTTGCTGAAATTAGCAGTACCCTTTTAGTTTTTTTAGCCTCAACTTATACTGCACATTTGTTTCAGGTGGCATTTATTTTAAGCATTTCAGTTTAACGATATGTCAATCACTGAATGACCAGTTGTCTACATTTATTTAATGTTAGTGTTAAAACCAAAAAAAATAGTTTATAAAAATCAGTGACTTTAATTCACTTTTCAGAAATTAGTTTGATCATTACAACTTGAATAGCATATGAAGAGAGAAGTGATTAAATACAGAAAGAAAAGCAAGTGAAGCTGCTCAGTTGTGTGTGACTCTCTGCGAGCCCATGGACTGTAGCCCTCCAGGCTCCTCTGTCCATGGGATTCTCCAGGCAAGAGTGCTGGAGTGGGTTGCCATTTCCTTCTCCAGGGGATCTTCCCGACCCAGGGATTGAACCCGGATCTCCTGCATTGCAAGCAGATGCTTTACTGTCTGAGCCACCAGGGAAGACTACAACGATCATGTAATTAATTGTTCAGAAGCCACTGTCTGTTTAGAGTGTGGTTCAGAAGGGAACGTGTGTATCCCCTCCCACTCTGGAGATCCTCTGTGCTCACCGCCCTCTGGCCTGAGCAGGATTGCACAGCTGGCTCATGGGTTCACTGAAGAGCTCACTACTTGTTATCTATGTTAAACTACATCATTCCTGGAGTTTGTGCTCAGAGATTCTGGAATTAACCAGAAAGCACCTTTTACTCCATTCTGGGACTTTTAGGGGTGAGGCCAGGTCGCCTGTTGCAGAGTTGGATTCTCAGCCATTTTGCCCAGCTGCTGAGATCTCTCCCAGAGGGAGACTTGGATGTTGGCAGCCCTTCTTCCCCAGGTCCTCCAAGTAGGTGTATTGAATGATAGTGTTAGGCTGGGATTCAGAAACTTCTTACAGCGGAGCCAGGATCCCAGGGGAAATACAGGGGGCCCCATTCCACATAGGACTTATTGTCATCACAGACCCTGGTGAAGTCTCTTAGGTGCTTAGTGGGAATTTTAGGCAAACAGTAGGTAGGCCCATGAACGACACTGTGCCTGTTTTTATTTTATGCCCTAGGCCTGCCTATTACATTTTCACTTAGCTTACATTCAAATCTTATCCCTCTCCATCTGACCAGTCAAAGGTAAAGAAAGACATGAGCAGGAGGAAGAGAGGGTCTCAGTTGAACCTGTCTTCCTAAGGCAGGCAGGGTGAGTGATCTAGCAAGTTCAGTTCAGTCACTCAGTCGTGTCTGACTCTTTGCAACCCCATGAACCTCAGTACACCAGGCCTCCCTGTCTATCACCAACTCCCAGGGTTTACTCAAACTCATGTCCATTGAGTCAGTGATGCCATCCAGCCATCTCATCCTCTCTCATCCCCTTCTCCTCCCGCCTTCATTCTTTCCCAGCATCAGGGTCTTCTCAGATGAGTCAGCTCTTCGAATCACGTGGCCAAAGTATTGGAGTTTCAGCTTCAGCATCAGTTCTTCCAATGAATATTCAGGACTGATTTCCTTTAAGATGGACTGATTGGATCTCCTCGCAGTCCAAGGGACTCTCAAGAGTCTTCTCCAACACCACAGTTCAAAAGCATCAATTCTTCGGCACTCAGCCTTCTTTATAGTCCAGCTCTTATATCCATACATGACCACTGGAAAAACCATAGGCTTGACTACACAGATCTGTGATGGCAAAGTGGTGTCTCTGCTTTTTAATATGCTGTCTAGGTTGGTCATAGCTTTTCTTTCCAGGAGCAAGCATCTTTTGACTTCATGGCTACAGTCACCATCTACAGTGATTTTGGAGCCCAGAAAAATAAAGTCTGTCACTGTTTCCATTGTTTCCCCATCTATTTGCCATGAAGTGATGGGACCAGATGCCATGATCTTTGTTTTTTAAATGTTGAGTTTTAAGCCAACTTTTTTACTCTCTTTCACTTTCATCAAGAGGCTTGTTAGTTCTTTGCTTTCTGTCATAAGGGTGGTGTCATCTGCATACCTGAGGTTATTAATATTTCTCCTAGCAATCTTGATTCAAGCTTGTGGTTCATCCAGGCCAGCATTTCTCATGATGTACTCTGCATATAAGTTAAATAAATATGGTAACAATATACAGCCTTGATGTACTCCTTTTCCTATTTGGAACTAGTCTGTTGTTCCATGTCCAGTTCTAACTGTTGCTTCTTGACGTGCATACAGATTTCTCAAGAGGCAGGTCAGGTGGTCTGGTATTCCCATCTCTTTCAGAATTTTCCATAGTTTGTTGTGGTCCACACAGTCAAAGGCTTTGGCGTAGTCAATAAAGTAGAAGTAGATGTTTTCCTGGAACTCTCTTGCTTTTTCCATGATCCAGCAGATGTTGGCAATTTGATCTCTGGTTCCTCTGCCTTTTCTAAATCCAGCTTGAACATCAGGGAGTTCATGGTTCACGTACTGCTGAAGCCTGGCTTGGAGAATTTTGAGCATTACTTTACTAGTGTGCGAGATGAGTGCAATTGTGTGGTAGTTTGTGCATTCTTTGGCATTGCCTTTCTTTGGGGTTGGAATGAAAACTGACCTTTTCCAGTCCTGTGGCCACTGCTGAGTTTTCCAAATTTGCTGGCATATTGAGTGCAGCACTTTCACAGCATCATCTTTCAGGATTTGAAATAGCTCCACTGGAATTCCATCACCTCCACTAGCTTTGTTCGTAGTGATGCTTCCTAAGGCCCACTTGACTTCACATTCCAGGATGTCTGGCTCTAGGTGAGTGATTACACCATCGTGATTATCTGGGTTGTGAAGATCTTTTTTGTACAGTTCTGTGTATTCTTGCCACCTCTTCTTAATATCTTGTGCTTCTGTTAGGTCCATACCATTTCTGTCCTTTATTGAGCCCATCTTTGCATGAAATGTTCCCTTGGTATTTCTAATTTTCTTGAAGAGATCTCTAGTCTTTCCCATTCTATTTTTTTCTTCTATTTCTTTGCACTGATTGCTGAGGAATGCTTTCTTATCTCTCCTTGCTATTCTTTGGAACTCTGCATTCAAATGGGTATATCTTGACCTAGCAAGAGACAGCCTTAATCTTGTCTCACTGTGCAGTAGCCTCATGAGAAACAGAGGAGAGGGTGGCAGTGCAAAAAGAGAATAAATCCTTGCGCACGAGACCAGAGCCCAGGATGGTGGCCTAGTAATAAATATTATGCTCATACACATCCTTATCAGTTCTGTTTCAGGTGGAGTAGAGGCAGAGAGGAAGCAGGGGGGCTGACCGGAGTCTGTGCACACACACCTCTGGGAAGATACAGCAGTGGCAGAATTAAATTAATCATACTTCACCTTCTGTTTTGTAACCTGATTTTGTTTTTAATTAATTATATTCTTGTACAAGAATTTTAGCACTTCCTGTTCAGCATCCTTTGATTTCGTGCACAGTATTTCATAATTTAGATTTACTAGTATTTTGTCAGCTGCCTATCATTGAACATTTATTTCCAGATTTTTTTTTTTTTGGCTGCTTTAAATAATATGAAAAGAGTCGTGTATGAATCTTAGAATACAGTACTGATATTACTTGGGATACATTTTTAGAAGTGGATTTACTGAGGCTCTGTTTTAAAGTTGGTTTTGTATGTTTAAAAAACAGCCTATATCATGAGATGGTACTGGAGTGAGAGCTTCCCAAGGTCAGATCAGGACCAGCACAGAGCCTGGCATGAAATAGGTGCTCAGGAAATAGTGTTGAAAGACACTATGAAACGTAAGAGTTTCAAGAGGTGCAAATTAGGAAATTGTGCTGGTCTAGAAAGCTTGTGTAGGAATAGGAAAGTCTGGGAGGAGTATCGGTTCAGTTCAGTTGCTCAGTCGTGTCTAACTCTGCAATTGGTAGTAATGAATTAATTCATCAGATGAGGGCAAGCAAGCTGTACTCACAGCCTACATATTTCCTTTTTGCTTTGTTTGAAGTGCTACAGGGGATGTTTCTCTTTTGTTTCACCAGAGGGCAGTGTTCCAAGGACTATCACAGGAAGCCTTGTCGGCCTGCATTCAGTCACTGCTTGGAGCATCAGAGTCCATCAGCAAAAACAAGGTTTGATGAAGTGTTAGATGAAATCTGATCATCTATAATATTATTGTGGAATGCAGCGTTTATATACAGGCACAGAAATTTAAAGCCATTTTGGCAGTAGCATTTATTTTTTTAATGTGATTTAATTTTGAGGCCCTTTGAGAGGACGTAGTACTTCATTTTAGTGCTAAAGATTACACTGAATAAGAGAGTGCCAGCTTTGCTGAAGTACCAAAGGTGATACTTAGGTTATAAATTCTGTGGGATAAAGATTTCTTGTTCTAGCCTTAGTAGCAGGAAGGTACTGGACTGCTCTTTCTCTGGAATACCGAAACTGTTTTCAAGGAATCGTAGCAATCTGTCATCATCCCTACAATGACATTCCAAATAGCTGAATGGCCTCACTTGGAGGAATCAGTCAGTCAGTTTGGAAGATAAGAGTAGGGGACCATGGATTATGTGACTAGGAGTTGACATGATTTTGTAACTTACAGTTTTTATTCAAGAAGAAGGGATCTGGGGCTGACGGTTGTTGGCATTGTGCTTCTCCCACAACCCCTGAGGTTTTTTTCCAGAAAGTATGGTTCAGGATGCTTAACTCCCCACCTAAAATACCTATAGCTCACCAACAGTGAGGAAGTTGTGGGACTGTTTCCAGCCAAAATTTCATAGCTCGTGGGAGTTTTCAGACTTTGTGAACCTTTCTAGACTTCCAGATTTATCAACTTGGTTTCTAACTTCAAGGTTTTAGAGAAACTAAAAACAGAAACCTCCTCACGGAAGAATGTGGGATCCTAGACAAACTGGAAAAAGCTCTGCTTTTGTGACCACTGTATGTTCCCATTCATGGGATTGAGAGTTGAAAGGAAATTCTGACCCGGGAACTAGAAGAGAACTGGAAGTTAAGTTATAGACAGGCAGGTTGAAATTTAAAACATATTTCCCAGCCTGAGCTTTCATATTCTTTTGTGATAGAGGGAATTAGGAAACACGTCTAACACTAGACACATGTTTAAGTAAATTGTGGTATATTTCATACAGTGGAATATACAGATGTTAAGTTCCAGAAAAGGGAATGAGAAAATCTAACATAAATATGTTAAGGTAAAAACAAGGCGCAGGATACAAACCAGATGATAACTATGTAATGAATACATTCATTGAAGAACGTAGTGATGAAAGGTTGGGGTGACTGCAGATGACTCTCGTTTCTTCTCACACTTGTCTTTACTTTCCACAGTTTATACAGTGAGCATGTATTTCTTAGATTATCAGAGGGACAACAATGACCTAATTTTAAAAACTCATGTGCTTATATCCTGTTGTACCTCTGTCCTCATTTTAAAGGGAAGAATGAAAGCCCTTTTTTCTCATTATTTGGCCTTTTCCCCACACCATCTGTAAGGCCATCCTCGCATAAGGCCATCGTCTAACTGTGTTTCCTTCATATTATAAGGTGCTTAAATATATATGAGGAGACCTTCAATTTAGTAAGAATTAGCCGATTTATTTTCAGAACTAAGTATGCTTTTCATCTTTCAACTTTTGGAAAAGTGATCAATGAAAATGGCTTAATGTGTTGAGACTTTCCTAAGGAAAGAAATTTTTTTCCATACTTAAATTGAGCACCTAGTTTATCAGTACACTAACACGATACTATTTGCTGAATCACAGTAGCTTCCACAAAGTAAATCCAATCTGTATGATACTGTTTTCTCTTTCGGAGCTGTTAGTTCTTTTGAAAACAGAGCAATTATTCAAAATGGGTAGCATTTCGTACTTACCCAGTGCTCTGTGTTCCAGAGTGCAAAGTGAGTTTCCATCAAGTAAATCATACACGTTGATTTGTGTCTATTCAGGAGGGTGGGAAGGAGAAAGAGAACAGAGACGAGTCACCTTAATAACCTCTTTAAAGCTTATACAGCGCACCTTGTTTTACTGTGGTTTGCTTTATTGTGCTTCACAGATAACTGTGGGGGTTTGTTTCTGTGTTTTTTTACAAACTGAAGATTTGTGGCAATCCTGCGTCAAACACGTCTGTTGGCACCATTTCCCCAACAGCATTTGCTCACTTAGTGTGTTTGTGTCACATTTTGACAGTTCAGTGTTTCAAACTTTCATTGTTATATTTGTTGTGGTGATCAGTGATCAGGGATCTTTGATATTGACTTGCTTGAGCTCAAATGATGATTATTTTAAAATATTTTATTGCTAAAGATGGTTAATATTTTTAGCAACAAGTATTTTAAAATTAAGGTATGTACTTTGTTTCCTTAAACATAATGCTGTTGGCCACATGATAGTATGGTGTAAATGTAACCAGAAAATTTCTGTGACTCGCTTTGTTGCGATAATCACTTTATTGCAGTGGTCTGGAACCAAACCCGCTGTGTCTCCAAGGTGTGCCTGTATTAGTTACTGAAAGACATTATTCTTTTTGTAATGCAGAATAAGTTCGTTAAAAATATTTTCAAAGTAAGTCTGTCTTGGGTAGCAGCAAGAAGGAGCAAACATAGCCTTGCTCTTCTTAATTAATATACAGACTGTTTTCTGAAATGAGAGCTCTGGTGATTCACTATTTTGGGAACTGGGTCAGAGCTTTGAGAACTGCGCTTGAATCACGAAACTCTTGAGGCTGTGTCCCGAGAGGGTTAAAGGAAATGCAGGGGTGTCTGCGCTTCCTGTGTGGGGTGTAGCTAGTCCGTTCTCCATTGCTGGCAGCGTGACCCAAACTGACCACCCGAGATCTTCTTACGTTTGGAGGCTCCTGTTGTACTTTTATATAACTACCAATATTTCCGATATTCTGAGTATTGAAACCACCTCGACCAAACAGTGAAAGCTGTGTTACTGAGAGAAACTAGGAAGCTGTGCGAGATCAGTCAGGCTCAGGCCTGGAGCTCTGCTTGCTGTGCTGTGCTGATCTTGGGCCGCATCGTCTCTTCTCTTTCTGCACTGGGTTAGAGTAGATTTGACTTCTGTTTCTAACTGTGTTGTTTCAAGACCTATTGTCTGGTTTACTTTCTTGGGTTTGCTAAGTAGATGATAGTAAAAGTTTGAAGTAAGGTTTTTCCAGATAGTTTCAACATGAAAATATGGTAGAGTTCATCGCACAGCAGAGGAGTATTGGTACCATGCCGTTACGCTAAAGGCAAGTGACCTAGACAGATTAATGTTGAGTTAGTAGCAACCATGTTATATGTATTCCTATTTTTACTTAATCTGTGATAATATCCATTTTTCTGTCTTATAATTTAGACTCAGATCGATGGACAACTTTTCTTAATAAAGCACCTTTTGATTCTTCGTGAACAAATTGCTCCATTTCACACTGAATTCACCATTAAGGAAATTTCCCTGGACCTCAAGAAAACTAGAGGTACTTCCTTGCCCTGGCTGGCACAGTTGGGTGTGTTTGACCTGTCCAAGTGTGGCAGCACAGGTTTATAGGTTTATTTTATGTTCATCTGCAATTTTTGATTTTGCATGCTGTGCTTGCTGAGCATGTTGCTTGTTCATACTAAGCTGAGCTGACAATATCCTAGTTACATCTAACTTGCTGTGTTTTCTTTATGGAGAGAACTCGGTTTGAGCATTTCAACTTGCAGTGTGACTTCTCTGAGACTCTGCCACATATTACCATAACCAGTTAAAAAATGAAAGATCATTGTAATAACTACTTAAGAGTGTCAGCTAACCAGAATGATTTTAGACATTGAGTTGGGTTTGTCAGTTCATAGAAACTCAGGAGGCCAGCTGGGTAAAATCAGAAGAGTGAGTCAGGTTCTGTTCCTGGTCCATCATTTCCTGGTTCTTGTGATTTTAAACATGTGTTTTAGCTTCTGTACCCCACATGAAATGAGCAGAATCAACCCATCATGATGCTTTCACCAGATTATCAAGATCATTAAGAGTGAAAATGAATGAAAATATATATTAAAGTGTTTTTGTAAGCTTAAGGTGCTTAAATAAACTTAAGTTGTATTATTAAATCAGCTGGTTAAGTAATCACATTGATAGGGTCTTGAGTTGGTAATAGGCATTAAATCATCTTGAGATAGGTGCTTCATCCATACTAATGATTTGTTTCTGGCTGAATTAGCAAGTGATGATTTCTAAAAGATTAGTTATTTTTTAAGATGCTGATCTTGCGGAGAAGGAAATGGCAACCCACTCCCATAATCTTGCCTAGGAAATCCCATGGACAGAGGAGCCTTGTGGGCTACAGTCCATGAGGTGGCAAAGAGCTGGACATGATTGAATGACTGAACAACAGCAAAAAGTACCAAGTGTACAATCCTAACTAGCTAGCTGATCATTTAGAATCTGAGTGTGTCAAAGCCACAGAGAACCTGTCTGTTAGAGCTCATTCATTTAGTAACCTTTATCGAGTCCCATGTGTGTTTGTTAAAAATAAAATAAAATTGAAAGCCTTTGTATTAAAAAAAAAAATGCTGATCTTGAACAGTTAAAGGATATACCATCAATATCCATCTCCCTTACTTTTACAAATTTATCTAAACTTTATCTTAACCATTTCCAAGAGAATTAAGCTCTAATGCCTTAAGCCATCCATTTAAGAAATGAATGGATTTCTCCCTTGTGCACTGGAAGAATTGAGAAAATTCACAGCCATTCAGATTACTTTTTGTATTCCATGGTTTAGAGGGTCTTCAAATATAGGATTTCCAAGAGGAACAAGTTACTTTCCTAATGACTGCTTATAAACTAGTGGACTTGATATGACATTACTTGGAATCAGTGAGTCGTATTAAAACAGCTTATTCTTTTCCTTTTCCTAAAGCACTTTCCTGTTCACCATAGAGAATACCTTTTGGTTCTGGTGGAATCTGGATAGTAAGCCTGTATGTTATTCATCTGCATTGTAAATTTTTTTTTTATAACAGCAGCCAGATTTCCTGACTTTTGCCTTTATAGAATGCGTCATTTTTTTAGTTTTTTTCTTTTAGTTTCTTCTCATCAGAGGCTTCCATTACCCAACCATTCTGGTTGATTTCATCCTTTCCTTTCAGTGTGACATGTGGGAATAGCACCCTAACCTTGAGGAATGCCAGGCACTGACGGTCCTTATTTTATTCAGAGGATGAGGTGAAGCAGGACTGATCTATTTTCTTTCACATTTTTTCTAATTCATAACCTGTTGCTGCTTCGTTCTACTATAGATCCACTGAGGTGTGAGAAAATGAAGTATTCTAAAATTTTGGCAAATTTTGGTTTAAAATATGTTTTCCCTGCAACACAATGAAGGTTCTGTAATCCTGCTGCATGATCACCTAGAGTTTTTCAGGTTTCTTGTAGAAAGGACAGTGGAAATGAAGAGTCATTTACTAAAGCATACTGAATTCAGAATACTGAATCTGATAGGGGATTTTTTTTTCAGTTACATCAGTTCACAGTTGAGGCAGGGAGTACAGTGTGGTGTGTGTATGTACTTTTAAATGCGGGCTAGAAGCACTTCATGCTGTGCTTTCTGCAGCCTGGCAAGGCAAAGCAAAGTATTGGTCTTTTCTGACTATCACTGGATACTTGCTGTCTTTACTTTTAAGCCTCTAACCTCTCACGACTAACATTATATCTTATTGCATTTGAACATCAATGAGACCTGTTAGTACTTTGCACAGATTCTAGTTAGTCTGGAGGTTAAGGGGTAAATATGTCCTTTTGGTGTTTTTTTTTTTTTCTTTTTTTCTGGCTGACGTATTAATTTATTCTCTCTGCTTCGAATGAATAAATTTCTATGCCAGCCAGATCTTAAAAGAAGCTGGGTAAGTATATGAATCTTTTTTTTTTTTTTTTTAAAGAAAATCTTATTTAGCATCATTAAAGTAAAGCTGTGAAATTGTAAGGTGTTAATTATCATTCATCCTTTTTTCTTTGTTCCTAAAAATAAATAATTGTGGTCAACAGCCATTTTGCAGTTCTGAGTTCTAGAAGATAATTGTGCGTGAGCACTGTAGCCATCATGGGCACTAACCCCACCCACTCATGGAGGTGACTTGGAAATGAGAGCGCTCTGGCCCGGTGGTGATGGAGAACGAGTGTATGTTTACACCCTGAAATAGTTACGCGACTTCGCTGTTGAAACTGTACATGTTCACTGGATGAGTAATTTTGTTTCGCAGATGCAGCATTTAAAATCCTGAATCCTATGACTGTTCCAAGATTTTTTAGGCTGAATAGCAACAATGCCTTGATAGAGTTCTTGTTGGAGGTGAGAAGGAGTCTGTTTGCTTGGTGGTGGGAGAGAAACAACATTCTTTACATGTCTGGTAATTTTAGGCACATAAAAACAGGAGGAAATTGTCATCTTCTTTTTAAGGGTACTCCTGAGATAAGAGAACATTACCTTGACTCTAAAAAAGACGTAGACCGCCACCTGAAATCAGCCTGTGAGCAGTTTATTCAGCAGCAGACCAAGCTGTTCATAGAGCCGCTGGAGGAGTTCCTGACAAAGGTATAGACCTTGCTGCATATTTGGTAAAGTGATTTTGAATTCTTCCCTAGATTGCAATTTGAATTGCCTTCTTGTGAAATCCTTGGCAGAAGGAAATAGTAAACCGATGTCTTAACGATCGTGAGAAATCACCGTGTTTCGTCTTACGGAAGCTTTTTGGTTTGGACTTTTAGGTAGGCATGCAGGATTCTTCAGTTGTGAAAGAAAGTGTGCGTATTGCAAATCTAGCTCTAGCAGGCCCTGGTTAGCTCTCTTCTCCACAGTGTGGATGTCTGCATGTGGTCTGGGACTCTCGCTTAGATTAGGACCTTCGTGGCAGTAGTCACAGACCTGTGTATGAGGGTTTCCCATTGCCTAAACGAGTGATTTATTTTCCTCTTGCTTTACATGCTGTTCCTGTCTTTCATTTTGTATGGATAATTGAGAATTGAAGATTCTATATCATTGCATTGGTAATCACCACATGTATAGATTTATAATAATCTGTCTATCTCTCTGTCTCCCAGCTAAAATCCATGAACTGGCAAATGCCAGCAAAGAAAAAAAATCAGATCATAGCAGTTTTGACTTTCTGTTTTTCAATAATGGTTTTTAAAAAATCTAAGTTTTGTTGCTAAGGACTTACCTCGTAAAGATGCTTAAAAAGTCTTGAAATTAACCTTAATTTATTAATCTCTACTGTCTGTCCAGACTTGAATTTGAGGACATTAAAAGAAAAAAATAAAGACATGACAGCCTTTCCTCTCGTTTGCTTACCTAAGTCTTAAATGGGGAGACAGGGTGTATCTACGAAATGACCAGAGGCAGCTCAGGAAATTGTTCGTTGGTAACATGTTGCTGGCTCCTGTGATAAAGAGAAGATACTAGTTTCTTAAAATGAGAAATGATACCAAAAAAAAGCAAATATAGAAATGGTAAACTGTTTTTTTATGATTGGGGTATATTACTTGTTTGGTGGATTTTTGGTAAACTATTTTTTTATGATTGGGATATATTACTTGTTCGGTGGATTTTAGCCTGTTCGTCAAGAATTTGGAATGTGTGCATTTTTTTTTCCCCCTCACTACATAAATTTAAAAGGAGTGTGGTGTAAATGTTTTCTACTGGCTTTTGATTTTTTTAAAATGGTGCTAGTATTGATATTTTGTAAGTTACAAATAAGTCATCATAGTCTTTACTAAAACTGCCCTCATGGACAGACAACTCGTTTGTAGATTGTAGTATGTGTTTTGGGAGAGCATCCACATGAATACTTGTGGGAAATGCTAGAGATGAATATTGTACAGCAGCAGAGCGAATCTTCTGATGTGAGCAAGACGGTTATAATGAAATCTTGGCTTAATGGGTTCTTTTCCTAGAAAAACACAGTTTTCCCAGAAGTCAAAAGAATGAAAATTTACTGATGGCAGTTGTCCAAGTTGACCTGAGTATAAGTTTGGTATATTTAATATGTGCTAAGTCGCTTCAGTTGTGTCCGACTCTGTGCGACCCTATGGACTGTAGCCCGCCAGGCTCCTCTATCCATGGGATTCTCCAGGGAAGAATACTGGGGTGGGTTGCCGTGCCCTCCTCCAGGGGATCTTCGCGACCCAGGGATTGAACCCACGGCTGTTACATCTCCTGCGTTGACAGGCTGGTTCTTTACCATTAGTGCCACCTGGGAATCTGGTTTAACTTTGTGCGTTTTGGAAGATTCTGGACACTGAACATTCTTTAAAATTGAGACATTTAGGTAGAAAATATGTATCCAAGTCTGAATTGTAGCATGGTTCTGCCTGGACATGCCACACACTACAGCAGGGACCCCTGTGTAGCTGATCATTCAACTCCGTTTATACTCCTCTCACTGGGATGGGGGAGGCAAAGGTCTCCCTCACTCTGCCACCAGCTCAGTCTCTGTTGCCCTTCTTCAGTTCATTTGCAGTTGTCTCGTTTTTCCTTTTACAACCCTGCTCCCTCACTGCTCCTCACTGTTTAGTGAGACTCTTTAGTAGATACTTCAGCTTAGAGGACCCAGCATCCCTTCTACGCTATCTTATTCCAAATTGGAGAAGACTCTGATGCTGGTAAGATTGAGGACAGGAGGAGAAGGGGGTGACAGAGGATGAGATGGTTGGATGGCATCACTGACTCGGTGGACCTAAGACTGAGCACACTCCTGGAGGTGGTGAAGGACTGGGAAGCCTGGCGAGCTGCAGTCTATGGGGTCGCAAAGCGTCTATGGGCTCGCAAAGTGTCAGATGCGTTCAGACACGCCTGAACGACTGAAAAACAACAAATTCCAAATTTAAGTTTATTCCCTTGTCCTCTTGGCATAGAGTGGGTCAAAGGCGAAGATATATACACACATAGGCAACTCACATGCACTGTACACCCTGGAGTTCATACAGACACTTGCGATCATTTAAGACATTGTTTCTTAGAATTTGTGGACCAAACATTTTTCACGTTTCACCAAGTCAACATTACTAGTACTCTGACTAGCAGAGACAAAGTAAATGATTTTAAAACTTTAAAAGGATTTTCTTTGAAGGTAATTCTGCAGGTGCAGAATCTTATACCCCTTTTGTTATACTTGCCATTGTAAGGCAGTCAGTTCTTGTGCCTTGATAAATGACTGCAAGAAAAACAGTATTCATCCATGTAGAAAGGAAACTATTTCATCTTTCATCTGGCTGTGTGCTTGTAGGTCTCAGTATTTACTATTTGGATGTAAGCCTCATTAACAAAATGTCCTCAGCTTGTTTCTGAGTTTGGACTGATTTTTAAAACATATATGGATTTGCCATAAAACAAACTGTGAGAGTCTGTAGAAAACATTTTTAGGTTGTCAGAAGACTTCATTTTTTTGTACCTGAAGACTCCAGGTGTGATTCCGATCTCCTTCACCTGTTGTAAACTGGCTTTATTGTTTATGTAGCTCTTTGCTTGAGCTCTCTTTGTTGAGATGCTTTGTTTTCATTAATTCTCCTTACATCCCCTGTACCTAGAGTAGGTAAATCATCTTCATTTCAGACTGAGAAATTCAGCCTTAGCATTGTGACTCATTACACATGAGATGAACATTTCTACGGCGTTTTTAATCTATCTGGTGTAAACATCCTTCCTGATTTTGGGGGGGTCACAATTAATAAAATTTCATTTTATAAAATAATGAAATTTCTTGAGAATGATAAAGTTCTAGAAGAACTTTGCCTTGTTTCCTGCTCCTTGAAAGATAGCCTTTTCTCTCGGCATCATTTCAGTGGTCCTAGGGAGTGCAGTAACCCACTCCAGTGTTCTTGCCTGGAGAATCCTAGGGACGGGGGAGCCTCGTGGGCTGCCGTCCATGGGGTCGCACAGAGTTGGACACGACTGAAGTGACTTAGCAGCAGCAGCAGCGGGGAGTGCAGTGGGCTTCCCTGGAGGTCAGTCGATAGAGAATCTGCCTGCGATGTAGGAGACTGTCTGCAATTCAGAAGACCCGAGTTTGATCCCTGGGTCGGAAAGGTCCCTTGGAGAAGGAAATGACAACCCATTCCGGTATTCTTACCTGGGAAATCCCATGGATAGAGGATCCTAGTGGGCTACAGTCCATGGGGTCACAAAGAGTCAGACATGAGTGAGCAACTGAGCATGCACGCAGGGAGTGTAAAACTGTTTTCCAAGTTTTGAGGGGTAGAGGTTTATATGAAAATATTTGGGTCAGATATTTTCCAAAACTAAAACACCGTCCATACTTTTTTTATTGTTCTCGAATTTCATCGTATTGAATATTGCTTGAAGCTGATTCCTTAGTAGGGCTTGGGGTTAGTACAAGGACTCTGGTGGCTCAGATGATAAAAAATCTGCCTGCAATGCTGGAGACCCGGGTTTGATCCCTGGGTCAGGAAGATCCCCTCGGGAAGGGAAGGGCTTCCCACTCCAGTATTCTTGCCTGGAGAATTCCATGGGGTTGGAGAGTCAGACACGACTGAGCAGCTTTCACTATACTCTGTGTAGTGAGATATATATATATCACTATATATATCAGAACCAGAAGATCGAAAGTAGCAAAGTACTTTCTAATCACTTGCAGAAATGTTAGTTTATGTGACAAATATGAAGTGAAGATTTTGCTTTTGCAAAAAAACTGAATGAAAGTATTTTATAGGAAGTATAATTTCAAAGTTTATAGCTAAGCTAAAAAGTGTTTCCCGTGGTAGGACCAGTTTATGCTAAAAACTCATGTTAGCAGATTTTATTTCCTCTCAAGCAATTTGCTGAAGTATTGCAAGTTTACTCTTAATGTTCCCTCTTAAGTATTATTAATTTCCTCAGTAACAGTATAAATTAAATTTTTTTCTGACATAATGTTGTAATAGAATTTGATCTATAAATTTCATTTCTGTTTAAGGAGTTATAACCTAATGGGAAATCAAGATGGATATTATGTAAACATGAAGATGTGTACAGCAGTGTCATAATGAGACAGTGGGTCTGTCTTCATCCTGGGGGGTTTTAAAAAAGATAGGGCTATTTGCGGAACTTTGAGGAAAATGCTCCTTGAGGTTTCACTTAAAGACAAGTATTGGGTTGGCCAAAAAGTTCATTCAGGTTTTTCCGTAAGATGTTAATGGGAAAACCAAAACGAACTTTATGGCCAACCTAATTAATTATCTAGATAGTAAATAGAGGTGAATATACCAGTCTGTATTTGCTTTTAATATAAAAATAGTTCTGTGTAATATATGTCATTATGAAATTGGTTAAATTCTGGAACAGCCAGTGGACTAACAGGCAAGCATTACTATTAAAGTGTAACAGTTGGTTACAGAAAAATGTTCAGGACTTAGATTTAAGTGGAAAAAAACAGTTTTCAGAGCACTGTGTTCCTGCTTTTGTAAATGTAGACACATTAGTATGTTTCTGTTTACGTTGGGAAATATTGGGGATAATATACACTAAACATGAGCATGTTTTTCTTTTAGCATTGTCTAATCCCTAGACAATGACTCACTTTTAAAAGCAGCATTTCACAGTAAAAATAAAGCCATATAGAGGAATTGAGTGACAGTGGAAAGGGGTGATTTTATACACATGACAACATGAGCAAGGGCCTAGAAGTAGTTTTGGCAATGTGAACTCGGTAGAAACAGAGGGCTGGAGAGGCCTGGGTTAACATTATATCCTGTCTGTTATCCTGTCTGTGCTCATCCTCTCCCTGCATATTTATGTGGCCTTCTTCATGAGAAATCGAAAGAGCTGGTATTGAAGTCTTCCTAATGAGACTGTCTACTGAGGCCAAGGTCATGGCCTGGACCTGTGGCACCTAGCAGTCCCTTTCTATGAAGATGTTTTATGAGCTTCTGTCTTTCACACTCCCCAGCTCCACCTTAGCCCCACTGTAGTTTGGCATCTTAAGAACATTCTTACCCAAAATGCATGGTCTTGCTTCTCTGCACTGATGCTGAGCAATGAGGAGAGAAGTGACTAGAGGGTGGGCGTCCGTTTCCATACCTCTAACACTGGTTGGTCAAGTGTGCTTTTTGATGCTGTCTGAAAACCTTTTTTTTTTTTTTTAATAACATTCTCTCTACCTATAATGAAGAAAAGGACCCTGTAGATATATAAAGGGGATTTTGTCCAGCTCCTGTGACATTTTTCTGATAGCATAGGAAAATAATTTAAAGGTAACCTAACAGTCCACTTAAAGAGAGATCTGTTTTGTGTTGATGTTTCTCTCAGTCTTCATTCTTGGCTTCCTGAAATGTTTGAGGCAGAATGCCTCAGGACATTGGTGTGGTTTTCTTTTTGCAAAACAGTGGTATGCCTTGAAATCACGAAAGAAGTTTTACTTAAATATTTTATTGGTTGTAAAGGATGGGAAATGATTCATTTTCTCTTAGAGTTGTACGTTTGGTTATTATTATTTTCATAGGTTCGAATGGTGTCACATCTTTTGAGAGCAGTTCTAGTTTAATTTGTCATCAGTGAAATGAAACTTTTCCCCTTTTGTCTCCTTTACTAGGTTTCAGCATTAAAAACAATGGCCAGTCAGGGAGGACCTAAGTATACGCTGTCTCAGCAGCCTTGGGCACAACCAGGTATCCACATCTTACTATTTGGGATTTCTCTTTTAGGATGTCGGTTAATTTGCATTTATATAGTCATGCTCTGACAGCCAGGAGTTGGCTTCCTACTCCTGCTGTGGTTTAGGTTATTGCAAGATCCAGTTTGGAGTGGACAGGTCTTAATTGAGCCTACACTACTTGTATTTCAACAAGCATTCCATACATATACATACGCACACACCCAGTTAAAAATAAAATATGGCTTAGATGAGAATGCTTTGAGTGCGCTAGTTTTTGTATACTTGCTTTTCACTGTCTTAGAACTTGGATGAAAATACACTGTTTGATAGTATGAAATTGATGGACCGTATGCTACTGTTTCCAAGTATTATATGAAGAAATACTGCACATTATTACATCTTACACAAGTTACATTCTCTTTAATGTTTTAGAGTGTTTGAAAAACAATTGTAAAAGTTGTTTGGAAGTTGGCAGGCAATGTCATTGATTGGCAGAAATGCTTGAGATGTTTCCTGTCTTAACTCTTTCCTAAATGTAAATTTTTTTGTGCTAGAAGGTTTTTTCCCTTCTTTGGCATTAGATATTAGACACTGAAAATCAAGACTAGTTTTGTGGGTTATTTTTAGTCCATTTTGTGACAGTTTAAGTTGGCGTTCAACCAGAATAAGTCACTTTGTTAGATTATATATTTCTGGCCATTCCTTGGCTCATGTTGTGATAGAGATCCTTTGAATGAGAAGGGCACGATGGCGAAGCAGTCTGTTTTAATTACAGGTAAGCCGTGTGCAAGTTGGTAGGAAGCGATTTGCTTATAGTGAGAAAGCCAAAGGATGATTCCGTCTTAGCAGCCGTAAAAGATTGACTGTCTATAGGCACTTAAACTGGAATCAGGTTTTTAACACGACTGGCTTTCCATAGTGAAAGAATGTATGTCTTTCAGGTACTTACTTCTTTTGGGAAAAAGAACTGAGGCCATTCTGGAATTTTTAGTTATTCTTGTTAGTGCCTCAGGTTAGTCTGAAGTTGAAGTAGAACAGAGAAGAGTGAGAGTGGCTCTGTCTCTTAGGGAGATTTGCGAAGCGTAGAGAACCATCACTTGCATTTGAACGGAAGGCAGGATTTTATGCCAGAAATGTGTCATGGGAGCTTTTATAGGTTTGCATTGATTTGTTTTATTTTGTAAATAAACTTTGTGACACGCTTTAGTCCTTTTGTTTACTGTGGTAGAGACAGTGAATGGTGTACTAGATTTATTATTTTAAACCTTGTGTTGTATATGAGATTGAAATCTTTGCCATCTTATGAAAGGACAGAGAACATCCTTCACGTAGTAGTACATTCTGTCAAGAGACAGAAAACCAGTCTTTTACAGACAATACTGGAAATTCTAACTATAGTCAGCCTGGTGGCAACCGCTTGTTCTGACCCCTCAGGCTCAGCAGCAGGCTTGTCAGTCTGTAACTCAGCACCAGTTCTAGAAGGAATTCTGATTGTCTTCGGATTAACTGGGCTTTTGGCTCAAGGTTTCAGTTACTTGCAGAGCTTATTTAGAAATAGGAGCAGATTTTATTTTGAATGTTAATGTAGGTGAAACTCTTGGGTGCAATAAATTTTTCTTCAAATAGGTAGAAACCCGCAAATTGGCATAGGCATAGTTAGTACAGCTAAGCCTAGGGGCTTGATGTATAATTAATGAATTTCCTTTCTGCTCTGAAAAGATTCTCTTTTGCTCAAAGTAGGGGCTGTCATTTTCTCAAGTGGAACCCTAATAGGAGTCTCAGTGTTGAGCGTGCGGTGCTCTTAGGTAGCACCACCGTCGTCACTAGTAACGCAGGAGTAGATGAGAGGAAAAGGAAGCCCGCAGGAGGGCTAGATGGGATCAGGCTTACTGCTTCTGTCATCTAGTCGCTTTGTTTCTTCCTATGTGAGGAGATGCTGGCGAATGTTAGCAGTGATACTTCAGTTCACCTAGTTGTATCTTCCGCCCCCTTTGGCCACAGGGAGCTGTGGAGTTGCTATCTCTTGATCTGTAACAGGAGAAACCCATACTGAAATGTCAAAGATTTTTGAGCCTTTGGGGAGGGAGCACCAAGAGCAGTCTAGGAACTTGCCGTGGACCCTGGAACCCAGGGTTAATGTGGTGCATGCAGACTTGATCACATTCTTGGGGTCAGTTCATGATGAACTCATGAGATTGAGCTATAACTACGATGCCAGTTTGTTATTTCACTCTGGGAGATATACCTTCTTAAGAATTAGGGTACTTTATTTACTGAGCTCCACATATAACTGTAGTTGTCCAGGCCTCTGAAAACTGACCAGTGACCCCTCAAGTGTGTTAGTGATGAGAGGGCCAGAGCCTATGGAATTCACTGTCTTAAAGGAGTTTTCATCTGCTCATGAAAAACATGCAGTCCTTGGATTGTTGGTTCGTTCTTCTTGTGGGCACGGGCACTTTCTTGCCCTGTTCATCTATGACCCTCCTCAACTGAAAAAACTTTTAACGTGGTATGAAAGTGGAAATGTGGAGGAGTGAAAAATGAGAAGTAATTCTGTTCTCCACCTCCAAGCTAGTTCTGTCAAAGGTAACCACTATTCACAGCTGCTTCCTGGACATGTGTATGCTAGCACAAACATGTTATACAAATAAGATTTTACTATTGTTACTTGAAAAACCTGGGCCAACCACTTTTTAGGTAACAAGTTTTAGCTCGACACTCACCAAGTTTCCCTTTTGGTAAGTGTTGAGCTGAAAGACACAAAAAAAGGCAAAGATCAGGAGAAGGAAGGAGGTATTACTTGCAGCAAGAAAGAACACCAGGGATCTTTCCCAGAGCAGCATCTCCCCAGACAGCAAAATTGGGGAAGTTTTAAGCCAAGGGTACACGTATTCATGAAGGGGCTTGAGCAGAGGGGCTTCAACCTTGAACTGGGGCAGTGGTCTCCAGAATCTAAGCTTTGATTGATTGAAGTCATGAGGGTCAGCAGCATCATCCAGCCTCCGCCTGGTTGTGTGCCTTACTTCCTGCAGAACTCACAGACCAGTATCAGATTGTTCTCTGTATCCCTTGAGGACAAAGCTAGTGTTTTCTCACTGAACGTTGTGTTTTGACTGCTCTTCCTTTGTTCCTGCATTTCCTCACTTCCCTTAACATCATCAATTAATGAGACCTCTTCAGGGATAAGCATTGTGGCTGGGTTTAGATCACAAAATGACTTAGGACAAAATGGCTTCCCTTATGTCAAGAAAACCATGCTTGGTTCTCTTTCTCCAGCGACCTCCTACCCAATCTGCTTACAAAATATACCCTCCCTGCCCCTTTTTAAAAAAACACTTACTCTGTACCTTAGAGCCCCTTCTATATCAGCATATCTAACTCTACCCATTTTAAGTAATGGACACATATATCACTAGAGCACAATTTCTTTAATAATTCTATTAATATTTAAATTACTTTTAGTTTTTCCTTTCACTCTTTAATAAACACACATATCTTGGTAGTATTTTGTGAGCATGTCTATAAGGTAAATTTTCAGCAGTACGAACATTAAATATTATAGAGTATGTGTATTTTCAGTTTTGCTAGACATTGCCCAGTATCCCTTCCAAGAAGTTGAACCAGTTCATACTGTACTCCCATCAACAGTGGATGAAGGGGAATTCCCTGGTGGTCCAGTAGTTAAAATGGGCTTCCCAGGTGGCTCAGTGGTAAAGAACCCGCCTACCAACGCAAGAGACACAGGTTTGATCCTGGGTTGGGAAGATCAACCCACTCCAGTGTTCTTGCCTAGAGAATCCCATGGACAGGGGCACCTGGTGGGCTACATAGGGTCGCAGAGAGTTGGACATGACTTAGCAACTAAAACAGCAGACAACCAGTAGTTAGGTCTCCACAGGCAGTGCCACATGGCATGGCTAAAAATAATAGTGCCTGGAGGGGGCTGCTTCCCCACACCTCTGTCAGGTGTGCATATGCACAATCTTAGTGATTGTGACTAATCTGCAATATTTCAGTTGTTTTAATAGGCATTTCCTTAATTATGAGTGAGGTCGACCATCTTTGACACAATCAGTCTTTTCCTTTCTAGCTTTCTAGGTAATTTTCTCTTTTAAATACTTAATACAGATTACTGCTGTTCTTTTCCATTTGTACTTCTTCTGAGACACTACATCTGGGCTGCTAATTATTTCAGTTAACATTTTCTGGAATTCTATTCCTTTTCTGGTAATATAAGAACATAACAGATGGATTTTTAGTTCCCATGAAATACGTGTGGGCATTTTCTGAATGATCTCATAAGACAGAAAGCATCTCTTACTGTGAGTCAGTAAGAGTCACAGTGAATAAGTTCATTCATTATGAAGTAATTCTTTCTAGTGTTTCTCTGCAAATGACTTCCAATTTTACCTTACCTCTTATCTCCAAATTCCAAAGGCACCGTACTACCGTCCCTATGAATGTCCTGAGCCATGCTGGGGGAATTCTTTTCTGTTTAGCTTTTGTGGTTAGAATTTTATATATCTAAACTTAATGAATGTTTATGGGCTTGTGATTAAACTTGATAAATAAACAAAAGTGAAAAAAATTCTTTGAGGAAATAGTCGTCTTTTGCTGTTTTTCTCTCCTTTTATTCTCCTCTGAATTAAAATGGAAGTACTTCTTCTGTTTTTATTTGTGATACTAAGGAGGCTAATTTCTTTCCAGCAAAGGTCAGTGACCTTGTTGCAAGTGCCTACAAGACAATAAAAGCAAAGCTGCCCCTGACATTGAGAAGTATGTCTTTGTACCTATCCAACAAGGATACTGAGTTCATCCTGTTTAAACCAGTCAGGGTAAGTTTCATGATGATGTGTTTGAATGTTGGCTGGTCTCTCCAAGTATTCTTGCTTCTTCTGGCATTTTCCTCTTCCTGTGAACATTTGGAAATGTTGGTCTACTATTCTAGTGCAGTCGATTAAGAAAAGCACTGGGATTCTTGAAAGACTTAACAAAGCTTGCATCTGTCTGATTCTGCCCCCTCTCCCCCTCCTAGCCCTCATTTTGTCTTAATTTTTTATGGTTACCTGTGGCACAAAGGTGATTTCTGCCAAAAAGTAGAAATTAGTAAATGAGTAATCAGACCTCTGTGTGAGATGTGGCCCAGCACTTGAGAGAACAGCATCTCAGGAACTATGCCCCATTTTACTGGTGAGTAGAGAAGATAAATGGCAACCCACTCCAGTACTCTTGCCTAGAGAACTCATGGACAGAGGAGCCTGGTGGACTGCTGTCCATGGGGTCGCACAGAGTCGGACACCACTGAAGCGACTTCACGTGCATGCATGCATTGGAGAAGGAAATGGCAACCCACTCCAGTGTTCTTGCCTGGAGAATCCCAGAGACAGAGGAGCCTGGTGGGCTGCCATCTGTGGGGTCGCACAGAGTTGGACACGACTGAAGCGATATAGCAGTAGCAGCAGCAGCAGTGAAAATATATGGCTTGCAGCGACCCCCAAGGGATTAAACACCAGAGCAAATTTAGTACTCACTGCTTCCAGCTCTGTGTTGAGCTCACATCTTTACTCAAGGCATTGGTTGATTTTTAAAGTACAATTTATGTGTCTGGGAACTTCATTATCTTTTGTGGAAGAAATTGCTGCTGAAGACTCTTATTATTCTCTGGAGGGGACAAGGCTGGCAAGAGTTCAGTTTTGTCCAGGAAATCCTATCTGGTAAGTCTTATTAGTTAGGTTGTGCTGGCATGTGAAATATTAAGGACCAGTTACATGTCTTTGGTAATCCCCGGGAAGATACGTCTCCTCCGCTTGTTTTGGCAAATAGTAGTATTTAACATCCTTGGTTCTTCATGTTTAAGGAGGCTGAACCTGTTTTCAGTGACTCATGTAATACGATTGCCTTTTCTTCTTTCTAAGAATAATATTCAGCAAGTCTTCCAGAAGTTCCACGTCTTGTTAAAGGAAGAGTTTAGCCCTGAAGATGTTCAAATCATTGCTTGTCCTTCAATGGAACAGGTAAGTAATCTGTGTTACTTTTATAACCTTTTAGTTATCTTACTTGAGTAGATAGTATCTTTTGAGTTACCATATTTTGTTGTAATTTTTAAAATTGTACATTATTCTGATGAGCATTGCCAAACGTGCTCTCTCACGTTTGGCAGTGGTGTTCAGATTTTCAGTTGCTCCTTTTTTTTTTTTTTTTTGGCCACACTTTTGTGGCACGTGGGGTCTTAGTTCCCCAACCAGGGATCAAACCTGGCCCCTTGCCGTGGAAGCATGTAGCCTTAACCACTGGACCGCCAGGGAAGTCCCCTCAGTTGCTTTTTAATGCTTTCTGATAATTGAAAGTTGCTCTGTTTAAGATAAACTCTTTGTGGAAGACTCAAACAGTGGTATTTAGGTTGCTACCTAGTTTTGTTTGCAGTATGTATGATAAGAGGCCCATGTTTCAAAGATGTCAGAAAGAGGTCCTCTTTTTCTCTTCTTCCTAAATTAAAAACCCTGAAGAGAGAGCTGAGCCTGTGTTTACTGCCATCACGCATTCCGTTCTGTCAGCAAACTTTCACTGAGTGGAAGTAGACTGGCGCCACGGCGGGTATTTTGTTCATGGTTTTAAGAATCGCTGAGGAGTTTAGTATATGGTAAGGACTAGAGAGGAGAGCAGCAAGGTTGCTGAGCGTCTGATTGGTTTGCGTTGAACCTGCAGGGGGAGAGACTGGAGGCAGTGAGTGTGGTCAGTCTTTGAGGAGTTTTACTGTGCGGAGAGAGAAGAGACGGGGTGGTAACTGGAGGAGAAGGGGGGTCATTTTTAAATTGAGGTATAAGTCGTATACCATAAAATCCATCTTTTTAATTCGGAGTAATAGATGACCAGTGCAAGTTCGATGCATGAAACAGGACTCTCAAAGCCAGGGCTCTGGGACCACCCAGAGGGATGGGGTGGGGAGGGAGGTGGGAGGGGGTTTCAGGATGGGGGGACACATGTGTACCCATGGGGGATTCATGTCAGTGAATGGCAAAAACCACCACAATATTGTAATTAGCCTCCAATTATAAGAAGTTCTTTTAGAAAAAGGAAAGGACAGTTATACTTGCCAGTAGGTCTCATAAATGTGCATTGTGCATACTTAATAGTAAATAAAATGCCAAAAAAAAACACAAAACCCAAAAAACCCTTGTGTTTAGAAGGACGCACTGCCAGGCTCAGTCAGCCACAGGTCTCTCCAGGGCCGGGGTGGCAGACCTGCAGAGCTCAGGCTGCGTCCCTGCCAGTGACAGTGGCGACTTCTCTGGTTTCCCCGGGCTGGCTCTGTGTCACGCCCTTCTTTACAGAGGAGGCAGGGGGCTCCCGAATCTGCCAGGCCTGTTCTTGTGCAATGAAGAATCATTTAAAGAATTCCTAGCATGCAACTCTCTGCACAGCACACTCTGCATACAGAAAGATGAAGTTGGTTATTTACAGGGGTCCCCAACCTTTGGGATCTAATGCCCGATGATCTGAGGTGGAAGTGATGTAATAATAACACAAATAAAGTGCACAATAAATATAATTCAAGTGAATCATCCCCAAACTGTCCCCACCTGCAGTCCATGAGAAAATTGCCTTCCATGAAATTGGTCCCTGGTGCCAAGCAGTTTGGGGACCTCAGAGCTATTTCTGTTTTTTGTCAGTATTGGTGTCTAGTTTTTTTTCTGTCTTCCTCATCGGATTCTGAATGAGTTAAAGGTCCAGGTTCGGCCGTACCTCCTCACAGGACACCACGATGTGTGGTGCCCCAGGGGCTGCTTCGGGAGTCAGACCATCACGGGTCCAGGTTCTACTTTACAGCCAGGTTTATTGGTCTCTTAAAAATTTTAGACTTGCCCTGTTGTTCTGGTTGTGAGAATCTGAACACCTTTTCTTGAGCACGGTATTGCACAGTGGAACTAACACGGCCTTTCTCTTTGCTTTTCAGCTGAACCTCCTACTGTCCGTTTCTAAATAACTTGGCCTATTGGGCTGTGCGTATAGATGGCCGGCTGGCAGGAACGGGCTGCCGGGTCCGGAGGCTGCAGGACACCAGGGAATTGGACGAGGGACGTCCCCAGAACCACACGGCCGCCACTCAGGGCTCATCACAGAATGAAATGGAAGCAAAGTGTGCAATGATTTGTGTTTCCCTTTTAAAAACATCAAAATGCCAAAGATAAGCTATATAGTCTATGAGCGCTGATAGCTGCCTCACTTAAATGGTCGCAAGCAGTGTAAGTTTTTAAGAGGAAAAACTTATGGAGGGCACACAGGGAAATGGTTCTTAAGAAAAATGCAGTGAAAATAGGTTACAATAAATACCACAAAGAGCTTTACGGAAATACAGCTAATTAGGGAACTTCCAAGAGTAAGGTTTGTTAGAGCAAGAAACACTGCAGTCCTTTTAACCACTGAGCATTCCACAGTGACTTTTTTTGTTTTTTTTTTTACTTCCAGAAATGTTATTTCTACACTCTATTTATAAAATTTCTCCTCTCACTTTGAAGTTTAGTTTGGAGTAGATTGGCTGCTCCTGGGGATTCAAGGTGTTCTCTTTCTGCGTGTTTGATGTGGGGTAGTTTCAAGATGCAAGGGCCTTGTGTAAGGTCCCGGAATCTGTACTCTGTGAATGGCTTAGGTACAGAGCATTCAAAGGCAGGCCGGGGCTGCAGCCTCCTCGTGGTGGATACGTGCGTGTCTTTAATGAGAATCTTCACGGTACAATAGGCAGTGTTTGTGAGGGGGAGGTACCAATTAGGGCGTCTTCAGGCTGGCACACTGAGGAGGCCAGGAAGCCTGATGAATAGCAGGTCGCATGCATGATGCTTAGGGTTACCAGCTTTGTGCACATTGCCTTCCATTTCCGCAGTTCTTTGAAAAGCGAGCACTTTTCTGTCCGGAACATTCACAGCGGCTGTGCCGCGGGCCGGCCTTGTGGATCGGCAGCCTGCGACAGCAGAATACAGTTTACTCACAAGCTGGTGAAGACCGCCCATGCCTTGAAATGGACTGCCTGATATCAGGGGTCATCAAATTAATCACGCACATCTCTTGAGTTTTCCTACAAATACCTGTTTGCTGATTGAATTGGTTTTGCCTCTGATGTTACAGTAAATGTCACCTGCTTTTTGGTTCACAATGAATTTTGAATTACTGAGACACTAGTTTTGAGATAGAACGCTAACAAGGGCTCTGGAACGTAGCCAGCAGACCTCACTTTGTGAGACTAGTATTTTTCATCCACTTCAAGTAGACTCCCGCCACGTGTGGATAGTTTACATAACCCTGATGTCTGTCATTTTAAAAGGTCACTTGCTTTTCACCTCAGTGTAACTTGGTGATGGATGTTGCTTGATAGACCTTAATACTCTGTATATTTTGGGAAGGTAGAAGGTAAAGAGGGGCCATATTCATTCTTTGATAGGAAATGAATGAATTAGGAAGATTCTACTCACTTCTACTTACTATTTTAAATATGTGTTTAATGAAATAAACTGTAAAATACCCAGTTTTGTATATTATATGTACATTTGATTTTTAAATAGCCTTTCCAAAGAAATGAGGGCATGATTATTGTACAGTACTATGATTTCATTTGATGTACAGAGCAGAGTATGTTCTTAAGGATAAAAATATTTGATGGCACTCATTCTTGTGCTTTGAATCTTTTATTTCTGAAACACTCAAACACCTTACCGAGTAGGTAATAGTGATCCAACCTGTTTGCTAAATGACTGTTTGTTTAAATCTGTACAGTTTAAAGTGTTCACTTATACAGAGTGTACATACTTTCAAATAATTAATTTAAAATGCTTTATATTATTTGGCTAGAAATTGCTGTTTTTAATAAATGTGAATTTTTTCAGAAATAAAGATTTTTGCTTCCTACTTTGTCCTCATGAGTCTGTGTGTGGATCCTTTTAAAAGAATTTTTTTAACTAAGATTTTTATTGTTGATTCACACGTGGTTGTAGAAGTCATATAGACTGAGCTTGGGTACCTGGACTGGATTTCTCCCAACGGTCCATCTTGAGGAACGGCAACACGGATCACAAGCAGAGTATTGACAGTGGTCCTCTCCACCGGCGTTACTCCCATTTCCCCCATTTTACTGGTATTGTGTGGGTTCTTTTGGCAAGATGATTATTGTGGAAAGACATTTTTGAAACATTTAATGCCTCATTAGTTGAAAGATAATTTTTCTTCATTTGCAAAACTGCCAATTTCCAGAGTACCATCAGCACATATAGTTGTGCTGAACTTTAGCATTATTAAAGTCACAATAAAAACAAGTATTGTATTTTTACAACCCTGTATCTAAATTCTTCTCTGCTGTTAACAAGGAACAAAGAGTAGTCGGCCTTAGTTTTTAAAAAGAGGCCATTTGTCAAAGGAACCTGCGGATATTGGTGGAGGGAAGGCTGCTTCCCAGAAAACAGGAGCTTCATTGCTTCCTTTCAGGAGCTCTTCTTCTGGTGGTGGTGTTTTCACCAGCTTGTCTGTCTGCTCCTCCTCAGGCCCCTGGAACGGAGGCAGCTGCTGGACGCTTGGTAAACGGGCATCCATTACATAGTCATCCAATAAATACATATTTGGGATTTTAAAAAACTCCCAGTTATCAAAATATGTTCACTATTAGACATTTCTACAGTGTTTGAATTTTAACATAAAATGTGAAAGTTTTGTAAATGACACTTGAAAGGTAAACTGCTGTTAAATGTTTGCATATTGGTTCCAGATTTTTTCTATGTATATTTAACTAATTTTTCTTATAATATTGGGCTCTTTTACACTCTTTCAATCAGGTGAGCTTTCCTTTTTTATTTTGGTTGTGCTGTGTAGCTTGCAGAATCTTAGTTCCCTGACCAAGGATTGAACCTGGGCCCTGGCAGTGAAAGCACGTAACAGCTGAACCGCCAGGGAATTCCAGTCAGGTAAGTTTTAACCATCAGTTATGAGTGGTGTTTGTTATTGTTCATTCACTGACTCATGTCCAACTCTTTGCAACCCCAGGAACTGCAGCACGCCAGGCTTCTCTGTCCACCATCTCCCGGAGCTTGCTCAAACTCATGTTCGTTGAGTCAGTGATGCCATCCAACCATCTCATCCTCTGTCGTCCCCTTCTCCTCCTGCCCTCAGTGTTTACAGATAGGCATAGTCTCATCTCAGTGTTTACAGATAAGATCCCTGGGTTGGGAAGATTCTCTGGAGAAGGGAAAGGCTACCCACTCCAGTATTCTGGCCTGGAGAATTCCATGGACTCTATAGTCCATGGGGTCAGGTCGGAAAGAGTCAGACATGACTGGGCGACTTTCACGTTCATTTGCTGAACTATTTGAAAGTAAGTTGCAGGCATCATGACGTTTTACTCCTAAATACTTAAGCATCCATCTCCAAACAGTAGGCACAGTCTCCTACATAACCCTAATACCAATATCACACTTAAAAAAATCAGTAGTATCTACTATGTAGTCCGTATTTCACTTCCCTCAATTGTTACCCAAAATGTTTCATAGCTTTTTCTTACCCAAGTGCTTCCATGTTACTTGGTTGTTACATCTCCAGTCTCTTTTAATGTAGAAATACTTAAGGTTTCTGTCTGCTTGTTTTCATGGCATTGGCATTGACTTTTTTTTTTTTAATAAATATATCTCAAGAGTTGGATACGACTTAGTGACTCCACCACCACCAGGTTGGTTATAGAATGGACCAGAGTCTGGATGGCCCTGTGTTTCCTCATTGCTTAATTCAGAATACCCAACCGTTGCAGAATACATTCTTCTCAAGTATGTGGGACATTTGCCAAGACAGAAGTGCTGGGGCATAAAACAACAAAACAGAAAACCCAAACACAATCTACAACAGTAGTTCTCAATAAGATGACCCCTGCCCCTGCCACCAAGAACACATTAGGCAACATCTAAAGACGTTTTTGGTTGTCATGACTGGTGTGTACGTGTGCACAGGGGTAGAGGTTTTATTGGTTTCTATTAATAGCTGGAGAAGCAACTAGAATGGCCAAATATTTTATAATGCATAGGCCAGCCTCCTACAACACAGTTATCCAGTTCAAAATGTGGAGAGCGGTGGAGTTGCAGAACCCTGTGGCAGACACAGCAACCCCCAGTCTCCAGCACTTGGCTGTTCCCTCGCCTGTTTTCATACCAGCAAATGGTGTCTTGCTAGTTTGGCTATTGTCTGTCTTGCGCACAGCAGGTTGTAAGCTGGTCTGTTGTGTTGACAGCTGTGTACCTGGTGCCTAGACCAGAACCTGCAGTAGATGCTAAGTACCGGTTGAAAGAATCCCCGTGGACCCAAGGCACATAGCCTTCCCTTCCCCGTCCCATTCCTACCCAGTCCTGCCTCTACCCCTCCTTCCTCCCTCCTTTATTCCCTCCCCTCTATTTACAAGGCCATTGCTCTGAGTCAAGACCCTCATTTTCAATATTCCTTGCTGGGAATAGTGAGGTATTTTTACTACAAGAACCTAGGCTTACTAATGTTCTCTTTTCCCTTTGCGTACAACTCCTGATGGCACGCAGGCTGTTCAGACCCCTGTGCATCTGTGTCCAGCCCCATCTCCTTACTGCTCATGCCCTGTACCCATCAGGGTCCTGGAGTGTAAGCATCAGAAGGCATCATGTCTAACGAGCAGGAAAGGGCTCTATTGGAAGGAAACGCGGGTATGGGGGACAGACCAGACGCCGGAGGACCTGAGGAATGAGAAGAGGAAGCTTTATAGGTACAGAGGTTTTGTCGTTTCCAAAGCAGGACGTGTTGGTCCACTGCCTTGGCAGTGTCCTGGCCTTGGCCTGACTGCAGCTGCTTCCATCTTGGCCAAGCTGATTGTGTGTTTGTGTGTGTGTGATCTTGGCCAAGCTGACTGTGTGTGTATGTGTGTGATCTTGGCCAAGCTGACTCTGTGTGTGTGTGTGTGTGTGTGTCTGTGTGTGTGTGGTCTTGGCCAAGCTGACTGTGTGTATGTGTGTGATCTTGGCCAAGCTGACTGTGTGTGTGAGATCTTGGCCAAGCTGACTGACTGTGTGTGTGTGTGTGTGTGTGTGTGAGTGATTCTCCGTGCTTCATTAATGCTGCAGCAGGGAGAAGGAAGATCCTCTGTCAGTATCCATGGAGTGCCTCTCAGTTCCAAATCCACCCCCTTTTGGCCCTGCTTTGAGATTCTGGAGCTGGGCCCAGAGAACATTTCTCCACCGCCAGCTGGTGCAGAGTGAGGCTCTGTAGTGTGCTGATGCTGTGCCGCAGGCACAGGGGAAAGGGGTCTCTCCTTCACCGCCCTGGCAGTGGTGTGGGGTGGGGCTGGGGGGAGGACAGGTGCTCTCTGGTGAGTTCTCCTGCTATCCAAGCAGCAAGTGTCTGTGAACCAACTCGTTGTTGCAGATGTAGTTGGCTAAGACACTGTAAAGAGGCGGGTCCCTCACCCAGCATAACTGGTGTCTTATAAAAAGGGGAAATTAAACAAACATTTACTTGGCCATGTCGGCTCTGAGTTGCAGCCCGCAGGCTCTCTGGTTGTGGCTCACAGGCTTATTAGTTGCTCCTTGGCATGTGGGATCTTAGTTCCCAGACCAGGGGTCGAACCTACATCCTGTGTGTTGCAAGGCCGATTCTTAACCAGTGGACCCCCAGGGACGTCCGTGGAAAGGGGGCATTTGATCCAGAGGTGCGCACACAGGGAGAACGCCATATGAACGCCAGAGACAAAGGAACTCCTAGGAGCTGGGAGATGGACCTGGGCCACATTCTTTCCACACCCTTGATCTTGGACTTCCGGCTTCCAGAACTGAGCCGATCAGTTTCTGCTGTGTAAGCCACCCAGCGTGTGGTCCTTTGTTACAGCAGCTCTAGCAAGCTAACACAGAGGGTGGGGGCTGGGTTTTTCTAGTTCCCGGTCACCCGGCTGCTTTCACTACATCCTTCATCTGTGAGGGGACTCACTCCTCCTTATGAAGTAGTCCCTGGCTGCTGGGTTATTCTGTCTGGTCCATGATAACACTCACACAGAGCAACAGCTGCAAGCAAAGTTGGAAATGCAAAAACTCTCTGTGAAATATCGCATCTAAGTAAGTGCTGGCAACGAGATATTTTAATGGCTAAATATTTAATATTTATTATACATTTATTTGGCTGTTCTGGGTCTTAGTTGCAGCATGTTTGACCCAGTTCCCAGACCAGGGACTGAACCCAGGACCCCCAGCATTGGGAGTTGGAGTTCTAGCCACTGGACCACCCAGGGACGTCCCTAAAGATTCTGAAGAAGTATTTGTCTGTTGGGCTGTGCTGGGTCTCAGTTGTGGCACACAGGATCTTTAGTAGCAGCATGCAGGATCTTGTTCTCTGACCACAGATAGAACCTGGGACCCCTGCATCGGGAGTGCGAAGTCTTAGCCACTGGACCACCAGAGAAGTCAGAATATTTTAAAACAGGGAGCTGACCAAACCCAATGCCTCTTCAAGGCCACCTGTTGACAATCTCTGCATTAATGGGGTGAGTCACGCTTTTAGGCTTCTTGGAAGGAGCAGGACCAGGGGAGGCCCTGGCTGATGATCCTAAGCGCTCACAGCTGGGAAGCCCCGCTCCGAACGCTTCCCCAACACCATCTGTTCTCATCCTCCAGCTGCGAGCTCTGTTCTGTGGTTGCCCTCCTGTTACAGAGGAGGGAATGGAGTCCCAGAGGGGCTCCCTGCCTTGGCCTAGGTTGCACAGCCGGCATGTGGTGGTGCCAAGACCCCCACCTGGACCATTGGCTTCCAAGGCACATGTGGGAGAAACGTCGGGGCTTTGAGACGTGGGCAGGCTTGGAGGGTTTATTTGCTGCTGAGACTCGACCCTGGAGCTTCTGTCTCCAGCGCCTGGTAAGAGAAAGGGCCCCTGCCCACACCCAGCAAAGGTGTAAACCAACAAGCTCTGGAAATGTGGAGGTTGGCCCGTGACGCTTCGCTCCCCATAGCGGTCACTGGCAGCGCTCGTGGCTCACCGTCTGGCAGCAGAGTAACTGTAGTACTAGCTGGTGATGCCACGTGCCAATAAGATGTGAGAATCAGAGGGAAAGTGACCGGTAGGGCCCGCTGCTACCAGCCTGACCACCCCGGCCCCACCCCAGGAGCACTGTTGTCTGGGTTTGGAGTGAGGATGGGACTTCGGTGAAGATTTGGAGGCAGGAGAGACCAGCTGCAAAAGTAGGGTTTGTGTGTCTGTTCACAGCAGGGATTGGCTAGTTGCTCGGCTGAGCCAGGAAGAAGGGGTTTCCCACACGCTTTTGGTTCAGGCTGCAGTTGGGGTCATTCTGGAAAGTCTGCAGTGTCTCGGATGTAGGAAAGGCATGCTGTACAGGACCACCCAGCTCCTGAACCCCCCTTTTCTAGAAACTACTGCCCCTCCCCATGCTTGACATCAACTAGGAGCTATGGTTACCAGACATAACCCCACCCGCCCTACCACACTGGATTGAACCTTGAGTGACCTAATCGAGCCAGGCCAATCGGAGACCACTGGTCTTTGAGAAAGATCAGGAGACAAAGCCACACTAACTGAGATGCCTAGAAAGCACGCCTTTGGAATAAGACGGGTGTCGCTGAGCTGAGAATGCCAGTCCTGGCTCTGGAGGCCTCCCACACACCGGTCCTTTCTGGACTGGAGACCCACTGCACCTTCCACCCAGATCGCACGTTTCCCATTTTGCTTTACCTACTCGAGTTGGTGACTGTCACCAGTGCCCAAAAGGGGCCCAGAGATTGAAGAGGCTTTGACTGTGGGTCCTTTCGGGCTTCCCCGCCCCGAGCTGGGGGACTGGCTGCAGGCTGGTGCTGCTTTACTGAGCGAGTGTCCCTCTGCCTTGGCAGGGGCAGAAGAGGGGGTATTTGTGAGGCTACTGTTTCTAGACCCATTTTACAGGTGAGGAAACTGAGGCAGGAAACTACATGCCCAAGGTCACACAGTCAACAACGGCTTTGAGATAGTCTGTGTCCTGACTCAACTCAAGGACTAGAAAGAACTTCTGCATTCAAATGACCAGAAGAAGCCAGCGGGACATGGGTTGACATGTATTCTCTGAAACAATTTGCCTCTGGTACCCTCAGGGCACATGCTTACGTCTTCTGTGCCCAGCCACAGACGCTGTCAGCCCTGTCTCTGCCCCCCTCCACCCCCCCAGAACTCAGCCCCACCAAACCAAGGAGCTGTGATAGGTACCAAATTACAAGCCAGCTCTCAAAGCCTAGGGCTTTGGGGGTTTCCTTGGGGCATCTGACAACTCCACCTCCCCCAGACATTTAGCACCTGCCGAAGCCCCTCTGGGACAACTGGGCAATGGCCTGAGCTTGGTGGGATCGAGCCCCTGCTCGGAACTGTGCCGCCTTGTTGGCAAGATCTTGACGCACCATGTGAAGCTTTCCAAGTCGGGGATGGTCAGTAGCCTCAGGATCCTACTCATTTTCCCCAGAAGGATCTGGATCTTCTGAGCCATGGGACTGACTTCCATCTCCAGGACTGATTTCTTTTTCATTTCGCTCAGCACCTCCAGGGTAATGTACTGGGGGAATTCACAGAAGGCTGGGTGAGGATTAATGTGGCCCGGACACCACGTGCCCCCCACAGCAGGACTGGGACCCTGTGGTCAGAGTCTTCCTGGACGCTTCCAGGACCGAATCTCTCCAGGGCAAACCTGAGTGCCCCGCCACCAGTGACGTTTCTTCTGCTTCCCCAAGACACTTGACCCGTGCCTCTGGACACACAGGCTACGGTGATTGGGCTGAGGCCACATGCCAACCTGACCCCAAACCAAAGGCTGTGCCCTCCTGGGGGCGTCTGGTGCTCCCCACGGACTCCCTAGCGCAGCAGAGGACAGCCCTGCCACAGCCAGGGGGCCAATGTCTGCCCATGAGCCCCACCTCCCTCTGGGGCTCCCCTGGGGCCTGTCCAGGATGAGGATGTCAGTCTCCTCCGCTCTGAATCTCAGGGTCTTCGGATGTCAGCTGATTGCCTCTTTTGTTTACATTTATTTTTAATGGGAAGATAGTCGCTTTACAGTGTCGTGTTGGTTTCTGCCATACAGCGTGAATCGGCTGTCAGTGTCCCCTCTCTCTTGCACTTCCCTCCCACCCCCCACATCCCAGTCCTCTAGGAAATGATTGCCTTTGTACACGGTCACACGGCCGGTCCATGAAGCTGGCCTCGTTTCCCTAGGGGCTGGGCTGAGGCAGAACATAGCCCAGAGGCCAGGGCGTGGACCACCCCCAGCCCGCAGTGGCCCAGGGCAGACCGAGGTGGGGAGTTGGGACCAAACCTTGTACTTGGTGCCCAGGTTCAAGCAAATGTGCTTCTCGTGGTGGGTGAAGTGGAAGATGATTTTGTCCTGGCTCCTGATTTGCACCTCGACGTACTGGTTGATTTTCAGGGAGATGGGCTGGATGGGGGGCGCGTGCACGTGGAGGCTGAGATCCCACCAGTTCCAGGCCTTCTGGTATTCATCTTTGGCGAAGTAGTAGCCCAGGTTTTGGCTCAGGCTCAACCTAGACCAAGAAGGCATCAGACAGCTGCGGCTCTGGGCCCGGGGTGGGAGGGGGTGGGGCGTGGCTTCCCCCAGCGATGCAGGCCTGCCCTTCCCCCTCTCCAGCCTGGCCCCGCCCCCAGAACCCAGAAAAGGTGCAGCCCTTCAGCCCCAGCCTGCCTCTAGCCCCTTACACCCAGTCGCTCCTTTCAGTTTCAGGTCATGTGTGCTTTTGATCTCCTCAAGGCTTTGCCATGCTGTTTCCTCTCCCTGGAGAAAGTGTTCCTTCTAGCCTGTGTGGTACAGTGGGTTCTAAGTCTAGGCTTAAATGTCACCTCCTCCAAGAAGCCCTTCTTGACAAGCCCCTCTGGGTACCAATATGACAATTCACCCTTAGTTAGGTTTCTTCGTATAATTTACTAATACACATTAATTCTCATTATCTGCTGTAATTAGATTCCACAAAGCTGCCTCAGACACGGAGTTAGCAAATAGTACACCATTGCTCCCCAGGGAAAGAGGTGTGTGTATACACATTATGGGGACTTCCCAGGTGGCTCAGTGGTAAAGAACCCGCCTGCCAATACAGGAGACACAGCAGACGCGGGTTCAGTCCCTGGGTTGGGAAGATCCCCTGGAGGAGGAAATGGCAACCCACGCCAATATTCTTGCCTGGAGAATCCCATGGACAGAGGAGCCTGGCGGGCTACAATTCATGAGGTCGTAAAAGAGTCTGACATGACTGGGCAAGCACCGCAGCAGCACAGACACATGGATAGGCTCACATCCTAGAAACGCCCGATCCTGGTTCCCACCAGCCCCAGGGCTGGACTTCGCAGCACCACCTGCCCTTCCCTTCCCGGCTCCATCCCCTGATTCCTGTGTAAGAGCTGCATCAAGAAAGCAGAGCAGCTGGGAACGTGCACACCACGCAACTCAAATTCTGCCCAGCGCACGTTTGAGACTCGATGTGACGTGTGTATACAGGCATCCTTCCCCTGGGAGCAACAGCCCGGCGTTTGCTAGTTCATGTCCTGGAGACTCGACAGAACTGAACTATCTTGAATAATGAGAACCGGCCATTCTTGCTTATCATCCGTCCTTCCCACCAATATGGAAACGTAATTGGAAGTCCGGAGTGCAGGGTTCCTATCCGTGTGGCTCCCGGGGGGATGCTGTCCCCGAATGGCACCTGGTGCCCGTGTAACCAGCTGTGGGTGAGTGTGGACTGGTGGGTTCCTCCCTCTCCCAGCCCAAGCCCTGTTCTCCTGCAAGCATCCTCTCCTGGCATTTCAAGTCCATCATATCTCCGTCTGCCTCAGCTTCTGCTTTTCACATCCCACCAGGTCTGTCCTGAGAACCGATGCTGGTTTTCTTGGGAACTGAACACAGAAGGGGAGAGAATCTGAGCCCTGGGCTAGTCAGGAGAAGGCGGGCTTTGGGGGAGCCTGGGTCACTCAGATCACCTGCCAGGCCTCATCCGAGCTGTCCAGGGGCCTTTAAGTTCGGCTCAGAGGGAGAGACCAGCTCAGACCTGCTCAGGGCAGCCTCGGTCACCTTCAATAAGGAGGACTTCTGGTCAGCCCCCAACACTAGGTCCTCCTGTTGCTTCCCACTGCCCATTGAGCCAAGTACAAACTATTAAGTCCCTTCACTGTTGAGCCCAGCCTGTTGACCACACCCCTCTTCACCTAGAGGAGAAGATGTGATGCATGTAATGAATTTTAAAAAACCTAGACTTTTGTAAAGCAATTATCCTCCAATTAAAAAAACAAAAGACAAAACAACCTGGACTCTGGAGTCAGACTTTCTAGGTTCATAGCCTGACTTGGTCACTTGCAAGCTGTGTGACTTTGGGCCAGTTAATTAAACTCTCTGTGCCTCAGCTTCAGTGGTAAAATGCAGATAATAACAGTATGTTGCTCATAGGGTATTTGTGAGGATGAAGCACCTGTACAAAGACGGCCCATCTCGAGCCCCACCCCAGACGGACAGAATCGGAATCTTGAGGTGGGGGCAGGGAACAGCCTTCCCCCAGCTCTCAGCACCACCCTTCCCTTGGGTTTGGGTGTGCTGCCGTAAGATGTGGTTTCTCTTGCAAACTTTATTTGATCATTGAAAATAATGCTTTAGTTTAAGCCGAGTCAAAAATTCCATAAAACCTCTTTCCTGGGACTTTATGTACGACTTGGGGCAAACGACTCATCATTTTTTCTGCACCTAAGTTAAAAAAATAAAGTCTGACACTGTTTCCACTGTTTCCCCATCTATTTGCCATGAAGTGATGGGACTGGATGCCATGATCTTCGTTTTCTGAATGTTGAGCTTTAAGCCAACTTTTTCACCCTCCTCTTTCACTTTCATCAAGAGGCTTTTTAGTTCCTCTTCACTTTCTGCATAAAGGTGGTGTCATCTGCATATCTGAGGTTATTGATATTTCTCCTGGCAATCTTAATTACAGCTTGTGCTTCTTCCAGCCCAGTATTTCTCATGATGTATTCTGCATATAAGTTAAATAAGCAGGGTGACAATATACAGCCTTGACATACTCCTTTTCCTATTTGGAACCAGTCTGTTGTTCCATGTCCAGTTCTAACTGTGGCTTCCTGACCTGCATATATGTTTCTCAAGAGGCAGGTCAGGTGGTCTGGTATTCATGGGAAATAGATGGGGAAACAGTGTCAGACTTTATTTTGGGGCTCCAAAATCACTGCAGATGGTGATTGCAGCCATGAAATTAAAAGACACTTACTCCTTGGAAGGAAAGTTATGACCGACCTACATAGCACACTAAAAAGCAGAGATATTACTTTGCCAACAAAGGTCTGTCTGGTCAAGGCTATGGTTTTTCCAGTGATCATGTATAGATGTGAAAGTTGGACTGTGAAGAAAGCTGAGTGTCAAAGAATTGATGCTTTTGAACTATGGTGTTGGAGAAGACTCTTGAGAGTCCCTTGGACTACAAGGAGATCTAACCAGTCCATCCTAAAGGAGAGCAGTCCTGGGTGTTCTTTGGAAGGACTGATGCTAAGGCTGAAACTCCAATACTTTGGCCACCTCATGTGAAGAGTTGACTCATGGAAAAGACTCTGATGCTGGGAGGGATTGGGGGCAGGAGGAGAAGGGGACAACAGAGGATGAGATGGCTGGATGGCATCACTGACTCGATGGATGTGAGTCTGAGTGAACTCCGGGAGTTGGTGATGGACAGGGAGGCCTGGCGTGCTGCAATTCATGGGGTTGCAAGGAGTCGGACACGACTGAGCGACTGAACTGAAGTTTCCTTATCAAGAAAATAAAAGCAGATTTTCCTCACGGTCTCTTCTGTTTCCTAAAGTTAACGACATTTAGGAGAAGAGCCCCTACTGTGTGTAGCAGATACTGTTGGAGATAAAGTTTCTTGCCCCCATTGCTTGCTGCTTCTTGTATACAGTACTTTCTTGTCACTTTTAGACATCAAATTTCTTTTAAAAACACTTTTCTTGTTGACATACCGTTGATTTAAAACATTTGTGTTACACTGAGGAAACCAGAATTGAAAGTGACATGTGTACCCCAGTGTTCATCGCAGCACTGTTTATAATAGCCAGACATGGAAGCAACCTAGATGTCCATCAGCAGATGAATGGATAAGGAAGCTGTGGTACATACACACAATGGAGTATTACTCAGCCATTAAAAAGAATACATTTGAATGAGTTCTAATGAGGTAGATGAAACTAGAGCCTATTATACGGAGTGAAGTAAGCCAGAAAGAAAAACACCAATACAGTATATTAATGCATATATATGGAATTACTAATGCATATATATGGAATTTAGAAAGATAGTATTGATGACCCTATATGTGAGACAGCAAAAGAGACACAGATGTATAGAACAGTCTTTTGGACTCTGTGGGAGAAGGCAAGGATGGGATGATCTGAGAGAATAGCATTGAAACATGTATATTAGCATATGTGAAACAGATCGCCAGTCCAAGTTCGATGCATGAGACAGGGTGCTCAGGGCTGGTGCACTGGGATGACCCAGAGGGATGGGATGGGAGGGTTTACACATGTAAACCCGTGGCTGATTCATGTCAATGTATGGCAAAACCCACTACAATATTGCAAAGTAATTAGCCTCCAATTAAAACACATAAATTTTTAAAAATATTGGGTTAGTTTCAGGTATATATATAGCAAAGTGACTCGGTTTTATATACAGATTCTTTTCCATCATAGGTTATTATGAGATATTAAATATAGTTCCTTGGGCTATACAGTACATCCTTGTTGTTTATGTTATATATAGCAGTGTGTATCTGTTAATACAATATTCTTAATCTGTCCTCCTCCCACCCTTTCCCCTTTGGTAACCATAAGTTTGTTCTCTGTCTGTGACAAACATAGTCTGTTTTGGACATAAATTCATTTGTATTATTTTTTAGAATCCACATATAAGTGATATATAATATTTGTCTTTCTCTGACTCACTTAGTCTGATACTCTCTAGGTCCATCCGTGTTGCTGCAAATGGCATTATTTCATTTTCTTCTATGGTTGAGTAATACCCAATGTATATATCTACATACACACACACACACACACACACACACTACATCTTCTTTATCCATTCATCTGTGGATGGACTTCTTTTTTGGATCAGATTTTTCACCTTTTCTGGATATATGACCAGGAGTGGGGCTGCTGAATCATATGGTAGCTCTCTTTTTAGTTTTTTGGGGAACCTCCATACTGCTTTCCATCGTGGCTGCACCAATTTATATCCCCACCGACAATGTAGGAGGGTCCACTTTTCTCCATACCCTCTCCAGCATTTATTATTTGTAGACTTTTTAATGATGGCTATTCTGGCTGATGTGAGGTGATATCTCACTGTACTTTTGATTTGCATTTCTCTCATAATAAGTGATGTTGAGCATCTTTTCATGTGCCTATGATCCTTCTGTAGGTCTTTCTTTGAAATGTCTGTTTAAGTCTTAAAGACTTTTTTTTTGTTAGGTTGTTTGGTCTTTTTAATATTAAATTACATGAGTTGTTTGTATATTTTGGAAACTAAACTCTTGTTGGTTGCATCATTTGCAAATATTTTCTCCCAGTCCATGGGTCGTCTTTTCATTTTGCTTATGGTTTCCTTTGCTGTGTAAAAGCTTTCAAGTTTTATTAGGCCCCATTTGTTAAGTTTTGCTTTAATTTCTTTTTCCTTGGGAGACTGATCTAAGAAAATATTGTGATGATTTATATCAGAGAAGGTATTGCCTATGTTCTCTTCCAGGAATTTCGTGGTGTCATGTCTTATATTTAGGTCTTTAAGCCATTTCGAGTTTATTTTTGTATATGGTGTGATGGTGTGTTCTAACTTTGTTGATTTATATGAGGCTGTCCAGCTTTTCCAACACCACTTGCTGACTAGACTGTCGTTTCTCCATTGTATAGTCTTGCCTCCCTTGTTGAAGATTAATTCATGGTAGGTGTGTGGGTTTATTTCTGGGCTCTCTGTTCAGTCCCAATGATCCATATGTCTGCTTTTGTGCCAGGACCACACCATTTTAATTACTGTAGCTTTGTAATATTACAGACATCAATTTCTATACAAATGGCCCTCCAGGAAGAGCAGATACACCTGAGAACAAAGTAGTCAACTAGCAAATGGTGTTGAAAACCTCATAACAGGGAAAATATTCCTAAAAACCAAAGCCTGGAGGGTGAAAATATATCTTTGGAATTAAAATTTGGCCTTAACTATCCAGAAGTATAAAGTTGGCTCAAGAGAATATTCATTCTCCACTTTGTGACCACTAGAACAGAAGGCAAGGGAGAAATCCTGAAAAGACAGAGTTCTTACACCAAAGAGATGGAGAAAAGTTCTAAAGTGACTGAGTTACCTTGAATGGGTAAGATGAGGTTCCCTACCATTACCAGAAGCAGGAACATAACAGCCAAGTTAGCTACAATGACATTTTTAGAAGTTATGTTTTTAAAATACAATACATGTATCTCCAGTGCATACCTTTCTCTCCGTGCACCTGGAACAGAGGGGGCACTGGGTCTTTCTAAGGTCATTCTAGTCAAGTTTGATTCTTAAGTGAGAGGAGACGAAACCCAAAGCTTACTCCAGCTTTTGAGCCTGTGATTGCTATGTCCTGGAGGGGAAGCAATGGTGCAAAAAGGCTGGGGCACCATCTGAGGTCAGGGACCCGTCTTACAGGCTCATCACGACACCCAGCTCCCCATGTGTGGGTTGGACGGATGAATTCTAAGTGAATGAGAGAGAGAAAGAGAGGCTTACCCAGAAAGAGGACGGCTTTGCAGACTGGGACTCAGAACCTTAATCACAGTGCTTCTCCGCAGGGAGGGGTGTTTGGGACTCACGCCCCAGGCTTACCAGATGTCTCCATTTTCGTCATGGAAGGTGGCATGGCCAGAGTTGTTGATAAGGGCCCGGATGCACGTTTTTGCACTGTCTTCCAGAATGATGTACGTGAACTTGCCCTCTTTTATACTGAGGATGAGCATAGCCAGGTGTCCTGATGGGTAACTGGGAGATGGTTAAGGCACAAGTAGTCCCTTGGGGTCCCCTGCAGAAAGCAGAGAGCCCTGCAGAGCAACGCAGGCCCCAGTAAAACCCATGCCCCGGCCCCGAAAGACAGACTTTCCCGGCATCGTATGCGTCCCTGTGTTCCAGTGGATACTATATCTGGCCTGATCCATCAGGAAAGAGAATTTGGAAGATAATCTCATTGGGGTAGAAAGTTATTTTTCCATCACCTTGAAGTACCTAGGGAGAAGAGAGAAGCCTGTGTTGTCACCAGAAGGTTTGACACGGATCTACTTACTCTCTGATTCCTGCACGCCACCCACCCTTCACTCCCCGACCCATCACCACCCAACTTGTGGGGGATTCCAGAAGGGAACCTTCGCAGGGGCTTGGTTTACCTGTCTCCGTGCTGAGGAAGCTGAAATGGACCACTCTGTGTTTGTGTGTGCAGATTTTAAACTATCATTTCAATCTAATGATTATCAGTTGTATTAATTTCACAGGGCTACCACAGCATAGTACTGGGCAATTTTAAATTGTAGAAATTTATTCTTTCACAGCCGTGGAGGCCAGAAGTCTAAAATCAAGGGGTCAGAAGGGTCAGTACTTTCTAGAGGCTGGGAGGAAGAATCGATTCCACGCTCTCTCCTAGCTTTAGTGATGACCTGCCGTCCTTACTCATCTTGGTTTGTCTGTGCAGGGTTCCGACATCTGGCTCCATCTTCCCTGAGTCACACTCTTCACTGTCCTTCATAAGGATGCCAGTCATACTGAGTTAGGGGCCCACCCCACTCCAGTATGACCTCATCTGAACTAATTACCAACTTTCCAAACAATGTCATAATCTGAGTCAGTGGGGTTTAGGATTTAAACATATCTAGGGAGGCACAGTTTCACTGATAACATTAGTATATTCAGGTATTGTATCTCTGTTTGACTCAGTTTTAGTGAATTCTAGTTTTCTAGGAAATTATTTTATGCAAACTTTCAAATTTATTGTCATAAAATTTTGTGATATAATATTTTCAAAAACTCTCTACTGTCTCTAAGTTGGCATTCCCAGGTGGCTCAGTGGTAAAGAATCCGCCTGCCTATGCAGGAGCTGTAGGAGACGTGGGTTTGATCCCTGGGTCGAGAAGATCCCCTGGAGGAGGAATTGGCAGCCCACTCCAGTATTCTCTCCTGGAGAATCCCATGGACAGAGGAGCCTAAAAGGCTACAGTCCATGGAGTTGCAAAGAATCGGACACAACTGAGTGTGCACACATGCGCGTCTCTTAGTCACGCCCTTGTCTTCATTCTTTATCATATATATGTTTTCTTTTTTGTTTTTTTCTGGATCATTTGCCTGGAGATTTGCTTATTTTACTCATTTTTTCAAAGACCCAGCCTTTTGGTTTGCTCATTCTAACATTTTTTTGTTTCCCAGTGCATCAATTTTTGTTCCCAGCATTATTTTCTACATACGGCTGCTTTCTCTGGGTTTTCTATATTAGACTATGTAGTTTTCTTCTAATTCCTTGAATTGAACATTGAGCTCATTGATTTCCATCTCGCTGCTTCTTCACGACCCTCTTCCTCCTCCTCTTCTTTAAGACAGGCATTTAAAACTATAACATTTCTCTCAAAATTTTAGCTCTTTCCTTCAAGTGTAGATACTCACCTTTCATTTCATTCTGAGTATTTTAAAATTTCCAGTATGCTTTCCTCTTTGACACACAGGTTATTTACAGGTGTATTTTTGAGTTTGCAAACATATGAGTTGCTTTTGGCTATGTTGTTAATATTACCAATTAAAATCCACAGGGTTGGGACTTCCCAGGTGGTCCAGAGGTTAAGAACCCACCTTCCAATGCAGGTGATGGTGGTCTAGTGGTTAAGAACCCACCTTCCAATGCAGGGGAGGCAGGTTCAATCCCTGGTCGGGGAACTAGGATTCCACGTGACTCAGGGCAATTAGGCCTGCAAACCGACACAGCCAAAAGTTTATATAGAAATACTACAAAAAATCCGCATGGGTAAGGCAGCAGAGTCCATATGATATCAGCTTCCCACCCACACCTCCATCTTTGGCTGTGCTGGGTCTCACTTGCGGCATGTTGGATCCAGTTCCCTGACCAGGGATGGAACCCTGGCCCCCTGCATTGGCAGTGGGAAGGAGTCTCAGCCACAGGACCGCCAGGGAGGCCCTGGTATCAGCTCTTTAGTGTTTGCTAAGTGTTTTGTGGTTACATGTGTCGCCACTTACTACAGCTACTTCACTTGTGCCTGAGAAGGATGCGTGTCCTCCAGGGGCCTCGAGTCCCCGTCAGACACTGAAAGGCAAGCCTTTTCTCCTGCTTCCCGTACCCCACTCACTCTCGCTAGTCTTATTTTCCAGCTTCTGTTTCTGTATTACCTCCCTTACGTTCTCATGTACCCTTCTACGTGTGTATGTGTGCTCAATCATGACCGACTCTGCTACCCCATGGACTGTAGCCGGCCAGGCTCCTCTGTTCAAGAATACTGGAGTGGATCGCCATTTCCTTCTCCAATATACTCTTATATACTCTAGGTTTAAATACTGTACATATATACTTCTGCATTTAAATACTGTACATTTAAAAGGACTTTTTTATAAAACATTTTATTTGAATTTCCCAGGTGTTTGTAGCAGGATGCCTTTCCCGGTCATGTTTTACCCTGCGTTACTCTAACTAGGTGTCAGATCAGTGGTTTTCAAGCTCTTACTTTTAATGACGGAAGAATCCTTCACTCAAGAGAGCTCACTGCAGAGTGCCAAAATCTGAGACAATGAAAGAAAAAGGTGCGGCTGGTTGATGAGGAGCTGCTGTGGACTCCGCAGGGCGTGGCCTTCAGTGCCCAGGGACCGCTCCACCAGGTGGTGACGAAGATCCTGTAACTGACTCTGTCCCTACATCCAGCGTTTGCGCTCAGCACGTGACTTCCACAGCACAGTGACCCTTGAGGAGGCGCTATCATTTCCCCCGCTTAAGAGAGGCGTTCCACTAGATGGCACTAGTGGGAAAGAATCGGCCTGCCAGTGCAAGGGACGCAGGAGACGCCGGCCTGATCCCTAGGATGGGGAAGATCCCCTGGAATAAGAAACGGCAACCCGCTCCAGTATTCTTGCCAGGAAAATCCCATGAACAGAGGAGCCTGGCGGGCTACAGTCCATGGGGTTGCAAAGAGTCAGACATGACTAAGTGAGCTACACAAGGCTATCCAATGAAAGAGGAGCCAGGCTCCCACAGTCTGTCCCTGCCACCCCCCAGCCAGCAGGCTCATCCTTAGAAACGCACCTCCAGCCATTAAGCTCCCAGCCACCTTGCACATTTACTCTACAAACCACTGCTCTCTCTCTCTTTTTTTTACCCTAAAGAAAGCACTTTATAAGGACATCTATGGTTGGTTTCTTCCCGGGAACTGGTAAGAGGCTTCTAGATTTTGCTCACGGGGGAGGATTTTATATTTTAGGTCTTACTTTCAAAAGCCACCCGAAGCCAGAATTTCTCGATACACTTTCTTCTCATCAAATTCACTTGTCATGGAATGACATTTTCCTAAAAACAAGAAGCCACGGGCAAAGAAAAATCCCTGACACAGAGAGAGAGTCGTTCCACTTTCCCTCACTGGGAAATATATCACACAAAGCGAACAGGATGAATCTAAGAATTCTGGCCTGAGCAACTGAGAAAAAGCTGTATTATCGCTTAGTAAGTTGGAGAACACACGAGACTACTAGGAACTACCATTTATGTAACATCATGCAGGTTTAAAGCACCTCTGCATAAAATGTAGACTTACGTTTTTCCAACAATTTTGTGGGATAAGTATGGTCTTATTATCTTCACTTTACAAGTCAAGAGAGTGAGGCCCAGAAAAACATACATGATGGTCTTAAGCACAGAAGTTGTGTTATTAGTCAGGACTACTTAAAACATATGCCCAGCCAGACAGCTTCTCCCCACCTCCGCCACCAGCCTAGTAGAGATGCCCGTCGTCTCTCCCCTGCATTAATGCCTGGCTTCCAGCTGAACTTTCTGCCTTCACTCTTGCCCCCTTAAGCCTGTTCTTCATAGAGCAGCCAGAAAGATTCTTCTAGAGCTTAAGCCAGAGGATGTTCCCCCTGCTCTGGCCCCTCCAGTGGCTCCACAGCATCTTTTGGATAAAACCATGACCCACAAGGCTCTCCCTGACCCAGACACTGAGCTCATTTCCCATCCCTTTCTCACTTGCTCACCGCCGTCCTTGAGGCTAAGGGCCTCAGGGCCTTTGCATGTCTTAGCTCTGCCTAGGACGCTCCTCCTCCAGGTCTCTAGCGGCTCACTCCCTCTTTCCGTGCCTGCCTAGGCTCAAATGGCACTTCTGCGACTGCACCAAAAGCATGACAGTTACTCCTTTTCAGCCCAGCAACTCTGGAGCCCCTCATCCTGCTTGCCTTCCTGCGGCAATACCTAATAATACCTGCCTTGGCACTGAGCAGAATTTTGTGCGTTGACTGTTCAGTTCAGTCACTCAGTCGTGTCCGACTCTTTGTTGACCCCATGGACCGCAGCACGCCAGGCCTCCCTGTCCATCAATAACTCCTGGAGTTTACCCAAACTCATGTCCATTGAGTCGGTGATTGCCATCCAACCATGTCGTCCTCCGTCACGTTGACTGTGTGCTCAACTAAAACGTAAGTTCCATGGCTCCCAAGGCGTTGTTCACCTTGTAGCTCCAGCACCTAGAAGAGGGCCTGGGGCATTGTACGTTCTCAGTATATATTTACAGAAAGCAGAGAGTCCATCACAGCGTCCTACTTCCCCCTTCACTGCCTTTTTTTTTTTTTGAACTCTGGGCCTTACTAGCTCATGTGACTAATTGAGACTAGTTTTCACTCATGGCTTTATAGTGTCCATCTTTATAAATATACCATGTGGTTGGCTTTTACAGATAGGCTATATTTTTTAGAGCAGGTCACAGCAAAATTGAGTAGAAAATACAGAGATTTCCCATAAACTCTCTGCACCCCCACACATATGCACAGCCTCCCCCCACTATCAACATCCCACACATGGTGTACATTTATACAAAGAATCTACACTGCATATCACCATTACCCAGAGTCCATAGTTTACACTGGGGTTCACTCCTGGTATTCTACATTCTGCGGGTTTATACAAATATATAATAACATATGGTTTTCCCTGGTGGCTCAGCTGTAAAGAATCCACCTGCAATGCAGGAGACATAGGTTCAATCCCTATGTTGGAAAGATCCCCTGGAGAGGGAAATGGCAACCCACTCCAGTATTCTTGCCTGGAGAATTCCATGGACAGAGGAGCCTGGCAGGCTACAGTCCATGGGGTCTCAAAGGGCCAGACGTGGCTTAGTGACTAAACAGCAATAATAATGACATATATCCACTGCTACAATACAGAATGTATGCATGGCCCTAAAAACCCTCTGTGCTCCTCCTGTTCATCCTTCTTCCCAAATACCTGCCGACCACTGGGTCTCTTCACTGCCGCCGTAGTTTTGACCTTTCCATACTGTCATTTAATTGGAATCATACAACATGTAGCCTTTTTGGACTGGCTTCCTAGACTTAGCGATACACATTTAAGTTTCCTCCATGTCTTTTCATGGCTTGATAGTTCATTTCTTTTCAGCACTAATATTCCATTGTATGGATGTACCACAGTTCACACACACATTCACCATGCAACTGATTTTTGATATAGATTTTAAATTTGTTGAGGGAGGGACCTACATATTATAGATTTCCTTTCCTCTACTCCCAATCCCACCCAGTTGCTTACTGTAGGCCCTGCAAAGAGAAGTGTTTCAATGACAATGACCCCAGTTAAACTCCTGGCCAATGTGTGATAAACCACACACTCAGCTGTGCCTCCTGTATATGGGACATATTTGTCTTGTTTGTGTTCACATTGTGTATTGGTCCTGACAGCTCTCTGAGGGCATGTGTAGATGTCCCACCTGAACCATCCCCAGCCCCTCCACCTCCAGTTCAGTTCAGTTGCTCAGTCGTGTCCGACTCTTTGTGATCCCATGGACTGCAGCACGCCAGACTGCCGTGTCTATCACCACCTCCCGGAGCTTATGCAAACTCATGTCCATTGAATCAGTGATGCCATCCAACCATCTCATTCTCTGTCATCCCCTTCTCTTCCTGCCTTTAATCTTTCCCAGTATCAGGGTCTTTTCAAATGAGTCATTTCTTCTCATCAGGTGGTCAAAGTATTGGAGTTTCAGCTTCAGCATCAGTTCTTCCAATGAATATTCAGGACTGATCTCCTTTAGGATGGACTGGTTGGATCTCCTCGCAGTCCAAGGGACTCTCAAGAGTCTTCTCCAATACCACAGTTCAAAAGCATCAATTCTTTGGCACTCAGCCCTCTTTATAGTCCAACTCTCACATCCATACATGACCACTGGGAAAACCATAGCTTTGACTAGATGGACCTTTGTCAGTAAAGTAATGTCTCTGCTTTTTAATATGCTGTCTAGGTTGGTCATAACTTTTCTTCCAAGGAGCAAGCATCTTTTAATCTCATGGCTGCAGTCACCATCTATGCAGATTTTGGAGCCCAAGAAAATAAAGTCTGTCACTGTTTTCACCGTTTTCCCATCTATTTGCCATGAAGTGATGGGACCGGATGCCATGATCTTCGTTTTCTGAATGTTGAGCTTTAAGCCAACTTTCTCGCTCTCCTCTTTCACTTTCATCAAGAGGCTCTTTAGTTCTTCACTTTCTGCCATAAGGGTGGTGTCATCTGCATATCTGAGGTTATTGATGTTTCTCCCGGCAATCTTGACTCCAGCTTGTGTTTCATCAAGCCCGGCATTTCGCATGATGTACTCTGCATATAAGTTAAATAAGCAGAGTGACAATATACATCTTTGACATACTCCTTTCCCAATTTGGCACCAGTCTGTTGTTCTATGTCTGATTCTAACTGTTGCTTCTTGACCTGCATACAGATTTCTCAGGAGGCAGGTAAGGTGGTCTGGTATTCCCATCTCTTTCAGAATTTTCCACAGTTTATTGTGATCCACACAGTCAAAGCCTGTGGCATAGTCAATAAAGCAGAAGTAGATGTTTTTCTGGAACTCTTTTGCTTTTTTGATGATCCAGTGGATGTTGGCAATTTGATCTCTGGTTCCTCTGCCTTTTCTAAATCCAGTAAATCCCCACCCCCACCGCCAAACAAACAAAAAAACCCCTGGACAAAAAGCAAACACCAGGGCACTGCCACAATTACCTTAATCTTGCTGTTGATCCAGTCTGTATCTAGTTCCAACGTCTTCGTACGGCGAACAACACGACGAGCTTTTTTGACTTCTTTCTCTGGCTCCACCTCCTCCTCCTCATCTTGTGGTGGTATATTACAGAAGTGAAATGTGAACACGCTCTCTGCCGTCCTTTGGCTAACTATGGCTTTGGTAGAAAAGAGAAAGAAAACTTAGATCTATTTCTCTGAAGGAACCCAAAGAGAGTTTGAGAAGTTGGGATATCTGCCATAATTCCCCAAGCTCTCTCATTTTTTCCCATTCATTCTTTCATCCCACACACAATTATTAAGGGCCTGTGAGGTGCCAGCTCAGTGTCAGATGCCCGACCCCACGGTGAACACCATCCAGTCCAGACTTGGGGATGCGAGGGGTGACGCACCAGCCACGTGCCAGGAACAAGTGAGGCTGCTGAGTCTGGTAATTTCAAAAAACAGGCTAAAGTGGAAGTCATTAAAATAAAAAGGAAACATACCTTAAGCATGCTATTTTAACTTAAAACACAAATGTATACTAACAGTATTTTAAAATTTTTATTTTTAATTGGAGGACATTGCTTTCCAATGTTGTGTTAGTTTCTGCTGTACAACAAAGTGACTCAGCTATACACATACATATATCCCCTCCCTGTTGAGCCTCCCTCCCACACCACCATCCCACCACTCTAGGTCATCACAGAGCCCTGAGCTGAGCTTGCTGTGCTGTATCAGCAGGCTCCCACTAGCTAGCTATTTTGTACATGGTAGCTAACATACCAATTTTAAGTGCAGGGCTCTGTGATCACGTTTGCTCAAACCCCATTCATAATTTATTATCTATCACTTTCAACTCTGGCAATTTCTACATAGTCTGAGTGCAGGATTGGACTTGAAAAAAAAAATGTATATCCCCCAGCCTTTTGTGTGTTTGGTGCATGCCTAGTTCTAAGCAGTATTTGTAAAGCTACTTTCTTATTGAGTCTTCTCAAAAGCATTCCACTTAGTTTTCACAGCACTAGCCAGTTTCTTTTTCATCTTCATTCCGGTTCATTTTTATAACTATTGAATTTTGGAGTAAGCTACTAGCAATGGTGCCCCCCACCCCCCACTCCAGTACTCTTGCCTGGAGAGTCCCACGGGTGGAGAAGCCTGGTGGGCTGCAGTCCATGGGGTCGCGAAGAGTCGGACGTGACTGAGCGACTTCACTTTCACTTTTCATTTTCATGCACTGGAGAAGGAAATGGCAACCCACTCCAGTGTTCTTGCCTGGAGAATCCCAGGGACGGGGGAGCCTGGTGGGCTGCCGTCTATGGGGTCGCACAGAGTCGGACACGACTGAAGTGACTTAGCAGCAGCAGCAGCAGCAAGGACTCTTCCCAGGGGTTGGTCACCAGGGGGCGCCGCAGTGGGAGGCGCGCAGTCGCTATCAGCCAGGATGCTCTTCCCCGCAAGGGGGCCGCTCCCTCCGCAACTAGATTTGGGGGAGGTCAGTTAGAGAGCTTGGCTGTCCCACCACTGGGGCCAGCACAGCGTTGGAGGAGGTGTCGGAGACGACGTGACAGCTTGTTGACCCGGGAGCTGGACGGGGCATGGAAGTCTCCCCAACCCCTTCCTGGTCCTTGTAATGTACCTCCTGCCCACGGTTCCCACACTGGGAACCCTTTGCAAGGATGTAGCCTCGTGGGCACTATGTTGTTGAGCCCACCTGGATGGATGCATCCCTGAAGCCAGGTAAGGCCTCCATTTAAACTGTAAGAGTCTGGCCGGTGGAGGTGGAAATCTACAAGTCTTGCGCCGCCGGAGCCAGGCGCACGTCGGGTGTAAGTTCTCTTGCAAGTAGTTCTCTTGCTTTTTAAACCTGCCGCCTACAGTGTGGAGGCGACTGCCTCTCAGGTCTTTCCTTGCCCTCTGCTTCTTGTTGTTGTTCAGTTGCTCAGTCGTGTCCAACTCTTTGCGACCTCATGGACTGCAGCACGCCCTGTCCTTCACTGTCTCCCGGAGTTTACTCAGACTCGTGTCCGTGGAGTCGGTGATGCTATCTTACAGCAGCTGATTTAGAATTTCACCCCAGGAACTCTGAGGTTGCCAACACAGAGGGCAAGGTGCCATCAGAGCTCACAGGGACCCTGTCCAGGCCTGGAGGTTGTGCACAGGGTGGAAATTGTCTCTAGTTTGCCAGGTGGAATTCCTAGCATAAACGCTGCGTGGTTGAAGACTAGCTTAGTAATAACGGGTCACTCTGGAGAGATAGGCAGGGCTAGGTCATTCCTTTACTCACTCACTCAGGAAATATCCATTGTGTTCACCTGTGCCAAAAGCTGTCCCAGGTACCGGGGCTGGCACGGTGCCTGCTGCTCGTACTCATAGGGGAGATGGACGCTACCCAAGTGAACAGGTGAAAACTTCACCTGCTGGTGGCTAGATGTGCCCCGAAGAAACAGCAAGCAGATGAGAAGAATGGAAAATGATTGTGCATGTGTGTGCACACTGGTTTGTAAAGGGTAGCCAAAGAAACAGTTTCTGAGAAGGTGACTTTTAAGCAGAGACCTGAATAAAGTGAGGGAGCAAGTCACAAGGATATTGGTGTGCAGAGTGCTGTAGCTAGAGGACCGCACGTTCAAAGGCCCTGTGGCAGGGAGGCCTGCTCATGTGATGAATAACAGAAAAGCCAGTGTGTCTGGAATGGACAAGAGCAAGGGCCTTTGAAGCCACGTGGGGAAAATGTGGAATTTTCCTGGAGGTAGTGGAGGGCCATGGAAGTGTTTTGAAAAGATTTTGCTGGAAAGAATGTGAAGAAAGGACTGAGAAAGGAGAGGATGGGAGTCAGGGACACTGGGGCAATGAAGGTGTCTAAGGTTGGTGTTGGTGACGTTGGAGAGGTGTGGGGTGGGGCTTGGGGAGAGGAGAACATGGCTGTGTGCCCCTGAGGAACGGGAGGAGGCTGCTACTTAGAGCTCAGAGAGGAGCTTGTCCTCAGGGAGATGAGGAGAGAGGTGGGCGGGGGCAGAGTCGATGATCGATGAAAGTGCTTTGTGAGAGGTTTGGACGCGGGCCTCAGTCTCCCTCGGAGGAGCCCTCCTCCAGATCTTCCTTCCAGAGTGGAGGCGATTTGTCCGTGGGAGGCGGATGTGAGCCCGGCTGCTCTTCGTGAGGGTCAGCCAGAAAGGGACAGAGAGCACGCCTGAAATGGTCACGGTAACAAGGGACACGGATGTGCGCACTCTTTTCCCCTGTCAGAAGGCTAGAATCACGGGTTTTCTGGTTTGTGCTGTATAACCAGCTCTGTCTTTAATAGGGGGAGGTGTTAGGCTGCCTTTCTGAGCCTCAGTTTCCTTAAAGTGGGGTTAGGCTGGCTGCAGAGACCCGTCAGGTTCCTCTGAAGTGATGCTGCTTGGAGGCTGCTGCCCGGAGACGGGTCGCAGACCTGTGTCCTTCACGCGGGGAGCTTTGGGGTCTGGTGGCTCATGACGTGAGCTGTGTAGTATCTCCCACTTCTTTTCACCCACAGGAGAGGCTATGTAATTTCAAAATGCAGGTATCCTTGTTTCAAAATTATTCAAGATCTCAGGGACTTCCCTGGTGGTCCAGTGGTTAAGACGCTGCCCCCCCAGTGCAGGGTGCATGGTTTTGATCCCTGGTCGGGGAGCTAGAACCCTGCATGTTAGTCAACCAAAATAAACTAAGGAAGGATTTCAAGACAGTGGCCGCCGAGCATTAAAAGCAAGCACAGGGTCCTAAGTGTGGGGGCCTGTGTACCTGCACAGCTCACATGCCTGCGAAGCTATCCTTGGCTTGGAAATCGGAGGGTTCAGAGACAAGGGGCTGCCCACAGCAGTCACTCTATAGGACTTAGGTCAGGGGCATATACTTACTGGTATGGGGATGGGAGCACTTCTTGAGAGGGAACCTGGGGCTTTGTCCTGGCTCAGCAAGAAAGAGCACCGTGATGGATGAGGCGTGTCAGCTGTGGCTGTCATTGCCAGTTCTATGTCAGTGGGATCTGGTCATCTGAAAGATGTTCCAGCTGGTGGTTTGGAGTTTCTGAATTAAGTAGCCTGGTAGCTTAGGCTCTTGGCTCAGACTTTTTGATTAGACCCTCAAAGCTGGCAAAGTCCATGATTGGCAAGTCTTAACAGCTGGAACTCCAATGCCTTTTGGTTCAGTTCAGTTGCGTCCGACTCTTTGTGACCCCCATGGACCACAGCACGCCAGGCCTCCCTGTCCATCACCAACTCCCAGAGTTTACTCAAACCCATGTCCATTAAGTTGGTGATGCCATCCAACCATCTCATCCTCTGTGGGTGCCTTCAATCTTTCCCAGCATCCGGGTGTTTTCAGATGAGTCAGCTCTTCGCATCAGGTGGCCAAAGTATTGGAGTGTCAGCTTCAGCATCAGTCCTTCCAATAAATCTTCAGGACTGATTTCCTTTAGGATGCCTCTAGTATCTGGTAAGGGGCTATTTCTTTCTTAAACTTTCTGTTAATGACTTAGAACCTCCCCCAATACAGGTTAGATGCCTTCTTGTGTGGTCCCATAGTATCCCCTTCGTGCCAAAGCATTAACTATTTTATATGCAAATTCCCTGCTTTCCTGTTTATCTTCGCCTCCTGCCCTCCCTGCCACCCTCATCACAATCAAAGGATAAGCCCCGAGTCCCAGACCGTGTTTGGCTTGCTCAGTATTTTAATCCCAGGCAGCAGAGACTTCACTGGCCCAATGGATGCTCAAGTGAGGGAACAAGCATTTCTGCCTCCTGGGGCGACACAGGGGATGGTGGAAGGAGAAGCACCCAGGGGATCCAGGTGATCGGATGGAAAATGGGGAGAGGAGCTCTTACTTTCACGTTTCCTCATAATCCAGAGGATCGTCTCCTTGTATTTTTCAAAATTTTTCTTCAACCTGAAAGGAAGGTGGATCGTCTTTAAAAGCTGAGACCGAATTCGCGTTTACATGTCATGCTACGGGACAGACAGAGCTCGGGCCGGCTCCATCGTTTCCTAGGTGGAGACTTGGCTGGATGGCTCTGCCTTTGCAACCGGCTTTCTTCCAGTCTGTACTCAGGAATAAAGGACCAGCACTTGGTGCTGTGTGTCCCTCCTGTCCTTCAACCTGGGCACCTGGGGGCTGACCCCAGATCTTTCCAAATGAATTCAGTGGGGTTCCTCTTGGGAATGAAGCCAGGGTTGGGAGATCCAAAGCCAGCCAAAGCTGACTCTATGAGTTCAGCTCATGCAGGCTGTTTGTTCTGTGGCTTGAGCACATTTCAGTAAAGTCTTATTCGGAAATAGCTTAGAGAAACAGTATTATTTGTGAACGGGACACAGCCACCTGAAACTCCTTTGCACTGAGTAGGAAAATTTCAAATAAACTCACTCAAAAATGACTCACCATGAAAGCCACATTAAGGCACAGCTCTTCAAAATGATCAAGCCTTCAACCCTCCTTTCATGTCAATATACAAAGCGAGTCATCCTGGCATTTCAGTGGCTGGGACTGTTTTCCTGCCAAATAAGGGTGGTCTCCGGAGACAGCAGCCTTTCCTGGTCCTCAGATCAGAGACCTTTGGAAAGGGAATCTGCCGGAAGGAGGGAGCTTCCAAGGCTTAATTGGCTCTGAGCAGAGGGCCTTTGACACGGCAGATTTTAAGTTCTTGCTTCAGAGTCCTCGAAGAGAGTATAATAATTTAACCCTGAGCAACCTCAGGAAGCAAATACCGTCTGCTGGAAAGGGCTGGACTGTTTTGCCTGGTGGAAAGGAGGTTTAGTGTCTGTACTTTAGAAGCTATTTGCAAGTTGAGAATGAGCTCCTCACGATGCCAAGGGTTCCTTGTTTTATTTGCAAGCACTGTGAATGGAATTGAAGCAGTTACCTCGCCTGCCATCACTTGTGAAAGAACAAGGAGGAAGAGGGTGGGGTGAAGCCTGTCCAGGCCGACAGCAGCATGCCAAGTTCATGCAAGAGTTAGATTCCAGTGAGGGGATCCCTCCAGAGGCACCCAGTGCCCTTTGGGGAAGGTTCTTTCCTTGGTTCTTTGCTCGGCTTTGCAAGCTAATGGAATCCTTACTAGCAAGGCTAGTAAGACCAGCAAAGCTAGTATAGACCAGCACACAGTAGGTGCATTCACTGGGTGTAGTTAGGTTAGAATGAGCCTTAGTTATGGGCTTAAACGAGAAAGAAGGGGAGAAAATGTAACCTAGAATGTAGGATAACCTGCAACGGTGTTATTTGGGATTTTTTTTTTTTCTTATTTTATGAGGATCTGAAAACTTGGGTGTTCTTTGTATTTTGCATTGTGTATTTAGCCTTCCCTTTTCCTAGAGAAGCCTTAGGGGTCTCTGGCCCCCGGACTCTATTGAGACCAAAGCAGAAGTTGCTGACAGTCAGTCTCCCCCTGATTTTTGGGAGTCTTCTTTCAGCAAGGAGGTTATGCATGGTACCCCATGCCCCACAGCCTGTTCCTCGGAGCCGCTGCCAGAGAGTGTCTCAGATGCCTGACCATGTACCTTGTTCAACAAGGCTTCTGACAGCTGGATAAGTGAAAATCCTGGCTTCCTTGTGCCACAGGCTGGATGTAGAGATGGGGTTCTGGAACATTTTGTGACTGGGGTCATGCCAACTAGAAAGATTTGGTGCCAGCAGCCATCTGCAATAACTTTATCGCTCCCCAAGCCCCTGCCATGAATCCCAGGTCAGTGACGCTTCGGGCTTATCCCCCTCGAGGAGTATGGAGAAGCAATGGCTAGCCTAGGATGAAGCTAAGGAATTTCTTGGGGAGATGCCCATGAGCTTGATCCCTCCACTGTCCCTCTCGTCAAAGGCTCAGGGGTCTGAGCCTTGCCTCCCAGACTTCTGCACAAGTTCACAGTCCCTTCAAGACTTTTTCTTGCCTGGGATTTCCAGCCTGTGTCCCTGCTCACCTTTGATGCTATCTTGCACATCCCCTGTTCTTAGATTTCTTTGCCTTTGAGTTTTGGCCGCTGGATCATCCTGTCCCCTGGCCCCTAATCTTACCCTTGTCCTGTGTCTGGCTTGTGCCAGCTCTTTGACACAAGGGAGCTTCTGGACCCTGGTCTTCCTCGTGCTCTCTTGGCCCAGTTAATACATTTCTCTGCCGCTAGCTTTGGTCTGCCTCCACCCAGTGACCAGTATCTTCCCAGTGACCACCAGTTCCATCCCTCTTGTCACTTACAGAATTCCCAGTTTCCTTCTGGTTTCACCCTCCAGATGACCAGTCAGGGGAATGGTAATATCCTCCTCCAGTTCGTCGCGAACAGCCATTTCTTTGAGCACGGTCCTGAACACTGACTGATAGGAGGGGGCTGAATCCTGCAAAAGAGTTAATCTTTAATGTATATAAATCTTCATCCACCGCTATCGCTATTTAACGTTGCATATCTATTCTTGCTTTCTTTTCCTCTCAAAATACTTGTTAGTTTTGTTTTCATTGCTTTATTCCCCACTTGGCACCTTGCTTTTGTTTTGTTTTCCAGTCTGTGCTTTAGTTAGTTTTGTTTTTAACTAGTAAATATAATTTTTGATTTCCTTTGTTCGCCGGGTCAATCTACTGTATTTTATTTTTGTTGGACTGCTTTGACTTTGCTCATGGATGTATATATATGTGTGTATATTCCATTATTTTAATTATTATTTGCCTGATTTTGTGACTGCCATTTGTCTGGGGTTCATCTTTGGTTTCTTGGTTTAGGGTATTAACGCCATAACAAACCACTTGTGGAATCTTCGTTCCTGGCCAGAGATCAAGCCCTGAGCCTTTGGGGTGGGAGCCCTGACTCCAAGACCCCAGACCACCAGAGAACTAAGCCCGCTGCTGCTGCTAAGTCGCTTCAGTCGTGTCCGACTCTGTGCGACCCCATAGACGGCAGCCCGCCAGGCTCCACCATCCCTGGGATTCTCCAGGCAAGAACACTGGAGTGGGGAGAACTAACCCTATCAAATAGTGAGAACTCACACAAAGGAAACAACCTTGAAGTCTGGGAAAAGGAGACCTCAAGCACAATAAGTTAAAAAAAAAATAATGAAAAGGCAGAGAAATACTACACAAATGAAGGAACAAATTAGAAACACAGAAGTCCAAATAAATGAAGAGGAAATAGGAAAACTACCTGAAAAAGAATTCAGAATAATGATAGTAAAGATGGTAAAAAAAGAACCTTGAAAACAAAATGGAGAAAATGCAAGAATCAATTATCAAAGACCTAGAAGAGTTAAAGAATAAACATACAGAGACAAACAACACTGAAATTAAAAATATTTTGGAAGGAATCAATAACAGAATATCTGAAGCAGAAGAATGAATCAGTGAGCTGGAAGATAAAATGGTGGAAATAACTTCTGAAGAGCAGAATAAAGAAAAAGAATGAAAAGAACTGGGGATAGTCTCAGAGACCTCTTGGACAATATCAAATGCACCAACATTCAACTTATAGGGGTCCCAGAAGAAGAAGAGAAAAAGAAAGGGTATGAGAACATTTTTGAAGAGATTATAGTTGAAAATTCCCCCAACATGGAAAAGGAAATAGTCAAACAAGTCCAAGAGCCACAAAGAGTCCCATACAGGATAAACCCAAGGAGAAACACGCCAGGACACATACCAAGTGAACTAACAAAGACTAAACACAAAGAAAGAATATTAAAAGCAGCAAGGGAAAAGCAACAAGTAACATACAAGGGAAACCCCATACGTTATCTCTCAGCAGAAACTGCAGGCCAGAAGGGAATGGCAGAATATATTTAAAGTACTGAAAGGGAAACATCTACAACCAAGATTATTGTACCTGACAAGGATCTCATTCAGAACTGATGGAGAAATAAAAAGCATTTCAGACAAGCGAAAGTTAAGAGAATTCAGTATCTCTAAACCAGCTTTACAACAATTGTTAAAGGGACTTATATAGTTGAGAAATACAAGAGAAGGAAAAAGATGTACAAAATCAGTTCAGTCGCTCAGTCGTGTCTGACTCTTTGCGACCCTATGAACCACAGCACACCAGGCCTCCCTGTCCATCACTAACTCCTGGAGTCCACCCGAACTCATGTCCATCGAGTCAGTGATGCCATCCAGCCATCTCATCCTCCGTCATCCCCTTCTCCTCCTGCCCCCAATCTTTCCCAGCATCAGGGTCTTTTCAAATGAGTCAGCTCTGCATCAGGTGGTCAAAGTACTGGAGTTTCAGCCTCAGCATCAGTCCTTCCAATGAACACCCAGGACTGATCTCCTTTAGGATGGACTGGTTGGATCTCCTTGCAGTCCAAGGGACTCTCAAGAGTCTTCTCCAATACCACAGTTCAAAAGCATCAATTCTTTGGCACTCAGCCCTCTTTATAGTCCAACTCTCACATCCATACATAACTACTGGAAAAACCATAGCCTTGACTAGATGGACCTTTGTTGGCAAAGTAATGTCTCTGCTTTTCAATATGCTGTCTAGGTTGGTCATAACTTTCCTTCCAAGGAGTAAGCGTCTTTTAGTTTCATGGCTGCAGTCACCATCTGCAGTGACTTTGGACCCCCCCAAAATCAACCCCAAACAATTAAGAAAATGGCAATAGGAACATATATATCAATAATTACTTTAAATGTAAATGGATTAAATGCTCCAACCAAAAGACACAGACTGGCTGCTGCTGCTGTTAAGTTGCTTCAATCATGTCCGACTCTATGCGACCCCGTAGATGGCAGCCCACGGGGCTCCCCCGTCCCTGGGATTCTCCAGGCAAGAACACTGGAGTGGGTTGCCATTTCCTTCTCCAGTGCATGAAAGTGAAAAGTGAAAGTGAAGTCACTCAGTCGTGTCCGACTCCTAGTGACCCTGTGGACTGCAGCCTACCAGGCTCCTCCGTCCATGGGATTTTCCAGGCAAGAGTACTGGAGTGGGTTGCCATTGCCTTCTCTGACAGACTGGCTGAATGGATACAAAAACAAGACCCATATATATGCTGTCTACAAGAAACCCACTTCAGACCTAAAGACACATATAGACTGAAAGTGAGAGGATGGAAAAATATATTCCATGCAAATGGGAAACTAAAGCTGCAGTAGCAACCCTCAGATCAGACAAAATAGACCTTAAAATAAAGATTACAAGAGATAAGGAAGGACACTACATAATGATCAGGAGATCAATCCAAGAGGAAACCTGCAAGGGGACAACAGAATGAAATAGCCTGAGATCTGATTCCCTAATGTGCCAGATGAGGTTTCACTGTGTTATTGGAAAAAGACTGGGAACAGTAGGATGCCTAGCAAGAGTTGTTCTGAAGATTGTCTCCAGAATGGTCACACCCTCTTCTCTTTCCCCAGTTCCCTTAAGAATTTGTTTTTAATAGTAGCATACCAAGAAATCTTTTGAGAGCATAAAATTACCTCCTTCTTCCATATGTAGAGAAGGCTCTAGAACATAAAATTGCATCCATGGCTTGAGAACATAAGGCTTTTTTAGTTCCTGGAATGACCAAGCTCTCAGTGGTTGGTTATTTATCGTAAGGGCTTCCCTGGTGGTGCAGAGGTTAAAGCGTCTGCCTGCAATGTGGGAGACCTGGGTTCGATCCCTGGGTCGGGAACATCCCCTGGAGAAGGAAATGGCAACCCACTCCAGTATTCTTGCCTGGAGAATCCCATGGACGGAGGAGCTTGGTGGGCTATAGTCCACGGGTCGCGAAGAGTTGGACACGACTGAGCGACTTCACTTTCACTTCACTTTCAAATAACTGTGAAGGATACGAGTCTTCAGGAAACCAGGGTAGTACCTAGCACGTTCTTGTAGTAGATGATATCAGTCTTTAAGAATTCTTCCGAAGTAATGACACTGAAAGCTACCTTTCAATTAATTTTGTAGATTTGTTCATTCTATCTCAAGTCTGTGAGGTTAAGCAGGACTGACCCATAAGCTGGTCTTCATAAGAGTTTCTTTTTTCAGCTCCCTTTTGGTAGAAGGTGAAGTGTGACTTGCTGTCCAGAAGAACTGCAGGTTGTCTCATCACCCTGCTCACTACAGGTTGAGGTTGTTATGGAGGTTGTTCTGCATCTGATAATGTACAGTCTGCCATTCACTTATAAGCCTCTTAAAGTAAGCAATGGGGGCAGAGGGGCAGCTTCCCTAGTGGCTCAGTGGTAAAGAATCCACCTGCCAATGCAGGAGATGTGAGTTCGACCCCTGGGTTGGGAAGTTCCCCTGGAGAAGGAAGTGGCAACCCACTCCAGCATTCTTGCCTGGAAAATTCCATGGACAGAGGACCGTGGCGGTCTACAGTTCATGGGGTTGCAAAAGAGGCAGACATGGCTTAGCAACTAAACAACAACAAAAGGAAGCGGGCGACCCACATATCCAAAGTCGCATGTGGCCTGGGGCAGATACAAGATTGGAGCTTGCAGCTGGCTGGTTTTTCCAGGTTGGGGAAAAGCTGGGGTGTCTCAGGACTGACTTGCTTGATTCCCAGCTGCACCTCTTCTCATTGCTGGTGTTCAATTAATTAAACACAGAGGCCATCAGACTGAGGATGCTCTGAGGCCATGGTGCCCCGAGTAAGCAAACAAAAACCTAAGGCTGTAAATGCCTCAAGCCTAAGAGATCAAAATCCAAGGACAACCACTCACAAGCAGCTTTAAGCTCTAAGCCAGTCAGTCAATAATTTCCTTGCTCTGCTTCTGCCTTTTCTGTCTCTCTTCAGCTCCTGTTGGCTGAGGGCTCTTAGCCACTTCCGGTCTGGTGGTACTGCCTGATTTTAATCATGAAAGTGAAAGTGAAGTTGCTCAGTCAAGTCCGACTCTTTGCGACCCCATGGACTGTAGCCTACCAGGCTCCTCTGTCCGTGGGATTTTCCAGGCAATAGTACTGGAGGGGATTGCCATTTCCTTCTCCAGGGGATCTTCCCGACCCAGGGATCGAACTCGGGTTTCCCGCATTTTAGACAGACTCTTTACTGTCTGAGCCACATACAGGCTCAAATAAACTCTTCAGATTTTTAATAGGCCTCAGTTTATCTTTTCACACCAGAATGTATCAGTGCTTCAGGGCAGATTGAGGTGAAGGCTTGTGGTCCCAAAATTTCTGCCTCTAAATTCTTTATTGTGGACCATTCCTCCCTTGAGCTGGAGCAATGACCCAGTTGTCCAGGCCGGTCTTTCACGAGTCCTTTTTTTTAAAAAATTTGTGTTTTATTTTCGGCTGTGCTGGGTCTTTGTTGCTGCCTGAGGGCTTTCTCTAGTTTCTGCGAGCAGGGGCTACTCCCTAATTGCTGTGTGCAGGCTTCTCAATGTGGTGGCTTTTCTTGTAGAGCGTGGGCTCAACTGTTGCAGCTCGGTAGTTGTGGCGCTTGGGCTGGGTTGCCCCGAGGCATGTGAGATCTGTCAGTTGCCACCGTCAGAATAACCACGCTCTAGGTTGATGGGTGCCTCCAAGTCAAAGGACCTCAGCTACGTCTCTCCCGTGGGTACCTCAGTGGTTTCCGGTGCCCCGCCTCCCAAAGGCCTTGGAAGTCCACACAGACAAGTCTTTCAGCCGCAGGTCTCGTGTGCCATTGACTCCATTCCTCCTGTCCTGCTCTGTGCTTGGGCACATCTGCCGCCTATGGGATTTCTTGGAGAACTGGTGCTTTTCAGGTTATACTGTAGGTGGGCCACAAGTGCTGCCCCATCACTCACCTAAGTGACTGATCTTTGGAGGCCAGGTGGTATAGACAGCAGGGGGTCGTGCCCCCACCCCCTCCACCCGTGCCATACTTTGTCACCTGAGCCAAGTCCCTGAGATGGCAAGGCAAGATGTTTGTGACTGGGGCTCACGTACACAGGCTGCATGTCACCCAGAATCCTCCCAGCATCCTATCTCATCCAGAACCTCACATGGCTCCATGGGAGGTGTCCCCTGGCTTACGGCTGCAGCCACACCAGACACACAGAACCTCAGTTGACAGGTGCACTGAAGGTTTTTGAAAAATTTGTTTCTAATTAAAACAATTCCTTTCTATTTCAATTCTTGCTAAAAAAAAATCTCTCTAAAATGCCTGAGTTTACTTTCCTATCTTAGTATATTCAGTGCCGTGAATCTAAGTTCACGTAATCCCTTCTCCACCGTCTGACATGGTAGTTCAGTATTTGAAAATCCAGTAGGTTTTTTCTTATTAATACGGGCTTCCCTGGCGGCTCAGCTGGTAAAGAATCTGCTATAATGTGGGACACCTGGGTTCAATTCCTGGATCGGGAAGATCCCCTGGAGGAGGGCATGGCAGCCCCCTCCAGTATTCTTGCCTGGAGAATCCCCATGGACAGAGGAGCCTGGTGGGCTATAGTCCATGGGGTTGCAAAGAGTCAGGCATGGCTGAGCAAAACCACTTTTGCTTCTTATTAATATAAGTGTATAGGAGCATGTCTGGAAAATAAGGAATTTAGGGCTAAATAAGAACTGAAATCAGAGAATGTTTTTCAATTTAAAATACGAGCAAAAACTAAATGCCTCGGTTATTTCCGCCCCCCTTTTTAAGTTCAGGAAAATGTATCTGCTTAATTTTGAGTTTCAGAGACACAAGCTCTCACTTTTGTGATTGTAGCTAGTACCTACAATCCTGAGAAAATTTCTCAGCTGTAGTGGAAAGGATATATAACCTGAGTAAACAGGTGTTGGAAGCCTTGGAGGTAAGTTGACACAGGAAATTATAGCCAGCAAGCTGCACTGGCAGACAAAACATTTGTGCAGTAAAGACAGTACAAAACTTTCTGTAGATGTAAGACTTATTCAAGTTTTTGGAACTTCTCATGGTGTCTCTTGGAGAAGGCAATTGCACCCCATTCCAGTACTCTTGCCTGGAAAATCCCATGGACAGAGGAGCCTGGTAGGCTGCAGTCCATGGGGTTGCAAAGAATCAGACACAACTTCACGTTCACTTTCATGCACTGGAGAAGGAATTGGCAACCCACTCCAGTGTTCTTGCCTGGAGAATCCCAAGGACGGGGGAGCCTGGTGGGCTGCCATCTATGGGGTTGCACAGAGTTGAACATGACTGAAGCGACTTAGCAGCAGCAGCAGCAGCAGCAGCAGCAGCATGGTGTCTCTAGTTATTGGATACAGCTGGGAAAGGACCGCCATTAAACTTCCAGGGCTGGTTCTGTGCTGCTTTGAAAAGTGTGGGAGCAGGACTCAGATTTGTGGGATATGCTCCATTGCTCTTTGTTGCGGGGTTTGCACTGAGGACGCTGTTGTCTGAAGTTTCCATCTTCTGGGCTGCTCCATGCCTGGTCCTTCAGTTGGAGATGGTAGGCTTTTTGGGGGGCTTTGGTCTATGCTTGTTGGGGTTTCTGACTATGGTCTTTTCAGGAGGATGTGAAGCAAACAGAAAACTCAGAAACTCACCACCATGTTGTTCCTTGGATCTCATGGTCCCCTGACAGTCTGCCTTCTTTTCTCTGTCTTTTAAAAGCTCCTTGTGTTTGCTTTATATATAATGCCTAGAATTTTAAGTGCTGTGTATATGTGTGTAAGTTGGTCGGTCGTGTCTGACTCTTTGCAATCTCATAGACTGTAGCCCACCAGGCTCCTCTGTCCATGGAATTCTCCAGGCAACAATACTGGAGCAGGTTGCCATTCTCTTCTCCGGGGGATCTTCCTGACCCAGGGATCGGACCCAGGTCTCCCGAATTGTCGGCAGATTCTTTACCGTCTGAGCCACCATTGCTTAGTGGGAAAATTACATCTAGTCCATGTTGCCAGGATCTAACTTCATTTTTACCCAAGGTTTCCACAAAGAGCGATTTGCTCTGATCTATTAATAAGTATCTGGGTAGCTTGTGTGTTTTGTTTTTAACTTTGCTGCCTTCAAAAGCAATCTTGAGGGGGTTTTATTCATGTTACTGAATGCAGGGCCTTGTGGTGTCATCCTTGGCTTTCTTTTGACCCTCTTTGGATTAACGCGTGTCATTTACACTTCAGCCTGTTTTAAGAGAAGCTTTCTTGGGCTGTGATAACAGCAGAGCAATGCTGTGACTCCCAGGGCTCAAGACGCAGTGTCCAGCTGGCCCCCAGGCCACCCTACCTCAACATTCAGAGCCAGCGTTCCCAGTTTTTAACCAACTTACTTCATCCTCGAAGACCTCATCCCCTTCCAGTGTGCCGATGGGGTCTTTTAATACACGATCCCAAAAGCTCTCTTTGTTATCAGACTCCATGGCTTTCAGTGGTGGAAGGCACAGCCAAAGGAGAGGCATTTGGAAGAGGAGCCGAAACGACAAACAAACAGAAAGGAAAAGAGAGACAGATTTACAGCATTTACACTTGACCTTCTAACTACAAATGCATAGGTCATCAATAAGACTTCACATTCATCAAACCACTTAAAATTTGACTTGGAGACATTAGTAAAACAGGAATGAAAGGGCACCTCAGTGGCAGATTTAGGAAAGTGTGTGTTTCTGGTGGTCAGGGAAGGTGCATCTGACAAAGTGACATTTGAGTGAGTCCTGCACGAAGCAAGGGAGTGAGCAGGCAGATGGCTGGGGAGGACCATCCCTGGCGGGGGGGGCGCGGGGCGGGCAGAGGAGGTGCAAAGCCCCTAAGGTGGGAGGCAGTGGGAGCCTGTTGAGGTATCTGACAAACTGCAGGAGGCGCAGTATGTGTGGAGGGGAGTGAGAGTGAGGTGAGCTGGGAGGGCCAAGGCCAGCTCTCGGAGGACCTAGTAGGCCCTGGAGAGGAATTTAGATCTTATTCCCAGAGAGATTTATTCTGACGGAGTGTGATTTTCTCTTGGAAATCCTGAGAAATATTCCTATCTCCTGTCAGTTTTGTCAAAAATTGCCCATTTCCAGAATTGCAGATGGTTCGTAATTGCTAATTAAAGCGTTAAGAGATGAATCCCCAAGCCAGTGAGCTTAAAAAAAAACAGAAAACAAGTCTCTGGGAGATGGCAGATGCCTTTGTTCTCAAGGTCAACCACAGCCTGGTGACGATGGGCCAGGAGAGGGGCTGGAGACCTCCAGTGTGGATGGGGTGCGAATTGAAGGGAGGAACGGATAATTACAACTTGGGCCTAGATTCCCTGCTCCGGGAAAGGTGTGGATCCTGAGCTGGAGCCGGGGGGACAGGGCTCGTACGTGATGATTGGAACCCCGGGGAAATTATGGTGGCCTCTGTCTCGGCTCCAGGATGACACCAGCCCCTCCTCTCTGGGCCATTCAGAAAGCCCTGCACATCTACCGGGGGTGATGCTGGGCTGACTGAGTCTGTCTCATGGGTCTCTGGGGGTGGAGAGGGGCGTTCTTTGTCATCTCCATACATGATATCTCTGCACTGCCTCTGGACTTTGGTTCAGTAATGGAAACGCTGACTCCTCTGGGCCCCTGGAGGGATGGTGAGCTCCACCCAGCTGGATCTGCGTGTCCTGACATCAGGCCCGGGGCCTCTCTGCTTGCAGACCTCCCACCCCAGCCTCGGCTTCTTCCTTGTGGAAACCTGCCTCATTGCAGGGGTCCCTGTGTGGCCAGAGTGCCCCCTCGCCCCCACACTGGTAGTTCTTTCCCGCCAAGTCCTTCCAAGCACACACCCTCTGCACTGAGGGGCTCACAACTGGCAAAGGCAGGGGCCCTTTCGGCTCCCTTCCAGAACACTGTGTCCCCAGACTGTCCTCCTGGGCTGTGGCCTGGAGAAGTTTCTTCTTGTTGAGAAAACCTGCTGAGAACCCACGGGAACTCAGGCAAGCCCTCAGGAGTAGTGGAGCTGGCAGAGCGCGAGTCTGGGGAGGCCAGGTGCAGAGCCCCTGAGCAAGGTTCTCTGAGGATGTGCCTGCCAGCCATGGAGGAGAGGAGCCTGCCTCTGACCCTGCTAGCTCAGCAGCTCCCTGTGATTTGTCAGTGCCGTCTTTTAATAGGCTTTATTGAATAATAGACACTTAATTTGAGGGGGGGGGGAACAGAAGTAGGTGTTTGTCAAGGGAGGAAGGGGACTTGGCAGGCCAGAGTTGGGAGCAGCCGTGTTCAGAGGCATTTGTTTCCTTGAAATCATTAACCTTATTAGCATCAACCGGCCGGTCTACGTGTCAAGACAAGCCTAGTAAATCCTCAGTAACGCAGCTTTAACTGTGGCAGGAGGAGAAGGAAGAGCTTTAGTCCTAATTAACTTTCCCTTTGGGGATTTCTGTCTAAGTCTACCTTTGTTCTAGTGGGATTATCTTCCCTCTCCTATGGGAGGACTGGGGAGGCGGGGGAGGTGTCAGGCCAGGTTCCCGAGTGGTGGCCCTGTAACCCAGGGCCTTCCCAGTGGGTCACTCAGCCCTTTGCACCCTGGGCCCCTCGTCCGTGTAGCGGGGACCATGGAGCTCATCTTCAGGGCGGCTCAGGGGACCAGCGCCAACGCGACGAAGCCGGGCACATAGCACTCCCTGGAGTGGGACGTCTCTCCCGGACTGATTACCAGCAGGTCTTAACTCCTCTCCTCCCAGCCAATGGCTCTCCTCTAGCAGCTGTTTTCTCCTGACAGAAGGACGCCTTCTGAATTTGGGGTGGATGTTGGAGTCCTGTGTGTTTGCCGCATAGGGCAGATCCCCGCGTTCTAAACCAGGACACGGAGGAGAGAAGCAGTAGGCGACTGCCCCCAGGCCGGCTTGGAGAAGTGGGCACAGGGGTGAAACTCGGGCCTGTTGCCCGCTCCGCCACCCTGCCTGTAGGAGCTGCTGCCGGGAGCTCGTGAGAAACGCGGACCCTCGGGCCCCTGGACTCAGGGTCTGTGTTTTAACACAAGGCCTGGGTGAATGCTCCGCACAGGAAAGTCTGAGCAGCACTAGCCTGCCCTGGCTCTCCTCTCTGGAAATGGAATAAGATCGAGAAGATTCTAGAGTGAGAAAGAGTTTGTTTGATAAGCCTCCTGTGCGGGTAACCCTGCGCCTCCCTGCCCCCATCCCAGCAGTTCACCCTCCCTCCGTTGTTTTTATTCAATAAAAGGATGTGTGTGTGCTAAGTTGCTTCAGTTGTGTCCCACTCTGCAATCGCATGGACTGTAGCCCGCCAGGCTCCTCTGTCCATGGGATTCTCCAGGCTGGAACACTGGAGTGGGTTGCCACACCTGCCTCCAAACCATAGACTAGGTCTGGTTAGTTGTAGGATTTTGGTGGAGCGATGTGTACAAGTTGGGATTCTGCCACCAAAACCCAACCTCCTCCCCTGTCCTTCTCCCTCAGAGGATTCAGCTGTCCCCTCCTTTAGTAAAAACTGAATCACGCTCTAAGGGTACCATCTGAGGGGCTCTTATTCATTCCCTGCCAAGGTGCCATGGAATGAGTCTGTCTGGAGGGACCCATGCATCCCAGTTAAGCCCTGCTGCCCAGACTTCAGAGAAGCTAGTCATTGACTGCCTGGCCCCTCTTGAAATGCGGGTGTCCCTGTACAGACCTTGAGTAGAGAGATGGACTTCTGGGCTGTTCCCAGGCCATTCTTTCTCACTCCCAAGACCCTCTTTCTGTTTCTGTCTCCCCTCTTCAGTTAAGGACAGGGAAGCACCTCCGGGCTCGTGGACTGTGTGCCCAGCACTTCCCTCGATTCTCTCTAGGACTCAGCACTGGCCAGACCAGCAAGGCACCCGCCCACTTGGGAGGCACCATTCCCAGACACTGTGCAGGGAGCAGGGATCTTTGGTTAGGTTATGTGGGACTCACCATTTTCTGCCATTTGGGGTTCTTCACTGGGAACAAAGGCTGAAAGCAAATAGGAAAAATGATTAATAGGAGGTGGAATGGTGAACTCTTCACCCTTAAGAGTCTGGAGAGACCGGGGCGGAGACTGCGTTTGGTAGGATAAGAGGCTCCCGTGATCTCCAGCAGGTGGAGCGGTAGCTTATGCTCAGCACACGTCCAGTCCCCTCCTTTGGCTCACGGTTCGTCTTTTCCACTCGAGTTTACGTTCTGAGAGGGTAGGATAGCTTTGTCCATATGAAGATGGACGTACCACTGCTGAGAACACGGTAGGTGTACAATAAATATAATTTCATACACAGTAGTTGTTGTGGAACACATTGAAAATGGGTAATCCATTATCTTCCTAACTCTAGTGGTGAATAGTATTCCCTCCCCTTTCAAAACTCAATTTTAACTCACAATTAAAAGCATTTTACCCTTTGGTGAAGTTTCTTCCCTGAGCCTTGACTTCAAGTTCTAGAAATAAGGCTTTGGCCCACTGACCTTAATGAAGGCTGCCCTAGTCTAAAATGATTACATGAGGACTCTCTTTGGCCTGAGGCATGCTAATTCCGTGCTTCTCACCATCTCACAGATGGACCTGAAGCTTCCATGAGTCATTTAAAATCATTGTAAAATTATAAAGTTGAAATGATACCTTGTGACTCAGACTTGAAGGTGGCCAGCGTCATTGTTGATTCTTCCTCTCGTGGCGCTCTTGATTTTGAAAGCACTGTTAAATGGCAGAAGATGATGGCCATTGACAGTTTTAACCTTATACTTTTCAGTGGGTTCATATTGGACAGTTAGGGTCTGAGGTTCTTTCTTAGCACCCAAAGTTGATCCACGGAGGAGAAAACTTGGGTTGGAGGCCACTGCTGGTATATACTGGGTGCTTCCTCTGCCCATATCTTCCTCTTAGCTTTGCTGACTTAACTCTGGGGCTGCAGTAAACAGTGGCTGGGAAATGCAGGCCCTCTTCTTGTCTGGTCAGTTAGGGTCCCCAGGACAGAGGGGATGGCTGGGGAGACCTGAAGGGTATTCCTCCTTCTATAGGAACCACAGAGCCAAGTGGCTTCCAGGCCGTGTGGGCTTATAACGGGGTACACCTTATAACGGTGTCACTGTAGGAAGTGGGTGTCTCTTGTGTTCTGTGATCAAGAGCTCCCAGAGAGGAGCAGAATGAGGGCCAGTGGGGAGGCCCTGGGGCCTGGCTAGTACAGATGAGTTATGCCACGAGAGGCTACTATAGTTTTTGAGAACTTTCCTAAAGTTCTTGGTTGAAAGTGAAAGTGTTAGTTGCTCGGTCATATCTGACTCTGCAATCCCATGAACTGTAGCCTGCTAGGCTCCTCTGTCCATGGGATTTCCCAGGCAAGAATTCTGGAGCGGGTTGCCATTCCCTTCTCCAGGGGATCTTCCTGACCCAGGGATTGAACCCAGGTCTCCTGCATTGCAGGCGGATTCATTACCATCTGAGCCAATGTTTTCTAGAATTTTGTGATCCCTGCTCCTTTTTGCTCCCCTGACCCCTACCTGCCCTTCTTCCTCCTCTGCATATGCACACACACACACACTACATTCCATTCCTAATAGCAGGGAGGAGCAGGCCCATGATAGGAAAGCAGAGGCGAGCTGCACCCATCTCTGCTTCCCTGCTCATGGGAGCATTAGGATTTGAGCCCTGTCTGTGGACATGGATCTTATCTATGGATGCAAAGCCTCCCTGACGAGGGCAGGATCCATGCTGCCAGCCCGGCAGCTAAGACTGAGCGCTCCGTAGACAGAGAGCTCTCTGACTACTGAAAAGTGAAATCGCTCAGTTGTGTCTGACTCTCTGAGACCCCATGGACTGTAGCCCACCAGGCTCCTCCGTCCAGGGGATTCTCCAAGAATACTGGAGTGGGTTGCCATTTCCTTCTCCAGAGGATCTTCCCGACCCAGGGATTGAACCCGGGTCTCCCGCATTGTAGGCAGACGCTTTAACCTCTGAGCCACCAGGGAAGTAGTTCTCTGATTACTAAGAACACACATTCTACCGTGCATGGCTCCGGCCGTTGGGACCCGTTTCCTTTTCTTAACCAATTTTCCTCAAGCTGCCTTGTTCCAGCCCTTCTGTGCAGATGGGGAGGCCAGGTCTCGTTTTCTCGTTTTGTGTGGCAGCTCATCAGATATTCGAAGGCACTTATTCTGTCTCAGACTCACGTGTCTTCCAGACTTAATGGCCTCGTTTGCTTCAGCAGTTGTCCGTGGCGATGTTACCTCCAGGCCGGCCTCATGCCAGCTTCTCCTCTGAGTGTCAGCTAGTCCACTTCTGGTCCCCATGGAGGGTGGAATCCTTCTAAGTGAACACTGCCCTGGGCTGCTCTTGGGGTGCAGGCTGCAGCAGGGCTCATCTCCCTCTCCAAACCCTTGTAGTTGTTTCTGCTTATATGAAGCTTCTGGCCGTCACATCAGTCATGCTGTTGACTTATGGAGCCTGTGGTTGAGTAAGTCATCTAGAGCAGACAGGGCTTTCCCCCCTTGTCCTCCTTTCTGTATTTGTGGGCCTACAAGCAGGGCCTAATCTAAATGAGCATTCTATTTTATTTAGCCAGTCCTGATCCAGGGTTTCTGGCTGTCAAGACCTTTCAGAATCTGATCACATTATCATCATGACTCAACCGCTTCCAGTCGTGTGCAGGTATCAGTATTCCCCCTACATCTATGAGTCTATGATAAAATAGTGTGCTGGACGGAGCACCGTGGCCCCCAACTGGAAAACGGGTGGACTCGATCCTTAAACAGATTCTTCGGATGCTTATTCCACAGCGGCCATGCCGTCGTGATCATGATGCTCCCACCTCGTGTTTGTCTATCTTGTCTATAGGAACATCAGGAAGGCTCTGAAAATGAAACATGTTTTGGAACTCAGGCCTCCTGCTTTACCACAGCCCCTGACTTAATGACCTTGTCACAAAGTGACATAAGAGCCAGCATCACTCGATCTGTTTTTTTTCATAAAGTATTTGTTTATTTGTGGCCTCACGGCGTCTTTGTTGCTGCACGGCTTTGCTCTAGTCTCAGCTGGCGTGGGCCGCGTGTGGGCTGCTCGTGGCGGTGGCTTCTCTTGTTGCAGAGCACGGGCTCTGGGCGGGCAGGCTTCAGTAGCTGTGGCTCACGGACTTCATTGCTCCTCAGCATGTGCTGTCTTCCGACCAGGGATGGAACCTGTGTCCCCTGCATTGGCAGGCAGATTAGTAACCACTGGACCTCCAGGGAAGTCCTTGATCGGTTCTTACTGATCCTGCGCTGGCTCCTCCTGGTCATTTTGCTCTCAGTATTTGGCCCACCTTGATCATAGACTGTTCTCCACGTGTACGAATGTCTGCATACGGCTCCTTGCCTACCAAGACTGTCTCTTGAGGAAAGGGTGCACCCTCTCATCATCATATCTGATCGGGAGTCTGATGAGGACTCAACAGCAGTTTCACAAGCATGTAACAAATATTTATAGGTGCTTATTGTGTGTGTGTGTGTGGGCAGCAAGTTTTGAGGATTTCTACCAGCGGGGATATAATGCTCTGTGTTAGAATTTCTGGTATACTTTGTTTATGACCCTGCTCTGTGCTTGGTGGTGTAGACGCCTGGGGCCATAAATAGTCGTTCCGGCCCTCCTCCAGCCTGCTTCGTCGCCCAAGCCACGAGGCATTTCTGGTGCCTTTAGCATTCCTTGAGTGTCAGACCTGCCACTCTCTGTAGTAACAGGTTTCAAGGATTTATTTATCTGGGTGTTATACCTCCATGTTTGTTTCAAAGTGCTGTTTATAGAGTCCGTGTAAAAAGGTGTTTCTGGTGCCTGGGGTTGAATTTGTTGTTCAGTCACTAAGTCCTATCCGACTCTGCAACCCTGGGACTGTAGCATTGCCAGGCTCCTCTGTCCTCCACTATCTCCCAGAGGTTGCTCAGATTCATGTCCACTGAGTCAGTGATGCCATCCAACGATCTCATCCTCTGCTGCCCCCTTCTCCTTCTTGAGTCTTTCCCAGCATCAAAGTCTTTTCCAATGAGTCAGCTCTTCTCATGAGTTGGCCAAAGGACTGGAGCTTCAGCTTCAGCATCAGTCCTTCCCAAGAATATCCAGGGTTGGTTTCCTATAGGATTGACTGGTTTGATCTTCTTGCTGTCCAGCGGATTCTCAAGAGTCTTCTCCAACACCACAATTTGAAAGCATCAGTTCTTCAGTGCTCAGCCTTCTTTATGGTCCAGATCTCACGTCCATACATGACTACTGGAAAAACCATAGCTTTGACTATACAGACCTATGTTGGGAAAATGATGTCTCTGCTTTTTAATATGCTGTCTAGGTTTGTCACAGCTTTCCTTCCAAGGAGCAAGTGTCTTTTAATTTCAGGCTGTAGTCACTGTCTGCAGTGATTTTGGAGCCCAAGAAAATAAAATCTGACACTATTTCCATTGTCTCCCCATCTATTTGCCATGAAGTGATGGGACTGGATGCCATGACCTTAGTTTTTTGAATGGTGAGTTTCAACTCCATGGAGAGTATGGGGTTCAATCAGTTCAGTTCAGTTGAGTCGCTCAGTTGTGTCCGACTCTTTGCGACCCCATGAATCGCAGCACACCAGGCCTCCCTGTCCATCACCAACTCACGGAGTTCACTCAGACTCGCGTTCATCAAGTCAGTGATGCCATCCAGCCATCTCATCCTCGGTCGTCCCCTTCTCCTCCTGCCCCTAATCCCTCCCAGCATCAAAGTCTTTTCCAATGAGTCAACTCTTCACATGAGGTGGCCAAAGTACTGGAGTTTCAGCTTTAGCATCATTCCTTCCAAAGAAATCCCAGGGCTGATCTCCTTCAGAATGGACTGATTGGATCTCCTTGCAGTCCAAGGGACTCTCAAGAGTCTTCTCCAACACCACAGTTCAAACACATCAATTCTTCGCGCTCAGCCTTCTTCACAGTCCAACTCTCACATCCATACATGACCACTGGAAAAACCATAGCTTTGACTAGACGGACCTTAGTCGGCAAAGTAATGTCTCTGCTTTTGAATATACTATCTAGGTTGGTCATAACTTTTCTTCCAAAGAGTAAGCGTCTTTTAATTTCATGGCTTAGTCCCATAATAAAAAAAGAGGCTTTAAAAATAGGAATCTATCACTGATGAAATCCATTCTACCCTAGAGCTTTGCTGGTTCTCCAGCACTCTTGTGCTGAGAATCCTCTGGGGATCTTGTTAAGGATGCAGGCAGGGATTGTGTTAAGAAAGCCTGGGAATCTGCATCTTTACAGGCAGCGGGTGCTGGGGATGCCCAGTCCTGGACCCTGAGCACCATCACCACCAACACTCACCTCCGCTCACCCCTGGGGACCCTCTGCCTCCCACAAAACCAGCACTTTGAGTTGCTTTAGCCTCAGTTGTGTTTCTCCTACTAGTGGATGGGCGGCTTTTGCCCTCGGCCAATCAGATTCTTTTTTGCATCTGCCATGCTCAGGAACCCTTAGTATCCTGTCCTCCAGCTGCAGGGGGCCTGGCTTTTCTTCATGGCAGGGGCACGTCCCCATCACACACGGAGCATCTTCCCTGTGTCACTTTCCTCCGCCTTCTCCTAACTAGATCTGACCTCCTGTTTGGAGCTCCATACTTCTGGGGTTCCCCTTGCACCCCACTCCCCATCACTTCCTTTTCACTCTTCACTCTTCCAGAGAAGTCTCTTAATGAGTCTCTTTGCTCCATTCCACTGGCCAGACACAATCATGTAGCTATTGCCAGTAAAATCTGTCCAGTTATTATTTTAACACTCTCCAAAAGACTGATTGTAAACCATGGGCAGAAGGGAGAAGAAAAACCTTCATACATTTTAGGAAATTGCTGACTTTTCTTTGTGTTCCAATCTCGGCTGTAGCCACCACCCCCATGTCTCTGCAGGAGCCTGGGGTGTGACCTTGACCCTGGCTTAGAGGCTCAACACTCCACGCCTTCGGTCCAAGCCACCAGCATCACAGGATCTGATCAGTAGGTATTGCTGTGGGTGGCCAGACTTGTGCTAAACACTGAACACACGTTGGGGACTTTCCTGGTGGTCCAGTGGTTAAGACGCCACACTTCACTGCAGGGGGCACCCCAGTTCCATCCCTGGTTGGGGAAACTAAGATCCCACACGTCATACGGTGTCATCAAAAAGGAACTCAGTAGTGGAAAGAGACTTGGCTGGAAAACATGCCCCTACAGTCCAAATGCACAGAGCACTTAAAACCTAAATTAGATCCAGACGTGACTGGCTCTATAATTAAGCCTGGAGACCAAAAGGATCGTGAATGAACGTGGCAAATGAGACACTGATTTCCAGAGGGCCCCTCTCTGAAGGAAGGTGCCCCGTGGAGTGAACAGGCCCTGGTGCCCCTCCCCCGCCTCAGCCTCCCTCTGTCTCCTTTCCCTATCCCACCTCCTTTCAGGCTTAGCGTTGGCACTTTACAGGCGATTACCCAGGAAATGACTTCCAGAATCCTGCTTATGAATATTTAGATAAGTGCTCAGATTTTTTTCCCCAGCCATCACGCTTACTGACTCTGAAATGGTTCCAGTTTTCGGGGCTCCATCGGAGCACAAACCCCCTGACACAACCCCCACATGCACCAACTTAGCCTGTAAAGTCCTCCCCATCGTGTGCTGGCAGCCAGCACCCTGGAACTCCTGGCTCGTGTGGGCTTGCCTCCGCTGCCCCTTCTCCCTCATAGGGTTTCTGGCTCCTAATTTCATGTAAGCCACATCTGAGCTACAAAATCGAGCAGGCACGGGTGGGGGCGGGGAAGTGAGGTGCCGGTGGGGAATCCAACTCACTGCTGCCATGACTACAGGTGTGAAACTAATGTGTGAACCTGTGATGGGTCAGTCTCACTAAGGTTGGGTTTACATTATTAATCCTGGTGAGAGAAGATGCCGTTCCGGGGTGCATTCCCAGGATCCTAGGGCAAAGGGCCTTTGGGCTTAACTGGGCTGAGAATTAGGATCCTCAGTGCAATCTCGCCAAAATCTCTTGAGTGTCTCCTAACTGTGGCCACACAAATTCCCGCTATGGATGGTCTTGGCTCGTTCTGAACCAGGGCTGGCTTTGACCGCACGCTCAGATAGAGATTCTGGGGTGGGTCCCAGTCCTCTCACCACGTGATTATTTAGAGATGGGCTCTGTCCCCAGGGCACCGGCCTGTAATCTGGGAAGGAAATGGCCTGTGTCCCCACGGGAAATAGGGCCTGTGTTCATGTGGAACAAGAACAGGAAAACTAATGAAGGGACAGGGGGAGATGGGAGAAGGTATATAGCACTCTGCTGATGCTCTTTCTCTGAGGGGGGTCTAGGATGAAGGGAAGAGGGGGTCACAGGGACAGGATGGCCCAGGAAGCTGTATGCATCATCAGTCTGACGGGCAATGCTCTAGCCTCGATGCTCCACCTCCATGGGACACCCGCGAGGCCATGTCTCCCCAGCACCCCTGGAGACTGGCCTCGAGGTGGATGTGGGGAGTGGGGTCCCATACCCATCTTGCTTTCATAAATCCACTCCGTCTGCGTACTCTGGTCCTGGGAGGTCAGAAACTCTCCCTCATGCGTCACAAACGATGAGGATGGCATTGTGTCCTCGAGAAGAGGCCTGCTGCTGGCAGGTTAAGGGGGTGGGAGGAGGGACAGTGAAGAAGATGGTTACCCGAGGGATGCCAGCCACAGACGGTCCACCTCCAGGCAGGGGCCGGGTTAGAAGCCCCACGGCTGCTGCCTGCAGGGAGGTTGGGGTGGTGGCAGCTGCTCCCCGGCCCGCGCAGACTTCCGCCCATCCCAGGACCATCACAGGGGAATGGAAAATAGCCCCGTGGGCCATTCTGGGTGCCAGCTCCTGCCTCACTTAGAGGGAAAGGATCTGCAGACGCCTTCAAAGGCCAGTGGGCCAGGCTTCCGTAATGGACAGTCCAGCCTTCCAGAACATTCTCTGCCCCTGCCGGCTCACCACCCTGCTCATTCCAGTCGCCCTTGCTGCCTCAGGCAGAGCAGAACAGCGCTTCAAGTCAAGCACTGGGGTCTGTGCCTGCCAGTCACCCACTGCACACAGCACCATTTTCAGGGAAGGTTTTGCAGGGCCCGAGGACAGGCCCTCGGGTGTGAGGCGCAGACCCTGCTACCTGGGAGCTCGGGATCGAAAAGGGGCCCCAGCACCTTGCCCTGCACTGTGCCCTTCCTCAGGAATCTCTGTTAAGTAGGCAGGAAACCACGTCAGAGGGATGAGAGGGGCTTTTGACCCTGCTGTCATGTCAGGTCGACTGGCCCCGTTGGCAGAGGCAGGCATGAGGGAAATGCCCAGCTGATAAGGCGGGCAGTGACTATGGACAGTAGGAAGGAAGTAGACTTTGGAGTCGGCTGGTCCGAGTTGGCGTCTTGGCTCTTTTGAGTAGAGTGGAGTAACCTTGGGTAAGCCCCTTGAATTCTCCATGCCTTGGTTTCCACACCATTTTTTTTTATAAATTGGAGGATAATTGCTTTACTATGCTCTGTTGGTTTCTGCTGTCCAACATCGTGACTCAGCCAGAAGTATACATATATCACCTCCCTCTTGAACTACCCCCCAACCCCACCCAACCCCTCCCGCTAGACTGTCACAGAGTGCCAGGCTGGGCTCCTTGTGTTACAGAGCAGCTTTCCGCATGGTAACCAAATGGTGAAAACCGTAATTCAAAAAGACGCCCATATCCCAATGTTCCACACCTATTAGATAATCATACTTCCCCCCTGCACCACACCTCCATAGGTGAGGACAAAATGGGAGTGGGCAGTGCTGGCTCTTAGAGGCAATGTTGTTTTTAGAGGCCAAGTAAGAAGTTCAACGGCCCTTCAGGAGATGGGCTGGTTCCCTGTGGGGCTCAGAGTTCCCTGATGCAGGAACGCTCCACGGGAACGCCGTTCTCCCTTCAGCGTCTGTGGGCATTACGGGCAGATTTGTGCCACCTCCCAGGGCCTGGGGGTGGGTCTGTGCTGGCCGGCGGGCCCGGGCAGAGTGGCTGTGTTCTCAGGGTGCGCTACTGGGCAGGGGCCCCGGGGCAAGTGGCAAGATGCGTGGATTTCAGTCAAGTGACCACAAGGGTCAAGAACTAGTGGAGAAGGGCGAGCTTTTCTGGCAGATGTCAAGTCTTGCCCTGCTCCGGGCCTCGAGGCCGCATCAGGGGACTCCTCTGAGCTCAGTGTCTTATCCTGCTGGTGGGATGTTGCTGGGATTCAAGAAGATAATACAAGTCCCTGTGGACAGACCTTGAGAAGTCAAAGCGGCCGGCTGACAGGCGCCAGGATTGTGCTTGAGGTCACAGAGGGCCGCTCTGGTCATGCTCATTCTCATGTACACTTGCCCTCCCTGCCACGCCTGCCCAGGGCTGGGACGATGCAGGGTCCCCTGGGGTGCCTGCCAGGGCTCTGCTATGACCTCAGCACCTGGGAAACTAGACTGCGTTGCCAAACACCAGCGCCCTGCTTTATCAGCAATGCAGGGATGCAGGACGGGGCCCCTGGTCCTAGATTCCATGTCTGTTCCTGCAGCTGCCTCACAAGCGGGGACGGGCCCTGGTGTGTGCCCGGGCACCTTCACGGCAGGTGTGCAGAAGTGCGTGGGCTAGGGACGGGTGCTTTCCTGCTCACGAGGAACCCAGGAAACACTTGACCTGAGTCTGTGCCCCCTCCCCGCTGACCTTAGCAAACACATACCCGTGGGACACTTCTTGCCCAAAAGGATTTGTGGAGATTTCAGTCTCTCAGCAGCCTTGGGTGAGGAAAATCCGGGGCCTCTCTGAGCACCCCAGGCTCAGCCTTGGACCCTGGGGAGCCAAACTGAACTGCCTGGGGGCAGACCCAGGGGAGGCCTGGGGCTCCCCGCCGGGCCCGGGGACAGAAGCACACTCAGCAGCAATACGGCTGAAAGACTGGACGGGTGCCTGTGTTGGGAACAAAGCTGATTGGGCATCTTGCTCCTCGTTCTACATGTGTTAAGTTTTCTACGTGGCAGCTCTTGGGGAGCAGAATGAAGGCTAACAGTGACCCAGAGCCCTTACTGCACATACCCCGGGTGGTAACCCCGGCTCCACTGCACCCTCATGAGTTCAGTTCAGTGCCGTTGCTCAGTCGTGTCCGACTCTTTGAGACCCCATGAACTGCAGCACACCAGGCCTCCCTGTCCATCACCAACTCCCGGATTCCCCCCAAACCCATGTCCATTGAGTTGGTGATGCCATCCAGCCATCTCATCCTCTGTCGTCCCCTTCTCTTCCTGCCTTCAATCTTTCCCAGCATCAGGGTCTTTTCCAATGAGTCAGCTCTTCGCATCAGGTGGTCAAAGTATTGGAGTGTCAGCTACAGCATCAGTCCTTCCAATGAATGTTCAGGACTGATCTCCTTTAGGATGGACTGGTTGGATCTCCTTGCAGTCCAAGGGACTCTCAAGAGTCTTCTCCAATAGCGCAGTTCAAAAGCATCAATTCTTCGGCGCTCAGCTTTCTTCACAGTCCAACTCTCTCATCCATACATGACCACTGGAAAAACCATAGCCTTGACTAGAAGGACCTTTGTTGGCAAAGTAATGTCTCTGCTTTTCAATATGCTGTCTAGGTTGGTCATAACTTTCCTTCCAAGGAGTAAGCATCTTTTAATTTCAAGGCTGCATTCACCATCTGCAGTGATTTTGGAGCCCAGAAGAATAAAGTCTGACTCTGCTTCTCCATCTATTTGCCATGAAGTGATGGGACCGGATGCGATGATCTTAGTTTTCTGAATGTTGTAGTATTTGTTTAGTCCTCACCACAGCCCCACCCCTGGTTGCACAATGGTAAAGAATCTGCCTACCAATGCAGGTAGACCCAAGGGACTCAGGTTCGATCCTTGGGTGGGGAAGATCCCCTGGAGGAGGAAATGGCAACCCACTCTAGTATTCTTGCCTAGGAAATTCCCCTGGACAAAGGATCCCTGGCATGCTGCAGTCTGTGAGGTCACAAAGATTTGGACACAACTGAGTGTGTGCGTGCACACACACACACACACACACAGATACACACAGCCCTGGGGAAGCAGAAACTCTTTCTGTCCCCATTTTACAGATGGGAACACCAAGGCAGAAGATAAAGCGCTGCCCTGCAACACACAGCTGGCTGGGTGGAGCAGCTGAGATTCACGCCCAGGTAGCCTGGCTCTGGGGTCCTGTTCTCCATCACAGCCTGACCGGTCACTTCACTGTCAGGCCCCTTCAGCGTCAAGTTGCTTGCTTCTGTGAGTGTCAGTGACTGAAGTGGAGGGGATTCCGGAAAGCACTCCCTCTGTGGATTGGCGTAGTGGGGTGGTCCTGGCAGATGCTGAGCCTCTGAAAGCATGAAGCATGATACAGAGGGGCTGGTGGGAGGATGGGAGTGGGGAGCCGACCTCACCAGGTGGAGGGGGTGCCCCTGTACGGAGCCCCGGGTCCTCAAGTAGTTATAGCCTATGTCTTCCCTGCACGCTAGAGCAGGTTTCATTCCTGCTTCTCAGTGTAACCCAGCCAGCCTTGTGCTTTCTTTGTATCTAGTGTCAACCCACTTCCCCGCTGGAAGTCAGTGACCGCCTTCCCCCAGTCATCCTTTGGGGCGGATGTAGGGGACAAAGACTGTGAACCAGAGCTCGTGTGTCCCCTGCCCCGCAGGGGTGTCTACAGAGCAGAGCACACAGAGGCTTCTGTCCACGGCTCTTGCAGTGACCTCTAGCGTGGGTCAAGCCCTGTGGCAGGAGTTCCACGAATACTCACTGCCTGATCATTTGGAGCTTGGAATATGCCTGAGCGAGGAAGATGGCAATTTCCTTGCAGCGTTCACATACCTCTTCACTACAAGTGATGCCCAGGGCCCTTGGCCGTCTTTCCCCATGCTAACCTCCTTTCTAGACTCAGCTGGCCCTGCTCTTTCCATAGTTCTGGGTGCCCAGGGCTCTGGATCCTGGGGCTCATCTCTCAGCTTGTGAGTGGCTTGAATGGCAAAGGGGAATAGTATTGGGAGGTCCTTTGTGTGTGACTTCTAGGAGACCACCCCCAAACCCCTCCTTCTCAGAGGTCTTGCTCCCTGCACCCCTACCCATTCTCACCCCTGCTCCCAGTCTTTGGGACTGCAAAGGCTACGAAGCATCAGCCCTCAGCATGAATTTTCACCCTGATTTATCGGGAAAAAAACCCCAAAAAACCCCAAAAAACTTTTACCTTGCTCTAAGACCAGGCAGGGTTTGTGAAGAATGAGCCTTGAAGTCTGTTGGAAAAAATAAAAGAAAGACAATGTTAGGGGAAAAAAAAGGAAACTTTCTTTCTGTTAAAAAACCTGTCATTAATTATGTGATGCTGGGTTTGAGGTGGAGAAGCCCTGATTTACAGAATTTTTCTATTTTTGCTTTTTTTGTTGTTGTTGTTCTCTCTGTTTCCTTTAGAAATTACGAGGTTAAAATTTTTATAAAATTAGAGCTCAAGAAGATAATTTTCATGGAATTGTGGATTTGGGACATTCAAGTTTGCTTTGTTAATCTTTTGGGTTATCATAGAGTCCCCCCTCTGCCACAGGATGAAGGATATTTTTTTCTATGCAGGAAAGAGGGCTGAGGTTCAGAGGACATAAATATGTAAAAAATGGTATTTCACTTTACAAATTATACTTGTGTCATTTAATCACCTGACTGTTGGGTTTGAATGATATGACATCAAGCATTTCAGGTACAATTGGGATAAAATAGAGCATCGGTTCTAGGAATAGAGGATGGCGCAGTGGAAGTGTAAGGAAACGAGAATCAGAAAATTTGAATGAGAAACTTAAATGTTCAACACTTATCCATAGCTCACCCATGAGATAGACTACTACCGAGGAATATTACTTGGCTATTAGAATGATATCTACAGGGACTTCCCTGGTGGTCCAGCAGGTAGAGGCCCCCTTCTGGTGCAGGGGGTGTGAGTTTGATCCCTGGTTGGGAGGCTAAGATCCCACCCCGCCCGCGTAGCTGGAGAAGACTGCCTGCCACAGTGGAAGATCCCACGTGACGCAATCAAGACCTGCCACAGCCAAAACAAATAACAATAATACATCAATACTAAAAAATAAAATGATGGCTACAAACATTAAGCAATATGGCCAAAGGTGAAGGTCACAGCACTAAGTAACAAAAGTAAAACACAGGCTTGTATATACAGCGTATTTGAAATGGTTAAAATCAAGACAAAACAAGGGCCACCACGACCAGCAAGCACGCGAGAAATGAGAGCAGCAGGGACAGAATAAAACTGCTAAAATGTGAATCAGCCTTATTTATATTCGGATGTTGGTAGGTGGGGGGATGTCTTTCTACTTTTCACATTTTCCACGAGAAAATGGACAGAAGTAGATTTTGCTTCATTTTATGTTACTCCTCTCCTATTAAAATATGCATATGATTTATGAAAAAGCAGAAACAAAGGATGAAAGGAGGGGAGAAAGGAGAAGAAGAGAAGAGATTAGAAGAGAAAGAGAAGGCTTGGGAGCATCTCCCGACTCTTAGTTATTTTCCATGGCCTTGGAGAAGTCACATACCCTCTCTCAGACTCCAGGATCCTCATTTGTAAAGAGAGGCGGGAGGTAAAGAGTGAAGACTTGATGGAAATAAAGACTGAAATGTACACTAGACACCCTATGTCACTGGACTGTATTCCTAACCTTCAGGACAAGACAGGCATAGAAAATGATGCTGTTTGTATGGGAGCAGCGTGGAGGCTGGGAGAACTGGGGACCCAGCATCTCTCCCCAGTAGTGGCTGACTCAAGGCACCCGGATTGGGAAGCCCTGGCTTATTTGTGAACTTTGCTGCTTGACAAGTTGTCTGTCTCCCCTGTCTCTGCCTTATCAGTATATCTCAAGCCTTTCTTTTTAAATACACAGAATTGCTAGGTTCCCCATTTAGAAATGGTCCCTGGGATGCCAACTCTCACCTGGAAACAGCAACCAAATTATAGCATTTAAGTCAAACAGCATTCAGAGCCGCCCAAGAGGAGCTAGCAAGAGGTAAGAAAATCAAATCCTGTGGATTGTGTGTCTCAAAATGTCATTAAGTAGACACATTATGAATCAATATACTGTGACATCTCTACAGCAGCATTTGTCACAGAGCAGAGTTCATCTTTAGGAAGGTCTTCCCCGGTGGCGCTAGTGGTAAAGAACCCGCCCGCTGATGCAGGAGATGTGAGACACTCGGGGTCCATCCCAGGGTCGGGAAGATCCCCTGGGGGAGGGCGTGGCAAACCACTCCAGTATTCTGGCCTGGCGAATGCCGTGGACAGAGGAGAATATCATAGGAAGGTCTTAGGTTCTGAATAAACAAAAGGGACCATGTTGTGGGGTGGTTTCCTGTTCTATGACAGCATGTCAGAAATGTAGATTGTATTTCTTCCTTCTAGAACCTTCCTGCACCTTGTGAGATCAGACATGCCTTTTTACACCTGACGATTGTGTGGTGTGGGAGTGCTTTCAAAGCATTTTCAGAGTGAAAATGAAAGAACACTGCCACAGTCACAGGGTATTTTTTCACATGGCAAAAGTGAAACCTGGAAGAGCTAATCGACATGCCCAAGGTCCAAGGCCCACCCTTGTGCTGGATCTTCTAACTATGGCACCCCCAGGTTCACACCCATGCTTCACAAAAATGATTTGGAGCCTCCCAGTTCAAATCCGGGGAGATCCGTCACACGTGACTATTGATTATTCAGCAACAGTTGATGCTGCGTTGATATTCAGTTTTGCTCATCCAGTTTTATTGGATTTTCTCACAAACCATGGAGAAAATCATCCCTTTAAAGAAGAGAGGGGATGGGGTCGTTGGTCTGACACTGCACTGATTGGTCCAGGGCAATGAGAGTCTGTGAAACTGACCTGCCTGCAGAGTAGTTGGGTGGGGACAGATTCCTCCCACACCCTAGTTCATTGCGTCTTCTCTTGTCTTCCTGTTATGTCCGTTTTACAAAAGAGAGCAATGTGGCCAGGGGATGTTACCTACCCATCACAAGTCAGTGGTAAAGGGAATGATAATATATTATAATAGTAGCTAATACTTACCTAGGTCATATGCTTAAAATGCTATATGCCTGGCATAGCTCATAATGCTTTACATAATTTAACCCCTTTAATCTTCACATAATGTAGGTCTAGTGTTATCCCTATGGGCCTTCCTGGTAGCTCAGCTGGTAAAGAATCTGCCTGCAATGCAGGAGACCCTGGTTGAATCCCTGGGTCGCGAAGGTCCCCTGGAGAAGGGATAGGCTACCCACTGCAGTGTTCTTGGGCTTTCCTGGTAGCTCAGATGGTAAAGAATCCATCTACAATGCGGGAGGCCTGAGTTGGGAAGATCCCCTGGAGAAGGGATAGGCTACCTACTCCAGTATTCTTGCCTGGAGAATCCCATGGACAGAGGAGCCTGGTGGGCTACAGTCTGTGGGTTCACAAAGAGTCAGACACGACTGAGCAACTTTCAGTGTTATCCCTAATTTACAGCTAAGAAAACTAAGAGCAGTTAAGTGACTTGCCCAAACTCATGCGAGATAAATGGGAGAGAACTGGTGTTCACACCTATGCAGTCAAGCTCTTGAGAGAGGAAGAAAGAAGTGCTCTTTGTGACAGGTCCACATCTGCCAGCAAATCAATAAATGGCATCAGGCTCCCTCCTCCTCTCCTGATGCTGCAGCAGACATCACTAGTGGCTCATGGCACTCTCTCCTTCTGACCTCTAATAATTCATCCATTAGCCTGTGATATGGAAGCCTATTTGCCATTGTGGGTTCATTTTATAGACACTGATGAATTCACAATGCTGTTTTTAAAAATAAATGAGTGATTGGGATTGACATATACAAACTACTATATATAAAGTAGTTAATTAATAAGGACCTACTGGATAGCACAGTGAACTCAAAACTCTGTAATGGCCTATATGGAAAAGAATCTAAAAAAGAGTGAACATACGTGTACGTATAGCTGATCCATGTTGCAGTACGCCTGAAACTAACACAACATTGTAAATCAACTATACCCCACCATAAAAATCAAAAGTCAAAATGAAAACCAAAAAAAGCAAGAAAAAAATGTGTTTGTGTATGTGTGTGTCTATATATACACCTGGCTTTGTGAAATGAATGAAATTGAACTTGATCCAGTTTGCATTTACTGAACATCTGTTATGGGTCAGGAAAGCACTCTTGTTGGACACTGAGGTTCAAAACAAAGGATAAACAGTTACATCTTTAAGGTCTTGGGGAGAAATTCTGCATAAAGAAATCGTGATGTAAATTCTTTTGAAAATTAAAGACCCTCTTGTAAACCCCTTTAATTTAATCTGGTTTGTACAGTCGGGCTCGGTACCCTGAGTTTTCATAGACTAAGATATGCTTGCATGTGCCTTTAAAGGCATTGTCGTATTCTCCTACAGTTTTGGTTTCTTTTTTCAGTGCCTCGCCAATATTTGCTAGCAGGGCATTTATTTTCAAAGCTTTTGCTTTACACACAGTTCCATTCACTCGACAGCATTCTATTTGTCCTACTCTGGTGGGTAATATATTTACGAAGGTCCGACACAGAGCGGGGACATGTGAAGAATGCTTGATTCATACTGTGCAAAAGAAATGGCTTGAATGCTGTTTTTCAGTATTAGAATTACCCTTGGTACTTGAAGAACAGGGCTGTTAGGATCCTGAGAGGGAGCTCAGTGGTGCAGACACACAGAAGAGAAAATCTCCCCGCAAGAGGAACGACCTCTCCAATGTACTAACCGAACTGCTGAGGGCAGTACAAGTGTATTGATAGGATGATACATCTGTCATGATTTGATGGGTAGGATGTGAAGGTGGAACACCTGTGTGGCTGCCGAAACCACCCAGCTTTTAGAATGTGGGTTGTGCACAGTCAGATTGGGATTTAAAGATTCAAGCTGCCTGAGATGGTTGCTTGTTCCAGAAAATAGTTCTGTTTCTAGGTCAGCATTTAAGTGATGCAGATGACCTGGATTTTCAACTTTCTGTTTCTGGTTGTATATGGCCATGCAGTCATAACATCAAGGGGAGGGAGACACTGCGTGGCCTGTGAATAAATGCATGTTACCCACTTGGAGCAATAGCACAAGGAGGCCACTGCCAAATGATAAAACCCAACTTAAGGAAGAGCTGCCAGCTTTTTAAGGAAGAGTTTCTGCCAACTGCAGAAACGGTACAGGGAAAATGTGAGCCTTAGGATAAGAGAAATCACTCCAAAGTTAAATGCCCACCAGCAGGATAAGGTGATGCCTTCCAGGGTCTGAGTGGGCACCCAGGGAAGCGTCCTAGTCTTTCCTGACTTGGTGACACATTATGGAAATGTGTTCTAGAAAGTAATTAGAGCTCATTAATAAAATTTAGCTATAAGGATATTTATCAACATGCTGTTTTAAAAGGTAACAGAAAACAAAAGCAATAAATGATTAGTAATAGGAAACCAATTAAAAATATGGTTTGGGGAAGTCCCTGGCGGTCCAGTGGTCAGGATTTGGTGCTTGCACTGCCAGGGGTGTGGGTTCAGCCCCTGGTCAGGGAACTAAGAATTTTTTTTTTTTTTTGGCTACACAGCATGTGGCCTCTTAGGTCTCCAACCAGGGATTGAACCCATGGCCCCTGCAGTGGAGGTGTGGAATCTTAGCCAGTGGACCACTGGGGAAGACCCTGAATAATACTGATTTTTGCTTTTGCTTTTTTCTTTTTACTTGTATACAGTTTCTCAAATGTCCACCATGCACATGTGTTACTTGTGCAACAGGAAAGGAAAAGATACAAATCAGGGGGTGTGTTCTGTTTTTCTGGTTTTGCTTTTTAGGAACAGAGGCTTCTCGTTGGGTCATCAGGTCTCCCTGTCTGCTTGGTAGGCTCAGGGCTTGGGGGCACAGCTACTGAAATCTGCAGTAGGTTGGTCAAAAGTGACTCATGAGGCTGTCAGCATGGTGAGTAGGACTGATCATTTGTGCTCTGGCTTTAACTCAAGCCTGTTCTTTTTTTTCCTGGGCCTTGTGATGAGCTAGAACCACAACCTATGGGATGTCCTCCCCAGATACTCACCTGCTTCCAGAAACTTCTTATACAGAAACATTTTCCCTTCCAGGAGCTCTTTCTTCGGCAGATCCTTATGGCCCCAATAATCCTGTTCAAACGGATAATCCTGTTCAAACTGATAATTGTCTCCTTTCAGGTAATTTGCCTCCTCCTCCAGGTACTGCTCTTTCTCTGGAGTCTCATCCTCTTCAGGAAGTAAAAGGCCTTCTGTTAAATTCTGCTCATCTGCCTTAGTACCTTCTTCGTCAAGGAGAAGGTCTGTGTGTCGTGGTGGAAAGTTGTGGAAGGGTGAGGAGGTGGTGTTCCTGATGGCTCAAGATTTTCAGCAGACATGCTGGGAGGCATTTAGCACATGGAGCCTTCTGCAGCAGGCAGTCAGTACTGCATCATCCTGGCAACTGAGGAAGGAATAAAAACCCGTTAGTCAGTGATGACCTACCGCAGATCGTGCACTCATTTCATTCAGTGGTCTTGGGATGGCCCTTGGAGAGTGTAGATCAGTACCTGGTGGCCCATGAAAAGGCACAGAGAGAGGAGACAGAGGGTTTACCCTCTGGGAGCTGGTTGGAGAGAGACCACAGCTGAAGGCATCACCTTTGAAATGACACGAAGTCAACCAGGAGGGCTGCAAAGTGAGGGAGTGATTGGTGTTTAGTGGCGCCATTATTGGAAGACTTGCTTATTCATTAAGAAATACTATTGCTACAATAATCAGAACACAGACTTGTCTCCCAGGAGTTTCAAACTGGGGAGAAAAACAGACAGTCAGAAACAGATTTCCATACACAGAGTGACAAGCACAGTGGAAAAGGTGCAGGCAGGGTGGTCTGGATACTGTGAGTGGCGCCTTGGTCCGTGGCTGGACGTCTGCCAAGGTCCCTATGGTTGGACATCTGCCAGGCACGTTCCCCAGGCTGCAGCCTCTGCTGGAAGCACCACCCCCTTGGCAAAATCAGTTTACTCAGCAAACACTTATTTTTACTCCCCAGATTTAACAACTGCGAGCACCTACATCTGCCCAGGGGGTCTTCCATGTTCCACCCTAGGCTCCATATACCTCCATATTCCTCTATACCTTCTCTATTTCCATGAAAGTAATGATTTTGCTACATTAAACAGTTTCTACATCTGTCTTGCCAACAGAATGCAAACTTCTTGAGGGTGGGAAGGATTAGTTCTTTTTAAAAAATATTTCTTTAAAAAAATAATTTTATTCTTATCTTTGGCTGAGCCACATGGCATGTAGGATCTTCGTTTCCCAACCAGGGATCGAACCCCCAGCTCCTGCATTGGAAGCACGGGGTCTGAACCACTGGACCCCCAGGGAAGCCCCAGGAAGGGCTGATTCTTGTTTGCCAATCTATTTCGGATCCTTCCTCTCCTCCGACCCGCCGTGACTGCTCGCAGCTAACCGCGCCGCCGCGAGTCTGGTTATTGCTCCACGCTCTCAACCGGCTTTCCTGTCACTGGTGCTGCTGCCCTAGTCATTCTCTGCCAGGAGTGTTCTTGGGAAAATATAAACCGCGTCAGGACATCCACAGCTTCACAGTCCCCCGATTGCTTTCCCTTGCACTGAGAATTAAACACGGACCCCACCCCAGGGGGGCTTTGAGGGTAGAGCCTTCTGGTGGCTCAGAGGGTAGAGCATCTGCCTGCAATGTGGGAGAGCCGGGTTCAATCCCTGGGTCGGGAAGATCCCTTGGAGAAGGAAATGGCAACCCACTCCAGTATCCTTCCCTGCAGAACCCCCTGGACGGAGGAGCCTGGTGGACTACAGTCCACGGGGTTGCAGAGAGTCAGACACGACTGAGCGACTTCACGTCCACTTTCCGCTCCAGGGCTCCCAGGGCTGGCCAGTCTCTCTGACCTCTCTTACTGTTCCTTCCCGACCCTCCCACCCTGTTATTCTCTCGTAGAGCACTTACCCTATTTCTATTTGTGGTTCTGTTTCCATATTTACTTGTTCAGCCTTTATTTTCCACTAGACCCTAAGTGTTTCAATGACAGTGACCTTGTGTGGCCTGTTCCCTACTCTCTCTCCAACAGTTGGCTCAGTGCCTGATGAATAATAAAAGGTCCCCAAAGTAAATGACCGGCGACTGAATGAAGGGCCAAGAATAGATGTCTCTAGAGCAGGGCATCCCCAAATTTAAAAAATGTTAGTAATTACTCTGCACAATGGGATAAGCTGCAGGTATCAGACCTGAAATCTTCCTGTCTGCTCTAAGGACTTTAGAGAGAAATTTCTTTGCCTGTCTTTCCCCAGATATCTGATTGGGAAGCTCTCTTCTAGGGAACCAGCCAGCCGAGATCATGAGGCTAGCTCTCTAGCATACGTGCAACATGATGCCTGAGATGAGGGGTGTGATATGCAAAGACATTCCTAGTGAGACAGGAATGGACCTGGGACCTGTTACTGCAGTGCTTGTACTTGGAAAAACGTCTCCTCATACAGAATACCAAAAAAACCATAAGGGCCTAAAAATAACTGCGAGCGTGTGCAGTTGGGGCAAACGATGAACAGTGAGAGAACGGAAGGCTAAAACCTTCCACTTGTGAGATGCCGGGGTAGGCAGACCAGGGGGGTAGGCAGACCATGCAAGTCACCCCTCCAACCAGTCCCACTGATCGGCTCCCACCCTCACCCCATTTAAGGGACCAACCTGCCCCGGTCTCGGGGGCTGCCAGGGCACCTGTTGCTTGCTTTGGCTCCCTAGTACTAGCTGCAGCACAAGTCCCAGTAAAGCCTTGCCTGAATTTCTCGTCTGGCCTCATCAACTGCTATTGATTAAAGAATCCAAGACTTCCAGTGGTTAAGGAATCGCCTGCCAATGCATGGGGCGCAGGTTCCATCCCTGGTCCGGAAAGATTCCGCATGCCGAGAGGCAGCTAAGCCTGTGGGCCACAACTACTGAGTCTGTGCTCCAGAGCCTGCTCCCCAAAAGGAGGAACCACCGCATGGAGCAGCTCTCGCAGTGCACCTGGAGAGTAGCCCTCACTTGCCAAACCTCGGGAAAGCCCACATGCAGCCCCGGAGACCCAGGGCAACCAACCAAATATAGTAAATAAATCAAAAAATAAAGACCCCAAGAACCCAGGTTGATATCAATAACGGGCCATATTTGTGCACCCCCAGGGTTGCTAGAGCCCCTGGATTACTGGGTTCCCATAGGATTCACCTGGGGGCGGGGTGAGGAACATATAGAGATGTGCTGCCCAGACCTCTTTTCCAAGAAGGACTAGCTGCCCAGCTGTGGAGTAGCTGGTCAGCAGCCAGCCCTCCAGCCCCCAGCCCCCAGCTCCTTTAAGGTCTACCTCAGCTGCTGGGGGCCACCTTCCAGAAGCCACTCTCTTCTTGGGGCTGCCTGCATCTGGTGATGAAACAAGGCGGGGGTATAAAAGTCCAAGCGAGTCCAGGCAGGACACCTCTGAGACATCATAGGCCCCTCTGCCCCCCACCCCGCTTCCTCCAGTTGGGTCAGGGTTGCCAAGCCTGCTCCACGGCACTGTCCCCCTTAGTCTCTCCTGTATCCCTGCCGGTCCTTTCTCAGGGGTTGGTCCCAAAGACACATCTCAGCCCGGTTGCCTCTCAACAGTTTACATCTTACCCTCTATTTCCAGAGAACCCAGCCTGTGACGGGCAGCTTCATAAAATGTAAATCCGGAAAAGAACTGATTGTGAGATCCGAGGAGAAGGGGAAAGGCCTGGTGGATCGCTTGATGGTTTAAAGGTTGGGAAGGTGGGGAGTAACCAACTGGACCTGCCCTGGCAGGGGTGACAAGGCAGGAAAGGTCAAGACAGAGCCAGGGTGGCGGGCTTCAACACCCATATTGAGCATCTTGTGTTGGGTGGTGACCTGGAAGGCGGTGTGATTAAAGTGACTCTGGTGCAGGAGGGTTCTTGCGGCCACTCGCCAGACAGTTAGGAAGGAGATCCTGGGAGCTCGCCCCACAGTTGACTTGCGCTCTCTCCATCACTTTACAGGCCTGTCTGCACGTTCTTTCACGTAGGCTATCTCAACTGCTTTTTGGAGGCAGTAACCATGGAGGATGTTGCCTTTGCGGCCAAGGCTGAGCTGTGGGAAAGCTTTGGGGTTTGTATCTCTGTCTCTGGGAGCCTCTTCTGTTTTAAAGGAGCCTTTCCAGCCTTATTTTGATGTACAACCTAAATGCATCACCTGTTATGATGTAGAAGCTGCATTAAGGGTTAGCTATCCAGGTCGAACCCCTGCTTGCTCCTGAGGCCTGTAAGCCACGGGGACAGGAAGGAGTGGGAGGACCGTGAGAGCCCATGAAGAGGGGGTTCTGTCCCAGCCGAGCCCTGGGAGCAGTTAAGGCGCACACCCAGGCACCAGCCACTCCATCAAAGGCCTTCTTGCACTTCGGAGACCCTCCTGACGTTCATATATTTTAGCTGCTGAAGATAAAAGATCAAAATCAGCCAGTCCCCTGGACAGCCCAGAAGGTGTTTATCAACAGCACGCCCTCACTCACAGTTAAGAGTCTTCTCTCTCTGTTTTCTCATCAGGCCTTGTAAAAAATGTTCCAGTCAGCTGCAATCTCATTCCAGAGGTTAGAAATGAAACTGCATTCTCGACACTGTCCCTTTAATTCTCCTAGAAATTTATAAGAAAAGCTGTCGGGCAGAAATAGACGGTCATGGCAACCAGACATCCAGTGTCTGAGACAGACATCTCTGTTTTGACTTGGGATTTAGATCTTGACTTAGTTTGACCCTGGTTTCTGAGCTATTGAGGGTTAATTTCTGTGGTCACAACACAAAAGGTCAGCTTTATAAGGGCTGCTTATAATCAGCCGATTATAGCTCATTCTTCCCTAGATCAGCTTTACAAAAATGTTGCCTCAATCAACGGAGGCTGCCAGACTTACTTTATTCAAGTTAAATACTTTTTTTAAACAGTTAGAACAGATATTTAGAATTGGTAGAATTCACCAAAAGACAAGGGTTCTGGCTTGTCCTAGAAATAGGTGTCTCAGGGACTCTGGGCTGGCTTCCCCTTGCGGAGACAGTGATGTGGAGTGGAGGCTGCCCTCTTTGAATGGGGCGGTCTCCTTTTCTGCTTCTGTCCACGTCGCTACCTTGATTCCCAGGCAGGCTTATTATTGCCTGTGTCCTATTGTTTTCTGGTAGGAAAGCCTAGTTCTCTGTCTCTATCAGAAAATAGAGCCACGTTGCCATCAAAAGCAGGAAAACAAAAGCTCCCGAGAGGTCTACTCTTTCTCACACTATCCTCCTTGGCTTGCTCTTTCTGGCAGGTGGAGGGTGGGGCCTTCAACTGGAGGCTGTTTGGTGGCAGCGGGTACAGCGTTTGCACAGTTCACGGCTGCACACTTGCCCCCAGCATGGCGTTTTGGGCACGTGGTTGCTGCTCAGTGATCCCTGCTGAATGGATGCACGGATGATCAAAGAAAAGCTGTAATAATGTGCTACGTGCTTTGCCCAGGATCCTTACTGAGGAATGTGCTTATTTAGTGAAGAGGGGAGCACTTGAGGCTGGAGGTCAACATGGAACCACAGTCTTGTAAATTTCTATCTGTGTGACCCCTTCCACATCGCACTGTGAGTCAGAGGCCAACTGAATTCCCTATGGTGAGGTTTTCTTTGGATCTCATCTGTCATTCTAAGGGGCGAAGGCCAGGATTCCTGAAATATTCTTACTCTAAATAAAGAGGAAGACACAAGTAACTAAAACAAGGAGATGAGACAGAGCACTCTGTCTTGACAGGGCTGATTGGATGACTAGACTGAAAAGAGGAAGACGAGTGACCTAGGAAGGGCTCTGCGTTCTGGTTGCGGGGTCAGCAAGGCCTCTCCTCTGCTTTCCATGGTTGGAGGAGGCTGCTGTTCCTGAGCTGTTCTTTGTCCCTCTCACTGGGACTGTGGCCCAGCTGCCATGCTGAAAGGCATCATGCTTTGGAAACCAAGTGTGGCCAGAGGGCCGGCCTTGCAATAGGGCAGGAAACCAGCTGTGCCATAAGGATTGGGCTCTGCCCACTTCCTGAGGCCCTCTGCGATGCCCTGGGTGAAGATCGGGAAAGCTAAGGTTCTGATCGAGGGCAAGAGGAGAAGGGGGTGACAGAGGATGTGATGGTTGGATGGCATCACTGACTCAATGGACATGAGTTTGAGCAAACTCCAGGAGATGGTGAAGGACAGGGAAGCCTGTTCATGGGGTGGCAAAGAGTCGGACACAACTGAGCGAATGAACAACAGCAACAAGGTCCTGCTCTGACGGCTTGGCCAGCATAGCTGCCTTTCCCTCATGCCTCTTCCTGGCCCCTCCGCTGCCCTCAGGGAAGCAGCCAGGGACCTCATTAGACCTCTGGCTTCTCAGCACCAAGGGCACTCCTTTGTCACCACCATTGCCTGCTTTCACATCGCAAAGGGAAGGAAGGCGCCCCCTCCTTCCTGACACGCAGGGCACAGGACGGCCCTGCCCAGTGACCCTGAGTGCCCTCTGGCCCCTCCGCAGGGTCTCACGAGGGGCCTGGGTTCCCTGGCTTGACCTCCCTCGCCCCAGGTTCCATGCCCTCTGGGTCCAACCACCACCCCTCCCCTGGCCCCAGCAGGAGGGTGCAGCTCTGTGCCTTGGCCAAGTCCCTGGTCAGTATTTCAGCATTGCTTCTGAGGTGCCTGCTCTAGACCATCAGGGGAGGAGAGGTCTGTGTGAGAATGAAAGGGGAAGGCGAGCAAGACTGAAAACTCACCTTGAGAAAGAGAAGGTTGGGATTGGGGCTCAGTTTCCTGGGGTTACATCCCAGCTTGGCCACTTACAAGCTGTATGATTTTGACTGAGGTTCTTCCCTCTCCTGTGACTTAAGTTTCCTCTTCTGTAGAATAGGAACAGTAATAGTACCAACTTCCTGTGAGGATTCAGTGAGGCAATATCTACACGTGTAAGTAGCGGCAGGCACAGACATGAGCTATGTTGTTACTTGTGCACACATGCTCAGTCATGTCTGACTCTTTGCGACCCCATGGACTGCAGCCCACCAGGCTCCTCTGTTCATAGGATTCTCCAGGCAAGAATACTGGAGTGGGTTGCCATATCCTTCTCCAGGGGATCTTCCTGACCCAGGGTTCGAACCTTCATCTCTTGAGTCTCCTGAATTGGCAGGCAGATTCTTTACCACTGCGCCACCCAGGAAGCTCATGTTGTTACTATTGCACACTTAATCCTAACCAGCTCTGAGGGTGTGTGTGACTGTACATGTCTGTAAGTGTGTATATGTGTGAGTGTGTCTTGTGTGTCCTGCTAAGGCCTTAAATAGTTCTTGGTACAGAGAGAGGAAAAAGACTGCTTCCTGGTACTGATGGAAGCCTAGGTGTTGTTCAGTTGCTCAGTCGTGTCTGACTCTTTGTGACCCCATGGACTGCAGCACGCCAGGCTTCCTTGTCCTTCACCATCTCCTGGAGCTTACTCAAACTCATGTCCATTGAGTTGGTGATGCCATCCAACCATCTCATCCTCTGTCGTCCCCTTCTCCTGCCTTTAATCTTTCCCAGCATCAAGGTCTTTTCTAATAAGTCAGCTCTTTGTATTAGGTGGCCAAAGTACTGGAGCTTCAATTTCAGCATCAGTCCCTCCAGTGAATATTCAGGGTTAATTTCTGGATGTTTAGATATTCGGGTCTGCCCATCTTTCAGTTCAGCTCCTAGTGGCTGGGCCCGGGGGGAGGTCATGGCCCACAGGGAGTGACTGTGGTGAGTGAGCGCCCTTATCCTTAGGAGACCGGACCCCTCTTTACAAAGCTGCTTGGCCCAAGGGAATTCTGTGGTGGTGTTTTATCTGTTAGTACAGAACCTCTCTCCCCATGGGTCAGTCTGTTTTCCAACTCTCAGCCCTGATCTCAGCCATTATTGTAAAACAGCCTGGATGAGGCCGCTCATTCAGTCTCCGACAGCCTGGTTCGGAAGTCCTGGCGTTGAATCAGAGCCTTCTTCACTTTGACTCTCTCCCCCTCATTGGCCCTTTTCAGTCCTGGGGGAGCCTCAGTGAAGAGCTGTCACTCCACTGCGCAGCCGCTCAAGGATCTGAAGGGAGTGGTCAGACCTTCTCCCAGGACTCGAGGCTTAACCCCCCAGCTGCATTTTCAGCATCTCCACTCACCGTCTAACAGACATCTGAGACTCTCGCATCCAAACTGGGATCCTGCTCTTCCTCCCTAGACCTCTTGGCTGACGACAAAGCCTTTGGGGTCATGTGACACTTCTCTGTCTTTCCCACCCTACATCGGCCCACCAAAGGACCTCCCCACTTCTCACCCTCTCTGAGTCTCATCACTTTTTCTCCCGGCCCGAGCCACCATCACATCTTGCCTGGGTTGCTGAGGTGGCCTCTAGCATGTTTGTTTTTCACAGGGTAGCCAGCTTGCAAGACACAAATCTCATCACCTCACTCCCCTCCATACATCCCTTCGAGGGCTCCCATCTCTTAGATTAAAAGCCGAGATCTGGGATTTCCTTGGCGGTCTAGTGGCTAATTACAGGGGGCCTGGGTTCATTCCCTGGCCAGGAAACTAGATCCCACATGGCCACAACTAATGATCCTGTGCGCTGCAACTAAGACCCCATGCAGCCAAATAAATAAATACATTACATTAGAGGAAAAAAAAAAGCCAGGGCCCTTTCAGGGCCTGTGCGGTCCTTCCTGACTGCCCCTCCCCCTCCCTCCCCTCCCTCCCCCCCCACCTCCCCCCCCCATCTCCTTCCCACCTCTCTCCCCCTCCCCCCTTCACCCCTGCGACGCTGGTCTCAGTGCTGGCCCACCCGAGGCCTTTGCTCTCCCTGTCCCGTGGGCCTGCTCCCCAGGTATCTGCCTGCCTCACAACCCCTCACCTCCTTACCACCCTTGCCTCAATGAGGCCTGTCCCCACCGTCCTGCTTATTGTCACCTGCCCCATCACGGCATTTCCCGTCTCCCTTAAGCTTCTTCACTTTCCCTTTTTTCCAGAGCACATATCACTTCCCTAACATTTTGTTGTTCAGTCACTCAGTCATGTCCGACTCTTTGCGACCCCATGGACTGCAGCACGCCAGGCTTCCCTGTTCTTCACCATCTCCCAGAGTTCGCTCCCTAACATACTGCGTGCTTTATTCACTTGTTACCGGGCGTTGTCTGTCTCCTCTCACTAGGATGTAAGCTCCCCGAGGGCAGGGATCTTTGTTTTACTGATCAGCCCGCCCCTAGAACCATTACCATGGTAGGTAATGCTGTGTATTTACTGAATGGAGGAGTTCCTTCCAGAGCTCCCAGCCAGTGTGGTTTCTAGGTCCTCCTCCACAGTCTTGGCTGCCTGCTGCCGCGCTGTTAGGGTGTCAAGAGCTGCGGCTTGAGCGTGAGGCCACCTCCCCGCACTGCGTGGAAGTCTGAGAACACTTAACCCTAGCGGCTCTGGAGCACCATCTCCAAAAAAGGGCAGGGCATTCTTTTGCTTTCTAACTGGGGCCTCACATTTTCTCCAGCTCCTCCCAGTAAGTTTTTATTGGGCTGCTGGCCATTTCCTATTAACCGTGTCCTCTTCAAACCATGGACACAAATGTTGAACCAGAGAGCGCTGAAGACCGGGCCCTGAGACCGCCCCCTCTGCTCTGTGACTCTCCCTCTCAGCTCCTTGAGGCCCCTCCTCCTTGGCTCTCAGAACCCCGCCCCTTGACTCTTGAGGCCACGCCCCTGACTCTTGAGACCCCGCCCCTGACTCTTGAGGCCCCACCCCCTCAACTTTCTACTGTTCCCCTTCTCTTTGGCTCCCTGACACTTCCGCCCTCCTCAAGGTCTACCCCCTTCTTTAGGGATGGGTGGAGCAGTCCTGCCCTCCATGACCTGCTCTTCCAGGAATCCACACAGCCTGTCAGTTCTCCCAGATGCTTCCCAACCATCACAGGACATGTCCTGGAATTCTGCCCAGCACCAGTATCAAAACCACCAGGGCTATAAGTTTTCACCTCTGCCTTTTCTCCTTTTACTTAAATCAGGAAAATGTTTTCCTCTTTTCACATTTGAGGATCTACTCTGTCTTCTCTAGGCTTCACCGATTTGTAGAATACTTTGAGTTGCATTATATGTATTATGTATACATATATATGTATTATATAATACATATGCATGTATTATATGTTTGTAACAAATGTGCCATATTGAATGTATTCATCATAGCCGTCTTGTGCAGCAAACGCTATTCTCTGCAATTTACTGATGACACCACTGAGGCTCAGAGAAAGCAAAGGTTAGTTAAAGTCAGACAATTAATAAATGGCCAAGCTCGGACTTGAACCCGTATCTCCCGTCCCCAAGTATGGTGTTCTTTTACAATACCGGCTGCTGTGTGGGCAGAAAGGCTTGCGTTGTTTGGAAGGCGAGCTTTCAGCGCACTAGTCTGTAAAGAGTCTGCCTGCAAAGCAGGAGACCCAGGTTGGATCCCTGGGTCAGGAAGATCCTCTGGAGGAGGAAGTGGCAACCCACTCCAGTGTTCTTGCCTGGAGAATCCCATGGAGAGAGAAGCCTGGCGGGCTGTAGTCTATGGGGTGCCAAAGAGTAAGATTCCACTGAGCTAACGCTTTCACTTTTCCTTCTCAAAGCCTCCTCCTCAGCTGAAGTTAAATATGCATGTTCTCCATGATCCAGGAAGGAGAGGGAGGGAGGGGAAGACTGGCTGTCATTTTCTGAGCACTTACTATGTACCCAGAACAAAGTATTTTATTTTTAAACTTCAAGATTCACAAAAATCTGGTGAAGTATTATTATCCTGTTTTTCAACAAAGAAAACCAGACCTTATAGAGATTGGTAACTGGCTTAGGCCATGGTTCCTAAGCACCAGATTTGGGATTCAGACTACATCCGCTCAGTTCCAAGTCTAAACCGCCCTGTACCAGAGGGGATTAGCAAGAGATGTCATCTTTCCAGTCTTTCCACTCAAGTCCTTAGCGGTTCCTTCAAATATTCTGAGAACAAAGAAACTATTTAAAAGAACAAAGAAATAATCTTTAGAGTTTCTAATTGCTAAAAGGAAATTCATTCAGATGAAAAGACATCCTTAATTAAAAGCTTACTGGACTCATTTTCAAGAGTCATATAGAATGGCTTTGAATTAACCTCCCTCAAACTGTCAGTATGGTGTGAAACAAAGCAGGTAACTGTTATAACTGATGATGTATTCTATTCAGATGGTTCAACTTAGCGTCTTAGTAGAAGCATGTATTTTGAGTGTGCCCCAGCAGAGTGCTAAGACACCTGTGTTCTCAACATGTTTGAGCATGTGTATTCACTTTTACTTTTCCCTTTCATGCACTGGAGAAGGAAATGGCAACCCACTCCAGTGTTCTTGCCTGGAGAATCCCAGGGACGGGGGAGCCTGGTGGGCTGCCCTCTGTGGGGTCGTACAGAGTCGGACACAACTGAAGCGACTTAGCAGCAGCATAGGCCACCTTTGCAGTGGGAAAGAATCCACCTGCAATGCAGGAGACCTGGGTTCAATCCCTGGGTCGGGAAGATCCTCTGGAGAAGGGAATGGCAACCCACTCCAGTATTCTTGCCTGGAGAACTCCAGGGACGGGGGAGCCTGGTAGGTTACAGTCCATGGGGTCGCAAAGAGTCGGACACGACTGAGCGACTAACACACACACATAGGGCGCCTTCTGGGGCAGCAGGTGGCAGGAGAAACAGTTCTGTCTTGGCTGAGCTCCAAACTGAATATGTGATTTTGAACATGTTCTTGGCTCCTCCCACACGTTTGTCTAGGCTTCTTTTCTCACTTCTAATGTTAATGGATTGACCTAGAAGAGATCTAGGTTCCTTCCTGCCCTCTGTTTCTAAAGACTATCTCTTATTCAAAACCCCTGGGGCCAGTGTGTTGTGGAATTCAGATTTTTTTCTAATTTCAGCTGACCTTGGGGTGAATATATCACAGATGTATAACAACCTTAGAGGGGTCTCAGGCTGCACTGTAGTGAATCATCTTAGTATTTCTGCAGCAAGACACATAATTAATTGTTCACAATAAGTGGGATAAAAACAAACTTTAAGTAGCCCCACATCAGTTCAAGTTGGATTTTGCTTCCAGGATCAGGAAGATTCCCCTGGAGTAGGAAATGGCTTCAGTAATCTTGCCTGGAAAATTCCATGGGCAGAGGAATCTGGCAGGCTACAGTCCCTGGTATCACAAAGTCAGATATGACTGAGTGACTTTAGAACCTTCTGGATTATAGGTGTTGTGCATAAGGGTTTGTAATCCTATGTCTGTGTTTCTTCAGATGCCCTGTGGATGGTCACATCTAGGCTTTATGTAATGTTATGCCCTTGATGGGAAACAGTATGTTTAAAATACAGTTCATTTCATGGAGATGCATTTTGCCATTGTTGTTTCTGGTATATATGGCCCACAGGGAGGATAGTAAGGATTATTTGCAATAATGATTGTGCAGCCTTTGAGACCTAGAAGACGCATTTGCAGTTATTAAAACATCTAGTTATGCTCATGGGCAATACTTACAATATCAGGAAGTGAACTGAGTCTAAGCCAAGAGATTCTTCAACAGTAACAGCTGGAAAAAAAAAAAAAGTTTTCTGGTTAGCTCTTTCTTTAAAGAATATTTATTTATTGGCTGTGCCGGGTCTTAGTTGCTACATTCAAACTCTCAGTGTGGCATGTGGGATCTAGTTCCCTAACCAAGAGTTGAACCTAGGGTCCCCTGCCTTACAAGTGTGGAGTCTTAGCTGCTGGACCACCAGGGGAGTCCCTCTGGTTGGCTCTTAGCTACCCAGAAAATTAGCCAGAGAACACCTTGTTTCTTAAGAAGAGTAAATATTTTTCCTAGGCTAAGATGAAATGGAATTTGTTTTTGAAGTACATGTTTTTTGCTTAATCTTTCTTGGTCAATAGCTCTTCCTGGGTGTTCCCCATAGAAATCCCTGAATTTCCCCCATGGAAATTGAACCAAGCAACCCTCACTTATGTATCTCCCCTGCCATTCCTCACCCACGTCCTGTCACTAAATGGTCTGACCAATCTGAGCATCAAAGCTCCCCAGGTACTGCAGAGAACTCACAGGGATGCTGCAGTGGATTTAAAAGTTTTGAGGAAAACAGCCATACTCAGCATCTGCTGGATATTGTATGAACTAGTGGTTTAGATTTGGGCTTTCCTGGTGGCTCAGGTGGTAAAGAACCTGCCTGCAATGCAAGAGACCTGGGTTCGATCTCTGGGTTGGGAATACCCCTGGAGAGAGGAAAGGTTACTCACTCCAGTATTCTGGCCTGGAGAATTCATGGGGTCGCAAAGAATCGGACACGACTGGGCGACTTTCACTTTCACCAGTTTAGATTACACTGCGTTCCTTTCAATTGATGGCATGTTTTGTAAAGCTGGATTTGGGGCAATTGTTGAGATACAAAGCAAATCCTATGCAAAAATCAGCATGGAACAGGAAATGAGGGTGGCCACATGCAACCTGACTCCAAGACTGGAGTCATGCAGTGCCTGATAGACACACACATTCCATTAGGAAGGCATCGTGGCTACTTAAGACTGAAGTAAAAGCATTATTTTTTTCTTTCAATTTTTGTGTATTAAGTTTCAACATAAATATATATTTGTTTCAACATAAATATACAGTCATATAACAATAAAAATGTAACACAAGTGTTTATTAAATTCCTTGGAGATAAGTAATAAATGAAAACCACTGTAAGTTTCTTTTGGCTTAGGGGGCATTGTGAAAAATTCACTGAAATATTGAGAGTGTTGTGAACTGAGAAAGTTTGGGAACCGCTGGTATAATTCATGCAGTTGCTCAGATGTGGAAACACGGAGTCATCCTTGACTCTTCTCTCTTTCATCCTCCTAAGCCTGCTGATCAACCAGTAAGTCCTCGCCATTCCGTCTTCCAAAAAATGTCCTGAATCCATTCTTCCTTCCATCACCACTGTGATCACTCCTGATACACCATCTTCTACAGTGGCCTCCCTGTTTTGTCTCTTGCTTTCCAAGAATTCATTCTTCAGGGGTGATTGTTTTTAACACATAAATTAGATCATGTCTTTTTTTTTTTTTTTTTGGTATTCCAATAAAACTTTATATACAAATGCAGGGCCATAGTTTGCCAATGCCTCATCTGGGGAATTAGTCAATAAACTTATAGAGCTAATGAATGGTACATTATGTGTTCATTAAGATTTAGTAATGAATATATTGAAAAACAGGAGAAAAGGTTTAGTAAAAAAAAAAAAGCAAGATACAAAAGCATATAAACAGGTATGATCATGGCTGTAAATAACACATGAAGTATATAATAAAAAGATGACAAAATAAATTACTAACTGTGGTTATGGGCTACCCTGGTAGTTCAGCTGGTAAGGAATTGGCCTGCAGTGCAGGAGACCCCAGTTCGATTCCTGGGTTGGGAAGATTCCCCTGGAGAAGAGTTAGGCTACCCACTCCAGTATTCTTGGGCTTCTCTGGTGGCTCAGACGGCAAAGAATCTGCCTCCAATGTGGGAGACCTGGGCTGGGAAGACCCCCTGGAGGAAGGCATGGCAACCCACTCCAGTATTCTTGCCTGGAGAATTCCCATGGACAGAGGAGCCTGGAGGGCTACAGTCTGTGGGGTCTCAGAGAGTCGGACACGGCTGAGCAACTAAGCACACGGCACACGCACACAGTTGTGGTTATAACAGGATGGCAAGGCAGTAAATGGATGACTTTGTTGGGTCATATCTTAATGACCTTGCTTGAAACCCTCCAGTGGTTTCCACTTCATGTTGAAAGGCCTCCAAGGCCTGCCATATCGGCCCGTGCTTCTTTTCTGACCCTCCTGGAACCCCAGAACTGCTCCCCCTGCGTACCATACTCCAGCCTGTTCCAAGCTCAGGGGTCTTCCATTAGTCCTTCTCACTGTCTGCGAGAGCTTCCCTGGTGGCGCCGATGGTAAAGAGTCTGCCTGCAATGTGGGAGATCTGGGTTTAGTCCCTGGGTCAGGAAGATGCCCTGGAGAAGGATATGGCAACCCACTCCAGTATTCTTGCCTGGGAAATCCCATGGACGGAGGAGCCTGGTGGGCTGCAGTCCATGGGGTCACAGAGTTGAACATGACTGAGTGGCTAACACGCATAATTGTCTGCAAAGTTCTTCATCCAGATCTGCAGCTGCCTGGCTCCTCCTCCTCGAGTGTCAGTTCAAATGTAACCTTCCCATGAGACCCTCCCTGAGCAACTGATCTAAAATAGCTCCTCACATCCCAGTCTCTGTGTATTTCATTATCTTGTTTTCTTTTCTGCACGTTTGTATCGTGTTCATTGCTCTGCATATCTGAGAATAGGAACTTCGCTCTCCTTTGCCATTGTTTTCCTGCCACCTAGAATGCCCGGCACATAGTAGGAGATCACAAGTGTGCGTTGAAAGTGACAAATGCATAATTATTTTATATGGTTGCATGTTTGGATCACTCACTGTTGTCTCCTAGTAGAGAAGATCCAGAAGTCTGTTGGGAGGGAGGAAGTTGTAATTTCACTTGACTGATACAAATATATGTGTATGTAAACACACTGATATAGAAAATACATTGTACAAACTAGGTATTGTAATCAGGGGTTTCCTGTGTTCTAGGTTGTGTATATTCCTATACAATTCAGCCAGGAATTGTATCTGCAGCTCTTGCCAACCAGGATATACAGAGACAACAGATAGTGACCTTAGATGAACTCCTTTTTTCTTGGCAATATTAGCAGCACTTGTTTATCACGTGTAATTATATTCAGTTGGTCTCAATGAGGCAACTTATTATTCTACTTGTTATTCTTCACAACAGGCAAGTCTTTCAACCTATTCCTTTTCTTTCATTAAGAAATCGACATAAACATATATAAAGGAACATTTCTACAACTACAGCATTAAACCCAAAGTGGGAATGCCATTGTCCTGCCTAGATTCGCTGATGTGTTTTCTCAGACAACACTAAATCCGGGAAGGGCCCGTGGTAAAGCAGCAATAGATGTGGAATTATTCAGCATCTCCAGCAAACAGCAGTGGGGATTAGACAGAGCTTTCTTTAATAAGATTAATTCTGAAACACTAAGAGCGGTTTGGCATATCCCCAAAGATACAAGGCATTTGTATCTATATAAGATTAAGGGAGCTTTCACACAAAGCAATTTTATTTTTCAGCATCAAAGAGATGCTTCCAAGGGGTGGCTGGAAGGAGGCACACTGCAGCAAATGCAGGCAGTGCAAAAGCTTCTTTGTATGAAAGACAGTTTGCTCAGCCAGGAATTGTATCTGCAGCTTTGCTACCCAGGATATACAGAGTATTGTTCTTCGAATCACAGGATTACAGGGAAGGCAGGGCTGGGGGTTAGGAATCTGGTCGACAGACTCCCCAGACAGGTGGCTACCCAGTGATAACCTTGGATTTCCAGGGAGTGGAGTTCAGTGCTTCTTGAGGCACACTGTTGGGCAGCTCTTATAAATAATAAATCATGACAGTGATGCTGATAATAATAATGATAAGAAAGATCACCACAATAAGTGGTGGAATTATTCAGCCACCATTCCTACGTGCCAGGCACTGCATTTAGCACGTAACAAATGACACAGACTTCTGCTGTGACATCTTTCTCCCTGGGGCTTTCAACCAGCGCCCCTCCCCCCGCCCCAGGTCTGCCGTCTGATGATCCACAGTGGCTGCAGATATTTGAAGATAGCTTTTATGTTCCTTTACCTTTTTTTTTTTTCTTTTGGTGCTAAACTTAGGTTTATTTTTGGAAGCTGATGCAGGCATTTATATGGATCAGTATTAAATTTCATCTTGCTGACTTTGCCTCCCGCTTTGAGGCTGCTCAAACATTTGTGAATCTGATTCTATCAACCCATGCATTAACCAGACCTTATAACATTTGCAACTGAGAGGGATAAGCTTCCGAGGCTCCCTCCTATCCGTCTCCCTTTCTTCTTTGCTTCTTTCTTTCTGCAGACACTTACTGAGGACTTTCTACGTGCCAGACACTGTTGGGCACGGTGGCTGCAGTGTTGCAGAAGGCACACCCTGAGGAAGACCTTGAAAAAGCTTTGTGCTTAAGCCAGGAGACAGAAAAACAAATTATAATACAGTGTGATTATGTTATGAATAATCAGCAGAGAAGAGCAAAGGCTGTAACACTGGACGTAAGAGCCCAGCCCCCTCTGTAAGCAGGGATTCCGGGGTGGCTCTGCGGTAAAGGTTCCACCTGTCAATACAGGAGACGCAGTTTCAATCCCTGGGTCCAGAAGATCCCCAGTGATTATGTGATTATGATCCAGTGATTATGTTATGAATAATACAGTGTGAATAGGTTATGTTATGAATGAAAGAGGGAGAGGGGGATTTTAGCAGGAGTCGGAAGAGTAATTATCTGTCAGTGGGGAAACAGGGAGCTAGGAGGGTGCCAGGACCACCTCTGGCTTCTGGAGTGTGGGGTCCATCCGGGCCATGGGCCGTCCTGATGTATTAGTAACTCAACGCTAGCCAGAGGATATCCCAGGGCCGGGGATGGGGGAAGGCTTTAGCTAACATAGGAAAGTGGAAAGAGAATTGAAATGGAAAGAGGATGGAGGGGGGGAGCACCTCCCTCAATGCTTATGGAGTGTGTGCATGCTAAGTTGCTTCAGTCACATCTGACTCTTTGCGGCCCCATGGACTGTAGCCCACCAGGCTCCTCTGTCCATGGAACTCTCCAGCCAAGAATACTGGAGCAGGTTGCCATGCCCTTCCCCAGGGGATCTTCTGGACCCAGGGATTGAAACTGCGCCTCCTGTATTGGCAGGTGGAAACTTTACCGCTGAGCCACCCCGGAAGCCCTGCTTACAGAGGGGGCTGGGCTCTTACGTCCAGTGTTACAGCCTTTGCTCTTCGCTGCTACTGCCTGCTCAGTGGGCTCCTCCCCCCGCTACTCCAGGCAGGCCTACCCAAAGGATCAAGTTCAGCTGTCTTGGCTAGAGGGGCTAAGTTTCATATGGTGGACTAGAGAATCAGGGTGCATTTAAGTAATTACTTTATTGATATTAAGCCTTTTATTTTATTTTGGAGTATATAGTTGATTGGGGCTCAGACAGTAAAGAATCTACCTGCAATGCAGGTGACCCGGGTTCGATTCCTGGGTTGGGAAGATCCCCAGGGGAAGGAAATGGCAACCCACTCCAGTATTCTTGCCTGGAGAATTCCATGGACTGAGGAGCCTGGTGGGCTACAGTCCATGGGGTCCCAAAGAGTCGGACATGACTGGGTGACTAACACTTAGTTGATTAACAATGTGTTAGTTTCAGCAAAGTGATTCAATTCTACATATCCATGTATCTATTCTCTCTCAAATTCTTTTCTCATTTAGTTGTTATATAATATTGAGTGGAGTTTTTGGGGGGCATTAATTTATCTGGCTGCGCCACGTCTTAGTTGTGGCATGTGGGATCTAATTCCCTGACCTGAAATCGAACCTGGGGCCTGCAGCATTGACAGTGTGGATTCTTAGCCACAGGACTATCAGGGAAGTCCCCTTGGGGACATTTTAGATTTCAATGAGAAACTAGAGAGGGACAGAATGAGAGAGGCAGGTTGTCACATGTGACCTGAAAATGCCCAGTTAGTCACTAGGAATGCTGATAAGATCAAGGGCAAAGGGAACTTTTTGTTAATGGCTGCTCGAAGGGTTTTTCCATGAGTAACTCTCTGGTGGTTTAGAGACTAACCTCGATGTGAAGATTGGAACCTCAGGCGTCCAGGCAGAGGGGCTTGTCTGCACATGTTACAGACCCCGGGATGGAGCTGGGTGCCTGCAGGATGCTGTGTTAGGAATTTTGTAGGACAGAGAGTAGCTGACCTTGGTAGACCCATCATCCCAGGTTGGACCTGCGTCCTTGTTCAACGAGGGATACCTCTGAGGCAGTGAGCTCCTCCAAGGGAAGAAACCTCTGTAGCCAAAAGGCGACAGGGTCCTGGGAACGAGTGGGTTCTGGGTCTGTGCCAGCTGCCACCTGGGAGCTAGCTCTGCACCTCTCCTCGGGCCTCCTAGAATCCCCAAAGCCTGTAGAAAGCCTCTTGCACACACTGATTTGATTAGGGCTGCAGGACTCCACCTATTGCTGAGGGTTCGGAAAATTATGACCCGGGTGAGGACTGCGGATGGTGTTTATTTTCTTACGTGGAGTGACCACAAATGTGGCTGGAGTAGCCCCAGAGCCCTGTGTGTATGACCATATCTGGGAACTAACGTAAAGCTGGGGCTTCCCTGGTGGCTCAGACACTAAAGCACCTGCCTACAATGCAGGAGACCGAGATTCGATCCCTGGGTCATCAGGATCTCCTGGAGAAGGAAATGGCTACCCACTCCAGTATTCTCGCCTGGAGAATGCCATGGACAGAGGAGCCTGGCGGGCTGAGTCCATGGGGTTGCAGAGAGTCGGACATGACTGAGCAATTAACACTTTCACTTTCAATGTAAAGCTAAAGTTGACCATACCCACTGGTGGAAGCAGGACTGGGGATCTTTGATGATTTGGAGCCGAGAGGCAGGCTCCGGACTTGGGGCGTGCTGCCTAAACACTCCTTTCTTCTGAAAGGCTAAGACATCAATCTAAGAGGGCACGGTGGACTTCCCTGGTGGTCCAGCGGTTAAGAATCTGCCTGCCAATGCAGGAGATGCGGGTTCAATCCCCGATCCAGGAAGATTCCACATGTCTCAGGACAACTAAACCCATGTGCTACAACTCCTGAAGTCTGGGCGCCCCAGACCCTGTGCTCCACAACAAGAGAAGCCACCGCAATGAGAAGCCTGTGCGTTGCAACTAGAGAGTAGCCCCTACTTGCCGCAACCAGAGAAAGCCCACAGGCAGCAACGATGATCCAGCAGAGCCAAAAACAAACACATGAATAAATAATTTGAAAAAATAAACAAAAGAGCTCGGGTGCCTGGCTCCACATTTAGAGTTTGGAGGGATTACATATTAAAAATGAATAAACTCTGTTTTTAAACCAGCAGCTCCTACTTTTGGTGGGACAGGAAGAACACAGGCAAACATTACTAGAGTCAGAGATTGTGAGTTACATAAGCCCAAAGTCAAGAGGCCAGGTAAAGCCCTAAGGCAGGAGACCAGCCGGTCCTGAGTGGAAGACTAGTGGCTGAGATCATTGGTGGAGGACTGGAAAGGGTGAGGACCTTGCTGTGGAAGTCCTCCCTAGCAATAAAAATGCATCAGCAAAGATGTGACAGCAGGGCTCCACTGTCTCATGGTTCAAGAAAAGCCTGGAGATTTGATAGGAAATAGCGGTCTCCTTCCAATACTCTTGCCTGGAGACTCCCATAGACAGAGGAGCCTGGTAGGCTGCAGTCCATGGGGTCGCGAAGAGTCAGATGCGACTGAGCGACTTCACTTTCACTTTTAACTTTCATGCACTGGATAAGGAAATGACAACCCACTCCAGTGTTCTTGCCTGGAGAATCCCAGGGAGGGGGAGCGTGGTGGGCTGCCGTCTATGGGGTTGCACAGAGTCGGACATGACTGACGTGACTTAGCAGCAGCAGCAGCGGTCTCCTTCCCAGAGGAGACTGGAGGGAAGTCTGGTTCTCGAACAGGCCTGTGTATTCAGAACTCTACCTGGAGGGCTCATATTCTTGTCAGTCCTTCAGGTGCCCAGAAGGAGGCCCTGTTAACACTTGAATTGCAGGCGGAGTCTTTCACCATCTGAGCCACCAGGGAAGCCCATATTACTTAACATCAGGGAGTCAGTTCAGGAAGCGGCCAGGCCGCTGGGCTAGCTGTGGAGCAGCTGGTCAGATGGGCGCTGCAGGCCTGTCTCAGAGCCCAGGCCACAGGGCTGTGTGCGGGGCAGCCTGCCTGCTTCCTCCCTGCTCCTGTGTCCCAGTCTCCTCTTGGCCTCCTGCTCACAGCCCTGCTTTATTCTCTGGAGAACGCTGTATAAACGTTCAAGAACTCTTCACAAAGGGGATTTCTCTGGGGGATTCCAGCCTTGCTTCTGGATTCTCTTATCACTGGAAAGGAAGTCTATTCATCCTTTAAAACATAACTCAGAGTCGTCTCCTTGGTGAGGACGTGCAGGCTCTTCTGGAAAAAAGTCTGTCCTCTTCCCCCGCTGCAGCTCTCTCAGCCCTTCTGTTCTTGCTCTCCGCATGCTTGTTTGTGTGTGGGCTTCCCAGGTGGCTCAGCAGTAAAGAATCTGCCTGCCAACTCGGGAGACACAGGAGATGTGGGTTCAGTCCCTGGGTGGGGAAGGTCCCCTGCAGGAGGAAATGGCAACCCACTGCAGTATTCTTGCCTGGAAAATCCCGTGGACAGAGGGGACAGAGGAGCCTGGTGGGTTACAGTTCATGGGGTCCCAAAGAGTAGGACCTGACTGAGTGAACACTAGCTCAATGCCTGCACGTGGCAGGATTTCAACTGGAGTCTGTGGACTGAATGGATGAGCCATATAAGAAGAAAGGTACACAGGAGACTGCTTATCAAGTTTCAGAATTTGGGGACTTCCCTGGTGGTCCAGTGGTTAAGAATCTGCCTTCCAATGCAGGGGCCGCCGGTTTGATCCCTGGTAGTGGAACTAAGATCCCACGTGCCATGGGGCAACTAGACCTGAGGGCTGCAACTAAGACCTGATGAAGCCAAAACTAACTATTTCTAATACAGTTTCTGATTTGGAATTTTCAGGTCCCCATCCACTTCGTTTTATTTCATGTTATGGAGAAAAAAACCAAGATGGGTTGTGGGTGGGCTCAGACTGCAAAGATGAAGCTGATGAAGAGGATGGGACCCTCGGGTGTAGCTTAGGGGTTGCCAACCAAGGCATGGAAGCCTTTGTTGTTGTCATTCAGTTGCTCAGTCATGTCTGACTCTTTGCAGCACCATGGATTGCAGCACACCAGGCCTCCCTGTCCTTCACCTTCTCCCAGAGCTTGCTCAAACTCATGGCCATTGAGTCAGTGATGCCATCCAGCCATCTCATCCTCTGTCATCCCCTTCTCTTCCTGCCTTCAACCGTTCCCAGCATCAGGGTCTTTTCTAATGAGTCAGCTCTTCTCATCACGTGGCCAAAGTATTGGAGTTTCAGCATCAGTCTTTCCCAGGAATATTCAGGATTGATTTCCTTTAGAATTGACTGGTTTTATCTCCTTGCAATCCAAGGGACTCTCAAGAGTCTTTCCCAACACCACAGTTCAAAAGCATCAGTTCTTTGGTGCTCAGCCTTCTTTATGGTCCAACTGTCACATCCATACATGACTACTGGAAAAACCATAGCTTTGACTAAATGGACCTTTGTTGGCAAAGTAATGTCTCTGCTTTTGCTCGTCTCTGCTTTTTGGAAGCCTTAGCCGGAGCTAGCTGGAGCTCCAGGAGAAGTTTCATTTCTGTAAAGAATCTGGGATATTCTCTGGTGCTGTGCAAATACAAGGCTTTCTTGTTGCTGTTGTTACCATCTTCCATAGCTGTTTATAACCTCTCTGACTAACCGGCAGGATTCTTGGCTGATAGTGAATTCCATGTGTCTGGGCTGACTGGGATCCATGTGAAAAAGTGCCAGGGGACAAACACTGAAGTCAAAAAGTGACAGTCCCCCCCCCCACCTTAGACTGATCAGTGCAGTTTTCAGCAGTATCGACACCCAGTGCACTCATTATAACATAATTTCTTAAGGCCTTTTGTAAAGAAATCTAGTTTCCAGTGCATTCAGGTTTGAACTTTCAGAGAAGGTGATCTTGAGACTACAGGTAGAGGAGAGCCTGTGGAATACTAGCCCCAGCCACTCAGGGCCATCGCTCTAGAAGGTTAGGGCTGCTGTTTCTGTCCTATTTAATTTTTTTAAATTAATTTACTTTTTTATTGAAGGATAATTGCTTTACAGAATTTTGTTTTCTGTCAAACCTCACCATGAATCAGCCATAGGTGTCCTATTTTAGAGGAGGGACATGGGGGTGGGGGAAGAAACACAGGGAAACAGTCATTTGCTTTGGGTCACAGGAGTTGATGTGTACTCAAGGCTGCAATTTGGGATAGGGGAACTCTTTTCCTGCTTAGTTGACTGGTCCATGCAGGCTGAAAACAGTATAACCACACCCAGCATTTCCCCAGAACTCAGGGCCAGGGCTGTCTGGAGTGGAAGGGACCCAGCCCTCCTTTATTTGCAGAACCATCTGACCCCACAGAGGATGCGATGGTTGGGTGATGTCACCGATTCAGTGGACATGAACTTGAACAAACTCCAGGAGAGAGTGAGGGACAGGGAAGCCTGGCCTGCTGCAGTCCAGCGACTTTGGGGGCGCAAGGAGTAGGATACGACTTAGCAAGGGAACAGCGACGGCTGACCGCACACCGCGGTTCACAAAGGGGAGAAGCGCAGCACAGCCGGGAGGAGAAAGGCCAGGGAGGAGAGCAGAGAAAGGAAAAGCCACAAAGCTGTCTGCGCGCTGTCGCTTCTTCGTCCCCCACCCCTGGACTCTGCTCTCCACTCCCTGGCGGGGCTGCACGGGGAGGAATCGGGTCTGTCTGAGCGCGCGGGACGGCGGATGCTCTCAGCTCTTACCGAGACGGGCGGCCGCGCGGCTCCGGCGCAGGATCCCGGCGCCGGAGTTTGTTAGGTCTCGTTACCATGGTTACAGTGGCGCCCCGCCCTCCCGGCGCCCCTGGAAGCGGCGCTGCAGCGCTGGGAGTTCGGAACCTCTGGACCTGCCCTCGGCGTCTCTCTCCCACGCCTCTCCTGGCGGGGGAGATCTTGGGCCCCAACGGCAGGAGGTTTCCTTACTATCCGCGTCACGGTCACCTGCATCGGGTGTTCCCCGAAGTGGGAACTGGGGACCACAGGCTCCAGGACCTGGAGTCGCTGGCGCCTGCCAGGCCAGACTCCCGACCGCCACACCCAGGGCTCCCAGGCAGTGGAGGGGCGGCAAACACTGGGCGGTGTTTTATTTTGTTATTTATTTAATGGTAGGTAATTTTTATAACCTCTAATTAGAAAACCCTGGAGCATCCTTTCCCGAATCCTGGGGCCCGGTGCTGCGCTTGTGGGTGGGTGGCAGCTAAGATGGAGAGAGGCAGGGTCTGAGGCTCCCGGATCTGAGACCCTTTAGCTGGTCAGGGGTGTGAGGCTGCAGCCTGGGCTGACCGGGCGGTAAGCGCATGAGGCACCCTGAGTGAACCCTCCAGGGCTGGTCCTCAAGACAGACACCCCTAGGCACGCTGGAGGGCCCCTCCTTTGCTCTCTCTGCGGTACTGTTGGAGAGGGAGGCGGCAAAGGAGGAGACGGAGGAGGAGAAGGAGACGGAGACAGAGTCGTGGTGCCTGGACCTGGTCTGAGGTTAAGGGCAGGAGGGTGACAAGGACGCTCACCTTCTCTGGCCGCTCCGAGTGGACTCCGGATGTGCATATAGGCCCAGGAGGCCAGGTTGAAAGCCATTTATTTATTAAAAATTTATCCTCATTTAGAAAAAAGAAGAGTCACTTATTTAATTTTTTTGGCTGTGCTGGGTTGTCTTGGTGCTCGCAGGCTTTCTCTAGTTCTGGCGATCCGGGCCCACTCCCCGACACGGTGTGTGGGCTTCTCCTTGCGGTGGCTTTTCCCTTGTTGCAGAGGAGGGTCTAGAGTGCCAGCTCAATAGTCCTGGCACACTCGGCTTACTTGCCCCCGTGGCACGTGGGACCTTCCCAGAGCAGGGATCGAACCGGCGTCCCTTGCACTGCAAGGTGGATTCTCAACCACTGGACTACCTGGAAAGCCCTGAGATCTACTCCTGTGCAGGCATTTCTGGCCAGTTGTCCCAGAGTCGGGAGAAAAGAACCCAGATCTTTGAGGTCCCGGTAATTTTCTGTGAAATCTTTTCCCATTTGGAGTAAATATTCCCTTTTGCTCCTCAATTTATATTCAGAATCTTTCATGCTTTTTCTCAAAGAGGGTCCACAGGATTGTGTAAGCCCCAGGTATCCACCAAACCTGAAGACTCCCGAGTACCCCAGGCATCTCAGGAGTGTTTCTTCATGTTGTCTCTTGGGGGCCTGGGCCAGGCTCTTGGGAAGGGAGTGAGAAAGATAGACAACCAGGCCCCAGGGGGAGAGGCTGGGGACACAGAGAACTTGGTTGGTTCTTGGTGGGTTTTCCTCTGTTCAGCGGCCCCATAGGAAGTAAGCAAGTGGAAGATGTCCAGATGGCAGTTTCTGCCTCCCCCCCACCCTGCCCCCAATGAGGATGGAGAAAGTTGAAGACAGGCAGAGAGAGGCCAAGCCCATACTAGTACCAGGGGGCAACAGCAGGATTCTCAGTGAGTTGGGGAGGAGTGTAGGAAGGAAATAGAAAGAGGATGCTACCAGCTCTCCAAGAAGTTTTCATGTGTGTGTGTGGCATATATTTGATTCACAGTGTTGTGCCAAAGAACTCTTATATTTGGTTCCCAAGAATTTCTTGAAATACAAAGGAAAAATTTGAGGCTAGGTTATTAAAACAAGTTTTGCTAAGTGTGTGTGTGTTGGGGGAACTGGCCAAAGTCTGTTTTTGAGATTTATATCTCTCAGATATACTCTGGTAGTGTCAAGAGTTGGCTTGGGGGAACTTTTGTAGCTCCCCCTTTGTTCAGTCACTCAGTCGTGTCTGACACCTTGCGACCCCATGGACTGCAGCATGCCCCACTTCCCTATCCTTCACTGTCTCCCAGAGTTTGCTCAAACTCATGTGCATTGATTCAGTGATGCCATCCAACCATCTCATCCTCTGTTCCCCCTTCTCCTCCTGCCCTCAGTCTTTCGCAGCATCAGGGTCTTTTCCAATGAGTTGACTTTGCATCAGGTGGCCATAGTATAGGAGCTTCAGCTTCAGCATGTCCTTCCAATTAATATTGAGGGTTGATTTCCTGTAGGATTGACTGGTTGGATCTTCTTGCAGTCCAAGGGACTCTCAACAGTCTTCTCCAGCACCACAGTTCAAAAGCATCAATTCTTCGGTGCTCAGCTTTCTTTATAGTCCAACTCTCACATCCATATGTAACTACTGGAAAAACCATAACTTTGACTATACAGACGTTTATTGGCAAAGTGATGTCTCTGCTCTTTAATAAGCTGTCTAGGTTTGTCATAACTTTTATTCCAAGGAACAAGCATCTTTTAATTTCAAGGCTGCAGTCACCGTCTGTAGTGATTTTCTACACCAAGAAAATAAAGTCTGTCACTGTTTCTGTGGTTTTCGCCTCTCCCTCTCTCCTCCCTCCCCCACCCCGCCCGATAATCTCCACCAACCTCACCTGAATTTAAGTAAAAAGTGTACGTGGTTTGCAAACATGGCGTCAAAACACAGCTTCTAACACAGCTTCCAGCACAGTGTGCCTAACAGTCCATAGCTGCTAAGATCCCTGTGGTACAGAAATTTCAGTGTCTGTTCCCCAGTCTGATGCCAGGAACCTTGGCTGCATCCTGGTAAGGCTGTCCACCAGGTGGTGCTGACGGGTTTTGTTTTTACTTTTTTTTTTTTTTTTTTAATGCTGATTGATTCGTTTCTTTGTTACTACTGATATTTTACTGGATACCTGCTATGAGCTAGTATTGTGTTAGGAGGTACTGGGAATACAGACTGAACAAGACAAAGTCCCTGGTTTCAAGGAATTTTTAAAGGTTACGATTTTTATACTTTCAGAGACAAAACTCAACTGTGATGGAAGTTTCCGCTTTTATGTTGCAGGTATATAATTCTGCTACATTTCGGACATTTCCCCCATGCAGAATGGGTGTGGCTTGGAGGAACTATAGACACTGTTATTATTTGGCTGGGGACAGGATTAACTTGTATGTGTCTGTGTTTCCTGTCTGAGAGCCATCGGTTTGCCAGGAGGACACTACATTTTAACTTGGAGGATTCTAAACACCAGCTTATCATTCCAAGACCTCAGCTTGTGATTCATCTGCCCACTTGAGTAAATTAGCAGCTCCTTTTTGGAAAAAAATAATTATTCATTTGTTTATTTTTGGCTGTGCTGGGTCTTTGTTACCGCTTGGACTTTCCTCTAGTTGTGGCGAGGGGGGCTCCTCTCTAGTTTGGGGTGCAGACTTCTCATTGCGGTGGCGTCTCTTGTTGCAGAGCGCGGGCTTTAAGCACGTAGGCTCCAGCAGATGCAGCACATGGCTCAGTCGTTGCGGCTCCCGGGCTCTGAGCTCAGGCTCAGTGGTTGTGGCACACGGGCTTTGTTGCTCTTTGGCATGTAGGATCTTCCTGGACCAGGGAGGGGACCTGTGTCTCCTGCATTGGCAGGAGGATTATTCTTTACCACTAAGCCACCAGGGAAGCCCCCACAGCTCCTTTCAAAGAAAAATTCTGGTAGGTCGTTCGGATATCCTGGTGACCTGTCTGCAAATAAAGGGAGGTGGGCCTTGATCTGGGTAGACTTGATCAGACACTTTAGCTTTTCACAGCAAAATGTCAGCTCTGCTACTTGACCATCTGCCCCAGAGAATAGGAATAATCAAAGAGTTCACGCTTGCCAAAGGTACATCTGAAGTCAGAGTCGAGAGGGAGACCGGCAGAGGTCTGCGGGAACTGCCCTTTCCTTTAGCTTTGTAAGCGCTATCTTTGCTCAAAGTTAGATTCCCAAAGGCAGCGTCTGTGAGGACGTTTACTGCACTAGCTTGGCTGCTTCTGGAAATGCCTTCACTTAGCTGTGATTGAAGACGTTGACTTTTACTGCGGACGGATATAAAAGTGGTCATAAAACAAATGTTTCTGCACTTTGGGCAGAAATAACTGTTACAGACCTCATTCGCTTTACCACACCATGTCCTTTACGTCAGAGTCCATGACAACCCCAGACTCACCAGACCCTCTGCTTGTGTTGACCTTTCCATTTGGGTGTCCAGCAGGCATATCCCGTTTCACAAGGTCAAGACCAAACTCCCGTCCTCCCCCACGATCTGCCCCTTCCTCAGTCTTTGTCGGCTCTGCAAACAGCAGCTCCACTGCTCAGCCAAGCATCTCAGAACCATCCTGGCCATTTACTTTGTGCCTCACCTCCCATGTAACCTGGTATGAAGTCCTGCCTTTGCCTTCAACACGCATGCAGAGTCTGATCGTTTCTCACCACCTTCTGTTGTCTGGAAATTTCACAAACTTCTCTTTGTGAAAATGAATTAATTTCTAGCTGCGCCGGGTCTTCACTGCTGCTCGCGGGTGTTGTCTCGTTGCCTCGAGCGGGGCTGCTCTCTAGTTGTGGTGCGGGGGTTCTCATTGCGGTGGCTTCTCCTGTGCTGGAGCACGGGCTCTAGGGCTCTCGGGCTTCAGTGGTTTCGGCGCGTGGGCTCAGCAGTTGCAGCTCCCAGTTCTAGCACAGGCTCAATAGTGGTGGTGAACGGGCTTAGCTGCCCTGTGTCACGTGGAATGGGCTTAGCTGCCCTGTGTCACGTGGAATCTTCCTGGACCAGGGATCGAACTCGTGTCCCCTGCATTGGCAGGTGGATTCTGAACCACTGGACCACCGGGGAAGTCCCACACACCTCTTAACTGGTCTGTCTACTTCTGTGTTTTGTTCCCCTCCATCTACGCTCGACACAGCCTCCAGAATGAGCCTTTAAAATATTAGATCATGGCTCTTCTCTGCCCAAAATCTTCTCAGGACTTCCTGTCTTGTCGGAAGGGGAAAAAAAAGAATCCCCATGCTCTCCAACTTCGGTCTCTCCCTTCCCAGCTCTGAGTCGTGTCCTTGTAATTCCCTGAATTTCATCATGGGGCTCACCCTGATCCCATGCACTCCCATCGCAGGCTTTCTGTCTGGAAGACTCTTCCCCAGAGAGCCATGAGACCCCTCCCTCTTCCCTTCCCTGTCTTTCCTCAAATGTCACCTCCTCAGTGAGAGGTTTCCTGACCACCCTGTTAAAGTTGTGGGTCACTGAGCTCTCTGTCCTCTCTATTCCGGTTTCATTTTTCTCCATAGCACTCATCACTGTCTAACACACTCTGTATGTATTTTGTGTGTGTGTGTTTTAAGTTTTTGGCCATGCCTTGAAGGGTGTGGGATTTTAGTTCCCTGACCAGGGACTGAACCCATGCCCTGTGATTGGGAGCTCGGAGTCTTAACCCCTGGACCACCACAGAAGTCCCTCTGTGTGGTTTATTTTCTGTCTCATTCAGCTGGAAGATAAGCTTCCTGAGGGCAGGAATTTATGTCTGTTTGCTCTTCTTTGTACACTTCTGTATCCCACTCTGTGAACACTGCCTGGAACGTAGGAAGTACTCAATAAGTACTTGCTGAACGAATGATTAGTTTCTAGTAGAATTAGTGTCAGAGAAAAAGTATCTCTTGCAGTTCCTTAGATAATATGATTGCTGCAATTCAATGTACTTTGCTTTTCGGCTTTGCTCCCAGATTCAAAGTCGGATGTAGAGGGAGTTATCATGACTGTCTCACCTCTGGCGTCTGACTCAGTCATCTTCCCCCTCTACACAGGGTTTCAGTGCCTTCACTTTTAACTTTTACTCAAACAACTTTGTCCATATCTGTATCTGTGAGTATTCATGGAACTTTTTGGCTTCCGGTAAATATTTGTCAAGTAAATGCGTGGTGTGCATTAATTCTTTTTGAAAGTAAGTGGGCTATAAGTACTGAATTATTAATGATCTCTGTTATGACTAAAAAGCGATGGGCTAGAGAGAAGCAAGTGGTGATCAGGAGAGGATGGGCCGGTGAAGAAGGCATTGCAGGTGCCCCACGGCTGGGGTGTGTGTAGGATTTATCCTCCCGACTGAAACAGTGAGACGCAGGAGGGGACTCATTTTCCTGGGACAGCCAGCATAAACTGAGGCTGTCCTGGCCAACTAGGACGAATGATCACTTTAGCAATGGTTAATATTTATCGAAGCGTAAATATTGAGCAGAGGCTCAGGTTCAGAGAAGTAAGCATACGTGAAATGGGTTCCCTTGGCAGGATCAGCAAAAGCCGCCGTGAGGCACTACCAGCACGAAATGAGGCCACGTTCCTCTGTGTCAGAAAAGAGTGTGATAAACAGGCTGATTTTTGTTGCTATTGTACTTCTCTCCTCAACACTGACTTTGGTGGAGCAGTTTTAAAACCTGGGAAAGAGGACGCATCAAATGCAACAGGATACAGGGAGATGAAACAGAGGGTACCAAACAGAGCCCCGCCCTGGGCCCTGGCCAAGCCCAGCGCCACTCGGTCTGCGGCTCGTCCACCCCTGAAGCAGGACGGAGATGAGCTGATGGGGAGACCCCTGCCTTCTGTCCCCCTTGGCTCTCCACACCCAGCTCCTGTCCTCTCCAGCCTCCCAGCCCCCAAGTCACTCATTCAAGCAATTCCAGAGGTTCCTGGTGTCAATAAGAGCACCCAAAGCCTAAGATTTGGGAGATAACATTTTGCAGATTTTGGAGATAACATTTTATTGCTTCCTGGCACCTGCCAGTCCCTCCATGTGGAACTGAGAGAAATTGGGTTAACAGTTTGCTTTCCACAAAAATCATACCGATGACAGGTGACTGCAAGTGGGCGCATGGAAAATCCATTTTAACACCTCTGTAGGTGTTACAGGGGACTTCCCTGGGGGCTCAGTGGTAAAGAACCCACCCGCCAATGCAAGAGATGCTGGTTCAATCCCTGAGTTGGGAAGGTCCCCTGGGGAGGAGGAAATGGCAATCCGCTCCAGTATTCTTGCCTGGAGAGTCCCATGGACAGAGCAGCTACAGTCCATGGGGTCACAAAAGAGTCGGGCACAACTGAGCGACTAAACACCACCACGCCACACACCGGGAGTTATGGTTCAAGGGAACGCTCTCCAGTTGCCAAGGGCACCTATCCTTTGTCAAGCTAGACATCACCTTCTTCCTGTTTCAGAGAATCCAGGCCCTGGGGGCCTTAGTTGAGTAAGACCTCCCTGGGTCCCCTTTAGCACACCCTGTCTTGTAATAGCTAATAGTTCTTTTCTAATTTTTTTTTAATTGAAGTGTTATTAACTTACCATGTTGTGTTAATTTCAAGTATACAGCAAAATGATTAAGTTACGTGGATATAGAGGTTTCCTTGGTAGCTCAGACGATAAAGAATCCACCTGCAACGCAGGAGTGAAAGTCACTCAGTCATGTCCAGCTCTTTGTGACCCCAAGGACTATACAGGCCATGGAATTCTCCAGGCCAGAATACTGGAGTGGGTAGCTGTTCCCTTTTCCAGGGGATCTTCCCAACCCAGGGATTGAGCCCAGGTCTCCCTCATTGCAGGTGGATTCTTTACCAGCCACATCCCTGGGTCAGGAAGATCCCCTGGAGGAGGGCATGGCAATACCCACTCTAGTATTCTGGCCTGGAGAATTCCATGGACAGGGGAGCCTGATGGGCTATAGTCTGTGAGGTTGCAAGGAGTCGGACACAGCTGAGAGACTAACACACACACACACACACACACACACACACACACACACACACACACGTTTAGATATAGACATTCTTTTCCAGACTCCTTCCCGTTATAGTTTATTACAAGCTCTTGATTCTTGTGATCATTTGGATTCCTGCCTTCTACAAAGGCAACTCATTCTTTCCCCCTGGAAGACAACAGAGCTAAAAAAAAAAAAAAGTTTTGAAAATCCTGCCTTTTTATATATGGACAGTCAACTCTTCCTGCTCCTTCTCTAGCTGAAGAATGGAAGAGTGTCCTCCACATCAGACAGCTCTCACGTGCCTTTGGTATGCATTCTAGGTATAGAGAGTTGTACCCCAGGGGAGCAGAGGTCAGGGAGAGAGCTCCAGGCTTAGATGTATGTGAAGAACAGACACAGCAGCACATTGGTAACTTGACTCTGCCGTACGGAGCCCTAAACTACAGTTGGGGTGTCACAGGAAGGAAGTCAGCACCGAAGAATAGCTCGTGTGCATGCTAAATCGCCCAGTCATGTCTGACTCTTTGCGATTCCATGGACTGTAGCCCACCAGGATCCTCTGTCTATGGAACTTTCCAGGTGAGAATACTGGAGTGGGTTGCCATTTCCTCCTCCAAGGGGATCTTCCCCATCTAGGGACTGAACCCACGTTTCTTGAGCCTCGTTCATTGGCAGGCACATTCTTTACTACTGCGCCACCTGGGAAGCCCGTAGGGGGACAGGGCCTTAGCCAAAGAACACTTTGTGGAGGGAGGGGACATATGTGTACTTATGACAGATTCGTGTTGTTTTATGGCAGAAACCATCATGAAATTGTAAAGCAATTATCCTTCAATTAAAAATAAATTAAAAAAAACACACACATTGCAAGAGTCATGGGCACAAAGTCCCTTGAATGGGATAAACAGACATCAACTCCAAGAGCGCTGCTTCTCTGTAGACAGACTCATGGAATGCCTGGTCTGAAGCAAGCTTGGGCACTGTCCCAGCCTCCTGGCCCTCGGCTGCCACCCCAGACGGACCAAGTCCCTTTGAAGACACGAGTGACACCATGATTGACAAGGAACACAGCCAGGCTGCCACACTGAGACAGGAAACCTTCCATACGCTTCTTCCTCAGACTGTTGGGAAGATCTCCCTGCAGACTGCTAGAAGAAATCTCTTTTGGCCATACCTATTTGCTGCAGGGCTCCTGGTTCTTCATAGTGGTTTGGGTGGGGGTAGACATTACCGGGTAGCTCAGATGGTAAAGATTCTGCCTGCAGTGCAGGAGACCTGGGTTCAATTCCTGGGTCGGGAAGATAGATCCCCTGGAGAAGGAAATGGCAACCCACTCCACTATTGTTGCCTGGAGAATCCCATGGACTGAGGCGCCTGGAGGACTATAGTCCACGGGGTCACAAAGAGTCAAGACATGACTGAGCGGTTAATGCTTTCACTTTCAGATATCACAGCATCTGTTTTATCAGCACAAATGGTTTAACTGCATCCAGGGATGGAGAGAAATTTGCACAGGTTTCCTTCCCTGGAAAGACTAAGAGAAGCAAACCTTGACTGTTAGGAATCTAGAAATGTTTGTTTTTCAAAGTAAAGCTTTACTGTAATGAAGGGACAGTGTGGGTTTCCTGTAAAAATTCTTACTTTTGATTCACCGTCAAGAGGATTCTTAGCTATAAGGACCATAGCTTTATTATCTTGCACCATCCTCAGACTTTGAAGAAGGACATGGCAATCCACTCCAGTATTCTTGCCTGGAAAAGTCCATGGACCGAGGAGCCTGGTGGGCTACAGTCCATGTGATTGCAAAGAGTTGGCCACGACTGAGCGACTGAGCACATCCTAAGCCATGCTGCTGCTGCTGCTAAGTTGCTTCAGTCGTGTCTGACTCTGTGTGACCCCAGAGACGACAGCCCACCAGGCTCCCCCATTCCTGGGATTCTCCAGGCAAGAACACTGGAGTGGGCTGCCATTTCCTTCTCCATAAATTCTGTTAAATCTCTGTTAAGGGACTTCCCTGGTGGTCCAGTGGTTAAGAATCTGCCTGCCAATGCAGGGGACACAGGTTCAATCCCTGGTCTGGAAACTAAGATTCCACGTGCTGTGGGACAGCTAAGCCTATGTCCCACAGCCTTGAGCCCACACCCTAGCACCCAGGCTCCACAGCAAGACAAGCAAATGCAGTGAGAAGCCCACAAATTATTATTATTTTTATTTTTAAAAGAAAAGCCCTATTCAGTTGAGGACAGTCTATGGCAGGGCTGAGCGTGGATCTGAGGGTGGTCTTCTCAAGGTGGGGGTAAATGGAAGGCCCTTGGAACCTGGTTGTTCTCGTCTATCTACTTGCTTGTTGGTCCACCTGGGTGAATAGTGAAACGCAGTGTAAAATAAAGAGCCTTTGAATTATTATCTCACAATGTGAACAGTTTTTATAACCCATTCTAGGGGATGATGAACTCATCAAGGGAAGAAAGTTGCCTGGCTGTGAGCGAGCTGGGCTGCGATTGGGTGTCTGTTTCAATGATTTATAGTCCCTTTTAATGCAGTTGGGATTGGGAGCAAAGGTCAGAGTGGGTCTTTCAGGAGACACAGGAGAGTGGATTTTAGAGATAAATTATGCAAGCCTTAAAGTTCAGCACAGATACAAACTGAGCAGCTCTTTCGTGGTGGTTGGGGAGTTATGACTGATTTGTGGTCGGCTTATGAATGGAGATAGGTCACCTTCCAGTTCTGAAAATAGTTTTTCACATTAGGACACCCATAATTAATTAGGGGTTCATGCAGTGAGGTCGTGAATGGGATTGTTGGTGCTTTGACCCCCTAAATCTGTGTTCCTGCCCACAGGGCCCCAGTGATAGATCTCTTTCAGAGTTCACAGAGGAATTATGAGGGCTTGTCTCTGAGTCCAGCACGAAACACTTTTATGGCACCATTAACACTGGAGCTTGTTCAAGTTGCAGCCAGGAAGCTTCTTTTGTCTAAGATAAATCATACGGCATATTTTATTTCAATCTGAGATTTAAGTTTGAGACTCCTGGGTGAGGCTTTTGTTTTTCAAATATTTTGGATAGAATTGGTTTACTTTTCCATGAGAGGGTAAGAAAGAATTCTAAGCAGCTCAGCCTTCACCCAGTCGAGCTAATCAAATGAAGGAAGACTTTGATTCATTTGATTCATAGCTGTGTGACAGCCAGAAATAATTCACCTCCTGGTTACTGATCTGCACCCCTCTCTGATGATAGCATGGATGCCCCAGAGCTTTAGCTTGAGATGTGTTTGAAATACAAGAGGATGTCCCAGGAGCCAGGGTTGTTACTTTTACATGAGGTGTTTGATGCTAAACATAAATACTCTGAGGGCTGGGCTCTGGGAAAGCGGAGATTTTATTTTGAAGCCCCAGAGGCTGGCTTTCTACATCCGATTAGAGGGAAAGTCACCGCAGGGGACTCTGCCGACACTTGTTCCCTGCTCCAGGCCTGTAGGGTCGGTGCTATCGCCTCGTAGAGAATCCTCATTTCTAGTCTCTGAGTGGCAGTGCCTACATGTTCTGACCATTTGTTCCTGAAATGTGGGATTTCATACTAAAGTGTTCCAGAGCAGATCAGCTCACCCCAAGGCATAACCATCCCGTAATGCAATGGACTTCTTGTGATTTTCAGTCTTGCAGGTTCAGTGTGATCTAAAGGTTTTAAATCAAAATCTGTTCTTGGTGTGGTTGTCTTCCAGGAAATGCTGCAGGATTTTTTTTCTCCTCAGCACCAAAGGAATTTCTTTGTCTCTTCTTATAACCCACCTGCCCCCACCCCTTTCCTCTTCTTGTCCACTTGCTCCCCTTTCTTGCTTCCTGACTCTTGTGAGCACTTTTTTCTCCTTTTTCTGTACAGGAGAAATGGACCAAGTCAGGGAGAGCTGGAGGGAAGGAGGGGCCAGGAATAACAGCTCCTATCTACTGGGTACTTTGAGCTGAGAGGCACTGCGGGGCCCTGTCACTAAAATTTGTTGAGCAGAAGTGACAGCCATCCCTGTGTTCAACAGGGAACTTGGACTCCTTTGAGGGTAATGCAATGGAGAGTGAACTGGTTCAAGCTTGGCCAAGAGTGACCTTGGGTCAGCCTGGGATACCCAGCTGATCACACCTGGATAGTGGATGCAAGGCTGACCTGAACAGTAGGAAAGGAATGTCTATTCCTTAAGAATCACCCTGCGCCTATAGCTTGCGTGTGCTTAGTCACTCAGTCGAGTCCGACTGTTTGTGATCCCATGAACACTGGCCCGCCAGGCTCCTTTCTCCATGGGATTCTCCAGACAAGAGTACTGGAGTGGGTTGCCATTTCCTTCTTGGTGAGATGTTTCCGCTTATGTGATCTCAGTCTTCACAGTATGTTCAAAGTGGGTAATACTTCTTCCATTTTACTCTTGAGAAATTGGAAACTAAGGTAAAATAAGTTGCCAATTTCTAAGCTATGGCTAAATTTTTTAAAAAAAGTAAACTCTATGCCCTTTTTTTAAAAAAAAAAATTATTTTTACTGCTCTGGATCTTTGTTGCCTTCTCCAGTTGCAGTGAGTGGGGGCACGCTCTTTGTTGCAGAGTGTGGACTTGACTCAGTCATTGCAGTGCACAGGCTTAGTTGCCCTGAGGCATGTGGAACGTTCCCGGGCCAGGGATTGAACCCGTGTACCCTGCATTGGTGGGTGGATTCTTAACCACTGGACCCCAGGGAAGTTCCTGTGAACACACTTGAACTGACGACACTGGTGCCTCTAAACCATCGTGACTGGTCCTCATTCTGGGTGAGTGAATTCTCTGAGAAGTTGGTACTTTTTGCTGGTTTGGGGAATTTCTGCTATGGCGAGGTAGAGCCTGTTTATACCAAAACCATTCCCAGGCGTTAGCTCCTGATCCCGTTGTTTCGTATCATCTATTTTTATCCCGAAGTAGGTCCCATAGACAGAAAATTAAGATGCGTAAGTACTTCTTGTGGTTTGGGGTAATGGTTCCAATGGAGGCGTTCTAGTGATGGGCATGGATGGAATGGTATGTGTAACCTTAGCACTTTCTTATATTCTGCTCAGATGTTTGCCATCTTTTATAAAAGTAAAGAACTGGGAACTTTCCAGGAAGGTGGTGACTGCTCTCCATCTCCAGCTTGAGCTCTTCTTCCCTTTGTGATGGGGCAGGTCTTCAGCTCTGTGTGAGTGAGGCCTCAGCTGGGGCCTGCGGAGTCTTCACAGCCCACTTATGACCTGGGGGAGCATCTCAGAACAAATTGTTAATCATCAGGAAGGAACACTCGTATTGGGACTCTTGTGAGTAGATGTGTAGCCATCTTCTGAAAAAAAATCAAGAAAATGCTGCGTGAAAGCTTGTAGAAATGGGATTTAGTAGCTTGGATGAAAATCCCAGATAACAATGGCACACTCTTTCAAGAACTTTCTGGATGGTAGAGAAAATAACATCAGGTGGGAAAATCTGGACATTGACAATTTTGAGTTCATAGGTAGTTTAGGGTATATGAACTCTGCATGAAAAGAGAGGTTAGAAGTTTCCGTCCAATTTAATGTCCTTCATTGTGCGTGCTCACTTGTATCTGACGACAGATACAAGTTGTCACAACTTGTATCTGTTGTGACAACAGGGTCCTAATGTAGAACACAAGGAACTATATTCAATATAGTTTATGGTGATAAACCATAATGGAAAAGAATACTAAAAAATGTGTATATACATATAACCCGGGTCTCCTGCATTGCAGGCAGATTCTTTACCATCTGAGCCAGTGGAACCCAGCAATAAAAAAACAATTATGATCAAGTAGGGTTTAGCTAAAGAGAGCAAAGATAATGAAATATGAAGGAAATGAATCAGTGTAATTCATTACATCAATGAAGGTCATATTAATTAATGTTGAAAAGCCTTTCAGTGAAATTCAGCATCCTTTCTAGACAAAAATGATGTGTAACTGGCTTAGAATATCTCACAAATTCTGAGGTTGGCTAGTCCTGACCCATTCCCAGGCTCCTTTGTTGGGTCTGGTTCCATTATTCAGGCTGGATTAGTTAAATAACTATGTTCTTGCAGTTAGAAGTTGCCATATGACTTCATGATACCTGAAGTCAGATGAGAGTTTTCTGATAAAGCTTTTGCTAATCTGAAATAAAGGGGTTTGTACAATTGGTGTTGTCCCTTCCCTGTTGTTTCAGCCTTGAACATGTCTGTGATGTCTGCAGCTGGGGCAGCCATTCTGCAACCATGAGGCAGCAAGCATGCAGGATAGGCCAGACTAGCTGCAAATATTTCATTCCCAACTTTGCTGAGCTGCTAAATGAACACCCATCGCTGTCTGCCCCTACATATCATTACTGTATCTACGTCTCCTGACTTGGAGGATGAAATAAATTGCCATAGGAATCATCCCCAGTGAATTAACCCTTCCTGTGTCTCCAGTCATGTGTGATCCCTCTCACTTTGACACTGGACCTGTCATGTGACTCACTTTGACCAATGGGACAAACGATGCAAGCAGATGCTTACATCTGTGCATTGGGCTTACCCTCTTGGAATGCTGCCGCCATGTGAAGAAATCTGTGGGACTCTGTTGCTGAACTGATAACCAGCACCAGATGCCAACAAGTGAGTGAGACCACTTGGCCTGTTCAGCTGCTTACTGACTGTATTCCTATGAGGGACTGCAGGTGAGACCAGCAGCAGAACTATCCAGCTGAGCCTTGCTCAAGTAGCTGACCTGTGGAATCACGGGGAAATGAATGGTTGCTATCTTGAGGCAGAGGTGAGCAAACCTTTTCTTAAAGGGCCAGATGGAACATAGTTTAGGCTTGTGATCTCTGTCATAGCTACTCATTTCTCATGTTGCAAGACATGAGCAACTGTGGACAGTACAGAAATGAATGGATGTGGCTGTGCTCCGATATGTTTATTTACAAAGGCAGGTGACTGGCTCACAGCTGGAGTTCGGCAGGCCCATGCTGAATTATTCAGCTGTAGAGCAATCTTCCCTGGTGGCTCAGAGGTTAAAGCCTCTGCCTGCAATGCAGGAGACCCGGGTTTGATCCCTGGGTCGGGAAGATCCCCTGGAGAAGGAAATAGTAACCCACTCCAGTATTCTTGCCTGGAGAATCCCATGGATGGAGAAGCCTGGTAGGCTACAGTCCACGGGGTCACAAAGAGTCGGACACGACTGAGCGGCTTCACTTACTTACTTACTTAGAGCGATTGCTGTAGTCATGTACGGATGTGAGAGTTGGACTGTAAAGAAGCCAGAGTGCCAAAGAATTAATGCTTTTGAACTGTGGTGTTGGAGAAGACTCCCTTGGACTGAAAGGAGATCAAACCAATCAATCCTAAAGGAAATCAACCCTGACTATTCATTGGAAAGGCTGATGCTGAAGCTGAAGCTCCAGTACTTTGGCCACCTGATGCGAAGAGCCGACTCATTGGAAAAGACTCTGATGCTGGGAAGGATTGAGGACAGGAGGAGAAGGAGGTGACAGGGGATGAGATGGTTGGATGGCATCATCGACTCAATAGACGTGAGTTTGAGCAAGCTCTAGGAGATGCTGAAGGACAGGGAGGCGTGGTGTGCTGCAGTCCATGGGGTCGCAAAGAGTGAGACATGACGGAGCCACTGAGCAACAATGACAACAAATGACATAGCAGTTGTTAACTGACCCTGAGGGATGTCCATACTACTGTCAAATGAAAGTCAAATTACGGAATGATGTATAGAGTATGAGTCTCTTTGGGCAAAAAAACTCCAGAAAAAACCCAGAAAATTCCATATATGTATATAAATATAATATATTTTATATATTACATATAAATTAAATTATAATATATATATTATATTTATAATATATATATATTATAAATATATAAAACCCCCCCTTCCAGAAAGGTCTGGAAGAATATACACCAGCTTCTGGGCTCTGGATTCCTCAGAGTGGTGGTGTTGGAAATCGGCATGGAGAAGGAGGGGTATGCAGAGATGAATAACTTTTCATACAGTTTTGTTTCATATATTACAATGAGCATGCTTGCATGTCTGCACACTCAGTCACTGTAGTCGTGTCTCTTTGTGACCCCATGGACCGTAGCCCGCCAAGCTCTTCTGTCCATGGGATTCTCCAGGCGAGAATACTGGCATGGGTTGCCAGGCCCTCCTCCGGGGGATCGTCCTGATCCAAGGATTGAACCCACATCTCCTGCCCTGCAGGTGGATTGTTTACCACTGAGCCACTGGGAAGCCCACAAGGAGCACATGGCTTGTGAATCTGGGAAAAAATTAAGGAAAAAATGAGAAATAATTAAACATCTCAAAATTCCTCTTCAGTGTGATTAAGGACCATCCAGAGCTGGAGGCCAAAGGCCCCTTTGGCTCTGTCCACAGTCATCACTAGAGGGCGCTGGCATTCCCCGGGGCAGGAATGAAGAGGTTGGCGCTGGTAGGAAGCACGTGCATGCTAAGGAAGGTGGGTGAATTTTCTGTTTGAATCACTTTTCTAGACTTGGCTTTTCTGAAGGCAGAACAGAGGCCTAAAAGTCATGGTCAGTGCCTAGTGGCCCGGACACCTAAGAATTTATTGGAAAAAAAAAAAAAAGAATTTATCGGGCCATCAACCCGGATTCCTCTGATTGAACCACTTTGTGTCAAGCCTCGGCTCTTGGCCCCTGTGGTCTTCAGGGCATTGCCACAACACCCCAAACAGCAAGGCCTTCTGACGAGCTCTTGCAGCCTCTATTTGTGAGCTGTGGGATCCTCTGCTACAATTCATGAGAACCAGTCCTCAGGAGAATGTGAAATTTCTCCTTTTCTCTATGGAAAACCTTTCTTGATGCATCATTCCAGCTGTTGTGAGCAGGAAATCATTTACAAGAAGGAACGCTAAACAGAAAAGCAGTTTTAAGGAGTGTTTAATAGCCTCCACCAGCAGTTCCCTGCCTGGCCAGTGAGTGAGGGCAGGGAATATGAGATGAGCCCTGTGGAGTGTTCTGGTGAATCCTGTGGCCGTGAACGCTTAGCCACCCCCTCACATAAAAGCCAGCAGAGCCAGTCTGAAAGGAGTTGCTGTCAGCCCCAGACGACTGAGAATTTGAACTTGCGTGGGGATCACGTACAAATGGGTGGAGGAGTTTTTTGGGGGGAGGAGTTAAGTTTGACCGATTCTAATAGTATTTCACCTATATTATATACATCTCATAACACGAGTGTGCACAGCTTATACTTAAACACAGTGGTTTAGCTTTTCCAAAGCAGTTTGATATCTAATTTATATCATTAAGATCAGCAGGTAGACTTACTGACCACTGCTTACGTGGAACTTTGGTTTAGTTTTAGGTGAAATAGTTTCATTGATTAATGATGTCATCATGCTGATGTAATAATGAGTTTTGAAGAACGGACAGTGGAGGCATATGTTTCCAGGCTCCAGGCCGTAGAGGGGCAACACGGGCACTGGTTTTGCAAATGACAGCCTGGCAGCCACAGTGGTGGGGGAGAGGAACCCACCTCCTGCTGCTGCCCTCTGTGAACCAAACGCAAGGATCAGGAATAAAACGCAGAGCGAGTTAGAACTATCAAACCCAGCCACCTTTAAAGGGCATGGAACAGTGATCTCTTTGAGACTTATTTAGTTTTAGTGTTTTGTTTTAGGGGCCTCCCTTGTGGCTCAGCTGGTAAGAGAATCCCCCTGCAATGTGGGAGACCCAGGTTTGACCCCTGGGTTGCGAAGATCCCCTGGAGAAGGGAAAGGCTACCCACTCCAGTATTCTGGCCTGGAGAATCTATACAGTCCATGGGGGTTGCAAAGAGTTGGACACGACGGAGTTTTGTTTTAGTGTTTATATTTAAAGAAAAAAAAGTACCACCACAAGTAAATAGGACTTGATACACCAAAACCAAGTTTCAAGAGTTGGTTTGGAGGGACTTCCCTGGTGATCCAGCGGGTAAGACTCTGTGGTTCCACTGCAGTGGGCCTTGGTTTGATTCCTGGTCGGGGAAATAGGATGCCACATGCCACGTGGCCAAAATACAAACCACAAAAGCAAAACTAGAAGCACTGAAAATCTTAGGAAAAAAAAGAGTTGATTGGAACCCATTCTCCCCCCACGTGGCAGGGAGTTTGGGAAGAAGTGCTCCTGAAGCCCCTCCCAGCCCTATTGCCATCGTTTCTTTGACGGTGAAGACCACCACGTCAGCACGCCCCAGGAGTCCCTGTTACTGGGCGGGATGGCCTCATATCACAGCTCAGCTGAGCCGTGTTTTGGCCGTAAGACTGGCTTATGCACTGCCTTGGAAAGCCAGGAGGACTTCAGTTCTGGAATTTTGGATCCAGGAGGGGCTCTGGAATTCACCCTGTCCCACCTGTGCTAGAGAAGAAAGAATACCACTGCAAGTAAATAGGATTGATACAACAAAGCCAAGTTTCAGGAGTTGGTTTGGAGAGACTTCCCCGGTGATCCACCTGCATTAGGGGGCAACAACCTTCTCCATGTTTTGCTAGGACAGGTGACAAAAACAGTAGCCAAAGTTAGAGAAATGCAGTCCTTGTTGTGGGTGCATGTATGTGATCGTGTTGTGGAGGGGGTGGTGGGAAGGAAGGGAGAAGGGTGTCCCTCTGGGAGGAGAAGACGGGTTTTTGAGGGGACTTGGCACATGCTTTGGTCTTGACTTGCCTTTGTCAGCATTGTGTAGGGGAGAGGCAGAGAGAGGGCAGAAGGGAGCTTTGGTAAGAAGCCCATCAACCTCCCTAATGCACGCATCTCCTATAGAAAGCACCTCTGTGTGTCTTTCTACCTTGACTTGCTGGCTTCAGGGAGTCAGTGCTGGGAGGGGAGGCCTCTCTTCTCAGGCAGGAAGTATAGGAAGTTCAGATGGGATCCGGAGGCAGGTGCTTACTGACCCCGGGCAAGGGACTTACTCTGTTTCTCTTCTCTCATCCATGAAAATGATGACAGTGACATGCTCCTAGGATCAGAGACGACTCAGTTATATCTTCATGTGAAACAGAGTATTACTGGCACCTCACAATCCGAGTGTTTAACAAGCCACCCTGTACATTCATCGGTTCTCACCAAGTGTTTATTGAGCTCCGTCTTGGGCATCGGCTTTCAGGTCAGGGCCAACTGCTACCCTGCAGAGTTTATGACCAGTGGTGTCAGTGTTTCCTCAAAGTAGCTGGAAGAACATTCCCCAGAGATGTGCTCCTGGTTTAAGTGGTTGGATGAATTGTAATGAGCCTGATCATGTGGACCAGCGAGGTGGCAGCCCCCAAGGACAGGCCAGGGGGTGGATGTAACTAAGAGCAGCGTGTTGTTACTCCAATGCTGTGTTTGGGGACCACCAATCCCTGGGCCAGTTGTCCCGGTCAGTGAGGCTGTACTTCCCATGTGAAGGCACCCCTCCTACGTTAACGCTAATTCCACCGTCATCCAGTCACAGGGCCCTGATGACAGTCATTCATTAATCCCCTGAGAGGGCTCTTCTTCATCTCGAGCTGCGTTGCAGTGAACGGGACTCGAGCTGCCGACTGGGAGAGCAGACCCATAATCACTCAGCTTGTATTAGCAGAGAGCGGGGAAAGTGACAAGTCTGCAGTTCCTGTTCTTACAGAGATGATGAGCTGTCTCGGAGCAGCGATTTGGCTAAAAGAGAGCCCGCAAGACTCCAAGTGAATTTGTCACTTTGTGTTCCCCTCCTTTTTGGCTAAGTGTTAGTGCAAGTTTGCAGTTGAATTTCAGATATTCTGAACTGGTGTTTCTTTCTTGGCATTCGTTGATGCCACACTGAAAGCAGAGTGCTAAAGTACAGTATATTTTTCTTTTGCACCCAAAATGAATCTTGGACCTACATCCTTGGTGTATATTTTTCTTCAGTTATTCTCTCGCTTTGGCTTTCCAGCCCCCTGACCCAGACACCATCCCATCTCATTCAGTTCCTGAAGCTTCTGTCTAGCCACTGCTATTGCTCCAACGTGGCTTCCCGGGTGGCACAGTGGTAGAGAACCCGCCTGCCGATGCAGGAGACGCGGGAGACGCGGGAGACGCGGGTTCGATCCCTGGGTCAGGAAGATTCCCTGGAGGAGAAAATGGCAACCCGCTCCAGTGTTCTTGCCTGGAGAACCCCATGGGTAGAGAATCCCGTGGACAGAGGAGCCTGGTGGGCACCTGTCCATGCGGTCGGAAAGAGTCAGACGTGACAGCACAAAGAAGCAAGTGCCCCAACATGGCCACGAGGGCTGCACTTGGACTTTTGAAATAGGGGGCAGGTGTGTTTTTTGGAGTCAAGTAAATCATGTCTGATTTTAGGATCTGTCCTGGCGTTCCTTAGGGTCAGAAAAGACTTCAAAGAAAACATTCAAAAGAGGGGAACTTGAGAAGAAATCAGAAGATATCTTTTAGAAATACAATCTTAAAATGCCACCGGCTGGAAAGGGTAGTTTTCAGATCACAGGAGGAATCGGAGCTGTCCAAAGGAAGAATCTGCCTGTGGAATTCTGACTGAGCTCAAAATGATGTAGTACAGCCGTCTGATTGGAGAAGGGTGATGGGTCCCCACCAGGAGGCAGGTGACAAAGTTATGGAGCCTGGTGTCTCCTTGAGATAGATAATGCAGGGTTCCAGACGATGTGGTCTTAAAAGGGTCATAAAAAGCCCTGACAGCTTGATGGTTGTGGACATCATATATATATTTTTTCCACAATAAAGAACGGGATCCTTTCAAAGCATTTCCTAAGTAGAAAAAGATGATCTTTGCATGGATGGACTGAAGCCCTCTGGGCCCCGTGTCACTTGCTGCCGGCTGTCCCGGAAAACACCGTATACATGTTTCCTGGTTGTGCTCTTGGGTGTTTCTTTAAGATTTATTGATTTTTTATGTTTTGGCTGCGGTGGGTCTTCCTTGCTGCATGTGGGCTTTCTCTAGCTGTGGCGCTCGAGGGCTGCTCTCCGTTACAGTGGGCAGGCTTCTCACTGGGATGGCTCCTCTCGTTTCAGGGCACCGGCTGTGAGCCCAACGACGTGGGCTTGGTAGCTGCAGCTCCTGGGCTCTAGAGCACAAGCTCAGTAGTTGCGGTGCGTGGACTTAGTTGCTCCTAGGCGTGTGGGAACTTGCCACACCAGGGATCGAACCCACGTACTCTGCATCGGCAGGCGGATTCTTAATCACTGGACTACCAGGGAAGCCCCTATCAGATGTTTCAAGCTTCCTTTTAATGGCAGTGGCAATGATGTATTGTTTTCAGCCTTTTTGGAGTCTTTCTGCATTTTGAGAACTCTTTTTTTTGTTTGTTTTTTAATCTGGATATTGAAGCTAGTGGTAAGCATGTCCCCCTGCCCCCACCCACCCCACCCCCCACACACACACATGAGCCCAGCTGCAGCTCCAGTCAAAGGTCAGGCAGGTGCCCAAGTCTTGAGTATTCCTCAAAAAGCCTCCAGCAGTTCCCTGCTGCTGTCAATAATGGTAATTATAATTATGAGCCAGTCCCCCGAGGAGCTCAAAGCACTTTCTGGATGCTGCAGCATTGATCCTCATAACACGAGTGTAACAGGGGAAGGAGCAAGCGTTGTCATCACTTTATAGATGGAAAACGTCACCGAGGGAGGCAGAAATGATTGTCTGTTCACATGGAACAGGTTACGATGTTGAGGTTTTATGGATTCAGTTGTGTGTGCTAATTGCTGGGCTAAAATGCAGCCCCTCCCCAGCCCCGCCCCAATCAGCCTTTGCCCAGAAGGATGTCAGCACAAGCCTATCCCAAGGACTTTGCTCCATAAGTGTTAGTGATAGTAGCTCAGTCATGTCCGACTCTTTGGGATCCCGTGGACTGTAACCCAGCAGGCTCTGTCCATGGATTTCTCCAGGCAAGAATACTGGAGTGGGTTGCCATTCCCTTCTCCAGGAGATCTTCCCGACCCAGGGATCGAACCCAGTTCCCCTGCATTACACCCAGATTCTTTACCATCTGAGCCACCAGGGAATTTGCTCCGTAATGCAAAGTCATTTAAAGATAATTTAGTTATTTTTCTTTTATTTGTATTTTTACCAAACAAGCTATAGGGCAGCTTGTTGTAAAAGTTATATCCAAGTAAAGATACAAGAACAAAGGCCAAATATCATGTAATGGGCGTGGGGTGGGGGCAGCGATGGGATGGGGGTAAGAGAGCGGTGCTGGAAGGTGTGTGTCAAAGCCAGTTAGTGTCACTGCACTTAGCATTTAGCTGTGGGATTCCTGGCAGCCAAGGCTGGAAAGGGAAGCTGCTGCTGCTAAGTCGCTTCAGTCGGGTCCGACTCTGTGCGACCCCATAGACGGCAGCCCGCCAGGCTCCCCCGTCCCTGGGATTCTCCAGGCAAGAACACTAGATGACGTATGAAGGCTGTGCACATGCGTGTGCTCAGTTGCCGAGTCGTGTCTGACTCTTTGTGACTTCATGGACTTTAGCCTGCCAGGCTCCTCCATCCATGGGATTTCCCAGGCAAGAACACTGGAGTGGGTGGTCATTTCTTTCTCCAGGGGATCTTCCCCAACCATGGATCAATTCTTTACTGCAGGCGGATTCTTCACGGCTGAACCACTGGAGAAGCCCATGAAGGTCTCTATGTAATATGATAAAATACACTGTGATGCAAGAAGAATTTAGGTGTGTGAGCTCAATCAGATAAGTTAGCCTAGGAATAAAGGTTTCATTCTGCATCTTATGACGGAGCACCTTGAGGCTAGATCACAAAGAGTGGCTGCTCACGCCATACACCGTGCACGTGCACACACACACGCCCACCCTCATGTTTCTATATTTAAATGTTGAAGGTGAAATGTGGTTAAAATTCGCATCAAGGGCAAACTTGAAAGGGGCAATGGGATTTGAAGGCTGTAAAGTGGCCATTCGGTGGTGGACAGGTGAAGGCAGTGGCGGAAATATTTTGCCAGCCTCCATCTTTCTGCAGTATTCCGTGATGAACCATGGATTCTTCTTAACACCCGGTCTTTCAGTTTCCTTCTCCCTGACTTACATATCGCTTGCTTGTATAGAATCTCTGAATGTAAATGACCCCGGGGGCAGTTATATCAACATATACCCTGAGGGCAAGCTCTGATTTCCACATAAATACAAATTCCGGAAAGGACTCCTTGCTCATCATTGCTGCAAAGTAACCAAGTCTCCAAACTCTCTGCAAATTGGAGGTTCTTTACACAGTCGTTTGTGAGAGAGGCAGCTGGGTATTTCTGTCTTTCTTCCTTGCGTTCTTCGTGTTAAACTGTCTGAGAATAACCGTGAGGGTTATGCTTTTAGAGGCTTAGCTTTTTTCAGTTCTAGAAAACGGATGAGGATGTATTGTCCAAGCAAAACATTGGTGTTCCCAAAGTGTTCAGAGATCTTGAACATTCTTTCAAACGTCATCTTCATGAGCAATGCCCCCTCCATTAAATCCTGCCCATGGTTGTGTGTGTGTGTGTGTGTGTGTGTGTGTGTGTGTGTGTGAGAGAGAGAGAGAGAGAGAGAGAGAGAGAGAGAGGGAGAATGTGACAGCTAGAAATGGAGCAGAAAAGGAAAAGATTAGTTAATGTCACCTTAGATAATAGTGCCTCTGAAGCCACTTGCCACCTTTTTAACCAGGGGTGAAAAACAACTTGATTTCAATATTATTGATATTATTTCTGGCTCTTGAAGACCTATGAAATGAAAACTAAGCTTTAAAAGCTTTGCAGTTAATTGCTGCTGAGTTAAGCATTTTTTTTTTTAAAACACCTTTGTGCTGACGCATAATTTAGAAAATCGATCAGGGAGATGAGGAATAAAAATATGGGTCTAAAATACTCCTGGCTAATTACACACTGCTGTAATAAACTCTGAATGGCCCAGAGCACCATGGAGAGGGGCCGAGGCGCGTGTGGAGGGCGGCCAGAGAGCTGGCGTCACAAAGCGGGGAAAACAGAGCAGAGCAAAGGGCCCCGTCTGCCCTGACGAAGGGTTTCTTATTTGAAATTAGTCCTGGCATGACATTTCCTTTAAGCACAGAGCCTGCCAAAGTATGGGGAGAGCCAGTGATTTTAGAATTGGAGGCGGTATTTATGCCTCTCGAATGAACAGGCACGGTGTTGGTAAATAAGGCCAAGTCTCACGCCTGGCCCTTGACAATGTTATAAAGGATGGGAATCGGCCCCCTGCTTCCCCCACACCCCTCTCCCTCCAAATCGGCCCCTTTGCACTCGGCTCTCAGTTGTCTCCGCTCAACAGGGCATGTCTTGATAGCAGACCATCACACCTTTCATGTTGCCAAAACTGGGGTCCAGCTACTTGCCGCTCAGAAGTCAATAAAGAGGCAATTGTGGTGGGAAGGAAAGTTTGCTTTATTTCAGAGGCTGGCAATTGGGGCAGGAAAGGGCGGGCTCCTGTCCAAAGACCGGCTCCCTCCCTGACAACCCGGGGCAAGAGCTTTCATGGACAGAGCAGGGGCCTCCACCAGAAACAGCACAGTCAGCTCTGACCGTTGTTGTGAAACTGGTCATGAGGTGGTCTGATCACTGTCATCTTGATGGTTTTAGTCTTCAGTTCCAGGGTTGGTTTTTCCCCATTTCTTTGAGGCCAGTTCTCAAAAACTGGTACAGCTTATGTGGTGGCTATAGTCTAGTCCTGGTGGGGGTTTAGTATCTGTAAGACAGCTCACAGGATGTGGCGCAGAATATTATCTATAACCCTTGAGAAGGAACCAAAGTCCCTTGATTTTGCCTCATTACTAAACTATTATTCTTTAGTCTTGTTTGACTATTTTTTGTTGCTTCTGCGTTTTCTCACTTCCCTGATTAAACTTACTTGCTTGGCTAAAGATTTTCCACAGACAAAAGGCTGGCTGAGGACACGGGGGACAAAGACCATAGCGTCCTGCTCTGTTTTACTTAGTGTAAATTTAAGCCTGTATTTTTCTTCCCAAAGAGGGCGATAACACTCCCAAGAGCACCAGAATTTGTTCTTGGAGGAAGGGGGGCAAAAAAAACCCCCTTGTACTTTTTATGCATAAAGCTCAGATAGATATACAATGCATGAACAGATTCATTGTATCTGTGTATCTGTGGCATTAAAATTCTATAAATGGGGGGCAATTAGGAAAAAAAAATGTTTAAGGCTTAGGAATGGGAGGAGGTGAAATCATGAAGGTAAGCTGGGAAAACCCTTCCATCCATTGAAGAGCTTTGGCCTAAGTCAAAGGAAGCGGCCGTTTTCCAGATGGCCAGTTCTTTGGCAAGACTCTTTGCCAGTCAGTCCTTCTTTCGGGGGTCAGGAGGCTGAAGAAATTTATTGAGAACCATTGCGTTGTCTCAGACACCCATGTCGGGGGGCGGGTAGGGTGAAAAGTAGACTTCCTCGTGCAAGGAGTCATTCCTGCCCAGGAAATGAAACATTTCAGAAGCATCTGAGAGGCATTAGGAAGAAAAGGAGCAGGAGAAAGCAGAGGAGGAGGAGATGAGGAAGAGGAAGAAACAGGCGCTGCAGAAGCGGCCGTGACTTAGAGGAATTTGCTTTCCTTTGAGGATCACGTCCTCCTCTTTCTTGGTTTTCTGTGATTGAACATATTTGGCTGATAAAGAAGACTGCTTGTACCAGAACAGAAAGGTGGGAGGTAAATGCTTGCCACCGGTGGTCTCCCTTGCTGGAGTTTAAGCCCATCCTTTTCGATGCCTGGCAAAATCCAGCTCTGGGATCCTTCAGAGAACAGCGCAAAGCGTCTTCCCTTCCCTGCCTCGGGCATCTTCTGTCTCGTTGGGTCCTTACTTGTTCTTAGTCCTTTCTTCTGGCTGAACAAGCTTCCCGGTGCCCGATCTTTGTGTCTTTCACCAGCCAGGGACAGTCAGTGAGTTTTGATAAGTCTTGCAGGTGAATAATCAGCTCTCTTATCACCATCAGGGCATCCGAGCAGCACAGCGTTCTTCCAAGGATTAATTTAGCGCCAAACCTTAAGAAGTGAAGGAAGACAACCCGTAGCTCGAATTGCCTACCTGGTAAATTGCTGAAACAATCAGCGGCCCAGTATGGGAGCCTCCCTGGGAAGCGAAGGTGATAAACGTGTTGTAGTTCCGTGATGGAGGGGATGGGGTCTGCAGATGGAGGCCCTTCTCAAGGGGGACATGGAGGGGCTGCCATAGTAACCTTGGCAGTGTACTCCTTGGCTCTTGCAAGTGGGTCTGGAATGTATTGGGCTAATTGGTTGGAAAAAGCAAAGGGAAGGGTCCCCTGTGGATTGTCTGGGGGTTTTCTCCAGTGGGTCACATGAATAGAAATCCATACATGTTTGGGCTACGTGAATTTTTTATTGATAACAATAGTAAGTTAGAAGAGTCCCTGCTGGGCAGTGAGGATCAGACTTGATTCAAACATGAATCAAGTGTGTTCAAGCCGTTAGTCATATCTCCGTTTTGGCCCTGAATCCTTTCTAGTGTCCCAAGTTTATGGTATGACTTTAGTAATACTGGACATTAAAGGCTTTAAGTTTGCGTGATTAATTACACTGACCTTGGATAATACTAACTAATTCATCTATGCCAGCTGGCGTGACACCTGGCAGTGGTCAGTCATACAAAGATAATGGTGGACAGATGGCCAGACCCTATGGCCCAGGCATCCATGTGGATCTGAACTTGGAGAGAACTTGTTTGTCTTCTCAGATCTCAGGTAGGATGTCTTAACCCAGGGGTCGAACCCAGGTCTCCCGGATTGTAGGCAGATGCTTTACTGTCTGAGCCACCAGGGAAGCTGCTTTTAGAGATAGGTGTGTTCAATTTGTCATTCTCAGATCCTATGTTGGATAGGGTCTGGGTCTTTGAGGGTGACAGCTGAATGACGGTTATGGATCCTGTCGGGCACACTGTCCCAAAGAGGACGCTGCCAACATCACTGCCTTCCAAGCCAGAAAAGTGAAAAGTGGAAGTGTTAGTCACCCAGTGTCTGACTCTTTGAGACTCCTCAGACTGTAACCTGCCACACTCCTTTGTCCATAGAACTGAAACCTGGGTCTCCCACACTGCAGGCAAACTCTTTACTGTCTGAGCCACCAGAGTAGCCCCAAAGCCAAAAAGCCTGGCTTCAAATCTTAGAACTACCGCATTTTATTTGAATGACCTTGGACAAGATGTTACTTCTCTTATCCTGAGTGTCCCCCTCCATTATTAAATGCAGATCATTCAACTGCTCTTAAGAATGAGATCTTGTATTTGCATGTTATCTCGGCATATCGTATCACGTTCTTTCTAAAGAGACACGGACTGCATCCTGGTTAAGGAATCAGCAACATTGGTTCTCAGGCAAGTAAGTGATGCTGAAGGTCTCATAGAAGAAGGGGTCTATGTCTCTTTTCTTGCAGTGACTTCAGGAATCTCTGTGCTGAATGAGGCATCTCTTGCATTCCTCATCCTTCTAGTGACCAGGCAGAGATGATCCTGAAGTAGTGTGTGTCATTTCTACCCACAGAGTTGGACAGAACTCAGCCACCTGGCCTCACTGTGGCTCAGGGGGCGTGGGAAGTGCAGTCCCTGGCTGGGAAGTCACTTTCCAGAGACATCTACACTCCATGGTGGGTGGGAACACAGTTCTTTGGTGATCTGTAAGCTGTCATTGATACAGGTAGTAAAGGCAGAAGATCCTGGTATGTGGAGGAGAAGAGTCACAGGATAATAGAAATTAAGGGGAAAGGGGGAAAAAAGTGTTGGTGACCCTACAAAAGCATCTTGCTACAGTAAGTAAACAGAGCTGTCTGTCTTCAGAAACTGACCTCTTAGCTACTCTCTTAAATAAGGGCTTATATTTATTTTGTTTCTTGGCTGTGCCATGCAACATGTGGGATCTTAGTTCCCAGACCTGGAATGGAACCAACACCCTTCTTGGTGGAAGTGCAGACTCTTAACCACTGGACTGCCAGGGAAGTCCCAATAACTACTTTTCTTTTCTGTATCTTAAAAAAAAATTTTTTAACACCAAAACCACTTTGTATTTGTGTGTAGACAATTAACACTGTTATGGTAGTTTCAGGTGAACAGCAGAGGAACTCAGCCGTACATATACATGTATCCGTTCTCCCCTGAAGCCCGCTCCCATCTAGGCTGGCACATGACACTGAGCAGAGTTCCATGTGCTATATAGTAGGTCTTTGTAACTACTTTTAAATTCAACTCTCCAGGAATAGTTAAAAGCCACTTGGCAACCATTTGATTTCTCATTCATGGCAGTGTCTCATTTCGTTGCAGTTTGGGACGTATCTGCTGTGTGCTGCAGTCCATGGGGTTGCAAAGAGTCAGACGCGACTGAGCGGCGGAATGGCTGAACGGACACTAGGGCATATCTGTGAAAGTGTTAGTTGCTCAGTTCAGTTCAGTTCAGTTCAGTCGCTCAGTCATATCCGACTCTTTGCGACCCCATGAATCGCAGCACACCAGGCCTCCATGTCCATCACCAACTCCTGGAGTTCACCCAAACTCATGTCCATCAAGTCAGTGATGCCATCCAGCCATCTCATCCTCTGTCATCCCCTTCTCCTCCTGCCCACAATCCCTCCCAGCATCAGAGTCTTTTCCAGTGAGTCAACTCTTTGCATGAGGTGGCCAAAGTACTGGAGTGTCAGCTTTAGCATCATTCCTTCCAAAGAAATCCCAGGGCTGATCTCCTTCAGAATGGACTGGTTGGATCTCCTTGCAGTCCAAGGGACTCTCAAGAGTCTTCTCCAACACCACAGTTCAAAAGCATCAATTCTTCGGCACTCAGCTTTCTTCACAGTCCAACTCTCACATCCATACATGACCACTGGAAAAACCATAGCCTTGACCAGACAGACCTTTGTTGGCAAAGTAATATCTCTACTTTTTAATATGCTGTCTAGGTTGGTCATAACTTTCCTTCCAAGGAGTAAGCATCTTTTCATTTCATGGCTACAGTTACCATCTGCAGTGATTTTTGAGCCCCCAAAAATAAAGTCTGACACTGTTTCCACTGTTTCCCCATCTATTTGCCATGAAGTGATGGGACCAGATGCCATGATCTTAGTTTTCTGAATGTTGAGCTTTAAGCCAACTTTTTCAGTCTCTTCTTTCACTTTCATCAAGAGGCTTTTTAGTTCCTCTTCACTTTCTGCCATAAGGGTGGTGTCATCTGCATATCTGAGGTTGTTGATATTTCTCCCGGTAATCTTGATTCCAGCTTGTGCTTCCTCCAACCCAGTGTTTCTCATGATGTACTCTGCATAGAAGTTAAATAAGCAGGGTGACAATATGCAGCTTTGATGTACTCCTTTTCCTATTTGGAACCAGTCTGTTGTTCCATGTCCAGTTCTAACTGTTGCTTCCTGACCTGCATACAGGTTTCTCAAGAGGCAGGCCAGGTGGTTAGTCACTCAGTCGTGTTCAATTCTACGTGACCCCATGACTCGCCAGGCTCCTCTGTCCATGAGATGCTCCAGGCAAGAATACTGGAGTGGGTTGCCATTTTCTTCTCCAGGGGATCTTCCCAACCCAGGGATCAAACCCAGGTCTCCCGCATGGTGGGCAGATTCTTTACTGTCTGAGCCACCAGGGAAGCCCTGAGGCTCTTCCAGTAGAAAAAGGAATTTTGACTCTGATAGGGTTTGTAAGGTAAGCTGATTTTTCTTCCTATCATCATTTGGGAAATTGGTAGAAGACATTTAAGAGCCTTGGTTCAAGGTTATGTGGCAAACTAACACACTGTCAGGGAGCTTGAGTCTAGCCATGCCAACCACAGCCCTGGGGACCCGTTCACTAAGTGGATAAACCTGGGCTTTACTTTCCAACATCTGCAGTCAGAGGAAGTCTTTTTTTAAAAAAAAAATCTAATTCTTTTTTTTAAACTTATTTATTTGGCTGCATCAGATCTTACTTGCAGCACTCAGGATCTTCCCTTGTGGCTCCCAGACTCTCTAGTTTGGCATGCAGCCTTAGTTGCCCCTCGGCACGTGGGAGTTCAGTTCCCTGACCAGGGATCGAACTGTGTCCCCTACGTTGCAAGGCAGATTCTTAACCACTGGATTGCCAGGGAAGTCCCAAAGGAAGTCCTTTTGTTACTCTGGCTGTGTAAGTAAAGAAATGCCTTCTCCCCCCGCTGCCACTCTGCCCACAGTTCTTTTCATGTTGGGTTGTGTTACTTTTGTGGAAAACAATTTGCCATTTAACTGTGCAGTGTGATAGGAAATTCTGAGCTGCTTCGTCCATGTAAGTCCCTAGGAATATGTGGCTGGAGCCAGGACCTGCAGACATATGTGTGGTCCAGGCTGGGTATATGCTTTCTGTTTTCCCTTCTCCTGGGTCCAGTGTTCATAAATAACATTCTGTATTCCTGGACATAATACTTTTCTTCATGCCCTCCCTTTTAAAGAGTTGAGTTAAAATGGAATTTTCCTTAATGATAGTAGGTGAATGCAGTTTCACAGAATCAATTTCAATTTTAAGAGCACCTTGAGAATTACCAGGAGTAGTGAGTTTTATTGTATTGAATTAATAGGCATTTCTGAAGCCAAGAGTCTAGGGTTCAGACTGTCAATTTTTCCCCTTTCTGGCTTCACTTCAAAGATCATAACAGAAAGCCTGATCTTGAAATGAAACTTCTGAACGACGTGCCTCCCAATGGATGGTCCTCATGGAAATAAATTTAAATAAATAAATTTATCCATGAGAGCCTGCAAGTTGAGGGTCTAGATTTGTATACAAAGTTTTCAAGGCATCAGGTCTGTTTGAGCTATTGCTTCTATTTTCTACTCAGAGGGTAAAGGGACGATCAAGTTCCAGTGCAAAAAACTTATCCTTAGACTCAGCTGTCCTAAGGATTAGTACTTGAGGATAGAAAGTGACACAGTTCTCTCTTTGACTGATAAGGGCTGCCCTAGGCCTGACACTGTAATGGTATAAAATGCAATCCCTTTACAGAAGATTCTTAGGGTGATTTGGTCTTGTGGGCTCGAATTTATGGTGAGAAGGGATTTTGTGACCTGTCTTTGGATTTTCAAGGTCATTTGTGTGTCTTATAAAGTCAGAGATTTCAAACTTGGTTGTGCATTGGAATCATATAAGGAATTTAAAAAAGCATAGGTTGTTTAGTTTCCACCCCTCTATTTTTTTCCTCTCTCTCTTTCTTTTTTTTCTTTCTCTATTTTGTTTAGTTGCTGAGTGGTGTCTGACTCTTTTGCGACCCCATGGACCATAGCCCGCCAGGCTCCTCCGTCCAGGATACTGGAGTGTGTTGCCGTTTCCTTCTCCAGCCCACCTATATGCTAACTCTGAATTTCGGGGAGGGGGGGTTGTCTCTGCAGGATTTACTTTTTATATGTGGCTGTGCTGATGCTTCCTTGCTGCGCTCGGGCTTTCTCCGTTTTTGGTGAGCAGGGCTGGGGGAGGTTCCTCTTTGTCGCAGCGCACAGGCTTCTCGTTGCAGTGGCCTTTCTCGTTGCAGAGTGTGGGCTTCGGTAGTTGCGACTTGCGGGCTTAGTTGCCCCGAGTCTTATGGAATCTTCCCAGACCAGGGATCGATCGAACCCACGTCCTCTGCATTGGCAGGCGGTTCTTAACCTCTGCACCACCAGGGAAGTCCTCACATATATTTTATTTTATTTTTATTATTATTTTTTTAATTTTTATTTTTACTTTATTTTACTTTACAACACTGTATTGGTTTTGCCATACACCGACATTTGAGTAGACTCTGATGTAACTGGTTCCTTCCATTTGGGAATCACGTGGGTTATCCTGTGTGTTCCTTAGGTCCAGGCTCTGCCCTTCTCTTTGCTCCAGGATGCCGACTCCATCAAGGAGCTCTCTTGCTGTCTGGATTTGATCAGTGGGACAGGAGACGGGAGGCAGGAAGGTGGTGCAGGTGGGCACCCTTTCTCCTGACTCCGCCATGGCATCTCCTTGGGCTGGCTGTGGCCTGAGGTGAAGGTACTGCTCCTCTCCCAGTGGCAGTCTTCCGCACTCTCTTCCATGTTCTCATAGCCACTCCCTCCCCTTGCCTCCTTGGGCCTTGGGCTGGGAGCTTTGGCCCATGAGCAGCCCAAAGGGACTGCACGGTGCCCTAGGGTGTCCCTACACCCTGCCCACCATCTTGCAAATATTGGGTCATTCTGAAAAAGTGAAAGTTGCTCAGTCAGGTCCAACTCTTTGCGACCCCATGGACTGTAGCCTGCCAGGCTCCTCTGTCCATGGAATTCTCCAGAAAGGAATACTGGAGTGGGTTGCCTTCCTTTCTCCAGGGGATCTTCCCAACCCAGGGATGGAACTGAGGTCTGGCACATCACAGGCAGATTCTTTACCACCTGAGCCACCAGGGACGCCCTGAAGTCATTCTGAACTTACCTTACATTTTGGGGGTCGCCTGCTTTCTGCTGGGACCCTGAATAGTATAAGAATCGCTAGAAAACTTGACTTTCCAAGTCAGCTCTCCTGTTCTGAAAGAGCTACTGCTTCTTTAAAGGTGCCTGAGATAGCCCAGACCGGGCTGACGGTGGAAGGACCAGAGAGAAATCTGGTTCCCCCAGTCTAGTGCAGGAGGCAGTGCTGCAGTGACTGGGGAGGCATGAAGCCATCACTTCCTCTTAGGGGCTTGGAGATGGTTCCTTTACCCTCAGGGAGACTCGTCTCAGCGATTGGTATCTTTGCTTCTTGGAAAAACATCCAGTGTCACATTCTCATCGGAGAAGGGAAGTGTCCTGAGAGAAAGCTGGACCTTCCCAAGCGGTTATGGGGTGAGGGTGGATGGTGGACGGCAGGTCTCGTGCATCAGGGAGAGTGGGCTTGCGGATGATGTGGTCTAGTCTCCCGTAAATCACTCACCTGCAAATGAACACGTGGCATAAGACGATATCTGCAGTGATCGTGGGTAGAAGGCAAGAATAAGGCAAGAATAAGCGCACAGGAAGTGTCAGTGACAGTCCCACTCCTAGAACGAGATACCGTTTTTAATTTGAATTATTTTCATTAAGACATTTTTTGGGGTAGCAGTTTAAGAGTCCGTTTAACATTCTGTGGAAGGACTGATGCTAAAGCTGAAGCTGAAGCTCCAGTGCTTTGACCACCTGATGCAAGGAGTTGTCTCATTAGAAAAGACCCTGATGCTGGGAAATATCGAGGGCAGGAGGAGAAGGGGGCGACAAAGGATGAGATGGTTGGAGGGCATCACTGACTCAATGGACATGAGTTTGAGCGAGCTCTGGGAGATAGTGAAGAACAGGGAACCCTGGCGTGCAGCAGTTCATGGGGTTGCAAAGAGTCAAACACAACTGAGCGACTGAGCAATGCAGGCTCAGAGGAAAATTAGAGAGAAGAGACAAAGATTTCCCCTATGACCTTTGCCCTCACATATGTACAGCCCCACCCCTAGCAACATCCCCTGGTGGAGTGGTGTGTCTGTTAGAACTGGTGAACCTATGCAGACCCATCATAATTACCTAAAGCCCATAGTTTAAGGGTCATTCTTGCTGTTGTACAACCTATGGGTTTGGACACATGTATAATGATATATGCTTATCATTACTGTATCATGCAGAGTATTAATATTTTCATTGTTCTAAAAATCCTCTGTGCTCCATCTATTCATCTCTTATACCTCGTGCCCACTGATACGTACTGGTATTTTTTGCTATCTACAAAGATTTGCTTTTCCAGAATACCGTATGCTTGGAATCATATGGTACATAGCCTTTTAAATTGGCTTCTTTCACTTAGTAATATGCATTTAAGCTTCCTCCATATCTTTTCATGACTGGATTGCTCATTTCTTTCTGGTGCTTGCACCCACTGTGGTATTCTTGCATGGGGAATCCCATGGACAGAGGCGCCTGGTGGGCTACAGTCCCTGGGCTCACACAGAGTCAGACACGACTGAGTGACTAGACAACAACAATGTGCATTCAGCACTAAATAATATATATTATAAAGTATCTGGATATATCATAGTTTATTTATCCAACCACCTCTAAACGACACCATGGTGGCCTCAACTCTTTTAGTGAAGTTACTGGGTAGTAGCACAAATACAAATTTATACCCACTATTACTAGCGATGGCCTTCACCTGAACTATGGTGTGTCTTGGAATACTATCTAATAAGGGTATAAAGCCAACAAGATAGGAAAAACAGACAGTAAACATGTCTACCATCTTTTTTATATTGATTTAAAATAATGTCCTATTCAATGTAACATCTTAAAATTTTTTAATTAGTATAATGGAAAGTGCTTAAAAGCATCTTTTGAGGTTTCTTACTTGGTCGTGAAAAAAATAGAAGAGGCATACTGCTGGAGGAAATACTTGTTCTTCCCACGGCAATAAATACAGCTGAAATAATACATGAGAAAATATAGTGACAAGGCTTTTAATACCATTTACACACTGACAAGTTTCAAATTTATATTTCCATTCCAAATGCCTCTCTTGTAACTCCAGACTCTTATAAGTGGCTGGTTTCTTGACACCTTCCCTTGAATGTAATCTTCCTCAACTTAGCATGTCTAAGCGTGAATTCTTAATCTCCACTCCTTATCCCACCCCCAGTCTTCTTCCCCCTTGTAAATTACAGCCATATTTCCCCCAGTGCTTAGATTAAAAGCCCTAGCTCCTTTCTCCCTTGGCCTATATCCAAACCCATCAGCAGGTCTGTTTGCTTCTGTATCACAGAATTCTGTGATTTAATATTTAATAAATATTCTGTATTTATTTGGACTCTTACAATTTTCTTACCCTCTTATCATGACCTGTATCATCTCTTTTTTGGACAATTGAAATTGGTCCCCTGTTCCTACCTTGCCGCATTACAGTCTATACTCCATGGGTGGCCACAGAAATCTTTTAAAACCTAAGTCAGATCTTGCTACACTGCTAAGCACCCTCCAGGGGCTTCCTATCCTGGTTGGGGAAAAAAATCCTCTGACCTCTGGCCCTCTTGTCTTCCTGCACTCACTGGCTTGAGGCACACAGACCTTTTGGTTCAGCCACACCAATCGGGCTCCTACACCAGGGCCTTTGCCCCTGCTGCCCCTCTGCCAACTGCTCTTCTTCCAGACACTCCATGGCGTACCCACAATGCCCTTGCTCAGATGTCACCTTCTTAAGGAAGTCTTCCTCATCATCTGAAAAGGCTCACTCTGCCACTTGCTATCCCAATATCCTGCTGAACTTTTCTTTGGAGTGCTTACCCTGACATGTACTTTTTTTTTTTTTGCTTACCATCTGTTTTCCTGCACAGGCATACAGCTCCGTGAGAACTTAATTTTGTGCCTTACTTTTTCAGCACCTAGGACAGAGACTGACTCAGAGCACGTGCTCAATAAATCCTTTCTGAATGACTGAAAGAAATGAATATTCATTCCTTAGCCAGCAAAACTGCTGATAGATGCAGAGAAAACTTTGAAGAAACTAGTATTGAAACAAATCAAGTAGTGTTTGTTATACAGCTGAGTGAAGTACAGATACAGCTTCTCCTTCATAAAACATACAAAGAGCTATTATTTTGTGAACCAATTATAGGATGACAAGTCAGACAAGATGTCATCGCAGCTGTAAATAACTTTACTAGAAATATTGTTCTGATGGAACAATTGTTTAAAATAACATTTGATGGAGCATCTGCTTTAGAATATGAAGAAGATGAGGGGTGAGTGTACAGGGATAGCATCACTCATGCAGTTTATTCACTGGGTGGTGATTCACAGTCAAAGCATCACAGCAAAGCAATCAAACCCAAGACATGCACAATGAGCTGGATGATATCATGGATGCAATTGACCTGATTTTTACAAGTGGGAGAGATGTACAAAATGCCAGGATCTTTGCAGTTATTTTGTAGCAAGATGGAGAGTGATGGTAAAAATCACTTGCGTCTCAGAGATTTTGCAGTTGCCTCTTTTTCACAGCAGAACAGTGTTCTAAATTTGCTAACCTTTTCTTGCGGTGACAAGTGGTTGTTAACTGTGTGATAGGAGCCATTTTTTCAAAAAAGATTAAGAAACAGTTTTTGCCTTCATGGAAGTGACAGTGTTTTAAGAATAAATAGGAGAGTTTAGAGCTTTTTTTTTTTTTTTGAGTAAAACCTCATTCAGTGAACATTTGGGATGCAAATTTTAGCAATAAACTTTGCATTATTTGGGGATAGGACTGAATACTAAATATTGCTATTTAGAAATTGCTGTCAATACTGTAAATATTTTTCCATTTGGATCAGCAGACCATTGTGAGGTACGCTTTTCATTGAGGACAGTCATTAAGTACAAAAACAAAAGTAAACTGAACTTAGAATCTGACTTTTGGCTTACTATGTTAAACCAAGATTTTAAGAAGGAACCACGTTAAAAAAAATTTACACTGTGCTCAATAAAAATATTACTATCTAATTTTTTGTGGGAACAAAAATTATTTTGTTTTTAATGAATAAGATAAAATAGCATTCTTATAGAAGTTATTTTCTTTGTTTATCCTGTAAAATTTCAATTTTAAGTGTTTTATCACATGCATGCCTTAATAATATGTAAGAAAAAGCATCAAATTTATAAATTAAGAAATATACCTTTAGGGGTTTGCACTGGAAGTATATTTTTGGTGGGATTTACTATGAAAAGATTTTGTAGTCCACTGACTATAGATTAGCAATGTTCATATGTAATTCCCTGGTACAGTGTTCAAAATAGTCTGGGTCAAATTTGTGAGAAGATCTGAAGAATATTTAGTATCCAGGGTTTGTCTTGGGGCAGTAGGGGCACTCAGGGCATTTAACCTGATGGAAACTCTGGTTTATAAACAGTGATCAGATATGACTGAACTTTATTAATAGACACATACTGCATGCCAGACACTGCACAAGGCACTCATACCCACCTTATTTCATGACAGCAAACCATTCCTTCAGTTCAGTCGCTCAGTCGTGTCTGACTGCGACCCCATGGACTGCAGCACGTCAGACTTCCCTGTCCATCACCAACTCCCAGAGCTTGCTCAAACTCATGTCCATGATTATATTAATAATGAATAATAATTATTAATAATGATTTCATGGGAGATACTCTTCAACTGATTCCTCTGGGGACAGAGGATAGAAGAGGAATGCTATTCTGATAGGGAAGAGGGAAGGTGAAGGAGGGCAGGGTGTATGTGAAGTTGAATGTTCACATCCTAAATTATCAGCATAAATCTGAAAGTCATTGAATTATAAATGGACAGAGCAATATCTTCTGCCATTTGCTGAAGTAGAAGGTAAAAATCAAGAAATAAAGCTGCATTTTTTGTTTCAAAAAATGATTTCAGTTCATCTGAACTTTTTTGTGAATTATTTTATATTTTTTAATTGTGGTGAAATACACATAACTTCTAATGTAGCATCTTAATCATTTTAAGTGTGCAGTTCATTGGCTTTGAGAGCATTCATACTGTTATACAACCATCACCACCATTCATTTCTAGAACGCTCTCCATCCTGCAAAACTGAAACTTTGTATCCGTTATACCAAAGTTTTTCTTTACTCCCTCAGAATTGTAACTTTCAAAAACCTTTATTTTTATTTATTTAATTTATTCTTGAAGTTCAGTTGGCTTACAATATTGCATTAGTTTCAGCCACCCGAACTTGTCAATCACCACATAGTTACCTGTCACTGTCGTGGGTGAGCCTACCCACCGCTGTTCTGAAGTCTTTCGTCCCCTACATTATCTAGTTTGGCCCTCCCCACAACTCCAGATTTTAAGGACTATCACACCTATTCTATCACAAAGAAACTGAGGCTTAGCAAAAGTAAGTGGCGGAGGTCACAGCGCCAGCTCGGAGTGGAAAAGGGGTCTTGGGTAGGTGCTGACTTCGCTTTTTCAATTACCCAGTGAGAGGGCGGGGGTTTCTCTGACACGGTCACCTTTAGAGGTTGTCCTTCCTTATGGTGCTGCCAGCCCCATCTCAGACCCATGTTTCAGAGGCCTGAACACATTAAAACTCACTGAGGAAGCTGAGCAAACAGAGCCTTTGTTACTTCTTGAAGAGACACTATAATCAATTCATTTGGCCCAATTTAGAGATCACATGCTGTTTGGTAAACATTTTATCATCATTAGGGAATGACTAGTGGATACTTAGTTGCAGGGGCTGCACATTTAACTCATTTGATGATTTCAAAATTTTGCTTAGACTGAAATGTACAGAATTGCATAAATTACTTTCGAAAGTGAAAATGTTAGTCACTCAGTTGTATCTGACTCTCTGCGACCCCAAGGACTGTAGCCCGCCAGGCTCCTCTGTCCATGGGATCCTCCAGGCAAGAATACTGGAGGGGTAATTCATTCCCTTCTCCAGGGGATCTTCCTGACCCAGGGACTGAACCCGTGTCTCCTTTTTTTTTTTTAATTAATTTATTTTAATTGGAGGCTAATTACGTTACAATATTGTAGTGGTTTTGCCATACACTGACATGAATCAGCCATGGGTGTACATGTGTTCCCCATCCTGAACCCCCCTCCCACCTCCCTCCCCATCCCACCCCTCTGGGTCATCCCAGTGCACCAGCCCTGAGCACCCTGTCTCATGCATCGAACCTGGACTGGCAATCTGTTTCACATATGGTAATATACATGTTTCCATGCCATTCTCTCAAATCATTCCACCCTCACCTTCTCCCAGAGTCCAAAAGCCTGTTCTATACATCTGTGTCTCTTTTGCTGTCTCGCATACACGGTTATTGTTGCCATCTTTCTAAATTCCATATATATGCATTAGTATACTGTATTGGTGTTTTTCTTTCTGGCTTACTTCATTCTGTATAATAGGCTCCAGTTTCATCCACCTCATTAGAACTGAGTCAAATGTATTCTTTTTAATGGCTGAGTAATACTCCATTGTGTATATGTACCACAGCTTTCTTATCCATTCATCTGCTGATGGACATCTAGGTTGCTTCCATGTCCTGGCTATTATAAACAGTGCTGCGATGAACATTGGGGTTCACGTGTCTCTTTCAATTCTGGTTTCCTCGGTGTGTATGCCCAGCAGTGGGATTGCTGGGTTGTATGGCAGTTCTATTTCCAGTTTTTTAAGGAATCTCCACACTGTTCTCCATAGTGGCTGTACTCGTTTGCATTCCCACCAACAGTGTAAGACGGTTCCCTTTTCTCCACACCCTCTCCAGCATTTATTGCTTGCAGACTTTTGGATCACAGCAATTCTGACTGGCGTGAGGTGGTACCTCACTGTGGTTTTGATTTGCATTTCTCTGATAATGAGTGATGTTGAGCATCTTTTCATGTGTTTGTTAGCCATCCGTATGTCTTCTTTGGAGAAATGTCTGTTTGTGAACCTGTGTCTCCTACGTTGGCAGGCAGATTCTTTACTGCTGAGCCACCAGGGGAGTCTACCCTCTGCAGCGAAAATAACGGACCTTCCCCAGCACATCGCGCAGTTTGGAGAGGACAGGCGTCATGTAATTCACTTCACCCATGCAACGCCTCATCTCTTCCCCAACAAATGAGAAGGAGAGGAAGGTCAGCACATACCCCACGTGCACCTCTGACTCCTGGGCCGAGAGCTGCAGTTTCTGTGGCTCTCTGGAGGAAGCACGGGGGCCCTGTGCTCTCTATGGACCCTCCTGCTTGTTGAATTTCCCCCTGCGATTCATCAGCAGGCAAGTTGCAGACGAGCAAAGCCAGTGCGCGTGCTTGCCCTCTGCTTTGTCTGCTTAGATTAGAAACCCCCGAGGCAGGTCTACCTCCGCCTTCTGTGTGCCCACCCGTTGCGGATGCTCACGGCATGTGGATGATGGATGAGGGTGTTAATCCGAGTAATAACAAGGCACATGGAGCACAGTCTCAAGGAAGCTTTTCAGTACTGGGTTATGGATGCGTGTCTCCTGCCGGAAGAAGGGACCCGTCATGGGCAGCGGCAGATGTGGGTACCAGGATGCCCAGCTCGAAATGCTCTTCCTTCAAAAACAAAAGGCAAATCAAGCAAGCAAAGAAACAAGCCCCCAGGCAAGCTGTAGTGTTGAGCAGGTTTTAACAGCAGCACCAGTTGGCTGTCAGCTGCTTTGAGATTATAAGTCACAGGGAGCGAGATAATTTTCTATGAAGGTGCCAAAACAATGATTATTGACAGCTTACTGTCAGCTTCTTTACATCGGTACTCTCAAATTAAATGTAATTTCCCCATTTCGGAGATGAGGAAACAGGGCTTCTGAGATGTGGGATCACTTGCCCTGGTCACATAGCGATACAGACTGAATATTTGCATCCCTCCAAAATTCATGTTTTGAAGCCCTCATCCACAGTGTGATGGTATTTCAGGGTTTGGCCTTTGGAAGGTAATTAGGTTTGGATGAAGTATTAAGGATGGGATTAGTGTGCTTATAAAAGAGAGAGACCAGAACACACACACACACACACACACACACACACACACTCTGTCTTTCTCTCTTTTTCTCTCTCTCCTCCACGTGATGACATAGTGAGAAGGTGGCCACCTGCAAACCTGGAATCGGGCCTTATCAGGAACTGAACCTGCCAGCACCTGAATTCTGAACTTCCCAGTCTCAAAAACTATATGAAGTAATTGTCAGTCATTAGGTCATCCAGTCTGTGGATGTGATTAGCAGACAGAGCTGACTAAGATGCAAGGTAAATAACTATTTCTGGGCCCCCAGATCTGTACCCAGGTCCACAGTGGCCAGTGGCCATGACCTTGCTATCTTGCAGCCTTCTTTATTCTTATCAGCACTTTTTGTTTGGGTTCAGTAAAAGAAGTTCTTTTCACGCTAACGTGGCAGGTCAGCCCATGTGCCTATTTGCTTTCCTTCCTTCCCTCCTAGGACTAGGTGGGAAGGGGCTTTGATCAGATAACAGTGGATAATGAGTCTCCCAGAATGGGATACAATGCATGTTTGTGGTCGTAAGCCATTCGGTTCACGGTCCTTCGTTTGGGCGGCTCTAGGAGACGCATACAGCTCCCTCTCTGTTTAGTCTTCCCAGCTCAGCTTCTAATGTGGATATGAAGGTCCTTCCGTGAGGCGTGTGTATAAGGGAAAACTGACTTGTGTTTTCAGGCGTTGTGAAAATTAATCACTTACAGAAACACTTGGAGAAACAGAAAAGAGCCAGTGTTGATGAGGGTGTGGAAAATTGGGGAACCCTTCTGCACAGTAGCTCAGCTGGTAAAGAATCTACCTGCAATGCAGGAGATCTCGGTTCGATTCTTGGGTTGGGAATATCCGCTGGGTACCCACTCCAGTGTTCTTAGGCTTCCCTGGTGGCTCAGCTGGTAAAGAATCCTCCTGCGATGCGGGAGACCTGGGTTCAATCCCTGGGTTGGGAAGATCCATGGGGTGGCAAAGAGTCGGACATGACCAAGTGACTTTCACTTCACTGCACTGCTGGGGGGGTGATGGTGTAGCTGCAGTGGAAACCAGTATGGAAGTTCCTTAAAAAATTAAAAATTAAATTATGTATGATCCAGCAATCCTACTTCTGGAATTATATCCAGAAGAAATAAAAGCAGACTCTCAAAGAGACATTTACACCCTTGTGTTCATTGCAGCATTATTCACGATAGTCAGGAGGGGGGAAATCCCAGATATTCATCAGCTAATGAACGGATAAGGGAAATGTGATACATGAACCCGAAGATATATTATGTTGCTTAAAAAAGGGAGATCCTGTCACATGTTCCCAAACAGAGGTGTCTGGAAGGCATTGTGTTAAATTAAATAAGCCAGTCACAAAAGGACAAATACTGCAAGATTCCAGTTACATAAGGTACCTCAAGTAATTGAAAGCACAGTAATAGGGACTTCCCTAGCAGCTCAGTGGTTAGGACGCCTCACTTCCACTGCAGGGAATTTCAATCCTGGTTGGGAACTAAGATCCTACATGTTGTCTGCTCTTCCCACCCGCCCCCCCCGCCCCCGACAAATCATAGAAGTAGAAAGTAGAGATGGTTCTAAGGGTTGAGGGAGGCAGGAGCGGGAGGAAGTCCTAGAAGTTCACTTTTGCGAGATGAAAAGATTCCATCAATCCATTGCACAGCAATATGGATATTTTTGACACTCCTGGACTGTTTGCTTGAAAATATTTAAGATAGAAAATTTAATGTTTTATGTTTGTTATATATATGTTGTTATATGTGTGTTTGTTGTGTTTGTAACCACAAATAAAAAATAAAATACAAGTTAAAAGAAGAAACCCTGGGAGAAATTCTCATTGAAAATAAAACATTCTTTGATAATGATAATGAGATTAACTACCCTCTTGGTTTTTGCATATGTATGTCTTTGATTTTTTTGTACACTGGATTTTCTTAAAGCGAGGCTTGTGTGTGACTAAGGGGTGGGAGCTTTCGGTGGGCTGTCTTGGTGGCCCTGATGCATCATTCCCTTCGCTGTGTGTGGTATAATAACATGGGTTTGGAGCTTCCTGCCTAACAGGAGACTTGAAATACGTAAGAGTGTTCCCACTGACAGCCTCCAGGGACCAATGATTTGACAGAATGGAGGCCAGGAGACTAGACTGCTCATTTCATGCAGCCCAGGTGTCAACAGTTGCTACATGGGATCTAATAAAAATATGTATTTGGTCTTGGTCCCCAGTTCCTGGCACAGAGTAACTAAAACTTTTGAGATTTCTTGAGTGACAGTATTTTTATTATTCAGTTTTCAAAGGCCAGTGAAATAATCAATCATGACCATGTAATGAAACCTCCATAAAAACCTCTAAATGACAGGGTTTGGAGAGCTTCTGGGTTGGGGAAATGCAGGGAGATGCTGGAAGTGTGGTTTGCCCTGATGAGTTTGGAAGCTCCACCTCCCTTCCCCTCATACGTTGCCTTAAACATCTCTTCCATTTGGCTTTTCCTGAGCTGTATCTTTTATTTTTCAAAAAGCCCTGTAATTGTAAGTAAAGTGTTTTCCTAAGTTCTTTGAGCTTTTCTAGCCAATGATCGAAATTAAGGATTGGGTTGTGGAAACCCCTGATGTATAGCTGGTTAGTTGAAGTACTGGTGGTCCGGTTTCTTTCTTTTTTTTGATGGTCCAGTTTCTTGCAGAGAATTCCATGGACAGAGGTACCTGGCGGGCTATACAGTCCATGGGGCGGCAAAGAGTTGGACACGACTGAGCAACTAAGCGTGAGCCTGAGTGTGAGACTGGTAGCCCGAGGGGCCTCCCAGGTCTGAGACATAAGAGATGCGGGTTCGATCCTTGGGTCGGGAAGATCCCCTGGAGGAGGGCATGGCAACCCACTCCAGTATTCTCGTCTGGAGAATCCCAGGCTAGAGCTGGGATTTCCCCCGGGGACAGAGGAGCCTGGCAGGCTTAGAGCCCGTAGGGTCACACAGTCAGACCGGACTGAAGTGACTCGGCACGCATGCAACGGCGGCCCAAGACCCCTGACTGGCATCTGAGGTGGGGGCAGTTCTGTGGGGACTGAGCCCTTTAACTTGGGGGACCCGGCATTCACGCCAGGTAGGGTGTGTCAGAATTGAATTGAAGGACCTCCAATGGGCGTCAGAGAATTGAAGAATGCGTTGGTGTCAGAAAACATCTCAGACTCCATTTGTTTTTCTCTTGGTCTGGGAAGAGTTCCATTTGGGTTTCTTGCTTCTTGAGGAATCCAAGTAGAAGATGCCACCTCTGGAGAGAGGAAAGGGGTCCCAGTCCAGCCTGGCAGTGGAGCTGCAAATGTCAGCCAGGATGACCAAACAGGGGTCCAGTGTCTGGGCTATTGTGTGTCACACCGACCCTGACCAGCCACGTGGACACAACCAGATGCCTGGCCAGCAGGCCCCTCATTCCCACCTGTGATGCTCAGAGAGAGACCATGAGCCTTGAAAAAGACCGTATTGTTTTGTGATGTCACCTCTGGAATGTTCTGAGTGTTTTGGTGACCAACTTCTGCACAGGACCTATACCTGGCACCTAACATTGGTATGGCTTTTTCCTTGAGCTAGAAATGGTAATCTTAGGAAAGCTAGTAGCTAAAGACTTTCAGAAGGCTTTGTCATCAACTATATAGACCTGTCTTAATTTCTGTTCAGGGATTGATGAAGCATCTTATCAGATACCATCTTCACATTCTCGTAAGGTACATAATTAACTGGAGGGGAGAAGTGAATAGTAGGAAGTCCTGTTTCGCAGTTGAGCAGCTGAGGCTCAGACTATGGGCTGGAAAACAGAAATCTGCCTATTTTCTCTTTTCCACAGCACTCGAGGCCAAATTTTACAAGAAAAAGAGATACCAGATCTGAAAGCCTAGAAATTCCCATCAATGTGGTTCTACCTCAGGTAGGGATGAACACTGAAGGCTGTATGTAACCTCTCAGTTTTGGCCGGAATAACCCCTTTCCAAACTCTAGCAAGCTACTGCAGGACAATGGTAGCCAGGGCCTCAGATTCTAGCTGAAAGTCAGCTGCCAGCCAGCTGTGTGCCAGGGGCAGTCCACTTAGTCACTCAGAGTCTTGGGTTTCTCGTCAAATGAGGGGGTGGGTTCAGTGATCTGGTAAGACCGTCCAGCCCGACCACTAGAAGTTTCTGTGACAATCTTTTCAAAATTAGAGCGTTTGGAGCTTCTTTACCACCAGGGGGCACTAGTGGTAAAGAATCCGCCTGCCAATGCAAGAGACCCAAGAGACCCTGGTTCGATCCCTGGGTGGGGAAGATCCCCTGGAGGAGGAAATGGCAACCCACTCCAGAATTCTTGCCTGGAGAATCCCATGGACAGAGGAGCCTAACAGGCTACAGTCCAGAGGGTTGCAAAGAGCTGGACACGACTGAAGCGACTTAGCACACACGCACATTGTGCACTACTCTGGACTTCTGGGGAGAGGATTAGAACTGAGACTTGGGATCAAGGGCATAGGCCTGAACCTATGAACCTGGGACATGGACCGAGGGGTCTGGGGTCCTTTGGAGGGGTCAGGAGAATTAGGACCTGCCATGTACCAGGGACAGAGCATAAGGAGGATGAGCCTGAGGGGGTCAGAATGGAGGCCAGCGCACGGGCGACAGGCTGGACATTCTCAGTTCTCCTTCTGCTAAGCAGCCGTTTCCCGGGAGGGGTCCTCCTGATTGGATTGTTTCTGCTGCTATGTCACAAAGAGGGCAGCCTTGCTTCTCCAGAGTCACCTAAGGCCCTGGGGGAAGATCATGGCGGTGCAACCAGAGGGGCTGAAATGTAGGGTGGAGGAATCCAGCACAGAGGTAACGATCTGAAAGCTCTGTCCAGGGATGTGTGGGAAGAGGGTTGACTCCCCAGTGGGGTCTTGGAGGCATGAAATTAGAGTTCAACCTGCTGCCTGTGCCACACACGGGCAGATGAGCGTCCAGGGTACTCTGGAGGCGCACAAGTCCTGAGTCAGGTTCCAGATCCCTGCCAGGATGCGCTGGGCACACTCTGGGGGAAGCGTGCTCAGTTGCTCAGTCATGCCCGACTCTTTGCCACCCCATGGACTGTAGCCCCGTCAGGCTCCTCTGTCCATGGGATTCTCCAGGCAAGAGTACTGGAGCGGGTTGCCATTTCCTTCTCTCTGGGGATAGAGGGGCACCTGTGCATTTAGACGATCTGAGCGGGCTGTGAGAGGGACCAGTGTGCCGACTGGACCTCCCCAAAGGAGAGGCTTACGGCTGGTGGCAGGGGAAGGGTTGATCTGGGTCACACGGGGAAGAGAGGAAAGTGACTGTGCACTGGTTTGGTCACATCGGGGCCCTGGGCCATGCAGAGCGAGGGAGAGATTGCAAAGGACCGGGAACTGGGAACCTCAGCAAGTCCACTAGTAATGGCGGAGCTGGAGTTAGAGACTTGAAGCCAGGTCAGTGCCCACGTCCTCTGCCACAAGCTGGGCACATGCCGCCTGCTTCTTCCCTGGCTTTTAGACAGGGTGCCTCCCCACCCCCATCTTAACTGCCAAGCCCCTGCACGAATCTGCCACATTCTGCTCCGTGCTGGTTCTGAGACTGAGTCCATTTGTTTCGAGAAGGAATTGCAGGAGCAGCTCTGTGTCTCCAGAAAGTGCCTCTGCACCCCCCCAGCTCCCAGCCCTGCCTGAACGCTTCTCATTCGCATTGCAAATGTCTGTGATTCTCTATTTGTTATCACCCTTAGGTCTTTTCGGGTCTTATTGATTTCCAGTTTTCCTTCCTCACAGTAAATATTTGTGTTTTCTAATCTGTTTCTCTCCAGCGCATTAACTTGCCAGCCTTCCCTAGTTACTTCCTTCCCAAGTTCTCTGCACGCCGCCCCCCACCTCCCTTGCCCCCCCAACCTCCCTAGCCCCCGCCACCCCCCCCATTCCTTTTGTACGTACCAGTTCGGTTCTCCCCAACACTCCCAATTTCCCAGTGAGCGCTCTCTGTGAATCTCATAAAGGCACTGTTTCCTGCGAGATTGTTAATGAAGGCTCCTCACCAGGTCAGAATGGGGTCCCATAGCCCCTCCAGGGCCCCGCCTTGTCCCTCTCTGTTGCCTTTTCTCAATCCCCTTTGTTTGGGTTTGTTCTTTAGAAGCTATGGAATCTGTGGCCGACAATGCCTGTAGCTCTGCCAGTTTAAAAAAGTGTTAGGAGGATTTCAGAAGATTCTGTGTTAAACAATTAGCTAAAACTACCACATATGCTGAGAGAGGACATCTTTAGCCTCTTTGCTGTTAGTATTAGGATTCTATCAAAATCAATTACATTGACCTGCAAATTATCCTCTTATCTGTTAGCGTTTATTAAAACCAACATTGACTTTCTCATGGCACTCGGGAGCGGAGTTGATTTAAGCATATGATCGTGATACTCAGCCTTGTCACCTGGTCTGAAAATTAGTGGCAGATCTGGAGAATCCTAGGGACAGAGGACCCTGGGCTGCCATCTATGGGGTTGCACAGAGTTGGACACGACTGAAGCGACTTAGCAGCAGTAGCAGCAGCAGCAGCTGCCTTTCCTTCCACCATATTCTGGGTCTCAGCTTCCCCAGGCTTGAAACGTAACCCCAGAGGGCTGAATATTCTCTGACCATAACCCTCAGTAATGCTGGCAAAAGCAGGGCTTTAAAAAAACTTGGTCAACAGACTTGGAATCTGCTGAGGGCATTTGGACATCTCTTCTGGTCTGTGGAAGTGCAGAGAATCTCAGTGCCTGGCAACTAAACTGGCAAGTCACTGTCCAGTTCTGTTCCCCAACTCTTCAGTTGGGAGGCCAGCAACCTCAAAAGCTCCATCCCCAAAGGTCCTATTCCTTAGATACCCCTTAGCTTCAGAAAGATGCTTTGGTCTTATTACCTCCCCTCTGCCCTTAGCCCTACCCCCGTTTCTAGCCACCATCCCTCCTGTGTGGGCTCCATTTGCCACACAAAAGGCTGGTGATCTGACCGAAGCATGCAGTTGGTTATTTCATACACTTTCCTTCCAGTACCACGCGTATTTTAAAAACGGATGCTGGGGAGAAGGATGAAGAGTGAAGAGTGGAAGTGTTAGTCGCTCAGTCACGTTTGCTACTCGGCAACCCCATGGACTGTAGCCCGCCAGGCTCCTCTGTCCATGGGATTGTCCGGGCAAGACTACTGGAGTGGGCTGCCATTCCCTTCTCCAGGGGATCTTACAGACCCAGGCATGGAACCAGAGTCTCCTGCATTGCAGGCAGATTCTTTACCGTCTGAGCCACCAGGGAGGCCCAGGGCTGATGCTGAGGATGGAGCTCAGCCACAGGTGGGATTCAGGCATCAGAGCGGGAGCTCTCGGTACCCAGGGCCCTTCCTGTGTCCTTAGCACTGATGCACCTTCTTTAGGTCACAGCCGGGAGCACTTTGCTCCCGAGGGCAGCGTCTCTGGGTCACCTTCCTAACAAAGGTGACCCGATGGAAGATGTGACGAGCCCCACGGCCACGCGTTTCCCCTCCTGCTTCCTTCCTGTATCCCGTTCTTCCATGAAGAAGCCCCCCCGCTTCTCCTCTCCCACCTATGAGGGCATGTCCTACATGTCAAGGAAGAAACTGTCCTTTCTTTCTTGGAAACCAGGCCAGGCTGTGCTGGGGGTTTGGGTCATGCTGCCGGAGACCCCACCTCCGAGGCTGAGGAGAACTTTGAGGGGTGTTCCAGGGGCTTTTAATTGGCCCAGACCTCTGGTTCAGGGCTCAGTGACCCCAAGGGGCAGATTAGTTTGGCCCATGAAACCAAGCCAGTGATACCACTGGTTGAGGAGACCTACTGAGGAGCTGGCTTGAGATGTCAGCTAAGGGGGTCTGGGCTTTGGTACCTCAAGTAGCTTGAGTGCTTGCAGACGCTCACTTTTTGTCACGTTCTTTCATAAACACAGTTAGGATTTGCTCTAGTGTTTTAGGCCAGGAATGGTTAAGCTTTACCAGGAGAACTGGCCCTCTGTTTGGTCTTGATGACACCTTAGTAACCACTTTCTTGGCCTCTCACAGTAACCCCTGGCAGTAGACACAGCAGCTACCCTGAGGTGACTTTCAGAGAAGCTAAATGACTTTCACAGGAGCTGCCAAAGATGGGACTTTTAAGCCCAAAGCTATTGGGAATTTGAGGCCTCTACCCTCATCGGATTATAGGTTCAAGATGGTGACATGGACAACCAGCAAGCTTGTGTGCAGAGGGCAGCTTCTTTTAAGGGCTATGTAAGTGGATGTGGGTGGAAGCCCTGTGATGCAATGGCTCTGCAATTTAAAATGTGGATTGAAATGTGGACATGGCTTTACCAAACAGACTGAAAATATCACGGCAAACAAGATCATCTCTTTGGAGAGCCCAAAATAGTATGATGTAACAGTGTTGTGTGCTGCTGCTAAGTCGCTTCAGTCGTGTCTGACTCTGTGCGACCCCATAGACGGCAGCCCACCAGGCTCCCCCATCCCTGGGATTCTCCAGGCAAGGACACTGGAGTGGGTTGCCATTTCCTTCTCCAATGCTTGAAAGTGAAAAGTGAAAGTGAAGTTGCTCAGTCGTGTCCGACTCTTAGTGACCGCATGGACTGCAGCCAACCACGCTCCTCCGCCCATGGGAGTTTCCAGGCAAGAGTACTGGGGTGGGCTGCCATTGCCTTCTCCAATGCATGAAAGTGAAAAGTGAAAGTGAAGTCGTGTCCAACTCTTCGCAACCCCATGGACTGCAGCCCGCCAGGCTCCTCCGCCCGTGGGAGTTTCCAGGCGAGAGTACTGGAAGGGGGTGCCATCGTCTTCTGCGACAGTGTTGTGTAGTTCAACCTAATATCTCCTCCTCACCCTTCAGTGCACTTTGGTTGATGAGTGCATTGGCAAGGACTCTTTATACTGCCACTGTATGTGAAACGTGTTGCTCTGATTTCCAGAACTAGGGATGTCAAAAGAGTGAGGGGCAGTTGACTGTGCTAAGAGAATTACAATTTATTCATCTGGGGAGAAGATGGGACAGGATGTATGAAAACCACTGTAAAGTAATGAAAACATAACACGTGCAGAATAAAACATCGGAGCATTGTGAAGAGCTAGAGTGAGCATGCAGTTGGGAGTCAGATATCCTGGTTTTAAATCTTTGCTGGCTACTTGAGCTTCAGTAGACCCATGGTAGCTCTTTTCAGTAAGATATTACGTATGAATATGGAAATCAGTCAGCACTTTATCACTTAGTAGTCATTCTGTGTTACTTCCTTCACCTTGTTTATACAATTGAAGGAAATGCTAAGCGACCTCTCCTCTGAATGCATTCACCATTCTTGCATGTCTGGAGCTCCCTATAAACAAAGAAGATGCCACATATTCTCCTTTATTTTTGAACTCTGCAACAAAACCTCAGAAACAAATAGGGCAGATGTTAGTGAAGTGGCTGTGGATGGTTGCACAGGGTATGCACTGCAACACCAGTTGTGACTGGCATCCTCTAGAGCTGGACATTGTACAGCTTGCGCAAACATAGAGGGTGTCTCTGAATCCTGCTGCTGCTGCTGCCAAGTCACTTCAGTCGTGTCCAACTCTGTGCGACCCCATAGACAGCAGCCCACCAGGCTCCCCGTCCCTGGGATTCTCCAGGCAAAAACACTGGAGTGGGTTGCCATTTCCTTCTCCAATGTATGAAAGTGAAAAGTGAAAGGAAACTCGCTCAGTCGTGTCCGACTCTTAGCGACCCCATGGACTGCTAGCGCCCACATTTCCTAGATACGGAAACTGAGGCAGAGAAGTCAAGTGATTTTGTAAAGACCATGAACTTACAGCACAGAGCCGGGACTCTGTTTAGTTTTATGATGTCCCGTCCTCTGTGCCCCTATGAGAATTAATGGCTTTACACCAAGAAATAGTTGGTGCTAATGCACTGATTTCCAAATTGACTGGAAGTTAATTTGGAGGGCAGGTCTGAGAACAAATGCCCAATGTGTTAGTTGATTCATTGACATAAATGTGGAGGAAGATTTGGTGCAAGAATGTTTAAAATAGGAACTGATTAGGGTGAGGAGTTTGCACGAGGCCAAGGAAGAGCTTTCCTTTGCGGACTAGGTCCAGTTAGGTCTGATTGGAATCAGGGAAATATGGGAAAGAAAGAATTTGTCTTGGTTCAGCATCTTCCCAGAGTTTAAACATGATTCCTGGTATATCTGAAATGCCTGTATATTTGCTGTTTTTCTTTACATCCTCTCATTTTCAGAAAGAGAACAGAAATTGCTCTATTTTGGCTTATCCTAACCCTATCCATAGGATTGTGGGTTTGATAAAAATAGGTATATTTTCCTAATGCCCATTAAAATAAATACACGACTATCACATTTTTAAAATAAGTGTTTTATCTAAGAAACTAGGCCATGAAACGATGCTAGACTTGGCCACCTTCTGGGTCCTGTGTGGGAGAAGACGAAGAATGGAGAGACTTAGTCATAAGAGGAGGGTTTGTTCTCTTGGTTAAGAAGGTTAAGGAGACCTATTAGGCCATCAGTGTTTTCTGGATTCGGTTACCAGGCATGAAACAGAGCACAGGGTCTGCTTGGGAAGTGCTGGCCACGTAAGGCAGGGGACTCGATGTAAGCCAGGTTGATAAAAGAGGACTGCTGGGGTCACAGCAATGCCAGTTTACAAACTTAGATCACTTGCACCAGAGAAAGTCAGACAAGAGGGTGTTTAGAGATAATGCCACTGACCTTTCCATGACACAGAAGTGAAGACCAAGGTCACAGGGTGAGAGGATGTGACCGAGGCCACGCAATGGCGTGCATAAGGACAAGGGCCCAAATACCCAGACTGTCCACTACTAGGGATCTGCCACCATGTGTTAAGTTTTCTATTTAGTGCCTTTATGTTGAGAGGATAGTTGGAAATCCCTTGGCTACCCAGTTCAGGATGTGGATATAAAATACAGGCAGCTGACTAAGTAGGATAATTTTAAGGCCATAAAGGATACTGTGAATAGGTATAAAGCACCAGTGATTTCTCTTTGGTTGTTCAGTTGGATCAAAAAGAGTATCTTTCTGATAAAAATCAATCATAAACAAGAAATGAGACAGTTGGGAAAATTTGAATCAGTATTTGTTGACATTAAGGGATCACTGTTAAATTTTAAAGGGAAGATAATGGTATTGTGGTTTTGTTTAAAAAATGCACATTGACTTATTTATGGATAAAACAACACAATGTCTGTGCTTTGAAATAACCCAGTGGCAGAAGAGTGGTTCTGAAACTGGATGATGTTACAGATGAAACAAGTGTGGCCTTGATTTGATAACTGCTGAAGCTGGGCCATGGATACACGGAGATGTCCGAGACTATCCTCCTCTTTTCCATAATAAAAAGTCCCCAAGTACTGAAAGCCCTTTGCTAAATTCATGGAGATTTCCTATATGTGTGCTTCACATAAATAAGCTCAGGGAGCCAGAACTGGGTTTGTGACTGAGTAAGTGGAACTTGTGCTGGTTATTTAACTTCTCTGAGTTTCAGTCTATCCATCTGTAAAATGGGAATAATAGTAACACCTTATTATATCAGTGTTGTGAGGATTAAATGAATTCAGTGGATGGATCACTTAGCCCAGGGTCTAGCACAAAACTTCCCTTTCTTTCTCATGATGGGAATATAAATCATTGACTAAAACTACATTTTCCATAATAACATCCTTGAGAGCAGGATGTTAGTACTGAGATGGAGCCCTCTATTGCCTCACCCTTGGAGGATGAAGATGACCTCTGACTCCTTAGCACTCTGGGATCAAGCCACCTTCAGTTTACAAGAAATGGTCTGGGCTCTTCACAGTGGGATTCATGTGGATCACAGGTCAGCCCCAAGAGCCAGTGTGCTTCTCCAGTTGAGAAAGATGAAAACTACTGAGGCTGGATTTATTTAAAGTAAATAATGTGCTGATCACGGAATGTCCCTGCACCCTTGCTCTCTGGAAGATTAAGCACATCCTTACAAAGTTAATGACATGTGCTTATTGCAAAGTTAATAGCATAGAACTGTGCCTTCTATTTATCTAACTCTTTAGGTCTTAAAGAATTCTAACCAACTTTATACACTGTACAAATTATATATCTCTATATATGCTTATATATATAATGCAAATAACCTGACTTGTTTTCTATCTTCTCTATCTGTAAAATTGTGAAAATAACCTAAGATATGAGAAATTAATATTTGGAGAGCATTGCAATGTACTTGGATGAAATGCTTTTGGTGTATTTAGAAGCAGCTCCCATGATCTTATTTTTATTTAAATTCATTGCTGCAATTGTTACCTCTTCTCCAGGAGGCATCCCACCTGTTCATTGCTTTATGAATCATCTCAGAATTCCCCCATTAGTGAAATCTCCTTTTCTCAATAACAATACCTTACATTTCTATGGCACCTGGCAGTTTTAAAAACACTTTTGCATTCATCTTCTCTTTTCAGTCCTCGTAACGGTGCTGTGAACTAAGCAGAGCACATGGTATTATTTCCATTTTACAGGTACCATTTGCTGACTTTCAATGTTGGAAGGTGCTTTTAAGATCACAGAGTCTGACTCTCTTTTGTGCTAGTGAAAATCTGGGTCTCGGAGAAGGTGAGCGAGTTCTCTAGTTTCATGCTAAAGCATCTGCGTGATCCCCATCTTGAACTCTGGGCCTAGTTTAGCCCTGATGTAACCCTCAGAGAACTCCGTGGACAGAGGAGCCTGGTGGGCTACAGTCCATGGGGTTGCAAAGAGTTGGCCCCGACTGAGTGCCTAACACTACAACCCTCAGAGCAGTTCTGACCACTGGAAGCCAGAATCACCTAAGGGAGCTGGTTAGAAACACAGATGGATGACTGAATGTATGAATCAGGCTTGTAAGCAGAGGCTCCAAAATCTGCATTTAAAACGCACTGAGATGACTCTGTATTGAAAAGTGCGGCCGCTCCTGGCTTGTCGGAGGTAAGCTCTGTGACTCCTATCCTCTTTTTATGGGGTGGTTTCGAGGTGCATGGCTACCCTCACGGATTCCTCCTTATGAATCCCTTGGCGTCCTTTGATGTTTTCACTACATGTTCAGCTCCCACAGTCAGTGACACGACTGTGGCGGTGCCTTTCCTTTCCAAAATTATCAGCAGGACTCTGTTTTGAGCCTCGCACTGTGTGTGTCGGTGTTTAAGGAGCTGCTAAGAGGACAGACTCAGGGGTGGGGAAGAGTGAAGGACGAGCCCGAATAGGGCCAGGGAGAAGTGGGGCTTAGCAATGGCACTGGCATCTTGGATGATTTGAGTGACTGTTAGGGGGATGCCAGTTGTGGGTCCCCCTGGGGTAGCAGGAGAATGGTGTTTATTCTTCTTGTAGGATGACAGAAGTATGCGAGAGCCCCAGCTTCGTGCTTCCATACATCATCTTTTAATTCTAAAGTATTTCTATGCAGCAAGGCAGTAGGTGCAGTTCCTCCAGTTTGAAAGCATGATAACTCACATAATTTGTCCATATTCTTGTAACTGATCAGACAACCGGGTCAGGACTCAGAGGTGGTTGACTCCCAACATTAATGCCTTTAAAACCTCCATGCTATATTGTTGATTCTTTTTACTCACAGATTCCATGTTTGTGAATTTGCCTAATTTTTTTTCATTGAAATTAGTTTGCAACCTCCAGATCAATACTTGTGGCACTTTCTTGGTTTATCATGGACACTCACAGAAGGGTGAATGATTTGAGTTACCTGATGCACACGTCTCCAGTTTAGGCGCCTTCTTGTTTCAGCTCTGACTATAAAACGGTGTCCTTTCCACAGTTTGTTTCGTGTCACTGTTTTCACACTCTTGTGCTCTTTGCTGGTGATCTCACTGTCTAAAGTGGCCCTCAAGCATACTGCTGAATTGCTGTCTAGTCCTCCTTAAACCACAAGAAGGCAGTGATATCCCTTATGGAGAAAACACGTGTGTTAGGTAAGCTTCCTTCCCGCAGGAGTTACAGTGCTGTTGGCCCCAAGTTCAAGGTTAATGAATCAAAATGCATTTTAAATAAGGTGTCTTTCAACAGAAGAAAAAGTTGCCTATTGATCAGTTGAGGAAAATGTGGCCCGCTGGAGGTCGGCAGGAACCTAACGCTGTGTGTCTGCCCTGAGTCCTGGTTCAGTATTAGCTAATTCTGTATCTGCTGGGACATTATAGAATAGAATCTGGAGAAGGGAATGGCAACCCACTCCAGTATTCTTGCCTAGAGAATCCCATAGACAGAGGAGCCTGGCAGGCTGTAGTCCATGGGGTCGCAAGAGTCAGACCCAACTGAGCGACTAAACCACCACCACCACCATAGAATAGAGCTGCCACGAATAACCGGGCCAAGTGCAAAAGCACCCTTGGTGGCTGGTCGACTCCCAGACGGGGTTTCTTATGGGGTCTCGGGCCTCTTACATGGCCAGCCGGCCTCCGGTGCAGTCAGCCTCTCTTTGCTAACCCTGGGCTTCCCTGTTCTTTCCCGCAGAGGGGCACAGCCGAGCCCTTCCTGAGGCTCCACAACTTGTACCCCACCCCTCGCTGTGCCCGGCAGGCCGCCCTGCCCAGGCTGAGCCGTCGGGTGGTCAGCCAGCACTCCTACCCACTCAACCGCTTCTCGTCAGTGCCCCTGGACCCCATGGAGCGCCCCACGTCGCAGGCGGACCTGGAGCTGGATTACAACCCGCCGCGGGTGCAGCTCAGCGACGAGATGTTCGTCTTCCAGGATGGGCGCTGGGTCAGCGAGAACTGCCGGCTGCAGTCGCCCTACTTCTCCCCGTCCTCGTCCTTCCACCACAAGCTGCACCACAAGAGGCTGGCCAAGGAGTGCCTGCTGCAGGAGAACAAGACGCTGCGCGAGGAGAACAGGGCGCTGCGCGAGGAGAACCGCATGCTCCGCAAGGAGAACAAGATCCTGCAGGTCTTCTGGGAGGAGCACCAGGCCGCGCTGGGCCGCGACGACAGCCGGGCCTCGTCGCCGCTGCTGCACAAGGACAACGCCGCGTCCATGGAGGCGATGAAGAAGGAGCCGGCGCTGCAGGCGCACCGCGGCCGGGAGAACAACACCCTGCAGCTCCTCCGCGAGGAGAACCGGGCCCTGCAGCAGCTGCTGGAGCAGAGGAAGGCCTACTGGGCCCAGCCGGACGAGAAGACCGCTTCCACCGAGGAGATCAAGCCGATCTCCTCGCCCCACGAGGAGCCCCACGGGCTGCTGCCGGACCCCGGCCCCGGCCTCCCCTCCCCCTTCGAGGAGCCCAAGGGCCTCCCGGCCCCACCGGACGACTCCAAGACCCTCCGGGCCCTGAGGGAGATGGTGAGCACCCTGTCCGCGCAGTCCGGGGAGGAGGTGGGCAAGGGGGGCCCGGGCCTGCCCGACGGCAGCCAGTCCCTGGAGCTGCTGCGGGAGATGAACCAAGCGCTGCAGGCCCTGCGGGAGGAGAACCAGAGCCTGCAGGTCCTCCGCGAGGAGAACCGGCTCCTGCAGGAGGAGAACCGGGCCCTGCACGCGCTGCGCGAGGAGCACAGGCTCTTCCAGGAGGAGAACAAGGCGCTGTGGGAGAACAACAAGCTGAAGCTGCAGCAGAAGCTGGTCATCGACACGGTGACCGAGGTCACCGCCCGGATGGAGATGCTCATCGAGGAGCTGTACGCCTTCATGCCTGCCAAAAGCAAGGACCCCAAGAAGCCCAGCAGGGTCTGAGGCTCCCCCCCTCCCCAGGCGCACAGAGGCACCCGGCTGGGGCACCCCCACCACATAACGCCCGCCTTCCCCATGGGCGCCTGGCCTGCCCCTACCAGCTGGTGCCCAGTGCAAGAGCAGAATGAGCAGCCTGGTCAATTCAGAGAAGTAATAAAGACCTGAGGAGGCTGGGGCCTAACCATCTGCATTCTTTTGTGGTTTTTATGGGTTTTTTTTTTTTTTTTCCTTGTTTTGAGCACTTGCAGGCTTCCTGGTAGCTCAGCTGGTAAAGAATCTACCTGCAATGCAGGAGACCCTGGTTTGATCCCTGGGTCAGGAGGATCCCCTGGGGAAGGGAACAGCTACCCACTCCAATATTCTTGCCTGGAGAATCCCATAGACAGAGGAGCCTGGTGGGCTGTAGTCCACGGGGTCACAAAGAGTTGGACCTGACTGAGCACAGCACAGGGTCACAGCAAAATGTACAGAGAATTCCCATACGTCCCCTCATCCACACCCCCCACAGCCTCCCCGTCTATCAACCTCCCCTCCCCTCCCCCAGAGGGTACTCTGGTTACAACTGATGAACCTCCATTGACCCACGCCTATCACCCAAAGCCATGGCTTACACTGGGGTTCATGCTGGGTGTCATACATTCTGTGGGTTTGGGTAAAGTGTGTAATGACACGTATCTACCATGAATACACAGAGCATAGTCACTGCCTTACAACGCCTTTGTGCTCTGCTCATTCATCTTTCCCTACCTCTCACCCCTGGCAACCACTGATCTTTTTACGGTTCCCCACGGTTTTGCCTTTTCCAGAATGTCATATAGTTGGGATCGTACAGTAGGCAGGCTCTTCAGCAGCAGCGTTTAAGGCTCCTCCGTGTCTTTTCATGGCTTGAGCGCTCATTTCTTTTAATGCTGGATGCTGTTCTGTTGTCTGAATGTACTGCAGTGTGTTTATCCATTCACCCACTGAAGGACGACGGCTTGGCTACCTCCAAGTTTTGGCAGTTATGAATCTGGCTTCTTTTTCTTTTTTTTTTCCTCCTGTCTCCTCCTTCCTCAGCCTCCTTTATCATCTGTTTTTCTCTTTTGTTTCCTCCCTTTTTCCTTCTTTGTTTCCCTCTTTCTCCTGTCTGTCTTGCTCTCTCATCGCCTAGCACTGATGAAGCCATAGAGTGGGGGATGGGCTGTGGGGCTCAAGGCCAGGACTTTTCAGCGGGGCTACTGGCAACAGTGGGCTGGATAACTCCTTGTCTCGGGCTGCCCTGTGTATTATAGGGTATTTAGCAGCAGCCCTGGCCTCGACCCACTAGATGCCAGTAATAGCCACCTGACCCCCAGCTGCGACAACCATTTCCAGTCATTGTCAAATGTCCCCCGGGGGACAGAACCCCAGTCCTACCCCCAAGATTGCTCTAGGTTTCTCAGAGTATCTTCCTTGAAACAGCAGTTCTTGAAATGCTCTGAGAAATTGAAGGTTTCCATGACAGGGGAGACAGTCCTCTTGGGCAGACTCATAGTCACACTCCAACTGAAAGGGTCTGAGAGGTCCTGCAGTGAAAGAACCTGCTTATCTTCAGTGGACCCAGAACTGGCCAATTGTATCTGACATTGAGATCTCTTTTTCTGTGACCCTGCCGATCACCTAGTTTGGGAAGGGCTGCTCTGTGCTCACCTCCCTGCCCCCAGGTGCCCTCAGCTCACTTGCAGCCCCACCTCCTAGCTGGATGTAAGGCGAGGGGTCTGGTTAACAGGCTGCCTGGAGGGAGGCTCAGAGACTCAAGCTCGGCGTCCTGGACTCTGACTCCCGTTGTGAAATTGGACATCCTTTAGAACTAAGAGCTGAAAGGTGCCCTCCGGGGGACTACAGGGAAAGCCAGAAAGAGGTTCCCAAACTGTTGTATAGTAGTCTCACCTGGGGGCGTTCTTTGAAAAAATACTGATGCCTCGACACCACCTGCAGATGTTCTGTCTTAATTGGCCTTGGGTAGGCCTGGACATTGTGAGGATCAAAGCTCTGCAGGTGAATCCAATGTGCAGCACGGTTGAGGAATCACCGTGGTAAGGTGAGCAAAGCTGCCTGATTCTCTGTAGAATGCTCATTTCCTAGTCATGGGTGTAGGTGAGCAGGCTTATGTGACGGAGAGGAGTTTACCCACTTTGCTGGTGGAAAACCAACAACCGTCGTGAGCTGAGACTGCAGCGTCCTCAATCCTGATCTGTCGTTCACACTGGCTCAATTTCTGAGCTTTGAGCAGATTCCAGAAGGTGAGCCGGAGGTGGCAGCCCGTTCCCGCAGAGCTCCTCGCCCATCGCTTTTCACTTGCTGTGACCCCTGTATCCTCAGCGGTACCCGTAAGGTAGGTATCGTGGTCCATATGCAGGTTGGAAAAGAATTTCCAGACATGAGGCAGAATGGGAGGAAAATGAAGTTTATTAGAGTGGGAGACACTGAACAGCAAGGCCGGCTCAAGGGAGAGCTGAACCCTTTGGCAAGCTGCTGCTGCTGAGTCACTTCAGTCATGTCTGACTCTGTGCGACCCCATAGATGGCAGCCCACTAGGCTCCTCTGTCCCTGGGATTCTCCAGGCAAGAACACTGGAGTGGGTTGCCATTTCCTTCTCCAATGCTGCTGCTACTGCTGCTGCTAAGTCGCTTCAGTCGTGTCCGACTCTGTGCGACCCCATAGACGGCAGCCCGCCAGGCTCCCCCGTCCCTGGGATTCTCCAGGCAAGAACACTGGAGTGGGTTGCCATTTCCTTCTCCAATGCAGGAAGGTGAAAAGGGAAAGTGAAGTCGCTCAGTCGTGTCCGACTCTTCGCGACCCCATGGACTGCAGCCCACCAGGCTCCTCCATCCATGGGATTTTCCAGGCAAGAGTACTGGAGTGGGGTGCCATTGCCTTTTCTGGTGACCTTGGTATAGGGCTCCACGATAGGCATTTATCCTTCCTCCTGCAGCTCTGAAACTAACACACTATGTGATTTGCCGGAGTTTAGTCAAGAAGAGCCAAACTAGGACTTCAACACAGACCTAAAGACAGTGGATCTCAAACTCCTGTTAGATCACATTGCTAAGTAAACCTGGTCTCCAAAAATGAAGTTTAAAAGTGGTTTGGGTGCCTGTTTTCCAGACTTAGGGATTTGAGTCTTATCCAAAATAGCTTTATCAGAAATTCCAAATGAGGGAGAGCAGAGTATTTTCTCTCTCCAGGTGGTGACAATATGTCCAACCCCTACACAAGGGTGGAAGCTGACTGACGGGCACTCAGAGGCTGAGTCATTCATTCCCCTCTTGCCACCAAAATCTGATAAACAGGAAGTTGTTGCTGATGGGCTTCTGGGCCTTTGCAATTTCTTCCTCCTGAATTTGGTCCTCCTGAAAATGCATCATGCTGGGCATCATAAAATACTGGACTTTAAATCAGTGTTCTAACTCCAGGGCATAGGGCTTTTTTCATTTTTGTTTTTCGATGAAACCAAATTGATTTCTGCGATTCTAGATGACTGGATGACATGCTCTCACCATGTTTGTGTTATGAACATTTAACTTGGATTAAGCTCCCTAATGGCAGTCAGTAGGTAGCAAGCTGAGGGAGCTCAGAGGACGTAATACTATTTAACACTGTCAACTTTCTCTGTCATGCAGAATCTAAATGGGTGAAAAATTAGCAAGACGAACCATAAAATATCATTTTTATGGAGTGGGGGAGATTTACTTCAAAACCATGTTTCATTGTATAGCACAATCTGTCACAGATTAACTAACATTCAGTGGCTGCTAAGCTCTTGGAGAACAGAGTGAAATTTCATTCTTCATGGAGAGCTTCCTTTAAGCATCTCTGCTCCTTTTTCAACTCTTCCTGTATCTGCCTTCTGGTCCAGCTCGAAGCCCTTTCTCAAATAGCCAAGGCTGGTTTCTCTTTGCAGGTCAAGTCTTGGTTTCAACCTTCCCTGGGGGCTCAGGTAGTAAAGCATCTGTCTATAATTCAGGAGACGCAGGTTCAATTCCTGGGTTGAAAAGATTCCCCTGGAGAAGGAAATGGCAACCCACTCCAGTATGTTTGCCTGGAAAATCCCATGATGGAGGAGCCTGGTGGGCTACAGTCCATGGGGTCGCACAGAGTCTGGCACGACTGAGCGACTTCACTTTCACTTTTCGGGCTTGCCTTTAGAGAGCTAAGCATTCCAGCTTTCCTTGCATCTCCCATGTGGCCGCTGGCTTGGCTGGCTGGTACCCTTGGTGCCTGGAATCAACTAGAATCCTCCTATAGAACTGCCTGAGTTCTGGCCATCAGCCTATTTCGTGCTTGTTAGTTGAAAGGCAGGTCAAACAGGGGACACTCATAACCTAAAACTACTAATTTAGTGGAAACTAAAGAATCAGAGTGACTTTTTTTTTTTTTTCCCAGTAGGAAAATCTGTATGTAAGCACGAGTTTCGCAGTGTTGATAGTAGGAATCAGAGTCAGCAATTCTGGAGAAAATCTGGTAGTCCTTTGTATGTGTAGATTCGGTTCTTGAACACATCCCCTTTCTAAGGGCTTTTCCTAAAATGACATGACCTCTACCTGCCTGTCAGGAATGCTTGCAGGGGGTAGGTCGGGGAGTATGCGGGGCCCTGGGAGCTGGGTGCATTGGGACACAGTGTCGGAAGGAGGAAGTGGAGGCCCTTACTAATAGCCATCCATGTATCGTCCTCTTAGTTGAATTTCTGGTTCCTCAGATGGGAAATGGCCTCTACTGAGAAACCAGTCAGTTTCAGAATATGCTAGATATGCCAAGAGCAGCTGCTGGAAACTGTACTTTCTGGTCATAATTGTGAGCCCCTGAGATGTTTGCAGCAGGCAGAATGTGTGTGCTTGGAGTTGCCCACCGCCCTCCTCATTTTTTTTTTAAAATTTATTTTCATTTATTTTTTGGCCATGCCTCGTGTGGGATCTCAGTTCCCAGACCAGGGATTGGGCCCACTCCCTCACTAGGAAAGTCCCCCGCCCTCGTCATTCACGTGCAAGTCTCCTCCAGCTTGACCTCTTATCGGTGTCTCTGCGTAAACAGTTCTTTCCAGATTCCTTACCCTCTTTGTTCACTCAAACAATGGCCTTTGTAACTGAGAACAAAGTTAGGAGCAGGTGACAGATTATTTTTGATGCTGTCAAGACAAGTGGCTGTTTAATTCTGACATTTTCTCTCTCTAAGCGTGTCTTTATTCTTTACAAATGGGGTGATTCAGAGTGCTCCATCAGAAGTCCATGCACCATGGAAACACTGAGTCCTAGTCTGTTTTCAGAAATTGGTCAGTTGTCACTCAAAGACGGAGGAGCCTGGTGCGCTGCAGTTCTAAGAGTTGGACACGACGGAGCGACTTCACTTTTCAGTTTCATGTATTGGAGAAAGAAATGGCCACCCACTCCAGTGTTCTTGCCTGGAGAATCCCAGGGACGGCGGAGCTGGTGGGCTGCCTAGTCCAGTCTATGGGGTCGCACAGAGTCGGACACGACTGAAGCGACTTAGCAGCAGCAGCAGCAGCACTCAAGGACGCTATAAGGGGAATAGAACTTCCTGGTTGCCAGTCCCTTTTCGTGGACCTGTGGTTGGGTCATCCTCACTTTCCCCCTTTCCGTCACTCATTCAGCTAGTCACCAGGCCCTATGGGTATTCTCTCCTATATAGCCCTTGAATCCTGCTTCTCACTGTTTCCATGGGTGTAATCTCAGTCCTGGCCCTGTCGCCCCCTGGGTGACTGCTCCAACTCTGAGTTTATCTCTCTGTTGCTGAGGCTACTTTCGGTCCGTTCTTCCTGTTGCAACCAGACTGATTTTCTCATATATGGGAATGCCGTTTCCTTATTTAAAATTCATCGCTGGCCTCCCACAGTCTTTAGGACACAACAAAACTTCACTATGGGTCTCTGGCTTTAGTGTGGAAGCAAGTTTATATTCTTCTGAATATTCTGACTTCAGTTAACACGTCATTGCTTCTCAGGGACCCCACTGGGCTCCTTCAGAATCCAACATAATTTAATCAAATGCCTGCCTTGTCTCTTGGAGGTTACATCCAGAGAGGAGAGGTTCCTTTTCCTGGGAAGGGCAGGCAGAGTTCGGGAGGTTGTATTCAAAGTAATAAGGGAAGAGGGAGACGCCTGTGTTGCCAGATGTTTGTAATGAATCTTCTGGGTCACAAGTGGGCCACTGGGAGTCAAAGCCCAGTAACCTCTCCCCTTTGTCTTTACTCTGAACAGCTGGGCCCAGCAGCGTGGGCTTCAGAGTCAGACTGCTGGGTGTCTATCTCAGCTCCCCCACTTACAGAGTGACTATGGGCAAGCCGTTTAACCTTTCTGTGTCATGGTTTCTTCTTGAGAAAATCGTGACACCTGCTGTATCAGATAACTCTTGTTGCATCGTAAACCCATTCCAAAATTTCGTAGCTGCTGAATCACTTCTTTGGTTAGGCTGGTTTCGGCCGGGCAGTTCTGGTTGTAGCTCAGCTCACCCTCACACCTTGCTTGGCTGGCAGATTCTTAGGTGGCTCTGCTTCCAGGGATAATCTGTCAGTTCCAACCCTTTGTCTCTTTGGCACGTGGTCTCTCATCCTCTAGCAGGTCCCCCCAAGCATCGTCTCACAGCAGAGGCCCAGCAGAGAGAAAGCAAGGCCTCTTGAAATCTAGGCTTGGAACTGGTCCATTCTTACTTCTACTGACCACATTCTGTAGGTGGAAGCAAGTCACAAGGCCAGCCCAGATTCAAGGGATGGAAATGCATTTCCCCTCTCGATGGCAGGAGCTCTGACAGACGAGGAGGCAGGGGAGCATTTGGTTGGGTCCCCAGGGCACTTCATCTGCTAAACATCCACTATATACCTTATAGGTTGTTGTGCAAGTCAGGTGAGACGGTACATGCAAAGTGCTTATTAGAATAGAGATGATGTTGGAAGCACTCAATATGTTTTACCCATTATTATAATAATATTTTTGGTGTATCTTTAAAAATACAGAAATTAGAGCAATTCATAGAAAACTACCTCAAATACTTTTGAGGATTTTTCAGTTGGTTTAGCATGATTTTTGGTGGTCCTGGAAGAGCTGTCCCAGTTCAGCATCTGAGCTCCTCTTTATGCTCTTAAGAACAGATTTATTGTGAGGATTGGATAAGTTAATGTATACAAAAGGGTGAACTTAGTGTCTGGAATGTAATAAACACTAAGTAATGGTATCTGTGATTATTATATTATGGCAACAAGGTTAATGATTTGGAAGAGAATCCCACAGCCCCACTTGCTTGCTAAAATAAATGCAAGTTGGCATAAATGTGATGCTGAGAAATCTAACAGGTGATCAATGCCTGAAGCAGAAGCAGAATAAAGTGAAAATTTTCTCACATACACATAGAGAAAAAGTATAGTAATTCCCTACACCCCTATTATGCATCTTCTGTAGGTCAATGAGCCCATCTTCATTTACTGCCTTGAATTTTTTTTAGGGGGGTAGAGTTTTCAACACAAATCCTGGGTGTCACACAAGTGTTTCAGGATGTATCACTGGTAGACATTTTAAATATAATTCAGGCTTCCCTTGTGGCTCAGCTAGTAAAGAATCCACCTGCAATGCGGGAGACCTGGGTTTGAGCCCTGGGTTGGGAAGATCCCCTGGAGAAGGGAAAGGCTACCCACTCCAGTATTCTGGCCTGGAGAATTCCATGGACTGTATAGTCCATGGGGTCACAAAGAGTTGGACACAACTGAGCGACTTTCACTTCACTTCACCATGTTATAATCACACCTATCCAAATTAACTATAATTCTTGAATAGCATCTAATATCTGATCCATAATAAAATGGCTCCTATTATCTATTTGATCCAAACAAGATCCATACATTACATTTGTTGTTATGTAAGAAACATTGTGGCTCAGCTGGTAAAGAATCCGCCTGCAATGCGGGAGACCCGGGTTCCATCCCTGGGTTGGGAAGATTTCCGGGAGAAGGGATAGGCTACCCACTCCAGCATTCTTGCCTGGAGACTTCCATGGACTGTATAGTCCCTGGGGTCGCAAAGAATTGGACACGACTGAGCAATTTTCACTTTCACTTTCAAGAAACATAAGTTTGGTTTATAGGAGGAGAATTTTTTTTTGCAGTTCTTGGAGCATCCAGAATTGGCTAGTGCTATTTGAGGTCTGTCTTCCCAGGTGGTACAGTGATGAAGACGCTGCCTGCAATGCAGGAGACACAGGTTTGATCCCTGGGTCGGGAAGATCCCCTGGAGAAGGAAATGGCAACCCACTCCAGTATTCTTGCCTAGGAAATCCCATGGACAGAGGAGCCTGGTGGGTTACGGTCCATGGGGTTGCAGAAGAGTTGGACACAGCTTAGTGACTAAAGAGCAAAAAACATTCAAGGTGCAGCCTGCCAGGGACATGAAAAAGGCCTGCTGGATCCGGGGTAGATGTAGCGGTGTAGCTTTCTGAACTCTTTTGAGCATCTCCAAAAAACATGGATGTTGCCATTTGGTGTGTTTAAAGCCACTCCAATTTAGAAGTATTCAGAGATGTGCTCCCTAGAGCTATACAGTGTGATGAATCAACAATGCCTAAGTGGCTGCTGCTGCTGCTAAGTCACTTCAGTCGTGTCCGACTCCGTGCGACCCCATAGACGGCAGCCCACCAGGCTCCCCCGTCCCTGGGATTCCCCAGGCAAGAACACTGGAGTGGGTTGCCATTTCCTTCTCCAATGCATGAAAGTGAAAAGTGAAAGTGAAGTCACTCAGTCGTGTCTGACTCTTAGCGACCCCATGGACTGCAGCCCACCAGGCTCCTCCATCCATGGGATTTTCTAGGCAAGAGTACTGGAGCGGGGTGCCATTGCCTTCTCTGCCTAAGTGGCTAGCTTTATTCATCTCAAGGTCATCTGGAAGATTTGAGACCCACACTGTTATCTTGAGATCTGAAGTCTTGGGAACAATGGAAGCAAAGAAGCTGCTTGTGCTGACGCAGGCCCCTTGCAACGTTCTAAGGTCTGACAGATGGAGAGGTGGCCCCAAGCTAAAGAGAGCTTAATATCAGGCTGTCACACAGGAAGCCAAGTTTCTTAAAAAAAATTTTTTTTAATTCTATTTCTTTCAGAGTATTGGCTGTGATGATCAGATAGGAATTGGGGAAGGAAGAGAAGATGCCAAAAGGCCTCAGTGTTTTCTTTGCTTGTCTGAAGTCGGAAGTCTTAAAAAAGCAAGCAAGCAGGCCCTCTGTTCTCTTTGTGTGATGTGATAAAGGGGAAAGATCTTAATCTTCTGGACAACGTAGATTTGTGCATTTACACATTTATTCAATATCCAGGCTAGAAACCAGAAGGCTAGACCGTGTTTTCTCCCTTCTTTCCTGCATGTAGTAAATCACCGAATTAGGCCAGTTTTCCTTCCTTAATGTTTCTTGAACTTGGCCCTTACTCTTTATCTGTGAGACCACTGCCCCAGCTCCGGTCCTCATCAGATGATGCCTGATATATTGTGGTCGGATCCTCAGGAAATCCTTTCTGCACCGTAGCCAGAGTGTGTGCTCAGTCGCTGAATCGTGTCCAACTCTTTGTGACCCCGTGGACTGTAGCCCACCAGGCTCCTCTGTCTATGGAATTCTTCAGGCAAGGATACTGGAGTGGGTTGCCATTTCCTCCTCCAAGGGGTCTGCCCAACCCAGGGATCGAACCTGAGTCTCTTACGTCTCCTGCATTGGCAGATGGATTCTTTACCGCTAGCATCACTTAGGAAGTTCTCTAGTCAGAGTGAGCCATTTAAACTACAATCCTGACTATATTGTAAGCCTCCTTCAGAGCTTTTAGTGGGTTCTTATTTCTTTCGGTGGTTCCTACCACCAGTATGCTGGGTTGTATTACATGTGTGCAGAAATATTGATCTCTTTGGCTCCAAGGATGGCCTAGTCATGAGCAGCCTCATTTATTTACCGCTAAACAGCAATGGCACCCCACTCCAGTACTCTTGGCTGGAAAATCCCATGGATGGAGGAGCCTGGAAGGCTGCAGTTCATGGGGTCGCTAAGAGTCAGACATGACTGAGCGACTGCACTTTCACTTTTCACTTTGATGCATTGGAGAAGGAAATGGCAACCCACTCCAGTGTTCTTGCCTGGAGGATCCCAGGGACGGGGGAGCCTGATGGACTGCCGTCTATGGGGTCACACAGAGTTGGACAGAACTGAAATGACTTAGCAATACAGTCCATAGAATTCTCCAGACCAGAAAACCAGAGTGGGTAGCCATTCCCTTCTCCAGGAGATCTTCCCAATCCAGGGATCAAACCCAGGTCTCCCGCATTGCAGGCAGATTCTTTACCAGCTGAGCTACCAGAGAAGCCCTGTATTTCACACAGATGTCGTTTACCACACATATGTGCATGTCAAGTCCCTTCAGTCAGGTCTGACTCTGTGACCCTATGGACTGTAGCCCATACCATGGTGCAAAGAAACTTATGAAATAAAATCCAAGCTCCTGTCTTGAGCTCCTGTCTTGGTATCATTCTTTGCCCACACAGTTCTCTGTACCTGAAACATTCTTTTGTATCTTGTATGCCTTTGTATCTTGCAATTCTCAATCACCCTCTAAGACTCAATTCAAGAATCATCTGTGTTAGGAAGCCTTCTTGGAAATTCAAGTTTAGGCCAATGACCATCTTTTGTATCCTTACTGAACCCTTGGCTATGAGTCTTTTGTTGTTATTGTTGTTTTTTTCCGTAAATGTTTTGGCCAAGCTACACGGTTTGTGGGATTTTAGCTCCCTAATCAGGGCCCTAAGCAGTGAGAGCTTGGAGTCCTAACTAACTACTGGACCACCAGGGAATTCCCCGTGAATATCCCTTTATCAAATCATTCACCATACTACCATGTAGTTTGGTTTTGTATCTGTCTCTCCTCCCAGCCTGAGAATTCCTTCAAGACAATTTTAATCATCTAAGAATTCCTCCTGCTTGGCTCAGTGTCTGGCACACAGTAGATGCTCAGTAAATAAGCAACTCATGAGACAACTCGGAAGACAGGTTCAACACACATTCATCTGCTGACAGTGTAGCTAAAAACCGAAAGCTTTCCTGCCCTTTGCTAATGAGGTCTGATCTCAAAGAGTCCCCCAGCACTGGATTATGTCAAGTCCAAAGTATCAGAATGCTGAAGTCAGTGGCACCCAAAGCTGATATGGTTGAACACTCTTCTCTGATCTCAGCAGTCTTATTGTGTTTAACAGCAGCAGATGAGAAACAAGCCACGCAAGGAGGAGGGCAGAGAAATGAGAATTGCTACATCAGACAGGAAACCGCCCAACGCTGAGACTCGCTGGGGTCCCTGTCGTCACCTCTGCCGCGCCCCCCTCCCCGAGTTTCGTGTTATTTTAGTTGTTAAGGTTTGTAGACTATTAGTTGGCAGAAAATAACTACTTCCTAGATTACATATGTGTAAAGAGACTGGTGTGGAGTCCAGATTAGAGAACGTTGCTGCTAGTTGGAGAGACAACGTATAAAAGTCTCACATCTTGGGTTTTTTTTTTTTCAAGCGTTCTATTTATTTATTTTTGCTCTGCTGGATCTTTGTTGCTGCGCGCAGGCTTCCTCTAGTTGCGGGGAGCCGGGGCAACTCTCCAGTTGCGGGGTGCGGGTTTCTCTCTCTGGTGGCTTCTCTTGTTGCAGAGCACGTTCTCTAGGGGGTGGTGGGCTTAGCTGCCCCTCAGGATGCAGAATCCTCCTGGACCAGGGATCAAACCTGTATCCCCTGCATTGGCAGGTGGATTCTCAGCCACTTGACCACCAGGGAAGTCCCATGTCCTGATTTTGAACACACGCGTACATACACACACACTTGAGTTTGGAGGACGTGCTCCCGTTAGAAATCTGACTTGTGAAGCCCAGCAGCTGCAGAAGTAGGGCTCCGTGTCCTGAGGTCTTCACGATGGAGATGTTCTCCGTGGACAGCCTTACTAGGACAGCATGGTTGAGTCACAGTGGCCTCTTTACTTTCCTGATCTTTCTTAGTGGAGCAAAGGTCAATGAGGGAGGCAGTGATGCTCTGGGTATTTGAGTCACAAAGAGGACAGAGAGAGTACAGCAGTGAGTTTTGATGAAGGGGCCCTCTTGGTAGGGAGGGGTTAGCGTACCAGTCTGAGTGTCATATGCTGCGGGATGGTATAACCAGAGAGCATGTCCAGACACCATCTGCTCTGTTCAGCAGATCCTTACAGTGTCAGCAAGGGAACGTGATTATCACAGCCTAACTCATCTTCCTGATCTTGGGGGCTCCACTGTTGTTGATATTTAGTTGCTAAGTCATGTTTAACTCTTTGCGACCCCATGGACTGTAGCCTGCCAGGCTCCTCTGTCTATGGGATTTCCCAAGCAAGAATACTAGAGTGGGTTGCCATTTCCTTCTCCAGGGGATCTTCCTGACCCAGGGATCAAACCCGTGTCTCCTACATTGGCAAGTGGACTCTTAACTGCTGAGTCACCAGGGGAACCAGGCTTTGCTAATGTTCAAACTAACTAGGCATTCTCCAACTTAACAAATTTTACTATCCAAGAATTGGTATACTGCAATGTATTGAAAAAAAAATATGTTTTAAACAGAGAAAGTGGCACTATGACAAAAAATATTATTATGGATATGACGGGGAAAATAACCAGAAATCTTACTCTAAGCTAAGTCTTACTCCAAGCTACTAGCATTCTTCTTTCTGTGTGTCTGTGAATAAGACAGAGACGCAGCCCAGTGGCTGTGACTGACATCTCTCAATATGAAGACAGTTTTGGAGATCATGTGTATGTATAGCTGTGTTAAGTTTTCGTTCATCATAATGAGCTGGAATACAGTATACACATAAGGTATATACATATCTATACACATATTTTTGGTTTTATTTATTTATTTTTTTTAGTTGAAGGAATTTAGTTGAATTGCTTTGCAGTATTGCATTGGTTTCTACCAAACATCAGCATGAATCAGCCATAGGTTTATCCATGTCTGCTCCCACTTGAACATCCCTCCCACCTCCCTCCCCATCCCACTCCTCTAGGTTGTTATCAGCCTTGGTTTGAATTCCCTGAGTCATACAGCAAATTCCCATTGGCTATCTATTTTACATATGGTAATGTGAGTTTCCGTGTTACTCTCTCCATATCTCCCACCCTCTCCTTCTCCACCCCCACAAACATTTTATATGTGTGTGTAGATACATATATTTTTCCCAAGAAAAATGAAAAACATCTTAAAAATATCCAAAACAAAGAAGAGGAACTGGTCAAAATATACATTGTGAGTGACAAAGGCATATATGTAATAGTGAGGCATGTATCAAAGAGCTTATATTTATTCAGCTATTCAATCATTCATCAAATATTTTCTCAATGCCTAAGTCTGTTTCAGCTTTGTTATAGGGACTGGAGTTTCACTGAGGAGCAGGGTAGTGATGGAGCTTATATTCCAGTGGAGAAACAAACAAGCAAGTAATCTCATAAAGCAGGGTGATCTTGCGTGTACTTGGTTATGTTCAGCTCTTTGCGATCCCATGGACGATAGGCTCCTCTGTCCATGAACATTTCCAGGAGAGAAGACTCAAGCGAGTTGCCATTTCCTACTCTAAGTGATCTCGCTGCTGCTGCTAGGTCACTTCAGTTGTAGTGCTAATTGCTATGGAGTAAGAAATAGGAAGTGAGCTAGTGGACCTGAAGATTCTGCATGGCTTGAGACAGTGTTGTCAGGAAAGGCCTCTCTGAGACTTCTTAAATAAGGTGTGGGATGTGATGTTCTTTATTGTTATCCCCTGTTTATATACGATGTGTATACTGATGTTAGGAAGGTGTGATATTGATGTGATGTTGATGTGACGTGATGTTTATATGATGTAATGTGATGTTTATATGATGTGGTGTGATGTGTGATGTTTATATGATGAGATGTGATGTGTGATGTTTATATGATGTATGTGATATGGGATGTGATGTTTATTGTTATCCCCTGTTTATATACGATGTGTATACTGATGTTAGGAAGGTGTGATATTGATGTGATGTTGATGTGATGTGATGTTTATATGATATGTGGTGTGAAATTGACGTGATTTGTGATGTGATGTTTATATGATGAGATGTGACGTTTATATGATGTGGTGTGATGTGTGATGTTTATATGATGTAATGTGATATGGGATGAGATGTTCTTTATTGTTATCCCCTGTTTATATACGATGTGTATACTGATGTTAGGAAGGTGTGATGATATCGATGTGATAGCGATGTGATGTTGATGTGATGTGATGTTTATATGATATGATAGTGTTAGTTGCTCAGTCGTACCCGACTCTTTGCGACCCTATGGACTTCAGCCCTCTGTCCATGAGATTTTCCAGGTAAGGATACTGGAGTGGGTTGCTATTTCCTTCTCCAGAGGATCTTCCCAACCCAGGAATCGAACCCAGGTCTCCTGCACTGCAGGCAGATTCTTTACCAACTGAGCTACAAGGGAAGCCCATATGATATGATACGTGGTGTGAAATTGATGTGATATGGGATGTGATGTTTATATGATGTGGTGTGATGTGTGATGTTTATATGATGAGATGTGATGTGTGATGTTTATATGATGTGATGTGTGATGTTTATATGATGTGATGTGATGTGTGATGTTTATATGATGTGATGTGATGTGTGATGTTTATATGATGTGATGTGATGTATGATGTGATGTGTTGATGTTTATATGATGTGATGTGTGATGTTGTGATGTGTGATGTTTATATGATGTAATGTGATATGTGTATGATGTGATTGATGTTTATATGTGATGTGTGATGTTTATATGATGTGATGTGTGATGTGTGATGTTTATATGATGTAATGTGATATGTGATGTGTGATGTTTATATGATGTGATGTGTGATGTTTATGTGATGTGATGTGTGATGTTTATATGATGTGATGTGTGATGTTTATATGATGTGATGTGTGATGTTTATATGATGAGATGTGATGTGTGACGTGATACTGATGTGCTGTGTGACGTGATGAGACGTGATATGGGCTGTGATGTGTTTGCTGATGCATTGTGAAGGTGTGGAGAGAGGAAGCACTCTATTACCCTACTGTCAGCCTGTTGGCGATTCTGGGGTACGACCTTCACAAGTGCGTCTCACCCCCTCCTCTTTAGGTGGGACAGGATGGCTAGAGGGGGCTGCAGTTGAGTATTTCCCTTCCCTAAGGTAGGCTGGGCTCTGGTAAAACCCCAGCAGGTTAGGTGCTGGCGAAACAGTCCCTCCTGAGGGCAGACCTCCTTAAGAAGAACCGTGTTCTAGTGTATTTCACAGTGGCTACCTTTCCCTTCTCCCTGCTGGGAGTGGGAGAGGATTTTCCTTTGATCTTCACCAGGAAAATCTGCAGGAGCTCCTGAAACTCAGGAAAGTGTGAGGGTTCCCCCAGGACTGGGTCCCTCTCAGAGTCATCCACTCAGAGCCTCCAGCGACTTATAGGTTGCAGCTCAGAGATTCCTCTCTCAGCACTGGTTCTCAGGGGCATTTCTGCTCCAGTAAGTTGTGGTTCTCTGTTATCCTCTCTCTGTCTCTGCAGTTCAGGGGCAGTGGTTTTACCTGCGACCTCAATTCTTGGCAGACACAGAAGAGCTGTTGATTTTCAGATTGTAAAGGTTTTCCTTGTAAGGACGGACAACTTCCAGGGTCCTCCTGTGCAGACCCTGGCAGAGTGAAAGGCGCCTTTGAGATGCCCGAACCGAGATCAGAATGCAGAGGAGGAGCCGCAGAGTTAGAGGTGGGCAGGGGCCACTTTCCCTGGCAGGAGAATGGCATATTCAAAGGCCCCGAGGCAGAATGCCAGTGTGGCTGAGCTGAGCATCCAGGCAGAAGGTGAGTGGAGGCGGGCTCAGAATGGAGGCAGGGGCTGGCAGGCAAACACTTGAGTCAAGCGAGCAGAACGGAAGAGGACTCCTTGCTGATGGCAATTGCCCATTCCCGTAAAGGAGCTTGTGCAAAGCATGGGTAAAATCTGATTTTGAGGAAGGGAAAGAACAGTCCCTGGCTCAGCCTCAGTGGGGAGGACAATCGGGACTGAATTCCGGGGGGATGGGGTGGGGAGGGGTCACTCCCCCTCCCGCCTCTTCCCACAGAGGAGCCCGCTGTGGCCCAGGAGGTTGGTCAGATGACTCCACAGGGCTGGGATCCTCCAAGCAATGGCATCATGGCCCTCAGAATAATCCCCCCTGTTGTGTGGTTGAGGGGGGTGGAGAAAGATGATGAGGCTGCATGGGATCCATGGGCCCTGCCCACAAACTCCCCCTGCCTGCATTTTACCTCTCAGAGCACCCTAGACAGAGACCTTTGGTTCCCAGAGCTCTTGGAATCTGTTGAAATTGTCTTTATGGTGATTTGACTGTCTTGCTGGCAGAGCATGTTTTCCTGACCTCGAGGAGGTACTCCAGAGAAAGTTAAATGCATTTCAAAATCTGGATTTATATAAAAAAGTAGGCAAGCAATTGCCAGGTAAATTCCATCCCCATGAAGATCAAATGCAGATTTTTTTTTTTCAGGCGAGAAAACTGTTTTAGTCCCAAAGAGTGGTTTTCTTTTTCTTTCTGAATCATTTGAATAATGGCCTGGGTGATGCATCTCACATCTCCTATTTGTCTCCTGCAGACTGATTTAGCCTTAAATGTGCTGAGTGACAAGTCTTCCATCATCCACCTATAGAAATCATTGCGTGGTCTAATTTTAGTTCTTACAGTCGTGAATTTGCCCAAGCATGCCTTTTCTCATTTTAATTCCATTATTTCTTGATCCCATTAATCCCCTCTGTTATGTAAAACCTTTTCTCCAGTATCTTAGGAAATTGTGACTTTCTCTCTTAAGGTCCTGGTGCTAGATATTTTATTTCTCAGGATCCACCCTCCCAATCTGGGGTCGCAAGAATATTGGTATTTGCTCCCCACCTTCTTCCCACCATGGTTGCTCAGACGGTAAAGAATCTGCCTGCCAGGTGGGAGACCCAAGTTCCATCAGGAAGATCCCCTGGAGAAGGGAATGGCAACCCACTCCAGTGTTCTTGCCTAGAGAATCCCCTGGACAGAGGAACCTGGAGGGCTACAGTCTACAGGGTCACAAAGAGTCAGAACTAAGTGACTAACACACTTTCTTCCCACCATAGGCCTGTGGGTTTGGTAGGGAAGCATGCCACAAAGAACACTGGGCTGCCACCTGGGAGACAGCTGTCCAAGTGTGTGTCTAAAATCTGAAAGCTCAAGAGGGGAAAATTCTTCCTGGTCTTTTCCAGGTTCTGGTGGCCCCAGGCGCTTCTTGGCTTGTGACTTCATCACCCCACCCCTCCTCCATCTTTCCATGGTGCTCTCCTCTGTATCTGCATCTCCCCATCTGTTTCTCATATTATCGTCCAGTCCCTCAGTCGTGTCCGACTCTTTGCGACCCCATGGACTGCAGCACGCCAGGCTCCCCTATCCTTTACCATATTCCAGGGTTTGCTCAAACTCATGTGCATTGAGTCAATGATGCCATCCAACCATCTCGTCCTCTGTTATCCCCTTCTCCTGCCTTCGATCTTTCCCACCATCAGGGTCTTTTCTAAGGAGTCAGTTCTTCGCATCAAGTGGCCAAAGTATTGCACTTCAGCTTCAGCATCTGTCCTTGAATATTCATTGGGTTGATTTCCTTTAGGATTGACTGGTTTGATCTCCCTGCTGTTCAAGGGACTTTCAAGAGTCTTCTCCAACACCGCAGTTCTGAAGCATCAGTTCTTCGGCCCTCAGCCTTCTATGTATTGTAAGGACTTGTTATTGTATGTAGGAGCCCTCCGGGTAATCCAGGAAGATTTTCTCCTGGGATCCTAACTTAATTATATTTATAAAGACTCCTTTTCGAAATAAGGTCACCTTCCCAGTTTCTGGGGGTTAGCACACATACATATATTTTGGGGGGCCACCATCCAATCTACTGCAGTGGTCATCTCTCTCTCTTTTTCTCATTCACTCAAGTTGCTGCCTTGGCCTGAAATCGACACCATTGGAAACACAACTGAGATTTAAGCACTGTATCTCTTGTTGTTGTTGTTTAGTCTCTAAGTTGTGTCCAACTCTTTTGCAACCCCGTGGACTGTAGCCCACCAGGCTCCTCTGTCCATGGGATTCTCCAGGCAAGAACACTGCAGTGGGTTGCCATTTACTTCTTCAGGGGATCTTCCTGACCCAGGGATTGGACCCAGGTGTCCTGTAATGACAGGTGGATTCTTTACCACTGAGCCACCTGGGAAGCCCACGAGGGCTCCTAATGAAAACTCTCTCTGCAAGAGGCCACCTGAACTTTTAGTGCCCACTGTCAGAGGATGGAGAGCAGGATCCTTGGGGAAGGGGACTGATGAGGCCAATTTTAGTAAAGCAGTAAGAGGCAGGAATGGTCTGACACGTGGAGCACCGCAGGGTGAAGGACATTTAGCTGAAGACCGTGGGTCTCCTGCAGACGGACTCATGGAAGGGTACCTGAGTGAGGAGTCAGCGTCTGGCCTCTCCTCATGTTGCATCTTGTGCAGGGCTCACCTTCCTGGACACCCTGGGGAAACTGAGCACCTTCCTGCTCTCAGCTGTTTGTTTCTGGATCATCCTAGAGCGAGTGTGGAGTCCGCAGTGGAACGGAGTTAGGCTTTTAAGAGTGAACGGATGTCGATAGCCACCTATCCCATCCGGAAATACAGGTCCACATGGGTCTTATGCCTGGAGAGTGGAAGAATCTATAGAACCCCCAGCCAGCCACCACCCCCCGAGGTGAGTATTTCTCTTCCCGCATTTTAGGAGTGTTTCCTACATACAGATCTTTCTGTTAGAACTGAAGTTTATTTAGGTAACCAGATGACATGACAAAACCCCAAATTTGTAGAGATCCCAGTGGTGTATATTGCTTGTTCCCCAGGGGGGTATGACTTTGACCCATTCTGTAATGAATAAATGAATGAACAGATAAATAAATAATTTACATCAACCTTTCCTATAAGGATTTTTTGTTTGCCCAAGGTAAGAATCAAGGTTAGCAAACACAGCCCTGGGTAATAGAAGTCTCATTTTTAAGCCTCGTCTGATTTCTGTCCTGGGAACCTCAGGTCTACTAGAGGAACTCTCTCTGCTGTTTGCTCCAAGGGCCTGTGCACAGCAGGGCAAGTGCCTTGTGTTCTGGAGACAGACTGAGTTCACATTCTGGTTACTTGATTTAACGCACTAGGGGGTCGGGGGCTAATTACTTACCTTTTCTAGGACTCAGTTCTCTCATCTGTAAAGGATGGTAAGGGCCAGTGATAACTGCTATCGCTTAAGGATTGAACAGAGCACACTGAAAGAGCCTGAGTTTTCAGGAAGTTCATTGCTGTGACTTCTCTCAGGGGCAATGCCATCCACCAGGGAGCTGGTGCAGATCAGATGGGTTGGAAAGGCAAGGAGGTATTTGGTCAACGCACTGCCATTGGGCTGGGGTCAGGTAAGGAGGTGACAGGTCCTTACTGAGGATTCAGTTCTCTCCCCTTGAGCATTTACCGCCTGTATCCCTCCAGGCTCTGAATCTCACTTGCTGTGATCAGCTCTCCCTGGAAACCAGCTTTCTGTGCACAGGCATTACAATGAAATTCGTCATTAGATTTGCTCCCGGCTGCCCAAGCACACGGTGTGGTTCATTGGTAATGATGTGTGTTGTTTGGAGTGTGAGGCATTAAGAAATTGAAATGCCATAAACTTTACAGACGTGAAGGTGAGATTATCCATGACTGTAATGGTTTCCAAATGCAGACTGAATGTCTTTCTTTTGATGCCAAATGGTGGCAAGAAATGAACACGGATCTTTGATCCTTTGCCAGTGTCTAGAGAGATGATGAGGTCTCTGGGATGGGAGAATAGACCCTCATCAAGACTTCTGGCTTGAGGAAGCTGTTTAATCTCCATTCTCAGTGGCTGTGGCTTTGAGGCAGCTGTGACTGAAGGGTCCCAAGTGCTATTGAAAACAGCTCATCAGTTCAGAACAAAGCTGATTATGTAAATTGTGCATTAAGATGCAGCTCCAATTTAATTTTACTCTGTAAATAAATATCCCATTAACATCCATCTGTTGAAAGTCAGGTAAGACCGTTCTCTAAGACTGTATAGCTAGGACCTCAGTGAGTGCTCCATAAATACTGACAGGGGAGGGATTAGGATGTCCAGATCCACTCTGTAGAACTTTATTATCATTATTTTTCTTTAAATGGCACGTCAGCTCTAAAATCAATTTAGAACAAGTAGAAGCTCTGACTGGTTGAGAGAGAGAGACACTGCATCTATTTCTGGTCCTGCTCTTTCGAGGGTACACGAACGCTTTCTCTGATTGCTGTCACAGAGATCAATAATAATTATGGCTCACCAATTCTCTCCCAAAATAAAAACATTTCAGCTGATGAGAAGTGAGCACTAAATTAGCTCCAGCTCTTTCTGCTGCAGGGCAGTTTTCCAAGCCAGAAATGCCATTTGTGAGAGTTGTATTTATGGAATGGGTCCCGCTTCCCGCTCAGAGTGGGCGGGGGAGGGGCGGGTGGCAGAAAACCCCATCCGACCTCTGGGACCAAACCAGAATTGGTGGTGGGATAGCAGGAGTGAGACAGCCTGCCTCCAGAGGGCCGCCCCCTCTCAGCCCCATCACTGCCCTTGGCCCTGGAGCTCCAGGAAAAGCTTTGCTACTTCCATGGTGGCCTCTTAGTACCAGGGACTCCCAACAATTCTTGGTCATTATCTGCTAAGATTTTGGTGGGAATGAATTGCTGCCGTAAGGATCAGTAAGCACCTGTCGTGTTTCTGGATGCTGCTGCTGGTGGTGGTGGTGATGTCTCTGGGAAGAGATAGGGATCAGGACGAGCATAGGGCTAGGAAATCATGCGGGGATGACCCACTGTGGGCCACACACTCTAACCCCAGGCACTGATTTCCAAACTGTTGGTCGCTTTTACAGGAGAAGTGAGCATTACAGCTGCCTGGGGCATCTTGGAGGGTGTGAAGCAGAGGCCCTTCAACCAAGGCTGCTAGGTCCAAGTCCACCAGCATAGATAGTGCTTTTGTGTGTATTACAAAAAAGACCCCTCTGAAGAGAAAAATTTCAGAAGGGTTCCCAGCTGATGAAGCCCTGAATCAAGGCCTGTGGACTTAGGAGAAGGAGGTACCCACCTCTCTGAAATGTGACCCTTCTTCTGCAAGTGTGAGGAGTGGGCATCCGTTCCACATTTTATACCACAGGGATGAAACTGAAGCTAGTTCCTACCCTTTTCTTCTTCCCATCTTGAAGGTAGATGTGATGCTGGAGCTAAAACAGCCATCTACAACCATGAGGCAGTGTGCCAACTTGCTTTGGAAGGTGAAAGGAAAGATGAGTGGAGTCAGGGTCCTTAATGCCATTGTTGAATCACTATATAGCCCTGGACTCACTATCCCTGAGCCTCTTTTCATGTGAAAAAGAACTTTCCTATTTTGAACCACTGTTAATTAAATGTTCTGTTGTAGCTGAAACACCTGGCATGGAAGCAGGGAATGAGGGCAGTAGCAGGTAGGTGAATGGTAAAGGAACCTGGACTTCCGACTCTTGGCAAGTTTGTCTTTGTAAACTTCACTCACACCCCCTGTACAACAGGACTTTGTGATCCCTCTTCCACAGTGTTCACTGAAGACCAGAAGTTCACCCTGAGGTGGCATGGCGCCCTCCTCAGAATTCCCTCCAGTTGTTCATCTCAGGATCATTCTTCCCTGTGCTATCACTGTGGGCCCTGATTGAATTAAGGATACAGGTTGAATGTGGCTGCCTGGTGATGGTCTGCCCTAGAAGTAAAGTATCAGGGCTGGTTCCATGGGCAGGGATGAGCCAGAAACATGCCAGCACAGGTGGATGCTACTCAGATAAGTCAACAACCCAAATGTTAACAATCCCTGCAAGAAAGTGAAAGGGAAGGTTGCTCAGCTGAGTCTCACTCTTTGCGACTCCATGGACTGCGCATTCCATGATATTCGCCAGGCCAGATTACTGGAGTGGGTAGCCTTTCCCTTCTCCAGGGGATCTTCCCAACCCAGGGATTAAACCCAGGTCTCCTGCATTGCAGGTGGATTCTTTACCAGCTGAGCCACAAGGAAAGCCCAAGAGTACTGGAGTGGGTAGCCTATCCCTTCTCCAGGGGATCTTCCTGACCCAGGAATCAACTGGGGTCTCCTGCATTGCGGATTCTTTACCAACTGAGCTATCAGGGAAGCCCATATAAGATCCATGCAGCTCGTCTGACACCGGTGGGTCTTAAGTGTCACTGGGCAAAATGAGTGTTTCATGTTCTAACTCCTCTTCTGTAGAAAATAAACGTGTGTCTGTGTGTGTGCGTGCATGCGTGCGTGCGTGCCCGTGTTTTTACACATGTGCAAAGATGAGTACAGACAAGACATGGCGTGAGAAACAGCTCCCCTGTGTCCCCTTCCTACGGCTTGTCCTAACCCCACCTCCACCCCGACTGACTCCCAGCGTCTTCATCCTTCTTGCATCGGTCAGGATAGACTGGGTCATGCCGCAGTACTGAGCAAAGCCAATCTTAGTTGCTCAGATTAAAAAAAAGGTTTATTTCTTGCTTATGTTGTATGTGCTTTGAGGGTAGCTGGAGGGCTCTCTAGCCATCATTGTCATCCCCACCTCAGGACCCTGGTCATCAGGAGTAACCTTATCTGGCAACGTCCCAGTCATTGTAGAAGAGGAGAGAAAAACCCCAAGGCAGTGCTGTCCAATAGAAATATAATTTGAGCTGCATATATAATTTTTTTAGGAGCCACGTTAAAAAGGTAAAATGAAGATGATTCAGATGAAATTAATTTTGATAATGTCTTTTATTTAGCCCCATGTTATAATTTCCCCATGAGTATTTTATGCTTACAGCACATCTCAGTTTGGACCAGCCATATTTCCAGTGCTCAGTAACCACACTTGGCTGGTGGCTGCCATACTGGGCAATGCAGCTTCAGGGTTTCACTCTAGTGATTACACTCTTGGTCTAGAAGTGACCAACGCACATTCTTCTGCTTCCAACCCATTGGGTGAAACTTGTCACGTGGCTCCATGTGACAAGCCTTCCCTACCCCTTAAAACAACGGAGTGGGAATATTTGACATATAGCAGTTACAACCAGCAAGCCTGCCTCGGCCACCACCATCCTTCATTGGGCCATCCCACTGGGTGGTGCCTGCTCTGGTATGAATGTCTTCTGGGCCAGCAGTCTGTTTTGGCTTGACTCCATTTCTTGCTTGGCCAAGGAATGGAAGGCAGATATGCCAAATCTTGCAGATGACACAGAAGATATCACCAGGATCACATTTTTTTTTTTTAATGTAAGAAATTCTTGAAAGCTTAGAACCCAGTGAAATCATCCCAACTAACCAACCTTAACCTGATTACTAAAAATGGAGGTAACTGGGTGCGCCAGAGGCCAGAGTTTCATGAAGCAAGGGAAGGTATTCATGGACCAAAAGGATCTTTTCATCCTTTAAGTTTGCCAGTACTTTAACTTCCTTTTTGGCTACATTGTTGCTGGTGCCCACAAGCATCCCACCCCCAGCACAATGAGGAGGCAGGAGCAGGTCGACTGCTTACTATATTCTACATAATATGGGGTGATGTATGGGTACCAATTTTTTTTTTTATACTAGAAGCTCTTAGAGGTCTGGACCATGACTTATTATGGAATCTCTAGTACCGCATGGTACATTATAGATGCTCAATACATATCCGAATGAATGAATTTTATGTTAACTTTCACAAAACCATTTTCTGAGATGTTTATATTTTTAATGGCACCATTAAATGAATGGGAGTGAATTAAGTGAACGGGAGTCAGAATTGGCCCGCCTGTCAGCCGTGCAGGTGTTATTGAAGAACATGCAGGTAGTCACTGGCATGGCCTCTCCTTGAGAGTCTTTCAAGTAGGCAGATGAACATGTAAAATGTCTGTAATATGTAGATGAATGTTGCTTTATTAAAAAAAGTGTTTATTTTTAAATCGGAGCATAATTGCTTTGCAGTGCTGTGTTTCTGCTGTACACCAGTGGGAATCAGCTCTACATATGCGTGCACTCCCTCCCTCCTAAGCCTCCCTCCGCCCTCATCCCATCCTTCTAGGTCATCACCGATCACCGAGCTGAGCGCCCTGCGCCGTTCAGCAGCTTCCCGCCGCCTGTCTGTCTTACACACGGTCATGTATTTATGTCAGTTCCACTCTCTCGGTTTGTCCCACCCTCTTCTTCCCTGCCTGTGCCCACAAGTCTGTTCTCTACATCTGTGTTTGTATCCCTGCTCTGTGAATAGGTTCATCAGTACCTGTTTATATAGATGCCATATGTATACATGCATTAATAAGATGTACATTACTTGAATTGTAGATTTTCACTACTATTCAGGTATGGTGAGGCCAGCAGCTCGGGGGACAGTTACTATTGAAAAGATAGCTGGTTACTCACAGTTCCCAGGAGGAGGGGGTCCTGCCATGCTATGTAGGGCGAGGGGGAAACAGCAGAGGGCGTGAGGGGGTATGTGGGCAAGAGCCCTTACTGGGGTTTTTGCTGGAAATGCTGGCGGAGTAAGCAGGTTAGCATTGGCTAGTTCAGATGATTTCGCCGAGTCTGGCAGGCAAGTACTGTCTTTATTTGTCTGGTCCCTGATCCCGGGGGGTAAGGCTCAGTGTGTGACAGCCCAGGAGAGATGGTGGGAGTGTGGGCTCTGGATTGGTTAGCTTACTATTGTGTGTGTGTTAGTTGCTCAGGCATGTCCGACTCTTTGTGACCCCATGGACTGCAGCCCTCCAGGCTCCTCTGTCCATGGGATTCTGCAGGCAAGAATACTGGAGTGGGTTGCCATGCCCTCCTCCAGAGGATCTTCCCAACCTAGGGATTGAACCTGGGGCTCCTGCACTGAAGGCAAATTCTTCCCCACTGTTACTATTTTCACATTTATATTAAAATAGTTATTTGGCTGCACTGGGTCTTAGTTGTGACTTGCGACATCTTCAATCTTTGTCACAGCCTGCAGGATCTTTAGTTGTGGCTAACTTTTATTTATAGTTGTGGCATGTAGGATCTAGTTCCTTGACCAGGGATTGAACTCAGGCCCCATGTATTGGGGAACATGGAATCTTAGCCACTGGACCAGCAGGGAAGTCCCTGGATTGGTTGGTTTGTATATAAAAGGCACACTTGCAAGCAAGTGTTTTTATTATCTCTAGGAACTGACTAGCCCTGGGAAGGGGGGTCACTTTAGGGTAAGCAAGACCTCAGATGTCAAAGCATCAGCAATAAAGAAAATAAAAAGACATGATGAATACATACATAAATGACTTGGTGGAGTTGAAAAGTGCCATTTAGTCTCTCAGGGTCTCATAGAAAACTGGAGCTTATATACCCTTTCCTTGTAAATTTTCAAAAGTGCATTTTATCACTCATCTGGGGGATTGAAGAGTGAGAACGCAAGTCTGGAGGTGAGAGACCTGAGCTGTATTTGTGCATCTGAGTCACTAAAGTGAATTCCCTGGCATTCCCAGGAGGATATTGGGAAGAAGTTTCTGAATCTTTGGATTAAAAGCAACAGAGTTGTGTTCCCCTGAGGAGGAGAAATGTTATTGACTGTACGTGGGTGTGCGCTAAGTCTCTGCAATCGTGTCCGGCTCTTTGCGATCCTCTGGATTGCAGCCCACCAGGCTCCTCTGTCTATGAGATTCTCCAAACCAGAGTACTGGAGTGGATGGCCATGCCCTCCTCCAGGGGATCTTCCTGACCCAGGGATTGAACCCACGTCTCTTACATCACCTGCGTTGGCAAGCAGGTTCCTTACCACTAGCGCCACCTGGAAAGCCCCACTGGGTGTACCTTTCACCTCAATCCCTCTGACTTAAAATAAGTAAGCAGAGTCCTCCAGACTTCCCAGGCGCAAAATAAAGGTTGGTGTATTTTCTTCCTTTTTCAGTGTAACCTGTAGAGCAGACTCACGTTTGGGCAAGAGACTTAGACTGGAGGAGTTGAGTGGAACCCGAGGGTGCAGGCATGGTTGCCTGCCAGAGCTTCCTGGCACAGTTCTGGCTGCCAGGCCTCCACGTGCTCAGAGCTGAGCTGTGGGTCCTTAGCCCCTCTGAGGGCAGCTGGAGGGCCAGCGAGAGAAGCTCAGTGTTCCCCCAGCGCTTATGTTGGTGAGCACACCAAGCTCTGGGAGTTCCTCCCAGCATGTTAGATGCTTTGGTGTTTGGTGACAGCTACTTGGAAAGTCAAGTGGGACTGAGCATTGCCTGAAAAATGTCAGTGCGCCATTTGCTTCTCTCTTGAGTTTCCTTCCCTACAACTCTCAAACCCATTATCATTCAGCAAAATGGAGCCCCGAGTCCAATTAGAAGTTAAACATGCAGCCTCCGTCTCAAAGGGTCTGAACGTTTCAGTCTGTCCCAATATTCATGGGGGCCTGTGAGTGCTAGGCAGCAAGGAGAACTCTTCAAACGATGGTCACTGGAGCCAAAAAGAATAGCCACTTGTGGCCAACAGCCCAATAGTGAACACTGACGTTGTGACTCGTGGAAACCCCCAGGCTGGTGCCTGTGTCTTGTTGATGGTTGCACAGTGCTTACAGGGAGGCCTGCCCAGGCCTTGCTGCCTAAAGGATTATAGCAGAATGGCTAGCAAATTCTTAGGGACTGAAAAAAAATATGTTTAAAATCTGTGTTTTCACTTAAAAACGTGTTTCACAGTCAGGAAAAACCTTTATATGCTTCTTCAGATTCATCTCTCTAATAAAATATTCACTAATGGCAGGGAAAAATGGACTAATGATAATATTAACAACAAGTTGATAATATGTATATTACCTATCTGTATAATACACATATATTATCGATAGATAGATATGGTACTTACTGTGTGCCAGTTATTCTTCCAAACCCTTCACTTATACCGATTCACGAATTCCTTGCACCAGTCCTATTAGTAGATAGTAGTATGATTTTCTCTTTGTGGATGAAAACAACTAAGATTACGCAATTTGCCCACAGCCAGTAAATGAGGTGGGTTTGGGCTTTGAAGCCAAGCCGTTGAGCCTGAGTGCACTTTTGTAGTCCTGACCCTGTGTTAAAGTGGGGGGCAGAGAGGGAAGGGCAGCTCCCCCTCTGCCCCACCAGTCACTTCATTTTCAGTCTGTATTGATGTTTATTGAGTATCTCTGCAGAGAGCTGTTGTATATATCACGTATTGAAAGTCATGCCTTCTAGAACCATGAGAGGGTTTGTAAACTCAAATAGGCTTCAGCAAGGCTTTAAGATCATCACATTGCAGCATTCCAGGAATAGAGGTTTATCTGGGGACAGCAAAAGTCTTCATTCGGTTCAGTCGCTCAGTCGTGTCCGACTCTCTGCGACCCCATGAATCGCAGCACGCCAGGCCTCCCTGTCCATCACCAACTCCCGGAGTTCACTCAGACTCGCATCCATCGAATCAGTGATGCCATCCAGCCATCTCATCCTCTGTCGTCCCCTTCTCCTCCTGCCCTTGAAGAAGGAATTCATAGGGCCTGGACTCCATCTTAGGCCTGTTCATGCTGAACATGCTCGGCCACCTTTCCAATGGACTCTGACTCTGTGTCAGTGCCTGTGAAAGCAACAACAGAAGGATAAGACCCCTTCCAGACAGGGGAACCTTGAAGATCGTATCTAGGTTACTCATCGCCTAAGAGAAAACATACACTATCACCCCTTCCTCCAGACAGGCCATACATTTTGCTGAATCTATCGGAGTGTAACCTCGGGTTTATTGATTATTGGCTAATTGTTTGACTGGTTGAGCACATGAGCACATAACACTTGAATGATGGGGTTACTGGGATTGTATTTTCCTTGCTTTATGTAAGTCTCAAGGAATTTGGAGTGATGGGTTCAGACACGTACACATGGGGTATAAAAGATTTTCGCAAATGCTGGTCGGGGTCCTTGGCTAAGAGGAGACTCTGCCTTGGGCCCGCCGGTGTAATAAACTGCACTCCACTATCTGCATTGTCCTTCTGAGTGAGCTTGTTTCCCGGAACACGTGGCTACAACACCCCCAGTCCCTCCCAGCATCAGAGCCTTTTCCAATGAGTCAACTCTTCGCATGAGGTGGCCGAAGTACTGGAGTTTCAGCTTCAGCATCATTCCTTCCGAGGAAATCCCAGGGTTGATCTCCTTCAGAATGGACTGGTTGGATCTCCTTGCAGTCCAAGGGACTCTCAAGAGTCTTCTCCAACACCACAGTTCAGACGCATCAATTCTTTGGTGCTCAGCCTTCTTCACAGTCCAACTCTCACAATCATACATGACCACTGGAAAAACCATAGCCTTGACTAGATGGACCTTTGTTGGCAAAATAACGTCTCTCTGCTTTTCAATATGCTATCTAGGTTGGTCATAACTTTTCTTGCAAGGAGTAAGCATCTTTTAATTTCATGGCTGCAGTCAGCATCTGCAGTGATTTTGGAGCCCAAACAAATAAAGTCTGATACTGTTTCCACTGTTTCCCCATCTATTTCCCATGAAGTGATGAGACCAGATGCCATGATCTTCGTTTTCTGAATGTTGAGTTTTAAGCCAACTTTTTCACTCTCCACTTTCACTTTCATCAAGAGGCTTTTTAGTTCCTCTTTGCTTTCTGCCATAGAGTGGTGTCATCTGCATATCTGAGGTTATTGATATTTCTCCTGGCAATCTTGATTCCAGTTTGTGCTTCTTCCAGCCCAGCATTTCTCATGATGTACTCTGCACAGAAGTTAAATAAGCAGGGTGACAAAATACAGCCTTGGCGTACTCCTTTCCCTATTTGGAACCAGTCTGTTGTTGCATGTCCAGTTCTAACTGTTGCTTCCTGACCTGCATATAGGTTTCTCAAGAGGCAGGTCAGGTGGCCTGGGATTCCCATCTCTTTCAGAATTTTCCACAGTGTACTGTGATCCATATAGTCAAAGGCTTTGGTATAGTCGATAAAGCAGAAATAGATGTTTTTCTGGAACTCTCTTACTTTTTCTATGATCCAGCAGATGTTGGCAATTTGATCTCTGATTCCTCTGCCTTTTCTAAAACCAGCTTGAACATCTGGAAGTTCACAGTTCACGTATTGCTAAAGCTTGGCTTGGAGAATTTTGAGCATTACTTTACTAGTGTGTGAGATGAGTGCAATTGTGCGGTAGTTTGTGCATTCTTTGGCATTGCCTTTCTTTGGGATTAGAAAGAAAACTGACCTTTTCCAGTCCTGTGGCCACTGCTGAGTTTTCCAAATTTGCTGGCATATTGAGTGCAGCACTTTCACAGCATCATCTTTCAGGATTTGAAATAGCTCAACTGGAATTCCATCACCTCCACTAGCTTTGTTCGTAGTGATGCTTTCTAAGGCCCACTTGACTTCACATTCCAGAATGTCTGGCTCTAGGTGAGTGATCACACCATTGTGATTATCTTGGTTGTGAAGATCTTTTTTGTACAATTCTTCTGTGTATTCTTGCCACCTCTTCTTAATATCTTCTGCTTCTGTTAGGTCCATACTATTTCTGTCCTTTATTGAGCCCATCTTTGCATGAAATGATCCCTTGGTATCTCTAATTGTCTTGAAGAGATCTCTAGTCTTGCCCATTCTGTTGTTCTCCTCTATTTCTTTGCACTGATCGCTGAAGAAGGCTTTCTTATCTCTTCTTGCTATTCTTTGGAACTCTGCATTCAGATGCTTATATCTTTCCTTTTCTCCTTTGCTTTTTGCTTTTCTTCTTTTCACAGCTATTTGTAAGGCCTCCCCAGACAGCCATTTTGCTTTTTTGCATTTCTTTTTCATGGGGATGGTATTGATCCCTGTCTCCTGTACAATGTTACAAACCTCAGCCCATAGTTCATCAGGCACTCTATCTATCAGATCTAGGCCCTTAAATCTATTTCTCACGTCCACTGTATAATCATAAGGGATTTGATTTAAGTCATACCTGAATGGTCTAGTGGTTTTCCCTACTTTCTTCAATTTGAGTCTGAATTTGGCAATAAGGAGTTTATGATCTAAGCCACAGTCAGCTCCCGGTCTTGTTTTTGTTGACTGTATAGAGCTTTTCCATCTTTGGCTGCAAAGAATATAATCAATCTGATTTTGGTGTTGACCATCTCGTGATGTCCATGTGTAGAGTCTTCTCTTGTTTTGTTGGAAGAGGGTGTTTGCTATGACCAGTGCATTTTCTTGGCAAAACTCTATTAGTCTTTGCCCTGCTTCATTCCGCATTCCAAGGCCAAATTTGCCTGTTACTCCAGGTGTTTCTTGACTTCCTACTTTTGCATTCCAGTCCCCTATAATGAAAAGCATATCTTTTTTGGGTGTTAGTTCTAAAAGATCTTGTAGGTCTTCATAGAACCGTTCAACTTCAGCTTCTTCAGCATTGCTGGTTGGGGCATAGACTTGGATTACTGTGATATTGAATGGTTTGCCTTGGAAATGAACAGAGATCATTTTGTTGTTTTTGAGAATGCATCCAAGTACTGCATTTCAGACTCTTTTGTTGACCATGATGGCTACTCCATTTCTTCTAAGGGATTCCTGCCTGCAGTAGTAGATATAATGGTCATCTGAATTAAATTCACCCATTCCAGTCCATTTTAGTTCGCCGATTCCTAGAATGTCGATGTTCACTCTTGCCACCTCCTGTCTGACCACTTCCAATTTGCCTTGATTCATGGACCTGACATTCCAGGTTCGTATGCAATATTGCTCTTTACAGCATCAGACCTTGCTTCTATCCCCAGTCACATCCACAACTGGGTGTTGTTTTTGCTTTGGCTCCATCCCTTCATTCTTTCTGGAGTTATTTCTCCACTGATCTCCAGTAGCATATTGGGCACCTACTGACCTGGGGAGTTCCTCTTTCAGTATCCTATCATTTTGCCTTTTCATACTGTTCATGGGGTTCTCAAAGCAAGAATGCTGAAGTGGTTTGCCATTCTCTTCTCCAGTGGGCCACATTCTGTCAGACCTCTCCACCATGACCTGCCCTTCCTGGGTTTCATTGACTTAGACAAGGCCATGATCCTAGTGTGACCAGATTGACTAGTTTTCTGTGAGTATGGTTTCAGTGTGTCTGCCCTCTGGTGTCGTCTTGCAACACCTACCATCTTACCTGGGTTTCTCTTACCTTGGACGTGGGGTATCTCGTCATGGCTGCTCCAGCAAAGTACAGCTGCTGCTCCTTACTTTGGACAAGGGGTATCTCCTTACTGCCACCCCTCCTGACCTCGAACGTGGAATAGGTCCTCTAGGCCCTCCTGTGCCCCCGCAGCCACTGCTCCCCCAAAGTCTTAGGGGTCCATAATTCCTTAAAGGTGATGCCAGCAAAGCTTTCCTACCAACTCAAAGTTCCCAGTTCCCTTGCTTGTTCCTGACTCAAAAGCTCGGTTGCTGAGTTAATCAGAATAAGCTAGAGTATGCTGAGGTAACAAAGCTTCCAAATCTCAGTGGCTTTAACCAATAAAGATTTATTTTTCATGCATGACCTATGGGCATGGGCATGTAGTTAGATACTCGAATGAAACATGCCTAACACAGGTTGCCAAGGGGTCTCTGTAGCTATTCAGGAATTCTGGATGTCAAGAGCAGTTGAAATTGACAGTTGCCACACCGGCGGAATGCTTTCCTGGTGATTCAGGCAGTAAAGAATCTGCCTGCAGTGCAGGAGACCTGGGTTCAGTCCCCGGGAGAAGGAAATGGCAACCACTCCAATATTCTTGCCTGGAGAATCCCATGGACAGAGGAGCCTGGCAGGCTACAGTCCGTGAGGTTGCAGATACGATTGAGTGACTAACAGTTTCACTTTCACTTTTTCCACACCCGAGGAAAAGAATGCCCTGGAAGTTCTTGCACCTGCAATTACGGTTTCTGCCTGGAAGAAGCATATTCATGGGCTGGAACTGGTCTCATGGCCCCACCAACCACAGGAGACCAGACAGTGCAATTCCTGTATGTGCTGAAGGGGGCTGCAGAGAGCAAGCTATCGCCGGCAAGCAGCATTAATGACCTCCGTGAGGCTTGGTCTGAACCACTGTGAGAAAGAGGATTTCAGAAAGTGACCCGTACACTAATCAGAATCTGCCTAGATCTTGGTAGCGCAGTGAACAGGGATCAGTGCCAAGCTTTATTGAGTCTGACTTAAATACGTTAGATTAGAAAGCACTCAATTTAGCCAGTTGTTTTCTTGACGTCCGTGACTGTTTCATCCATTTTTCTCTGCTTCCTTCCCTACCTCCTCCCCCATCCACCTCCCAGGTTCCAAGATTATACCAGTGATGCTGCTCAGTTGACCCAAGGCAAGGCTTCAAGGCAGATTTAATTCATAGTGATTTAAAGGGTTGCATGAAACCATGATTGCAAAGGGTGACAAATAAGAATGTATTTGTAAATATTGTCTGTACCCTCCATTGATTAAGTGCTCACCAGAGGCAGCTCTGTGGGACTCCCTCCCTTCCCCTCATGAGATAGAGTCCTTTAATTTCTTCTGCACTATTTTTGGTGTGTGTAAGATAAGCGCTCTTCAGCACACAGAAACTCGCCATCACATTGGATTCTGGATTGACCTGGAGCAGAGGAAGTGAGAGACCTGTCACTGCTTCTCAGTTTGACTGATTGTGGGAGAAATACTGGTCGCAAGGTGGTTGATCTGGGTGTGTTCTCCACAAGGAAAAAGAGGAGAGACGGAATGGATTTTGGAGTCACACAAACCTCGGTTCAGATTTTAGTGGTTTCACTTACTAGTCTGTGATTTTGGGCAGATTTGTTTTTTCACCCTTAAAAAAACTCAGTGTCAACCAATCTCTAGTGTAAGGCCGGACCCCCAAGCCATGATGGGCCGCCCCCTCCCTCCCCCGACGGTGGGGGAAGTCCCTAACGGAAGGCGCCTCCCAGATCCCCGGGACCAATGAAAGCACACTTCGCCGCCAGCTAAAGCCTCCCCACCCCAGCCACATGGAAGGACGTATCAGCCCGCGACGCCTCGGCCTGGCGACCTATCCAAACCCCCGTCCATCTAGCCTGACCTTCCCTTACGTATGAAAGCTACCCCCAACCTGCCTCGTTCGGGTCCGGGAACCCCGCCCGGGAGCGCTTCCCCATTAAAGCTTGTAAGATACTCTTTTCGGTGTCCTGGTTCTCTTTACCTAACAAGGAGGGAGGCAGGAGGCTGCTATGACCTTGTCTCTGATTCTGACATGTTAGGGGCTCTAGGGTTGCGGCTCAGACGGTAAAGGATCCGCCTGCAATGTGGGAGACCTGGGTTCGCCCCCTGGATCAGGAAGATCCCCTGGAGAGAGAAATGGCAACCCACTCCAGTACTCTTGGCTGGAGAACTCCATGAAGAGAGGAGCCTGAAGGTCTACAGTCCATGGGGTGGCGAAGAGTCAGACACGACTAAAGCTACTTTCTCTTTCAGGGATTATAGGATTGTTACAACCATAGGGTTCTGCTTAGGTCCAATACATTGAGCCCAGGAGACATAGGTTTACATGACATTGTCACCCCTATCCCTTCAAAGAACTGTAGTTAACATATTTCAACATATGGTTTGTATTTAGGAGGTCAGAAAAAATAGAGCTCTCTAGTAAAAAGATCTTTCTAGGAGAGAGATGTGAAAGTAGTCTTGGGTGGGGTGGGGACAGATTTTGTCAGGTTATTAAGCATAAGCAGCCTGATTAAAAAACTTAGAGCATTTGAATGCATCAAAAGTAGAAAAGAAAAACGTAGTGGAAATGAAAGTCACTCAGTCATGTCCGAACCTGTGACCCCATGGGCTGTACTGTTCATGGAATTCTCCAGGCCAGGATACTGGAGTGGGTAGCTGTTCCCTTCTCCAGGGGATCTTCCCAACCCAGGGATTGAACCCAGGTCTCCTGCATTGCAGGCGGATTCTTTACCAGCTGAGCCACAAGGGCAGCCCATCTGGGAAAAAGTAGGAAAGTCCAACCAAATTGGCTGTTTTGGTGTGAGAGTTGGACTGTGAAGAGAGCTGAGCACCGAAGAACTGATGCTTTTGAACTGTGGTGTTAGAGAAGACTCCTGAGAGTCCCTTGGACTGCAAGGAGATCCAACCAGTCCATTCTGAAGGAGATCAGCCCTGGGTGTTCTTTGGAAGGAATGATGCTAAAGCTGAAACCCCAGTACTTTGGCCACCTCATGCGAAGAGTTGACTCATTGGAAAAGACTCTGATGCTGGGAGGGATTGAGGGCAGGAGGAGAAGGGGACAACAGAGGATGAGATGGCTGGATGGCATCACTGACTCGGTGGACGTGAGTCTGAGTGAACTCTGGGCATTCGTGATGGACAGGGAGGCCTAGCATGCTGCGATTCATGGGGTCGCAAAGAGTCGGACACGACTGAGCGACTGAACTGAAGTGAACTGAACTGATTCCTTCATTACTGATGCAGTGCTGCGTGAATATATTCTGTTGCATTTTCCAGAAAATGAATTTAAAACATGTTTGTTGTTTTCTGTTTCATTAGAGTGAAAAGTATAGCAATATGTGGTTGAAATAGAACTCATGAGTTCTGAGTAGATCAGAAATCACTAGTATCATAAAAGAATATCAATGCCCAGGCTTTCTCTTAAATTCTGTTGACTGCCCCATGTCTAATCCTGGGGACTTGGTGGCTTCCCTGTTCGTTCCCATCTGTGGCTACAGTGATGAGTTATTAGAGTCTGGAACACCCTGACTAAAAATAACTCAATGAATCAAACTCCCTGGAGATGTGGTCCAGGACTCTGAATTTTTATAAGTTCCCCAAACACTGATGTTTGAAAACCATTGACATGGAGTCCACATAAGAAATCATTCCTAAACCCCCATTTTCAGCAAGGAGAACCATGCCACCTTTGAAGGCTTATGAAAACCAGAGGTGGAGTGTTTTGGAGCGTGAGATGAACAGAAAGCTTCCTGAAGTTCCAGCTGGTACCCACTTCCTCCTTATTTATGCTCAGAACTCCAATAAGCATCCTGAATAACAAGCCATTTGTTAGGGATTTTCTACCTTCAAGTTACATTAGTTCATTGACTTTTTGAGTGACTTTTCCTAGATTTCTCCTTAAATTTTCATAGGCTTATGTCTTTACCCTGTAACTGTGGATGACTGACTCTCTTGGCTGTGCCTTGGCACATCTTGGTGTTTATTCCAGTGCCCAGCACAAAATCTGCGCTCTGCAGAGATCTATGAATTCCTTGATTGGGGTTCAACTCGGGTGTCAGGTCGGCTAAGGTGTTAAGGATGCCTTGAAGGAAATATCCACATCTGAGCCTCCTGCTCCACTCATCCTGTGCCTGAAGCAGAACTGCCGCGTGGCAGGCGGCCATGCTGATGCGTTGATGGATCAACCTTAGACCTGCTATCTTATTTTGATCAGTACCTTCATATCTTTAGGAAAAGCTGCTCCTGCTGGCAGCCACCTGTGAACATTCAGGCATTTAGAAATGGCTGCGTCCAAGGTGGTTCCTCTGAAAGTTAATGTTAACACCATCTGACTGCCTACCTGCCACCTCCTCTTGGATGTGCAGTGGGCATCTCTAACTCCACATGCCCCAAACAGAGCTCCTTATCTGCTCTCCATTCTCGTTCTCCCCGTCTTGGGTAATGAAAACCCCATGCTTCCAGAGGCTCCGGCCCCAAACTCAGGAGCCCTCTTCTATGCCACGCTCGTCTTGCGTCTCATCCCATCTGCAGTACATTCTGTTCATCCAACAAAATGCATCCAGGATCTGACCGCATCTCAGCACCTGCCCAGAAACCACTCTGGTCTTGGCCACTGTCTTGTCTCTGCAGGGGCCTCATGAACGGTTTCCTTGATTCCACCCTCACCCCCTCCAGCCCATTCTCTGTACTCCACTCTCAGTACAGGGGCCAAGGTGACAATATGACAACTGAGGTTACGCTATCTGACTCTGCTACTAAAAGCCTGCAATTCCTTGCTTTCCTATTTCTCCCAGAATAAAAGCTAGAATCCATAAGTGGGCCTTTTTACACCTCTGTGACCATTTTCGATTTCTTGCTCAATCTTCTCCAGGGACGCTGGCCTCCTTGCTGTTCTACAGTCATGTCAGCCCCCCACCCCAGAGGTGGTGGTTCTCTCTGCCTGGAATGCCTTTGCGCCCCGTGGATCACTTCTTTGCTTCCTTCGCATTCTTGTTCAGATACCATCTTCACAGGGATTCCCTCCCTTACCCCTCAGTGTACCACTTTACCATCCCGCCAGCACTTGTTTGCAATCTCAATCTTCCCATATTGTTTACCTCATTTTAGCATTATCTATAAATTGTTTGGGCTGCCCTGGTGGCTCGGTGGTAGAGAACCCGCCTGGGTGAAGTCAATGTGGGAGATTCAGGTTTGATCCCTGGGTCAGGAAAATCCACTGGAAAAGGAAACGGCAACTCACCCCAGTATTCTTACCTGAAGAATTCCACGGACAGAGGAGCCTGGCAAGCTACAGTCCATGGGTCACAAAGAGTCAGACACAGCTGAGCGACTATCACTTTTACTTATTTTTTTGACTCGTGGGTCTTACCTTTTCCCACCATTAATGAAAGCTGGGCAGGGATTTTTGTCTGTTTCAATCACTGATATAGTGCTTAGATTATCTAGTACATTGTTGAGGAGGGAAGAGAGGAAGGAAGGAAGAACAGACTCCATTTTCTTAGAAGCCCTAAATATTAGATCAGGGTTGTTAAGCCGAAATCAATATAAGTCCACATTGCGTGGGGAGAAGCACCAAGCTATCGGTACAGGAGGTATGTCTCACAGTCTGGTTGTTTCTGATTGAGCTCTGCATGAGCAGTCTGCAGCGACTGCTCAGATTGATTAAATGGCTTCCTGTCCAATCAACTCCCCATCAGTTACCTGCTGTGTTCTCGCCTGTCCACCATAGTGAATGGTACACCCCTCCCTCTGGCTCCTTGTCAGGCTTTCAGAGCCATGGGTTTGGGGACGTGGAGTTCCAGGGAGGATGGAAGGAGACCGTATCCTATAGAAGTTGAGACAGTCTCCTTACTGGTGGCCACGGGTCCCCCCTGTAAGTGTCCCCTGGAAGCCAAGGACTTCTTATGGGTACTGAATGATGCTAACCCGATGCGGAAGCTTTTAACCCATCACGCCTGACCTGGGAGTCACTGCTGCCTGTGGTGAGGAGACAGATTCAAGAAGATGTGGGTGGCTGGGAAGCTGTTACAGTTCATCAGCCACGTCTAGTATTAGCATTCAACAGCAGTGCTGGGTGTTCATGGGGGAGGGTCTGTGTCATTACCAGGCCCATGGTTTCCTATGAAAATGGTCCTTCAAGCTCTCTTACAGGGTGATTAAAGATGAACAGATCCCACTGAGATCTTCCACCATCGGTAACTCACTCTCTTGGGTTGGGGTCCAAGTGGAGCCATGTGGAGACATCCTCATGGGCTGAGTTATTAAAAGTCTTTTTAAAAGACCGATAAAAGTTATTAAAAGACTTTTAATAAAAGTTACTAAAAGTCTTCAATGTGGTTCCAAAAGGCAAGGGCCACATGTGAGGGTGGTCCCTCTGGTTGAAAGTGATTGTGGTGGTTTTACAACAAAGTCACAAGGTGGATAGATTCCCGCAATCGGAGGTGGGGGTCTGTGTCCTCTCCCTTGAATCTGGGGTTCTCTGTGACTGCGGCATACCAGCAGCAAAAGGTGAAGACGTGCCCCGTGACTTCCACAGTTGGACTGTTAACTGTCAAGCAGCTTCCACCTTGTTCGTGAAAACACTCACTCTTGGAGCCCCGGGCCACTGTGTGTGTGCGTGTGTGTGTGCCGGCTCAGACACTTAGTTGTATCTGACTCTTTTGGGACCCCATGGACTGTAGCCCACTAGGCTCCTCTGTCCATGGGATTTCCCGGGCAAGAATACTGGAGTGAGTTGCCAGTTCCTTCTTCGGAGGATCTTCTTGACCCAGGGATCATTATCTCCAGCATTGGCAACGGGATTTTTTACCACTTGCACCACCGGGGAAGCCTGGGAAGCCCGGGCCATTGTGAGCCTGGCCAGCCTGAGACTGCCATACGGGAGCGGCCACAAGGGGGGCAAACTCATCCTCAGGTCTTCCTGACCAGGCCCCAGACCTGTGAGCCAAGAAGCCCCCCAAAAGTGGGTCCTCCAGACATCAGGCTGCAGAGGAGCTTCTGTGCTGTGGCCTTTCTGGATTCCTGTCGTGTAGAATCCTTGAGTGTAATCACGTGATGTTTTAAGTTCTGGGAGCGTTTCACAGCAATACATACATAACAGGATCAACAGCATATGGGCGAAGTAACAGCTTTGGAGTCAGTTAGAATAAGTTCAAACGCCCGCTCCTACTCGGCTAGGTTTGTGACCTTGGACAGGGTCTGATACAGCTTTATTTTTTTGGCTCTGCTGGGTCTTAGTTGCAGCGTGCGGGATCTCTAGTTGCAGCTTGGGAACTCTTAGTTATGGCACGTGGGATCTAGTTCCCCGACAAGAGTGCGAACCTGAGTCCCCCTGCATGGGGACTTAGCCACTGAATCGCCTGGGTCCACCTCCCTCTGACACAGTTTTAAAGTGGGGAGAAGATCACCTATATTTCAGGCTGATGTGAGGATTAAATGAGGTAACACATCTATAATGCCTCTCATGTATTAGGCTATTGGAGAAAAAAAAAAATCTTAGTTCCCTTCCTCCCTTCCTTCCACCAGGAGCAGAACGAAACAATGAGACCGAGCTCTGCCTGTGTTGGCAATGCGAGGTTATGCAATGCGTATTGTGATACAGGGCGGGTCACTCTGCGTTAGAGTGGTCAGATCACTTGTCCCCCAACCCCCACCCCGTCTACCTCCCCCAGCTCCTTTAGGCAGCGCTTGCTCTCTACAAACAGGACCTAGCCCAGGGCTTGGCTCAAAAAACTTGCTCCATGAAAGTGAAAGTCACTCAGTCGTGTCCGACTCTTTGTGACCCCTGTATAGTCCATGCAATTCTCCGGGCCAGAAGACTGTAGTACGTAGCCTTTCCCTTCTCCAGGGGATCTTCCTGACCCAGGAATCGAACTGGGGGTCTCCTGCATTGCAGGCAGATTCTTTACCAACTGAGCTATCAGGGAAGCCCACTTGCTCGTAAATGTTGGCAGGTAAATGTATTGAAGAAATATCTACAGGCAGAACATTTATATATGGTTTCACTGTAGGATGGAAGTGTATGAAGAATTATAATTGCAAGAGTTAAAACTGATTTTTAAAAATCAAACTCTAGCACTTGACTGCCAGGGAACAAATCCTGGTTCTATTCCTCATTAGCTTTGTGACCATAGCCGAGCTGCAGAACCTCCCTGTGCCTACGTTTCTCCACCTGCAAAGTGGTTCCTACCTAGGAGGTTTGCTATGGTGAATACATACTGCGCACAAAGCCTGGCCGGCTCCTGGTAACAATGTAATCGTCACAAAGTATATAGTCCATGGACCAGGCGAATCCACAACATCTATGAGCTAGTCATTAATAGAAACGTGGGAATCTCGGACCTCAACACAGACCAATCAAATCAGAATCTGCATTTTAACAAAATCTCCAGGTGATTCATGTGCCTGTTAAAATTTGAGAAAGACTGCTTGGGTAAGTGTTAGCTATTATTGTGGTGTGGAAAAGAATTGTCATGCATAGGGAAACCATCTTCCTGAAAACTGTGGGCCACCACAACCTGCAGGGCTTTGGGGATTAGACCAGATGTAGGGCAATGCCAAGGGCTGCCGCACACCGGTTCAGCAGCGGCTTCTCCACCGCCGCCTCCTACTATGCTCCATCCTCTTCTGGCTCCCGCCAGATGGCTCCTGGTTTCTTCCTGGGTCTGAGTCCTTTCTGAGGTTCAAGTGTGGTCCATTGTGCAGTGCTTGTTCCAGGTAAAGGGAAATGGTGTCACGGGCCTTATCACGTCATGGACAGTTACATTGTCAGAGGTATCCTCCTCTGTTACAAGCATCAGTTCAGTTCAGTTGCTCAGTCGTGTCCGACTCTATGTGACCCCATGGACCGCAGCACGCCAGGCTTCCCTGTTCATCACCAACTCCCAGAGCTTGCTCAAACTCATGTCCATCGAGTCGGTGATGCCATCCAATATCTCATCCTCTGTCGTCCCCTTCTCCTCCTGCCTTCAATCTTTCCCAGCACCAGGATCTTTTCCAAGGAGTCAGTTCTTCACATCAGGTGGCCAGTGTATTGGAGCATTATGTTACAAAGTATTATGTTATAAGCATAAGTGCACCTATCAGTTCCGTTCAGTTCAGTCACTCAGTCATATCCGACTCTTTGTGACCCCATGAATCGCAGCACGCCAGGCCTCCCTGTCCATCACCAACTCCCAGAGTTCACTCAACTTCACATCCATCAAGTCGGTGATGCCATCCAGCCATCTCATCCTCTGTCGTCCCCTTCTCCTCCTGCCCCCAATCCTTCCCAGCATCAGAGTCTTTTCCAATGAGTCAACTCTTCGCATGAGGTGGCCAAAGTACTGGAGTTTCAGCTTTAGCATTATTCCTTCCAAAGAACACCCAGGGCTGATCTCCTTCAGAATGGACTGGTTGGATCTCCTTGCAGTCTAAGGGACTCTCAAGAGTCTTCTCCAACACCACAGTTCAAAAGCATCAATTCTTCAGCGGTCAGCCTTCTTCACAGTCCAACTCTCACATCCATACATGACCACAGGAAAAACCATAGCCTTGACTAGATGGACCTTTGTTGGCAAAGTAATGTCTCTGCTTTTGAATATGCTATCTAGGTTGGTCATAACTTTTCTTCCAAGGAGCAAGCGTCTTTCTATAATTTTATCTTAAACCAGCAACCCATTAAAAAATGTATTCCTTTGTGTAAAGCCATAAGGCACGTGACACCATTTCCCTCTCCCTGGAACAAGCACTGGACAATGAACCACACTTGAACCTCAGAGAGGACTCAGGCCCAGGAAGAAACCAGGAGCCACCTGGCAAGGCTTCCCTGGTGGCTCAGACAGTAAAGCGTCTACCTACAATGCAGGAGACCCAGGTTTGATTCCCTGAGTTGGGAAGACTCCTCTGGAGGAGGAAATGGCAAAATCCCATGGATGGAAGAACGTGATAGGCTACAGTCCATGGGGTTGCAAAGAATCGGACACAACTGAATGACTTCACTTCCACTTTAGACAGTCTCACAGTTAACATGTTTGCCACTCTTGGGCAAAAATAGTGATCATGGCCTACTTGTGAACTGGTTCTTTTAGTAACACATACCTCTCTGACTACCTGCATTGCAGTGGAGAGTTATTCACACAGTTTTTTGGAATGAAGATAATCATTTCTTGTAAAATTACTGCAGGCTCACTTCTCGTTAAAACTTGGTTAATGCCTTTCGTGAGTCTGTTGGATCAGATACTTTCGAAAGCATATCCTCTATTGTATTTCCATTAATATTGTCCACTAGTTTAGTTGCCCTGGAATGTTGTAATACCTTTGTGCAGTGAATGCAAGAAGCAGCAATGGAGACGTTCCTTGTAGTCCAGCGGCTAAGACTCCTCGCTCCCAATGCAGGGGGCCTGGGTTCAGTCCCTGGTCGGAGAACTAGATCCCACATGCTGCAACTAAAGATCCTGCATGCCACTGTAAGACTGAAGATCTCGGGCAGAAACTAAGATCCGGAGCAGCCAAAGAAATAGATAAACTATTGGAAAAAAAAGCATTGATGTTGAATGACTGAGAGTAAATATTCTCATATTTTGCAGTATTTTGCACCACCTTGTCCCACTTCCACACTTCATTAAGTCTCTGTTAGTTGCTCAGTCATGTCCAACTCTTTGTGATCCCACGGACTGTAGCCCCGCTTCTCTGTCCGTGGAATTCTCCAGGCAAGAATACTGGAGTGGGTAGTGTTTTGCCGAAAGTTTTCACTTTCGTCTCAGGTTCAAAGGATTTGTTAACAAAATAAGCTGCTCATTCTATGCAAATAAATAATATCAATATTTATTAGAGAATTATCTAGTTTACTTTCAATATAGTGATAGTGAAGTCGCTCAGTCGTGTCCGACTCTGTGCGACCCCATGGACTGTAGCCTACCAGGCTCCTCTGTTCGTGGGATTTTCCAGGCAACAGTCCTGGAGTGGATTGCCATTTCCTTCTCCAAGGGATCTTCCCCACCCAGGGCTCGAACCCAGGTCTCCCGCATTGTAGGCAGTACTTTCAATATACTAACATTAAAAGAAAAGAGAAATAGAAACAGCAGAGGATACATCACCAAACTGAGTTTTGACCAACATCTAGACTCAAACAGCCCTGGGAAGTCCTGTGGCACAGCGCATTGGAGTCCCGGTTGGGAAAGGTCCCAGGCAACACATTTGCTCTGTGAGTGAGACTTCAGAGATGGCAGTTCGGGTTCCTGCTTATAATCCCAGGATTTAAACTGATCTCCCTATCAATCTGTGAGAAAATTGAAGCTCTGGTTTCATGTTAATGATGTTTGTTTTGTCTTGTAAAACTCGGAATGTTGTTAAGCTCAGGGCTTGGTTGGTTGGCCAGGGCCCCTCCAGGAGCTCAACAATTTCAAGATTTGTCCCCTATCTTATTTGCAGTGCCCTTGTGGCTAAGCTGGTAAAGAATCCGCCTGCAGTGCGGGAGACCTGGATTCGGTCCCTGGGTTGGGAAGATTCCCTGGAGAAAGGAAAGGCTACCCACTCCAGTATTCTGGCCTGGAGAATTCCATGGACTGTATAGTCCACGGGGTCACTAAGAGTTGGACTCGACTGAGTGACTTGCACTTTCACTTTCAAGTCCAGCACTCACAACAGGCAGTCAGGGCAGCATCCAGACAGGTTACAAGCAAGGCCAGAGGCTGCTCTGCTTGTCTCTGAAGCCTAAACAAAGTCATTTATTTAATTTCCCTAACAGCCATTCCCTTCTCTAGGGGATCTTCCCTATCCAGGGATCAAACCCAGTTCTCCCACATTGCAGGCAGATACTTTACCAGGTGAGCCACCAGGGAAGACCTAACTCTCTCAGTTCAGTTCAGTTCAGTCGCTCAGTCGTGTCTGACTCTTTGCAACCCCATGAATCGCAGCACGCCAGGCCTCCCTGTCCATCACCAACTCCCGGAGTTCACTCAGACTCACGTCCATCGAGTCGGTGATGCCATCCAGCCGTCTCATCCTCTGTCGTCCCCTTCTCCTCCTGCCCCTAGTCCCTCCCAGCATCAGAGTCTTTTCCAATGAGTCAACTCTTCGCATGAGGTGGCCAAAGTACTGGAGTTTCAGCTTTAGCATCAGTCCTTCCAAAGAAATCCCAGGGCTGATCTTCAGAATGGACTGGTTGGATCTCCTTGCAGTCCAAGGGACTCTCAAGAGTCTTCTCCAACACCACAGTTCAAAAGCATCAATTCTTCGGCACTCAGCTATCTTCACAGACCAACTCTCACATCCATACATGACCACTGGGAAAACCATAGTCTTGACTAGACGGACCTTTGTTAACTCTCTAGAACTCAGCAATAAAAGCAGGACAGCCTTCGAGAACATGCTGGGCAAATAGGAAGTCAGTGGATTCTGCAGTAGGGGTCCTTGGGCCCCTGGGTTGTCATCTGACTGATAAGGACCACCCAGAGCTGGGGATGCAGTCTCTTTCATGGCGTGGCAGTGGCTGGGTTACTTCCCTGGGAGCTGCAAGCGGGCTCCAGCCACTGCTGTTCTCAGGACTCTGTGACCAGGTTGGGAGCCTGGGGGACATCGTGCACTCCCCCACAGGGGCACTCCAGCCCCTCCCTGCCCCATGGACTCCCCCTTGCCTCCTCTGTCTTTAGGACACTGCAGATGCCAGGTGTGAAGTGGTTTGGAACAAAAAGGGAGGAAGACACGACAGCCTCACCGAGTCACCTCTGTTCCTACCTCCTCCCCCAGCAGTGGCCAGCAGAGCAAGCGGCATTTTTTATGCCCCCAAACAGAGTCATTCAAATTTGCAAAGCCTCAGTCCCAGCCCTCGGGGGTCCGAAGGTTTTCCCTAACCAAGTGATCTCCCCCAGTACAGAGGTTATTGTTTTAATACAATGAAAAATGCAGTGACATCAAGGGCTCACAATAGCCCCCATCTTTCATCCTTTCAAGCCCTCCTGCTAGTGTATTTAGCAAACGAATAGAGTAATCAGGGAACACAAGGCAGGCTGCTCTATTTTCAGGCTATTATGGAATCAGCAATGTTTACTTTCTTATTACAGTTTTCCAATTAGTGGGAAAGCAATGGCAGTAGCCCAGCCCGGGGTCTCCAGGGAGGTGCCTAAAATTTCACATGGGACTGAAAGGGGTGGCGGGAGTTGTCAGGGCTGCAGACTTGTGCTAATCTTCCCTTTTCACCAAGGGATTAGGGGGAGGGTTGTGGGTTTGAAATTTTAATCAGAGGAGCTGCTGGAAACATGCCTGTGGCTCCTTCCCTCTTTGATGGAACAGGTCACTGGATCCTTTGTGCTCAGGATCCAGGATTATCAAGGGCTTTCTGGAATTGGCAGCCCTGTGGTCAGCTGTTTCTGGCTCTGAGTGCGATGAACCTTTCCTCCACTCCAGGTTCTGTGCCCCGCGTCCCTCCGTGAGTGTGGCAGAGAACACCGTACCAAGCCGGGCGCCTCGGCTGCTCCAGCCAGCCTGGCCGCCCTTACAGCCTGTGTCCATCCTCTTCCTGCCGTGATGTGTCTCCTTCCTGTCAGGCTTCTATTAATCTGTCAATGGATCCGTGCTTCTTAAAAAAAAGTAGAACATGTTGAGATCTGATTATAAGAATACTGGAGTGGGTTGCTATTTCCTTCTGCAGGGGATCTTCCTGACCCAGGGATGAAACTCTGGTCTTCTGCATTGCAGGCAGATTCTTTACCTTCTGAACCACCTGGGAATCCGAATTCATTTTAGAAAACGCCGATAACATAGAATATAATATAAACCACCATATAGCTAGCTGGCCTCAAAGGTGATCTTTTTAGCTCCTTAAGCAAAGATTTTCATATATACATATTCAGTTATTTTCCTCATTTGACAGTGTGCCATGAGCTTTTCTTCATGTCATTAAGGTTTTCTACAGTATTGTTTTAAGTGGCAGAATGCTGCTGCTGCTGCTAAGTCGCTTCAGTCGTGTCCAACTCTGTGCAACCCCATAGACGGTAGCCCACCAGGCTCCTGCAGCTCCTCCATCCATGGGATTCTCCAGGCAAGGGTACTGGAGTGGGTTGCCTTTGCCTTCTCCAAAGTGGCAGAATAGTATTTTGTTATATGGATATCTTGTTACTGTTTTATTAGTAAAATCAATTCCGTGTTTTGAGTCATTTTAGAGGCTTCTAAGATTTCTCTCATATAAACTGTGCAGTGATTAATGTCTTTGCATGTATCTATTATTTCCTTAAGGTAACTTCTTAGAAGCAGAATTGCTGAGTTAAAGTGCATATTTTGGAGAGTTTTGAGTAATATTTACATTTCATTCTCCATAAATATTGTTCGAATTTCCTTTGGTCTGGTAAGCAGTTGTCAGAGAAGGCAATGGCACCCCACTCCAGTACTCTTGCCTGGAAAATCCCATGGACAGAGGAGCCTGGTAGGCTGCAGTCCATGGGGTTGCAAAGAGGCAGACATGACTGAGTGACATCACTTTCACTTTTCACTTTCATGCATTGGAGAAGGAAATGGCAACCCACTCCAGTGTTCTTGCCTGGAGAATCCCAGGGATGGGGGAGCATGGCGGGCTGCCGTCTACAGGGTTGCACAGAGTTGGACACGACTGAAGCGACTTAGCAGCAGTAGCAGCAGCAGTAAGCAGTTGTATGGGTACAACTGCTCCCTAGTTCACCAGGATAAGCCTATAAGTTCCTAAAGGGTGGGAACCACACTCCTCCTTTGGTCCCTGCACCAGATGTGGGGGCTAGGTCTCTTGTCCATGCCTAGATAATCAAGGCTGGGCCAGATGAGGAACTCAGTCTCAGGGCTGTACAAAGTGTCAGATCACACCTGGTCTTTATTTATAGTACTGATACTTTTCAGCATGGAATTTGGGGGCTTCAATTTTGATTTTTTTAAAAATTGTATTAAAATATTATCTTGATGATTAATTTTTGGCACTCCCTTGAGTTCTGTCCCCACAGTGACTGCCTCGGTCTCCTCACCCTATTCCTCCTGTGTGCCGGCTTTCAAGGTCTTCTCTAACACGCTGCTGCCTGCAGTGGAGGGCCTTGATCGTGCGGTCCTCCATGAGCTGACCAGCAGCTGAGCAGTTAGCTGTGCCTCTCTGGGTCTCTATCTGCAGCTGTCAATGTGTCCCATCCCTCGTGGATGGAGGTGATGAAAACGGTGGCTCTAAGGTTGAGGTCATCTTTGACCCACGCTTCCCTCGTGGGTGTCTGCTGCTTCAGGAGGAAGAATGATTCAGGGCAAGAGAACGAGAGCCATGCTTCTCCATTCCAGGCTTCCTGTGAGCTGAGGTTTAATGCTGGCCAGCAGGCTCAGACGCCTCCCAGTCATTCTCCCTTCCTTCCCCTGCTTTCTAAATCCTCAGGCATCCTGCCCCATGGTCTCAATTATTTAATGGTGGGCTTCCCCGTTGGCTCAGTGGTAAAGAATTCGCCTATCGATGCAGGAGATGTGGGTTCAGTCCCTGGGAAGGGAAGATCCCCTGGAGAAGAAAATGGCAACCCACTTCAGTTTTCTCACCTGGAGAATCCAAAGGACAGAGGAACCTGGCAGGTGACAGTTCATGGGGTCATGAAGCATTGGTCACAACTGAGCAACTGAGCGTGCATGCAATAAGTATGATAATGATAATAATAGACACTGTTATCAAGCCTTTACTGTGTACTCAAGCGAATGCAGCCAGGAGGAGATGGGGTCCTCATTTAAATGTGTCACCTGACTACGGCAAAGTGATTGCAGATCATAGTGACTGTAGTTCTGGACTTAGTCCTACTGCGTTTAAAATCCAATTTGGCCATTTTCAAGGTGGATGTGTGTGTGTGTGTGTGTGTGTGCGCTCAGTTGCTCAGTCATGTCTGACTCTTTGCAACCCCATGGACTGGAGCCCACCAGACTCCTCTGTCCATGGAATTTTCCAGGCAAGAATACCGGAGCAGGTTGCCATTTCCTTCTCCATCAAGGTGAGTGACTTGGGGCAAATGACATGAGCCTCTGAACTCCCCTCCCATCCAGGCTACCACAAAACATTGAGTAGAGTTTCTGTGCTATCCAGTCGGTACCTGTTGGTTATCCATTTTAAATATAGCAGTGTGTACATGACCATCCCAAACTCCCTATCTTTTCCCTTCTTCCTTCCCTGACTGTTTCTGTAAATAAGTTCATTTGTATCTTTTCCTTTTGGATTCCACATATACAGGATATCACACAATATTTCTCTTTCTCTGTATGACTGACTTCACTCAGTGTGACAGTCTCTAGGTCCAGCTTTTTCAAAGGTTGCACATGTTAATTGAGCTCCTGCTATATCCTGAGCCATGCGCAGACTTGAGGAAAGGATAGTCCTTGCCTTCCTGTTCTCAAATGGGGACAGAGACATTTGTGAATAGCTGGAATCAAAGAGGACCTGAGTTGGAGCTGTGATGTAGATACAGAGAGGACAGGAGAAGTGAGGCCGACGTGGGGAAAGGTGGCCACACCCTGGCTGTCAACCCCTAGGCCATCGTCTTGCTTCTTCACCACCAACATCGTGCTAATATTGTGCAAGTTTGGGGTGATCATGGCCTTTAAGGGAATTGGAACTTAGGTAACTGGCAACCTGAGCAAGTTATAGGAAAGGGAGGATTTTAACTTGTTCAGAAACATCACTGTTGGCAATAATCATATTCCTTTTTCAGTTCTTTAAAAAATCTATCTCCTCCCACTGCAGTGGAAGACTTGTGACAACAGAGATTCTGCCCACCTTGTTCTCCATGGTAGATATTCCCATGGAATCTGCAGACCTATACAGTCAGGCAGCTCATTTCAATTCTGTAAATAAGTGCTGATTTTCTGCTATGTGCCAGACCCCGTGTTGGGCCCTGGGGATGCTCTGGTGAACAGACACAGACCGGGGAAGACAAACACAAAGCAAAGCACCACAAGTGTGGTGAGGGTTAGGGAGCGACAGATCGCAGGCCGTGCTAGCGGAGGAGTTTGGTGTAGTGAGAGCCTTACATTTGATCAGAGGTGCCAGGAGAGGCACCCCTGAGGCTCCGAGAGGAGTGAGAATTACCCAGATAACTGGAGATGAGGGGGCAGGAGGCAGAGCTTTCCAGGCAGAGGCGACAGGGAGGAGACTAAGAAGAGAGAGCACCGTGCAGGTTCTAGAGCAGGGAAGATGCTCAGAGCTGTTGGAGGACGGGGTGGGGGCGGAGGGGGGAGAGGGGTGACATGAGGAGGGGCAGGCGGAAGCAGGGGGACAGAGCCGACCGAGACAGAGGGGGAAGCAGGCAGCGGAAGGATGGGGACCAGGGCTGGGTGACCTCGGAGGCCCGCCTGGGGGTATCTGGCGCTGCGTGCAGGGCATTACAGGTGCTTGAGTCACAGTGTTGCTTAGACCCGACTGCAGGGCGTGTTTCCCCGGGGGGCCTGGAGCTCACCATGGAGTGAGGAGTGTGGATTCCATGCTTGGCCACTTGGCTGGAAGAGCCCTGGCGGGAGAGTCACCCCGACTCCACAGGACCACCACCGGGAGGGGCTTCTGGGGCAGGAACGGTGGTGCTGGTGGGTCGCTGGGGAGCAGAGCCCTGCACGTTGAAGCGGCCGGCCAGTCTGATTGTAACCGGGAAGGGTTAATTTTAAATTTATGCTGAACCTGCTACTGGGACTTTAACCCTCCTTTCCTCTTTTGTTATTTGAGCATACATAATGGCCTGTGAAACTAACACACCCCCCTGCCTGAGGCTTGCCATTCTAGGGGGCATTTGCAAGGATCCAAAAGTCTTCCTACTTAGTTTCCTCACCTCACCACTCCCCGCCAGTTCTGATCCATAAAAGAATCGGGCAACCAGGCCCCGACAAGATGGTTCTTTTGAGGCGCTAGCCTGCCATCTTCTTGGTCAGCCGGCTCCCAAATAAAGTCCCTTCCTCGTCCTGACACTTTGGTCTCAGATTCATCGGCTTTTCTCGCGAGGCAAGCAGAGAGAGCTTGGACTCGGTAACATGCCCTTTTAAGAAAGCACTGCATTTATTTCCCTTTGTTTTACTGCTATTTGCTTTAATTTCAGTTAGAATAGCAGGACAGAAATGTCTGAGGCTTTTCGCTAAGCCCTGCGGACACGTCCCTCCCTCCCTTGGGTCTCTCTCAACAGATGGTCTTTGTCCAGGAATGCTTTGCATTCTGGCAAGATTTGGCTGTTTCAGCTGAACTCAAGAAGCATTTTGAGTTCTGGAGCACACACTATGTCAAAGGGGGGATACCAAGGTATCAATAAATGAGGCAGTCCTGGCCCAGGGGACCACACCTTTGGGGAGAGGTACGTGATTGCCTGAACCGTGGTGCAGCAGGGAGGAACTGGGTGCTCTGACGGGTTTGAGTAAAGTGCTTAGAGGAGTGGGGGACCTGGGGGCAGGGAAGGACGCCTTGAGGGGTGACTCCCCTGCTGGTGCTTGGGGGAGGGACAGGCAGTTGGAGCGGAGGGAACAGCATAAGCGAAGGCCCAGAGGAGTCAGCCTGTTGCAGAGAAGAAGCCAGTTCTGACTCCATGTTGGAACTGCTTGCTGGATTTGCTTTTCCTTGCTTTTGTTATTATAATCATACAGAATGGCCTGCCTCAGCGAACTCTGCCCCTCTGCCTGACTGTAAACTAAAGTGCCTTTGTTCAGAACCCTGTCCACCTGTAGACGGCAGGAAGGAAGAGATCAACACACTCCCTGCCATTTTAGGAGATATTTGCTAGATTAATGACCTTTCTACTTTGCTTCCTAACCTCCCCCCCGTCTCTGATCTATAAAAGAACCTGGCATCCAGACCCCTAAGATGGTTATTTTCAGGCACTAGCCTGCCACGTTCATGGTCAGCAGGCTCCTGATAAAAGTCTTTCCTTGCCTCAACACCTCATCTCTCAGATTCATTGGCCTGTTGTGCATTGAGCAGAGCGAGCTCGGATTTGGTGACAGACACACTCCAGTTTCTGAAGCTCAGAACATGTGGAGGGCCACAGCCTGAGAAGTGGCAGTGACCCCCCTGTGACAGCTTTACATGCCACGGTCAGGGGTTAGAATCGCCTCTCATGATGGTGGGGAGGTGTTGAAGGAGGGTAATAAGTCAGACTCAGTCTGACTGGATTAACCATCACCTTTCTGATCGAAAGGAGGATTGGAGAGGCAAGAAGTTGGAGATACGATGAGGTAGGGGACGGATGAAACTGTTAGTACCTAGGTAAGCAATTGGAAAGGATCAGTGGGACTGGAAGGGAAAGATTAAACACTTGCTCTACAAGAGAGCTGCTGCTGCTGCTGCTGCTGCTGCTGCTGCTAAGTCGCTTCAGTCATGTCTGACTCTGTGCGACCCCATAGACGGCAGCCCACCAAGCTCCCCCGTCCCTGGGATTCTCTAGGCAAGAACACTGGAGAGGGTTGCCATTTCCTTCTCCAATGCATGAAAGTGAAACGTGAAAGTGAAGTTGCTCAGTCGTGCCTGACTCTTAGCGACCCCATGGACTGCAACCTACCAGGCTCCTCTGTCCATGGGATTTTCCAGGCAAGAGTACTGGAGTGGGGTGCCATTGCCTTCTCCGTACAAGAGAGCAGTATTTATCAACCCCACCTGAAATGAAGCTCATAAATAGTCTAACCAAGCTACTTTCTTAATTTCAGAAATTGTAATGCACTAAGTGTAGTATGAGCGTCCCTGGTGGCTCATAATTAAAGAATCTGCCTGCAGAGCAGGAGACGCGAGAGATGTGGGTTCGATCCCTAGGCCTGGAGGATCCCCTGGAGAAGGAAATGGCAACCCACTCTAGTATTCTTGCCTGGAGAATCCCATGGACAGAGGAGCCTGGCGGGCTACAGTCCATGGGGTCGCAAAAAGTCTGAGACAACAGACTGACTAAACACACACACAAGTGTAGTATACGGGAGAAACACCATGACAGTCATTTGTATCAAATAACGTGTATTTCAGTGTGAAGTGGTCCAATATCCTCACCCACACTAACATCACTGCAGAGGTAACTGATGTTGCTGACTGCAGATACAACATAACGCAAAGTTGGACCTCTTTATGTGCGGTTTGAATCCCTTGAGGGAATGCAGGAAATGCAGGACAGTTCTTGGAGAGTCAAAGATGTAGGGGGAGAATCAAGTGGACACCAAGGTGGACTGAAAAAGTCAGGGGAGGGTAAGGGAAGCTGTTAAGACACCGCTGGGTTTCTAGTCCAGGTGACAGAGAGAGAGGTTAGAAACTCGGGACTGGAAGGTTCAATGAGGATGCTCCTGTGCAGGTAGAAGAAGCAGGTCGGCATCGACTTCAGGTAAAAGCTCAGTGTGAGATGCTGAGTGGACCTCTCTGGCTAGGGCTCAGGAATTTCCCGGAAATGCACGAGCCACCCACCCATGCATGACACCACCTGTGGCAGAGAGTTTGAGTAAAACAAGAGGCCACAGCGTTTGGCAATAGAGGCAGTTTGTGATGAGAGCGAGCTGAGATAGTACAGTGGTGAGGGATGAGGCCAGAACGCACATAAAGGATGACGTGAGTGGTTAAGGAAGTAGCAGCTGCAGCTTCTAAGGACTGTTGCAAGGAGTGCAGAGTGGGAAAGTAGTTTGGATACAGAATGTGTGTGTTGTGTGTGTGGAGGTTAGAAATGGGTGGGGAGAGAGAGATAGGGATAGATAAGGTGACTTACTATTCATTTCGCATGTGTTGTATTTAGCATTCGGAGAGTTATACCCTAGCCAACATTTTATAAAATTTGTTGAATTAATAAAATACAATATCAAAGCTTTTTTTCCCCTAAGAAATTTCAAAGGCATCTGGCCCAGCCTTCCTGGTATGTATCATTGCCACTTTATCATTGTCAGTTAAATCTAGGCCTTGACTGGCTTTCCAGTAAAACAGAGGTACCTGGTTAAAGGACACATTGGCAACTTAATTATTGTTTTCTAATGACCAGGCCAAGTGCTTCCCTGGTGGCTCAGCAGTAGAGAATCTGCCTGCCAATGCAGGAATCTTGGGTTCAATCCTTGGGTCAGGAAGATGCCCTGGAGAAGGAACTGGCAACCCACTCCGGTATTCTTGCCTGGAAAATCCCATGGACAGAAGAGCCAGGTGGGCTACAGTCCATGGGATGGCAAGGAGTTGGACATGACTTAGTGACGAAACAACAGCAGCAAATGACAGGCCAAGGCTGGAATTGGTAGGAGATCTGTTGGGCTAAGGCTCCTTGAGGAAGCAGATCACAGGTAATTTTCCATTTGGACATGGACCAAAAAGAGAAAAAAGTGATTTTTTTTAAAAAAGGTCATCTGCCTAGTACAAGGGAAAATGCCTGTGTTGGTTTTAGTCATTTGATTCGAATATGTAGAGGCTGATCTTTGAGTTCAGTGAGCCCTCGGTAGGAAAATCCTTATAACTCCCTTTTGTATCTCTGACCTATCAGGCTGATTCCCTGGCTTTTCTCCCGGTGGTTTCTATTCACCCAATTGTTTCCTACAACTGAATCAAGCTGTCGTTTTGACAGTAAAGTCCAGGATGGGGTGAGTTTTCAAATTTGGTGTCTTCTTCTCTAATGTGCTTTTCACTGATTCCAAGAGTGGCTGGAACAGCAACGGCTGGTTTATAATTCCCAGGCAGGGACTGAGACGGTCTTGGGAGCTGCCGAGTGAGAACGCTGTCTCCCTTTGTACAAAGATGGCTTAGATTTCTTCACAGCTTCTTTCCCGCGGCAGCTCAGAAAGTGTAAATGGGGTGGGGGATGGGGCGTGTGTCAAATGGAAAGGTTTTGTCATTTCAAGGCAGCCTAACAAAACAGATCCTTCAGAATGTGGCAACCAAGTCCCAGGCACAAGAATCGCCTCCTCTTCCTGCATCTGTAGCCTTTTGCATTACCCTGTCACTAGCAGAAAATAGGATTTCTCACCTACAGATGGAGAAGAGAGACGAGGCTAGCCAGAACATTAGGTAGAAATTACTTGTCAAGTTTGATCAATTCAGAGAAAATCCAAATCCCCTTTGAAAATGCACAGTTGATATTCGAAGATGAGCAGGGGATGCCCTTATAGGTCCATTGTTTGGCTAAATTGTCTGCATATGCAGCATGTTTGCTAAATGAATGACGCATTTGCATCTAAACGGTCCATAAGTAATTTGATTCTGCTCCAGACAGGGTAATAAACAAGCCCCTTCCCCACTGTTGGCCTTGTGAGCCGGGTGTGTGCCTGCACTCCTGTCTTATTGCTTGGATTGTGCTATTATTTGACAAGGCACCGGGGAAGAAGTACATGAATCTATTAAGGGGAACCAATCTCCATTATGCGCTGAGATTTGAGGGAACGGGCAGAGAAATCTTTCATGATGTACAGCTTTTGGCCTCCGGCTCTCTGAGCAAAAATTAGAAAAAAAAAAAAAATCAAAGTTGCTGCCACTGTAGCAAATCCTCTCTGCGCACTAGGGACAGTGAGGTGTTAATTACCATCTGCATGCTGCTTTTTTATGAGCGTGTTAAGTACCTGTGCTTCCTGTCCAGCACCTGAGTATTTATAGCTCACGTGCAAACGTGGGATCCACAATCTGCGTTTGAGTTGGGATACTCTGAGGACATTAGCTACTAAGTGGACACAGCCAGGTATTCAGATCACAAGCTTTCCCTCCGTGTCCAAGCTGATGAGTTCCAGCTCTTAATATGGAAGGCAGGGGGCTTAACGCCAGTTGCCGGTTTCCGTCTTGCGGTTATGTCATGCCTGTTATGTCAAAACCGTGACTCTTTATGGCCTCTTTTCATGAGATTTGTGATGTTCCATTCTTTTAAAGGCTCCAAGGGGATAGTACACCTTGATTTAAGAAAGCTCAATATATTAATCCAGCTTCACTGGAGAGAAATATAGGAGGATGGTTATTCACTTTGCAGGAGGATCTACAATGGAATTCTTTAAGTTGTAAATATTATATGGGGCCCTTAGCTTGTGATTTAGTTCATCATTTCAGGAAGAGGTTCTACTGGCACCATGCACTCTACTTCTGGGATTTTGGTGTTTCTTACTTAAGATGATTCACCCCTTGCTTCCCAGCCCACACCAGCTTGGGGACAAGCCAGAACTCAGGCGATCATCCCAGGGGTAGCTGCTTCGAATCCACAGATTTGATCCTAGAACTCTAAGCCTCTCATCCTTTATCGTGACAGGTCGTATAAGTTGGCTCATGTAGTACAGATTCTAATTGCTTTTAGTTTGCTTTGTGGAGCTGCTGCTGCTGCTGCTCAGTCGCTTCAGTCGTGTCCGACTCTGTGCGACCCCATAGACGGCAGCCCGCCAGGCTCCCCCATCCCTGGGATTCTCCAGGCAAGAACACTGGAGTGGGTTGCCATTTCCTTCTCCAATGCATGAAAGTGAAAAGTGAAAGTGAAGTCGCTCAGTCGTGTCCCACTCTTAGTGACCCCATGGACTGCAGCCTACCAGGCTCCTCCGTCGATGAGATTTTCCAGGCAAGAGTACTGGAGTGGGGTGCCGTTTCCTTCTCCATCTGTGGAGCTAGAGAGTCTGAAAGCTAAGACCGATTCTGCCCAGTTTCCCTGGCATTAAGACCTTCTCCTATGATTTAGGGATTATACCTCCTGGCAAGTACAGTGATAGGGATGTCTGACCCTAGTAGGGGAGGAAAATACTGTCCCACTACCATCACTGACTCAATGGATTTGAGTTTGAGCAAACTCCAGGAGATGGTGAAGGACAGGGAAGCCTGGTGTGCTGCAGTCCACAGGGTTGCAAAGAGTCAGAAACGACTTAGCAACTCAATAATTACTGAGTTCTTGGCTTCTGAGTTCTTGGCTAAGACTCCTGTAATAAAACACAGATGTCCACGAGAAACAAACAGGAGTTTGTTAACGTGTCTGCCTCATGTATACATGAGAGACACCTGGAGAAAATGAGTACCTCAGAGAAGTGGCGTAGAATTCAGGCTTGGACTTCCCTGCTAGTCCAGCAGTTAAGAATCTGCCCGCCGATGCAGGGACATGGGTTCGATCCCTGGTCCGGGAAGATTCCACATGCTGTGGGGGCACCTGGGCCCACGCCCTGCAATTCCCGAAGCCCTCAAGCTCCAAAGCTCATGCTCCACAAGAGTGGCCCACACGCTGCAACTAGAGAGGAGCCCCTGTTCACCGCAACTAGAGAAAGCCCGTGTGGCAATGAAGACCTAACACAGCCAAAAATTAATTAATTAATTAAAAAAAAGAATTCAGGCTTAAATATCTTAACAGGGACAGGAGAGGAGGAGGAAGTCCTCCTCTTAATGGGAGGAAAAATTGACTTCTAGGAAAGTTGAACAGACCCTTGGAAGAACAGATAGGAGAGAAGATAGTTTGCGCTGCAGTTTGAGTGAGATGCTGACTTCTCTCCTGTGATACAGTCCATCTTCCCTGGTTGGTGAAATTCCTAGGGAGGTGATTTATGACAGTGAACATCTTCTGGAAAATCTGTCTTTAGGTAGACAAGGGAGTTCAGAAAAAGCCTTCTCCGTGTATTTGCTATTCTCTATGTGCCCAGGGCTCAATATAATCAATATGTCCAAGTGGCATGTTTTGGGGTGCTACGTCCTGAACTCCCACAGCCACATTTTGGGGAGCCATATCCTGCTACCCCTGAGGCAGCCGTGGCCGAGTCTCTGACCCCAGCGTCCAGTGTCCTGGCATCAAGGTGCTGAGAAGCAGAAGTCGACACAGTGGTATTTCTGCCAGAAGAATTTGGTGCCATATATAGCTAGGGAGTTTTTGCTGGCTGCTCTGTTCCCAACTCTATGTCTCTCTGGCCCTCCTGTGAACTACCTCATATCTTCTCTGCTTAAACTAGCGACAGTAGATATATTAGCCACAACCAGAAAGCTTTACTGATACACTCCCCGATTCCTATGTGTCCTGAGTGGTTCGCACTCTGGGCTGTGGGGCCCTGGTCAGCTCCTGGACTGTGGGGCCCTGCTCAGCTCCAGAGGACACCATTCACACGGGCTGAACCCTTTTCCTCATGAACTGCTCTGGTCTCGCCAGCCTCTTACTGGTCTCTCAGCTCTGTTTCTCCCATTGCCTTAGTTCGGGCCTTACTGCCCAGCTAGTACTGTAGCCACCCAAGCGTGAAGGGAAAATTTTCTACAGAGATGACAACTCTATCAGCTCTCGTGACCTTCTCCAAGGGATTAAAACTCTTTAAGGCTATAGTTTCTTCTGTCCAGACACTTAGGACAAAATATTCCAGGGACTGGGTGTATTAATCCTGAGTTTTATTTTCAATATTTTATGATGTTTTGACGTGTTGGGGACTTGAGGACCCAGGAGAGGGACAGCCCCTCTGAAGGTTAGATGAGTCTTTCCTCAAGAGAGTAAACAACGTCCCTGAGAGCCTTTGATGTGTAAATCAGCCAATCCTGAATCCGCAATACTTTGGCTACTTGATGTGAGGAGCGATTTACTGGACTAGACACTGGGCAAGATTGAGGGCAGGAGGAGAGGCGGCGACAGAGGATGAGATGGTTGGCTGGCATCACTGACTCGATGGACATGAGTTTGAGCAAACTCTGGGAGATGCTGAAGGACAGGGAGGCCTGGCGTGCTGCAGTCCATGGGGCCACAGAGAGTCCAACATGACTGAGTGGCTGAACAACCACGACCTTCCTCCTTTTATCAGGCACCTGCCCCAAATCACCCCAGGGGACAATAACCTCGAGGAGGCGGCTGAGATTCAAATACCCAGTCCTCGACCCCTCAGCTGCGTGCTCCGCCTCACCCAGCCCCTCTCAGGAAAAGCACAACAGTGGCTTTTGCCTACGTTGCTTCACCCCCGCTCGTCTCCTATCCGCCCTGATGTCTCCTTGTGTGGCTCTGGGTAGCGCGGGGACACCCCTCCTCTTGGAAATTTTTACATAGTAAACTTTTCACTCACAGGTATTTGTCCCTGTGTCTACCATCTTATCATATCTGATTAAAACAAATCCTGGGTGGTTGAAAACACTGGGAAAGAAAGTATTTGAGCAGCACTACATAGCGTCACGGGCTTCCCACATGGCTCAGCGGTAAAGACTCCATCAGCAATCAGGAGACGCAAGAGTGCGTGACCGACTGAAAGTCACTCGGTCGTGTCTGACTCTTGCAACCCCGTGGACTATGCAGTCCATGGAATTCTCCAGGCCAGAAGACTGGAGTAGGTAGCCTTTCCCTTCTCCAGGGGATCTTCCCAACCCAGGAATTGAACCGGGGTCTTCTGCACTGCAGGCAGATTCTTTACCAACTGAGCTATCAGGGAAGCTGAGATGAAAGAGACACGGGTGTGATTCCTGGGTCTGGAAGGTCCCTTGGAGGAGGAAATGGCAACCCACTTCAGTGTTCTTGCCTGGAAAATTCCATAGAGAGAGGAGCCTGGTGGGCTACAGTCTATAGGGTTGCAAAGAGTATGACATGACTGAACACACACACACATAGTATCATATTCCAAAGTCTTTATTTCTTATGATGAACTGGACTTCTCAAGACAGAACCCTTGTATTTTGATTGTCTTCTGCTTCAGCGAAGTTACTTGGAGGATTCCCCCTCAGCACATTCCCTCTCATTGTTGGGTCACCGACCATCAGATGCAAAGTCTCTCTTATCATTTATTTCAGAGAACCTAAGAACTAACATGAGTAAGGCTCTCTGTGACCTTCTAGAATCTCTAGCTCTTCTAGAATTTTGGAGGTGAATGTGTAGATTAAGATTCTAATAGGACTCTACATCTGGAAGAAAGCTCAAAACCCTTATAGAGTTTATAGTTACTCTACCAAGTCCCTAAACAATTATGGAATCTTAGAGTGATAAAGGACCCCAGGAATTACCTAGTCTAGATCCCTCCTCTGTGACCCTCTTCATCATTCAGTGTTTGCTTATTTATTTTTCGACTGCACTGGGTTTTCATTGTGGCACGCAGGCTCCTCGTGATATATAGACTCACTAGTTGCGGCTCACAGGCTTAGTTGTCCCACAGCATGTGGGATCTTAGTTCCCCGAACAGGGATCGAACACATGTCCCCTGTGTTGGAAGGTAGGTTCTTAATCGCTGGTCCACCAAGGAAGTCCCTATTCAGTGCTTCTTCATCCCACCCTCTTCCTGTGGAATGAATCCCTTCTGCCATTTCTGATGGTCAGTGACCCTTCCCTTTGATCATCCCATTGCATCTGTGTTAAAGTGAATTGCTGTGTATTCTAGTGCCGAAGTTGATGAACTACAGCCCATCGGACAAATCCAGTCTTCTGCCTGTTTTTGTAAATCGAGTTTTATTGGAGGACAGCCATGCTCCTCCATTCAGCTGTGGTCCAAGGCTGCTTTCACACCACAAGAGCAGAACTAAATAGTTGCCCTAGAGAACATATGGTCCGGAAAATCTCTGGTGTTTACTATCTGGCTCTTGTCCTAGCAGATAAAATGGACTGGTATCTTGGACATTATTTACGAGTTCTTCAGGGACAATGCCAAGTTATTTCTCCATGAAGCATGTTTTAATCATAATAGCTTCCATCAAGTTCCTCCTCAAACCATGTCAATTAAAGTCCTCATCATTTCTCTAGCTCTTTTTTCTTCAAGGCTGTTGAGAGAGGATGGTCCATGAATTGCTCATGTTTCTATACGTCTAGGCATGAAGAGCCAATTTGCTCTAGAACTGTCTTTTGAGGAGTGTTAATGTAAATGTGGAGACAATGACTCCTTCTAGAACAAATTTATTTATGTTCCTGGGTAGTAAAAATAGAAGTATTCCCTCCTCAGAGAGATTTGCTTATATTCCAGGGTAATACGGATTCCCTGGTGGCTCAAATGGTGAAGAATCTTTCTGCAATGCGGGAGACTCAGGTTAAATCCCTGGGTCAGGAAGATCCCCTGGAGAAAGAAATGGGAACCCCCTCCAGTATTCTTGCCTGGAGAATCCCATGGACAGAAGCACCTGGCTGGAGGCTACAGTCCTTGGGCTTGCAAAGAGTCAGACATGACTGAAACACACAGGGTAATAAAAATAATCTCTCCAGAAAGGAAGATGGGCAGACTTCCTAAGATCAGAGTCTCCTAATCTCAGGGTTCCTCTCCCTAATGCTCCCCAGCTCTGCTCAGGCAGCACCTGTTCATCATCCTATTGGAACTGGGGCTCAGGAAAGTGAAAGTGAAGGCACTCAGTTGTGTCCGACTCTTTGCGACCCCGTGGACTATAGCCCACCAGACTCCTCTGTCCATGGCATTTTCTAGGAAAGAGTACTGGAGTGGATTGCCATTTCCTTCTCCAGGGGATCTTCCTGACCCAGGAATCTAACCCAGGTCTCCTGAATTGCAGGCAGACGCTTTACCGCCTGAGCCACCAGGGAAGGGGCTCGGCAAACCCGGACTCAAATATTCTTCTTGCTGTAAATAATAAATTGTCTAGGGACTTCCCTGGTGGTCTAGTGGTTAGGAATCTGCCTTCCAATGATAGGGACACAGGTTTGATCCCTCCTCGGAGAACTAAGCTCCCACCTGCCTCGGGGCAACTAAGTCAGCGCGCCACAGCTAGAAAGAAGCCCATGCACTGCAATGTAAGATCCCGCATGTGGCAACTAAGACCCGATGCAGCCAAAGAAAAAAGCCCCTCTGGGCTCATTGTCTTCTTCTGACCAGAACTACGGATGCATGTCATCCAAACCAACCAAATGCCACTGGGCTGCTGCTTAGGAACCTCTGGACCATTAGACAGTTGCTTGATGCACGTGTAAATGTGTTTATTTTGTCTCCTTGAGTTCACTACTAGATTCCTGAGGGCAGGGACCAAACTGTTCTTCCCTTTGTATCCTCCAGTAAGCCCAGCACGTGTAGACATTCACTACTATTTTGGTGCTCTTGCTGTAGGCTCTCATACATCCTGTCCTGAAGTGCTCTTCTTGATGGCTACCTGAAGACTTGGGACTATTTCTAAATTGCCATGGCCTCCGTGTGCCCAGTTGCCTCAAGACTCTGGACTCTCAAGACACCCCAGGCTTTGTTAAACAATGGAGGCGAGTTCCAGCCCCACCAGTGCCCACCCAGAGGGCAGCCCACCATGGATGCAGGAGCAGAGCCTAGGGAATACAGCCCCAGCAGCCCTGCAGCCAGAGAGTTGGCCATACACGTGGCTCCCCAGCTTAGGGGCAGAATGAGCCAAGGGCGGCACTGCCAATGAGGGCTTGCTGAGGCTAGTAACCTCACCTGTGATAGAACAAACGCACGTTATGGACTCGTTCCTCTTAGGTTTGCCAGATTTAGCAAATACCCTAATATTTTTATTTTACTAAGTGGTCCTACTCTCGGCACTCTCCCCTCTAGAGCCCGTTCCCCAACTGAGCCTTGCCCTCGGGGTGTGGTCATATCACTAAAGCAGACCCAGTGGTAATGGTTTTCCTGATTCTCCTTTTTCACAGAGCCTGGCTCCTGGGCTGGTGAAGACGTAGATCTGAATGTTTAGAGGGTGGACCTAGACTTTCAGCAGACCTTCCCTGAGTTTTGCTGGCTGCCTCGATCTTCTGTCATTGTTTGCAGGAAGCAGGACCACCAGGTAGGTGGTGGGCTCGGCTTTTGAAAGATCTGGAAGTGTTTCCATTGCAGGAACGGGGACCCCTTCCAGGGCCTGAGGGTGGGATCAAACACTCGGAAATGAATGATCAGAGGAGACACACGTGCTGACAAAGCAAAAGACTTTATTGGGAAGGGGTGCCCCGGTGGAGAGCAGCTGTCACATGGCTCACTGTCTTGGGGTTTGTGCTAATGCAGCTGGCTTCTGGGTTGTCTCTGGCCAATCATCTTGCTTGTTGCCCATATGTGGTCTGAATCAGAGTCCTTCTCAGCCAAGGTGGATTCCAGTGTGAGCGTTTCTGGGAGGTTGGTAGGATGTACCGGCTCCTCCCTCCTCCTTTTGACCCTTCTCCAATTCTCTGGTGAGTTTCGGCTGTAACATCACATTCTTTATCGGGACCTCCTGTTGTGAGACAACTCAGTTTATTTTCATGCCCAGCCAAGGCGGCCAGTTTCACTCAACAGTTCTCTAACATTTCGATGTATTGAGGTGCTTGATCCTGTTGATTGTGTTTTGTTTTTTAAAGCTGTAATTGCCAGGATTGTGGGTCAAGTCAGATATAGAAATCAAGAAATGTCTATTTCTGTGTGTTAACAAAAGTTGATACGGAACCTAGGACGAGGCAGAGAGAGAAGGGAAGATGGAATTACCTCCTGGATGGGTGATAATCCATGTCCCCAGCTTTGATCCTTAATAGATGCTTTTTCCATGGGCCCCCTTGCACAGGGTATACAGAGTATACCTTGTCTACCTCTAGGCTAATAAGAAACTAGTTCAGTGATTTCCTTTCCTCTCGCCCCATAGGCAAGACTTATGTGGGGCTTAGTTCTGAGCCGCTGCTGAGAGTGGCCTGATAATTCCCATCCCCCATGGACGGCTCTGGAACAGTGACACCTGCTCATGCGTCCTGGGGAGATTTGCAGGATAAATAAATGCCTCCCTGGGGATTTGAGAGGTAGCTCCCTGTCAGGGCTAGGGGCAGAGATTTAAAAATGAATTACCATCCCAACCTGGCAGGGGTTTATAGGATGAGCCCCTTATGTGCTCATGGGGAAGATTTACACAGTCCCTTCATTGGCATCAGGCTGCCGGAGTTGTCACCGCGTGACACTCGACACTGGGGACCCTTCCGTGCTGGCTTCCGTCCACCAGCCCCGGTCACGGCTCCGGCATCACGGCTGGTGGCCTCCAGCGTCCTGCCTGCCCAACTCTCTTCTTTCCCTCGGCCCCGGTCACGGCTCCAGCATCACGGCTGGTGGCCTCCAGCGTCCTGCCTGCCCAGCTCTCTTCTCTCCCTCTCCTGTGCCTGCCACCCACCACCTCTGCCCCCAACGGGCAGGAGAGCAGAGCTCCCTCCACTGCTGCTCCAGGGAACCCCCGTCTGACTCCTCTCCTCTCTGGACTCCGTTTGCTCCCTGCTCCTCCATCCGAATGTAACCCGTCCCTTCCCGTTACCTTCTTTCCTGCCTTCCCCCCTCTCCAAGAAGGACCGGCTTGCTTCTCCAGGAGGTTTTATCTGCTCCTTTGCTTTCTGTGGCCCCTGTTACCACCAGTGTACTCGGCTCTGGGTTTGAGAATCCAACCATCGGTCACATAACCCTTGCAGAATCCCGTGGGGGAAAGAGTATTAAAATCAGAATCCGGGGTTCCACTCTGAGTCTCCTGAATGAGAATCTCTGGTTTCTGGATCTTAGAAATCGAGTTCTGTTGATCACTGTTTATGTACACACACACACATACACACACACACACACACACACAGATATACACTTAATTTACTTATTTTTGGCTCTGTGGGGTCTTCGTTGCTGCTCAGGCTTTTCTCTAGTTGCAGCGATCGGGGGCTTCTCTCTAGCTGCGGTTCAGAGGCTTATCATAGCTGTGGCTTCTCTTCTGTGGAGCATGGGCTCCAGGCGTGAAAGTTTCAGTAACTGTGGCGTGCTGGCTTAGTTGTTCGGCAGCATGTGGGAGCTTCACGGACCAGAGATCAAGCCCATGTTCTGTGCATGGCAGGCGGAATCTATGCCACTGGCCTGCCAAGGAAGCCCTGTTGATCATTCTTAAGCACATTCTTAAGCACACTGAAGTTTGGGAAATAAAGCTCTGCATCCCAGGGAGGGTTCAGGGCTGGACCTCCCTCCCTGGCTGAATTTCTCGATGGGTGAGTGTCCCCCTTCTTTCAGTGGAGTCTCTCTCTGGCACTCAGCAACCTTACTGTGCATCTTTAGCATACTTTTAGGGCAAGGGAAAGTATTTGGGACACCATAGGGTGTAGAACTGTTGCAAGAGAGGCCATGGCCTGACAACTAACCTGGTTCATGACTATTCATGCTGGTCCTGTGGTCAGTTTTGATCACTCAGCTCAATTTAAGGCACTCTCTATAAGCCTCTGTGAGAGCAGGAAGCAGGTTCTGGGAAGAAGGACATAAGGAAGAAGATGGAGGTTAAGATGAATTGACAGGCAATAGGATTAAAATTCTTGCTCAATCCTGATCTTGCGAGTAACTAACAGTGGCCTGAAATTAAAGAATTAAACCATGAAGGCTCCCTTGACAACTGATCTGATAGGCCCAGAAGTAAATTTCAGGGACCCTTTTTGTCAGACAGAGGCAGGGGAGAGCTCAGATAAGGGGCGCTGGGAGGAAGGGGCTGGGCAGTGATGGCCATCGGGGAAGGCTGTGGTCCCTCTTCTCAAGGCAGCACCAGAGGCTGAAATAGTCCTGGGGGCACATTAGTTGCCAGGGCTTTTAATCACCTTCAGAAATACTTTCCTCCTTGCATCCAACTATGACTTTGAAATGGAGGCAAAAAAATGAAACGGGGAGAAAGATAATGAAACATAGGTCAAATGTGGCAGCTGGTGAATTTCTGATAATTGCACTTTCCCATATAGCATTTCATTTCTATTCCCTGAAGTCGCACAGAACCCTGTGGGGAGGAAAAAACTCCAGCAACAAACAATAACAACAAGCAACTCTGAAGGGTTCAAGGAAACAATATCAAATGCAATTTAATGACATTTTTTATGGGAGACAGGGTAGAGATAAAGTGATATTCTAAGCCTGCTTCTTCTAACATCATAAGAAAGCCTAGAAAATTACATAAACATCAATTTAGGTCAAGTAAAATAATCCTTGATTTCCTTTCTGTCTCTCTCATCTCAGTACCCCAAAAAAAGGTTAAAAAGGGGAGAGGAATATTTATAGTATAGTATTTTATATACTATACTATATTAGAAAAGGCAAACTCTAAGCCATGTAGATAACCTATGTAGTAATCTGATTTGGGGGGAAAAATCAATGCTTATCTACAACAGATTGTTTGGATCTTGTTACAGCGAAGTATTTCTTGGCTGGCTGTTCTCCAGGTTAACACAATGGAGAGCTCAGCAATTCTTAAGGAAATCTTCAGATAAAATCATCTGAAGATCTAACAATCTACTAGGAGACTCTGCTCTTGATGCTGTTTGTAGCTGAACTTTAATCAAAACATAATTCTTTGATGTCCCAACCATGATCCCTTCCCCTTCCACCAGAAATTGCATCCAAGTGGAAACTTCAACAAGCCTCACTTCTTTCCCTTACACTGAAGCCTCTGGGATCAGAGTCACTGATTCACTATTGGCCTTGGAGATTCTGCCTCTTACCAGGTACTCTGGAGTTTCACTGTGACTTTTATCCTAGTGGGAACCAGGCCTTAATGTGAAAAGCGTGCTGGCCTGGGTAGACTGTGAATTGTGAACGGGGTCCTTGTTGGGTTGCAGTGAAATAGCCAGATTAAGCTAGATTAGCACTGGGCTCCACGCTTCATGTAACATCCTCTGACCTGTTCCCTCTCAGTCCCTCAGCTTCGTGCATGAGGGTCCTGTTTTCGCATTCACACGTGTTATGCCATGTTATAGTCGCTGCCCACTGTGTTATTCTCAGATGGTGGGTATTTCCAATCTCTTGTTGCAAAGTGAAGTATTTCTTTAGGCTTTGGTCTACATATGGAGTAAGAGAGATGACCAATAAGAACAAGTAAGGAGAGACTGTACTTTTGTAGAGTTGGGTCTTCTCTTTAGGACTGGGATTGCCAACAGGCTGGTTTTATGAGGCATAATTTTTCCATGAAAGTCATCAGATAGAACTTTCCACACTAACTACAATAGGGAAGGATCTGGAATAGGGAAGGGAACGCCCTGGAAGCTGCTTTAAAGCCTCAGACTCCCTTCTCCAAAACAATTTGCACCTTCCCAATAATTTGCTATTTGGCTGGCTTGGCTGTCATTTCTGTCCTGTCACTGTGGCCACTGGGATCTGATTTCTCCTCCCAAAATCCCTTTTCCCTATCCTTGTACGCATCAGAACTGTCCATGCAGTGATAATGCTGGTAAATGTTTAATGATTAGTTCTTCAAGTGGGAAACACCTTGGCTTACAGCACTGCCAGTTTCCATGATGTAAACATTGCCACCACAGCCAGTTTTAAGCTGTTCCCATGAGATCACCAAACATGGGGATGGTAGCACATCATTATATACCATGTTCACCATACATATGTGATCAAGGTAAATAATCTCAAGAGCATGGAAAATAAGAATAGTGAAATAATTAGGAAGTGATGAGTTTTGAGTATTTATTACTTTTGTTTTAATAGAACTTAACTGTAAATTTATATAGTTTAATTTTTAATCGTGGCTATGCTTAACAGTTTGTAAAATTCCTAAAAAATTTAACAACTGTTACACAAGCCAGCTCTAACATACACTCTGTCTTGGTCTGGGAAAAGATGGAGTAAAGGGAGAAATGAAAGGGTGTATTTTAATACTAAAGTACTAAAAGGCCTCCATGCCATTCAGACTTTATGCCTGGCCCTCTGAGCCATGGATCCATAAATTCCTAGAAATGTCATAGTTGGTATTGGTCCGAAGCCAGGACTTTGGGGCAAGACACACTGAATTCCAGTCCCCGCTGTACCATTTGCTAGCTCTGTGACCTTAAACAGTCGGGAAGCTCCCCTGGAGAAGGAAATGGCAACCCACTCGAGTATTCTTGCCTGGAGAATCCCATGGACAGAGGAGCCTGGTGGGCTACAGTCCACGGGGTCGCAAGAGTCGAACACGACTGAGCGACTTCACTTTCACTTCACTTTCAACCCCTCTTTGCTTAGGTTTCTCATGGGTGAAATAATAGTATCTGCTTTATACGGTTGTGCGTGTGCGTGCTAAATTGCTTCAGTCATGTCTGACCCTTTGCAACCCTATGGACTGGAGCATGCTAGGTTCCTCTGTCCATGGGATTCTCCAGGTAAGAATACTGGAGTGGGCTGCCATTTCCTTCTCCAGGGGATCTTCCTGACCCAGGGATTAAACTGGCATCTCTTACCTCTTCTGCATTGGCAGGTGGGTTCTTTGCCATAGTGCCACCGGGGAAGCCCTCACACAGTTGTAATGGAGATTAAATAAGGTAATATGCTCAATGTTCTTAGCCCACTAAGCTACATAATAAACCCTCAATAAGTGGTAGCCATGAGTACCACTGTAATTAACCTGATCAATTTCTAAAAGTCCACAGTCTCCACAGGTGGTGATGGGATCTACCCTAGATGCAAGTGCATGCAGAGAAGGATAATTAAGGCAATCTTCCTTGCATGGTCTGACTCCACTGTACACGGACCATTTGTGTAAACTCAGCCTCTAGGCTGGGATGTCCTTCTCACCACACTTCCTGCTTGAAGATCACATGCTGGTAACTCATTTCTTGCTGTGAAGGACTGCTGTCTTTCTAGGCCTACTTTAAAACGCAAATAAAACTGGTCCCCCACATCTGTGGGTTCTGACTTGACTGTACTGAGCCATTTTATATGAGGTACTTGAGCATCCATTGATTTTGATATCTGCACGTTGGTTGGGGGGTGGGGTGCTTATCCTGACACAGACTCCTGAAGATATAGAGGGCTGACTGTACTGTTTAGACAGTGGGTAATAAGTTTGCACCTAGGTGCCCAAGTGGCAGTCAGATCCCAGGGCTCTACATTGAGCTGACTCCTGGGAATCTAAAAACGAGGAGCCTGCAGTGGGTGATAGGATGTGAAGTGGGGCCTGAGGCCACTGAGGACCCCACTCTTTGGTTCCCCCTCGCTGCCATGTCCCTCCCCACACTTCCAGGTAGACCAGTTCTTTGAGCTGAGATGCCTCTAAAATCAAAGCCTCTTCACACTGTCTCCCTGCTCCCCCAGGTCCTGGAACTAACAGCCAGTGGACCCTGGGGCCCACAGTCCACAGATGCGGTGGGAACATGCTGACTCTCTGGGGTTCATCTTCCTATCATAAAACACCAAGTCTCTAGTTAGTGGGCCAGGTTCAAGTCATGGTTGTGACCTTGGGAAGGTCATTTCATGTCTTTGAACTTCTATTTTTTTTTTTTTTAGCATATTAAAGATGCTGATGAGAATTTACCCAAGAACCAAATTAGGGAGCACATTTGTGATGCTAAAGCTCAACACAGCACATGTGTTGGTACCATATTCTGTCCCTGCTCACTGATTTTAGTTTGCTCCTTTTTCTTGCATTCCTAACGCATGGCTATCGAGACAAAGGCCTTCTTGGGACCATCGTAGATGGATGACAATAACACATCTCTACCCTTTAGTCTAAACCGTTTCTGGGAACCAAAAATATCAGTTCCTGTCTGGGCTCACTTATTCATAATACAGTCTTGTATGCACTAATAATAACCTAACGCTATTCTCAGTTTGGCTCACATAACTTGGCACTACAGGAAGGCAGAGATGATGTCTGCAGGAGCCCTAAGGCCCTGTGGACAGTAATTAGACACTCGCTGAGGTTTGGTTTATTTATCTTGGGCACCTGTGATGCTACACAAATGTTTCAAAGTGGTGGAGGGCCAGGGACCAGAGAAGGAACACAGCTTCCGGAGGCAACAGACTTAACAGCCAAGCGGGGAGGGTCTTAGGTTCCGGGGAAGGGCCCGGGGGTAAGAGAAGGAGCCAGTCTCTCCCCACCTGAGCCAACCAGTCTCGGCTTGTTCTGTTCTTGGCGGGAGATGCTGGCGCCTTGTAGGATGCTGTGACGGTGCTAAGAGAAAGGAACCCACAACTCTTTCCTTGGGGCTGCAGAGCTGGCGTCTGCCTCCATCAGTAACACGATGTTTATTAGCCTCCTTAGGGCTCTCAGAGAATAAAACTCAGCTCCCGGGCCCAAGCGGTTACTGTGTAAGTAGAGGGGGCTGCATTATGCACTCCTCTGTGGACTGGCACTGCCCTTTTGGAGCTGGAGCTGGAGGTTGACAGCGCAGGTGACCACAGGATTGTTGGGGGAAGGTTGCTGTTGTGTTTCAGGATCAGTTATTTTTGGCTGAGAAAAGATGGCTGATGCCCAGCCAGGGCAGGCTGCCGGAAACTAAGTCCTCAGTGGGAGGCCTGCCAGGACCCAGCCGAGACGGCCAAGGTGAGGGTATGGGGCTGAGAGCAATGTCTGGTTGGCGAAAGGTCCACTAGTGAGCATCATGTGGGGCTCGGGGGGTCCATGCTTCTGGTGCGGCTGGGGAGTGGCCAAGGAGAGAACAAAAATGATAAGGAGGTTAGGAGAGGACCTCCTGGGAAGACTTACAGGTGTTCAGCTTCCATTAGAAGAGACGACGTTGACTAAACGTGCTTACTTTCTTCAAAAACCCAAGAGACTTCCACAGCAAGACGTTGGCATATTGTTCTGACAGCCGGATTAAGAGAAAGCCGGTTAAGAGAAAGCCGCTGCACCTGCAGGCAATGTGGGTTTTTGCGGCCTCTTCACTCACCCTGCAGCAGAGTGGTGGATGCAGACTGGCCAGTGATAACATCTGCATGCTGAATGGAGCCCTCGGGATGTTTCATGTATTTTTTTTTTTCACCTGCATCACGTGGTTTGTGGGAATCTTGGTTTCCCGAGCAGGAATCGAACCCACGCTTCCGGCATTGGAAGCGCAGAGTCTTAACCACTGGACCACCAGGGCATTTTAGAAGGAAAGGAAAGAGGACCCTCCCAGGTGTCTAAGTGATGGGGCCAGGCCTCCGGGCCAGAGGACCAGGTGCACCCTCCGAGTTCCTTGTGTCTGCTGCTGAGTCATGGTTCTGGTTATGAACTGTCGTGAGCACAGAGGAATCCTTGCTGGATACAAAAGCACTCCACCCCAAGGGAAAACACTGATGGATTTGATAACTTGATAATAAAGCTCTCTCCAGGGAGAATGCCCTCCCAGAGGTAGGAGATTAATTTTATCTTTTGCTTTTTTTGGCTGGTTCTCTTCCCCTGTGTCTGCCCATTCTTTTCTATGACTTGCTCAATGAAGGGCAAAGAGGTTTTCTAGAAAGCACCAAACCCTTGAGGCCTCTGATTTCAGAGCAGGAAAAAAATGGCCTGGGCTGAGGGCAAGCTCACAGCAGCCTGCCAAAAGAGGGTTCAACCTCTTGCCTGCTCCCCTGAACCCCAGGATCAACCCAGAGGACACATGGCATGATGGTACCTCCAGCTCTGCACCCTGGAGGAGATACCATCTCGTGTCTAAGCAGCGTGGCCCCCGAGGTTCCTGGGAAACCTCGGGGCAGAGTTGTGTCTAGCTGGTCTGCAATACACACCCCTGAGCTGGCCAGGTCCCCTTCCATAATCTGCTATCTCCACGCCTTTCAGAGTTAGCTCAGTCTGAAACAGACTAAAAGGTGGAGGGGGAAATGACGTGGACACTCAGACTCCTTTCAACCCCAAGAGTCTGCCTCGTGACCTTGGTGACTGTTGCTCGTTTGAGAAGCAGGAGAGAAGGGAACTGCGGGTGGCGAGCAATCCCCATTCTGATGGAATCCGATTAAGAAGCGTTCTGTAAAACTACACCAACAAATCAGGACAAACGTCACACCAAGGTCTTGCATCACAGGACGTTTACATAATATAATGCCCGTGGCACACAGATACCAGATACCACAAAGTACCTGAGACAAAAAAACAAAAAGGAAGGAGGGGAGGAGGGAGAAGAATAGAAAGGAGCCCGAGGCCTGGCACACGGAGATCTGAGGACCCAGGCAGAGCTTCTCAGTGGAGGGGTGGCCGCACGCGAGTGTCCGGTGGCCTCTGTCTCACATCTCAGCCTCTGAGGAGCAGATCTCCGTGGCCGCAGAGATGGCGATCCCGATAGCCAGGCTGCCGTTGTCGGAGAAGTGCTGGGCCAGCGAGGTGCCGATGACGAGGCAGTCCCCGTTGGTGATGACCGAGTCCACGCACTCCAGGATAGACCGGGGCGTGGCCTCCCACCTGAGACATCGGTGGTTTCTGTTGAGCTCCAGGCGATAGGTAAAGCTGTCGGCCTGGGTGGGGGTCCCGATCAGCATCATGGTGGCGAAGAACTGGGGGTGCCCAGCGTGCCTCTCCTGTTTCCTGAGCACCAGCAGGAAGTGGTGGCCGAAGCAGGAGTGGATGATGAGCCAGTCGGCCGGCGCCGGGAGGTGCATGTCCGTGGCCAGGAAGACAATGTCGGCCCCGTGGAGGATGTCCACCCTGTGCATCTGCCGGAGGTGGGGCACCACCACCTCCAGGTGGCCCTCCCACTGGCAGGAGAACAAGGGGCACAGGCAGGGCATCACCCGCGCGGCAGGCGGCCCCGCCTCCTGGTGGTGCAGGTGGTGGGGCCGGGCGTGGTGGCAGAGGCGGTGCCGGGGCTGGCGGGGGCAGTGGTGGTGGCAGTGGTGGGGGGGGGCGTGCGGAGGCGGGTAGCTGCTGGGCTCCGGGGCGCTCTGAGCGACGGCATGTCGGCTGGACACATACTGTAAGAGACGGAGGAGAGCCTTAGTGGGTTCGTGGCCGCGAGATCAGTCTCTCTGGCTGAGGACCACCCCCCCGCTGCTGCCCCCCCAACCCGCCACCAACCCGCAGGTTCAGAGTGTGGAAAGCAAATTCACCAACTCAGTTGTGCCTGACTCTTTCAGACACCATGGACTTTAGCCCACCAGGCTCCTGTGTCCTTGGGATTTTCAGGCAACAATACTGGAGTGGGTTGCCCTTTCCCTCTCCAACCGATACAGGTAGACAAAAGCTTTACTTTGTGAAAAAAAAAAAAAAAGAGAGAGAGAGAGAGAGAGAACTGCCAGACTGTTTTCTGAAATGGCAGAACATTTTACATTCCCATCAGCCAAGTAAAAGGGTTCCGATTTCTCCATGTCTTTGTCAACACTTGTTATTATCTGTTTTGACAAATAGGTTAATGAGACCGAATTCATTGTTTTGCATATTTTGCCAAATTTAGATGCTGAAACATCTGTACATCTGCATGTCATTTTAGGAGAGAATGTAAATTTACCCATTTGAAAACAGAACCTCCTTCAAAAGATTCCTCCTGCAAGAAGAGACTTTCCAAATGTATTAGTATATTACAAAAAAAAAAACTAAAAAAAAATGAGGGACATGGTGGATGTCTTGGGTGGTTGAGATTCTGAAAACTCAGTCCAAGAAAATGCAATATTTATTATGCCTTTCTGATTCTTTAATAAGATACTCAAACAGGCAATTTCCCCCTTCGAATAGCATGCATTATGATGGTCCTAAGTAACAAAGAAATCAATTTTTTTGTTCTTTTTTGATATTGTTGATATTTTTGTGCAGGGACTGGAGGTCAATGGATTTCCTCCCCCCCCCCCCCATTTTATCATCAGTGTTTTTTTTAGAACCAAATTTCGGTAAATACCAATTTGTCCTTCCAGTGCTGCCTGGGATTGGTACTATCTGGGGTGCCCTTCTGGGTTGAAAAACAAGCATGGCGTGCAGAGCTGACTGTGTGCAGCTGGACTGTGGTCCCCAGGGCGGGAGTCTCAGCTGTGACTCCTGGGACTTGGCTCTACCAGGCACACTTCTGTCCTGCTTTAGACTCATTGTTAAAGAACAACTTACCAGGGAGGGGCTCACTACCAGGCTTCCTAGGTGGCACTAGTGGTAAAGAACCCACCTGCTGACGCAGGGACACGTTAAGAGACGCAGATTTGATCCCTGGGCTGGGAAGATCCCCCGGAGGAGGGCATGGCCACCCACTCCAGTCTTCTTGCCTGGAGAATCCCATGGACAGAGGGGCCTGGTGTGCTACCGTCCATAGGGTTACAAAGAGTTGGACACGGCTGGAGCGGCTTAGCAAGCATGCAGGCAGTATTGATATAAAATCAAAGTAAGGAGGGAGTTAGGAAGAAACACCACGGCCTCCCTTTCCTCCCTCCGTCCAGCCTCTTGCTGGTGCCTCCGGTTGGCTGGATGCAATCAGAAGGAAGCCCGGGAGATGCACTCAGCCCGGGTCAGCTCCCCTTGGAAATGTGCTTGTGAAGAGGGACTGTCCACCTGCATGCAGATGCCTCAGTCCCCTTTGTGATGTTCCTTGATCCCACCACACTGGGCTTCCTCGGCTGGGCTTTGATAAGGCTGATGTGGGGGAGGTAGGGAGGGCTGATATCAGTCCACAATCATTAAGCCGTCTGATGAAAATGTATACACAACCAGCTGACACGTGCACCGCCTGGGCATGGGCTGAGAATACTGAACAGGGTACAATCCCTGCTCCCGTCTCAGCGGCTCATTGTGATTAGTGTAACATAACACAGTGCAAGGATGCAGGATACTGGGAGGGACTCTGAGTGTGCAAAGTGGGGGCGGTGCTGTTCTGGTCAGTGCGAAGGCTGTCTACTCTCGGTGAAGCAGGAAGGGCGATGCTCTAACGAAACGGGCAAAAGGTTTGTGAGTAACATGTTCCAAGGAGCTGGATCTGAAAGAACATGGGATGTCTAAGAAATGAGAAGTTCCAAGTGGCTGTTGCTAGGGGATCTGGCAGAGATGGCGAGGAGCAGGGCCGGAGAGCAGTTGGACCATGTTGCCAAAGAGTGGGCACGGAGGTGGCACCCAGCCCTAGGGGCAATCGGTAGGAGGGCCCAAGGGCTTTAGGGAGCCCCCTCGGGCAGTGTGATGCCCCAAGCCCAGCAGTAGAGCTCACACTCAAGATGGGGCCCGCAGTGGATTCCTGGCACTTGTCCAACCCCTGGACTCGAGCCATGATCGGCCCAGACTCTCCCCTTCCTTCCTTCTGGCCTCATCTTCCCCTGGCCTTCCCACTGTTTAATTGCTGCAGGGTAACAAGGCCGCCAGCGGTGTATTCCAGAGTGAATGACTATGCAGATACGTCGTAAACTCACAGAGACCCCTGCACTTGCTTGCTGTGCCCTGGGAAGGTGCTGAGAATAAACACAGCCTTAATCCTTCATTTCTTCCTGCTCCTTCTCCTGATGCAAAATCTGTTTCATTTATATACACGATCATCGGGGTGAGCGAGGTCACAGGGCCGCTGGCTGGGAGAAGGGATTCTTTTAATTGGCAAAATGCTAATCGTTTTGGAAAATGAATTCTAATCTTCCCATCTCATACAGTGGATGTGTGAGTAATTACTTTCCTTCACTAAACTGTTAATGCAACATTAGTGATTACACTAATTAAAACTAATGAACTCTTCCAGGCTGATAAACCCCTCAGTCAGTCCGAGGAGGCCTTCCTTCCATTGGCTGTCCTTAACTTGCCATTTGGAAGAGAGATCTTGAATTAACCTTTAGAATAACTCGCAAAATTGGGTTTAGAAATGTTAGGCTTTATGGACTGGGTATAATTCTCTCTGCAAGCATTAGTGAGACCATTTCCACTGAGGGTGTAATTGAATTTAAAGACATCTTCCTTAATTTCATCAGCTACACTCCCATGGTTGGTCATGGCTATCCCTCCAACTCCTGGTGTCCAAAGAGGAAACCTGGCCCTGGAAATACCCCGTGACCCTTTCTCCAGCCTCTGCTCCCTCTGATCTGTGAGCTCATTTGGAGGACTGCTCTGTCCTTCTGCCTGATGCCAGGAACAGTGCCATGCTAATGGAGGCATTTCAGCTGAAGGTGGGTTTTGCACCCAATTTCAAATGACAGTCATGGGTTTTGAGTTTGCTCATGTCCTTATTTATGAGAGTTAATGAAGTGAAGCTTTCAGTACTTTCAGCAATGCTATCGATGTATTTCACACACAGGAGAGAAGATGGGGAGGACTTATATTTCAGGGCAGATATCAGAATGTTGGAAAAGACCCCGATGCTGGGAAGGAGTGTAAGCAAAAGGAGGAGGGGGTGGCAGAGGATGCGATGGCTAGGTAGTATCGCCAAGTCAATGAACATGAATTTGAGCAAACTCTGGACGATAGTGGAGGACAGAGAAGCCTGGTGGTCTGCAGTCTATCGGGTCACAAAGAGTCGGACATGACCTTGAGACTGAACAACAACAACAACCAGGACGTTGGAAAACAGTCAGTCATGGCCAGAACCTAGCCGGGCCATCAGGTCTGCAAAGACGGAAGAGTCATTGTATCTGCTCCAGGTCCCACTCTGTAGTGTTTAAAAACTCCCTCTGTTTCTGGGAAGGATGGTCAAGGCTGAAGGTTTAGTGTTTCCCATTCCATTTTCTCACCTCCCCTCCTCTCAAAACCTGAGTGTACGTGTGCACACAAAACCCAGGAGGACTCTGGAAAAGCTTCCACCAAACAGTCAAGAAATAAGTTACGCTGAGATAGAAAACAACGATGGGGCTTTTATTTCCACTAGACTGTCTTCCTTCAAAAATGTGTCTTATGCTGCTTTTCCCCAGACTGTTATACTTAGAGCACTGAATGAATGAGATCTTCATGTGGGCAGCATGATAATGTCTGTAATTTTCTTTAAAATGCTTCAGTTGAGAGATTGTGATAGAAATGTGTACATTTTTAACCTACACTCCAGGGGCTGTCAATTCCCTAATCAGGAATTCACACTTCGAGGTGATCACCTAACATTTTATCTGAAAGGCCACACTTCAGAGATAATGACTACAATTGCCTCGCTTAGTATCCATATTTCTGATCCACACCAGATGCTGCTAATTAACATTTCCACAGAGGTTTCCATTGGTGAAATTAGTAGTTTGTTAATCAGCGTAATAGATGTACTAAGATTGGGTAAAACATTTCAGAATAATTCTGTACTTTAAGGATGAACCCAGGAGTTTGTTCCATAACTATTTCTGAATCTAGCCACTGAGTCAAGGACTTAGCATGGTCTGATGCCATCTCTAAGAATATTAGAATCTTTTTCTTGTTAGATCACTACATACATACAAACTTTTCTTGCTGGCAGTCAAAATTATCTAAATTGAGCAAGGAGACATTGGTTAGCAAATACACAGAAACTTTGAGTCCTCAGCTATATATGCCATGTGTGAGTGTGTGCTAAATCACTTCACTCATGTCTGACTCTTTGCAACTCCACAGACTGCAGCCTTCTGTCCATGGGATTCTCCAGGCAAGAATCCTGGAGTGGGTTGCCATGCTCTTCTCCAGGGGATCTTCCCAACCCAGGGACTGAACTTGCATCCCTTATATCAGCAGATGGGTTCTTTACTACTAGTACCACCAGGAAGCCCCATATATGCCATAACTAATTAGAGAAGAGGGAAACGAGTTATTACTGTGAAAAGAGGAAGATAAAAATTTGGGTGGATCGATTTTAAAAACCAAGGTCTGTGGGTGCAAAGGGGTGAAAGGTATTCATACAGGTGTCTACACAGGTACTGTACCTATGGTCTCAAAAATCTCCTGACCAAGCTGATCGTCTTATAAATCCAGACCCTGGCTGTGTGAGAGGCTGGGAAGAAATATGTGGACAGCACTGTGAGAGCAAAAATATAACTCAGTCCTCAAGCACCCTGGGCCTTTCTTGAGTTCCTGGATCCTGGCCCGTGGCCACCCAGCAGGTGTCCACCATGGTCCTGGCTGGTCTTGTGTCTTTGAGACCATCTGCCCTAGTAAGACAGAGATGCTCCCTCCCTCCTTGACCTGTGAAGTCAAGCAGCAGTTAAGATCTGTCTATACAGTTCACTACTGCATTTATTTCAAATCATTTGGAAAAATCACAGGGTGGGTGGCTTTCTCTCTTTAGGTAGCTTGGAAGTCAAAGAGGGTAGGGATTGTGTTGACTTTGCTCCCTGTTTGGTCTCGTGATGGGCAAAGCCAGCACTGTGCAGTGTCTGGCATCTGCAGACTCTCAGTGAGTATTTGCTGCTTGAGTGAATGGATGAATGAGTGGTTCGTATCTGGAGCCATGTCCTGGAGCGTATCCATGCAAAGGCCACTGGCCTTGGGTCAGAGGCTCTGTCCTCTACCCTTCTTTCCTGTAGAAATACGTGGGTGTGTATGTGTGTGCACATGGGTGAGCATGAGTCGATAGCTGTGGGCTCATCAGTTTGGTCTCCTGGTGGTTCCTCCCCCAGAACTCAACAGTGACGGGACAGTGGGACCTGATTCACGTCCAGGCACTGGTTCGTGTCCACCTGCCATCCAGGAAGTACAATAACAGTGCTGAAGAAGCAACTTCTCCTGCCAGTTAGGCACTCTCTTTGCTTTTACTTTTTACAGCGATTACTCCCCGAGTCTCAGCGTTCTCTTTATTCACAGCAGATGATTTCTTACCATCTGGGAAGGCTGGTCTGCTGGACCGACGCCCACCTGTTAGACTGATCTGGACCCACTTTCCCCACTAGGACCAGTGACCTAACAGAAGGCTGGACGCCCCCATACAGCCTCATTCGTTTTCTGTCAACAATCACCAAGAAGCAACTTCACCCCAAGATTACAGCCCGCCCCCAGCTGCTCCCTCCCCTTTAAGATGAGGGCCCACTGGCCCTCTCACCCTGAACTGGCCCTTCTAGGCCACACTCCAGATAACAGGGGTCCTAGAATTCCCTACCTAAGGACTCTTGACTCAGCTTCCAGGAGCCTGAGCTATTTCTAGGATCCAGTATCAGAAGGCGGGCAATGGCAGACGTGAGGTGTGGCCAGTGGGGGACTGGCTGGAGCTTGGATGGGTGGGCTGGGGGTGTCCACTTGCCTCTGTCTTGGGACTCATCGCAGTGCAAGACGAAACCTCAGTAAGAAGAAAGTGAGACAGGCTGCTGGCCGGTGACTGCGGTCTCCGGATCATCTCAAAGGGCTAATTATTAAAGCAGGCGGGTACGACATATTCGAAGAGTCGCTTCCCTTGATCTCTGGCTTCGAGGTATCCAGACAGGCAGCGTGTGGGCGTTGGCCGGCTCTTTGGCCTCCAGCCCCGCGAGCGTTAGGGGCGGGTCTGCGACCAAACCGCGCAGCGGAGGAATCCCGCACCAGTGGCGGAGGGATCGCTATTTCTTCTCCGACTCCGCCTTTCCTCCGTGGGGTTTTGAGCATACTAATAAGTTTTATGAGTCATATAGATGAAAGACCTTTCCTTAAAAGCAACTTTTGGAGTCATCAGATTTTTATATCTGCAGCCAGCAAGTGAATCCCAGGGCCTCTAGGGAGCCGTTGATAGGTTAAGATTTAATTACCTAAAGACTGTAAGCATCTGTATGGGATGACTTCAGGACCCCGGGGTGACTCAAGGGCAGGGCTTAGCATGCTAGGAGCACAATCTCAGCCAATCTGAACAACCTCAGGTTGTGGGCAACGGTTTTGCTCGTGTGCCTGGTGTTGCTATAGGTAGGATCAGGGCTGTCACGTTAAGGGAGGGGGTGAGCTGCTAAAAACAGTTACACATGTCAAAGCAAACTTGAGCAGCACTCAACTTTGGCAGGCTGTGCGTGGGTGGCAGTTCGTCCTGGTGGTCCGAGACATGCTGATGGCCAGGCTGCCCCAAGACCTCATGCCACCCTTGTTTGTGTGGTTCTTTAAAGACATCTTGACCAGACATTCCATAAGTTCAGCTCTCTCCAGCTGGGCTCGCTACCCTCCCCATCGCCCACCTACAGTGCACGCCGTGGCCTGGCTAAGTTGCACTCCTCCTTCCGGTGTTCCGTGCTGTCCAGGACAGGTCTGTCTGCCCTGCGTTCCTCTGTCTGTCTGCCCTGTGTTCCTCTGTCTGTCTGCCCTGCGTTCCTCTGTCTGTCTGCCCTGCGTTCCTCTGTGACACAGGATACACTGAGCATCCAGCTTTGCTGGGGGACTGTGATGTGAACTCAGGTCCCTGAACATTGCATCTTTTCTTCCCTGCTGTATCCTCAGTGCTGGCAGAGCTTGGAACATGGTTGGTACCCAAGAAATATTCCTGGAGATGCTGAGTGAGTGACTCTTCCCCATTGAGCTCTCACCCTAATACAGTCCAGCCACTCACCATCTGGCTGCCGCCAATCTAAGGCAAGTCAGCCTCACTGCCTTTCTGGGCTAAGGTGGCAGCCTCCTAACTAGTTGTATTGAGTTGAAAGGTGACCCCCAAAAGATAGGTCTACATCCTAACCCCTGGAACTGTAAATGTGACTTTCTGTGAGAAAAGGGTCTTTGCAGATCTAAATAAATGAAGGATTTCAAGAGGCGATCACCCTGCATTATCCAGAGAGGCCCTAAATCCAGTGATAAGTGTTCTTGGAAGAGACAGAAGGGAAGAAGACATAGACACAGAGGAGAAAGCTGTGTGAGGATGGTGGTGGAGGCTGGAGTGGGGCTGCCACAAGCCAGGGAACAGCTGGAGCATCAGAACCAGAAGAGGCAAGGGAGGATTCTCTCCTACAGCCTGCAGAGGGAGCATGGGCCTGTTGACAACACGATTTTAGCATTTTGGCCTCTGGAACCATTGAAAATAAAGTTCTAGTATTTTGAGCCACCAAATTTATGGTAATTTGCATGGCAGCCCTAAGAAATGAATACACAAGTCTTCCTGCATCCATTCTTGGTCTCATGCAGACTGTAACTTTTATCACAAAATCTTTTAATGGTCTTCCATCCCTGTCAGGATGAAACACAAACTCTGTGTGTGCCATCAAGAACCAACATGCTCTAGAAGACCTACAGGTGGCCAGTAAGCACACACAAAAATGTTCAGCCTCACAAATTCTTAGAGAAATGCATATCAAACCGTGAAATCACATTGGTCAGAATGGCCATCATCAAAAAAGTCTACAAATAATAAATGCTGGAGAGGGTGTGGACAAAAGGGAGCCTCCTACATTTTTAGAATTTAAATTGGTGCAGCCACTATGGAAACAGTATGGAGAGTCCTTTAAAAACTAAAAATAGAGCTACCATAGGATTCAGCAATCTTGCTCCAGGGCATATATCCAGAAAAGATGAAAACTAATTCACAAACACACCTGTAGCCCAATGTTCATAGCATCACTGTTTATAATATCCATGACGTAGAAGCAACTTAAATGTCTATAGACAGATGAGTGGATTAAAAAAATGTGGTGTATATATATATATAAAAACACATTAAATATATAAGGCAATATTACTCAGTCATAAAAAATGAAATAATGCCATCTGCAACAATATAGATGGAGCCAGATATTACCATACCAAGGGAAGTCAGACAAATATATGATATCACATATATATGCAATCTAAAAAAGTGATAGAATGAACTTATTTATAAAACAGAAATAGACTCACAGATGTAGAAGACAAACTTATGGTTACCAAAGAGGAAAGAGAGGAGGAGATATAAACTGGGAATCTGGGATTAACAGATATACACGACTGTATATAAAATAGATAAACAGCCAGGACCTGCTATATAGCGCAGAAACTATATTCAATCCTCTCAATAACCTACAGTGGAAAAGAATGTGAAAAAGGAAATATATATATTCTTATATGCATAACTGAATCACTTTGCTGTAAACCTGAAATTAACACATTGTAAATCAACTATGCTTCAAAGAACAAAACCCCACATTCTTTGCATCATCTTTTTTTTTTTTTCTCTGCCTCCTATTTGCTACTCAGCCTAAGCACATTGACCTCTTACTGTTTTTTTGAACACGCTATCTGCACACTTGCCCCAGGGTTTTTGCGCTGTCTATTCCCCTTACTTAAAACAATCCCACATACCCCCGCGGCTCATTGCCACACTCCATTCACATCTCTGTCCCACAGCTGCCTCTACTCCGAGGCTGTCCTTCACTTAACTGTTAAAGAAACCCTCTCAATCCCCTTACTCTGCTTTAGTTCACTTCCTAGTATTTTTCAGTTCTATACAACTATATAGTATAGTGTATGTAGGTCATACATTTTTTTGTATACTGTCAGTCTTCCCTACTGCAATGTAAGTTTCTTGGGACTAGGAATTTGGGTGTGTTCACTATTGTATCTCTAGAACATTATCAGGTACCTTAAAGAGCTCAATAACTGTTTTTGTTTGTTTTTTGTGTTTGAATGAATGGTTACATTCCTTTGGGTCTTAAACTTTTCCCTCTGGGTCGGGAAGATCACCTGGAGAAAGAAATGGCAACCCACTCCAGTATTCTTGCCTGGGAAATCACATGGACAGAGGAGCCTAGGGGAGTGGTGTGTACAGTCCGTGGGGTGACAAAAGAGTCAGACACAACTGAGCGACTAAACAGCAAAAACGATGGCTTTCAGGCCCGTCTCGTCCTGGCTCCCAGTCCATCTCCAAATCTCCCAGCACTGAGGAAGTCATGCCTACACATCTGCATTCCTCTAAATCTTCCAGGTCCAAGATGATAGAAGCAAGGGTTTCCTCTCTGTCTGCTTAGGATCTCTGCTCAAAATTCTGGTTTCCTCCCTGAGGCTTGCTTTAGGATGACTGGGACAGGGAATGGCCTCACTGTCAGGAAATGTCTACAGCCAGACGTGGATGTAGCCTAGTCTTTCCCAGAATGATTGTCAGCTCAGTATCCCTGGGCTAACACCAGAGCTGCATAAATCTAGAGCAGAGAACCAGGTCATTTCACATACCAAGAAAAAAAAAAAAAAGAAAATCCATCTTCCAACAGCACGCTTAATTCCCAATAATCATTTTTAGCAAATTGGGCCTTCCGATAAACCTGCCCCTAAAATAGGAAGCGTATCGTTTGACCAAAGGTGGATGGACAGAGCTGTAGGGAAAGAGAAAACACTTTTGAAGGCAGACCCGCCGGGGTATGAATCCTGGCTTTGCTATTAAAAGCTCTGAAACCGTGGGCTCATTAATTAACCTCTCCATTCTTGTTTCTTCCTTTATAAGATGGGAATTGTAATATCTCATAAGGTTGGAGTAAGGACTGAATGAAATACAAAATATTGGGTTGGCCAAAAAGTTTATTTGGGCTTATCCATAACCTGTTACAGAAAAATCCAAGTGAATTTTCTGGCCAACCCAACACATGGTATAGTGCCTAAGCCAGAGTAAGAAGATATTATTATCATTATTGCCATCATCACTATTATTATCATGGTTATTGAATAGCTAGCTGCTGAAGATGTAAGCTAAGGAAATTCACTCTACATAATTTCTAGACTCATAACTGAATTGGATGGAATCCTAAAAACACCAAAACCTTTCCAGAGCCCCCTCAAACCTCCCTGACAGCTCTCACTCCATCTAGTGTTTGCACTTGTAGAAAGCTTCTTACTCAGTATTTTCAGCTCGTCACTAGCCAATGGATGCTGGCTGCAGTGTACAGAGTAACTTAATACATGTAAAGAGCCTAGTTGAGTGCCTGAAACATAGGAGGTACTCAATAACTGATTGTTATTCTCTTCATTATCATCATCTACTTGGACAGTAAGGAGATCAAACCAGTCCATCCTAAAGGAAATCCACCCTGAATATTCATTAGAAGGCCTGATGCTGAAGCTGAAGCTCCAATACTTTGGCCACCTGATATGAAGAGCTGACTCATTGGAAAAGACCACGATGCTGGGAAAGATTGAGGAGGAGAAGGCAGGGTGACAGAAGATGAGATGGTTGGATGGCATCACCGACTCAATGGACATGAGTTTCAGTAGACTCTGGGAGATGCTGAAGGACAGGGAAGCCTGGCATGCTGCAGTCCATGGGTTTACAAAGAGTCGGACATGACTGAGCAACTGAACATCACCATCTGCTAGCATTTGGGGCAGTGCAAAGCTGCTGGAAAGTTCAGGCAATTCTATGAGCACATTGGTCCCCCCAGCTTCTTAGAAGCTCATCCCTTTCTCCTCCATTGATTGAGCATTTCTCCTAGGGCCTGTCACCTATGGTGGCCGGGCCTAAGTGGCATTATGTAAGGCAGTGCCCTCCCCTAAGACAGGCTCTCCTTGCTTGAGAGAGCCTCTTCCTCCCTTTCTATGTCTTTTTTTTTTTTTGGCTGCACCACGAGGCATGTGGGATCTTAGTCCCTCGACCAGGGATCAAACCCACAACCCCTACATTGGAAGCGTGGAATCTTAACTACTGGACTGCCAAGGAAGTCCCTTTCTACGTCTTTAAAATATGTTTCCTGAGAGAAGATTGCCCTGTGTGTCTGCTTCCTCGAGCCTCATGCCTGTACTACCCACGGCTTACCTGGTATATGGCTATTAATATAGAGTTGACAAATGAAAATTTGGTAAAGGCAATAATATTCATGTTGATCTGAACCATCATTTTAAATGACCTCTAAGCATCTGCTATGTGGAAGAGTTCCTGAATAAACAAAGGCATGGCCACACTGGGATGGCTTAAATGAAACAGATCAACAGTACCATGTGTGGGCAAGGAAGTGGAGCAGGTAAAACCTCAGACACTGCTAATGGGAGTATAAATTGGTACAGTCACGTTGGGCCACTTTTGGGGCAGTATCTGCTACAGCTAAATACAAGCCAGCTGCTTTGACTCAGCACCTCGACCCCTCAGCATTCATCTGTTGGGAAACAGTTCTCTGTTGAACTCTTGCGTTTCTGTACGCCTGGCAAGCCAGGTATTCAGTGTCCTTTGTTTCAGACTATGTTTTCAAGGATGTTTGTATACTGAACAGCCTTAAGACAGAGAGATATTGTTTCCCTCTGGAGCAAAAGACAGATTTGGTTACAGCCTTGGGACTCAGATGGAGCTTCCCTGATAGCTCAGTTGGTAAAGAATCCACCTGCAATGTGGGAGACCTGGGTTCGATCCCTGGGTTGGGAAGATCCCCTGGAGAAGGGAAAGGCTACCCACTCCAGTATTCTGGCCTGGAGAATTCCATGGGCTGTATAGTATATGGAGTCACAAAGAGTCAGACACCACTGAGCGGCTTTCACATTCTTTGGGACTCAGATATTGTATCTCCCTCTAGAACTAAGGGCAAGCATACTTACTGTCCATTATAAAAAATTACTTCCTGGTGGTCCAGTAAGACTCTGTGCTACCAATGCAGGGGGCCTGGGTTTGATCCCTGGTCAGGGAACTAGATCCCACATGCTACAACTGAGAGTTCGTGAGCCGCAACTAAAGATCCTGCATGTGGCAACAATCAGAGATCCCACATGCCACAGCAAAGTCCTGGCACAGCCAAAAAAAATTATTACTTGAAAAAAAATTAGAATTCCCCGAGCATTTGTAAGGCACCCTACTGTGGGTGGGTGTCATTTGGCCTTCTCTGTGTTAATTACTCTTTGGGGATTGGCTCTCAAGGAACTGGTGCAAAAATGCAAATATTCTGGCTGCTGCTGTTGCTGTGGGTGAGAAATTGCCTGTCATCTCTGACCCAGGAGTGTTGTGTCTTCTGCCAGCCTCAGTGAAACAGGTAGGCTACTTTGTGAGCCAACCAGTTGAGTAAAATCTCAGGCTCCTTTTGGTTACATTGAGCCCCTGACAGAAGTGAGCAAAGTAAGATCAGCAAACATACATACAGATATTTATAGAAGGATTAATTCACAGTAGCTAGAAATCTAAAAACCACTAAGGGTGCCTTCAATGGATACACTGCTGTATAAGCTGGGACGCTGTCTAGCTGTCACAAGACAACGAAAGGCTGCTACACCTATGGGTCCATTTCAGAAGTGTCTTGGTTAACAGAAGCTAGATGCAGAAGAGTACATCCTGAATGATCCCATGTGTATGAAGTTCAAAAACATGTACAGTTGACCTATGGTGAGAGGTTTGTGTGGGGGTGCATTGACTAGGAAGAGACATGAGGGAATCTCTGGGAGGGGGTGGGGCTGGAAATGCTTTAGTGGTCAGTTGGACGCATGTATCTGTCAAAATCTGTCTGGTTATGTACTAGAGATTTGTGTACTTCACTGCCTGCTATACATGAAAAAACATAAACCAAGCAACAAATAGAAAAGAAGAAAGAAGGACTTCCCTGGTAGTCCAGTGGTTAAGAGTCTGCCTGCCAACGCAGGGGACATGGGTTCCATCCCCCGTCCGGGAAGATCCCACACGCTGCAGAGCCACTAAGCCTGTGTGCCACAACTACTGAGCCTGCGCCCTGGAGCCCAGGCTCTGCAGCAAGAGCAGCCCCCGCTCGCTGCCACTAGAGAAAGCCCGTGTGCAGCAATGAAGACCCAGCTCAGCCAGAAGTAAATAAATTAATATATTTTTTTAAAAAAGAATCTTACCGTTAAGATTTTTAATACGGATTTTTAATCCGTATTAAAAAAGAGTAAAGAAGGAGCCTGGGGGAATGGGTGTGAATGGCTCTTGTCTCCAGGTCACTGTTAAATGGGCATATTGTATGGTCCTTAAGGCAGAAACCTTTTTTTTATGTTCCCACGTGTTTATTTGCTCCTCTGTGGATCTGGGTGCCTGTGATGCTAGTTACTAGGGCGACTGGAGGACAAGGATGGGAGTTACAGCAGGGCCAGGCGCTGGGCATCCATGGGGAGTGAGAGTCCCTTGGGCTTGGAAGATGGGGTCACGACTGACACCTCCTGGGAGACTGGAAATTAGAGGAAAGGATTGAAGGGATGCACAGCCGTGCCTGGAATGGGCAGGGCCAGCCCTTTGGTCCTGGGAGCAGAAGGCACTTTCTTCAGTCTAGATGAGGGGCTAAGGACTGAGACTAACACCGGGGCAGGGCCGAGAACTAGAGGAGACCCGCCCCCGGCTGTGGGCCGAGAGCTGCGTGAGTGTCTCCTCTCTCTGGGGCGAGGCCCCCCTCACCCCTGCTGACGGCTCAGACTCAATCCCCTTGAGCAAGGTAGGGGCAGGTGTTTTATTGACTCTAAAGCTCTCCCAGTCGCTGGGTACATATTTAATAAAAATTTCAGGCTTAAGGGGGCTGACATGGGAAGGCAAGAAGGAGAATTGCTGCCTGCTGGGCTTGGAGGGTGAGCAGTCCGGCCAGTCCCTAATAACTTCTTCATCCAATATTCATCTCTGAGTTATTACGGTCACCATGCGTCTCTAAGGAACATGATTATTAGTGTCCACTAAGATAATTAGTGCGATATACTTCAAGGCAGTTGAAAGTGTCCCCATAATTGTATTTCTTTCTAGAATTCACCATGGCTGCATTTCAACATTGGTCCCGTTTTGGTTCCATTTCCCTCACTTTCTCCCAGAGTCCCAGACACTCCATCTTCTAAGGGGAAGGTGATCACGGGGCCCCAGACTCCAGCTGGGCCCTCTGTAGGCTACACTGGTTGAACCCTGCACAGCACCTGCAGCGTGGGTCCCCTCCAGGGTCACCCCAGGAAGGGGGCTGGGCTGGCTTTCTACCGCCCCATCATTCCCCTCGCTCTCAGGGGATGTTCTAGAAGGGCAAGTTCATGCCCTGCCCTTGTGTGAACCTCCCATCGCATCCCTGGCAGTTCCACCAGCAGAAAAACTCCCCTTTCACCACTCCACTGAGAGGGGGCTGGACCTGTCTAGCTCAGACACCGCAGCACGCATGCGAATGACCTGGACATCTTGGGAGAAAGCAGACTCTGACTCAGCAGGCGTGTGTAGGACTGAGATTCCTGGATTTCAAAGCTGCCGGGTCATGGACCACAGTTTGAGGAGCAAGGGGCTAGACGCACTCTTCCTGTCAGCTTAGATCCTACTGGGCATCTCTTGGACTCAAATAGGTGGTTCTCAATGGTTTCAGACATTTCTCTTAACTCTCTGGTTCTTTAACAAACTTCGAGGGCACCTTCATAATAGGCTCCCCTCTTCTGCAGGATAACGACTTGATCTGTCAGTCATGCGGGGTCCCCAGTATCCAGGCAGAGCCTGGTAACATGGACTTGCTTCCCAGGACGGGCAGAGGGGGAAGAAGGGAAGGCAGAGCACTGACGGAATTTTTAAGCACAGAGTGGGAAGTTGGTTTATCTTCTTTATTTTCACAGTATTTAAATTCATTTTTTAGGAGAGAGTTTAGCTTTAATTAATAAATTCTTCACTTTTTTATAGCTGCCTGTAATTTCCCACTATTTAGTTTAATTGGGTTTTCATGGTCAGAATTTAGAAGCAGCTTCCTCCTCCGAGTTTTAAGTAGTAAAACATAAACGAACAAATATCACCCTCTCCAGCAGGCCCGTTGATTTCCATGCTGTCACACTTCTTGTTGTTCAGTTGCTAAGTCGTGTCTCACTCTTTGCAGCCTCATAGGCTGCAACACACCAGGCTTCGCTGTCCATCACCAATTCCCAGAGCTTGCTGCCGTCACATAGTGAATTCATTTCTTCACCCATTCATTCAACAAATCTATAGTAAGCAATTAGTATGTGCCGTGGGAGGCATACAGGGCAATGTAGTCTCATCTTCTCAGAGCTGACTTTCTGAGCAATGGGATCACGTGCTCATAGGTGTCAGGCAGGGATTTGTAAAATGATCAGGGTGTGCTCTTTGTGGTGTCTTGTAGAGAGAAAGTGAAAATGAAAGTGAAGTCACTCAGTCGTGTCTGACTCTTTGCGACCCCATGCACTGTAGTCCACCACACTCCTCCGTCCATGGGATTTTCCAGGCAAGGGTACTGGAGTGGGTTGCCATTTCCTTCTCCAGAGGATCTTCCTGACCCAAGGATCAAACCCAGGTTTCCCGCATTGTAGGCAGACGCTTTACCATCTGAGCCACCAGGGAAGAGAGAAGCTGAGAGCAAACCGCCCTGTCCTTTCTGCGTCCTCCTCTGTTAATGTCAAACCCAGTGGTGGGGGTGGGGTGCTTCCCTGATGGCTCAAGCAGTAAAGAATCTCCCTGCAATGCAGGAGATGCAAGAGACTTGGGTTCGATCCCTGGGTGGGGAAGATTCCCTGGAGGAAGGCATGGCAACCCATTCCAGTATTCTTGCCTGGAGAATCCCAAGGACAGACAAGCCTGGCAGGCTACATTCCATGGGGTCGCAAAGAGTCAGACACCACTGAGCCACTGAGCATGCACACGCTGAGAGAACTGGGGGGAAGAAAAGCAAAGAGGGTAAGGAAGGGGCTTGGGTGGGATGAGGAAGGAGCTAGAATCCATGTAGACTCTAAGGGTCTGATCTCTGTATAAATTCCTTGCAGGAAGCCAGGTTTGGAAGGACTTTATCCTCCTCCCCAGCCCTTCCCCTATACCACCACGGCCAAAAAATTCTTCCATGAATCTAATATCCAGGAATATTTCAGAAGGGAGATAAGTTGATGATGGCAGGAAGGCCTTCTTTCATAAAACATAGGAATGACAAGTCCTCGATCCTAGCATTGCCAACGTGCCAGCCTCGTGATGAAGAGTCAGAGTGAGTGAAAGTCTCTTCAGTTTCTCCCCATTACCGGAACTTGGCATATCCACATCACTTGAACTTGGCCAAGCAGTTAACAGTAATTTCCTGGCTAATCGTCACAAATCTTTGCAGACAGATCTCGAAGTGAAACTTAAATGTCTTTGTGAGGGCTTAGAAAGGAACCGAGGTGTAGAGTGGAAACCCCACCCCACCCCCTCTGCCCACCATGTGTGATGGGGAGTGCGTAGCCATCAAGACTCTAGCAAAAATGTGATGTACTCCCAATTCTTCCACTCCTTCCAAAACCAGAAGCAACTCTTTTCATTTTTTTTTCCAGGCCTTCATTTCCATGACTGTAAAATGAGAAAGTTGGCACGTGCCGCTCAACTGGAGGATGTGAAGGAGATGTTATGTTAGAATGTGTTTTAAACAGTGAAATCCATTTGGAACAAAGTATTATATGGATGCAAATCAGACAGGGGCGTGCCCCCACTTAATTGTCTGGCAGACATCTGCCGAGGACCTGTGCAAAGCGCCTTACACACGTCACTCTCCTCTGGGCTCCAGGACGTGAGAACCGTTATCACTAGCAATTTGCATCCCAGGAAACTAGAGCAGCAGAAAAGATAAGGGTCTTTCAAGACTTTGGGGTTAGCAGTAGTGAAGCTGTGTTTCAATCCTTGGGAATCCAGCTTCCAAGCAGGGGAACTGAGCCCACCCAGGGGTTCCTGCCCCCTCTGTGTGCAACTGAAGCTCAATTATCTGCCTGCGGATTATCTGCAGCTCATATTTCATTTTATTCCAAGCTGACTTTCTCGCCATCCAGTTCAGCTCATTAGTTGGCAGGGGAGCTCAGGGACTTAGAAGTAATCCTAATATTAAGTAAAGAGCAAAGCCTAATTAGGAAGATAAATCTTCTGGGGAAAAAATGTATGTAACATATTCCAGAGTTAAACCTGGGTGATTTTTCCCATCTTCTAGATGACCTACACCGCTCACCACTGTCCTCTTTTTCTAGCCCAGATAACTATGGGTTGATTATGGATCTTTTTTTTTATGAATTTTTTTTTTCTGATTAAAAGGAAATGTATCCTGATCAAAGAAATTTCAGAAAATTCTGCACAGTATAAAGAAGAAAATAGAAAACTCAGAAGACCACCATCCTATCAGTAGCACTATTAATGTTTTGGTGGGTGCTTTTTTTCAATGCCTTTTAAACATGAATATCTAAACATTGTATGTATGCCTGGTGGGCTAAAGTTCACTGGATCTCGAAGAGCTGGACATGGCTTAGCAACAGAGCACACACAGATTGTGTATGGTCTTGAACACTTTTTTTTTTTTTTTCCCATTTGAGAGCTTATGGAACAATACATGTCAAAATATGCTGATTGACACCATCATTTTTATTGGCTCCAGTGGTCTCAGAGAACTCATGGAGAACTCATATGGAGGTGGCATAATTGGTTTCGTTCAGATCTGGGTAAGAGAGACACTGTTGCGTGTATTCAATCATTGATTGAGTCATTCATTCAGCAGACCTGCCAGAGACTGGCATGAAAAGAAAACTAAGATTCAGTTCAGATCTTCAAAGAGTTCACTGTCTTGTCTCAGAGTCTCTGGATCTTTCTCTTTTGTGGCCCAACCTGCTTGTCCTCTTGTTGTCCCCTCTGTCCTTGTCCAGAGAGTCCAAGAAGTAGCTTTGTCCCTGGAAGCAGCCAGGCCTTATTCACTGACCCTCCCCTCACTCCATTCCCTTCCCCCCTTTTGCCTCTGGGTTTAACAGTAGCATAAAACTAATTTATGGCTCTTGCCAGGAAGAGGACAAATTTTCATCTCAGCCCGTCATGCGAAAAGCTCCAGCACAAAATGAATAATTGGTGACCCATGCTACCTATTAGAGATTGTGCTGGGGTCACCTCGTTTGTTGTTTTAACACAAGAAATTAAGGGCCTGGCAAGGGTTTCCACGGGGACTGAATTGGTAATGAGGTAGAACGTTGTCTTTGTGGGTGACCTCTCCCAGTGCCATGATCACAGCGGGGGTGGGGTGGGGAAACTCGGGCCTTGCTTCCGCAACCATCCCACGAGAAGGGCTGACTCTGCCTGTACCCACTTCTGCCTGTAGGCTCAGGGCCATTTTCCCCCAGGGTCCTTATCAACCAGCACAGCTAGGATATGCTGGACATGGTGTGATGAGTTGAATGGGACGTAGACAGAGATGTTGCTGTTTCAACCATCAGGGAGTTCGCCAGCACAAGCCATATGTGAAGCCATATGTTTCTACGATATAAGAGAGTGTGGAGGGATGCAGGCCGCCTTCCCTGCAGGATCAAATGGCTTGAGTTGTAGGAAAAGCCTTGTGCAGGGGGTGACCCTTAAAATGGGCCAGAAATGAGAGATGAGAGCTGGGTGGTGGAGAGGTGGAAAGAGAGAATTCCTGGAAGCCAGGGAACAGCTTGAGCTCGGTGAGGAGCTAGTCTTTTCATGGGCGGGTGAAGCCTTAGCAGAATAATGAGAAATAAAGGTGTGACAGCATTACCAAGAGCTTTGAAAGTAAGCTGGGGCTTGGGAGGGGTGGCATGGGGGTTCACTTTGGATTGGTTCTGTATCCTGGGTACATGATCCGGATACACAGGGTGGACTGAGTGTGCCCTGCTTTCTACTATGAGGGACTGGAAATCATGATGGAAATAAATAGTGTGTGTAGGGCTTTTCACCCAGCAGGGGCTCAACCGATATTGAATAACATGTTACATTACTCATTGCTTTGCCGTCTCTTCAGTGAAGAACTATCGCCTCGAACCATCACTTTAGCATTTTAAAAGTGTTTTCATACTTAGGGTCTCATGTAATCCTGAATATAGGGAAGGTCAGGTGCACTTGTCAGGCCGTTGATGACATTTGCTGGTATTCTGTATGTTCCAGGCATTGGTCTAGACAGCAAGTGTTAGAGAGGCTGAGCTTTGGTGGAGATTCTGCCAGCTTATGCTGACTCTGGAAGAGACGGGGAGCGGGAAGGGGAGAGGCTTTGAATGGAAATTGGGATAAAAGAATCAACCAGAAAATGGGTTTTAAAAAACAAAGAGTTTAAGGTTCAGTGAAGTGGCAGAATGACAGGAGTATAGTTTTTTTTTCCCATGGCCCCATGACTCAGGTGGTGAGTTCACAGAGCGAAGGGGGTGAGCCAGGGCAGGAACTGTTGAGGAACATTTGCCCCTTGGATTATGGCCCTTGAGCTAGAAGGAGGGTGGGAAAATCTTCAGGATTATTAGAGTAATTCTCAGCCAAATATTCATACACTAGACTGAGGGGTCACTTCGGCTGCCACCGTTCGTGTTTCAGGAGAGGGAGTGGGGATGCTCTGGGAGGATGCGCTATTTTAAAACAGGGAGCAGTGCCCTCGGTGAGCCTCATGCAAGTGCCAGGCTAGCCGTAGCTGTGCATTCAGCACGTGCTGTCCCAGGTGGCGCAGTGGGTAAAGAATCCACCTGCAATGAAGGAGATGCAAGAGACACGGGTTCGATCCCTGGGTTGGGAAGATCCCCTGGAAGAGGGCAAGGCAACCCACTCTAGTATTCTTGCCTGGAAAATCCCACGGACAGAGGATCCTGGTGGGTGACAATCCATAGGGTCCCAAAGAGTCGGACATGACTGAGCACGCCTGCTGTCCCCAGTTGTTTGCATTGAAGCAAGCAAAAGAAGGCCGAACCAGGAGTTCTGGGTTGAAGCAGCCTTGCACCAGAAAGCTTGCTCACTAGAGTGTGAGCAACAGTAATGTACTCTCCTAAGTAGTTTGAAAGTGGGGACTGTGCTTTATACAACTCTGACTTGCTCGGGTCACTGATAGGTATGTTCGGTTAAGTCCAGTTGCTCAGTTGTGTCTGACTCTCTGTGACCCATGGACTGTAGCCGGCCAGGCCTCCCTGTCCATCACCAACTCCCAGAGTTTACTCAAACTCATGTCCCTCAAGTTGGTGATGCCATCCCACCATCTCATTCTCTGTTGTCCCCTTCTCCTCCCACCTTCAATCTTTCCCAGCATCAAGGTATTTTAAAATGGAGTTTCAGCATCAGCATCAGTCCTTCCAATGAATATTTAGGATTAATTTCCTTTAGGATTGACAGGTTTGATCTCCTTGCAGTCCAAGGGACTCTCAAGAGTCTTCTCCAGCACCACAGTTCAAAAGCATCATTTCTTCGGCACTCAGTTTTCTTTATGGTCCAGTTCTCTTTCCATGCATACTGCTGCTGCTGCTGCTGCTGCTAAGTCACTTCAGTCGTGTCTGACTCTGTGTGACCCCATAGACGGCAGCCCACCAGGCTCCCCTGTCCTTGGGATTTTCCAGGCAAGAACACTGGAGTGGGTTGCCATTTCCTTCTCCATCGCATGAAAGTGAAAAGTGATGTTGCTCAGTCGTGTCCGACCCTCAGCGACTCCATGGACTGCAGCCTACCAGGCTCCTCTGTCCATGGGATTTTCCAGGAAAGAGTACTGGAGTGGGATACCATTGCCTTCTCCATTCCATACATGATCACTGGAAAAACCATTACTTTGACTAGATGGACCTTTGTTCGCAAAGTAATGTCTCTGCGTTGTAATATGCTGTCTAGGTTGGTCATAGCTTTTCTTCCAAGGAGCAAGCGTCTTTTAATTTCATGGCTGCAGTCACCATCTGCAGTGATTTTGGAGCCCAAGAAAATAAATTGTCACTGTTTCCATTGTTTCCCCATCTATTTGCCATGAAGTGATGGGACAAGGTGCCATGATCTTAGTTTTCTGAATGTTGAGTTTTAAGCCAACTTTTTCACTCTCCTCTTTCACTTTCATCAAGAGGCTCTTTAATTTTTCTTTGCTTTCTGCCATAAGGGTTGTGTCATCGGCATATCTGAGGTTATTGATATTTCTCCCAGCAATCTGGATTCCAGCTTGTGCTTCTTCCAGCCCAGCATTTCTCATGATGTACTCTGCATATAAGTTAAATAAACAGGGTGACAATGTACAGCCTTGACGTATTCCTTTCCCAACTTGGAACCAGTCTGTTGTTCCATGTTGGGTTCTAATTGTTGCTTCTTGACTTGCGTACAGATTTCTCAGAAAGCAGGTCAGGTGGTCTGGTATTCCCATCTCTTGAAGAATTTTCCACAGTTTCTTGTGATTTACACAATCAAAGGTTTTGGCATAATCAATAAAGCAGAAGTAGATGTTTTTCTGGAACTCTCTTGCTTTTTCGATGATCCCAGCGGATGTTGGCAATTTGATCTCTGGCTCCTCTGCCTTTTCTAAAACCAGCTTGAACATCTGGAAGTTCGCGGTTCACATACTGTTGAAGTACATGGAGAATTATGAACATTACTTTGCTAGCATGTGATACTAGTGTGATTGTGAAGTAGTTTCAACATTCTTTGGCATTGCCCTTCTTTGGGATTGGAATGAAAACTGACCTTTTCCAGTCCTGTGGCCCCTGTTGAGTCTTCCAAATTTGCTGGCATATTGAGTGCAGCACTTTCATAGCATCATCTTTTAGGATTTGAAATAGCTCCACTGGAATTCCATCATCTCCACTAGCTTTGTTTGTAGTGATGCTTCCTAAGGCCCACTTGACTTCGCATTCCAGGATGTCTGGCTCTAGGTGAGTGATCACACCATCATGATTATCTGGGTCATGAAGATTTTTTTGTATAGTTCTTCTGTGTATTCTTGTCACCTCTTCTTAATATCTTCTGCTTCTGTTAGATCCATGCCATTTCTGTCCTTTATTGAGCCTATCTTGGCATGAAATATTCCCTTGGTATCTCTAATTTTCTTGAAGTGATCTCTAGTCTTTCCCATTCTATTGCTTTCCTCTGTTTCTTTGCATTGATCACTGAGGAAGGCTTTCTTATCTCTCTTTGCTATTCTTTGGAACTCTGTATTCAAATGGGGATCTCTTTTCTTTTCTCCTTGCCTTTAGCTCCTTTTCTTTTCTCAGCTATTTGTAAGGCCTCCTCAGACTGCCATTTTGCCTTTTTGCATTTCTTTTTCTTGGGGATGGTCTTGATCATTGCCTACTTTACAATGTCATGAACCTTCCTCCATAGTTCTTTTGGCACTGTGTCTATCAGATTTAATCCCTTGAATCTATTTGTCATGTCCACTGTAAAAGTGTAAGGGATTTGATTTGATTTAGGTCATTCCTGAATGGTCTAGTGGTTTTTCCCTACTTTCTTAAATATAAATCTGAATTTGGCAATAAGGAGTTCATGATCTGAGCCACAGTCAGCTCCTTTTCTTGTTTTTGCTGACTGTATAGAGCTTTCTCCATCTTTGGCTGCAAAGAATATAATCAGTCTGATTTCAGTGTTGACCACCTGGTGATGTCCATGTGTAGAGTCTTCTCTTGTGTTGTTGGAAGAGGGTGTTTGCCATGTAGAAGGTATGTAGCAGTGATCAAAGAGTGTCTGTCGACTTGCCTAAAGCTGGAATGTATGGATTTTGTTTTATTCATTCATTCATCACACTTTATCAGCCATCTTCCATGAGCTAGGAGCTGTGATATATCCTGATGATACGTCTATCATCATTTAGGTCTGCCCCTAAAGAGAGCACAGTCTGATGGAGGGACAGGCTGGGAAACAGACACGGCAATACATCTGTGGGCAGTGCTGTGTTAGAAACAAGCCGAGGGAGGGGTGGGAGCAGAGGGGAGGCGGGGAGAGAGGTCCAGCCAGGGAACATCTCATGGAAGAGGTGACAGCTAGGCCCAGCCTTGACTGACAAATGGGGACTGTCCTGGCAAAGGGCAGGCTATGGGGAGACAGCAAGGACATTCAGGTAGACAAGAAGCTAGGACATGTCAACAGAGTTCAAGGCTACAGACAGTTCAGCCAGTCTGGGAGGTGGAGGTGGTCAAGGTGATTGGGGATGGCGTGAAATGACACAGAAGAGTCCTTGGAATATGTGGATGCCCTGCTAAGGAGTTTGGATCTCATCATAAACGCTTTAGTAGGGCCACTAAAGGATTTTAAAAGAGAGGGAAAAGAGGCTGACATAAACTAATTTATACTAAAAGTTTGCCAGGTGGGTGGGTTGGGATGTGAAGAGGGATATAAGGTTAGTAGCAGTTAAAAATGTGTATTTTTATCCAATTACGCACACCCCTTTTTAGAGATGCATATAGTTGGACACTGAAAACAGATGGATTCCTATAAAGTAATCTGTGGTTGAAACTTTTACAAATAGAATGGTTTTACATATTACATCTTTAAAAATAAAATCACTTTACATGTTATTTAGGTGAGTTCATTATTACCATTCCTATATTACTATATTAATGTTGTTATAAGTATATATGAATTAAAACAAAGCTATCTCTAAAAAGCAAAGACTCCTTTTCCATTGCATATACTCTAAGGCTGTGATGTCATACATTTAAGTTTTAGGTACAATATCAGGTATTTTTTAATAGTTTTTCTTTTGAACTCATTTAATTTTTTTAAAATATTTTTTGAGGGCTTCCCAGGTAGTGCAATTTTTTTCTTTTAAACTCATTTTTAAAAATTTTATTTTTCAGTGGTGGAAAATTGCTTTATTATTTTGTGTTGGTTTCTGCCATACAACAGTGTAATCAGTCATAATTATATATTATATATATATCCCTTCCCTCCTGAGCCTCCCTCCCCTCCTGCCATCCCACCGCACAGGTCATCGCAGAGCACTGAGCTGAGCTCCCTGTGCTGAATAGCAGCTTCCCACTGGTTATCTTTTTCACACATGGTAGTGTGTATACGTCAATGCCACTTTCTCAGTTCACCAAACCTCACCTTCTTCTGCCATGTCCACAAGTCCATTCTCCACTAGGTTCATCAGTACCATTTCTCTAGATGTAGAGAACCAAGTTGCAAAAAAAAGTCAGAGATTTCCCATGTACCATGAATGCAGCTTCATCTATTGCTAACAACTAATACAACCATCTTGCCGTGATCAAAATCAGGCAAATAAAATTGATGCAATGCTCTTAACTATTTACAGATCTTATTCAAATTTAGGAATATGTTATTAATACTTCCTAAGTCTTGATTGCCGTGTGTTTGTTCAGGGATCACTCACAGGGAATGAGGGGAAATGAGAAGAACATTCACAAGAATGAGAGGAAAATGGCTCTTGACTCATTGGAACATGGATCGTGTCCTGTGTGGAGAGCATGTGTTGAGCGAGCAGGGTCTAACTTCTTGTTTCACATTCGAATTGATCCACCAGGTCTAGAGTGCAAAGGTGGGACACACAGAGGGGTCTCCTTTCTCCCAGGAATACCTTGAGTCATTATTAAGGACAGTGTACAAATATGAAATGGGAATAAACTCAGACAGAAAGGAAATTTGTAAAAATTATAAAATTACTTCAGCCTAGATGGTGGCTGCAGCCATGAAATTAAAAGACGCTTACTCCTTGGAAGAAAACTTATGACCAACCTAGACAGCATATTCAAAAGCAGAGACATTGCTTTGCCAACAAAGGTCTGTCTAGTCAAGGCTATGGTTTTTCCAGTGGTCATGTATGGATGTGAGAGTTGGACTGTGAAAAAAGCTGAGTGCTGAAGAATTGATGCTTTTGAACTGTGGTGTTGGAGAAGACTCTTCAGAGTCCCTTGGACTGCAAGGAGATCCAACCAGTCCATTCTGAAGGAGATCAGCCCTGGGATTTCTTTGGAAGGAATGATGCTAAAGCTGAAACTCCAGTACTTTGGCCACCTCATGCAAAGAGTTGACTCATTGGAAAAGACTCTGATGCTGGGAGGGATTGGAAAAGACTCTGATGCTGGGAGGGATTGGGGGCAGGAGGAGAAGGGGATGGCAGAGGATGAGATGGCTGGATGGCATCACGGACTCGATGGACGTGAGTCTGAGTGAACTCTGGGAGTTGGTGATGGACAGGGAGGCCTGGCATGCTGTGATTCATGGGGTCGCAAAGAGTCGGACACGACTGAGCGACTGAACTGAACTGAACTGAATGCAAATATAGAGGAGTTCCAGGTGGCTCATTCCAGGTTAAGAATCTGCCTGCCAAGCAGGAGACTCAGGTTTGATCCCTGGGTCAGGAAGATCCCCTGGAGGAGGAAATGGCAACCCACTCCAGTATTTTTGCCTAGGAAATCCCATGGACAGAAGAGCCTGGCAGGCTACAGTCCATGGGGGTCACAGAGAGTCGGACATGACTGAGCAATGCACGTGTACTTTCCCTGGAAGAGATAAGTTCACACAAGTAAACCTCAGAGATGGCAAATCTGAAAAGCAGTAGAGAAAGCTGCTGTTCCTCTCTCACACCCTCCCAAGGTATAACCCCCAGGCCCAGATGGCTCCACACACGACTGCCACCAAATCTTTACCAAACAGATGATCCTCAGCATATTTAAGTGGTTAAGCAGTCCAAAAAGAAATCTGATTCTTTTTAAAAAGCCCACCAAAATACTAGTTATAAAATTTAATGAAGACAACCTAAAAAGAGAGCTTAGACTAATCTCACTTATGACTACTGATGTAAAATTGTAATAAAATGATGCAACTCGAGTATGGCAGCAGCATATTGAAAGAATAATATCCCTTGGCTAAGATGGGTTCATACCAGAGATGCAAGACTGATTCATTATTAGAAAGCCGTTAATATGATTTACCATATAAGTAGATCAAAAGGAATCACGTAATTATATTCCTTGATGTTGCAAAGATATTTGATAAAGCAAAAAAATGAGAGGCACTATCTACAAATCATACATCCAATAAGGGGCTTGTATCCAGAATATGTAAAGAACGCTTACAACTTAACAAGAAGACAAGTAACCCAACTAAGAAATGGTTTAAGGCTTTGAAGGGTTTCCTTTGCAACTGCAATGCAGGAGGCCTGGGTTCGGTCCCTGGGAAGATCTCCTGGAAAAGGGAAAGGCTACCCACTCCAGTATCCTGGCCTGGAGAATTCCATGGACCGTATAGAGTCGCAAAGAGAATCCCATGGACTGTATAGCATGACAAAGAGTCAGACATGACTGAGTGACTTTCACTTTCTTTTGAAGATGCCTTTCTCAAAAGAAGATATATAGCCAACAAGCATGTAAAAAGATGTTCAGTGTCATGAGTTTTTAGGGAAATTCAGTTCCAAACCACAATGAGATACCTCTTCACACTCCCTAAGATGGCTAAAAAAAAAAAAAAAAAGTAACAAGAATTGGTGAGGATGTGGAGAAATTGGAATTCTCATACACTGCGGGTGGAAATGTAGAATGGTATGGCTACTTTGGAAAACATTCTGGCTGCTCCTCAGAGTGTTAAACATGCAATAACCACATGACCCAAACACATATGGATTGCTTTAGTGGATTTAGTAGAGCAGAAAGTTACCAGTGCCTGTCCTTAGAGATAGGATCTCCCAACTCTTCTAATGAGTTACTTATCTAGCTGGCAGCACGTGGGCTCTTCGTTGGCGGCGCACAGACTGTCTCGTTATGAAGGGCAGGCTTATTTGCACTGGCATGTGGGATCTTAGTTCCCTCACCAGGAATTAAACCCATGGCCCCTGCATTGGCAGGTGGATTCTTAACCACTGGACCACCAGGGAAATCCCCTGAGGTTTAGATTTTGCATCTGCGTTCATCCACAGAGGCACAGGAGTGAGCTGAGAGCTATGGACCTGGAGAAGACAGCGTGTATAGACAAATCAGGACACGTGGTAGGAGTATTTAGGAAATTCTCAAGTACTGGAAATCAGGGTTTGATTCTCTGTTTTGGTTTTACAAATTTTTTGATTGTCTGGAGGAGATTGAAGAAAATAACGGAGAACATGTTTTTCTTTTTAAATTAGAGTGTAAGGCTTTACAGTGGTGTTAGTTCCTGCTGTACAATAGCATAAACCAGCTCTGTGGATCCATATATCCCCACTCTCTTGGGCCTCCCTCTCACCCACCCTGGGTCATGACAGAGCCCCAAGCTGAGCTCCCGGGGCTGTACAGCAGCTTCCCACTAGCTGGCTATTTTATACATGATACTGTACATATGTTAATGCCACTCTCTCGGTTCATCCCATCCTTTCCTTCCCAAGCAAATGTTAATAAGGCAAATTGCATTTTAAAATGCATTGGGTATAGAGCTGTTTGTTTGCATTAAATAGTGCAAAAAATTGAGAAAACACTCTTTTAGGGTGTTCTAAAATTGTTATCTGGTTAAGCCAAGGGATCATTCACACACTGAAGTGTGAGTGATACTCTGACATGTACCTTTGCTGGTTCACTTTTATCTTGTTAACATGAAAGAAACTCTCGACCAGTGCTCACAGGGAACTCACACATCCATCAGCTCAGTGGCGATTTATCATGATAACCTGGTCTTGTCAAGTGATGATCAAATTGTAACTATAGGTTGGCTATGGGTACAAGAGTCCAGCAAAACCTATGAAGGCATTCTGTGTGGCTATATGGAATTTAAGATTAAGAATATTGTGTATTTTACCATTTTTTAGACTGGTCACAGGTAGTTTATTATCAGTAAAGTTTATAGTAAACTTATGTATGTGTGTATATATACTTTTTACCCCAGAGAGCTGATTGCTAATCTTTGATCAGAACATCATGTCAGGGAATTCCATGGCAATCTAGTGGTTAGAAGCCCCTGCAGGGGGCACAGTTCAATCCCTGGTCAGGGATCTAAGATGCCATAAGCCATGCTATATGGTCAGAAGAAAGAAAAAAAGAACACTGCTTCTTAGGCCCCTCAAAATGTGGACAAAACTCTGAGCAAAAGCGGGGAATCTTCAACTTGGCTAAGACTGTTTCCACTCTTGATGGAATGGGAAGCCAAGATATAAATTCAGTTACAGAGAAAAGAATGTTGTATTTCTTACACTTCTCAAATTATGAACGTGTTTACAATTTGTACCTAATTTTCATCTCAAAGGTCTTAGTTGGTTAAGAAGCTTCTGAGACTGCAGTGCCCTGTGTTTCTGCCTTTAGTGGCATGTCCCCACATGGGGGATGAGCGGGCTTCCAACCCTGTTGGAACAATATTGATGGTCCGCTCTCGGTCCTGACACATAAGAGAAGTCGATGAGGGTCAGTGAGTCCTGAAGCGGACATAAATCCCGAGGCTGCCTCACATAACCCTTGAACTTTCAGCTGCTGCTGCCTTAAAGTAATTGGCTGAGTTGTTGGGAGTGAGGGTGGAGGGAATTGGGGATGCTGGGGGCTCTATAGAACCGAGACCTTTACATGGACTTCATGATTTCCATTCCACACTTAAGGCTGCCCTGGAAATTTATAGACTATGGTTTGGAAATCATTACAAGTGCTGGACATGTTTTTTATGCCTGCAGATCAGTGGAATGAGAATCTCTGAATGTTCTAAGAAATGCCCTAGATAAATCAGATGTGCCTAGTTGAGACGGAGGGCCGTGTCTCTCAGGGGTTTTGCCAGGCATGACTCCTGACTGTGGGCAGTTCAGCTGCTTCAAGACTGCAAGGAAAGTTTCAGCCAAGAGCATCAGTCCTTTGGGGCCATGTTCCTCTAGCCCGGCTGAGACTCAAGTTGGGGGACACTGGATGTAAAAGTGCCCAAGGGGCTTCCCTGAAAAAGTCCTACCTTCATACTGACCTTGTAAAATGTTTAAAATATATTAATTTTTTAAAAAGCAAGGTAAGACCATATATGCACAATGCTACTTAACGCTCTTCTTGTAAAAATACAGTCAAACATATTGCATTAACATTTTACTGGAAGCACAAATACTAGAACTGTGGTTATCACTGGGTGGGATTGATTATAGGCAATTTTTTTTCTCTTGGTGGTTTTCTATATTTTATAAGCATCCTTACAGAGCATGTGCTGGTTTTGTCATTAGAAAAATCAATGCTATTTTTCAAAAAATGTATGTAGCAGGGAGAGAAGGAGAAGGAGAAAGAGAGGGAGAGAAATGAAACAAAGCATAAACAAACAAACAAACAAAAAACCCACTTCCATTTAGAACTCCTTTCAGCAGCTGGGTCCAGGGCGGTCACTTAGCCATGAGCCCCCTGTTGGAGCCAGTCCTGACCCACAGCACCCAAAGTTCCTAAACCACTGCAAAGTCCTGGGGTGACAAACTGAAGGCCCAATTCAGCAAGGGTGGCTAAGAAGCCATCAGCTTGGATCACACTGGCCCACAGTCAGCGTTCTGGACCTCCCAGGAAACCTGGCTCTACAAGGATAGCTGGGAGAGATGCCAGCCCCTCCGGTTGCTCAACTCAACACCCTCCTTTCAACGAAAGAAAGAGACAGCCAGCTTCAGCCATGTCCCATGTCCATTAGGGACGCTCCACAGTGGCTAGCTGGCTGAATGGATGGATGCACTTCTGTTTTGCACAGGATAGGAGACTGCTTCCACTCAGGGCGTAGGTGAGGAATGGTTTCCACCAGAATCGTACATATATCTCCGCTCTTGCGTGTGTCATCGGGCTGATGTACTGCTGCTGCAAACCACTCTGGATACTTAAAGTCCAGGAGGCATTTTTCAAACTCTGCTTCCAGTGGCTGGTATTTGGGGGCTTAGACACAGGGTATTGATGTGTCCTGGGATCAGAGCAAATTGCTCTCAGAAAATAGAAAAGTACTGCAACCCATGAAGGACTGGAATTTTAGCCCAGCGTTTGCATGGAGCCCATCAATTTCTCACTTCTAGGCTCAGAGTCGGAGGCCAACATTTAGAGAACTGTATGCTGCTCTACTCATGTGGATGACAGAAATCTAGAGTTGATGCTCTTCCAAAATGATTATTTTGAACAGATTCTTCTGCTAAAATTTGACTATGAGTTGTCACTACTGATTCACTTACAGGCATCTCTGGAGATGTGAAGCAACAAACTTCACAAACTTCCCTGGGCTCCCTGATTCATTGTCTTTAGAGTGGGGGTCTGCAAGTACAGCCTGAAAGAGCCTAGAACAGACTCTCCGGAAACCAGGCACAGAGTCGGAAAGAAAGAAAACCCACAGCTCACTTGTCCGTATCTTTCTGCTTGGCTTCCACAGGAATAGGGTGAGGAACTATTCCATTATGCTCAGGGGCAGTAAGATAGGGAAGGAAGTTAAGAGCATGAATTTTGGAGGCATGGATTTGAGTCCTGGTTTAGCTGCTCATTTGCTGTGCAACCTCTCTGAGCCTCCTATGTAAAACCAAGACAGTAAAAGAATTCTGTCATAGAGTGATTTTAAGAAAAGTCAGTAGTGGTAGTGGTGATGATGATAGTGATGGTGGTTGTGGTGAAGGTTTTTTTTAACATAAAGGCAGGACTAATTGGAGGGAGTGAGGGGTGGTGGTAGCTGGTACTCTGGCCAGGAGGGAGGCAATGAACAGGAGAGAAATGAACATCTTCAGCCTAACTAGATTTTGAAAACTCTGTAAGTGTGCCTGTTTATAGGACAAATAGATGTTCTGGAAGTATTTTTAGAGCCTTCTAAATGACACCTCCTATGGGTGACTTTTCTTCTTTAATTTTAGGAAACCATTCTCAGGGTCTTAGGGCTGTGAAACTGTGGTCCTGGTATACTTCCTGTCCTGAAGTTCCTTGCGGACAGGAAACTGCTTCTGTTGTCACCTGCTCCAATTTCTCCTTCCAGGGGTTCCCAGGGCTGTCTATCCTGGAGCTTGCTGCTCTTGGTTTAACTTCTGTTTCTCATGCCCACCAGCCTCTACTTATGTAGGACTCGGAGGTTGTTTAGGGGGAGGTCTTGCAAAGGAAAGGTGCTTCTGTCTGTGGAGAACCAGGGAATGTCTAACCTGGTCCTGCTGCGAGGATGGCTCTGCATTGGGGCCCTATGGGAAGGCTCTGTCTGGACTTTCAGAGATTCCTCAGCTGTCAATTTGGGAGAGTTAGATTATTTGGAGAGGGACAACTCACCTGGGAAGGGCTAGATCTCCTGGGAGAGATGGACCATCTGGGCATGGATGCCAGGGACACATTGAGAGAACAGGAGCCAGGCTCATGCTGTGCGCTCTTTTTAGCCCAGAGCCAGTCAACCAGAGCACAGCTCCCAGCACAGGTGGAGATGGAGAAGCAAGTGGGTCACATCGAGCAGACCAAGGACTTTGAGGAGGAGCTGCCAGTGGGCTCCCAAGCTGCTTGATGTGGAAGTGTGACCTGAGGTTGATCATGCAGGCCAGGTTTGGAGATGGGTTCCAAGCTCACTAGTTTTCCCAAGGCGTTCACTTTCAGGATCTCTTTTTGTCCTCACCTACACCCCAGGATCATTGATTCAATGGACATGAGGTTGAGCAAATTCTGGGAGATAGTGGAGGACTGGGAAGCCTGGCATGCTGCAGTCTGAGGGGTTGTGAAGAGTCGGACATGACTGAGCAACTGAACAACAATAGCACCCCGGAAGAGAGGACGGACAACTTCCTAAGCCCATTTTACACAACTTGGACAGGGAAGAGTGATGGTCCCATTCCTAGTTTATCCTTTTTTTTTTTCACCTGGAAGAGGTTAAAAATAGTGCCTGTTGGAGAATTCCTCAAGGACTTTGTTAACCGCATCCCATTACTCGTCACAGTCATTCTGGAGCAGTGGGTGGCTAATATTACATGATTGCTATAATCATTATCGTGACAAAGAATCCCTGGGAACCTGCGGCACAGCCTTCTTACTGCCATCCTTTTCTGTGGCGCATATTAGGGGCAAGAGTGTGCGTGCGTGCGTGCGTGCGTGCGTGCGTGCGTGCGTGCTAGGCTGCTCGGTCGCATCCTACGCTTTGTGGCCCTATGGACTGTAGCCCATACAGTCCAGGCTCCTCTGTCCATGGGATTCTCCAGGCAAGAGTACTGGAGTGGGTTGTCATGTCCTCCTCCAGGGGATCTTTCTGACCGGGGGATCGAGCCTGTGTCTCTTACATCTCCTGCATTAGCAGGCAGGTTCTTTACCACTAGCGCCACCTGGGAAGCCCATGTATATATACAGGTATATCGATACATAGATAGGTAGATCCTGTTGGTTCTGCAGGGAGATCCAACCAGTCAATCCCAAAGGAAATCAGTCCTGAATGTTCACTGGAAGGACTGATGCTGAAGCTGAAACTCCAGTACTTTGGTCACCGGATGCGAAGAACTGACTCACTGAAAAAGACCCCGATGCTGGGAAAGATTGAAGGCGGGAGGAGAAGGGGATGGCAGAGGATGAGATAGGTGGATGGCATCACTGACTCGATGGAGATGAGTTTGCTGATGGACAGGGAAGCCTGTGCTGCAGTCCATGGGGTTGCAAAGAGTCGGACATGACTGAGCAACTGAACGGAGCTGACTGGTTCTGTTCTCTGGAGAACCCTGATTAACACATGTGGTGTATTTTTATAATGATAAAATATCATTATCTTTAGGTTCATTTGAAAGTGGTACATCTTATCTACCAGGAAACACCATGCTTTCTGGCTTTTTCTGTTGATCACAGGGGCTCACAGTATGGTCCCAGAGGGCTTGGTAGGAAAAAAAAAGTACAGCCCTGAATTCCATGCCTGCCCCAGCCCACTGAGTCTCTAGAGTCTAGACAAGGCAATTAACTTCCTGGGAATCAGTTTCTTCATCTGTCACACAGCTGACAGTGGCAGTTAAGGTGATATGGCAGCCTCATAACAAGAATGAGAACAGGTACTACTTAGAGAACTCTTTCCCGGAGCCAGGCCTCCCATGAATCACGCCATACACATCCTCTCATTTCACTCTCACAACAAAGCCACAGGTGAGGAATCATCATCAACCCCGTTCTAGAGATGAGGAAACTGAGGCACAGAGAAATGGAGCTGCATTGCCCAGGTTCACGTGGGAGGTTGGAGGCAGGAGTGAAGCCCAGGCAGCTAGACCTGCTTTGAGACCGAGGACTGAGGCTGAAGCCCCCTCTGTGCGTGCTAGGTCGCTTCAGTCACAGACTGTAGCCCGCCAGGCTCCTCTGTCCATGGGATTCCCCAAGCCAGAATACTGGAGTGTGTTGCCATGCCCTCTTCCAGGGGATCTTCCCAACCCAGGGATCGAACCCAGGTCTCCTGCATTGCAGGCGGATTCCTTGCCACCTGAGCCACCAGGGAAACCCGAGGATACTGCAGTGGGTAGCCTATCGTTTCTCCATCGGAACTTCTCGACCCAGGAATCAAACCCGAGTCTCTTGTCTCCTGCACCAGCAGGCAGGTTCTTTACCACTGCGCCACCTGGGAAGCCCCCTCTGGTTTGTGTCTATTCTGCTCCACCCCGTCACTCTGCTCCACCCCGTCACTCTGCTCCACCCCGTCACTCTGCTCCAGGGGAAAGAAAGGCCACAGGAAGGGTGCCCTGCAGTCTGGCAACCTGCTGGCCCCTGGTTCTACCAGCCTCTTTATCTCAGGATCCGGGTGACAGACCAGACTGGCATAAAGACAGTGAAGTGAGGCTTATCTGGTGTTCACATCCCAGCAGAAGGAAGGGAGCCCCGTGTCTCCACTGACATGTGGAGTGGGAAATTATGTGTATGTGTCTATTTTTTGAAGTGTTGTTATAAATTAGAACAGCTGAGTCATAAAAGCCCTGCAGGGACAGCATTCATCCGGATGTAAACGTCAACAAAAGCCCCAGGACAGCAGCCCTCTGGGGTAAACCCTCTAATTACCCTTGCTCTGCGGAGCGCCCTCTCACCTTTGCTTGCCTCGCCTCACCGAGATGCTGAAGGCTCACGGGGCTGCTCTCTTCAGAGCACAGAGGTGTGGGATGTGGGCTTCCACCTGCCCCAGGCCCACAGATATTAGGGGCAGGTCTGCTCAATGGCGATGGTGCCTAGTGATTCTTAAGTCCTTCCAGGTAGCCACTTCCCTGCTTCTCACCTCCCTCCCTGAGTAACCTGGGGAGAACAGACGCTCCACCAGGGCCGCTTCTGTGAGAGTCTCTGGGTTCCCTGAGGCTTCTCTTTCCTCTCCTCTCCCAGATCCTGGGGTCCTTGGAGCAGCCTCACCGGGGAATAGCCAGCTGTGGGGCTTCCTCCTAACATGCTGCTGCTGATCCTGTTTCCTGGGGGGCCCATCCCTGCCCCCTGGGCCTTTGCACCACACATTCTATCTTCCTGGAAAGTCCTCTCCTCCCCAAACTCCCAGCCCAGGCTCTGTTGCTCCTGTGTGTTCCCCTCTGTGCCTTGTACACAGATGCGTGCATACGTGTTTAGTCACTCAGTCATATCCTGCCGCTTTGTGACCCCATGGACTATAACCCTCCAGGCTCCTCTGTCCGTGAGGATTCTCCAGGCAAGAATACTGGAGTGGGTTGCCTTGCCCTCTTCCAGGGGATTTTCCTGGCCCAGGGATCGAACTCGCTTCTCCTGCATTGGCAGGCAGATTCACCAGGGAAGCCCTCTAATTAATGACACAAAGATGCAAATTACAAGCACACGTTATGTTATTTTGGTGGCTCCGTAGCCCTCTCAATTTTATCATTACCTAGATAGGGCTCCCAGGAAATACCTGTTTGTGTGATTCGGTTGATAATCAATGAAGTGGGGCAGAAAGGCAATGAAGGGGAGGATTTGCAGCTCAGCATGCTGGGTAGGAAGAGAGAGCAGGACAAATGTGCCCTGTGAGATGCCCGGAGGTTCTTCACGTGCCAGATTGATGCCGGGTTCTTATCTTTCAGCACCACCCTTTAGGATGTCAGGCTGAGGGCCTGGGGAGGGGACAGAGTGATTTATGGGGGCCATCAGCAGCAGTTACAGGGAATGCATCATTCCTGTGTGTTCTTTGCTGGGACTACATGCTTCTGCTCTTGGAGCATCTGTCCCCAACTTCAGGGGACGCGTGTGACCCAGGGCATCTCGGAGAAGTCCGGGTCCTGAAGTTGCCAGGCCAGGCTCCCCGGGGTTAGTCCTAAAAGCCTTCCAGCTACTCACTACTTTGTGAAGACACTGAGGTCTTGACTCAGATCTATTATCCTGCTTCTGTAATTGGGGAACCATGGGCAGAAAAATTGCAGTCTTTTTGGAATGTGATTTGGGGACTTGTTTTTCAACTCTGTTGTAAATTTCTTAGAGGAGAATATGTGCATTTGTGCTAAGTTGCTTCAGTCATGTCTGACTCTTTGCAACCCTATGGACTGTAGCCCACCAGGTTCCTCTGTCATGGGATTCTCCAGGCAAGAATACTGAAGTGGGTTGCCATGCCCTCCTCCAGGGGATCTTCCCGACCCAGGGATCAACCCACGTCTCTTAAGTCTCCTGCACTGGCAGATGGGTTCTTTGCCAGTAAGAAGAACCTGGGAAGCCCAGAGGTTTTTAAAATATATTACCCTGGTAATCACTCATTACTTTTTCAAAGTGTAGGCCTCAGAGAGATTGCAAGCTCAGTTCCAGGCAGGCGTGATAAGGAGAATATTGCAAAAAAGCAAGTCACACACAGTTTTAAATTTCCCAGTGCATATAAGAGTTTACACTGTACTGTAGTCTATTAAGTGTACATTAGCACTATGTCTAAAAAAGCAATGTACATACCTTCATTTAAAAATAATTTATTGCCGAAAAAGTACTAACCATCCTCTGATAATTCAGGGTTGCCACAAAGCTTCAAACCTTCCATGTGTAAACAACACAATATCTGTGCAGCATACTAAAACGAGGCATGCCTGTATAGGAGGCAGCATATTGGATCACATGGAAACACCCTGAGTTAAATGGCTTTGTTTTATATCAACTGCATTTGAACTTGAATCTTTTCTGACCTAAGCTTTAAATCTGAATTATTACTCAAGAGTGATCAATGCCATGGAAAAGCGAGCTAAAGTTTTCCTTATCAAGTGTGCACACAGAAAGAGCATGGGGGGAGAAACAAAATTTATTAATTAATATTTATAAGAATTGCCTCTGGGATGTAAGATTATGGGCCATTTAAATTTTTAATATTTTTATTGCCAAATTTTGAAAACGAACGTGTATTTTTCATACAATCAGGAAAATGTTATTTTTAGAAGAGTCAGTATCCTCAGTACAGTTGACAGATATTTGTTGTGTGAGAGCGGGGTGTGCACAGACATGGGGGATGGACAGTCATCCTTACTCTGAAACAAGATGAGCTGGTCTGAAAGCTACTGTGCTCTCCAGCTCCACCTCCTGCCCCCATGGCCTCTATCCCAGCCTTAAACATGACCTCCGTTCAGTTCTGTTTATTTCCTTTATTAAAGAGCAAATGCAGGTCACCTGGTCCTCGTGGACGTCTATGCTCTGATTGCCCTAGAGAGAGAGAAGCCCGAGGGATTCTTTTAATGCTCAGGGCAGGCAGCTTCTCCTTTGGTTTAACTGGTCCCTTCTGCTGTTGATCAGTCAATGACTTGTGTCCGACTCTTTGTGACCCCATGGACCGGAGCCCACCAGGCTCCTCTGTCCATGGGATTCCCCAGGCAAGAATCCTGGACTGGGCTGCCGTTTCTTCTTCCAGGGGGTCTTCCTGACCCAGGGCTTAAACCCTCATCTCCTGCCTTAGCAGGTGGATTCTTTACCACTGCGCCACCAAAGAAGCTCTGCTGCTGTAGCTTCAAGCTATTAGCTCTTCTTTGAGCCTCAGTTGAAGGTGGGCACCATATTCCATAATAGTGTTGGGTCTACTTGTATAATAACAGAATCACAACTCATATTTGCATGAAGCTTCCGAGTGGCGGTTGCTCTCTGCTCAGATGATTTGCCTGGGGAGCTTTTACTGCCCCACCCACCCCTGCCTGTTGACTTAATCAGTCTGGGGTGCCACCCCCCCCCCTACTTCTGGAGGCTTGTGAAGGCTCCCTAGGTGATTGTGATAGACAGCCAGTGCTAAGAAGTGCTGCTTCCAAGTTTTTAAAGCACTGGTCTACTATTTTAGCTGATCCTCAGAACCGCTAGAGGCAAGGCAAGTCTGCCCCAGTTTCTGAGGTGAGTCTTTTTATAGCCACTACTTTAGAAACCTGAAGTCTCATGTTCTACCTCTGGAGTTTTTCCAATTTTTTTTTTCTTTCGTGAAACCTACGGTTGATATGCCTTCAGCTTTAAAACACTCCAATTACCTAAATGTTAACTCTCGGCTCTAGAGAGCTTGATCTGTTCTGTGATCCCCCCAAGTACTGGCAAGACTCTAGCCTCAGTCTTTTACTATCCATGAAATTAAAAGATGCTTACTCCTTGGAAGAAAAGCTATGACAAACCTAGATAACGTATTCAAAAGCAGAGACATCACTTTGCCAACAAAGGTGGTTTTCCTAATAGTCATGTACAGATGTGAGAGTTGGACCATAAAGAAGGCTGAGTGACGATGTTTTCAAATTGTGGTGCTGGAGAAGACTCTTGAGAGTCCCTTGGACTGAAAGGAGATCCAACCAGTCCATCCTAAAGGGAATCAACCCTGAATATTCATTGGAAGAACTGATGCTGAAGTTGAAGCTCCAAAACTTTGGCCACCTGATGCAAAGAGCTGGCTCATGGGAAAAGACCCTGGCGCTGGGAAAGATTGAAAGAGGGAGGAGAAGGGAGCAAAGGATGAAATGGTTGGATGGCATCACCAACTCAGTGAACATGAATTTGAGCAAACTCAGAGAGATAGTGAAGGACAAGGAAGCCTGGTGTGCTGCAGTCCATGGGATCACAGAGAGTCAGACATGACTTGGCAACTGAAAAACAACTTTTACTATCCAAAGACACCAGGAAGCTTTTCCTTCTCCGCTCCACCCACATTATCCTTCCCTACCCTTAAGACAAGAGGGCCTCAGATGCACATGCCTTCAGCACAAGCAGATACTGTGAAAATGTTCATTTGGTGGTTTAATCCCATTTGGTGGGGAGGGGGAGAGGGGTGGGTGACACTGCTTTGTATCAGGAGTGTATCCGCCCCACCTGTCACCTTGGGTGCCTTGCTTCCTGCTCTGAGCCTCAGTCTATCCGTCTGTAATGTCATCAAGACATTGTTTTGCCAGCCTACATAGTAGACCCTGCAAAGTTCAAAGACAGGTTTCCTTCCATTTCATCTCCACTCGCCGTAACTTAGGGCAATTTTTACATCCCATTTTACGAACCAGGCAAATTTGACTTAAAGAGGTTTAAGTGACTTGTTCAAAATCACACAAATAGAAACCGGCAGAACTTGGTTTTGAAGTCAATTCCTATTAGTTCCAAGCCCTTAATTCATCTCACTGTGCCATATTAAGTTCCCTGAACATGTCAGTTATGTTCTCCACCCCCGAGGGTTGTCAGTGGGATTGAGTGTGATAAGGCCCAGGAGCAGGCAGGGCACCTGGCCCTTCTTGCAGTCACTAAAGCGTTGTTATTATTAAAAAGAGTAACCAGTGACCACAGCCCCCGCCATGCATTGTCTTTCCCACACCTTCCTTCTCTCCCATCTCTGTATGGTCAAAGGTTCTGGGCCTGATCTCATCTAATTAAAGCGGAATCTCTGGTGGTGGTGCCCAGGTTTGGGCATTTTTTCCCCCTTCTTTTAAAGGTTGTTAGCTGAGTCTACCATGCAGGCAGGGTTGGAAACCACTTGATAAAATCTCTCTGGACCCCTAGACTACATCACACAGAGCCTGGAATGTAAAGAAAGTGAGGTCATGGATTTATAAAAATAGTACGCTGGAACTGGAAAATCCAGCTTTAAATCCTGCTCTACCACTTATTAGAGAAAAGGACTTATTCTCTCTGAGCCTCAGATTCCTCACTTAAAAAACACAAAAATAGAAAACAGGCTGTCCTCTCGTGTCTGTAGGGCTGGGCTGAGAAATTGGGAGACTTAGCCTGTGCAGGCGTGCTCACGTCCTTGAGTGCCATTATGTGGTACCCGGTTGGGCACTAGGATAGCATCGCTAAATATTTAGTGATTTCATAAGATCTTGCCTACCCATCTATTCTTCACCCTTAAAGATGAAGCCAGGAGAAATAAATAAGAAATATAATTGCGTCTCACACTTCAGGACTCCCCAGACAGCTCGCATTAATAGGTCTCTTCAGCTGTCGTCTAAGTGCTAATAATTCCTGGGCGTTTTGATGGTAGCACTTTCTCCCAGAGATGAATTGACCCCAGCTAAGAGCCCAGCTCCTTCCCAAATCTCATTACAATCAGCCTTGATGGCAGACAGGCTTCAGAATGTAACAAAATTAGAGCTTTTAAATCATTATCTCAACTCTAGGAGCATCACATTAATAAATGGGAAGGAAGATGATGGAGAAAGGCAGAGAAGGGATTGCAGCCTCCATAACAGCCTCACATCACACTGCCCATCATTAAACACAGGAAGGGGAACTGATTTCACCAAAGCCAGGAGCCTCGCTCCCAGCCAAGTCACAGTGATGTGCTCAGCGCTAAATTTGAACTGACCTTTTCACACCTTTGTAAATTAGTGCTGTAGCTGACTCGCTTCTCCCAGTTCACTTTCCTACTGATGGTAATGGTGTGTGCGTGCTAAATCACTTGTTATGTCCGACTCTGTGCAACCCCATGGACTATAGCCCACCAGGCTCCTCTGTCCATGGGATTCTCCAGGCAAGACTACTGGAGCGGGTTACCACGCCCTCCTCCAGGGGATCTTCCCAACCCAGGCATCGAACCCTAGTCTCTGAGGTCTCCTGCACTGTCAGGCAGGTTCTTTATCACTAGCGCCACCTGGGAAGGTAATGGTAGGGGAAAAGAAAAAGTCAGTGTCTTTTATGAAACATCTTGGTGAACAGTAACTGACTTAGGAGGCAACCCTTTCTGTTGCTGCAATGACTTTCCCTGTTGCTGCTTTCTGGAGCTTCTGAGCCTCTTATCACCTGTCCATTCATCCCACTACCATCAGTGCACACCTGTCACAGGTGAAGTACCAGGTAAACCCTGCGGAGCATCTGAAGATGAAAACCGGTTCATGTTTCTACTTCCTACTTCCTCCCAGGTAGACTGAGTTTCCCACCACCCAGCCCCCTCCCAAGTGTGTATCCTTGACATTTCTTTTCTGGATATTTTTGATGCTTCTAGAGGGCCTTCTGCCAGCATTCTCTTTCCTGAGTTGAAGACACCTCTTTCCATTCCTGGCCCCCTACCCAGAGACAGTTATTGGAGAACCTTCTTCTTCCCCTGGTCACACCTGCCTCAGCCACACACAGCCTCTGGGCTTTGTCATTATCCTGGTTTGTCCATAGGATGGCCCTCCCCACTGCTCCCTCCTCACTCCTCGACTCATTCTCTAAGACCCAGCTTTTCTCCAGAGGCTCCCCACACACGCAGACAAAACCCAGGACACTCAGGGGTCCCTGCCTTCCTCGCTCAGACTCCTAACACCCCAGCCCTGAAGATTTCTTTCTTGGTTTCATCTTAGCCATTCCCCCAAAGATGATTCCCCCCAAGCCTTACAGGGCTGGTTCTGGAAACTTTCTCTTCATTTAAATTTGAACTCAATGCTATTTGTTTTGGAGAAGGCAATGGCACCATCTCTAAGTCGTGTCTGACCCTGTGACCCCATGGACTGCTGCACACCAGGCTTCCCTGTTCCTCACTATCTCCTGGAGTTTGTTCAGACTCCTGTTCATTGAGTTGATGATGCCATCCTATCATCTTATCCTCTGTCACCCCCTTCTGTTCTTGTCCTTAATCTTTCCCAGCATCAAGTTCTTTTCCAGTGAGTCAGCTCTCCATATTGGTGGCTAAAGTATTGGAGCTTCAGCTTCAGCATCAGTCCTTCCAATGAACATTCAGGGTTGATTTCCTCTAGGATGGACTGGTTTGATCTCCTTGCTGCTCAAGTTAATACATTTGTTTATTTACTTGAATTTTATTTTTCTTCCTCCCTGGACTAGATTGAGATCAGCCCCGTGAGATGAAGAACCTGTTTATCTTATTCATTAATATGTCCGCAGAGCCTAGGACAATGCTTGGTACATCCTATGTGTTAAACAAATATTTTAATGAATGGATGGATGGCTCAATCAACAGCCTTCTCTGCAAGCCCTCCGTGGCTCTCCAAGTTATGTTATTATAGGAACTCTATGCTTTCTCTTATCACTCTCCTCCTGTCTGTGTTGCAGCCTTTATTAGCCATTAGTGGACTGTACCAAATCAGAGTTCTTAGCCATCGACATCCTTAAATACATTTGCTCAAATTGGAACAATGGATTTGCCTTCCACGAGTTTACCGTCCCACAGGAGGGGAGAGGCATCCTCAGAAAGACCTCAGTCCTCTGTGTGAGTTGTAAGTGCCCTAAAGGGAAGAGGTAAGGTGACACAGGGCCACAGGCCATGCCTGGGCTTCAAAGTCTGCCTAGCTGCCCACAGTCCTGGGGTAACAGACACCCCCAGATTGATACCCAGGCCAACCATAGCCTTAAGATTCCCTCAAACTGTTTCTGGGAGACATACATGTGGTTTGGGATGAACTCCGGGCACTAGCTTTGTCCATGGAGTAACCAGCAGCCTTAAGACATAATACCAGTTTGTTTTCTTCATGGTTAATAGTAACTCATGGCAGCTTAATGGCCATTTACAGCTCTGAGCCAAGCATTGTCCTTTGTCTCCATGCCTGGCCAGTCTGGGGGGCTGTGTGGCCAGCTCTGGTCAATGAAGTTCAAGGGCTACTGTTTGGAGGGGACATTCTGAGAAAGCTTTCGCTTTCCCTTCTTGTTGCACTGTCAGCCCTTCTTCTTCTATTTGTCGTGAATGATGTCAAGATGGCTGGAGCTACAGCAAGCATATTGCAACTATGAGGCGACACCCTGACACAAAGGGCAAGAGAATCACAGAGAGACCACAACTAATGCTGCAAACTACCTACTCGTAGGCTTTGTTTTGTGAGAAAAACAGACCTATGTTTCTTCAAGCTACTTCAGTTCAGTTTAGTCGCTTAGTCGTGTCTGACTCTTTGTGACCCCATGGGCTGCAGCACACCAGGCTTCCCTGCCCATCACCAACTCCTGCAGCCTGCTCAAACTCATGTCCATCAAGTCAGTGATGCTATCCAACCATCTCATCCTCTGTCACCCGCCTTCTCCTGCCTTCAGTCTTTCCTAGCATCAGGGTTTTTTTTTTCAATGAGTCAGTTCTTTGCATCAGGTGGCCAAAGTACTAGAGCTTCAGCTTCAGCATTAGTCCTTCCAATGAATATTCAGGACTGATTGCCTTTACAATTGACTGGCTTGAGAGTCCCCTGGACTGCAAGGTGATCAAACCAGTCAGGCTACTTACTGATGCTTAATTATTCTGTTATTTGTTAATGGGTAGGGAACTATACAGACATGTCTAGTCCAGGCCTGGAGCTGATCCAGAAGGTCTCCTAATTCTCAGAGGGATTGGGGAAAGTACTAGACAGCAGAGGATGAAACCAAGAACTGGCAGCTTGCTCCTGGGACAGATACCTAAGTCCCGACGGCTTCAGGAGATACCTAAGCTCCTGGCTACATCTTGCTCTGGTTAAAAAGCACCAGTAGGGTGCTCTCGGGTCTGACTACATGAAACCAAAGTGATATTCCCCTTCCAACTCATTGCCACCTCTCTAAATACAACTTTTTGTTTTATCAGTCTTTCCAACTGTGATAAAGCCCGCTTTCCTTCCACAGTTCTTTGCCACTGCTTCCCTCAAGGCTGGCTTCATGGGCATCAGAAATGTCCATGTACACAGGGCTCTGCGCTTAAAATGGTCTCAGCCTTGATTTAATGCAGTACTGTCACTGCTGCGGAATTCTTAAGTTAAAAAAAAATTTTTTTTCTGTTAATATTTATTTTACAAGTATGGTTTATTTACAATATAATATTGGTTTCATGTATAGCGCATAGTGCTCCAGTTCTTTTTTTTTTAGCAGATTATACTTGATTAAAATATATTATAAGATAATGGCTATAATTCCCCCTCTTATAAATCTTTGTTGCTTGTGTGGGAGGGAGGCACAGGAGAGAGGGACTGTATGTACACCTAGAGTTGATTCACTTTGTTGCACATAGGAAACTAACAGAACATGGTAAAGCAGCTACACTCCAATAATAAAATGTAAGAAATAGAAATTCTTAATTTTTTAACACAGGGTTCTAGATTTTGACTTTGATCTGTGCCTTGAAAGTGATGTAACCAGTCCTGCCTCCGCTTACAGACTTGGACTTTGGGCCATGTCTTAGCTTCTCTGAACCTCAGTTTCCTCATCTGTAAAATGAGAATAATCCTAACCCCTTCGCCTGGTTGTTAGTGGACTTCATGAGACGTGAGCGGAGCAGCTCCACCATGCCTGGCCTGCTCGAGTGCCCCGTTCTAGGTCCTTGTCTTCCTGACTCCTACTGTGGTTGACTGCACCCGTGTCCATCTCCAATGATGAAGTTCACTTTCCTGGTTCGTCTTTAGGAGTGTGATGCCAGGTAAGCTCTTTGAGGGTTGAGACCCTCTTTATTTTCTCCGTGGCACCTGGGATGGTCCCTTGTCCTTAGCATCACCAGGTAAAGATTTGATGATGTATAGGTGCTGTTCTGGAAGCTTCTAGGACTCTAGGAGAAGCCTACTTCTCCTTTAGAAGTTGAATTTAGAGAAGAGCAGAATTTAACAGCAGTATTACAAAGAAGTGTCTTCCCTGGTGGCTCAGTGGTAAAGAATCGACAGGCCAGTGGAGGAGACGTGGGTTCAGTCTCTGGTCGGGAAGATCCCCTGAAGAAGGAAATGGCAACCCACTCCAGTACTCTTGCCTGGGGAATTCCAGGGACAGAGGAGCCTGGTGGGCTACAGTCCATGGGGTCACAGAGTTGGACATGACTTAGTGACTGAGCACACACATAACAAAGAGGGCATAGCTGATATTTTGTGAGACTCCAGTTGCTATCCTCGCTTGGCTGACCTAATATAAAACAGTCAGAATCTCCTCTCTGCCTCCTCTGAGCTTCCAAGTGGAATTAGATCAGAGCTGAGACATTACCATGAGGAATGAAATGCAGCCAGGACCAGGCCTCTTTCGGGCCGGGGTGAATTCCACCACGAGAGCAATGAAGGTCTTTGTCAATAAGCCCATTTCCATAGCCGGCTCTAGTTTCCCTGAGGATTGAACTCCAGTCGTTTCCCAGATGCCCAATGGCCAAGGGGTAACCTGCTTGCCAGGCAGAAGAGTTGGCACCTAGCCCCAAGTGTGGTTTCCAAGAACTCAGTCAGTGAAAATGAGTGGTATTGACAGACTAGTTAGACGAAGGAGAGTTTTGGACAGAAATAACTCATTTTGTTGCATTTAGAAAAAATATACCTTCAACAAATCTGTTTAAAGTTTTTAGCATTTTAATAAGCACCAGCTGACACAGCTGATGCACAGGCAGTTAATGTAGCTGATATAATTTGATAACCACCAGTGATGAAGCACTCTTGAGGTGCACCTCCGCCCTCCCCCGCAGTGTCGTGAGGTGAGGAGTTGACCTTACCCACTACGCAGTGAGTAAATTAAGGTTTTTGTTTTTGTATGTGTTACTTTTCCCATTTAATTTTTTTAAAGTTGATATGCCTTATTTTGATTTTTAGTCAATAAATTTTCTTTTCCTCTTTTTGGCTGCATAACAAGCAGGATCTTAGTTCCCCAACCAGGGATTGAACCCATGCCTCCTGCAGTGGGGGCATACAGTCTTAACCTCTGGACTACCAGAGAAAGAAAGAAAGTCGCTCAGTCGTGTCCGACTCTTTGCGACCCCATGGATGTAGCCTACCAGGCTCTTCCATCCATGGGATTTTCCAGGCAAGAATACTGGAGTGCGTTACCATTTCTTTCTCCGGGGGATCTTCGTGACCCAAGGATTGAACCCCAGTCTCCCCCATTGTAGGCAGACGCTTTACCATCTAAGCCACGAGGGAAGCCCCAGTAAACTCAGATTTAAGAGGATAAGTAAATTGCCCAAGGGCATGGAGCTGGCCAGCCCCAGGCTGCCTGACTCCCCAACTGCTCCTGTGTGAAGTACATTCATCTCAGGTGCTAAGCTTGGAGAATGTTAATATGCACATGACCCAGTAACTACCACTCTAATCAAGATGTGGAACACTTCCTGCATTCTGGAAGCTTCTGTCAATACCCCCCACCCCCAACCCTCCCAGTAATTCCTCCTCTGACATAAATTAGTTGGAGGCAAAACAGTCTTGCTGGTTTCTTTGCCTGCATTTGTTCCTCAGACAAGACAAGAGGTGCTTCTGTCTCTCGGCCCTGCTAATAAAATCCATACGTATCATGTGTGTTCGTGCTAAGCCACTTCAGTTGTGTCTGACTCTCTGCAACCCTATGGACTGTGGCCCTCTAGGCTCCTCTGTCCATGGGTTCCTCTCTCCAGGCAAGACTACTGGAGTGTGTTACCATGCCCTCCTCCAGAGGACCTTCCCAACTCAGGGTCACATGTGTTCAATTATGTGTAAAATCCCCAGAGTAAAAAGTACCTTGTATTTCTAGAGGCTTCTGTGTCCAAGTCATGAGCCCCGTACTTCATGATGCCCATATCCCGGCGGTAAGGACTTCTTTCCTGTCTCGCTAAGGCACAGGCCTGCCCTTGACATCAGGAAGACCCCGGGCAAGGGTCAAGGAGAGGCCCACAGACCTTTCGTTTTTGGCTGTGTTGGGGCTTAGTTGCCTCTTGGGCTCAGTAGTTTCAGCGTGCAGGCTTAGTTGCCCTGCAGCATGTGGCATCTAGTTCTCCAACCAGGGATCAAACCCGAATCCCCTGCATTTCAAGGTGGATTCTTAACCACTGGACCACCACAGAAGTCCCAGTCATTTGACTAGATGTTTCAGAGTTGCAACTAAGCCTGTTAGAGTACTCCCTGACCCCCATCTTCATAAGTAAAACTTTTCATAACACCAGGCTTGAATTTAGAGTACCCAGACTCCCTGGAATTCTGAAACATGGCAGTAGAGTGTCAGCTGTGACTAGGCTGGGCAGCCTGCCTGCTCTTTTCCTATTTCTGGCTCCATCCCATATCTGATGTATGGATGTGGCCACCCCAGCCGGTCCATCTAAGTTCTGTCCACAAAAAGGGAGGCTTGACCAGCTGCCCGGCCTATCCTCAAGCATGCTGGTGGCATGGGGCATCTTTGGAAAGACAGATCTGTGAGAAACCAGCTCTGGACGTCCAGAGAGAGGCCTGGAAGGGAAGATAGGAGCTTCAGGGAGGAGCGTTCATTTGGGGCTGACTCCCTCACCCCCACAGGTCTGGACACAGCCTGGGGAGGGCCAGGTGGGACCTGCGGAACTCAGAGCTTAACATGCCCTTTTGTCTAGCCCCAGGGTGGTTCTACAAAATTAAGGCTGTTTGTCTCAATCAAGAGACAGTTTTTCATGTTTGGGAACGCATGTACACCCGTGGTGGATTCATGTCAATGTATGGCAAAACCAATACAGTACTGTAAAGTAAAATAAAAATTAAAAAAAAAAATTAAAAAAAAATTTAAAAAAATTTAAAAAAATTAAAAAAAAAATCATAATCTGCCAAAAAAAAAAAAAGACTATCTGTTGAAGGCAATAGAAATTATATGTCCTGAACCAAAACAAGCATTGAAAACATAATACAAACTGGATATACAGCTAAAAATTTACAGCCTGTGTTGGAAGAAAAAAAGTTAAGTCATTTATGGATTTGTTCCTTCTAGCTGATGATATCACAACTATATATAATGCTAACTATTTAGATGTATTTATTCATCACCAGTAAAAACTTTTTGTATGACTGAATAACATTTGGAGATGATGCCTGTGAGGATCATAGAATTACTGTGTTGAGAAAAATTTAATGTAAATTGGTCAAATAAGTGTATATATAGATGGTGTTTGAGTGGTGATCTGTGCTAGATTTTTAAAAAAACTTAAAGTACTAACATTTGCAGAGACATAGAACTTAAAAAAAAAAAGAGAGACAGTTCTTTTGCATAGTTGGGTTTGTAGCCACTGGACCACCAGGGAAGTCCCTGAAATGGATATCGATAGCAGGCACTGTGGACAAGGGCTTCCCTGGTAGCTCAGCTGGTAAAGAATCTGCCTGCAATGCAGGAGACCCCGGTTTGATTCCTGGGGGATAGGCTACCCACTCCAGTATTCTCGGGCTTCCCTGGAGGCTCAGACAGCAAAGAATCTGCTTGCAGTGCGGGAGACCTGGGTTCGATCCCTGGGTTGGGACGATCCCTTGGAGGAGGGCATGACAACCCACTCTAGTATTCTTGCCTGGAGAATCCTCATGGACAGAGAAGCCTGGCAGGCTACAGTCCATGGGGTCACGAAGAGTTGGACATGACTGAGGGACTAAGCACAGCACAGCAGCAGTGGACAGGGCAGAAAAAGTCCCTTCTCTCAAGGGGTTTACATTCTAACGATAAGGTAGGGATACCACAGATACAAAAAGAAATAAATACTTCAAATTATTTCAGACAGACCTAAGTGCTGTGGATGATGAATCATGAGCTAGAGATGAAGGAGGGAGTGGGGAGTGCGTTCGAGGCTCTGAAGACCTGCCAAGTGTCCCACTCCCACCAGGGCCCTCAGGCTCTTGTCCAGTGGGTCCAGCAAACCATCCTGGGTCTTTTCTGGAACTGAACATTGCCTGTCATGACCATGATTCTATAGGGTGCTTATAGCTCTGCAAGAAATTAGGACAAAATAGGTAGGTGGCCTTGAGTCCTTTTTAAAACAAAGAGGGCTAAGCAGACAAATAAAAGGATGAGGACGGGGTTAATTCATCCCAATAATACTGTCCACCCACATTGTAATTTAAAGATCAAAAAACACTTTGCCAGGTATTTTCTTGTTTGATCCTCACCTAAGCCATTGAGTTTGGTGGGGTAAGTACTGCAGTCCATCCCAAGATTTGCAGGAAGGGACAGATTGAGGAAAAAAGAGACCCGCTGAAGGTCAAGTTGAAGCACCAGGGATGGGCCTGTCTGCGGGCTAGGCGCCCGCTCCCTCTTCCCCCACATGGTGGTGACTCTCCCCTGCCTTGCTGCCCTGAACCTGCTCAGGGCTTCAGGAAGGAGCTCAGCCAGGCTTTTAATAATCAGTCAAGAGTTTTCCTGAGGCATCCACACAGGCTTTTGGCTAGTCTTCTCAGAAGCTGTTCTCGCAAAATGCTTTCTGATTTTTCGCCCAATCAGTAGTGAGGTTTAAAAAAAAAAAAAAAAGTCCTTCCATTCTCTTTTTCTGCACCAGCCAGCCTGGCAAGGCCTATTTCATTTCTGAGATTCAAATTGGAAACTGCCTTCTGTTCTCATTAGTTTGGGTTGTAGTGGTCATTACATCCTAAACAATTAATCCCTGAATGCCAATTTCTTACTAGAATTATCCTGGACTCAACAACTGGTTTTCTTAGCAGCAAGGCAGAAGCAATTATTCCTGGCTTTTGTAACTAAACATGCTGCGCTTGGCACTTTACAATGTTTTCATCATCAGTGAGCTATCAACATTTATCTCTATCAGGGGAAAGGGAAGGCTGTCCAGGTCTGGCAATCACGTAGACCTGTTTACCGGTGTCCGTGGGGCTCCCTTCACTTGCTCAGATGAGGGAGGAAGCCCCGCAGGCCCTAGGCCCTGTGTCTGAGTCTGGGCCCATCTGAGAGGTAATAGAAAACCAAGGGGGAGAGGTGGTCTACCTCTAAGACCTCAGGTTCCAGGGCTGTCCTCTCAGGTTACGTGGGAACTCAGGGCCCATGGCTGGTAGACAGTGTCCTTGAGCTCGTGGGGACTGTCTGCTTGGGTTCTCAGATTCTTTTCTGGGGAAGCTTCCCTTCTAAAGCTGGGCAACTTGGAGTCAAACCTGGGGAGTCTGATGGGGTCTGTGGGATTCCCCTCTCCAGTAGGATGGACAGGGCTATACCAGGACCATCAGGCAGCTCAGCCCACCCTGGACTGGGAGAGGCCTGCTTACTTTCCTGTGCACTGACCCAAACTTAGGTCTTCTGGAGGGTGGCATGATGGGGGATACTGGGGCAGCTCTGGGGCCGGGTCCCGAGCTCATGCTCCTGGCTCCACCCCTCACTGCTGGGTGACTGTGGGCATACTGCTTACCCTCTCCCTGCCTCACGCCTCATCTGTTAAGCAGTGATGGTTATCACTGTATTTCACAGGGTAATTTTGCAGATTAAGTGAGTTAATATTTGTCATTAGAATAACATGCCTGGCTCATAGGAAATAGCTATTAAGTGTGCATTTAAAACCAAAAAGGAATTTTCCTTTAACATCTAAAGGAGATTTTTAATGTTCTTTTGTCCCCTTTAGGTAGAATATAAAGACAGACAGCCTAAACCACAAAGCCCACTGGTTTCATTTGAATACGCCAACAAACCAACCCTCAATTTATGGTCTTTTTTTTTTTTTTCAATTGGAGTGTAATTGCTTTACAAAGTTGTATTAGTTTCTGCTGCACAAAGAAGTGCGTCGGTTATATGTGTACAGACATCGCCTCCGTCAGGGGCCTCCCCCGCCCCCATCTGGGTCCTCACAGAGCGCTGCGCTGCGCCCCTGTGCTGTGTCGCGGGCTCCCAGCTGTCTCACACGGTGTGTATGTATGTCCGTGATGCCCTCCCACTCCGCCCCACCCTCCCCTTCCCTGCCACGGCCACGTGTCTCTTTTCTGCATCCGCATCTCTATTCCTGCCCTGAGAATAGGTTCCTCTGTACCATTTTTTTTCTAGATTCCACATATATGCGTTAATACACGGTATTTCTTTTTCTTTTCCTGACTTACTTCACTCTGTATGACAGACTCGAGGTCCATCCACATCTCTACAACTAACCCACTTTCATCCCTTCGTATGGCTGAGTAATATTCCATTGTATATCAGTGAGGTGGGTGAGGCAGGTTCGACTCTCCCTGGGTGGCATGGGCTGCTCCCTGCTGCTGTGTGTCCCTGATACCAGCCAGTTGCCTGGAGTTTTGCTGGTTGTCTCTTTGCCTGCCTGCATATACCCACATGACCTCAGAGAGCAAGAAAAGATTGCATTTGTTATCTTTCCTTTTTAATTGGTTAGTGGAAACTGTGCAGACATCTGCCGTTCCAAGGGTCTTCCCAGTTGGCACAGTGGTAAAGCACCTGCCTGCCGATGCAGGAGACGCAAGAGACGCAGGTTTGATCCCTGGGTCGGGAAGATCCCCTGGAGGAGGAAATGGCAACCCACTCCAGTATTCTTGCCTGGAGAATCCCATGGACAGAGAAGCCTGGCAGGCTACAGTCTGTGGGGTCACAAAGAGTCAGACGTGACTAAGCACACACACATGCACACGCACACACACACACACACACACACACACACACACACTGCTGTCCCAGTGCCTGCTTCAGGAACCGAGGAACAGCAGATTCTAGTGCCCCCCTGGCCCGCCCAGGCGTCCTGATGTTGCGAAGCTTCATGTGTGTGTGGAGCTGTGCCCCTTGCCCTCCTAATAGTGGCTCTTCCCTGGGTCTTCCTGCTTCAGCGTGGAAAAAAACATCCTCCCAGCATTCCCTGTTCTGCGCCCACAAACCCTTGGGAGCTCTCAGGTGTCAGAGAATGCATCGTAATAATTCCATACCCAGATAACAAAATGGAGACGCAGAGAATGTGAAGGACTCATCGGTTGACTTTGGATAAGTTAGCTGAGTCATTCCCATCTTGAAAATTCCTGCTTTCCCTGCAGGACAAGTCTCTCCCTTTCATAATCTCAAGCTCTTTCTCAATCCTAGAGAGTTCCCTCTAACCTGTTATTCAAATATGGACTATTTCCATGTTAAATACATAGAAAAACATGAAAAGAAGAAGGAAAGAAGGCAAAGAAATCAACCTCCAAGAGGACACGCCTATGTGTTGAGCACTGATTTGGGTGCTTTTGCGTGTTTTCGACACATTTAATCCTCCACCGGCTTCACATTGTTCATCTTCTTATAGTCGCTTGCCTAGGGTCACGTAGGTATGAATAATGGAACTAAATTTGAAGCCATATCTGAGTCCAAAGGCCATGATCTCTCTAGTGCACCGAGAGGTGCCTCAGACACATCAGAAGAATCTCACTTTCTACTAAATTTCTGTCACGATAAATGGGTTAAGCTTGTACGGTTAACTATTCACATCCTCCATTTTTCTTCTGTCTTACTCACCTGTTCACGCCGTCATTTGGCTTAAACTGTGTCAAGCCCCTTGGAAAGAGGCCACGTGTGGATGAGGTCAGCGGTACAGAGCCGTCTCTGCACACCAGGGTCGCCCAGCAGGGAGGCACCGGGCAAGCGTCACCTCTCCCCTGCCAGATGGCGATGCCAAGGTTAAGTGACTCGCTCAAGACCCCACGGGCGCGGAGCCCGACTGCTAGCGCAGCCTCTGGCTCTGAGGAAGCCTCCCCGGCCGAGCATCTTCAGGAGCCCTGGTGAGTGCCTGGGAGCGCCCCTTTATGTTCTCATTTCTCGTGGGTTCTTGGAGAGCCTCGGGTGTCTGGCATTGGCTTCGTCAGGCGCACTGAGAAGGGTCCAATTGGCATTTCTTTAATTACCATACCATTACTCTTGGGCCTCATGAGGCAGCTTCTGGCTTTTTTTTGGTCTTTTATTATTTATTTGTTTGTTTGAACTGTAATTGATACACGGTATTGTGTTAGTTTCAGGTATACAGCAAAGGGATTCAGTCACATATATATATATTCTTTTTCAAATTCTTTTTCAATTATAGCTTATTACAAGGTAATGCATATAGTTTCCTGTGCTATACAGTAAATCCTTGTTCTTTATCTATGTTATATACAGTAGTGTGTTTGTGTTAATCCCACGCATGCTTGTGCGCTAAGCCAATTCAGTCATGATTGACTCTTTGCGACCCCATGGACTGTAGCCTGCCAGGCTTCTCTGGAAGGAATCCAGGAATCCAGTCCATGCGGATTCTCCAGGCAAGAACACTGGGGTGAGCTGCCATGCCCTCCTCCAGGGGATATTCCTGACCCAGGGATCCAGTCTGTGTCTCTTATGTCTCCTGCATTGGCAGGCAAGTTCTTTCCCACCGGTGCTGCCTGGGAAGCCCTGTTAATTCCATACTCCTAATTTATCCCTACCCATCTCCTTTCCCCTTTGGTTACCATAAGTTTGCTTGTTATCTATGTCTGAGTCTATTGCCATTTTAAAAATACATTTGTTTCTATTACTTTTTAGATTCCACATATCAGTTCAATTCAGTCACTCAGTCGTGTCTCTTTGCTACCCCATGGACTACAGCACACCAGGCCTGCCTGTCCATTGCCAACTCCCAGAGTTTACCCAAACTCATGTCCATTGAGTTGGTGATGCCATCCAACCATCTCATCCTCTGTCATCCCCTTCTCCTCCTGCCTTCAATCTTTCTCAGCATCAGGGTCATATCAAATGACTCAGTTCTTCGAATCAGGTCGAATCAAGTATTGGAGTTTCAGCTTCAGCATCAGTCGTTCCAATGACTATTCAGGACTCATTTCCTTCAGGATGGACTGGTTGGGTCTCCTTGCAGTCCAAGGGACTCTCAAGGGTCTTCTCCAACATCGCAGTTCAAAAGCATCAATTTTTCAAAACTCAGCTTTCTTTATAGTCCAACTCTCACATCCATACATGACTACTGGAAAAAACTTAGCTTTGATTACATGGACCTTTGTTGGCAAAGCAATGTCTCTGCTTTTTAATATGCTGTCTAGGTTGGTCATAATTTTTCTTTCAAGGAACAAGCATCTTTTAATATCATGGCTGCAATCACCATCTGCAGTGATTTTGGAGCCCCCCAAAATAAAGGCAGCCACTGTTTCCACTGTTTCCCCATCTATTTGTCATGAAGTGGTGGGATAAGATGTCATGATCTTAGTTTTCTGAATGTTGAGTTTTAAGCCAAGTTTTCACTCTCCTCTCTCACTGTCATCAAGAGGCTCTTTAGTTTTTCTTCACTTTCTGCCATAAGGGTGGTGTCATCTGCATATCTGAGCCCAGTGTTTTTCATGATGCACTCTGCATAGATGTTAAATAAGCAGAGTGGCAATATACAGCCTTGACGTACTCCTTTTCCTATTTGGAACCAGTTTGTTTTTCCATGTCCAGTTCTAACTGTTGCTTCTTGACCTGCATACAGATTTCTCAAGAGGCAGGTCAGGTGGTCTGGTATTCCCATCTCTTTCAGAATTGTCCAGAGTTTGTTGTGGTCCACACAATCAAAGGCTTTGGCATAGTCAGTAAAGCAGTAGATATTTTTCTGGAACTCTCTTGCTTTTTTGATGATCCAGCAGATGTTGGCAATTTGATCTCTGGTTCCTCTGCCTTTTCTAAAACCAGCTTGAACATCTGGAAGTTCACAGTTCATGTATTGTTGAAGCCTGGCTTGGAGAATTTTGAGCATTACTTTATTAGCATGTGAGATGAGTGTAATTGTGCGGTAGTTTGAGCATTCTTTGGCATTGCCTTTCTTTGGGACTGGAATGAAAACGGACTTTTTCCAGTCCTGTGGCCACTGCTGAGTTTTCCATATCTGCTGGCATATCGAGTGCAGCACTTTCACAGCATCATCTTTTAGGAATTGAAATAACTCAACTGGAATTCCATCACCTACACTAGCTTTGTTCCTAGTGATGCTTCCTAAGGCCCACTTGACTCCGCATTCCAGAATGTCTGGCTCTAGGTTGGTGATCACACCATCATGATTATCTGGGTCATGAAGATCTTTTTTATACAGTTCTTCTGTGTATTCTTGCCACCTCTTCTTAATATCTTCTGCTTCTGTTAGGTTCATACCATTTCTATCCTTTATCGAGCCCATCTTTGCATGAAATGTTCCCTTGGTATCTCTAATTTTCTTGAAGAGATCTCTAGTGTTTCCCATTCTGTTCTTTTCCTCTATTTCTTTGCATTGATCACTGAGGAAGGGTTTCTTATCTCTCCTTGCTATTCTTTGGAACTCTGCATTCAAATGGGTATGCCATTCCTTTTCTCCTTTGCTTTTCCCTTCTCTTCTTTTCACAGCTATTTGTAAGGCCTCCTCAGACAGCCATTTTGCCGTTTTGCATTTCTTTTTCTTGGGGATGGTCTTGATCTCTGTCTCCTGTACAGTGTCACGAACCTCCGTCCGTAGTTCTTCTGGCACTCTGTCTATCAGATCTAGGCCCTTGAATCTATTTGTCACTTCCACTTTAAAATAGTGAGGGATTTGATTTAGGTCATACCTGAATGGTCTAGTGGTTTTCCCTACTTTCTTCAATTTAAGTCTGAATTTGGCAATAAGGAACTCATGATCTGAGCCACTGTCAACTCAGAGTGTTTGCTGACTGTACAGAGCTTCTCCGTCTTTGGCTGCAAAGAATATAATCCATCTGATTTCGGTATTGACCATCTGGTGATGTCCATGTGTAGAATCTTCTCTTGTTTTGTTGGAAGACGGTGTTTGCTAGATTCCACATGAATGATATCATCTAATGGTATGAATGATATAAATTTAAGGATGAATGATAGCATATAGTAGTAATATTTGTCTTTGGCTGACTTGGCATTCAGGATGATCACCTCTAGGTCCCTCGTGTTGCTGTGAATGGTAATATGTCATTGTTCTTTTATGGCTGAGCAACATCCCACTGCCTATATATACCACATCTGCTTTATCCATTCATCTGTTGATGGACACAGGTTGCTTACATGTCTTGGATACTGTAAACAGTGCCTCTCTGAACATTGGGGTGCATATATCTTTTCAAAATAGAGTTTTTCTCTTTTCCAGGTACTATATATTCAGTAGTGGGATTGCTGGATTCTATGGTAGTTCTAGTTTTAGTTTTTAAGGAGTGTCCATACTATTCTCTATAGTAGTTGTACCAATTTATATTCCTATCAACAGTGTAAGAGAGTGCCCTTTTTCCCACACCCTGTCTGGCATTTATTGATCTAGACTTTTCCATGGTGGCCGTTCTGACTGGTGTGACATCGTGCCTCATGGTAGTTTTGATTTCCGTTTCTCTAATGAATAGCATTATGGATCTTTTCATGTGCCTCTTGGCTGTCTGTATGTCTGTTTTAGAGAAATGTCTTTTTAGGTCATCTGCCTATTTTTTGATTGGGTTATTTGTTTTTTTTGATACAGTTGTATGAACTGTTTATATATTGTAGAAATTAAGCCCTTGTCAGTTACATTGTTTGCAAATATTTTCTCCCCATCCATGAGATGCCTTTTTGTTTTGTGGATGGTTTCCTTTGCTATGCAAAAGCTTTTAAGTTTGATTAGGTCCCATTTGTGTATTTTTGCTTTTACTTTTGCCTTGAGAGACTTATGTAAGAAAATACTGGTACAATTTATGTCAGAGAAAGCTGTGTGTTCTAGGACTTTTAAGATGCCATGGCTTAAATGTAGGCCACTTTGAGTTTATCTGTGTGTATAGCATGTGGGTTATTCTAACCTCATTGAGCTGCATGAGGTTGTCTAGGTCTCCCAGCATCACTTGGTGAAGAGACTGTCTTTTTTTGGCTCCACTATGCAGCTTGTGGGATCTTAGTTCTCTGACCAGGGATCAAACCTGTGCCCTGCAGTGGAAGCGCAGAGTCTTAACCACTGAACCACCGGGGGACATCCTGAAGAGGGCTGACTTTTCAGTGGGACAGCTTCTTCATGTGCACATCAGCCCTCCTGCTTACGGGGGGTGGGGGTGGGGGTGTGCAGGGCTGGGGCCAGCAGAGGTGCTTCAGGGCCAGGCCCCTGGCCCCTGTGGTTCTCCAGGTGGTCAGCCCGAGGGCCACAGAGATGAGTAGGCATCCCGGGGGCTGGGAATGGCGGGGATGGCACATGGCTCCAGTCTGAGGCACTTTCCTCCCAGGATTCCTTTAGCCCCTCCATCTCGGCATCCCCCGTGAGCCCTCTGCAGCCTCTGTGAATTTCCCCAGATGTCAGGGCTGCTGCTTGAGGTGACTCTGGGGATTGACTACCTTAGGCGACCTCCCTCCACGGTGCCTGGCTGAGCATGTTCCTCAGAAGTCAGTATAGACGCTGCCCTGCACAGCTCCAGCTTATACACCGGGAACAAAGACACAAGCATCATTCTGCCCTTCGGCCATAAGCTCACCTCTAACCCAGATGCCTCCCTCAGCTCAGTTCTCACGGCAGCTTTGGAAAGAAGAAACGTTTGAAGAGCATTAGGAGAAGGGCTGACCAGAAGTCAAGGTAGAGGCTGAGTTAAATTACGTAGAAAATGGTCATTAAAAGTTCGCTCCTCTTTGATGTGAGTTAAAAAAAATAAATTTGATAATAAAGTATGGCTGCTAATGGGAAAGAAAATTTCAAAGTTCTGTGGATCTCTGAGAGAGCAGGTGTGACAGGGTAAGAACCTCATTCTCTTGAAGTATGTTTTTGATTTTGAATAAAAAGATTTCTTTCTTTTCCTCTCAGAGAAAAAGTGCCCTGTTTAATGATATCCAAGTGCTTAGAGAGTGTTTGCATTCTGACATGGTTGACTAGTTCCCATTGTCACTGAGGAGACGTAAGAGACACGGGTTCAATCCCTGTGTTGGAGAAGATCCCCTGGAGAAGGAAATGGCAATCAATTCCAGTATTCTTGCCTGGAAAATCCCACGGACAGAGGAGCCTCGCAGGCTACAGTCTATGGGATTGCAGAGTCAGACACAACTTAATGGCTGAGCACACAAACGCACACACCACAAAGAAAGCATAGTCGTCATTTTGTGAGACTCAAATTGCTATCCTGATTTGTCTGATCTAATTTAAGACAGTCCATAGGGTCAGGAAGTGTCGGACAAGACTGGGCCACTGAGCATGCCTGCTAGTTTCAGACACTCTCCTCTTCCAGTCGTGTGATCCATTTGACAAAAATGATCATGGGACACAAACTTCCTTTTCTGCAGATAATTTTGAGTTGAGCACTTAGGTAAAGTTGTTGGCAAGATTTCCTTCAAGCATTTTATGCAAATTGTAATTTTAAATAATATGTGTAGATGTATTATTTATTTGGCTGCGTGGGTGTGCTCCATCTTCACTGCGTCATGCAGAATCTTCTGAGGCAGCGCATGGACTCTCTAGCCGTGGTGCTCGGGCTTCAGGAGTTGAAGGTGCTGGGGCTTAGTTGTTCCTCGGCATGTGGGATCTTAGTTTCCTGACCAGGGATTGAACCTGCATCTCCTGCATTGGAAGGCAGATTCTTAACCACTGGACCACCAGGGAAGTCCCCCAAAGTCATAGTTGTTATCAAGCCTGATTTGGAAGGCTAGGCTCTTTGTAGAAGCTTCCAAGCAGGTGATCTATGATGGAGCGGGAGAGACAGCTTAACACAGAGGATAAAAGCACCAATTAAACTCTACCACTCCTTGGATGCACCCCTGGACAAGTTACTTAATGTCTCTGTACCTCAGCTTCCCCCCATGTGATTTGGAGACAGACTGCCAGCATTGTTCTGAGAATTTTTAAAAAGGCAATTCGGGTAAATCACTTAGCATGGCTCTTGGCACTTAGGCAATGCTCAATAAATATGTTAATTAGGAAACATATACACATACATGGACTTCCCTGTGGCTCAGACAGAGAATCTGCCTGCAATGCCAGAGACCCAGGCTTGATCTTCCCAGGGTGGGGAAGATCCTCTGGAGAAGGGAATGGCAACCCACGGCAGTAGTCTTGCCTGGAGAATCCCATGGACAGAGCACCCTGGCAGGCTACAGTCCATGGGGTCACAAAGAGTTGGACACGACTGAGCGACTAACACTACTACACATATGTAGTTGTAACTTGGGTTCCCAAAGGAGAGCCTGAGAGAAGGACTTCATACAGAGGTTTTTTTGGGAAGAGATTCCAGGAGGCCCGAGGAAGAGACAAAGTCGCTGCCATTGGCCACAGGGTCCATCCCACGGGGCAGCCCAGGGAATCCTAGAGCAAGCCTCCCGGGATCGTCCCCCAGGAGCTGAGGCATCTGTGTGTGTTTCATGTATGTACCTACAGAGTGAATGAGCCAGGATCTCAGCTCAATATTTTTAAATGAAATATAATACACTCAACATTAGTCTTGTGGCCGGTTGTTTGTTGTGAAATAGGAATGCTGAGGGATGACATACGAAGAAATTTTTTAAAGCACAGGATTTTTTAAAAAGGATTTCTTTTTTTAATAATTGCATTTATTTTTGACTGAGCTGGGTCTTCGTTTCTCCAGTTGCAGTGAGAGGGGGCTACTCTCTAGTTGACGTGCGAGGGCTTCTCATTGCGGCGGCTTCTCTTACTGCAGAGCACGGGCTCTGGGCCTCTTCAGCTTCAGTAGCTGCAGCACATGGGCGCACGAGTTGTGGCTCCCAGCCTCTAGAGCACAGGCTCAATAGTTGTGGTGCACGGGCTTAGCTGTTCCATGACGTGTTGGATCTTCCCTGATCAGGGATCAAACCCGAGCCTCCTGCCTTGGTAGGCGGATTTTTTACCACTGAACCACCAGGGAAGCCCCCAAGCACAGGATTTTAATTTTAAATGGTTTCACTGCACAGAGTTGTGTATCATTGAGCAAGCTTTTTTCCTTTCCTCTGCTTTGATGGAATGATAATAATACACTACTTCCTAGGGAGAATTAAATGCATAGCATTTAACACAGTTCCTGGACATAGCATGCCTTCCATAAATGGTAGCTATTTTGTGGTTGTTCTGATCATTATTGTTATTACTGTGTGCATAACTGGGACAGCAGAAAAGCACAGCCTGTGGGTTTCAGGATATGTAGCCAGCTTAGCCTAAGTCACAATATACCTGTAATTTATAGAAAGGGAACGCGAGGTTCTGAGTGGCTTTCTGCCTTGGACTTCCTGGCACATCCTTGGCGAAGTCGTAGGAATTAGATCTGAGGGACCATGGCGTCTGGCTATAAAGCTAGGCAGATGGCTAGACTAGCTGGCCCATCTTTTGTAAAATCTTGTATCGATCTGGATTCGGTTCAGTCTCTGTGGAGCCTTCCTAATGCCATGCTCACCCTCCCCAAAATGGTTTGCCATGGCCTTTCCCCTCCATAGAGGACACTCGCCAGTTTTGTCCTGGGGGCCCTGCCCCTTCCACAGTCCAGTCTCTTCCAGCTGGAGTTCCTGGTACTGCCTGGAGAGAGCCCTGCAGCACACAGCTCCCTCCTAATCACAGGTTCGTGATTAAAAATACATTAAAGGACCGAGAAATGATTAAGAGATAAAGCGGCTTGCAAGTAAAACTGACATTTCCAGTTAGACCACAATTCTAAATGATCCACAGGGACCCTATTCATCTGCTAAAAACATTGGGCTGATCACAGATTGGTTTCTGATGGTGCTTTCATCCTGAGTCCCAGGTCAAGATGAAAACGTTGCCTTTTGTAGCAGAACTTGACCCACCCTGCTATCTGAAAGTCTGGGGTTATGGCTTTGTGGCTTGGGTGATTTCACTTCCAGCGTCATCCCAGTCCTTTGCTATGTATTTGTGCCAGCAGTAGAGATGAGAGGAACATTGCCTTTCCAATGCCCCACGTTTACCTGGCTAGTTGTTACCTTGCCAAGGTCCTAAGGACAAGGACCCCCTGGGAAGATGCCCAGCATGTGTGGCTCACATTAGAGAGGCAGCATCTTTATCCAATGCCCCAGGCCCCAGCAGTGTGGTAGCATAGATAGAGCAGTGGGCCCTGCCCTGCCTCAGTTGTGACCCTGGACCTCACCCCTTTGGGTCTCATCTGTTTGAACCAGGACCTGGACTCTGGCTCCCTGAGCTTGAACCCATTGTTGTTTAGTTGCTAAGTCATGTCTGACTCTCTTCGACTCCACGGATGGTAGCCTGCCAGGCTCCTCTGTCCATGGACTTCTCCAGGAAAAAATACTGGAGTGGGTTGCCATGCCCTCCTCCAGGGGATCTTCCCGACCCAGGGGTCAAAGCATGTCTCCTGCTTTGGCAGGCGTATTCTTCACCCCTGAGCCACCTGGGAAGCCCGAGCTTGAACCTACTATGCTTCAAAATCTTGGTCAGTCAACAGACAGGTCCTTTTACTGCTGACCCTTCCCTCTCTTTCCCCCAACATCCAGTCTGAGAAATTTGATCACTTGTCCAAGTTGGGCAGAAGAATCTTGGTACATTTTGTGCACCAGGAACATCTCTAAGGAGCTCCACTTACTAGTGATGACAGCTACCATTTATGGAGTATGTCCAAGGCGCTGGGTGCTGTACTAAGCAGTTTATCTACATTATATTTCACCTTCATGATAAGCATGTTAATAGTTGAGGAAATGCGGGTTCTGGGAGGTCAAAGCGGTTACTCAGGGGAACTGACATCACTGGATCCAAGCCCAGCTAGGTCTGAGTCCAAAGCCTGTACCCATGGCCTCAGCTAGAATGTTCCTCTTTTCTCTCCCATCTCTCCCTTCACCTCTTTCCTGAGGCTGGAGGTCAGTGACAGTTTGGATGGGGAAGAGAGATCCATTCTCTCCTCTGCGGTGGTGCTGGGGACCCCGTCCGCTGGGCTCTACACTCTCTGATCTTGCACTGCTATTCAGAAACCACTCAGGGTCCAAAAAGGTTGACATCTCAGAACCGCCATGGACTCTGTGCGTGTGTGTGTAGAGTAGAACTCGGGGGGAGTAAGGAAGAGCCCAGCCCTGTGGCCTTTCTTGGTGCTTTTTATAGACTTGCCTGATGATAGGATCCAGGAAATTCTTTCCTGGCTTAGAAAGGCCAGAGCCTCTCTCTCCCTAGATTTCAGGGGCTACAGGTGGCTCAGTGGTAAATCAGCTTGCCAGTGGTGGCTCAATGGTGGCTGGTGGCTCAGCCTGCCAATGCAGGAGACTCAGTTTCCCTCAGGAAGATCCCCTGGAAGAGGAAATGGCAACCCACTCCAGTATCCTTGCCTGGAGAATCCCATGGACAGAGGAGCCTGGCGGGCTACAAGTCCATGGGATCTCAAAGAGCCGGACACGACTTAGCAACTCAATAAGAACACCAAGCTTCCGTTAAGCATCAACCATCCCACCTAGCTCAGAGGGAAGGGGCTTCCTCAAGGCAGAATGAACTGCAGGCAGAGAGAAAATGAGCGTCCAGCTTCCCAGGGAGCCTGCAGGTTTTGCCCGCTTACCTCTCCCGCCCTGTTGCATCTCTCAATGGTGTCACACAGCCTCACACCCTCACCCCATCAGATGTCCTTCACAGACCCGCTGGCCCTTGTGTTTACTCGGCTGCCGCCAATGAAAAGAAAGCACCCATAAGTCATGAGGACCCTTTTCCGGCGGGAGGAGAGGGAACCTGTGGCAGGGCTCCTGGCTCTGTGGATGCTGGGCACCAGGGCACACGTGCCAGCCCTTGTCCCACCTGGCACGCCCATCCTCCCCCAGTCCAGCCCCTCGCCCACTGCACTTCCAGGCTCGGAACTCAAGCAGGGCTCAGGGTTTTCTTTGAAGTTAGGCAATAAGGACAAATCTGACTTTTACGTAAGGCAAGAAATTGTTCTATCCAAAACTCTCTTGAAGGCCATGGGCAATTCACAAGTACTAAGGAACAGCAGACCCTGAGGCCCGAAGGAAGGGAGGGGAGGTGGAGGAAAACAGAAGGTGGAGTGGTGGGGAGACTGACTCCAGCTTCCGAGGAGCGGCGTTTAGCTTTCATCGTAATGACCCGTGTTGACAATAACGGCTGCTATTTACCAACTCTCTCCTCCATAGCAGACGTTTTCCTTCTGTGAGCTCATTTACTCCTTGCAGCCCCATCGAAGGTGGGCGTTCTTTCCTGCTTTTTATAGCGAAGGAAATGAAGCCTCTGAGAGGCGAAGTCATTTGTTCAAAGTCACCCATCAGCCAATGGAACAGTCTGGATTTGAGCTCAGCTCTTTCTGCCCCAAAGCCTGTGTGTTTTCCCTCCACCCACTGCTTCACCCCCGTATTGATCTGGTGGATTTACAAACTATGTGCCAAGGGCAAGATCTAATGCTCTATGCTTCTGACAGTGTGTCTCTTTATCATTTGATTTTTAAAATATGATGTGCAGGCATCCACGTAGATTATATTATTTTTAAAAGAATTTGAAACAGGAAAGAAAATTTATGGAAATTTAGGGGAATAAGGAAGGATTATGATAAAGAGGGCTTCCCAGGTGGTGCTTTTGGTAAAGAACCTGCCTGCCGATGCAGGAAACCTAATGAGATATGGGTTTGATCCCTGGGTCAGGAAGATCTCCTGGGGAAGGGAATGGCAATCCACTCCAGTATTCTTGCCCGGAGAATCTTATGGACAGAGGAGCCTGGTGGGCTGCAGTCCTTGGGGTCGCACAGAGTTGAACACAAATGAACTGACTTAGCACTCCATGCGGTGATGAAGAGGGCCTGATTTGCTAAGGAAATGTGGGTCTGATAAAGGGGAGATGACAGAGTGTATGGTGCGGCCCATGGGGTCACACTGGCTGGGCTAGGGCTGATGGGGTGCAGGAAGGGGGTCCCTGCAATTTCCTGCTCCCACAGCATGCACTCAAGCAAGGGGTGTTTAGTTTGAACTAACTGGAAGGCAGCCTGGGGCAGCTGGGGATCTAGGTCTGACTTTTGGCAACCTAACTTCCGGTTCCAATTCTGTCACAAAATAGACTAAGTCTGCAAGAGGGAAGTAGTGGGTTGAATAAAGATATTCACGTCTTAGTGCCTGGAACTTCTGAATTTCCTTAAAGAGCAACAGAGTGAATATTATATGACCAGAGGTGTGATTAGCCTTGCCTTGTGGCTCAGATGGCAAAGAATCCGCCTGCAATATAGGAGACCCAGGTTTGACCCAGAATGGCAACCCATTCCAGTATTCTTGCCTGGGGAATTCCATGGACAGAGGAGCATGGCAGGCTACAGTCCATGGGGTTGCAAAGAGTTGGATATGACTGAGGGATTAAAGCTTTCAAAGTGTGATTAAGGATCTTGCAATGAAAGCTTATCCTGGATTGTCCAGGTAGGGACAATCCAGATAGGCCCTCAATACAGTCACCTGTGTCCTTATGATATGGACACACAGAGGTGAGAAGGAGGCCATGTGACCCCAGAGGCAGAGGTGGAGAGATGAGGCCACAAGCCAAGGAACACAGGGAACCCTCAGAAGCCGGATGAGCAAGGAACAGATTCTTCCCTGGAACCTTGGAGGGAGCCTGGCCTTGCTGGCACCTCGATTTTGGACCTGCAGCCTCCTGATTTCTCTGATTTTGTGCCTCCCCATTTGTGGTAATTTGTTGCAGCAGCTGTAGGAAATACAAGTCATTTCCCCTCTCACCTCAGTTTCCTTGACTGTAGACTAAGAAGATTCAGCCTCCCAGTTCTGACATTCTCCCCATCATTCTCTGAGCTGGCAATCCCCATGGAAGGGTGGGGCTCCATTCTCTGGGGTGGGACCCTTTCCACGTGACACCTTGTGTCTAAAAAGGCCAGCTTTCCCCTCTGGGGAGCACAGCTGGTGGAGTCCAGGATGACCTTTTTTGTTGTTGCTCAGCCACCAAGTCGTGTCCAACTCTTTGCGACCCCAAGGACTGCAGCACGCCAGGCCTCCCAGTCCCTCACCATCTCTGGGAGTTTTGCCCAAGATCATGTCCATTGAATCGGTGATGCCATCCAACCATCTCATCCTCTGTGACTTTGCCAAGAGTCAAATACCACACCAAGACTGTTTTTTTTGTTATTGTTAATTGCTAGAAAAATATTCTGCCTTACCCCAGGGAAGCCATCCAAGTAATTCTGACCTCTCTGGATTTCAAAGAAAGCGTTCAGTCCCTGTTTTCTCCTTGCTTCCAAACAGTCCCTGCCGCTTGAGGGACTGTGGTGAAGGGAGGGCCACAAAATTTGCTCCGGGGGGCTACCAGAGAAAGGCAGTGCCGAGGTTGTGGGCTCACCTCACCTCCACACCGGCTTCAGCCTCCCCTGCCCTCCCCATCACAGCACACTGCTACCCGAATGGCCGCCCGGAGCCTCCAGTTATGTGACTCGGGAGCCTCATTTACAATCACCATTAACCAGAAAAGCCGCATGACTGCTCCGTGCCTGCAGAGCCAAGTGTCGTACAGTGTTCACAGAAACCAGGGGGCTGGAGGCGGCGGCACGGGAAAGCCTTTAGACCGAAGCTCAGAGACTGACTCAGGGACCAGCTTCAGTCCCCCCCATCCTCCTCCTCTGGTCTTCCCCATCCCCCCATCCCCTCCATACCACCCCCATCTAAGGCGCTAATAGAGCCTCCAGCCTAGACAGCAAAGGAAGATGCTGCTATGTCCAGGGGATGGGGGATGGGACCCTCAGAGGTGGCTGTGTCAGGCAGGGCTAAACCCACACCATCTTAACTGCCGGAAACTAGGCATTCAGGCTGAACGCTCCAAGGCCGCCTTTACATGTCTAAAAACAACATTCAGGTCTTTAGCTTCCCTTCGGCTGCCTGCCGCGCTGGGTCAATTGGTGAAAGCCCTGGGGCCGGGACAGGATTTCCAAAGGTTAGCCCCTGAACAGTTGAGGCGCTCGAGGTGAGGTTTGCCTTGGTTCTCCCTTGATGATCCCCTCCCCCAACTCCATGCAGCCCCTACCCCATCCCCACCGTCACTCAGCACACATCCATCCATATGGCTTGGTCTCAGAGTGAGAGGCAGGTGGATGCTGCCAGTCCTGGTACTAAAATGCCCTAATTTTAGATTTAGTGTCTGCTGGGCTTCCCAGGCGGCGCCAGCGGTAAAGGGTCCACATGCTAGTGCAGGAGATATAAGAGATCTGGGTTTGATCCCTGGGTCGGAAAGATCCTCAGGAGGAGGGCATGACAACCCACTCCAGTATTCTTGTCTGGGATATCCCTTGGACAGAGGAGCCTGGTGGGGTCACAAGAGAGTCGGACACAACTGAAGCAACTTAGCACGCATGGGCACTTAAAGCCCACACTGTCCTGTATGTCCCTCCCACTGTGCGCGCGCATGGTTCTGAGTGTGTGTGTGTGTGTGTGTGTCTATAGACTCAAGGTTAATGGGTTACAACGAAACGGGCTCTGGGGATTGGACCCACTGGATGGAGGCATGAATAGCCTCCCAGGAGCGACAGGGAGGTTAGGGCCTTTTGGAAGTTTGCCAGAAAGCCTTTTGCAAGACTTGTTTCAGAACCTGGTTTATCAAGCGCTGTGGTTACAGGGAGGAAGTCTCCTAGCCAGCCCCGGCTCAGCGCCAGTCTGCTTGGGAAGTGCTGAGCTCTGACTCCAGAGGGGCTCTGGCGGCCACTTGAGACCCTTCCCTGGAGAGGCCGGGGTGCACAGACTGGCCAGTCCACTCTTCAAAGGGCAGTGCTGGAGACGGGCAGGAGCAGAGAGGGCTGCCTGGGGCAGGGCATTGTCCAAGCAGTGAGTGTGGATGGGAGAGGAGCCAGGAGAGAAAGGCTTTCTTGGTTTGGAAACAAGCGAAGGACAGGAGAGAGAAAGTGGTGCTAAATCAGGACATGGGCCTGCGCCCTGCTTGGTGCCAGCCTGCAGCCCCTGGGCCACATCTCAGTGACCTCCATGAGCGAGGAAGCAGACAGCTGCCAGGCAAGATCACCAGCTCCTTGGAGGTCACTTTCTGCGGTCTGGGACGGAGAACTGGGGGTCCTGATCCCTTCAAGGAGCCACCTCTACAGGCAGAGACAGACAGACACAGGGCAACACAGAGTGCCATCTGCCGTCCACGGAGCTGGCTCTGCAGTGGATTCTTCTTGAAGCAGAAGAACCTCTTATTTCAAGCCAGCGACTCTGAACACCCCTTTTAAGTACAGTGGGCTTAAGAAGTGTAATGGGTTTAACTGGGTTGGCCTTTGCCTTCCACTTAGAAGCAAGCTTCTAGAACAAGCTTGCTTGAAGGAATCCCAGGTTGCTGAGTAAATCGCCATAATGAGATAGAGAATGAAGGTGACCTATAGAAGCATGGTAAATACACAGTTTTCTCTGCTCAGTAAGTGATTTTTTATTATAACTCAGCACTTGCCTCAGGTCCCGAAGTACTGCTAGCACTCTCAGGAAAGCACAGGAAAGGACAAAGTGCAAAAATGCTTCCACAAAGAAAAACGCAGGCTTCCCAGTTCCTCTTGGAAGCAAACACACAACCTAGAAACTTGAAAGCAAGGTTGCGGTCTCTGTGTCCTTGGTCACTGTGTCACGTACCGGCCTGTCTGTCATACAAAGTTACGGGGAATCGCCGTAGATCAATAGCCATCTGGTTTAACATTGCCGCAACTTTTTTTTCCTTTTAAAAAAGACTTTTTCTTCCTACATGGATTGCAGCTTTTTACATCCAAGGCATATTTCCGTGGGCTGTCTGTGGAAAGGAATGGTTGGAAGGAGCACTTTCTTTTGAGGTTTTATGCAGTTCTTAATATCCAGGATGGAGCAGCAGTGTTTCTAGAGAATTGTGCCTTTAAAAGCTCCAAAAAAAGCTCCAAGCTGTTAGCTCTTAGGTTGGAGAAGCAGGTAGAACTTACCTGCGGGGCCACCTGGAGCATGGATGAGACTGTCACAGAGGCGTCCTGGGCTGATCCTGGCACAGCCTCTGTAAATGCTGCGTGTCCCGTCGCACCCCCTGGTGACATGAGCGTCCCTGAGTTTGATTTGTTTATCTGTGAGGACACTCATCTGAGCAAAATCTCTAAGTGGCTTTTTATGGGAAATGAAAAGTCAAATGAGTATGTACGTGACAAAGTGAGCCATGGAAAACAGCCTCTCAAAGCACATGTCATCTATTTTTATATTACTGCTTATATAGTTTCTAACTTGGCTGAAGGCTTTAAATGACAACTTTTGAAATTCTGAATGCAACTCTACAAATGATGTGCAATAATATAATTTGGGGGGTGGAGGGGAGTATTAATAAAGCCCTTCACAGCCTCACAGAGCCATGGAGGAGGCAGGCTAGAGATTCATTGGCTCATTTTGAAGATGAAGAAGCGAAGGCTCAGAGACACTGAGTCATTCAAGGTCACAGAGCTGGTCAGCACTGACCTCAGGTCTCCAACCCTGACTCTGGACTCCTGGGTTTGGGCAGCAGGACTGCCTGTTAAAATCCAGGCTGACATCACTGAAACAAGCACAGATGATTTTCAGTCCATCCCCTACCAAGATCTTAGCGCCCTGTTCCCCCTCCATCATCAGCTGCAGCCAACAAACCATATAAATCGAAACTTTGGAAACGCTCAGTCTCATAAACAATTTGTAAAGGTTTTAAAATGCAAAGCAGGGATAAACAGAATTTCTTGCCACCGGGAAGTAACAAATGTAAAGTGACAAAATAATGGGAGTTTGAAGGCGGTCCCAAAAGTAGTCATAAAATGGAATTCAGAGTCATATTTTAATACCTACATCATGCACTCACTTTGCAGAGGATGACTGGGGGTGAATTCCCATTTATAGAAGTAAGTAAGCCATGAAGGGAAAAAGAAATAGGGGAATGAGGGGAAGAGGGGAGGGTGGAGGGAGAGAGGGGGAGAGAGAGAGCAGGAGAGAGGCAGAGCAGTTGAGATGGTGTTCAGCACAGCTTGGATCCTGCAGAAAATCACTTCTAGGTCCGGAGCACGATAGTGCTCTCAAGGTAGTCCATCCCCCTTCCATCCAGGACGGGCCTTGGCATACGGCCCCAGGGGCGCCAGGCAGCTGTCCCTCCTGGGGACTTCCGGGAATTGTTGGGGGCGGGGGTGCCAGGAGGTACCCATTAGCACTGGCCTGCAGGGCTCCAGCGGAAGAGAGTCTGACTGCAGGAGTTTATAAAGTGATGAGCAACAAGCACCAAGGCCTGCCCCAGGCAGCGGTCAGAAAGACAGATCGGTGCTCGCAGAGACTGCTCCTTTGCTTAGCTGCAGAGATTCCCTCCCCCCAACCTCCCCCACTTCGCTCAGCCTCGGGTATAATGAGAGCAACTCCCAAACGAGTCCATCGTTTATTCTGGGACGGAGCCCAGGCGGCTGCGACTTTCGCACTGGGGTGCGGGGGAGTTCAGCTGCGTCCTCGCACCGCCCCCTACCGCCCCGCCTGCCCATCTTCCCTCCTCCCCTAGCCTAGCGGCTCTCGGTTCATTTCCCCCTCGTCTCGGCGGGGGATGTGGAGCGGTCCCTCGAGCCCGTGTTGAGGCTGTCCTCTTAAAGGGCGCTGACCTGAAGAGATGTGAGGGCCGCAGCGCCTGCGGTGATCCCGGCAGTGGCGGCTCCAAGCGGGGTTCATTACAATGCTACTGAAACAATCTGCCTGCTCCCGTCCTCGATACACCAGGCGCATCCAGCTCCCAGGAAGCAAAGAAGACTAACTCCTACCTACACCCCCGCCCCGCGCCCCCCAGGCTGAGTCTGAGCACAGGGAAAGCACACTTTGCAGAAAGCGCCCCCTCCCCAGCTCCCAGACCCCTGTCTGGTGCGGGGCGGGGGAGGTTGGGTCCTGTCTCGAGACCCCCCAGCCCAGCTACTTCAGGAGCAACCAGAGGGGCTTCAGAAATCCGTGTGCTTGCCTGCCTGCCTTTCCAGCACACGGGACAGCCTGCAATGTGGGTAACTTTTCAAACCCTCTCTCCTAAACACTTGCCCACAAATATTTGGGAGAGGGAGGGGGACGCCCCCTGCTCCCTCCAACACCCTCACTTCTGACACACACACACACACCCCCACCTCCGACTCCTAGGCTGACAGCGTGGGGTAAAAGAAATAGACGCTGACTCCAGTCGCCCCTGCCAGGCAGGGAAACACACACGGTCGCGAGAGCATCCACACACCCAGAGAGGGAGAAGGAGCCGAGCGCAGGCTCGGGTGCCCAACACCGTCCTGTGTAGCAGGGGGATGACCTTTGCCTGGAGCGCCCCGGGCTCCGTGGGAAGGTCCCTGACGCCACTCCCCCCCCCCCCCCCCCGTCGCCGCCGAGGAAGGATTTGAACCCGAGCCACGGAAACATCAAACAGTAGCCAGCCACTCACCTTTAGGTTGTGCGTGGGGTTTACAACGCAGACAAGTTGCCCGGCGGCGGAGAACACTCGTTTAGCCTTGTTGTGCTGAAAGCGGAGGTGAATGAGATCTAACACAGCCCCAAAGCACTGGGTGAAGAAAAGCATCACAACTTTTTTGGGGGGATGATTGGCACAGGAAGGTGGCGGAGGAAGCCGTTAAGTCCTTGGGCTCTGGAAGGCGCGCAGCCTCTGAGATACTCGCTCCAGCGCGGCTTAGCATGCCTTCATATTCATCATCAAAATAAGACGGTTAGAATCTTGCAGCAGTGAGGCGGCCAATCAAAAGGACAGAAATGTTATCCTTGAGGTGCAGAGACAGCCAATAACAAATGCCTCCTCTACCGAAACTCCCTGATGAATTGAGCCTGGCGGAGAATGTATTATTGAACATTGCCATAGATCAGCACATTGCATTTATCTTGTGATTACAGCCAACCATACATAGTGCCGGGGAGATAGGCTGACAAAATTGATTGCTTAATGTGTCTCATTTATTAATTGACTTAATTTAACATGAGAGCCTTTCTTAATGCGCTGGCAAAAACGTGAAGCATTTAAACCGCCAAATAGTAAAACACCCGGCTCCAAAGTAGGCAGATGGATAAGGCAGATCGTGGCTCCGATTCACCAGAGCTGCTTGGGAGAAAATCAAATATTACAAGACTCCTCCGATTCCAGATAAGGATTTGGCAGCGGCAGAATCGTGCATCTTTCAATCTTGAGCTCTTGCGATTTGGATTTCAGCCGCTTGATAAATCTTACTCTCCAGTCTTTATCAAAGAGAAAAGCATTCCTGACAAATGCGTTTGGAGTTGGAGGGGGGAAAATGTGTGTGTATATCCGTAATACTGTAATTACTGAAGCCTGAAAGTATTAAAGCATAAAAGTGTACAGTGTATGCTTCTAAAAATAATGAAATCCCTGGTGCATGAATGCACACACAGAGGAAAAAGCTACACGGAGAGGACAGCAGCTTGTAAATCAGCAAAATAATTACAGATGCGGAGGGCTTTTGCTTGTCATTCATTTGCATACTGGTGGGCAGCAAATTGCTAATTAACCACTAGATTGTTGGAGACATTAAAATAGAGATTAAGAGCACACATACCACAATACCACATCGTTTGCTTGTCTCTGTGAGTGCCAGCAGCGCATTTCTGTGCTGGAGCAGGCAGAGGGCATTCCAGTCCTCAGACTGCACTCCGTCTCTCTTCAGAACCGGGCTGGTGGGGGTGCTTAAGCCCACCGACTTGTTCTGGAAGAAGGCTGTGAGCGGTGCATGAGGAGTCTTAGAGTTTGGGGCGGACAAGCTCTGATGACTTAGTCGTTCTTTGGGGCTCACGCAGGAGAGTGGCGTGTGTTGTGTTTCCCATCCTCTGGCTGTTTCTCTGGTGGGAAGTCAGCCTACACCCAGCGAGCCTGGGTGAGTATCAGGCTTGGGTGTGAATTACACCCAGAGTGTGAGAGCACATTGCTTCTTCCTGAATGGCTCTCGCTCCACTCGAGCTGCCGTGCTTGAGCTGTGATGTAGGCAAAGCTTACACACAGCTGGGACAGTGACATCTGTAATCTGGTAAGGCAATTAAACCAGCTACTGATTAAAGTATAGAGAGAAAAAAAAAATGTACGGGTTTCCTGAAACCAGGACAAAGCCCAGGTGTTCATTTTCAATTGAGTTTAAAACCAAACCAATGTTTTCAGAAACGGATAAGCCAAGAGCCTGTTAAAATGGAAACTGTACTTTCTAAAATAATTGCACTGGCGCAAAGTTAGAAGATGACAACATTTGAACTGATTAGAACCGCATCAGTGTGATACTTTTATAGGATGTGAGTCCCTGGACCAATGTGTTCATTATATGCTCAGTTGCTTCAGTCATGTCTGACTCTGGGACTCCATGGACTGTAGCCTGCCAGACTTCTCTGTCCCTGGGATTTTCCCGGCAAGAGTACTGGAGTGGTTTGACATGCCCTCTTCCAGGAAATCTTCCCGACCCAGGGATTGAACCTGCATCTCCTGCATTGAAGGCAAATTCTTTCCTGCTGAGCCACAGGGGAAGCCCCGTTCATTGTACGATTCATAAATAAGAGTTGCTGGTCTATACTGCTGGAGTTCTTTTTCTTTGGTTTTCATTTTCCAGAACAAGCTTTTAGCAGGAAAGCCTTCAGTATTCTTTTATTGTCTTCCTTAAAAATATAAAAATAAAAGTTAGCATATACTCCCATAGATTCCTTAAAGACGTAGTTAATAATTCAGAAGGTCCAAACTTTCTCTTTCTACATCCTTTGTTAGAATGGAATTATTATGCAGTTTGTTTCTCCCTTTTTGTAACCTCAGACAGGTTTCTTGAAACCTCACTGAAGCTCAGTTTCCACTCCTGTAGCATAGGGATAATAGCAACTTATTTCTCTCTCAAGGTTACTGGGAAGACTAAGATATGATGTATCTGGAAGAACCCAGCCCAGTGCCTGATTCAAAGCAGCCTCTCAATTCTTGAGCCTGCTGCTGCTTGAGTGTCTTTAGTGGAAGAGTGATTATTTCCAGAATGCTTTTCCTTCCTGCTCTGTGAGTTATTTTCCCCCAGGGATGTTCACCCTACCATCCAGTGCCGTGGAAGCGCTGGGCATGATAAGAACAGACTTGACTCTTGCTGTTTTTTTTCCTCTAGCTGGGTCTTGGTTGCTGCACACAGACTTTCTCTAGTTGCGGCAAGTGGGGTCTCCTCTCTAGTTGTGCTGAGTGGGCTTCCCATTGCTGTGACTTCTCTTGTTGTGCAGCACAGTCCCTAGAGGGCGGGCTTAGCTGTTGCGGAGCATGGACTTGGTTGCTTGGAGGCAGGTGGGATCTTCCTAGATCAGGGATTGAACTGGTGTCCCCTGCATTGCAAGACAGATTCTTAACCACTGGACCACCAGGGAAGCCCTTGCTACGTTCTTAAGTGTATTACTTGATATCAGCTGGACACTGGGCATGGGAATGAGGCCTGAAGGGCTAAGGAGTGCATATTGACATCAGTGACTGACTAAGCAGTGTCACAGATCTGCTAGTAAGGATGCTTTTTCTTAACCCCAGACCTGACCTCTTGTTCTAACTCTCTACCCCCAAACTGGTTTGCATCACTCTATTTTTGAATATTAAGCTTATCCATCTGTTCTCAGAATCAGTCCTCAAAATAATCATCCATGGGGAAATGTCTGAAGCTAACCCTGGTAACAGATTCTCATGGTTGATGTGCCCAAAATACGTTGGCACAAACAAGCTTTCAAGTAGAGATTTAAAACTGTTTTGTCTCTTGCCACTAAGTTGGCCCCTTGGCGGTAGCCACACCAACCCTCTCCTGCTGTACCGCAATGCCTAAGGTTTCCCCTTCACCTCCTTAGCAACCAGATTTACATTTTATCTGGACCAGAAAGTCTCAGAGATTGGTAATTAGACAAATTTGACTTGGAAGCCTACATTGCTACTTACTGCTACTTTGGGCAGATTATGTGATCTCACTGATGGTTAGTTTTGTTTGTCTGTAAAAGTGAAGCTAATGACTCCCTTGAAAAGTAGCTTAAAGATGAAGCAAGATAATATAAGTAAAATAATCAGCCCAATGACTGGTTTTAATAATAACTTTAGTGAGAAGGTACTATCATTACTATCATCTTCCCATCAAAATTATTTTTGTCCAAGTCAACCCAAAGTTCTGGTGAGCATGTGGAACGACCAAAATTCTCACGCCCTGCTGGAAACCACTTTGGAAAACTGCTTGGAAGCATCTAGTGAAGCCAAATATATGGGTACCCTACAATCCTGAAAGGTGAAAGGGTTAGTCGCTCAGTTAGTAAAAGAGTTGGTCTGACTCTTTGCGACCCCGTGGACTATAGCCTGCCAGGCTTCTCTGTCCATGGGATTCTCCAGGAAAGAATACTGGAGTGGGCTGCCATGCCCTACTCCAGGGGATCTTCCTGACCCAGGGATCGAACCCGGGTCTCCTGCACTGTGGGCAGACTCTACCACCTGAGCCACCAGGGAATCTGAGGACGACCAGCAAACCCCCAGAAGCCTAGGAGGAGGCGTGGAACAGTTTCTCCCTCACAGACTCCAGGAGGAACTGACCCTGAGGGCACATCGACCTCAGACTTCTCAGACATTCCAGAGCTGTCCTATAGACGCCTGCCGTGAAAGCCAGTCAGATTGTGTTACTTTGTTATGCAGCCCAAGAGAACAATACAATGGGTTGTATTGTATTGTATCCATTTGGTGGAAATTCTTTAGGCTGTGAACTTAAAAAAAAAATATATATATATGTTTATTTATTTTGGGCGGTGCTGGGTCTTTGTTGCGGCCTTTCTCCAGCTGTGGCCGGGGGGACTGCTCTTCGTTGGGGCGCGAGGGCTTCTCACTGTGGCAGCTTCTCTCGTTTCAGAGCTGAGGCTCCAGGGCGTGGGCTTCAGTAGTTGCAACGTGTGGGCTCAGTAGTTGTCATGCATGGGCTTCATTGCTCCACAGCGTGTGGGATCTTCCAGGACCAGGGATCGAACTCTTGTCCCCGGCATTCGCAGGCAGATTCTTATCCACTGTACCACCAGGGAAGTGTGGCTATGAACTAATGATCAGTGCATTTTTCTGTATGTGAGATATTTGCCCCAAATATATTGAAATAACGTGTGGATGAGCAAATAATCGAATTTTGAAGTACTGGAATATTCATAACGATTTAAAAAGACTATTGAAGTAATCACAAAGGAAAATACTTGATTACATAAAATACTAAACTCTACATCAAAAATAATGTCTAACAACTAACATTGAAAAAAACTCAAAATATTGAGGGATATATTTGTAGCAGTTATAACAACAACAGATTCATAAATGAATGATAAATGTTCAATAGAACTAGAAATCAGAGACGTGCATGAAGCAAGATAGCATCTTTTATGTGTCAAACTGGCACTTCTTATTTTTAAACAATCATATTCAGGGCTGGTAAATCTTTACTGAGATTGACATTCTCCTCTGCAGCTGATGAGACTAATAATAACAAACATTTGAATTCGTGATAGGGGGCTTCCCTGGTGGCTCAGTGGGAAAGAGCCCACCTGCCAATGTGGGAGGCATGGGTTCAAGCCCTAGTTGCGGAAGATCCCACATATCCCACATACCAGGGGACAAATAAGCGTGTGCACCACTATTGAGCCTGTGTCCTAGACCCTGGCACTGTGGCTACTGAAGCCCGCCTGCCCTGGAGCCTGTGCTCTGCAACAAGAGGGGCCACCGGAGGGAGAAGCCCCCTCACTGTGACAAAGAGGAGCCCCCACTTGCTCTAACTAGAGAAAATCCCACACAGCAACGAAGCCCCAGCACAACGAAATTAAACAAGTAAAATGGTTAAAAAATTAGTTAAATGCTTGGTAGACATCAGGCAGTATGCTAAATAGTTGGCCTGTGAGTTCAAGTACATCTACAGTGAAATATCTTATTTTCCTCTTCTCAACAACCCCATCAGACATTTTAAAAGAAGTAAATTGGCAGAAGTACCACACAGAAGTACCAAAAAAGATGTCCTTTTCATCACAGGGGACTGGAATGCAAAAGTAGGAAGTCAAGGGATACCTGGAGTAACAGGCAAATTTGGCCTTGAGTACAAAATGAAGCAGGGCAAAGGCTAACAGAGTTTTGCCAAGAGAACACACTGGTCATAGCAAACACCCTCTTCCAACAACACAGGAGAAGACTCTACACATGGACATCACCAAATGGTCAATACTGAAACTGGATTGATTATATTCCTTGGAGCTAAAAGATGGAGAAGCTGTATACAGTCAGCAAAAATAAGACCAGGAGCTGACTGGCTCAGATAATGAACTCCTTATTGCCAAACTGAGACTTATATTGAAGAAAGTAGGGAAAACTACTAGACCATTCAGGTATGACCTAAATCAAATCCCTCACTATTATAAAGTGGAAGTGACAAATAGATTCAAGGGATTAGACCTGATACAGTGCCAGAAGAACTACGGACAGAGGTTTGTGACATTGTACAGGAGGCAGGGATCAAGACCATCCCCAAAGGAAAAAAAAAATGCAAAAAGGCAAAATGGTTGTCTGAGGAGGCCTTACAAATAGCTGTGAAAAGAAGAGAAGGGAAAAGCAAAGGAGAAAAGGAATGGCATACCCATTTGAATGCAGAGTTCCAAAGAATAGCAAGGAGAGATAAGAAACCCTTCCTCAGTGATCAGTGCAAAGAAATAGAAGGAAACAATAGAATAGGAAAGACTAGAGATCTCTTCAAGAAAAATTAGAGATACCAAGGGAACATTTCATGCAAAGATGGGCTCGATAAAGGATAGAAATGGTATGGACCTAACAGAAGCAGAAGATATTAAGAAGAGGTGGCAAGAATACACAGAAGAACTATACGAAAAAGATCTTCATGACCCAGATAATCATGATGGTGTGATCACTCGCCTAGAGCCAGACATCCTGGAATGCGAAGTCAAGTGGGCCTTAGGAAGCATCACTACAAACAAAGCTAGAGGAGGTGATGGAATTCCAGTTGAGCTATTTCAAATCCTGAAAGATGATGCTGTGAAAGTGCTGTACTCAATATGCCAGCAAATTTGGAAAACTCAGCAGTGGCTACAGGACCGGAAAAGGTCAGTTTTAATTCCAATTCCAGAGAAAGGCAATGCCAAAGAATGCTCAAACTACTGCACAATTGCTAATAAAGTCTCACGATAATAAATAATAAATAAATAAATAATAAATAATCTCACAAGCTAATAAAGTAATACTCAAAATTCTCCAAGTCAGGTTTCAGCAGTATGTGAACTGAGAACATCCAGGTGTTCAAGTTGGTTTTAGAAAAGGCAGAGGAACCAGAGATCAAATTGCTAACATCCGTTGGGATCGTTGAAAAATCAAGAGAGTTCCAGAAAAATATCTATTTCTGCTTTATTGACAATGCCAAAGCCTTTGACTGTGTGGATCACAATAAACTGTGGAAAATTCTTCAAGAGATAGGAATATCAGACCACCTGATCTGCCTCCTGAGAAATCTGTATGCAGGTCAAGAAGCAACAGTTCAAACTGAACATGGAAAAACAGACTGGTTCTAAATTGGGAAAGGAGTACATCAAGGCTGTATATTGTCACCCTGCTTATTTAACTTATATGCAGAGTACATCATGAGAAATGCCAGGCTGGGTAAAGCACAAGCTAGAATCAAGGTTGCCAGGAGAAATATCAATAATCTCAGATATGCAGATGACACCAATGTTATGGCAGAAAGCAAAGAAGAACTAAAGAGCCTCTTGAGGAAAGTGAAAAAGGAGAGTGAAAAAGTTGACTTAAAACTCAATATTCATAAAATTAAGATCATGGCACCAGTTTCATCACTTCATGGCAAATAGATGGGGAAACAATGGAAACAGCAACAGACTTTATTTTCTTGGGCTCCAAAATCACTGTAGATGGTGACTGCAACTGTGAGATTAAAAGACGCTTCCTCCTTGGGAGGAAAGTTATGACCAACCTAGACAGCATATTACAAAGCAGAGACATTACTTTGCCAACAAAGATCCGTCTAGTCAAGGCTATGGTTTATCCAGTAGTCATGTATGGATGTGAGAGTTGGACTGTGAAGAAGGCTGAGTGCTGAAGAATTGATGCTTTTGAACTGTGGTGTTGGAGAAGACTCTTGAGAGTCCCTTGGACTGCATGGAGATCCAAACAGGCCATCCTAAAGGAAATCAGTCCTGAATATTCATTGAAGGACTGATGCTGAAGCTGAAACTCTAATACTTTGGCCACCTGATGTGAAGAACTGATTCATTTGAAAAGACCTTGATGCTGGGAAAGATTGAAGGTTGGAGGATGAGATGGTTGGATGGCATCACCGACTCAATGGGCATGAGTTTGAGCAAACTTTAAGAGTTGGTGATGGACATGAAGCTTGGTGTGCTGCAGTCCATGGGGTCACAAAGAGTTGGACACAACTGAGCAGCCGGACTGAACTGAACCACATGGATTAGATTGAAAGGGGCCAAATTAGTATAAAATTGATAAGAAGCCTTTGGACCCTGAGCTCCTATTGGTAGGAAGCAAACCGAGAAACTTTTGAGCAGAAAACATGGGCTACCTTTTATAAAAAAGAAAAGATGACCTCCAGGGTGGAAACAAGAGCTCAGAGGCTGGAGTTGAAAGTTGTGGAGACTCATTTTCAGACCTGGAGTCCTAGACAAGGAACTTTCAACATAGAAAGTGAGAGCCATGACTCTGTATGATTTTTGAGGCTTCATTACCCAAGGCATTGCCATTCATACCTTGCATTTTTCAACAGCTCACTTTGAGAGAAGCCAGAAAGCATGCTTTCTGGACCCTCCAGACCCTGAGAAACTTAGACCCAGACCCTGCAGCTAAGCTACTAATGATTTGCTAATTCACAGATACTGTGATACATATGTGTGTTTGTGGTGGCTTTGAACCATTAGTTTTGGGGTAATTCAATGTGTGCGTATTGTTGATGAAGCAAATGACTAATTCTGGTGGTGTCATTGATGTAAGAGAAAGGAACCACAGGTATAAGATTGATGAGGTTAAAAAAATACTGTAATCTTGAATTCAAACGGCAGTCATTGCAATGGTGTATTTTATGTTAGGGAACAGACACAGCAGAAGGGGGAGAGAAAGACGAGGAGGGGGAGGGGAAAGCCAAAGCAAAGTTCCTTAATTCTGTCCACAGAAAAGACCTTGAAAATGAATACCTTAAAACCCAGCTTCTATATAAAATTTCCCACTGAAAAGCAAACAAACTGCATCTGTTTAAAGAAATGGCCAGCTCTAGATCTGGAAGAGCAAATGTTTAAGATAAGCGTGGATCATCCGATAACAACAGGAAGCAAGGATGCAGCTTGTAAAAAGCATTAGGAAAAAAAGCTAGGATCTGTTTAAGGATTTAGAAAGAAAAGTGAAGAGGCTCCCACTGGCTGCAGATGGGACTGTTGGCACATGATTAAGAATAATAACTGCAATGGACTGAAACACATCAAATATGTTTAAATCCACGCATTCATAATGATGCTAGAAAAACTAATTAGTTCCATTTGCATGGTGCTTGGCACTTAATTCATTATTTTGATAACTGGCAAATAAAGGGAATAAATTACACATTTATCCTGCCTTCTATGAGCTATGCCTCAATATAATTAGAGTCAATGAAGAGAAGTTTCTCTTTATAACTTCAGTTAACGAATGTAGGAAGAGTGGTAAAGTGAAAATATTCACCTGTTTGAAATTCCTAATGAAATAATGAATCTGGGCAGTGATCATCTTTGGCTTCTGACATCACGGAAGGACAACCAGGTATTGGGTACCTCCTGGGAAGTGTCAACAAAGCAGTCCTACCAAGGTAACAACATGAATCTGATCAAACTTTGTGATGTAGCTAACATTTTTTAGAGAATATAGGGGATAGAGGAATATGATCAATGACAAAATAGAATATGATAAATGACAAAATGGGGAGATCCTATTAGCAAAATCCAGGTCATTGGAAACTCTACAGGAAAAATGACCAGTTTATTTAATAAATAAAACAGTGCTTAGAGAGAGAAGGATGGTGGAAAGGAGAGAGAGAGAGAGACATCATGTTTCAAATAGTTTTTTAAATGTACAAAAATGCCCAGTGTATATTAAATTGGGAAATCAGGATATAAAATTGTAAAACAAAGCCATCTGATTTTTAAAGAAAAATACAGCATGAGAGAAAAAAATGTTCAGAAAACAAAGTGTTTTATAGCCGGATTATTGGTAATTTGGGAATATTGTTCTGTATTTTTCCAATCTGTTTTAAGACATAAGTATAATTTTCTAATCACTGACCTTCTTGGAATAAGGACAAATAGATAAATTAGTGAAAGCAAATGTCTATAGAGAGGGAAGGGGAAAGCGTATTAACACTTGTTTTTTTCACGTGGTGGCCCTATGCTGTCCATTGAGATCCTCTTCTTCTGTAAGAAAAAACACTGGATTAGAATCCCATTGGATTCTAATGTGTTGGTTGGCCCCCTCTCACCAGTAACAGGTATATATTTTATTAAGGGTCCTTTGGGAAAGACTTGAACTCAAATGAACCACCAGCCCTTCTAACTCTGAGATGGGTGTGAGAAGTAAGCTCTCATGTGACCGTTGAGGAAGGTCAGTATCTGAATTATGAAGCCTGACTTTAGCAGATGACGAACAGGAAAAGGAAACAAACTGCCTTGACACAACCCGGGTTGGGTACAGCTGGTTCAGAAGCAACAAGTTTATTCTATAATGTTGCCAAGGCAACAGCATCTGCTTCTGAGATTGCCGAGGGTGGGAGGAGGGAGCAAAGAGGAGCAATAAAGAGGCAGAATGATTCTGTACATCTTTCCTAGGAAAACAGGAAAGAAGGATGTAAGATATTGACTATTTTCTGGGTGAATGTGCTTCCATAATGCTTAAAGTGTCATCAGGGAAAGGCAAATGGTGTTTTTCATGTTACAATCTGCCTTGAACCAAATAGGAGCCCCGTGCCTCTTGTCATATTGTCATTTTCCCTTCTGTGACTTCTAACAGCAGTGGACAGGGCTTTCTTACAGCTCTGTCCCCTTGAGTGTGAAAGCACATTGATGCTTTCTTGTGACAGTTACTGCAGCATCTGTTCACACGGCTGAAAGATGATTATTATGTTTCGACTGTGTCTGGATTTGCAAGGGAAGAAGAGAGGAAAGGAATGGTCTTGGTTTGCCTCCTCCTCTTCTCCTCCCCTTGGCCCCTGCCTCCAGATCTTTCTACCTGTAAAGGAGGAGGATGAAGCAAGGAGAACGTGGCAATGAGGAGGGAAAGGGAGCAGCAGGTCTGGGAAGTGTGCTAGAGATATTTTTAGCTGAGGGCAAAACAGACAACAGGCTACCTGGCCACGAGGCAGCCCGCATGGGGACACCGGGAGCCTGGGAAGAGCTAAGTCAGGGGCAAGGTAAGGGGGTCTGGAGCCCAGCTCCGCATGTAATGGCCTTACAGGGAGATCGGAGCTGGAGATGAAGACAGAGCTCTGGAGACGATCAGTGGCATATGTTGAGCATCAAAATTGTTCTCAAACTGGAGAAACACTCAGCTCGGTTGCCCGGGCTCAGGGAAAGTTGCTCTTTCCTGCCTGAACCTCATTTCATGTGTTCAGAACCTGAAGCAAACAGTCTCTGGGTAGTTCTCACTGGCTCAGAAACAAAGAGAATTTAGACCCCTGCCTGTGCCTAGCTGGTGCTGATTTTTTTTTTTTTCCAAATGCCAACTGCTTTAATGACATGGCAGGATGTTCCAGAGGTCAAAAGCCTGAACTTGAGAGTCAGGCGAATCAGGGGAACCTGAATCTGACCCTCCAGGCCTGCCGCTTTCAGCTGCTTATACATTACTCGTTAGGCATTAGTTCATTGGAGTCACATTTACAAGGTAAATGCAGGTAACCCAGCCTCCCCAGGCCTTAGCTTCCTCTCTTTTGGTGGGCCGCCAGGGCCAACTTCCTAGTGGTAGGCTGTGAATTTGGGGGCACAGCACTTGGGACTTTCCTGTGACTATCATTCTCATTTGTCTTTGAACATATCTTTGAAAAGTGGGAAGGAATGGAGTTCACCTGTGTTTGCTTCTTGGATTTGAAAGTGACACTAGATTAGGTAGAAACCCTGATCAGAAATTTCTGTCCCTGGACTTCCCTGATGGTCAAGCGGTTAGGAATCTGCCTTCCAATGCAGGGGATGCAGGTTCGATCCCTAGTGGGGAACTAAGATCCCATGTGCTGTGGGGCAACTATGCCTGCACAGCGCAACTAGAGAGAAGCCTGTGCCACGACTAAGACCTGATGAAAAGCGAAAGTGAAAGTTGCTCAGTCGTGTCCGACTCTTTGCAACCCCATGGACTGTACAGTCTATGGAATTCTCCAGGCCAGAATGCTGGAGTGGGTAGCCATTCCCTTCTCCAGGGGATCTTCCCGACCCAGGAGTTGAACCAGGGACTCCTGCATTGTGGGTGGATTCTTTACCAGCTGAGCTACCAGGGAAGCCCTGATGCAGTCAAATAAATAAATATTTCAAAAAAGGAAAAAAGAAAGTTCTGTTACAAGTTGGCAATGGACTTGTATTAAAGTTCTCTAGAGAAACAGAGTCAGCAGATTATATATATATATGTATATATATATATTATAATGTAATAGTATGGATGTGAGAGTTGGACTGTGAAGAAGACTGAGCACTGAAGAATTAATGCTTTTGAACTGTGAACTCTTGAGAGTCCCTTGGACTGCAAGGAGATCCAACCAGTCCATTCTGAAGGAGATCAACCCTGGGATTTCTTTGGAAGGAATGATGTTAAAGCTGAAGCTCCAGTACTTTGGCCACCTCATGTGAAGAGTTGACTCATTGGAAAAGACTCTGATGCTGGGAGGGATTGGGGGCAGGAGGAGAAGGGGACGACAGAGGAAGAGATGGCTGGATGGCATCACTGACTGGATGGACGTGAGTCTGAGTGAACTCCGGGAGTTGGTGATGGACAAGGAGGCCTGGCGTGCTGTGATTCATGGGGTCGCAAAGAGTCAGACACGACTGAGCAACTGAACTGAACTGAACTGAATGTAATATTATATATATATATTACTTATTCTGTCTCATATATAGCTATAATTATATAATATGTATCTATAATCTCTATGTATTATATATAGAGAGAGACAGCAAGGGGCTGGGGGGTGGGATTTAAAGAACTGGCTCATACATCGTGGATGCAGGCAAGTTCAAAATCTTCAGGCAGGCCAGCAGACTAGAACCCAGGAAAGAGCCGACCCTGCGGTTTTAAGTCCACAGACAGAATTTCCCTCTTCGTCAAGGAGATCAGTTTTTTCTATTAAGGACTTCACCTAATTGGATGAAGCCTGCCCACATTATAGAGGGTAATTTGCTTTACTCAAAGTCTGCTGATTTAAATGTGAAACTCATCAAAAAATACTTTCACAGAATTATCTAGAGCTATGTTTGACCAAATATCTGAGTACCATGACCTAGCCAAGTTGACAGATACAATTGACCGTGCCAGGGCCCCCTTTTGCCCTGTCCAGACATGGCTACCTCCTCACAAGCCAGTAACCATGACCCCAAAGAGTCACTCACACGATAAGTAAGTTCCACTAAGGTAGCTAATTTCATGGCATCTGCAGAAGAGCTGGGACCAGCTATTTTATTTTTTCTTAATTTGTGCTGCACCCTTCTTTAGGAGAGAAAAAAAAAATCAAAACACAGCAAAATTGATAGCAGGAATTATATCAAAAAGGTAATTTTCACCGCAGGTCCTGGGGTTAATATGTATTTATTCCAAATATCTTAAACATTAAAGGAAAGAGGTAAATATTTAAAGGGAGCTCTAGACTGGGGACCAGAGATTCAACACTCTACCCTACCATTTAGGCAAATATCCTAATTCACAGTGAGGTGGATAATTACACCTGCGCCAAATCAGGGAGCAGAGAGACCTTACCACGATCATCTACACCGAAGTGCACAGATATCAATTATACTTGAGTCTGGAAAGGGTTGAAAGCTGAAACCTTGCTGTATGAACAAAAAGTGTTGCTGCTTTTAACACTGCAAGTAAGGGAAGAGGGAACCAAGCCACCTATCTCTGAGGCTGACACCTCACTCTTTTCTCTCGAGTGAAACCCCAATGTGTCCTGACAGCAGTCTCAGCTGTTTGCTCCTCTTGTGGCTGCCAGCCCATCTCTCTTCGTTTGGTGCCCACGAGTGGCACAGAGCTCTTTCTGTAAGCTGCTGTCAGGAAGGGCGCATGTCCTAGTTGGGAGTTCAAGGGCTAAGGTTTTAAACAGGATTTTCAAGGTGCCTCTCATGCACTGAGGGGAAAGGACTCTTAGACACTTGCTAAAAGTGTAAATTGGTACAAATCCTGGAGTACAGTTTGGAAATGTCTAGCAAGTGCCTCAAAAATGTGTATGTACCTAGTAATCCATTCTAAGGGCTTTATCCTTAAGAATGTAACAGACAAGTATGCAAATATAAGTACAGGGATACTCATTAGTATCATACTCATTGTATCATAGCTCAGTCGTGTGTGACTCTTTGCAACTTTGTGGACTGTAGCCTACCAGGCTTAGGCGACTTAGCAGCAGCAGCGACTTAGCAGCAGCAGCGACTTAGCAGCAGCAGCGACTTAGCAGCAGCAGCGACTTAGCAGCAGCAGCGGCAGCGTTACTTTTAAAAGTGAAATACTGCAAGCAACCTAAATGCCCAGTGATATCCAGGGGTCCTCAGAAGGCACTAGTGGTAAAGAATCCACTTGCCAGTGCAAGACACGCAAGAGATGTGGGTTCGATCCCCGAGTTGGGAAGGTCCCCTGGAGTGGGAAATGGCACCCCACTCTGGTATTCTTGCTTAGAAAATTCCATGGACAGAGGAGCCTGGTGGGCTGTGGTTCAGGGGATCACAAAGAATTGGACACAGCTGAGTGACTGAACACCACCATCCAGGACTGCATAGATGAATTACCATCCATTTTGAGAGTAGAATATTGTTTAACCATTAAAAATAATAAAATGATGATGGGCATGTATATATAAAAATATTCATGATACATTAAGGGGAAAAGTAGGTTATAAAATATTAACTATAGATTTAATTCCATTAAAATAAATAGGTATATGAAAAAAGTTTTGATGATGCCTTAGTTCATTTGGGCTGCTATAACAAAATACCATAGGCAAGGTGGCTTATAGCAACAGAACTTTTTTTTTCTCATAGTTCTGGAGGCTGGGAAATCCAAGGTAAAGGCAGGGCATGGTCAGTGTCTGCTGAGGACCCACTTCCTGATTTGTAGATGGGAATCTTTTACATACTGTTCCCTTACACGATGGAAGGGAGGAGGGAGCTCTGTGAGGTCTCTTTTGTAATGACACTGAACCCATTCATTGGTCTTCCCTGGTGGCTCAGAGGTTAAAGCGTCTGCCTGCAATGCGGGAGACCCAGGTTCGATTCCTGGGTCGGGAAGATCCCCTGGAGAAGGAAATGGCAACCCACTCCAGTATTCTTGCCTGGAGAATCCCATGGATGGAGGAGCCTGGTAGGCTACAGTCCATGAGGCTGCAAAGAGTCACACACGACTGAGCGACTTCACTTCAGTGGAAACCCATTCATGAGGGCTCCACCCTCATGACCTAATCACTTCCCAAAGGTCCTGCCTCCTAATCCTACGACATTGGAGGTTAGCATTTCACTGTATTTGGGGGGAGACATACACATTCAATCTGTAGCAATGGATATATACCAAAATATTTACTGTCATTTTCTGTAAATAGAATGTTGAATTAATAGAATTCAACCAATAGAATGGTTGATTAACTCTTTAATATCTGTATTTTCTGTGTTGAGTGTATCAGTTCAGTTCAGTCGCTCAGTTGTGTCTAACTCTTTGTGACCCCACGGACTGCAGCACACGAGGCTTCCTTGTCTTTCAACAACTCCTGGAGCTTGCTCAAACTCATGTCAATCGAGTCAGTGATGCCATGCAATCATCTCATCCTCTGTCGTTCCCTTCTTCTCCTGCCTTCAATCTTTCCCAGCATCAGGGTCTTTTCTAGTGAGTCAGTTCTTTGCATCATGTGGCCAAAGTATTGGAGGTTCAGCTTCAGCATCAACCCTTCCCAAGAATATTCAGAGTTGATTTCCTCTAGGATTGACTAGTTTGATCTCCTTGCAGTCCAAGGGACTCTCAAGAGTCTTCTCCAGTTCAAAAGCATCATTCTTCAGCGCTCAGCTTTCTTTATGGTCCAACTCTTACATCCATACATGACTACTGGAGAAATCATAGCCTTGACTAGATGGACCTTTGTTGGCAAAGTAATGTCTCTGCTTTGTAATATGCTGTCTAGGTTGGTCATAACTTTTCCTCCAAGGAGCAAGCGTCTTTTAATTTCATGGTTGCAGTCACCATCTGCAGTGATTTTGGAGCCCAAGAAAATAAAGTCTGTTGCTGTTTCCATCGTTTCCCCATCTATTTGCCATGAAGTGATGGGACTGGATGCCATGATCTTTGTTTTTTTTAGGTTAGCCTTTTCACTTTCTTCTTTCACTTTCGTCAAGAGGCTCTTTAGTTCCTTTTCGCTTTCTGCCGTAAGGGTGGTGTTATCTGCATATCTGAGATTACTGATATTTCTCTTGGCAATCTTGATTCCAGCTTGTGCTTCATCCAGCCCAGTGTTTCTCATGATGTACTCTGCATATAAGTTAAATAAGCTGGGTGACAATATACAGCCTTGACGTACTGCTTTCCCAGTTGGAACCACTATGTTGTTCCATGTCCAGTTCTAACTGTTGTTTCTTGACCCACATACAGATTTCTCAGGAGACAGGTCAGGTGGTCTGGTATTCCTATCTATTTAAGAATTTTCCACAGTCTGTTGTGATCCACACAGTCAAAGTATTTAGCCTAGTCAATGAAACAGAAGTAGATGTTTTTCTGGAATTCTCTTGCTTTTTCTCTGATCTAACAGATGTTGGCAGATTGAGCTCTGGTTCCTCTGCCTTTTCTAAATATTGAGTATATGGTTACTTATGTAACTAAGAAAATAAAGGGGGAAAATGCCTTTCCTATGTGCCCTCTGGTCTGCTCATCCTTGATTAGAAGGGTGAGTGTTGTGTATTCCTAGGCCCATCAGGACATCTGGGGAGGAAACTTGTTCTTGGCATTATTTGTTGTTTTTCACCATCCACTGGCATTTTAACATCAATGTTGATAATAGCCTCTCAGACTGATATTCTCTGTGCTGTCAGAAAGAAAATTCTAGCAGACACCAACACTCCATAGCTCTTTCTAACAAGTCTAGATCACGAACCATTTCAAGGCAAAACAATTGTTTAATTCCATAAGAGCACCATCTTGTCATAAAGCCTGCAGTTCGTTGAGGTTGTTAACAAAAGTTCATCAAGAAGTTTCTGGGGTAAATGGGAAAACCCAGAAGTTGGGAACATAAACAAGGGTGACACTGAGGAGCCTTGATTGTGTGTGTGTGTGTGTGTGTGTGTGTGTGTGTGTGTGTGTGTGTGTGTGTTTCTGTGAGCAGGGTTGATAATCTTTCTTCTGCTTGCCCAACCATGGGGGCTGATATTCTAAGTGTATGTAATGGAAGCCCTTGAAAGGATGCTATTTCTTGATAACACTGGAGCATTTCACCCTGAGTGCTCTTTTACCTTGAGATGTGCAGATAACCCAGAAAACAGCCAGCACTCTTCAGACTGGACACTGCAGAAATGCCAGCGTATAATCATATTACCCTGTTCTCCTTTTACACTGTTGACCTGTAATCAGAGATTTAGTCTCCTGACTGCACGTGTGTTAGGACACTTGAAGTAGTTTCAGGCTTTGAGATCCTGAAACACCAAGCAGAAGGCTCAAACCATTCTGTTTCTTACAGAGGCAGCAAGTAATGAGTCAAGATGGAGGGAGAAGAGGGTTGCAGGTAAGAAGACGAGTGTACACCCCTGGATCTCTATGAGATCAGCTCAGGAGGCAGGTGCTCAGTGTTCTGAATGGCCTCTTGCCTGTCCCCATCCTCATGCACCCACAGAGATGACAGGTTCTTCTCTTGCCACAGCTCCACCACCTCAGAACTCCTGCTAGTCTTCATCTGCATTTCTCTCAGGGTATGTACCTTATCCTGCCTTGTGTTCTAGTAAAATATGAAGACTTCGTAGACTCTTACTAAATCGCAAGCTCCCTGAGAGCACTGACAGTTTCTACATTGGCTTACTGTTGATGGTGTCCAGTACCCAGCAGATAACTCAGTGAAAAAAAAAAAAGAATGAATGAATAGATAGTAGTCCTCAAAATTTATTCACTTCCATTGACAGAAAGAACATGAAGTTGATGCTCTTTAGGAAAAATGAAAGCTGACTTTTCAATCTCCTAATGGTTCGGTGGTTGTGTATGATTCTTCCTTCTCAGAGAAGACTTGGCTCTGATATCCCTGACGTCACCACTTTGATGCTTTCTTACACTTCCCCTTCCAGCAGAGAAGGTGAATTTATTAATAGCAATGCAGTCCAAGGGGTTCATTATTCAAAAGCCTGTTCTCTATCTGGGACTCAGCCTGGTCACTTTCTTTTTGAATGCCACTGGTGACAAGCTGTCCAATGGTGGATCAGGCTTAGTCTTTCCACCTACAGTCTAGGAAGTAGGTTCATAAAACTACTCCATAGGTATTTATTATTTAACTATTACATGCACTTCATGGCAAATAGTTGGGTAAAAGGTGGAAACACTGACAGGTTTTATTTTCTTGGACTCCAAAATCACTGTGGACAGTGACTGCAGCCATGAAATTATAAAACATAGCTCCTTGGAAGAAAAGCTATGACCAACCTAGACAGCACACTAAAAAGCAGAGACATTACTTTGCCGACAAAGGTCTGTCTAGTCAAAGCTATGGTTTTTCCAGTAGTCATGTACGAATGTGAGAGTGGGACCATAAGGATGCTGAGTGTGGAAGAATTGATGCTTTCAAATTGTGGTGTTGGAGAAGACTCTTGAGAGTCCCTTGGACTGCAAGAAGATCAAAACAGTCAATCTTAACAGAAATCAATCCTGAATATTCATTGGAAGGACTGATGCTGAAGTTGGAGCTCCAACCCCTTGGCCACCTCATGAGAAGAGCTGATTCACTGGAAAAAAAGCCTGATGCTGGGAAAGACTGAGGGTAAGAGAAGAAGGGGGCAACAGAGGATAAGATGGTTGGATGGCATCTCCAACTCAGTGAACATGAGTTTGAGCAAATTCCGGGAGATAGTGAAAGACAAGGAAGCCTGGTGTGCTGCAGTCCATGGGGTCACAGAGAGTCAGACATGACTTAGCAACTGAACTACAACTTTTACTATCCAAAGACACCAGGAAGCTTTTTCTCCTCCTCTCCACCCACATTATCCTTCCTTACCCTTAAGACGAGAGGTCCTCAGATGCACATGCCTTCAGCACAAGCAGATACCGTGAAAATGTTCCTCTGGTGATTTAATCCCATCGACCCACAGTGGCAAGGGGAGAGGGGTGGGTGACAACAGAGGATAAGATGGTTGGACAGCATGTCTGAATCAATGGACATAAATTTGAGCAAACTTCAGGAGTTAGTCAAAGACAAGGGAGACTGGTGTGCTGCAGTTCATGGGGTCGCAAAGAGTTGGACATGACTTAGCAACTGAACAACAATTACATGCACAACCCTGAAATGTACAATACTCATATTTATAGAATTTTTGGACTGCGTGGGAAAGTAAGGTGGCTTTTCATAGAGTACATGGAGTAGTCTAAACCACTTAATCCAACCCTGTCACAGAAAAGACTGTACCAAACCATTCCAAGGCATCCTCATCACCAACATCCCCTCTTCTTCCTTCTCCTTTCTCCCCCTTCCTCCCCCTCCTCCTCCTCCCTTCCTCCCCCTCCTCCTCCCCCCTCCCCCTCCTCCTCCTCCCCTCCTCCCCCTCCTCCTCCTCCCCTCCTCCCCCTCCTCCTCCTCCCCTCCTCCCCCTCCTCCTCCCCTCCTCCCCCTCCTCCTCCTCTTCCAATCATCAGCCACAACCTTCACCAAAGGCCCTGTGTGCTAAGTATTATGCTCAGTGCATAAAATGAAGCCCGGGAACCACTGGATCAATATATATGCATTCATAGAACTGACTTGCATGGTGTCATTTTACACGGTGGACTGAAAGAGACTTCATCTTCCCTTTCTAATGGTATCCTAGGATCCTGTCACTTCTTTGAAGGAGGTGCTAATAATGGTAATAAGCATGTACAGTGATTTGCTGGCCCCAAGCCCCTCTCCCTGTCTCCAGGTTCACAGGAGCATGGCCAGGAGCCAACTTTGGGTGTTTCTGTTAAAGGTGCCCACAGCCTCCCCACTGAGAGCTCCCAGGAGAGGGAGGCTGCCTCTGTATCAGGCAGCTGCCCTGACTTGAGCTCCTCCAGGAAATATGAGCTGCAAATTTTAGTATACGCATTAGCCCTTCCTTCCTTACGCCTATGGTCCCTGTAGGTCTTTCTTCAGTGAGGGAGCTCCACTCTCCCTCACCTCAGAGTTAAATGGAGCCTTGTGCTTGCTGCATGCTAAGTCACTTCAGTCATGCCCAACTTTGGGACCCTTCAGGCTCCTCTGTGCATGGGAGTCTCCAGGCAAGAAAACTCGAGTGGGTTGCCATGCCCTTCCTCCAGGGCATCTTCCCAATCCAGGGATCGAACCTGTGTCTCTTATGTCTCCTGAATTGGCAGGTGGGTTCTTTACCACTAGCGCCACATGGGAAGCCCATAATGGAGCCTCAAGTACCCCCAAATCTTTGGGTCAAATCCTCCAGGAATAATTTAAAAAAAAAAATGTTTCCAGGAGTGAGTGCTATCTGGGAAGGAATTCATACACTTTCTGGAGCTCCTCATTTCTTCCATTATGTTAATTCTCCCAACTCAATAGCCTCATCCCCTGCCCAGCCCCTGCACACATTTCTCTCTCCTCCCCACCCCAGGGAAGAAACTGATTGATGCTGAAGTCAGAATCCATCCAATTTTGTGATGGTCTCAGTACTCCAGACAATTGCCCTGGTGCAGCCACTGGCCATCCTCAGCCTGTGCCAGAACAACCACAGTTTCAGCAGGCTCATTTAGAGCTGCAAGGAGGTCGGAGGTGTGTGCTAGCTGTGCGTTTAGGAGTTTGCGCCATGTGTCTTGGATAAACGCCAAGGTCAGGAAGTCTATAGAGGGTTTTCCTCATACTTCTTCCTCTTTGATCTGTTTCAGTCTGCCTTTGTACCACCTACAGAGGGGCTGCTCCAGCCTGTTGGCATCACTCCCTTGCACAGTCTGTCTTCACTCAATGCTTATTTATTATTCAATTATTAGAGTTATTGGATGTGCTCATGGCTTATTACCCTCTGGGTGTATTTACAAGTAGGATAGGAAAAACCCACTGCAGTTTAATTCCTGTTGTTACCAAGAAGGCTGTACTTACTGCGAAACCTCATCTTCATGTCATAAAGCTTTTATGGCAGATTTATCTCCTCAAACCTCGATTTTCCTTTTAGGGGCTACCTAAAATGTATATATGTCTTCTCCATACAAATTAGGTTAGAAGCAAGCTCTGCTGATCAACAAGCTGGGCAAAGAGCCAAGAGCCCCAGCTATTGGGGAGAGGAGCCCGTGAGCTAAAACCTGCTCCCTGAAGGTGATACCTCGTTCTTGATCATGTCAGCATTTGCTTCACAGACTGTGTTTCCATCCCTTTCTGGTCTTTCTCCAAAGCTTGTTCTCTCTCTTCTCTGTGATGTGTGGACAAACTCCTGTGCATACAAGCACGTGTACATGCGTGTGCGCACACACACACACACACACTCAGAGCAGTCTCCTATCTACAACACAAACAAAGATGTGTCAACAGTTTTCTGGGGACAGTGGGGACACGTTTCATGTCATCATAGCAGACCTCCCTTGTGGATTCTTTCAGAGGAGAGAAGGTTCCTAATTTTCTGCCTTCCTGTAAACCCTTTTGCAGAAGGAAGGCCAAGAATATATGGGTTATACCCGGGGCTGGTCTGCTTCTCTGCACATGATGAAGGATTCGTAAAGCGCCAAGAATGCAGACCATTTCTTCCCAGGTGGCTCAGTGGTAAAGACTCCACCTGCCAATGCAGGAGAGGCCGTTTCGATCCCTGGGTCGGGAAGATTCCCTTAGAGGAAAGGGCAACCCACTTCAGGATTCTTGCTGGAGAATCCCATGGACAGAGGAGCCTGGCAGGCTACAGTCCATGGCGCCACAAAGAGTCGGCCACAACTGAGCAGCTGAGCGCACGTGCCAGAGTGCGGACCGCTTCTGCTTCCTGCCGCGGAAGAGGAATGCTAGGGTGAAAGGGGCCTGGGAATCAAGTTTTATTATCCTGGCTATAACTGTTCAGTGATTGTCAAGAGCACACGGGAACATGAGAGTCCTTTCATTCCTTCTTTCTCGTTTTCTCTCATTCTTGTCTCTGTCTTAGGGTGGCCCATCCCAATGGTTAGGCAGGACACCCCTATGACTAGGTGCTCTGGCATCACTGCAGGACCATCTGGAGCCCATGTGATGTCTTTGCCTCCCGACAGCTCATGTCACAGGTCCAGACCCTGTCTCCCCACCGGGTATTTACCAGACTCTGTGCTCCACCTTCTCAGGTTCCCTGCGGGACCAGGGCAGCACGTAGCTCTGACCTCTCCTGGCAGTAACATGTGGACACTTTATCCAGCCAGCTTTTCAAGGCTCGAAAGGAATATGTCCCAAAGTGCTTACAAGCAACCGGAGCCTGACATGCTCTGGCCACTCTCCGGAGAACAACCTGGGACCAGCCAAGGCAGTTTCTGTTGTTGCTGAGTCATGAAGTTGTGTCTGACTCTGCAATCCCATGGACTGCAGCACACCAGGCTTCCCTGTCCTTCCCTCTCTCTCAGAGTTTGCTCAAACTCATGTCCATTGAATCAGTGATGCTATCAAACCATCTCATCCTCTGTCACTCCCTTCTCCTCCTGCCCTCAATCTTTCCCTGCATCAGAGTTTTTTCCAGTGTGTTGGCTTTTCGCATCAAGTGGCCAAAGGATTGGAGCTTCAGATTCAACATCAGTCCTTCCAATGAATATTTAGGGTTGATTTCCTTTAGGATTGACTGGTCTGATCTCCCTGCTGTCCAAGGGACTCTCAAGAGTCTTCTCCAGCACCACAGTTCAAAAGCATCAATTCTTTGGTGCTCAGCCTTTTTTACGGTCCAACTCGCACATCTGTACATGACTACTGGAAAAACCATAGCTTTGAGTATACAGACCTTAGTTGGCAAGTGATGTCTCTGCTTTAACTAGAGGCCATCTGAAATAGTCCATATGTTGGACTTGGCTGCATGGGCTGGAGTCCCCAGAGATAGCATTACATAGGCTTCCATTCTGGCCTGTGAAGGAGTCACCGTGTCTGAACCTGGGAGCTATAGGAAAATCAGAGGGCAGCAGGGCCTTCACTCCAGTGATCCCCAAAGCCATAAGCTCAGAGGCATCTGGTCTCCTTAAAGCAAATGTGCAGTTCACATGGATCTGAGTTAGGGGGGTTGACTTGTTCTGCCTGGGGTCCTGCTCAGCCAGCAAAAGCAACACTAGCTCTGAAGCCCTGAAGAGGAACATTCAGAGTAATTTAGACACTAAAAGAGTGTTTGCTGGTTGTCCATTGATTTCCTACCGCTGCTCTGTTATCTGGGGAGCCAGAAGCGCTTTCTCCCCCAAAGCCCTCCCTCCATATAATTTGCCAACCTCAACAGGACAGCACCTGAACAAAATGCTATTCCGTGGGAGGCTGTGTTAGTGCGTCATTTTCATCTCAGCATCCCTCTTCCTTTAGAGGTGCCCACAGCAATTCTCACTCCCTCCTGCCTCTCTAAATAGTTTCCATCGCCCATTTCCTGATGCTACACGTAGGTTTGTCTCTTGAAAAACACTGTTATTCCACCCCAGAAATACAGCCCCCAACTGTTGCATCTGGTCCTTTTTTTATTCTTTTTTTGCATCCAGTCTTTTTTTTTCCTTCACTGTTTGAATCAGAGGTCAAGGGTGTCTGATGCTGCAGTGCAATAACCAGCAATCACTTATTGGACTAGCTCCCTGGGAGAAAAGCTTTGCCCATTGAATTGCAAATGGCTGATCAAAAGCAGTAAATCTTTTCCAAGAACAAGGTCTGGCTTTGCCACGTTGGGCTTTGCCAAATATTTCAAACAGCCTTTCTGGTCTAAGCCAGGTAGGGTGTTGGTATTTATCATTAGTCAAAGGCAGTGTTCGTAAACTACAGGTCATGATCCACTCCCTGCATGCTCAGTGACTTCAGTCGTGTCTGACTCTTTACCTACAGTCCCTGCCAGGATCCTCTGTCCCTGGGATTTCCCAAGCAAGAGCACTGGAGTCCTTCAGGAGATCTTCCCGACCCAAGGACTGAACCCTCATCTCCTGCATTGGCAGGTGAATTCTTTACAACTAAACCACCAGGGAAGCCCTATGATCCTCTAGGGGGATCTAAAATCAGTTGAGTAGCTTACAGTATTCCCACTCCAGTATTCTTGCCTGGAAAATCCCATGGACAGCAGAGCCTGGCAGGCTAAAGTTCATGGAGTCACAAAAGAGTTGGACACAATTGAGGGACTAAACAGCAACATTTTACAACGAGCATCACAAAATAGAACTGAGGGGATTCGCTGGTGGTCCGTGGTTTTTATTCCACACTTCCGTTTCAGAGGGCATGGGTCAATCCCTGGTCAGAGAACTAAGATCTCTCAAGCCATGTGGTACAACCAAAAAAAAAAAAAAAAGAGAGAGAGAGAAAGAATTGAACCAAGCAGAATAAAATACACGTATGAATACACCTCATGTAATATGTAATAAAAGTAGAGTTCTCTGGAAATTTTTGTTCTAGTATATATTTATACACACCTACGTCTATAAATGTGTGTACTGAAAAGTCAAAGTGAAAGTCACTCAGTTGTGTCCAGCTCTTTGCAACGCCATGGACTGTATAGGCCAGAATACTGGAATGGGTAGCCTTTCCCCTCTCCAGGGGATCTTCCCAACCCATGATCAAACCCAGATCTTCTGCACTGCAGGCAGATTCTTTACCAGCTGAGCCACCAGGGAAGCCCAAGAATACTGGAGTGGGTAGCCTACCCCTTTTCCAGCAGATCTTCCTGACCCAGGAATTGAACTGGTGTCTCCTGTGTAGCAGGCAGGTTCTTTACCAACCGAACTATCAGGGAAGCTTGAGGTAGGACCTAAAATGTATTCCCTTTTTTTAAAAAAATTAATTTATTGTGTTTCTTATTTGACTGTGTGAGGTCTTCGTTGTAGCACTTGGAATCTTCGTTGGCAGCACGCGGACTCTCTAGTTGTGGTTCGAAAGCTTAGTTTCTCCCAATCATGTGGGATCTTTGTTTCCCCACCAGGGATCAAATCAGCGTCCCCTGCATTGCAAGGCAGATTCTCAACCACTGAACCACCAGGGAAGTCCCCTATTTCTGTTTTTATTGTGAAATATATAAAACTCCCACTACCTATATACAATTTGTATTTTTTAATTTATTTTTTATTGAAGGGAAATTGCTTTACAGAATTTTATTGTTTTCTGTCAAACCTCAACCTGAATCAGCCACAGGTATACATATATCCCCTCCCTTTTGAACCTCCCTCCCATCTCCCTCCCCATCCCACCCTTCTAGGTGGATATAGAGCCCCGTTTGAGTTTCCTGAGCCATACAGCAAATTCCCATTGGCTATCTATTCTACATATGGTAATGTAAGTTTCCATGTTACTCTTTCCATGCATCTCACCCTCTCCTCCCCTCTCCCCATGCCCATAAGTCTATTCTCTATGTTTCTCCATTGCTGCCCTGTAAATAAAATCTTCAGAACCATTTTTCTAGATTCTGTATATGTGTATTAGAATATGATATTTATCTTTCTTTTTCTGACTCACTTCACTCTGTATAATAGATTCTAAGTTCATCCACCTCATCAGAACTGACTCAAATATGTTCCTTTGCCTGCAATGCGGGAGACCCGAGTTCGATCCCTGGATCGGGAAGATCCCCTGGAAAAGGAAATGGCAACCCACTCCAGTACTTTTGCCTGGAAAATCCCATGGATGGAGGAGCCTGGTAGGCTGCAGTCCACGGGGTTGCAAAGAGTCGGACACAACTGAGCGACAACACGAATATTCCATTGTGTATATGTACCACAACTTCTTTATCTGTTCATCTGTCAATGGACATCTAGGTTGCTTCCATGTTCTAGCTATTGTAAATAGTGCTGCAATGAACAATGGGGTACTTGTGACTTTTTCAACCCTGGTTTCCTCAGGAGTGGGGAATCCCTAGGAGTGGGATTGCTGGGTCATATGGTGGTTTTATTCCTAGTTTTTAAAGGAATCTCCATACAGTCTTCTCTAGTGGCTATATCAATTTACATTCCCACCAAGGGTGCAAGAGTGTTCCCTTTTCTCCACACACTATCCAGCATTTATTGTTTGTAGACTGTCTGATGATGGCCATTCTGACTGGTATGAGATGATATCTCATTGTGGTTTTCATTTGCATTTCTTTAATAAGGAGCGATGCTGAGCATCTTTTCATGTGCTTGTTAGCCATCTGTATGTCTTCTTTGGAGAAATGTCTGTTTAGGTCTTTTCCCCACTTTTTGATTGGGTTGTTTGTTTTCCTGGTATTGAGTTGTATGAACTGCTTATATATTTTGGAAATTAATCCTTGGTCAGTTGTTTCATTTGCTATTATTTTCTCCCATTCTGAGGGTTATCTTTTCATCTTGCTTATAGTTTCCTTTGCTGTGCAAAAGCTTTTAAGTTTAATCAGGTCCCACTAGTTTACTTTTGTTTTTATTTCCATTACTCTAGGAGGTGGGTTATAGACGATCTTGCTTTGATTTATGTCATCGAGTGTTCTGTCTATGTTTTCCTCTAAGAGTTTTATAGTTTCTGTCTTACATTTAGGTCTTTAATCCATTCTAGCTTATATTTGTGTATGGTGTTAGGAAGTGTTCTAATTTCTTTCTTTTACATGTAGCTGTCCACTTTTCCCAGCACCATTTATTGAAGAGACTGTCTTTGCCCCATTGTATATTCTTGCCTCCTTTGTCAAAATTAAGGTACCCATAGGTGCATGGGTTTATTTGGGGGCTTTCTATCTTGTTCCATTGGTCTATATTTCTGTTCTTGTGCCAGTGCCATACTGTCTTGATGACTGTAGCTTTGTAGTATAATCTGAAGTCAGGAAGGTTGATTCCTCCAGCTCCATTCTTCTTTCTCAAGACTGCTTTGGCTATTCGGGGTCTTTTGTGTTTCCACATGAACTGTAGAATTTTTTGCTCTAGTTCTGTGAAAAATGTTATTGGTAATTTGATAGAGATCGCAGTGAATCTGTAGATTACATTTGGTAGTATAGTCATTTTCACAATATTGATTCTTCCTACCCAGGAACATGGAATATCTCTCCATCTGTTTATGTCATCTTTGATTTCTTACATTAATGTCTTATAATTTTCTGTGTACAGTTCTTTTGTCCCCTTAGATAAGTTTATTCCTAGGTATTTAATTCTTTTTGTTACAATAGTGAATGAGATTGATTCCTTAATTTCTCTGTCTGATTTTTTATTGTTAGTATATAGAAATGCAAGTGATTTCTGTGTATTGATTTTGTAGTTTGCTAAATTCACTGATTAGCTCTAGTAATTTTCTGATACTATCTTTAGGGTTTTCTAGGTACAGTATCATATCATCTGCAAACAGTGAGAGCTTTACTTCTTTTCTGATCTAGGTTCCTTTTATTTCTTTTTCTTATCTGATTGCTGAAGCTAGGACTTCCAGAACTGTGTTGAATAATAGTGGGGAAAGTGGGCACCCTTGTCTTAAAGCTGATCTTAGGGGGCTTATTTGCAGTTTTTTTACCATTGAGAATAATATTTGCTGTAGGCTTATCGTATATGGCCTTTACTATGTTGACTGCCCATTTTCGGGTCCTTCTGTGCCCATTTTTGAAGAGTTTTAATCATCAGTTCAGTTCAGTTCATTTCAGTCGCTCAGTCATGTCTGACTCTTTGCGACCCCATGAATTGCAGCACGCCAGGCCTTCCTGTCCATCACCAACTCCTGGAGTTCACTCAAACTCACGTCCATCGAGTCAGTGAGGCCATCCAGCCATCTCATCCTCGGTTGTCCCCTTTTCCTCCTGCCCCCAATCACTCCCAGTATCAGAGTTTTTTCCAGTGAGTCAACTCTTCGCATGAGGTAGCCAAAGTACTGGAGTTTCAGTTTTAGCATCATTCCTTCCAAAGAACACCCAAGGCTGATCTCCTGTAGAATGGACTGGTTGGATCTCCTTGCAGTCCAAGGGACTCTCAAGAGTCTTCTCCAAAACCACAGTTCAACAGCATCAATTCTTCGGTGCTCAGCTTTCTTCACAGTCCAACTCTCACATCCATACATGACCACAAGAAAAACCACAGCCTTGACTAGACAGACCTTTGTTGGCAAAGTAATGTCTCTGCTTTTCAATATGCTATCTGGGTTGGTCATAACTTTCCTTCCAAGGAGTAAGCGTCTTTTAATTTCATGGCTGCAGTCACCATCTGCAGTGATTTTGGAGCTCAAAAAATAAAGTCTGACACTGTTTCCACTGTTTCCCCATCTATTTCCCATGAAGTGATGGGACCAGATGCCATGATCTTCGTTTTCTGAATGTTGAGCTTTAAGCCAACTTTTTCACTCTCCTCTTTCACTTTCATCAAGAGGCTTTTTAGTTCCTCTTCACTTTCTGCCATAAGAGTGGTATCATCTGCATATCTGAAGTTATTGATATTTCTCCTGGCAGTCTTGATTCCAGCTTGTGCTTCTTCCAGCCCAGAGTTTCTCATGATGTACTCTGCGCATAAGTTAAATAAGCAGGGTGACAATATACAGCCTTGACATACTCCTTTTCCTATTTGGAACTAGTCTGTTGTTGCATGTCCGGTTCTAACTGTTGCTTCCTGGCCTGCATATAGGTTTCCCAAGAGGCAGGTCAGGTGGTCTGGTATGCCCATCTCAGAATTTTCCACAGTTTATTGTGATCCATACAGTTCAAGGCTTTGGCATAGTCAACAAAGCAGAAATAGATGTTTTTCTGGAACTCTCTTGATTTTTCAATGATCCAGCAGATGTTGGCAATTTGATCTCTGGCTCCTCTGCCTTTTCTAAAACCAGCTTGAACATCTGGAAGTTCACAGTTCATGTATTGCTTGAAGCCTGGCTTGGAGAATTTTGAGCATTACTTTACTAGTGTGTGAGATGAGTGCAATTGTGCAGTAGTTTGAGCATTCTTTGGCATTGCCTTTCTTTGGGATTGGAATGAAAACTGACCTTTTCCAGTCCTATGGCCACTGCTGAGTTTTCCAAATTTGCTGGCATATTGAGTACAGCACTTTCACAGCATCATCTTTCAGGATTTGAAATAGCTCCACTGGAATTCCATCACCTCCACCTTTGTTCATAGTGATGCTTTCTAAGGCCCACTTGACTTCACATTCCAGGGTGTCTGGCTCTAGGTGAGTGATCACACCATTGTGACTATCTTGGTCGTGAAGATCTTTTTTGTTCAGTTCTTCTGCGTATTCTTGCCACCTCTTCTTAATATCTTCTGCTTCTGTTAGGTCCAGACCATTTCTGTCCTTTATCGAGCCCATCTTTGCATGAAATGTTCCCTTGGTATCTCTAATTTTCTTGAAGAGATCTCTAGTCTTTCCCATTCTGTTGTTTTCCTCTATTTCTTTGCATTGATTGCTGAGGAAGGGTTTCTTATCTCTTCTTGCTATTCTTTGGAACTCTGCATTCAGATGCTTATTTCTTTCCTTTTCTCCTTTGCTTTTCGCTTCTCTTCCTCACAGCTATTTGTAAGGCCTCCTCAGACAGCCATTTTGCTTTTTTGCATTTCTTTTCCATGGGGATGGTCTTGGTCCCTGTCTCCTGTACAGTGTCATGAACCTCAGTCCATAGTTCATCAGGCACTCTATCTATCAGATCTAGTCCCTTAAATCTTTTTCTCACTTCCACTGTATAATCATAAGGGATTTGATTTAGGTCATACCTGAATGGTCTAGTGGTTTTCCTTACTTTCTTCAATTTCAGTCTGAATTTGGTAATAAGGAGTTCATGATCTGAGCCACAGTCAGCTCCCACCCAGTCTTGTTTTTGTTGACTGTATAGAGCTTCTCCATTTTGGCTGCAAAGAATATAATCAATCTGATTTCGGTGTTGACTATCTGGTGATGTCCATGTGTACAGTCTTCTCTTGTGTTGTTGGAAGAGGGTGTTTGCTATGACCAGTGCGTTCTCTTCACAAAACTCTATTAGCCTTTGCCCTGCTTCATTTTGCATTCCAAGGCCAAATTTGCCTGTTACTCCAGGTGTTTCTTGACTTCTTACTTTTGCATTCCAGTCCCCTATAATGAAAAGGACATCTTTTTTGGGTGTTAGTTCTAAAAGGTCTTGTAGGTCTTCATAGAACTGTTCACCTTCAGTTTTTTCAGCATTACTGGTTGGGGCATAGACTTGGATTTCTGTGATATTGAATGGTTTGCCTTGGAAACGAAGAGAGATCATTCTGTCATTTTTGAGACTGCATCCAAGTACTGCATTTCAGACTCTTTTGTTGACCATGATGTACTCCATTTCTTCTAAGGGATTCCTGCCCGCAGTAGTAGATATAATGGTCATCTGAATTAAATTCACCCATTCCAGTCCATTTTAGTTTGCTGATTCCTAGAATGTTGACATTCACGCTTGCCATCTCCTGTTTGACCACTTCCAATTTGCCTTGATTCATGGACCTGACATTCCAGGTTCCTGTGCAATATTGCTCTTTACAGCATCGGACCTTGCTTCTATCACCAGCCACACCCACAGCTGGGTATTGTTTTTGCTTTGGCTCCATCCCTTCATTCTTTCTGGAGTTATTTCTCCACTGATCTCCCAAGTAGCCTGTTGGGCACCTACTGACCTGGGGAGTTCCTCTTTCAGTATCCTATCATTTTGCTTTTTCATACTGTTCATGGGGTTCTCAAGGCAAGAATACTGAAGTGGTTTGCCATTCCCTTCTCCAGTGGACCACATTCTGTCAGACCTCTCCACCATGACCCACCTGTCTTGGGTGGCCCCACAGGGGATGGCTTAATTTCATTGAGTTAGACAAGGCTGTGGTCCTAGTGTGATTAGATTTGACTAGTTTTCTGTGATTATGGTTTCAGTGTGTCTGCCCTCTGATGCCCTCTTGCAACACCTACCGTCTTACTTTGGTTTCTCTTACCTTGGACGTGGGGTATCTCTTCACGGCCGCTCCAGCAAAGCGCAGCCGCTGCTCCTTACCTTGGACGAGGGGTATCTCCTCACCGCCTCCCCTCCTGACCTTGAACGTGGAGTAGCTCCTGTAGGCCCTCCTGCGCCCACGCAGCCACTGCTCCTTGAACATGGGGTAGCTCCTCTCGGCCGTTCCTACACCATTGCAGCCTGGTACTCTCGGCTGCCACCCCGACCTCTGATGTGGGGTAGCTCCTCTCGGCTGCGCTTGTGCGCCGTCTCACAAGCATCGTTTTAATCATAAATGGGTGCTGAATTTTGTCAAAGGCTTTTTCTGCATCTATTGAGATTATCATATGGTTTTTATTTTTCAGTTTGTTAATATGGTATATCACATTGATTGATTTGGGTATATTGAAGAATCATTGCATTCCTGGAATAAACCCAATTTGATCATGGTGTATGAGCTTTTTGATGTGTTGCTGAATTCTGTTTGTTAAAATTTTGTTGAGGATTTTTGCATTGATGTTCATCAGTGATATTGGTCAGTAGTTTTCTTTTTCTGTGTAGTCTTTGTCTGGTTTTGGTATCAGGGTGATGGTAGCCTTATAGAATGAGTTTTGAAGTGTTCCTTCCTCTGCAATTTTTTGAAAGAGTTTTAGAAGGATAGGCATTAGCTCTTCTCTAAATGTTTGATAGATTATCCTGTGTAGCCATCTGGCCCTGGGCTTTTGTTTTTTGGGAGATTTTTGATCACAGCTTCAATTTCAGTGCTTGTAATTGGGTTGCTCATAATTTCTATTTCTTCCTGGTCCAGTGTTGGAAGATTGAACTTTTCTAAGCATTGGTCCATTTCTTCCAGGTTATCCATTTGATTGCCATGTAGTTGTTCATAACAGCCTCTTATAATCCATTGTATTTCTGCATTGCCTGTTGTAACCTCTCCTTTCTGATTTCTAATTTTGTTGATTTGATTCTTCTCTGTTTTTTTCTGGATGAGTCTGCCCAAAGGCTTGTCAATTTTGTTTCTCTTCTCAAAGAACCAGCTTTTAGTTTTATTAATCTTTACTGTTGTTTCTCTCATTTCTTTTTCATTTATTTCTCCTCTGATCTTTATGATTTCTTTCCTTCTACTAATTTTTTTGTTGTTGTTCTTTTTCCAGTTGTTTTGGGTGTAAAGTTAGGCTGTCTATTCGATGTTTTTCTTGTTTCTTAAGGTAGGATTGTATTGCTATAAGCTTCCCTCTTAGAACTGCCTTTTCTGCATCCCATAGGTTTTGAGTTGTTGTGTTTACATTGTCATTTGTTTCTAGATAGTTTTTTATTTTCCTTTTGATTTCTTCTGTAACCTGTTGGTTATTTAGAAACGTATTGTTTAATCTCCATGTTTTTTTGTTTCTTATAGTTTTTTTCTTGTAATTGATATCTAGTCTCATAGCATTGTGGCTGGAGACGATGCTTGCTATGATTTCAACTTTCTTAAATTTATTGAGGTTTGATTTGTGACCAAAGATGTGGTCTATTCTGGAGAATGTTCCATGTGCACTTGAGAAGAAGGTGTATTCTTCTGCATTTGTGTGGAATGTCCTGAAGATATCAGTGAGATCCATCTCATCTAATGCATCACTTCAGACTTGTGTTTCCTTATTAATTTTCTGTTTTGATGATTTGTCCATTGGTGTGGGTGGGGTGTTGAGTCTCCTACTAGTATTGTGTTCCTGTCAATTTCTCCTTTTCTGTCTGTTAGTGTTTGTCTTATGTATTGAGGTGCTCCTGTGTTGGGTGCATTGATAGTTACAATTGCTACGTCTTCCTCTTGGACTGATCCCTTGATCACCTGTAGTGTCCTTCCTTATCTCTTGTAATCTTCTTCATTTTAAGGTCTATCTTGTCTGATATGAAGATTCCTACTCCAGCTTTCTTTTGCTTCCCATTTGCATGGAATATATTTTTCCATCCTCTCACTTTCAGTCTATATGTGTCTTTAGGTCTGAAGTGGGTTTCTTGTAGACAGCATATATATGGGTCTTGTTTTTGTACCCATTCAGCCAGTCTGTGTCTTTTGGTTGGAGCATATAATCCATTTACATTTAAGCTAATTATTGTTATATATGTTCCTATTGCGATTTTCTTAACTGTTTGGGGTTGGGTTTGTGGATCTTTCTCCTCTTGTATTTCTTGACTATATAAGTGCCTTTAACAACTGTTGTGAAGCTGGTGTGGTGGTACTGAGTTCTCCTAACTTTTGTTTGTCAGAAAAGCTTTTTATTTCTCCATCAATTCTGAATGAGATCCTTGTCAGGTACAGTAATCTCAGTTGTAGATGTTTCCCTTTCAGTACTTTAAATATATCCTGCCATTCCCTTCTGGCCTGCAGTTTCTGCTGAAAGATAATGTATGGGGTTTTCCTTGTATGTTACCTGTTGCTTTTCCCTTGCTGCTTTTAATATTCTTTCTTTGTGTTTAGTCTTTGTTAGTTTGATTAATTAAGTCTTGGCATGTTTCTCCTTGGGTTTATCCTGTATGGGACTCTGCACCTCTTGGACTTGATTGACTATTTCCTTTTCCATGGTGGGGAAATTTTCAACTATAATCTCTTCAAAAATTTTCTGATACCCTTTCATTTTCTCTTCTTCTTCTGGGACCCCTATAATTCAAATGTTGGTGCATTTAATATTGTCCCAGAGGTCTCTGAAACTATCCTCAGTTGTTCTTTTCATTCTTTTTACTTTATTCTGCTCCTGGGAAGTTATTTCCACCACTTAATCTTCCAGGTCACTGATTCATTCTTCTGCTTCAGATATTCTGCTATTGATTCCTTCTAGAGTATTTTAATTTCAGTAATTGCATTGTTTGTCTCTGCATGTTTACTCTTTAATTCTTCTAGGTCTTTGTTAATTGATTCTTGCATTTTCTCCATTTTGTTTTCAAGGGTTTTGATCATCTTTTCTATCATTATTCTGAATTCTTTTTCAGGTTGTTTGTCTGTTTCCTCTTCATTTATTTGAACTTCTGTGTTTCTCATGTGTTCCTTCATTTGTGTAGTATTTCTCTCCTTTTTCATTTTTTTTTTTTTTCAACTTACTGTGTTTGAGGTCTCCTTTTCCCAGGCTTCAAGGCTGATTTCTTTCTTCCTTTTGGTTTCTGCCCTCCTAAGTTTGGTTCAGTGGTTTGTGTGAGCTTCGTATAGGATGAGATTTGTGCTGGGTTTTTGTTTGTTTGCTTGCTTGTTTGTTTTTCCTCTGATGGGCAAGGCTGAGTGAGGTGGAAATCCTGTCTGCTACTGATTGGGTTTGTATTTTTGTTTTATTTGTTGTTTAGATGAGCTGTCCAGCACAGGGGGCTACTGGTGGTTGTGTGATGTCGGGTCTTGTGTTCAGGAGGTTTTCTTAGTGTGAGTGCTCACTGTCTGATACTCCCTAGGGTTAGTTCTCTGGTGGCCTAGGGTCTTGGAGTCCGTGCTCCCACTCCAGAGGCTCAAGGCTTGATCTAGTTGCACTCTTCTTTCCATGTACTGAGCGCCACACCCCCTCAGCACCTAGGGAATGTGAGAATTCTGCTGCTACAAATCCCCCTCCAGGGGCCTTCCAGCCAGGCAGGAGGACCGTTCGCACCAGCACCTTTTTTTCCCTCTTTTCCTTTGTGTTTAGTTCCTAAGAGGGTGCATGCAGAGGCCACGCATCTGGCGCTTCAGACCTGAGTTCCTGGTATGAACTGGCTAGGCAGCACGTCACCTCAGGACATGTGCAGAAGTGCCTAAAACACAATTCATATTTTTTAAAGACCAAGCAAAATCCTGAATTCCCATCACTCTGGTTAAGAACTAGGACAGAACCAACACCTTCTAGAAAACATCTGAATGAGACTCCTCACTTCATTCCCCTCCCTGTCCCAAGAGGTAGCCCCTGTCCTGACTTTTATGATAATTACCCCTTTGCTTTCTTTATAGTTTCACCACCTATGTATATATCAGGAAAAACAGTTTAGTTTGGTCTGTCTTTGATCTCTTCATAACAGTTTTCCTGGATCTGCTGCTTTCACTCCATGTTATATTTGGGAGATTTATTCCCGTCAGTGGAGTTCATTTGTTTTCAGTGCTGCGTGCTTTTCTTCCTATGATTGTATCATGATCCATGTTCTGCCCCAGGACTAGGGGACATGGAGATGGTTCCAGATTGTAGACAAATAGTGCTACTATGAACCTTCTCTTTCATTTCCTTGGCACACTCACAAAGGAGTGTGTCTGGCTACACAAGAGACAGGCGTTGCGTTTGTGATTCTTGCACGTTCTACCTGGTGAGGTGCAGTTCGTGCTTGCACCTGTTTCCCGCTACCAGCTCATATGTGGTTTTATGCAAATATTTTTCTGACTGGGTGTTGTGATTTTTGAGAGTAGGAAAGCATGAGCCTAAAGACTCCTAAGGTCGGGGCAGGGGCAGGAGACATTGGGACGAATTGAGATAGTAGCCTTGACTTATACACATCGCCATGTGTGAAATAGCTAGTAGGAGGCTGGGGCAGGAGACATTGGGACGAACTGAGACAGTAGCCTTGACTTATACACACCGCCATGTGTGAAATAGCTAGTAGGAGGCTGCTGTATAGCACAAGGAGCTGAGCTCAGTGCTCTGCGATGACCTAGAGGGGTGAGATGGGAGGTGGGAGGGAGGGGGGCACAAGAGAGAGTGGATTTACATAGACTTATATCTGATCCACACTGCTGTACAGCAGAAACTAACACAACTTTGTAAAGCCGTTATACTCCAAGTAAAAAGTAAATTTAAAAAAGATGAAGATTCCTAAGGTAACAATTTTTTAAAAAAATAAAACTTAGGATTTTCTCATTGCCCACTGGTGGTGTTGATGCTGTGTGTGTGTTGATGGGCTCGGAGGAAATTGGAGCAGCAGAAAGGATGCTTACGTTGACTGCGTGCTTGTCTCCTGCCATGCATGGAACTCAATGCTTTTCCGCTTTCCAAGTATCATCTCCTAAATTTTCACATCAGCCTGAGGACATGCGATTGATCCCACTGGATAGGAAAACTGAGGTTCAGAGGAAATGCAGGACATGCCCAAGGTCACGTGCAGGGATGTGCTGGGGCTGGAACTTGAACCCGAACCTGTCTGTCTCTCAAGGTCCTCTTCCCAGTGCTTCGGGCTGTGCTCCTCTGCCTGACTGGCACATGACCTTGACCCACCGCTGCCCTGATGTGACTGAAGGGGGCATAATTCACGCCGGTGCATTCCTCCCAATACCAGGGTGACCCAGAACGTGGCCCCTAGGATAAATAGCACGAACAAGAGAGAGACTGGTTTTTAGCTGCTGAGTTGGGCAGCTGTTTTACTGCAGTAAACCTGGCCAGTCCTTGTGGATAAAAATATACAAGCACATTCACATGGTCTCCATTTTTCAGTGCTTGTTTTGAGTTCTTGTTTGAATGCCTAGCACAGGTGGAGGCTTTTCCCTTGGTGTGAGACACTCTCCTGACTACCCAGAGGTGAATCATGGAGGAGAGACGTTTCATTATCAAGGTATTCTTAGAATGTTCTTAAGATGTTCTCAGAGCTCTTAATAGTTCATGCAGTATTTAATATATTCTGATGGATTAGTAACTTACCAGCAAAACCCTCAATTTCTATAGCACCACTGGAGGCAGAAAACTCACAGTGTTTAACTGACTTAATTAGTAGCTCAGGGTCACAACTAAGATCATTTATAAGGAAAATGAATAAGATGAGGCGACAAGAAGGACCGATCACTAAAGACTGAGAGAATATGTTATTTGTGGCAATGAAATGAAAGGGTTTCCAGGTCATTGAGTGGGGCTCACATTCAAAGGGCCCTACAGGATAAGGACATTTATTCAACGAGATACTCGGGAGAACCTCCGTTGCCCTTACCTTCTCTTCAATCCTACTTCATGCCAGGAGTGTGCCCGGAGGCCTCAGCTGCCAGATAATATGGCCCGAGGAGTCCTGACGGAGAGGCTAGAAGGCAGGCATGCATGGCGCTGACCCTTTATATACCACATATGATATATGTATCCTATTCTAGACCATATTTTCTTAAGCTAAAGTGTAGGTGATTTACAGTATTGCGTTAGTTTCAGGTATAAGCAAAGAGATTCAGTTACACATACACGTAGATATTCTTTTTCTTATTCTTTTACATTGTAGGTTATTAGAAGATATCGAATATGATTCCCTGTGCTAATACAGTAGGACCTTATTGTTTATATACGGTAGCTTATATCTGCGAATCCCAAACTCCTAATTTATCCCTCTCTACCTTTCCCCTTTGGTAACCATAAATTTGTTTTCTATGTCTGAGTCTGCTTCTGTTCTGTAAATAAGTCCATTTGTATCATATTTTAGATTCCATACACAAGTGATAGCATATATTTATCTTTCTCTGATTTACTTCATTTAAAATGATGATTTCTAGGTTCATCCGCATTGCTACAAATGGCATTATTTCATTCTTTTTTATGACTGAGTAATATTCCATTGTGTGTGTATGCATATGTACATGTATATCATGTCTTCTTTATCCATTCTAGATCATGAATTATATACTACATTTATATGATATGTATAGATGTTTGATATAAGGAATTGGTTTACATGATTGGCAAGTCCGAAACCCATAGTGCAGAACAGAGGCTGGGAACTGAGGCAGGATTTCTATGTTACAGTCTGGAGGCAAAATTTCTGCTTCTCCAGGAAATCTAGGTCTTTTCTCTTAAGGCCTTCAGTTCATTGAATGAGACCATCATGGACTGAATTATGTCCTCCCAGAATGTGCATGTGAAAATCCTAACCTCCAATGCGATATTTGGAGATAGGTCTGTGTGTGTGTGTGCACACGCTTATTCACTCAATCATGAAATGAGGTCACAGAGCGCGGCCCTAAACCCCAGGACTGGTCCTTATAAGAAGAGGAAGTGACACCAGGCAGGAGTACACAGAGGGAAAAGCCAGGTGAGGACACAGAGAGAAGGTCTCCAGGTTAAGGAGAGAGACCTAGGAAAAAACCAGACCTAGTAGCACCTTGGTCTTGGACTTGCAGCCCCCAGAACTGTGAGAAGTCAATGTCTGTTGTTTAAGCCATCCTCTCCCCGTTCCCACACACCAGCCTATGATGCAATATTTTCTTACGGCAGCATAAGCAAATACAGAGGCCCACCAACATTTGAGAGGAATGTTTTATTTAAAAGCAGTCAATCCTAAAGGAAACTGACTCTGAATATTCATTCGAAGAACCGGTACTGAAGCTCCAATACGCTGGCCCCTTGATGCAAAAAAGCCGACTCACTGGAAAAGACCCTGATGCTGGGAAAGATTGAGGGCAGGTGGAGAAGAGGGCAACAGAGAATGAGATGTTTGGATGGCATCATTGATTTCAATGCACATGAGTTTGAGCGAAGTCCAGGAGATACTGAAGGACAAGGAAGCCTGGGGTGTTGCAGGCCATGGGGTTGCAAAGAGTCAGACACGACTGAGCAATTGGACAACAACAGTGGGGCTTTCCTGGTGGCTCAGTGGTGAAGAATCCGTCTGCTGATGCAGGAGATGTGGGTTCAATCCCTGGTCCAGGAAAATCCTACGTGCTGGGGAAGCCTATTCATTCTGTTGCAAATGGCGTCATTTCATTCTTTTGAACGACTGAGTATTAGTCCATTGTATCTATGTATCACATCTTCTTTATCCATTCATCTGCTGATGGACATCTAGGTTGCTTCCATGTCTTGGCTATTGCAAACAGTACTGCAACGAACACTGAGGTGCATGTATCATTTGGGGCCATGTTTTTCTCCACATTTTTGCCCAGGAGTGGGATTGCAGCATCATATGGTAGCTCTGTTGTTAATTTTTTAAGGAAACCCCACACTCTTCTCCCCAGTGGCTATACCAATGTACATTCCCGCCCTTTCTGTAGCCATTGAGCAGCCTCACACCTCTTTTAGCCCCCTTTGCTCCCAGAACAGCAGAAGCCATACCCTGATGGCAGACACCTGTCCCTGGGCCTCACATCAGAGCTTCCTGGAAATCTCTTCTTCTTTTCAACTCCATGATTGACATGGTGATTGAGCTGGAAATGAAATTCCACAGGCTTGAAAAACTGTCAAGCAGAGTCTCATTGAAATTGCTTTTTTTTTTTTTTCATTTTTAATTTGAAGAAAACAAAAGCCCAAAACCCTGCAGTGGAAGAGTCATTAAATAATCGACTGCACTTGCCATTCTAAGAGGTAATTCAATACTCCCCATCAAGCCACCTTTACAAGAACTTTTCGGAGGCCCTCACTAGAGCCCACCCAGCAGGGGAGAAGCAGCTTTCTTGGGAGGAGGAGGCTGTGTTCCCTGGACTGGGAGCCTGGGGAGCAGAAGCAGGCAGACACCCTCAAAAGGACTGCAGCCCTGACAGGAACCAACTACATCACAGACGGGGTTGTTTAAAACTTGGCAATTTCACATCAATTTCTGTTCAGGGTAGAACATGAAGACACTTAGGAAAGTAGATGCATTTAAAGGCGGCCTAAAGACTTTAAGAAATGGCAACCCACTCCAATACTCTTGCCTGGAAAATTCCACGGGTGGAAGAGCCTGGTAGGCTACAGTCATGGGATCTCAAAGAGTTGGACATGACTGAGCACCTTCACTTTCACTTAAAGACTTATCAGGATTGTGTGTGCCTCAGATCCTAAATCCAGGGGATCTGAAAGATGGTTTGGAATCTTTGGGATTTAACAACTCTTCATTCTCTCATTGCCCTTTCAAATTTTACAGCGCTTTTTTCTCTTTGCTGAGTTTAGCTTAGTTAAGGATGCCTTGGTTGTTATTAACAAATAAATCCCAGATGGACTTCTTTCTTGGTTTAATGCATTAATTGCATTATTTTTTTCCAGTCTGGAATAAAATCCTCAGGAAATCACTAGTGATGCTTTTAAAAAAATTATGATAAAATACACAAAACATGAAATTGATCATCATGACTATTTCTTGGGTCCAGTTTAGTGGCATTAAGTACATTCATGGTGTGCCTCTCTGGGGACACTTTTTCCTACCCTCATCCCCAGCAGTCTGGACTCACTAGAAGTGGCAGAGCAGGATTTTGATGATTAATTGCCTTTTCTGTTTGTCCCATTGCATCTCTCTTAGAATATTGTGCCTTTATCCTGTGAGGGTCTCTTCTCCACTTGAACAGTTGTTGTTCAGTTGCTAAGCCATGTTTGACTCTTTTGCGACCCCATGGACTGTAGCCTGCCAAACTCTAACTACTTTCAAACAAATGCTTTCACCTTAGCCAAACACCCACAGAATTGAGGAATGGTATCTCCCTCTGATTCTAACTCGTGGTCACTCTTCTTCACACAAAGACTGCAAAGAAAAGGAAAAGTTATGAGTGGAAGGAACCAGTGTTTTTTGGGTAGCTCTGTGCTGCTTTTGTGCTAACCCAGGTCCAGACGTCACCCCATTCGCTGTTTACAAGCATCTTCCACCTACTAGTTTCATTTAACAGATGAGGATGTTGTGGCTCAGAGAGGTTAAGGAACAAGGTCACACAGCTGGGACTGAACTCCAGGTTCAAATGAATTACAAATCAAATATGATCTGTGGCCTAAGAGAAATGGAACCCAGAAAGGCAGGAAGATTCTAGGAGGAGGATGCGGACGGTGAATAAGTGCGTAGGAGAGTAAAAGAAGAACACGCCCATCACCCTTTCCGGGAGGAATCACCACCATTGACTTCTGCTCTCAGCAGCGCTCACAGGGCCTCTCACTAGCTGGGCCTCCTATGGAGAGACCTCCCAGTAAGGGCTTCCGGGCCATGCTCTTCCCTGCTGGGAGTCTGATTACAGACATTTCAGATTCCTTTGATCACTTGCATTCTCCTGCGCATAGGGTCACTCAGAGCTGCGGGCAGAATTTCTGACTCTGCCTTCAAATTAAAACGCTAACTATTTGTCAAGATGGATTTTCTTAACCAACCGTTCTCTCGTGTTGGAATGTCTCTGGTTGAAAATGCCCCTGGAGAGTTACCATGGCAACACCTGTCTGCAGAATGGTGGGAAGGAATCCTTAAAAGAGATTCCAAATTGCTGTGGCCACTTCCAGCCACAGACACGCACTGGGTTTTGCTCTGGAGGTATCTATCTGATGACTCTGGACTGGGGATGAAAGACCAGGAGGAAAACTCCAAGGTTCCAAAGATGTGTAGGAAGCGTCTCCCCAGCCTCAGGAGGAGGCTTACAGAGTCTTTATCAGGCTGTGCTGATTTTCTTCCGTCCTTCCTCCGTCTTCAGGGCTCAAGGTCAAACACTTAAAAGCAGATTTATTTCTAACAGGAAAGGACTGATGCAAGTTAAGGAAGAGGCAGCTGGCTCAATAAAGGTGGATAAGAGAAGATAGAAACAGTTGAAGGTTTGAAGCCTGGAATTGGATTTTGATAAAGGATTAAAATAATTTCCAAAACAGATCAATGATTTTTTTCTTTCTTTTTCTCTTTCTTTCTTCCTCCTTCCCTGCCTCCCTCACTCTCTCCCTCCCCGCTTTCCTTCTTTCATTCTTTCCTTGGAAATGGAATAGAAATGTAAACAATCCAGAGATTTGAACTGTAGGGTCTGACATAAGCAAGTTTTACAGTTATATGAACTCCCCTGCCAATATTTAATTAGTGCTATGATCTTTCTAAAGATGGCAAACAGCATACTTTAGTATTTAAAAGCTATACAAACTCAGCTACATATGGGTGTAGGGTTTTGTGGGTATGTGTAGAAAAGATCTGCAAATGTTATAGACAGTGAAAGTCGCTCAATCGTGTCCAACTCTGCAACCCCATGGACTATACAGTCCATGGAATTCTCCAGACCAGAATACTAGAGTGGGTAGCCTTTCCCATCTCCAGGGGATCTTCCCAACCCAGGGATCAAACCCAGGTCTCCTGCATTGCAGGTGGATTCTTTACCAACTGAGCTATCAGGGAAGCCCCACAGGTCGGGGAGGGAAGGCTAAAGCTTCCTCCTGTCTTTTGGGGAGGCATGGTTCAAGCTGCAACAGTTGGGTTCCTCCTGAAACAGACCCTGAGACAAAGTTGTGAATGTAAATATTTAGTTTCTTTGGGAGATAATCGCAGGAAGCAGGTGGAGAAGTGAGGAAGGGAAGGGAGGCAGACAGAGGACGTGAATGAGCGGGACGCTCTCGGGGAAAGATGGGGCCTAATCCTGCTGGGGCTCCAGAGGGCCATGCAGAATATCCTGCTGGAGGAGCTTCGGGTGCGGATGCTGTAACCTCTGTAGGGCCTCGGGCTGCTGGGGTATCACCTCCCAGCATGTCCATTTCCTGGGAAAGCCCTCACGCAGACCCGTGGCCATGGCAGGGGTAGGTGGCTGCCTGCAGGAACCCCAAGGACCATGGAGACACTGCCAACAGCATCTGCTCCGACCTCATGTAGTGGGTCTTCCTCTCACATTGAGAATAAGGAATTTGTATTGTCAATCACTTCAGTTTCTTTTTGAACATTGGCAGGTAACTACTGTCTGATAAACTATGAGCGAAAAAGATATTTTACTCCATAATCACTTCCTTTAGCTATTGTCTGATGATAGATCATTCCAAAGATTTTCAAATTGATAACTGCATTATCTGAGCTTGAAAAAACCTTGTCCCTGGGACATATATTTTCATCTTCCTCAAAGTTTGATTTGCAGGCCTATGCCTTCCCCTCCCCAGTCTGTGCCCATCTGGTGAATTCCTGCTGCTGCTGCTGCTAAGTCGCTTCAGTCATGTCCGACTCTATGCGACTCCATAGACGGCAGCCCACCAGGCTCCCCTGTCCCTGGGATTCTCCAGGCAAGAACACTGGAGTGGGTTGCCATTTCCTTCTACGGGCATGCTAAGTCACTTAAGGTGTGTCCAGCTCTGTGCGACCCTATGGGCCATAGCCCGCCAGGCTCCGCTCTCCGTGGGATTCTCCAGGCAAGAACACTGGAGTGGGTTGCCATACCCTCCTCCAGGGGTCTTCCCGACTCAGGGATCGAGCTTGCGTCTCCTGCATCTCCTGCATTGCACACAGATTCTTTACCCTGAGCCACCGGGGAAGCCTGGTAAATCCCTCTCCAGTCTTTAAGACTGAATCACGTCTCTGCATCGAGGATGAGCTCCTGTCAGTCATCCTGTAGTGCCGAGCACTGTGCCCTGTAGGAGGACGTTCTGCCATAAATGTTTGCTGAATGCGTGAAGGAGTGAATGAAAGAGTGTATGAATGAATGAATGTGGCTGCTGCTGCTGCTGCTGAGCCGCTTCAGTCGTGTCCGACTCTGTGCGACCCCATAGACGGCAGCCCACCAGGCTCCCCCGTCCCTGGGATGCTCCAGGCAAGAACGCTGGAGTGGGTTGCCATTTCCTTCTCCAATACATGCAAGTGAAAAGTCAAAGTGAAGTCGCTCAGTCGTGCCCGACTCTTGGCGACCCCACGGACTGCAGCCTACCAGGCTCCTCCGCCCATGAGATTTTTCCAGGCAAGAGTACTGGAGTGGGGTGCCATTGCCTTCTCCAGATGAATGTGGGATCATTGGTTATTTCAAGCTCTCCCTACCACACAATTGGGAAGTGGTACCCTAACAACAAAACTGTAAATTTCTTATTCTTCCCAGTGTGCCATAACCCAGGACACTTCATGTTCACACAAACACCTTGAAAACAGTTACTGACAATTTGTTCAGGTGTCACTGACAAGGCCCGCATATGCCCGGTTTTTCTCCCCACGATTTGATTGCTCTTTGACGCTCAGCCACGTGACTCTACTCCCAGGCCTGGCAGTATCCTCCTCACTGCCTTTTCTCTCGGGCTCATGGTCAGCTTGCTGTCCTCCCTGAAAGGAGGCAGCTCCAGGCCACCATCCCACCCCAGGCCTGTCCCTGCATCACCCTAGTGTCCTGGTGCATCACCGTTCCACTCTCGAGACAGCACTACGGTGCTCCTTGGTGCAGACACGGGCCAGTGCAAAGATTTTGTCTAATCTCAGAGCGTTTGATTTCCTTCTCTGGATTTCGGTAGGAGCTGAGGGACATCTGAAACACTGGCCAATTGTCTTTAAGTCAGTTATTCACTTTGCCGTCATGAACTCATCTACAAGCCCATGAAACCCAGAGCTGCTACCAGGACAGTTCCAGAACAGCCATCATCCTCAGCTTGCTCTTCAGTTACTGCCTGTCTTGTCGTCACTGTCAGAATGCATTTGTCAAGCGCTGAGCAGTGTGAGCTGTTTTCCTTGGAGCTGGAGGTGAAGCAACAGAACCCTTAGAGCTTCTACCTTAAGTTCTATTATTACATTGGCATATTTTTTTTCATCAACCATGTTTGAACATCCATCCAATTATTTAATAAATATTTATGGCAGCGCCATTGCACTGAGAATACAATGGTTTAAAAGACCCAGTTCGCCACAAATATTCATAGCAGTGTTAGTCATCATAGCCAAAACAATTAAACAGACTAAACATCGAAAGAATGTTTAGTTGAAACATTGAAAATAATGTTGAAAACAACTAAAATATCTTCAACAAATGGATGGATAAACAAAATGTGGTATATATAATAGAACATTTCTCAGCTACAAAAAGAAATAAAGGGCTGATACCTGCTACAACATGGATGAACTTTGAAAACCTTATGCTAAATGAAAGAAGCCAGCCACAAAAGGCTGCGTTGAAATGAAATATCCAGAATAGGGAAGTTTACTATAGAGATGGAATGCAGACTGGTTGTTGCTGGGGGCTGGATGTGGGGGTACAGGGTGTGACTGCTTGATGAGTTCAGGATTTCCTTTCAGATGATGAAAATATTTTAGAACTAGATAGAGGTGGTGGTTACACAGCAATGTGAACATACAGAATGCCACTGAATTGCATGCTTTAAGTGGCTAATTTTATGTTATGTGAATTTTGTCTCAATTAAAAATAATTGTTTTAAAGACCTGGTTGCTATTCCTCAGAGTCCATGAGTTCCAAAGTTTCACATACAGGCCCCAGAGAATCTGCAAAGGGGAAAAGAGACAACAGTCTGGTGTGGAGGCAATCATTGACGTCACTGAGAACTTTAAGGTAGAAAAGGACATGAAAGCCATCAAAAGGCAGAGGCTAGGATGGGATTAGCAGAGAAGTTGGGCCCTGCGGCTGTGCTGTTCTTGGTTCAGTCCTGAATTAGCAGAGAAGCCTTGTTTTGTTTTGTTTTAACACTGCTTGGCAGCCACTGGGCAAGCTGGTAGAGGAAGAGGAGATACAAGGATGAATGAGGTGGAGACTCAGCCCACTGTCCAGCCTGCCCGGGGGCTTGCATCCTAACAGGAGAAGAGACCTGCCCACAGACAGTGAGAAATGGGGTAAGATAAATAATAAATGCTGTGGGAGGGCCATATGGAACTCCCTGGGATAAGCCCAGGAGGAGGAGGGAGACAGACTTCATCCAAGAGAAGGAGTCGCTTTCTACCCCACAGGGCTGAGGGCAAGTGCCGAGGGCTTAAGAGAACTCCACGCCCCGAACTCTGCCCTGCAATCTGTTTCCATCAGTAAAGGAAACAATTGGGTGAGTGGCAGATTGTTTCCCAGTTAGATCAGCAACCCAAGGGAATTAAGGAAGTACCCCCAACGCTGGCTGATTTTGATTCTCTCCCCAAGAGATGCCCACTTGACTCTCTATTTCCCCTGCATTCTCCACTGGCAGCAAGAGGCATTAAGGCGCAGGAACCTCCTCTCTGGGATTTTGCTCTGCTAGAAAGAGTGCTCTGGGCTTGACCTGTAGTATCTTTCACAGTCATCCTTTGAAACAGGGATTATGAGCACTTCTTTATTTAATTCTTTTTAAAATGCTTATTTATATTTATTTGGCTGCATGAGGTCTTAGTTAGGCTTCCCAGGTGGTGTTAGTGGTAAAGAACCTGCCTGCCAAGTCAGGAGACATAAGAGAAGCAGGTTCGACTCCTGGGTCAGGAAAATCCCCTGGAGGAGGAAAGGGCAACCCAGTCTATTATTCTTGCCTGGAGAATCCCATGGACAGAGGATCCTGGTGGGCTGCAGTCCATAGGATCGCAGAGTCGGATACTACTGAAGTGACTTAGCAGGCATGCGTTGGGTCTTAGCTGTGGCATGCGGGATCTTTAGCTGCATACAGACTACTTAGTTGCGGCATGTGGGACCAAGTTCCCTGTCCAGGGATAGAACCCAGGCCGCCTGCATTGGGAGTGCGGACTCTCAGCCACTGGACCACTGGGGAGGCCCTAAATGTTCCTTTTTTGCAGATGAGGTTCAGAAACATGAAATGATTTGCCAAAATTAGACAGCCAAAAAGTGACGGAATTGGGATGTGAACTGGTGTGATGTCATGGGCTCTGCTCCTTGTACCTCCAGTCCTTTTTGGCTAAGAGCTGATGCCGTAGGGCATCAACCTTCATTAGGACAAGTCCTCCAATTGGAAACATTAAAGGAAAACTAAGACAAGGCTGAAAAATGTTGACAAGCTATTGCTGGACCTATACCACTGAACCTTCCTAGGGTAGCTGTGCTTCAGCTGGGCAGGCTCCATCTCTCAGGGGCCTCCCTGGCTCCCCTGAGCATCAGAGGCCTTGAGCACTGTCAAGAGTCATGTCCTCAGCCCAGAGCTGAGACCTGCGAGGTTTCTGATGAAGAAAGAACAAAGTGCCTGGAAACTTGAGTCGCACTCTGTCACAGTGAAAAGGCCAGAACTGGCATTTTAAAAATTCATTGTCTTCTAATAATAAAACTGTGTTTACAGAGAGCTGGGCGTCTGAGAGCATCAAGCTTGTGCAAACATCACTTCTGGAATGTTCACAACACAGGCTCAGGGAAGTGAGAAGGTGACTCTGACTTGGGTCTCTGCAGTTAAAAGAAACGGGCCCAGAGGAAAAGTGTCCTGCTCCAGGCGGGCAGAAAGTGGCCAGAGGGAGGTGATGTGAGTTCCAAGAACAAATACTTGCGGAGCGCCCACGCGTGCCAAGTGCTGTCACAGACCCACAAGCAAGCCTGTCTTTGCCGTGCGGAGCATCTGCCTCCTGCGTCCTGTGCTCAATTCCTTATTCCTTGAATGCAAAATCCATGGAGGCAGAGGAAGCTGGTTCTTAGAGAGCCAGGGGGAGGATGTTCTCCTCGGTCGCTCATCCTCGTCTTGCACTCACCCTCTTTACATCAGGCTCTGAGCCTTGGCACAGTCAAGTCCTCTGCAACCAGCCCAGCTGGCAGGGGCCCTGCTTATCCTTCTGACCTTACCCCGCAGACCCCCTGCTCTGTAAAACAATGAGCAATCCTCTGGACAGAGGAGCCTGGCAGGCTACAGTCCATAGGGTCACAAAGAGTTGGTCAGGACTGAAGCAACTTGGCATGCATGCACACAGCCAGCCAGCTGGCAGGAGCCTTGGGAGTCACTGTTGTGTGGAACCGCTGAGCTTGGAGAAGGGCCTGGTCCCAGTACCTTCCTTTCTCCTTCAGATCTGGTCCCCGTGGGGGAGCTGGTTTGCCTGTCTACCCACAGCCTGGGGCGAGCTCCCTGGGCACACGCGCTCCACCTTTGCTGGAGGCGGGAGGTGGCAGGAGGCCAACTCTCCAGGGATGGGTTGGATAGTGGTGGGAAGTAGTAAAAGACTGCACACTTAAGCCAAAAATCCTCTAGTCCAGCTTTTCCCAGTAATAAAGCTGATATTTTCATCTTCTCCTGTCAGATTCTTGAACGTATCTCTCCATTGGTTCTGAGCTCAGAAGATGGAAACAAGTGTAATTTCTTTCTTTCCTAGAATCCTCCTGGGGTCTCTTTTCTCCCCTAGCACACTCACCATCTGGCACATAGGGGTGGTGATTTAGTTGCTAAGCCATGTCCAGTTTTTGCGACCACATGGACTGCAGCCTGCCAGGCTCCTCTGTCCATGCAGCTTCCCAGTCAAGAATACTGGAGTGAGTTGCCATTTCCTTGTCCAGGGATCTTCCTGACCAGGGATCGAACCAGGGTCTCCTGCACTGCAGGCAGATTCTTTGCCATCTGAGCCACCAGTGCCCAGCATATAGCTGCTGCTCTCTATTTGTTGAATAGTGAAGTCAAAGATGCTAAGATGGGAGGTCAATGCTTTTCCTTCCTTATTGTAGAAATAATCCAAAGCCATTGTCATGGGTCACTTAGTAATTGTGCTTTGGTTGGGAAGGGTCAGGTGAATCAACTCTAATTTGATTGGCTGAAGGTCTCCTATTTTTAAGGAAATTATGTCTGAAATGGAACTAGCTTCAGCCTGAAATGCCCAGGGCAAAACCCCTAGTAGTGTGTTAGTCGCTCAATTGTGTCTGACTCTTTGCAACCTCATGGACTGTAGCCCAGCAGGCTCTTCTGTCCATGGGATTCTCCAGGCAAGAATACTGGAGTGGGTTGCCAGGCCCTCCTCCAGGGGATCTTCCCAACCCAGAGACTGAACCCAGGTCTCCTGCACTGCAGGCAGGTTCTTTATTGCCTGAGATCTCTACTGAGAATAAAAGCAATGGGAATTTGATAAAGTTTAATTCTTTTGCAAAGGTCTGTCTAGTCAAAGCTGTGGTTTTTCCAGTAGTCATGTATGGATGTGAGAGTTGTACTATAAAGAAAGCTGAGTGCCGAAGCTTTGATGCTTTTGAACTGTGGTGTTGGAGAAGACTCTTGAGAGTCCCTTGGACTGCAAGGAGATCCAACCAATCCATCCTAAAAGGAAATCAGTCCTGAATATTCATTGCAAGGACTGATGCTGAAGCTGAAACTCCAATACTTTGGCCACCTGATATGAAGAACTGACTCATTAGAAAAGACTCTGATGCTGGGAAAGATTGAAGGCAGAAGGAGATGACAGAGGATGAAATGGTTGGATGGCATCACCGACTCAATGGACACGACTTTGAGCAAACTCTGGGAGTTGGTGATGGACAGGGAAGCCTGGTGTGCTGCAGTCCATGGGGCCACAAAGGGTCGGACACAACTAAGCAACTGAACAGACTGAATTCTTTTGCAGGGATGGAAGAACCTGTCCAGGTTTTTGTTTCAAGAGCGTTCAGCTGTCTAAACACTCAGCTCAGCCAAGCCTCACTCTGCATACAGACTACAGAGGGACTTCAGAGGCTCAAGCATCCTGCTCTCATCTTCCCATGAGCAGAGCTCCTCGTTTCCAACCCTGACTGGAAGGAGATGAACCCCACAGCAGAGGGCAGGTGAGGGTTGGAAGAATTCAGGCGTATATTAAAAAAAAAACAACACGATTTATTTGCCTTTGGCTGTGCTGGCTCTTTGTTGCTGTGTGTGGGTTCTCTCTAGTTGCATCGAGTGGGGGCTGCTCTCTAGCTGCGGTGTGCAGGCTTCTCATTGTGGCGGCTTCTCTTGTTGAGCAGAGGCCCTAGGGCGCCCGGGCTTCAGTGTTGTAGCATATGGGCTTGTAGTTGCGGCTCCCAGGCTCTAAAGCACAGGCTCAATAGTTGGGGTGCACGGACCTAGTTGCTCCACGGCACGTGGGATCTTCCCAGACCAGGGACTGACCTCTCCTCTCCTACAGTGCAAGGCAGATTCTTCACCACTGAACCACTAGGTAAGCCCTGAAGGGTACATTTTAAGGTGGCTGAGGTGGTCACTGAGGCTGTAGTCTTAATGCCAACCCCAGGGAGTGACAAGGTGAAAAAAAAATTTTTTTTAAGTGTAAAACTGAAAATAAAGAGGGGGACACAAGAGAGATATCAAGACATCTGTCTATGGGGTGGGAGGGGAGAATGTAGAACTTCCCCCAAGAAAGCAAGTAGAGAGGAACATGAAGTTAAAGATCGGTGGTCAGAATAAGCACCCCCTAATCTTTCCGTATTTCTGCTGTCTTGGTGCTGAAGCAGGATGGTGTGGTGTGGGGGTGATGGTGGGGGATGGGAAATGAAGTCCTAGCCATACGGGAGAGGAAACCCAGGAGGCACTGCAGATGTGCCCGGGTTGGGAACAGGAGGCAGCAGGACTGCTTGATTGAAAAAGAAAAACCCACAGGGGGCCTTCTGATTAAATGCAGGTCCCAAGGACCCACTGTATTGCACAGGGAAGGCTGCTCAATATTATCTACCAACCTAAATGGGAAAAGGCTTTGAAAAAGAATAGATGTGTATATATGTATAACTGAATCACTCTGCCGTCCAACCAGAAATTATCACAACATCATTGACCAGCTATACTCCAATATAAATTTTTTAAAAAATGCAGGTCCCATCAGGACCCCCCTCTTCTTTTCATTGCGACTCTGCGTGATGAGATGGGGTAACTTGCCAAATGAAGAGAAAATCACCTCTTATCTCAGAAGTTGCTGTGCCAATTAGATACACTAATATTATGTGCCACGGCCTATTTTATCACCTTGTGGTAGATCCAGAAATCCGATGCCTGGGAAGCTTCCCTCTAGTGCACCTCCTTGGGAATGAACTGTTAAGGTTGCTTCCTAGGACTCTGGGAGGCAAGGCCCTTCTGGGAGGGGCCGGAAATGAGGTCAAGCATGACTTGATAGGATGCTTAGGCGTGCTTAGCCAATCAGTTGTGTCCCACTCTTTGGGACCCCATGGACTGTAGCCCTCCAGGCTCCTCTGTCCATGGACTTTTTCCAGGCAAGAAATACTGGAGTGGGTAGCCAATTCCTACTCCAGGGGATCTTTCCAACCCTGCAGGATTGAACCTGTGTCTCTTGCGTCTCCTGCATTGGCAGATGGATTCTTTACCACTGAGAAGCCTGAGAATGCTGAAAACAGCTACCTATAACAGAACTGTCTGTCTGTTCTGGCATGAGTGAATCCTTATTCTCCTTTTGTCTGCAAGGAAATAGGCATGGAGAGGTTGGGTCATGCGCTTTACATCACAGCCTAGTATGTTTTATCAAGTCGGATTTGGGTGGCTTTTGCCCTGCCTTTCTCTCTCCTGTGCCCTGCTTCCTTCTCACCCCAACTCTATCCCCAGCCCAGACTGGAAGGAGAGCATTGAAAATATCTCTGTAAATCAGATATGTGATGGTACCTGCCCGTGGGGCTGTCACAAAGATTCAGTAAGGTGATTATGGGACACGCTTACGAACACGCCTGGTGTGTAGTAAGCATTCAGTAGATGCTGGCTCTTAGGATCAGTGCTGAGTCACCCAAAGGATTCCCGAAGGAAGAAAGAGAAAGAAGCCCCAGTGGCAGGGAGGGCAACAGGGCAGCCGTGACTAGTATTGTGCCCTCAAATCAGAACTTAGATTCTGCTCAGAGAGACCTCAGAGTGATTGCCTGAATCTGCTGAAAGAAATAACTAGTGCTTGTGGTCGGTCACCAGATTGAACAGCTAATCACAGCTCTCCATCTGTGATTATAAAGTACCGGAGACTTGAGAAGGGAGAGCTTGTTAGGTGAAAGTGAATAAGCATCAGCTGCTTCGAGAGGCAAAGCGCTCAGTGAACATCAGAATCGGCTGTGTCTTAGGCATTCATCGGGCAATGGCTTATGATTTCTTTTTCTTTTTAAATATCCCATGGCAGGCCTCAAATGCCTTAAAAATGAGGACTCAGAATAGAATATGAGTCTAAAATACAGGAGGCCCAAACGAGCTCTATTTGAGGTTCTAAATAAGGCATGGAGTTTATCGCTCAGTGCAGAGAGACCAGCTCCAGGCTTCCACCGCTAATTACAGTGCTGGCTTCATTTTCTTCTGCTTCTCCCTGGCGTGTGTTTAGTCTCTGTTTCCTAACAAGTCTGGGATCACTTGTGGTGGCTCCCTTCTCCCCATACCACTCCCCCACCTCTCCCTTCAGTGCTCCAGAGCCTGGACAGCTGGGTGGATTCGCTGTCACATCCTCTGATCATTGTGTTTCTCTTGCTGCTCAGACAGGGAGCAGCGTCCTTCCTACTTCGTGCTCCCATAGCCCCAGGGTCACCGTGGGGGGCAGGCATCCATCCTCCACGGATATATGACCTTGCCCACCTGAGCAGCAGCTTCCACTGCACACCGCCCCCCACCCCTACCCTGGACAGACACGAGTCCCTGCACCCCAGCCTCTGGGGACTAGACTCCACGGAAGGCGCCTGACCTAAGGGCCACAATCGTTTGGCTTACAGAGATGCACTAGGCCAGTCAAATGTCTTTTTTTGAAAAAAATTATGTATTTATTTATTTATTTTTGGCTGTGCCGGGTCTTTGTTGCTGCTCGTGGACTTTCTCTGGTTGCGGCGAGTCGGGGCTACTCTCTAGCTGGGGGGCACGGGGCTTCTCATTGCGGTGGCTTCTCTTGTTTCAGAGCTCAGCCTCTAGGGCACGATGGCTTTGGTAGCTGCAGCACATGGGCGTCATTGCCTCACGGCATGAGGACTCTTCCTGGACCAGGGATCGAACCCATGTCCCCTGCAGGCAGATTCTCAACCGCTGGGCTGCCAGGGAAGTCCCAAATTTCTTTACTCAGAAATCCAAACTAAAATGGAGACAACGTATTTACTGGCTGATTGCAAGAGCTTCAAATCAAAGGCTGTACAGTGGAATCGGGCATGGGGAGGCCTCACCTAGATGGATGGCCTGCTCATGGCCCAGCACAATCAGAGATGAGGGGTGTGGCCATGTCTGACCAAGGTGGGGCACCAGAATGAAGGTTCCCAGATCCAAACTCCAGGTGTGTCCACAAGGGGCTTGGCCTGATTACAACTCCATCTGGGTCCTCAAGATGAGCCCCATTTTCATATCTAAGTTGGGCTTCCCTGGTGACTCAGATGGTAAAGAATCTGCCTGCAATGTGGGTGACCTGGGTTTGATCCCTGGGTTGGGAAGATCCCCTGGAGAAGGAACTGGCAACCTATTCCAGTATTCTTGCCTGGAGAATCCCATGGACAGAGAAGCCTGGAGAACTTGAGTCCATGGGGTCATAAAGAGTTGGACACAACTGACACACACACACACACACACACACACACACACACACACACACACACACACACACAGGATCCTCTTTACTGCAACCAGATGAACCAATCCTGGTAGTCAGTAACTCAGTCCATTTCCACAATATGCCATAGGAGTGAAGATCTCTGACATCAGAACAAGTTAGCCTGGCCCATGGCCCTGGGCTGGTGCGGGTCTGAAGCAATGGTAACCTGAGGCTGATCTGTGTGGTTGCCAGGACTGCGTTGGGTGGGTGTTTGAGCAGCTGTGATTCTGGGAGCAGCCTCTAAATCAAGCATTTAAGGCCCATTTACGGGTAAGGGGTGGATGCATCTTAATTCTGAACTTGCTTACTGGGGCCAGTACCTACACAGCCATTCAGCAAGTATTTATTGGGTCCCTCTGATGTTCAGCCCTGAATATTCATTGGAAGGATTGATGCTGAAGCTGAAGTTCCAATCCTTTGCCACCTGATGCGAAGAGCTGACTCATTGGAAAAAAAAAATCCCGATGCTGGGAAAGATTGAGGGCAGAAGGAGAAGAAGGCGACAGAGGGTGAGATGGTTGGATGGCATCAGTGATACAATAGACACGGGTTTGAGCAAACTCTGGGAGATGATGCGGACAGGGAAGCCCGTGTGCTGCAGTCCACGGGGTCACAAAGAGTGAGACGTGACTTAGTGACTGGACAGCAACAACTGATGTCAGTTTATGGCACTAGGTGCTAAGCAGGAGTCAAAGGAGAAACGTTCAGGTATCTGTTGCTCTGGACTCAACAATTAAAATAAAAGATGCATGCACAAATCAAGAAAAAAGCGACAACTGTCATGAAGATGTACAAATAAGATGCCATGGGCTTTCAGAACAGGCACTAGCACTTCCTTCCAGAAGGATTATGGGAAAGGCTGAGGCTGAGATGACGCTGTGTCTGGACCTGGACCCTCAGGGAAGATCTGGAGGCTGGTGGGTGGGAAAGACCAATAGAAAGCAGTGCGTGCGGAGCTGCAGAGTGAGGAAAGACTGGAGGTCACGTTGGGTTGAGAGCAGTTCATAGGTGATGGAAAACATCACGCTGTGCAGCGGGCTTTGTTTTGAAGCCGATGTGATGTCACTGGAGGGTTGTGAACAGAACAATGGTGGGCAGAGAGAGCCTTTGGAAAGATTATCGCCCGTCGTGTTAATAGGAAGGAGGGAAGCCTAGTGATGCTTAAGGAGCTGTCCATATCGGATCAAGTTGAGGGGCAGAGCGGTGCTCCCACCCAAGGCATCTTTACTTCTGCTTCCTCCTCGGTAGCCTGACCAGTAGCACTTTCCCCTCATGACAAATTCCTCTTCTCTTCCTGATGGACCCCACCTGCTCCCCACCCCCAACTATAAAACGTTGCCAAATGGATTCAATTCAAATTCTATGAAATAAAAACATAAAGTAAAGCAACACAAATGGGACTGCTTTAAGTAACGTCCTCTGGCATCTCGTAAAAGCCTCTTAAATTGATTACACGAGAGCGCAGGGTGCAGACGCCAGAAAAAAAGGAGGGTTTTATGGGAACTTTGGCAGCGCCCCAAAGGAAAGTCGTGTGGTGATTGCCACGGACATAACTCTTCCCCAGATCACGTCTGTGCTTCAAAAGCTGCACCCTGTACAATGACTTTCTCTTCCCTACACAGCTCATGTATATAAAAACAAAAACCTGCTGTCATTAGCCATTCGTCAGCTCTGATCATTTGGACTGTTAAAATTCTGAGGTCCGTTTTACAATAATTCAGACAACTAGGAGTGTAAAAGAGTTATCCTGGAAGCTGGGGAAGATCTGCTTTTTTTTACCCCCTAAGGGGTTGGTTTTGCACGATGCTTAGCCCCGGTCCTGGTATTCAGTGCAGAGGAATATGATGCACTAATTCAGCTGCTGGAAAACCCCTGCGAAGCTGGGAGAGGTTTCTTTCCCCCTCGTCTCTGGAGTCTTCTCTTGCCTGTCCAGTCTTCTGTCCAGATCTCTGCTGCTCGAGCGAGCAAGGCAGCCTAGGCGTGGCTCTGGGCGGGGGCGGGGCTGACCAATGATACCAGGAGACTGATCCCGCCTTCTGCAGAATGGTACCAGTACCGTCTGATTGTCGAAACACTGGTGCGAGGACAAAAGTGGAAGGTTGGTTGTTTGCTTGTTTTTCCTGTTTCTTTATTTGGCGGCATCGCGTCTTAGTTGCAGCACACAGGGTCTTTGCAGTGGCTCCAGGGCTTCTCTCTCGTTTTGGTGTGCCGGCTCAGCTGCTCTGCAGCATGTGGGGTCTAGTTCCCTGACCAGGGATCAAACTCATGTCCCCTGCATCGGAAGGCAGATTCGTAACCACTGGGCCACCAAGGAAGTCCCAGAGTGGAAACTCTTTTAAAGCCATGTGTCAGGCTGCCAGAGGAGTGACGTGCAGCAAGCCAAATTCAAGAGACTGACTGATGTGTTCTCTGTGTATGGTCAGATGGGTGCTTCTAAGGTGCTTATTATAACTCCCATGGTTTGGCTGCACCCATCGTTTGCCTTTCTAAGTCTTTAGGGCTAAACCAGGAGGCTGCTGCTGCAGCTGCTGCTTTTTAAAAAAAAAAAAAAACAAAAACAAAACCAACCTGTATTAATTTGCAGTTATTTTCCCCCAGAGGGTGAGATGCTTGCAATAAGCCTGAAACTCCCTTGCTTTTCCCTTTCTCTTTCTCCCTCCTCCTCTCTCCCTTCCCTCTCTCTGTTTTCCTCTGCCGTCTTTCCTCGTCTTTCTTTCTTTCCTGCCTTCCCCTTTTCCTTCTTTCCCTCTTCCTTCCTTTTTTCTTTTCCTTCCTTCCTTCCTCTCTTCCTCCCTCCCTCGCTCTCTTTCCTTCTCTTCCTCCCTCCCAGTCTCTCTCTCTCCTTCAGTATCAACTGAGAGTCTCCTAAGTGCCATTCTGCTATAGGCAGGGAGAGGGTGGAATGACTGGTAAAAAAAAAAAAACAAAAAAAAACAATGAGCAAAGCCCAGTCGAGGCTGCCCAGAGCTCAGAGTGCAGTGTGATAATTCTCAGCAATGTCTCATCATCTGGTGCACATCAGAATCACCTGGACCACTTTTTAAAAATTCGTGAATCCCACCCCAGGAATCTTCAAAAGTGCAGCCTAAAAAGAATTATTATAAAAAAAAAAAATCTCAGGCAACTTCCTTATCTTGTCATCAAGGAGACAACCACTGGCCCATTGGAGAAAAAAATAGCTACAATACTGTGTGATGTATAAACACAAAGCTATGCTAGCAAGAAGAGAACTACTGATTCAGTTGTTGGAAGGGGGTTGGTGGCCAGGGAAAACTTCACAGAAGCAATGCTTGAACTGGGTCTTGAAGGATGAATAGGAGTTTGCAGGGGGGCGGTTACTGGGGCTTCCCTGGTGAAAGTGAAAGTGTTAGTTGCTCAGTAGTATCTGACTCTTCGAGACCACATGGACTATAGCCTCTGTCCATGGAATTCTCTAGCAAGAATACTGCGAAGTGAGAGTGAAGTTGTTCAGTCATGTCTGACTCTTTGTGACCCTGTGGACTGTAGCCTGCCAGGCTCCTCCATCCGTGGGATTCTCCAGACAAGAATGCTGGAGCGGGTTGCCATTCCCATCTCCAGGGGATCTTCCCGACCCAGGGATCGAACTCAGGTTTTCCACATTACAGGCAGATTCTTTATTGTCTGAGCCACCAGGGAAGCCCAAGAAAACTGGAGTGGGTAGCTTATCCCTTCTCTAGGGGATCTTCCTGACCCAGGGATCAGACCTGGGTCTCCTGCATTACACGTGAATTCTTTACCATCTGGTCTGCCAGGGAAGCCCACGAGTTTGCTAGGGGTTTACTGGGGCTTCCACGGTAGCTCAACAGTAAAGAATCTGCCTGCCAAGGCAGGAGACGCAGGTTTGATCCCTGGGTCGGGAAGATCCCCTGGAGAAGGAAATGGCAACCCACTCCAGTATTCTTGCCTGGGAAATCCCATGGACAGAGGAGCCTGGTGGGCTACAGTCCACGGGGTCTCAAAGAGTCAGACATGTCTTAGTGACTAAACAGCAATAAGAGCAGGGGGTTACCAGGGCAGGTAAATGGAGAGTCCCTTTAGACATATACGTATACGTGAAAGGAAACCAACTCATTGCAAGGGCTCCTTGCTGTTCTGCAGGGCTGGAATGGACTGGACTAATAGGAAGTGCTTTAGGCAGGGCCCGAGGGATGGCTGGGGCCAAAGGACCCTGGCTTTGGAGATCTTGCCCACTTATTTGTGTATTTTCCCTGAAAGCCATAGGAAAACTTTGAAGAGTTTCAAAGAGCTCATGACAGAGTCACAGTCACATTTGAGAAGAATAAACCAGGGGCTACGTTGTGAGGCTGAAGTGGGCAAGATCAGTTAGGAAGTTCTTATATTAATTCAAAAGACAGACCCAGCATCTCTTGGGTCCCAGTTCTGTGCGGACAAGAGACATTTGTCAAACACCCAGGCAGGACGTGTCAGATCCTTTACAGGTGTGTCCAGGTTCTTCCTTTCCATTTGTTCCCATGGAAACCTAGTGCTTTTTTTTTTTTTCTATCGCTCTATTGTGCCATCAACCACACACACCTGGTGTGAGAGAGTTTTATAAGCCTCAGCCAACACACTCCCAGCTTCTCAAGGCCCCGGGTTCAAGGTGGGAGGAGGTGAGGACGCAGAGCCCGCCAGGTCAGCGTTTACCATGGGTTTGTTGGCTCCCTCCGGCAGGTAACAGTGATAGAATCATTTCTATCATAGAGCCTTCATTTCGTGCAAAGAAGGTTTTCAAGGCTGCACAAACTTACACTTTATGGTGAAATCAAAAACAACTTGTTAAATTTACTGTCTTCACTTTGACTTTTCACTTTCATGCATTGGAGAAGGAAATGGCAACCCACTCCAGTGTTCTTGCCTGGAGAATCCCAGGGATGGGGAAGCCTGGTGGGCTGCCGTCTATGGGGTTGCGCAGAGTTGGACATGACTGAAGCGACTTAGCAGCAGTGACCATATCCCCTACTTCATGTTCTTTACCCCGAACATACAGAACTGATAAAATAGGAGTGAATGAAACACTCAGAAGAATTCCCGTCGAGTAGCAGACAAATGCTCCTAAGTCGCTACTAAATGGCTCAAAGATAACTTTTTAATCAAATGCTTGCTTGGCTCTTAGAAATTTGACTCTGTTCCAAAAAGCTTTGTGACCTAAAAGTAAGCAAATATAGGAAGATTGGGTTCAAAACTTCCAATGACTGAGGTCAAAACAGTCTCTAAGAAAGATTCTAAATGGAAAAGCCGATGTAAAAGCCAAATACTAAGTGAAACAACTAAAAATTATGGGTCAGACCCTGTGATTGTGTGTTTCAAATGAATTCTCTAGAGTGTATCAAGGGATATAGTAGTGTTTATAATATATGCTGGGTTTACAAATTATATCTCCATAATTTTATACTATTTTGTGTTGATTATAAAAAAAAACTTGGTGTGAGAAAGGGATTTGCAAGCTCAAGCCTTACACTCGCTGCTTTTCAAACCCCCACTCCCCTACCTTTGAGAATATATACAAGCAGCAAAAATGGACTGAAAAATGCCGTACAGGCTTACTTTAGGTGCATGAGCCTAAATCGTGATTTTTTATGCATAAACAATGATGAAATCATCAGAGGGGTCAGAACAAGCCAGAAGGCCCTAGAGAAGCTATTAATAATTGAGCGTTTCCAGGGCATGTGGAAATTTGAATGCCGTTTACCAAAGATATGTGTAGAAATGGTTTTCATGATGATTAAGACCTGTAACTGTAAAAGTGTGAAATTTATAGCATCGTAAAAAGGTTCGTATAAAATGGAAATATCCCAGCTGGGTGGGTTGGCCATGGAGGTCTCAGCTGGGTTCCTGCCTGAGCTCATTACCATTCAGTATGGGCATTGGTGTTGTTTTTAAAAGGCAGCATGTTATTCTTAAGTAGTTTCTCTGATTATCTTCTGAGCATCGTGATGGCCTCTGCAAATAGTGAACAGCTGTGCAAGGCAAATGCATATGCCAAAAGTGTATTAATTGAGGGTAAATTAGGCATTTTTCCTGCATCCTTACGACTATGAAATAGCTCATTCAAGTTTCCGCAAATTAATGATATGTTGTCTGTATGCAAGAGAAGCCAGAGCTGCTGGCATCACATGTTTGTGGATGTACAAGGTTGGAGGAGGCATAGACAAGTACGAGATGAGGGAAGGCGGAAATGGAGAAGTTACAGGGTGGGGTGAGGTTTGCTTTCAGAAGAGAAGAGAAGGGAAAAGAGATGACCTTGTAGGCATTGATTCCCAAAAGCATGACAAGATACTGAGCAGTGTCACCAGCGTCTCCTGAGCAAATGTAATTATCCCCAAGAACGCCTTTCACTGGCCCCATCCTTAGCCAAGCTAACAGGCTGATTGTCACAGTCCCCGCTCTGGGAGTTATCCCTGCCGTTAGCTTCTGTAGAGGGGGTCGGTCTTGGCAGCCTTGGGTGTATCCTGTGATTGTGATTGACCGTTCACACCTCGAGCCATGGCTGGATGGTCCAGGGTCCAATTCAGTGGCTGCAGAGTTTCAGTTCAGTTCAGTTTCAGATCAGTTTCTCTTCCGGGAATTTGAACTCAGACACTGATGCTCTGTTGGATATGGATGCTACACCTATATCATCATGTAAGTGGGGGCATTTGGAAATGCCTGGATGTATTTCAAGTTGTAATAACAAATAGGTAAGGAGATGTCACTGGCATTTACCGGGCAGGAGACACTAAATATCCATCACCTCTGCATAGGACAAAGGACTCAGTAAAGAGTTGTCCCATCCCAACAGTCCTTCAGGAAAAGGCTGGGTGGAGGACGTAGGCTACTTAAAGGGACAGGCAAGGAAAAAACATTTCAGGTTAAAGGAATATTAATTGGCCCAAGCTTTAGGAAACACTGGCATATGCCAAAATATCAGCATCAAGTCCCCGCCTCTCTCCCTTAGTCCCATAAATTACTTCAGTTCAGTCGCTCCCTCGTGTCTGTCTGTGACCCCATTGACTGCAGCACGCCAGGCTTCCCTGTGCATCACCAACTCCTGAAGCTTTCTCAAACTCGAGTTGGTGATGCCATCCAACCGTCTCATCCTCTGTCATCCCCTTCTCCTCCTGCCTTCCATCTTTCACAGCTTCAGGGTCTTTTCAAATGAGTCATTTCTTCACATCAGGTGGCCAAAGTATTGGAGCTTCACATCAGTTCTTCCAATGAATAGTCAGGACTGATTTCCTTTAGGATTGACTGGTTTGATCTCCTTTCAGTCCAAGGGAGTCTTCCGTCTTCCCCAACACCACAGCTCAAAACCATCAATTCTTCAGCGCTCAGCTTGAAAAACCATGTCTTTGACTAGATGGACCTTTGTTGGCAAAATAATGTCTCTGCTTTGTAATATGCTCTCTAGGTTAGTCATACCTTTTCTTCTAAGGAGTAAGTGTCTTTGAATTTCATGGCTGCAGTCACCATCTGCAGTGATTTTGGAGCCCCAAAAAATAAAGTCTGACACTGTTTCTATTGTTTCCCCATCTATCTGCCATGAAGTGATGGGACCAGATGCCATGATCTTAGTTTTCTGAATGTTGAGCTTTAAGCCAACTTTTTCACTCTCCTCTTTCACTTTTGTCAAGAGTCTCTTTGGTTCCTCTTCACTTTCTGCCATAAGGGTGGTGTCATCTGCATATCTGAGGTTATTGATATTTCACCCGGCAATCTTGAATCCAGTTTGTTCTTCATCCCTTCTGGCAGTTCACATGATGTACTTGCATAGAAGTTAAATAAGCTGGGTGACAGTATACAGCCTTGACGTATTCCTTTCCCAATTTTGGAAATAAATTATTTAGCTTTCCCAAACTGCTGTAAACCAGAAATATCCCAGGGCATGCTCTTCTGCTGCTTTCATACCTGAGCTAGAGCAGGCCCCAGGTAGTTGTTGTTCTCTTGCTAAGTTATGTTCACTCTTTGCGGCCCCATGGACTACAGCATACCAGGCTGCCCTGCCCTTCACCACCTCCCAGAGTTTCCCCAAATTCATGTTCATTGACCTGCCTGCAACTCCTGTACTAGTTTCCACAAGCTGTTCCTATAAGCTTCCAATAAGGCACTTTTAAACCTGACCTCATTTGTACTGGATTCTGTTTCTTGCATCTCGAGTCCAGACTAAGACAAAAATGTATGACATGATCCCTTCCCGGGAACTGGCTTGTAGCTGTAACAGAGTGGGCCCCATAAGTGAGGTCACAGTTGTATACCTCTCATATCTGCAGAATTATTAATAGTGCTTCCTTCCCCATCTCAAAAGTGTCCCAGTTTAAATGACACAACCATGCTACCCACATGGTGTGCGGATTGCAGGCTGCTCTTCACTGACCCAGAATCAGCAGACAGGCTTTAAGCCCTGCACTAGGAAGGGTCTCTGGGCCCTGGAAGCAGCCAGCTATTCTTCATCTGATAATTAAGAAACATTTGTTTTCAACTTAGCCTCAGGCTAAGCTGAGAGCTGGAGGAAACTTAAAAGCACACCTGAGCTCTGGAAGCTCAAATCCACGGTGCTGGGGGTACCAGTGAGCCACACAGGCAAAGGTCTCTCCCCTTGTGGACTTAAATTCTAGCAGGAAGAGACAGAATGATCTATATACACAATAAATATGTATGTGTCCGACTCCTTGCAACCCATGGACCGTAGCCCACCAGGCCCCTCTGTCCATGGAATTTTCCAGGCAAGAATACTGGGGTGGGTTGCCACTTCCTATGCCAGGAGACCTTTCTGACTCAGGGATTGAACCTGCATCCCTTGGGTCTCCAGGCAGATTCTTTACCACCAGCACCACCTGAGGTGATAAATACCGTGGGGGGAAAAAGTTGGGTAAGAAGACTATGAGCATCTTAAGGTGGGGGCTCAAGCTGTAGGAATAAATAAGGCAGTCGGGTTAGGCCTCCCCTCACCAGCTTTACTGAGATACAACTGACATGTAGTATTGGGAAAGTCTGTGGTGCGCAATGATTTGATATACGTATAGGGAAGACCTGATTGAAAAGGCTTTATGTCATTAAGAAACGGTCTCGCTGGACTGTCCTGTATGGCCCACAGGATGTTGGTTCCACGGTTCTTCTCAAACTTTAATGGCCATTCCAATTCCCTGGGGATCTTGTTAAGCTGGAGATTCTGATTCGATAGGCCTGGGATGGAGTCTAAGATCCTGCCTTTTTAACAAGCTCCCAGGTGAAGCTGCCGCTGTTCTGTGTCTCTGTTGGATTAACGCCTGTTAAATAGAGCCCTGGAGTGTGCAATGGTGAGGCTCAACAAACGACTGCAAGTGAAGTTGAAATAGAGGTTTATTACCCACAGGAGGTGGTACCTGGCATGCCTTGGAGGGCCAGGAGGAGGGAAGTTAAGGCAGGGTGCAGGCTGAGAGGCAAGAACCTGGGCCACGGGTCTTCCAGGGTTGGTGGGTGCCATGCTTTGGGGTTTCATGGCTAAGACTGGTGAGTTGGTGAGTTCAGGCCAAAAGAGCAGGGTTTTCGTAGGCTCCTTGGGGGGTCTTATCTACGGGGCACACAAAAAGGAATGCCATGGGAATCGGGGACACTTCACCACAACTGTCACTGGGGAAGTCACAGGGAATTTATATTCACCTGTGATTCTGTGGGCTGTAGTCCAGGGTGTACATTTGCATGAGGGGCTAATGCCAATTTAAGGCCCCCTCAGGACTTGACCACACAAGACTGATGCCATGGCCGCAATATCACAGAGCAGTTTCGCTGAACTCTTCATGTGCTGGATCTTAGATGCCTCTTGGAACAGCAAAGACCTATGGAACACACATTTCCGTGCCACTTCCCAAGCACCCAGCCCCCTGCTTTGTTTGAACAGGTGCTCCATAAATATGAAGGGAAGAAATGAACTGAGAAAAAGGGAAGTGAGATAGAAGAGGTCATTGTATTAATGAACAACTAAGCTATGATGACTGACTGACTTAACGAGTTCTTTTTTCAGAAGCAGCGTTTCATCACAACTGTGTTCAGTTGCACTTCACTATAGCAATATTTGGGAGAAGGCAATGGCACCCCACTCCAGTACTCTTGCCTGGCAAATCCCATGGATGGAGGAGCTTGGCAGGCTGCAGTCCATGGGGTTGCGAAGAGTCGGACATGACTGAGCGACTTCCTTTTCACTTTTCACTTTCATGCATTGGAGAAGGAAGTGGCAACCCACTCCAGTGTTCTTGCCTGGAGAATCCCAGGGATGGGGGAGCCTGGTGGGCTGCCGTCTATGGGGTTGCACAGAGTCGGACATGACTGAAGCAACTTAGCAGTAGCATAGCAATATTTAATGCATACAGAATTAATCCAGTTTTAAATGGGAATGCCATCAGTGCTCCTGAAAGATTTCTTTCCTTGGGATTTTTCAATGAATTCATCATGAATTTAAATTTGTTCTGTCTACAGCCCCAGGGCTGCCCTGTGCTTAGAAAATGACTGATCTAGTACAATTTGATGGGTGCCGGAATGGGCCATCTGCTCAAAAGGACTTCCTGCCCTGACTTGAGAAAATTCACCGTAGTAACTTCACTTAATAAATCAACAAATAATTTGATTATCAAATCAATTTGTAACTACGAAATAGTTGTAACTTGCCAGGATTGTATGTTGTACAAGGATGAATTAAGACATAGTCCTGGTCTGTTAGGGACCTCTCAGCCTGATATAAAGATAAGAAATCAACATTGACAGATGTGTAGATAGCATAAAGTTACTTCTTAGAAACTCTAAACTTCTGTGCCAAGGAGTGACTGCCTAGTTCCCTGAGGTGTGCGATCACTAGGAATTTAACTGGAGGAGATAAGAGTATGAAAATAGAGATTATGATTATAGGGACTTTGGAGTTAGACAGTGGTGGGTGCTAACTGTGGAGGGTGCCTTTGAGTAAATGCTTTCCCTCTCTAAGCCTGTTTCTTCACCTGCAAAAGAGTAATAACCTCTACCTCTGTGTTGATCTGAGACATTGAAATAGTGTATTCAAAGCACTTGGGATAACTATACTTGGTACGGTTCCTGGAGCAGGCATAACACAGGTGTTAGTTCCCTGGTCATCTAACTTGAGTAGAACAAGCTGGGAGCATCACTTTTTGTTCAGCTCTTCCTTCATCACTTCCTAGCACTCACTATGCGCCAGAGACCAGGTTAAGACAATGGAATAACATGATTGTGGGTTAAAACAGAACCGTGTTCCTGCCTCCAGACTGCACAGTACAGCCTCCTCGGCATCAGGGAGGGAGAGGGTCAGAGCGGAGTCTGGAGGCTGACTGTCATGTGCACGCATGTCTTGACTCTTTGTGACCCCATAGACTGCAGCCCACCAGGCTCCTCTGTCCATGGAATTTTTCAGGCAGGAATACCGGAGTGGATTGCCATGATTAACCTTGGCCAAGAGAAGGCAGGAAAGGGGAACAGCATATCCAAATGCCCCTGGGTCAGAGAGAACAAGGCACTGAGGGAACAGGCTGGAGGTGGGGAGACCAGCTGGTCTGTATTGCCGTCATCCTCAGAGGTTACAAGGAGCTGGGAGTGGGGATATTACCGAGGTGGGCACCGGAAACCACCTAGAAGAGGTGAAAAGGTGCTGGAGGAGGAAGCTGTCAGAGGTGACTCGGCTCCAGCACTGTCTGGACATCAGTGCCTTTAACAGGAACAGTGATCTGTGAGGGGAGCTGGCTCCAGCAGGCAGATCGAAGGTGTCAGGTTTAGACCCGCGGAGTTCCCAGGGGCTCCCAGAAGGCTGTGTTCTATATTCTCCCAGACTCGCCCCAGGAGCCACCTGCCCAGGGCAGTGTGCCAACCAGTAACAGACTTTGTCCATATATCTTGCTTTTGCAAGAGTCTCTGGAAGGTAGAAAAATGAGAGCACAGAGCTGTGGAACCTATTTTATTAGGAAGCTGGGAAGGATTCTGGTCCCAGGCGTGGCTGTGCAAAGTGACGTACCTACCCCGCTTTAAAGCCCAAGCGCCCCCACCCCCCGGGTCCTCTGCTATGCACCAGAGCAGAACAAGGTCATCATCAAGGTCATTTACAAGGCCACTCCAGGTTCTTCCTCGCTGCCTCCTCTCTGTCTTGGATCATCGCAGGGAAGAAGGGGCCCTCTTCCCTCTAAGACCCCCTCATCCCGTGACCTGCCCCTGTGGCTCCGGTCATTCTTGTCAGTTACTCTCCCCTCTGGTTCTTCAGTTTCACCCTCCCTATTGTAGTCTCCTCTGTCCGAAGGGATGGTTTATTGTATCAGCTTAAAAAAAATAACCCCAAACCAAGCCTTCCCAACCATTGCTATCCCTTGAATTAGTTTTCTTTCTTTCCCCATCCCTTCAATTAAAAAAAAAAAAAAGTAAGCATGTTGTTCATTGTACACACTTATCTTACAACTGGAAGTTTGAAACTTTTGACCGCTTCAGTCATTTCAACCACCCACTCCAACCCTCTGTGTCTGCCAGCTACCAGTCTGTTCTCTATGTGTGAGTCAGGTTTGTTTAAGATTCCGCATATTAGTGACAGCATACACTTTGTCGTTTGCTCTCTGATTTATTTCATTCAGCTTAATTCCCGTAATGCGCATCCACGTTGCCGTGGGTGGCAGGACTCCTTCATTTCTATGACTGAGCAATCCCTGTGTACGCATGCCAGGTCTTCTTGGTCCATTCACTGTCAGCGGACACTCGGGTTGTTTCCATGTCTCAACTATTGTGAATACTGTTGCAATGAGCATGGGGGGTGCAAATATCTTGTTGTGACAGTGATGTCGTTTCCTTTGGATAAATTCTCAGACGTGGAATTATGTTTAACTTTTTAAAGAACCCCCATACTGGTTTCAATAGTGGCCACACCGATTTACATTCCCACTAACAAGGCGCAAGTGTTCTTGTTTCTGTACATCCTCACAAGCATAATTTTTTTGATAATGGCCTTTCTAACAGGTGTGAAGTGATAAGCTCGTGGATTTGACTTGCATTTGCCTGATGACTAATTATGTCGAGCATCTTTTCATGTGTGTGTTGGCCATCTGTGTGTCATCTTTGGAAAAATGTGCAGAGCCTTTGCCCATTTTTTAATGGTATTGTTTGGCTTTTTGCTATTGAGTTGTATGAGTTCTTTTTATTTTTTGCATGTTAACCCCTTATCAGATATGCAAATACTTTTCCCACTCAGTAGACTTGTTTTTCATGTTGTTGATGATTTTCTTAGCTGTGCAGAAACCTTTTAGTTTGACACAGTCCCCCACTTGTTTGTTTTCTGCCCTTTTTTTCTTTTTTTTCCTTTTGTTGTCAAATCAAAAAAAATCATCACCGACCTATGTCAAGAAGCTGACTGTCCATGTTTTGCTCTAGGAGTTTTATAGATTCAGGTTTTACAGTCAAGTCTTTATTCCATTTTGAGTTGATTTTTGTTTATGGTGTGAGATTGTTGTCTGGTTTTATTCTTTTGCATGTGGCTGTACATTTTTCCCCACACCATCCACTTAAGAAACTGTTCTTTCCCTATTGTCTTGGCTCCTTTATCATAAATTAGCCATATATGTATAGGTATATTTCTGAGGTCTCTTTTCTGTTTCATTGTGAAGTGAAGCGAAAGTCACTCAGTCGTGTCTGACCCTTTGCAACCCCATAGACTGTATAGTCCATGAAATTCTCTAGGCCAGAATACTGTATTGGGTAGCCTTTCCCTTCTCCAGAGGATTTTCCCGACCCAGGAGTCGAACCGGGATCTCCTGCATTGCAGGTGGATTCTTCACCAACCAAGCTATCAGGGACTGCATGTCTATTTTAGGCCAATTCCATGCTGTTTTGATTGTTAGCACTTTATAACATAGTTTGAAATCAGGGAGTATGAATGCTTCCCAATTTGAGCAAAAAGCTTTGTTCTTTTTCCTTCAAGATTGCTTTAGGTATTCTGAGTCACCTGTGGTTCCATGTAGGATTGGGAGTGTTGGTTTCTCTTTTTAAAAATGCCTTTGGAATTATGATGGGGATTGAACTGAACCTGCAGATTGCTTTGTAGTATGGATATTTTTGCAATATTCTTCCCACTAATTGGTATCTTCGATTCCTTTCATTGATGTCTTACAGTTTTTAGTGTACAGATCTTTCACCTAATTGGCTAAACTTATTCCTACAATTGAATTCTTACAATTCCCACAATTGAAGCAATTGTAAATGGGCTTGTCACTAATGTATAGAAACACAACTAATTTTTGTCTATTGATTTTATATCCTGCACCTTTATTGAGTGTATTGATCGGTCCGAACAATCTCTGAGAGAAGTCGTTAGGGTCTTCTATGTATAATGTCACATTATCTGCAAATAGAGACAGTTCTACTTCTCTTGTTCTGATCTGGATGCTTTTATTTCTTTTTCTTGCCTAATTGCACTGGCTGGACTTCCAGGACTGTGGTGAGTGCAAGCAGCATGAGTGGGCTTCCTTGTCTTGTTCCTTATCTTAGAAGAAAAGCTCCTAGTGTTTCACCTTTGAGGTTGATGTTAGCTATTGGCTCATTTGCCAAAAGTGTAAGAACCACTAAGCTAGTTTCCAGATTTATTTCAGAGGAAATTTTTCCATATGTAACTGTAGATATGTGGTGTTCCTTGAAAGGAAGTGAACTCAGGAGACTTCTGTGTTGACATCTTGAGTCAAAAGCCTCTTTCCTCTTCTGAACTTCTAAGATACTCTTCATTCTATCCTTCCACTTCCTCACCACAGTCTCATTCTATTTTTATAGCAACCTTTGGTATCCCTGAGTGTTACGCATGACTCATAATTAATACAGAAATCTGGAAAAGACAGAAAATATAGACAAAGCAGATAATCACTTCTAAGCTCACAATGTAGATATAACCACAGACTACTAGTGTTCTAGTGGGCCTCCTCTTCAGTCTTTCTTTATCTGTGAGACTAGGTGCCTAAATGGTAAGTAAGTAAATAGATCAATAGATACCTGTTTGTATTTTACAAAGTTTAAATCATACTAAATATCTTATATTCTGAATTTTGAATTAAACATGACATTGTAATCCTAGGTGATTACATATTGTCATCATAACAGTGGTAATGACTAATAGTTTGTCTTTGAGATCCCATTTTGACATTGAAGTGGTTTCCATTTTCTCACGATTGTAAGTATTGTTGTGATAGACATTCTTATGCCTGCATCTTTGTCTGTAGCCATGCTTAGAAATGAAATCCTGAGCCAAAGGGTATGAATATTTTTAAAGTTCTCAAGACATGGTTACACAAATTTATACTTGATGAGCTGTGTTTGAAAGTGCATGTTACCAGCTCTGGGTACCATCCTTCATTCACTTCCTAATGCCTTTTAATCCAGCCTTTTCTTACAACTATGTCAAATTTGCTCTTCAAGTTCTCTGAGTTTCTAATTCTTGAATCCAGAATTCCCCTTTTGATGCCTTTCTCTGTCCTCTCCCTCTCCATCTCTTTCTCCTTCCTTCTCTGTCTCCCTCCCTGCCCTCTCCCTTTCCCTCTCTCTCTCCCTCCCTCCATCCCTCTCTTTCTCCTTCCTTCTCTGTCTCCCTCCTTGCCCTCTCCCTTTCCCTCTCTCTCTCCCTCCCTCCATCCCTCTCTTTCTCCTGCTGTGTGTGGGTGTGACTGCTATGTTTGATTGCCTCATCTCCCCTCAAAACCCTCTTCTTCCTCAGCATCTTTCACTCTCTACTGCTCCAGTTCCCCATGACCCCTCTGGGACTTTACTGAATACAGGAAAGGTTTATGAGGAAGCAGAAGAGGCAGATACTGTCCTCAGAGAAGTCAGGCCCATCTTAAATAAACATATTGTTTAGTTGCTCAGTCATGTCTGACTCTTTGTGACTCCATGGACTGTAGCCCGCCAAGATCCTCTGTGCATGGGATTCCCCAAGCAAGAATACTGGAGTGGGTTGCCAGTTCCTTCTCCAGGGGATCTTCCCGACCGAGGGATCGAACCTGCATCTCCTGTTTGGCAGGCAGATTCTTTACCACTGAGCCACCTGGGAAGCCCTAAACACAAATGGAAAATAAACATATGGAATCTTAAAAACCTGAAGGACGTTTAGTCACAGAGAGTGTGGTAACCTAAGTCAAATAGTCAGATTCATTGGAAAAGTGAAAGTCGCTCAGTTGTGTCCAACTCTTTGAGATCCCATGAACTATACAGTTCCAGGCCAGAATACTGGAGTGGGTACAGCCTTTCCCTTCTCCAGGGGATCATTGCAACCTAGGAATCGAACCCAGGTCTCCCGCAGTGTAGGCAGATTCTTTACCAGCTGAGCCACAAGGGAAGCACAAGAAAACTGGAGTGGATAGCCTAGCCCTTCTCCAGGGGATCTTCCTGACCCAGGAATTGAACCAGAGTCTCTTGCATTGCGGAGAAGGCAATGGTAACTCACTCCATGGGGTCGCGAAGAGCTGGACACGACTGAGTGACTTCACTTTCCCTTTTCACTTTCATGCATTGGAGAAGGAAATGGCAACCCACTCCAGTGTTCTTGCCTGGAGAATCCCAGGGACGGGGAGCCTGGTGGGCTGCTGTCTATGGGGTCGCACAGAGTCGGACACGACTGAAGAGACTTAGCAGCAGCAGCAGCTCCTGCATTGCAGGTGGATTTTTTTTTTACCAACTGAGCTATCAGGGGAAGGAGGCTTTATTGAAGGGAGTGTTTGGCTGGTGAAGAGGAAGGGAAAGGACAGCCCACACTGAGAAAGGAGGTATGACAGGCAGGTACTGTCCTGGCGGCACCAGGTGGAACCCCTGCAGGGTTGTGCTCTGGTCATGCTCCAGCCTGGATCTCTTGTCCCTTCTTCCCTTTTAACGCTTCTGCAGGTAAGGTGGACAGTGGAGCCTGGCAAAGGGCTAGCAACTCAGCCACAGTGGAGCACAGGGAACTCAAGAGGCCAGGACATAGACAGTGTGTCCTGTGTGGACTGTGGGAACCACAGAGGAGCTCCAAGCCACAACAAATGCTGTGGGTTTTTTATATCGTTATGGGTTTTCATATTGTTATTGAAATTTCTAATTCCGAGGTCAAGCACCATTAACTGCAGGGTCTGTGCTGTATGAGTCCTGGCCATGCTTTCCTGCCTCCCGCCCAGCCCCCAGGTAGCTCTACTTCAGGCTCAGGACAAAGTCTCACCTTTCAGTTTTCAACCAGTTGACATGAAACTAGTAAAACCATATGTAGCATTCCTGGAAATTCTGCCCCAATCTACATGCCGTGTGCTCCTGTGAAAACATCAGGACCAAGGATGGTGATGCTGACTGACTACATAGATGGGGTGAGAAGCCAAGCTCCTCTTTCCTTTCTTCCCATTACCCATAGCATTTTTTACACTGGGGGGACGCATTACTTAGAAAATCATAGGGCTTTAAAATCTTAATGGAAAGAAAGATTTCAGCCTGGTCCCAATTAAAGACCTTGGTTGATGGAATGGTAACCCTTCCCAAACTATCCCAGGCCTGTGGAAAGAGTGGCCAATCTGGCATTTGCAGAGTTAACATTGCATAGAGTCTAAGGCTCAAAACTGCTGAACTGGAGTCAGTCGCTTAGCGAGCACCTCAGTATGACTTCATCTTAAAAAAAGGTTGGTTTTATGGGAAGATTATGTGTTTGGGAGAATTACAAAAGTTGCAGAATATTTCTTGCAAATATTGGAGTTATATGTACATTCCCTGGTGGCTCAGACTGTAAAGAATCTGCCTGCAATGCGGAAGACCTGGGTTTGATCTCTGGGTTGGGAAGATCCGCTGGAGAAGGGAATGGCAACCCACTCCAGTATTCTGGCCTGGAGAATCCCATGGACAGAGGAGCCTGACAGGCTACAGTCCATGGACTCGCAGAGAGTTAGACATGACTTAGCAACTGAACAACGAACAAATATACTTTCTTATAGGCTATTTATATTTTATTCAGTCGGTCAAATTATTTGACTGCCTACAATGTGCCAGGCATAATTCTAAAGGCCAGGGCTATGCTGTGATTAAGACAGATAAGGTTCCTGCCCTCATTCATATCTATTTGGAAGTGAAGGAGAATAAGCAAGGAGACAGATAATCTTAGTTTGTTATGTGCAAAAAAGTAAAACAAAGCTAGAGGATGATTAGGGCAGGCAGGGTCTCTGCAGAGGCAGCGTTTGGGCTAAACCCTGGGGAGTGAGGCACCAGCAAAGCCACAGAGCAGCCTCACCTCTCTTGGCTACAACCTGCTCATCTCAAAGAGCTAGGGCACTGGGGTGACAGGCCAGTACTAGATTTTCCATGTTTATAAATAAGGACCTTGGTTATGCTACTTCCAACAGCACTTTGGGGCCATAAGCCCGTTGGTAGAGGCAGCCTCAGATCCTCTACAGAGGCTACTGGTTCTAAGATCCCTGTTCCTGGTGAATAATTCTTAGGTAGATTAAAGCCTATGGAAAACAGTATGGTAGTTCCTGAAAATGTTAAACATTGTATTATCACATGCTTCAGCAATTCCACCTCTCAGTATATATTAATAGCTCAAGAAGTTGAAAGTAGAGGCTCAAACAGATATTTCTATAACACTGTTCACAGCGGCATTACTCACATTAACCAAAAGGTGGAAACGACCCAAATGCCCACAACATATGAATAGATATACAAAATGGAGTATACACCCAGCCAATGGAATGTTATTCAGCCTTAGAGAATAAAGTCCTGACACACGCTGAAGCATTATACTAAGTGAAAATAGACACAGGAGAATAAATATGGTATGGTCTTATTTATATGAGGTACCTAAATGAGGCAAATTCATAGAGACAAAGTAGAACGGAGGGGAGTGGAATGTGGACTTACTGTTTAAGTACAAGAGTTTCTGTTTGGGGTGAGAAAGTTCTGGAAATAGGTAATGGTGATGGCTGCATAACAATATTAATGTACTTACTGCCACTGAGTGGTACACTTTGACACAGTTGAAATGGTAAGTTTTGTGTTGCATATGTTTTATCACATTAAAAAAGGAGCCCATGGGAATGGGTAGGGAGTTTGGGAAAGAATGGATACATGTGTGTGTAAGGCTGAGTCCACCTGAAATTCTCGCAGCATTGTGAGTCAGCTCTGCATGCTAAGTCACTTCAGTCGTGTCCGACTCTGCAGCTCTATGGACTGTAGCCCACGAGGCTCCTCTGTCCATGGGATTCTCCAGGCAAGAATACTGGAGAGGATTGCCATGCCCTCCTCCAGGGGAATCTTCCCAACCCAGGGATCATTATGTTCCTGCATTGGCAGGAGGGTTCTTTACCACTAGCGCCATCTGGGAAGCTATACTCCAATACAAAATAAAAAGTTTAAACTAAAGTGGATCAGAATGTAAAGATACTTTCAAAACAGTGAAGGATTAGAATCTAATTAAACTTTTAAAACATTTTTTTGTAATCTCCAAAAAAAAAGCCTACAGGAAGCTGAGAAGAGATTGATAAGCTCCTTGCTCTTAGATGTTATTTCAAACAAACCAGAGGGTTGTGGAGGCAGAGGGGGATCATGCCAGGTCTGGGGAGGCTGGCATGCAGAGGTTGCCTTTAATTCCATGACCCTAGCACCTCCAGGACAGACCTCGCAGTCCCCAGTGGAGTAAGAAAGGCCTGGAGCCCTCAACTCGGGCAGCGGCTACGGGAAGGAGATAACATTCAGGTGATCCACTGGCAGGCCAGGCCTGCAGACCAGGCAGAGACGCACTTGCCCACCTGCTGCCTCTGTTAGCAGTCCCCATGTGGAGGGTGTGGCTCTCAGGTAGAGGGGGCAGCCCTGAACCCCTGGGTCTCAACGGGGTCCCCTGGGAACGTGTGATAAATGCAGATTCTCAGGCCCCACCCTGGACCTATTGATCCGAAGCACCAGCTGTGGAGCCCAGCTGAGTGTTTTCACAGGTCATCCCGTGGGAGATTCTGATGCTGGTGAACCACTGTTCTCAACCGTTGTGGAAAGAACTGGAGTCTCTTCTGGGCGGTAACTCAGCGCACTTAGTGAGTGCCTCCTGAATGCAGAGCCCCAGAATGTGTGCAGCAGGGGGACACCAAGCAGGCCATCTCGGGGTGCACCATCCCTAGGTGATGCTAGGTCCCCCAAGGACATCAGAGGGCGTGAGTGGCTGTGAGCCTGCCTCATACCCCCCACCCCACACACACCATGTGGGCACATCTGGCAAGGTGTGCCAGGGCCCCTTCACCACAGTGCCGTGGTGCTGCCATGTCAGCGCCGTGATCTCAGCCCGGCTGCCTGTCTACATGAACCAGCTGTGTCTCCCCCCGCCCCCCCTTAGTGTCCCAGCCGGGCCGTGTGAACGCTCCCCATACCCATGTTGGATAGAGGTACCTTTCGGATGACTGTAGACTTTAAAGCACAGTCCAGCCTGGTTTGAGACTTCCGGTCTCGTTTGAGACTTCCGGTCTCGTGGGGATTTCCCAGCTCACCTTGTCCTCTTCCCAGGACGCCAGGACCTGCGGTGGGACGTTGGGAATGGCAGCGTTATCCGCCCTTGAGCTGCCTCCTTCACCTCTTTTCTCAGGAACTGGGGGGAGTGAAGGGAGGCTGGATGGAGTCGGGGCAGGCAGACTTCTCTGCCCTGGGGTCCAGCACTATTTTTCTGATGCCCTCAGTTAGGCAGACATCCCATCAGTGGCCCTCTCACAAAGTGTGTGAAGACTCTGAGTTCTTGAAGCATCTGTAGGGCCTCCTCCGGGCTCATTTCCCTGGTGTGCAGGGACCTGCTCAGCCCAAAATCGTTCCCTATTCTATTCAGCCTTTACCATCAGGAGACCTCAGTTTTCTTGTTATCAGAGTGCTTTGCATGGGAATGATTTTCGTTAGGGTATCAGCAAGATGGTTGCTGTCAGCCCTCCATCACTGTGTCTCCTTGACCAACGGAAACCACTATATCCTTGCCATCTCAAATGGAGGGCAGTACTGGGTGCCCCAGTGCCACCCTCTCTCTGCTCTGCGTGGAGCCACAAGGATGGACAGCAAGTCCACTGCCTGGGCAGTGTCCCCAGATGATGGATGGCCCTCAGGATGGGCCACTTAATTTTCAGGACCCAGTGCAAAACTGTTGAGCTGTTAAGCATTCCAAGATGGCCACAGCAGAGCATTAAACTGAGTGGGACCCTCCTGAGTGCTGGCCCTGGACGACTGCACAGCTCTCATGCCCACAAAGCTGGCCCTGAGTTGCCAGGCTCCCCTCCTCGCTGAATCACTCCAGTGTGATTCTCTCAGTGCCTTCCTTGACTTGGGGCGGGGGGCAGGCAGGAGAGCACCCCTCTCCTTGAATGATCTCACTTCATCCACATGAGGTCTAAGCCCAAATCACTGTCCCCCTCTCTCCCTCCAGTCATTTCACAGGGGTTAGGAGGGCCCATCTGGCTTGAAGGCTGGGTCAGCTTGGTAATCTCTTGGGTACACTCTTGCTCAGATGATCACTTCTGTTTGGACTGATTTGCTTCTGCATGGGCAGAATCACACACCTCACCTGTCCTGCAGAGATTCGATGTGATTCATTTATTCTTTCAACACTATCGAGAGATATGGTAACTGGATATAACAGTGAGTAAGAGATACAGTTCCTCTTCTTATGGAGCTGACAGCAGAGGAGTTGGATTCAAAACAACCCATCACAAAACATATTAATGTGGTGGTGGTTGTTCAGTTGCTAAGTAATGTCCAACTCTTTGCAACCCCAAGGACTGCAGCAAGCCAGGCTTCCCTGTCCATCACCAACTCCCAGAGCTTGCTCAAACTCATGTCCATCGAGTCGATGATGCCATCCAGCCAACTCATCTTCTGTCATCCCCTTCTCCTCCTGCCTTCAATATTTCCCAGCATCAGGGTCTTTTCCAATGGGTCAGCTCTTTGCATCGGGTGGCCAAAGTATTGGAGGTTCAGCTTTGGCATCAGTCCTTCCAGTGAATATTCAGGGTTGATTTCCTTTAGGCTTGATGTGGTAATTACTGCTAAAAATGAGTTATTTCAGAGATAAGAGATTCTATAATAGGAGTCCTAACCATCTTGAAGTTTCTCCTTTTGCTTTTTTCCAAATTCCAAAATCCCTCTCTCTTTCCTGTAATATATCGAGACAGCTAGTACCACTTCTAACACTATTTCAGGGATGGAAATCCTCCTCTACTCCGTACAGATTTCCAGAGGCCTAGGATGTCAGTTTGTCCCAATGCTATCTACATGCATGTATGGAACACTTGAAATACTGCTGGTTCAACTGAGGATCTGAAGTTTTAATTTAACTTATTTCGATACAAATTTTAAAATGGGAGCAACATGAAATATTTTCCCATTAAACACAACCTTGTTGTTTTGTTAGAACCACATTTCACATCATCTGTTGAACACCTTGCATGTGAATGGAGATGTGCTCTGAGTCCAAAGATGCCAGATTTCCCTCCCTACTTATGAGAAAGCGTGAAAGCTCTCATGAATGGTTTTTATATTATGTTGATGTGATCAAAATTTGAACATAGTGGATTAAGTTTATTATTTCAAGTTGATTTGGCCTTGTTTCCAGCCTTTTTAATGAGGCTATGAGGAAATGTAAAATTACATCTGTTGGGTTGGTGTTGTGTTTGTGTTGGCCAGTGCTGGCCAAGAGCATGCTGCATGGTGGAGAAGGGTGCAGGGTAGCCAGGTTCTTGGGGGATCTCCCAGGCCTGAGTCGCTGTGGAGAGGTCCAGTCAGGCTTTTATTTCTCCCCCTTTTCCCCCTACTTCCTAAACACCATGCTCACTGACTTGTGGGGTGAGCTCTTCCCAGGGGAAGATTTGAAGCAACCAGCATGCAGGGCCCCTCTCCCTCCTCACCATCCTGTACTAAGGAAGGGCTTCTCTCCCTGGTCCAGGGGCCTCCCCATCTCCCCTCCCTTCTTCAGGGACACTGGCAGCATTCTTAAGATCCCTATGCTTGCCAGGGTGGCTGGATGGCTAAGACGGTCACTTTAATACATTAAACTACGTTCATCCCCTCTTTATCTGAAACCTGCAGACAGATCGTGTTCACAGATAAGACTCTGACAGACTGAAGAACTTGGTGAAATCCTAGCCTCCTGGACTGGGGGTGGCTCCTGCTCCCAGGGATGGACTGTAACCCGAAGTTACAGGTCTGAGATAAAATCGGGAGCCGTGTGACTGAAAGAAGACACCAGGGTCTGGGGCACCTCAAGGCTTTGGTGGCGGGGGAGGGGGACACAAGCTTATACAACTTTAAGGATCTGCTTTGAGAAAACAACATACAAATGTCGTCTTAAATTTATAAATAATCTTACAAAAAATACGTGATCTTATGAAAATGTTTTAGGGGTCTTTGTAAGAGAAGGAGACTCACCATATGGCAAGGGGTCCCCAGGCCAGCAGCAGCAGCATCTGGGAATTTGTTAGAAATGCCAGTTCTTGGGCCCCACTACAAAGCTACTTAATCAGTAACTCTAGAGTGGAGCCATGATATCTGAGTGCCTCCCAGACTCTCCAGGTGATTGTGAGACTCACTCATGTTTGAGAAATATTGACACATTGGTTAAAAGCATGGATTCTGGAGTAAGACTACCCAGTTTGGCTGTTTATTACCTTGGTGACCTTTACCAAGGTAATCAATCACTCTTAGCCTCAGTTTCACCATCTGTAAAATGGGGGAGTAATAGCTCTTTAGTTGTGTGGATTAAATAAGATAATAGAAGTAGTGCTAAGCAGAGTACCTGTCGTGCTATATACATGTAATAAATTGTGTAGTTATATTATATGGAGTTCCGTGGTGGCTCAGATTGGAAAGCATCTGCATGCAATGCAGGAGACCTGGGTTCAATCCCTGGGTCAGGAAGATCCCCTGGAGAAGGAAATGGCAACCTACTCCAGTATTCTTGCCTGGAGACTCCCATGGACAGAGAAGCCTGACAGGCTACAGTCCATGGGATAGCTAAGAGTCAGACCAACTGTTTCACCAACCGAGTGACTAACCTTTTCACCTTTCAGGATTGTAGGGTTACCATATGTTTGGCTTTACTAGATGCTCCCGAGCAGTTTTCCAAAATGGTTTCTAGTTTGTGAGGTCACAAGGAGTTGGACATGGCTGAAGCAACTTGGCATGCACACCATACACACATCCTCTGGGGAGTCACGGGTTTCCTTGGAAATACAATGGGAGTTAGAGACCTCTCTCTAGAGGGCTGTGTGTCCGTAACACATGCGCTAAAGTGACGGAGCATGTCAGGCAACCACGGAAGGGCAGGCCTTAGTTAACAGCCCTTGAGATACAGATGGTCACCCAATAATATTTTAAGAAGGAAGAAGTGAAAGCGAGAGGGAGAGAGGACTGTGTTGGCCCAAAGGTCTGTTCTGAGTAATGGACTTGACGTTTAGCAGATGACTTCTGAACTCAATACCACATGCCTTTAACTGTGGGAATTTCAGGCGTTGTGGCAAGAAGAAGTTCTGGGATACAGGGCTGCCTTTTAGCACCTTTCAGATCACATCATGAAACTCCTTCAAACTCTTCTGATGCATCAGGGGAGTTTGGTGTGGAAACGCTCACTTCAAAAGACATTTACAATCCCCAAAGGACAATTTCGTGGCTTAAGATTATCTAGCGCCCATAAAAGCGTAAGCGTGGTTAAAGCAGAAAGCAAGAGACAAGGCAGAGATATGTGTGTGACATATTAATTTTTCAGCCTGTTTCTGTCATTCTCACTGAGCTTATGAGGTTTGTGACTTGTTTGGGTTGCATTCAGCTGTCACCTAGCTGCAATGTATAGCGTTCCTTGGAATCATACTTTGGGTTGACTGGGTCAGAGAGAGATTCACAATGACAGTGTATGTGGCTTCAGGCATTTCAAGTCCCTCTGATGATGGTTGTTGCTTGGTTTGAAATCAGATTGGAAAGAAAATGACACCTTTCCCTGAACAGAGAGGCCATAGGTCAGGACAAAGAGGTGGCATGTGTCCTAGGACTTGGGGAATTTCTCAGGACCTCCCCGACATTCCCTCGCGCAGGGAAGAGTGAGCCTGGAAGCTGGCCTATCTGACCTCCAGCCCAGTAGGCACCAGGGCTGTCCTCACACCAGTTCATGGGCGGGGAGGTCAAACGCCAAGCATTGGCGGCAGCAGCAGCCTGGGTCCCGGCAATGGTGAGACAGGAAGTGAGGGGGTAGACGGAAGTGAGGACCAGCCGGAAGAGTCCCTGACACACTGGGCGGGGCTGAGGAGGAAGGTTCCGCCTCTGCCGCCACTTCCCTGCCCATCTCCACACGCGCACACACCTTAGTGGGCAGCCTTCCACAGCCTGAGGACGGCCCAGGGCAGGGGCTCCAGCCTGAGACACTCTGGCACCTCCAGCCCGCGGATACCACCCCGCCCTTCTCTCTCCTGCGTGGCTCCCCGGCCCCGGGCCGAGCGGCTGCCCTCAGGCCGGGCCTGCCGCCTGTGCCGGGCGCTTTGGGAAGCTGGCCTGTCTCCTCAGGGCGCGCTGAGGGACAGGGGCCGCTCTGCGCTTGTCTCCTTCGCCTCTTTGGGGAGGGGGCGCTTCCGCGCGCTGTCTTGGGAGGTCCCAACCGCCTGCCGCACGGAGCGTCACCCTCTGCCATCCTGCCAGGGCCCTCTCCCAGGAAGAGCCCTTGGCCCTGACCCTTGGCTTTGGAAGGAAAGAGAAAAGGAAGGGGGTCTGGCAGAGATGTTGGCCAGTGGTGCAGTAAGATCCCCCCGTCCGCGCCCAGCAGGGCCACTGCTTCCTGACGCTGGGATGTCACCCGACCTTCCTGAGCCTCAGGTTTCTGCATCTGACAGCCGGGGGTGGAGAAGACCATGCCACGTGGGCAGGGGTGGCCGTGCCTTGTGGGTAACGTGTCAGGCCAGTTCTCTCTTCCTGTTCTGCTGGCGGTGGGAAGGTAGCACCTTCACTGGGGGCAGCTTTCGGGCAGGAAGTGGGTGGTGGTGGCGACTGGGACAGCCCAAGCCACCGTGAAGACAAGGCCGAAGGTCCCGGGCCAGCCCTGGCCCTGCCTGTCTGCCCTCCTGCCACTCCTCTGTTGCACCACCTCCTCTTCTTCCTTTCCCATTTTATTAAAAAAAGCTTTATTTCTTTTAAAAAATTGTTTATTTTTGGCTGCCTTGGGTCTTGTTGCTGTGGTGGGCTTCCTCTAGTTGCAGTGAGCAGGGGCCTCTCTTTAGATGCGGTGCTGGGCTTCTCACTGCAGTGGCTTCTCTTCTTGAAGAGCATGGACTCTAGGGCACGCAGGCTTTAGCAGCACACACAGAGGAGTGAGTTGTCCTGCAGCATGTAGGATCTTACCAGGGATCAAACCCATGTCCCCTCTTCACTGGCAGCTGGATTCTTAACCCCTGGACCACCTTTCTCCTTTTTTTTTTTTTTCACCTTTCTCCTTTTTAAATGAGGCAGATAGGCAGTGGCTCACTTACTGCATTCTAATAAGTGAGGGTTCTAGGGTTGGGGATGTTTGCGTAGATTATTAACTAACTTAATCCCTGTCAAAACACCACATTGTCGCTGATGAAATAGATGTGAAGAGTTAAGCACCTTGCTCCGGGTCACAGAGGTGGTGGAAGACAGGACCAGGACTCACGCACAGGCCGTCTGACTCCCAAGCCTGTGCTTTAAACTGACTAGTCTGTCATCCAGTATTTCCCAAAGTGTGCTCCCTGTAGCATCGCCCTGACCTGGGAATATATTAGAAATGCAAAAGTCTTGGGCACCACCTGGAACTACTGAATCTGAAACTCGGAGCTTGGAGCCCCCTCGTCAAGGTGTTCCCAGGCTCTCCAGGACGTTCTGAGCACAGGGAACACTGAGAACTACTGCCCTCAGGTCTTCCAGCAAGTCCGAGGTTTAATTTCCTTAATGTCCGCGTGAACTTAGCTACAGCTGATAGCATCTTGTTTTTTAGGGTACGGGAAGGAAATTGATGGAAAATATTGATGTGGAGGCAAAGAGTGGGGCTGGCTGGTTTGAGCTTCTGGTTGAGAGTAGAGGAACCATTGGTCCCAGGGAGAAACCTGAGTCTCAGACTGTCCTTTTTCTTGTTCCTCACCTTTGACCTGCTCTTTGAAAGTGACTTCTTAAAACCTTTTATTTCACTGTCTCCCAGCCTTGATGATTAATAATGCAGCTCAGTGCAGAGAGCCTGGAGGTGCTCATTTTATGTGTATTCTGTTCCTTTTATACATATTTACAAAAGATCCATGTATATGTGTATGTGTGCCTGTGTGTATTCTCTCTCACTAATCTTGACTCAACCTTCTATTTCCAAAGGTATTTCTGGAAGGTTTTGAGCGACGGTGGTGCTTCTCAGAGCTGCCATGCATGGTTGCTAAGGGTGTGCACTGCACAATCCAGGAAGCACCATTTACAGATGTGACCACTCAACTGGCCCAGGAGGGTTGACTCCTGTCAGCCACCTCCTCCCTTCTCCCCTCCTGGTTGGCCTCAACCTCTGACCTAGGCCAGCCAGCCTGCCTTTTTTTTTTTTTTTTCTCTCCCGTGGCATTCCTGCTTTAAATGTTTGCCTTGACAGAGTATTGGGTTTGCCTGCTCAGAGCTCCACAGACTCTTGGTTTCTAGGATCAAGAACTAAGTTTCCTGTGGGCCCCCTCCACCCTTCACCATCATTCCCAGATTATTCTAATCACCCCAGGAGGACAGAGGAGGTGACAGGTGACACTGTTCTGGGTAAAGCCCCAAGGAGATGGCATCTGCCTGCCACTAAACACCATTAGGAAGTGGCAGGTTCTTACACACCAGTCAGCACCAGCAGCGCCTAGGGGAAGCATCTCTAGTCCTAGACAGCATGGGGAAGTGGTGACTCCGGCTCTGTTGTTGTTGTCACTGAGGCGTGTCCCACTCTTTAGTGATGCCATGGACTGTAGCCTTCCAGGCTCCTCTGACCATGGGATTTCCCAGGCAAAAATACCAGAGTGGGTTGTCATTTCCTTTGCCAGGACTCTGGCCCTGACTGTCACTCAAACACTGTTCACAGTGAGGGGCGGGGTGAGAGGGAGGAGAGACTCTTACAGGAGAAACACCACTCCCTGAAAGTCTGCTTCCCTGGTGACACCGGAAGAGCTTACAGCTTCCTTTCCTACGTGTATCTTTTTCCCATTTATTTCTCACATACCTATGGCTTGCAAGACTTTTGTTTGCTTTTTCAATCGGAAGATAAGAATTTAATAAAATGTCAACTCTGGGGAATTCCCTGGTGGTTCAGTAGTTAGGACTCCATGTTCTTACTGCTAAGGACGTGGGTTCAATCCCTAGTTGGGGAACTAAGATCCTGCAAATCACATGGTGTAGCCAATAATAATAACATATATATCAACTGTGAATACTCCAGGCCCTTCTGGCTGGTGTTTCAGTCCCTGTAGGCCTTGAGTTCAGGGCTGGGTCCCAACAGCTACAGGCTCCGTGTTGACTGTCTGACATGTTTTAAGAACAAACTTGCCTTTCTTTCCACCAAGACAGTGTCACTTAGCTGGAAAGAATTGCTCAAAGAACAACCCTGTGGCTTGAACCTCGCTTGTGTATGGATGTCTTCAATGTGAATCTTTATGTGGAACAAAAGCATCTGGCTTTCCATTAGGCTCTGCCAACCAGTTCTGTGTCCTTAAGAAAATATTTCTGAGCCACTTGCTTTCATCCCAGGTTTTTTTTTCCCCCACCTGTCACTTGGAAATAATGATAGTAATTGCATTGGCCTCCTGGGACTATTCATAGCAGGGCTGGCGAAGCTTTTCTATGAAGGGCCTCCTAGCAACTAGCCTAAGCTTTGCATAATGGTCTCTGCAGCGACTACTCAACTGTGCCATTTTGGGGAAAACAGCCATAGACAAAACGTGGGAGAAGAGGGTTGGGTGAGTTCCAGGAACAAAAATAGGCAGGATGTGCTCCATTGGTGGGGGGTGGGGGGCAGTTTGCCAGCTCCTGATTTAGCTGATGAGACCAGAAATGGATTTGAAAGTAAACTGTAAAGTGTCATTGTAAAGTAAGGGACTGCGGGGTGATGAGGCTGAACCAGCAAGGTCAAGTACACAGCCGGCAGCCTCACTGGTACAGACAGAACCGCCACTGGAAGGGCCAACAGTCGTGCAACCCTGCCCCCAGGGTGAGGTGCTGGGAGGTGGGTGTGCAGGTATACTCGCCAGCAGAGGAAACTCCTTCCACTAACACTATTTATTTTTTTTAACGTGGACCATTGTTTTACTGTCTTTACGGAACTCGTTACAATATTGCTTGTTTTATGTTTTGGATTGGGGTTGTTTTTGGCTACAGAGCATGTGGGATCTTGCTCCCCAGCAAGGGATTGAACCCACACTCCCTGCATTGCAACACCAAGTCCTAACCACTGGACCACCAGGGAAGTCCCACCAACTCCCTTTTCATTAGAATAAGCTTAAGGGTGGAGCTGAAGCTCAGAGCAAAACCAGTCTATGTTTGGGCAGCAAATGATCTTAGCTTTGGTGCCAGCTGTTTGCAGCCATGCTTGGGAAAGTCAGCTGCCCCCAGCTGGATACCTTGGGGAACTTGGCTCAGACCATCTGCTGGGGAAAGAGGTTGTTGTTGCTCTTCAGTCACTAAGTCTGACTCTGTGACCCCATGGACTGCAGCACACCAGGCTTCCCTGTCCTTCACCATCTCCCAGAGTTTGCTCAAACTCATGTCCATTCAGTCAGTGATGCCATCCAACCATCTCATCTTCTGTTGCCCGCTTCGCCTCTTGCCTTTAATCTTTCCCAGCATCAGGGTCTTTTCCAGTGAGTTGGCTCTTTGCATCAGGTGGCCAAAGGATTGGAGCTTCAACTTCAGCATCAATCCTTTCAATGTATATTCAGGGTTGATTTCCTTTAGGATTGACTGGTTTGATCTCCTTGCTGTCCAAGGGACTCTCAAGAGTTTTCTCCGGCCCTACAGTTCAAAAGCATTAATTCTTTGCCATTCAGCCTTCTTTATGGTCCAACTCTCTCATCCATACATGACTACTAGAAAAACCATAGCTTTGACAATATGGACCTTTGTTGGCAAAGTACTGTATCTGCTTTTTAATATGCTGTCTAGGTTTGTCATAGCTTTCCTTCCAAGGAGCAAGTGTCTTAATTTTGTGGCTGCAGTCACCATCTTCAGTGATTTTGGAGCCCAAGAAAATAAAGTCTGTCACTGTTTCCATTTTCCCCCATTTATTTGCCATGAAATGATGGCATCCAACCCATGATCTTAGTTTTTTGACTGTTGAGTTTTAAGCCAGCTTTTTCACTCTCCTCTTTCACCTTCATCAAGAGGCTCTTTGGTTCCTCTTCACTTTCTGCCATAAGGGTGGTATCATCTGCATATCTGAGGTTGTTATTTCTCCCAGCAATCTTGATTCCGGCTTGTGCTTCATCCAGCCCGGCATTTTGCATGACGTACTCTGCATATAAGTTAAATAAGCAGGGTGGCAATATACAGCCTTGATGTACTCCTTTAGCCTCTGATAACTGCTGGTTCATCATAGGCCACCCAGAGAGAGTCCTCGGGCTCTTTCCAGGCAACCCTTCTTATTTCCATGGATGACAAGGGCAGTTGCACTGCCTGTAAGGGGACAGTGTGGAGTCCTGGCAAGACCAGGAGCCACAGAACCAGGTAAAACTGGATTCTGGGACCATTCCCACCATATAATAGACAACATTTGGTGCTATATGCAGGTCAGGAAGCAACAGTTAGAACTGGACATGGAACTATGGACTGGTTCCAAATAGGAAAAGGAGTATGTCAAGGCTGTATATTGTCACCCTGCTTATTTAACTTCTACGCAGAGAACATCATGAGAAACGCTGGGCTGGAAAAAGCACAAGCTGGAATCAAGATTGCCGGGAGAAATATCAATAACTTCAGATATGCAGATGACACCACCCTTATGGCAGAGAGTGAAGAGGAACTAAAAAGCCTCTTGATGAAAGTGAAAGTGGAGAGTGAAAAAGTTGGCTTAAAGCTTTAACATTCAGAAAACGAAGATCATGGCATCTGGTCCCATCACTTCATGGGAAATAGATGGGGAAACAGTGGAAACAGTGTCAGACTTTATTTTTCTGGGCTCCAAAATCACTGCAGATGGTGATTGCAGCCATGAAATTAAAAGACGCTTACTCCTTGGAAGAAAAGTTATGATCAACCCAGATAGCATATCAAAAGCAGAGACATTACTTTGCCAAAAAAGGTCCATCTAGTCAAGGCTATGGTTTTTCCTGTGGTCATGTATGGATGTGAGAGTTGGACTGTGAAGAAAGCTGAGTGCCAAAGAACTGATGCTTTTGAACTGTGGTGTTGGAGAAGACTCTTGAGAGTCCCTTGGACTGCAAGGAGATCCAACCAGTCCATCCTAAAGGAGATCAGCCCTGGGATTTCTTTGGAGGGAATGATGCTAAAGCTGAAACTCCAGTACTTTGGCCACCTCATGCGAAGAGTTGACTCATTGGAAAAGACTCTGATGCTGGGAGGGATTGTGGGCAGGAGGAGAAGGGGACGACAGAGGATGAGATGGCTGGATGGCATCACTGACTTGGTGGACGTGAGTCTGAGTGAACTCTGGGAGTTGGTGATGGACAGGGAGGCCTGGCATGCTGCAATTCATGGGGTCGCAAAGAGTCAGATATGACTGAGCGACTGAACTGAACTATAAATTAAGTAATTTCTCTGAAATTCTTCATTTGTCAGAGTAAAGAGTACTGCTTATGACTGTGATGATGATCAAGTTAGATAATATACATACAGTATGTAGCACATAGTATCCTTCAAGAAATCTTAGTCCCTTTCTTGGTATAAATGTGTCATGAGATAACTTTCCTCCATGAGGAAGGCATGGTGATCTTGAATGCACAAGTGGAGGGTGAACAGGGAAGATGGCCCTACTCTTCCTGGGGTGATGCTGTTACAATACTGAGACACCATGGTAAGCTATCCCTTTTCCCATATTGAAGATTATACAAAATTTAATGGGCTCACATTTTAGCATGAACAGTTCAAGGCTTCCTTTTAGACCTAAGAATTAATGACTTTTGGATGAAGGAAGACTTATAAAAAACTGAGTATCCACGAGGAGGTAGCATTTTATTACCTAGAAATTCAAGTTCTCGGATCAGGGCCAGAACCACTGTCCACGGGGTCAGTAAGTGGTATTGTCTGGGCTCCACCTTGACACTCAGAAATTGCAGACACTAGTTGTTGTTTAGTCACTAAGTCGTGTCCGACTCTTTGCTACCTCAGGAACTCTTACCAGTTCTCAAAGAACTCAGTTTAGTGGGGATGAGTTTACATAAACTGTGACGGTTGGTTCTAGGTGTCAACCTGACCTGGGCTTCAGGGTGCCTGGATATTTTCCAAATGTTATTCCTAGTGTTTCTGTGAGGGCATTTTTGGATGAGGTTAATATCTTTTTAGTCAACTGATCTTTGTTATTTTTTTTCTCATATAACCATTTTATTGAGGTATGTTGATATTCTGAAAGCTGCACAGTTTTAATATATACAACCTGATTAGTTCAGAGATAAGTGTACACCCATGAGGCCATCACACAATTGTGTAATGAGTGTGTCTATCACCTGTGAAGCTATCACAACCACACAACCTGTGCCATGAGTATGTCCATCACTCCCAAAAGTGTCCTCCCACCTCATCATTTATTGTGTGTGATTAGAACACTTAACATAAGATCTAAGTATGCAAACTGGTATTGTTAGCTCTAGGTGGAGGTGGAGATCTCTAAGACTTACCTCGCATAAATGAAACTTTGTACCCCTCAACTAGTACTTCTGTTTCCCCCTCCCCCACAGCCCCTGACAACCAAATTCTTCTCTGAGTTCGAGTATCTTAGATTTCTCATACAAGTGGTGTCACGTAGCATTTTTCCTTTTCATGTCTGATGGATTTCACTTGGCATATTATCCTCTAGATTCATCCATGTAGTTGCAAAAGGATTTTCTTCTTTATGGCTGAAAAATATTCTATTTTAAGAATATACCACATTTTCTTGACCCATTCATCTATCAGTGGACATTTACATTGCTTCCACATCTTGGCTATTGTGAATAGTGCTGCAAGGAATATGGGAGTGTAGATAAAGCTTTAAGATCTTGGTTTCAATTCCAAGCAAAGCAATGAAGCAAAGCACAGTATCCAGAGTATACCAGTATACTCATTGGGTATATACCCAGAAATTGGGATTGCTGGGTCATATGGTAGTTCTACAGACAGACTTCGTTTTTATTGAGCTTGGCTTTATCTCACTTTGCAGATTTTTTTTTTTTTTCAACAGATTGAAGGTTTTTGGCAACCCTGTATTGAGCAAATCTATTGGTACCATTTTTTCAACAGTATTTGCTTACTTCCTCTCTTGATGTCACATTTTTGGTAATTCTTGTAATATTTCAAACTTTTCCATTATTATATTTGTTATGGTGATCTGTGATCAGTGATCTTTATTATTGCAAGAAAATCATGATTCACTGAAGGCTTAGATGATGGCTAGATGTGTATATTATATAATATATATATATTTATATAAAATATTTGTGTGTATCCATCCTAATTTGTTGAGGTAAAATCTCATTGTGATCTATATTTCCCTAACGATTACTAATGTTGAATATCTTTTTCATACCTGCTGGTCATTTATATGCCGTCTTGGGAGAATATCTTTTCAGTTCCCTTGCTCATTTTAGAATCAGGTCATTTGTTCTTGTTTTCTGGCCCTTGAATTGTAGGCGTTCCCTGCACGTGGGGGTGGGTGCTGACACTGGGCCAACCAGGGCCTCTGTTAGGGTCACACTCAATCTCGATGAAGAGTTTTAATAACAAGAACATGTATGGAGCTCTTATTACTTGCCGGACATGGCAGTAAGTGCTTTCCAAGCAGTTAAGTCTCCCGACAAATGAGGGAAGTACTCTCTTCACTCTTTGATAGGTCAACTGCTAAGATGATCAAGATAGTGCAAGGCAAAACTGGGGCTCAGAGCCACATCTACCTGATTGAAAAGTGCGTTCATTGCTCTAGGCATTGTGGGCTCCCCATTTACCAGCATCCAAGGCCCCGGACTGTGCACCATCAACCATTTCTTCCCTGCTGCGGGCCCCCAGTCCCATTCACCCTCATGGATCTCTAGATCCCAACTCATCCTCATCTTTGTTCATTGATTCACCAAGTATTGAGCGTGTACTAGTGTGCTCAGCTGTGAGCTGGGAATGGGGTGTTGACAATGGATCAGATGTGCATAACCTACTCTCTTGGAGCCCACAGTCCAGGAAGGAAGACAACTGCACAGGCAGAAATGTCCGCGTGATGAAGGATGGGCTGAGGGGAAGAAGTGTGTGGTGATATTTGGTGCTGTTTGGAGGAAAGGGCCACTTCATCTGAAACCTAAAGAATGAGAAGGTGCTGAAGAGGCAAAGACTCAACTCTTCTGAGTCAAGAGAGGCATGACTAGGTTTGAGTGATAGTTTGTAATTCTTTTTTTTCCCCTTTGCTGTGCTGGGTTTTGGTTGCTGTGCACGTGATGTCTCTAGTTGTGGTGAGCAGGGGCTGCTCTTCATCGCGGTGCCTGGTCTTCTCATTACAGTGACTTCTCCTGTTATGGGACGTGGGCTTCAGTAGTTTTAGCTCTTGAGTTTAGTTGCTCTGAGGCATGTAGGATCTTTCTGGACCAGAGATCAAATCTGTGTCCCCTGCATTGGCAGGTGGATTCTTAACTACTAGATCACCAGGGAAGCCTGATGGTTGGTAATTCTATCAGATGCAATATGCCATTTTCTGTTTTGTTTTATTTTGAAATTATATGAAAGCCCTTTTCAGTTGTAATTTTTCTATATGTATGATTTTTAAAAAACCAATATAATGTCCTAATTGTAATATAGAAGCAGCAAAGGGAAGATAGTTTGAGATTTTTTTTGCTTGTTTTTTGGTATTTGGTTTTTGTTTTCTTTTTTTGGCCATGCTGTGCAGCGTGTGGGGGTCTTATTTCCCCAGTCAGGGATCAGATCCATGCTTCCTGCATTGCGAACATGGAGTCTTAACCACTGGACCACCAGGAAAGTTCCAAGGGAAAGTGGTTTAAATAAAATGGACTGCATTTCAATTTACAAGTGCTCAAGCACAACTACACTAGAAGATCCGATGAAGTAGGCAGAATTTCACACCTCCCGGTGGAATGACAGTGGAAGGTGATGATCGTGTTATGCTGGCAACTCAGACACCATGAGCTGTGTTGCCAACACTGCTGGGAATTTCTAAAGCAATGAACGATTTTTGGTAGTGTTCCAGATGACACAAAGTGCACTGTTTCTTTGACTTACACAGTAGTTGTGTCCTTGGAAATCTTGGTGCCAAAAAAAAAAACAAAAAACCAACCCTGTGTTTACATGTAAAATGGAGTTTGGTCTAGGCTTAGCTCATGATAACCAATTTTTCGTCTGTTTCACATCTGATGCGACACTCAATGATGCACGTCATGGATAACTTTTCTGTTGCATCGACTGTTATGATAATTGTGGGACTAACCACCTTCCCCACATCCAACACGTTATATGTCAGGAGCATCTCTCCCAGGCAGTGTGACCCAAAAGAACTCTCCAAAATTTCCATAAGATCTTCTAGGAGTGATAACAGCCTCCCACCACCTAAGAAACACCAAGCTACAGAAACTCTAGAGCACTAGTGTCTTACAGAAGTGTGAGTCACACAATGTAGTTTTAAATTGCTGTAATATCGAAAAAAAAAGAATGAAGCAGTTAATGTTGACTTTTTCCAAATTTATTTTATTCAAGTATAGTTGATTTTCAGTGTTGTGTTAATTTTTGCTGTGCATCAAAGTAATTCAGTTATATATATATATTCCTTTTCATATTTCCATTTTGGTTTATACAGAGTATTGACTATTGTTCCCTGTGCTATTCAGTAGGACCTGTTCATCCATTCTATACATAATAGTTTGCACGAAACTGACTTTAATAATATATTTCCTTTAACCCAGTTTGGCCAAAAATTACCATTTCACCAACATAATCAACATAAAAGGTTATTACTCTTCTTCATACTAAGCCTTTGAAATCCAGTGTGCATTTTACACTCACAGAGCACCTCAGTTCAGGCTGACCGCATTGTAAATACTTGACAGCCTCGTTGGATGCCGCAGCCCTAGAAAACATTAAATCCCCTTCTTTGGCACAAGGACCTCCTTTCCGAATGCTGAGTTTCCAGAACTCTGACACTTAGGGAAATCTAGCCTCAGGGCTGGGACCCTGCATCACGGTGGGCACACGGCTCCAAGCGGGCCACAAAGCACGTGAGTGTGGTATCTGGGTCACACTGTCCACTCCCAGCTCCTGGACACGGCACGAGGGGGAGTCACCAGCAACTGCTGATAATCGCATGGTTCAATGCTGCCTGCAAATTGAAGGCCCCCTTGAAAATGCTGGAAACAGATGTTCGGAAATCTCTGACCTCTCATCATTAATTTCAGAATTTAAATGCCCGTTAATTTCCCCTTTTTATTGCTGAGCTCCACACCGCGGCATGCTCAATGTCAATGGGAATATCCTTTGGAGATGTTCAATATATCACATCTGAAGGTCGCTGGAAATCTGAGCACTTGGAGGAGAGGACTGGGAGAGAAGGGAGGGTCCTGGGACAGAGAGTGAGGCTGAAAGGAGGCTTCTCTGGTTTGAATCAAGGCCCGAGCAGAGCACCTGAACACTCACCCAATTGCCCTTAGCCTGGGTGCACACTGCTAAGGGCTCTAGGAAGGATACATACGAGAGCGTTGGGAAAATTGAAAGCAGTGGTATGAGGGAGCCTCGCTCTCTCGCTGGGTCTGGCACCTGCCTTTCCCATCTGATGACCTGAAATGGCTTCCTGAGAGCTGTGTCCAGGCAGCGGACAGCAGGCAGAACTGGAGGCAGGCTGACCCGGGTTCGAGCTGTTTCAGCCTTCTACCTGGAAGGCCTACCAAGCAAATCACCTCCATCTGCTTGGTAGAAAATGGGGCAAGAGCCCACATTGCAGGGGTGAAATAAAATTCATATTTTATAGCAAGGCAAGACAAGTTTAAACAAACATTTTTTCTCTGCCCTTTGATGACCTCTCTCACCCCTTACCGTGCCCTGGTATCTGCCTTACGCGTTGACTAGCCCTCCCCACTGGCAGAAATACCTGCTCGTCCAGAAAGAGCAACATTCCCTTAGCATCAACAAGACGACAACTCCTTAAAAGATAATTCTTTCTTAATCCTGTAAGAAGCCACAGTGACCCATGACCCACTACTCACTAGACTGTATAAACAGTCAATAACACATCGTTTAATGTACAGGCCTCTGTCTCCAAAATTTATATAAGTGTGCTTTGACCTCTAATGGGTAGAACTATTCCTGGAGCTTTCTAAGAGGCTGATTCCGGCTTATAACTCTCAGTCTGGCTCAAATAAAACTTTCCATTTCTTTCTTGGATCAATTGATTAATTTTTTTTGTTGACACAGTTTTATGAGAACTTCATGCTATAACATGTACTGCATCTGGCTCCATGTCTGACACACAGCAAGGTTGTAACAAATGCCTGTTCCCGCCTCTGTCTCCGTCCTCAGAGCCTAGTGGATGGCACCGATGGCATTTTCAGTGGCAGGTGATGTCTTTAGAGAGCTGACGTTTTAACCACCAAAGGCATCTCCCAGATCCGTGCTCTGGGAAATGGAAGTGTTTTGAGCCCCAAATCTCTGGGAGAAAATATCAAGGCAGATTCCTCCTTAGACCAGAAGCCCTAGAAAATTGTTGTGGCTGACACCAGGCTGGTACCTAGTGGGTCCACATGAGGAGCCCCTGAACTCAGCTCATGTGATGCAGACCCTGCAGGTCCTTGGGGAGTGAGAGGACACCCCACTGAGAACAAACGGAGAGGAGACCCCACAGGGCCACTCTGGGCCACCCCCTCGCGCCTGCCTGTCCAGCCTGTTCAGGGTCAGCCACGGCCACACCTTGGGATGGGATCCGGGAGGAGCTGTGACCTTGAATGTCTGTTCCCCGAGATCCTTGGCTAGGGGCACCCTGCCCCTACCATGAAATCACTTCTCATCTAACCTCTTGGGCTTTCTTTTCTTTAGATGTTTCTCTGCAGTGCCCTAGTTTGGCCTGGAGTTTTCAACCGATTTTTGTGAAAGAAAACAATTATACTTTATCAGTACTTTGGGGCAAATACAGTTTCTTTCACAAAAGAAAGACCTCTGGGGCTTTTAACTTCCTGAGCTGGAAGCTCTCAGCAGACTACAGAGAGCCAGGCAAAGCTCCAGAGAACACTCCAACGTTCGCCTTCATGTGGGCACTTTCTTGTTCAGTCACTCAGTCGTGTCGGACTCTTGGCAGCCCCATGGACTGCAGCACGCCAGGCTTCCCTGCCCGTCATCGTCTCCTGGAGTTCACTCAAATTCATGTCCATTGAGTTGGTGATGCTGTCATTTTTAATGAAATGCTGTCATTTCTTATAATTTGGTCACTCCCTGGGGGGCATGATGGAGGGAAGGGACACAGGTCATCCCAAGTGTCCTGAGAGCTCCTCCCAACTCCAGACAGGGGCGGGGTAGTGGTGACCACCAGCACCTTGGTGGCCCGTGTGCCCTCCAGCTGCAGAGCCTGCTGGTGAGATGACCTCACCAGATGGTCTGGGGTCACCGTACCTGCCTTCACCTGTGGTGATGAGACATTTTCTCTACTGAACAGCAGTCACCAGACTCTCCAAATTGTGGCTTTGCTTTGAGCATTTGGACCCCTGTTTTACAGCCACCTTGACAGATGTTTCCTGGTATCTGTTGGACATAGTCCTCCCTTCTCCACCGCCAGATGCTGTCTCAAGTTCCTTGCTGGCCAAGAGGGAGGCGCAGCAGAGGAGGGACCCGGTCTTACTGGTTGTCAGGATCAGTTTCAGGAGTGACATTTGAGACACTGACGTTGCAGTAGTGTCTCATCACGGTTCCACGTTGTAATGGGCCATTCAAATCTATGCACGTGCTGTCGTTCTGTGGCACCACGCACTTGTGCATATACACACACGTGTGCATATTAAAGCTGGTAAAACCAAATGAAAGTTTCTTTTTAAATTATATTTAATTGATTGAATTTACAATATTCAATTGTAAATTGCTCTACAATGTTAATTTCTGCCATACATCAACATGAGTCAGCCATAGGTGTGCATATGTCCCCTCCCTCCTGAACGTCCACCCCACCTCCCACCCCTCTAGGTTGTTACGGAGGCCCGGTTTGGGTTCCCCGAGTCACACAGCGAATTCCCGTTGGCTGTCTCTCTTGCAGACGGTGGTGTAGATGCTTCCATGCTGCTCTCTCCATTCATCTCGCCCTCTCCTTCCTCTCCCCTGCCCTTGTCCGTAAATCTTGAAACAGTTTCTTCTTTTAAACAAATTGTTTTCTTGAATATAGTTGATTTCCGGTGTTGCATTAATTTCTGCTACACAGCAACGTGATTCAGTTGTATGTACGTATACATTCTTTTTCAGTAGAATTTCCCACAGAATATTGAATAGCGTTCCCTGTGCCACACAGCAGGATCTCGTTTATCCGTTCTATACATAACCGTCTGCATCTGCGGATCCCCAGCCCCTAGTCCATCCCTTCCCCACCCTCCCTCCCCCTTGGCAACCACAAGTCTGTTCTCGATCTCTGAGTCTGTTTCGTAGATTTTATGACATAGTTTATGTTTCCACATGTAAGTGATAGCGCATGGTATTTGTCTTTCTGACTTACTTCACTTAGTACTATGGTGATCTCTAGGTCCGTCCGTGTGGTTGCAATTGGCGTTATTTCCCTCGTCTTCTGTGTGAGTTGTGCTCCATTGTATTGATACACTTACATGTATTCCTTATCCACTCATCTGTAAATGGGCCTTTAGGTTTCTGCATCTTGGCTATTGTGAATAGTGCTGCTATAAACATGGGGGCCCTTGCATCTTTTTGAATGATAGTTTGTCTGGATATATACCCAGATGTGGGATTGCTGGATCATATGGCAACTCTATATTTAGTTTTTTGAGGACTCTCCATACTGTTTTCCACAGTGGCTGCACCAATTTACACTCCCACCAACCATGTAGGAGTGTTCCCTTTTCTCCACACCCTCCCCAGCATTTGTTTGTAGGCCTTTTTAATGAGGGGCATTCTGACTGGTGTGAGGTGATACCTCATTGTAGTTTTGATTTGCATTTTTCTAATAATTACTGATGTTGAGCATCTTTTCATGTGCCTGTAGCCATCTGAGACCTACAGTTTAATTAATAGCATCGTACCAATGGCAAATTTCCTAGTTGTGGAAATGGACTGTGGTTGTATAAAATGTTATCACTGGAAAGAAGCTTGGGGAAGGGGACATAGGAACTCCTGATGCTTTTTTTTCTTTTGGCAACTTCTTTTGAATCTTAATTATTTCTAAACCAAAGGTCTTCCCCAGAAGGTCCCTTAGGTCCTCTGGGAAACAAAGGCCTGGAGACTGGCTTCCCCCAGCCAGGAAATGTTTCCTTGTGGGAGCTGTTTATCCAGCTCCCCTTTGGGATGTTGGCTCAGGAGCACTTTCCTCACTGGGCACAAGACAGTGGCTCATACTATGCCTTTGGTTACTGGTTCTTTGGTTCTCAGGAATCTTTTAAAACCCGGATTATGGCGTCCACTGCCTTCAAACTCTCCAGGAAAACCATTCTTATCCTCTTCATCTCTGCACTCACCCAAGGGGTGGTGAAGCAGCTGTTGTGAGCTGCTTACATGCTACCAAGACCCCTCCTCTAGCTGATCACACATGTATCTTTACCCAGCTCATGGGCCCTCCATGCTTCATTGCTCATCCTCATGCATCTGAGTCAAATAGTGTCCAAAATGTCACAGATGCTCCAACAGCAGAGGAAGTTGCCATCTAAAGAACTGGTCAGAGATAGCGATCCCAGGAGATTTCTTGGATGTGGTGCATTTTGAAAAATGATCATTATTTAGAGTAAAAGGGCTTCCCACATGGCACAGTGGTAAAGAATCCACCTGCCAATGCAAGAGACAGGAGTTCAATCACTGAGTCGGGAAGATCTTATGGTGGAGGAAATGGCAACCCACTCCAGTATTCTTGCTTCAAAAATTCCATTTTCGGAGGGCTACTGTCTATGGAGTCGCAGAGAGTCAGACATGACTGGGCACACACACAGAGTAACGGGGGAAGAAGTGATGTCAGGCAGAGGAGCAGCATGTGGGAAACCACACAGGACTGTGAAAGGGGCCGCATGCAGCATCTGAAGGCTGAGCAGAGGAAAGGCCAGAAGGCAAACCTGTGTGCAAGACCCAGAAGGGGCAGAGTGTGAGGCCCTAGGACGTGATGTCAAAGAGTAAGCTTATCCTGATGGCTGCATAGAACCATGGAGAGTTTCAGGCAGGAAAGGACTTCAGAATTGTGTGGAAAGAATTATTCTGGCGGGGCGTGAGTGTTGTTGGGCAAACGCAAGACAAGGAAGCTACTGTATAAATCTAGGCTAACAGAGATAACAGTCTGTGGGAGAGTTGTGGACATTCTTGCGTTTTTTACTCCTGTCTTCTTGATAAAATGGGAGGCCAGCTGTTATGGCCTGAGTGTGTGTGTCCTCCCCAAATGCATATGTTGAAACCTAACGCCCTAGGGGATGGTATTGAGGCAAATGATTCGGTTAGGAAGATGGGGCTCCCATGAATGTGATTAGTGGCCTTATAAGAAGAGGTGTGAGAGCCTGTGTGTGTGTGCCCTCTCTCCCCTCTCATCCCCCCTCTCCCCTCCTTCCCATCAGATGAGGGCAAAAGGAGGAGATGGTCATCTGCAAACCAGGAAGTGGATGCTCAGCACAGACTCTGGATCCACTGGTGCCCTGATCTGGGGCCCCCCCAGCCCCCTGAGCTGTGAGGTGACAAGGTTCTGTTATCTAAACCACCCAGTCTATGGGAATTTCTTAGGCAGCCGAAATGGACCAAGATATGCTCATCAGCTGACCTTGAGGGTGCAGGGAAGATACAGGGGTGTTGGGGGATTGAGGAGAAGGGGACTGTTCAGCCATGGAAGGTTCCTGAGAAGGCAAGAGGGCATATCATCCAAGTCCCAGAAAGGACATTAAAGTTCTCATCGTGGAAATGGAAAAGGGGGCATGGGTGAAAGGAAGGTTGGTTGTGTGCAGATGACAGCAAGTCCCCATGGGGATCCTGGGTCCTGTTCTCACTAGTATTCCAGGTTGTACATCAGTGGTGCCCCCTCCCCCACCCCCGACTCAGGCAGCTACTCCACAGAGCATGTTCAGGACGGCAGTGGTTTATACCAACAGGGGCTCCTAACTTCAGGCATCAGAAAGGCGAGGTTGGGGACTGTCCCTGGAGTCTCAGGAAGCCCCTGGATTTTTTTTGTTTGTTTTGCAGCTTCGTAGTCAGCCCCACCCCAAAAGTCTGCATGCCAGGGAAGGACAGCCTCCACTTTACCAGAAACGACAACGAAGCCTGGAAAACTCAGAAGTGCCATTGCACTCTTCAGGCTTATTCACCAGGGTCACATAAGGTATCTCGCTGTCTCCACCTCTGGACATAAAGAGAGGCTGGCTTCTTTGTTGTTCTACCCCAGCAGGTGCCTGTGGAGGCTTTTGAGAAGCTTTGGCAGAGTCTTGGGTTAAAGGGCCTCTCCTGACACCACCAGAGATGAGGAGTCTGGATTCCAGAGCCCCTTCCTCAATACAGTTTGCTGCTGCTAAGTCGCTTCAGTCGTGTCTGACTCTGCGACGCCATAGACGGCAGCCCACCAGGCTCCTCCATCCCTGGGATTCTCCAGGCAAGAATACTGGAGTGGGTTGCCATTTCCTTCTCCAATGCATGCTAAGTCGCTTCAGTCATATCCGACTCTGTGTGATCCTATGAATAGCAGCCCACTAGGCTCCTCTGTCCACAGGATTCTCTAGGCAAGAATACTGAAGTGGGTTGCCATTTCCTTCTCTGCAATACAGTTTAATACAGTGAATTAGAATCTTGCCTGCTTTTTTTTTACCCTAAAATGGAATTAAATAGCTCTGCTGGCTTAACCATCCAGGGCACGCTGCTGTCCAGAGACCAGGTGGTCTCACCTCGTTCTGTGCTCACGCCACATGAGGTCCCCCCTTTCCCGTCGTCCTCTTTGACTCCTTGTTATTCTCTCCTCCTCACCTCCTATCCTATCTCTTCAGTTTCTTCTCTTCCCAGTTCCCCACAGAAGCCCCTCCCGCTTCGTTCTGTTCTCTCATTTCTCCAGGTCAAGCACACAGGGCTTCCCCTGGTGTATCTCACACAGGGATGAAACCACGATGACATATGTAGCATAGCCAATGGGAGTTTGCTGTTATGACTCAGGGAACTCAAACCAGGTCTCCATAACAACCTAGAGGGTGGGATGGGGAGGGAGGTTCAAGAGGGAGGGGACATAGCTATACCTATGGCTGATTCATGCTAACATTTGGCAGAAACCAACACAATTCTGTAAAGCGATGATCCTTCAATTGAAAATAAATTTTAAATAAAACACCACCACCACCACCACAATGAGACCAGCTCTCCTGGTCAGGGAGGTGGTGTCGGGGAAAGGGCTGGTCATTGCCAGTTGGAGGAGGCTGGCTGTCCCCGGGTGGCAGCTCAGACCCACGGGCCCATGACTGCACCGTCAGGAGCAGGACTTCGTTCTGCTGACACTGACTGTGTTCAGCAGTGTCACAAACACCAGGCAATCCCTCAGCAAGAGAATCAAGGGTAAAGAATTCCATGAAGAGTTAGACAAGAGCTGGAGATAAGGGAAAATGCCCAAATCACATATGCCGGCCTTTCTGGAGGTTCAGGAAAGTGTTAGTCTCTCTCTGGTGTTCGATTCTTTGCGACCCCATGGACTGTAGCCCGCCAGGCTCCTCTGTCCATGAGATTCTCCAGGCAAGAATACTGGCGTGGGCTGCCATTTCATCCTCCAGGGGATCTTCCCGACCCAGGGATGGAACCCAGGTCTCCTGCATCGGCAGGTGGATTCTTCCCTTTCCACCAGGGAAGGCCTGGAGGTGAAGGAGCTGGGGGGCTAACCCAGTGGGAGAGTGTGAGGCTCTCGTCCTCAGGGTTCATCCCATTTGCGACAAAGAGCTCCTTTGCTGGGGTCGCTTAATGTAAGATGCTTCATTTGACGAGCAAAGGAACCATACACGGAATGTCTCTTTAACCTTTTGTTGTTTAGTCCCTAAGTTGTGTCCAGCTCTTTTGCAACCGCATGGACTATAACCTGCCAGGCTCCTCTGTTTCTGGGATTTCCCAGGCAGGAATACCAGAGTGGGCTGCCATGCCCTCCTCCAGGGGATCTTCCCCACCCAGGGATTGAACCTGCCTCTCCTGCACTGGCAGGTGGATTGTTCGCCACTGAGCCACCAGGGACGCCCGCCTATGTGTATATAAAACACAGGTCAGCGGTGTCTGAAGGAGCAGTACACCCAGCGGCGCTCCTTTGATAATTAAAGGGGAGGCAGAGGTCCTGCTCACCAAAGCCAGGGGTGTCCCGTGTATGCTGTGCTCACAAGCAGACAGGGAAGTGTGCGGTTATTCCTGCATGAAAAAGGCGATTGGCAGAGTATATCTGCAACCCCTGGGCCCAATCAGTGCCCCACTTGTTCAAAAGATTAGTTCCAGTGAGAATGTTTAATTTTTTAGTATTTATTCATTTGGATGCACCGAGTCTTAGCTGTGTCGTGCACATCTCGCTGCAGCACACAGACCCCCTAGATGTGGCACAAGGGCTTAGTTGCTCCTCGGCATGTGCGGTCTTAGTTCCCCGGCCAGGGATTGAACCCACGTCCCCTGCACTGCAAGGCAGATTCTTTTCCCACTGGATCACCAGGGAAGTCCCCCAGTGAGAACTTTTAAAAGTTCATATAAAGTGAGAAAGAAAAATGGAGTCAGGGAGGCGCTGCTTCATCCATCCAAGGTTAGGAACTTTCCCCTTTTCCAGCTTAGACCTCCAAGGTTAAAACTTGTTCATCAGACTGTTAGATGCAGAAGCTCTGAGGCGATGTCAAGCTATCAGTGATGCTATGAGTTCCCAGATGCTTGTCACTGTGTGTGTCAGCCCATTGCAGAATAAACCCTGCTCATCAGAAACACATTTTGAGATTATTCTTGTTCTGAGTAATAGAAATGCATCCTTAGGGAACATCCAGCAGAGTGCTTTGTTGATTGGAAATTTAGATAACTGGTAAGAAATTGTGCGAGAGATAGAATCTAGCAAACAAATTTCTTGTGCCTGTTAGGCCACCCTTCATGCTAACAGGATATTTTCATTAGTTAATGGGTCTGCCCCAAAGAACTGATAAAGCTGGCTAAATATTGATCGTTTGATCAGTATTATTTAAAGAACTCAAGGGACTGCACTAATTGGGAGTCTTTTCAGAACGTGGAGAAGGGCAAGAGTTGAAAGGAGCAATGCCAAAAAAAAAAAAAATCCTATTAAAATACAAGGACTATAACAGAAAAGAAGATACACCATTTTTCTTCAATATTAAGCTAATTTCTCTTTAAGTTGCTTCCAGTCACAAAAGCATTTTATAAAGTTACTGAAATATGAGTCACTATTGACTATCATTTGTCGGTGGCGCCAAAAACTTCGGTCTTAAGTTTTAAAACTCGGCAGAAAGAGAAGTCCTCTTCAGAGGGAACCTGTCGGCACAGCAGGCTTCCTGGAAAGGCTGGGGTCCTTTACAAAGAGTCCTCAGAATCATCTTACTGCCATCCCCACTTTGCAGCTGAGGCATAAACAGGTTATTAACTCAGCAGAGGTCACAGCAGCTGTAATTCAGAGGAGGGAGGGTTTAACCCATCTCTCAAGCTTGCAGAAACAGAGTGTCATTTTCAAAATTACATACTCACCAGAGACTGGCAATCAAGTCACTTTTAAGGGACAAAACTTAACACTAATGTCAGACTTCTGAACTACAATGCTTTACACCAGAAGGCAAGGGGTAGCAAATTTAAAACAGCCAAGGGAAGAAAATGTAAGCCAAGCACTGTAAACTGACAAACTGGGCTTCAAAAAGAATGTCCACAGACACGTTGTTATGAATATATTAGAATCTAGGGAATATCATTCCCATGAGGAATCTTTTTGAGAACAAGCTTGAACCAACTAAAATGATGAATGAGACATGGGCATAAAAACTGATGGGAAATATTAATGCATAGAACTAATACTAAATGATAGGAATAAGGGAGATGGTGTACGAAGAACTAGGAGTTGACACTGTGTGTGGAGCCCAACCATCAATATATAGAGAAGATGGAGAGCATATGGAAAGTAGAAAAGCTAACTGATGACTTTATAATATTTATTGTGAATAAACATATTCAAATTAAGTGCTGAATGATAGGGAAAGAGGTTACTTGCTACTGTCAAGATTGCTCAAAGTAAAGAATATGGGCTTCCCTGGTGGTCCAGTGGTTAGGGCTCTGCCTGCCACTGCAGGACTCGGGTTTGATCCCTAGTCCAGGAAGATGCAACTGGGCCCATGCACCACAGCTGCTGAGCCTGTGCACCCCAAAGCCTGTGCTCCGCAACAAGAGAGGCCACTGCAACAAGAAGCCCGTGCAGTGCAACTAGAGTGGTCCCACTCGCTGCAACTAGAGAAAGCCTGCGTGCAGCAATGAAAACCCAGTACTGCCCCCCCCCCCAAAAAAAAGATGATGGTATCCAAAAAAAAAGTGGAATAAGGGTATGAAAAGGAAGCATTCATTTAAAGGACAAAAATACAAACCTCCCTAAACACAGCGAATATGACAGTTTACAGAACCAAAGAATATGAGGCAAAATATATCAGTCAAAAGTTAATGAGCTTGATTTACCAATAAACATTAAAAAGGCCTTCAGATGGGCTTCCCTGATAGCTCAGTTGGTAAAGAATCCACCTGCAATGCAGGAGACCCTGGTTCAATTCCTGGGTCGGGAAGATCCACTGGCGAAGGGATAGGCTACCCACTTCAGTATTCTTGGGCTTCCCTTGTGGCCCAGCTGATAAAGAATCTGCCTGCAATGCAGGAGACCTGTGTTTGATCCCTGGCTTGGGAAGATGTCCTAGAGAAGGGAAAGGCTACCCACTCCAGTATTCTGGCCTTGAGAATTCCATGGACTCTATAGTCCATGAGGTCACGAAGTCAGACACAACTGAGCCACTTTCACTTTTCAGACTGACTAACAAAGCAAAATTTTAAAATTAGGCTGTATTTAAAAATTGCTTTTAAAACAAAGATTCAGATAGGTTAAAAATAAAAGGATGAAAACTGAAAAAAACGCAAACCTATTTTAGCAATCATGTAGTAAGTATTTGTGGGGCTTCCCTGGCAGCTCAGCTGGTAGAGAATCTGCCTGCAATGCAGGAGACTCGGGTTCGATCCTTGGGTCAGGAAGATACCCTGGAGAAGGTCCACAGTTCATAGGATCATAGACTCAGACACGACTGAGTGACTGAGCACAACAGGCAAATAACATTGTATTAGTTTCAGCTGTATATATAGTGAAATTACTACTACAGTAAGCTTAGTTAACACTGATCACCACACAGTTACAATTTTGTGTGTGATGAGTTTTAAAGACCTACTCTCTTCAGCAATTTTCAAATATACACTACAGTATTGTTAACTGTGGTCCCCATAATGTATCCTTGGGCTTATTTATCTTATAACTGAAAGTTTGTGCCTTTGAACCACTTTCTCTCATCTTGCCCACCTCTACCTACTCCCTGCCTCTGGCAGCCAGCAATCTGTTCTCTGTATCTATGAGTTTTTTGTTTGTCTGCTTTAGCGAGTTTCTAAAGATTTCACACATAAGTGAGATTATATAGTATTTGCCCTTGATGCTAAATATTCATTTAGCATAAGGCCCTCAATGTTTATCCATGTTTTTGCAAATAATAGGGCTTCCTTTTTAATGTCTGAATAATACTCAGTTGTATTATACCATACTATACATATACTACACTTTCTTTGGCCATTTATACACGGATAGACACTTTGGTTGTTTCCGTGTCTTGGCTCTTATAAATAATGCTGGAATGAACATAAGATTACAGATATCTTTTCAAGATAGTGATTTCGTTTCCTTCAGATAAATATCTAGAAATGAAATTGCTGGGTCATATGATAATGATACTTTTTAGTATTCTGAGGAAACTCCATACTATTTTCTGTAGTGGTTGCACCAGCTTACCTTCCCACCAACAGTGAAAAGGGGTTTCCTTTTCTCTAAACTCTAGCCAACACTTATTTCTGGTTTTTCTGATAATAGCCATTCTAACAGGAGTGACATGATATCTCATGATTTCGATTTGCATTTTCCTGGGTGAATAATGATGTTGAGCTTCTTTTCATGTAAATTTGCATATCTTCTTTGGAAAAAATGTCTATTCAAATCTTCTGCCCATTTTAAATCTGATTATGGGTTTTTTTGCTATTGATTTATGTAATTTATATTCTTTATATTAACCCCTTATCAGATATATGATTTACAAATACTTTCTCCCAGTTGATGAGTTGCATTTTCATTTTGTTGATGGTTTCCTTTCCTGTGCAGAGCCTTTTGGTTTCATGTTGATTCACTTGTTTATTTTTGCTTTTGTTGCCTTTGTTTTTGATGTCAAACCTAAAAGATGGTTGCCAAGATTCACATCAAGAAGCTTAGCAACTGGGTTTCTTTTTCTGAGTTTCATGGTTTCAAGGTTCACATTTAAATCTTTTAATCCATTATCCTTTCCCCACTGTATAATCTTGACTTATTTCTTGTAAATTAATTGGCTGTGTATGCATGGGTTTATTTTTGAGCTCTTTATTCTGTTACAGAGATCTATGTGTCTGTGTTATGCCAATACCATAAGTGTTTTGATTACTGTAGTTTCATAATATAGTTTGAAATCGGGAGGTGTGATGCCTATAGCTTTGTTCTTCATTCTCAAGATTGCTTTGACTTTTAATGGTCTTTGTGATTCCATACAAACTTTAGGATTTTGTTCTATTTCTGTGGAAAATGCCATTGGTATTTTGAGAGGAACTGCATTGACTCTTACATCACTTTAGAATGGACATTTTAACAATATTGATTTTTCCAATCCTTGAGCATGGAATATCTTTCCATTTGTGTCTTCAATTTCATCCATATCTTACAGTCTTCAGTGCATAGGTCTTTCACCTCCTCAGTTAAATTTATTGTAGGTATTTTATCCTTTTTTTTTCTTTTTGCCCCACTATGCAACTTGCAGGATCTTAGTTCCCCAAGGACTGAATCTGTCCCCTGCAGGGGAAGCATGGAGTCCTAACCACTGGACTGCCACGGAGTTCCTTATTTTATTCTTTTTCATGCGCTTATAAATGGGATTTTTAAAAATCTGTATCTGATAGGTTGTTGTATTATATATAAATGCAACTGACTTTTGCGCCTTGATTTTGCCTCCTACAACTTTATGTAATGTGTTTATTAGGTCTGACAGCTTCTTTTGGCAGCATCTCCAGTGTTTTCTATACATACTATCATGTCATCTGCAAATAGAGACAGTTTTACTTTTTCCATTCCAATTTGGATGCCTTTTATTTCTTTTTCTTACCTAATTGTTCTTGCTAGGACTTTCAATAATATATTAAATAAAAGTGGCTGCAGTGGGAGAAAGCAGAATTTTTAACATGAAAGAAAAACGATACTGATGTAAGATAGAAAAGATTAAGTGGAAACTTTGTAGTTGTGAATTGAACTGTAAGCATCAGTTGTAAGTGTAAACTCATAACATGTATTTCATCTTTCCAAAGAAGTGTACGTATTTCCTAGATCTCTCCACTGAAAGGGCCTAGAGGCAAGATCTTGGTCTTTAAATACCACCCTCATTAAAAGAAAGATGGACGTTTCGAGAAATGGCTGATTCTCCAAAAATGGCAAGAAATGTACAAAAATAATCGGGTAACATCTTATACTAGAAAATAGGGAAACTTAAAGAATGGAGTCGTGTAAAAAAGTTTAGTAGCCATTTTGCAAAAGGTTCCCTTTGTCCAGATGGGTCTAACTGTGCATCAACAGGAATAATAACTCCACTGGATTTAGTCAGATCAGATGTGTAAATGCATGAGTATTTGATTATATTTAAAAAATCCTCAGATGTAAGCTATTATATATAGAATGGATAAACAAAAATGTTCTACTGTATAGCACAGAGAACTATATTCAATATCCTGTGGTAAACCATAATGAAGAAGAATACATATATATAACTGAATCACTTAGCTGTACAGCAGAAATTAACACAACATTGTAAATCAACTGTATAGTACTTCAATTAAAAAAACACTCAGTTACTTTTGAGGGGTGGTGGTAACTGGTGAATAGAAGGAAACTATAAGTGCTTATCTTTTTACCTATATGAATTATATCTTATTATAGTCAAACAATTGATGAGGAAAGTTTCTCCTTATGAAAGGCTTCCAATTTATAAATGGAGAATGATGGAATGTAATTATATCAGTATGTTTTCAACATATAATAAAATAATGGATATAGATAATAGTCAATGCCTGATATTATCACAAACCAAAACATAAGCAGATAGTACATGTTCCTCTTGGAAGTACACACAACCACCCATGAAGCATTTTTGCCCAAATCACCTAATTTCATTGTATTCAAGCCACTATTTCTCAGAGGTTACCACTTTTTTTTTTTTTTTTGCATTACCACTTGCATGTGGGATCTAATCTAGTTCCTTGACCAAGGATTAAACTCAGGGTCCCCCTGCATTGGGAGCATGGAGTCTTAGCCACAGGACCACCAGGGAAGGGCCCAGAAGAGGGCTTTTCTTTGATGGGACAAGAAACAGGGCTGGAGAGGACAAGAGTGAGCACTGGGGATGAGTGGGTGGTGCGACTGGAGCATTGATCAGGGAGTGTTCGTCTCTGCAGTAGGCAAGGTAGGTGATTCTCAGGAGGGTGTGTGAGGAGGGACGGATCCTTGTTCTTCAAGATGAAGGTCAAGATCCAGGGGTTTGTGGGGAGGGGAAAGAAAGCCTGATTGAAGTTTCGTTAGGTTAAATTAGTGGGCGTGTAGTGCTAATTGGCCATGGGGACCAAACAGTTCAGCTAATCACTTATGAGACAGAGAGTGGGAATTTGGAGGATCTAAGTCTAGGCTTGTCATGGATAAACAAGCAGGTCATCCACAAGTCTATTTTTAAGTTTGTGGGGAACGGTGTTTCTTTGCAGGAAGCCATTTCTGGGACCCACAGGACAAAGCTTGGTTCAACATTGTCAACTGAATACCAAGAATTATGTAAAATGTCTACAATGATAGGAATGTGAGAAAGAAAACAGCTGACTCTGGTAGTTAGCTTTCACTTCTCTGATCTATTTGAATACATCATAATGCTAAAAAGGATATGCATCTAGGACAAAGTCTACCAGGATTAGGACAATACTATGAGTTATGAAACAGTAATGTTACTTTTCAGTGTTATCCAGAAAGCCTCTGGCATTTGGGATTTTAGTTCAAATAAAAATATAATTTCAGCCTGCTTGTGATTAAGATTAGGTTGAAGTCCTTATGATTCAATATAATGTTTTTAGTTCCCCATTTTCAATGTTTTAAAAACTGTTTTCAACTGAAGAAGTCTTAAACCAGCTTAAGCTATCTACAGCTTAAAGTATGTATGCACTTAGAGAGTTCTTATTTAAACTTATATTTTATGAACTCACTGTTAGTCATTAAAGGCTGATATTACTTACGCTCAGCAGGTTCATTTCAATTCCCAGTATTTAAGCTCTTCACAGTTAAAATACCAAAAAGGCTTACTCTACATTATGTACCAACAGCATGAAAAACCATTTTCATAATTGAAGCAACTCTCAACTTATGCATACAAAACATGTTCAAGATCAAGGAAGTACCTCCTACCCATCTTCCGTATCATCAACAGAGGAATTTTCTCTTCCCACACAAAGAGGAAAGAAATTTCCACACAGATGGTTTTTGGAGTGTGGGTGGGGGAAACAGCAGAAAGGAGTTAATGGCCAGCAATTAATTATCAGCCACATCAAAAACAGGCACCCCTACCTTATCTGTGCTGCTAAAGTCTCCTTCCCTGCGCACACCCACCCCTGGGGGCAGGGCCTTTCATGTTTCCATTAATAAGCAGTTTAGTTCACATTTTGAATGGGAAGGAAAGCCCGTGCAACACTAGTTAGCAGTGTGCATGGGCGCGGGTACAAGCCCTGACCCACAGGGACCCCACGTGGGGTCTGTCACCTGTCACCCCCCTAGGTGACAGACCAGTGCGCAGTAAACAGGTCTCTCTCAATTAAAAAAACAAACCAGCTTCCTCTGGTTTATTATATAAAGTTTTGCCTAGAATTTTCCCCTAACCTAACAGATTCTTGATTGAACAGTGACACCACTGGCATGTGCTATTTCCCATCCCTGCCAAGTCTGCTTGTTAAAGATAAGTGCCCCAAGTTTAATTTATGCCATACCCTGTGGAGTCTGATGGAAAATAAAAGCCAGTACCTATTTAAGAATTGTAATATGAGATTCTTTTCCAAAGGAACAAAGATCTTCAGGCAAGATGGTAATAATCTCTCATATGTAGCCACTAGAAATGTCATCGACTTATTATGAAATTATCAACTAGCACTTTTAACTTCAAAATGACTAAAAGAGCTTCTTGGTTGGATGCCTGACTTTAATAGGAAACCTGTCCACATTTGCCCTTTAGGGAATTCACATTCTCTCTGAACCATCCAATTCAAGGATGAACCTATTTAACATTTTCATTAGCACAATTCAAAGATTAATTAAGCAATCATCTCATCAAGGCTCCTTACCAGTGGTTGTTACCAGGTTTGCTAGTTAACTTCCTGAAGCTAAATCCATGGTGGTGAATGTTCTAGGCAGCTAGTTAACCATAGTAACAGTATTGACAAAGTTTATTGCTGCATTTAATTGCCCTTGATAGTTTGGAACAGTTGTAATGAATTTATAAATACTTCGCATGAGACAGCAATGCAGATGGAAAGAATTGGCATTTATCCATGGGGAGCCTGAGACAGAGCAAGAATGAAGACAATAATCGAGACAAGATTGCTGCCACCAATGTAAAAACCTGTATTCTAGTTTACATTTAAAAAATAATTGTTATTTTAATCATTTTGTCCTCCCCCCCATCACTTATAGATGAAACTGATACAGAAAAAATAATGCAGAGAACTAAAGTCTGGGAACTACAGAGTACAATTTAATGAGGCCTAAGAAATCTCCATGACCTATATTTGCATGTTAATATAGAAAAAAAAAAAGCTACACTAAAAGGATGGCAATTTTAAGTGAACTCAGCTAAAATCTGACCATTTATAATGGTTTTATCATAAAACTCCTGTCCTTACTTAGAGGAATAAATCCAAAGGAAAAAAACTGTCCACAAATTGTATGACAGAGTAGACGTTTTAGCTCCTCCCATGACTGGATTCAGTAAACACTTGTGTTCACTATTGTTAAAAGATAAACTAAAGCATGTTAATAATCTTAAATTCAGAAACAGAATCAGGGACATAGAGACTAGACTAGTGGTTGCCAAGGGGTTGGAGGGATGAATAGGAAATTTGGGACTGGCAGATGCAAACTGTTATACATAGGATGGACAAACAAGAAGGTCCTTTTATGTAGCACAGGGTACTATTGTCAATATCCTGTGATAAATCATAATGGAAAAGAATATTTTAAAAAATGTATATAGCTGAGTCACTTTATGGTACAGCAATAATTAACACAGCATTGTAACTCAACTAAAGCAGTAGTAGTGTTAGTCAGTGTTCAGCTCTTTGCGAACCCATGGGCTGTAGCCCGCCAGGCCCCTCTGTCCAAGGAATTCTCCAGGCAAGAAAACTGGAGTGGGTGGCCATTCCCTTCTCCAGGGAATTCTTCCCAACCCAGGGCTCCAGTATTCTTGCCTGGAGAATCCCAGGGACAGAGGAGCCTGGCGGGCTGCCATCCATGGGGTCGCACAGAGTCAGACACGACTGAAGCAACTTAGCAGCAGCAGCAGGGATCAACCTGTATCTCGTGCATTGCAGGCAGTCTTTACCATCTGAGTCACCAGGGAAGCCCAGTTTTTAAAAATTCTTGAGTTTCAAATGGGCAGCACCAAACCGGAAGTGATTAGGAGCCCCTTCTCCAAGGGGGGCTGTGATGTGACTTTTATAGAGAAGAGGGTGAAGCAAAGCAAGGAAATTATTTGATGGGCTGTAGCTTAAGCAGCTGCCTCATTTGGGAAACCTTCGTTGGCTGTTTGTGATTGGTTATCCTTAAGTTTTGGGGTTTTCTTTGATGTTTTATAAAAATTTAATTTTATTGAAATATTGTTGATTTACAATGTTAATTTCTGCTGTGTAGCAGTAATAAGTTATTCATGTGTGTGTGTGTTCAGTCAGTCATGTCCGACTGCAACCCCAGACTGTAGCCTACCAGGCTCCTCTGTCCATGAGATTCTCCAGGCAAGAATAGTAGAATGGGTTACCACTGCCTCCTCCAGGGGATCTTCCCGACCCAGGGATCGAACTGAGTCTCCTGCATTGGCAGGCAGATTCTTTACTATCCTGGCCACCTGGGAATCCTTAGTTACACACAGATACACTCCCTTCCATATTCTTTTCCATTATGGTTCATCACAGGATATTGACTATAGTTCCCTGTGCTATGCAGTAGGACCTTGTGTTTATCCATCCTCTGTATGCTAACCTCAAACTTCTAATCCATCCTTCTCCCACGTCCCCTCCCCGCTGGCACCCACAAGTCTGTTCTGTGAGTCTGTCTGTTTCGTCGATAAGTTCGTTTGCGTCATAGTTTAGATTCCACGTATAAGTGACAGCACATGGCATGTCCTTCGATTTTGATTTCTTAACCTTGAAGCATTTTGGGCTGAGGTTTCAGGTGGCTTACAGAAGCTGCTAAGGCATTACCACCTTCTCAGTCTAATGGCCTTCTTGTTAAGTTAATACTGTGTTCAAGTGAAAAAAACCACTAGAATGAGATAGGAATGGGGACTAAAAGGTACAGTTAAAAATGGTGTTTTGAATACAGGCTGTTCCTAATTTGGAAAACAATCTGGACATGCATCCCACCAACTAGAATGTAACTACAGGAGTGACATACCAGGGGCTGTGGTAACGTACAGAAGAGATGTGCTGTGACAGACAAAAAGTGCAGGGAGGAGAGAGTATTTGACTGGAAACAGGAAAAGAAAAAATTCACCAAAGTGGCATTTAACTGTATCTAAAGGATAAACACCAATTTAATAATAAAGGAGGCACTGGAGTGATGAGCAGGCAGGTGTCTTCAGGAGGAAGTGGCAAACATCCAACATTTATTAATAAAGTATTTATACGTCTGGCTGTAGGGGAGAAAAGTTTCCCTCAACCCTCTTAGGATCCCTAGCTGGGTCTGAAAATTAAACAGATTAACAGGAGAAAAGCATTCAGATTTATTAAATATAAATGGATGCAACACAGGAGCTTACATAAGAAAATGACTTGAAGCTGCACGTATACTCAAGTTTTTCTACTAGGTTTGATGAAGAGTGGAAAGTTGTGGAGAAATACAACAGGACAAAGGGACTAGGACCTAAATGTAAGAAACTGGTGAAAACTTTGCAAGACCTGTTTGCATAGATGCTTCTCCATATCTCACCACCTTGGACATAGGGAGGGCACCTCTCACATGACGGTCTTGTGACCTGTTTCACGGGAAAGGGAGTGGGAGAAGGTCAGAGATCTTCCTGCTTCTGCTGCTTTTCTCAAATTCCTTGAGCTTAAAATAGTTAATACACCAAGGGGGCATATTTGGGGGTAGCTTGTTCTGAACCCTGTCAGTGCCCTATATCAGACACACAAAGGTGGGTAAGATACAGTATCCACGATGCTCAGTCTCACAGAGGATGAGCCAAGCACATGGAGTCACTGGAGGTTCACTGGGTGTGAAAGAAAAATCGTGATGGGAGGGAGATGCAGCAAGAAGGTGGATTGGGGAGAGATTGTGAAGGGCCTTCACAAACCAACTATGTATTTGGATTTTGTTCTATGGGAAACAGGAACTGTTCACAGATTTCTAAGTGGAGGAGTGAGAAAGTCCTGGAAACTTAAAATAGTCTACAACCCAACTCCCTTACAGATTGAGAAAGTGACACTCAAGAGAGATTAAGTGACTCGCTTAAGCGTATTACTTGACAGTGGCAAGCCCCCAGCCAGAAAAACAAGTCGATCGCATCTGTATTTTAGAGTAACTTATTCTGATGGCAGCATGGAGAATGGATGAAGAAGCTGGGGCTAAGATAGGGTGTCTGAATATTAAGCAGCATGGTCCAAATCAAGAAATGAGACCTAGGATTTAGTATTAGCGGATGTTTCTCTGTCATTTAGATGTTTTTGTTTAGTTTCCAAACACAATGGGCTTTAAAATCAGAACCATCGTTCATATTCCTTTTCATACAGTCCTGATGCTTCTTGTGCACACGTGCACTTAGTCACATTTGACTTTGCAACCCCATGGACTGTAACCCACCAGGCTTCCTGTCCATGGGATTTCCCAAGCAAGAAGACTGGAGCGGGTTGCTATCTTCTCCTTCAGGGGATCTTCCTGACCCAGAGATCAAACTCTCATCTCCTGTTTCTCCTACATTGCACGGGGATTCTTTACCGCTGAGCTATTAGGGATGCCATCTGATGTTTGTTATGATGCACTAAATAAGGTGGAATTCCCACTCCCTGCCTGCAAGTGCTAGGAGCTGTCTTGTATAAACTGTAGGGTGTTTTGCCCTAACTTACTGGTTTTGCAAGAATGAACTATTGTTGCGCTTGATTAATTAGTAGATTGTTGGGGGGTATACTTAACAGTTATCGGATGCAATCTGTAATGCTTAATAAAAAACTTTGAGTTTTAAAATACATTGAGTATTTTAACAATAATGCTGTGGACCTATACTAGGACTATGGCTGTGAGGATGTACATGATGGATAAGTGAAGTGACCCTCTGTACCCGTTTGCTAGGGCTGCCATAACATGACATCACAGACTGGCTGTAAAACAGAAATTTATTTTTTTCACAGTTCTGGAGGCTGCAAATCCAAGACCAAGGTGCCAACAGGGCGATTTCCTCTTTCCTTGGTGTGTAGATGGTTCTCTCTCTTGCTGCCTCTTTCAGGCATACACACTACTCCTGGTGTCTTTTCCTTTTCTTATAAGGGCAACAACAGTCATATTGGATTAGGGGCCCATCCTGTTTCATCATGACTTAATCACCTCTTTAAAGACCACATCTCCAAATATGTTACCTTCTGATGTATTTGTTCACTGGTATCGGGGATTGGGATTTCAACATATCAGCCTGACAGAGGGATGAAATTCAGCCCATTAACATTACAAAGTAGCTGCAGGTATCTTGTATTTGTAGAGTAGATTACAATTTACACAGCAGTTTTACATGCTTATCTCATTTAATTTGAACAGACCTTTGTTATCTGGTCCAAAGTTTTCTTGGATATAGATGTACCTACAGAAGGATTCTGCTGACAGATTTATCTGGAATGATTAAAGGATACAGCTTGAAGGATCTGCAAAATATATTCCAGTAATCTTCAAATCCCAGCTAGCTCTAGATATAGCTTATATTGAGGATAATACACAAATGTTGAAACTGTGATTTAAACGACGTATCTTTTACCTCTTCTGATGAAGAACAAATCTAGTGAAAACAGCACTAAACTAAGCCAAGGAACTATAAAGAAGGCTTGACTGGGGCTGGAGGATCTGTTTCCAAGATGGTGCACTCAACTGGCTATTGACACAAAGCCTTGGTTTCTCCACATGGACTTCTCTGCAAAATGGTTTGAAATGTTCTCATGACATGGCAGCTGGCTTTCTCAGACTAAGTGATCTAAGAGAGCAAATAAGAAACTATAGTGTCTTATGATCTAGGCTTAGAGTCACTCACCTTTACCATTCATGTTTCTCCATTTGTTTTGAGTCAAGTCCAGTCCATGTTCAGGGAGTTCCCATAATTATTTTATTTTAAAATTGAAGTATAGTTGACTTAGATAATTAAAGTGATTCAGTTATATATACTTTAAAAAATATTCTTTTCCATTCTGGTTTATCACTGGACATGGAATATAGTTCTCTGTGTCATAAAGTTGGATCTTTTTTATCCTCCTATATATAAAGCTTGCTTCTGCTCACCCCAATCTCCCACTCCATCCTTCTTCCAACCCCTTCCCCCTTGGCAACCATAAGTCTATTCTCTATGTCTGTGATTCTATTTGTTTTATTGATAGATTTGTGTCCTAGTTTAGATTCCACATATAAGTGATACCATTCAGTATCTTTCTTTCTCTTTATGACTTCAGTTAGTATATAATTTCTAGGTTCATCCATGTTGCTGCAAATGGCACTGTTTCATTCTTTTTATGACTGAGTAGTATTCCATCACATATATGGACATCTTCTTTATCCATTCATCTGTCGAGGGACATGCAGCTTGTTTCTGTGTCTTGGCTATTGTGAATAGTGCTGCTATGAACATAGGGGTACAGGTATCTTTTTGAATTAGTTTTTGCATGGATGTATGCCTAGGGCTGGGATTGCTGGATCATATGGTAATTGTATTTTTAGTTTTCTGAGAAACTTCCATACTGTTTTCCACACAGTTGCACCAATTTACATTCCCACAAACAGGTAGGAGGGTTCTCTTTTCTTCACACCCTCTTCAGCATATATTGTTTATAGACTTTTAAACGTATCTCACTGTAGTTTTGATTTGCATTTCTCTATTAATTAGCAATGTTGAACATCTTTTCACATGCCTCTTGGTCATCTGTATGTCTTCTTTGGAGAAATGTATACTCAGAGCTTCTGTCCATTTTGGGGTTGGGTTGTTTGGGGTTTTTTTGTTGAGCTGTATGAGCTATTTGTTTAGTTTAGAAATTAAGCCATTGATGAGGCCCACTGTAAATAATTTTTTCCCATTCCATTCTCTTAATTGGAGAAGTAGATAGGTAGGTAGATAGTTTGCTATCTACCTAGCTAACAGATATATCTAATGTACATTAATGTCAGGAGGAAAATCTGACCTAGAAGCCATAACCTGAAGTTTCCTGTCCTGTGCTCTGAGCTCCTGATGAGCCAACTGACACATCTTTGGCATGTCTCTGAAACACTCTGTCTCAAAGCTTCTAAAATTTCTCTTTTGATTTCTTCTTTGACCCACTGAAGTAGCCTCCAAATACTTGTGAATTTTCCAGTTTTCTTGTAACTGACTTCTAATCATACTATTGTGCTCAGAAAAAATGACTGATACTGTTTTGCTCTTAAACTTATTAATATTTTTTGTGTCCTAACATAAGATCTATCATGGAAATATTCCATGTGTACTTAAGAAGAATGTTACTTTGAGTGGAATATTCTGTATTATGTTTCTTCTAAGTCCACTTGGTACAATATGTCCTTTTAAGGCAAATATTGCCTCATTAATTTTTATCTGGATGATCTATCCATGATGAAAATGGAATATTAAAGTCACCTACTATTATTATCAATTTCTTTGTAGGTTTATTAATATTTGCTTTATTTAGGTGCTCCTATGTCAGGTATGTAAATATTATAAAATGTTATATCCTCTTGTCAGACTGACCTCTTTATCATTATACAATGAACTTCTTTGCTTCTTACTACAGTTTTTGTCTTAAAAGTCTATTCTGTTTGATATTAAGTATAGCTACTCCAACTTTCTTTTGGTTTCCATATGCATGGAATATCTTTTGCTATTCCTTTGCTTTCAGTCTGTGTGTGTCCATAGATTTGAAGTGAATCTCTTATAGGCAGAATATAGCTAGGTCTTGGTTTTTTAATCCATTCAGCCACTTGATGTCTTTTGAGAATGTAGTCTCGTTACATATAATTATTGGTGTGTACTTATTACCATTTTGTTGTTTTCTGGCTACTCTGTAATTCCTTTTTTTCCTCTTGCTCTCTTTGTGATTTGATTTTCTGTAGTGGGTATGCTTAGATTTTTCTATCTTTTGTATATCTTTTATAGGTTTTTGCTTTGTGGTACCTATGAACTCAAGCTAATTGTAATTACAATTCTACACTGTAATCCCCACCATTTTATTTTAAAATTTATTTATTTATAAATAAGTATTAATGTTTGTTAATAAAAAGGTACAAATTTTAACAAATCATTATGGCAGAAGTTATTTTTACTAATTTTGTCTTTTAACCTACACACTAGCCTTATAAGGACTTAACCCATTACTGTTACATTAGCTTTTTCTGAATTTTACTATATATTTACCTTTACCAGAGATTTATACTTTGCTTTTCTTGCTAATAATTAGTATGCTTTCATTTCAGCTTAAAGTCCCTTTAATATTTCTTGTAAGGCTGAGACCAGTGGTGATTAACCACAGTAGCATTTCCTGTGTAGGAAAGTCTTAATCTCTCCATTAACTTTGCCAGGCAGAGAATTATTGGTTGGAAGTTTTTTTCCTTTCAGCACTTTGAATATCTCATCCCACTTCCTTCTGGCATGTAAAGTTCCTACTGATAAAGTCTGCTGATAGTAGTATAGGGCTTCCTTTATTAAGTATCAAGTGGTCTTTTCCTTGCTGCTGATAAGATACTCTCTTGGTCTTTAACCTGAACCTTAATCACAAGATGTCTCGGTATGGGTCTCTTTATGTTGTTGTTTAGGAGCCTTGTCTCTCCAGGGCAGGTCCTAGAAGTTGGAATGCAAGATGTGGAGTTCAAACTCTTCAATCCTCAGGGAGAAGGCAGGGTTGCAACTTCCCTCCTGATTGTGGGTCTCCACACTGAGAGTGGAGTTGACGGTGAGATTTTTGTCTCAGCCTTTACTAGCTTAGAAGTGGGTTTTTCCTTGTAGGAGTCTCTCGGCTAATGTTGTTTTTTCTTTTCTTCAGAGGAAACTGTTTCTATCTTGAGCTGGAACCCATATCCTTTTAAAATAACAAATTGAAAGCATCACTGACACTATAGATACTGTTTAGCTTAATCTTTACCCAACTGAACAGTAAGGAATAACAGGGGATGTTCTGCTGATGCCACAAATTCTCAGATTAATAGAGATAAGTCACAAGTGGTCATGGGGAAGGATGGGAAAGATAACCTGCAATTACTGATCAGAATAAAGAGAAGTGACAGGTCAGATTTTAACATATTAAGGTACTACTTGAGTATGGTGAGAATTTTTTAATGAAAACAAGACTTTACAAAATAGGACATCTGCCCTTCCCAGAAGAAACCAACTGATTCCACAGAATGTAAGCATCTGTTAACGCTCATTTTATTTACTGTGGATTGCAGACATGGTCTTGCCTCTTCCCTAGCCGGACAACTCCTTATTGCGAGCAGCTAGAGTCCAGGTGTGGCAAGTGGACAAACTGCATCAGTTACGAGACAGAAGACTTTACTAACACACAGTTTATAGATCAAAAGATGTTTCCACGAATACTGGTCCAAGAAATTTTATGGAAAATCCAACAAAAGTTCACTTTCGAAAAATTTTATGGGTATATGATTAGCAATACACAGAATGTTTAATTTTAAAAATATTATGAGACTTAACACTACATTCCCATTGGGAGCATAAAGCTCTGAGTACTGTGACTAAGCAAAGAAAGAGTTTTAAACTTTTCTTTTACAACATAACAAAAGATATTCAAACTAAAAAGGCAACAGATTTGACTAAATGGCAAATCTACCTATATAGTTTTCATTCTGTAAAGAAATACTCCTAAAAGTCACTGGACAGAACAAGATAACCATAACTTTTGTTATAAATCTTTATGTTACAAAGAACACTATTAATCACTACAACAGAAGGTAATTTTCTAAAGGGTATTCATTCTCCAGGTCATTGAAGAATTTTACATTGTTTCCTTATTCAAAAGATTTACCAATTGGTAAGAAGAAACGGACACCTGAAAAATCTTTTTGCTTACCTTTTTGGTTTTTGCTTTGCTACTTGTAGTTTTCTTATACATGCTTTCCAGGTCATTTGGAAATATGACTACTTCCTTTGCTGGGTAAGTATTTTATAAAAATTAAGTGTACAGTGACTACAATGAATATTCCTGAATATAAACTTTCGACCTGTGACAGTATATTACCCATAGAGAAAAGGTACAAAACTACCTAGACAGGTAACGGAGAATTAGTTTCAACAAAAACCTGTGAAAGGCAATTGGCAAATTACAATTTTGATTGGTTTCCTTCATTATTTTTACTGTCTGCCCACAAATACTGCTGTTTGGAGTCCATTTCAGATACTTCTAAGAGTCCACTTCATGAGTTAAATATGTACATACAAAATAAAGCAGATATACTGTAACTTATAAAAAGTAAATTGCTTTATATATTACAGGTTGGAGGCAGGTTAATATAATCAAAGGTTACAGTTCTGAAAAGTATGGTTGTTTCAAGTATTACTGAGCTATACTTAAAGTACATCCTCAACTCTTATCACATTATTTACAGCTGTCCAATAACTCACGCAGTAAAATATCTGAAGTACGAAAACATAATGTTGATGACAAACGTTTTTGAACATCAGGAATAAGATTAATGAACAAAGTAAACCTAGAACAAGGGAAGGTACATTTATTAAAAATAAAAATAGTTGACAATCTCTGATAACAAACAAAACCATTGAGAATTGAAATATATCCAATATACATTGTAACAATGCACATATATTTTAAAAAACTGAAGAGTCATTAAGTAGTTCTGCTTAGAATTTCAGAAAACAGGACTGTGGCTTGTTCCTGCGGAGGCCGGCCCACACCCAGCAGCACCCCTCTGTGTCCTGCGTCACAGTGGCGCATGGTGTGTGTGTGTGTTTATTCAGTGAACAGCAGAATCGCAGTTTCTGTAAGGATGATCCAGTACATAAGTCAGTGGCTCTGGCTCCATTTCATAAAAAAATTTGTGTAGGCTAGAAGCGTTAAGGATGACTGTTTTCAAAAGCTTCAGTTTTACCAAAAGGTACAGAATAAATTACAACTCAATCTAGATGCTTTCACATTATTTTGGACAGTGTAAAAATTTATGTAAAATCTTAAGCTCGCCAAACTAGTGTCTTTAAACTTTATCAAAAGTTCATCACTATTTTAGCATGGCTGGTAAGTCTTTTCTGTCTTTGTCACTAATAATGCTTGTCAAACCAAAGAAGTTTGAAAAAGAATACACACTGCTGAAGGAAAATAGTACCAAAAATGTACCTGGACTTCATTCTTAAGACACACACAGTTCCTGTTGGATACTGGACTGTGAAAGTTTATTATCTTCAGTCTTTTCAGGTCCTGGGCCTTGGCACATCGTCTTTCGCTTAAATAATCGAAGACTCAGTCGTAACAGCTCATTGTCGACCACTGGAGCATTTGTATAAGCTTGTTTTACTGTGCCCTATTTGGAGAAAAAGTTTAAAAAGAGGTAGATTAGGTGACAGTAGAAAAGACAGGTTTAGCTGCTAACAAAGATCAGTTATAAGAAAAATCAGTTTGGGATAGGTATTAAGCTAGCTGTGCATACATGCTAAGTTGCTTTAGTCATGTCAGACTCTGTGACCCCATGGACTGTAGCCCGCCAGGCACCTCTGACCATGGGATTCTCCAGGCAAGAATACTGGAGTGGGTAGCCATGCCCTCCTTCAGGGGGCATTCCCAATCCAGGGATCAAACATCTCCTGCATTGGCAGGCAAGTTCTTTACTAGTAGTGCCACGTGGGCTGTACTGGATATTTAAAAGCAAAATTAAGAAATGCTGTTTTCAGACTCAAGGAATCTTAGAAAAGAAAGCAATCTTGACAACCCCTTACAGGTAATCAGGTAGCTTTCATGTCATTGTTTCCAATGACAAAACAAAACAACAAAAACACATGGCACATTATATGAAGTTCCACACTAATTCAATCTTACTTTCACAGGGCACCGAACATTCCACACTCCTTACTGGTCTGCTAATGTGCCATAAGATGCAGGCTCTAGAACTGAACAAATTCTCCAAAGACAGCTGATCCACGCAATCTACTGAGAAACTACCACCTCCTTTGTTCTAAGAGGTAGACCTCTATTATTGGAACCTAAAGCTATCTTAGAAGTTTTGAAAGTTACTGTCGTGAAATTTTATTTAACATTCTCCAACCATGAATAATGAAAATAGGGTAAGATTTGCTATTTCCAGCACTCTGCTATTTCTCTTCTAGAATCCTTAAAGGAACAATGATGCCTTTTTTTGAAGTTGTGATACACTAAAACTGGCTTTTTATGTATACAGTTCTATGAGTTTTTAACTCATGTTTATAGTTAAGAAACCATGAGCACAATCAGAATAGAAGAGAGAAATTTCATCATTCAAAAAATAAAAAAACCCTTCCTTTGCTTTCCCTCTGAACTCCACCTTCTTCCCAACTCTAACCCCTTATAACCAACGATATAACGGCCAAACCATAACAGCACTTTGATAACGTCATGTCCGTGGTCTGCCCTGAACTGGAAGGATTTACAAGGTTCTGAACGATGGTTCTCAACGAGAAATTTGCAGGGGTGTTTTTAGGTATAATTTCTGAAGGGTACTATGGCACATTAGAGAAGGAACCAGGAAATGTTACAAAATATTTTTTATAAAAAGGGAGCAGGAGTCTGATGACACTGCAAACCATACAGCCTCTCAACTGGGGTTCCTTACCTGAACCAAACAGAAAATAGCTGGGTTTCAAGTCCTTTTATTCTGCTCAAGTAAATGCTTACATGTAATTACTTCTATTTATTTCCTCTCTTCAACTTGGTATGTTTTCATAAACACTATATATATAAACACATTCTACATAGTAATAAAATCTCCTTACCGCTCTATCTGGGAAATGTTTTTCCTTGATCTTCAATTTAAATAAATTTCTAGTATATTTTATTACTGAAAGAAACTTTGCAAATGAAAAGTATTTCACAGGAATAGAGTAAAGCCTCAGTAACAGTTTGCTATTCAAAACAAATGTTCTTCAATAGTATTAAAGTAAAATAAAAGGTATTATAAATTCTAATAAAATTTTTTCTCTTACATGTGTATATGACTGGGAAACCAACTCATAAAAACATAATGAGACCTCAACCTCACTGTAAAGCAATCAAATGAAAAATATGTCCATATGACTCAACACTTTCCGATTTTTCTAAGGAAATAACAGTACCTTCTCATTTTTAACAAGCTGCTTTCGGATTGCAGAATCCCGTCTGAAGCATAACGCTTTACAACATGGTCCAAGATTACTAAGCAGATTTGCTCTTTCCTCTTTTCGTAGTAATGCAGCCATGTTGAGAGCCCCGAGTTCATGTTCAAAGAGACTGTCTGTATCTTTCAAAAAAAAAAGAACACATTAAGGCTTCTGAAAACAGAAGTGTTAACAACTGCTTGGATGAATATTCCACAAAGTCTATATATTATCGAAGTTACCAACACTGACTTCCCTGGTGGCTCAGATGGTAAACCGTCTGCCTACAATGCAGGAGACCCGGGTTCAGTCCCTGGGTCAGGAAGATTCCCTGGAGAAGGAAACAGCAACCCACTTCAGTACTCTTGCCTGGAGAATCCCATGGACAAAGGAGCCTGGGGTAATACTGGGAAATTAGGATTGACATATACACATAACCGTGCGTAAAATAGCTAGTAGGAAGCTGCTGTACAGCATAAGGAGCCCAGCTCAGTGCTCTGTGAGGACCTAGAGGGGTGGGATGGCAGGGGGTAGTCTGAGAGGGAGGGGACATATGTATACATATAGCTGATTCACTTCACTGCACAGCAGAAACTAACACAAAATTGTAAAGCAATTATACTCCAATTAAAAAATTACATACTGAGTAGGGATATACTTTCTTCAGTATTGGGACAGAAACAGACAAAATGGATTAGAAAAAAAAATCAGTATCAGTTATTTCACAAATATTTACCAAATACTATGTGTCACATACTATTCAAAGCAATGGCAAAATTAGTAGTACAGATCATCAGACACTGGATATAGCAGTAAATAAAGTCCTATTCCTTAGAGAACTTCTATTCAGTATCATATATTAGTTCTCTAATAAAGCTATCTCACCACCAAAAAACGGGACTACTTGGTAAAGTGTTAGTCGTTCAGTCATGTCCGACTCTTTGAGACCCCGTGGACTGTAGCCCACCAGGCTTCTCTGCCCATGGGATTTTCCAGGCAAGAATACTGGAGTGGGTTGCCATTTCCTCCTCCAGGGGATCTTCCTGACCCAGGGATTGAACCTGGGTCTCCCATATTGCAGACAGATTCTTTACTGTCTGAGCCACCAGGGAAGCCTGGACTACTTGGTAAGGAAAAATCAAATCCCTCTTCACAGTGATCATTAGTCACGGACAAACTATAGTCTGATTTTGCTAACTATGTAACAGATTTTAACTTGAAATGCCATTAACAAAAGTCACAGAAGCAAATAGCTGCAGATGTGGATAAGACCTTAGGGGTTTCCTTACATCATTTTATGCCCACAGGAGTTACGTGCTTAAGATCACAGAGCCAATCAAACAAGGGAGAAGGAATGGGGCAAGAACTTAAGACAGTGGTCATTTGTCAGATTAACACATATTCACTTATAATTTGTTTCTGACACATACAGTCTATGTATATTGGGCCATATTAAAATCAACACAGTTTCTGCTTATACTAACAGCTGAAGAGACAACATGTATTCATGAAACATAAAACAAACTTTTTCCAATTTTATATTAGTAAAAAGCTCAATTCTTTTACCTCAAACTTTTTCACTCTCACGAACATGATAAAACATTAAATAATCTTACTGCTTTCACCTTTATACCTCCTATCCTTTTCACATTCCTCTTCCCCATTAATAAAGTATTAATAAGCTGCCAAAACACAGGGGATCTTCCCAACCCAGGGACTGAACCTGGGTCTCCTGCATTGTAGGTGGATTCTTTACCATCTAAGCCACCAGGGAAGCCCAAGAATACTGGAGTGGGTAGCCTATCCCTTCTCCAGGGAAACTTCCTGGCCCAGGAATCAAATTGGGGTCTCCTGCATTGCAGGTGGATTCTTTACCAGCCGAGCTACCAGGGAAGCCCAATAAGCTGCCAAAACACAGTGAGGTAGGTTTCAGATAACAGGAGGGAAAAAAAAAAATTCTACAAACTAAAATGTTCTGGAATAATAAAAAGCTGTAGCTGTTTTCACTGTCTAAAATCAATGTGATAAAGTATTTTCAAACTAAATACAGTAGGAGTATATACTAGGCACCACTGCATGTCAAAAACTATTCTAAGTGTTTTACTTGTGATAACTCATTTGCTCCTCCTAACAATCAGGTGGCTTGGCAGTACAATTACTCCCAGTTTGCAGATGGTGACAGTAACATATAGATTCCTGTTGGAATCCAGGCCATCTGGTTCACAGACTGAGTTCTTAAGCACTTTGTAAAAGGCTCAATCTAAACATCTGCATTTGGGCAAAATTCTCCATTTCCCAGGGGGAAGCACTGCCGGGATTATCAATCTGCTTAGATATGAAAAATATCTAAGTTCACTTTCCTAAGATCTACCTCATTTAGCCCTGGGCAAACCACTGAGCACTTTCACACTTACCTGTTAATTTTGATGCAGAAAGATCACTGTGCTATGTTTACAACTTATCTGTAGGTTTAAATTTCTCTCAAAATAAAACTTTGACCATGAGGATTAAATAATGAAAATAAGTGATTCTTAAAAAAAAATTCTTATAACTGCTACATAAGAACAGAACAGAATCCTTTTCAAAGGCATCTTCATATTTATATTAGACATTACACACTTAAATTGGGATGGAATTACCTTTGGGCTTTTCTAAAAGTCTCTGGCATGTTTCTTTGACTTTCGTAAAGAGCTCAGGACCAGCCAACTTTTTAGAAATGCCAACTTGCAGCATAACAGCTCCAGGTGTGAATTTTAAGAGCGCGGCCCCAGGCTCTCGTGGTTCTTTTGGATGCTTTGGCATAAGACCAGACCAATCCACGTCTATCACATCTAGCGGATCTACAAAAAGTTATACAATTTTCTTACACCAAGAAATACCATTCCTGTTATCCAGGGAGAAATACAGATTGCAAGACACAGGAAAGCAAACAGTAATTAATTTTAAAAAGGCATATTCTTAAAAGATTTTCTATAAAAACTAGTATTTAGAATCTAAGAAATTTTACAAATAAACTTCCTCACCAAAGGAAAATAGTAAAGAGGTCATAGGCAAATGCTCCCACCCACCCACATTTCTTTTATATGTGGAATCTAAAAGAATCAAACAAACAAAAAGAAATCCAAACTCACAGATACAGATATTGGTGGTTTCCAGAGGGGGAGGGATCTGAAGGTTAGACAAAATGTGTGAAGGGTATCAAGAGGTACAAACTTGCAATGATAAATAAATCATGGCAATGTAATCTAGAGTGTGGTAACTCTAGTCAACAACACTGTATTCCAACATTAAAAGTTGCTACAAAGTATGAAAAGTTCTCATTACAAGGAAAAAAACTAACTTTGCATGGCGGTAGACGACACCATGTCAAGGTAACCAGACAATGTGGTGATCATGTTGCAATGTATATACAAATGTCTAACCACTATGTTGTGCACCTGAAATTAATGTACTTTATGTCAATTATACTTCAATAAAGAAAAATCCAAAACAAACAAAAAGCAACCAAACAAGCACCTAAGCAAACCCATTCCTACAAATAATGCCTTTACATTGCTTGAGAGAGTCTCAATGAAAGAATTCCACTATTTCACTAAGACTAGGTCTAACATTTTGAAACTTGGTACCAGAATCATCCAAGGGTTAATTAAATCTAGGAATGTATTTAGTTTGAATGAGTACATGCACAACAGACAAACACACAGATACTACTTTTTAAAAAAACAAATAATTCATTATGAAAACTTTAAGAATCAGGCAGTGGCTATAATTAAAATTGAGAATAATCTATCGACTGACAAGGAACAGTTTAGGAAATTAACAAAATAATGTTCTATTCAGAAACAACTAATAGCTGATAATAATAAAAATAACATACATACATTATACATTAGTATAAAAAACTGTAAAATACAAGAGCAAATTAAGTCAAAATAAAGCTTTGATATTCTACATACCCCAAAACCCTTACTATGATAAATTGTTAGTAACAATTGGACTAATTGGGATGATTCAAGAACAATAAAGTTTGTTGATTCATGGTGTAGTCACTGGAGTAAGCTCTGGCAATGAATAAAATACTGTAAATGAAAATATTACTGAATTTAGAAAATCAAGAGAAGTATAGAAATAGTGTTCAAATACAACCTCAACTTATTAAGTTTCTGAATGGTCATTTCAACAGTTTGTGGAACACAGTTGTGAAGCTCTGTACCATATACCTACCATCTGTTTTAAATTCTAGGTCCTACAATAGGAATCAAACCCTGGAAAGGAAATCTTACAATCGTGCTATTTTAGATACTGCCCTTTTCAATTTATAAGCAATGTCTATTTAAATATGAACAAAGCATAATAACTATAATTTTCACTTTATTGGCCTTTCAATGTTAATTAAAACAATTGGGAAGATTCTGTGTTTTATCAATTCTTACAGCATGAAAGGGAAGAAAGAATACCTCAGTATCATAATTAAATACCTTTTATGTTCAACCACCTCTGCAATGATTACCTGGCATCTTCTCCTCATCCTGCTGGTCCTCCCGCTTTTCAGCATCACCTGCCAGAATTTCATCTAGTTCATCATCACTAATTGGCTCGTATCCTTCTCCAGCACCAGATCCCAATGAATGCGCATCATCTAGCTTGGATTCGTCGTCTCCTGTTAAACAGAAAAATTAATTTCATGCCAAAGAGAGCATTAAAAGAAAGGGACATCTAAGTGAAACCAAAGAGGAGAGGCTGGGCACACTAAAAAAATTGAGAAGCATTTTTTAATTTAAAACTACATTTCTTAATTAGTCAAAACACTTGATAATTCCAAAAGAAAACTTAAAAATGAACTAATTTAGTTTTAATGACAAGAACACAGTATGGACAGCAATACAGAAATAGGTTATAAGATTACAATTAAAATATGAGAAACAAAATCTACCACTAACAAATTAATACTAGTTAACTTTTTATAATAAAACTAATTCAGAAGATCCACTAATTTCAGAAGGATGCATTAATTTATCAAAATAAATTCAATTTTTAAAAGCTTACAAACTAATTACTAGGATTAATTTGAAGTTTAAATCTTAGCTCATAATATTTTATTCATGATATGAAGAACTCTACAGTGGTGAGGTAGAAATGTAAGTGCCATTAATTCCCATCCCCCTCCGCCACTGATCTCCCAATTCATCTCCCCTATGCCAATGTTTTCCTTTAATTAATAAATGCAATTTTAAAAGATTGCTGTAATATAATTTTAAAGTATTTTTGTTATTAACCACTAGTGTATCTTCCATTTCTTTTTTTACCAACTTGTCTCAACTACCTATGCTAAAGCTTTGTCTCTTGGTGAGTTACTTGTAAACCTGAATTATCATAGTACTACACAGTACATTTAAGATTTCTAAGCAGGTTCTATCCATATACTTTACTGAGTTTACAAAACTAGGTTTCAAAATGCAACAGTATCTCTTACAGATATAAACTTGCAGCAAATAAACTATGGGATGTTTCTCGTCATTTCTAATAATTTTCTACTCTATTAATTCTGTACTAATCTCCTCATACCCCTACCAATTCACTTCTAAACAATTTTAACAACTTTATTATACAAATATACATCTAAACATAAATGCAAATAAAAGGGTTTTTAACTTTTCAAGCTTATTAAACTATCCTACTTTAAGTGGGTAAAGGTTTTCATTTCACTTCTAAATCTCCATGCCACATTATCCATGACCACAACCAATGAATGGTATATTTTAGGGATGAAGGGCACATATTCCAATCACAGGAGAGTGATTATAATGATTAGTTCAAATTACATTCAATTATACCCCAAGGTTGTACCTCCAATAGTACTATGGCTCACAAACTGATGCTACTGAAATTCAAATTTTAGATAAAGATGAATGTGACGACCACTGAGGTAGAAACGTTTTTGTCAAGTAGAAGAAAATATGTTAACAGTTTGGTGTACTGAAATATATCTAACCAAATAACCAAAAGATACAAGGATGTTTATAGTTTTAAAAGAATGTGAACAACGTTATTCTGGGACTAGTGCTACAGTACAGCAAATGAAAGGAATGTAAAATAGTACTGCTCATGTACTAAGCATCCAAGAAGTTTCTTGGGGGCTTAAAGTGGAAAGGGCACATAAACGCTGGTATCAGAATTGGACAGTTCATGGAGGCAGAATTTCCAGGAGCATTCTCAGGAGAGGCCATTACTATTGTTACCCTGGGCTATAATTCATCACAGAATAAGATGTAGGACAGGTATGGACAGGCAGGACAGATTTTCATGCATCAGCTATTTATTGTGTCCTTGCTAGAGGCGTGAAGATAAAGAAATAAAAACCTATGGTGCCTAACAAAGGAGTACAATATAATGGGGAGAGAACCATGGAAAAATAATTTACAATATGGTGCAGAGATGCTATTAAAGATGTATAAACAAGGTGCTTTGGCAATTTTAAAGAGCACCTTTAGCAGAGACGGTTTCACAGAGGAAATAATCTATAAACTGGGACTTGCTGTTTGAGTAAGAAAAGACAGAAGGGAAAAAGTCTGTCAGGCAATGGGAAGAGCAGGCTCAGAGAAGGCTTCAGGAGGGAGACCATCCAGAGAACAGAGGTGAGTCAGTTTGTACAGCAGGCTGGGGGTGAAGGATGGACAACAGAGGGCCACAGTGGAGGCTGGCTCTGACTGGGTAAAAGGGTGTATGTGGCCTTCTCAGAGTCCCTCATTCTAGGAGCTGGTAGTCAGTTTTAATAAGGGACCTGAGCATCCGCAGATTTTACTACCTGTGGCGGCTCTGGAACTCATTCCTGCAGATACTGAGAGACTGAAGGATGACTATACTTTTATCTCATTTAGGCTTATTAGAACCAAGTCTACCTTAAAAGTACTAACGAGTACAAGTTTTTTAAGTATCATAGGCCTTTTCCTTACAAAATCTATTTTCCCTAAAACAATGGAGTCAATCATCATATCAGATGACCCTTCAAAAGGAAGTACTGGTTTCCTATGAGATTTGAGACAAAACGGGGGAGAGAAACAGACGGAAAGGAGTGACACTCACCTTCCACACTCTCAGTCCTCTCAGCTCTACTTGCATCTTCAAATCCCTGCACAGATCCCAGATCTTTATCCAGCCTTTCTTTATCCAAAGCTCCAGAGTCTCGGGAACCGCCTTCTAGGTCTCTGTCATGGTCACTCTCCAGTTTGACTTCAATGCGTTTTACAGACTCTACTTGAGAACCTTCAAACGTTCTGTCCCTGTCCCTCTCCCGGTCCCTTTCCAGGGCATCGGAGAGTAGTCTCTCCCTCTCCCTGTCCAAGTCTCTCCTTTTGTCCCGTTCCCTCTCCCGTTCCCGCAGTCGATCCCGTTCCCTATTCCGGGGCCAATCTTTATCAGCATCCCGCTCCCAGTCTCTCTGCCGGACTTCCCTCCTTTCTCGCTCCCGCTCTCTCTCGTGCTCATAACGGTCGCGCTCTTGAAGCCTCTCTCTGCTGTCAAATGACCCCGATCTTGAATGGACCTGTCGATCTGACTCAGGAGAACTTCTTCTGGAACTATGGCTTCTTGAATCCTGGCGATCTAAAATCAATGTACCATATACAAAGACTTAACACATGATAAATTAAAACTTACAATTTCTCTTTTTCGGTACTTATTTTAGATAATCCAAAGAACTCATCTTAAGGAAAAAATTCATCTCAAAGAAAAACATCCACCACTCTTCAGTAGTGTCAAATATGCAAAAAGCATGTTTGTTTCCTTATTTCCACTATAACCACAAAAGATCTTTGAAGAAATATGTAAAAATAAGTAAGCATTAACAGAACTGACCATTTCATTATGTACCTCCTCCTCTCCCCCTACCTCATTTACGCAGTCAATAGAGAAAAAGCACTGGTTGCAAGAAGCAGAACCAGGTTAAAATTTTTAGGCATCAATAGAGAACCTGAACACGTAAGTGCTTTCCACCAACATATACTAAGATGCTGGTGTTAAACTGAGTGATGTCACTGAATGTACCTCTACTCTACTGGTATTAATGTGATAATAGGTAACATCATGGTGGGATGGCTAAGCTTTTTAAGCTCCTTGAAAAAATTTAAGGCAGTGTATAAACAACTTATCATTTACTTTAAAAATATAATTCAAACAAAACATAAAAATGTACAAAATACACTCACGTAAGAAACACTGGTTAGGTTACCATTTGTTTTTATTACCTGAGGAAGTACTTCGACTAGGTTCTCCACGCTTTAGCTGATCAATCCTGGATTTTCTCTCTCCTGTGATTTCCAGACTTTTAGTTTTTTCTCTGTCTCTTGAGCCGCTATGCAGCACTCTCTTTCGACCGTTCTGGTCATCCCCACTTCGATGAGCAGAGTCGTTGGATGGGGAGCGGAGACGGCCAGACGTGTGACTGCGATTGCTCCGGTTGCTGCCTAGGCTGCTGCTCCGCTTCTGATCCACTGGCTTGCGATGCGGTGCGTCTTCTATAGTAACATGAGGCGCCTCTACCTTTTCCGCTCGTGTTCTGTGGCACTTCCTATGGGAGTCTTCACTGGTAAAAGATGTATTGGTGGTGAGGAGGGCAGAGGTGGAAATGGTGGTGGTCGATGTGCTGAAGGCCGTGGCAGGGGTGGCCGCGGTAGCAGACAGAGGAGGCGGGGGAGGAGGGAGAGAAGACGGCGAAGGGGTCCTTCCAGGGGTGGCGGCAGTGGCGGCATGCTCTGGCTCCGTCAGATCCGTGCGGTCAGGCACGTCCTCATCAGACCAGTCACTGAACGCTGTATCCTCTTTCTTCTGAGGGTCCTCCAGAGCGCCATCCTTATCACTGGGCATGTCAGCCGGCTCCTCTTTGGCTGTGATAGGCGGAGTCCTCGGGCCTCTTTTCTTCTTACTCTGCTGCACCGTTTCTTCATCAGAGATGTCAGAATCACCTCTGGACCTCTTACGCTTCTTTTCAACACTTTTCTTCTTCTGCCCTTTTTTTGGTGAAAATACTTGACCATCTTCAGATGCTATCTCTGTGTTACCCCTCCCCATTCCAACATCATCATCTCTCTTTCTCTTAATAGGCTTCTTCTGAATCTTTGCTTTTCTTTTGCTCTCCTCATAAGCTCCATCAGAGGTGTCTCGATCTTCGGATGGGTGGTGTCCTGTCAGGTCTTGTGAACGAGTTCTGGAGCTCTCTGTTATTTCTGTCTGTTCTCTCTGCTTATCTACAGAAGAAACTTTCTCTTTGAAATCTTGCTCTTCATAGCGCCTTGAACTTTCTTTTCTTTCTGGTTTACGATCGTCTTCTCTCCATCTACCCTGCCTGTCTTCTGTAAGGTGTGATGGACTAAGAGAACGTGATTCTTGAGGTCGGACAACCTGGCTCAAGAGTCTGTGTTTTTCATCTAGACCAAAAGATAAAAGTCATCAGACTTTCATCATGTTAACAATACTGCATGTTACCTATAACTAACAAACCAGTGTCTCCCTTTTCATTTTAAAAGTTTAAAAATAACAATAATTTCAGTAAAAACCAAAGTACGGCTTTACTACAACTAGTGGGAAATGACAAGTGCCACTGCGGTAAAATGACTACATATTTCAAACACATACTTGTTTTTAGTCACAATGTGATATATTCAGAAGCAGCAGAGCAAGTAAAAATTTTAAATCTTAATTCATCATTCCCTATTGATGTAAAAGAATTGTCTCATGGTTACAAGTGAGTCTGACTCTAGAAACAGGGAACACAGATTCTGCTTACTTTTATCATCCCCACTGTTGTAGGCGTCACTGTCAGGAGAATGCTCTCGCCGGCGCTTAGGTGACTGACGAGGGCTAGGACTCCCTTCATTTCTATAGCGCTTCCTAAATCACACAAACGTAATTTGTAAGATTTCAGGGGATGAAAAAGATTGGTTTTTTTTTTTTTTACTATTATTTCTTACTATAACTAGAATATATAATTGTAGGATAACAATACTATCAGAGCTATCTGTATCATACAAAGGGCATTTATTTAGCATCTTTAACAAAATTCTTCATTTGTTGAGACTTAACGATCGTGGACTTAAAATACATGGCACCATCTCTGCTTTTTTCACCATACATGTAGAATTGCTCACTGACATTCACCAGGTTTAATTACTGTAAAGTGGTAACACAGCAGAGGATTCAACTCTACTAAAACTTATTCATCAGTTTTACTGTTTTATGATACAGAAATACCTTTTGTCGGAAAGCCAAATGAGAAAACCTAGTATTGGCTTTGGGGTCAAATAAGACTTGAGTTCAACTTTTCGTCATGTTACTTATTGTGCAATTTTAGATAAATTCCTTGAAGTCATTCTTAGCTTTTTCATCTGAATATAGATGAAAAATGGGGGTTCATCTCATAAAACTGCAGTGAGGAATAAATTTATTATGTCATAAGCCCAGTGCCTGTCATGTTGTGGGCACATTGATAAAAACTGGTTCTAACTCACCTCTTAAAACTAAATCATCTACTTAATGACAAATTAATAAAATAATTCATATGTTCACTATTTTTTACTCTTTAGTTAAACTTTAGATGACTAGTATTCTGTATCTCTGGATACTTAAGTTATTCTAGTGTTTTCCTATATTTTCACTGAATTTTGACCACTTTTTTTAACAAATACTGTTTATAAATACTATGGCCAGAAGTTGAGTAACACTGTAGCACATGAGTACATGTACCTCCTTGATGGCCCATTTATACAGATGAGCAACCAGGTAGAAAATGAGGCCCCAGATGTAGTATGACACCTGACAGGCCCAAGCTTGTAACAATTCCTTATCTAAAGCTCCTGCCATCATCAGGTAGTCTATTTCCCCATCCTTTGAATCTGGGCTAACCCAGTGACTTACTATGTTCGACAAGAGGATGTGGTGAAAATGACACTGTGTAAGTCTGGAGATTTAGGACTCAAGAGGCCTTTCAGCTTCTGCTTTTGCCTTCTTGGTATGTGTCTACTATCATATGCAAAAACAGAGTTTAGATTATTAGAGGAAAAGAGGTCAAGATGCCCTAAGCAACAACCAGCACCAACTGCCAGACATGTGAGGAAGGCCATTTGGGGTCATTCAGACCTAGCTGACCTGCTAGATTGACTGGAGAAACAGAGTGATCCTACATGAGAATAGCAGAAGAGCCACTCTGCTGAGCTGAGTCAAACTGCCAACCCACAGAATCATGACCAAATAAATGGTGGTGGTTTTAAACTTCTACCATGACAATATACTGAGATGACAATAGATAAAAACATCAAGATATTTATCTCATATACTAAGTTACTTTGAGTAGCTGACTACTAAATTTCTGGGCCCCTTGTCAATGGTTGGAATATTTAACCATGACAAGCTCCAAGAAATACTGTACTTTGAGATTAGAAGCATGAAAAATATAATCAAAGCATAGGACTAAAAAATAAATAAATATTTCAGAATTTTAATCTTAGAAGATAGAGAGTTAAAGAGGCCAGAGAAAAGAGAAAGAATACATATTTTGTGCCTACATGTGTTAAAGGTAATATCTGAATTTTATGTTTAATGTGAGATATTTTCTTTTAATGTGGAGTGAGGGAAGCCAGAGAGTGAACTATAGAAAACCACGGCTACAGACTGAAGGGAAGGCAAGACCTAATGGAAGAAGCCTCCATTTCTGTGGTATGTTGTTTGTCTATAACCAAAATCCGTAACAGCAATGATGAAAATACCTAAAGCAGAGAATGTATTCACCATGAGGCAAATGAGCTAGAAGTAGGGGCAAAGAAACTGAAGCTATATAAATGATTTTCAGTTTGTCTTAACAAATTTAACCGTATCCTCTATTCTAGTTGGCATTAAAAGAAAAAAAAAGAAAGGCCTTTAATTCCGATGTTCGGTTTTAGGTCCGTAAAACCTCAAAATTGACCAATCAGAGTCTGGGATTCTCATGGCTATAGTGACTGGATTAGCTTTCTTGTTTACTCCTCAACTGAAGGCTATAACTGAGCTGACAGCTATAACCCTGGAGTCATCCTAGCCGTCATTTGGGGAAAAGCTTTCTGAGTCTAAAACTAATACATAAGAAAATAGTGCAGAAATACCATTCTTGATGCTTTGAGAATCTGAGTATAATCACATCAGAACAAATAAAAACCCTGGACTTCCCACATACCTGAGCAAATAAAGTTTTTGGTATTAAAAAAAGAAGTGAGAGTAAGGGGGAAAAGAAGAGAAAATGCCCTCAGTATGTAACAACAACACATCTTTTTATTGCAGTAACCTTTGCAATGCCATGGACTGTAGCCGGCCAGGCTCCTCTGTCCCTGAGATTTCTCAGGCAAGGATACTGGAGTGTGTTGCCATTTCCTTCTCCAGGGGATCTTCCCAACCCAGGGATCGAACTCACGTATCTTGCTCGGCAGGCAGGTTCTTTACCACTGATCCACCTGGGAAGCCCACACTAAACAAAACAACAACAACTATAACTCCACAGTCCAGAGAGGACCCCTCTCTCTCTCATCATCTTCGGTGGTTCCAGAAGCTCCTCAGTTCTAAGACATTATGAATGCTTCTGCAGCCTTCAGGCGGTGATTCTGAACTTCTAAGTACACAAAACTCATTAAGGACTATCAGGAACAGGACAAGCATTATGTCCTGGTGATAAGCCAACTCTATTAACTTGTTATACAGTGGATATGAAGGGATGAGATACAAATCCACTGGTTCTACCACTGTTAGGTTGGATTCCTGTTAAGCTGAGATACACGAAAATGCAGAAGAAAAAGAATGAACAGGGTATTGCGGGCCGTTGAGAAACTTAATGTATGGGACTTTCTGAATTGTAAAGGCCCGGCTCGCGGTCACTCACTTGGACTTCCTCTCCTCGTGGCCGTCTCTGGGGTTCCGGTCTTCCCGGACGTCTTCCCGCTTTTCCCTGCGGTCCTCGCGAGCTTTCTCCTTGTCCTCCCACTCCCTCTGGCGCTCGCGCTCGCGCTCCCTCTCCCTCGCTCTCTCCCGCTCGCGCTCGCGCTCCCGCTCCCGCTCCCTCTCGCGCTCGCGCTCCCGCTCCCTCTCTTCGCGCTCGCGCTCTTTCTCCCGCTCGCGCTCCCTCTCTCTCTCCCTCTCTCTGTCGTGCTCCCGGTCTCGCTCTCGCTCCCGGTCTCTCTCCTTCTCTCTTTCTCGCTCGCGCTCGCGCTCGCGCTCCCGCGCCCGCTCTCTTTCCAGTTCTCTCTCTTTCTCTCTCTCCCGGTCCCTCTCCCGCTCGCGCTCCCTCTCCCGCTCGCGCTCCCGTTCGCGGTCTCTCTCCCTAGCCCTTTCGTCTCTTCTATCATCCGTTCTGTCTACTCTTCGTTCCTCTCTCCTTTCATCACGCTCAAGCTCGTCATTCCTTCCCTGATGTCGAATTGGTGAGCTTGGTCTTTGATCTACAATGAAAATCAAGTTTCATCAGTGATTAATTTGACAGATTAAAGCTATTATATTAAGACAGTATGGCAAATCTTAAATTTTATCTGTGTATAGGGTCACACTGGCAACAAATATAAATCAGGTACCATATTTACTTTTAATCATCCAAATAATCACCACTAGATGTTTAAAAATATTCTTTTCTTAAAGGTAACTTTTACTTGCCCTCTACTGCGTTTTCTGCTCCCATCAACCCCGCTCCCACCTCCCGCTGGTCCGCCTTTCATCTTTCTCTGCGTGCTCCCTACCGTGCCTCCAGCCCACTGCTCCAACCCCGCTTTCTGCCATCTCTACCCTTCACCTCTGATCGTCTCTGTCCCCCCAGCAGGCCCTGAGAACACTGGTGGCAAAGGATAGGGGCAGCAGGAGGTGTAGAACATTGGAGCTGAAGGAAAAAAAATTTCCCTCAAGTCACACCTCTAATTTCAGGCGGAAAATATATACACAAAGTGTAGCTACTATGTGAGGAAAATACAGAAGAACAAAACATCTGTCAGTATTTGTTGCTGTGATATCAATTTATCATAAACTAGAATATTAAGGGTACTGATGCTTAGCAATCTTGAAATAAATATAAAAAGTGTTTATTAGTGATCTATATTTATAAATAACTACTAATAAACTGAAAACCTTAATCATATAATTACTCAGATGAAGAGCTGTTTTCTTAAAATGTTAAATGATAACCTCATCAAATTTATATATATATATTTTAAATACATGAATCATATAAACATAGACTGAATGCATGCTGCCCAATATGCCGAGCTGAGCAAGAAACTAGTCTGGTATCAAAAAATGTCTAAGAAAATGGCATGAACCTTTCCACAGAGATAGCCATTTTTGAAAAGCAGGTCACTGTGCCTGGATCTAGGCTACTACAATGTCTCTATTTTCACACTACAAAGTAATGTTTACTAGTTAGTCATAAAGGTCCTAATACAATATGGCCAACAGGGTTTGTACATGAAATCTCCAGCATCAACTTATTAAGCAGAATAATTTTAGGATATTTGTAGGGAAGGGGTCAATATAGTAATTTGAATTTCCTTTCTTATCACAGATAAAAGAGATAAGAATTATCCATGCTTATTCTTTAGAAGTTACATATCAAGCTATGAAAGTTCATAGAATTTTAAAACTGAAAGAAAACTAAACTCTGTCTACCCTCCCTTTCCTCTTTTTCTTCTTAGAATATATGGTCCAAAAGTTGATTTATCAAAGTCACAAAAATGGTAAATACATGAGGCTCTCAGGACTAGAAGTCAGTTCCCTTACACTCCCCCCCCGCTTTTTTTTTAACTTTTGCTGAAATCAATTTAAATTTAAAATGGTTCCATGTACTATACTCTAGTTCCTGGAAAACTATATACTCATGTCTTTGTCTGAATTCCTGGTTTGGGGGTCATACTAATGTCACAAAGATTATAAAACAACCTGAAACAAATTTAATACTGTAATTTATAGCAATTCATATTTGAAATTTATGATTACAGCAATGTTAGGGAATAGACTGCTTTATTCGGGCAAGCTTTTTCTGACAAATGAAAACTCTCATCTTCCCAACCACACTGACAAAATTCCATACTTCAAAGAAAATGGAAAGGAACATCACTTAATACATCTCATCTTCTGTATCCTTCCCCAAAAATGTGTTTTTCAAAGATACACCTCTCTTCACATATTTCCTTACTTTTTAATGAATGGCATGCCCACTCATGAAACCCATTCTGAGTTTTCCAAGTCCCACTGTATTCAAGTACCATAAATTTCACTCTCAAAATATTTCTTTTTTCCATTTCCTCTCTCAATTCCTACAATTCATATTATTAATTTAGACTTTGGTCAGTTCTTCTTGGATGCCCATGTTATCAGCAGTCTCATGTTGTCTTTGGTCTTTTTGTAGATTCTCTAATGCTTTTATTTTTATTGATGAAAACTATTTTTTTTCCCAACTGCTTTAAAAAAAAAAAAAAGGCTGTTTAAAAGTACTTATTATAGGCAGTGAAAAAGGCAATTAAATCCACATTTGTTAGCCTGACTTATTAGGCCATTTACAACATGGTCCTTTTTCCTAGCTTCTTTCCTTTCCTTCCAATTGTAGCACACCTCTGCTCCAACCTCATGATTCTTTACTCTCCAAAGCATATGTTTTTTCAGTCCTGTGTGTCTGCACATGCTAGACTCTCTCCCTGACAGTGTTTCTTCCATGGCTCCTTCTAGCCAAATCCTATTCATCCCTCAGGCCCTAATTCAGATGTCTCTTCAGGATGCTTTTGTGGATTGCCTCAGAATTCTAGGTGCATCTTTGTCTTCTCACAGGACTTCACACAGTAATAGTATTTATCATATCTGACTGTCTACCCTAATCAGCCTGTGAAGAAAATTCCTGAGCACAAGAACAAGGTCCTGAGCACATCTCTACCTCTGACCTCTACCCATCTCCCTTTGCTCACCATACTCTAGTCACCCTTTGCTCACCATACTCTATAGAGTCACACTGATCTTCTTTCAAATTCTAGGACATATGAAGTTATTTCCCATCTCAGAGAATTGGCACATATTCTTTTCTCTGCATATAATGTTTTTACCCTCAATACCTACAATGCTAACTTCTTTCCTTGCATTTATGCCTCTGCATATATGTCATCTCAAATTTTTCATAAGCACACTATTTAAGGAAAGTAGGTCCCACTCATCCTTTATTTCTATCTGGATCTCTTGGATGTTTCCTTGATAGCATCCACCAATCATTTCTTTCTTCATGGGGCATATCATCCCTTTTATAAAGTTCTCTAAGTGTAAGAACTGTTGTACTCCCCAAACCCAGCAAAGTGCAGGGGTACTCAATATTCATTTGTAGAATATATAATCAAAAGTATATTTCTATTTCAATTGTACAACTAATATTTACTGAGGTACTTATAGTAAAATAAAATAGAAACAACAGGACATGTAGTCAGAAAACCTACAGTTTGAATTTTAGCTTTAGAACTTTATTCTCTGACAATGAAAAGAATCATTACCCTTCTCTTGGCCCAAGTCTCCTAAATTATAAACACAGATTTCCTTATCATACCTAAGCTCACAGATTTTGAAAGATAAAAGGATTTAAAACATACATTTTCTGACTTAATAAAGAATATTAAGCCAGAGAGTATATAAAGAGCAACTTTCAAAGTTCTTGGTAACTCAATACATATGTGGACTGAAACCAAATGTTACACTGAATTCAGGCATGAGATGAAAAAAATCTGAGAGGGACATCAAACTAGAAAAAAAGAAAAAAAGTAAGATATTAAAAAAGCATTATCAGGACACAGTGTTAGATTAAAGAAAATAAAGACTGGTGAATCAGTGTTTGGGAAGAAATAATTTCAGGCATTAACACAGATCATATCAACTCCAGCCTCATCTGTAACTAAGGAAATCATACACATCTTTCAACCCAAACGCATTAAGCTTGCTATAACAAACTCAACTCAGCAGCGCGCATCTATGTCTCTGATCTCATCTATGCTCTCAAAAGTACAAGCTTAGTGTCTTCGCTCTCCTCTTATTCCTACCCATATCAAGATGAATGTTGCCTTATATATAAAACAGCCCACTCTGAAGCATCAACACTGAGTTCCCTACTCCGTCAGGTCTTACATGACGTTAACTTCAGCATTATAGCAAACCTTACTTTAGTAACTAGGTAAAGTTAGTAAGACCTTCATAAGGTCACAGACGCTCAAAGGCCTAACACGTACTGACAATAAAAGCTTGTTTAAGAAAGTACTTATAACCCTTCTAAACTGCTTTCTAGTATCTTGCTTCAAAATACTGATTTAAGAGGTCTTCTAGTAGAATAACAGAAAATTTTTAGCTTAGCTTAAAATATACAAGAATATAAAGTTAGCTAAACTAAGTAATACATATTCTCAGGAAGGAACACAAATAAACTGTTTCTCCAGACAGCCCCTAACCCTGTCATCACTGCCTTTGTCTTGTTCCTCCCTGGCAGTCCTTACAAGTCTGTGTGTCACAGTTAGTGAGTGAGTGAGTGGTCAGGACACTCAGATGAGAAGCTATCTCCTGAATCAGAAATACCTGAAACAGCACCCAAGCACCTATGTTTTTTAAAACACTGTGAGCGGTTTGGTTAAGGTAAGAGACATACAGCAAGGCACCTCAACTCTTGCAGTATGCAAGTACCTACTAATTCAGTACCTGCTCTGTTACCAAGTGAGTACTGGTAGCCAGTTATTTAGATAATCTCTACTAAACTAAGTAAAAAAAGATTATATGAATAAATAGCTTCAAGTGTGCCAACAAACAAAAGTCTTAAAAGATATTTTATGTTAAAAAGTAAACTGATAATGGTTGGAAAAGACTGCAATTCTCCCAATCACTGTTGGTAACTATTTAATAGTATCTCAGTTAACAAACCTCTCTCTCTGTTGTCACGACGGTCTCTCTCCCCGTGTCTTCTCTCAAAGGAAGAATCTCTTGCTTGCTCTCTGTTGTCTCTCTCAGGGTATCTGTCTCTTTCAGGATAGCTGCTTCGCGTCTCCCAGCTGTCATGATAGTTGCTACTACTACTGTGACTATCAATCTGAGAACCTCTTGTGCCTCGACTTCCTAAACAAAGGATATTCACACAAATATTTAACACATATACTTCATTCAACAAGTTGTCAGTCACAATCCTTCCTCCCCCAAAACATGTAAAGATGTGTGGGTTGTTGTTGTTGGGTTCTTTTTGGTGAGTTTTTATATCTGAAAGTGTGGTAATCATTGTTGAAAACGATATTATATGCTGGATTAGAATACTCAAAGTGTCTAATGACTGACTTGAGTAAGCTTAAGTCCTCATTTTCCCTTCCTATAAAAAAAGGACACATAATGAAATCATAAAGCAAACAGACTCATTTCAATTAAGCCAAACAACAATGGAACAAAAAATAAAAACTATTAATGCATATCTAAATTACAGAAATACCATAAAAACATTTAAAATATGAATTATGGATATATCACATTGACTACACTTTATAAAGAAAACATTCTAATACAGAACCAAGGTACTTTGTTGACAGTAGGTGATACCTGAAAATTTTCATTAAAAAAATTGGGAAATGAATGTTCACAGTAGCATTGTTATAGCCCCAACCGTAAAGTACCCAACTGTCTTTCAATGGGTGAAAGGCTAAACAAACTGTGGTACATCCAGATCACAGAATATTATAAGTTACAAACTACTGATACACGCAATTACTTGGAAACTTAAGGAAATTCTGCTAGTGAAAAAGCCAATCTCAATAGGATGCACACAGCAGGATTCAGTTTATGTAATACTTGTGAAATAATAATTACAAGATGATAGACATATTGGCGGTGGCCAGGGGTCAAGGACAGGGAGCCGATTTGAATGTGGCTACAAAGGGATAACAAAGGGAGTCCTGTGACAATACAGTTGACGATCCTGATTGTGGTGATGGTAATGCAAGACTACAGAGTCACTATGGAAAATATTGAATAGTATAGAAGTTCATAAAAAAATTACAGAACTACTACCTGATCCAGCAGTTCCAATTCTGGGTACAGAGCCAGAGAAACTGAAATTAGGATCTGAAAGAGAGATCTGTACTCCCATATCTGTATTCCCAGGTTCACTGCAACATTATTCACAACAGCCAAGACAGACACAACCTAAATGCCCAATGAGAGATGAATGCGGAAAAAATGTCATATATACATAGAATACTCTGGCCACCTGATATGAAGAGCCGACTCATTGGAAAATACCTTGATGCTGGGAAAGACTGAAGGCAGGAGGAGAAGGGGACAACAGAGGATGAGATGGTTGGATGGCATCACTGACTCAATGGACATGAGTTTGAGCAAGCTCCAAGAGACGATGAAACCTGGCATGCTGCAGTCCATGGGGTCACAAAGAGTCAAATATGACTCAGCGACTGAACAACAACAGATATATATATATATATATAAAATAGATTTGTCTTTGTTGTTTTTAGTCACGAAGTGGTGTCTGACTCTTTTGCAACTCCATGGAATAGAGCCTGCCAGGCTCCTCTGTCCATGGGATTTCCCAGGCAAGAATATGGAGTAGGTTGCCATTTCCTTCTCCAACTGATCTTCCCAACCCAGGGATGGAAACTGCGTTTTCTGCACAATGGCAGGTGGATTCTTTACCCCTGAGTCACCTGGGAAGCCCTATGAAGGATTATTCACCCTTTAAAAAGAACACAGTCCTGCCATTTGCAACAACATGGAAGACATTTTGCTAAGTGAGATAAGTCAGACACAGAAGGACAAATGCTACATGATACCACTTATATGTGGAAACTAAAATAGTCACACTCATTGAATCAGAGAGTAGATAGAACGGTTTTACCAAGGGGCTGGTGAGAGGGGGAACATGGAGGACTAGTCAAGGGGTACAAAATTTCAGTAGTACAAGATGAGTAAGTCACAGAGATCTACTGTACAGCATGGTGTCTACAGTTGATAATACTGTATCGGAAACTCAAAAATCTGGTAAGAGGACAGATCTTACATCAATAGCATTCTCATCACACACACATACAAATAACAATAGAGTGAGAGGAAACTTTCACATGTTAACGGCACAGATTGTGGTGGTGCTTTCAAGGGTATACACTTATCTCCAAGCTTATTAAGTTGTATATACTAACTGTGTATAGATTTCTGTATGTCAATCATACCTCAGTAAAGCGATTTAAAAAAACTGCATAGAGCTACACACACATCTTACAGGTAACAGGCTTTGAGCACTGAAAGAATTATAGTATAATTCTAAATACTTTATTTGGGATGTTTTAATAATCAAAAAATATATAAAGACTATTTTAATAATTAAAGACTAGAGAAAGAAATTTTAAAAAGACTACAAATGAGCTACATATAACATCAAGGAATGAAAAGGTAAACAGATAGATGCTAAGAGAAAATTGGTTAAAAAAAAAAGTCATGTCTGAGGATACAACTCAGAAAATGAAAGAGAAACAGAGATGGAAAACTTGAAAGTTAAGAATCAAGGAGAACACAATGGGAAGACTGAACAAATGTCTGAAAGTGAAAGTAAAGTTAATCAGTTGTGTCTGACTCTTTGCGACCTCATATCCCTGAGATTCTCCAGGCAAGAATATTGGAGTAGGTTGCCATTTCCTTTTCCAGAGGATCTTCCCAACATAGGGATCAAACCCAGGTCTCCCACACGGCAGGCAGACTCTTCACTGTCTGAGCCACGAGGGGCTCAAACATATATCTAATTATAGGCTAAGATAATAAAGATTGAAAGGATAGAATAAGCTACATCATACAGATGCTAACCAAAAGAAATCTGTGAGTTGGATAATCGTTTTTAGACAAAAAGATAACATTCAGGATGAAGAGGATCATTCTGTAACAACAAAAGGAATAATTTGCCTTATATGTACCTGTGAGCAAAGCCTCAAAATATTCAAAGCAAAACTTGATCAAATCACACAAAAATCAACAAATTCAAAATAATAATGGAAGATTCAGCTCACATCTGTTAAGATAGAAAAAGCAGACTAGAAAGAAAATTAAATGTAGATTTGAAAGCATGATTAACAAACCTGACCTCAGAGACACACTTTACATACTTTGCAACCATTAAAAGCACACGCAGAATACATGAAAACTGACTGATGAGCCACAAAATAAGTCCTAACAAAAAAAAATGCCAAAAACCTGAGTTCAAACAGTCTCCTCCAATAACAGTTAAAATTGAGGGTAGGGGACTGTGTGGATCACAATAAACTGTGGAAAATTCTGAAAGAGATGGCAATACCAGACCACCTGACCTGCCTCTTGAGAAATCTGTATGCAGGTCAGGAAGCAACAGTTAGAACTGGACATGGAACAACAGACTGGTTCCAAATAGGAAAAGGAGTGCGTCAAGGCTGTATATTGTCACCCTGCTTATTTAACTTATATGCAGAGTACATCATGAGAAACGCTGGGCTGGAAGAACCACAAGCTGGAATCAAGATTGCCAGGAGAAATATCAATAACCTCAGATATGCAGATGACACCACCCGTATGGCAGAAAGTGAAGAAGAACTAAAAAGCCTCTTGATGAAAGTGAAAGAGGAGAGTGAAAATGTTGGCTTAAAGCTCAACATTCAGAAAACGAAGACGGGCATCTGGTCCCATCACTTCATGGGAAATAGATGGGGAAACAGTGGAAACAGTGTCAGACTTTATTTTGTTGGGCTCCAAAATCACTGCAGATGGTGACTGCAGCCATGAAATTAAAAGACGCTTACTCCTTGGAAGGAAAGTTATGATCAACCTAGATAGCATATTCAAAAGCAGAGACATTACTTTGCCAACAAAGGTCCATCTAGTCAAGGCTATGGTTTTTCCAGTGGTCATGTATGGATGTGAGAGTTGGACTGTGAAGAAAGCTGAGTGCCAAAGAATTGATGCTTTTGAACTGTGGTGTTGGAGAAGGCTCTTGAGAGTCCCTTGGACTGCAAGGAGAGCCAACCAGTCCATTCTAAAGGAGATCAGCCCTGGGTGTTCTTTGGAAGGAATGATGCTAAAGCTGAAACTCCAGTACTTTGGCCACCTCATATGAAGAGCTGACTCATTGGAAAAGACTCTGATGCTGGGAGGGATTGGAGGCAGGAGGAGAAGGGGATGACAGAGAACGAGATGGCTGGATGGCATCACCGACTCAATGGACAAGAGTCTGGGTGAACTCCGAGAGTTGGTGACGGACAGGGAGGCCTGGCGTGCTGCAATTCATGGGGTCACAAAAAGTCGGACATGACTGAGCAACTGAACTGAACTGAGGGGATTTATTTTAAAAAGCATGATTGGAAATTTAAAATCCTATTTATACACAACTCATGAGTCAAAGAAAAAAACCATACCAAACTTCAGAAAGTGTTTAGAACAGATAAATATAATCAGACTGTCAAAGAACAAATAAATGCTCATTTATACATAAACTGTTCTCTTTTAGAAAAGAGAAAACACAGAAGCAACACTTTCCAACACATTTTGATCTCCAAACCAAACAAAGACAATATTAAAAATTAAAACCTATGCAATGGTATGCTGGTTCCAAAGAGCAACCAGTGTGGTTCTCTTCTCATCTTCACACTGAGTGGCGTTGTTAGCAGCTCATAATCTGCTACGGTAGGAGTAATTTATACTATAGAAACAAGCATTAGCTACAAGCCAGGGCTTTCTTCCTGAAGAGTAAGTTGTTAAATATTTACACTCATACACTAATTATATGGCAACCTCAATTATAAAAAAAGATTTTATGTCAAAATTAAATTTTAACAAACCTATTTTGGAACTTTTAAAAGAAATGAAATGTAAATTTATTTTAGAAATGCAAGAATAGTTCTGAAAGTGAAAGTGTTAGTTGCTCAATTTTGTCCGACTCTTTGCAATCCCATGGACTGCAGTCCACCAGGTTCCTCTATCCATGGGATTTTCCAGGCAAGAATACTGGATCCCACTTCCTACTCCAGAGGATCTTCCAGACCCAGGGATCGAACTCAGGTCTCCTGCATTGCAGGTGGTTTCTTTATCATCTGAGCCACTAGGAAAACCTATTTAGAAGAATAGTTGTAAATTAAAAAAAAAAAAATTAACATAAGTAACAAGGTAAAAGAGATGACTATATGATCTTCTCAAGATACAAAAAAACAGGCATGACAGAAGCTGCCAGCTAAGTTAGGAAAATAGGAGATACCCTTTGCTGGTAGCTTAGCTCCTGACAATGCAGGAGCCGCAGGAGACACAGGTTCTATCCTTGGGTCGGGAAGATCCCCTGGAAGAGGGCATAACAACCCACTCCAGTATTCTTGCCTGGAGAATTCCATGGACAGAGGAGTCTGGCTGGCTATAGCCCCTGAGACTGCAAAGAGTCGGACATGACTGAAGCGACCTGGCACACACACACGCACCCTTAACACAATAAAAAGCATCTGCAAGTGGAAAAGAACTCCCCTTCCAAGGGAGAAGACTAGGGCTCAATTCCCGGGTTGGGAGGATTCCCTGGATAAGGAAATGGCAACCCACTTCAGTATCCTTACCTGGGAAAAGGAAACCCCACTAACAGAGGAGCCTGGTGGGCTATAGTCCACGGAATTGCAAAGAGTTGGACACAACTTGGCAACTAAACAGACAACAATAATCAACAAACACCATGCTTAACAGTAAAATGTCAGCAATAATTCCTTAAAATCCGAAACAAAGCAAAGAAGCCCACTGTAGTCAAAAATGCATTCAAACAGCTGCTCAGCAAATTTACTGACAACGAATAAATATTACTCAGAAAGAAGAGCCAAATATGTTTATTCCCAGACGTAAAATATGTATAAGAGAATCTAATTATATCTACCAAGAAAATACAGCAACATCATATTGTAAGATGAATATAAAAAATTTAATTAACATTCCATACACCAGCAAAAACCATCAGAAAATGTTTTAAAATATATCATTTGGTGTGCCTGTATGCATTCACTTAAGCACTACTAAAAACCAAAAAAAAAAGTCACTTCAGTGATGTCCAACTAAGGACCATAGCCTGCCCGGCTCCTCTGTCCATGAGACTCTACAGACAGGAATACTGGAGTGGTTTGCCGTGCCCTTCTCCAGGGGATCTTCTCAACCCAGGATCGAACCCGTGTCTCTCAAGTCTCCTAAACTGGAGGCAAGTTCTTTACCACTAATACCTCCTGGGAAGCTCAAACATAAAGGATTTAATAATTTATGGCATACCCTACGATATACACTATGCACCAAAAGGAGGATGTGGCTGTTTACCAAGCTGACTGATATGTAACTATCTCCAAGATATTTTAAAAGGAAAACAGCAAGTACAGAATATATAGTTGTTTTTTTTAATAAAATATTTTTAAAAATTATCTTTGTAAAACCAGAAGAGAAGGTGAATAAACATACATATTTGCTTGTATAGCATGTTCTTCAGTTCAGTTCAGTCGCTCAGTCGTGTCCGACTCTTTGCGACCCCATGAATCGCAGCACGCCAGGCCTCCCTGTCCATCACCAACTCCCAGCATTCACTCAGACTCACGTCCATTGAGTTAGTGATGCCATCCAGCCATCTCATCCTCTGTCGTCCCCTTCCCCTCATGCCCCCAATCCCTCCCAGCAACAGTCTTTTCCAATGAGTCAACTCTTCGCATGAGGTGGCCGAAGTACTGGAGTTTCAGCTTTAGCATCATTCCTTCCAAAGAAATCCCAGGGCTGATCTCCCTCAGAATGGATTGGCTGGATCTCCTTGCAGTCCAAGGGACTCTCAAGAGTCTTCTCCAACACCACAGTTCAAAAGCATCAATTCTTCAGCACTCAGCCTTCTTCACAGTCCAACTCTCACAACCATACATGACCACAGGAAAAACTATAGCCTTGACTAGACGGACCTTAGTCGGCAAAGTAATATCTCTGCTTTTGAATATGCTATCTAGGTTGGTCATAACTTACCTTCCAAGGAGTAAGCGTCTTTTAATTTCATGGCTGCAGTCACCATCTGCAGTGATTTTGGAGCCCCAAAAAACAAAGTCTGACATTGTTTCCACTGTTTCCCCATCTATTTCCTATGAAGTGATGGGACCAGATGCCATGATCTTAGCTTTCTGAATGTTGAGCTTTAAGCCAACTTTTTTACTCTCCTCTTTCACTTTCATCAAGAGGCTTTTTAGTTCCTCTTCACTTTCTGCCATAAGGGTGGTGTCATCTGAATATCTGAGATTATTGATATTTCTCCCAGCAATCTTGATTCCAGTTTGTGTTTCTTCCAGTCCAGCGTTTCTCATGATGTACTCTGCATATAAGTTAAATAAGCAGGGTGACAATATACAGCCTTGAGGTACTCCTTTTCCCATTTGAAATCAGTCTGTTGTTCCATGTACAGTTCTAATTGTTGCTTCCTGACCTACATACAGATTTCTCAAGAGGCAGGTCAGGTGGTCGGGGTATGCCCATCTCTTTCAGAATTTTCCACAGTTTATTGTGATCCACACAGTCAAAGGCTTTGGCATAGTCAATAAAGCAGAAATAGATGTTTTTCTGGAACTCTCTTGCTTTTTCCATGATTCAACGGATGTTGGCAATTTGACTTCTGGTTCCTCTGCCTTTTCTAAAACCAGCTTGAACATCAGGAAGTTCACAGTTCACATATTGCTGAAGCCTGGCTTGGAGAATTTTGAGCATTACTTTACTAGCTGTGCGATGAGTGCATTGTGCAGTAGTTTGAGCATTCTTTGGCATTGCCTTTCTTTGGGATTGGAATGAAAACTGACCTTTTCCAGTCCTGTGGCCACTGCTGAGTTTTCCATATTTGTTGGCATATTGAGTGCAGCACTTTCACAGCATCATCTTTCAGGATTTGAAATAGCTCAACTGGAATGCTATCACCTCCACTAGCTTTGCTCATAGTGATGCTTCCTAAGGCCCACTTGACTTCACATTCCAGGATGTCTGGCTCTAGATGAGTGATCACACCATCGTGATTATCTGGGTCATGAAGATCTTTTTTGTACAGTTCTTCTGTGTAGTCTTGCCACCTCTTCTTAATATCTTCTGCTTCTGTTAGGTCCATACCATTTCTGTCTTTTATCAAGCCCATCTTTGCATGAAATGTTCCCTTGGTATCTCTAATTTTCTTGAAGAGATCTCTAGTCTTTCCCATTCTGTTGTTTTCCTCTATTTCTTTGCATTGATCGCTGAAGAAGGCTTTCTTATCTCTTCTTGCTATTCTCTGGAACTCTGCATTCAGATGCTTATATCTTTCTTTTTCTCCTTTGTGTTTTGCCTCTCTTCTTTTCACAGCTATTTGCAAGACCTCCCCAGACAGCCATTTTGCTTTTTTGCATTTCTTTTCCATGAGGATGGTCTTGATCCCTGTCTCCAGTACAGTGTCACGAACCTCAGTCCATAGTTCATCAGGCACTCTATCTATCAGATCTAGGCCCTTAAATCTATTTCTCACTTCCACCGTATAATCATAAGGGATTTGATTTAGGTCATACCTGAATGGTCTAGCGGTTTTCCCTACTTTCTTCAATTTAAGTCTGAATTTGGTAATAAATCAACTGGATACATACAAAACTGGCTAGGATCAGGTCAGGAACAGAGGGGAGGCTTTCACTATATATCTTTTCATAGCTCTGAAATTCTGCACCATGTGAAAGCATTATTAAAAAGAGAATCTTTTGGAGAAGGAAATGACAACCCACTCCAGTACTCTTGCCTGGAAAATCCCATGGATGGAGGAGCATGGTAGGCTACAGTTCATGAGGTCGCAAAAAGTTGGACACGACTGAGCGACTTCACTTTCACTTTTGACCAAAATAACTACATCCCTATGGAAGAGAAAGACAACAGGTGTCAAAGTGTTTGAGTTTCTCCTGCCCTGTATCTTCCTCTTCTGAAGCCAACGCTATAACCAATGGAAAGAACATACGGAACTTGAGAATTAATGAAATCTTGGTTTATTTCTTCTTCTGTATACTCTATAATGCCCTGAGTAATGATGGTGCCCCACTCCAGTACTCTTGCCTGGAAAATCCCATGGACAGAGGAGCCTGGTAGGCTGCGGTCCATGGGGTCACGAAGAGTCGGACACGACTGAGCTGCTTCCCTTTCACTTTTCATTTTCATGCATTGGAGAAGGAAATGGCAACCTACTCCAGTGTTCTTGCCTGGAGAATCCCAGGGATGGAGGAGCCTGGTGGGCTGCTGTCTATGGGGTCACACAGAGTTGGACACAACTGAAGTGACATAGCAGCAGCAGCAATGCCTTATTTGGGGCTTCCCTTGAGGCTCAGATAGTAAAGAATCTACCTGCAATATGGAAGATGCGTGTTCAATCCCTGGGTTGGGAAGATCCCCTGGAGAAGGAATGGCAACCTGATCCAGTATTCTTGCATGGAGAATTCCAGGGACAGAAGAGTCTGGTGGGCTACAGTCCATGAGGTCACACACAATCAGACACAACTGAGAGACTAACACACACACATACACACACACACAAAGTAGTTTAAAAGTCAAGTGGGAGATTTGATTCATTACTGGTATACTGGCTGGGGCTAAACCATAAGACTCATGACCCGGGTCACAGAAAATTACCATAATGTCTTATTTATCATTTGTAAATTCTAAGGCAAAGTGTTGTTAAGGACTTCAAACTTGTCACTGATTTGGCATCAAACAGTTATTAACTTTTTTAAATTTCTAAATAAAAGCAAAATAAAAGCAGATCTACCCTGTGGGGCCTCCAGAACAGAAACCCAGAAGCATCTGCTTGGTATCCACGTGCTGATACATATGTGATTTTAAATAGAGTTCTTTAAGAAAAGAAAATGTTGAGGTTGCCGCTAATGAAAATATATACTGTGGTGCTAAAATTCCACCTATAAACTATTCTTTTGTTTTTATTTCACTAGAGTTTGGGTTAGGATAATTTTGACATAAATGAAAGTCTATTGTTTAAACAGAATTTATAATACTCTATTGCTTCTAGCTAATACCCTATAATTACCATTCAGTGTGAGTTTTTTGGTACATATGTATCAATGCATAACAAATTTTTATATTTTATAAAGCCAAATAAAATACATGTTTAAAAAAAAATACCATTTACAATGGCAACAAATATAGGAGTTACCCAGGAATAAAACATCCACAAGACCTTAAAAGAAAAAGTTATTAATCAATAAATTTAATGTATTTGAAGTAAAAATCCAAGTTTTTTCATGAAGCTTAAAAAAAAATCATTTTTAAAAGACAGCCTTCAGAATGGGAGAAAATAATAGCAAATGAAGCAACTGGCAAAGAATCTCAAAAATATACAAGCAACTCCTGCAGCTCAATCCCAGAAAAATAAATGACCCAATCAAAAAATGGGCCAAAGAACTAAACAGACATTTCTCCAAAGAAGACATACAGATGGCTAACAAACACATGAAAAGAAGCTCAACATCACTCATTATCAGAGAAATGAAAATCAAAACCACAATGAGGTACCATTTCACAGCAGTCAGAATGGCTGCTATACAAAAGTCTACAAACAATAAATGCTGGAAAGGATGTGGAGAAAAGGGAACCCTCTTACACTGTTGGTGGGAATGCAAACTAGTACAGCCACTATGGAGAACAGTGTGGAGATTCCTTAAAAAACTGGAAATAGAACTGCCACATGACCCAGCAATCCCACTGCTGGGCATACACACCGAAGAAACCAGAATTGAAAGAGACACGTGTACCCCAATGTTCATCACAGCACTGTTTATAATAGCCAGGACATGGAAGCAGCCTAGATGTCCATCAGCAGATGAATGGATAAGGAAGCTGTGGTACATATACACAATGGAATATTACTCAGCCATTAAAAAGAATACATTTGAATCCATTCTAATGAGGTGGATAAAACTGGATCCTATTATACAGACTGAGGTAAGCCAGAAAGGAAAACACCAATACAGTATACTAACGCATATATATGGAATTTAGAAAGATGGTAATGATAACCCTGTATGCGAGACAGCAAAAGAGACACAGATGTATGGAACAGTCTTTTGGACTCTGTGGGAGAGGGTGAGGGTGGGAAGATTTTGGGAGAATGGCATTGAAACATATATAATCATCATATGTGAAACAGATCACCAGTCCAGGTTCGATGCATGAAACAGGGTGCTCAGGGCTGGTGCACTGGGATGACCCAGAGGAATGGGATGGGGAGGGAGGTGGGAGGGGGGTTCAGGATGGGGAACACATGTACACCCGTGGTGGATTCATGTCAATGTATGGCAAAACCAATACAACATTGTAAAGTAATTAGCCTCCAATTAAAATAAATTCATTTATATATTAAAAAGATATATGAAAAAGCAAAGGGCTAAGAAAAGCCAAGACGACTATGAAAGAGAAGGTGACTGGCCTTCATCTTACTGTGAAACTATAATAAACCAACAGGCCTATAGAGAGTAAGAATGGTCAGAATTCTGCAGCAGTGTTTTGGGGAGGGGAGCAAAGTGGGTGGAGGAAGAGAGATGTCAAAGTTGACCCAGTCCAGGCAGTGTGGAGATAGTCAAATTCACTTAGGTAGGTGGTTACTGATGATAATGGTGATGCCAAATCCTTTTTAGAGGAAGATAAGAAAAAGTGACTCAAGATCCTGACATGGGATGGTTTAAGGTGGCTTTGAAGCAAGCACAAGTACTGAAGAACAGGAGCAAGTCATTTCTGACACCACCAACTTTGAAAGTCTACTGTTTTAATGATCATTTTATCATATATTTACCTATTTATTAGAAATTACTTCCTTTTTTTTTTTTTTTTTGCCTGATAGCAATTTTCTTAGTGTTCCACACTAACCAAGATGGTAGCCACGACTGGACATAACTCAATCGGGGGGGTGTGGGGGGTTGGAGTGGGTGGGGGGAGGGGTCCCTAAGTCAGGCCCCATTTATCTTCCTGCTACTTTAGCTAATAATTCCTACTCAGAATTTATAGAGAAGATGAGAAATTCAATTAATTGAAAATTACTTTGACAAAGTGATAATGAATGTCAGAAATAAATCTCAGGAGATTTCATAATTTCTATAAGAACACACAAGATACAGTTCACTGACAAGTCAAAAACCTTACCCTTTTCAGGCATCTCTGGAGCTCTTGCTCTACTTCTGCCCATCCGGTCATTCCTAATCTCACTTCGAGACTCATTTCTGGAGTCATTCCTTATTTCAGTGCGAGAACTTTCTTCTCTCAGATGGTTTCTGCCATAATTTCGGGATTCTTCCTGATACGTGTCCTCCTTTCGATGAGCATCTCGACTTTCACGGTCCCTGTAGTCGTGGGCATCACGAGCAGACCGAGAATCCCTGGGGTCGCGGCTCTCTTTGTTATCTCTGCTATAATCTCTCATCTCCCTGGAGTCCCGAACATCTCTAGTGTCTCTTAGTTCCCTTCGGTCTCTCGCATCTCTGGTATCTCTCCGATCCCGCCCATCTCGAGGTTCTCGGTCATCCCGGTGGTCTCGAGAAGAGCTCTGATCCTGTTCATACTCTCGTTCTTCTCTTGTGTCCTTTTCTCTGTCCCTTTTACCTCTAGTCTCTGTAAACATAATTTTGGAAATACACTGTAATTCCTTTCTCAAAATTGTAGGAAACTAGACAGTGTATTCAATACAGAGCTTTAAAATTTTTATTACAATGGTAATTCACGTTTTTTACAAAAATTAAAAGGAGAAAACATGGGCAAATAAGAAAATTAAACCTATCTGTAAGCTAAAATTCCAAAGGTAATTTTATTAACACCTGGATTATTTGTCTTGATTGAACAAACTTTGAATATGATATTCTGGTATCAACATACCCATACACAAGATCTGAAACAAGTAAGCTGATCTCCTATCAATCCTATCAATGATGGCTTACTTTTAGAAATCACTTTTAGATTCAAAGGTACAAGTGACTTTAACTCATCTCTACTAAGTATTAGGCCAGACTAGTTCACACATGACCGCCAATGTACTTAAGCACTTGAGAGTAACCTATAGTTAGTAAGCTGGCTGGCAAAGAAACACTGCTATTCACCCTTTCTCTCTCTCTCTTTCCTTTTTTTTTTTTTTGTTTAGGCTATTTAATGGACTCACACTCCCATCTCTAAAGCTTTTTCTACTTAAAGCGCTTTCTAACATTTCATGGGAAAACTTTAAAAAACAACTTCAGTTTTAAAAAAGCTGGAATGAATCTCAATAGTTATTTAATTCAAACCCGTCACTGTATACATGAAGGAACAGAGGTCAAGAGCTTAAGCGGTTTAGTCAGCCCCATACATCATGGAAATCTGCAAAGATTAGAAACTATTCTTTAGAGATGTCTAGAGAAACATAAATTGATTACACCATAAATCTGAAATGAACTGAAAAGAATTAACAAGAGATCCTCAAAGAACAACCCTTATACTTTTTTTTTATCAGATTCCTTCATAAATTACTCTTATACTCTGGAACAACCACAAGATCTGATGCTATTTTAGCTATTTTATAGTAGCCTAGGACCTATGGCTAGGTCCGTAGACTTTCCCCATCTAGTATACACAAGATCCTCATCAATAACTTATCTCCTCTGCCTATGTCCATAAATGCCATCTAAGGATAGAAGCACTAAGCAAGAATCTGACAATGTCTCAATTTTTTTTGACTACATCTATGACTTCAAGTCCTCCTCCAATACCAAGTGTGCCTAGAAATTTGATCACTTAGCACTAGGTTCTTCTTTTATGATGCCCCCAGCTGTCTTTACAAAGACACCCAGTTACAGTACTTGCTCTTTACCTACCTCCCCATTCTTTCACTAAAATTATTCTTATTTCAAAAAATGACTTTTGGAAGATTAAAGAAACACCCTCCTTACAAAGAATCAAAAAGTGTATGGTTTATTATTAAAAGGATTCATAGAACATAAAACTCCCTTACCACAAAAAAAAGCATTCTTATAAGAATCAACTGCATACTAAATTTCCCTTTCATTAGGGTTACTGTGTTTAATAAATAGTATTTCGAAATAATAGAGAGTTTTCATTCAATAAGTAGTCACTAAAAATATACCATATTCCCAGTCAGCCCTAGTTGTTGATAGGTGTAAGAGCATTTCCCCCACTTACCAATGTTTTATATATACTGCTGTGCTGATATGGTTCCAAAATCATGTATACAATGAATAATTCTCTAAAATATGTGCTCTGTCTAGTCTTATCTATGCATCCATCATTTCTAGAAAAAAATAATTATTTCTTGCACTATTGACTAGAGGCGAATAAGTCCAACATGTTTCATAGGAGACTGCTATGTGATACAGAGACTTTAAAAGTGCACATTAAATAGAAATGCTGTTGCAAGTAAGCATGTATTTCCTGAGTATTTTTATGTTAAAAAAACTAACTTAGAAGAATTTAGGAAAAAGGCTTGCTAAGTTAAATAAACAAGAAGCTTAGACAAGAATTAAGAAAGAGATGAGAGTGATTCAATTGTACTGCTTCAATTGTACTACTTCAATCTCAGCTTGAAGACAGAATAGCAAATTCAAAGTTAATGTAATGCTCAGGAATCTAAAAACTGTCTCGCTTACTTCTTTGTTGAGTTAGACTTGGAAAATTGATCACTTCAATCCCACGGACCTTCTGAACATTCCCCCAGCCCACACCTCTTTGTTAAGTCTTCTCTGATATGTTCCAACTTGGCTCCCTAGTTTGTTGCTTCTCTTTTAACCTCTTCTGTTGTTTTTAAAGAATTAACTAAGCAATTAGACTGATACTCTTAAGAATCATATAGCTCCAAATTTCTAGAACTTGAGAATACTCAAGCAAAACAATGTATCGAAAGAAAGCAACAACTTAATACACATATAAATTATGTATATGCCCAATTACATATATCTAGTAGCTTACATTTCCATGTCCTTAAGCACCTCCTATTGCCCTAAAGAGCTCTGATCCATGCGTTACAGAAAATGTAGTGTAACACAATTCTCTTCTATCCCTTATTCTAACAATAAATCTGAACGTCCGATTTTTTGGATAAAGAACATATCCACTTACATAAAAGAACTCTAAAAAACCCACAACACCGCCGAGTATTTACCTTCCCTCCTTTCATGACGCCGATCGTGAGACTGTGAAGCTCGCTCATGCTCATGCCTCCCCTTCTCTCTCACTGGAGAGCGATGTCTTGGAGGGCTTTGCTTTCTCTGAGGAGAAGCCAGAGAATGTGAAGGATAGGGAGAAGCAGAGCGGCGTAAAGGTGGAGTTATTGTCCTCTGATAAGATGGTGAAGGAGTTCTTTTTCGGCGAGGAGAAGGAGAATGTCTTTGAATCGACGATCCTGACTGTGAGGAAGATGAGTGATGTCTAGAAGATATTGGAGAATGATGTTGTCCTGCTGGGGAAGTGGACCTGTAAAGAGAAAAAACAATAAAAAACTGGGCTCAAGAGCCTTCACTTCCCGCCAAAGGAAAGTATTTTAAAACAAAAACAAAACCCTGAATATAAAAGTTAAAGCTAAAAGTGTGAATAATAATTTTAATTCAAAATGATGTAAAATCATTAACAGGTTGATTTTTCAGTCAGTTTGAGGCAACAGTTCTAGATGAGACACATACTGACCTCCTGAGCTCTGGCTCCAAGGCACACTTCCTTTTTCCAGGTAACATTCTCCCTGATCACAAACGGTTCTTATTATCACATAAAGTATGGAATTCACTCTTAACCAGAGATGATCTCTGACAGTGTGAATGGGTACTTAGAGGATGGAATCCACAAAGAATTAAAGAGAAAACATACTAGTGAGATCTAGACAGATATTACTGGCTGTGAGAATGCTGATAATTCAGGGTTGTGGGAGAAGTGAAAAGCTATCACCAGCTATACCAAACGTAAAGTTTGACTGCCTAGGCTGACATGTAGGATGGAGAAAGAACACTAGGGTTAAGGAAAGGACATACTGCCTATACTGTCTTTATCTTAAATAACCTACCTTTCACTCTCGGGCAGTACAAATTGAGATTTAGTTCATAAGCTTTGGTTTAACTAAAGCTTCCTCTACTCCCTTCAAATCATCTTGCTTGAGTGCTGCGAGAGAAGTAACTTAAAAACACATGAAGCATATCTGAATCACTCCTATGATCTGTTAGGTCCTGGGCTCTGTCTACAATGAATATGCAAAAGCTAAGTGTGACAGAGAGCTAGAATACACGCACTTGCATGTTAACTGAAAAGAAACAGGACGAACATTTAAAAAAACAGCATTCCAGGCATCACATACTGAGATACATATTTCTCAAAGCAATCATTTCAAGGCTACATGGTTGTTCAAAAGAATTATGAGTTCCTGTCAACGTATTATGGAATTACCTTCAGTACCTATGATGAGTATTTTTTAACTTCTGCAATGCTGACAAAGTTATTAAACCAAGATTTCTCAATCTTGCAACTACTGCATTTTGTATGCAGTACTTCTTTGTGCTGGGGGCTGTTCTGTACATTGGAGGATGTTGAGAGGATGCCTGGCCCCTACCCATGAGAAGCCAGTACCATCTAACTCCCACCCCAATTCATACCAGTAAAAATTACTTCATATAGCTCCAAATGTCTCCAGGGAGGTAAAATCAAGCCTTCTGGAGAATCCTTGCCCTAAACTATGTTGTTTATAAATGATGCCTTAGTAGAACTATTATCAATAAAAGGTTTAAATCTATGAAATACATGTTGCTGAGCCAGGTAAGTGGTCTAATATGTTGGAAAGGATTTTGTAAAATAACGAGTTGTACAAACAGAAACACTTTTTGGATAATAGTTGACAGTAAAACAATAAAAATCATTAAATATCAGCTAACTAGAATACCACACTTACCTCAACATTCCAGCTATTTATGATTACAAAACTTTCATACTTTTAATAAAAACTGTTATGCTTTCATCATATACAAAAAATAAGACATAAACCACCAGAGTTAAACTGACTCTAAACTGGAATATATTTACTAACAGATATGAGCAGAAATGCTCAATGGGTCTGAGCCAAATCTGGAAAACCATTTATGACCAAAGGCTACTCATATACTAAGCAGAAAAATTATTGCAGGACTGAGAAATTTTCATTCTAATTTGACTATTGTTTGGTGCTTTCCAAATTCAATTTCGTTAGGTTCTGATCAATTTGGAAACACCTAAATTGAAAAAATAAACAATGTGGCTCTCTACTGAACTAACATTTTGGTTAGCTTTGAGTTTATTTCTGAGATAAACTCAAAATTGTTTCAGGAATGTCTGCAACTCCTTTTGGTGACTTGTTCACAAAACTTAAACAGTTCACAATACTGTCTTTTAAAAAACACATTACAGTCTAATCACATCTCTATACAAATTTGGTGTCTACTGCTGCTGTTGTTCAGGTATTAGGTCACGTCTCTTTGTGACCCAATGAACTACAGCATGCCTGGCTCCTTGGTCCTCCATTCTCTTCCTGAATTTGTTCAAATTAATGTTCACTGAGCTGGTAATGCTGTCTAACCATCTCATCCTCTGTTGCTTCTTTCTCTTTTGCCTTCTATCTTTTCCACCATCAAGGTCTTTTCCAGTGAGTCAGCTCTTCACATCAGGCGGCCAAAGTATTGGAGCTTCAGCTTCAACATCAGTCCTTCCAATGAATATTCAGAGTAAATTTCCTTTAGGTTTGATCACCATGCAGTCCAAGGGACTCTAAACAGTCTGCTCCAGCACCACAATTCAAAAGCAACAATTCTTCCATACTCAGCGTTGTTTATGGTCCAACTTTCACTTCCGAACGTGACTACCTGAAAAACCATAGCTTTGACAACACAGACCTCTGTTGGCAAAGTGATGTCTCTGTTTTTTAATACACTGTCTAGGCTGGTCATAGCATTCCTTCAAAGGAGCAAGCATCTTTTAATGTCATGGTTGTAGTCACCATTAACAGTGATTTCGGAACTCAAGAAAATCTGTCACTGCTTACACTTTTTCCCCTTCTAACTATCATGAAGTAATGGGAATGGCTGCCATGATCTTAGTTTTTGGAATGTTGAGTTTCACTCCAGCTTTTCCACTCTCCTCTTTCACTCTCATCAAGAGACTCTTTAGTTCCTCTTCACTTTCTGCCATTAGAGTGCTATCATCTGCAAATCTGAGCTTATTGATATTTTTCCCAGCGATCTTGCGTCCAGCTTGTGATTCATCTAGCCCAGCATTTCACATGATGTACTCTGCATATAAACTAAATAAGCAGGGTGACAGTATACAGCTTTGTCATATTCCTTTCCCAATTTTGAACCAATCAGCTGTTCCATGTCCAGTTCTAACTGCTGCTTCTTGACCCACATCCAGGTTTCTCAGGAGGCAGGTAAGGTGGTTTGATATTCCCATCTTTTTAGGAATTTTCCAATTTGTTGTGATCCACACAAAAATGGAAGAAAAAGTTCAGTTCAAGCTTAGATAATCAAGCTATCATATTAAGGACAGAACCCCAATGTGTTGTCAAGTTATGTCTTCAGCATTTTAACCATATCTTTCTACTTATCCTTTTGGGCAGGGAGAGGGGAGTTTGTTGATTAACTCATCTATTATCAAATGAATGTTTGTGTCCCCTCCCCCTTCTACTCCAAATTTATATGTTTGAGGCCTTAATCTCCAATGTGATGCTATTTGGAGGCAGGGCCTTTGGGAATAATTAAGTTTAAATGAAGTCCTGAGGGTGAGGCTCCCATAAGGAGATAGTGTCCACATAAGAGGACAAAGAGACTATAGAGTTCTCTCTCCCCTGTAAGTGAGGACACAGTGAGAAAACAGCCATCTACAAACCAGGAAGAAGGCCTTTACCAGGCACCAAATCTGCTAGCACCTTGACTTTGGACTACCCAGAAACCAGGTCTGCGGGAAATAAATGCCTGTTGTTTAAGTTACCCAGTCTATGATATGTAAAAATCACAGCATTTTTACATTTTCTTCTGTTACTTTTTTTTTTTTTTTAAGTCTGAAGACTGAAAAATAGTGAAAAGAGAGAGAAGATCTATTACCAAAACAAGATGAGTCAAATTATGGATATAAGCCTAATTGCTCCCACACCTATGTTCACTCTGCATATATAAAAGAGGTGACTCTAGGTTAGAAAACTGTCTTGAAATCTGACCAAAACTGTTAGCAATCAGGCTTCTAGAATATTGCAGGGATGTAGTAAAATACATTTCACATTAACTAGTATACTCTAGTGCCTGAAGAACTATGGGTGGAGGTTCATGCCATTGTACAGGCGGCAGTGATCAAGACTATCCCCAAGAAAAAGAAATGCAAAAAGGCAAAATGGTTGTCTGAAGAGGCCTTACAAATAGCTGAGAAAAGAAGAGAAACTAAAGGCAAAGGAGGAAAGGAAAGCCATACCCATTTGAATGCAGAGCTCCAAAGAAAGCAAAGAGAGATACCAAAGCCTCCCTCAGCGATCAATGCAAAGAAATAGAGGAAAATAAAATGGGAAAGACTAGAAATCCCTTCAAGAAAAGTAGAGATACCAAGGGAACATTTCATGCAAAGATGGGCTCGATAAAGGACAGAAATGGTATGGACATAACAGAAGCAGAAGATATAAAGAAGAGGTGGCAAGAATACTCAGAAAAACTATACAAAAAAAAGATCTTCAAGACCCAGATAACCAATGATGGCGTGATCACTCACTCAGAGCCAGACATCCTGGAATGTGAAGTCAAGTGGGCCTTAGGAAGTATCGCTATGAACAAAGCTAGTGGAGGTGATAGAATTCCAGTGGAGCTATTTCAAATCCTAAAAGATGATGATGTGAAAGTGCTGCACTCAGTATGTCAGCAAATTTGGAAAACTCAGCAGTGGCCGCAGGACTGGAAAAGGTCAGTTTTCATTCCAATCCCAAAGAAAGGCAATGCCAAAGAATGCTCAAACTACTGCACAACTGCACTCATCTCACAGGCTAGTAAAGTAATGCTCAAAATTCTCCAAGCCAGGCTTCAGCAATACATGAACCGTGAACTTCCTGATGTTCAAGCTGGTTTTAGAAAAGGCAGAGGAACCAGAGATCAAATGGCCAACATCCACTGGATCATGGAAAAAGCAAGAGAGTTCCAGAAAAACATCTATTTCTGCTTTATTGACTATGCCAAAGCCTTTGACTATGTGGATCACAATAAACTGTGGAAAATTCTGAAAGAGATGGGAATCCCAGACCACTTGACCTGCCTCTTGAGAAACCTATATGCAGGTTAGGAAGCAACAGTTAGAACTGGACATGGAACAACAGACTGGTTCCAAATCGGAAAAGGAGTACGTCAAGGCTGTATATTGTCTCCCTGCTTATTGAACTTCTATGCAGAGTACATCATGAGAAATGTGGGGCTGGATGAAGTACAAGCTGGAATCAAGACTGCAGGGAGAAATATCAACAACCTCAGATATGCAGAAGAAACCACCCTTATGGCAGAAAGTGAAGAAGAACTAAAGAGCCTCTTGATGAAAGTGAAAGAGGAGAGTGAAAAAGTTGACTTAAAACTCAACATTCAGAAAACTAAGAGCGTGGGACCTGGTCCCATCACTTCATGGCAAATAGATGGGGAAACAATGGAACCAGTGACATACTTTATTTTCTTGGGCTCCAAAATCACTGCAAATGGTGACTGCAGCCATGAAATTAAAAGACGCTTGCTCCCTGGAAGAAAAGCTACGACCAACCTAGACAGCATACTAAAAAGCAGAGACATTACTCTGCCAACAAAGGTCCATCTAGTCAAAGGTACAGTTTTTCCAGTAGTCACGTATGGATGTGAGAGTTGGACTATAAAGAAAACTGAGCACCAAAGAATTGATGCTTTTGAATTGTGGTGTTGGAGAAAACTCTTAAAAGTCCCTTGCACTGCTTAGAGATACAACCAGTCCATCCTAAAAGAAATCAGTCCCAAATAATCATTGGAAGGATTAATGCTGAAGCTGAAACTCCAATACTTTGGCCATCTGCTGTGAAGAACTGACTCACTGGAAAAGACACTGATGCTGGGAAAGACTGAAGGCAGGAGGAGAAGGTGATGACAGATGATGAAATGGTTGGATGGCATCACGTACTGGATGGACATGAGTTTGAGCAAGCAAGTTGGTGATGGACAGGGAGGCCTGGCGTGCTGCATTCCATGGGGTCTCAAAGAGTTGAACATGACTGAGCGACTGAATCGAACTGAACTGAGTACACTCTAAAACTGAATGATTTCCTATCAGAAGGGAAAAAAGAGGTGACATTTGACACTGAAATAAAGACCAAAGGAAAGCTGACTGCACAAACAGAAGCCTCGGTATCTTAAAACAGAAAACTGTAGACGGTCAGCAAGTGCACTGCGATTTATAAAACACAAGGAAAGCTAATCTTTAGCTTGAGTTGATGTCATTCAAAAGCTTTTTAATGCTGCTATAATTATTACACAACATGGAATGAGAATATTCAGGGTATACTTGAAGGAAAGATGTGAAAATTTATGCAATTTAAAATGAAAGTTCCTTTCATTTGAGATGCAAGTAATTCCACCTACAAACTGATATGTTTACTCCAGACTTTCGTAAAAATTGTAACACCCATTTTTCTCAATAAATGGTTTCTATTTCTCAAATACGAAAATATGCTTATATAATGTAACTGAGAGTCAATTCTTAGGTAAGTTGATAAGAAGTCCAGGGTCCCTGAGGAGGAGGAGAAAAGGACACATGTTTTTTTCATTAAGCCCAGAGCTGATGATTACACAACAAAACAACTCAGCTTAAACTCTCTACTAAGGATTATATAACAACAATGCATCACCGATTCTATAGACATGAGTTTGAGCAAGCTCGGAAACTGGTAATGGACAGGGAAGCCTGGCGTGCTACTGTCCGAGGAATCCCAGGGTCAGACAAGACTGAGTGACTGAACTGAACTGAACTGAATGTAACTTGCTTGAGGACATGATTCTCCTTCTTGAGAACCTTCTGACTAATCCTGTCATCTTAAAATGTATATTGTGGGAGTGGGTCTTATAAAATCTTTTTATTGTTAGTTCTAATTCCATTATTTTAAAATGTATATTATGGGAGTGGGCCTTTACAACATTGAGACATTCTTTTGACTTACTGTAATAACCAATTATAAAAGTATATAGCTCCCTTTGCTAAGACTAGCAGGGGGCATTGTCTATCCCCCTCTGATGTCTGTGTCAGAAGCTTTCTCTGTCCCTTTTTCACTTTAACAAAACTCTGCTACACATAAACTCTTGAGTGATCAAGCCTGGTCCCTGATCCCGAAGCTAAATCTTCGGAGATCACAAATCTGTGTTCACTGTAAGCTATCACAGCTAAAATTCATAATTCAACCTTTAAAATCATCATGCAAAAAACACACTTAAAAAACACTAAATGAACTATGGACACTATCAAAATCAACTCTCCTTTCAGTGATAAAATAGAACACAAAATGGTACACATTTCACACATAGAAATATTTAGGCTTTATTGTTTATGTAAGAAACATTTTAAAAAGTAAGTCACTACTAGGTATAAAATAAGCTACAAGGATTTATTGTACAGCACAGGGAATATAGCCAATATTTTATAATAGCTCTAAATGGACTCTATATAAACAGGGACTTCCCTGGTGGCTGAGATGGTAAGGAATCTGCCTGCAAAGTGGGAGGCCTCGGTTCGATCCCTGACTTGGGAAAATCCCCTGGAGAAGGAAACGGCAACCCACTCCACTATTCTTGCCTGGAAAATTCCCTGAACAGAGAAGTCTTCTTTATTAATAAGTTTCAGGTGTACAACATAGTGATTCAATATTTTTGTAGAGTATGTACTTAGTCGCTCAGTTGCGTCTGACTCTTTGCAACCCCACGGACTATAACCTGCCAGGCTCCTCTGTCCAAGTACTAATAACTGCGGTTCAATTTCATTTTTGTATTTATGTAGAAATGAATTATTTCAAAAACCTCAATTAAAGAATAAAGAAGAATGTTAAGACTTATTATCAGCACATCCTTCAACCATATTCAAGCCCAGAATTATGTGCCATTTAAATAAAGTGATTTTTCAGAATCTGGTTCAAGAGACTTACATGACTAGAGTGAACTAAAAACTGTACCCATCACTGTGATCAAAAGTCAGAAGAAACCAATATCCAGCATCCCTGGCACATGAAGAAACTGTTTCCAAGCTCTTGGACTGCAAGGAAATCCAACCAGTCCATCCTAAAGGAGATCAGTCCTGAGTGTTCATTGGAAGGACTGATGTTGAAGCTGAAACTCCAATACTTGGGCCACCTGAAAAGACCCTGATACTGGGAAAGACTGAGGGGAGGCGGAGAAGAGGACGACAGAGGATGAGATGGTTGGATTGCATCACCGACTCAATGGACATGAGTTTCGGTAGCCTCCGGGAGTTGGTGATGTACAGGGAGGCCTGGCGTGCTGCGGTTCTTGGGGTTGGAAAGTCAGACACAACTGAGTGACTGAACTGAACTGAACTGAAGAGTAAAAGAGCTGGTAGTTAAAATTCAATAAAGCCCAGAAACAAAGCACACCAGCATAACACAAATTTAGGACAATTGGCTCCTATCTTCTACTTGGAACATCAAGTTAAAGTTATCCCTTTCTCCTGAAATAGGATGGGGTGGTGAAGATTGAGGATCAGCCCTTGCCAAGCAACAGCAAGCAATCCAGGCTTGGGGGAGAGAGAGGTAAAGCATGGTTTTCAAGTCTCTAGACCAACTACTCAGACTCACAATGTTTTCAGCTCAGGCCAACAAACTGTATGTCAAATTAGGGAGATTCTTGAAATCCCTGCCACTATCTCGGAAGTTCTATCCGATGACAGGTCATTTAACTGTCAGTAAAAAAAAAAAAAAATTACCAGCAGACAGCATTGAACCACAGCCAGCAATAGATTTCGATAGTGTGGCTGGTTATCTGTTATTTCATTAATCTCACTACATACAACACAGTCCACGTATCTACTAGATTGAATTTTCGGCCTCTATATGCTATTTTATGATTGGACAAATCATTAAATAGGGCTAAATTTTGCAACTACTTACTGCTACTGAAAACCTCCCTGAAAAACAATTTTCTTCTTACTCTCTAAACATGATAGACAAAGGGTTGAGAGCACAATTTTTCATAACATAAATACCACTCTAGATTTTGGAGGCAAAATACAAGCTTCTCTTTTGGTTCAACAAATTTTCTCAATATCACGCCTAAAAGAGAGCCCAAGCCTTGATCAACTGGACTAAATACAAAAGATTTCACCCCCCAACGCAATTATTTTGATATTTATAAAATAATTTCATTTTAACACAAGGCTAATACGAATAGGGGCTTTCAAGTGGTGCAGTTGTAAAAAATTTGCCTGCCAATGCAGGAGACACAGAAGACACAGGTCCAAACTCTGGGTCGGGAAGATCCCCTGAAGAAGGAAATGGCAACTCACTCCAGTGTTTGTGGCTAGAAAATCCCATGGACACAAGAGCCTGGCAGGCTACAGTCCATGGAATTCCAAGAGTCAGCTGCAACTTAGTGACTAAACAACAATTATGAATGTAGCATATAATTCTGTTCAGCTATATTTACCCCTAGCCTAAATTATTATGCACCTAAAAAGACTTTTTTAAAATCAATCTCAAAAACAACAGAATGATCTCTGTTCATCTCCAAGGCAAATCATTCAATATCACAGAAATCCAAGTCTATGCCCCAACCAGTAACGCTGAAGAAGCTGAAGTTGAAAGGTTCTATGAAGACCTACAAGATCTTTTAGAACTAACACCCAAAAAAGATGTCCTTTCCATTATAGGGGACTGGAATGCAAAAGTAGGAAGTCAAGAAACACCTGGAGTAACAGGCAAATTTGGTCGTGGAATGCGGAATGAAGCAGGGCAAAGACTAATAGAGTTTTGTGAAGAGAACGCACTGGTCATAGCAAACACCCTCTTCCAACAACACAAGATAAGACTCTACACATGGACATCACCAGACGGTCCACACCGAAATCAGATTGATTATATTCTCTGCAGCCAAAGATGGAGAAGCTCTATACAGTCAACAAAAACAAGACCAGGAGCTGACTGTGGCTCAGACCATGAAGTCCTTATTACCAAATTCAGACTTAAATTGAAGAAAGTAGGGAAAACCGCTAGACCATTCAAGTATGACCTAAATAAAATCCATTATGATTATACAGTGGAAGTGAGAAATAGATTTAAGGGCCTAGATCTGATAGATAGAGTGCCTGATGAACTATGGACTGAGGTTAGTGACACTGTACTGGAGACAGGGATCAAGACCATCCTCATGAAAAAGAAATGCAAAAAAGCAAAATGGCTGTCTGGGGAGGTCTTACTAATAGCTGTGAAAAGAAGAGAGGCAAAAAGCAAAGGAGAAAAGGAAAGATATAAGCATCTGAATGCAGAGTTCCAGAGAATAGCAAGAAGAGATAAGAAAGCCTTCTTCAGCGATCAATGCAAAGAAATAGAGGAAAAGAACAGAATGAGAAAGATGAGAGATCACTTCAAGAAAATCAGAGATACCAAGGGAACATTTCATGCAAAGATGGGCTCGATAAAGGACAGAAATGGTATGGACCTAACAGAAGCAGAAGATATTAAGAAGAGGTGGCAAGAATACACAGAAGAACTGTACAAAAAGATCTTCACGACCCAGATAATCACGATGGTGTGATCACTCATCTAGAGCCAGACATCCTGGAATGTGAAGTCAAGTGGGCCTTGGAAAGCATCGCTACGAACAAAGCTAGTGGAGGTGATAGAATTCCAGTTGAGCTATTTCAAATCCTAAGAGGTGATGCTGTGAAAGTCCTGCACTCAATATACCAGCAAATTTGGAAAACTCAGCAGCAGCCACAGGACTGGAAAAGGTCAGTTTTCATTCCAATCCCAAAGAAAAGCAATGCCAAAGAATGCTCAAACTATCCCACAATTACACTCATCTCACATGCTAGTAAAGTGACGCTCAAAATTCTCCAAGCCAGGCTTCAGCAATACCTGAACTGTGAACTTCCTGATGTTCAAGCTGGTTTTAGAAAAGGCAGAGGAACCAGAGATCAAATTGCCAATATCCGCTGGATCATCGAAAAAGCTAGAGAGTTCCAGAAAAACATCTATTTCTGCTTTACTGACTATGCCACAGCCTTTGACTATGTGGATCATAATAAACTGTGGAAAATTCTGAAAGAGATGGCAATATCAGACCACCTGACCTGCCTCTTAAGAAATCTGTATGCAGGTCAGGAAGCAGCAGTTAGAACTGGACATGGAACAACAGACTGGTTCCAAATGGGAAAAGGAGTACATCAAGGCTGTATATTGTCACCCTGCTTATTTAACTTATATGCAGAGTACATCATGAGAAACGCTGGAGTGGAAGAAACACAAGCTGGTATCAAGATCACCGGGAGAAATATCAATAACCTCAGATATGCAGATGACACCACCCTTATGGCAGAAAGTGAAGGGGAGATGAAAGTGAAAGAGGAGAGTGAAAAAGTTGGCTTAAAGCTCAACATTCAGAAAACAAAGATCATGGCTTCTGGTCCCATTACTTCATGGGAAATAGATGGGGAAACAGTGGAAACAGTGGCAGACTTTATTTTTTTGGGCTCCAAAATCACTGCAGATGGTGATTGCAGCCATGAAATTAAAAGACGCTTACTCCTTGGAAGAAAAGTTAAGACCAACCTAGATAGCATATTCAAAAGCAGCGACATTACTTTGCCAACTAAGGTCCGTCTAGTCAAGGTTATGGTTTTTCCTGTGGTCATGTATGGTTGTGAGAGTTGGACTGTGAAGAAGGCTGAGCACCGAAGAATTGATGCTTTTGAACTGTGGTGTTGGAGAAGACTCTTGAGAGTCCCTTGGACTGCAAGGAGATCCAACCAGTCCATTCTGAAGGAGTTCAGTCCTGGGATTTCTTTGCAAGTTCGGTTCAGTTCAGTTCAGTCGCTCAGTCGTGTCCGACTCTTTGCGACCCCGTGAATCGCAGCACGCCAGGCCTCCCTGTCCATCACCAACTCCCGGAGTTCACTCAGACTCACGTCCATTGAGTCAGTGATGTCATCCAGCCATCTCATCCTCTGTCGTTCCCTTCTCCTTCTGCCCCCAATCCCTCCCAGCACCAGAGTCTTTTCCAATGAGTCAACTCTTCACATGAGGTGGCCAAAGTACAAGGAATGATGCTAAAGCTGAAACTCCAGTTCTTTGTTTACTTCTGATACCAAAAGCACAGGCAACAAAACCAAAATCAACAAATAGGACACATCATACTTTAACAACTTCTGCGCATCAAAAAACACCATCAAAAGAATGAATTGGCCACATATGAAAAGGGAGAAAATACCTGTAAATCATGTACTTGATAGGGAGTTAACATCCAGAATAATGGATTTCTATAATTCAACAAGAAGAATCAAATTAACTCAATTTAAAAATGCATAAAGGACTTTAAATAGACATCACTCCAAAGATGACATACAAGTGGCAGGAAAACAATGAAAAGATGCTCCATATCACCAATCATTAGCAAAATACAAATCAAAGTCACAGTATCATCTCACACCAGTCCAGGTGACTGCTATCCAAAACACAGAAAACAACAAGTGTTGATGAGGATGTGGAGAAACTCAAACTCTTGTAACCCTCTTAACAGGACTATAAAGTGGTGCAGCTGGTATGGAAAACAGTATGGAAGTTTCTCCAAAAATTAAAAATGAAATGAAACTACCATATGATCTGGCAATCCCATTTCTGAGTCTATGTCCAAAGGAACTGAAAGAAGGGTGTTAAAGTGATGTTTACATACCCATATTCATAACAGCACTATTCACAATAGCCAAGAGGTGGAAGCAGCCTGTATGTTTACTGACAAATGAATGGATAAACAGAATGTGGCATATAGATGATGGAATATTATTCACCCTTAAAAAGGAAAGCAATCCTGTTATGTGCACAACGTGGATAAACCTTGAAGACCTAACGCTAAGTAAAATAAGCCAGTCACAAAGAGACAAAGTGATTCCATTTATATGAGGTATCTAAAGGAGTCAAATTCATAGAAATAGACAGAATAGCAGTTACTAGGGACTGGGGAGTGGGGGATAGGTTGTTTTAGGGGTACAGAGTTTCAGATTTGTAAGATAAAAGTTTTGGAAATCTGTTTCATGACACTGTGAAAATATATATATATACACACGCATATATAAAACAATACTGAACTGCACATTTAAAAGTGGGTAAAATTAGAAATTTTATGTTTCTTAGATAATAATGATTTGTTATGTTATTACCATTTATTGCAGTTGTCATACTTCAATATGGTTAATTATTAGGTAGAGTTTAAAAAACACTAAAAAATCCAGGATAGTAATGCCTAAAAGCTTCTGAATAGTATTACAGATTTTAAGAAAGTAAGATTATTAAAAATCCTACTTACCTCGGCTTGTCTCTTTTTTCTCTTTGTCTTTCAAAATCTCGTCCTCTGTCCTTTCCATCTCTTGGTTTTTCCTCTATCCTGTCTTTCACTTTGTATTTTTCTTTGTATTTTTTCCCTAGAGCAATATCTTCCTGTATAGGAGGGGGTGGGCTAGGAGTTCGAGGTCCTTTCTTCTTACTTTGGTTGCTTTTTGAATTCCTAAAGTTAACACAAAGCTGTCAGAAGTCTAAAGACTTTTAGAAGGTGAAATAAGGTTTTTTTTCTTTTTTTTTTTTCATTTTAACAAAGCACGATTAAAGAATGGTTAGCATTCCTTTCAATAACTTGCCATTTACTATTTCATATACTAGTAATCAATATCTCCCCCAACAACAACAACAAAAAAAAAACAGAGAAATGAGCAAAGATTTACTTGCTACCTATTTCATTAACAGTGCTTATTATATACTTTTAAAAGGTAGATTTCTGAGAAAAGATAGAGGTGGACTAGGAAGAGATTCAGGAAAGAAAATATCATTAAAAAAAAAAGAACTGGAAAAATTTTAAGCTTATTATAAAAAAGTAGATAGAAAAGTAAACATCACCTACAATTCCATTACCCAAGGACGGCCCATAGTAACACCATGGACAAACGTCCACACTTTTTCTATGTCTCTTTTCCTTTTTCCCTCCCTGCCCACCCCCATATGCACAGTCATAATGCAATGTTTTTTAAAAACTGTTTGTATTAAATACAGTATTGGTATATTTCTATAACAAAAAGTGGGTTCCTATAATTATTCTTAAGGACTGTACAGAACTCCCTTAATAGATATGCTCTATAACTTCTTTAAACAATTTCACATTCATAAGGTTTTTAGGTGGCTTCCATGTTTTCAGCATTATAAAGGACAATGACATCAAGTATATATGAAACCCTAAGCACTGTTAGTAAATATTTATTTAAATCTTTGTTTTATATTTTAAACATTCATTTAAACCTTTTCCAATTCTTGGACTACAAAGATGATCCTTTAAATTTTAGAATTTTGTCTTTCATGGTTTTAATCCATCTGGAACTGACTAATTGCTGTAACTCTGAGCCCTTACACATTACAAATTGTCTGTCTTCATACCTTGACAGTGGTCTGACTGAATACTAGAGGGTTTCAGAAAGATATCCTTTTCTCTCAGAGTTCTATAAATACTGTTACAGTATCTTGCAGCATTTAGTGTTTTGGATGAAAAGTCCAAAGAGAGTCAATTACTTTTGCTATGCAGGTTTTTCAGCTTTCCTGTTGGTATGCTTATAATACATTATCCTTTGGAAATTAAAAATTTCACCAAGATAAATCTAGGTTTTCTTTTTTAACCTTTTCCAGTACTTAATGTGCTGTTTCAATCTGAAACCTTAAGTGTTTTGCTCATTGTTTTTCCTATTCTTATTTCATCAATTCTCTAGTTTGCTTTATTGCAATGACTGCGTATCTCCTAGGTCACTTCTCCATTATTTCTCATTATTCCCATCTCTCCTTTTGCTTTCCAGTATCTTAAATGTGTTTTCAAATTCAATAAGTTTTCTTTTAATTCTAAATTTGGCAATCTCATTATTCTGCTATTCCCAGTATAAAAATCATTTTCGTTCCAAAATATCCTTGTTCACAGAGTGCTTTAATTTTTTCACGATCAACTGCTCTCAACAGATCAATGCAATATCCTCTCAAATCATACTAAAATTCTGAATGAATTTATTGTTTCAATTCATTCCTATTTTCTGCAACATGGAATGGTCAGTCTGGTACTGAGTTTTAAAGGAGTCCTTTCTTTTCAGGTATCTGGAAAGTTTTCACTAGCTACTTATTTCAGTACCTACTGATATTTATAAATGATGACCTAAGCCAAAATCCCAGAACTTACTACCTGTGACCTAGAGTTCTCTAGCCCAAGATTCCTTAGCTAAATTAAAAAGTAACAGGTAGTATCTTCCTCAGAATTGCTGGTAAGACTAAAAACAGATTAAAAAGGCAACTGACTCAGAGTGGGCATTCAGAAAATTTGCCTTAGTCTTTCTCCCTACTTGTTATCACAGATAGGGTAAACCATCTAGCAAGTCAGAAATTATTAAAATACGACCAAATCTGCTTTTCATCCTCATCTCCTGCCAAGAACCATTATTAGCTACATTATCTCACTGCATATTTATGAAATGACTGAAACTTTTAATGTATTTAACAGACAAGTGATAAATGTCTTTTCCATTTAAAAGACACACTGGGGGTTGGGGAGGGAAGCAGAGAAGAAGGGGACATGTATACTTATAGCTGACTCTAGTTGTTGTATAGTAAAAACCAAAACATTGTAAAGTAATTGTCTTCCAATTAAAAAAATGACACACTAATCAATAGTTGGTACAGATAGTATCAAAATTACTAAAAAGCCATTTTCAACCATTATCATTTCAAAATGATAGAGGAATTCTTGACACAAACTGTATTTTCACATTACTGCCTGTGACAGAGACTAACCAGGTATTTACTAAACTTTTGTCCAGGCCATACTGTTGAACAATAACTCTAGACATTTATAAAGTTATATGTGACTAAATGACCAAGTTCTGGCCAAAAGAACATAAGAAGAAGTGATGTATACCACTTCCAGGCCTGACTGATAAAAAAGCTTCTCATATTCCAGGTAATTATAAACTATATAACTAAATAAGTGCAATACTCTTTTTTTCTTTGCCTATTTCATTTTTTGATCCTCAATAATACAGGAAAGTGAAGCCACAGTCAGAAGGAGTTTAGCTACTCAAATCCATGTATAGGAGAGTCACCTCTTAATCAGAAATACCCATTTTTTGCTTGAGTGAGAAACTTCTGGTTGTGTTAAATTCACATTCTGGGAGTAAGCTATCATAACAACCAAGATTATGCCACTATACTCACTAAAGTGCAGAATTTCTTCAAATACCTTCAAAAATATACGCATTCACTAGTTGGGAAACAGTTGTGTTACAGACAGAGTTTGCAAGTGCCTTTCAACAGAATGGGCCAAACTGGTCTTGTGCACTGTGCAGTCAGCAAGATCTCTCAACATTTTTAAAGTCAAACGATCGTCCTTTTAGAGGCACAGAGCCCACTTCCTATTTGTGGCACAGAGCTCAATTATCCATTTCCATCACTTTGTAGAGCCTATCTCTCTCTCCCCAAAACTTAATTCTTTTGAATAGCTTTTGACATACTTCACATATTATCTTAGCATAAAGCTTAGTATCAGACTATCTCTCACAACAAATGTCAAAGAAAACTGCTAACTTTCAGGGAGAAGTTTGAGTCTTAATTTGTCTGTGATTATCTCTGCCCCTTCAATATGATAACCACGTAAAAACAAGCAGTCAGTTTACCTGATTTCCCCCTCGGTTTACTTACTGGCATTGCAATATTCCACTGAATTTTAACTGAAATTCTAATCATTACTTATTGTTGAATGTCTTCAAACAGTTTATCATATGATCCACAATGAAACTATAAGTTGATGACCTGACACACTCTAGGCAATTTAAACTGCATGACTACACAAGTGCTATATCCAACTCAGTGTTTTCTTTGTATCTTCAATGTACTGTTTTCCAGGTCCTTCTGTTTCTATTATTAAATTAATGATGCATCTTAAACTCAGGATCACATAATACAAAAATATAATAGTTACATCAATATAATTATTCATGTGTGCATGCTAAGTTGCTTCAGTCATGTCTGACTCTTTGTGACCCCATGAACTGCAGCCTGCTAGGCTCTTCTGTCCACAGGATTCTCTAGGCAAGAACACTGGAGTGGGTTGCCATTTCCTCCTCCAGGGATCTTCCCAACCTGGGGATTGAACCTGCGTCTCTTAAGTTTCCTGCATTGGCAGGTGGGTTCTTTACCACTAATGTCACCTGGGCAGCTGAAAGGATAAGTGAATTACCAATAAGACTGTTAGAGAAGACTACAGGAAAAATGAAACTAACCCTTCAACTAAATAGGTATCAAAACTTTCTGTGAAGAGACTAAATACTGAAGACTTCATAAATAACAAGGGTAAGAAAATGAAAAAGAGTATTTCTGGCATCCTGGGTTTTGGGGGGAAATAAATGGAATTAGGGGAGTTTATATAATTGGTTAGTTAAAAGGTAAAAGAGCAGGTGGGTTAAACCGTACCACTCTGTAGTTTGACTTCTTTCATATCCCTTTACTCAATTCCAGGAGCAAAGGAGAGAATTAAGCCTGCTTTACAGAGTGCCTTATTACAACGCAAAGCTCTTTGAAGAGTAGATGCTATGGAAAGATAGAATAGTGAACCATCAAGATGCCAGTCTTCAGGGAGCTTAAATTTAATAGAAGTTGTAAAACATGTATGCCACGGCTAAAATATAATAATGGAAATAGCAGTTAGTATTATGCAAAAGGTATAAATAAAATCTGATAGATATACAAAGAGAGCAGAAATTATGTTCAGTAAGGAGAAATGGGAAATCTTAATGGAAAGACAGAATTTGAGCTAGACACTCAAGGACTATGAGTCAGGATGATGAGTGTAGGAGGAACATTGGACAAAAATATGGACAAGACCGAGAAGATCAATGTATGAATTCCCCTCTAAAAAATCTGAATTTCATTCAATAGAATGGAAAACTACTGAGTTTTTCAATGGCATAATAAATTAACAGGAATTTTTCTTTTAAGACATCTCTTACAACATCTGTAAAGTGAACGGTTATGGCAGCTGAATGTCTATGTTTACATGTGTGAGGGAATGGACCCTAGATACAGTAAATATAGTGTGTAGGATGATATATTAATAATAAACTAGGCAAGAAGTAAATGAAGTCTAGAATAGGGTTAAAGCCTCCAGAAACTAGAGGGAGAACAAATATAAATTTCATTATGGGATCATACAGACATCTACCAACTGGTCAAATATTGAGAAAAGGTTTAGCTTTGTTCTTAAATAATAAATTAGTGTATGCCCTTTAACTGAAATAAAATTTAAAGAGTACAGATGACACTATATGGAAAACTATCTCCTGCCTTATTTTCAACCCCCCAATGTAATTTGTTTCTATCCTTACTCTTTCAACTGGCTACTATAACAATTCTAAAAAATGTATTCATACTGCTTCATACACCAGGAGACAAGAAGAATGTTGTTCACTGTGCATAATTTGTAATAACTAAAACCTGGAAATGACTTAAATGTTCAACAACAAAAAAGTAAATATATAAATATTAATATGAAAGAACTATGGCTATATATATATATATATCAACATAGGTAAATGTAAAAAACTACAAAAAAAAAGCTAAGTAAAACAGTAAATTGCAGAAGAAAAGTTATATCTATATTAAGATTAAATAAATGAAAATATTATATATTTTAAGATAATATGATATCGAAGTATAAACACACATGCACAAGTATCATAAACAACAAATTCAAGAGGGAAGGTCAGGAAATACACCTGCTTAGTTTTTGGGCGGGGGGGGGGGGAGTTCTGAAGCATATACAGGTATGACACAGATCTCTGTTTCATCATTCTCTATAATTTTAAGTGGAAACTTTCCATACTTTTTTAAGAAAAAAGCTTACATTAAATGCTCAATGTATTAAAAGAATCCTTTTGTAATCTACTAAGTAATTCTTCTGAATATCATGTCAGAAAAAGCTAGTTCATTCTGGCACTATTTATCACCCTACTGACCTCTGCTGGTCCAACAATGGAGAGGAAACTGCAGTTGTCTTCCTGTCTTTCTTGCTAGTTGAAGATGATGACTTAGGGCTTGACTTTCTCTTTGGAGATTTGCTAGACTTTCTTAGAGAAGGTGATGGAGACAACTTTGATCTAACCACTTCTGGTGAAACCTTTCAAAAGAATTCAGTAAGTCAGAAAGTGTACCAATCACAGTTGCTATAATCAGACAACAAAGCAACAACAATAAACTTCAGATAAAACATTAAGTGTTATAACAGCCACCACACATTACTATCAGCCTGGCTCCTAAACGTATACTGTTAACCAATATGCTAACTGCCCCAACATTAACATCAAAAGTGAAAGTGAAGTTGCTCAGTCATGTCTGACTCTTTGTGACCCTGTGGACTGTAGCCCACCAGGCTCCTCTGTCCACGGGATTCTCCAGGCAAGAATCCTGGAGTGGGTTGCCATTTCCTTCTCCAGGGGATCTTCCCAACCCAGGGATTGAACCCAGGTCTCCTGCACCTCAGGCAGACTCTTTACCTGAGCCACCAGGGAAGTCATAGGCAGTTTGCAGGCTCTTATTTGGAGCTTATGACTGTTAACAGGGAAGCGACAGCAGGGTTGCAGAGAGAGCTGACTGGAGCTGGCATGGCTGGGGTAGGATATCCAAGTTTATCACAGACAGTCTAAAACAGAACTCTGCTCAGCACCTGGGGGCATCAGGTTCTCCAGCCCCTTCTATATCTGCCACACAACTATTAACGTTAGTATCAATTAAGCAAACAAATTATGAAATTTCAAAATCTCCTCAGAAAAATCACAAATTATATTCAAATATATTTTATCTATTTCTACTCTTTAGAAGTAAGTACTCTATAGAGATAGCATGGGCCTAAAAATGAGGTGTCTCTAGATTCAAGTTCCATTTCACATTAGTTGGTGACTCCAGGCAACAGAAACTCAGTTTTGTTTATCTGTTCAATATTAAAAATATGCCCTATTTATCTAATAGAGTAATGTGAAGATTAATTGATTAACATGTATGAAGTATCAATATCCCAATACAATTTTAGATGTAGCAAGCAGTTAATGAGTTCTGCAATCAATATCCATGTTGATGTTAATTACTAACATATTTCAATAGAGCATACCTCCTTTTTAATAATAATTTCTTCTCTTTTCTCCATGTTTTCTTGTTCCAGCTTCATTAATTCCCTCTGTATCTTTTGACGCTTCATTTCCAATGACAACTCATGAACATAATCATAATTAATATCTCCATTGTCAGAATCTTTAAAATAAAAATTCCATTACTTTTCAAAAACTGTTATCTATACCAAAAATTATAACAATTTTTTCAACTATTTTTTATACAAATTAAAATTGTAGATTCTTTAATAAGAGTAACACACTTCTAAAAAATAAAGGAAATATATACTGTTTCTACCTGGAGGAGGGCATGGCAATCCACTCCAGTATTCTTGCTGAGAGAATCCCCATGGACAGAGGAAACTGGCGGGCTACAGTCCATGGGGTGACAAAGAGTCAGACAGGACCGATTGACTAAGCATGGCAGCATACTGTTTCTATAAACACTTAAAACTGATATAGCAAATTTCTTTATGAAAAACCAGTCTTAAGGTTCCTGGTTTTCTGTAAGTCATTTTGGGTTGTTTGGGGATTGGGTTCAGCAATACGTGAACCGTGAACTCCCTGATGTTCAAGCTGGTTTTAGAAAAGGCAGAGAAACCAGAGATCAAATTGCCAACATCCGCTGGATCATGGAAAAAGCAAGAGAGTTCCAGAAAAACATCTATTTCTGCTTTATTGACTATGCCAAAGCCTTGGACTGTGTGGATCACAATAAACTGTGGAAAATTCTGAAAGAGATGGCAATACCAGACCACCTGACCTGCCTCTTGAGAAATCTGTATGCAGGTCAGGAAGCAACAGTTAGAACTGGACATGGAACAACAGACTGGTTCCAAATAGGAAAAGGAGTGCGTCAAGGCTGTATATTGTCACCCTGCTTATTTAACTTATATGCAGAGTACATCATGAGAAACACTGGGCTGGAAGAAACACAAGCTAGAATCAAGATTGCCGGAAGAAATATCAATAACCTCAGATATGCAGATGACACCACCCTTATGGCAGAAAGTGAAAAGGAACTAAAAAGCCTCTTGATGAAAGTGAAAGAGGAGAGCGAACAAGTTGGCTTAAAGTTCAACATTCAGAAAACGAAGATCATGGCATCCGGTCCCATCATTTCATGGGAAATAGATGGGGAAACAGTGGAAAAAGTGTCAGACTTTATTTTGGGGGGCTCCAAAATCACTGCAGATGGTGACTGCAGCCATGAAATTAAAAGACGCTTACTCCTTGGAAGAAAAGTTATGACCAACCTAGACAGCATATTCAAAAGCAAAGACATTACTTTGCCGACTAAGGTCCGTCTAGTCAAGGCTATGGTTTTTCCTGTGGTCGTGTATGGATGTGAGAGTTGGACTGTGAAGAAGCCTGAGCGCCAAAGAACTGATGCTGTTGAACTGTGGTGTTGGAGAAGACTCGTGAGAGTCCCTTGGACTGCAAGGAGATCCAACCAGTCCATTCTGAAGGAGATCAGCCCCGGGATTTCTTTGGAAGGAATGATGCTAAAGCTGAAGCTCCAGTACTTTGGCCACCTCATGCGAAGAGTTGACTCACTGGAAAAGACTGATGCTGGGAGGGATTGGGGGCAGGAGGAGAAGGGGAACGACAGAGGATGAGATGGCTGGATGGCATCACGGACTCGATGGACTTGAGTCTGAGTGAACTCTGGGAGTTGGTGATGGACAAGGAGGCCTGGCGTGCTGTGATTCATGGGGTCGCAAAGAGTCAGACATGACTAAGCGACTGAACTGAACTGGGGATTGGGTTTTTGATTAGCTGGAATTTTTTAAAGATATAATTAAAATACTCGGCTACAAATTCTCAGTATTAAGGCTACCAAAACCTTTAATATTTGATACTGTATATGATGTGATTCATTATCTCCCTGCTTTTCCTAAAGATTCATTAGTATTAAGGTTACATTAAATGTACAATCCTGTTTCTGTAGTTTTGTTTTTTAATATCATTACTAAAAGTAATTTTAATACTAATGTGTACCTGAGCTATTTCTGAATGATCTATAACATTTTCATTATAAGTGGTTTGTAGCAGTTCCTTAGATTAGAACTGTCCATCTCTTCAATAGATCTGATACCATGCATCTATTTCTATTTACCCTTTCAAAGAAAAGAATATGAAGATTAAAGAGGGGAAAACAAGGAAGAGTGATATACAGACTTTCATTACAAATGCATATAGATGTTTTCAGAGCCAACTGGCACTGTTATCTCTCTGTTATTAATGCCAATAAGCCTAGAGGAGGAAATTTCACTGACTGCTATCCTAACACCTGACCACATTGGGACTGACTACTTACAAACTGAAGAACCTTCTCAAGTCACACTTTTAGCACTTAAGATCATCATTTCTTAACCTGGGGGTAAATAAATAAAATGAAGAACTAAAAAACAAAAAAGATAAAGGAGTCCTACTTGATTGCTTAAAGCACAAAAAAATGGATATCACTCACATTCTTTATATATAAAGAATTCCTACTAATTGAAAGGGAAAATGGTCAAAGGACATGAACAGGCAATTTATAAAAAGAAATGCAGATGATAGATAAATAAGTCTTTCTCATGGATTAAAGAGCCATTTTTCCCCCTTAATGGTAATAGTTGGTACTGGCAAAGGTACAGATAAAAGGCATGTTCATTCTCTGGAGGTAGAGATGTAAACTAATACATCCAGCCTGGACAATAATTTGGTAGTCATGAGTAAAAGCCTTAAGAACATTCATACCCTTTAATATGACAATTTTAGTTTTAGAAATCTATTGCAACTAATAATAGATATAAAAATAAAGCTTTAAATTTATAGTCTTCTACACTGCCCTACAGAAAGATCTCTCCATGTCATACAGAAGGTCAAACAACTTCATTTTAACATCAGCAACACATTTCATGATATAAACATATCAGTTTATTTAACCATTTTCCTTCTGACATTTAGTTTGTTTTCAATATTTTGCTATTATAAACAAGACTTCAAAGAACATTGTGATACCTATTTTGGTTTACAAGTGTGAATATTTTCTTTTCAGAACAGATTTCTTGAATTAAATTTGCTGGAGTAAGTGTAATTTTTAATTTGCCAAACTACACTTGTTTGTTTGGCAAACAATATTTTTTTTTTTTCCTGACAAACTATACTATTGCCAAGTAGTAGTATATTGCCAGATATACTCAGAATTTGATTATATTAATATTTATATTAATATAATTATATTATAATTTTATAATATCGCCAAACTATACTCAGAAATTTTGGGGGCTTCCCTGGTGGTTCAGACAGTAAAGAATCTATCTGCAACATGGGAGACCTCAGTTCAATCCCTGGGTCAGGAAGATTCCCTGGAGAAGGGAATGGCAACCCAATCCAGTATTCTTGCGTGGAGAATTCCATGGACACAGGAGCCTGGCGGGCTACAGTCCATGGGGTCACAAAGAGTCAGACATGACTAAGAGACCACACTTCCACTTTTATACTCAGAAACAGATTTACCAAAGTAAACTTCCACTTGATAATATTAGTATTTTTCACTTCTTCCAGTATGATGGGTGAAGACTATTATCTCTCTATCTTCACCAGTATTCACCTATAGTAAAGCTGAGCATTTACTGGCCATTTCTATTTCCACTATGAATTACATATTCAATTTTTTTATTTTTTGCCCATTTTTCAACTGAACTCCTTATGTATTTGCGGAAGTTCATTATATGTTAATACAGTGTTTTTACTATATGCTTACACATGACACATGTCAAATATTTTCTTTTGTGATCTGTTTTTAATAGATGACGTCTATGTTTAGTTAGGTACAAAATTTTAAATCCTTATACAATCAAATCTTTTATGGATTCTGCATTTTATGCTTATTTTAGGAGAATGTACATACCTCCAAGGTTTTCCAAATATATTCATACATTTTCTCTTCTACTACAATGGTGCTTTTGCTTTTTATATTACTGCATTGTTCTTTGTGATAAACAAATATGGTAAGTTTAGAGAACCAAACGAAAAATAAAGACTTGGGGAATGGGAGCTGGAAATACATAAAACAACTGGGGATAATCAAAAGTTTTATAGGTACATAAGAATCTATACTTGATCCTGTAGGCAATGGGAAATCAGAGAATTTTAAACAGGGGAGTGAAATGAACTAATTTATTCTTTTATAAGTTCACTCTAACTCAGAGAGTGAGAGAAGATATTTATAATATGTATACTGATTAAGAGATTTCATATTCAGACTATATAAAGAACGTGCTGTGTGCTTCAGTCACGTCCAACTCTTCGTGATCCTATGGACTATAGCCCGCCAGGCTCCTCTGTCCATGGGATTCTTCAAGCAAGAATACTGGAGTGGGTTGCCATTTTCTTCTCTAATATAAAGAAAATTCAACAATCAAAAAAAGCAGTTAACAATAAAGAAGTAGACAAAAGTCTATAGAGTTTACAAAACAGGTGGCACAGTGGCCAGTAAATTTGAGAAAATTGTCAACTTGTTACTCATTAAGGAAATGTACACTAAAACCACCACAGTAAGAAACAACCACCTATCTCTAGAATGATTATGATGAAAAAGGCAAAAATACCATAGAAAGGAGAACTAGTTTTGACCTGATATTATCTACTAAAGATGAACATATGTAGACTCAATGGCCCAACAATCCTACTCCCAAACATAAACTCAAGAGAAATGAGTACATGTTTATCAAAGGTATGATTAGGAGTAGCAACTTATTCAAAATAGCCCCAAACTAGAAATTAACCAAATGTTTATTGACAGAAAGATGAGTAAGTTATAGTATACTCATACAATGAACTACTATATACCAATAAGAATTAACGAACTATAACTATGTTCAAAAATCTCACATATTTTTTTGGCTAAGTACAGAAAGAGTACATGCTAAAGATTTCATTTATGTAGACTTCAAAAACAGACAAAACTAATCCATGTTGGTAAAAATCAAGACAGCAGGTACCTTCAGGAAGTGGAGGTTGGGAAAGTAGTGACTGAAAAAAGGGAGTACGAAGGGGCTTATGGGAGACGAGTAATTTCCTATGTATTGATGAAGAACAGGCTGCTTACACAAGCCTGTTCTATTGGTAAAAATTCAGTAAGTTGTACAAATGAATCATGTACTCTTCTGAAAGTTATTATTATACTTTAATAAAAAGAAATATTTTGTGAAGATTAGTCTGGGGTTTAAGTGGAAAATGATTTAGGAGACAAGACTAACCTCAACACATGAGGTTAGAGAATTATTTGTAAAACACACTTATAGACAACAAATAAGTATCTTAAGAACTAGAATATTAGTACTAGTAATTTAGAGAAACAGGTGGTTTTGAAAGACACTCAACAGATAGAAATGTTTAAGATTTATGTTAAGTGTCTGGGTTGAGCAGAAGGAGACTCAACAATGACCCTTAGACTTTCGGGAAACCAGTAGGAAAACCGGTGCCTTTAAGATATGGAACTCAGGCAGAGATATCCAACTGGTAATGTACCAATTAAGAGCTCTACATATTGGAGTCATTAATATGTAGATGTTAATGATGCCCTGGGAGCATGATTTCATCTGGAGAGAAAAACTGAAAATGAGGGGGGAAAAAAAGTCTTGGGAAGTGGGAAGGAGAAACAACTAAAAGTTTTTAAAGCAGCTTCTAAAGACAAGTGGGTCTCAAAGAGCAGTATGAGGACTCCTTGAGATCCCCAAGGGAGATCAATTTCTGGAGTTCCAGAAGGTCAAAAGTATTTCCATAATTCTACACTATTTGCCTGGTTTACTCAATCTCTAGAGTATATTGGGGCTTTTTCCAGACGTCACATCATTAACAGACTGAATGCGGAAGCAGACACAAAAATCTAGGTATCTTTCATTAAGGTAGTTGAGAAGTTTACTTTAAGAAGTTAAAACGATTTGCAAAAACATTTAAAACATTGCCACCTCCTCCAATTTTTATTTTTGCTTTGCAAAGCATGGCTGTTTTCCATATAACTGTATGCTAGATTTATTACTGCCACTATTTAACAAATTAAAATTTAAAAATTTTCTCAGAACTAACTTCTAAAATGGAAACTACTGAAGCAGATAATCCACAAAATGAAAAGCTCTCGAGGGTCCTTAAAAAGAGTGAAAAGTGTCCTGAGACCGAAATGTTTAAGAACTACTCATACAGACCAAACTTCTTCTGAGTCTAGCTAAAATTGCTATTTAGATTGAAAATGTAGAGGGTAAGCATATTAAATGAGGTCAGTCTCACTCTCTAACTCTATACTTCAATATTTCTTCAAACAGAAACTTTTAAACCATAGCAATTTATAATAATCAGAACCTATGAGTTTTAAAATCAAGAGAAAACCTAAGAAACAGACATGTGAATATTTTGCATATAAAAGTACTATAAAATACATTTACTTATCTTTTAAAAGAATTTTACATATAAAAGACTCTTGCAGTAAAAATCAGTTTAGTTTTTTTAAAGATGAGTTTAGAGCAAAGCATTGGGAAGGGATAGATAGTACACAAGGAGCCTCTGGAAGGACAAAGAGTTTGAATATGAAGACAGAAAACCCCACCAGTGATAGATGGATGCCAAGGGGAAACTGTTTCAAGAAGGAAGGTTATGGGATGTATCACATGCTGCAGAGGATTACAGGAGAAAGAGACAAGTATGTCTTCATTTATTTAGCAAAAAGGAGGTTATTGTGACTTTAAAGAGCAGTTTTAGTGAAGATGCGCATCAGAAGACGGAATAAACATGAAGTGAAAAGGTACAACTTAGCTGTAAAGTGGGAATAAACAAGGAAATGACTAAAAATAATATGGTGAAAAGAGAAAATGTGCCAAGATGGATCTTAAAGCTAAAAAAGGGAGTGTAAGATAAATAAGATTGCAGAGGTGGAAGGAAATCAGGGGACTCTAACCTCACGCAGAAGGAGGGAAGCCTCTTATTAAGAACAAGAAGGAAATAAAAAAAGTTTAGTGAATAAAAACTAGTTTACAGATGTGCTGGCAGGAAGCTGAAAGAGTCTGTGGATAAAGAGTTACATCACTTGTGTGTTATAAATAGCAAGTAGGAGAAAGGGGTTGGAAGGGTGGAGATTTAAGGAGAGGGTTTGAAAGAGCTACTATGAAAAAAGGAGCAAACTGACCTAGGCTTTTCTGAACCTTTAAAATATTCAACAATTAGCATGTACTACTGTAACGGAAATACAGAAATTTCTATTTTAAAAAATAAGCATCCAATGTCTTTCAGAATTTTTTTTCAAAACAATAATTAAAATGAAAAGGAACAATGCTGGGTGTCTTCAGTGTTAATCCCTTAGAATTGAGAAAAAGCCATTCAAATTTGAACAGTCAAGGTTTGGAATATTTACTGCTATTCTATAGGAGGTATTAGTATTACTTTTGAAATCCCAATGAACTAATAGAGAAGTTTCCTATTTGTTCTTAGAAACAACTTTTTAACAGACAATACTGTATAAAGATGGAATAGATTTCTTTCAAAAGTACTGATGTTCAAATTGCTAGAGCTAGTGGAGGTGATGGAATTCAAGCTGAGCTATTTCAAATCCTCAAAGATGATGATGTGAAAGTGCTGCACTCAATATGTCAGCAAATTTGGAAAACTCAGCAGTGGCCACAGGACTGGAAAAGGTCAGTTTCCATTCCAATCCCAAAGAAAGACAATGCCAAAGAATGCTCAAACTACCACACAATTGCACTCATCTCACACACTAGTAAAGTAATGCTCAAAATTCTCCAAGCCAGGCTTCAGCAACATGTGAACCATGAACTTCCAGATGCTCAAGGTGGGTTTAGAAAAGGCACAGGAACCAGAGATCAAATTGCCAACATCTGTTGGATTGTTGAAAAAACAAGAGAGTTCCAGAAAAACATCTATTTCTGCTTTACTGACTATGCCAAAGCCTTGGACTGTGTGGATCACAATAAACTGTGGAAAATTCTGAGAGAGATGGGAATCCCAGATCACCTGCCCTGCCTCCTGATAAATCTGTATGCAGGTTAGGAAGCAATAGTTAGAACTGGACATGGAACAACAGACTGGTTCCAAATAGGAAGAGGAGTATGTCAAGGCTGTATATTGTCACCCTGCTTATTTAACTTATATGCAGAGTACATCAGGAGAAATGCTGGGCTGGAGGAAGCACAAGCTGGAATCAAGATTGCTGGGAAAAATATCAATAATCTCAGATATGCAGATGATACCACCCTTATGGCAGAAAGTGAAGAAGAACTAAATGGCCTCTTGATGAAAGTGAAAAAGGAGAGTGAAAAAGTTGGCTTAAAGCTCAACATTCAGAAAACTAAGATCATGGCATCCGGTCCCATCACTTCATGGGAAATAGATGGGGAAACAGTGGAAACAGTTGCTGACTTCATTTTTCTGGGCTCTAAAATCACTTTAGATGGTGATTGCAGCCATGAAATTAAAAGACGCTTACTCCTTGGAAGGAAAATTAGGACCAACCTGGATAGCATATTAAAAAGCAGAGACATCACTTTGTCAACAAAGGTCTGTCTAGTCAAGGCTATGGTTTTTCCAGTGGTCATGTATGGATGTGAACGCTGGACTATAAAAGAAAGCTGAGTGCTGAAGGATTGATGCTTTTGAACCGTGATGTTGGAGAAGACTCTTGAGAGTCCCTTGGACTGCAAGGAGATCCAACCAGTCCATCCTAAAGGAGATCAGTCCTGGGTGTTCATTGGAAGGAACGATGTTCGAGATGAAAGTCCAATACTTTGGCCACCTGATGTGAAGAGCTGACTCATTGGAAAAGACCTTGATGCTGGGGAAGATTGAGGGCAGGAGGAGAAGGGGACGACAGAGGATTAGATAGTTGGATGGCATCACCAACTCAATGGACATGGGTTTGGGTGGACGCCAAGAGTTGGTGACGAACAGGGAGGCCTGGCGTGCTGCAGTTCATGGGGTCACAAAGAGTCGGACACGACTGAGTGACTGAACTGAACTGAACTCTTAAGGTACTTTTCAAGTCTGTAAGTTTTCAGGGATATTTCTTAAATATTGTAGTAAATAGTTTAGGCTTGCAGTCTCTTTGCTGTCACACATATTCAACTCATCTACCGCAGCTCAAAAGGCACAGAAAATACGTAACCAACAGACATGGCTGTTCTCCAATAAAATTCTACTGCAAAAACAGGTGGTTGGCCCACAAGGTATAATTTTCTAGCCCCTGGTCTAAGTTTTTGGCTATCTGATGAGGAAGGAAGTTACATTCTTAAAGTCTACTATACTTTGACAAGTATAGTAGAGTAACAAAGCTGAATTACTGAAATAATTATATAAATTATATTAAAATGCCCAGTATATCTACAGATGTGAGTTCCTTCTCTCTGTATTTGGTAGTGTGAGACTACAGTGCTCAACTTGTAGATCACAAAAGAAGAGAAGACAGAACACTCATGGTATGGGAAATAAATGCTTATTTCTTAAAAGACAATGACTTAAAGGTGATTTTCCTAATTTTTCATGAACAAATCCCCCAGTTATCATCTGATATCACTTTCTTGAAAGATGAAATCCAATAATTTCTTGGAAATAATCTTCCTAGGTCTTTAAGGTTTAAAAATCTCACTTTTAATATTTTACGCAAAACAATAAACATAAATTTCAATTCTCTTAAACCTTGATACTGAGAAACTTAAAGATTGACAAGTGCAATAAATTTCAAAGTACTATGATACTGAACAGGTAAGTTCTAGAGAGAACAGCTTTCTTGGCTTTTATTCAGCTACATGCCATTTCTTGCCTTATAACTCAGTAAGACACACAAGTCAATTAGATTCTGAAACAATAGGGAGATCATGGCTGGAAAGTGTTTGAAGCCCACAGAAAAACCTACGAAGTGAACAATCAATATACTGACTACATAAACAAAGATTTTTGAAACTCACCATCTCTATTAGTTTCCCATTCTACATTTTCTTCTTCACTTTCTGGGGTTCTCTCCTTAGTGATTTTTATGTCTTCCTTTTCCCTATGTCTCCCTCTTGAAGATTCTTTCTAAAAAGTACATACATACATACATATGGGTTATTACATTTATAAAAACTGTTAAGAGTTAGTTACTATAATACAGAGCATTTCTAACTTCATCTTTGTTTCATTAAAGAATCAGTTTTGCAAACACTCATCCACTAAGCGGAGGAAGTAACAAATTCTAGAGTATCATCACAATGAAAAGACTGTACTATTATCTATTTTACTAAAAAATGGCAAATGTATGAAGTTTAAGTTTTTAAGAGATACAATGAAAATCAAATACTTTAATACGCATTTGGTAGTACACTACATATTCAGTTTCTACACGAACATTACAGGGGTAAAGTTTAAAATGGATAAAATACAACAGGAGGAACTGTGATTATATTTTAAAACAACTAGAAAAAGGTTACACTGTTCACAGTAGATTCTCAAAAATAACTGCTGATCCAGGATGCGTTATATATCACTAACAAATGAGCATTTAAAGACACCTAAAGGTAAATCCAAACTTAACTAATAATTTTATAAATGCCTTAAAAGAAGGGATTTTCCCTATTTTGGTGTGGTAACTACAATATTTAGAAAAGTTATCTTTATATTGTGGAGAAGGAAATGGCAACCCACTCGAGCATTCTTGCCCAAAAGCAAAAAAGTTTAACATTTTATTTCAGGTATAACAGTAGCCTATACACAAAGCAGGATAATAATAATTCAGCTTGTAAAATTTAATGAGATATCCTACTATATAAGATGAAAACTCTAAACCTCATTTCACTAAGTGGAAAGAAAACATAACCTGTGTCATGGAATTCTTACCTTCCCACCACAGTGTCTCACTTTTATTAACACTAAATCTTGACTATGAAAGACACTAATACACAAGGATATTAAGTGCTGAAAGTTCTTTCCAGGCATTACCAGACATAAAATTTGGCTGCTTACAACATAAATTAACTTATCTTTGTCTTATTTTTAAAGAACTCTAGTATATAACTGCCTGAAATTTTACTTATTTAGGTAGGAAGTCATGTTTTAAGAATTACTTGCTAAATGACATATAGTTGCTGATACAACAGAGGCTGACAAATATTAAAAGACTATATAATAGAACCAGTCATGACAAAATGGTGACAGATCAAAAAAAGAAAAGGAAAAAATAAGTGCACTCCTATTGGTACATGAGACAAAAAGAGGAAAAAGGAGGAAAAGGAACACCATCTATTTTTACTCTTAAAATATATTCTGTGAAATATCAATGAAGAATTATTCTATATGCCATGCAACTTTTGAATGTTCTGTGAATTAAACCCACATACAAATGTGTGTGTATATACATATATTTATATAAATATTTAATAACATTTACCCTACATATTGAAATTATACAATTTTTGCTTTCCAATATGGCTCTAATACTGTCCCCAGAGATCACATATAACTATTACTAAGTACTAGTGTTGGAGAAGCCAATGGCACCCCACTCCAGTACTCTTGCCTGGAAAATCCCATGGATGGAGGAGCCTGGTAGGCTGCAGTCCATGGGGTCGCTAACAGTCAGACATGACTGAGCAACTTCACTTTCACTTTTCACTTTCATGCATTAGAGAAGGAAATAGCAACCCACTCCAGTGTTCTTGCCTGGAGAATCCCTGGGAAGGCGGAGCCCAGTGGGCTGCCGTCTATGGAGTTGCACAGTCGGACACAACTGAAGCGACTTAGCAGCAGCAGCAGCAGCAAGTACTAGTGTAGGCTTCAATATGTGGTGGAATTTCAAGTTAGGAGATATGCTTTTGCCTAAAACTTTGTCACTATCTCACCTCAAATCAAAATCCTATGGACAGAGGAGCTTGGTGGGCTACAGTCCACGGGGTCATAAAGAGTTGGACATGACTGATCAATTGAGCACACCTCAAATCATAACAGAGGAAACAATTCTGATAACACCTAAGGCTCAGGTCATCTTTTAAAATGTTGTATTTCCTCATTTTTTCCTCTTCAAACAACAGTGTATAACTTGTTAGGCATGTGGTTTGTCAACTTACTGCTCTTAAATGCAAATATTTTAATTACAAGTACGACCATTTGATTATTATGTATTCTAAACTAATCATTCTGGAACATGTACATGTTGAAATATTTGTTAAAGAACCACAATATTTTAGCCAATACCCATGAGATGAGATATTTTATGAATTCAGAATTATTTGGATTTCAAAATATATTAAGTAACAATGCCAACAGGGTCTGGAGTAGCAACCTGTGATCAAACATTCAGTTATTTTTGCAGCAAAACATATGAATTCACCAACTGGATAAAGGCTATATAATAAGCTCATCAATTAAGATCTGGTTTTGCTGCCAAATAAGTCTTTACCTAATTTAGGAAAAATGTTTCGTTTAATAAAACTCTTTTACATTTCAGAAATGCAGTAAATAATTGTGAACTTTTACTTTCACTTTATGAAGGCTATGTGTCGCTCAGTCGTGTCCAACTCTTTGCAACTCCATGGACTGTGCATAGCCTGCCAGGATCCTCTGTCCACAGGATTTTCCAGGCAAGAATGCTGGAGTGGGTTGCCATCTCCCTCTCCAGGGGATCTTCCCAATCCAGGGATCAAACACAGGTCTCCTGCATTGCAGGCAGATTCTTAACCCACTGAGTTATCACGGAAGCCCCATCAAAACAAAGCCTAGAAATAGGGTAAACTTCAGGGCTGGGTAAAGTAGTGATACACTTAAGTAGTAATACACTGAAATCCTTGGAGATCAAATTTTCTTATTGTTTTTCTCCTTTCTCACAATGCTGCTATTCCTATTGTTGACTTCACATGAAGGCCCATTTCTTTTACCACAAGGACAAGCAATCTAGATTCACCCAGTACGTGCCTTTCTCCAATCAAAAAATAATGCTTTCTTTCAGTCTAAGTAAGCCAACTTCAGTCACATGGCCACATCTGAATCAATAATTGATAAAGATAACCACCACCAGCTAAATGAATTAGACCTGGATCCTAAGTCAACTGAATTAGCAAGGGGAATGGGATTGTTATGACTAGGTTAGGCCAATGAGGGTCCAGCAGTGAATCTGGGGTCAATTCCCCAAACAGCAATGCAGCTTCAAAACAAAAAAGCGAATGGATTCTAGGAAGTTCAAGGTTATTTACACTATACCTTTGGAACTACACTTTACCTCCTCAAAGTACTGTACAATGCAACACTTTTGAGAGGGCTCTTGAGAGTCCCTTGGACAGCAAGGAGATCAAACCAGTCAATCCTAAAGGAAATCAACCCTGAATATTCATTGAAGGACTGATGTTGAAGCTGAAGCTCCAAATACTTTGGCCACCTGATGCAAACAGCTGACTCACTGGAAAAGACCCTTAAGCTGGGAAAGATTGAAGGCGCGAAGAGAAGGGGATGACACAGAGAGTAAGATGGCTGGATGGCATCCCCGACTCAATAGACATGTTAAACTCCAGGAGATGGTGAAGGACAGGGAAGTCTGGCATGCTGCATAAGTTTATGGGGTTGCAAAGAGTCGGACATGACTGATGGACTGACTGACCAGCAACACTTCTGACAACCACAGAGGACATAAAAGTAAAAAATTATACTTTCCAACCTACTAAAGATTTTCTTTGCTCACCTTTACTAATGCATTTTGGACCCTCATTCTAAGGCCATTTTCCATCTTCCTGATGTATATCCTTTTAGAAATTATGTAATCAAAGTTTCCTGGTAATCAACACCCTCAATTTTACCAAAAATTTTCTTTATTATATCCTCATTCTTGAAAAAGCTTCTCTGGGCAAATAACTGTGAGTTCACATATTCATCTCAGCTTTGAAAAAATCATTCCACTGTATTTTGGCTTCCACTGTTGTTATTGATGTTGTCCATCTATTTGTAGAAAGATCTGTCTTTTATCTCTAGGTGTTTCCAATATTTTCTCTATGCCTCTCATGTTCTGCAGTTATAATACTCTACTTGATGATATGTATCGTGCTTTCAATAGCTGCAGGCATATGTCTCATCAATTATGGAAAATTCTCAGCCACTATTTCTTTCAACATTGCCTTTCCCATATTCTATTCCCCACCCCCAAAGGATTCCAATTAGATGCACATTAGATTTACTAAGTTTTTACCTGCAATTATGAGTTTCTTGTATATTTTTTTATAACCTTGTCTTTATAGGCTACATTCTGCATAAACTCTTCAACACCACTTTCTAACTCACCAATTCTCTCTTGGAGATTATGGGTCTCACCTTAAGGTTTTCAAACCTTTTCAGTTGGGACACTTTTGACCAAGGCTGAAAACTTTAATGAACAATGCTTCATTGTGGCTTTTTGGCCTGAACACGAGCCCAACAACTTAGCTCAGTATATAGCTTTTAGGAAACATATAACTGACATTCTGAAATTTTAAAATGATTCACAGATGTGCGATTTTGGATTATTTCAACATTATAGAAAGATGGAGAGCAAAGAAACTTAGATCTACATTTAGGAAACTATATTTTGTTTGTACTATACTGAAGAAAAATCTCATAATAGGGTTATCAGAGGTTTTCTTTTATGAAGAAAAAGGAAACCTAGCTTGTCTCAGAATAAGCAGCATCACAAATAAATAAGATTATAAACTTCAAAAACCATTCAACAGATAACAAAGATCAGGTCATCTTCAAACACCACATTTTAAAAATACAAAGAGGAGAAGACAATTATTAATATCTTTGTATCTATGTACCTAATAATATTGCACTGAACAGTACAAACTACAGGAAACAGGGAGAGAGCTAGAGAGCTCTAAGAGCTACTAAGATACTTTAAAAGGCATTCTCAGGGTTCCAGTTCAAGATGGCAGAGGAGAACGATGTGGGCTTATATCCCCCTGTGGGAGGACCAAAATCACAGCAAGCTGTTGAACAACCATTGAGAGGAGGATGCTGGAACCCACCAAAAAATGATACCCCAAAGTATATGAAGTCTAAAGACAAAGAAGCTGCAATGAGATGGTAGGAGGGGCACCAACATGATAAAATAAAATCCCATACCCACCAGGTGGGCAACCCACAATCTGCAGAACAATAATACCTAAGAAATTCTCCCACCGTTGTCAAGGTTCTGAGCCCCATGTCAGGCTTCCCAGCCCAGGGATCTGGCAAAAGGACAGGGAATCTCCAGGGAATCTGACTTTAAAGGTCAGTGGAATGTGCTTACAGGATTTCCACAGGACTGGGGAAAACAGAGACTCTGCTCTTGGAGGGCAACACAAACAAAATAATGTGTGCATCAAGACCCAGATGAAAGGAGCAGTGATCCCACAAGAGGCTGAACCAGATCTACCTGCTAGTCCTGGCGTCTCCTGTGGAGGCGTGCAGCAGTGGATGCTCGCCACGAGCACAGGGGCACTGGCAGCGGTTCTGGAAGAGGTCCCTTTGCGTAAGTCCTCTTGGAGGTGGCCATCACGTCTAAAACAGAGCCTCTAGATTCCAGGGCTGGGTCACCTCAGGCTAAACAACTAACAAGGAGGGAGCGCAACCCCACCCATCAGCTCAGTTCAGTGGCTCAGTCGTCCGACTCTGCGAGCCCATGGATGCAGCACACCAGGCCTCCCTGTCCATCACCAACTCCCGCAGCCAACTCAAGCCCATGTCCATCGAGTGGGTGATGCCATCCAACCATCCCATCCTCTGTCACCCGCTTCTCCTCCTGCCTTCAGTCTTTCCCAGCATCAGGGTTTTCTCCAATGAGTCAGTTCTTCACATCAAGTGGCCAAAGTATTGAGTTTCAGCTTAAGCATCAGTCTTTCCAATAAATATTCAGGACTGATTTCCTTTAGGATTGACTGGTTTATCTCCTTGCTGTCCGAGGGACTCTCAAGAGTCTTCTCCAACACCACAGTTCAAAAGCATCAATTTTTTGGCACTCGGCTTTCTTTACGGTCCAACTCTCACATCCATAGATGACTACTGGAAAAACCATAGCTTTGATTATACAGACCTTTGTTGGTAAAGTAATGTCTCTGCTTTTTAATATGCTGTCTAGGTTTGTCACAGCTTTTACTGAGCATGGCCCTGCCCATCAGAACAAGACCCAGTTTTCCCCACCACCAGTCCCCCTATCAGGACTCTTATACAAGCCTCCTAGTCATCCCCTCGGCCGCTGCTCCTGACCTCGGGCTTGGGGTAGCTCCTCTTGGCCGCTGCCCTGACCTTGGACGTGGGGTAGCTCAAACTACCACACAACTGCACACATCTCACACGTTAGTAAAGTGATGCTTAAAATTCTCCAAGCCAGGCTTCAATGCTGCTCCAAGCCAGCAATACATGAACCGTGAAATTCCAGATGTTCAAGCTGGTTTTAGAAAAGGCAGAGAAACCAGAGATCAAATTGCCAACATCCGCTGGATCATGGAAAAAGCAAGAGAGTTCTGGAAAAACATTTATTTCTGCTTTATTGACAATGCCAAAGCCTTTGACTGTGTGGATCACAATAAACTGTGGAAAATTCTGAAAGAGACGGGAATACCAGACTACCTGACCTGCCTCTTGAGAAACTTATATGCAGGTCAAGAACCAACAGTGAGAACTGGACATGGAACAACAGACTGGTTCCAAATAGGAGGAGTATGAAAAGGCTGTATATTGTCACCCTGCTTATTTAACTTATATGCATAGTACATCATGAGAAACACTGGGCTGGATGAAGCACAAGCTGGAATCACAATTGCCGGGAGAAATATCAATAACCTCAGATACGCAGATAACACCACCCTTATAGCAGAAAGTGAAGAGGAACTAAAAAGCCTCTTGATGAAAGTGAAAGAGGAGAGTGAAAAAGTTGGCTTAAAGCTCAACATTCAGAAAACGAAGATCATGGCATCGGGTCCCATCACTTCATGGCAAACAGATGGGGAAACAGTGGCTGACTTTATTTTTGGGGGCTCCAAAATCACTGCAGATGGTGATTGCAGCCATGAAATTAAAAGATGCTTACTCCTTGGAAGGAAAGTTATGACCAATCTAGATAGCATATTGAAAAGCAGAGACATTACTTTGCCAACAAAGGTCTGTCTAGTCAAGGCTATGGTTTTTCCAGTGGTCATGTATGGATATGAGAGTTGGACTGTGAAGAAAGCTGAGCGCAGAAGAATTGACGCTTTTGAACTGTGGTGTTGGAGAAGACTCTTGAGAGTCCCTTGGACTGCAAGGAGATCCAACCAGTCCACCCTAAAGGTGATCAGTCCTGGGTGTTCACTGGAAGGAATGATGTTCAAGATGAAACTCCAATACTTTGGCCACCTGATGCAAAGAGCTGACTCATTGGAAAAGACCCTGATGCTGGGAAAGATTGAAGGCAGGAGGAGAAGGGGATGACAGAGGATGAGATGGTTGGATGGCATCACCAACTCAATGGACATGGGTCTGGGTGGACTCTGGGAGTTGGTGATGGACAGGGAGGCCTGGCGTGCTGCAGTTTATGGGGTCGCAAAGAGTCGGACATGACTGAGTGACTGAACTGAACTGAGTCTCATCCACCAAGAGGGCAGAGAGAAGAAGAACCACCCAACCCCACAGAGAATAGAAACAAAACCACATCACAGGAAGTTAACCAGGATGAAAAAGCAGAGGGTTTTGTCCCAGGTGAAGGGACAAGATAAAACCTCAGAAAAATAACCAACTGAAGTGGTGACAGGCAACCTTCCAGAAAAAGAATTCAGAATAGTTACAGGGTATATGATTCAGGATCTCAGAAAAAGAATAGAGACAAAGATTTAGAAGATGCAAGAAGTGTTAACTAGAGAACGAGACAAACTAAGGAACAAACAGAGATGTACAATACACTAGAAGGAATTAATAGCAGAACTTATGCAGAAGAATGCATTAGTGACCTGGAGGACAGAATAGTAGAAATCACTGTCACAGAACAGAATATAGAAAAAAGAATGAAGAAAAAAAAAGAAGAAGACAGCCTAAGAGACCTCTGGGACAATATTAAACAAATCAACATCCACATCATAGGGGTTCCAGAAGGAGAAAAGAGAGAATGGACTTGAGAAAATATTTGAAGAGATAACAGCTGAAAACTTCCTTAACATGGGAAAGAAAATAGTCAACCAAGTACAGGAAAAGCAGAGTCCCAGGCAGGATAAACACAAGGAGGAACATACCAAGACACACAGTAATCAAAATGATGGAAATTAAACAAAGAGATAAAATATTAAAAGCAAAGGGGAAAAATGACAAATAACATACAAGCGAACTCCCATAAAGCTATCAGCTGATTCCTCAACAGAAATTCTACAAGCCAGAAGGGATTGGCATGGAATATATTTAAAGTGATGAAAGGGAAGAACCTACAACCAATAATACTCTACCCAGCAAGACGCTCATTCAGATTTGATGGAGAAATCAAAAGCTTTCCAGACAAGCAAAAGTTAAGCAAATTCAGCAATACCAAACCAGGTTTACAACAAATACTAAAGGAACTTCTCTAGGCAGGAACCACAAGAGAAGGAAAAGACCTATACAAAATCTTCTAAAACAATTAAGAAAATGTTAATAGGATAATTTCCTGAACTACAAATGGAATAAATTCACCAACCAAAAGACACAGACTGGCTGGGTGGATGAGAACATGTGCATGTATGCACTTCTATTTACCACATCACTCTACTTAACCCCTCAAATTGTATGTATGTATTTTATATTATTAGGTTAATCATGTTTCCATTATGGCTTGCAATTGTAATTATTTTTTTTTTGTCTGCCTATTGACTGTGAAAACTGATAAACATCTTTAAGCATTAAAAAAAAAGACAGCCTCAAACCAAGATAGATCAAGCAAAGATATGAAAAATACAGGAGATCCAAACAACAAATGTTTCAGATGTAATTTAGTACTTGAAAGACAAAAAGCATAAAATATACCTTTATTTTAACAAAGGAAATTCAGAAAAATTGACCATATCTTAGGCCACAAAGTAAACCTCATGAAATCCAAAATACAAAAAGCAATAATATAGAAGTTATTTTTTTTAATTAAAAGAATATACACATAAAACAAAAAGCTCTCAAATCTGAAAAAATTTAAATATGTCATTAAGCAATTATTGGACCATAGATGAAATACAAACCTAAAGATGAGACTTCCTTAAAAAGAATGACAATAAAAGCATAATACATGAGACGCATGGAATTCAGCTGAAATAGTTATCAGAAAAATGGTTACATTAAGTACTTGTGTATGTGTATATATATACATATGAAAATAAATGCTCAACCAATTCAAAAAAGAGATAAACTTAACCAAAGAAGGAACTAATAAAAGAGAAATAAATGTGTTAGAAAAGAGAAAGAATATATAAATCCAAAAGCTTACTCTGAAAATAAACTACCAACTAACCTAATGAAGAAAATAGGGAGAAAATCACAAGTATTCAAAATCCTCTGACAATGTGAAAACAATTATCAGAAAAGAGAAAAAGGAAAAATGTGACTTCACACAACTCTATGCAAACTAGTTTAAAAATCTATTCAAAATACACAATTTGCTAAAAAAAAAATATTTAACAAAACTGACTTAAGGATCAAAAGTCTATTCATTTCCATTGGACAAATAAATTCTTAAAAATAAAGAACTTCTTCATACAATAGTACCAGACTCAGGTGGTTTCACATAGGAATTCTACCAAATCTTTCAAGGGCAAAAAAATCACAATACCACTTAAGATATTATAGAGTAACTACTATGTATAAAACAGATAGCTAATGAGAACCTCCTGTATAGCACAGGCAACTCTACTCAGTGCTGTGGTAACCTAAACAGGATGGAAATCCAAAAAAGAGGGGCTATATGTACAGGCTTCCCCAGTGGCTCGGCTGGTAAAGAATCTACCTGCAATGCAGGAGACCTGGGTTTGATCCCTGGGTTGGGAAGATCCCCTGGAGAAGGGAATGAATGGCTACCCACTCCAGTATTCTCACTTGGAGAATTCCATGGACTATATAGTCCATGGGTGGGATCACAAAGAGTCGGACGTGACTAAGCAACTCTCATTCTCATACATACAGCTAATTCACTTTGCTGTACAGCAGAAACTAAAACAACACTGTAAAGCAGCTTAAGTAGAATACACACTATTCTCAAGCTCACAAAGAATACTCGCCAACATGGGCCACATTCTGGACCATAAAACAAACTTTTAAAAGAATAAAAATCATATAATGTCTAATCTCAAACCACAATGGAATTAAACTTAAAATCAATAACAGAAAGATGGCTGGATAATCCCAAAATATGTGGAGATTAAACAAAACACTTCTACCTAACACATGGGTCAAAGAAGAAATCTCAAGAGAAAATTCAAAATATTTTAAACTAAATGAAAATACAATTCAATTTCTCTAAATTTGTGGGGTGAAGTGAAAACTGTTTCGAGAGACATTTATAGCACTGAATTCATATAGTAGAAATGAAGAGAGTTCTAAAACCAATAATCTAAGTTTCTACCTTAGAAAACTATAAAAAGAGCAACTGAAATCTAAAGTAGAAGAAAAATAACAAGTAGCGGAAAAATCAATGAAGCTGAAAACAGGACGTCAACAGGAAAGAAAAAAATCAACAAAATCAAAATCAGTTCTTTGAAAAGATCAAGTTTTTACACAAGCGAAGAAAAAAAGAAGAGAAAAATTACCAACATCAGAAACAAAAGAGACATTAATACAGAGTCCAAGGATATTTAAGAATAAAGCAATACTATAAACAATACTATGCCCACAAATTTGATAACCTAGATGAAATGGACTAATTACTTGAAAGACATAATCTGCCAAAACACACACGTCAAGCATAAACAATCTGAATAGAATTATATCTATTAAAGAAACTGAGTTAATAAAAAATAATCTTTCAAAACCTAAAGCACCAAGCCCATATGGGTTCATGTGTGAATTCCATCAAGCATTTAAGAAAGAAATTATACCAATTCTCTACAATTTCTTCCAGAAGACAGAAGCAGAGGGAATACCTTCTGAATTATCCTAAGGCCAGCATTAGTATCTAAGTATTTGATACCAAAACCAGATGACAACATAACAACAACAAAAAAACTCACACAATTATTTCTCACGGACATCAATGCAAAAACCCTAAACATATTAGCAAAATATAAGCAAAAGAAATTCAACAACATATAGAAATAATTATGGTGCTAAGTCACTTCAGTCGTGTCCGACTCTGTGCGACCCCATAGACGGCAGCCCACCAGGCTCCTCCGTCCCTGGGATTCTCCAGGCAAGAAGACTGGAGTGGGTTGCCATTTCCTTCTCCAGTGCATGAAAGTGAAAAGTGAAAGTGAATTCGCTCAGTCGTGTCCGACCCTCAGCGACCCCACGGACTGCAGCCCACCAGGCTCCTCCGTCCATGGATTTTCCAGGCAAAAGTACTGCAGTGGGGTGCCATTGCCTTCTATACCACAACCAAGTGAGATTTACACCAGATATGCAAGGGTGGTTCAACATTCAAAAATCAATCAAGGTAATTATAACATTAACAGACTAAAAAGAAAGAAAAGAAAAGATGACATGATCATATCAATAAACACAGAAAAATTATTTGACAAAATGCAACACTCACATTTGTGATTAAAAATTCTTAGCAAACTAAAAAGGGAACTTCTTCAACTTGATAAAGAACATCTATACAGAACCTACAGTTACCATTATATTTAATGGTGAGAAGTCTTCTTCCAATAGGATTGCTAACAAGAGGATATTAAGGAACAAAAGGCTGTTTCTCTCACCATTCCTTTTCATCATCATAATGGAAGTCCTAGCTTTCATGCATTGGAGAAGGAAATGGCAACCCACTCCAGTGTTCTTGCCTGGAGAATCCCAGGGATGGGGGAGCCTGGTGGGCTGCTGTCTATGGGGTCGCACAGAGTCGGACACGACTGAAGCAACTTAGCAGCAATAGCAGCAGCAGCTAATGCAATAAAAGAAAAAAGTATACAGATTGAGAAGGAAAAAATACATGTCTTTGTTCACAGATGACATGACTGTCTATGTAGAAAGAATCAACAAATCTGTGGGTTGCTCTGGATAGCACAGATATTTTAAGAATATTAATTCTTCCAATCCATGAGTACAGTATATCTTTCCATTTGTGTTGTCTTCAATTCCTTTCATCAATGTCTTAACAGTTTTCAGTGTACAGATCTTTTACTTCCCTGGTTAAATTTATTTCTGTGTATTTTAATCTTTGTGATCAGCTGTAAATAGGTTTTTAATTTCTCTAATAGATCATTATTAGTGTATAGAAATGCTACAGATTTCTGTATTCATATCCTGCAACTTTGCTGAATTCATTTATTAGTTCTAACGGCTTTCTGATGGATCTTTAGGGTTTTCTATATACACTACCATGTCACCTGCAAATAGTCAGGTATATGTGTGTGTACATATGTTGGTATATTTAAGTGGCAGGATAATCCAATCATTTAGTTTCTAGGTTATCGATAGAGAAAAAATAGAGAGGTCAAGAAGATAAAAGGTAGACTTTTCTGAATGTAACCCATTCCGTAGATTTAACTGTGAAACCACGAGGTCCTCATCAGAGCAGTAGGAATCAGTCTTATAACTTTGAAACCATGGAAATGTTCTACATATTTAACAAGCAAAATTTTAAAAAACCCTAAAACTAGAATCAAAAAGTAATGAATCAACTCAACCACATCATATTTGTGGTTTAACCACACAGACTGCTCAAGTGGCTTAAAATACAATAAGGTGCACTTTGCTGTACAGCAGAAACACACTGTAAATTAATAAAAATTAATTAAAAAAAAAACAATAATCTGACTATCTATCCCTAACAAACTCCTGGCAGGAAGATCCCCTGGAGAAGGGATAGGCTACTCACACCAGTATTCTTGGGCTTTCCTGGTGACTCAGATGCTAAAGAATCCACCTGTAATGCAAAAGACCTGGGTTGGATACCTGAGTTGGGAAGATCCCCTAGAGGAGGGCATGGCAACCCACTCCAGAATTCTTGCCAGAAAAATTCCCATGGGCAGAGGAGCCTTGTCAGGCTATAGTCCATGGGTCGCAAAGAGTCAGACACTACTGAGTGACTAAGCACAGCATCCCTAACATCAATTTCACAGATATTTCCCTCGTGGGTTATAGTCCAAGAACTACAAAGATCTTAAACTGTTCTAAGTAATCATGTTATTAGTAATACTATTGTTAATTATTCTGGAACTATTAAAAAGTAAGATAATGCAACTGAATGTCAACAGGGACTAAAATTTTCAGCACAGAAGTGATACAACAATAAAAATGAAAGAATTAGGTAAAAGCCTTTCAATTCTAAATTTGAATTATTTGAATTCATGCTTGTTTGCATGTTTTTAAAGAGTACTTTAAAAAAGTACTTGTACTTTTGTACTTCCCAGTTGAAATACAATGAAAAGGCCTAAAAAATGACTAAGTTAGTGGTTTCCAAGTGGTCCTGAAATACCATCTCCCATGAAGAACCTGGACTATAGCGGAAAATGGCTGACTGAATAGAGGGTATAAAATACACAAAATCAGCTGCGGACACCTTAACAGAAACAAAGAAACTATCAAGGACTACTGAAGCTGTGTCAATATAAGGCAGGGTATAGTAATAATTGGACTTCATCAAAATTAAAAGATATCTTAAAAGACATGACCAAGAAAGCGAAAAAGCAAGTCACAATACTGGGAAACAGCGCCCTTGGTTGCTCAGCTGGGAAAGAACCTGCCTGCTAAGGCAGAAGACACAAGAGACGCGAGTTCCATCCCTGAGTAAGGAAGATTCCCCTGGAGAAAGACACAGCAACCTGCTCCAGTATTCTTGCCTGGAAAATCCCATGGACTGAGGAGCCTGGTGGTGGAGTCAGGCAGAGTCAGACACAACTGAGTGCACATACACACACACATACCAGGAAAATATATCTGCAATACATGTATCTTCCATGGACTTCCCTCGTGGCTCAGACAGTAAAGCGTCTGTCTACAATGTGGAAGACCCGGGTTCAGTCCCTGGGTTGGGAAGATTCCCTGGAGAAGGAAATGGCAATCCACTCCAGTACTATTGCCTGGAAAATCCAATGGACAGGGGAGCCTGGTAGGCTACAGTCCACGGGGTTGCAAAGAGTCGGACACGAGTGAGCGACTTCATTTTCACTTTCATATCTTCCATATGACTGGTGACATTCAGAACACATAAGAACCATAAATCTGTAATAAGACAAACAGCACAACTTATAAGCAAAAGATGTAAACAGACACTTCACAAAAAAATAGGCAATAAACACATGAAAAGATGCTCAACATCACTAAACACAGAGAAATGCATAACCACTAGATACCCAGCAGAACAATATCAAGTGTTGGCCAAAAGGTAGAGCAACTGAAACTCCCATACACTGCGGGCTGAGATGTAAAATGAAATAACCATTAGGGGAAACTATCTGGCAGTTTCTTATAAAGCTAAAAGTACACATAACATAAGACTCGGCAATTCCACTTCTAGGTATTTACCCACAGAAAACATACATCCACACAAAGACCTGTACACAAATGTTAACAGGAGCTTTATTCATAATAGCCAAAAACTAGAAAACAACTCCAAGTATCCATCAACTGGGGAATGGATAAACAAATTCTGATTGTTTATCCATTTGTCCTATTTTATCTGTATAATAGAACACCAGTGCACAATAAAAGGAATAAACTATTGACACAAACTACAACATGGCTGCATTTCAAAGCATTATGCTAAAAGAACCAAGATACAAGAATATATAACATCTGACTCCACCTAATGAGAGATCAGAGGTTGTCAGGAGCCTGGTTTGGGAGGAAACTAACTCGAAAAGGACATGAAGATAGGTTCTGGAGCTGATGGAAATGCTCTGTGTCTTGACTGTGGTGGTGGTTACACCAGTGTGTACATCTGACAAGACTCAAATGGTACACTTTAAATACATTTTATTCTTTGCAAATTATTCACAGTAAACTTTTTAAGAGCTCAGGATCTAATACCAAGACCTCCCAAGCTAAGGAAGGAACATTTGAGAAAAAAAAAAAAAAAAGAGAGAAAAAAGAATAAAAGAATAGTAGCAGTCTTAGATTAAGTCAGAGACATCAATAAGAACTCATGTTTAGCTCAATACAGATAAAGACTGTTACTAGTAATATTTACAGATATATGGATATACATCAGTTAGTATACACACCTATTCTTTGCTCTGTCAGCTGAGAGGGCCTAAAAGAAACACCAATCCAGCAGGAACAAGCACACCTAGCACCCAGATTTTTTGCTCTCTTCTAGCCATCAGAGAAAAACCCTGTGCTACCAATACAAAGAGGCCCACATGGACACTGAAGATGCCAGCTGACTGCCAGCATCCACAGCCAGACATGTGGGTACAGAAACTTTCCAATGATTCCCACCTCCAGCATTTTAGTACTTTCCTGAGGTTACAGACATAAAGGAAGAGGTAATTGTGCCTACTGTATCCTTTCTTATTTCCTGACAGAATTCATGAACAGAATAAATGGTTGTCTTACACCAAGGTTTGCTAACTAAAACTCCTTTTAATGCTATCAAAAAATGTATTTGCAGATCATGCAAGACTAAAAACATACTAATTTTTTATATAAAATGAATGTTTTTATCTACACTTAAAAATCATCATAATCATCCCTGTACTATACATTATCAGTCTTCAGTTCAGTTGCTCAGTATTGTCCAACTCTTTGCGACCCCATGGACTGCAGCCAGGCCTCCCTGTCCATCAGCAATTCCTGGAGCTTGCTCAAACTCATGCCCATTGAGTTGGTGATGTCATCCAATCATCTCATCCTCTGTCATCCCCTTCTCCTCCTGCCTTCAATCTTTCCCAGCATTAGGGTCTTTTCAAATGAGTCAGTTCTTTGCATCAGGTGGCCAAAGTATTGGAGCTTCAGCATCAGTCCTTCCAATGAATATTCAGGACCAATTTCCTTTAGGAGGGACTGGTTGGATGTCCCTGCAGTCCAAGGGACTCTCAAGAGTCTTCTCCAACACCACAGCTCAAAAGCATCAATTCTTCGGCGCTCAGCTTTCTTTATAGTCCAACTCTCACATCCATACATGACTACTGGAAGAACCATAGCTGTGACTAGACAGACCTTTGTTGGCAAAGTAATGTCTCTGCTTTTTAATAGCTGTCTAGGTTGGTCATAACTTTCCTTCCAAGGAGCAAGAGTCTATTTCATGGCTGCAATCACCATCTGCAGTGATTTTGGAGCCCCCCAAAAAATAATGTCTCTCACTGCTTCATTGTCTCTCCATCTATTTGCCATGAAGTGATGGGACCAGATGCCATGATCTTAAAGATTTTGGAATGTTGAGTTTTAAGCCAACTTTTTCACTCTCCTCTTTCACTTTCATCAAGAGGCTCCAGGTGGTCTATACTGTATCTCCACTTATACCCTTATCCTTCTCTTCTAAACATTTTCCTTTGAAATAAACAACACTACTCACCCATTCTACTTAATCCTATAGATTCACTTCTCAAATTTTTAATTTGATGACTCTCTACTCTTCCTGTTTTACATTTACTGTGCTTCATTCTTTTCAAAGAATTTTCACATGTATGTAAATTCCAAAGAATTTTCACATACATGCAGTTATAGTTATGTTCTCACTATAACTTGTGACATATTGGTGCAGGTATCTTTATTTCAAAGATAAAAAGCAAAGCCAAGAGACTACTTAAGAATAGTTATAAAACTTTAATTACCCTTTGTGACTTAAAGTCCTCCACTATATGAGTCAGCTTTCTATAACAGATCTAGTCCTACATTCTTCCTTAGTCAGCGAAACTTCTTTCTCATCTAGCCAGATGTATCAAGATGCAGAAAAAGAACAAGGAAATTTTTTTAGGTGATGAGGGGATGGGAATGGGGAACAGGAATGAACTGTGTGGGGGGCTGTGAAGCAAAACTAATAATTCTGTGTACATTCTGGGAGGTACAGATCCCAGAGATAGAAAACTTCACATTAGAAATGCACATCTTAATCATCAACAAATGCTCAAATATTCCTCCTGACTCTATAACAGAATTTGGCTTTCAAAGCTATTTATCTTTGTATTCGAATTACATAAAATAACAGATCTCTGTTAGAGAAAACACAATTCAATTACGGCATCTGGAAAGCTGTACAGATTGGGTGAAAGTTTCCAGCACCATAAGAATACACATATTATTTCATAAATGTTCTAAAATCGCATAACAGTGTCTGTGCAAATACAGAAAACAGTGTCAAAAAATAGTTGTCCATGATGCTATGAGCAGAGTGTACAAAATAGCCAGAAAGCAATTTTCTCTCATTTCCATCTTGGTTAATGGCTTGGAAAGCCTGTAGTCAGACTTTAACACCTTCCTTCCACTCATTCTTTTGCTCATCAAATCCTACCTGCTATAACTCATATAAGCCTCTCACCATGTTAAATTCAGTTCCATTGTATCAAGTTTAGTTTAGATCACCCAGACCAGCCAATATGTCCAAAATACTGCTCATACAACCAACATAAAAGTATTAACAACATATCTGACTTTCTTTTCATACTAAATCTTTGAAATTCAGTATGTTTTTTATACTTTACAGCATATCTCAATTTAGACTAGCTACACTTCAGGTCATCAGGAGTTCTCAACACTGGCTACACATTAGAATCACTTTTCATTTATTCAATAAGTGACCTTACTAGTTCCAGGGTATGGAGGTGAGTTGGTAAACAAGATAGATCTCGTCAGCCCTCATCTCACATACACATGCCATTAATTCAGTTTCACAGGTTCTCAAACATGCCAGTCCTCTAAAATCCTGTATTGTTATTGTGTTGGTTTTCTTCCTCTTAGACTTTCACCTCTCCCCTCCATCTATTCTTCAATACCCACTGCAAATGTCACTTCTCTCTGAAGTGTACTCTGCTTCCCCAGGCAGTTATTTTTTCCCCTCCATTGTGAGCTTTGCTCATCTCTCTAACACTACCACAGTCTATAGAATTAGAGTCTATGAATTTGTCTCTCCACAAAATCAGGGTGTATCAACCTCATAATTCAGACACACTGGAGTTGAGACCAGTGACAGAGAAACAGTGGAATCACAGTTAGTTTGTGGAAAACCACACACATGCTATCTTAGTTACGCTATGTTATCTGCTATAGTTGCCCCCACCTAAACGACATCTGATTTGCCCACAGACATTCATCATGTGAAGATCGAGAGTCACACATGTTACAGTAGGGAATGTATCACAGAAATGACCAACACCCATTTTCATGCCAGATATGTAACTCAATATAATTAATACCTGGCATCCTAACTTATTAACAGTTTTCTCTAAATTTGGATAGTGGATTCCCTAAAACCTGACTACTTGTGAATCTTGAGACTTTATCCCTTAGGTGTGCATGAAGCTCAGTGTCTTTGAGGGCTTTTTCACCAAGGAAAAGCGAGAATCAGGCTTTGAATTTCTTAACAAAATAGCAACTTTGCTGTCTACTAAAATGATATGAACATATAAACTTTTACAATCAACAACTACTTACATTTAGGTATCTGTTAAAAACCTAAATCTCCAATGTCTACATTCATCTTCTATTAACAGCCTCAAATTATATTAGAGAGAAGAAGCTAAAGAGCTATTCTTATACAAGAACGTATCATTTATTAAGCTGTCATCATAGTCAGTCATGTTACTTGATTTACATATATTTTCTTCACAGTAACACAATAATATGGATATCACCTCCATTTTACAGATAAGAAAAATGACAGTAGCATTAAATAATAATTCCTAAAGTAATGTGTTCAGAATATGAATTCTAGATGTCTGCCCTTTACATTAAGTACAATCCACCGCCAGCTCACATTGATTCATAAGAAGCAACTGTTAAATTTTTAGGAAATGCACAAGCTGTAATTAAAAATTAAATCATCTAAACTAACAAGTAAGTAATATTAAAAACAAAGGCAATAATTATTCAAAACTCATTTCCTAAATATTTTAGTATATTTTCTCTTGTGGTTTATTGTGTGTATGTGTGTGTGTTTGTGTGTATTCCTACACTTTCCAACTCTGTACTCAGTGATACCATTTTAGTAGGTTGAAACTAACCATGATAGGAGTATGTACACCAAAGAAACTGGTAAATCCTACAATTTTTTTTTTTTTTTCTGAGCAGTTGTCAAACATTTACCAGCAAACCACGGGGTCCACTCATTATTCTGATACATTTCATTATACATATTTTGGATCCAAGTCCCTTACATATGTAATACACATGCTTGCTCAGCTCCTACCCAGAAATTCTGATTCAGTAGATTAAAGGTAGAATATCTGCATATGTGTTTTGAAAGAGACCATCTCTCCTCCAAAAGAATTTTGATACATATCACCAGCCGAGAACTACCATGTGAGATTTCTAAAAGGGCTTTACATATCACATCAGACATTAGAAAACTACATACTTAAGACTGTATTCAAATGCCCAAAGATAAGTTTTTACAAGCTACAATATAAAATTGTGACACAGCTCTTTTTTCAGGATCAAAACAGTCATAAGAAAGCTTCTATATTTCTAAAACTATCAAAGAGATTGCTGCTTAAACAATTCATTAGCTTTCATAAAAAGGCTATAATGAGACAACTAGATATCCATATGCAAAAGAATGAGGTTGAGCCCTTCTCTCACACCATAAAAAAAGGACTGGCCAAAAAGTAAGCTTGTATTTTTCCATAACACCTCTGCAAAAACCTGAATGAACTTTTTGGTCAACCCATTAAAGATTAACTCAAAATAGGTCAAAGATTCAAATGCAAGTACTAAAGCTCTAAGATTCTTTGAAGAAAACAAGCATAAATCTTTCTGATCTTGAATCAGACAATAGTTTCTTAAATATGACACCAAAAGCAGAAGTAACAACAAAAATATAAATTGGATTTCATCAAATTAAAAACATTTGTGTTTTAAAGGACACCATCAAGAACATGAAAACACAACCCATAGAAGAATATTTATGCAAACTGTGTATATAAGGGACTTGAATCCAAAATACATAAAGAATTCTTACAAATCAACAATAAAAAGATAACCCAATCTAAAAGTGGATACAGGATCTGAACATTTCTGCAAAGATAAACAAATGGCCAATAAGCACACAAGAAGATATTCAACATCACTAGCAATCAGAGAAATATGTCAAAACCACAATGACGTTACCAATAAAACAGCTATATCAAAAAGTAGGATAACAAATGTTGGCAAGGATGTGGAGTATTAGAAATCTCACACACTGCTCTTAGGATTTAAAATGGTGCAGCTGCTTTGGAAAACATCCCAGCAATTCCTTGAAAGGTTAAATACAGTTACCATATGACTTAGCAATCTCACTCCCAGACATAAACTCAAGAGAAATGAAAACACATGGCCACGCAAAAACCTGTATACCAACGTTCATAACAGCGTTATTCATAAGAGCCAAAATGCAGAAACAACCCAAATATTCACCAACCAATGAATGGATCGACAGAATGTGATATATCAATACGATGGAATGTTGCTTGGCAAAAACAAAGAATGAAATACGGCTACATCCCATAAGCTTTCATGAACCTTGAGAACACTATGCTAAGTCAAAGAAGCCAGTCACAAAAAAACCCCACATGCTATTTGACTCTATTTATATGAAATAACCAGAACAGGCACGTCTATGTGACAGTCTAACTGGAACAGTGCTGGCCGAAGGCTGGTGGTCAATTGAGGGGCCAGGGAAATGATCACCAAAGGTATGGGGTTTTCTTCCTGGGGTGATGAAATTGTTCTAAAACTGACTGTGGTGATGGATGTAGGACTCTTGCGATTTTATGAAAAACCACCCAAGTGTACACTCTAAATGGGTCAACTGTATCTCTATAAACTTGTTGCAAATGCACACACAAGAGCATGATAAATTTCTTTTAAAAATACTTACTTCTAGGAAATTTCCATTCCTGACAAACATCTATCATTTCTTTTAATCAATAAACTACATCATAAACTGTGCTCTCTTTTCAGTTCACTGGCAGGAAATTCACACTAAATTCTGTGATCATAGTTCAGTTTCTGCCACCACCATGCCTTGCCTTCATTGTTTTAATTTAAAAGTGTTCTACTGCAAGCCTTTACAGTCTTTCTCAGGAGGAGGCAGGAATTGATGGCTGGCTAAATTCTGAAAACTTAAGAATACATTTAGATATTCATGATGTCCACCAAGGTACAGAAATCCTATGAAGTGCAGCTGGCGCTTTGCCAATCAGTTCCCATCATCTTAACCAAAAACTAAAATGGTGAAATCATGAATTTTCCCGGAGGACTTTTTTCCTCTAAACTACATTATCCATATAGAACATTATAATGTAATATACACTTATCATACATTTAGCACATAAGATAATATTTAAAATAGAACATATATAATAAATCACTACTAAAATTTAACTTTGTTTCAGGAAATTCATTCCTACCCTAACAGGTGAGGATGACTCCTCTGTATTTCGTTTCTGGGACTCAGAGTCCACATCTTGGCGCTTGTTCTTCATTCTTTCTCTAAGATCCCCTGTAGGTCTTTCTGGTGACCTTTAAACCAAAAAACAAAAACAAAACAAAAAAACAAAACAAAAATCTATATTTATATAACATTTCATAAGAATATATTTACAGAAACAACCCTACAAAACTCTAATTTTTCTACTATTCATGACTACTAAAGTTCAGAAAGGTAAATTTCAGCTTAAACATTAATATATTAAAAATATGAGCATCACTTACAAGTTTTCTCCCAACACCAATCAAAATGCATACATTAAAATTCCATGGGGTGGCAGGTGCTGGTGATAGTAATAAGTAACTATACATGAGCTGAGAGAAAGGATTTGTCATTAACAAATTTCTTTTCCTATTAATCACACAAATATGCTAGTTATATTTGAAAGCAAACAGTAGGAAGGTGAAGTTTTAAACCACAACACTGCAAAATTAATCTAGAAACAACAATATTATTTACACATGTATGTGGTTGGATGCAACATCAACTACTATGAAAATATTTTATGCATCTCAAGAATCAAAGCAAATATAGGAATTTTTAATGTTATTCTTAATTGTTCTTAAATTTGAAATTATTTCAGAATAAAAAGCAGTTGAAAAATTCAAAGTAAGATTTGAATTTTATACTTTTTATACTTTGCTATGGACTGGTTTTATTTAGGAAAAATACATATATTTATATTCAATACTGGTAAAGCTTCATAATTTATACTAGCCATTTGATAAATGGCTGTTCAATCATTTTCACACCATCACTAAGGAGAAAAACAAAGTAAAGATAGAAAACACACTGCCTTAAAAAATATTCCTAGAGCACCATTAAAAGAGGGCAAGAATTATTAAGAAACACTATGGCCTTCTAAAAGATATAAACAAATTATATAAATATTCACATCTATTTCAAGTAATAGTTGATCAATCAACTCCTTTATCAATCACTAATACAAATCACATGGTTAGTGAAAAAATAATTTCAGTCAATTCTTTTTAAGGGATCTCATAACATTCACATTTATATGCACATTATATAGATCTATATTAAATGTTTTACCAGTTAAAGCTGAATTGGTAAATGGAATTTCTTATTAAGAACCAGCACTTAAATGCTTTAAATTATAATTATGTGCACGTCAATTTTATGTACCCTAGTTTCCTTTATATAATAAGACAGTTTATGATAACTTGTTTCTATCCTAAATAGTCCCTAACAGAATTCTCCACATATAGTAAATGCTCAGTGACTTAAATCATTTGTGACTAAACAAGTATTTCTGAAACACAATGCTTTTCTTTTCATCTTTGAATCACATTATGAACTATATTTTTCTTCCTTACAGAAAAAAAAAAACGGAAAATACACAAATACAAAGAAAGTTATCATGGGGGAAATGCACGAAATAGCAAAATTATAACAGAAATCCTTTATTCTAAATCTAGTAACGACACTACTTTTTTCCATTTTAGACAAATTTCTGTGCCCATTTTCCTTACAACCACTTGTATAAAAGTTCTGTAAGTTGATAATAAAAGTCAAAGATGAAATAAAGTATGTACTAAAAATACAGTAATATAAGCAAGACATTAAAATTACTGTAACAGTTTCCCCAGATATGTATTTACTTATACATATTAAACTTATAAAGATTAATTTTCCCACATTGACAGAAAGGACAGATGACAATCTAAATACAAATAAAACAGTATTCAGCATCACAAGTAAACTAAAATGTACAACATTTAAGTGAACAGAAAATCAGCTAATGTTAAGGGTTTGAATTTTAAATTGTATTAAACTTCAAACTCAGTACACATACACAAAAATTCACCCAATTAAAAAACACACCTCCAAAGGTTAATGTGCGGTTTTCATACTGATGCTGAAGCAAAGTAATCAGCACATCCAGTTTTAAGACTAGGTAAATTAGTTGTTTATCAATCAAGTTTAAACTCTAGTGACAATCTTTATGTATGTGACATCTTTAAACACCATAACAAAATCATCATGAGGGAGCCGAAAGAAAAGTAAAAGATTTTTTATTGGGAAGGTCTAATTTAGCCATGCCTTTATTAAAGGCAAAATGACATTCTAAATAGGTAGTATACTTATCCACATATAAATACATACTTTCATCTACCTCAGTATATTGTGATAAGAGATTTGGCTAATGTATTTTAACCTATGAAGCTTGCATTATATTATTTTTTGCAATGAAGTTTTGAATTATGAACATCTTAAAAAGCCAAAAATTATATTCTATTTAAATTTTACTATTTCAAGAGTTGAAAGTAGTCTCTCCTCACTAAAAACAAATCCATGAAACTCTGCCATCTTAAACAGCATTTTAACATATACAACTGGAGAGCAGGGCATGAAAGTAAGCCATACACATATTACAAAAACAAACTTTTGAGCAAATAAATTTTAAAGCAAACATTTTTATTAATCTTGAAATTAATAACTAAAATAATCTTGTCAATCTTGTCTACTGATAAGACTACCACCAAAATATAAAACCTGACCAAATATATGGCAGTATTTCAAATTTTATACTAGATAAATTACAAAAGCAAAAAAAAAAAATTACAATAGCCATCTTCTAATAGCATAGGAACAATTCAAAGTTCTCAATTTACCTTCTATAATTGCTGCTATAACCTTTACCACGGGGTGAAGGGCCATGTACGAATCTACATGTGTTTCCATAGAGGCAGTTGCCAGTCTTCAGCCAGTTACGGCACTGTGTCTAAGAGACAGATATTACTATGTGAATTTCATATTTAGTCATATTTATTTCTGGAAAAAAAAATGCTAGAGGGACAAACTTAAAATAAATGCTATCAAAAATCCAGCTACATTACTCCCCAAATAATGAAAACATCAGGAAAAAGAGGCCTATAAACCCTAATGCCCATCTCACTCCTTTGCTATGAAACACATTTAACCAATATTCCTATAACATTCTATTCACTTTTGTGATATAAATAAGGATCTGAAGAACAGTAATTCAAGAGAACCCCTGTGACTATACTAGTGACAACTCACCTCTGCTGTACTGCCAGTGCTGGGTCCAAGCCTTTCAAATACACTGGGTCTTCGGGATGTGCTATCAGATATGGTCTTGGTATTTTCCACCGTGACCTTCCTTCTAATTTTTGACATTTTGTACTACTTTAACCAAAAAAGAGAGAGGCAAACTGTAAAATTGTTTAGTTTTAAGTATCTGAGCCAATAACTTACAAGTAAATAAGCTGGTAGATAACACTATAAAATTACAAGGGATTTTTCTCAGAAGGAAAAAAGACATAGGAGAGGTCACAAGTAAACAGAGGAACAGAAGAAACTATCTTCTAAGACACACCTTGTTAGTGAATTTGTTAGGACTTTGATTCTTTGGAGCTAGAATTTTACCTCTTCTACAGAATGAATAAGATTCTACTCACACAGTTTCCACAGTACATTCAATTTCAGAAAACACTATAAAAACGTTTATAAGTTCCCTATAAAAGCTGTTTCAAAATTTAGTAATTATCTTTCAAAGAAAAAGTGTGCTATCATTCTCCATCAACTGGTCTACTAGAAAGAAAGCTATGCCAAAAATTTCTTCAGGTTTAAGAATTTTAGAGTAGAAATTGTTTTTTATACAACTTAAGTGATAACATCAGGTTCATTCCAAAAATCAGCCTGGGAGAAAATTTTAAGTATTTTCTTTGTTTTATACAAGCCAAAGATGAACAGTATAATCAGGAATATTCTTTTTCAGTATTATTTAAAAAAAAAAACAAAACAGAAAAAAACCCTCAATATTGATAAAATGACTTTCTTTCAAAATAGGACTGGGTGAATGAACAACTAGAAACAGTGAAGATGTTTTGATAATCTATACTGCACTGACATAAAAGCCAAAGGTGCTAAAAGAAATAAACAGGCTATTTTCCATTATTACTAACAAGAAAAGAAATATGAAATATTCTTATGAAATATGAAAATATTTTACAAAAGCAAATAAAACATTAGAAACTAAAATATACAATCAGGTGATTCAACTGGAAATGAAAATATCAGATAAAAGCACCATGATAAATATTAGAAAACAATCTTAAATTCTAGACCTAGAATAATCTAGATGGTACACTACTGTGGGAAGCAGGCAAGAAATGCCTAAGAGAAAGAAAAGGAACCAACCATATCACACTTTATACACTAAACATTAGTTGAAATTTTGTTAGTATGCAAATGATACTAGAATGAATGATGTCAGCTAAAAAAGTAGAAACTCCATTTGGTAAAGAACTGGTCTCTATAAAGTTTACAATGTTACTGTGATGTCAAAGTGGCCGGGCCGGCCGGCGCCCCAGGCGTCGCGAGTGGCGGTGGGATCCCGCGCTGGTGTTCCTGGGGGCCCAGCCATGACTTGCAAGGAAGTTAAATCACGGTAGTACAGAATCAAAACTTATAAAAAAAAATTATAAACAATGTTTGGTCCAGTTAGATACTTCTTGTCAAGTCACATTTTAAAAAGGTCCAAAGATTAAGGACAACAGTTGACAAACTAACAGATAATGAACCAAAAGAAAAATATATGATATGATACAATATGGTAGTTTTAAAATGGAAATATGTATGATTATTTTCTAATATACAATGTAACCATTAGTTAGGGTTAGAATCAATTTCTAGTGATTCTAAAAAGTTAGAAAGTAACTTTAGAGTAATTACAAATTTTAAAAAATTATGTAGAGCGTCCATAAGTCAACAAGAACATGTTCAACATAAAATCACTTATGTATCAAATGTTCTTCAGCTTCCACACAATGAATATTATCATCTTTGATTTAACTTTTCCTGAGCTCATTCTCAGTCCTAATGTGAATTTATAAAGGAAAAGGTGGGTAAATTCCATACGTACATTTGACTTACTGAATAAAGAACTAAAAGCCAAGATAAGTGGTAAGTGGAGTTGAAAAAGATCTAGAAAATGTAGAGCTTTGATTAACTGAGAAAAACAACTTTTTTATAATTTATAACTGAGATTCAATAAGAAATATGTAACAAGATAAAGTTTTTAAACTTCATCATCTGTTACTATAAAAATATACAGGCATACACAAATTCACATTCACTAATTGAAAAATATTAATAACTTAAAAATTAATGTGTTCTAAAAGTTGATTAGCTATTTCTAGTTACCTGCAACTTGGGAACAGGCACACTATCTCACCACGCTGCATCAAGATGACTAACCCTAACCTTACATTTTTCCTCCCAGTATCAAAGGAAACGATCATGTCTGCCCCCCAAACCTCTATCCCCAACCATACCCTACTTCCAACACACCTTCCCTCTTCAAAAAAAAAAAAAAATCAACAGTAGTGTTTTCCACAATTGGGGTAACAAGCTATTTCTTTGTATACATGAAACACTGGTCATCTATTATCTCTTTTCTTGTCTTTCTGAGGGCTCCAGATATTAACTGCCTCTCTTCCCTGCCTATAACCTGCTGGCTGAATCAGGACCCTCTCCTCCTCTGACCTACTGCTGGGAAGCATGGTCTCACAGCTTCTCTCCCATGTTAGATCCATCCCTAACACAAACTTCGAAGACCTCAAGGGGTTGGGGCTGCAATAGACAATGTAGTGAGGGCTAGTGATCCAACCTTACCCCTCCTTTGTATTGACTCTGAAAGTTTCTTCCCACAGAAATAAAGTAGCTTTCACAGGAGACATCGAATACTACAAGATTCAGCTATAGGGTGATTATCCCAAGAATTTTACTTATGCTACTGTTGAGTCTTCCAACTTAGGGAAGATGAGCAATGAAGTAAAGACGTAGTCACTTCTCTCAGAGAGTCAATAGTACCAAAACATGGCTTAAAATAACACTGAGTTTCAGAAACAGGTCTAGGTTACAGGGAGGTTCTAGACAGAAAAAAAACACAAAACCCTGAGGGAAAAAGTAGAAATTGAAGTTTTCTAATTGATAGAGAAATTTTTCTGATCATCTATCTAGGAACTTCTATCAGTAGTCAACAAATTATCTAACTATTACTATGAAGCATTTATGATTTTGTACAGATAAAATGCCTTAAGCTTGCATTAAAAATATAAAATATATTTTAAATCCTATTTGTCTAAATATACACACACAATCTACTGTACAACAGAAAAGCATTTGCTCATATATATTAATTAAAAATTAGGTTGCATATAATGTGAGAATTAGAATTTTCAATTTAAAGATTTGGCACAAAGAGAAAGACAAACCACAAAAGAATAAAATGTAGATTTGACTGAGAAGGGGAAAATTCTTTCAATTAATATATGAACAGACTTCAATAAGTAAATGCTTCAACGTATATGGGAAAAATTGAGATAAGATTAAAATGTAAATATTAAAGTCTTCCCTATCTCAGAGACTTTGAAGGCTTCCCCTCAGTTTTCAATTTATTCTTTAGTTCTAAGTTGGCATCACCCTCCCACTCACATTATCATGCTTTTCCCAAACACCAGCATTATCAAAGCTACAGTGCCACTGATGAAAGTCTATTGAGTAATTCCCCTATTTTTCCTCTCCATTTGCAGAGAAATAAATATCAGAAGCTTTAATATTTTTTCAACTGAAAAAGAAAATAAGGAGAATTCCCTGGTGCTGCAGTGGTTAGGACCCAGGCTCAATTCCTGGCTAGGGAACTGTGATCAAGCAAGCCACAAGGTGTGGCCAAAAAACAAAAAACTGGAAAACATGGCCACAAAGTTTGAATCTATTAAGACACAACAAAAAGTCTTAATAAATGGGAAATGGCTTCCTTCCCCCCTTAACTTACAAATATCACAATGTATTCATAGCTTCATATTACAAAAATATTTGAGAAAAAAACACACAAATGGGCCTCTTTTTAAACAATTATTTCTGAAGCCTGATAACTAAAACCTTTCAATAAAACATTAGTTCTAGTATTTTCACTTCGATCCACAATTACATCTTTGAGATCTCATCCTCCACTAGCATAAATGAAAGCATGAAAACACTTCAATCTGGATAAGAAGCACCATATTAGGAAACTGTCAAATAACTAAACAATTAAAGCTACAGAATTCCTGGTACCAACAGGAGAATAAATCCCTATCTACTGGCACTCTAAAAGTGTTAAAGATCTCATCATATTTATGTCTTGGTTTTAAAGAAAAAAGTTTATTTGATGCATACTGTGAATTTTTTCTTCACAATTTTAGAATAAAAGAATTTTCATAAACAATCTTGCAGATCGCTTGTATGTGGAGAGACTAAAACAACTTAATAAAAGCAAATTCTGAACAGAACTGTCAGATCTAAACTGACTATGCAAGCATAAGGAAGGCAATATACTAGCGCTGTGTGGAAGACACATTTTGTTAAAAAGACTATGTCAGGAGAGTATCCCAGGCTGGCAACTACTATAAAATGAAACACAACGAAAAAACTACCAAAACAAAGAATAAAAGACACTTTATAAACCAACCAGTTAACATTTCAACTGCTACTAAATATCTGCTGAAATAGCTCCAACTCAACTCTACAGAAAAAGGAGAGCAAGGTGGGGTGGGGGGGTGGATAGGAAAGACTAACGCTGAAAACCAATTCTGTAAATAAATACGCTAAACAACTGCTTTCTATAAGTAAATGTCAGTGCATATTACAATACAAACTAACACCAATGACTGCTAAATTTTCAATAACTTATACAGAAATTAAAACAGCATCCACCTGTGGGATTTTAGTTTTCATTTACAAATATGCAAATCAGATAAACGTGCATATCTTAAAATCTGCAGTCAATGTTCATTTCAAAACACCAATAGTTCGGAGGTGAGAAAGAGGCGTGCACCTGACAAAACTAGATCCTCCCAGATCCCCACAGTCTTAATGTCACAATATTTTTTACAAAATTTTCACAACTATTTTTGCAGACACAAATCGCTACATACCAGCATCTACATTCTTAGTCTCCAGTTGAAATTGTCATGTTATCATCTAAATACTTCATTAAATTCTCAATCATTCGCAAATCAAGAGACATGTCCACAAAACTGTCCAAAATATTGACGCGTAGATTCTAAAGTCAGTAAATTCAAACACTGCAGGAGACCCCGGTAGCCGGCACCACACACGAATGAATTGCCCTGCATAAGCATCTAGGTTTACTGCAACAGTATGTCTGGCAAAACTCTGAAAAATTGAGGTGTGAAGATCCTTCAAAACTTTTAAAATTATTTCTTCAAAAACAAATAAAAAACCTGAAGAGGCTGCACACGCCCACAATTTTCAAAGCAGTTCAAATGATCTGAAAATCTCAGACTATAACCCAATGGCTTGACCCTAGGCTCCACAACCAATATCCTAGCGACAATGCGGTCTCATCAACTCAAAGTTGCAGCCACATAAATTGTTTGCACCTGTTTAGAAAGAGCTGATGCCAAAACATCTGAGCCTCGCCTTTCATCCCGCCTTCCCTGGTTTCTGACAGATAGCTGCCAAAACTACCGAGAGACTGTGAAGACAAACTACTTAAGTAGTTAAATACTACTTAACTCCGAGAATGTTGAGTCGTTATCACTGCCGGGAAATAAGCAAGCCCAAATATAACCAAAAGTAAAGATACCTTTCCTTAAGAGGTCTGGGGAATGCGTGACCATATTTCGGCACCCTTCCATCTCACACAAATGACAATACCACGCAAGAGTTCCCAGGCTCACATTAAATGGTAGTGACCTAGCAAAGTTTTCCGTCTGAATTCACTGGCCCCCTCAGGCAAACGCGCCCGAAACACCTCAGGATGACAGCGAGAAGCCCGGCACGAGCCACAGGGGTCTTCCGCAGAGTTAAGGATGGGACGCTCACGGAGGGCTGAAAAGCCCGGCGTGACCCAAGCAGGAGGGAGGACCGGTTGGCCTCCCTAGCCTGGGCCCGTCCAACCAACCCCTTTCCCCCCGGGACCCACACCAATTCACAGGATTCAAGCTTACCTCCTTCCCGAGCTTCTTTCGCAAGCGCAGTTCGGAGGTGGCACCGCCGCCTCAGCTCCGAGGAGCGGGGGAGGCGACTGTGTCCCCGCGCCCGGCCCCGGGGAGACGACGGCGAGAGGGAGGTGCGCGCGCGGACCCCGGGAACAGGCCCTCGGCTAGCGAGGGACTCCGGGATGGCTGGGAAGCAGAGCCCGCTCGCCGCTTCGCCAGGGTCGAGCCAGCCTGGGACGTAGGGGAAAAAAAAGAAAGAAAGAAAGAGACTGGAGAGTAAGAAAAGACAAGGAAAACACTGTCAGGCCTCAAATCGCCGCCGGAAGTCAAGAGTTTGCCCCGTTCCTCATAAGATCGAGGCAACTTCCGGCCTCCAGATTAGTCGTCAGAGGGCAGGCTCCGCCTCCCTCGTGGACACACCTCCGGGGCGTGAAGTCGGCGCCGAGGTGTTCGGTAAAATCAGAAAATCTGTGCTTTAGCTGAAATCCCTGGAGAAGAAACCAGGAATCCGGGAGAGCAGAAACTCCCACTTTTAAAGTGAATTTAAGAGAAAGAGATTTCTCATTTTATTACATAATTTCTTACAATAAACGGCTATTGTAAATGTGCAGAATGGCACATTTGTTGTCGAAATAACTGCAGCTATTCATTTCCCTCAAAATTTTTACTGAGCAGCTGAACTGGAGAGACGCGCGGTATTTGTTTTGCTTTTCATGCCCCTCGGCCTTCTCAGACAGTAACAGCTGTCGCCTATGACTGTGGAGCAAAAGGCAAGCACGACTGCGTCTTTGAAGGAGCCAGCAGAAATTTACTGTAAATTGTGAGCAGAAACCTTGACTGTACTTCTAACAACCTTCTTTCCTTGTTTAGGATACAATGATCTGCATGAAGTTAGTTATTGAAATTGCTTGAGATGGCTAGTCAAATGTCACGGATCAAGACCCAGTACCTAGCCTCTCACAAATTAAAAAAAATAAAAATGTAAACCCTGGTCGGCGTTAATTTCAAGGTACCGTTTATTTTGTTCTTTGACAAAACCAAGGAATGAGAAAATCTTTGATCAAAACTACTGATAAAACTCAAAAAGAAATGGGTACAATGGTTTGGCTGGAATCAGTAAATTAAAATATGGGAAGAGAGAAAAAATCAAGGGCATTAAACATTCCTGACGACATGAGAAGCTATTTTAGCGACAGCAGCCAGAGCTTCTGAACACGTGGGTCTGATGTAACGCTCAGGCAGCAAGAATCCATATTTCCCTTTATCTCGAAGTTCAATTGTAAACGAATATTTGATACCCAAGTCATAGATCCAGTCGTCTGAACCTCCAGGAGCTAGATCTACAAAAAGAAAAAAAGAAATTACTTTCTGAAATACAGATGTTTCAATAAGGTGGGATTTATTTTTTCTAAAAATGAAAATAGCTTTGCTTTTTTCTGATTATTATATAAGTTTCTGGAAGGAAATAGAGATTGAAGGAAAGCAGTTTAAGGAAGAAAAGAAAAATTATACATGTAACCCTACCAAGAAGTGATGATCACCATTTATATTCTAGTGCTTTCTTTTTCAGTGCATACTTGAACATAATTTTTTTCCCAAATAAATAAAATCATTCTATGCAAGTGGTTCAGTAACATTTCTAAACATAATCTATCCTGAGCAGCTGTATGTATTCAGTTCAGTTCAGTTCAGTTGCTCAGTCCTGTCTGACTCTTTGCGACTCCATGAATCTCAGCACACCAGGCCTCCCTGTCCATCACCAACTCCCGGAGCCCACCCAAACCCACGACCATCGAGTCGGTGATGCCATCCAGCCATCTCATCTTCTGTCGTCCCCTTTTCCTCCTGCCCCCAATCCTTCCCAGCATCAGAGTCTTTTCTAATGAGTCAACTCTTTGCATGAGGTGGCCAAAGTACTGGAGTTTCAGCTTTAGCATCATTCCTTCCAAAGAACACCCAGGGCTGATCTCCTTGCAGGCCAAGGGACTCTCAAGAGTCTTCTCCAACACCACAGTTCAAAAGCATCAATTCTTCAGTGCTCAGCTTCCTTCATAGTCCAACTCTCACAACCATACATGACCACTGGAAAAACCATAGCCTTGACTAGATGGACCTTTGTTGGCAAAGTAATGTCTCTGCTTTTCAATATGTTCTCTAGGTTGGTCATAACTTTTCTTCCAAGGAGTACGCGTCTTTTAATTTCATGGCTGTAATCATCATCTGCAGTGATTTTGGAGCCCCCCAAAATAAAGTCTGACACTGTTTCCCCATCTATTTCCCATGAAGTGATGGGACCAGATGCCATGATCTTAGTTTTCTAAATGTTGAGCTTTAAGCCAACTTTTTCACTCTCCTCTTTCATCAAGAGGCTCTTTAGTTCTTCTTCACTTTCTGCCATAAAGGTGGTGTCATCTACATATCTGAGGTGATTGATATTTCTCCTGGCAATCTTGATTCCAGCTTGTGCTTCTTCCAGCCCAGCGTTTCTTATGATGTACTCTGCATAGAAGTTAAGTAAGCAGGGTGACAATATACAGCCTTGACATACTCCTTTTCCTATTTGGAACCAGTCTGTTGTTCCATGTCCAGTTCTAACTGTTGCTGTATGTATTAATGGGTTCAAATCTACCATATCATTTTTTTTTTTCTGTTTTTTTTTTTTTTTACCATATCATTTTTAATGATCTCATAGCATTGCTCTGTAAAGCTGGTATGATTAATTTTAATAATTATTTAGCTAGAGAGCTTTAGGAGTTTTTTTCTAATTAATAGAAACAACTTTACAATGAACATCCTTGTTTATCCATAATTGCTTCGTTGTTTCTTTAGAATATTCTTTCCTAGAAGCAGATTCTGTAGTCTAAAGGCATGCACTTTTCAATGATGAGCTGCTGCTGCTGCTGCTGCCAAGTCACTTCAGTCTTGTCCAACTCTGTGCGACCCCAGAGACGGCAGCCCACCAGGCTCCCCTGTCCCTGGGATTCTCCAGGCAAGAACACTGGAGTGGGTTGCCATTTCCTTCCCAGTGCATGAAAGTGAAAAGTGAAAGTGAAGTCGCTCAGTCGTGTCCGACTCTTCGCGACCCCATGGACTGCAGCCCACCAGGCTCCTCCATCCATGGGATTTTCCAGGCAAGAGTACTGGAGTGGGGTGCCATTGCCTTCTCCCACTGATGAGCTACCTGTTGCCAAATAGCCTTCAAAAGAATTGAGCAGTCTATACATCCATTAGCTGGGTATGAATATGTCCACTTCCCCTTCCCACACCATCTGTGGGAATCATACATTTCTGGCAATTTTATGGGTAAAAAATAATATCAAATTGTCTTACTTTATATTTGATTGTGAGTGATTTGGACATTTTGATATATTTATTGTCCATCTTTATATTTTTTATCCATTTTCTTTGTTCATTTTTCTTGATTCATTTTATAGATTACTTACAAAACAACATTTATGTTCTTAGCCTTCTGTAATATGTGGTGAATTTTTTGTCTTATTTAGTAATTTAGCTTTCAGTTTGGTTTATGTATCTGGAATTTATGTTGGAGAAAGACATGTTAGTAATCCAAATACACTTTTTTTTCCTAAGCAACTTACCGGTTTTTCCAACCCCAATAGTTGAACATTCTTACCTGTTTGCAATGCCTTCTTTGTGAGATACTAGATGTTGTACATCTGTCTTTCTGTCCTCACTATTCCCTTACTATTGATCTGTCTCTTCCAAGCTGAGTTCCTTTACAATGAATATTCTTATTTATGCACAGTTGCTTCTTTGTTTCTTTATAATTACCATAATTAGAACAATACTGTAACTACAACAGGATTGTAATGTGTTTTAATACTTCGTTGGAGCAGATTCTCTCTTATTAGTCTTATTTTTCAGAATTTTACAAGTTCTCCTACCAAGTATATTTTTTCAAAGTTCAGGGACTTCCCTGGTAGTCCAGTGTTTAACTCCATTGCTGGGGGCACAGGGTTGATCCCTGGTCAGGGAACTAAGATCCCTCATGCCATGAGGCACAGCCAAAAAATTAAAAACAAATAAATAAATGAAGTTCAAAGTTATTTAAGCGTTCATTGGGGCTGCATTAAATACACAAACTAAGTCAGGATAATTGGCGCTTTTTTTTAATATTGCTTTCCCACTCAAAAACCAGTAGGTTTCTCATTTTATTTGTCTTCATTTATGTACACCAGTAAAGTTCTCTAAGTTTTTCATCACGATCATTGGATTTGTATATGTGCACACATATACATTTAACAAAGAATCTATGTACATATGTGTGTGTGTATATATATATATATGTCTGCATGTGTATACATGTATATTGGAAGGGGCAGTTAGAACTTATTTCCACTTATTTTCTTCCTGATTATTTTTGGTATGTAAGTTATAGATTTAAATATGTTTAGTTCATAGTCAGTCACCTTACTCAACTCTTGGATTGTTAATAACATTTTTGGTTGATTTCCTACTGTTTTCCAGGGAGACAATCATATAAGAAGCAAAGTGACCACTTTTCGTCTTTCTAATACCTGTACTTGAATTAATTACACAAGTCTTTCCTGAAGTACTGAAAAATATTGATCAACAGTGCATTAGTTAAGTTACTCATTCAGCAAAAGTTATTATTAATATCTGGCATTTATTCTTCCAACTATATTTTTATGCTTACACATACACACAGATTTGTACTGAATGAATGCGTGCATGAAGATGGAATTATTTCATCAAAACAGGATGTTTCTTCAGAAATTCCTCCAGCCCTGAAGGAACAATAGTAGAGAAGACAGTGGGAATCAAGAAAGGGGTGATTTATGAAAGGAAGCTGTGGCCTAGAGCAAGGACCTGAGTCAGCAAAGGCAGAGACAGACTGTGACAGCAGAAGGCAGAAATATCATGTGGACCAGTCTGGCCTCAGTTTGTCCTGGATTGTCTGGAATGATTGAGGAAGAAGAGGAAGATTCTGAACTTTGTGGTAATAAAGCCTCAAGTAATTTATTCAGTATGAATGTTTTCACTCCCCCTGTAGATCATACCAGTTGAAGGAAATTCTGGGACTTCAAGTATATTATCTCAAAGCCTTTTTACATGCCATTCTCGCTCCCTGGATCTTCCCCACACCTTTGGCAGCCACTTGCAGGGTAGGCCTCACAGACATGTCACCTACCGAGAAAGATCTTCCCAGGCCACCTGGCCTAAGTTGCATCTCTCTCTGGTAGTTATTTTGAAACCTTTGTGCTTATTTAGGAGAAGACTCTTGAGAATCCCTTGGACTGCAAGGAGATCAAACCAGTAGATCCTAAAAGAAATCAACCCTGAATATTCATTGGAAGGACTGATGCTGAAGCTAAAACTCCAATACTTTGGCAACCTGGTGGGAAGAACTTACTCATTGGAAAAGACCCTGATGCTGGGAGGGATTGGGGGCAGGGGGAGAACGGGACAACAGAGGATAAGATGGCTGGATGGCATCACTGACTCGATGGATGTGAGTTTGAGTGAACTCCGGGAGTTGGTGATGGACAGGGAGGCCTGGTGTGCTGCAGTCCATGGGGTCGCAAAGACTTGGACATGACTGAGCAACTGAACAATGACAACAATAAATATGCTTATTTCATGTTCTTCATTATCAATGGGATTATATTATATTTTACTATTTAATTGTTTACATCAGAGATTGGCAAGATTTTTCTATAAAGAACCAGATAATTAATATTTTAGGCTTTGAGGGCCACGCAGTCTATGACACAGCTACTTAATTCCACTGTCATGAAAGTTATATAGACAATATGCAAGTGAATGAGTGTAGTGTGCTCAAATAAAACTATTTGTGGACGTTGAAATGTGAATTTTATGTAATTTTCACATGTCACAAAATCTTATTCTTGTGGTTTTCTTCAACCATTTAAGAAATAGAAAAACCATTCTTAGCTTACAAGCTATCCCAAAACAAGCAGTGGGCTAGATTCGGCCTGTGGATTATAGTTTGCTGATGGCTTGTTACATGCTTATTTTCTGTTTTCTCTTCTCTTGTCCCACCCCCCAGTTTCAAAAAGAGCTAAATTGTTTGTTATTCCCTCTGTGGATACAAAGGAATCCCTCAATAAACACCTCTCAGCAGAGATTAATATATTTGTTAAGAACTTGCCACATACCTGTTCTCATCAGTGTGATATAAACAAAGGATGTTCAACTCCAGCGTGCCATGAGCTATACTCTTGGACACAGGTTGTCACTTAAAAGCATCTGATGTAAATGGCATTCCGAGATTTGTACAGTGTTCAACCTGCACAACCTTACATGGTGGCCTTGGGCATCTTAAACATTCTTTTGAACTTGTATGACCTTTTCTGCTTCAGTCAACTAATGTGATACCAATTCTATAATCCCTACTCTATAGGAAAGAGCGTAATTTCTTAAGAGTCATTTTGGTTCCTTTTTAGTATGTGTATTAATGTAGCTTTGTTCAACAATGTCATAGCTATTATTCTTCCATTTCCAATTGTTATAATCCAATTGTCTTATGTGTGACCATGTTTTAAAAGATTCCACTTAGAAAAATTAAACCCACACAGAAAAACCAAACACAAATTTCTTTAGTACGTCACAGCCCCCCAAGATCTGAAGAAGAAATACTTACATAAACTTTCTGAACCACTGCCATGTGTATATCTGATATTTCTATGAATATTCTCCATAGCGTAGACTGCTTCTTGGGCCACTAGAGACTGAAATCAACAGAATATGGAATTTCAGCTAATGTGCAGCTTTAAAAGAAGACAGGTACACGTTTCTAAAAGAAAAGCATATAGTACTTGAATCAGGCTGTAGATATGAAGAAACAGCAGAACGGTTGTTGTCAGGGGCTGGGGTGGAGGCGGGAAGAAAATGGAGATACTGGTCAGTTATATGGTGAACAATTTCTGAGGATCTAAAATACAGTCTATGACTCTAGTTAACAATACTATTTTACATACTTAAAAGTTGCTAAGAGAATAGATATTAAGGGTTCTTACCACAAAAGAAAAAAGAATTATGTGAGGTGATGAATATATTAATTAACTTTATTCTGATCATTTCACTGTATATATATATGTATCAAATAATCACACTGTACACTTTAAATTTACACAAAATTGAAAGTCAATTATATCTCAATAAAGCTGAGGGAAAATGGTATAATGAAAAATCTGCCTTTACCCAAAAGGTAAATTGAAAAGAATAAATTAACTTTCAAAAATGTTTTTCTCTTTATGGAAATCACAGTTGGGTGGCTACAAACACAGATCCTTCCAATATAATAAAATTATTTATTTTATTCATAAATTCATTATTTATTTGTTTATTTGTAAAACAAAGCCTACATAACAAAGTTATGCTGTAAGACATAACTATATTTCAAAGACAAACAACGAGGCAAAATTATCACCAAGCTTTAAACTCAGCTTCTCTAAACAATACGCACATCTCAGGTAATGGATGATTCCCTCCTCATCCTTCTCACGCACTCTATTTCTTTTTTTGTGTAAAATGTGCAAAGACTCATCAAATAAAAAAGATTATATCCCTGGAGTGCAGCAAGATGGTAACTAAATTCACTGTTCCATTATTTTTGTTTCTAGCTTATGCAGATCTTTCTGAAACTGGCACAAGCATTATAGTATTTACTGTTGCACCTTTGAATGACCCCAAGGAATATCAGTGGATATGATGCTGTGTCACCCCCTGCTCAAAATAAGTTTCAATGGAACTACATGATCTACAGAATAAAATGTAAGTTTATTCTGACATTCAAACAAGCCAACTGTTCTTCACAAATGGACCTCATCTGCTTTCTGAGGGATCAACTTCCTTTTCTTGCCCCTACATTTCCCTGAACGTAATTCCTGTGGGGAAGCTATGGCCTCTGCTTAGAAAGTCTTCTCCTCCCTGTCCACTTATATAAATCCTATCTTTCAATATTGCTGAAACTGTACCTGGTCCTTGACTTCACTAGCACTTTATCACTCCTTCTTCTTTACAGTATGCTACATCTTCCGTTCCGTTCAGTTCAGTCACTCAGTCGTGTCCAACTTTTGTGACCCCATGAACCGCAGCACGCTAGGCCTCCCTGTACATCACCAACTCCCAGAGTTTACTCAAACCCATGTCCATTGAGTCGGTGATGCCATCCAACCATCTCATCCTCTGTCGTCCCCTTCTCCTCCTACCCTCAATCTTTCCCAGCATCAGGGTCTTTTCAAATGAGTCAACTCTTTGCATGAAGTGGCCAAAGTATTGGAGTTTCAGCTTCAACATCATTCCTTCCAAAAAAATCCCAGGACTGATCTCCTTTAGGATGGACTGATTGGATCTCCTTGCCGTCCAAGGGACTCTCAAGTCTTCTCCAACACCATAGTTCAAAAGCATCAATTCTTTAGCGCTCAGCTTTCTTTATAGTCCAACTCTCACATCCATACATGACTACTGGAAAAACCATAGCCTTGGCTAGATGGACCTTTGCTGACAAAGTAATGTCTCTGCTTTTTAATATGCTATCTAGGTTGGTCATAACTTTCCTTCCAAGGAGTAAGCGTCTTTTAATTTCATGGCTGCAATCACCATCTGCAGTGATTTTGGAGCCCCCCAAAATAAAGTCAGCCACTGTTTCCACTGTTTCCCCAGCTATTTGCCATGAAGTGATGGGACCAGATGCCATTATAAGTCCTCAAGGTGGAGACTTTATCCCCTCACTTATCTGTTTCCCTCTGAATGAATTAATAAGGCCACCCTTATAATAAATGTAACATGCTTGAATCACCCCAAAACTATCCTCCCCACTGATCCCTGGTGCCAAAAAGGTTGCGGACCACTGCCTTAGAGCAGAGCAATCTGTAACATTTGCTAATGCATGAGCTCTCTAACCATATAATATTCTCTTAAAGGGCAGGGCCCTGCCCAATACTTCTTTCAGTGTCCATCAAACACAGTATTTTACACGTAATTACTCAACAAACAGTTGTGATAATAGCAGTCCAAAAATAACTCAGAATCACATTAAATCTGTTTCCAGATCATGATAAATACCCTCTCACTTCTTCAATCACCAATCAAGGAGCTTTCCTTAAAAATTTTCCCTTGAGAAGAAAAAGGAATCCTAAGTATCAAGTATGTTTCTGTTCTAAAGGAGTTATTTTTAGCAACTGCAAATAACTTTACGTTTGTCATCAGGAATCGCTGGCCCCTAACATGGCTATAGTTTATTCTGTTAAGAGAACCAGGACAAAACAAGTCAATGAGGAATAAACTACTACATAAAGATCAGAACTTGGGCAAGAGCTGGAATGTTGCCATAGCACTTCCATTGACTAGAGAGCATCTGGGGTGATGGCTTGCTCAAACCTAACCACAATCCATCAAGAACCCTTGCATCCTCATCTTTCGTCATTTTACCCAAGCATAGAATATCTGACCGAAGAGTGGTTGAGGGACTAGCAGGCTGTGTAAGTCCTCTTTGAACTCACCGTACCACCCACTGCATTCCAAAAAAGGAGGGATGGTCTTGCCTCAATGCTGAAATTGGAGTTGCTTTTAATAGGACCAAATCCCTGCAAGTAAGGGAGGTCAGTATAAAAGCAATTCCCAATTCTAATATCAGATCAGTAAGTATTGTGCTAAGACTTGACCTGTGGCAGGCTGGCATAGAAAACTAGTCACCACAAACAGACCAATAATTCCAGAAAGTCTTGTCCTTGGCTTCATATGCAGGTCAGGTCAAGGTGGACTGGTTCCCTCCTGACATCCCAAGAGCTTGTCTGACGCTTTCCTAGGTAGCCCCTCTGCTGGACAGAAGTTCATGTCCTCAGAGGAAGGCTCAGTTCTTCACAATCTTTCAATGAACCGTGGCCCAGGGTGACTCTCAAAAGAGTTAGATCAAGATAGAAAGCATCTGTCCCCCTTCGTACTCTATGGGAGAATAGTTTCCCCCACAAGTTTTCGATTCTTAAACTAAGTATTATTTTACTTATGAAATGCTAACAAAAAATGAATTAAGCAGCACTTACCAGCTCCTCGTGGTCTTTGCTTCTGCTTCGGCTGTAGGAATACGGAAACACTATCTTCTGGGAGTAGGAATGCATGCTGATATATGCTTTTATGTGCTTGATATTTCTTCTCAAGAAATCAGCCACCGCCTTCACTTCTGGTTCCGACTCAGGGTAAGTTCCACAGTAGATTTCTGAGCACGAGGAACTTGAGGCACCCTCCCCTGGAGTGAAATCGATGGAGTGGAATTATAAGGGGCTACACTTCCTATTTATGACCTCCCTGGCAATGTATTCTCCTAATATCTCGGGAGTAACATTTTTAGATAAACGGATTTGGTTGAGAGCTCTAAACGTGTTTGTGACAGTGTCATCAATGCTCTGTACCCCCAATGCAGGGCGCCTGGAGCTCAGTCCCTGTCAGGGAACTAGATCCCACATGCAGCAACTAAGAGTTCCCATACCAAAACTAAAAGAAAGGGAAAACAAAGAAACCACGTGCCAGAGTGAAGAGTGAAGATCCTTCCTGAGACAACAAAGACCCAGTGCAGCCGAATAAATAAATAATGATTTTTTAAAATGTTGTCTGTGTTTATTTTGAATTCAAAATTTATATGCCCTCATAGCAAACGATCCACCAGTTGTGGCCTATCTTGCTATCTTGCAGCCTCAAGAAAGTGGCTGTGAGAATGTCAGAAATGCCAGCTCTGCCTCTGAATGTGTGGTTACATGAGAGAAATAAGCCCCATCTTCCCCAGTCATTGTAAGGCTGGTTTTTCTGATGTGTATAGTTTGGTTGCTCTTGTGCTCAGTTGAGTCAGACTCTGTGAGACACTTTGGACTATAGCCAGACAAGCTCCTCCGTCCATGGGATTTTTCAGGCTAGAATCCTGGAGTGGATTGCCTTTTCCTTCTCCAGAGGATCTTCCCGACCCAGGGATCAAACCTACTATGTGTCTTGCGTCTCCCGCACTGCAGGCAAATTTCTTACTGCCGAGCCATGGGGAAAGCCAGATGTGTGTAGTTTAAAAATCACTAATGGACATAGCCCACAGTAGAAAAGTCTCACTTGGGAACTCAGGTCTGCTGTCAGTGCTTCTTCTAACCTGCTAAAAAGATCAGTAAGTAAAATGGGATGGCAATATTTGGCGCTAGAATAATGCATGTCTATTCCTTTGAGAAATTAGAGTAAGCATCATTTTAGATGGCAGCCTGACTCTTAACACTTCTCTTTTCTGTACCTAAGTCAAGGGTTGGGGCCCAGGGAGCCACCTCTGTCCCCAAAGATTATCTCTTCTTGAAACAGTTTATTAGCCTCAAATTGCCTCCTTCACTTGTGTTCTGCCAATCAGAATCCCTCCACTGATAACTTGAAGTGGAAATGCAGTTTCTAGTTTCAAGCTGCTTTCTTGAAAACAAAGAAGATAACAACAATAACAGTTCCAGTTGACTTGCAAAGAACACAAGTTGTATGTCTGCTAAAACTTATAGGGAATATCTCATTCAATCTTCACAGCAAATCTATGAAGCAAATGCTGTTGTTTTAGGAGATGCAAATTGGGCATTAGGGGTGGTAACCATTGTTTATAACAGATGCTATGGAGCATACTGTTAATCAGCCTATTGCTTGATTTCAATCTTGGCATTGCCATTTAGTAGTTATCTGGCTTGGGTGATTTTTTTTTTAACCTATGAGTCAAAAGTTGATGTAATCCAAATTAGTCTTTATAGAAAAGAATAATGGTAATTAAAGATGAGGCTTTAAATTGAACACCACTTTTAGACTTTCATTATAAGGACTGTCAGGAATTCCCATTCTATATAACATCAACAGAACTTACTTGGCCCTGCAGGAAATCTGACTGTCCATATGTTCTCTGGCTTCCCGAAGCAGCCAAGCAAGACAAATTCTTTTAATTCAATGGATGCTTTACATTAAAAAAAAAAAAAAGCCACTTTTGGCACTACCTGGGTATTTGGCACCATCAACTTCTAACAAGTTAGAAATTTTCATTTCAAATATATATTTTTTGGTTTTATTTTTTTAAATGCCATTTACTCTATAAGGCATTGCTAGTTGTTAAGACTCAACAGTAACAACAACAAAAAAATTCTAATCTTCTCTTTTGACCCTTAAGCTGTTTATCCCTCACTCATATTTCAATCAGTCTTCTAGTTCAGTTCCGCTTAGTTCAGTCACTCAGTCGTGTCCGACTCTTTGCAACCCCATGAACTGCAGCACACCAGGCCTCCCTGTCCATCACCAACTCCTGGAGTCTACCCAGATCCATGTCCATTGAGTCGGTGATGCCATCCAGCCATCTCATCCTCTGTCATCCCCCTCTCCTGCCCTCAATCTTTCCCAGCATCAGGATCTTTTCAAATAGGTGAGAAAGAGTAGAATTCTTGTACATGTCCTAACAGGCAAAACTATATTGAATTTTTTAAAACCTATCTATACTTAATTTCTTTTATCTATTAAATGGAAAAATCATGAAATCCTTTGCCCAGTGCCTGGCATATACGGAGTGTTCAGTAACTATTGTTTATCATCATTGTCGTCATCATCACGTGGATTGGGACACGGAGAAGGCCAGTGTGCATTGCAGAGATGAGATGAGCAGAGAAAGGACCACTGAGTCCCCTAAGGTGCTCCAGGCCCAGTTTCAGTCTGTTTCCAAGGTCTGCCTGAATCCTGGTCCTTGGCTTCCATTATCCTTACAGAGTCTGCCTTTCTTACTTAAGCTTGCTTCATTTCCTTCCTTTTAATGCAACAGAAACAAACTTAATGTTTGTTAAACATTCCCCTCGCACCCAAGGAAATGTTGTGCTCAGGTCTTTCCAAATATTTGTGTTAGTTTTTAATCAATAATGCCATTGGAAAAACCATTTTTGATAGTTGTTACCTTTGAATGCTTTTATTTAACCCCATAGGTACAAGTTTATCATTTCAAATGTAATCAACATAAAAATGACTCATGAGATATTTTGTGTTACTTTTTCATTGGAAGGGTCTGGTGTATATTTCACATTCATTGCACATCTCAGTTTGGACAAGCCACATTTCCAGTGTTCCATGCCCACATGTGGCAAGAGGCTACTGTAATGAACAGTGTCGCCTCAGATTCTCATTTTGTGACTGTCTTTCTAGAGATTTCAAACTCTTGTTTGAAAGAGCCATCTAGAGTCAATCTGTGTTTCAGATTCTGTTTTGCCTTTAAATAGTGATGTTAATATGGACAATCCATATCATCTCTCTCAGCCCAAATGCTTCATCTGTACCAAGAGGTGCTTGGTCTTCCAGGTCCCTTCATGTTCAATCATTCTTTGATCTATAAAAAGTGGGATAAAAAAATACCTGGAATAGCAAACTCATTGAGACAAAAAGTCAGTTAGAAACCACCAGGGGCTCCTATGGGTGGTGAACAAGAAACTATTGTTAACGGTTTTAGAATTTCTGTTTGGGATGATGAAAAATTTGGGGAACAGATGTTGGTCATGGTTGCAAAAGATTGGGAATGCACTCAAAGTCACTGAACTATAGTTTTTAATGGTTGGAGTGGCAAAATTTTTATGTTATATATGTTTTACTATGATTAGAAAAATTAAAAGGCCATATGGTCTCTAGGAAAAGAAATACTTTCCATCGCACAACAGTTGCAAAAACCTTGTAGTTTAACTTAACATTTCAGAAAAGGAGTAGAGTTGTTAAAAGAAGATTGAGACTAGTTCAGTTCAGTTCAGTCGCTCAGTCGTGTCCGACTCTTTGCAACCCCATGAATTGCAGCACGCCAGGCCTCCCTGTCCATCACTGACTCCCAGAGTTCACTCAAATTCATGTCCATCAAGTCAGTGATGCCATCCAGCCATCTCATCCTCTGTCGTCCCCTTCTCCTCCTGCCCCCAATCCCTCCCAGCATCAGAGTCTTTTCCAATGAGTCAACTCTTCACATGAGGTGGCCAAAGTATTGGAGTTTCAGCTTCAGCCTCATTCCTTCCAAAGAACACCCAGGACTGATCTCCTTTAGGGTGGACTGGTTGGATCTCCTTGCAGTCCAAGGGACTCTCAAGAGTCTTCTCCAACACCACAGTTCAAAAGCATCAATTCTTCGGTGCTCAGCTTTCTTTACAGTCCAACTCTCACATCCATACATGACCACAGGAAAAACCATAGCCTTGACTAGACGGACTTTTGTTGACAAAGTAATGTCTCTGTGTTTGAATATGCTGTCTAGGTTGATCATAACTTTTCTTCCAAGGAGTAAGTGTCTTTTAATTTCATGGCTGCAATCACCATCTGCAGTGATTTTGGAGCCCCAAAAAATAAAGCCTGACACTGTTTCCACTGTTTCCCCATCTATTTCCCATGAAGTGATGGGACCAGATGCCATGATCTTCGTTTTCTGAATGTTGAGCTTTAAGCCAACTTTTTTACTCTCCTCTTTCACTTTCTTCAAGAGGCTTTTTAGTTCCTCTTCACTTTCTGCCATAAGGGTGGTGTCATCTGCATATTTGAGGTTATTGATATTTCTCCCGGCAATCTTGATTCCAGCTTGTGCTTCTTCCAGCCTAGCATTTCTCATTATGTACTCTGCATATGAGCTAAATAAGCAAGGTGACAATATACAGCCTTGACGTACTCCTTTTCCTATTTGGAAGCAGTCTGTTGTTCCATGTCCAGTTCTAACTGTTGCTTCCTGACCTGCATATAGGTTTCTCAAGAGGCAGGTCAGGTGATCTGGTATTCCCATCTCTTTCAGAATTTTCTGCAGTTTATTGTGATCCACACAGTCAAAGGCTTTGGCATAGTCAATAAACTCTCTAGCTTTTTCAATGATCCAGCGGATATTGGCAATTTGATCTCTGGTTCCTCTGCCTTTTCTAAAACCAGCTTGAACATCTGGAAGTTCATGGTTCACGTATTGCTGAATCCTGGCTTGGAGAATTTTGAGCATTACTTTACTAGCATGTGAGATGAGTGCAATTGTGCGATAGTTTGACCATTCTTTGGCATTGCCATTCTTTGGGATTGGAATGAAAACTGACCTTTTCCAGTCCTGTGGCCACTGCTGAGTTCTCCAAATTTGCTGTCATATTGAGTGTAGCACTTTCACAGCATCATCTTTCAGGATTTGAAATAGCTCAACTGTAATTCCATCACCTCCACTAGCTTTGTTCATAGTGATGCTTTCTAAGGCCCACTTGACTTCACACTCCAGGATGTCTGGCTCTAGGTGAATGATTACACCATCGTGATTATCTGGGTCGTGAAGATCAGAAAATGAGTAGTTAAATTAAGTTTGAGACCAGAGGTCCTTACAAATACCCACTGTTGGAGACTGAATTCTTCTCTCCCCGTGTGTGCGTGCTAAATTGCTTCAGTCATGTCAGACTCTGTGACTCTATAGACTGTGGCCCAGCAGGCTCCTCTGTCCATGGGGTTCTCTAGGCAAGATTACTGGAGTGGGTAGCCATGCCCCTCTCTGGGGCATCCTCCTGACCCAGGGATCGAACCCAAGTCTCTTACCACTCCTGCTTTGGCAGGCAGGTTCTTTACCAGTAGCACCACCTGGGAAGCCCCACACTACCCCCAATTCCTGTGTTGAAGCCATAAGACATCATGTGTTATATTTGGAGATAGGGCCTTAAAAGAGGTGATAAAGCCATAAAAGTGAGGCCCTGATCTACTATAACTGGCGTCTTTATAAGAAAAAAGGAACACCAGGGACATATGCACACAGTGAAAAGGCTGTGTAAGGACAGAGCAAGAATGAAGCCATCTGCATGCCATGGAGAGAAGCCCCAAGAGAAACCCACCCTGTGGATAACCTTGATCTTGGACTTACAACCTTCAGAACTATAAGAAATACGTTTCTCTTGTTTGAGCCTTCCACCTTGTGATATTTTGTTATGGCAGCCCAAGCAGACTAAGATATCCCTACCTCTATTTTCATATTCCAAGGCCAAATTTGCCTGTTACTCCAGGTGTTTCTTGACTTCCTACTTTTGCATTCCAATCTCCTATAATGAAAAGGACATCTTTTTTGGGTGTTGGTTCTAAAAGGTCTTGTAGGTTTTCATAGAACCGTTCAACTTCAGCTTCCTCAGCATTACTGTTTGGGGCATAGGCTGGATTACTGTGATATTGAATGGTTTGCCTTGGAAACAAACAGAGATCATTCTGTCATTTTTGAGATTGCATCCAAGTACTGCATTTCGGACTCTTTTGTTGACCGTGATGGCTACTCCATTTCTTCTAAGGGATTCCTGCCCGCAGTAGTAGATATAATGGTCATCTGAGTTAAATTCACCCATTCCAGTCCATTTTAGTTCGCTGATTCCTAGAATGTTGACGTTCACTCTCACCATCTCCTGTTTGACCACTTCCAATTTGCCTTGATTCATGGACCTAACATTCCAGGTTCTTATGCATTATTGCTCTTTACTGCATTGGACCTTGCTTCTATCACCAGTCACATCCACAGCTGCGTATTGCTTTTGCTTTGCCTCCATCCCTTCATCCTTTTCTGGAGTTATTTCTCTGCTGACCCAGTAGCATATTGGAGACTTACTGACCTGGGGAGTTCTTCTTTCAGTACCCTATCATTTTTCCTTTTCATACTGTTCATGGGGTTCTCAAGGCAAGAATACTGAAGTGGTTTGCCATTCCATTCTCCAGTGGGCCACATTCTGTCAGACCTCTCCACCATAACCCGTCCATCTTGGGTTGCCCCACATGGATGGCTTAGTTTCATTGAGTTAGACAAGGCTATGGTCCGTGTGATCAGATTGGCTATATTGTCACCCTGCTTATTTAACTTCTATGCAGAGTACATCATGAGAAACGCTGGGCTGGAAGAACACAGGCTGGAAATCAAGATTGCCAGGAGAAATATCAATAACCTCAGATATGCAGATGACACCACCCTTATGGCAGAAAGTGAAGAGGAACTAAAAAGCCTCTTGAAGAAAGGGAAAGAGGAGAGTAAAAAAGTTGGCTTAAAGCTCAACATTCAGAAAACTAAGATCTTGGCATCTGGTCCCATCACTTCATGGGAAATAGATGGGGAAAGTGTCAGACTTTATTTTGGGGGGCTTCAAAATCACTGCAGATGGTGATTTCAGCCATGAAATTAAAAGACGCTTACTCCTTGGAAGGAAAGTTATGACCAACCTAGATAGCATATTAAAAAGCAGAAACATTATTTGCCAACAAGTGTCCGTCTAGTCAAGGCTATGGTTTTTCTAGTGGTTATGTATGGATGTGAGAGTTGGACTGTGAAGAAAGCTGAGCACTGAAGAATTGATACTTTTGAACTGTGGTGTTGAAGACTCTTGAGAGTCCCTTGGACAGCAAGGAGATCCAACCAGTCCATCCTAAAGGAGATAAGTCCTGGGTATTCACTGTAAGGACTGATGCTGAAGTTGAAACGCCAATACTGTGGCCACCTCATGAGAAAAGTTGATTTATTGGAAAAGACCCTGATGCTGGGATGGATTGGGGGCAGGAGGAGAAGGGGACGACAGAGGATGAGATGGCTGGATGGCATCACTGACTCGATGGATGTGAGTTTGAGTGAACTCCGGGAGTTGGTGATGGACAGGGAGGCCTGGCATGGTGCGATTCATGGAGTCACAAAGAGTTGGGCACGACTGAGCGACTGAACTGACTGACTGAACTGACCTCTATTTCCAGCTCCCACACAAACACACACACATATACACAATTTTAATACAGAGGAAAGGTAAAATGAACATAAAATGAGTAAGTAGGCTTTGCAGGACAGTGATGGAGACACAGATATAGAGAACAGACTTTAGGACATGATTGGGGGTAGGAGGAAGGAGAGGGTGGGATGTATGGAGAGAGTAGCCTGGAAACCTACGTTATCATATGTGAAATAGATAGCCCATGGGAACTCACAATGGGGCTCTGTAACAGCCTAGAGGGGTGGGATGGGGAGGAAGGTGGGAGGGAGGTTCAAGAGGGAGGAGACATATGTACCTATGGCTGATTCATGTTGTTGTTTGGCAGAAACCAACCAACCAATTAAATTGCTGTTTCAATTAAATATAAAAAAGAATTAAAAAAAATTTGTAATTAATAAATAGGCTTGATATTATCATTTCCTGTTCCTATGTGAGGTGCTCTTTCAGATTCTTTACAAACTATTATAAAGGCACATTCTATTAATAGTTGTAGGGACAAGGAAGAGATAAAATTTAATTCTTTTTTTCTCATTGTCTTGCTCACAAAGTACTGAAGAGATGCTGGGGCACTCAGCAAAAAAAAAAAAAAAGAGTTCCTTACTGTTATATTTTGTTTTATTTGGAAAACTCTCTTATCTATATTATTGCTGCTTCTATTCCTGCTTTTAACTCTTGTGACATATAGTAATACAACCTCAGGCCTAATCAGGGGTCTGAGATATTTTTTGATGATAATAACAGAAGATATTTTGACCACTTGGTTATTCACATTAGGTAACATTAGTTTCACCATAAAAAACATTAGGTAAAACAGAGTAGTAAAAAAAAAAAGGAAAGAAAAAACCTTGCAGATAAAAGAAGTTTCAAAAAGGAACATATCTGAAGAGTGATTGTCAGACTCAGAAGAATTTCAGCAAATTTGAAGCCAAGCAGCCTGGCTTTAATCTCAGCTCTGCTGCCTCCTAGCTCTGTGCTCTTGAGCAAGGGACTTAACCTTTTCAAGTCTGGGTTTCTTCACCAATGATGTGTAGATAATGAAACCCAGGGGATGAAGTATATAAACTACTCACCACTTAGCAAGTGTCAGCTCTGTTTATTCAGAGGCCTTTGATAATTAGCTGCTGCTTCTCTGACTCCCTCCCCAGTTATCACTGCCCATGGGGGTCTTTATGCTTCGGTGGGCACTTTTATTGGACAATCTTAATGATGGCTTTTACAAAGAAACCACTAAATGATTCCCTTGAGCCTGAGGCAGGATCAGCTATCATTTCCTGTGTTTTCTTACTATGTCTGTGGCTTTCTTAGAACAACTTACTTCATGCACAGATTCATTTGAATAACTTTTCTGAGACCTGCTCTGTGTGCCAGGTACTGAGCTAGGTAATGGATAATCATCCCTGCCCTCATGGAGTTTCTGACTGAAGAGGGAAGAGGAAATCAAGAAAAAAGTACTCTACTGTGAAGTTTTCGTATCTATTAGGTTGGCCAAAAAGTTCGTTCGGGTTTGTTCTTAAGCTTTGCTCGAATGAACTTTTTGGCCAACCCGATACATTGCGACAATGATGAAATTATGAGTTTTCACTTGGGCTTCCCAGGTGGCACTAGCGGTAAAGAACCCACCTGCCAGTGCAAGAGACATAAAAGACATGGGTTCGATCCCTGAGTAGGAAAGATCCCCTGGAAGAGGAAATGGCAACCCACTCCAGGATTCTTGCCTGGAGAATCCCATGGACAGAGGAGCCTGGTGGGCTACAGTCCATGAGGTTGCTGAGTCAGACACGACTGAAGCGACTTAGCAGGCAGCACTTCTTTTCTGAAGGAAACAGAGAGGGCCATGCGGCTATGACTGCGTATGGTAAAGGAATGAGAAGAGGATATTTCCGTGGCCTCGACAGCTCTGCTCCCTCTGTATTGTCCTCATAGAGCCACATGCTCCCACTGTCAAAAATATAGATGACTCCAGCTCATTGTTTAGCTTTGTAGTTGTTTCCTAAATGTAGCAACTGTGAAATATCCTTGGAGGGTGGGCAAACTAACACCTACCTCCCTGAGAGCAGACAACATTCCTGAAAGCCCAAGTCAGTGTTCACTGAGCACCGCAACTCATTTGAATCTAGGAACAAGGAATTCCTACTGTGCTGAATACAAGTTTGTCTTTATGATATTCACGAAAGAAAGAAGGTGAACGGTAACAGGGAACGCAAAATGTTTTGGGACTTCCCTGGCCATTCAAAGCTTAGGACTCTGCACTTCCATTGCAAGGGGGCACAGGTCTGATCCCTGGTCCTGGTCGGGAAAACAAAGATTTCACAAGCCAAACAAACAAACAAAGGTTTTGCGACACTATAGAAGTAAATATTTTCCTAAACAATTGAAAACGAGAGGTACCCATCCAACTCTTGTCTTTGATATCCTCATAACGAATGCTATTGGTTTATGAAAGTAGGAGATTTAGTGGTCAATTCCTTACGATTCTAGAGAAAAAGAATTTTAGAACTTTGAAGCTAGAAAGAACCTTACAGAACTGGTCCAACTGCCTTCTTTTAAAGACGTGGCTATTGAAACAAGGAGGACAGGGTAAGGATGTTCTGCTGATTTTCGCCAACCTTCACATCATTGCATTTAAGCAAAAATTTCTTATTTCAATTATTTCCGATTCGGATAGTCCTCCCCTCTAATTAGCTTGAATTAATGGGGTTTTAGGAATACCGCCTTTTAAATGAAGAGACATTGCTAGAGATTAAGCAAATAACCTACCACACCAGTGTTTGGAGGCAAAGTTCCTGTTCAGGTCTGTTCCGATGCAAGCATTTTTTTCATGTAAAGAACGATTCTTTCTCCACATTCGATCCTAAATAAACAAAACACAGATTACCGGAGCATCCATGTTTGTGGTTTAGGAAAGACGCCACATTTAATGGCAAAGTGGGCGGTGTTGTGTTTCTCTCCTTTAACCCCGTCTCTTCACCCGGTCACTGTATTTCTTGAATGGCCCCTGTTCTATCCAGGTCTTAATTGGGTTCACTCAAACTTGAATCAAATGAAATGGTGATATTTGATGATTATTAAAAAAAAAAACGTCAGCTGGTTTTTGTAGGCTGCTTACTGGCCTTCTTGTTAAGTCTTGTTTCCTTTAATTTTATGCATTGCCATTTTCTATCTTCTGTCGTTCTAAGAAAAGTAAAATAACTTGATGTTTCAACTCAAAACTATGAGTCACGCATTTCTTTTTTTTCAATTGAAATGTATTTGACATACAACATTGTATAGATTAAAGACGTTCAACATGTTCATTTGATTCATTTACATATTATTATTACTACTATCGGGATAATTAGCACTTCTAACCCGTCACATTAATTCTCTCTTTTTTGTAGTGGAAACGATTAAGATCAAGTCTTTTAGCAAGTTTGATGATGATAATACAAGGTTGTTGAATCATGAGTTTCGGTGCTCTCTTTCGATTGAATTCAACATTCACTTAAAACCTACAGGAAGCAGAGCTGTGAAAATACCTCTAGTTTGATGGTGCCTGTGATCGTAGTGATTCAACTCTGGTTTCTAAATGTAAAGCAAAAATACCACATTGGGTTCTTGGGGTAATCTGGGAATTTAATCTTGTAAACAGTTGCATAGACTTTGTTTGAGTTCTGGGTTGGGATGGCATGGCACCCTCTTCCCTATTCCACCAACCCTTCTGCCCAGCCTCCCAGTCTGTTTCCAACCCCAGTCCTGTGATTCTGGCAACAGTTGCTCTGAGGAAATTGGGTTCTCATACTTCAGGAGTTAGTTGGCAGAGTTAAGATACAAAAGACGGTTGCAGAGTAAGACTAACTAAAGTGTGGCTGAACTCCACTGGGAGTCCAGTGAAGGCATAAATTTATTGTAATAGCAATCTATAAATGTGACCATTTATTGAACTCCAATTTTATGTTAGATACTGTACAAGGTATTTCCCATTTACTTAGTTCAGGGTTTGCTCATTACCCCCTAAAAACTTTTGTTCACAGTATTCATCTTCCCGGAGATGACTTTTTTCATCAATCTCCTTCATCATTCCCATCTCTTCTGCTTAAATTAACCACTACATAAAATATTTCCTGTATAATTCCTTATGTTTCTAATCACTGCAATTATGCCCATTCCCCTGAGTGTTTAAATGTGCTATTCAAGTATGTGTTTCATATATGTTTGACTGTTTTTATAATTTAAAAAATTTAATTAAAAATTATTATTAGAGTTTAGTTACTTTACAATACAGTCTTTTTCTTTTTTTTTAACACAAGAGTTAATTTATTTCAACCAACATTAACAAGTCAGAAAATTGAAGTTTTTATATGCTTGCACTTACACACATACACACCTATGAATAAACTCAAGCAAGGAGTTTGCAGAAGTGTACAGGCCAGAGTTTTTATGTGCTCCCCATTAAATTAGAAAGGACCGTACTTCATATTGCTTGAGTAATTTTACGTGAATCATGATGCTGTTGGATTAAAACGGTTTCCAGTGTAGACAAGACTGAACAAGATACTCCTATATATGTGTTCATGATTGAGTTAAAGGATACTAGGATTAAATTTGCATATTGGTTAGCGTGCAATTCTGTTCTGATGCACATTCTGTTAGAATGCCATTCTAATTCTTGCAATTCATGATTTTTATAAGTCAAAATACCATCCATACAACTCCCAGTAAGAATGAACGGATGAGGGCACCGTTTATCAAGGTGGCTAACATCAAAAAAGAGGTAAAACCAGGCCTGCGCCACTCTTGCTGGAAAAACAGCCCATCACAATGAAGTAGTCTTGCCAAAAAAGCCAAACCTGCATCGTCTTTATCTTCCAGAGTCCAAATATCAAGTTTCAGAAAACACAGAGGACAAAGGAACGTGTTAAACTGCAACATGGCAACACACTGAGGAAATCCAGGCAGGAAACTCTCTTCTTCAGTGAAACAAGTTGCAGGGAAATAGAGAAAAAGAGATACGGGGAGAGAATCTAGGGATTAAACTAAAAATGAAGGCTATAAAGCAATCACAATATATCAACCCCATTTGGATCCTGAACCAAAGAAATGAACATTTTTAAAAAGCTGTGGTATGATCGGAAATTTAAATACTGATTAGAAATTTTATGGTAGTAAATAATCATTGTTCATTTTTAGGTATAATTGTATTGCTACTTTTTAAAACCTCAGTTAGATGCATCCTGAAATATTCATTGATGAAATGATATGGTATCTGAGATTTGCTTCAAAAGGATATGGGTAAGATAGAAGGGGGAGAAGGCAATGGCAACCCACTCCAGTACTCTTTCCGGGAAGGTCCCATGGATGGAGGAGCCTGGTAGGCTGCAGTCCACGGGATCACTCAGAGTCGGACACGACTTCACTTTCACTTTCACGTATTGGAGAAGGAAATGGCAACCCACTCCAGTATTCTTGCCTGGAGAATCCCAGGGACGGGAGAGCCAGGTGGGCTGCCATCTATGGGGTCACACAGAGTCGGACACAACTGAAGCAACTTAGCAGCAGCAGCAGCAAGATAGAAGGGAGTTGGGGATACAGGTGGAAAAGATTGGCCATGAATTGATGCTATGTGATAAGTACATCAGAGTTTACCATACAATTATTTCCACTCATATATGTTTGAACTTTCCCATAATGAATGAAACAAAATTTTTTTCATAATAAAACCATTATGCTGGGATCCAGGATTCTATGAGTAATTCTGTCTGTGTATCCTGTATGCTCTAAAGGAGTGTATTTTGTTCTTTGCCTTCACTTACCTTTTTCCATGTGTAGTCATAACCATCCACGTTAACCACTGGCATTATATAGAAATCCATGTTCTTCAGAAGATTGGTGTGCATCTTTTCTTTCCCATAGTAATAAGTTACCTGCGGATTAAACCAAGTATATTTGATAATGTATCTTTTATCTCCTTCTAAACTTAGCCTGTTTCTTTTTTTTAATTGAGATATAATTGACACATAATCTTACACAGATTTGAACTGTGTGGGTCCACTTGTAGACATTTTTTTCAATATTAAGTACTAGAGAACTACACAATCTGCAGTTCATTGAACCCACAGATGCAGAACTGTGCACAGCTGGAGGTTCTACTTATAAACACATATAAACTTATGTGTGGATTTCTGAGTGTATGGAGGGTGGGTGCGCCTAACCACTGCATTGTTCAAGGGTCAAGTATATTAGGTTCAGGTATATTACCTAATGATTCAATATTTGTATATATAGTGAAGGAATCACCGCAGTAAGTCTAGTTAATACCCATCTAGCTAACACCCACTAAACTTGGTCTATGGTTGTTTTTTTTTTAATTTGATATTTAGATTTGCAGATTTAACTTTCAGGAAGAGTATTAATTCCTTGAAAAGTCTAGACTTAGGGTACTATGCTGACAAGTGATGGTAAATGTCCTGGACATGGGACAACTGGTCTTCCTATTTCATGGAGTCAGAAGACAGAACTATGTGTTTTCTAAAACTTCCTTCAAGAAACAGAAGAATTATTTATTAATACATAAAGCCCACCACAAAGATTTAAGGAAACAAAACCTAGATATATTTCCACTCTTTTTATAGTAATCTCCATCAGTCACCACTTAAACTAACCTTGTCTCATTCCCAGACATGTCTAGATAATATTTTCTGCATTGTCTTATACGTTGTGAGCTAAATTTTTGCTAGCATTGAGTGTATTTCCCAAGCATTCAGTCATTTGGCTTTAAAGCCAGTGGTAGCTTTTCCTAGGTACTGACTAGGAGTTTCCTATCAGACATCATCTGACCTCTTCTGAGCTTTAGATTCATACCCAGCTAGGGTCGCAAATTTCACATGATCCAAGGACGTCCACATTCCAGTGACTAAGAAGCTAACCCCAAAATGACCAAACATAGATGCAGAAGAACCGCAAAGACAAATTTCAGGTAGTTAAATGATTTCATCTGGTGACCTTAGAGGTAAAGGACCTGCCTGGCTAATGTAGGAGCCGCAGGAGCCACCGGTTAGATCACTGGGCTGAGAAGATCCCCTGGAGAAGGATATGGCAGCCCACTTCAGTATTCTTGCCTGGGAAATCCCATGGACAGAGGAGCCTGGTGGGCTACAGTCCATGGGGTCGCAAAAGAGTCGAACACAACTTAGTGACTAAACAACAACAAAGCTTTGGCATCAATTCTTCATTTGTGGTACCACTGCTGCATTTAAATTCGTGGATTAGTTCACAATTGTTTGCTGATTTAAACTTTACTCAAAAGACTTTGTTAAGAAACATTTTTCATTATTGGTAGAAGAAAAATGTCTCTTTAAAAAATTGAAGTATAGTTGCTGTGCAATTTTATATGTTAACAGGTGTATAATACAGGTTCACATATACCCGCAAAGGAAACCATCAACAAAACGAGAAGACAACCTACTGAATGGGAGAAAATATTTGCAAATGATATGATCAATAAGGGGCTAATATCCAAGAAAAATGTCTTCTAAATCTTACCTTTGCTATAGGTAAACATTACCATTTTTCTTTAGATATTTAAAATACTATATCCTTATCTCCCTAGGACAACCATAATAGTCAAATTTAAATTATTTGCCATAGGTAACCACTTACTAAATATGCGAGAAAGGAAAGAAAAAGTACAAGTTAATTTTTGACCCACTATAGGTCAGAAAGAAAAGCTTCATGAAAAGGAACCAGTTTTATAGAACGAAAGAAGCAATATTTTAAGTAGTTGAGCAACTAGTGAAATCATTTTTATGCTACAAATACGTAAATTTATGTTAGTCATTTTTTTCAATAATAATGTAGCATCCATTATCAGAAAAAAATTAGGAGATCTTATTTTCTTTAAAATGAGAAAGTATCATTTTTATTTCTACAGTGGTTGCTGAACTTTTAATAGGTATTTCCTGGTCAGTTTCTTTGTCTTTTTCACTCTTCTTATTTCCTTCCTACTTTAGCAATGGTTGGATGGAAGTCTTTCAGCAAAAAGTTAGTCTCTGAGAGAAGATCAAATATTAGCCCGGAAATTCGTTTAATAAGCAGGGCTCCAAACAGAAGGGGTGAGTGAGAGCTGAAATACAGCCTCTACTCTGTGTGTCAAGCCCTACCCTCATGTGGGGCTGCAGCTGGAATCCCAGAAGAAGGGGAACTATTTTTTTAAACAATTTATTGAGATATTATTCATATACCAGAAAATTCAACATTTTAAAGTGCACAGTTCAGTGGGTTTTATATTTCACAGAATTAAGCAACCATCACCACTGTCCAATTATACGGTATTTTCATCATCACCCCCATCAATGTTGCTGTTGTTCAGTCACCCAGTTGTGTCCGACTCTGTGACCCCGTGGACAGCAGCACGTCAGACCTCCCTGTCCCTCACTATCTACCAGAGTTTGTCCAAGTTCATGATCATTACATCAGTGATGCTGTCCAGCCGTCTCATCCTCTGATGCCCTCTCCTCCTTCTGCCCTCAATCTTTCCCAGCATTAGGGATTTTTCCAGTGAGTCGTCTGTCCACATCAGATGACCAAAATATTGGAACTTCAGCTTCAGCATCAGTCCTTCCAGTGAATATTCAGGGTTAATCTCCCTTAAGATTGACTGGTTTGATCTCCTTGCTGTCCGAGGGACTTTCAGGAGTCTTCTCCAGCACCACAGTTCGAAATCATCAATTCTTTGGCATTCTGCCTTCTTTACGGTCCAGCTCTCACAATCCCCATCAACACCAAAAACTTCCTTTAGGAGTTACCCCTTTCTCCCTTCTCTTCCCCCAGCCTCTGGCAACCATTAATCAACTTTCTGTCTCTGTACATTTGCCCATTCTAGACATTTCATGTAAGCGGAATAATAAAATATATGGCTTTTTCTGTCTGACTTCTATTTCTTAGCAAAATGTTTTCAAGATTCATCCATGTTATGGGCTGAATCAGTACTTCATTCCCTCACATTGCTGAATGGTATTCCATTATAAGGATATGCCACATTGTATTTGTCTGCTCATAAGCTGATGGACATTTGGATTGTTTCCACTTTTTTTTTCAATGTTTTGGCTGCAGCGTGCAGCATATGGGACCTTATTTCCCCAACCAGGGACTGAATGGTGCCCCCTGCTTTAAAAACATGGAGTCTTAAGCACTGGACTGCCAGGGAAGTCCCTGTTTCTAGTTTGGGACTTACAAATAGTGTTGCTATGAATATTTGTAAACATATGTGTTCAAATCTCTTGGCTGTATACCTGAGCAGAATTGCTGGGTCAAATGGTACCTCTACGCTCAAACTTTTGAGGAACTGTCAAACTGGTTTCTAACATGGTTGCCCCATTTTATGATCCCAACAGCAATGGATGCGAGTTCCAGTTTTTCCATACTCTTACCAATATTTGTTATTTGCTATTTAAAAAATTTTGCCATCCTATTGGGTAGGACGGCTTCCCTTGTGGCTCAGCTGGTAAAGAATCCGCCTGCAATGCAGGAGGCCTGGGTTCAATCCCTGGCTTGGGAAGATCCCCTGGAGAAGGGAACAGCTACCCACTCCAGTATTCTGGAGAATTCCATGGACTGTATAGTCCATAAAGTCGTAAAGAGTTGGACACGGCTGAGCGACTTTTACTTCACTTCACTTCATTGGGTATGGAGTGGTATCTCTTTGTGCTTTTGACTCACATTTTCCTAATGACTAATGCTGTTGAGCATCTTTTCATATGCTTATTGACTATTTGTATATCTTCTCTGAGAATTGTCTTTTCAGATATTTTGCCCATTTAAAAACTAGATTTATCTTTGCATTGTTTATTTGTTAAGGTTATTTATATATTTTGGATATGAGTCCCTCATCATTTATAATTTGCAAAGATTTTCTCCCATTCCGTGAGTTATCTTTTAGCATTCTTGATAGTGTCCTTTGAAAAGCAGAAAGGTTTTTATGCCATTCTCCCAAATTTTGATAGAGTCTCATTTATCTCTGTTTTCTTTGGTTGCTATGCTCTTGGTGTCAGATCTAGTAGTTTGTTGCCTAATCCAAAATCACAAAGATTCACTATTTCTAAGTTTTCTTCTAAGATTTTTGTAATTGTAGCTTTTAAACTTAGGTGTCTGACCCACTTTTAGTCAATATTTGCATATGGTGTGAGATAGGGGTCCAGATTCTTTTTTTTTTTTTTTTTGGCATATGGGGAGCTGATTGTTTCAGTAATGCATGCCCCCTTTTGATTCTGCAAAAAGGCACCACCTGGACTGATGGTGAGCCTCTTCAGGTCTTCGATTAAAGAAGATGACAGTCCAGAGCAAGTGGGAATTGGTGACAGTCTGTGGAGCAACAGCAGAATGAAACCAGTACCCCAGGGGAGAGGATTAGGAAAGGGAGAGTAGAGAGAAACTGCAATAGGAGACTCCTTAATGCCTGTAAGTGGAGATGTGGGCCCCAATGGAAGGATGAACTGAATGGATTAGTCAGGTAACTAATCGGGATCCTCAGGACCTGGGGTATTTTTCTGATTGGCCAAGGGAACTTGGTAATGGGGCAACCTGTGTTTCCTTCAGGCATGTGGGGATTAAGGGTAGGGTTATATACATTGACATAGAAAATAAACTAATGGTTACCAAAGGGGAAGTTGGGGAAGAACAAATTAGCAGTTTGGGATTAACATGTACACACTGCTGCTGCTGCTGCTGCTAAGTCGCTTCAGTCATGTCCGACTCTGTGCGACCCCATAGTTGGCAGCCCACCAGGCTCCCCCGTCCCTGGGATTCTCCAGGCAAGAACACTGGAGTGGGTTGCCATTTCCTTCTCCAATGCATGGAACTGAAAAGTGAAAGTGAAGTCACTCAGCCGTGTCCGACCCTTAGCGACCCCATGGGCTTCAGCCTTCCAGGATACTCCGTCCATGGGATTTTCCAGGCAAGAGTACTGGAGGGGAGTATCATTGCCTTCTCTGAACATATACACACTACTATATATAAACTAGATAACAAAGATCTACTGTATAGCACAGGAAACCATACTCAATATTTTCTAATAATCTATAAGGGAAAATAATCTGAAAAAAATGCATATAAAACTGATTCACTTTTCTGTGCACCTCAAACTCACACAACATTGTAAATCAACTATGCTTCAATAAAAGAAAGTGGTTGGAGGGGCTTCCCTGGTTGTCCACCAACCGAGACTCTACGCTTGTAATGCAGGGGGCCCAGGTTCGATCCCTGGCTAGAAAACTAGATTCCGCATGCTGCAACTAAGAGTTGACCTGCCACAACTGAAAAGAAAAAAATAAAAAACCCTGCACACCATAACTAAAGATCCCAAGTGCAGCAACTAAGACCCAACACAGCCAAATAAATACATAATCAGAATATTTTTAAATAAATAAAAACCAAATGGTTAAAGTCATATATTTTGCTGAAAAAAACCTACCTAAAATAAATAAAATATAAAACAGGGAGGGATAGTGAACCAATGAAGTTGCTCAGTCATGTCCGAATCTTTGCAATCCCATGGAGTATAGCCTACCAAGCCCCTCCATCCATGGAATTTTCCAGGCAAGAGTACTGGAGTGGGTTGCCATTTCCTTCTCCAGGGGATCTTCCTGACCCAGGGATTGAACCCAGCATTGTGGGCAGATGCTTTACCGTCTGAGCTACCAGGGCGAAATCAATATTCTTAATTAACTTTGTGAATGATGTTGTTACTTATAAAAATATTTTCATATCTGACATTTATCCAGTTATCTATACTTCAAAAGTATGCTATCTAGATATTTCAGCATGATCCTGAAGTCATGTAACCTCTCTCTATAAGCCTTAAAATTCTGACTTGGTGTATTTTAACTGTGTTGAAAGACACGATTTTTTAAAATAACATTTTCAACCAAGTTGAACATGTTCATGAATCTAACTCTTTACTATGAATTTAATCTGTGTATCACGGGGCTCTCCAAGCATATGTTTTCTGATGAGTTTTCACAGTAATCTATAAATATATTTACAGTTATGGTTCTATATCTAGTGAATGAATCACTCAGTGAGGATGATCGCTACAGAAATAATGTCTGACACACAAAGACAACACATAAATGTTCGTTGATGGAATGATTCACCAGAAAGAGAAGTAATATAACTGAAACCACTGTCTTGCAGTTAAAAAAGCAAAAAACAAGAATAAAAATGAGGAGCAAGGGCAGCAGAGGAGAGAGCACAAGAGTGAGTGAGCAATTAGGGGGCAGGAGATAAAGGCTTGACTAATTCCCATCCCGTGACAGATGATCACTCAGCTCTCTTTGCCTGGGGGACACTGAAGCTTTGTCTTTCTTATAATCCTAGACAAGAATAACAATGCCTGCCAACAAGTTAACCAATAACCATTCGACAGAGAATAAATCTGTACATAAAAGCATATAAGACATTTTGAATGGAAGATTCTGAAATAAGCTATCGTGCTCATGACCATTAAAAATACAACAAAGAGCTATCCAAGTCCCAGTGTGTGGATGAATAATTTAGACCTTATCCAATGGTAAGAACCTATTTAACCCAATAGTAGGTACTGTTTAAGTCCTCTCCAGACCCCAGAGTTGTATTTCAGTTTAAACCTGCAGCATTAATTTAAATTTCCAATGCAGGAAGTGGATGTTGAGCACTGATTAAGTGGGCTCAAAAAATACAGTTATAGGGAACAGAAGAGTGACTTTTACTGTTTTCATTTATTATATAGATTTACAGTCATTATAATTTTTACCATTATGACATACTCTTTGTCTCATACATGGATTTTTTTGATTACAAGGCCTTCTTTAGGGACAAAAGTACCTACTACTATATATGGAAAAAAATAATCTGCTCTGTAATGGGGTACTTTATGTTCAATTTCTAAGAGCAGAATATGGCAAAAGATATCTGGATAATTCAAAGCAAAAGAAAAAAATTAATTGGGACTGAATTTAGACAATTGCTTCAGTTCTTTCTTTTAGTTAGTAAATGTATTACAACTGCAGGTGTGTGTGCTCAGTTGCCCTGCTGCTGCTGCTGCTAAGCCGCTTCAGTCACGTCCGACTTTGTGCGACCCCACAGACGGCAGCCCACCAGGCTCCCCTGTCCCTGGGATTCTCCAGGCAAGAACACTGGAGTGGGTTGCCATTTCCTTCTCCAATGCATGAAAGTGAAAAGTGAAAGGGAAGTCGCTCAGTTGTGTCCAACTCCTAGCGACTCCATGGACTGCAGCCCACCAGGCTCCTCCACCCATGGGATTTTCCAGGTAAGAGTACTGGAGTAGGGTGCCATTGCCTTCTCCTCTCAGTTGCTCAGTCACGTCCAACTCTTTACAATCCCATGGACTGCAGCCTTCCAGGCTCCTCTGTCCATGGGATATTCCAGGCAAGAATACTGGAGTGGGTGGCCATTTCCTGATACTATTTCTTAATTATGTTGCAGTGTTTGAAAAGTGTGTTAGTTACTCAGTCATGTCCAACTCATTGCAACCCCATGGACTGTACCCTGCCAGGCTCTCTCTGTCCATGGCATTCTTTGGGCAAGAATACTGAAGTGGGTACACATTCTCTTCTCCAGGTGATCTGCTCAACCGAGGGATCAAACCCAGGCCTCCTGCATTACAGGCAGGTTCTTTTACCACATCAGCCACCAGGGAAGGCCTCCAGTATTTGTGTGCTTAGTCACTCAGTCGTGTCCAACACTTTGTGACCCCATGGACGGTAACTCACCAGGCTCCACTGTCCATGAGGATTCTCCAGGCAAGAATACTGGAGTGGGTTGCCATGCCCTTCTCCAGGGGGCCTTCCCAACCCAGGGATCGAACCCAGGTGTCACACATTTCAGGCAGATCCTTTACCATCTGAACCAGTGTGGAAGCCAGGGTTTAGTACCAGCTGGAAATGTAGAAAAGATAAGGCAGATAATCTTTAGGGTAATTTAAATGCTTAAGTTCATGGTTCTCAATATGCATGAAAGTCACCTAAGAAGCATGAGATAATTGTAGATTCCCAAGTCGCAACCCCAGAGATTTCAAGGTGAGAATTCTAGGAGGTGACCTAGGAAAATGCATCTAATCAACAGGCCAGTTGAATCTGCTGCGCGTGGTCTTAGGCCACATCCTTAGGCCACAGCTCTGGGCTTTAAGAGAATGTGAATACTTACAGAGCCTACAAACCACAAGCAGAAAGCAGGAGAGATCCACTCTCTGGCATGGATTCCACAGTCAATCCACATGGCATGTTTGGCCCTTTGTTCTTTTTTAGAAACCTGCTCAGAGAAAACCAAAAAACAATTAAGAAGAAGCTTCAGGATAATAACTTCCTGAATAATCGGGCTTAGATTTCATCCTTTTAGCAAATCTATGAAATACACCCTGTTCTCTTCATTCCTTGGAGAATTCTTGATTTAAAATTCTTTTTATTCCTAAACAAATACCTAATGATACCAGAGCTACATGAGAAATTGCAGAAGTAGAGACCAGAGAACTCGTGCTTCAGGCCATATCTTCACACTCCAGCTGGAATGAAAGGAGCATGTGCTGGGTGGGCGGCTTTCTGTGGGAAGTGGGCACAAAGAAAGGCTTGGGAGAGGGAAGTTAGTGGTGCCCAAGACAACCTTGGACTCCCTCACCATTTTCCCAGGGTGCACACTTTTATTTAATGTGTAGATCATTTCCTTATTTCACACGAAAATAAATACACATCTAACTTGACATCAATTCATTATCAACAGATCTGGGGATGGAGACCTTATTCTGATTTACCATCTAGGGTAGTAGTGTAAGCTGCCAACTTTCTGAACTAAGAACTACCAACTTGTCTTCAATGATAGCCTTTGATGACTTTAGAAGAATTCTCACAAACACTTCTATATAAAATGAATCATCATTCATCTACTTTTAAATATTATACAACTTTAGAATATGGAGGGAAGGGAGAAGAGTGTTGCAAAATCAAAGAGATATGTGGGGTTGGAATTCCAAAGCAAGTAAAAGAGAGGGTTCCATTTTTAAATTGCCATCTATACCACTCAGGGAGTTTTCTTAACAAACTTGAAGTTACTGATGTCCAACAAAAAGGCAAGTGTGGAAAGCTTTGGCCACAAAGGATTGAATTGTACAAAGAGAATTTCCCAACTGATTTAATCTCAACTTAAAAGAAAATCCTGAGTTGTTTTGACTAGCTGCTTTATTCGACCTTCTGTTTACCTGTGCTGAGCAAATTCTCCTGGTACCCATTCTGACACTGAGGAACCCTAGGGACTCACATGATGTGCACATCCTTGATTGAGACTGGGACTAAAGTTGCAGGAAGCATGGTTTTCCAACATGTATATCAGGTCCCAGAAACACAAGTTCCAAAGAGTGCATACAACAGGGCAAAAAGTAAATGTCATAGGTGGGTATGCCATGATTACATGGATCCAGCCTAGTAGACTAACTCAGCTGCCAAGAGAACTCAATGAAGCCTAGGGTCTGACTTGAGTTTGTACTGCAAGCTCTTGTCAGAACAGATTAAAACCCAGAAATCCTGACTCCAAATCTTATCTTTGAACAATCAAAGAGCCTCACCTACCACAGTTTAGAACATATGAGGAAACTATGTGTGAATGAAATTTTATTAAATTAAATGTATTTCTTCAATGATTAAATTTTTGCAGACCTTCTTTAAAAAAATTTTTTTTTTAGGAGAAAGAGTGGTTTTAAAAACAACAACAGAACTGCAGAATTAGAAATGAACAGGCAGGAATCAGTTTGGTTTCATGGTTCCCAATATTCTTCCTGTGGCCCAATTCACTGACTTTACTAAGGCCAGTTTGTTCAATTGAGAATAAATAACCAAACAGATGGTTACTGAAGCAGAAACTGTCCTATCAGCCCTACTGCCAAGAACCTAGTTCCTGTTGTTCAACTCCTTTGGTTCTAAAAATTATATTAATGTCAATGTTTATTCAAAACAGATCCCTTTCCATTTTTTGGCCTAAGTCAGTCAGTCAGTGGTAGTGCTGACAGTGGTGGTTGTGGTGGTATAAATAAAAGATGATTGGAAAGATAATCCAGACCACTCTCCTCATTTTATGAAGGCGGGCAGAAAGGTTAAATGGCTTATCCATGTCACAGAGTTGATTCTAAAACTGAGGTTACTACTCTTAGATCAACACTGTAGTAACAAAGGAAAGCAATTGAAAGGTAATCACCAATCACTAAAGATCTGGATATTAAAGTTGAGGATCATTTGTAATGCACATATTTCCAGAATTCCAAAAAAAAAATTCCAAGTAATACCAAGCACCACTGGAGAATTAATACCTCCCCGAAGCTGAAAAATCAATGGCTCTTCCCATACCTTTAAAACGTAAAGTGGGTACTTCTCGTATGAGGATCCAATGTGGATTTTTTCAACCATATCGGGATACCGTTCAGTCATAACTTCTATCCAAGAATAGATCTATCAAAGCAGAAACCAGGGGTCACAGAGCAAGTTCAAAACATTTCTCTGACAAAGGAAACAGATAAATTCTTCCAGGAAGGGTTATCCCTCTAGAAAAACTTTTGTGGAGATAAGAGGAACTAAAGCACTGGAGGCAGAGTATTTCTTCTGCTGCTTAGGAAAATCAATAAAATTAAACTTTTGAGAAGTACCAAGGTTTAGGGAAAGTGGAAATGTACTAAGAAACTTACGACAAAGTAGGGAAAGATCATCTTTAAAGCATAACTCCGTAAGTTATTTTTAAAGGCTGATAATGTTGAATCCTCACCTCTGTGTATGAAATCCTATTTATCATTCAAGAGTTCATTTTTATACAAGATTTTAAAAAAATATTCACTTTTCAAGAGTAACCTAAGGAAGCCCCAGGCACTGTCTTTGCATGGGATAAATGGACCTGCCTTTGTTTCCCAATGGAGACTTGTGGACTCACCACAAGGGGTGTGAAATGATAAGAAGCAAAGGGGAGAACAATCTGGAAGAAAAAAGAATCTCTTCTATCCAGGGAAGGAGTTTGATTCTAAAACTCTATCCTAGGTGGAAGTCTAGTGATTTGTGATTCTGACAAGCTTATAGTAGAAGGAAAAAAAACAAATGAATTCTAGGCCTGACTTCAGGCTAGCCCCTACTTCAAAGCAGGTGTTGAGTGGTGGAGCCTGCTCATGTTTTAAAGTAGACCAACTTCTCAGGGGCCATTTAAAAATGTTTACACCTTTTGTAATGGGAATAACCAACCCTTGGTCTCATTTCTAGGAAATTCGCTGAAGGTAATTTCAAATAGCAGTCCTAGCTGAAGGGAACAGGAGTACCGTTTATCCTTGGGTCTTCTTACAGGAGCGTAACTAGGGCGAGTGGTATGTGTGACGGGTTGTCCTGTGCGAGGGATTAAGATGCTTCTGGAAGGTCTACCTGCTGCCAAGTACCAATGCTGTCAGTGTCTGCAGTGTTGAAAAGTTAACCATCTGCGATTTCCTCTGTTTCGTGTGCTACTCTTCTAAGGCGTGCACACATCTAAGAGAACTGCTCCAACTATTTTGTGTCACAGCACTGACAGTTCAGTAGATTTCCTCCAACAAGGGAGGCTGTACTATATTAATGATAGTAAGGCAGCTTTACAGAAATCTTTACATCTAATCTACAATAATCAAGGTTACATCCTTTGAATAATGCTCTTCTTTTACCGTTTGTTTTAAGACGTGTTGTTTGGTCATTTGTTTTTCTCCCCTACTGTAGCTTACTTAAAATTTCCTAGTGAGAGTCAATGACCAAAGAAACCCCTTTTGCTCTCCAAGTGAACATGAGTGCAGACTGAAGAGCCGTGCTGAAGGAGAAGAAAGGCAGGATTTAGGGGAGCAAGATTGCTGCAGTTGCTACAAACCTCTTAGAAAAGATTCAGGATGGGAAGGATGAAGATGTCCAAACTGTTTTCTGAAAGGTCATTGTGATGAAATGAATTGTGTCCCCCCTCAAATGCGTATATTAATCCCCAGTACCTGACAACATGCCTGTATTTGGAGACGGGGCCTCTAAAGCGGTAATTAAGTGGCACTGACGTGTCAGTGAGGGGCCTAATCCAACCCGACTGGGGAAGTGGAGACTAGAATGGACAGTGAGACTTTAGGGATGTGCACACACTAAGAAAAGGCCTTGTGAGGAGGTGGCTATCCATAAGTCAAGGAGAGATGTCTCAGAACAAACCAGCTCTCCTGACACCCTGTTCTTGGACTTCCAATCTCCAGAACTGTGAGACAATAAATTTCTGTTGTCTAAGCCACTCAATAAATGGCACTTTGTTGCAACAGACTGTAGCTCAGATGGTAAAGAATCTGCCTGCAATGCAGGAGACCCAGACTCAATCCTTGGGTCAAGAAGTTGCCCTGGAGAAGAGAATGACAACGCACTCCAGTATTCTTGCCTAGAGAATCCCATGGACAGAGGAGCCTGGTGGGCTACGGTCCATGGGGCTGCAAAGAGTCGAACACGACTGAAGGGCTAACACTACTATGGCTAATTAATACTGTTTTCCTCCCATGTCTTTCCAACTCTTTCCTGCCGAGAGGGTAAGAAAGAAAAATAACCTCTTTGAACAAAATATTTAAAATATATTAAAAAAAATACTCTTTTTAAATGTTCATATCCTTTATTTATTTATTTAGGCTGCACTACACAGCTTGTGGGATCTTAATTCCCTGACCAGGGACTGAACCTAGGCCCTTGGCACTGAACGCAAGGAATCCTAACCACGGGTCTGCCAGGAACAACCCAGAAACATATTTTAAATACTTCTGTTTAAGGCATCTCGTTCTTCCCACCAAACCCTACATAGCAGTGACACTGTCATCTTCTCCACTTGTAAATACTGCCTACGCAACCTCTCCACTCCAGGCCTCCACTCATGCAGGGCTGATGTAGGCAGCTGGATGGAGAGAGTTTAGATGGAACAGACCAAGTCAAGGTAGGAGAGAGAAAGGAGAGGGCTGAAATGTTAAGATCCCCGTCCACCAGCCAGGCACATCGGTTCTAGAAGCACGCTGATCTCTGGTTTGAAAGAAAGTGTTAGTCACTCAGTCATGTCCGACTCTTTGAGACCCATGGACTGTAGCCTGACAGCTCCTCCGTCTCTGGAATTCTCCAGGCAAGAAAACTGAAGTGGGTAGCCATTCCCTTTTCCAGGGGATCTTCCCGACCCAGGAATCAAACCCAGTTCTCCTGCATTGAAGGCAAATTCTTTACCATCTGTGCCACTAGGGAAGACTGAGTTCTGGTTTAACTAACTGGAAAGGAACAGATGCATTTGAAGATTAAATAGAAAATTGATGCTTATTATTTAAGTGTTAGATGTCTCAAAAATATGGATATGGTTCTTAACAGTTTCTGGGCACCTAGCCAAAAATGATTTTAAAAAATACTTCTATTAAGGAATATAGCAGTACTCCTATGAAAGAATAAAAGCTATCAAGGGATTTGTACTACTTGGAGAACATTATATTGAAAAGAAAGGGCTCTAAGGGGTTTACCCTTTAAGGGAACAAATATGGGGAAATGGCTCTTAGAGTATGATGTGAAAGCTTACTGAGGTCAACTGAATGTTGGTATCAAGCTTATGTTTCCTCTGGGAAAATTGGAACCTGCAAGTACTAAGGAAAAAAATCAATTTCTTAAATATTAAAATACAGGCATCATCATAATCATTACTATTAATATTATTATTTTAAATAGGTTCCTTCTAAAGGGAATAAAATACACTTAAACACTTTACTGCGTCCTAAATATAAGTGGATAAATTCCTTTAATTCAGTGAGATAATGTGGCAATAATTCGGTAAGAATTCATTTAGGACAATGGTTGGACTGCTATTTTTTTTGTGGCAGGTTCAATAAAAAGGTCCTATTTTTTAATTTCCTGTTGTTCCTTAGAATGCAGTGTTACTCCTGACAGTCAGAGATATTCTTAGCTAGAAGAATATCTCTAGCTTAGTTAGAGAGGCAAAGTCCAAAATATGATACAATCTTTCCAGGCAAGATGTCTACAAAAGGACCAATTACCTCTGTAACAGTGTCAGACTTTATTTTTTTGGGCTTCAAAATCACTGCAGATGGTGATTGCAGCCATGAAATTAAAAGACACTCCTTGGAAGAAAAGTTAGGACCAACCTAGATAGCATATTCAAAAGCAGAGACATTACTTTGCCGACTAAGGTCCGTCTAGTCAAGGTATGGTTTTTCCTGTGGTCATGTATGGATGTGAGAGTTGGACTGTGAAGAAGGCTGAGCACCGAAGAATTGATGCTTTTGAACTGTGGTGTTGGAGAAGACTCTTGAGAGTCCCTTGGACTGCAAGGAGATCCAGCCAGTCCATTCTGAAGGAGATCAGCCCTGGGATTTCTCTGGAAGGAATGATGCTTAAGCTGAAACTCCAGTACTTTGGCCACCTCATAAGAAGAGTTGACTCATTGCAAAGGACTCTGATGCTGGGAGGGATTGGGGGCAGGAGGAGAAGGGGACGACAGAGGATGAGATGGCTGGATGGCATCACTGACTCGATGGACGTGAGTCTGAGTGAACTCCAGGAGTTGGTGATGGACAGGGAGGCCTGGCGTGCTGTGATTCATGGGGTCGCAAAGAGTCGGACATGACTAAGCGACTGAACTGAACTGAATCAATCTAATGGTGATTTTTTTTTCACCTTCTTCCACCAATTATGATTCTCTAATAATTTCCCATGGCTGAAATGGCAATGCTCATTCAACGAAAACAGGAATTTTGGAGAGAAATGTGACAGCTTACCTCATTTAGTGAGTGATACTGTTCATAGTAGGAGGAGGATGCCCGGGGGCTGATGGTGTCATTGGAAGTCTGCTGCCGGATAAGATCTTCCACATTTTCCACCAGGACCCTGGGTGATGAAACAAGAGTACGAGCTGGTTTCCAAACAGGGCTCTGATTTTCCCTCGTGGCCCATTGCAGACACAACAGGCAAGTGTGGGGGGAAAGTCACTAAGAAATCTAGCAAGCTCAAGGTGAAAACACCGCTAGCATGATGAGCTGAAACTCACAAGCCCACTGCATAGAGCCTCATGGGCGCTGGAGAGACAGTGGCTCCTGTAGGGGATGTTTTCAGGGCCTTCAAAACCTGACCCTTTCTCCAACATTATCAACATTTCTTGATGGTGACTTATTAACGCCTTTTAAATGAACACAGGAATAAGGAAGGTAGAGAAAAGTGATCTCATTTAATTCCTCTTGCAAGGGGTCCAGAGAAGGCAATGGCACCCTACTCCAGTACTCTTGCCTGGAAAATCCCATAGATGGAGGAGCCTGGTGGGCTGCAGTCCATGGGGTCGCTAAGAGTCGGACACAACTGAGCAACTTCAGTTTCACTTTTCACTTTCATGCACTGGAGAAGGAAATGGCAACCCACTCCAGTATTCTTGCCTGGAGAATCCCAGGGACGGGGGAGCCTTGTGGGCTGCCGTCTATGGGGTCGCATAGAGTCGGACACGACTGAAGCGACTTAGCAGCAGCAGCAGCAAGGGGTCACACAGTTAACTTAGGCACAAACATTTTAACTAAGATGAAATTGAGCCATTCTGTCACCTGGGATGAACAAGAAAAAGTTAGCTGCCATTCTAATAAAGATTTCTGTACTTTTATTTAGAGTTAGTTGCTCAATCGTGTCCAACTCTTTGTGACCCCATGGACTGTGGCCCACCATGCTCCTCCATGGAAGAGGAATTCTCTTGCATGGAATTCTCCAGGCAAGAATAGGGGAGTGGGTAGCCATTCCCTTCTCCATGGGCTTCCCTAGTGGCTCAGACTTTGGTAAAAGCCAAGACTTCGACATCAGAAAGTTTTGAGTTAAGAGCCCTAGATGTGCCACGTTCTCGCTGGTTGACCTTGAGAAATTCCTTTGTAAACCTGAAACATTTTTTCTTACACACAGTGAGGATAGTATCCACCTCACAGGGTTTAATAAGGGTTAAAAGATACAATGTATAGAAAAGCTCAGTACCTTTCCTGAAAGGCATCAGATGCTAATAACATGTTATTATAATAATCAGTGTATTATCCAAAGATTGCCTAGCATCCAGGAAGTGCGAGGGCGGCAGGAAAACACTGATGCTTGGGTAATGGATACAAAAGGAGGTATGGACAGGAGACTCTAAAGGGAAGAAGGCATGGGCTTTGAACAGAAAGCATACCTAATGCATATTTTAGTTTAGAGCCAGACATTCTGGAATGCTCACTGACCTCTTAAAGCAAAATTCCCTTTAGCAGCTGCTGTTTTAAGTGATATCACCAAGCTTACTAAAGTGAATGACATTTTGGTTCCTAAGTCCGGGAACAGAGTAGAGGAATTTTAAGAAGGAACTGGGAAAAACCATAAGAGGCTCCACAGATCACTGAATCTAACAGTTCATTTCAGACAAGGGACCAAGGCCTTGAGCAGTAAACCACTTGTTCAAGGTCACGGAGCCAGCCTCTTGGGCTTCATCACAAGCCCATTCCAGAGATTCCCATGTGGCATGTTTAATGTAAGTATTCCTTTTTCTAGGAAGCAATGATACCATCCACTAGTAAATGCCCTGTGTGTGTGCTCAGTTGCTCAGTCATGTCCAACTCTTTGCGACCCCACAAACCGTAGCCCACCAGGCTCCTCAGTCCATGGAATTTTCCAGGCAAGCATACTGGAGTGGGGTGCCATTTCCTGTTTCAGGGGATCTTCCTGATCCAGCGATCAAACCTGAGTCTCTTGCATTGGCAGGTGGATTCTTTGCCACTGTGCCACCTGGGAAGCCCCAAATGCATCACAGGTGCTTATAAGGTTTGTGTATGCTCAGTGGCTAGTCGTGTCTGACTCTTTGTGACTCCATGGACTGTAGCCCGCCAGGCTCCTCTGTCCATGGAATTTTCCAGGCAAGAATTCTGGAGCAGGTTTCCATTTCCTAGTGGTTATAAGAGTTACTTAATAAATATGGAATTATGCCTACCTGAATGGAATTCCACTCGCATTTAAGTGGGCTTTCACATTGCTTACATCAGATGCGTTCACAAAAAAATGGACTTCGTATCCCTTCACAATATATTCAGCTGTTACTGGCTGCCAGAGAACAATCTGCAAATTCAAGAAGGAAAACTGATAAAACAAAGACAGTTTTTCACATGGTTTTTCTCATCTGTAGCTAACGCCATAAGAGTATCTATCTATAAAGGAAATGAAAAAATAATTTCTGGTCACTGGTCCACTCACAGTCACCAATCCCATTCACACATGTGGTAGTGTGAACATTTACTCTGCACGGGGCTTGTTTTATTCTGTAACCCCAGTGGCTAATGAGGGCCTGACATTTACTAGGTACTCAATAAATGTTTGCTGAGGCAATGAACTGATGCATGAACGCGTGAATATTTACAATCCAACTGTAGGACTGGAGGTGTATGTCAGATGTTTAAAGAGAAATGAAGGTTGGTCTGGAAAGAGAGTTGATTAATGGTGCTTTTCTTTAATAAAAATCCCATACCCTTGATTCTAACATCACATTGGTGTTTCTTTCCTTTAATCTAATTGTGGCCTTTGGGCAAAACCCTCCCATAATATTTACAGGTTTTTGTTTTTTTTTTCTGGCTTTACTGTGCTTTTTCAAAGCACTTTCACACCCATTGCCTCTGATCTTTTTACTAATTCTTTGCCATAATCTAGGCAGGAGTTATTATTTTGATTGTTCAGATGAAGAAATTAAGGCTCGAAGCTAAGCCATCTAAAAATCACAGGCCAAGCAGTGGCCAAACAAGACCTAAATGCTGAGCCTCTGATGCTTCCTCTGTCTGCGCTGCAGTCGCAGTGGGAACACAGCGGTCGCTCTTCTCCTGGGGACGCTTAGTTCCCTGACCCTGTGCGCTGCTGTCTCTGTTGATCCCCTACGGGCTGCGGTTGCGCGGATCCAGGGCTGCGGCCAGTCAGCGAGGGCGTACTGCAGGCATATCGTCGCAGGCCCATTCCTGCCAGATTAGGGTTTCCTCCTGCAGCTGACTTTGTCTTAAGGACTTAGATGGTCCAGTCAAACTTTCATCAGGATTGTCCTGCAGTCTAGAGGTTGTCCAGGCATATGACCCTCCTTTTGGCACAGTGGCGGCTGCTCAATGGTCTGCGGGTGCGCCCCGCCACCTCCAGCTCCTTCTTCATCCTTCACAAGCAGACCCCATAACAAGTCTCTTATATCTCTAATCTTCTCAGAAAACCTTAGTCCAATAACCATGGAGCCAGCAATATTTTATCATGATATTTTGTAACTCTTAACAGCTTTCTGCATTCAGGGGAGTTCAGTCCCAGACATGAAAATGTTAGCCAGTTTTCTTCTGTGTTTTTTTCTTGGGCTCCAAAATCACTGCAGATGGTGACTGCAGCCATGAAATTAAAAGACGCTTACTCCTTGGAAGAAAAGTTAGGACCAACCTAGACAGCATATTCAAAAGCAGAGACATTACTTTGCCAACTAAGGTCCGTCTAGTCAAGGCTATGGTTTTTCCTGTGGTCATGTATGGATGTGAGAGTTGGACTGTGAAGAAGGCTGAGCGCCGAAGAATTGATGCTTTTGAACTGTTGTGTTGGAGAAGACTCCTGAGAGTCCCTTGGACTGCAAGGAGATCCAACCAGTCCATTCTGAAGGAGATCAACCCTGGGATTTCTTTGGAAGGACTGATGCTAAAGCTGAAGCTCCAGTACTTTGGCCACCTCATGGGAAGAGTTGACTCATTGGAAAAGACTCTGATGCTGGGAGGGATTGGGGGCAGGAGGAGAAGGGGACGACAGAGGATGAGATGCCTGGATGGTATCATGGACTCGATGGACTGAGTCTGAGTGAACTCCAGGAGTTGGTGATGGACAGGGAGGCCTGGTGTACTGCAGTTCATGGGGTCGCAAAGAGTCAGACACGACTGAGCGAATGAACTGAACTGAACTGGAGCATTCTTTGGCATTGCCTTTCTTTGGGATTGGAATGAAAACTGACCTTTTCCAGTCCTGTGGCCACTGCTGAGTTTTCCATATTTGCTGGCATAATTAGTGCAGTGCCTTCACAGCATCATCTTTTAGGATTTGAAATAGCTCAACTGGAATTCCATCACCCCCAATAGTTTTGTTCGTAGTGATGCTTCCTAAGGCCCACTTGACTTCACATTCCAGGATATCTGGCTCTAGGTGAGTGATCACACCATCGTGATTATCTGGGTCGTGAAGATCTTTTTTGTACAGTTCTTCTGTGTAGTCTTGCCACCTCTTCTTAATATCTTTTGCTTCTGTTAGGTCCATACCATTTCTGTCCTTTATTGAGCCCATCTTTGCATGAAATGTTCCCTTGGTATCTCTAATTTTCTTGAAGAGATCTCTAGTCTGGCCCATTCTATCGTTTTCCTCTGTTTCTTTGCACTGATCACTGACCAAGGCTTTCCTGCCTCTCCTTGCTATTCTTTGGAACTCTGCATTCAAATGGGAATATCTTTTCTTTTCTCCTTTGCTTTTCACTTCTCTTCTTTTCACAGCTATTTCTAAGGCCTCCTCAGACAGCCATTTTGTGTTTTTTGCATTTCTTTTTCTTGGGGATTGTCTTAATACCTGTCTCCTGTACAATGTCATGAACCTCCATCCATAGTTCATCAGGCACTCTGTCTATCAGATCTAGTCCCTTAAATCTATTTCTCACTTCCACTGTATAGTCATAAGGGATTTGATTTAGGTCATACCTGAATGGTCTAGCGGTTTTCCCTGCTTTCTTCAATTTAAGTCTGAATTTGGTAATAAGGAGTTCATGATCTGAGCCACAGTCAGCTCCTGGTCTTATTTTTGTTGACTGTATAGAGCTTCTCCATTTTGGCTGCAAATAATATAATCAATCTGATTTTAGTGTTGATCATGTGGTGATGTCCATGGGTAGAGTCTTCTCTTGTGTTGTTGGAAGAGGGTGTTTGCTACAACATCTATTGGACTTCTGATATTGTAGCATCTTTGTGAGTTCACTTCAATCACAAGTCACTATTATTTTAACTGGCTGAAAAGTTCATAGCACAAATGAAGAAAGTGTTATTCGGGGAATCAAGTGATTAGGGGAAAGAAGAAAATTACAAGGAGAGGGATATAAACCAACTATATACAAGTCAGACAACACATAGGCAAGAATGTGACACACCATTCTTTCATAAAACTTAATACAAAGATATGAAACATGAAGATAAATGATGGAGAAATTACCTTGTATGTTGCAGTAACATTCTGCAGAGCTTGAACTTGCCTGGAGGTTCTAGGAAGAGCAGATAAAACCTGGCCCCTGGGAGAAAAACACACGCAGGATTTTGAAGTTAAGTAAAAAGTGAAAATAAGATAAATTACATAGGGAAGGGCTTCTATGTAATTATGAAAAGGAAACAAAATATTGAAATAAAAGAGGATCTCACCATAGATTTTTAAATAACCTAGGTTTTGCTTCACTCTAGATGGAGAAATAGGAGCCAAGTTTACCCTTCCTTCTACCTGAAAACTAATATGTATGTGTGCATACATATACACACACATGTAAAACAATGCACTTAAGAAACTGAACGTATGCAATATGATGAAACACAATATCCTGTATGGGGTCCTGGAACAGAACAGCAGAAAAACTGGTGAAATCTAAATAAAGCCTGCAGTTTAGTTAATAGTAGAGTACCCATGTTGGTTTCCAAGTTTTGACAAATAATACCATGATGATATAAAATGCTAACATTAGGTGAAACTTGGTGCAGTGTATACAAAAACTCTCTAATATCTTTGCAACTTTTCTGTAAATCTAAAAATATTTCAGATAAAATTTTAATTAAAAATTAAAACAAAAATATATACAAGGAACTCTAGAAGCTCAAAAGGTTATGATAACTTCTGCTTGTCGCTATTAGGAAAGGCTTCATGGAAGAGGCAACTGGGTAAGTTAGCAGTGGAAAGGCAGGCTGGAAGAAGACAAAAGGGCATCACTGGGGAGATGGAAAGATGTTTATTTTTGCCAGGTGGACGATTAAAGTGTTTAGGGCAAGAGAATAACGGTAGCCAAACAGAAGTGAGTTTGGAAACTTACGTTCCTTCTCCCCTAGAGAAATTTTCCAATGCACACTGAGAAATTTAGCCTTTATCTCGTAGGCAATGAGGAGTTAGGAAACTGATATCATGTGATGTGTGATTTGTAAGAATAATTTTGACAACAGGGTGGAGGATGGTTTATTTTGAAAAGCCTGATTAAAAGATTCTAAATTCTAGAAATAAATCTATGGAGACTTGATTATCAAAAGAGATAATGAGGATCTCACATAAACAATAAATTCAGAGGTTTTGTGTCAATTATTGGTACAATTCAAGCATAAACTCTTCAGCCAGTGATTAAGGGTATATGTCCAAGGACATGTGTTGCAGGATTATTCATAGTAACAGTAACTGAGAACCACATATATGAGGGCTTAGTCATGTCCAACACTTTGAGCCCCCATCAACTGTAGCCCACCAGTTCCTCTGTCCATGGAATTTTCCAGGCAAGAATACTGGAGTGGGTTGCCATTTTCTACTCCAGGGGAATCTTATCAACCCAGGGATTGAACCTGTGTCTCTTGAGTCTTCTGCTTTGGCAGGTGAATTCTTTACTACTTGTGCCACCTGGGAAGTCCAGAAACCACACGAGCGCTTATCAGTAAGTGAATTTTTAAATGTTGGTAATGTCTCCACATTCTAGAATGTTTTGTCGCCATTATTAAGAAAGAGTCAATTTAATTTTTAGTTCAGTTCAGTTCAGTTGCTCAGTCGTGTCCAGCTCTTTGCAACCCCATGAATCACAGCATGCCAGGCCTCCCTGTTCATCACCAACTCCCAGAGTTCACTCAGACTCATGTCCATCGAGTCAGTGATGCCATCCAGCCATCTCATCCTCTGTCGTCCCCTTCTCCACCTGCCCCCAATCCCTCCCAGCATCAGAGTCTTTTCCAATGAGTCAACTCTTCCCATGAGGTGGCCAAAATACTGGAGCTTTAGCTTCAGCATCATTCCTTCCAAAGACATCCCAGGGTTGATCTCCTTCAGAATGGACTGGTTGGATCTCCTTGCAGTCCAAGGGACTCTCAAGAGTCTTCTCCAACACCACAGTTCAAAAGAAGACCAGGGATGGAACCCGGGCCCCCTTACATTGGGAGGATGGAGTCCTAGCTGCTGGACCACCAGGGAAGTCCCATGCCCTAGGAATATTTTGATGCCCCTTTTCAACATCTGCCACAATAGTTCTGACATTCCTGGTTCACTTAGAGCAGGCCATTATTTTCTTTAAGCTTCCAAGAGTCATTCTGGTGGCGGTTAGCACCACCTCCCAAAGCTTTAACTAGAATGTCAAATCTAGTATCATGGGCAAGTGCACCCCTTTAGGGACAGAGATCTTTTTCCTTATTAACACACTCAGCACTTGGACATCCAGATTCTGTCATGACTTAACCCTAGGTATTAGTTTGGAGGCCAGAGGGGGGCGGTAGGAGTAGACACTGAAAGCTTATAGTCAGAGATGATGCTGCAGAGGGAAGTCCTGATAGCAACAGGGATGATGAGATTGCTTTGTTTTAAAGCCAGGTGGCAGTGCTTAACCAGCTGTAACACGTTGGACACAATTATTATAAAAAGCAGCAAGGTCAGAGTGGTACCCAGAGGGACATGACCCTCAGAAAACTGGAGTTAGTTAAGAGAACACAGAGTTCTTAGGGGCAAGAAAGAGGGCAGCCAACAAAGGTATTGCTCAATCTTTACAGTCGAAAGAAGTCAGGGATGGGTGACAGTGGCTAAGGACAGTTGTCCTAGTCAAAACGCTCAATCCGCTGTCCAGGTCCCAGGCCTGGGCCACTTCTTAGGCCAGGATCTCTTGCCTGAGGAAGGAGTCAGGGCCCCACAAAGAAAGACCTGCTGCGGTAGAGAGAAGGTGCTTCCTCAGTCCTTTTCAAAAGAAAGCTATGGCTATTTACTCAGGTCACTCTGCCCACTGGGGAAAGGAATACTCAAGCATGCGGAGGTGGGTTTTTTCTCTTCTTTTCTTTTCTTATTGGAGTCTATTTGCTTTACAATACTGTGTTCGTTTCTCCTGTACAGCAAAGTGGATCAGCTATTATGTACACATATACCCCCTCTTTTTTTTGGATTTCCTTTCCATGTAGGTCACCAGAGACCACCAAGTACAGTTCCCTGTGTTACAGAGTAGGTTCTCATTAGACCAACCATCCTGACATCTTTATGGGTGATGTCTTTAAGAATCTGCCATGAAGGCACAGCTGAGGCCCTTGTTAAGACTGCATCACAGTTCAATTCCTCCTCAGCTCATATCTCCTTCCTTTATCCCTCCACACATGTTGCTCCTGAGATCCCATTCTAGTAAATTCCCTACATGATAATCTCTATCTCAGAGTCTGCTTCCTGGGGAAACTCACCCACAGCAGTACAAATGCCTACTGTGTGAGATAAAACATGAAAAATTGCTATACAAACAGTATCAATACTCTAAGAATGTAACATCAGAAGTTACTGTTGTCTGGGGTAGTCAGAGGATGGAGACATTCTGAGCTGGACTTTTGAAATAGGTAGGATTTGACTGGTGAATGGCAGTGAATGGCCTAACACTAAGACAGATGGAATTTTAGCAAGTGATTTGGAGATGAAACGGTGTTAAGTGCTGATGAGTAAGTGGAAAACAAAATCAGAGCTCAAGGAATGGCATGTGACCCAGGTGGGCAGGAATATGGGGCTTACGTTGGGATATACCAGGAAATATAACCAGGATACATGGGCAGCCTAGGACCTGATCACTGAAGGTCTTAAATCCTGGGTACCATTTTGGAAGTTTGAACAAAAAAGTGACCAAATCAAAGATTTCTTTTGAAGTGAAGTATAAAGAAGTGGGCTTCCCTTGTGGCTCAGCTGGTAAAAAAAAAAATCCGCCTGCAATGCTGGAGGCCTTGGTTCGATTCCTGGTTGGGAAGATCCCCTGGAGAAGGGAACAGCTACCCACTCCAGTATTCTAGCCTGGAGAATTTCATGGACTGTATAGTCCATGGGGTCGCAAAGAGTTGGACATGACTGAGCAACTTTCACTTTCATAAAAAAGTGGGGATATGTCCTGAGGAAAAAGAACAAAGCTGGAGGCAGAATCCTCTCAGACTTCAGACAATACTATCTGAAAAGATTAAAGACACCCTACCAACTAGGAGAAAATACATGCAAGCAATGCAGCAGACAAGGGGTTAATTTATAAACCATACAAACAGCTCATACAGCTTGATATCAGAAAAACAAACAACCTAATCAAAAAGTGGGCAGAAGACCCGAACAGACATTTCTCCAAAGGAGACATACAGATGGCCAACAGGCACAGGAAAAGATACTCATGTGAAATAAAATCGATTTTTATGGCAAGACAGGAAAAATTTTCTCTGTTCTTTGGCCTCCTCTCTCCCCATATCTTTCATCAGGAGACATACCTGTCTAAAGAGCAACATACTCCTAACATCAGTAAGACAACTCCTTAAAAGATAACACTCCTTCTTGATCTTGTAAGGGTCACAATGATGCTTAGATCTGGATTTTGTAAACTGTCAGTAGTATGTCATTTAATAGTCAACCCTCTATCTCAAAAGAAACATATTTAATATAACCGTGACTTGGTGACTGCAGCCATGAAATTAAAAGACGCTTACTCCTTGGAAGAAAAGTTAGGACCAACCTAGATAGCATATTCAAAAGCAGAGACATTACTTTGCCGACTAAGGTCCCTCTAGTCAAGGCTATGGTTTTGCCAGTGGTCATGTATGGATGTGAGAGTTGGACTGTGAAGAAGGCTAAGCACCGAAGAATTGATGCTTTTGAATTGTGGTGTTGGAGAAGACTCTTGAGAGTCCCTTGGACTGCAAGGAGATCCAACCAGCCCATTCTAAAGGAGATCAACCTGGGATTTCTTTGGAAGGAATGATGCTTAAGCTGAAGCTCCAGTACTTTGGCCACCTCATGCGAAGAGTTGACTCATTGGAAAAGACTCTGGTGCTGGGAGGGATTGTGGGCAGGAGGAGAAGGGGACAACAGAGGTTGAGATGGCTGGATGGCATCACTGACTCGATGGATGTGAGTCTGGGTAAACTCTGGGAGTTGGTGATGGACAGGGAGGCCTGGCATGCTGCGATTCATGGGGTTGCAAAGAGTCGGACACGACTGAGCGACTGAACTGAACTGAACTGACTTCTAAGAGGTGAACCGTCCTCCAAGCTCTCTGAGATGCTCTTCCTAGGTTATAATACTCAACTTGGCTCAAATAAATGTTTCTTTCTTCGATCAGAGAGATTAATTTTTCTTCAACACTCAGCATTGCTCACTATTTAAAAAATGCAAATCAAAACTGCAATGAGTCATCACCTCACACCTGTCCAATTGCTCTCATGATAAAGTCTATAAATGAACGCTGGAGAAGGTATGGAGAAAAGGGGACCCTCCGGCACTCTTGGTGGGAATGTAAATTGGTACAGCCACGAAGAAAAATAGTATGGAAGTTCTTTTACGAACTAAAAATAGAATTATTATATGATTCAAGATTTCCACTCCTATGCATATAACTGGAAAAGATGAAAAGTCTAATTTGAAAAGAGATATATGTATTACAATGTTCATAGCAGCACTAAGCTAAGATATGGAAGCAACCTAAGTGTCCATCACCAGATGAATGGACAAAGAATATGTGACACACACACACACACACACACACACACACACTGGCTTCCCTCCCTGGTGGCTCAGCAGTAAAGAATCTGCCTGCCAATGCAGGAGACACAGGAGATGTGGGTTCAGTCTCTGGGTTGGGAAGATCCCCTGCAGGAAGAAATGGCAACCCACTCCAGTATTCTTGCCTGGGAAATCCCATGGCCAGAGGTGCCTGGTGGGCTACAGGCCATGCAGTCTCAAAGAGTCCAACACGACTTGGCAGCTAAACAACAAACAACATGCACACACAATGGAATCTTACTCAGTTACAGAAAGAATGGAATATTGCCATTTACACCAACATGGACTGACACAGAGATGATCATACTGAGTGAAATAAGTCAGACAGGGAATGTGATATCATTTACATGTGGAATCTAAAAAATAATGCAAATGAATTTATTTGCAAAACAGAAACAGACTCACAGACGGAAAACAAACGTATGGTTACCAAAGGCGAAAGGGTGGGAGGAGGGATAAATTAGGAGTATGGAACAAACAGATACACACTACTGCATATAAAACAGATAAACAACAAGGATTTAGTGCATAGCACAGAGAACTGTATCCAACGTCTTGTCATAACCTATAAACAAGGAATCGGAAAAATACGTAATGTATAACTGAATCACTTTGCTACACATCCAAAATTAACACAATATTGTAAAATCAACTACACTTCAATTAAAAACAGGATGTGGGGATTTGTATAATTAAATCATTATACTTTTAGAATTTACTTCTAAATTTTAAAATGAAACCCCTTACTAGTTAACCTAACAATGAAATACAATGCCTTACAAAACGACGGGCTCTCCATTATTCGAATAGAGGTTGAATTGCAGTTCCACGTAAAGGAAATTTTGTGTTGACTAGAAGATAAGATGCTTGGGCAGTTTAAAATGTGTTAAGGGACAAGAAAGGACTAAAATGAGTCAACAAAAGGAAAAAGAAAAAAATGTGGAGGAGTACAATGATGGGGGTGTAAATTTACCATTAATATGTAACACCATTCCATTAATATGTAATTACCATAATACCACTAATATAAGAATACGTCCAAGTTCCAATTGTGGTGAGCTGGACTCTTTCTAGCTCCAGTTTGACCAAAGGGCAATGCAGCAGAATCAAATAACGAGATGGGGTCAGTCAGATGCTATGTAGCCCAGGCCCCAGGCACAGAAACTGGTCTTAACCAGACAGTCTAGCTGGGTTTTATCAACAGGACGCTAGGAAGGCCCACAACAAAACCGGACTGAACAGGCCAGATCCTAGATAGAGGGCAAAATAGACTAAAGGCTGTCCTGGCCTTGATTTCTGTCTGAGTTTGTTTCAGAAGTACTAGAGTTGGCAGAGGTGCTTTGCAGCTGCATTTTGAGACATACAAGGGTCAACCACTTCCAACTAGCCCTGACTTGACCACAAGAACATGCCCACGCAGATAAAACCTGGACGTGTCCTGGAGTTAATTTTGTTTCATCTCCATGCTTAAATCTCCGCTGGAAGGGGGTCTTTGTACTCTGCTGGCACAATTTTTGCTGGGTTCAAAGGAGTATTAGATTGCACATGGGCTGGCCCTGGAATTCTCCACCCAGGGAATTCTCAGCCCACTCCCTTCAGCCCTAATGACTCGGCTGCCTCTTAACCCTTAAATTCCCTTACTCCCCTCCTTCAGAGAGAAAGTATCTTTGGAGTTTGAGTTCTCCTTCTCCATCCTCTGACCATTGAATAAAGGCCTGTCTTGCTTGCATCAAACTCGGGTTCATCATTGGCAACAGGAACCAGAGCAGGGAGAGCTTCCTGACCCCGCTTCCTGTTCAGCCAGGCTCCAAGACGAGGGCGTTTTGTCTCATTTAGTAACAAGATCACCTAATGTTGAGCCTTCCATTTTTGAAAATCCATTTCCTGGCTCTGTGCCCTCTTACTTAGAGACCAGGAAAAGTGGTCATAGTGGAGAGAGGAGGAGGATTTGTGAAAATAGTTCTGTCAACTACAAATTGGCACTTGCCAAGGGTGCTTGCCATCTACTTCTATAAGCATGAAATCAGGTGCTGCTGACCTTCAAGCCCCCTAAAGGGAGTTCAGGGTGGAGAGCAGAAATGAGGTAAACTAGGAAAATGGTCAGGACAGGTCTTCAGATAGTTAGATGTTCTCCAGCCCAGATTTAAGAGCCCAGTTCTAGTATCTCCTCATATCTAAAAAAGCATCAAAACCTTTCATGGCGACAGCTGCTCCTCATGACTAGCAACGGCTTCACAAAACCAGCAGAAATCTTCTGGAAAAATATGTGCCTGAATGAATGTATTTCCACTTCACCAAAAATCACAGATACACTGAACTCCACCCCCAACCCCCACCCCTTCTTTGGAGCAGTTTCTCAGAGCTCTCTGAGGTACTGTCTCCTGGGCTGCAGTCTTCATTGTGCCCCCCAAAAAACTTAACTTGAGACTCTCACACTGTGCATTTATTTTTAAGTTGACATTCTTTGCAACAAGTTGCTGTGATTCTCTCTCAATTCCCACTCTCCCAAAGGGATGAAGTTTAGGGGTGTTACTTCCTTCAACTCAGCATGGTAGGGAGGATGATGGGCCAGCCCTCAAGTTTATAGACAGAAGGACTGATGCCTGAGAAAGCTAAACCTGAGAAAAGCTAAACCTGCAAAGACTGGCCTCCAGTTGTCTGTGCGTGCGTGCTCAGTTGCTTCAATCATGTCCTACTCTTTCTGACGCAATGGACCATAGCCCTCCAGACTGCTCTGTCCGTGAGATTCTCCAGGTAAGACTATTGGAGTGGGTTACCATGCTCTCCTCCAGGGGATCTTCCGGACCCAGGGATCGAACCCACATCTCCTGCAATGCAGGTGGATTCTTTACTGCTGAGCCAAAAGGGTCTGCTGCTGCTAAGTCGCTTCAGTCGTGTCCGAGTCTGTGCAACCCCATAGACGGCAGCCCACCAGGCTTCCCCGTCCCTGGGATTCTCCAGGCAAGAACACTGGAGTGGGTTGCCATTTCCTTCTCCAATGCGTGAAAATAAAAAGTGAAAGTGAAGTCGCTCAGTCGTGTCTGACTCTTAGCGATCCCATGGACTGAAGCCTACCAGGCTCTGCTGGCCATGGGATCTTCCAGGCAAGAGTACTGGAGTAGGGTGCCATTGCCTTCTCTCTAGGTTGGTAAATAAAATCCAAAGAAAAACCACTTCATGGGATGCAGTTATTGCTCAGATGCCATCCAATAGTGCCACCTAAAGGAGTGGTGAGATCTTACAGCAGCAAGAATCTGGAGGTAAAAGCGAGATTCTTAGAATTGAAGATGGAGTCACAACTGACTAGAAATAGGTAACTTTATCCCGTAGAGGGTGATACAATTAACATCACCATGAGAAGTAGTTAGAGCTTAAAATTAATCAAGGGTTCATTACATAATTTGGGATTATTGTTCTCATTCACATTTTGCTATGTTAGGTTTTTGTTCCAACCTTGTGTCCCTGGTGGCTCAGATGGTAAAGAATCTACCTGCAGCGCAGCAGACGAGGGTTCGATCCCCGGGTCAGGAAGATCCCCCGGAGAAGGAAATGGGAACCCACTCCAGTATTCTTGCCTGGAAAATCCCATGGGCAGAGGAGCCTGGCGCACTTCAGTCCATGGGGTGGCAAAAAGCCAGACACAACTGAGCCAATAACACACACAGTGTATATTATAAGTGAAAAAATTTCAAAAATGACACATCGTGAAATTTGAAGTGAAGAAGAATTTTTTGGTGAATTTTATGCATATCCTTTCTCTGAGTGTCCAAGCAACATGCATACTAATGAAGATGATAATTCTTCAGAATATAGCTCTGATTCAGACAATGTGAATATTAGACCACAAAAAGACAAAACCCTTAGCGAATGATTCTGATAAAGAGAGTGAAAATGAAGCTCACAGTGCTGAAGAATGCTCCTTTACTTCTATGAAAGAGTGGATTGAAGACAATATTTCACAAAAATTAGACTCCACAGTTGTGTCAGGCATGACTGTTGAATGTAATAACCCGCAAAGTGTTAGTAAGCTAACAGAATTAATTTTTGGCTGGCCAAAAGAAAAATCACCATAGGTGTGCATTTCTGCAAAAATCTCCCAGTCAATAATTAAGAGTGGGCTAAAAAGCCATAGAATTTTCTAACTTTCCATGGAAGGGCAGGGAAAGGTTATTCTGCCATGTAGAATATATTGGGGCAATGGGGGATGAAAAATAAAGACATGTTTTGATGACATCTCTGAAGGGATAGAGTTACAGGATTTAACCAATAATCATTTGGTGGTGGGGGAAGGCTTGCATCAAAAATAGAGTGAAAAATACAAGCACAGTGAAACAGCAGGTCACTTTAAACCAAGGTTCAAAGACAACTCAAATTGCTCATGACAAGTAGCAGTCCTGAGGTTGAAACTCAACTTTCCAGCTCCTGAGTTTTAATACCTAGGCAACATTTCCTGCTTTTTCATACTGTTTATGGAACAACAGACTGGTTCCAAATTGGGAAAGAAGTACCTCAAGGCTGAATATTGTCATATGCGAAATGCTGGGCTAGATGAAGCACAAGCTGGAATCAAGATCGCTGGGAGAAATATCAATAACCTCAGATACGCAGATGACACCACCCTTAAGGCAGAAAGTGAAGAAGAACTAAAGAGCCTCTTGATGAAAATGAGAGAGGAGAGTGAAAAAGTTGGCTTAAAGCTCAACATTCAGAAAACTAAGATCATGGCATCCGGTCCCATCACTTCATGGCAAATAGATGGGGAAACAAGAAACGGTAACAGATTTTATTTTGGGGGGCTCCAAAATCACTGCAGAGTGTGACTGCAGCCATGAAATTAAAAGACTCTTGTTCCCTGGAAGAAAAGCTATGACCAACCTAGATAGCATATTACAAAGCTGAGACAGCATATTACAAAGCTTCGTTACTTTGCCAACGAAGGTCCATCTAGTCAAAGCTATGGTTTTTCCAGTGGTCATGTATGGATGTGAGAGTTGGACTACAAGGAAAGCTGAATGCCGAAGAATTGATGCTTTTGAACCGTGATGTTGGAGAAGACTCTTGAGAGTCCCTTGGACTTCAAGGAGATCCAACCAGTCCATCCGAAAGGAAATCAGTCCTGAATATTCATTGGAAGGGCTGATGCTGAAGCTGAAACTCCAATATTTTGGCTCCCTGATGCAAAGAACTGACTCCTTGGAAAAGACCCTGATGCTGGGAAAGATTGAAGGCAGGAGGAAAAGGGGATGACAGAGGATGAGATGGTTGGATGGCATCACTGACTCGATGGACATGAGTCTGAGCAAGCTCTGGGAGTTGGTGATGGACAGGGAAGGCTGGTGTGCTGCAGTCCATGGGGTTGCAAAGAGTCGGACACGATGGAGTGACTGAATTGAACTGAACTGAACTGCTGAGTCCCCTCTAAGAATATGTTATGCTCCTCAAGGTCTGTCCTGTGTATGGTTTACAGGGATGGTTCACACTTGCCATAGCTCTGAAAGATTGTTTTGTAATTTAAAAAGCTGGTGAGATGCCTCTGAACAACAGAACATAGCCCAAGGCTGCAATTTTGTTTTCTGCATTACAGCATTTTAAAGCTACTAGTGCCCTGTTCTCTAAGATGAAAATAATATATCAGTGGGAGCTAAGTGAAAGAGAACAAGCTGGTCTCCAGGTGGCAGATAGTATATGAAGTCAACAGAAGGAACACTTCCTCTGGTCTATTAATAATTCAAAAGCCCTCTATCCTCAACCCTTCTTTACTCTCCAATTCGTTTTCCTTCTTTTCTTCCTACTTCTTTTCATTTCCTCTTTCCAAATAAATAGCCTCAGCTGACTGCCTGCACTTAGGTAATCAGAACACAATGCAATTAACGACTGTTTACAAGATTCTTGCTAGTATTTTATTTTTACCCTTTATAGTGTTTGGCCTTTAAAAGCAAGTGAATATGGAGACTTTTTTTTTTGGCTGCCTTTCTCTTTGGCATATGGTATTTATGCCTTTAAAACTTTTTTTGTTTCCGTTCCAGAGCATTTCACTGATGAGATTTATCAAAATGCACCTACAAATCAGCCACTGAGAGATTGCCTGAACACTAAGCATTATTAGGAAAATGATCATGCCAAGAAAACGATAACAAAGAGCGGGTTTAGGAAAAAGCCAGACCCCTCGCTCTTTTTAGGAGGGGTTATATATTTCACCCCCAGAAATAATTCATCCAAGTCTGTCACCCTGAATAAAATTAGATTTTTCTTTTAGCCTCAGTAATAGACAATTCCTGGAAGACTGATGCTCAGAAACATTTGGTTAAAAAATTATTTTTACTCAGAAGCTAGATTTGTGATTTTATTTCTAGTGGAGGAAAGGGACCCAAGAATCAGATATGCATCTGCGTACAAAACTGCAGTTCCTCCCTTCCCCAATACTTGGGCCCCTGCATGGTAGGCACTGAATACAAAATATTCAGTGTTGTCAATATCATTTAATTTGATTAAGATAATAGTCATAGTCTCTTCCCTCTTTTTAAGCATAAGTATCAATCACAGTCTTGAGAGTCCCTTGGACAGCAAGAAGATAAATCCAGTCAATCCTAAAGGAAATCAATCCTGAATATTCACTGGAAGGACTGATGCTGAAGCTCCAATACTTTGGCCACCTGGTGTGCAGAGTCGACTCATTGGAAAAGACCCTGATGCTAGGAAAGATCGAAGGCAGGAGAAGGGGACGACAGAGGATGAGATGGATGGATGGCATCCCTGACTCAATGGACATGAGTTTAAGCAAACTCTGGGAGATGGTGAAGGACAGGGAAGCGTGGCTTGCTGCAGTCCATGGGGTTACAGAGTTGGATACAACTTAGGGACTGACCAACAATCAATCAGACGTTAAAGTATACGGTTGGCCATAATCTTTGTTTGGATTTTTTCATAACATCTATGGGAAAACCTGAACAAATTTTCTGGCCAAACCAAAGCAAGCAAGAAAGAAAGAACAGCCATGTATGAGGGAATTTTCCTCATTCATTTACTACTTTCTTTCAGTGTATTTCTTTAATATTTAGTCCTACTGAACTATTATAAACCTACTCATTTTGTAAAAACATGGTCAAGCCTTGGTATATCTTGCTAGTGGCTGTCTTACCAAGGAGTTTAGTTCGCTATAGGATGCAGATGGTGGTCTGTAGGTGAGCCCACCAAACTCTGCCACAGCCAGCGGTGACGATGCTTGTGCTAGGCTGGGCTGGGCTGGGCTAAAAGTGTGAAGTGAAGTGAAAGTGTTAGTCGCTCAGTGACGTCCATTCTTTCCCCATGGACTATAGTCCACCAGGCTCCTCTGTCCACGTGATTCTCCAGGCAGGAATACTGGAGTGGGTTGCCATTCCCTTCTCCAGAGGATCTTCCTGACCCAGGGACTGAACCCAGGTCTCCTGCATTTCAGGCAGATTCTTTACTGTCTGAGCCACCTGAGAAGCCCTAAGGTCACCATCATACCTGCCGCCAGAGACCCCCAGCCCTAGCCCCTCTCCCAGGCTACCTTCCAGACCAACTGTCTGTGCCGTCTCACTGTGACTAAATCTGACCTCCCTTCAAACTGGCTCTCTTCCTAATTTTTATAATTTTTAGAGGCAGTGCTATGCAGTAAAAAGAGTTGAAATAATGAAAAAGTGGGACTGAATCCAAGCTCTACATTTATTGTTTGATATGGGGCCAATGTTATCCTCCCAGGAGGTTTATTTTCCTCCTCTGTAAAATGTCAGGGAAAACGATCCCTGGAGTGGAGGATTGTGGGGGTTTAACAGGATAACATTCCTAAGGGCCTATCTTGGTGCCTGGGACAACACAGAAGCTAAATCCTCATGCACTTCCTCCCTTTTCCCTCTCTGGGAGTGATACTGCCATTGCCTACCGCATCCAGGTTGGATGTGTTGATAGCAGTTCTATCCCTCTCCTTTACCCAAGTAATATCCAATTACTTGAATAAACTATATCCTTTATCCAAGAAATTCAATATTCAAACTAGCAAGAACCTTAGAAATCATAGCCATCTCATTTCTTGACACTACATAGAGACATAGGGAACCAATGACCCTAGCAATTCGACTTCTGTGTCAATTTCTTAACAATCCTTTGGTGGTGGTATTTGTTACTTGACACTTGGTGATCAGAAAAATAAACCCCATCAAAAAAACAGGGCAGAAGACCTAAACAGACATTTCTCCAAAGAAGACATACAAATAGCCAATAAACACATGAAAAGATGCTCAACATTGCTCATTAATAGAGAAATGCAAATCAAAACTATAATGAAGTATCACCTCACACTAATCAGAATGGCCATCATCAAAAAAATCTACAAACAATAAATGCTGGAGAGGATGTGAATAAAAGGGGACCCTCTTGCATTGTTGGTAGGAATGTAAACTGATATAGCCATTATGGAAAACAGTATGGTGATTTCTTAAAAAACTAGGAATAGATCTACTATACGTCCATGCTTCATTGGTTCAGTTGTGCCCTGCATATACCCTGAGAAAACCACAATTCTAAAAGACACATATACGCCAATGTTTATTGCAGCAATAGTTACAGTAGCCAAGACATAGAAGCAACCTAGATGTCCATCGACAGATGAATGGATAGAGTCGTGGCACAATTAAACAATGGAATATTACTCAGTCATAAACGGGGACAGGTTTGAGTCAGTTGTAGTGAGGCAGATGAACCTAGAACCTCTTATACAGAGTGAAGTAAATCAGAAAGAAAGAAACAAGTATTGTATATTAACACATGCACATGGAATCTAGAAAATGGTACTGATGAACCTAGCAAAGAACAGGCTTAACGGACACAGCAGGGGAAGGCGAGGGTCAGAAGAACTGAGAAAGTATCGTTAACATATATACACTATTATGTGAGTAAGAATTCCTTGACAAGCTCATCAAATGAATTTACCATTCAATTATTTGTGTTTTACTACTAAAAATAAACTTTGTATATGATCAAAAAAACAAAGCAAAACAAAACATATATACACTATTATGTGTAAAATAGATAGTGGGAAGTTGCTAAATAACACAGGGAGCCCAGCCTGGCATTCTGTGATGACCTAGAGGGGTGTGTTGCATGGAGTGGGGGAGGCTGAGGAGGGCAGGAAGATAAATATACATATACACATACACACACATATATATATACATACACACACATATACACATATTTAATTATGATTGATTCCTGTTGGCTAGCAGGAACAACACAAAATTGTAAAGCAATTGTCTACCAATTAAAAAAATAAATGAAAAATTTAAAAAGATAATTCCAAAGAAAATAATATCAATTTTGAAAAGCTTAAAAACTGACTAGTTAATAACAATAGTGTGTATAGCCTCAGAAGTACTTACATCATGTTTATATATGCTAGAGTTCTTTCGAGTGGTTTATAGTAGAAAGTCCTAAGGGAATCACTCTGCCAAGCAAAATAAGAACTAGATATGTTCTCACGTGTGTTCTTATACCACACCTGTTCTTCCTTTCCTGTTCCACGCTGAACACCCATGCACAACCCAGACCTCCAGTGTGATAACTTTACCCTCTTCCCCATCTCATGTTCCATGTATGAAAATAAATAAATCATCTGCAGTCAACACATCATATATGTGAAGACAAGAAAAATATAAATTATGTGAAGTGTTAAGGTATAAATAATTAAATACTTTAAAAAATCAGAAGATTTGATTTCTTTAATTTTCATAGCTGCTGAATATATGTATCATTCAGAGTTTTCTCAGGAATCAAACTAGAGCCAGAAAAGAAAAAAAGACCCTAGATCTAGTGAGAGCCTTATTGTGCTGAAATCTACAATTTGGAAGAGCAACATAGGGAAAGTTTCAGAAGAGGTGACCTTCAGACTTGAATGTTTTGCTCCCTAGCCCAGTGAGCTGACTAGATTCCAGGAGGGTCAAGCAAATGGGGGAAGAAACCCACCACCACCTAGCAGTCCAGCGGATTACCTCTGAAAGGCGAAGGCATGCTCCCCACAGAACAGGACGGCGGCGACAAGGACTCCCAAGCTATAAAGCTTCATCCCCACAGCAATTCGCTATAAAACCAAACTCTCCGAAGAGAAGGGTCCAAATAGCTGGTTACACAAGAGCCTTCTTTACACACTGGTTAAACTGTAATGGCCTGCTCCCTCTCGTTTCTGTGATCAATTGACTTCACTTCCATTTCCACCCTGAAAGAGAAAGTACGCTGAGTTGTTATTCTCAGTGTAAGCTACCTAGAAAGTATTTAACTCTTCAAGGGAGATGAGCCAAGAATACAAAGACAGTAATACGGCAGAAACGTGTCTGGTTTGTTGAAGAACCATAGCCTTAGAGTATTGATCCCTGGATCACAGCCCATGCTGAGGGAGGCCCCCTGTGGAGTACTAATGAGCTCCTCCCTTGCCTTTGTCTTTTTCAATATGTTCCACCTAGGCAAAAATATCGAAGGTGAGTTTTTCAAATTTATGACTGAGAAGAAGCACCTGTATGGAAGGTTATAGTATCTCCCTTTGGAGATCCACGTCCTTTCATGTTTTTAAAGTGTGTGAGCGTGAAAGTCGCTCAGTCGTGTCTGACTCTTTGCGACCCCCTGGACTATACAGTCTGTGGAATTCTCCAGGCCAGAATACTGGAGTGGATCCTTCTCCAGGGGATCTTCCCAACTCAGGGATCGAACCCAACTCTCCCGCATTGCAGGCAGATTCTTTACCAGCTGAGCCGCCAAGGAAGCCCCCAAACCATCATCTTTGTCTTGGTATGCTGAGTTCTGGGTTCATTTTTAGCATTATCTTCAAATACAATAATCCATTCTCTGTGTCTTGTTTAGATTCATACTCAATTGCGGTGGGTTTTGTTTAAGTCAATAGCTATGTAAATATTCTCCAAGTTTTGCAGCTGGCTCTTTTTCACATTCATCCATGTTGTATTCTTGCCTGGAGAATCCCATGGACACAGGAGCCTGGTGGGCTACAGTCCACGGGGTTGCAAAGAGTCGGACACAACTGAGCGACTTCACACACACACTCATGTTGTTTTTACATCTGTGTTTTTTTTTCTTTTTTTTTAATTTTTATTTTTGCTTTATTTTACTTTACAATACTGTATTGGTTTTGCCATACACTGACATGAATCCGCCACGGGTGTACATGAGTTCCCAAACATGAACCCTCCTCCCACCTCCCACCCCATATCATCTCTCTGGATCATCCCCGTGCACCAGCCCCAAGCATCCTGTATCCTGCATCGAACATAGATTGGCGATTCATTTCTTACATGATAGTATACATGTTTCAATGCCATTCTCCCACATCATCCCACCCTCTCCCAAAGTATCACTTAAAATATTTTATTGTTCAATAACCAGGTCATGGAAGCAACCTAAATGTCCGTCAACAGAGGAATGAATAAAGAAGCTGTCGTGTACATACACACCACAGAGTATTACACAGCCATAAAAAGGAATGAGACTGCGCCATTTGCAGAGATGTGGGTGAACCTAGAGTCATACAGGGTGAAGTCAGACAGAAAGAGGAAGACAAATATCATACATTAAAACATATATGTGGAATCTAGAAAAATGGTATAGATTAACTTACTTGTAAAGTGACACAGACGTACAGTACAAACGGATGGATACCAAGGGGGAAGGAGGGACAGGGTGGATGGATTGGGACTGGCATATACTCACTATTGATACTGTGTATGAAACATAAATTTAAAAAGTAATGAGATAACTGATGAGGACTGTGTAGCGCAGGGAACTCTACTCGGTGCTCCGTGGTGACCAAAATGGGAGGGAAATCCAAGGAAGAGGGGCGATATGTACATGTGTGGCTGGCTCACTTTGCTGTACAGCAGACACTGACGCAACATTGTAAAGCAACTATATCCTAATGAAAAATATTTCATTGTTTGATTTTTTATGAATACTGTTTCTTCAGAGCTCTTGCTGAGAATCCTCAGAATACTTATTTTAAAGTCCTTGCCAGGCTGCTCTAGAAGTTTAATTGATTTGGGGTGATTTTATGCTCTGGGCTTTGGTTTTATTGGCTGCCTCCCTTAGCATTTGATTTCTTCTGTGTTTTGGAACCTGGGTTTCTAAACTCATTTGGAAGCCTTTTGTTTTCTTTTTTCTGTCTTTCTTTCTCTTTGCTCACTCCTCTCTGCTTTGCACAAGTCTTCAAGAGCCACTGGGCTTCCAAAGGTCTCACAGCAGTTTTCAGAGTTTCTATGCAATGGCACCCCACTCCAGTACTCTTGCCTGGAAAATCCCATGGACGGAGGAGCCTGGTAGGCTGCAGTCCATGGGGTCACTAAGAGTCGGACACGACTGAGCAAATTCACTTTGACTTTTCACTTTCATACATTGGAGAAGGAAATGGGAACCCACTCCAGTGTTCTTGCCTGGAGAATCCCAGGGATGGAGGAACCTGCTGGGCTGCCGTCTGTGGGGTCGCACAGAGTCGGACACGACTGGAGCGATTTAGCAGCAGCAGCAGCAGAACATGGTAACACTGTGACCTTCAAAGATCCAGTAATCAGTCAGGTGACATGACTTAGTCACTGGCTTATTTACTCCTGTCTAGTTATTCTTTTGTCTCCTAGAGACCAGCAGCTGTTATAAACCGTCCTAGACAGCAGTGGGCAATGTCTTTTAAAAATTGGGGTACATACAATGAAATACAGATATTAAGTATATAGTTAGAGCTTCCAAAAAACACGTACACTTGAGTAACCCACACTTCTGTCTGGTATAGAAAATTTTCATCACTTCAGAAAAATTTTGCATATTCCTTCCAATGAATTACTACCCCCCCACCACCACTGCAACAATAGCTGCTCTGATTGTATAACACAGATTAATTTTGCCTGATCTAGAACTTCACAGAATCATATGTTGTCCTAGTTTCTTTGGGCTACTAAAAAACAAAAAAATACCATGGACTGGGTGGCTTAAACAATAAACACTATTTCTCACAGTTCTGGAGAGTGGGAATCCAAGATCAAGGCACAGATTCAATGTCTGATGAGGACCTGCTTCCTGGGCCCCTTCTTGCTGTATCCTTCTGCAGTAGAAAGAAAGATGGAGAGCTCTCTGGGGTCTCTTTTATAAGGGCACTTAAAAAAAGGCAATGGCACCCCACTCCAATACTCTTGCCTGGAAAATCCATGGACAGAGAAGCTGGGGGCGGGGGGGGGGGGGCACTTCATGGGGGGGGGGGGGGGGGGGGGGGGGGGGGGGTGACAGAGTGGACGACTGGCGACTTAGCACAGCCCCCATCATCCCTCATCATGACTATCTCTCCTGCCCCCGCAAATACCATCACACTGGGCTAGGTCACAAGTAGATGAGGCCTGGGGCAGGAACAAGCTCAGTACATCATGTGGATGTCGACTGGTAAACCTTCACTCAGATTTAAAAAATTCTTTCATGTTGCTGCATGTGCGAGCAATTCGTTGCTATTTATTGCTGAGTAATACAACACTGCTTATCCATTTTCCTACTAATGAACATCTGAGATGTTTTCAGCTGGGGACTACTATGGATAGAGTTGCTATGAATATACTTGTACAGAGCCTTTTTGATGGACTAATGTTTTTGTTTCTCTTGCATAAATATCTGGGAAGGGAATTGCTAGGTCAGAGATGCTTAGTTTTATAAGAAACTCCAGTGTCTTTTTTCAAGGTGGTTGTATCATTTTACATGCCCCCTCAACCATTAGCCACCCACTGCAGTACTCTTGCCTGGAAAATCCCATGGACGGAGGAGCCTGGTAGGCTGCAGTCCACGGGGTCGCTAAGAGTCAGACACAACTGAGCGAATTCACTTTCACTTTTCACTTTCATGCATTGGAGAAGGAAATGGCAACCCACTCCAGTGTTCTTGCCTGGAGAATCCCAGGGACGGAGGAGCCTGGTGGGCTGCCGTTTATGGGGTCGCACAGAATTGGACACGACTGACGTGACTTAGCAGCAGCAGCAGCAACTCTTAAATATATTGCATGAAGAGCAAGAGAGACAGACAGAAAGAGAGAAAGTGAAACACAATAGCTTGATCAGGAGGACTCTATCCACCCTAGCTCACAAGACAATCTCTTAGCTTCTTAAAGGTGCAGTTTCCCCTTCAGAAAAATGAGGTTAATGATAAAATATCTCTGAGAACTATTGTGGAATTGAGGTATCTCATCTGAAAGTGACTGGCAAAACAGGTGTTCAGTATGTCCCATTCATCAAGAAAAAGGTAAGTCAGGAAGGCAGCTGATAGGGGCCAAAGTGTTCTCTGCCCAGAGCCTGATCTAGGTCATGGTGACCTTGGGGACAACTGTCCTCGCCTTCTGCCGCTCCCAAAGAGAGGATGAAACACAGCCCCAGAAGCCAATCTGGTCCTGGGGGACTGATTTCAATGAATCACGCCCCCTGGGGCCCAGCTAATTTGTATATTTACTCTTGAGCCAATTTGGAACACTAGATGGCAAAAACGATACAGCAAGTGTTTCTTCAAGAGCTGTAAACTTCTGTTTCTGGGGCTTCCCTAGAGGCTCAGTGGTAGAAAATCCACCTGCCAATGCAGGAGATGAAAGAGATGCAGGTTTGATCCCTGGGTCAGGAAGGTCTCTGGAGTAGGGAATGGCCACCCACTCCAGTATGCTCGCCCGGAGAATCCCACTGACAGAGGAGCCTGGAGGGCTACAGTCCATGGGGTAGTAAGGAGTTGGACATGACTGAATGACGACAATAACACCACAATCCAGCCTGGCCTGGATTTGGATATGCAGCTCAGGCGTCCTGTTAGGTAATCACTGAGAGAGTCAATTAATTTCACGGCATTTTATCATGAGTCCAGGTGTAGCTCAATTTACAAGTTTTCCTTTCAAAATCATTCAGCCATTAAAGCTGCATAATCTTGGGAGGTTTGGAAGACACATAATTGATAAATGTTTTTTTCCCTCCACACACTCTCTCTCATGTTTATTCATGCAGAGCGAAGGTTTTATAATTTACACAAAGGGCTGGTGTATCCAGCCCCCTGTGTTTCTGAAGGGGAGAAAATATGATGCCATTCAGGAGCCACTGAAGAAGGAGATTTGAGGCTTGAAGGCAGGGAACTCCATCCCAGGTTCTGATGCTTTGGCTGCAAATACTGAGTTGGGGACTTGTGGCACCAGGAGTGTTAGTAGGTACCCAAATAGGTAAATGCTTGTTGGCTGGATGGTTAAATTGTGAAGAAAGCAGGGATTGTCTTTAAAACACTTTCCTTCTCTCATTCCCTGTTTCTAACCATTGCTCCTTTTTATTGGTCTCTCTGCTTTTTAATTGCAGCCATGAAATTAAAAGACACTTACTCCTTGGAAGAAAAGTTAGGAACAACCTAGATAGCATATTCAAAAGCAGAGACATTACTTTGCCGACTAAGGTCCCTCTAGTCAAGGCTATGGTTTTTCCTGTGGTCATGTATGGATGTGAGAGTTGGACTGTGAAGAAGGCTGAGCACCGAAGAACTGATGCTTTTGAACTGTGATGTTGGAGAAGACTCTTGAGCGTCCCTTGGCCTGCAAGGAGATCCAACCAGTCCTTTCTGAAGGAGATCAGCCCTGGGATTTCTTTGGAAGGACTGATGCTAAAGCTGAAACTCCAGTACTTTGGCCACCTCATGGGAAGAGTTGACTCATTGGAAAAGACTCTGATGCTGGGAGGGATTGGGGGCAGGTGGAGAAGGGGACAACAGAGGATGAGATGGCTGGATGGCATCACTGACTCAATGGACGCGAGTCTGAGTGAACTCCAGGAGTTTGTGATGGACAGGAAGGCCTGGCGTACTGCGATTCATGGGGTCGCAAAGAGTCAGACTCAACTGAGCGACTGAACTGAACTGCTTTTTAAAGATGCTGTAGCCCATCAGTTCTCAAACTTGACTGCCAATAAAAGCCATCTGGACATCTTTTAAATATACAGCTGCCCTGCCTGCCCATCAGATCAATTATATCAGATCCTCAGAGGGCAGGGCATAAACGCCAGCAGCTTATAAATCTCCCAAGACGATTCCATTGTGCAGCCAGGGCGTCAAACAACTGGGCTGGACCAGTGCTTCTCTAGGGGTGGCCTGTGAGTCCCCTAATCTCTGAGGATATTTGGGGAAAATGCAGAGTCCAGGGCCCACCAGCCCTCTAAGCACTGAATCTCATGGTGGGATCTGAAACACTTGCTTTAAAACTCTCCAGGTGATTCTCAAGCATCCTTGAGTCTGATAATCAGCCCTAGTCCTTGCACTAGTCCATCTGTTGCTGTTGTTTGATGTGGACCATTTTTAAAGTCTTAATTAAATTTGTTACAATATTGCTCTGCTTTATGTTTTGTTTTTTTTGGTCACAAGGCAGGTGGGATCTTAGTTCCCTGACCAGGGATTGAACCTGCACCCCCTGCCTTAGAAGGTGAAGTCCTAACCACTAGACCACCAGGGAAGTCCCAGTCCATCTCGTTCTCATGAATAAGGCTCTCTAGTCTTTCAGTTCCTCAAAAGTAACCAGCTTCTTCCATCCGCTGGACCTTTGCATATTATACCTGTTCAGTCGGAAGGCACTTTGCTCTCTCTTTGCCGGTAGGAAACTGGCAAAGATATCAGTGATGGAGCTATCTCTCCAGAAAGTCACTGTAAAGTGTGGGTTTTGGAGGAGAAAAGAGTAGGCACTGAAGGGCCACGGTCCCCTCCCTTGGGGTCAGTTAAGTTTACTAAGTCACCCAACTGGCACTGGACGTCATAGAGAGATTGCTACAGAGATGGTGGGAGAAAAGTCAGCAGGCTTGATGCGGGTATGGAAGGAACATTACATACAAGGGTAAGGAAGGAGAAAAGACTTAAGTGACGTGGGTGGGATGGGTGGGATCCCAAGTGGGTGGAATGCAATGAAGCGGCAGCTCTGGGCAGCCGGTAAGAGAAGCTCTTCCAAGAGACACCTTAAGGGCACCCTGAGGCCTGGGGGTGGGTGTCACCAAGAAGAGGGACAGCAAAAGGCAAGGCTGAGCGATGGGGGTATACCCAGATGGAGGGCAGAACCACATCGGCTACCTCACATGGACAACGACGATGGGAAAATGTTGGGGGAGGGCTATTTTAATCTCTCAAATCTAGTGTAATTGGGAAAGGATGATTTAACATTGGTTACAATCTAGCTGCCTATCAGCTGTAGATCTTTTAGGAAGGCTTCTACTCTTAGGACTTCCCAGGTGGTCCAGTGGCTAAGTAAGACTCTGTGTTCCCAGAGAAGGGGGCCAAGGTTTGATCTCTGGTCAGAGGACTAGATCCTGCATGCTGCAACCAAGAGATCCATGCTAAGTCACTTTAGTCTTGTCTGACTCTTTGCTGTGAACAGCAGCCCTCCAGGCTCCTCTGTCCACAGAGATTTTCCAGGCAACAACACTGGAGTGGGTTGCATGCCCTCCTCCAGGGGATCTTCCTGACCCAGAGATGGAACCTGCATCTCTTATGTCTCCTGTACTGGCAGGCATATTCTTTACCACTGATGCCACCTGGGCAGTCCAATAAATCCCACATGTGGCAATGAAGATCCCACGTGCTGCAAGACCCAGCACAGCCAAATAAATAAATATAGATAAATAGATATTCAAAACGAGAAGACATCTCTTTCATGACAGTGTTTCTCAAACTTTAATGAGAAAACCCATGGGTTAACTGGGAATCTTATTAAACTGATCATGATACATTAGGTCTGGGGTGGGGATGAGATTCTGTCATTCTAACCTGCTTTTCGCTTTCACTTTTCACTTTCATGCATTGGAGAAGGAAATGGCAACCCACTCCAGTGTTCTTGCCTGGAGAATCCCAGGGACGGGGGAGCCTGGTGGGCTGCCGTCTATGGGGTCGCAGAGAGTCGGACATGACTGAAGGGACTTAGCAGCAGCAGCAACAGCAACCTGCTTTTGGGTGCCCCTGGCCTGAGCCTCAAACTTGGAGCAAGGAGGTTTGAACATTCTGACTCTTAACAGTGGGCCCCTGGTCTAGCCCAGCCCAACAATGCTGCCAGCCAGATCATTCACTCTTATGCTGTATTGCACAGAACTTTAGAATTAAATATTTGCATACATTTATAATCCTCTAAAAAGTTATTATTCCAAAAATTATATACAGTAACTCTTTATTAACCAAAATACTTATTTAAATGGCACCCCACTCCAGTACTCTTGCCTGGAAAATCCCATGGATGGAGGAACCTGGAAGGCTGCAGTCCATGGGGTCACTGAGGGTCGGACACGACTGAGCGACTTCACTTTCACTTTTCACTTTCATGCATTGGAGAAGGAAATGGCAACCCACTCCTGTGTTCTTGCCTGGAGAATCCCAGGGACGGGGGAGCCTGGTGGGCTGCCATCTATGGGGTCGCAACAGAGTCGAACACAACTGAAGTGACTTAGCTGCAGCTTAGCAGCCCCATTTTTTACATGCCTATTAATATTGGGTTGGCCAAGAAGTTCATTTAGGTTTTTCTGTGAGATGGTATGGAAAAACCTGAATGAACTCTTTGATCAACCCAATATAAAAATCCCTGCCATTTTCCCAACCTGTCCCTGAGTTGTTACAGGTGAGATCGTGGGTACTGACTGGTTTATCTGTGTTTTTATGCTGGACCTAACGTGGATTACTAAGTATATGTAGACATTAGACATGAGAAAACATTTACACAATTTTCTTTTTCCTGTTTTTTGGTCACCCACGCACAGCCTCAGTTGGTAAACTCTGTCTTACAAAAAATGGGGAGAGAGGACATTGTGGAAACAGTGGTCCTTGGCAGCTGAGAGTTTAATTATTGGAATTTTATTAGGAAACTGTCAGAGGAACTAGATTTCACAAGAGGCTCAGTCAGGACCGCTGACTTGTGCGGAGCATCAGCTCCGCTTATGGGATCACGGGCTGGCAGAGACGTACCATGTCCAACTCCCTAAGCAGCGCCAGCATTTAATCCGAGAGCACTGTACATCTCGGGGGCGGGGGGCAGAGAGCAAGGTTGATGACAGCTCCACAGCTGCTGACTGACGAAAGGGAAGGTAACTGCAGGAGGGTGGGCCTTGGAGCCCCCCAGGTACACCGGGAGTCCAAGGGAATGTCTCCTCTATATTAAGGATCAGCCCAAGGTGGGCTGGTTAAAGGTGGACTGAGTTTCCATACTTTTTACAATCGAAACCACAGCTGTGCCCTATAGTTGTGTCTCACTTTTTTGCAATACCATGGACTGTAGCTGGCCAGGCTCTTCTGTCCATGGAATTCTCCAGGCAAGAATCTAAGTCATGTCTCGTTTTGCGACACCATGGACTGTAGCTGGCCAGGCTCTTCTGTCCATGGAATTCTCCAGGCAAGAATATGGAGGGAGTTGCCATCTCCTTCTCCAGCGGACTTCCCTACCCAGGGATTGAAGCCCTATCTCCTACTTTGGCAGGTGGGCTCTTTACCCCTGAGCCACCTGGGAAGCCCGTATGTGTTTAGGTCGATAAAATCACTAGATTGGCTGCGACTTGAAAAGCTCCTCTAGTCCAGAGCATTGCCTCAGCCAGGCTCGAATGGCATAATTTCCAAACAAACAGGAATCCATCCCCTTCCAAAAACTCTGCCGAAAGGTCTGTTTCGCAACTCCTCTCCCAGTGACTTCTCTCTGCTTGGCATCTCTCACAGTCGGGAAACATTTGTTTACATCTAATACAAATCAATTTTAAAAAGCTAACCAGTTTTCATTAAAAATCTAGTAAGTCCTTGGCACTGTTAGGGACGTGAGCCTGACGGGGCATGGTTCCTGCCCACTTCTCACTAGTTGGAGCTCAACTCTTCTGTAAAATGTTGCTAATCTTTCCTTCAGAAATAATTTCCCCCTGAACCCCCATAGGCTTCCCTGGTAGCCCAGACAGTAAAGAATCTACAATGCAGGAGACCTGAGTTTGATTCCTAGGTGGGGAAGGTCCCCTGAAGAAGGGCATGGCAACCCACTCCAGTATTCTTGCCTGGGGAATCCCAAGGACAGAGGAGCCTGGCAGGCTACAGTCCATGGGGTCACAGAGTCGGACACGACTGAAGCGACTTAGCATACATGCACATAAGCCCCCATACTTCATTTATAAATTTGTTATAGCAGGGATCACATTCTGCTTTTGATTACTTTTTCCCCGTGCATATTATCTCCTTGCTGGATTAACCTGCTTTAGACAGAAAATGGAGACGATGGGAGGGGTTCAAGCCATCCTAGCTCAGGGCTCTTTGTCAAATACTTTGAGAAAACGTCAAAGGAGGATTTAATCGTTACTTCCCAATGTTCAATATCTTTGCCAGAGCAGAAACTTGATTAAGTACCTGTTAAATGAAAATGAACATTCTGAGCACAAGAAGTGGACACAGGCTTCACTGTGGCTTTATTTGCTGTAGCAAAGGATGGAAGCAATAAATATTCATTTATCGGCCACTGGGTAGATACAGGTTGGTACAGCCATATGACAGCATACTATGCATCTGCTGAAAAGACTGAGGCAGGTCTCTATTTGCCAACATGCAGCAATCTCAAAGGTATGGTGTGAAGAAAACGCACAGTGTTGTATATGGTATACTAACATTTCCAGTAAGAAGTGTGTGTGTGTGTAACAAGAGCACAGAATGTTTCTAAAGGATACAAATTGAGGGATTGGGACAGAGGGAGTGGTGGGCTGATAAACCAGCCCTCAGAGGATAAAAAACCCTATCTGTAGAGTCTGATTGTTTATGTGGTGTAAATACCCTCATCCTGGCCAACTTCAAAATAATATGTTCTGACAGCTGGAGCCAACTAGAACCAATATGAGCTGGCTCATAGGGGTGGGAAGGTGGCAGGCGTTCCACTGTAGAGCCTCTGGCACAATTTTACTTTCTGATGTCATACTTGGATAGGCTAAAATGTTAATAATAAACTCTTAAATGTTGAAGGGACTTCCCTGGTGGCCCAGTGGCTAAGACTCCGTGTTCCCAATGCAGGGGGCCCACGTTCCACCCCTGGTCGGGAACTAGATCCCACAGGCTGCAACTAAGAGTTCGCATGCCCCAACTAGAGATCCTATATACTGCAACGAAGACCTGGTGCAGCCAAATAAAGAATTTATCTCAAAAAAAGTCATGAGATTACATGGGTTAAAAAAAGAAATGTCACTAGTGGGATGTCCACCAGAGTGAAAAATAAAAAAAGAAACTAGCATTAAAAGCCTAAAAAAAATCTTTTAAGAAAAATTGTCCTGCTTTGATTGCTATATTCCACTGCCTTCCAGCCTGCAAGACTCTTCGTTTTCTTCCCTTGATAGTATTCTGCTTACCTGTAGCTGTTCAGTCCCCCTGGTCAGGACCTATCAAGGCTGTCTTACATACAAAAGACAACACTTAGCATTAGTAACCTCTCGATATGTAGGGAAGGCCACTACCTTGAATGTGTAGAAGCTGCAGGAATATTAGGCCAGAAAAGAGCCATCTCCAAAGAGTGCTGCTGGAGAAGCCGGGACACACAGCTTAAGCACAAGAGCCCAACTTTCCAGAGGCTGTGTGGGTGAGGGACACCTCAGGAAGTCAGGATGTGACCACGCCAAAGAGCAGCCTACCCGAGGGAGCCAGTTACAGCAGAATTCTTCAGCACTCTGAGCACCCTCTGCATGCATCCTTCTGCAGCGTCCCCCCCCGCCGCCCCCACCAGCCCGTGTGAGGCCCAACTAGGGAGGAGACGCCAGGGACCACCAGCCCCAAAGATTCCTCCTCAAATCACTTAGAAGCCCTTTCACACCAATCCCCAAGTCTGGCTTTTGGGCACGAGTGGATTCCATGTGTTTCTGAGAATTTGTGTCTTACCTTTCATTTTGACCTCCTCGTGGTCCAACTCCCGCCAACTTCAGCTTTCAACTGAAATATTTCTCCTTCAGTGGTTTCCTCTGTTGTAAGCCCCTCTCACCCTGCCCTCATCAATTACTCATAGCACCTGTCAGTGGACTTGTTTTTCCTGATCAGTCTCTCTCGTTCAGCTGAGCTCAAGGCCTGCCTCACTTACGGAAATATTTCCCAAACCTGGCACATGTGGGGCCTCAGTGCATGTTGGTTGAATGAGTAACTAACAGTACACGCTCATGAAACCGTCAGAAGACGTCCGATATGGGGAACATTTTATTTGGAGAGATCTTGATTGAGCATTATTTTATCTTCATTTTCCATTAAGGCAGTAACATTCCTCCTGGAGGCAGATGGGGGGAGAATCGTCTGCGGGCTACATTAAGTGCAGATTAAGACAAAGCCAACCACTTTGCAATCAGATGCAGCAGAAATACAGATTATATGGGCTGGGAGAAGCCATATCTCGGCTTCCTGAGCCCACTGACAAGGAGCAGACAGGGGCAATGCATTTCAGTCGCTTTGAAAAATGACTAAGTTCCACTACACACCGCCCCTAAAGCAGATACCTCCTCCATGAGCCCTTCCACCATGACAGAAGGGGTCTGGCATCGGTGCCCAATGCTCTGTTGCTATTTAAGCCTTTGGTAAGTTTTCAAGGAAACTGCTCAAGAGCACAGTGTTCCCTGGGTTTTGTTTAGGAATTCTTTAAATATCCAGTAAATTAGCTCTTCATAAAGCGACTGCGCCAGTTCCTAGCCAGCTTGATACCTGGCTAGGTATGTGTATATGTGAGTGTGTTGGTGGGGGTCAGGTTTGGGGTTGAGGTGGAGGCACTGTTCATTGGCACATATAACCCCTGGGCATTTGAGGGTACCAAAAAAGTAAACGTTGATCCTATGGCCCAGCAGGCATCACATGCACTATGATCTAACAGCAAATGAAATCAGAGCAAGGCAGTTCCCAGTCATCAGATATCTAGCCACACTGTAATAACTAGATCTAATGAAAACATTAGTCGCTCAGTCGTGTCTGACTCTTTGCGACCCCATGGACTGTAGCCCGCCAGGCTCCTCTGTCCATGGAATTCTCCAGGCAAGAATACTGGACTGGGCTGCTGTTTCCTTCTCCAAATCTAATACGCAGGGCTAAAAACACAGAGGCAGCACCTGAGACCAGAAACTTTGTTATGACTCCACACTACCCTCTAGTGGTTTGCTGCTCAATGACACCCTCCTTGAACACTACCTTCCACCAACAGTTAACAATCTATCTGAAGGCACGGCATTTAAGATAGTAGATCTGGTCAGAGCCCAGATCCTAGGGTTAAAAACAGAGGGCTTCTCATTGACTGAAAAAATAAAATCTGATGACATCTGGGACCCTAGTTTTGAGAAAATGCTCTGATGATAAGTCTTCGTTCTGGAGATTAGCAGACACAGTTCTAAGAAAATGTTCTGATGATAAGTCTTAGGTCTGGAGGTTACCAGACACTCTTGGGGACCCCAATACAGCCTGATTTGTCAGATGACCCAGAAGGCTCAGAGAGGAGGGTGGCCAGCAGAGGGGAGCCACAGAGAGGGCAGGTTCTGCGGGGGTGGAGAGCAAAGTCACAACAGGTAGACCCAGGTAGAAGGGCAACAGAAAGGAGGCTTGCAACAGAAAGGAGGCTTGTAACAGAGCAAACGCTGGCCTCCAGAAGCCAGCTTCAGGGCTGGTTTCACGGTTCTCCCCTCCGATGATTCTCCCCTCCTGGTTCTCACCCCGAACAAGAAGGCAGACAATGTAAGCTGGTTTGAAAGATTATGTCAAAGTGAACTGCACGTGAGACTTCTATACCTGACTACAACGGCAAAGGCAGGAAAGGCGCCTGGGAAGTAAGATCTCTTTTTCTCTACATTTTCAAAGAAGCAATCAATTCAATGATAAAAAAAAATATTTGTAAGAGACTGGGTCTTTTGCAAAGAATAAAGCACTTTTTGTTAAATACGTGAAGGCTACTTGGCTGGACAGATGCACATTTTTTTTTTGGAACTGTGTATAATGTCATCGAGTTGAAACTTTGGAATGGCCGCCTCCTCCCGTGTTTCCTGGGAGCACCAGGCGTGAGCAGCCAGAGACCCACGTAGACCCTACCCCGCCCACTGGGCCTTACACCCTCTTCATTCCTTTCCCCATGAGGCAAGCGAACACGGTCATGACCATCTTGGGGTTCACTTCCACCAAGTCTTCTGGAAGCGCATACACTCTCGCTCCAATTTTTCGGGCCATAGAGATGGCATACCTAAAAGAGAAAAGAGGAGGGATGAGGGGAGCCTGAGCAAGTATGAAGGGGACCCCTCAGGGTCAGAGTTATTGTCACTCTATATAATATATACTCTATACTCTATGAAAGAAAGTGAAAGTGTTGGTCACTAAGTTGTGTCTGACTCTTTACAACCCTATGCACTATAGCCTGCCAGGCTCCTCTGTCCATGGAATTCTCCAGGCAAGAATTCTGGAATGGGTTGCCATTCCCTTCTCCAGGGGATCTTCCCGGACCCAGGGATCAACCCCGGGTTTTCTGCACTGCAGGCAGATTGTTTACCATCTGAGCCGCCAGCGGAGCCTTCTACACTATCAACTGTCTACTGTGCCGAGGCCACTCCTGGTACAGCTGGAGCCAGTCGATCACTGGCTTCCTCTCAAGGTGTGTGCGCAAGTTTTAGCTTGACAAAGCTCTCAACTCCATCAAACTTGCTGTCTAGCCTTGTGATAATTACCAAATGTATCACTTGTCCTTAAAGAGCTTCCTAGCTCCCACCACTTTTGGCGCTTATTTGCTTGGGCTCTACTGTGGTAGAAAAAGAGTGTGTGCTAGGGAAGGACCGCAGACTCCACTTCAGCTACAGAACACTGTTTACAAGGCAGAAAAAAAGAGGAAATGCATCTGTAATACCATGATCCTACCCATCAATTCTTTATTTTTTTTTTTAATCTTTTTTGGCTGCAAGGAATATGGGATCTTAGTTCCCTGACCAGGAATCGAACCCACGGCCCCTGCTTTGGAAGCTCAGAGTATTAACCACTGGACCTCCATGGAATTTCACCCTGCTCCCATTCTTTTCTTCCCCATCCTTTCTTTTCTTGCTTCTTCCATTCTAATTCTTGCCCACATGCATGTGTATTTATTTATGCTACTATAATCGTAGAATAACCAGAGTTTTATATTACACATTTTTCACATAAGATTACCATAGCTGCATCAGAATATTTTTGCTCTGTTTATAGTTACAGGAAGATAGTTTTATTAGTTGTAGTCTACTTGCAAATGAGCCCACAGTATTATTATCCGGCAGTTCTTTTATTCTGCTCGTTCGTTATGTAGCAACCTCTTACAATGGCTGCTCCAGAGATTCTTCATTCCACCCAAGGCCCTGTGACTCACTCCACTCTTCTGAGATAACTTTACTCGCACTTCAGTGATCACATTAATTTAAGAGCTCCAGGCAAGAGTATCCCCTTTCTTTCTCCTTGTCCATCTCTCAGTCACTTCCTCTATATTAATGAAGTACAATTAACTTTTCCATTATAAAATATAGAGGAAAAGTTGTTCAAAAATTAGAAAACAGGACTTATAAAACATGCATGATCTTGCCACCATAGCCATTTTTAGGATTCTGTATTTTGGGCTTCCCTGGCGGCTCAGATGGTAAAGAATGCGCCTGGCATGCAGGAGACCCAGGTTCCACCCCCGGGTGGGGAAGATCCCCTGGAGATGGGAACGGATACCCTCTCCAGTAAGAATACTGGAGAATTCCACGGGCAGAGGAACCTGGCGGGCCACAGTCCATAGTGTTGCGAAAGAGTTAGCGACTCCACAACAACAACCCTCACTCTGCGTGTAATGCAAAGAGCAGCTGCTCTCAAACCGGTAACGACTCTGGCCTTGAACCCCACCCCTGTCCAGGTACATCCATGGATATTCACAAATAGGGTGTTTAACTCCGCACCCATCATATACAAACTCTACTCAGGAAACCCCCTACAGACTATGATAAGGAAATTAGTGTTAGGAAATTGTAGGCTTGCTTATCGGTTGGAAGTCAACTGTTTTCCATTTCAATTGTTACCAGTTGTGCTTTTGTCTTGTTCCCTCTCACCCCTGGGGCCTTAAACTGTCACTGCACAGTAGCAAATATAAGGGTGATGGGATGCAATAAGTCATGAGTAGAAAAAGCCTCAGTAGTGAAACTAAAGTGTCTGCATAGAGGCATGGGCACTAGACCTCACAGCCACCCGCTCCTTCCCTCCCTGACCTCAGGCTTGTTTACATACTTCGCATTGTTGAGTTTCTCTTCTTCATTCAGGTTCTCCGTCTTCAGAAGGTCATAGTTAATGGAACCTGGCTGAATGGCATCGATGAGGTCAAGGACCGGCAGACTTGTGCTGATCTTCGGGTCCTGCACAGACAGAAAGCGTGGGTTTCGTCAATATGCTCCCAGGTTACTTCTGTTTGGCTCAAGGAAAGTGGGTGGCCCTTCTCATTTTTCGGTTGCTCCATGTGGCATGTTCGCTCATAGCTCAGTTGGTAAAGAATCTGCCTGCAGTGCAGGAGACTCCAGTTCAATTCCTGGGTTGGGAAGATCTGCTGGAGAAGGGACAGGCTACCCACTCCAGTACTCTTGGGCTTGCCTTGTAGCTCAGCTGGTAAAGAATCCACCTACAATGTGGGAGACCGGGGTTCCGAAGATCCCCTGGAGAAGGGAAAGGCTACCCACTCCAGTATTCTGGCCTGGAGAATTCCATGGACTGAATAGTCATGGGGTCGCAAAGAGTTAGACAAGACTGAGCGACTTTCACTTTTGTGCCACGTGGGAGCTTAGTTCCCTGACCAGGGATGGAACGTGTGTCCCCTGCATTGGAAGTGTGGAGACTTAACCACTGTACTGCCAAGAAAGTCCCTTCTCTTTCCTTTTAAATAAGAAATATATACATCCTGGTCTGGGAAATGCCACAGTGTGGCACATGGTGTTTCAAACCAAGTGCTGTTTCTCTAGGGGGCGTCAGTAGCTTCCTGGTGGCTTACTATGCAGAGGAAACCCATTGTCTGCCAACAGACAGGGAATCTCACCCAGAGCTGTGAATGCAGAAACTCTGCTCTCTCTCGGGTACCTGCGAGTACAGACAGGGAGAGGCGACTGCATGTCACTATCTGAGCACAGTCAAGTCTAAGCACCTCATACCTCGAGGGTCCAAATCAGTCAATTCTAACCAAGAAACAAGACATGGGACCTCTGCAAGATGCTAGGTCTCCAGCACAGGCCCTCTGCAGAGGTACAAAAATATTTTAAGAGAGATAGGAAAGGTATAGAAAGGGGGTATGGGTTCGATCCCTGGTTGGGGAACTAAGATCCCACATGCTGCGCAGCGTGGCCAAGAAATAAAAATGAATAATAATAATAAAACAATGTAAAAAATAGGACGGGTCCATTTTTACTTATTTCTGGGCAATATAAAGTCGCTCAGTCGTGTCCAACTCTCTGCAACCCCGTGGACTATAGCCCACCAGGCTCCTCTGTCCCTGGAACTCTCCAGGCAAGAATACTGGAGTGGGCTGCCATTTCCTCCTCCAGGGGATCTTCCCAACCCAGGGATCGAACCCAGGTCTTCTGCGTTGCAGGTGGACTCGTTACTGTCTGAGCCACCAGGGAAGCCCAGGTAATATAAGACCTACCACAAAGTTAAAATCAATATACATATAACCATACTCTAATTTTCATTATTAGCCAGAGCTTCTATCTCCATAGAATTTTTTGGTGAAGCAGCACAAGAAAAGCAAAATGGAGAGACTGGAGTTTCAGCTTCTTCCCTACTTTCTTCCCACAGTCTTGGGGGGCTGATGGGCAGCGAGATGGTCAGCAGTCGGCAGCGTTCACAGGTGAGGGGGGACCAGGACTGTTTCCACAGTGGCTAATGGCGGGGTGGGCTATGCTCAGTTTTTGAAAGGTTTCACTTAAAATCCCAGTCTGGTTCTCTGTGATGACCTAGAGGGGTAGGACAGGGGGAGGGGAGGGAGGCTCAAGAGGGAGGTGATATATGTGTAATTATGGCTCATTCACATTGCTGCACAGCAGAAACCAACACAACATTGTAAAAATTAAAAAACAACAAAAATAAATCAATAAAAAGAAAAGAAAAAAAAGCAGTGTGGGGCTAATTTGACATTTTCCTTTCGTGTTTTTTTCTTTTCTTTTGATCTATTTTGTAATGACTTGGTGAGAAGACAGAAGAAAATTCACCCTGAGCATCACAAGGAGAAAAAAAACTGTCAAACATTCCAAAGAGGAACACCCCAGAAACTGCCAGGTAATGAAAAGGGCTGCGTTCCTGTAAAGTGGCAGCTGTTCTACCAAGAGACACACTCCTGGGACTGTTTAACCATGGTTTCATAGCCACAGTCATGTGACCTACAGATACACTCTGCTCTAGAACCTCACCTTGCAGTGAAAGGCGCTTTCCCCTCCCTAGTGGACATCACCTGCAATTACTAGCTATGACTTCAGGAGTTAAATGAGCCCCAGATTCCTCATTATACAATCAGGAAAATGGTGGGACTTCCCTCGTGGATCAGTGGTTAAGACTCTGTGCCTCCGTCACAGGGGGCACAGGTTCGATCCCTGGTCAGGGAACTAAGATCCCACATGCCACGCAAAGTGGTAAAAAAAAAAAAAAAAAAGGCAGGGAAATGGTAAAGCTGTCTTCACAATATCTGTGAACAAGAAGGCCCTGGTCCTCAGGGTGCAGTCCATCCTGGGAACACCCTTCTTCACCACCTTCCCTGATCTCTTTCTGGAAAGATTGGTTCATGTCGATCACCAGTCTCTGCTTCGACCGATGCTCAGCTCTTCAGCCCAAATGAATGGGAAGTGGAGGGCAGACAGAGCCGGCTGTGTCCTGTGCTGAGCTCACAGAATCCAGGCACCCCTGGTACAGCCCAGCCCAGAGATACACCCCCTGCCCTTTCTGGGAGGGGAGAGATTTTTACTCTTCTCTTGATTTTGAAGCAGAGGGTCGACATCATGACAAACTGCCTCACCCACCCTGTTAATATAACTCTGAAGGGGTCCCTCCCCCAGTCTTGACCTTTAAATCAAGAAAATGTAGTTACGATGGGACGCCGACACTATACTCTGGATCAAGTGCTCAGGGCCCTTGAGAAAGAATCCAGCTAATGTTTAAAACATGAGATGAGAAATGTAATAAATATAATGCTGTTATTAATAAAAACGGGATTTGGATACAAGTACACAACTGCTTTTTTTCTTAAAAAAAAAAAAAAAGGGAAAGAAAGAAAATTCCCCATGGGAGATCTTCTAGCATTTTACATTTCACCCTCATCATGTTAACAGTCTGAACCATGGAGCTGTGCATGCTTAAAAAAATACCATATTTTACATTACTTTGGAAGAACAATGCCTAAAATCCTTTATAAAAAATGACTGGATTTTAAAAATTAATTATTAGGGAGGAAAATGACAAGAAATTTGTCAATGAAACGGCCTATGAACATCAAAACAATAATGGGTCATTCAAGCAAAATCAAAATGGGAGGGGTGCCTCAAAGACCTCATACTGAAGGTCACTCTTGAAGACAGAGTGAAAGCAATAAAGATAAGCATAGAGCTCAGGGGGCCGCGAGCGGGAGACAAAGCACGTTACCTTGAAACTAGAGATGGATGAATTCTTCTCCGCTTCCTTCAATGTTTCATTCACCCAGTTGACAATAGTGTCATCATTGACCTTCTGCCCGCCTCCAATTTCTTCAAGAATATTCAATGTGTACCTGAACAAAACCAAGAATGATTTCTGGAGAAAAGTCACTAAAGAATCCACAATTGTGTAGCACAGGGACCTCTTCTCAATACTCTGCTGCTGCGGCTAGGTCACTTCAGTCGTGCCCAACACTGTGCGACCCCACAGACAGCAGCCCACCAGGCTCCTCCGTCCGTGGGATTTGCCAGGCAAGAGTACTGGAGTGGGCTGCCATTGCCTCCTCTGTCTCAATACTCTACAATGACCTAAACGGGAAAAGAATCTAAAAGAGACTGGATATATGTATTTGCATAACTGAATCCCTTTGCTGTTCAGCAGAAAGTAACACAACATTGTAAGTCAACTACACTCCAATAAAAATGAAAAAAAATAAGAAAAAGAATTCACTATTCACAGAGTTGCCAGCGTAGACGTTTTTATTTTTTATTTTTTCCTGTCACAGAAGATGGCCTGGATACCATTACAGCTGAGGAACCAAGAATATGTAATAACACTAGTTCTTTTTAGCATAACAAAATAGAACTTTATATGCAGACTGTGATGCAGGGCAAATACCACTGTCATTGTGGGAGGGGAAAGCAGAAGGGAAGCAAGGAAAGAAAAATGAAGCAAAGGCTTTGAACCAGGGGTGCTTTTCTTAAAGGAACCATGAAAATCAAGGAACAATCCAATGTTAGGCAAGGCCAAGCACATATATTCAGACAAGACTATCATTCAAAAAGACATATGCACCCCTATGTTCAGAGCAGCACTATTCACAATAGCCAAGACATGGAGACAACCTAAATGTCCACTGATAATGGATAAAGGAGACACACACACACACACACACACACAGAGGAATGTTACTCGACACAAAAAGCATGAAATAATGCCATTTACAGCAACATGGATGAAACTAGAGGTGATCGTACTAAGTGAAGTAAGCCAGAAAGGGAAAGACAAACACCACGTGATATCACTCATACGTGGAGTCTAAAATACGACACGCATGAACATATCTACAAAACACAAACAGATTCACAGACACGGAGAATAGACTTCTGTCTGCCAAGGGGAAAAGGGGTGGGGAAGGGACGTATTGGGAGCATTTGGGGTTAGCAGATACAAACTGTTAATTATAGAATGGATTAACAACAAGGCCCTACTGTATACCACAGAGAACTGTATTCAACATCCTGTGACAAACCACAATGGGAAAAATATGAAAAAGAATGTATAAATATACATATATATATGCATATGCATGTATACCTGAACCACTCTGCTGTACAGCAGAAATTAACACAACATTGTGAATCAGCTATAGGTCAATAAAAAAGGAAAAGCCCAACCAGCTAACATAACAAAGAAAAAACATAAAAGTTTCCCCGGTATAAGAAAGAAGTAGAAATTAATCTCTAGTTAATCTCTAGTTTGAGAGTAAGAACTGCCTTTGAGACACACGATTATGAGAAGTGTGGTGGTGGGGACCATTACGATGCTTCACACTCTTAAAATTCCAGGGAGCAGAGAAGACTCACCATTCCCCAAGCTGATCCCTCTCAAAAGGGAAACAGAGAGGCAAGCAGTGAGCAAGTGGGCAGGTCAGCTGGCCTCAGGGTTCAGTCTTGTTAAGGGTGCGGGGGAGGTGGTCAAATTACCCACGAAAGACTAGGGTTTCAGCGTGGGTTGTCCAAACTGAAATTCAAGTCTCCGGCCTGTCTGGAGGGCCTCCCTAAATGAGGTCACCCTCCGCCTGGGGTTTTGCTTACATAACCCATCAGGTGTCTTCCTCCAGTTACTGATTCTGTGGAAAACACCGGCCTTCATGATCTCCCACATGGCTTTCAAGTGTTATCTCCGAAAAAGGAGTAATGATCCACTTTCTTCAGATGAAAGCACTTCCCCATCACTGGCGATGGGGAGGAAGAGCTTCTGCAACTTTTCTTTACCAAAAAATAAAATTGGGGGGGTGGTACTTCCCTGGTGGCTCAGTGGTAAAGAATCTGCCTGCCAAAGCAGAAGACATAAGCGATGTGGGTTCAAATCTCTGGGTTGGGAAGATCCTCGGGAGGAGGAAATGGCAACCCAATCCAGTATTCTTGCCTGGAAAATCCCATGGACAGAGGACTCTGGCGGGCCACAGTCCATGGGTTGCAAAAAGTCAAACTCAACTTGAGAGATTAAGCACGCACTCATGTACATGAATTGTTGATTCACTTTGCTGTATAGCAGAGCCGTCTGTGGGGTCACACAGAGTCGGACACGACTGAAGCGACTTAGCAGCAGCAGCAGCAGAAACTAATACAACCGTAAAGCAATTATACTCCAATAAGGATTGAAGAAGTGAAGTGGCCCCATGAGTCCCAGCTTTAGTCTGGGCCTCATCCAACAGCAGGGGATGGATGGGATGCGGGGCTGGAGGGGCTGTGATTATGACTTTCCTGCTTTCCTGCCATGGAACTCGTGGTTTATTCATATAACATGTGACCCTGAGGGGCAGACCTAGCTGCTCTCTTTTTCACAAGCCTATCCCCAATTTGCTGTCCGCAGCCTATTTGATGTGGAGAGAATTCCCTCCTTTGCCTGCTGCAGACTTGCGCTCCTTTGCTGGAGTCTACTGCTGCTGTCTGCTGGCAGTCTACTTGCCTCAGGCTTTTGTCTCCAAATTTATACACACGCAATCTGCCAGCTTTCCAATCTGAGACCAATTTCCAGGCTACTGAAGGGGAAAGGGAGGTTTAGGCTCTCATTTGTTTTGAGGGGGAAAAATGACATGCCACTTATTGTCCAGATAAATGACCAAATTAACACATCTGTGCAAACCAGTGACATAAATTTCAGCTAGAACTGGCTCTAAATTTATTAGATCTGTTAATATGTGGCGCACAGAGAAAGAAAAAATCCCCTTCTGCTGGAATTTACATAATTACCAGTTATTTCATCACCTTCAATAGTAAGGAATTTCTCTGTCCATTTTCTTATAGGAAATTATTATTATTATTTTTTAATCTTTTGATTAAAGATCCCCATGCCACACAGCATGTGGGATCTTAGTTTCCCGACAAGCTACACTGGCAGCTTGGAGTCTTAACCACTGAACCATCAGGGAAGTCCCCACAATTCTTATACAGTAAAGACTCATGAGAAACAGGACTTATTAACCAGGAAAAGACTCAGCTCAAACTAGCCCTTGTTATATATATACATATACCAGCCTTAAACTGTGATGTTGGGTCACATTTTTATAAAACTTTCAGAACAAAGATCATATTACAAGGTGATTTTCAGATATTATGAAATTCAAAATAGAATAGAGTTGGCCTGAGTAGTTTTTTTTAAGTCACTAAAACAAAATATCAAAGATGCTTTCAATAGAGTCAGCCTGAGTATTTTTTTTTTAAGTCACTAAAACAAAATATCAAGGATGCTTTCATCTTCAGACCCAAGAGTCAATTTAACTGTGGCAACTAAAAAGACTTCGGTTTTGGTTTTCAAAGCGATCAGTACCAAAAGCCATTCTGTTAAGAATTAAACACACACGGGAAGTAAAATAGAGGGGAGTTCAGAAGGCGTTTCTGAAAATAAACTCCTGCCAGAACAGCTGTTAGGAACTTTCGGCAATGTTCTCGATACAGGCAGCGTAACTGGGACTAGAGTTACAGCTGCTTTAGCGCTGGTGATTTCTGTGCCAGAGAAGTCTATGACACCCGCCTTTGATCATTAAAGAGGTCCCAGTTGAGAAAAGGGTAATGGAGCATCATACTTGATAAAGCAAATGTAAATCAGGTAGTGATCAGATTATGATCACTTCTGACCACCCTCCATCACCTGGGAACACCGACATAATTACTCTGAGGACCATAATAAATATTAGGACCTGCAGACGGTGGCCTGGGGATAGAGCTTCTGTGCTTCAGGAAATGACAAACCTTGTCTCTGCCATTACCTTGTTAGATATAATGTAATGTGACATATGGTTTCTGGGGCTTCCTTCCAGGTAGAAAAATGAATTAAGTCACTCTAACATAGGTTCTAATTAAGGAATGGAGGACTCCTGCCTGCTCAGGGCTATCCGTATAGGAGGAAAAGAGCAAAGCAGGTAAAAGTGAACTAGTTAATGCTTACAGCTTTGCTATCTAGAATTCTCCCCAGGCTCATGCCTTTGTACCAAAATTTGTTTACTTTTCTCATCATTTATCTTCCATTTCTGTATCTTATTATATTCTACTATTGATTAAATAATTTGTCCACAGAGCTCTCACATTAATCAAATTTTTTATTTGGCTCTAAAAGGTATGCACATGAGTTTGAGTGAACTCCAGGAGACAGTGGAGGACAGGGGAGCCTGGTGTGCTGCAGTCCATGGGGTTGCAAAGACACAACTGAGTGACTGAACGACAGCTAAAAGGTATCTAAAGTTCTCTGTTATAGAAATAGCAAGAAATTCTGCTTCTGGTCATGATGGAATAATAGGAATCAGACTGACCCTTCTGCCTTAAACACATAAAACACAATGAAAAAATAGGAAATGGTGTTATCTAGACTTTGGACAACAGGAAGCACAAAACAGGGGTCCCTGAGAGGGAAAACGAATGTGGCGAGCCCTAAGATTGTCTCAGCTTATTGCACAGAGAATTCCCAGGCTGCAGTGCAGGGCAAGAGAACTCAAACAGAGCATGACAGTCTCGATGAGCTGACGGGACAGGGTTGAGAACTCAAGGAAGCCACGGTGCTGGAATGCGTGCAGCAGAACAGCAGAGAGAAGAGAGCTGCCTAGAGAGCAGAGTCATCTAGAACAAAAGCTCCGGAGATCTTCAGAAGTTCTGCCTCGAGTGCTTGGCAGAGTGTGACTTGGTGCATGCATTTGAGCAAATTACACTGAGGCTGGGAAAAGAACTTGCAGAAATGAATGGGCAGAGCAATCCTTGCAGTTCACACAAGCGTGGGATACATCTGGCTCCCACCAGTCAGAGTAGACAAATCTCATGATACATGGAGCATCAAATAAAGTACTCAGATGAGATTATCTCAGTATTGAGAAGCAAAATTAGCTCGAGATTAATTAAGATTTTAAGTAAGCCCCCAAAGGATCAAATTGTGTTTAAGTAACATAACTGCATCCCACCAGTCCATCCTAAAGGAGATCAGTCCTGGGCGTTCATCAGAAGGACTGATGTTGAAGCTGAAACTCCAATACTTTGGCCACCTGATGTGAAGAGGTGACTCATTTGAAAAGACCCTGATGCTGGGAAAGATTGAGGGCAGGAGGAGAAGGGGACAACAGAGGATGAGATGGTTGGATGGCATCACCGACTCAATGGACATGGATTTGGGTGGACTCCGGGAGCTGGCGATGGACAGGGAAGGCTGGTGTGCTGTGGTTCGTAGGGTCGCAAAGAGTTGGACACAGCTGAGCGACTTCACTTTCTTTAAAGGAATACAGAAATATCTAGCAAATGGCAAGGTAAAATTCACAATGCCTTACATACAGTAGGCATTCCAGGAAGCAAGAAAGTATGATCCATAGTGAAGTTAAAAATCAATTAATAGAAATAGCAGTTATTGTACTTATATTCTATAGCTCAAGAAGGTTAAGGAAGGAGATATAGGAGATGTCAAAAAGACCTAAATCAAGTTTCTATACGTGAAAACTATAAAGTCTGAGATGAAAAACATATACACCAAACGGAATTAATGGCAGACACTATAGAAGAGTAGCAAATTTAAGACAAGGCAATAGAAATTATCCCAAATGAAACAGAGAAGAAAAAATGAAACATGAAGGAAAAAGATGATCTGAGCGTCAGTGAATTCTGGGACAACTTCAATGATCAAACACTCAAGAGTCCTGAAAAACTAGGGTGGGTACAGGAGTCAAATTCGAATAAATAAAGGCCAACGTTTTCCCAAATTTGACGAAAATTATAAACCCACAGATGCAAGAAGCTGAACAAACCTCAAGTGCAAGAAACACCAAAGTACATCATAATCAAACTACTTAAAACCAGTGATTAAGAGACAATCTTGAAAGAAGCCAGAAGAGAAAAGACATGACCTACAGAGGAACAATGGAGAAGTTAATGGCAACCCACTCCAGTATTCTTGCCTGGAGACCTCCATGGTCAGAGGGGCCTGGCAGGCCATGGCCCACAGGGTCGAAAATGGTCAGACTTAGCACTGAGGAACAAAGATAAGAAATACAATAGGTTTACCACTGGAAACAATGCAAGCTAGAAGACAGTGAACGCTACCTTCAGGATAATGAAAGAGAAAACTATCAACCTAGAATTCTATACTCAGATGAAATACCTTGCAAAAATGAAATAAAGACTTTATCAGAAATACAGAAGCTAAAATAATTCCTTGGCAACAGATCTGCACCACTAGAAATATTTCAAGTAGAAGGCAAATGGTATCAGATAGAAATCTGTATCTATACCATGAAAAGGAAAGCACCCGAAATGACAGAAATGTAGGTAAATATAGCATATATCCCCCCTTATTTTGAAAGTCCCTTTAAAGGATAAGTGACTGTATTTACATTAATCAGTTAAAAGTTACAGGATGGGGGAAAACTGTATCATGCTAAAACTAATCAAGAAGCTGTATCACTATCTGGAAAAATAACTTTTAGAGAAAGAGTATTATCAGGCATAGAGGGTCATGCCACATGAAAAAGGGTGATTCATTAAGAAAACATAACAACCTAAAATACTGATGAACTTGACAACAGAATTTCAAAGTACCTGAAACAAAACTGATAGAAACGAAAGAAAAAACAAACAAAAAAAACCAAGACATGCCCAGCACCCCCCCACAACATTCCTTTGGGTTTCAGCTTAGCTTAAAATATAGTTTTACTGGATTAAATCACATTCCTGAAATTTGCCAGTACTTTTCTAGATTAAAAAATACATTCAATCAAACCAATATTGTAAAGCAATCATCAATTAATTAAAAATAAATATAATTTTAAAAATAAAGAATATGTTCAACAAAATGCCATTTCCCTGAGCTGTGTTACCTTCTCATTAACTGCCAGACCAAGGCCAACGTTAGGGTGCGGTTTCCTTCATTGAGATCTTGTCCACCAATGCCAACCAGGGAGAACTTTGCCTGATTCTTCCCCAGTTCCACTGCATAGTTACAATTCTCAAGCTGTCAATGAGCAGGAAAGGAAACAATCTAATGTCATCATCTCTTTGATGATAAATACCAGAGGAAGTAAGATGATAAAAATAGACACAAAATGAAATAATAAGGTCAGACTGAATAATCTCTCAAGTCTCTAGTTCTGCAGTTCTAGGATTCTAAATTAGTCAAATAATTTTCCATCTTTTAAAAAAAAATTAATTTGGCTGCACCAGGTCTCAGTTGCGGCATGCAGGATCTGGTTTCCCAACCAGGGTTGAAACCCCAGACCCCCTGCAATGGGAGGTTGAAGTCTTAACCACTGGACCAGCAGGAAAGTCTTATTTATTTATTTCCACCTTTTCTTAAACAGTGCCCCTCACTATCATCAAAAGAACAAAAAATATTCATAGTGTACCAGGTGTAAAGCCAAAATGAGTTATTATGATGACCATTTTCACAGCTCTACCCCATGCCATAACTAGAAAGCCATACTAAATAACCTGTCTAAAATATCCCTAAAATAGTTGAATTTGTAGAGACTGACCTGGAAAATCCAGATCCTGTAAGCACACAGTGGACCGACATGTGTGGGATGGGTGTTGCCGTGGCTACGATTCATGGATTACTGGGTCACAGGTTCGATAAATGGTGGGAAATGTTCGTGCCACCCCCGTGGTTGGGGCTGCTTTTACAAAACAATGTGTTCTCACGAGACATACTATTTGTACATGTCAAACTGTGAGCACAGGTTTCGATCCTTTAGAAAATTAGAATGAGGATCTTGCTGGAGGGAAAGGCACCCCGCAGCGCTGCTTGCTCTAATTATCTTAATTAGAATTTTTACATCATGACACGTAAAGACATCTAACACGGGATTATAAATAAGCAATCAACTGAAATAATGAACTCCCTTTAATAAAAACCACTCAGGTTTCTGACTGCTGTACTCTTAAGTTAATCCCTGGGTAAGTATTTCTTATCTGAGCTTGGCTTCCTGATAAAAGTATTCACACGGTGCTCTCGTGGGCTTATGACTTCACCTGACAACCAGACCCTCACAAGAGCCATCATTTACCTTCTTCATGTTCCCCCCCAGTTTGGGGTATGGTGGTTTGTTTACTCTGTTCCAATCAACAGGGACTTTAATCTTTTCATAGAGCTGGAAGATGACCAGGGCATCTGATAAGTCACTGAATCAAAACAAACACAAAAGAATTCTCAGATACCCAACATTTACGAAGGGCCTGGAGCGGGCCCCACAATTCTTTACACATAAGTTCAAGTAACATTCCCAGGAACTTGGCCACACTGGGATCAGTCACTTCATCTTTAGAGGGGAAGAAATTCTGACTCAGAGAAAGGGAGGGAGCTTCCTAGAAGTGTCCTCCAGGTGTGACCACTAATGCCTCTTCAGCAGAAACACAGATTCTCCAGAAAAACAAACAGCTCCAACAAATGGCATTGGAGACACGCCTACAAACTGAACATTCACTGTGTGGCCTGCTTGTGAGCAGATCTTGGGTAGATCTGTCATAGAGTTGATTTGTTCTTTTGCTGCTGGATTATGGTTTTCGTACAGTAAGTCCCCAACACATGAACCTTCAAGTTGCAAACTTTCAAAGACGCAAATGTATGTTTGCATGTCCAGTCACATAAGTTAGGGCACATGTCTGGCATACACTGTCATGTGCCTGCACCCTCTACAAGTGGCTATGTTTCTGCGTACTTTACGGTACAGGTTTCCCTGGTGGCTCAGATGGTAAAGCGTCTGTCTAGAATGTGGGAGACCCGGGTTTGAGCCCTGGGTTGGGAAGATCCCCTGGAGAAGGAAATGGCAATCCACTCCAGTACTATTGCTTGGAGAATCCCATGGACAGAGGAGCCTGGTAGGCTACAGTCTATGGGGTCACAAAGAGTCAGACATGACTGAGCGATTTCACTTCACTTTCCCTGGTGGCTCAGTGGAAAAGAATCCACCTGCCAATGCAGGAGATGTGGGTTTGATCCCTGCGTTGGGAAGATCCTCTGGAGAAAGAAATGGCAACCCACTCCAGTATTCTTGCCTGTGAAATTCCATGGACAGAGGAGCCTGGCAGGCTACAGTCCATGGGGTCACAAAGAGTCAGACACTACTGAGCGACTGAACATGCTCGTAGGATGCACATACAGAGTACAGTATCTTTATTTCTTGCCTGCCCACTTGATGCCAGCCCCTGGGTGCCAGCTGTTGTACTGTACCACAATACTTTCCAAAGTGCTGTAAGATTAAAAATGTTTTTATTTTTGTGTTTGTTTTTAACGTTTTATTTGTGCGGAAAGTATTATAAACCTATTATAGTACAGTACTATATAGCCAATTGCGTTAGTTGGTTACCTAGGCTAACTTTGTTGGACTTTTGGACAGAATGGACTTATGAACACCCTCTCCAAATGGAACTCATTCATATGTAGGGGACTTACTGTACTAAATACATAGCAAGGTTGGTGTATGGAAGTGAGTTTTTCAACACCTGCTGCTCAATTCAGTGTTTCCCTACTTCTCACTGAGGTGTGCACATTTTTCGAAGAGAATTGCACACCAGAGTGATATTTGAAATCTTGGGCATCTTCACAGGTCTTGGTACCTCATATTCAGGAAGAAGCCCTCAATATTCTTACCTGTACAGATGATTGACTCGCGGGTTTACACCCAAGGAGTTCATCCAGTTCCTAAATGTCCGCTCTTCTCTCGTCTCACCTAAATGAATGAAGACTAGTTATCTTTCAGGCACCAAGAAAACACGCTTTTTTATGATCAAAGTTTAACTAAAGCAGCTGTCACAAACACTGAAAGTAGAATTAAAAAATTTAAAAACCCTAACGGATTTGAATGCGGGTTGCTATTCTGCATTAACTGTTTTTCCAATTCGATTCAATGAGAACAGCATCTATTAGTATCAACAGCGTACAAGAGCCCATGCGGGTAAACTGTTCAGGGTTGTCCCTCAAAGGCTTACATTCTTTCTGGAAGAAAATGTGTTTTGAGATCCAAAGAGGGATCATGCAAGCTAGAGGGCTACCATATGAGGTGGATATTTATATCTGAGTTGAGATAAAGGAGAGAATTGTACAGGCTACATTTGGAGGCAGTGCAATTTGAGCTCTGCCTTAGAGGGCTAGTAAAATCTAGATGGTAAAGAGCAAATAGGAGGCGATTTGGGGGGACAAGTAAGGAGGGCGGGGTAGGAGATTATGTAAATATGAACACAAGGGAACAACAGACAAGGTCTGTTAGAAACTGACTTTCCAGATATCTGTGTAGTACGGTCCACACCGATTAGGCTGTTTAGTGGCTGGAACCAGAATCGGGGATCTCTGGATGTCAGGTAGCAGATTTTGGTTGATATATTAGACAACGACAGTCATTATGGGTTATTTTTTAATTACTATAATAAATTCTCGAGCAAGGCAGAGTTATAATGAAAGCAGTACTATGATGTGTTTGGCAGCAGTGTGCAGAATTCCTGAAAGGCAATATGCATTTAAATTAAACACACAGAGGGGAGAGTGTTTGATACCAGCACATGGGCGCATTCAACTGCTTGACGGATGGAGGGCTAGGCCCCTACGACCTATTGAAACAGTTGGTGTATGATTTAGTAAGAGTCCAGAAGAGCAGAAAGGAAAAGTAACAATCTAAAAGTCATTCTGTGGGAAGAATTTTTAGTATTTGCTGATTTAAGAGATTTAGGGGTGAAGGAGAGGAAGATACCAAAGGGGAACCCAGGATTTTGGTGACTGAAGAGAGAAAGATGTGGTATGATTCATGGAAATGGAGAATTTCTAAAGGAGAGTGGATGGGATGGGAGGTTGGGGGGTGGGCAGAGAGGCAATGCAGGAGGGGGAAAATGATCAATTCTGCTTTTCATATTGATAATTCTGATCAATACGCTGAATTTCAAGTGACAGTGATGGACCCAGCTGGAAATGGGTGATGAGAGGGCTTGGCTACAAACTTGGTAGTCAACAGAATGCATGGGCCCCCGACCCCCGTACGTGAAAGGCATACAAATGCAGAGTGATGGAACATGAATTGACTTGTCATTTCCAGCTGGAGTAAAGCATTGTAGAAAAGGATTAACCAATTCTTTAAAATGTAGATTTCCTTTCTTTGGGGATATTCACTGATTATTATTTTTGTATTGATTTTTTATCTCAATATTGGGACTCATTCACAATAGGAAAAAAAGAGAAAAACATCTCTGGCAACTTCACCTATTAGAACCGGACTAAAAGCAATGTGACTTTTGTCTAGGTTTAGGGCATTAACCCCCTAAATATAACTGTCATGGATTTTGCCTCAAAATATTATTCCATGACCCCCATTATCCAAATCAGAGATTAAAAAAAAAAAAAACCTCAGTAAGCACCTCTTAGCATAAGTTAAATATCATTTTTGGATGACAAGTGGCTGCAATTTCTTGCCTCTAGGAATTAACACTCAGTCCATTTCGTACATAAATTAGGCTTTTGGAACTCAGGATTTATTTCATCTGATAATTAAATGCACTGTCTTCCCTAAAACATTTAATTCTGATAATGGATGAAGCCCATGTATAATGGATGCGATAGAATGGTAGTTGATTATTCTTCCTTGGCTGTAATTGACTTGATTAATCTATTTATTCTCCTTGTTAGGTACCAGAGAATTGATGACGTGTTTGCAAATCTCCCACGTGAGGGGCTTATGTTTGCTTAGGAGGTGATTCTGAATTTCTCTTGAATTAGAACTGTGACTGCTTCTCAGAACATTTACGCAACTGGTTTCCAGTTACCTTCCAGAGCCCCCCAGTCGATGTCCTGGTTCTCAGGCTTGTGCAGGGCAGGGTATTTGTTAAAGAGGTTGGCAATAAAAGCCAAGTTCAGCTTGGGGTTCCCTCGGACAACATCTGTGGCCGTGACAAACTGGCGGCAGCCCAGCCTCTCCGCCTGCTGCAGCATGCATTCCGCCCTCTGGATGTCGTCCTTCTCCTGCGGTGGAAGAGGACACCCATCTCAAGGCTGGGCCAGGGCTTCTCCGGGCACAAAGCAGACACGGGCAACATGAAAGGCAGACGGGCATCTTACCGAAACCCTCCGTGTTCGACCTCAGCTAGACACCTAATAACAGCAAAGCATTCCTCCTATTTGCCTGGACCCAAATCAGAAGGGGGCTTCCCTGGTGGCCCAGACAGCAAATAATCTGCCTGCAGTGTGGGAGACTCAGGTTCTATCCCTGGGTCGGGAAGATGCTACAGAAGAGACTGGCTACATACTCTAGTATCCTCCCATGGACAGAGGAGCCTGGTGGGCTACAGTTCATGGGTCACAATGATTCAGACATGACTGAGTGATTAACACACATACATACACACAAATCAGAGTTTCAAGTAAGAGGAATATCTACTTAATTAATCGAGTCCTCCTATCTTTATACAGAGCAGGACCGTTTCAGATGAATGGTTGTCTCGTTTTTAAAGAGATGCAGTAGATTCTACAATTTTAGCATTTAAGTTGATCTTAATTATTTTCAACCACTAGGCTTTCTTTTTATTATCTTCTGGCATAGCAGCAGCAGTAGTAGTGTTAGTCACTCAGTCGTGTCCGACTCTTTGAAACCCCCCTGTAGCCCATCAGGCTCCTCTGTCCATGGGATTCTCCAGGCAAGAATACTGGAGCGGGTAGCCGTTCCCTTCTCCAGGCAATTTTCTTGTACAGACTTCACAAAAAGTTCATTTATTAAATAATAAATTACAGTTATTTTTAGTTCATTAAAAATATTTACATCTGCAAACAAGAGCTTCTGATTAGTTTAACTTCTTTACCCACATTCAGCTGGTGTACCTGCAACTCTGACAAGATAAAATGTAACCTACATAGCGTCACTGATAAATATATAATACCAGTTTGGCCTTGCAGACTTCAGATTGAACATCACTCCTTAACATATTAAAAGTCTATTCAAACAGGACTAGAGAATTTCTAGTCATTTATAAGCAGACTCTTAATAGAAGACTTAAGTTTTGTTGAAATACAGTTCACTGCCTTTTAATGCTCTTAGAAGTCTATGAAAGCACTAATTTTCAGACAACTAGAACTTACTAAAACTGGAATTATCTCTTAAAATGATGCTTTACTAGTTAATACTATAGATTATGTATTTCAGATACTTTACTTCTCATTCAGGAATGAGTTTTTTTCTTTCAAATTTCTTTTAAAAAACATTTATTTATTTTTCGGCCAAGTTAGGTCCTGGTTGTGGTATGTAGGAACTACTCTGTGTGATTCAGGATCTTTTGTTGCAATGCATGGACTCCACTCCTCTTGCTTAATGCTTATTTCCAGATTCAATTTTCCACAATTACTACCCCAAACTGTTAACAGTTTTTAAAAATTTAACAGGGCTCTAAGCAGAGATGTCCACTCATGGACCTCTGGAGCCAGCATCCTGCAGGGCAATGGAACCGCTAATGCAGGGGAATAATGGCATACAACTTGGGGTGTGGACTTACCCTCAGTCCTGACATGTCAATAACAACAGCAGGAATACCTTCTTCATCTCCTTTTGGAGCCACCTGTTCAAGCAGGTGGTAATAAGCTTTCGAGTCCTGTGAGAAATGAGGAAATCACAATTACAAGATGGCATAGCTAATTATACACTTAGCACAACAATAATTTCCCCAAAGCAAACATATTTCATTTCTTACCCAACTATCAGTCAAGAATGCAAATTAATTAACAAAGCTGGGAACATTCACTAATTTTAATTTTCCACTTGTCCTTTACATATTATATTTATTTGCCTTTCTTTTTAAAAGAAATATAATAGTTAAAAATACAGGACATACATAAAAGGCAACCCAAAGAAGCAAATACTATTCTGCTGCCTTCAGGGGAGAAAATAATTTATTTACATGTATTAAATTATATACAGGAAAATATATATACCTTTATATTGCTGTAGAAGTCAGTCAGCTAAGGTTTAATTTTAAAAAAAAAGTGACAGAAAAAGGAAGCAGAAGTTTAAAGCAGAGTTTAAAAATACATTTAAATGGACAATCAACAAGAGAAAAAGATTTCAAAGACAAAAAATTGAAGCACTCACAAGCAGTCTGTAGGCCAAAGGAGAAATATTAAGTGCACTTAATATTGATCAACAAGCTAGAAAAAGTGATTTAATTTAGTTATCTCAGAGAGGATATAGATATTGAATCCTTATGTTTTCTTAGATTCTGGAAATAGGTTTATTGACAAGAAATTTTCCGAATCACAGCCAAAGTGTCTCATTCAATGAAAGCATACACATTTTCAGGTAATTTGTTATTTAAATCGCTGAAAGACATCTCTCCGTTTGTTTTTTAAAACTGGCTAAAGCCTGAGGAAACCAGAGGTATGCTCACCCTTGTGACCTTAGAAAGATGAGAAGAGACTGCCAGGCACAGATGCTGCATCCGGGAACCAGACTCGCATCTCTTCTTCCTACCCTCCCCTTCTCTTACTTTCCGCTATAGCTCTTTCAAAGTCAGTGAGAGTTGCGCGCAGCTGTTTTGTTGCTTAGTCCCTAAGCCGTGTCCTACCCTCGCAACCCCATGGACTGTAGCCCACCAGGCTCCTCGTCCTTGGGATTCTCCAGGCAAGAATACTGGAGTGGGTTGCCATTTCCTTCTCCAGGGGATCTTCCCGACCCAGGGAGCGAACCCGGGTCTCCCGCATTGGCAGGCGGGTTCTTTACCATCTGAGCCACCAGGCAGATGTTAGGCATGAATAAAATCTGCATGTCACGTGCCACATCTGTTTAGCTTTGCTAAGAGTCATCTCACTCCATGGGACTCTAAGAAACCTGCTTCACTCACTCTGTGTTGGGTGTTTTCCCCTCCTTTGCTGACTTGGTGTGATTTAAAGGCATCCCCTGAAGTTGCCAGACGTTGACTTATATGTCTCAGCACTGACCTCGGTGGTGCTGCAGCTGCTCCCGGGGAACAGCCATGACCCCAGTGCCTGTGCTCAGCCTGCCGGCTCCCGTCTCATGTTCTGAAGAACACGGCCTTTCAGGCACAGGAAATCAGGCACATTTACGGCTCAGACTAAGCACTCTAATTTCGTCTGAAAAGTGTGGCTGAAATCATGGCCAAGTCTAACTGTTGAGTGCAGGGGGAGATAATGCTGTCCAACTGCTGTCAAATTCTAGGCTGGCTGCTCGTGCCAGAAGAATGTGCCTAACCAATGAACCTGCGTAGTTAGAAAAAACAAACGGCATTATTAGCTGATGTCCTAAGGAATGGGGGACTTTCCATCTAGAAGCTTTGTTCGAACTGGTACTGTGCCTGGCAGACCTTGAATTCTAAAAGCCAGAGAAAGAGGGAAACTGTCACTCAAGAATTAAAAGCTGGAGTTGACTCTCAGTGAGTCATGTGACCTTTCCTCTGACTCTTCCTCTTTGGAGAAAATGTCTTTTTTTTTTAACTTTTGAGAAAGTGGAAGACTGAATTATTTTCCTCATATTGCACACCAGCATCTCATCCCATTTCCTACTGGGGACTGACATTCCTTCCTGCTCAAGCTCTTTCTATCTGGATATATCTGTCATCAATGCCAACAAGCTGGTCCTTTCACCCTGACATGGAATTTTCACAAACTTGCAAACCATGAAGCGTGTTTCCTTTGCTTTTCAACCTTTGGATCCCCATTGTAGGACTAATTGTGTCTTCTACATTTTCTGGGGTTAATTCTCATTGCAGATGGTTTCCAGAATCATTATCTTTACAGTATCACTCTGGTTTCTACAAACACAAAGCTTTCAAGAAGTTTACAGATTGTTTTTAGAGGACCACTGTGTATGGTGGTCAAGGACCGTGGAGATCAACTGCGCAACTGGAGCCCGGGCCCCATTCTCCAACTCTGTGAACTTGAACAAGCTCCTTATATTCTGTTTACCTTGGTTTCCTTACCTGCAAAATGAGGCAAGAATAACCCTTATCTCAAAGACGTGTTGTAAGGATTAGTGGAGTTGATACATGCATAAGGCAATTAGAACAGTACCTGGCGTGCAGTCTTTGCTATGATTAGTGTAATTAGAAGAGTAATCCTGGTTTGATTTTCTTTGGAAAGGAATCCCCATCTGATGCTCCCGTTGACAAAATCAGAAAGACATTAGAATCCTATGGTGACTCTCTTCACCTGAAAATCAGTCTTATCTCTTGCCCTTTGTCTGTTTCACCCTCATCCCACTGTATCGGGATGTTGAAACTCTAGGGAACACCCATCATGTTTGATGCCATGCAGTGACTAGGGCCTCGGACACAGCTGCATGTGGCCCAGAGCTGGGGCTGCACACAGGCCTGAGAACGGCACGGGCTCCAAAGCAGCACCGGCCACTCCAACCAGCCCTGGAACTTCTGAAGAGACGAAGCCCGTATCTTTATCTGTCTCCATTAATGCCTATTCCCTCCACTGCTGTGGTTTTAGTCGCATTCCAACTCCAGTCCTCCTACCTTGATGTCGCTGCTGAAGTTGTTGATTTTGTTGCAGCCTGCATTTTCCAGGTGGTAGTTAGCCCATCTCAGCAGCAGCTCCTCGGGAGAGAGCTTCATCAGGTCTTCCAGGCTCTCCCCTTCTCTCAGAAGAGCAGCCAGCGCTGAAGACACACAAAGACCGGAGAAAAATGAACGCAGGGGATACTTGGAGGGGGATCAGTGACAAATTAAATAAATGCAGGGGATCAGGAGTGGGGGGTTAGTGACAACTTAAACTGAGCCCTGCTGGGAAGGCAAAGGTTCCAAGCTATCTCTCTGGGATAAAGGGATGTATAGCCTTGCCCATAGAATAAACATCTTGGTATTGTTCCCTAAAAAGAGGTATAAGGTATTACGAGCCTATTTATTATCCCCATTTTGGGGGTGGGGAAGAAAGTGAAACTGAGTTGCTCAGTCGTGTCTGACTCTGTGACATCTGGACTGTCCGTGGAATACTCCAGGCAAGAATACTGGAATGGTTAGTCATTCCCTTCTCCAGAGGATCTTCCTGACCCATGGATAGAACCTGGGTCTCCTGCAGAACTGCAGGCAGATTCTTTACCATCTGAGCCACCAGGGAAGCCTCTATGGGTGGAGAAGGCATGACACCAGTGAATGTCAGCTCTATGCCTAGGAATACAGGGGCAGAGCTGTGGGAATAACCAAGCCTGTTGACTCGGAATACTCTGCTGGGTCTGTTAGAACACATTTCATGACAGGACATTTTCACTTTTAAGAGACCAATTTTGTGATAACAACAATGTCCTCTTATTTATTTCCATAGGCGTTTTATATTTCAAACGCTTACCTGCATAATGACAGCAAGTCAAAAAAGTGCAATTAACTCTTTCCTCTGTGTTTCCCGGATGAATTAAATCACTTCTGCTCAGCGAGAAGGTCTAAATTTAGCTGAGGTCATTATTTGCAAATCAATATTCTTTCTAATGTGTTCTAAGTTTCCCTATTTGCTTTTTAATTCTTTATATTCTGTTTAATATAATACACTGGTTTTCAAATGGTACCCCAGAAGTCTTCACTGGGTATTTTGATTTGGACATGTTAATAAAATGTATATATAACTAAAGGCCAGAATCTGGCTACAGATTTCATATTACTAGGATCTATACAGGAAAAATGAAAGGTAACAGTGCTTAGTATTGGTAGCTGTCAAGGTCTACTACTACTGTCCGGAGAAGGCAATGGCACCCCACTCCAATCCTCTTGCCTGGAGAATCCCATGGATGGAGGAGCCTGGTGGGCTGCAGTCCATGGGGTCGATAAGAGTTGGGCACAACTGAGCGACTTCACTTTCACTTCTCACTTTCATGCATTGGAGAAGGAAATGGCCACCCACTCCAGTGTTCTTGCCTGGAGAATCCCAGGGAAGGGGGAGCCTGGTGGGCTGCAGTCCATGGGGTCACTAAGAGTTGGGCACAACTGAAGCGACTTAGCAGCAGCAGCAGCAACTACTACTGTCCAAGGGACAGGCTGAACTGTTGACACACTTAGGATGCTGACAGCGGATGGAGTAAGACTAACAGCTCCAATCCTTGGTTGAGAACTCTGAACCCCTAAATATAATTTCCTATAATCCTGGTAAAAAGAGACTGCATTTCTCCTAAACTGGTACTATCACTGCAGTCTATGAATGCGAATCGCTTTGTAACATCCAAGTTTAAAATAGCCTAATTTGTTGCAAAGCATCTAAAGGCGAAGTGAACTCAGAAGAGCTCTTGAGGTTGGAGGCCCAGACAGCTAGACAGAGCTACAGGTTCTAAGCAAGCCTCCTTATGAGTCTGTGGTCTTTAAAAGGCATTTGCTCTGTTGCTTTAAAAAGTCTGGGCAGTGTGGACAGAATGTGTTATAGTAAAATGGACTGGGTATAACTATAGTTTCAAAACCTGAAGATTCTGAGCTTGACAACTCATGACATCTTCCTTGTACAACCCTCAACGTCGGCATTAACGAAAAGTCAGGCCATTATTCACGTTTGAGGCTTTGCTCATACCTTCGTTTCTGCTGAGCTCGATGTCGGCAAATAACCCAATCTTGATGACCTGCCACAACAGTCCCAGGACCAAGTAAGGCTTCCCCTCCTTTAAGTCCTCAGCGCCGATATTAACCACGTGGCACCCAATGGCTGAGGCAGAGTTTAGAGCCAGGTTCAAATTTTCCTGAAGGAGAAAAAATAATGCAAGTTTTTTTTTTTTTTTTGACTTTGCAGATGCCAAATGATCATTACTGATTGGCAAAGCAACACTGTTTTGCTTCTGGAAAGTTCACAGGTCTAGAGGCATTGTCTTCACTAGGCTTAAATATCGGAAAAAAGCAGGAATATCTGGAAGAGAAAGTCTAGCCACCTAGATGCTAGGCTCAGGCAGCTCACCCTGCTCAGGGTGAAACTCACGAGCCCCATTTTTTCACACTACTCTGTGATGGAGCCGCCACACTCAGCATCTCCATCAGCCAGCAGCAAAGGGGCGCCTCTGAGGACAGTCACTGTCTTGTCACCGGTTATTGTCAATAACCCAGCTGTTGATATAAATCGAGGTCATAAAAGAGAACACCAATAAAGCTCTTTGACTTGCAGGCTGGATATTGAAGGACTGAAAAAGATACAAATCAACTTCCTGGAAAAGACATGGTGGTTTTTACTAGGATAATTTATTGAGTATCCATAATATCTAGGGTCCTTGAGTACACACAACATATATACAAACACCCATATGCCTACCCACATTCATACAGATTATATGTTCTTATAAACTAATAACAATCTGTGTAAGGAAACACATATACAGTTGGAATAGGGTCAATGAAGTTTTCAATCGGGGTTTTTATATAGCTGACCTTGAAAGCCATGGATTTGAGCTGCTCAGACCCACATAAGTGTATGGACCCACTATGTGTAAATACTGTGTTAGTCACTCAGTCGTGTCCGACTCTTTGTGACCCCATGGACTAGGGCCCACCAGGCTCCTCCACCCATGGAATTCTCCAGGCAAGGATACCGGAGTGCGCATTTCCTTCCGCAATGTATAAATACAGTGAATGCTATAGTACTACACGATCCACGGCTGGTCGAATCCACAGATGAAGAACCGTGGTTATGGAAGACGCAAGTACAGGATGCACTGACTGTAAATTATACTCAGATTTCAGATGGAGCAGAGGGTTGACAGCCCAACCCTCCTGTTGTTCAAGGCTCAACTGTACTACTATTCTGGGTCTGCAAAGCAGGACTTACCAGAATCAAAGATCTATAGAACTTGTTTTTATGATAAATCAAAAACAAAACAAAACACAGGCCACCAGGGAATTTGGAAGAGAACTATCAGAAGAAAGGGCTTCCCAGGTGGCTCCATGGTAAAAAACCTGCCTGCCAACGCAGGAGACGCCGGAGATGTGGGTTCGATCCCTGGGTCGAGGAGCTCTCCTGGAGCAGGAAGTGGCAACCCACTCCAATATTCTTGCCTGGGAAATCCCATGGACGGGGGAGCCTGGTGGCCTACAGTGCATGGGGTTACAAAGATCCGGGCACAACTGAGCAACTGAGCAAGCACACGCAGAGCTCAGATGACAAGTGAAAAAAATACGGGGTCCAGTTACGGCAAAGACTAAAATTTAACAGCAAGATTAAATATGACGTTAAGTGCCTTCATAAACATTTAATCATAGTTCTTGCTTTGATCACGGCTTCCATTTTTTAGGAACACAGGGTTGCTTAAATCCAAACAGGACATAATTTATTGTCCATGATTTAAGAAGTGAGACGTGGCTTCCGAGCGAGAAGATTACAATAATGTTAAAACGCTGGAACACAGCACAGAGACGCAGCTTACTTACTACCAGTCACTGTTCCAGTTAATCAACAAATCGAAGACATAAAAATAAGTTATATTTATCACGCTGGCGGCTGCGCCCTTCACCACTGCGGAGGCTGCCGGAGCACTTCCCGTGTTCACCCCCTCACTTCTTAGAAAGGCTAATCTTTTCAGATAAAATGCTGTGTATCTGGCATCCGCTCAAAGATAAATTGCCAGGGGAAGTCTGAGTTAAAACTTGAGCCAGTGTGAATTTTATTCATAAGTGGCCAAAACAAACAAAGTCTACCCCCAACGACTAACACTCACCAACTCCCCCTAGCCCCACTATAATAATAAAAGACGAAGTAAAAATGTTTTCCCCTGTGCCCACTGATCATGACAGATCACCAGCCCACAACCTGGGTTGGAGAAATAATGTTTGAGCATCTAAAAAAGCTCGGCTTGGCAGTGATGACCCATGCCTTCTAAGCACAATGCTACATTAATCAAGGTAACACAGGGAAGACGTACCTGAATGGTGAAAGGGGTGAGTTTCTTTTTGTTGATTGTCCTCTCATCAATTGTGTCCGGCACTGACAGATTGATCATCTTACTGAAAGAGAAACAATGAAAGAAAGCAGGCTTCTAAATAAAAGAGCCTAATGACATGGAATTTAAATTCTAGCGATGCCATAAGCAGATAAGACAGCACCAATATGTACGCTGCTCAGTGTTCAAATATAAAATCGGTCATGCAACTGTAACTAGATTCAAACTATCTGTGGAAAAGGTTAATCCTCCTTGAAGTCTTACTAATATAGTGAAGCAAGAAATAAGGATCATCCTTCATTCATTCACCAGAAAGCTGAAAAATTATTCTGGTTCCTTTCATTAGGAAATTCTGGGTGGATAGCCAAAGCAAATTCTCCATGAGTTCTTCTCGTTCTCAGTCATGAGACTTGCCCCCACCGTGTAAAAGATTATCCATACACAATCTGAGTGTATATAATGTCTAAATTTCTATTTGATATCTGGTTAAACTCTATACCTTCAACTAACCGTAGGATGAAATGTTTTATTATCTCCTGTAATACATTACAGTATCTGTACTTTAGAAATGTCTGACACTTAAGTAGCTAATATATTGACCAGACATTCAAAATAAACAATTATTATTTATGAAAAACTGATTTTATCCACTTTGCATTGGTTTAACCTCCATGAGGGATTTAAACCTGACTTAAGCTGATCACCTTTGGAGAAGGAAATGGCAACCCACTCCAGTATTCTTGCCTGGAGAATCCCATGGACAGAGGAACCTTGCGGGCTGCAGTCCATGGGGTCAAAAGAGTCGAACACGACTGGGTGACTTTGACTACTAAACCTCCATGAGGTTATTAAAAATAAAAGTTCTTTGGCCACTTCCATCTTATTTAAAGAAGTTGGGGGGGAAAACCCAAGGGAACAACAACAAAATCAAAGAATAATAAACTTGAATGTGATTATTCCTTTTTTTTAATAAAAGCAATCAGCATTGACATCTTTCCTAACAATTTTTAAGCAACTACCTTTTCTTATGGTTGTTCTTTAAACATGTATTTCCACAACTTTGGCATGTGTGTGTGTGTGTGTGTGTGTGTGTGTGTGTGTGTGTACATTATTTAAAGAAAAAGCACTTTACTGAAATTTAGGCAAAACAAACCCCTAAATCATTATTTGAAAAGTATGAAACTAATAGTGAACTAGAAGCTATGAGAGATGGTAGGAGAACAGCATGGCTTAGAAAAGAAAAAGATATCCCTGCCTTTGAAAAGCTTATAGTTGGGGGACACTCCTGGTGGTTCAGGGGCTAAGATGCCATGCTCCCAGTGGAGAGGGCCAAGGTTCAATCCCCAGTCAGGGAACTAGATACTGCATGCCTCAACTAAAAAGACCTTGCATGCCCCAATTAAGATTGAAGATCCTGTGTTCTGCAACTAAGACCCAGTGTAGCCAAATAAATAAATTTATTTTATTTATTTAAAAATAAATAAAATTTATTTATTAAAAAGAAAAGCTTATAGTCAAATTTCAGAGACAAAAGATATGGGTATTAAAAGTTACATTAAGAGTCCAAAGCAGAACACTATAATGGCTCCCAAAGGACTACAAACTATACGAACTTTAAGAATTCAGTGAAGGGAGAGATCACAAGGAGCTGGAACAGACCAGAAACCTTTATAGTAAATGGATTAAAGTAGGAGGAGAGGGTGGGGAAGGGCATTCTTAAAAAGGAGAATAAAAGGTAAAGCCGGAGTTGCAAGATGGAAGCAGGCTGCATCTGGGGAAGAGTGAGCATGGCTGCTGATGGAACCCTTCACTGGTACCCTGGACTGGGGACCTGAGTCAGGCAGGCCTTGGCAGGTGAGGCTAGGAGACTGAGGGAAGACCAGGCGATGCATGGGGTACCCGCAGAGAGAGTCAGGACCTCATCCTGTGCACTAGGTTTTGATGTCTTTTTTTTTTAAGTTGAACTTTATAAAAATGAAATCTCACAGTGAACTCTAATAAATAAAATGCAATTGCTCTGGTCAGAGCAGAGGAAGGATGGGGAAGGGGGGTTGGTTAAAGTCCTGCCCACTCATCCTTTCCTTCAATTCCTGAGCCCACCTGAGACGAGGCATTTCAAGCCTCCTCAATCACACCACGTCTCACGATGTCAGAGAGGCTGCCAAAGCAACAGCCACAGTGGCTCTCTCAAAGACACCGTCCTGAACGGGCCAATGGCGCTGAGAGGCCTCCCGTGGAGAGAACATAGCCCTCCTCTTCCAGGCGCCCCCAGCATGTGAGCACCATGCAACAGTCCCTCTGCCTGAGGACTGGCGCTGGATGCTTCGATCATCACGCTGCTGTTTCCTATTCAATTCTATGCACTCTCATGATGGGCCGTGCTCAGATGAAGAAAAATGGCACAGAATCCAAAAGTAACTGCTATTGACCTTGTGTCCCTATGGCCCTGGGCTCACGTCTCTCTGATCTATGCCTCCTTCTCCTCCACCCGAGTGAGAGTAGTTTTATATTTTTCATTATTAGTTGCTTTAAAAACAAAAAGTGGACCATTTTTAAGTCTTTATTGAATGTGTTACAGTATTGCCTCTACTTTATATTTTGGTTTTTTGGCTGAGAGGCCTGTGGGATTTTAGATCCCTGACCAGGGATTGAACCCCCACCCCCTGCATTGGATGCGGAAGTTCTAACTGCTGGACCACCAGGGAAGTCCCATAAACTGCTTTTGAAATCAGTTTGCTCTCCTGGACCTTCCACATGAAAATCCAGAAAAGCATCAGATCCAGCTAAGCATCAAAGGAAGTGAGCCTAAAAAGATCAACACAGTGATGGTGGGTATTCCAGAAAATTCTAGGGAAACTTTTGGACGCCAAGAAGGGAGTGTTTTTCTTTTTTACCAAAGCACGATGCCATCTCCAACAGCACTGAAGAGATCATTGGTGTTAGGATCCATAGGGATGACGTGCCGGCAATCAGGGTCATTTTCCAGGGCTTTGTTTATCCAGTTGACAAAGGCATACTTCTCTTCCTCTGCAAGTAAATGATTAAAGTGACTTATTTGCAAAGTGAAACTCTGGTACAAGCAAAATCGTATACACACATGGCTCTCAGATTCTCACGCCCAGAAGAGAATTGAGAGGTTCATCTGGTCCATTATCCTACTATCTCACATTTACTGATAATAAAAAAATCTCATACGATTTGGGAAATAGGCACAGAATCTGCTTTACGTCCAAGTCATAAAACATACATATAGGAAGCAAATTCAGAAGCTATAGATATGCAAATATGTTTAGAAGTAAATGCAAAAATGAAGTGAAGCGAAAGTCACCCAGTTATGTTCAGTTCTTTGCAACTCCACGGACTATAGCCCACCAGGCTCCTCTGTCCATGGAATTTCCCAGGCAAGAATACTGGAGTGGTTGCCATTTCCTACTCCCTGTGTAGGGAATCTTCCCAGCCCAGGGATCAAACCCAGGTCTCCTGCATTGCAGGCAGATTCTTTGCTGTCTGAGCCACTATCTATTTTTTTATATGTAAATAATTAAATGTTTATTTATATTTCTATACAATCTAAATATGAATATAGTCCAATGCTTACATGATAAAACTCAGGGTTCCGCCTCTCGCCCTGCTGCTTTCAGTGTGGGGTGATCACAGGCAATCTTTGTAATGTCTCTGAGACGCTTTATACAATTACAGGCATCTCTGCTTTTCCAAAGTTCGCTTTATGAGACCTTGTTTTTGCAAAAGAGCTACATCAGTACCTGTTTTTCCCCACCACAAGACATCCGCAGGGGATTTTTGCTTTTATGAAAAAAGGGGAAAAGTAAAAATAGTGCTCAGTGTTTGTTTTGCAGAAGCAGTGGGTATCCCAGCAAGGAGAGGACCACTGCCCAGCTCCTTTCTTGGGACTACACACAGCATCCCAGCATCAAGCTGCCATCGCTCTGAACTGAGTCTGTGAGCATGTCTCATCTCAGTGTATTCCATGCATCCATCAGCAAGATATGACCTAAGGTAACTGCTTCTTCACTTTGCACCACTTTGGTTTACAGAAGGTTTCACAGAAATGCTGTACTTTCAGATAGTGGGGGAAAACTGTATAATGAAATTGCTATGAAATGAAATCACTTGTGATATGGTGATATGATATTTCTTTCGTATCAGTAAAGCTGCTAGAAACTGACTTTAGAAATTTTAATAAAGCCTCAAGTTATGCCTTATAGCTCAGCACTGTGTTTCCCAAATTGTGCATTACTGAAAGCAAGAATGTCCCTCAGAAGAATTTTGAGTCGCAACAGTTTGGGAAACATTGCATAGCATATTATTGTCTTGAAGATTCCTATGCACATTTACAAAGCAAAGCCTGTAAAATTTGCTATGTTTAAAAATAAAAGGCTGAACTTGGTCTTTGCCATTAAGAATGATACATAACCATGAGCTGATCTTTAAGACCAAACTGTGTTTTGAAGACCTCAGGAATTACTGGAATTATTGGATTACTGTACTGCTTGGGCTATTAGAAGTTTCCATGAAGGCTGATGGATGGCAGCCTTCAGAATAAATACACAATTTTCCTCCAAATCAATGAAAACACAATTTTTTTTTTTGGACTGCTCAGCAAGAATTAAGAACCATCATGAATTTTGGAGGTAGAAGCCTTTTTGTTCAAAAGATTTACAAAGGAGTTTTGGCAGCCTTTAATATGCTTTTTAACATTTTTTTTTAATTCATGTATTTATTTGGCTGCACTGAGTCTTAGTTGTGGCAGGTGGAATCTAGTTCCCTGACCAGGGATTGAACCCAGGCCCCTGTATTAGGAGTACAGAATCTTAGCCACTGGACCACCAGGGAAGTCCCTGTAATATACTTTTTAAATGCTGATGAGATTATTTGGCATTGGACCCTAACTAGAGCCAGAACTGTGGGCCCACTTAGACACAGGAAGATAAGCAGTAGTTAATAAACCCAGATTAACTTCTCTTTGCACCCTTTAGGTTTGAATGCTGAATCTGGAATCTGTAACCACAAAAGACGTGGATCCTTTGGACATGGTTCCCTCTCCCCTTATCCCCAGTTCATCCCAACCATCTCTCCACCTCTGCTTCCCAGCTCCCAGGCTGGTACACCTACCTGAGTACGAGTGTTGGGTGCCAACACTAGACTGCTCGGAAGTGCCCCCGATCGCACAAATCCCTTCCTTCTTATTGATAGCTTTTCTAAAGGTCTTGGCAACCTCTGTGCTTTTCAGGCCATGAAAAACCTGCAAAAACATAATGTCTCTTTAGAAACCTAACCTGCGATGTAGAAACCCATAAAGGAAACGATAAGCCATGCTGAAGCTAGAAAGACGGGACTGTGTTTGGTATTGCTGGTAGTTCTCAAACTGAACTTCCACGTTTCAAATGCATCCCCTTGGCTTCTGCGTCATACTCACCTTGATAAACTCATCAAAGCTGATCTTCCCATCCTGGTCCAGGTCACCTGTGGCCATCAGGTTCTCTGTAATTTCTCTCACCCTGTAGCCAGGCAGAGGCAAGCAGGCAGCCTTGAACAGGTCATTCAGCTCATTGCAGCTGATGTACCCGTTGCCATCGGTATCTGTAAAGCAAACGAGGAGCTGATGGCTCAGGGCAATTTGGGTTACATCACGAAGACAGGCGAGAGAAGGCCTGATGGGAGGACAGTGGGTGGGAGAGGGAGTCATTCAGGGGTTGTGAGCTGACCCCATGCCAAGTCAGAATCTCTCAAGAGACCTGTTGCTATTATAAATGGGTATTAGCATCATTCCCAACACCCGAGTCAAAATTTCAGCAAAGAGATTTTGACAACAAGCTGAAGAGACTCTTACAGAAAGATGTGAAAATAAATCACAGACTTGGAGCTACAGATTAAGAAAAAGTGTTCATTGCTGTTTAGTCACTAAGTTATGTCTGACTCTATAAGCACTCCATGGACTACAGCCTGCCAGGCTCCTCTGTCCATGGGATTCTCCAGGCAAGAATACTGGAGTGGGCTGCCATTTCCTTCTCCAGGAGATCTTCCCGACCCAGGGATCAAACTCTAATCTCTTGCATTGGTAGATGGATTCTTTACCACTGAGTCATCTGGGAAGTAAGGAATACTATTAAAACACAGGAAATTTTTTAAAAAGCAGACAAGCTATAAAAGCTGAGACTTAGTGGCCATTTCCAAGAAAAGCTACAGGTGAAAAAAGGCTCATATGCCACATTTTGATAGAGAAAGAAGTAATTTTCTTGAAGAATAGCTTTCAAAAATATTTCCCTAGCTCCTGTAATCAATACCACTGTATTCCTGCCCTTTCTACTATTTCGCTCATGTTACCAGTCATTGATTCTGTCCTGAAGCTACTGAAAAAAGTAGAGAATTGTGTGACTTGAGGTATCAGGTTCACTCACCCACTTTGGCAAAAGCTTCTCTGAGCTCCATCATTTCTTCATCGGATACTGATCCTCTGGCCATTTTTTACTGCGTTAGGCAACAGTTCTGCAGAGAGGGGACAACACAGGGAGTGACTGATGCGCATCCTCTGAAGATACTACATCGAGAAGCAATTCTTATTAAGTACAGAAGTATTTCTTTGCACCCCTTATGACTTATAATTATCTTCCCAAAAGGTAAGAAATGGACGTTTTCTTATTTTATCTTTTTCAAATTTTTTAACTTTTTATTTTATATTGGAGTTTAGCCAATTAACAATGTTGTAATAGTTTCAGGTGGACAGCAAAGCAACTCAATTATACATACATATGAGTGAGTGAGGGAAAGTCGCTCAGTCATGTTTGACTCTTTGCGACCCCATGGACTGAAGCCTGCCAGGCTCCTCTGTCCGTGGAATTCTCCAGGCAAGGATACTGGAGTGGGTTGCCATTCCCTTCTCCAGAGGATCTTCCCAACCTACTGTCCCCTAAAATCCCCTCCCATCCAGGCTGCCACATAACACTGAGCAGAGCATCCTGTGCTCTACAGAAGGTCCTTGTTGATTATCAAAGAAATAGCCTTTTTCTTAACTGGACTCCACTTTTTGGTCTCCAGAGACAGTCCTCAACATCCAGAAAACTAAGATCAGGGCATCCAGTCTCATTGGCAAATAGACGGGGAAACAATGGAAACAGTGATAGACTTTATTTTTTTGGGCTCCAAAATCACTGCAGATGGTGATTGCAGCCATGAAATTAAAAGATGCTTGCTCCCTGGAAGAAAAGCTATGACCAACCTAGACAGCATATTAAAAAGCAGACATATTACTTTGTCAACAAAGGTCCGTCTAGTCAAAGCTACGATTTTTCCAGTAGTTGTGTATGGATGTGAGAGTTGGACTATAAAGAAAGCTGAGCGCTTTTGATGAATTGATGCTTTTGAACTGTGGTGTTGGAGAAGACTCTTGAGAGTCCCTTGGACTGCAAGGAGATGCAACCAGTTCATCCTAAAGGAAATCAGTCCTGGGTGTTCATTGGAAGGACTGATGTTGAAGCTGAAGCTCCAATACTTTGGCCACATGATGCGAAGAGCTGACTCATTTGAAAAGACCCTGAAGCTGGGAAAGATTGAAGGCAGGAGGAGAAGGGGATGACAGAGGATGAGATGGTAGGATGGCATCACCGACTCAATGGACATGAGTTTGAGTGAACTCTGGGAGTTGGTGATGGACTGGGAGGCCTGGCGTGCTACAGTCCATGGGGTCACAGAGTTGGACACGACTGAGCGACTGAACTGAACTGAACTGAACTGAAAGATGGTCCACACTGTTTCTCTCCTCCCTGTGATCCAGGCTGCTCCTCACATCAGGAGATGGAGCTGATTTCCTCCCCGTGAATCTAGGCTGACTCTGCGACTGCTGTTAGTATTTAGAGGGCTGGAGAAGCCATGTCTGGGCTGGAAACTTCTGCTTCTTGCCTTTGGGAATGCTCCCTCCTTCTGGGATGCTCATCCTTGGGATGGTCCCTCTTGGAAACCAACTCCCATGCTCTGAGATGTCTAAGCCACAGGAAGTATGATAATTGGATGCTCTGGTTAATGGTCCCTGCTGAGCTCCCAGGCAGCAGCCAGCATCAACTGCCAGCCAGCATCGCAGGCCAATTTGGACATTCCAGCCCATTTGAGCCCCTGGATGAACACAGTCCCAGACAACATCACATGAAGCAGAATTGCCCAGAATTCTGATACCAAGAGAATTGAGAGATGGGTTTAAAATCTCGACATTTTGGAGTAGTTTGAAACACAGATATATATGACTAAAACACAATTTTCACATAAATGGTATTTTTAGAGATATGTTTATGTTCATATTTCAAATGAATATGTTTGGCCAAGTGAACAGATAACTTCAAAGGCAGTTATCAAATTTCTCTAAGTATTTTAGAAAAGAGGAAGGGAATCTGATCGTCTAATAAGTCTAATGGGAATTTGAGGGACTTTTTAGGTGTTCTCAGAAAGGCTAGTGTTGGCTAAGAAACTTTGCTAGTACTGGAGTAATTTCCCTTTCCCTATGCATGATTGCTGCCCTCTAGTGGGTAGAAAGAGAATACAACAGAAAATGGATTATACGCTTTGCTGCTCGGGCACTTAAGTCGTGTCTGACTCTGTGCAACCACATAGACGGCAGCCCATCAGGCTCCCCCATCCCTGGGATTCTCCAGGCAAGAACACTGGAGTGGGTTGCCATTTCCTTCTCCAATGCAGGAAAGTGAAAAGTGAAAGTGAAGTCGCTAGTCGTGTTCCACCCTTAGCGACCCCATGGACTGCAGCCTACCAGGCTCCTCCGTCCATGGGATTTTCCAGGCAAGAGTACTGGAGTGGATGCCATTGCCTTCTCTGATACACTTGTCTATCGTGAAGTTAAAAGACACTTACTCCTTGGAAGGAAAGTTATGACCAACCTAGACAGCATATTCAAAAGCAGAGACATTACTTTGCCAACAAAGGTCCGTCTAGTCAAGGCTATGGTTTTTCCAGTGGTCATGTATGGATATGAGAGTTGGACTGTGAAGAAAGCTGAGCGCCGAAGAATTGATGCTTTTGAACTGTGGTGTTGGAGAAGACTCTTGAGAGTCCCTTGGACTGCAAGGAAATCCAACCAGTCCATCCTAAAGATCAGTCCTGGGTGTTCTTTGGAAGGACTGATGCTAAAGCTGAAACTCCAGTACTTTGGCCACCTCATGCGAAGAGTTGACTCATTGGAAAAGACTCTGATGCTGGGAAAGATTGAAGGCAGGAAGAGAAGGGGATGACAACGGATGAGATGGCTGGATGGCATCACCGACTTGATGGACGTAAGTCTGAGTGAACTCCGGGAGTTGGTGATGGACAGGGAGGCCTGGCGTGCTGCAATTCATGGGGTCGAAAAGAGTCGGACACGACTGAGTGACTGAACTGAACTAGCGTTATTCTTGCCTGGAGAATTCCATGGACAGAAGAGCCTGGCAGGCGACAGTCCGTGGGGTAGCAAAGAGTCGAAACGACTGAGGGACTAACACAGCAGCTAATTCACAGGCCCATGTTTCAAATAGGAGTTCCATTAAAGCTTATGGAATTTCCCAGTGGGGAAGGGATAAGTGGGGTGAGAGTGTAGAAGAAGAAGTGTTTCTGTTTACATTTGGGGGCATTTTAGTGACATTACTAACTTTAAAAAATATTTAAAGTTTGTGACAGAATATTGTTTTAAATGGATTTCCTTTTTTATATTTGCACTTCGTTTCTGCTGTACTTTTTCTCAGTGACAACCAACCACACAAGACAGCGAACAACTTTAACACAAAACTGTTAGCCAAAAAAATGCATTATGTTCAATTTTGCAAATACACATCCCTTATTCACCAGCTCAGTGTACTGCCACAAACATTTATCACATGTATTAGTAGTTTCAAACTTTCGTTTTCCTAAGCAACCCTCTGTGAGTAGAATCCTTACCTGTAAACAACAGCTAACAAAAAATAACTCTGGGGAGGGATAAATTAAGAGTATGGGATTAACAGATACACAGTACTATATATAAAATACATACACAACAAGGATTTACTGAATAGCACAGGGAACTATATTTGATACCTTGTAATAACCGAAAATGCAAAAGAATCTGAAAAAGAACAGACATTTATAAAGGAATCATGGTGCTGTACACCTGAAACTAATATAATATTGTAAATTATTATATAAAATAAATATCATTAAAATATAAATATAAAATTAAACATAAAATAATTACTATAGTAAAATATAATATTGTAAATCCAATTAAAAAAAAACAACTTTGAAAGACTTTGGTTGAAAAAAACCCAAATGCTCCCCCCTACCTCCACCATCCCATCTTCTTGCCATCTTCCACACTAGTGGGAACTCCAAAGAGCATGACTTTAAAACCGTGGAATTATATATATTGTTATTATTTCGATTCCTTTAAATTGTGGGATTCTATATATTGTTACTATTTCCATTTATATTGTTATTATTTCAATATATAATTTAAGTTATATATGGTTAGTATTTCCATTTTCAATATACATATATAATGTGGAATTATACATATTGCTATTATTTCCATCTTTTATTATCAAAAGCATCTATGGTATTATTATTTACCTTATATCTAAAAAGGTATTGGCCCATTAGGTTTCCTGACAGAAGGCAGAAGCTGTTGAGAGCTTAACTGTAAGGAAATGCAATCTCACCCATCACAACAACCTCAGCGCCCGGTGGCACCGGTTACCTGACTTTCTTGCTCACTTCTCTTTCTTCCTTTTGTGCTTGTCTGTTTCTCTGTCTTCCTCCCTCCCTTCCTCCATCCCTCCCTTCCTTCTTTTCTTTCTTCCCTTGAGGTTTGTTGTTATTGTTCGTTTCCTTTTTAAAAATCAAGCCACGTGATGTAAGAGACATGGGTTCAATCTCTGGGTCAGGAATATTTCAATATTCCCCCAGAGAAGGAAATGGCAACCCACTCCAGTATTCTTGCCTGCGAAATCCCAGGGGCAGAGGAGCCTGGTGGGCTACAGTCCATGGGGTTGCAAACAGTCGGACATGGCTGAGTGCACACACGTGTACCATGTACTTGTTCCAAAACCAACTTGAGCCCAGTTACAAGGAGAGACCCAAGCCTAAGACCTACACCCAAGAAAACGTGATCCAGCAGAAGCAGCAATAAGCACGGGTGAAATAAGACAACAGCGAGGGGGAGCCTTAACTCTCCCAACACTGCACATTGTGAAAATCCAGTTCCAAGTTCTCCAGAGGTTAAATGCTAAAAAGGAGCTATCACTTACACAATTCATTCTATCTATGTGAGAAAAGTCAGTTTTCTTAGGGCAGCAGAACTGAGGCCTGAGAGCAGTACCTTCACCCAAACTGGGGAAGAGGACATTCATGGGGTGTAATAAACGCAAGTTCTGTGTTTCTTGTAATGCCCGACGGCTCAGCTACATGCATCCCCACTTCATGGAGCAGGAGCCAGCAGCTCCGAGAAGGTAAGATTCATCTCTCAGACCGGGTAGAGGAGCAGCAGGATTCCAGTGCTCCAGTCTCCTCTCCTCTCCCATGCTGTCTGTTCAGGACGCTCTGCCTCTCTCTTAGACGCTCATTTCATCCACCCATTCACTCATCCAGCAATTATGCACTAAATATTGGATTGGCCAAAGAGTTCGTTCGGGTCTTTTCCATTCGATGCTGACCTTGGACAGACCTTTTCGCCGACCCAATCTATAACATGTCTGGCCTATGCGAGAATTAGAATATGAAGTGTGTGTCCAGGTGTTCTAGCTTAGGAAGTTCTTGCTTTCCTGCGTTAAGAAATTAAGGCTTCTGTTGGAAGACACCAGCGTGTAATTTTGCATACTTGACTAAATTCTTCTGACTAATTTGGTTTGATTCTTCTTTATACTCAATACCAGTAAGAGAACGCTCTCCTCCATCATATTTTAGCAAAGTCTTTGGTAAAGGCTGGCCCTTCTTGTTTTGGGGGTGTCTTGTTTCTTGGTTCACAGACGTTCACAGGGTTGCTAGATAAATCGCTTCACTTGCACACATTTGTGAAAGCCTACTACAAGGCAGGCACTGTTCTTCATTTCAGGTGAGTGGGCTGCCCTACTGCCCTGAAATATGAACCAGTGTTAAAGACCAAGAGAATGAATGCGGTCTCTGAATCTCAACTTGGCCTATTCTTTGACAGAGGACTTTTAGATTTTACAGCACATGAGTGGTGAGAAAGACGTGTAAAGAGGCAGGGAATGAGATTGCCTTTTAAGGATCAAGGGCAGGGTTGAGGAAAAAGAAAGAATTATAGCGCTGGGTGACAAGGAACATCTAAAGATCATGGTTCAGAGGACTTCCCTGGTGGTCCAGGGGTTAAGACTCCATCTTCCAACGGAGGGGATGTGGATTCCACCCCTGGTTGGGGAGCTCAGATCCCATGTACCTCACAGCCAAAAAACCAAAACACAACATAGAAACAATATTATAGCAAATTCAATAAAGACTTTTAAAATGGTTCACATCAAAAAATACAAAAATAAAGATCATCGTAAAGTGAAAAAACAAAAAATAGCATGAAAATTGCAGGGCCCATTCAAATAAAAGATCTAGGGAAGGAAACATAGTTATTTTAAAACCTTCTAAAAGATGTATATAAATGGGGAGGATTAACTCAAGACAGAGGATCTCAGGGGAGGATCTCTCAGAGAGAAATCAGTCCTGAATATTCACTGGAAGGACTGATGCTGAAGCTGAAACTCCAAAACTTTGGCCACCTGATGCGAAGAACTGACTCATTTGAAAAGACCCTGATGCTGGGAAAGATTGAAGGCAGGAAGAGAAGGGGATGACAGAGGATGAGATGGTTGGATGGCATCACCGACTCAATGGACAAGAGTTTGAGTAAATTCCAGGAGTTGTTGATGGACTAGGAGGCCCGGCGTGCTGCAGTCCATGGGGTCGCAAAGAGTCGGACACGACTGAGCGGCTGAACTAAACTGAACTTAGAGACACCAAATAGTGAGACAGCCTTACAATGAAAAAAATTCAAAACCCTCCCTGGTGGCTTAGATGGTAAAGAATCTGCCTGCAATGCAGGAGACTGGGGTTCCATCCCTGGGTCAGGAAGATCTTCTGGGGAAGAAATGGCAACCCACTCCAGTATTCTTGCCTGGAGAATTCCACAGACAGAGGAGCCTGGTGGGCTACAGTTCATGTTATGGGTCGCAGAGAGTTGGACACAACTGAGCGACTAACACTTTTCGCTTTTCAGAGCTTTAAAAGCTAAAGGGAAAGAGAATAGATTGAATTCGTTTGAGAGGAGAAGTGGAGAAATGGTAGTCACCAACCTAAATTACTACGATACTGTTTGTTGTTTGTTGAGCCCAAACAGGAATAGATGTTGAGGGAGTATCTCTTTTACCATCAGAGTGAGCGGTAAATCCTGGAAACACAATCCAACTTGTAGAGACAGAGGAATCTAAAAAATCATTTAGCACAACTCCCTCATTTTATATATAGAGAGACTGAAGTTCCAATGAGATGAAGTGCTTTGCTTACAAGTCTTCAAAGCACTCCCTGGGTAGGGTCTGTAACAGAAAGAGCAGAGCAGCAGAAGGCCAGAGTGACCATTAATCGGGCCATTAAGATCCACAACTGCGAACAGACCCTTTAATTAAACAGCGTTTCACAGAGCAGGGCAGGAAGAAGAGGTAATTAATGGAAAAACATGCAGAGGGGACCATTTCAAAGAAGGACATGGCTGGGGTTAGAATCAAGTATTAGGTACTTCACACAGTCTATTAATAAGAAAAAAAAATTTGCCCATGTTAATTCATGTGTGTTTGATGGCTTGTGTTGTAATTATGTGAGTTAGTTTCATAAAGATAATTGACGAGGGTCTGTTTGTAAATTACTGGCACCATATTGGCAGCTGACTCGAGGGAGGTCACTGCAGTAATGAGACGGGCTGTGGTCATTTGGAAGCTCCCATTTGGAGCTTAGAAGTGCTTGAGGGAGGCGTGTCCCTTCCAGGGCACGAACAAGCCCTTTCTCGCTCCTTCTGCAGTAAGTGGGGTCCTTTTAAATGACTACATCATCTAACTATGACTTTGCCAAGAACCACTTTAAAGTCTTTTGCAAACTGTGGTGAGTTCTGGAACCCCATTTCTGAACCACTGCCCAAATCATAAATCTAAGAAGACAAATCTCACATCATTCATCTAAGTCATGTCTGGCCGCCCATTTTTCTGCAAGCACTTAAATTTATTAAATCAATGATTATAGAATCCCAGGACATTTGGCCAAAGAAAGAACCAGCTGTTCTTTTCAGAAGGTTATTTTTAAAGGCTCAAGAAAATCAAATTACCGCCCCTACTCCCCGCCCTCTCCAAACTTCAAAAGCCACAAAACCTGTTCCCTCTTTTAGGTCATCGAGTTCTAAGTTTTCTGTTTAAAGGAGGCTGGTATTTTCCAGATGGGTAGTGAAAGAGAATTTCTCAGAATGACTTCTTACACTAAAAGTGTCTCACTCAAGTTCCCTGAAATCTACATGCAGAAACTATTTGTAGGAGTTTACTACAGAACACAGCGCTGGAGAATTTACAGAAGGAAATGCATGCTGTCAAATGAATGTTAAAAAAACATATAAAAAATAAAATAAAATGAATGTTAAAATGGAAGCTGAATTTTCTCTGAGGAGTTTCCTAACTGACAATGAAAAGCAGCAGAAAGGCTGATAACACGTGATCTGTGCAGAGTGGACCGGCTACCTGGGCTCGCATCATTTTTGAAAGCAGGTAATGCTGTGTGGGTCGGTACTTTGACTCGATAGATTGATACCCAATTACATAACTGCTGGGATCAGAGCCCTATCTGTAACCTGGCATCACATTGCCAAGGGACTGTTCTGAATGTGCCCTACTTTTTCTGCAACTTGACACAATGGGGAAAGTACAACAGGAATCTTGGGACCCAGGTTCCCAGCTTTCCCTCTGATTCAGCATGTATCCAGGAGAAAATTGTATAACTTCAGAACCCCTCACTGAGCAATAAGTAAACCCCAAACAACACGACGTCCAGAACATCATCAATCTGCCATCTTCAGCCTTACACTCTGATGATGAAAGAAGTGAAACATACAATACTTAGGATTCCAAAGCCAAATAACATCCCCATAAATTTTTGGAAAAGCAATCATGCCACAGTTATATCAGATAAAGGAATTTTGCTTTCCCTTAATCCTGCTCCCTTTCTTTTACAAAGCAGAATGCTGTGTGTGGTTGGTGGGGGCGCACGGGGGATAATTTTCTCTGTATGCTTGGAATACCATTTCTCTGTGGATACAGATATTCCGAACTTTCACAGAAAGGATGATTCTCAACATGTATTTTTCAAATGCCTTTGTTTTTAAGAACCAGATGACTATGCGTGTGTGCCAAGCCACTCAGTCATGCCCGACTGTTAGTGACCCCAAGGACTGTAGCCTGCCAGGCTCCTCTGTCCGTGGGATTCTCCAGGCAGGAATGCTGGAGTGGGTTGCCACGCCCTCCTCCAGGGATCTTCCCAACCCAGGAATCGAACCCAGGTCTCGTATGTCTCCTGTACTGGCAGGTAGGTCCTTTACCACTAGTGGCACCTGGGAAGCCCCCAAATAACTATAAATGTCCTCAAATACAGACGACCATTTAAAGGGGCCCTTGTGAATTCTGCGGTCAGGTCAGAATCTGTTTTAGATTGTCTGTTCTTTCCCCGCAGACACACTGGTTCTCCCAAGGCTCTGCAGAGGGCAGGACTCTTCTCTGCAAGTCTCGGAGGGAAACACGCAGCAGTCAGTGAAGCACGGGACACTGTTCCCGCACAGGCTCAGCAGCTCTCTCTCTGTCTCAGGTGGTGAAAACACCTCTGGGGAGCCGGCAGCCCCAATTCCTCCAAACCTGATGGACCTGACCTTGCTCTGGCGTCTCTGTGATCTGATCAGCCTCAGAAGCGGAGGGGCTTCTGAAGCTGCCTTAGCAGTGGCACACAGAGCCCAGCTCTGGCCCAACTAAGGAGTGCCCAGCTCCCCATCTCCCCTCCCAGCACACCCCGATGCCTGTTTTCCACCAAGCTGCCCACTCCACTAAGGATGCGACGCAGGCTAAACCTCTGGCAAGCAAAAGGGATGCTCCAGGCTGGGGTTGCCAGGCCCTCCTTGCCTTGGCCTCTGTCTCCTTCCCGGGGCTGTAGACAGTGATAGTCTTGGCATTCACGTCTAAAAAGACCACAGCTACCCTTCATTCCACATTCAACCACAAGGGCTTAAGATCCAGACTTTCACCTATTGGAAGCTCAGGGAACCCCAAACACGTCTTTTCAAAAAGCTGAATATTCTTAAGGGCTAGTTGATAAGCCACTATGACAGCATTGTCTCAATATCAGACGTCATTCATTTCCTTCATTCATTTACTCCACCTATGAGTCTATGTGCAAAGCACTGCCCTGGTTACTAGGTACAAGCAAGGGACTCCCTAGGACGTCATGAAGCCCACAGTTAAATGTCAAGTTTCAGATCCAACACAGAGACGACAGCTCATTACTGCCAAATGGTTAACAGAATGAAGAGAGTTCTGCAGATCAAAATGAACACATGAAAAGGCTAAACACAGGGCTGCAAGGGTGGAGGGGGTGAGATGAGATAAGAGTAAGAAATTAGCACAGAAGCTTATCAAAAAATAAAAACATCAAACATCTCAATCAGCCCATGCACTCCAGGCAAGCAGATAATTTATACATGTGGACATCTCCAAGGAAACCACAATAACTAGCAGGGAGTAGAAGAGAGAGCTTGGGGATCGGGAGAGACCCAGGCTGCTACCTGTCTGTGTAACATCAGGCTCCACTGAGCCTCTCTGGGCCTCAGTTTCCTCATCTGTAAATTGGGAGATAAAGTCCCTTCCATGTTAAAAGTTCCAAAAGTCTGTTCACTAGCTGACAAGTGCAAAGTAACAAGCTAGAGCCAGGGTTAGGTGTGTTTCAAGTGAGCCTAGAACAAGGGCCAGGGGCCATGAGGAGCTGTGGCCATGCCCTGAAGCATCTCTGGGGAGAAGAACCTTCTCTGAAGTGGACCCAGCATCTCCCAGCCCCACCTGGTTCCTGCTCTTACCTCAGCGTCGGGAAAAGCTCTGTCCTCATGCATTCTCCTCACTGACCCAGGCAGATGCCCATGGCTCCACTGCTCATCCCAGAGCAGGGAAGCTTCCAGAAAGCCACGTGAGCTCCGCTTTCTGGGAGGTCGCTGCGTACATCTTAAGTCTGGCTGCTCCAGTTCACTTCTGGTATCTAGGCAAGACTGCATGCGCGCTGTCCCAGAAAGAGAGCCATCTACTATTTTCTCAAAAATATCCAAATAAGGCAACCCGACACAGTCTCCGGTGTCTCACATCCCTACCCTGTAACCTAAATCTTGGCTGATATGATGAAAGCGCCCTCTCTTGGGCTATTCTCAGAGGGAATTACAGAAGCAGCTCGATTCATAAAAATTCCGTCACATGCCTTGGTGAGAGCCACTGGACCTTCAAAAAAAACATTCTTTAGACCTGTTTTTGGAGGCTCTCTTTCTCCAAATCTTTAAATAGTTTTCTTTGCTATCTTCTGGGTCTATGCCAAGGTCCTTAAATGAGAATACAAGAATAACAAGAGTCATAGGATGTAGAGATAAAAGGACCAGCCTTCCTATCTGGTCACTCCCCTATCACAGAGGAGTGAAATGACACCCAAGTTAAAGAATGTGCCCAATGCCACAGAGCTCACTGGGACTGCAGTCTAGGGCTCCTTACTTCTCCTCTGTCCTTGAGAGTAGGTTTTCAAACCTAGGAGGGAATGCTGTTCTTTAAGTAAGACCTGCTCAGCGTAATGGGAAAGTACAAACGCCCCATGATTTCAAATATCTTAGGAATACAATTTCATGTATGTTTCTTGCACTGAAAAGAGAACTTAGTCTAGATAACGAGAAGGCAGTGTCCAGGTCCAGAGTACAGACAACAGGTGCCCATTACAATGTACAAATCCTACTGGCACTTTCAGGGTTTCAGTGACTGAGGCATGACCAACGCCCTGTGTATTCATCTGCACCTTCATTTTTGACTTCGCAGGAAGGACCTCTGATAGTTTTTAGCAACCCAAAAGCAAACCACAGTAAGATAACTCACACTGAGGCATAACGTTCTAAAAACAAAACGCCAAATTCATAGGGGAATATGAAAATGATACCCTCAGACATCTCAGATTAGCAAGGTTTGAGACATCCTGCCCTTCCAGCTGCTGGGTAGGGCTCCCGAGTCCTTCCTTCTCTGAGGTCTGGTTCACACGTCTATGGCTCAGCCCCCACATTGACACCTCCATTTCTCCCAGCAGATTCTGAGATCACAAACCATAAGGCATCTAACAGCATTGCCTCGTGGCTAGTGCATAGTGCTTAGTAGGTTCGCAGGAAATCAGTTGTAGGCGTGAACAAGCAAACCCATAAACTAATGGTACCCGGGGCTTGAGAAGGCTATGGTCACCTTCTTTGAGGAGTTAAATACTAACATTCTCATGTGAAAGTTAAAGTGTTAGTTGCTCAGTTATGTCTGACTCTTTGCGACCCCATGGACGGTAACCTCTGTCCCTGGGATTCTCCAGGCAAGAATACTAGAGTGGGTTGCCATTTCCTCCTCCAGGGGGCCTTTCTGACCAGGGAGTGGGCCTGGGTCTCCTGCCACCGAGGAGGCCATTCTTGTGTTCACACTTATCACATCCCTTCCACTGAGAGATACAAACGTCAGAACAAGGCAGGCGGATGCGCCAAGCTTATCTGAGGCCACTTGGCGGGAAAAGCGACTCTGCAAGCGTCCCTCGGCTGTCTTTGAACTGGGCTGGGGGTGCTCCCGGGCCCTAGCCTCCAGCCAGGGGAGGGTTCTGGCTGAGACAGCAGGGCCTGGGGCTGAGCAGTTTCCGTAAACCCTGCTGGCCGCCGCTGATGCTGTGGTCTCTACCTCAGTGTACAGTGTCTCACTTGGAGCCGAGTCCTGCTGCGGGGGGAGGGACTGTGGTGCGGAGACAGATCAGGACAGAAAGGAGGGGAAAATCAGCCTGGATGCACAAACTCAACGTATCAGAAACACATGCAGGAAAGAACTAGCAATGGGTGCCAGAGCTCACCTGAATATAATTTGCACATCACTGTCTGGACGTGAAATTGCTCCTCTGGTAATCCTAAGTGTCCACCACTATGTTGTTTTAGTTGCTAAGTTGTGTCTGACTTTTTGGGACCCCATGGACTCTAGCCTGCCAGGCTCCTCTGTCCATGGGATTTTCCAGGCCAGAACATCGGAGTGGGTTGCCATTTCCTTCTCCAGGAGATCTTCCTGAACCAGGGGTCAAACCCACGTCTCCTACATTGGCAGGTAGGTTCTTTACCACTGAGCCACCAGGGAAGCCCCCTCGAACGGTGAATAAATTGTCTTCTTACATTCAGTAGAGCATGCAACAAACCAAACCAACTGAAGAACAAATTCTTGAATAAGGCCCTCTGAACTGTCATCCCTACTAAGTCAGGAAATAATAGCTGCGTGATATTTGGCATTTTGCAGTTTTTACTAACTTGTTTTTAGAGTAACGCATATTTATCTTAGAGTAATATACGTTTATCTTAGAAAATGTAAATGAGTAAAAAGAATAAAATATAAACCACCTGTAACTCCAACACCTAGTGACAACTGATTTTGGTGTATACGCTTTTACATGTTTTATAAATATACACACTGTATATTTATTTGTACATTTCTTCTTTCAGTCAACATCTGCCAAGTACCTACTCTATTCAAGGTCGTGGTTGAATGCTGGTGATGCAAATATAAGATGCGGCCCTGGCTTGTTAGTTTAAGGGAGATAGACACCAGTCACTAGAAAACAGGGGCACTTTTTAGATTCGCAGGAAGGGGGAACACAGCTCTCCCCAGGGGAGACATGCATGGTGCCCCGGAAGTAGTGAGATGTGACCTGAGTTTCCACAGATGGGAGGAGCCTGCTTAACGATCAGTCTTTTCCTTCTTCATACAGAGTGAGGAAGCCATATGCTCTCCATAGAAAGGTTATCTATGTTGGGCCAGAGAAAACAACAGCTAAAGGACCAACGGAAGACAAGCTAATGTTCCCTTAGTGGTTACTCAACACTAAACGTTTTCTATGCATTATCACACTGAATTCCACCACGACTCTATGTGGCATAACGATTATTTCCTCTTTATAGATGAGGGAACTGAGATTTAAGTAACTGGCCCAGGGTTACATCGCTCTGAACCAGGGAGACCTCAGACAGCATGGCCCTGCAGCGTGAGAAAATGGGAAAATGGGGGCCCTGAAAAGGGGCGTTGCTCCCCAAAGTCTCAAAGTGAGTCACTGACTCATCAGAGAAGAGGAGAAGAGCCTCCAGAATCCTACTTTGGTCAAAAAAGTATGAGAAAAACACAAGTCAGTTACGGGCTTCCCTGGTGGCTCAGATGGTAAAGTATCTACCTGCAACGTGGGAGACCCAAGTTCGATCCCCAGGTCGGGAAGATCCCCTGGAGCAGAAAATGGCAACCCACTCCAGTATTCTTGGCTGGAGAATCCCATGGACTGAGGAGCCTGGTGGCTACAGTCCATGGGGTCCCGGAGTTGGACACGACTGAGCAACTATCAAAGTTAAAGAGGTTTTTTTTTTTTAATAAAACAACCCTGAGATGCACACTCCGTGAAACGTAAGACGGACTTACATCTTCTGTATTCCATAAGTGGATGGGGAGGAGGACAATGGGAGGGGTTTCTCCCACTGGTTTCAAGAACAGCACATATTTAGTTTACAGCTTCACCAAGGCTATAACAAGACCACTTTATCCCAGTCTAAGCGAGTGTGAGGGCATGACAGGTTTCTTACAAACCTCATCCAACCACTGATGATCTTATCTTTCTTTATGAAATTAGGCTTGCCATATACACAAAAAAGAGTGAACTAGGAAACAACATCGTAAAGCAAAAAGATGCTGGATTTTCTGATGCAGCGGCTTCTTCCTGCAAACTTGCATACACGTTACTTAAATTCTGAGTCTCAGTTTCTTTATATGTAAAACGGGGATATTGATAACAGTATGCAGGGTCCTCCAAAAACCAAAAACAGAACTACCATCTGAACAACTTACCAGAGGAAGAAATGGCAAACCACTCCAGTGTTCTTGCTGGGAAAATCCCATGAACAGAGGAGCCTGGCAGGCTACACTCTGAGGAGTTGCAAAGAGTCCGACATGACTGAGCACTCTCACACACACACATACACACACATGAACAACCTAAGTGTCCATCAACAGGTGAATGGATAAAGACGACGTGGTACACATATACAACGCAACATTACGCAACCATGTAAAGGAACAAAAGTGGGTCACTTGCAGAGATGTGAATGGACCTACAGTGTGTCATACAGAGTGAAGTGAGTCAGAAAGAGAAAAACAATTATCATATATCTATTGATGCACATATAGGGAAACTAGAAAAATGGTACAGATGAACCTAGTTTCAGGGCAAGATCAGAGATGCAATGTGGAGAACAGATGTGTGGACACAGGGCAGGGGTGGGGGGTGGGATGAGCTGGGAGATAGATTAGGGGTCACAGACTATCTTGTGCTAAACAGACAGCTAGTGGGAGCCTGCTCCATGACGACCAAGATGGGCAGGCTGAGGGTGCTGGAGGGATGGAGGCTCATGAGGGAGAGCATATGTATATACAAGGTGGGCAGGCTGAGGGTGCTGGAGGGATGGAGGCTCAAGAGGGAGAGCATATGTATATACACATAGCTGATTCTTTACCTTACATGCAGAGTACATCATGAGAAACGCTGGCCTGGATGAAGCACAGCTGGAATCAAGATTGCCGGGAGAAATATCAATAACCTCAGATACGCAGATGACACCACCCTTATGGCAGAAAGCAAAGAAGAACTAAAGAGCCTCTTGATGAAAGTGAAAGAGGAGAGTGAAAAAGTTGACTTAGAGCTCAACATTCAGAAAACGAAGATCATGGCATCCAGTCCCATCACTTCATGGGAAATAGATGGGGAAACAGTGGAAACAGTGTCAGACTTTATTTGGGGGGGCTCCAAAATCACTGCAGATGGTGACTGCAGCCATGAAATTTAAAGACGCTTACTCCTTGGAAGAAAAGTTATGACCAACCTAGATAGCATATTAAAAAGCAGAGACATTACTTTGCCAATAAAAGTCCATCTAGTCACAGCTATGGTTCTTCCAGTGATCATGTATGGATGTGAGAGTTGGACTATAAAGAAAGCTGAGCGCCGAAGAATTGATGCTTTTGAACTGTGGTGCTGGAGAAGACTCTTGAGAGTCCCTTGGACTGCAAGGAGATCCAACCAGTCCATCCTAAAGGAAATCAGTCCTAAATATTCATTTAAGGACTGATGCTGAAGCTGAAACTCCAATACTTTGGTCACCTGACACAAAGAACTGACTCATCGGAAAAGACCCTGATGCTGGGAAAGACTGAAGGTGGGAGGAGAAGGGGACGACAGAGGATGAGATGGTTGGATGGCATCACCGACTCAATGGACATGAAGCTCCATGAGTTGGTGATGGACAGGGAGGCCTGGCATGCTGCAGTCTATGGGGTTGCAAAGAGTTGGACACAACTGAGCGACTGAACTAACTAAATAACTATAGGTGATTCACTCTATTGTACACAGTTACATTCCCACAAAAATAATAACGTAGTCACAGCGCTCATCCATAGAGCTGTGTTAGAATGAAACAAGACAAAGTGTTTCAACTGTATACAACAGTGCTTGGTGAAGGAGGGAGGGAGGAAGGAAGGAAAGGGCAGAGGAAGGGAAAGAAGGAGAAAAATAAAAAAGGACCAGAACTTCTGTTACAAAACTATCTTGGGGAACAAACCCAATTTCCATTATCAACTGTATGAAATACTATGTAGAGTCACTGTCTAAAATTCACACTTAATTGTTATGTGTGTGGGTGGGTGTAAATCTAGATTTCACGCTTATGCTTTATCTTCAAATGATCTTAGCTTGGCTTGCTCTGGCTCCTGTACCCCTTCTCTCCTCCAGAAGCCTTGAAGTCAGTTTCAAAAGCAGCTGCGGAATTAGTAGATGATACCAACCAGAAGCCAACAGCAATAGTATTGGCTGATCTCATGCTGAGCGGTCAAGGGACTCTGGGCTCAGTCTTGCCCGAGATATGTACTGTGGAAAGTACCTTCTAACAGTTGAGGAAGTGTGGCCAGAGTGGGAAAATGTACAGCAATCTTAAGAAAAGCCTGACCACATCCATTGTGAGTCATGAAACGAGAAGAGATCTCTGAGTATCTGTGATGAAGACCACTGGCCTACAACTCCTCACTCTCAGGTATACCGATGCTTGGGGGCTGATTCTGTTGGCCTTTTTTTCTGCCTCTATCTCTTATCCACTCCTGAACTCTCCAGGTATTTTTTGGAAAAACACTAAAACAATGTGCAGTTGACAATCATGTCCTAGGGCCGACAACAGAAGCTTCTATTTATTCTCAACAAGCCAACCTCATTTTCTATGGGCTCCTTGGAGTAGTTCTTCCAGAATCTCTAACGACAAGCTCATTCTCATAAAAAACAAAATGAGGAGTTACAGGTAAATTGAGGCAGAAATTTGTGTTTGTTTGATATACTATACTTATCTTCATTTTGTCGGAAGCCAAAGTTCAGGGGCAAATATTTACCAATTCCAGTTTACTCATGGGATACACTGTAACAGTTCTTTTGTCAAAATTTTAAATAACTAAATAGCCTAGTTGAATCCCTTCCTAAGTCTTATTTTAAGGACTTTGTACCATCGAATCCTCAAGCATTTATTTATTTGTTTGTCAATTATGTTTGGTATACCAGGAGACCCATCAAAAGCAGAGTTGGGATCTCTGCGTGATAGAAAATTACGAATAATCATTGAATATTCAATCACAGAAAGGAAAACTTAGACTTATTAGAAAGCAGCCAGTGGATCATGTTAGAAAATACACTGCAAAGAAAACAGACGAGGTTTACACATTTAAGAAACTGTGAATATTTGAATGGGAAAGACGCAAGGTGTCAATCTCGGCTCTGCCCAGCTCTGCGACCTTGGACATAACTCTCCCCAAACCTCAGTTGGTCATCTATCGTAAGATGATGATAACATCGATCTTAGGCAGTTTCTGCGCAGAAATATAAAAGCAAATACTTGTCAAGTGCTTAGCATGATGCCCCACAAACAGTAAGGGCTCCACAAGTCGGCGGGGCTTCCCAGCGGCCTCCGTGGTAAGGAATCCACCTGCCAGTGCAAGAGATGCGGGTTTGATCCCTGGGTGGGGACAATCCCCTGGAGGAGGAAATGGCAACTGCTCCAGTATTCTTGCTCGGAAAATTCCACAGACGAAGGAGGCTGATGGACCACAGTCCCTGGAGTCATAGAGGACAGGGCACACACACACAGTTGGCATCGACGGAGGGTATGGCAGAGTGAGAGGGAAACACAGACCGATGGACTGGGGAAAAGGAAGAGGACATGGACCCAGGAGCAGAGCCAGGGGGTAGACAGTACTCCCCTCTGTTTTGTAGATGAGGAAACCAAGCTTAAGAGATCTGCTGGGGTTCCACATTTAGTGAAAAACTAGAAAAGGGAATCCAAATTTGCCTGCAAATTTGCTTATTTCTTATACCATGCTTGTCTCATGCACAGAAACTGTAGATAGAGACTCACAAGCTTAAAAAAAACTGACATTATATATGATATTTAATCCATGCATTATATTCAATCACCAGACAGATTAAGTGTCCCAACTATCTATCTCCACGGCCACAGGAAAGAAACAGGGACTCAGGGATATTTTGGTGAAAAATCTCAAAAGACAACGAAGGAAGGGAAAAAGCTGAAAAAAGTCCTCAAATATGCCCATGATAGTCCATCTTGTCAAAGGGAAATTTTCTTAAATGTTATAAAGCATGGGAAATGAGGGGAAAGTTCATTCACGTCTTTGAAATGATGAAAAGGGGGCTCAATATGCAAAACTGCCTACATGTTCCTCATTTTCTTCTCGCTTTCTCGTTGCTGCCATGATGTAGCTTTCTCCATACGGCGTGTACATTTCACTCTTCTTTCTGATCTGGCCTTCCTGGTGACGGTAACGTGAGCAGATGACACCAAGGACAGGCAAATGATCCACATTTAAAAATGTGACACCTGATATTAACAAAGATGCAGTTCTAGTTGGAAACTTTGCCTGAGGAACGGCGAGAGCGAAGAGGATGCAGACACGATACAAACGCATGTGTGCACTTCTCTTCATTTGGATCTACAGTTTGGATAAATACTGGTGACAGCTACCAAGCTGAGGGATCCGACTGCAGGCTATCATTGAATTGTCAAGTAATTAGTTCATTCATTTACTTCCCTCTCGAAAGTACAACCAGAAGAAAAAAAAGGAACATAAATTATTTGGGAGGTTGCCATTCACACGCAGCGTTAATTTGTCTGTCAAATTTGGTGTCTTGGCTCCTCTACCTGTGGAGAACATAATCCATAATCTCGTTTCCATTTTTGCTCAGCCAGTCAAGAGGGTGTGTGTGTGTGAGAGAGAGAGACAGGTGTTGCGGGTGGGGAAGAGGGAGATAACACAGACAGACAAGAGAGACAGCATGAGTGTGTGTCCACCTGTCCATGGAACTGGTGCTAGACTAAAACAAGAATCAACGTTGCAGCCGCAAAACTGTGGCTTTCTTTGCAGCTTCCTCAATTTAACATCTTAGCTTTTCCTTCCGCCAGAAAAAACAACCGACCACATTGGAGAAACAAGCCTCCTTATAACTTAAAGTGGGGCTGAGGCAGGCGTGGCTCTGAAGTTGAGCAAAACTCATTTTAACTCAGTAAATGGGTCACTTTTTACCTCTATTCTTCAGCTCACAATTAAAACAATCTTTCATTCTTTTGCAGTTTTAGGACACCTATATTTGGCCATTACTATATAATTATAGATATGTGTGCTTGGTATATCTATAATTATATAGTTATAGCCAAATATAGGTGTCCTAAAACTGTGAAAGATTGTGTGCTTAGGTATAAATACAAACTTGTTTCATTTATTCATGTCTCTCAATCACAATAGTTAGAAAATGGGAATGCCACTTGGCTAACGTATTCTAACCTTCTAGGACTGAGAACTTTTCAAAGCTTAGGGGTAGAGATTTTTGTGACCTAGGCTCTGGTCTATAAGCTGGTAAAAACAAAACAGTCAAGAGCAAAGAGGGACTGAGTAAATACTGATGATGTTGACAAAGAACAGTCTTTAAAAAAACACAATAATACAGATGCATTTACCTGGGATACATTATTATTACTTGAGTGCAACTCAAGGGTCTAGGCCCAGATAACCATCATGGTCTGCTGCCTGTTTATTCCAGGAGGTTTTCCCTGGAATTTAGCAGTTAATACAAAATTGACTCAACTGTAGAAGAGTGAGTAATATCACATATTTGAAGCATTAACCTGCTTTCATACATGAAGCTAACACCAGTACCTACCTCACAGGATTGCTGGGATGACTAAATGTATTAATATGGTCAAAACACTTAGAAAAACAATTCAAAATAGTGCTACAGAAGGCTAAACTGTTACTATAAGGGTAATGAACTGAAATTCTTTGCTCCCTCTCTGCTATTGGTAGTATCTTATAAGACGGAGTGATTATGAAATTACTGGGAAGAGTGATGTAATGACTGAAATTGACAAAACAAGGGGAAGCGCATAAGGAAGTTGAATCAGGAGGGGACTGAGGAAAGCAAGGGGGGATGGCCATCCGGGGAACTCAGCGTTCACAGCAACTGGAGGGAGATGCCCCTAGATGATGAATATCTGATCAAGCGGTAACTTCTTGGAACTTCAAAATGAGAACAACGAGAAACACGAAATCTTTTGATTTAAGAAGTGCATTGCCATCTGGCAAAATAGGGAAACTTGAAACTCTTGGAAACTGCGGACACTGATGAGTTTTATATTTTGGTGGACTCATTCTAATTTTTAATTCTTCCGGATTCAATAGGTAGATGGAAGAGAATCATTGGGTGGTATCTGTGAGTTGGACAGCTAGCAAACAAACAAACAAACAAAATCCTAAGAAGGCAATTAGATAAATCTAAATGTCACTTTGGCAGCCTGGGTGGGAGGGGAGTTTGGGGGAAAATGGATATATGTATGTGTACGGCTGAGTCCCTTTGCTGTCCACCTGAAACTGTGCCAGCATTGTTAACTGGCTATACCCCAATATAAAATAAAAAGGTTTTTTCTTAAGGAGCCGAATTCAAAACCAAGGAAGGATAAGACATGATTTTTCTGTGAAAATACAATAAATAAATAATGCCATTTTGCTATAAAACCTATTAGTTATAAAGTCATTAGACTTTATAATCTTCACAGACTTTTGACTCTTCATAAACATGAGACTTCATAATCTTATGAGAAAATTTCTTAGTTTTATTTTACCAAACTTGATTTTTTAAAAAATATTCATTTGCCATCTCTCCTGTATATACAGAGAGGCCTTTGTTCTTTTCGTAACACGGAGAAGTTGACAAGGGAATTTTCTGAGAAGAATGCAAAGTGAATAAGGAAAAATCAATGATAACTGTTCCTGTGTTCTTGATCATCACATATGCTTACGACCAGGTACATAATTTTGGCATGGGTAGCTAAGTTAATGTATTTAAAACATTTAAAGCTCAGCTGATGTATTTAAACTAAAATAATGAGATTGATTTTGCCTGTTGGCTACAGTCATCGGACAGTTTCTTCAGTTCCTTGAAGTCAATGTCCATTTAGTGCTCTAAAATGAAGAATAGTGCTTTGACAAAAAGGAAGCGTGTTAGAATGTAAAATACTATACTGTTGTTATATCTTCTTGCATAGCAGTCACTGAGGGAACTCAGTAAATATTAAATTAACAAGTGAGACGTAAAAAAAGACTTCCATGCATTTCTAAGGAACTGAGAAAAACTGAATAAAGATCATGAGCACCTCCTACCCGCCAGGAGACACAGAGCAGGAGCTCAGACTGTCGGCAAATGAAGGGCTTGAAAAGGAGTATGATTACTGCCCTACTTAAAGCATTACGCAAACAAACGCAGAAGAAACAACGGAGGCAAGGAAGGTGGGGGCAGGAACCAGTAGGAAAAACCTGCAAAAGGACATGTTTCTTGAAATAAGCCTTAAAGAACGAACAGAGGTTTTTACGTAAAGACGAAAGCACTTGGAAAACAGCTGTAGTGAAAGAAGTGAAAAGAGCATGGAACTTTCTGGCGGCTTGTGGTCTTGCGCACCTAGAATGTGGGTGAGTGTCAGGGGAGTAAGAAGATGGTGGGCAGCAGCTAGAGCAGAAGGAAGTGACAAAGAAATGAGGCTGGGGAAGTGGTTGAGGCAGGTCGGTGGAGGCACACTTGAGTAAAATTACACATTCATTAAAAGAGAACCCTTCTTCATTCTATTATTATATGAAACCCACAGTACTATCTCTTTCTTATGAAAATCTTTCTGGGTTTACGGCAATTTTTTTTCTTTTCTTTTTTCTCTCTCTCTTCAAATCATGAATGCCAAGATCTCTTCAGTCAGCTTCAGAACTAAAAACCTATCGCGATCTGCATCTGGGGAAAAGATGCTGGTGTGGAAGAGAGGACCTGGGATACACAGACGCTTCCAGAGAGGCAGGATGGAGCCTGAGATCCTGGCTTCTCACAGCCCCTCCCCGCCTCCAACTGCCCAGGGACCTTGGGCCACTTCCTGCAATAACGAAGCCCACTCCCCATCTCTAAAGGTAGTTGGGTGTGGGCGGGGAGAAGTAAATGAGGTCACGCATAAAGAGTGGCTTACACAGTGTACTTATCAACAGCAAGTGTTATTACTACTTTTTTTGTCCTCTCTAATTTAAATAGATATATTTGAATGAGAACGTTACTTGTTGGTCTCCCATTCCCCAAAGGGTTCAGCAAAAGAATTAGCTTGTTGTTCAGTTGCTGAATCATGTTCTACCCTTTAGTGACCCCGTGGACCACAGCCCGCCAGACTCCTCTGTCCGTGGGATTCTGGACAGAGCACTGGAGTAGGGTTACCATTTCCTCCTCCAGGGGTTCTTCCCGACCCACAGATCGAACCTGCGTCTCCTGCATCGGCAGGCAGGTTCTTTCCCACTGAGCCACCTGGGAATCAGAAATGGCGTTAAAATACTGAAATTGTTTCCCAAATTACGGATTGTTTCAAGGCATAATCTATGAAGGAGACAAAATTTAAAATGTGACAAGAGAAAACACCTTTGGGACAGCTAATAAAATGTCCCACCTCAGCAGTGTTGTTCAAAGGGCAAGATCCAGAACAGTCTTCCCTGATTTTACTGGGGGTAAACGAGAATGAAGAGAAATGGTATTTTATAACGTATCAGATTGATGCTTTAACAATCTAAACTTGATTCCATTTTCATTTCCTCCCAAGGTAAAGACAATACTGGCATAATTTTGCATCCTAATTCATTTTTTTCACATCAATATTTTTACTTAAAACATGACACAGTATATTTTCAATCCGTTCTTTTTGGGGGTTCAATCCTTCTCCCTCAACTCCACATTTTCGCTAGCTTGAAACTATTCAAGTGAGATGTGTCAAACAATATTGATGATCACATTTCACAACTTCAGAAATTCACATTTACAGGTAAGTCATTGATCCCATTCAAATTTGTCTGTGCAAAGATGTTCTTTAAACCATTTTATTTACTAGAAACCAATTATGATAAATTTATGCAAATTCAAAATCAAGATGTGTGTGGATAAACCACCTTTATTTTAATGATAGGTTTTTAAGTTGTCCTGAGGAGGTAATTTTAGAAAACAAGTTGCTATAGTTAATCGGGCTTCCCAGGTGACTCTAGCAGTAAAGAACCCACATGCCAACGCGGGAGACACAACAGACATGGGTGCGATCCCTGGGTTGGGAAGATTCCCTGGAGGAAGGCATGGCAACCCACTTCAGCATTCTTACCTGGAGAATGCTATGGACAGAGGAGCCTAGTGGGCTACAGTGCACGGAGTCGCAGAGAGTTGGGCACGCCTGAAGCAACTTAGCACATACTTAATTAAGAAAAGTTAGGTTTTGATAAGTATGCTGATAAATGAATCCTTTGCAATCTAAATGGCTTTTATGTTTATCATCTGTCAACAGTTCTTAACATTATTGAATCATGATAATTAATCAAGGCTGATGGTACAAGTTTCAAAGACTGAGTTTCAACAAAGTTTCTGGAATAAATATCCCATAGCAACTTTATAAGAATTTCTATTGCAGACGGAAGCCCTTCCTCCATAACTTAACGGTCATTTGTATGGTTAGGAGGACATCAAGTAGTTCAGACAATTCTACAAAGCAGTACAATTAAGCAACACAAATTGCTTTTATTTTTAGAGAATAAATGGAGAAGAGACAGCCTCTAGTTCCATGTGGCTACTAAGCACACCCATTAAAAACCGTTGCCGCCCCAAATCATTCAAACCACCAGTGTCACACTCGGTAACACAGGACTCAAGATGTTAATATATCCACTAAAGTACCGTAAAGAAGCTTTTTCCTTTTTAGAAAAACATAACCACAGGAGCTAAAATTAAACTATCCTCATCAGACCAATGAGCAGTAATGACCATCTGAATGATCAATATCCACTTTCCTGAGAACATTTGAAAGTAGATAAAATCACAGTAAACAGCCTCCCTGAAATAAAGCAATAGAAATAAATCAGAACATGGTTTGGTTTTAAAACGAAAAAAAAAAAATGTGTTATATGATACAGCATAGGGAATTCTGCTCCATGTCAGAACATGGTTTGGTTTTAAAACTAAAAAAAAAAAATCATGTGTTATATGGTATAGAATAGGGAATTCTGCTCCGTGTTATGTGGCAGCCTGAATGGGAGGGAGGTTTGGGGGAGAATGGGTACATGCACATGTAAGCCTGAGTCCCTTCCCTGTTCACTGGAAACTATCACAACAGTGTTAACTGGCTACAAAGTATAAGCAAGCGCCGGGACATGAGTGTGAGCAAAGCTCTGGGAGATGGTGAAGGCCAGGGAGGCCGGGCGTGCTGCAGTCCATGGGGTCGCACGCAGACTGAGCGCAGGACTGCTTGACTGAACGACAACAACACAAAACAAGAAGGGGGGGAAAAAACATAGCTTTTGGGGAGGAGCGATAACTGTGGGTAGCTGGAGAAGTCACCTCCCAGAGCAAGATCGGAGGGGACGGGAGGGGTCCCCGGCTGGGCAACCACACGGGGTAGCTGCAGCTTTGCTGAGCAGTTCAACCGGGGCGGGGGCAGAGCTCACGGGGGACAAGGGTGACAGGTGCTCGGATCTCTAGTCCCCTGAAAGCAGAGTCCACAGTCCACAGAACCAGAACCGCCCAACAAGCAGAACATCGTAAGCACTCAGGAACGGCAAAAAAAGAGAGAGAGAAAATTTACCTGGTAGCCAAACTGTTCTCAGTGGTGCTGGCGTGTAACCAGAAAACCCCTTCTTTCTGATCTGGAGAACAACTTTGTTAACCCCGGGTGTGTGGTCACAAGGCAGGAAGTGACTAGAGTAACAAATCATCAGCCAGGAAAGAAATAGATTTTGTCTTTATAAGGACATTTTACTTAACATGTTCTTTTTTTTTTTTTTTCCCCTCTCATGTCCCCTCCCCCGCAAAAATCACCTGACAGGTCACACTGAAATTCAGAAGCCTCTTACCACTTCCTCTTTATAAGCATTTTTCTCTCTCCTTCCCTTTCTTTCTCCTCTAGCTGGCTTGCAGACGCTGGGCTACTGAAACCTGCTTGATTTCAGATAACTACCTTGACTTTTTCACTCTGACCCTAATTGAGAATGCAGTGCTCTGATGCTTACCTTCTGACAGCAGAGATAAACAAATTATTCATTTTTAATGAAAGAGCCAAAGGAAGAGGTGGCGGTGTCCCCAAAACCAGCTGAAAGGGATTTCCTTGGGAAAGCTCCACCCCAGGAGAAACCAAACACCTCTTAAGAGTCCTGAACAATGATCTCATTGGTGCAAACAAAACAAAAAGATCTCTTTAAGGGGAAGGGCCCAAAAAGAAAGATATATTATTTACTCATTCTTTTATTTATAGAACACCTATGTACTAGGGATCTCTTTAACCCAGTTAAAGATTTCAATTATTTAGACATTTCCTACCAAGAGCACCTGCAGCAGTGACCAGGTTCAGTGGGCTGGCTAAATTCTTTCTAGGCGTCCCAAGTAGCTCAGCAGTAAAGAATCCACCTGTCAATGCAGGATGATGGAAGATATGCAGGTTTGATCCTTGAGTCGGGGAAGATCCCCTGGAGGAGGAAATGGCAACCCGATCCAGTATTCTTGCCTGGAAAATCCCATGGACGGAGGAGCCTGGCGGGGCTACAGTCCATGGGGTCACAAAAATTCCAACATGATCGAGCACACAAATTCATCCTAAGGATCAGGTTTATTTTCTGAATACACATTTTATAAAATTAGCAAAAGAATTAAAAAAACTCAACTCTATGCCAAAACCCTGACCGCCTGTCCTGAGGGCTAATTCTTATCTTCAAAGGGAAGTGCTCAATGCTCAAGAAGCCTAAACACTGGTTGTGAAGCTTGTATGCATCCTGAGTCATGTACGACAGAACATTACTCATAGCCTGTCTCCATGCCGCCTCGAGCCTGTGTAGCTCCAGCGACCAGCCTGCTATGGAGGAATGAGAATCTGAGGCTCTGCTCCGGCTGGCGGTGAGTTGAAGATGTCTTGATCATTCAGTAAGGTTCTGTATTTGCGAGGGCTCTGGTTGGGGCAGGGCGGGGAAAGGGGGTGCCGCCCTTATACTTTTCTTGCTTCTTTGATTTCTCCTCTAGAAAGTTCTTGCTTCTGACCTCAAATGTCAGATCAAGCCCTTCTGGTATCTGCATCTACTTCATCTGCGAGGGCTGTGACAATGTCTTGGTCAGAACCCTACAGGAGCCATCTCTGGGGAGACGGTAGGCAGAAGAACAGGAAGAGATGGTGGAGATTCAGCCCGTTCTAGAGTAGCTCACCTCACAGAGAACCATCAACTCTCTTGTGACTCCCCAGGGAAGACTGAGGGGGTGAACTGGACCTCATTTTCTCCATTGCATCCTTACTTCCAAGTAATACAGTGCAGGGGCTGGGGGTTCAAGAGGCACCTAAATTCTTTCAGGACCCCAGAGACACATCCATGCATCACTGTGACAGGACTGATTGCCCTACAAAGCAGCCAAATGCCGGTGGTTTCCACCGTGGTGGGTCATCATCGGTCATCCGTGCAGCAGCACAGATAACGTGGCGGTCCTGAAGGATGAAGATACGTGAGATCGCTGTGGACCTCCCCAGTCTGCACCCCTTGTGGTTTCAGGATGGAATGGAGGGGTGACAGTAACGTTTCATAAAGAAGAACAGCGACTCATCCCGTTTACCAGGGAGGAGAGCAGCCCTCTGCTCTCCTGTGTCTTCTGGAGCCTGGTCATCAGAACTCCCAGGGATCTAAAGGAAGAGCAACATACACGGGGGCCGGGCTGCAGTGGGTGCGTGAGTGCCTGTCTGGCAGCACTGGTGATTCAGAAATGAGAAAGACACGACTGCAGCTCTCAAGGAGCACACAGTCTAGAGGAGAAAAACATGTAAGTCAGTAAATGCCATCGATGAAAGAGGCGAAGAGGCAGTGGAACACTGAGGCAGAGCCAGATGTCAGCAGAGATGATGTTGGAAGAGGGCGAAATGTGTGGTTATGCCTAGCAGCGATTCAGGTCAAACACACACACACACGCACGCACGCACACACGCACGCACGCACGCACACACACCAGATTCCAGGCGATGTCTACATTCTAGGAGATGAAAGCCACTGAATTGTGCTGCCTGCAACCACCCACCTGCAGGAACCCTCCACGCGAGCACTGGCTCAGCCCTGGCCCCACCTCAGCCAACCACCACCGCCTCACCCACATCCTGGCCACTCCTTCAGTCGCAATCTCGCCATCTGCCTCCCAGCAGCACCAGGCTACCCAGTGGAGGCAGGCAACTGTTTAAGTGTTAGACCAAAGCTGTTTTAGAGGATATTTTATCTCTGTCAGTGTTTAGAATTGCTTGTGCAGCATGCTAATGAACAGTCCCATCTGGGTTTTATTCTTCTTAGGGGCTTCCCTGATAGCTCAGTTGGTAAAGAATCCGCCTGCAATACAGGAGACCCCGGTTCCATTCCTGGGTCGGGAAGATCCCCTGGAGAAGGAATAGGCAACCCACTCCAGTATTCTGGGCTTCCCTTGTGGCTTATCTGGTAAAGAATCCACCTGTAATGCGGGAGACGTAGGTTCGATCCCTGGGTTGGGAAAATCCCCTGGAGAAGGGAAAGGCTACCCATTCTGGTATTTTGGCCTGGAGAATTCCATGGACTGTATAGTCTATGGGGTCGAAAATAGCTGGACACGACTGAGTGACTTTCACTTTCTATGGATCATGCCCCACTGATGCTGAGCGACTTTCATTTTCACTTTCTATAAATCATGCCCTGCCGATGGCCTGTGCTCAGAGAGGACCCCTCCCACCTCCTACCCCACCATCCGCACGCCTGTCCTGCCACCTCCGCCACTCCCCTGGCCTGTGCTTTGCCTTCCCTCTACTCCTGCGGCCCTCCCTCCTGTATCCCACCCCGGTATGCTCACAGCCTCAGTCCCTAAAACATCAGCTGCTCTGCTCCAGCCACTGAACCGTTGCTGTAGAAAGTCTCAGAAACAGAGTTGAAATGCTATAAATTCAAGCTGCTTGCCTTCGAATTACTTCTTAGACATACTTTTGTTCAATTTCATTCCTGCCTGACAGCAGGCATCCTCAAACTGGGGCTCACAGACTCTAAGCATTTTATGCATGATTTTGTATATACGGGCTTTTTTCTGGCTTCATCATAGTATCAAAGAGATCATCACAGAACCCCAAAGTTAGACCGAAGAGATTCTCATCTCTTGCCTCAATCTCTCATTCCACCCTCCTGCATCCTTTCCTGCCCCAAGATTCCTGCCCCTGTTGACTGAGATGATACCCAAGTCATTAGGTGTGAACTCCTTTCTCCAGCCTCCTCAACTCTCACAAGACCCACCTTCTCCTTCTCTTTCATGCTTAGAGGGGGAGGTGTCATCTCTCTTTTCAAGGTCAATAGGTCTGCATCTTAATCTTGTATCTTCTGTTTAGAGACATTGCTCCATCAATTATTTCGTGTTTTTCGAGCATCTTTAACTGCTTTTATGATTTCTCCATTTGCCCTTCACACACTGTGGGAATTGATCAAAGGGGACAACACCTCTACCTCACCCTACTGGCCCTCCCCTGCCCCTGATAGTTGATGCGCAGGGCATGAGTAATTAAGATGAACAAAATCTCTGTTTCTGCAGAATGTCCACTGTAGTCAAGGATGCAGACCCGTGACGTTGCGGGGTACTCAGAACCACGACGGAAGAAGAGCTGGGTGCCCGTGTGAATACACAGCACTAACCAGACTCAGGGTCTGGGAGGCGTGCAGAATGAAGACTAGGCGTGAAGGTGCTGGGCCACTTCTCTGGTTGTCAAACCTCAGCTCTACTGCTGCACTGGAGGAGGAAATGGCAATCCACTCCAGTATTCTTGTCTTGAAAAATCCCATGGACAGAGAGAGGAACCTGGCTGGCTATAGCTCTTGGGGTCACAAAGAGCCGCACATGACTTAGCAACTGAGCGTGCACTGCTGTATTCGTTGTGTGACCTTGGGCAAATTATTTACTGCTTTTCATCTAGAAGGTGGGGATAAGAACAGTGTCTGTTTGGTACGTTGCTGTGAGGGTGACGTCGACTGATTCAGAGAACTTGGAAGAGTGTGTGGCATATAGGAAATGCTATGTAAGTGTTATGCTATGTAAGTGTAGTCTTTCACTATTTAGACCAGGCTCTGGACTTGGATGCCCTAGTGGCTCAGATGGTAAAAAAAAAAAAAATCTGCCTGCAAAGTGGGAGACCTGGATTCATTCCCTAGGTCAGGAAGATCCCCTGGAGAAGGGAATGGCTACCCACTCCACTATTCTTGCCTGGGTAATTCCACGGACAGGGGAGCCTGGTGGGGGATGCAGAGTCGGAGATGACTCAGTGACTAACACTTTTACTTTCTGGACTAGATAGTTCACATACATTATTTTTATTTATTTCTCACAAAAATTCTATGAATTAGGTATTATTTTTAATTTTCCTTCAATTTTTTAAAATTACAGTTTCCAAATCTACAGTACCTCTCCACTGTCAAATTCTACACTGACATCTTTGCTCTGAGATGACGCAGGACCTCCCACCCAGGCTGGTACAGCATGCTCTCCTCCTACCTGGGCTTGTTTCACGAAACTTGTTTGAGCTTTTGATTCTTAGCAGAAAAAACACAAACAGAGGTCTTGAATGTGCTTCCATGATTCGACTTGGTCTCCTGTGCTTCGGAGTCCACTGACCATGAGAAAACCACAAGCATGCAGGCATGCTAGTCATTTCAGCCGTGTCCGACTTTTTGCATCCCCGTGGACTGCAGCCCACCAGGCTCCTCTGTCCATGGGATTCTCCAGGCAAGAATACTGGAGTGGGTTGCCATGCCCTCCTCCAGGGGATCTTCCTGATCCAGGATTCGAACCCCCCGTCTCCTGCATTGCGGGTATTCTTCACCACTGAGCCACCAGGGAAGCTCTGAGAAAATCACATCTTTGTTCAACAGGAAGGAGGAGATGCTTGAAGTGAACCTGAACCCAGTGCACAGCCCAGGGCAATTTCAGGTGACCTGTGTTCCAAAGCAGAGTCGTCCCAGGTGACGCAGGCACCTAGGTTCCTTGATGTAAACAATTGAGATTTGGAAGTTGTTTATTAGGCACCCTTAACACAGAAATGGATCACTTCCTGAAATGGGAACTTCCCTGTAAGTCCAGTGTCTAAGACTGCACACTCCCAATGCAGGGCGCCTGAGTTCAATCCCTGGTCTGGAAACTAGAACCCACATGTTGCAACTAAAGATCCTGCAGGCGGCAATGAAGATCCCACCACCTGAGGCAACTAAGACCTGACATAGCCAAGTAAACATTTAAATTAATAACTATTTTTAAAAAGAGAGGACTTGGATTTCTTCCCCAACCGTTTAAAACTGTAGTCCTACTCTTGTCATTTTCAATCACCCTCATTCTGCTCTATAGCTTCTACAGATTTAATACCTTCTAAAATACAGCTTTTTAAATTAAGCGTATTGTTTCCTTCCAAACATAAGCTCAGTGGCACTAGCAGAAAAGAACACATCTGTCAATGCAGGAGACACGGGTTTGATCCCTGGGTCAGGAAGATCCCCTGGAGACGGGAATGGCAACCCACTCCAGTATTCTTGCCTGGAGAATCCCATGGACAGAGGAGCCTGGAGGGCTACAGTCCAGAGGGTTAGAGACTTGGACATGACTGAAGCAAAGAAGAGATTCAGCGTGCATGCAGTTAGTTCAGCTCAGTCACTCGTGTCCGACTCTTTGCGAGCCCATGAACCACAGCACGCCATGCCTCCCTGTCCATCACCAACTCCCAGAGTTCACTCAAACCCATGTCCATTGTCTCAGTGATGCCGTCCAACCATCTTGTCCTCCGTTGTGCCCTTCTCCTCCTGCCCTCAATCTTTCCCAGCATCAGGGTCTTTTCAAATGAGTCAGCTCTCCGCATGAGGTGGCCAAAATATTGGAGTTTCAGCTTCAACATCAGTCCCTCCAATGAACACTCAGGACTGATCTCCTTTAGGATGGACTGGTTGGATCTCCTTGCAGTCCAAGGGACTCTCAAGAGTCTTCTCCAGCACCACAGTTCAAAAGCACCAATTCTTTGGTGCTCAGGTTTCTTTATAGTCCAACTCTCACATCCATACATGACCACTGGAAAAACCATAGCCTTGACTAGATGGACTTTTGTTGGCAAATTAATGTCTCTGCTTTTTAATATGCTGTCTAGGTTGGTCATAACTTTCCTTCCAAGGAGCAAGCATCTTTTAATTTCATGGCTGCAGTCACCATCTGCAGTGATTTTGGAGCCCAGAAAAATAAAGTCAGCCGCTGTTTCCCCATCTATTTGCCATGAAGTGATGGGACCAGATGCCATGATCTTCGTTTTCTGAATGTTGAGCTTTAAGCCAACTTTTTCACTTTTATCAAGAGGCTCTTTAGTTCCTCTTCACTTTCTGCCATAAGGGTGGTGTCATCTGCATATCTGAGGTTATTGATATTTCTCCCAGCAATCTTGATTCCAGCTTGTGCTTCATCCAGCCCAGTGTTTCTCATGATGTACTCTACATAGAAGTTAAATAAGCAGGGTGACAATATATAGCCTTGACGTACACCTTTTCCTATTTGGAACCAGTCTGTTGTTCCATGACCAGTTCTAACTGTTGCTTCCTGACCTGCATACAGATTTCTCAAGAGGCAGGTCAGGTAGTCTGGGATTCCCATCTCTTTCAGAATTTTCCAGTTTACTGTGATCCACATAGTCAAAAGCTTTGGCATAGACAATAAAGCAGAAATAGATGTTTTTCTGGAACTCTCTTGCTTTTTCCATGATCCAGTGGATGTTGGCCATTTGATCTCTGGTTCCTCTGCCTTTTCTAAATCCAGCTTGAACATCTGGAAGTTCACGGTTCACGTATTGCTGAAGCCTGGCTTGGAGAATTTTGAGCATTACTTTATTAGCGTGTGAGATGAGTGCAATTGTGTGGTAGTTTGAGCATTCTTTGGCATTGCCTTTCTTTGGGATTGGAATGAAAACTGAACTTTTCTAGTCCTGTGGCCACTGCTGAGTTTTCCAAATTTGCTGACATATTGAGTGCATCATTTTCACAGCATCATCTTTTAGGATTTGAAATAGGTCAACAGGAATTCCATCACCTCCACTAGCTTTGTGCACAGTGATGCTTCCTAAGGCCCACCTGACTTCACATTCCAGAATGTCCGGCTCTAGGTGAGTGTGAGTGAACACACCTTCGTGATTATCTGGGTGGTGAAGATCATTTTTGTACAGTTCTTCTGTGTATTCCTGTGACCTCTTCTTAATATTTTCTGCTTCCTTTAGGTCCATACCATTTCTGTCCTTTACTGTAATTAAGCTTACGTTATAAGCTTAATTACAGGCAGGTCTTGACTGGCTCAGTTATGGAATGAGACGAAGTAGTGAATGAATGTTTACTGTACTTTTGCTTCACAGCAAAAATATGAAAGCAACAGGAGAGTGAATAAATTGCGGTTCAATACAGTGTCTAGCAGGGAAAATGAGTAAAGTAGAACTAGATTGCCAAAGCAAGAGAAAATCTTAAAAATACAAAGGTGGTGGAAAGCAAAATTGCAGAATAATACCAATATATTTCTATACATTTTAAAGAACTATTATAGTGTAGTTTTTGGATGTCTCTGTATATGTGGGTGTTCACAATAAAAATACATCTAAGTAATGATAGATACCAGTTCAAGAACATAGTTACCTCTGGCAAGTTAGGGAGATGGTGGGAAGGCAGGCAGAAGAATCCCACTACGTCCACAGTAAAATGTTGAGACTTGGCAAAAGTAAGTGTTGAATACATGAGTGTTGATTAGGATACTCTCTTTCATCATGTTTTAAATACTATTCATTTAAATTTAAAAATTACTTTCTTGATTAATAAGATCTTCATGTGGCTCAAAATGCAAAAGATGCAATAAATTATTTAGTAAAAATATTATTTTCCAGCTCTATCCTGATGCAACCCAATTCTTCTTTTTTAATAATGGCTCTTTCGAGATATGATTCACATACCAGAAGACTCATCTTTTAAAAGTGAAATTCAGGGATTTTTACTATACTGACAGAGTTGGGCAACATCACACTATATGCTTCCAGAACATTTTCATCACCCCCAAAAGACACCTTGTACCATCAGCAGTTACTCCCCATTCAACCCCACCTCCCAAACTGCCAGCTATTATTGTATTATGCGCACCAATAGATTTCTCTGTTATGGACATATGAATGGAATCATACATGTGGTCTTTAGTGACTTGCTTCTTTTACCTAGCAGAATCCTTTTAAGGTTCATCCATATTTGCATGGGTACTTCATTCCTTCCTACAGGAGAATAATACCCACTGTATGGATATGTTGTGCCAGTTGTTCAGTCGTGTCTGACTCCTTGAAACCCCATGGGCTGTATGTAGCCCACCAGGCTCCTCTGTCCATGGAATTCTCCATGCAAGAATACTGTAGTGGGTAGCCATCCCTTCTCCAGGGGGATCTTCCCGACCCAGGGATTGAACCTGGGTCTCCTGCATTGCAGGTGGATTCCTTACCACCTGAGCTACCAGGGAATCCCATAAGGAGATATCACATTTTATTTATTCATTCATTAACAGATAGACATTTGAATTTCTTCCACATGTTAGATATTATGAATAATATTGCTATGGACATTTATGTACATGTCTTTTATGTGGCTATAAGTTTCAGTTTTTTAGTAAAATAATACATGTGCATAGTTTTAGAAGTCAAATATTACCTCCTGGTTTATAATGAAACACTGGTCTCCTGACACACTTCTTCTCTACCTCTGACTCCCATTCCATCGAAACAATTATTTTCAACAGTTTGGCTATCTCTCTGCCACGTCATATTTCTTGATGCTTTGCTTATACTATGCCTTGCTTGTTCAGGTTCGATATATTTTTTTAACTTCTTACTTGGGAGGTGAAGATTTAACCCTCACACTGTGTGTACGCATCAGCCCTCCCACCATTCTCTACAACAAGATCTTAAAGGCTATGCCACCTTCAAACCAACGCGGTTTTCACAACGCCTATGTAAATATTCACAGCTGAGTTCCATAGAGCAAAACGTTTACACTTCTTTCCTGTATCTTTTCTTTTCCATCTGTTTGGCTTCTGTATGATTAATTCTGTACCAAACTCTCTCCAACAGAGCTAAAACACAATATGAAAAACCAAAAGATGGATCCAGTCCTCTTTTTGTTCTTCCTGGAGAGGTCCTTCCGAGAGTCTTCTGTTTTGCTGTCTGGCCCTGCTGTCCAGCTGCCATCTAGAAACTTCCATCCATCATCATCCTGGGAATCCCCTTCTTCCTGCGCGTTGGAGCTTCTGCTTCTGGACCACAGACCTTCCACTTTCTTGGTCTGCTTCCTTGTCTGTCTTCATTAGCACATCCTGTAGTTAGCTCCCGAGGAAGACTGCATGGGACAGAAGCTTCTTGAGATGTTTTACAGCTGAAAACATACGCAGTCTACCTTTGTTCTTGGAGTCCACACAATCATTTTCTTTCAAAATTGTGAAGAAACTGTTCCAGTGCTGGCTGTTGAGAGGTCTGCCAACCTATGGTCCTGGTTTAGGACCATACCCACCAGGACATGACCCTTGTATATCACTTTTTCTTTCTTTCTGGAAATATTTAAGGGTTTTACTATATGCCTGACATTGCAACAGTTTATGATATGTCTTAAAGGGGGTCCATTTCCATCCACTGTGCTAGGGATTCAGTGGTCTCTTAATTTGGAAATTCAAGTATTTCAGTTCTGGAAGTTTTTCTCTCCCTCTTTCTCTCTTATTTTCTTTCCTTCATTTTTTGATGTCCTTTTTCCTTGGGATTAGTTTTATTTGGGTGTTGGGCTTCCTGAATTGATCTTCTAATTTTCTGCCCCCTTGGTCTTTTCTGTTCTACAGTCAGGGAAGTTTTTTTAACCTTTTCTTCAAAACTTCTATTGAACATTTTATTTCTTTTATCATTTTTAAAAATAAGCCAAAGCTCTTTCTTTGAATCTCCCTTTTTTAACAGCAAGGTAGGGGTCAGGATGGGGTGAGGAGTGTCTTGCTGATCCTTATATAAGCTTTCTACCAGCTCTCCTGTCTGACAGCTCTTTCCTGCACCCCTGCCTTCAAAGATACATGGCACCTCAGAGGCCTGAGCTTTGTGAGAGTCTACAGTAGGCTTTGAATTCCTTCGTGTTCTCTCTCATTACAAGCTTGGGGTCCAACTTTGGCATGTGTGCTCAGGCACTTTCCACAATCCATTGATTTAATGCCTTCAACATCCTGCTGATGTTGCCTCATTTGATATTGGTCTCTCCTACTAGACTGGGAATCCCATGAGGCCAAGGGCTGGGTTTGTCTTGTTAACTTCTAAACACTACACCTGGCATTTCAAAAGTATTTGTTGAATAAAAAAAGTGAAGAAGGCTAAGCTGAGCTTTAAAGGACGAGATGGAAAGGAGAGGCAGAAATGTACTCTGACCACAAGGGGCTGGTATGTGCAGAAGATCGCAGGTGAACATCTGGACCGTGACACAGCCGAGCATTCTAGCAGTGATGAGTGCAAGGTAGGGACTTCCCTGGTGGTCTAGCGGCTAAGACTCTGCTCTCCCAATGCAGGGGGCCCAGATCTGATTCCTGGTCGGAGAACTAGATTCCATAGGCGGCAACTAAGAGTTCACATGGCGCAACTAAATATCTCGCAACTAATATCTTGGTGCAGCCAAAAAAAAAGAAATATATATAAAAATTTTAAAGTCATTTATATTTAAAAAAAATGCAAGGCAGCTAGGGGTGGGGGTAGGGGAGGGTGCAAAGAAAGAGGAAAGGCTGGACAGTGTAGCAAAGACCAGATGGTGGTGTGTCAAGATGGCAGCAAGGCTGGTTCCTCCTGAGGGCTGGGAGGGACCATCCGTTCCATGCCCATCTCCCAGCTTCTGCTGGCTGCTGGCAGCCTTTGGTTTCCTTGGTTTGCAGAGGCATCACCCACATGCCAGCTGTGTCTGAATTTCCCCTTTTTATGAGGAGACAGTCATACTGGATCAGGGCCCACTCCAATGACCTCATATTAACGTGATCATCTGCAAACAGCTTATTGCTAAATAAAGAGACATTCACGGGCACTGGGGATTAGGACTTCAATATCCTCTGTGTGTGTGTTGGGCAGTGGCGGTTGGGGGGGACACAGTTCATAAGGGTCTTAAAGAGACATTCACGGGCACTGGGGATTAGGACTTCAATATCCTCTGTGTGTGTGTTGGGCAGTGGCGGTTGGGGGGACACAGTTCATAAGGGTCTTAGAAAGTGTCACAATCAGACCCGTATTTCAGACAAATAACGGTACCTCCAATGAGAAGGAGATGGTGAGGGCTGGAGTCGGGGAAAGGAGGATAAAGATCAGACCATGGCAGATGGCTTGCTTCCACACAGTATAAGGTGATGACAAGCGGTGGGTAGATTCAAGGGACATGTGTTCAGCAGAAAGGACAAGAAAGGACTGAGTGGACGTATAGGATGAGAGAGTAAATAAGGGGTAGGAGGGATCAAGGATGCCCCCATTCCTGGCTGGGAACCTGGATGTGCAGAATGATACCGTTCAACGAGACAGGAGGTGGTACAGTGATAAAGAATCTGCAGACGAGGGTTCACGCTAAGTCAGGAAGATCCCCTGGAGAAGGAAATGGCAACCCACTCCAGCAGTCTTACCTGGAGAATCCCATGGACAGAGGAGCCTGGCAGGCTACAGTTCACGGGACCGCAAAGAGTCGGACATGACTGAGTGCCTGAGCATGCACGTAGAAAACAATAAAAGAGAAAGTGGGAGGCACGTATTCAGAGAGAAAGCCAAGAGCCTTTCAACAACGCAAACCCAAAAGTAATCAAAATTTTAAAACAAACAAGAAAAATATTTGAGGATGGTAGACAGGAAAAGCAAAAGGACTGAAATTTAAGATTTTAGAGACAAATCCTGATTCCAGTGGACACTAGCAGATCTTGAGTCAGGCATTTCCGCTTGCCTGAGCTGAACTTATATGTACACTGGAGAAAAATACCACCTATACCATCGGGTAACTTCAAAAATTAAATCAGTTGACACACACTAACTGTGGTCCTTGTAAGTGCCAAATTTTACTTGAATCTGAATTCATAAATTGTTATTTATATGAAAACAACTAAATATTTCACTATATTGATTCAAATTCATTCACTCAATCAATGTTTAAAATTAAAATTCAACTGGAATTGATTTTGCATCTACTCTTGCTCTGTGCTGGGTACCATAACACATCTTACTGAATACTTTCAACAAACCCAAGTGGCGTCTACTTTATTTATCTATTTATTTATTATTTTTTATTTGTCTGTGCCAGGTCTTAGCTGTGGCAAGCAGGATCGCTGTTGCCACTTGCCAGGATCTCTAGTTGGAGGCATGTGGGATCTAGTGCCCTGACCAGGGACTGAACCTGGGCCCCTGCATTGGGAGTGCAGAGTCTTAACCACTGGACCACCAGGGAAGTCCTTACTCTATTCTAAAGTAAAGAAACTGAGGCCCAGATGAAAAGTTTTTGTGTTTTCTGTTTATCTGCACTGTAACATGAAAATATTTCTACTCAAGTTCTCCATTCTTTAAATAGAGGTATGAATCAGCCACTAATTCTCTACATTCCAGGCCAAAGGAAAGTTTCAGCACGGTGCTGCTGTTGCTGCTAAGTCGCTTCAGTCGTGTCCGACTCTGTGCAACTCCAGAGACAGTAGCCCACCAGGCTCCCCCGTCCCTGGGATTCTCCAGGCACAAACACTGGATTGGGTTGCCATTTCCCTCTCCAATGCATGAAAGTGAAAAGTGAGGGTGAAGTCGCTCAGTCATGTTCGACTCTTCGCGACCCCATGGACTGCAGCCCACCAGGCTCCTCCGTCCATGGGATTTTCCAGGCAAGAGTACTGGAGTGGGGTGCCTCACCTTCTCCGTCAGTGAATTCATACGACACAGTTTCCGGATTTCAATCACTCACTCATTAAGCAAGTGTTTATTGTGTACAACGATATGACAAGGAAGACACAAAACAAATCACCTAGGTAAAGAGAATCTTAGGAAACTTGTGCGGTAGAAAGGAAAACCATGAAATAGTTGATTTTAGATTAGTCTCGTGGCAGACAAAAGGAACAGATGGGAAGTGACTGGAAACAGGAAGAACTAGAAAAACAGGGCTATGGGTAAGGTATGAGGCAACAACTGCCAGGCCTGGATGGTAGCAGTGGGCATGGAAGCAAGAGATATTTCTGAGGCTGACTACCTACAGAAGATAAATGAGAAGATGACTCAAGGATGACTTTGAGGTCAGTCAGCTAAGGAATTCAGGGAAGAGGGATCTCTTGGATAGGCATGTGGCATTCAGGGAAGGCAAGGATGAAACCCACTTGCAAAATGCAAGCTACGTAACTGGAGAGTGAGGCTGGGTGAAGGCAGAAGATACAGCCTCATCACCATAGAGCTAACTAAAGCCATGAGATGGCGTCAACCTTCCAGCAAGAAGAAGCACTTATAAGTACATGGGCAGAAGCTCCAGGACTGACATCTTAACATTAAGTGGGAGAATCTAGAAAGACGGTACTGTGGAACCTATCTGCAGGGCAGCAATGGAGACACAGACAAAGAGAACCGACTTGTGCACACAGCTGAGGAAGCACAGGGTGGGGCAAATGGAGAGAGCTGCGTGGAAATAGATACACTGCTATATGTGAAACAGATCGCCAGTGGAGATTTGCTGTATGACTCAGGAAACTCAAACATGGGTTCTGTGACAACCTAGAGGGGTGGGATGGGCTGGGAGGTGGGAGGGAGGCTAAAGAGGGAGGGGACATACGTATGCCTACGATGATTCATGTTGATGTGTGGCAGAAACCAACACAATATTGTAAAAGCAATTATCCTTCAATAAAAAATAAATATTTTAAAAAGAGAGGGAAAAAAGCACCAATTCAATCAATTTTGTTGCATGTACGGGACTATATTTAAACAAGACTATTCTGTTATTTCTATTACTTTATGGATTAGATAAGATAATAAAGGACTGTATTTTATTTTTCTGTATCCAGTAAGGGTTAAGTATCAATAAGAGAGAAGGCATGTACACTTTAAATTCTGTCCATTTTGAGAACTGTACTCAGGGAAAGGGAATCACAGCTGAACATGAAGTCTCTTGAACCAAACAGGAATCCATTTAAGAATCCATTTCCATTTCCACCAATGCGTAAGACCTGTTTCCATCAGCAAGTCCCTGGAAGTGCTCAGCAAGTCTGAAAATGTGCTTCTGCCTGCACTGATCCCAACAAATTCATCCACTCTTTTCCTCATTCATCCTCCTTACTGCAAGGCGCTCAGCCGGACACTGAGAGGTCAGTGATGGATAAGATGGACACTCTACGCTTACGGAGTTCACAGTCTAGTCCATGATGGTTTACACCCTGCGTCTTTGCTTCCAATCCAAAGCAATCAGGAATGAACCTCAGTGGCATTTCTATTGCCCTTTGGTCACGTACTTCTTTTTATTTTTTGATACGCTAGGTCTTCCCTGTGGCATGTGGGCTTTCCCTACTTGCACCATGCAGGCCCTCCAGTTGTGGTGTGCAGGCTCAGTTGCCCTGCGGTATGTGGCATCTTAGTTCCCCAACCAGGGATCGAACTCATATCCCCTGCATTGGAAAGTGATTCTTAACCACTGGACCACCAGGGAAGTCCCTGGTATTTCTTAGAGATGAAGGCTGAGGGCGTGTTAACCAGTAAGTGGAAGTCTTCTGTTAGATGAATTAGTCAGAAAATGGGACAAATATATGCCCAGTGGTTACACATTTAAACCTGAGTAGTTGTGTGGTTCCTGCTACCACTCCACAGGGCTGTGTTGGTTGCTTACACAGTGAGGTTTGGGGCCTTACAGAGGCTTCCTTGTTGTTGTTCAGTCACTCAGTCGTGTCCGACTCTCTGAGACTCCACAGACAGAAGCATGCCAGGCCTCCCTGTCCTTCACCATCTCCTGGAGCTTGCTCAAACTCATGTCCATTGAGTCAGTGATGCCATCCAACCATCTCATCCTCTGTTGCCCCCTTCTCTTCCTGTGCTCAATCTTTCCCAGCATCAGGGTTTTTTCCAATGAGTCTGCTCTTTGCATCAGGTGGCCAAAATATTAGAGCTTCAGCTTCGGCATCAGTGCTTCCAGTGAATACTCACGGTTGATTTCCTTTAGAAAGGACTAAGAGGCCTCTGTTCTCCGTGTTCTCCAAGGGACTCTCAAGGAGAACAGAGGCCTCCTAGTCCTTTATAACCAGTAAAGGAATAAGAACATGAGAGGGAGAAGAATCCTTTGCCACCTCATCTCCTTTCTCGCCACATTGCTCCTTCCCATGTACATCAAGAAAAATGAAGGATAAATGAAAGATAAACAGGAACTTCCCTGGCGGTCCAGCAGTTAAGACTTTGCCCTCCAATTCAGGGGTTACAGGTTCAATCCCTGGTCAAGGAGCAAAGACCCCACATGCCTCTCAGCCAAAAAACCAAAACATGAAACAGAAGCAATATTGAAAAAAATTCAATAAAGACTTTAAAAACGATTCGCACACACACAAAATCTTTAAAAAGATAAACAAATATGTATATTTTAAAAATTAAGAATAAAAACGAAAACAGGCCCTGGAAGAATGAACTTCTCCAAAACTATTTCGGGAGGTGGGGTAGATTCACTGAAGCTACTGAATTTATAAATCTTCGTTTTGTAAGTATTCAGAGGGAGGAAGCAAACTTCAGAGGAATTGTACCAACTCCACCTACTCTAGCAAGGTGGCAGCAGCAGGCATCAGTGAGCACACAGGATTGTTCCAAGCCATTGCCCTGTGTCGGAGAAGGCAATGGCACCCCACTCCAGTACTCTCGCCTGGGAAATCCCATGGACGGAGGAGCCTGGTGGGCTGCAGTCCATGGGGTCGCTAAGAGTCAGACACAACTGAGCAACTTCACTTTCTCTTTTCACCTTCATGCATTGGAGAAGGAAATGGCAACTCACTCCAGTATTCTTGCCTGGAGAATCCCAGGGACGGGGGAGCCTGGTGGGCTGCTGTCTATGGGGTCGCACAGAGTCGGACACGACTGAAGTGACTTAGCAGCAGCAGCACTGCCCTGTGTATGGTTTGAGTCATTCTCAACTACCTCCCCGGACCAGGGAGGTAACTAAACTGAGCTAAATGTCCCAAGTGTAATGGCAGGGACCGACACACTCTGGAAAATGTATGTCTTATCCAAGATAGTAGAAGAAGGAATGGAAATTGTTCAAGAGAAACCAATAATCTGGATTCTTCCGGGAAATCATCTGATGTTTTTTAAATATCGGCAATGGATTTAAAAAAACTTAAATGTCATCTTGGTTAATCTGTGATTCATCCAGATTCATTTATTTACAACCGCTGGTCTGTGGCAACTTTGCTGTGTTTGCATGGAAACATGGAACTCATCACAGGTTTAGAAACATGATTCACCTTAGTGCTGGAAGTCAGTGCAAGAAACATAAGAATGCTAAAATGACCCAAAGGAAGAGGCATACAGCTATGATTGAAATGAAAAAAGAGAAAAATTTAAACCTTTAGAAAGATGAAAAAATAATGACCATTATTGGTGTACATACTAGATGAAGACTGATAGTAAAAATGATACTAAAAGGTTGATAGCAGATCATGTAAAATGTTGACACAGGCTTGACCTATGTATTCATTATCACCACCATCATCATCATCTGCTAGGATCTAGGGGAAAGTCTTTAGTGTGATAAATATCGTATAAAGTGAAGTCGCTCAGCCGTGTCCAACTCTTTGTGACCCCATGGACTGTAGCCTATCAGGCTCCTCTGTCCATGGGATTTTCCAGGCAAGAGTGCTGGAGTGGATTGCCATTTCCTTCTCCAGGGGATCTTCCCAACCCAGGAATCGAACCTGGGTCTCCCACATTGCAGGCAGACGCTTTACCATCTGAGCCACCATCTAATGTTAACTCAGAGGACGAAAGCTAAGTATTTTGAGTAATAACATTCCATGGCAAACGACTGCTGGAAGCTGTGGCAAAGTATGGGTAAGTCCATTGGTTCAAGGCCTGTTTCACTAAAGCTTGTGTTTAGGTTCTAGCACAGGTTCATGCATCCATCCATTCCTTTGACAAATATTTACTGAGCAAGTACTATGTGCCAAGTACCATCAGAGACACTGGAGATACTATACAGCATGAATCAGACAAAAAGTTCCTGACCTTTTCGAGTTGGCATTCCAGTTGAAGCAGCTAATATAGTAATACAAGCTACACTGGTTTATTCTATATTAGATGACATGCGATACGTCTTAGGCAGACTCAAATCCAGTCAGGGAAGGAGAATAGACGTTTGTGTGTAGAATGCGTGCACCCTTCTGCAGGGAGAAGGGTGACGTGGATTTGAGATTCCAAATAAGGGGACAGGAACGGCCTCACTGAGAAAGTGACATTTGCATAGACACATGAGGGAGGTGAGGGCTGACGGTGACGGAGAAGAAGCGGACCAAGACTTGAGGCAGGGCAAGAAAAGTCCAGGCAGAAGGAGCAAGCGCAAACACCCCGAGGGAAAGGCACATGCGTCACTCTCAACAGCCGCAGGATGAAGCCAAGAACTAGGATGGGCCAGAGCAGCAGCAGTTGAGGCCAGAGAGGCCTGATCACACAAAGGGTTGGCTTTTTACCAGAATCGGCTTTTTCCCTGCAGGAAGTCACTCCAGGGAAGGTGGTCTAATAAAAGGTGTTACAGGATTTGACATATGTTTTATTTTTACTTCCTTTTTTTCCTTTGGCCATGTCAAACAGCTTGCAGGATTTTAGTTCCCCAACCGTGGATCAAACCCAGGTCCCATGCAGTGGATGCATGGAATCCTAACCACTAGACTGCCAGGGAAATCCCTGACATACGTTTTCAAAGAATCCTTTGGACAGCTGTTTTGATTGAACTAAAAGAGAGCAAAAGCAGGGTCAGTGAGACCAGCTGGGAGCTGTTGCAATAATCTAGGTGAGAGACAACAGAGGTTTGGACTAAGGTCTGGGCAGCGGAGATGGCAAGAAGGCATCAGATTCTGTGTAGATTTTGACATCAGTGCTGGAAGGATTTGCTGACACGCTCTGCAGCACATGAGAAACTGAAGACTCAATGATGACCCCAAGGGCTCTGGCCTGAGTCATCGGAAGGATGGAGCTGGCATTAACAGACATGGGGAAGACTGGACGAAGAGCAGGTTTGAGGGAGTGGGGAAGAACAGCAAGAATTCAGTTTGAGACCCGGTAAGCCTGCTGGGGATCCAATTAAGAGATGCTGAGTAGGCAGTTGGATACAGCGTCTGGAGGTCCACACTGCAGGTTTAAATTTGAAGTCATCAGCATATATTCAGTATTTAAGGCTGTGAGGTTGGATGAGATCACCTAGAGGGTAAATACAGATAAAGAAGAAAACAGATCAAGCTCTGAGCTTTGGGGCACTCCAACATAAAAGGTTAGCAAAATGAAGAGGACCAGTAAAGCATTCTAAGAAGGAACTCGAAGAGAGATAGGAGATAAATGAGGTGACTGTGATGACCTAAGGCCCAGGGAAGATAGATCTCAAATTGAGGAGAAGATTCAACCTCTGGAAAGCTGTGGATGGTCGTATGAGGACAGACAGCAACTGAGCACTGGATACAAAAACATGGAGGCCGTGAGTAATCAGGAGAGAGCAGTTTGGTGGAAGAGAGGGACTAAAGTCCCATGGGAGAATGTCTCCAAAAGAATGGGAGGGAAGAACTTGGAGACAGCAACTATAAACCGATTTCAAAAGGTTTATTGTAAGGGGAAGAAGAGAAATGTTGCGGAAGCTTATTCAAGGGGGAAGTGGGCTCAAGAGATTTTTTTTTTTCAAGACAGGAGTAATAACAGTTTGTTTCTATGATTCCAGGAATTACCCAGCAGAGAGAAAGATAAAAATAATCCAAGAGACAGAGGGGAGATCTGTTGGAGCAATTTTCTTGAACAGATAAGAAAAGATGAGCTCCAGTGGACAAATGGTGGGGTTGGCCTTGGTTAGGAGTGGGGACAACTCATCCACAAACACAGTGAATGGTCACAGGGACTGAGAGGTGGGGCTGTGGAAATTCTGATTGCTTTTTTTTTTTTTAAGGATCAATTGTGGTGCATTTTTTTAAAGGATTTTTTTTTTTTTTGAGGATCATTTTAAAAAATCTTTCCAATATTGTTTCTGCTTTATGTTTTGATGTTTTGGCTGAGAAGCACGTGGGATCTTAGCTCCCAGACCAGAGATTGAACGCCTGCCCTCTGCATTGGAAGGCGAAGTCTTAACCACTGGATTGCCAGGCGAAGTCTTAACCACTGCCTCTATTTTCACAGTGAAGGATTTGGGGAAAGGAGCTGTAGAAGGGTTGTAGAAAACTATTTAATACAAATAATGGTCTAGGAGTTTGGAAGAGTGAATGCTTTAGGAACAGAGGGTATGATTGGCTGAGCAATAGGCTAGGGATCACATTTTTAAAAAATATTTTTCTTTTAATTTCTTAAACTCTCATTTTTGAAGTCATTTCAGAATTACAAAAAAAGACACAAAGAGAGTTCAAAAGAATTTCCATATGCACCTCACTCAGCTTCCCCAAATGTTAGCATCTTATTTAATCACAGTGCAAGTGTCCGTATCAGAAAGTTATCACAGATCCACCTTCACTAAGCTACAGACTGAAACTACTGAAATTTTAAAAAAACTTTCAAATTTAGCAAACTGTCGTATGAATGTTCTTTTTCTAGACTGGGATTCAATCCACAATCCCATATTCTATTGAGTTGTTTTTTCAGTCTTCTCTAATCTGGGACAAGTCTTCAATCTGTCTTTCATCACCCTGACACCTTTGAAAAGGCTAGTCACAGAAGATCCCTCTGTTTGGGCTTGTCTGTCTCCTCACAATTTAAATCAGATCTGTATTTTTGACAAAAGTGAGATGTCCTTCTCAGCTCATTGCCTCATGGGGCATATGACCTCTGCCAGGGTCCTCCACTGTAAAGGTACTGTTTCCTTTGTAATTGATAGTGACAATTAGGTGATCATGGGTTTTAAAACATAAGCATTCTGCATGGTTTTCCCTCCACCCCACACATCTCCACTGGAGTAGGTACTGAGCAGGTGGAGGGCTGATTTTAAAACGTGGTTTACTAAGTGAGGACCTCAATCAAGTTATAACCTTGAACAGCTGCAGATGTCATTAAAGAGAAGGGTTAACAGCCTCAATAGATTTTCAATGTAAATCAAGATAATCAATTACAGAAAAAGATATTTGACAGATTGATTATCAAAGCAGATCAACTGTCGTGATTTTAAAGTTTTCCAAGACTGGTTGATTTATACTCATCTTTACTGGAAATACTTCTGGGAAATACTTCTTAAATCCATTTTTTGTCATAGCAGACGTAAGTAAGCATACTTGTTGATGTGTGGCAGGGGCCACCACAGTCTTGTGAAGTTATTGTCCTACATTAAAATAAATAAATTAAGAAAAAGAGAATATTTTATAAAAATAAATAAGCATATCTGAAAACAGCCTTCTGAAATCTAACCTGTTCATAAGTAGAAAAGATGTTCTAGACTTTCATTCATCCATCTAACATTTATTGGACCAATTTGTAGTTCAGTCGCTAAGTTGTGTCCGGCTCTTTGCGACTCCATGGACTGCAGCATGCCAGGCTTCCCTGTCCAATATCAGGCCCCAAACTTGTCCCAAACTTGAACACCTGATTTGTACTACAGGTCATAGAAAAAAAAAAAAAAGATGTGCCAAATACCTAATTAAAACATGCCAGGGGCTCCATGAAAAATCAAGTGAAAGTGAAAGCTGCTCAGTCATGCCCCGCTCTTTGCGTCTCTATGGACTATACAGTCCATGGAATTCTTCAGGCCGGAATACTGGAGTGGGTAGCCTTTCCCTTCTCCAGAGGATCTTCCCAACCCAGGGATCGAACCCAGGTCTCCCACATTGCAGGTGGATTCTTCACCAGCTGAGCCCCCAGGGAAGCCCCCTTGAAAAGTCAAGGGTCTCCCAAATGAAACTGAAAATATGTGAAATATGCTGAACTTCTGATAAAGTAGATGTGCCTTATTACACACTTTTCTTGCAACAGGATCTTGAGCTCCTCTGTGGCTTCAGCTGTATACTCTCAAAGAAATGGCCAGGGGTGAGATGAAAAACATAGCAGACCACAAGTCAAGAGAGCCTGGATCTAACTTTGACTGAGTTTCAACCTGTGTGGCCGATGAAGTCTGCAGAGGAAGGTGATTAAGAGCGCATGCTCCGGAGTTATACAAGCTTGGGTTCCTAACCTAGTTACTAGGGTTCCTGTCTTTGTGCCTTTGGACAAACTTCTTAATCCCTCTAAGCCTGTTTCTTCAGCACAACAGGCAAAGTAAACAGCACTCACAGCCTAGCATAGTCACAAGGCACACAGAAGGGATGCACAGAGCGCATTTAGCAGAATGAGCACCGCACAGCGCATGCACCGAACGGGAGTCATATCTAACACTCCCTGTTACAGTTACTGTTATTATTAGTCGCCATTCTGCACTTCATTCTACGTAACTGTAAAGCGAGTGGCAGCAACGAGACCAGAATTTCTCTAACGTGAATGAAAACCTGGAAAAATGGTCCCAGACGTCGCGCGTCGTCTTTTATTAAAAAGCAAACATAAAACTTGGCATAAACTGCTCATGTCATTAGATTCCTAAAATATAAATCCAAAATCAGGTTAAAATGAAATTCAGAACAATCAGAGCCACATCAAATTAAGCATCTTAATGAGGCTAGTGGAGATTTTCTGGAATCAAACTGCCTCATGAACATGGTGATGATCCCCTGCGGTGCGGGTCCTTTTGTGCTCACCACTCACATTGTCTTCCGTGTCCTCCTCATTTTTCCCGCTTCACTTTCTTTGAACTACTGCAGCCTTCAATGGCATCGCTTGGCCTTCACTGTGCATGAACTCATGATTTACTTGGAGCTGGTTCTTTCTCATTAGCTCTTGAAAATTATGGGAGGAAGCTGGCCTCAATTCCAGATGCATCTCTTAATGCAGATACCATGGATTCCCAGCTCCAAGTCTTTTAGTCACTCTCTACTGCCTGTCAGGATCCCAATATTTAAGTCTCTCCCAGACTTACATTTTCAGCCTTACCTACCCAACTTCTCTCTAGGCAAACTAGCAGAACTTCATCATAAATTGAATTTCCATGTCCCTTCAAAACTTATATATTGAAACCTAATTTCCAGGGTGATGGTTCTGGAGGTGAGGTCTCTGGGTGGAACCCTCATGAATGGGATTAGCGCCCTTATAAAAGAAACCCGGAGAGCTCCCTTGCCTCTTCCATCATGCCATCACGTAAAAGCACAAGAAGAAGACAGTCACTTATGGAACAGAAAACGGGCTTCACCAGACACCGAATCTGCCGGTGCCTACATCTTAGACTTTCCTGCTTCCAGAACTATGAGAAATAGATGTTTACCAGGCACTCAGTCTGTGGTATTTTTGCTGTAGCAGCCAGAACAGGCTAGGAATATTCCTTTAGAACTTGCTGAGGCTTTCTTTATGTCCAAGTAGGGACGGTGACTGCAGCCATGAAATTAAACGACGCTTACTCCTTGGAAGGAAAGTTATGAGCAACCTAGATAGCATATTGAAAAGCAGAGACATTACTTTGCCAACAAAGGTCCGTCTAGTCAAGGCTATGGTTTTTCCAGTGGTCGTGTATGGATGTGAGAGTTGGACTGTGAAGAAAGCTGAGTGCCAAAGAATTGATGCTTTTGAACTGTGGTGTTGGAGAAGACTCTCGAGAGTCCCTTGGACTGCAAGGAGATTCAACCAGTCCATCCTAAAGATCAGTCCTGGGTGTTCTTTGGAAGGACTGATGCTCAAGCTGAAACTCCAATACTTTGGCCACCTCATGTGAAGAGTTGACTTTTTGGAAAAGACCCTGATGCTGGGAGGGATTGGGGGCAGGAGGAGAAGGGGACGACAGAGGATAAGATGTCTGGATGGCATCACCGACTCGATGGACGTGAATTTGAGTGAACTCTGGGAGTTGGTGTTGGACAGGGAGGCCTGGCATGCTGTGATTCATGGGGTCACAAAGAGTCGGACACGACTGAGTGACTGAACTGAACTGAGGCATCAATCTTGGTCAGTATTTCTTGTGTACTGAAGACACTGTGTGTTTTCTGATTACTGGATACAGTTATCTATAAATGCATGTCAGATCAAACATCAATTGTGTTGTTCAATTCTTCTATATCCTTAGTAATCTTTTGTTTGCTCAATCTCTTAATTACTGAGAAACGTGTTTTTAAAAGATCCCCATTTTAGAAGTGGATTTATCAATAACATCTCCTTGTAACTTGGTCTTTTGTTTTTTCAATGCATTTAGAAGTTATCTTGTTTGGTACAGACAGTCTGATGTTGGCATATCATCTTGATGAATCATTTCCTTGCATCCTTAAAAAATAAGTCCATGAGAGACTACTTTGTTCAATATTCGTATATTTCTCACCCAGCCTAATGATCAACTTCATTGGCTAAGGTGTAGATTTTCTAGTTCTGGAGAATGGGTGTCAGTTTTGAGGACATTCTCATTTAATTCTCACAATAACTCCATGTAGGGGAGGCACCATTACTGCCTCAGTTTTACAGATGTGGACATTAACAGTCAGATGGTTCAGAAACTTGATCAAAGTTATACAGCTAGTAAACGGTGGAGATGGTACTCAAACCATGCTTGTTTGGCTTTGGGGCCCAAATATATATAATATCTCATCTTAAATAGCTGCGGTAGATAAACTGGGTACATTAGGTATACACACACATGCACACACACACACAGATCCCTTCAAAATCACCAGGGGGAACAATAAATACTAAAATATAAATGTAGGCAAGACACTAGAAGAAGTCATTTATAATAGAAAACAGTAACAAACAGAGAAGATGTTTAAGGTCATTAACAATCATATGCTAATTAAAATAAGATGTTACTTCCCACCTATTAGAGTAGCAAAGATTAACAAATTGATGAATTCCCAGGATCAGTTAGACTGAAGGAAAATAAATATTCTTACATACAACTGGTGGGTGCTTAAATCAAGACTTCTAGAAGATAAATAGGGAATACGTAACATGAAAAAAAATTCTCAAATTTTTGAGAGAACAGTAAGGTTATAAAATAGCAATGGGGCAGAATATTTTAAAATTAAAAATATATATATATATGTGTGTGTGTACATGTATATAAAATACTTTTAATTATGTCAGTTCAGTTCAGTCGCTCAGTCATTTCTGACTCTTTGCGACCCCATGAATCGCAGCACACCAGGCCTCCCTGTCCATCACCATCTCCTGGAGTTCACTCAGACTCACATCCATCGAGTCAGTGATGCCATCCAGCCATCTCATCCTCTGTCGTCCCCTTCTCCTCCTGCCCCCAATCCCTCCCAGCATCAGAGTCTTTTCCAATGAGTCAACTCTTCACATGAGGTGGCCAAAGTACTGGAGTTTCAGCTTTAGCATCATTCCTTCCAAAGAAATCCCAGGGCTGATCTCCTTCAGAATGGACTGGTTGGATCTCCTTGCAGTCCAAGGGACTCTCAAGAATCTTCTCCAACACCACAGTTCAAAAGCATCAATTCTTTGGCTCTCAGCTTTCTTCACAGTCCAACTCTCACATCCATACATGACCACTGGAAAAACCACAGCCTTGACTAGACGGACCTTTGTTGGCAAAGTAATTATATACATCATATCAAACTGTTAACAGTAGTTATTGCTATTTGAAAGAATTCCAGGAAATTTTTCTTCTCTCTTTTTTAATCTGTATAATTGATTTTTTGACAATAAACATACATTAATTTCATGACTCCTGAGCCTGAAAAATCAAAGTCTGGGACTGGAAAGAGTAAACTAGGTCTGTACTGCCCCATAAGATGGCTGAGATAAAATGTCAGGTGAAAAAAATTAAGTTACCAAATACTATAGATAATATAATCTCTTTACATAAAAGCTATATATTATATACATCATATATATATATATAAATTCTATTACATAACAAACATTTAGGATTGGGGAGAAGACAGAAAAGACATTTATTTTCTATCCTTCTGTATTATTTTTTCCCAGTAAGCAGTAATCAGTTTGTAATTAAAATATTCAATTAAAAATATGAAAGTTGGAAGAGCTGCTGATCAAAATCCATAAAGCAGACACATATTTTTGTTCATTAAATCACAGAAATATCAAACTCAAGGGCTTCCATCCACCAAAGCTTAACAGATGTTATTTAATGGCAAATAACATTACCCAGTCTAATACCTGAAAATCAAATAGATTTATAGACATTCTCACTCTAAGACTAGCATATGGAAATATACCAATATTGGGATAACTGTATTGAATATTGGAAAATACTGGTCAATGCTGGAAAGTATTAACATATTCAATAATTATTTAGCTATGCATGCTAATTGGGGATTCCCCAAAGGCTCAGCAGTAAATAATTAGCCTGTGATGCAGAAGACACAGGACACTCAGGTTCAATCCCTGGGCTGGGAAGATCCCTTGGAGGAGGGCATGGCAACCCACTCCAGTATTCTTGCCTGGAGAATCCTATGGACAGAGGAGCCTGGTGGACTACAGTCCATAGCGTCGCAAAGAGTTGGACACAACTGAAGTGACTGACCATCCACACACACACCGATTGATTAGTTGATCAATATAACAGCTCATGAATGTAAATTAGTCATAGAACCTCAGAGCATGAATGTGGAAGGAGGCTTAGAGGTGAGGAAACAGGTTCTCGGAAGAAGACCATGGGAGGCAGTAATAGCCCCCTGAGTCCCGGTTCAGGTTTAGAAAATTTCTAGATGGGTAACACAGACGACAACCATCCCAACAGTTCTAATGGCTCTTCCTATGGAGCCTGAGGATGGAGCCCTCCTAGAGTGACTCAGTAAAGGTATTTCTTATTTCACCATCGATCGTACATTCAACAAACATACCCATTGTTTAAAAACCAATGTATAAAACCCTATAAAGGGCAATTTACTGTTTTAGGAGACAGGATCTTGATCTTATCTCTGATTGGGGCCGTGGTACCTCCAAATTCCTGTGCTTCACCCAGACCCCATCAAAAGCCTGTCCTTTCCTAGAGAGGTACTACGAGGCACCTGGCAGAGAGGTGCCTGTTCATCTTTGTGCAGATGTTCCTGGAGGGCAGAGGTCATCTGGGGGAGTCCTAGAGGTCAAGCAGGAGACACAGTCCTCACTTGCATTTCAACCAAAGTCCTTCCCCTCTGAGGCTGCTTCATCCTCCAGCCACAAATGGTTAACTCAGAAAAATTCTGACCTCTTCATAGACATACCTTTCACTACTAGAGCAAGTTCTTGAAGCATTCGGTGTTCTAATGTTTCCACATGTTATAGAAAACACTTCTCTTTGAAAATGACTTTTTCCACTTGAAAATAATATATTAAGTAAAATACATTTTTTTTGCCAGACTACATGCCTTGTGGGATCTTAGTTCCCTGACCAGGGATTGAACCTCTGTCCCTTGCAGTGGAAGTGTAGAGTTTTAACCACTGGATCACCATGGAATTCCCAAAAGACATGTATTAAAAACACTTTGGACCAAGTCTAGTCCTCAGGTGTGGGTCTAAAAATCACAGCTGCTCCAATTCATTCCAGCTCCTCTTACAGCTCACAGGACGAGATTAGCAAAACCAGTCCTTCTTGTTCCTAACGAAATAATTCCTACTATGCAAATGGTGGCAAATAATTCCTACTAGGCAATGGAGTTGTTACACACGTGGTTCCACTTTCAATCACTGTGGTCTATCACCTTAGCTTCTCACTGACCCCATCTCCCTTCACTGGGGACATCAAATGACTCACAACTATGTGCTGAGAAGAAGCAGAGAGCAAAAGTGAGGAGGAGATGTTTTTTCCTCCTCCCCAAAGGAATCACTTCAGCAAAGTGATACGCAAAGGTACAAATCCTCTGGAAGCAATCCTTTTCAGCGTAGGGAGTCTGGGTCTGGGAAGTGGGGGTTGGGGAAGAAGGCGATGGTCTGGTTTCCTTAGATGTTGCTGGAAGAAAAGGTGACTAAAGGTATCTCGGGATGGGTCTGATACAGGTGGTTTGGGGAGCGACAGGGGTGCGGGGTTCCTGGGCACAAGGGAAGTACCCCACCAGAAACGGCATGCAAGGTCTCCATAACACAGGACAAGGTGCCCTCTAACGAGAAGCAGGAGCGCAGACTTACTCTCATGCTATTTGGTGGTTTGCTGAAAATCTCTTGTAGTTACGGAACCCCTTCTCTAAAGCAAGTCTTAAGCAGAGCCATATATTAACACGTCAAACAGATTAAAAGGGTAGTTTCTGTGCTTGGAACTGCAGTGGAGGGAAGAATAAAGCCCCCTAATCTGTCTTCCCTAAAGCCCCTGAACAGAGCTGGACACCATATGTCTCCCATTGGAGGGTACTGGTTCACCTGGAATAACTGGCAGAGGAAATGAAGGAACAGGGTGAGGAAAGAAGCTACATCCTGGGACTCATGGATTTCAATCCTGATATAACATTCGACATCAAAACTCCTGGGAGCTAAGATCCCATGTGCCTTACCGCCAACAAACCAAAGCATAGAAGCAATATTATAACAAATTCAACAGAGACTTTAAAAATGGCCCACATCCAAAAAAAAAAAAATCTTTAAAAGAAAGCATAAAGGTGGGGTGATTGAGACTGTTATAAATCTTAAACTGTCAAAAGCAAACTAAACTTGCTGTGTGATACTGAAATAGAAGGGATGCTTCTGTGTGACCAGTTGTGGTGTAACAAGGGAAAAATTCCTCACCAACACAGAACATATCAAGCACTATGAAAGGTCCAGGCAACCGGTGCTCTTCCCTACTACCCACGGTCCCCGCACGCAATTTAAGCCACGCAACACTTAGGACAGACGGCATAACATGGCTTCACGGGTGGCTCAGGGGTAAAGTAATCCTGCCAGTGCAAGAGACGTGAGTACGACTCCTGGGTCAGGAAGATCCCCTGGAGAAGGAAATGGCAACCACTCCAGTATTCTTGCCTGGAGAATTCCATGGACAGAGGAGCCTGGCGGGCTGCAATCCATGGGATCGCAAAAGAGTCCGATACAACTTAGCGACTAAACAACACCACCACTTAGGACCAAGGGCATAAAACAGAACGATAGGTTTGAAAAACGAATCCACCATATTTACTGTTTAAGATCATAAATTGCTACTTGCCTTAGAATGAAGAGTAAGCTCATTACAAAGCATTTCTGCTCACCTACAGCTCTGAATGCTAGAGGTCTTTTTTGAGGACTGAACCAAGACCAAGGAACTTCTACACCTCATGGGAACTGCATGTGACTTTGAAGTTTGGTATTAAACCCTAGAAGGTCCCAAGGAATCAGTAGATTGTTTTCCCAAAGTCTGGAGCACACATTAGGAAAAAAAGAAAAAAAAACAGAAAAATATATGCTTTCAGGACATCCTTCCCTCTAGCAATTCCAAAGAGGGTCACTCTGCAGCTCTTTGGGCTTTTCCACTTTTGTCTGGCTCGCCAGCTGGCCTGGAGGACACGGAGAACAAGGCAGCTTTCATCTCTGGGTCACTGGTTGACACTCATCATGGATTAGGTCCAGTTCCATCCATGTGGATGGCAACTCACGGACTCAACTCACCTGAACGACACGGGTCAAGGCACACCACTGCTAGGACATTGTCAGGCACGAGCTGTCCCATGGTTGCTCCGCAGCCCAGAGGGGTATACAGACCAATGACAGAACAGAGGGCCCTGCCTGGAGCATTTGTTAACAATCTAACTGCATACCTCTTTCACCAACATATCAGAGATGTTAGCACACCAAGAGTGATATTTTATGGATAAATGCCCAGGAGTCACCCTTGAACCCTCCAATAACTTCAGTTAACATCAACTATAATCACATAAAGCAGGGGCAACACAGACGGGAAACCTGAGCCATTTGTTTTTAATCACTAGCATCTAATGAGAACTCAACTCTACCCTGCAAGAGCTTAAGTCCTTGACCCAGTTCTCTCTTTAAATCCCCACAATATGCTGAGTCAGCTACCATTTTACCCCAATTTCACAGGTGAAGAAACCACAGGAGCTTAGAGGGGTTGAGTAGCTGGATCAAGGGCACAGAGTTATCAAGCAGCGGCCAGGGATCTGAACCCAGCAGAGCTGAGCTATGCTGCTTTTGGTTGACACTTGGTGCAAATAACAGAATTTTCAATTCACATGAGAACTCTGGGGAAGATACAACATAAAATTAACACTTAGACGAGTCCCTTCCACATGGTAAGTAACCACCATTGACATTTCATTACTCACAGAATGAAAGACAATGCTTAGTCAACTTAACTTTAAGGAAAACAAATATTATTTACCTTTTTCTGGTGAAGGACACACTCATACAACATATACAGATGCCTAATATCCTCTGAAGGGCTTCCCAGGTGGCTCAGTGGTAAAGAATCTGCATGCCAATACCGGAACAATAGGAAATACGGGTTTGCTCCCTGGGTCAGGAAGATTCCCTGGAGAAGGAAATGGCAACCCACTCCAGTATCCTTGTCTGGAGAATCCCGTGGACAGAGGAGCCTGGCAGGCTACAGTCCACGGGGTTGCAAAGAGTCAGGCACAACTGAGCATGCGTGCAACACATGCACGCACGCACAATATCAGCAGGTCACAGATAGTCTAAAACAATCACTGAAACTAAGGAAATACAGAAGTATTTCTGAGTATTCCAGGTTGTGTGACTAAATAACATTATTCTGCCTGACCAACATAATAAAAAACATTTGAAAATTTAAAAACTTCAAGTTGTCATAACTATATACAAATAAAGCCTCTGAAAAGATTTAAAATGTCATTTTAATGTCTAAAATTATAAAGCTTCCCAATGAATCACCTGTTGTTTTCATAAAGTTTAAAGTTGAGCACCTAGCAAAGAGCTTTACGCATAATTTCCAATAAATCATTCTGGAATGAATGGCTGAATTCATGAATGTGCTTTTAAAACAGATAGACATTGTTCTTTCATTATGTTTGGGATTTTTTTTTTAAATTCTGTGATGCAGGTTGTATGACCTTCCCTTATTGATAATTTTTTTGGAAAAAAAAAAAATCCCAGGACTATCATCCTGAAAGACAACAAGAAAAAACTAAATAACTGGTTAAAAATTAATTAGGAACAGAAATGAAGGTTTGCTTGTGCAACAAGATGTGTTTGTGTTTGTGTTTGTGTTAGTCGTTCAGTGGTGTCCAACTCTTTGCAACCCCATGGACTGCAGCCCACCAGGCTCCTCCATCCATGGGATTTTCCGGAAAAGAATACTGGAGTGGGTTGCCATTTCCGTCTTTAGGGGATATTCCCCATCCAGGAATCGAACCCAGGTCTCCCGCATTGCAAGCAGACTCTTTACCATGAGATAGGAGAGGTTTAAAAAAAAAAAGAAGCTACTTTAAAATATCTTTATTAACATTTAAGAAAATACAAAATGGTTCTGTATGAAGCAGAATGAAAGAACATGAAACAAAAGTATATGTTTAAGCCACTGTGACTGATAAAAAGAGTAAAGACATTTGTTAGTATATATATATAACTCAGGTCAAGAAAATACCTCTTTCTCAAAAGCATTTTTGCGCCTTGGCTTACCTTGGAGACTTAATGGTTTACCCAATGTGCTCTCAAAATTAACTACTCGTTTTTAAAAAGAACTTCTAAGAATTAACATGAGCATAAACATAAAAATCACTGCCGTTATTTCCATTAAGTAAAATGCTAAATTAAATTTACACTGACCAAACTATTCCAGAAACCTCCAATCCTTTTAAAAAGGAAAACAAATTAACAGAGCCTTATACAGAAAACAGAAAATTTCTACCAACAGTTTCTACACCATTCCAACAAAGCTGAGTCCTTTCACCAACAGCAAATCTGAGATCCTTCAAGTATCACCCACTCATTAGAAAATCAATAGCACTACCTGCAGGGTGTACAAGGTTGCCTGTGCATAAGGCTTTTATCTCATTTTTAGCAACATTTTTAAAGAAATGCAAGATGTACACAACCTTGGCACTCACCATCACCGTGGCCTCCTGAACACAATCTGTTAAAAGTGTTGTGGTTCAGTTTGTCAAGCTTCATCGCACAGTTCTGCCAAATTGCAAAGCTAATGGGACAATCAAAAGGCTGCCTGTACTGTACATCAGGTAAAGGAAGCCTTTAAAATCAAAGAGGGAGTTGTATTATTTAAAGAGACATGACTATTTCAACAAAAACAAGGAGAAAAAGGAGATTGAGGTAGCAATACTCTCCAAAAAATTTTTTTAATTAATAAATTAAGTAAAAATAATAAAAGAACCCAAACTGAATGTAATGTGTACTTTCTAAATCAGACCTGCACTTGTACATCATTTCCATAGATAAAGCATATAATTTATGTTAGAAAAACTGATATATATATGTGTGTATATATATATACATACATATAAAACCAAGCCATGAATTTAATTTTCATAATCACAATCTCATTTGCCTAAACATTGCATCCTAAATAACAGAAGTAGGAAGCAATGGAAGACAAAATATTCACACCTCTGGAGGTTACATATTAATCAGCCCTAGTTTCTGCCTGGTATTTGCTAGAAGAAATCTGCAGGCAATGAAGCCTAATGCCTGATTCCACGTGTGACAAAGCGTTTTTTAAAAAACTATTGATAGCATATCGCTTTGATTTTTGACTATGCAATCCTAAGCATAAATTTCAAAGGCCAAGCACTGGTGGGTAAAACTTAATCTCACAAGTTCTTGCAGTTCGAACAACTTTTATGAGGACAGAGAGGGGAAAAAAGTGAAACTGTTAGTCTCAGTCAAGCCCAACTCTTTGCCACCCCATGGACTCTAGCCCGACAGCTCGTCTGCCCATGAGATTCTCCAGGCAAGAATACTGGAGTGAGTAGCCATTCCCTTCTCCAGGGGATCTTCCTGACCCAGGGATGGAACCCATGTCTCCTGCATTGCAGGCAGATTCTTTACTATCTGAAGCACCAGGGAAGCCCCAAGAGGATAGGAACCCGACTCTATCTATTGGAACATAAACCTTTTTTATGGGTAAAAATATAAACATCTTTCACACTTATAAAATATGCACAACACATATTACTTGAGACAAATTTAGCAAATCAGATTTGCTTGTCAACTCTCTCATCTTGCTGAGAAGCTAATTCATCTATGCAGTGGACACAGACAAAAATGGAATAAATTCGTGGTCTGGGGCAGCAGTGTAATCGGGACATAGCCATTTTAAAATTAAAAGAAACCACATGCAAAGGAAAACAAGGTGCAGAATATTTCCCAGAATCTGATTAAATACTTTTTTACTTTTCCACTTTTTTAAATTGACTGTTTAAAAATATATGCTTGTTCCTACAGAGAAAAAGGAAGAGTGGTTAGGGGGTAAATCTTCCAACAGCTGTTACTAAAGTTCCTACATTTATGAAATAAAGCACAACAAAACACAAGACTGGAAGGAAACTCCATCTACTTTACTTTCTGATTTGGGATTCACACACCTACCTAATGAATTTTCTCTCACACACTTTCTCCCTCTCTCTCCAAGGAGACGTATGCACATACATGCAAACACACACGATGTATCGATCACTATACATACAGGTTCATCAACACCACGACACAGGACACAAATCACGAAATGAATCAGGATAAATACCAAGGGCAGTGAGAAATGGGTTTCTTTCTAAGCCCGCTCGATCCTTTATGCGCTATTTCTTTCTACAAGTTTCCTCTTCAGAGAAGAACTTTAAAGGATCAGGAAGACAAAACAGGTTGCATTAAAAGAAAAGAAACAGAATGCTCTCTATTCTGGAGCCCTGCAAAATCAGCCCGGCGACTAAGGCTGCGCAGAAGTGCAGGACGAAAGAACACCAGCCCGGACCCTAGATACCGGAGCTAAGCATCTTGCAAGTGAGAAAAGTAAATACATGATAGTGGTCACTGTCATTAAGAATAAAAGCAGTAATAACGATTGTCACCACGGGGTTCCGTACAGCAGGTGCACGTGGAGCGGGCTTCTCCTGCAGTCCCGCACAGCGGCCGACGAAGGCTAGAAGGCTTCGCACGCGCCGCCCGGTGGGGCGGGACCAGCTGAGCTGGGCTCCGCGGGCGGGTGCGCGCCCCGCCCGGCCCCGCCCTCCCCTCCTGCGCCTGCGCGCCCGGCAGACCGGACGTGGGCATTGGTTGCTAGGAGACTTGTCCGCTTGGCCCCACCTGGCCGGCGGGTGAAGGTGACCTGGGTTCTTTCTTTCGGGACAGCATCCCGCCAGAAGACCTGCGACCTCACTTCACCTTAACCTGCCTCCGTTCCCAGGAAGAGGAGATTAAAAAAGGAAAAGCTGATTGTTTTGAAAAGCAGCTGATTGCCCTAAAGGATAGCATAGGGGTCCAACGTTTCCAAGCACCTCTTCCAAAAATAAGAACGGGAAATTACCAGCATCAAGTGGGATTCACTACCAGGAAGCAGATCGTGAGAGCTTACGTGCCAAGTCATCTTTGGAGGGGTATTTGTGCTCCGGAGCGTACCCGTCAACGGAATAGCCATGTACCAGGCTTTTTGATACTGTCCCGACGAAGCACACAATATTTGGTTCGATCTTCAGGCATCATTTCTAAACAGTACTAATCGGGACTGGGATTGTAGAAAATCTCGTTATATTGAAGGCATTTTATTTGGGGGTTAAATAGTTATGGCCCAACTGTAGTGACTGACTTTAAAATAAGTCGTTATTACAGAAAGAAAACAACTTTTTGGTCAAGAGTTAGATATTGTGGATTTTCAGGGGCCATGGAGGGACTGCCTCACCTTTTTTGACGAAAAACTCTTCCCAAATTTATAAATTGATAACATTTTGGAGGTAGGAGAAAAAATGAGTGTCGTTTCTACCATTCTGGAAAAGCAGTATTTACTAGCTGAAATAACACTGCCAGACTGAATTTTTGGTTAACATGTGAAATTTTAAGATGGTCCTGATTGGTAATAGTCTATGCATTTTTAAATTTTGTGTTAATTATAAGACAAAATTTTATCTAGATTCTTTCTACAAGACTTAAGGAATTGTTTTTCTTACCCTCTTTTTCTTTTATAGAATTCTGCTTGGACTCAGTATAGTATTAGCACGGAATGATTTTCATTAGGATTTAATCTGGATTTGAATGAATTTTTCAGCAGCAATTGAAACATATTCAAAAACTTTTAAGTTCTTCACCCATAGCTGTGACAAATAGTGCTTATTATTAAAATGCAAAAACACCCGCAACTTCTTCGAAGACCTTTACCTCCAAATCTCCCTAAGCTGTCTTTATGTCAGAAGAAAGTCCATGCAGGTATGTGTATTAGATATGTTATTAGCTTTTTTTGTTTTTCATAGAATTTTCTCAACCTGCACAGTTCAGCATCTCAGTAAAGACACTCATTGGGGACTTCCCTGGTGGTCTAGTGGCTAAGACTCCAAGTTGATAATGTAGGGCCCCCAGGGTTTGATTCCTGGTCAGGGAACTAGACCCCACATGTTGCAGCAGCCAAATAAATAAACATAAATATAAAGACACTCACTAATGACTACAACTTACAGATTTTGGGGTAATATGGTAACATCTAATTCAAATTACAGTTGATTCTCATTTTTTGTGGATTCTGTAGGAGTGAATTTACCTAACTGCTAGAATCCATTTGTAATCCCCAACCCAGAACATTGTACTATGTTTTGTCTTTTTAACTTCAAAATATACCATGAAGAACACTTTGGAGCAGTATATGGAGCTCTTTCCCTCTTATTTTATAATAGTGAGACTGTGTGCAGGAAGAGGGTGTATATAGTAATTCTTGGATACAGCCAGGGCAGTGAAAGCGTACATATTCCCAACAGTGGTGGGAAAAGGATGCTGCTCTGCCTTCTTGTTTTAGCTCCCATAAACAACTGCCACCTTTCCAGTCTAAATAGTGCCATAATTTCTCAATTCTGTACTTTGGGTTGGTGATTTAATTGTCTAAAATAGCCCCCAAGTGTAGTACAAGAAGGCTATGATGTGCCTTCCGGAGAGAACATACGCTTTAGATAATCTTCCTTCAGGCCTGAGTTGCAGTGTTGTTGGCTGAGAGTTCAGTGTTGATGAATCAACAATCTAAAGTGTCTTTAAATAGGAAGATATATAAAACAAGCTTGTGTGTATTGATTGGTTGCTGATAATGTTGAGATCAGAGGCTTGCAGGAACCTGACCCTGTATTTCCCCAAGAAGTAATAGCTCAGTGTTGGATAATTCAGTGCTTACTGAGACTAGAGAACAGAACTGCCCTGAATCATGAGAACTGACTGTATTTATAAGCACAGTGCTAAAAACTGGAGATATAATATTGAGTAAAACAAACTCTGCCAATTCTCTTTATTAGTTACCCTTTGGTGAGATCCAACAATCATACAATTAAATGTAAAATTACCCTGTGATAAATGCTATGAAGTAAAGGAGAGCCACTGATGATTACAACTTTATATAATACTCTTAATCCTCTATTTCTGTATATGGTATATATTGACTCCTTACTGATAAGCAATGATAAAATTAGCATACATCTTTTTCTTCCCCCTTTTCCTTCTCTTCTATCACCTGATTTTAGTTGATTATATTGATTATTTTAGTGTCAACATTTATAAGCATATTAAAAATGCTTAGTCTATAACTTAATGTACAGTGCTAAATCCTGTTGATGCATGGTCATAAAAGATGTGTGAGTCAATACACCTATGTTATATATAATTTTCTTTCCCACATTTCCTACCTACTTTTGTTATATCATTTCTATATATTTCTACAGTGTTTTATGTTTCTGCATTTATAATCTGTTGTATAATAGTAATACCCGCAGTTATATAGATATACTGCTCACTACCAATTCTTTGGCTGTAGTTTTCTATTTGTTTTTCTGTTGAAGTTCATCATCTAGCACAGACTTTCTCACCATTGCCATTTTGAGCTGGATAATTCTTTTTGTGGTGGGGATGAGGAGTGGGTAGGGGGAGTGCAGGGATGGATCATCTTGCTTTGGCAACTCGGATAGTTAATGACCTTGACTATTATTAATCTTATGTCCCCAAAGGCTCTTGGCAGAGTACTTTGCATGTAATAGGTATTCAAAATACTTGCTGAATGAATGAATGAATAAATACCTAAAATGTCTGAAGTACAATTTATAAAAATGAGTAGTCAAGTGTTGACATAAAATGGAAATAAATATGTACGATTTGCATACAACGCTAAATGCTGTAGAGAATTAATGACATAAATCTGGTCCCTGTCTTTCAGGACTTTTCAAGACCTTTAGTTAAACTCTATTGTATGTATTGATATGCATACAATGAGAACCTAAAATAACAATACAAAGCAGCATCGAATTTATGTCCAATTAATGGTACAGACAGCAGCAGTTCATAAATGTGAGAAACCCTGGGGCAGCAATGGGGCATGAGCTAAGGCTTGAGAAATTAGTAAAAGTGAAGTGAAATATGTTTAATTATAGAGGAGATTGGTATAGTTTTTGATGGCAGAAGAGTCTATTGGAAAAGTAGAATTTTAACATTCTAAAAGAAAAAAAAAATAGAAATAATGGAGAAATGTATCCAAAAATAGGGAAGTCTGAACTGAGAAACAGATATCATCTTCATTGGGCAGATTTCCCTAAGCACCTCTTCTCTTTGCATCCAGTCAGGGTACTTTCCTTTATGGTCCCAGAGTATCCCTGACCTACCCTCTGCTGACCTCTTATTCTCTAGTATAACTGTTTACCTGCCTAGTAGTATCGGTTGCTCAGTTGTGTCCGACTTTTGCAACCCCATGGACCGTAGCCCGCCAGCCTCCTCTGTCCATAGGACTTCCCAGGCAAGAAGACTGGTTGTTTAGTCACTAAATGGTGTCCGACTATCTTCTGACCCCATGGACTGTATCCCTCCAGGCTCCTCTATCCATGGTATTTTCCAGGCAAGAATACTGGAGTGAGTTGCCATTTCGTTCTTCAGGGGATCTTCCTGACCCAGCGATCAAACTTGAGTCCACTGCATTGGCAGGCAGATTCTTTGCCACTGCGCCACCTGGGAAGCCTATTTTCTATATTAAATTGCAAGACCTTTGATGGCAGTAAGATTTCTGCTCTGAATTGTACTCTCAGCACTATGTGTACAGCTAGCACATGTAAAAAAGTGAAAAAGTGTTTGTCTCTCAGTTATGTCCAACTCTTTGCAACCCCGTGGACTATAGCCCACCAGGCTCCTCTGTCCATGGGATTCTCCAGGCAAGAATATTGGAGTGGATAACCATTCCCTTTTCCAGGGTATCTTCCTGACCCAGGGATCGAACCCTGGTGTCCTACGTTGCAGGTGGATTCTTTACTGTCTGAGAAGGTGTTAAATGTTTGTTGAGTTAATTAATGAGAACAATAAGTGTGGATTGTGTTAATCAAGAAAGGTGGATTGCATTGGGTTGGTAATATCTTACAGAAAAACCCTGAATTTTAGCCATCCAATATAAGGTTTAAGGTAGACTTTGAAAGAAGAAAATGATTTAAATTGGTTAGTAAGAGAAGGTGTTACACACTGTTTGATCAACAAAAAAACCTCAGGTCTGCCTAAAAAAAGAACAGTATCAGAAAAGGAAAAGTGATCTAATCTAATAGGTAACTCAATCTAATAGGTAACTAATCTAAGCAATAATAATAACAATATATTGGGTGAGTATAGTACAGGGATAAATGGAATGGATGACAGCAATTTTATATGGAATGGAGGGAAGAATTGGGACTACACTGTTAAAAGATACTAATCATCGCCAATAAGCAGTGTAGTGTTTGTTGAAGGTAGACTTAGCCTCATTGTAAATATCTATTGCAAACTCTAGGGCAAGCATTTAAAATAGTTTTATAAGTGTAACTGATATGCTAACAGAGGAATGAAACCAAAGGATAGACACTGACTCATAAAATTCTCAACTAAAACCAGAAAAGACAGAAGAAGAACACAAGATTTTCAAAGAGATGGCGCAATAAATCAGCTGCAACAAATAGAAAACTTTACAAATGAGGCAGATGTCAGTCATTTGTTAAAATGTGAATGGTCTAAGTATGCCAACTAAATGATAGAAACTGTCACAGTAGATAAGAGACAAGAGCTAATTACATATTGTCTGCAAAAACTCCCTTTAAATATAAAAATGAGTCAGTTCAGTCGCTCAGTTGTGTCCAACTTTTTGCGACTCCATGGACTGCAGCATGCCAGGCCTCCCTGTCCATCACCAACTCCTGGAGTTTACTCAGACTCATGTCCATTGAGTCAGTGATGCCATCCTACCATCTCATCCTCTGTCATCCCCTTCTCCTCCCGCCCTCAATCTTTCCCAGCATCAGGGTCTTTTCAAATGAGTCCACTCTTCGCATCAGGTGGCTAAAGTACTGGAGTTTCAGCTTCAGCATCAGTCCTTCCAATGAATGTTCAGAACTGATTTCCTTCAGGATGGACTGGTTGGATCTCCTTGCAGTCCAAGGGACTCTCAAGAGTCTTCTCCAACACCACAATTCAAAAGCATCAATGCTTTGGTGCTCAGCTTTCTTTATAGTCCAACTCTCACATCCATACGTGACCATTGGAAAAACCATAGCCTTAAGTAGACAGACCTTTGTTTGCAAAGTAATGTCTCTGCTTTTTAGTATGCTGTCTAGGTTGGTCATAACTTGTCTTTCAAAGAGTAAGTGTCTTTCAATTTCATGGCTGCAGTCACCCTCTGCAATGATTTTGGAGCCTCCCAAAATAAAGTCTGCCACTGTTTCCACTGTTTCCCCATCTATTTCCCATGAAGTGATGGAGCAGCGGATGCGCGGCACAGGAGTGGCCAAGAGGAGCTACCCTACATCCAAGATCAAGAGCAGCCAAGAGGAACTACCTCATGTCCGAGGTCAGGAGCAGCGGCTAAGAGGAGTTACCCCACGCCCAAGGTCAGGAGCGGCGGCTGAGAGGAGATACTCCACGTCCAAGGTCAGGAGCAGCAGCCATGAGGAGATACCCCACATCCAAGGTAAGGAGCAACGGCTGAGCTTTGCTGAAGCAGCCATGAAGAGACACCCCACATCCAAGGTAAGAGAAACCCAAGTAAGACGGTAGGTATTGAGAGGGGGCTTCAGAGGGCAGATAGACTGAAACTACAATCACAGACAACTAGCCAATCTGATCACACGGACCACAGCCTTGTCTAACTCAATGAAACTAAGCCATGCCCTGTGGGGCCACCCGAGACGGGCGGGTCATGGTGGAGAGGTCTGACAGAATGTGGCCCTCTGGAGAAGGAAATGGCAAACGACTTCAGTATTCTTGCCTTGAGAACCCCATGAACACTATGAAAAGGAAAAATGATAGGATACTGAAAGAGGAACTCCCCAGGTCGGTAGGTACCCAATATGCTACTGGAGATCAGCAGAGAAATAACTCCAGAAAAGAATGAAGGGATGGAGCCAAAGCAAAAACAATACCCAGTTGTGGATGTGACTGGTGATAGAAGCAAGGTCCAATGCTGTAAAAAGCAATACTGCATGGAACCGGAATATTAGGTCCATGAATCAAGGCAAATTGGAAATGGTCAAACAGAAGATGGCAAGAGTGAACATCGACATTTTAGGAATCAGTGAACTAAGATGGACTGGAATGGGTGAATTTAACTCAGATGACCATTGTAAGTACTACCGTGGGCAGGAATCCCTTAGAAGAAATGGAGTAGCCATCATGCTCAACAAACGAGTATGAATGCAGTACTTGGATGCAATCTCAAAAACGACAGAATAATCTCTGTTCATTATGAAGGCAAACCATTCAATACCAAGATAATCCAAGTCTATGCCTCAGCCAGTAACTCCGAAGAAGTTGAAATTGAACAATTATATGAAGACCTACAAGACCTTTTAGAACTAACACCCAAAAAAGATGTCCTTTTCACTATGGGGGACAGGAATGCAAAAGTAGGAATTCAAGAAACACCTGGAGTAACAGCAAATTTGGCTGTGGAGTACAGAATGAAGCAGGGCAAAAGCTAATGGAGTTTTGCCAAGAGAACACACTGGTCATAGCAAACACCCCCTTCCAACAACACAACAGAAGACCCTACACATGGACATTACCAGATGGTCAACACTGAATTCAGATTGATTACATTATTTGCAGCCAAAGATGGAGAAGCTCTATACAGTCAGCAAAAACAGATCAGGAGCTGACTGTGGCTCAGATCATGAAGTCCTTATTGCCAAATTCAGACTTAAATTGAAGAAAGTGGGGAAAACCACTAGACCATTCAGGTATGACCTAAATCAAATCTCTTATGACTATATAGTGGAAGTGAGAAATAGATTTAAGGGACTAGATCTGATAGACAGAGTGCCTGATGAACCATGGATGGAGGTTTGTGACATTGTACAGGAGACAGGGATCAAGACCATCCCCAAGAAAAAGAAATGCAGAAATGCAAAATGGCTGTCTAAGGAGGCCTTACAAATAGCTGTGAAAAGAAGAGAAGGGAAAAGCAAAGGAGAAAAGGAAAGGTATACCCATCTGAATGCAGAGTTCCAAAGAATAGCAAGGAGAGATAAGAAAGCCTTCCTCAGTGATCAGTGCAAAGAAATAGAGGAAAACAATAGAATGGGCAAGACTAGAGATCTCTTCAAGAAAATTCAAGCTACCAAGGGAACATTTCATGCAAAGATGGGCTCAATAAAGGACAGAAATGGTATGGACCTAACAGAAGCAGAAAATATTAAGAAGAGGTGGCAAGAATACATAGAAGAACTGTACAAAAGAGATCTTCACAACCCAGATAATCATGATGGTGTGATCACTCACCTAAAGCCAGACATCTAGAATGTGAAGTGAAGTGGGCCTCAGGAAGCATCACTACGAACAAAGCTAGTGGAGGTGATGGAATTCCAGTTGAGCTCTTTCAAATCCTGAAAGATGATGCTGTGAAAGTGCTGCACTCAATATGTCAGCAAATTTGGAAAACTCAGCAGTGGCCACAAGACTGGAAAAGGTCAGTTTTCATTTCAGTCCCAAAGAAAGGCAATGCCAAAGAATGCTCAAACTACCGCACAATTGTACTCATCTCACACTCTAGAAAAGTAATGCTCAAAATTCTCCAAGCCAGGCTTCAGCAATACTTGAACCACGAAATTCCAGATGTTCAAGCTGGTTTTAGAAAAGGCAGGGGAACCAGAGATCAAATTGCCAACATCCACTGGATTATCAAAAAGCAAGAGAGTTCCAGGAAAAACATCTATTTCTGCATTATTGACTATGCCAAAGCCTTTGACTGTGTGGATCACAATAAACTGGAAAATTATGAAAGAGATGGGAATCCCAGGCTACCTGAACCTGCCTCTTGAGAAACCTGTATGGAGGCCAAGAAGCAACAGTTAGAACTGGACATGGAACAACAGACTGGTTCCAAATAGGAAAAGGGGTATGTCAAAGCTGTATGTTGTCACCATGCTTATTTAATTTATATGCAGAGTACATCATGAGAAACGCTTGGCTGGAAGAACCACAAGCTGGGATCAAGATTGCTGGGAGAAATATCAATAACCTCAGATATGCAGATGACACCATCCTTATGGCAGAAAGTGAAGAAGAACTAAAGAGCCTCTTGATGAAAGTGAAAGAGGAGAGTGAAAAAGTTGGCTTAAGCTCAACATTCAGAAAACGAAGATCATGGCATCTGGTCCCATCACTCCATGGGAAATAGATGGGGAAACAGTGGAAACAGTGGCTGACTTTATTTGGGGGGGGCTCCAAAATCACTGCAGATGGTGATTGCAGCCATGAAATTAAAAGATGCTTACTCCTTGGATGGAAGGTTATGACCAACCTAGACAGCATATTAAAAAGCAGAGACATTACTTTGTCAACAAAGGTCCATGTAGTCAAGGCTATGGTTTTTCCAGTAGTCATGTATGGATATGAGAGTTGGACTATAAAGAAAGCTGAGCACCAAAGAATTGATGCTTTTGAACTGCGGTGTTGGAGAAGACTCTTGAGAGTCCCTTGGACTCTCAAGTTTAGGATGGTTGTAAGGGACAACCATCCTAAAGGAGATCAGTCCTGGGTGTTCATTGGAAAGACTGATGTTGAAGCTGAAACTCCAGTACTTTGGCCACCTGATGCGAAGAGCTGACTCATATGAAAAGACCCTGATGCAGGGAAATATTGAGGGCAGGAGGAGAAGGGGACGACAGAGGATGAGATGGTTGGATGGCATCACCAACTCAATGGACATGAGTTTGGGTGAACTCCAGGAGTTGGTGATGGACAGGGAGGCCTGGCGTGCTGCAGTTCATGGGGTCCCAAAAAGTCAGACATGACTGAGCGACTGAACAGAACTGATGGGACCAGATGCCATGATCTTAGTTTTCTGAATGTTGAGATTTAAGCCAACTTTTTCACTCTCCTCTTTCACTTTTATCAAGAGGCTCTTTAGTTCTTCTTCACTTTCTGCCATAAGGGTGGTGTCATCTGCATAATGAGGTTATTGATATTTCTCCCGGCAATCTTGATTCCAGCTTGTGTTTCTTCCAGTCCAGCGTTTCTCATGATGTACTCTGCATATAAGTTAAATAAGCAGGGTGACAAAATACAGCCTTGACATACTCCTTTTCCTATTTGGAACCAGTCTGTTGTTCCATGTCCAGATTAACTATTGTTTCCTGACCTGCATACAGATTTCTCAGGAGGCAGGTCAAGTGTTCTGGTATTCCCATGTCTTTCAGAGTTTTCCACAGTTTATTGTGATCCACACAGTCAAAGGCTTTGGCATAGTCAATAATGCAGAAATAGATGTTTTTCCTGGAACTCTCTTGCTTTTTTGATGATCCAGCAAATGTTGGCCATTTGATCTCTGGTTCCCCTGCCTTTTCTAAAACCAGCTTGAACATCTGGAAGTTCATGGTTCAAGTACTGTTGAAGTCTGGCTTGGAGAATTTTGAGCATTACTTTTCTAGAGTGTGAGATGAGTGCAATTGTGTGGTAGTTTGAGCATTCTTTGGCATTTCCTTTCTTTGGGACTGAAATGAAAACTGACCTTTTCCAGTCTTGTGGCCACTGCTGAGTCTTCCAAATTTGCTGACATATTGAGTGCAGCACTTTCTCAGCATCATCCTTTAGGATTTGAAAGAGCTCAACTGGAATTCCATCACCTCCACTAGCTTTGTTCGTAGTGATGCTTCCTGAGGCCCACTTGACTTCACATTCCAGGATGTCTGGCTCTAGATGAGTGATCACACCATCGTGATTATCTTGGTCGTGAAGATCTTTTTTGTGCAGTCCTTCTGTGTACTCTTGCCACCTCTTCTTAATATCTTCTGCTTCTGTTAGGTCCATACCATTTCTGTCCTTTATTGAGCCCATCTTTGCATGAAATGTTCCCTTGGTAGCTTGAATTTTCTTGAAGAGATCTCTAGTCTTGCCCATTCTATTGTTTTCCTCTATTTCTTTGCACTGATCACTGAGGAAGGCTTTCTTATCTCTCCTTGCTATTTTTGGAACTCTGCATTCAAATGGGTATATCTTAGGGACAGAGAAAGATACTCATACTAACACTAATCAAAAGAATGCTGGAGTATCTATGTTCATTGGCTTAAAAAAAAAAAAAAGTACTTATTCATTTGTCCACAAGTTGCAGAGTGCAGGATGTAGCTCCCTGATCACCGATCAGACCTGGTCCCCCTATCTTGAGAGCCCAGAGTCCTAGCCAGTGGACCACTAGGGAAGTCCTAGCTTCTTTTCTTATTTGTTGAATTTAAGAGCTCTTTATTTGGATACAAGCCCTTTATCAGATGTGACATCTCTCTCCCAAGGCTTTTCTAGTCACTTTCATCTATTAGCCTTGTCTCATTTGTAGATATTAAACCACAGTGAAGTGAAGTCGCTCAGTCGTGTCCGACTCTTTGTAACCCCATGGACTGTAGCCTCCCAGGCTCCTCTTGTGGGATTTTCCTCCTCCATGGGATTTTCCAGGCAATAGTACTGGAGTGGATTGCCATTTCCTTCTCCAGGGGATCTTCCCGACCCAGGGATCGAACCCGGGTCTCCGGCATTGTAGACAGACGCTTTACTGTCTGAGCCATCAGGGAAATCCTATTAAACCACAAGTCCAATGTAAATCAATATTTTCATCTTGCATGCAGTTAAACCTTGGCCTTTCACTCAACTCAGACTAGGTCTGCTAATTTTTATACAAGCCCAGAGAAATACCTTGTTCTTTTGCTTCTCTTGCCTCACTCGTAATTTCTAGTATTTTCATAGGTGGGGGCTATGGGTGAGGAGGAGTTAAGGAGTTAAGAGTGAAGGTGACCATCAGTCCTGAGTCTCTGCACTGCTCCCCCTCCCCCCCACCAAATGCCAGGGGTTAGAGGTCAAGTAGATTTAAGGATTCTCTTGTCTTCTGCAGTTGGGATACAGCAGTAGAAGGGCCGAATCATTTTTGTTACTCCGTGGGTGTATGAGGGTGGGGAAACCATGGTAGGGAGTGGTGAGATATTATTTTCTCCTTGGGGCCATACACTTCTGTTCTCTATAGATGATTTAGACCCTAACTTGGTTGAAGTGGGGATAAATCCTTCTTTCACACACCATAAGGAAAGGAAGTTCAGGAAAACACAAAACACTCCAAGAGCTCTACTCAGAGAAAATCCCCTCTACAAATACAGATCAGCCTCTTGCCATCTCTCATGTATGAACAACAGAGTTGGACTTGCTTTGGCCATCTCTTTGGCCAAATCTTGCCTTAACGAATCTATTATCTCATTAGAATACTGAAGTCCTCATCATTTATTGTGCTCAACTGAGACAATAGACAAAAACGTCATTTAACATTCCAACACATCAGAAAGAGAAAGCATAATAGGATGTAGTTAAGTCCCTAAGAACACAGGCACATTGCATTTTCTAGACCTAAGAGAGAAAAGAATACTTCTGGTTGTAACCCGGATGAACCTGTGGTACCTTTAGCCAGTATCAGAATGCTATCGTGCTCAAAAGACACCTTGGTCTGACATCTGGCTTGGAAAAGAAATGTAAATCCTTCCTCAAAGAAGTTACAAATGAGGAAGAGATAATGATAAATAATAAACAGCCCAACTTCAAGTCATTTTAACTTTCTATATTGCCAGAGATTTTAGTGGCAACTGTTCAAAAATCTCCCTTTATGTCATTTTCTTCTCCATCCGTTCTATTCTTCCAAGAATAGCTCCATACTCTAACACAGTTTAGCCTTTTCAGTTCTCCAGTTGTTCACTCAAACTTTATCCCTGTTAGCTAAACAAAAGTCCTGATAATTGAGTGAGTATATACAGAAACATCTTAAGAAGGTGAGGGAGGGTGAGTGGATGAAAAAAGCTATGAATGCTAATACGTTAATAGTTTTTCTCCTGACACCTTGATAAACATAATCTAATTCTGCTTTCTTTTTTCTTTTTTCTGGTTTAGTTGGGACTGGTGAAATTAGCCTACCACGTGTACACTTCATCCAAGAAAAAACCGCTTCATTTGAAAGAGATAAAACTAGTTTTCCTGTCGTTCCAAGGGATCGAGCACAAACCCCTGTCAGTATTCAAACCCTCTTCCTTGATCATCACGTGCAACGGAGAGTGATGACTATTTCAACAACTAAAAAGTCTTCTAAGCACGTCTATTGGCACATTCCAGAGACTGCTACTGGTTCCATATTTTTCCCCAGGTGTCGTTCAGCTTCGGCTCGGGTTTTTGGGAAAGAAGTAAGCAAAATGGAAGGTGCAGAGAAATCAGAAGGGCCATTAAAAATACAAAACATTTACACCAGCATTTTAAAAGACATTCTGATTCTCTCTTCGGAGTTCTCCAGAGTTCCAAGCGCCACTCCTTCAGTGCCTAGTCGCAAGCTCAAGGAGGTTCACTCTGAGCACTTTTTACAAGAGGGCAACATCTATACTTTCAAGCAGCCCCTGTTGCGTTTAAGCGCAACAGTGCCGATCCCTGTACCGAGGACCATGCCTGTGAAAGCCGCGAGTCAGTGGTCTGGCCGTGTACACAGCCGAACGGTGACACTCAATATTACTGATATCCCAGGTCCCATGTTCATACCGTCACCAGTTTTACCGAGGAAACCTCTAAGACAGTCTGTGATAGGTAAATCCAGTCTGGAGATGGTCTGTAATAATGGGGTCAAGTAGAGCAAAGGCAGAGGAGCATCCCAGCACATGGTGGTTCCCCCTTGGGTTTGCAGGATAGAATGATGGGATTCCTTTTCGCCTGTATGTTTAATAGGTGGGGCAGAATGCAGTGACAGAAATCCTGACCTTGCGTGTCTGCCAAGGACAGACTGGAAACTCCACCCCCGACGGTGGTGATGGGAACCAGATAAAGCCTTTCAAAGGACCAGAGAAGCTCATAAAAAGGAGCAGTAGGAATGAAAATGGGCCTCCGTAAGGTGGTTTTGATGAACTCTGGAAGCAGAATGCCAGTGCGGATGGATGCCTTCCTGGGTGCATTTTTTTTTTCCCATGGATAACCCATCCTCAACATGAAATTTCACGCACATCTAACCATGGGCCTATTTTAATTTTTTTTCTAGAAAGCCGTGTAACAGAACATGAACCTATAGAAACTGTCCCAACACAAAGCATGCTGAGCCTACATGAAGGTAAATAGGTCTATATTATTCTTTAAAAAATTATATGTATGATTCTCTCACCATGGAAGTATTTGTGATTTTGTGCATTTGTGTATATGTGTGTGATTCACACATATGTCACACCTCATTATCATTTCCTTAAACTATTTACTCAGCAACTTTTTTTTTTTTTTGGCTGCACCGGGTCTTGGGGGCAGCATGCAGGATCTTTACTTACAGCATGCGGAATCTAGTCCCCTGACCAGGGATCGAATCTGGGCCCTCTGTATTTGGAACACAGTCTTTACCACTGGACCACTACAGAAATCCCCAGCTACTATTTTTAAAGTGCTGACTATAAACCCAACTTTGTATTGATGTTGAGATCTTAAAAGCTAGAGTATTCTTAATCTGGGTGGGGAAGACTGATATGGCATCATGATAGCTTCTTGCCATGTGCCAGCACTGTTTTAAGCGTTTTGACCTTAGTTACTGAGCAGAAACAAATGAAAACTCATGTTTAAAGAAAGATGACTTCATCCTACACCTCACATTATTTCTATAAACAATTTCACAAATAATGTGTAGTTAACAGTTCACAGTTTTCAGGTACACAAAGAAAGACAAAATGAATGGGAGCTAGCAGAAAGAGTAAGCAGTAGAAACAGACCCACGGGTGTTAAGGGTGTTGGGTGTTTCTAAACTGGGCGCGCGCTGGACGATGCACTAAGGAACACAGCAGGAAACATCGGCTGAGATGCTAATTAAGTGAGCATGAATTTTACCAGTTGCACAGGAGACAATTCTTAAAGTTTTCAAGCTCTGTTGAAGTGGAAGGGCTTTGGTAAGCTTTCAGTTGAAGACCCAGAGGACCCATGCCTTGGGAATAAGAATGGTGTTTGAGGAGAAAGGACAAAACTAAAATAGGTTATCCCCTACAAAACTCAAAACCAATCCTTGATAAATCACAGTGATAATTCCTGTCCAGTCAAAGAAAACCTAGAGACAGAAAATATTATCCAGACCCTTTAAAATTGTTATCCAGAATGTCCAGCTTTAAATTGTAAAACCCCAATTTTTTTTTCAACATCCTAAAAATAGGATAAAATGTCTGAAAACCAGTAGAAAGAAACAGGCAATAGGATGAGAATCGCACATTCAGATACTAGAATTTTCAAACAAGGATTTTAAAATAATTGTGATTACTATGTTGAAAAAAATAGTTGGAGAATTTTATCAGAGAACTGAAATTAAAAAAAAATAATCACATAAAATTTTAGAACAGGAAGCATAATATAGCAAATTAGTGATTCAATGGATGTGTTTAGTAGGAGATGGTGGCTCAGATAGTAGAGAATCTGCCTGTAATGTAGGAGACCCAGGTTCAATCCCTGGGTTGGGAAGACCCCCTGGAGAAGGGAATGGCTACCCACTCCAGTATTTTTGTCTGGGAAATCCCATGGACAGTGGAGCCTGGCGGGCTATACTCCTTGAGATCTCAAAGAGTTGGACACGATTGAGTGACTAACACTTTTCAATCTCACACTTTACACAGAAGAACACTCCAACCATAAAACTTTCTTTTTTCCTCAGTTGCATTGAGATGTAATTCACATGTAACTCTGTATACATTTAAAGTGAACAGCACACTGATTTGATACACGAATATATGGTAAAATGATTACCACAATAAATTGAGTTAATATCCATCCCTTCACAATTTTTTCTTGTGATGAAAATTTTAAACTTGACTCTCTCAGCAACTTTCAGATACACTGTCAAATATATGTGTGTAATATCATTAACTGTAGCAACCACAGGGCTTTCTGCGCATGCTAGCCTTCTAGCCGCTCCCTGTCCCTATCTGTGACATAAATTACCTTCTGGGTGTCCTCCATGTCACGTGCATGTGTCTGCTGAGTCCCTAAGTCGTGTCCAACTCTTTGCAACCTCATGGACTGTAGCCCACCAGGCTCTTGTCTACGGGATTCTGCAGGCAAGAATGCTGGAGTGGGTTGCTATTCCCTTCTCCAGGGGATCTTCCTGACCCAGGGATTGAACCCTCAGCTCCTGCATCTCCCGCATTGCAGGCGAATTCTTTACCACTGAACCACTGAGAAGCCCCTCCATGTCCTAGGCCTGAACAAATCAGCTTAGCATCTCTAACTTACAGAGTTTATTCCTCTCTGATGTTTCCCTCTTTAAAAGTTCCAGGTGAGTTTTAGCATCCTCAGATCCTTCAGAGATCTGTCGGGGAATTTCTAACCACCTCTGCCACCTCCATCTCCCTAGCTTTCAATCAGAAACCAACTGCGTGAGCTTAGCCATGAGCGTGGGTGGACAGAAAGCAGGCCGCAGACTTCTGTCCTCACCCCTTCTCCAGTCCTGTCGCTCTCTTCCCTCCCACGAGACAAGGAATCTCTGTATCACATCATACATCTTCATTCTGCGGCTAACTTTCACATCTGTTGACCTGAAGTGGGTCTATTTTAGAAATTAACAACTGAACATTGTTTTCTCTGGTCTAGCATGCCCCATTTCTTTTTACTGAAGCATAATACAAGAGCTACTGAGATGATAAAATTTGTTGGTGCAAGTAATACAGCAAAAATGGCTGGGAATGTAAAATATTATATTTCAAAATATCTTCCTCCCACTCCTGGGTGTCTGCTTAAATAGGCCTTTTTTTTTTTTTTTAAGATAGTTCTATTTATTTTTGGCCAAGCTGCAAGTGGGATCTTAGTTTCCCAGCCAGGGACTGAACCAGCACTCCCTCACCCCCTGAATTTGAAGTTCAGAGTCTTAAACACTGGACCGCCAGGGAAATCCCTTGAGTAGACCATTCTTGAGGAAAGGTGAAACCCACAAGGATCATGATAAAGTAAATGCAGGTGGTTGCTGTTTGGCTACTTCTGAGTTGTTTAGGTTTTTATTTTCCTTTCCCTGTGTGAGGTCTTCAAACTGAGTTACATAGGGTATTGGAATCATGTGTCAAGGTGATATTAAGGAAGAAGCAAGGTTGCGCCTTGGGATGTGATCTCTATCTGAGATATGTTTACATGATGCCCTGTCTTCATTTTATGAAGCAAGAAGTTGTTTGTGTAATTCATTGTAAAATCAGATATTTTTATATATAGTATAAAAGTCTGATGGACTCTAAATTATTGAGGTAGAAATCTATTAGCTTATGGTTTTCTTTTTGAAAGACAACTGTGCTATCTGATATTAAAAAGTTTGGTCAGTAGAACCAACTGAGGTTGGGTGGATGAAGGTTGTAGGGAATCTCGAACATGAGGTTTGAAGATTAAAAGCAATCTCTTCCAAAGGATGTATCTAGGTAACCTACTTCTGTTGACTTACCAGGCTTTTCTGGTGGCTCAGATGGTAAAGAATCTACCTGCAATGCAGGAGACCCAGGTTTGATCCCTGGGTCAAGAAGAGCCCCTGGAAAAGGGAATGGCTCCTTCTTCCAGTATGCTTGCCTGGAGAACTCCGTGGACTGAGGAACCTGGCAGGCTACAGTCCATGGGGTTCCTAAGAGTCACTCACAACTGAGTGACTAACATCTTCACTTTTCACTGCTGTCCTAGAAACTTCCCTGGTGGCTCGTTGATAAAGAATCTACCTGCAGTGGGAGGGACTCAGGAGATGCCTGCAATCCCTGGGTTGGGAAGATCCTTTGGAGAAGGAAATGGCAACCCACTCCAGTATTTTCGCCTGGGAAATCCCATGGACAGAGGAGCCTGGCAGTCGCAGACAAGTCTGACATGATTCAGTGACTAACCAACGACAGCAATAATTGTTACAGTACAAATACCTTTTAGGTTTCACTCTAAGTGATGACACATTTATGTTTCATGTTTGTTTTGTTTTGTTTATTTAGATAGCATTAAATCTAAAAAAATAGATCCTACAGTGGTACCTGTCGTACAAGGTGAAGGTTTCAAGACTATTGTGGCAACACGCTATGAAACAATACTAGCCATGACCAACCTGGCCATAATAAACTGTCAAGTTCATGGAAGAAATGCACTTAATCTGAAGGTATGCTTGGTACTTTTAATGGCAATTTCCTGTTGTATTGTCAGATATTTTTTCTTTAGGTTTCCTAACTTAGGTTACTCTGCATGGTATTGAAGAGACAACCTGAAGCAGTTGGGGTGATGGAGTTGTATAGTAAGAACAGTTTTGTGTTCTCTTGAAGTTAACTTGGTATCAATCCAAGCTAGATGTTTTAAACTTAGGATGCCAATTTAATTTTCATGGTAACCATTCCTAAGGAGCTGTCTATAAAATATACACAAAAGAGAATGAGAAGGGAATCAACATGACAGATTACAAAAAATTAATTGGATGCCAAGCAGGTAGTAATGGAGTGAACGAGGAATAGCAGCAACAACAAACTTCTAGAAAGGTAAAACCATGGTGACAGTAACGCTATCAGTGCTTATAATGGTTCTGGGGGGAGGGAGGGAAGCATGAACAGCAGGAGCAAAGAGGTTTTTTAGGGAAGTGAAATTATCCTGTGTGATTTAATATTATCATAATGAACAGATTTCATCATACATCTGTCAAGACCCTTAGGATATATGACACAAACTTTGACATAAATTTTGGATTTAGGTTGATAATGATATGCTCATGTTCAGTTCAGTTTAGTCGCTCAGTCGTGTCCGACTCTTTGCGATCCCATGAATTGCAGCACGCCAGGCCTCCCTGTCCATCACCAACTCCCGGAGTTCACTCAGACTCACGTCCATCGAGTCAGTGATGCCATCCAGCCATCTCATCCTCTGTCGTCCCCTTCTCCTCCTGCCCCCAATCCCTCCCAGCATCCAGGTTCTTTTCCAAGGAGTCAACTCTTCACATCAGTGGCCAAAGTATTGGAGTTTCAGCTTTAGCATCACTCCTTCCAGTGAACACCCAGGACTGATCTCTTTTAGAATGGACTAGTTGGATCTCCTTGCAGTCCAAGGGACTCTCAAGAGTCTTCTCCAACACCACAGTTCAAAAGCATCAATTCTTTGGCGCTCAGCCTTCTTCACAATCCAACTCTCACATCCATACATGACCACTGGAAAAACCATAGTCTTGACTAGACTAGTGCTAATGTTAGTAATGTTCAAAATTCTTCAAGCTAGGCTTCAACAGTAAGTAAAGCGAGAACTTCCAGATGAACAAGCTGGATTTAGAAAAAGTTCAGGAACCAGAGATCAAACTGTTGGATCATAGAAAAAGCAAGGGAATTCCAGGAAAAAGCTTATACGTCATCGACTACGCTAAAGCCTGTGACTGTGTGGATCACAACAAACTGTGGAAAATTCTTCAAGAGATGGGAATACCAGACCACCAAACCTGCCTCCTGAGAAACCTGTATGCAGCACAAGAAGCAACAGTTAGAACCAGACATGGAACAAAGGACTAGTTCAAAATTGGAAAAGGAGTACGTCAAGGCTCCCTGTATATTGTCACCCTGCTTACTTAATTTCTATGCAGAGTACATCATGCAAAATGCTGGGCTGGATGAATCACAAGCTGGAATCAAGATTACCAAGAGAAATATCAACAATCTGCAGATGATACCATCCTAATAGCCGAGGGCGAAGAGGAAATAAAGAGGCTCTTGATGAGGGTGAAAAAGGAGTGAAAAAACTGGCTTAAAACTTAACATTCAATAAACAAAGACCATGGCATCTGGTCCCATCACTTCATGGCAAATAGAAGGGGAAGAAGTGGAAACAGTGACAAATTCATTTTCTTGGGCTCCAAAATCACTGTAGACTGTGATGTAGCTACAAAATTAAAAGATGCTTGCCCTTGAAAAACAAGCTGTGACTAGCCCATATAGTGTATTAAAAGAAGAGATATCACTTTACTGCCAAAGATCTGTATAGTCATATATGGATTTGAGAGGTAGACCGTAAAGAAAGCTGAGAGCTGAAGAATTGATGCTTTCAAACTGTGATGCTGGAGAAGACTCTTGAGAGTCCATTGGACTGCAAAGAGATCAAACTAATCAGCCATAAAAGAAATCAACCCTGAATATTCACTGGAAGGACTGATGCTGAAGCTGAAGCTCTAATACTTTGGCCACCTGAAGCAAAGAGCTGACTCACTGGAAAAGACCCTGATACTGGGAAAGATTGAGGACAGGAGAAGAGGACAAAAGAGGATGAGATGGTTGGATGGCATCACCGACTCAATGGACATGGGTTTGAGCAAAATCCCGGAGATAGTGAAGGAAAGGGAAGCGTGGCATGCTGCAGTCTGTAGGGTTGCAAAGAGCTGGATATGATTTAGCTACTGAACAATAGTGATGTTAGCCCATTGATTATAACAAAACATACTGGTGTGTGAAATGTTGATATTGGGAGATACACTGCTATGTGTGGGGAATAGATATGTGGAAAAGAAAGATCTCGAATCAACAACCTAACTTTGTACTTTAAGGAACTTGATTAAGAGAGCAAACTAAATCCAAAATTAGCAGAAAGAAGGGAACAGCAGAGATTAGAATGGCGATAGATGAAACAGAATAGGAAAGTAAGAGAATCAAAGAAACCAAAAGTTAGTGCTTTGAAAACATCAACAAAGTTGACCTTTAGCTAGACTAAAAAAGAAAGACAGAAGGTACAAATAAATAAAATCAGGAATGAAAATGGAAAAGTTACTACTGGCTTCAGTAAATGGGATTATAAGCAAACACGGAAGTAAATGGGATTATAAGAGAACAGTAGGAGCAATTATATGCCTGCAAACTAAATATCCTGGATGAGATGAAACATTTTCTAGAAAAACACAAATTAACAAAACTGACTCAACAAGAACTAGAAATTTGAGCAGACGCCTAAAAAGTGAATAGATTTAATAAATAATCAAAACTTCTGAACAAAGAAGAATGCAGGACCGAATGGCTTCATGGGTGCATTTTGCTGATTGTTTAAAGGAAAATAAACATCTATCCTTCTCTAAAACTTCCAGAAAATAAAAGAGGTAGGAACACAACCCAGTTCCACTGCTGAATAGGGGAATTCCTCGTCACAAAACAATTCTTGGACACCAGCTGGGTGTTCCACAGTTCTACTCAGTTCTGACAGTGTCTATCCAGAGATAACACTGGGTTCCACAGGGAACGTGCTCAGTCCCGCAAGACTGCCCTCCACTCTGGACACCAATCACAAGCCCAGGATGTTGACCTGCGATTCTGACCAACCAGCTACAGATCGGAGGTTCCAAGGACCCCCTCCAACTCAGGATGCCAATCATAAGTTGTTACTTATACTTCTGACACGTCCATGCTAAATCGCTTCAGTCATGTTGGACTTTATGCGACCCCATGAACTGTAGCCTACCAGACTCCCCTGTCCGTGGGATTTTCCAGGCAATAATCCAGGAGTGAGTTGCCATTTCCTCCTCAAGGGGATCTTCCCACCCCAGGGATTGAACCTGCGGCTCTTACGTCTCCTGCACTGGCAGGAGGATTCTTTACCGCTGGTGCCACTGGGAAGCCCCATACTTCTGACTGACAGGCCATGAATCAGAAATTCTCACAACCCGCTTCTTGGCTTCCATTCATCTCCTAGAGCGGCTCACAGAACTCAGAAAAGCGACTTACTTACTTGATTACTGGCTTATTACAAAGGATATTAAAGGATATGAATCAACAGCCAGATGAAGAGATACAGAGGGGAAGATATGAAGAAAGGGTTCAGAGGTTCCACACCTTCTCCAGGTGCTGCTCTCCCCAAATCTCCATGCATTCACCAGCCTGGAACGTTCCACACTCTGTTCTTCTGGTTTTACGGAGGCTTCATTCATGGGTATCATTGACTAAATTTTTGACCATTGGCGATTGAGGTTAGTCTTTAATTGTCCCCCTCTTCAGAGGTGAGGAGATTGAAAGTTCTAACCTTCTAATCACATGGTGGGTTCCTCTGATAACCAGTCTCCATCCTTAGGAGCTTTTCAAAAGTTACTGCGTTTACATAAACACAGTTGTGCTATAAAGGGGTTTGTTATGAATAATAAGACACTCATTTTGCCTTCATGGCTCTGAAACAACTTCAGGAACTGAAGATAAGGAAATAACTATTATGGCAAAAAATGTCCCCTTTGCTCTTATTGCCTAGGAAATTCCAAGGGTTCCGGGAGCTAGTAGCCAGGAAGCATGGATGAAGTGCAACTGTATATAAGAAATATATTTTGGTCTTTCAGATGACCAAATATATTTTTTACTAAGTAAAAATATCACAATCCAGAACACATTTTATGCTATCAGTATAACCCAGATATCGTAGGAAGTTGAAGACACCACAAGAAAACTATGGATCAATACCCTTTGTTAATTAATTAATAAAATTGATAAATCCATGATATGATTAAGAAAAAAAGGAACTCTAAACACCAAATTCAAAACTTAAAATGGAGAAATCATCACATTTTCTCAGACATTAAAATAGAAAATAACAAAATAATAAGAACAATATTTTCCCAATAAATACAACAACTGTGATAAAATGGAAAAATTTTAGTCCAAATTAAGGCATACATTTTCCTAAGTCAGAAATTAGCATATTTAGGCAGTTAAAAAAATCTTAGATAGATTAATAAAAAGATAACAGAGAAATAGAAGTAGAGACATGAAAAATAGGGGATAAAGAGAATTAAATATAAAATATATTTATTTATTTCAGCATGTAGTGGACAGTCAATAAGTGTTTGCTTGCTATTAGTTGAAATAATGCCTGTCACACATATAACACTGTATTTATTACATGCATAAATACTTGGTAGTTTTTCTATTTTGTTTATTTACATATTTAAGAAATTATTATCATGAAAGGCTAAAATGCTCATCTTTTTAAACTCTTGTATAAAATATTTTGTGCATGGTAAATAATTAACTTTTTCTCTTGTCACTTTCTTCTAGGGCTTTTTTCTCCTAAATTGTCCAGATCTAACACCTTTGGCTTTCCAGTTGGTATATCTTAATTTATCATATAATAACATCAGTGACTTCCCCACAGAAGTAAGTCCATTTTATTATTGTATCGATTATCATAATTTCTTACTATTTATAATAATTATTAATTTAAAATAGACACTTATGGCACCTTGGAGTTACTGTAAAGTAAATGTATTTTGGATTGCACCCAAAAGGCTTACTTTCAAAAGTACCAAAAGTATAGTACGTTTTTCTTAGGAAGTGCTAATGACAAAATCCTCAAAGACTGTGTTATAGTCTGGTTCTCAAATATGTTCTCATAATTAAACAATGCATGTAAAATTATTTTTTTTCCTGATTCTGAATAAAATCTAAGATATACCTTATCTATGTTAATTGGAAGCTTTAAAGACAATCTTTAGTGACCAGGTAATATGATGTTGTAACAAGTATTCATTATCATAGGGTGAAATAGGATAATCTGCTCAGTAAAACATACCAAGGATAATCAGATATGGGAAGAGGTAATTCAATGTCATTTTATATAAATATGTCATTATGACTAATGAGGACAATTATAGCCATTACTTTCTCCAGGGGGTCTTCCTGATCCAGGGGTCAAACTCAGGTCTCCTGCACTTGCAGACAGATTCTTCACCATCTGAGCCACCAGGGAAGCTCAGGACAGATTATGTTTTCTGTGTCTTTCAGTCCAGTTCAGTTCAGTTCAGTCGCTCAGTCGTGTCCGATTCTTTGCGACCCCATGAATCACAGCACCCCAGGCCTCCCTGTCCATCAGCAACTCCCAGAATTCACTCAGACTCACGTCCATCGAGTCAGTGATGCCATCCAGCCATCTCATCCTCTGTCGTCCCCTTCTCCTCCTGCCCCCAATCCCTCCCAGCATCAGAGTCTTTTCCCAGTGAGTCAACTCTTTGCATGAGGTGGCCAAAGTATTGGAGTTTCAGCTTCAGCATGAGTCCTTCCAATGAACACCCAGGACCGATCTCCTTTAGAATGGACTGGTTGGATCTCCTTGCCATCCAAGGGACTCTCAAGAGTCTTTTCCAACACCACAGTTCAAAAGCATCAATTCTTCGGCGCTCAGCTTTCTTCACAGTCCAACTCTCACATCCATACATGACCACTGGAAAAACCATAGCCTTGACTACATGGACCTTTGTTGGCAAAGTAACATTTCTGCTTTTTTATATGCTATCTAGGTTGGTCATAACTTTCCTTCCAAGGAGAAGCATCTTTTAATTTCATGGCTGCAATCACCATCTGCAGTGATTTTGGAGCCCAAACAAATAAAGTCTGACACTGTTTCCACTGTTTCCCCATCTATTTCCCATGAAGTGATGGCTTAGTCATTGTTTAATTGGTCATAGGGTATTTTATTGTTTCATGAATTGATTTCTAGAATATTGACTTTTAAAGCAAATTGATTTCCAGCAAACTGACTTGCTTTCTGTTTCAAATATGCAGTATTGAAAACATACATTTTCATAATTTCTCTACAATGTTGTGTTTTGCCTTTTCATCCTGTTCGTGGGGTTCTCATGGCAAGAATACTGGAGTGGTCTGCCATTCCTTCCTCCAGGAGACCACATTTTATCAGAACTCTTCACTATGTCCCATGGATCAGATGGTTAGGTAGCATCACTGACTCAATGGACATGAGTTTGAGCAAAGTCTGGGAGACAGTGAAGGACGGAGAAACCTGGCTTGCTGTAGCCCATGGGGTCACAAAGAGTTGGACATGACTTAGCAACTCAACCCTGCTTATTTAACTTATATGCAGAGTACATCATGAGAAACGCTGGACTGGAAGAAGCACAAGCTGGAATCAAGATAGCTGGGAGAAATATCAATCACCTCAGATATGCAGATGACACCACCCTTATGGCAGAAAGTGAAGAGGAACTAAAAAGCCTCTTGATGAAAGTGAAAGTAGAGAGTGAAAAAGTTGGCCTAAAGCTCAACATTCAGAAAACGAAGATCATGGCATCCGGTCCCATCACTTCATGGGAAATAGATGGGGAAACAGTGGAAACAGTGTCAGACTTTATTTTTTTGGGCTCCAAAATCACTGCAGATGGTGACTGCAGCCATGAAATTAAAAGACGCCTACTCTTTGGAAGAAAAGTTATGACCAACCTAGATAGCATGTTGAAACTTTGCCAACAAAGGTCCATCTAGTCAAGGCTATAATTTTTCCAGTGGTCATATATGGATGTGAGATTTGGACTGTGAAGAAGGCTGAGCGCCAAAGAATTGATGCTTTTGAACTGTGGTGTTGGAGAAGACTCTTGAGAGTCCCTTAGACTGCAAGGAGATCCAACCAGTCCATTCTGAAGGAGATCAGCCCTGGGATTTCTTTGGAAGGAATGATGCTAAAGCTGAAACTCCAATACTTTGGCCACCTCATGCGACAAGTGGACTCATTGGAAAAGACTCTGATGCTGGGAAGGATTGGGGGCAGGAGGAGAAGGGGACGACAGAGGATGAGGTGGCTGGATGGCATCACTGACTCGATGGACGTGAGTCTGAGTGAAGTCCAGGAGTTGGTGATGGACAGGGAGGCCTGGCATGCTGTGATTCATGGGGTCACAAAGAGTCAGACACGACTGAGCAACTGAACTGAACTGAACTGAACTAGCGACTCAACAACAACTGTGTTATTATTTTTACTAGAAGAGTTACTTTTTCTTTTTGAGTATGTCACACTAGTTTGCTTGATTTGACTAAGACAAAAATGACAAGAATTCCTGAGGAGTATAGGGATCTTAGTTCTTCATGTTAATTTTAACCTTTCTTCTAAACAAGTTATATGTGAGACATATGGATCTGTCAAAGAATACTTTAACCGCTAAAATGTATAACTGTATGGGAGATTTTCTGTTGTAAAATATAAAGTGCTCATTTTTAAAGTGATAGAAATAAGTAGAACTTGCCATTAAAAGGCAGATCCGTGTTGTATAGCTATAGATAAAATATTCCAATGAAAACGGCAATATCCAGACTTGGAAGTGCTTTACTAGGGGCAGGCAAATGATGCCAAGTTATTATCTTAGTGTGAAAGAAGTGAATAGAAGACCAGAGGCTGGTATAAGTGTGGTGACTGGATTCATTACAAGTTTCATGAAAAATTCAAGGTGGTAGATGCTGGCAGAGGACAGAGCCTACTGAAATAGTTTAGGATAGAAAAAAGTAAAAGCAAAAATGGTAAATGTAACAAACCATACAAATATTTACTTGGTCTCCTTTCTTCTCTTAGCCACAAAATCACATACAATGGTAATTAAATAATGTATTGTTAGGTCTGTAACATATATGAATGTAGTATGTATAACAATTATAGTACAAAAAAGAAAGAGGGGATAGAGCTATTTAGTAACATTTCCATATCTCACTGGAATTAGTGTAAATCTGAAGTAGATTCTGATAAGTCAAGGAGTATATTACAAGCTTTAATCACTAATAACTGGGGAGAATATAGTGGGGAAAAATCATTAAAGTAATTAAAATGCTATACTCTAAAATACTCAGTTGATGCAGACAAAGACAGTAGATGAGGAACAAAAATGACAAGACATATGGAACACTGCAAGTTAAACTATGATGTAAACCCAGCCATGTCAATAGTAGTATTAAATGTGAATACATTCAAACATCCCAATCAAAAACTAGTGTGTCAGACTGGACTTAAAAAAAAACAAGCCCCGGTGATATTCTGTCTAAAGTAGATACACTTAAGAGAGAAAGAGACAAAGAGGTTAAGAGTAAAAGTATAGGAGAAATACATCACACAGGTATCTCTTACATTCCTCATTCTTTGCATGGTTGCTTCTTACAAAACCACGAGATTGATTAAACAGGATGATCTCCCCATTTAGAAAAGGAACATCCTTGAGTCAAGGATATATAAATATAGTAGCTACACTATCTCACCAGATCATAGATATGAATGAGGGTTAGTTATTTTGAAGGCTTAGCAAAGGTGCTTATTGAGATATGTGATATATTGAGAAAAATGAGTGTAAGCTACTGATTTTTCTGCTTTGGTTCAAAGGGTTTTTTGTCCTACTCATGTTTATTTCTCTTTTCTATTCCTTAGATATATTGTCTTAAAAATTTGCAAATACTGAATCTGAGAAATAATCCTATCAAAGAAATCCCTTCGACAATTCAACAACTTAAGCTCCTTAAATCTTTGAATGTTGCTTTTAATTTGATTACCACTCTTCCACCTGGGTAAGGTTGATAGTCTGAGATTATAAACACAGAAAATAAAGAATGTATAATTTAGAAAATGATCAATCTCCCTTTTGAAAGCAGCTAGCTACTTTTGAGCCATTTGATAATAATTCTTCTGCTCCCATTAGGGGACTTGATTCTTTTTATCTTATTAAAAAAAAAACAACCTATAAGCTACATTGATGGCAATTGATGTGGGGGTGGTAACTAGACACGCATTATCTGAGTGTGGATGAAGTCATCTAAAGAAGCTCGGGGGAGAGCCTTATACCTATCCCTGGGGAGCCTCTTTGGATATGGAAAGAACTCTGAACTTGGAATTAAGAATTCTAGCCTTATAATTGAGAATTCTCTATTTGATCTGGAGAAAATCACTTAACCATTCTAGACTTCAATTTCCTAATCTATAAACTAAGAATCCACCTGTATGATATCTCAGATCCTTTAAACTCCAGTAAGAATGTTGACATATGGATATAAAAGAGATGGATTATTTTTTCCCCACATATGGACTGGTAACTGTTTAACTCCTAATGAAAGTTTTGAACCAAAACCCTAACCAAATGCCAAAACAAGGTATTTCTTCTAGTTAGATTTTAACAAACTGAATGTAAGTTAAGGGCAAAGAGTTAAGAGCACAGGGACTCTTAAAGAGTTGAACAATGTTTTGCAAAAGAGGGTTCTTATAGTAATTAAGAATGTACATCAAAATTTGTTTATAAAATTGTTCATCTAGCATTGTTTGCCATTAACAATCCAACAAGATCTATATTCATACATTGTAAAACTATTCAGTCATTTAAAAAATTAAAAAGTATATAAAAATTATATCATTACTGTGTAAAAATACTTATACATATAAGTATTATATAATACTCTTAACTCTTGAGAAATCTGTATGCAGGTCAGGAAGCAACAGTTAGAACTGGACATGGAACAACAGACTGGTTCCAAATAGGAAAAGGAGTACACCAAGGCTGTATATTGTCACCCTGCTTATTTAACTTCTGTGCAGAGTACATCATGAGAAACCCTGGACTGGAAGAAACACAAGCTGGAATCAAGATTGCCAGGAGAAGTATCAATAACCTCAGATATGCAGATGACACCACCCTTATGGCAGAAAGTGAAGAGGAACTAAAAAGCCTCTTGATGAAAGTGAAAGAGGAGAGTGAAAAAGTTGGCTTAAAGCTCAACATTCAGAAAACGAAGATCATGGCATCTGGTCCCATCACTTCATGGGAAATAGATGGGGAAACAGTGGAAACAGTGTCAGACTTTATTTTTCTGAGGTCCAAAATCACTGCAGATGGTGACTGCAGCCATGAAATTAAAAGATGCTTACTCCTTGGAAGAAAAGTTATGACCAACCTAGATAGCATATTCAAAAGCAGAGACATTACTTTGCTGACTAAGGTCCGTCTAGTCAAGGCTATGGTTTTTCCAGTGGTCATGTATGGATGTGAGAGTTGGACTGTGAAGAAGGCTGAGCGCCAAAGAATTGATGCTGTTGAACTGTGGTGTTGGAGAAGACTCTTGAGAGTCCCTTGGACTGCAAGGAGATCCAACCAGTCCATTCTGAAGGAGATCAGCCCTGGGATTTCTTTGGAAGGAATGATGCTGAAGCTGAAACTCCAGTACTTTGTCCACCTCATGCGAAGAACTGACTCATTGGAAAAGACTCTGCTGCTGGGAGGAATTGGGGGCAGGAGGAGAAGGGGACGACAGAGGATGAGATGGCTGGATGGCATCACTGACTGGATAGATGTTGAGTCTGAGTGAACTCTGGGAGTTGGTGATGGACAGGGAGGCCTGGCATGCTGTGATTCATGGGGTCACAAAGAGTCGGACACGACTGAGCGACTGAACTGAAGTGAACATATAAAATATATTAAACACACATAAAATGTATTAAGAAAGAAAGAATCAATTCTAAGGGAGTAAAGATATTGCATTATGGGTTTTATTTTTGTTTGACTCCTCTATATCTCCACAGTAACATAAATTGTAGTGCCTTGCCCTGCCTTGATATGAGAATCAGCCATTTCTCTTAGGAAATCCTGTTTTCTTTTTAGTTGGAGGATGGTATTTGAAAAGCAAGATCTGGGTGCTGGATAGTCCAGTTGCTACTGGAATGATATTGCTTGTAGACACTCTGAGTGGACAGAGATAAGTAACTGAAGTATATTAATCTGTGTGTACAGACATGTCTATAATTGTTTCTGTGTGTACATACACACATATGTACACACCACTTACCCTCTGAAGTTATGCAGGCGTGACTGTAACAAAGGTTAAAAAAAAAATCTTAATTTTTTTCTCAGTGGATAACAGGAGAAAATTGACATAGAAAATTACCACTTTTAACTGACAGACTGAAAGTTTTGCCTTGCTTTTTTGATACAGTTTGATTTGATTAGCCAGCATGTTCTTTGGGAGAGAGAAGCTGTTTGAAATAAAGAACCTAAGAACATGCTTGTGAACATACTTACTTCATACCTGAAGTAAGAGCTGATTCTGGAAATGCACAAATTTATTTTCCCATATTGCTATCGATTAAAGATAGGGATTGAATTACTTTATGCCCATATATCTGAAGAACGGAGTGGTATGTTTGATTTCATACTAACTTGGATAAACTATTAATATTCTTATAGCTTCCATTTTTAAAAATCTGCAAATAATATTAATAGTAATGCAGTGGTCCAGTGACCACTAAGATCATCCTAAATTGCCATGAACACATGATAGACTCTCAATAAATAACAGTTATATTTCCATGGTAGTGTGATGTTATTACATGCAATTATTAATGCTGGCACAGTCCTCCAAGCCATCACCAGGGCTCTAGTTTAAGTAGCTCATTGCTCAATGATGTGCTGATAAATAAAACAATGAAATAAATGTAAAACATTCTATACATCCTAAAAATTGTGATAGATTTGTTACTAGTGGGGTATAGATTGTCAGACCAAACTGAGGATTTTTAAACAGGCTGATCTCTAAAACAGATTGCTCTCTAAAATCCTATGTAAATGAGATAAATTTCATCTCTAGAGCCTATGAAGTTTCTTAATTAGCTTTCTCAGTGCTGCCTACAAGCCCAATTAAACATCACTATCAACAGGAATATATCATCAAAGATGAAAGCCTGGGATCAGACTAGTTTGCCTGTACTAAAGAAATAAAGGAAGACAAAATGATTCTAGAAACTTACTGAGATAAAAAAGTGAAATAACATAATTTTAAATAAATAAAAAATTGGAACAGATGGTGTTAATATTTTCTTTCCAGAGGTGAAAAAAGTCTAAGATGAACATTGAACTGAAAATGTTTGTCTTTTTTTTTTTTGCTTTTCTATTTGATCTCATTCATTTCTCAGAGCAAATGATTTAAAATTAACCAGGATCACCACACCTTTCAAACTATGATGCTGGAGAAGACTCTTGAGAGTCCCTTGGACTGCAAAGAGATCCAACCAGTCAATCCTAAAGGAAGTCAATCCAGAATATTCACTGAATGGACTGATGCTGAAGCTGAAGCTCTGATACTTTGGCCACCTGATGCAAAGAGTCGACTCATTGGAAAAGACCCTGATGCTGCGAAAGATTGAGGGCAGGAGGAGAAGGAGGTGACAGAGGATGAGATGGTTGGATGGCATCACTGACTCGATGGACATGAGTTTGAGCAAACTCTGGGAGACAGTGATTGGTGTCTGCAGTCTATGGGGTCACAACTGAACAATAATCACCATGCCTTTCATTCAATTGTGATTTCCTAAGTAGGCAAGGAGATCTAACCAGTCCATTCTGAAGGAGATCAACCCTGGGATTTCTTTGGAAGGACTGATGCTAAAGCTGAAACTCTAGTACTTTGGCCACCTCATGTGAAGAGTTAACTCATTGGAAAAGACTTTGATGCTGGGAGGGATTGGGGGGAGGAGAAGAAGGGGACGACAGAATGAGGTGGCTGGATGGCATCACTGACTCAACGGACATGAGTTTGAGTGAACTCCGGGAGTTGGTGATGGACAGGGAGGCCTGGCGTGCTGCGATTCATGGGGTTGCAAAGAGTCGGACACGACTGAGCAACTGAACTGAACTGAACTGAAGTACTTTTGATGTGCTTGGCACCATGCAAAGCGTTAGACATATAGAAATGTAAAATTGAATCCTTGGCCTCCCGAATGTCACTGTTTAGGAGACAGACATTTGTCACACAGCGTGGCGAATTCTCTGACAGAGGCAAACAGAGAAGCGCAGAAGAGGCTGCTCACCTCGTCTGCAGAATTCAGGAAGAGTTCCTTGGAAGAGCTGACTTCCAAGTCAAGACTGAAAAAAAGGAAGCTATTTATCAAAGAGTCAAATTTGGGGGAACTGGAGATATGTGAGAACTGGGCTAATTCAGGGAATTTTAGCAAATAAATCCTGGCCTATATGTGAACATAGGGTGAGCTGGATGAGTAGCCTGGGGACAGATCATGAGGACCATTACAATCCACACAAAAAATAGTAGGAAGTTATGAAATATTCTGCTCATGGTGCTTTAGTTAATAATCATGCAAGTAACTTTTCATCTTTGTGGAAAACAGGAAGGTATTTGATAAGAGCATTCACAAAGAGGGGATAATTACTGGGGATTTGGGTGAATGTCATACTCAGCCTTTCCATTCCAGTCTTCAGGAAGCGACTCCCACCTCCGCCCTCCAGGCAGGGCTCTCTGCCTTAGCCTTTGTGTTCTTTGGTTCTTACTTTTAAGTTCTTCACTTAATTGGAGAAGAAAATGGCAACCCACTCCCATATTCTTGCCTGGGAAATCCCATGGACAGAGGAGCCTGGTGGGTTACAGTCCATGGGGTTTCAAGAGTCGGAAACGATTGAAGTGACTAAGTACCATACTTCGCTTAATGGAAGGAAGAATCAAGGATATTTCACTAGGAAAGTCTTAATGAGACTGCACTGGGTTGAAAGGTGTCCCTCAAAAGTTCATGTCCATGCAGAACCTTACAATGAGACCTTATATGGAAATAGGATCTTTGCAGATGTAACTGGTTAACAAGAAGTCATACTTGATTAGGGTGGGATTTGAGGGGACTCTAAATCCAATAAGTGGTGTCCTCATAAGAAGGCCACATGAAGACAGAGATGGAGATTGGAGTTATACTTCACAAACCAAGGAACCCCAAGGACTGCTGGCAGCCCCCAGAAGCTAGGAGAGGGGCAAGGGATGGCTTCTTCCTCAGAGCCTCCAGAGGAACCCACGCTGCTGATACTGTGATTTCAGACTTCCAGCCTCCTGTACCGTGAGAGAATAAATTTCTGTGGTTTTAAGCCCACCCAGACTGTGAGAATTTGTTCCGTCAGTCCTAGGAAACTAATACAGCAACCAATAAAATACATATTTTTAAATATTGTTAAGAATTTCTCAGCATATTCTCAGGTGGCGCAGTGATAGAGAATCTGCTTGCCAATGCAGGAGATGCTGGGGACAGGACATTTGATCCCTGGTCAGGAAGATCCCTTGGAAATGGCAACCCACTCCAGTATTCTTGCCTGAAGAACCCCATGGACAGAGGAGCCTAGCGGGCTACAGTCCATGGGGTCTCAAAGAGTCAGACACCGCTGAGCACAAGGAATTTCTTAGGTGGTTTTTTTTTCTAGATGGGGCTTTAACCACTCCAAACATTTCTAATCAGTCTTAAGGGATAGATGAATTATTTTAGGAAAATTATTGTAATTATACCATCTATAATGGAAACAAAAATCTGTTTGTATAAGTTTCAAGATATGATTTCTCTCTGTACTTCTACCTACTAACTGAGGAATGAAATGATTTATATCCAGTAATGATAAGCATATAAACATTTTTACAATTCACTTTCTCTTTCCATTAAAGGCTATTTTGCTTGCATAATCTTGAGGAACTTGATATTTCCTACAATAGCATTGCTTTTATTCCAAATGATATCCAGAAACTCAGGTATTTTGCAAGTAGTAAGTACCCATAAGACGTATGCCCCTTAAGGACAGAGCAAAATAAAGCTATTTACTTCTTTACATTCATTTAAAAATCAGACTATGTAAATATTATCTTATCTCTGAATGCCTTTTACTAGATTTTAGTTGGTTTCTAAGGAGCATTATCTTTAGTAAAATTTGATCATTTTATCTCTGCTTTTCTAATATTTTGACCAATTATTTAATTTCCTGTGTAAAAATCTTTGTATTTTCACAGAAGAATTCAGCCTGTTCATATTTGTTATGGCTGATATATTTAATTTTTTGCCTTCTGTTTAACATTGTATTTACTGTCCCTTCACTTTCTTCTTTTCATATTTCTTTCTTTCTTTTTTTTGGAGATTTTTTATTTCAAGATGCTATTTGTTCTCTTTTTTTCCTCCCTTGTTAATTTTGGAACTCCACTGAATTTTCCAAGTCTATTACTGGCTCTCTTTCCTTCCCTAAAATTCATAAACACATGTTTTCCTTAATATTTTATAAAAGCTTCACCTAACACAGTGGTCTGTCTCCCCCCATTGCTGCTTCAATAGTTGAGACTTTTCACCTGAATGAAACAAAATGTATGTGTTGATGTTGAATTTGTCTATGAAAATAAATTTTCTTTGTACCCCTATTATATTATACGTTATGTAGGATAACATTCACTCTTCTATGTTTATGATTATTTCTTTTTCCATAGTGATGACTTGTTGCACAAAATATGTGCTTTAACGCTACCCTTTACACAAATGCACTTATTTGCATAATATATTGGTTGGTTGCTTTTTAAGTTAAATCTCTGGATTTTAAGGAAATACTTGACACTCATATTTTATTACTACTAAGTTTTATACCAATTTGGGGGCACACGGGGACAGATGTCTACTTTTTCCTTTTAAAATATGATTTCCTTTGTTTGCAGATCACTTGAAAAATTGATGGTTGATGGAAATGAACTGACTAGTTTTCCACATGGAATTTTAAAGCTTAACCTGAAAAAAATCCTATTTGAGAATAATTTCACTAATCCTATTTTTTGGAAAGAGAATTCTATGAATAATCCACAACATCTTACTCAAATTACAGCTTTGTTCTTTCTAAAGAATAATCTACATAAATATTATAATGTGATCCCAGTGGAAATCCAAAAGTTACTAAAATGGTGAGCAAATTCTGAAGTCCTTTTTACCAAGACACGCTTTTAAGCTTTTAAATACAGTTTATTATAGGGCCAGATGATAGTTTTAGAGTTAAACACACACCTCACACCACACCACACATGCAAGTCTTTAGACTGTTCCTTCTGGCTTTTCTGGCATAATAATATAGTCTGAATTCAGCCTATCTTCTAATATTCTCAAGCTATTACTTAAATCTAAGGTGAGGTACAGATTGTGGAGATGTAGCTGGCAACTTCTATACAGTTTTAGTTAAGTCTTCTCTGTGAACCACTAGAGGCTTTCCTGGTGACTCAACAGTAAAGAATCCACCTGCCAATGCAGGAGACTTGGGTTCAAATCCCTGGGTTGGGAAGATCCCTTGGAGGAGGAAATGGCAACCTGCTCCATATCCTTGTCTGGGAAATTCCATGGATAGAGGAGTCTGGTGGGCTACAGTCCATGGGGGGCACAAGACTCAGACATGACTGAACACAATCCTTTATTTTGTTTTGTATTCCCCGATTACTAATGAAATTGAGAATCTTTATTCTGGAGGTTCTTGGACGTTCAGATTTCTACTTCTGTGAATAGTCCGTTCATGTGCTACTGTTAAAAGTACTATTTAACTGACCTGTAAGCCTTTAAAAATATGCCTGCGTGCATGTGTGCTCAATTATGTCTGACTCTGTGACTCCATGGACTGTGCAATATATATGGATCTCACAGACATGGGATATATACATGTGGATACTAATCCTATGCTAGGTTATAATAGTCCCTTTATCTTTAAAACAACATATATATTTATTTTGAGTAATCAATATAATATGTATTTATTATATAACATTTGGAAAATACAGAAAAATTCCCTGTGGTCACATATTAAATAGGAGCAGCTATACTTCCCTGTTTTAGGAAATTAGGATTATTTTATACACATTTTGTGGGAATTGTCCTTAGGGTGCTTTCTTACTCTAAAGCTATACTTTCCTGTTCTAGAAAATTAGGATTATTTTGTACAGATTTTTTTAGCATTTACTTTTTCACTTGTGCATGTCAAATCCTCAGAGAGAGGGTAAGATCAATAATAAGAAAGGCCATGTTTCATACTGCTTTGAGTCTGACATAGCCTCAAGCAAAATGTCTTTCCTCTAGTAGACAGTGATGTTTCCTTCATTGCAGCACATCCCAATGTGAGTGGTGTCACGGTCCAATGTTCGGTGAAGGTTTTCGCATCATCCAATCCTGCGATGTTTTTGGAGTAACACAGCTTCCTGTTATATATTATGTCTGTTCCTCTTCCTGCTATAGGAAAGTAAAGGAAAGCAACGTTGTTTTCGATCATGTTCCTGAAAAAAGAATATCTCTAAATCCTGAATTGATGAATCCTACAATGACTTATGAATTCCACTTTAAAAACCATTAAAGTCAATGTGTACAATCATTCATGTCTTTAAGAGTACAGGTTCTGTGTGGCGATGTCTTCTCACATGAATCCTCTTTGTAATCCTAGCTCCTTATGAAACTTTGTGATTGTTAGGAAATCTTTTCAGAATATTTTTTTGAGAAGGATTAGTAAAAAAAAGTCTGAGGATTTCGAAAAAGATCTAGCAAATGTCTTTCAGAGCATGTTTAGTATGAAAAGAAAAATGTTAAAATCCTTTGCAAAAAGGATTCATCTTACAATTGGTCTTTGTATGCATCCATTCTCAGGGATACGATAGTAATTCAAAGTCATCGGAGGGGTTTGAGCCTATATGGATTCAAAGTCATGCAGCCAGGTTCTCAATATCCGAAAGTCATCGGAGGGGTTTGAGCCTATATGGATTCAAAGTCATGCAGCCAGGTTCTCAATATCCGAAAGTCATCGGAGGGGTTTGAGCCTATATGGATTCAAAGTCATGCAGCCAGGTTCTCAATATTCGTGCATTTCTGTTGAAATTTGTCCAGTGCCAACTGTCTTCATTGTGGATTGCTTTGGGGAATAAAGGATTAATTCCAATACTACATTCACTTGTTTGAATTCATTACCCAGGCTCTTAGAAAATTGGTACCACCTTTCAGTTATCTTGACCACCATCTCATAAAGCCTGAATCCATAGGCCCATGTCAGCGTTCATTAGGTTTTCAGTAATGGTCCGGCAAGAAAATATAAGTACAAAATTACATTGCAAAGCAATATATGCATACAGTAGAACTTGAGGATTTAGAAATTAGTATTTGGTAAGAGGAAGGTAAAAGGGCATTTTGATACAACAAACAATTTTAGAAAGGCATAGAATCGTTTCATGTATGGCATAACTTTTAAGTGCAATTAAAACTAAAATGTTATTTCTAATGAAACCTGATGAGATGAACTTATTTTAACATATACAACTATATGGCACACGGGCTTAGTTGCTCCATAGCATATGGGACCTTCCCAGATCAGAGATGGAACCCATGTCTCCCGCACTGGCAGGTGGGTTCTTCACCACTGAACCGCCTGGGAAGGCCCCTGCTTAGAATTTAAGGAGTGTGCGGCGTCTCCTGGTCAGGGGTCACTCACTGGTGTCACTGTTTAACCAGGTTAACCATAACCTGCCCACAGAGGCAGTACTTTGGGTTTCATACTCCTGCCGTCCTACACCCTGAGCCTGGACTCTTGATAATCTGACCCACATATACTGCCCTTCTTACAATACCCCGTGAATGACATCTGAAGGTTCTCCACTGGGTCACTCACTGTCACTGAGATAGCAGAGGTGGGGGCGGGGAAGCTTCACCTTCCGGGGCTTTCTCCAGCCCTGGCTGGGGCAGTTGCGATGAGCATTCCAGGTGGCCCCCCACCCCCAGGGCTCTGCTGCCTGCAGGCTCGGGGGCCAGATCCCTTCTGGCTTGCTCACAAAGGGCAGACAAGTGTCCTGTGGTGAGCAAGCGCTCCACAGCCCAGACACCCTCCTCTGGTAATGATCCATCCCTCCCCAACCTCTCTCTCATCCCACTTTCTGGCAGTGAGGGCTGATGCTTGGTTGGAAAGCCACATACATGTGCAGAGTTGTTCTAGCCAGCAGACACCACCACTTGGGCAGCTGCTATGCAGCAGCGCTGGTTGGGGGAAAGGAGTCGATTCTTTCCCCTCCCAAAGCCGAGATTCAGAGTCCGTCCTTCCAAAAAGGCCAGGAAAAGGTGAAAGGCCCAAAGCTCCTCCACTCGGTACAGGACTGCTAAGGTCCCTAATATGGGACCTGGCACAGAGTGAGGCCTCAGAAAAGGGTAGCTCTTACTTTTAATATCAGTATGTGGCTCCTCAGCCCCGGCCCAGTCGTCACTTCTGTTCCATGATGTCTGCCTTCAAGAGAGTTATGTTTGGGGTTTTTGTTTTTTCAAGATTTTTTTTTATTTGAGTCACTTTTAAAGTCTTCGTTGAATTTGTCAGGCTATTGCTTCTGCTATTTATGTTTGGTTTTTTGGTCACAAGTTATGCGGGATCTTTGCTCACCAACCAGGGATGGAGCCCCTGCTGACTGCAATGGATTGCTCACAATTCACGCATGCGTGCTCCGTTGTGTCTGACTTTGCAACCCCATGGACTGTAGCCCACCAGCCTCCTTGTCCATGGAATTTTCCAGATAAGAATACTGGAGCGGGCTGCTACTCCTTTACTTCAGGGGATCTTCCTGACCCAGAGATAGAATCCGAGTCTCTTGCACCTCCTTCATTGGCCGGGGGATTCTTTACCACTAGTGCCCCCCTGGGAGGGAAAAGTCAGCCAGTGGACCTCCAGGGAAGTCCTATGGCTTGTTTTTTAAAACAGATTTTAAACTTCTTGACACAGTGATGCTTCCAGTTGATTGAATGTCAGTTGAGGATCTCTGATTATTTTTATTTGTTGTTTTCATTACATTGAGTAGGGGGAGATGATATAAAGATTAATGACAGAAAATTGATTCTTCTTTCTGTTTTCTCCAAGACGTGCTTAGTTAAGCACTTCTAATCTTTAAATAGGATTCCTTTGGCTAGGCCAGCAATGCAAATGTTCCCAGTGCAATTAATCTCAGAAATCCATACCTCCACAAATCAAGAATGCCAGCCCATTTTGACTACCTAACCACTTTTTCTAACATGTTTTGGAAATTTCTATTTCTCCACCAAAAAGAATTGCTATATATTTGACCAGAAAATGGTGGTTGGGGAACACATATATGTGGGTGGTCAAAGGATTCAACAGGTCTTGCTCATACTTCCAGTGAGACCTGAAGATTTAGTGGGTGTTTTTTTTTTTTTTTGGTAAGGGAGGAAGAAAATAAATAATAGTCACATTCACTATTATTTAAATAAGACTTTCAAACTAATGTTTTCCAGCTGAGTTCAAGTCGTCAGTGATTTATTGAGCACCTACTAGATAATAAGCACCATGTGCTTCATCTGCAATGCTCTAGAGACTTTTCTGGTGGTGGAAGTGGCTAAAGACTCCTCGCTCCCAATGCAGGGGACCTAGGTTCGATCCCTGGTCAGGGAACTAGATCTCACATGCTGCAACTAAGAGTTCACATGCTACAACTAAAAATCCTGCATGCTGCAACTGGCGCAGACTAATAAATGAAAGAATAATAAAAAGTTTCAAAAAAAAGACAGTCCTCAGATGTGGATATAAAGGGTTGTGCGGAGAAAGGGTCGAGTTAACCCGTGGCCACTGCTTCCACCTTCGCTGGGTCCCACTTGCTCAAAAAAGCAGCTGCAGTGCCCTCACCATTGGGCCCTCATGGCCCATGGACAGTGCATGCGCGCAGGGTCCCTTCTGAGAGAATCTCCACCCCAGCTGCTTCTCCAATTGGAAAGGATATTTCCTGGCACCCAGAGTGTGAGAAGAATAAGGATAAGTCTCCTCAAAATGTCTCATCAGTTTTGAAATGTTGTTTGATCCTCCTTAACAATTGCTGAATATGTTTGTATGCATGCTAACTTGCTCCAGTCATGTTCAATTCTTTGCGACACTATGGACTGTAGCCTGCCAGGCTCCTCTGTCCATGGGATTCTCCAGGCAAGAATACTGTAGTGGGTTGCCATGCCCTCCTCCAGGGGATCTTCCCGACCCAGTGATCGAACCTGCGTCTCTTACGTTTCCGCATTGGCAGCCTGGCTCTTTACCACTAGAGCCACCTGGGAAGCCTGAATATGTTGATCACTTGGAAAAGCTGAACCAGTTAAATTTTTACTGTTTCAAAGACAGAAAGCTGACAGTAGGAAATTCTGCAGAAGCCAGAGTTGGAACTTTATGGGGAAAACTGGCATATTTCTCAGGAATTTGGGCCACCTAACATAATTTTTTAAAGTTCAGTAAGATCCATGGGCTAATTTAAAACTGTACAGATAATCATCAGCTTGATTTTCTTCCTTTACTTTTTTTTTTTTTAGCTCAATCCATATAGTTTTTAAGTTGTAGAAGGTTTTTTTTTGTACTAAAAAGAGATGCACACTAATTGCATTTTTTGATCCCTGAGTCACTCTTGCTTCGGTCATAAACTTTTAATTTAAGGAGTGAGGCACTAAAAAGTAAGAATTACCCATGTAATTTATAGTAATGCAAAACTTGGCCCAGCACACAGATCAATAGTCTCCATAAGGCCGAGGGCAGATACAGAGACAGTTACAAAAAGTCATTATCTAATTGGGAGATATATGCTCAGACACCAGATTTTCAGTTGACCTTAACTGAAGATTCTCTTGGCCCAAAAAGCACAATAATAGACAGTCCTTGAAACAGCATGCAGACAAGGGCACTTTTTTGTAACATCATGTGTCATAGGAAGAATTGCCTTAACTGGAACTTTCCAATTGCATTTTCCCTTTCCACTTGGCAAGAACACTGAGAAAGAGACCCCAAATGATCTCTAGTAGTCCTTTCGGCAACTTCTCAAAGAACCCTCAAACGACCCTGAATTTAGATTGCAGCTGCTTTCATTCCATTATAATAGCAGAGGCTGTTTGTTTCTCTGATCTGTAACCACAGGATCTGTCTCTTTGACCCCCTTTTTACCGTGCAAATGGAATTACAGCTATTTGTATTTCCCAGTGGACGCAAGCAGAAAGCATGTCTTGTGTAAAAGACAAATAGGTTTTAAAAAATAGGAAAACCATATTACCTTATATATGGACTTGAACTTGAGCAAACTCTGGGAGAGAGTGGAGGACAGAGGAGCCTGGCATGCTACAGTCCATGCGGTCACAAAGAATCAGACACGACTTAGCAGCTGAACAACAACAAATCACCTTATAATGGTAATGGGGATACCATTAAGCACCGTCCCAGCCTGAGGATCTAATCTTTCAGTTGACAAAGCAGAGGGCAGGTGAAGCCCAGGTTTACCCTATACCCAGCTCAGAGGTGGAGGGGACAGAAGTCTCCAAGTGTGTGAAGAAGGCTTGAGGGTCCGTGATTGAAGACACCATTCAAGGTGGCTTCTAGGTGCATAAGAAGTTCGCTAAGAAGGACCCAGGACAAGTCGATTAGTCTGCCCTCCTCTCGCTTTCAGGCAGCCCTTCCCCATTCTGACCATTCCCTATTTCTCAAGCGCCAGGCAACTAGCTCTCCATTCCGGAAACACTGCTTGCAATGCTCTCTTCCCTATTTTCTGGGAGTTCCTGTTGGACACTCACTCTACTGCCTTCCAAAACAGCTGAAGTCTCTTTTCTTTCACAGCAGGCCTTGACTTGCTCATCCTAACCACAGCCCCATTATTACCAGCCAAGGCTAATCTGAACCTCCCTTCCTTGGGGACCAAGAAGGCTGGTCTTCAAAGACCTTTGAAAACCTTCAAAGAGATCCAGAGCCTGATCCTACAAACCTGCCGCTTAGAAAGCTTTATCAGCTCACATGAAACAATTTCAGGCTCTGAGTGTTCGCTAGAATGCTCCCTCAGAACACGAAGATTGCCCTAAAAGCAATCCATAAAACTTATATGTGTAGTTTCATGTCGAAGAAATCCTTACCCCTTTTTATGGCAATATGTCTGAATTAAATTGAAAGTTCCAGTTTACATAGCTTTGAGACACTTAAAGAGATCTATTCCCAGAAGTGAATGGGCAGGGAGTAGACCAGAGATCTCATTCTAAAGTGGTATTTAGGTTTGCTCTGGAACATAGAGTAACAATACTCCAAATTTTCAGGCCACCATATTGTAAAAATTGATGATTTTTATCTGAAAAGATTCTTAGTTTTTCATCAATAATTATGCCTAGCAATTGTCAAGCATACATTTGTATGCTAGTTTTCCATAAGTTAATTCTCAAATCACTCTATGAAATAGTCCCTGTTAATATCTCTATTTTAGACACAAGGAAACTGAAAGGATGAGTTTAAAAAGGGTATATTCTGAACAGTATCATTTCAGATATATATATATATATGTATAAACTTGCTGAAGGCTCTTAATACAGAAAGTCACTCTGCTTTCTGGAAAATTCGTGCCCCCACTCATGTACACACCAGCAGTCAACATCATCTTTTCCACCACTTACTCATCATAACACTGAGAATTGTCATTTAAAATATATATAATCACTTGGTAGGGGAAACGGGTGCTTTGTTGTGATTATTTTAACTCTCTCTTAAAAATCTCCCGTTTTCTACTAGTTTACTTTTGTAATCTTTCTTTTTTTTGGGGGCGGGGCAAACACGGTACAAATCCTAAGGAAAGGAATTAAATGCTTCACTATTTTACCTGGAGCCAGATTCAGTTGTTTCATTCTTGAAAAAAAAAATTAGAAAAGGGGGAAGCTCAAAGTATCCCACATTTCCAGAGCTTGTTCCAAAAACAGAAGCAGCTCCTTTATACTGAAGAACCAGAAAAAAGTTTGTTCCTCTTCTCAACAGCCAGTGGGTTCCCACCAGCATCGGTGTCACCGGAGAAGCAGAGGGTGATAGACCCATGTGAATGGAAGTAAGTGGGCAAGTTATGTGTCAAAACTAGGTTGAGCCTCACTCTGCATTTTCTCCTTTTTTAATAAAAACTCATCACTGCCAATGGTCATGTTGTGGTGTCTCCACGTGCTAAGAATTTTATGCGACATAATGAAGACCTGGTTATGAAATATGCAAATTCCAATACCTGTGCTCGAGAATAAGGAAGTGGGTCAAATAGAGGCGCTTGCTGCCTTTCACGCTGCATCAAAGGGTTGCATCAAACAGGATGTTGAGTGTTGCAAGGGGCACAGATCACAAACCGTCTGCCACCCCTGCCAGGCACCGCGTAACCTCAGAGTTGACACCCTCTCAATCCTTTCCTGGCAAACAGTGTCTGATGCAGCATGAGAGGGCCGCTGTACAATCAGGCAAGAAAAAAAAATCGGCTTATCAGCTATTTGAGAGTACATTTGAATTCGCAAGTGGGATGACTCCCAAATGAAGCCATTGTTTTCTAACAAAGTAGCTAAAAGCAATTGAGAAGGAACAGGAGAGAAGCTACATCCCAAAAAGAAGCAGGCTTTCTGCTTTGGCTGGTTTTGTTAGAGCATATTCTACCCCCAGATAACACTATGAGGTGCGTCCTGCAAAAAGCTCTGTCTTCCAAAAGATAATGTAAAGACTGCTTTAAGAAAGCAGGAATAGGACTCCCCTGGCGACTCAGTAGTAAGGAATCCACCTGCCAGTGCAGGAGAAACGGGTTGGATCTTTGGTCTGGAAACACCCCGCGTACCACAGAGCAACTAAGCCCATGCGCCGCAACTACTGAGCCTGTGCTCTAGACCCTGGGAGCCGCAACTCCTGAGCCCACGCGCCCCAACTACTGAAGCCCCTGCGCCCTAGAGCCTGTGCTCCACCGCGAGAAGCCACCGTAGCGAGAAGCCCACGCACCTCAGCTAGAGAGCAGCAAGAAGACCCAGCACAGCCCAAACAAATAAAACTATGTTTTTAAAAAAGCAAGCAGAAAAAATAAAATAAAATAAAAATAAAAAATTAAGCAGGAATGATGCTCAGATGAAAGGTATATTCATTCCCCACAGCTACTGTAACAAAGTACCACTGATCAGTGGCTTAAAACAACACAATTTCATTATCGTACAGCTCAGAAAGGTTTAGGTCTGAAACGGTCTCACTGAGTTTAGGGATAGAGTCAGGGTGTCAGCAAGGCTGTGTTTCCTCTGAAGGCTCTAGAGAGACTGTGTTCTCTTGCCTCTTCCAGCTTCTAGAGGCTGCCTTCATCCCTTGGCTCAGTGCCCCTTCTGTCTGCAAAGCCAGCAATGATTCTTTCTCTTACCGGCATCTCTTAAGTTTTCCTCTCTGTCTGTGCCTTATGAGGATAGTTGTCCTCATCACAGGGCTTCCCAGGTGGCGCTAGGGGTAGAGGACTTGCTTTGCCAATGCAGGAGACATGAGAGACTCGGGTTTGATCCCTGGGTTTGGGAAGATCCCCTAGAGGAGAGCATGGCCACCCACTCCAGTATTCTTGCCTGGAGAATCCTATGGACAGAGCAGCCTGGCGGGCTACAGTCCATGGGGTCGCAAAGAATCAGACAGGACTAAAGCGACTTAGCACGCACGTCCTCATTACAATGGCCCCACCTGGATAATCTAGGATAATCTCCCCATCTCAAGATCAGCTGATTAGCAACCTTAACTCTGCCCGCCCACCTGAATTTTCCCATTGCCATGAGACGTAACAGTAGTCACAGGTTCCGAGGACTAGGACCGAGACGTCTTTGGGGGACCGTTATTCTGCCTACCCCAAGAGGGAACATCAGAGACCTTAGTTTTGTATCTTTAATCCACACAGCAAACGTCCACTTGGAATGCTTACAAAATAAGAAACTGAGGCTTTGAGAATTTAAGTAGTTTCCCCAAAGATATTCTTCTAATAAGAGACGGAGCTGGAACATGACCCCACCTGTCTGTTTGAAAGCCCCTTTTATCCTCCACATCATGGTCCCACGCAGCAGGCAACTTTGGCCCTTCAGCATGCGCGCTCAGTCACGAACCTCTCTTTGTGACCATCTGGTTGTAGCCTGCCAAGCTCCTCTGTCCATGGGGTTTTTTCAGGCAAGAATACTACAATCTATGGGGTCGCAAAGAATCAGACCAGACTGAGCACGCACGTACTTACATGCATGCTTGGGTATTTAAAATGCATCTTCAGATCTAGGCAGCATACTGCTCCTTTCTAGAAATGTCTTAGCCATTGCTCTTCATTGGTCCCTCCCCCCCTTCCCTCTGAGCCCTCCTTCTCAATGCAGTTTTTAAAATCTCTTATTTAGTTTTCTGTGTCTTTGAACTTTTATTCATGTGCATTTCCATCTCTTTATTTTGGTGTACTGCATTCAAGATAATTTCTTCAACTTTATTTTCCAGTATTGCAGCTGTTCCTAATATGGTGTTTAATTGAGTTTTTCTTTTCAATGCCTTACTTCTAGAAATTCTATTTGATTCTTTCTCAATGCTCTTTTTCATGGCATTTGTGCTGTTATTTCTATTTCTAAGCTTATTAAAAACTGTAAAATTTCTAAACTTATAAAATATCATATTTATAATGATAAATATGTTTATTTTATGGTTTCTTTCAGATTATTCTGTTCTGTAACATTCTCAGCGTGTTAATCTCCTGTTTATTATGTTTGTTAACTCTCCTTCATAATGGCTGATTTTCTCTTTTTTAAAATAACTATTTATTTATTTGGCTGCACCAGGTCTTAGCCATGGTACACGGGATATTTTGTTTTCAGTTGCATCAGGAGAACTCTCCCTGTCCAGCAATCAGATCTGGGTCCCCTGCTTGGAGAGTGTGGAGTCTTAGCCGCTGGACCACAAGGGAAGTCCCTAATTTCCTCTTTTGAGTAGACTATTTTTTAATTGTACTCATCTTTACTAAGGGTTGCTTTTTCAGTGGGAGTTCCAGTGAGCCCTGGGTTAAGAAAATCTTGCATTTGTTTTGGCCACAGCTCTAGCACTTTCTCTGGAGAAGGAATTGGTAACCCACTGCAGTATTCTTGCCTGGAGAATTCCATGGACAGAGGAGCCAGGCGGGCTACAGTCCATGGGGTCACAGAGAGTCAGACACGACTGAGGACGCGCACATGCATGCGTGCTAGAGCTTTCCGTGGCTCTGGAGCGGTTTGCAGGTTCGCTTCTTGAGTCCAGTTTCACAGTCCGTGCAAGCAGGATACACTGAGACATGATGCCTGTTTGTGATGCATGTCCAGAACAAACAGAGTTTTTATCCTCGTGGTGACTTTTTTCCCCATGTGCCCACAGATATGATTAATAGTCTCACAACTTCTTCAAGCAAGTGGCCCACACTTACCTAATATTCTGCTTATTGCCAGAGCTAGCTGCTCCGGGTCCTTCCTCATAGCCCTCCAACCCCCACTTTTAGCAGGAGTGTCCTTGCGCAAAACCTGCCAACCCCTTGACTCAATTAGGCAACACTGGATCCCTTCACCCTCCCCGATTGCCCTGTGTATCCTTATATAAATTCCCTTTACTCGAGTTAGCAAGAAGGTGAGAGCGACGAGGTGTCTCAAAGGGGTGATGTGCTGTGCTGGGCTCAGTCGCTTCAGTCATGTCCTTTGCGTGTCCAGCGACTCTGCAACTCGGAGCCCACCAGGCTTCTCTGTCCATAGGATTCTCTGGACAAGAATACTGGAATGGGTTGCCTTGCCTTCCTCCAGGGGATCTTCCCAACCCCGGGATCAATCCCGAATCTCTTACACATCTGTCTCCTGCACTGGCAAGCGGGTTCGTTACCACTAGCGCCCCCTGGGGAGCCACAAAGCGGTGATGTTTGAGCTCAAATTTTAATGACAAAAGGGAGTCAGCCCTGAACCTATCAGGGCAGGTGGTCAGCAGAATGCAACTTTCTGTAATTCGGAAACAATTTCAAAATATGAAAGATTTTTAAAATGAGGGTATTAGAGCCAAGGAGGAGAAGGAGAAGTAGGGAGAGAAAGAGAAAGCAAAGGAGAAAGAGGAAGAGAAAGAGGAAGAGACTGAGGAGCAGGAAGGGGTGGGGGAGGGGAGGAGAGGAAGGAGGAGGAAAGAGGGGGAGGAGGAGGAGGAAAGAGGGGGAGGAGGGGGAAGAGGGGGAGGAGGGGGAAGAGAGGGGGAGGAGGGGGAGGGAGGGGGAGGGGAGGAAGGCTGTGCCCGCTGAGCCTGCACATACACCCACAGGCTCCCCTGCACTATGATTTCACTCTATACACACACGGTCAGTGTCGCTTTTGTCATAAAATTTCCAATCTGACAGTGCCTTCAAATCTTTACTTTCACTAAGCAATTTAGCTGTAGGAAACTAGTTCGTGTGTGCCCAGTCCCTCAGTCGTGTCCGACTCTTTGAGGCCCCAGGGACTGTAGCCTACGAGGCTCCTGTGTCCATAGGGATTCTCCAGGCAAGAATCCTGGAGTGGGTTGCCATTTCCTCCTCCAGGGGATCTTCCCAACCCAGGGATCGAACCCTCGTCTCCTGTGTCTCCTGCATTGCAAATGGATTCTTTACCACTAAACTCTCAGTTCAGTTCAGTTCAGTCGCTCAGTTGTGTCCGACTCTTTGCGACCCCATGAATCGCAGCACGCCAGGCCTCCCTGTCCATCACCAACTCCCGGAGTTCACTCAGACTCACGTCCATCGAGTCAGTGATGCCATCCAGCCATCTCATCCTCTGTTGTCCCCTTCTCCTCCTGCCCCCAATCCCTCCCAGCATCAGAGTCTTTTCCAGTGAGTCAACTCTTCGCATGAGGTGGCCAAAGTACTGGAGTTTCAGCTTTAGCACCATTCCCTCCAAAGAAATCCCAGGGCTGATCTCCTTCAGAATGGACTGGTTGGATCTCCTTGCAGTCCAAGGGACTCTCAAGAGTCTTCTCCAACACCACAGTTCAAAAGCATCAATTCTTCGGTGCTCAGCCTTCTTCACAGTCCAACTCTCACATCCATACATGATCACTGGAAAAACCATAGCCTTGACTAGACGGACTTTTGTTGACAAAGTAATGTCTCTGCTTTTCAATATGCTATCTAGGTTGGTCATAACTTTTCTTCCAAGGAGTAAGTGTCTTTTAATTTCACAGCTGCAATCACCATCTACAGTGATATTGGAGCCCCCAAAAATAAAGTCTGACACTGTTTCCACTGTTTCCCCATCTATTTCCCATGAAGTGATGGGACCAGATGCCATGATCTTAGTTTTCTGAATGTTGAGCTTTAAGCCAACTTTTTCACTCTCCACTTTCACTTTCATCAAGAGGCTTTTTAGTTCCTCTTCACTTTCTGCCATAAGGGTGGTGTCATCTGCATATCTGAGATTATTGATATTTCTCCTGGCAATCTTGATTCCAGCTTGTGTTTCTTCCAGTCCAGTGTTTCTCATGATGTACTCTGCATATAAGTTAAATAAGCAGGGTAACAATTTACAGCCTTGACGTACTCCTTTTCCTATTTGGAACCAGTCTGTTGTTCCATGTCCAGTTCTAACTGCTGCTTCCTGACCTGCATACAGATTTCTCAAGAGGCAGGTCAGGTGGTCTGGTATTTCCGTCTCTTTCAGAATTTTCCACAGTTTATTGTGATCCACACAGTCAAAGGCTTTGGCATAGACAATGAAGCAGAAATAGATGTTTTTCTGGAACTCTCTTGCTTTTTCCATGATCTAGCGGATGTTGGCCATTTGATCTCTGGTTTCTCTGCCTTTTCTAAACTCTCAGGGCAGCCTAAAGATCCAAACAATTTGCTCTGAAAAAACACGGAGGACAGAACGTTGCAGTAACCCTCCATCTCCTTTAGCCCTTCCCTGGCACGTGGTTTCATCCCCTCTCATAGCACTTTCGCTTCTCGGGGTGTGTGTACGGCTCTGGGACACCTCTGTCCTCTCCCCTCACCCTCTGGCCTGGTGTAGTCACTCAGGCCACCCTTGCCCGCTTTTCGCCTTGTGACTTGTCACCTGGAACTCCTACTGCTCATCACCTCTATCTTTTAATAACTTACATCTCAGGGAACAAGGGACCCAGCTCAACCACCCCACCAGGCCATGAACCACAGGTCCCAGCCAGTTGAAGACTTGGACACCTGGGGTTAGGTGCGGCTGGAGAGGAGGGAGAAGGACAAAATATGGGTGTCTGAACCCCTGGTGGGGGGATGGAACAATGTCCCTTAAAGGGGCTGTGGGTGTGAAAGATATTCTCAAGCTCAGTGTGTCAAATGTAGTCTTGAATACTTCAGTCCTCCAAAAGTCTCAGTGGTAAAGAATCTGCCTGCAATACAGGAGACGCAGGTTTGATCCCTGGGTTGGGAAGATCCCCTGGAGAAGGAAGTAACAACTCACTCCAGTATTCCTGCCTGGAGAATCCCATGGACAGAGGGGCCTGGTGGGCTACAGTCCCTGAGGTCGCAAAAGTCGAACATGACTGAGCGACTAAACCACCACCAAGCTGGTCCAGAGGAAAGGAACAGTACAGAATCTGGTGTTTTCTCCTCTCTTTTTTTCGACGTCTGTCTCACATGCACACACACAGTCACACACCAGCAGCATCCTTTCGTTTCAGCTTTACATGCTGTTAACCCACTTGATGCATTATATTTTTCCTTCCAGAAACACTGTTTCTGCCCGGCCATCCAACCCCACAGAGAATGTTCCTGGAGTCGGTTCCCTGCCACTCTGCTGGTTTTGCAAGTCACTCTCACCAGCTTCACAGTTAGCCTTCTGTGGCTGTTAACTGCAAAATCTGGTGGTCGCATCCCATCCTTTGCAGGGTCTCTTCTGGCTCAGACAGTAAAGAATCTGCCTGCCGTGCAGGAGACGTGGGTTGGGAAAATCCCCTGAAAAAGGAAATGGCTACCCACTCCAGTATTCCTGCCTGTAGAATCCCATGGACAGAGGAACCTGGAGAGTCCGTGGGGTCGCAAAGAGTCGGACAATGAGTGACTGACTGACACACACACTTCCGGCTCTCAAGTCCGTGGTTCAGTGGTTCAGGAGAAATCTGACCCAGGAGGCGCATTCTGGCAAAACTGCCTGCAGGGCCTTCCAAATGGATTTGAAAACGCTTTGACAAAAACCGTGTGCCTTGCGCCCTCTTGCGGGCAGATCTGGCATCTCAGCGCCTTGAGGAAATAAACAAAATTTATAGACAATGGGTGACGCTGACCTGAGAGCTCCCTGAGCGAGGGCGCCCAGTGGTGGGGATGTTACCTCCTCTTAGAGCAGAGGAAACCGAGGAACCCGGGGCTGAAGCCAGCAGTCCAAAGTCACGCGGCACACAGGTCACAGAGGGACCCAACTCACGGAGGGGTATTTCAAGAACTGTCCTCACGATTCAGCGTGAGGCCTCAGAGGCCTCATCAGAGGAAAATTCCTTCAGATGTTTTTGAAACTGGAAAACCACGTTGGAGATCGTCTTGCCAGCCTTTCCCCCAGTGGCCCATTATCTGGAGGGCATTCTGCATGAGGATAATAAGGTTGTGGGTATGTGATGGTGGGGGTGGGGAGGCAGAATATTCAGTGACCAAATGAAACACGGGGTAAAAAAAAATTTATGGTGACACTTGTGTCTTCAAGGGCGGCTCAGATGGTAAAGAATCCGCCTGCCAATGCAGGAGACCTGGGTTCGATCCCTGGGTCGGGAAGATCCCCTGGAGAAGGAAATGGTAACCCACTCCCCAGTATTCTTGCCTGGAGAATTCAGAGGACGGAGAAGCCTGGCGGGCTACAGTCCATGGGGTCGCGAAAGAGTCGCACATGACTGAGTGACTAACACTAACACTTTCTGTCTTCATTGTGCTAATATGTGTGGATAAAGAAAGTGATGGGATGTGCTCCATAAACCTCAAACTCTCAGATCAGGGCTTCTCATTATATCTTTGGAGGAGGAAATGGCAACCCACTTCATGGGGTTGCCACTGGACGAGGGAGCACCCTCATTATATCTTAGTTCCTCAACCTTATAACACTCTGGGCCAGATAATTGTTGTGGGGACTGTTCTATGCATTCCTGGCTTCAACCCTGGCTTCTATGCCAGGGCAGTCCCCATTCCCAAGTCATAATAACCAAAATTATCTCCAGGGACTTTCCAGGCAGTCCAGTGGATAGGAAAACATTCTTTCACTGCAAAGGGGTGTGGGTTCGATTCCTGTTTGAGGAACAAAGATTTCACATGCCGTGTGGTGTGGCCAAAAAATAAATTAAAAATTTTTTTTAATTAAAAAAAAATTATCTCCAGACATGGCCAGCTGTTTCCAGAGGGACAAGACTGAAATTACAGCTTTAGACCATAGAACTCTTTTCTTCATGCAGCAACTCAAAGGACTAATGTTCCAGGGAATTCACTTCTGGAAACACCAACTTGGTTCACTTATGCTCAGTTTATGGGAGGGGAAATGAAGGCCTGGGGAAGTGAGGTGACTTGCTCATGTCCGTCATGTAACTGAGTGATGTGTATGAAAACTAAGTCTCCAAATAAACCCTGGTTCTTTGGGTTTCAAGACTAGCCTAGCTTCTTCTCTTAAGCGATGCTGGCAGGACGGGCTGGGATGGGATCAGGGGACAGTCCTAACTCAGCTCTGTGAAGCACTGTCTTTTCACTGGTGCTGCTTCAGTCAGTCAGTCAGTTCAGTCGCTCAGTCGTGTCCGACTCTTTGCGGCCCCATGAATCGCAGCACGCCAGGCCTCCCTGTCCATCACCAACTCCCAGAGTTCACTCAGACTCACATCCATCAAGTCAGTGATGCCATCCAGCCATCTCATCCTCTGTCGTCCCCTTCTCCTCATGCCCCCAATCCCTCCCAGCATCAGAGTCTTTTCCAGTGAGTCAGCTCTTCACATAAGGTGGCCAAAGTACTGGAGTTTCAGCTTCAGCATCATTCCTTCCAAAGAAATCCCAGGGCTGATCTCCTTCAGAATGGACTGGTTGGATCTCCTTGCAGTCCAAGGGACTCCCAAGAGTCTTCTCCAACACCACAGTTCAAAGGCATCAATTCTTCAGTGCTCAGCTTTCTTCACAGTCCAACTCTCACATCCATACATGACCACTGGAAAAACCATAACCTTGACTAGACGGACCTTAGTCGGCAAAGTAATGTCTCTGCTTTTGAATATACTATCTAGGTTGGTCATAACTTTTCTTCCAAGGAGTAAGTGTCTTTTAATTTCATGGCTGCAGTCACTATCTGCAGTGATTTTGGAGCCCCCAGAAATAAAGTCTGACACTGTTTCCACTGTTTCCCCATCTATTTCCCATGAAGTGATGGGACCGGATGCCATGATCTTAGTTTTCTGAATGTTGAGCTTTAAGCCAACTTTTTCACTCTCCACTTTCACTTTCATCAAGAGGCTTTTTAGTTCCTCTTCACTTTCTGCCATAAGGGTGCTGCTTCACAGCTACTCAAATACTGGACACGTTTTTTCCTCTCTTATGGAGGCAGCTTATGGACCCAGAGCATTTGGACACTCACTGAGGGACAGACCAGCTCATGGTTGACCCTATGGTCAAGGTCCTACTGTAATGAATTTCTGTTTTTCAAACAAAAGAAAAAGGCTAAGTTCAGAAGGAGTCCCCTTTCCTTACTGAATTCTCCAATAGTCCCTTTTCCTCATGGATTTCGTGACAGTGGTAGTGTTGGGGCAAAGTTTGCATCTCACGCTTTCTTTCCCTGCAGAACCGTTGGAACGGGGGCAGATTTCCATTTATTGAGGCTGATTTGAATGTGCATTTAGGACTAGGGTATAGATGGCAGGGGAGTCAGGGGACGTTGGCAGAGGGGGCGCCACTGTGCTTTCTGAGACCAGAACTTCACAGAAGCGGGAGGTTGGACCAGGTACAAATTTCGGTTTTACTCTGCCTCTCCACAGGTGGCGCTAGTGGTAAAGTATCCACCTGCTAATGCAGGAGACGAGGGTTTGATCCCTGGGTCGGGAAGATTCCCTGGGGTAGAAGTGGCAACCCACTCCAGAATTCTTGCCTGAATGCCATGGACAAAATTCCATGGACAGAGGAGCCGGGTGGACTACCGTCCACAGGGCTGCAAAGAGTTCAGACACAACTGAGCAACTGAGCACTGCCCCTCCACGAGTTCAGCGTGTAGTCCATTCTAAAAGCAGAGACACACCTCATGCCTCTCCGTCCACTCCAACCTGAGGTTTCTACCACCTAGATTCTACCCTTGGGGGAGAGGAGGTTTCTGTGGCATCTGTCCCTGGCTTGGGGTGATGAGCGTTCGGTGCACTGCAAAGCTGCTCCCACCCCTGAAATGCATATTCGCCATAGCGACAACAGTCACTGTCACTCACATCATGCTGTCACCTCCGCGTGCCAGTACTGTTTCACAGGCTTTACACTTGCTGTTGTTCAGTTGCTAAGCTCTGTCTGACTCTTTTGCGACCCCATAGACCGTAGCCTGCTAGGCTCCTCTGTCCATGGGATTCTCCAGGCAAGAATACTGGAGTGGGTTGCCATTTCCTTCTCCAGGGGATCTTCCTGGATCGGGGACTGAACACTGAACCCCACGTTTCCTGCATCGGGAGGCAGATTCTTTACCACCAGGGAAGCCCATATTTCACACTTACTACTCATTCAGTCTTTACAACAACCCCACATGGCAGACGCCGCTATTATGTTCATTTTAGAGATGAGGAAACTGAGACATAAGCCGTACATAAGTTGCACAAGGTCATAGCTAGTAAGAGCCAGCTTTGAAACCCAAGAGGTCTGAGGCTCTGAACCTCTGTGCTGTCCGGCACCCATACCCTACACCCCAGCTCTAAAAACAGCCCTGGGAGCCCCACCTTTAAAGAGATAAAGACAGTGAAGATTTAGCAGGAAACACTCCTGGTGCGGTGTGTTGGTTGGTAATGACTGGAAAGGCAGGAAAAACCAACTCTTCCTTATAAAAAGGTGACATGTTATCCTTAGTGAAAATGACATGTTTATACTCTGATCGACCACCTTCCTAAAGGGTGATTTTCTAGATAATGATAATTATTGATTAGCTGCTTCTCTTCCCATGGAGACACCAAATCTGGCTTGAAGTACTGTGGATTTTGGTAGCTTTGATATGCACATGCGTCATTGTTTGAGGCTCAAACTCCAAGCAAGACTGCCACCTGCTGTAGAGATGGGCTGATACTTTTTTCTCTTTCCTAAAACAACATTCGGAGAAGGCAATGGCACCCCACTCCAGTACTCTTGCCTGGAAAATCCCGTGGATGGAGGAGCCTGGTGGGCTGTAGTCCATGGGGTCGCAAAGAGTCGGACACAACTGAGCGACTTCCCTTTCACTTTTCACCGTCATGCATTGGAGAAGGAAATGGCAACCCACTGCAGTACTCTTGCCTGGAGACTCCCAGGGACAGGGGAGCCTGGTGGGCTGCCGTCTATGGGGTCGCACAGAGTCGGACACTACTGAAGTGACTCAGCAGCAGCAGCAGCAGAGCAATGCTAACAGTCATAAATGCAAAGAAGGGAGAGAGGAGATGATCAATTTAGATCACTCTCCTGAAGTGTTGAGTCGATGCCTAGCTGTGGTCTCGGCCAAAGACACAACTGTTACTGCATTTCTCCTCACAATTGAGCACAGGTATACTCTGAAGTCTTAATCACAACAGTGATGTCTGGACAACAGACCATCAGCTTCTTTCAACCCCACTGCTACCACTGCAGGTGTAGCCCTTCCCTGAATCTGGATGGTCTCCAACTGATCACCCAGCCACTGTGTCTTCCCCTAAGCACACCCTTCTCCAAAGTGATCACTTTTAAATGTAAACCAGAGCATGCTGAAGCTGAAGTGCCAATACTCTGGCCACCTGATATGAAGAGTTGACTCACTGGAAAAGATCCTGATACTGGGGAAAGACTGAAGGCAGGAAGAGAAGGGGACAACAGAGGATGAGATGGTTGGAGGGCATCACCGACTCAATGGGTATGAACTTGGGCAAACTCTGGGAGATGGTGAGGGACAGGGAGGCCGGGTGTGCTGTAGTCCATGGGATCGCAAAAAGTCACACATGATTTAGCAACTGAACAACAAAGAGCATGCTACTCCTTCATATATCCTCCAATGGGCTCCAGGTTCATACAGATCTAAATCTGGGCTCATTCCCATGGCCTCTGCAGCCTTAGGAGATCTAGCTCCTGACTGCTCTCGAACCACTGCCTAGGCTGCTCCAGTCATCTGGTTTGGGGACAGAGCAGGCATATTTGGACCTTGGCATTGGCCATTCTTCCTGGCAAGGAAAGCTCAGGCCACAGACATCTGCACGCCTGTCTACTTTTTGTTATTTATGGCACAGAATCAAAGTCATTTCGCCAGAGAGAATTTCTGGCCATTCATTTTAAAACAGAAAATCTCAGTCTCTACTACAAAGTGTGCTCAGTTGCTCAGCATGTCTGACTCTTTGCAGCCCCATGGACTGTAGCTCACCAGGCTCCTTTGTCCATGGGATCCTCCAGGCATGAATACTGGAGTGGGTGGCCATTTCCTACTCTGGGATCTTCCAAACCAGGAATTGAACCCATGTCTCCTGTGTCTCCTGCATTGGCAGGTGGATTCTTTACCACTGAGCCACCTGGGAAGCCCCTACTTCTACTACATAACAGAGGCGCAGTAAGTATTCCTTTTCTTCCTTTCTCCAGACATCCAGGGCTTTAGTGCTGTTAACACAGACAAAGCCGTGGGTAGAAAGAATTATCATTTGAAGTCCTCACCTGCCCCCAGTTCTGAAGTTGGTACAGAACTGGGAGAGCACACTGACTTGTTAGCATAATTTAGTAAAGTTGGGAAGACTAAGGGGATAGTCATAAGTAGGTGAGTTCAGCTTGTATCCACGTGAGGCTGAGATCCTTGGGACAGGGGGCATCTAGTTGGAACACCAGAGAACCTTGTTAAAGGAACTGGGCTAAACTCAGGGAAGGCTGGGGGCCACAGCCACCCTTCCCCCACAGTCCCACCTGTTCCTCTTACATCCTGTCACCAATCCACATGTATAAAAACAAACACTCCAGATCCAGGTTAGCTCTCTCCTCTGAGGCTAAACGTCAGAGCGGGGTCTCAGGGCACAGAGGAGTGGGAGGAAAGGCAGGATGTTTCAAGGCCGGACCGGTAGTAGTGGCATCACCTCCACTTGAATTTCACTGGCCCCTTTGGCTGCATTGGCTCAAGCAGATGCACGAGGCTAGGACGGTGTATCTAGGAGAGGAGCAGATCTTGGTGGACATTGCTGCAAGCTGTGAACTCATCTTTCCTTTTGTTTTATAGGCCCATGGTTAATGGGAGCCATTGTCCATTCCCTTGATATAATGAAGATTGTCCACCAGCTACTAATAAGCCATCTTCTATTGACTTTTGATTGAGAAGCTATCCCCAGGGTATCCCCCTCTTAGTGGGAAGACAAGGTACTCTTGTTTGATCCTCGTGGGGCCCATAATGAACCAAGTTCAGGGGAAGGAGTTCAGATCCGGGTAACTGGAGTCTGGAGTCCAGCCCTTTCCCAAAGTCACCTTTATCTGCCTGGCAACAGTACCCACTCAACAAGTGGCCAATGGAATGGCTTCTTTTTTTTAAAATTGGGGTATAGTTACTTTACAATGTGGTGTTAGTTTCTGTTGCACAATGAAGTGAAATCAGCTAGATGTATACATATATCCCCTCCCTCTGAGAACCGCCTCCCTCCCACATGGCCCCACTCCTCTAGGTCACCACAGAGCGCGGAAGTGAGCTCCCGGTGCTATGCAGCAGTTCCCTTTAATGTTGAAACTTGTTTAAAGTGAGTGGGACTGCAGGTGAGAACAAGAGTGGGGGAAGGGAGGTGGCTCAGCTGGTAAAGAATTCTCCTGCAATGCAGGAGACCCCAGTCCAATTCCTGGGTCCGGAAGATCCCCTGGAGAAGGGCACCCATTCCAGTACTCTTGGGCTTCTCTGGTGGCTCAGCTGGTAAAGAATCCACCTGCAATGTGGGAGACCTGGGTTCGATCCCTGGGTTGGGAAGATCCGCTGAAGGAGGGAATGGTTACCCACTCCAGTATTCTTGCTGGAGAATCCCAAGGACAGAGGAGCCTGGCGGGCTACAGTCCATAGGGTCACAAAGAGTTGGACCTTTCACTTCACTTCAGGCAGGTGAGAAGGGGACGCTTCCCAGTGAGCAGTTAGAAGCTTTTCTGTCCCTGCCTGGGTGTGGCAGGAAGGCTTTACAGGCCCAGGGCTCCGGACTGCAGGGCTAGTGAGTTCACACGTCCCACAGGCTCCTTGCAACCGGCTTCCTCTTCTCACCACGAGGGATGTTGTGAGCGTGTCAGGGGAGAGCTGGGAACTTCAGTCCCAGTCACCATGGCGCAGTGGGCTTCAGGGCAGCCCGATGCCACATACAGGAAGCCTCCATCACGAGACTTCTCAAGGTCTTCTCCAAAGGGGAATGTGGGGGAGCATTGCAACGCCTCATTGTCAACACCCTTGTGAGCTGTTTCCTCAAAACAAACATTTAAGGACCTCTCTCTTGAAATAATTCCCCAACTGGTTTGGGGAGGAGAAGCAGAGTTCTCTTTTTCACTTCACCAGAAACTCAAACAGTGTGTTCATGAGTTGTGCCATGGGAGGCAGAGTGCAAACACAGCTGGAAAACCTCAGCCTAAAACTGAAAAACACACTTCCCCGCTTCCTCACACATGAAGGGGCAGCTCTCCGGTCCAGAGGGAGCCCAGAGATTAGCCACAGAGCTGAAGCCAGTCCTGAGCTCTTCTCTGCGTCGTGTCAGGCCTCTGCCGGGCCCTCCAGGGGCCCCGCACCCCAGGCCCACCGCGACCCTCATCCAGCTGGGTTCCTGCCTGCGTGCTCCCGCCTGGGGTCAGTCAGCCCTCTGCTGGTGATTTGTTTTCATGCCAGATCCTCATATCAACTACACACTGTTATCATCCCCTTATTTCCAAACAGCTCAGGTCATGGATGTAGTGTGGTCAGAGTCACTTGGGTAGGAAGCGCAGATGTGGGATTTGGTCCATAGTTTCAACCAAAGATTCTCACCCAACTCAAAACACCAGAACATCTTTGGGATGGCTTGCCCTCCTCACCCCATGTGCCTTGAAGGTATAACTCCCTATCTGCAGAGCATCGGACTGTAAAGCATATGTTACTGGGATTTTCCAAGTGAAGAAAGGCAGAAAGTTAATCACTGGGATCCGGGTTCTGCATCTGGGTGCCCCACAGTGGGCCATGGTCTGATGAGAAACGCCAGGTCTTCATCTTCCTTCCGGCAATCGAGGAAGAATCACATGGGAAAACCAGGCAAGGAGTATATCCTATTAAAGAGCAATCTATGTCACAACAAGGGCCCCTCAGGTAGCTCAGTGGTAAAGAATCTGCCTGCCAATGCATGAGACCCAAGAAACTCAGGTTCAATCCCTGGGTTGGAAAGATCCCCTGGAGGAGGAAATGGCAACCGGCTCCAGTTTTCTTCCTGGAAAACCCCAGGGACAGAGGAGCCTGGTGGGCTACAGTCCATGGGGTTGCAAAAGACAGACACGACTTAGAAACCAAACAACAACCAGAAAAGTCACAACAAATTACTTCCTCCAAGATGCTGCACGTGAGCTCAGCCCACTTTTCTGTTCAGCAGGTGCCTTAGTGAGACGGAGCCTCTATTACCATGGCTGGGAGGAACCACAGTGCAGTCAGATCTGTAGACTGGCTATTCCAATGGCTACACTCTTCCTCAAAACAACAATTCACAAGTATCACTTCCTGGGTAGCGCCTGTGCACTCTTCCTCAACAAAAGTTGTGTCACACACCTGTGCGCAAGCACGAATACACACACAGACCCACACACTCACCAGTGCCTTACAGACATGGCAACCTGAACGCAGAGCCCTTCAAGCAATGCGTGAGCCGCAGCAACTCCCGCAAATAAATAAACACAAGCGAAGGATGTGAGAATGCTCTCGGCACGATGCCGCCAACTTGGGGGTGACCAGCTCTCACAAGTTATCTTTGTTGTTATCATCTCCAAAAGAGACCACGGAAGAAGTGGAGGCTGTGCCACAGTCTTTGGAGGCAGGCAGAATACACTACCTGTGGGAACCTAGGGAAGTTATTTCTCTTCTCTAAGTCCCAGTGTGCTCACCTGCAAAGAGGAGATAACGACATGAACCTCGTGGAGCTGTTCTCAGGAATATCAACATGTCCCTCGGACTCTGAGTTCCTAAGAGGGAATGTAAGCTATGGGTAAGACTAAAACATTATCAGAACTTCCCTGGTGGTCCAGTGGCTAAGACGCCTTGCTCCCAACGCAGGGCGCCTGGGTTCCATCCCTGGTCAGGGAACTAGATCCCACATGCCGCAGTTAAGACCCAGCGCAACCAAATAAATAAATAAATAAAATATTTTAAAGGAATAAAACGTCTTAAATTTCATCTCTCTTATCCTCAGTTCAGTCGCTCAGTCCTGTCTGACTCTGCAACCCCATGGACTGCAGCACGTCAGGTTTCCCTGTCCATCTGTGCCTAAATTTCTATTTAAAAGAGACCCAGCTTAAATAATGAAAAGGGACCCTGCTTTGGCAGAGGTACGTGGGACAAGAAAACATGGATAGAATGAGAGAATACCAGGTTCACAGGAGACACTCATTTCTTCCATGGACTCAATTTCACCCCAGGACTACCCTGGTGGCACAGCAGTAAGGAATCGACCCACCAGTGCAGGGGACGTGGGTTCCATCCCTGGGTCAAGAAGACCCGCTAGAGGAGGGAATGGCAACCCACTCCAGTATTCTTGCCTGGAGAATCCCACGGACAGCGGAGCCTGGCGGGCTACAGACATGACTTAGTGACTAAACAACAATATTAACCCACTGAATGAAACACACACACATACACAGGACTGGGTGGGGTGAGGGAAACACCTGTCCCACTTTACTGCCGGCCAGTGATGTTTGAAAATCCCATGGACAGAGGAGCCCGGTAGGCTGCAGTCCACGGGGTCGCTAGAGTCGGACACGACTGAGCGACTTCACTTTCACTTTTCACTTTCATGCGTTGGAGAAGGAAATGGCAACCCACTCCAGTGTTCTCGCCTGGAGAATCCCAGGGAAGGGGAAGCCTAGTGGGCTGCCGTCTCTGGGGTTGCACAGAGTTGGACATGACTGAGGCGACTTAGCAGCAGCAGCAGCAGTGATGTTTGACAAGTTCATTCTGAGCAGATTTTCTTAGGGCATGGGAATCCCAGGGATATGACACCACATTCCAGACTAAAGATGTGCTGAGAAGGGATCCAGCCCCAGGGCTCTTTCTCAAGCAGGATAAAGTATATAGGAGGTGGAAGAAAAAATAAGCTCACAAGTTTCAAGAAAGCATGCAAATATAAGAAATAATAAGAAAAAGGGATTCATAAAGGTTCAGTGATTCACCTAACCTTGTTAATGGAATGTCTGTGATTGTGGTTATTACTAGCATCACATTGTTCATTAACAGCATTTCCCCTGTATTTGAAGAAGCAAATAGCTTATTTATGTTTTCAACTACTTTATGTTCAATTTTATAATCTACAAGACAAAGTTCTGAAAGGCAGGGATAAAGTTCTAGGCACCCACACATGCCCTGACTTGGTGGAATAGAGTTGACAAGAGGTTTGATTTGTGCCCTTTGAAGGGCGCCATCTAGAGGCAAACACTTCAAATAGCACCTCCATGCGCTGTTAAGCAACTCAAAACTCATCCATACATACATGTAACTGCAAAAGTAAAGCATGCCCCGGACACAAACCCTGGAAGAAGTAAAGTCTCTATAATACAGTTACAAAATGGAATTTAGGTCAGAAACAAAGCCTGAGAATACAGATTTTTGCTTGCAGTTTTTTTTTCATTGAAAGTACCAATTCCTTTCACAAAACAAGCATTATAGGAATAGGAACTGAGTAATTCATCTTGTCAGTTACAATTCATAAAAAACAGGATCCATCATTAGCTAAATACAACCATTCAAATACAAGTTAAGAAGTATAAAAAAAAACCCTTAAAAAAACACCAGTAGCAGCAAAAACATTGAACATTTGTAAACAAAATCACCAGTAACAGTTCAGGTCAGTTCAGTCACTCAGTTGTGTCCGACTCTTTGCGACTCCATGAACCCCAGCACACTAGGCCTCCCTGTCCACCACCAACTCCTAGAGTCCACCCAAACCCATGTCCATTGAGTCAGTGATGCCATCCAACCATCTCATCCTCTGTCGTCCCCTTCTCCTCCTGCCCTCAATCTTTCCTAGCATCAGGGTCTTTTCAAATGAGTCAGCTCTTTGCATCAGGTAGCCAAAATATTGGAGTTTCAGCTTCAACATCAGTCCTTCCAATGAATATTCAGGACTGATTTCCTTTAGGATGGACTGGTTGGATCTCCTTGCAGTCCAAGGGACTCTCAAGAGTCTTCTCCAACACCACACTTCAAAAGCATTAATTCTTCGGCGCTCAGCTTTCTTTATAGTCCAACTCTCACATCCATATATGACCACTGGAAAAACCATAGCCTTGACTAGACAGACCTTTGTTGACAAAGTAATGTCTCTGCTTTTCAATATGCTGTCCAGGTTGGTCATAACTTTCCTTTCAAGGAGTAAGCGTCTTTTAATTTTATGGCTGTAATCACCATCTACAGTGATTGTGGACCTCAGAAAAATAAAGTCAGCCACTGTTTCCACTGTTTCCCCATCTATTTGCCATGAAGCGATAGGACCAGATGCCATGATCTCAGTTTTCTGAATGTTAAGCTTTAAGCCAACTTTTTCACTCTCCTCTTTCACTTTCATCAAGAGGGTCTTTAGTTGTTCACTTTCTGCCATAAGGGTGGTATCATCTGCATATCTGAGGTGATTGATATTTCTCCTGGCAATCTTGATTTCAGCTTGCGCTTCATCCATCTCAGTGTTTCTCATAATGTACTCTGCATATAAGTTAAATAAGCAGGGTGATAATATACAGCCTTGACATACTCCTCTTCCTATTTGGAACCAGTCTGTTGTTCCATGTCCAGTTCTAACTATTGCTTCCTAACCTGCATACAGATTTATCAGGAGGCAGGGCAGGTGGTCTGGGATTCCCATCTCTTTCAGAATTTTCCACAGTTTATTGTGATCCACACAGTCCAAGGCTTTGGCATAGTCAGTAAAGCAGAAATAGATGTTTTTATGGAACTCTCTTGTTTTTTCAACAGTCCAACAGATGCTGGCAATTTGATCTCTGGTTCCTCTGCCTTTTCTAAAATCAGCTTGAACATCTGGAAGTTCATGGTTCATGTATTGCTGAAGCCTGGCTTGGAGAATTTTGAGCATCACTTTACTAGCGTGTGAGATGAGTGCAACTGTGCGGTTGTTTGAGCATTCTTTGGCACCAGTAATAACTCTACTTTTAATAACAAAGAATCCGCAGTCTCCAAAAATATTAAATATATATAATAAAGAGAATATTGGTCATCTTTTTTCTTAATAGACAATAGTCAAAACAATGTTATCAACAGGAGACATGAGCAATGTGATCGTAAGGCATGTTTCAAGGTCTTTCTCGCTATAGTCAAGCACATCATGTCGCTGCAGAGGGTAGACCTTCCAGAAGTCTTCTCCTCGCTGTGATCCTCGCACACCGGGGGCACTTGGAGGACTGGAAGCACTGCTTGTGAAAGCAAGCTCTGCACGCTGCAAGCAAGGAGGAGAGCCGTCAGCAAATGGGTAGCTGGTTTCTCAAATATGTAACAGACACTCATCCCCAGCCTGGGGAGAGAGGACCTAAAGCCAAGAGGTCCCTTGAAGACAAGAGGATTTGTCCCCAGAAGATCATGAGGATGTGCCTCCCTGGTGGGTCAGTGGTAAAGAATCCACGGGTTCTATCCCTGGATCGGGAAGATACCCTGGAGAAGGATATGGCAACCTGCTCCATATTCTTGCCTGGGGAATCCCATAGAGAGAGGAGCCTGGCAGGCTACAGTCCATGACAGGCTGAGTCCAAGACTCAGACATGACTCAGCAACTAAACAAAAACAACAACAAGGCCATAAGGACCAGTGAAACAGGCTGAGAGAGCCTGGGTAGTGGACTGCAGTGCCTCCCAGATCCGCTCAAAGACTATCCACCATGGGTGCCAGGAGGGCTGGTGGCTGATGGCTCAGGAGGTGACATCCCTTCTCTGGAAATGGCCCTAACTAGACAGAGCTGCCTCGATCAAGGTTATGTCCCCTTGGTAGTCGCAGGCCACATCCAGTGACTGGTCAATATGAGGTTTAAAGGCCTGGCTGGCTCTCTGTCCCTAATTTGGGAAAATGCTGAAAATCCACCTCAGCTCTATAGTTCTCTGAGAGATGCCCCGAGCCTTCATGGCAACGAGCCTTCTTCCTTGGCCCAGTCCTGCGGCCTTCATACCCTCGTGAGTGTGGAGCCTGAGAACTAACCCTAGGGCAGCGGTTCACAAACTTTTGGCACCAGGGACCAGTTCTGTGGAAGATAATTTTTCCATGGGTCAGGGTGGGGGATGGTTTGGGGATGATTCAAGTGCATTACATTTTTTGTGCATTTAATTTCTATTATTATTACATCAGCTCCACCTCAGATCATCAGGCATTAGATCCCAGAGGTTGGGGACCCCTGGAATGAACTTGGGGTTGACTGTGATTCAATTACAAAACAGGTGCAGCTGTAAATTGCCCTGATGTAGAAGAACTGGGGGACAGGTCAAACAGGGCCACCTCCTATCTCTGAACTCTGTTCCCTGAGACATCATCCTTTATCCCTGCCCCATCACACCTCCTCCCTGTGCATCCAAAACTTTATCAGCTCCAATTCAACAGAGAAGCACACACTAGCATCATTATACCTTAAGGAAATAACACTATGCTTTAGTTATTAAGCTGTTATTAAGCTTGATAGCTCAGCTGGTAAATACTCCACCTGCAATGCAGGAGACCTGAGTTCGATCCCTGGGTTGGGAAGATCCCATGGAGAAGGGAAAGGCTACCCACTCCAGTATTCTGGCCTGGAGAATTCCACGGGTCCATGGGGTCCCAAAGATTTGGACACGACTGAGCGACTTTCAGTTTCAAGCTTAAGTTAATTTTCTGCTTAAGTTAAGAAACTTTGCGCTTATGTTATAATATTGCTATTAAGCTTACGGTATTATGGTATTAAGATACCTGAACATCTTCTACAAGTTGCAGTCTGAAATGGGAAAATGACAGCTGTACTCCGGCAAAATTCACAAATGAAGCCCTTTCCTTGACACAGCTGTAAGAACAGAAGTCAAAAATGAGAATCTTCATGAGTAACATTTCTCCTAATGGAGAAACTGAGTTCCACTTTCATAGAACTCTATAAACACCAGATTTCCACACTCCCCCGCCCCAGGTACTGAAATTTGTTATTCTAAAATCCCCTAAATTGGCTGTGGAAGTAACAAGTTTCTGCATTTAAAAGGTTTATATAAATCTGTGAATTGCAATTTTCATACAAGTCAAAATGAAACACTCTGCACAGGACAAAAGATAGGCCTAAGCCACATATCATATTTGCAGAAGGCCACTGAATGTCATGGATACAAGTAACAATTAAAAAGCCTGTCTATGTCAGATGAAAGAAAATTTTCAGTTTGGTGTTCTGTAAGCTAAGACGGTAATCTCCTTTCACTATACAAGCGTTCTAATGATATACAGTTTCAAAAACATCATTTTTTAAGTGTCTGTGATTCCAGCCTCTAGAAGGAACAGAATACTATCTCCTGCCACAGTGGATGGGTCAGAGCAACAAATGAGTGTCCGTTCTGTCTGGACAACTGCATCAGGGTAGTTTGAGGCACCAGAGAAAGATCATGATTTTAAACACGTGTTCTTAAATGATCTCATTTTATTTCTGGGAGCGCCTCTGCAATTCATCAGTCCGTGAAGACACAGAGCTCCTGTTTCCACTGGATCCTGAGTCTATGCGGCTGCACTTGGCACATCAGAGCAGACGAGAATGGAGGGAGGCCGCACGCCGGGCTGGGCGCTCAGACGACCAGTCGCTTGGCCCAGGCTTACATACCAGCGGGACACTCTTGGTCTGGTACTGAACAGCTCTGAACCTCATTTCACTCATCTGTAAATAGTGCGGGGGCTTCCCTGGGGGCTCAGTGGTAAAGAACCCGCCTGCTAATGCAGGAGACGTGGGTTCAGTCCATGGACTGGGAAGATCCCCTGGAGGAGGAAATGGCAACCCATTCTTGCCTGGAAAATCACATGGCCAGAGGAGCCTGGTGGGCTACAGTCCGTGAGGTCGCAAAGAGTCGGACACGACTGAGGACTAAACTACGGCAATGACACGTGCTGCTGGCACTTTCCTCAGCTTGTGAGGGTAAAGGAGCTAAGTGCAAATCAGCCCCCCCAGGATCAGCCGAAGAAAGGACAGCTCAGGGCACGCCCGCTGGGGAAGCAGATCTCACCTCACAGCTGGCCACGTGCTCAAGGGAAGCTTTCAGAATCTCCTTGAGCGAGGGCGCCAGCAGCCCTTTCTTGACCTTGACCATGTCCTCCAGGGAGAACAAGTGGAGCGCCTCCGTCAAGTGTCCCGGCAGCTGCTCAAACTCCTTTAATGTGCTTCAGGAGAGAAAACCAGAGGAAATCAGAAACCCACCCACACAGGTCGGGGCGGGAACTAGGGATTGGGAGCGGGTTTGTTTTTTCCTGGCTCTCAAAACTGAAGTTTTTCAACTTAAAAAAAAAAATAGCCCCAGGAACAAGTTAACTCCCTACTTTACGTTTTGCAAGTTTTGCTTGGAAGCCAGGAAGGTAAAGTTCCGTAAATAATGATTTCAAAAAGCTGAATAAGAAAAGTGTCTCTGACAGCTGCCCATGTACACTTTGAGTGAAAGAAAACTTAGAATTTGGTTTTTGAGTCCTGACAACATGAGATAATAATGACCACTTTATTCAACTCCAGCTCAATTTTAAGTCCATCAGTCTGACTGATGGATATCCCAGGAAGAGTTATTGATGCTATGACTCCCAAACCTCAGGTCCAGCAATGATATTAAGACACAAGCATCCAAGTGAGTCGGGAAGATCCCCTGGAGAAGGAAATGGCAACCCACTCGAGTATTCCTGCCTGGGAAATCTCATGGATAGAGGAGCCTGGTGGGCTGCAGTCCCACAAGGAATTGGACACAACTAAGCAACAACCACAATCCAAGTGCGGGCTGCTTAAAGGCACTTGGATGTCCCAAGGGCATTCAGAACTGTAATCTTCTCCAAGCCCCCTGATCTCTTTCTGAACCCCCATGTCAGTTAGCAGCATCACCATGCACTGCATTCCCAAGCCTACACTGAATCTGATGCTCTAGGGATGCTGTGAGTGAAGGTACTTAGTTGTGTCCAACTCTTAGCAATCCCATGGACTGTAGCCTACCGGGCTCCTCCATCCATGGGATTTTCCAGGCAAGAATACTGGAGTGGGTTGCCATTTCCTCCTCCAGGGGATCTTTCCGACCCAGGGATCGAACCTGGGTATCCCGCATTGTAGGCAGACACTTTACCGTCTGAGCTACCAGGAAAGCCCAATACTGATAATACTAGGGATGCTAAACCCGGTTTAATTCTCTGCCCAGCAACGGGTGGTCCTGGCTCACACTATTTTCTCAGCCAGAGGGTCCCTGAACCCTTGTTTTTGCTCTGACTTGCTCTTCAAGCTCTGGCTTTGTCCCTAGGAAGTCTTGTCTGCCCGCCTCCCCACCTTGTCCCTTAAAAACTACATGCTGCCCCTCCCCCATGCCCTCAGAAGCACATGCACCAGTGACAGGCACGCACTTTGGCAAAGATCTCTCCATGCTGACTTCCTCCCCAGACTCTCTCTGAACACATGTCCTGTGGCTTTTTCATCTGAAGCACAGAGTGGATATTCAAGACATTTTTGCAGATGGTAAGAACTGTGGATGTTGTTACATGTTACAGAGAAAACTGAGGCTCTGAGAAGAAACTAATTTTTCACCCCAAAGCCAGGAGGTAGAGTTCAAGGCCAAAATGATTATAAAGGACAAGCACCTCCCCAAGAAATGTAATTCAGAAGTAGTGCATCATTAAATAAGGATCAGAAACAGAAAGCAGCTTTAAAAGAGAACAAAAGTTTTTAAAAACCTATAATCCCAACTGGTAGCTCAGGTGCTAAAGAATCTACCTGCAATGCAGGAGACCGTGATTCAATCCCAGAGTCAGCAAGATCCCCTGGAGAAGGGAATGGCAACCATTCCAGTATTCTTGCCTGGAGACTGCCATGGACACACCATGGGGACACAAAGAGCTGGACACAACTGAGAGACTAACACTATGACCTCACCTATTATAACAAATAATCCTAACTCCTTGAGTAAGCTGTTTTTCCTCCTCTTAAAAACATCTCTGGTAAATGAATTCATGCCTGTGCCTTTATGGCCACGGCCTCCAAAAGCTCATCCTCAGGACATACCTATGGATGTGGTCAGAGATTCAGCTGAAGCTTAGTATTTGGGTGTGATTTTTTTTTTTTTGAATAACAAAAGATACTTTACATGTATTAGGTGTTCAGTAACAGGAAAATACTTAAATGAATACTACATCATAGTACAGAATATTATACAGCCAATAAAAGTTGACATGCCTCTTTATCATAGTGTTTTAAAAGGCGCTGGTACACCCATGAACACAGCAGCAATAACCAAAAGAAAGCAACCCAAGATGGGTGGATCAATCAACAAAAGATGGAATATACAGACAATGTATGAATATTCAACATCACTCCGCCTTTCAAAGGAAATCCTGACACAGTATGATTTCACTCATATGAGGTGCTTAGAATAGTCAAAATCATAGAGACAGAACAGAGAATGGCGGTTCCCAAAGGCTGGAACAGAGGATGGAGAACTACTGTGGGTAAAGAGTTTCAGTTTTACAAAATGAAAAGAGCTCTGTGGGTGGATGGTGATGATGGTTGCCTACCAACGTGAATGTACCTAACCGCTTAACTGTACACTTAAAAAGGGTCAGGATGGTAAATTTATGTGTATTTTATCACAACTTAAATCCCCTAGAGAAGGGAAAGGCTACCCACTCCAGTATGCTGGCCTGGAGAATTCCATGGACAAAGGAGCCTAGTAGGCTACAGTCCATGGGGTTGCAAAAGTTGGACACAACTGAACGACTTTCACTTTCTTTTCTTTTTTTTTTTTTTTCATAATAATAAAAGTCCACTGGCTATGGTTGTTTGATACTTATACTGGTCCATTCTTCTTAACATGTTAAATTCCCTGGTGGTGAGTAAGAACGTTTAGCAACATTCAAGAGAGTATCTACATCCCCAAGGAGAGGCATGAGACAATCACTCTGCACTGGTGGAGATGGACCACAAAGAGTGTGGAGGTTATCAGACCTCCCATTCATAGCCCAGCCCAGCCCAGCCTGCAGCAGTACCTTTCAGCAAACCTGCAGGTCTTCAACAGCTTCTTGATATGAAATAGCTGCTCCTGGATTTCCTAATGTGAGAAACCAAACAGGGGGCGGGGGAAAGTGTAATGTGATAAGTAACACTGGAAATGTATAAGTCAAAATTAAATGTTAGTTCTAACCTTGAAATGCTGTAACTCTAGAAAATAAGCCTTTGAAATGCACAGTCAATAAAGCGTATCAACTGTGCATATATATAAAGCATATAATGCACAGTCTATAGAGTCTATAAAGGGGCCCATGACTGAGTCCAGAGATCTACAGAGGGCCCAGGAAGGACCCAGGAAGGACCCAGGTCTTGGGGAGTCTAAAGCTTACACAATGTCGGGGGCCTTCTTTTTTAAAACCACCAAACTATGTACAAAAGAAGGAGATTCTGTGATTGCAGACACCATGGATGTACCTGGGGGACATTATGCCAAGTGAGTGAAGTCAGACACAGAAAGACAAAAACTGCCTGATCTCATTTATACAGGGGATCTAAAAAAGTCAAATACATAAAAGCACAGACTATAAGGGTGGATCCTGGCCTGAGGAGCTGGGGAAATGGGGAGATAATTGGTCCAGGACACAGAGTTACAGTTACCTAGGATAAGACCATGGGGTCACGAAGGAGTTGGACGCGACTTAGCGACTAAACAACAATTAAACAATAAGGATAAGTCTAGAGATCTCATGCACAGCATGATGACTATAATTCACGAGACTGTATTAAAAACTGGAAATTTGCTAGGAGAGTAAGTTTCAGATGTTCTCATCACATACACAGACAGGTAACCCTGTGAGGGGATGCATATGTTAATTGGCTTGACTATCAATCATTTCACTGTGTGTATATATATACATCCAGTCATCAGGTAGTACCCTTAAACACATACAATTTTTCTTTAAAAGATGGCGGTGGTTGAGTCACTAAGTTGTGTCCGATCCTTGCATCCCCATGGACAGTAGCCCACTAGGCTCCTCTATCCCTGGGATTTTCCAAGCAAGAATACTGGGGCGGGGTTGACATTTCCTTCTCCAAGGGATCTTCTCAACCCAGGGATCTAACCTGGTCTCCAAGAATGCAGGCAGATTCATTACTGACTGAGCTAGCAGGGAAGCCCCATTTAAAAGACAATAAAATTCAAAAGCTAGGTACAAACAAAACTAGGCATAAAGGTAAGACTTGGGTACGGGGCTTTGAAAAGAGCCAAAGCAGGAGAAGGTCTCTGAAGCATAAGCTCCAGCTGCTGGATGGCAAGTCTGCCCCTTAAAGGGTCTGTCTGGATCCCTGGAGCCAGGGGAGACGTCCACTTACTGCCGCAGGGCCCTTTTGGCCGCTGGACTCCCTCCCCCAAGAAAGGTGGCTGCTCACCCTCACTCTGTCCAGTTCCTTGGCCTTGGTGTACAGGCCGTGGCTGACGTGCACCAGGTTGAAGATCGGCTCATGCCATATGTGGTCCAGCAGGCGTTTGGAGAAGTTGCTGACGTAGTACTTCCGGAAGTCCCACATCCTGAGGATCCGGGCGGGAATGCAGGACTCCGAGTATGAGTGGCAGCAGTCGCAGAAGTACTTCCCCAGGTATTCGCAATACCGGAGCCGCTTCACGAACTCTGCCGGGGTGCACATGACGATGAGCACCGGGTCACCTGAGGCCAGAAACCCACCCGCGCCCCACCCTTGCCTCCAACGCCGGCCCAAGACTCAAGATGGCTGTCCTCATGCTGCTGGAGCCATGCTGGGGAGAACAGCAGACACTGGAGGCCCTGAGTCATGAGCTTCACTTTTGTGGAACGGATGTTGGAAAAGAGAACCCTCCCTCCAGCACTCCTGGATTTGGAAGATGGGCCTTTAAAATGACACGTGGCCAACAGAACATGAGATTCAAGGTCTGAGCATTTGGTGGGAGTTCAGACCCAACCTCCTACTTGGCAGGAAGGCTCTGACAAGCCCGAATCTCTTCAGGCTAATTGTCCTGAAGCCACCAAAACAGCCCTTTCACTCCCAAGCCAATAAACCTGGATTAAGTTCCCTAGCTATAAAAACCATAGCATTCTTGACTTTCTCTTTCATTGAAAGTATCACCCAGTTATTTACTTGGCTGATGACATCCTGTCAGCAAGCTCCATGAGGGAAGGACCACATTCCAATCAACATTGCACACCTATGTCTTCACATCTGAACAAACTCTGGGAGGTACTTTAAAAGTTGGTGGAATCATGGTCACACATCTTCACAGTTTCAGACTCATGCATTCAATATTTACTGAGGCACCAGGATACAGTGGTTAACCAGAGAGATATGGTCCCCACTAGACTTTAGCTGGGAAGATGAGTCATTGAAAAAAAACCACTTCCAACTGTGACGCATGGCAGGCATGGCAGAAGGAAGTTCAGATGGATTTATGCTTTTTGCTTTTATTTCTTGAGGTGGAGATGCTCAAAGTCTTACTCCATCCCAGAACACCTATCAAAGGCCGAGGGAACCCTTTCCAGCAAATCTTCTCTTCCTAGGCTTCCACACGGAGAAGGCAATGGCAGCCCACTCCAGTACTCTTGCCTGGAAAATCCCATGGACGGTGGAGCCTGGTGCGCTGCAGTCCATGGGCTTGCTGAGGGTCGGACACAACTGAGCGACTTCACTTTCACTTTTCACTTTCATGCACTGGAGAAGGAAATGGCAACCCACTCCAGTGTTCTCGCCTGGAGAATCCCAGGGACGGGGGAGCCTGGTGGGCTGCCGTCTCTGGGGTCGCACAGAGTCGGACACAACTGAAGTGACTTAGCAGCAGGCTTCCACAGGTCAGACCTATGGATGCTCTCACAGCAAAATAAGTGATTCCCACTCTCAACTAGGCAACTCGCCTTTCTGATCGGATGAAACCTGATTTTCTAGGCCCTTAGGCCACTCCCTCAAACTTTCTCAGAGGAGTCTGGTTAGGTCCTAGGTAAGCCATCCAATCATTTAACAAATATCTTTCAAGATCCAACTGTGTGCCAGGCATACTTGTAGGAGCAGGAGATAAAGCAATGGTAACACAGACCAAATATTGATAATATGTATATAAGAGGTAACTAATGAGAACCTATTGTATAGCCCAGAGAACTCTATTCAGTGCTCTGTGGTGACCTAAATGGGAAGGAAATTCCAAAAAGAGGGGATATATGTAAACATATAACAGATTCACTGTGCTGTACAGCAGAAAGTAACATAAGACTGTAAAGCAAGTATACTTTAATAAGTCAATTAAAAAGAAACCATGTATCTGTCCTCATGGAACTTAGAATCTAGTGAGAGACAGATAATAGTAAGAAAAATCAATAAGACAGAGTATTTTAGGGAGATAAGGACTTGAATAAAAACAAAAAGGAAGGGGAATATCAAGTGTATGTATGTGTTTGTGGCCAAGAGGGTGATGAGGTGGAGTTTCAATAGGGCAGCTAAGGAAGACCTGAGAGTGCAGATGGGAAGGAAGGAAGGGAACTGGCCCTGGTGGGGTGGGGCGTGTCCGGGGAGGACATTCCAGGGAGAGAGAAGCACAGATCCTGACAAATTGCTGAGTCAGGAGTGATCCTGACAAAGCACTCCTGACAAATCGCTGAGTCAGGAGTGAGCCTGTCACCTTCAAGGACCAGCAGGGAGGCCATGTGGCTTGAGCTCAATGCCCAATGGGGCAAGAGCTGGGAGATGAGAGTCGGAAAGTAATGGGCAGTCACAGTGGCCTCTTCACCAAAGAGAAGGCAGTGTTACGAAATGACTATAACAACTTCTCATTGTGGGCATCTCTCATAAAAACAATACACGTCCCCCTTTCTGTGCTACACACTAGGTTCTCACTAGCCATGTACTTCATTCATAGTTGTATACGTACGTCAATCCCAATCTCCAACCCCTCAAAAAGAAGGTATAGTCTATTTGTAGGACATACATTAAGTTAACCTTAAATATGTATTCCCATATACATTCAGTTCAGTCGCTCAGTCATGGCCAGCTCTTTGTGACCCCATGGACTGCAGCATGCCAGGTTTCCCTGTGCTTCACCAACTCCCAGCTCCCGGAGCTTGTTCAAACTCATGTCCATTGAGTTGGTGATGCCTTCCAACCATCTCATCCTCTATCGTCCCCTTCTCCTCCTGCCTTCAATCTTTCCCAGCATCGGGGTCTTTTCCAATGAGTCAGTTCTTTGCATCAGATGGCCAAAGTATTGGAGTTTCAGCAGACAAATACTATTTGATTGTACTTATGTGAGGTACCAAGAAAAGTCAAATTCATAGAGTCAGAAAGTACATTGGTAGATGCCAGGGGCCGGGGGGTAGGAGGTGGGAAGGGGGAATGGGGACAGTGTAATGGGGACAGAGTTTCAGTTTAGGAAGGTAAACAGCTGGGGAGATGAATGACGGTGAGAGTTGTGCAACAGTGTGAATATACTTAGTGCCACTGAACTATACCGTTAAAAATGGTTAAAATAGTATGTTTTATCCATACATGACTAATGTGGATGGACTAGTGATGCATGGATGTGAGAGTTAGACCATAAAGAAGGCTGAGAGCTGAAGAATAGATGCCTTCGAATTGTGGTGTTGGAGAAGACTCTTGAGAGTCCCTTGGACAGCAAGGAGATCCAAACAGTCCATCCTAAAGGAAATCAACCCTGAATATTCATTGGAAGGACTGATGCTGAAGCTCCAATATTTGGCTACCTGATGTGAAGAGCTGACTCCTTGGAAAAGACCCTGATGCTGGGAAAGTTTGAAGGTTAAAGGAGAAGAGGGTGGCAGAGGATGAGATGGTTAGAAAGCATCACTGACTCAATGGACATGAATCTGAGCAAACTCAGGGAGATAGTGAAGGACAGGGAAGATTGGCATAATTCAGTCCATGGAGTTGCTAAGAGCTGGACAGGATTTAGCAACTGAACAACAACAAGAGTATGTTTTATATTATGTGACTTTCATGACAATTAAAAAACATTAAAAAATAATGATGCACACTGCTCAACTTTCTTTGGATGTATAGAGAGATAAGTAGGAAATCTGAAATTGGTTATTTGAGGGGCTCTTTTACTTATGATATTTAAAAATGTAAGAGTATGAATATAAAATTATGTAAATTTCATTCATATGCTTATTAATCAAATCACTGTTGAACAAAAGATTTGTTGCTGTGTATATTGTCTTGCATGTACTTGAGAGAAATGAATATACCAATATTTATGCTTTAAGGTAAAAATGTCATTGCCTAATAAGTAAGCAACCCAATATGCATACTTACTAGGTTCTATTGGAGTTCCACAGCCAGCACAGAAAAAATTTTGGGCTATTACTACGAGATCCCTCCTGAGGACAGAAAATGATAAGAGTTATATTTCAGAAAAGGCCAACAGAGCGTTTTTCACTGATTGGAAGAGAAATTAACATCGGGATGTTCTTCTTAGCTTGAGGGCTTCATTTTATCATTTTTTCATTTGGGAAAGAAACAGAATTTTTCTTTCCCAAGAACAGAGCTTTCCAGCTTTCCACCAAAGCAGAAGTCAGTATCACAAGTAACCATTCCACCAAAGAGTCTTTAGAGACTTCTTATGGGGCATCACAGAGTTCTCTCTCCTGAGAGAACTAGAAGCATATAATACATGGGAGGAGGTTCAGGGGGACAAGACACCATCCCCAAACTTGCTTGGGGAGTTTACAAATGGATCCAGGGACATTTAGATGAATATGAGGTATTGTAAGACAATGCTGTCAAAGATTTCTGGTGAAAGATAGAATATTGAAGTGTTTGCTATTTAACTGTTCGTGTTGCAATTCCAAATGGGATTTGGCAATACGGAGAAAGCTGTAACACTTTAATACAGTTTAAGGTCAGCAAAAATGGCCAAAGTAAAAATGCATGGTAAAAATATGTGTGCGTGGTAAAAAAAAAAAGAAAAAAATGTGTGCTTTAGAGAGAACCCAGAAAAATCCCAGAGGAAAGACAATCCACGTCAAGGGAAGTGACCCCACCTAAGGCTTGGAGAGGGAACTCTTCTCCCTAAGCAGCCCCAGAGAACTTCCTCATACTCTCCCAAGAGGAAAAAAGAATATAAGGCACCTCTGTGGGGCACTGCAATGACAATTGCCAGCCCCTTCTGCACTTTGCACACTGTATTAAATACCAACCAAGAGGAATGAAAAAAAACGCATTTGGTTAATATATCCTTTTGTCTACAATGTCATATACTCTCAGAATAAATAAATTACTACTTTAAATTATGGGATTCCCAGGTGACTCAGTGGTAAAGAACCCACCTGCCAATGCAGGAGATGCAGGTTCCATCCCTGGGTCAGGAAGATCCCCTGGAGGAGGAAATGGCAACCCACTCCAGTGTTCTTGCCTGGAAAATTCCATGGACAGAGGAGCCTGGCAGGCTACAGTCCATGGGGTCACAAAGAGTCAGACATGACTGAGCAACTCAGCACAGCACTACTTTAAATTATTGTATATATTTATATATATCTGTATCCTTTTTGCACCATCTTATTTCTTTGTCTTTTAGGATTGTATTACTTTTTAGAGAACAGAGATGATTTCATTTGCATTCTGTCATGTTTTTTAACTACAAGAGCTCTCCTCAAGATGAAATTTTCCTTTAAAAAAATGAATTCACTGACTTTTTATTTCACATTGCCCTGGAAAATAGAGTGGTCTAGTCTTAAAATTACTGTATGATATTTTTAAGGTTCACCATTAGCCACTTAATATCAGCCTGTTTACTTTTCAATTGTTATGTAATGTTCAAAGTTAAGGAAACACAGTTAAGTTCTCAACGTGTCAAAACTTAGAGACCAAAAGCCCACTATAAATGGGGTGCCAAGAAAGCTAAGTCAGAAAAATGTGCCCAAATTTCTTTTTCCTAAAACAGATTTTCCTTTGTCCCTTGGTGTTTTATTTTTTGCCTTCACACATCTCCATGAAGAGACAGGAGGAACCCACCACAACTTTTGTTTTAACTGGACTGGTGGTCCAAGCAGCAACCTAGACTTACTTGAGTGGTGGATGAACATTAAATATGATTTGAAACCTAGGGGGCGCCCAGTCTCCAATCCCTCTGATCCTCGACTTCAGTTTAATTTCCTGGACGACATCTGTGCTGGATTCAAAGTCTTTCTGGACCTGCTCTTCATTTACGACCTGCATAAATAACCCAGAAGAGGATTCAGGAGCAACTTAAACAAGCACATGTCAGGAACTGAAACAAAAGAAACGTTCAGATGTATTCCCAACATTAACCTTTACCTTGAAAAATAAAAACTGCTTTTAAGTGAATAACAGAACCTGGCCAGAGCCGTCTCTGTGTCTAAAACCCTCTGCAGGAGAACTGCTTCAGACGCCACCCAGCTGAGATCACTCTGCTCGGTATTTTTAGTTAGTTCTTTTGTTTCCAGACTGCGAATTACTGTAAGTAGGTCAGTGTGAACTGGAATGCCTTCCTGCCTAGCAGAAGCCGAAGCCTCACCCTGCCTAGTCAATAGCTGACAGACGCTGTCGATCTGAATCCCCTTCTCCAGGAATTGTTCTCTGCAGACACTGCCCAGCCTGTAGAGGTGCAGACACCACCCAACCTGTACAGGTGCAGACACCACCCCCACCTCTGACCATGAAACTTTCCTCTTAGCATCTAAAATCAAGACTTCTCTGATTACCGTCTGCATCTCCACAGTTTGGCCACTTTTGAGCCTTATTTCCCAGGAAGATTAAGAAGAACCCTCCCCCAAACATACCCCACTACCCACAAACATGTTCTCCAACTACATCAAATGACTCTGCTCAACACACCATGAGGACTTCCCCAGTGGTCCAGTGGTGAAGACTCTGTGCTTCTACTGCAGGGGGCAAGGGTTCGATCCCTGGTCAGGGAACTAAGATGACGCAGCCAAAAGAACCAAAACCCAGAAGCACCAGGCACCTCCCAGTCATTTTTACTCCAGCTGCTCCTTTGCCAAGAGTGCCCTTCATGCACTCCTACCTGACCTCTACAGTTCTGCCTGGCCTGATACTTGGCTCAAGTCCTGAGATCTCCATTCAGCCTTTCCAGGTTCCCCTGATGATGTGGAACACCGCCTCCCCTGCACTTCTGGTGTGCTTTCTCTCCTACCCGATTACAGCCTCTGCCACCCCATCCTCTGCCCGCAGTGAGCTGCCTGTTTGGAAGGCAGAGCGCTCCACAAGGGGACCAGCCTGGACTTTCAAATGAGGCAGCCTGGGGGCTCGACTCCCGCTGTACCACTGAGCAGCCCCGCTGAGGGTCTGCAACTAACACCTTAAACTTAAAATAACAGGCTTCCATGTGGTCTAGTGGTTAAGAATCCACCTGCCAACGCATGGCACATGGGTTTGATCCCTGGTCCGGGAAGATTCCACATGCCGCAGGGCAACTAAGCCTGTGAGCTGCAACTGCTGAGCCCATGCGCTGCCACGAGAGAAGCCACTGCAATGAGAGGCCCTTGCATTAGCCCTGGCTTACCACAACTAGAGAAGAACCTGTGCCTAGCAATGAAGACCCAGCACAGCCATAAATAAATGAGTAAATCAATTAAATTAAATTAACAATAGCATCTATCTCACAGGAGATATGTGAGGATTAGGACATGAATTGCTGAGCACAGGCGCTGGTGCATTACAAATGCCCAATAAACATCAGATTCGTCCTTCCTTTCGAGTCTCCCCTAACGCCCAGCAGCCATACAAGGAAACACATAGACCTCTGATGTGGAAGGCAGGCAAAATGAGAATTTAAGAACTGAAGATCAAATTCTGTTGAGACTTACTATGGAGCCAGCTGCATCGAGAGAGCCTGCCAGCTGATAATGAACTTCTGCCAGCATCCAGCATTTCTTGAATACGCGGTATAACTCTTTGGCTGTTAGCTCAGCAGAATTGAAGTTTGGCTCATGAATGACACTGCAATGTAAGAGATGCAAACATGGAAAATTATTTTCATAAAAAGTGTGTTAAGGGTCTTTTGCTGCGGGTTTTTAACTATTTCCCCTCCCCCCTCAAAAAAAGCAGAGGAGGTGACACACAGCAGACCATGTGTGCGTCAACCACGCCCCAGTGGTCATCTTACTTAACTCAATCCCTCCACGTCCCACAGAGCAGCTTGTGTTTATTGAGGGTACCAAGGTGGGGAGGGGTGGTGAGAAGAGGACCAGGTTTAAAGTCAGAAGACCTGGGTTCAAGCCCTGTCTTTTGTGCCCCCATGGACTGCAGCCCAGCAGGCTCCTCCGTCCATGAGATTTCCTAGGCAAGAATACTGGAGTGGGTTGCCATTTCTTTCTCCAGGGGATCTTCCCCACCCAGGGACTGAACCCACGTCTCCTGCATTGGCAGGCAGATTCTTCTCTACTGAGAAAACTGGGAAGCGAGTTGGAGTTCCCCCGCTGCTATTTAACAGCATGGTGTCCAGAAGCCACTTCTCATCTGAATCTCAGTTTCTACACCCATCAAATTGGGTTTAAAACCCCTGCCCATCCCACCCAGGAGGATTAAATGAGAATGTGTACAGAAGTCTTTCAAACACTCTAGAAACACTGTAGGAACTTCCGTGGTGATTGTTTCACTTCTAAACAGTGATCCCTGTTATTGGAACTGGCTGAATTTGAGGCCTGGTGTGATGGCCCAGGGGTCTGTGTGCTGATGAAAGTGGGAGGTAGATACCTCTTAGAGGTGTCGGAGGAACATCCACAGGGCACTGTGGTATTGCTGAAATCTCCAAGTTCTGTGGGAAAATTGAAGAAAAGGTAATGGAGGGCTTTTAGTCTGTTTCTCTTAACCATAGTCAATTTGATACGAACACAAAACTAGCTGCCTACATCTCAGGACCAATCATTTCAGATCGCCATCCTTCAGGTTCTTTTGCATTTCTGTTATAAAACAACAGCTATTATGAGGCTACAGACGGGATTTTAAAATACGCTTATCTGAAATTTCACCAAAATATAATGGAGGGGGCCAAACAGATATCAGACCCTAATGGTATCTGCTTTTGCATTCAAACCTACACGAGATGAGAGATTAATATCAAGACATCACATTTTTTTTAATATCAGGGACACAATCTGATTTGGGGAGGGGTTTCCCTGAATGACACTGTTACGTATTATGTGTGATGCGTGTCATCAGGTGTGTGGGGGAGGGTGCCTCCATCACGGCCCATGAGTTTCCAAATCTCACCTACGATAACAAAGTCATCGAAGTCACATTTGCAGTCTTCTTCCGTCACCTCAGAGAAAGCAGGTGTTTCAACCACTGGGCTGACCTGTAACACAGCGCAACCTAGAGGAAGAAAGGAAGAAGAAAAAAAGACTGTCCAACCTGCAACACCCGGCTAAACTGAAAAGGAGGAATGAAACGGCTGAGTTGACCTGAAAAGAATCTTAAAATTCAGCTGCAACAATTAGAAAGGTCAGGGGGTGAGGAGGGAGGTGGGAGGGGAGTTCAGGATGGCGGGGACACATGTATACCTAGGACCGATTCATGTTGATGCATGGCAAAAAGCATCACAACATTGTACAGTACTTATCCTCCAATTAAAATAAAAAGGGCAGGGAGCTATTTTTGTGTTGTTCTTATGTTCACAAGATTAAGTGAAACAGACTGATGAGTCTATTGGGGTCCATAGGAGTATTCTACCTACTTCCATGGAAGTTTGGAAATTTCCACAATACAAAGTTTAACAAACGGAAGAGACAGGAGAAACAACGTTTTGTTGTTGTTGTTCACAGTAAGGAAAAGAGTACAGGTGACATGAACACTGTCCTAGGTTGAGTGTGTGTGCTCACTCACTCAGACGTGTCCAGCTCTTCGTGACCCCATGGACTGCAGCCCACCATGGCATTTCCCAGGCAAGAATAACTGGAGTAGGTATCAAACCCATGTCTCCTGTGTCTCCTGCATTGGCAGGCAGATGCTTTACCATTGAGCCACCTGGGGAGCCCACTAGGTTGAATCTGTTCCCCTAAATGCCCCCTACCCAGCGCCTGTGAACAGGACTTCATATGGAAATAGGGTCATTGTAATCAAGTTAAGCTGCGGTCACGCTGGATCAGGGTGAGTCCTAGAGGCAATGTGAGTGATGTTGTAAAAAGAGGGAAGTTTGTACACAGACGCGGATACTCAGAGACCAAACATCCTGTGAACACGGAGGACTGGAGGGACGCTCTACAAGCCAGGAGCAGCAGCGACTGCCCAGAGTCTGGAGACAGGCAGGGATAAAAATTCTCCCTCAAAGCCTCTAGAAGGAACCAAGCGTCCAGACAATTCCAAGCCGACCTGTGACCTCCGTGACTGTGAAAGGACCCATTTCTGCCGTCTGACGCCACCTAACTTGTAGTATTTTGCTACAGGACCTCCAAGACACGAATACAAATATGTTCATGCTTTTCTATCCCTAATACCAGTTTGGAGAATTAGCCTAAGAATGTCTTCACACAGAGAGAAAAAAAAGTGAAAAAGGAAGGTTGTGATCACAAAGGAGTTTTAAAATCCATTTAAAGTGTTAAAATATTGAAAGCCACCTAAATGCCAAATAACTGGGAAAAGACTTTGCAAATCATGCTGTTACTTCAAGAAACACCCTCACTGAAAAAATGTGATCACTGATAAACCATTCTAGCTGGGGGATATCAATTTCTGAGCTTCGGTTTCCTCCTGGGTTAAATGGGGGCAGTTTCACCCACTTCTGTGTTTCTTACACTCTTTTGATCATGATCAGCAGTAACATACAATTTACTTTACAACCTGGTACAGGCACAAAAGTATATATAACTGGTAAAGTTCCAGGAAGCATCGCTCACCCCATGTGAGGTGCGTGCTGATACTGCGCAGTTATTTGCTTGCCTTTTTAACACTGTCTGGATCAAGCTGCAATTTGCTGAACTCTGCTCTACCTCATGAAGTAACCTCTATGACCATAAATGTCACAAGGGTGATACTTGAGAAAAGATCAAATTTTTATCTGGGTGGTAGAAATATTTTAAGTTTTTATTTAATATATTAACATTTTTTTTAATTCAGCTAAACATGATTCAACACATAAAATATTTCAGGCAAAGCCCTACCTGTGGATCCCCAACATCTGCGGATACCCAGTGCATCACGGACTCCTTGTTACCAGGATGAATGAAAGAGGACAGCGTGGGGAAGGAAGCCAGTATAAAGAAGAGGAATGCTGGGTGACAAGACAGAGGAAGGGGAAAGCAGGATGGAGCCTAAGAAAAAGCAGGTGGATTGCACAGCTGAGTGGTACATGATGACCAATTCCAAGCCAAGTGGCAGAAATGGCGGGGATCATCGAGTTACTCCAGAAGGACAGGGTTTGGCAGGTGTGTGGGGAGAATACAGCAGAAAGCTTCCTCATATTTGCACCCCCCAACCACTCACCTTCATAGCCACTGTCAGACGAAGCGGAAGACCCAGATTCCTGCTTTACGTGGGTATAAAAGGTCCCTTCCAAGTCCGCCTGATCATTGCCGAGTGACCTGCCGGCCTCCTCGGTACTCCAGGTCTCTGTGTGCTGCTGACTTAGAATATTATACTTCACTTTCTCCATGACTGATATAATCATATCTGCAACATAAAAGTGGGCATTTTCCTGCAGAGGCAAAGACGATCAGTTAAAATTCTCACAAGCATAATCAACTTGGTTTCCCCCCGCCGCCACCCCCTCCCCCGCCACTGAGGGTGTATTAGATTGAAAAATCAAGAAGTTATATTTAAGTGAAGTTAATGCATAGACATATATTTATTTCACTGTGTTATCATAGGTCATTACATCAAGAATAGCCCATATCTTCCAGAGGTGGAAGATTTAGCCCACTGCAACCAAAAGATGACGCAAGTTGAATTTCCTGTGATATTAAACCCTAGATTGGTGGTGCTGCAATGGGAGACGTTACTCATCAATCATGGAAAATTTCCCAGCTGAGGGCAGACCCTACCAGTCAAATGTTGAAATGAAACTTATTTGCCATGCCTCCTCCAGTGAAGTTTACAGACCGAAATCAGAACAGGCATACTCTGAAGTGTTAACCCTCTTGGTGGTTTTAAAAAGAAGAAGGAAGCCATGTTCACCTTTTCTACATCGACAGGGAGAATGAAAGCCTCTGGTGAGAAGGAATTTGAGGAAACAGTTCTTCCGCCAACCTGAACAGCATCTGCCAATACAGCAAGTTATTAAAAATGGAGAAAAAGAAAGTCAAAGTTTATCTACGAAAACAATTTTAGGGAGTGACTTTCAAATGTTTAAAATATTAGCACAATTCTAGAGTAAAATAGGATGACACAAGAAGAAAGACTCCTCTGATGGAAGGCCTTGTAGGTGGCAGAGGGTCATCATTTCTGCAAGAAGCTACTGGAATAACTTGAGAGGAATCCTTAGAGAAGCCACGGGAGAACCACGGGAATGGAGGAGAGCAACGAGGAAAGAGGGGAAAGAGAAGAGAAACACGGAAACTACCTACAGGAGATGGAAGGTGAGAAGGAATAGTCTGGAAGCAGGACCGTTAAGGATTACGGGATCATTCCTCCAACTCACTGCAAATGACGTAAAACTTCCTGTTTACAGTGACAAAATCTATCTGAAAAAGGTCAGCACCGCTTCTCTAAAATGATCTTCCCATAGTCAGAAACAAGAAGAAACTGCAGAGATTATATTCGGCTGACTCATCCATTCTGCATCCTTATTAAGCCACTCTGTTACTGGCAATGAACGCCACCAAGACAAAAATGAGGCCTGTCATGTGATATCTGATTGCAGCACGTAAGGCAACACATTTCTGTGGCATCCATAAGCACTGCTGTGCCAACCTGATGAATCAGAACCGAGTGCTACAGATGCCTTGACGGCTTCAAAGCTCTTGGGGTGGCAAACACACAGGCAAGCAGGAGTCCTCCAACTGTTGCAGGAAAAACTGACTCCATGATGGGTCCGTTTCTTTTACTTTAACCTGTGCTGCCCTATTGCTTTGGTTCACTAAAAGGATACTGTCCATACATAATGAATGGCCTGCCTCAGGGAACCCTGCCCCTCTGCCTGAATGTTAAACCAAAATGCCTTTTGTTCAGGACCCTGTCCACCAGTGGATGGCTATAGGAAGGAAAAAATTAACACATTCCTTCCTGGAAGCTGGCCATTCCCGGAGATATTTATAAGATTAATGGTCTTTTGTATTTTACATCCTCCCTTCCCCCATCTCTGTTCTATAAAAGAACCTGGCTTCCAGACCCTGATCAGATGGTTATTTTGAGACATTAGTCTACCATCTTCTGGGTCAGCCGGCTTTCTGAATAAAGCCATAGTCCTTGCCTCAACACCTCATCTCTCAGTTAATCGACCTGTTGTGTGATGGGCAGAGTGGGTTTGGACTCAGTAACATAACCCCTTCCTTGCCTCGTGTTCAAGAACTCCACTGTTCCATTGAAAACTTTGGACCTCTTAGCTTCAGAAGCCATCTGGGGTAGGCAAACTTTTTCTAGAAAGGATTATGGAGTAAATGTAGGACCTGAGGGCCACACAGCACCTGCTGCAATTATCACTCGGTTCTGCCATTGCCCTGAGAAAGCAGCTATAAACAAAACAAAAAAAAAAACACAGCTTTATCTGTAAAATCAGAAGTCTGGCGGCATTTGGTTACAGGTCCTGGTTTGGGGACTCTGAGGATAGAAGGGAAAATGCAGAGAAAAATCAGGCTGTGGCTTCCAGTCCCAGCTCTCCACACACCAGCTGTGTCTCTACAGCAAAATTTCCTCATCCTAGGAATTAGGATAATCATTTTATTAGGAAACTGAAGGAGCTGAGGAATGTAGAAGCACTGTAAATGTGTAGATCCTCTGCCAACAAAAGGAATTGTTTCTTACAGCCTCAGGAAATGCAGACAGGCCCAGCTGTGCTTCCCTCCCGTCTAATCTAAGAAAGGAAATCCCCCGCTACTGCCATTTGAGATGCAGCCGCTCCAGGAAAATGCCTCATAATGGCAAACGCCTGTTCTGCCCATTGCCGCCCCTACACCAAAGAAAGAACCAGATCACTCGGGACTTCTTTTCCTTAAGCCCGTGTAATGAATCCCCTCGCCAGGTTTAAGACAGATGGCCAAAAAAACGGAGTGGTTTTTTAAAGGTACTTAGATGGCTAGGGTCACTGGTTTTGGACAAAAGGGGCTGGTGTGTTTGTTTTCTTTCTGGGGCAAAGGATAATTTTATTTACTTTTCTTTACAGATGTCCTTTGATGTGGACCATGTTTTAAAAGTCTGTATTGAATTTGTTACAATACTGCTTCTGTTTTATGTTTTTTTTTTGGTTGTTGTTGTTTGTTTGTTTTTTTTAAGATGAGGGGCATGTGGGATCTTAGCTTCCTGAGCATAGATTTAACCTGCTCCCTCTGTACTGGAAAGTTGTAACCACTGAACCACCAGAGAAGTCCCAGGAAGGATAATTTTAAATTGCAGAACAACTTCTTGCACAGGAACACAAAAAGTTATTTGGGGCAGGCAATGGCACCCCACTCCAGTACTCTTGCCTGGAAAATCCCATGGACAGAGGAGCCTGGTGGGCTGCAGTCCATGGGGTCGCTAGGAGTCGGACACGACTGAGCGACTTCACTTTCACTTTTCACTTTCATGCACTGGAGAAGGCAATGGAAACCCACTCCAGTGATCTTGCCTGGAACATCCCAGGGACGGGGAGCCTGGTGGGCTGCTGTCTATGGGGTCGCACAGAGTCGGACACAACTGAAGAGACTTAGCAGCAGCAGCAGCAGCTCACTAGGCCCTAAAGATCATCTTCTCTTTATAACTTGTCGTGGTGGTAGTCTGTGGGAAAGAAGACTTTCAATTTTCTCTCTTTTCTTCTCACCCTCCCATGAGACAATCAAGTAGGAGACTAACTTCTCAGTTTTCAACCACTAAATTTGTAAGTCACTTTTTCCCTGAGAACTGCCCAGGCAGGTGAGCGAAAAAGAAAAAAAAAGGCCTGCAATCAGACGGAGCTACTGAGCACGCATGCCATCAGACTGTGCTATATTGCTCAAACTTTGGTTCTTATCTCCAAGTTAGCTCATTGAAAAGATTGTCCAGAATCTGCTTATTCTTAAATTGTATGTTAAAGATTGTCACCATCTTTGAGTTTTCAAAAGTTTCGTAGAACAAATAAACCTCATATCTTAGGAAAGGAAGAGGGACTGGTTTCTGCTAATGAGAAATAAATATACTTGAGTGTACACACACACAGAGGCAGCTTTTAAATTGCTTTGAAATAAAAAACTTCCTTGACTATTTGAACTAGGATTCCAACAAAAATACAATTTAATGCCAAGTGTGAATATAAAATAATAAATATTTAAAATTAACTAAGCATGCCACAAATCATAATAACAAGAATAGCTTAATTTACTGACTCGAGTGGCAACTGGCATGGATTACTTGGGTTTCAGAATTTTGGCATTTTAGAAATATGTGCCTGACCTTAGAGCAATAAGTTTTGGCCTGTTTGGAGGAATTGTGGTTCCTGTTTTTAAACCTTACTATTTTTCTAGTCACACCCTGTCCAGGTAAATCTAACAGGTGAGGTGTGTTCCTCTCCCACAGGAGCACTGGTGTGAAGCGGGGCTCACTCTCTAGAGACCACCTTCCACCATCAGGCTAAATGCTGAGCACCTCTGGTGCTCTAAGATGACAGCTGACACTGATTATTGACTGAGTTCTCCTGCAGACTCAGGAGAAAGGAAATTCTTGACTCCATCAGTTGTGACCCTCCCAGTGGCTGGGCTAAAGACGTTAGGAACTGAGCTGGTGCCCGGGCTGGTGAGCATCCTGGAAAACCGGTAGCCTTTTCCTCATGAGGAACACTCAGCCTCAGCCCCAAGCAAGAGCAGGTGTGAGATCAGACAGGAAGGGTGGAAGTCCAAACTAGAGTTACCTGCATCAGCAGAAGCTGTCAGCTGGGAAGGCTTGAAAAAAGCCCTGCCATCCTCAGGACATGGGGGACCGGATACAGACTTGGAGCTGGTGATGAGAGACGTGTGAGGACAGCGTCTTGGGAGCACTGCCCGCTCTTCCTTCGAGGTAACAGCGGAGTCACTGCCATTGCCAGCTGCGCCCCGGGCAGAGGAGCTGCCCACGGAGTCCACGGTGCCCTTCGACAGTGATGTCTCCACCACGGAGTCCCCAAGAGACAAGGGTGAAGCTCCCAAGGGAGATTTGGACGCAGTGTGGCTCTCTCTGTTCACCACTGGGAGCACCTGGGGCGACGCATCCTGCAGCTGTTGCTGCGCACATGGGGGGTTAATCCAGGCAGCTCTGTGCCTTGTGAACCTGATGTCTGATGGGCAGGAGGGGTGCTCAGTGTCCAGGAGGCTGGGCAAGCTGTCAGTGTCGCCTGGGTCATCGCTGACCCCTTCCCAGGGGTCCACAGGTGAGTCCTGCCGGCCCGAAGACTGTGACACCATCTTCAGGGCTCAGGGCTAGTGTGAATTCCCTTGTGCTGTTGGACTGGACCTTGAACTCACCACATGGCCCGCTGGAGGGCTGGAGAGCTTATCTGCAATGAGTGAGAATCATTTACCATAAACAAGGGCTCAATCATATTTTTTAACTCCACATTCTTATGAGGAAGCAAAGAAACTTCATGTTTCAACAGAGTCTGGACTTTTCCCTATACAACACAGTAAACTCCACTTAGATTTAAAAGTAAAATATTAATAAATAAGTTGGCCATAAAACTAGCAGCAAATGTAAGGGATATGACACTGAGATAGGAAAGGGGTTTCAAAGCAAAAAATAATTCTTTTTATGAAGAAGCACAAGCTGGAATCAAGATTGCCGGGAGAAATATCAATAACCTCAGATATGCAGATGACACCACCCTTATGGCAGAAAGTGAAGAGGAACTAAAAAGCCTCTGGATGAAAGTGAAAGAGGAGAGTGAAAAAGTTGGCTTAAAGCTCAACATTCAGAAAACAAAGATCATGGCATCTGGTCCCATCACTTCATGGGAAATAGATGGGGAAACAGTGGAAACAGTGTCAGACTTTATTTGTTTGGGCTCCAAAATCACTGCAGATGGTGACTGCAGCCATGAAATTAAAAGACGCTCACTCCTTGGAAGGAAAGTTATGACCAACCTAGATAGCATAGTGAAAAGCAGAGACATTACTTTGCCAACAAAGGTCCATCTAGTCAAAGCTATGGTTTTTCCAGTGGTCATGTATGGATATGAGAGTTGGACTGTGAAGAAAGCTGAGCGCTGAAAAATTGATGCTTTTGAACTGTGGTGTTGGAGAAGACTCTTGAGAGTCCCCTTGGACTGCAAGGAGATCCAACCAGTCCATTCTAAAGGAGATCAGGCCTGGGTGTTCATTGGAAGGGCTGATACTAAAGCTGAAACTCCAGTACTTTGGCCACCTCATGTGAAGAGTTGACTCATTGGAAAAGACTCCGATGCTGGGAGGAATTGGGGGCCGGAGGAGAAGGGGATGACAGAGGATGAGATGGCTGGATGGCATCACTGACTTGATGGACATGAGTCTGAGTGAACTCCGGGAGTTGGTGATGGACAGGGAGGCCTGGCGTGCTGCGATTCATGGGTTGCAAAGAGTCAGACACGACTGAGCAACTGAACTGAAAGTCGTATAAGGATACTGCTGATAAAAAACTAAAACAGCAAGATGTAAAACATCCCATGCATTATTTCAAAATTAAATGTCAAACCCAAAATGGGAATGCTGCCTAGGAGTAAAGACATGTTTTTATAGTTTTTTAAATTATTATTATTGGGGTATAATTGCTTTACAATGTTGTATCTGCTGTACAAAAGAAGTCAATCAGGTATAAGTATACATATATCCCCTCCCTCTTGGCTATTCCAACCCCCACCCCACCCTTCTAGGTCATTACAGAGCACTGAGCTGAGCCGCCTGCACTTTAGTAGGTTCCCACTAGCTATCTATTTTACATATGGTAGTATATGTATGTTTCTGCTTTTTCTTTAGTTTGTGGTCGTATTTCAACAAAGTGGACCCATGGCATGTGAAGCTGAGGGCAACCAACAGCAGTAAAAACTTGGTTTTGTATAACTTTACATGAGCTTACGAAACTTACTTAGATTATAAAAGCAATAAAAATTCATGATTTGCTTACAATATCTAAAGAACACACTGTGATCTAGATGCTGTCTTTAAAACGGTCCACTCGCTTTTAGCTCCATTGTTAGCATTAGTAAATTAGGCAATGATTACAATGTTGAGAGCAAGCGACATAGACGAGGAGCACTCTCGTCACTAATTACAGCCCAGCATGTGTGTCTTCCTAACACTCTGCCGCTGTCCCTCACATTGTAAAGCTCAGCCTTCAACAGTCACTGCGAGATTGGCAAAGGGAAGGTTTAGCAGTGAAGGTGTCTGCTTGGACACTGAGCCTAAAGGAAGGGTGAAGTCCATGGGTACACTTCAACGAGCGAGGCTCTGGTCCTCATAAAGTTCCAGGGCTTTAAACATCATCTTTATGTATACAGGTGACTCCCACATAGACCTGTATTCCTGACCTCCCCTGAACTCCAGGAGAGTGTATCCTCCTGCTTATTCGACATTTGTCTAGGGGCATCACACCTGATATATCCAAAGAAACACTGATTTCTGCACCCCCCACAACCCGCCCCAATCTGCTTCTTCCTGGTTTTCCCCATCTCAGGAAACATACCCGCCCCCAGTTGCTGAAGTCTCAGATCTAGGAGTCATCATGACCCTATCTTCCAGAGCTCTTCATCTTTAACCCACCAGCAAGCTTATTCCTGAACTTCCCCAGTAGCTCAGAGGTGAAGAATCTGCCTGCTGACGCAGGAGACTTAGGTTCGATCTCTGGGTGGGGAAGATCCCTGGAGGAGGAAATGGCAACCCACTCCAGTATTCTTGCCTAGGAAATCCCATGGACAGAGGAGCCTGGCGGGTTACAGTCCATGGGGTCACAAAGAGTCAGACATGACTGAGCACAACAACGGGCTTACATCTATAGCTACCACCTGGTCTAAGTCACCATTTTCCCAATGGTCTCCCTGATTCTTCTCTCACCTGCTTATAATCAAGTTATTCAGAGATATCTTTTATAAATCCAAGTCAATCCCCTACCTGACCCTGTCAACTACAAATTGGCACTTGCTGTCTACAAGGATTCGACATGTGCCGCTGAAGCTACTGATGTTCAACACCTCCTGAAGGGGTTCAGGGTGGAGAGCAGAAATGAGGCACCCTATGCTCCGGGGATGAGCAGGACTGGCAGGATAGGTCTTCAGATAGTTAGATATTTTCAGAAGCTGATTTTACGAGCCAACTAGAATATCTCCTCATATCTAGAAATGCCCTAAAATCCTTCACGGTGATGACTACTCCTCATGACTAGCAGAAAGTGTCACGAGACTAGCAGAAAACTTTTGGGAAAATATGTGCTTGATTGCATATACTCTCCCATCACTAAAATCACATATATACTGAACTTCCCCCTGCCTCTTTGGAGCAGCTTCTCAGAGCTATCTGAGGTGCTGTCTCCCAGGCGAGACCCCTCATTTCACCTCAAATAAAACTTAACTGACAGGCTTCCCTGGTGGCTCAGTAGTAAAGAATCCGCCTGCCAATGCAGGAGATACAAGTTCGATCCCTAGTCTGGGAAGATGCCACCTGCTGAGGAGCAACTAAGCCTGTGCGCCACAACCACTGAGCTGGTGCTCCACAGTGCAGGAACTCAACTACTGAGCCCATGGGCCGCAACTAGAGAAAAGCCTGTGCGGCAACCAAGACCCAGCACAGCCAAATATATATATAAAAATAAAATTATATAAATACAAATTATATCAATAGTTGTATTAATAATTATATAATTATAAATTATATAAATATAAATAAAATTATATAAAATAAAACGTAACTTGTAACTCTCACATTGTGCATTTTTTAAAAGTTGACAACTCCTACCCCATCATAGCTTCCCATTAAATCCTGAATAAAATCCAAAATCTTTACCTTGTTCCCCACGCACGACAGCAGACTTCTCTGGCCTGTCCACCCTCTGTCAGTCCCAGCTACGAAGCAAGCTCTTGACTCCCACAAGCTCTTGTTCACCTTCTCTGTTCTCGTCCCTCTGTTTGGGCCGCTCTCCCCTCAAATGACCACACGTCTGACACCTTCCTGTTTTATACACTCCTGGGTTTATGAATGACTTCCTCAAAGAAGTCTTTCCTAACCACCTCTCTTCACACAGCGCCCTGGTTACACCTTATCACACCACTTTGCTTAATCTTCAGCACAGCAGCTCTCACTTCCGGCTGCTTCCTGTCACCCTTGGCCACCGCTCCACCCCCGACTAGAAGCTCCAGGAAAGCAGGGGCCTTGTCTCAGAGCGGCCGATAGGGGCTCAATAAGAGCTACAGACTGAATGAACAAATCCAACAAAGTGATCGTAGAGTTACAGGCTAGAGAAAAGACTCCTGTGACTGATACACCTGCTCGACTGTCATGCAGACCTTCTCATCAGAGATGAAAGTGAGCCCCTGTTTCCTAAAGATACGAAGTTTTTCTCACCCAATGCTTGCAAATAGACCCAAAAAGGCAATGTGAAAATCGTTCTAAAAAATCTGTGGGTTTTCTTGATTTGGGGGTCTCCCATTCTAGGCCACAGCGCTGGGAGTGATGCAGGAGACACGTTCAGTCTCTAAGTCGTGTCCGACTCTTTGTGACCGCGTGGACCGTAGCCCGCCAGGCTCCTCTGTCCATAGCATTTCCCAGGCAAGGATACAGGAGTGGCTCGCCATTTCCTTCTCCAGGAGATCTTTCCAGACCAGGAATCAAACCCACGTCTCCTGCATCAGCAGACAGATTCTTTACCACTGAGCTACCAAGGAAGACTGATGCCGGAGACAGGCAGACAGACATATATATATGTGTGTGTGTGTGTGTGTACACCGACTCAACGGACACGAGTTTCTGTAAACTCCGGGAGCTGGCGATGGACAGGGAGGCCTGGCGTGCTGCTGTCCATGGAGTCGCAAAGAGTCGGACACGACTGAGCGACTGGACTGGACTGAATGTGCATATATATGCCATCTTGAGCACACAAGCTCCAGATCACCAGTCACAAAATATCACAGGATTTGGCGATAAACTGCCAGCTCTCACTATCTGAAGTGTTTCATCTTCCTTCTCCTGAGCTCAAATCCCACCTGTGCCCCAATTTCTCTCTGTCACACATCTTCTCCTCTCCAGTAATTTCAAGTGTTATAATTACAAAAAAAAAAAAAAAAAAAGCCCACCATGACTATGGTTTTATAAAATGCCCCAAACACAGAAGTCTAGAGTAAAAAGTGAGGCCTTCTCATCACACCAAGCCCCACCAACCCCAATTCTGTCCCAAAAATAACACTGTCAACCATTTTATTCCTTCCGATCGTCTATGAATTAACACACACATGTCAGATCAGAAGACATGGCATGTTTTCTTTTTTATACACATGTGATCACACGGGACATATGCTAAATATACTTTCTTTTTCTCTCAATAATGTGTCTTGAGGGTACATACCCTTTTTTTTTAAACTATCTTAGCACTTTTAGGGTATAAATGTATCATCATTTCTTAGTCATTCCTATTAATGAAAATTTATCTTCAGTTTTTTACTATAATAAAATATACAGCAATGAACATCCTCGTATTGCTTTTTGTTGATTTTCTATTATATCTTTTCTTTTACTACTTCTAATTTTAGTTCTGAGCCCATGACCTATGATAATCTTACTATTTCCCAAAGAATGAAGCTATGTAAGTCATGTTGTATTCTCATACTTCTACACATCATATTTAGTTTTCTGTGTGAGAGACGACTACAGCTGAGAAACCATATGGTAAGTAATAGTGTGATCCCTGTGTTTTTATAAACAGATTAAAGTTAATAATTCAAAGAGAATGATGTTATTTATGAGCCTCTCAGATATGGAAACAACTGCACTGAGCAAAAACAGACTTTCTTATAAAAAGCCATTTTCAGAAGCAGGTGCTTGTACTACTTCCTTCTAGAAAGATGTTCTTGTTTCACACAAAGAGCCTGCAGACCTTGGCTCTGCCAGGTTATAAAATAAGAACTTTTTAGAGCGGGAATAGAACCACAGAAATTCAAGCTATATCTAAGGTCACAGCTGGGGAGGGGCAGGGAAAGGATGGCAAGCCAGGCTGAACACTCACTAAGGAGCAGAAGTTTCCCTGAGAGGCACATGGACACAGAGGGTACAGCAATGTCTGGAAACGAAGTCCAGTTCCTGGTGAGAAGATATCCTCTCCATCTCTTGATCTTTGGGGCAGAGATGATTCGTGAGCTATCAAGAAATGGTTGCTGGTTGCGGGGGACTGCCCGTGAAGGGTTAAGTCTTGGGAGCTGTTCGGCAGGTTATGCAGAGCCTTAGGCAGGTTCCTAAGCTCCCTGTCCCGCCCCCCTGAAGAATTTTTATAGCCCTTAAGGCTCTGGGATGTCTAGTTCCTGCAACACTTCATAGAAGATAGATGATCTTATTGTGTTCTATATACAATGGTAAGGGTCTGGTGATTGTATCCTGAGATTAAAAACAATCTTGTAAATGTCATAAGTCACGTACATTATCCTATATATACTGTAGCATAATAAAGCCATTTTGGTCTGATCCTCTCAACCCCATCTTTTGTCTCTCTCTTATTTTTCTTAGCGGGGACGCTCCGTTCTCTCCCTGTGCAGGTGCGACTCTTGCTTGTGCTGGCCGCGGCAGGTGGCGCCCAACGTGGGGCTGTTCGACAGTTTTCCTCACCACTACTCTTATTAGCTGAAAAGAGTGAGTATATAAGTATACAAGTAATTTAAATTAAGGAGGAGTAGTAAGGTATATAGTTGAGAGTATAAATATGGGACAGACGCATAGTCGTCAATTGTTTGTACATATGTTATCTGTAATGTTGAAACATCGGGGAATTACTGTTTCCAAACCTAAATTAATCAATTTTCTTTCATTTATTGAGGAAGTTTGCCCTTGGTTCCCCAGAGAAGGCACAGTAAATTTAGAGACATGGAAGAAGGTAGGGGAACAAATCCGGACTCATTATACTCTACATGGCCCTGAAAAAGTCCCTGTTGAAACTTTATCCTTTTGGACACTAATTCGTGATTGCCTGGACTTTGATAATGATAAATTAAAACGTTTAGAAAATTTATTGAAACAGGAAGAAAATCCTCTCCATGTTCCTGATTCGGAACCCAGGTATGCTGTTCCCGAGGGAGTTAAAGGCGACCCTCCGTTTTCTAAATTATCGCGTCCTTCAGATAATGATGATTCACTTTCATCCACAGATGAGGCGGAATTAGACGAAGAAGCTGCTAAATACCATCAAGAAGATTGGGGTTTTTTGGCACAAGAAAAGGGGGCGTCAACATCTAAAGATGATTTGGTTGAATGTTTAAAAAACCTCACTGTTGCTTTACAGAACTCAGGAATTAAGCTTCCTAGTAACAATGCCAAATCTCCTTCTGCTCCGCCTCTTCCCCCTGCCTATGCCCCTTCCGCTGTAGCTGGTCTCGATCCCCCTCCGGGGCCTCCTCCTCCACCTGAGATTGTGTCTCCGCTGCAAAAGACATTGAGACAGCACAACGACTTGGTGAGGTTGTCTCCGATTTTTCTCTTGCTTTTCCTGTCTTTGAAAATAACAACCAGCGTTTTTATAAAGTGCTGCCTTTCAAACAATTAAAAGAGTTAAAGATTGCTTGCTCACAATACGGTCCTACCGCTCCATTCACTATTGCTATGATAAAAAATTTGGGTACTCAAAATCTACCCCCAAATGATTGGAAACAAATAGCTAGGGCCTGTCTTTCGGGGGGAGATTATTTACTATGGAAATCTGAATATGTTGAACAGTGTGCTCGTATAGCCGATGTTAATCGGCAGCAAGGTATACAGACCTCCTATGAAATGTTGGCTGGTGAAGGTGCTTTCAAGGCTACTAATACTCAACTTAACTTCTTACCTGGTGCATATGCACAAATATCAAATGCGGCTCGGCAGGCATGAAAAAAACTTCCTAGCTCCAGTACTAAGACAGAAGATCTTTCAAAAGTCCAACAGGGACCTGATGAGCCTTATCAGGACTTTGTGGCACGGCTCTTAGATACTATAGGTAAGATAATGTCAGATGAAAAGGCTGGGATGGTATTAGCAAAACAATTGGCTTTTAAAAACGCTAACTCTGCCTGTCAAGCTGCTTTACGACCTTATCGAAAAAAGGGAGATCTGTCTGATTTTATTCGCATTTGTGCTGACATTGGACCCTCCTACATGCAAGGCATTGCTATGGCAGCGGCATTACAAAAAAAAAGCATTAAAGAGGTACTTTTTCAGCAACAAGCCAAAAACAAAAAAGGATATCAAAAGTCAGGTAATTCGGGTTGCTTTGTTTGTGGTCAACCTGGCCATCGGGCTGCAGTGTGCCCCCAAAAACAACAAATCCCTGTTAACACTCCTAATTTATGCCCACGATGTAAAAAGGGGAAGCATTGGGCCCGGGATTGTCGTTCTAAAACAGATGTTCAAGGTAATCCTTTACCCCCGGTTTCAGAAAACTGGGTGAGGGGCCAGCCCCTGGCCCCAAAACAATGTTATGGGGCAACACTGCAGGTTCCCAAAGAACCATTGCAGAACTCTATCGAGCCACAAGAGGCAGCGCGGGATTGGACCTCTGTGCCACCTCCTACACAGTATTAACCCCCGAGATGGGGGTTCAAACCCTTGCCACAGGAGTGTTTGGGCCTTTACCTCCAGGAACTGCTGGACTGCTTTTGGGGCGCAGCAGTGCGTCTTTAAAAGAAATACTTATTCATCCTGGTGTGATTGACTCTGATTATACAGGAGAGATAAAAATATTAGCCTCCGCTCCTAACAAAATTATTGTAATCAATGCAGGACAACGTATAGCTCAACTCCTTTTAGTTCCATTAGTTATACAAGAAAAAACAATTAACCGAGACCGTCAAAAAAAAGGTTTCAGGTCCTCTGACGCCTATTGGGTGCAAAATGTTACCGAGGCACGACCAGAACTTGAGCTACGCATTAATGGTAAGCTTTTCCGCGGAGTGCTTGATACAGGGGCCGATATTAGCGTTATTTCTAAAAAATACTGGCCTACTACATGGCCTAAACAAATAGCTATTTCCACTCTTCAAGGTATTGGCCAAACTACCAATCCAGAACAAAGTTCGTCCCTTCTTACTTGGGGAGATAAAGATGGCCATACAGGCCAATTTAAACCTTATATTCTGCCCCATCTTCCAGTTAATCTATGGGGGCGTGATATATTAAACAAAATGGGTGTTTATTTATATAGTCCTTCACCCACCGTAACAGATTTGATGTTAGATCAGGGCTTACTCCCAAACCAAGGTTTAGGTAAACAACATCAAGGCATCATTTTACCTCTTGATTTAAAATCTAATCAAAGTCAAAAGGGCTTGGGGTGTTTTCCCTAGGGACCTCTGATTCTCCTGTGACACATGCCGATCCTATTGATTAAAAATCTGAGGAACCGATATGGGTCGATCAGTGGCCCCTAACACAAGAAAAACTTTCTGCCGCACAACAGCTGGTGCAGGAACAGCTGAGACTTGGGCATATTGAACCCTCTACCTCTGCGTGGAATTCCCCAATTTTTGTTATTAAAAAGAGTAGAGAAAATGGAGATTGCTACAAGACCTTCGTAAGGTAAATGAAACGATGATACATATGGGAGCCCTACAACCTGGGTTGCCCACTCCTTCCGCTATACCTGACAAATCCTATATCATTATTATAGATTTAAAAGATTGTTTTTACACTATTCCTCTTGCACCCCAAGATTGTAAAAGATTTGCCTTTAGTTTGCCCTCTGTTAATTTTAAAGAGCCTATGCAACGCTATCAATGGAGAGTCCTCCCACAAGGAATGACTAATAGCCCTATGTTGTGTCAAAAATTTGTTGCCACAGCATTAGCTCCCATTCGTCAACTTTTTCCTCAGTTATATTTAGTTCATTATATGGATGATATATTACTAGCTCATGCTGACGAACATCTATTGTATCAAGCTTTTTCTATTCTAAAAAAACACTTGAGTCTTAATGGTCTTGTCATAGCTGATGAAAAAATTCAAACTCACTTTCCCTATAATTATTTGGGTTTCTCCTTATATCCTCACGTTTATAATACCCAATTAGTAAAATTACAGACTGATCATTTAAAAACTCTAAATGACTTTCAAAAACTTCTAGGAGACATTAATTGGATACGCCCTTATTTAAAATTACCCACTTACACCTTGCAACCATTATTTGACATCCTTAAAGGTGACTCTGACCCTGCGTCACCCCGAACACTTTCTTTAGAAGGACGATCAGCCTTACAATCAATAGAAGAAGCTATTAGACAACAACAGATTGCTTATTGTGATTACCAACGATCATGGGGTCTGTATATACTTCCTACCCCTCGAGCACCCACAGGGGTTCTTTATCAAGATAAACCTTTGCGATGGATATATCTATCTGCTACTCCAACTAAACATCTGCTCCCTTACTATGAGCTTGTTGCAAAAACTGTAGCAAAAGGACGTCATGAGGCCATCCAATATTTTGGTATGAAACCCCCTTTCATTTGTATTCCTTATACTTTAGAACAACAAGATTGGCTTTTTCAATTTTCAGATAATTGGTCTATAGCTTTCGCAAATTACCCGGGACGGATTACTCATCATTATCCTTCTGATAAATTGTTACAATTTGCTAGCTTTCATGCCTTTATTTTTCCAAAAATAGTTCGCCGACCACCCATTCCCGAAGCGACACTTATATTTACAGATGGATCTTCTAATGGTACTGCAGCTTTAATTATTAACCATCAAACCTATTATGCACATACCAGTTTCTCTTCTGCCCAGGTTGTAAAATTATTTGCAGTCCATCAAGCATTGCTGACTGTACCCACTTCCTTCAATTTATTTACAGACAGCTCCTATGTGGTCGGTGCTTTACAGATGATTAAAACTGTTCCAATTATCGGCACAACCTCTCCTGAAGTTCTTAACTTATTTACATTAATTCAACAGGCCCTTCACCGTCGTCAATACCCGTGTTTCTTTGGGCATATTTGTGCGCATTCCACCCTTCCTGGTGCCCTGGTACAAGGCAATCACACCGCGGACGTTCTTACTAAACAGGTGTTTTTTCAATCAGCTATCGATGCAGCCCAAAAATCTCATAACTTACATCACCAAAATAGTCATTCTTTATGGTTACAATTTAAGATTTCCCGTGAAGCTGCACGACAAATCGTAAAATCTTGCTCTACCTGTCCTCAATTCTTTGTTCTCCCTCAATATGGTATCAACCCTCGAGGTTTACGCCCTAATCATCTCTGGCAAACAGATGTCACTCACATTCCTCAATTTGGGCGTCTTAAATATGTTCATGTCTCCATCGACACTTTTTCCCATTTTCTCATGGCCTCCCTTCATACTGGAAAATCAACTCGTCACTGTATTCAACATTTGCTCTTTTGCTTTTCTATTTCAGGAATCCCACACACCCTTAAAACAGATAATGGACCCGGTTATACTAGCCGTTCTTTCCAACATTTTTGTCTTTCTTTCAAAATTCATCATAAGACAGGAATTCCATATAATCCACAGGGACAAGGTATTGTAGAACGAGCCCATCAACGCCTTAAACATCAATTATTAAAACTAAAAAAGGGGAATGAACTGTATAGCCCCTCACCGCATAACGCCTTAAATCATGCTCTTTATGTTCTAAACTTTTTAACTTTAGACGCAGAAGGCAACTCAGCAGCCCAACGTTTTTGGGGAGAACGGTCCTCATGCAAAAAACCACTTGTACGATGGAAAGATCCACTTACCAATCTGTGGTATGGGCCAGACCCTGTATTAATATGGGGACGGGGGCATGTTTGTGTTTTTCCACAGGATGCCGAAGCGCCGCGCTGGATCCCGGAGAGGCTGGTACGCACCACGGAAGAACTCCCTGACATATCAAATGCATCGCATGACATTGGGCGAGCCCACGAGTGAGCTGCCTACCCAAAGGCAGATTGAGGCGTTGATGCGATATGCTTGGAATGAGGCTCATGTACAACCTCCAGTGACACCCACAAATATACTGATCATGTTATTATTATTGTTACAGCGGATACAAAACGGAGCGGCTGCGGCTTTTTGGGCATACATTCCTGATCCGCCTATGATTCAATCATTAGGATGGGATAAAGAAATAGTACCTGTCTATGTCAACGATACAAGTCTTTTAGGAGGAAAATCAGACATTCACATTTCCCCTCAGCAAGCCAATATCTCTTTTTATGGTCTTACTACACAATATCCTATGTGCTTTTCTTATCAATCACAACATCCTCACTGTATACAGGTGTCAGCTGATATATCCTATCCTCGAGTGACTATTTCTGGCATTGATGAAAAAACCGGAAAAAGATCGTACCGTGACGGAACTGGACCTCTCGACATTCCGTTTTGTGACAAACATCTAAGCATCGGCATAGGAATAGACACTCCTTGGACTTTATGTCGAGCCCGGGTTGCATCAGTGTACAACATCAACAATGCCAATACCACCTTTTTATGGGATTGGGCACCTGGGGGAAAACCTGATTTCCCCGAATATCGAGGACAGCATCCACCCATTCTCTCTGTAAACACTGCTCATATATATCAAACAGAACTGTGGAAACTTTTGGCTGCTTTTGGTCATGGCAATAGTCTATATTTACAACCCAATATTAGTGGGAGTAAATATGGTAATGTAGGAGTTACGGGGTTTTTATATCCCCGAGCTTGTGTCCCTCACCCATTCATGTTGATACAAGGCCATGTGGAAATAACACTGTCATTGAATATTTATCATTTAAATTGTTCTAATTGCATACTTACCAATTGCATAAGAGGTGTTGCCAAAGGAGAACAAGTTATAATAGTAAAACAACCTGCTTTTGTAATGTTACCTGTTGAAATAACTGAAGCTTGGTATGACGAGACTGCTTTAAAATTGCTACAACGCATTAACACGGCTCTTAGCCGCACTGAAAGAAGTGTGAGCCTGATTGTTCTGGGTATAGTATCTTTAATCACCCTTATAGCAACTGCTGTTACCGCTTCTGTATCTTTAGCACAATCCATTCAAGCTGCTCATACTGTAGATTCCTTGTCATATAATGTTACTAAAGTAATGGGAACACAAGAAGATATAGATAGAAAAATGGAAGATAGATTATCAGCTTTATATGATATGGTTAGAGTTCTAGGAGAACAAGTTCAGAGCATTAGTTTTCGCATGAAAATTCAATGTCATGCTAATTATAAGTGGATTTGTGTTACAAAAAAGGCTTATAATGCATCTGACTTTCCGTGGGATAAGGTGAAAAAACATCTACAAGGAATTTGGTTTAATACTAATGTTTCTCTAGATCTATTGCAATTGCATAATGAAATTCTTAATATTGAAAATTCTCCAAAAGCTACTCTAAATATAGCTGATACTGTCAACAATTTTTTACAAAATCTATTTTCTAACTTCCCTAGCTTGCATTCACTGTGGCGAAGCATAATTGCTGTGGGCGCGGTTCTGACTGTTGTGCTTATCGTAATTTGTTTAGCTCCTTGTTTTATTCGTAGCATTGTTAAAGAATTTTTACATGTGAAAATTCTGATACATAAAAACATGTTGCAACACCGACATCTTATGGAGCTTTTAAAAAATAAAGAGAGGGGAGCTGCGGGGGACTGCCTGTGAAGGGTTAAGTCTTGGGAGCTGCTCGGCAGGTTATGCAGAGCCTTAGGCATGTTCCTAAGCTCCCTGTCCCGCCCCCCTGAAGAATTTTTATAGCCCTTAAGGCTCTGGGATGTCTAGTTCCTGCAACACTTCATAGAAGATAGATTATCTTATTGTGTTCTGTATACAATGGTAAGGGTCTGGTGATTGTATCCTGAGATTAAACACAATCTTGTAAATGTCATAAGTCACGTACATTATCCTATATATACTGTAGCATAATAAAGAAAGGCATCAGCCATTTTGGTCTGATCCTCTCAACCCCATCTTTTGTCTCTCTTATTTTTCTTAGCGGGGACGCTCCGTTCTCTCCCTGTACAGGTGCGACTCTTGCTTGTGCTGGCCGCGGCAGCTGGTTATGTTGCTTATTGCCACACTGCTTACAATCTGTTATTCAATTAAACAGATATTTATTGACCATATGCTACATGACTGGCATTGTTTTTGTTTTGGTAGCACAAGGGTAAGAGTGGTGACTAAGATAAGCTTCCTGCCTTCCAGTAGCCGACATACTGGCAGAGGGGGAACAGGGACTAAACACCTACATTGATACCTCTCAGGTACTGACTGGCAGCAGATAATCTGAATCTAAGGAATGACCAGCATCTTCTCCAAGTCCTTCCCACTGTCATAAATGAGCTCCTTTGGATCAGAGATGCTTATGTGCAAAGATAAAAATCAATCTCCAACCACATATTAAAGGAAGAGAAATTTAGTTGCAAAGCTTACTGTCATTTCTACTGGGATTTTCCTTTTGAGAGCAAACACAGGCCAGATTACTAGTTAACACATGGGCACCAGCAAAGGCCCTAGACAGGGAAGAGACTCCAGGACTTCCCCCACCCACCCTAAATCATTCTGGAAGGTCCCTGTGCACTGGACTCAGTGGTCCCACGGAGCATGACTGCATCGCTAGGGCCACTGCTGGGGTACCACATCCACTCCAAAGATGCAACCTTTGCAAGAGGGGAAGATGACTCATTGTGAGCCACCATGACCTCTAGAGTGACCTCACAAAAGCCCAGTAGATCACAGTATCAGTTGCTCAGTTGTGTCCGACTCCCTGCAACCCCATGGACTGTAGCCCACCAGGTTCCTCTGTCCATGGGATTCTCCAGGCAAGAATGTGGAGTGGGTTGCTATTCCCTTCAGCAGGGGATCTTCCCAACCCAGGGGTGGAACCCAGGTCTTCTGCATTGCAAGCAGATTCTTTACCATCTGAGCCACCAGGGAGGCCCAAGCAGCCAGCATTTTGATGGTAGATAAACAACTTTAGCAGCTAATACCCCTAACAATCTTAAAGATACTCGATGAATAGGCAAAGTATGTCAGGTTTAGGATTTGGGGTTTTCTCTGCCTCAGCACTAACTAGTACCTGAATACATTGCTGGGAGCATCAGAGAAAAGCCTCATCTTAAATGTTATCTTCTCAGATAGGCCTCCCTGGTTACCCTATAAATAACGGTAACTGCCCCTCCCTAATAGCTCCTCTCCCCCTTGGCAACTCTCTTTTTTTTTCTCCTTACTCCTCACCACTAATCATCATTTTGTTTAACCTCAATGACTAACACCCCCTAGAATGTAAAATCTTTGAGGGCAGTTTTTATTTATTTATTTGGCTGCACCGGGTTTTAGTGGCAGCACATAGGATCTTCGACCTTTGTTGGTGCGTGTAGGACCTAGTTCCCTTGTATTGGGAATGCAGTCTTAGCCACTAAGGAAGTCCCCAGGTTGTTGGGTTTTTTTAATTGGAGAAGATTGCTTTACAATGCTGTGTTAGTTTTTGCTGTACAATGAATGAATCAGCTATGTAATTTTTATTTTGATCACTGCTCTGCCCCTGGTATCTAGAACAGGGGCACATAATAGATAGGTGCCCAACAAATACATTGTGTGTATGAATAAAAGAATGAACAAACTCACCAATAGTACCTAAGCATGGTTATGTTGGCTATTTCTGTTGCCTGAGAAAGGAATCCAAGAACAGGCATCACTCAGTAGAAGAAACTGGAGAGCACGACCTCAAATGGCTGCCAACAATTTCCTTAGAACAGAGGATGTTAGAGAAGAGAAATCGCACACAGGAGTTGAGCATCAAAGGTCACATTCATTCCTTGCAGCTTTGTGGTGTCTTAGTGAGCATGCCCAGTAGGAGACAGAAGCAAGCAGAGACTGAACCGATCTCGAGCCACGGCACGTGAGCCCTTTGGTTAAGACAGTTCCCCAGAACCTCTTCCCATCTCTCTGTATCCACTTCCCTTCGTGTTTTGACTTTAAACAAAGGCTCATATCCCCCCAAGGCATCTGCAGACTCCAGCGATCACAGCTCATCCAGAAATCATCAAGATGCCCAATAAGGAGACTTCCTGGCTTCCGTGTCAGGGGCCAGGAACCCGAGTCAACTGCAGTTCGCAGACAGCTGCACCTCCACTGCGCATGCGCTGCATTCTCAAGAGGACAGCATGGAGAAGAAGCAGTACCAGCCTGCAGGGGTGGCTGGCGGTGCCGCCGGACTCCTCTCTGGGCAGCTTAACCTTGGCAGTGACCCTTACTCGTGAAGTCATTTGTCAGAAGAACACAGAGGAAGGACAGAAAGCAGGGTGGGGTGGGAAGGGGAAGACCCAGGCAGGGCAGAGGTCAAGGAACTCCAGCTATTTGCCTAAGAAGACTTCAGGGTTGCCCAAGATGCACGAATGACTGACTTCCCCTGTGGTCACGGCACACGTCACACTTAACACTCTCATTCTGCACAATGAACATTTATGATATCTCAGGTGTTCTTAGGGCAGTCTGGGAACTGAAATGCAGCCCATCAAGGGTCTCACCCAAAGTCTATTAGCAATCAGCAGAAGCAGAACAAAAATAAAAATCTGACACCACACCTGATGCAAAGCTCCTTCCCCTGGTATTTACGTGTTCCACGTGGGCTGAAATTAGCAGGATATTTTCAATTTCCTTAGCAAAGTAATTTTAAGAATTTCCCCATCAGATGTGTCACAAAGCATGGGATTAAGAACCACACAGCTGCATATATTTGATCCCATGCCTTTAGAACAGTTGTCCCCAGAATTTTATGATATGACTTCCTATTTGAAAAAACATCTTTGCATTTACATCTCCAGTATAAGACTTTTATTTATAAATCTTACATATGCACAGATATTCTAATACACTGTATAATTATAAAGCATTATTGAAACAGATCCAAGAGCATAGGATTTTGTTCTCGCTTTCCAATGAATCATCTTGTACCCTAAAGGTGCATAACTTCCACTTTAGGGACCACTGCTCAAGTAATGTTTTACTCAAAATCTTACATACAAAAATCAATAATAAAAAAAGACTTATACATGAATATAATTAGATAATTAAATAAGACTTAGAAAAATATTAATATAAAAATTTACCCAAAGTAAGGCTAGGTATCTGTACTTGAAAGATGGCTTTAGAGCATCTTGTTTAGACAAAATATTGGGTTGGAAAAATCCAGATGAACTTTTCGGCCAATTCAATAAGGTGGGGAGCCATATTAGAAAACAGTTTGACAGTTTTTCAAAAGTTCAACATACAGTTACCATTTGGGCAAGCAATCCCACTCCTGGCTACACATCCAAGAGAAACCAAAGTATATGTTAACATAAAAACTTACATGTAAATATTCTTAAATTGAGATATATTTGAGCTTAACGGGTACAGCGTAATGATTTGATTTACATACATCATGAAGCCATTATCACAGTAAGTTTAGTGAACATCCATCCTCTCATAAAGTCACAAAATTAAAGAAAGAGAAAGAAATATTTTTCCTTGTGATGAGAATGCTCAGGAGTCACTCTCTTGATGACGTTCACACATAACACACAGCAGTGTAAGTTATATTCATCCTGTTACACATCACAACTCTAGTACTTATTTATCTTAGAGCTGGAAGTATGTACCTTCAACGGCTTTTATCCAGTTTTCCCTCCCCGCCCCCTCCACTGTCATCACTGGCAACCAAATGTCTGATCTCCTCTTTTAAAATTTGTCTTTGGAGTATAGTTGACCTACAGCACTGCGCTAGTTCCCATTACACAACACAGTGATTTGTTATTTCTATACACACATGAGTGTTAATGGCAGCATTGCTCAGAACAGTTATAAAGTAGAAACCACCCAAATGTCCATCGATCAATGAATAAAGGATGCTACTCTGGCCACCTGATGTGAAGAGCCAGTTCAGTGGAAAAGACCCTGATGCTCGGAAAGATTGAGGGCAGGAGGAGAAGGGGACAACAGAGGATGAGATGGCTGGATGGCATTACCGACTCAATGGACATCAGTTTGACCAAACTCTGGGAGATGGTGAAGGACAAGGAAGCCTGGCATGCTGTAGTCCATGGGGTCGCAAAGAGTTGAACACAACTGAGCAACTGGACAGACAAACAGCCATACAGTGTAACATCGTTCAGCCACAGTAAGAAGGGAAGTACTAACACATGCTACAATATGAGTGAGACCTGAAAACACCCTACTAAGTGAAAGAAGACATTGACAAAAAATATTTCTTCTTTATGAATGAACAAAATTGTTCAGAATAGGCAAACCCATAGAGACAGAAAGTACATTAGCAGTTCCTTTGGGGGATGGGGAGATAGGGGTGACAGGTAAAAATATCTTTCTGAGGTTCGAAATATTTTCAAATCAACTATGCGAATGCGGTCACATATCTGTGAAGATAGGAAAACCACTGGATTGTACACTTCCAATGGGGGAATGTATGTGATGTCAATTCTATCTGCATCTCAGTAATGCTGTTGGAAAAAATGAAATGGGCCTCGGCCATCTCCCTTCCAAAAGGTCTAGAAAGAGACGCTGTTATTCTGCGGACCATGGGCATCAAAGGAGCATGAGCTGAGAGTCAGGCTGAGAACAATGGAACTGAAAGTTACAAGGGGAAACAGAGACTAGACAAAGGCAGCAGGAATAAATGTGCCGAAAGTTAGTACGGAGAAGGGAGAGAGCAAGAAGAAGTGAGAAAGCCACGACTGAACTATGCAGGAGGAAACCCCAAGGGCCGGTAATGACAAGGCCACCGGCGCGATGGCTGAGTTCCGGGGCACTGCTTGTCTGCACTGAGGGTTCCAGGCGCCCACCCTTCTCTTCACACCAGCACTGCAGGGGAGCTTCTCCTGGCCCCAATTTATATTCTACTGGCCGGCAAAGTCAGAGAGGTGAGGTATCATGGTCGTGTTCGGTTAAGTGCCTATCTTTCAGAAACATATACAGAAGGATTCAGAATTGACAGAATTTATTGAATGTACTTTAAAATAATACAGCGGGAAGGTCCAGGGGGGGATATGGATGAAACACGATGGGCCACACCGATCACTGTTGAAGATGGGAGGAGGGCACATGGACTGTTCTCTCTACTTAATGTTTGAAATTTTCCATAAGACAATCCCCAGGTTAAAAACAACAACCAGCCTTCAACATGTGCCATGTCTTTCTGTGTAGCCGAGTTGCCTGTCTTTCCTCCTTACCTATCACCTCTACAACCTATGTCTCTATACCCCTCTGCACCCTACACCCTTCTACCCTCCTCTTCCCACCCCCATCCTGATCTTATTCAAGTTTACCTTTGGATTGAGACATTCCCCATCATCCTTTTAAAAGCTGCATCCCTCCAAGTGTACATGCTCCCCATTTACTGACCTACTGTGTTCCACAGCACGTAGCCTCTGATTGCTTACCCATCAGCAGTCATTCATTACTAACTCTTGGAGGGCGTTTACTACATGCCTGACATGGTTCTAAGCTTTCTAAACACACACACACACTCTCGATCCTCCTAACAACCTATGAGGTAGATATGACCACACCATCTTTATTTTACAGAAGAGAAACTGAGGCACAGTCAACGGAGCCAGTTTCCCACCCAGGCTAGTCTTGTTCCAAGTCCACACTCTTATCCACAACAGCACAGGGGTGAAGGGAAGAACTTTAAATCTCATGGACTTAACCACCTCTCCAGAAGATCCTCAGTCACCAAGCATGGAGCAGCTGCTGGGAGCCCGGTAACATCGGTAACACTGACATGGTGACCTCCGCCAGCCCAAATCTCCATACAGACCAGAGTCGAAATTAACAGTGAGAACCCCAGCCCCAGAAAAAGATTTTATATAGGTCATAGACAGTTCAAATGATTTGACAATTGAACCATATTGTTTAAAGTACCCTTGGGACTTCCCTGGTTGCCCAGTGGTTAAGACTTCACCTCCCAATGCGGGAGATGTGGGTTCATCCCTGGTTGGGGAGCTAAAATCCCACATGCCTCCAGGCCAAAAAAACAAAACATAAAACAGAAACAATATTGTAACAAATTCAATAAAGACTTTAAAAATGGTCCACATTAAAAAAAAAAAGCAAACTTAAAAAAAAAAATGCCCTTAAAAGTAAGTATATTCAGAAGTTCAAGTTTCTTCACCTATCAGATTTAAAGTGGCCGTCCTCAATTTCCAAACAAAGAGAGAACACAGGAGTAACTTACATATATTTTCAGGACGTAGTTGTTCTCTGACCCACTATAGCTTGTTGGAATAAAAGAATGTAGAAGAATATAAGGATAAAAAAACCATAAAACCCTCCACCCTCCAATTTTCATCACCTGAAATCAACCATAGAAAAGCATGAGTTGGCCCTGGGTGCCATTCAACGTTCCCTGCCAGAAAACGTTTGAGGTCTAATTTGCATTTATCTCTTTTTAATGATGGTAATGCTAAGGATCTAAGAAAAGAAACTAAAGACTTTTTTAAAAACAATTTTCAAACATAATTGCTGGGCGAATCACACCATGTGTAGTTTTTACTTATTTGCCATCTGCCAGTCATTTGTTACGGCTGACAAAAACAGGACTCTGAAACTTCCCTTTATACCCTGAGAAGTATTTCTTTCCAGTTCATACTCCATGTTCCAGTGAGAAATAAAGCATTCACTCAAAATAGGATTATTAGCACGGTTTTGTGCATGAGAAAAGTGAGGATCAGAAAAAGGAAGTAAAGGCCGCACAGCAGGGCTTCCCTGCTGGCTCAGTGGTATCGAGTCCGCCTGCCAGTGCTGCCGACACAGGTTCGACCCCTGATCTGGGAAGATGCCACAAGCCCCGAGGCAACCAGGTAGGCCCACGGGCCGCAACTATTGAGCCCAAGGGCCACAACTACGAAAGCCGGTGAGCCCTAGAGCCCATGCTCCGGCAACAAAAGAAGCCACCACAACGAGAACCTACGCGCCGCATCGAAGAGCCGTCCCGGGGAGCAGCAATGAAGACCCAGCACAGCCAAAAAAAATAAATAAATAAATAAAGACCACACAGCAATTTGGCAACTAGTTCAGCATCCTGGATGCCTGCTCCAAAGCCTTCAGTCTCTCTCACCCCGGCTGGGAGAAAACCCAGTGCAGATGCTAAGAAGAAGAAGAAAAAAAATAGTACCAATCAAATATAATTGTTATGCCAATCGAAGAGAAATTCCTCATTGCTCACTGTGTGACCTTGGGCAAGGCACGCAGCCTCTCTGTGCTTCAGTTTCTTTACAGATGGTTGTGAGAACTAAATGGATTGTAATATGCATATCTGAGTCTGGCACACAACAGTCTAAAAGTTGGCTTTATTATCACCATCAGGGTTATTTTATAAGACTTACAGTTCTGTGTAAGACAGTCTCAGTTGTATTTCCCAAACTCTTAAATGAGTCATCTTTCAACTCCTTTTAGTTAAAATGCAAAAGCCAATCAGAGGTCCTATTTGGTATCATAAAAAGAGAAAATATGACAGAAGGGCTCTAGTATTGCTCACGTTTATAATCTCTGGAAAGCTGGACATGCTTATCTAAAAAGGACTGCTTAAATTTTAACAGTAAGGCAACCAACCAACCTTGCAAATCTCTCCTTTCAGTATTAGAACTAGGAATCTAAAATTAGTAATAAGAGAAACTGCTCAGATTCCTCCCTGCTATTATCGTGTGCTGTGTGTGACTTGTGTAGGAAACATTTCCAGAGCCCCTATCTTCCTCTGAAGATGTTCGAATTAAAATGCTTATTCTTGGCTGTCTACCCTTGGCTCTGACAGAATTTTCCCCTGTCAGGAAACAAGAACTCCAACTTCAGAAAATGTTTTTGGAGCTAACTGATCTCCCAGGGACCATACCCAATCAACTCTAACCCCTCAGGGGTTTCTCTGGTGGCTCAGTGGTAAAGAATCTCCCTGCCAATGAGAGAGGCTGGCTGGATCCCTGATGGGGGAAGATCCCACATGCCACGTGGCAACTAAGTCCAGCGGGCCACAGCTACTGAGCCTGTGCTCTAGAGCCCCGTGTCCTGCAACAAGACAAGTCACTGCAATGAGAAGCCCCCAAACGCAGCTAAAATAAGCAAAGAGTAGCCCCGACTCGCTGCAATTAAAGAAAGCTTGCACACAAGACCCGCGCAAAGCCATAAATAAATAAAAAATTTTAAAAACCTCCAAGTCCCCCTCACTCAGCCGCCACAGCGACTGTCAACTTTCCTCAACTCTCCGAGCACCGCCCCCACTTTGTACACGTCCTAAAGGAGTTGATGAACCAAGCAAAGTTCCCATGCCCTGACGTCACACTCTGTTGGGCAGGGTAACTGGCTCTGTGCCGTGAAGAGGATTGCAACAAGAGATTGAGAAATCGACACATCTCACCCCGGCAGGTAACCAGGAAAACTCCCGCGCTGCTGAGAAAGTCCTTATTATCGCTACAAGAAAGGTTCGGTTAGGGGCCAGGAAGGAGGTGTGGTCTGCAATGCTAAATTTGTAGAAACCACAGGTGATGCTTTTCAAAACACCACCCTCCCTCCGTTATCTTCCAAACCACCCAGGGAGGTGGAGCACCTCCGATCCTCCCACGTCTCACGCGAGCAAACTGAAGTTCAACGAGGTTTCCTGACTTGTCGAGATCTCCCTGCTATTATTCGACTTCAGGACAAGGTCCAAGACACCCAAGTAGACTGAACCCCAGTCCTTTGCACTTTCGCCTGCAAGCCTATTTAAAGATCCTTTCAAATTGCACTGTAGTAACACAGGGCAGCGCTTGATCATCCCCTTTCCTTTGGGTCTTCATTCCCACTGAGGCTAAATGACCCCTCTTCGGAAGGTTCTCTACATTCCCCCAGCTGACAGCATCTACTCCGCAGGAGATCGGTAGCAAACCTCCCGCGCGGTCACCCGGCAGGCGGGGTGAGGGTGAAACGCAGCTGGCGCGTCCCCGCCGCAATCTCAGCAGGTGGATCCCACACCTGGCGCTCGGCCGAAGAGAAGCCCGGTGTGCCGCTTTCGGGCTCTCACCTACTTCGGTTAAGCCGCAGAAAGTGGCTGTGCCAGTAGTTTGTTGGGGTGTGTTGGGGAGGTGGTCCTCTGGGGGGCCCTCGCCATTTGGGTACGCGCTTTTGTGGAACCGAGAAAAGCCACTCGGCGCTCACGGAAGAGTCGCTTTGCGCCCTCGGTGCCTGGCGGTCCGGCTCCTGCGCCCCTCCGGACCCAAGCCGAGCACCGGGTCGCCCACCACCCCGCACCCCATCCCTTTGCAGGTCAACTCCGCAAAGATCTCCCGGGGTCGGGGGGACTCAGCACTGCCCTGACCTATCTTGGGGTCCCCCTCCCGCGCCCTCTCCGCTCTGCGCACGCCTCTCTGGCACCCCTCCCACCACCCTCCTCGCCCTCCCCCGCCTCCCGCGGCCCTTGCATCCCCGGCCCGGTTCCGCTCACCTCAGCGGTGGAAAAGCCAGCTGGGCTCCGCGCGTCGGCTCCTCTACGGGCCCGGCTCCGAGCGGCGTGGCGAGGTCACTGCGCCCCCCAGCGACCGAGAGAGGGGGCGACGAGGGGGAAGCGGCGCCCTGACGCCGCCCCTCGCCTACATCTCCCCGCGCCAGCCAAAAATATCCCGGGCTCCCGCAGCAAATCGGAGAAACGCCCCCAGCGGAGCGGAGCGCCACTTCCCGGCCTGCTGCTCGCTGGGAGGCGACGCGGAGGCGAGCTGGAAGGAACGCGGGCCCCCTGCTCTCCTCCCGACCCCGGGCCCCGGGTGGCGCGGGCTGGGGTCCGCCGGAGCAGCTATGCACTCCCCCGCTCTCCGCCCGGTTGCCTCCGGAAACCCCTCCCTACCCCTAGCCGGGGGACTCGGATGGAACCGCGCTTTCCGGGGTGGAAACGAGATCATCACAGATCTGGCGGACGTCCACGCCCAACCCGAGTCCCAGACGGGTGGTCTCTAGCACCAGTACAATTGCCTGAAATGATGATCTTAGCAATTTGATTTCAAGTCTGCGCTGCAAGCTGTGGGCCTGGCGGGGACCTACAACTTACCCGGAGCGCGAGCCACGTCTCTCTGACCTCAGCGGGCTGCACCCCGCGGAACCCCACCCGGAGGACGCCACGGTCAGCATCCGTCCAACCTAATCGTCCTTGTCCGCTGGCAGCCAGGGTTTAGAGTCCCATCACAGCTGTGCCGCGGGGAGCACAGCGCATCGCGGGGGAGGCTGGGGAGAAGCAACCAACCAATACAGAAAGTTTTCACAAATAGAAACCCAAGCCCTGACAGTTCCTACGACCGAATGCATCACGTCCCACGCCACCCCCCCGGGGAGCTTCAGCGCGCTCCAGCAGCGCCCCCAGCGTCTCTTGGGGAAAGAATCTCCCAGTTACCTGCCCGGTAACAACACACAGGTGAGCCAGTCCTGGCTTGCTTAGAAGAGGCCCTTCTGCTCGGTAAAACCAAACCCGCATCGCACTCCTTTTAGGTTCTTTGGCTTTGCCCTTTGTCATTTCCAGGTTGTGTAACCACGTCGCAGGTATTTGGGGCTTTATTTGCCGGGTGTCTCTTCGGAACACCCCCCTCCTAGGTGCAGCCTGGCATGGAGTAGTTAAGGGGCAGCGCCGCGTAGACGTGGGTTCTCGGATGAAGCCCTAAGTGAGAATCAGGATCACGAGCCAAATGAGTGCATGCTATCAATTACCCGCTTCCCGCCTGCCAATATAAGACATATACGAGACCCGGTTGGATCCAAGCGTTGGGAAGATCCCCTGGAGGAGGCGATGCCAACCCACTCCAGTATTCCTGCCTGGTGAATCCCATGGACAGAGGAGGCTGGCCGGCTACAGTTCATAGGGTTAGGAAGACTCCTACACGACCGAAGCGTCTTAGCACACACTGCACTTTTGCCGATCCTAGATTGGCCTGACCTAAAAGAACTCGGGATGCTTGGTGTTCTGTCCCAAGCAAGTCCACTGAATGCCGGCTGGGAACAGTTTGCATTAAATCAAGAAGGAAAAGGGTATGGGGTGCGTACCAACATCTGAGTCTGGTATGTAGCAGATACTTTTCCTAATTATTTTCAGCAATCCTAACAACATCCTTGAGAATAACAAATCATTTGTTCCCTTTTCTCAGAGGAGGGATCTGTGGCTAAGCTAGGTTAAGTTACTTGCCCAAGGTCACACAGCTAGGAAGTAGCAGAGTCAGGCTTTGAAGGCAGGTATCTAACATGAAACTGTGTATCCAGTTGCCACCCAGTCACTAGCAAGACACAGAAGAAGAATGAAATGAAGGAGGCCAATGTCATGCAAAGTAAATCAGAGAGTCTATTAGTCAAAAAAACAAAGCAAAAAACAAACAAACTGAGTCCCAGGTAAGGACAGTGTTCTTGTAGGGAGACTAGGAGATTTTAGACCAAGATGGTATGGTTTTGTCAGTTCCCTCTGAAGCCACTTTTAAATCATCTTTACTAACAGGTAGAGAGGTATATCAGAGAAGGCAATGGCATCCCACTCCAGTACTCTTGCCTGGAAAATCCCATGGACCGAGGAGCCTGGTAGGCTGCAGTCCATGGGGTCACTAAGAGTCGGATACGACTGAGCAACTTCACTTTCAGTTTTCACTTTCATGCATTGGAGAAGGAAATGGCACCCCACTCAGTTATTCTTGCCTGGAGAATCCCATGGACGGGGGAGCCTAGTGGGCTGCAGTCCATGGGGTCACTAAGAGTTGGATACGACTGAGCGACTTCACTTTCACTTTTCACTTTCATGCACTGGAGAAGGAAATGGCAACCCACTCCAGTGTTCTTGCCTGGAGAATCCCAGGGACAGGGGAGCCTGGCGGGCTGCCGTCTATGGGGTCGCACAGAGTTGGACACGACTGAAGGGACTTAGCAGCAGCAGAGAGGTATATGGGCTTCCCTGGTGGCTCAGGTGGTAAAGAATCTGGCTGCAATGAAGGAGACCTAGGTTCAGTCCCTGGGTTGGGAAGATCCCCTGGAAAAGGGAATGGCAACTCACTCCAGGATTCTTGCGTTAAATTAAATCAAGAAGGAAAAGGGTATGGGGTGTGTACTAACATCTGAGTCCAGGATTCGACTGCCTCATCCTATGAAAGTCACAGGTAATTACAAACCAAGAACCACGCAGGAGAAGCAGAGGCAGATTTTATTTTTCCTGGAGAAGGTCTTCTTCCCGGTCACAGTGCCCCCCAGGCCCCAGGTCTCAAGGGCAGTGAAAGCGAGTACCAGGAACGACTCACCGCTTCAGCCGGCTGGGCTCCCGCCAGGGCCCGGTGGTCACACACAAAGTTCCTTTGTGGCCAGGGCGCCCTCGGAAGAGACTAGAAGCCTGGCAGCCGCCCGCCCCAACCCAGCCAGGCTGCACAAGAAGGGATTTGTGCCAGCAGGAGAAAGGCAACCCTGCCTTTGAGCTCATCTGACAGAGCCAGCCAAGGGGAAATCAGCCTCTTACAGAACAGGAAGGAAACGAAACGAGCTGAGATGGACGGCAGAAGGGGCTGCAAGGAGGAGCCTCATCGGCACCGTCGCCACGCGGACGTGCAGGGAAGGAGGGACCATCCTGTGTGGGAGCGAAGCCAGGACACGTGCCAGGGAGTGAAAGAGCCAAGGAAAGCGGCATTTGGCTTGTCTCCCTTTCTTTTCCTCCCGTCTGTCTGCCTGAAAGATACCCACTTTTTTTTTTAATCCACAAAACCCCAAATTTGTATGATTTCATTTACATGTGGAAGCTAGAATAGGCAAATTCATGGAGGCAGAAAGTAGAACAGAGGGTACCAGGTCTTGAGAGGGGGGAGAGGGGGAGTTGTTTCATATGTACAGAGCATCCGTTTAGGATGCTGAGAAAGTTCTGGAAATGGATGGTGCTGATAACTGGTTGCACATTATTACAAGTGAACTAAATGCCACTGAATTATAGTCTTAAAAAACGGTTAACAAAGATTGTCCAACTTGCTGTCTTCTTTGATTTATACTTCATGCCAAGTGACTCGGTGAGACTGGACTCCAAGATTTTTGAATATTCAGTCAAAACAGACTGAAAAGGGGGAAATAGTTTCAATAGTAAAGGTTATTTTAGCTTCCCAGGTGGTGTGGTGGTAAATAATTCACCTGCCAGTTCAGGAGACATGGGTTCGATCCCTGGGTCAGGAAGATCCCCTGGAGAAGGGAATGGCAACCCACTCCAGTCTTCTTGCCTGGAAAATTCCACGGACAGAGGAGCCTGGCAGGCTACAGTCCATGGGGTCATAAAGAGTCGGACATGACTGAGCACTCACAGATTCATATCTTACCATAATAAAGTATTTTAATATTTATTGCATTTTATAATTATTTTATTGCATTTAATAATAAATACATACATGTGTATTGAAAATCTACTATCACGAGGCTTTCCTGATGGCCCATGGTTAAGACTCTGCGTTTCTAATGCAGGAGATCTGAGTTCAATCCCTGGTTGGGAAACTAAGATCCCTCATGCCTAGTGGCTCAGCCAAAAAGTAAATACAATATTTTAAAAGGAAAAGAGAAAATCTACTATCATAATGTGACACTTCTCCGGAGTGAAAGACCAGATAAGAGCAATACACTAAGAGAGGGACTCTGACCCCTGGGTCTTAGTTTCTTAAATTTTAACAAACCTTCTCTCTTTTGCTTTCATTGAGAGGTGCCACAACCCAGCTTTCAGGTTGTTTGTTGCACGTCCCCCATTCAGAAGGAAGAAGAGCCCTGCCATGTTCAAATCAGAGCTTTGTGAGGCTCACAGAGATGCCACACCCCCGGAAGAGCCTCTTTACTTTTAAGGGACCGAAGCAGTTAAGACAAAAGATACACGGCAGTCTGGCAGCTTCAAGCAAACCCTGATCCGCAGGGTCAGCGTGTTCTACTGAGATGTTAGGATGAGGGACTGTGCCCTTGTCTGACAGATAATGAGAAATTCTTGTCCCCGGGCCCTCCTCCTCCTCTGTCTTCATTACACAGGTCCTGCTTTTCCTCTTTGAAGACGCCCTTAGCTGGACGAGTAGAACCGGAAGCTCCCCCTGTTCTGTGGTCTATTTTTATGACAAAAAATGTGGTATACATAAAAACCTGACGTCTCGCATGAGTGTGAGGGGCAGCGGCTGGGGGGTCCGGTACCCCAAGTCTCCCTCTCGGATCGCTAGAGAAGGCTTTCTCACCGAAACAGTTGTTTGCATTAGGGCTAAAAATATTAAGTTGTTAGTATTCTGTTTTGCCCACTAGATTGTGGCCCCAGGGGGCCTTATTCATTTCTGAATTCCTTCCCTCATGTTGCTTCCTCCCCAGGACCTAGTCCTGTGCTTCATATGTTTTAGGTGCTTCAGAAAAATTGTAACTATTCATGTGGCTTATGGGGTGTAGTTTAAATGCCGTCTTACAAAAGAGGAAGACATTCAGCTAAGATGATCCCATGTTCGGGGACAGTTGGTGTGTCCAAAGTTCAGTGTCTTAGTCAACATTGAAAATGTTCTTCACTGTGATCTCAACCCAGTTTTCAGTCTCTTCTACCCCTGCCTCAGGGCTTCCCTGGTGGCTCAGATGGTAAAGAATCTGCCTTCAATGCAGGAGACCCTGGTTCGATCCCTGAATCGGGAAGATCCCCTGGAGAAGAGAATGCTAACCCACTTCAGTATTCTTGCCTGGGAAATCTATGGACAGAGGAGCCTAGTGGGCTACAGTCCACAGGGTTGGAAAGAGTCAAACAAGAATGAACGATTAACACTTTCACTTCATTTTCACCGCTGCTTCACATACCCTAAGATCCACAAAGGCTCACCAATTGCTCTGGGAGAATTCTTCATATTTTCCTACCTTCGTATCTCAAGCCATTAGCCACATCTTTGCACACCTGCTTCCCAGTCTCATGCCTGACACTGCGTCCGTTTCTGCAGGAGCCTCCTAGCCCAGGGTAGACAATACCTCAAGTCATTTCCCCATGAACTATTTTATTAAAAAGAAGGCTAAAACACCTAGAAAAAAAAGAAAAATCCTGTATGGCTTGCATTGAATTTTCTCCATAATTCTGTTACCATAACAAAGTTACCTTATTTTTCTAAAATTTTCTCTAAAGTAAAGTAAGTTGGACTTGGTATTCCCACTGGAATAAGTGGGAAGAAAAATCTGTCATGTGGCCGAGAGACTTGTTTCCTCCCAGAGTTTCTCAAGAGCCCAGATGCTTATGTAACCTCCGAGGGAAGATTTCCGGTCTTTGTTGCATCGTGGCCATTGCATGTTTGTTTGTTTTTTCCCCTTTAATTGTTGGTTGCCCTGGGCCTTTGTTACTTGGCGAGGGCTTTCTCCCGGGGCTGCTCTCGAGCTGCGGTGCACAGGCTTCTCACTGCAACGGCTTCTCTTGCTGAAGACCACGGATGCTAGGTGCAAGGGCTTCAGGATTTCAGCGCTCGGGCCCAGGAGCTGTGGGGCACGGGCTTAGTTGCTCCAAGACATGTGGGATCTTCCCGGATGCGGGATTGAACTCTTGGCCCCTGCATTGGCAGGCAGATTCTTAACCGCTAGACCACCAGGGAAGTCCTCTCATTGCATGCTCTGAAGTCTATTAATCTGGAAATTTCCATCACTCTCTGCCAAACACTGGCGCAAGGCTCCTTCACCAAACTCTTTGGGATGCATTTACTTAGCAACCAAATGCCCCTTCAGAGAATCTGCCTCTCTCTCACAGGCTGTCTACGTCTTTTCCATTCAAAAAAGAGAAAACAAAACAAAACCTCTCTTTCTTAGCTGCTTCTTGAGGAAGCTACTTCCCACTCAGGTGACTCCTGCCTTTCTGCTTATCATATGACAAAACCACAATTACACCAAATATATAAACCTCTTAATTCTGCCCTGGGGGACTCAAATCCCAGCCTGTCCTTTTCAAGGAGGTAAGTAAAAAGTGATCTCATTCATTCAAGTTTTTCGGCAAAGCAGTAAGAACACAACAACTGAATGTCTCAATATTTTGCCACATGAAATTTAAAAATTAAAACACATGTGTTGTACCAGTACAATGAATACCAATGGATGAGTGGAAGTTATATCTCTATTATAACATAGATGGATCCAACCAACATCTTCTCTCTCACCAATTCATTTCAATAGCCTTTAAAATCATTCAGCTTAATTTGATGTTCTGATTTCATGCTCCTCAAGCTGTCTTTATTTAAAAATTGATTCTCTGTGTCAATTTGCCTACAGGGAAAGGAGATGCTGATCAGCCAACATGGGCGTTCCCACCTACTCCGCTCCCCCAAAGTTATGTGTGTTACAGTAAATAGTAATAAATTATCATTCTTGCTTATACATAAATCTCCAGGGAATTTCTTCAGATTAAATCAGATCCTCTGATAGGGAGAATGAAAAGGGAAAGTCTCTCAGTTGTGTCCAACTCTTAGTCCATGGAATTCTCCAGGCCAGAATATTGGAGTGGGTAGCTTTTCCCTTCTCCAGGGGATCTCCCAACCCAGGAGATCAAACCCAGGTCTCCCACATTGCAGGTGGATTCTTTACCAACTGAGCTATCAGGGAAGCCCCAGAAGAATGATGGTCCCCCAAAGATGTCCACACCCTAGTCCCCAGATTAGGGATTAGGATGTAGTTATGTTGCACAGCAAGGGGGAGTTTAGGTTGCAGATAGAGTGGGTTGGACTTATCCAATGAGAGGACTTCCCTAGCGGTCTAGTGGTTAAGAATCCACCTGCCAATACAGGTAGCACGAGTTCAATCCCTGGTCCGGGGAGATCCCACATGCCTTGGAGCAACTAAGGCCGTGCCCCACAGCTACTGAGCTTGAGTGCTGCTGTGGCCGAGCTGTCATCTTGATTTTGGCTCCAGGAGACTAATTTTAGACTTCTGACCTCCAAAACTGTGCAACAACAAATTTTCCCTTTTAAATTATTTTCCCCCCTAATGTTTATGTATTTACTTGTTTATTTTGGCTGCACCAAGTCTTAGTGGCGGCACATGGGATCTTCAGTATTTACTGCAGTGTGCAGTATCATATACCCAACAGGGATTGAAGCTGGGCCCCCTGCATTGGGAGTGCTGAATCTCACCCAGTGGACCACCAGGGTAGTCCCTTAAGACACTAAATTATTAATGGTGTGAGTCAGCACTAGGAGACTGCTACAGCTCTATGATAGGGAACTATTACTATCACAACGAGCAGGCAGAAACTAGTACAGACACCAAGGGACTGACTGATTTTGCTCACACTGATGAACACTATTCCTGGAGTTACAGTATGGTATCCCTGCCAAATTGGTACCTGGACTCCCCTGAAGATAGCTCAATGTTTTTCCCCCTTCTCTGATCATCAAAGTCCTCTAAACATAATACAGGCTGTTAAAAATAGGTGGTGAATCAATGAGTTTTTGGCAAAATATAGAGACTGTGCGCCATAACTGGTGTATTTTTGATGATAGTCTAAAAAATTTAAGGCTTACCCTTATCTCTCTCCAGTTACGTATGAATGCCTCCTCTATCAAAAATTTTGTAGTTAAATTATACAGAATTGAAGTAACAGAGAGTTTGTGATGAGAATGACTGGCTCTCTTCTCCAGTTACAGGGAAAATGTGGATTCAGTTTAAAAAATCAATGCCCAGTCTCCGTCTCCAGCAGTAATTTCGCCTCTACAAGAGGAAGCTTCATTTCTATTCTGAGACATGTGGAAGCTCTTCAGGCTGGTGGAAGAGCTTGTGACATTCTTGTCAACACAGCTGACACCATATCACCTCCAGCACTAAACATTAGGCCTTTTTTAAGGAGGAAAGGCAAGTAGAGCATATCAATAAATCATGACAACACTTGGCCAGCTAAGAAGGGCTCCCAAGAGTCCTGCAGTCATTCTCTGGAGCTGAAGCTGCTGTCAGAGAGTCAAACCAAGGGTCAATAAAAAAGTGAAAGTCACTCAGTCGTGTCCGACTCTTTATAACCCCCTGGACTATACAGTCCATGAAATTCTCCAGGCCAGAATACTGGAGTGGGTAGCCTTTCCCTTCACCAGGGGATCTTCCCAATCCAGGGATCGAACCCAGGTCTCCCGCATTGCAGGCAGATTCTTTACCACTCAAATCACAAGGGAAGTCCGTAAATAAAAAGGTCCCTTGGAAAATGTCATCAGTTGCAAGTTGCTGACTCAAGAGCCCTCCTGGGAAGAGATGTGCTTCTCAGACTGAGTTGTGTGCAGTAATGCCCTGAACCTGACCACATTCACACTTACCAGGCTCCTATGAGCTAGGAAACCTCTTTTGTATATTCATCATTCCTAACTGGTACTTTGCTGACAAAAGTTCATATAGTCAAAGCTATGGTTTTTCTAGTAGTCATGTACGGATGTGAGAGTGGGACCATAAGGAAGTCTGAGTGCTGAAGAATTGACACTTTTGAATTGTGGTGTTGGAGAAGACTCTTGAGAATCTCTTGGGCAGCAAGAAGATCAAACCAGTCAAACCTAAAGGAAACCAGACCTGAATATTCACTGGAAGGACTGATGCTGAAGCCGAAGCTCCCATTCTTTGGCCACCTGCTGTGAAGAGCTGAGTCATTAGAAAAGACCTTGATGTTGGAAAAGATTGAAGGCAGGCGGAAAAGGGGGCGACAGAGGAAGAGACAGCTGGATGACATCATCGACTCACTGGACATGAGTTTGAGCGAACTCTGGGAGATAGCAAAGGATAGGAAAGCCTGGAGTGCTGCAGTACATGGGGTTGCAAAGAGTTGGACAAGACTGAGCGACAGAACAACAGCTTTCAGGTGTGTAGGAATTACCCTGAATCTACATAAAATGCAGATTCCAATCCAGTAGTTCTCAGGTGGGGCCCCAGAGGCTGCAACAAGTTCCTGAGCGAAGCCAGGGCTGCTGAGCCGTGGACCGTGCTTTCAGTAGCAAAGGCTGGAACAGAATCCCTTGTCTGCATGCATCATGGATTTTTTTCAGAGCCTACCAGAAGGCAAGAGAGCAGCTGGAGGGCACACACAAAGCTCCTTTCCATCCTCAAAAATAGCTGTGTGTTTTCCTGGGGTGATCTAATAGGCTGAGCAGAGAACATTGTGGCAATGTCCTTAGTCATTCATTCTGAGCGCTTCATTTGTTCTGGACAATTACTCGGACTCTCTGCACTTTGAGCTCAGAACTCTCTGTCTTGTCTTGCTCTCCGTACACTTAGTAACCAAATAGGCATTGAAATTCTTTTTTCCTGCTGTCTTGAGCAGGATAGATTTCTCCAGAACTCTCGAGGATGACACCAAACCAACAACTTCACATTCTTCAAAAATGATCACTGTGTTGTGGTTTGGTTAATTTAGGGATGTGAAGGAAGGGTGCAAATAAATAAAACAGGTTCCTTTAAATTGAGAGTGCAGAGACAAACACAGGACTCTTCCAGCCTTTGTTTTGTCAATATAGGGCACATATACACCGTTGTATAGTATACACGAAATGATAAATGTAAAGTATTTAGCGCACAGGAAGCATCCGACATACAGCAGCTATTACTATCAAAATATATACAGGAGAAGGCAATGGCACCCACTCCAGCACTCTTGCCTGGAAAATCCCATGGATGGAGGAGCCTGGTGGACTGCAGTCCATGGGGTCGCTGAGGGTCGGACACGACTGAACGACTTCACTTTCACTTTTCACTTTCCTGTATTGGAGAAGGAAGTGTTCTTGCCTGGAGAATCCCAGGGACGGGGGAGCCTGGTGGGCTGCCGTCTATGGGGTCACACAGAGTTGGACACGACTGAAGTGACTCCGCAGCATATACTTTTCAAGCTGTGAGAGGGAAGTAACATGTGAAGAGCTCTTAGAATCGCACATGGCAGATGCCAGTCACGCCACAGCAATCATGTATACCCGAGTTCGTGTGTCCCTGTGCACAGTGAGAGCAGACAAACTGCAACGTCAGAGTCTGGGGCAGAGAAAGGTTTATTGAGGTCACACAAGGAGACGAGGTGGCTCATGCCCTGAAAAGCCCTGAGCTCCCTCAAAGGTTTTGGCAGAGCATTTTCAAAGGGCAGGTGAGGAGAAGGTCGCAAGATAGTGATCAGCTTGTGCACGATTCTCTGATTGGCTGATGGTGAGACAGTCAGGAGGTATCACAGGGGTTATCAGTCCTTGGGCTCCAGGAGGCCTGAGGCTGTGTGCTCATGGTCAGCAAGTACTTCCTCCATTTGAGGGGGCAGGTGGTTCCCATCTGAAAAACAGCTCAGGAAATGTCCATCAGGTACTATTATCTAGGTACTCCGGAGAGGAGCTAAAGCAGAGAATACTGGGGGTGGGGGGGGTCTGTCCTGGGAAGGCCCCATAGGGTCCTTGTTGTTGTTCAGTCGCTAAGCTCTGTCCAACTTTTTGCAACCCCATGAACTGCAGCAGGCCATGCTTCCCTCTCCTTCACTACTTACCGGAGTTTTTGTTCCGATTCACGTCCATTGAGTCCGTGATGCCATCCAACCATAGGGTCCTGCTTGGTTACAATCATGTGATGATGATAATGAAGAAGAGGGTATATGATGATGAGCTTCCGTTCCCTTTTCTCTCAATAGAATCATCTTCCTAAGGTGAGACTTCAGGAGGATTAAGGAGGTAATCTGCCTGCAGTGCAGGACACCTGGGTTCCATCCGTGGGTTGGGAAGATCCCCTGGAGAAGGGAATGGCCACCCACTCTAGTATTCTTGCTTGGAGAATTCCATGGGCAGAGGAGCCTGGCCAGGCTATAGCCCATGGGTTAGCAAAGAGTTGGACACTACTGAGCAACTAATGCTTGCACTTAAGGAGGGAAGGTAACATGCTTAAGCTCATTTTGACAGCCAACAGTTACAACCCAAGTCAAACCCTTTCTTGGCATTTCTTGAGTGTGGTCAAAGGTGATCCCTCTCATAACTCTCTACCCTACCCCCACTTCATTGAATTCCTTTCCCCCTCCCCTCCAACTCATTTACACCCAGAATCTACACCCAAGCATCCCCCTTCTCCAAATACCACTTTTTACCACCACTTCAAGTTACTTAGCTGACCGTGGCTTCCACAATATTTGACACAGAGCCCACCACACAGTGAGGGCTCAGCCAACATTTGTGGAACTGAATGTAGTTTTATCAGCATACAGCATTCTTGCCCCAAGAGTACTAGAGAAAATGGCTATATCTTTAAAATGAAGTGAGTGAAATTCGCTCAGTCATGTCCCACTCTTTGCGACCCCATGAACTATACGGTCCATGGAATTCTCTAGGCCAGAATACTGGAGTGGATAGCCTTTCCCTTCTCCAGAGGATCTTCCCAACCCAAGGATTGAACCCAGGTCTCCTGCATTGCAGGCGGATTCTTTACCAGCTGAGTCACAAGTCTTTAAAATAAGAATTATTTATTTGGCTGTGCTGTGTCTTAGTTGAGGCATGTGGGATCTAGTTCTCTAGCCGGGGATCAAACCTGGGCCCCCTGCATTGGGAGCTCAGAGTCTTAGCCACTGGACCACCAGGCAAGTCTCTAAATGGCTAATTCTTATCAAAAAATTAAGCTTTCAACCTCAGTCACTTCTTAAGCACACAGGACAGAAATGAGCCCTAGGAACAGGTTGTGGGCATCTCCTTGACATAATGACACATCGGTCCTTCCCCAGCCTATTAGGTTAATTCAATAGGATGGTGACCAGGGACTGCCCTACGTTCAAAGGCAGGGTGTGGGTGCTTCTCTCCAGCTCTAGAATGCTCTTAACTCCTTAGGGTGTAAGGAGATGCTCTCCAAAAGTTCACAGCCTACTTTTTCAGGGGTATCCAGGTAACCACATTTTTTTTTAACTCACTACCAAGGGGGATTGAATCCCATTGTGCAAATTAACCTCTCCTCATCACCTCTATCAACCCAGATACACATGTGTATCGGCTCTCACTACTCTGATGAGTGAAGGCTCCTGTCTTGGATCCCTTGGATCACATCACAGCAGCAGAGCTCTCAGAGGAGCTGGCCCTAACACAATTATAATAGGCTATTAGATAACACTTCTGGGGAAAAAAGATGGAAAAAAGCAGAGTCGGGAGTTCAAGAGAGGTTTGCAATCTCTTTAAATACGGTATTAAGAGACTGTCTGATAAATGACTTCTTCTGATTTGTAATCATAGAATTTATAAAATTATAAAAAATTGTGCTAAACTTACTTAAACATTTACTAGTTTGCTTTTGTTGGAAAGAGAACAATGGAAGTTAATCACACTTACCTGGAAAATCCATGAAAGAAGGCTACCTTGCCCATATGGGTTTGGTTCAAGAGCCAATGGGCCTAATTCTAAAAGCAGCTCAAATTCTCCACATCAGCTTATATGCTTGGGATTCTGTTTTTTCTTTCTTCTCAAATTTAAATGGCTACAGATTTACTTTAACACATATTAAGCCTTCTTCTCTTTTCTATTTCCTATCTGCTGCTGCTGCTGCTAAGTCGCTTCAGTCGTGTCCGACTCTGTGTGACCCCATAGACAGCAGCCCACCAGGCTCTGCCGTCCCTGGGATTCTCCAGGCAAGAATGCTGGAGGGGGTTGCCATTTCCTTCTCCAATGCATGAAAGTGAAAAGGGAAAGTGAAGTCGCTCAGTAGTGTCCGACTCTTCACCGACTCTTCACGACCCCATGGACTGCAGCCTACCAGGCTCCTTTGTCCATGGGATTATCCAGGCAAGAATACTGGAGTGGATTGCCACTCCTACTCCCTAGGATCTTCCCGACCCAGGCATCAAATCTGCCTCTCTGGTGTCTGCTGCACTGGTAGGCAGATTCTTTGCTACTAAGCCACATGGGAAGCTCTCTCACATGGAAGAATAAATACCTTTGTGATTTGAAAGCGAACAAAGATTACCTAATCAGGACCTAAGAAGCACTAATCATAAAAGATATGATGGTATTTGAAATGATATATTCAATAATACCTACAATTTAGCTGTCTTTTGTATCAGCTGTGGTTTTCATTTATTAGAGATTCACAAGGTATTGTGAATGACTACTCAGATGGATCCAGATGCTCTCTCTCTCTCACACACACACACAAAGCCTTACATTTCACGTTGATTTCACGGCTGCATGAGGATTGCAAAATACCAGACCTTTCCCAACTCATGATTTACGAGAGAGAGAACAAAAAAGAGGAATCAGTTGCGCTCTTAGAATCCCCCTAAAAAGGCCATAGGATGGAAAGAAGACCGCCTCTCAGTGCACAGAGCTCCTGATGGGGTGTCAGCATGACTTGAGTCATGGGACCCTCCCAGCTGCTGGAGGGATGATCTTGCTTTGTTCAAACTTTTTTCAGCAGGTGATTCACCATCAGACGTAAGGATGAACTTACTAATATTAAAAGGTGGGTAGTTCTGGGGAAGTCTTTAAATAAAATGCAAGACCATGATTGTGCAATGGTACATTGGATTTCTCTATCGGAAAAATAGGACAATAAAGTAGATAATTTCTGGAAGCCCTGTAACATCATGATTCTTTATTATTTTTTTTTTTGGCTGCACTGTGTAACATGCAAAACTTCCCCCACCAGGGATTGAACCAGTCCCCCTTGTAGTGGGAGCACAGTCTTAATCAGGAAAGTCTGATCTCTTATCACGTTAACTGCTGTTTTCCAAGCTAAAATTTACGTCACGCATTTGATTCACTGACTTCACACACCACCTTATTCATTTTAGTTTCTTCCATAAATCCTCATCTTCCCCTTATGATTTTTGGTTCCCTCCTTAACTCCTTTCGAAGTTAACAATAAGAACAAGCTGAAACAGGGTTGGTATCTAAGCCCAGTCTCTCTTCCTCAGTCAGCAGTCTTCCTGGTTTTTTTTGGGAAACGCTGAGCGGGGTGTTTAGTGCTGGGGCTCAGAGGCAAACATCTGTAGGTTCCCATCCTCTTTGTCACTTACCAGCTATGTGCCTTGAGCAAAATACTTCTCTCTGAGCCTTACTTCCCTTATTTGCAAAACAGACCTAATACTAAAACCATTTAGCACATAGCATTAGACATCCGGATCTTAGCACAAGGTCTGGAGTGGGGAAGCTAACTATTCACGGGATGATCAGACCTCTTTGATGCTCCAGAGTTGCACTCTCTTTTCACCGTACACTCAGACTCCATAACATTCAACCCCCAAAGGCTTCCTGTGCAGTCAGACTTTCCTTAACTCCTAGAGTCTGAGCTTCTCAGTGTCCCAAACACTAGTGTACATCACATTATTGTGGAAACTACAGAAAAATGGACACCTTTAAGAGACTGAGATATGGATAAGGAGGATATGGGATCCTCCTTATCCCAGCCATCCACTGATGATCATCAATGGAAAAGTAACTTGCCCAAATTTGTCTATTGGTTTTAGAATGTATTTCACAGAGATAGGCCAAGGACTAAAGGGGACTAATTTTTTTTTTTTTTATCAAGAACGCAGAGCAATCAATAGTATATACTACACTATATGACATCATCAACTCTATGGACGTGAGGCTGAGCAAACTCCGGGAGATGGTGAAGGACAGGGAAGCCTGGCGTGCTGATGTCCATGGGGTCACAGAGTCAGACACGACTGAGCGACTGACTCTAAATTATACCTGATGCAGCTGTGAAGTCGAATTCACAGCCTTCAGCTTTTGAATTTTTAATGAATTGCAGTTATGTGGGATATAATTATGAGATTTTATAAGATAAAAATCTTATAATTGCACTTGGGAATAGTTCAGTTTGTGGGAAGAATCTTATAATAAAGTTCCTATTATTAATTGGATAAAAAAATAATAGTACAAATGATGTATGTTTGACATTAGACCTGACATTTAAGGTCTCTAAGCTTCCATTTGCTTATTCATAAATGCTCAGTGAGAAGAGTATCTAATTCAAAACAGTGAATATGAAGATTAAAATTCATATATGAATATTTACTATAGTCTTGTATAGTAAACACTCAAAACGTTGTTGATTCTTAACGCTGATGATTTCATTATGACTTAATTTCTTCATCTGTAAAAGAGGATAAAATACATGTTGTATAAGTCTTTATGAATATTAGATGAGATAATGTTTTAAGATATGTGTGGTACTGTTTCTGATCACTGTAAAAAATTAATAAATGCTAGCTTTTTAAAACGAACTTTCGTTAGCTCTTTATTTCACTAGCCACGTAGGCACACATACACACACACACCTGTATGTGCCTTTTCCTTGGTCACCATTGATACTGTTGAAAAAGGACAAAAGGGGGTGTCCATTTTAATGTATTCTTTTCCCTGAATAAAACTACACTTGGGGGTTTTATAATAACCTAAAAGGGAAAATAATCTGCAAAAGAATAGATACATATTATATATAACTGAATCACTTTGTTGTGTACCTAAAACTAACACAACATTGTAAATCAACTATGCTTATTAAAAATAAATAAAATAAAATTCCTGGAAGCATCAAAAAGGTTATACTTTGAGGGATAAAAGGGCCATTTCTACTTATCCTATGTCCATTGACTTTTTCCCCCCTAATCCAAACAGAAATCATAAACCACCTAATCTGTTTGAAACACAGATTTCCCTATGGGCTTGTTCTCTCTCCCCAAGTCACTGTCATAAAAAGCCAGTCACTTCCCATCTATCAGCTCATAAAGCCTGACTGGTGTGGTATCTGTCCATCAGACCTCAGGGCATTTCGCTCTTAGTGAATCCACATCATCGTTTTTCACAGACTTTTATGCTGAGATGTATGAGTAACTTGGTAATGTGGTAATGGGTCCCAGTAAATGTCTTTTTTTTTTTTTTTAACAAAGGAACATTTGTTTCAGCAGCTAAATATAGTAATTACTCAATACATTTTTTCCTCCTCCACATACTTTTAGGAAAGGAACTGTGTTCTGTTGTTCTGGGTCAATGACACAAAGCAATTGAGTATAAATGATGTGAAAAGCAGAGACATTACTTTGCTGACAAAGGTCTGTCTAGTCAAAGCTATGGTTTTTTTCAGTAGCCATGTATGGATGTGAGAGTTGGACCATAAAGAAAGAGGAGCGCCAAAGAATTGATGCTTTTGAACTGTGGCATTGGAGAAGACTCTTGAGAGTCCCTCGAGGTTCATAGAACCTCCACGGTTCTATGAAGACCTACAAGATCTTCTAGAATTAACACCCAAAAAAGATGTCCTTTTCATTAAAGGGGACTGGAATGCAAAAACAGGGAGTCAAGAAACACCTGGAGTAACAGGCAAATTTGGCCTTGGAAGGCAGAATGAAGCAGGGCAAAGTCTAATAGAGTTTTGCCAAGAGAATGCACTGGTCATAGCAAACATCCTCTTCCAACAACACAAGAGAAGACTCTACACGTGGACATCACAAGATGGTCAACACCGAAATCAGATTGATTATATTCTTTGCAGCCAAAGATGGAGAAGCTCTATACAGTTAGCAAAAACAAGACCCGGAGCTGACTGTGGCTCAGATCATGAACTCCTTATTACCAAACTCAGACTTAAATTGAAGAAAGTAGGGAAAACCACTAGACCATTCAGGTATGACCTAAATCAAATCCCTTACAATTATTCAGTGGAAATGAGAAATAGATTTAAGGGACTAGATCTGATAGAGTGCCTGATGAACTATGGACGGAGGTTCATGATATTGTACAGGAGACAGGGATCAAGGCCATCCCCAAGAAAAAGAAATACAAAAAAGCAAAATAGCTAAGGAGGCCTTACAAATAGCTGTGAAAAGAAGAGAAGCCAAAAGCAAAAGAGAAAAGGCAAGATATAAGCTTCTAAATGCAGAGTTCCAAAGAATAGCAAGAAGAGATAAGAAAGCCTTCCTCAGTGATCAGTGTAAATAAATAGAGGAAAACAATAGAATGGGAAAGACTAAAGATCTTTTCAAGAAAATTAGAGATACCAAGGGAACATTTCATGCAAAGATGGGCTCAAAAAAGGACAGAAATGGTATGGACCTAACAGAAGTAGAAGATATTGAGAAGAGGTGGCAAGAATACACAGAAGAACTATACAAAAAAGATTTTCATGACCCAGATAATCATGATGGTGTGATCACTCACACTCACCTAGAGCTGGACATCCTGGAATGTGAAGTCAAGTGAAGTCAAGTGGCCCTTAGGAAGCATCACTAACAACAAAGCTAGTGGAGGTGATGGAATTCCAGTTGAGCTCTTTAAAATCCTGAAAGATGATGCTGTGAAAGTGCTGCACTCAATATGCCAGCAAATTTGGAAAACTCAGCAGTGGCCACAGGACTGGAAAAGGGCAGTTTTCATTCCAATCCCTAAGAAAGGCAATGCCAAAGAATGCTCAAACTACCACACAATTGTACTCATCTCACACACTAGCAAAGTAATGCTCAAAATTCTCCAAGCCAGGCTTCAACAATATGTGAACCGTGAACTTCCTGATATTCAAGCCGGTTTTAGAAAAGGCAGATGAACCAGAGATCAAATGGCCAACATCTGCTGGATCATGGAAAAAGCAAGAGAGTTCCAGAAAAACATCTACTTCTGCTTTATTGAGTATGCCAAAGCCTTTGACTGTGTGGATCACAATAAACTGTGGAAAATTCTGAAAGAGATGGGAATCCCAGACCACTTGACCTGCCTCTTGAGAAACCTATATGCAGGTCAGGAAGCAACAGTTACAACTGGTCATGGAACAACAGACTTGTTCCAAATAGGAAAAGGAGTACGTCAAGGCTGTATATTGTCAGCCTGCTTATTTAACTTCTACATCATGAGAAACGCTGGGCTGGATGAAGCACAAGCTGGAATCCAGATTGCTGGGAGAAATATCAATAACCTCAGATATGCAGATGACACTACCCTTATGGCAAAAAGTGAAGAAGAACTAAAGAGCCTCTTGATGAAAGTGAAAGAGGAGAGTGAAAAAGCTGGCTTACAACTCAACATTCAGAAAACTAAGATCATGGCATCCAGTCCCATCACTTCAAGGCAATAGATGGAGAAATGGTGGAAACAGTGGCTGACTTTATTTTTCTGGGCTCCAAAATCACTGCAGATGGTGATTGCAGCCATGAAATAAAAGATGCTTACTCCTTGAAAGAAAAGTTATGACCAACCTAGACAGCGTGTTAAAAAGCAGAGACATTACTTTGTCAACAAAGGTCCGTCTATTCAAGGCTATGGTTTTTCCAATAGTCATGTATGAATATGAGAGTTGGACTATGAAGAAAGCTGAGCGCTGAAGAATTGATGCTTTTGAACTGTGGTGGTGAAGACTCCTGAGAGTCCCTTGGACTGCAAGGGGATCCAACCAGTCCATCCTAAAGGAAATCAACCCAGAATATTCATTGGAAGGACTGATGCTGAAGCTGAAACCCCATACTTTGGCCACCTGATGTGAAGAGCTGACTCATTTGAAAAGACCCTGATGCTTGGAAAGATTGAAGGCGAGAGGAGAAGGGGATGACAGAGGGTGAGATGGTTGGATGGCATCACCAACTTTATGAATATGAGTTTGAGCAAGCTCCAGGAGTTGGTGATGGACAGGGAAGCCTGGTGTGCTACAGTCCATGGAGTCATAAACAGTCAACTGAGCGACTGAACTGATAAATGATGTGGATATTTTTTTTCTCTTGGACAAGATGGTTAATTTCTCTAAGTCTTGGTTTAAAACTGAAAATTTGATAGTATGAACATTTAGTACAGTCCTATTCTTATTTTAGACAACTAATCATCTGTCAAAGGCATCTAACTCATAGGACAGAAAGTTTTCCTATTTCCCATAGAGTCACTACGCATCAATCCTCGTGGTCACCATTTCCAGAGTCCTGCAGTGCTCTGTGTGGATCCAGGTCGAGCTGAAGTGCAGCGCAGGGCCACCAGGTTCCTGCAGTTCCTGTCTGAGCCTACACCATGAGTGCAAGTCCACACCACTCTCTAGACTTCCCGGGAGGAATCCCCTCAATGCCAGAACACCAGTTATGCAGGGTGTTCAATGGAGTTGTAAGCCAGTAAGCACCTTCAGGTTATTCTTGGGCATCACTTATCTCCTGGCCGTGATCATGCCATTGACCCTCTAAAGGAAAAGGACTTGACCTGCTTCTTCAGCAGTTTTCAGTGGCTTTTCTTTTACAGACAACTCTGTAGCACGTGGCCTAGAAACCAAAGGGAACAGTTCACAACACAGTGAAATTTATCTTCTTGGCCTTAATGACATCTACTTTAATCACCTTTGCTGGTGACTCCAGAAAATATATTATTTAATCTGGAAGTTACAATTCTTTAAAATATTCAAAATGTGGATTTTTCCCCTCCTGATTTTAAATAAAATGAATCCATTATAGGATAGTTGGCATGAAAAAATATCCTAAATTTCTAAACCATACATAATCTTACAACTTACAAACCACCATGCTTAATATTTTGTTATATTACTTCTATCTTTTTTGCATACATATGTATGTGTGTTTATGTATACACACATATTACAAATAGGAAATGTACATACAGTATTATTCATTTTAAAAATACTATAGCATACACATTTCTGCAATTCATGAAATATCTTTGAAAAAGACCTGATTTTGAGCGACTGTGTGGCAGCCCATCACACGACTGATACACAGTTTATTTAACCAACACTCACTTCTTTCCTTTTTTTTCTTTAGCCACGGACTTTATTGTTTGAATATTTGCAATTATTATTCTATACACAAATGTTCATTTCTTACAAAACTCTGTATTCCGTATTGCTAGGTCACTTCCCTCTTCATTTTATGTCACATTCCCATCAAGAACTATTTCCCCAAATCACAATCTGCCTGATTGTGTGTGGTTGCTGTTCATTTGCTAAGTTGTGTACGACTCTGCGATGCCTTAGACTGGCCCACCGGGCTCATCTGTCCATGAGATTTTCCAGGCAAGAATACTGGAGTGAGTTGCCATTTCCTTCTCCACAACACTCACTTCTTCAGATGATAAAATTATTGCTCCACCACAGGGAATCTTGTATTAATAGGAAGAAAGAAATGCATCTCAGGTATTGCCTAATATACATTCTCTTTCTGGGGATAGAATTTGGTCTTTTAATGCAAAGGGTGGGTCAAGCTCTATTTCTGTAGTTAAAGGCCAAAGGATACTGTAATCGTTTAAATACCTGAATTGGAAGATGTATAAGAAATGACAGCAAAGAAGTACTTTGACTAGATCTCCATTTTTCACAGTCCCTAAACTTTGCCTTGAAGGGGGTCACACGATGACTGATGCATTTACCTATGGAGATAAGCACTTCGTAAGTTTTTACCTTGATTCCCGTACTCAGTATTTCCCTCACGTACTCCCAGAGGATCCTAAATAATGAAGCCCCATTTGTCAATTAATTATTAGTTCACTTGATAAACTAACTCCTACCATTTGTTGCTATTCCTCTCACCTGTGCTGAGTTATAGACGAATGAATTTTAATGTAAGAGGAGATTGGTATTTACCGTTGAATGAAAAGGAATTCTCAAACTAAGTTAAATGTACATTTTAAATTCTGCTTATAAGTGGTATCATTCAGGATTTGTCTTTCTCTGTCTGATTTATTTCACTTAGCATAACTCCCTCCAAAGTCATCCATGTTGCTGCAAATAGCAAAATTTCGTTCTTTTTTACGACTGACTAGTATTCCATTGTGTATATATACCACATCTTCTTTAATGGTTACCAACGGGAAAGTGGGGAGAGGCAGTTCAGGGGTTAAAATGGGAGTGGGAGGTACGAACTGTTGGGTGTAAGAGAGGCTCAGTGATACATTATACAACGTGGGGGAATATAGCCAATATTTTGGAATAGCTGCAAATGGAAAACAACCTTTGTATAAAAATTTTAAAATCTTTTTATTTTTATTTTTTTTTAAGTTTTTTATTTTTTAAATTTTAAAATCTTTAATTCTTACATGCGTTCCCAAACATGAACCCCCCTCCCAACTCCCTCCCCATAACATCTCTCTGGGTTATCCCCATGCACCAGCCCCAAACATGCTGTATCCTGCGTTAAAATCTTTTTAAAAAGCACTACAAAGCTTTAAAAACAGCCTAACAAATGTAAGCTCTTCCTATAAATCCTAAACACACCTAGCTCTTCCTTTTATTTTCAAAGGTGAGGTGCCGATTGATTTTCTTTCATCAAAACTCTTTTTCCGGCATCGCCCAGCTTTGCCGTCAGCCCCAGCCCCACTCTCTGCCTCATGCCAGCCCCTTGTACCCACCACCCCCAGCTGTGAGCTCTGCCTGGCCCTCTGGGGATAAGCTTATGAGACACCTTCTGCTCACTGCTTCTGCTCATTTTAATCACAGTCTCTTATTGATAGAGCAGCTGAAGGTGAGAATAATTGACTATAAAACCCTATCACTGCAAACATCTCCTTATCCTTATCAAAAACACTCAAAGGAAGCCATATACCCAGCTGCACTACTTTTGAAACTTACACAGGGCTATAGAATGCAAATAATCTTTCATTCAGTAATAACAACAAAAAAAGTTGTACTACATTCTGGTGGAATGGGGTGTGCATGGACTAGATTTTATCCAGGGCAAGTGGAAATGAAGAGGAACTTTGGGGGAGGGATGAGAAGGAGGCAGGAGGAGGGGAAGGACATCTAATCACTTTGTGCTGGGATTTTTCTTTTCTTAATCTAATGGCAGCCAAGGAGAGGACAGAGAGAACACAACTCCCAGCCCCGCTTGGGTGTGTTCCCAGGCTGCACAGGTAAAATCAGCTCTGAAATTAAACTCTCAGCACTGGTGTGTGTGTGTGTGTGTGTGTGTTTGACATGGACCATTTTTAAAGTCTTTATTGAATTCGTTACAATATTGCTTCTGTTTTATGGTTTGGTCTTTTGGCCTGGAGGCTTGTGGGGTCTTAGCTCCTCAGTCAGGGATTGAACTCAAACTCCCTGCCTTGGAAGGAGGCTTCCCTGGTGGCTCAGACAGTAAAGTGTCTGTCTGCAATGCAGGAGACCTGGGTTCGATCCCTGGGTTGGGAAGATCCCCTGAAGAAGGAGATGACAGCCCACTCCAGTATGCTTGCCTGGAAAATCCCATGGACGGAGGAGCCTGGTAGGCTGCAGTCCATGGGGTCCCAAAGAGTCGGACACGACTGAGCAACTTCACTTTCACTTTTCTTTTTTTTTTTAATTTAATTTAATTTATTTATTTATTTATTTTTAATTTTAAAATCTTTAATTCTTACATGCATTCCCAAACATGAACCCCCCTCCCACCTCCCTCCCCATAACATCTCTTAACCACTGGACCACCAGGGAAGTCCCAGCACCAACTCTTTGAAGGGTTGCTCTTGTTCAGTCGCATTCAACCCTTTGCCATGGTCTGTAGCCCTCCAGGCTCCTCTGTCCACGAGATTTTTCAGGTAAGAGTACTTGAATGCCTTGCCATTTGCTTCTCCAAGGGACTTTCCCGGACCAGGGATGGAACTCAAGCCTCCTGCGTTGGCAGACGGATTCTTTACCACTGAGCCACCAGGGAAGCCCTTTGAAGGGTATTTTTACATTAAATTCTGCTGTATGAAGTTTCCAGAAGCCACAGGATCCCACTTCCGAGGCTAACACAGACAACTTTCAGTTGCTTTTTGCAGTCACCCAATGTCCCTCTGCACGGAGCCACCTGATGTCTTTGCTTCAGGAAGGAGAGGTCCTGACTTGAAGTCTATCTGAGAACAAGAAGTCATCATAAACTTCGTGTTTCATTTCCTCTTTTTTCCTATATTTGATAGCCCACAAAAGGGTATGTGAAAGTTAATCTCACCCGTTCCTTATCTTATTGGTAAGAGAATTTTCAGCTGTGCAAGGAAACCGGGGCATGTGGGTAGGCCTGGGAATGCTGTGCTGCAGGTTCTTATTCCTGAAAGTCAAGAGTATTTGGGGGCTTCTCTAGTGGTCCAGTGGCTAAGACTCCATGCTCCCAGTGCCGGGGGCTGCGGTTCGATCCCTGGGCAGGGAACTAGATTCCATATGCCGCAACTCAGGGTTTGCATACTGCAACTGAAGATTCCGAGTGCTGCAACTGAGACCTGGTGCAGCCAAATTAATTTAGAAGAAGAAGAAGAAAAAAAGAGTGTTTTGCTAAGATTGCACAGTCAGATCCCTCTTCAGACCTCAGCAGCTGGGAGCTTGGGTAAGAAATAGAACCTGCTGATGCAGGCCTTTGTAACCACCACACTCTGGCCCAGGCTGCCCCAGTGCAGAGCATGAGTAAGCTCGGAGCAATGGGTGCATTTATGCAACAATTTCTCCAAACCACAATAGAAGTGTCTGACTTGATTGCCAATATAAGAGGTTTTTAATTTCTCATTTTATTTTTTTCATTCTCTGCCTCAAAATGACCACACTCAGTTTAAGTCAGTTCTGGGTGACACCATTGATACAGAAATCTATGTCTGGAACAACGACAAGAGGCGAGACTTTAATGACTCATGGCAACAGAGAACACACTTGGGTCCTACTGATAAAATTGTGTGACATAAATATAGCTGCACATGCAGGCTTCCCAAAAGTTTCAGCTTGAACCAAACGCTTGCTCACATCACTACTTTAAAAAGTTATAACCTAGAATTATACAATCTTAATATTCTTTAAGAGATATGAATATACTCTAGAATTGGGGTACTTCAAAATGTGTTAGTGTGTACCCTTTTAAAGCCCTAGAGAAAAGCTTCTCTTCATAAGAGATTGTTAGTTGCTCCAGGTTGGTGGTTATTAATCCAAGATTAGCCAACTCATCAATATCCTTTTCCTACCTCAGGAAAATGGCCTGAAGAATTCTCTTTCTTTGTCTATAGACTAAGAGCTTGTATATTTCCATGTGTGTGTGCGCTTAGTCACTCAGTCGTATTTGACTCTTTGTCGCCCCATGAACTGTAGCCTGCCAGCTTCCTCTGTCCATGGGAGTCTCCAGGCAGGAATACTGGAGTGGATTGCTATCTCCTTCTCCAGGGATCTTCCTGACCCAAGGATCAGACCCATGTCTCCTGCATTGCAGATGGATTCTTTACCATCTGAGCTCCCAGGGAAGCCCTGTACATTCACATACTAGGTACCAGTGCAAGTCATTGAACACTATTCCAAATGAGAAGATGCAGAGATAACAAAGCATCTTACAGGCGACTTCCCAGGTGGTCCAGTGGTCGAGTCCCTGCTTCCAATGCAAAGTGGGTTCCTTGGTTCCATTCCTGATTGGGGAACTAAGACCCCACATGGCTCATGGTGTGGCCAAAAAAAAAGAGAAAAAAGCCAGAAAGCATCTAATGTTCTTTGTTTGGTTGAAGGGATGGGTAGTAGGCAGCCGGTGGGGATTTAGAGTCTAAGTGACGGAACTGGGTTTGCTACTAAGCAATCTGGAAAATGCCAATCAACTCCACCTGGAAACTGCAAGTCACACTTCAAGGTAAACCTGGACTGACAGAACGGTGAAATCAGCAACGGTGAAATCAGCAAGTGTTTCTTGCCAGATCAGATCTGGATAGTACAGGCAGAACAGCAAAAAAGGAGAATGTGTTTTAAGAACGACAACAACAATTTTTCTGTCTTGGAAAACATAATCACCATCAAAGAAGTAGACATAAAAAAATAAATGTGTTCTGTTTAAATTTATATGACATTCAAAGTAGGCAAAACTCAACTTCAGTTTTTCGAGATATATACATAAGTGGTACAGCTATAAAGGAAAATGAAGAAATAAACACAAAAGTCAGGGGGTGGTTCCTGGTAGGACTTGGGATAGGGACAGGTTATGACTAGGCAGAAGCCTCAGTCGGTTCCTTGATTGCTGGTCGTGATCTAGTTATCAATCTGGGTGGGAGCCATATGGGTGTTTGCTATATAATTATTATTAAATGCCACATATGTGCTTTATACATTTTTTCCTGAGTGCATGTTTTATTCCACAATTTTTAAAAGAATATGAAACAAATGGCTACTTTAATCATCCCTGTGGATACTTGCTCCTTAGAAGAAAGCTGTGACAAAACTAAACAGCATATTAAAAAGCAGAGACATCACTTTTCTGACAAAGGTCCGTATAGTTAAAGCTATGGTTTTTCTGGTAATCATATATGGATGTGAGAGTTGGACCATAAATCAGGCTGAGCACCAAAGAACTTCTACTTTCAAACTGTGGTGCTGGGGAAGACTCTTGAGAGTCTCTTGGACAGCAAGGAGATCAAACCAGTCAATCCTAAAGGAAATCAACTCTGAATATTCATTACAAGGTCTGATGCTGAAGCTGAAGCTCTAATACTTAGGCTACCTGATGCAAAGAGCTGACTGACTCGGAAAATATCCTGATGCTGGGAAAGACTGAGCAGGAGGAGAAGGGGTCGACAGAGGATGAAATGAATAGATGGCATCACTGACTCAATGGACATGAGTGAGCAAACTGCGGATGTAGTGATGGACAGGCAGCCTGGCGTGCTGTAGTCCATAGGGTCATAAAGAGTCAGACATGACTTAGTGACTGAACAATAACAAGGGTGAAATGTGAACACTATTGACTATCCAGTGACTGGCAAACTCTGGGTTGCATCTGAGGGAAGCTCTCATTTGGAGATCTCTGAAAGCCCTTCATATTTAGGACTAGAAACTGAGAGTGTTATTGACATTGGTGCTGTCTTCTCCACGGCTGTCCTGGGACCACAAGCAGCCAAGGCAGGTGCTGGAATGAGGAGGGTTGGCCAGATGGTAGGAGATTAAGATAAGGCAGCTCTGCGAAGAGCTGACTCATTTGAAAAGACCCTGATGCTAGGAAAGATTGAGGGCAGGAGGAGAAGGGGACGACAGAGGATGAGATGGTTGGATGGCATCACCGACTCAGTGGACATGAGTTTGGGTAAACTCTGGGAGTTGGTGATGGACAGGGAGGCCTGGCGTGCTGCAGTTCATGGGGTCACAAAGAGTTGGACATGACTGAGCGACTGAACTGAATTGAAGATAAGCTAAGCAGAAGGCACAGTGCAGCCAGGACCCCTGAGGTCACAGTGCAGTTGAGGGCCCAGTAGGTAGAGCTATTGGTGGTAAGAACAGTCTATACAGGCAAGCAGAGGTCTAGACATGTATGAATGCTGGCAGATTTTCAGAATGTAAACTTAGCGCTCAGGAGATGAGATGTGGAGTCTCCTGACACTTGGCCAACTGAGCTGGGGAAGGAGAGAGAGGTAAGAACTGGAAATTACGCGCACCTGTTGTGATGGCTAGAGCAGGGCATGGCAACCCACTCCGGTATTCTTGCCTGGAGATTCCCATGGACAGAGGAGCCTGGTGGGCTACCATCCACGGGGGAAGAAAGAGTCGGACGCGACTGAGCGCCTGAGCATGCACGCAGGCTCTCTGTTCCAGTCCTGACCCTGTGGACAGGGTCCCAGTCACAGTGCTCCATCCATCTTCTGCAGCAAAGCCATGCATCCCAAGCTTGGCCAATCAGAGTCCTTCCTCAGAGGTTTTCCAAACTGGAGTTCAAGGGAGTTTTACATTCTCTTTAGTTTATAGGTGGAGCTATAATTGTGTCTCCTAACTATGCAGCCATTCACCCTAAGGTATGGAGAAGCCAAAAAGAAAACAGCTGATGCTCAACAAAGTAGCAGCTGTGGAATTGCAGCTTTGAGCTCATTCTTTTTTTTTTTTTTGTGCTCATTCTAATTCCATTTAACCCGTGAGGGCAGTTCTACTCCTGTCTCTACTCAAACATGACTCCCTTATCTCACAATTCTATACGATTTTTTTCCTCCTCACAAAACTGCTTGCAGGTACAAGGAAATAGAGTGATGTACACATTTAAGAAATGTAAGTTATATGTTGTTGGCCAAAGGGGAGGGCACACAGTTTAAATAGTAAGGAAAATCATACATCTGACTTGAGGAACAAGCAGAGCTGGAATTCATTAGTCAGCTCTTCCACACATAGCTCACTGGTGATTTATGAAAGCGACGCTTCCCCTTTCTAGGGAGCAATGAGAAGCATTCCCTAAGCCAGCCTGAGGTTGCCTGACATGGCCTTTCCTCCATCCAAGCCCTCAGGCGTTACTGATCTGATTCTTGCTCTCGTTCTGACTGAAGCGGCACACCCACTTGCAGACTCAAGGTGTTCTGTGCTAAAACTGGGCCAGTCCCCACAAACTGGGACAGATGGCCGGTCACCCTATCTGTTTCTCCTTCTGTCTCCGTCGCTCCTGTCCAGCCTCCCTGTTTGTCATCCGTGTGGGTGTGCCCTGTTGAAAAGGATGAGGACACATGGGACATATTTATAGCTTGGTGAAAGGACTGTGAGGAATTTTAGCTGATTTTTTTTATCCAACTTTCATACTTAGATACTATTTAAGAAGCAATGTGGCCTTATGATTTGGTAAAATTAAGAAAGAGATATTTTATCCTCTAAGTCCCCACCTAACTACCATACTGGGAACTGGGCAAATAATAAACTTTAAACTGTTGTGATGCAGATGGAGAGTGGACCTATTTTAAGTATATCCAGGATTTTCGCATGGATGTGGAGCATGACCTTATAACCAACAGTCTCTGAAAACAGCCTCTATTCCTTGTCTCCTCCCTCTGTTGTCTTGTTTATGCGTCCACAGTTAAAACACTGATGTTTTCTGAAGGTTATCAGACATTTGATTGTCAGAGTTCATGGAGAACACATATAAGAAAGACTGGAAGTTAAAAAGCCTGTTGTACTAAGTGCTGGCAAGGATGTGAAGGAACTGGAATTCTCAGACACTGCTGGTGGAAAGGAAAAATAGTACAATCAGTTTGTAAAACAGTTTAGCAGTTTCTGAAAAAGTTAAATATACACATACCTGTATAAGCCAGCCTAAGTATTTAGCCAAGAGAAAAGAAAGCATGTGTTTATGCAAAAACATGAACGTGAATATTCAAAACAGCTTTATTTGTATTAACTGCAAACTGGAAACAAGTGTCCACTAACAGGAGGACGGCTCAGCAGAGATAGGGACTTCCCTGGCAATCCAGTGTTTAGGATGCCACGCTTCCGCTCCAGAGGCCTGGGTTCAATCCCTGGTCAGGGAACTAAGAGCCTGCACGTGGCGCAGCACGGCAAAACAAAAATAAATAAAAACAAACTGGGATATAAACACTTAAAAAGCACTAAAGATATATCCAGATATCCATGGTATATCTACAATGGAAGACCACTCAGCAAAAAGGAAGAGAGACAGGACTGGGAGGTGGGGGAGAGCGCGAGGGCTAAAGAAAGACAGAGAGCTGTCTGACAGATGCTTCAACAAGGATGAGTCTCAATCTCAGAATAATTAGGCCAATTCTCAAAATAAGGAAACCAGATTTTAAAAAGAGTTATGATTTTATTTATATAAACCTGTATGATTTCAGCTGTATTAAACTAGAAAATGTAAACCAGGTCACAGTGGCTTTCTATGGAGGGCAGGTAGGAGAGGGTGGGGAGGAGGGGAAAGAAGCAGAGGGAAATCTGGGGGGTGATGGACGTGCTCATTAGCTTCATTGAGGTGAGGGTTTTAGGGGGCGTACATATGTGAGAACCATCTATATGCTTTATCTTTTTCTTAATTAAAAATATTTCATCACTAAAAATGCTAACTATTTTCTGACAACACAAATCATCCATTACCACAAATCATTAATTTATAAAAGCCACAGTATCTGTGATACACAATAAAGTGAGCTATGCCTGTATTCCAAAACGGTTTCTAAACAAGAATATTTCTACAGATGATGATGAAGTCTGTTCTCAAAGAGAAGAGTGATTCCTTCATCTGTTTTACAAATATGAATGAGTATAACTCTTTATAGATGAAAAAAGTCTTGAGATATAACATGATAATCCTGAGACCTAATGTATCAGGAATTATACCGAGAATATCAAGAAAAGAGATTCAGTAAGAAAGAGATCAAGTTTAGATATCGATGTTTTTATAAAACTCCATTTGAAAATCACTGGCCTAGAAGATGACAGGGTACAAAATGTAAAAGTTGAATAATAAATGAAATTAGGACTGACAGCCCTGCACCACCAGAATTTTGATAAATACAGGAAAACTTTTAAATTATGTGCTTTAAATATGTATGTCTTACTCCATGTCAGTACTTCAATGAAGTTGTTTCTAAGAGCCCCACGCTCTTGTCAGTCCTATACCGACTTATATAAGTCGGTCCTATACTGACCTATCCAGAGTATTTGGGGAATCTGACAATGTTATCCTCTTCCGAATGCTTCCCTTTCCAGGCTCCCCTGATCACTTCCTGCCCTACCACACATGCAGGAAGAGGCCACAGCAGTAGCTGTAGAGATGAGACTAGGGTCTGGCCTGCTGACTTTCAACCTATAGGCCTATTTTTCTGCCATCATCTTGAGCAGCCACAATAATCACAGAAAAGCAGTGAAACTTCCAATCAACCTGCAAATCCAAGTGACTCAATAAACACTTTTGTATTTTCTGGCTGCTGTACATCAGCAAGGAGGATGTGGGTGAGTGTGTTTAGGGGATACTTGGTATTTTTCATCATGCGTAAATGACTACATTAAATTTTTTAAAAAGCTAAGATCATGGCATCCGGTCCCATCACTTCATGGCAAACAGAAGGGTAAAAAGCAGAAGCAGTGACAGATTTTCTTTTCTTGGGCTCCATAATCACTGTGGACAATGACTATACTAATGAAATTAAAAGACACTTGCTCCTTGGAAGGAAAGCTATGACAAACCTAGACAGGGTATTAAAAAGCAGAGGCATCACTTTGTCAACAAAGGTCCATATAGTCAAAGCTATGGTTTTTCTCATAGTCATGTATGGATGTGAAACTGGTCTATAAAGAAGGTTGAGTGCAAAGCACTGATGCTTTTAAATTGTCATGCTGGAGAAGATTCTTTGAGAGTTCTGTGGACTGCAAGCAGATCAAACCAGTCAATCCTAAAGGAAATCAACCCTGAATATTCACTGGAAGGACTGATGCTGAAGCTGAAGCTCCAATACTCTGGCCATCTGATGTGAAGAAAAGACCCTGATGCTGGGAAAGATTGAAGGCGAAAGGAGAAGAGGGTGGCAGAGAATGAGATGGTTAGATAGCATCACCAGCTCAATGGACATGAATCTGAGCAAGCTCTGGGAGACAGTGAAGGACAGAGGAGCCTGGCGCGCTGCAGTTCATGGAGTCACAAAGAGTCGGACATGAGGTAGCAACTGAACAACAACAAAACAAGTTACTTAGAGTCAAGAACGGGCTCCCAGTTAATCCAACAGCCTTCCGACATGCTTCTCAGAGCTGCAGAGGGCAGAAGCTTCAGCACACTTGCCTGGATGAGCTTTCTGGGTTTTCACCCATCGCTCCAGCAAATCTGGTGCAGAGCGTGGGGCCTGGCTGGGCTTCATCCTCCTTAGAGGTGGCACAGACACAGCCCTGGCTGGACCTCCACACCCTCCTCTTCACCCACCCAGAAAGAGAAAAGCAACTTTTTCAGTCTTCATCCATCCTGCAGCTGCTCACATCGAGGGTTTCAAGAAGTGGCAAATGGCCGTGCTTTCAAAAGCCACCCTGCATTACCAGACAATGGAGTAACTATCAAGAGATCTGCTGCCAGCCTTCTCGTCTGCCCAATAGTTACCCGGATATGTTATGACAAACGCTTATTTAATAAGTCACTACATGTGGTTTGAATTTAAGAGAAGAAGTCTACCAGATCGTGGGGCTGCAGTTTAACCAGGACACTGGAGTGCAAAGTCAGGAAATATCAGCCCAAGTTTCTGTCTACACACTCGGGTCACAGTTATAGGGCTCCTTATAGGAGTCACGTGCTTAGGTACTGACAGGCGCCTGTTTTGAGATTCCTCTGTTTTATTAAATTCAAGGTTGTCATGGGTAACAGTCAAGTCTGTTTAGTCCCACACTTCATTTTTCATTTTTTTCTAGGAAACTTCAGGCGGCATTCCACTTTCAAGTGGTGTCTTAAGGGTAGATGTTCTTAAGACTTAGTTCAAAGATCTTACTGCAAATCCATTTGTTGACTTCTTCCGGATAAAAGATTTAATCCCGTGTTCTGGGACAGAGACATTCTTTTCACTTTCTGGGGCGAAAACGCACACTGTCTGATGGAACCAATGTCTAAGGAGATTGCGTGTGTTAAGATAAAGGAGGGCTGCGGCATCCAACAGTGAAAGGGAGACTCCGGGAGATCGGGGAGCTGTGATTGCTAGTGGGTGTTTTTGGATGCAGAAGTCAGCTGGCCGGAAGGCACTATTAGTTCTCTGATTCATCAAGGGGCATTTGTATCACGAATCGGTATTAAAGGAAACGACAGGTCAGAGGGATGGAGCCATTTGCAGGGAAATAAAAATAATCAAATAATGCCCCAAGACCCAACTTCCCTTTAGGGGTGAGTCTGACTAGAGAACAGCTGTCTCTGGGAGGCAAATAGGCAAGGCTTCCTTTTTCTGTATTGACAAAAGTCTTAGCCAGTTCTTTAAACAGTGGCTTACCTTAAGCTCCTAAACCTCAGAAACAGGACAGGCAGAAGAGTACAGAAGGGCTTACCCTACATGAAATTATGGTATTGAAACTGTTTTTTAACTTTGAAATCAAAAGAGAGAGACAGAGAAAGAAAAAAGGGACCAGATGGTTCTGCTGCTGTATATAACACAGTAGGTAAAGTAACTGTGTGTGTGTGTGTGTGTGTGTGTGTACGCACACGCCCGTGTGCTCAAATACGCTTTCTTTACAGAAATCACCCATCAAAGTCTATAGCCAATACAAAGAAACATTTTAAATTGTGCAGTGAGTTTCAGCAATGTGGACAGTCTGGAAAAACTGAAACAATTCTTTAAATAATAGCAATAATAGCTAAAATTGATCAAATCCTTGACTACATACCAGAACTCACTGAACTCTCTTCGCACACAGTTTTTAATTTATTTTATGTATGAAGAAGTGAAGGCAGAGAAGAGTCAATTGCCAAGGCCCACAAACAGGTGAATGGCAAAGCACAGATCCAAAGGCAGGCCCAGGGAGCCTAGATTCCTCCCTCATATTCCTGATATCCTGCTGATCCTCTGGGAATGTGGTTTTCCTTGGTGGGGCTGTTTCGTTTACTTTAGTTGGGGGTGGGGCTGCCTGTCCAGTGAGAGTTGCCTGTGGTATCTAACAGCATCTTAATGTTTACTGAGCTATCGTGTCCAGGTCAGTAGTAGAGCCCCCCTGCCGGGAGGAGGCCCTGCACGACACAGTGAATGGAGTGGGGAATTGGGCATCGGGGGCCCACTTTCCGGTCCTGGCTCTATCACTCAAAAGCAACGTGACACAGGTCAAGCATAACCTCTGAGCTTTACCAATGCTTCAGGTCCTGCTCTCCTCACATATTAGTATTATAGGAAAAACGCAGTGCTTACTAGCTCTCTTTAACCTTTAATTGCCTCAAGAGTTTGGCTTGACTCAATGCTTTCCAACGTGCAGAGGGAGGTGATGGAAAATGGACATTTTCCTCCCTTGTGAGGCCAAGGGGATCTGCTGGCAACATGTAAGTGATGCTGCCTTTAGAGTCTCTGCACCAAACAGCTGGGTTAGTGAGATCAAAAGGAAGGGGAATTTGGGGGCCCCTGGAGACTCAGAAGTCCAGGTGGCACAGTGGTAAAGAATCAGCCTGCCAGCACTGAAGACCCCAGACATGGGCTTGATCTCTGGGTCAGGAAGATCCCCTGGAGAAGGGAATGGCAACCCCCTCCAGTATTCTTGCCTGGAGACTCCCATGGACAGAGGAGCCTGGTCAGCGCCAGTCTATAGGGTTGCAAAGAGTCGGACACAACTGAACTGCCCACACCACACCGGGACAACTATTAGTTTTTGCCTGTTTTTTTGCTTCCATTAGAACTTTCTGCCTTGATCTTCAATTTACAGTAATTCAACCAACATTAATTGCATCTCTGTGCCACACACTGGGTAAATGGGCATGAGCAGATGCCTCATCTCAAGACATAAAGTCTGCACTGAAGGCCAACAGCCCTTAAAGAAGGATTCAGATAAACAGAGCACGGCAGCACGGTAGTTGCTGGCCATTACTGAAGGTTGGAGGGGGTGGAGCACCAAGAAAAAAGAGACACTTTTTTTTCCACCTAGAAAATGTTTTACCAAGGAAACGGCACTTCAGTGGTCTTGCAAGAGGAGCCGCTGGTTTTCTGAGGGTCGAGAGGCACCAGGACGGGGACAGACCGGAAGCAAGATGTGGGCTGGATCATGATGGTCCTTGTACGATACCTGGACTTGATCTGTCAGAATTTTGGAATCATCTTATTTACGTACTCTCTCACTGTGTCTCGCTGTATCTCGCCGTTCGCTGAACCCAGGGCAGGCAAGGCGAGAGCAGGGGAAGCTGGAAGAAGACGCGAGGAGCTGTAGGAACGGCAGACATTCTTCATTTACCATAGCAAGACAGAGATGCTTTACTCTCTAATGGTAACAACGACGACTGTAAGACTTGACCTCCTACAGGAGATTTTCTGGTGGTGCTCACATGGGACCACGCCAGGATGTGCATGCACAGTGCCACAGATGACCCCAGCTGTAGGACGTGAGTGGAGTGGGGTGAGAGAGCCTGACTACTGCCACCTAGCCAATTGGTCTCTCCCTACAAGTACATTCTCTTTCTTTAAAGAAACTCCCTTGGAGAAGGAAATGGCAACCCACTCCAGTATTCTTGCCTGGAAAAGTCCATGGACAGAGAAGCCTGGCGGGCTGCAGTCCATGGGGTTACATGACTGAGCATGTGTGCATGAGGGTGGAGGGTGATGGGTTGGTAATAATAAACTGGTAGAACTAAAATTTAAAAAAAGCAACTCCCTAGGACCTCGAAGTATCTGCTCTAGCTGTTGTTGTCCATTCAGGCGCTCAGTCGTGTCTGACTCTTTGCGACCCCATAGACTGCAGCACACCATGCTTCCCTGTCCTTCAGCATCTCCCAGAGTTTACTCAAACTCATGTCCATTGAGCCAATGATGCCATCCAACCATCTCATCCTCTGTTGTCCTCTTCTCCTGCCCCTAATCCCTCCCAGCATCAGGGTCTTTTCAAATGAGTCAGCTCTTCGCATCAGGTGGCCAAAGTATTGGAGCTTCAGCTTCAGCATCAGTCCTTCCAATGAACACCCAGGACTGATCTCCTTGAGGATGGACTGGTTGGATCTCCTTGCAGTCCAAGGGACTCTCAAGAGTCTTCTCCAACACCACAGTTCAAAAGCATCAATTCTTCAGCACTCAGCATTCTTTATGGTCCAACTCTCACATCCATTCATGACTACTGGAAAAACCATCTAGTCAAAAACCTTGACTAGACGGACCTTTGTTGGCAAAGTAATGTCTCTGCTTTTTAATATGTTGTCTAGGTTGGTTATAGCTTTTCTTACAAGGAGCAAGCGTCTTTAAATTTCATGGCTGCAGTCACCATCTGTAGTGATTTTGGAGCCCTTGGCTATTAAAAGAAAAGTCCCAACCAGTATTACTACAACTTTGGTGGGTGGCATATTCCAATCTGAAGTTGTTGAGAGACAGCTAGAAGTAGAAGCAGTGATTCTCGCTCAAGGAAGCCATCTTCCTCCAGAGAGACGCTAGATGCAATTTAGTGGAATAAAAATTTCCTAGGACAACAAAATGAAAGGCCACAAGAGGGCACCAGACTTCACTTTTCCAGATGAAAACACGTGGGCAATGCAAGGTACAAATGCAGGTCACAATGGAAGGGAATTAGTTCCTCTTACTTAACATGTATTTTTATTCTCTCATAAAATTAGAAATATAAAATATTCATAGTGTTTTGCATAATGTGAGTCTGGGCTGAGTGGCTTTGTTTCTTACAGTTTTGGGGTCAGGGTGCCAAGCATGGTTGGGTTCCAGTGAAGACTTGCTTGCGAGTTGCAGATGACTGCTTTCTCCAGGGTTCTTGCTTGGCAGAAAGAGAAGGAGATAACTCTCTGGGGTCTTTTCTTATAAGGGCACTAATTCCATTTGTGAGGGTGGCGCCCTCATGACCCCATCACCTCCCAAAGGCCCACCTCCTAACACCCTTACATTGGGGGACTAGGATCTCAACAGAGGAATTGGCGGGGACACAAACATTCAGCTCACAGCATCTCCTTTCCCTGAAAGAGCAGCAACACAAGAGGCCGGGAGTAAAATTGGCCGTGTGTCCAGGGAGTTTTGAACCTGAATATTCCATTCATGCCGTTTATCAGAGACCAGAAAGCCAAGTAGGGGAAATGTGGTCTTAATTACAACCATGTGGAATTGCTCAGTGATGTGGTTGTGAGGAATTAGATTTCTGAGAGAAGGAGAAAAATCAAAGCCGGTTTGTTCGAAGAATTTTATTTCTTACTCAAAGGTAGACTGGAGGCACGTAGGTGACCCACTGGCAAAAAGCATTGCTGCTGGAAACCAGACAAGGAATATATTGACTCTGAGAGCATTTGCCAAACCTACAGTAAAATAATATGGTTCTATTTTCAGAGTGCCTCAGCTGTGTGACTCTCCTGGAGGTTTGCAGTTGCTTAAATCCCCACTCGGCTGGAAAACTTTCTGGAGGGAAAGAGTGAAATGGCAGAACTGGGGTCTGGGCACAGTTCACTGCGAGGCTAAAAGAATTCCACATTAAAAATACAGGGCATCATTGGTACAAAGCTCCCCTTTCCCCCTAATTGAAACAGACGACTCACACAGGCTTTCATATTAGTGCACTCTCAGTGCCTTGAGCCTAAAGTAAATCAGGTTGGTTGAATAGAAAACAGATGGTAAATCTTTTGCCCTCTTTCCTGGAAGCCTGGTTTTGTGGGTCGGCTGCAGGAATATTGTGGAGGTTAGGTGGGCAGGCCCTGGAATCAGACTGCCTGGTTTAAACCCTGGTCCAGCCTTTCCAAGATGTATAGCCTATAAGGTAAAGTCCCCAAGATTCCATTTTCTATAAGGTGGCATCATAATGATATCCTAGGGTTATGAGAATTACATTAAATGATAAATGTAAACTCCCAACACAGTGGTATTGTTGGTATCACTATTACTACTAAATGGCTTTGTGATTGGATCTGTTTTTTCTTAGCCTTAAGCACATACAATAAAGCAGCATGCGACAGAAAAATCCAACAGCCTCTGCCACTACCTGACCTTAAATCACTGATCTCAAAGCTTAGATAATGATGAAGAAGCAGATACCAATTGACTTCACAACCTTAGGTGCACTAGATACCAAGCTTTTGTTTCTACAAAGCCAACTTTACTCTGACCTTGACCCTATCTGGGAGGCAGGAAATTTAGTCTCAGTCTTGTTAATAGGCTCCTCTCTCCCCAACCAACATCTGAGAAAGGGCCTTCTGTCTCTAGTCCAAGAATTGCATCGGTGGTCTGTCCTTTGTCCAAGCCCTTTGAAGACGGGTCACTCTGCTCCTTCTCAGCTAAACCAGCAGAGGGTGCTGGCTGGGTATGGGAGCCCTCATGTAGGGTGACCACCCAACGTTGCTATTCCCACTCTTTGAAAGCCTGGTCACCCCCTCGTGATGCTGCAAAGGATGGAGGTTCAGGTCATCATTACTGCACCCCATCCACTTTCCAGGCTCAGGAGAAGCCTTCTCCCCACCCTATTCACGCAGCTTCTACCACTTTCTTCCGCAAAGGCATTCAGTTCTCTCTTCCCTCTCCAGAAGACACTTAAGGCTTTCAAGACCAAAAGCCAGGAAGGTAGTGGTATTAGAGGAGTTGTGTCTAAGAAACCTGTGCTTTGGGTCTCGAAATACAAGAATATAAGGCCCCAGCCATCTTCTAGAATCAAAAGAGAAGGTTAGAATCCAAGGGAAATAGGACGCAAATTAACCTTTCAATGAATAGTATCACTTCAAGGTAATGACACCACTTTAATGAGAGGTTGAACTAGGGAAGATTCTCAATTCCGTCTCCCCAAGAATTCCTTCCATTACTTAATTTTGTCCCTAAATATCAGTTATTAAATGCATACTTTCACTGAATACCATCATATCCATGTTTCATATGACAAACGTATTTGTTTGTTTCTTTTCTGTTAACTAAGTTGACTGGGATTCCCGGGTGGCTCAGTAGTAAAGAATCCGCCTGCTAATACAGGAGACGCGGGTTTGAGCCCTGGGTCAGGAAGACCTCCTGGAGGAGGAAATGGCAACTCACTGCAGTATTCTTGCCTGGAGAATCCCACGGACAGAGGAGCCTGGTGGGCTACAGTCTGTGGTGTCACAAAAGAGTTGGACACAACTGAGCGACTAAACAACAACAATGGGGACCTCTCCCATGAGACCAGCCTCCAGCTCACGCTGGATCCCACTCACAACAGGCGTCTGACAGCATCCCAACTGGTCCATGCCCTGCTCAGTAAGATGAGTCTGGTGACCAAACATTTGCATTTCACAGCAATACCAAAGCCCAACAAGTTTCTAAATGCTTCCTGTCAATTCATATAGCTATCTTGGGTGGGCTGGTAACAGTTCTGCCACTGTGAGAACCACACTTTGAGTAACACTGCTCTGCAAGCACTTCACCAAGGCTCTCTGTGGCTCTCTATAAACTAACAGAAAAGGGTGTGAGCTCCTCTGACCTTTTCCTCCTCCTCTGAAAGAGTTCTGTATTTTCATCCACAGGCAACATTTTCCTTCCGGTTAGGTATTCAATAGGGAAACAGTTATTCTCTCTCCCTTGCCTCCTGCTGGTTCTGCATGTGCATGATCTGAGTGAATGTGTTGCTCTGAGTTCACTTACAGAGTTTCAGGTAACCCTTTGAAGTTAAACTGCTGCTGCTGCTGCTGCTAAGTCGCTTCAGTCGTGTCTGACTCTGTGAGACCCCGTAGATGGGAGCCCACCAGGCTCCGCCATCCCTGGGATTCTCCAGGCAAGAACACTGGAGTGGGTTGTCATTTCCTTCTCCAATGCACGAAAGTGAAAAGTGAAAGTGAAGTCACTGAGTCGTGTCCAACTCTCAGCGACCCCATGGACTGCAGCCTACCAGGCTCCTCTGTCCATGGGATTTTCCAGGCAAGAGTACTGGAGTGGGGTGCCATTAAGTAGTAAAAACGGACATGAGTTTGGGCAAACTCTGGGAGATGGTGAGGGACAGGGAAGGCTGACATGCTGCAGTCCGTGGGGTCGCAAAGGCTCAGACAATGACTGAGCGGCTTAACAAGTTGACAGAGTAAAATTGTTTTCTGTGTCCTCTTCCTTATCCCTTTCTCTCCAGTCTCCTCTGTCGATTCCTCTTCTTCAGACCACACACAAGGGTTAGCATCTGACTCCTACTTGTTATTACTCTCCATTTTTAGGGATATTTCCTATTTCCAGGGCTTTCGATCACCACATGTATGCTTGTAAGTCTCAGATCTATGTTTTTGACTCAAGGTTTTGTCTTCAATTCTCTTCCAGTACTTTGGACTTAACATCACCTTTTCGTCTTTCTTGCATTTTGCAGGTCAGGAATTCAGGAAGGGCTCAGCTGAGTGGTTAGTGTGTATCTCTGTAGCATTAGCTGAGTCACTGGGTTTGGAGGAGCCACTTCACGATGGACTCGTCACTTCCATTTCTCCATCTGGGATTGGACGATGGAAGTTTCTGCTGTCTTGAGTCAGAGCCCAGCTGAGTCTGTCAATCAGAGCATCTGCCCATGGTCCCTCCGTAGGACCTGGGTTTCTTATAGCATGGATACAATAATGTTTAATTTTTAGGTGGCTCAGTGGTAAAGAATCCTCCTGCCAATGCAGGAGACCCAGGCTCGATCCCTAGGTGGGGAAGATCCCCTGGAGAAGGGAATGGCTACCCACTCCAGTATTCGTGCCTGGGAAATCCCACAGAGAAACCTGGGCGGGCTACAGTCCATGGGGTCACGAAAGAGTTGGACACAACTGAGCAACTCAACAACAAATCAAATTCATCACATTTTGACTCACAGTTTATGTTTTCAAGATGCATTCTAAATTCCCTTGCCACTTCATGTCACAAAGTAGGGAGCAAAGCGTAAGTGGCAGCCACATGCCCCAGAAGAATGAAGAATGGATGTTTGCAGACACTCTTATGGGGTTACATGTGGGATTTCAAGGTGATATTGGATCCTTAAGTGATTGTTCAATAGCAGAACTGCCCAGCCAATCTGATTATTCACTCAGGAATTATTACATGTGCTAGAAATAATCTAGATTCTTTAGGGGGATGCATTTTTAAGTCTCTTTGCTACAGCAGATTAACCTAACACATACATCCATCTTATAGATGAGGTAATGAATTTCGGAGGACTCAAACCTTCCCGTGGTTTCCACAGTTAGCATGCAAGCTGCCAGGTAATTCAACTCCAGGTATCAGAGACTGTTTTTCCCTTCTGAATTAGTTTTGCTCTGCTTTCTCATCTCAGAACTTTAAATCTTTCCATTTGCTTCCTTATGAGTTTTACTGCTCACTGAAGGCAGTTCATAAAAACTCAAAGTCAATGCATGGTTTACACTCTGAAAGGTGAGGTGCTATCAATAAATAAAATATCAAACATTTTTTCCTTTAAAGGACCTCTTTCTTCTCTGAATGTTACTTATTATTCAGTAAACTTTGGAGAGAGTCACAGTTAGCTTCCATCTGCTGAAAGGTCTAGTTTTAGTGATGGTGAGAGCCCCTAGAGACAGCAAGTTCAGCTCAGTTCAGTCGCTCAGTCGTGTCCGACTCTGCGACCCCATGAACCACAGCACACCAGGCCTCCCTGTCCATCACCAACTCCCGGAGTCCACCCAAACCCATGTCTATTGAGTCGATGATGCCATCCAACTATCTCATCCTCTGTCGTCCCCTTCTCCTCCTGCCCTCCATCTTTCCCAGCATCAGGGTCTTTTCAAAGGAGTCAGCTTTTTGCATCAGGTAGCCAAAGTATTGGAGTTTCAGCCTCAACATCAGTCCTTCCAATGAGCACCCAGGACTGATCTCCTTTAGGATGGACTGGTTGGATCTCCTTATAGTCCAAGGGACTCTCAAGAGTCTTCTCCAACACCACAGTTCAAAAGCATCAATTCTTCGGTGCTCAGCTTTCCTCATAGTCCAACTCTCACATCCATACCTGACTACTGGAAAAACCATAGCCTTGAATAGATGGACCTTTGCTGACAAAGTAATATCTCTGCTTTTCAATATGCTGTCTAGGTTGGTCATAACTTTCCTTCCAAGGAGTAAGCGTCTTTTAATTTCATTGCTGCAATCACCATCTGCAGTGATTTTGGAGCCCAGAAAAATAAAGTCAGCCACTGTTTCCACTGTTTCCCCATCTATCTGCCATGACGTGATGGGACCGGATGTCAGGGTCTTAGTTTGAGACAGCAAGGCTGATGGACTATTGAAGAAAAATTTAAGTTAGACATCAAAAAGGACTCTTACCCTATACAGTCAGATGAAAATACTGTACACAAATATTCATATGCAAAATTCTTACAAAAAATCTGGAGAACTTGATGTGTTGGGTTTTAGCTATTATGACATCTGGGAAATAAGAATATTTTGTAATAAGTTTAATACTCTTCACTCCCACAGTCATCCTGTGAGGTAGATCACTGTAACAATGCAAGATATGAAGTAATTGAAAACTGAAATAACGCTGCAAGGTGTAGTAACTCCTAGGTACACCTCTAGGAGTTGTTTGGCTCTTAAGTCATCAGTGATCAAACCTGCCTCTCTGATAGGTGTAATTAGTTAAGGTATAATGGATCTGAATCAACAAGGCCCCTCCTGAACCGGAATAAAATCCGGTTCTCTTAGTCAGCCATGAAATCTAATGAGTGGGCATGTGCTCAGGTCTATGAAGAAGCTAAAAAAGAACCCTGACCTACAAGTGAGACAGATCTAAATTCCCCTCAGAACACTTTAGGGTAACTCATGGGCCTGTTTCCTACAGTTAATTTTTATTTTTTCAATCTGGAGAGCATATGAAAAGTGAACATAATTAGGAAGCAGGAAAAGAAATGGAAATCAGAACTAATGGAAATCGGAGCTAATTAAATTCATAGATGCATTTTATGAGCATCAACCTAAGAAGGATTGGAGATAGAAAACCAGAGAGCTTATCTGCAAGTGTGCAAATAAGCTTCAGGGAGTGGGCTGACCATGGTAAATTCCTCACCGTTGTAAGCAGCACTCAGTTCTCCAAGGGGGCTTAGCAAATTGACGCTATCTACGCCTGGTGGGCTGCCATCTATGGGGTCGCACAGAGTCGGACACGACTGAAGCGACTTAGCAGCAGCAGCAGCAGCAGTATGGCCTCCAGATTGTATATACTTGGAGACTGTATACTCTTTGATTTTGCTTTAAATTAGAAAGGAACTGGTGCTGGCCAGCAGCTTTACATTCTTAGAAAGCTGAGCTTTGTTTACTTAAAAAGAACCTTCAAATGCTGATCAATAACATTCCTTCTGATTACCGGTACTAAAAACCAGTTATGAGAATACTTCAGATAGTTACACACAGCTTCATTTTGTCACTTACATGTAAAACATTCCAAGAATCCAAAACATTGAAACCTATGTCAGCAGGTACCCAGGCCCTAGTCATTTGCCTGGAGACTGGTGAGGCCTTTGTGGTTCCCACCTTAGTAGGACAGAGTAGTAGATGGGTTTTCGGATTTAAACACAGGGTAAAATATTCGATTCATTGACCAGACCAGAGTGTTGATTGCAATGGGTCTCAGGATCAAAACACAAGCTCAGGTCTCAGAATGGGAAAAGCAGCCTGAAGTTAGACTAGTGATGAGGGCAAGCTGATAACTTTGGCTAAGAACATAGTTCTCGAGCATTTTAAATCCTTAAGTTCAAAGTCAGAGTAGATCCTGGAACTTTCCTGGTGGTCCAGTGGCTAAGACTCTGAGCTCCCAATGCAGGGGGTTGGGGTTCAATCCCTGGTCAGGGAACTAGACCCCACATGCTGCTACTAAGACCTGGTACACCCAAATAAATAAATATTTAAAAAAAAATCAGGGTAGATCTTTCAGGTTAGGGCAAAAGTGAATCTATCATTGCAGGCCTAATTGCCCAATTAGTGAAAAAGAGGGACAAAAGGCTTAGGATCCCAAGCAGGGCCAGCCACATGAGATTTACTCTCATTCATTGTGGGAAAACAGTTTGAACTCTAGAGATCTGAATTCTGGTATGATGAATTTATATTGAAAAATAAATCTTTGCAAACCTCGTTTTTCTTTGGGGGCTAGGTCTCAAATGTGAATCAACATATCGTTTAAGTCTATCTTTATTCCTCCATCTAGCAGAAAGCCAAAACATCCTTTAGAGCAGCAGTCTCTAAACTTTTTTTTGAAAAATTGTGTACAACCATCAGTAAAAAGCTTTTGAGCACCTTCCCTAACATTAATTTATCCATGTATAAGTGAACATTGGAGTGGGTTGCCATTTCCTTCTCCAATGCATGAAAGTGAAAAGTCAAAGTGAAGTCGCTCAGTCGTGTCCGACTCTTAGTGACCCCATGGACTGCAGCCTACCAGGCTCCTCCGTCCACGGGAGTTTCCAGGCAAGAGTATTGGAGTGGGATGCCATTGCCTTCTCCGAATATAGGTGTACACTTTTCCTATATTATGTATATTAAAAAAAAAAACAAAAGAAACTTAAAATAAAGAATGCACAGGGCTTCCCTGGGGGCTCAGTGTAAAGTATCTGCCCGTCAAAGCAGAAGAGGTGGGTCCCATCCCTGATCTGGGAAGCTGCCACATACTGCAGAGCAGCTAAGCCCGTGGACCACAACTGAGCCTGTGCTCTGGAGCCTGGGAACCGACGACTGAGCCCTCGTGTCATAACTGCTGAAGCCTGAGCTCTGCCACAAGAGAAGTCACTGCAGTGAGAAACCCGTGCACCGCGACTAGAGAGTACCCCCACTTGTCACAAGAAAAGCCTGCACAAAAACACCCAAGACATCCAGATAAATAAATCCATTAAAAAAAATTTTTTTAAGGCATAGAAATTCCCATATGATGTTGTATTCCAGTAGATCTTCCTGCCTCACTTTGAGGGGGACACCTTTCATTTTGGAGATCTCTCCTTCGGAATATTAAGGGTGAATTACATGGTCTGAATGGCATGACTGAGTTTTCAAACTACTCACGCCAGGTCTGGAAACATGGTTTTCATTCCTCCCATTCATTATTCTGACAGGGTAGGCCTTACAGAGCTCTATCTTGGGTATTCTGAGTTATTCTGATTCATGGCAGACAGGGCTGGCCTCAGATGGCAACAGTATTCTGCCCTGATCATCACAGCAAACCAAGAGGCACTGATTCATTTTCTGCACAATGTTAGGCTCCAGCTGCTGAGGTCAAAGGCCAAATGAAATGTCACCAGATGCTGAATCCAGGAATTCTCCTAACACCTGGGGCTCAGGTTTGATGTGTTCCCTGGAGATCAGGCGCCCTGGGATCGGAGGACAAGCACAGCTGGACCCACACACGCTGCTACAGCAATCCCAGAGGGGTCACCTGGGACTGCAGTGTCGTGCCTGCTACCACACCTTAGGTCCTTAAACCTGTGAGCCTGAGCCTTGAGTCCCAGTAGAGTCTCTGCTGAACCGCAAACTTGCTGAGGAGTTCACAAAATCATCTTGCAACCCACTTCTCCACAGACTTTTAAATAACACCTTTATGAGATATAATTCACATTTCATCAAATTCACCCATGTAAACCAAGTGATTTTTAAGATATTCTCAGACATATGCAACCATCACCACAGTCGATTTTGAAATAGTTTCATCATTCCGGAAAGAAATTCATTGGCAGTCATCTCCCAGCTTTCCTCAACAACACTTCCTTCCCTCCTTCCCTCCAGCCCAGGGTGACCACTAAGCTACTCCCTGTCTCTATAGATTTGCCTGTTCTGAGCTTTCGATATAAATGGAACCTCAGAATATGAGGTCTTCGGTGACTGGTTTCTTTTACTCAGCATAATGCTTTCAAAGTTTATCCATGTTGTGGCAGCCCACTCCAGTGTTCTTGCCTGGAGAACTCTGGGGACAGTGGAGCCTGGTGGGCTGCTGTCTATGGGGTCACACAGAGTTGGACATGACTGAAGTGACTTAGCAGCAGCAGCAGCAGCAGCAGCAGCAGCAGCAGCAGCAGCAGCAGCAGCATGTAGCAGTATTGAAACTTTTTATTTTCAAGTAATTCTGCATTGTATAGATATACTACATTTTATTTGCCTATTTTTCAGTTGATGGATATTTGAACTGTTGATTTTTGGCTATTATGAATTATTCTGCTACGACTATTCACACACAATTTTCTGTATGGACATACTTTTTCATTTCTCTTGGGTATGTGCCTAAAAGGAGAATTGCAGGGTCCTGTGGTAGGTAGCTCTATGTTGACCCTCTTGCAGAACTGTCAGGCCATTTTCCAAAGTGGCTACATCATAGTATGTTCTTACTGTGAGCAGTGTAGGAGAGTTCCAATCTTTCTACCTCCTAGCCAACAATTGTTATTAGTTGTCTTCTTGATTTTATCATCCTGGTGGGTACGAAGTGAATATCATTGATTTGTATTTCCCTGAGGATTAATGATGTTGAGCATCTTTTTATATGCTTCTTGGCTATTTGAGCATCTTCCTTAACAAATAGGGAATGTCTACTCAAATTTTTTGCCCATTTTTAATTGAGGCATCTTTTTATTATTGGGTTGTAAGAGTTTTTCATATATTCTAAACGCAAGTACCTTATTGGATATGGTTTACAAAGAAATTTCATTCTGTAGGTTGTCTTTTCACTTTTTTGGTGGTGCCTTTTGAAGCACAAATGTTTTTAATTTTAATGGTGTCTAGTTTTTTTTGTTTTCTTGCCTGTGTTTTTGATATTATGTTTAAGAAACTCATTCAAAACTATGTATGAATATTTATACCCAAGTTTACTTATAAGAGTTCTATAGTTTTATCGCTTCTCGGCCTTTTGGCTAAGATCAAGTGTGAAGAGTTCTATAGTTTCAATGCTTATATATAGGTTTTTGATCAATATGAATTGATTTTTCTATATGGTTGGAGGGAGGCATGGAATTTCATTCTTTTGCATATAGATAATCATTTATCACATAACCATTTGTTGAAAAGACTGATCTTTTCCCCACTGAATTGTCTTGGCATCCTTGTTGAAAATCAATTGATCATAAAGATGAGGGTTTATTTCTGGACTCTCCATCTTTATGCTTCACAGATCTACATAGCCTTTCTATTATTTACTTTCTACTATTTACTCAGTAAAACCTGATTAGGTTTTTAGGAATGCTTCTACTTGAAGCCCAAGAAGAAATTAACAATCAATAAATTATATTCTACCTATGTAATGGAATGTTATGAAACCATTAAAAAGCATTAAGAGTTCTGTACCAATTGATATGGAAAGACAACCACAATACATTTTTTGACCAAAATCAAATCAGAACAAAACCAAAAAAACTCTGACCCATATTATAAAACAGTAAATGGCCCTTATATATGTGTATACTTCTCTATACTTTTACAAAGTCACATTTTATAAATAATGGACAGAGTGTATGTATGGAGGGAGGATTTGCCCTGTAATTTATTTTTTCATTTTAATATTTGTGATGAAATAAATATGTTAACATTGAAATTTTAAAAGAAATTAATGATCCCCAGCTTCCAGAAGGCAGAAAGCAAGACAACACCAAGAAGTTTAACAGCATTGCTTTCAAGTTCTGCCATGATGAATCAGCTCAAAGGATTCCCCAATCTTTGTGTCCCTTTTCCAAGTTTCAAATTCTCAGGTAAGAGAATCTTAATGGTGCACTTGGGTGAGATGTCTTCCCTTAAAGTCCATTATAACTGAGAACACAGTTGCACAGAACAGGCATTGTTACTAGGGGCCCATTTTTCTGTCGTGAACCACACAAAGACAACACATCCAACATCTGGGCCACTGAAGTCCATCTTCACTTTTCTCCCTGTTTCCAGCCTTCATTAACTGGAAGAAAATGAAGAACTAAGCCCCACAGAAAGTGATTTGAGTGACATTGCTCAGTTCTTCCAAGTCCATGAAGTGAAAGTCACTCAGTCGTGTCCAACTCTTTGCAACCCCTATCCAGTCCATGGAATTCTCTAGGCCAGAATACTGGAATGGGTAGCCATTCCCTTCTCCAGGGGATCTTCCCAACCTAGGTCTCCCACATTGCAGGCGGATTCTTTACCAGCTGAGCCACCAGGGAAGCCCAAGAATACTCCAAGTCCATAGCTAGTTCCATTTTAGATACATAAGAGAGAAGCTGATTTATTAAAAAATACATCAGATGCCTTAAGGCATTAAGGATTAATATTGGGGGGAACCCCAGCTTAAAGGGGCTGGTAGACTTCAACGAAGTTAGATGTCTAAGCAGGTGCTGTTGGCTGGTGGGTGTCCAGGAGTAGTATCTCCAGCCCCATCCCCACCCTCACTCACATAGGTATATCCACATGCACGCATGTGGGTGTACTTTGCATACACAAGCAAAAAAGGAGACCTGGAGCTAGATGGAACCAGACTTTCACATCCCAACAGCAAGCAACATTTCATAAACTGTATAATCCTATATAAATTGCATAATCCTACCCATATTTAATTTATAGTACCAGAGTGCAATAATAGAAGTTCTGGATGTTTCCCTGAAAATAAAAGAAAGCAGCAGTTTACCTGATTAAAACCCTCTCAGCAGATCATCACTATTTTCAGGATAACATTTAAACTTCCTGACCAACTTAGACAGCATATTAAAAAGCAGAAACATTAGTTTGCCAACAAAGGTCCGTCTAGTCAAGGCTATGGTTTTTCTAGTAGTCATGTATGGATGTGAGAGTTGGACTATAAAGAATGCTGAGTGCTGAAGAATTGATGCTTTTGAACTGTGGTACTGGAGAAGACTCTTGAGAGTCCCTTGGACTGCAAGGAGATCCAACCAATCCATCCTAAAGGAGATCAGTTCTGAGTGTTCATTGGAAGGACTGATGTTGAAACTGAAACTCCAGTAGTTTGGCCACCTGATGTGAAGAGCTGACCCATTTGAAAAGACCCTGATGCTGGGAAAGATTGAGGGCAGGAGGAGAAGGGGATGACAGAGGATGAGATGGTTGGATGGCATCACTGACTCAATGGACATGAGCTTGGGTAAACTCCGAGAGTTGGTGATGGACAGGGAGGCTTGGTGTGCTGGGGTCCATGGGGTCGTAAAGAGTTAGACACAACTGAGCGACTGAACTGAACTGACCTAGCCCACCCAACAGTCACCCTGCCTTCTTCCTTCCCTCCCCTATACCCATAGCCTAAACTCATACATACCTTAAACCCGCGGCCTTCTCACTCTTCTTCCTTTGCCCAGGCTACCTGTCTTCCTCTTACTTGTCCTTCAAAACCCTGCTTTAATGTCACAGCTACTATGAAGCTTCTCAATCCATCTCTTCTCCTTCCCACAAAACTAGCATGTCTCTATTCCCCTCCCCAGGTTTCCCAGATGGCTCATTGGTAGAGAATCTGCCTGCTAATGCTAGAGACATGGGTTGGCTCCCTGTGCTGGAAAGATCCCCTGGAGAAGGAAATGGCAATCCACTCCAGTACTCTTGCCTGGAGAATCCCATGCACAGAGGAGCCTGGTGGGCTATAGTCCACGGGGTTACAAAAGAGTTGGACACAACTGAGCGACTATAACAATTTCACGCCCCCTTGGCCCTTTCTACAACATTCTGTTACATCACTCTCACACTATTTTCATCACTATATACCTGTCTCCTGCCAAGAACATGTATTTCCCAAGAGCAAGACTCTCTCCACACCAGGCATTATCTGTGTTCATCATACATGTCATGGAATGTTATTGATTGAATGTGTGTAAAGAAAATGCACTGATCATTTTTCTGTTAGGTGGAAGTCCACTAGTTATCTCCAGCAATCAAATATAAACGGCATGTTTACCTCCATTATGAAAAACCCAAAGGATTTTCCCAGAAACCTCTTCAAAAAACTATCATCACCCTACAACAAATACTCTGTTAAATCAGAGAAATGACTTTCACTCAAGTAACCGAGGATGAAGGATGGTCAACTGAGAGAAACTATTCAGATTAGTCTTTTTATTACTGAATTTCACTAAAAAAAAAAAAAAAGCCAGCATTACTTCCTGCTGCACAAAATCTCTGCAGGAAGGCTAAAGGGCTGATGGTCAAATTTGTTTTTTTTTCCTTTGTCAAAAAGAGGAGAAAAATGAATATCGTTATGATTTGAGAGAAAACAGGAGGAACCACAAGCGATTTGCCTGGTTAGCGACACTATTTCTCAGCACAAAATGTCACATGAATCCTATATCCTGTTCAGTGCAAGGAATTGCTATTCATCACGCACAGGGCAGCATTTGGAATTCATTTATCTGAGTTTCGTAGCCTTGGGTTCATAATACCTATAGCTGGGGGCTCTGATTTCATTCTCCAGAGCAATGAAGGGACCTCACAGACAGCGATCTGCGTGCATTAGGTTTCATACAAGAGTCAAGATTTGGTCTCAAGAGAAGGACAAATAAAACACATACACACAACAAAGCTAAAAGGAAGAGGGGGAAAAAAAAACAGAGAGCAACCTATTAATCCAGGAAGAAAATACATACCATCATTTTCATTATTAGAACTCCCTTGCTTTTCACCCTCAATCCAGGCAGCCAACATGTTTCCTTTCCCATTTAATTCCCAAGGCACATTTTTGGGGTGTCCAGGAAAAATGCCAAATTAAATGGTTCAGAAAATCTATTGACTCAGAGTAGAAATACTACACAGGAGACCATTTTTGTTCTTGCTCTCATTTTCCTCCTCCTCTTATTTCCTATAGGGATCATAATGAAAAGCCCAAAACCGAAGGCTTGCGTGCCACATCCAGGAACTACAGAGAATGGAGACCAGGGCAGTCACATCCTATTCCCGTCCTGGTGTGGAGGGAGAAGCGTGCTGGGGGCTGGGATGAAGTGTGAAGAGAGGATGAGGAGGAGTGCCCGGGCCTGCTCCCTAGAGGAGCAACAGTGCAGAGCTGACCTGACCCCACTCAAACCTGGGCTTCCCAGGTGGCGCTAGTGGTAAAGAAGCTGCCTGCCAATGCAGGAGACATAAGAGAGGCGGGTTGGATCCCTGGGTCAGGAAGATCCTTTGGAGGAGGGCATGGCAACCCACTCCAGTATTCATGCCTGGAGAATCCCATGGACAGAGGAGCCTGGCGGGCTACGGTCCACGGCGTTGCAGAGAGTCGGACACGGCTGAAGTGATGGAGCATGCATGTGCTTAAACTTACAGGTTTCAGGAGGGCTTTGTCCTGTAGTTTATTAACAGATTTCAAGGAACAATCACTTACTCCCACACTGTAGCTCCAGGTCAATCATACGTTTCCTAGTTGGTTCATTTTGCAATTCATTTCCTAAACTTCAGACTCATATAACTAAATGCCCATAAGATGCCTGGCTCAGCCTGGGCAATGCTAAACTCCTCCTCCTCTTCCCTAAATGTGTTCCTTTTCTGACTATCTCCTCTGTCCTCTTTCTGGTATTGGTACCACCAACCCTAGCCACACAGGCTAAATGAGACCATCTCATCCCCACACTCTCCTTCAATCCCACCCCCACCCCAGCACCATGTCACCAGTTACTAAATTCTGGCTAATTTATCTCCTAACTCATTCTCAGTTCCTCCCACCAGCCTTCTCTCCTTTTCCATTGCTAGTTCAGAATTTCTTCCTGTAAAGCAGTCTTAAGACACCCTTATCAATCCTTGTTATTGCCTGAATGAAAAAGGATCTTCCTGTCTGTTTACTGTGGGGTAAATGACGACCAGATTCTTTTAGAGTTGAGCTGAAGAGGGAAAAGAGAACAGGATTTCAAGAGATGCCTGAGAGGAAGGCATGATCAAAGGGGATATAACCCAAATTTCCTCTGCTCTCCTCAGCCTTTCAGTTGAAATACTTCAAAGTTGCTCCTCTGTCCTGTCTTTTTTTATTTTTTCCTGACACTCAGCACTTTATTGGTGAGGAACCGAGGTCTGAGAAAGGTGGGGCTGGGATGGACGGGACTAGCTCCCATTCTCGGTGGATTCCCCTGGACATCAGGCGGTCCTCCATGCACGTTTAGAGGAGGAAAACACCCTCACAGATAAAATCCCCAGGGAGCAGCCCTGTGACTGCTAGGCAACAGGGCGGGAGGGATGCCCTGGGTACAGCGGGGCCCCGGGGAAGCGGGGCTTCTGTATCGGGCTCAATGTCCAGGATTAGAAAGCGACGGCTGTACCTGCGCAAGGGCCCACCGTCTGGGCCCACCAGGAGCTTCCTGGAAGCTCTGGGCGAAGTCCCTGCGGCACACAGACACCAGGGGATGAACCTGGGATCCTTCCCGAGGGCTGTGGCAGTGTCACTGGGCATGCGAAGGGCTTTGCCAAGGCCTGCAAAGAGCCCAGTGCGCCTGCGCCTGCCAGGGTCGCCCCAGGCAGTAGGCAAACAGAAAAGGCCACGTGGAGAGATGAGAGAGCCACGGCCTAGAGAGCGCCTGTGTTCAAGGCTTTGGCAGCTAGGCTCAGCCTTGCAGTAGTATCCAGTGATCCCAGTAATCTGTGGGCGGTTGTTTGGTAGCTCAATCGTTCCGACTTTTTGCGGCCCCAGGAACTGTAGCCCGCCAGGCTCCTCTATCCATGGGGTTCCCCAGGTAAGAATACTGGAGTGGGTTGCCGTTTCTTTCTCCAGGGGAATCTTCCTGACCCAGGGATCGAACCCAGGTCTCCTGCGTTGGGAGGAGGATTCTTGATCACTGAGCCAACTGGGAAGCCCAGTCTCTGGGTTACAAGGGTGCTTGTCCAGAAGAGCAATTGCCTGGAATCTCATTGAAATGCAGACTGTAATTCAGGAGGTTTGGGTGCAGCCTGAGCTTCCCAACAAGTTCCTGGTGATGCCGAGGCCGCTGGGTGGCAAAAGCTTAGATAATCTCTTTCGTAGTAAAATTTCATGACCACAAACCAGAACTCTGTCGTGATTGAAGCATAAAACTAGCTCTAGGCTCTGTAAGAGCCAGGTTATACAGTGTCAGAGCAGGTCAGAAAAGGGCGGGAAATGGATAGGGGTTGGGTAGTGGAAAACTTAAGCAGCTCATCAGCTCTTAGAATAAAAGCTTCAAACTGGATTGTGAGTTCTCATCCTCTTTGTAGGGATGTGTGACTGTTTTAAAACAGATCATCCATAAGGACAGAGTGGGGATAAGGCCACTCTTGACTGGCCTCTTGGACACCCTGACCTCCAGGCGAGGTCAGGACTGACAGGAAGCAAACAGTAGGTGTGGTGGCCATCTCGGGATAGTTCCCTCCCTGCCCATTTTGGCTGCAGACACCACCCAGAGAATCCGACTTCCAACTCCCACTTCACCTGACAAGTCTTTTAAAGGATCCTGGGCAAGTATATATGGTTCAGACACTATTCTAAATATTAGGAACAGTGCTGGTTTTTCCAAGTAAATTCCTGCTTGCTTTTCCAAGGAGCACTTTCATATCTAAGAAAATATAAATAGGATTGAATGATTTCCACACACTAAGACCTACTCCATATGTGTTGTAAACTCAACGAAGAAACCAGGGCAAGCTAATTATGGGAAAACACAGAGGACATTTGCATCAGAATGTTAAGCCTTCGAGTTCATCCTCCACAAAGCCATAGAATGCAAACTGCTGAGGCTTGGACCATCCAGCTTAAAAGGAAAAAGGATTTCTCTGACCTCATTGCTTCAGAAAAGCTCAATAGGTCACATTTCCGGCTTGGGCCACCAAGCCCTGCTTTGGCTTTTCCTTCCTATGTGCAAAATTTCAGAAGTCACTGTGTTGCTGAATTTCCTTTGGTAACAGAAAAAACAGTCATTATTGTTGAATGCAAGGAACTGATCTGACCTAGAGTCAATGATTTCTTCCTGCAAGTGACAAAGCCTGTTTCCTCCAGCTGATTATGAAACCCTGAAAGGCCTGCGTTTTCAGAAGCAAATCATCCGATGCAAGGGGGCAGTCCTGGACCCTTTTCAATCAAACTTCGAAGAATCTTACTTTAAAACAATTTTTTTTCTATTGCCATAAAACATACATAACATAAAATTGATCATTTAAACCATTTTAAAGTGTGTAATTCAGTGGCATTATGTACATTAAGAATCATGTTTTTAATAAATAGGTCCCTAAGTCTCTCGGAAGAAATACACTTAATAAAAGCAACCAGAAAAGAGCTACAGTTTTTATTCTAGAGAAGGATGGAAAAGTGTGATACTTTCATATGAATAATTTACAGGCCTAGAGCAAGGGAAAAATCCTGTATCATTCTTTTTGTGGTAGGGAAGGTGAGCTAGGGTATTAAGGGGATCTCCACTCACCTCTCAGCTTCAGGCGAGGTTCCTCCAATATTTTCTTTTTCTTTTTTTCCTCCAATATTTTCTGAATGTACTGTGTGCCTGATGAGCAGGCCAGTCCTGGGCTCATACCATTTGAAGATTCACTGATAGAAAGTACATCTTCCTGCGTGCTAAGTCTCTTCAGCCATTCTCCCATCTGACATAAAGGAGTATGGATTAGGGTAAAACTGTTCTGTGTCCTCTAAGACCTAGGCTTTGCAGTCAGAAAAATCTGAGCACTAGCTCTACTACTTCCGTTGTTGCTGCAAGTTACTTAAGGCCTTTGCTACAAAGTGAGGATTAATATTAGTATCTACTTCTTAGGTTGGTTATTAGGCTAAAATTACAGTTTTCTTTTTTTGAATTCAATTAAAAAATTTTTTTTGGCCACAGCGTGGCTTGTGGGATCTTAATTCCCCCACCAGGGATCGAACCTGGGCCCTTGGCAGTGAAAAGCTCAGAGTTCTAACCACTGGACCACCAGGGAATTCCCAAGACTTAAATTAGATAAGATTAGTCAGGATATTATAGGTTCTGCTGCAGTAACAAATGAAATCCATTACTTGAGTGGCTCTACCTGAAAATCTTTACTTCTTTTACAGTCTGAGGGGTGGGCAGGTGGCTTTCCTTCAAAAGTAATTAAGGCTCTGGGCTGCTTCCAGATAGCATCTCTGACATCTTGAAGGTCTTTGCTTCCCAGTGAATGTAGGCCCCGCATTAGCTCTTTACACCATTGGTCTCAAAGTAACTATGTCCTTTCTGGTTGTAGTCCTTTGGAAATAAGCATGTGGATCAGTCATAAATGGAGTAAAAAGCAAACATCCTGTGAAGGGCCACTTATTGAATGGGTTATTTACAGGGTTAAGGGAATTACCTGGTGGATCAGTAGTAAAGAATCCACCTTAAAAAAAAAAAAAAAGAATCCACCTGCCAATGCAGGAGACATAGAGATGCGAGTTCGATCCCTGGGTCAAGAAGATCCCCTGAAGGAGGGCACGGTAACCCACTCCAGTATTCTTGCCTGGAGAATCCCTATGGACGGAGGAGCCTGGCGGGCTACAGACCATAGGGTCACAGAGAGTCGCACACAACAAAAGTGATTGAACACAAGCACGCAAAGTGGAGTTCAAAGAAACCACAAGAGGTGGTGAGACCTCCCAAGGCTGCCAACAACTCAGCAAAGGTCTTGGATTTTCAGTAGCTGCAACTCAGGGAGCGGGTGTGAGATGGGAGGCTGGGAACAAATAGCCTAAATTCTCTGTCCTCCCATCCTTCTGACTCTTGCTGTTGCCCCTCAGTGGTCAAACTACAAACCAGAAGTCGGTGGAGCTTAGAGGATGCCATCCATATGAGGTCAGCTTCCTGGGGGCTCAGAGCAGGGTATGAAAGTCTGTCTGGAGCAACATGTGGAGAATCCCCAGCACAAAACATAGAAGGCTTAGCAGTGTGCTGAGCACATAGTCGACACGGAAATATAAAAAAGAGTGAATGGTGGGGGGAGCTAGTTAGGGAGTTTGGATTGACATGTACACACTGCTATCTTTAAAATAGATAAGCAACAAGGACCTACTGTATAGCGCGGGGAACTCTGCTCAATAACAGACTAATAAACAGTCTAAATATAACAAACTAAATGGGAAAAGAATTTGAAAAAGAATAGATACATATATGTGTATACCTAAGTCACTTTGCTGTACCCCTGAGACTAACACAGCATTGTTAACCAATTCTACTCCAGTATAAAATAAAAAGTAAAAAAGAAAAAAAAAGATATAAATTTCTAATTATAAGATAAGTATGAGGGATGTAATGTGCTATGTCACTAATACAATTATATTGCTGTGTGTTATATACAAAATTTGTTAAGAGAGTAAATCCTAAGAGTTCCTTTCACATGGGAAATTTTTTTCTTTTCCTTTTATTTTGTATCATATCAGATAATGGATATTCACTAAATTTATTGTGGTGATCATTTATTAGTGTGTGTAAGTGCAGTCATAACGTTGTTTACTGTAAATTTATATAGCACTGTATGTCAATAAGGAAATGGCAACCCACTCCAGTACTCTTGACTAGAGAATTCCATGGACGGAGGAGCCTGGTGGGCTGCTGTCCATGGGGTCGCACAGAGTTGGACATGACTGAAGCGACTTCTCATGCATGCATGCATTGGAGAAGGAAATGGCAACCCACTCCAGTGTTCTCGCCTGGAGAATCCCAGAGACAGAGGAGCCTGGTGGGCTGCCGTCTCTGGGGTTGCAGAGTCAGACATGACTGAAGCGACTTAGCAGCAGCAGCAGTGTGTCAATTACATCTCAATAAAACTGGGAGGAAAAAAGTAGTGAAAGAATTTAAGAAAATGTGAAGAAAAATATTTAAACAAAACTTATGTTTCTTGAAGTCTTCACAGGTCACTTTACTTCTGACAAGAGAAATTCACAGTTTCCAAAGAGAATTTTTCTCTTCACCACACTGATTTTTCAACAAGGGCTCTGTGTCCAAAGCTGGGCTGTCCTTTCTCTTTCCTAAAAGCGAGTTTGATGGAAAGAATGGCATTTTGTTTGCAAAGTGAGAGACATTGATAGCTCCGCCCCAAAGAACTTTATCTGGCCAGCCAGTAATTACAGCCTAAGTTAGGCTGAATGGCACAGCTACCCTGATAACTGCTGTTACTGTTTTCAGTCTTTCACTTGCCAACAAGATCCTCTGGTCCCTTATCTTGTTCTGGGGCCAACCCAACAAGAGCGGGAGAAATTGAAATTCTGACACTTTAAAGCACAGGACATTGTCAACGCGCTGGTGAGTTGTGTTAGGCTTTGGTAAGTAATAGTCTGGGTTCGGAGCCAGTAAAAAGCTTTGGAGAGTCGCGTTTGATGTTTATTCATATGAAGTTTCTCATTCTGCATGTAAATGAAATGATCTTTTTCCAAGAATCAAGTTGCTGCTGCTTTCCTCCAATTGAATATTGATGTCAGAAACTCGGGGAGGGGGCCGTTGAGGACTTCCCTGGTGGTCTAGTGGCTAAGACTGAGCTCCCAGTGTGAGGGACCTGGGTTCAATCCCTGCTCAGAGAACTAGATCCTGAATACTGAGACTAAGACTTGGCATAGCCAAATAAGTACATAAATTAATTTAAAAATTAAAAAAAAAGGAACTCAGGGGAGTTTTGAATTTGAAGGACATGTAGAAATAATTTTGCCCAGCCTCCTCACACACCATCAATGCTTTGGAGGGACTGGGGTTCAGCCTGTCCCTGATGAGAGGCTTACCTGATATCAGCAGCTCCTGTGTGTGTGCTTTGAGCCAGGTACGGAGCTTTGGTGCACAGGCTTAGCTGCCCCAAGGCACGTGGGATCCTAGTTCTGGGACCAGGGATCAAACCCATATCCCCTGAACTGGCAGGAGACTTCTCAACCATGGGGTCACCAGGGAAGTCCCCTATGCTCTTTTCATTCTGTCATGCTAGTGACAGCGAAAGATGAAGCAAGGAGGTATCACTCTTGCCCTGGGTTCCAGACTACTTCCTGTATTGTACTGACGCACTGCAGCTTTCTGAATTCCATTTCTATTGCATCTGAGAGGTTCGGTCTGTCTAATAGATCTGCTCCACATCTGCTGGTTAGATCTAAATGCCAGTGAAAAATTGTCTCCATCGACTTTACTACCTGACCTTGACCCAAGCTAATATCTGCCCTTGCTTTGTCAACAGTGTCTGTGGGACCGTATCTTATGGACAGTGGGCAGAGCAGACAGAAAGCAATCTAGACCCGCAGTGGTACAATGATGCTTCTATTTGGTCCACAGGTTGCCAAACAGCTGCTTCTAAGCCTCCAGATGTTTGGCATCATGGACAACAAAACTTTGATTCTTTGGCCAAATAGTCCATTGTCATCTAAATAATCAACATATGCTCCAATGTTTTGTCGTTCCGCAGACTCGTTGTTTGCTTAGAAGTGATTAGCTTTTAATATCTCAGCTTCCCCGAAGTAGCCCACAACAAAAGCCCCCCCACACACTATTTTCCAGTGCATCAATCGTCTTTCCTTGTTGCTTGCCAATCTGACAAAGAGGAAAAGGTCCTGCACATTTTACAAACTCTTTAATCAGCTAAACACATCTGCATCAAAGGCCAGTATGTTCTTCTGTTGAGAAAAAAAAAATAAAATCTTGGTTTTCCCCAGTGTGGTGAAGCCCAGACTGATGTAAACAAGACACATTAAACTTCCTTGACTCTGTCTTCGAGTTTATTTAATTTAATTTATTCTTTATTTAGGATTAATTGACATGTTACATGATATTAGTTTCTGGGGTACAATGTGATGATTTGATATTCGTATGTATTATAAAATGATCACTGCAGTAAGTCTAGTTAACATCTGTCACCACACATAGTTACGAGATTTTTTTTCTTGTGATGAGAACTTTTAAGATTTATTTGCTCTCTTAGCAATTTTCAAGTGTCTTTGGTTTTATATAAGTTACATAAACTATTCAATGAAACTTATCTTACTGTTATTCCTAATAGTTTTTCTTCTACATGGCTACCTGGAAACACATTTCCAGACAATTTGCAGTGGGGACAGGAAATGATGTCCGGTGAACAAGATTTCTAAACTTTCTCTCCAGAAGTGGTGATAGTTTTCTCCTCCTTGAGAGATCCGTGTTATTGTTTAGTCGCTGAGTCATATCTGACTCTTTTGCAACTGCATCTGTAGCCCACCAGGCTCTTCTGTCCATGGGATTTCCCAGGCAAGAATATCGGAGTGCATTGCCATTTCCTCCTCCAAGGAATCTTCCTGACCCAGGGGTCAAACCCAGGTCTTTTTCATTGGCAGGCAGATTCTTTACCACTGAGCCACCTGGGAAGCGCTGAGAGATCCTTAGATATACCCTAAGTGTCTTTACTCCCTTTTGGAGCCATCAACCTACTGCTACTCAAAGTACTAATAGGACCTACTTTGTATTAAGCCATCAGTACTGTTGTCAGATTCTGTGCAAAGTGCTTTCAAGACATGACTCATTTAATTCTCTCAAGAAGCCTTTGTGCTGTATACCACAAAGAGCTCCAATTTGCAAACGAGGAAACTACTGCTTAGAGAGGATCATCAATTTATTCAAGGTCACACAGCTTCTGGAATCAGAGCTGGGACTCTGAACCCCAGCCTAGCTGCCCGCAGAGCCCATGTGCTTAACCTCTTACTCTTCTGCCTTCAAAGAAATCATCCTCAAACACAGGATGGAGTCTGTCAGCCCAGAGCAAAGCCCAGCCCAGGATGGCTCTTCCTTGACTTTCTGCTTCCTGCCCTTCTGCTTCCCTGAGGGCTCCTGTTCCTCCTGCATCCTGAGGTTCAACCCCACAGGCTGCAAGTCTTCCCCCAAACACCACACTTTATTCTCCTCCGTTCATTCACACACCCGGCTCTCCCCACATGAAGCATCATACACACCCTAACTCAGCGTCTACATGCTCAACGTCTTTCATCAGAAAATCCCCACTCATCCAGCAACGATTGCTCAAAAGTTACTGCCTTGCGACCTCCCTGGTAGAGTCCAGTGGTTAAAAATCTTCCTTTCAATGCAGCAGACTTGGGTTCAATCCCTGATCCAGAAAGTAAGATCCCGCATGCCTTGGGGCCCACTACGAGAGCATCCGAGTGCCGCAAGTAAAGATCTAGAGCACCTGCTGCAACTAAGACCCGGTGCAGCCAAATAAATAAATAAAATTTTAAAAAGACTTTTATTTTTTAAAAAACGTTAACACCTCCTTGAAGTTCATCTGACCCCATGCTGGGCCCCGCTTCTTCCATAATCGTACCTTCCTTGGTTATAGTACCTAACACATTTTTCGTCCTTAGGGAGCTGGTCACGTGTCTTGAAATAATTTCTTTGCCTGCCAGGCTCTCTCATCAGCCTTGAGGAAGGAGCTGATTTCATCTCTGTGTCTCCAGGGCCTGGGGGGTCAGTTCTCAGTCGGTGCTTATTGACTAGAGGATGAACTAAATATACACAAGTTGTGATGATGTGGGAGTGATTACTGACATTTATTTAACTCCTTGAAATTCAAACCACTCAAAATTTGTGTTTTTATAGGTTTCTTTAGAACTGGACTCAATTTTTGTCTTCCCAGTCCTCTGAGCAGAGAGTTTCTGCTTTTGCTTTCAGTAGGACTGTAAAATTAGTTTTTAGTGAGAGACAGAGAGAGAAAAGGAGGTGGGGAGGGGGGTGTCTTTTTCTCTGTATCTCAATCCCAAAGTCTCAAGATAGATTCGAATAACTCAATCCTGACACTAGAACGATCACCACCAATAATTATATTATTCTAACACGACTGTTTCCATAATAACCATGTCACTGGGAGGGAGAGGCAATTCCATTACGTGAGAGTGGGGGTAGGTATGGTACGGAGCAAAGAAAACAACAGATGTCTGGTAGCCCATGCACACTGAGGCCTGAAAAACAATCTCTTACTAGGTTTAGCAAAACCTTGTTTATGCAGTCATCCCTGTCAATGTTTTGGAGATTTTAATAAGGGCCTCTTAAAGACCAAAAGGTCACCCAAGCTCAGAGAAATGCCTTTCTAATAGAGGCATTGCAGGAGGCCTGATGGATGGGATATTTAGGAGCATAAAAGACTTCTCAGTGTCTTCAAATTACCCCATGTAGGGAGCTGTGAGGTCCTTTCATAAAGACAGAGAGCTCTGCTTATTGACAGGGATACTTGTGTCACAGGTAGAAGTTATTGGGCAGTTAGGTTCTAAAAGTAAAGATCTTCCAGAACCAACATCTGCAAAGCAAATGGAGTCTTGACCCCTGGAAACACAGGGCTCAAGTCATCACCCAGGGCCTCCAGGCTCTGTATTCAAAAACAGGTAACTTCATCTCTCAGAGTCTTTCTTTCCTCAGCTGTGAAAAGGAAATGAATGACAAAGTCATCTGCACGGAGTTGCTGCGATCCTCAGGTGAAACAAAGTGTAGCACTCCCAGTTATACAAACGTTATTTATTTGTGTTATTTTACGGAGAAACGGAGACTAATGGAAGTACTCATTTTGTATAATGACTCATTAAAGTTTTTGCACTAATTAAACTGGAAACCAAGGGGAAATGACTGTGATACAAGTTGAATGAAGACGATTCATGTCACGTTTTTCTACTTTAGCAAAACTTTATTTTACGTATTCTTTTATGGCTGCACTGGGTCTTCGTCGCTTTGTTCATCAGGCTTTCCCTAGTTGCTGAGAGCGGGTTTCTTTCTCATTGCAGTGGCTTCTCTTGTTGCAGAAGATTGGCTCTGTAGTTGCAGCTAGAACTCAGGCTCATTTACCATAATTTTATAAACAATATGGATGCGTATGAAAAAGAACTAAAAAGGGAGTTTAGATAAAAACTATTTGGTATGTTGGAGGACATAGAATGGCAACCCACTCCAGTGTTCTTGCCTGGAGAATCCCAAGGACGGGGGAGCCTGGTGGGCTGCCGTCTATGGGGTCGCAGAGTCGGACACGACTGAAACGACTTAGCCGCAGCAGCAGCAGAGTCGGCTGAATTTTTTTTTTCTTCTACCTCAATTTCTGTTAGTGTTGTCCGTGTTTGAAATGATACTTTTAAGAATTTTTCCTTAAAATAAAAAAGAGTGTTGTTTTGTCCCTCATCACTCATATAGGTGACACTTTATGGCAGCCTTGGGATTCTTGGCCCTTTGCTTGAATCCTAAGGAATTCTGTTAGTCCTCATGGAGTCCTGCACCCAGTGAAGATACTTCAAAGTCGAATTGCCCAAGTGTTGAAGTGGATTAAGAGGTATAGCACCTGGGACTTTGCTCGTGGTCCAGTAGTTAAGACCCCATGCTTCCAACGCAGGGTGCATGGGTTTGATCCCTGGTGGGGGAACTGGAGAATTAAGATCCCCACATGCCGCCTCGTGGCCAGAAAAAACGCAGCATCTTAAGCAGAGGTGGAGCATGAGGGTAGGGCACACACGGGCAGATGATACAGTTCCCAATTTTTTTTTTTTGCTCACAGTCCATCTGCCCTTCTGGTGTCTGCATGCAGCCGTCCTCTGAGACAACACCCCCCTCCAGCACCTCTGTCAACATATTCCAAGGGCAGATGCGCTACAGCAGATTATTGAGGTCCCTAAAGTGATTTGACTTCACAATTTTTATTCTCCAGACTCTTGGGGAAAAAATGGGGTTGTTTAGTGAATCATTTATTGATTCATTTCATCCAAGGTTTTTCAGGGGCTTTAAGAACTTAAAACTCTATTGTCACAGTTGTGTTGTTCTTAGACTCAATTAAGCCTGCTGGGTAAAACGTTTCTTTCATTTTATAAGTGCTATTAGCCTATACACATCTTTCTGCTTCTTGAAATAAAAACAGGACCAAAAAAAGAGAAGAGAGAGAGAAGTTTTCAAGATAAAAATCTGTTTGGATTTTCTCACGCTATTTTAAGTTCATAATCCTGTCCATTTGATATTCATTTTGCATGGCTGGCTTTCATCACAATGATTACCATTTAATTACATTTTAGCTGAAACAGCCAGATAGCATTTCAGCGAGATTGAGGGAAGACTGAGCCTTACTTTTTTCCGCAGCCTTATGTCTCTGTGTCAACTTCAGAGGCTGTTTTTTATAATACAAGGACTACGATATAGATAATTCGTTTTCTGAGGATGTCAGGTACATTAAAAATTGGCTTGATTTCATTTCCGCTCCACACTAAGTTTTTCCCCCATTAGAAGCTTCTTCTCGTGGAGCCCACAGTCCATCTGCCAGGGGACCAATCAGCCAAGAAAGAAAGAAATGAATGAATGAAACCTAAGTCATGAAGAGTGGGATTTCTTTTCATTCTTGTGTAACGCTCTGCCTCCTTGGCTGTGGAGTACAAACTCCAGGATGCTCCCAGAGATGCTGAGGAACTCACCCAGCCCTTCAGCCCTCTTGGAGAAGAGCTGGGAGGAAACATTCTAGCTGGTTCCTCCCCATGGTAGAGAGACCCATGGGAATAATGAGACCAGGACTTGGCTCTTATCTGCCAACAAGCAGAGGTCTCCTCCCTCCCTCCTCCTCTTACTCCGTCAGCCCAGCAGAGAGCTTTCCCACCCTGAGTCCTTGGCCATTCAGTCTGTGACTGGTGCATTGGTCAGAGAGAATAATGCTAGGGAGGGACAAAGTAGGTAATTAAAGAGTTAATCCCTCTTGGGGATTGTTAGTAAAGAAGGAAGTTTGGGAGGTCCCTGGAAGTTAATGATCACTCAAGAAAGAAGGTTTGCTTAACCACAAAACCAGGCAGACTTGCTTAGCAACCAAACCATGCAACAGAAGCACGAGGCATGCCCCAAAACAATAAAATAATGGTGGCATGAGCCCCACATCCTGCCCAGTGAGCTCAGTAAGTTAACGATCCCTAGACAGGCTCTCGGCACACATATAAAAATGATACTTCATGGAAAGGTGACATTTTAAAGTGAGAGAAGATATACTTCCAGTAGACCTTCAGCCTCCATTTACGCTCATTTTAAGACGTTAGCAATATGTTAAACGACAGACCCACCAGGTTCATGACTGTTCTGAGGCTGACTATAAAACACCAAAAAGTGGGTGGTGAACCAATTCCTGGAAACCACCGCCCCTTCCCCCTAGTGATTGGGATAATCCTCCCACTCATTAGCCTATGAAATTACCCAGTCCATAAAGGCTAACCATGCCAGGGACTTCCCTGGCGGTCCAGTGGTTAAGAATCCACCTGCCAGTGCAGGGGACATGGGTTCGATCCCTGGTCCAGGAGGATCTCCCATGTCGCGGGTGGGTCACTAAGCCTGTGGGTCACAACCCCTGATCTCAGGCTCTGTAGCCCAAGTGCGGCGACTACCGAAGCCTGCGTACCTGGAGCCTGTGGTCTGCAATAAGGGAGGCCACTGCCGTGAGAGACCCGTGCAGCCAAAAATAAATTAATAAACAAAAACTTTGAAAATTAACCACACCATATTTCAGGATTCTCTCTTTCGCCTTCTGAAATGGTCCACACTCTGTGGAGTATTTCTCTCTAAATAAAGTCACTTCTTCCTTTCACTTTGTCTCCAAAGCAAGAGCCTCAGATTCACTGGGAACACTCTGACAGTCTCTTTTTTTTAATTATATCTTGGTGATAGCAACATCTAAGAACAGTCATCCAAATTAATGACAGTGCTGTTCACTTGTGTCATTGGAGCCACAAGATTCTCATCTCTAGTGATCGCCCAATAGGTTCTGAATGTTACAGGAAGGATAAAGGAATTATGTACCATGACTAGAGCAGCTGACCACCTTGCTTTCATACCCTGAAATTAAATTTTGCTGCCTACATTTTGAGCCCAGGACTACAAGCTGGCATAAAAAACTTCTACTCTGTATATAGTGTTTTCCACAGTTGAAAAAAAATTCCTTTCAAGCATATATGTTCCTTTAATAGCCATAGATTATTCATGTTTTTTTGTTTGTTTGACTTCCCTGGTGGCTCAGACGGTAAAAGCGTCTGCCTACAATGCAGAAGACCCGGGTTCCAACCCTGGGTGGGGAAGATCCCCTGGAGAAGGAAATGGCAACCCACTCCAGTACTCTTGCCTGGAAAATCCCATGGACAGAGAAGCCTGGTAGGGGTCGCAAAGAGTCGAACGTGACTGAGTGACTTCACTTCACTATTAACTCTTTTAAAAAATAAGACAGCGCTTGAGACTCCCCTGGTGCTCCTGCGGCTAAGATTCTGTCCTCCCAATGCCAGGGGCCCGGGTTCGATTTCTGGTCAAGGAACTAGGTCCCATGTGTTGCTGCTAAAGATCCCACATCCACAACTAAGACCTGGCACAGCCAAATAGATAAGTAAATAAATAAATATTTTTTAAAACGATTGTGCTTAAAGTATAAAATTGAAATAATAGAAGTGTGTGTATGTTAGTCACTCAGTCACGTTCTACTCTTTGCAACCCCGTGGACTGTAGCCTGCCAGGCTCCTCTGTTCATGGGATTTCCCAGGCAAGAATGCTGGAGTGGGTTGCCATTTTCTTCTCCAGGGAATCTTCCCAGCCCAGGGACTGAACCTGGGTCTCTTGTATTGCAGGCAGTTTCCTTGCTGTCTGAACTACCAAGGATAATAGTTATGTTAACAACAGTGTCTATCAGTCCTGAGGCCTTAGGACTCAGTAGGTACCAGGAATGTTACAAAAGCATTTAACAGACAGTGTGGCAGGACACTGATCAATGAGAACTGATATTGTCCTTAATCCTGCCCTAGGATAGCTGAGGTCTGTTGCCGTGTGGGGCACTGACCTGTAGTTACTGGGTCCTGAGGAAGTCTGAGGAATCTAAGGGGGAGGGTGTCTGTGGTGGGGAGCGCGTACGCAGGGAAGGCATTTGCTGATGGGTAAGGAGGTGAGCCATGTTTGAATAATGATCCAATGCACCAAGTACACCTGCTGAATATCAGAACTGCCATGCCCTGTGCCCACGACGGCTCTGTGAGGGAAGATCCTACATTTATATCCCTTTTACACAGAAGGAAATGAGAGCACAGGGTTTAAAGATCTTGCTCAAGGTCACACACTGAGTACAATGAAATAATTAATTTTTAAACAGTTAATAGATTTTGAAGGGAGCAGTTTTAGGTTGACAGAAAAGTTGAGTGAAAGGTACAGCGAGTTCGCACATACTGCTCACCTGTGCACCTTCAGTTTATCCCTTAACATCTTGCGTTAGTGTAGTACATGCGATATTTGATAAGCTGATATTGACACATTATTATCATCTGAAGTCCATAGTTCGCATGATAGTTCACTCTGTTGTTTTTTAACTTTTTCTTTTATATTATAGTCCATTAACAATGTTGTGACAGTTTCAGGTGGACAGCAAAGGGACTCGACCAGACATATACCTGTATCCATTCTCCCCAAATTCCCCTTAGAGTTCACTCTCGGTGTGTACATCCTATGAGTTTTGAAAAATGTATAATGTTCTGAATCCAGCATTAAAATAACATATAGCAGAGTTTCAATGCCGTTAAAATCCTCTGTACTCCTACTGATCCCTCCCTCCCTTTTCACAACCCCTGGAAACCACTGATCTTTTAATTATCTCCATATTTTTGCCTTTTCCAGAATGTCATATAACTGGAATTATACTGCATGTAACCTTTTCAGATTGGTTTCTTTCACTTACCAATATGCCTTTAAGCTTCCTCTGTGACTTTCTGTGGCTTGATTGCTCATTTCTTTTCATCACTGATTCAATATCCCATTGTGTGGCTATACCTCCACTTATTTTTCAACTGAAGGACACCTTAGTAGTTTCCAGGTTTTGACAGTTATGAGCAGAGCTGCCACCTACATACCTGTGAAGCTTTTTGTGTGGACATAACTTTTCAACTCATTTGGCTGAATACTAATGAGCATGATTGCTCTATCATATGTAAGAGTGTGTTTAGTTTTACAAAACTGCCAAACTGTCTTCCAAAGGACTATATAGTTTTCTACTCCCTTCAGCAGGTAATGAGAACTAACTAAGCTTTTTTGTAATTTACAGAGCACTGTTACCTCTCTTTCTGGATCCCAGAAAGACACATTTCTTCAACAATAAAGCCATATTATCTCTTTGGTATGCTATGGACTTTTCTGTGTGATTATTACTGCCAAATAAAGGCAGTAATAATAAAGGCACTTTTTCAGAACTATTTGGTGAATGGCATTCATTTCTTTATATGTTTACTTTATTTAACCCTAACAACAACTCTGAAAGGTAGGGATTGTTATCCCCCATTTTACTGAAAAGGAAACTGAGACTCAGAGGAGTCTAGTATATTGCTCAAAATAACAAAGGAATTCAAACCCAGGCCTGCCTATTGCCATGTCCTGGGTTCCTTATGCTCTACAGTGTTACAGCCCTTCAGTGTAAACTGGCAGGAGAAATTGTGAAAGACTTGGAAGGAATTTTAAAAAAAAGAAAAAGATTACTGAATGTTCTGTCCAGTGCGTTTTTTCTGAGTTATCTCCCCTTGTTTTCTGCCTCAGAGCTATTTTACAACTCTGTAAATCGTAGGAAACCAGTAATAATGAAAAGGATTCTTGTCCACAGAATTGCAAATCAGTTGTATCTGGTGGAGGGCAATTGACAATTGCCCTGTGGATAGACTACTTTTCTACTTGTACGTTCATTTCAGCATTCCTTATCTGTATCTATATATGTGCATCAATTTTTAGAATATTTATTCATTTATTTTATTTGGCTATGCTGGATCTAATTTGCAGCATATGGGATCTTTAGCTATGCCATGCGAACTCTTAGTTGAGTGGCATGCCTCTTAGTTGAGGCCTGTGGGATCTAGTTCCCTAACCAGGGTTCAAACCTCAGCCTCCTGAATTGGAAGCAGAGTCTTAGCCCCTCGACCTTCAGGGAGGTCCCTAATTTGAATTCTCTTCTGAAGCAGCTGAAGTATGATTCATTAATGAGTTAAATTCCTTGATGTGTTTATTTTATGTACGGATGACACTCATGATTTTACCCATAAAACTTATTTTAACAGATTTATTTTGTGTACATGCATCAATATAATCAGAAACAATGTCAGTGTTATTTCACTATCATGGTTCCTTCTTCATAACTTAGGTGCCTACAACATTTACATATCAAGTCATATGAAAATTCTGGACTTTCCTTAAACTCACTCAGCTGGCTAGCTTTTGAGATTGATGTTGAGATGGTCTTTCCCTCAGTTTCTTCTGCAGTGCTAACACTGCATCCTCTCTTATTTCCTTCTGAAATGGATTTTGTTTCCTGCAACATTAAGATTCCTTGCTTACTGCTTCCAGAGAAACAACACAGTATTTAAAGGGGGAAGATTCAGTGATTCCCCAGTGGTCCAGTGGCTAAGACTCTGTGTTCCAGTTCAGGGGGCCAGAGTTTAATCCCTGGCCTGGGAACTAGATCCCACATGTCACAGCTCAATAGCCCATATGCTGCAAGTAAGACCTGGCACAGCCAAATAGATAAATAAATATTCAAAAAAGTAAATAGAAGGGAAAGATCCAATAATAGTCTAATTACAATGAATCTTAGAATTAAATTTTCCTGTAATACTTCATACTCTTCATTGTATGACAGATTATTATGTGTCTCCTGGCTTATTCAAGATACTAGTTTCTCCTTCTGCCAGCCTTAGGCTCCTCATAGTCCTGAGGACTCTTCAGTCATGTCGCTTCGGTCATGTCCAACTCTTTGCGACACCATGGACTGCAGCCAAGCGGGCTCCTCTGTCTGTGGGATTTTCCAGGCAAGAATACTGGAGTGGGTTGCCATTTCCTCAGGCCTCTCATTAGCCATTCCTAATTTTACCCTACTCTGTTCACTGCAGCTCTATTTACAATAGCCAGGACGTGGAAGCAATCCACAGATGAATGGATAAAGAAGCTGTGGTACATATACATACATGTAATGGAATATTACTCAGCCATAAAAAGGAATGAATCTGAGTCACTTCTAGTGAGGTGGATGAACCTAGAGCCTGTTACACAGAGTGAAGAGGAAAACAAATATCATATATTAATGCATATATATGGAATTCAGAAAAATGGTACTGATGAACCTATCTGCAGGGAAGGAATAAAGATGCAGATGTAGAGAACAGACTTGTGCACACAGTGGAGAAAAAGAGGGTGGGATGAATTGAGAGAGTGGCACTGAAATATATACATTACCACATGTCAAATAGCCAGTGGGAAATTGCTGCATAACAAAGGGAGCGCAACTGGATGATCTGTGACAACCCACAGGAGTGGGATGGGGTGGGTGGTGGGAGGGAGGATCAAGAGGGAAGGGACATATGCATGCTTATGGCTGATTCATCTTGTTGCATGGCAGAAACCAAAATAACATTGTAAAACAATTATCTTCCAGTTTAAAAAAAGTCAAATAGAAATAAAAAAAAAGAAATGTGTCTTTTTCTAGATAAGCAGTACTATCAAAATACTTTTGGTAGTATAGAAACTTGAAATAATCGATTAAACTATACTCTTGAGAATAATGACATTTTAGAGAAAAAAGATCTTAGGTATGAATTGTGCAATCCCTTCATTTGACACAGTAGACACTGAATTCCAGAGAAACTGAATGACTTGGTCACAGCGACACAGCTCACTGTGGGCTTTGCTAGGAAGAGGGCTGCCCCCTCATTTTCAGTTCAGTTCTCTTTCCATGACACACAGCATTTCAATAACCTTGGCCTTCAAGAACTCTGGTTAGTTCAGTAGCTAATAACATATAACACACATTATTTTCCTGAACTTCTCTGATCTTCCGAAATCATGCAATTTAAAAAAGCTTATTGTTTTAGGCACTTGAAGGAAAAATCAAGGGCAAGGTCAATGGCAGCAAATTTGCATTTCAATGGCAACTTGCAAAAATAAACTTTAAGTGAACACCAGGTTTTCACTGTTGTTCTCACTAACTGGACTAGATCTTATGACTGTCACACATTTCACCTTCCTCCATGTTACAAAGGCCTTCTGGATTTTTCCTGGGCTTGCTGAAGTTAAACCAGGTTGGCCAATGGATACTGACCACATATTTGTTTGCCTACTGAAGTCAACAGTTCAAGAAAATGGTCCATTATGAAGAGTCTTGCATTTAATACCGCTCATTTGCATTCAAGTAATTATTTAGTTGAAAAGGAAGCTTGGGCCGGGGGAAGTGAAGGAAAGCCAGGCTTTATTTTTCTGAAAACCTTAAGCCTAGAGGATTTCTTGGATTTTCAAGAATGATAAAAGGAAACGGGTAAGACTTAATGCAGTCATCTGGACCCAAATGGTTCTGTTCTACTGGAAGAGGCACGTGTAATTAGAAACAGCCAATGGAGGACAGCATAGCCTAATGAAGGACCTGGAAGAAGTGTGTTTCTCCCCTATCCGATCACGAGGCTGCCATAAACCTGCACTTTTCGATCCCCCTATTCTGTTTGCACGTAGAAGCACCAGTCACACAAGGTAACCAACACACTTAACAGTTTCCCATCTGATGAAGTATGAAGACAGAAAGTACCTGCTTCTGTTACAGATATCTAGTATGTTTTTAACATCAGGCTTGGAAAGTGCGTTTCCTCTTAGTCATAATTCACTGCATGACCTGAGTAATCTGGAACCCCTTAGGGAGGGTGTTGGGTGTTGACCATAGCATCCACTGAGCTCAATAATAAAGTGTTTGCCTCTTGATTTTTTGGGGGGTGAAGGGGGTGCTTCCCAGGTGGTGCTAGTGGTAAAGAACGCGCTCTCCAATGCAGGAGACTCAAGAGACAGGTCTGAATCCTGAGTCAGGAAGATTCCCTGGAGGAGGGCATAGCAACCCACTCCAGTATTCTCGCCTGGAGAATCCCCATGGACGGAGGAGACTCTCGGGCTATGGCTTATGGGGCCGCAAAGAGTCAGGCACGACTGAAATGACTTTAGCACGCACCCACCTCTGATTTTTAACCTTGCAGGGGTAATGGGTTGTTTAGTTAGATAATCTCTGGGCCTATATGGGAAGCAGCTCCGGGTAAATGGAAGGTGATGGATGACTTGAAGGGAACGCAAACACATCTATGCCATCTACCACCACCTCAGTTCAGTGTGGGAGGAAGCTCTGTCATCTGCGTCCTAGGTGCAGACTCACGTAACAGAAATGCCTTGTGTCAGTGGGGAGTGAACCACACACTGGGAAGCCATGCTGTTCACAAGGGCAGGTCTGCGCCCCAACCCACAGGCGGGGACCCATACCCTGCTGCTGACATATGGCACTCCATCATTAGCCAGATGGCAGCAATGCTGGGAAAGGCCTAAGCACACATGAATAATCTAATCTGGGCTGTGGGAGGCAATTAGGACTGGCTGGGTGGGGATCAAAGTCGGTGTGGGGCTGGAGAAGCTTGAGCAGGTGTTGAAGGTGTTAAAAATGGGGGCGCTGGGGTAGTCTTCAGCGTCAGCCTTACCTCAGCTATCCCCTCTTCCACTTCTGAGTGGGAAGAAATTCCAACGTCACCCGGTCCCCTCTGTGCCCAAAAGAAAGGTCAGGGGTTCAGGACAAGAAAAACTTGCTGCACATAAAAAGTAGAATCTTCTTTGAGATTGCATCATGGAACAGACTGCTTCTCTTGAGACTCTTTTTTTCAATAAAGAAGGCTTGCTCAGAGTCAGAGTTGAACAGTGATGTTTGATCTGCCCTAGATGATCCAGAAAGCCTCAAATACCTTTGAAATTATATCCAAAGAACCTCAAAAGATCCATGACTCCAAAATATTTTGTAGCCACTGGAATAAAGGTCAGAAGAGCTCAACTTTTCTTTTTCTTTTAATTTTTTAAACTCAGCCTTTCTGATCACGACAGAAAGAATCCTGGAGGGTCACTGCACACGAAGTGAATGTGGGATGACTCACGGTCTTGTATTTCACCTGGTCCCTGGGTACCTCCATCTTCATCACCCTTCAGCTGGCCCAGGACGCACTGCCTGTGTTTCAGAGTCAAGTAACTAGACCATCTCAGGCCCCTCCAACTGGATCCCAACACAGCCCTTGTCCAGCATCAGCCCTGTGAACTAGTGCGCAAGATGACACCCCTATTATAAGGTTGCACTCAGGCAGAAAGCAAATGAACCATCATGATGGGAGGACAAGAGACCTTCCAGAAGGACAGGTCATGGCAGAGTCAGTTAACTTCCAGTCTCACGAGGGACAAGGAGAACACAGCGGACAGGAAATGGATACCTGAGTCCTGGTCCACATGTCTGCACTGGCCAGCACGCAGCCCTAGGCAAGTCACCCTCACGCGACTGTTTCAGTTTCCTAGTCTGTAGAATAGGGAAATTGGACTGGATTCCTGAGGCCTCCATAGCTGAGGACGTGACAGGCTGTGGACAAGCTTTGCAGTGTGGCCCTGCCTGTGGGGAGGGATTCAGAAAGGAATGGGTCTCTTATTAGGAGCCAGTTTATTCTTCCATTTTAAACACCAAGCTACATGTTTTAAGACATGTCGGATTTTGTGATTAGGGAAGGATTATAAGAAAATATACGCGTCCAGGAAGAAAAACATCACTTGAGCACAGCATCAAGGTTTCAGTGATGGGTCAATGTGCTCGTTACAGCCGAGTCAAAGATCAGATATTTCTGATTATAATGTGTGTTTTCTGATTTGGAAATATTGTTCACACATCTCCCTTCCCACCTCCAACCTCCAGTTCTGTTCTTAGCAGGTCATATACGTTTAGATTCTAGACTGTTCGGCGAATAAGCCCTAAGGGCTCTGAACCAATACTTTGGTGTATCAGTTGTACTCAGGTCTCTTGACTTTTTCCCTCCAGGCTCAAAGGGGGGCTCTGCGTCCTCTATTCTCTCCTGGATTCCACCCTCTCATCTCCACCCCCTTTCTGGATGTCCCACTTCTACCCCTCCACTCCACCCTCACGCTGCTTTCTCCTATGGGGGCTCCAGTCTTGCCTTCCCCACGGGCTTTCAATTCTCTTCGCAGGTCTTCTCAGATCTTCCTTATCTTAAACATTAAACCAGTTTCTCTGCTCTGTTTGTCTTTTTGTACACACACGCATACTTGGTACACCTCAGTCATGTCTGACTGTGACCCCATGGACTGAAGCCCGCCAAGCTCCTCAGTCCAGAGGATTCTCCAGGCAAGAAAATGGAGTGGATTGCCATGCCCTCCCCTAACGGATCTTCCTGACCCAGGGATTGAACCTGCCTCTCATGCATTGTAGGCAGATTCTTTTCCACTGGGGAAGCCTACTTGTCTTTTTAGCCACTTTTCAAACTTTCTCCTTCTCCTAACCCCCTAATCCTTTGAGCGAATAGCAGTGTGCTTGAGTGCTCAGTTGCTTCAGTTGTGTCCAGCTCTTTGCTACTCCGTGGACCCGCCAGGCTCCTCTGTCCATGGGCTTCTCCAGGCAAGAATGCTGGAATGAGCTGCCATATCCTCCTCCAGGGGACCTTCCTGACCCAGGAATCGAACCTGCTTCTCTTATGTCTTGTCTTCTGCATTGGCAGATGGTTCTTTACCATTATCACCACTTGGGATCCCAGTAAATAGCTTATACCTCCTGTTTCTGCTTCCCTTGTCTTCTTCCAGTGTCTGCAGTCTGGATGTTCATAAGCTGCTCTGTATTTGCTCTCTCCAAGCATGGCTTTCTATGTCTCCTCTTTGCCTCTGGCATCTAATGTAAATGCAGGGTATAGATAGCATGTCCCTCCATCCACATCCAGTGCCTAGCACTGACCTGACTTAGCAGTGGCTCACGGAGAAGGCAATGGCAACCCAGTCCATTACTCTTGCCTGGGAAATGGGGTTGCAAAGAGTCAGACACGACTGAGTGACTTCACTTTCACTTTTCACTTTCATGCATTGGAGAAGGAAATGGCAACCCATTCGTGTTCTTGCCTGGAGAATCCCAGGGACGGAGGAGCCTGGTGGGCTGCCGTCTATGGGGTCGCACAGAGTCGGACACGACTGAAGAGACTTAGCAGCAGCAGCAGCAGCAGTAGCTCAGCAAACCTTAGCTGAAAACTGAGGCTCTGTCGCCTCTTCCAGGTATTTCCCATTCTGTGTCTCCTTGCATTCCAAGCCCTTCTCATCTCACCCCCCCATCACTGCAGCAATATTCTGGCTCACTTCATTTCTGATTTACCCCATAGAGCACTCTTCCTCAGGACTCACCAACAGTTCCCCAGGAACTATTGACCCAAGCTCCATCTTCTCAATGGATATTTTAAAAAATGTAATTAATTGCTTGAAAAAAAAAAAAAAAGAGTTCTGGAGTGGGTTCCCATTTCCAAGGGATCTTCCCGACCCAGGAATCGAACCCGAGTCTCCCGTGGCTCCTGTAAGAGCAGGCACCTTCTTTACTGTCTGAACCACCAGGGAAGCCCGTGGATGCAGAAATGAAACGTTTAAACTGAACAAAAGGTACCAGAGAAAGATAAAATCTCTTTTCTACCCTTCTCTGAGCTTTCCTTCCAGGAGCAATCACTGTTGGCAGTTTCTTATACATCCTCGCCCGTCTTTGCAGAGATAGTTCGTGGATTCAGTGCTTCCTGATTGGCCTGCAGCTCACCATTGGGCCTGGGGCGCCGTCTTCCAACCACTTGGGTTGGGGAGCCTGTTGGCCTCCTGGACACTTCTCCCAGAGCTGGGCTCTACCGGACACACTCCTTGCAGCTTGCTTCAAGCTGCAGACCTGGAACTGTCCTTGTTCTCCCTCGATTGTCTGGGGCTGCCAGTGTCTGGGAGGGACCTTTAGACCACACGCCCCCTGTGGCTCCTGTGAGGGATTCCAGCATTGCTCACTGGAGTGAAGCTCCTTCCTGGTCAGGGGTCTAGTCTGAATCCCACTAATCCCTGACTTGGCTCTTTTTGCACCAACCAGAAACTGCCGAAAGTTCTAACTGGTTTTGCTTCTAAACCCACAGTCGGTTGCGCTCCCCATTGATATGGTTGCCAGGAGACAAGCCTGGGATGATACCGTTCCTGCTTTTGCAATGTCACTTCATCAAGAGGTCTTATTCCCGGGTCCAGGTCTGACCCCTCTTCAAATGATGCACTGGAATGATCTGACATACAGCTCGGAATGTCCTCAGAGCCAGAGTGCATTTCCTACTAAATTGGGGAAGAGCAGCCACTCTGGGACAACCCCCCTACCCCAGTTCTGCATCTGACAAGGCAGTAATGATAGCCTTGGCTTTGGAAAATAGCCCTGTAATGACATCAAGAGTCTTAAAGCTGTCTCGAGGGAACATATAAATTACTGTTTTAGTTAGATGCAAAGTACCTTAAGTATAAATAGGAAGACTTTTTAGTTCCTTTAAAATCCACCTAATGAACAATAGGCCTGGAACGGTATTTACTGGAGGTGCTGCGTTAGTGACACTTGGCTTGTTTAAAATATTGATTTGGTGGTAAGTTCTCATCTATTATATACATAGTTATGCTATATATGTGTGTTATTTATTATGTATGTTGCTGCTGCTGTGTGTGTGTTCTAGTCGTGTCTGACTCTTTGTGACTCCATGGACTGTAGTCACCCAGGCTCCTCTGTCCATGGGATTTCCCAGGCAAGAATACTGGAGTGGGTTGCCATTTCCTAATCCAGGAGATCTTCCCAACCCAGGGATCAAACTCACATCTCTTGCATCTCCTGCATTGGCAGACAGATTCTTTATGACTAGCGCCACTTTGGAAGCCTCATTATGTATGTTACACTTATGCTAACATATATAACTAAGCGGTAAAGCGTCTGCCTACATTGTGGGATACCTGGGTTCGATCCCTGGGTCGGAAAGATCCCTTGGAGAAGGAAATGGCAACCCACTCCAGTATTCTTGCCTGGAAAATCCCATGGACGGAGGAGCCTGGTGGGCTACAGTCCATGGGGTCGCAAAGAGTTGGACACGACTAAGCGACTTCACTTTCACTTTCAAGCACATGTTAGACATGTTAATGTTATATATATTGAGTCAGCCAAAAGTTCGTTTGGGTTTTTCGTTTTCAGATCACAGAAAAACCCAAACGAACTCTTTGACCTATCCTATGTATTTATACATGTAAGTCATGTCTGACTCTTTTGAGACCCATGGACTGTAGCCTGCCAGGCTCTTCTGTCCATGTGATTTCCCAGGCAAGAATACTGGAGTGGGTTGCCATTTCCTTCTCCAGGGCATCTTCTTGACCCAGGGATCAAACTCCTGCATTGCTGGCACCCCAGAAATGTACACCCCCTCTCCCTCTTGCATATTCACAATACATGTTAGCATATCAAAGGCTCTGAGAGGTCCTAGAGTAAAATAACTTCTACACCTTTTGAACTCAAACTTATTTGGCAATGAAGCCCTTTATGCACGATTCCTGAGTGTTAGTTGCTCAGTCGTGTCCGACTCTTTGCAACCCAATGGACTGTAACCCGCCAGGCTCCTCTGTCCATGGGATTCTTCAGGCAAGAATACTGGGGTGGGTTGCCATCCTCCTCCAGGGGATCTTCAGAGGTACATATAGAGGATAGTGCTGCTTCAGTTTCTGCATGCAAGTTAAGCTATTTATTTGTAAACAAACAGCTGGTTCCCTTAAATATTTCATATATCCATTACACTACAAACCAATAACATAATAGGCATTATGTATACACCAATAAGCTAATAGAATGAATAGGTGAATTTTTAGAAAGATAAATCACAGTAACTGCTGCTGTTGCTACTGCTAAGTCGCTTCAGTCGTGTTCGACTCTGTGTGACCCCATAGATGGCAGCCCACCAGGCTCCCCCGTCCCTGGGATTCTCCAGGCAAGAACACTGGGGTGGGTTGCCATTTCCTTCTCCAATGCATGAGAGTGAAAAGTGAAAGTGAAGTCACTCAGTCGTATCTGACTCTTAGCGACCCCATGGACTGCAGCCTACCAGGCTCCTCTATCCATGGAATTTTCCAGGCAAGAGTACTGGAGGAGGGTGCCATGGCCTTCTCCAAAATCACAGTATAGCTATTATCTATTCCTATCTATTTTCTAACATTTATATAGTCACATCTTTAGAAAGTCAGTTACATAATATACATTTCTTTATAAATCAAAGTCTAGTTAGCTGGGCCCCTTCTGTCCTTAACTGTCCGGTGACTTTTTCCCTAGTAGCCACTTCACAAACTTCCGGCAGGAACCAGAGGGTCAGCTGTTGGTCACTGATATTTTTTTCCTTAAGGAGATATCAACCTCATTAAGCCAAAGAAAGTCTTCTTATGACAGTTCTCACCTGAGTGGTCCAAACTATATTTTCCTCCTAGCTTCTTTCCAAATGCTATATGTCTCGTAAGCGCTAGGTAAGAATGCTGTCTTTCTGCTACACAATTGGCTATATCATATATACATGTGCTTTAAAAAATATTATTTAAAAATAATAAAAGTCATGCAAATTGGCATTCTATCCTAAGCCCAAGTATGTTTATGAACTAGCACACAGAGTACAGCCCATAAAACCACTCATTCACAGATGGCTCCTCTCTGGTCATCCAGAGAGCCTCTTAGAGACTGCTATCTCGATGGCCCCGATTTTGTGGTTTTTCCATTTAATAGAAGTTGCCGTGGAAAGGAGGCTGTAAATAAAGATTCCCTGGTCAAGGAGCTAGAGCTCTGCTTTATCTTGGGGAGAACTGTAAGAAACAGCTGAGCAGGGCCTGGCCACCACAGTCGCTTCTAAGGCTTTCTCGTTGAGAAGTGAAAATAAGCCCCTGTGAGGGGACTGAGGATTTATATTAGGAGGTTGGAGTAGAAAGAAAGTTTTGGTCTGAACAATAGTCATCTGCGAAATATTTTTAAAATCCAATGGCAGACAATATTTTCTTTCGAGTCTTAATGATAAACCCTGGAATGAGAATGCCTAGAAAATATATTAGATTACAGTTGGTGTGAGCAAAGCTTGAGAAAAAGCTTGAAAGCAGGTAGCTGGAGTGCAGTATGACTAACTCTCTTTTAGGAAAACCAAGAATCTATTTAAAATGGAATACCAGCAATGTCCTGCTGTATAGCATAAGGAACTCTGCTCAAAGTTATGTGGCAGTCTGGGTGGGAGGGGAGTTTGGGGAGAATGTATGGCTGAGTATATATGTATGGCTGAGTCCTTTGGCTGTTCACCTGAAACTATCACAATGCTGTTAACCGGCTATACTCCAATACAAAATAAAAAGTTTATTAAAAAAAAAAGAAAACCAAGAATCTAAGCAAGTGGTTTATAGACTTTTTGATTTCAAGGATAAGGAAAAAAATTCAATTAAAAAAATCGAATTTGAAAGCTGACTCTAGTAGCCCATTTTTCTTTATTTTTTTCCCCAAATAAGGATAGACTAATTTGGCAAGAATTTATTATTACCATTGTTTTATTTTTTCCACTAGGAAAAAAAATAGGAAAGCATGATGTCATATTTACATACACAGTTCAACATTTATATACAATTCTTAAACCTGAATGCATTTGGCTTTAATGAAAAACTCTGGACATTGTTCTAATTTTTCTCACGCAAGTTCGCTTTGTTAGATTATTGTTTTGGAATGCAAAATAGAATAAAATAATATCTCCTAAACATGCCAAGAAAGTATTGATTATCTTCAGAGAAATTCACATTGGTATTATTAGTTGCCTTATAATATAAAAATATCTCAGACAACATTATTTATTCAATTTCCTAGGAAAAAAAGAACTGAGCTCTGCATTTGATGTACTTAAAAGTTAATGAATGTACTTGAAAGTTAATGATGTACTTGAAAGTTAATGAATACAACCTACATACCCTGATCATTTACAGATAAATATTTACTGATAAATATTTACAGATACAGTACACAGAGAAAACTTTAGTACTGAGAGGGAGGGAGGGAGGTGGGAGTAAAAATGGTGGTATTAATTAGGAAATATTCTTGGTTCTTTTTTAGGAAGGAGGGAGAAAACTGAAGCTGAGAGGTTAAAGAATAATATGAAGCAAGATAAAAGAGCTTCCCTGGTGGCTCAGACGGTAAAGAATCTGCCTGCAGTGTGAAGACCTGGGTTTGATACATGGGTTGAGAAGATCCCCTGGAGGAGGGCATGGCAACCCACTCCAGTATTCTTGCCTGGAGAATCCCCATGGACAGAGGAGCCTGGCAGGCTACAGTCCATGGGGTCACAAAGAGTCAGACATGATTAAAGCAACTTAGCACACACAGCACAGCCCTGATGCGTTGCCTTTGGAGTCAAAAGCTTTTTGTTATTTGCCTATAGTTTTGGAGTGTTTTTCCTTCACTTGTCAGGAGACTCTGATGGATGCATTTATCTACCTGTGGTTGGAGTGGACAGTCAGGACTATGACAGATACACCTGCCTGGGCATATATCCAGAGAAAATTCCAATTTGAAAAGACACCCACACCTCAAAGTTCATAGCAGAATTATTTATTAATACAATAGCCAAGACATGGTAGCAACCTAACTATTCCTTGACAAATGAATGGATGAAGATGATGGACACATATATACAATGGAATATTACTCAGTTGTAAAAAAGAATGAAATAATGCCATTTGCAGCAACATGGATGGACCTAGAGATTATCATTCTAAGTGAAGTAAGTCAGACAGAAAGACAAATATCATATGACATCACTTATATGTGGAATCTAAAACAGAATGATATAAATGAACTTATTTATAAAACCAGACCACCTTACCTGCCTCCTGAGAAATCTGTATGCAGGTCAAGAAGCAACAGTTAGAACTGGACATGGAACAACGGACTGGTTCCAAATAGGAAAAGGAGTACGTCAAGGCTGTATATTGTCACCATGCTTATTTAATTTATGTGCAGAGTACATCACACGAAATGCCGGGCTGGATGAAGCACAAGTTGGAATCAAGATTGCCAGGAGAAATATCAGTAACCTCAGATACACAGATGACGCCACCCTCATGGCAGAAATTGAAGAACTAAAGAACCTCTTGATGAAAGTGAAAGAAGAGAGTGAAAAAGTTGGCATAAAACTCAACATTAAAAAAGTTAAGATCATGGCATCCGGTTCCATCACTTCATGGCAAATAGATAGGGAAACAAGGGAAAGAGTGGCAGACTTTATTTTTTTGGGCTCCAAAATCACTGCAGATGGTGACTGCAGCCATGAAATTGCTTCTTGGAAGAAAAGCTATGACCAACCTAGACAGCGTATTGAAAAGCAGACACACTACTTTGCTCACCAAGGCCTGTCTAGTCAAAGCTATGGTTTTTCCAGTAGTCACGTACGTATGTGAGAGTTGGACTATAAAGAAAGCTGAGCACAGAAGAATTGATGCTTTTGAATTGTGGTGTTGGAGAAGACTCTTGAGAGTCCCCTGGACTGCAAGGAGATCCAACCAGTCCATTCTAAAGGAGATCAGTCCTGGGTGTTTGGAAGGAATGATGCTGAAGCTGAAACTCCAGTACTTTGGCCACTTCATGCGAAGAGTTGACTCACTGGAAAAGACTCTGATGCTGGGAGGGATTGGGGGCAGGAGGAGAAGGGGACGACCGAGGATGAGATGGCTGGATGGCATCACCGACTCAATGGACGTGAGTCTGAGTGAACTCCGGGAGTTGGTGATGGACAGGGAGGCCTGGCATGCTGCAATTCATGGGGTTACAAAGAGTGGGACACGACTGAGCGACTGAACTGAACTGAACTGAAAGACAAAGCATGGTAAAAGGTTAGCTGCCATCATCCAAATAGTTGGTACAAGATTATTTGTGGACCATCCCAAAACGAGGCAATATTAGAAAACAAGGAGGAATAAAGACTAAGATAAAAGACTAAATATTTAGAACCTTTGGTTGCATTGACAGAAAAACCAAATAAAACTGACATAAACAAATAGCACAATGTATTATCAACACACTACTGGCTATCTCATAGAAACTAAAGATGTGACTTAGGAACAGTCAGAATCTAGGGTTTGAACAGTCAGGATCCTCTGATTCTCTGGATGTTCCGTCATTTGGTCAGAAGTCCCCTTCCAGAATAACCAAGATGGTTAACTGGGTTGATGTGATAACACAGCAGTTATCAGAAGACTATGTGCATGGTGTGGGGAGAGTAGAACAGGAAGAAGATTCTGTTTTCAGAAGAGATTTGTATCAAATAAATCAGAGATGTCCACCTTATTGAAAAAATAGTCAAGAAGCCAGATAGCAAGAAAAAAACGGCTTGATAGCAAGAAAAAATGGCTTGTTACGTTTCTTGACTATATAAATAACCAAGATCAGTTTCAAGGGTAAAGTAACACTCCCTCCCCGCCCATTTAAATGAAAATTTTCTTCATTTGAGGACACCCTCTGAAAAATGTACCAAGAAATAGCAACCTGTAAGGCACTAGGCCTATTGTGCAATGCTTAATTACCCATCTTCATTGTGCACTCATCATATGCAAAGAACTTTTCTGGATTCTGAGCTCTGGGAAAGAAGTTGCAAACATGACTAGGTCCCTCCTTCAAGGAGTTTACACTTTAGAAATCTGGAGAAGGAAAAGTTTAAAGCAAGCTATCATAACTAGGTCAACCTAACATAAGGGCAGATTGCTATATCCCATATTTTCCTCTAAAAAAAAAAAGAATTTGTGGTCTTAAAATATTACACGATGCACCAGGATTCACAGCCTGAACTACATTTGAAGTCGGTCAGAAGGTGTCCTCAATCATACCCTGCAGACTCATCACACACACTACCACCTGGATTTAGCTGAAGATTTTCAAATGAAATCTTTTTCTGTGTCTCTGTTTCTCACTGGCTTTTTGAGAAAAGACCAGAGAGGAAAGGAAACCGTAGGTTATTTTTATAAATATGATTGCACATTCATCATCATCATTATCATCCAACAATGGCTAAGACTCCGAGCTCCCAATGCAGGGGTCCCAGGTTCAATGCCTGGTTAAGGAACTAGATCCCACATGCCCGCAACTAAGACCTGGCACAACCAAACATATAAACATTAAAAAAAGAAAAAAATCTGAGGGACAGAGGGGCGAAAAAGGAGCTGGTGAGAGGAGGTTTTGGCGGAGGATACCAGCAGGTGGCGCTTGTCTCCTCCTCCGAGGTTAGAACTTTGAACTCACCCTGGAATCCTGTAGGAATCAAGGGCTACTTAGCGCGCAGTCAGTGCAAGTGACAAGGATCATGCGGTACTTTAGATCCATCACCTTTCCGCATCCCCACTTAAAACACCATCTCCCCCTCCACCAAGGGTTGAATTATTTTTTTATTTGACCCGCATCCTCTTCCCCTAGCTAAGTCCCTCACAAGGTCGCTGCTCAAAACTTGGGTATAGAGTCTTAGAGAGATGGAACCGAAACTTCAGAAAGGAGGCGGACTTTATTAACCTTCCAACTGTTCTACTTGTATGCTGTCAGAAGTTCTGATGCCCCTGGTGTTGGTCTGGGCAGAAGGTGATTTCAACTGCAGACTGGGACGTCAGCTCCCATGCCCCACAGGGGCTCGAAGAAGCTCACAAGGTCACCTTGACGAATACCTGTGCGCAGGCTCCAACCCGGACCGAGTTATTTTATAGTTGGGGTCACTGCCTTTCTGACCCCTCCAGCTCCACCCAATTCCGGGCTCAGCCAGCCACAGCCAGCCCCTCTTCCTCACACGACCATGGGTTCTGTCCACCATAGAAACGACCTGCATCTTGAAAACGCGTTCCTTTCTGTGCCTGTACTTTTCTGCCATCGCTCAGAAACCCTCTGCTCCACTCCTAAGCTGTTCGCAGCGGCGTCCAGCCCTGGCGTTTACAGAAGGAGCGCAAGCCTGGAGTCCGAAGGCTCTCCTTTCAAACCCAGCTCCGCCTCTGACTGCCTGGGTGACCTCAGACGGGTTTCTTCACTTCCTCTGTGGGCTGAGGGAAACAATTTTTCCGCTCACGGGGTTCCCTGGATGCCTGAGATCACGAACGCCGACTACGGAGACCAGCGTCTGGCCCATTGGAGGTGCCCAAGTGCTAGGGGCGGGGGTCGTCTGTTAGCCTGATCCTACCGTGAAACACTGCCTCCGGGGGTTGGGAGGGGACTCGAGGTCAAAGAATCCGAATAATTCGCAGAATTGAGAGAGCCTCTCGCCTACCCCGTGATCTCCCCGCGTCCAGCCCCAAGCGAGTACAGGGGCAGCCCGGCGCCGGCGCGCGGCAGCAGCCGGGGCGGCGGAGGCAGGCTCGGGGCTGGACTGACGGCTCCGCGGGAAGGCGGAGCAGAGAGCGAGCGGCGGAGGAGGGGAGGGCAGCCGGGAGGAGGGCGCAGGGGCGGGAGGAGACACATGCGCGCTGCCCGCCGCCGCCGCCGCCGCCGCCGCAGTCCTTAGCTTCCCGGGGACAGGAAACCTTCGAGACCGCGCTGCCACGGCCGCCTCCGCCTCTCGGCTCCCGGTTCCGCGCGCCTGCCACACCCTCCGCCCCTCCTCCGGCATCTCTCGGCGGAGCGCCGCGGGGACTCGGCCCCGGGCTGTCGTCTCCCGTTCCGGGGGTGGGGGGGGAAGGTGTGACCTCCCCCCGCAGGAGCGGCGCGGCGGGGCGGGGGGGCCCGGGAGAAGATGGCGACGCCGGGAAGCGAACCCCAACCTTTCGTGCCTGCCCTGTCGGTGGCTACGCTGCACCCCCATCATCATCCCCACCACCACCACCACGGAGGAACCGGAGCTAGCGGCGGGGCCGCGGGAGGCGGCGGCGGCGGCGGGGGCTTCAACCTGCCCTTGAACCGGGGGCTGGAGCGCGCGCTGGAGGAAGCGGCCAACTCCGGGGGCTTGAACCTCAGTGCCAGGAAACTGAAGGAATTTCCCAGGACCGCGGCCCCCGCCCATGACCTCTCGGACACGGTGCAGGCAGGTGAGAGAGGGCCGAGCGCGGGCTGTGGGTGTGGGTGTCTGGCGGGCTGTCGTGCCTTCCCCGGCGCGGTTGCCAGTGTGAGATCTGGCCTGACCGGGGGGTCCAGCGGCCCGTGCTGTCCCGAGGCAGCGACCCGCGTGGGCGGTCCGGCCGGAGGAGAGCGGGGCTGCTCCGGGCCGCCGAGCCCGCGGGCGCGTGGGTCCCCCCTGCCGCTGCTGCGCCGGGGAAGTGGCCGCGGGGCTGGGACTTGCGGGCGCGTCGCGTGCGCGCAGTGGAAGTGGGAGGTTTCGGGCGGCTTTGGCCGCTTCCTGGGCCCGGCGCAGGGGCTGGGGACCCGGGCGCCGCGTCTGCGCCTCCGACCCGGGCGAAAGCCCTCTTTGCGCCGAGGCGCCGCCCGTCCGGGTTGGGAAGCCTCTAGACAAAGGTGGCGCGCCCTCCGCCGACCCGAGGGCACCGCCGCGGTCCCGCCGGGCCCCCCTCGGCGACACCACCGAGCGATCAGGCAACTTGTGCCCGCGGCTTCCTCTTCCTGCGTCTGTGTGAGGAGGGAGCGGCGGCTCTGGTCGCGAAATTGAATTGCAGCCGCTTCGCCCGGCTGTCCGCTCGCTGGTTCTTTGCCTCCAGCTCACCGCCCACGCGGTTTGGTCCTGCCACCGAGGCTACCTCTTACTCAGTAATCCGATCTTTGCGGGGGCCCTGGAAGAGACGGCAGGGTATACTTAAAAAAAAAAAAAAGTAATTAAAGTGCGCCGGTTTCCATCCGTGAGCCCGACAAGTTGTAACTCGCGCCAATGAGCATACAGCGTTTTCAAGTTATGTCATGTGTTGACATATTTCTGAGAGGTCGGCTTTCCCTTTGGTAGTTGGGAGTTACTGGAGCAGGATCTATAAACAGGAAGGAGGGTGGTGGAATGCGATTCGGGCCTTGGGATCCTGATAGAACTGCCTGGGTTCCCCACCGTCTGGTTTCAGTTCTTTGGAGGAGGGTTTGTATCTTGCCGCCCAGCATTTCCCAGAGCAGTGGGTACCCCATTTGGGAACCACCGATCAGACCTCCTGGCTGTCATTGCGTCACAGGCCGAGTGTCAGACCCCTGGGATCCTGGATGGCTTGACTGTCAGCTCCAGATCCTGCGGGAGGGTGGGGGTGGAGAGAGGGGGCAGACAGTGGCCTTTTGGAGCTAGATTCCAGCGCTCCCCTCTTTAATTCAATGGACGTTTATTAAGAGTCCTAATGAATATTTAGACAAGAATTCTGAGTTCACTAGAGGCAGAAAGCACTCTTTGGGGTCATTAAACTTGGCAGTTTGGATCTAGGGATAGTCGGGAATGGGCAAAAAGGAGGGAATTTCCAGAGTTGAGTTGTCAACAGCTGGGGAGGTTCGTGATCGGACCGCTTAGATGCAGTTTCTCAAGTGGAAGTTATTCCAAGAATTGCCTGAATCATTAACTTAGAAAAAAAATCCATTGTTAAGATGGACCTCCCTTTTGCAGCAGATTGTAAGGTGAGCTATGGCAGGATTGGATATGACTGCCAAAAATGTAGCTGGCAGGATATTTATTTCATTGGATATGAAAATGGAGCTGGCAGGACCAATAATAATCTGTGTCTGTATGTTCAGAAGGAGGCACTGAATAGTGTTTCTCTGCTTCTGACGTTTATTTCAAAGTTGGGTGAACTTGGAGTTCACCCTACTGGTGTTTCTTGGAGAAGACCTCTCCAGTTCAGACCTAAGAGTGTGAAGCATGGTGGTGTTTAAAACACCATTTCCGCTGTCCTCCCTTTGCTTGTTTGTGGTGAGCTGTGGTTGTGAGTTCTGCAAGTTTTTAATTTGAAACCTCACTTGCACATGTTTTGTGTGCAGAAAATGCTAACGAGTTAAATCTTGGAGGCTTAACCTTAGTGACAGTGAACTGAAAATGTTAGTTCCTCAGTCGTGTCTGACTCTTTGAGACCCCATGGACTGGGCCTACCAGGGTCCTCTGTGCAAGGAGTTCTCCAGGCAAGAATACTGGAGGGGATAGTCATTCCCTTTCCCAGGGATCGAACCTGGGTCTCCTGCTTTGCAGTCTTTACCATCTGAGCCATCAGGGTTAACTCCCTACGGACAACGGCAGTGTTAATTACGGGAGGAGGAATGTCACTGGAGTTTGTAGGAAGTTAGGAAAACTCTTGAAGTCAAGAGTAGTCAGGGTGACAGCTCCTTTACATGAAATTTCATGACCCAGATGTGTTAAAGAGTTGCTTGTGCAAAAACATTTTTGCCTCAGGTCAAAGCTGGGTGTAAACCAGTTGTGTTCTGCCCTTTGCTCTGTTTACCCAGAGCACTGTTCCTTATTTGGAAGAGCAAAACTCAAAATAAAGCAAGAGTTAAAATTACCTCCAGCGTGCAGTGCTGACATTTCCTGCATATAAAGAGTTTCAGAAGAGTGGAGTGTCTGAGTAGTAACATATACAATAAAGACAGTGGATTCTCTGGGGTTCATATTTAGTTTGCAGAACATAAAAGGACACACAAAGATCCTTAAAGACCTAAGATGTAAAAGTGGACTTTTTCATAAATTTTGTAAGACAGGGAGTGACAGAGAAAGCTTTATCTCCCTGTTCAGTTGTATAATTCAGGCCATTTGGTTTATGCCTTGTAAAAGTAACTCTTCTGGCAGCCACCCTAAGCAGAACTACCCTCTTGGGCAATGTAGCTTATCTGGCCAGGAGTTGAAAACCCGATGTAAACATGGAAATATAGAAGCCCAGGGCTGCTCAATAGATGTTTAAGCTCTGTTAATCAAATGCATACATCCCTTTCACAGGAAAAAAACCCAACACTCTCAGGCCTTCCCCCTTACTTTGAGCCAGTCAGTTTACTCATATTTGAGTGCAAATAGTTTGGTTGTCAGGATCTAGACTTCTGGCCGGTGAGCTGGGGAAAGAAGGGCTATGTGTTGGCACAGGTGACCCTGGCTGAAATGGAAGAAGAGCCACGATGAGCTCTCGGACTGGGCTCTGCATCACCCTCCTGGATCCTTGTGAGAAGCCCGTTCAGATCCTCCTGTACAGCTGGGGAGAGTTGAGTAATACATGCTCAAGGTCATCGCTCTACTTCAATGCTAAACCAGGGATGGAACCCTGATGATTTCACTCTAGCATGTGTGTTCTTGACCATGGTGCTAGCGGTAAAGAATCTGCCTGCCAGTTTAGGAGACTTACGAGATGAGTTTGATCTCTGGAGGAGGAAACAGCAACCCACTTCAGTATTCTTGACTGGGAAATCCCATGGACAGAGGAGCCTGGGGAGGGCTACAGTTGCAGTGAGTTGCATACGACTGAAGTGACTCGGCACACACGCGCACAGGGAAGGGGTGGAGAGGAGTAGGATCCAGGAGGCTACCTGGAGGCTCATTCAACCACCATTGGTTCTGCAAGTTCCCACCGAGCACCGCTCAGTGCCAGGCACTGTTCGAGGCACCAAGGATACAGCAGAGACCAACAGAGACTCCCTTGACCCCTTCTGATGGAGTTTTCATTCTCCTTGTGGGTGAGGGAGGAGATAATTGAAGAAACAGGTTTTGAAGGATGAACTGGGAAGACTTCTAGGAGATGTACGCTATCTTGATTTAGAAATATGCACACTGCCTTGTATTAAAGGTGACTTTCAGTAGCTTGTAAAATAGCACAAATGGTAGTAATAAATATGAACTGAAGCAGAAAGTCAGGTCTGAGAAAAAAGTACACAAATACATTCATTGGGAAAGCAGGCTTTTTGTTGTTGTTGTTCTAGTGCTGATTTATTAAATAGTGTCATTTGGGGATAAAGAAGTTCCAAAGGGTGTTTGTATGACTGAAATGAAGTGAATTGAAAAGAGGAGTAAGAAAAGAAAGAGTCTGTCTGAGGCTGATTGCTGGAGGTCCTGGAAAATGAAAAGGAAAATCTTGGATCCGATGCACAGAACAGTTGTTGAAAGCTGGTCGCATTAACGAGAGAGTGGGGTGTGTTATTGCTGATATCTTTTTGGGGGGGTGGCTGGAGACAGGAAAGGCGATATGGGAAGTGCAGGGCTTGCCCAGGCAGGAGTACAGATGAGAAATTACTCAGTGAGGTCCTGTGTGTGCCAGTGCGGGTGCTGGAGGAGGTGCAGAGAGTAAGACACCACAGGAGCACACGAGATGCAAAGTGACCTTTTTTAAAAGTAAAATCCCTGCGTCTTCTTTAAATATATATGTATGCATATGTAATTTTTTATTTATGTGTTTATTTGCTTTTGGCTGTGCTGGGTCTTCGCTGCTGCACGGCCTCTTCTCTGGTTGCAGCAAGTGGGGGCTCCCCTCCAGTTGCCGGGCGGGGGCTTCTCGTTGGTGGTGGCCTCTCTTGTGGCAGAGCATAGGCTCGAGGTCATGTGGGCTCCATCGTTTCGGCTCCCGGGCTCTAGAGCGCAGGCTCAACAGTTGTGACCCACCGGCTTAGTTGTTCCAAGGCATGTGGGATCGTCCCAGATCAGGGATCCAACCTGTGTCTCCTTCCTTGGCAGGTGGATTTTTTTTTTTTTTTTATACCACTGAGCCACCAGGGATGCCCCCTTTATTTTGCATCCTTTAATTTCGAAACAAAATGCGAAAAACGTGATACACAGCCTTCAATTCCCCCTGTCAAATGTGGGAAGGAACAGGGTTTGAAGTCCTGGTATCCTGCCTTAGACAGAAGGACAGAAATAAAACCACTGGACATCAGCAGAGGGGAGCAGGTGGGCCAGGCCGCCAGGGCTGCTGCTGGGATGGCCACAGGAACCGGGAAGCCGTGGGGACCTCAAGGTGTGATGCTGGTGGCACAGATAGACATTGTCTGCAAAATTCAGAAAAAAAGGTCATTTTAGTTAAGCTGGCTAGGAGAGACTCTGCTAGCCTGAGGTGGGGTTTGGGTCAGGTTTTGTAGGCTGGCTTGGTTGTGGATGGAAGTCTGCATGGACATTCTGTGGTTGGAAAGATGGTGTGAACGTGGGGCGTGCCTGACAGTCCGAGATCTGCTGTGTGTGCACGTGAGATGGGTGTTGAGGCCGGGACCTCTGGTCACGAGCTCTCACCCCACCGTCACCGTGCAATGGGGTGACGCAGCACAGGGCTCTTAGGACCCTGTAGGGTGCTGCGGATGGCTGGGGCCTGGGATATGTCAGCCTGTGGAACTAAGGCCCTGGTCTGTCTGCGACACCTCTCTCAAATATCTGCAGAGGCAAAGACTCTTCTCTGAGATTTGTGGCTTCTCTGTTGAAGCCTGAGTCCCCCTGCCCCACTCCCATTCTGTCCCAACTGAATCCTTGGGATATTAGCTTTCTTTAGTTACTGGGATGCACCCAAGACTTGATGAAATCTATCTGGTCTCAAAAACTATTCCGTACTTTTGGCCGTAAAGATTTTTATCATGAATGTAATGAAACTTGAAATCACATGTGTTTTCGTAGAACGTGATGTTCTTTTGTAGATACGCTTTGTTTCAAATTATGTTTCTGCTGTTGAACTGATTAGTCACTGTGCCGTAACGATCATTTATAGTGGTAGTCTCTCTCATTTAAGTGGCTCTGTTCATCACGTGTATTCTGACTATTAATACTTCAAAAACAAGGAGTCACAGCTTTTCCTCCCTTTTATTATTATTGTTGATCGGTTTCACCGTCACTAAGTTGTATCTGACTTAGTTTAATCACCAAGTTGTATCTGACTCTTTGCAACCCCATGGACTGTAGCCCGCCAGGCTCCTCTGTCCATGGGATTCTCCAGGCAAGAATACCGAACTGGGTTGCCGTTTCCTTCTCCAGGGGATCTTCGAGGACCAGGGGCTGAACCCGTGTCTCCTGCATTGACAGGCAGATTCTTTACCGCTGAGCCACCAGGGAAGCCCCGGTTTCACTGTGGTTTAGTCTTTCAATCATGTCCAACTCTTTGTGACCTAATGGACTATAGCTGCCCGGCTCCTCTGTCCGTGGGATTTCCCAGGCAGGAACACTGGGACGGGTTGCCATTTAGAGGACTTCTAGTAGTAAAAGCTGTTAGCGCTGCCAGGCCTCCGTGTGCCTGGTGGCTCTGCACCACAGCCACGCGTGCTCTCCCACGTTTGTGTGTGTGGCAGGAACAGTCTCGACAAACACGCCTGCATTCTCATTGCTTGCATCATGGGCTGCTCTTTATTGAAAAGGCAGGAACATGATAATCATGTTTCCAGAATAACAGCATACAACCATAGGCCATAAAACCTCTGGGAAGTTTTGAGCCGTGCCAGTTTATAAAGGTCAGCCCAGGGTTTGACCTTCATCGTTGAAAGTATTCCACCGGCTAATTTGTTAGTCACTGCGACATCTTATTTGTTTTTTTTGGTGAGTGTCAGTTATTAGGCAAAAATTTGGCATAACCCCATTATTTAAACGTTTTAACTTCAATTGTTGACTAAGAATTTTTTTTTTTTTTCAGTTCTGTTGCAACTTAAATTTTTCATACTGTGGTTTAGCAGTTCTATGGTTTTAAGCATTTAAAGGGTAAGGTACCTTTTGAAATCCATGTTAGTGTTGATTGGTGCAGAGGTTAATTACCTTTGCTCTTGCTGTCCTGCTGATGTGAACAAAGGCTTAGAAGTTGTTACTCAACTTTGTCATTACTTATCAATATTTAAACACAGTTGCTTCCTTCTTTTGCGTGTGCTTTTCTGTTTTCCCCCCTTTTTCATATCTACCTATCTATATCTATCGACCTGTATCCATAGATATAACTATTTACCTATACCTATATCGGAGAAGGCAGTGGCACCCCACTCCAGTACTCTTGCCTGGAAGATCCCATGGATGGAGGAGCCTGGGGGGCTGCAGTCCATGGGGTCGCTAAGACTCGGAGGCAACTGAGCGACTTCACTTTCACTTTTCACTTTCATGCACTGGAGAAGGAAATGGCAACCCACTCCAGTGTTCTTGCCTGGAGAATCCCAGGGACGGGGGAGCCTGGTGGGCTGCCGTCTATGGGGTCGCACAGAGTCGGACACGACTGAAGCGACTTGGCAGCAGCAGCAGCAGAAGTGTATTTATATGCCTGTATTAATCAGTATATATCTATATACTTGGGCGTCCCTGGTGCTCAAACGGTAAAGAATCTTTCTACGGTGTGGGAGACTTGGGTTCGATCCCTGGGTTGAGAAGATCCCCTGGAGAAAAGAATGGCAGCCCACTCCAGTATTCTTGACTGGGAAATCCCATGGACAGAGGCGCCTAGTGGGCTACAGTCCGTGGGGTTGCAAACAGTGGGACATGGCTGAGCAACTAACACACAGACATACACACAGATCTGTATACTTATATCTATATACATTTATATGTGTGTGATTTGCTTAGCCAAAAAAGAAAGCCCAACTATATTTACATATCCGATGCCTTTATTTATGTACAGTTTATAAGTAGTGTGGAGGCATTTACTATTGCTGCAAATTTCTTGTTGTATGAAAGTTTTGTCGCACCAAATTTTTCATTTGCTATATAAATTTCTTTGGCTAGAGATAATAGGTATAAACACTTTTTATATTTATGCTGGGCAGCATTTACTCTCTCTTAATATCTTCCCAAAGTCATCTCCTCCTGGTGCTGTGTTGAGTCCGCTTTTCCAGAGACTTGGCGATTTAAGTGGCAGAAATGCTATGAACTCTGCTTAAGGTGCTTATGGGGTCGTCGGTTGGGTCACATGACTTGAGCTTTTGTCTGTGCCTCACAGAATTCTGTTTGTGATGCTACTTGCTGGATTTGGCTTAGCTTTTTGGAAAATTAGACTTCTGCCTTAGAAAGGCATTGGGGAAAACTGGCCTGGGCTTAGGTCTGGTACTGCTACCACGATCACGATTTGTGAGCTCTTTCAGTGATGATGTCACTTGTTGGAATTCAGGTGATTTGGAGTTAACTGTGATGTTTATTTCAAATATAAAATTATGTGTGTGCTCAGTCGTGTCTGACTCTGCGGCCCCATGACTGTAGCCTGCCAGGCTCCTCTGTCCATGGGAGGATTTTCCAGGCATGAATACGGGAGTGAGTTGCCATGTCTTTCTCCAGGGGATCTTCCCGACCTAGGGATTGAACCCGTGTCTCTTGCACCCTGGCAGATTCTTTACCAATAGCACCCCCCAGGAAGTCCCTATCATAAAAGGCTTAAGGATGTAAGACCTGAAACCCAACTATATTTACATAGCCGGTGTATAATTTATAGGAAGTCAAGAGGCTTCTGTCTTATTGCTACTATTTTTTGTGTGTGGCATGGAAGGTTTTTTGCAGCAGAATTTTCAGTTGCTATGATAGTTCAGAGAAGTTTTTGTATGTATGTGGTGTGAATTGTTTAACCGAAAAAAGAAAAAAGGCAAGAAAGAAAAGAAAGAAAAAAAAGAAAAGAATGGTCAGGATTCCATGTAAGCCTTAGGCCTGCCAATAGAGACGCAGGCCTGAAGCGCGTCTGTGTTCTCTTCATCTTAATTTCAGAGTTCAGTAATATTGCTTCCATATACTGTAGTAAGAAGTCGTACATTTGGAAACCATCTGTTCCCACAAAGTAATTCAAAAATCGACTGAGATTGTTTACATGGATAGAAAGTCGAAGAACTGTGAGAATTTGGCTTCTCTTGCTTTTACTGCAAGCAAGTAGAAGTGAGATGCCTTTCTCAAAGTCAGATTTCTGGGTGTGCTCCTACTTTTTCCTATCTGGGTACTCCACTGGCCATAAAGGAGGGATACTGGGACCAAAAAAAAAAAAAAAAAAAATTGGAGACAAGCAGTGTTTGGTTTGCATCATAGAAATGTTTTAATTTGGGGTTGCTGAGAAATTATTGCTCCTATGTTCATAGGAGATTGATACTGAGCCAGGTTAATTTATGGTACCTGGAACCCTTCCAGAATGTTCCAGGGTCAGGATTTATGATTTTGGAAATCTTCTTTGATATTTGCTTTCTTCCTTCTGCTGTGCTACCTCAGTCTCTTTGCTGGTGGGGCCCTAAGACCTTGTGACTCGAAACACAGTCCGTATCTCTCTGACCTAGTGAGCCTTGAGGTTCCCCTTCACTGTTCTCCCCAGAGGGGCAGAGGGAAGCCCCATCTTGGTTTTCTTAATCCTCTGGCTTCTCCTGTGGTCTTGCTTTTGACAGCTAACCTCTGCAGCTCTGGCCGTGGAGTTTTGCCACCCAAGATATTCCTCTGATGTTCCTTTAAAAAAAAAAAATTCTATGTATTTATTTTATTGGAGTCTAACTGCTTTACAATGTTGTGCTGGTTTCTGCGGTACCACAGTGTGGACCAGTTCTGTGGATGCATATGTCCCCTGCCCCTTGAGCCTCCCTCCCACCGCCATCCCACCCCTCTATGTCCTCATTCTCTCTGCAGGCAGCCACGATGTGTTCAAAGATAGCATCTCCCCTTGCAGACTGCCTGACTTGGCCTTCCTTCCCATTGCCCCATTTCCCTTTTCCAGGTCATTTCCCTCGCCTCCCCCCTCCCCCCCCCCCTTCTGCCCTGGAAAAGCGTGAAAGTGAAGTTGCTCAGTTGTGTCTGACCCTTTGCGACCCCATGGACTGTAGCTTACCAGGCTTCTCCATCCATGGGATTTTCCAGGCAAGAGTACTGGAGTGGGGTGCCATTGCCTTCGCCAGGGGATCTTCCCAACCCAGGGATCAAACCCAGGTCTGCCGCACTGCAGGCAGAAACTTTACTGCCTGAGCCACCAGGGAAGCCCTTCTGCCCTGGACGAGTCTACTTAACCCCGCTCCCATTCAGGCTAGTCCCCAGCCTCCTCAAGAAAGGGGGCTCCCTGGCAGCCCTTTCATGCAGATCTGAGCACAGAATCGGGCGCAGCTTTAAGACACTTTGGCGTTATTTCCTTATGGTGCTTTTTTGTTAATCATTGCCTTCCTCTCGTGCTTTCCCCATGCTTAAACTCTTTCCTCCTTGGCTGGCCTGTGAGGTCTGGCCCGGCAGGGATTTTCCCTTAGTTTTGTGTGTGCCCTCCATACGAGGGACAGAAAGTGCTAGATTAATATCAGTGCGCTGCTTCGCTCCTCTTTCCTGCTCGCAGCCGTCCCTTAGTCCTTGCACTTTCAGTCCGTCATCTTGGATCTGCCGCGACGCACGGCTTGCCGATCTGATGCCGTTTTTTTGGTCCTCACCTTCTTTTTTTTTTTTCACACCGCATCTTTTTGCTTCTCAGCCTTCGCCCCACTCTACTAGTTGGCTCAGGCTGCAGTAACAAAGTACCGCAGACTGGGTGTCTTAACAGAGGTTTATTTCCTCACCGTTCTAGAGGCTGAGAGTCGAAAGTCACGGTGTTGGCGGGGCTGGTTTCTCCCGCGGCATCTCTCCTTGGCTTGTAGGTGGCCAGCCTGCCCCTGTGTTCCTGTGGCCTTTCCTCTGTCCTTGAGTGTCCCTGCTGTCTCCTTGTGGGCCCATATTTCCTCTTTTTATGAAGACACCAGTCACACTGAATTAGTGCCTGCGCATAACCTACTCGTATAACGTTATGAGTGGTTATACAACTTGAGAGGCCTGATCTCCAAATAGATCATGTTCTGAGGGAGTGGGGCTTCGATGCACGAATCTGGGGGAACACTATTCAGCCCAGCACACACTCCTCCTGGCCTGGATAAAGTGACTGTGCTGTGTGAGCCTGACTCCCAGGAGGCCTGGGCCAGGCCTGTCTTATTCCCCACAGTAAATGTTTCTGAGTACCTGAGGTGCTGTAAAAGGAAGGGGCCGCGTACACACTTAAAAATGGGTGACTCTGACTAAAGTCTGGGTCCCCCTTCTCCCCACCACCTCGCTCAAATTTAGAATCTTTTCGGTGGTTGGTGGGTCCCTAGAGTTACTCTTTTTCAACAGGTAAGATTACTTTCTTCAATGTTTGCCAAGTGTTTGATAAGCCAGATTACATCCAGAGGTCGAGTTGTCATGCTTTCTGAGAGGGACAGGTGGGAGCTTTGTTGTATCAAATGTTGCTTGAAGTTAACAATTGAAGTGAAAGTAAACAGGTTTTGAGCACCTAGCAAGGGTAGCAGCTGTGGATGATTAAAAAAAAAAATAAGAGATATAGTTGTCCGTATAGATTTTGCAGAATTGGATAAGGACTAAAGTATCATTTGAAAGCATTGTTGTTTTGTTGCTGATGTGTCTGATTCTTTTGCGACCCAGTGGACTGCAGCCCACCAGGCTCCTCTGTCCATGGGACTTTCCAGGCAAGAATACTGGAGTGGCTCGGCATTTCTTTCTCCAGGGAATCTTCCTGGCTCAGGGATCCAACTCGAGTCTCCTGAATTGCAGGTGGATTCTTTACCACTGAGCCATCTGGGAAGCCCCGAAAGTAATGTATTCTCAGTAACTTAAGTGTCATTTTCAGAAAAAGCCTTTTAGTCCTTAGCCTAAGGGACTGTCTTCCCCATTGTGTAGCTTAGAGGTTAAAAATCAGCTCTCTTGAGCCTCAAAGACCAGGGTCCAAATCTTGGTATTGTCGATTATTAACTGTGTCACTCAGATAACTTAAACTAGGAGTATCAGTTTCCTGTGAACTGATGTCTTACCTATAAGATGGGAACAATGGATACTGAATCCTGTTGTGAAAACAGTGGTTATAACAACGATAGCAACACTATCAAGTGCTTTCCTGTGTCATGCATTGTTCCATGTCCTTTATATGTAAACAGATATATTAAATATATGTAATATATACATTTCCTCATTTAATTCTTGCTGAGTGTTCTGTTTTAACTGTAGTAGGAGTTCAATGTCTCCTTACCTTCCCAGTTGTCAGCTGGGTTCCACCCAACTTCTGATATCCAGTTGAAATCCACCTGCCTCTGAAATGCCTTTCTTGACCACTGTAGCCTGAAGAGGGAGTTTCTAGATAACTAGAAATCACCCCTTCACATCTCTCCCTCATTTAATAGCTGAGGACACTGAGGCTCAGAGAGCTTAAGCCACTTGCCCAAGGTCACACAGCAGGGTGGTGGGCACCTCCCAGCCAGGAAGCTCCCTCCCTCCTTAGATTTCTCAGGTCAGCCCCACCCAGACCATCCAGGAGGAAGGACGCTAAAAGAAAAAAAAAAATACTGTGAAACCTTTAATAACATGTGGTCCAAAGCTGGGGAGAGTAAGATAGGAAACGAAGCGCGGTTACAGATTAAACGTGTTAGTTCAGGATTTTACAGCATGTGGTTTGGAGGACATGCTTGGACTCCATGTAAATTGGATCCCAAAGTACTGACAGACGCATGGGGCAGTCCCACCCAGACTCAGGCCTGGAGGTCCACAGCTGCCTGTCAGAGCACGACTTTTCTCAGCACTTGGAATCCATTTTCCTGTGGAAATAAAGTAGCAAGTGGTGGTTTGGTTCCCTCGCCAATCCTCCCTTTAACCCTGGCAGAGCTGGGCCTTTATGTGCACGGTGTTTCTTTGGAAAAATGTGGACTCCCTTCTGATACAGAATTCTGCATCAGGATGTGAAACTCTTGCCTCTTGGTGATTGCTCTCAAATAGTGATTTCAGAGCAATGGCGATTGCTGTCTTCCCTGAGGCCGTTCTGACCCAGTGTCAGAAAGCCCACCTCCCTCCCAGGCCCCTTGGTCAGTGGCCCAGCAGACCGGGTGTCCCTTCCACGCGGTGCGGGGAGCCAGCTGTTGTGCTGTCTGTGCGTACTCAGTCCTGTCCCCGGTTCTCTTTGTGACTCCGTGAATCATAGCCCCCCAGGCTCCTCTCTCCATGGAATTTCCCAGGCAAGAATGCTGGAGCGGGTTGTCATTTCCTTCTCCAGGATATCTTCCTGACTCAGGGATCGAACCCGCATCTCATGTGTCTCCTACACAGGTAGATGGATTCTTTACCCCGAGCAACCCGGGAACCTCAGGTGGGCATAAGTCAGGGGTCAGCTCTGGGGCTCAGTGAGGCATCCAGACCTGAGACGAGTTGGTCTGGGAAATGCCCCGTGCAGGAGACGGGCAGGGATGGAAACGCTCCTCTGTCTAGTTGGTGCATTTTTTACATATTATTCCCCCAAATTATTAATTTTAGAATTTGAAGCAAATTACTGAGTCTTGCTGAACTTCAGGTGGGTAATTTGTTTTAATGTTTATTTATCTGGGTGCGTAGGGTCTTAGTTGTGCCATGCAGGATCTTTAGTTATGGCGTGTGGGGTCTAGTTCCCCGACTAGGAATCGAGCCCGGGCCCCTGGCACTGGGAGTGTGGAGTCTTAGCCACTGGACCACCAGGCAAGTCCCCAGGTGTGTGATTTGTTGATGGTGAGAATACTCTTTTCCAGATGCTCCACATCACTCATTATCAGAGAAATGCAAATCAAAACCACAATGAGGTACCATCTCATGCCGGTCAGAATGGCTGCTATCAAAGCCTATAAACAATAATTGCTGGAGAGGGTGTGGAGAAAAGGGAACCCTCTTACACTGTTGGTGGGAATGCAAACTAGTACAGCCACTATGGAGAGCAGTGTGGAGATTCCTTAAAAAACTGGAAATAGAACTGCCATACGACCCAGCAGTCCCACTGCTGGGCATACACACCGAGGAAACCAGAATTGAAAGAGACACGTGTACCCCAGTGTTCATCGCAGCACTGTTTCCAGTAGGACATGGAAGCAACCTAGATGTCCATCAGCAGATGAATGGATGAGAAAGCTGTGGTACATATACACAGTGGAGTATTACTCAGCCATTAAAGAGAATACATTTGAATCAGTTCTAATGAGGTGGATGAAACTGGAGCCTATTATGCAGAGTGAAGTAAGCCAGAAAGAAAAATACCAATACGGTATACTAATGCATATATATGGAGTTTAGAAAGATGGTAATGATGACCCTATATGCGAGGCAGCAAAAGAGACACAGATGTATAGAACAGACTTTTGGACTCTGTGGGAGAGGGAGACGGTGGGATGATTTGAGAGAACAGCATTGAAACATGTACATTCAGTTCAGTTCAGTTCAGTCGCTCAGTCGTGTCTGACTCTTTGCGACCCCATGAATCGCAGCACGCCAGGCCTCCCTGTCCATCACCGACTCCCGGAGTTCACTCAGACTCACGTCCATCCAGTCAGTGATGCCATCCAGCCATCTCATCCTCTGTCGTCCCCTTCTCCTCCTGCCCCCAATCCTTCCCAGCATCAGAGTCTTTTCCAATGAGTCAACTCTTCACATGAGGTGGCCAAAGTACTGGAGTTTCAGCTTTAGCATCATTCCCTCCAAAGAAATCCCAGGGCTGATCTCCTTCAGAATGGACTGGTTGGATCTCCTTGCAGTCCAAGGGACTCTCAAGAGTCTTCTCCAACACCACAGTTCAAAAGCATCAATTCTTTGGTGCTCAGCTTTCTTCACAGTCCAATTCTCGCATCCATACATGACTACTGGAAAAACCATAGCCTTGACTAGACGGACCTTTGTTGGCAAAGTAATGTCTCTGCTTTTCAATATGCTGTCTAGGTTGGTCATAACTTTTTTCCAATCAGTAAGCGTCTTTTAATTTTATGGCTGCAATCACCATCTGCAGTGATTTTGGAGCCCCCCAAAATAAAGTCTGACACTGTTTCCACTGTTTCCCCATCTATTTGCCATGAAGTGATGGGACCAGATGCCATGATCTTAGTTTTCTGAATGTTGAGCTTTAAGCCAACTTTTTGACTCTCCTCTTTCACTTTCATCAAGAGGCTTTTTAGTTCCTCTTCACTTTCTGCCATAAGGGTGGTATCATCTGCATATCTGAGGTTATTGATATTTCTCCCAGCAATCTTGATTCCAGCCCAGCGTTTCTGATGATGTGCTCTGCATAGAAGTTAAATAAGCAGGGTGACAATATACAGCCTTGACGTACTCCTTTTCCTATTTGGAACCAGTCTGTTGTTCCATGTCCAGTTCTAACTGTTGCTTCCTGACCTGCATATAGGTTTCTCAAGAGGCAGGTCAGGTGCTCTGGTATCCCCATCTACCATATGTGAAATAGATCACCAGTCCAAGTTCAATGCATGAAACAGGGCACTCAAAGCCAGGGCACTGGGACAACCCAGGGGGATGGGATGGGAGGGGGTGAGACGGGGGTTCAGGATGGGGGACACATGTACACCCATGGCTGATTCATGTCAATGTATGGCAGAAACCACCACAGTATTGTAAAGTAATTAGCCTCCAATTAAAATAAATTAATTAATTAAAAAAAATACTCTTTTCCCCTCAGGACTGTTGCGAGGAGGTGAGATACAGTCCCCAGAGCAGAATTTGGGTTTGGCTTAAGTGAGTGATCAGTAGATGTCACTTGCTTTTCTAGATTCCCAAGGGTTGATGTGTCGTAGTTTGTCTTCAGTAAGATAAATAACTGGGTGTCATCGGCCTGTCATTGGCATAGTGGCTAAGGGCACACGTGGCTGGCTCTCAGTCCTGGTTTCACAAGAACATGGCTAGTGCTTAACTTCCCTGAGCCTCAGTTTCCTTGGCTTGCAATGAGGGATCATAATCCTAGGATTATTGTGCAGAGGAAATGAATGAATATATGTGTAAAGTGCTCAGGTCAATGCTTGGCACTGACATTTGCCATTATTATGATCACAGTCCGTTATCTTTAGAAAAGAGATTCCGTCTTCTAAGGCACAGAAAGACTAAATTCCTAGAAATATTGTGACATTAATGAAAAGATTGTGATATCCAGAAAGCTTCAGGATACCTGGTTGCACTGTGTGTGAGCATTATTTATATTCTTTTGACAGTCTTTGGAAGATGGTAGAGTAGGTACTGGCTCAGACGGTGAAGAACCTGCCTGCAGTGCAGGAGACCTGGGTTCAATTCTTGGGTTGGGAAGATCCCTTGGGGAAGGGAATGGCTACTCACTCCAGCATTCCTGCCTGGGAAATCCCCTGGACAGAGGAGCCTGGCAGACTATGGTCCATGGGGTGGCAAAGAGTCAGACATGACTGAGCAACTTAGCACACAGAGAGTAGGTATTATTTATTCTTCCAGAGCTAAATATTCAGATCTTAGGTGTAAGGAAACCCAGATTAGATGGTGAAATGGTTTTCCTTGGGTTGTGTTACTAGTTAAGTGGTTGAGCCAAGACTATATCTTCTGAGTTTTTATGTGTTTTCCATTCATTTCTCAAACACTTCTCCAAGGAGTGAGAACATGTCTGTGAGGATGCAGAGATTAAAGAATGAATATGTAGATTTCAACATGTCATTGCTTTTCTTACTTTCCTGGTGTCCAGCATTTGGTTTGAACTTTAATCAGAAGGCATTACACCCAAGGCCTGCTGATGATAGGTTCAGTATCACCCCGAAATTACTGATAAGGGAACCAAAAGGGGAGATGGTCTGGGTCCAGGGTCCTTCAGGCTATTTCCTCTTTCAGTCCTGCCAGTGGCCTTGCAAGGCAGGTAGTGTCCTTGTAGCCAGAAGGAAACATCAGCTATGCAAGTCTGAGTACGTTTGCAGAGCCGGTAGAGCCAGAGCTGAAGCTGGAATCAGAACTCGGGCTGAAGAAGTGCCGGAGGCTCTTGCCATTAATAGGAGTGGAATCTTCCACCCCTAAAATAGACCACTTTGACATATTGATTATTTTGAACTTTGCTGTTGTTGTTCAGTTGCTAAGTCGTGTGCGACTCTTTGCGACCCCATGGACTGGTAGCCCACCAGGCTCCTAGGTCCGTGGGATTCTCCAGGCTAGAATACTGGAGTGGGTTGCCATTCCCTTCTCCAAGGGATCTTCCTGATTCAGAGCTTGCACCCAGGTGTCCTACATTGCAGCCAGATTCTTTACTTTCTGAGCCACCGTTTGCTCAAATTCATGTGCATGGAGTCAGTGGCCCTATCTAACCATCTCGTCCTCTCCTGTCCACATATCCTTTTGCCTTCTGTCTTTCCCAGCATCAGGATCTTTCCAATGAATTGGCTCTTCGCATCAGGTGGTCAAAGTATTAGAGCCTCAGCTTCAGCATCAGTTCTTCCCAGGAATATTCAGAGTTGATTTCCTTTAGGATTGACTGGTTTGATCTCCTTACAGTCCAAGGAACTCTCAAGAGTCTTCTCCAGCCCCACAGTTTTTAACTAAAGTTACTTTAAAAACATTCTGGCCTCCTTTGTCTCCCTGAAAACTGGAGCTAAACACCTCGTGTGAAAGAGATACCGAAAGAGACACAGAGATGCCCTCCATAGCAAAGAGAGAAGAGAAGAATTCAGGGTGGAGATGGCTGTGTAAATAAAATTTGCTTCTTCACTCATTTCCTACCCCAAGTCCAAACTCATTTGTCTTGTCAATTTTTAAGAGGTTTACTGTTTTGTTTTTTTTTGAGGGGTTGGACATCTAAAATATATATAAAACTGTCTGTTTTGGTTGCTTCTTTCAGTATCTTATATTTATGAGCTCCTATATGTAGGAAATTAGTTTTTTTCCCATTGTTGGATAGCAGTTCAGTTACTAGGCCAACCAAGAAGCTTAAAGGGAAGAAGGAGTTAAGTTTTCTTCTCCTATGCTGGGCTCTCTTGTAGCATTGCTGCGTATTTAGAGCTGGAGCTATGGATCCGTGGACGAGAGTTTGCGATGAGAATCAAGCCCAGAGCATTTTGATAGGTAGTCCCTGGGGTGACTCAGAGACTGATGAGTCAGATTCCACTCCAGACTCTCGTCTCCCATTAAAACGAGTGGATACAGAGGATCCAGGTGGATGCCTGGAGAGTTCTAGTCCTGATGCTCACCAGTTTCCAGTGGCCAATTATCAGCTCCATTTCTAAGAATTGTGCTTTCCAGCAAGCACCAATACTCATTAAAAAAAAAAAAAAAACCTCTGACATTTCTATTATTTAACAATTTAAGTACACCTTCAGATTTTTGGTTTTGTTATGAAATTTTGTTAGACTTTATAGCCCATAACTTAATTGAACAGCCTATTTAAAATTTACTTGATTTTATTCCCTGCAGTGAGAAATGAATGAATAGTCTTTGAGTGAGTCATCAAGTAAGATACTTTCTAGAGCGTTCCCTCTACAGTAGGAGTACTTACATTCTCAATGTTGGTTTTTTTTTTTTAATAACAATCGTTGAGTTGATTTCTAAACATGCATTTTATTTTGTAATGAAGATCCTTCAATGCATTAATTAGTTGCTTTTATAATCTTATAAATGAAATAACACAGCAGTCCATTTTGACTAAAATGGCAGCATAGCTTATGGCTAAATAACCAAAATTTTTTGTTAATGCAAATCAATCTAATTCAAAGGAATCTGATTGTGCAATTGAAGGCAAACAGATCTTTCTTTGTTCAGTTCCTTTAGAAGGTGAGGATGATAATCTCTGCATGCAATTTAAGGCAATTATGTGTAGTTTTCAGTCTTTAGAAAGCCTGGATAAATCAAAGTTAATTTTAGTTGTACCAGTCCTTCCAGTGGCTATCGTCTTGTAATAAACTTTCCGCCGTGGTTTTTTCAGATATTTGCAATGAATGCTTTCTTGCGTCTGTGCAGTACTTTGAAGGGCACTATGCCATAACTTTATGTGTTCTAATGTGCCAAAGTCTGATCTATTTTATGAAATTCACTTGGCAGCTGTGAAGACTTGCTGTTGCTCCCCCTCGCCCCCCTAACCCCTAAAGTCCTCAGAATCGGTATGTTAATGAAGACTTGATTTCTCAATATGAAATTTACACAGTGGGAGTTCCAAGGTAATGTGCCTTGGCAGTGCCCTTAATGTCTGCATTTTTAGAGACTGAATGACAAAGACAGGCTAGCCCAGCTCAGTGTTTTCACCATCAGGCTGCCAGGGTCTTTCTAAGGTTGGTTCATATTTTCAGTGTGCACACCCTCTGGTCTCAGTGGCCTCAGAGGTTCTCTTAGAACCCTCCTCTTCTCTGTCAGCCAGGTCTCCTTATTTGTGATCTCTTAACACAGTTGGGTTGGATAAGCCCCATCACCTTTTCTTTTTTTTTAATTGAATGAAAGATTCTTTAAATTCTGTAGTGCTTTACACTTTTCAAAAGTTTCATACCCATGACTTCATGTAATTCCATAATAACCTTTTTCTTCCCTACCCCTATATTCCCTCTCCCCAAGAGGACTCTTGCTTCTTTTTTGTTTTATTCACTAGTTGGTTGTATTTTTTAGATTCTGTATGTGATATCATATAGTGTTTGTCTTTCTCTGACTTATTTCACTTACCATAATGCCCTTCAGGTCCATCCGTTTTGCTGCAAATGGTAAAATTCCATTCTTTTTTATGGCTGAGTAGTCTGTTGGGAATGACCCAGGATGAGATGGCTGGATGGCATCACGGATTCGATGGACTCTGGGAGATGGTGATGGACAGGGAGGCCTGGCGTGCTGCGATTCATGGGGTCGCAAAGAGTTGGACACGACTGAGCGACTGAACTGAACTGAACTGAGTCTGTTGGGGACTTCTCTGGTGACTCAGTGGTAAAGAATCCTCCTGCCAATGCAGGAGACTCTAGTTTGATTCCTGGCTTGGGAAGATCCCCCAGGGAAGGAAATGGCAACCCACTCCAGTATTCTTGCCTGGGAAATCCCCTGGACAGAGGAGCCTGGTGGGCCACAGTCCATGGGATCACAGAGTCAGACACGACTTAGCCACCAAACAACAGTATTCTATTGTGTATATATACACCTCATCTTCTTTATCCTTTCATCTATTGATGGACACTTAGGTTGCTTCCATACTTTGGCAGTTGTAAATAATGCCACTGTAAACATTGGGAACCCCATCACCTTAGGACAAAAGACTTCAGCTTTCAAACATATCACTTTGTATGGTTCTGTGCAACACTCATTTCTCAAGAGAGCCTTAGGTCACTGTGGACATCACAAGAGGTGCTCTTATGGAACGCTCCTAAGTATCTTATAGACCAGATTTTCTGGAGTCAGTCTGGCTGATACCATTTGTGCTGGCTTAATGTATAATGAGTGCTAAGTTGGCTTCGGTCGTGTGGGAGTCTGCGACCCTATGGACTGTAGCCCGCCAGCCTCCTCTGTCCGTGGGATTCTCCAGGCATGAATACTGGAGTGGGTTGCCATGCTCCTCTCCAGGGGATCTTCCCAACCCGGGGATCGAACCCCACGTCTCTTACATCTCCGTCATTGGCAGCTGGGCTCTTCACTACCAGTGCCACCTGGGAAGCCCCTTAATGTATAATAGCACCTCCTTATAATGCATCCTGATTTGGATGATAAATTATGTGATCATGATACTCATGGAACCATAGGCACCGTGTTTTAAGATAAGCTGAAATGGAGATGAGTTAAGTGACTTGCCCAGGCCCTCTGGTCACTGAGTTCAGTCAGGTTTAGGGTCTGAGCAGTTTATTCTGGTCATCATCACCTGCCCAGACTGCTGCTCTTTGATGGAATGACAGTGCTTGGCTAGTTTCTCTTCCTTTTTTTTTTTTTAAGATTTAGTTTTTTCAATGTGGGCCATTAAAAAAAAGTCTTTATTGAATTTGTTACATAATTGCCTTCGCTGTTTATGTTTTTTGGTTTTTTGACCATGAGACACGTGCAATCCCAGCTCTCTGAACAGGGATCAAACCCTCACCCTCGAATTGCAATGCCAAGTCCCAACCACTGGACCACCAGGGAAGTCCCTGGTTTCTCTTTTTAACTTTCACACCAAGGAGCCCTCACAGGAAGGTCTTTGGCATTTGTCGTTAATTTTAGTGGGCAAACACACCACTCATTTTAAAATCATGAAATATAGCATACATAGAAGAGTCTATACAAAATGTAAGCATGGCTTCAATGATGATAGTGAAATTGTCTTAGCGACAGCAGCAGGTAGGAAGCTGGGACTGGGGTGGGGACGTGATGACCTGGGGAGGTACAAGGGCTGATGCAGTTTCTGTCTTGAGTTAGCGGTGAATGCACGGGTAAGTATACATTTGTCAGAACTCATCACACTCTGCACGTAAAAAGGTTACGTTTTGTTATATACTAATTGTACCTCAATAAGGAGAAGGAAATGGCAACCCACTCCAGTGTTCTTGCCTGTAGAATCCCTGGGACGGGGGAGCCTGGTGGGCTGCCGTCTATGGGGTCGCACAGAGTCGGACATGACTGAAGCGACTTAGCAGCAGCAGCAGCAGCAAGGTAAACTGAAAATGCTTCTGTGTGCTCTTATCCAACTTGAGAAGTAGAACAACCAATTCCTCTTTAGCTCTCTGCTTGCTGCACTATCCCTGAATAACAAGCTGTTTCATTATTTTTAAACTTTTCAACGTTTTTACTTTTTTTTTTTTTTAATGTGGAACATTTTTAAAGTCTTTAATGGGCTTCCCTTTCGGCTCAGCTGGTAAAGTATCTGCCTGCAATGTGGGAGACCTGTATTCGATCCCTGGGTTGGGAAGATCCCCTGGAGAAGGGAAAGGCTACCCACTCCAGTATTCTGGCCTGGAGAATTCCATAAGGTGTATAGTCCATGGGGTTGCAAAGAGTCCGGCATGACTGGTCAACTTTCACTGGCACTCTCATTGAGTTTGTTACAGCGTTGTTTCTGTTTTCTGTTTTGGTTTTTTGCCCAAGAGGCGTGTGGGATCTTAGCTACCAGGGATCGATCTTGCACCCCCTGCGCTGGAAGGCAAAGCCTTAACCCCTGGGCCACCAGGGCAGTCCCAATAAGCCGTTTTAAAACACAGAATAACTGGAGCTTTATGGCTGAATTCTTGCCTACTATCTGAAGACTGATATTTCTCTGTTCTTTGACCTTCGTTTTCTTTATTTTGAAACAGCTTATTGACTGTCTTTGTGCTGTGCTGTGCTTAGTCGCTCAGTTGGGTCTGACTGTTTGTGACCCCATGGACTCTAGCCCGCCAGGCTCCTCTGTCTGTGGGATTTTCCAGACAAGACTACTGGAGTGGGTAGCCTATCCCTTTTCCAGGGGAACTTCTCCACTCTCCTGCACTGCAGGTGGATTCTTTACCAGCTGAGCTACCAGGGAAGCCCAGCTGTCCACATAGTCACACTAAATCAAATATTCTAATTCTCTTTATGAGTGGCATTTTAGTTTATTGATAGAAAAAACTAAAACTGAGCTGACCTTCCGGGCATCCCCGGGATGGCGCTGACTGACGATCTCCAGGGTCTAAGAGCATTGCTGAGCACCAACAGCATTGCTGTTGGGTGCCAGACACCCTGCAGACCTGATCACATTCTTCCCCTCGGCCTTCGGGAAAGGTGCGCAGATACCAAGACCCAGAGATGCCCAGCAGCTTGCCCAGGATTCCAGAAGCCAGGGTGTAACCCGTCCACCAGACTGTAAAAGTGTTTGCCATTCCCACCAAGCGCACTGTCATTAGAAAGAGCTGCCTTTTGCTGGGAGCCTTTTGGTGGGCTCCTTGCTTGTCCCCTGGAGCCTAGGACCCTATGATGAGGCATCACCTGCAGCCTTCCTTTGTGACAGCCCTGAGCCGGCTTGCTCCCCACTCCGCCTCCTTTGAGGCTCTTTCCCTGCAGAGCTCCCATGTCATCTGCCTCTGGGACCCAGCGTGCCCCTCCTTACCCTCCGGGTTTCCCCTCACCCTCCTCACCAGTCTTTGTGGCTTCAGCTGCCTCTGTCTCAGTCCCCATATGTTCCAGGTTTAGCACCTCTATTTTGCCTTTGATCTTGTCTTCCCTTTACTCCTGGAGAAAGAAATGGCAACCCACTCCAGTATTCTTACCTGGAGAAACCCATGGACAGAGGAGCCTGGCGGGCTACAGTCCATGGGGTTGCAGAGAGTCGGACATGATTGATCAACTGTCACTCACTCCCTCCCTTTCCTCTCTGCATGTGCCAAACAAAACACAACAGAAAACAGAACAATCAAAAAATCAGACTCCGGATTTCCAGTCCCTGCCAGTCACCCCACAGTCTTAACACCTGCCTCTTCTGTGATGCCCCCAACCACGGCCTCCCTCTCCTCACTCACCCCTAGCTTTTCTGTACTTCAGGATTTTGGTACAAGGGATTGAATTGATCCTTAATTGTTCTTTAACTTCATGTCCTTTCTCTCCAGTTATTGATAACAACAAGAAGAATGATAATAGCTTTTTTTTTTTTTTTGAGTCAGGTATTGTATTAAGGATTTCTCTCATTTAATCCCCCAAGTAATCTTAGGATGTAAGTACATGCATTCTCCCTGTTTCGCAGATTAGAAAATGGAGGCTCAGGAAAAATAGCCACCCATAGCTACTAAGTGGAGAAAAGTGAAAAAAAAAAAAAAAAAAAGGTTAGTTGTCGTGTCTGACTCCTTGTGACCTCATAGACTGTAGTCCACCAGGCTCCTCTGTCCATGGAATTTCCCAGAATGCTGGTGTGGATAGCCTTTTCCTTCTCCAGGGGATCTGCCAGACCCAGGGATCGAACCTGAGTCTCCTGCATTACAGGCTGATTCTTTATCATCTGAGCCACTAGGGAAGCCCAGAAACTGGGATTCAAATCCAGTTTGACTTGTGTGGTCTCATCTCACCCTTTAGTGACCCCTTGAAAATTCCTTGATGAGCATAGAAAAGAGAAAACATGGAGGGATCTTATTGAGCCTCTAGTATGCCATGTCCTAGAGGTGGCTTACTGTGTTATTCTCCTGCTAAAAATGAGATATTGTGGTCTCCAAAAACTGAGGCTCAGCTTAAATGATTTCCTCGAGGTCAAAGAGCTAATAAGAGACATCAAAATTAAAGCCGGTCTTTGGTCCCCTAGAAATACCACCTCTGTGCATGATGACCTCCTACTGTATGTCCCGTCTTTTATTCTCTGCAGGATGTTAGTGAAAGTTTCTGATTAGATTGATTGACCGAAAGCAGCGTTTCCTTTTATTCTGTTAGAAGGGAGCATGTGAGAAATAAGTCCACTGGGGAAGAGTAGAACCTGCAAGGGATGTTAGTTTTAGAGAAGGGACAGTGGAATAACAAAGGTGAGGTGGAATAGCTTCTCAAATGGCATGGTGCAACTGTAGAATTTTGTTTATCTCGAGAGGTGATTTTAAACCTTCCTGAATTTTACCCTAGTGGAGCAAGGTTGTCTGAAATTAAAGGACGGGGGAGAATGATTTCGTATTTCTGTTCTGATTTTTTTTTCTTTCTTTAAAACAGGTTTATTTGAGATGTAATTCACATTCCGTACAATTCCACTCATTTAAAGAGTGTAATCAGTGGTATTTGGCATATTCAGAGTTGTGAAGCCATGAGCACAATTTTCGGATATCTTCATCACCCCTGAAGAAACCTTGTCTCCACTAGCCGTCACTCCCCGTTCCTCCCAAGTCCGTCCTCACCAGCCCGAGGCAACCCATCACTAGTCTGTGATAGTGAATTTTGCCTCTTCTGGACATTTCATAAAATGGAATCATACAGTATGTATTCTTTTGCGACTGACTTCTTGCACTGAGCATCACGTTTTCAAGGTCATCCCTGCTGTCGCACGTATCAGTACAGCATTCCTTTTTATTGTGGAATAAATGATATTCTATTATGTGCATAAACCACATGGATAACATTCTTCAACTGATGGATGCTTCACTTGTTTCCTGCTTCTTGCTGTTGTGAATAACACTGCTGTGAAGAGTTGTGCACAAGGTTTTGTTCGGAAGATCCTCTGTTGGTAGCTTTCTCTAATCAGCTGACTTCCTGCCCCTCTCAAGTACAGAATTAAACGCTAGTGGCCAGTTACCCTGGTTTCTTTCACTGGTAGATTCGGAGACTTTTGAAATTCTCCCTAGAGCTCACCTTTCAAATTAATTAACAATTAAAAAACTAAACAAGAAAGGATCCATTTGTGTTCTAAAAATATGTTACAGTATGTTAGAATTTTGTTGATCAAAGCAGGCATCCTCTGACTACCCAGTACAGCTTGTGGTTAGTTCTTGTTTGTTTGGAGCTTCCCTGGTGGCTCAGATGGCCAAGAATCTGCCTGCAATGTGGGAGACCTGGGTTCGGTCCCTGGGTTGGGAAGATCCCCTGCAGAGGGGAATGGCTAAAGCTCTTCCGTTCTTGGTGTTAGGATAAGTAACCCAGCGTGCAGAGGACAGGTCTGCAGCAGATGTAGCTCCTGGGCCTTGGAGTTTGTCCTCCACGTTTGTTTTTCTCAGCAGTGTTTCTGCTTTCTGCTGACTGCTGCATGCCAAGGGCACAGTTGGTGGTGGTATTCACAGAGACGTGTGTTAGTGTGAGGGACAGAGGAGACTCAAGTGTGGACTTTTGAGCGATGGGCACCCCATCTGCCCTCCACACATGGCCCTTTGTACTCTCAGTAACTGGAGAAATGCTGGCTGTGTTGCTGGGTTTTCTCCAAGCCTGCTAGGGGTGGCATCTCCCAGGGCTGGATGTGAGCTTCTTAGCATCCTACGTGGTGGGTGAGCTCTTCCATAATGATCCGCCAAGGGCTCACATCACCATGTCTTTGTCAGTGGCTTCCGTCTCTTGCTTGCTGTGACCATGCATGAGGTTTAAAACGATTATGGCTGTTTAGGCAAAGATCAAGGTCACATCTCTGCTCTGTCAGTTACTAGTTGGGTAACTTGGGGCCAGTTCTGAGCTCTGATTTTTTATCTGTCAAGGGAAAATACTAAAACTTATCTCCTGGGGTTGCTGTGATGATTCAAAGAACAAATTCTCAACACATGGTACTTGGCGTGTGTGTGTGTGTGTGTGTGTGTGTGTGTGTGTGTGTGTGTGTGTGTGTGTGTGTGTGTGTGTGACATTAGTAGTCGCTGTGCTTTGAGCTGTGGTGGCCCCACTGGAGGAGCTATTTTTAGATAAGAGTGATCTGCTCGCTGTCTCCAGCCCCATCCGAGCTGGGGACCTGCATCTGTCTCTGTCACTAGTCTGGGAACATACCTCTTGGCTGATACAACCTCCCTTCTGCCAGTCCTCCAAGTCCTCTTTGCACCCGCAACCCAGGCAGTGCCTGGGGACTCCCTGCTGTACACAGGGTGTCAGTGGTCCCGCCCAGCCTGGTGCTGGTCGCTTGTTGATGGAAGGTCTTGGGCTGTCTTGCACTTGGCTGCCTGGGTAGCTGCAGCTCCTCTGAGGCCGTGGCCCCCTAACCACATACGTGTATCATCTTATATGAGCCATCTGGGGACTCCTGTAAGCACTGTGACTTTAATTTGAAAACCAGCATGTGATGTGGCATGGTGTCTTAGCTCTTGGTAAAGATAAAATGGGAGGGAAAGAGAAAGGGAGAGAGCGAGTGAGAGAGAGAGAGAGAGGGTGACGTAAAGGCCAATTCTCCTTAGAAATAGGAACATCTTAGGGTGAAGATGCTTGGTCCGCAAGGAGATAGTTTGGAAAATATATTTATGAGCATTATTTTCATTACCTCGACTAAAGGAAAAGAGTAAAATCTTTCTAATCTTTCGGGGAGTAAGGGGAGTACAGGAGGCCGAATGAGAAGGCGGTGTACTGGGACACTGAGTATCCCAGTGAACTGAGGGTGAACTGAGGCAGTGAAACTTTGCCAGGACTTTAAAGGGCTTTTTAAGGTTTTTGTTTTGTTTTGTTTTGTTTTTTTTTTTTGCCGGGCCAAGCAGCATTATGAGATCTTAGTTCTGGGACCAGGGAATGAGCCTGTATCCCCTGCACTGGATGCCTGGAGTCTTAGCCTTTATAAAGTAAGAAATGCTGTGCTCTTTTCTTCATTCATCCAGCAAGTGTTTATTATCCAGCACATGTGGGCTGCAGAGGACACGTGGGCTGCGGAGGGGCTGCCCCTTCCTCCTGCTCACGTCCCTGTGTGATGAGGACAGCGACCCACACCATGACTTGGCCCTCACGGCCATGTCGAGGCTCCTGCTCCTCCACCTCTCGGTCTGGTGACCTCGGGCAAGCTCCATAATCCCTCTCATCTGTAACTAGAAATGATAATAGCACCTATTTCAGAGGGAGCGGAACATGTAAGTACCTAGAGCAGTGCCTGGCGGGAGGAACAGTCACTGTTAGTTACTATCTGAGTCTTCATTTGTTCCCTTCTTTCTTACCATTCCCTCGCCCTGTCATCAGATGCAGGGAGAGACTGTTTTCCTTTTCCTGTTGTAACTAGTGTCCCTAGTTCCCAGGATCCCTGAAGTGAAGTGAAAGTGTTAGTCACTCAGGTGTTCGATTCCTTGCGACCCCATGGACGCCAGCCTCCTCTGTCCATGGAATTCTCCAGGCAAGAATACTGGAGTGGGTTGCCATTTCCTTCTCTAGGAGATCTTCCCCACCCAGGGATCAAACCCTGGGTCTCCTGCTTTGTGGGCAGATTCTTTTTCAGCTGAGACACCAGGGAAGCCCCATATAACTACATATTGCAACCAGTTGGAATTTATTGTGGCTAAAGGTCCATGGGATTCCCCAGGCAAAACCACTGGAGTGGGTTGCCCACGGTAGGAGCTTAGTAAATATTCGAGCTCAAGAAATGAGAGAATGGATGAAAGAGTGAACACTGGGCTGGGCTGGCTGTTCCATCTACACTGGTGAGCCACATGTGGTGCTGGCCTTCATGGAGCTGGGGTTAGTATAGTGAAGGGGAGATTAGAGATGTATAGTAACAGATGGTGACAGGGGGCATGCAGGCTGAGGCCCAGGTGGACTCTTTTGGATTATGCGGTCAGGGAGGAAGTAGCATCTTCAGACTATGTTGCGTGTGGCTCAGTGGTAAAGAATCCACCTGCGATGCGGGAGACCTGATCTCTGGGTCTGGAAGATCCCCTGGAGGAGGGCATGGCAACCCACTCCAGTATTCTTGCCTGGGAAATCCCATGGACAGAGGAGTGTGGCGGGCTGTAGTTCATGGGGTCACAAAAAGTCAGACACGACTCAGGGCCTGAGCACGCACGCACGCACGCATGGTTGACTAATAAACGGGACCTCTTTTTCCCTTCCTCCATTTGGAGACCTAAAATAATAATTTGTGGCTTCCTTTCCTGACTTTTAAAGCATTTCTACTCTATTATTCCCTCTTCAAACAGATAAACTATTATCTGCATGTTCTAAAGTTTTTAAAAGGACGGCAAACAAACTTTTATGATTTAAGAGATTTTAAAAAGTCAACCCATGTAACTGAAAACTGATTATGAAACACTCACTCACTTGTTTACTTTTGGTTGCTTGGAATTAGTTTTTTTTTTTTTTTTTTTTCTATTTTGGTATACGGGATATTTGTTGGTTTTCCTTCATCTTTCCTTTGTCTGTTTGGATAAATTCAGCTAGCAAAATTCTTTCTGGGTGCAGTAATAAAGATTTTGCTTAGTCTTAGGGTGAAGTTTACATAGTCTTAGGGTGAAGTTTAGATGTTTACAAGTACATTCTTTTTTTTTTTTTTTAGAATTTAAAATTTTTAATTTATTTTTGGCTGTTCTACCTTTTTCTCTAGTTGTGTGTGGGGGCTACGCTCTAGTTCCAGTGACTGGGCTTCTCAGTGCGGTGGCTTCTCTTGTTGCGGGGCACCGGCTTTAGGCTTGCAGGCTTTGGTGGTTGTGGTGCATGGATTTACTTGCCCCGCAGCATGTGGAATCTTCCCAGACCAGGAATCACACCCACGTCCTCTGTACTGGCAGGTGGATTCTTGGCCGCTGGACCACTAGGAAAGCCCACAAGTACATTCTTGAATGTTAGCATTAAAGTTTCTTTTGGCCAATGGATAGTGAGACAGTTGAAAAACATTAAACCAAAATATGCCTGATGGGCAGAAACCATCTTCTTTTATTAGACAGGGGTCCTCATTAGGGTGGACTCTTCCATTCCTGTCCTGCCTTGGGAATGACTGACAGTGGGCAGCAGAGAGTCGGTAGAAGCGCTGACTCTGCGCCACGTCTCCATCACCGCCAGCAAGAAGGACGGAATTCTCTGCTGCGGCCAGTGCTTCTATAGGTATGGAGGCTAGCTTCAGCTCTGCACCCCAGACTGGTGAAGACTGACCGTTGTTTGGCTTAGCTTCTGGCAAGCAGGAGATGTGTGTGCGGTTAGCTAAAGAAAGAACCATGCAGGGGAGGGCTTTTCATTCATCTGCTCTGCACACAGAAGGTTCTCTCTCCAAGCTGGAGGAGACATTGCTCTGTAGCACAGACCTGGAAAACAGAAAGTTGTGCATATGTGTGTTTGGGAGGCGGGTACAGAGCCGTTTCAGTCCTGCGTGTAAAAATCATCAGGCAGGGATTTTCAAAGTTTTGCCCAGGGCTGGTGATTTTCAGCTTCTCATGTTGACTGTCAGCACAGTTTCTTGAACCCTGCCCAGTGCCTTGGAACAGTTGCAGATCACTTTGTGCTCAGGGAGTCCATTTAAATTGAATTGAAAGATTGAACCCATTTAAATGGAAAGATACAGAAACCATTGCCCGGTCTATATTTAGGTAAATTTACATTTAGGTATTTATATTTTCTTTCTCTCTCTCTATTACGTTTCTCTCGTCTCTATATGTTTTTCTTGAAATGCTTGCAGGAACCCCTTCTGGCTGAAATTAGAGAATGTAGCTGACTACTAAGCCCTTGAACACATGCCTCTGGTGAGATAGCAGGAAATCTGCTGGGGAGTTCGGAGGGCACGAGGATAATTAGCAGAAGTTGAAGGAGGAAAACCCCTGTGATGCAGAACAGTATGACATCGAAAGTAACGAATATTTGACTTGGGAGTGCATTTTTATTTTTGGCAGTGGGTTTACCTCCCATGTTCAGCCTGGACTAACATTGGAATTAGTCCGCATTCCTGAAGCACATGCTGATTGCACGCTCAATCGCTCAGTTGTGTCCGACTCTTTGCAACCCTATGGACTATAGTCTGCCAGGCCCCTCTGTCCATGGGATTCTCCAGGCAAGAATACTGGAGTGGGTTGCCACGCCTTCCTCTAGGGGGTCTTCCTGACCCAGGAATCGAAACCCCCGTCTTCAGTGTCGTAGGCAAATTCTGTACCACTGCCCACATGGGAAGCCCACACACTGATTTTGACCGAAGTCTGAGACATGCCAGCCAGCAGGGGAAGGCCATCTGGGGTTTAGACATTTACCATGGACTTTGTGTTCATGTAACTTCTCCTTAAGCCGGAGAAATGAGAACTGAAAGGCATTTTCAGCTAGGTTCTCATGCACAACAGCCTGTTTTAATAATAGTGCTTCCTTAGTGTCAGCTTTAAATGAGAACATTGTTTTTCTTCTTCTGTAGGATTCAGGTTATCAGTGTAAAACTTGTTAGAATTTCCCAAAAAAAAAAAAAAAGAATTTCCCAGTGATCAGTCAGTCCATTGAGTCGGTGATGCCATCCAACCATCTCATCCTCTGTCGTCCTCGTCTCCTCCTGCCCTCAATCTTTCCCAGCATCAGGGTCTTTTCAGATGAGTCAGTTCTTCGCATCAGGTGGCCAAAGCTGTTTCAGCTTCAATATCAGTCCTTCCAATGAACACCCAGAACTGATCTCCTTTAGCATGGACTGGTTGGATGTCCTTGTAGTCCAAGGGACTCTTGAGAGTCTTCTCCAACGCCACAGTTCAAAACCATCAATTCTTTAGCACTCAGCTTTCTTTATGGTCCAACTCTCACATCCATACATGACCATTGGAAAAACCATGGCCTTGACTAGACGGACCTTTGTTGACAAAGTAATGTCTCTGCTTTTTAATATACAGTCTGGCTTGGTCATAACTTTCCTTCCAAGGAGTAAGCATCTTTTAATTTCATGGCTGCAATCACCATCTGCAGTGATTTTGGAGCCCCCCAAAATAAAATCAGCCACTGTTTTCCCATCTATTTGCCATGAGGTGATGGGACTGGATGCCATGACCTTAGTTTTCTAAATGTTGAGCTCCCCAGTGATAGATCACTTTAAATGCTCTTCTGATAACCTGGAAGTCATGGTTGGTGTTGAACTTGACAGGAATCATTGCATTCTTCTATGCTTACTCTTTATATTTCGAGACCCAAGAGGGTTTTCACTACATGGTCACAAGGCTGCTGTTGGTGAGAGCTCTGAATTTTAAAAGATTGTTAAGCTTATTTAACTTACATGCAGAGTACATCATGAGAAACACTGGACTGGAAAAAACACAAGCTGTAATCAAGATTGCCGGGAGAAATATCAATAACCTCAGATATGCAGATGACACCACCCTTATGGCAGAAAGTGAAGAGGAACTAAAAAGCCTCTTGATGAAAGTGAAAGAGGAGAGTCAAAAAGTTGGCTTAAAGCTCAACATTCAGAAAACGAAGATCATGGCATCCGGTCCCATCACTTCATGGCAAATAGATGGGGAAACAGTGGAAACAGTGTCAAGCTTTATTTTTTGGGGCTCCAAAATCACTGCAGATGGTGACTGCAGCCATGAAATTAAAAGACGCTTACTCCTTGGAAGAAAAGTTATGACCAACCTAGATAGCATATTCAAAAGCAGAGACATTACTTTGCCAACTAAGGTCCGTCTAGTCAAGGCTATGGTTTTTCCTCTGGTCATGTATGGATGCAAGAGTTGGACTGTGAAGAAGGCTGAGCACCGAAGAATTGATGCTTTTGAACTGTGGTGCTGGAGAAGACTCTTGAGAGTCTCTTGGACTGCAAGGAGATCCAACCAGTCCATTCTGAAGCAGGTCAGCCCTGGGATTTCTTTGGAAGGAATAATGCTAAAGCTGAAACTCCAGTACTTTGGCCACCAAATGCGAAGAGTTGACTCATTGGAAAAGACTCTGATGCTGGGAGGGACTGGGGGCAGGAGGAGAAGGGGACGACCAAGGATGAGATGGCTGGATGGCATCACTGACTCGATGGACATGAGTCTGAGTGAACTCCAGGAGTTGGTGATGGACAGGGAGGCCTGGTGTGAGGCGATTCATGGGGTCGCAAAGAGTCGGACACGACTGAGCGACTGAACTGAACTGAACTGAACTGAAGCTTCCCAGGTCACTCAGATGGTAAAGAATCTGCCTGTAATGTAGGAGACCTGGGTTTGATCCCTGGGTCAGGAAGACTCCCTGGAGGAGGGCATGGCAACCCACTCCAGTATTCCTGCCTGGAGAATCCCATGACAGAGAAACCTGGTTGACCACAGCCCATGGGGTCTCAAAGAGTCAGACACGACTGAGTGACTAACACTTTTACTTTCAAGTTTGGAAAAGTTGGAGAGCAGCCTGCTTGTTCTCTACTTTGCCAAACCAGAATGAGAGGCTCCTTCACTGGTCCCATTGAATTCTGTACTTACCCTTTATCATATATAGAGATATACATACCTCCCTTTGTTCCCCTTCTCTGTTTCTTTGTCCCAACACCCCAGCCAAGTCCCAGACCCACATGGGCATTTGTGTCGGTTTTCTATTGCTTCATAAGGATTTGCCACAAAAGCATAGTGGCTGAAAACAGCTTGGATTTATTATCTCACAGCCTCCCTGAGTCAGGAGTTAGGGCACGCTTTGCAAGGTCCTCTGCTCAGGGTCTGCTGCTGCTGCTCTGCTAAGTCGTTTCAGTCGTTTCCAACTCTGTGCAACCCCATAGACGGCGGCCCACCAGGCTCCCCCGTCCCTGGGATTCTCCAGGCAAGAACACGGGAGTGGGTTGCCATTTCCTTCTCCAATGCATGAAAGTGAAAGTGAAAGTGAAGTCGCTCAGTCGTGTCTGACTAGTAGCGACCCCATGGACTGCAGCCTACCAGGCTCCTCTGTCCATGGGATTTTCCAGGCAAGAGTACTGGAGTGGGGTGCCATCACCTTCTCCGGCTCAGGGTCTAATAAGACTGTAATCAAGGTATTGGCTGAGGCTGCCCTCATCTGAGTCTCTGACTCGTCTTCCAGGTTCGTGAGATTATTGGCAGAATTCAGTTCCTTGAGGTTGCAGAACTATAGAAGTCATAGTGGCTTTTTTTTTTTTTTTTTTTATTAAAGAGAGGCACTTCTCTGGTGGTCTAGTGACTAATACTCCATGCTCCCAATAAGAGGGTCCCAGTTCGTTCCCTAGTTGCGGAACTAGATTACACATGCCACAACTAAGAATTTGCATGCCGCAATTAAAAAAGACCCTGTGTGCAGCAGTGAAGATTGAAGACCCCACATGCTGCAACTAAGCCCCGGCCCAGCTGAAGAAATAAATACATATAAATAAGTAAGTAAATATTAGGGGAAAAAAGGGTCCAAGTCTCTGTTTTAAAGGCATCACTTGATTAGGGCTAAATAAAAATAAACAAATATTAGGGCGGAAAAAGGGGTCCAAGTCCCTGTTTTAAAGGCATCGCCTGTTTAGGACAGGCCACTCCAGATTACCTTCCAGTCGGTGAATTCAAAAGAACCCACCTGCCACAGTGCAGGTGACAGAAGAGACACGAGTTTGATCACTGGGTCGGGAAGATCCCCTGGAGGAGGGCATGGCAACCCATTCTAGTATTCTTGCCTGGAGAATCTCGGACATGACTCAGGCCGACTTCATGCAGGCGTGTGAGTCTTTCTCTGATCCCCTCTAACTACGTGCACGTGCTCTTCTTGTTTAGTTGCTAAGTTGTGTCCAACTCTTTTGTGACCCATGGATTGTAGCCTGCCAGATTCCATTGCCATGGAATTTTCTAGACAAGAATACTGGAGTGGCTTGCCATTTCCTCCTCCAGGAAATCTTCCTGAGCCAAGGATCAAACCTGCATCTCCTGCATTGACAGGCAGATTCTTTATCATCTGAGCAATGGGGGAAGGCCATGCCCATGCTGTATCCCCTTGGAATCCCTGGGCTGTGAGATGCATTAGGTGTACAAAGAAAGCCTTTCCTCCAGATCTCCTGGCTTCATTTCATATCAGTTGGCTGTAAGAAATCACACTGAACTGTGGTCATCTGTGTTTAATTTGGGAGAGCACGAAGGATGTGTGCTGTGTGGTGCCCACATGGTATGAGTCTCCATGACCTAATACCGCCCTGCCCAGCCTTAGAAGCTTCCCCTGCAGACAATGGCCCTGCTTCCGTGACAGTTCCCAGGCGTGGGTGCCACCTTGTGTAAACATGGCTGCTTTTAGTGCCTGCAGAAGCTAAAGGATGACACATTAATAACAGCTGGAGGATCTCATTCAGATTCGGAGGAAAATAGATGAAGGCTAGAGTCTGGTAATGTCCAAACATAAGAGAGTCTTTGTCTCATCTCGTTAACAATCGGATACATTCTGAGTGCTTTTCTGGATGGTAAGAACCAGCGTTTCTGGTGGAAGGACCACGTCATTCTTCTTCATGATAACCTACCCCTGTTTCTCAACTCTCCTTTCGTTTCCAACATATGTCGGTCCTTTGGACTCCCTTGAGAACTGAAGTAGCTTGGTGGCTGGTCCCCATGAGCTGGTGCAGAATTAGCAGTCACTCGGTTGGCTTTGGGAACGTCTGGAGTATGCAGTCAGATGCTAACATCCTGGGAGGTGGAAGCATAGGGCTTGGCCCTCCTGCCAGAAGGGAAGCACACTCCGGGGGAGCACTTACACTTGTATTAGTGATTTTAATCGAGGGAGCCACACCGCACCCTCCCAACTCTGCAGGGACAAAACCCTAATGCCGGCGAAAATGTCCTTGTTCATGGGCATGCTGAGACATTTTCCCTAGGGTGAAGGGAGGGGACTTGCCCTGTGCAGGAGAAGGACAGGGTTTTCAAGAATTTGTATGTAGAACTTAGAATAAAAGCAAAATACACTGAAGGACTGTTCTTTTGAAACCCTGGTCCGGTTGACTCAGATGAACAGGAATGTCGTTGTATGCTTGCCTGCAGCATCTGATTATGGGCTGAGTTTACAGCCCAATTGGCCACCTGATGTGAACCTGCAGAGCACAGCTTAACTGCCAGCCCTCATCAGTGTTCATTTCTTTAGCTCATCAGAGAAGTATTTATCACTATGGAAAGTGACTATACATGTAGCCTTCTAGAACTCCATGGAACAAGATGTCAATCTCAGATGGATTAATATGCCCTATGTCTTTTTGCCTATGGTTATTTTTTTCTTTCTTGGTAACAGTTTTTTCACATATGCCAACTTTTAGCTAGTTGGAAAGAAAATGATTTTCCCTTTCTGGCCAACTTGAGTAGAGGGTAGGGTTGGCTCCTTTTCTGGGAGCCACTATCATTATGGATCTGATGATGTGATCAATAATAACACCTCCATAGGCTAACAAAGTAGATAATTTGTACTTTCTTCCCTAAATTACCTTTTCACCACCTTCATATATTTCACAGTTATTTTTTCTGTGGGTTCATCCAAAGGCAGTTGCCTGCTAGTTTGTCCCTTTCTTACCGAAGCAATGTGAATATTGAAATAATTGTCAGTTAAAGAAGATCCAGTTTCAGAAACAGCTGTCCAGTTATTCATCATCTGGCAACTTAAAATGCGAAATATGAGGTGCTTGATCTTAAGATGTTCAGCATTGAGGAGAGAATGTGGAGAAAAGGGGACCCTTTTGTACTATTGTTGGGCATGTAAATTGATATATTCACTGTGGAGAGCAGAATGGAGGGTCCTTAAAAAACTAAGTGTAGTGCTACCATATGACCCAGCAAACCCATCGAGAAAGCCGCCATTCCAAAGACACATGCGCAGTGTTCATTGCAGCGCTGTTCACCATAGCCGGGCTCTGTATCAACCTAAATGCCCATCAGTAGAGGGCTGGATAAAGAAGATGTGGTACATATACCCAGTGGAGTACTACTGAGCCATAAAACGGAGTGAAATTGGGTTATCTGTGGAGATGTGGATGGACCTAGAGACCGTCCTACAGAGTGAAGTAAGTCAGAAAGAGGAAAACAAGTATTGGATGTTAACGCATACATGTGGAACCTGGAAAAATGGTAGAGATGACCTTATTTGCAAAGCAGAAATGGAGACACAGATATAGAGCACAAACATGGATGCCAGGTGGGCAGAAGGAGGGCAGAGGGCTGAATTGGGATATTGGGACTGACATATATGTATACACTAAGGATTCTATGTATAAAACAGATGACTAATGTGACCCTAGTGTCTAGCTGGAGAAGGCAGTGGCCCCCCACTCCAGTACTCTTGCCTGGAAAACCCCATGGGTGGAGGAGCCTGGTGGGCTGCAGTCCATGGGGTCGCAAAGAGTCAGACAGGACTGAGCGACTTCACTTTCACTTTTCACTTTCGTGCATTGGAGAAGGAAATGGCAACCCACTCCAGCTTTCTTACCTGGAGAATCCCAGGGACGGGGGAGCCTGGTGGGCTGCCGTCTCTGGGGTCGCACAGAGTCGGACACGACTGAAGCGACTTAGCAGCAGCAGTGGTGTCTAGCTCAGGGAACTCCACTCTGTGCTCTGTGGTGACCTGAATGGGAAGGAAATCCAAGGAAGAGGGGTATATGTGTACATGTAGCTGATCGACTTTGCTGTACAGCTGAAACTGACATAACATTATGAAACAACTGTATGCCAATAAAAATTAATAATAAAGAGTGTGGCAACATTGTTCATCTTGTGGGGCTTCGGGGTAGTTTGAGAAGACTCGCAGTCTGTACCTGGGCAGGGCAGGTCTAGAAGGAGGCTTCACCAAGGAGCGAAACCTCTCAGACAAGCGGGGTGGGCCAGCGAAGCTCCCGGAGCGTTTTGGCATGGACGTCTGTTTGCGTTTCTAACTCAAGGCCTTTTTATAGCATTTCTTCCTCTTCCAGGCCCTCCTTCAACTGCCTCCAATTTAAAAAAAAAAAAAAAAATCGAGTCCCATCTAACTGAAATTCTTGTTTGTGAGTTAGCGCTGGAAAAGCTTTATAGGACTATTTTCAACAAAGAAGGAGTTTTAAAACTCATTTTATCACTTGTCTTCAAAGTATAAGCTGACTCTAGACAGTATCTAAAGTTCTTAAATCATTGAAAGGGTTTCAGTTATTTCACTCTTTCTTATAGGGCTCTTCTCTTCTCACTTCTTTCCCAGAATTGTGTTTTTAGAGTGAAGAGATGAAGTTATCTGAAGTATAATTTGCAGTTTGCATCCTATGGGGCAGTTGAGACAACACTACTTAAACTGCTAAGAAAAAAGCAACCCGTGTCTGGCAATGCCAGTGTTTACCGTTAGCATACTCTGCTCTCTGTTTCAGGGGGTACTAACATTGAAACTGGGGACTTTCCGGCCTGGCTCAAATCTGTAAAATTGGTAAATCACCTGTTATTTAACATTTTGAAGTGGGGCTTGTTAGACGAACTTCTTTGTGAGACCAGAAAAAACGTCCCTTCACGTTTTGCTATTTTTGATTCTATAATGTGCATTAATCAGTGCTGACATGGTGATAAAAGCTACTGTCGCCTGTCCAACCTTCCTGATGTGCAGGGCAGATTGAGATGGAAAGGCTTAAATATATGGGAATGAGAGCAGAAGTGACAAAGCTTTGGGATAAAGTTCTTTTTACGAAAAAAGAGCAGAGAGCAAAGAGAATTGGTGAAGAATTCTGTAGTTTTTAGCACTGGGTCAGTTCTGATGAAGCTCTAGGAAAGGGAATTTATGTACAAGGTCTGACTCTAGGCCTCTTATTATTATTATTAATAGCAGCAGTAATATTTTCATGACACTTGGGATACTGAGGTATGTAGCTGGAATCCATCCTCGTGTTAATAGGTGCGTCACTGGTAAGCATCTAATAAGCATGGGCTCTGCTTAATGAAGTAAAGGAAAACACAGTCCCCGTGGCACGGTTGTACCAGAAAGTGGGTTCGTGTGTCAGCTCCCTGTTGACATTGGGAATCTTGCCGATGAGGCTGTGTTTGCTTCTTTGCCTGCTGATTCTTTCATTGTCTCAGTCAACTCCACTGCAGCTCCATACCTTTTACTTCCTTCCCCCAATCCGCATCCCAGCCTCCCAATCTTCTGGGAGCTAAATGGAATATAGTGTTTTTGTTTTTGTTTTTTTGGGGTGTGTGTGTGTGTGTGTGTGTGTGTGCACGCATGCGTGCGTGTGTGCGTGCGTGTGTGTGTGTTAGCTGTGCCAGGCAGCATGCATGATCTTAGTTCCCCGACCAGGGATCGAACCCGTGCTCCCTGCGGTGGAAGCATGGAGTCTTCACCGCTGGACCACCAGGGAAGTCCTTGGAATACAGTGTTAACCATGCCTCTGAAGCATCTGCAGATTCGATCCCTGGGTCGGGAAGATCCCCTGGAGAAGGAAATGGCAACCCACAGTAGTATTCTTGCCTGGAAAATCCCATGGATGGAGGAGCCTGGCAGGCTACCGTCCATGGGGTCGAAAAGAGTCGGACACAGCTGAGCGACTGACACTTCACTTCACTGAACCATCTGAGGGAAAGTGTGGGAAGGCCAGGGACAGAACGGAAGGCAAGGCAACAATAACATCAGCCGCAAAAGGGACGTGGGGGCTGGGGTAAAGGAAATGGAGCACGGAGGACTTAGAGGGGGAGATTAAGAGAGTGGTGATCAGTGAAGTCACTCAGTCATGTCCGACTCTTTGCAACCCCATGGACTGTAGCCTCCCAGGCTCCTCCATCCATGAAATTTTCCAGGCAAGAGTACTGGAGTGGGTTGCCATTTCTTTCTCCAGGGGATCTTCCTGACCCAGGGACTGAACCCAGATCTCCCGAATTACAGGTAGTTGCTTTACCGTCTGAGCCACCAGGGAAGCCCAGGAGAGTGGTCGGGGTAGGTAAGTCTCCCCAGCATCATCTGAACAGGTACCACGTGCCAGGCATGGTCATCTCTGTCTCACTAGTATCCTAAACAGTTATCATTATCATCCTTGTTTTATTATTATTATTTTGATAGTGCCTTGTAGCTTGTGGGATCTTAGTTCCCTGACCAGGGATTGAACCCCCGGCATTGGGCAGTGTGTGTGAGCCCAGAGTCCCAATCACTGCACTGTGAGGGAATCCCTTATCCTTGTATTAGATAGGAGGCATCTGCAGCACGAAAGGAAGTAATTTTTCAGTTTTGCAGCAGCCCTTTCAGGGATCAAAACAGCAGTCTCGGCTCCTGTTCATACCCCTCACCATTACACTGGAGTCAACAAAGGGTGGGATGAAAATCACAACTAAAGGTGGAGATTTTTCAGATTATTTCACCTCTCCCAGCCTCTACTCTTGCATTAGTTTTCCATCTTCTCAAACCCAAGTACTCCTGTCCTTTTTGTTTTCGCATTCTCTCCATAATCAATTGCCTTCCCTTTCAGTTCAGTTCAGTCGCTCAGTCGTGTCCGACTCTGTGCGACCCCATGAATTGCAGCACGCCAGGCCTCCCTGTCCATCACCAGCTCCCGGAGTTCACTCAGACTCACGTCCATCGAGTCAGTGATGCCATCCAGCCATTTCATCCTCTGTCGTCTCCTTCTCCTCTTGCCCTCAATCTTTCCCAGCATCAGGCTCTTTTCAAATGAGTCAGCTCTTCGCATCAGGTGGCCAAAGTATTGGGGTTTCAGCTTCAACATCAGTCCTTCCAATGAACACCCAGGACTGATCTCCTTTAGAATGGACTGATCTCCTTGCAGTCCAAGGGAGAGCCTTCTCCAACACCACAGTTCAAAAGCATCAATTCTTCGGCGCTCAGCCTTCTTTATAGTGCAACTCTCACATCCATACATGACCACTGGCAAAACCATAGCCTTGACTAGATGGACTTTGGTTGGCAAAGCAATGTCTCTGCTTTTTAATAGGCTGTCTAGGTTGGTCATAACTTTCCTTCCAAGGAGTAAGCGTCTTTTAATTTCATGGCTGCAGTCACCATCTGCAGTGATTTTTGGAATGTGAACGTGAAGTTGCTCAGTCGTGTCCGACTCTTTGCAACCCCATGGACTGTAGCCTACCAGGCTCCTCTGTCCACGGGATTTTCCAGGCAAGAGTACTAGAGTGGAGTCAGCCACTGTTTCCACTGTGTCCCCAGCTATCTGCCATGAAGTGATGGGACCGGATGCCATGATCTTAGAAGACTGGATGCCTTCCCTTTATATAATCCAATAGAATTTTAAAAATTATTTGAAGAAAGTATAGTGGACACCTAGAAACTGCTCGTTCCACGGGACGCTGGCAGTTTTAAATTGGAGTGCGCTTTAGATACAAAGGACCCTTGCTTGTGTGCTTACTCACTCAGTCGTGCCCTGCTCTGTGATCCCATGGCAAGCCAGGCTCCTCTGTCCATGGCATTCTCCAGGCAATAGTACTGGAGTGGGTATCCATTCCCTTCTTCCCCAGGTTCGTTCCTGACCTGGGGAACGAACCTCGTCTCCTGCATTGCAGGCAGATTCTTTACCATCTGAGCCACCAGCCCACAAAGGACCCTTATCACCAAGTTTTTCCACCAGTGGGAAAACAACTGTTGCTGTCTTCTTTTTGTGCCATTTCATCCTCCCAGTGGCTGTGAGCAATACGAGACTCTCCGTGGTTGCACTGAGTTCCTTTGGATGTCTTCCTGAGGGGTGAGCCTATTGCCTTTTGATGGAATTAAGCCATAATTGCTCCCAAACACTTCCAGAGATTTTCAGGCTCAAAATATAGTAATGGCTCCTACCCCAGCTCTCATACCACCTTATATCACAAAGCCTTGTGTTCTCAGAAAGAAAAATAGTGGCAGTTGTATTCAGTCAAAGGTGGAACCAGTAGCATAATACGTTTTTCTGAAAAAGGTGTTATCCAAAACTCCACTTTGATCCAGGCCAGAGACCATCCAGTGACTGTGTCCCGCCATCTCAGATTCTCCAGGGATGAATCTTTTTCTTTAAATTAATTAACTTTTCCACCCAAACTTTAAACTTTTTGTTTGATATTGGGGTGTAGCTGGTTAACAATGTTGTGGTAGTTTAGCTGAACAGCGAAGGGACACAGCTATACATAAACATCCGCGGATGGATCTTAACGTCAAAAAAATAAATGAAAAACCTTTTAATTTACTTATATTTTGCCAAACCACACGGCATACAAAATCTTAGTTCCCTGAGTAGGGATTCGGGGATCGAACCTTAATCCCTTGCAGTGGAAATCTGGAGTCTTATCCACTGGACTGCCAGAGAAGTCCCCCCTCTTATCTTTTAAAAGCTACCCGTTCTCACATTATGCATTTCGTTTGATCACTGCGAAGACAAATCAGTTCTAGCTTCTCTTAAAGATCTTGGTGAAATTTTCTGCAGCCACATGCCCATGTTGAAAAGCATGACTACTTTGTTCTTTTTTGGGTGCTATAGAATATATAGCCAATGAGAATACTGGCCAAATTAAAATAAATGAGGTTCACTGGATCAAGGCATTTTCCTTGCTGGATTAAGTCCATGACCTCTCACGTGCATTGGGGGTCCTGGTTGGAAGTATGGTGGGGTAGTTTTGTCTTCTTTGCAGTCTTCTGCCCCTGAACTCAGAGGCTACAGCATGAACTTTAGACTCCAAAGGACACCTTCAGATTTCTGGCTGTGTTTGCAAACATCAGTATTGATTCTAACTCTGGGGTATTTCTAGTCTTTGGGGTAGTGAGAATAACTACATTCCCTAGGTTTCTTTTCTATTTAATAGAATAAATGTTAGTGGTGTGATTTGATCCAACCAGATTGCTACAGACTTTTGACCTTATCTTCCTTGGTAGCCCAGTTGGTAAAGAGTCTGCCTGCAAGGCGGGAGACCAGGGTTCAATCCCTGGGTCGGGAAGATCCCCTGGAGAAGGAAATGGCAACCCAGTCCAGGATTCTTGCCTGGAGAATCCCACGGACAGAGGAGCCTGGTGGGCTACAGTCCATGGGCTCACAAAGAGTCAGACATGACTAACACTTTTGACCTTAATTATTGGCTTGTATTTTTGTTCATGTTTCAACTAAGGTTTCTTGTTGTTGTTTTAGTCACCTAGATTTTAAATTCCATGAAGTTGGGAAACTTATTTTTCACATGTTTTCCCTTTGTGGAAAGGGAAGACTAATTTTTAGGTATTCTGTAGAGATGGTGTGGGTGGTGGCTAAGGATATGACCTGTGAAATTTCCTTATTTTATGCAGATCTTGGCCTGACTCTACTTGCTAGCTGTGTGGCCTTGGGCAAGTTCCTTAATATCTCTGGACCCTGTTTTTCTGTTCTGTAAAATGAGGATAACAAAGGGATGCTGAGAGACTTAAGTGAGATAATCCACCCAAAGTACCTGGCAGTCAGCATTCAACAGATTGGAACTCATATTACTCTTTCTATTCATGTTTTTTTTTTTTTTTTTTAGCTTTTTAATAGTAAACTGACGCACGTAGAACAACACAACGATTTTCTGAATAGAGCAGCTAAAATAGTGAAATAAATCAAAACCTTATTATTCAAAGAATAGTTGAAGAAAACAGATGTTAAGCCTAAAAAGAAAGAATACAGAAGCTATTACTGTTTTCCAGTATCTCGGGGGAACACATGCCTTCCATTTTAAATTTATTTTAACTATCAGACCACATAAAGTTGGAAACGCATAACATTTGTTAGTAAAACTTAATTCCTTTATCTGAAGTATGTATGATTTTGAAATTTCAGGCAATGGGACTTGTACTCAAAGACATGAGAATAATGAAGATGTTTAAATTGTCATCTGTTCAGTTCGTCATTGGTGGAGTTCACATTTTAGTTATAGAGTGCCTTTCTTCCAGGGAACCTAAATTTCTTTACCCTCATAGCCTCATCTCTTCCCATAGCGTCCTGCTATGATAATCCTGTTTTTTTTTTTTCAACATTTAAGATCTTACTCCCCAGTGTATATTCCCTGGACCAGCCTCATTAACATCACCTGGGAGCTCCCAGAGAAATGCAGACTCAGGCCCTGTCCCAGACCTCCGGACTCAGAGTCTGTTTTTTGTTTTGGTTTGGCCGTGTGGCACGTGGAATCTTAGTTCCCTGACCGGGGATCGGACCTGTGCTCCCTGCAGTGGAAGCATGGAGTCCTAGCCACTGGACCACTGGGGAATTCCCAGAGTCTGTGTTTTTAACAAGATCCCCTTGGGATGCAAGTGCATGTTAAAATCTGAAAAGCATCTCTCAAGACACCAAAGTTAACTGTGTTTGGAATCACATGGCAAGCAGGTTTCCTGCCTAGTCAGAGTTTCGTAGCTTGTGCTGTTAAGAGAGCTGAGATGCTCAGTCTTTCTCACAATGCCCTCTGCCACCTTGGGGCTTCTGAGGATTCTTATAGTTCATCTTTCTCTTATTAGACTTTGTAGCTATGCCCCTGTGTGTTTTTGCCCCTTAATATTTTGTCCCTTTGATTTCTTCATGTGCTCTTGAACTTTTAAGCTTTTTATGCCTTACTTTTAATACGGTATTTCAGTCGGGTGACAATTTTATAGTCAGAGCCCCCATGGTACATATTTAATAATGTCTTATAAAGCACCGCTTGTTACGAAAAAAAAGTGGATGTTCTTGAGATGAGGCTATAGGTAAAATATGGATGGAATTTGTGCCTCATCTGGGAACTGATGGAGAAGTATATTTTGGTCTGCTATAAAAGTTCCTGCCTCGAACGTCCTCCGTGCAACGAAGGCATGAAAAGCACAGGGAATTTGCAATTTGCTTCACTACTGAAAAGTAAAAGGAAATTTATGGGGTACTAGTGACATTGAGAAGGAGTAGTTCTCTAAGAGAACTGCATTTTTCATAGGTAACTGGAACCATTTCCAGCTTTTAAAATGAACAGATGTCTTTTTCTCCCGTGATTAGGAAGGTTTTGGAAATGAGTAGGAACAACTCGGTAGTGTTCCTGACATAGATTTCAAAACATTTTGGATCTGCTTGTTAAGTACGATGTTTTAAAAGGCGCTGGCACTTGTATTTCTGCTACTCATAAGAATACATTCAGCGTTTCTTTTTTTTTTTTTCTTCAGCATTTCTGTAATTTGCAACAGTTCTGTAGAAATGAGTATGATCTGAAATGAGGGTTCTTGAACATGCTTTACCCACATAAGTAATTTTCGTTCTTGAGATTACATCTCTCTCTTTCTGGTTGTAACTGGATTTACTGGGGATAAGAATGAACATTGTCATTTTTCCCCCTAGGAATGATAAATGTAATTACAGTACTAAAAAAATCCTTTCCAGCTGAAGGAACAAACCATGAAGACTGTGGTTTAAGTCTTTGTAAATGTATTTTTCCCCCTTTTAAATCTAAACCATACATTTAGACTTGGTTGTGCTGTGCAGGTGTCCAGTTATAGAGTTTCCTTAACTTTGTGATCTCCCAGTTCTCAGGCATGAATCAGTCCAGTTTTCCTGAGGGGAAACTGCACTTTCAAATTTATTTTGACTTTTCAGTTTGAGTTTTTAAACCTTAAAAGCATTGTGCATTCTTCTCACCAGGATGACATGGTTATCACCAGTCTAGCATCTAGAAATAGCTTGGCTTAGAGGAGATAAAAGTCAGTGGTCGCAAAAATAAAGAGATGGGAAGACAGAATGACAGACAGGGGGAAAGATTAGTGGGTATGACCACAGAGATGGCACATTTTGCTAGACTCAACATTGTCACTGTTGCCCAGGAAGGTCTGAGGAAGGGCCACACACAGGGCCCAAGGTCGCCGGTCGCATGTGGTCGGCAGCCAAGGACAGCTCCCACAAAGGCCGGGGAGAACTCTGTTCATCTGTTTCTCCATTTGGCCACCTTTGATTGAGTCCCTCCCTGGGCTTAGGAATTATATTACAGCTGTAAGAGTAAGTGCTGGGGGTCAGGATAGTTCTTGCCATATTGTGTTGTCTTGAGCAGCTTTTCCTAACTTTGAATCTTCCCAAGAAGAGACCTTGGGTCTCTCTTGGATGTTGTGTATAACGTGGTTTGTCTCAGCTTCAGCAGAGGGGCTGTGGGTCTCACTGGGTCTCAATTTCTTTATCAGGAAGATGGGGAGTTGGCCATTAAACGACGTCAGTAGTGGCTTCCAGCTCAGATCCTTGGGATGTCATGTGGCTTGTTGAGGATAAAACAGCTCATGACAGATCCTGGAAGAGGCTTGCAAATGCAGGCCTTTCTTTACCCATCTGAGTTTCTTAAGTCGTACATGTTGAAACAACAGCACCTTGAGGAAGCTGCCTGCTGAAGGTGAAGCTTCAGATCTCCAGTCGCCCTGATTGTCAGGAGGAGTGACAGACCTACACAGTGTATTAAAAAGCAGAGACATCACTTTGCCTCATGCTGGGAGGGATTGCGGGCAGGAGGAGCAGTGGGCGACAGAGGATGAGATGGTTGGATGGCATCACCAACTCTGTGGACATGCGTTTGAGCAAACCCTAGGAGATAGTGAAGGACAGGGAAGCCTGGTGTGCTGCAGTCCACAGATTGCAAAGAGCTGGACATAAGCGCCATCTCAGTCCCTGGCTCTGTGTACCACGCTTCCTTTAGTTAGTGGAATGGTAATTCCTTGAAATGAAATCCCATCCTCAAGTTTGCCTGTGCCTTCACAAGAGCCAGATAGGTTGCACTGCCCTTAGAATGTGCAGGTTGTAATGCTGATTAAGTGAAAAACGTGTTGAGGCTGGCAAGGGATTTCTGGCATTGATGGATTAAAGCAGATTAGACAGCCTTTCAGGACACTTGTAATAAACTTACAGTATGTTAAAGACATTTAAGAAGACGGATCGGAAGAAAATAAGGGAATGGGAGCACATTATGGGTGCCTGAGAGAAAGTATTTCACTGAAGCTGAATTTTAGGTTGTCCTCAGCTTGTGAATGAACCTCTTAGTATGTGTTTTCTTTGGTAGTTTTGATTAGTTGGGAATTAGAGACAAATATTGGGCTTCCCTGGTGGCTCAGATGGTAAGGAGTCTGCTTGCAATACGGGAGACCTGGGTTTCTTCGATCCTTGCGTCGGGAAGATTGCCTGGAGGAGGGCATGGCAGCCCCCTCCAGTATTCTGGCCTGGAAAATCCTCATGGACAGAGGAGCCTGGTGGGCTGCAGTCCGTGGGGTCGCAAAGAGTCGGACACGGCTTAGCAACTAAACACAGCACAGCACAGAGACACATTTTAGAGGAGTGCATTGTTATTGTCATTATTTTATAGCAGTCTTTTGGTGGTAAGTTTCAATAAATGACACTGGTTTTGTTGGTTAAAAGTTGAAACAAATCTGCCTTATTTTTAACGTCTGTGATAATAAAGACGCAAAACTATAACCTTAGCACAGATCAGAGAGCTGTGAGAAACAGTAAAAAAAATATATATATATCACTTTCATTATTAGGCATTGTGTATGAAATTAATAATCTCTTTCCTTCCCTATATGGGCTTCCCTGATTGCTCAGTTGGTAAACAACCTGCCTGTAATGCAGGAGCCCCCAGTTCGATTCCTGGGTTGGGAAGATCCCCTGGAGAAGGGAAAGGTTACCCACTTCTAGTATTCCAGCCTGGAGAAATTCCATGGATGGTATAGTCCATGGGGTCGCGAAGAGTCAGATGTGACTGAATGACTTTCATTTCACTTCGCTCACCTCCTTCCTATGTCAATTGCTGAAATTAATCTTAGCATTTCTGTTTCATTTTTAGTACCACTGAGTAGTTAAGAATGGGTGGGGCTGTAATTATTAGTGCTGTGGGGATATTTAAGTATAATTTGATATGAGGAAATTAAGAGAATGTGCAAACTTGAGGCTGTGTTTTTCTCTTTGGGGTAGATCTAGTCATATATTTCTGTTAGGATGGTAAATGCCGAGTTATTTGATCTTTCCTGGCTGACTTGTCTTGGAGTAATTCACATTTACAACATGCTGTGTATGAAAGCGTGAAAACCAGAACCATACAGTTTCACTACCATCCACAGTCATGAAATGGTTTTTAAGTACATAGTAAATCTGGGATTGATTATAGTAGATGAAAGTGGTAGATACTGACAGTGGTAGCAACTTTCAGAGATAAATAAGTTACCTATTAGTCTGATTAAGTGTTTTTGCTAGTTACCTGATAAGTAATATATGTTTCCTTGTTATTTCTTCTGAGTTTCCTCAGAGATAGATTAACTTTCTTTTCACATATTTAAGGTCTTAGCAGCATTTTCCCCACTCCTGCCCCACCTAGATTTTTATTACAAAATATGTCAAACATAGAGAAATGGAAAAAATAGTACGTTGAACATACATTGAACATGCCTAGGTTCCTTAATTGTTAACCATTATGCTGTATTTGCTTTATCTGTGTGTGTGTGTGTGTGTGTGTGTGTGTGTGTGTGTGTGTGTGTGAATGTATACATACATGCATATTTTTTGCTTAACAATTTGAGGCAAACAGGGGTAGGCGAACGTTATGATACTCACCCGCTACGTTAAGTATCTGTCTTCTAAAAATAAGGACATTCTCCTACATAACCATGGTAATATTTCAAAATCTGAAAATTAACTGTAATTGTCACATGATTCTCGATAGCCAATCCATATTCACATCCCTCTCCCCCAGTTTCTAGAATGTCTTCTGTGATTGTTTATTTTTTCTGTGAACTAAGATCCAGTCAGCGTTCTTGCTTTGCGGTGGTATGGCCCTAAGGGCTTATATTTTCTAGACTAGAAAAGCTCTCATATTTTTTTTTTCTATGACACTGCCGTTTTTAAAAGAGACCAGGCCACTTGCCGTGGAGAATGTTCCACACTGAGGATGTGTCTGGTGGATTGTTTCCCTGTGGGCCATTCAGTTTTTTCTCGCTCCCATATTTCGTGCAAACTGGGAAAAGGTTGAAGGTTATTATTTCTTTTACTCTCTCCTGGGGGTAGGAAAGTGATTAGGGGGTTCCCAGGTGGCACTGGTGGTTAAAGAACCCTCCCGCCAGTGCAGGAGAGGGAAGAGACTTGGGTTCAGTCCCTGGGTTGGGAAGATCCTCTGGAGGAGGGCATGCCAACCCACTCCAGCGTTCTTGCCTGGAGAATCCCATGGACAGAGGAGCCTGGCAGGGTATTGTACATGGGGTCGCACAGAGTCGGAAACGACTGAAGCGACTTAGCAGGCATGCATGGAGGAGATTAAGAAAACGTGAAGGTTGTCTGTTCAGAGTAAGTTTCCCTCACACCCAAGCCCCTGTGCTGTTGAGTAGAAGGGAGAATAATGGCTTCGTTGAAAGGTGATATATATGTTTCTAGTCTTCAGCTGCTCCCACGTGAAGTGATGAGTAGACGTGTTTTTCAGTGGATGTCCTAGCTTTCGGGAGTTGATGTGTGTCTTCTCTGAACAGAGTTCTCTGCTGCCTGTGGCATTTTATTTCCTGTCAGTGTTCTGCCAGCTGTGGCTGTGAGAACACGTGGGCTTAACTTTCACTTGCCCTGTTTAGGCGAAGCTCCTTCCTGCATGGACATTCCAATTGGCTCTGTGGCCTTAAAATGTCAAGTAAGTGTCCTTTTCTGTGTGCCCTGAAACTCAGCCTAAGCTTTGCTATAAATGGCAAAGCTACTGAGTTGCCGTGGCTACAGGCCAAAGGCTGGAAATAATTTAAGGATCTAAAAACACAGTTTTCATATGAAAATGTTTATTTTATGGGACGTTGATAAGCATGCATGTGTGCTATTCATTTTCATAATGAATTAGTTCCTTTTTTTTTTCAGTTGTAAAAATAAACCTTCATTAATATCTAATTTGTTGGGATGGAAATGATTCCAGTAGGGTTATGATGATTTCATTGTGACCTCCCTTCTGGAGAGGCATAATGAAATGGATACTTTAATCAAATTCGAAGGAAGATTCATCTGAATGTGCACTTGATCAACAGGAAAGGTGGCTTTCGGCTTTCACTTTTAAATATTGTTTTCTCAGTGAGGGCTCCAGACTAGGCCCCAGGTTCCAGAAGGCAGTTAAAAAGGAAGTCAGGATATTACAGAGTTCTTAGTCTCCCGAACCTAATTAAATTTGAGTCCTTAGAAGCATGCATCTCTTTGGATTCATTTGGATGCGTGCTTCTAAGAGGGAGTGTACAGAAAATTTAGAATATATTTATCATAAGTGAAATTCAGAATTAAGATTAGTAGTTCCATTCTTGATGCTGATGTGTGTTAATCAATGGACAACTAAGCAAAACTCATTTTACAAGTTTTCATTTGGAATTTTTCCTTCAGTGTCTGTTTTTTAACTACAAAGTCACAAAGCCATTTCATTTCCTTCTTATAAATTAGCAAGTGTATATATATATATATATATATATAGTTCTTAGAGCTGAACAGGGCCAGAGAAAACCAGCAGGGCGAGACCCTTTCCTTTAGACAAGTAATATATTAATTCCTGTTCCCAGGTAAGAATTTGGAAGCAAATGTTTTTTGAAAAAAATGAAGGCGCTCAGGGGACTGCAGCCTGGGTTGTCTTCTTTCATTGCACTTTTTCTTCTCTAAGAATACTTGTATTTTCCATTCAATCATTAGGCTAACATCAAGGAAAATAATATTGACAATGTGAGAGACTAGAGGAGTTCAGTCATTTGTTTGCAGCCTAAGTCTTCTCTGTGGAGTCCTTCTTGAACTTTGGATGGAATTGGGTGAAAAATGTCCCTGATTTTCAAGGCTTCCCCAGCATCTTGTGGTATTTGAATCAAAAATAGACTCTTGTTTTAAAAACTGTCAGAATAGGCACAGTTTCCACCCAGCCGGGCTGTTTGTGGCTCAGTCCTTGTTTTGAATGCAGCAGCGCAATGATGAGGCCCCTCAAAACTTTCGACTCGTGTGCACCCATTGGATGGACTTTTTTTCTGGTATTTAAAAAATTAAAAATTGTTTTGTTGGATAAATTTTTAAAGAGTATCATCGATTTCGTCAAAGCCTCACATAAATGGAGAGTGAAGGTCTCCTGATTTGGGGTTGCTAATTTCTATGATGAACAGGAGTGTTTCTGTTTCAGAGTGAGCCACAGCTCAGAGGCAGCAGTTTTAGGGAGATTGTATCCTCAGTTAATCACTTGGCGATGGTGGTTTACTCACTGTCACGTCTGACTCTCTGCGACTGCATGGATTGTACCCTGCCAGGTTCCTCTGTCCATGGGATTTTCCAGGCAAGAATACTTTCCTCTGGGGGATCTTCCTGACCCCGGGATCGAACCTGGGTCTCCTGCATCGGAGGCGGATTCTTTAGCGACTGAGCTTAGGGAGTTGAAAATGTGATGCCTGCGACGTGTCCCGGTGGTCCATGGCACTTTGTCATTCTCTCTCTTTCACTCCGGGATTTACTCTTCCAGTTCAGAATAGGCAGGACATGGGAGGGAAGAGCTCTGTTACTTGCTCTGTGCCTTGAGGGACACTGTGCCCTCTGTAGGGACGTGAGGGTTCCCTGTGACAGTCAGTGCAGGACTTTGGAGTCACTGTGATCTGGATATTTTAATCCTCAAAGTCTCATTTTCTTATCTATAAAATGAGATTAAATTGGTAGAGTATATCAAGCATTGAGCAAGTATGCTACAGATGGTACCTAACGTTACTCTCTATTGACGTTTGTCAGTTTTATTATTCCAAACCCCTCATTCGATCGCATCCTTCCTCTTCCCAATCCCTGGTCTTAGAGCTGAAGAACCTTTGGTGACTCCCTCCTGCATGTAGGCTAAAGTTCAAACTCCTTGGTGGGTCCTGTGAGGCTCCCTGTGATCTGGCCCTGTTCAGCTTTTCTAAACTCAGACTCCCCTTCCTGCTTGCATTGGACCAGTTGTGCTGAACACGATGCTGGATTTCTGGCTTCCGTAAGTCTGTGTCTTTTCTCCAGCTGAAGTTCCCTCATCACTTGAGTTCTCGTGCCCTCAGCCCCTCGCCCCACCATCCTAAGGCTAACTCTAACCCCTGATCCCTAACCCCTAACCTGCCATCCTATCCCTCTCCAGTTTCCGTCTCCTCAAATTCCCTAGTCCTTTTTGAGACTTGTGCCCCCAAATAGCCTTTCTTGTTTCCTTCCAAATTGGAAATACTGTCATCCTTCTCTGAATTGCTAACTCTATATTTATAGCTCTCTTAAAACCCTCGGAAAGTGTATTTAGAATTCAAGTCATTAGAAAAATTAAACAATGTTCTGGACTTCCATTTATGTAATATGAAAGTTTATCAATTTATTTTCAAACACTTTTTCAATGAGAATTGAAACAGCAATGTTTGTTTTTCCGTTAGGGGTTTACTTTACTTTAGGGGTTTGCTTTTATTATGTTTTTCATCCTGAATTTCATGAGACAGATGTAGTTAAGTGGAAGATGCCATTCTTCAAACATTTCTGGGAATCTCAGTACTTGGTAGCTGACTAGTCATGCTCAAAATAGAAGGGCAGAAATGAAAAATCTACCCAGAGAGTTGCTGGATCTTAGAGCCAGGAGAAACCAAAGTGACTTTCGTGATTCATTGTTGTGGTCTGAATTAAGCATAACCTCAGATGAGTGAGGCCGTGTTCTGAAGAAGTTGGTTCTGCCGGTTGATCCTAATGGCTAAATTTTCTGGTGCTGCCTTGTGAACCAGCAGGCACACCTGTGCTTTTGCAGGGGGCCCCTGAGGCCTGCTGCCCTGCCAGGACCATGACCCTGGTGGGGACCGTTCTGTAGCTGGTGAGGCCCTGGGGTCAGGCCAGTGCTGCCCCTGTATCGAGTCCTAGGGAGCACGGGATTTCCTTGTGCTCAGTCGCTCAGTCATGTCCGACTCTGTGCGACCCCATGGACTGTAGCCCGCCAGGCTCCTCTGTCCATGGGGATTCTCCAGGCAAGAATACTGGAGTGGGTTGCCATGCCCTCCTCCAGGGGAGCTTTCCAACCCACGGATCGAACCCAGGTCCCCTACGTTGCAGGCGGATTCTTTACCATCTGAACCACCAGGGAAGCATGGGATTTCCCTGGGAAACCATATATCACTCCCAGCCCCTATCAGCTTCTACTCCTGCCCTTTGGGAATTTAAACTCACCTTGCTCTGATTTTGTATTTGTTTATTGTTGTAGTTTTGGTTCAGTTGGCTCACCATAATGATTAGGTATTTTTATCATCTATTATTGCACATACCTCATGTCATTGCTTTTGATTTATTTACAGATTGAAGGTTTGTGGCAACCCTGCTTCGAGAAAAATCTATGAGCACCACTTTTAACATTTGTTCCTTTGTGTTTTTGTGTCACATTTTGGTAATTCTCACTGTATTTAAAACTTTTTGCTATTATTATGTTTGTTATGGTGGTCAGTAACCTTTGATGTTACTATTGCAAAAAGATTTTTACTCACTGAACTCTCAGATAATGGTTATCATTTTTTAGCAATAAATTACTTTTAATTAAGTTATGCACATTTTTAAGACAATGCTATTTCATACTCACTAGACTACAGGATGGTATAAACATAATTTTTGTGTGCACTGGGAAGACAAAACACTTGTGACTTTTGTGGTATATGCTTTATTGCACTGGTCTGGAATTGAACCCCACATGTCTCCTAGAGATATGCCTGTATAAAGCTAATTTTAATGTGACATGGTAAAATATAAATATATTATGAATTAGGTAGTATAACTTCAAATGACATAGAATTTGGAATGCTAAGATCATCATCATTCTCTAACCCGCATATAGTATTTACCATATGACAGGAACAGTTTTAAATGTTTTGCATATTTACCCATTTAATTTTCACACTAATCCCATGAGGTCGTGGCTATTAGTATCTTCACGGAAGCACAGAGTTTAATTAACCTGACCAAGATCACACAGCCAGCAAGTGGCGGCGTTGTCATTTAAACCTAGGCAGTCTGACTCCAGGAAGCAAGTCAGGACATTCATCTTCTTTCCTTTCTTACCTGTATACTCTTACTGTTTGGCACTGGACCCCTCCTTCATTTCAGGGAAAAAAGTGGAAAGTCTGCATTTAACAGTTGAGCAAAATAAGGACAGGATGTAGCAAATTTCCAAGCTAATAGGGAATTGTTCAAGAAGTATATTTATGGATGAGGCTTTTAAGAAAGTCATGGGATGAGTATGGGACCCTTGTTATCTGCCACATCCTACTTACCCAGAGAAAAATTTAGTGAAGGGATCCTTATGGAATAGCAAGTGATTTTTAAAAAATCTCCCCAGAGAAGTCAAGGCCCTTTGATTTAAAGCCACGATCGTGCTCTCTCCTTGAGGCTGAGAATGCTTAGGGCCATGGGCCAGGGAGAGGGAGAGCTGACTTCCAGCAGAGTTTACAGGAGAATTGAATAGAGTTTCTCGAGTTGACTGAATTCGTCCATGGCACTTCCTAAGTGACTGCTTCCCTTAGCTTTGAATAATAAAGTCACCAAATGCAGCTGCACATTCTAAAAGAGACACCCCGACTTTCAAGTTGGCACCTTTTAGAAATAAAACATATCTTGTCTGAAATGCGAAGACTGTAGTAAGATCAAACAACAAGGGTGTCATTTCGAAAACCTGTTTGCCTCCAGGTTCTGTGGCTTCCCAGTCCACAGCGGGCAAGAAAGTCTCATGAACAGATTTTATCTGAGTCCCATTCACACTGTTTTCAGCGCTGCTGCATCAGCTTCCTCTAGCTGTGCAGTCTCTGAGTTTCTCCCGACCTTGTTCTAAACTTGCAGTCTTCATTTAATTACAGTCTTCATGACGATTATTTTTAGGCTTGCTCCCCCCACCCCTGCCCAGTGCACTGTAGGTTTAATATATCATCTCTCCATATCATCTCTGATCTTTTCTAGTTGTGCTCTCTCATCTCCCCCAGCCTCCATAAGAACCTTATAACCATATTCCCTTATGGCAGATGGGAGTGAATGGAACAGTGGATCACACGTTTTCTCTGTCTGGGGAGCGAAGAGGATGGCTAGGCCTGGTACCAGCTGAGAGGAGGAGCCGTAGCTTTCCCCATGATTGTGCTGCTTGGGTAATACGCTCACTCCCTCTCGAAAGACCCGCTTTGTGTCTCCGTCCCATTTCTGGATTCTGGTCCCGGTTGTGTCTGTCTCCACATGGCACGCTCGGATTAGGTAGGAAGCAACTGGGATCCGCTTTTAGATTCGAGTCAGCATTTTCACCTAGGACATGGGATGGCTATAAACCAGCCCTTGTTGTTCTCTGAGTTTATTACTGACATCCGTTCTGCCTGAACATCTCCAGCTGGTGCCGAAGCCACATGTGCACTTGAAACTTCCACCTACTTTTTTGCTTTAGATGTAATTTTAGATCTCGTTTGTTTTTAATGGTGAACTCAGGAGAGAAAGCGGGGTTCCTGCTGTGACTCAAGGTGAATTCCTATGTCCAAATTCTATATTTCTGGAGTGTTTACACCTGACAGGAATTGACTCAAGGAAACAAACAGAACAGGAAAAGCCCTAGGCACATACTGGTCGACCCAGACACGGAATTTTGCTGGTGACTGGCAAAATCGTGAAAGCTAAACTGTGGCTCAACATTTTTTTCTTTGACTATTTTATGTAGGAAAGGGGATGTTAAAGGGGGGAAAGTAAGAATAAGCATGTCTTTGAAATAGTAAGTCATCAGCTTAATGCTCAAAAGCTTAATTTTTCTTATTTTTTTAAATCAAATTAATTAATTATTTTTTTACTTTACAATATTGTATGGGTTTTGCATCAACATGAATCCGCCACCGGTGTACACGTCAAAAGCTTTTTTAAAGTGGATCATCAGCAGGGACCTGCTGTGCAGCACGGGGGAACTCTGCTCTGTGGGAGGTTTGGGGGAGAATGGGAACATGTCTCTGTATGGCTGAGTCCCTTCGCCGTCCACCTGAAACTATCACCACATTGTCGGCTATCCTGCTCTACTCCAGTATAAAATAAAAAGTTTGAAAAAGATTTTCCAGTTGTGATGTGAAAAAAGTCTTTAAACAACTTTAGAAAAGACTCTGAAAACCAGCGTAACTTCTCCCCTGAGGTGTGTCAAATTGTTGACCATTGGAAGGATGTCGTTTTCTCCTTCGAGGCTTTTTGAGAGGCTTCATCTTCTCCTGACCAGTGATTTATTAGATTCCATAGGAATCGAATGAAGGTGAATTTTGTTTGAAGAAAAGACTTTAAAGAAGTAACAGGTTTTGAGATTTTTAAAAAGCGGAAGTTTTGGAGACCCGGGCTTCCTTTTTTAGTGTGACTGGAAGGGGGCGGAGCTGAGAACTGAATGGTGGTGATGGGGGCAGGGGTATTGAAGTGGAAGGGAAAGTTGCTCAGTGGTCTTGACGACCCATTCTCCAGGCCAGAATACTGGAGCGGGTAGCCTTCCCTTCTCCAGGGGATCTTCCCAACCCAGGGATCGAACCAGGTCTCCCGCATTGCAGGCAGATTCTTTACCAGCTGAGCCGCAAGGGAAGCCCAGGGGTATTGAGACAGAAGCATGGGGTTTCTTTTCTGAAGAAAGTCTTGAGTTCTTACGTTTACTGGGCTGGTGAATTTTATACTTTCCCTGTGGCTCTGAAGAAATGCTGTGACCCTCATGAGTTCCCAGCGCCCCTGGGACATGTCTTATGCCCCCTGAAAATTTTCAGCCTCAGAGGAAGCACAGTTTGGTGCAGTTTGGTACGACGATGCCCAGTTTAGAGTCATTACTTCTCCGGAGAGATAAAAAAATCGTGTGTTATTTTGCAAGGAGCCTGTATTAGTTCTGTCTGTTGTGGGTTTCCTTTTTTTTTTTTTTTTGGATGGAAGACACGTGGTGTGGCTGTGAAGAGTAAATAGGAAAAAACTGGGCATCTTTTAATCTTGAGTTTTAACTTAAGCATGTGTATGGAAATGAAATATCCGAAACAACAGAGATATCTTTGTTGGAGTGTGAAAGAACGCCAGCGAATTTTAACTGGGAGTTATTTTCAGAGGAAACTTTGAAGCATGAATAGACAAAGGGAGTGATTTTGAGGGTGTGCCTGCTGGAGACGGTGGGAAATCCCGTTGTGGGCAGACAGGCGGCTGGTGATTGGATCAGAGTCCCTCAGACGTGGTGGCGGTAGATGCTGGTGGGCAGACTCTTAGGTCCAGTGATCGGTGCTTTGCTTGGCCTGCTGAACTTGGGGAACCAGGGCAGCATTGTCACTGCCTGTGGCAGGCAGTCACGTGTGTGTGAAGTATATGCAGATCAGAACACCCAAATTTTCAGATGACCTTCAAATATATTTATTTATCTGTTTGGCTGTGCCGGGTCTTAGTTGCAGCATGTGGGGTCTCTAGTTTCTGCATGCCAGCTCTTAGTCGTGGCATGCAGGACCTGGTTCCCAGACCAGGGATTGAATCCCAGGCCCTTTCCATTGGGAGTCCAGAGTCTTAGCCACTGAACTATGAGGGAAGTCCTTCAAATGACTTTTAAAAGGGCCACCATTAATATGTTGAAAGACTGTATTTATCACCAGAAGTCTAGGAACGTTCCTAAGTTGGCTGATACAGTTGTTATTGCTGTTCAGTCGCTCAGCCGTGTCCGACTGTTTTTTCGAGCCCGTGGACTGTAGCCAGCCAGGCTTCTCTATCCATGGGGATTCTCTAGGCAGGAACACTGGAGTGGGTTGCCATTTTCTGCTCCAGGGGATCTTCCCGACCCAGGGATCAAATCCTCATCACCTGCACTGGGCAGGTGGATTCTTTGCCAGTGAGCCACCGGGGAAGCCTGCCTAATATAGTGGATGCTCCTTATTCAAGGATTCTGTCTTTGTGAATCTCCTGCTTGCTGAGATTTATTTATTGTCCCCAAATCTGTACTCCAGAATAGTGCTTTTGGCTGTGAGTTCAGTGGTAAGGAAGCAGCATCATATATCAGATAAGACGTTTTTAAACCGAATCACATATAAAACAAGATGAGTTGACTAAACTCTGATGCCCAGAGATGTGGTATTCAGGGAGCCTAGTCCTTCTGAGTCCTCTAGTAACAATCGTTCGGAGTTTGGTTATTCAGTGTTCAAGGTGATTTTTCTAGAACAGAACTACCACACATACTGAGGATATATGTGGGAGCTCCTCTCCTTCCCCTGCTGCCCTGTTAATTCTAAAATTTATATGAATGTAGTGCAGTCATCAACTATATGACCTCATCAACAGCACCCAAAGTTCTGGGAACCTCGAGGAGGTTCTTTTTTTTTTTTAAGGTTTTTTTTGATGTGGAGCATTTAGAAAAGCTTATTTATTTTTTTGGCTTTGTCAGGTATCAGTTGCATCATGCGGGATCTTCGTTGCATCATGCGGGAGCTTTCAATGTCACACACAGACTCTCTAGTTGAGGTTCTTGGGTTCAGTAGTTGCGGCCCTTGGGCTTAGTTGCTCCAAGGCATGTAGGATTTTAGTTCCCCAACCAGAGATCTAACCTGTGTCCCCTGCATTGCAAGGTGATTCTTAACCACTGGACCACCAGGCGAGTCCCTCTGCAAGGTTCTTGATACCATTTTATAGTTGGTCTAGCACTGTAAGTGTGGAGAGATGTTGGTGTGCTGGTTAAGAACGACAGGTATGGTAAAATCACAGCAGAATTCCAACTAAACAGTTTTTGAGGTAGTTTCAAAGTCAGTATCTAGTGCCTGCTTTCCTCCCCAGTTTCCAGAAACACCATTATATCTTTATGTGTAAAATGGCCTCTTTTGAGCATCTCCAGGGTGGTTTCCTCTGGTTGTCTTGTAGCCATGGTTCCCCAGTTCAGTGTACAATCAGAGTAAAAATAGGCAAAACAGAAACTTGTCTGTCTAGGGGAGGGAGATGGTTGCATATTTTTGGAAGCGTTTGCATCTGAATGGATGATATGCTACCAGCTCTTAAAAGAAACTGATTTCAGAAAATTCAAGGGAAAAAGTTGTGTGCCTTTTTAGCCTCCCTAGGACTTTTTCTTTCATAGTCTCACACCCCATTCCCACCCCCGAAATTAAAAAAAAAAAAGACACAAAACAGCCCTTTTCTGTGTTTTGAGGAAATGGTTTTGTGAGGCTGTTTGGTTAGACAATGAATTAAAGACTCAGAACTTCCTGGATGGGCTTTTGGGAAAGGAAGTGTGTGCAGCTGTGAAGCCTGAGGTTTGGCCTGCCTCAGGACACTTGAAAAGTTATTCTCTGTGCCCAGAATCATGGGTAACACTGTGGTGCACAAAGTCCCCAGAGATTATATATTTATTTATTTATTTAAACTTGGTAAAATACATTAAAAAATTACCATCTTGACAATTTTAAGTGTACAGCTCAGCAGTGCTAAGTATATTCATGTTGTCATGCCACCAGTCTCCAAAATTCTTTTCATCTTGCAAAATTGAACCTCTGTAGCCATTAAATACTAACACTCCATTCTCCTCGGCTTCCCTGGTAGCTCAGTGGTAAAGAATCCACCTGCCAGTACAGGAGACACAAGAGACATGGGTTTCATCCCTGGGTCAGGAAGATCCCCTGGAGAAGGAAGTGGCAGCCCACTCTAGTATTCTTGACTGGAAAATTCCATGGACAGAGGAGCCTGTAATCCATGGGGTCGGAAAGAGTCAGACACGACTGAGCGACTAAGCTCATACACGTGCTCGTCTCCCTGCCTCTCCGACCTAAGAAATCACCGTTTACTTTCTGTCTGTGTAAATCTGACTTCTCTATAGATACCTCATGTAAGTGAAATCATATAGTATTTGCTTGTGACTGGCTTATTTCACGTAGCACAATGTCTTCAAGATTCATCCAAGTTGGAGCATGTGGCAGAATCTTCTTCCTTTTTAAGACTGGGTAACATTCTTTGGAAGGAATGATGCTAAAGCTGAAACTACAGTACTTTGGCTACCTCATGCGAAGAGTTGACTCGTTGGCAAAGACTCTGATGCTGGGAGGGATTGGGGGCAGGAGGAGAAGGGGACGACCCAGGATGAGATGGCTGGATGGCATCACTGACTCGATGGACGTGAGTCTGAGTGAACTCCGGGGGTTGATGATGGATAGGGAGGCCTGGCGTGCTGTGATTCATGGGGTCGCAAAGAGTCGGACGCGACTGAGCGACTGAACTGAACTGAACTGAACATTCCCTTGGCTAGGTACACTACATCTTGTTTGTCTTTCGTCTGTTGATGGACACTTGAGTTGCTGCCACCTTTTGGGTCTTGTGAATAATGCTGCTATTATTCACAATACGAGTGTACAAATATCTGTTTGAATCTCTGTGTTCGCTTCTTTGGATATATCCAGCAATACAACTGCTGGGTCATGTAATGATTCTTTTTTTGGCCTTCTGTGGAACTGGCGTGCCGTTTTTCCATCGTGGCCGCCCCCACCAGCAGTGCTCAGTTGTTCCAGTTTCTCAGCATCTTTGCCAACGTGTGTTACTTTCTGTTTTTGATTTGGACTTCCCTAATAATTAGTGATGTTGAGCGTGTTTTCATGCGTGCGTCTGGCCACTTGTGCGTCTTCTTTGGAGAAATGTCCGTTTGCCCATTTCTTAATCGGTTTGTTGTGTTTGTGGTTGAGTTGTAGTGTTCTTTTTTTAATAGATTCCGAATAGTAACCCTTTGCCGATCAATGAATATGACATATCGTCCCTCATCTCCTGGGTTGCCTTTTCATTCTGTTAATAGTATATACTTTGAGGTAAGAAAGTTTTTGGTTTTGATGAAGTACAGTTTACCTATTTTTCCTTTGGTTTCCAGTGATTTTGGAGTCATATTGAAGAAATTATTGCCAGATCCAATGTCATGAAGATTTTCTCCTACGTAGGGTAAAAATGAGCCTGATAGCACCAGGTTACCTTGTACTACCGTGAAACTGTGACTGATGCCTAGTGGATGTTCAGTGAACTTCTATAAAACGAATGCCAGTGACCATGAGGTCAGTTGAGCTCTGTTGTCATGGAGATGCATATTGAAGTTGGAAAAGATTTAGGATACTTTTTTTTTTAACTCCTTGGCTATCTCAAAAACATAAAGATGTTCACTTTAACTATTGAAAGACACACGTTTAATAGATTTAAAAGAGAATTTTAGTAAACGGATCCCAGCATTTCCCAAGGCTTCCCTGTGGCTCAGATGGTAAAGAATCTGCCTGCAATGCAGGAGACCCGGGTTGGATCCCTTGGACATGAAGATCCCCTGGAGAGGGGAATGGCTACCCACTCCAGTATTCTTGCCTAGAGAATCCCATGGACAGAGGAGCCTGGGGGGCCACATTGCATGGGGTCGCACAGAGTCAGGCATGACTGGGCAGCTGACACACACACAGTTATAAATGTAACCCAACGTTAAATGTGTTGCTGCTAAGTCGCTTCAGTCGTGTCCCCGACTCTGTGCAACCCCATAGAGGGCAGCCCACCAGGCTAAGTTATATTAAGTATAAAATATGTTCATGCTTTAAAAAATTATTCCCTTCTGCTTCCTCACAGTAGGACATTGCCCGTGTGATGTTTGTCTCTGGCAGTCCCAGGGGGCCATCTTCATGCTTTTCTTCAGCATGCATTGTTTGCTCCACCAGGCTCTTAAACGTAGAAGCGTAAACATTTCTAGTAATATCTTTATGGTTTGGGAATGCGGCTTCCTGTCTTTTAAAACTTGATGTGATCCTTTGTGTGTGCTTTCTGAACACCTGCATTTGAAATCTTTCAGGTGTTTTGCAATAGTTTTCTCAGATAGTTGGATGCCATCGAGCCAAGAGTAATAGAGAGTCCAGACTGTGAACTGTATGGTCAGCCCTTCTAAGGAAGTATTTCGTTCATTTTTGTTTGCCATTTCTTGCGTCTCTTTTGCTGCTCTTGCCCCAAGTTGAGTTTTCCAAGCTGTCATTTTATGTCCTGACCAGTCTCATACACAAGTGAACCTGAAGTATTTGTTGTAGTGCATACAGGTCTTTGTAAGGATATGCGTTTTCATTTTCTTTGCATAACATGCCAGTCACTGAATTGGTTTATCTTGTCCTAGTTTGGCAGACACTGAGCGCTGGCGCCGTAGACCTTTGCTATGCATATTCTGTAGCCGTAGCCAGTCTTTCTGCAGGTGACTGACAGTCTGTTGCTGTCGGATGCTGTCAGCCCCTTAAAGCACTTTGAGTGTCGACATCATGCTGGCTCTGGCTGTACACTCAGTTTTACCTGTGCAGGCGCTCTGCGCAGGAGATGGGACTCTCAGAGCAGATTGGACTTTCCATAGAAAATAGCGGTATATCTGGCGGCAAGGGCAGTGTTCCCAGAGGAAGACTCAGCAGGAAGGAGATCACATGTCAGCCCACTCCAGCCCTCCAAAGCCTAGTTCCCAGCTGCTAGGAATAGCATGCGTCACCTGCAGTCATCTGTAATCCCCTACGATCATTTACTTCGTGGGTGCTCTGAGCAGAGGTGCTGTGTCTGGTTTCTCTGTTATCCACAATCCTTAGCACGGTGACTTGGGTGGAGAAAATGCATCAGCCTCACATCTGGTAGAGTCTCTTCATTCTCCATCTTCTTTTTCTCCAGTGCTTTTTCTTCCTCCCTGCAGAAAACAGAATTATGTACAGTAAGAAATAATGTGGAATGACCTGGGGGGCGACTTGTTTGGGAGATGGAAACTGCTTGTATTTGAAAGCTTGTGTTTGAGGCATACTGGGGCAAAAGACTCTTATAAATTAAGGAAAAGTAAGATTAGAAACATTTTAAAATGCAGTAGTGAATACAGGAGAATGGTTAATAGTTAATCTCGTTGATCGTAGGTAAATAGAGGCTTTTAAAAAGTTAAATGACTTGTCTTTTAAGGTTGATTCAGGGTCCTCTTGCAATCTGAATTTTCTTATCCAATCCTTTTAAATCTAGGTGGGGCTTGGCTCCATATGAAGTATCACAAAACCTTGAATGAATTAAGTCTTAGGTTAATAAGGCTAATTGGATTTCCGTAGCAGTGTTCAGGTGGCCCACCATCCAGGACCTGTCAAGCCCAGCCCTGTTGAGTTTGCTTTCCTCCTGTGAAGATCCAGTAGGACTGTCCTGCTGTGTGGGGCTGGGCCATGGAGTGGCAGTTTCCTGGCAAGGTCACCAGCGCCTGGGACATTAGGGCCATAAGCGAGGCTTACATCATGGCATCAGCACTGCTCCAGCTCTTGAAATCCAGCTATGAGTCAGAGTTTTCATCTATTTTCTTTTTTACTGGGAGGAAAGAGTCTGTTCGATGAACGTGGGAATTGATAGCTGGTGTGTCGTGTGTGGATTTGTAGGTTGGATGTTTTCTGTTGACCAGTTTGCACCGTGGTCCGTAAATTAGAGGTGATGGATCCAGCTGTGGTTTAATGGTGACTGCTCCTGAATGTGGATTCAAAAGATCAGAATTTGTGTCTCATTTCTTTCTGTTCTAGCTGTGTAGCCTCGAGGAAGGGTTAACCTCTTCACTCCTTAAAGGTGTCAGGAAGGTGAAATGTGACTAGTACTGCTGAACCTATACTAGTTATACAGTGAATTTGGATTTCCTAAATACAGTGAATTTGGGGATCAGATTGAGTAGGGCCTGGATTCTGGACGTGGGGAGTCTTTGAAGACGGTCTAGTTTCATTGTGTAACTGAGAGTCAGAGAAATTTAAGTGTGTTTCCTCTGTTTACTCTGTGAGTGGTACTGTCATGATTACCACCCAGAACACATTTACTCTGGGACGGGGTGTCCGCTCAGGGTTGAGAGTGTGGGTCTTGGATTGGTCTACCAAGGATCTGAATTATCCCCTCAGTTTACTGTGTCTGGACCCTTAGGGAAGCTACTTACTTCTTGCACTTAGTCTTCCTGTGAGGTTAAATAGAAGTAAGAATAATTTTTTTAAAAAGAAAATTCATATGCATGTGATGAAGATTGAATGAGATGAATGTATGCAAAGCTCTCAGCACTATGACAGCACCCAGAAAGCATTCAATATCATTATTGTTTCTTAATCAAAGGACCTTACTGTTGATCCCTCAGTGTGCTTCTCTAGATCCTATAGGCTGAAATTCTGCATTATCAGAAGGTTGGTTATTGATAGGCATTGCTCAGTACTTTAATAATAAGTAAGTAAATTTAAATAAATTTAAATAGTCTTATTGAATAAATGGCTGTGTTTTTGTTTTTGTTGTTGTTGTTGTTTGACCATCCTGGGTCTTCATTGGGGTGCACAGGCTTTTCTCGAGTTGTGGCACAAAGGCTTAGTTGCCCTGAGGAATATGGGATCTTTATTAACAGTTTCCCAACCGGGGATTGAACCCATGTCCTCTGCGTTGCAAGGTCGATTCTTAACCACTGGAGCACAGGGAAGTCCCTAAATGGCTGTATTTTTATAACAGAATGTCTGCATTCTGCAGCTCCGTCTTTTAAATGATTTTGTACCTCTTGCACTTCCCATGGCCTACGAGGCTGGAGGCTTCGTCTTTATTACAGGCATCAAACAGAGATACGGATGATCTCCTGATTCCTCCTCCTTTGGCGTGGCTTTGTGTTTTGAGCTCGGGTGTGTCTGATCATTCAGGGAGGAACAAAGCCGCATTGGGGAGATCTGAGGTGTTGGGAACCCATCCGGTTTCCTCCTCCTGACCCTGACTCATGTCTTCCCTGAGATTTTAGGTCCATCCCATTCTCTTTCTGTCAGCCACCCTCCTTACATAACCCACATGGATTTCTAAGGCCAAGGTCCTCAGAGGTGTTCTGTGTCTAGCAAAAGAATTTGAGGTGGAGGTGGGGGTCCATAAGTGTCACCAAAGTGAGTAATGGAAGTGGAAAGTGCTGGATGCTAACGCTGAATGAAAGCGTGAAAGTGTTAGTTGCTCGGTTGTGTCCAGCTCTTTGCAACCCCGTGGACCATAGCCCGCGAAGGCTCCTCTAACCTTGGAATTCTCCAGGCAGGAATACTGGAGTGAGCAGCCATCCCCTTCTCCAGGTTATCTTCCTGACCCAGGGATTGAACCCGGGTCTTCCTCACTGCAGGCAGATTCTTCACCATCTGAGACACTGGGGAAACCCAACACTGAGTGCCATCAACAAATTTGAACTAGGTTACAACCTAGTTCATTGCCTTAGAAAACTTATTAAGTATTGGAGAATTTTAAGCATTTGAAAACACTTTCTAATCTATTTTCAGCTTTTTAATCAGATGATTTGATATTCAAAGAGGTTATGTTCTGCAGACCCTAGGGCCTTGTTTGTTTTAAATAATTATAGGAGGCCCTTTAATTTCCATGAGACTGAGATTTTGGAGGCCAGGAGGGTACAGGGATTACATCTAAAATTGTTTAACCTTGCTACTGTTGAAATTTTATTTATTTATTTATTTTTCTAACCAGCTCATTGATCCTCCCTCCCCGTTTGTTTCACTGGCAGGAACTAATTTTTATTCTTGTATTGCAGACTATCATGGAGGAGTAGTGAAAGGACTGGGGAAGGGGTTGCCAAATTTGGCCAAAGAAAAAAAAATTGCAGGACACCTCATCCTATTTGAATCTCATACAAACAATGAATTTTTCTGGTATAACTATGTCCCATGCCAGAGTTAAATTGGAATTTTAGTGAAACAAGGAAACATATGTTTAGTTTAAGTATGTCCCATGCAATATTTGGGATATACTTAAATACTGAAAAATTTATTGCTTCTAAACAAGAAATCGACCCATTTGTTTCTTAGATAGGAAAGGCAGTTCGATAAGCCTCTGCTTTCTTAGCACAGAGCAGCAGCCAGAAATGTGTGGAAGTCGTAATCCCAACCTACCCTTTTCAAGTCTTAACTCTTCTGAGTTTAAAGCACTTTTTTTTTTTTTTTTTGCTCAGGAAAGTTGGATTGACATAAAAAACACACGTGTCTGGAATTATCTCTGAGTCCTTTATAAACAAATGGCCAAGACTTGGGAGGGCACACCTTAGGTTACAGAATGTTTTCCTGGGCTGGGCTCCAAAGCTTCCTGACTCTGGAACAATAATGGGTTCTTTCCATGCTACTTTATGTATTTATTTTACGGCATTCTTGTGCCTTTTATCCCTTCAGAGCCACTTGGAAAACATATTTGGGTCCTGCAGGAACAGACGTACAGAAATTGTGGAGTTGTTTTATGTTCAGAGGCTCCATGTGCTGAGGATGAGGGACCCCCCTCCCCCTTCTTCCCCCTCCTTCCCTCTCCCCCTCTTTCCCCCGTCCGCCTTCCTCTCCCGTCTCCACTTCCTCCCTCCCCTCAGCCTTCTTTCTTTTTCTTTTTTTAAATAATCATAAGAAAAAAAATAATCATAAGGATATTATTCCTCATTATGTGCTTGTAAATATTTTTATTGGAAATTTTTGACTGATTTCTAAACATCCTGATGGGGAAGTAGGGTATTTCTTCATGTGATAAATTCCTTAAGGAGAGATCTGAAGAGTTTTGACCTCTGAGTTTTCTTTTTTCTTTCAGTTTCCTTGCCATCTAAAAATCTTACACTTCTCATTAGGAGGCAAAAACAAAGCTATCACTGATGATAATGACTAAAACATGTGATTGGAATTCACATTTTAAGTTTAGTGAAATGAAAGTCATTCAGTCATGTCTGACTCTTTGCGACCCCATGGACTATACAGTTCATGGAATTCTCCAGGTCAGAATACTGGAGTGGGTAGCCTCTCCCTTCTCCAGGGGATCAGCCCAACCCAGGGATCGAACCCAGGTCTCCCGCATTAAAAGTGGATTCTTCGCCAGCTGAGCCATAAGGGAAACCCAAGAATACTGAAGGGGGTAGCCTGTTCCTTCTCCAGCGGATCTTCCCAACCCGGGAATCAAATTGGGATCTTCTGCATTGCAAATAGTCAAAGCTATGGTTTTTCCAGTAGTCATGGGTGGATGTGAGTTGGACTCTAAAGAAAGCTGAGTGCTGAAGAATTGGTGCTTTGGAACTGTGGTGTTGGAGAAAACTCTTGAGAGTCCCTTGGACTGCAAGGAGATCCAACCAGTCTATCCTAAAGGAAATCAGTCCTGAATATTCATTGGAAGGACTGATGTTGAAGCTGAAGCTCCAATACTTTGGCCACCTGATGTGACGAACTGACTCATTGAAAAGACCCTGATGCTGGGAAATACTGAAGGCAGGAGAAGGGGATGACAGAGGATGAGCTGGTTATGTGGCATCACTGACTCAATGGACACGAGTTTGATCAAGCTCCGGGAGTTGGTGATGGACAAGGAAGCCCGGCATGCTGCAGTCCATGGGGTTGCAAAGTGTCGGACACAACTGAGTGACTGAATTGAACTGCATCGCAGGCGGATTCTTTACCAGCTGAGCTATCAAGGAAGCCCCATTTTAAGTTTAATAGTGACAATTCATTTATAAAATATAAGATATCAGAACTAGGAGGAATCTTACATTTGATCTAGTCTTAACACTTTCCTTATTAGAGGAAATAGAGACTCAGAGATGTGAAGTGACTTCCCGAAAGTCACAGCAAAGTTAGTGGCAAAGTTTAAGAGCAGGTACCTGGGTTGCCTAACACAGCAGAGCTTTCTCCCAGCTGTTGAAGAAAAAGTTCAGTATTAAAATTTAAATACTCAAATGCCCAAACTCTGATTTTAACAGTTTTTTGTCGAAGTCCTTTCTGAAATACTTTATCTTCTGAAGTTAAAATGGGCAGGGTAGCATGCACTTTAATCTTTTCTCAGTCTCACTGTCACCAACATTGTCTTTTGAACATCAGTTATTGTGTGTGTTTAACTCCTAGATGCCCTTTGCTTCTGTAAGTAAAGTCATCCCCCATAGCTGAGGTTTTGTTTTCATTAGTTTCAGTTACATGTAGTCAACTGGGATCCAAAAATATTAAATGGAAAACTCCAGAAATTAATAATTCTGTTTTATTATTGTTATTTTATTATCATCTTTATTATTTTATTATTACTTATTCTCCCTGCTTTGCAAGGTGGATTCTTCACCTCTGGGCCACCGGGGAACCCTTTGAACTTCTAATATGATATTTGCTGCTTTGGTTTTTTTCCATGTACATTTTCTTTTCTCTATGAGGCAAGGTCCTCTGTTGTCTTATGTTCTCCCCTTAGTGTCCGGTGCTGAGCTGGGGTGCTCAGTCTTTGCCCAGAAGTTAAGTGTTTGTTGAGTGGCATCTGTAGTGGCTTGTCATTGGCCATTATTACTTCCCTGTTGGATATCAGAGTTGTCTTAATAGTTGACGTTGTCTTCTGAGTGACTCCTGGAATGTAAGAAGCTATGTGATACCCGTTCATTGGTCTAAATGTATAAAATGTTATAAGGCATTAGACAGGCCTTACTCACCATTTCTGGGTCTAATGGGGGTGCTTCTGCATTTTAGAGGTAGAGTAACTGAGGAGAAGGCAACGGCACCCCACTCCAGTGCTCTTGCCAGGAAAATCCCATGGACGGAGGAGCCTGGTGCGTTGCAGTCCATGGGGTCTCAAAGAGTCGGACGCGACTGAGCGACTTCACTTTCACTTTTCACTTTCATGCATTGGAGAAGGAAATGGCAACCCACTCCAGTGTTCTTGCCTGGAGACTCCCAGGGATGGGGGAGCCTGGTGGGCTGCCATCTATGGGGTCGCACAGAGTCGGACACGACTGAAGTGACTTAGCAGCAGCAGCAGCAACTGAGGCAAAGAAAGGGAGTTTGAAGTGACCAAGGACATATAATGAAAAACATTGACTCAAAAAGATGTCAACCTAATCTTATCCATGAGTAGGCAGAAATGATATTTTTCTTTGAGTGAAAATCCCCAATGCCAAAGCCTTCATGAATAACACTGAGCTGTAACTTGTTCGTGTGGTAGGTCAAATAATAACATTCTCCTGCTCCCTGCTATCAACCCCCCCATAGATGTGCAGGTCCTGATTCCAGAACTTGTGAATACATTACCTTACGTGGCGTAAAGGACTTTGCAGACGTGATTAAGTTAAGGATATTGAGTTCTAGAGATTAGGTTGGATTTTCCCAGTGAGCCCAGCATTATTACAAAGGTCTTCATAAAGGGAGGTGTTGGGGGTGGGGGTCAGTCAGAGGAGGTGAGATGGCAGGACAGGGGCAGAGGTTCCGGTGATGCAGGGCCATGAGCAGCTTCTGGAAGCTGGAAAAGACGAGGGATGAGCCAGGAATCCAGCTCTGCCAGTTTCTTCATTTGTGGGCCAGTAAAACCCATTTCAGATTTGTGACCTCCAGAACTGGGAATGAATACATGTATGTTGTTTTAAGCTGCTGAGTTTGTGATCGTTTGTTACAGCAGCAGCAAGAAACGAATACAGTCGGCTTCAGAAGAAATTTATAATTTCCCAGTTCCTGTTGGGCTGTGAGTGCCCCCCGATGCTTGGACTGAATGAAAAGAAGAGAATCTCACGTGGTCCCAAGCTTGAAAACTTTTGATTTCTACATCTTCTCCAAAGATCAAAGGAAGAGCTCTCACACGAACTCCCCCACAGGCTCTGCAGCAACACACACACTCTTTCTTTCTCTCTGCTTCTCTCACACACACAAACACACACACAAGCACACACACACACGCCTGCACTTTAGAGGAAATGACTGAAAGAACGTATGTTTCAGTTGACTTTAATGGCTGAATGCCTCCATTGTGCAGATGCTGCCCAGATTCTGAAAGACGCTGTGGTAAAGGAAAGACCCAAACCCCAAACCTTTCCTGTACACTGTCAGCATTAGATATTTTCTGTCAGAAGTAACCCAACCCTTCCCTTTTAAAATGTCTGCTCTCCACACAAACATTTAAATGATGTTTGGCATGCTAAACACTTTTATCAGTATTATTGAAAGTATGTTATGAAATGTCCTCAGATGCCTTAGGAAAATGATTGTCATTTCTTGTCTGCTAATCAGGTGAGCAATTTCTGTGCAAGTGAGGGGTGGGGTGGGAAAGACCTCAAAGGCCTGGGGTTCTCAGAGAGGTGGGGTTCCCTTTGTAATGAAAAACTTTGGCTGTGGGAGAAGGCTACTGATTATTTTTTTTGAAGTATGTGTATTTATTTTTCAGCTTGTGTGGTCTAGTTCCCTGACTGGGGATTGAACATGGGCCCCCTGGACCACCAGGGAAGTCCAGCTACTAGTTAGTTTCAAAGCAGAGCTGAAGGCAGGGGCCTCCTGTGCTCCTGGAGCGGTCAAGAGATGAGGTACTAGTTTTATAGTCAGAGTGGAAGGTGATGAGTTACTTTCTGGGAGTTGCTGGTGGATATACTCTGACCATGTGGGATCTTAGCTCTCCAGATTGAACCCAGGGGCTGAACCTGCACTTCTTGCATTGGTGGGGGAAGTCTTAACCACTGGACCTCCAGGGAATTCCCCATATGCAGTGGATTTTTAAGGGAAGATTAGTTTTCCCTGTCATCTATCACAATTGGAAATTCATTGAGTTATGGTCTAGTGATTTAAGTTCTTCGAGAAGTTACTACACATTGTATGTTGTTGTTGTTCGGTTGCTGAGTCCTGGCCGACTCTGTGACCCCATGGACTGCAGCACGCCAGCCTTCTCTGTCCTTCCCTCTCTCCTCAGTTTGCTCAAACTCATGTCCATTGAGTTGGTGATGCCATCCAACCATCTCATCCTCTGTCGTCCCCTTCTCCTCCTGCCCTCAATCTTTCCCAGCATCAGGGTCTTTTCCAATGAGTCGGCTCTTTGCATCAGGTGGCTAAAGTGTTGGAGCTTCAGCTTCAGCATCAGTCCTTCCAATGAATATTTAGGGTTGATTTCCTTTAGGATTGACTGATTTGATCTCCTTGTTGTCCTAGGGACTCTCAAGAGTCTTCTCCAGTACCACAGTTTGAACACATATGTCTTTTGAGCAAGATGGACAGAATGCAGTGTCCTTCTCTCTTTTGAGCTTGGTGTCCCTCTCACTCACTCATCCCATGGAAAGAAATGGTGTAGCATGTAATTGTGTGATCCCAGCCACGTAACCCTCTTGAGTGAACCAGGGAGAAGCAGCCTCTTCCCTATGGTTTCTTAGTGTCCACTGAGCCGCGTTGGCTTCAGGTTAGTTGTTTATGACCTTTGCCTTGTCACCATAATTTAAAACAAGTCGATGATTTCTGCATAGAGAGGGCATTGAACCCCACCTTGTTGGCTGAGGTTGGCCATTTGGTTACATGCCCCACACTTGGGCATGAGCATAAGGTGTGAAGTCTGTGTGCCTTTCCTCATTTCTTTCCTTTTTAAAAAAGGTTTATTTATTTTTAAAAATTTCTGGCTGTGCTGGGTCTCTTGATTCATGCAGGCTTTCTCTGTTGCAGTGAGCAGGGGCGATTCTCTAGTTGCAGTGAGCGGGGGCGATTCTCTAGTTGCGGTGAGCGGGGGCGATTCTCTAGTTGCAGTGTGAGCACTTCTCACTGCGGTGGCGTCTCTTGTCGTGGCTCCCAGGCTCTAGAGCACAGGCTCAGTAGTTGTGGTGCACAGGCTTAGTTGCTCTGTGGCATATGGGAACTTCCCCGGCCAGGGATCGAACCCGTGTCCTCTGCAGTGGCAGGTGGATTCTTAACCACTGAGCCACCAAGGAAGCCCTCCCCATATCTTGATATTGTTCTGGGCTGGAGGTCTAGGTCTGTCGCCTTAAACAAGACAACTACATCCTTAGAGAGGGACGGTTTTCCCAACAAGACCTGGACATCACTTTTCCCCAAGTTTTCATGCCACTTGTGTCCCCTTGCTATTCATAAGTAATCTTTAAAAACTTCATCTTGAGAAAGCTGCAACAAGAGTAACAAGGGGAAAAAGTCATGTATTTTTATAAACACTCAGCTGCTGATCTTTTCTCTTTTATTGGAAGGTGAAAGCTGGTTATGTAAGGAAGGTCTCATAGAGAGTTTTAGAATTTCAGAATGAAAAGAGGTCTCAGATGAACGCACCAAATGGCCAATTAATTCATTCAACCAGAAAGACTTAGTGAACACCCACTGGGTGGAGGATTCTGTGCTGGGAACTGTGCTTATTACATGTTGAACACCACAGCGGTGGTCCCTGTCTTCACGGAGCTCATACTTTGGGGGGTGATGGACAATATTCAAGTAATTGGGGAAGAAAAATCTCTAATCAGAAGCTTAAACAAACTACGGCAAGTCCACTGTAGCAGAGGTTAAGGAGCTCTAAGAGCATATGAGGGTGAAGGGACGAGATCTAGTCTGGGGGAAGAGGGCAGTGGATGTTTGAACAGATTAAGAGGATGATTGGGGATTAATTGGAAGAAGGAGGAGGGAAGTGGGGTCTACCCAAAGGTTTGGCAGCCTGGGAGAGGGATCCTCTCGAAGTCTTAAACCAGTGTCCTTATAGAAGGAAGTTGAGTGAAGAAAGGAGAAAAGGTGATATTTTGTGGGCTGTGGTTGTCATAATGTCCAGGAGTCAATTTGACAAGATGTCCATTTCTTTTCCCCTCTTTTTCATGGCTGCCAGTTAGACCTTCGTACGGTTCACTGGCTCCACAGTCACATCAAACAAAATGAGAAAGAGGAGGAAGTGACATGCTCACTTCTTAGGCTTTACCTTAAATCCTGGTATGGATTTATTGGGGAGGGAGTTTGAACTGGCAATCCAAAACGATCCCCTCCTGGGACATCCTAAAACTTAATCATTTAAAGGTTGTTTTTAACACTTTGCTGTATTCACTTTTTCCCCCCATTGTTTTATGTTCAAAGGCATGCTTCCTAGGGTAGTAATTGACTTCGTCTGCCTCTTTCAGACTGTATCACTGTGTTGTTATTTTTTAATTTGTGAAAAGATATAGTCACCATATTTATATTTTTCTGTAAAATCTTTGACATTTTATTAATCTACCAAATCTCCATCCTGAGAAATAACACAATATCTTTTCTGATGCGGGTTTATCTGACATGCTCTACGCCATTCACCACAGGCATTTAGGTATGCAGTGTTCACAGAATTGACTGGAAACGGCTTAGGAAAATGACATGGAATATAATTTACCTCATAAATCACTGATCCTATTAACATACATATTCAAGATGTGACTCTAAAAGGTTATTTGGGAGGCAGTTTTTAAAAACATTTTACTTTGTATGGGCTTATAGCTGGTTAGCAATGTTGTGATAGTTTCTGGTGACCAACGAGGGGACTCAGCCATATATATACACTATAGACACCCATGTCCCCCCAGCCTCTCCTCCCACCCGGGCTGCCACGCAATGCTGAGCAAAGTTCCCTGTGCTATACACTAGGTCCTCGTTGGTTACCCGCTTTAAACAGAGCTGTGTGTACCTGGCCATCCCAAACTCCCTAACTATCCCTTCCCTCATCTTACCCCCTGGGAGGCAGTATTACAGCCAAAGGTAGAACCTGCTCTGGAGATGCTGGGTCCAGGAGCCTTCGAGTCTTGGACTCAGTCAACCACCTCATGCTTTAGGAGGTTTTAGGATCAGATTCTGGACCCACTGTCCGCTGTTGGCTTTGCCTCTCAGAGCCAGCTTTACAGCTGACACCTAATGAGGTAGACCTCCAGTCTCCAAGAGCCCATGTGGGTCCTCCAAGGGCCTTACTGTAGAGCACCCACTTAGACTAATGTGCTCAGTTGCGGGCAACTCTTTGCAGCCCCATGGACTGTAGCCTGCCGGGCCCCTCTGTCCTTGAAATTTTCCAGGGAAGAATACTGGAGTTGGTTGCCATTTCCACCTTTTGCAGCCTGCCCACATTGGTTTATCCTGTTTGGTTTATCAAGCTACCATAGCTCCCTTCTTCAGCCTCCTTTGGCTGTTAGAGAATGAAATAAAATAAGTCTTTTAAGAAATAGCTTTTATGTTCCCTGCTTTTTAAAGTGAATACCTTCATTAAAAATGTGTATTTTTCTAGAGCCTATTATACAGAATGAAGTAAGTCAGAAAGAGAAAGATAAATATTGTATGCTAATGCATATATATGGAATCTAGAAAGATGGTACTGAAGAACTTATTTGCAGAGTAGCAGTGGAGAAATGGACATAGAGAACATACTTATGGACATGGAGAGAGGGGAGGAGACGAGATGTTTGGAGAGAGTAACATGGAAACTTACATTACCATAGGTAAAATAGATAGCCAATGGAATTTGTCGTATGGCTGAGGAATCTCAAACAGGGGCTCTGTATCAACCTAGAGAGGTGGGATGGGGTGGGAGATGGGAGGGAGGTTCAGGAGGAAGGGACTATACATAAACCTATGGCTGATTTCATGTTGAGGTTTGACAGAAAGCAACAACATTCTTTAAAGCAGTTATCCTTCAATTAAAAAATAAATTTTAAAAAATATGTGTGTTTTATGTACATGTTTATAAAGGTATGAGCAGGGCTTCTCTGGTAGTTCAGCTGGTAAAGAATCTGCTTGCAATGCAGGAGACACTGGTTCCATTCCTGGGTTGGGAAGATCCCCTGGAGAAGGAATAGGTTACCCTCTCCAGCATTCTTGGGCTTCCTTGGTGGCTCAGATGGTGAAGAATCTGCCTGCAGTGTGGGAGTCCTGGGTTCGATCCCTGGGTGGGGAAGATCCCCTGGAGGAGGGCATGGCAACCCATGCCAGTATTCTTGCCTGGAGAATCCCCATGGACAGAGGAGCCTGGTGGGCTACAGTCCATGAGGTCACAAAGAGTTGGATACAACTGAGCGACTAAGTGTAGCATAAAGGTATGAACACATTAATGAGCTGAATAATTATGAACAGTTGTTTCTATCTTGTAGGGTTTTATTTTCACTTTTTAAAATATTTTAGTTTTTAATTAAAAATTTCAAGAGAGAGCCTTTTATTGAATAAAGCACAGCTTCATCAGTGTATGATTTACTCTTCTTTTTAAAAACATTTTATTTGTATTGAAGTATAATTGACATACAACAACATTATGTTTCTATTCTGTACCTTTAAGTTGTATAAGAAAGAAGTCACTTGACACTTTGGAATTGGATCTGTTACAAAATTGGGCTGTATGTGTAAGTTCATAAAAAGAGCCCACGGTTTTGTTGAAACTCTCACCACGTAAGAGAGAGCTGGGGTCTCTACGTGTTGATTTTGAAGCACCAACTCTGCCCGAGACCAGGCAGATCGCTCCAAGAACCACTCTGTTTTTAACCTTTGAGGTTTTTTTGGAGAAAATGAATAGGCTAGCATGTTGGAACTGTTTGTTTTAAGTAGGTTTAGTTTTGTGTTTTCAAAGCAAGATCAGAGAAACAGGAAAATTCTATACTACTAATGCATGGCTTCCTAGATAAGCAGACGATTTCTAAGAAACACTACAATATTGTTTTGAAGAATAAAGCTATTTCCTTATTCATCTTTAAGGCTGTGTATTTTTTGTTTGTTTATTTGGTCAATTAAGAACAGCGGTTTAAAGAAGAAAAAAGTTCATTTTTACCTATCATAGATTGCAATGGCTAAGCAATTTGAAGGTGCCTGGTTAAGAGTATAAATATGTTGGTGGATCACACAAGTTGGTGAAAACCAGTGTTTCCTACTCATTTCCAAGGCAGTGTAATTTGCTATTTATGAACTTGTTCGTTTATGAAGAATCATAATATAAGGAAGCCACTTTCATTTTGACCTATTGAAATTATACAGTATAATGCTTAAGTAATCTTAAGTTTTTCTGGTTGAGTGTATATACATGTATGTACATTGATGGATAAGGAAATTATTAAGAGCCCTTGAAAAGGTGCAGACACCTGTTATTTGTGCATTAGTGTTTCAGGTCGGCATAATACATGTCGTCAGGTTTTCTGTATTCTTGGGGGGCGGAACACATGAACCTCTACATTTTTAAGTTATCTATGTATTTTCTCTAGTTGCGGCAGGGGGCTGCTCTTCAGCTGTGTGGCGTGTGGGCGTCTCGTTGTGGTGGCTTCTTTTATTGGGGAGCACAGGCTCTGGGGCGTGTGGCCTCCGGTAGTGTTGGCACACGGGCTTACTAGCTGTGGCTCCTGGGCTCCAGAGCACAGGCTCAGTAGTTGTGGTGCACGGGCTTAGCTGCTCCGCGACACATGGGATCTTCTCGGATCAGGGGTCGAATCCATGTCTCCTGCATTGGCAGGCGGAGTCTTGACTGCTGAACCACCAGGGAAGGCCCCTAAACTTTTACTTACCACTCTCTGCTCGTTCCCTATCGGTCGTCTCTTCCCCCACCCCCATCATTTCTTCCTTGATAATAAAATGCCAACTTTGTTCAGACCTCTACCCTCTATGCTCTTTAGGTAGGTGGTGTGAGGTCTGAGGGCTGAAACATGACTGGCTAGAGCTTTCATTGCTCAACTCTTTCCATTAGAATAGCTCTGGGAGCTTTAAATACAGATGCTTGGGCTCTGCCCAAGGAGATTCTGATTTACTTCTCTGGGGTGGGACATGGCTTAAGCCCTTGAAATGGGTTCTTTGTAACTTGCAGCTGAAAGCATTGGAATTGACACAGCATAAGTAAGGTGACCACAGAATTCATCATTCAACTCTGAAATGTTCCTCAATGTCCTCTGAACTCCTACCTCCCACTCTTAGGCTTTTGAAGTGGTTTGGGCCAACACACTTTTATTCCAGCATGAAAACATTAGTGGGTTGTTTTGCTTCATCAATACTTTCTTAGGTAAACCAGGTTGTATGTGTTTTAGGCTCTCGACACTGACTTCATTAATGATAACCTTTGAAGTAACATAGTGTGATGGTTCTCGGTCACTGAATTCTGGGAAGCTGTTTCTGGTTCCAGAGAGATGACATTGATAAAGACTAGAGGGCAGAATATGAAAAGAGCTTAAAGATGATCTGTGAACAAGTCATAAAACTAAAGTCATAAACATCTGCCAGACAAATCCACCTAAGGGAAATATGTTTTAAAAAAAAAGCAATGCTGAATTCATAAAAGGCTAAATAACCAAAATGTTCTTAGAGGGAAAAACATGTACAGTGAAGAAAACATTTAAAAGAGAGTCTTGATAAAATCTGATCTCTGGTGGTAAATGTTATTTCTCAATCATATCTAAAATTTTACCCTGAATTATGTGTTCTGGTTGACAGCTTTGTTCATTTTTTCCCTTGAAAATGAATAGTCAGTGCATGCTAAGTTGCTTCAGCTGTGTCCGCCTCTTTGTGACCCCATGGACTGTAGCCTGCCAGGCTTCTCTGTCCATGGGATTCTCCAGGCAAGAATACTGGAGTGGGTTGCCATGCCCTCCTCCGGAGGATCTTGTGGATTCTCCTTATTTCAACTCCCATATGTATTATTGTGTTAATTTTCCCTGCCACACTCAGATGAAAGGTATTATGACATTCAAGATGAGGAATGATGTAAGGAGAACTTCCTCTATTGTTTATCAGTGCAATTTCAAAACATTCTGTCCCAGGAAGAGACGGCAGTGACTCAGAAAATCCTGTTGGAGTTGAATGGTATTGTAAGAAACCATTTGGAAACCACCGTCTGACATTTGGGCACCTGGGACTCTGACCTCATTCCATTGCCCCACCTCCTTATACATTTAATTTTGAGGGTGCTGTTCTTTTTAGGGCTACGTCTGGTTTCTTGTCCACACTGATGAATTCATTGCATGGCACTGAACCCGAGTTATCACTACTGATGATTTGGTTCTTGCTCTTTTAGAAATGTTTCTTCCTTGGCTAAGTGGCCTCAAATGCACCTCTAGCAATTTTTGCTTTTTTAAAATCCATCTTTCAGCTTCCATCTGTTCCTTCATCCAGACCTGCCTTGTGGGTATGTATGGAGACTGGCTTTTGTCTTATTGTTTTCCAAGAACAAAAGGGGCTTTAGGCATAGAAGTTTCAGGAATGTTTTGGTCCCCAAGATTGAATATTTTTCAGTTGTATTTTCTACAAGTATTTCTGATGTGTACAGACATGCCCAACTATGGTAGTCTGTGTGGACTGTCTTAAAAATGAATTATTATTATTAAGGGTTTGATGGAAAAACTTCCCAGGAAGGCTTCTGCTTTGAATGCTGGTGAGAAGAACCTATTAGATGAAGCACACCAAATATTGGTCTCTTTTCCTGCCTTGCCTCTCTGTTGCACCTCCTGTACAGGCAACCCCTGGTCCTAACGGTTCGGGAACAATTTGAGTAGCTCCCTCATATTTCTCTCCTGGAGTAATTAAACATCGTTTCTTGGAAATGTAAATAAGAGACTTAGAATTCAGTTGCGGTAATGCATTTGGCAGAGGAATTGTGTGTTGGGAAAAGAAAAATATCCTGGAGTGAGTTTCAGTTTTACAGATAAGGAAACTGGCTTTATTTAGCCAGTTGGAACAATACTGAACCTTGTACCCTGATGACAGTACTTTCTCTTCCCAGAGTCTACCTGGGCTTAAGACCAACTTCCAAATAAAACTTGAAAGTAAATGGCACCAGACAGACACCGAGCCCTATAAACTAAGTTTTTATGCTATGGTTCCATAAAAATAATTTATTTGCCTTCCAAATGAGCTTAGAACGGAACCAGTGTCTGACAGACAGCTTTGCCTCTGCCCTTAAGATGACAGCATCCTTCCACCCCGGTCCTTGGTTGTAAGCCTGGCCTGTAAAAAAATAACAGGGAGAATGTGGTGCAAGTGCGTGTTGGGACGGGGCTGATGCTTATCTATTATTTAGTGAGCTTCTAAAAATGAAAGTAAGTGTAACTTCTTAAGTCACTTCCAGGTTCCTCCCAGAAAACTTTAAGTGGCACTGTATTGAAAAACAGAAGTGAACTATCGTTTTTTTAATTTATTTTTTACCTGGAGGAAAACCGCTTTACAATGTTGTGTTGGTTTCTGCTGAACAACAACGTGAAACAACCATCAGTTCAGTTCAGCTCAGTCATTCAGTCGTGTCTGACTCTTTGGGACCCCATGAATCACAGCACGCCAGGCCTCCCTGTCCATCACCAACTCCTGGAGTTCACCCAGACTCATGTCCATCAAGTTGGTGATGCCATCCAGCCCTCTCATCCTCTTTCATCCCCTTCTCTTCCTGCCCCCAATCTCTCCCAGCATCAGAGTCTTTTCCAATGAGTCAGCTCTTCGCATGAGGTGGCCAAAGTACTGGAGTTTCAGCTTTAGCATCATTCCTTCCAAAGAACACCCAGGACTGATCTCCTTTAGAATGGACTGGTTGGATCTCCTTGCAGTCCAAGGGACTCTCAAGAGTCTTGTCCAATACCACAGTTCAAAAGCATCAGTTCTTTGGCGCTCAGCTTTCTTCACAGTCCAACTCTCACATCCATACATGACTATTGGAAAAACCATAGCCTTGACTAGACGGACCTTTGTTGGCAAAGTAATGTCTCTGCTTTTGAATATGCTATCTAGGTTGGTCATAACTTTCCTTCCAAGGAGTTAGCATCTTTTAATTTCATGGCTGCAGTCAACATCTGCAGTAATTTTGGAGCCCAGACAAATAAAGTCTGACACTGTTTCCCCATCTATTTCCCATGAAGTGATGGGACCAGATGCCATGATCTTAGTTTTCTGAGTGTTGAGCTTTAAGCCAACTTTTTCACTCTCCTCTTTCACTTTGATCAAGAGGCTTTTTAGTTCCTCTTCACTTTCTGCCATAAGGGTGGTGTCATCTGCATATCTGAGGTTATTGATATTTCTCCCGGCAATCTTGATTCCAGCTTGTGCTTCTTTCAGCCCAGCGTTTCTCATGATGTACTCTGCTGCTGCTGCTGCTAAGTCACTTCAGTCGTGTCTGACTCTGTGCGACCCCAGAGATGGCAGCCCACCAGGCTCCCCTATCCCTGGGATTCTCCAGGCAACAACACTGGAGTGGGTCTGCATAGAAGTTAAATAAGCAGGGTGACAATATACAGCCTTGACGTACTCCTTTTCCTATTTGGAACCAGTCTGTTGTTCCATGTCCAGTTCTAACTGTTGCTTCCTGACCTGCATACAGGCTTCTCAAGAGGCAGGTCAGCCCCTCCCTCTTTGGCCTGCCTCCCTTCCCTCCCCCATCCCGCCCTTCTAGGCCATCACAGAGCTGGAGCCGAGCTCGCTGTGCTATAGAGCACCTTCCCACCAGCCATCTGTTTTATACATGATAACGTATATATGTCAATGCCACTTTCTCCGTTCGTCTCAGCCATAAAAAGGAACAAATTTGAGTCAGTGGTAGTGAGGTAGATGAACCTGAAGCCTATCATACAGGGTGAAATAAGTCAGGAAGAGAAAAACAAATATCATATAGTAAAGCTTATGGAATCTAGAAAAATGGTTCTGAGAAACCTACTTGCAGGGAAGGAATGGAGATGCAGATGTGGAGAACAGACTTGCGGTCATTTGTTTTTTTCAAATACCCCAGAATAAATCTCCTTTTCTGTTGTGAGACTAAGTGATCTGAAATGTCTTTTTTTATGCTTGTTTTTCAGAGGTGGTATCATGAAATGGTCAGACGGTCTGAGTCAGATGAACAGCTTTCCGGGCAGGCTTCTGGTTGAGGCCAGATGTCTTTGGGGTTGTTTGTATTAGTACTTGAATGCTTTGGATGGGACGTCAAGGGGTCATCCTCTCAGGCCGAGGACTGTGGCGAATTTAGACACACCTTTGGACCCAGGGCCAGGAGAACTTGGTTCTCATCCCGGGACCAGTGACCTACTAGCTGCGTGGGCAAGTCAGTTCGTTTGCCCGAGCCTCCCTGCTTCCTTCTGTGAAGTTAGGGTGTCGGCTCCTCTGTGTGGTTGCCTCCAGCACTGTGTTTTTGTGAGCTGGAGCTCACACACTTGAAGCAGAACGTCACAAAGGGTCATCTGAGCTGCATTCCTCTGTGGCTGGGGAGGCTGAGAGAGGCCGCCGTGTGGCAGGGGCAGGGGCCTAGCAGGGCCAGTCTGGGCTTCAGGTTCCCCAAAGGCTCCATAGTCTTAGGTGTGCCTAACCCTTCTCTTTAAAAGGCAGACTTCAAGCCTGCTCTCTGTTACAGTTAGGTGGTCTTACTGTCTTAGACTTATTTATTCAGATTCTCCTTAGAAATTGATCATTTTGAGATGGTGCCTTAAAGAAGATAAAAGCTCTCCTCCAAGATGGGCCCCAGAGATTTTTTTTTTTCCAACCTGATAAATTGTCATTTTCTTCAGGGCAGCAATGGAGAAACAGACATAGAGAACAGACTTAGGGTCATGGGGAGAGGGGAGGAGACGGTGAGATGTATGGAGAGAGTAACATGGAAATTTACAATGCCATATATAAAACAGATAGCCGATGGGAATTTGCGGTATGACTTAGGGAACTCAAGCAGGGGCTCTGTGACGATCTAGAAGGGAGGGGTGGGGCAGGAGATGGGAGGGAGGTTCAGGACGGAGGGGATATGGGTCTACCTGTGGCTGATTCTCGTTGATGTGTGACAGAAAACCACAAAATTCTGTAAAGCAATTATCCTTCAACTAAAAAAATGAAGAAAGTGGCAAAAAGATGTCATTTCCTCACATCATATTGGTCTATTCACTTATTCTTTCATTTTTTAGATGAAAAAAATTTATTGAAGTATAGTCAATTTACAGTGTTATGTTAGCTTCAAATACATAGCAAAGTGATTCAGTTTTGTACACACACCCATCCACACACACATTTTTTAAATATTCTTTTCCATTATACAAGATATTGAATGTAGTTCCCTGTGCCATACAGTAGGACCTTGTTGTGTATTTTATATACAGTTCAGTTCAGTTTAGTCGCTCAGTCGTGTCGACTCTTTGCGACCCCATGAATCGCAGCATGCCAGGCCTCCCTGTCCATCACCAGCTCCTGGAGTTCACTCACACTCACGTCCGTCTAGTCAGTGATGCCATCCAGCCATCTCATCCTCTGTCGTCCCCTTCTCCTCCTGCCCCCAATCCCTCCCAGCGTCAGAGTCTTCTCCAGTGAGTCAGCTCTTCACATGAGGTGGCCAAAGTACTGGAGTTTCAGCTTTAGCATCATTCCCTCCAAAGAAATCCCAGGGCTTATATATAGTAGTGTATGTTAATCCCAGGGCTTCACAGGTGGCACTAGTGGGAAAGAACACGCCTGCCAGTAAAGAAGACATAGCGATGGGAGTTCAGTCCCTGGGTTGGGAAGATCCCCTGGAGGAGGGCATGGCAACCCTCTCCAGTATTCTTGCCTGGAGAATCCCATGGACAGAGGGGCCTGGTGAGCTACAGTCCATGGGGTTGCAAAGAGTCAGAAAGGACTGAAGCGGCTTAGCACCCGCGAATGTTAATCTCAAACTCCTAATTCACCTCTTCCCCCCTTTTACCATAATTTTGTTTTCTGTGTCTGTGAGTCTGTCTCTGTTTTGTAAATAAGTTCATTTGTTTCTTATTTTTTAGATTCCACATAGAAGTGATATCATATGATATTTTTAAAATACTTATTTATTTAAAAATAACTAATTATTATTGGCTGTGGTGGGTTTTAGTTGCAGCATGTGGGATCTAGTTCCCTGGCCAGGGATCTAACCTGGGCTCCCTGCATTGGGAGTGTGGAGTCTTACCCACAGGGAAATCCCCTTCGTTTGATATTCGTTAAGTATTTTTGAGAGTGTATGGAGCTAGTTGGACACAAAGATAAATCAGACATAGCCCCTCTCTTCTGGAAGCTTTATACCCTGTTAGTGACACCTTCAGTGTATCCTATAGGCCATGTATATGAGTGTTCCTCTACTAAAATTATGTGTGTGCCAAGTCACTTCAGTCGTGTCCTATTCTTTGTGACCCCATGCACTATAGCCCGCCAGATTCCTCTGTCATGGGATTCTCCAGGCAAGAATACTGGAGTGGGTTGCCATGCCCTCCTCCAGGGGATCTTCCCAACCCAGGGATCAAACCTGCGTCTCCTGCATTTCTTGCATTGCAGGTGGATTATTTACCACTGAGCTATGAGGAACCCCAAATTATAGCTACTTTGAATTTTAGCAGAGCCTGATGTGTAGGAAAATTATTCTCTTGTGTTGGCTGCACTGTATTTTGCTTTGATATTTTTCCCTAAACTTACAAGAATAAAGACAAATTGCTGCCCCGAATCCTAAGTATAGAGGTGTTTTCTGCCTTTGTGGTGGAGATGATATTGAAGACATGGGACATGAGACTGCAGCAGCCTTTCAGGAATGTCTCACTGGGCATTTCTTCAATGCCTATGTTTAATAAAAAGCAAAACAACAACAGCAAAACTTAGTGTACCCTGAATACTTTATAGGGTTTCCCCGCCTTGTAACTGCTCATTTCCTACTTCATCAGTCATGCTTCTTTTTGTTTTTGTTTTTTTTTTTAATTTTAGTTTTGGCCATGAGGAGGTGCAGAGTTGAATTCTCCTAGTATCCATGTAGAAGCTCACTGCCTGTATGGATCTTCCTCTGTCATGCTTTCCCTGTGTGGGTTTTATTAATTTTAGTGCATTGTTATTAGGTGAAATAATAACTGTTATACGGATGGTGTTTCACAGTTTACAAAGATGTTTAGGAAAATCTTACCGGATTCTTGGGAGTTTTAGCTTCATGTCCCAACTATCCATTTAAAATATTTTCTTCTGACTACTTTTAGTTTAAGAAGTTGGTTGGGTTTGAAGCAGCGACCAAGTATTTCCAGATAATTAATTAAGGAATGAATTATTCAGCCAAACAGGCTTAAAATGAGGGCCCTGCTTTGAAAGACAGAGGCAAGGAGATGGTAATGTTATAGAGAAGAAGATACATCTGTGTGGAAACCATCCTCGGGGCGATTTTTATTAAACAAAGATGACACACAAAAAGCTTGGTGTTTGAAGTCAGAAGAAAGGGAAGCGAACTCTTGGGTGAAGAGGCTGTTGGATTGGCATGAATTTTAGTGCTATTTTTCTTTTGGAAGCTGGAGTAAATTGTGCGCCTTGTGGATTTCATGTGCTGAGAATTTTAGATAAAATAGATCCTTATGTTGAAACATTTCCTAAATCCTATACCCATATACTCAGTCCTGGTATTACTACTGGTAACACATTTTCCAGAATGCTAGAATTGCATTTTATTTCTTTTAATATTAAATGAAATATATTTTTAAGAGAAAGAGTACATTTAATTTCCTTTTGGTTCAATTACAGTTTAAATTATGAATGGAGATCATGTAATTTTGGTGTCTGTGTTGAGTTGGTAAACTATTTGGTCTCAGTGATTGATTTCCACAGTTTCAGATTTGACAGATGCAAAGAGGTACAGAGTGCAAACTCCTCACCGGACCTGCCTCCAGCCACCCAGTTCACCTCCTTCCAGGCAACCAGGTTACCACATTCTCGTATATCCTTCCGTTGGTACCAACAAATAGGAGAGGTTATTATTATTGTTTTCCTGTTTTTATACTAATGATGACATGCTGTGATCACTCTTTTATGATGTATGCATTTGTGTTCAGTAAACTCCTAAGGGAAGAAATGACAAGTGTGGAGTAAATTGCGAGTCTGTAGTGTTCTCCAGTAGAAACAGGTGTGGGACCCCAAGGACAGGGTTGTAATCATTATAGGAACCTTGCTCAGGTAACTCATCAGGTGTGGAGCAGGGAAGTGATTTGTGGATAATCTGCCATATTTTCCTAGAACAATGATGAGTTGTGTTGCTGAAGGCTACAGGGACTTGTTGCTGTTGTTCAGTTGCTCAGTCGTGTCCAACTCTTTGTGACGGCATGGACTGTAGCATACCTGGTCTCCCTGTCCTTCATCTCCCGGAGCTTGCTCAGACTCACGTCCATCGAGTTGGTGATGCCATCTAACCACCTCATCCTCTGTCGTCCTCTTCTCCTCCTGCCCTCAATCTTTCCCAGCATCAGGGTCTTTTCCAGCGAGTTAGCTCTTCCCATCAGGTGGCCCCAGATTTCCTGCATGGCAGGTAGATTCTTTACTGTGTGAGCCACCAAGGGAAGGCCACGGAAGCTACTTTTTGCCTAATTTTGCCTTTGGAATTGAACATTTCTTTTCTCTTTCAAACTTTAAACTTTATTTTGTGTTGGGATATGGCCAGTTAACAATGTTGCGATAGTTTCGGGTGAACAGGGAAGGGACTCAGTCATACATATACATGAATCCATCCTCTCCCAAACCCCGCTCCCATCCAGGCTGACACGCAACACCGAGTAGAGTTCCATGTGTTATACGATAGGTCCTTGATGGTTATCCATTTTGAATATAGCAGTGTTGGACGTTTCCATGCCTCCTATTTAAACTTTTTTTTTTAAACTGTTATTTATGACTATACTCAATTTGCACTCACCCACCCCCCCATCCCCCCACACCCCCTCACCCTCCACCACCCACCCGCCACCCGCCCCGGGGCTCAGAGGTTAAAGCGTCTGCCTCCAATGCGGGAGACCTGGGTTCGATCCCTGGGTTGGGAAGATCCCCTGGAGAAGGAAATGGCAACCCACTCCAGTATTCTTGCCTGGAGAATCCCATGGATGGAGGAGCCTGGTGGGCTATAGTCCACGGGGTCACAAAGAGTCGGACACGACTGAGCGACTTCACTTTCACTCCTCCCCACCCCCCCCCCCGCTATTTTGTAGGGATACTGAGTAAATCATTAGCTGATGATAATTTTTATTTATTTTTGACTGTGCTGGGTCTTCATTTCTGTGCGGGCTTTTCTGTGGTCGTGGCGAGCAGGGGCTACTCTCTAGCTGGGGTGCAGGCTTCTCATTGTGGTGGTTTCTCCTGTTGCAAAGCACCGTCTTTAGGGTGCCTGGGCTCAGTAGCGGTGGTTTCTGGGCTCTTGAGCACAGACTCAGTAGCTGTGGTGCACCGGCTTAGTTGCACGTGAGATCTTCCTGGGTCAGGCATTGAACTTGTGTCTCCTGCATTGGCAGGCAGATTCCTTACCACAGAGGCATCAGAGAAGCCCCTTACCTTATATCACATGCTGAAATGTTGTGCGGAAACTTGCTGTCTTTCCTGGCTTTTGTAAGAAATGTATGATTCATTGGGTTCTGACGGCATTTAAGGGGAACTGGTTCTGGCATCGTGGGCTCTGAGAACAGCTTCTGTGTCCTGGCCAGCCATGCCCCCACACACTCCTTCTCCCCTAGACCTTCCTCTTCATGCTCTGCACCTCAGAACCCAAGAGATTTGGGGGGTCATTAGAGTAGAGCTACTTGTGGGCACGTTTTCTTGGACCTAGCAGCCTTTTCATCCCACTTCATCAGCCCAGACAGAAGGTCTTCCAGGGCGAGTGCAGTCAATCAGATATTTCTCCACGTGCAGAATGGCATGTGCCAGCCTGTGGGGGGTGCACGGCAGGTTTGGTGTGGCCTCTGCATCTGTCCCTTTCCGACTCAGCCCCGAGTGGCTTCAGGGCCAGGGCTGTGCTCACCCCCAGTTTCCAGCCGTGCACACTGAGTGGATGGCGGCCAAGCCAACTCTCCAGAGGTCAGCTCTGAGCGTAGGCGGGTGAATGTCATATACACAAGTTTGGACAGCAAATTCCGACTTAGGTTTGGAAACCAAAGTAGGAAACCATAAAAGGTTATTGAGCAGGAGAGCGACAGGCTTCCATGTGCGACCTCATAAGTTGATCCTCATGGCATTAGATGAGGGGAGAGGTTGGGGTAAGACTTTTGACAAAGTCTGGATGAGCAGCGGTGGAGCTCCGCAGTACTTACTTCCCATCACTCTAACTGAATTTCTCAGGAAGAGATGAACCTTATATTAGATGTATACAAAAAGTTTGATATTATAATACCCTTCATAATATAAAATTATAGAAAGCCTAATACAGTAAGGGAATATAGGGAGTTAGTCACCACTTTATACTCAAAAAGGATAATTTTTTTAAAATTAATTAATTTATTTTAATTGGAGGCTAATTACTTTACAATATTGTAGTGGTTTTTGCCATACATTGACATGAATCAGCCATGGGTTTACATGTGTCCCCCATCCTGAAGCCCCCTCCCATCTCCCTCCCCATCCCATCCCTCAGGGTCACAAAAAGGGTATTATTTTTTAAACAATTGATATTTTTTACAGTGTCTTCTGATGGTAAAATAGAAAACTAATCAAGTGGATGGGAGTGTTGCTTTGAGAAGCTCGCATTCATGAATCCTGCAGAACTTCATCTAATCCCTTCTGTATACCTGGAGAAGGAAATGGCAACCCACTGCAGGATTCTTGCCAGGAAAATCCTGTGGACAGAGGAGCCTGGCGGACTTTAGTCCATGGGGTCACCAAAGAGTCAGACACAACCGAGCAACTTTCATTTCACTTCACTTCTTTATGCTCGTAGAAGCTGGAAGGGTTTAGAAGGTGGATAAGATGTAGGCTTATTTTACTTGTGTTCCAGACATTGGACTTGAAACGTAAAGCAAATGTTGCATTTTTCTTCCTTAGGTGATAGAAATTTCCATGCAGTGTTGTGTATTGATCAGTCCCGAGTAAATTGAATGAAATGGAATGTGCTAACAGAAGTTGCTACTTAAAGGAGCCCTGGGATGGGAACTTCCCTGGCGATACAGTGGTTAAGACTCTGTGCTCCCGATGCAGGGCCATGGGTTTGATCCCTGGTCGGGGAACTAAGATCCTGCATGGCGTGCAGCCAAAATAAAAATAAACACTCCACAAAAAAATTAAGTAAAACAAAGAGGTGACACTTTTGTGAAATAAAGAACTTTAAAACACTGACATCTAAATAAGCACACTTTCATTTCTGTGATTCTTCCCAAGGCAGGGTATCCTGTATCTTCAGTGTTGAATGAATTCTAGTTGCCCAACTATTTGCTTGGTTAAGAGAGTGTGTGTGTATCAGTCCCTCACTTGTGTCTGACTCTTTGCGACCCCGTGGACTGTAGCTCACCAGGCTCCTCTGGCCATGGGACTCTCCAGGCAAGAATACTGGAGTGGGTTGCCATTGCCTTCTCCATAAGAGAGTGTATCATTAACCAACTCAGTGACACTGGAGCCCTCCAAAGGACGTCAACCATCCAACGCTGTACAGTCTCAACCATTAAACAGATTTACATTCTCTTCAGCTTGGGTGGGTGTGATTTGCATCTTTCTTAACAGACAAGCATCTGCAAGTGTTTTGCCTGCAGAAGCTCATTAAAAATCAGTGCAAATCCTGCCAGTGTCTTTAGCAGCAGGCACCAACTTGCAGAACCCTAGTAAGTGGATCGTGTTCCCAGGATCAGTGAAGATTCCATGCTCGTTTCATGCTGCCATGAAAGTTTCGTCCTGGAAGGCATCTTATGAGTACACCGCAATGCTGATTTTTCATAAACCCCAGGGGAACTGTCAAAGAACCAGACAGCCTGTCACATGAAAGGGCAATAAAAGTTCTCAGGTTGTTAATTTGTTGAAATTAATGTATGCTATGAATTAAGGTAAGAAAATGTACTTCCGAATTTGAACAACCAGACAGCCTGCAGAAATTTCCAGCCATGTTCAAGAGCGCCACGGTAAAGCTGGCATTTCTGCCTTTCCGTCAAGATCCTTTACCACTCCCTTTCATTTTTGTTTAAAAAAAAAAGTTTGCAATTAGTAATTTCAGTGAAGCAGCTTTCTTGTGTCGTATTGCTCATTGAGCCGAAGCCTTTTGGGAAAACAGAATTTGGAGAGAGACCCAGGGTGTCATAGCTGATCCCCCTGGCACGTGTCCCAGAGAAAGCGAGGCTGGAAGCTCTCAGTGTAGTTAAAAGATGCCGGTCTGTGATTTGCATCCATTGAAACTGAGCACGAGATTTTAGAGGGGGCTTTATATTCTGCTTTAGCCGAGAGCAGCTGGTGAAGGGCTGCAGATTCTGTGTGAGCTGGGGACCTGTCATCTGGTGTGTTTCGTGCAATCCTGCCTCATCTTGGGAGCAATTTCTTGGACCTAATAATGATAATAACGCATACTCTTGGGGAAGGGTAATGCTTGCGGTTATTTAGAATGTCCAGACTAAGTAGGGGCTTTGGCATAAAGATGGTTAGTGGTGGGAGAAAGACGATATTTAATAAAAGGATAGTGATGAGGAGAAGGCAAATCTTCTGGATAAGGAAAGCCACAAATACATGATTAACAGCCTTTCATAATGTTTATAAAGTGATAGCTTTTCAGTACTAGAAAGGCAAAGTGTCCAATCTCTAGCTTCCTTTATAAAAATCTACTTCATCCTTGGAGGGTGACTCCTTTTGTTGTTCAAAGTCAGCCTTTTTCTCCAGGGATATGTTTAATTAATCCCATCATCTTCCATTAGTGATTGTGCCAATTTGATCATTCTTTTCCCTTCTGCTGCCCCACCCCCTTTCCTTGACTCCCAAGAATAATTAATGCAACCATGACTCTGTTTTTAACTTGCAATACATTTTCTGCAGGCTGAGTTTATGTAAGATTATAAAATAATCTGTGTGGGCAAAATAGAGCACACCATTGTAAGAGCTGCTTTCATTCATTTTCGTTCTCTGGTGTTGGGTTTAACTGCTGTGGAGTTTGAGGATGGATGTGTTCTACACCTTATTAAAGAAAGAACTTTGAGAAGTCACCAGAATCCACCAAAGTTGAGTTTCAGAATGACCTCCCCTTGGCAGTGCCTCAGTTTCTCCCCATTCCTAGCCCGTCCCTGCTCGCTGATACATTTCCATTTTCAATGAAATTTTTCATTTTTTCCTTGGTAAGAGGACACAACTGCCTCTTAAAATGGTTTGGATATCAGGAGATCCACAGAGTTGGAAAGTCTTGCAGGGAATCGGTGAAGCCTGAAGGGATTCTGCTGTAAGCAGTCCCAGAACAGGTGCAAGACGAGGAGGGCGGGGGGAGGGGTGGAATTCCTTGCAAAGTTAGAATTCTGCTGCTTATCTTGGGGGCACAATCTGTTTTAGCCAGCATGAAGGAGAAAAGAATTGAAAACACATACTAACACCTTTGGAGTGACCTGGGGATATTATTGACGGGAAAAATCTCAATGTTGTGAGGTTAATACAGCCACTCCAAATCTGTGAATTACTTTTTCAAGGAACAGTTTAACCTTTGTTGCCCAGCATTTACTTGAAGAGTCGAATGTTATACTAGGAAAATTTATTACAATCAGTGGTCTTGCTCCCACTGAAACTCTTCCTGTTACTTCCTGTTTCGATTTATTTTTTTTCATTTTGGCTGCTCTGGATCTTTGTTGTGGCACACAGGCTTAGTTGCCCCTTGGTTTGTGGAATCTTAGTTCACAGACCAGGGATTCAACCCATATCCTCTGCATTGGAAAGTGGATTTTAAACCACTGGACCACTATGGAAGTCCTCCTATTACTTCCTTACTTAAAAGCCTTCAGTAGTGGCAGTCTAGTGGTTAAGACTCCACACTTCCTTTGCAGGGGTCACAGGTTCAGTCCCTGGTTGGGGGACTAAGATCCTGCATGCTTTGTAGCCAGAAAAACAAAAACCAAGAACCTTCAGTATCTTCAGCAGCCTCTGGGTCACGTGCATAGAGAGCCTTGACTATCTTCACCCTCACGCTCGCCATTACCCCTCTTCTGACCGGGTTCTGGTTGTACCTGCCGGCTTGGCCTGTCTGGATGCCCAGGCTTCTCCCTGCCCACATACTCAGTGGTGCCGTGTGTGCATGTGGGGCTTAAGCTTAAGTGTCTCCTCGTCCCGTTCTCCCTCAGTCCCTGTTAGGACCGCCTGCTTTCAAATGCCTCTCACATCCTCTGCTACTTCTGTGCTTCAACGCTCCAGCACTATGAACAGATCACCCTAAAACAGCAGCTTAGATCAACAGCCATCATTTACTTTGCCCATCAGCCTAGAGTGTTGACTGGGCACACCTAGGGGGTCAGTGCCTGGAGTCTTATGTGGTCACGGTCAGAGAGTGCTGGCTGCCCACCAAAGAGGCTGTTTTGCTTGCAGGGCTGGTGCAGGGGCGGGGACGGTCCCACCCATGGGGTCTGGAACTTCTGGGGATTCTGGGACCTCTCTTTCTCAGTGTCATTTCTCCACATGGCAGCCTCGGACAGCTAGATTTCTGTGGTGCATGAAGTCTTCTGGAGTCAGTGTCCCAAGAGAGCCTGGCAGAACCTGGCTGGCTTGAAAGTCACACAGAGTGATGTCTGCCACACTGAATTCATCAAGGGGGTCACAAAGTGGGTGGGGGTACATAGACCCCATGTCTTAATGGGAGGAGTATCTTAGAATGAGGGAACATGTCTTTATTTTTAATTGTGAGAAAATTCACATAAAATTTACCACCTCAACCATTTTTAAACACACACAGTTCAGTGATATTAGGCACATTCACGTTGGTGAGCAGCCACATCCACCCACAGGGCTCCTGTCTCACGAATCTGAAGCTCTGTACCCATTAAACTACCCAGCTACCCACTTTCCTGTCTCCCAGACCCTGGAAGCCACCATTCTGCTCTATGTTGCTATGAACTTGACTACTTTCAGTATGTCTCGTGAGTGGAATCACATAGTAGTTGCCTTTCTGAGTCAGGCTCTTTTTACTTAGCACAAGGTCCGTAAGGTGCATTCAAGTCACAGCGTGTGTTGGAATTTCCTAAGGCTGAATGGTATCCATTGTATGTATATACGGCGTTGAGTGTATTCTCTGCTCCTGGACACTTGGGCTGCTTCCACCTGTTGGCTCTTGTGAACAGTGCTGTTGTGAACATGGTTGGGCAGCGCAAGACGTGTTTTAAACTCACCAAGCTGTTACGGTTCATTCTGTCTTTTGAGGTCATTTTCTTTGGACTGGAAATGCCTGAGAGCAGGAACAGTGAGTGTCCGTCTTTCAATCCCTAGGCCGCAGCATAGGCAACAGAAGTATTTGTCGGATGAGTAACGTACGGGTGGATAGATGGATGGGAGGATTGGTGATAGCTACTCTAAGTGGAAGGTGGAAGGTTTTAATTTCCGAAGCCTGACAAGGGCCATATTGAGTCATACTGAAGATGGGCCATCCCATAATGTGCCAAGTCCTATTCTGTTGTTTTGATAGACCTACTGGCTAGGGTCTGGCACAGAGTCAGCTTTTATTAAATACAGATTGAGTTGAGTTAAATTGCCATTGGGAAATGGGCGATGAGCTAAAAAGGCTACGTTTTAATACTTTTTCATCATTATAGTCTTCCACTGTGCTTAATACACGGTCTTGTATTGAGAAAATTTCTGGGTAATTCAAGAAGTTGTAAAAGCAGTCATTTCCTTTGATTGTTGGTTTCTACTTAATTTCGTTTTAAGCCTGGCAACCTTGATAACGACTGCCAAACCTTGATGTTAGACTCAATTTTTATTAGGTAAGTTTTAGTCCTTTTTGTGTGCTGACATGGATGGGAAAGAGCACATGTGTTAAATACAAAATTAATAGCGACTCTTGCTTTTCGTTGTTTTCTTTCATTATTCGAATGCCCCTGTAAGTGGGTTTATGCAAAAAAAAAAAGGAAAGAAAGAAAGAAATCCCCTCAAAACAAAACCAAAAGTGAACCTGACTGTAATATCCTGACTTTCTGTTTTATTGTAAATTAGATGACACAAGGTTTATCGTAATAGAGCGGGGCAAGCGCAGCCCTTAGCATGCAGCCATTGCCCGTGCATCGTCGTCGTCGTTCAGCCGCCCAGTGGTGTCTGACTCTTTGCGACCCCATGGACTGCGGCCCGCCAGGCTTCCCTGTCCTTCACCACCTCCCGGAGTTTTTTCAGATCACCACCAGACACATCCACAGCCGAGTGTCGCTTCCGCTTTGGCTCAGCCGCTTCATTCTTTCTGGAGCTATTACCAGTTGCCTTCTGCTCTTCCCAAGCAGCATATTGGACACCTTCTGACCTGGAGGGCTCATCTTCCGGTGTTGTTTCTTTTTGCCTTATCGTACTCTTTGTGCGTTCTCACAGCCAGAATACCGGGGTGGTTCGCCGTTCCCTCCCCCAGTGGACATCATTACTGTGCACCATCACTAGGTACCGGGTCCACCCAGGACCCACTGGTGGTCCCCGCCCACTGGCAACCAGCTGTCAAAGATGCACCATTAGTGGTCCTATGCCAGAGTGGGTCCCGACCACTAACAACCAGTTAGTGAGGGGGACTCAGACTACAGCGGAGTGGTGGTCCTGAGCTGGAGAGGGAGGTGAGGGCGGGCCCTGCCTTCTCCCTGAGGCCCCCAGCTCACCCAACTTCTGCTGTTGTAGTGCAGTCTGGCCCCACCGTGTGTGGGGCGCAGGGACTTGTGTTTTCGGGAGCAGTATTTCCTTTAACTTCTTCATATGTGTTCTTCAAATTAATGTTTGAGGAATTGGTTGGGAGTTTTCATCTACCTTACACATCTTTTGTATGGACATGTGGTAAATGGAATAAGCCTTGCATTTGGAGTCAGATGGGCCTAGGTTTGTGTTTTGGTTCTGTCATTTACTTGTAAATATACCATTTAGAGTGCTTCCCAGGTGGGGTAGTGGTAAAGAACATGCCTGCCAATGCAGAAGTTGTAAGAGATGGGGGTTCTATCCCTGGGTCAGGAAGACCCTCTGGAGGAGGAGATGGCAACCCACTCCAGTATTCTTGCCTGGAGAATCCCATGGACAGAGGAGCCTGGGGTGGGGCGGAGGGGTCGGGTTTGGTCTGTAAGATTACAAAGAATCGGACATGATTGACCTGAGTTTGTACACATACTATTTAGAAGAAGGGGGAAAGTAGAAATAATAATCTCTCTTGGCCAACTGGAAAGATTCAGTTCAATTCAACCAGCCCATGTCTGAAAGTACATGTGTATATATGAAATTTGAAAGTAACATTTTGGATTTCAGCGTGCTTCTGCCTATACTGGTATCTGTAAATGTAAATGTGATGACAGGTCCCTCTTCCTGGAAAGTAAGGTAGTGAGAAGGGATGGTTCTATTTCTGACTCTTTGCTTTTACCACGGAGCTTTAGATAAGGCTGGATTTTTATTTGACAGATGGGGAAATTGAGGCCCAGAAGATTGAATGAACCATGCAAGTCCTCGTAACATGTGAGAGGCAGAGCTGGGGAGCAGAGTGGAGTGAGAGGCAGAGTTTGTCCAGTGTTCCATTGGATAGCTAGACTGCTGCCTGTCATGCGGTTTTCCCAGGCTTCCCTTCCCCTTCTTTTTCCTTCTCAACCTGGTCCACCATTAGTGTAGGCACATGTGCATGTACACACACACACACACACACACACACACACACACACACACACACACACACACACACAGCAAAGGTCTAGAAGGATGCAGCGTCCAGTCTCCTTACCAACGGAAACTGCCAATATCATTCCTGGCTACCCATGGCCCACGTTATTGGTCACTTACTACGATAACTTATATTAAAGGGCTAATTCTATTAATAATTCTTTTTTTTTTTCTGGGTTTTCCTTTTCATTTGCAGTTTTGAGACCCATGTGAGATCTTTGAAGTACCCGCATTATTTTCTCTTTCTTTCAGTGTCCATGGACTGAATTACCATGCCAGGGAGGCATCTCAGTAAAAGCTTGATACACACATACCTGAAAACCTCCCATTCCACAAAATCACACACTGGAAAGAATATGGTTTATAGGAAGTAGAGGGTCAGGGCACGTCTAAGACATGGGTCTCCACCTGCTCAGGCCACGGGGGCATCTGGCATGGTGGGCCAGGTGCTGCATGGAGTGCCCGCTTCATGATACGCTGTGTCCAGCTCCTGTCACTTCCAGGTGCAATGCTGTGGTGGGGGCAAACACGCAAGAACAGTGTGACTCTTGTTCTATGCTGCAGCCAGTCCCCTGTTGCCTGTCTGTGACAGAAAATGTCGGGTAGTGCAGACAATACCTAGTGTTACTGATGCCACTAAACATCACTGAACATGCCCATTGCATTACTCTTAGAGTAATGAAGACTCTTGAGAGTCAAGATCGAACCAGTTAATCCTGAAGGAAATCAAGCCTGAATTATTCGTTGGAAGGAATGATGCTGAAGTTGAGCTCCAATACTTTGGGCACCTGATTTCAAAGAGCCAGCTCATTGGAAAAGACCCTGATGCTGGAAAGATTAAAGGCAAAAGGAGAAGTGGGTGGCAGAGAAAGAGACGGTTAGATAGCATCACTGACTCATTGGACATGAATTTGAGCAACTGTGAGAGATCGTGGAGGACAGAGGAGCCTGGTGTGCTGTAGTCCATGGGGTCGCAAAGAGTCGGACATGACTTAGCAACTGAACAACAATGTTTACAAAACATTTTGAATGTTTATTCATTCTGAACATGACAGTGGCCTGCATTAAATATCCCCCAATACCAGAAAGTAAATATATCTCATTGGGTTTTCTCAAGAAATGTAATGCAATGTTCCTGGTAAACTATGGAAACAAAAAAAGGCCAAAGATATAGTGCAGAGCTTCTTGTGGGTTTTGAATCTGTGGTAAAATCAATGAGCTGAACTGCAAACTGAGAGACCAGGATAGGATCCTTCATAGGGACAGAAAGACATCTTTCCCCATTTAATAAAACAGTAGTGATGACAACTGTCTTCAGGATCTGTAGCCCATGTCTGTCTTTTACTTTTCATAGCTCACTCGTTATTTTTATTAATCCCATGGAAACGTATTTTGTGTTATCTTGCATGCCAGTCATCATAAGATGACCCGTTTGTCTAATACTGCCTCTCTGGAGCCCCACAATCTGATTGGCGCTCCACCCAGAAGCCTGTTCTATTTTCTCACTCATTTCTTCTCTGCTTGGCTACTGTGTACATTAAGACGTTGGGAGTGGGAAAGGACCGCGTTGTTTGTCAAATGGAAAGTATACTCTGCACTGAGGCTTTGAATGCATGGGGAGAGGGGCGTTTTGACTTTCCTTCTTCGTCATGTGCAGTTAGACTGATACTCAGAACAATGATGAAAAGGTTCTAATTAACTCAGTATTTGAAACATGGTAAAATAAAGGAGATGGGCAGTTCTTTACAGAAGACTTTTATGAACTTCACTCTGAAACTGCAAGCTTTGGGGAGTTCTGGTTTTCTCTGGTTTTCTGTGGCTGCCTTCTAGTTCTGCTCCCTGGGTTTGGGAATCTTTCTGTCCAGAGGCCACTGGGAGACCTCAGCACAGGGATCTGTTCCCTCCTTCCTCTCTCTGAACTCTATTTTAGATCTGCAGTCAAGTTCTGAGGCTTTTTGCAAGCTTTCAACTCTGAGGTATTTTGGAAAACTGTAATTGTGTTTGTTCTCTGCTGTATGCGTGTGGTTTCTTAAAACACGAGTGTGATTATTTTCTGCATCCTTTCCATAGCAAACACTTCCCCCTAAACTACAGGTTTCAAAAGTGGGTTCTCTAGTGCACTTGGCAGTCTGCCTTGCAATGCTCTCACTGAGAAACTGTCTCCACGACTTGATACAATTTTGAGGCTTTATAAAAGGTGGCTTCCAGCCTTGTCTTGGGGTTTGCTCCTCAACAGGAGATAGACCTGCCCAAAGCATTGTATTTTCCAGCAAGCTCTGCAGTGCTATTGAGTGATTATGAAACTTAATTTGATGATGATCAGGGTGGTCTTTAAAATAGCACTTTGGGTAGTTTTTATCTGTAAAATAGCAATTTGTGGAAGACCATTAGCATGGAGCCTGGACTCTGAATCCCAGCTTTGCGACTTTTTTTTTTTCCCTAGTACTTTTATTGTTTCTTTTTCCTGTTAAAATTTCAGTCTACCTGGAATTTACTTTGGTATGAGGAGTCAAGTTTGGCTCTGTATTCTTTTTTAAATAATATTTGATGTTGGGGCTAAAATATTACATAACACAGAGTTTACCATTTTAACCACTGTTCGATACACCGTTCAGTGGCATGAAGTACATTCATGACTTTTTTAGCCGTATGTTATAGATCAAGTGATTTTACTTCTTTTTGTCTCAGTTTCTTTATCTGCTAGTAGGTATCCCTGTCTCTATCCCTATGTACTATCGCTACATCTCCATAATGTTTCCTTAAATTATATATTTTTGGAGTATAGTTGCTTTACGTTATGTTAGTTTCTACTACACAGCAAAACGAATTAGCCGTACGTATGCATATACCCCTTTCCTGTGGATTCCATTCTCATCAGGTCACCACTGTGCGTTAAGTACAGTTCCCTGTTCTATCCAGAATGTTCTCGTCACTTATCTATTGTATCTATTGTAGTGTGTATGCGTCCTTCTCAACCTCATAATTCCTCCCGTCCATCCTCTCCCCTGTGGTACCCATATTTTTGTTCTCTATGTCTGTGTCTCTGCTTCTGCTTTGCAAATAAGGTCATCTACACCATTTTTCTAGATTCCACATATTTGTGTGGTTTTTCTCTTTCTGACTTACTTCACTCTGTACGACAGTCTCCAGATCCACCCACGTCTCTACAGATTACCCAGTTCTGTCCTTTTTGTGGCTGAGTGATATTCTATTCTATAAGTACACCACATCTTCTTTATCCATTCTCTGCTGATGGACATTTAGGTTGCTTCCATGTCATGGTTACTGTAAATAGTTCTGGTATGAACATTGAGGTGCATGTATCTTTTTGAATTATGTGTTTGTTTTTTTTTTTTTTCTGTGAGGTTTTTATGAGAGGATGAGTTCTTGGAAAACCCTTGGTGTGCCTGGGAGACAGTAAGTGCTGAGTAATGATTCGTGCTCATGGTGACTTGTAGTCCTGGCAGGCTCTGAGTTTGCTAGTCCGAACTAGTGCCTTGTGTGGTGCACACTTACAAATGTTTAGATGGGGCCGTTTTTGCTCACTGACTCAGCGTGAAGACTAGAGAATTCTCATTGCAAACGCTGGGTAATTTTACATCATTTTTGTGTCCACTTTGGCATGGGTCTAACATGCAGTTTGAACTTCAGGAGGACAAAAAGATTTTTTCAGATCGGGATTTCAAATTGTTTGCAAAGCCATTAATAGTGAAAAGATAAAATCTATTTTGCCTTCAAGTTTAAGGCATAATTCAAAAGACTTAGAGAGGGTAGACTTCTGAGTCTATTGCGTGTACCTTTTCAGAACCTTTGATAAGAGCTCTTGCTTTGAAAATTAGATGTGAGCAACAATTGTTTGTTAGGCCTGAACTCTAGATGAAGTAAATCATGTGACCAAAATGACAGGAGAAAGAGAAGTCACACGAAAATAAGCGTGTTGTTTACATGCTTTCAGAAACATGTTTAAGTCTTTCAGAAACCATATATTGGAAAATAATATACCAGTTTAACATACTTTCTTAAATAATATAAGCTGTATTTCTATTGTAGTTGCTAGTAAGTGATAACATGCAAGAGTTTCTATCAACAATCTTATTACTTTTTAGTTCAGCAAAAAGCTTCCAGCTAGATCTGTAAAAAAAGATACAAAATCCATCTGAAATAAACTATTTCTAGACTTAAAAACTCCATGTTCTTACAATGGAATCTACTATATTCAAATACCGTCACAAAAATGCCTTTCTTATCAGTGCTGCCCTAGCTAAATGTGAATTTTAAAAATTGGAAATTAGGCACTTTGTACACAGTTCGTGCTTTGATTCATATTTTAGCATTAAGAAAAAAAAAAATTGCCCCAGGAAGTGTTTCTGGAAGGAGTCAAACTTCTCAATTCCCTTGGTGTGTAGCCTACAGTATTTATATTGTTTTAGGAATTGATCATGACTCTAACTGAAAGGATACTCATTTCTAAAGCATGGATCCTGATTACTTGCTAAAAAGTGAGTGATAATATAGCAATTAGATGCTGTCATCATATTACACACACTTGGTCAAGGTGTCAGTACAAAACCATCATTATCACTGAACTGTGTAATAACATGTAGGGCAGAGTGCAGGAGTGGAAAAACTCTGGATTTTGGTTCAGTAAGTCTGGATTCCAGAATTCATCATGGCCCTTGGGCCATGGGACCAAGCCTTTAGGTTTCAAGAAGCTGTGATGGAAAAAAAAAAAAAAAAAAAGCTGTGATGGGAAAGAGCAAGGCATTGGCTTTATGGAGGCAGCTGCTAGAAGGTCCTTTGCTAGCTCATTTTCTTTCCTCAGTTTTCATGTTTTTCCTAGGATGATGTCATATATGAACACCCCTTATTTACATGCTGATATGTTCCAAACTACATTTTAACCAAGACCTTTATCATGGGCTCCAGACCCAAAATCTCATGGCCAACAGACCACTCTACTTGGTTGCTCCATAGAAAACATTAAATCAATGTATTGAAAACTAAACTCATCATGGCTCTCCTCTCCCACGATTGCCCACAAATCTAGTTTTTCCTCCCTGCATTCCTTTTCGAGTAGCATGCTTCCGGGCATTTCCCCAAGCCAGAGACCTCAAGATGCCCTCAGCTTTTCTTTCTCTCTCCTTTCTGTATTTAACAGATCACTACGCTCTACCAATTCTACCTCTTAAATATCTCCCTGATCCATTCCCTCATATAATGATGTTCATTCTTCCACTGCAGATGACTTCACCTTACTCCTGCCCTTCTCATTTCTCATCTGGATTTTTATGTCCAGTCTCTCTAACTACTGTTTCCATGCATGCCCGCTGAGCATCAACCCCGTGTACCAAAGCCATAATGCCAGTGACAGTTCCTCAGCGAGCTACCCCCTCCTCCGTTCTTCACCTGGGCAGCATCTGTTAGTATCCGTTCTGCCCCTGGTGGTCTCCCAAACACCCTCCAGAGACTCGTCTTACAGGTCAATGCCTCTCTGAAGTCTTTCTCAGCCTGTCAGACAAGTTGGTATTTAACCATACGGATAAATATAGATCTTGTGTATGTATTGTGCATTTTCGTTGTACATTTTTCTTTCTCTTCTTCCCTTGTTGGACTCTACTTGAGGTTATGAACTGAGTCCTAAATTCATGTCGCTCTATACACTAGCTGCGTGATGTGCCCAGCTTATAGAGACCTCCTATAAATAACAGACTGAGTGTGGATGGTCTTCCTTGCGGCGGCGGGAAAGCTTAGGGAAGATGCAGCTTAGCCGTGGGACTGCCCCCTACCTCCTCGCTCACCCCTGCCAGCATCTGGGACTTACTGCTGAGTAGGCTCACCTGTGCGGACTTTGCTTGGCTCTCCTCACTTAGATCCCTCACTTGTATTATGGGATGAGAGCTACACATGTTAAGTCAATACCGTTTTTTTTTTTCATTTCTAGACGAGTTTTTTTGATAGGCACAGGCACTAAGGTTGGACATGACCAGGGGGACACAGGAAGCGTGCACCTTCTCTCGGGCATCGGTACGCACCGCGGCCATCCCGGCCACCCCACTCTCAGTTCGTGGCCAGTCTTCAAATCACCCGGCACTCACTCTCCGTTCCTCTGGTTCGGCCACTTTCCTACTGGCCTATTGACTGCTTCGTACTTCATCTCTCCTAAGACCTGGACCGTCTCCTGCTCCTTCCCTCCCAGCTGGGCGTGGCAGGATCCTTTCGGGAACTTCAGTGGCCGCCCACCGCCCCGCCCACTCAGATATCTGCGTCTGCGCCTCGGTCGGCTGCCTTCCCTCCTTTCCTGGAGGGGAACCGTCCGTGGCCCCGTGGGAGGCTGCTGCCCGTGCCTTCTGAAGATGTCACCCTCGTGAGCCCCGCTGGATCCCCTGCTGTCCCGGGGGTACCCTTCTCCTACCTCAGCACTCTCCCGATGGATCGCTGTTTATCCTGGAAAAGGTGCCTCCCCCGATGTTCCCGTGACTCCCTGTCTTCCGTCCTCCAGCTGTTCGCTCAGTCACTTTATTTGTGAATTCTTCCTAATCATCCTGTTCAAATTTGCAGTCCCCTGCCTCATACTTCTGTGTCCTTATTCTACCTCATCGTTCTCGTTAGCGCGAACCACCATCGAACATGCTACATATTATCCCTGTTAGTTTTGTGTAGATCACCCCAGTAGAATGTAAGCTCTGGAGGGCAGGAATTTTGCCAGTGTTCACTGCTGTTTGCCCACCATGCAGAAGTATTCCTGGCGCGGGTGCTCAAAAGTATTTTTTGAGTGGTTCTGTCAAGAAGGAGCTTTCTCAAACAGGAAAGAATAATAAATTGTCTGTTGCCCTCTCTTAAAACTATAGGCTTCCTCGGAAACTTCAAGTTTTTATTTTATCCAAAAGATAACAAAGCTGAATTTAAAATTCCCCCAAACACTGTGTCTGTTTTCAAAGAAAGACATGAAAATGAAATAATAATATAAGGCTTCTCTGAACATTTTTGTACACATATAATGTCATTAGTGATTAAAAAGAACAGTATTTCTATTATGTATAAGCAGGTTAGTGTGGATTTTCAAATGGACTGGTACAAAAGATTGGCTTTCTTATAGAATATCACATTTAAATATTATACTAACTTTAGGTTTTCCGAATCATATCTACTTAAAAACATCACTGGTGATATCTTTAAGGTTTTTCCTGTCAAAAATAAAGTTTGTGGTAATGATTCCTTCTTTGACCTTATAAGCATATGGTGAAACTGGCTCATGACTTGTGGATAGCTTTGGAAATTCTGCCGCATTTGAGATTAATCACCATTGATATAATTGACACTATATGATATAAACTTTGAATTCTGTATGATTTCTGTTTCAAAGTGATGGCTATTACCCACACTCTACTTGATGTTTAACACAAGTATTTGGGGAACTTGAATAATGGATTATCTGGCTAGTGGACCTGTACTTTAGAATTAATAAAAGGAAAAATTCATTTCTTTATGTTAGAACTCTTTAAAAATGTACTAATTTTTTTTTTTTTGCCATTTAGAAAGTCTCTTGGAAGGTCAATAATTTTATCTTTGATAAAGATCTTACATGGTCTCATGCCTGAGATTATTTATAGCACTGTAAAAAAATGATATTTCGTTTGCCTCTAAAAGGGTTCCTTTTAATGAGAGACCAAATCAATAATATATGTGAAAGGGCTGTTTAACTATAAAAACATTCCATCCTCTCTACTTTTGGTGGGGGTAATGTTAACTTTCTTAATGTTTTTATTTGCTATTTTTGAAGTTTATAGTAAAATAATCTGGGACTTCCCTGGCAGTCCAGTGGTTAAGACTGTGGGCTTCCAATGCAGGGGGCACAGGTTTGATCCCTGGTCGAGGAACTAAGATCCCACATGCTGTGTTGCATGGCCAAGAAAATATTAAATAATAATATCATCATCATCTAATTATTGATGATTGTGGTCATCTGACATTCACGACTGAGCACACACACACAGACTCTTTCACAGTATATTTGATTTGTAAAGCTAACGAGTGTAAAAATTCTGGAAAAATTTATGATGAGGTCATTTTTTTTATGAAGGGCTTTTTTTCCATCAAATGACATTTCTTTTATGGTTGAGGGTTTTCATATTTATGTAATCAAGTCACAACAGTGCATTGTTTCGTTCTTGGTAGTAAACCTGGAATGATTGTAAGCTCCGGCCAGGCTGAGGCCGTGGAGTTCAGGGCTCTCTGTTCCTCCCTGCTCCCTGCTCTGTCCACAGCAAGACCACTCCTGTCCTTTAACTCCAGTATAATCATGTGAGTTTGATCCGTTAGGGCCCTTGGGACTCACTTTCTTTGCATTCCCCATGTTACTCATCTTGCAGCACTTGTCAGATCCCTTAATCACTAATAACTACTTTTCCTGCAATTACCGTGTGGCAGAGACTATCCATGAACTGGCTGGTGAGTGCTTGTCATCAGCTGCTCAGCTTTCGTCCAGCAGCAATCATGTGCTTTACTGAAGGGCCCCTTGAGCTCTAGTACCTCCCAGGGAAAGCTCCAGAGATTCTGTTCTCCCTCTTGCCATTCCAGAGAACCCAAGGTCTGCTCACAGCACCTGAGCAACTGCCCTGAGTCTGACCTGCCAGAGGACTGGCCCACACTCTCTCCTGTTCCCCGGAGCCCCTTGCTGTGTCTCCCTTGGGCTCCTCTGCACCCTGGGGGACCCCATTCCTGGGAAAGTCTGTGACTGTGTCTCTCCTCATGTCTGCCTAGAATTTAACCTTTCTGCTCTGCGAGATTGTTCAAGTCGAAGCCATGCCCTGATTTCTTTCTTTTCTCAGCTGTCATCTGTTGAGTTCCAGGCACTGCTATTCACTCTTCTTTCCAACATTTACGAGGTCCAAGTGTATCCAGCATGTACAGTGGTTAGCATTGTGATGAGTGAGGGTATCTGTCTATGTGGATCAATGGATGGAGCTAGAGAACACTGTTAGGTGAGGTGACTGCTGAGTTAGTGGTACTTGGTCATCAATCCCTGGGTTGGGAAGTTCCCTTGGAGGAGGACTTGGCAACCCACTCCAGTATTCTTGTCTGGAGTCCCAGGCCAGAGAAGCCTGGCGGACTGTAGTCCCTGGGGTCCCAGAGTTGGACACGATTGAGCAGCCACACACGCCCAGTCATAGAGCTGCCTAATAGCATTTATAGTGTAGACGTGCTGTCTGTCCTTGTGAGATTTCCCAGAGCTGTCCCTTTTACTTCTGCTTCCCACGTGATAGGGTTAGTAATTTCTGTTACTCAGGGAAATTTCAGGGTCCAGGATAATGTTTGTATTTTATGATCATTTTAAAAAGCATTCATTTTTAAAAACTGTAATAAAATAGCAACATGTCACATGAAATTTACCCTGTTAACCATGTTTAATTGTCCAGTTCAGTGGCACTGAGTACATCCACGTTGGTGTGTGCCATCGCCATCATCCATCCACAGAGCTCTTTTCACCTCGCGAAACTGAAACTCTCTCCCCACTACACAAGTCTGCCTTTCCCCGGCTTTTGGCAACTATTGTTCTAATTTCTGTCTCTATGAGTTTGACTCCTTTAGGAACCTTGTGTAAATGGAGTCATACAGTATTTGTCTTCTGGTGACTGGCTTATTTCACTTAGCATAATCTCAAGGATGACCCATGTGGTAGCGTGTGGCAAACTTTCCTCCCTTTTTAAAGTTGAATACTGTTCCATTGTATGTGTAGACCGCATTTTGCTTTTCCATTCATCCCTTGGTGAAGATTTGAATTAATTCTACCTTTTGACTATTGCAGTAATGCTACTTAAAGCATTCATGTTTCAGAAGAAAATTAGTGTTTTCCCTTTAAATTGGTATTTCTCATTTTAAAGATGAGCTGTTTTTATTATGTCTCAGAGCCAAATTTCACTTAAAGGAAGTGGGAAATGATTCATTAGCTAAACAGAATCACTAGGGAATGGGTCATTTCACAGAAGCTGTAACCATTTAAGATGTTTTGTTTTGAGCAAATTTACATGAAAACATTAAAAAAAAATAGATACTGCCCTGCTCTCTTGAACATTTTAAATTTAAGTTAGTTTAATTTTTGAATGTGTTAACTAGTCCTAGATTATTCAACATTGAGAGTATTATTTTGGTGCTAAAACTACATTGTGCTATAATATTTAGAAGGGTTTTGACCATTACATTTAGAATTTTTAAATTTAAAATACTGACATTTTAAAATGTGTATGTATATTTTACTCTTTGTTAATTTCTTTTTGTTGTTGTTGTTAGAAGCACACTTTCTTATGACCGCTTTTCTTTGTAGAATCTATTTGTTGCTTCTAAAACGCAGTGGTGCTAAACAGGCAATAATATCATCTGCTAGAATTATGTTGAAGAGGAAACAGCCTCTGAGTGAGCCTTTTAGAGATTAAGTAAAATGATTATACTTTGGGACAGGAACCCCTTCCCCCACCAATTCTCTATGGTGGTCTTTTACAATTTTATTTCCTAATTTTCTTGGCAATGCTTTGGATAGGAGAGGTACCATAAAGAAATCAATTTTTGCTATCAACATTTCAACAATGCATCTGTTCTATAAAAGGCTGTGTGTGTGTGCTAAGTCACTTCAGTCGTGTCTGATTCTTTGCGACCCCATGGACTATAGCCCACCAGGCTCCTCTGTCCGTGAGGATTCTCCAGGCAAAAATACTGGAGTGGGTTGCCATGCCCTCCTCCAGGGGATCTTTCCCACCCAGGGATCAAACATCTCTTACGTCTTCCTCACTGGCAGCTGGGTTGTTTACCACTAGCACCGCTTGGGAAACCCTCATTCTGTGGGCTTAAATAGGTATCTACTGTTAATAAATTCACCAGACTAAGAGTCTGGATCTGTCATATTTTTTTTGGCCTTTACCAAAACTAGCTTCTATTTCTTATTTCCTTCTTCTGCTTGGGAAGGGTAACGTTCAAACTAACTTACAAATTTTTCACTCATAATGCCCCATTGTTTCTGCCTATTGTTCCATCTCTGATTTGTTGTTATGAAGCATTTGTACATATGGTGCACTTCTTGTACTTGTTGGCTAGATTTTAAACGCCTTCCCAGCCCAGGCCATTTTCCCTTGCTAGAAACACTGTATTCGGAACCCAGCATTAGCTAACGTAATGACAGAGACTGTTCTTAGAGTCCCTCCCTCTGTGTGGATGCTGCTGTAAGGATTTGTGTGTATCATCTCATTTAGTCCTCTTAGTAACTCAGCGAAGCCAGTACTGGTACTATCCTCATGTTACAGGTGAAGAAACTGAGGCATAGAGAAATTAAGTAATCATTTCCAAGTGCACACACTAAGCAGTGGAATCAGGGTTTGAGCTCAAGCTGTCTGACCGAAGAATCTCCTTTCCTACTACCTTCAATGAATATTTATTAAACTCTTACTGTATAGCAGTGAACAATGCAAAGATCCCAGCCTTTACAGAACTTATATTCTGGTTGAGGAAGAGAGAAAATGAACAACCAAAATACATGAATAAATGGTACGGGATGTTAGAAGGCTTTCCAAGCGCTAAGATAGGAAAGAAAATGTAGAACAGACGAAGGGGAGGTAAGACAGACAAGTTGACATTTTAAGTAGATAATCAGGGAAAACTTCATGGTTCATACAGAGGAACTGTTTAACAATTCTCTAGTGTTTGACAAGATGATTTTTCTTTTTTTTGGATCTCTTAGAGATGTAGCTTGAGATCTTGACTGACTCACTCAAAACTTTGATGACTCCGATTATTAGTTCTGCCTGTTTAACCCTGGAAGCGACGTGGTTTTATCTCCAGAGTCAGGATGAGGCAGCCCCTGGGCTCGCTCCACTGCCTGGGGCAAGTCTCTTACCAGAACACTCCCAAGTGTGCAGGTGTCTGGGGAATGGGCTCTGGGTGCTGAATCGTGGGGCCGGGTGTCATGTCTGTCCTGGAGTGGGGAGGAAGGGATGGTTAGACCCCTGGGACATTGTGCAGCGGTTCTTTAGAGAAGGATATCGCTGAGATTCTTCTAGAGAGACCCCTGCCTGCCTAGGGGAGAATGGATACGGATTGTCCAGACAGGGCACATGGCCCCAGACCACCTTCCATCCAAGCATTGTCTCTGAATTGTGGACCCAGCAAGGGACCGAGCAAGAGGGCACAGGGGGCCTGGCCCAGAGGTCCCTTCAGTATTAGGAAGACAGTGGGGCCCGTATGCTTGTCTGTGGGTCAGGGGGTTAGATTTATGTGTGAAGGACACATACTTCCCCCAGTTACTAAGGCATCACGGGAGGTGCTAATACGCTAAAATTAAACTTCTGTTCCCTGTTCCTTTTGCTCAGTTTGTCAGTTGTGCCCGACTCTTTGCGACCCTCATGGACTGTAACCCTCCAGGCTCCTCTGCCCGTGGAATTTTCCAGGCAAGAATTCTGGAGTGGGTTGCCCATTCCCTTCTCCAGGGGATCTTCCCAACCCAGGGATCAAACTCATGTCTCTTGCGGCTCCTGCATTGGCAGGCAGGTTCTTTACCACTAGCGCCACCTGGGAAGCCGTGATCACATATTTACTCTCAGCTTAAAAGATGGATCGTTTGGTTTTTCTGGAACTGGGCATGATTGGACTCCAACAGGCCTTTCCTTCAGACCAGAAAGCGCGGACGTTGCAAATGAGGTTCCCAGCTGTCCTGGTCTGTCAGCCTTCTGCTCGTGGCTGTGGTGGCTGATAGATAACTCAGGATGTTGTTGTTGGAGGGGTGCGGCCGGTGGTGCCGGGGTCATCTAGCCCCTCCCAAGGCACCACTTTCCTTTTTTATACAAAAACAACACCGTGCCTCCGAGGCTGCTGACTGCACACCAGATTCCATTGACTGTTTTCCTACGCTCTTCTGCTTATTTTTATTCATTTGGCTACTTTATTTTAGGGCTTCGCAGAGCTTGTTTTGGCCAGGGCGAAACTTATTGTTTTATTTCTGGCTACCCTGCTCTCATGTGAACACTTCAGTTAAGAAGCGGCCGCGGGAGGACGTGGTTCTGGGGTTCCGGTTGGCTGCCCGGCTGTTTGCCCAGAGCTGCAGTCGACCCTGCTCCCCAGGGCAAGCCAAGGCCTCTGGGCAGGTTTCCAGCAAGGACGGACTGAATCCAGCTCAGGATGGGCAACCAGGCCCTGATACACAGGCTCATCTCACTGGAGAAGATATTAGGACCTGGTCAAAGATCACTTGCTTCTAGTCCAGAGCTTTGATATCATTTCATGGCTCCTCTCCAGGTATCAGAAATGGATTTTTTTTTTTTAAAGAAGAAAATGGATCTGTTTTTATTATTATTTTTAAAATTAGAGATACCCCACAAGAACAACTGACCTTCCCTCGCTGCAGTCCTACGAGGCTGAATCAACGATGTTTGAAAACAGGGCTTTGGTGTCCTGCCTACTGGTTTAGTTCTTGCCTCTGCCACTTATTAGCTCTGTGTCCTGAGGCAAGTTACATAACCTTTCTGGGCCTCAGTATCCACACATACTGGGGAGTGATCATTGCACCTGCTTTCCTAGGTTATGGTGAAGATTCAACAAGGAAAAAAACCTAATTTTCTATGATCATAGCCAACTGATGATATGTAAAACTCCACTGCAGATCAGATTTTTGTTACTCCAATCGTATCTGGAACTAGTTGAGCTGGAATTTAGACTAAGAATCTAATCAAACTGAATTGGTGTGGTTTTCTTTCCCAAGGCTGTTGTCTAAATCAGACTCTTCCCGGACCCAACCTCTTGCCCCTAGGAGAGCGCCACCTGTTGGTGGCTCTTGGTTTAGATAGGAAGCTGAGAGGGTGAATCACCTGCGTTTCCCTTGGGATTATGGTTGTTCAGTTGTTCAGTCATGTCTGACTCTTTGCGACCCCATGGACTGCAGCACGCCAGGCTTCCCTGTCCTTCACCATCTCCTGGAGCTTGCTCAAACTCATGTCCATCAAGTCAGTGATGCCATCCAACCATCTCCTCCTCTCTCATCCCCTTCTGCCTTCAGTCTTTCCCAGAGTCAGGGTCTTTTCTAATGAGTCGGCTCTTGCATCAAGTGGCCAAAGTATTGGAGCTTCAGCTTCAGCATCAGTCCTTCCAGTGAATATTCAGGGTTGATTTCCTTTAGGATTGACTGTTTGATCTCCTTGCAGTCCAAGGGACTGTCAAGAGTCTTCTCCAACTCCACAGTTCAAAAGCATCAGTTCTTTGGTGCTCAGCTTTCTTATGGTCCAGCTCTCACATCCATATGTGACTACTGGAAAAACCATAGCTTTGACTAGATGGACTTTTGTTGGCAAAATAATGTCTCTGCTTTTTATTACGCTGTCTAGGTTTTTCATAGCTTTTCTTCCAAGGAGCAAGCGTCTTTTAATTTAATGGCTGCAGTCATCATCTGCAGTGATTTTGGAGCCCAAGAAAATAAAGTCTGAAAATAAAAGGATAGTGGGGATCAACTAGCCATCCAGGGATGCCTGAATCACACCCCAGTACTTCTGGCCATGGACCCCAGGCTTCAGGATTTTTAAAAGCTTTCTTTCAAGTGATCCCAGTATACTAACGTGGTTGAGATATACTAGGAAGATATTTTATTTAGGAAAAGATTTCATAAGTGGCTTCATTCATAGCTCCATGTATTTATTACAGAATTAGAGCAGCACACAAGAAAAATAAACACAAATTCTTCATCCCTGTTTATCTCGAGTTTAAGAACTGACGTATTCTATCATTCAGAACTTACTGGACTTTTCACAGCCCCTGATTCATTTGCCCAAGCTGGATTGGGTTGTATTTCAAAAGATACAAATTGCGTTCTTAACACTTGCCTGTTATCTGTGAACTCTTATTCTTCCCGTCTGTCTGTAATTATTACTACAACTGCCTGGCTCCTGCTTCGTTTCTCTCTGCCTCCAGCAAGGATCTGCCCTCTAAGAGTCCCAGTTAGAGACACTCACGTCTGTGCGGGCACCCTGAACTGTCTGCTCATGACTTTAATTACAGCTAAATCCTGGATTTCTTTCTCCTCTTCCTTCTTGTGTGTTCTGTTTTTGTTTGTTTGTTTTTGGTTCTTTGTTTCGTTTTTAAAGAGGGATCCGACCATATTTTATTTCTTTGTTTTCAGATGACAGGAAAATTTTTGAACAAATTTTGTAAGACAGTTTTCCTCATTGTTTATAATTGGGTTATCCACTCTGGATTATCAAAGTCAAAATGTCTTAATCCAGACTGACTTTCCTAGCCTTTCTGGGCATCTTTCCCATGGTGAGTTAGTGGATGCCCAAGGGTACAAAATAATGTCTGCAGGAGCCTTAGTAAATCATAGGAAAGCAAACCTGTTCCTTTTTTTTTTTTTTGATACCCTCTTTCTTCCAATAAGAAAGTTAGTTGAGACTTAGATGATATTCAGACCCAAGTAGGAAAAAATAAGTGACGTATTTGAAAACTCATTCTAACTCTTCAGTGAAACAGAGTGCTTATGTAAGATTAGGATAATTGGCAGTTTAAGCCAGTTTCTCCTTAGCAAGTTTCCTATAACCACTTCCAGAGTTTAGTCCATCAGTTGCCGTTGTTTTTAATACTTTCTTTTTTGAACGTAATGTTTCTGACTTTCTTGTCCTCTGGGTTTTTACGCAGAACATGTTGACTTGATTTTTATTGTATTTTGGACAAATGAAAATGCAGTGAAGATTTAATCGCCATATCTTCCTAATAATCTAGCTGTGGGCTACATGATCTGGCCATTACTCCAAGGAGCAAGGGTGGGCCCTTGTGGGGGACTTGGTCAGCCTTGGAGTTAGATATACTTAGCTGTGAATGTGGTTACTGATTTCTGTGGCTTTGGGCAAGTCACAGAAGCTTTCTGAGCCTAGTTGACTCATCTGTAGGTTGGTGGTGCTCCTTGCATTGGTTTAAATGAGTTACTAGATGCAAAGCTCCAGATACGGTGTCTGGCTCAGTTGGGAGTGCTCAAGGGGCCATAACAAATACCCACCTGGATTTTACCTCTTTATTTCTATCTTTTTTTTTTTAAAGCCCAATAGGAACCTTTTACCTTATGGTTGAGGGTTTGCCTCCTTTTATCTATCAAATTATAAACTTAAAAAAAAAAAGTAGTCCTCTGTGTTTTTCTCTTCTACAGAAACCATGTACTTAGTAAATGTTGATGAGTCCGTCAATAATTTATCATCTGAATAGTGAATCTAAACAAATAGGAAAGGAAAACTTGTGATTTTTCTGTATTTCAGTTTTGTTTTAATTTAACCTAGGCAACTGTTTCTCTATAGGGATTGAAAGAGTCTAAGCTCCATGTAGGTTTTGTTATTTCCTCCCTTTTAACGCAGAAACTAGAACCCAAACCCAGGGTGATAAGGGCATGTTACATAGGTAGATTCTCACTAACTCATTGGACATGGAGGTCTGTTCATTTGGTCTGTTCATTGTAGGCTGGGCATTCATGTGCCCACTGTTAACACCTTATACCTTTATTGATAATCAATAATACTTTCAAAAGAAAAAACTGGAAAAATCTAAAATAGCTCAGTTAAAGGATTGGGGTGATCCTGTAGGCCAGATCCTGGACAGCTAATGGTTTTGCATGTGACTTTCCTATTGAAACTCTCAGAGACCTTAAAAGATGTTTATTGTAATGTGACTCATAGAAGAAGGGAAAGAAAGAAGTTAAGAGGAGAGATGATCCTATACTACTGCATGGTTCACTCTTTATTTGATGATGTGTTTAAATAATTTAGAAAATACTTAACATTTCTAGAATGAACCCCGCTTGATCCTAGTATGTTAATCTTTTTAGCTAAGTGTTTAATTCTGTTGATTCATTTTAAATTTAGATTCACACATGTATTTAGAAGGGAGATTCATATATAGTTTCCTTGTTGTGTACTTTTTTGTTAGATGATGATATCAGTATCATCTGTTACTATTTAAATAAGAATTTGAAAACTTTCCTTCTGATCACATGGTTTGAAATGGTTTAAATATGATCAGAATTGTCCCTTAAAATTTTCCCAGAAATCTTCCTCTGAAGGCATCTAACCAGCTTTTGTTTATTTATGTGTTTATCTATTGGAAGGTCAGTTGGGGAGGTAGGTTTTTGATTTGTGTTTCATTAGTACGCACAACATGTAGTGTGATTCCTTAAGTAAATCTGAAATATTATTTACTGAACATCTTCAGCTCATACTGATTAAGTCCTGCCTAACTGAGGGCGAGGTGATTTGTTACTGTTGAGTCACTGTTTTCCAGAGTGGCAGCTCTTGTTTGTATTCAGTGCTTTATGGCATTTTACAGTCATGCACACCATTCCTAGATTTGGACGCTAAGGACAATTGCATATTTTTATTGTTGAGATGGTGATGCTATCAATTGTATGCTTATATTACTGTATAGACTGTTATTGCTCTTTATTTTAAATTTTATTTATTTATTCATTTGTTTATTTGGCTTCATGGACTCTTAGTTCAGCATGTGAGCTCTCAGTTGCGGCTTGTGGGATCTCGGTCCCTGACCAGGGATGGAACCCGGGCCCCCTGCGTTGGGAGCGCACTGTCTTAGCTAATGGGCCACCAGAGAAGTCCCCGTTGCTACTGTCTTCGGTACACTTGGCCAAGGGGGCCAGTTTTACTGCAGATAATGCAGCAGACACGGTATCCATCCTTAACAGACAACAGGATTGTCTAGTACATTGTAGGTACTTAGTAATTCTGGTGAATGAAATACTTGCTTAGTATCTACTATGTGTTTGTTTGGAAAAGGTATAAAAGACATGTTCTGAGAGACAATATGTTATGAATGCAAAATTCAATTAAATAGTTTAAATATTAAGGCAAACGTGTGTATTCAGATATATTAAAGGATTCGATTTACATACTCATCTGGGGGAGAAACCGTTTTCAGATGGAGAAAAAAGTAAATATTGATTCAGTTACTCTGTACCTGGCCTGAATTTACAAACTGATATAGAGAGCTAGAACTGTTTCAGTAGTATTTTTGTTTTTCCATATGAATGGGGCTATAATGGTGGGAAATGGGAATCACAACTCTATAGGAACAGTGGTACAAAAAATAATGTTGATCTAAATTTAGATTATAATATTTATTTTAAAATGTGTTAAAGGTATTGATAGTTGATAAGATTGTATTGGATTATGTTGAAGATTTATTGACAAAATATTCTTTCCTTTTCTCTTAGATTTATCTAAAAACAGACTGGTTGAAGTTCCAATGGAATTGTGCCATTTTGTATCACTGGAAATTCTTAATCTGTACCATAATTGTATCAGAGTCATTCCGGAGGCCATCATTAACCTACAGATGCTGACTTACTTAAATTTAAGGTAGGTTGACACCTTTTAGGTAACCAAATTTAATTAAAAAAGAAAAAAGATCACTTGCATTTCTGTCAATTTTTTTCTCTCTGATTGTTTGTGATCACCCTTTGAAATAAATCACATGAAGATTATTGAAGAAATATCTTTTATAATACGTTTGTAGTGCCATTAATATTGTTTTTGGTGCTCGACTTCTCAATGTCAATAGGGCAAGATGTTTTGGCTTCTTAAGATAATTGATACAGCATGATTTATACTTTTTGTCTGTTTGATACTTGGAAGGTTGTTGGTCTGTTTTCTTCAGATATTGACGTAGATTTTGGAGGAGGAAGGCTGAAGGAAGTGAGAAAGGATTGATGGTTGAGGCAAATTAGGGCCTTCCTGGTTCTGGAGGTTATTGGAACCATTGGATTTGCTACCCAGAGGTGACTGAACCTGTTCACCTTAGGTCACTAGAGAAGGTTGAGGAGGAGCGCTGAGCCACTCTTGCAAGATCTGACTTTGCTGTCATTAGTCCATTAAATTAGGTCGTTGTTTGCTGAGTCTGGGTCAGTGGTCTGTACTTACTCTGATTAAGCACAACACAGTGTAACCTATTAATGTACTGAGTAGCCCTGAAGTTACGAAAACTGAGTTTTAAGGCCTAGCTTTTAGACTTCCACTGCTGTGACTGTCAGCTTTTCTGGCCTGATTTTGACTCCTTGACACTTAAATCCTGGCTCACATCTGGGATATCAGGAGAGAGGGGGAGCTGTTTTATCAAGTCTGTCTCTACTATTAAAACAAAGTTGAAGAGTTCCAGCCTGAGTAGCCATCACTCTTGTCAGTTGTGTTCTCTTACTGTGCAAAGGATAGAACCTCACTAGCAGGGTTGGTGCTGTGTAACAAATACGCCAGCCTTCAAGGAGCAAGATGCTCAGTAAACCAGGTATAGTATTAATTTATGATCGAGAATAATGTCACTTATATTTTAGAGTTTTTATTTGTTTGTTTGGTTTGGTTTACCACTGATAGTTAGAAGTCTTCTGCAGCTTTCTTTGTTGTCAAAAACGGGTTTCCTTTGCATTTTATTAGGACTGTATATCTTTTCCCTTGGGAGTGAAAAATAAATCCTAGTCATGTGTTTAAGTGGCCTTTATTTCATTTTTGGTAAATAAGATGTAGGCTATTATTATTATTACTATTAGAAGCTCAACAGAGCCAACTTTCATATTTTCCAGGTTTCTAGTTCATTTGAGTTATCTTGTATAAGAACCATTCATACCATTTCTGCTGCAGCAGAATATTAATTACCTGGAATTGCCTGATGGAGCCAGCATAGTGATGTCTTAGATATGGCTTATTATCTCCCTAAAACATCTGTCTTCTAGTCCCAGCCCACATAGGGGAAATAACCCAAGAGCATATGTAGTTGGTCTGTTTATTTTACTTAGCTACCCCTGATACTTTCACCTCCAGCAGCCTGCTTGCAACAAGTAAATAGATTTAACTTTGCATTGTTGAACAGTATTAAATATATATACACTGAGAACCTTGGGGTAACAGATGACGTATTTCTTCTGGCATGATATAAACTATAAAATTCTACAAATACTAGGGAATCTAATCTCAGCATTTATATTTTGCTTTAAAAGCAGTAATAAAATTGTTTTTGATAGGATGATTTTTATGTTGAGGCTAGTTGAAGGTAGAATAATGTTACTGTTCTCAGATGGTAGAAAGACTATATTGGAATATGAATCTCAGGAGTCTTTCAATTAAGAACAGAGAGAATTTATTGGAACTGTTAATGGTTGAAGTTGTGTTTGGCATATTGTAAACAGAGTTTTGTGATGTATTTCTAGGTAAAAGAAAGGAAAGAAGTAAAGGGGTCATTAAGCACCCAACTTTTTAAACTTTGTTTTCTTCTTATAATGGTCTCATTTCTCATTTGATTTAATTTCTCTATTTTTGGTCCCATTTATATGGTGGTGGTTTAGTCACTAAGTCGTGTCCGGCTCTTATAACCCCATAGACTGTAGCCCACCAGGCTTCTCTGTCCATGGGATTCTCCAGGCAAGAATACTGGAGTGGGTTGCCATTTCCTTCTCCAGGGGATCTTTCCAACCCAGGAATCATTTATATAGGTCATTTTAATTTTGTTTTGGTTTTCTTTGCTCACATTTCCTACTTTAATATTACCATCTTTTAAGACATATTCTGTAGTGTTGAATCATAACTCTTCAAAGGAATTGATAAATAAATGGAGGAAATTAAGAAAAATATATCTCTTACTTTTCAGAGATACTCTGAATATGTCAAGGTGTATGAAAAATGTATGTGTCTCCTCTAAAATCTTTGAAAGTCTGGTGATATATATACATATATATATATGTATATATGGTTTTCTTTGGTGACTTCTATCACATTTTCTTTAAGAATGTAACCTGAAATAGCAATACTATTCAGCAATTTTTAAAGTGAGCAGGAGATGGTCATCTTTTCTGTTTATTTATAAGACCTTTAACTCCTGTTTGATTATTAGGTTTTTGAAATGAAAATTCTAGGAATAAGACCTTTGGAACCGAGTTTTTTCTTTGTGGGAGAGATTTGAGGTAGAATGTTAAATTTGCCTAAATGGTTTATTGGTAGCTTCTGAAATGGTGGGTGACTGTCACATCTGTTTATCTATAAATGTGTAATACAGTAATATCTAGGAAATGCCAGTGGCATCTAGTTAAATTGGTCTTCTAAGAGATGTTGAGTAATAACATCCCATGATAGTAGTGTTGTCTGTGTGAGTTCTTTCTGTCTTCAAGCTACCATCTCCACTCCCAGCCACCACCACCCCCACTCTGAAGGCAGCTGGTAACCAGAAGGAATTTAGAATGTTGTGCTTGTCTGTGATCATGACAGATGTCCCCTTCACAACAACCAGGGTTGGGCACTGTGGCCTCTTCGTGTCTTTCTCATGAAAACTTAAGTCAACAAAATAAAATGAATGGGTGTGGTAAAGAGGCATGGTAGAATTCTGTTGACTCCTGGCCTTCAGAGAGAAGCTGCCAGTCCACTTCCTAGGAAAAGAGGCAAGATGCTCAGGATGCTGCAAAAAGTACTGCCTTGTAGGAGAGCTGCCGATCCCCTTTCAATCCAGGTTTTGTGTGTGTATGTGTGTGAGATAATTACAAATTGGATATTATGCCAGTGAAAAAAGCTCTTTTTTAATAGTCCATCTAATCGAGTGATTATTTTTTATTTGAAGAATAGTTGATGTACAGTATTAGATGTTACATGTGTACAACACAGTGAGTCACAATTTTTAAAGGTTGTGCTCCATTTATAGTTATTATAAAATATTGGCTATATTCCTTGTATGGTACAATATATCCTCATAGCTTTTTTATTTTCTAAACTCTGTTTATTTGGCTGTGCTGGGTCTTGGTTGCGGCATACGGGATCTTTGTTGCCATGTGCAGGTTCTTAGGCATCTGAGATCTAGTTCCCTGACTAGGGATAGAACCCAGGCCCCCTGCATTGGGAGCTTGGAGTCTCAACCACTGGACCACTGGGGAAGTCATGCTTATTTATTTTATACATAATATTCGGTGGGCCAAGAAGTTCGTTTGGGTTTTCCTGTAAGATGGTACAGAAGAACCTGAACGAACCTTTTGGCCAGCCCAGTAGCTGCTGCCTCTTAATCTTCTAGCCCCGCATTGCCCCTCCCCATGCCCTCGTGCACGGGTAACCACTGGTTTGTTTTCCATATCTGTGAATCTGTTTCTTTTTCATGATGTTCACTAGTTTTAGAGTCCACATGTAAGTGGTATCATACGGCATCTGAAAAGATATCTTCTAGATAGAAGCATTTAATCAAATCAAGCGTTTAATCTAAACTGTAACTAATTTAGATGTGTTGGGGAAGTCAGTGTACATTTCAGAAAATTAAGAAAATCCTGTAAATTACTTTTGAGTGCACACTGTAGACTGGGTCAGATATAGCACGGTCTGAAATAGCTTTAACGGATAGGCAAGCCAGTAGACTATATCAATGAATACCCCCAAACACTTTCTTTTCCATAGTACACCTAGGATTTTTCCTCTTACTAACTAGAAAGAAAGAGCTGCTCGAGAAAATAAGGCAGAGAAGCTGCTTTTCAAATTCCACAGATTTCATGTTTCTGTGCATAACATTAGACATGGTCTCACCGTATTTTTAATTGTTTTCTTTTTTAAAATAAATCACATGGAGAAACTGCTGATTTTTGTGTGTTCCAAAACAAGAGACGTGTCCTGTGAAGCCGCTTTGAACGTATGGGAACCATTCAAAATTGATGACACCCTCTGGGATGCACTGCATATTCCAGCCGAGTAAACAGTCATAAATATTTGATGGCGTGATGAAGCCAGTAGAGGTGATGGTGGTGGTGTGTCTCTGCGTCTGTAGCTTCTTGGCTGGTAGGATCTCTCAGCGGCATTATCTTTAAATGTCAAATGGCTGTTTGGTGCCAGCAACCCAATTCCCATCTTAGACTAGAGATGGGTTTAATTAGTACATGGAAAGAAAACCTTTATTGTAAAACACAGTTAAAAACACTTCACTGTTTCCTATTTTTGCTCTCGCCATAGAAATGTCCTGTTTGTGGAAAACATTACTTTATTGCTGTTTACGTAGTGTGCCTTTGAAGAAACTGGGCTTGTAATCTTTTCTTCTTGGTGTTTACAACAAAAGGTTATGTTGATTTAATATATGTGCCACTGTGTCTTTTCCTGTTAGAAAGTGTCTTAATTCAAGAAATGTGGCCAAGAACAATATAAGTGATTAAGCAAGACTTGTTCCTATATATATTGGAACAAACACTTTGAACCTGGGTTACACAGGAAGACTTCACAAAGTGTAAAACCTATTTTAAGCAGTTGGAGAGGTTGTTGTTGATGAGACTCACGAAGAAAATGTACCTTAGAAAGTTTTTAGAAGAACGCAGAGCAGAAAAGCTTTTGGCAAGTGTCTGGGTGTTGTGAATGAAACGAAGAATAGGGAGCTTAGCTTCAAAGTTTCATCTCAGAGATTTGGGGGAACAGAAGCTACCCCCAAAAGGCACAGAATTTGATCATAGTGTTTCCAGAACTCTTGGTTAGTGGTTTTACTTTTCTGGGGTGAAATGCACAGAGCCAGGAACTGGTTTATTCATTAGAAGCCCCTTTCTCTGCCAGCATCTTAGGTATTGCCTGTAAAGAAGCGGGCTGTCTCTTGAGCAGAATGTTATCACACCGTACAAGGAATCTTTTTTGGCTATTTTTTCTGAAGCCTGGCATCCTTTTTGGCTGCTAAACAATGTGCAGAAAGAGCCAGCTTCCTGATGGCTGTATATAACCTGTATCCCCACATTCCTTTGGGGGCTCATTGGGAGAATAATCTTTAATCCTCAGACTGTAGCTCTCTATTTGAAGGACTTGGGAGAAGCATCCTGCATGCTAGGTTTGCCTTAGAAAGCATAGATTTTATAATTTTTGTTATGAACAAAAACTAATTTCATTGTTTCTAAGAATCTTAATTTTATCCCTGAGAAATACAGCTTCTCCTTGCATTGACCTTCCTGAAGAAACTCTCAATTATAGGATAGTATTTTTGTCTTTCTAGAAACAGAGAAAATGGGTGATGTCTTCTTAAACTGGAAAAAAGGAGAGGAGTTTTGCTCACTCTTTCTTTTATGAAGATCATAGGAGCTTTACTCATTCAGACTTGTATTGCTCTTTCTTTTATGAGAATCATACCTGGTTCAAAGGGGAAAGGAGAATATTTAGGTATATATATATATATATATATATATATATATATATACACTTTTAGATATATATATATACACACACACACACACACAGTTTTAGATATATATATATACACCTTTGGGTACACACACACACACACACACACATATTTGGAACTGGCCTTTGGTAACTGAGTTGTGCTTTGTGAAATGACTGATCAGCAGGAAGACACCAAAATACAATGAACCATGTTGGAATTTGGAAGTATCATCTTAAAATTTGAAAATGTTTTCCATAGACTGCTGGAGTAGAAAGTGGTCATCAAAGGCACCCATCGCAGGAGCAGCAACTTGGGGTTTAAGCCTTGCCTTTTCTAATGTGTTTTCTGGGCATTTGCTTTTAAGGTGGAACCTTTAGGCAAAAGCCCTTAAAATTTTTAGTTCATATTTATAAATTATTGTGCCGGGAAAGTTATTAGCATTGGTAGTTGAAGGGCTTTATTAAATGTGAATATGTTCATAATAGGTGTTTCTTATCAGACTCCATTCCTGTTAGTATAGCCTAAGCTTGGCAAGACTTCCAAAAGGGATTTTTCCATTCTACATATCACCTGATCACAGACGTGGTTTTAGATCAGTGTTTGTATTAAAAAAAAAGAACAGAGGAACACAAAAGGGGCATTATGGCTTATGATAGCTAGACTGCTGTCAGAATTTGTTGGGTTTGTTTTCAGTTCTGCTTCTGATCTTAATAAAATCTTTAAGATCTTTGTGCTGCAGATTTGCTTTCTGAAAATAGATGAACACTCTCTCCCAATGCACTGTATAAATTTTCTTGTTTATGTTCATTCTCAACGTTTTTTCTGTTAGCCCCAAATGAACATGCTGCAGATTACATTTCTATTTCTTATCAGATGGACCAAAGCTCTTTGAAACATTGCCGTTTCATCAACAACAAGCTTATAGTTCCTCCAAGAATGTTACAGTGTACCAAGTTTTATAACAGGTGTAGTAATGAAAAAATTTTCACCATTGTCATCACCTCCGCCTCATCGCTTCTTAATAGCTAAATATGATTGAGCTGTTACACTGTCATATTTGAGCCCTTCAACAACTCTTTACTTGAGATAGGAAATAGGAAAGTGATGCATCCCTAAAACACATTATTTCATAAATAACAATCGCGGGAATTAGGGAAGCTTATTTCTGTGGCCTTCACTGTTTGCTCAGCACTTTCCCCGTTCTCATCTTGTTTGCTCTGCTGCATTCCATGCCCTTTGGACCATTTCAGAATTGTAAACATAGTTTATGAATTAAAACACATAGTTAGAGAATTTTCCAGTAGGCCAACCTAAATATTTAAATAAGGGAATTAAAAATATTCATGCTACTCTATCCATGCTTTAAAAATTTTTAATGCTTATAAATTTGTGCCTTTCTTTTTCCCTTTTTATTTTTTTTCAGAAGTCTGTTTTTTGTGTATGTTTTAAAATTTCAATGACTAACTCTATTGATATTTTCTTTTCCATGAATTTCTGATACTGTCATATTTCCTTTGGTCTACTTTCTAATAGTTTTAGTCTTTTTTTAATTTATGGAGCTTCCAGTTATTGTTCTTTTCTTATAGGAGCATTTAAAGCCCTGGGTTTCTATGTTTTTAGTGTTTTATCACTCAAGTTTAGGTGATTCCTAGAAGTTTTGATATATAGTATTTAAAAAAATCACTCCTGAATCATTTCTGATTTCCCGTATTTCGTTTTTGACCCATGAGTTTTCTATAGAATAGATTTTAATAGTTGTCTTTTAAAATTGATTTTCAATTGCATTACATTTGGAGGATGTTTTGTTTGACATTGTTTCTTTAGGTTGGTTGATATTTGCTCTATAGCCCATGCATAGTTAATTTTGTAGATATTCCACATGAACTTGGAAAGAATGTATGCTAAGTGTTGTGGACTGGATTCTAGTGAATCCACTAAGTGTAACTTACTGCTGCTTTTGCATCTCACTTATTTTAGGGGTTTTACTCTTTTATAGCATGCATTCTCCAGTAGTGCCTTCAGGGAGAGTATATGAGTGCAGCCTTTTTCTGAAATGACTTTCTTTACTCATTTTTAAGATTCAACTATTTGTACAAAATTTTCATTTGTACTAATATAAAGTGTTAAGTTGACAGCTCTTTTCTATTGTGTTTCAAAGATATTAGATTTTCTGGCCTCTGTTTTATGTTTGTAGAAAATCTTCTATATTTTTTCATTTGATTTCTTCTCATATCTGTCTTTGGTGCTTCTGCACTTTATGCTACGATATGTACAGAGATATATTATTTAGATTTATCTGACTGCACACTTAATTTTGCTTCCTAAGTCTAAAGATTCATGTCTTTCATAATTCCAAAAACAATCAGTTATTACCTTTTTAAATACTGCACCTTCCTCTATTTCTCTGTTACTTCTATTTTTTTAGTGTACTCCCTTTTGGTTATATGTCAGACCTCTCATTCTCTCACATTTTTAGTCTCTTTGTTAGTTCTCATTTCTTTATATTTGGATAATATTTTTTAAGCATGACTATGCCTTTAACGTATCGAGAGTGAAAGTGCGGTTAAGTGTGAAAGCAGGAAAAATGGTAGTACCATGAGATTCCTAATGGAGAAGAGTCTTAGCAATTGAGATGCGTGGCCTAAGAACTGTGCGCTTGACTCATTAGTGAAATCTGATGCACTCTCTTCTGCTTCCAGTGGGATACTTTGTTGGTTGCCTAAAAACAAATCGATACAGTAAGTTCCCTGCCTGCAAAACTTCAAGTCACAAACTTTCAAGTATACGCACTTGTGTTCGCGTGTTCAGTCCCGTGAATCGGTTGTGTGTCTGGTGCACGTTGTCATGTGCCTGCATCCTCTACAGATGGCTGCAATTTTGTGCGCTGTACAGTACTGTGTAGAGTACAGTAGTACCATCTCCCGCCTCCTCCCCCTCCTCTAGTCCGCAGCTCTTCCTTCCTGTTTCCTCGATGCCAGCCCCTGTATGCCAGCTGTTGTGCTGTACTACTGTACTTTTCAAGGGCCTGTACTATAAGATTGAAAATGTTTTCTTTTTTGTGTTTGGTTTTTATGCATTATTTATGTGAAAGGTATTGCAAGCCTATTACAATGCAGTACCATATAGCCAATTGTGTTAGCTGGGTACCCAGGCTAACTGTATTGGTCTTATGAACAAATTAGACTCAGGAATGTACTTTTGAAACGCACCTCATTCATTTGTGAAGGACTCTATGGTGCTGAATTTCTTTGACTTTTTTTTTTTTTTTTTTGATTATAAAACTTGATGAGAACTAGTCTTGTTCCTTTTGGCTTTATATTGAAGTTTGTGACAATTTGACTTCCTAATCTTCAATCTTGTTTTTGTTGAACTCTGCCCCACCCCCCCACCCCCTTTTAAAAAAATCTTGTCAGCATCCTCATGCCTTCTTCCCTGAAATTAGGGCTTTAAGGAAGTAGGTTTTGACTGCAGTCTGGAGGTCTAGTGGCCAACCCAGGGTTTTGCTTTGGTTCTCTTTACGTTCTTACTTGCTTGTAGTAACAGTTACAGTAACTGGACAAATAAAGTTTTTGTAAGAGTTGTTTTTGAGAAAAAGAGACACAGTATTGGTTTCCTTGGGTTCCCAATCCAGATCTAAATGCATCACTTTATGTTCAAAAGCAATAAAACATATGCTGTAGTGGCTAGAACATTGCAGAATACGATGTTAAAAATATTATCCTATTTCTGAAAGGAATGCTTGTGCTCTAAGAACTTAGGAAGGAGAAATGTTGATAAAATAATGTAGCCAAGACTTTCAGCGTATGTAATAGTCTCAAATGACATTTTTTTCAGGGATGAGAAATAAAGTCAAGAATAAGTATGTATTCTGTAGTTCTTTACAAAGAGTTGAGGGATTGGGTGCTTAGGATTCAGGAGGACTCATTATGAAGAGGGCAGTTTATTCTGTAAGGCTTTGTATTTCGTCCTCTGTTATTTCTTGGAATACCTTTATACTCTCTGGAGCAGACGGACTGTCAGAACAGATGCCATGAGATGACCTCTCTGAATTCAGTTCAGTTCAGTCGCTCAGTCGTGTCTGACTCTTTGCGACACCATGAATTGCAGCACACCAGGCCTCCCTGTCCATCACCAACTCCTGGACTTCACCCAACTCTTGTGCATCGAGTCAGTGATGCCATCCAGCCATCTCACCCTCTGTCGTCCCCTTCTCCTCCTGCCCCCAATCCCTCCCAGCATCAGGGTCTTTTCCAATAAGTCAGCTGTTCGTATGAGGTGGCCAAAGTACTGGAGTTTCAGTCTCAGCATCGGTCCTTCCAATGAACACCCAGGACTGGTCTCCTTTAGGATGGACTGGTTGGATCTCCTTGCAGTCCAAGGGACTCTCAAGAGTCTTCTCCAACACCACAGTTTAAAAGCATCAATTCTTCGGCACTCAGCTTTCTTCACAGTCCAACTCTCACATCCATACATGACCACTGGAAAAACCATAGACTTGACTAGACGGACCTTTGTTGGCAAAGTAATATCTCTGCTTTTTAATATGCTATCTAGGTTGGTTATAACTTTCCTTCCAAGGAATAAGCATCTTTTAATTTCATGGCTGTAATCACCATCTGCAGTGATTTTGGAGCCCCCCAAAATAAAGTCTGACACTATTTCCACTGTTTCCCCATCTATTTCCCATGAAGTGATGGGACCAGATGCCATGATCTTAGCTTTCTGAATGTTGAGCTTTAAGCCAACTTTTTCACTTTCCTCTTTCACTTTCATCAAGAGGCTTTTTAGTTCCTCTTCACTTTCTTCCATAAGGGTGGTGTCAACTACATATCTGAAGTTATTAATATTTCTCTCGGAAGTCTTGATTCCAGCTTATGCTTCTTCCAACCCAGCATTTCTCATGATGTACTCTGCATAGAAGTTAAATAAGCAGGGTGACAATATACAGCCTTGACATACTCCTTTCCCTATTTGGAACCAGTCTGTTATTCCATGTCCAGTTTTAACTGTTACTTCCTGACCTGCATACAGGTTTCTCAAGAGGCAGGTCAGGTGATCTGATATTCCCATCTCTTTCAGAATTTTCCACAGTTTATTGTGATACACACAGTCAAAAGCTTTGGAATAGTCAATGAAGCAGAAATAAAAGGTTTTCTGGAACTCTCTTGCTTTTTTTCTTATGCTTATTCTCTGAATGGTGAGATCCAAATAGCTAGAAGATTTGGGTCATTTTGAGAGTTGGATCATTGGGAACTGTGTTGTCTTGTAATCTCAGCTTATCTACCTTATCCTCCTGAAATCAGGCAGTGTTTTTCTGAAACTCCATTTGGCAACTGGCAAACCTTTGCAGAAAGGGATGGGAAAATGATATAAGAAAATTGATCCATTCTACTGAGTGTGTAGTCCTTCTGTTCATAAAAAGAGAATAAGAGAACCAGAGAAAGTCTGCCTGCCAAATTCCCTAGGAGAAAAGAAGTTACTTATTTCCAACCACAGTGAATGCCATTAGCTCCATTAGAGTATAAGTAGAAGATTGTTGTTGTTTAGTCGCTGAGTCATGTCAGACTCATTGCAGCCCCATGGACTGTAGTTGGCCACTCTCTTCTGTCCTTGGGAGTTTCTAGGCAAGAAAACTGGAGTGGGTTGCAATTTCCTACTCCAGGAGATCTTTCAGACCCAGGGATTGGATCCACGTCTCTTATTGGGAGGTGGATTCATTACCACTGAGCCACCACCATTTCCTAAAAATATATTCTATGGAAAAGCTTCTGGATGATAACAGGTACACCTACTTAAGAAAAGTCCATGTATCATGCTATCAGAACTCTTCTCCTTTCTTTGGTGAAAATGAAAGAGTTAGTCACTCAGTTGTGCCCGATTCTTTGCAACCCCATGGACTGCAGCCCACCAGGCCCCTCTGTCCATGGTATTTCCCAGGCAAGGATACTGGAGTAGTTTGCCATTTCCTTCTTCAAGGGATCTTCCCAACAGGGATTGAACCCAGGTCTCCTGCACTGAGCTATAGGGAAGCCCCCTTCTTTGGTGAGGTCTGTGTATGAGCATCTCCTAGAAAGTGCTTTTCAGAACATCTGTTTCTAAACAGGGATTTAGCAGAATGCTGTATCACCTAGAGAACTCTTTGGGAACTGACCTCATGCCTAAAAGAGAATGAGGTTAAAAAGCATATGCCTTAGTGATATCTTGTTCAGAGGCCAAGGAATCTGTATGGACTGGATGTGTTGAAAGATAAGATGAAATGTGAGTAGAGAAGAGAAAGGCCCTGGGAAACACTGTAACATACAGTGTGTTCACAGAGCTGCCACCCAGGCTGATTTATTTTTTATTTAGCACATTTAAAATATGTATTTATTTATCATTAATGATTAATTAAAATAGGCAATCCATTTTGAGAAACAGATAAGTACTAAAAAGTGCGAAGAGTGAAAAGCGCGTCACTCACCCACTAGTAGTCAGGTTTAAGACTGTTTCCTTCTCCTCAGCTCCTTAGTAAGACTGAACTTTCTCTGGAGTGGGGTGGGGGGATATTTTCAGTTTCTGAGAGCTCTGTATTACATAATGAGGAAAAGAATCACCTTGACCAAAAGTCTGTAGCAGCTGTGTCTTTAAATTGAATTGTCTGTACTGAGATTTTATTGGTGAAACAACCCCAGACTTCCTCTCGTTAAAACTAATCACCTGTTAAAGATAATTCTTTTTTAAAAAAGATAAAATCATAACTCTCATACAAATGTAAAATGTACATCTGTGAAAGTTTCTGTTTAACCCAGTAATTGATGGAGAACTGATTGAACGTTATATTTTGTTTAAAGGAAAATTCAGCGCGCGCGCACACACACACACACACACACACTCTCTCTCTCTCTCTCTCTCTCTCTCTCTCTCTCTCTCTCTCTGTCTGTCTCTCTCTCTAGTGGACTTGCTGAAATGAGTTGACACATAGTTGCAAAGCTGGTCAGTATCTAGAGGGCAGAAGTCAGTTGCAGCTCCTCTGCACTCCTCATGATTCATCTATATTTCTATGAACAGAAATGATTTGCACTATGATCATTTCTGCAAACACGGAGTTGTAAAATAACTTGAAGTCAGTGAAAGAGATCATCTGGAAGGATGTGCTAGACAAGACCCCCCACGTAGTTTATATCTGTATCAAAATTACTTACAGTTTTTTCCTGATATGCCAAGTAATTTATATTACCGTGTGCAAGAACTGTGTCACTGTGTGAACTATTTGAACAGGACTGTAGGTAGAAGAGGGGCTTTCCTGGTGGCTCAGCAGTGAAGAATCTGCCTGCTATGCAGGAGACACAGGAGATGCGGGTTCAATCCCTGGATCGGGAAGATCACTTGGAGGAGGAAATAACAACTCACTCCAGTATTCTTTTTTATTATTATTAATTTATTTATTTTAATTGGAGGCTAATTATCTTACAATATTGTGGTGGTTTTTGAAAGATGGTCAGAGACATTACTTTGCCAACAAAGGTCCGTCTAGTCAAGGCTATGGTTTTTCCAGTAGTCATGTATGAATGTGAGAGTTGGACTGTGAAGAAAGCTGAGTGCCGAAGAATTGATGCTTTTAAACTGTGGTGTTGGAGAAGACTCTTGAGAGTCCCTTGGACTGCAAGGAGATCCAACCAGTCCATCCTAAAGGAGATTAGTCCTGGGTGTTCATTGGAAGGACTGATGCTGAGGCTGAAACTCCAGTACTTTGGCCACCTCATGTGAAGAGTTGACTCATTGGAAAAGACCCTGATGCTGGGAGGTATTGGGGGCAGGAGAAGAAGGGGATGACAGAGGATGAGATGGCTGGATGGCATCACTGACTCGATGGACATGAGTCTGAGTGAACTCCGGGAGTTGGTGATGGACAGGGAGGCCTGGCGTGCTGCGATTCATGGGGTCGCAAAGAGTCGGACAGGACTGAGCAACTGAACTGAACTGAACTGAATGATGACCCAATATGCAAGACAGCAAAAGAGACACAGATGTAAAGAACAGACTTTTGGACTCTGTAGGAAAAGGTGAGGGTGGGATGATTTGAGAGAGTAACACTGAAGCAGCATGTATATTACCACTCCAGTTTTCTTACCTGGAGAACCCCATGGACAGAGGAGCCTGGTGTTCCAGAAGGTTGCAAAGAGTAGGACACAACTGAAGTGACGGAGCACGCATGTGCTCGTAGGTAGAAGAAAAAAATAAAGAGATGTTTAGGAGGGACTGGGAAACTTCTTTCACATCCTGTATTCCAGACTGTGAGAGGCCATTTGCATGTACTAGGTGGGGAAGACCGAAGACAGAGTGGGGGTGTTTTGAAGGCTGCACATTGCTTTCACTTTTGTGTGGCCAGTCATGTAAATGGGTGATCTTCAGGGAGTTTGAGAAAACTGTTACCTCTGGTGCATTACTCTCAGGAAGAGACCCTGTGACGTCAGGATCAGGAGAGAACAGCCTAGGGGCCTTGACAGAGGCAGCCTTTGAGCATCTGACAGCGGTGCCCAAATCTGCAGACACTTGTTTCAAGAGTTATCACCAGCAGTCTGGAGTCCTTCATTCCCCCTTACAGGATAAGATCCATACAGGATGTCTCACTTTCTTTATTCCTTGTGCCCGTGCTCAGTTGCTTCAGTCGCGTCCGACTCTTTGCGACCCCATGGCTGCAGCCCGTCAGGCTCCTCTGTCCATGGGGATTCTCTAGGCAAGAACACTGGAGTGGGTTGCCATGCGCTCCTCCAGGGGATTGCCCCAACCCAGGGATCAAACCCAGGCTTCCCACCTTGCAGGTGGAGTCTTTACTGGGTGAGCTGCAAGAGTCACTAATTTTTTTTTATTAGTGCCTATATGTGGAATGAAGAAAACTGGTGTAGATAATTTCATTTACAAACAGAAAGACAAGAGACATAGAGAACAAATGGGGAAAGAGGCGTGGTAGGAGGAATTGGGAAATTGGGATGACACGTAGACACAATTGAGAGTGCCAGTTCCTAGGCAGGTGGATAAGAAGCCTGGGATCCCTGAGGAGGGGAAAGGGGTCTGGGGTTCTCAAGGAAGAGGAAAGGGCAAACTTTTTTTCTCTACACTCCTTGCTGCTGCTAAGTCACTTCAGTCGTGTCCGACTCTGTGCAACCCCATAGTTGGCAGCCCACCAGGCTCCCCTGTTCCTGGGATTCTCCAGGCAAGAACACTGGAGTGGGTTGCCATTTCCTTCTCTAATGCATGAAAGTGAAAAGTGAAAGTGAAGTTGCTCAGTCGTGTCCGACTCCTAGCGACCCCATGGACTACAGCCTACCAGGCTCCTCCATCCATGGGATTTTCCAGGCAAGAGTACTGGAGTGGGGTGCCATTGCCTACTCCTTAGACTCACCTAAAGTGATTTTTTTTCTTCAAGTCTGAAACTGATGATTCCACAACAAACAGCTCAGTTTAAACTCTGTGCTAGGGATTATACAACAACAGTGTATCCTGCTTGAGGACAGTTTCTCCTTCCTGAAAACCTGCTGGCTAATTCTGATATTTTAGAATGCATATTATGGGAGTGGGTCTAGTAGGATCTTTCTACTGTTAAGTTCTAATCCTGTTATCCTAAAATGTAAATTGTGGGAGTGGGTCTGATAACATTTTCACAAACTTGAGACATTCTTTTGATTTATTGTAAATCACTCCGTTGCTGACACTAGCGAAGGGGGCATTCTCCGTCCCCCTTCTGATGTCTGTGTCAGAAGCTTTCTGTGTTCCTTTTTCACTTTAGTAAAACTCTGCTACACAAAAGCTCTTGAGTGATCAAGCCTGGTCCCTGATCCCAAAGTTCAGTCTTCGGGAGGTCGCGAATCTAACATGGTTCACCCTAAGCGGTTGCTATTGACTCTATAAGAACCTGTGTGAAACACAGGGAACCACTCAGTGCTCCTATGGTAACCTAAATAGGAAGGAAATCCAACAAAAGGGGGATATATGTATGTGCTGTGCTGTTCTGTCACTTCAGCCGTGTCCGACTGTTTGCAACCCTATGGGCTGTAACCTGCCAGGCTCATCTGTCCCTGGGATTCTCCAGGCAAGAATGCTGGAGTAGATTGCCATGTCCTCCTCCAGGGGGCCTTCCTGACCCCGGGATTGAACCCAGGTCTCCTGCACTGCGGGCGGATTCTACACCCACTGAGCCACTTGGGAAGCCTGAATATATGTGAACGTATAGCTGACTCACTTTGCTGTACAGCTGAAACTAATACAACATTGTAAAGCAGCTATAGTCCAGTAAAATTTTTGTTAAGAGTCACTAAATTTTTAAACGCAGTTAAGAAATATTGGTTGCTCCAACACTTTTAAAATACCTGATCCACGTTCAAGTCGGAGGTAGGGGATCACAGCTCAGAGGGATGTGGCCTGTCTTGGTAGGAGTTACACTTTAGGATTCGTGTACATTTCACATTTTATCAGTGCACTCAGGCAGCACAGCACTCAGTAGGTGTAAAAACTAACTGGATTCCTTTCAACGTTTGACACCAAAGCATCTTCTTTCCTTGGTTTGGTCACATGCTTTCTTGCCCAGTCTTCTCCTCCTTTCTGTCTCTTCTCTATTCCTGTGTCTGGATGTTCTTTCTCTTCCTTCACCTAAATGCTGCTGCTGCTGCTGCTGCTGCTGCTAAATCGCTTCAGTCGTGTCCGACTCTGTGCGACCCCATAGATGGCAGCCCACCACACTCCCCCATCCCTGGGATTCTCCAGGCAAGAACACTCTAGTATTCCCCAAAACTCCATCTTCGGTCCCTAAATCTAGTCACTCAGACCTCATGCCTTATGTGTGTGTGTCCAGTACATTCTCTGTCACTTTGACTTATTTTAACACTAGTCCTCATTTTCCCAGTTGACTAAAATCCAATTTTTCTTAGATGCCTTTCAATGCCTCAAAATTTAACATGTGTTAAACTGAGCCTATTCTTTTCTTTCCCAAATCAGTGTATTTGGAACCTTGTTCCTGACCATGCTCCTACGGCTTTTCTCTGGACCCCCACCCCCCAGCTTGGAATCTCAGAGATGATCTTTGACCCTTTGCTCCATTGCTTTTTATATGAAACCAGTTATTGAATCACCAGCCTAGCACCTCACTCCATCTTGCTTAAAATCCAGAGGCCTTTTCCTACTGCTTTCTTGGTTTGCCTTTATAATTTTTTAATTAATTTATTTTAATTGGAGGCTAATTGCTTTACAATACTGTAGTGGTTTTTGCCATACATTGACATGAATCAGCCGTGGGTGTACACGTGTTCCCCATCCTGAACCCCCCTCCCACCTCCCTCCCCATCCTGTCCCTCTGGGTCATCCCAGTGCACCAGCCCTGAGCACCCTGTCTCATGCATCAAACCTGGACTGGTGATCTATTTCACATATGGTAATATACATGTTTCAGTGCTATTCTCTCAAATCATCCCACTCTTGCCTTCTCCCACAGAGTCCAAAAGTCTGTTCTTTACATCTGTGTCTCTTTTGCTGTGGTTTGCCTTTATTTTTTATTCCAAAGTAAAATGAGCAGAGGCTATATTGTGTTGAGGAAAAACTACAGACGTTGACCTGAAGCCCAACCCGCCTGATTTCATATCTTAGCACAGAGTGACTCATTAGTTAGACAGCTTGAAGCAAGTGGTTTAAATTCTCTGAACAACCTAGTTTTGTGTCTGAAAAGTGTGTGCCCGTGTGCCCAATTGCTCAGTCGTGTGTGACTGCTTGCGACCCCGTACGCTGTAGTCTGCCAGGCTCTGTCTGTGGGATTCTCCAGGCAAGAATACTGGAGTGGGTTGCTGTTTTCTCTTTCAGGGGGTTTTCCTGGCACAGGGATCAGACCCATGTCTCCTGTGTCTCCTGCGTTGGCAGGCGGATTCTTTACCACTGAGCCACAGGGGAGCCCCCGGTCTGAAAAGTAAGGGGATTTGATACTTTATTATAGGATTATTGCGAATGCAGATAAGATGATAGTTGTCCTGCCTAGCACAATGCCTTATCCATAAGAACCACCCAAGAAAAGTCCATTGAATTGTTGAATGAAGTTTGTAGCATGCGTTGTCTAACGAATTCCAATGTGGGTTAAGAAAAATAGTAGTAAGAGGTCTAGTATTTGAGTATTTGAGTAAAGTAAGTGGATTTTATAGTATTTTTAGGAATGAGGCTATGTTGCTGATTTGTTGGGTATTAGAGCAGTTAAGTGGAACTGTATTATTATAGGCTGTCATGAGGGAAGCTTTCTGAAGGCTCACTTCCTTGGAAGGACACATGAGAAGAAAAGGGTGTACAGAGATTTATATTCCTACAAGTCTACCTGTATCAAACATTCAAAAATTCCTGGAAATAGATAGAGAGGCTCACATCTTCAAATGATAAACAAAGATGTTCAAGCACTTTAAATTTTATTATGAATATGTTTTGTTAACTCAGTGTCCCTGGGTATAAGTTGATCTGAGCAGCCAGTTCTCATTTAAATCAGTGTCAGTAGCCTTTTCCTTTTTAACAGGGAAGAATGTTAAAGTAAAGAAAAATGTATTTCCTTGGTTTTGGTGTGGAGTGGCTGAGAGGAGAAGGCAGGTAACTGAGGCGCACCTTCTTGGGAGCAGAAAGGTGGCGTCCATTCTGCATGGAAGATGGTTCTCGAAAGTGGGAGAATTTTCTTCAGTGCTGATACATCTTTCCCAGCCACTTAGGGATCATTTTCCTGGTTGCCAGCGACAATGTTTTACAGAAGGCTGTGGCCTCTATACTCTTAATACTTAAAACCTCAAATCCATGTTGTTGCCTCTGGAGGTGTCTGGCCAATTAATATTCTTGCTGGTGTCAGGTTGCAGAGTTCTCTTTGACATTCAAAGCTTCCTTGGTTTTGAACATTTAGCTCCATTTTAGAATGAAGGAAGGACATGATCAATATTGTAGAGGAAACTTGAGGAATAGTTTTTAGAGCCTTGTCGTTTTAGAGTTGAAGAGCTCTTAGAAAAAAGGAGAGGAAGTAACTGAGAAAGGGACAAGTTATCAATAACTGTACTCTGAAATCTAATTACAGACATCAGTAGTGGTTGCTAACCATTAGGGGTGTCAGAAACCAGAATATTTTAAGCAAGGGTTTATTTATACTCAAGAGGAGGCTGATGGCTGTTATTGTGGGAAACCAGTTCAGTTGCAGAAGCCAAATATGGTGCAGGTATGCACAGCAAAAATGCACAGCGAAATGGCTGGTACAGCAATTGCCTGAATTTTGAACTGCTCTTTGTTTCCTCCTTTTCTTTTAGTTTTCTGAAGTTCAGTTTTACCTTCTCAGAGCATGGCCCTTATTGTGGAGGGTGTGAAATGGATTGGTGTAGTGTTCAAGAACTGGTTTAAGATTCACTTGAAATGATGACCCTCTGTTTCTAGTTTTGCAGCATTTTAAGTTTTCAAGTGATTGTCATCCTCGAGTGGTAGGTAGCAGAACTCCTTTCAAAGTTAGCTGTAAATATAGACTCCCAGATTTTATGCGCATGCAGAGTTTCACATTTCTATCTAAAAATACCCTGTAAAATATTATTAAAATTAAATTATATTTGTAGAATTTATATTTTTAAAATTAAAGTTGACCAAGATATCTCCAGGCCACTTAAAGCCAGGATCTGGTTGCTGTTGGTCGTTGGCTCAGGCATGCGAGGATGGTGGGAATGAAGGGGGCGGGCTGGCCACGAGGGGAAGTATTAAGTCACTTGGGGAAGTGAGGGTGAGAAATTTTGCTGTGGTGGGTTTTCAGAATGAACCAAGCCGGAAAAAGGAAATTGTTCTCTATGGGTATTGTTCACTGTTGTGTGGACATGAAGACAATTAACAGCCAAGTGTCGTCTGCACAACAGAAGAAACCGTTACTCTGCCTTTGATGAAAGGGGAACAGGGTATGCAGAAAGAACATAAAATTAAGAGAGGTGTTCTGTGCAAGAGGAAGCTTACTTGGCTCAATGAAGTAGCTGCTTTTCACTGCAGTCCAGGCACAGACAGTGCGTTGAGAGAAGCAGTTATACAGTAACTCCTGCGTCCTTGTTTATTGCTTTCCTTCACCGAGACTCACGTCGGGTGAGCCTGGGGCGTTCTCACCATGAGACCCACCTGCTTTCTTTGTGTCCTTTAGCTGCATACTGTGACATTTTCTTCATAGGTTTGTGATGGTTAGTGATTCCGCATCATTATTTCTGTTCCTTTTTGGAACGTGTGTGTGTTCAGGCTCAGCGGTGTCTGACTCTTTGCGACCCCATGGATTGCAGCCCGCCAAGCTGCTCTGCCCATGGGATGTTTCAGGCAAGAATTCGGGAGTGGGTTGCCGTTTCCTTTTCCGGGGGATCTTCCCAACCCAGGAATTGGAACCATGGCTCTTGCATCTCCTGCATTAGCAGGTGGATTCTTTACCCCTCGTTCCACCTGGGAAGCCCGGGAAACCAAGTAGTAAACAGAGATGATGATCCCTGGGTATTCACGTTCTTCCAGAGAAATGACAGGATCCTAGAGAAGATGGGAGGGAGAAGGTCCGTTGTGTGATGACACGTTTTAGTCCTGGTTCTCCGGGCTGGAACAAGTAACTTGGTTTGTTTTGGCATGAAATTTTATAGCCCAGCCTGGTTCTCCACAGCATGCCTTTGAATGGCCATCTTCAATTGGCTTACGTTTTTAAAAAATAGAACAAGAAGCCATATTTTACCAGTGGCTGAAATTTTAGCAATCAGGAAATAAAATACATGGCTAAAACCTAATTCAGTTCTTTTTGATCCCTCCCATTGCTTTTGCCACATTAGTGGTGTTGGGTATGGTTTAACCTTCATGTACAGATTAGGTGTTGGGCCAAGCACTTTTATATCCATAAACTAATACATCATATTAGGTAAGTATTATTACCTATGTTTTATGGATGACAAAGCCAGCGAGGTTAGTTACAGAGACGATTGTAGTAGAGATGAGATTTGAACCCAGGTTTTCTCCACAGTTAGTGACCTCTTTACCAATTGCATAGGTGAATCTGTTATAGAAGTCTTTCTATAAATAATTTTCTGTTAAGTGAAAATTCCATGTTTCATGTTGAAGTGAACCCATTCACTTACAAAAAAGATACATTCCAGTAGAATAAAAAAGTATATGCTGCCTGATAATAAAATCACATGTATATAGACATGTTTTTATCATCACATACATTAAGGAAAATAACTGATAAACCAATAATAAATAATGTCAAATACCAAAATTAGATCTGAACGTATTGATATTAATAAGGAAGGCCATAGTCAAAAATGTATTAAAATAAGACTCTAAAAGCAAACATACAGAAGTGACTTGGTTTGTGAATTCTTTAATTTAGGAATTAAATGAAGGGAGTGATACTTGAAGAGAAATTTAGCCTGCAGACTTAGGCTATCAGAAACATTCAGATTATGGTGAGCTGCTTTTTTTCATCCTGAAATGGGGAAACAGATCATTAAGTCTGGGAAGAAGTCATTTGGCTGAGAAACATGACGACAAAGCCTTAGCAGTAGTCACGGACTCACAGGGCCCACTGCCCTCCTGCCCCGTGCCCCCCGCCCCCGCCTCGTCCCTCCTAACGCCATCGTCCACCTTCATCATCTCCATCTCAGACACCAGGCCCACCCAGCCCGGACAGGGAGAGAGACGGGAGGCGCTGGGCAGCCCTTGCTCTGAGATGGCAGCAAGGCCCAAGCCACCATGGCCGAGTCTGTAATTTCTACGTCTGAATAAGTGGCCCTCTTTTCCCCCATTAATTTACTCTTTTGTAATGAGTGAGTGTAAAAAATCTTTTTTTTTTAATATTGCTTTCAGATGTGACTCCAGGCTGGATTTGAAAATAAATGTTGGCCATTACCTTATCGGATGCTGTTACGGCCTTATTTTTAAACCCCCTTTCCTCCGAGGGCCTGTTCAGAGTGCAGAGGGCTGCCGCAGACAAGTGGGGGCCGGGAGGGTGGGTTGTGGCCTGAGGCACTTATTTGCTTGAGAAAAATTGCTGCCAGATGAGTGGTTTTTAGAAAGCTCTGGCTGCTGATGTGGTCTTTAGTAAGGAGAGGATTAAAGGGAGTGCAGTTTCTCCTCTTCTTTATAAATATTTGCTGGAGAGCTAATGGGTTTTTGTGTGCCTGTGTATTTCCTTTTTCTATTGGGGAAATTACCAGTAATACAGCAACATCCTGTGATAAAATATACGGAGTACAGGCTGAGGGAATGGATGGATGAAATAGAGGAAATATGCCCCGGGCCTGTGGCACGCCGTAGTATGACTAGTCCTGGCATCTTGATTTGCTTACAGGTGATTAACGACAGTATCAACAGAGGAATGTGTAGGGCATAAATAAATAGGCTCTTCCATCAGCTGCTTTTAGCAGAAAAAGCATTCATCCCCATCAAAGAAACCACAAATGCTCTCCCAAGCCTAAATTTTATTTTCAATTAGTTACCCAGCCTGGAAGAACGCCAGTGGGAATAATCCCATGTAACTTCAAATGCTCCCGTGTCTGAAGGAACAGAGCCTTCATCACATCGCGTTAACGGTATATATAGACGCTCTGCCAGTGCCGTACCTGCTAATCTGATTAGATGCCTGCACTGAGGTAGTGAGACTGGGAATACTGTAAATCTGAGTTTCCAGGCAGACAAACACAGGAAAGATCTCCAACTGTACTCGCTGATTCTGTGGAAAATAGGAGCGTAGAAACTTCTAAAAATACTTACCTTTGTTCTCCTTATCCTGTCTTCAAAGGGGAGTTCAAATATGGCTCCAAAATGCAAGGATTAGCTTACTATGTTTTAATTTACCGATCCTCACTATGTGAAATTATATATTCATAAATATTTTAAACCACAAATTGCATTCCAAAATATTTCCTTGTTGCCTTTTAAGAAGGGGCTTCCTGGGTGGCTCGGCGGTACAAGATTCTGCCTGCAGTGCAGAAGACGCAGGACATGTAGGTTCGATCCTTGAGTCAGGAAGATCCCCTGGAGAAGGAAATGGCAACCCACTCCAGGATTCTTGCCCAGGAAAATGCCATGGACAGGAGCCTGGTGGGCTACAGTCCATAGGATTGCAAAGAGCCGGACACGACTAAGCAACTGAGCATGGATGCATGCCTTGTAATAAACTGAGTTCTTTCCAGAAGGAGTGTGAACAAAGCTTGAAGAAAGCTCTCCCAGCAGGGCATGTGGAAGGCCCCCTCCTCCAGCCAGAGGAACCCTGCTGGGTTCCTACAGGTGTGCAAGGGCAGCAGGAGGGCTCTGAGGGCAAGAATCACAGGCTGGCAGCCCTGGTCCCTTTGTCAGGTGCCCCCACACAGCAGGAGAGAGTGTCAGGGCGAGCCCACCACCCCAGTCCAGCCTGTTATCCTCGCCGGTGGAGCTAAGAGCTCTCTGGTCCTTCTGGTGCCAGGATACAGCCCCCAGGCTCTCACTCTCCTCCCCTCTTTGCTGGACCCTCCTAGAGAAGGCTGTGCCCCTCTCTGGAAACAGCTTTCTTTGTAGGCCTGCACAGTGGAGAGAAGATATGGCTGTACGTTTTCTTGCTAAACCCTGGTTACCTGGCATCGGGCACCTGGTCAGGGTGGTCGCTGGCAGGCACCCAGATTGGAGAGGTTATTTTGACAGCACAACCCCTGCTTTTTCTGAGCCCGTAAGTTAGAGACACCCTTTGACTAACCAGCTACCCACCCCCTCATACAGTAGGGTGAGGAAGTAAAAGATTCAGTTGAAATATAACATATGGAAAAGTGCACAAATCTAAGTGTACATCTTAATGAATTTTCACAAGTAGAAACACCCATGTAACCAGTATCCTAGTGAAGTTTCCTTTTATAATGATTTCTTCCTTAATTATAGAAGCAATTTGTAGGAATTTTTGAAAAATACAGCAAGGTATAATAAAGAAAATACAACCCATGCATTGTACTTATTCCCCCTAAAATGATCACTGATTAACATTTTGGTGTGTTTCCAGCCTGTCTGTTCCTCTCATATACACACAAAGATTATATATATATATATATATATATATATATATATGCATGTCCATAAATACACACACAGTCCTGCAACACGTGTATGTGAATAAACACAGAAGTTCCAAATAATTGCAATAACATGCATAACCTCTGAAGCTTCATACATGTGTGTGTGAATACACACAGAAGTTCCAAATAATTGCAATAACATGTAACCTACAGATTTGTAGATACTTAACTATCTGGTGGTTGGCTTCCTCAGCAGAGTAGCCAAGATATAAGGGGAAACGAAAAACCATTTGTCTCCTTACTCGATAGCAGGAAAAGAGCTGCTTATGATGGAGGGGATAAATAGATGGCTGACACACACTTATGGGTGATCCATAGGTTTCATTTATTCAGTATTTTCCTGCTCTCTCCTAGCACTGACGATAGGAAGTGTAAAGACTTCTTAATGCAAAGCATTAAGTAGAGACCTTTTCATGCAGAGCAAGAGTGAGACCTGGACTCACATTTTTCCGGCTCCTCCGTGAAACTGAACCCCTTTTGGCTCTAGCTTCACTTTTACCAAAAGGCCAACTTTCCTTTTTCTTTTTTTAATTAGCTCTCTCACAGATAGCCAAGCAGAATTTAACCACAGAGCTCTTGCTTTAACAAAAGGAAGCGGAATCACAATGTTGGAAATGGGCCCGGTGGTTTTGTGAGTTGCAGTGAAATGATCTTCCCCATCACGACGAAGATGGATGCGATGGTGCTTCACTGCACTGAAAAGCTGGGGGCCTTGGTGGTCGCTGAGTCTCCGCTCACACTCTCGGGAAGGGAACAGTTGGCACCAGCTTCCCGTTGCTGTTGGTTGAACAGCCTGTGCTGTCCATCTGCTTTCGGGCTGGCCAAGTCTGCAGGGGGCTTGATAGGGTCCCTCGTGCTGAGAGAAGCTGCTTCCATCAGAACTGCCTGCCGTTCTCTTTTTTACTTATTTTTAAATTTTTTGTTTTATTTTTGTTTTGACTGCAATATGCAGAATGTGAGATCTTAGTTCATCTGGGATCGAACCTGTCTTCCCTGTATTGGGAGTGCAGAGTCTTAACCCCTGGACCGCCAGGGAAGTTCCTGCCTCTCGTCTTTTAATATCTTTTATATCCTTATGCACTGGGGATTTGAATGTTTACACATATAGAAAGTTTACTGGACTTTTTATATTTGCAAAATGTTTTCTTAGATCACACCTTTCTCCTTGCTTGTTAAAAAGCATGTTCACAGGAGCATCCATGGTGGTCCAGTGGTTAAAACTTCACCTAGTTCAGGGAGCTTGGGTTCAATCCCTAGTTGGGGAGCTTAGATCCCACAGGCTCCCCCCCCAAAAAACAAAAGCAAAAAAAAACACATAAAATAGAAGCAAGCAATAGTGTAACAAATTCAGTAAAAGCTGAATAGTCCATATCAAGGGAAAAAAATCTTTAAAAAGACAGTACGAGTCGAAAGGCATTACAAATAAATATGTTCACAAACAGTAGGAAGTAGCCTGCATGTTTACCAAAGTTCTTATGTTTCTTTGCAGTCGGAATCAGCTGTCTGCTCTGCCGGCCTGCCTGTGTGGTCTCCCTCTCAAAGTCTTAATCGCAAGTAACAACAAACTTGGATCGCTGCCTGAAGAGATAGGTCAGCTCAAACAGTTAATGGAGTTGGTATGTTACTGATTTTTCAGATGCCCTTCTTGTTTGTTTCCTAATCATAGCCCATCAAGGTAATCAGAAAGACTTTTTCCTACAAGGGGTCAAGGAGAAGATCATGTTGTTGGAGGTCTGTATATGATGAAGACATTAAGTGGGGAAGGGAATAATCATGGCCTTGCTGTGACAAGGAGTTCCTGAAATTTACCGCTTTCCTGTAGTTTACGCTTCCTGAAGTTTGCAGGATTTACAGTTTCTCAGGTTCACAAATTATGCTATGGTAGTTAGACCACTTTTTTTTTTCAGATTGGATAAGTAAGTTTGTAATGAAATATGGATACACTGGCAAAATAATCTGCAAATTAATTAGTAGGCCACACTTTGTGAAGGTGTATAATTAAGTCAGAAAGAACAGAGTGCTCTGATTCTGTAAGGATTTTAGTAACCATTGCCCCCAATTGATGTGACTTTAGAATGTGACCATAACCCCAGGGATAAGAAAGAAGAGCAAATTATAAATAGGCAGAGATGGGTTGGAAGTATGTACCTGAGGCCAAGAGGTCAGCTTTTTCACCACTAATTGAGTTACTGACCTTGTTTCTAAAAGGGGAAAAGCATGTGTTCTTTCTCGACTTCCATTGAGCTAAGGTATCTTGGGTGAATGAAGAGGCGAGACTAAGCAACTGGGCTCAACCATAATCATCACAATTTATCCTCCAACAAGAGTGCTTCCATACCGTCCTGTTGTCGTCCAGTCACTCAGTCATGTCCAGCTCTTTGCAACTGTCTCTGTGTTAAGCACAAAGCAGGGTGTTCTGATTACAACCATGAAAAGGGTACAGTACCTTCCTTGAATCAGACTCCAATCTAGGGCACTGATGGCCCATAACTTTTCTCTTGCGTGCCAGTTCCAATGAATTTCTTTGTGGCTACCTGGAACACTGGGGTAATGGCTTATGGGGCCCAGATAGAGCGTGTTGGGACTCCACGGTCAGGTGTGTGTCTGGAATTGGCTCAGAAAGGAGCAGCACCCATGTCACGTACGTATCCACTTTGACTTTAGGAAAGAAGTGAGTAGTTGCAGTATAAAGGCAACAGAGCTCTACAAAGAGTGCCTTTGTCTGTGACAGCAGAATCTGAAGCTGATGCCCACTAGCTCACACCAAGAGCTAGGAGTCACATCACTGGTACCACGGCATCTGGTCAGGGATTATGAGTGACCAGCAGAAGACACTGGAAAGGTATTGAGAAGCCATTGGTTTTCTTACTCAAGCTTTCCATACTTCTCTGTACAGTGGAGAGGTTGCCTCGCCCACAGATCCCAAGGTTAAATGTTCTTAAGCTAAAGTATTTAGCAGGACCTGCTAGCATGTTTCAGCCCTGGTGTCTGAGTGAGAGAGATGAGATCTGGATCCAGTGTCCTCTTCTGACCTGGTCAGCGATGCCCAGGGCCTTCGGCCACACTGCTCGGACATGGCTGCTTGATTGCCGCCACCTAGAGGGACGATTCCGAAAGAAGACAGATATTAATTTGGGCGGATACAGTCCTCCTACAAAGTCTCTATTACAAGAAGTAAGTGCTTGGCCTGGGGTCTGATTGATTCAGTCCTGGGTTGAGAATGGTTTGTACAGGAAGAGACCTTTGAGAGTCAGTCTCCTTACGTAAGTCCAGGTAAGGGACAGACTTGTGAGCACTTTTGAGCATATCACTCTTTCTGCAAGGACTGTTTCTTCCTTCTCTTCTTTGCTTGGTCAGTTTTTAGCCAAATTGATTTCACTTCCTCCAAAAATCCTTCCCAGATTCTCCAAGCCAGAGTAAGGTGCTCCTAAGGCCAGCACTGTCTACATAGCACTGAATTTTTGTGGAACCGCATTTGTCTTCTCACTTGGCGTTCTCTAGGTCAGTACCCACTAAACCCAGAAAGCTGCTTTAGCACCGGATCAGCATGTTACTTGTTGTATCCCAGTGCTTAAGACAAGACATTGTTGTTTAGTCACCAAGTTGCATCTGACTCTCTCTGATCCTATGGACTATAGCCCTCCAGCTCCTCTGTTCATGCAGTTTTCCAGGTGAAAATACTGGAGTGGATTGCCATTTTCTTCTCCAGGGGAATCTTTTCTGACCCAGGGATCAAACTCATGTCTCCTACACCGACAGGATTCTTTACCATTGAGCCACCAGAGAAGCCCCGACGCAAGATTGACATCCCCAAAACGTGATTGCTAAGGGCTACTATTAGGTCGGGGAGAGTGGGCCAAGAAGGTGGCTTGGGATAGATTGGGAAGGTTCCCACGTGCCATGCCAGTGAGGGGTGACTCTGTCTTTCAGTCCAAGTTAATTCAGAAGTTTCCATATTAACTGATCCCAGAAAACAAAAAGTATACCAAAAACACTTGGGATGAAACTGAGAGTTATATGCCTTTAAAAAAAAATGCTTCTTTTAGGATTCTGATAAACACCCAAATCTAAGTTTACTAGAATTTGGATTAGGTCTTGCCAATCCAGTGTGAATAAGGAGCTGGGTTTTTTCCACTGCCCAGGCTCCCATGGAGTGGATGGGTGGCACGTCGGTGAGGTCAGTCTTTGGCAGCCAGCGTGTGTTTCGGTCCCGCTGCACCCGGGCTTAAGCTGACAGCGTGCCCGCCCTCAGCTGTGTGGCTACCGGCCTGCTCATCCACTAAGAGGGGGCGCACGTATTGAGCCCTGGAGCCAGCCCCACACGGAGCAGGGCTTTCCTCGGGTATTCTTGTCAGCTGCTGAGCTGGCATGCGGCAGAGGTGGAAGAGCACCGTCTGCAGCCTCAGGGCACACGAGCTGCTGGCTGGCTGTAAGGGGGTGCTTTGGGCCTTTTCTTTGCTCCCGGACCGGAGCCCAGCTCCCGAGAAGGCCGCTGTTGCTTCCTGGATCCAGCACCGTCAGCAGCCCCCTCCTTGTGTCTTTTCTCCACTAGCAATAAACTGTTGAACCCCTGAGCTCTGGAATGTGAGAGCCATAGGGGTTTTTTAAAAGACATCTCGTCCAAACTTTGAACATCTTGCAAAAGGAGAAATCCAAGGCAGAGACATGGTGAATGACGCCCGGAAGGTCACCCTGGTGTAGCTGACTTACAACCCAAACAGAAATGCACTCACCCAGCATGGTTCTGTGAAAAGACCGTGCGGGCAGCAAACGTCATTTTATTTTTTGTTTTTGCCTTAAAAAAATATATTGGGATATAGTTGATTTACTACTTTTTGCTGTATGGCAAAGCGAGTCAGCTATACATATATCTACTCTTTTTAAGGTTCTTTCCCTATATAGGTCATTACAAAGTACTGAGTAAAGTTGCCTGTGCTGTACAGCAGGTCCTTATTAGTTATCTATTTTCGATTTAGTAGTGTGTACCTACCCCAGTCCCAGTCTTCCAGTGCATCCATCCTCCCTTTTCCCCCTTGGTAATCATAAGACTGTTTTTACATGTGTGACTCTATTTCTGTTTCGTAAATAAGTTCACTTGTACCATTTTTTTTTTTTTTAGATTCCACATATAAGTAATATCACACGATATTTGTTCTTCTGGAAATGTCATTTTAAGTGTACTAGTAGCCACATTAAAAGAACAGAAGCAAGTGAAAGTCACCTTTACAGCATATTTTAGTTAACCTTAGATAGCCAAAATATTGTTTCAACATCTCTATAATATAAAATGGATGTATTTTGCAGCCTTTCTTTCACCCTAAGTTTTTAAGGTCAACTGTGTGTTTTCCACCGGCAGCACATCACAGGTGGGACTGGCCACACTTCTGTTGGCCAGTAGCCACGTGTGGCTCGTGGTCACCCTTCATGGGCAACCCTGTATTCTGTGCTCTTTCTGCTCTATGAGCAAACATGATCTTTGCAAAAGGCATTTATTTGCAAAGTTGATGAATATGTAATAAGTTAACATTATTTAACCACAAAGGGTGACTGGGCCTTGCTTAAGATCACAGACTAAAAATGACTGGTTTCCATCCGTTCTTATTTATCTTTCATATATTTTTGCTTAAAATAGTACTGATACTACAGGTAACCACGTCAGAGGATTTTTAGCTATCAGTTGGAAAAAAAATTCCCTGGGGAGCCTGAAATAATTCTGGAATTGCATGGCAGGCCCCTGTTTTGTAGTTACATAGTAACCAACTTGCAAAAAAAAAAAAAAGAAAAAAATTTTGGGAGCTCCCCAAAGCATTCAGGCTACATGAAGCCACCTAAGTGCTGATAAAAATCTCACAGTTTATTATTAGGCTCTGCAAGGAGATCCAACCAGTCCATTCTGAAGGAGATCAGCCCTGGGATTTCTTTGGAAGGAATGATGCTAAAGCTGAAACTCCAGTACTTTGGCCACTTCATGCGAAGAGTTGACTCATTGGAAAAGACTCTGATGCTGGGAGGGATTGGGGGCAGGAGGAGAAGGGGATGACCAAGGATGAGATGGCTGGATGGCATCACTGACTCGATGGACGTGAGTCTGAGTGAACTCCGGGAGTTGGTGATGGACAGGGAGGCCTGGGGTGCTGCGATTCATGGGGTCGCAAAGAGTCGGACACGACTGAGCGACTGAACTGAATTGAACTGAAGCATTGTTTAACTATTTGGAAGAAATATTTTGAAAATGTTCATTTTAGACTCAAAGAGTATCCTAAACTGAGTTGTAAACCCTTCTCTTCCAAGAGTCATCATTGGCTTAAAAGACAAAAATGATAGCACTGTGGCCATCTATAAGAAAGGAGATGCCCTCTCTGACTTTTGAGAGGAGTTGGAATACAGTATCTTACCTTCCTGAATATATCAGTTACCTAAGAATCTTAAAACATAAAGCATTGGCATTTAGTGATTGTGCAAAGATATGGATAAGCAATTTTTCCTCCTTCCCTGAAGACTTTCATTAAGAAGTACTTCTGAGATTTTTTTCCCTTAAATCCACAGGAGAGGCCAGGATGGATTAACACATCGTTTCAGGTGCTGGAAAACTCAGGGAGCCTGAGCCTAATCTCTGCTGAGTTTCTGCCTCAAAGCATCATTTCTGATGGGAATGATGTAGGACTCTTTGATCTCCTTGGGCACTGGATTACTTCTGTACTGCTTATCTCCTTAGAGCTGTAGCTGTCTGTGTTCCTTTGTTAAGTCTTTATATCTGCGTGTTCTTTCTATCAGGGACAGAGATACGCCGCACTGGCATTTACTGAGCACTTAAATTGTATGCCGCACACTTGGCTGGGTATATTTATCATTCGATCTTGACAATCGCCCAGCCAGGTGGATATCCTGTCTACCTTTCACAGACAAGTTTGGGTTTCAGAATTACTTACCCAAAGGCATGGGCCTACGATGTGGTGAAGCTGGAGTGGAAACTGAAACCTCTGCATGGCACAACGGCGGCTGAACTCACTGGGCCCTCATCTGGACTGCAAACCTCTCATGGAGAGAAGCCGTGGTTTCTTTTTGTGGAGCTTCCTTGTTTCAGCTTGCAGTGGTTTTCCCATTAAAGTTGTGGCAGGCCATGAACAGCAGGGAGAATGTTACAAAAACAGGGTGTGGTACAAATGGACAGAGTCTGTGAGAGTTTCCTCCTTGAGGAACCACAAGCCAGGCACAAGGGTCAATAGACTTCTCTTGAGTTGACTAAACATCATTTTATTCTTAAAGATCCTGCAAAGGTGTCTTTTGTTGTGTGTGTGTTTTGTTTTGTTTTTAAATTTTTATTCTTACTTTATTTTACTTTACAATACTGTATTGGTTTTGCCATACATTGACATGAATCCACCACAGGTGTACATGAGTTCCCAATCCTGAACCCCCCTCCCACCTCCCACCCCATATCATCTCTCTGGATCATCCCTGTGCACCAACCCCAATTATCCTGTATTCTGCATCGAACATAGACTGGCGATTCGTTTCTTACATGATAGTATACATGTTTCAGTGCCATTCTCCCAAATCATCCCACCCTCTCCCTCTCCCTCAGTGTCCAAAGGTCCGTTCTATACATCTGTGTCTCTTTTGCTGTCTCGCATACAGGGTTATCACTTGTCAGATAATACCTGAAGGATACGGTGTGTTAAATATTTGGTGAGAAGTACTGTGTGAAGCCATGTTGTAATTAACAGATGTCTCTGAAGAAGACAGGCACACTAAGAACACAATAATTTGAGAACCTTTTATGGGGTATTTGTCAAAAGTCACTATCTTCCCTGGTGGCTCAGATGGTAAAACGTCTGCCTACAATGCGGGAGACCTGGGTTCAATCCCTGGGTCGGGAAGATCTCCTGGAGAAGGAGATGGCACCCCACTCTAGTACTTTTGCCTGGAAAATCCCATGGACGGAGGAGCCCGGTAGGCTACAGTCCATGGGGTCGAAAAGAGTGGGACACGACTGAGCGACTTCACTTTCGCTTTCACTTTGGTCTCACTGGATCTCTGATTGTGCTGACTCACTGGGGTCCACAGATGGTCCATCTCTCGTTTGGTTTTTCTCAATCCTGTCTCCTCTCAACTTATGCTAAGGGTAAAAATTGTGTCTTCCAGTGCTTAGCTTCACGTAAGAGAACATAATATCACTGTTTTAGAAACCTGCTTTTTCAACCCCAAAACTCACAGGGTCTGACTCAGGTAATAACTGACTAGAAGGTGCATATTCTGGCCCTGAGTAGACACACTATTGTTTTTCTTCCCTGTTTTTTTTTTTTTGTGTGTGTGTGAAATGTCTGGTTGTGTGGAGAGTTGGAATTCAAGGACAGAGTAGACACAGGATGTATTGAGCAGCTTCTAAGGAAAATCTCTTCTTCATTATTTTTATGTGTAGCATTCCCGTCTCTGAGGTAGATGTAATGGAGACAGGAATTCATGTCTAATCAAATCTTAGGTCCTTTCATAGTCTCTGCAGATGCCTCCCAGCCTCTCTGGTTTCTGTTAGAAAATTGGAGAACCAAGGCCTGTTCCAGGTCCCTTCTGTTGCTTCTATCTCTGCATTTCTTATGAAGAGCTGGGGGATGAGGTATGTGTTTGTGGGAATGTGGAAGGGTGTGAACTAGAGTTTTATACTAGAAGGAGACTCTCAGTAAGTGTTGAGAGGTAATAATTTATCATACCAGAGGTTGCTTGAAAAAATTTTGAATTTAAATGAACATACCAATTTGTTTTAAAAAGTTCTTACTACAGGCTTTTAGATTTTTGATTGCTAAAAAATCAAAATTGACATTACTCCTAAGTCAGTTAAGTATCTATCTTTCAACAGATTTCTTCATTATTTCTAATGTAGTAGAAGGGTTTTCCTGATGTTGTAAGGAAATTAGAGTGATCTATAATCTCATCTCTTCTTTTTTACATAGGAACAGAGAGGTTAAGATATTGCCCTCAAGTTGCACAGTGGAAGTCACACAAAAGACATTTCCACAAAAGGACATGGCCACATGATGGGAGGCCAGTAGTATTAATAGCTTGTATTTCCTGTCAGAATGTTCACATTTTCTTCTGTTAAATAAAGAGCTAGATTTTAAAATATGGCTTAAGCCATAGTATAACAACACTAAGATTTTGAAAACCCAAGAGTCAGGGGAAGATAGCTCATGAGAATACCACATGTAGTTTTGCAGCGTAGCCTGGTCTCCCTGGAAACCTTCTGTAACCAAAAATCATCTTGTCACACTTAATTATGTTTGCTTTCATTAAAAGTTACAACTTGAAAAAACAGATCTAGTCTTTCTAAAAATGTTATATTCTGAAAATGAACCTTTCCTGCTTTAATAATCTTGAACCTACGCTAATATTTTAAATCCGTGTCAATTTTGCATTCTGAAGGTAAGTTTGCAACTAGCAGTCAGTCAGCTAAAATGTTTTAATCTTGAACACGCATCTAACCCTTCTAGAGACTTTTTTGGTAATTGCCCAGAAGGGTTGTGATGAATGAGAATCTTAACTTCTAAAGTCTTTCTTTGGGTTGCTTCGGAGCATTTTGATTAAACCAGCGGAAAATATGTGTATTTTAAGTCATTGCTGAAGTTCTGAAGTTCTTTGTTTTTTTAATCTAAATGAGAAAATTGCCTGGCCCATAAAACTTGCGTTTGAGTGTTTATGTGATTATGTAATGCATAACGATTAGATTCATTTCTGTTTCAAAAAGAATAGATTTAGTAAATATTTATGACACATTTAAGATTTTTGCTTTTGGTCCTTTCTGTATACTTACGATATTATAATGCTAAATATATGGTAATTTGGTTTCTCTATCACTTCATCGGAAATAGATGGGGAAACAGTGGAAACAGTGTCAGACTGTTTTTTTGGGCTCCAAAATCACTGCAGATGTGACTGCAGCCATGAAATTAAAAGACGCTTACTCCTTGGAAGAAAAGTTATGACCAACCTAGATAGCATATTCAAAAGCACAGATATTACTTTGCCGACTAAGGTCCGTCTAATCAAGGCTATGGTTTTTCCTGTGGTCATGTATGGATGTGAGAGTTGGACTGTGAAGAAGGCTGAGCGCCGAAGAATTGATGCTTTTGAACTGTGGTGATGGAGAAGACTCTTGAGAGTCCCTTGGACTGCAAGGAGATCCAACCAGTCCATTCTGAAGGAGATCAGCCCTGGGATTTCCTTGGAAGGAATGATGCTAAAGCTGAAACTCCAGTACTTTGGCCACCTCATGCGAAGAGTTGACTCATTGGAAAAGACCCTGATGCTGGGAGGGATTGTGGGCAGGAGGAGAAGGGGACGACAGAGGATGAGATGTCTGGATGACATCACTGACTGGATGGACGTGAATCTGAGTGAACTCCGGGAGTTGGTGATGGACAGGGAGGCCTGGCGTGCTGCAATTCATGGGGTCGCAAAGAGTCGGACTCAACTGAGTGACTGAACTGAACTGAACTGGGAGCTTGCAGTAATTATTCTGCGAAACATAGCTTAGGGCTAATAGACAATTCAGAAGGGATTCATTTGATTATCTGAAGAAGCTACTGGATCTGGAACTTATAACTTGATAAATTATCACTACTGAAGCAATATGGGGCATTAATGTTTATTTTTAAAATTTATTTTTTAAATCATATCTTTTAAAAGTGAACTCTCCCCCCTAAAAAACAAAAACAAAAAACATACTTTCTTTTAGACCAAATGGGAAAAGACATGTTCTAAAGAACCAAGCTATTCTCGGAATGTTGCTTTTTCAGTTTCTAACCTGGAGTATCTTATCCAAAAACATCTAGACTATTTTCCTCTCTGTCCTCCTCCTCATTCCCCAACTAATTAAGACATAATTACCTATGTGGTTTTATTTTTGTGACAGAATTCATAACCTCTTTAAAACCTGGCAGAGTTTAGTAGCTGAGAAGGAAGAGGTTAGCACAGTTTTTGCAGTATTGATCATACAAGAGTGAAAAGTCTATCTTGCTTTCCCCTCATTATTTTGGCAGAACAGGAAGTAACTGATGGCAGTGCAGAGTATTATTAAAATAATTTGACCTTCACCATATACCCTTCAAAATGTGAATGGACAATTGGACTTTGTGTTTCTAATGGTCTACAGATGTCCTCTCTTGCAAGTTAGAAGGAAAAGCTTGTTGTTAACATTATGTGAAGTTCTTTAAAAAAATAAATTAAGAAAGCATTTCCCCTGCTGGTAAGTAAGTATTTAAATATAGCTGAGGGGAGTCTACTTTCTTTGATAAAGCCATTTAGAAATATATGTTGGAAAAATTACCTATATTTAGGGAAGCTTAGGGAAACAGCAGACTCTTAATTTCATGACTTAACCAGCGGTAATCAACAGTGTGCAAGATGAATATAGTATACACAAAAAAAAATAGAATAAAAATGCATTTTATCTGAGAGTATTTCATAATGCTGCCTAAATATATCTGGTGTCTCTTGGCTTGCCCTTCCCACCTCTCTTGTTTTAAGAGAAAGATTTTTTAAAAATTATGTTTGAAACTTCTCAAAATCAGTTTCACATTGAAAAATCTGCAGTTCCCATATTCTTCAAAAATATCTTTCTCATGCTATCACTCACAGACTTATAAAAACATTTCAGATGTCATCATAAATTCTCCTTAAAGGTGGAAAATAATCTCACTAATTCTTCCTCCATGACCTTCCCTTCCTATCAGCCATCAACAATCTGACTGTGCCTGATCCTGAGTCCAATAAAATAATTTAATTTCATATATTTCTAGGGCTCACCTGTGTACCATTTGTGTGAAGGCTCTTAGATTTTAAAATGGTACTTCTTGCGAATTTGTAACTTGGTTGAAGCAAAGAAAGATAAAACTTTCATTGCACAGGTTTGGTTATTGACTTCTATGGCTGATGAGATGCTGTAGTAATTGGGAAAAGATGGCATTTCACTTTTTACTTCTCATACATGGAAGTATATTCAGAAAGGCAGAATAATTTACTGACTCAGTGAGGGAGTAAGAGCGACTGAGCCAATCTCTAGATCTCCTTTATGTGATTACTTTCTTAGACTTTTATGTCTCTGCAGATGTGCTTGTGGGTTTTTTTTTTGTTTTTTGTTTTTTTTTTTAAACATTAGGGAAGCCTTTCATAAAATTTGGTGTGACTTTTCTGGGCCAGAAGCAATGCAGCAACAGCCAGCTTGGGGATGATGCCATCAAACATCTAATGTTCTTAAACTATCACATGCCAGCCCCCCACCTCTACCCCGTCAGACTACTGAGTGCAGAACAGCATGGTGGGCTGATTCCAGTGTGTGCCCAGACTTCATAGATCACAGCTTAAATGCCTTTAGTAGGAGTGATGTTATTCCTTTCATCAAGTGATATACATTTAACACCTTCATGACCATGACAAATTGGCAGGTCACCTGAGGATATTGAAAAGAGATGGGATCAGAGGACAGCGATCCACTGTGTTCTGTGCAGCCCTGCTCTTACACAGAGCCTGGAGGTTTCAGGGAACTGGTCAATGAGTTCCTCTCATATAAGTGATTATGAAACGAGGCTTTGTTCATTCTAAAAGGAGGAGTGAAGGGGGAGTTTTTTTTTGTAGATTCAGCAGTGGTGTGGGATGTTTATGGACTCGATCTCATTCGGATCATTTGTAGTCCAAATATACCTATGGTTCTGCGACACCAAGCAGGATCTGCAACAAATTTGGTGCGTATATTGAGGCCTCCTGAGCCAGAGACAGAATAAACCTCAGCATTATGGAGCATCAACGTAAAGCAGCTTAAGACGTTTTATCCAATATTTATTGATCTTGTACTTTCTACCTGGCATTCTGCTTGGCACCAGGAGATCAAAGTAGCTAAGAAATAGTCTCTTCCATCTAGGAGCTCGCGGGCTTACAGGAGGAGGCAAACAGTTGAGCGGTTTTGAGCCTGGTACTTTATCCTAGAGTTTCTAAGGAGCTGCTGCAGATGTTTGAGCTGGTGGATGACACAGTGAAGTTCACACTGACTGTGTGAAAGATGGATCCAAGGAGGAGCTTGATGCTTGCAAACAACCGGGAGACCATTATAGTGTCTGGCTGAGAGATACTGCTGGTCTGGACTAAGAGGGTAGCTGGGGTGAGGAAGGTGGAGAGCAGGGCAGAGCAACCAGGGACAAGAGGAAGAGTGAGATTAGGGGATGATAATACGATAGAAGATTAAAGATATCATGGCCACCATTTTGCATATGTCGAGGTGGTTCTAATCAATGATTCAGTTTAGTTCAGTTGCTCAGTTGTATCTAACTCTTTGCGACCCCATGGACTGCAGCACACCAGGCTTCCCTGTCCATCACCAACTCCTGGAGCTTACTCAAACTCCTGTCTGTCATGTCGGTGATGCCATCCAACCATCTCATCCTCTGTTGTCCCCTTTTCCTCCCACCTTCAGTCTTTCCCAGCATCAGGGGCTTTTCCAATGAGTCAGTTCTTCACATCAGGTGGCCAAAGGATTGGAGTTTCAGCTTTAGCACCAATACTTCTAATGAATATTCAGGACTGATTTCCTTTAGGATTGACTGGTTTGATCTCCTTGCAGTCCAAGGGACTCTGAAGAGTCTTCTCCAACACCACAGTTCAAAAGCGTCAATTCTTCTGTGCTCAGCTTTCTTTATAGTCCAATTCTCACATCCATACACAACTGTTGGAAAAACCATAGTTTTGACTAGATGGACCTTTGTTGATTACCAGTGGAGTACTGTTTTTTCCAAGGCAGAGAAGACACAGTCTCCATCCTCCACAGTCTTGCTTGTAAATGTTTATAAGCATGTTCCAGTCCAAAGTTTTCAGCCTTCTGATAAGAATTACATTTAAAATACATAATATATCTAAACAATGCATTGCTATACATAGTTATACACTGTAAATTGTGAGCCTCTGGTGAGGTAGGGTAGTGGCTGAACAGTGGGTTGGAAATTGGTTCTGAGTGTTTACTCTGCAATCCTTCGGCAATGGACAGAACTTCCCTGGGCCTCATTTTTCTGATCTGTGCATATTAGGCCAGTAATATTGTCCCATGGATCTGTTGTGAGAATTAAGTAAGACTGAAGCGCGTAAACGCAGCAGCCTGAGAGTAGCTACCAAAGGCTACTAACATGCCTCTTTTCACCTTTTCTCTCCCCAGGGGATGTTTTTAAAGCATCGTACTTTCTTCTTTTTCTCTGTGCTAAGCCTCTCTTGGCCTCGGACCTGGAGACCAATATAAAAATGTACCTGTATAGTTATCCTAATATGTAAATTCCTTAAGGAGATTTCCCCTGAAACGCTTGATTTCCCAGTGAAAGGCCTTTATTGTTTCTCTTTTTGTTTGCGATGCAGGACGTCAGCTGCAACGAGATCACAGCCCTGCCTCAGCAGATAGGGCAATTGAAATCCCTACGAGAACTGAATGTCAGAAGAAATTACCTTAAAGTTTTACCACAAGGTAAAAAATAAAAATAGAGGGAAAAATGAATCGAACAGAAGACTTTTATTATTTTTTAATAACCTTTGTGAAGGTAAATCCAGTCATGTTTGTGTGTACCTGTTAATATTAATTATAATTTGAATTTCATATGTTGATAACAGAGAAGTTACATTCACGTTGTAATTTTAGTCAAGGGTTTCAGTAACAAAATCATTCCCCTGTATAAAGCCGTGTGTGTGTGTGTGTGTGTGTGTGTGTGTGTGTGTGTGTGTGTGTGGTTAATTTGCTCAGATTCCCATAACAAAGTGCCAAGGACTGAGTGACTTAAACAATGGAAATGCATTTTCCTGCAGTTTGGAAGCTGTGGGTCTGAGATCGTAGTGGTGGTCAGTTTTGTCTCTTCAGAGGCCTCTCTCCTTGACTTGCAGGGGGCCATCTTCTCTCTGCGTTTTCATGCCGACTTCGCGCTGTGCGTGTCCTAACCTCCTCTTCTTGTGAGGACGCCCATCATATTGGGTTAGGACCCTCCTTCCCTAATAACCCCATTAACTCACTTACCCTTTAAAGGCCCTGCCTGCCTCCAAATACAGTTACATTCTGAGGAACTTTGGGGGGGGTGGTGGTCACGGTTCCAACATAGGAATTTGGGGGGCACATAATCCAGCTCCTATTGGGAGGCAACATGAGTTGCTGTTGGTGTGGACATCTGATGTCCTCAACTGTCCAGCCAACAGTCAGTTGCTGTGCTTGGTCCTGCAGATCCAGGAAACACCTTGTGTCTGGGATCCATGCTTCAGGCCAGGGTATGCCTCTGCTGAAGTGAAGTTGGGACCCCTATCTCTGGTGGTTTTGAAGAATTTCTTGAGGCCTGGAGCAAGGATGTCTTGGATCCATGCTTCAGGCAAGGGTGTGCTCCCTGAAGTGAAATTTGGACCCCTAGCTCTGGTTGTTTTGATGAATTTCTTGAAGCCTGGAGCAAGGATGGCTCTAGAGACTCAAGTCCCCAAAGACACAGCAGGAACTCAGAGCCCTACAGATAGCACTGCCTAGGAGCCAGACTCAGGCAAATGTTTCTCCGCATCTCTGGGCTTCCATATTGTGCCCTCTGATACGATGTTGTGTTGAAGTTCAAGTAAAAAGATACTCAATACAAAAAAATTGTCAGTCAACTTTACTTCAATATAATAAAAATAAATAAAAAATTAAAAAGATATATATATTGAAGTGTTAGGCCATTAAGAACTTTGATAAGCAGCCTTGTAGGTGGTGCTGGATCTGAATTTCACATTTTGGGATCCTCATTTGGACCTGAATCAGGGATGAGTTGATGAACAATGTGGCGTTGAATGCTTTCTCCAGAACATACTCTGGTTTTCCAAGATGACACTGGTTTCTGTCATTTTTCATTTGAGCACACTAGACATGCCCTATTTCAAATTTACACTTGCAAATATACCTCAAAGCTAAAGTGTATATTTGGAAACAGTCAGCATTTGGTTAATCAGACCCTCACACAGCTATTTTAGAACTGCCTGATTTTTATTATTCTGTTCCCGTTTCATGATCTTTGGCTTGAAAAGCTTCGTTATTCACAGCAAGAAAATGGAGCTCATGAAAGGGAAAGAACTTTATAAAATGTCATCTGCTTTAAGTGTTATCTCCCATCTTCACCTTTCTCATCCTGACTAGTATTTTAAAGAAGGAAAATTAGAAACTAAGCATAAAGACTTATCACTTTATTATTTGAGATGACTTGGCATAAAAACAGTGATTTTTCATTTTGTCATTATGCAGTTCTGCTTTTCAGTGGATGAAATTGTTTCCTTGGTTTCAGCAAGTACAAAGGAAAAACTCTTATTATATAGACAGCAAATCTGTAAGCATATAACCTTTCATAGCATTAAAGAAAACTTTCATTTAAGCTTTTATGTTAATTGTTGAGAAATCATCACTAATTATTGAACTCTTTTTATAAAAATTTAATCATTTAACCGTTTTCTGCAATGGAAACATGAGGGAAGAAAGTGCATCTGTAAAATCAAGAGATTTATTCCTGACACTGTTCCTTGCTCTCTCTTAACTTAAAAGCATTCCTTCTAAAAAGATCGGTTACAAATTCCTAAGCTTTCCATAGTTCTGTTTTCTCAGGTTCCATATTTTAATAAACACCAAGAGCTAAAGCTTTAGTTTACTGGAAGATCTTTTTTTAAAAAATAATTTCCTGAATATCAGGTGTCTTTTTGCTTCACTCTGGAGAACTCTGTTAATAAGAGAGCATTGATAATGGTCTGAGGCAGTGAATTTAAAGACTTTTAATGTTTACTCATTTACTTTTCCTCTTTAGTATCCCTCCTTATATACTTTCAATCTGAGGAGGAGGGGAAACGTTTGTGGCCTTACTGCCCAGATCAGTTTTATGGTGTTTTTCCTAATGCAGTAGGGAGACTGACTTTGTACTTTCTGGGACCAGAACAGACAAGAGTGTTAAGGGAGTCATTCATTGCTTCTCTTTGCAGTGGACAGAGAGCAGTGGGATTCATTGTTCTTTGTTATTTCTTACCACCTCTTTTCCTATTCTTTTGACCTTTTCTGAGCAGAGTTACCATTTTCTCTTCCATTTCCTTCTGAAACTGTCGGGTTCTTGCATTCCTAAACTAAGATGGTAATTGTGTCCCCAACAGACACTAACAGGAATAGTCATTATAAAAACCATCTTTTACTTTAAGTCACCTTCTTTCCCCTTCTGCCATATCTTCCATGAGCTTAGCTCTCTAGTCTTGCTTAAAAGTCTTCATTTTAAGTGACAGTTTGTTGAAGAGCCAGAGTCCGGTTGAACTTCGTCCTGATTTGCCAAGCTAACTTGGTGAGAGTCGAGTCAACCACTGGAGAGATGGATTCATATTACTGGAAGTCACAGCAAAGAGATACTCTTTTTATGTAGAGTCCCCCTAATTCTCAGCTCTGTTTTCAGAATGAAGTGGAAAGAGCTCTTCCTTTTAAGTTTCTTGATTCCGTGCAGTCCCAGGGCTCACCTCCTGCCTACCTCCCACTGCTGTCCAAGCACTTCATCAAGGCAGCTGGGCCAAGTGAGGCCTGGGGAAGATCACTTATCCTGCTACTGGTCAGAGATGGGTTTGAGCAGAGAATTCCTTGGGGGCAATTTAAAAAAATACACATCCAGCTTGAATTAGATTTCAAAAATTCTGATTAGAAAAGATCTATGCACCCTAATGTTCACAGCAGCACTGTTTACTATAGCCAAGACATGGAAGCAATCTAACTGTCCATCAACAGATGAATGGATAAAGAAGATGTGGTGTGTATATACGATGGAATATTACTCAGCCACGAATAAGAATGAAATAATGTCGTTCCCAGCACCATGGATGAACCTAGAGATTAGTGAAGTCAGACAGAGAAATACATATACCTTATGATAACATTTTTATATGTGGAATCTAAAAGAAGATACAAATGAATTTATTTACAGAACAGAAATAAACTCACAGACATAAAAAAGAAACTTAGGGTTACCAGAAGATTAATTAGGAGTTTGGGACTAGCTTATACACACTATTATATATATAAAATAGATAAACAACAAAGCCCTGCTCTATAACACAGGCAACTATATTCAATATCTTGTGATAAACTGTAAGGGAAAAGAGTCTGAAAAAACATATGTATATAGTAGTTGTTCAGTCCCTAAGTCGTTTCTGACTCTTTGTGAGCCCAGGGACTGCAGCATGTCAGGCTCCCCTGTCCTCTGCCATCTCCCAGAGTTTGCTCAAATTCATGTCCATTGAGTCAGCGATGCTATCTAACCATCTCATCGTCTGCTGCCCCCTTCTCCTTTTGCCTTCAATCTTTCCCAGCATCAGGGTCTTATATATACATACATATGTGTGTATAACCGAATCACTTTGCTGTACACCTGAAACTAATACAACTTTGTAAATCAACTATATTCCAATAAAAAAACATACACAGCCTGGGTTTCTCTTACACAACTGCCTGCCTATCATGGACCTGAGTTTGGGAGCTGATGAGCAATGATCCTGTTCCACTGTGCCAGCATTTCGGTTTCATGACTCTTTCCTTTAATATAGAGCAATTCACTAAGGTATGAAAGAGGGAATGTCCCTTCACACCGAGAGCAACTTGACTTCAGAAAAGGGATCAGTCGCTAAGCTTTTGTTGGTGGAACACGAAGTAGTCTAGCTGAATAATGTGAAAACCCTCAGGCAGTACAGGGGGAGTGGAGGGATAGTGTTATTAGCAATACTTTCTCAAGGTAGCTGCCTTTGGTTCCTCTTCTTCTTATAGTCCCTGACCTTCATCTGCTTGAGAAATCCTTGAGTATTTGAAAGCACTGCGTATCATCCCTTACCAGGTTTCATAATAAACATGGTGAGGCCCGTTCTGAAATGAACCCTGTGTCGCCTCTCGTACAGGGATCTTAGTGATTTGCCCCGTGTCACCCTACGTGTCTGGCATCGCTCAGCCTCTTTGCTCTATGGAATATATTTGAGTTCGTTTCTTGCAGCTGCCAATGTCGGTTGGAATGCTTGAAATTACTGAGTGTTTGCTCTGCCACTGGGTGGGGATTTTATGCTAAATATAATGTTCTGTCTTGTTTGTGGAGCTACAGAAGACCTCTTTTAAAGCAGTAGAATAAAGCCTAATCAAATCAGAATTACAGGGTCTGTTGCAAAATTCCAAATTTGATAGCATTTATTTTTTAAAGTGGTGTTAAACAATCATGAACATATTTCTAGTAACTCATTCTGAGATTCTGCCAACCCACATACACAGAATACATAAGGATATGTTATAATTAGCATGTTATTCATAAGCTAGCAAGCTGTTTGAAAACAGTTGGAAGTTAAAACATAAGCATGTCTTGGTGTGGTGTGGCTTATGTGATTGTTTTGCTGGAAAAAAAAAAGCCTTTTTAAACAATAGATGTTGTGCATGTATAGCATTTGCAGCTCTTATCAGAACTAACAATAAATTAAAACTTTTGGGCCCCCAGTGAAAGCTTTCCTCTCTTCTTTAGTAAAATGTTATATTGAGCTGGCCAAATAGTTTGTTTGGTTACTGAGTATGTTGTTCAATAAAGTTCTTGATGAAAATGAAAAGTATGTCTTTTAGTTTTGCTTAAACCCAAACGGACTTTTTGGTCAATGCAATATAAACATAATGTATATTCCTCATGCACAACTTGATTTTAATTATGCTAAATGATATGTTTCCTGATAAGCAGAAATTTTTTTGAATGTTTAGCCACTTAATCTTGTTGCTTTCTGAGTTTTTTTTCTTTTTTTTTCCTGTTCTTTTAGAACTAGTAGATCTTCCCTTGGTAAAGTTTGACTTTTCCTGCAATAAAGTGCTCGTGATTCCCATTTGTTTTAGAGAGATGAAACAGCTGCAAGTATTACTGCTTGAGAATAACCCTTTGCAGTCTCCTCCAGCACAGGTGAGGGGTCTCACAGCAAAGTTGTTGCTGATGGGGGCGGTGGGGTCTGCTATCAATAGCACCTAAGCAACTCTAAGCAGAACCATTTTTTTATGTATTCTGCAGAATTGATGTGTGAGACATGATCATAAACAGTCACAGTTTTTTTAAAAACCGAACCCTCGGGTACATCTGACTACAGTATGTCATCTTCTGTGACATCAGATTGTTTACCAGCATTTGCCTCGCTGTTCTGGTCACTGCAGCTCCAGAATTATGATGTTTGATTATTTCACTTACTCAGTTGTATTGATCATTTGTGCGTGTGTTTGAAACTTTTTCATGGAGTGTATAGTTTATGAAAGGAGTAAAAGAGTCTTTAAAGTTAGCTGAGAAATGGAGTTTGACCATTTTAAAATATGATTGTCAGTTATTTAGAGATAAGATTCAAGCTCAAATATTAAACTATGTGAGAACAAAATTAAATGTATATGCTTTCAGAATTGGAACATTTCTAGGTCAGTCATATGACATACATACTTTTTATACTATTTTTATATAAATATATTTCTGTTAAAATTTTGCAGTTTATTGCCAAGAAACTAGAAATTTCTTGAGCACAGTTTCCTATTCAGGTAGAATTTGGAGGAGATGATTGCCTTAAAAATCTTACCTGTTTTAGAGACGTCAAGTTTGGTGATCATTGTTGACATATTACTTAAAGTGAAACTGCAAGAACTAAGACATATGGAGTGAGATGTCTGATGTTTGCATTTTGTTTTGTCTTTAAAAAAGGAGCTACTTATTATTAATTTTCCCTTAGATTTGCACCAAGGGCAAAGTGCACATATTCAAGTATCTGAGCATCCAAGCATGCCAGATTAAGACAACAGACTCCCTTTATCTCCACACCATGGAAAGGCCACATTTACACCAGCACGTGGAAGACGGGTGAGTATGACAGCCCTCAATGGAAGCCCCATTTATAATCTGCTTAGCCCAACACACTCCCAGTAAATAACCCCTCAGATTCTTCTGTTTCACTCAACCAGTACAGTTTTATACGTCAGAGTCTCAGCCACTTTTGGAATGAGAAAGGGAAAATTGATAATGTTGATAATATTTTGTTATCTTTGAATCTCATCTACCCTCTCCTAATTCAATAATCAGTCCTTCTTGAGTGCTGCCTATGTGTGTGTGCACATGTATATACACACCTGTTTATGTATAGCCTTATAAATAAGATCTATAATATAAATGTTCAGTGTGAACAAATGTACCAAACTGAGACATGGTTTTCTAAGTTAATTTTTACTGTGCTTCTGGAACATTGTTAAGAAACAGTACAGGCTTTATTTTTTTTAATAGTCTTTTAAAAATGCACTGTGCATAGTTTTTGACGTTTTCTGTTTAGAATGGAAACTTTACAGTCATTTCGTGTGTCCTTGACCATTTTGTGGCATGAATCGGGCCTTGAATTTTCAGAGAACAGAATTCTCACACTGAACACATTTGTAGACATGCAGGTTGTTTTTGAGATGTATTAATTGCAGAAATATTTCCTGAACTTTTTACTAAAAAGTAAATACAGTGACTTAAGATCTCAGCCTACCTTAATGGTACATTTATATAATGCTTAAAAGAAGTATTCATTATTTTATTGTTTTAAACATACTATCAAATTTATTTAGTCACTGGATCAAAGTTTACAGAATTATTGAAAGTTAGGACTTTTTCATAACATAAGAGGTAAGAGCAACTGACAGATTTTGCTTTTTTATATGCTAGAATTAATATAATGAGAAAATTTGTTACCGGATTTAAAAAAACGGGCCACTCAGGTAGAATGTAAATCCATGAAACTCTGGACACAAGGAGTTTATTTTACATTCTGTTTTAGACAGTACAGGGACTTCCCCTGTGGTCCAGTGGTAAGACTCTGCTCTTCCAATGCAGGAGTTGCTGGTTCAATCCCTAGTCAGGGAACTAAGATCTCATGTGTTGGTGGTGAGGCCAAAAATACATTTAACTAATTAATCAAATAAAAAAACTGTCCAACAAACCATTCAAGTATCTGATTTTCATTAGGGCCTTGTCTTGGTGGTGGTGGTTTAGTTGCTAAGTCATGTCCGACTCTTGCAACCCAGCGGACTGTAGCCTGCCAGGCTCCTCTGTCCGTGGGATTTTCCAGGCAAGAATACTGGAGTGGGTTGCCATTTCCTTCTCCAGGGGATCTTCCCGACCCAGGGATTGAACCCGAGTCTCCTGCATTGCAGGCAGATTCTTTACCGACTGAGCTATGAGGGAAGCCCAAGTTGAGCCTTGTCTTAATATCCTTTAATAGTCAACTGATTTGTTGCCTTTGGATAATATAAAAATTTATAAAGCAAAGTCATTACTTTGATATAAGTTGATGTATGTTGTTCTGAACTTTGTCATTTTGAATCTTTTCTAAATGAATTCAATATCGATGGCGTGTAACCCAGCAAGAAGGATTCTGATTCAGGCGTTGGGAGTGATAACGGAGACAAGCGATTGTCTGCCACAGAGGTGAAGTTTGGGGTCAGATTCTTTCCTTTCTGTGCCTCTAGGTACATCTACTTGCATTCACTGGACTCTTGGATAAAGGCAGTTGCCTGAGAACATGTGACAATGTCTGTGAAAGTTATTTGAAATTTTCCAAGTGTTCTATACATATTAACTGTTGTTAGCTTTTTCTGCATCTTTAATAGTTTGTAAATGTCTCAAGAATGAGTCCCTGTCTCCTTCCCCTCCTCCCACCCCCCTTACATTATCTAGAATATTCTTGCATGCTTAATAAATATTATAAAATGACTAAGTGGTGTGCAAGTACTCAGGAAGTATTTTTATAAATATCAGTGTTTGTTTTTAAATGACAGAGTAACTTAGGAAAAAGCTGTTAATACGCCTGCATAAATGTTAAGCAATCAAATGTACATTGCATGTTCCCCACAGGAAATGCATTTTTGAGTAGCCATAATTTTTACAGCAATATTTGTTTTTCGGAAATTCTTAGATTGTGTTCTTTTCAGATAATATTGGATAAAAGTTTGGTGATTTGTGACTTAAGAGGCCTCCCACACTAGAGCTTTGTAAAGTGATTATAAATAACTCATTTAGAACATTTGTTATATGTAGTTGGTTAGGTTCCCAAACTCTTTCACTAATAAATCATTACGTGAGGTTTCTTGACCAGCAGAGCTAAGAGGGACAGCTGGGGTAGGGATGGATGTGTCATGACCCCTTCACACACACACGCACACGCGCACACACACATACACACACGTGCACGCGCACACACACATCATGATGCCTTCCCTGTTTGAGGGAACTTACTGAGCTGGACTGAGCGACAGATACATACCCACTCACACACTGAGTTTTTGTGGTTATTGAATTCTGAAACATTGTGATACTCTTTTAAGGGCTTCCCTGGTGGCTCAGTGATAAAGAATAGCCTGCCGATGCAGGAGAAATGGGTTTGATTCTGGGGTCAGGAAGATCCCCTGGAGAAGGAAATGGCTACCCACTCCAGTATTCTTGCCTAGAGAATTCCATGGATGGAGGAGCCTGGTGGGCTACAGTCTGCGGGGTCGCAAAGAGTCAAATATGATTTAGCGACTGATAATACTCTTTTAAGATGTGATTAGTAGCTCAGTTACTCTAAGAAATCTGAATTTTTACTCTTTGTACATATAAATCCAGGAAAATTGCCTTTTCCCTGTTCTCTTTAGGCATTTGAGATTTAATATGTAGCTAAGATGTTTAAATTTATTTCCCACAAAATATTTCATAAGGCAATATATTAAAAATTAGTATACCTTAATGTTTTTCATATAGAATATTTCAAAAGGAAGAAGAGTTTATAGGCAGAAAAAGAAGGCCAATATCAATAAAATGAAATTACCCTCATGAACCTACATGAGTAGTTTACTGTGGTTCCCTGGGGGAAAAAATACTCAACACATTGCTTTGTGAGTTTTATTTAATTCAACTCCCTTAGCTGTATTAAAACTCATAAGTCCCCTGAAATAGCCCATTGTTTCAGAAATTACTCACCCGAGCTTATTTTCTATTAAATTAAAACAGGCTCTGCTTTATCCTTTGTCTGTCTTCTAAGGATAATTAAGTTCATTAATAAAACATTAAACAAAGAACTTCATTATCCTTTTGTTCCCACTTAGTATAAGTAGGATGCTAATATTCTAAAAGGAGGCCAAGGGTTTGTTTTCTCCTTTTAAACTAGATGCATATCTTGAAATGTCGCTAAGTTTTTAGAGGTGGGAGGAGGGTTAGAAGGAGGGACCACAGAGAGGATTATGTTCAGCAGAATGAAGTGTGCACGTTTCCCCTTGGCTTTTTGCCTTCCTACTTATTGCACATTGTGGTCTCGTTACCTGAGAACACCTCTAAGAAATGTGTGTTTGACACGGATAAAGGTTCTGAATTATTCCATGCAACTTTCTATTTTCACTTTATTTGGCGAATATGTTATCATCTGTGGTCAGTCAGTCTTGCTCCCTGCTCAACATCTCCTTGTGAGGTTCAGAATTCACACCTCATCCCCTCTTTGGCTGTTGCCATTGTCCGATTAATTTTAACATTTGTCACTCAGATTGATTTAGCATTTATCACTCAGCTAAACAAGCAGAAAGCAAACGTGAGGCCCAGTAAGGAGCTGGGTGATGAGTGAAATGCACATTTGTTTCCTGCCAGCTTCTGAACAGTCTGTGCATACGTCCAAAAGTAAGATGAACACGATGTGGTGCAAGTCACGGCCTCGGGAGTTTAGGAGCAAGCCACAGTCACCTGAACTTGTGGGGGTTCCTGATCCCTGTGATTGGAAAAGCTCTTCACGAAATAGTGAAGCTAAAGCGGAGACGTGAGGCTTCATATTTCACGCGTGACAGAATCATAGATTATCTGAACAAGCCTCATCAGTTACTGTGGGAAACACAACCCCAAGGGAGAACTAAGTCTGATTACTAAATAGAAGCATTATTCTGAAAACTGCACAGAACCCATGTTCCTTTTAAGTACTATATTTAAAGCAGCTTCTTATATATTTAAGACAGCTTCCTCTACCTAAACAGGGAATTAAACTGAAGCTTGATGTTGTGTGTAAGATGCACTGTAAATAAATGAGATGTTTCAGGGGCTGGCTGCCTGCCCTCTGTATTTGGCGCCATGAAACCTTATTAATGTAGTTTTGGTAAATCAGTATTGTTGTCAGATCTCAGAGCACCATTACTATAATAGCAATCGATTAGACTTAGGGCTAGCTTGGTAGTGGATTTCCAGTTATTTCTTTACTCTATCAGGTGTTATCCAGTCCTTCTCAGTGTCCTGACTCTTAGATTAGAAAATATCATCAGGTCCCTGAAAAAATTTCAGATCAAAACGTACGTACTGAGAAGTGTGTGTGCGTTAGCTTGACGAATTTTGAACAAGTGAGCACACTCACACAAACAGTTCCTGGTTAGAGAAACAAAACTGTACCAGCCACCCAGGAAGACCCCCTCATGCACCCACCCCCCAACCCAAGAGCAGCCACTATCCAGACTTCAAACACCATAGATTAATTTTGCCCATCTTTGAATTTATATTTTAGTGGCATTGCCCTTTGGTTGGTCTCTTTTAGTCAGTACTACGTTTGTGAGAATCACAGTACTTTTTTTTTTTTGTGATCACAAAACATTCTCTTAATCTGCCTTGATAACGCTTCTCCCTTGAATCAGACAGTGCCTTGTTTCTTTTCAGCCTTCTGATGAAGACACGGTTAGCCTCAATGTGCCAATGTCAAACATCATGGAAGAAGAACAAACCAAGGAGGACTCCTGCCATCGCCTTAGCCCAGTTCAAGGTCTGAGAAGGAAGGATGGGAAGAAAGTGCTTGTTTTGTTTTGTTTTCAACATGTGTCCAGTTATTTGGCTGCACTTGTCTTAGTTGAGAACCTGGGGATCTCCCATCTTTATTGTGGCGTGTAGGATTTTGTTGTGGCATATAAGCTCTTACTTGGGGCATCAGGATCCATTTCCCCTACCAGGGATCGAACCCTAGACTGCTGCATTGGGGACATGGAGTCCTAGCCACTGACCACCAGGGAAGTCTGGTGAAAGTGCTTGTTTTTAAGTTCCAAATGCTATGTTTAAAATATGTAGAAATATGGCAACAATAATACAGTAGTTACTGTTTATTGAGCATTCATATGCACCAGGCATTGGCTAATCTGTGAAGGTGATCTCATTTAAAATTCAAAACTCTGACATGGATACTCTAAGCACTCTATTCTATAGCTGAGGAAGTTTGGTTCAGTTCGGTCAGTTCTTTGCATCAGGTGGCCAAAGGATTGGAGCTTCAGCTTCAGCATCAGTCCTTCCAATGAATATTTGAGAGTGATTTCCTTTAGGATTGACTGGTTAGATCTCCTTGCAGTCCAAGGGACTCTCAAGAGTCTTCTCCAACACCACAGTTCAAAAGCATCAATTCTTTGGCACTCAGCTTTCTTTATGGTCCAGCTCTCACATCCATACATGACCATTGGGAAGAACATAACTTTGACTAGATGGACATTTGTTGGCAAAGTAATGTCTCTGCTTTTTAATATGCTATCCAGGTTTGTCATAGCTTTTCTTCCAAGGAACAAACATATTTTAATTTCATGGTTATAGTCACCATCTGCAGTGATTTTGAAGCCCAAGGAAAGAAAGTCTGTCACTGTTTCTATTGTTTTGCCATCTATTTGCCATGAAGTGATGGGACTGGATGCCATGATCTTAATTTTCTGAATGTTGAGTTTTAAGCCAGTTTTTTCACTCTCCTCTTTCACTTTCATCAAGAGGCTGTTTAGTTCCTCTTCACTTTCTGCCATAAGAGTGGTGTCATCTGCATATCTGAGGTTATTGATATTTCTCCCAGCAGTATTGATTCCAGCTTGTGCTTCCTCCAGCCCAGCGTTTTACATGATGTACTCTGCATAGAAGTCAAATAAGCAGGGTGACAATAGACAGCCTCAACATATTCCTTTCCAATTTGGAACCAGTCTATTGTTCCATATCCAGTTCTAACTGTTCCCTCTGTTCTAGAAGTGGCTGTTTTTTGCTGGCTAGATGTCTTTGAGGTCTTCCCAGGTGGCACTAGTGGTAAAGAACTCACCTGCCGATGCAAGAGACATAAGACATGGGTTCAGTCTCTGGGCGGGGAAGATCTCCTGGAGGAGGGCATGGTGACCCACTCCGGTATTCTTCCCTGGAGAATCCCATGGACAGAGGAGCCTGGTGGGCTAGGACTCGTTGGGGTCGCAAAGAATCAGAAACGACTGAAGCAACTTAGCAGGCAGGCAGAAATCCTTGAAGGTGATGTGATCCTACTTAGTTCTTTCCAGCGTCCAGAGCAGCTGGAAGAGATCCGCCTTTGTTCCTTCCTCCTGTCCTGCAGCATCTAGAGCATGACCAGTTGGATGAGCTCTGACAGACAGTACTTTCCCCTCCATAGGACCCTCATCATAGTCGCTTCTCGTGTTATGATTTTGGATCCTTATTTTTGTCCTTTCCGACACTTTCTTACCATGTTCACCAGTTTTTCAAATTCCAAGAATGTTTAGCATCATACCTGCCATTTATTTAGTAGTTGCTCAGTAACTATTCACTGAATTTTGAATTTGAAATACTTACTTGTCACATGTTGCTGGGAGCACAAAAAAGCCCACTTGTATATTTTTCTCTTCTCTGTTCCTTAAAGAATATTACAGCAGATTTCATTTCTTTCATATGAAACTAAGCCATAAAGAGGCCGTGACTTTTTAAAATGTTATTATTTGGAGGATAATTGTTTTACAGAGCTGTGTTAGTTCCTGCTGCACAACGAAGTGAATCAACTATACGTGTACCTATGTTCTCTCCCTTTTGGACCTTCCTCCCACCCCACCCCGTCCCACTGCTTTAGATCAAGAGGCCTTGGTGATTAGATTTTGGGTTTTCTATTTCTTTTACTTTTATTCCCCTTCTTTCTCTGTTTTTCACCTTGTTCTCATATCATATAGGGAAGATAAAACTTGGGTCACCATATACCTCCAGAAGAGATCGGGGAGAAGATTGGGAAGCTACATGATGTGTTTAGAGTCATCTATGTTTTTGTTCATCTGTTTATTAAATCATGCTTTGTCTCTCTCTTTTTATTCTCCTAATAGGGGAATTTCATCAGGAATTTCAACCAGCGCCTTCACTTGTGAGTGACAGTGACAACTCAGGAGAAGACAGAGGCCAGTTTTCCCATGGAACAGATGTGCTCCATTCGGAATTTATAAACTACATGAAGGCAAGTTGAGGGTCAGCCGTTAATAATTTCTTAACTTACTGAGTTCTGTTTGGCGCCTTAGAGTTTAAGTTCAAGGTTTCCAACCCATCACCTTCACTCTCGGCTTATTGCCACCTTCCTCAGGCCTTTGTACCATCTTCTCAATGCCTCGCGTGTCTGTCTGCTGACGTGAGGACCTGATCCCTGCCATCCATGCCTATGTGTCTGTGTTTATGTATGATTTTCTTTTGTATTTGGTAATTACTAAGCTTTCCAGTGGTCAGTGCGTCATGTAAGTCAGGAAATTTATCAGAATTGCTGTGACCATCCAGTAAAAGCTAAAACGAAGTTTCACGTGCTTTTCTATGTATCCTAGGAAAATGCTTTTCTTGGGAGCGTATTTATAGTAAAAGGAGAAAAAAGGAAGACTTTTAAATGAATATGTTCCCTTTTTAGGAAGGTTCCTCTGAGGTCACTTATTCCCGAGCAGGTTTAGTAGCGCTGAGATGTTGAAAGGTTGGATGAAGTCACTAAATTGTCAGATGAAACTTCATCGGAGGAGTGGCAACAATGAGGGGAGAACCAGCCCTTTGCAAGGCTGGCGGTTAAGGTTCCGCTTTGTGACAGGATTTCGTGCGTTGGTTTGTTCCTTTCAGTGCTTTGGCGTTGGTCGTGGCACCCAAGGATCACGAGGATATTCCTTTAGGCTTAATTCAGATACCTTGTGGGTTGTGAGAGACGGTGGTCTCTGAGTTGCTGTGTTAAAGTCAGGCCTGGGGTCTTAAGGCGCTGGTCCTTATTTCCTGAGGATGGTGCTGGGATGGCCGGGCTCTATCTAAACGAATGTCTCCGAGCATCACCTTTGAGGGAACTGGGAGAAAAACAGCTGAACGGTACACTGTAGGAGACTCGGGTGTGCTCAGAACAAACACAGTGATCCTGGCATATAACGCACATTTGCAGAAAACCTAATTCGTTACTCTGTATATCTAATCCATCAGCTCTTATTTCACATTACCTCACCCGCACTGCCTCCTTCTGTCCTCTGCCTCCTCTGATGTGGCTTCAGCGCAGCCTCATCACTGCTTATTTGGATGACAGCAGGAGTCCCCCAACCCCTGCTGAGCATCCAGCATCCCACCCCTCCAGGCATTCTCCTACAGTGAGAATCTCAGACTGTGACTCTCCTGCCGGTGGCTCTCACAGGACGCTCCCACATTTGATGCCTGTCTGTCAACTCTGAGACAAGTCTGTCACCAAAACGTGGAAAATTGGGCTTTGATCTTTCTTTTATGAACAGTTCAAGTTGAGGGTCTAATGGTGGAAGCCCTGAAGAAAACAATTAAAGTGATAGTTAAAAAAAAAAAAAGCATGTTGTTTCAGAAAAGCAAGTTTCCTAGATTTAGAGATTTCTGGAGGCACCGGGTCCATGGAAATGGCTACTGTACAGAATGGGTCCTGTGGGCAGAGTCTAGGGGAACAAAGGTGAGTGTTGAAATCTACTGCAAATGTTTCCCGAGTAAACACTCCTGCAGGAGGCTTCTCTTGGCAGGTGGAGAGCTCTAACAGTAAAATAAAACCTAAATCTACAGTGAAAAGTTGTACACTGCAATCAGGCCCATTGTAGCCTCGACTTGCGTCTCTTTTAAAGCGTGAGTGTGTTTGACTGCCATCCAGTGTACTGAATTACTCAGCCCTCGACCATCAAGAGCTCTGTGTTTTATGTAATCGTGTCTCCTCTCCTTCACTGAAGTAGCATCTTGTGCTTTTGTAACTACAGTTGATCCTCATTCACATAGTTCTGTTATATAGTCTCCTCAAACACTGAATTGTCTAATCCTGAACTGTTGCTCCCATGGGAAATACAGGGTCAGGTTCCTACGAGCCTCTGGTCACACATTTTTGTTAGCTGGTTGGTACATAACCTGGTTTTGTGTATTCCTGCCTCAAGACACGTTATTTAATGTGGATTGTTGGTTTGTTAACATTGTACTTGCAGCCAAGAAAGACCCTGTAACTCATACAGAATGGAAGCTTACCTAACACAGGTATTTTCTCCTTAGGGTACATCATAGCCTTTTCATGCTTAGGATAATAAGACAGCACTCTGGTACTACACTCAGTTCAGTTCAGTCTCTCAGTCGTGTCCGACTCTCTGCAACCCCGTGAATTGCAGCACGCCAGGCCTCCCTGTTCATCACCAACTCCCGGAGTTCACTCAGACCCACGTCCATTGAGTCAGTGATGCCATCCAGCCATCTCATCCTCTGTTGTCCCCTTCTCCTCCTGCCCCCAATCCCTCCCAGCATCAGAGTCTTTTCCAATGAGTCAACTCTTCGCATGAGGTGTCCAAAGTACTGGAGTCTCAGCTTCAGCATCATTCCCTCCAAAGAAATTCCAGGGCTGACCTCCTTCAGAATGTTAGGGGGCATTTTAAATGCAAAATCACCAAAGAAAAGCCTCAAAGTGTGATACTAAGTAGACTCTGAAAAGGACACTTTTTTACAGTCTGAATACTGAAACAAAAAAGCATGGATGACCTCACCTTGTTCAGCCTCAACTACAGAAGTGTATGTTGGGGTCGGGGACTCTGGTTTTTCACCAGGTTCTGCGTGTGTCTACAAAATCACCACAAGTATTGATTTTGGGGTGATAAATAGATTTCAGATAGTAGATAAATTCATAAATACCAAATCATTGAATAATGTTTGTTGACTGTATAGCCATCTAACTTAGCAAAAGTAACCCAGAATACCCCTATTTTGTGTAGTGAAATAGATGTTTTATATATTTTTGTTTTATATTGTTTTATATTGGCTACTTTTTATTGTGAAACTGAAACTTAGAAGGAAATACCCATGGCTCCTATAGTTGAAACCCAATAGGAGGAGATAAGAACATGTTTTCTTGGTTATTTCTGGTTGTATATTTTCACCCATAAATTTCACTATCACTTGGATAGAGGTGCAGTAATTTATATGTTGATTTTTATTATGCACAAAATGTGTAATCAATATAGAAAAAGTCTTAAGTATTTTTTTTTTTTTTAAAAGGAGTCAGTGTTTTTCAAGCCAGAGGTTGACATCAAGCAGCTAGATCCCTCCTTAGAGGGAGACTTGTTCTCCGTGACACATCTGGAGAGTTGGCTGGGCCTGAGTTAGTTAATAATGTGTCAGAACTTTGACACAGAAAACAATCCTTCTGTCTGTTATACCTTGCTTGCTAGGGGAATGTTCCCACTTTCAGGGATGGCTTCCGTTTTAGCTGTCAGCTGAGTTAAAGCAGTATTTCTCTGTGTTGGAGATCAAAGTGGAGAACAGCACATGGAAGTTCCGAAAGTGGGAGAGGCCCTTCTAAATACTCCCACCAGAGCGCTTCTTTGGGATCATAGGAGAGGGGTGCCTTTCAGTGAAATCTGGATGTTTTACACATGAAAACTGTCAAATGCAATTTGAGGCATTTTTTGTCGTTAAGTCTTTTATGCTTCCCTTTTTCCTAATAGCACACGCAAGCGCGCACGCGCACACACACAGACACACACACACGGTCCTCACAAACAGTAGAATGCACATTTCCATGTAACTGACAAGCTCAGTGGAGGAATCTGTCAACATCAGGAGGTGCTAAGAGGGCAATGAGGAATCGAGTTAAGCTTGGCATTTCTGACTCTTATGTTATAATCCAGAGCCAGGCTCTCTTTTTTTAAATTTTAATGTTTTGCTGTTGTTATTGTTGAGTTGCTAAGTCGTGTCCAACTCTGCAACTCCATGAACTGCAGCACACCAGGCTTCCATGTCTTTTATTTTTAATGGTGGTAAAATGCGTATGACCTAAAACTTACCATCTCAGCCACTTTTTTAACTGTACAATTCAGCGGTAAGTGTATTCACCTTGTTGTGTAACCATCCCCCCCATCCACCTCCAAAGTTCTTTTCATCTTGTGAAACAGAAGCTCCTTACCCATTAAACAGTAACTTCCCAATCTCTCTGCCCTCTCCTCTGGCAACTACCATTCTACCTTCTGTCTTTATGAATTTGACTATTCTAGGGACCTCATGTATGTGAAATCATACAGTGCTTTTCTTTTCGTGATTGATTTATTTCACTTAGCATGATGTCCTTAGGGACATCTATGTTGTAACGTGTATCACAACTTCCTACATTTTGGAGGCTGGACGATACTCTATCGTATGTCTAGACCACATCTTCTCCGTGCATCCACCCACGGCCACTTGGCTCGTTTCTACTTTCTGGCCGTTGTGAGTAGTGCTGCCGTGAACATGGACGGAGGCAGGTTTAGACTGTTGACTGTCACAGCCAGTGGCTCTCAGAAGACCCGTGTGTTCTGTCCCATAGGAACGGACCGAGGCCTGTGAAGAACTGTTACGGATAGAAGAGGATGCGCACTGGCCATCCGAGGGGACGTGAGTACCCAGAGCTGGGGATGAGCCTCCACCCTGGAAAGTGCATGTTTCAAGTGGAAAGCAGCTCTGTCGTGATAGAATCGTGGTTCACTTTTTTGGGGGGCAAGTTGATATAGTCCTATCCAATGATGTTGATCAGAAGGTGCAAGTTTATCCGCTGGTGCTTATTGTCATGGTCTTGGGCCCACACAGTACTAGGTCACACCTTTTCCTTGGCTGTGAGTTTTATCTGATTTGAGGCTATGGGTAGAATGTGATTCAGGAAATGAGATGGAATTTCTGGACTGAAGATTTCAGCTGACTTTCCTTTGTCTGAACCAACCAACAGCTGGACCTAAAATGATATATGGTCCTGTTCCCACTTCTTCCCCCAGAGTCCTCAAGGCCTGAGAAAACCATATACTTCTGAGGTCTTGGTCTTAAGTCCAATAGGTGTGCTAGCTAATGTTTGTTAAATACCACATGCCACACACTGTCCTAAGTACTTCACAGGTCGTAACTCATTTCCTCTTTACAACAATCCTATGGGATAAATTCTGCTTTTATCCCTCATTTTGCCGATGACAAAACTCCTTGAGGCACAAGGAGACTGATCATCTTGCCCCAGGGTTACAGAGGGCTAGGATTGCACCTGAGGAATCTCGTACCAGATGGCCATCCCTTCCAGTCTATTGCATATAAAGATTTACTCGGCTAGCTTTACGCGGGAGGGCATGAGTTATCTGTCAAGACAGTGAACCTCTTCCCGGGGGTTGAATTTGGACCATATGGCCTAGGGTAGATTTTTGGTTCCCAAGATTTTGTTTTCCATGATTTAGCGTATAGGCCTGGACCTTCCGTCAAACTTCATGAGGGTTTTCCTCTTAGTGAGAATTTACTCCATCATTAAAAATTTCTCCACTTATAGAAAGACATTGACGTATGTTCTATAGTGGAAAGCAGTAACTGTGATCAAATCTCTCTTGCTTTTTAAAAATATTGCAGAGTTCCTTTCAAATTACGTCTAGCACAGCCAGCTCTTCATTGGATATGCTGAGGAGGAGGAGGGCTAGCTTGATTATAGAATCACAGAACTATAGGGAAATGGATTTTACAGAGAAAGAGTTTTTAAACTATGTAAATCTTTGGAAACCCCATTTTCAATCTTATATCTTTTGTTCCCAACTCTGCCTGTAAATCAGTATCATCTGTAGACCTTAATAAAATGTTCAAGCCCTAGACAACCTGCTTGGGAGTATCAGACCTGGCATTTTTTTTAAGCACCGTAGATGATTTTACTGCTTAAAGAGCCTGGACTGAGAGCCACTCAGCTTGTCCATTGCCCTCATGTTACAGTTGAGCCGGTGGGGGCCCAGGGGCATTGAGACTTTGAATGATGTGTTTTACAGCCAAGCTGGCTCCCCAACCCCAGCAACTCTGGAAGCCCACCCCACAGAGTTCTGACACATCTCCATGAAAATGCTGAGTTTGTAAAAATCATTTCTGTATGTTAGGTGGATTTTTGTAAGTTTGCTCTTAAGAACTCAGGTGCTGTTCGTGTTTTAGTGGTGATTTTCGGTCTCGTGCTTGCTTTCGTGCTGCAGAATCAGTGCATCCAAAGACCAGGACATCGATATAGCAATGATTGAACAGCTGAGAGAAGCAGTGGATTTGCTGCAAGATCCTGATAGGTATGTGTCTTTTCTTGGCCCAGCTTCCGTGAGTCCATAATGTACACTGATTTATTGAGTGCATTTTCTCAGTTTTTAAAGTATCTGTGCACACAGTATGGGCTTACCACTAACCGCTGAAAAAGAAAAGTTAATTCTAACTGTTTTCCCAAGATGCATAAACAAAAGAGTCAAACTTCGGGAGGGATTGAGAGCAATTACCCCCTGTTTGTCGTTTCTAGAAATTCATTCATCCCTCATGCAATTCATAGGGTGATTTTTGTATTATGTTTAGACAACAGAAATAGTCAAAGTGCATATTTTATATTAATGAAGTTTAAACCCCTGGGATATATAAATATAAGAGATTTTCTAAAAAAGGGCAAGTATTAATTTATCATGTGCTACCTTTTCTTTTAGAATTTTTTTTAATTTCTGTTTAATTTGTTGTGTTTAATTTCTGCTATACAGCAAAGTGACTCAGTTATCCATACATATGGTGCCAAGTATATGTTAACTAAATTAAATATTTCCAAAGATTTGGGTGATAATTTTTTAATTGAATTAGTCACTATCAATAATAGGCACTATATGCAGTCAGTATAGTTTTGACTTTTTAGCTGAAGATAATAGAATGCTCATGGACAAAATATTTTTCAGTAAGGCAGTATACCTAGTATCAGGGATAACGACTGTATTGATGGGGAAATAGATCCAAAGGTTATCCCTGGTAAACTGTTCAGGGTTTGTGGGGATTTAAATGTGAAGATGATGTGGTTTTGTAATATGGTGGGTGTGGAAATCACACCAGGTTCTGGGAATTTATGAAAAGAGTTATTAGTGAGTCCCAGAGTGCCAGGGAGAGTACACCACCACCCTTGCCTGGCTCTAAAGGAATACTCACAGGTCAGGCTGAGCATGGCTGGAAACCTTCAGCAATTGATTTGAAAAGCATTTTGATTCTGCCAACATTAGATGAGTGCTTAGAGCATGGAAAGATGTGCAGTGTGTACGCTGGGGGATATAAGGATGAACAAGACACAGCTCTTCCTTCTAAGAACTTAAATGATTACAACAGATGTTGCCTTGAGTAGTGACTTATAAGTGTAATGGATTTAAGGGCTTGACGTGAAGGAAAAAAGTGATAGCGTGAATGCCTGGCTCCGGAAGGAAAAGGGGAGGTGGCTCAGCCAGCCTTTAGAAGTTTAGAGTATTTCACCTGGCCCTTTAACAGCTAGCACTTTCAAGGAGAAAGTGAATTCTGTACTGAACTAAAAGCTCATGCAAAGGCATAGAGGTCAAGAAGAGTGGAGCAGGCTTGGAAAATCTCAGGGAGAAAAGGTGATCTCCCACGCTGGCTGTGCTTCAGTATCATTTGTAGAAGTTTCAAAACACAGACACTCTGCCTGACACTGCCAGTGCGGGGGTGGGGGGGGGGTGGCTGGCCATTTTCATTTTTTAAAAAGTTCTGCTGGTGCTTCTGATGTGCAGCCAGGAGTGGGACTTCCCAGAGGAGCTGTTAGGAGTGATGCAGGTGTGACTTCAAACTTTGGGGTTGAGGAGCTGAGATTTATTTCATATGTAGAAGGAGGCAGCGGTGGCTGTAACATGTGATGATTCGTGTTCATAAAGAGAAAGAGACACAGAGAGAGAGAGTCATTATATGGGGCCAGGAAATTGTACGGCTGGAGGAGAACACGCCTTGGTCAGCCAGACACTGGTCGCAAGCCCGGCTCTAGCACCAGTTACTCTGGATGAGTTACATACCTTCTCTGCACCCCAGTTTTCTCATCTGTAAGATGGGCTATAAGTAATTGTCTTTTACTGTTGTGAGGATTTGAAATAATAAATAAACTGCTGGTGGAAAGGTGCACGGGCAGAACCATTCTCCAGAAGGCATCCTGGTAGTTTGTAGCCATAGCCTAGAAATAGACATAAAGCTTTTGAATTAATTCCAAAAATGTATCCTAAAGGACAAAGAGACATGAACAGCAGTTGTGAGGGGAGAGAGGTGTTTTTCCTAGCAGATATTTGGGAAAAAGGCAATGATGTAACAGTTTGGAGATACTTAAATTATGGTCCTTAATAAGATGAAACATGCGACCAATACCTTTTTTTAAACTTTCCAATGTATTTTAGGTTGCTCACTATATAATGTTAACTTTAAAAAGTGTGAAAGTATATACAATTTGTTCCCAATGATATAAATAGAATTAGTGGATAGTGAAAGTTGCTCAGTCGTGTCTGCCTCTTTGCAACCCCATGGACGATACAGTCCATGGAATTCTCCAGGCTGGAATACTGGAATGGGATAGCTCTTGCCTTCTCCAGGAGATCTTCCCAACCCAGGGGATTGAACCCAGGTCTCCCGCATTGCAGGCGGATTCTCTACCAGCTGAGCCCCCAGGGAAGCCCAGGAATACTGAAGTGGGTAGCCTATCCCTTCTCCAGCAGATCTTCCTGACCCAGGAATTGAACCAGGGTCTCTTGTATTGCAAGCGGTTTCTTTACCAGCTGAGCTACCTGGGAAGCCCCAGGTCCCATTAACAGTTAAAACTAGAAACAAATATATCAAGATGGAAGTTTTCTCTGAGTGTTTGTAAATTACAGTTTTTATCTATACTTTTAAACATTGGAGATACTCAGTAGTAGATACTGTGGTAGTTCTTTGGTGATTGTTTGAAGTCGGGGTGAGGATGGAGGGAAACAGTCCAAGGTGTTTTAGACCTGACCCCTCCTGTCTCCATCTGAGGTGGGGAACCATGGGGCACAGCCAGTTTGAGAAGGAGGGTGTTAGGGACCTGCTGCATAGAATCCAAGGTGGCAGTGTGATAGTGTCCATTCAGCTGCTAGATGTTTAGGTCTGGGGCTCCAAGACTTAGATTTAAAAGTTACTTTCAGGGACTTCCCTGGTGGTTCAGTGGTTAAGACTCTGAGCTCTCAAGGCAGGGGGCCAGGGTTCGATCCCTGGTCAGAGAACTGGATTCCACGTGCTGCAACTAAGACCCAGTGCAGCCAGATAAATTTTGAAAAGAAATAAAGTAAAATAAATAAAGTAAAAGTCACTTTCATAAGGTATGTTTTAATGGAAGCAGTATTATAAATGGATGGAGTTCCCAAGGGTGAGCTTATCAACGGGAAAGGAATTTGAATCTGAGATACAGCCTCGAAGACGTGATGTGGCAGAGAGGAGACCCCCACTTGGGCTCAAACTTTATATTGTTTTAATATTTCTGCCTTCTTACACTTTGTATCACGTTTCCAGTAAACTTTGCTTACAAATTTGAGATGAGTACGTGAGCCCCAAAGTGAAAAGGAGCGGCTTCGTTTGGTGGAAATAGCAGTGGCCAGGGAACGTGGGACTGGAACCCAGAGTAAGATAGGGGTGGCCTGGCGGCTGTGGCTCCCCGTTCTGGGCCTCCGTTGCATCATCCTTCATGAGAGGCGAGTGAGCTGAGGATCTGGAGATACCGCTCCAGCTTGGAAAGGTCTGAGGCAATAAGTTGCCAAGGATGTCGAGCCAGTCGGCATAGTTGGTGGGTGTGGAGGAAAACGGCCTTGAGTAACCGTCCCAGGGATGGTTGATTTACATCTTTGTGGATTGTTATTTTAAAATTATATTATGTTGTAAAACTTTTTATGGATTTGACCTCCTGAAGTAATCGCCTGCTTTGGCTGCTATAGATCTTTGTGTGTCCTGAAATAGATATTCTGCTACTAAAGTTCTAACTTGATAATAATGTGTCTGTGAGCCAGTGTAATAGAGATAAAGAAAGAGCCCTGTTTTTGCTTCTGATAAAAAGAGGGCACTTCAAGAGGTCAGTTATTTCTAGCTGCTTGAATAATAGTCATAAAAAGTTTATATACACATTAAGATTTCCCTTTATCTCATTTCCTTGAACCAGGTTGCTTTGTTTGTTTTAATCAAGTCACTGATCACAGGATTAAATTTTAGAGCTTTACCTTTCATGCAACCGTAACATCAAAAAATTGAGTTGAATATTGCTTTCCTGTTTTGCCTTTGTTGATTTCTTCTCTCAAGGATTTCTAATTGTTGGTTAGAGATGATTTTCAATGGGATTGTATACTGTGAATGCATACCCACCTTTTAAAATAGCTTTGTAACTTTTATATGACTTTTAGAAATTCCTGGTTTTATAGATCTTAAAAAAAATTCAACTCTTAAAATTACAGAAATTCAGAAAGTGTAAGACAATTTCGGAGATAAAATGCATACCTCAAATTGCTTTTGAAATTTTTTATTTTAATATTCCTATTAAAGAAATGCCCTTGGTGCATATCTGTAGTATAGTGTATGTACAATATAGTAGAGAGAAACTTTACTTGTTTCTACAAACTGATTAAGTTCTTAATAAAATTTAGTGTGTGCTACCTGTGACTTTTATGACCTCATCAGAAATTACTGTTGTATTTCAAATAAGTTGGATTTTGATACCAAAGTAGATTGAAAATTATATTTAAAAATATATATATAGTCATGGTGAGGAAACTATATAGTTTGAAATTTCTACCATAAACCTTTTATTACTCAATTCTAATGATAAACACAACTTTTAAGTATATAACTAAAAGCAGTAGGATTTATTAAAGTTTAGTAATTTGGTAATACTTTTTCCCCCCTTGCTCTTTAGATTAAGCACAGATATTACAGAGAGAAGCATTGTAAACTTTTACCCTGTGGACCCAGCAGATGACTTGGAATTGCAAGACTCAGCACTGAAGTATGTTGACCTTTCTATAACAGCACATTTTCTCTTTTTACATTGAAATAGTTTTGCTTTAAATTATATTTATATCTTTTTATTCTGTAATTCCTACAGTGGTCAAATACAGTTGGAGAGGTCTCCAGAATGTGAGGTAAGGCTGCTCTTGGATGAACCAGAGTTCTGGTGCAGTATTCTGCCACAGAAGAGTGGCTGCCGTATTCTATCAAGATGTATCATGGGGCAGAACATTCATTATAACACTTTGGCCGCCTGATGCAAAGAGCCGACTCGTTGGAAAAGACCCTGATGCTCGGAGAGATTAAGGGCCGGGGGAGAAGCGGGCAACAGAGGATGAGATGGTTGGATGGCATCATTGACTCAATGGACATGAGTTTGAGCAAACTCCAGGAGACAGTGAAGGACAGAGAAGCCTGGTGTGCTGCAGTTCATCACACGACCGAGTCAGACACGACTGAGCGACTGAACAGAACTTTCACTAGTGAGATCAGTATTCAAATTTGGTCAAGATCTGGTTTTCAAATTTTTTGTACTTTTAGCTTCTCTAGTTTTCCTGCTTACCTATTCTATTTCACCTCCCATTGAAGATAAGAGTTGACTGTTTCCATTGAATTCTCTAAATCTTTGCCAGACAGTTTTCAGGCAGGCCATGGCAAATAAGACCCACAGGGAAACCTGGCTCTGTCAGAAACTGGAGGTAGGACCAGCCAGTGCCAGCAGCCTATGAACCGACCAGCTGAATGTAAACTAGGAAAGACTTGAAAGATAAGGGTAAGTGATTTGAGAAATGTCTAGGAGGATTAAGAGACTAGCAAAGATAAACTGATGGGGGAATCTGGGGACAGGGTAAGGGTAGGTTAGGTAGCTATGTAGGGTAAAATTCAGGTGGCTACAGAGAAAGCAGTTTGGACATAAAACTAGAGATAAGCTTGGAAGATCCCAAGGAAAACAGGGAGGAGAGAAAAAGGTCTGAGTTGGTGGCATGGGAGTAAAACATTGGTTACAGCCTGTTTCATCCCTTCTTACTGAATGGGTTTAGGATGGCTAACTTTAGTACAGCTAACTTATGTTCCTTGAGGTATCTGAACAGGTACCGTAGTAAAGCAGTCTCACACTCTTAACTAGCTAAGTCTCTGTGTTAAATAAGAAGGAAAAGAGCTATAGTTTAAAAACCCATGTTCCTAGAGAATATGGTTTCATAGTTGAGTACTGTGATTTGGGATTACGTTGAGTTTTCTTTCCATCTCAAAGGCTTGCTAACTATGGACTCCTGCGGGCTACCTCTCTAACTTCTCCTTGATTTTCTGTAAGTTAGGATCCATCTTATAGCCCAGGACACCTGACTTTAGCTGTGATTGTTCCTCCGCTCTGTCCTTAGGGTCACTGCACTCCCTCCTCCCCAAGTGGAGGGTCACTCAATGACCCAGGAGTGGGCCATCAGGAAGCCTCTTATTTGAAGGCTGTCTCAGGTCTATTTCATGAGGCTCTCCTTTTGAGACATGCTCCTTTTGATTCTGTGCAGACTTACTTTTGTTTGTAGCTTTTTACTTGGAAATAATTATAAAAGGTTAAAAAATTACAGAAGTCTGCAAAAAGTTACAAAAAATTATAACCTTTTACCCACATTTTCTGTGATTAACATTTTACCACTTTTGCGGTATCTCTGTCTCTCTTTTCCTCCCTAGAGTTCTTTTTCTGAAAATCAGAGGATAAGTTTTGTACGTCATAGTCCTTTTCCCTAAACATCTCAATGTCCCTTTCCTAAGAATAGGGATTTTATCCTATATAACTCGACTTCAGTTATCAACTTCATAAATTTACACTGATAAAATAGTTTCGTCTAATCTGCTCTCCATAGTCCAAATATTTAGACTGATCTAATGATGTTTTTCACAGCACTTTTTCCCCTTTAGTAGGATCTGGTTTAGAAGCAATAGTTGCCAGGTACTTATAGTTTCCTTTATTCTGGATATTTCCATAACCTTTCTTTGATTTTTTTATGACCTTAAAATTTTAAAGAATACAGTGCTCTTCTCTTTTAAAGAATCAACTGCCTCTTATTTTGTGGGACAGAAATCCTTCATATTTCCTCATGATTAGATTGAGTCTCCGTGTTCTTGTCTGGGATGCTGCCCAGGTGATGTGGTGTCCTTCTCAGGGTATCACCTGCAGAGGCTCATTGTGTATATCTGTTCTTCACTGGTGATGGTAATTTGATCACCCAGTTGACGTGGAACTTGATTTCTCCACCATTTAAGTATTGTTTTATTTCCCCTTGCAACTAGTAGTCAGTGAAGAGATACTTTGAGACCGCGGTAGGATCCTGCTGCAGACCCACTTTTTTTTATCTTTTGTTTTTGGTTGTGCTGCATAGCACACAGAGATTCCCACTAAGATGTGGGATCTAGTTCCCTGATGAGGGGTTGAACCCACGCCCCCTGCATTGGAAGTACAGAGTCTTAACCACGGGCCACCAGGGAAGACCCTGCAGGACCACATTTGATTCCAGTAAAATAGATGCCCTCCTGTGTGCATGATACCAGGAGTATCAGGAAGACACCAAGCCTCTAGGAAAAAAAAAGATCTCCATTCTTTCTCTGATTTACAGTATTAAATTTTTTTTTTTTCCTTTTTGGTGGAACGAGGAATCACGTTTGGTGTAAGGAATTCTTATTGCTTGTCTTCCTTCTTTGGGCAATTCTCTGTCCATGACAGATATGTCTTCATGATTTTAAAAAGGGAGGGAGAATTTCTGGCTCTGGTGGAAAAAAAAAGTCACAAGAAGGAGGAATGGAAAAGAAAGTGGTGAATGAGCAAGGCCAGTGCCGATGACATGTGGAACTTAAGTGGGCCCCTCCTTTATGGTCTGGTTATTTCTGTATTATTTCTTCCACCCGATTCAGGAAGAAACCAGTTTCATAAGCAGAGTCTTGCATCAGTTGGCCAGTCTGTGTTGAGTCCTTGTGCTGGATGCAGCCTTGTTTTTTTTTTTTTGTCTTTTATTTTTACTTTATTTTACTTTACAATACTGTATGGTTTTGCCATACATTGACATGAATCCCCATGGGTGTACATGCGTTCCTAAACATGAACCCCCCTCCCACCTCCCTCCCCATAACATCTCTCTGGGTCATCACTGTGGATGCAACCTTGTTTTTAATACCCAAGACGAATAGGAAGGAGATGAAGTTGCCCTCACTTTTAATGCATTTTAAAAATTATGGAGGAAAGAAGCTATAGATATTGAGAAAGCAGAGAAGGCTATGAGATGGCCCATAATCCTGGGTGTTTTAGGTACTCTGGGATGGTAGGGGAAGGGATAAGAGTTTAAGGAAAGAGAGATTAATCTAGATTTCAAGGGTGATTTGCATTTGGATGGGTCCCAGGAGGCTGTGCTGAGCAAGACAGCATGGGCCTGATGGAGTCAGCATAGAGCATAAAGCAGACAGAAGCACCAAGAGAGAGGCTGTGCCCAGTTACGTGGTGAGACCAAGACTGTGAAATGGCTTGTAATTAGCGCCCCACGTTCTCTGCTTTTTAACACACTGTAGCTGACTGTCCCCATTAAGTTTGGGTAGCACTTGCATCCATCCAGGAAGAACTGCCAAGTATACTCTCATACATAAATACTGTCCAGTGGGGAAGGATGTGGGAGGAACACAGGGAAAACTAGAGAACAGAGTTTCTGATAGAGAATCAAAACTGCAAGTCACTTGTTAGCAGTTAAGACATTTAATTGGGTAGGGAAGTCAATGACATTTTATTCTAAAAATATGTTATTCCCTTGAATTTGTCAGTTGGGAATGTTTTTAATAGTAGTCCTCAATAATAGGAATAGACATCCTAAATTTATACTAGTTTGGTGATATGTATGAACATGTTTATATTCAGTTCAGTCGCTCAGTCGTGTCTGACTCTTTGCGACCCCATGAATCACAGCACGCCAGGCCTCCCTGTCCATCACCATCTCCCGGAGTTCACTCAGACTCATGTCCATCGAGTTGGTGGTGCCATCCAGCCATCTCATCCTCTGTCGTCCCTTTCTCCTCCTGCCCCCAATCCCTCCCAGCATCACAGTCTTTTCCAGTGAGTCAACTCTTCGCATGAGGTGGCCAAAGTACTGGAGTTTCAGCTTTAGCATCGTTCCTTCCAAAGAAATCTCAGGGTTGATCTCCTTCAGATGTTTATATTAGTTATCACCAAATTTTTTATAGGGTGGATCAATGGGATTTTGTTGTTGACATTGGCCATGTCGCAAGGCTTATGGTATCTTAGTTCCCTGACCAGGAATCAAACCTGGGCCTTCGACTGTGAAAGTGTAGAGTCGTAACCACTGGACCGCCAGGGAATTCCCTGGGGTTCTTGATTACCTTATAAAAAGGGCAGATCTGGGTAAAATAAACTATTGAGTTTTCCCATTGGTTGTCAAAACAAACTGATGTTGAATTGATAGCATAAGACTTTGCTAGGTCCAGGCATGTTCATTTATAGAGCTCCCAGTGAGATCTTGTGTATTTGGGAACTCCTGCCTTGGACCATTTCTGAAAACCCATATGCTCCCAGCACGTGGGAGCCTGCAGGTTACTGGGTAACCTGGCAAGCTGATGTTCACAGGTACTTTGGGCTGAGCTCTTTGTTCTGGGAAATCCCTTTTCTTAGTTTGTATATTTTAGATGCATTTTTCTGTGAATATAGCTGCATGTTTTTAGAAAGTATACAGTAAGAATGGCCTACTTAACTACAAATTAATTCCATGTATTAGGCGTTGTATCCCTGTGTGCCAGGGATATTATAGCAGTCAGATTCAGTTCTTGCCTCAAAAAATTTATAGTCTGATGGAACATACCATGCATTTTTTTTCCTTCCTTTAGGTGCAAAATGACCCAACATTACAGAGTAATGGGAGCGAGTATTCTCCCAATGAGGTAAGTTTCCTGATGATTAATGAAAGCTGAGGTGTTTTGTGAAACCTGAATTGGAATATCTTTTACAAAAATCTGTTATCTGAGACTGTTGTGATTCATGAGTTAATTGTATTGCAGAATCTCGGAGGGAATCTCTTATTAGCTCTCATAGCCTGATCCAGCCCTATCCATAATTAAAGACTCATAAGATATATTTTGAAAATTAAATATAGCAGCATTTTTATAGAAACCAGTGAAAATAGCTCAAATAGGCAACATTTAGAATGTCTTGTTAACGATAAATGATTCAGCATGGGGTTTCCATATAGCTGAGACATCTGCTCAGTATCGTCTGTTTTCTCATCTCGTGTTATGAGATTCTTTATCAGATGTGCCCTCTGTGAGGTGATGTATTTGTGTGCTTGTGTGTGTGTGCACGTGCCTGCACTTGAATGCACACATCTATTCTGGAGCAGAAAAGGAATACCAGTATCACACGATTATGAACTCTTACAATGAGTATGTAAAAATTGAATAAATCTCCCCCCAAATAACATTCTGTTGATTCTACCACAAGAATTTGCAATGTGAAGATGCATCCATTATCGTATTTTTTAGTCAGGACTTCTTCACAGCAGCCGATGCAAGGAGGTCGTGGTTTTGTTACAATCCTTGATCCTGGAGAAGCATGCATAGTTCTGCTTCAGTTCTTTTGAAAATGTCCTTTCCTTTTAACAGATGAGAGAGAACTCCCCCGCCATCTCTCCGACCAACACCAGCACAGCTCTGTTTGGCCTGAAACCTCGATCAGGTAAATGGAAACCTCAGTGTTCTTGCCCACGTGAAACAACTCGAGTTTCTCTTTAGCCTTTTACATGCATATATTATAGCGGGAGCAGCCTTGTTGATGCTGGTGAGTTTGAGTCCTGGCATCAGAACCTTGCTACAGCTTGGGGAGGCCACATTTTCAAGCTCCGTTGTCAGCGTATCTCCTCTTAAGGCTGTGTTATCAGTAACAGATTATCTTACCTTCTTTTGAATCAGAGCAAAGAGAGAAAAATGTTGGGGCATGTAAGTGGTACAGAAATACTCTGTGGATGAAATAGCCGCCCCTTTGCCTTGGTGGTTGCTGGTACCTTGCTGAATTAAAGATGGTGACTCTTTTTGTGAGACACCCTCATTTGCTCTCTGGACCTTGGTAAGGTCCGTGTGTTGACTCCTGTGACAGGGCAGTCATTCCAAGACTCACGTGAGTGGTCAGGAGAGATTTTAAAGGCCTTTTCTGCTTATATTACCTACTTTTAAAACTTATTATTAGTACATTCACAAATGTAAATTATAGCAATGGGCAAAATAACTACTGATTTTAAAAAGGAGTATGTATAGAAAATTTTGGTTCTTCTGATGTCTCCACCTATTTAAAGTCCTAGCGCTATCTACCTTCTTTTAGGTGCTTCTTTGTTTTAATATTTTTGTTTGCATATATTCTGTGCCAGTGCTTTTCAGTTAAGTGCTAAGAAGGCACTCAGATGCTTTAAGCAAAAGGTAGTAAAGAACTTAGACATTCTTGGGTTTATTAGTAAAGCATTTTGGCAGCAGTTACAGATACACATATGTATAATTTTTTACCCACAGGGGGAAAAAAAGATAATTATTTTATAAAGGAATTTTTTTTTCATTTTTGGAGGAAGTTGGTCGATGGGTAATGTGTGGCCAGCTGTAATGGTTTCCTGGCATTTTGAATGGACTGTAAGACACAGCTATTTGAGAACATGCTTGGGTGCGTGGTGGGGCTTAGGAGGTGTTTTATGGAGAGCCAAACTGTACTTGAAATTGGACTCAAGTGACTGGCCTCACCATTTACAGACCTGAGTATATGCAGCCAGATATGGGCTGGGCTTCAATTTGCAAGGTCTCAGGTTGCGCCGGGAGGAATGGGGGCACCCATGCCTTGAGTGGTGATCTGCCAGGAATGTTCTTTACACACCGAGGACCTCATACTTGGCTAAGCTTTCTCCTGTCCCTTATAGGCAGTCTTAGATAATTTTAAAAGTTCTTGTAACTGAGCAAATCAAAAGTTGAATGAATCTCTACAGAATAATATTCTTTTGAATGTACATCTTTGTAGTTTAGTCATAAAATTGTCTCCATGACTTTTCCAGTTCTTTTTATGAGGTCCAAATTCATCTTATCAACTTTGAGCCTACACTATTGAACCATTTCTGATTCTTTGCAGTGGTGAAAACTAAGTGAAATATTCATTTTGAATAGCAGGAAACAAAGATAATTTCCTCTCCTAGCTTCCAGCCTTTCTATAATGCTGACTAACCAGTGTGGAAATTGTGCTAGCTGTTGAAAGCTCTGTGGAGTTTGTTGTAAATAATACTGATTTTTCTTCAGGAACATCAGATGGCATGTTGGAACTTTATGAAATTAGTATCATCTGTTGGGAATATTTAAATTTTTATTAAGTTTTCAATATTACAGTATGTATTTTTCACATTTTCTGGAAAAAATATAAATATAGTAATCTTAATTGAAGATCATGTCATTCTTTTTGATTAAGTAGCTTTGGATCTTTAAAAGTGATTTTTATGTTAAAATTAAGTATATGAATTCATGTGATTTCTGTGTTATAAATAAAAACAGACTTCTCAAATCAGAAAGTTGGAATAGAAACTTAGATTCTTCAAGTTGGCTGGCAGTTTTTTTCAAAAGAAAATTTTTTCTATGTTTTCCTCCAAGGAAAGACAAATATATATATACCCAAATAGTCATTCCTAGAACCATGTCCATGTATTTTACCAGCCTTGCCCTAAGATTGAATAAAAATTGTGTAGGTATTTTCTAAATATCAAAAACTACTATATGAATAGTTAGTACCCCCAAAAGAGATGTTATTTCATAAATGACCAACTTAGAAGTGCTTTGAACTGGTTGATATTTATTGGTTAATTAGGTTTATTGTTAAGGAGACTCAACTAGTGTCCAAAATTGGTTTTATACTGATCAATATCCAAGACAATATTGAGAGGCATATCTATGGTTCAAGGGTTGAGCAGAGTTGACTAGATTCAGCTATCATTATAGATATCTTTAAAGAGAAATTTTACACTACCTTGGGAAAAAAATGCACCACCTGTGAATGCTGATTCTATATTCTATATAGAATATATTCTATATTTATTTATAAGTAATAGACATATTTACACATATTAAACTTTGCATAGCCAACTTTTATGGTGAGTCATATTTGCTAAAATTGTTATTTAAAAGGTCTTTGGAAAAGGTATCTGGTAGGGCTTTTGCTTTTTATCTGCCTAGTCTATGCGGGCCCCTTCTTTCCGCTGACATGATTCATTAGTGCTCTAAGTCTGTGGGCTTGAGAACTATTAACGATGAATGATATTAACTGCATGCAAAGTGTGTGATTGATAAGTACTAACACTCAGTTTTTTATCATTCTTTTTATTCCATGCGCCATCTTTCATTCTTCTGCTATATTGTACATTTGAAATTAAATCCCACAATATGAAATTCGCTTCATTTCCATACAACCCTATGCCATTTGTGAAATGCTGCCGCCCCTTTGGTTTTTCCTGGTCCTTGTGCGACTGTACGCGGACTGGCTCTCTCGCTCTCCTGCAGACCCAGCCCTCACTCTTCCTCCTATCTCCTTCAACAAACTTACACAGGCACAAACATGGGACAACTCTAGCTACTGTGTTCCATCTGAAGGAGACGGTGACAATGGTAGGTGGCTTTGTACCTGTTCTTCAATGTGCTCATTGGTAAGCCAGTGAATGAATATGCTGAACCTTCGTTTCTCTGCAGCTGAAGATAGAATGTATTCTCCTGCATGCCTGACTTAAGAGATAATAGGAAACCTGGAAAGTCCAGAAAAATGCATATGCATTATTCTCTGGCAGTTTGTTAAACTATGTTTAATTATCTTGAACATTCTGAATTTTGGAAGGACTGTACAATAATTTCTTCTCTATTTTTTCTGCGTGGGTATTTTTTTAGTGTGTGTGTTTGCTTGTTTATAAAAATTTGGGTTTTTGTACATTTGGATAATCTCTTCTGAACTAATGTTTTTGGAGTTTCATCTTTTATTATCTAGGCTTTCGATAATGAGATTTTTAAAGTGATTAAGATACACTATGACTGATCTGAAAGGAGTGCACTGAAAATGGTTAGAAGTAAGGAATTTCTAAAAATGAGGAGAAATCACTTGCTTTTTTTTCCTTTGTAAATTGTTTGTACATTTTGACTTTTGATAACTTCAGCCCTTTCATCTGTATAATATTCAAGAGGGCTTCCCTGGTGGCTCAGTTGTAAAGAATCCACCTGCCAATGCAGGAGATATGGGGTCGCTCCCTGGGCCCAGAAGAGCCCCTGGAAAAGGAAAAGGCAGTGGACTCCAGTATTCTTGTCTGGGAAATCCCACGGACAGTGGAGCCTGGCACACTGCAGTCCACGGGGCTGCAAGAGAGCTGGACACAACTTAGCGACTAAACAACAACAGATATTCATGAATGGTAAATTGGCTTGAGAATCAAATGTGCAAATAAAAAATTGAGGATACTCAGCCAGGATTAATGTGGATATTGTTTGATCTCATGCCACTATATATCTAAAGTAGCCTAAAAGATGAAAATAAAATACATATAGTTATTTAGATATACTTATTACAGATATCTCAGTCTCCATATTGGTCTGTTAGTTCGGATCGTAGGCATTTTACTCCAAGATGCGAAGTAATGAAAGTAACGTTAAATGAAATAGAGTATGATTTATAGGGAAGAGAAGTGACATATGGGGTAAAACCACAGTGCAAACACAAGAAGATCTATTTTCTGATGTTATTTTTTTAATCTCAATATCAATATGTTACATGTAATGAATAGAAACCATATATGTAAAACATTTGTTGTGATTTCTGGTCAAAATTCAACCAAAAATGCTTTTTCAGACTTCTTTACATAGAAGGATAATGTATATTTTGGCAGGTTAGTTACAAAAGGAATTTTATTATTTCATAGATTTCTAAAATTTCAAACCAAAAGCAAGTGTGATTAAACAAGAACAACAAGGAAACCAAAGTTCCTTCTTGTATCACCCCACTTTAAATCCTGGAAATTGAGGAAGGCTAAGTAGAAACTTGCTTGATAAACTATTCCTTTACTTAAAAATAAAGGGGAGAGAATCATTTTCGTTTCTCAGAAAGCATGGCTATTTATGGATCTGATGATGTTTAAAGGAAATAAGGCCTAGAATGAAAGATCTATGTGTGATTTGGTATTTCCTTAGGAATGATATCTGAAAAAGACTTTTTAAAGCTAGGTAAGATTTAGATGTAGCAGTAAGATTTCTATCTTTATAAATGAACCAACTAAAACAAGAGAGGTGAGGTGACCTGCCTGGCTCACCCTGCTAGATAGAGGGGGAGCTGGGCCATGCCCAAGGGTCCAGTCTCCTCTCCACCATACCTACCTTCTCATCTGCAGCTGGTTATTGAGGATTTTTGTGCAAGATACTTTGTGCCATATAAAGTCTTAAGATTTCCATAGAAAATAATCATTGTGAAAATCTTCCTGAAAATAAAATAACCATGTAATACTTATCTGATATTTTTTCTGAGTGAAAATTCTAGGGATTCACATGTAGCTATTATAGTGTACTACACACACACACACACACACACAATAACAAAGGGATGGTTTTCAGTATTAATCTACCTGGGTCAGACATTGGGTAGTTGTTATTTTCCCCTTTTTGCAATTTGTCTACAGTATGCCCTAGGGAAGGGATAATTTTCTGTTAATTATCTGATAATTTTCTGGCAGCAGAAGTCTTTTCAAATATTTGTGTAGGTTCCCAAATCTGACCTTTCAATAACAATCTTCATTCTCTTTGAGCTAAATGTTGCTCCAAGAGCAATGTATTTGAATACATTTTCCAATGCATTTAAATTTTTTTTCAAACTTTAAACTTTTCATCTTGTATTGGCATATAGCCGATTAGCAACGTTACGGTAGTTCCAGGTGAACAGCAAAGGGGCTCAGCCATACATATACACATATGCACTCTCCCCTAAACCCTGCTCCCACCCAGGTGCCGCCTAACATTGACTAGAGTTCCACGTGCTTCGTTGGTTATCCATTTTGAATATAACAGTGTGTACATGACCTTCCCAAACTCCCTAACTATCCCTTCCCCTCCCCCAGCAACCATCGGTTCATCTTCCAAGTCTGTGAGTCTCCTTCTGTGTTTTTATTATTATTATGTTAATTGGAGGCTAATTACTTTGCAATATGGTGGTGGTTTTTGCCATACATTCACATTCTCTCTCTGTTTTGTAAGTGTTCTTTTAATTAATGAAGAAACACTGTATGTATTCCCAAGTATGTGAGCTAAAGTTGGAAGAGGGAAATAGCCTACGTTTATGTTGTTCTTCCTGGTTACTCTGAAACAGTAGATCCCATTCAGAGGCCCCTCATGGCATCTCAAAGCCGATTACCCCATCAGTTTTGTTTCCTCATATTTGCGCCATTGTCCAATATCTGTGGTTATCTCAACCTGTGAAAATAAATGGCATCATATTCCCACTCTACCCAGCATAATGCAACTGGCCTTTCATTTATCGTTTTTGTTAATTACTTTTGGTAAAGTTGGCATGTTTATGCCTTGTTCACTGCCATGCTTTGTATTAAAATTCCCACTTTTTAAAAAATGACAATATTGAAGGAAAATATTTAAAGAAACACATTCGAAATAATAAATATTGCTTTCTAATATTTTGTTTCAAATATATGTCATTTCCAATTCCCATATCTTCCCTAAACTCATTCTTCAAAGAAATTAAAAATGACAAGCTGGCTTAGGAAGTCCTCGGGAGTTTGTGTTTCTACAGTCCTCAAAGTCCTGCCTCCTAAAATGGGTGGAGAAGGATGTGGACCTGTATCCCTGTCTGTCTGCCCCCTGGGGCTGGAGAGGGTAGCTTCAGTTCAAGTTGTTCTTAACGTGAACACTCCACTTCCGCTCCTTCTCTTGCGCCCTCTTACTACTGTGCCGCTTTCTTTCCTTTCCCCCTTCATTTTGAAATTAAAATTGTTCCTGCCTTCCTTTGAAGTATTTTCTCTTTTTCATTTTCAACAAATTGGTGGGTGCTAATTTATACTTAACATTGATCTTTAAACTATCACTGGAAAGTGAATGACTGGACGGACATACCTATCTTGGGCCAGTTTTCAGACATTTTCTGGAATTGTTTTTACCATAATCTTACACTTCTAGGTATTATTTTCCCCATTACAAAAATGAGGAAACTGAAGCTGGGAGGGGTTGCTTCAGTGGTTCTCAATCCTGGCTTTATATTGGAATCACCTGGGCATTTTTCAAACAATGGCTGCCCATGCCCTACACTCAGAGATGCTAATTTATTTGGTGTACTGTGGAGTCTTCACACTGATTGTTTTGCTGATTTGATGTTCTGTTTAAGCAGGTAAAGACCCCTGGGTTAAATAAACTGCCCAAGACAATAGAGAGGAAATTTGAGCCTTCTGAGGGCAGAGAATTTATCTAATTCATTTTTAGGTACCAGAGGGAATAAATGAATGTATTAATCAGATTTCTGATTCACATTAACTGGATCTACAGCTCATGATACTTTTTCAAAGCCACCCTATTGCTGCCCTTGAATCGGTATGTCTTTAACATCACACCCTGTCCAGGTTTTTTAGTTTTCAAGGGGAAGTGGAGAGCTGAATTCCGAACCTCATCTGTCCACAGAGAAGAAATCTGGAGTTAAATTTAGATAATAAAGGTTAATAATATCCACCAATAATTTCTATGCAAAATGCTTTTCTTGTAATAAATAGCATTTCAGGGAATTTTTAGAGGAGTGGGCTTTCTTTGCTTAACTGAAAGATACTTTTATAACAGAAAAAATAATAGTTTCTTGTGCACATCCTTAAATATCTGTTGAAAGTTGCTCAGTTGTGTCCAGCTCTTTGCAACCCCATGGAGCCTGCCAGGCTCCTGTGTCCATGGAACTCTCCAGGCAAGAATACTGGAGTTGGTAGCCGATCCCTTCTTCAGGGCATCTTCCCAACCCAGAGATCGAACCCAGGTCTCCCACATTACAGGGGGATTCTTTACCATCTGAGCCACCAGGGAAGCCCAAGTAAACTGGAGTGGGTAGCCTTTCCCTTCTTCAGAGGCTTTTCCTGACCCAGGGATCGAACCAGGGTCTCCTGCATTGCAGGTGGATTCTTTACCAGCTGAGTTACCAGGGAAGTTCCAATATCTATTGAGTGCCTACTGTGTGTTAGGCATGATGTACTTTACTGTGGACTCCGCTCCGAAAAAGACAGACTAAATCTCTGCCTTTGTGAAACTTTTTGTTTTGCAGTCTAAGGCATTCAAACCTGGAAACTAAGCTTTAGGAGATTTTTGAGGTGACTGCTTATATCAGGGTAGGGTAATCTCTGCCAAGGTACCCTCCAGATAGACTGATTTTTGTTTTCTTACTTGTTTGTGTTTTAAGATGTTTTGATGTGGACCATTTTTTAAAGTCTTTTTTGAATTTGTTACAATACTGCTTCTGTTGTTTATGTTTCTTTTCTTTTCTTTTTTTTTTTACCATGAGGCATGTGGGATCCTAGCTCCTCGACCAGGGATCGAACCCATACCCCTTGCGTAGGAAGGGGAAATCTCAATCGCTAGACCACCAGGGAAGTCCCAGATTGTCTGATCTTTGAATGAGGGAGTTTTTGAAACACTTTTTGTTGTTGTTGTTTATTCATCGAACAAGCTGCTTTCTTGGACAGGGGTAGAGGTTTAAATTGGAAACAGACATAAACTCTGTATTAGGGAGTCCTGTGGAGAAAATCAGATCTATGCTGTGAGACAGAAAGTGATGAGTGCCGTGAGAGGCACAGATAAGGAACGTTGTGCAATCATAGCTGACAGACCATTCCCAGGTCAGGGATGAAGATGATGAAGAGAGTGAAGGAGGAGGTAGAGATAAGGGGAAATAGTAGAATTTGACCTGTACCTGCAGAATGAATTCGATATTCTGCCTAAGCATATTCATCATTCCCTGCAGAATTTTTGCTTAGAAATTTGTCTCTGTATGTATAAGTATGAGCAAACCATCCTTTTCATACTTTGAATGTTATTTGATATATAGTAACTAGCCAGCGAAGCAGGACTCATTTTTTTCCTGCATCTTAAATCTCCCGTTTCCTTGCCTTTTCCTGCCCCTTAGGCATATATACACGTGTGTGCACACAGGCTTCCTGGGTGGTTCAGAGGTCAAGAATCTGCCTGCCAGTGCAGGAGCTCCAGGAGACATGATTCTATCCCTGGTCAGGAGGATCTCCTGGAGGAGGAAATGGCAGGTCACTCCAGGATTCTTGCCTGGAGAACCCCATGGACAGAGGAGCCTGGTGGGCTACAGTCCATGGGATCGAAAAGAGTCGAATATAGCTGAGCACACACACACACACACAAACACACACACACTCACTTCCCTCATATACATCCTCCCTCTGCTCACTTGTCCCAGCTTTTTTTCCTTTTTATTTACATTAATCAGTGTGGCATTGGCTTTGAAAAATATTTATTATAACAGGGCGGCTCTTGTAGTCCCAAGTTAACTTTTATTCCCCTGAATTAAGTAGGGGAGTTCTTAAATGTAGTGATAGAAAATTAAGGAAGGCTAGAATAATTGCTCCATAGATCAATTTTCTGAAGCTTTGACCAAACTGGTCACTGTATTTATTATTTAAATATGACTTGGAAAGAAAAAAAAATTGTAGATAGTATAATCAGAGCTACCATAATGATCATATTAAAATTATTCTGTCATAACAAACTTATGTGCTTTGTAGATTTATTATCAATCTAAGTAATTCATTTTAAATTCTCATATATTCTACAATAATTAATCTATTTAGAAAACTAGTAGTAGTTTCCAATAATTTTATATACATTTGAAGTGTTCATTTAAAAAATAACAGTTCGCATATGTTTTAACATTTTTTGACTGCTTATATTCATAAAGCAAATACCTAAGCATGCATTTTGTATTTTTTGAGATGTATGGGCATTTAAGATGAAAAGCAATACCAGGTATTTAAAACCCAGACACCATTGCGTTGTTATCTCACATAGGGCTCTAACAGGGCATAGATACTTGAAGAGTGTGCTGTTAACCAAAAGCTCACAGTTAATTTAACTTCCTGATAGCTTTGTATTCAGAATGAAGTCTGCCAGTAAAAACATATTGGAAATATTAAATGTGTAATATTAGATAAGATTGCCCGAAAAAAAGCCGAAGGAAAATAAAACCCCCAAAGAAAACATCGGATTTGTTTAAACGGAGCTGGCGCTCCCCCTTGCGGACAAGTATGTGTATTACTCAACTAAGTCCACATTCCTTGACTTTTTTGGTAAATTTGGTTGATTTCTTTTCTTGGAGGGTGTGGATTTTTTCTGGACTTTCCATTTTAATGTATGCTCTTCTGATCACTAAGTTTAAGTGGGTAGATTCTTTGACTGGGCTCTATATGGTGCAAAGGCAACTTTATCTCATCTCCCCCTCCTGGTTGGTCTACCCTGCTTCCTTGGCCTGCCTTGCCTTTATTTTTGAAACAATTGGTCTCACTTCCTGTGGGGTTTGGTTTTTGTGGGTCTTGGTAACAAGACTTTGGCTCTTTCCACCTGTGACTTCCTTAGGGGGCTTGAGACAGAAGCCCAGGCCCCAGGCTGACTTCTCTCTGAAGTTCCAGGTGTTTTATGTACAGTAGTCATCCCGTTGCCCCATTAACTTCTGTAAGTCAAGGATTTTTTAAGATGTGTCAACTTGCTGGTCCTCTATAGAGCACCAAAGTGCTGATTCAAATATCCTAGAACTGATTTAGAAAGAAAATACCTAAATGTGAAAAGCATAGTGTAAGACATTCATTAAGGTGTTTTGATTCAAATATACAAATTAGGATTAAAATGACATAGTTGTATGAATGTAGGATAATTGACTATATGGTGGGCCCCAGTTTTTAATTCAAAGTATATTTGTAAACCATATTTAACAATAAATAAATTGAATTCGCTTTTAAAGTGGCTCATAGAAGATGTTTGTCAGAATAGAATAAATGTCATATAATCTTCTTATTCTATATTATTGAAGATATGGTGATTGAAGCAACTAGAATTGCAGTATGTCGGTGCAGCCTTCTATGTGGTATTGATTTGTAAAATTGGAGTTCTCTGCCCCAGATTTTCTGAAGCCCTGCCCCCCATCCTCCCATCCCCACCTCTCCCAATCTGAAAATCTATGGGACACAGAAAACCAATGACAGCTCTTAACCACTCTTTGCTCCCTCTAGTGCGCATGGGAAGTTGATAGTCTTAATAAGAATCTAAAGGAAGAAAAAGATTCAAGTTTAAATCTGCCCTGTGCTTTGTGTGCTAATATAAATTGTTAGAATCACTGCCCATATGTAGAATATTTCGTGTTTTCTTGATAGTCTTTAAGAGATGTTACCCTTCAAAGTTTGAGAACATTCATTTTGTCTGCAGTCCGAGACTTAACTCCTTCCAGAGTTGGCACTGAGAGTTGCTATTCCTGGAAGATTGTAATTTTAAGGACCTGCAGGCAAAGATGATCTCTTAAAACCGCCTCCCATCTTGACAGCTTTTCTCAAAGGAATCTGCGGTCATCTCTGAAGAGCTGACTTAGGGATGCACTTTCAGTGACGTGATAGAAGCCAGAATTTCCCCTGTACACTCAGACAGATAAGCTTTGGGAGTGGATAGTGTGTAGTTCTTAATCCAGGCTGATGAAAAAACCTCAGCCAACAAAATCATTAACCTGTGCTTGTTTATAACATGTACAGAGATTCTGTCTTATTACTTGAAACGGAGTATTCAAGTTTAACGAAAGGATTGTGAAACCTGGCGTGTAGATGAAAGCTTGGGATAGAAGCAGTGGAAAAATTACAGGAGGGTTCTGGAATAATACCGAGGATGACCAAGCCCTTTCCTGGATTCAGCTGATCGTTTGTCCACACAATGCAGAGTAATTGAAAACATAATCTTCTCTAGAATATTTGAATCAAGCTTTTCATGTGAAGTCAGAATTTCCTGTTTTTGTGAGTGGTGAATGAATTATTTGGGATAAATGAACTATTTGATTCAAACATGAGCAGCCCGATACGGCAGTCTTGTACTAGACACTCCATAAAGGCTTTCCCCCTTTCTCTTCTAGTGTTTCTAAGACCACAGAGAAATTTGGAATCTATAGACCCACAGTTTACGATTCGGAGGAAAATGGAACAGATGAGAGAAGAGAAAGAGCTGGTGGAACAGCTCCGAGAGGTACCGGGAAACATTGTGTTACTGAATAATAATTTCCAGCATTGAAGCAGCATTCTGTATTTTTTAAAAGTAGATTTTGAAATACTTCAAACAGACGTGGTTTCAAATCTAGCCAACTCGCCTACTGACTGTCTGCTACTGGGCAAGCCCTTTCACATCTCTGAGTTTGAGTTTTTTCCTATATTAAAACAGTGGTTCCCATCTACCTTTGTGGGATTTTGTGGGGAATCTATAAGGTAATATAAGTAGAAATACTTAATACCTATGTATAAAAGTTAAAACTTGTAAAAATGTGTTGTTATTAATGTATTTAATAAGATTACATGACTTTAAAGGATGTTTATGGTTATCCCTGCTGGGCAGAATTTTCGAATGTCATTTAGTAGGCAAACCATTTGAGTTCCTACCAAGAGTGAAGTCTCGTGCAGGGCGCTCGGGGAGATTTCAAGCTTGGGGATGGCAGGAGCCGTGGCTGTCTTACTCCATGTTGTGTTTCTGTCCCCAGCACAGCTCCTAGTGGCAACTGTGTACACGTTTGTCTACCCTCATGGTCTTTGTGTCTAGTTAGGAGGATCTCACATAAGTATGTGGAAGGTCAAACGGCCGCCCAAGGATCAGTTCCCAAAGAACACACTGATATTAGTTATTAAAGGCAGCATGTCATGAATTACTACAGAAGTTCTTTTATGTTCAAAGAGAAGTACCATAGCCATTAGCTAGAAGAATACAGGAAGCTTCTTGGAGAGGTGGATTTTATACTAGAGCTGCTGCTTTCACTCGCCAGTGGTTATTGATTGCTGCTCTGTGCCAGGCCGTATAGTCTAGGTGATGGAGAGAGAAAAGAACAGAAAGGTCTCTGCTTTCATGAAGCCTGTTGAGAAGAGAGAATAAGTAAGAAGGAAACAAATAAATATACAATTTCAAATCACAGTGAACTTTACAAATGAGCAATGAATGCTATAAGTAAAATTAAAGCTGAATTTAAGGTCGGTCAGAATCTTTTTTTTGTTGTAGATGATGCCTTATATGTGGTTATATAAGTCGCTCAGTCATGTCCAACTGTTTGCGACTCTGTGGACTGTGGCCCGCCAGGCTCCTCTGTCCATGGGATTCTCCAGGCAAGAATACTGGAGTGGGTGGCCATTTCCTTCTCCAGGGATCGAACCGGGCAGATGCTTTATCCTCTGAGCTGCCAGGGAAGCCCCAAAAGTATATATAGGTAGTCGGGTGGAAAGAGATAAAAACCCGGAAACTCCTCACCACCACTTTAAGCACTGTGGTTGACTCAACAGTCACATTGGGCAAGTCAGACCCCTGTCATTTGCCTCGAGTATTTGGATGTGCTGTCAACTTGGGAGGCGAACTTTCAGAGCTATGTGAAAATAAGATGAGAAGTTGAGACAAGCCTCTCAAAGAGTGATATAATTTTATCTTAAAGCCTGGGTCATATTGATAGCTTATGTTTTAATTTAATTGGAGACTGAAAGCAAGCTTAGAAAAAAAAATGTGATGTCTAGACACACGACAGTTCTGAAAGAGAATTATGCAACACTGTTACACACACTGATTTTCAAGTGCTTTACTTATTGCAAATCTCCAAATTAAGTCATCCTTTCTTACAGTGTTACCCAATTATGAGGAGCTTTTGCTGTAAAGCAGAAATTTATATTTGAAATTTAAAAAATTGATTTTCCTGCTTTTGAGGAGCTGGGGTAGATGTACTTTTCCCCATTCCTCTCACTAAGTACAACTAAAACCCTTGGCAATTACATATAAAATAAGCATAAGAGCACTCTGAAAGGTGGAGAGAATAATTCAGACCAGCTGGGCTCCTTGGGACTAGGAATGACTTGGTGATGAGTCCAGTGGGTTTTCTTTTTTTGCTTCATCTTTATCAGACTTGGAGCTGAAGTAGCGGAAACTGGAAATGCTCATGGGAGCAGGTTTTTTTTTTAAAAAAGTCCCAACAAAAGCTTGCTTACTCTACTCAGAGGACCAGAAAAAGGACAGCCTAGGAAGACAGAACGGAGAAGGCGATGGCACCCACCCCAGCACTCTCGCCTGGAAAACCCCATGGACGGAGGAGCCTGGTGCGCTGCAGGCCATGGGGTCGCTGAGAGTCGGACACGACTGAGCGACTTCACTTTCACTTTTCACTTTCATGCACTGGAGAAGGAAATGGCAACCCACTCCAGTGTTCTTGCCTGGAGAATCCCAGGGATGAGGGAGCCTGGTGGGCTGCCGTCTCTGGGGTTGCACAGAGTCGGACACGACTGAAGTGGCTTAGCAGCAGCAGGGAGACAGAAAACTTTTAGACAATAAATGCTCTACTCCAGCTACAGAAAACCTGTGGCCCCATCCCTACCTATGGCTGCAAAGATGGAATAGGCAGCTGACTTTCTCCTCTGCTGGGATGATGTCAGAGAAGGCCAAGTTGGGAGCCAGGAATTTCATCCCTACCAACTAAAAACAATCCCATCCCCTCCCATGGTGTCAGTGGAACCTATACATGGGGACCCTGAATTTCTATCCCAATCCCAGTCAACTGACACCAAGTGGCAATCTGTGTTTACACAGCAGTAGCAAGGTGTTGCCTTCCCATTCCCTGCCAGAGCAGTGTCCAAAATAGCTAGCCAAAAGAGAAGTTTAAATAGGATCCAAAGTCTCATAACGTAATACCAGAAATGTCCAGTTTTCAACCAGGAAAAAAAAAAAATCACTCATTCTACCAAGAACCAAAATGAATGTGAAAAGGTATGACAGCACTGTTACGGCAGAGATGTTAGAATTATCTGGCTAAGATTTTACGGCACTCACCGTGAAGACTCTCCCACAAGTAGTTATGAACATGGCTGAAACAAAGGGAAAAAATTGAATGCCTCGGCAGAGGAATAGATAATCTTAGCAAAGAAACAGAAGACATTAAGAAGGACCAATGGAGATTTAGAACTGGGAAATACATTATCTGCAGTGAGAAGCCCAGGGGATGGGCTCAACAGCATCACAAAGCATCAGTGAACTGTAGGAAAGAACGACAGGGATTACCTAATCTGGGCAGCAGAGAGAAAAGACAGACTGAAAATAAGTGAGCAGAGAGCCTCAGGGACCTTTGGGAGTTACTGTAACCGATGATCTGCATTCTGGTCCTGGGAGTCCTGGAAGGGGAGGAGAAGAGAGCAGGGGCAAAGAGGTACTTGGGGGTGGCAGGAAGTGGGTGTGACTGCAGAAGGGCCACGCGAGGGATCCTTGCAGTGAGGTACATGTTCTATCGATGTCAGTGTCCCAGCTGTGTACGTACTTTTGCAGGTTGCTCCCTTAGAAGGAAACTGGGAGAAGTGTACCTGAGATCTCTCTGTGTGACTTCTTATAACTGCATATGAATTTATAATGACCTCAAAATAAAACATAGAATTTTTTTTAAGAAGGGAGAAAAATTGCCTTTTGAATGAAACCATGCTGCTGCTGCTGCTAAGTCACTTCAGTCGTGTCCGACTCTGTGCGACCCCATAGACGGCAGCCCACCAGGCTTCCCCGTCCCTGGGATTCTCCAGGCAAAACACTGGAGTGGGTTGCCATTTCCTTCTCCAATGCATAAGCACCCCTAATCTCTCTTCTGCCTGCTGCAGGCTACCTGAGATACATTACCCGAAATGTAATGTTTGGGTTGGACTAGGGATTTTCATTTGATTTTTGTTTATATTTACTTATTTTATTTACTTTTTGTTAAAATATAGTTGACTTACAATCTGATTTTAGTTTCATGTGTAGAGCATATTGATTCGCTATTTTTGTACATTGTAAAACAGTCACCACCGATTTGGCTTTTATTTGTCATCTCATTCTGGTTTTCTATTTTAATTGCTAAGCCTGAGGCAATATTGAACTCAAGAAGTGATTCCATTATTTTAAAAATTCAACCGATTAAAAATTTTGGGCATAACTGAATTTATTTTTCTACAGAGGGATTTTTATTTAATATCTTTTGAAAGGTTTAAATCATGTCAGTGTTTTCCAGGTGTTCTTATCCTTTATGGTGAAATTAAACCTCAGTTCATAAATACTCATAGCTATATTTTACCCTCAGTTGCCTGAGAGCAACTGACTTCCTGTTGATCTCTTTTCAGAGCATCGAGATGAGACTCAAGGTCAGCCTGCACGAAGACCTGGGGGCCGCCCTCATGGATGGCGTTGTCCTCTGCCATTTGGTCAACCACATCCGCCCACGATCCGTCGCAAGCATCCATGTCCCCTCACCGGCAGTCGTAAGTAACACCATTTAAGGAAAACTAACTCTTACATAAAACAAACTCCTTTGGGACAGGACTGCTGGTTAAAGACACTGATGGGGGTCACCAGGACCCTGTTCAAATCCTCTTTTGGACCCCAAACAACTTGAAAGAGCAGAAAAGGAATAGCGTGTCTGTTCTGTCTTTGTTTGGGGACTTTTTGGCCATGCCGTAGGGCATGCAGGATTTTTAGTTCCCTGACCAGGGATCAAACCCGTGCTCCTTGCCGTGGAAGTGTGGAGCCCTAACTACTGGGCTGCCAGAGAATTCCAGGGATAGCATTTCTGAATGAAGCAACATTTTTACTATAAAAAGGGAAACTATTTCAAGTAAATATGTAAATGAGAGAAAATGAACCACTTTCAAATATAAAGCAAATCACGTTAAAGAAATGACTGCTCTGCTTGCTAACTTTAAGACTGTAGAGACAGAGATTTATTCCTCACAAGCATTTATTTAAGCAGCGAGAAGTCCTTTTGGAAACCATTTTTTGGTTGGTAGGTTCTCTTCTAATGGAATCTATTATTTTATAATTATTGAGGATTTTAGGATCACTCTGAAAAGATGTAGGTTCTGCGTAAAATATCATTAGTAACCTGTCAGGGCCGAGGTTGGTTAGCTGGTCATTAATTCAGTAATTCCTTGACTGCTAGCTGTGCTCAAGGGTCGGTTGGAGATACCAAGGAAACGGAAAAGATCAGAAAGAGTGAGTGAAAAAAATCCTTGTCTCGCTGTTGAGGAGATAAAGCCAGCACTGGAATCTTTTCCCTGTACTTCATGGAGCATGTTACCATCAAGAAGAGAGGAATCAAAGATAAGCTTGTCTTTGAAGCCCACGCAGGTTTCACTGGACAAGTAGAGAAGAACGTCTGTCCACACTGTTGCTGTTAGATGAAGCAGAAGAGTTTAGGGGCTAAGAATGTAGTTGGGATTCCAATTCCACATCTTCACGAGCCACATGACTTTGGGAAAGTTATTTAACCTCTCTTGAACTTGATTGGCTCTTCTCTGTCACAGAACTGCTCTCATGAGGATGAAATGAGGTCCCGTACATGATAAACATGGGAATGCAAGCCACTGTGATCATTAGTGTTTATGAGCAGATTTGCAAAAGTCAGAGCCCCCAACCTCAAGACACAGTGTTCATAAAAGGTCACACAGAAGCTGCCCACTCTCAACCCCTCAGGGAAAGCATCTCGGTGGCACTATCTGTCTTACTTTCTTTTCTCTTGGCAGCAGGAAAAATAATCCCATTTCAACTCTCAGTTTTCTTTCTATACGGTTAAACATAATTTTTGCTTCCCAAAGACTGACCACATTTTGGCTTCAGAAAACACAGGGGAAAACCAGACCAATTTGTCTTCTGACTTCAATCTGCTCTATCTGCCTAAGTTTCGACAGTAAATGCTGTCCTGTAACCTAATGTGCAAAAGTTTTCAAGTCCAGACAGCTGTAAAGTTTGAACTGTGAACCAAATTCTCATTCAGTGATTTTCCTCAAATTATAAGAAAGAAACTATCATTCTTCAGCTCCCAATTTAAATATACAATTATGGTTTTATAAGGGATGAGACACTGTGAATCATGTATCTATATACATTTGTATATTTTGTCCTTCTTCAAGGGGAAAAACATGCTGCATTCTTTGGTTGCCACTTTTTATCTTTTTCCAATAAAAAACTTTAAATTGAAAATGTCATGTGAAATAATGCCTGATTAGAGAAAAAGAGATAATGGAGAACTGCAGGAGGAAGATAAATAGTGTCTTATCCCACTCCCACTGTTTACATCTTGGCTTTTATGCTCCTAGCATTCCTCCAACACAGAAGTTGTTTTGAACTGTGAGCGTCACATATATACGGTTTAGTAGTTTTTAAAATTTATGGAAACCTAAGTATCTCCCTGAGTCATTAAAATTCCTCGTAACCATGTATTTTAACAACTGTAAAATATTTTGTGCCTCGTCACTCAGTCGTGTCTGACTCTTTGCAATTTGCAACTCCATGGTCTGTAGATCCCCAGGCTCCTCTGTCCATCGGGATTCTCCAGGCAAGAATACTCGAGTGGGTTACCAAGCCCTGCTTCAGGGGATCTTCCCAACCCAGGGATCAAACCCAGGTATCCTGCATTGTGGACGGATTCTTTAGTTCTCCTTTTTAGAAATGTTTCTGAATCTAGTCCGCTTCTTAGAAATTCTTCACTGAGCATCTTGAGCCCCTGCTGACCAGGCCCAGCTGTGCTGTAGCCGTAGAACCTGCGTCTGCCTCTTCTGCCCCTTCCCGCTCCACTCCCGTGTTTGCACAAGCTGCTCATTCTAACTTAGAAGGCTGCTCCCCTGGTGCCTCTAAATTTAGCCTTCTAATAAAACCTATTGCTTTGGGGAGAAAGACAGTCATTAGCCTGGTGAATCAACCCTTAATATAGAAATATATTTGCTCATGGGAAAAGGTGATGTTTATGGTGTGCTTTTGAAGAAGGCAGTGGCAACCCACTCCAGTACTCTTGCCTGGAAAATCCCATGTATGGAGGAGCCTGGTGGGTTGCAGTCCATGGGGTCTCGAAGAGTCGGACACGACTGAGTGATTTCACCTTCACTTTTCACTTTCACGCATTGGAGAAGGAAATGGCAACCCACTCCAGAGTTCTTGCCTGGAGAACCCCAGGGTCAGGGGAGCCTGGTGGGCTGCCTCTATGGGGTCGCACAGAGTCGGACACGATTGAAGCGACTTAGCAGCAGCAGCAGCAGCATGGTGTGCTTTTAAGTAAAGTAAAGCAGGTTACACAACAGTATGATCTTATAAAAATAGTATGTGTGTGTATCCACACGTATACATTCATATACATGTGCAGAAATTTTGCACATGTATGCAAATATGCAGAAATTCTACATATAAACACATATCTATGTGTGTACACACCTGTTATATCACACATGTACATACACAGTGTCTAGAAAAATAATCCATATATTAACAGCTGTTCAGGTGGATGTTCCTGGATAATTTTTTTATTATCTTCTATTTGTTTATGTATTATTTTTCTCCAATAAACACGTATTACTTGTGCCACTTAGAAAGCTTAAAATTTAACCTGTTATTTCAATTATTCCTCTTAATAACTAATTACTTTTGAATGTTGCATTTATAGCCTAAACTTAGCATGGCCAAATGCAGAAGAAACGTGGAGAACTTTTTGGAAGCATGCCGAAAATTAGGAGTACCAGAGGTAACATCAAACTTAGTTCCAATAACTATGTTTTAGTAACGGTTTTATTTAATATATGTTTCAACCCACTAGGTATACTTCTTTGTCCATCCTTTTTTGTGTCCGTCTTTCTTGAGGAATGAGCTGAATAAGTTATAACATTTTAGTTTAAATTACTCTATTGCAGTGAAATAAAAATGGCTTAAAATGGTATGGTCAATTCTGAGGAAAAGGGGAACATTAAGGTTTTGAAATAGATGAGAAATTCCAAACTTAAAAAACGATTAGTCAGCATGATTCTCCACTCAGAGAGCAGCAGTGGCTGAAGCTTCAGGGAGCCTTCTGTGAGGTTACATAGGGTAGAATTTTGGAGATGGTGTTTTTCCTTATCCAGAGTTCTTAAGCAGAGCAGATCTGTAGTTGACTTTTCACACTTTTGGGGAATGTGGATCCAAATAATCAGCATTCATTGCAAATATTATAATTATTCTTATTATCATTAATAATTACCATTAATAACAGAAGTGTTTGTATATTGTTTCATAGTTTATTAACTGTTGAACTTATGTTTTCCCCTTTAGTCCACTAAAGGAACATAAAATGATTTCTTAGGGAGATAAAAGCCAGTCCACTCAATTTGGGTGTAATTTGACAGACTTTTCATCATTGTGATAAACAGAAATGGGCAGAAATTACATTTCTTAAATGTTCCAGGATAAAGTAACTACAAATGCTATCATGAGAGAATGTTTTTGAGCATGTGAAGGAATCATATTTTCATGTAATTCTACTCAGAGACAACAGTTAGCTATTGGAATTAGGGCTTTTTCCCCTCTTCCTCCCTTCTTTCCTTCCTGTTTTTCAACTTGGTGAGGTTTGAAGGTGAGGGTTAGCAGTGGGCTTCTAATCTTACTTGAGGAAAAAGGGAAAAATTTTAAAGCATCTTTAAATCAAAACTGTATCAATTAAAAGAAGCTTGCAAATTCATTTTTAAAAAGAGTATAATCTTTATATAATGTACTAAATGCCTTTATGATCTATCCAGAGGTCTTTCAGCAATGTTAATCTGTGTGTCTATATTGTATGTGTATATTTTACTATTGCACATACATTCCTAGCTGCAAATGTTTGTGAAATGCTCATACATGTACCTCTTTTAATAATTTGATTCCATCATGGGTTAATAAGATTTCCCATGTGTGAATCAAAATTATCATACCAAGTTTCAGACTGTAAATTATTCGTGTCTGTACTCAAAAGCACTGATGAGTTATCACCTAATTCCTTGTGATATTTTAAAACTCATCAGCGTTTTCTTGGCTTACAGTGATACAAAATGAAATGGGAATGCTCTTAACTATTTATTGTGGGTAAAGGTTGGTAATTATGGTTTCCTTTTAAAGTGAGGAAAAGGAAATTAAATTAGCATCAAAATGCAGAGAAAATTTTATCATAATTTCTGAATTATGCCGCTAGCACTAATAGGCAGCTGATAATTCCTGAGATGATTGAACTGCAAGGAGTAAATCATCTTTTTTTTGGCCAGTATTTCACTTAACTATGCTTAGTAAGAAATACATCATTAAGGTTATTTTTGAATTTTTTTTTTTTAAGATTTGAGATGATTTTCAAGTTCACATGGTGTATGTGTGTATGTGATTATGTGTACATCTATCTGTATCCATCCTGATGGATAATCCAACAGCATTTTACTGGTAACTGGAGTTATAATACATTAAGTTCATTGCTACTAGCAAAAGTCTATTGACTGGCTAGCAGTTGTACTTCTTTAATAAGATATGTTAAAGGGAGGGTGGAATATTCTGATGGAAACCAGAAATTGCCAATTGGAGAGCAACTGGCAAATCTTCTGTACACAGAAAGGAACATGTTTTCATCTCTTGGAATGAATGAGGAATAAATTATTGGAAATATGGAAATGTTTTTGTCTAGTAATATGATACTAAGTTGGGGGAGGGTTGGAATGACTCCTCCCCACTTAGATAAGGATCCTTCTTCCACTACTTAAGATGGCTGATGAATTGCAGTGTGTATGTGGCACACTGCAGTTCATGATTTATAGTGAAAAGGAAGTTATATCCCAAATCTAGTTGCAGAAATTTCCCCTTGCAATCAGGTATTTTAAAAGGCTGGTACTTAAGAGCAGAGGCCCTTTAACATTACGTTTTCTTTTTGGTTTCAAACTTAATACTTGGGTAAGAAAATATTCACTGATTTCCCAGTAGCTTAATGAATTGCTCCTAATGTACAAGCTTGTCCTCTCTTCTCCATTCATAGCTTATCTACATAAACATACCGAGAAGTCACAGAGATTGGGAATTCTGTATTTTTTAAGCTAATCTATGACAATGATAAACCATCCGTGTAGAGACTGAAAAGCCACAGCTGTGCTCTAGCCTGAGTTTGTTGCCCTTTGTAATAGAGTTACAATTTGAAACTACAAACCAGAGTCAGGGGCAGCAGCTTATTCACTTTTATTAGGTTTATCTGGATGGAATGTGGTTGTTAAGTTAAAACTATTGCACATAAAGCAATACAGTGGGAAGAAAACCATTTTTAAATTGTTCCAATTGTTATAGTTTATTATATTTTCTTTAGAAGTCTCCAGGGACACAGTCCCAGGTAACTGCCTCGGGGTTGGTCAAGGTTCATGGAGCATTTTATTGTGTGTTCAGTGGAGTGGCTTACCTATAAATGTGGCTTCTTCAGATGAGCTGCATTCAGAATTGCAGACAGTGTTATCAACCTAGTATCTCTGTGGAAGGTTAAAGTATGTAGTAGATGTGTATGGTGACCCTGCTGCTGCTGCTGCTGCTAGGTCACTTCAGTCGTGTCCGACTCTGTGCGACCCCATAGACGGCAGCCCACCAGGCTCCCCCGTCCCTGGGATTCTCCAGGCAAGAACACTGGTGACTCTAGACGTCTGTTATTTGTGATGTTTGGATTAGGCTGGACCTATACATTTCCTAGTCTAGGGCACAGTTAGGATTTGGCACAATTGATGCCAATGATAGGAGTTGACATCACAGAAAGTAGTTGGTTTGGAGTTCGGGAGAAATTCTGTTAGGGTTACACCTGGCACATTTGCCATCTCCGAGGGATTCTGGGATGAGGTAGAGGTTTGCTAATGAGAATGCCAAGGAAAGATCCTTAAAAACAACTTGGAAATGGCCCTCCCTGCCAAGTTTCTTTCCTGCCGGCAGAGTTAAGATTTCTTCAGGTAGTTATTTCAGTCTGGGTCACTTCCTGCTTCCCTGTGCCTTAGGTTTTTGGTTTTGATTTTGTTTTCTTCTGTTTGGGGCCAATTCCCCAACTAAAGGGACAGCACCTGGAAGGCAAGGCGTGAGTGTGAGTGTAGAGGGTCTGTGAGCAGAGGGAGGCACTCTTGGGGTTCGGGATAAATTAGCCACACCTGTGTCGTTAACTGGTTATGTGCCCAGGGTGAGCCTGTGGCAGCCTAGAGCCGTTAAAGCCATTCGCTGAGGACTTTTGACACCTGCCTCATCTTCTTGAGTGCTCACTGTTGAGAATTAGAAGTATTTTATTAACCTACAATGAAGAAAATGAGGTCCAGAGAGGTTACACAATTTCCTAACCTCACATTTGCAGCTGGGAGGGAGCAGAGCTGGCTTTTGAACCCAGGTCTGTCGGGTTCAAAAGCATCAAGCACCTGCCTTCTTTCTGGCTTACATGGAGGGTCTCTTTGATGGAGTTCCCTGCTCTGCAGACTGCAGGTGTTGGACTTAAGCGATAGATTAAGCCACGTTCTCCAGAGCCCTGGATTCTTTTTAAGGCCCCACCTGGGAGGCGAGGAAAGCCACTTGGGGAGGTTACGGATCATAACTGCTGCCTTGCTTCAGCTGCAGCAGTTTCTCCCTTGCTTGTGGCACATACTGACTTTCCAGTTAAGAGTTCCTTTGGGGGACAAGTGTTCTATTGCTAATTATAGTTTGAAAATCTCTGAACCCTTAAGGTTTCTTTTAGCCAGTAATCCATGGATGCTCTGCAGCCCCATGATTTAAGAATTGTTCCAGTTGCTTTCTGCCATCAGCTGCTCAGCTGCAGGAAAATTATCTCATGGAAATCTGGGAATTGGGAGATTTTGCTGGCTCCGTCCCAAAGACACCAGTAATGTTGATGCCAGTCAGACTGTGTGCTGTCTCTGACCTCTGGTGCAAGTGTTAACTTGATCTTGAACACAGGCTTACCCTTGGTGGGCTTCCAAGTTCTTCAGAATATACTCTCAATCACCAAAAATCTGACTTCAATTAAGCCTCCAGGTCATGAGGCATTTTGTGAACATATTGAGGCTTTCTTTGCCTTTTCTGAGTCATCTTGGTCATTCCTGGTCTCTGACCTTGATGTGGAGAATTCACAGTTGGCTACTGGAGGGTTCCCAAGTTTATCCAAACTTAGGGCTATTTTAGGACTCTTACTAGTCTCAGGTCAAGAGAAATCTCTCATTTGTGAAGCATCAAAAATACTAGAAAATATTTTTTTTCTTACCAGAAATATTTCACCTTGATTTTTTGGGGGGAGGGGTGGTGTTTGGAGAGGGAGACACTGAAATCTTTATCTGGAGAGAGATCCCGTGGTCTCTTTGTCTGAGGGAAACAAGCCTTGTCTTTTTCTGAAAGATAGTGCCCTAGTCTCTCAGCCTGCTGGGAAGCACCCATGTCTGTCTGAAGAGAGAAACGGTGGTCTTTCTCTGAGAAAGGTCCCTTAAGTCTCTGAATGAGGGGAGATGCTCTGGTCTTTCCTGGGAGAAGTCTGAAGGGGAGACACCCTGGCCTTTCTCTGGGAAAAGCTACCCAGGTCTCTGTGGGGAGATGCCTTGGTCTTTTCTCTGGAGGAAGTTGCCTAGGACTCTGACTGAGAGGAGATGGCCTGGTTTTTCTGTGGGAGAAGTCACTCAGGTCTCTGAGGGGAGGCACCAGGTCTTTCTCTGGGAGAAGTTGCTCAGGTCTCTGAGGAGAGGCACCCTGGTCTTTCCTAAAGAAGTTGCTCAGGTCTCTGTCTGAGGGGAGACACCCTAGTTTTTCTCTGGGAGAAATTGCCCAGGTCTCCCTATGAGGAGAGATGCCCTGGTATTTCTCTGAGAGAAGTCACTTAGTTCTCTCTCTGAGGGGAGACACCCTGGTCTTTCTCTGGTAGACGTCATCCAACTCATTGTCTGAGGGGAGAAGCGTCCTGGTCTTTCTCTGGTGGAAACCACATGGGTCTCTCTCTGAGGGGGACGGCCTGATCTTTCTCTGGGAGAAGTCACCCAGCTCTCTGTCTGAGGGGAGATGCCCTGGTTTTTTCTCTGAAAGGAGTCACTTAGGTCTCTGATTAAACAGAGAAGTTCTGGTCTTTCCTGGGAGAAGTCATTCAAGTCTTTGACTGGGGAGAAGCCTTGGTCTTTCTCTGGGAAAAGTCGCTCAGGTCCCTGAGGGGAGAAGGCCTGGTCTTTCTCCAGGAGAAGTTGCTCAGGTGTCTCTGTGAGCGGAGTCACCCTGGCTTTCCTTATGGAAGGAGTGCTTGGGTTTCTGAGGGGAGCCACCCTGGTCTTTCTCTGTGAGAAATCCCTTAGGACTCTGAATGAGGGGAGAAGCCCTGGTCATTCCTGGGAGAAGTCAGCCAGGCGTCTCTCTGAGTGGAGACACCCTGGTTTTTCTCTGGGAGAAGTTGCTTAGGTCTCTGAGGGGGAATGAGATTTCTCTCATTCCTGGGAGAAATCACCCAACTCTCTGTCCAGGGGAGATGCCCTGGTTTTTCTCTGAGAGAAGTCACCCAGGCCTCTACATGAGGGGAGATGCCCTGCTCTTTTTTTCTGGAAAGAGTCCCTCAGGTCTCTGAGGGCAGATACCCTGGTCTTTCCCTGGGAGAAGTCCCTCAGGTCTCTGACTGAGGGGAGATGCCCTAGTTTTACTCTGGGAGAAGTCTTCCAGGTCTCTGACTGAGGGGAGACAGCCTGGTCTTTCTTAGAAGTTGCTCAGGTCTCTGACTGAGGGGAGACACCCTGGCCTTTCTCTGGGACAAGCTGCTTGGGTCTCTGACAAGCAGAAAAGCCCTGGCCATTCCTAGGAGAAGTCGCCCAATTCACTGTATGAGGGGAGATGCCCTGGCCTTTCTCTGAGAGAAGTCTCTCAGGTGTCTGAGTGGAGACGTCCTGTTTTTTTTTTTTTTTTTTTTTTTTTTTTTAATTGAAGGAGTGCTTGGGTCTCTGACTGAGTGGAGACACCCTGGTCTTTCTCTGGGAGAAGTTGCTCAGGTCTCTGAGGGGAGAAGCCCTGGTCTTTTTCTGAGAGAAACCACTCACATTTCTTCTGAGCAAAGAAAACTTATTCTTTCTCTGGGTCAAGAACTCAGATCTCTGACTGAAAAGAGATGCCCTGTTCTTTTTCCGAGAGAAATAGCTCAAGTCTCAGTCTGAGGGGAGAAACCCTGTTCTCTCCTGGGAAAGAACAGGTCTCTGTCAGGTGTCTGTCCAAGGTGAGACTCCCTGGTCTTTCTTGAGAGAAGTTGCCAGATTTTCTGAGGGGATTGCCCTGGTCTTTTTCTGAGAGGAGTTGCCCAGGTTTCTGTCTGAGGAAGGAACCCTTGGTCCTGTTGAGAATGGACACGTTGTTTTCTGTCTCTCCAATTTAAATCAGAAACCTTGGCCTCCAACCTCTTTGTGGACCAAGGTCCTTCATTTAACAGACTTGCTCTCTTTAGAGGAAGAAGGAACTTGGAATTAAATGCACCTAGCTGCCTAGCGCTTCCTATTCATTACTAACTCCAGGGAGGAAATAGGGAAGAGGATTAGGGCAGCAGTTCCATGTACTGTACAGGGCCTCTGCCTGCCTGGGCAGCACAGAGGCCAGGGGTCCTTGCTGGACTGTGGGAGGGGAATGATTTCATTCCATGTCCACAGGGCAAGTCACTTGGTGTCAGTCCTCTGCATCAGCCAGATGAGTTAAAAATAAAATCCTAAAATATACTGAGAAGCTAGCGATGACTATGTTGATACATATGGAATTATGATTGAGTCTTCTTGTCAGTACCTTTCATATTTGTATTTTTTTTTTACTTTTATATGAGGTATTATTTTTGAAAATAATTGTAAAACCTTTCCTACTTTGCACCTGTGTTGAGGGTTTAGGACACTATACGTATAAAACTGATCTGAAATTTTTAATTGAAACACGTTTTATACATTGACGCTGCCTGTTTTGTTTGTTTTAATCTTAAAATAGGAGATATGAGTTCCTTTGCCTCTTTGAGCCCGGTGCCTCTTTTCTTCCCCAAATCAATGACTTTAGTGTCAATTTAAATCCTAACTAATAAACACTTTGAAGGAGTGGTGAGATTCTTATTATAAGCTTTATGTTTATATTTGCATTGATTATCTCTGAGGTTGGATAACCAGAGGTGCAGGCCCCTGTTTATACACGTGATTATATTAAAATCAGTTTTTAAATTCATAATTTATTAAATAAAGCTAATCTCTAGCTTAGAAAACCAGTCATCCCTTAATAGTTAGTAGGTGTTTATCACCGTTCATATAAGAATCCTCTCCCACTGGGTGTCTCCTGGTGGCAGAACAAAGTCTGGTCAGTGGTCTGACAGCCTTTCAGATGTACATGGTTGAAAATAAATATTTTATTCCAAAAGCTTAAAATTACATTTCTAGATAAATTATCATACCAATATTAGAGTTACTCTCTAAGTGCATAAAATTGGTGATTAGTTCTCATATCTGGGGAAAACTCTGGAAACCTTTTCCTAATTCACTCTGCCAAATTATACCTTGTCAATTAAGACTTTAAATTTTCAGAATAACCATCAACGTTCCTGTGCTATGATATTTTAGATTCAAAGTACTTTGTATTAATAAGTATACTGCCTTTAAAATTAAATGTAAATAAACAATATATTCTAAATTTCTTAGAATTTAGTCTGTTACACTCAGAATGCCTGTAAATTAAACCTTTTGCCAGATCCATCTACATATCTGTTTATATCTGTAGTATTTGGGGGAACCTGAATTAATCTTTAATAGTAATTTTAGCCACACACATGTTGCCTTGTATCAGAATCAGTTAACCTCTAGTAATGGTGATTTCTGTTCACTATAATGGAAATTAGTATTTGCATTTGCCTCTGGGGACTCTTGAGTGTATTAACTATGTTTTTCAAACACCTTGCAATAATTACTAGTGCTCTGTAAATATATGGTGGAATTTGGCCTCTTTAAATTTCCTTCTCTTTTAGTGTTTTCTGATTTTAATTATAAGAAAAAATAAAGCATAATCTGTAAGTCCCTCTTATTAAAACTGAAATTGGGGAAGCACAAGGGTTGGAAAACTCCCAGGTTCTCCTGGCAATTTCAGCCCTGGTTCCCGTCATGGCATCTTTGAGGGACTGATTTGATGGCTGTGAGCTGTGTGACTTGGGTGGAAGGAGAGGTGCCCGTACTCCACCCATTATGATTTTTGCCTGTCAGCCAATCTTAGACCCACGCCTTTTTCTTCAGAGACTGTGATTTAATTTAAACCACCCGCCACAGATTGGCTAAAAACAGCTCTACCCATCATATCTAAATAAAACCCAGAATCTGTGGCATCATGAAAATTATTTCCAGAATGAGAAGAATGGTCTGTGTTGCCCACCCATGTGAAAAGTGTACTGTTGGGTAAATACACTGGAAACCATAGACGATCTGAGTTCTTTGAAGGAGATGCAGGGAAGCAGACCAGACATTTTCCATAGGGTTCTGGGAAATGTGTTGAAATACATAGTGGAGATATATACTGCTTTTACCCATGGAAATACCACTTTTGTGACAATCACATTTCAATGTGCATATGCCTTCTGTCTTATGTTCGTTTTGTTCAGAGTTCACTGATTAAGCACAGCGTTGCAATAGAAAATTGTTATTGTGATAGGAAGCTACTTCTCCTAGATGTTTCCCCAACTGTTAATTCTTGACTCCATCACTGTCCTAGTGAAATACATTCTATTAGTAGCCTGGTGGTTCAGATGGTAAAGAATCTGCCTGCAATGCAGGAGACCTGGGTTCAATCCCTGGGTCAGGAAGATCCCCTGGAGAAGGGAATGGCAACACATTCCAGTGTTCTTGTCTGGAGAATCCCATGGACAAAGGAGCCTGGCGAGCTACAGTCCATGGGGTTGCAAAGAGTCAGACATGACTGAGCAAGTTACACACATACAGTAGCTGTTTTAATTCTTGAGAAAATAGCAGTGCTCACTTGATTCCTCCTAATGCACTGAGAAAAGATGCATGATCCGAATAGATGTAACATGATTTGTTAATTTCCTTAAACGTCTTTTGTTGAGAGTATCTCTACCTTCATAAATTCAGATTGGGAGGCTTATAATCTTATTCAACCCATTTACACTGAGTTTGCCTCCTTATCAGGGGACATCAAGCTAACTTCAGAATATATGAGAAAGACAGTCTTTTAGAATCATCTTTCAGTTGCTCTGATTTGCCTCTGCTTAGCAGTGATGCTAAAACAGAGGGCAATGTTGTTGCAAAGTATATCATAAAATATATATTATATATATATTTAAATGCTTTGCCTAATTTGGACATAAAGCTGCATTTATGAAATATATTACAAATATTTTCAAATATTTTCTTTTTCAGTTTGGAAACAAAACCAGAACTTTGGTTTCATACCAACATATCAATTATAATTTTTAAGTTGAAACTGTGGTCAGGAATTCAGGGTATCAGAAAACCATTTTTTTTTTTTTCTTGAGAGCAGTAGGCATCCAGAGGTCAACTCAAGACTCAGCACCTAATTTTTGTGTTTAGTTGAGAAAGGAAGAGTTCTGCCTCCTTGCATGGTGACTGTCACGTAGACAAAACCTGAAGGTTTGTGCCCCAACCATACCTGTTTAGTGGTGAAGAAATTTATATAATAATGCTATGCAGGAATGTACTATTATTTAACTGCAGATCTAAGAAGCTCTGCTAGACTTTTGGTTTATGTCAGTAGCAAAAATGTGAAATTTAATGTACTTTTGGGGCACATGTAGGGATATAATTAGAACTAGCAATGCCCAGAGTTTATCAGTAATTCTAAAAGAAAAACAAATTAGGTGCATTCATTACCTTTCAGAGAGAAATACTTTATATTCAGTCTTCACCAGACCAGGATAAAAAATGCATGAAGAGAATGGTGAAGAAAGGGCTTAAATTTTAAAGTTTATATCTTTCCCTTTAGTAAGGTGAAGGCCTAAATGTGTCCCAGGTGAAAAGCTCTTATTTTAATGCCATTGTTGACTTATGAGAACACTTGAATATTACAACTCTTTGAATACCAGAATGACATATAAATTACAGAACATTCTATTCCTCATTAGCAAGATTGGGGGTAAAGAATTTCTTTGTCCTATTTGCATAGAAGTCCTTGGGTATGCTGCTTTTCTTTTGTAATTAAAAAAAAAAAAAAAAACTTTGGTGAAATGGTTTTTACCTGCTTGAAATAAGGGGTTACTCTTGCCATTTGCTAGTTAAATAAAAATGTGTGCTTCTTTCCAGCCGTTGTTCTGTGTATTTTTAATTGTATGCACTGTCTCTCTCTGTTCTGATGGCTGCCCTCGGAATAGGCTGACCTCTGCTCTCCGTATGACATCCTGCAGTTGGATTTCCGTCACATTCGAAAGACTGTTGACACTCTGCTGGCACTTGGGGAGAAACCCCCACAACCAACTTCTGCCCTCCGCTCCAGGGACCTTATACGCTTCTGTCTTGTCCATATTCTCTTTATAGTACTGATCTATATCACTTACCGCTGGAATGCTCTGCCTCCGTAATGCCTGCATGTTGCATCCTTACGCTCTGGTCTGTCCCCTGCTCTGTGACAGGGTCCTTCCTCCCTCTGAGCCTTGGCCTTGCAAACTTCCATCCCTGTCATCTCTTCAGCAATCTCAACGTTTATACATCAGATTTTCCAGAAGTGCAAACTTTATAGACTGCGGTTCCCATTAAATAATTTCACTTGCTGAGAGACAGTGAGGACTCGGTGTACCCACACCTCGTGTTTCCTTGTCCATGTAGTGCCAGCAGCTGTGCTATGCGGGGCCTCTTCTCTCTCCCAGTGGGCTTTGCTGCCATGGGTAGAGCAGAAGAAGTTTCCAGAACAGGAGCAAATGGGATTTAGCATATGAAAATCTTCCCATTGGGTCAGTATTGAAGCTGAATCCTAATTCGGGATTGGGCAGTTGAGCTGTAGAGGGGCTGCCTTGCTAAGAAGACAGAAAGCAAGCATTTGGGGTCCAATTTGGTCTATAAAAATCTTTAATAATAACCACTGTTGACCAAGTTGAAAATTACCATCTGGAAAATGACTGCTTTGCTGGCTGTCCACTTGGCTTCCTCCCTGCTTCCTGCAGCGGGAGCTGTGAAGGGCATCAGGGAGGGTGACCGTCCACTTCCACCCTGAGAGAGCCCCTCTGCCCTGGTGCATGAGAGCTGTGCTGAAGGGTCGATGGGGAGAAGGGGGCTCACACTGTCAGAGTGCCCCCTGGAGGATCCACTGCATACCACACTTTCTGTATATTTTTACTTATTCCTTGTTTGGTCTACTCTGAGACTCTTAGAAAGGATTTTCCAGGAGGGATTTCTATTTTTAAATAATATAATGGGTCATTTTGCCTTTTTTTTTGGCTACATCACATCGTAACTTCAAGTCTAGAATGTGATGGATTTGACAGTATTTATTTCCAAATAAAGCCATGAGTCATGGAATATTCTTGGTCCTGGGGCTTGGGTTACTATGGTAGGAGCCAATGAGATTGCTTTTATTTTAGAAGAATGTAGTTTCTCCAGTGACTTGAAATTTCCATTTAACCTTTGATTTCCAGTGACATTAGCAAGCTACTTCTATATTTAATAAAGGATTATATGTTAATTATTATATCTGCTTTCAGAAGAATGTTATCAGTTTGTAATTAAAGAAAAGGACATTGTGATCTTATCTAGACCAAGATATTCCTGGTTTGGGGATGTCATTTTATAACACGAGAAGGCCCTGCTCCAAGGTGAAGACAGACTCCCCAGTGCTTCAATTTACGTCCGGCTGCCAAATATCTTTTCTTAGGTTGGGTGGAGGGGGAGAATGGAGTTCACTTCCTCAAGATAAATTTCTTAATCTACTCAGATAGAAGAAGTATTTATAGATGGCTACTAAGAAGATAATTTTATTTTTCTGAACATTTCCATGAATCTAGGAGAACTTGAGAATGTGGAAAACTTACATACTTAGAAGAATATATTTTATAAAGATGCTTTGTTGGTAAATCAGATCAGATTTTTTAACAGGAGACAGTCTTTACATGGTAATATCTTGAATTAACTGAGCTTTTCCCTCCTGATTTTGTGTTGATTGGTGAAATACGGGGTGTGTGGAAGTTGTCTAATTCACATTGGTTGTGTAATAAGTAACCTGCAGATGTACTGAATTGCTTTTGGTGCTGTCTTGTACTCATTAACTTGTAACACAATAAAATCCGTTTGTACAATGTCTAACGAGCACCATGAGCCATAAGTTGTTAATAAACACATTTTGGGTGATAAATCCAAGTTTTTATCAGCCCATCAATACATTAATTTGTGCACCCCCAGAGTTACACTCAGTACTTAATGTCCAGCTCTGCAGTGCGTTGAGACTTCCCTTCCACGGTCATAGCTCTTTGGTTTTTTTCTTCTTAATTAGGGTGGGGGCACAGAGGAAGAAGAGAGATGACTTACTGGGTGGCCACCTGAAATAAAATTCTGTCAATAAAACCTAGCACAATCCCATGAGAGCAGATTTAATTTTCGACGCTGACCTGACATCATTCTTTGGCTGCGTTCCTTTTTCAGTTCTGGCTTCCGAAGTAGTTTTTTGGAGGCACTTTCATTTCTTGTGTCCTTAATGTACCTGTACCCTAATGTGCTGCTCCTCTGGGGATCTGTTGGATGGTATTTTTTTTTTTTCATCAAATAGTCTGGTAACAAGCAGAACACAATTAATTTAGCCCTCTAGGCAAAACTTGGAATGAACTCTCTTGCCCATTACTGTTCATTTCTATTCAGAATATTATTAAACCTCCCCGTGGTTCTTCCCCCAGGTACCCACGCACCAGCTCACGTGCTAGCATGTGCCTCCCACTGCCATATAACTAGGGATACTTGGTCAACCCACTTGTTATCTGAGAGGTGGTTGGGGATTTAGTTGTGATTTATATATGCGTACTAAATCTTCCTTTCACAAGAAAGACTTGGTTTTTTTTAGTTATTTCCTTCTAATACCTGATAAAAACGATCAAGTATTTATTTACACATTCTTTTGAAATAGATCTATTTGAAATAGGAACTTCTCTTTCTCCAGTTCTTCCAGTCGGTGGCAACTTGCCACTCAGTGTCAGGATTTCCAAAATCTGTGACACTAAGTGAGTTCTATTAGTTCGTCCTACTTATGGATTTGTGGTTCCTAGGTAGCTCATTGCCCTTGGGAAGAAACACTTAAAAACGGTGCTGATGAAAGGGCCCCACAGAACTCAAAAACAAAACCGCTGAGTAGGATTTTCATCACTGAGTAGATAAGTAAAGGCACTCACAAATAAAGGCCAATTATTTGTGAGTAAGAAATTAAATTTAGTGTATGGTGGCCAGGGTTATGTCTCTCAATTCCATGCTGGTCTCTTATAAGGAGAAAGGATGTTTTACCTACAGGGTAAATGTAATGGACAGTAAATTAAAATTTTATGATTTTGAAAATGGTTCTGGATTAGGTAAAAAAATATTTTAAAGGGATTTTATTTCAGGAGATTTAAGTTTTTTAAAACATGTATTGAATTTGTGCAATACTATTTCTGTTTTATGTTTGGGTTTTTGGGCCACGTGGCATGTGGGCTTTTAAAATTTGGCTTCAGATTTTGATATTAGCTCTCAATAAATAATCAGGTATATAGAATGTTTGCTTTTTCCCTTCAGACTATCAGGATCCCATTCTGTGGCTTTTTCTCTGGATTTTGTTTGCGATTGTGTTCATTCATTCACTCTTCAGATATTGAATAAAGATTGTGCAGCACCCCACCTTGGCAATAAAAAGGGTAACCATGACACGTGACTTTGTCTTCAAAAAAACTTAAATTCTAGACTAGGAGTTGGCGAACTTTTTCTATAAAATGCCAGTAAATATTTTAGGCTCTGTGGGCTGAACCCTATCTTTAGGACTCCCCGGCTCAGCTGCTATAGTATGAAAGCTGCCACAGATGACGCATAAATGTGTCTCAATAAAACTTTATTTACAAAAACAGACCACGGGCTGGACTGGCTTACAAGTTTTTGGACCCTATATAGTGGACTTAGTGGACAGCTGAAGAGGAATTCAATGGATAAGTTTCTGTGATAGGTCAGGTACAGGATTCTGTATGTGAAACACATGGACGAGGGGGACTGACCCTGATGAGAGTGTGTGGTCTTTGAAGCCTTTCTAGAACCATGAAGTTTACACTGAAGCCTTAAAGATGTGTAGGAATAGCCAGGTGAAGGGGGTATGGTTTAGAAGCGTGAGAGAAGGGGTGGATATGTATAGAAAACAAACATTCTAGACAGTAGCTCGGCTGGAAAACAGAGAACCAAATGAAAAGTTGACAAGAAGTTCTCTCGGTCTAGAAGCGGTTGACATGATCTGTGTTTCATGTCGGAGGAAGCAGCCCCTCCGAGTTCTCACGTGGCAGAGCAGGAACTGAGGTTCTCTTACCCACGCAGTTTCAAGGTTCAATCGTTTAGTGCCAGGACTTTAGGTTTTAGCAACAGACTGAACCACATGAAATGTGCTGCCTGGGTGACTTCATTTTGTCTAGTGGGTGGCCTGGCAGGAGGCAGCGTGCTTCTTGGGGAGCATAAGAAAGAGGAGAGCCAGGTAGGGACAGCGATCCGCCTGCTCCCACGAGGCATTTTCTGCGAGAACAAGACGTCTGTCGCTCACTACAAAGGAAGCTAAGTGAGCTAACCAGCAGAGCTAACGCCTTTCCTGTGTTGAGTGTTCTCTCATGCCCACCTGATGCTGAATTTGGTGCAACTTACCTAGAGAGAACTCCAAGGGGCCAGGGGCCGTTTCCTGTCTCCTGGACACAGACGGAACATACTCATTTCTCAGTCAAGGACCTTGGGGGAAGCAACATGATGTCGTAGAAGGGGCCGCTGCTGTAAGATGAGACACGAGTTCAAATCCTACTTTACCTACTGTGTGACTGTAGCGAAGTTAAGCTCTCTACATCTCCGTTTTCTCCTCTGTAAAGCAGAATATTCTGTTTATTGGATTGGCCAAAAAGTTCATTCAGATTTTTCCATATGCTGTTACAGAAAAACCCAATACCTCGCAGAGTTGTCAAAAAGAAGAAAGTAAAAAAGCAACGTAAATCTATAGCATTGGGACCAGACCTATAGGAGGTACCCCAGAAGTCTTGCAGAGTTGGAGTTGAATCTTTATGGCTCACCTGCCTTTCTTAGCCCTACTTGTGGCTCAGAAAAGGGATGCGTGAAGGGATAAGAGTGAATAATTGTTTCACGATTGGACAAACAATGCAAAGGATAGGATGAGTTCTTCAGAGTATTTGCATGGAGGATACTACTTTATGATTCTGCTCTGTGCTTTGAAAAGAAACAGCAAAGGAGAGCAGTCTGCTACTACATTCTCAATGGAAGCCGCTCATCTCCTCTAACAAGGAGATTTTTGTGCATTTAAACCCAGTGTAAATGTTCACCTCTCTCTTTTAAGTTTATTACACAGGTTAAGGTGAAATCATTTCTCATCCAGCTATAAATTCACAGCAGTTCCTTCCCATCACAACGTCTACAGGGATTCCCTCCCTGTGGGATATGCAATGATAGGACTAGTGTGACCGAAATGGCCTTCTGGCCACCCTTGAAGCGCCTCCGCATTTCTGGCAGACTCGTCCTGTCAACCAGCACCTCAGGTTGTAATTCGCAGCAGAGATATCCTCCTAGTCCTGTAATAGAATAACCACAACTTCTGATTGTTTTTATGAGGTTTCTATGATCTGGTGCTTGTCTTCCTGGGTACCTCCAACCCCATAATGTAATCGGAGGGCACCTCAGGGATTCTTAGGAAGTCTAAATGAAGAGAGAAAGCCAGAGAGGATGCAAGGGGTACCTTTTATATCTTCTGTTTGCTCCTTGTCACCAGCTGCAAGGGTGGAAGGGAGAATCTTGAACTCTATGGGAGGAGTTTGAGCTCACTTGGTGTCTGACAATTCCAGTGTCCTGTCAGCAGGCAGCCAGGGCCTCATATCTTCCCATCCTGTTTCCCTGGAGCCCCAGCCCTTCCCAAGCATGACTTCTATCTTGGAAACTCAGCTCTGCAGACCCTGGAGCCATCACTCATCAGTGGGACTGGGCAGTCACTGATGGAGACATACAGCTCAGGCAGGACTCAGGACAGCCCTGTTGAAGCCATGTTGCACGCAGAGGTTAGGCTTTGTCCAACTATTAGTTGTAGAATTCAAGAATATTTGCTGCTAAACACAGGTGAACACTGAGGATAAGATGCAAAATATCTTGTTCAAAATGCCTTAGGCAAATCCCTTGTTTTTAAACTTCTATTCATGTTCCTTCCTCAGTGCTTTATTGATTTCTTAGTGTTTTTTTGCAATGATTTGTTGAGCTTATGTGCCAACATAATCCCTTTGTAATTTGATACAGCTGATTTTTGTAGTTTATCTTTTAATTGAGTGTTCGTTTTTTGATACACAGGAGCTTTACACTTTCAGGTGATCAGTTGTTTTTATCTTTTGTGATTTGAATATCACATTTTCATCCCCATCTGCTTTTCAGAGAAAATATTAAATACATACCTATATTTGATTGGAAAGAGTGTTTGGGGATTTTTTTTTTTTTAACTCTTCAATTCATCTCAAATTGTTCTTGGCATCTGGTATAAAGTGAAGATTTCTTTTTTTCCCAAGGAATTCCTTGCACCAGGAGCTTAACCATAATTAGTAGGCATTTATAATTTCCTACTTGGATTCTGTGGAAACCGTCAGAATGAGGAAAATACATTCTTGTCCCTGTGGTATTAGTCTTAGCAATGAAATGAGATTCACAAGCCATGGAAAACAGGTGTTGGGCACACACTGACCTCAGGCTGTGGTGCAAGGAGCAATCCACTGTGGCCTAGGGCCCAGGTCATAACTTGGACAGAACCTCCTATTCTTTCTCAAGTTGACATTTGGCTGCTAAGTTGGCGAGCAGCATAAGCTTGCCTCTCCACCAAACACAACATTGATGACAAGATAATCCTATTTGATACACACCAGCCGCTTGAAATAACTGTTCAAATTGTGTTTTAAAGAATCAGCTGTTTTATATTGACAAATAGCCATTACTTAAAGCCCGGAGTCAGAGTCTGAGACACTCTGAAGTTTACTGTAAGTTGGGGAAGTGAGAGGGATGGGGGATGCTAAGACTGCGAGATTAGAATCTACAGACATTTCGAGGTTGTGGAACAGGTTCTTGCATGTGTCTTTTAAAGATCTTTGTAAGAGCAGAATGCCTGTACTTGGGATATCTTAACGGAGATTCCTGCATTGAGGCAACAGGAAGATCTGGTTCCTCCAGGAAAAGTCACGTGAAAGGAAGCAGTTCTGACCAGTGACCCCAGTTGGCTTCAAGTTAAACACTGTGTCCACCACCTGGGACTTAATGCAGCTTTCATTTCAACTCTTCTTAAAAACAGTGGCCACTGAGAAAGGAAAAATAAACCAATAATACGCATATATTAATGCATATATGTGAAGTACAGAAGAGTGGTCCAGATGGACTTATTAATCGCAGGGCAGGAATAGAGACGTAGGCAGGGAGAAGGGACATGGACACTGCGTGGAAGGGAAGGGTGGGATGAACTGGGAGATTAGGGTTGACATATAAACACTACCATGTGTGAAATAGCGAGTGCGAGTCTGCCGTACAGCACCAGGAGCTCAGCTTGGTGCTCTGTGATGACCTAGAAGGGTGGGAGGGAGGGGCTATATACACAGACATGCGGCAGATTCACTCTGTTGTACAGCAGAAATTAACACAACACTGTGATGCAATGATACTCCAGTTTGGAAAAAAAAGTGGTTACTGGACTGTGGAGGACACACCATCTTCGGGCACATGAGAGGGAGTGTTTGCTGTGGAGTCATTTCCCCGTCAGGCAGGCAGTCTCTGGAAGGAGATTCCCTTGTATGGTATTAGCCCAGGGTCAAACGACAGAAGTGTAAAAGTATTTTGTCTTTGCTCTTTTGTAAATCGTCAGTTGAGCATGCAGGGTGCTACACACAGGGAGTGAGTCGCCTTGATTATCTTCCTTGAGTAGGATGTGCTGGACATTTCCCAAGAGCAAAAATACAGCGCGAGCAAGTTAGCAGGACATTTGTGTCTTTGACAGTTTTATAAAAGAGTCTTAAAAAGGAGGCTATTAAAGGCTGTGGTTAAAATTACTTATTTATAAGGCTGTTTGCAAACTATGAGAAAGGATGCCTCCATTCCAGAGATCATGGGAAATAAAATGAACTAACTCAAGATTAATGGCCAGTGTAAAAAAAGATTTGTAAAGGTTTATGGTCAGTAGAACCTTGTGTGGTCTGTATAAATGAGGATTCAAGTTCCCGTAAAATGTGTGAGAGGCTGTCTGCAACTTTGCTTTGTAAGAGTATAAGCTAATATGTTTCTGGTGGGTGGTTTCCAACTGTATGTAGCTCAGTTATTTAGTGTCAAGGATTGTTTTTTTAACGTTTAGATCTTTTGCACATTTCAGGAGGCCTGGAAGTCTTTCTAGAGCAACCCTCACTTGTGGAAAAAAATCATTGTTTTCTTTGCCAACACAGAAAAGGTCTTTGTAATGGGTTGAAAGCTAGGGAGAGAGCAGTCTGAGGTGATCAAATAGGCAGACGACAGAGCTCGACTTAACTCCTCTCAGTGGTGTCTCGAGGTTTTATCATGAGATTCCAGTCATCTAAAAATCAATGCTTTGTTCTTCTTCCTTTTAGGAAAAACTGTGTCTACCCCATCACATCCTTGAAGAGAAAGGCCTGGTCAAAGTGGGCATTACTGTTCAAGCATTGCTAGACGTAACTGTAACGAAGGCTCTGTTCACATGAGAACAACTCTCTCCTTTGGGTCCCGCTTGTCTGGTCAGAGACCCTGGACTCTGCTCTCAGCACCTGTCCCCCCCCCCTCCCCCTCCCGGCTCGTCAGTTCCCCAACTCGAGTTGAATTGACGGAAGAACATGAGAGAAGATTTCCTGCCTTTCGTAACTGACTCCGACGTTAAGGTGAGACAGGTAATTACCTAAAACCCATGAGGGAGCTGGTTGTGAAGAACAGAGCAGCGCATCAATGCCTTCTACAGCCTCCTTCATCCCTTCCATGCTCACCCACAGCCATTACCAAGACACCAAGCACAACCGTTTTGCAGCAAGATGCATTCGTTTTTATTAAAACCAAACACATTGTGTATTTCATGGGGGAGGGGGGGTGGAGGGAATGAAACTCAATCAGGTTTTTCGCCACCAAATTTTTCAAGAAGTTTCTTGAGACCATTGCCTTTAAAAAAAACAAAAAACTATTTTCGACATACAAAATATTTATATAAATATTATTTATTAGTGAGTTGTTATTCATCCTTTGGATGCAAATTGTAAACTAGGAAACTATTTTATTACTGCTTTTTTGTGGTTAAACACTTTATTTTAATATTATAAATATTGAGTTATTTTCTATCCTCTTTGGTGTGCAAGTAGCTCTAGGTCTCCATAGTCATGTTTTCTGATGTATATGACTCGAAAAAAAATTTAAGCAAAAAAAGCAGGTGCTTCTGTGACAAGAACTGTTTTCTGGGGAGCCATTATTTACACTTTGGTTTATGGAACATTGGTCTTATTTATATTTCTGCATTCCATCCAGCTTCCTACATTCCAGCAGCCCTGTTGTCCCTTGATATAATGAACTGACTGAAATCAAGAGAGCACCCCAAAGTTATTTGTAAATAGCTGTGATGGAAAAAAAGACATATTAAACTTGAATATAAAAATGTGAACAGTTCTTTTTTTGGGTTCATACTTATTTTGCTATGCACAAAACATTCACGTTTTAACACAAAGAAGTAACGAGTGTTGGCCATGTGTCTCATTGTGTAATTTTGCACTGTAACCTGGGGAAAAGTCTAGCACCAAAGGTAGGTAATAAGAAAGTGGTGTAGGAGAGTGGAGAGGAGGAAAAGATGATTCTGTAACCAAAAAGTTTTTTAAGGGCAGCTTCGTTGAAAAGTGATCAAGAAATAACTTGAGATACAGAGGACCTAGGTCAGGTAACCAGCACTTTCTACATTCTGAGATGTAGATGTGTTTATTTTATTGCAGCTTAGCTGGTGGCTTTCAGAGTAGCCCATAAAACACTGTAAGACTTATGATGTCTGGTGTGAAACCACAGAAGTGAGTCAGTGAATTGGTGGGGCAGATGGATGCGGCACCAAGGTGCGCATAGGAGAAGGTGAAGTAAGTAGTATGAGAGAAGATTATGTGAGCCTGAAGGGCCCAGGAGGGAGCAGGTTCAAACAAAACAATGACTTGAGAAAACGCAGTGAAGGAGAGGGATCAGTGTTGGTCTGAGGGAGTCATGTAAGACTTCACAGACACACAGCCTATTTTAGGCAGTTACAAGCGTGTGCACTCACCCTGCAGGTACAGATTTCCCAGGAATTTGTCTTTCCAAGTCTTGTGAATGCTGACTGCATCTTTGCCTCTGTCAAAAGCCATTGTTGAGTTTTTAGAGCAGCAGCAGCCACAAGTTGTAAGACAGATGTGAACACAAAGAGACCAGGACAGTATGCGTTGAACACAGACTTACTTCAGCCAATGCCAGGGCTGCCCTCCCGTCTGGGCAAGCGGGGAGGGGACGCTGAAAACGGTCGTTTGGATTGGCAGCTAGCAGTTACTTCCTATCAAATGTACTGTGCACTTTAACCTAATTGAAAATATATTTTAATGTTTTCCTGTACTGCACAAATACCTGTTTTGTCAAATAGCATAACGATGTAAAAAAAAAAAGAAAACACTTGGAACAAAGAGCGTATTCAGTGTTAGCCACAGTCAAAGGTTGATGATAGAAATAGGAATTCAGATGACTGCACCTTGATGGGCATTGAGAATGCAGGGTCCTGAAATATTTTTTTTAACATGTATATATGGCAATATGAAACTCTGTAATCCTTGTTTTGGAAGATTTTTTTTTCAGAATTAAAATATTTCTTTTGATACTAATTTTCAGTATTTTCTTGGAATTGGCTGTGTAATATGAATGACTTCAATATTTTGTAAAATGCTTTTTTTTTTTCCTTCAAAATGGAATCCTTTGTGTGGCTGAGATGTCTTCAAGATCTTTGTCCATTGCTTATATGTGCAATAAGATGTGCATGGCCGGCTGACAGTGCCCTAAGTAGACAGAATATGCGCAGTGCAAATATCCTTCCTTTTATGATTTAACAGCCATTAAAACTTTGAATCTGTACAGACCATCTTCTGATTGACTTACCCATCAGATACAGAAAAAAAAAGTCATACGTAGAGTGTCACTGAAGAAACAGATTGTAGCAGTCATCTAGTGTATTTATATGTTTTTATGTTCTGTATTGTGAAATATAAATATAATATGCATATATAGGATAGGACAGTTTTTATTCAAACTAAGATCTCCCCTGGAACCCACAGAACGTATAGCACTCAAAAGCGGAGTTGCTATGATTGGGAGGGGTTGGTGAGGGAGGGCAGTTGGGGTCCATGTGTACATCAGCCCTCTCCACTTGCCCCTTGGCTAGTGGCCCCAGAAGCGTCCTTGAGGAAATCTGAAGGTTCTGTGGTGCTTGCTGTGAAATCCTGGGGTCTGGTCCTCCCTCCCAACTGTCTACTGAGGAATCCGACCCTCAGGGAGTGCAGTGGCTTCCTGATTACACCTCCTGTGAATCCAGGTCAGTGTTACCATTTCCCCTACACGTTCAGCCTGCCTCTGGGAGAAGAGCAGCTGTTTTGAGGGATTCAAGGGAAAACAGGGACAGATCATTTCTGCTTTCTTGCCCCAACCCACACACAAGAGCCGAGACCCCAGGCTGAGCAGGGATGACTGGGACCGTACCTACTGAGTCAGGAAGAGCTATGCCCGGCCTGTGAGGCTCTTGACTGGAAGTGCTGCGACTGTACCCAAAGCTTAGCCGTCTTGGTCTCCTGCACATTACAGGAGCCCAGTGCTTGGCAGGTGCTTTGCATTGTAAGTTGACTGGAACGACTGGGAATGTGTGAAGGACAAGGGGAAGGATGGAAGCGAGAGCACTGGGGGGAGCCTGGCAGGGCGTGTTTGCATTAGGGTCACCCATGCAGTTCAGCCACACGGCACTGACCGCAGCTGGGGACTGTCCCAGAGACTGAATTCTAGTCACCTGCTGTATCTGAGCACTTCCTGGTTTCTTCTGGGGTGAGATTAGGGCAGCAGTGACACCAGTGGGACTGATTATCTAATCTGTCTTCCACTGGAGGTCAGCTAGCAGAGATCAGGTCCCGTTGGCTGCGGGTAAGGCAGGATTCCCCTCTAAAGAGCTCTCTGTACTTCCCACACTCACATGCTAATGGGCCACCTAAATGGCCAGAATTCATGGAGTGGTTCCTGGGAGTCCAGTGTTCTTTCTGAACTTTCAGTTCAGTCGCTCAGTCGTGTCCAACTCTTTGCGACCCCATTGTCAGCACGCCAGGCCTCCCTGTCCATCACCAACTCCCAGAGTTTACTCAAACTGATGTCTATTGAGTCGGTGATGCCATCCAGCCATCTCATCCTCCGTCTTCCCTGTCTCCTCCCGCCTTCAATCTTTCCCAGCATCAGGGGCTTTTCCACATCAGGTGGCCAAAGTATTGGAGGTTCAGCTTCAGCATCAGTCCTTTCAATGAATATTCAGGACTGATCTCCTTTAGGATGGACTGGTTGGATCTCCTTGCAGTCCAACAGACTCTCAAGAGTCTTCTCCAACACCACATTTCAAAAGCATGAATTCTTTGGCACTCAGCTTTCTTTATAGTCCATTCTCACATCCATACATGACTACTGGAGAAACCATAGCTTTGGCTAGACAGACCTTTGTTGGTAAAGGTCCTGAACTATAAAAGTTCTGAACTATAAGCTCCATTAAAACATGACTGCTTGTCTATTTGGTTCTCTGCTGGTTCTCCATTGCCCAGGACAGTGCTTATCGTGCCGTAGGCATTGGAGAGATGTCAGTCAGGAGAATCAATGAATTTTACCTATATTATCTCAAAATCTCTTACCAAGAGGCAATCAGGAAGGGACTTGCAGTAGACACCCATGGTGCAATGAAAGTTGCTCAGTTGTGTCCGACTCTTTGCGACCCCACGGGATCTACGGTCCATGGAATTCTCCAGGCCAGAATGCTGGAGTGGGTAGCCTTCTCCAGGGATCTTCCCAACCCAGGGATTGAACCCAGGTCTCCCGCACTGCAGGTAGATTCTTCACCAGATGAGCCACAAGGGAAGCCCAAGAAGAATGGAGTGATTAGGCTATCCCTTCCCCCAGCGGATATTTACAACCCAGGAATTGAACTGGGGTCTCCTGCATTGCAGGCAGATTCTTTATCAACTGAGCTATGAGGGAAGCCCAGACACCCATAGGGTTGTCCCCTAATACCACATGCTTCTAGGAGCTAACCTTACCTTGTATACCATGAGGTTTTCTGTGTTTTTTTTTGGGGGGGGGGCCTACTCCCAAGTGACATGCCCTACTTATTTAACTTCTGTGCAGAGTACATCATGAGAAACGCTGGGCTGGAAGAAGCACAAGCTGGAATCAAGATTGCCGGGAGAAATATCAATAACCTCAGATATGCAGATGACACCACCCTTATGGCAGAAAGTGAAGAGGAACTAAAAAGCCTCTTGATGAAAGTGAGAGGAAAGTGAAAAAGTTGGCTTAAAGCTCAACGTTCAGAGGACAGATCCTGGCATCTGGTCCCATCACTTCATGGGAAATAGATGGGGAAACAGTGGAAATAGTGTCAGACTTTATTTTTCTGGGCTCCAAAATCACTGCAGATGGTGACTGCAGCCATGAAATTAAAAGACGCTTACTCCTTGGAAGAAAAGTTATGACCAATCTAGATAGTATATTCAAAAGCAGAGACATTACTTTGCCAACAAAGGTCCGTCTAGTCAAGGCTATGGTTTTTCCTGTGGTCATGTATGGATGTGAGAGTTGGACTGTGAAGAAGGCTGAGCACCGAAGAATTGATGCTTTTGAACTGTGGTGTTGGAGAAGACTCTTGAGAGTCCCTTGGACTGCGAGGAGATCCATCCAGTCCATTCTGAAGGAGATCAGCCCTGGGATTTCTTTGGAAGGAATGATGTTAAAGCTGAAACTCCAGTACTTTGGCCACCTCATGCGAAGAGTTGACTCATTGGAAAAGACCCTGATGCTGGGAGGGATTGGGGGCAGGAGGAAAAGGGGACGACAGAGGATGAGATGGCTGGATGGCATCACGGACTCGATGGACGTGAGTCTGAGTGAACTCTGGGAGTTGGTGATGGACAGCGTGCTGCAGTCCATGGGGTCACAAAGAATCGGGCACAACTGAGCGACTGAAGTGAAGTGACACGCAGGATCTTAGTTTGCGACCAAGATCAAACACATGCCCCAGCAACGGGAGTGCAGAGCCCTAACCACTGTACTGCCCAGGCATTCCCTTGGTGGTTCTTACCTGATGCTGCCCACCTGGGTCAGGAGCAGCCCCGTTACTCACAATTGACTAATAAGTCTCCTCTAGGACTCAGATTCTTTCCTGGTGACTGAAGACAGTAGACACAAAACGTGGGAAACACCTAGAGTATAAAACTGACCTGCAGGGAGAAGTAACCCAAAAAGCCCTACTGTTTGCATTCTTGATCCAGTAGTAAAGAGTTCTGTATTTCTGAAGCTTGAGTTGGCAAACCTCCCATGAATGTTTTCAAGAGGCAGTGACTGCATGGAATCATTTGAGTGCAAATTAACTAGGAGAAGCTGAGACTCAGAGTATTCAAATAACTCATTCAAGGTCACAGCAGGTGAGAGAGCAGGGCAAAGTTAAATTCAGCCATCTCAGGCCTATGTCCTTTTCACGGTACAGAGGAACTTCCCAGCAGAGCTAACCCGCATGAAGTTTCTAGAGTTAAAAGAAAAAAAAAAAGTTCTTGATAATACCTAAGATGTTTGGAGATACAAAAGAAAGTATATTTATAAAATAAAACCTGGTAAGCTGAGCCTGTTGGGACCAATGCAAAAGCTAGCTAAGACAGATTAAGGTCAGAACAAGAAGAATAGGAAAAAAAGATTTATAAGATAAGCACAGTGAGAGGGCACATACCTCACTTTGACATGAGGTCTAGGAACAAATCTCCATTTTCCTTGCCATTTTTCTCTCCCAATTTAATAAAATATTGCTACGACTTTTTTAAATTTGTGGATTCTTCTCTCTGTTTATCAAAGTTATACATGTTCATCATAGAAACTTTGGAAAGTATAGAGGTTGGGGAAGGTCACCAGTAATCCCAGCTTAAGGGAACTGTTAAACTTTCAAAATATTTCCCTTGAGATATTCCTATGCATTTTTACAGAGTACCACCTTATATACTGGTTCCCCCCTGCCCCCCCGGCCCTTGTTAATGGCAGAGCATGTGTTTTCCAGGATAGAATTGTTTCCTGAAAGAAACTATGGTCTCTAACAGGCATAACAGGATATTTTAGAGGCTTCCTCTAGAAGCACCTAGAAGCATGTCTAGTTCCTAGAAGCACGTGGTATTAGGCAGGCAATACCTAAAAGAGGCAGAAAGTGAAAGTTGCTCAGTTGTGTCTGACTCTTTGTGACCCCGTGGTCTGCCCATAGAATTCTCCAGGCAAGAATACTAAAGTGGGTTGCCATTCTCTTCTACAGGGGATCTTCCTGACTTAGGGATCGATCCTGGGTCTCCTGCATTGCAGGCAGATTCTTTACCAGCTGAACTACCAGGGAATCCCCAAAGAAGCAGCAGTGAAGTGAAGTCGTGTCCGACTCTGCAACCCCATGGACTGTATGTAGCTCACCAGACTCCTCGGTCCATGGGATTTTCCAGGCATGAATACTGGAGTGGGTTGCCATTTCCTTCTCCAGGGGATCTTCCCGACCCAGGGATAGAACCCAGGTCTCCCGCATTGTAGGCAGACGCTTTACCATCTGAGCTACCAGGGAAGCCTCAAAGAAGCAGACATACTTGGAGATAGGGTAAGGGCACTTAGGTCTTTGGTGAAAGGGAGCCTGCAAGAAAATGGGGAAGTACAGGGGGATGGGGAGGGGAGGGAGGTGCAAGAGGGAGGATATATGTGTGCTTATAACTGATTCACGTTGCTGTACAGCAGAAACCAACACAACATTATAAAGCAATTATCTTCCAATTAAAAATAAATTTAAAAAAGAGAAAGAGGTGATCACTAGGGATGCCTTCTAGGAAGTGGCCACTAGGGGGTGCGTCCTTAAAGCAGCTCCACAATGAGCTGCTGAATTCCTCTCAATCCTGGAGGAAGATTTGAGAAATGGTATGGAACATCTCCGGCCTTCCCGGTGGCGCTAGTGGTAAAGAAGTGAGTGAAAGTGAAGTCGCTCAGTCCTGTCCGACTCTTTGCGACCCCATGGACTGCAGCCCACTAGGGTCCCCCGTCCCTGGGATTCTCCAGGCAAGAACACTGGAGTGGGATGCCATTTCCTTCTCCAATGCATGAAAGCGAAAAGTGAAAGTGAAGTCGCTCAGTCGTGTCTGACTCCTAGCGACCCCATGGACTGCAGCCTACCAGGCTCCTCCGTCCATGGGATTTTCCAGGCCAGAGTACTGGAGTGGGGTGCCATTGACCTGCCTGCAAATGCAGGAGATGTAAGTGACTCGGGTTCAGTCCCTGAAAAGATCCCCTGGAGAAGGACACGGCAACATTCTCTAATACTCTTGTCTGGAGAATCCTATGGACAGAGGAGCCTGGCAGGTACAGTACACAGGGTGGCAAAGAGTCGGACGCAACTGAAGTGACAGAGGACAGACAGACAATAGAACAGCTCACACTTCAGAATTATCCCAGTCAAGCTCGCTGGAGGGAGCTGCAGTATGCATAGCCCAGAAAAACCTCCTCCAACAACATGCCTAAAAATGCTTAAAAAATAAATAATACACATTGAAGTGCTGTGATTATTATAAGAAAATAAGGAAATCCATAGAGAGCTGGAGCTCAGAGTGATAAGACAAAGGTGCAGCCGCGGCTGTACTGGGATCTTTTGTCCATCTTGATGATGACCAAGAAAAGATATTATTAATAGGTCTTCTGTGATGGAAGTAAGTACATGGACCCATTCAAGGGTAACTCCTGAGTCAGATGTGAAATCTCTGCACAAAGCTAGGATCTGTATAAAGCTGCCTCATCATTGCAAGGATAGGGGAAAAAAAAAAATCTGTTCATCTCCAAAGGAAACTAGCCATTATTGACTGAGAATAGATGGGGAAATATTATCTCCTGTGACTTTGTCATTACAGCTCTCATCTTCCATAGGTTTAAGATTTGAATTTTTACCATAGATACAGTCTGGGAAACCCCAAGATGAAGCATGTTTACTTAAAGTTTTTCAGATTTGTCACACTCCAGGATACCAGGGAGATAAAAAAGCAGTTCCTTACTGAAGGAAGATTTCCACCACCAAGACCCTAATTTCTCAGGATTATACCCAACCATGCATGGGTTTACCATTCAAAGTGACAAAGTTAGCTCTGAAACTTGAAGCCTGAAAGCTACTTCTGCAACTTACTTGGTGGCGAGTCTTGATCTGAACTGTCAGGAGGCTATTTGAATTTTTTTTTTTTTTTAACCATTTATCCTCAGTATTCAGAAGAGAATAGATATAAGAGAGGCAATATATAAAGATGGTGATTGAGAACTTTCCAGAATTGATAAAGCATTCGAATGCTCAGATGGAGAAAGCATAGTGCATTTCAAGCAGGATAAGTAAAGACAAAGACAATCCTAAAAGGGAAGACAGCTTACCTACAAAAAAGAAGAAAAATCCAATTGCACTGACAATATAGACTTCTTGATAGTACAATCAGAAGCCAACAGACAGTGAGTAACCTCTTCGAAGTGCAAAGAGAAAATAAATATTCATAACTTGAGACAACAAATGAATTACCATCAACTCACCTTCATTGAATTAATTATTTCAGGGAGAAGAAAGGTCTAAAATTCAAAAACGTATGGTTGAGAAATAAATATAAAACTATGTAAGCATATTGGAATAAGCACTGGCTATAGGACCACTGGTGTCTAATTTGGAGTAGGAGGTTGCTAAATAAAGGACAGTGGAAAGAAAGTACCAGCTGCTTATTACAAAAGACAGGAAGGCATTATGGAAGTTCAAATACTCTAATTCCTTGTACTTCTTTGGTGGAGGGTAGAGATGTTGATTTATTTTTAATTGTGTTAAATGTAAATTTGGACATATTAATGTAAGAGTTTATTGCTTTTAAATCAGTAAAGAAGCTATGAAGTTAAACATCCCTTCTAAAAGTCACAGGAAGGAAGTGGATTGGGAAAAAGAAGCAGAACACGCAGAGTGGCTCCAAATAACAGAGTAGAAATAAACCCAAATATATCAGCAATTACAGTGAATACTAAGGAACTAGATAGCTAAAAGGCAGGTTAAAAATCCAACTATATGATGTTTACAGACACCATGAAATATAAGGACACGGATTGAAAATAAAAGGACCACACATTGATTTGTATGTGTTCCACAAATATAAATAAAAGGAAAGCCAGTCAAGTTATATGAGTATCACTCAGTAAAGGCAGTTGAGGAGAATCATCTGAATAGCTAAGCAGAACCCTCTAGCAAGTGGTACTTGAAATCTGTGTCAATATATATCCAGGACAGCTGTGTTCAACCAAAAAGTCTTTGTATTAAGAGGTACACGTATTAGTGGATGGAGGACACTGGTCTGTCAGGCAGGTCTGGAGCTGAGGATCATTGCACTGAGCACAAGGTCATTGAGGAGACAAGACGAACGTCCTCAGACGGAGGGCAAAGAGGCCTTTCCTGACTCAGAGAGGTTGATGAGACTGAAGGAACAGGAGGCAATTGCCTGTAGAAAATCCGTCTTATGACTGTCCTCTGTGATTCAAATGCTGGACTTGAAGGTTGATTGGTACAGCAATACTAATGGAAAAATAAAGTGCTGAGGATTTAGAGAGGACAGCTGACTATTTCTGCAGGATCAAATAGGGTAAGGTGGGGAGGGATTGGGGAGAAAGCGTAAGTAGGGGTGAGCTGCCTGTTCTCCGCTGCGATCCAGTTCAGTTCAGTTCAGTCGCTCAGTCATGTCGGACTCTTTGCGACCCCATGAATCGCAGCATGCCAGGCCTCCCTGTCCATCACCAGATCCCACTCAGACTCGCATCCATCGAGTCAGTGATGCCATCCAGCCATCTCATCCTCTGTCGTCCCCTTCTCCTCCTACCCTCAATCCCTCCCAGCATCGAAGTCTTTTCCAATGAGTCAACACTTTGCATGAGGTGGCCAAAGTACTGGAGTTTCAGCTTTAACATCATTCCTTCTAAAGAAATCCCAGGGTTGATCTCCTTCAGAAGGGACTGGTTGGATCTCCTTGCAGTCCAAGGGACTCTCAAGAGTCTTCTCCAACACCACAGTTCAAGCGCATCAATTCTTTGGTGCTCAGCCTTCTTCACAGTCCAACTCTCACATCCATACATGACCACAGGAAAAACCATAGCCTTGACTAGACCGACCTTAGTCGGCAAAGTAATGTCTCTGCTTTTGAATATACTATCTAGGTTACTCATAACTTTTCTTCCAAGGAGACCTAAGTAAATAAAGTTGAGCACTTGGCCGGTAGATGCTCCCTAACAACTGTCGCTTTTCTTTGAGAGGTAAAAGAAATTATCCGATCTCTTGGAATCTGAGCCCCACATAAGTATCTGCTCTAGTCACCAGAGCTGGGGGCTGGGAACGGAGAAGGAAGACACATCTTCTGTCTGAGGAAGACACGAGGGGGCCTCTGGTGAGGATGAAACGTGCAGACGTGAGTAGCACTGCACCACACACATATTCATTGCTTAGGGGGATACAGCTCCGCTTGGCAAATGGTGTTGACGCTGTGTCCTTTGGCTCTCTTCCTACTTCCTGCTTCCGTTCTTCAGATTGCGGTCTCAAATCTGCTTTGGTCTGCTCTCGGCTTGTCTCTTCATTTACGGGGAAAAGGAAGACCGTCAGATGTGAACTGTTGCATCATTTCCTGTCTTGGAGGTGAACACGGCTGCTCACGCTTCCAAGGCTAATCGCCGGCTCCACAGCTGCGGGGGCTCTGTGTGATTGGTCTCTGTCTCTGTGTGTGTCTCTCTCTCTTACTTCCTTCTTCCTGCATCTTCTCCAGTCTCTCCTCTGTCTATCGCGATTCAGCCACAAACTCCAGCCTCACCAGCCTGTGGGAAACAATTCCCTTGATTCCACCTTTCCGCTCAAAAAAAACGGGCCAATCTCTTGTCCTCCCAGACCCTTTGAGAATGTTCTTTGAAGGGCATTCTGTGAACAATGCTGGCATGCAAGCTCCATGCACAGGAATCTTTGTTTCCTGCTGGACCAGGCCGGGACAGTCTAAAATATAGTAGGCACTTGATAAGCGTTTGTTGAACAAATGAACCAACATCCTCACTTTCCATTCATTTTCCCTCTTGTCCTCACCACTCCATTGAAAACACCCGTAATAATGTCATGGATCCCATCCCAGTCGCTCGATCCAGTGGCCTCTTTTGAGTCCTTCTTCTAGCGGATTCTCTTGTAGCATTTGGGATGTTGAGCCCTTGCCACTTGAAACCCAAGAGTTCTGTCCTGGTGCCATTTTTCTCTCTCAGAGTGTTTATTTTCCATTTTCTTCACAGTCTCCACCCTCTTCTTCTTTTTTTTTTTTTTTAAAGGAGGAGTGTTGACACTCTTCCATTCATGTGAAAGATATCTATCTGGTGGTTCCAACAGCAGCAGTGATGTATAAATAAATCTACATATCTTCATAATTCTAGGCCCTGCTTCCCCTCTGAGATCCAGAATAATGTAGTTCTGAGTATCTTCACTTGAATGTCCTTGTGAAAGTCATCTGCTTGGAGGTTCTTCAACCTTAATGTATTTGAAATTGGACTCCCTACTATTAATACCTCCCAAAACTCCTTCTTCTTCTCATGTATCTCCTAATTCAATGGTTTCATCACCTTCCCAGTCTCCCAGGCTAGACACGGTAGGGTCATCACTGATGCGTCCCTGGCCCTTTCAGTTGGTCACTTAACAATGTAGATTCTTCCTCAGAAACATCTCTCAGCTCCAGCACTGCCTCTTCACTTCTACCACCTTAGTGCCAGCCTCATCAACTCTTTCTGAGATGAGTAGTCAAGGGTCCATTTGGTCTCCCTGTCTACCTTATCTTTGCAACCGTCTCCTATGACCATAATATGAAAAAAAACACAAGTCTTAGCATGTCTCTTCCCTGCTAGAAACACCTTCACTGCCTCACGGTTACTTGTTCGCAGGTCTCAGTGCCATCCATGCCTTTCCAGCCTGTTGGCAATTTATCAGTTGGTGCAGCCCCGCCAGTCTCCCGTTAGCACCAGGGGCTCTGATGTTTTTGTTTCCTAGGCTACAGGTCCTGCTTAAGATGTCCTCTCACCTCTTCTTGACTTTGCAGAGTGCTACCCAGGCTTGATGACGGATGGTCAATGCCTTTCATTTCGGTGAGCTTTCCCCTCCCCCTCCAGATGATGTCTTCCTCCCTGGTACTCCTGAAAAAAGAACCCATTCTGCTGTAGTTGAAGGTTTGCTTCCCAATAAACCTCTTTTATCAAGCTCATATTAGACAAATAATAATTTCAGTGGGGAAAGGGACATAATAAAACACAATAATTTATTTGTTCTCTTATAGAAATCTTAATAACCAGAGTAGTCACAGATCCAAGTGACAAAGAAAATTAAATACAATAGCTGAAGTTTATTGAGTACTTGGGGCTTCCCAGGTGGTGCTAGTGGTAAAGAACCTGCTTGCCAGTGCAAGAGACATAAGAGACATGGGTTCGATTCCTGGCTTGGGAAGATCCCCTGGAGCAGGGCATGGAAACCCACTCGAGTATTCTTGCCTGGAGAATCCCATGGACAGAGAAGTCTGGCAGGCTCTAGTCAATAGATCACAAAGAGTCAGACACGACTGAAGCAACTTAGCATGCACCCAAAATTGAGTAGTTACGACCTGACCAACTCTGTTAAAGGTTTGTATTGTAAATCTCACAGCAACCCTGTGAGAAGCACCTACATAATCCCTCTGCCTTGACTTTGTGCAATGAGCCAGATCAGACTAACTGAATAAAGCAGGGCTGTTAGCAGAATTACCTTAGAATCTATATTTAAAAATCATTCCAACAGCTGGGACAGCCTCTCTGTACTATGCAGCAAGAGATGGGCTACATTATTTTACAATCAATACAGGAAATTTCTATACTCCATCAAGTTTTCTGTGAATATAACTAAGAAAATGAGTTACTTGCTGTTTACTCTGGGAAACTGTCAGTGAATGGTCTATCATGCTTCTCCTAATCAAGACACTAGGTGGCAGTGTTTTTACTGAAACGATTTTAGAAGAAACCAGGACTAGGTTTTCATCTTCTGAGTATAAAAATTGTGCTTATGCAACAAGGACCAAAGAGGCAATGCATCTTGAATCCAGCACTGGAGCAGCCTGTGCTCAATATTATAATGCTTCATGCAGGGGTAAAACACACACAGACACCTGTCTAGATTTCAGAAAGATTTCTGAAATACGATCTTGAAAAAAATGAAAAAAATAAAAAACAAGTTCTCTCACTCAGTTCCCTCCTCCAGAGCACGTTTTCTAATCATATTTGAATTTGTCCAACAAACCCAATAAGATAAATGTTCACTGATTTCACTGGTTGAGGACGTGCTGCTATCGGCCCAAAGGGGAAGAGCTGGCTTCTCATCGGCACCTGCTGCCACTCATCAGGTGTCACCAGTGGCGGAAGACTGACACCTGAGGCCAAAGAGGCGAAGAGGCATCCGTGCTCTTGGATTGGAGTCCTGGAACCAGGCCAAACAGAACACAATCGAATTCCTTTTATTATCTCTTAAGACCAAAAGGACATGTTCTCCTGGACTGGCCAGAACTACTGAAGGAGGTGAAGAAGTATACAAACTATGTCTTCCTGGAGGGAGGTATTTTATTTTTAGAAAAACAAATTAATGGCACAGCAGATATTCTTTGTTGGTCCTCACAAATTCTTTTTGCACTAAAGTTTGCAGTTGGGGACTTCTGAGGGTCTCATATTTGCATAGGCATCCTCAGCATATGAACTGTTATTTACAGTTGCCTACATTAATTTACCAATGCATTATGTGTATTATAAGGCATATAGAAAAATATAAATATAGATTTTAATAGGGAATGAAATTAAAATAAACAAAGGCAGAAGCTCTATGACATTCCTCTGGGTGACCTCTAAGGAAAGGACACCTCACTTAGGAGTCCTCTGACAATAGTGCAGTGGTTCCTAATATCTGGGTGGGATGAGAGTGATGTCATACGGGTGTCTGATCTTGCTATGCTCCCCGGTTCTGTGAGTCAGAGGGTGAAGGGGCTCTTGTCTACACATTTTCAGATGAGAAATCAGACTTATAAGGATGAAATGAGCTGCCCATGTTACCTTATGGAAGCAGAAGACATATCAGGTTAACTTGTTCTGAAAGTACCACAATAATTTTATCTTTAAAGTGTTTTTGAATCAGAACTTAAATTCTCAGGGCTGTAAAGAAAGTGAGAAGTGCATGGGACTTCCCTGGTGGTCCAGTGATTAAGAATCCACCTTCCAGTGTGGGGGACGTGGATTTGATCCCTGGTAGAAGGCGATGGCACCCCACTCCAGTACTCTTGCCTGGAAAATCCCATGGACGGAGGAGCCTGGTGGGCTGCAGTCCATGGTAGGGTCGCTAAGAGTCAGACACGACTGAGCGACTTCACTTTCACTTTTCATTTTCATGCATTGGAGAAGGAAATGGCAACCCACTCCAGTGTTCTTGCCTGGAGAATCCCAGGGATGGGGGAGCCTGGTGGGCTGCCGTCTATGGGGTTGCACAGAGTCGGACACGACTGAAGTGACTTAACAGCAGCAGCAGCAGCAGCAGCAGCAGCAGCAGCAGCAGCAGCAGCAGCAGCAGCAGCAGCAGCAGCAGCAGCAGCAGCGGAACTAAGATCCCAGATGCCACAGAGCAACTAAGCCTGTGCTCTGCAACAAGAGGGCTGTGTGCTGCAACTCGAGAAAACTGCTCACCGCAAGGAGAAGCCTTTTTGCTGCAATGAAGACCCAGCACAGCCAAACACACACACACACACACACACATAAAGATGTTGACATGGATGGGTGTAAGCACTGTTTTTTCTTCCTGGCTTTCAACACTTATTAAATATTAATGTTTAAAATTTATGTTTTCCAACTTAAAATACGCTGTATGCACAAACTTCTTGTTAGTAAAGTTGACCGCAGCCATCAAAACTAAAGCCACTTTGTGTCTCATCCAGTGTGTATGTTCATTGCGGCCAAATACAAGAACAGCATTTTTTCTGATGAGACTATGTTAAAAAGCTGTTTGGATAATTTGAAATGTTTATGAACCCTTCAAAACAAAAATTCACGTCTACTTGTCACAGTTTATTACACATATTAAAAATATTTTTTAAATGTCAGTTTGGAATTTTTCCACTGTAAGATTTCAATAAATAATTTTTATCTGGACTCTACTTGCATCTTCAAAATTCAGAGCACTCACAAGCCATCACACATCACCTTCACTTCTAAGTGGTTTCTAAGTGAGATAACAACATTATTTGACTCCATAAAAGATGTGGCCACTGAAAACTGTATTCTCCCAAATAAACATCCTTGTATAACATGAAGAATCTTTTTTCTTTTTCATGCAGTAGTATATTTATGATCTCCATAACATGGCTACTTCAGAGATTGTAACCCAATCTTCACTAAAGTATAACACATATGAAAATGTGTATAAATCTTGTGTATGGCCTGATGAATTTGCCAAGTAAACATGCTCATATACTAACCCAAATGAAGTGAGAATCACTAGTTCCCTGAAGGACCTTGTATGCTACCCTCTAATCACCTCTGCCCAGGGCCGCATATTCCTTCTGCTATAAGTAATCCCATCCTGACTCCTCACACCACAGATGAAATCTGCCTGGCTTGGACTCTTTTATGAAATGGTACATAATGACATATACAGTCGATTGTGTTCGAGGGATTTCCCTGGTGGTCCAGTGGTTAAGACTCTGCACTTTCACTTCCAGGGGCACTGGTTCCAGCCTTGGTTGGGGAACTAAGATCCCATATATCATGTGGTATGGCAAGAAAAAAAAAAAGATTGTGTTTAATGTTTGAGACTCTGTTGCTGCATCTAATTTTAGTGTGTTTATCTCATTGTAGAATATTCCACTGTATGAATACACCGATTTTATGCATACTATGGTAGATGGGCATTGGGGTTGTTTCCAGATTTGGGCTATTATAAGCAGTGCTGCTACGAACATTCTCATATAGATTTTACGTACATGTTTCTGCTGGGTACACCTCTGGTGGGATTGTTGGGAAGGGCCGTTATGTTGACTTAAAACTCAACTTTCAAAAAACTAATATCATAGCATGTGGTCCCATCACTTCATGGCAAATAGATGGGAAAAAAATGGAAACAGTGATAGACTTTACTTTCTTGGGCTCCAAAATCACTGCGGACAGTGACTGCAGCCACAAAATTAAAAGGTGCTTGCTCCTTGGAAGAAAAGCTATGACAAACCTAGACAGCACATTAAGAAGCAGAGACATCACGTTGCTGACAAAGGTCCATATAGTCAAAGCTATGGTTTTTCCAGTAGGCATGTACAGATGTGAGAGTTGGACTATAAAGAAGGCTCAGTGCTGAAGAACTGATGCTTCTGAATTGTAGTCCTAGAGAAAGTGAAAGTGAAGGTCGCTCAGTCATGTTGGACTCTTCGTGACCCCATGGACTGTTGCCTGCCAGGCTCCTCTGTCCGTGGAATTCTCCAGGCCAGAATACTAGAGTGGGTTGCCTATCCCTTCTCCAGGGTATCTTCCTGACCCAGAATTCGAACCAGGGTCTCCTACATTGCAGGCAGATTCTTTACCACCTGAGCTACCAGGGGAGCCCCTGGGAGAAGACCCTTTGAATCCTTTGGACACCAGGGAGATCAAACCAATCAATCCTAAAGGAAATCAACCCTGAATAGTCATTGGAAGTACTGAGGCTGAAGCTGAAGCACCAGTACTTTGGCTACCTGATGCAAACAGCTGACTCACTGGAAAAGACCCTGATGTTGGGAAACACTGAGGGCAGAAGTGGGCGACAGTGGATGAGATGGTTGGATGGCATCATCGACTCAATGTACATGAGTTTGAGCAAACTCTGGGAGTCAGTGAAGGGAAGGGAAGACTGGCGTGCACAGTCCATGGGGTCACGAACAGTTGGATATGACTGAGTGACTGGACATTATGCTGGATCTCAGCAGACTCCCATTAGCAGGCCACCATACCGACAGGCCAACACTTGGGATTTCTCCCAGTTTCAGCCATTCAGGGAGGTGTATAGTGGCACTTCATTGTCTGCATTTCCCTGGTGTTATGAAGTTAAACACATTTTCATGTATTTATTAATCATACTTACATCCCATTTTGAGAAGTACCCAATCGAATCTTTTGCCCACTTTTCTGCTGGTTTATCTTTTAAATAATTTATGGAGTTCTTTATATATTCTGGATGCAGGTTCTGTCCAATCCCCATTCTGCAAGCACCTCCACCCACTTCATGGCTTGCCTCTACTAGTAATGGTGGCTTTACTGTATTGCTTTGTTTCGTAAAGGGAGATTAAAGAGAGTTTTTACAATATTTACAGTGATCCAGGAAATGAGTCAATTCCTTTGCCTCCTTCTGTCAGGTGACTGTTAGAAGCACACAAAACTAGTATTAGGAGTTCACTTTTAGGTTATTTGTTATTATAAAGTCATGGAAATGATTCCTTATTATATGAAAGACTCATGGATTTCAGACTTGGTTAGCCAACTCCCACAATGACACAGCAAATTCCTTGTAAAATGTCTCTCATTGTACATGTCTAGCAATAGTTCTGCTTCTCTGGTTAAATCCTCAACAAATACAAAGATCATAGGATCACACAATTATTTTTCTTTATAAAGGAATTATCTACATGAAAAAATTTGTGAATTAAAAAAGTTTTCTTATTAGAGGACACAAGTTTGTTCAGACTTAGAACCATTTGGGTGCAGTTCATTGTAGGGTTCAATCTTGACTACTAATATTTAAATAGTAATAATTTTAAAAAAGTTTAGTCTAATTCACATTTATATAGTACTTATTTTATAACTTTAAAAACCTGATGTCTTCCTCTATCACCATGTAATATGCACTCTTCTTAAATGTTTAAAATGTATAATTTTTGTGCTCTTCAACAGAAAAATATATTTCTTTTAAAACAACCAGAATTCACCTATCATGTTTCAAAGGTGTGTCCATTAAGTTCTCGAAGGAACACACTCTGGTACTTACAAAGAGAATCATTACTTTCTTTGGCCGAGTTTATCAAGCTACATTTCTGCATGTAACTAAAGGAAAATATCTTTCACAGTAACATATGAAACAAGTTTCCTTATCTAATTTCAGATCTAATCTAGTATTTAATTCTTGTCTCTTGAGAGAGGTCCATAAACCAATGTCCACAAATCCATTTGACTCAACAGATAAGAAATATCGTTGACTGGGTTCTGTAAATCTGACTTCTAATCTTAGCTCTCCCACAAATAACTGTGTAATGATGGGAAATTCACTTAATCTTTCCGAGTCTATTTCTGTTCATCAACTAACAAATACTTATTCAATTCAGTGACCGCTAGAAGCCAAGCAGTTGTTAGACACTAGATACAAAACAGGAAAAAAGACAGCCCATGCCTCTGAATCATTTACAAATGATCTTGAAAAAGCTGTTAAGTATCTAATATTTCCCAAGTAAACACTGGTAAAGTAACTTTTAAAATCAGAAGCAGGTTTGATATATTTATTCAGTGAGTGATTCAACTACAGAATGAAGCATTTTTAGCATTATGAAATCCAAAGTTTTAAAATCTTATTTCCTTGCAATTCTGTTTATTACAATTTTATAATCCTGAAGAGATTCTCTTATCTGAAGTTTTTCATGCATTCAGGTATTTTGCATGATGTCTGATGTGATCAGCAATAAAGGTTGCAATAAAGTAGTAGCTGTGATCATAACCCTAGAAGACAAATCAGAGAGATGATGTTTATCTACCATTCAGAAAAGTCGATAAAGGGACATTAAATATATCTTGCATGTCACTTAATTGGCTTGTAAATAATTAAACTATCACCATATGTGAACAGTTTCTAATCAAAGCTTATTACACTTGTACTTCAATATTTTCACTGAAAAAAAGAATAGCAAAAATGTAAAAAGAAAAAAAAAAGAAACATTCTGCATAGCCTAGTTTCTAGATGCTGCCAGTAATACACGCAAAGAAAAGAAATATCACATTAATCAAATGCACAGAGTAAACATGTGGTCATATCAACAAGGACATAAAAGACTCAGAATTTAGAGCTTAGGAACACAGGCAAGAAGTTTCAAATCCCAAAGGAAACACACACCCACCGATAAGGAAATGTTAAGATACAAAATAAGCGCACATAAACAATACAGAGAAAGAACTTGTGCACAGCCAAATGCCCTATCCTGGGAAGTTAAACAGGGCCATCATAAATCACATTGAGAATTTGACCTCCTGTGCAGTAAAAGCCTACTACAGCTGAGGAAAAAGGAATAATTAATTAAATGCTGACATCTCTCAGCAATAAACCACACTGGGTAAAAAGTCAGTTTAAAAACTACCATGCTGCAGAAAGAAAATGTAATTAAGTTGAAACAGATTTCTATCTGGTCAAATAAAACCAGTAACAGGTGATCAATGGCAAAAGGAGAAGCAACCCTTCCCGAAGGTGTCCTCTGAGTACAAAGTAAGTACCTTTCAAGGGAAAAAGAAATTAAAAATAGGATGGGAAAAACTTGAGCGTGTTAAAAACCAGGTTAATTTTTAGGACAGCCCTTACCCTGCCAGAGGCAATTAAAATATAAAATAGAATAAACCAGGAAAGATAAGAGTCTAAGAAAGTTTAACCTGATCAAGCAAATGGTCTGACTGGAAGAAAAACAAATTTTTCTAAGCCCTGAAGAAACGAAACTGGACCTAATGAAAAATATCATCTGCATTTCAGGGAACAAGGCAAAATCCCTAAGGTTTTGATGAATCAGTAAACCTTCTCAACCTCTAACTTCCAGCAGTACGCAAAGCATATCTTGGGTACACCTGTTAATAAAGAGTTCTACTTTAAAATCATCAAAGAAACTTAAAAGCAATCTGTTTTCTATTTTCAGTGGCCAAACTGTAAAAGTGAATCTGACAGGAATGCTGTCAAAATTAAGGCTGAGCCTTGGAATTATTTGGTTTCACGTCACTCAATGATAAGACCAGTCCCAGTTAATTAGTTAACTTAGAGCTGAAGGACAGTTTCTTATATAAAGAAAGTAGGAGACGAGCATTTGGCACTCATGTAATTCTTGGTAAGAGGTCAAATATACCCACGATTTTTAGGCCACAAAACCTGTGAAGCATCATATCAAGTAGCACCCGCCAGTTTTCAGATAAAAAATGACCGAAGACAGGTATGCATGTATGCTCATTTGTGTCCGACTCTGCGACCTCAGACTGAGCCCAGCAAGCTCCTCTGTCAATGAGGCTTTCCAGGCAAGAATACTGGAGCGGTGGCCATTTCCTATTCCAGGGGATCTTCCCGACCCAGGGGTCGAACCCGTGCCTTTTGCCTCTACTTGCATTGGCAGGCGGATCCTTCGCTACTGAGCCACCCGGGAAACCCTAACGATAAAGCAGATAGTAAGTCCCTCAGACCTGAGGTAGTCTGCAGCCAACGGAAGTTGGCTTGAAACTCTGAAAAGTTGCCTCTCTGGAGCCACTGCTGAGGTATGATTGATTGTACTGCGCATTCAGCTACAACAGACCTAAACCTGCCCTGCTCCAGACTGTGCATCACTCAAACTGCCCATGCTGGAAGGAAGGGGGACAGAAAACTGCGCCTGAGCTAAAAAGTGTCACTGATGATTTCAACACTTCCTCATCGTTAAATAAAAAAGGGAAAGGAATGCTTTGTCCTCACTCCTCCTTAACCACAGACAACTACGTTTTTCAGTTGCTTGGGATATAGGCATTTTAGAAATTAAAAAATTGACTTTTTTTCCCCTCAAGAATTTCATCAGTGTTCTAACCCTGCTGCTTTTATAACAAACTCTAGAAATGTTTCAGTCTTTGTAGGAAGGCTGAAACTTTGCTGTTAGTGGTAACCACAAAATTTCCTGGCATAAACTCAAGGGATGCAGAAGAGGCAACCAACAGCACTATGAGGCTTTCCAAGAAGTTAAAGTCATCTGGGAAAAAACACGCTTTGTTATATCACTTATAGCTAGAGTTAATAAAATTCAACACACTGTTATCTTTATAATCAAATTTCTCAAGGTTGATCATTGATGTAAAACATGTAATTCTGATGATAAATGTTCAAGTTAATCTATCAATAAAAAAATTCTATTTTTAAATGATGGATAGTCACAAGAAAGAAAAAAGGAATGTTGGGGAGGATGTGGAGAAATTAGAACACTTGTGCATTGCTGATGGGAATGAAAAGTAGTATAGCTGCTATGCAATATAGTATGAAGTTTCCTCAAAAAATCAAAAACAGAATTACCACATGATCCAACAATTCCAATCCTGGGTATAATAACCAAAAATAACTAAAAGCAGAATCTTCAGGAAACATTTACACATCCGTGTTTATATCAACATTATTCACAAGAGCTAAGACTTGGAAGCAACCTTCACGGTTCATTGACAGATGACTGAATAAGCAAAATCTGGTAATATGCATAGGATGAAATATTATTCAGCCTTAAAAAGGAAGAAAATTCTGGCACACGATACAACATGGATGAACCTTAAGAGGATTATGCTAAATGAAATCAGCTAGTCACAAAAAGACAAATACTATATGAGGCCACTTATGGGAAATCCTCAGGGCAGTCACAGAGACAGGAAGTAAAACAGTGGTTGCTAAGGGTTGGGGGCAGGGAGGCATGAGGGGTTAGTGCTTAACAGGAACGGAGCTGCACTTTTACAAGATGAAAAGAATTGTAGAGAGGAATGATGGTGAAAGCTCCACAGCATTATGCATGAATTTAACACCACTGAAACGGACACTTACAAAGAGTTAAGGCAGTAAATTTTATGTGGTATTGTGGTATTTTACCACAATTTTTAAAAAGCTGAAAAAAACTAAAAAAAACAAAACAAAACAAAAAACCCAAACAGGTGGACAGGATAGGAATGGTCTCTCATCTGGTCATATAAGGATAAAATGAGTTAATGCTGTGAAAACAGTTTTGTAAGCATACACATTGATCTAGATAACACTTATCATTATAAGTTTTAGATCAATGTGCCTGGAATATTACCCATAAACATATTACCCATATGGCATATTACCCATAAACATGAATAAAAATGTTTTCAAAAAGCCTGGCCATGTATAATTTTCAGGGTTCATTTTTCATCCTGAAAGAAAAATTTTGTTTATGTTATGTTCTGAAGTATATGATTATATAATTTAAAAAAAATAAAGGCAGAATTTCTTTAATTATAACTATATTAGCATAGAGCTAGGTGAGTAGTGAATAGTCGAAAGTATTTTAGCCAAGGAAAAAGGAAAATCTGCAAACCAACTGAAATCTAGTAATCGTTCTTAAACAACGAGCAAGCCGCACAACAGATAGGTTAGTATCTAACTCAATATACAGTGCATATGTGTGTGTCAGACACAGCTTCCAAGGCTAAGAAGTGTATCTAAAGTGAACAGTAATTAAGGTGTAAGCTTGTCTTTTTATTTGACTGCAACAATAGCTGCATGCATAAAGAAAGATACCCGATAATGTTGATGATTAAGTACCACCCAAGCATCAAACTTTGAGCTATTTACTGATTTTACAGTAGGACAGAAAATTGTAAATACTTTTCACTGCCAAACGCTTTCCTATTTCTCTGTAATCTGGTCTTAGATATCATTAACTTAATAGGGAGGTTTTCACTTTGTCTTATTATAATTAGAAAATATCTTAACTAGAGGTACCTTTTCAAATTCTAAAATCATATTTAAAAAGTACTATGGAATCTTGTTTTTTCAATAGTGAATTTAGAGCAAGGTAAAGTTTCCTGGTACTTGCCTCTTGTAATCTGAAAACAACAGGGATTTTCTTTTCTGTACAGGCAGCGATGAAGTTATCAGGAAGTAACTGTCCATCAGAAAGGAACTCGTCCTCTTTCCCTTGATCAATTAGTATATCCAGCTGAGAATCTGGATAGGACTTCACAAGACAGGTAGCATCATAAGCCTATAAAAAGAGGAGAAATAATGAAAAATAAATTCACAAGTGCCAGAAAGATATTCTTCAGAATATCCTATACTAGAACTGAATAGAATTTAAAGTCATTCAAGCTCTAAGGCTGATTAAGTTGGCTTGTCTGGTTTTTATTTATAAGGTCTTCAGAATGCTATTCTCATTACAGCCTCCTCCTTCCTTTCAAGCAGTCCTAGACCAACAGCAAGGATTTTATATCTCAAGTATTCTTCATCGTGTAACCTTTTTTCTTCTAAATCATCAAGGTTATTAACCACCTCTCAACTCCAAAAACCTTGATTTTTTTCCTTTGTAAATCCTTTCACAAATTGACTATTTCTTCTGTTTCAAATAAGCAGTCTATTTTTGTTTCTGCTTTTTGACTAATTCCAGACATAAATCTCTCTTTTTCTATCTGCTGAAAACCACCAAATATCTACAAACTCTAGGAACTTTCAGGAAGACGTGAATAATCTGAATCATGTTAACAACTCAAATTGAGTATCTGAGGAGCTGCCACTAGTTACAATTTTCTATTTTACTATCCATCTTTAAATGTTGATCACTCATGTATATTCACTAACCACACTGATGGATTGATCAAGACAAACAAAAGATTTTCCCTTCTAAAGTATCATGCTTTTTCAGACTTGCTTTCTTTAGTCTTAAAAGGAAGAGTGAAAGGAGACATATGAAGTCCAACTAGTTTAAAGTTCTTTGATTTCATAATTCTGCATAGCCTCCTTCTTCCAAGAGTAAATTAAATGCTGGCCTAAACACAGCATCATTAAGACAGTACAATCTACGGCCACTTGGAGAAAAAGGATACACATTCCTTTATAGGCTACCTCTCCCCTACTTCTCTCAATCAGCTGGTCTTTCACTCAAATCTTCTATTAGACCGTAAGGCCCCTGTGCACAGGAAAGGATCATCACCTTCTTCACAGAAGATTTCAAAACTCCACACAAACTCTGCATATGGTGAAAACTCAAAGCACTGATGAGCAAGCATTGTCAACGCATTGTTCTCCAAGTAACTAATGGTAACAATTTTTGGCATTCTTCCAATATAATGAAAACCTAGGCCTAAGCAAAACTAAACTTTAATCTAGTGACTAAGAGATTAACTTTCCAATTCTGTTAGAATTTCAGTGACCAAACTTGAGTAAAACAGGGGTCCATGAGTACATGATTTTGAATTAACAGCAATGAAAAAAGGTTCTTTTTTTCCCCCTACTCAAGTATCTGCTACTTGCTAACAAGCACATGGTGATGAGCTCATTTGTAAAATATTCAAATTCTTGGTAGGAGTTTTCAAATAGGCCATTTCTGCACAGTCTTGGAAAAAAGGGCCTGTTTTATTTTCATCTAGAAGCATCTGCTCCTATGCTTTAAAAAGCAATCTCGCTGTTGGAAATAGACTCATAAATGTACATTACATACACAGTATCTATGTTTAAAGGCTGTTAAGCCTAGAATTAAAAATCTAAACCTGAGAGACACTAGATTTTGAAACAGATACACAAAATAAAAACCCAGGCCTCCTGGTTCTCACCATACAATCAAGCACATAGTTAATAACAGATAAGTCTAAATTTAGTAACAGGGGGTATTTTTTGTAACGTTAATTTAGAAAATAAACATATAAATTAATCATTAGCAGAAAAAAGATGTAGCCTCAGAATATCTGCCATAATTGAATACAATTTTAAAAAGATCCTTCATGGGTGTTGTTACTGTTATATGTATTCACTCTTGTTAATTAATTTTAGCTCTGGATGTTTGGGCTTCCCTGGTAGCTCAGATGGTAAAGAATCTGCTTGCAATGCAGGGGACCCTGGATCCTTACTTGAACAAGTTAGGAATATAATGTCTGTAGAGCAGCTTTTCAACAAATTTGAAAACTTATGAATGAGTATTAAGAGAGCCATCCAGTACCTACCTCCCATTTACTTTGATCTGTTCCCAAATATCCGGTAAAGGCTTTTTTGCCCCAACGACAGAGCACTGGGTTGCAAAGTGGAGCAAATGCTGACACAGACTTAAGGCACAAAAATAAAATAAAATTTACAAACAAGTTATATTTTCGTAAGTTGGCTATGCACAGATATTTGCAACTTGCTTAAAAAGTCTGACTTGCTGTGAAAATCCCTGTGAACGATTTTTCTTCTGCTATACTATGAGCTTAGATTATATGCCTCTCCAAGATCCATCATCCTTTGTGTATTCTATTTAAAGAGCTAATAAAATATAATTGCTAAAGCAACAAAGCAGTACATTACATTTTCATTAAATAAGGCACAAATGAAAGTTTATGATGAATTTCTACTCAGTTTTTGCATTTAAAACAATGGAAAATCAGAGTAAACTTTATGTGAGAATATTCTTGATAAAAATATAAGGAAATCATAACATACTGCTACAATAACATTAGTCAAGACTAACTTTTAGAAAAAAAGAGCCTAGAAAACTATAGTTTGAATAGAAGCTATGAAAATTTATTGATAATACCTCTAGCAGACCAATAAGAAAACACTGGGATACAAGCCTATTCTTTTGAGTCTGTAGCATATACTGGATGGTCAATTTAATAGTCTTCCCCCACAATCTCTTGAAATGTCCAACACTAGAAAAGTTTAATCCCAATACTAAACAACAGTATCTAATTTCAATCTCTGTAAGTTCCTAATATTATATTATTCAAGAGAAATATCTGTCACTAGAAGCTTAGGTTAATCTTACTTTGTATTTTCCAGGATTCTTCAAAGCACAGATCAGAGCTCCATGGCCTCCCATAGAGTGGCCAAAAACAGACATCCTTTGGGGGTCCACTGGAAAATTGTCATTTACGAGTTGGGGAAGCTAGGGAGAATTTAATGGTGCGACAGAAAATATGAGAGAAGTAAGTTTAGCCTCTTTCTAAGTTGTATAAAAAAATCAATACTTCCAAATCACAGTCTTAAAATGGTTTATACTGTAAAGATTTTTAAAAAATGCAGGATAGACAATGATTATTAATATATCACTGGCGAATATATGATACATCACCCTTAGAAAGCAAATTTAAGACGATAATGCAGAAAGAAACTTCCAAATGTTCTAAACTTTGATCCAATAATTTCACTTCCTGGAATCTATTCTACGGGAAAAGTTCTTATGGGTAAAAAGAATTATACACAAAGATAATCAATGCAATAATACACATTATGGTAAAAGACATATGTAAACATATAAATAGCTCCATTAGAAAAAAGTAAATCATGGCATACTATCCAATTCTTAAAATTATGTTACAAATAGATCAGAATATTAAAAAATATTTGTTTTATATAACTAAAAAAGAACAAGATAAAAATGTTTCATAATTATATGAAAACTAGTCATAAAACAAAATCTGGAATATACCGAAATATAGTTGTCTGGGGTGACAGAATTACGCATGATTAAAATTTTATACTATTATTTCTGAATTTTTATGATGTGGACATTGTTAAAATCATAAGATTTAGAAAAATGCATAAACTGTATACAAATATTATTAATAGAAGCAATGCTTTACCACTTATCCTTTCTGATTATGATTAATCCCTGTGAAATATGTCTGAATGAACCAACTACCAGAGAAATGCAAAGTGCTTTCATATACTATTTGCTTTGTATAAGCTGGTCAATGTAAACAGGTATCAAGATAATTATCAAATTCTTTACAATTGTACTTAGTGAATTTAAATTGTAGAAAATAGGAGTATAGTACCAGTAAACTTTGGAATCTTTGCAAAGGTAGTTAGTAAATATAGACTAAATAGGCTTCGCAGGTGCCACTAGTGGCTAACGCAGGAGACGCAAGAGATGTGGGTCCAATCCCTGGGTCGGGAAGATCCCCTGGAGTAGGAAATGGCAACCTACTCCTGTATTCTTGCCTGGAAAATTCCATGGACTAAGCAGCCTGGTGGGCCAGAGTCCACGGGCTGCAGAGAGTTGGACTGAGCAACTGACCACATCACATCACATCTACCAAACAGATTCAACAATACCATACCTTAGTTTAAAAGACCAGAGGGACCTTGTGTCCAAAATCAAACTTTCACAGTCATCAATTAATAATTACAATGTAAATTAAATTACCTCCTTCGTTACGTAAGAGTACATTCTATAGTTAGTTTTCCAAAGATCTTCAGTAGCATCGACATAAAACCCAGCGCCAGTGCCAAAGTCCCAGCTGTCCTCTTCTCCTTTAATATTGCAGCCACCTAATTAAAGAAAAGTCTTGTGGTTTCATCTACTCTGTTAGTAATGGCCCACGTTTAATAATACGCTTTAAAATGAACCTGAATATTCAGTTGCATCAGAGCTGTTCACTGGACATTGTGAGCTCTCTGGCCTTTGGGGGCACATACTTCCTTGCCCTCTTGAGGGCGGTCCTGTGACTAATTTCAGCCAATGAGGTAGGTAAGGGAGGACATGGTCCTCCAGGCGGGGCATTCACTGGCTTTCTCTGTTGATGTTAGAAGCTCCTCAGTGTTCTGAACAGATCCTCACTCTGTTTTACCTGTCAAAGGGTTTCCACCTTCTTTTTATCCTTCGTAAATGTGTTGAAATTTCTTCTCTGATGACCCTCCTCACTACCCCAACACTTCTTTGCTTCTCTGTACCACTGTGATCTCAGAAGGGAATGGGGACAAATACTTGTGTTCAATTCGCAATCTTGAACTGACAGCGAAAATGTCTTCTTATATACTCTGGAATCATTCCATCCTGTTCCTTCTATTTATCCATCCCCCCAGTGGAATTTTCTTACATTCTTTTTTAATTAATTAGGTTTTATTTTATATACTTGCATGCAGTTTAAAGTCAACCACTGGGATTTTGAATAAAATCATAGTGATATGTAATTGGATGGAAATGACCTCTTTGTAAGAGTCAGTCTGCTCATCCAGGAACATGGCACTTTTCCACTAATGATCATTAAGAATTTCTTATGGTTTTTACTTAAAAATAAACCTTGTTTTAAAAGTTTATTCTGGAGACATGTTCTTGATGCTCTTCTGAATTAAACATTTCGTTACATTTCCTGTGAGACATGTTTTACTTTTTGTATCATAGGGACCATGAAAGGAAATACACTGCTTCCCAAGGCCGGTCATTCGACTTCCAGATGGATTTAGCTTCCATTTAAATTCCATTTCCTGACCTTTCCAGGGTCACAAAACAAGTTTCAACAATCTCATGGAGTGAGTTCTCAAATACCTGATAGTCTCATTTCTCTAATGTATACATTATAATCCCTTGTATTAAAACTAATATTTCTTTAACTGCATGACTGTTTGATGACTAACAGAAATGAGAAAAGATAATTACTACATGACAAGACAGGCTACCCAAGGAACAAAAAAATTATTTCCTATGCATTGTGAGTTATTGTGGCACTAGTGCCAATATGACCAAGATAAATTGAGTTGCTCAGGCTCTGCTTGAAAGTGTCAGTCTATGAAACGGGAATAGCAAAACTGTTAGTAAAATTCAGTGAGGAAAATATATAGTATGGTATTTTAGAGTCATGCTGTTGCTTGAAAGATTAGTAAATAGCAAAAATACAAAACAGACTGTGTATACGCTACTCTGCTTGTAGCTTAGTCTTAAAGATTTATACTTTTACAAAGGATCTCTGGAATAAGAACACTTACGAGGGCTGGTATCTGGAGCGATGACGACAAGGCCATGTTCCGAAGCAGCTTGATGATAACCAGATTTTGAGATAAAATTTTGTTCTGTGCAAGTTAAGCCTAAAGATTAAAAATATTGTTATCTCATGCTATACTGTGAACGGCTTATAAGCTTTAATTTTTTTACAATACAAGAAAATAAGCTCACTTACTATTAAAAAGGTTTGTTGTTTTTTTAAAGAAATCATGCTGAAAAAGACACTAAAGTTTCTCTTTTCATAAAATTTGTAACAGTATCAATCTAAGAATTGTCTTAGGTTAAATAATCCCCCAGCTGTCTTTTCAAAGTCACCCACTAAAATTTCAATTACAGAAATCGTCTGGACTGGATGTGTTTGGGAATTCAGAATTTTTCAACCGTAGAATGGCAAGATGGTGCCTAAACCAACTGTTATAACAATCCCAATGGCGTGTTATCAAGTATGCTAATACTATTCCTGCATTAAAACATAAATGTTCAGTGAGATAATATTATGGTCATCATAGTACTATTTTTATATACAAGTAGTTCTCAGCAATAAAATTTGGACTGATCATCTTTGAATTTCTCAGTGTACTAAGAAGAGAACTGCTGCTGCTGCTGCTGAGCCGTTCCAGTCGTGTCTGACTCTGTGTGACCCCAGAGACGGCAGCCCGCCAGGCTCCCCCGTCCCTGGGATGCTCCAGGCAAGAACACTGGAGTGGGTTGCCATTTCCCTCTCCAATGCGTGAAAGTGAAAATTGAAAATGAAGTCGCTCAGGCTCCTCCATCCATGGGATTTTCCAGGCAAGAATACCTGAGTGGGGTGCCATTGCCTTTTCTAGTAGCCAGTGCTAAATGTCCCAATATGCCTGATAATTAGCAACACTAAAACTTACTGATTTGCATGAAGCAGAATAAATTAACTACACAACATACAGTTTCTATTTATTCCCCAACAGCCCAGCACAGAGTTATGAAATGGTTGCCCAATAAAGATATGCTAAATTAATAATTATAAGAAAGTTACAAGTGTCATTGGATAAATTTTACTAGAGTTTATGGTTAAATAAACCGTTAGGACATATATATTTTCACTAGTTATGGCAAGGGAACAAGGTCCTTGTTCGTTCCTCTCAGAATGCCTTTCATAAAAACACTGGAGCCAGATCATGGTGGAGAACTGCCTCAAATACTGATAAAAGGTCAGCAATTTTAATCAAATGTAAATGTAATACCAATGCAAATCAAATGTAACCTTAATGTAAACGTGTTCAAAGGAGGCAGGGTAATATGCAGACTGCATGAGTTTTGGATTTCAAACAGTATCTGGCTGTAAACGTCATTCAACTCCTTCCTAACTAAACTAAGTTAGTTACTTAACTATGCAAGCAACGAGTATTTTGAGCCTCAGTTCTTCCATTTGAAAAATGATAGGGATGATATTACCTATTTTCACCTCATAAGGTAGCTATGAGGATTAAATGCGATAAGGTGTAAAGGGTCTTAAACTGTGTCTGAGACACAGTTCAGAGTTGTGCATTTGGGAAATGGAAATGTATTTAGAGATCAGAGGAAAAAAAAATTTTTTTTTGTTAGTCAGAACACAAATTTCCTGATTAAGATAGTAGGGTGTGAACAGTACTCAGGAAAATGAAGATACTTCTACTAGCAGAATTGTGCGCAAGCATATGAAGATGGTTACTATTAATAACAGCTATTTGGTCAACTATACTTATTTTATATGAAGAGCTGGGTTTTTTTTTTTTTTTTTGGGTAACAACTTTATTGAGGTATAACTCAGATGCCATACAATTCACTCCTTTAAAGTATACAGTTCAGAATAAAGATAGTCTGATTTCAGTTAATTTATAACAATTGATGCTATCTTTCTGTCACTGTTTTCCTTCAATTAACTGGGATGTAAACCTTCCAGCATTCTTCTGTCACTTTTTCTCAAGTGTGCTGGTCAATCTTACCTTTTTTCAGAAAATCAAGCCTTAATTTCCAAGGTTTATCTCTTCTTTAGCATCTCACTACGGAAAATGTCCTGTCATTTGATGTAAACAAACAAACAATTTTCTATATTCATAAAGCTCAGATGATACACCTTGATAGATTTCAATTACAGTTAAGAATTTAGGACCTTATTATTACAGTGCCTATTATACAATACCCTGGTACATCTGGCCTGGGTTATTATTCTTTTAACAAGAGATACGACTGAAGTAGCTCTCACAAGAAACAAAATTCCAAAAGAACAGGAGAAAAGAATGAATAAAGCTTTGGCCCATGAATCAGAAAACGTGTTCACTCCTGTACGTGATTCTGAGTAATATATAATATCCTGGCCATGCTTACATGATTCCTAAAGCATCTTTAGCTGTACAATACTATGTTTCTAAAACAAACATGGGATCTATCACCACTTTTGGCACTGCCCAGCGCTCTTCCAGCAAAACTGGTTTGCTTTCTCCAGTCAAAGAAATGAGACGCTGAGTTAAAGTTATGTACGTACTTAATTTTTACCTTTTAAAATGAAATATAATTCTCTAAGAGTGATAATTTGGTGAGAAAACATACATAAGGGAGGATTTAGTAAATCAAAGTTGTAAGAAGCAATTTTAAAGAAACAACAATACAACTCTATGACATAATTCCGTTTTCTATGAGTCTCTTAAAATGTTTGCTTCTAAAGATGAAGTGCTAGGATCTTGTGAAAGAGCTCTCACAATCCACTGGACAGTCTTTGATATTCACCAGTGATTAAGAAGAAGTCTTCTGTGATGTTCCAGATTGCTGGGGGAGAAGATCCGGGTCCAATTAAAACATTCTAGAGAACACTGTAAGAAGTTACTTGTCTGTGGTTTCCAATTACTATATCACAGGGGCCCTGATTTTACCTAAAAATGTTCTATTTGAGTGGTAAAGTCTCTATGAAATGTTTGGTTAGGAACAAACTAAATAAGTTTTCTAAGCTTTTGCCAATGAGTCTAGAACTTTACATTTTCTGCTAAATTATGTGGTCTAACTGAAAAAGAAGTAGATTTCCCTGGTTGGCTCAGTGGTAAAGAATCAACCTGCCAATGCAGGAGACGCAGGTTCGATCCCTAGGTCGAGAAGATCCTCTGGAAAAGGAAATGGCAATCCACTCCAGAATTCTTGCCCAGAGATCCCATGGACAGAGGAGCCTGGTGGGCCACAGTCCATGCGGTCGCAAAAGAGTCCAACACGACTTAGCAATTACACAATAACAACACAGACATGAAAAAAGAAGTAATGAAAGAAATGTAATTCAGTAGGTTTGAAATTATTCTCAGGATGAAGTAAGAGCATACTACAGGCTCCTAAAGTCTTTTATAAATGGTTAAGAAAGCACACCAAAAAGTCAAGATGGAAGAGTAAGATAAGCCAGGAAAAAAAGAAAAAGAAACTCCTTTACAAAACTCAAACGCATAACACTTACCAGACAGCCAATATAGCACAGGGCACTTTCCAGTTTCTGCCTTTGGTGGTAAATAGACAGCAAATTTCATTTTGCACTTCAGTTCAACACTATAATTTTAACAGACATCAAAAAAAAAAATTGCCCCTCATTAGTCAGAAAGAAACACAAAACAAGTGATTTGATGTCCAGAATAAGTGATCTCGTCAACATTTTAGGGATATACCCCTAGCCCGTAAAGAAAGAATGGGGCCAATTTAGCATACTAATCAACCCGAGCTTATGCTGTGCATGGTACCCAGTCATTTGGAGAAGAATGAATTGAAACAATAAATATAATACTGTCAATATGAGCACGACAATTTTTAAAAGAAAAATTGTTTCTAAAGAAATGTATGAAATAACAAATCTAAAGATCTTAAACTACATGTTTGCTCACAGACACTGAAATGGACCACACCCTTAATTCTCTTTTCATATAAATATGAAATTTATATGTAACTTACAAGTAAATATCTTATTATTATCACCAACGTCAAAACTAGGTAAGATAAATTTGATAAAAACCACAGGTTTTCCATGTAAACAGTTATTCATGCAACCGTGATCTTTCATGGGCTTATTTAAAGATTCAAGTAGGTGGAAGCAGAGAGAAATCTAAAATTGTATCCTCTTTGTAGTTACCTGTCATGTTCAAAAACTTTCTGCAGTCCGCCAAAGCACTTGCTGCTGGAAACCTGTTTCAAGGCCATTCTTCCCCTATTAGTGAAGAGGGATCTCATCAATCTCCAGAGAATTAGCTCTTAGAAAATTTGCAACAGAACTGTTTTCAGATAAAGTATCTAAACATATGGCTGTCTGCCACCTCGAATTTTTTTCACATGCTAATTTTCTGGTAAATCGTTATTATGAAAGTGACTAAGTTTATTAGGTATACTTACACTTGTTATATTCACTTTAGAAAACTTAAGTACTCTGGTATGTCATTAACTAATTTATTAACAAGCTTCATGATATGTATGTCTGTGGACTACCCCAAATTCCTTTTAGAAAGCGAGAGAATACAAATAAGTTACTAACTGATTACTTTAGCTTAGAAGATTAAACATTGTTAATAGTTTGCTGTGAACTGTAACAAAAGAGTCAATGGTATGACTGATTATGGCTGGTAAGAAAATGGGAGGAAAATGATGTAACTAATGGTTTTGATAATAATAAGAAAGAACATGTATTCAACACTTAGAGCATAGGCACTTTCCTATACATTAAACCAGATCAAACTCCTCATCCTAGCGGAGTATTTCAGAGAAAGTGCTGTACAACTTTCAGATCAACATTTCTCCGTTTAAAACAAACCAGCAAGGAAAACATATGGCTGTCCTAAGTGAATTAAAAGTGAAAGTGAAATCGCTCAGCCGTGTCCGACTCTTTGTGACCCCATGGACTGTAGCCTACCAGTCTCCTCAGTCTATGGAATTTGTCAGAAAAAAATTTTTGAAGTTTGGTTAATTCTTTTCTCTCCAAAACATCTGAAAGTTTTCATGAATAATTTTAAACTTAAATGTTAAAATACCACACATTATTAATTTTTAATAATAATACCAAAAAAACCCCCACAAAAAACGAACACCATCTTTTATGTATGGTTAAGCACCCATTGAGCAAAGAAAAATCAGATTCTGATTTGTATTTCTCAAGGAAGGATTCCCTTTCTCTTCTTATTACAAATCAGTAAATCATACACACTAAATAAAAAAATCCTCGGATCCCAGGAACAGGCATTGCCGCTCTGGTGGTCTGCTCGGTGAAATCCTCTACTGTATACTAGCCCAGCTGTGCTGCTACAGTTACTCTAAAAAGACATGTAAAACCAATCTTGGAAAGCTTATTTGGGAAATGTCTTTGCAAAAGGTTAGTTTCAACCTTAACCTTTAGGTAACCTCCTTGATAAATCCAAACACTGAGCTTCACGCTGGAAATCTGGGGTGTGACCCAGAGAGTCTGACCTCAGGGCCCCTTTGCTGCTCTGCTTTCCTGACTCAACAGAGGGTTTTTAAATACTCTTTAAAAAAACTTTTTTTTTTTTTTTTCCCCAGAAAAGATTGACTAATTTCACAGCATTAGGGTATTACAATTACAAACAGAGGAATTACCTTCTATTCAAAGGTTTATGCTTTTAATCTTCAAAAGGCCAATTTTTAGAAAAAATGATGTTATTATTGAATATTAATTTCAGCCACTCTTGTTCATGACTATATCTTAAACAATGAATTAAAAGAGACAGAAGTACACTTTTAAAATATATGCACATGAGACCAAAGCATAAAATTTACCTGGTGGAATTATTCTGCAAGGAATTCCTATTTTTTAGAACTGATAAGCTGCTTCAGTTGTATCCAACTCTGTGTGACCCCACAGATGGCAGCCCACCAGGCTCCCCGTCCCTGGGATTCTCCAGGCAAGAACACTGGAGTGGGTTGCCATTTCCTTCTCCAATGCATGAAAGTGAAAAGTGAAAGTGAAGTCGCTCAGTCGTGTCCGACTCTTAGTGACCCCATGGACTGCAGCCTACCAGGCTCCTCCGTCCATGGGATTTTCCAGGCAAGAGCACTGGAGTGGGCTGCCATTGCCTTCTCCCTTTTTAGACCTAGCAGGGACTATATCTGCTTTACCAAAACATGATACACTGAGCATATATCTAGTACATGAAAGATACCTAAAAATTATTTGTTGAATTAATGAATACATTTTAAACTTCTAGCTACCAAATTATGTGAAAGTTTTTAAAGTTAACTTAATCTTTACCTCTATTGTTTTTATACTTTGCTACTCACCTATTTTAGTAACTTATCACTGGTCTATTTCTTCTATTCTTTGAATGCTCTTTTTACTTAAAACTCAAAATCAACTACTTTCCGTTTGGGCAAAGAAGACAAAGTGAAAATACTGTTTTTTAAATTGGTAGAATGAATTTCTTTTTATTTATTTATTTATTTTATTTATTTATTTATTTTTTGAATTTCTTTTTAAAGCTTTTAAAGTTCTTTTCCCCCCAACCACCCATTTTAGAAACTCTCTTCAATTGTGAATGAAGACAAAAGGCTCAATAAAAAATCAAGACATAAGCTAAGAAATAGATATGATATACTTTGATATATGATATACTAGGCGATTACATTTTTCACTAAAATTTTCCTATGCTAAACACAGCATATTTGAAGCCAAGTTACTAGATTTTTTACATTCAAGTTCAAAAGTAATATATCAAAAATAAAATTTAATGTACCTGTCCAATTACTACTTGCTCTTTGGTCTGTACCAAAGGGTAGATGATCCTGAAAAAAAAGACCAAATGATATATAAATGGGACATACTTTTTACAACAAAGGCAACAGTCCACTACACATTCTCAAAAGAGGTATCTTCCTTTCTTAAGGTAGATGACCATCCACCCTGGGTGTGGCAGAATGGGAAGGCCAGCTGACGGAGTAGCATCGTCGCTTTACCCAGGCCCATAGTCTAAGTAACCTTAATGCCTACTTTGCCACAAGGCCTCGTGTTTGGTTAAAAACTTTTCCTGGAATAAGATTCCAATGAAGAACGGTTTTTTTTTTTCTTTTTAAATAAACAGAAAAAAGTTCTAAATCGTAATTTGGAAGCATGAGATATGATCAACTGCTGAGAGTGAGGAGCCTACAAAAGCAAAGGAAGGTAAGAGGGAGCTCTAAGCCCACCTGAGTTGCAGGTCAAACTTGTCACGCAGGGAGGATAAAGCAGGGGAGAGATGAGAACTTAAGGACACTGGGCTGACTGGCTAGAAAATATGAGCTGGTGAGAAAACTGACTGGGCTTGTGAAAGATGGTGCAGCGAGTGCAACACAGGAACCAACAGAAATGTGTGCAGCAATGCACACTAAGAGACGTTTGTCTGACAGGTGTTTCACTTCAGTTCTAGGAAGAGATCTTGGGGGAGAAATGAAATTACTGAGTGCAACAGAATAATAAAAACACCCCTCTGTGAAACCCCAAAACGAAAACCAAACCCCCCTGCCAAAAACCCACAGTGCCAATCTTCCTAGAAAGTCAATGAAATGTACCTCAATAGTCTTCAGAGAACAAAGGTTCTCTCGACTGCACGGTATCAACACATGGAACACCACTTAGGTAAAAACTATTAAAGAGAAAGGTGTCTTTATTCACAAAGCATCTACTCCTCCAAAAGGCCAAACTGTCAGATCTTACTTTCGTTGCCTTTACTCATTGCGGCTATCTCCAGAAATCTGTATTCTTTGTATTTTACCCATTCTTTCCTTCTCCTCAGCGTCAAAAGTTTTCTGCCTATCTCTACCTGGATTTCCGTTCCCATCCTCTCATGGACTTTGATCCATTTCTCTGTCTGCAAGTGTGTCCCCATCCCACTGGCTCTAAATGACCTGCACAGGTCTCCCCAGCATCACCCAGTTATGGCACTGCTCACCAGCACTTCTTCGTAAAAATTCTTCTCCTCGACGAAACTACAGGATCTGCATTCTTCTCTTCCATTCTTTCCTTCTCCTCCCATCTCCCTTTCCTTCTTTGTTTACACTCTTTCCTTAACTCCCATCCCCAAAGTTTCAACTACATTTTTTGTGTGAAAGACTATAAATCTGCCCCTCTCCACACAACTGTCCTCAAACATTGGTGCCAGAATTTAAATTTCCTGTTGAACCCATCTCACCTGATATGCCTCTGGCTAGCAAAACTCAACACATCTGAAGTTAAGTTCAATCTCCTACCTTCAAACCACGTTTTCCTATTCCTCTTTCTGCTCTCTTTACATCTATGCCCATCTTACCCAATTCTGTTTGTAATGTCTTAAAGTTATCCCCTCTTTGAATTCCCATTACCACCATCCTAATTATATACAAGAAACTAAAACTGAGGTTCCTACTTGGTTTTCTTCTTTTATGTCTCACAAAAACCGATCCTGAGTAGAGGCCTAGGGCTTTAATCCATTTACCTTACTGCTCAATGGAGCCCTACACAAGCCACAGTCAAGTCTAACATGGTCTACTTGGAATCACTCATTATTTAAATTTATTTTTAATTTTATTTTAAAATTGTGATAAAAACATAAAGTTTTCTGTCTTAACCATTTTTAAGTGCATAGCTCAACAGTGTTAAGTTGTATAGTGTTAAGTTTAGTCTGTCCATTTGAAAACATGGTTAGCTTGCTCACATTAACTAGCAGATGACAAATGCTGGCCCACAGCCAGGATCCTGCTACAGGTGCAGAGAGTTAATCCCACCCAACTATCAGGCCAGTAGCGGAAAACCAGTATGTCACTGAAATGGAAGACACTGGCATTAACTATATGGTTTTTTTCAAGTTTGATTCCATTAAAAGTTCACAAAATTCAAACTATGAACTGACAAAAAGAGCAGGATGAATAAAAGGCCATATATACTTCGGTCATATTATTAACTGTGTACTAATCATAATCTCTTTTCCTTCATAAAAATTCACATGGCTTGCCCACAGAAGAATTTTTAATCCACCCTGGGGAAAAAAAAGAGCATTCATGAACTCCAGACACCTTAACTTAAATTGTCTTCAGTGATCCCACACTATTTTTCTGGGCTTGTTTATTTTAACTTAGTCAAACTCAATCATTCTAGTATAGTATGGATGTTTCTACTGGGGGCCATGGTACAGTGATTTTAAAGTAGGTTGTGGAGCCAGCCGCTCCAGGTTCAAATTCTGGCTTCACTAGGTACTACTTCCTAGTAGTATTCTGGTCGTGGTAGTGACTGGGGGCAAACTTTCTATGCCTCATTTCCCCATCTATAAAATGGGGATATTAATAGGACCAATCCGATAGGGTTATTAATTCATGCACTTACAACGCTGCTGGCTATGATTACTCACACTATTATTTCTGCAACCTCCAAGGCCCTCAAGGTCCGTGCAAAATGTCGCCCCCCTGACCACCCCATCAGAGATGACCTCCAAGCCCCGAGACAATTCTGACAGCGCATTTACAACACGATCGGACTTCCCAAGAGCTTGCAACTGCGTGCAGAGAAGCGGGTTCCCCTTCCCGTGGGGACTGCGAACGTCTAGGGTCTGCTTCCTACATGAGTGGGCTGCACATCAATTTCACGCAGAAACAGCTACGGAAACGCAGTGGGCACTTAAGAAACAAGCAGCTGCTCAAAGAAAGAGACTGCAGGCCCGAGCGCCCGGAGTTACAATTCTTGGAGGCTCACTGGGGAACAGGGCTTTGGGACGAGGCGCCGAGCCTGGGGACAAAGTCCTCCGACCAGCGCCCCTCCCTCGGCCTCCAGCTCCAGCTCTCCGCGGCGGAGCCCAGCGGCCGCGTTCTCAGCGATCGCACCCACGCGACCCGCCGCAAGGGCTCAGGAGAGTCCGCCCCCACCAGAACCCCCAGTGTCACCCGTGCGACACAGGACCTCGGCGGCCCGAGGACGACCAGACCTCTGCCCAAGACCAGGCTCACCTCCGGTGGCGGCGGGAAAAGCAGCTGCACCAGAAGGGAAGTGCCCGACCTAAATATGGCCGCGGGAGCCTCCGGCCGCGGCCCAGCCCCTTTCGGCCCCCCCCACTCCAGGGTCTTGTTTCCCAGTCTCTTCGCAGCCCCACCCTCCCTTGGCCACGCCCCCAAATAATCCCCGCCCCCTGTCCCCTCCCCTTCCCTCAGACTTGCCCCTCCCACAGCGCTTGTGGGCCGCTCTCCCTTTCCAGGACTTGCCTTGTGGGCGCTAGTGGTAAAGAAGCCGCCTGCAGATGCAGGAGACGAAAGAGGCGCGGGTTCGATCCCTGGGTCAGGAAGAGCCCGTGGAGGAGGGCGTGGCAACCCACTCCAGTATGCTTGCCTGGAGAATCCCATGGACAGAGGAGCCTCCATACAGTCCATGGGATCGTAAAGAATCAGACACGACTGAAGCAACTTAGCCCGCAGCCCCCTGTCCTAGGATAAGACGCCCCCGACGTCAAGGATAGGCCTTTCCCTCTATCCCCGCTCTCCCCGACTCACTCCCACCAGACTCGTCCCGGAGGACGTAGGATAATGCCCAGGCTTGAGAGAACCTGAACTCTGGCCCTCGCTTAACTCGTGTAAAATGTTTTCGTGTAATCTTTTGAAGTTTTTTTAGAAACCAGGAGATAACTTCAAGTCCCTAGCCCCCCACCATCCCAATCTTTCACCTGCTTGGTTGCTGGAGTGAAATAGGAGCCATTTAAAAAATCTATGCTGGAAACATAGTAGGAGCTTCGCCTGTGTCCTGTTTTCTCCCTTCTCTCAATGTTAGATGAATTGAGCAACAATAGTTGCTGGTTGCTGACTTAACAACAATACTTGCTTGACCTTCTGCTTCTGTTGCTTGTTTGTTTTAACCAAATTGATTATTAGTGTACTTTGCCCATTGAGGAAATTAAATATGATTACATAAAAAGCTTACAATTTTTTCTTTTTTTAGCCAATAGTTATACTGACAAATTTTAATGACATCTTCTAAAAGACAAGGCTGGCTTTTGGGGCATGCAACATGCCCAGTGGAACAGGACGTCAAAAGGAACCTGCGCTTAGTATAATTGATTGCTATGTCACATTGTTGGCAAAGTAATATCTCTGCTTTTGAATATGCTGTCTCGGTTGGTCATAACTTTCCTTCCAAGGAGTAAGCATCTTTTAATTTCATGGCTGCAATCACCATCTGCAGTGATTTTGGAGCCCCCCAAAATAAAGTCTGACACTGTTTCCACTGTTTCCCCATCTATTTCCCATGAAGTGATGGGACCAGATGCCATGATCTTCGTTTTCTGAATGTTGAGCTTTAAGCCAACTTTTTAACTCTCCTCTTTCACTTCCATCAAGAGGCTTTTTAGTTCCTCTTCACTTTCTGCCATAAGGATGGTGTCATCTCCTTATCTGAGGTTATTGATATTTCTCCTGGCTATCTTGATTCCAGCTTGTGTTTCTTCCAGTCCAGCGTTTCTCATGATGTTAGCTGCATGTAAGTTAAATAAGCAGGATGACAATATACAGCCTTGATGTACTACTTTTCCTATTTGAAACCAGTCTGTTGTTCCATGTCCAGTACTAACTGTTGCTTCCTGACCTGCATACAGGTTTCTCAAGAGGCAGGTCAGGTGGTCTGGTATTCCCATGTCTTTCAGAGTTTTCCACAGTTTATTGTGATCCACACAGTCAAAGGCTTTGGCATAGTCAATAAAGTAGAAATAGATGTTTTTCTGGAACTCTCTTGCTTTTTCGATGATCCAGCAGATGTTGGCAATTTGATCTCTGGTTCCTCTGCCTTTTTATAAACCAGCTTGAACATTTGGAAGTTCATGGTTCACATACTGCTGAAGCCTGGCTTAGAGAATTTTGAGCATTACTTTACTAGCGTGTGAAGAAAGCTGAGCGCCGAAGAATTGATGCTTTTGAACTATGGTGTTGGAGAAGACTCTTGAGAATCCCTTGGACTGCAAGGAGATCCAATCAGTCCATCCTAAAGGAGATCAGCCCTGGGTGTTCATAGGAAGGACTGATGCTGAAGCTGAAACTCCAATACTTTGGCCACCTCGTTCGAAGAGTAGACTCATTGGAAAAGACCCTGGTGCTGGGAGGGATTGGGGGCAGGAGGAGAAGGGGACGACAGAGGATGAGATGGCTGGATGGCATCACTGATTCGATGGACATGAGTCTGAGTGAACTCCGGGAGTTGGTGATGGACAGGGAGGCCTGGTGTGCTGCTATTCATGGGGTCGCACAGAGTCGGACATGACTGAGCGACTGAACTGAACCGATGCCACATTGTTAACGAATTTGGAAAGGGCTCCTGTATTTCCGTTTTACACTAGGCACTCGGTGCAAATGATGTCTGACAGCAGTGGTAGGTGAACTGTTGCTCATAGAAGAGTGGTAGTTGGAACTGTAGAGATGCCACACAGGAGATTACCCATCAGCATTTTTCCAGCGGCTCAGGCCCCTTTGGCCATGGCGAGCTGTGGATTAAACTAATCTGAGCAGCTGTGGATCCAGTGGAATTCAGGCTGAAGATAGTATTTATTTAATCAAAATGATGTTTTCATTCTGAGAAAGCATTGAAATGAAAATTTCAGTTTACTTTCTACTGTTTTTTAATATAAATTACTGAAAAGGGAATTTTCTTCAAACTGAGTTTCACAACTAAAATAGAATACCCAAACTAGCAAGTTATTTAAAATTGATAGGAAATATTTGGAGAAAGTTAAGGGTATTTTATTTGGTAAATTGATTGCTGTGGGGTGCAGACTAGCCTAAGAACTGTGACATGAAGTCTTCTACTGAAAGGTTCTTGTGTTGATACAGTGTGATGATAACCACAAGTGAAATTTCAAATACCTTTTACTCAACATGAATACAGCTATAATTTATAGCTTCAATAAATTTCTGTTTCTTCTTTAATACTATATGTATATAATTTTATAATATATAATTTCAAGAGATATATGTATGCACCCACCACATTTATTGCAGGATTATTTAGAATAGCCAAGACATGGAAGCATCCTAAGCGTCCGTTGATGGATGAATGGATGAAAAAGATGTGAGATTTTTATGTATATATGCACAATGGAATGTTATTCAGTCTTAAAAAAGAGGAAAGTATCAGTCGGTACAAGGTAAATGAACCCGAGGGCATTATGCTAAATGAATATATCAGACAGAGAAAGACAAATAGTGAATGATTTCATTTATATGCCGGATCTTAAAAAAAAAAAAAAAAAAAACAACCGAGAGCTCCTGGATATTAAAAACAGATTGATGGTTGCCAGAGGTGATGGAGGGGAGCGGGGAGGGTGCGAGTTCGGGGATGGACGGGTGGGGATGAGCAAAATTATCCAGATTTCTAGACTTTCCAGACTTCCAGTTATGGAAAACGAGTCCTGGAAGGCAGTTCAAATGACAGAATAGAAAAAGCTTCGACTCATCTCCTCCGAGGGACACCCCTAGTCTACAGCTACTGAGGGTACAGTTCACTCTGAAAATGACCTGAAAATTATCTGAGCAACTCCTTCACATCAGCAAACACGTCCAGGCAGGTAGGCAAGGCTGAGACAGAGTCTTGCCCTAAACCCCGCTCCTGCGTGTCAACCCACAATCTGGAGGGACCTTGCAGAACCTGACCTTGCAGAATCTGAGTTTCTGCATGGGAGAAAGGGTTCATCTCCTGCTTTAGGCACTCCAACCTTGAAGACCTGCAGTTAAGAAATGAGCCCCCCTGAAATATCTGGCTTTGAAAACCACGAGACCCAGAAGGCTGTGCGAGCTGAGAAGCAACCTCCAAAGGGCTGGCATGTTTGGGCTAACCCGCTCTGGGGCTCAGGGCAGAAGCACCCGGTGGTTGAAAAGTTCTCAAGACTTTATGTGAAAGAGATTAATTTGCTAATCTTAAAATATTGCAGGTTGGTTTGCGAGGAGTGGGGAGGGCAGGGCCTGTCGAGATGCCCTCCTGGGCAGGGGTGCTGGCAGGGGCCATTTTCACGCTGTCCCTCTGTCTTGCTAAAGCTGGTGGGTACCATTTTTATTTTATTTTTAAACTTTGGACTTCTTTGTTTTCTGGAGGGTGTGGAGGCCACTATCTTCCAGCTCTTCCTGACACACTCCACAGTGGCAATATCTCCCAGAAGGGAGCTTCTACACACATCTAGAACCCTAGGTTTTGCAGCTGCAGCCCAGGGCATGCCCACTGGCCACTTGTCTCTGGAGGTCAGAGCAGCAGACGCCACCCCAGGGCCCTGCTCACACAGACTGAAGCATAGCCCCAGTCTTTCTCAGAAAGAGGCCGATTTGCGTGTCTTGGAGCTTTGCCTTAAGGGGCAGGCTATATTTCTGTTTTCCTCTCTTCCTAACTATCTCAACATCCCCAAATTGATACCACGTTCATTTTACTTGTCTTTCACTGATTTCAAAGGTTTCATAAAGTAAAAAGTACATATTTCCACTTTCATGATTTCATTTCTTTTCATCCCAATGTTTAATACATTTTAATTACATTAATATATACAGTATTAATTATGTTAATAATACAAGAATATATTTGAAAAGAGCACTTACAAATATAAAAATAAATAAAAATAAAATCACCAATAATCCTACTGTTTAAGAGAGAATTTCATTCAATTTTTCTGCTAGGTCATCTGGTCATTTAGAGTTTGAAAACACTTGCCTGCAAAGCTTTTGTGCCTGATGAATTTTTGGAAGCAATAGTGAAACCTTTTTCACTTTCTAACATGATTGTTTAGATTTTAAAATTCCTTTCAGGTAAATTTTGATAATTTATGTTTTCCAAGAAGTTAATCTCTTTTATCCAGATTTTATATTTTTTATAGTATTTTCTTTTTAAAAATAAAAATCTCCACACCTGTGTTTATCATACTTTCCCCCTTGTTAGCACTGTTTGTGTTCATTCTCATTTAGCTTTGTTTTTTCATTCAGAGATGATTCTTTTTAGGTGGTCTATGCAAAGAACAATACTTAGATCTGTGTATGAATTTTTAAATGGAAATTTAAAATCTATTCCTACAAGAGGGATTATTGAGTCAACTAAATAAATATTAAGTCAATTAAATAAATCTTAAGATTTTTAGTATTCTTGAGATACACTACAAAATTGGTTTCTAGAAAGCTCATAAGATTTATGTGCAGTGTTTATTTCTCCCTTTCACAGATTGGTCATAGTAACCAATTATACCTCAATAAAATTGGAAAAAAATAAATAAAAAACAGATTAGGTCATATCATATGATTGTTCTAGAATTACTTCATTTTTTCTTTTTAACAGCAGTATAGTGCTTCATGGGAGAAGGAAATGGCAACCCACTTCAGTATTCTTGCCTGGAGAATCCCGTGGACAGAGGAGCCTGGTGGGCTGGTGCCCATGGGGTCTCACAGAGTCTGACATGACCTAAGCGACTTAGCAGCAGCAGCAGCAGCATAGTGCTTCATTCTGTGGATATACCATACTTTATTCAACTGGTGCCTTTTTGCTCTGGTTATCAATACTGCATAAACATGACTCTAACACTTAGTCATGTGAAATACCATTTTTCTGCAATCTCTCTGTGGGTTAGGAATTCAGACAGAACACAGTGGGGATGTCTTGTCTCTGATGCATGATGTCTGGGACCTCAGCTGGGGAGAACCAAGAATTGAGGTGACTCAGTAACTGGGGAGTAAAATCATCAGTAGACATTTTTACTTACACGCCTGTTGGTGGATGCTGGCTCTATACAAAGCACCTACCTCTGCATGTGGTCTGACTTCCTTACAGTATGACAACGAGAGTGTAGTTGGACTTTTCACATGGTATCTGAGGGCTCTAACGCTGAGAGTCCCAAGAGAATCAGGCAGAAGCTGCACAGCCTTTTCTGTTGAATAGTAGTCACAAGCCTTCCTTGATTTCAGGGGAGGGGAATCTAGACCCACCTCTTGATGGGAGAAGAGTCAAAGGATTTGTGTGTGTGTTTTAAAACCACCACACCTGTTACGAACATGTAGACTGTCTATGGTTTTGTTCATCACAACAACACAACAATGAAGATGTGCATACGTGTATCTGTGTGCACACAGCAAGGATTCCTGCAGAGTGTTTCCCACAAATAGGGCATGCACACTTAGAATTTTGATAAATGTACTTCATAACACTCCTCTAAGAGTTTACCAAACGTGTGCAGCCTTCAGCGCAGGAAAGAAACTATTTCCTTATCCCTTTTCTAACACTAACTTATATTTGAACATATTTCCAAGAAAAAAATATTTTTCTATGAAGGAGTTTTTAATGGATGACTAATTTTCCATATAATGCATTTTACCACTCTCATTGCATGTTTAGATTGTCCTTGATTTTTCATTACTATAAAGAACTTGATGATGTATATTTTGGAAGAAGTTTGCCTACTTTTAAAAAATGAAACTTATTTATTTGGCAGTGCTGGGTCTTAGCTGTGGCATGTGGAATCTAGTTCTCTCAAACCCGGGCCCCCTGAATTGGGAGCAGAGTTTTAGCCACGGCAGCACCAGAGGAGTCCCTGGGACTTTCTTGTTTCCTAAGGACAGAATCTTGGAAATGGAATCTCTAAGTCGAAATTTATTCTCCTTTTTAAGCCTCCTGATGTGAAGTGAAAGTGAAAGTGTTAGTTGCTCAGTCGTGTCTGACCCTTTGCAACCCCGAGGACTGTAGCCTGCCAGGCTGCTCTGTCCATAGGGATTCTCCAGGCAAGAATACTGGAGTGGGTTGCCATTTCCTACTCCAGGGGATCTTCACACCCAGGGATCAAACCTGGGTCTCCCACATTGCAGGCAGATTCTTTACCGTCTGAGCCACCAGGGAAGCCCTCAGCCTCCTGATATGTGTTGCCAAAATATCAAACATTTATGCCATTTTACATTCCCATCAATATGTTCCATCTCTTTATGCTCTTTTCGTTAGGCAATGTTCTTCACCAGAGGGGCACTTTGCATTTTACAGTGTGTAACCTGAAGCACATTTCATTACAAATTCCCAGTGTGAATTCAGAAATCGCATAGAATAACTGTCTAGTTGTAATTCTGTATGAATGAGATGTTTTGATGAACGCAGTATCTCTTTGATGAGTACCATGTGTTTAAAAAATTAGAAAACTCAATACCTAGACTACACTACTATAGTTACATTTCAGAATGATGTTTGGCATTATTTTCTTAGACAGATAGCTGAAATGAAAACATGTAACATTTGAGATGGCTTTATATAATATTTATAAAGCACAGTCTCTACACAGTCTCCTAAAAGTGTTTCTCTTAGCACTAGGGGTCTGAATAAACATTTGCTTTCCCCGGTAAACTACTCTACTTCTGTCCATCAGTAAGTGCTATGTATTATATTTCCTTCTTTGTCCTGTTTTTTAGGATGTTCATAACTATGTTTTACCAAACTACTATCGCATTCTTTAATCAATATTTTTATAAATACAAATTTTGTTTTCTTCTACTTAATTTTTATTTTTGTCTCTTTTTTGGAATGTTTGGCTCTAGCTACAACTAATATACCCTCAATAACTTTTAGATGATGGAGAGGGAAGTTCAAGTTTTAAATCAGTTGATAAGAATTACATCTTTAATCATATAGATGATTTGGAGGTGGGGCTCGTTTTGTATTAATTTTTGTATTAGTATGACCTCAGAGCAATTTACAAGTTAGAGTGTGAGTTATTTTGCTCTTCACCTTTCTGTGCCTAGCAAAAGAATATAGATATCTGGAAGTAATCAAAGTCTTTATTTTAGGCTTAATCTAATTTTGATTTCATAAACTGTATTTAATAAGACAGCCAATGGATTTTTTACAACACAGAACTAGTGTAGAAGAGTTTTAAAGACAATTTTATTGGAATATAATTGCTTTACAATGTTGTGTTAGTTTCTGCTTTACAATATAGTGGATCAACCATATGCATACATATGTCCCCTCCCTCTTGAATCTCCCTCCCACCCTACCCCCATCCCACCCCTCTAGGTCATCCCAGAGCACAGAGCTAAGCTTCCTGCACTATACAGAAGATTCCCACTAGCTCTGTCTTCTACACATGGTAGAGTATGCACGTCAATCACAACTGCACATTTTAATATTTTGCATTTATCACGGTGATAGATCTAGCATCCTTAAATTGACATTCTGAAATAATCTGTCTCCAATTCTGTATTTTTGAAACATTATTGTGTTTAGAATTTTATCTTTCTAGTACTATGTGTTAGCTTGAAGCAGACCAGGGTCTTCAAGAAAGGCAACATCAGTCCCACAGAATGAAATCCAGAGTTTAAATGACTGTTGCTTTCAGCCTAGACTAGCTCAGCTGGATTTAAGAAGACATAGCTAGTATCTCTTGATTCTTTTAAATTCTGATTTTTTCCAGTCTCCCTCAAACTAAATCAACCTAGAACATGGAAGTCAGAAATGTTATGCAAACATTATAGAAACTTTACCTTGTGAGTAGGGGGGTAATGTGCCGATTCTAAAAATGTTTTTGTTGGAATCAACAAGTGAAGCAGAGCATTGTTTTAAAAACTCTGAGAAAAGGAGTGAGTGGAGAATAAGAATAATAAAAGAATAAAATATGTGAATAGGAGAGATTTTTATAGAGTGAAACTTGATTCAAAATGAAAGAATTGAAGAAAAGCCAGGAGCATTTTGAACTTATTAGAAATGGTCATAAAACAGTGATAATTTTATTGTTATATTTGGATAACCTGATATACAAAAGACTGTTCTTGCAAAGCTGACAATGTTTTGGAATTTTCATCAACTAGTTATATAAAATCATAGGCTAGGATGTTTCAGGAATATACTTAGGTGAAATCAGAGCTTAACATAACAATTTTTATCTCACTTTAAATTTTATCATCACTTGACAAAGCTTGATTAATGAATAGACTTTCTTTATAAATCTGGTCCCACATTTCTCAAAATCACACTGGGAAATTCTAACTCCTTAGAATTTTATTTAGATTCATGTTTCTAGGATTAAATATGAGAATGCTAGGCTAAATGAAGGACTTCATTGAATCTTTAAGGTACTACAGATTTAAGGAATCTTTAAGGTATGAATTATGAAACTCCCCCTTGGTGATACAATACTGTTTTTGTCTTAGAGCATTCTGATAGATTTGTGTTGTCTGGAACGTAATTTGGGAAATATCGATCGTTTCCTATTGGTCATGTTCCTATTGAATTAGACCCCATTATAGTCTTTCCATACTTGTAATTCTCCTTTCCATCTTCTCTCTCTATTGTCATTGGTTTCCACTTTAATTCCCTTGTAGTCAGAGACCGTACTGTGAAAGACTTCAATCTTTTGAAATTTATTGAGATACTTTTATGATCCAGCATAGTGTCTATCTTCATAAATGTTCCATCTGCACTTGAAAATGATATGTATCATGTGGTTGTCGATTATACGGATTCTAAATATTCATGCAGTCAAGTTAGTGGATAAAGTTGCTCAGATATTACACATCTTTACTAATTTTTGTCTAGTCTTTAATGTGTCCTATTAATTATTCAGGAAAAAGTGTTAAAGTACATATCCATGATTGTGGAATTGTCTGTTTTTTCCTTTAATTCCATCAGTTTTAGCTTCATGTATTTTGAAACCCTGGTATTAATCATGGAAACCTTTATTATTATATCTTTTCAGTATTATTATTATAATTTATCATTATAAAGTAACTGGGATGTTTAGTCTATTTATATTTAATATATGTATTGATATTATTGGATTTTGGTCTTTAGCTATTCATTTTCTATTTGTCTTGTTTTTTTATTTTTCTAATTCTTCTTTATAGATTTTTTTGGATTTGTTAAATATTTTTCAGTATTCCATTTTCAGTGTTTGGTCAATGTTTCTCTATTGGCTCTTCAGTTTTACCCTTTTATTTTTTTAAGTGGCTTCTCTAGGAATCACAATATATATTCTCAATTTATCACAATCTACTTGATTTAATATTATGCCACTTCATGAAAAAAAAGTGAGAATTTTGTAACCAGGATTGTTCCATCTTCCCACTCCTCTTCCTTTTAACTCATTATTATTAATATTTTATCTACCGTACGTACACTAGAAACCCCATGATATGACTACAAATGTGTGAAATATTATATATCCATACTAGTTGCAGCATTGTTTATAACACCGAAACAAAAGAAACAACTGAAATCTCCATCAGTTAAGGACTGATTAAGTATACTTTGGTACAGCACAAAATGGGATACTATGCAGCCTGCTATCAGACAAAGTTCTTTTTGTACAAATGTAAAATGACCTCTAGTCCAAAGAAAAAACAAGCATAGATCAATGATCAATGAATGTAGTATGCTAGCTTTTGTATTAAAGTGAAAAATTACAAATAGGCATTTGTATGTGTATAAAGTAATACTAGGAGAATGCACAATCTACTAGAGTGTACTATGTAAATAAATTGTAGAGGATATGAGGGAACAGGAAGCAGTGAGATTCCTAATTATATTCATTTGATTTTTGAAATACCTGAATATGTTTACTGTAAAATTAATTTTAAAGCACAATGAAAACATTTAGATTCTGTGTTTAGCTATAAAGCACATACATCATTTGTTTAAAAGCTCTGCTCATTTGTAGTTGAATCAAGGACTGTGACTAAAGATGACTTTGTGCTGCTTAAAGTATGTGCCATGTAGCTCTCCACTTGCGTTTCTATTTTAGATGAAAATGAACATGTTCTCACATGCCCTCTCTTTTATCTTTGCTTTTAAATAACCCACCTATATATCCCAGATTTTTACTCTCTCTCAAAAGAAAATAAATGGTTGATCCAGGAAATGAATACTACCGATTATTGAAGAAGGACATAGGTTTACTTAGGGTTATGAAATTTTGTCAATTGCCATGTCTTTTACTCCCTTGACTCTTTAACTTGTTTTGAATAAATTGTTCTTTTGTATATTAGGTTAGCAAAAGAGTCAATAATTACTGAGAAAGATGTCTTTTCTTGTGAATAACTTAAATGGACTGTTGAGAAGAATGCTAGTTTGTACATAGTCTTTCCCTCTGATCTCAGCCCTGCACCTGGCACTATGAGCTCAGCTTATAATGGAGTCTTGGATAAGAGAAACATACAAGATGAGCCAAGTCTCCGTTAAAGAAGAAAAAAAAGATGAAAGATCTGGGCCACCAATTAGAAACATAAGATGGTGGTGGCTGGGGGAAAGATATTCACATCACATTAAAATACCTAAGAATATGTTTAATCATACATTGGCAAATTTCCACTTCCATGCAACTGGAAAATACAAAATGCTAAACACAAAACGTTACTGAGAGTATTTCCTGGAAAAGAAAACCAGATAATTAAACATGTAAATTCCTTTCAAATTTATTGACAAGTTTTGTGTAATGCCTATCAATATTCCAAGAGTATTCTTGTGGAACTTGGAAAATGATTCAAGATTCATCTGGAAGAATAAATCTATCACATCTTTTAAAATTCCCAAAATACAAGATGGATTAATAGGAATGATTAATGCAGGAATGATTAGATAGGGATAAAGCAAACATGCTGACATGTAAATTATAGAATCCACACGATGCATGGAGGGTGTTTAGCATATAGCTCTTTGAACTGGTTTTGATGTTTGAAAATTTTCCAGATAAAATGAGAAAAAATCTGGCACTGCTCCCTATTCTTATCACGTCAAGCCCAAATGCCTGTGTCTAGCTTTTCCAACTTCATTTTCTCCTGCTTTGTATTAAGCCCTGTTCTGTAGCCAAACTGACTGTTTCACTGTCCCTCATTTCTGTTGTGATCATTTTCTTTTTCACACTTCTGTTTCTCCTGCCTACGATGTCCTATTATCCCCTCTTCACGAACCCCAATCTTGCCAGACCTTCCACCCAGGTCCTGCTGAATTCAGCCTACCACTGGTCCACAGACCTTTATCTCTCGTTATCCTTATGATTTAATGCAAACTCTTCAATGCCTCACGTTGTTCGCTCATTAAGTTCTGGTCTATTAGTCTGGTCTATTAGCACTACAAGAGTGTGCTAACTGTGAACAAATTATAGGGAGTGGATATGTGCTTAGCTGTGAAACAGATATATCATTTATTTAAAAGATCTGTTCATTCATAGTTGAATCCAGGGCTATGACTACAGGGAAAGATGTCCTTGTACTGCTGAGAGTATGTACCATATAACTCTCCACTTGTTTTCTATTTTAGGTGAAAATGACATTTTCTCACATTCCCTCATCTCAAACTCATCTGGATGTTTCTTTGTGTTACTTAGCATCTAGCATAATACTGAGATGATCGATCAAGAATTGCTAGCTGACTGATGAGTGGTCAAGCATCACAGCCATGAATTCAGTCATTAATGAATCAGTTTCCTTCATACCTTTGCACCTTTTCCTCCTTTTCCTTGTCTTTGTACCTTTCCTTTTATTAAATATATAATAAAAGGAAAGTTATATATGAAAAACAACTGAATTCTGCCTTTGAACTACTTGAGCATAGGAAAGGGTGGGGAGGGTGAGATGACTTACCAAACTATTAATATTATCAATGGCAAGAAGTAGGAGAGCCTCATTTGGAAAGGAACCTTTCCATTTGGCTGTGTGTGTGGCTATGAATTTGAATGTTTTACAACAACAATATAGCCTTAAGTTACTTGCTTAAGGGTTTTAAAGGTTATGGGTAAGACAACATGGCTTCCCAGGTGGCTCAGCAGTAAAGAATCCATCTACTAATGCGGGTTTGATCCCTGGATCGGAAAAAGAAATACCCACTCCAGTATTGTTGCCTGGAGAATTTCACGGACAGAGGAGCCTGGCAATCTACAGTCCAAATGGAGTTGCAAAGGGTCAGACAGGACTCAGTCACTAAAAAACAACCAACAATGTCATTTTAACAAGAGCTTTGCAGAGATGCCCGTTAATCAAGAGAAATAGTTGGCATCTACAGTTAGCAAGGGCACTGCACAGTGCCATGGAACCATTTGATAAATAAAGCATTAGAAAGGGCAATGTAATCAGGAATGGAACAGTTAAATTTGTTATTGCCTCAAGACGTTGATTGGGCTTCCCTGGTGACTCAGACAGTAAAGAATCTGCCTGCAATGCAGGAGACCCGGGTTCAATCCCCTGGAGAAGGGAATGGCTACCCAATCCAGTATTCTTGCCTGAAGAATTCCATGGACAGAGGAGCTTAGTAGGCTACAGTCCAGGGGGTTGCAAAGAGTCATACACGACTGAGCAACTAACACTTTTCGCTTTCACTCAGGAGACTGAAATGTAAGTACAATTGGGGGTAACAGATATATGATTATAGATTGTGGTGCATTATTTTTAGAAGGGAGAAAAGTTTATTGATTGAAAAGAAAATAGTGGTCAAAGCATACTGTTCAAATGCTTGAAGGGAGAGGACTGTAGGCTGCCCCCTACCTTCTTTTAACAGCAGTCCCATAGTGCTGTATTATTTGATTAATTCGGTATAGATTTCCACATTTTTCACATTGATACGGAAGTACAACTAATTAGAATGCATATGGCTCTGTGGACTCTTTTCCCTAGAATATTAAGCTTTTCTCTGCACAGAGGCTTTTCTGGTATTGAGTATATTTTTTGAAGCATAACATATGTAAAAATAAACGGAAAGATTTTTTTTGAAATTAAGGTTTGGCTAAATGTGAGCACATGCATACAAAAATGCATTGCGGTTCAGAGGATGCAGTGCGATAATTATAGGAAATTGCTTGATAAGCTCTAAAGCACTACAGTGATTTGAAGGCATGGCGTTTGTTCTCGCTTAACTGCTTTGGAAGAGGTTTTAGATATTCCAGACACGTAGATTTCTAGATATGTATAATGGTGCCTTTAAACACTGTTATAAAAAATGAATAATTTGAATTGGAAAATTCTTAAACTCCTATAGAACATTCCTTAACTTGGGGGGCTCCTTCTTTGTCATTCTGGATAGTGATAATCTTTATTGTCCTAAACCCAAACCCAAAATGAGTTTTTTCTTTTTCTCTCTCCACTATATTCATAGATACCTCTTTGGGTGTCTTCTCTCTGCTGCTAGTATTCATGAATTTAGACTGTTTTGGTTTTGGAAAGGTGATCCGAACCCAATACATTCCATAACATACATCTCCAACAGGTTCTAGATGAGCTCTCAGGAATCACATACTTTAAATTTCTGCAATGAAACATATGAATAGTCACACCAAGCAGATAACTAAAAATTATGCCGCCTCATTTCAACTCAGGGTAGATTTTGCCACAAAAGACTTTAGGTCAGGTCAGGTATTGCTACCAAATCTGTTATTAAGAATTATTTTTTAATGTCCAGAACTTTAGGGCGTTAGAATTGAGGATAAAGAATTTTGGAATTCAGGTTAAAAGGTGGTGAGCCTGTTATATAATGGTTTCCTGAGGGCTTGGAGCTACAGTTCTCCCATATCTGCTTCATCCCTTATATTAGCAAACAAGTTCCACATTTTGTCCTTCTTCACCTCTGCTACCACTGCTTTCAATAAAGCCCTGGGCTGTATAGTTGCAACCATCAGAGCCTCCACCTTCAACACTACTGGGTCTCCCACTGGCGCCTGAGCGATCAGAGTTGCAAATTTGATTACCTTTTATCTCACTAATTCATCAATAGCTCCCCACTGCCCACTGGAGAGATTCCCAAAGTACAAGTTTCCAGTTCAGGGTGTCCCTGATAGCTCAGCTGGTAAAGAATCTGCCTGCAATGCAGGAGAACCTGGTTTGATTCCTAGGTCAGGAAGATCCCCCCGGAGAAGGGATAGGCTACCCACTCCAGTATTCTTGGGCTTCCCTTGTGGCTCAGCTGGTAAGGAATCCACCTGCAATGTGGGAGACCTGGGTTCAGTCCCTGGGTTGGGATGATCCCCTGGAGAAGGGAAAGGCTACCCACTCCAGTATTCCTGAATTTCATAGACTGTAGAGTCCAGGGGGTCACAAAGAGTCGGACACGACTGAACCACTCTCACTTCCCTTCACTTCACTTGGGTGTCTTTGGCCCAGCCCCCATCTGTACATTTGCACTCAGCCCCCATCTGTACAGTTGCACTCAGCCTCTGTTGCTTCTCTCTCCCCTTCACTCTCAGTGTGAGACTTACAGGTCACTGAACTTCTTACTTTCCCACCTTTGGGCTCATCTAATATTTAAGTGCCCCTCCTTGAGGTCAGCTTGGTGAATTCATCCGTACTGTTTACGATGCAGATGCAACAGGTCATCAGTGAAAGTTTCTCAGCCCTGCTGAGTTACAGTCCATCACTCCTTTCTTCACATCACTAGCGTGGCCGATGCTATGCTAGATAGATGCTTGCGTAGCTCTGATGAAACTCGTGCGGATTTTATCTGTCTGTGTTTGTAAGCGGGCTCTGGTCTTCCTGAGGGCAGGGACCGTGCCTCCATCATCTCTGTATTCTCAGCATCCAACTCAGTACGTCAGTGTGCTTTTAACAGTTATAACTGTCGTGCAGTCATACTTTCATGTATTTTCTGGAAAGTATCTCAAGGACTAATTGTTGAAGAAACAAGTTCTTGTACAAACTTTAAATTCCTGGGTCCAATCCTGCATGCATGCTAAATTGCTTCAGTAGTGTCTGACTCTTTGCGACCCAATGATCTATAGCCCGCCAGGCTCCTCTGTCCATGGGATTCTCCAGGCGAGAATACTGGAGTGGGTTGCCATGCCCTCCTCCAGGGGATCCTCCCGACTCAGGGATGGAACCTGTGTCTCTTAGGTCTCCTGCATTGGCAGGCAGGTTCTTTACCACTAGCGCCACCTGGGAAGGCCCTATACAATTGAAGAAAAAAAAAAATCACCTATTTTTCAGAATAAAAAGAAGTCTGTGCCCGATTTCCCCTGTCAGAGGCTGGTGAAAGTCCAGTTTTGCCACTGATGCCAGGGAACAAGAATCCTCTTACTTTAGAAGAATCCAGAGGTCATAATTCAGAAACCGCAAGATGCTCGTGTCTGCGCTGTGCAGTGAGGCCGGCTGGGAGGTTCTCTCTCTCCATGTCAGCATCAGGCCTGCTGTTCTTTCATCAAGGTGCCTGGTTTTCTGTTCTCTGCCCTTCGGCAGCAGCCTGACAGAGGCCTTCCTTACTTCTTCTTGCTTGTATGAGCGCTCATCCCTTTAATTCCCCGAGTCTCAGGGAAACCTTGGCACAGGCTGTCACTCCCAACTGCAGTTTAAAGTGTTGGCTCCCAGCCTCTCTGCATCTGATGTGACATGCCTCAGTGGATTAAACAGCCCTGTGGACCAGACCCCTCTGGAAAGGAGCCTCAGACCTTTAGAGACAGATGCAGGTAAGAAAAGGAGATGCCTTCTTTTTAAGTCCACATTGTTGAAAGAACCCCAAATTACAGTAGGTTAGTTTTCTTTTCCTTGATAACTCACCCTATTACATGAACATCAAGGGAAAACCAACAAGGGGATAGATTTGTTTGACAGGCTGTCAGACATCACGTGGAAATTTTGCCTATGGTTTTTAAACATATTTTTATTTGGCTGCACCGGATCTTAGCTGCAGCACGTGGGATCTAAATCCCTGAGCAGGGGGGAATCAAACCCGGGCCCCCTGCATTGGGAGCATGGAGTCTTAGCCCCTGGACCTCCAGGGAAGTCCCATAGTTTGTTAGCTCTAGAGGTACCTTCAGCTTCATTTCTGCTCCTCTTTCTGTGGGATATAGTCAGGTAGGTCTTCCTAACAAGCAGTTACCTCTTTGCTCTTTAGCTAGTAACGTTCATGTCATCGCATGTTCTGTAATAGGCAAAATCCTGTTCATGGCTCTGCCTCTAATTCTTACAGTGCCACAAGACATTATCATCTCCATTGAACAGATGAGGCTTACAGAGGTTAAGTGATTCTTTTTTTCTTTTTCATTTTTCCAGTGTATTCACTGCAGAGGCAGACTTGGATGCAATATCTATGTAACTCTCAAGCCTATGAAATTCAAGCACTCTCCTAAATCATTTGGCATTCAGTTTAAAATATAACCTTCCCTTCTTCAGTCCCTGGTGGCTCAGATGGTAAAGCGTCTGCCTGCAGTGCGGGAGACCCTGGTTTGATCCCTGGGTCAGAAAGATCCCCTGGAGATCTGAATACTGAACCCACTCCAGTATTCTTGCCTAGAAAATTCCATGGATGGAGGAGCCTGGTAGGCTACAGTCCATGGGGTTGCAAAGAGTCAGACATGACTGAGGGACTTCACTTTCACTTTTCCCTTAATAGCCTTCCCATGCACTTTAAATCATTGCAAAATTCACTAACACAAGATTCCCAAGCTCTGTTATGTAAATTCTTGTTTTTGTGACCCTAAGGAGTTCTTAATTCTCAGCCTCAAACAATTCTTGCATGGCAGGGGGAAATATTTTATTAGCTTGTTTTCACTAACGTCCTATAGTTAATTCATTTTTTTCTCAGAGTTTTGGTTTTTAGATAATCACATCCATGCTCTTCTCTACTCACAGGTATAAATTTGGCATCTGGCTGAGGGCTGCAGTTCTGTGTATCATTTTGTGCCTTTCCTCTCCTAGGTAATTCTTCAAAACATCAGGAGACTAGATGGTTGAAGGACTATGTCAGCCCAATGACATGAATGTTTCTAATTCAGATACTAAATGACTTTCTCCTTCCTGAGGCTTGGCAGATTTTTCCTCCTGAATTGCCTAATTTTCTTCAGATTGTAACATGGCTATTTTAATCACAATGCACTATGATTGCTTGTTGAGGTCATCAAATCATGATTCCCAGGGCAAGTGTTGGAGATGCATCATTGAGCTTAGTTTATCTCCTGTCCATTGCATTTCCTGAACTTCACATTTCAGCTTCTGTATATTTTTAGCAATACCTCTTTTGCAGATTGTGCCATTAAAGAAAACTTGGCTGGCTCACTTTTTGGTGACTTTCTTTAAAGTGTGAATGTTCTGTTGTTATAGATTAGGTGACAGAGGATGAGATGGTTGGATGGCATCACTGACTCAATGTACATGAGTTTGAGTAAACTCCGGGAGTTGGTGAAGGACAGGGAAGCCTGGCGTGCTGCAATCCATGGGGCTGAAAAGAGTTGGACATGACTGGGTGACTAAACAATGACAACAGATTGGAAATTGAAAATAGTTGTCCTGGAAGGTAACAAAAAGTGAAGTAAGAAATGGGAGTGCTGTTTGAAAGAGACAACAACCCTTAGCAGACTCAATAGGTTCTCTTTTTTTTTGGAGAAGGTTTTGACCCGACACAGTACTGACATTTCTTAGATCCTTGTGTGAAAACTTTTCTTCTGTCCAGGGATCCAGCAGGGAAACACTCTACTCCACCAACCACAGCTGGTTGGATTGGGGCATCTGGCCAAACTCTGGTGAGAAGGCTATAAGAGAGGCTCAGAACAAAATCTCTGCCCCGACAGGGAGACCCTCAACCAACCCGGCCACCCTCTCTTAGAAATCTGAACACAGGAGTATGGAAAAGACCAAGTGATGAGTGGCAGGTGTGGAAGACAAATGCAGTCACAGTAGATCATGAGTGAGGCTGCGAAAAGGAAGGAGGAAATGGAGGGAGTCAGCGCAGGAGCTGGAGAAGCAAGAGGGGCACAGAGAGGAGCGGCCTGGGAGAGAGCAGCTGACTCCCATGGAGGTGCCCTGTGCAACCTCAGGCTGCCCTGGGTTTCGTACAGAGCTGGCTGTACTTTTCTTTCTGGGCTTCCGCGGGGCCTCTTAGACGTCAGTGATTCCTGCTTGCTCGTTTCTGTGTGCAGCCTGACCATTAACTCCTTTACTGATGGAGGAACCTGATGGAGATTTTGCAACAAATTAGCAGGTCTAACCTTCATTTTAAATAGGATCTTCCCCCTTCAGGTTTTATTTGTTAATGCAAGAAATAGAATGGATATACAAGAAAGTTATTTTGGGGCTTAATTTTACTGAATGAAAGGCATAGGGTTTATTTGTTTTCCCCTTTAAGAGGAACTGAATGTTATATTCTGTGGGCATGAAGGTGAACCAAGAGAACAAACAACAATCCACCTATCACAATGGTATCGTGTAAGACCAAGAACCATCATTTATAGAGAGAACTAATCTTGTTGATGGTCAACTGTCCTTATGGGTTAAAATTATGTTTATTCAGCAAAGTCTAATTTAACCTGTATTGTAAGTTAGGTACTTGGGGAAAAACTGTGCCTTCACAAGGTTCAGTTCAGTTTAGTTCAGTTACTCAGTCATGTCTGACTCTTTGCAACTCCATGGATTGCAGCATGCCAGGCTTCCCTGTCCATCGCCAACTCCCGGAGCTTGCTTAAAGTCTCAAGATTAGAGTTCTGTTAAGCTTCATTTTTCAGTTTAACTTAAGCCAGGCAGACTCAGGCCTCATGGTGCTGTGCTCCTGCATTTTTTTTTAAAAGTTTTTATGTTACTTTATTTTTCTGGCTGCGCTGTGTGGCATGTGAGATCTTAGTTCCTCAACCAGGGACTGAACCCATGCTCCCTGCAGTGAAAGCACAGAGCCCTAACCACTGGACAACCAGGGAATTCCCACTCTTGCATTCTTGAATTAGGGAAGAAATAGAACAAATAACTGAGAATATGAATATTGATTCAAAATCTGACTCTGTTAGTTACTATGTATGAGCTGGGGCATGTCACTTAATCTCCAGTTTCCTTACACACAAAATGCAGATGATGGTGGTATTAAGCACATAGCTTTGATCTTATGAGAATTAAATAAAATGATATATTAAAGACCTGACGCAATACTTGGCTTTCAATTAGGGCTCAAATACACAGTTATGAAGTTTGTAGTCTGTATTGCTGTTGTCGTTAATTTGCTAAGTCATGTCGAACTCTTGCAACCCCGTGAACTATAGCCAGGCTTCTCTGTCCACAGGATTTCCCAGGCAAGAATCTGGAGTGAATTGCCATTTTCTTCTCCAGGGGATCTTCCTGACTCAGGGATTGACCCCACGTCTCCTGCCTAGGCAGGTGGATTCTTTATCATTGAGCCAGCATGAAAGCCCATAGTATTAGATGTAATCGCTTTTATTGTTCTTGAATGGTGTAATTCAGAGATTGGCTAACCATGGCCAGTGGGATTTGTCTGGACCACGCCCTGTTTCTGTAAATACAGTCTTTCTGGAAGACGGCCTCATCCTCTCATTTGCTTATTGTCTGTGGCTGCTTTCACATTACAACAGCAGAGTTGAACGGCCAGGACAGTTTATAGGGCATACACAACCTAAAATATATGCTATTTGAAAAGAAGAAAGGGAAAACCAAAGGAGAAAAGGAAAGATATAAGCATCTGAATGCAGAGTTCCAAAGAATGGCAAGGAGAGATAAGAAAGCCTTCCTCAGTGATCAATGCAAAGAAATAGAGGAAAACAACAGAATGGGAAAGACTAGAGATCTCTTCAAGAAAATTAGAGATACCAAGGGAACATTTCATGCAAAGATGGGCTTGATAAAGGACAGAAATGGTATGGACCTAACAGAAGCAGAAGATATTAAGAAGAGGTGGCAAGAATACACAGAAGAACTGTACAAAAAAGATCTTTATGACCTGGATAATCACAATGGTGTGCTCACTCACCTAGAGCCAGACATCTTGGAATGTGAAGTCAAGTGGCCCTTAGAAAGTATCACTACGAACAAAGCTAGTGGAGGTGATGGAATTCCAGCTGAGCTATTTCAAATCCTGGAAGATGATGCTGTGAAAATACTGCACTCAATATGCCAGCAAATTTGGAAAACTCAGCAGTGGCCACAGGACTGGGAAAGGCCAGTTTTCATTCCAGTTCCAAAGAAAGGCAATGCCAAAGAATGCTCCAACTACCGCACAATCGCACTCATCTCACACGCTAGTAAAGTAATGCTCAAAATTCTCCAAGCCAGACTTCAACAATATGTGAACTGTGAACTTCCAGATGTTCAAGCTGGTTTTAGAAAAGGCAGAGGAACCAGAGATCAAATTGCTGACATCCACTGGATCACAGAAAAAGCAAGAGAGTTCCAGAAAAACATCTATTTCTGCTTTGACTATGCCAAAGCCTTTGACTGTGTGGATCACAATAAACTGCGGAAAATTCTGAGAGAGATGGGAATACCAGACCACCTAACCTGCCTCTTGAGAAATCTGTACGCAGGTCAGGAAGCAACAGCTGGAACTGGACATGGAACAACAGACTGGTTCCAAATAGGAAAAGGAGTACGTCAAGGCTGTATATTGTCACCCTGCTTATTGAACTTCTATGCAGAGTACATTATGAGAAATGCTGGGCTGGAAGAAACACAAGCTGGAATCAAGATTGCTGGGAGAAATACCAATAACCTCAGATATGCAGATGACACCATCCTTATGGCAGAAAGTGAAGAGGAACTAAAAAGCCTCTTGATGAAAGTGAAAGAGGAGAGTGAAAACGTTGGCTTAAAGCTCAACATTCAGAAAACAAAGTGGAAACAGTGTCAGACTTTATTTTTGGGGGCTCCAAAATCACTGCAGATGGTGACTGCAGCCATGAAATTAAAAGATGCTTACTCCTTGGAAGGAAAGTTATGAGCAACCTAGATAGCATATTCAAAAGCAGAGATATTACTTTGCCAACAAAGGTCCGTCTAGCCAAGGCTATGGTTTTTCCAGTAGTCACGTATGGATATGAAAGTTGGATTGTGAAGAAAGCCAAGTGGCGAAGAATTGATGCTCTTGAACTGTGGTGTTGGAGAAGACTCTTGCGAGTCCCTTGGGCTGCAAGGAGATCCAACCAGTCCATTCTAAAGGAGATCAGCCCTGGGTGTTCTTTGGAAGGACTGATGCTGAGGCTGAAACTCCAATACTTTGGCCACCTCATGTGAAGAGTTGACTCATTGGAAAAGACTCTGATGCTGGGAGGGATTGGGGGCAGGAGAAGGGGATGACAGAGAATGAGATGGCTGGATGGTATCACCGACTTGATGGACATGAGTTTGAATGAACTTCAGGAGTTGGTGGTGGACAGGGAGGCCTGACGTGCTGCAGTTCATGGGGTTGCAAAGAGTCGGACACAAGTGAGCGGCTGAACTGAACTGACTGACTCTTTACTGAAAATGTTTTCTGATCTTCGGCATAGTAGAAATAGGAAACAGTACAAACTTAAGTCATACAGATCTGCTCTTGAATTCTGCTCCTTAGTTTGGTGAAATTGAGCTAATTTCCCTCTCAGATTCAGTTTCCTCATTGGTTATGATGAGATAAATAGTTGTTGGAATGTAAATAAGTATTTACATCTGTATCTTCTTTCTGCTTTTCTCTCCTATAGTAAGGAAGGTTGGCTGAAGGTTCTGGGTTTAATTTCATTGTTTTTCCCCCAAATGTCAAAACATTGCTAATTTATCATTTATAGACACACCTACCTATCTACCTATAAGTGGGTAGTTGTACTTTATTTGAATTCTTAGAACCAAGTATGACTGCTCAAAGCCATGAGCAATAGAAGCTGTTACTAAATTTAAATAAAAAGTATTCTTCTCCAAGGGGAAAATAGTTTGTCTCTCAAAGTCATTAAAACAAATTCTTAAAGAAAATTAGATAAGTACACCCATAGCTTCAATATTTTATTTATATACTTAATATAAATCGAAGTAACTTGCTATTTGCATCATGATTACGATTTGAACTCCTTTTGAGTGGTCTTAATGGATTTCTGGACTCGGTCTGATGTATCTGGTGAATGGGTAGAGGACCAACTGTGAGTAATAGCTTCCACTTTCTACTTCAGACAATTGCAGGGATGAATTAACCATAGTTGAGTCCTCTGGTGATTATATTTGAAGGCTAAGTATAACATACAGTTTCATGCAAATCACTCTTCTTTCCCTTCAGTCTTGAAAATGTCGTTTTCCTAAATGTGTCATACTCAAATAATTCATGAATAACTATTTTCTGTTTTCCTGCTAATTTAGAAAAAAACCGTCATCTCATTTTTAGAGATTATACACTTGTAGATACGTCTCATTTTAGAGGTCAAAGAGGCAAATTCAAAGTATTACATGTGTGCATGCTGAGCAAATTAGTTTTAATTTTTATCATTGTTTTAAATTTTTTTCCTTTTATTTAAAAAGAAATTCTTCTTCATTTGCTTTTCTATGTTGACTCGATTCCCATCTTTGGGATAGTCTTTTTTTATATACTCTACTGTGAACCATGAATCTTCTAATATAGATTTTAGTAGTGGAAACTGAAGATGGTGATATTGAACATTTTATCTAATTTTAATTTTTTCCCCTTTAAAACTAATTTCCAAATGCTGTTCTTAACACTTTTGCCAATGGTGGTGGCATTGCTTCAGGGGACCTCTGTCAAACGCAGTCTCACGAGAGGCATCCCTGGGTAGCTGTGTGAAGTTATCCACAAGTTATTTAGGCCAATTTTTGACAAAGTAAGTTCCACAAAATCAACATAAATTTTATAAAGAAGACAGGATAATTCCTCTTGAAACATCTTATTTCTATTATTTTTTTTAAAAAAGAATTCCATTCCTACTCTTATGCTTAGTGATGCCTTAGTTATACTTGGGTATAACATGCACATAGTAGACCTCACTAATAAACCTGTTGAGAGAGTAAGTGAGGTTGCAACACTGGTATCTGAACTTGATTTAAGTATATATTTAGTGGTATCACCAAATAAGGCACATAGTCCATAAATCAATGGACCCTTCTTAGATCTATTGTTCATATAAGGAGAAAAGTAGAGATTGGGAGGCCTGAATCCCATAGCTGACTTGCATGCTACTAGGTCAGGTGACCTTGGATAATTTATTTAAATTTTCTGACTCTTCATCACCACTTCTGCTAATAAATAGCCTAAACTGCATGGTGTCTAGGCTCCTCTAGCTCTTAAATATATTGACTATGTTACTTTCTGTTCTTTCCATTTCAATACTTTAGATTGATCACTTAGGCTAAATAAATAGAACTCATACAAAAAAATTGGGCTAAACAAATGGAACTTATACAAAGAATTTCTCTTTTGCATATCCAGACTGTAGAGTACTTTTTTTTTTTTAGGTCTTCTACAGCTCCTGTAGGAATGATAATGACTGTCCATAACTGTCTTGGCAGAGTTGAAAAGAATTATCTGCAGCGTGGTTCTGAGACCGATTCTGTATGAAACATGCATGCTGGTTGGAGGGTCTCAGGAATAAATTTAGATGTGATCATGTAGTATGAAGATATCTTTCTTTAAAAATTGTTATTGACTATAATGATACCATTTTCTATTGAGGAAGCATAATGAATTTTGAAAGTGAAAGTTGCTCAGTCGTATCTGACCCTTTGCGACCCCATGGACTATATAGTCCAAGGAATACTCCAGGCCAGAACACTAGAGTGGGTAGCCTTTCCCTTATCCAGGGGATCTTCCCAACCCAGGGCTCGAACCCAGGTCTCCTGCATTATAGGCGGATTCTTTACCAGCTGAGCCACCAAGAAAGCTGACCATGATTAATTACCAACTGAATGAAACACTTAAGTAAGATCTTGACCAGGTGTCTTTGGCTCGCCTTTGATCTCAGTTGCCTGCATTGCAGAGTTCGAAGTTGTCTCCTACTGCTGGCGGAACTGGGTCCTAATTGTCTATAGTTTCCTTGATACCAAACCCTTCATTAGACTTTTACATCTTCCTTATTTCTTTCTGCTTCCTGGCATCATTTCCCACATACACAACTTGCATCCCAGTCCTCGTCTCAGCTCTGCACTTTGGGTCACCTCAACTAAGACAAGATCATCTGAATAATAGCATATTATTACCTTTCAATATCTGAAATCAATGTAAGATAGGAAGTACAAATCGTACTCTTCTCTAGAAGCCAGAATAAGCACATTTTTAAGACCTCATAATCTTAATTATAAATAAAAACTTAAATGACCTTGGATCATTTTCAACAAAAATCTAGCTTTTAAAAAAGAGAGCTTTCTCTGCATTGTGCATTCTACACCTGTTTGGGCTTTGAAATTTTAACCCTTCAAGGACTCGAATAGTGGGAACATTTGTTCTTCAGGGAGCCTGGGAGCTGTTTAAAAGAGCAACTTGATGGGGGCTGACTTTGAGAAAAATGCCACAGCAGAAATCCTTCCTATTGATATCAGACTCTTGGTCTCATTTCTTAGAAACTCCTGAAATCATTGACAACTTGATTTTTCTCAGAAGATCCCCAAATAAAAGTTAAAGCTGTCTTTTATTTGAAATTAATCTAAAGAATTTAAGAAAATGTGTGAATTGTGGGTTCCAGAATATTCCTTGCACAGGAAGTTATGCCTTGGTTCATCAAAGCCTTGACTGGACTCCCTAGCACTCAGAGAAGCGTAGCCTTAGACTCTGCAAAGATCATTGATTCCAAGTATTCATTATACACTTGAGGGAAAAGAGGCTTCAGCTAAGACCAAGGTCAGACGTTAGCAGCAGATGGAGGTTTTCTGTCTCAGTCTTCTGCTCCAGTGGAATCACAGCAAATCCTGAGGCTCCAACTGGATGTGAAAACTCCCAGTAACATTGTTGGCTCAGGTGGGCATCTGGTGTTAAATATCAAACACAAAAGACAGAACCAAGACTGATGGGAATGCCACTAAGGGAAAATGGGGAAGCTATTTGTTTTTGCAAACTGCCTGCAAAATGATAAAACTTACCATTTAAAAAATGATAAAAATTGACAAAGAAGTTCTGTTCTACTGCATATTTGCTGTGAGAAAAGGAGTCTTTCCTGCCATGTCAATAAACAAGGGTGTCATCCTCATCTGTGATTGCAGCCTTCCACCGTGCACTGGTGAGCCCTGAGGAAACTCAGGAAGGAAAGAATACAAGCCATCTAGCAGCCATCAGGCTGCAGCCACTCCCTATGTTGAGCCCTGAGCAAATTTCAGCCGTGAAAACACAGGATACTGGCCCCAGAGAGCTGAGGTGTGTACCAAAGGAAGGATTTCAGTAAGCCCAGACTCTTGCATCTTCCAGTACATAGAAAAGCGCTAAATTCCTTAACTTGACATATCTGCTTTCTTTATTTAACGTAATTTTTTGATGTTCCTGGTTACCTGCCCTTTGTTGCAAAACGCCTCTTCATCCTAACTCTTCCGCTCACCTCCTTGGAGCAGTTTCTCACGTCTGTCTGAAATGCAATACCCTGGGCTGCAGTCCTCATTTTGCCTCAAGTAAAACTTAACAGACTACTCTCACATTGTGCCAATTGTTTTCAACAACTGGGGAAAAGAGCCATTAAGAGAAAGCTTAGTAATATTACACTGTCCTCAGTTTAGAATGACATCGTTAAAGTCACAGATGTTTCTTTCAAAATCATCGTTGTTACTGTGGATTAAAGCTCAGCATTAAGTTATAAAACTTTATATGTTATGAAGTGTCTGAAGGCACCTATTTTTCTGTGGATCATTTGAGTGATACCGGGAGGATATTTCTTGCCCTCAGATTTCTTCCTGCCTCATCTCTCTGGTGTTTAGAAATTGTTGCCTTTGGTTTCTCCTCGTGGTGGGCAGCTGGAGGGATCTGTGAGAGACAGTGAGTTATCAGCTTGAGTTGCTTATTTGTTGTTTGCAACCCCATGGACTGTAGCCCACCAGGCTCCTCTGTCTAAGGGATTTCCCAGGCAAGAAAACTGGAGTGGGTTGCCATTTTCTCCTCCAGGGGATCTTCCTGACCCAGGGATCAAACCCGCATCTCCTGCATTGGCAGGTGGATTCCTTAACCACCAAGCCACCTGCGAAGCCTGAATTACTTGTTAGAATTATTTACTAGCGCTCCAGAAAAGGGAAGAAACTAGAGGGAATGGTGCATAACATAAATAAGTTTTGATGTAAATAGAAGAAAACCAGTGAAGGGAATTCTACACTGTGGTAAGAACAAAATAGAAACAAATAGTTGTCAAAAAATGAGAAGCATTCAGAGAAAGGCTAGTAGAAGCTGTTGAATAATAATGTTGCTTAGCCCCTAGTTTTGTCTAGAATTTGCTCTGTTGGCTAATAATGTATAGAGGCTTTTTTTTCTTTTTAATAACAACACATCTGCAACATTTATATAGCGTTTCATAGGTTATCAAGCACAGCCATAGCCATGACCTCATTTAAGCAATGTGGTTAGTTAGCCAAGACAAGTACTAGTAGTTCCATTTTAGAGACAGTGAAATCAAGGCACAGGGAATGACCCGTCCAGGTTCAAATAATCAGTGCACAGGGAGCTAAGATGGGAACTCGCATCTTTTGGTTCTAAGTCCAGTGTTCTTTCTCCTACACCAAATTGAGCAGGGACAGAGTTTCTGCTTCAGAGTCAGATGACCCAGGCTTGCACTCATCACTTTTGTTGCCAACTGTGTGACCTCAAGGCATGTTACTAACCTCTCTGAAGCTCAGTTTCTCCATCTGTGAAAAAGACGGAATAACAATGCATACCTGTAGGCTTGTGATGATTCCATCAGGTGAAGCAGGCAAAGCAACAACTTACTGCCTGACACAAGACAGGTTCTCAATACATGGAGCTGGAAATACCTGGAAAAGATCCTTGTTATCCCTACTCCCCTTTCCCCTACATTCAGAGGTGAAATGATGAATCAGAGCAACTTTCCTGTTTATTCAATGATATTGCATCTTGACTTTAAATAATTCTTGAAACTAGCTTGTGTGAAAATGTGTGTGTGTGTATGTGTGTAAGTACCAATGAATGTCTTTGGGTACACCTGTATATGTGTACTCACAGGCAGGTGTACCCACAGGTGGGACCAGATATGGTGATGAAACATGGAGCATTTGTCTGCTACAGATAACTAGAAACTGGACCGTCACCATAAATCTAAATCAACCGGGAGGGTCCTAGCTCTTGTGACTAAGCTCCAGAAGCACAGGCTTTGTACTCTCAAAATACCTGGATGGTACCTGGAGCTCCCAGCCTGATCACTTGGGAGGTTTCAGGCAACTCTCTTTAGCAGACACAGCGATAGACTCACAAAACTGCCTTTATTTTTGAGTATACTTTATTTACAATTATTTATTCTTTCTCAAAATCAGTTTAGCCTTGATTAAAATCATAACATAAAATAATCTTCACTCTATGTGTTCCATATGGCACAGAATAATTTAGCACTTTATAAATATGTTTCATTGATGCACAAGTGGAGAAAGCACCCTTTGCAAAAGCAGTTACAATAACTTAGTTCAATTTTTCTATGGTAGCACTTTAAAAAATGACCATGAGATGGTGCTGTGCCCAAGTAGATTAAGCATGTTTTAAACAGATTTCTCTAACTATGACACTTAATTCTTTTCTTTAAATGTGGAACAATTTACCTTTCAACTTACAGTAAAATAAGATTGGTCACTCTACTTTAATATTGACTAGGAATGAGTCTTTTAATCACAGATCCATAAATAAGTCAAGGACTGTTTCACTGGAGTAAGAGGTATGTTAAAAAGCCTTAGTGGGAATTGTCTGGTGGTCCAATGGTTAGGATTCCTGTGCTTTTGCTGCCAAGGGCGTGGGTCCAATTCCTGTTCTGGGAGCTAAGATCCTGCAAGCTGTGTGATGCCCCCCACCCCCAAAATTAAAAAAAACCCAAACACCCACAAAACTTAGTAATCTGAAAGTCCCCAGACTTAACAAAGAACCCAAAATTACCATTTTATTTAGGCTCAATCAAGTATGTAAAAGGAACATTGCTTTCATCACTCTCATAGAATTGTGTTAGTCTTCCCACAAAATTAGGTCAACTTCCAGTTTATTTAAAGAGCTGACACCTCTGTGACATTTTAATCTGCTTTGACAGCAATGGAAGATCATAGAAACATTAGAACATGAAATTCACATTTAAATTGACATCACACAAACATGCACACATGTGTATATCCTAAATGTTTTCAGTAATGACTCTTGCTTTCCTCCATATAAATATATAAATATTGATTAAAGTGCATGGGAACATGTCTGTACAAGTATACAGATACATGTTTGTCTATATACACGTGAAGAGATAATTATGGAGAGAAAAACAGACACATTTGTAATATATATGTAGTCAAAAGACATATCAGGCAGTATTTATGTTCATTCTGACCAAGATTGAGTATATGGGTGTAGAATCTGTAGTCTTTACTATATAATGAGATGGGCAGAGTTATAAACTAAGGCAAAATACATTAGAGCAGAGACTTTTTAACCTTTGTATCAGTTAGTATGGTATAATCATTAAAATAGTTCAGTTCAAATGGAGCCTAGATATTAGCAGCTTACCATAAGTTCTAGCTTTGAAAAAGATACCTTTCAATGTCCTTAAAAGGACATGATTATTAATAGGACAGCCCTAAATACATTTCCAAATTACACAATGATATTTCCCACATTCTTTAGGTTTCAAACAGTTTTTTTTTCAAATGTCATAGAGCAGGAAACTAGTTTTAACTCATACAGAGGCTTCAGTATGGTAATAACATATCTAACATCTATTCCAATAAGAAAGTACAGTTTAACTTAGAGTAATGTAACAGCAAGGTGAATTAACTGCTGTTCATCTCTGTCTCTTTAGCAAACTTTCCTACAAAATATTACATTACCATTTTTTTAGGGGTAGAGAGTCCAGCGTCAGTGAGTAATAAATGAGCTTGTTTTTAGGAAAGTGGAACAAAAATTTCTCTCAGTATTTGGTAGTCAGAGTTGGGGTCAAGGTTGAAGTGCGTATTCCTGAATTAATTTGCAGATTTTGACCTTCAGTGGTATTTTCTCCCTCCTTATTTGGTGGGTATTCATGGGCAAATGGTCAGGAAACTGACAAGATGACCCTCAGAGTGGAAACAAACCTCATCTGAGCCAGATGAGAAGGAAATAAATTGAACTGGTTCTCTAAATGTCTGTTAATTACTATTTTTGATAAGAACCATTGTAATTAGGTTATTTTTCTTTAAAGGCAAAGATCTTGTTTTAATTATTTTTTAACTTTATACCTAGGGCATTTTTTCACACGTAGTGTACACTCAATCACCCACTGTGAATCCAAAACTGAGCAGTGTTAGTAAATAACATACATTGATCTGAAAGCATTGGATGCCAACAGGAGGGTCACTGCATTTTACAGAGTTGTCCCAAGGCTCCATGGACTGGCATGCTGCAGTCCATGGAGTCACAGAGTAGGACATGACTGGGCAACTGAACAAGACCCTACTGCAGTCAGTAGCCAAACAACCTGAGTTTGTTCCTCAATCCTGACAGTTACATCAATACTGCTTTACTGCTCAGAGGAGCGCATGCGCAATGCAATCATTAAAGGGCAAGATACCAAACACTTCTACTGTGCTGTTTAAGAGAAGCAATTTCTAGAAATGTATCTGGTAATGTTTGATTATCCTTTTGATAGGTTTACCTAGTAGAGCAACCACTAAACAAGACCACATTGGAAATTCAGAATAAAGCCCAAGTAGTAGAAGAGAAAGCAGCAATAGTTATTAAATAACATTTAAAATCTTGTTCACTTCTGAGAAGAATTAACTTGAATGCAGCAAATGCCAGCAGCTCTGTGAATATTTCAAAATGGCATCTATGATAAAGCAGGAATGAAAAAGTTGTCAAGTGTTTCTTTTAAGTATCATAGCAATACAGATTTCATAACACTGTCCTTAGTGTCTTTTTGTCATTGTCATCAAAATAGGTATCATGGCAAGTTTTATAGAGAATTTTTCTTTATGTAAGAGGCCATTATATGTAACCAATATTTCACTGTTTAGAGCTATTTTTATTTACAGCAAAAGGTACCCAACTCATGCCATCAACTGACATCATAGCAGCGAGGTTTCCACTTGAAAATAGAAGATAATTTAGATTTATTTATGGCCTCATTGTAATTATACAATAAAAGCTAATTACTTTAAAGACACATCATTTACAATGTTAAAAATAATATCGTAAAGCTCACAGCTGAAATGCTGTCAGAATATTTTTGAAGTGCACGTTTTGTGGCATTGAACCCTGCTTTTCATTGACAGAATAAAATGAGGCGTATAGATATTACTGTTGGTTCCACGAGACTGGCCTAATTTTCTCCAGTCTCCCAGTGTTTTTCCCCTCCCAGAGAGGGAAAACGGACTCCGGGTTGCCCTCCACGGTTGCTAAGGCAACCAGCCCATCAGACACAGCTAACCTTTTCATTCACTGTGTTGCTACTGTCTGCAGGAGCATCTTCAGAATGCCCTTTTCCTAGAGCAACCATAGTGCAGTCATTATCTGTCGTCTTGCCATCTTTCTTTGAATTCGTTTTCGGTCCCATTTGGAGTTGACTGGACTTGTAGGCCAAGGCCGGGATAGTGTTCACTAAAATTAACTGCAATGGTTTTTTATTTTCCTTGTATTGACACTGAATATACCTGGAAAAGGCCGACCTATAGGTCTTATTGAACAGTGTATACACCAGCGGGTTGACTGCTGAGGAGAGGTAACCGATCCAAACGAACACGTTGAGCAGGGCTTCGATGACATCCCTGTTGCAGGACTCTTTGCAGATGACAGCCATTATGTTGGTGATGAAGAAGGGGCACCACATCACCACAAACAGGAAGAAGACAATGCCCAGCACCTTGCAAGCCTTCTGCTCGTTGCTGATGGACTGCATAGTTCTCCGGCCGTGGGAGCATGGCTCCCTGTGGATGGACCTCTGGAAGAGCTTTTCCGAAGACAGGGAGCTCTGAGGCAGGAAGCTGAAAGAAGCTAATTTGGTCCGTGTTCCAGGATCACTCACACACAAAGTGGCTTCTTTCTGGAGTGACTTGATGGTGAGAAAGTAGGTGATCACCATGATGGTTAAGGGAATGAAAAAGGCCACGAAAGAGCCAATCAGGACAAAGTTCTCATCCGCCAGTAAGCAACTCCCTTTCTTAAAGACTTTGGAATCGTCCTGGAGCCCAAAGACTGGTATTGGCATGGATATACCTGGAGATGGACGGAAAATGAGCCACGATTATTAAGGAAGTGAGTATATGAAACAAGAGCATTACCACATAACGGTGGCTGTTAGAACAATTTTATATCAGCGTTGTTTAAAAGCTTAACATATACTTTCAAGAGAATTGAAATTCCCTTGGACTTAATTATCTGTTCATTAAGTATACATTATATAGTTCCTTATATTGTCCTACATAGACAATCCTTTACTTATAAAGAAATAGCAATAAATTAATTTTTCTTATGCTATGTTTTTCTGATTATAACATTATACTTATTGACTGAGACAAAGATATTTACTGAAGAAGAAACAGACCAAGAAAAAAAAAAAGACCAGTGATGCCACCACTCAGAGATAATCATCGTTAACAAATTGATGATGTTTATTTTAGATACACATACACAACACTGTGCACACACATTTAAAAACAAACTCAGATTCTACTTCATGTGCAATTCTATAACTCTGTTTTTCACTTTATGCATCATGAGCATGAGTTATACAAATAACTTCATAAAATTAAAAACAATGTATTTCTTTCTAGAAAATTAGGAAAATGAAAAAAAAAAGCAACAAGGTATGAATAATAACATGTATTCTCGCCAGTCAGGGGCACCCATAATTTGCTTTTTCCATAGTTTTAGTCTTCCATTTACACGCGTATGTAAATATATATATGCAGGCAATATTTTATGTATAGCTTTAAATCTCATTTAATGTTAAATCATAAAACTGCATCTATTTTTAATCATTTTTGAAAAATATGATTTTATAATGTGAATTTAAAGTAACTTTAACCTGTTTTGATTCTTTTTTTCAAAAAAAGATTTTTATTATGGAGAACTTCTGACATATACAAACACCACAACACAAAATCCAGCCTATCACCCGGTTTCAACAATGATCAGTTGGAGGCCAATCTTGTTTCACTCATATCCCCACCTGCTGCAACCCTCCCATGTTATTTTGAAACAAATCCAAGACATCCTATCATTCAATCTGTAAATATTTTAGTGTGTGTTTATAAAAGCCATGCACTCTTAAAAATCCTGATATTATCATGATACCATTCCCATTCCTACATAGAAATGTAAATATTTCTCTCTAATATTATTAAATACAGAGTTGGTATCCACATTCCTAATGTCCCATGAAAGTTATTATATATTTTTTATAATAATTTTGTAAGTAAAGCATTCAGAAGGGTGGATTACAAACAAATTAGCAGCCACAGGCTTTTCTTATTGACACATATAAGTTTTGGGGACAGGATGAGCCAAGTATATGGGAATTTGAGTCCACGGTCAAGTTGCCTTTTCACTCAAATTTGGGGAGCTTTTAGAGTTGTTAGGCTCAGGCAGAGGAAGGCGCAGAGGGAATAAAGGCAACAGCTGGCCTCTAATCCAACTAGGTCCGTCTAGCCAAGGCTACGGTTTTCCCAGTGGTCATGTATGGATGTGAGAGTTAGACTGTAAAGAAAGCTGAGCGCCGAAGAACTGATGCTTTTGAACTGTGGTGTTGGAGAAGACTCTTGAGAGTCCCTTGGACTGCAAGGAGATCCAACCAGTCCATCCGAAAGGAGATCAGTCCTGAATATTCATTGGTAGGACTGATTTTGAAGCTGAAACTCCAATACTTTGGCCACCTGATGTGAAGTGTTGACTCATTTGAAAAGACCTGGATGCTGGGAAAGATTGAGGGCAGGGGGAGAAGGGGATGACAGAGGATGAGCTGGTTGGATGGCATCACCGACTCAATGGAACTGGGTTTGGGTGGACTCTGGGAGTTGATGATGGACAGGGAGGGCTGGCGTGCTGCAGTTCATGGGGTCAGTAAGAGTCGGACACGACTGAGTGACTGAACTGAACTGAAAGTGGTCACAAACCAGCCAACAACAGTTTCATTCCCATGCCAGGAGCTACTGCTTGCTTGACTCTTGCTATCCGCGGAAAACTTCCGTTGAGCTCATCTCCATCCAACCAGGGATCGGACTGTCCTAACCTCATGTCACCTCACACTGGCCATCCTTGCAAGGAGGGTACATCAGCTTGAGTTATTGTAATGCTGGACGCAAATCTTCCTTGGTGACATTGGCCATTATGGTCACAGGCTGAACGGGCAGTATCTGTCACTTGTCTGTGCAAGGCCATCCCAGGATTCTTGGAAGGTGGAGATAAATGACATCAGAACTACTCTTAAGGACACTCGGTGTGCTTGATGACTCTTCATTTCCTTCATTCCTCTCTGTCCCTGGCCTGTTTCTGGGAACATGCTGTGGGCCAAGAAGAGATGAAAGAAATGTGGTTCCAACAGGAACATCCTCTGAGATTTTGGATACATACCAGTTTTAATTATCCTTCAACAGACTTTTTTAGAAAAAAATACTTATTTTTAATTGGAGGATAACTGCTTTACAATATTGTCTTGGTCTCTGCCATATATCAGCGTATATCAGCCATAGGTATACATATGTCCCCTCCCTCCTGAACCTCCGTCCCCCCTCCCACCCCATCGTACCCCTCCAGATCGCTACAGCACCGGCTTGAGCTCTCTGTGTCATACAGCAAATCCCCACTGGCAGCCTATTTTACGCGTGGCAATGTATGTGTTTCCACGCTACTCTCTCGGTTCGTGCCACCCTCTTTCCCTCACTGTGCCCACAAGTCTGTTCTCTAGGTCTGTGTCTCCATTGCTCCCCTGCAAGTTGAGATGTGGTTTCTAAGAAGAGTGTTTTGTTTTTCTAGGTGTTCGCACTAACTGTAGAAGGTGTTTCCTGTGTTAATCTACATGACCTTTGTTAGTGTGGTTGTTCACTACTTAGAATGGAGGCAACCAACATGCTTCCATGGATGTGGTGAGGATAAAATGAACCAAAGATGTAGAGTACCTAGGGCAGTGTTCAGTGCAGAGCAGATGTTCTGCCAATGGGATGTAAACACAACAGCAGCCTTTTCCCAGGATTATTCAGATTAAATACATTCACTTGATTTTTCCCTACTTTTGTCATATTTTGCTTTGCTTGTATATTCTGGACATTAATGTATGAAAAAGTGAAAGCTGCTCAGTAGTGTCCGACTCTTTGTGACCTGTTGGACTATACAGTCCATGGAGTTCTCCAGGCTAGAATACTGGAGTGGGTAGCCTTTCCCTTCTCCAGGGGATCTCCCCAACCCAGGGGTTGAACCCAGGTCTCCAGCGTTGCAGGCAGATTCTTTCCCAGCTGAGCCACCAGGGAAGCCCAAGACTATTGGAGAGGGTAACCTATCCATTTTCCAGCAGATCTTCCCGACCCAGGAATCGAACCAGGGTCTTCTGCATTGTAGGTGGATTCTTTAGCAACTGAGCTACCAGGGAAGCCCACTTTAATGTATAATAGATCTTAAATCAAAAGAAATTAAAAAGACTTTTGGCTATTGGCTCTATAGTTAATAAATAATGATGTAATTATTATCTTCTGCCAGGGTGACGAAGGGGCTCAATCAATTTTAATTTTGTCCAGCTAGAACTGTTGATTGCTTCTCTAATGTGATGAATTACAGCCATTACGATTTGTCGTGATACACAGAAACAAAATACCAACCATCCAAAAAACGTGTATGATTTTGTTATTCAACTCTTGGCTGTGCATTTTCCTGATTAATACAGAGGAAGTTACCACCTTGAGAGCCTCTTGCCCTATTTGTTTGTGACCTGGTAATTTATATAAGTGGCAGTTCTCAATTAACCAGAATATAGGATTGCTTAAGAGACCAAATTCATCAATCATTTTCAATCATTTGGAATTCAAATGTGTGTCCTTGTTTGGGGAGAAGACATTTTCTCTCTCTCTTCTCTCTCATACACACACCCTTCCAGAATGGCCCAACTTTTGTGGTCAGGGAGGGAGAGGAATGATCATGGAAGCCGAGAGTCCTCCATTAGGTCTGGGGTGAAGAGTTTCTGTAAAGTGGGTGGGGCAAGAGGCACAAGAAGGTCCTCGACTTGGGGGACGTTGGTTAGGAGGGACAGAATGGAGTGCTTGGGTCTTTAATGGCCGTTCCTCTTTGAATGCAACAAAACCACCTTGAATGCTCTCATATACCGTTCTTTTCAGTGCCTCACTCAGAGTAGATGGTAAACAGGGGTTTAGGAAGAGGCTAACTATACAGTGAAAGTAATAGTCTGTAAAAGAGGGGGAGGAATTTTACGTCAAAGAAGCAGAACACTCAGAGGGACTTTGTGGACACAATAAGCAATTCAAAAATGGTCCTACCAGGAGAGACAGAGATGCTGGCAGACAGCCGAGACTGTGGTCGGAGCCATCTACAGCGCTTTAATTTTCTGGTTGCTTTGTTTGATAATAGCTGCTTTTGAAGACCTGAGATCTCCTCTCACTCGAAATTTCTGCACATAAAGCATTTTCCTTTATGAACAGACAGACAGTAGTGCGAGCTACTCTGCATCTTAATATATTTTTCTGAGGAGTGGAAAACAGCAAACGAAATTCAGTATCAGTATCAGATCCTCCTTGCACATTGCGTCTTTCTTTTTATTAAGACTAAGACAATGAAGTGAGTAAGAACCTTAGACACCCAGGAACATGAAGGCTTCGGTTGGTGATCTTTCTTTTAGGGTAGCCCTGTTTAGAATTTGCCTATAAAGTTTGCCCCTCTGGTTAACATCTTACCACAGTCAGGGTGAATGGCCTTAACTCTGCAGCACTGACTGTGAAAAGCAAACTTTATTCTCACTCCTAGATTTTTACACTTTAATATCTTGGGACTGAAGGTATTTCTGAGACAGTGTTTCTTTGTGAAAGAAGAAGCAGAGATTCTCTGATAGGGAGCCAGTGGGAATCCCCAGGACCTCAAAGACCAAATTTTGCTTCATAGGTTTCTTCCTCCTAAAACTACTACTCTTCCTTTGCATTTTAATACATGAGTGTTTTTTTCTTTTTTAAGTAATAGGAATGGATTTATTAGCAGTTTGACAGAAAGCACCATGCATGGTAACTGCAGGCTACTCATCATACTGTAGGGAGAGATAGGTTGAATATATAGGCCAACTGGGGCTGGGACTTACCATCCTTCTAGTACAGAGCTTCTAATATAGCTGAGTCTGCCCAAGAGTTGCTGAATTCCTTATAAATCGGTGGTCTGCTAACAAGGCAGATGTACATAACAGGGAAAGCCAGATATGCATGTCAGTTACCCAGGAAATTGTATGTTTCTTCTTAGATAAATTCTGAATTTCTCTGTTTTTCCCTAAATAATCTTATTTATTTAATTATTTTTGGCTGTGCTTGGTCTTAACTGCTGCTTGGGCTTTCTCTAGTTGCAATGTGCAGGGGCTGCTCTCTAGTCGCAGTACGAGAGTGCATTGCGGTCGCTTCTCTTGCCATCGGTGGAGCGCAGGCTCTGAGGCTCCCGGGCTTCCGTAGTTGCAGCACGTGGACTTAGTAACTGTGGCTCCTGGGCTCTAGAGCACAGGTTCAATGGTTGGGGCACGTGGGCTTAGTTGCTCCACAGCACATAGGATCCTCACAGGTCAGGGATCGAACCCATGTCTCCTGCGCTGGCAGGCAGATTCCTTGCCATTGAGCCACCAGAGAAAGTGAAAGTGAAGTCACTCAGTCGTCTCCGACTATGCGACCCCATGGACTGTAGCCTACCAGGCTCCTCTGTCCATGGGGTTTTCTAGGCAATAGTACTGGAATGGGTTGCCATTTCCTTCGCCAGGGGATCTTCCCGACCCAGGGATCGAACCCCGGCCTCCTGCATTGTAGACAGACGCTTTACTGTCTGAGCCACCAGGGAAGTCCTGAGCCAGCAGGGAAGCCCCCTGCATATCTCTATTAATAAACTGTAGCTTTTCAAAGTAGTTTTACAGTTATTCATTTACTCTGAATTGATTTTATTTTTACAAAATTGTAAAAATGTTATCCACACTGCCCTATAGGCAGATAAACATTTCACTTTATAGAGAAACTGAGGTTTAGCAAGCTTAGGTCATTTGTTTAGAATCACACAGCAATTTAGGGGCAAAATCAAGACCCGTCTTAGGTTTTTCAGTTCTTATGGTTGATTTTTTTTTACCTGCTTATTTGTTCCTTTTATGGTAGTTATAACAGTCTATGACTTTATCAGAGGTCCTTAACATTGGTTGTAGGAACACGGTGATATCCCTAAAATTTGCAAAATTTATGTATATGTACATTGTTTTAGAGAAGATAGAGCCTTCATCAGATTATCAGAAACGTTCTTGCTCCCAAGGCTGTTAATAACCCCTGAATTATATCAGTGCCCTACCTACAGAATACACACACACACGATCCCCAATGATCCTCTGTACCTTGATGCTTTCTTTTTCATTCTTTACTCTCAAAGTCGAAACTTTCTCTAGTGAGACATTATCTTTGAGGCCAGACATTTTAAAACTGACATCCTTGTAATCAACACCTAGTTTCTTTTTTATATTGCAGTTATTCTCAACCTTGCGTGCATATTAATATTACCCAGGGAGCTTTTGAAAATTTCATCGCCTGGGCTCCATTCCCAGAAGTTCTGACGTTAGCACTTTGAACAATACTAATGCTCAGGTCCTGCCGGGATATTATTATTAAAACAAAAGAACACCTAGCTGATCTTAATCTACAACCGGTGTCAAGAACCCATGATGTATAGGATTAAAAGTGCAGTAAAAAGTGTGGATTGTGAAATAAAACCAAATCAAGTACAATTGAACAATTCTGCCCTTTGCCTTCATTAAATAAATCTATTAATTTTCCAACCGACTCAGGCCAACTTCCTGCTGCAAACAGCAAGGCAACGTAGAGAATTGATGGAGAGTAGTAGTTAATTGGGGGAGAAAAGTGTTGAGTGAGGTTATTATGTGAAGCCCCAAATCTTTGTTGCAATTCTTTAACTATTATGACTAAATGTCCGAAAAGCCTTTCAAGCTTGTATTCTGCCCCAGTCCATATACGATTCTTGGAAGGAATGCTCCAAGTCTGTCTGCGGTCCATGCAGCTGTGCACTCACCGCCCAAGCTGGTGCCCTTGGTTCCCTGTCTTTGCTTCCTAGAAAGGTGACCTCCTGCTCTTCTGACCCTCATTCCTTTTCCGTTGTGTTTGTAGCCCAGAAGTTGTGCTTTTTTAAATTTAATTTTTATTTTATGTTGGTGTACAGTTGATTCAGGGCTTCCCAGGTGGTTCAGTGGTCAAGTATCTTCCTGCCAATGCAAGAGACGCGGGTTTGATCCCTGGGTTGAGAAGATCCCCTGGAGCTGGAAATGGCAACCCACTGCAGTATTCTTACCTGGGAAGAAATCCCATGGACAGAGGAGCCTGGTGGGCTACAGTTCATCTGGTTGCAAAGAGTCAGACACAACTGGGCAACTAAACAGCCCCAACATAGTAACTAAGTACACAGCTAAAGGGCTTTGGTTCTGCATATTCATATATCCATTCATTTTCAGATTCTCTTCCTGTATAGGTTACTGCAGAGTATGGAGTAGGGTCCCTGTGCTGTACAGTGGGTCCTTACTGATTATCTGTTCTATATAATAGTGTATATATAGTAGTGTATATATGTTAATCCCAAACTCTTGATTTACCCCCCACCCTCATCAGTTGTGCTTTTAATGTGACCATCTTGCACTGAAAGGTCGAGAGACTGCATTCTGACTTGTTGAAAGGTGTGTTTTCAGCCATGGACAGGACACCTGGAAGTCCATCCAGGTGCCTCATTCCAGGCGGATCAGTGTCTATCCACCACTTTCATCACCTGACCATATGTCATGAAGCCCAGATAGAATCTGAATGATATGATGGAATTAAAAAAAAATGATCAGAGTCTCATTTTCTTGTTGGAATACAACAGAGAAGCTTTTCAAATTCTTTCATTCAACTTGTCATCTGTATTGATAATAAGTGGACAACACACTATCCATCAATGGAAAAATGTCCTTTTCTAGACCATATATTTAGCCATGTGCTCAAGAGCAAAGGTTTATTTACAAAATTTCATCTCTGCCCAACATACATTTTCGAAGAACTATATCTTTTCTTCCATGTGTTTAAAAAGGGATAGAGTTTTGGGGTGATTCCTTCTGAAAGCCTGAAGAATGAATTTCACATGTGACAACTCATTTCAGGGCCTCTGGGCTTAGAAGGCGTGTGCAGAAACAGTGTCCCTAATGCTTGAGTCCACGCTATAAGATCTCTGTGATCTGGTCTTAATGTCATTATTCACCTTTCTCGATTCTGACACAGCCATGTGGTGTTCTCTGTCTTCTTTATGTCATATCTTGAACTATTCAGCAAGAGAGTTCCAGAAGAACATCTATTTCTACTTTATTGACTATGCCAAAGCTTTTGACTGTGTGGATCACAATAAACTGTGGAAAATTCTGAAAGACATGGGAATACCAGACCGCCTGACCAGCCTCCTGAGAAACCTGTATGCAGGTCAGGAAGCAACAATTAGAACTGGGCGTGGGACAACAGACTGGTTCCAAATAGGAAAAGGAGTACGTCAAGGCTGTATATTGTCACCCTGCTTATTTAACTTATATGCAGAGAACATCATGAGAAACGCTGGGCTGGAAGAAACACAAGCTGGAATCAAGATTGCTGGGGGAAATATCAATAACCTCACATATGCAGATGACACAACCCTTATGGCAGAAACTGAAGAGGAACTAAACAGTCTCTTGATGGAAGTGAAAGAGGAGAGTGAAAAAGTTGGCTTAAAGCTCAACATTCAAAAAACTAAGATCATGGCATCTGGTCCCATCACTTGATGGGAAATAGATGGGGAAACAATGGAAACAGTGTCAGACTTTATATTTTGGGGCTCCAAAATCACTGCAGATGGTGACTGCAGCCATGAAATTAAAAGATGCTTACTCCTCGGAAGAAAAGTTATGACCAACCTAGATAGCATATTAAAAAGCAGAGATATTACTTTGCCAACGAAGGTCCGTCTAGTCAAGGCTATGGTTTTTCCAGTAGTCATGTATGGATGTGAGGGTTGGACTGTGAAGAAAGCTGAGCACTGAAGAATTAATGCTTTTGAACTCTGGTGCTGGAGAAGACTCTTGCGAGTCCTTGGACTGCAAAGAGATCCAACCAGTCCATTCTAAAGGAGACCAGTCCTGGGTATTCATTGGAAGGAATGATGCTGAAGCTGAAACTCCAATACTGTGGCTGCCTCATGCAAAGAGTTGACTCATTGGAAAAGACCCTGATGCTGGGAGGGATTGGGGGCAGGAGGAGAAGGGGACGACAGAGGATGAGATGGCTGGATGGCATCACCCACTCAATGCACATGAGTTTGGGTGAACTCTGGGAGTTGGTGATGGACAGGGAGGCCTGGCGTGCTGCGATTCGTGGGGTTGCAAAGAGTCAGACACGACTGAGCGACTGAACTGAACTGACTCTTCAGCTGGTGGACCTGCCTGCTCCCAGCTGTGTCTTCTTCCAGTGGTGTACTTGGGGCATGGAAGTGTCCTGCTGCTGGAGCAAGGGTCCCATTCTGTGTACCTGCAGCACCTCGGAGGGTTACCTATTAATCCAAGCTCAACTTGTGGAAACACAGAAGTGCATAGCAGGAGAGACTCCTGAGGGCACAGGCCTTGGAAAGAAGCACATTGTAGGAGAGAAATACTGAGAATATCTGGGGATGCAGGGCAGAGAGGAATGTGGTATCTAATGCACGTTGGTTTGTTCGTCAAAGCCTTGAGCACCTCAGGGGAAGGAAGATGCTCTGTACGCAGAATCTGGAAGGTACAGTCTCTCTTCTCCATTTTGCCCCAGATCAGTTCCAATGCCACTCTCTCCCCTGAAATGCTCTGCCAGCTCCTGGGGGGCTGCAGAATTTCTCTGTAGCAAGGACCTGGGGTGGCAGCTGGCTGGGTGTGTGGAGCAAGGCAACTTGTCTTGTGGCTACATTTGTTTTCACTTTGACTGTATGATGATTTGGGGGTGATCTGGGGGCTATAGACGGAGATCATGTTCCCAGACCATAGTCTACATTTCTTTTAAGACATATCTCATGACATCACTTAAGACACCCCTGGTATGAAGCCTTCCCCTAATTGTTTTTCTCTAAAATAAGAGCCTTTTTCCTTTATAGACCTTTATGTGAGTGTGCATGCTCAGTTGCTTCAGCTGCGTCTGAATCTTTGCTATTCCATGGACTGTAGCCCACCAGGCTACTCTGTCCATGGGATTCTCCAGGCAAGAACACTGGAGTGGGCTGCTGTGCCCTCCTCCAGGGGATCTTCCCATCCCAGGGATCGGACCCAGGTCTCTGCATCTCCTGCATTGCTATAGACCTTCATCACCTCCATAAATCATTTATATTGAGCTCACCCACCCTTCTAATGCCTTAGAATTTTTCTCTAGAATTGCCATTTCAACCATGAGATGATAATCTCATTATGATAATCGGTTATGTGACATCGATTATTTCACTCATTGCAGGTTCCTCCAGCAGCTAATGCAGCGCTCCTCATCCTTGCGTCTGGGCAAATGCTTGTGGGGCTGATTGAATGAATGAGTGGAAAGAGGAGAAAAGATGAGGAATTACAAAGGTAAATTATAATAATAATTCTTATAGACATAACTTGAATTTACTGGATTATTTCATAATGTTATCCTTCATTTTTGCCAGAAAAACACAATAAATGAGCTTACCAGTTAGCCACCTAGGGCAGAGAGAGGGAAATCAGATAATTATGGGGTCGTTAACTTGTATACCTGCTGAGAAAACTATGTAGAGGATTAACCAGCACATGAGCTGACCATCTGAACAGCTATGATCACAGGGAAAAGACACTGTGAAACGCAGTGTCCGAGGGAGAATCAGGAGACCTGGGTTTCTTCCTGTCTGTTCTGATTCATTACCTAGATCTAGGGCTATTGTTTTTATCAAAGTTCTCCTTCAGGTAAATTACACAGGTACATATGAGGAAACCAGAGCACAAGACGGTGCGGAAAACACAGAACAAGGCGTCACAAGACACAGGTTTGCATCCCGACTGTCAGTCACTAGCTGGGTGACCTCAGACTGCTTAATTGTGACGCCCCTCTCTGTAAGGTGGAGATAAGAAAAAGAGGCCTTCCCTAACTTACCTATAGGGCCTTGGTGAGAAAACAAGGTCCTGTGTCTGAATTATCTTGTAAACTTTTAAGATAGCAGTTATTATAATGTCCTTGACATTATGCTTGAGTATGCCAAGCTTGACTCATTATACTCTGAGTGTACCACAGAACACTTTTGAGAACCTTTGTGAAGCCTAAGATCTTGCGGGGAAAACAAAATAGACACAGGTGATTTAGAAAGACAGCAGTGCAATATTTAAAATGGATAACCCACAAAGTCCTACTGTATAGCACACGGAACTCTACTCAGTGTTATGTGGCAGCCTGGATGGGAGAAACCTTTCCCTTCTCCAGGGGATCTTCCCAACCCAGGGATCAAACCCAGGTCTCCCTCATTGCAGGTGGATTCTTTACCAACTGAGCCACAGGGGAAGCCCAAGAATACTGGGGTGGGTGACCAATCCTTTCTCCAGCGGATCTTCCTGACTCAGGAATTGAACTGGGGTCTCCTGCATTGCAAGCGGATTCTTTGCCAACTGAGCTATCCGGGAAGCCTTTAGAAAGACAGCAGTGCAATATTTAAAACGGATAACCCACAAAGTCCTACAGTATAGCACACTGAACTCTACTCAATGGTATGTGGCAGCCTGGATGGGAGGGGCGTTCGGGTGAGAATGGATACATGTATCTGTATGACTGAGTTCCTTTGCTATCCACTTGAAACTATCATAATATTGTTATTTGGCTATGTGTATGCACTCAGCCGTGTCCAACTCTACAACTCCACGAACCGTAGCCTGCCAGGCTCCTCTGTCCATGGAATTTTCCAGGCAAGAATACTTGAGGTTATTTGGGTATAATCCAATTAAAATAAAAAGTTTTAAAAAAAATTAAATAAATAAATAAGAAGATAGCAGTGTAGGATGGAATGAGACCAAGAGGAGAAGCAGGTGATGTGGAGAAACACTCCTCCGCAATGTCAGAATGTGAGGGTCATTGTAGATTAGTGTCTCTGGGAAAGAGTTGTGTAGGAGACTATGTGGTTAAGCTGGGTTTTGTGGGTGAACAGACTCTGCACAGGGGTCAAGTCCAAAGGTAGAGGGGCAGGTATCCTATTGCTGAACACATAGGGCTGTAGTACACCTGCCAGGGAGCACTGGCCAGGGCTGAGTTCAGTTGTGTTTGGCATGCAACTGTGAACTCAGGAGCAAGGGCACGTGCCTGTCAGCGACAAGAAGCAGCTCCTCTCTCTGTGATAGCAACCTATTTTAGTCATTCATCCAGTGATCAAATATTAATTGAACATACAGAGAATTAGGTACTTTAGGAACTGACAGGAAGAAGGTGCTTACGTCTATAATCACTACAATTCAAGACTTTTGCCTGTCATTCACGAACTCATCCATCCAAATCAAGACTAGGGAGGAAGAGCATACAGAGGATAAGCAGAAAATCTAGGTTTAGCCCTGGCATCAAATTGTTAAAATGCAGTTAAGGTAAATCTTGATATTTTTTTAAGGCAGGTATAATGCAGGATGGAGGGCTTCCCAGGTAGATCAGTGGTAAAGAATCCGCCTGCCAACACAGGAAATGCAGGTTTGATCCCTGGGTCGGGAAGATTCCCTGGAGAAGGAAATGGCAACCCCCTCCAATATTATTGCCTGGAAAATCCCATGGACAGAGGAGTCTGGTGGGCTATAGCCCATGGGGTCACAAAAGAGTCAGACACCACTTTGCTACTTAACAACAACAATGCAGGATGGCAGTTCGCAAGTATTTCGGTCTCAAGACTCTTTCACGCATTGAAAAATTATCAGGGACTCCAAAGAGTTTTTGTTTCTGTGGGTTATATCTATAAATACTTGTTGTGTTAGAAAAGAAAGCTGAGAACACTTACAATAATAATTTACCAATCCATTTAAAAACAAAACTAATAACCCATTACGTATTAACATAAATAACATTTTTATGAAAAATAATTATGTTTTCCAGAATGCAACAGTGAGAAGAATGGCTCTGTTTTGCAGTTTTGGAAATTTCTTTTATGCCTGACTTAATGGACGACAGCTGGATTCTCACACATGCTTCTTCTTCAGCCTGTTACATCACATGCCACGTATCCTCTGGAAAATTCCACTGCACCCTCATAAAACAATGAAATGGAAAAGAGAAAATGACACCTTATTTCCCCCAACTTTATCAAGATATATGACATATACCACTGTGTAAGTTTAAGGTATATAATATGATGGTTTGATACACATACACTTTGTAAAATGTTTGCCGCAATAAGGTTGGTTAACATATCCTTTATCTCATAAAATTACCATTCTGTTGTTGGTACAGTGAGAACACTAAAGCGCTGTGCTCTTAGTAACTTTCAAATATACAATATGGTATTGTTAGCTACAGTCACCATGCTGTACCTTAGATCCCCAGAACTCATTCATCTTATAACTGGAAGTTTGAATTCTCATTTCCCCCAACCCTCAATCCCTGGCAACCATCATTCTGATCTGTTTGTAAAAGTTCAATTTTTAAGATTCTACATACAAGTGGGATCATACAGTATTTGTCTTTCTCTGCCAGACATTCACTTAGCATAATGCCTTCAAGGTCCATCCATGTTGTCACAGAAGGCAGGATTTCATCCTTTTTAATGGCTGAGCGATATTCCCTCTATATCTATACACACCGCATTTTCTTATCCATTCATCAGTGGACCCTTAGGTGTTTCCATATCTTGGCTATTGTGAATAATGCTGCAGACAACGTTGGGGAGGTGGTATAGACATCTCTTCAGGACAGTGATCTCATTTCCTTTGGATATGATGATAACAATGTTGATGACGATGATGATGTTGGTGATGATAATAGTATTAGCTTGCTAGACTTCCTGAAAGTGTCCCAGACATCCCTGGAATCCACACTGAAAACCACTGATGGAGAAGAAAAAGCCACCAGCTTCGACTCAGAAAACTCAAGTTTGGATCCCCTGTGACCTTAAGCAAACCACTTAATCCATCTGAGCTTTTTCTCCCATAAAATGGGGGATTGTTTAATAGTATCCCCGTTAAAGAATTCTCATCAGGACTATAAATGAGAATTGCTCTACTGTTGGTATAGTAAATATTAGGTCTTAACTTGTTAAGTCTTATTCTGTCTAGCAGACAGAAATAACAGAGAAAAATGTTCAACAGCCTTTCTTAATGTGCAGAGTCCTTCATTCTATGTGAAAATCTCTGCTGTGGCTGAAACCACCAAAGTGTCATTTGCAGACCTGCCTGGTATGATGAGGAAACTTCTATTTTCCTTGTCCACTGAGTATCAGAGCTCCCTGCTTCATCAATGTCACATCTCTACCAGGGACTCAATTCTGCTGCCACTGGGAACCTGACGCCTCAGCTACCTCCATGCTGGCAAAGACACTCTGTGTTTTTTTTTACTTTGCTCTTTTCCATATCACAGTTTTGACAAATGCTGCTCTTTGGAGGAACCTCGGCCATGAGCCAATGTCTGACCAGCAAGGAAGGCTGGGAATTTGAGTTCTGCCTCTTGGGAATGTCTCCAAATACAGAAAGGTTTGTTGGAAGACATGGCCAGCTATGACTATGCCAGATACCCATCTCACCAGACCTAGCTATGCTACGATTTGCAGCTGTTATCACTGGGCTAGGGGCAGGGAAATGCCTTTTTCAAAGATGACAGTGCTGGAATTTTCGGCCTTTTGCTACTTTCCTCTTCCTTCCTGCGATTGTCCTCTTTCTTTGTCATCCCTGCAGTCAGCACATGCTCAAAAATTTAATGCATAGATCAGTCTGGAAATTACATACTAATAGGTGTGAACTTGAATGCGTAGGGCACTGGTGTAGTCATATAACTGTGAGTTCTGTGTTGGAGTATGAGAGGATGGCAGAGTAGTGCCTGGTAAGCTGAACAGTGTCTAAGGACAATCAGGTTCAATGAAGAAAAAAACACATTGTGCAAGCCAAACAAAACATCTGTACGCCAGACCAATTTTTCATTATTCAATTAGCTTGGCATTGGTTTGGAGCTTTAAAAAGTTTTTTTTTTGTTTTTTGCATTGTGTATTCGCCCTGCCCCCATAGCTGCTGGTGTAAATAAACTGCATCTCCTGTTGGTGGAAAAAAAAAAATTAAAGTGCTTTTAAGTGGATTCTTCTTTACTCACATCTCTTATAGGTTTCTCATCTTGCCATGTTCTTGGGGTCATTGTCCCTGTACTGATAAACTGACATTGTTTCTACCAGAAGGCTCAAACACATTTTAATTTGGTTCTTAAGTCCTGTGATCAAGCACGGTCTTTCTCAGCGTGGGTGGCAGACACACTCCCCTTGGACACAGATCAATGCAATAGCCACACAGATAGGCTAACTCTTGTTCTGACAGTGTCCCTGGAGGAGGGGGACACGGAAAGTCACCAACCAGTGACCCCCTTTTCTAACTTAAGCTACCCTTCTGTATCTCCCTCCTGTCTTAGCCACTCTCTCCTTGAACTGCTAGGTTTGTAGAGCTTTGTAGCTTCCCACTCTTTTATCAAAAACTCATCAGAGAAGATCCCCTGGACAAGGAAATGACAATCCACTTCAGTATTCTTGCCTGGGAAATCCCAAGGACAGAGTAGCCTGGTGGGCTATGGTCCACAGCGTCACAAAGAGTTAGACATGACTGAAGTGACTGAGCACGATCCGGTTTAAGGAAGCCTGAGATGAAGAACTTCGGGTTTTGATTTCTCCCAGATTGTATTTTCAGTGAGTGGTAATAAAATTGCTACTCAGTAAGATTTCATTTATTCTAACTTCTAACTTCTAACTTCAACAAAGTTATGTTGTTGTTCAATCACTAAGTCGTGTCCAACTCTTTGCAACCCCATGGACTACAACATGCCAGGCTTCTCTATCTTTCTGCTGCTGCTAAGTTGCTTCAGTCGTGTCCGACTCTGTGCAACCCCACAGATGGCAGCCCACCAGGCTCCCCCGTCCCTGGGATTCTCCAGGCAAGAACACTGGAGTGGCTTGCCACTTCCTTCTCCAATGCATGAAAGTGAGAAGTGAAAGTGAAGTCGCTCAGTCGTGTCTGACTCTTCACGACCCCATGGACTGCAGCCTACCAGGCTCCTCTGTCCATGGGATTTTCCAGGCAAGAGTACTGGAGTGGAGTGCCATTGCCTTCTCCGTTCCCTATCCTTCACTATCTCCCAAAGTTTGCTCAATCTCATGTCCATTGTGTTGAAGATGCCATCCAACCATCTCATCCTGTCGCCCCCTTCTCCTGCCTTCAATCGTTCGCAGCATCAGGGTCTTTTCCAGTGAATCGGCTCTTTGCATCAGGTAACCAAAGTATTGGAGCTTCACCTTCAGCATCAGTCCCTCTAGTGAATATTCGGGGGTTGATTTCCCTTACGATTGACTGGTTTGATCTCCTTGCTGTTCAAGGGATTCTCAAGAGTCCGCACCACAGTTTGAAAGCATCAGTTCTTTGGCATTAAGCTGTCCTTATGGTCCAAGAAGTTAATTTGCCAGTTACATGTTAAAATGGAAACTCTTCTTAGAATAAGTCAGACCAGAAGAACACTCTCATATAGATAACTTCCATACCTTGGAAACAGGGACTTCTGAAAAATTCCTCAGTTGTCCTCTTAGGTTTGGGCTTCCCTGATAGCTCAGTTGGTAAAGAATCTGCCTGTGATTCTCTGCAGGAGACCCCGGTTTGATTCCTGGGTCAGGAAGATCCCCTGGAGAACGGAAAGGCTACCCATTCTAGTATTCTGGCCTGGAGAATTCCATGGATAGTCCATGGGGCAGTAAAGAGTCGAACAAGACTGAGTGACTTTCATTTTCACGTTTCCACTTAGTTTTTAAGGGTAGGATGGTTTCAGACTAAGGGGGAGGGAGACCCTCCTTTTACAACCTTTTGGGCATGTTGAGTAGTGGTGGATACGGCCAAGTAAACTGTGAACTTCTTGATTATATGCTCACTGCTTTTCTAAACTTTGTGCAGTAGCAGAGACATGGTTTAACTAATTCCAGCCCACTAAAGTTTTGCACTGAAACATTTTGTGGGGGACAGAAGAATGATGCCCTGAAATACTCACATCTAACTTCTGGAACCTGAATACGTTGTTTCACAGCGAAAGGGAGTTAAGGTTGCAGGTGAGCATTAAGGATGCCAGTCAGCTGACCTTCAGCCAGGGCGAAAATCCCGGTTCATTCAGGTGGCCTCACTGTAATCACAGGAGACTTTAGAGTGGAAGAGAGAGGGGGAGGGTCAGATCAGAGCGACCAGGTCTTTGGAGAAGGCAGCCATTGGCCTCTAGAAGCTGGAAGGGGCGAGGTGATACTTTGTCCCTGAGCTCCCTGAAGGAATGTGGCCCTGCTGATGCCTTAACTCCGTCCAGTAAGGCCTATTTTAGACTTCTACCTGAAACTGGAAGTAATACATTCATGTGTTTCTTAAAAAATCTGACCAAACTGTTGCTCAGTTGTGACAATTGTTACTGCAGCCCCAGCAAAGGATACACATTGGGTTAGGGTTAGGGTTAGGGTTAGGATGCAGCGAACCGAACTTGCAGCGGTTCCTGCTCGGACACTTGGGTATTGCTGTACTCGGCACATTCGGGGAGACGGTCAGTGGGTAGGGGGGCGGAGCTCTCCAGGTCATGGACACAGCCGTGGCTTGCGCACAGCCCTCCCTGCCCTCACTGTTTCAATGGCATTGCTTTTGTGCGTTTGGAGTGGGATTCACCTGATGAATCCTTCAAAACTTCATGAGTTTTGATGCTCATCTAGGCTCCTGTGTTAATTTTTAAACTCTCCTGTGAGGAAGCAAACTATTCCAGAATATGAAAAGCGGCGTTGCTTTTCACCTTTATTTATGCTATGAAAGTGCCATTCACAGCTGCGGTCATGTGGGGGGTGGGGGGAAATAAATAGGCGGGAGGCTGGGCTTGGGAAGCAGTGCCTTCCGTCCTTGGTCCTTCCTCTTCCTCAGACAAGCCATGGATGTGATGGATTTTGTTCTCCCATAAACAGTGACAACAACTTTGTCAAGTTCCTCCAATCCTTTTGATCTTTGAATTGAAAGTGCGGGTTTAATTTAGGGGAAAACTAGTATCTCAAGTTGCGCTATTAACTATGTCAAATTATCCCAATATGAACATGTTACATATGTTTTTAACTAGTTGTCTTATTTTCTCATAACAGTGTAAGACTTTTTAATTTTTTTTATAAAGTTCTTGAGGATTCTTCTGTTACCGCATTTTTTTTTTTTTGGCCCATATCCATCTGCGTGGTTGCTGCTGTTCCTTTGTATGCTATGTTACCTCTGAATTATTGAGTAAAGGTTGGGGGATGCATTCCCTTTATCGAATTGCTTCTCATAGGCCAAAGTATCTTTTGTTTGAGTTTGTGCTGCAGCTTATGGAGACACCAGGAGAAGGGGTTACACAGCTCACGCCCTAGCCCATATGCCTCCTGGTGATTTTGGTTGGGAAGGAAGAAGGACTTTAGTGCAGACAATCTCTGCATTAAAATGTGCGTCCAAAGTTCCTGTTTGTCCATAACCTGCCTGGATGCCTCTGTGAGCACCTGCGTGGGCTGCTGATGTAGCCCTCCCCTGGCCCTCGGGCTGGAAGGAGCAGGAGGAGAGAGAGCTCAGGGACCAGCTCCCCTGCTTCCCCCATGCTCTTGTTCAATGTTCTCGACCTTGGGGCACATTAAAAACATCGCAGAGCTTTAAGATACTAACACCTGGGCTGAGCCCACCGTCTGACTTTGAGCCCTAGGTGAGGCCCGGGACAGAAGATTTTAAAACCCCACAGGTGATTCTCATGTGCTGTGGAGGCCAAGCTCTGCAGCCCCAGCCCTGGCTGGCCTGAACAAGCCCACTGGCTGGAGAAGGTGCCAGCGGAGGTTGCGGTTTCTTTGCTTTGCCTGGTCACCAGGGAAGCAGCCTTTGCCAAGGGTGGTGGGGAGACCCTTAAGGGGGCCCTCCACCCCATCTGTGGCTCTCACTGCTTTCCTCTCTAGATCACGTGTCTCCCACGCGTGGACCTGATAACCTGTTTTCCTAGAGGTTTGCTGTAGCTTTTATGCTAGTCCTCAGTCATTAATAACCTTCTTCTGCTAGGCTGGGCAGAGAGAGTCTCCAGTTCCATAGGGTCTGCCTTTGTAACAGCGCCCTGAGGCTCTTCTTTACTTTTACATCTGGAAGAATAAAGGGGAGCCAGCCTGAGAGACTAAGCTAGACGGGTTGTGGTCAACAGCACGACGTGCATTTTCCTATCAGATTAGGGGGTGGGTGGGTGGGTGGTGGTGGTGGTGGTGGTATCTCAGGACTCCGGACACAGTGCCAAGCCTTGGATTTGATTCTCTCTCTTTTTTTAAAATTTATTTTGGCTGTGCCGAGTCTTCACTGCTGCCTGGGCATTTCTCTAGTTGCAACAAAGGTGAGAGGGGGCTGCTCGCTAGTTGCAGCGTGTTGACTTCTCACTGCGTGGCTTCTCTTGTTGTGGAGCTCAGGTTCCAGGGCACATGGGCTTCAGTAGTTGGGGTGCACGGGGTTAGCTGCCCTGCAGTCTGTGGGATCTTCCTGGCCAGATGGAACCCATGTCTCCTGCACTGGCAGGTGGATTCTTTACCACTGAGCCCCTAGGGAAGCCCTGGGATTTGATTCTTACCTAACAAGTTTGTCCTTCAGAGTTGTTGTGAGGATTTAATGAGATGAAGTGGAAAGACCCTCCCTCCCCCGCAGTGTCATCTTTCAGGAGATGCCCACAGATGTTAGCTGAACTTGAACTCCTGTGGGGTGAAGAGGACAGAAACAGTAACATAATGTGTTACAGGGGGATCAATGCGTTGAGACTAAGAGAATCCTAGACGAGGTGGTGTTACAAATGGCTTAGGTGTTTCTTGGTGGCTGTGAGTCATACCCTTAGTGTTCCCTTTTGTTAGGATTGCTTATTAGATTTTGTTAGAATTTAGTTAATTAGACTTTTTTGTTAGCTTACAAGAAAGCACATAATAGAACTTGCGGAACTATTCAGAAGCAAAATAGAAATAAGCTACTTAGCTTATTTCAGGCTTGTACTGGCTCGAGGCAGACACTGCTAGAGTTGACTTTTATTGTTAGGACTTCCAGTAGTGGTGGTTTTTCTTTCTTTTTTTTTTTTTTTTGAACCTCTATTAGAATAAAATATCACTGTTCCAGGTCTGGCCCTACTTCAGCTCTATCTAGGATCTGTCCGGGGATTTTATGGTATACCTCACTAATAAGAGAAGTCAGCAGAGACTCCTAGGTTCAGGTATGTGATCATAAAATTAACACTAGATAACACTCAAGGGAAAAACAGATCAGGGCCTCTGGTCAAGTGATCATAGATTACCTTCTGCCTCCCTGTCCCCGTGGCCCCACCCCCCACCCCTGCTGCCCCCTGCCCCTGTTTTAAGGTGATGAGTTAAAGAGTGTTGCTGGGAAATGAGTTGAAGTCCTAATTCCCAGTATTTGTGAATATGACCTTATTTGAAAATAGACTGCCTTGATGATCAAGTTCAAAGAAGGTCATTAGAATAAGCCCTATGTCTAATCCTGTATATCTGACCTTATGGAGAGGGAAAGTTAGGATGCAGAGACAGACACAGGGACGACAGTATATGAAGATTAAGGTAAAGACTGGGTGGTGCATCTACCAAAACAAAGAATAAATGGGATTATCAGCAAACCACCAGAAGCTGGGGGAGAGGCATGGAACAGACTCTCCCCCACGGCCTTCAAAAGGAACCAGTCCTGCCCAGGCCTTCATTTTGGACTGCTAGCCTCCAGAACTGTGAAACAAATGTATTTAAGTCACCGGTTTGTGGCACGTTGGTATGGCAGCCTAAAAAGTAATACACCCCTTTACCCTCACTCTGCCTCCTGGGAGAAGTGATTGCTACGGATTGGTTAGGTTCAAGGACACTCATTGAATTGTTAGGGTGAAGCCTGAAAATGTTGCTATTTAGCCATCTTTGATCTTCGGAAAGGTCAGTGTCACGTGATCCAACACAGAACATTCATTCTGTGTGTGTGAGACCCCTAAATAAACCTCATTAGGGTGGTATGGAGGGTTGTCTCCCCTTGCCTGGACTGGGAAGGGGCTCCCTACTGGGGGTATCCTGGCCACCTTTTTCTTTGGCCTTTTCCTTGCGATATTGGTTGCTCTCTATTCCATATAGACAGACAAACTGTACCTGGGGACAGAAATGCAAAGCTTGCTTTCCCTAAAAAGGTCTGAAGTTGGAGACTTTTTAGTGTTCTGAAGGGCCTATGAAAATTGTAACACCTGGAAAAAAGGATCCAAAATTCAAATATGAAACCTTTTCAAAATGAACATCTAGTGCCTATGCAATGTAATCTCTAACTATCAGTGCTGAGCTGGCTACCTAGCTACATTAATATGCCACAAGGAACGAAACTTACATTTTAAGATTATGTGGATGGAGTCTCTAAAAATAAGTCACCAAAAGTCTTAAACAAACCTGGGCTCTGGGGAAAAATGGTCTTTGCTCTAGTCACCATCGTCTTATTCTTACAACTTATTCCTTGCTGGTATATTTCTTGACATTCAAGATAAGAGATTGGATTTTAGGGCAAAAGAGGGTAGAACAAAGCAATCTTTTGTCCTGCTTCATCTCTGGTTATAAATTTCCCTTGGAAAAATGATAGTGTTCTGAATAATGGGTTAAGAACAAAATTCAGGCATTTGTGTCCTACCAATATGATTCTTAACCTCCTTATAAAAGTACTCAATTTGAATTGTTCTTCTCTATAAAAATCTCTCACTAAAATAAAACAGTAATCCCTCATGGCTTTCTAATCAACCTAATATGTGATTTAGAAAGGACTTGAAATAAAGTTGTACCTAATGCTTGCATTTATCTTTCCAGTGAACTCTTAATAAACCTTATTACTTAACCTCTTTTTCCCAACAAAGACAGATAGAAAGTAAAGATGTAAGAATGTTACTTCATTCACTATGAACCTATGAAACTGAAGGTAAAAATTGCAGGGTTCTGAATAGAAATGAGTCTTCTAAATGGATGTGGGGCTTGGCTATCTTTCAACCTTATGGAATATTGATATTTCATGTGAATACAGGGGCTTCCCTGATAGAGCTCAGTTGGTAAAGAATCTGATTCCTGGGTTGGGAAGATCACTGGAGAAGGGATAAGCTACCCACCCCAATACTTCTGGGCTTCCCTTGTGGCTCGGGTTAGGTTTAGGGTGAATACAGTCTGCTGCTGCTGCTGCTAAGTTGCTTCAGTCGTGTCCGACTCTGTGCGACCCCATAGACGGCAGCCCACCAGGCTCCCCTGTCCCTGGGATTTCCAGGTAAGAACACTGGAGTGGGGTGCCATTGCCTTCTCCTACAGGTCTTATAAATGCCTTATAATTGGTAAAAAGGTAAGATCAGCTTGCCTTTCTCTAGTAGAACCTCTTCAACTCTTAGCACAAAGTATTAGAGTGAATGGGGCTTGTATGGTGGTTCTTATGGAAGCACTCACAAAGTAGTGGGTTGGTCAAAAAGTTGTTTGGGTTTTTCACAAGATGGCATGGAAAAACCCAAATGAACTTTTTGGTCAACCCAAAATTTACATCCTGGGATCAGGGTTTCTTATGAAAAGGCTTATAACTTAGGTTAAAGGGCTATCATTATTTAATGACTTATCACTTATGCAGAAAATACTTTTCAGATATCTCCTAAGTGTCAGGCATGATGCTGAGCCCCAGGGATACCCCCTTGGCCGAAGCAGTCCCTGCTATGAGTTTACAGTTCAGTGGGAAAAATTACTAACAATGGTAAGAAATTCTATGGTGGCAGCAGTTTGGGGGTACAACAGGGAGCACAGAGAGACACTTAGATTTGGGGATCAGATCAAGAAAGCTTTCTGCAGAAAGTGACCAAAAACTTGAGACCTCAAAAAGAAGACTCTATCTAGACAAACTGAATACATTTCCTAGAGATAGGAAAGCGCAGCTTGTAATAAGAAGTGAAAGTAATTCAATATGAGGTAAGGATCCTGCAGGGAAAGATGAGCCTGAAGAGGTACACAAGAGTCGCATCTTGAAGGACGTTGTGAGCCATTTGGAGAAGTTTTAACTTTATCCTGAGGGGGACACACAGCCATTAAATGACTTAAGGCAGAGAACGGAAATGATTGGATGAAAGGTCTGGCAGCGTGGAAAATGGATTAGAAGGGAACTAGCGCAGTATGGCATCACCGACTCAATGGACATGAGTTTGAGTCAACTCCGGGAGTTGGTGATGGACAGGGAGGCCTGGCGTGCTGCAGTCCATGGGGTTGCAAAGAGTCGGACACGACTGAGCGACTGAACTGAAGTCCAGTAAACAGGCTGGTGTCGAACACAAGATGAGAAGCGACAGCTGCGGAGCCAAAGAAAGTGGGGGATTAATAAAACATTAAAAGAATCGGTAGATCAAAGTGACTAGGTGTGGATGCGAGGACAGAAAGAAAAATGAAGACTGAGGGCTTTTAGCTCTGTGGGGTGGTCCTGCCCCTCATGGAATGTGAACTAGAAAAGAACAAGTTTTAGGGAGAAAGGAATGTCAATTTTGGATGCAATGACTTGGAGATAGAGCACAACCAAGAGGAACTGCTCAGTTAACAGGCAGGAGTCTGGACAAGGAAGGTGCTAAGGATTCCTCCAGGACCAGCACCTCAGTTGTCGGGGAGGATCTTAGGAAGAAGAGGGTGCTGAGTTGAGCCTTGAAGGATGAAGAGCAGCAATCATAATAAAGAGGCGGAAGATGCCCCAGACAGGGGGAGCATCTTAGGGAAAGAGATCAGAACACAATGAGGAGTTGCAGATAACACAGAGGGGTTGAGATGGAGTAGAAAGGCAGGAAATAATTTTTTTTAAAATATATTTTTGGATGTGGACCATTTTTAAAGTCTTTACTAAATTTGTTACAATGCTGCTTCTGTTTCATGTTTTCTTGGCCCTGAGAAATATGGGATCTTAGCTCCCCAATCCAGTATTGAACCCGCACCCCCTGCATTGGAAGGTGAAGTCTGAACTCTTGGACCAGGCAAGTCCCAGGAAATAATTCTTGATGGGCTTTCCATGTCACACCTGATGCACGATGAACCAGGAAGAAGCCAATCAGATTCTAGGCAGGGGAGAGACCCGGTTATACCTGTGCTTTACAAATTACATTGGGCACTAACACAAGCATGAACTGGAAATGGGAATAAGCTGGACCACTCTAGAGAATATAGCACTATTCCTGTCAAAGGTAAAGTCCTGAATGGATGCCCAGGCAGAGGGGATGGAGGAAAAAGGAATGAAATCAGGCGATACCAAAGGACTAAAGATCCAGCTATGGACTCTGGGAGGCAAGGACAATAGCAAGAATGATGTTCAGGGGTCTGACGTGGCCACTTCATAGGCTAGACAAGAGGGTGATGGGAAAAAGTAACTACTGAGAAAAGGAGGGCAGATGGACCTTAACCCTTGGGTTTTCATTCTACTGAACTCATGAATTATTAAAATGCTGGGAGTTTTGTTCACTACAAGAAACATTGATAACTTCTGTCTGCAGTAAAGAACTCGCAGTGATGTCATATTATCCTTTTCTATCAATATTAAGGATCAGGAATTATTTCACTCTGAAAAACTACTTTTCTCCAAGGAGACAGCAGTACTCAACATATGGGAAAAGAGAAAATATTACTATAACTTACCATTTGTAGGCATTTTTCTCTCCCAAATAATCACACACAAATCTCTGCAACAAAGTTTTTAATGATTTGTCCAAAGCCTCAAGATATTACTATGTGGCTACTTATTTTCCAAGTTTCAGTTGAAATAAAAATGCTCCAAGTCTTTTCTGAACATCTTCTCTAAATGGTTACCATTATTACTGTTGTGATATTGGTACTATGTCCCATTCACTCATAGCCCTTTTTATCTGCTTCAGATTATATTTTGTTTACATATTTGTCTCTCACTGTACTATAGGGTCCTTGGTTGGTATCCATGTCATGAAGAGTAGTGAGGATTTTGACTGTTCCCCTGTCTGGATTTCTAACTGGAGGCCTAAGTCTACTTTATGTTGTTCTGTTATACATGGAAACCTCCATACTAATTAAGAAGAGATCTGAAGACTTGCCTTGTGGTCCGGTGGTTAACACTCTGCACTTCCAATGCAGGGGTGAGGGTTTGACCCCTGGTTGGTGAACTAAGATCCCATATGCTACACAATGTAGCCCTCCCTACACGAAAGAGAGATCCTCAATGGTAACATGAACAAAGTAAAACCATGGTGTTAACTGGGCTTCCCAGGTGGCGTAGGTGGTAAAGAACCCATCTCTGCCAATGCAGGAGATGTAAGAGACTCGGGTTTGATCCCTGGGTCGGGAGGATCCCCTGGAGGAGGGCACGGCAACCCACTCCAGTATCCTCGCCTAGAGAGTCCTAGGGACAGAGAAGCCTGGTGGGCTGCGGCCCATAGGGTCACAACAAGTTGGATAGGACTGAAGCGAATTAGCACACAAGCACATGGGGCCAATGATGGAAAAGTGGCGGGAAGATCTGTGGGTGTGCATTTGTGTGCTGGGGCCTGAGATGGGGCAAAGAGGGATTGCCAAACAATCTCCTTTTATTTTTCTTTTGGATGAAGGAAAGCTCTTTGCTTCTAAAGAGGAAAAGACTTATTGAAAGAAGTCCCACTTAAAACTATATTGTTTCTGTGACCATACTCTTAAGTGGAGAGATCTGAGTGAGCCTTTCTCCAGCAGAAGCTGGCTTAATTGGATTCCAACTGGGGTGAATGAATTCTTAATCAGAACATATTTTATTTGCTTAAAATGAATATTGTTTTAGTTACCCCCTGTTTGTCAACAAAGTGGTCATTAACAGCTATCAGTGGCTGACCTTGACAGATTCCATTACTGAAATAATGAAGTCTGATGGGTTACTATTATTAACATTTGCTAATGGTTTCACATTTGCTGAGCAAGAGATGGGGGTGAAATAGAGCTGCTTACTCAGGCAGGTTGACCACGGGGGGATGGCAGGAAGTAGTGAAAACCACAGGGAGCTTGATGGAAAATGAATGGCTCCCAGGAAGCATTTCTACAAATGAATGCAAATTCAGATATATACCTTTTAATCACCATGTTGAAAAGGTTGATTACTTACAATTAGACTCACCAGATGTTTTTGTGGTAGGCAGAAATGGGAAACTAAGCAGGAGGAAAAAAGAATTTATCCTTTTAAAAGGTCCTAGTTATTTCCTAACAGCTGGTAGGAAACTGAACCAAGATGAGAAAATGAAGAAAGCAACCAGGTTCAGAGTGAAATGGAGGAGAAAGGCTTAGAAGCAAGAAAAAGAGAATAAGATGAAATCCGATTGAGTGTTCGCATTTTTTGAAACTTGGAGCTTGGGCTCTCAAAGGATAGGATTTTATTTTTTTCTTCTAAGCAGCTTCCTTCTCTCTTGACATACTTCTAGACTGTGATAAATGTCTTCCCTTGTCCCCAAAGCCATTATTAAATTTTCTTTACCTCCAGACACATGACCCAGCAACAAATATCCACACAGCGCCTTTCACTAATCCTTGGGGCTCCCCTGTCAGCTTTGGGCCAAGGAGTAAACTTGCTCTTGTAATACAGTTTAGGAGACATTGGGAAGGAAGGTCTCAAATTCTTTCCTACTTTCCCTAGATTTTCCCATCACAGATTCATTTCTTTGTATCTGTTGAGCATCTCGATCTTTCTGGCAATCTCTACTTAAAATGCACCCATTTCTGAAAGGACTGATAACTTAGAACCTATTAGCTCTTATCAACTAACACTTTATCCCAGATAGAAGTCCTATGGGTGCTGAAGCAGGTGGAATGAATTATTCTGGGGAAATTACTGTTTTTCCTTCTCCAAGTGCTACTTTTCAGCAGTGGAAAAGCCTGTTAGTGCCCTCCTACAATTCTGAATAGAAGGCTCCTTCTCTGGTTTAATCTGTGTTGCCAAAACTTCCTGGATCACTAATGACCTAATGGAAGTCAGTTTGTCATGTGCCTTTATATAGGGCCAAAGAGCCCAAGATAATGAATACTGGATATGTGCAGGGGCAACTTCCTTTAGAAGAAAACAATAGATTGTCTTGCAGTTGTTGCTGTTCAGTCGCTCAGTCACCCCTTATCTGACTCTGTGACCCCATGGACTGCAGCATGCCAAGCTTCCCTGTTGATCACTATCTCCTGGAGTTTGCTCAAGCTCATGTCCATTGAGTTGCTGATGCTATTCAACCATCTCATCCTCTGTCGCCCCCTTCTGATCTTGCCCTCAGTCTTAGCATGAGGGTCTTTTCCAATAAGTTGAGTTCAGTTGCTCAGTCGTGTCTAACTCTTTGCGACCCCATGGACTGCAGCATGCCAGGCCTCCCTGTCCATCACCAACTCCTGGAGCTTGCTCAAACTCATGCCCATTGAGTCAGTGATGTCATCCAGCCATCTCATCTTCTGTCACCCCTTTCTCCTTCTGCCTTAAATCTTTCCCAGCATCAGGGCCTTTTCCAATGAGTCAGTATTTTGCATCAGTTGGCCAAAGTATTGGAGTTTCAGCTTTAGCATCTGTCCTTTCAATGAATATTCAGAACTGATTTCCTTTAGGATGGATTGGTTGGATCTCCTTGCAGTCCAAGGACTCTCAAGAGTCTTCTCCAACACCACAGTTCAAAAGCATCAATTCTTCTGCACTCAGCTTTCCTTACGGTCCAACTCTCACATCCATACATGACCACTGGAAAAACCATAGCTTTGACTAGACAGACCTTTGTTGGCAAAGTAGTATCTCTGCTTTTTAATATGCTGTCTAGGTTGGTCATAATTTTTCTTCCAAGGAGCAAGTGTTAATTTCATGGCTTCAGTGACCATCTGCAGTGATTTTGGAGTCCCCCCAAAATAAAGTCTGTCACTGTAGTTAGTGACTTCTAGCAAACGAAGCCTTCCTAAAACAAAACATCTGTTGGGTCAGATAACTCTAAGAACTTCCTCTTATTGGTGAGAACTTCAGTGGTAGAGTACACTACTTTACAAAATTTGGAGCCAAGACTTGCAGAAAGAGTAGGAATTGAAGTGAAGGGTGGGTGGTATTTCAGCCCTGAAGTCAAAGAGCCTGTTAATTGGGGAAAGAGCAGGCAGACCCTAAGGGAGACACAGAACAAGTGGGGTGAAGTGAGGGTGGAGAAATGGGCAGGTCCCCGAGGGCCAAAGGACACGTCTAAGCATTTAAACCTAAAGAAAGTATTTCAAAGTCATCCAAGGGGTGATGGGAAGCCATTGAAAAGTTATTAAAGATCTTTATTTACACAACTCCTATCTCAGAATTTTGAATAAGGCATCAAACTTGCGGTGGTTTGAGCGTTCAAGTGTTTATCTACAAATTGACTGGATTAATAGGTGCACAGATTAATGACTACGTAAAAATTTTGACACTTTTCTGACCACTTGATTAACATGAAGGTACTTTATGAGAATAAACTACAGAGTACATGAATAACAGCTGGAATTTTCCTTCAAGTAAATGATGGTGTGACCCTTCCTTGAGGATGAATCTTATCAAGTATTGAAACCAGCTTTTTAATAAAGCAGTAAAGGGTGTTAATTTTCCTAAGTTATAACAGAAGTTGAGAGCATATGATTGTTACATGTAACATCTTCAATAGCACAAAAAGGAGGCAAAGACCTATAGTAAGGTAACACAGTCAAGGAAAATTAAGTTCTTTGCTTGGCTAATTATACTACTTTCTGTATTTGAAAGCCCTATTTTGGACTATGTAGAAAAATACTGATACTACTTATAAAATGACATTTGATTCACAAAGAAAACAAGCTACTGGTGGAAATATTAATGTTTAGAATGCTTCTAAGCACTTGGTCATCTCTGTGTAAATGACTTAAATCTCTAATTTATACAACTTCTCAATTTACTCCTCAAATAAAATATTAAGGACCTCTGAACTGATTCTCTTTGGTATAACCCTATTTTACCATGTGCATTTGAAAGTAAACATTTCTTTTAAAAACTCTGTAATTTAAGTTCTTTAATTATGACATTTTCCCGACAGTCAAGTAAGGTCACATTATGAATGGCTATACAACTTTGAGTCAGTATATTGCTTGTATAGACATTAAGGGCAAACACATATCAAAATCAAAAGGATAAATTCTCCTTATTAAAAATAAGGAGAAAGACATTCCCTTTCCTTCCCTTAAAGCATTTTCTTTTGTACAGTTGTAAATTCTTTCTCTGACTCTGAGCTTTAAATCTTTTACAAAACCTCTTGCAAGTCTTACAACTAGGAATGTCTTTAAGGACCAGGGAGCCAACCCTTTGAAATGCCATCAAGGGACATAGGGCCTTAAAATGGCAATAGATTAGCCTAGTGGCTATTTTATAGATAACTCAGAATTACTGGATTCCAGGCAAAATTTTCTGGAGTTGGCCAAAAATTTAGTTCAGGTTTTACTGTAAAATGTAATGAAAAACTCGAATGAACTTTTTGGTGAACCCAGTAATTTGGGGTCATTTACTCAGAGTATATTTATATACACACACACATACCTGTACTGATGCAGGAGGGGGAGGGGATAAACCTGCAATATGGAATGCTGATCAGCATTTCTCACTGACTGGAGGAGGCACGGACCAGTTGAAGCACACCTGAAACATGTTAGCAGCAATGGGAACATGTGGATGCTCAGAAGGGGTAAGCTTTCCCAGGCTTCCTCTAGCCATCTCATGAGACCTTTATGCTGTCTACACTTCATTATTAAGTTCTGCTATCTGTATCTTGCCCACATGCTGGAACTCCTAAGAGGATTCATTTGTGAGAGTTTTATAAATTGCTTTGTAGATTAAAATTCTCTATAAAGTGTTGATTACCACAGGCAGTCCTGACTTGGAGAGATTAGACTTCTGACAGTTCCCATTTCCAGGGCTCAGCATCTGGGTTCTTAACCCAGGAGGCTGGCTCCTGTAGAGACAGTGGGATCAGGTGATCCACTCCCTGATCTGTTTACTGGTGAAGCTGACCCGTCTTTCAGCCTTAGCCTGGCCTCACAGTTCTCCTTCTCTGCCTCCCTCCTTTTTCTGAGGCCTCTCAGCTCTTAGAGCTATCCTGGACCTGCCTAGAGGTCTTAGCATAGGAGTGAGGCTGAGGAAAGAAAGTGTTGCATAGCAGCAATAGTAGTCATGAACGTCAGATCAGAAGACATGCATCTGACAAGTCCTGCCTTGTTAGTGAGTAGGGCATGGCAACCCACTCCAGTATTCTTGCCTGGAGAATTCCATGGACAGAGAAGTCCGGCAGGCTATAGTCCGTGGGGTTGCAAAGAGCTGGACAAAGAGTGACTAAGCACAGCACAGTACAGCCTTGTTATGAAACCCAGACTAGGTACTTCGTCTCTTTGAGCTGGAGAAGACTCTCGAGAATCCCTTGGACAGCAAGGAGATCAAACCAGTCAATCCTAAAGGAAATCAACTCTGAATATTCATTGGAAAGACTGATGCCAAAGCTCTAATACTTAGGCCATCTGATGCAAAGAGCTGGCTCATTGGAAAAAGACCCTGTTGCTGGGAAAGATTGAGGGCAGGAGGAGAAGGGGATGACAGAGGATGAGATGGTTGGATGGCATCACTGACTCAATGGACATGAGTCTGAGCAAACCCTGGGAGATAGTGAAGGGCAGGGAAGCTTGGGGTGCTGCTGTCCTTGGGGCCGCACAGAATCGGACATGACTGAGCGATCGAACAACTGAACACCAGCTATGGGCTAGGTACAGTGTGTGGGGTTGGAGATTCATCAGTGAACTAGACTACAACCCCTACCCTCATGGAGCATACATTCTGGGTGAAGATAAAACATAAGTAAATGCATTAAAAAGGCAATAAAATCAGGTGGTGGGGAGAGAAAGCTGGGTAAAATGGATAAGAAAGAATGGGATAACCTCTCTGGGGAGATCAGGGTAGGTCTTGCAAGAAACAAGCATTTGAGCAAAGGCTTAAGAGGCAATAGAACATGTACCTCTCTTGAGAAGAACTTTCCAAATGGAGTCTAAACACAGGAAAACAGGAAACTAAAAACTAGCTCTTGACCCTTGCCTGGAACTAATAACAATGACAACAACTACTCTTAAAATGCTTACTCTGTGCTAGGCATGTAGTAGACAAAGTTAGCTAGCAGATATCTTGCATCTAAACTAACTACAAGCTGGTTACAGGTGACCTTCATCCTGGAAAGTGAAGGCTACCCACCAAATCTTAACAAATGGCCAGTCTCAGGGAAGGGGCCATTTTCAATTTGAATGTGTCTTATTCTGCAATCTACCACTTATGAATTTACATCAACATTATGATGTAACATGATGTATACAAACGTGTATACAGTTTATTATAAAATTGTGCAGGCAATTCTCCGTAGAACTTTGAGCTGCTCTTCCTCCGGAATATCTTATCAAGGATGTTTGAATAGTGAACAGCCTTCGATGATAGAGATAGTGTATCCATCTGAAGCAAAGGGAAGGTTGCTTACTGCTTATCATAAAGGATTTGGGTTTGTTACACGCAGATTCCTTACTCACAGTGCAGTGTACTGTGTGTGGTTGTTATGTGGTTCCACCGCCCTGTGTGAAACAAGGCTCAGGCAACCAGCTCAAGAAAATGATGATACTCTCTGCCTATTATTGCCAGAAACCTCTGGTCCAAAACTCTCATGCCATCTGCCAGCATCTGTGCAACTCTGGCAGGTAAACCTGTGCCTGATACCTTGCAAGGAAAGTAGAATCTTAAGATGCACCCTTTAGGCATCACATGTAATTTCTCAATGAATTAGTGATTTTGGTAGAACAATGGAATAGTTAAGGGAACGTAAGAACTGATGATAAAGCTTATACACGAATTGAGTTTCCTAAAGTCTAAATTTTAACTTTGTCCTGCCTGAAGTAAAAAATATCCAGAAAAAGTAAGAAACAAAAAAAGATAGTTCATCAATTGTCTTGGCACTGCTGCAAAGAGATGGTCAGTTCTTAAACAGTTGGTTTCCTTAGGCAGCTGGGAATCTAGCCAGTCTGTTAAATTCACAAGTTTACAGAATCAGTGGACATTCTGTTTCTATATTCAAATATCTTTTCTTTCCATCTCTGTAAAGTTATGGGGATGCCTTTTCCCTAAGAAGTCAGACTTCAGGGAGTACATACTACTTGAATCATCTGAAAGCTCAGCATTCCTGAATGTGCAAAGCTGCCAGAGCTGGGTCAGAGAGGCATGCTGAATGGAATTACTGAAGGGTCTGCGCAGCTGGAAAAGGAGTCTGAAGATGAAATGGAAGCCAAAACTCAGACAGCTTGGGATTGAGATTCAGCGTTTGTACAAGGTCTTTGAGGGCGAAGGCATTGCTACGAACAGAGCTATTCAGAAGATGTATTTGGAGGAACTGACTAAAGACACGTAAAGTCAAGTGAAGACCCTTGACTGTTCTCAAGACTGAAAACACGCTTCTACTCGGATTGCAGACTAGCATTTCCCTAAAATACCATTGGACTTTTTTCCCCTTTAAATGAGGAAATCACATCTTTAAAGATGTGTAATTACTATACTTAGTTCTTTGAAAGAATCTGCTCACAGGGAGAATACCTTAAAGAGCCTATATTTTGCTGGGTTTCTATTTTATCCATTACACAGAATTTTCAATATTTATCTTCCAGCACTTCCCTAAGGAAGTCTAGGATGGCTATTCATCATTGAAGTATCCAAAAGGACTTATAAACCACATCTAGATTCACTAACAACTGGAAGGTTGCTATTTAAAAGGTGGAAAAATTATCAGCTATTTATATTGCTACACAGAAGTTTCAATACTTGTTTTAAAATGTCTTAAAAAAAGTTATTTTCCTGTAATTTCTTAAGTCTTTACTTTTTACCCTCAGATAACTATTAGTTTACTATTTGACAGTAATACTTGTGGTAATAAAGTCACTGAAAGGAATGTGAAGGAGTAAAAATGGAGACGAGACTAAGAGGATAGTGATGATACCAAAAGCACAGGCAACTGAAGAAAAAAACTGGACTTCATCAAAATCCCACGCATCAAAGAACACTATCAAGAAAGTAAAGAGACAACCCATAGAATGGGAAAAAATATTTGCAAACTGCATTTGACAAAGGTTTAATAACCAGGGTATATAAAACACTCCTAAAACTCAAACATTCTGATCAAAACGGACAAAAGACTCGAATAGACATTTCTTCAAAGATATGCAAAGGTCAGTATGTGAAATAACAGTTGTCATTAGGGAAATGCCAATCAAAGCCACAATGAGATAACACTTTACAACTATGAGGAAGGCTATTATAAACAAAAAATAAGCGTTGGTAATGATGCAGAGAAACTGGAACCCCGGTACATTACTGGCGGGAATGTAAAATGGCATAGTTACTATGGAAAACCATTTGGCAGTCCCTCAAAGAGCTAAACATAAAATTGTCATATGACCCAGCAATTACACTCCGCAGTAAATGGTACTCAAACAGATCTCTGTATGCCAATGTTCATTATAGCATTATTCACAAAACCTGAAAGATGGAAACAGCCCAACTCTCTAACACATAAATCAAACAAAATGTATATGTAGTGACTATTCAGCTATAAAAAAGAATCAAGTTCTGATACGTGCTATAATATAGATGAAACTTGAAAAGATGCTAAGTGAGATAAGCCAGACAAAAAAGGATAAATAAAATCTCACTTATATGAAATATCTAGAATGGATAAATCATAGACAAAATAGATTGAAGGGTACCAGGGGCTGGAGAAGGAGGGAATGGTGAATAATTACTCAACGCTCAGGGTCTCTGTTTGCGGGGATAAGTCTAGAAATAAATAATGGTAATGGTTGTATGAGATTATGAGTATAACACTCCTAAATTATATTTTTAAAATGGCAAATTTGTTAACCATAATTTGTTTAAATGTACATGCCTTTTATTTTCGACTTTTAAATTTAACTTCTAAATGGGTCAAAGGCTTGTTTCAACTGAAAAAGTAAATTTATTGGGACCAAAGGAAGTATATCTGAGGTGATTTATAGGCAAGTGAAAGTAAAAGGACAAACAGACTACTGTAAGGATGGGATACACTATATGCCAAACCACTGTTTTGAATGCACTACTTTATCAGTCAAAACTAGAAACAGAATTGGGAAAACGGCTGATAGATTTTAAAACAGCAACATGAGGGAATAAGTTGTAGCCATTAAAATCTTAATTTTGAAGCCTATATGGAAAAATAAAAATACATTAATACAACATTATGTGAAATGTCAGGATGTAGTATATAGTATGTGCAATATTATCTTTGCTAAAATACATTTTATGTGGGAGTCAAAACAAAAAGTTCTAGGAATAAAATATTTCTAATGCTTTTGCTTTGTTTTTTTTGATTAAAGGGAAAGTGAAATATATTGGTGGGCTCAATACTTTGCATCTCTAGTAATTAGATATCGTGCAAAGTAATGTTGGTTTGAACTAGATCCCCTTATCCTGGAGCTGTATCAATTATATTCAATTTTAATCTGAAGACTTAAATGTAAATTGGGCCAAAATTAATGACCAGAGTTAAACCAGTGGTTAAAAGGTAAGGTAACAATGGCACCCCACTCCAGTACTCTTGCCTGGAAAATCCCATGGCGGAGGAGACTGGTGCGCTGCAGTCCATGGGGTCACTAAGAGTCAGACACGACTGAGCGACTTCACTTTCACTTTCCACTTTCATGCATTGGAGAAGGAAATGGCAACCCACTCCAGTGTTCTTGCCTGGAGAATCCCAGATTCGGGGAGCCTGATGGGCTGCCGTCTATGGGGTAGCACAGAGTTGGACGTGACTGAAGTGACTTAGCAGCAGCAGCAGCAAGTTAAATTCCAATTAAACATTGCTTGGGATCTCACTGAATACTCTCATTTAATGCCAAGACTTCAGGGATCCTTTGACATGACTAAATAGTTAGGAATTCAGTAGTCAAAACTCATTTTACAAGTGAGGGAATATACACTGCCTGTATTCTGACAAAAGTCAAAGTTCGACAGTAGCCCAGGTTGCCTGAGTCTTCATACTCTTATATCTTGTGCTGAACTGTGCATGACACTGTATTATAACCAGAGGAGCTCAGTGCTGGAAGATGTATCTTCAAAACATTGTTTTGTCACTAAGTCATATCTGACTCTCTTGTGACCCTATGGACTGTAGCCCACCAGTTTGCTCTGTCCATGGGATTCTCCAGGCAAGAATACTGGAGTGGGCTCCCATTTCCTTCTCCAGGGGATCTTTCTGACCCAGGGATCGAACCCACATCTCCTGCATTTGCAGGTAGGTTCTTTACCACTGAGCCCCCAGGGAAGCCCATTAAAAAGTTGTTAGATTACTGCTATTAATATTATGCTAAGCAAACCCGTCATCCTTTCTCTCCTCTAACTTTCCGTGTATTTTACACTGTGAGAATTATTTCAATTTACCAGTAATTGGACTTTTCTGCATGCTAGAAGCTTAACGTAGAAAAAGCTTAATGTAGAAAAAGACCTATAAATGCAACCTGATTCATATTTCATATCTTGTGAGAAATTGGTTAAAATCCCATAAACTAGACAGGTCCATTTTGACCTGAAAAACAAAAAGGAAATCAATCACAAAATCCTATCTGCTTTCATGACTACTATTTACTCAGTTCTACTTGACGGTAGATGAAAAGAGAACCTCTTCTGGTCCATCAGTCCTCTCCTGGCCTTATTTAAGCTCCTGAATTGCTTCAGTTCAGTTCAGTCGGTCAGTCATGTCCGACTCTTTGTGACCCCATGAATCGCAGCACACCAGGCCTCCCTGTCCATCACCAACTCCCGGAGTTCACTCAGACTCACATCCATCGAGTTAGTGATGCCATCCAGCCATCTCATCCTCTGTCGTCCCCTTCTCCTCCTGCCCCCAATCCCTCCCAGCATCAGAGTCTTTTCCAATGAGTCAACTCTGCGCATAAGGTGGCAAAAGTACTGGAGTTTTAGCTTTAGCATCATTCCTTCCAAAGAAATCCCAGGGCTGATCTCCTTCAGAATGGACTGGTTGGTTACTGGGTTACTAAATAATCCATAGTCTACTCTGCATTCAATCATTATGGAAAAAGAAAAGCAAATTATTCTGAAAATAGAAATTTTAGCATTACTCTGTTGATATAGTCTGTGATTTAGTTTATTCACCAAAATCCAACTCTACTTCAAAACAGAGTGTTAATAGTCTCTCCAGTTAGGCAAATGCACAAGAGTTGCAGATAACACCACCTGTGTTGGTGAGGCCAGTCAGAGGCTTCAGTGTCTTTCTCTGAATCTTGACACCTAACTTGTTCTGAGCATAATTCTGAAGATTGCGTAGAATCCCTTGGAGCCAGAACAAAAGCCTCTTTGTTCAGTGGCTTGCTGACAATTTTAGGTATTGAGATCTAACAGTAGAAAATGGAATTATAGAGCCGGAAAGGATTATCAAAATGTAATTTAATTCTAGACAAATCCCAGATAAGTCTTATGATTTCAAAAGAACTCCAGGGAAATTACTTCAGTTGTATCTTCAATTGTTTCCTCGTCAGTTCCGGTAAAGTTCGTGATGTACAATGATAGCTTTAAAGTATCATGGTGCTTTTTGAGTTGTGAGATGGTTCCTGTGACTTTGACCAACTTGGAATGAAAACTACTCTTAAATTTAGATTTTAAATCCAAGATAATGTAAGAGATTATAAAGAAGCTGGCTTGAGGAAATCGGAATGGGCTCTTGAACGGTCAGCTTTGCCAGCATCTATCAAGTGCCTGCTATGCTAGTGATGAATGAATCAAAGACAGTATGGACCCTGTGTGTGCAAGGTTAAAAACCCAGCATGCCCTGCTGCATGGGTTGACAGCTCTGTGTACCACTATTGCACCATTGGTTCCTTGGAAACAAATGTACATAAAATGCATATGTCTTAAATCTTAACGTGCATGTGAGGCACCCCATGAGAATATCCATTAAAAAATCTATCCCAGTTCTAAACTGATAGTTCAGGCGGTTCCTCTTCAGTTCAGTTACTCAGTCACGTCTGACTCTCTGCGACCCCATGGACCGCAGCACACCAGGCCTCCCTGTCCATCACCAACTCCTGGAGTGTACTCAAACTCATGCCTATTGAGTCGGTGATGCCATCCAACCATCTCATCCTCTGTCATCCTCTTCTCCTCCTGCCTTCAATCTTTCCCAGCATCAGGGTCTTCTCAAATAAGTCAGCTCTTCGCATCAGGTGGCCAAAGTATTGGAGTTTCAGCTTCAACATCTGTCTTTCCAATGAATATTCAGGACTGATTTCCTTTAGGATGGACTGGTTGGATCTCCTTGCAGTCCAAGGGACTCTCCAGTGTCTTCTCCAAAACCACAATTCAAAAGCATCAGTTCTTCGGTGCTCAGCTTTCTTTATAGTCCAATTCTCACATCCATACATGACTACTGGAAGAACCATAGCCTTGATTAGACAGACCTTTGTTGGCAAAGTAATGTCTCTGCTTTTTAATATGCTGTCTAGGTTGGTCATAACTTTTCTTCCAAGGAGTAAGGCACTAAGGTGCCTATTAGTGGACACCAATTCTTGGGCTGCTTCTTATTATCTACTAAATCAGATTATCTGGGAGTGACCCTGAGAATATGCACTTTCCTATGACTCTAACTCAATTCCATTGTTGTCTTATAGAAAAGCCATCCTTCACAGAAATGGGTTCTCATCCAAGGATATAATGGTTCATTATTTTCCTGTTATGGGTCATTATTTTTGTGTCTTACATCTTGTTTCAGAAACATAACATGGTTATGATGGATGCTTAGAGAATCATTTCACTGTGTAGTCTCCATCTTTGAGTATTTCATTCAGTTTTTTTCTAACAGTCTTATAAATGGTTTAGCCAAATGGGAAGAAAACAGGCAGATGAGCAAGTTCTGGTTAAGACCATTAATTGAAAAAAGGGTGGTCGGTGGGATGTTCATTCTGAATGCCATACCTGGAATCCAGAGTTCTCCACTCCCTGGAGGACATCCCCTAGGAACACTGGTCCCATAGTGGCTTTCACTTTTATGAGATATATAAATAGTCAAAAATGAAAACATCATTAATGAAACTATTTCTCAAATTAATAAGGCTCTCTCCTGAGTTTAAAGCACCAAGTTAGACAAGCGTGTGACTTTCAGCTTTTGCTTGAAGTTAGAACATGAAAGTCTCCTGGTATATGTGTTTCATTCTTAGCTTCTGTGACTAGCCTTGCCAAATCCGTTTCTATGGAAACGGACATTAAGCGAAAATACTAGAGAGGCTACTATGGAGATGTTCTTGTAAATTTTCATGTGTTATCCTTTGCCAGGTGAGGCCCCATATGCAAAACAGGCTTAGGTGAACATGTTAAAGATGACTTGCTATCAGGAAAACAACAAAGGCTTCTAGGAAACCCTGTTTCTCTTCCTCCATTTATTTTCCTATCCTTTCCTTTTCCCCTCTTTCTCTCCTTTTTTTCTCAATCATTCATTTTATTTATTCAATCAACAAGTATAGATGAGCTCCTATATGAGGTTAAATCCACAAACTTTTTTTTTCCCCCATCTTATATGGGTCCAATAGATGGCTTTAGGAGACAAAACCAACAGGAATACAACCTTGCCTTTAGTACCTGGGGAGACTACCTGTTAAACACACTGACAGAAGGGCAGGGTTGGGGTTTTTGCATACCAACCATCCAAAACTTGATGGCTCAATTCGCATCAAAAACAATGATGCCTGAATAGCATGGAGCCACAACAGAATGCTGGCAGATTCCTATATAAGAAGGTGTTGCAGAGTTGGTAGCTGGGAAACATAATAAGCATCTCTTTTTTGTCTTTAAGTAGACACAACAGAGGTACGTGGTTTATGGTACACCACGGGCATCTATCTACCAGGGGCTCAGAAGCCAGTCCCTAAAACAGGCATAGACACAATAAACAGTGTGCCAAACAGAGACAATCAACGGAGATCAGATTTCCTCCAGATAGGTTTGAATGTCTTTCAAGGAATGAAGCAAAAGTTTAATAAGCAACAGCCCTTACCCAACAGGTAGGCTAATTGCTGTATTAGAGGAAAAAAAAAAGAACACCCCTGAATAGACAGATTTTGGTTTCTGCATCAACTGGGTGGTTGCCAAATTTCTATGTCAAATGTAGAAACTGGATAGTTTCTTTGAATATAACACACAGTGGGCATTAACTTGGTCATGTTTTAACCATTCGAGGACAGCCTGTAAACACAGTCACCCATCAAAACTTTACAACGGTTCATCTGGGAGTTAAAAAGGAATAGGAATATGAGAAAGAAGCCATTCCATAGAAAACAGGGAGATGTGGGAGAGAAAGTAATTCGTTTTGGAAAATGTTTTAAAAAGCTAAGACACAACTTATCATAAAGGTTCTTAAGGGCACACTCTAATAGAAATTGAGCAAGAAGTTTCTCTCCACCTCTCCACCCCACCATAGCAAGCAGTCCTAACTCTTGAAATCAGCCTTCATTAAAAAATGAGAAATATGAGGATAGATTAGAAACTAAGTTTAGGGGGACATTTTAGAGTGCCAGCATTCTTCATGCTTCCTGATTCTGTGGCCAAAACAAAAGCCATTCCCCCTCATTAAGCAAGAGAGCAAAATGCAGGGGACTATCAGAAAGTGCCACCTTCTAGAATGAAATCCAAGAAGGATTATAATAAAATGATGAAACCCTTCACCTGCAGAAGTCTTCCCAGAAGCAACTCTCTAGAAGAAAGGCTTGTAAATGTTTCCGATAAAAACATATATCCCTGTTTATCCGAGGGTCCAAGGTACCTCTCTTAGCCAGCACCTGTAACATGACTAAGGCCAGCAAGTGCTAATCTTAGAGCTCAACATTAATGTATAATGAAGTATTTGGATGACTGAGATGAAATATTGAAAGAGGCTGAGAGCTAAGAAACCTTCAGCCTTCTTTCAGTGCTGTCCAGGGGAAAGCTGCTCTGATTCAAGACGACGGGTCTGGCTTATTTAAAGACAGACAACCCTGGAGGCGGGGGGCTTCTCTAGTGGTCAGTGGTAGAGAATCCGCCTGCCAGTGCAGGAGACATGGGTTTGATCCCCAGATCTGGAAGATCCCTGGAGAAGGAAGTGGCAACCCACTCCAGTATTCTTGCCTGGAGAATTTCATGGACAGAGGAGCCTGGCAAGCTACAGTCCCCAGGGTCACAAAAGAGTCGGACATGACTTAGAGACGAAAGAAAAACAACAATCCCTAGAGTGGGAAAGGGCAATTCATCAGTGTTCTTTGTAAAAATATCCTTTAAAGGTTGTCTACACTCATAGATCTCAATCCTTTTGTTTGTCAAGCAATATCATGTCTTTCTTCTGCGTTATTCTCTTTCTGGAGAGTTCTGTCTCATTCTCCATTTTCCCAACATTCCTCCCTTCTTCAAAGTTCAACTCAAATTTCTATTTTTATACAACATTCTCTTGTCCTCAAATGCTGCTGAGTTCTTTGCATTTTTATTATAATGGCAGTTCTGTTTTCTGTTACAGTCCTTGCTCCATTAGATTATAAGCCCTTTATGTGCTTATATTTTGATTCACAACAAACAAACAAAAAGACTTGAAATTGTATGCGTCAGGCCCTTTGCTAGGTGCTTGTAGGTTTGTTCAGGCTTCACTATGTCACTTACATGCTTATCCTGCCTCTGGCCCACTGTGGACCCTCCCTTACTTCACATTGCTATTTTGTATAGCCATTTGAGAGGCTTGCCCAGCCAGGAAGGAGAATCCCAAGCAGGTGAATGGGTCCAGGAAGATGGGTGTATATTACCGATGTATCAAATAAGTCAGTGTATTTGAACTGGACTCATGTTAGTCAGCTTCCCCAGAGTGGCATAATTCTGGGGTAAAGGAAGGAAAAATATGAACTTGGAGAGGTGGTGTTTGGACTGCAGAATGTGGAGACCCCAGGGATGTTCAGCTGCAATGATGAGATTCTGCCTGAGACATCCTTGAGGCCCCCGAGAGATATATTACTTACCTTCTTGTTACTATTTTAAAAAAGCAGCCAATGAAAAACTATACTGAGATGCTATGTTGATTCTGACAGGAGAGAACCTGGCTTCAAAGGAGGAGAATTGTCCCACACTTTCCAAACAGGCCACAAAATCTTAAACCAAAGTCCATCAACTGGTGGGGGAAAAGATTCAACAACTTTCTTACAGACCCTATTAATTAGGCCTTTATAATAACCACGGCATGGGAGGTATTAAGTAGAAAAATAAAAGTAGCAGTTTATTTGGATATAAGCGTTAGGCTTTCATAAAGTATGGGGAAAGCAATCTAAAATCAGGTTGAAAATAGGTTTTTGAAATCAAGCATACACTAAATTTCTTCAAGGTACCTTCAGTCTGACTCTAGAAATTAATTTTTGCGTGCAAGCATGGAAAGGCATTATCTATTCTGTAACTTGGGCTGAAGATTAAGTATATATATTTTCATTTCTTGTTTTCTTTGGTAACTCATCATCTAGCAAGGGAATAAACAGATGATTAAAATTTGTGCAAAGATACTACATTAAAAGTTGTGGAAGAATCAAAGCAAGGCAAATACCTAATCCTTGGAGAGAAGGGAGAAATGAAAAAGTCTTCCCAGAGGAGGCGGTACCAACAGCGGAGTAGAAATTAGCCAAGTGAGCAGGTGAGAAGGCGTTTGCAGCAGGAGAGGCAAAGATGGAGGTGAAATGACACGGGAATTCTGGGCAATTTATTGTAGCTGGAGAATAAAATGTGGGGCAAAGTATGGTAGGAGGTGAAACAGAGGTGTGGGAAGGACCAGACTTGCGGGGCTTTGTGTCTCTCATGTAAGGATCTATAATCTACAGGCAGCAAAGCCAGTCCTTTGGGAACAAGCAAACCGAAGGGTTTCCAACAGGAGAGTGATTGAGTGAAACCATTATTTCACAGGGTGACTTTGGTGACAAGGTGGAGAATGACAGCCTCCCCAAAAACCACACCAAACAAACTCAAAACCCCGTGAGCAGGACAGATGGCAGGGCTGAATGAAAGGAGAAGCAGCGGATATATGAAACGACTAGCAAGTCTAGGCCAAGGGAGTAGCCAACTGCTTAGATATGGAGGACTTCTGGGTATGTAGTATCGAGTAGATGTTAGCCATGTTCTGAACTAGAGGTTTCAGGAGGAGGAACAGCAGACAGTGAGCACAGCTTTTGATCTGGTAACACTGAGGCTCTTGTGGGATTTCTGGCTAGAAGTCCTCATCACCTAGTTGGATGCCCGAGTCTGAAGTTCTGGGGAGCACTTTGGTCTAGAATATAGATTTGTTAGTTCCTCAGTGTCCTGCTAATAGGTGAATCTACGGAAAAGGAAGGGACCCAGCAAAGCAAGGAGAATAAAAAAATGAGAAGGTGGAGAATAGATCTAGAGAGAACACTACTATATACGGAATAAGAGAAAAAGGAGCCTGTACAAGCAACACATCAGAGAGGGAGGGGAAGATTCTGAAGAAAGAGACAGTTTTGAAGAGATGTCAATACACACTTAAACCATTCTTTATCTACAATCCTTTCATGCATTTATCTATATGTAAATAAAACTTGGATCAAGATATTATCTAAGCTCACATGTCCATGTGTCTATATTCCCTCCAAAAATTCCATTTAATGATTAAAAAAAGATAAAGCACATCGATCAGAATAAACTATAACGACCCACGAAAATATCATCTTATTAGTATTTCACAAATGATGGAGGCATCTCTGGAAGACAGACAGCCGATGGGACTTGGTTTAGAGAGGAGAAGAAGCTGAAGAAAGGGCTGAAACAAAGAAATTGCAGCAGACGTCAACAGGGTCTGGAGGGTACAGCCGGAAATGCAAGCAGAGTCGGGATATACCAGTGGGAGGGGACTCGAGTTCTGCCTGGTGTTACTCCCTCCTCTCCTGCTTATGCTCTGCACTGAGCAATCACAGTGAGGTTCAAGGTCAGCACAGTGCCTGTGGGTGCTGGTCTGGAGAGGCAGGAGGGGTGAAGGACAACTTCATTCTATAGTCAGAGCTGTTTGACTTTCTCACATTGAGGATGCATTCATGTGTTACTTGAGTATGTTATTAAAATAGAAACAGACTTTCGGATTGGATTGCGAATTAGGTGACCTTGAAGAACAGTACAAAGGAGAGAGGTCAAAGCCGGATGGTGCGTGAGGGTGTGGACGAGAGGTGACGAAGTGGAGCAAGTGAGCAGAACCTTTAGACGAAATTGATTCAGAGAGAGGCAGATGGGGAGAAGTCAGAGCTTCTGGTGGGAGGGATAGGATGCAGAGACAAAGTGTGGAAGAACTTGGCTATTCTGGGGATGCCCATTTGGAAACTGAAAACTGAAAGTGGAATGAGAAAGTGGGAGTAAAGGAATTGTACTTGATGGCCCCTTCTTAGGTTGAAAGGGAATAAGATCGTCTGCTCAGAGCATGGTATCCAGGGTTTATAAGACTTTAATAGGAAAAAGATTTGAATACATCCACTAAAGATAAACCAAAAGATTGAAAACAATGAGAGTCCAAGCAGGCATGGAGACCACGGGTGGGTGGTGCCCGATTCACAGTGTGTGATTTTCTCCAGCAACAGTAAAGGTTGGGTGTCCAGGGCTGGGGTTTTGTCAGGCCACCGAGGGAAGAAGTACCAGGGCACAAAGGGTGAGAGCGATAACAAATTGATCAGATGATCTGTTACCCTTCCTGACTTAGTGAAGATTTCCTACCTGCTGGCCCAAAAGGAAATGATAGATTTGGAGGAAGCAGATGCTTCCATAGCTTGCAAATTCCTGATGCAGCCCAAGGGCAGGAGGGGGCAATCTATGGATGCTAGTTCTCTGCTGTAATTGCCCAGAAGCTATAAAAGTCCCAATCCTGTGTCCCCTCCTGTAACTCTTCCACCTTAGAACAATGATGAGCAAAAAGCCAAGAAATTCAGTCTACAGTGAAGGCCCAGTCCATAAAGGATGAAAGCGTTTTTCATTGGATCATTTCTGAATTTTCCCCACCAGTTTCCAGTGGTTGTGGAGAAGGCGTGCTACTGAATGCTGTTGTATTCAGCACACAGTCCCATGGCTACGGCTAGAATCTGCCATGCGTAGAGAAGTCAGCTGTCACTCTGGCAGGCTCTAAACTACTTGGGCCATTACATCTCCTCTTATCCATGGAGGGCAGTGTGCTAAAGGACAACCAAGGACATGTCTTCTAAGAGCCCAGTCTTTTTGCGATGTGACGTTCCAACAAATTGATCGGGTGATCTGCTATTGATCTTGACTTAGTGAAGATTCCTACCTGCTGACCCCAAAGGGAAGGATCAATTTGGACAAAGTAAATGAGAAGTACGAGATGAGGTGGTCTGCTGGGGGAGATGTCATTGAATTCTCGCACCTGTGTCTGGAAAGGGAAAGGGTGCTTCACTCGGGGGTCAAGAGAAGGGGGTGGACAGTGAGGTGGCCCTGCAGAGGCTTTGTTTCAGGGCAGGGACAGTGTGGCGGGCTCCCTGGCGGCTCTCTGGTGCTGCAGCACCCTAAGGAAGGATGGCAGCTCCTCTGGACTGTGAGCATCGCTGTTCCTGGACACCAACCCACTCACCTGCAGGCTGGGGCAGCGCCCAGAGCTTCTTTGTGGCTCTCTGATGTGCTAATGCATTGTGGCAGAGGTGAAAAGAGGGGAGGCGATCTTACTGCACCCAGGAGAGAAATCAGAAGATAGAGAAAACTGAGGGAAAGGCAAGTTAGATGAATTCTTCAGCAGTTTGTTTATATTGGGTTGGCCAAAAAGCTCATTCGGGTCAACATCGTATGGAACCTGTCGAATGAACTCCTTGGCCAGCCTAGTGTCTCGGGAGATGCTCACCTACAACGTGATCTCTACGCAGTGGGAGAGACAGCAGGTAACCCAGGTCCTTCCTGTCCTTGTTGTGTGATGAGTCTCTGAAACCCAGTTCCTAGGCTGACTCCTGGCAGCAAGGGGCTTGGGCATAAACCTATAAGGTCTGAGGAGAGAACCCCAAGTGGGGTCCCCAGGTACATCTGTTTCTCACCGTAGAGCTAGGGGTGTACCCCACTAAGAAGGGCAACAGAACACCATCTGGTTTTGAGCCTATTTTATTCTGTTGGTTTATTTTGTATTTTTCCAAGCCTTTTCCCACCCCCAGAAGATATGGTATGATAGGAAAACTCGACATACATATTTCACTATTATTCCTCTTGGACCTAAATACACACGTCATTTTTTAAAACCTAAGTGCTAAAATTTTTGGTAGTTACCTGTATGTACTTTCACTTAATTCCAAATGGAATTTGAGGCTGTTTACAAACACACACTAAATAAGACCAGAAGTATACAGATATGCCAGCAAAAAGGTCCAGAAAATTGATTTACAAAATTGTATGCAGCTCTAATAAAATTTTCTTTTTTGGAACTAGATAGAAGTTGACTTCTAATAAAAACTCAGACTCAAAAAAGCAAGTAAAAATTTTAGCTAGGAAAACTCTGAAAAAGAGCAATGAGGGAATATTAGTTTTAAGAGATAATAAAGGCCATATTTCATCTCAACAAAAGTATGCTGTAAGTGAATGAACAGACTGGTCAACAGAACATAAAGTTCAGAAATAAACCCAAATATACATATTTGAGAACTCAGTATATGATAAAGGCGGCATATCAAAGGGCAAATAAGTGGTACAGTAAGTAGCTGGTATAAAAAGCAGTGTAGAAATAATAAAATTAAGCCACAGGTTAAATTCTAAATGGATCAAAGACTTAAGTGTATAAAACAAAGCCACAGAAATAATGGAAGACAATAGGGAATAATTCCTCTTATAACTTTGTAGTGGGAAAAGCAATTTTAGTAACACTTCAAAATTCAGAAGCCATAAAGGAGAAAAGAACATCTATAAATAAAATCATATATATAAGTATGTGAGGGAAAAAGACCACCATAAGTAATGGCAAGTGACAACCTATTGGGAATATATAGATAAACTGTGAAAACATGAACAAACAGCTAATTCTCTTATTTTGTGTTAGGAAAAGTCCAAGAACCTTACAGAAAGGAGTTCAAAGGATGTTATAAGCTTTTAACATGAGGCAAATGCTGTATTTATTAATTGTTAGAGCAACCTCACAATGTAGGTACTGTTATTGTCATTTACTCACGAGGAACCAAAGGTGCAGAGAGGCTGAGTAACTTGCCCAAGGTTACACGGCTTACAGGGGACCCATTCAGATAGTTGGCTCCAGACTTTTCGCTCATAACCACCAAGTTCTACAGCCAAAACTACAGGCAGCCAACTACAGCAAACTTAATATAAATTTGCTCAAAACATAAAAAGATGCTCAAATACTATCTAATCAGATAAATACAAATTAAAGCTGTAATGAGATGTAGCATTTTCATTGTCCCTCAAAGCTGCTTCATTCATCTACGTTGTCTAGGAAGGGAAGTTTGGCCTGCCTGAAGGCATGAGGTTGGATTCAATGACCTAAACATTTAGTCTAGGATCCTGTGTGTGGTGTCCCAGTTTGTGAAGGCAAAGGACTGAATAAATTGACACAGCTTGTCTCTTCTATTACAAAAGTAATAGTGCATAAAATACAAGGTCATGCTTAGCCTTGAGGGAGGAAAAAAAATCTTATTTACACTCACGATACTTCAAAATTACTCATGAGCTGCAAATACAATTCTAAAATGAAATAAGCACAAGGGAAAAAATTAAGTTGGTGTCTTGGCTTGCTTGGCAGGATATGACAATGTGAAAAAAGTCATTTTCACATTTTCTATCTGACATATACTTTTACCTGCTAAAGACAGTCAGGGAATAAACAGCATCTATTTTCTTTTCTCATACAGCATTAGCAAGGCAATCATGATGAGGAAGAGGTTTGCTCATTTTATATATTGTAGTTGAAGTCATGGTTCCCTCTGATCAAGGGAATTGTGTTTATAAAGGCAAAATGAAATTCAGAGAAGCTCAGGATCATTCTTAATCTAATGCTTCAATCTTGACTGTCATCACTTCTTTACTCAGAGAAACTCACACATAGAAAATGGAATCAATTTGTAATTATGTTCATTGTTCCTCAGAGTTAGATAGAGGCCTTGGCAAAAGTAAACTGACCAAGCTGGTCACTGTAAGGAGCTGGGGAGAAGCAGCCAATCTCAGAGATACCTAGAGCAAGAGAACCTGAGTCATCTCTGATGTGGTTACCAAGCTTGCCATCTGTTAGATCCTTGCAAAACTTTGAGGGTCAGCATAGGAAATGGCAACCTATTCCAGTATTCTTGCCTGAGAAAGGAAAGGGATGGCAACCTATTCTGGCATTCTTGCCTAGGAAATCCCATGGACAGAGGAGCCTGGCAGGCTACAGTCCATGGGGTTGCAAAGGGTCGGACACGACTTAGCAACTAAACACCACCGCCACCTCTCACAGAGCCCTCTCTCCTATGAGGCAGGTGTAACGGTTTCATTCGTGGACCTATAGATCAGTGGTCCCCAACCCTTTTGGCACCAGGGGTCAGTTTTGTGAAAGCCAGTTTTTCCATGGATTTGGGGAGGGACGGTTTGGGGATGATCAAGCACATCACATTTACTGTGCATTTTATTTCTATTATTATTACATCAGCTCCACCTCAGAATATCAGGCATTAGATCCTGGAGGTTGGGGACCCCTGATCTAAAACACTTTATTATCATATTTGTGCGAAAAATTGTACAGAAATATGTGAGGGAAAATATGATAATCCTGTCATTCTTCCTAATTTTACCTTCTTGACAAGTGTGAAGTCCTTTAATAGTTTCTCAGTGCTATTAATGATATGTAAACATCTCCATGTACTGTTCCTATTAGTAACAGTTACTGTTACTTACCAGAATGGGTCCAGACCATGCATGTAACCTGCTTTCTGCACTTAACTTCACAGACATTCCTCTAGTTGAATCTCCATAACCCCAACTCAAGATTTTTAAGAGCTGCAGAATATTCCATAATTTAAAATAATATATTCAACCATGACCTAGCTTTTCTGCTATTCCCTCAAATTATCATAGATTCCTACATGTACTTTTGTTTTCCTGTAGTACAGATCCCCTCGAGTGAGGCTGGTAGGCCAAATTTTAATAGCTTTTGCTAGACTGTTCAAGAACATACAACTCATATTCACACAAACTGCATATGGGTACACAGGGCACCGTATCCAGAACTGCAGTGCGTGTTTTCACTCATTTTAATTTTGCCAGTCAAATGGGTAAAAAGCGATATTGCATTATTGTTTTAAACTATATTTCCATAACTGTTAAAAAGGCTGAGTGTTTTTCATGAGCTTTGTCCATTTTAACTTAGGTTTCTGTGAATTGCCTGTTCGTATAGTTTATTTTTACCCTGTTCAATTGCTTGTCTTTTCATTTTTTTTTTTTATCAAAATGTGGGTGCTCTTTGGTCTGTTATCCAGACATTGAAAGTTTGCTTTTGACTTTGTTGATGGTGATTTTAGCCATATACAATGTACTATTTCTCATGTATTGAGCTATGTCTCTATTGATCTTTATGGTTTCTTCATTTTTGACTTGCTTAAAAAGGATCTATTGTGCCATTAGCTTCATGTCATTGTATGGCAAAAACCACCACAATATTGTAAAGTAATTAGCCTCCAATTAAAATAAATAAGTAAAATAACAGAAGACTCTATGATTGGGACTCAGGATGTATGAGGAAATGAAACAATTTAGTGGGGTTACTATTTATTTTACATATATTAATAGTAATAGAAATGTCAGTATAATGATTGTTTGGGATAAGACTACAGGTGGTACTAGTGGTAAAGAATCTGCCTGCCCATGCAAGAGACAGATGCAAGAAATGCAGGTTCGATCCCTGGGTTGGGAAGATCCCCTGGAAGAGGAAATGGCAACCCACTCCAGCATTCTTGCCTGGAAAATTCCACAGGCAGAGGAGCCTGGTGGGCTACTATCTGTGGGGCTGCAAAGAGTTGGACACGACTCAGCTTTTATAATCAAAAAAGGAATGGAAAAGCCAAGAAGAAATTCAAACTAACTGGGATGGGGTGAAAGAAACGAAACATTGTGCAAGTCAGCAAACATATGAAATGAGGAAGAAAAGTAACTATTACAAAGAAAGGCACATGATGAATGTAAAATCAGAGGAATAAAACCAACTATGTCAGTTGTCACAGTACATGTAGGCAGACTGAATTTCATTATCAAAAGGCAGAGTATCAGATTTTATTTTAAAAAGTCCATCTGTAAGTAATCGGTGAAAATAAGTATATTAAACAAAAGAACAAAGATATTAAAAATGAAGGGGTGAGAAAAGATATATTGGAAAGACTCGAACAAGAAGGAGGTACAGCATATTAGTGTCAAATAAAGCAAAATTCAAGGCCTCAATCTTTGTCTTGGGTGGGGTTGGGCGGTCAAAAATTGGGAGTTAAGGCTGTCAAAGTAGCCAGGATTTCAGGGGTTATGATCTGGAGTGAAAGGAAGAGAAAAAAAGTGAATGTAATGGTATGAGCCTCCTTTCCCTTTAAGGCATTTACCAACTTGTTAGAAGGACAGATTGAGAGGTAAAGACATATACACACTACTCGATATAAAACAGACAACCAATAAGGACCTATTGCTATAGTACAGGGAACTCTATTCATACCCTGTAACGGCCTATATGGGAAAAGAATCTCCAAGAGTGGATATATGTATAACCATTTCACTTTGCTGTACAGCAGAAACTAACACAATATTGTAAGTCACTTATACTCCAGTAAAAAACGAAAGGGCTAGCAGCAGCCTTATGGTGCCAAGGAGACAAAAACTAGAGTTGAGAGCTCTTGAAAATGGAGACTGAAGTCATGTTCATCTGAGGTCGAGAAGGAATATGTCCTAGGTATAAGGGTAAAATGAAAATAGACCAGTGCTCACAAAAACTCACCCTAAACCTGGCTGGATTTAGGAGACCTAACTGCTAAAGCTGGAGAAGGCAATGGCACCCCACTCCAGTGCTCTCGCCTGGAAAATCCCATGGACGGAGGAGCCTGGTGGGCTGCAGTCCACGGGGTCGCTAAGAGTCAGACACGACTGAGTGACTTCACTTTCATGCACTGGAGAAGGAATGGCAAGCCTCTCCAGTGTTCTTGCTTGGAGAATCCCAGGGACGGGGGAGCCTGGTGGGCTGCCGTCTATGGGGTCGCACAGAGTCGGACACGACTGAAGCGACTTAGCAGCAGCAGCAGCAGCAACTGCTAAAGTTAATTGACCCCTCTCTGAAGAATGACATCAACACAATATCCACATATTTTTTTTTCCAGTGTCTATATTTAATAAAATTACCAGGCTTAGCAGCTGACAGAACCTAACAGAAAAAGACTCTAGAAAATAGAAATTCCCAGGTTACTCAGATACCTGTGATTAATACTTAAGAAAACAGATGAAAACACAGTTATTCCAGAGTGCGTGCGTGCATGTGCGTGCTGTCATGTCCGACTCTTTGCGACCGCATGGGCTGTAGCCCACCAGGCGCCTCTGTCCATGGGGTTCTCCAGGCAAGAATATTGGAGTGGGTTGCCATTTCCTTCTCCAGGGGATCTTCCTGATCCAGGGATTGAGTCTCCTGCATTGGCGGGCAGGTGGGGTTTTTTTGTTTTTTGTTTAACCGCTAGCGCCACCTACATACTCGAATCTACAAAAAGGAATCAAGTGGGAATTCTAAAAACACATGCTAGTACCGAATTAAGAATACAACATAGGCTTAACAGCCAATTAGAAATAGCTGGTGAGGGGATTAACAACCCAGGAGAAGACAAGTCAGTAAAATGATCCACACTTAAGTAAGAATTGAAAAGTGAAAAATGTAGAAAAGCGTTTAAGAGTCATGTGTGCGTGCTCAGTTATGTCCAACTCTTTGCGGCCCCATGGATTGTAGCCCGCCAGGCTCTTCTGCCCAGGGAATTTTCCAGGTAAGAATACTGGAGTGGGTTGCCATTTCCTCCTCTGGGGGATCTTCCCAACTCAGAGATCTAACCCACGTGTCTTGTGTCTCCTGTATTGCAGGACTCTTTACCACTGAGCCACCTGGAAAGCCCCTTAAGAATCATAAACATGAGTAAAAGTTCTATCATACGAGAAATTGGACTAAGAAATTAGTGGAGGACAGGAGAGAGAATGGAGCAGAAGCAATATTTGAAAAGATAATGACCAAGATTTCTCCCAAACTGACAAGAGGCATTGAGCTACAAATTTAAGAATCAGTATAAACACCACATAGGATAAGGGCTTCCCTGGTGGCCCAGAGGCTAAAGCATCTGCCTGGAATGCAGGAGAACGGGGTTCGATCCCTGGATCGGGAAGATCCCCTGGAGAAGGAAATGGCAACCCACTCCAGTACTCTTGCTTGGAGAATCCCATGCAGGGAGGAGCCTGGTAGGCTACAGTCCATGGGGTCGCAAAAAGTCGGACACAACTGAGCGACTTCACTCACTCACTCAGGATAAGAGCAAAACTAACCCACACTGAAGTACATCATAGTAAAATTGTTAAAATAGGGATGGTGTGTTGCGGGGTGGGAGGGGGTTCGGGATTGGGAACAGGGGTACACGCGTGGTGGATTCATGTTGATGTAATCAAAGAAATAAAAAAAAGAAAAAAAAAGGTAAAAAATCCTATAGCTGGAAAGGGTGGTAAGAGGTGGTAGATTATAAACAAGTCTGACAGCAAAGTTCTTGCTAAGAAACAGTATAAACTAGAACTTTAGAACATCATCCATAACTTGCTTTAAAAATTTAACTCCCAAATTTGAATTCTATACTGAACAAAAATATGCTTAAAATGAAGGTGAAAAAAAAGTTTGTTATAAAAACAATAAAGCTGAAATAAACCTATGTGATATTCTGATAGAAATTCTTCGGGAATTAGGACTATAAACCCAGGCAGAATCACAGAAGTGACATAAGCGATAAATAGCAATAGAAAGGGTCAATATGTGAAAAACAAATACTAAGTGAACAGAACATTTATGATGACTTACAGGTTTTAAAAAGATAAATAGAAATTAGCAAAAACAATACAAAGGATGGGGTAAACTGACTTAAATATGCTAAGGTTTTTGAATCATTTAGGAAGTGATAAAGTAATTGTATTAGCCTCTTTTAGGGGAAAAAATGAATGTTATAATCACTAAAAGGATTTAGAAGACTGAGATAACAGTTCTATAAAGGGGTATAATGAATTGACAATTCTTGATTAGTGCAAAAGAAGGCAAAAATGGAAAGCATCTGGAACATAGGAAAAATGGGAAATAAAAAGAAAAGGTGGTAAATTTAAATCCAAATACATGTGGGTTACATTAAATACAAATAGTACAATTAAAAGACAGACTGAATAAAAGCAAAACTTCATATGCTTCTTACAAGCAATGTACTTAATATTTACATGAAGTCAAAAAGGAGTTTGGCAGTAACAGGATGGAATAGAATATATCTAGAAAATAAGACCCTAGAATAAAACTTGGCATAGTTATACTAGTTTCAGATGAAGCAGCCTTTAAAACAAAATCATTGCATTTAATGATACTGAATCAATACAAAAGAAAAACTTTGCATTCAGCTAGTAACCCAAAACAAGGTAGAAAATGTAGATAAAAATGTTAAAGAGGTTTGTGATATAGTTAAAGATACCATTTTAAAAGCCACCAGGATGAGAAAGATTTAGAATTAAATTCTATATAACCTTTAAAGCACATTCCTACTTAAATATTTCAAGATCTTAAGGGAAAAAAATCTCCCAAATTTAATAAAGCCACCAAAAGAAACCTTATAAGAATAACAAACCAACTAATCAAATTATACAAATCCAACTTCATTTATGAACATATTCTAGGCAAGCAAGAGCAGTTTGATATTCAAATCTGAAAGAAAACTAAATACATCAATAAATTGAATGAAGGGGAAAAACTGATATCAGTAGATGCTGAAAAGGCTTTAATAATTGGTAGAAGAAAGCACATTAGACCATACACAAAATTTCCAGCCTAAGGATTTAAATGTGCAACAACAAAAATCAATGGAAATGGAAACAGTAAAAAATAATTCAGGAGAATATTTATGCTACATTAAAATTCCACGCACAGAGGAGCCCAGTGGGCTATAGTCCATGGGGTCGCAAAGAGACAGACACAATTTAGTATGTGCAACCTTCACTAGAACTGACTCTTTTTTTAAACCTTTACCAACTCCTCAGCCATCCTCTCACAGAATTCTGGTACAGAGCCTAGGTAACCTCAGGGTTTCTTGTATCTGCCTTCTCTGACCACATGGTCAGGGACCACAAAACACGCATCCAAGGACATAGTAGCTATGCAATAAAAGTTTGGCCAAATGGATGGATGATGGCTCCTGACCGTCTCCTTGACAACTCATTCCAGCCTGCCTGACTCCTGGGGTGATGGCTGGAAGGAGCAGGAAGCAGATTGTGTTTCTAAGAGTGGGCAGTACTAAGAGTGTTGGCTTTCAAACAGAATTGCCCTGGGGTGACTCCTGGTTATGAGCTCTGTCATCCCGTGCAGCTTCTTTCTCTGCAGTTTATCCCCCGTGAGGTGCTTTGAACACTACTGTGTCTCTGGTTGCTGTGCTAAAGAAACAGCCGTTATACTACCAGGGCTTCCCAGGTGGCCCATGGCAAAGAATCCACCTGCCAGTGCAGGAGATGCAAGAGACACAGCTTTGATTCTTGGTCAAGGAAGAGCCCCTGGAGTAGGAAATGGCAACCCGCTCCGTATTCTTGCCTGGGAAATCCCACAGGCGGGGGAGCCTGGTGGGCCATAAGCCCATAGGGTCGCAAAGAGTTGGACATGATTGAGTGACTGAGTACACACACACCCACACACACACCCACCCACACACACACCAGTGAAATCAGTAGCTCCCCAGAGCTTTTACATGCAGCTGGGATTGAGTACGAGCAATCCTGCATTCTCTTGATCCTAGTAGGATGAGTTCAAGGTTGCACAGGCCCAGAAACTGCAAGCATATTTTGGGAGCAGCGTCTGTTTTCTCAGGAAAGAATTTACCAAGTTCAGCAGGGACAGCAGGGACAGCAGGCTTTGGTGCTGGAAGCTTAGAGCCCTAGCCCTGACCCAGTTGGAGAGGTGACCCAGTAAGCCACACCCTTTCTCCGCCCTGTTTCCTCAGTCCTTCAGATAAATACAAAATAAGGTCTCCCACTCTGTCTGCTTCAGACTGTATTGTGAAGTTTAAAATGGAAAACAGCTAGGACTTCTAAAAATGCTGAGATCACACGGGTGCAGTTTGTTAGTGTTCCCATCATGTGTGTTGCTCAGGCATGTCCGACTTGTTGTGACTCCATGGACTGTAGCCCGCCAGGCTCCTCTGTCCATGGGATTTCCCAGGCAAGAAGACTGGAATCGGCTGCCAGGCCCTCCTCCAGGGGATCTGCCCAACCCAGGGATCAAACCCGGGTCTCCTGAGTCTCCTTCACTGCAGGCAGATTCCTTACTGTCTGAACCACCAGGGGTGATCCCTTAAGTTAATTAAATAAGTTCCTATCACAATTGAGCACAATCTTTGCTATTCACTAGCTTTGGCCAGTTTACTTTTTGAACCCATTTCCTTATCCATAGAACGGAGTTACCTACTCTGCAGATGATGTATTTAACAGCAAGGCAAAACCATAGGGCCTGAAAAACACAAGCTATCCTGTTATTGTGCTTGCTATCTCTGTGGTAAAGAATCCGCCTGCCAATGTAGGAGACACAGGAGACTCGGATTTGATCCCTGGATTGGGACGATCGCCTGGAGAAGGAAATGACAACCACTCCAGTATTCTTGTCTGGGAAATGTCTTGAGCCTGGCGGGCTATAGTCATGGGACCACAAAGAGTTGGACATGACTGAGTGACTCAACAATAATTCATTTGTATTTTTTATCACTACAAAACTGTGAGTAGACTCCCACGAGTCCTTGATGGCAAGCCTGCCAACAAATCCCATAGTTTCTCCTGTGAGCAGACACCGGCAGCCACGTGGCCCTGGTGGGATTGTGGTTTCCACTTGGCAACTTTAAAACTTAAAAAAAAGACTCCCAGGGAATCTTTGGTTATGAACCGAGCCGGCTGAGGTGACGGGTGCAATTCACTTAGCTGCCTGGGAGCCGTCTCTGGCTTCCACTACCTGGGATTTTCTGACTATTAGGCGTCTGACAGAAAATCAGTACTGGTGACAGGTGAAGGTGTGTAATCAGCCTAAGTGAAGCGGGTTGAAATCCTCTGGCATGTTGTATCATAACAGGATGAGGAAGCTTACAGAGGTGCTGGGTTCTCTTTGACTAAGTCCCGCCACCATCCGTCGTCCTTACCTCTCTCTCTGAGTTATGGTGCCTGGCACCTTTCTCTACCCCCAGACACTGTCCATTCTCCAGTATTGGGCTCTGTTTTCTTACACTGACCACAAAGTCCAGTGATTATAAACATTGAGGTCTCTGGGAAACTCAAGATTTAGAAATTCAGGCACTTGAATTTCGTGAATTTGAAAGTGTAAGATGGGAAAAGTGTTTGAAGACGGCTATAGCACAGTTGTTTCCCTGGTGACTCAGTGGTAAAGAATCCGCCTGTGATGCGGGAGATGTAGGTTCAATACCTGGGCTGGGAAGATCTCCTTGGAGAAGAAAACAGCAAATCACTCCATTATCCTTGCCTGGGAAATCACATGGACAGAAGGTCCTGACAGGCTACAGTCCATGGGGTTGCAAAAGAGCTGGACACGACTTAGTGCTGAACACACACATAGCACAGTTATTCTGTTTTGAGTCTGTTGGTGTACATGTATATTCTTGTGCAAAAGTAAGAATACAAATTTATGTTGTCTGCCTGTGACATTAACAGATTTTTCTTTCCTAAAGCAAAGCTGAGAATTACTATGCTATAACATATCTTGCAACAAACAGAACAATTAATTGAGGATGTCAGGGTTCAGCGCAAAAACAAACAAAAACCCACAACAGAAGTCTACTTAGAAGGCATGAACTGTCATTTAAAGTGACAGTCTGAAATACTGTTCCACTTACCCACTGATATCGTCCAAACAGCAATTATTTTCAGAAACGCCTTAGTTCTGGAGTTGAACCGGCTGTGATGGATGGGGTTCTGAATGGCAACATAGCGGTCCAGGGAAATGGCGCAGAGATGCATGATGGAGGCCGTGGAGAAGAGCACATCCAGGTAAATCCAAACAGCACACAGCTTGCTGGGCAGAGGCCACCGGTACCCTGGGATGCAGAAGGTTAGCATTAGCGAGTGACCTTGAGCTTCTCTGGCGCATGAAATTTACCCTGCTTGAATAGTTTTCATCCTGGGAGAAGGCATGGTTAACAGCAAAGGGCAACATGAGATATTTTCAGTACTTCAGAGCAGCCTGATGTCAATCAACTGTACTGAAGTAGAGTAAGACTGCCCTGGTTGAACGCAAGATTTGAAAACTTATAGCTGGAATCACGCTGGTGTGTTGTAAACTCAGGCTGTGTCTCTTCAGGGTTTCTCTTGTTCTGTCTCCTCTACCTAACAATATCTACTTCTCTTTTTGTTTTTAACGATTTAGGTTGGGAATTGTGATATACTTTGGGTTCCTCTATCAAAGAACCCTGGGGAATTCCATGGACAGGGGAGCCTGGTCAAAGAATCCTATTAGCTACTTACTTATTGACTTACTTTTTTTCAGACTCTACGTTTCCTGAGGTTAGACCATCTCTTAGCCATTATTACAATTGCTCAGTCTTGCGCAGTGACGGCATTTAGCAGTCTGCCAAAAATGCTATTGGTGTGAATGAAGAAATGTTTAAAAATCCAGACTGGGCATGTGTGCATGCTAAGTTTCTTCAGTCATGTCCGGCTCTGTGAGACCCCATGGACTATAGCCCACCAGGCCCCTCTCTCCCTGGGATTCTCCAGGCAAGAATACTGGAATGGGTTGCCATGCCCTTCTCCACAGACTGGGTATATGCCTTCATGAAAATGAAGCTTCCCTAATAATTTGGGGATTAAATTCAAACTGGAGGGACAGGAGGTGGGGCAGGAGGGATGAAGATAGTGGTGAAGAAAAGGATGGTATTCTTCTGAGAACTGTTTCAGGGAAATGATGCTTAAACTTGAAGGAGCCTCAGAATCTCCGAGGTGGTTTCTTAAAATGAGCCACTGGAGCCCGCCTCCAGGTGTTCTGATTCTATGCATGTGCACTGGAGCAGGAAGAATAGCATTTCTAACAATTTCCCAGCTGGTACAGATGCTACCCGTGCAGGAACCACACTTGGGCAACCACTGCCTGGGGCAGTGGTTCTCACCCAGGGGTGCACATTAGAATCAGTTGAACAGCTTTTCTGGGTGTCCTGATATCCAGGAGGGTGGGTGGAAGTTGGACCTCAACATTAAATTGACTTAAAGCTACCACAAGGATCCACTGTGAGATGCAGGGCAGGAAGTCACCTGCTATATTAAAAAGATAGGGTATGTCTGAGGGACACACAGTCTCCTGTATCTGTTTTAGAGGGAGATCAAACGGTTATAGGAACCTTCATTAGTTTTGATGACAATCTAAGCCGTGGTGTTAGATCTGTACACATGTTAAGAAGGAAAATTATGAAAACCATCTTTCCCCACGCTCTGGACCCACAAAGCTGAACAAAGTCTCTATTCACAAACCGTCTCTACCAAGACGCCACAACTGATGTTTAGAAAAGTTAAAGTGCAGGAGACAAGTCTGACTTGGCGCCTTTTATGCTATATGCAGAGAGCTTGAGCTCCAAGGAGAGCCCAGTGCCTGGGAGGAAGCCACCCGCTGCCTGGTCGGAACTGATGCTGACCGTGGGAGGAGTTTTCTCTGCAAGGAGGCAGCGGCGGACCGTAGTCTGGGTTTCCGTGGTGGGGATAAGGAGGGGGCATTTCTGTGGAGTCCTGGGGACCAGCCAAAGGAGAGGCGCGTCTCTCTCGGGAATCAACTGCGCACAGAGCCTCGGCCACCAGGGGGCACCATTGCACCCCGAGCCGGCGGTGCCCAGCTGGACTCGACTTGCTAACCTGGCTGACATCTGCCAGCCCCATTCGCCGCTCTGGGGTACCTACCGCTCCCCGCCTCCCACTGCGGCTTGGGTTCCCAGATGGGCCCTCTGGGAGCCATCTCCCACTCCTGGAGTTTGCCTTCCACGTGGCAGGGTTTTAGGAAGCGGGGACCTCTCCCGGATGTCTGGGAAATGACAAGCGAATTTAATCAGATCATCCTGGTGTGACATTTTGAGTCGTCAAGCGGGGGCTGGCCTTGCAAGGAGCGCTGTGGACCCTGTGCAAACCTGACGCCCACGCTCCCTTGCTCACCTCCTTCCTCCTCCATACTCCTTGGGGATGGATTGATACACATATTTTAGCTCTTAAGACATAGCCAGAAAAATCCCTTCTAAAAATGCCCATAAACTGTTTCTAGCTCTGGGTGACCGGCTGGTGTGCCTGTGTCAGCGGTCTCAATATTCTCCCCTCCTCTTCCACTTTTAAACGGAGAAATATGGCTTTATTACTCATAATTTGGAAAGAATATCACATTCTGCTTCCCGCTGAAGTCGTCCCAGTGTTTGCTGACTTGCTGAGAGGTTTGACTCTTTCAAACTCCACTGAGAAGAAGGAAGATAAATCTCTTCCCATGTGTTTCCCACCCTCCTCCAAACAATTCGGGAGGAGTTTATGCATATGCATTTTTAAAGAGCTGAGGGGTAGAATTCAAAGGCACACCTCCAAATTAATGCTGCTTCAGGCGGGGAACAATTAAAACTGGTATAAGTCATTTATTCTAATGGAGACGCTGCATATTTTAACATTAAACCCACTGCACCACTAGTGTTCTCTCTGTAAATATTCCAAGGGAACTGGGAAGGTTTTACCACTCCATTAGAAGTGCTGAAAGCAGTGTGACCAAGATCAAACTGGCCTGTCTCGAAGGCTGGGATATTTGGTTGGGAATATAAAGGCTTGAAAACCAAGTGGATTCAGATATGACAGATGCTTTTGCTTTAGGACTGTCTTGGGACCTTTATAATTCTACATAAAATGTACGTGCTTTTAAGCACAATGCTTTCTCTCCCTGTGTAAACTGTATATGTTTCAAAGCACAAAACTCTCCAATGATCACAGCATACAGTTTGTCTGATCTTTTACAATGTGATCTCATTTTAAAATTTAAGTAGTATAACATGGTAGCCCCTCCTCCATAAACAAAGCCTTAGGCTTAGTTGGTCCCCTGAGCCCGGACTCATCTGCTAATGACATGCACGCGTTTTGTTACCCATGTGGGTACAGCTAGGAAGCTAATGCCACTCACCATAGAGGATGGTTAACATGGACACGGGCATGACCAGGAAACCCAGCAGCATATCAGCTATGGCAAGTGACATCAGGAAATAGTTGGTGGCATTCTGCAGCTTTTTCTCTAGGGACACTGCCATGATGACGAGTATGTTTCCGGCAATGGTTAGTATAATCACTACCGCTGTTAACAGAGCAGACCAGTTCTTTTCCTGGAGATGAAGTAAGGAGAAGCAGGGTGGTGAGAGACAGCCCTCACAGGAAAGGTTGGTTCGATTTTCTGAGTCCACGGTCCAGTTAAATGCATCCGAAGTGTTACCTTCTCCGGAGTTAAAGTCAGTATTGTAGAGCCTTGTGTCAGCATGTAATTGCATTAAGGAGTTCGTAGTTGAGCTCAAAGAAGTGTTTTCTTCACAGAGAATATCCATTTCTAAGCCGGAACTTGTAGCAGATGAAGTGTAAGAAAAACCTTACCGGTTACAGGCTCTGGTCACCATTCAGCTTTATGTCCCCAAGCTCTGCCACAGTGAGGCTGGCGTATGTGCTGGGCTCCGTCGGTTGGCTTTTCTTCTTCCATTATTACAATAGAAGATAAAGAACTGCGGTGGCTTCTTTATAGTGCTTTCCTTCACAATTTCAGTAGAATCCTCTGTCTAGCTTCTTTTCTTTTTTTTCTCTCCAAAGCAAGATCAAAAAAGCAGCATAAACTTTTAAGAGAGAGGTTGCTGAGTTTTGAGGAGTCAGGGAGAAAAATATGATCCTGGCCAAAAAAAAGAGAAAAGTTTTGTTAACTACCAGGACTGTCATTTAGCTCTGTCTCATTCCATTGGTTACACTGATCATACTAGTTTAGCCACAGCAGCATTAAAATAGCATTCGATCCCAAACAGTGGGGCTGCAGGCAGCCTACAGTACGGCAGGCTGTTAAAAACACATCCAGGGTAAATCCCATAGTAAGTATAGTGGTACTTTGGGTTATAGTTGTCAGTCTTGGGATGCATTGCCCCGGCTGCCTTCAGGAATTTCAGCTTGTATTCTGTGGCTTAGTTAATCAAAGGGAAAAAAAAAATCTTAAGGATCAGCAGACAACTTTCCACACTGGGAATTCTCATCGAAACAATTCCATGGCGGCCAAGCAGCCTTTCAAGCCAGAAAGAAAATGACACAAGCGTAAAACACAGCAAGCCGGAGAGCGCGGCAACTTACACGGGTCCTCAGGGTCCGCCCGGGAGACACGCTCGGCTCATCTGTGACTCGCTGCATCTCTCCTGGTGATCAAGCCGGCAGAGAGAGCCCCTTCTCCCCGAGCGGCCACTGCCAGCATCGTAGTAATTCGATTTCTGTTTTGCTGACTTCAAAACTGTCTGGGAGAGTCGAGCCAGTGCCAGCGTTGCCAGGTCCGCGGCGGCTCCCTCTGCCCCCGCCCGGCTGGGTGCTCCCTCCCTCCCGCGGGGCTCGCCGGGCCGGGCGCGCGGAGACATGGTCCCCGGCCGCGCGGACCGCGTCGCGGGCTTCCAGTGGGCACAGCCGCCCACTCCAGGGACTGCCGCGTCCCCGGCAAGGGACTTGCTCCCCACCGCCGCCTGGTTCACTCCGGCAGCCCTCCCTCTGTCTGTGTCATAAACTGCAAGGTAGCAACAGTCAGGGAGGGCGGACCAGAAGGGCTGTTTTTTTTTTTTTTTTTTTTCATTTGCTACATATTAACAGTGGGAAGTTTTCCTTTTTTTTTTTTTTTAAATTTTAAAGAGAGTAACGGGAGAAATCGCCTTTGGTACAGATTCCTAAGGCAGGTAAGCCCCACTGTGATATTGTTTAGGGTGAAGGGTGAAGAGAGAATGTAAATAAAGGCGGAGAATGGTATTTCCTCGGAGCGCTGGTGCTTCCAGGCAGAGAGCTTATTCCCAAAGTGGAATTCCTGACTTCCGCGATTTGGGCTCAGAATGCCTAGCAGATTTTTGGTAATAACGCTGAGAAGCTATTAGTACTATTTTTTTTTTCCTTCAAATTTTTAAACATACCCATTAAGCTAGCTTATTTTCTGCAGCAGAAATATACCCCCTAGAAACAATCCAATAATTCACACGGGGAAGAGAATAAGTTTTTCCAGAGATAACATTAAGAACAGTCACCTTTACTTGTAAGAAAGCCCCTTCTCAGATTTTTAAATAAGGCAGATATGTCAGGAATCTCTGTGTATGTATGTGGGAAAATGGATTCATTCCTGAATAGTTGAGGTTTTCTAGGTTTCTGCTCATCTTTTTATTCTTTACGTTTTCCTTAGCCAAATACACCTCCTTTCTCATTCCTTTAACATGTTTTTGGCCAATCTGTGCCTTCACGGTGGATTTGCCTCAGATATTTAGTTGCCCAGCAGGCCCTTTTATCTCTAGCCTGGGAGATGTTGGCCTGAGCATCTTCATTTCCCCCCCCTCCCATGCTGTCCCCACCTCTTCCTGCTTATTCCCATCCTTCCACTCGGTTAAAGAATCACCCTCTCTCAGACAGCTGGCTATTTTCCACATGTCTTCCCTCCTTTTCACTGCCTGATCTTAAGTCTCCAGGGCCACCTCTGTGTACACATTTCTCGAATCTCTTCTCCAGCCTACAACCCTCACTTGTTTGATTAAAGGCTGTATCATATTCTCCTGGGCTTCCCTGGTGGCTGAGACAGTAAAGAGTCTGCCTGCAATGTGGGAGACTGGGGTTCAATACTTGGGTGAGGAAGAGTCCCTGGAGAAGGAAATGGCAACCCACTCCAGTATTCTTGCCTGCAGAATCCCATGGACAGAGGAGCCTGGCGGGCCACAGTCCATGGGGTCTCAGACCAGTCAGACAGGACTGAGCGATGAACACTTTCACTTCCTCATTGTCTCCTGGGCTGGAGCAGGAATCCACCCCTCTCTGCCCTTCCTGTCTTCCCCTGACTCCTCTGCTTCCCTTGGGATGGGGGGTGATTGCCACGTATTACAGAGCCAGCTGCGGAGAGAGCACAGGCTTTTGAATCAGAGTTCCCCAGGTTTGAGCCACAGTTCTGTTACCCACAAGGAGTAGAATCCCAGACAGTCAAGTTGCTTCATTTGATTGTAGTAAAACTAAAATGTGATAAGGAGTAGAAATATTTAGCCTATGTCTGGCTGCTCTGGAAGAATGTTAGCCGCTTTAATTCTTATTAATATTCTTACTGATATTACTAAATGTGGCACTTTGTGCCAACATTCCTTCAGTCTCCCTAGGGCACGCGGCTCCTGTCTGTGCCCATGCCCCCCTGCTCCCACTTTTCAGGCTGGGACTTTTGTGCACCTCCCACCAGCGGCCTACGTGCAGATGAATTTGTCAATTTCTGATGATTTTAAAGCATTTTTACTCTAGTTCACTGTGTCTGGAATACTCCCCCCACCACTTTTGTGTCCATTTCGCAGATTGCTACTCAGCTTTCAAGGCTCAGTTCCAATGTTATGTCCTCTGAATCCCAGGCCAACCGTTACCACCTGTGTGATGTGGGTGAAACTACTAACCTCTCTGTGCTGTGACTTCCTCATCTGTAAATAGGATGTAATAATAATATCTACCTCCGAAGATTGATTTGAGAGTTAAGATTCATGTATTTGCCTGGAACATTTTACACCCTCAGTAAAAGTTAGTTGCTGTTGTTACTACTGTTGTTTGGCTTACTGTTACAAAGCTTTCCATGGCATTCTTTCTGCATGGAGGCAGACTATAGCGCCTTCTATTTGAACGCGTCCCACATTGCATGCAAGCGCTAGAAGGGCAAAGACTATGTTTTTATTATTCATGGTATATATAGTTGGTGCTTAGATGTGTTTGTGGAATGAATGAATGATTTATAGTCACTTGTTTACATGTCTGTCGTCCTTATTAGACAGTGAACTTCTTATTCATCTCTGTACCTTCAGTACCAAACATAACGTCCCCTAATGGGATGTCCTTGGTAGATGCCTTATTATTAAGGAATAAATGAACTGATTCAGGGAGAAAATTCTAACTCCTTTTTCAATGTTTTATCCAACGGGATACTAAATTAATTTTATTTATAAAAGGCAAAGGAAGCAACAAGGTCCTACTGTGTAGCATAAGGAACTGTATTTAATATCATAATAAACCACGATGGAAAATAATATGAAAAAGAATATATATTTACATACATATATACATATATATTATATATGTATATATGTATATGTTACTCTTGCCTCGAAGATCCCATGGATGGAGGAGCCTGGAAGACTGCAGTCCATGGGGTCGCTGAGGGTCGGACATGACTGAGCGACTCCACTTTCACTCTTCACTTTCATGTATTGGAGAAGGAAATGGCAACCCACTCCAGTGTTCTTGCCTGGAGAATCCCAGGGACCGGGGAGCTTGGTGGGCTGCCGTCTGTGGGGTCGCACAGAGTCGGACACGACTGAAGTGACTCAGCAGCAGCATGTGTATATGTATGCATATGTGTATATATATAACTGAATCACTTTGCTGTACACCAGAAACTAACACAACATTGAAAATCAATTAAAAAATTAAAGTATAAAATTGAATCACTTTGAAAATCACAAATGAAAAGAAAGGCAAAGGAGAATATGATATATTAAAAAAGAAACACTTTAGTGTTGGAAAGTGACTCTAAAGCTTTTTGATGCTAAATCTTGTTATACTGAATGGTGTGTTATCAGTCTTAAAGAAGGCTCATGTTCTCAGACCATTATTCTACCTGAAAAAAGTTAGGCTTCTGGTCATGGTAAAGGTAGTCGAGTGAGTTTCTTGATATATAGTTTATATTATGAGGGAATTCTATTAGTAACCATCTGAGATAATGTGTAGTTTCTATTGCAGTTTCATGAATTCTTTTAAGAACAAAACAATATGGGCAAAATCTCAACCCTTGGCTCCTGGTACTTAAACAGAGCTTGTTTATTAACAGCGTGAGAATTAGACTTGGTCAGGATGGTTTCTTGCAGATCAGACACCCCTCTGGGCCTGGTGAAAAGGGTGTGCCCCGGCTGTTGTAGTGGACACTGTGGTGTGTGACTCATTTCCCCCTTCAGGGCTAAGGCTCTCCCTCTATCTGCTGCTGGAAGTGTTGGCAGCTGTCAGCTCTCAGCTGATCCCTCCCCTGTTCCAGAGTGCCCCACCTTTGTGGTGGCTGCATCACAGTTAAAGTCCTCCCCCTGTCTGGCCCTGCTTCCCTACAGCTGTTGGTCTGAAGTTTTCCCTAGTAAATCTACACACAAGGGTTCCTGAGGCGCCCAACCTAAGACTTCCAATTTTAAACTTGCGTTTCAGTGCCTTTATGCCACGTAAGGAAGACTTGCATGGTTTACAGAGACAGAAAGATAGTTATTGTTTATATTGATGAGTGCTTTCTTGCTACTCACTTGGAGTTCTTCAATAGATACTATCTTTAGGTAGCAAAGATAGGGTTTACTCTCTAATTATTGCCAGAAGGAATTGGAGGTCACTAATATAAAAATAAAATTTATTATTTTAGGCAGAGGTACTCCAGTACTTAATTGGACTTTCTCTAAGTGTGCATTTTGCAACTAGTTTATTGTGGGGGATTCACTAAAAATTGTTGATTTTTATGTTTTCAGTGACTGACATTGTATACACAGCTCTTGTTTGAATTTTTCCAGGCTAAAGTTACTGGGTTCTGAAATATTAATGCCTTATACATGTTAATATATGTAAGACAAAATAAAGTTCTTTGAGCAATTGAGTCTGGAACATACAGTATCCTGTAGCCTCATCTTAGGAATTTACAGTGCACGTGCTAAGTCACTTCAGTTGGGTCTGACTCTTTGCAAGTCCATGGACTATAGCCTACAAGGCTGCTCTGTCCATGGGATTCTCCAGGCAGGAATACTGGAGTGGGTTGCCATTTTTTCCTCCGGGGAATCTTCCTGACCCAGGGATTGAACCTGGGTCTCCCACATTGCAGGCAGATTCTTTACCACTGAGCAGTGCACAGAAGTGTGTTAAGGGCTCTGAGAGATCCTGCTGTGAAGGCATTTGTTTTCTATTTTTTCCCACTCCCCTTCCAGCCCCCAGAGTACTCATTGCAGGAAACTTCTATGTGTTTAAATCACATTATATTTTGCATTCATTAAATTGTTAAGATCTTAAATGGTTTAATGCATTTTGATAAATATATACATTCATGTAACCGTTACTCAAATCAAGATCTCTACCATTTCCACCATGGTGTAAGTTCCCTTATGCCCTTTTCAGACCTTCATTTAAATGGAAGCATGTAGTATGTGCTCATTTGGTGTCTGTCTTACTTTGCTTAATAGTATGACTGTAAGAGTCATTCATACTGCTGTGCAAGTATACTGATTTTTTTTTTTAGTAGATTGCAATCTGGGGAACTTAAATGGCCTGGATGTCTGGGGTAGTCACTTGATTTCAAAGAAGCATAGACTAACTAGCTCCTTCTTTTGTCTGCCCTTTTATGCTTTAGTTTTAAAGACAGTGGCCACTTTAACCTCCACTTAGTTGTATCTGATTTTGTTCTGAATTGGCAGCATAGAATTTATTTATTCCATGTTCTTTCACGTCACAATATGCCCCTGAGATTTCTATTACTCAAGTCTTACTAATGGTCTAAGAATGAGAAGAAAAAAAAAAATTCACAGATTTCCCGAGTGGTGTGTAATCAATTCATCATTTCCTTTGGATGTTCCAGTTTTGAGGTTTGGAACAAGCCAGGCCCCCTGACCACTGCATGCTTGGAAAGCAGTGTCCTGCATTGCCTTCTGTTAATGCCATTGGCATGTGTGAAAAGAAACCGCTGCTTGAAATGAGCTAATGACCCTGTCGTCTGTCTTTTCAGTTTGCCAACACGGGTGTCTAGTTTTAATAATATTCATTAATTTCACAGATAAAAACTAAGTGCTGTGTCAGACAGTTTGAGGAGCTAATACTGTGAAGATGGACAGTATTTCTGCCTTCATTCATTCACTTAAGGAGTTTTTGGTGGTGGTAAGCATAAGTACAGAGTTGAGGTATAAGCTTGGCTGTCCATGGTATGTTGATGGTACTTGAAGTCTGAAGCTCAGTGAGATCGGCCAGAGAGTGAATGGGATTATGAAAGCAGAGAGGTTTGAGGGATGAGCCCTGGATTACTCCAGTCAGGGAGGTGTAGAGGGGCAGTCAAGAGGGCTGCATTTTTGTTGGAGGGTCTAGGGGAGCTTAGATCTAATCTTATTTTCCAGTTTCTAGAGGACATCTGTGCTCCTTGGCTTCTGTAGCCCCTTCTTCCATCTTTAAAGCTAGAGGCTAGAAGGGGATTTCTTCTCATGCTGATGCCTCCCTGGTTCTCTGAAGCTGAGAAAGAGTCTCCACTTTTAAGGATTTGTATGATTAGATTGGGCTCACCTAGAAAAATGCAGACTACTCTCCCCGTCTCAAGGCCCTCAGCCTTAAACACACCTGTGAAGTTGTACTTAAATCATTTTAAGGTACCGTAGTTACAGGTTTGGAGGACTGAGACATGGGCATCTTTGAGGGTCATTACTTAATCCACATCACAGTGCTTTAAAGAGCAAAGGTTATGACAGAGAAGAACAGAAGCCTTGGACCAAGCATGCCAACATTTATACTCTAAATCTTAAGGGTTTGAAGGATTCAGCAAATTAAAAAATCCCTTTGAGAAGTGGTAAGACAAGCAGGAGAGTCCCACGTCATAGAATCCAACGGAGGAAAGTGTCTTAAGAAAAAGAAAAAGGCCAACTCTTAACTATACTCTGATATAAAATAAAAATGAAAAAAAAAAAACGAGGCTGAAAGAATTGTACCATCTTGAGATGGCTGTTTAGATGAAAGCATTGAAGAATCCATTGAATTTGGCAACACAGGTTAGTTGTTGACCTTAATAAGAAATAAGAACAGTTTCACTGAAAATGTTCAAGTATACAAGAGCGATGTGGTGAGTGGATTTTGTCCGGAGAGTGTGAGGTGGAAGGATATAAATAGTAAGTTACATAATGTCTACAAGTGATAGGTGTTAGAAGAAAATGAAGCCTGGGGTAGGGACTGGAGTAGATTTGTAATAGCAGGTGGTCAGGGAAGGCTTTATGGAAAGCTTGTGTTTGATCAATAACTTGAAATAGAATGGTTCGGGCAGATATATGGGGAGTGGGTGAAGATTGTTTAGCAAGTTTTTCTCCAAGCGAAGACCTTAAGGTAGTGGGGCAAGCCTGCGATGGGTGAGAAAAAAACAAGGAGGCCGGTGTGGCTAGAATAGCATGAGTGGGCTGGGAGTTCTGTGGAGAACCTTACAGAGGCCGGAGAAAGGATTTGGCTCATCCTTTAGTGACATGGGAAGAAGCCATTTGATGTGGGTGGGAGTATGCCACGCTCTGAGATACATTTAAATTGATCACTCTGGCTGCTTTGGGAACAGAACGAGATGAGGGCTAGGTAGTGGGTAGGAGGGAAGCAGGATGTCCGTTTCACGTGAGAGGATGGCGGCTTGGACTAGGGTAGTGGTGATGGGTTTGTGTGAAATGGTCAGATTCTGTGTATATTTTGATGACAGTGTCAAGAGTACTTGCTGATGGATAGACAGGATGTGGCATATGAGAAAGCGAGGTGACTAGGTTTTTCAATCTGGACAGCTGGAAGGATGGAATTGCCCTTCATTGAAGTGCTTCAAGGGCGAGCAAGTTTTGGGTGAATATCAGATCAGTTCTGGACGTGTTAAACTTAAGATGTCTTGTGACCAACAAGTGACTATGCTGTATACAAGGGTCCAGATAGACAAGGATACAATGTAAATTAGGAAATTGTCAGTGTATGGATGATGTTGAAAGACATGAGATAGGGTGAGATTTTCCAAACATCTGCGCAGACAAAGAAGCAGTTGGACAGCTGAATCCAGGGATACCTCAATGTTTAGAGGTGAGATCACTGCAGATGGTGACTGCAGCCATGAAATTAAAAGATGCTTACTCCTTGCAAGAAAAGTTATGACCAACCTAGACAGCATATTGAAGAGCAGAGACATTACTTTGCCAACAATGGTCCATCTAGTCAAGAATATGGTTTTTCCAGTAGTCGTGTATGGATGTGAGAGTTGGACTGTGAAGAAGGCTGAGCGCTGAAGAATTGATGCTTTTGAAGTGTGGTGTTGGAGAAGACTCTTGAGAGTCCCTTGGATTGCAAGGAGATCCAACCAGCCCATTCTGAAGGAGATCAGCCCTGGGATTTCTTTGGAAGGAATGATGCTAAAGCTGAAACTCCAGTACTTTGGCCACCTCATGCGAAGAGTTGACTCATTGGAAAAGACTCTGATGCTGGGAGGGATTGGGGGCAGGAGGAGAAGGGGACGACAGAGGATGAGATGGCTGGATGGCATCACTGACTCGATGGACGCGAGTCTGAGTGAACTCCGGGAGTTGGTGATGGACAGGGAGGCCTGGCGTGCTGTGATTCATGGGGTCGCAAAGAGTCGGACACGACTGAGTGACTGAACTGAACTGAGAACCATTCAGGGAGGCTAGGGTGTAGGCATGGTGAGGAAGGAGGAAAAACAGAAATATTCTCTTCCCTTAGTCTTAGAAGCCAAGGGAAGGAGATATTTCAGGGAGGAGAGAAGGCAAAGGAAAGAGCATTTAGCTTTAAGAGTCATATAGTTGAAGAACATTTCATTACGTGGGAAGTTATTCATGTATCAAATAAGAGCAGGATAAAAATTCCATAGAGTGTGATCTCAGCTTAAAAACACACGTATGCGTGGTCCTAGACTGAAAGGAAATGCATGAAAGCATTCACAGTAATCATCCAGGTCAGGAGTTAGAGTCATTTTTTCTTGTTTATGTTTACTTTGGATTTTATAAATTCTCTGAAGCATGTATGTGTTAGGTTTATAAACAAAATTACTTTACAATATTTAAACAAATTAAAGGTCATAAGAGAACCAGGAATGATCTTATGTTCTGAAGATGACTGAGATACACTGGCTTCAAGGTGAGATGTTAAAAAAAATAGCTCCTCTTTTAAGCATGGCAGTTGTATTATTCAAGATTATTATTGGTAAATGGAAGAAACCTAAGACAAAGAAGCATCAAAGGAGATTCTTATGTAATTGAAAAGTCCAGGAATGGAACTGATACTTCAGACATGGCTAGATCCAGCAGCCAAAAAGATGCAGACTCTTTCTGTCTCTGAAATATGTTTTCCTCTCAGTTGATCTGATTCTCTTCGGCTACAACTGACTTCCTTCCTGTGACTGGGAAAGATGGTTGTTGGCAGTTCTGAATTTACATAATTTGTGATTTAACTTTGTGACATTCCTATATTACCTGCAGGACAGACCCTGATTGGACCTCCATGGGTCACATGCCCATCTCTGAACCAGTCATGGTGGCTAGGGGAATGAAAAGTGAAAGTCACTCAGTCATGTCCAGCTCTTTGCAACCCCGTGGACTATACAGTCCATGGAATTCTCCAGGCCAGAATACTGGAGTGGGTAGCTGTTCCCTTCTCTAGGGGCTCTTCCCAACCAAGGGATCGGACCCAGGTCTTCTGGATCGCAGGCAGATTCTTTTGGTTGGGGGAATAGAGCCCTTGAATTGGTGGCCAGTCTGGGACCTGTACCTGCCCATACCTGTTGGGAGAGATGAGTGCAAAGTGATTGTTTCATGGGGACTGTATGGAATGGACCCTTTTGTCAAACAAAGATTTCTTGCCCAGACTAGTAAAACAGTGACTATTCACTGTTAGTAGAAGGTAATACTTGGTAATACTTATCCTTTTTTTTTTTTCAATGTGTTTTTATTCCATCAGATTGGCTCTGGTGCCCAAGTCATACTTAGGTACTTTAAGAGACATTGCACACATTTCAGGTCACAAGGAGGCCGCTTGGTACATTCTCACTGGAGAGGCAAATAGTACTCCAGTTGGTCAGTGTCCAAAAAGTGTAAGTTTGTTTCCTGATATATCTACTTCACTACCAGGCATATCCTAGAGTTGGGGAAAATGAATATATTATTACTTAGGTGCTTACTATAGAGCAAAAGGATAACCTCTTTCTTTAAAAAAAAAAAAATGACAAGAGGAACAAAATAGAAAGTCCAGAGATAAATCCACGCACCTATGGTCACCTTATCAAAGGAGGCAAGAATATACAATGGAGAAAAGACAATCTCTTTAACAAGTGGTGCTGGGAAAACTGTTCAACCACTTGTAAAAGAATGAAACTAGAACACTTTCTAACACCATACACAAAAATAAACTCAAAATGGATTAAAGATCTAAACGTAAGGCCAGAAGCTATAAAACTCCTAGAGGAGAACATAGGCAAAACACTCTCCGGTATACATCACAGCAGGATCCTCTATGACCCACCTCCCAGAATATTGGAAATAAACAAATGGGACCTAATTAAAATTAAAAGCTTCTGCACAACAAAGGAAACTATAAGCAAGGTGAAAAGACAGCCTTCAGAATGGGAGAAAATAATAGCAAATGAAGCAACTGACAAAGAATTACCTCAAAAATATACAAGCAACTCCGGCAGCTCAATTCCAGAAAAATAAACAACCCCATCAAAAAATGGGCCAAAGAACTAAACAGACATTTATCCAAAGAAGACATACAGATGGCTAACAAACACATGAAAAGATGCTCAACATCACTCATTATCAGAGAAATGCAAGTCAAAACCACAATGAGGTACCATTTCACGCCAGTCAGAATGGCTGCGATCCAAAAGTCTATAAGCAATAAATGCTGGAGAGGGTGTGGAGAAAAGGGAACCCTCTTACACTGTTGGTGGGAATGCAAACTAGTACAGCCGCTATGGAGAACAGTGTGGAGATTTCCTTGAAAAACTGGAAATAGAACTGCCATCAGTTCAGTCAGAACTGCCATAGGACCCAGCAATCCCAGTGCTGGGCATACACATCAAGGAAACCAGAACTGAAAGAGACACGTGCACCCCAATGTTCATCGCAGCACTGTTTATAACAACCAGGACATGGAAGCAACCCAGATGTCCATCAACAGATGAATGGATAAGAAAGCTGTGGTACATATACACAATGGAGTATTACTCAGCTGTTAACAAGAATACATTTGAATCAGTTCTAATGAGGTGGATGAAACTGGAGCCTATTATACAGAGTGAAGTAAGCCAGAAAAAAAACACCAATACAGTATACTAATGCATATATATGGAATTTAGAAAGATGGTAAGGATAACCCTGTATGTGAGACAGCAAAAGAGACACAGATGTATAGAACAGTCTTACAGACTCTGTGGAAGAGGGCGAGGGTGGGATGATTTGGGAGAATGGCATTGAAACATGTATAATATCATATGTGAAACGAATCACCATTCCAGGTTCGATGCATGGAACAGGATGCTCGGGGCTGGTGCACTGAGATGACCCAGAGGGATGGTACAGGGAGGGAGGTGGGAGCGGGGGTTCAAGATGGGGAACACGTCATATACCCGTGGCGGATTCATGTTGATGTATGGCAAAACCAATACAATATTGTAAAGTAATTAGCCTCCGATTAAAATAAATAAATTTATATTAAAAACATAAACAAAAACAAAGAAGACACATTTAATTCAAAAACAAACAAGACAAGAAAGCTATTGTGAGGCAGTGCTTTTGCTAGTCCCAAAGAATTGCCCTCATAAAATTTCACATATGTCTGTTGGTTGAATCTCAAAGATACTTGAGCAGGATTCTAAATTTTGTCTCAACTGTGGGCATAGACACCCAGTTAGATGTCTGTGGTATATGCTAAAGGAATATTCCAGGCAAATTTACTTCTTATTCATAACTAGGGAACACAGTGAGCCAGACTAAACCACAGGGGTTGTGAGGGTTAAATTGTTAGGTCAGAGTCATGCCTAACAGCCTCTTGGATAGTTCTTCTGTGTTCCACTCAAGTTCTAGATAGGGCAGTGGGGGTGGGGAGATGGACGGTTGAGGTACTTTCCAAGAAACAGAAACCCTTTGGGTCAATTTTCCCAAACTAGTGCTATGAGAAAAACAGCCTGTGAGAGAAAATACACTGATCTAAAAAGCAAATAATCAGAGCTCACTGCTTGGAATAGATTGTTTAACCTCTTTGTTCCTCTCAATGAAGGCTTGTCTTTTATTAAATAGCACTTATGGCCTAATTGTGACCTTGGTCTTGACCCAGATTGGAGCTCTCCCTTCTTTGTGGTAAGTGTCCATGTGGTAGAAAGGGAGTCTTGAATTTTTATGGGATTAAATGAGTGAATTGTACACTGGGTTCATCAGTTCCAGTGGGTTCAATAGCCCTAGATAAGTCAATATGAAGTATTGACTTCCTCAGAAGTATAACAGTATAGCAGAAAAGGCAAGTTTTCACCTTCATGAGGTCACTTTTTAAAGCCAAATTATTGTTCCCTCTCTTCTCCTGATATTGATAATTCAGGCAGTTAAACTCCTCAGGGCCTTTTTTAAAGTATCTGAAAGGGCCCATAACTACTGAAATGGAAAAGAACGTTACCGCAATGTAGCTTCTCCTAGGGCCACGCTATCCACTGAGATACAATTACTCTTTCTGTTCTATTTTCTGTCCCAAGTTACTCTGGACTGTGTTTTCCAGGATAAGGCATGCTATAAGTCACTTCAGTCATTTCTGACTCTTTGTGACCCTGTGGACCATAGCCCACCAGGTTCCCCTATCCATGGAATTTCCCAGGCAAGAATAACGGAGTGAGTTGTCATTTCCTCCTCCAGGAGATCTTCCTCATCCAGGGACCAAACCCACGTCTCCTGTGTCTCCTGCATTGGCAGGTGGATTCTCTTCCACTGAGCCCTTGGGAAGCCTAGATGATATATATGTATATATATTAAAGCTTTAATTATGTGTATAACTTTAAAAAGTTTAGGCAATGGAATTCTAGTGAAGGATACACTATGATTCATTTGACTGCTCTCATCTTGTTAAACAGGCTAAATCATGTCTTAGTATTGAAAATGTTAAATTTCAAAGATACCACCAAATACCTAAAATAATATACTTATGTTTCTACAAACAATTTATTAGTATTTTCCCCACATCTAACACAGGGTTCTTTAAATTGGCAGCTCTAACATTTTCACATTTTATGAACCACTATTGGGCTCTAATAAAATGACTATAAAACAGAATTATTCTAATGAAGGTATCTGTGAATATAATGTCTGTGAAGTATTGCTACTTATGAAAAATTTCGTTTCATTTGTGTGTTAACTTTCAAGGCCTAAGAAATATAACAGTTTTTGGAAGCCACAATCGTATCCACTTAAAACCCTGACTTCTCCTTGGAGTATCTTTATCCCTCAGTTGGAGATTCTCTGCTTTTACCATTTCCATCAATGTTCATTTTAACTGCATTTTAGAAACTTGGTTCCACATAATTTCTCTACAAAGATCAAGTGCTTTCCTCTAGATAATTTGCCATAAAGAAAAGTCAAAGGCTGTAATGTATTTGGAGAAAATGACTTCACGTACGAATGCACCGTGAAAATGTAACACACAGGACTTGTGCAGAGCTGTGCCTGTGAACAAGGTCTTCATAGCTCTTCTTACTCTAAGTGTATGTGTACCTGGGAGATGTAAGAGACGCAGGCTCAATCCTTGTGTTGGGAAGACCCCCTGAAGGGAGGGCATGGCAACCCCCTCCAGTATTCTTGCTTGGAGAATCCCATGGGCAGAGGAGCCTGGCGGGCTGCAGTCCATGGGGTTGCTCTGAGTCAGACAGGACTGAAGTGACTTAGCACGCACACACATGTGCCTTTACTTATCAGCTTTACATAATATCTGTGAGGGAAGAGAAAATCAGCATGCTTATGCTTCTTTCACATTCTTACCTTCTTTCTGACTTTTCCAATTGTGTTAATTATCTCATTTCTAAATGATTCTGGGGCCCAATAACAAAATCCATTTTGTGATCACAGTCCTCACACCTGCTCCAGGCTTAGTCCTACAGTTTGCTGGGGTGAATGCTTGTCCACATCTATTTTTGCCATTGCTGTCTAGTTATCTCTTGGTTGATTGAAGATTGTTCTCTAGTGGGTTCTTAAAAAACAAGTCATGGAACTGTATTCCCTGAGTGTTTAATAGTTCAAAAACATTACTCTATCTTTACACTTTAGTCTAAAATTCCTGTCACATTTTCTTTCCTTGAGAACATTATGTGTGTATTTATATGTGTGCATTAAGTCTCGTCAGTCATGTCTGACTCTTTTGCGATCCCCCATGGACTGTAGCCCGCCAGACGCCTCTGTCCACGGGATCCTCCAGGCAAGAATGCTGGAGTGGATTTCCTTGCCCTCCTCCAGGGGATCTTCCTGATCCAGGGATCGAACCCATGTCTCTTAAGTGTCCTGCATTAGCAGGCAGGTTCTTTATCACTTAGCACCACACATGGAAGCCCATGTGTGTGAGTGTATGTATGTATTTGTGTCAGTGAGATACATAACCTTTTTCAGATATGATTGACATGTAAAAAGCCATGCATATTTAATATATACAACTTGATAAGTTTGGTGATCAGTACCCATCTGTGAAACCATATCTATGTTTATGATATAGATACAGTGATAAACATACACATGAACATATCTACCACATTCAAAATTTCCCCCTGCCCTCTTATCTTTTTTTTTTTTTTTTTGGTGATAAGGATGCTTAAGATCTACCCTCTTTACAAATTTTTAAGTATGCAACACAGAGCTGTTAACTCTAGGCACTGTGGAGTACAGTAGGACCTATCTCTAGGACCTATTCACGTTGTATAACTGAATTTTGTACCCCTCAACTAATAGCTCCCCATTACTGTCTACTCCTGAGTTCCTGCCAAATACCATTCTGCCTTCTTCTGTGTTTGGCTATTTTAGATTCCTTATGTAAGTGGTATCATCTAGCATTTGTCCTTCTAGATCCGGCTCATTTCATTTAACACAATGTCCTCTGGTCCACTGCATGTGTGCCTGCTCAGTCGCTTCAGTCACATCCGACTCCTTGTGACCCCCGTGGACTGTAGCCCGCTAGGCTCCGCTGTCCATGGGATTCCTCAGGCAAGAATACTGGAGTGGGTTGCCATGCCCTCCTCCAGGGGATCTTCCCGACCCAGGGACTGAACAAGAGGCTTCCTGCACCTTCTGCATTGCAGGCGGATTCTTTACCACTGAGCCACTGTGGGAGCCTCAGTGGCCATTCATGCTGTCACAAATGGCAGTATTTCCTTCTTTTTAAAAGTTGAATAATATTCCATTGTATGTGAACATCACATTTTCTTTATTCATTCATCAGTGAATATTTATTTCCATTGCTTCCATGTTTTCGGCTACTGTAGGAGGGCATTGTACATACTTTCTTCCTGTCTTCTGGGGTTGAGTATGACTGTGTAGAAATATGAGGTTAATGAGGCTGTTTCCTCTTTCTGTCTTATGCTTTGGGGCTTGATCTTTTCACCTTGCTAGCATGTAAAATGCGGAGAAGGCAATGGCACTCCACTCCAGTACTCTTGCCTGGAAAATCCCATGGATGGAGGAGCCTGGTATTCTGCAGTCCATGGGGTCACTAGAGCTGGACACGACTGAGCGACTTCACTTTGACTTTTCACTTTGATGCATTGGAGAAGGAAATGGCAACTCACTCCAGTGTTCTTGGCTGGAGAATCCCAGGGACGGGGGAGCCTGGTGGGCTGCCATCTATGGGGTCACACAGAGTTGGACCCGACTGAAGCGACTTAGCAGCGGCAGCAGCAGTTTGTAAAATGAATGCAGTTGTCCAGTTGAGCATTCTTTGGCTTTGCCCTTCTTTGGGATTGGAATGAAAACTGGCCTTTTCCAGTCCTCTGGCCACTGCTGAGTTTCCCCAATTTGCTGGCATATTGAGTGCAGCACTTTAATGACATCATCTTTTAGGATTTCAAATAGCTCACCTGGAATTCCATCATCCCCACTAGCTTTGTTCATAGTAATGCTTCCTGAGGCCAGTCAATGCACCAAGCCTAGCAATACACTAGCTCTTGTCAAATTTGATACTGACTTGCCTTATTTAAATGGAAACATGCTAGTGCCAATTGCCATGCAGTGCAAAATCTTTTAATATACAGGTCTTCTTTTTTCCCTTGCTGCGTTGGAATTTGGCTCCTGGAGTTTGATCATCACTTCTTCCTTCAATGTTCAATGACATTTATTACAGTGACACTCAACTGAATCAGGATCATAGCTCCTGGTTGTTAAAAACTCTGTCACAGCTGATATTCTTTCAGGCAGCACAATATATATACATATCTGTCTGTCTGGTAGCTTAGTCACCACCTACCATTTGTTTTCCCACCCTAGAAAGGCGTGTAATGTTGGAATGTTAAAAAAATCCCCTGAAATTGTCTAAGTCTATCTTGGCATGGACATTCTTTGTAGTACACTTGTCCACACTGATGTTGAGTTAGACTACTGGTTATGTACTCCCATTGCAGCACTGTTTATAATAGCCAGGACATGGAAACAACCTAGATGTCCATCAGCAGATGAATGGATAAGAAAGCTGTGGTACATATACACAATGGAGTATTACTCAGCCATTAAAAAGAATACATTTGACTCAGTTCTAATGAGATGGATGAAACTCGAGCCGATTATACAGAGTGAAGTAAGCCAGAAAGAAAAACACCAATACAGTATACTGACACATATATATGGAATTTAGAAAGATGGTAATGATGACCCTGTATGCGAGACAGCAAAAGAGACACAGATGTATAGAACGGACTTTTGGACTCTGAGGGAGAGGGAGAGGGTGGGATGATGTGGGAGAATGGCATTGAAACATGTATACTGTCATGTAAGAAACGAAGTGCCAGTCTATGTTTGATACAGGATACAGAATGCTTGGGGCTGGTGCACGGGGATGATCCAGAGAGATGATATGGGGTGGGAGGTGGGAGGGGGATTCAGGATTGGGAGCTCATATACACCCATGGTGGATTCATGTCAATGTATGGCAAAACCAATACAGTATTGTAAAGTAAAGTAAAAATAAAAAAAAATTATTTTTAATTGAAGGATAATTGCTTTACAATATTGGTTTTATTTCTGCCATACATCAACATGAATCAGCCATAGGCATACATATGTTCCCTCCCTCTTGAATCTTCAACCTCCCACCCTTTTCCCCCCCTCTAGGTTGTTACAGAGCCCCAGTTTGGGTTCTCCGAGTCACACAGCAAATTCCCATTGGCTATCTATTTTATGTATGGTAGTGTATACGCTTCCATGCTGCTCTCTCCATTGATTTCACCCTCTCCTTCCTCCCACTGGCCCTTGTATGAAAGTCTTTCTCTATGTCTGCGTCTCCATTGAGAGAGTCACTCAGTCGTGTCCGACTGTTTGTGACCCCATGGACTACAGAGTCCATGGAATTCTCCAGGCCAGAATACTGGAGTGGGTAGCCTTTCCCTTCTCCAGGGGATCTTCCCAACCCAGGAATCGAACCCAGGTCTCCCGCATTGCGGGCAGATTCTTTACCAGCTGAGCCACAAGGGAAGCCCACTGCAACCCTGCAAATAGGTTTATCAGTACGATCTTTCTAGATTCCATATGTATGCGTTAATACGTGGTCCTTGTTTTTCTCTTTCTGACTTACTTCACTCTGTATAATAGGCTCTAGGTTCATCCACTGCATCAGAACTGACTCAAGTGCGTTCCCTTTTATGGATGAGTAGTGTATTCCATTGTGTATATATATGTACCACAGCTTCTTTGTCCATTCATCCAGCAGCTGTCTTTGAAACTTACAGTCATATCTTATTCTAAAACCAAGGAAGAGAAATAAATGCTTATAGAACCATGTGACAAGTACTATGCTTTACGTATATGTCATATAGTCCTGGGAGCAACTCTGCAAGAGAGGTGAAGTAAGTCTATGACACAGATGCCCCTCAGAAGTCAAGAAGTATGTCCAAGTTTAATCTCACACGCCCATGCTGGTGTTGGAATCTTAACCCGTGTCTCCATTTTTCTTAACCTATTGTATCATATTTTCTTTGAATTATATACTTTGGATTTTATTATATCTTGGCTTTTAAATTTTAAACTGCCTCATGGCTGCTGTTTCTTTTGCCATGGACATTTTAGTTTTATTTTGCCTTAATGATATTGCTATATAATGTATTACAGCAAAGTTCACATATTGTAAGTGTACAGCTGGATGCATTTTTCCTTAAATGAACATACCCAGGTGTCCAGCACTCAGGCTGAGAAACAGAAAAGTTCCAGCATATAAGAAATCCCCTTTATTTTCCCTTTCAGTCACTCTGTCCACTTCTAACAGCAAAATGAGTTTTATCAATTATTAAATTTTATGTTAGTAGAATTATTGCAGTATGTACTATTTTGCTGGCAACTTTTATTCAACATCTTTTTTGTGAGATTCATCCTTGTTGCCTGTAGCTGTTGATTGATTTATGCCTTTCCCACCTTTGTGTGACTTACTCATCCGATTGTTACTAGTACAACTTACTCATTCTGTTGTTACTAGTGTTTTGGTTAGTATCTAGTTTGGGGTACTATGAATTGTTATTATTCAGCTAGTCAATGCCTTTTTTGGTAAATAAGTGTTTTCTGTTGAACATATGTTTAGGAGCAGAATTGCTGAGAATTTTTGGTATATAAATGCTCACTAAACATTTACTAAAATGTTTTGGAAAGTGTACAAAAAATTAATAGTCTATCAACTGAGATATTTGGTATAAAAAAGATTTTCATACCCATACATGAAAAAAAATTCACATGGTCTTGCCTTCACTTTAAATGAACAACAAACACATTATTTTCTTAAGCAAAAGTCATCAGAACAAAAATTTTCATCAAAATACACAGAGCAAAAAAAGATTTGAGTTCTAATTTTCAGTTTGTTTCTTTGCAGTTCAAATACCAATAAAATCAGCAGTACTATAGGGTGTAGGTGGGGAGGACCCTGAGTTATTTTTTTAAAGGAACAATTTTAGTTGGGATTCTCAGTCACTGGTCTGTTCAACAAATATCTATGGAGATTTTTCAAAATACTTCTACCTGCATTCTACCTTAGGAATTTAGATTCAGGGCATCTGGAATGGGGCCAAATTTTCTTCATTAAAACAGAAACAAAAACTCCATGGAAATACTTGTGCAGCAGAAGCTGAGACTTATTGACATTTTCTAATGTTAGAACAATGGTAAATCCTCCCTAGGATTTTATTTTCTATGTTTTATACAGGGTATCTGTGCATTCATTGTACTCTAATGGTACTTTATACATATTCTACAATCACATTACTTATACTTTGCTAATTCTCTGGTTTTAGCTTTCACTGTTTTGAAAGAAGAATAAATTACTTTAACCCTCTTCAGTTCTATCTAGTATTTACTTCGAGCGGGCTGTGTGTTTGCTTTTAAGGGATTTGCAGTTTCCATATGTTGGTAGGTAAACAGGGAAAAGGAGTCCAAAATGGCGGTGGCTACAAGACAAGGAAGGGAAAAGCCCGTGAAAATGAAACAAAAGAAGGCCTGAGGACTGGAGTGAGGACCTCAGGTAAAACAAACAACACTCCTGGCTGGCCCAATTTACACAGGACAGGCCCAGGGAGAGAGAAACATATAAATACAGGAGCCAAAGCCAGCTCTCTCTCTCTCCCGAGCGCTGGGGCGCTCTTCTCCTCGTGTCTTTGGATTGACGTGCCCTCACGCCTCGAAGATGGATTTTCCTGCTATCTTCTAAAGAAAATAGAGCTGTAACACTGATTTGTCTAAGAGCTATAACATGGTCCATTCGCGACCTGAGAGCTATAACACGGGCTATCCAAGGCTTGAGAGCTGCGACACGCCGAGGGGGCTTTAACGTCCGTCACTCCAAATCTTTGTCGTGACGAGACAAAGAATCAAGGAACATACACTCTCGTGACGCATACAAGTGTCTTATCAGATCAAGGAATTCAGTAGTTTCTGTTTAATTATAAAAGTAACCCTATTTTCCCAGTTAAAAAAAGTAGATATAGAAAGTAAGAATAAAAGTCCCACTTGTTCACCCACCACCTCTCCTGCTCACCCACCACCTCAACCACCATCTTTCTCCTCCCTTTTCCTAAGCATTCAGGAGGTGTGTGACTTTTCTTGGCAGCAGTATTGTATCCTGGTTTGTGACCTTAGGCTGGTTTATCATTCTGAGCCTCCATTTCCTCTTCTACCTCATAGGATTTTTGTGCGGATTATATATGATGACAGCTGCAGAGTACCAAGCAGAGTAACGGGTGTGTGGTGGGCCTTCAATTAACGAGACCGAGAGGATTGGAATTATGCTGTTAATCTGCTTCCATAACAAAGCACTTTTATGAGGTAAGAAAGGAAGACGCTGTGTATGATACACTCAGATAGCATTGCTCGTCTTATTAAAACGTCTGTTCATTTGGATCCTTACTTGCACAGGAGCAGAGGCAAGTTGGAAACTTGTCCCACTCACAGAAAATGTCAGGCATAATGGTTTTATAATTTGCTGAGTTAAAATGTCAAACGGCCTGAAGGTAACATTTCTGGGGGCCAGACTTCTCTTAAGATTAGAGTATACGATGAAGTTCCATCCTGGTATTCACAGCGTGTGCGACCATAATGCAATTTTGGTTCATATCTCCCTATTTAAAAAGCACTTTTAGTGACATGGGGCTTCCCAGGTGGCTCAGGCGATAAAGAGTCTGCCTGCAGCGTGGAAGATCTGGGTTTAACCCTTGTGTTGGGAAGATCCCTGGAGAAGGAGATGGCAACCCCCTCCAGTATTCTTGCCTGGAAAATCCCATGGACAGAGGAGCCTGGCAGGCTACAGTCCACGGGATCGCAGAGTCGGACATGACTGAGCAACTTCACTTTCTCTTTCTTTTAGTGTCATAGCACAAGGTGTCTAATTTCTAAAATATTGCATTGCTTTTTGGTTTGAATTTTTTTTTCTCAATAGGACTAGTTCATGACAGGCTCCAGGCTCCAGCTTACCTTTCGCTGTCATAAAACAAGCTATGAGATAGGTCAATGTGATTAGATTTACACACAAAGTCATCAATACAACCTCACCAGTCTCACTTTGAATGGAGTACTTTTTGCTGCTTACCTTTGCATATCCCAGAATCCTTACTCATGGGCAATCAGTTCACTGACCCACGGCGGATGTGGTCCCCTTATGGTCTGTGAGAGTGTTAAAAACTGGTTATATTTAGTAGATCAAGCTTAATGATAACAGTGTGAGTGCCCCTTGCTGTGTATAGCAAACATGTTCTGAAACAGTTAGGGCGACTAGTTTTTGTCAATCTGGATTTCATGAGAGAGAGGGATAATTGCTATTTTAAATAAACCTGAGAAAAATGCTTCTGAGAGGATTATGTCTTAGACTGAATCATTTCTCTCTCTCTCTCTTTTATTTTTAAGACAGGATTAGGATCACCTTTTGCATTTATTTGTGGGCAGATTGAGAACATAAGAATGATCATAAGCCTAAGTGCATAACAATGAGGCTTAGGCTAATTGGACAATTCCACATAGCCCAGTAATAGAAATTGTTGTCCACTCATGCTATTCAGCCTGGAGAAGGGCATGGCAACCCACTCCAGTACTCTTGCCTGGAGAATCCCATGGACAGAGGAGCCTGGCAGGCTACAGTCCACAGGGTCGCAAAGAGTCGGACACAACTGAGCGACTTACACTTCATGCTATCCAGCTTGAAAAAATATGTCCTATAAACAATTACGTTTCCCTTAAATATTCTCTCATTTTTATAATTATTGAAGATGAGCTAATGATAGTGAGGTAGAATCAAAACAACTTGATTCAACTACTGGAAAAACAATAGATTTTCCCATTGAAATTGAACATCTCAGTGCCATTATATACTTATATCATAGGTTAATTGTTCAGTGGCTAAGTTGTCGCCGACTCTTTGTGACCCCATGGACTTCTGCACACCAGACTTCCCAGTCCTTCACCATCTCCCAGAATTTGCTCAAACTCATGTCCATTGAGTTGGTGATGCCATCCAACCATCTCATCCTATGAAAGTGAAAGTGAAGTCGCTCAGTCGTGTCTGACTCTGTGACCCCGTGGACTGTAGCCCACCAGGCTCCTCCATCCATGGGATTCTCCAGGCAAGAACACTGGAGTGGATTGCCATTTCCTTCTCTAGGGGATCTTCCCAACCCAGGGATTGAACCTGGGTCTCCTGCATTGTAGGTAGACGCTTGACTGTTTGAGCCACCAGGGAAGTCTCATCCTATATCATAGGTTAATTACTCTGGGCAAGTGCATGTTTACAGTTATAATCAATAATGCTGAGTAGCTAATTGTGTTAGTTGGGTACCAAGGCTAACTTGTTTGGACTTAGGAAAATGTTCTAGGAGCAGAACTTGTTTGTATGTAGGGGATTTAAGTGTACTAAGAGTATTTCCCATGTCCTAGATCAAGTTCCTTTGGTGATGTGTGCGTGCTCAAGTTGTGTTTGACTCTTTGTGACTCTGTAGACTGCCAGGCTCCTCTGTCCATGGGATTCTCCAGGCAAGAATACTGGAGTAGGTTGCCAGTTCCTACTTCAAGGGATATATCTGACCCATGGATGGAACCTGAATCTATCTCCTATATCTCCTGCGTTGGCAGGCAGATTCTTTACCACTGCAACCCCTATTTCTAAAGACGACCGCTATGTTTACAAAATGGGGACCACAGTTTACTTTTTTGGTGTGCAAAGTAGAGTGGTTATTATCTAAAGCTTTTCTGTCTTCCTAAGCTATTGCTTTCCTGATCCTTTGGCTTGAGAGAGGCTCTGGTTGAGGCATTTTTTTGGTTTGTTTGTTTATTGCTGTTGGTGTTTCCAGGTTGCTTGCTGTTCTCTCCAGCGCTGGTTTGGGTTACATGAGACCAAAAGAAAACCCAGAAGCTCACCACCTGTGTGTTGCAGTGTTAGGTCTTGTGGGCCCTTGGCATTCTGACACCCATTTTCTACCTTTCAGAGTGTTATGTTCATTTTATATATGACATCTAGGGGTTTTACCTATGCTTAGTGGAAGGAATAGGAAAAAAAATATGTCTACTCTTTATTCTTGGAAGTGAAAATTCTCTTGCTGGAGTTTTTGAAGACCATCTCAGGATTATAGGCAGAGACCATCTGAATGGTCCATTTGGGGATCAGTTGTCCACATCTGTTCTGCTTATCTTTAGGGAGGTCAGCAGTCCTGGGGCTCATTACCTACTCAGTTGGGATAGTGAAAGCAGGCTGCTATTCTGGGAGATGATTTCTCTCTCTCTATCTATATATATGTGTGTATATATCTATACTCTTAAAGTTTTTAAGAACTATTACCTTATTCCTTATGTGTTCCCTTCTTGAGAAGAGATGCCAATTATTTAGTTCTGCAATACTTGGGAGGTCTGAGAACTGTGTATAAATGAACAAATTCAATATGGAGAGGCATGAGGTATTGAATAGTTCTTTTTGATTATAAGAGAGAAACTTTAAATTAGAAATAAATCATGAATATCAATAATCTTTAATAATACATGAGGAAGAAATACCATATAACCATCTTTCTACATCTTTGAAACCATCAAATTCCATATGCATCACTTCAACCTATTAGTTCTAAAATACAATCTATTAATCATCGCCTCCTCCGGCAGAAGACGTTCATTACATATTCCTGACAAATTTCAACTGTCATTTTCCTGTCAGGAGTTTGACATTCTCTACAGTGTTTGCTGTGCCTTTTGAACAGTATTTAAAAATCAGTTAGATTCCTGCAAATGTAATTAGATTTTATCTGTCTGATAAAAATGCTCTAATTGAAAAGAAGGATGTTTTCTGTAACCTCTTTCCAGTTCCAGTTACCCTGACAGCTCTTCATTCTCTCCTCCCCTCCCACCACCCAGTTTCTCTTAAACAGCCTCCGGCATTTTCCTCATTTGTTAGCTATTTATTAATGGCCTCCCACTATCCAGGCAGTGCTCTTGGTGCTGGGTATACTTATGTGAATTGTTGTTGTTTAGTCACTAATTCGTGTCCGCCTCTCCTGTGACCCTCTGGACTGTAGCCTGCTAAGGCTCCTCTGTCTGTGGGATTTCACAGGCAAGAATACTGGAGTGGGTTGCCATTTCCTTCTCCAGGGGATCTTCCTGACTCAGAGATGGAACCTGTTTCTCCTGCATTGGCAGGTGGATTCTTTACTGCTGAGCCATACGTATATGAACAGGATGGAATTATGGTTCTCCCTTATAGAGCTTCCATTCTATCTGGGAAGATAGATCACCATAGACACACTAGTATGTAAAGGTTGGGCCAGGTGATGATGACTGACCAGGAAAACAATGGAATAGTGTTAGAGGATAGAGAGCAGTGGGGAGTATTTTAGATGGTATTCTTTGGAAAGATCTTTCTGAGGAGGTTATATTAGAGCTAAGAGCTGAATAACCAGGAGAATCCTGGGAAGCTGGGAAAAGAGCTTTCCAGGGAGAAAGTATTAATGGCTCAGTGGTGTCTGACTCTTTGTGACCCCCATGGACTGGATCCCTCCAGGATTCTCTGTCCATGGAATTCTCCAGGCAAGAATTCTGGAGTGGGTTGCCACTTCCTGCTCCAGGGGATCTTCTCAATCTAGGGACTGAACCTGGGCCTCCTGCATTGCAAGCAGTCTTTACCATCTGAGCTAACAGGGGAGAGGGATGAGCAAATGTTAATATCCGAGGTGTATGATTGACTTGGGATACTTGGGGAGCAATAGACAGTCCGTGGAGCTAGAGTGAAGGGACTGAGGGGAAAACTGGTGGGATATGAAGTTGAAGAAACAGGCAACTATCAGATTATGTAGGGCTTTGCAGGTCCTGGTAAGAAGTGTGGAGCCTAAGAACACAAGAATGCTTTGAGCTGGATAGAAAATTGACTGAAGGAAGCAAGAGTAGAAGCAGAAAGTCTAGGTGGAGATTGCTGCAATATTGAGCCAGCTGGTGTTGGTGAATGTGATAAGGTGTCACTGGATTTGGGATATATTATGAAGGTAGACCCAGGACTTGCTGATGGTGTAAAAGTGAGGTGTGAGAGAAAAATAGGAGTCAAGGATAACGCTGAAGTTTTTGACCCAGGTAACTAAGATGGAGTTGCCATCTGTTGATATGTGAAAAATTATGGGAGAAGCATATATCGAGATGGAGAGCAAATATTAAATTTGTTACATCAAGGTTCTTCTTAGACACTCAAATAGAGATATTAAGTAGTTGCACATATGAGCCTGGAATTGGGATTAGGACTGGAGTATAAATTTGAGATTCCTCACCATTTATGTGATCTTTGAAGTCATAGGATTGGGAGAAAATTGCCTAAGGAGTAAATCAAGATGAAGAAAAGAAAATGCCTGAGCTCCAAGGTGCTCCAGAGAGAAGTCAGTAAGAGAGCTGGGGAGCAGGGGGCTAGCTGGTGCAGGAAAGGGGGGAGGAGCAGCCACAGAGATGGAAGGATACCCAGGACAGAAATGTGTTGGGAAGTCCAAGAGAGGCAGGTCTTCCGAGATGACCAGGGAGCACCACGGTGCTTGGTGAGGCATGACCAAAGAGAGACTGGGAATTGAGAATCAATACTGTTTTATGACCTTGTTGATGAGAGGTCTGTTTGGGATGTGAGTGGGAAGAAAGTCTGATTACAAGGATTGAGAAGAGAGTAAGAGGTGAGGGGAAGAAATGTGAGGTTGGAGAAACGGGCAGCAGTCAGATTGCATGGGGCTCTGCAGGTCCTGGTGAGGAGCTTGGGACTATAAAGAGGAGCTGAGAAACTGCAGTAGTTGGCAGAGCAGGAGGGGATTGGCAGGGGCTGAGGGGAAGGCTGTTTCTCTCTCTCACTTTTTTTTTTTTTTTTGAGGTTGTTAAGAAATATTTTTATTTAAAAAGTAAATCAAGATGACTGAAGGAAGAAGAAGCAAAAGTCCTCATCACAAGAGTATCTCGGCAAGTCATCCAGGGTCAGGCAGCCCTGGAGTCTGGTCGGCAGAATAACAACCCCTAGACATGTCCATGTCCCAAACCCTAGAACCTGGATTACATTGAATGGTGAAGGGGAAGTAAACTGCAGATGAAACTAAGGTCTTTAACCTGGGGACCTTGAGACAGGGAGGTTATCTGGGTGATCTGGGTGGATCCAGGTAGTTTCAGGGTACTTAAATTGTAGGTGGGCCCACTTCTGATGGAAACGTGGCAGTGTGCTTGTAGGATAGGAATGATTCCATAGCAAGGGCACTGAAAGTGTTATGAGAGAGATAGTTGTAGCTACATTAAACTCATTCTATGTAAAGTAGAATAACATGGGGATTAAGATAAGATAGAATAGAATGGAAGTACAACAGAATAAAAGCAGATTAGAGTGGCATAGAAAAGAATAAATGAATAAAATCTTTTATTTGCATTGTAAACTGTTAGATTTTTTTTTTTTAACTTCTTCCCCTCCACCCCATCTCTTAACACATGCTTTCTAGTTTAACCAAACGCAGGATTGATCAGGTGACGGGGACATGTGTTTTTGACTGCCCAGTGCGCATCTTTCAGTGAGGAAGCTGTTCTCTCTTAAGCCCAGGATTCTGATGGACCTTGTATACTGCCTGCTGACCTTGGGGTGGTCACAGGACCCAGGCGGGCTGATCATGGGACCCCTGTGTCTCTCACTACTGGATGAGAGGATATAGGATGGAAGGGGACTAAAGTGGAATGAATCTTATGAGGTTTTAAATATTGATCCTAGGAGACAGAATGTCTTTTGCTTTTGAGGAATAATCTGTAAGCCTCTGGTAGGAAAGAATGAGATAAATATATAAAAAGAAGCGGAGACAAGCAGAGCCCAGAGGTGAAGAAAAAGAGTGTGAACAACATCACTCAAGCCTCCAGATATATCTGGGTTTGAGAGTATCCTCCCTTAACGTTGTTGGTTTCCTGAGCCAATAATTCCCTCTTTAGGCTTAAGGTCATGTGATTTTGAGTTTCTGTCAGTTGCATCTGCCAGAGTCCTAACATTGCTTCATTTTATATCACACGGTTAACAAATGACGTATTTTAAAAAATGCCAAGGGTGTCAGATGATCAGAATGGTAATCAAAAACAATGTTCTGGTTGTCATATAGGATTTCCATTTCTGTTTGGAATAGGGGTGGATATACTAAGAGAGGAAACTAGCTGAGAAATATGTCCGTTATATATTTTTTCTTTTAGTTTCTTCCCTCAGATTATTATTTTCACTCACCTCTAAAAGAAATGATACTGTCAATGCTGGCTGCCATGTGCATGGATTTTGGTATGGTGCTGAGATGCCTGTAAAGTAATTGAGTCTGTAGGACTATGAGAGCAGACTGTGTCTGCTTTGTGAATGAACCCACTTTCATCCTGGGAACCCATCGTGTTACATTCTCATGAATATAAAGGAAAATCTCCCAATTGAAACAAGAAACTACCTCTACATCTGCAAGAACATTTTACTGCAGTATTTGAATAGACAGACTGGCAATAATGTCGAAATGAGGAAGAAATCCATTGTTTGTTGATCAGTCACTAAATATTATTGATCAGTCACTAGGTCGTGCTTGCTGCTTTGACCCCATGAGGCACAGCACACTGGGCATCCCTGTCCTTCACTATCTCCAGGAGTTTTTCTCAAATTCATGTCCATTGAGTTGGTGATGCTATTTAACCATCTCATCCTCTGCCACCCTTGTCTGCTTTTCTCCATTATTCACTGGGAATTGCTTATTTCCATTCATACAGTGTGTACTTCCTTGTTTCCCTGGTAGCTCAGTTGTTAAAGAGTCTGCCTGCAATTCAGGAGACCCAAGTTTGATTCCTGGGTCAGGAAGATCCCCTGAAGGAGAGGGCATGGCCACCCACTCCATATTCTTGCCTGGAGAAGTCCATGGACAGAGAAACCTTGTGGGCTATAGTCCATGGGTATATAGTCAGACATATATCATTTGCTTTCACAATGTGTACAAGCCCACTTGGGGGGCAAGCTTTGCTTCTGTGTTCTCAGTAGAAGTTCAAGGTAACTGGCTTTTAAGCAATGGCCCTATGTTTCCTTAAAAGAAAAGGGAGATCATAAGAGTATAAACAGAAGTGCATTCTCTGACTCATTCTACACCCACAAAATCAGCCCCTTCTCCCTGAGGTCTGGGGTTGTGGACACCTTACCTGTGTGAGGTAATGGGGTGGCCATGTGGGGTGACTGTACCCTGCCTACCTTAGGCTGTGGTGCAGAAGGGAGGTTTAGGGTGCTAGTGGCTCCTGGTCTCTTCCATGTCTGACATTGACAAGACACTCTACCTCAACCTGGGCTATGTTTTCTCTTGAAGTAGAGCTGTTAGTCTCCTCAATTTTCTACAAACACCCTGAGGACTTTCTTTCATACTCATTCTGTTCTGCAGCTCCCCTCCATAAAAATCAGTGTATATGGCTGGGTGATCGGGCAGTCTGCATAGCGCACTCTATAAACGTGCAAAGTATCTTCTCCTTGGAAAACACCTACTTGTCCTTGGACCAAACTTGTTTTCTTTGGTAGCAGATGAAAGATGGCTCCATTGAGAGGTGGGCCTACTTTCCTTGAATCTGGGCTGGCCTGTGATGTCTCAACCAATAGAGTTTGGGGAAGTGACCCCATACCAGCTCCGGGCCTGGCCATTGTTTCTATTTGTCTCTTAAAATGCTCATTTTTAGGCCCCTGGGCCACATGTATTGGGTTGGCCAAACGTTCGTTCAAGCTTATTCAATCATATGGAAAAACCCAAACGAACTTTTTGGCCAATCCAACACATAGTCAGACTGCCCTGCCGAAGGGCCCTCAGAGAGGCTCTGAGGATGCATGAAGAAGGTGAGGAGACCTCACCTTAAGGTGCCAGGCGTGTGAACACGGACATATTGGACCTTTTTTCCCTACCCACTGCTAGCTGACTACCAATGAATGATCCACAGTGATGCTATCAGAGTGCAGAAGAGTTGCCCAGACAGGCTTTCTCCAAATTCCTGACCCACAAAACTATGAGGTCGATCCAAAGAGTTTGTTTAAGGCCCCTGAGTTTGGGTTATAGTGTTAGGCAGTGCTAGATAGAAAAGCAGAATGGCTTCTTTCTTATTTTGGTGTTTAAAAAATTTTATTAGAGTATAGTTGCTTTACAATGTTATGTTAGTTTTTACTGGACAGCAAACTGAATCATATAGCCCCTCTTTTTGAATTTCCTTCCCATTTAGTTAGCCTCAGGGCACTCAGTTCCATGTGCTATACGGTAGGTCCTTATTATTTATCTGGTTTATGCATAGCATCAATAGTGTATATATGTCCATCCCAGTCTCCCAATTTGTCCCTCCTCTCCCCACTCCTTTCCTTGGTATTCATACATTTTTCCTCTACATCTGTGTGTCTGTTTCTGCTTTGCAAATAAGTTAATTTGTACCGTATTTCTAGATTCCACATATAAGCAATATTATTCAATACTTGTTTTTCTCTCACTGACTTACTTCACTCTGTACCAAAGTCTCTTGTTGATCTTTGTCTTTTTTGTGTGTTTTTTAGCACTATATCCAAAAACATCATTGCCAAGACCAATATCAAGGAGATTTTCCTCCTGTGTTTTCTTGTAGGAATTTTATAGTTTTAAGTCTTTAAATTTTTAATCTATCCAGTTAATTTTTGTGGGTGATGTAAGATGGGGATCCAAGTCTTTTTATCTGCATGATGCTTCTCTCATGTTATTTTAAATAATACTTTTGGCATTTTTGCCACCTAATCCTTTAAATGCCATTTACTATCTTGCCAGAGAAATGGAGGCTTTTGTGGCTTTGAGAGCACATGCGGCTTCTAATGTCCTGTGTGTGCTGCGTGCTCAGATGCTTCAGTCGTGTCTGACTGTTTGCAACCCCGTGGCCTGTAGCCTGCCAGACTCCTCTGTCTATGGGGTTTTCCAGGCAAGAATACTGGAGTGGGTTGCCATGCCCTCCTCCAGGGGATCTTCCTGACCCAGGGATCAAATCCATGTCTCCTGTGTCGCCTGCATTGCAAGCAAATTCTTTACCACTGAGCCACCAGGAAGCCCCTTCTAATGCCCTGTTCTACAAAACATTATGTGATTTCCAAAAATTCATGCTACCTTTAAGATTAAATACTCCAGTAACTATTCAGTGGCACACACATAACTCAGGTCTTATTTATTCCTGCCTATGTTCTTCCTGAGAAAGTTTTTTAATGGTATGTGGTCTTGCCAATGGTTCCTTTGTCTGCTTGCTAATTAGCCCCAGCAATAGTTGTCTTCAAGCAATCCTGTTTCAGCAGGTGGAAGAGGGTGGGGATCTTGAATTTGCCAAGACATATCTGCCTTGTCTCCCCTCTCTCCTTCCTTAAATTCAGCATTTCTTAGGGATCTGTGCTCCTGTAGAGGTTGGGTTACACACAATTTCCTACCTGTAAATTGATCCAAGACTTAGCTGGTATGGTAACTTGTATTCTGATGCATGAGTCTGACTGACCATCTGGAATACTCAATAACTAATAGCACATTTCCCCAGCTGTTGTGATGATGGTGCTACAATAGCTCAGCAATTTCTATTCAACTTGTAAGTGGTGCCTAAGGGTCATCATGACTTGATTCAAGCTAATTTCTGGGTATTCTGCATTTATCTGCTTGAGAGTCATAGTGGGGATGTATTTTTGGTTCATGGACTTCTAAATCCAGCTAAGTTCATGGACTTCTAAGTCCAAACCAGCTAAGAAAGAGGCATAGCTTAGGAATTATATCTTAGCCACCTACCCTCAGATCCCTGATAGACACAATTTTTAGGAATGGGGCCTGACAACTCAACAGCGAGATTCTCAAAGCCAGTCTGGTACCCTTTCAGTGGAAAAATCTTACAGGCAATTTATGATAAAGAAGAACAATAACCTTGAAGCAGCAAACTACAATTCCAGCAACAGGAAAGACTGGGAATAGGAAATGTTAAAATGCTATTATGTCCATAACCAAGAACACAGACAGGCTGAGAAGACTGAAAAAAAAAAGCCAACTAAAAATTAGTGCTTTGAATATGAATGTAAGGTGGAAATTGAACTCTGTGGCTTAGATTAACCTTTCTAAGCTTCAAATTACTCATCTGTGAAATAGAGTAATGGTATTGGCTACCTTACAGAGGTGCTGAGAGAATTAAAAGATGATGCCTGTAAAGTGTTTTGATTGGTGCTTGGCATATAATAAATATAAATGTTAAGATTTATTCTTGTTATAATTATATCAAAGCTGATTTGCTAGACATAATCTAATTATATGGGGGCTTAGTTGTAGTGGAGCATTGGCATCTGAACATAAAGACAGATTCAGGCTTTGGAGTGTTTAGCAGACATTGGTAATCATTTACTAAAACTGATGGGTTTAAGTATGACAAGGGTCTTTCGGTCTACAGCTGCAATGAAAGGTGAAAGGTCATGAAATTTGGAAACATGTTTGAGGGGTTTGTGCCATTTACTAGTTATGCACATGGGCATGTTACTTAGCCTCTGAGCTGTAATTTATTTCTTTATAAAGTAGAAATTTTAATTATAGCCATATACAGAAAATCAAATTAATTAAGCATTGATAAATACAACTTTATAAGTTAAAAGATAATATTATGGACAGGTACAAAATTAATTCACAAATAAATTTAGAAAGGCTATCCTCAAACAAAGAATCTGTTTTCTATGTTAAAACTTAGCTTCCCTTTGAAACTGTTATAGAGAGGAAGCCAGTGGAATATATGAGCAGTTATTATATGGAAGTTAAAAGGAAGACCTTGAGCTAGATGGCCAAATGAATGCTTCCATACTTAACTGAAATACTGTATATAACTTGATGTAAACTTCTGACTTATTTGCAGTACATGTAGACTTTATTCTGTCAACACTTATAGTGTTTCTACTATATGCGCTCACTAATGGTAGGAAAAATTTCATAGGAAAAAATAACACTTAAAGGCAAGATGATTTTCACCAGATTAAGACTTAGTACTTGCTATATGCCAGATATTATGCTGTTTGACCAGCATTTAATTGTCCCAACATTATATGTTAAGTACTAAGGAAACAGAACACAGAGGTTGAAGTAATGTGCCCAAGGTCACACAACGAGTGGAGTGCAGAGTCGGAAGTGACTCCACAGTCCATGCTTTTAACCTTGTCACTCTTTGATGACACCTCAGACTAGAAGCCCCGCCTTGGCCCACTTGAATTTTATCCTATGTATTTTCTTCATAGCATTTGTCAATTTGGGTTGTCTTTACATGAAGAATTAAATTATCCTCAGTGCCTAGTAAGATCCAGCACATAGTAAATATTAAAAAAATAGGTATTAGTTGAATGAACCAGGTTAACAAAAGGGAAAGGCATTCCAGGCAGAGGAAATAGTGTGGCAAAATCCTGGAGGCATGAAATGACATGGGTATTCTAGAAACAATAATAAATATTCATCGTTGATCGCAAATCATATGGTAAGCAAATTGTTAGTGTATCACATATATGGATTCTCCTAAAAGCCCTTCAAGATAGGTATTGTTGTTATTCCCATCTTATACATGAAATCAAAGTTCAAACAGAGGACATACCTCATTCAGGATCACTAATTCAGTATATCTAGTAAGTGGTGGATTTGGGTTCAATGAAGGTCTGTGTAAATCTCAAGTACAGTTCATTATATGGTGGTATCGCCCTGGTGGTAGTTCAGAATGGCATCAGTAAGAGACAGATTTATTCTTTAGACTCTAAAGCTCTCAGAAAACTTGAAAATTTAAAGCATTTAATTCCCATAGGCTCTATTATCAGTTAAAGTATAAACCACAGAGCAGCTTACACATATGTATAGTATACGTATATCTTTAATTACTTCTCTCTTTCTGGACACTGAAATATTTATTTGCATTATTTTTGGTATATATAGGTAACATGAACTGTTTTATCCACTATTTTAAGTTAGTGTCTCATGTTCAAATGTTGAAGTTACTGTGTTGAGGCAGATTCTGATACAATTTCTATTGAAGTCTTTTGGATAAGTTCTCCCTGTGAGTAAGAAGTGGGGCCTCTCGAAATCAGGTTGATACTCCTGACATCATACATCTGTGGAAGGCAAATCATCAGAACTTGAAAGGCACATACAAAAAGGGAGAAGAGAGAATGACCATCTTCACTGTTATTTCCTTGGACTTTTCAGCATCAAGGTGTGCTTGTGGGGATTCCTGACATGGAGGGGAAAAAATGACTCCTGATGTGTGAAAGCAGATAGTGAGATGACTTAGAATACCCCTTGTTGAAACTGATGTACCTTGAATTTAAACTATATCACTCATTGGTTCTCAACTCAGGCTGCACTTAGCATCATCTTGGAGCTCTATAAAGATACTGATGTCTGGATCATGCCATATTCTAGACCAATGGTTCTCAGGTTGGGCTGTGCATTGGAATTCTTTGGAGAGTTTTAAAAGCTACTGATGTCTGGAATATAACCCAGGGTTCTGATTTAATTGGTTTGTTGTAAGTCCTGGGTGTAAGGAATTCTAAAAGCTCCCCAGGTAATTCTAATATGCTGCCAAGTTTGAGGATGATTATCATAAACCAACTGAATCAGAATCTCTAGAGGTTATCAAGTTCAGTGATTCTTGAACCTGTACTTATAAAAGAATTATACGAACACTTCTCAAAGCAAGGATTCCTGGGCCTTATCCCCAGATATTCTGACTCAATATGCCTGGGGTGGGAGTTCGTGAATTTAGATTCATAACAGACTCCCAAGTGATACTGATGCTGCTGGTTCAACGGCCACTCTGTGAGCAGCCCTGATCTAGTTTTATGCTACTCCTGGTGTAAGTTTATTCCCAATTTTTAACTTAAATCTTGTGTAAATGTTTCAGCATTGAGTCAGTTTTACTTGAGGGTGTAAGAAAAGGGTCATACGTTAGGACATGGTTGTTTTCCTGTAGTCGCTGAGTCGTGTCCGACTCTCTTGCCATCCCGTGGACTGTAGCCCACCAGGTTTCTCTTTCTGTGGGGTTTTTCAGGCAAGAATCCTGGTGTGGGTTGCCATTTCCTCCTCCAGGGGATCTTCCTGACCCAGGAATCGAACCTACCTCTCCTGCATTGGCAGGTGTGTTCTTTACCACTGAACCACCAGGGAAGCCCCTGTGGTGACCTAGGTCAGAATATTAAACAGGAGTGGCAGGCCCCCTTGGAGCAGCTATAAGTAATAAGAAGGTAAATCTCTGGGTGAGCGGGATGGTCATGCGGTTCAGATAGTCAGTGTTCTCTCTTCCACTCCATATTCTTTCCCATTATCAATGGAGGATCTGGGCTTTGATGTTTTTAAAAAGGTGTGATGATTTTACCTATGGTGAATAATAAGACATGTTAAGATTACAGATAAAAGTGCCTGCAGTTTAAAGAAAATACATTAGAACTTAGAGCTCAGAGTTTCGCTCCTTTTGCTCCTTCAAAATATGCACCTTGGGAGAACAACCACATATTTGAATGAGGGTGCAAATGCACCCAAATCTTTTGTTATTTCAGAGATGCTTTTAGAACTTAGCTGACAGATTTTGGAGTATCTTTAAGATTTAATCAGTAGCAATTTTTAGTGAAAATATTTTTAAGAAAAAAATTTAAACATCAGAAAAGTAGAGTAACTAGTATGCTGCTGCTGCTGCTAAGTCGCTTCATTTCTGTATATTCAACATCAAGGTATGTTATCAGAATTTTTTCCATATTGCTTTATCTAAAGCTTTTTCTTTTTTTCTATTTCTGAAGTGGTAGAAGTCAAATATAAGACATCAGTCATTTTATACCTTCATGCTTCAGTGTACATCTCTAAAAAGGATATATTTAAATATAACTACAGTGCCATTGTCTTAATAAAATGTTAATTCCTTAATATTATGCAGTACCATCATTTCAAAGGTGCAAAGAAGCCTCTTTGCAATTTTCCTTCAAGTCAGAATCCAAGAAAGATCTATTCATTGGATGTTATGTATCCTAAGACTCTTTTCATTTATACTGACCCCATCCTTATTTTTCACTTTCATGACATTTTGACTAGTTGTAACACCTGGTCAATGGCTTGTCAACAGAAACGTCTAGAATTTCCCAATTTTAGAATAGTTTTGTTTGCTTCATTGTGGTGTCATGTAGTTTGTTTGTCTAGCTCCTGTTTTTTGTGTTTGCTTTTTAAATTTTCTATTTTTAATGAGAGAATAATTGCCTTACAGTGTTGTGTACATACATAAAATTGTGTTGTGTGTGGCTGTGTTCTGCCACACAACAACATGAGTCGGCCATAAGCATGCACTTCTCTTCCCTCTTGAGACTCCCTCCCACTACACCTCTATCCCATCCCTCTAGGTCATCACAGAGCGCTGAGCTGAGCTCCCTGTGCTACACAGCAGCTTCCTACTTGCTTTCTTTTTTATGCATGGTAATATGTGTATTTCATGCTACTCTCTGAATTCGTGGTTTTTTTTTTTTTTTTTTTGGTTTGTTTTGTTTTGCTTGGATAAATTAGCATTAGCTTTTGACACTTGATTTGGTTCTGGCTCCACATTTTTGGCAAGAATACTTTACAGGAAGGATGCTACATGCTCCTGTTGCGTCGCATAAGATAGTGATGTCCGGTTGTTTTAATCCTGAAATCCTGATCCCTCCATTGTTCAGCTCCCCATCAACTCTCCATTTAATGGTTTCTTTCCATTGATTGTGTTGCTTGGCTCAATTATTTTACTTAAGGACTACAAAATTGTAATTTTCTAAATCTGTTTTTCCTCCCTACGTGATTTAGCTAGAGTATTTTGATTAAAGAAACAGCTTTCCATCATCAGTCAAGACTATTTAGTTATCCTGAGATACAGTTTATGTAAGTTAAGGTAGAATGACTAATTCTTTCCTCTTAATTTCTAATTGTTAACTTTCAAAATAAGGGATTATTGACCCAGTTACTTCCAAAGATGTTAAATGAGGTTTTTTGTTCTTTCCCTTTACCTATTTTAACATTAATATTATCAATTCATGGGTTTTTAAAAGTCCACTGTTTTCCAATCAATTGCACTCATTCTTTTTGATAGAAACTCTTTCCCATTAGCTCTTTACCTTCTTGATACAACCCAGTTGTCTTTGATACATTATAACTGGCACAAAATGTCCCAGTAAATATGGCAAATATCTGACATGTATTTGCCAGAAACTTTGTTGCCTATAATGAAAAACAGAGCTTGGTGATACCAGTTTTATTTAAAGCAAACAAGTAAATCTAATATATAACCATAAAGTAAAAATAACAGCTTTTTTTTTGTATGTGTGGTTAGTAAACTTATTTAAGGGACTAGATCTGATAGACAGAGTGCCTGATGAACTATGGATGGAGGTTCATGATATTGTATAGGAGACAGGGAGCAAGACCATCCCACAAGAAAAATAAATGCAAAAAAGCAAAATGGCTGTCTGAGGAGGCCTTACAAATAGCTGTGAAAAGAAGAGAAGTGAAAAGCAAAGGAGAAAAGGAAAGATATACCCATTTGAATGCAAGGTTCCAAAGAATAGCAAGGAGAGATAAGAAAGCCTTCCTCAGTGATCAGTGCAAAGAAATAGAAAACAATAGAATGGGAAAAGACTAGAGATCTCTAGTGCTCTTGCCTGGAAAATCCCATGGATGGAGGAGCCTGGTGGGCTGCAGCCCATGGGTCGCTAAGAGTCAGACATGACTGAAGTGACTTAGCAGCAGCAGCAGAGATCTCTTCAAGAAAATTCGAAATACCAAGGGAACATTTCATGCAAAGATGGGCTCAATAAAGGACAGAAATGGTATGAACCTAGAAGCAGAAGATATTAAGAAGAGGTGGCAAGAATACACAGAAGAACTGTACAAAAAAGATCTTCACGACCCAGTTAATCATGATGGTGTGATCACTCATGTAGAGCCAGACGTCCTGGAATGTGAAGTCAAATGGGCCTTAGAAAGCATCACTATGAACAAAGCTAGTGGAGGTGATGGAATTCCAGTTGAGCTATTTCAAATCCTCAAAGATGATGCTGTGAAAATGCTGCACTTAATATGCCAGCAAATTTGGAAAACTCAGCAGTGGCCACAGGACCAGAAAAGGTCAGTTTCCATTCCAGTCCCAAAGAAAGGCAATGCCAAAGAATGCTCAAACTACTGCACAATGCACTCATCTCACACGCTAGTAAAGTAATGCTCAAAATTCTCCAAGCCAAAGTTCAACAGTACGGGAACCAGGAACTTCCAGATGTTCGAGGTGGATTACAAAAGGCAGAGGAACCAGAGATCAAATTGCCAACATCCGCTGGATCATGGAAAAAGCAAGAGAGTTCCAGAAAAACATCTATTTCTGCTTTATTGACTATGCCAAAACCTTTGACTGTGTGGATCACAATAAACTGTGGAAATTTCTTTAAGAGATGGGAATCCCAGCCCACCTGACCTACCTCTTGAAAAACCTATATGCAGATCAGGAAGCAACAGTTAGAACTGGACATGGAACAACAGCCTGGTTCCAAATAGTAGTTCCAAAAATAGTATGTCAAGGCTGTATATTGTCACCCTGCTTATTTAACTTCTATGCAGAGTACATCATGAGAAACATTGGACTGGGTGAAGCACAAGCTGGAATCAAGCTTGCTGGGAGAAATATCAATAACCTCACGTAGGCAGATGATGCCAACCTTATGGCAGAAAGTGAAGAGGAACTAAAGAGTCTCTTGATGAAAGTGGAAGAGGAGGGTGAAAGAGTTGGCTTAAAGCTCAACATTCAGAAAACTAAGGTCATGGCATCTGGTCCCATCACTTCATGGCAAATAGATGGGGAAACAGTGTCAGACTTTATTTTTGGGGGCTCCAAAATCAGTGCAGATGGTGACTGCAGCCATGAAATTAAAAGCTGTTTACTCTTTGGAAGGAAAGTTATGACCAACCTAGACAGCATATTAAAAAGCAAAGACATTACTTTTCCAACAAAGGTCCGTCTAGTCAAGGCTATGTGTATGGATGTGAGAGTTGGACTGTAAAGAAAGCTGAACGCCCTTGGGATTGATGCTTTTGAATTGCGGTATTGGAGAAGACTCGAGAGTCCCTTGAACTGCAAAGAGATCCAACCAGTCCATCCTAAAGGAAATCAGTCCTGAATATTCATTGGAAGGACTGATGCTGAAGCTGAAACTCCAATACTTTGGCTATATGATGCAAAGAACTGACTCATTTGAAAAGACCCTTATGCTGGGAAGGATTGAAGGCGGGAGGAGAAGGGGACGACAGAGGATGAGATGGTTGGATGGCATCACTGACTCGATGGACATGAGTTTAAGCTCTAGGAGTTGGTGATGGACAAGGAAGCTTGGCACACTGCAGTCCATGAGGTCTCAAAGAGTTGGACAAGACTGAGTAACTGAACTGAACTGAAGCTTATTTTAAAGGTAGTTCAAAAGAACAACAATGGATCTTTAGAAAAATTTTATAGAATTTGAGACCCAGAGCTTTTATTTATACTGTTTTGGTGAAGGGATGTCTGTATGGGTTGTAAGGAAAAAAAAAATGTATCCTAGTGACTCTGGTAGGAGAATTTTAACTCTTAGTCCTTTCCATTAAATTTCTTTTATTGTATTTTTAAGTTCTGGAATTTCAGATTTTCTTTATCTGTTGATTTGCAGCCTTTCAATTTTTTTTCATTTGTTTCAGGAGTGTTTAGACTTGCTTGCTGGAGCATTTGTATAACAGCTGCCTCAAAGTCTGTCAGATACATCTAATATCCATCTCATCTTGGGTTGATGTCTGTAGGTTTTCTTTCCCATGTGAGGTGGAGATGGGTTTTTTTTGGTCTTTCATATGCTCAGTAGTTCTGGATTAAATCTGACACATTTTGAATATTAGGTTGTGAGATTATGCATCTTGTTAAATCCTACAGTGAATGTTGAAAAAAAAATTTTTTTTTGGATGCCTAATCAGGTTTCATTTGGAAGTTTAAAATTGCCTTCATTGCACTGTAGTTCTAATGTCAACTCAGCTTTCAAAGCCTTTGCAGGATTTGAATGTATGCCATGCGTGCATCAAGTGACAAGCCTGGGACCAGTTCTCAAAATATTTTATTTTCTGATTAAGATCTTGTCCATATGTACACAGGTCGGGGTGTTCCTAGGATTAATAAACTTTGTGAAGTCACTTTATGCTTGTTTACCACTACAATCTCTTCAGTACTTTTTAGCTTTCTGGGGGATCTCCTTTTCAGACTTTTGGCCAGAAATCTGGGGCTTTAGTTATCCTGGTCAGAATGGATGTCCCCTGCTGCATCCACACAGGGGAACAAATGATGGGGTTTCCAAATACAGTGGAGACAATGGCAAACCCACCACTGGTTTGGTACTACTCTGAATTGTAGTCTTTTTCACCAACCCACTTGCCACTACTTTGCAGTCACCTGATCGTTTCCTTGTATATTCTGTCCAGGTTTTAAAACTGAATTCAGTGGAAGAGACAGCGAGGAGTTTGTTCACTCCATCTTACCCAGAGCCAGAGACTTTTGCTTAGAATTTAGATTGACCATTTCTTTCCTTACAGGGCCAGATAGTAAATGTTTTAGGCTTGTTGGTCACACAATTTCTGTTGCCCTATCAACTCTTCTGTTACAAAAGCAACCGTAAACAATACACAAATGAGTGGTATGACTGTGTTCTGGGAAGATTCTATTTTAAAATAGGTGTCTGGCACGCGGACCATGGCTTGCCAGTCTCTGTTTTAGATGATGAATTCAAGGCTTACTGAGTGGAGGATGTTTATCTGGTAGGAATGTGGAACAGCCATAGGAAATATGTTTTCTTTTATCATTTCGATGTTGAAATCTAGCGTGGATGATACGTCTCAAGAGTTACTAGCTATTTTATTTTGATTCACTTAAAAACTGATGTTCCCATCTATTGTATATCATACTCCACTAGGCATTTAAGTGCTTAAGAATTACTACTTGAGTTATAGGCTAAGTTGCAGTCTTACACTCTTCTTGCCAATGTCTGTGTCTTTGTTCAATGTCGATTTCATAGTACAAGACTGACATTTCTACTAACTCATATAGACATAGCAGCACAGTATTTTTGCTGTTTACCATGGCAAAGCTTGTTGATCTCAGTCCTGGTTAATCAGAAACATTCTCTTTCACAATTGTCCCCAGGCCAACACAACTCAATTAGAAGTACATTTGGACCAGAGAAACTCAACTAATGCTCAAGTGTGGAAGCAAATGTGTATGAGGGTCTACTTGGGTTGCCTCTCAGGCCTGAATATTATCCCACTTACTGTCATCAAGAGAACAGAAACAGTTTTCTGAGATCCCAAGAACCAAGGAGAATTGGCAGAGATGTATTATCTTGATTTCAAGAGATCTGTCAGGATAAATGCAGTTTTTGGTTTTATATTTCAGACCAAAGTCTGGTCAGTCTTGTGCAAGGCAGGCATCTGCAGAGATTCTGAGACTTCCACTTGAAATTCTACTAAGAGTTTCACATCTAGTGGAAGCTGATAGGAGACTGTGGTCTGGGGTTCTCATTGATTTGTAAAATAGGCCTCTCTGCTAACCCTACTTTCAGCAACTCTTATTTGAGGAGCTTTGCCATACTCTCCTCTTTGAGGAGCTGATAATAAGAACAGAAAGGATAGAAAGAAGAAATGAAGGAAGGAAAGACGAATAGGTGAAACCAGCATTTCTTGTGAAAAGAATAGTTTAATAATTTCATATGAAAGCTTATCATTTAATCTCCACAACCACTCGGTAGAAGGTGTGGGCTGAGATTACTCATGAAGGGACTTGGGTGATGCTCTTCAGAGCTCTTGACCCTGGAGAGGGCTCCAGAAGTTCCTTGATCTCCTGGCAGAAGCTGTAGGGTTAGTAAATGGATTTTTCTTTCCCCATAGTCTCAGTTTAGTTGCTCAGTGGTGTCTGACTCTTTGCGACCCCATGAACCGCAGCACACCAGGCCTCCCTGTCCATCACCAACTCCCGGAGTTCACTCAAACTCATGTCCATCGAGTCAGTGATGCCATCCAGCCATCTCATCCTCTGTCGTCCCCTTCTCCTCCTGCCCCCAATCCCTCCCAGCATCAGAGTCTTTTCGAATGAGTCAACTCTTCGTGTGGGGTGGCCAAAGTATTGGAGTTTCAGCTTTAGCATCATTCCTTCCAGAGAACACCCAGGACTGATCTCCTTCAGAATGGACTGGCTGGATCTCCTTGCAGTACAAGGGACTCTCAAGAGTTTTCTCCAACACCACACTTCAAAAGCATCAATTCTTTGGCGCTCAGCCTTCTTCACAGTCCAACTCTCACATCCATACATGACCACTGGAAAAACCATAGCCTTGACTAGATGGACCTTTGTTGGCAAAGCAATGTCTCTGCTTTTGAATATGCTATCTAGGTTGGTCATAACTTTCCTTCGAGATACCTAATACTCTGAGAGAAGTCATAATCCAACAACCCGTAGCAGTACATTGTGGAAGAGAAGCCCCTACTGCAGGTGTTCCAGTGTTACTGTTAGAAAGCTCTTCCTCCTCAATAGAATGTGATGAACAGTATTACTATGTGATGGTCCCAAGCACATGAAGGTTAGCTACCCACCTGAAAAGTATCTTAGGAGAGGTAATTAAGACAAAGAAGCAAGAACATACGGGTCTTTTGAAGATGGTATAAAGAGGCAGAACTTGTATAAGAACTTGAAGATGGTATAAAGAGGCAGAACTTGTATAAGAACTTGAATTTGAGACTTGAAATTTTGGTTAGGATGAATTCTGGGTACTTTTATTTTTAAGGTCATATTTTTAAGATCACATTCCAAGATGGTACCTCCCCCCCAAAAAAGGACTTTAACTACGCTAATTTAGGTGTCATTCCTACAAAGATTCATATTTTCAGGGACTCAAATGGCCTGCCTTGACTTTTAAGACTGAATTTTCTTAAGATTCTAAGGCCCTTCTTGACTGGTACTGAGGCGCAGCAGAGAGAGACAGTAGCTAGCGGTAACATCAACTTTGGGGCATTTTCATTGGGTCTAATTCTTACTTCCTCATGCTAGGATACTACTACTGTAAGACTCACTTTGACTTTAGTAATAACTTTAAAAAATAAAAATGAAACATTAAATATGTGGACAGATTTTTAGAATTAAAACAGTTACAAAAATGGTTTTAAAAAGTGAAATATGATATTTGATGACACTTCATGGCTGTGTGGCTCAGTTACATACAGATGAAAGGATGTTCAGAGATATTCAGTGTCTTTCTCAAGATTGTCTAACTAGTTAGGCAATATTTGCTTGAACCTATCTACGTTTACTCTCTCCACTGACTCATCCCAAATGGTAGTACATCTCAGAATCATTTGGGTGAGTTTTAAAAATATGTATATTCCTGATTCTAGTAAATCTCCAGTAATTCTGAGTGCCTGGGTGTGTGTTTCAGCACATGTACTTTTTAAAATTTATTTTTCATTGCAGGATAATTGCTTTACAATGTTGTGTTGGTTTCTGCTGTACAACAATGTGAATCAGCCATAAGTATATATATATCCCCTCCCTCTTGAGCCTCCCTCCCACCCCTTCATCCCACCCCTCTATGTCATCACAGAACAACAAGCTGGTCTCTCTATGTTATAGCTTCTCACTAGCTAGCTATTTCACACATGGTAGTGTCTTTATGTCATTCTACTTTCTCAGTTTGCCCCACCCTCCCCTTCCATCCGTGTGCACAAGTCTGTTCTCTACGTCTGCATCTCTATTCCTGCCCTGCAAATAGGTTCATTGGTACCATTTTTCTAGATTCCATATATATGCTTTAATATACAATATTTATTTTTCTCTTTTTGACTTCTTTCACTCCGTATAACAGTCTATAGGTTCATCCACCTCACTACAGCTGACTCAACTTCATTCCTTTTTATGGTTGGGTTATATTCCATTGTTTATGTACTGCAACTTCTTTATCCATTCATCTGTCAGTTGACATCTTGTTTGTTTCCCTGTCCTGGCTATGTGAAGCTGCAACGAACGTCAGGGTACATCACCTTTTTTTTTTTTTTTTTTTTAATGAAATCTTACCAGATGATTCTGAGTAAGAACTCTGGTAAGAACTATGCTAATCCAAGCTGAATGTTAGGTGGAGAGTCTTAAATGCATGACTTGTTTATAGTTACTCGAAGGATAGATTTCAAGAACAAATGCATTTTGCTTTTAACAAGCCAACTTCTATGTATTTTGTGAACTTGCTAGTTACAGTTGGATGTTTATATAGAAGAATTCTGTTTGAAACACACTTGGAAATCTACTTAAAAATTTATTAGGATGTTTGTTTTGATCTGAAAAAAAGGCTTTTCTGAAAAAGCATTGTCTGTTTGAGAATGATACCCTATGGTGAATGGTGTTGGATTCGTGATCTCCGAAGAAGAAGATTTAGCTTCGGGACCAAGGACCAGGCTTGAACACTCAAGAGCTTTTGTATAGCAGAGTTTTATTGAAGTATAAAAAGGGACAGAGAAAGTTTCTGACATGGACATCAGGAGGGGGCCAGAGAGTGCCCCCCCTGCTAGTCTTTAGCAAAGGAGTTATAGACTTTTTAAGTTATTACAATAAATCCAAAGAATGTCTCAAGGTTGTAGGAATTTTACTGGACCCACTCCCATAATATGCATTTTAAGATAACTGGATTAGCCAGAAGGTTTTTAGGAAGGAGAAACTGTCCTCAGGCAGGATATATTGTTGTTATATAATCCTTAGGACAGAGTTTAAACTGAGTTGTTTGTTGGTTAATCATCAGTTCCGGGCTTAAAGAAAAAAAGCATTCTATGTGACTAAGACTAAGGAATGTAGAGAGAAAAAAAAAATGTCTTTTCCTCCTCCTTGAAAATTCTAGACCCCTATCTCTGCTTCAAGAGCCCCAGACCCCTTTCTCCTCCTTGGGGACCCTGGACTTCTTACCAACCTGCCTAGGAACTGACTCTTTCAAGAAGCTGGCCCTTTTTCAGGATCTACCCCCAGATTTCAACCATTTCTAAATTTCATTCAAGGATTATTTACTTTTACTTACTTTATTTTCATAATTCCTACAAATTAATGTTTTCAACAAGCAAATATTTACTCCATTATTATCCTTCAAATTTGATTAACAATGAAAATAAAAAAAATCACACAGCAGAATCCAGAAGGTAGGTATGGACTATTGACTATAATGACCTTGGACTTCTGCTGTATTTTAAATATCTACCATCTGTCTCCCTTGGAGAAGATGACTCCTGATTAGAAAAGAGTGGCTCATTAATCATGCAGGCAGATTTGATAGTAAATCTTGAAATCTTTACAGTAACAACAAAAACCTTGTTATACACATTGTGGAGACATTTCTAAGGAATGAAACCCCTGTTTGAACGTATGCTTTTGTGAACCTCATAGGGTCAGGACTGATGCCGACCTCGGTTTGGCATTGAATATGAATAGGTCAGGCTCTTATATGAGAACCTATTGAAGGATCTCCGTAGTGAAAATGGTCCCTCTTCTCCTTGAGTGCAGTTTTCAAACTGCTAAATTCGATACCTGTAGCAATTTCTGGCTGATTTTCAAGAAAGATCCAGGGAATCACAAATTATAAAGTAACCAGTCTTGTACAAGAGTTTAACAACTTGACCTCGTGTAGTCTTTGTATTAAATATATCAGAAATTAAAGAAAATAAAGATAAATTAGGCAGCAGATATTAAAATTTCATTGCTCTCAGCATGCATGGAGATAGAGGTTGTAGAGGCATTTGCTTAATGTTTTCACAGAGTAGATTAAGCCGGCTTTTTCAGTTACTTCATACAGCTTTTTAAAATCCTAATATTAAGCGTCAGGAATAAAGAGGTTCTAGTTTTTTAAAGAAAATTATGTTTATCCCTATTAAATCTAATAATGAAATCTTTGCAAATAATTTGGACAACAGGGCTGTCAATCATCAGAGCTTCTAATAGGAAAGATACTTGTCCTGTGCAGTGGTGTGGTGAGCTTGTGGGGGAAGTGGGACATTTACATAATCTTGAGCCTAATGTCTCATGTCTGCCTAGACAAACTGGCTTCTAAGCTCTCTGAAGACCTGTACTCTCAAGTCACAGTAGTTTTTTTTATTTCTATTGATCATTAGTAAGTGAATGCATTGTTGTTGTGGTTTAGTTGCGAAGTCATGTCCAGCTCTTTTGCGACCCCATGATCTGTTGCCCACCAGACTCCTCTGTCTATGAGATTTTCCAGGCAAGAATACCAGAGTGGGTGGCCATTTCCTTCGCTAGGGGATCTTCCCCAACCCCGGGATTGAACCCACATCTCCTGCATTGGCAGGCAGGCTCTTTACCACTGAGCCATCAGGGAAGCCCAAATAAATGCATAAAGAATAAAGTTAGAAAATCACTGGCTTGGTACTTCCAGCAGAATTATATCAATAGTCGTTTAAGCTAATGGTCAATGGTTGTTGGGAACAGGAAATTCACGTGGTCTTGAAATATCATCCCTTAGATAACTTTTTTTTTTTTGACCTTTAAAAATATTGAGATGTAACTGACATACAGCATTGTGTAATTTTAAGGTATATAATGTGTCTGTTTGATGTATTTATGGGGGCTTCCCCAGTGGCTCAATGGTATAGAATCTGCCTGCAATGCAGGAGATGCAGGTCGATCCCTGGGTCGGGAGGGCATGGCAACCCACTCCAGGATTCTTGTCGGGGAAATCCCACGGACAGAGGAGCCTGGCAGGCTACAGTCCGTGCAGTCTCGTAAGAGCTGGACACAACTGAAGCAACTGAGCACAAGCACCCACAATATATTTATATATTTATAAATATAAAGTTTGCATTCCTGGATCTAAAGTTTGTATTATGGCTCTAAAGTTTGTCATACTGGATTGTTACTACCTGTATTGTGATATCGTGTATTAGATCTTCAGAACTTACTTACTGGTTTCAAATGTGTACCTTTAAGCATTTCCTACATTTCCCCAGACCTCCAGTCCCTGATAACCACAATTCTGCTGTGTATGAGTTCACCTTTTCTAGATTCCTTACATAAGTGAGATCGTGCAGTGCTTGTCTTTCCTTGCCTGACTTTTGTCACTTAGCCTTCAAAGTCCATTCTCAAGGTCACACTGTCAGGATTTCCTTCTTTCTCAGGGCTGCATAATATTCCATTATATACGTAAATATACACTACATCTTAATCCATTCATCTGTGGATGGACACTTAGGCTATTGTTTTTGTACCTTGGCTATTGAGAATAACATGGCAATGAATATGGGAGCGCTGGTATCGCTTTCAGCTACTGGTTTCGATTCTTTTGAATGTATGTTTCAGGCATGGGATCACCAGATCATATGATAGCTGAATTTTTAATTTTTTGAGGAAACCTGATACTGTCTTCCACTATGGCTTGCAATCTCCATTCTCATCAACAGTATACAAGGGCTCTCTTTTTTCCACATTCTTACCAGGAATTTTTACCTCTTCTAAATAAAAGCCATCTTACCAGGTATGAGGAGATAACTCATTGGTTTTGATGTGCATTTCCCTGATGGCTAGTGATGCTGAGCATCTTAGCATATACCTATTGGACATTTATATGTAATCTTTGGGAAAATGTCTTCAGGTTTTTTGCCTTATTTTTGTAATCGGATTATTCGCTTTATGTGTTATTGAGTTATGAGTTATTAGTATTTATTTTAATTTTAAGCCCTTATCACCTGTATGGTTTGTAAATATTTTCTGCCATTCTGTAGGTTGCCTTTTCAATTCATTGTTTTCTTTGCTACACAGAAGCTCTTCAATTTAGTTCCGCTTATTGCAGTCTTTGTTGCTTGTGATTTTGGTGTCTTATCCAAGAAATCCTTGCTAAAGCCAATGTCAAGAATCTTTTTCCCTATGTTTTCTAGCAGTTATACTGTTTTATGTTTAGATGATCTGTTTTGAATTTTTGTTAGTGGTATAAGATAGAGGTCCAGTTTTATTCTTTTGTATGCAGATATCCAGTTTTCCCAGGACTATTTATTAAAGGGACTGTCCTTTTCCTTCATTGCGTGGTCTTGGAACCCTTGTTAAAAATTAGTCATTTCAGTTCCTTCAGTTCAGTTTAGTTGCTCAGTCGTGTCCGACTCTTTGCGACCCCATGAATCGCAGCACGCCAGGCCTCCCTGTCCATCACCAACTCCCGGAGTTCACTCAGACTCACGTCCATCGAGTCAGTGATGCCATCCAGCCATCTCATCCTCAGTCGTCCCCTTCTCCTCCTGCCCTCAATCCCTCCCAGCATCAGAGTCTTTTCCAATGAGTCAACTCTTCGCATGAGGTGGCCAAAGTACTGGAGTTCAATTCAGAACCTTATTCTGTTCAGCTTAGTTCAGTCACTCAGTTGTATCTGACTCTTTGCGACCCCATGGACTGCAGCATGCCAGGCCTCCCTGTCCATCACCAGGTCCCAGAGTTTACTCAGACTCATGTCCATTGAGTCAGTGATGCCATCCAATCATCTCATCCTCTGTTGTCCCCTTCTCCTCCTGCCTTCAATCTTTCCCAGCATCAGGGTCTTTTCAAATGAGTCAGTTCTTGCATCAGATGGCCAAAATATTGGAGCTTCAGCTTCAGCATCAGTCCTTCCAATGAATATTCAGGACTGATTTCCTTTAGGATGGACTGGTTAGATCTCCTTGCATCCTGGAATGCCAAGTCAAGTGGTCCTTAGGAAACATCACTTCTAACAAAATTAGTAGAGGTGATGGAATTCTAGTTGAGCTATTTCAAGTCCTAAAAGATGAAGCTGTGAAAGTGCTATACTCAATATGCCGGCAAATTTGGAAAACTCAGCAGTGGCCACAGGACTGGAAAAGGCCAGTTTTCATTCCAATCCCAAAGAAAGGCAATGCCAAAGAATGCTCAGACTACTGTATAATTGTACTCATCTCACATGCTAGTAAAGTAATGCTCAAAATTCTCCAAGCCAGGCCTCAGCAGTATGTGATGTTCAAGCTGGTTTTAGAAAAGGCAGAGGAGCCAGAGATCAAATTGCCAAAATCCATTGGATCATAGAAAAAGCAAGAGAGTTCTAGAAAAACATCTATTTCTGCTTTATTGACTATGCCAAAGTCTTTGATTGGATCACAGCAAACTGTGGAAAATTCTGAAAGAGATGGGAATACCAGACCACCTGACTGCCTCCTGAGAAGTCTGTGTGAAGCTGTAGTTAGAACTGGACATGGAACAACAGACTGGTTCCAAATAGGAAAAGGAGTATGTCAAGGCTGTATATTGTCACCCTGCTTATTTAACTTATATGCAGAGTACATCACGAGAAATGCTGGGCTGGAAGAAGCACAAGCTGGAATCAAGATTGCTGGGAGTTCACCTTATATGTATTGTTTATGTCTAGGCTCTCTATTCTATTCCCCCGCCTTGTGTGCCTACTTATATACCAGTACCATACTGTTTTGATCACTTTGTAATAAGGCTTAAAATCTGGCAATGTGATGGGTTCAGCTTTGTGCTTTCTCAGGATTGCTTTGAGTATATTAATACAAGGTCTTCTGTGATTTCAAATTTTAGAGTAATCTCTTTCTATTTCTGTAAAGACTGCTATTGAGATTTTGGTTAAGATTTCATTAAATATGTAGTTTACTTTGGGTAGTATACGTGTTTGCAATATCAGTTCTTCCAATCCAAGAACATGGGATCTATTTCCATTTATTTGTATCTTCTTCAATCTTTTCATCAATGTGTTACAGTTTTTGTTGTACGCATGTTTCACCTCCTTGGTTAAACATATTTCCAAGTGTTTTATTGATTTTTAATGCTGTTATAACTGGGATTGTTTCCTTAATTTCTCATTCAGGTAGTTCACTCTTACTGTATAGAAATGCAACAGATTTTTGTATGTTGATTTTGTACCCTGCAACTTTACTGAATTGATTTATTCTAATAGTTTATTTTTTTAATGAAGTCTTTAGAGTTTTCTCTATATTAAATCAATCAGCTATAAACAGGCAATTTTACTTCTTCCTTTCTGATGTGAATGCCTTTTATTTCTCTTGTCTAATTACTCTGGGTAGGATTTCCAATACTCTATTGAATAGAAATGGCAAAAAGTGGGATTCTATGCCTTGTACCTGATCTTAGAGGAAAGGATTTTTTTTCACCACTGAGCACAGTGTTAACCGTGGCATTGTTGTATATGGCCTTGATTATGCTCCAGTACTTTGGCCACCTCATGTGAAGAGTTGACTCATTGGAAAAGACTCTGATGCTGGGAGGGATTGGGGGCAGGAGGAGAAAGGGATGACAGAGGATGAGATGGCTGGATGGCATCACTGACTCGATGGACGTGAGTCTGAGTGAACTCCGGGAGTTGGTGATGGACAGGGAGGCCTGGCGTGCTGCGATTCATGGGGTCGCAAAGAGTCGGACACGACTGAACTACTGAACTGATGCTAAGTAATATTCCTTCTATACTGAACTTCCTTCTTACCCAACTTATTGTTTTTTGTCATGAAAGGATGTTCAATTTTGCCAAATGTTTTTTCTGTATCAGTTGAGATGATCATGTGATTCTTACCTTTGTTCTGTTAATGTGGTGTGTATTACATGTATTGATTTGTGTATGTTGAGCTATCTTGAGATAAATCATGCTTGATAATAATGAATGATTCTTTTTAATGTGTTGTTGCATTCAATTTGCTAATACCTTGTTGAGAATTAGATAACATGATTTACAGAGGCAGAAGTGAATATTTCTTTGCATTGGAGAATATAAGCTGTGATTCACTTAACCAAGTGATCAAATTAATGTTCCTTATTGTGAGACAATGATTATTATATGTCCTGATTTAGTGAAATAAGTATACAATAGCACCCCTGTAACATTTTTTGCAAAAAAAAAAAAAATTTTACCTGAATCTTTTAGTCAGTGGATTCATCAATCAGACAAGTTAATTACATGACATGTTCTATTACAAGACCATTGGCCTGGCCTCTGGCAAAAACTCAATGCCATAAGAAAAAGGGTACACTTCTGTATTAAAAGAGACTGAAAGAAAAGCAACCAAATTCATTTTCTGAATCTTATTTAGATCCCGGGTCAGAGGAAAAACCCCAACATTTAAAATCTTTTTTAGGAATTGTTAAAATTTAAATTCAGTGTCTCTCTTCCCCTTCCTTCCCCATCTCTTTCTCCTCTTCAGTGGGCATGAGAGTCATATTGTGGTTGTGTAGAATTGATATCTCCTTAATTTTAATCTTAGGAGACATTAAAGTATTTAAAGGTGAAGAGGTGAAGTCTAAAATTCACTTACAAATATATCAGGAAAATGGAAAAAAAAAAGTCATCGATGAGCACCCGAGAGAGAGAATGGAACTATATTGTCAGTAATGTTACAAATGGGTGAATCTACGTGAAGGACAGACGGCTGTTTATGTGCTGTGCTTCCAATCGCTCTGTAGCTTTGAAATTGTTCAACATAAAAAGTAGGGGAAAATCTACTCATTTATTTGAACATACATGAACATCTCTTAAATATTAGAGAAAGCTGACTTCAGTAATTTTTAAAATACTCAGAATTTTATTAAATATAAAATCAACTACTTCTTTTTGAACAGTCAGAACATTTTATGTGGATGACATCTTTCAGCCTATAAGCATTTGCTTACTAACATGTAAGATACACAGATCTCTTAAAATAACTAAACTTGATGAAGTTCAACTCTCATAGATACCTGTCTCCTTGGAAAGAAATCTGTTAGAGATTTCTCTAAGGGAATCTCTACAGAGGTCGCTCAGTTGTGTCCAGCTCTTTGCGACCCCATGGACTGTAGGCCGCCAGGCTCCTCTGTCCATTGGATTTTCCAGGCAAGAATACTGGAATGGGTTGCCATTTCTTTCTCCAGGAGATCTTTCTGACCCAGGCATCAAACCTGCGTCTCCTGCATTGGCAGGTGGATTCTTTACCACAGAGCCACCTGGGAAGCCCATCGATAGAAGTTAGCTTCCTTGTAATCAAAGTTAATCTGATCTCTGTGCCAAGCATAAAGCTAACTTCATTTCAGAAATAAAAATTATGCCATGTGCAGCTGCTTTGAAAGATTCTGTTCATTCTTGGGCTGATTGAGGGATATTGTTCATTCTTGGGCTGATTGTATCTGCATTGCTTGGAATGGCTGCTCTGCTTCTGATGTCTGTCCTGTGGACTTTTTCAATTCTCTGGAGAAAAACACCACAAACCCTTTAGATCTGTGTAAAATCAAAGTTGGTTTGATATATTTATCTTTCCATAGATATCCTGTTTGCTTTCCAACATCTGTATCTCTTACTGTAACAGGGGCACATTTTACTTTTTTTTTTTCTCATATTAACTTAATACGTGCATTAATTAACTTGCTATGAGATTGATCTCTCCTTTTCTGTTGCTTATTTTTATATAAAATCAGCTTTGTTAAACTTATTCATTCAAGATAACGTCTCTAACTTTCTGCTCCACAGTTAACCCTTCTAACTCTTTTATGTAGGGTTACAAAGTCCCAGGTGGCACTAGTGGCAGAGAATCCACCTGCCAGTGAAGAGATGTGGGTTCGATCCCTGGGTCAGAAACATCCTCTGGAGAATGAAATGGCAACCCACTCCAGCAGTCTTTTCTGGAGAACACCATGGACAAAGGAGCATGGTGGGCTACAGTCCATGGGGTTACAAAAAGTTGGACACGACTGACTGCACCCACACAAAGTATCGTGGGTCTTCTCGATCTCCTGGTTCTGTTCTCATGTCCAGCTTCTACGTGAGCACCTCCTTCGTTCTTCTCCATTGACCTTGCGTCTTTCATTTGGATTTTCTTCCTAGCATTTCATGCTCAGTGTTGGACTTTGTCCTGTAAGGGAGTTTAGGCAGTTGACTTTGAGTCCATGGGACAAAGACTGCTCCAGTCTCTTCAAAACTCACCACAAGGGCCCACACCTTCACCCACCACTGGACTATGCAACATTCACTCAATGCCGACTGCTGTTCTCACATTGGCCTTCTGGAGTTTCCAGTGAGTTTCTGTTGGCTATTTTAGAATGGTAGTCTTAGACTGTGGAGGATACCCAGTTCTTTCTTATGCTTTCTATGATGCAGATGCTCTGTGTATCTTACAGTTACTAAAAGTTTGTTTATACCAGCCCTTACTATGGGGTGTATGAAAATACGTTGCCACCTAAGTTTGTTGGAGATGTTGATCATGTCTTTGTTTTCTGGCTACTTTCCTACTTTAAATAGTAGAATTTAGTTAGTTAGTTCAGTCGCTCAGTTGTGTCCAGCTCTTTGCAACCCCGTGGACTGCAGCACACTAGGCTTCCCTGTCCATCACTAACTCCTGGAGCTTACTCAAACTCATGTCCATCGAGTTGGTGATACCATCCAACCATTGCATCCTCTGTCATCCCCTTCTCCTGCCCTCAATCTTCCCCAGCAGCAGGGTCTTTTCCAATTAGTCAATTCTGTGCATCAGGTGGCCAAAGCATTGGAGTATCAGCTTCAGCATCAGTCCCTCCAGTGAATATTCAGGACTGATTTCCTTTTGGATTGACTCTCCTTTAGGTTTGATCTCCTTGTAGTCCAAGGGACCTTCAAGAGTCCTCTCCAATGCCACAGTTCAAAAGCATCAACTCTTTGGCACTCAGCCCTCTCCATAGTCCAACTCTCACATCTGTACATGACCACTGGAAAAACCACAGCCTTGACTAGACAGACCCTTGTTGGCAAAGCAATGTCTCTGCTCTTTAATATGCTCTCTAGATTGGTCATAGCCTTTCTTCCAAGGATCAAGCCTCTTTTAAGTTCATGGCTACAGTCACCATCTGCAGTGATTTTGGAGCCCCCCCAAAATAAAGTCTCTCACTGTTTCCATTGTTTCCCCATATATCCACCATGAAGTTATGGGACTGTATTCCATGATCTCAGTCTTCTGAATGGTAGGATTATTCTTCTTAAGAAGAATTTAAGAAAAACTAAATTGCCACTGCCACCATCTTCCCTGAATCAAATTTTATTACATTCATGAATACAAAATGAAGTAGTACATCATCATCCATGGCATTATTTTCAACAAATAGATGATTTTGAAATAAATATTTTTGTGACAAAAATAAGTAAAATTTTCCTTTGAGTAAGAATGATTTATCTACCATCATTATCCATGGACTCATGAAATTGAATTATTTTGTGAACATGTTTCATATTTTTCTCTTCAGTTAGTCCTCCAGCCTCTACTGCTCTATATTTTTCCAAAGAAGAAAGATGAAGAATGATAATTCTTTGTCTAGAACCACAGACATGGATTTCCCACTCTTATATTATAATCCTGCTTTCCAAAATCATGAACCATACTCTATTTCCTAATTCTCTTTACTTCTGAGTTATACTTTGCTTAAAAAATTACTCATATGACTCTACTTTCAGTTTGTTACATGCAAATATCCTCTGGATATATAAGCAATGCAGAATCTTAAACTTTTATCCTTTCCGAGGTTTATTTTTTTGTTTGTTTGAACTATTGAGATCTTAAGTCAATGTAGAAACAAATCCTAGTGGTTGATGAAATAGCATATTATAAGGAAAGGTGGGAATGAAAATACAATACATTAAATTGCAAAAATTAACTTGAAGTCATACTTTTAAGATAAATACATATTCCTGCTCAGACATTTAAAAAAAAAGTCCAATAGTGTTTCTTTTGCCCATCATCATTTCTATACTGTACCCCTAGTGTCCAGATTTTGTTTGATATCCAATTTTGTCCTCTGCATGGAAGGGACCAGATCTCGTGGAGGTGTTTGATTTCCTCCTCAAGCCAGGAAAATAATCAATCTATGTGTGGAATAGTCTCTTGTCAGAAAGTAAAAATGCTTTCGGAGATGTAAGGGGCAGTGAAAGAGTGAGGAGATCTACTTAAGAGGACTCAGCAACAGTAACCCTTAGAAATTTGCATCAAATAATAATAATAGTTATAAATTTATGGCTTTTTACAGATGCTAATTTCTAACACCCAGAGTAAAAAAGGTTAATGTTAAGTGTGCAAAGAATCGTTATTGTATAAAAGGAGCACAGATATATTTGGATAGTTTTAAAGTTTTTATTTTTTACAATGTGGTATTTTTAATTAAATATGTGTGTGCGTGCACGCGCGCACACACACACACACACACACATATGTTTCTGTGTAAGGAGGAAAGGAATCCAGTGTAAAGTAGGAGCTCCACAGGGGCGGCCACCTTGCTCTCGAGGCCAGGGGCGGTGACCCTGAGGAGCCACCCCGAGCCCGAGGCTAGGGACAGCAGCTGGAAGGAGCCACCCACGCCCGAGGCCAGGGCTGCAGCCAGGAGGAGCAACCCGAGGAGCAGTGGCTGCGCAAGCGCAGGAAGGCCTAGAGGAGCTATCCCACATTGAAGGTCAGGAACAGTGGCGGTAAGGAGATACCCCTCATCCAAGGTAAGGAGCAGCGGCTGTGCTTTGCTGGAGCAGCCGTGAAGAGATACCCCCACGTCCAAGGTAAGAGAAACCCAAGTAAGATGGTAGGTGTTGCAAGAGGGCATCAGAGGGCAGACACACTGAAACGATACTCACAGAAAACTAGTCAATCTAATCACACTAGGACCACAGCCTTGTCTAACTCAATGAAACCAAACCATGCCTGTGGGGCAACCCAAGACGGCTGGGTCATGGTGGAGAGGTCTGACAGAACGTGGTCCACTGGAGAAGGGAATGGCAAGCCACTTCAGTATTCTTGCCTTGACAACCCCATGAACAGTATGAAAAGGCAAAATGATAGGATACTGAACGAGGAACTCCCCAGGTCAGTAGGTACCCAATATGCTACTGGAGATCAGAGGAGAAATAACTACAGAAAGAATGAAGGGATGGAGCCAAAGCAAAAACAATACCCAGTTGTGGATGTGACTGGTGATAGAAACAAGACCCGATGCTGTAAAGAGCAATATTGCATAGGAACCTGAAATGTCAGGTCCATGAATCAAGGCAAATTGGAAGTGGTCAAACAAGAGATGGCAAGGGTGAACGCCGACATTCTAGGAATCAGCAAACTAAAATGGACTGGAATGGGTGTATTTAACTCAGATGACCATTATATCTACTACTGTGGGCAGGAATCCCTCAGAAGAAATGGAGTAGCCATCATGGTCAACAAAAGAGTCCGAAATGCAGTACTTGGATGCAGTCTCAAAAATGACAGAATGATTTCTGTTCATCTCCAAGGCAAACCATTCAATATCACAGTTATCCAAGTCTATGCCCCAACCTGAAGAAGCTGAAGAAGCTGAAGTTGAATGGTTTTATGAAGACCTACAAGATCTTTTAGAACTAACACCCAAAAAAGATGTCCTTTTCATTATAGGGGACTGGAATGCAAAAGTAGGAAGTCAAGAAACACCTGGAAGTAACAGGCAAATTTGGTCTTGGAATACGGAATGAAGCAGGGCAAAGGCTAAGAGTTTTGCTAAGAAAATGCACTGGTCATAGCAAACACTCTCTTCCAACAACACAAGAGAAGACTCTACACATGGACATCACCAGATGGTCAACACCGAAATCAGATTGATTATATTCTTTGCAGCCAAAGATGAAGAAGCTCTATACAGTCCACAAAAACAAGACCAGGAGCTGACTGTGGCTCAGATCATGAACTCCTTATTACCAAATTCAGACTTAAATTGAAGAAAGTAGGGAAAATCACTAGACCATTCAGGTATGACCTAAATCAAATCCCTTATGATTATACAGTGGAAGTGAGAAATAGATTTAAGGGCCTAGATCTGATAGATAGAGTGCCTGATGAACTACGGAATGAAGTTCGTGACATTGTGCAGGAGACAGGGATCAAGACCGTCCCCATGGAAAAGATATGCAAAAAAGCAAAATGGCTGTCTGGGGAGGCCTTACAAATAGCTGTGAAGACAAGAGAGGTGAAAAGCAAAAGGAGAAAAGGAAAGATATAGGCATCTGAATGCAGAGTTCCAAAGAATAGCAAGAAGAGATAAGAAAGCCTTTTTCAGCGATGAATGCAAAGAAATAGACGAAAACAACAGAATGGGAAAGACTAGAGATCTCTTCAAGAAAATTAAATATACCAAGGGAATATTTCATGCAAAGATGGGCTTGATAAAGGACAGAAATGGTATGGACCTAACAGAAGCAGAAGATATTAAGAAGAGGTGGCAAGAATACACGGAAGAACTGTACAAAAAAGATCTTCATGACCCAGATAATCATGATGATGTGATCACTAATCTAGAACCAGACATCTTGGAATGTGAAGTCAAGTGGGCCTTAGAAAGCATCACTACAAACAAAGCTAGTGGAGGTGATGGAATTCCAGTTGAACTGTTTCAAATCCTGAAAGATGATGCTGTGAAAGTGCTGCACTCAATATGCCAGCAAATTTGGAAAACTCAGCAGTGGCCACAGGACTAGAAAAGGTCAGTTTTCATTCCAATCCCAAAGAAAGGCAATGCCAAAGAATGCTCAAACTACTGCACAATTGCACTTCTCCAAGCCAGGCTTCAGCAATACGTGAACTGTGAACTCCCAGATGTTCAAGCTGGTTTTAGAAAAGGCAGAGGAACCAGAGATCAAATTGCCAACATCTGCTGGAACATGGAAAAAGCATGAGAGTTCCAGAAAAACATCTATTTCTGCTTTATTGACTATACCAAATCCTTTGACTGTGTGGATCACAATAAACTGGAAAATTCTGAGAGAAATGGGAATACCAGACCACCTCAGCTGCCTCTTGAGAAATCTGTATGCAGGTCAGGAAGCAACAGTTAGAACTGGACATGGAACAACAGACTGGTTCCAAATAGGAAAAGGAGTATGTCAAGGCTGTTTATTGTCACCCTGCTTATTGAACTTATATGGAGAGTACATCATGAGAAATGCTGGACTGGAAGAAACACAAGCTGGAATCAAGATTGCCAGGCGAAATATCAATAACCTCAGATATGCAGATGACACCACCCTTATGGCAGAAAGTGAAGAGGAGCTAAAAAGCCTCTTGATGAAAGTGAAAGAGGAGAGCAAAAAAGTTGGCCTAAAGCTCAACATTCAGAAAATGAAGATCATGGCATCTGGTCCCATCACTTCATGGGAAATAGATGGGGAAACAGTGGAAACAGTGTCAGACTTGATTTTTTTGGGCTCCAAAATCACTGCAGATGGTGACTGCAGCCATGAAATTAAAAGACACTTACTCCTTGGAAGAAAAGTTATGACCAACCTAGATAGCATGTTCAAAAGCAGAGACATTACTTTGCCAACTAAGGTCCGTCTAGTCAAGGCTATGGTTTTTCCAGTGTTCATGTATGGATGTGAGAGTTGGACTGTGAAGAAGGTTGAGTGCCGAAGAATTGATGCTTTTGAACTGTGGTGTTGGAGAAGACTCTTGAGAGTCCCTTGGACTGCAAGGAGATCCAACCAGTCCATTCTGAAGGAGATCAGCCCTGGGATTTCTTTGGAAGGAATGATGCTAAAGCTGAAACTCCAGTACTTTGGCCACCTCATGTGAAGAGTTGACTCATTGGAAAAGACTCTGATGCTGGGAGGGATTGGGGGCAGGAGGAGAAGGGGATGACTGAGGATCAGATGGCTGGTTGGCATCACTGACTCAATGGACGTGAGTCTGAGTGAACTCTGGGAGATGGTGATGAACAGGGAGGCCTAGTGTGCTGTGATTCACGGGGTCGCAAAGAGTCGGACACGACTGAGTGAGTGAACTGAACTGAACTGACTGTGATCATATGAAATAACCAGCGAATTAAATATAAAATTTAATCTGACTTGTTGATCATGAAGATGGAAATTTCAAAAATTCATTTCTAGTAAAGTAGCCTAATCTCTAGTAGCCTAATCTCTTGAGTCTAACAGCTCAAGAGGTGAAATATTTATAGAGATTAAACCCTAGATAGCTCTAGTAATTAAAATTTTAAAGATTCTAGAAAAAATATATATATTGATAATAATGCAAGTAGACTAGATTCATATATCATAGAGACAGGCCAAGGGATTAGGGACCAAGAAATCCAAAATTTGAAGAATACATCATTTTCAGAAAAGGCACCAACTTAAAATAAATGAAACTTAAAACTTGGCTATATAAAAAGACTCAGCTTATGATGCTCAGTGTCACTTCTTTGAATCACTGTGATCATTACAGTCAGATCAAGGTCCCAAGGCAGAGTTTCCTAGCCAACAACTAGAATCTACAACCTTGATTTGTGTGGCTATGATCTTTTTCTTTTGTGTCTGGTTAGATTAACAAAACTCTTAAGAGCATCTGAAAATAGCACTAGCAATGTGTCAGAGTACAGGGAAAGAAGAAAGGAAGTTAAATATTTTTTTCAGCATTTTGATAACCAGCTTTAATGTTAAGGTATTATAAATTTTGGAATCACTGAACTTCAGTTATTTGCTATTTTAGATACTTTAATACCTTCAAAGGAATCAACCATATTTAATCTATAATTACAGTTTAAGGGAATTTAATTAATCACATTTCTAACTGATGTCCAAGTGCTCAGTAAAACAATTTTGAAAGTTTTTAAAATCATATATGAGATGAATAAATTGGACTCACTAAATGAGGTACTATCTAAGTGGGTATTCCTCTCCTTAAATAAAAACCCCCTTGGTCATAATCATGATTGGTTCTCTATAAAGGAGGTTTTTAATTTTAAACATATCATCTCTTGTCTATGAAACTTTAACTTGCCTTTCAAATTCTTTTCACCCTGAATTAAGAAGCTGCAGCAAGGAAACGAGAGCAGCATTATGACTCACTCCACGGTGATTGATCATGGTGTCCACCACCAGCCCTTGGCCATCTATTTCTGTCATTGCTGAAATGGAAGCAGAAGAGATCAAACACAGTGAACAAGTAGGTTGTGTAGAAGCAGAACTGACTTGCTGAGTAGTAGATCTGCAACTGAGCTTTGTAGCAGGATCTTAAATAATGGCCTGAAGGAGAGAGAAATGAGGCATAGGATGATACTGTTGAAGTAGTTGAAGCAGGTGTTTATTTTGTCTTCTGCACCTTCTTTTGGGGGAGCTCTTCCTTTTTCTTTATCTTCCCTGTGTGCTTCTACACCATAGCCCATTATCTCCTCCCTATAGGAATGAGCATGTGTTATTTAAGACACTGGAGTTGTACGCACTCTTGGGCACAGAAACTCATTAAAGAAGGCAACAGGGGTCTGGGACCATGATTCAGAATTCCTTCAGAGTTTATTTATAATGCAGCAGAGATTCTTCAGGATCCTTTCTAATCCTCAGCCTCCACTTTGGTCTTGATGTGGGAAGGATGGTTCTGGCTGGTGATGGTGTTCATGATCTCTGACTCACAAAAGAGCCCATCTGTGGTTGAAAGGTAGAATGAGGGTTTTGCTAAGAGAAGAGCAAGATGGGACTGGAGAGGCAAGATGCTATGGTTTGAGTCTCTGCTCCTAGCACCTGAGCAGCGGTCCTTGGTTTTTGTTGCGCTTATTACAGTTGCAGGGATGTGCTGGCTATCAGTTACTTCTCAGCCCTAAAGCTACTCTTTGTTTGTCCTAATGTTTGGTAATGGATATAGGCTTTGTCAACTGCATTTGTTGTTCAGTCACTAAGTCATGTCCTGCTCTTTGTGATCCTATGGACTGCAGCACACCAGTCTTCCCTGTCCTCCTCTCTCTCCCAGAGTTTGCTCAGACTCATGTCCTTTGAGTCAGTGATACTATCTGATCATCTCATCCTCTGCTTCCCTCTTCTCCTTTTGCCTTCAATCTTTCCCAGCATCAGGGTCTTTTCCAGTGAGTTGCTTTTTTGCATCACGTGGCCAAAGTATTGGAGCTCCAGCACCAGTCCTTCCAATGAATATTCAGGGTTGATTTCCTTTAGGGTGGACTGGTTTGATCACTTTGTGGTCCAAAGAACTCTCAAGAGTCTTCTCCAGCACCACAATTCAAAGGCACCAATTCTTTGCCACTGAGCCTTCTTTGTGGTCCAACTCTCACATCTATACATGCAGACTAGAAAAACTATAGCTTTGACTATACGGCTGCATTTATCCTTTACCAACTTTCCTGATGTTAAGCTCTGCCAATAGATGGTGCTGTGGAAAGGACAGCAAGATACTGTGAGACGGACCTTTTTCCTTCTGTTTCTTCTTTTTCTCCTGTGACATCAAGCAGATCAGAGCTCAGTGGGTCGCTTGCCTATGGTTCTGGCAAGTAGCCTGGAGCCTGTTTCTTCACCTTGGTTAGTGCCTATGTGTTTCTGCAGCCGCCAGTTCCTTCTCAAATGTCAGAATCGCTCTCTTGCAGGGAGAAGACCCCTCCTTTAAGTTTCTAGGTTCCCTATTCACTTCTTTGAGCTCAATAGTGGCAATAGCTTTCTGAAGTGGCTACCCTTTTATACCTTAACATTTTCTTTTACTTCTTTCAGTAATTAACTACCTATTACACAGGTAACAATTCTTGGTATTGGTATTGTCCTTATTCAAATTACTGGTATTTTTTTTTCTAATTAGACCCCAATGAATATAGCAAGCTGTCTGAATTTATTACTTTCTAATAAATACTAGTTTTGCTTAAGGGAATTCAATTTGTGTTTCTTCTCTTGTTCTTCAGTTATTGTTTGGACTCTATTCAATAACTCATCAAAAAATATGTGAGGCACTAGGCCAAGCACTCTATCAGGGGCTTGGAGTATAAAGAGGAGTATGCTAACCTATTATCAAGACACTAGACTGTCATTTACGAAATAATTATGGTATTGGGTGGACACATACATAAACAAATGATTAAGATACAATATGATAAGTGTTGAAGATATGAACAAGGGATGAAGAAGCATGGGGAAAGGAGTGATTAATTTTACAGGAGGAATGGACATGTGGATACTAGATGGGCAGGGAGTGGTGGGACAAATTGGGCAAGTAGTATTGACATGTATACGTTACCATGTGTAAAATAAACAGCTAGTGGGAAGTGGCTGTTTAGCACAGGGAGTTCAGCTCAGTGCTCTGTGATGGCCTAGAGGGTGGGGTGGGGAGTGGGAGGGAGGCTCCAGAAGGAGGGGATAGGTATGCACATAGTTGGTTTATTTCATTGTAAAACAGTTATATTCCAATTATAAAAATAAAGATCGAGGAACTAAGTGGTCAAGGAAAGATTGACAGAGGAGTCAAAGATTTTTGCAGGAACTTAAAGGATGAAGGCAATGGCACCCCACTCCAGTACTCTTGCCTGGAAAATCCCATGGACAGAGGAGCCTGGTGCGCTGCAGTCCATGGGGTCTCAAAGAGTCGGACATGACTGAGCGACTTCACTTTCAGTTTTCACTTTCATGCATTGGAGAAGGAAATGGCAACCCACTCCAATGTTCTTTCCTGGAGAATCCCAGGGACGGGGCAGCCTGGTGGGCTGCTGTCTAGGGGGTCGCACAGAGTTGGACACGACTGAAGTGACTTAGCAGCAAAAGGATGAATACGTATTTACTCAGGAGGAAAGTGGAAGAGGGGATAACACAAACCAAGGTCTGGACTTGCTGAGCCTGTTCAGGGAACTAAAGTTGGTCATTGGCTATAAGCAGATGTAAGAGAAGAAAGCTGAGGGATGTGGTTTTCCAGGTAGCTAGGAAAGGAACATGTTGGTTGTATTAAGGAGTTCGGGTGTATTCTATCCATAGCTGAATATGTAAGTTTTTCCTTTATGCTATGTACCTGGGGCTTCCCTGGTGACTCAGAGAGCAGACAATCTGCCTGCAGTGCGGGAGACCTGGGTTTGATCTCTGGGTCGGGAAGATCCCCTGGAGGAGGGTCTGGCAGCCCATTGCAGTATTCTTGCCTGGAGAATCCCCGTGGACAGAGGAGCCTGGAGGGGGGTAACAGTCCATGGGGTCACAGAGAATCAGACACCGCTGAGCGACTAAGCACACACAGCGTACATGTACTAGGCCCTGTGCCAAGTGATTACATGCATTGCTATATTCTTATGTAATATAGAGCGAATACTAATCTTATGCACATTGTGTGTATAGAAAAGTAAATCTAGGTACATTGAAATACAGTTGTTCCCCCCATCCACAGGGGATACATTCCAAGAATGCCGGCAGGGGATGCCTGAAACCACAGGTAGTGAGAGTATTTATGGAGGAAGGTACGGCGACCCATTCCAGTGTTCTTGCCCGGAGACTCCTATGGACATAGGAGCCTGGCAGGCTGTAGTCCATAGGGTCACAAAGAGTTGGATATGACTGAAGTGATAGCACACATGGCACGTGTGTGTGTGTGTGTGTGTGTGTGTATACACATGTGTATATACACACGTGTATATATATATATACACACTTGTTTTTTTTCCTGTATCTACATACCTGTGATAAAGTTTAATTTCTGAATTAGGCACATTGAGAGATTAACAACAGTAACTAGTTATAAAATAGAACAATTATAAAAATTCATTTAAGTAGTTTTAGGGCTTCCCTGATGAGTCAGCTGGTCCAGAATCCGCCTGCAATGCAGGAGACCTGGGTTCAGTCCCTGGGTCAAGCAGATGCTCTGAAGAAGGGAATGGCAACCCACTCCAGTATTCTTGCCTGGAGAATTCCATGGACATATATGTATATATACTTGTTTATTCCTCTGTGTACGTACTTGTGATAAAGTTTAACTTCTGAATTAGGCACCGTAAGATATTAACAACAGTAATTACAAACAGAACAATTACAATAATATGGTATAGTAAAGTTACGTGAATGTGGTGTTTATCTCTGTCAAAGTATCTTCTTGTACAAATTTAATGCATTTTCCATCTTAACTGGGCACTTGTCACACATCACAGGTGTAACTTAGCAGTCTGAGGTGTGTCAGCAAAACCAGCTTGAATTTTTGTTTCCTTTTTCACAGTTTCACAGAAGCTTCATTCTTACCATAGATCTTAGCAATCTCAGTACAGGATTCTTTTTAAGTCCAGAACTTTCACCTGTTCACTGATAGGAAGCACTTTTATAGCTTTTCTCTGGCATGCTTGGAGTCCCGGCATCACTATTCTTGGACTTTGGGGCCATCACTAAGTAAAATAATTGTTACTTGAACATGAGAGCTGCAGTACCTAGAGTCCGTCTGAGAGCCAGATGGCTACTGAGTGACTAATGGGTGGGATAAGCAGGACGAGTGGATAATTCACATCCCCGGTGGGACAGAACAGGACAGTGCAGGCTTTCATCTTGCTACTCTGAATGGTGCACAATTGAAGTCTTATGAATTATTTATTTCTGCAGTTTTCCATTTAATATTTTCCCATTGTGGTTGACCCTGGGTAACTGGGAAACTGAAAAATGAAGCTGCGGCTCGGGGGACCACTGTAACTTTGTTGTGTGCGTGTGACCACGCAATAGTAAATGGGGAGGGTTTATCACCCAAATATATAAACAGCAGAGACTAAGCTGTACTGTTTCCACGGACTATAAATACTTAATGGAGCTATTTTTATGACTAGAACTCACATGATATATTGCCCATTGTCCTCTGTTTCAGTGGTGTGCCAGAGATAGCTTGCACCAGTTTGCAGGAACCAACTGTGCCCATCTTTTTTCAAATCTAATCGGTGACTTGTGTCAGCAGGCTGAAATCTGCCATGGCAGTGATATTTACACCATGGAAATAGGCAAGCATTACAGATCAGTTTCTTTTCTGTAAAACTGGTTGTTAAATATATAGCATCACTGCTGTTGCAAACTCTTGAAGTTTTTAATATACAGAAGACATGGACCTATTGTTTTCCCGTCTATTTTGCTTTCTTGTAAATTGAATGATATTTGATCCAATAGTTAAAAAATCGTTCTGGTACTTAAATTGCGCTGATGTTTTATGAGATTAAACTCAGAACATTCACCAAGAACTCTATTTTCTATTTAACCACCAATTTTATCACTATTTTTTGTTATGATGACTCTTAGGGATTTTTATCACTTTTTCTAAAATTTATTAGTCAACTTGGATTGCTATTGCCATTCTTTTTCTGCTTCAAGTATGTACGTGTAGATACCTCATTTTAGGGACTGGGATTATATTTACTTTCCTTTATTTGTTTTCTATTTCAACTTGTCAAAGAGGAGTCTTCCTGGGCAGGCCACAGTATAGTCATTAAAAAAGAAATCCAAAGTAGGAAGCCTTATTCTGGAGCATAATTCGTCTCAACTAAATTGAATGCATAATTGGAAGCACAGGGTTGAGTGTGAGCTGGCCCAGTGCTGCCATCTTTCTTCTAAGAGCATCATATCTTTCCTACCCTCACTTTTGCGGGGATACTTTTCCTTAGCAGATTTCAAAATGATGATTATTCCTAAGATAGCCTCATAACATCTCAGATTTCCATCATATATTTTCTCTGTGGATTAAATCAGGGGTCCCCAACTTCTAGGACCTAATGTCTAATGATCTGAGGTGGAGCTGATGTAATGATAACAGAAATAAAGTGCACATTAGATGTAATGCACTTGAATCACCCTCAAACCATTCTCCTTCCCTCGTCTGTGGAAAAACAGTTGTCTTCCATGAAACCTGTCCCTGGTGCCAAAAAGGATGGGGACCCCTGGATTAAATCACCACTCATTCAGAACTGGACGCACCTGTTCTATTATTATTCTAATTGAATGATATTATATCAATACTTACCATGTTGCTCTGAAAGCTAACTGCTAAAAGGAAAGGAGATGAGCTGAGGAAAATATTCCAAAAATGACTTAGAGTATACTAAATTTAAGTTGTATATTGCAATAGCCACCTGAATAGTGACTGTCATACCATGCAATAGTCCGTGTCTGATTGATTGCTTTGGCTCAACATTTTTAGAAAAGCATGTTCAGCATAAGTCACTTCTATGTATTTTCTTTCTTCTTTTCTTTCTTTCTTTCTTTTTTTTTTTAATAAATAAAGACAATGATTATTTTGTCAAGATCAGGTATCCTCAAATGCTTATTTCAGAAAGAGAAAAATAACTTACTGAATTCAGAGCTGTCTGGTCCCTTACCAGCCCTGAAAATACTGCTTTTGTGATCTTTCAAAGTTCTAATGTCTTTAGGACAACACAAAAGAATATAGACTGTGTACCACCAGCAAATCAAAAAAGTAAAAATATAGACTGTGCACCATCAGCAAATAAAAATATTTATAGACTTCTTCCTACACAGGAGAGAGGAAAGAAAACCTGTCTGTGGAGAACAAAATGTACTGAAGTGGAGGTGAGGAGAGGAATAGCAGAAAAAGAAATAGACTCTACTATTTTGTAATGTCTCAGGGAGGAAGAAAGGCCTCTATGTGCTACATAGAGGTGGGAGCTGGGGAATACCCAGAGCAACTTAATGAGGTAGTCTTAGCCCCAGAAGAGTCTAGAAGAATCAGAATGAATTGGATAAAATACTCATTCCTCCTTGAATGTTATAGCACCAATTTATCAATAAAAGTTACAGTTCGCTTATTAAAGCTGGACTAATTTATATAAATGTTATAACTTAAATGCTTCTCAGGTGGCTGAGTGATAAAAATCTGCCTGCAATTCAGGAGACAGAGCAGATGTGGATTCAGTCCCTGAGTTGGGAAGATTCCCTGGAGGAGGAAATGGCAACCCACTCCAGTATTCTTGCCTGAGAAATCCAAAGGACAGAGGAGCCTGGCGGGCTACAGTCCATGGGGTCACAAAGAGTCAGACATAACTGAACACTACACCATGACGATGATGAACCTAAATACCTGTGACCCTGGAATATCACGATATTGAACAACTAATAATGCATAGCCAGTGACCAGTCAGGACCCTGGGCACAATGCTGGAGCCACTTTGTGAAGCCAGGTGTTGACACTTTCCTTTTGGGATCCTGGAGATGTCAAAATACTTCCAAAGGAGGGGTTAATGATGGGAAAAGTGGGTACTCAGGAGGTGCTAGGCAGTGGTCATATCCTAACTTACATGGACATATTTCAGTATGACTAAATATGAACATCAATCAGTATGGCTGTACTAATATGTACTGGTTGGATATTAACAGGTCCCAACTCAAGAATTCTATCTCTAGGATTTTTCTGAGGAAATGGGCCCCAATATTGAAAATACTATGTACATCCTGATAGTCCTCATAGATTGTAAAGCAACTGGGAATAACCTGTATATTCCATAGAGGGCTATTTAAGTTTTGATGTACTTAATCAACAGAATATTATGCAGTTTATAAAATGATCATTATGCAAGGTTTATAAGAGCAAACAACTCTGTAATACAATGTTGAGTTACAACACTGTGTTTATGGGTTGCATATATGTATTTAAAACATGCATATGGGTACAGTAGCAACCATATTTTCTGTTGCTTGCTGTCTGGGGTTCTATTAGGCATGGACTCAATGGAAACTCCAAAACCTTTTTCACATACACTTGTGTTAAACCAAATCTTTTCAAACTTTTGCAGTGGGTTACAAAGTAATAATTTCGGGACAGAATTTTAAGTTGATCTTTATGAATGTTTGTCTTGCATTTTTAAGCCCACTGTTCAGACTGTCCATATTCTATTAGTGTAGGTATTCTGCCACCAGAGCCCAAAGCCCAGGATTCGCTCTTGTTAGCTGTCTTGCCTTTATCTCCTGATTATGTCTTTACCAGCAGCATCTTCCAAATCTGTCTTGAATCTTCCCTCTCTCCCAGCTTCCACTATACCATTCTATTCTAAACTGCCCCCACCTCCTGTCTTGATGCTTATGATAGTCTACCAGCTTCCATCCCCACCCCGTCTAGAGAGCCCACAAGCTGTTCCCCACACACCAGCTGGGGTGAGCCTTCTGGCCCATCTACCAGATCTCTTATGCTCCGGCTTAAAACTGTCAAATGGCTCTCTGCATCTCTTAGAATAAAATTCAGATTCTTGCCAAGGTCTATGTCTCCTACCTGACTTGGCCCTTGTCTGCATCTCTAAGCCCATCTTTTCCCGTTCTCCCATCACATGTGAAACCCCTTCAGCCCCTGTCTCTGGTTTCTTCCCTAAAGCACATCAAACTCATCCGACCTCTAGGCATGTGCCCAGATTATTCTGTCTGAAAACCTTGCCTCCAGAAACTTCAGCCCCAGAGTCCTCCTTATCATTCAGGTCTTAGACAAGTTAGTTGGTATTTTTGCATGTGTTTGATGCAGGATACAGGATGCTTGGGGCTGGTGCACTGGGATAACCCAGAGGGATGGTATGGGGGTTCATGAGTGGGAACTTATGTACACCCGTGGTGGATTCATGTTGATGTATGGCAAAACCAATACAGTATTATAAAGTTAAAAACAACAACAACAACAACAAAAAAAACCTTGTAGGTATGTAAGGGCTTCCCAGGTGGCGCTAGTGGTAAAGAACCTGCCTACCAATGCAGGAGATTCAGGTTTGACCCTGGGTTGGGGAAGATTCCCTGGAGGAGAGTACGGCAACCCACACCAGTATTCTTGCCTGGAGAATCCCATGAACAGAGAAGCCTGGTGGGGTTGCAAAGAGTTGGACACGACTGAAGCAACTTAGCATGCATGCATCATGTAGGTATTTAACATGCAGGACTCTTTACACGTGCAAATGTTATGAAATATCTCCTTTTAACGGGAAGAGATTGGAGATAGCATGAAAACTTGCTCCTCATTGGCTTGATCTGTGTATATATATGTATATTTTTTTCTGATACATTTCTTCTGTGGCTTCTCATTTTAAGAACAGTTGGAAGATAGGCAAATTGTTCTTTGAGTATTACGGTTGCATTTGTCAATAAGCACTTGTTTACTGCAGGACTTTATTTAAGCCATTTAATAAGGGGTCAAACTGTGTGTATAATAGTAGAGACAAAAGAGGAATGAAATGTTTGTGGCTGCCTGAAGTTCCTTATTGCTAAGCTTCCAGCAGAGAAAGCTTGATATGCATGCTCTCCTGTCTGAGAAGCTGCTAGAATGGTAAGCATGGTAGAAATTGGATCAAAGATAGTGGATACATGTATAAATTTGCATCTGTGATTGTATATTTTCAGTTTAAATATGTGTATCATTGTTGCTTTGATCATGCTAATCAGCATTGCAGTTGTTACTTTGTTTCAGCTAATCATACTAAATTTCAGATGAGAATAATTTTATTTTATGAAAACTCATTTTTCCTTAATGTTTTGAAGTACAAAATAGACATTTAAATTTGTTTGTAAAAGTTGAAAATAACCTTTAAAATGAGTGTGCGTGCATGCTAAATTGCTTCAGTCATGCCCAACTCTTTGTGACCTTATGGACTGTAGCCCATCAGGCTCCTCTGTCCTCATGGGATTCTCCAGGCAAGAATGCTGGAGTGAGTTCCCAGACTCTCATCCAGGGGATCATACTGACCCAGAGATTGAGCCTGTGTCTCTGGCACTACCTCACTGCAGACGGATTCTTTATCACTAACCCACCAAGGAAGCCCTTTAAAATGGGAGGCAGATTTAAGTCTCTACTCATCATAATTAAGTTTAAAATGGGAGGCAAATTTAATTCTGATGAGTAGAGACTTATTGGATATTGTGACATCAATATCATAAAGTGTGTGGGAAGAATAAACATGATTTTGCATGTGACTGATAATTTATTATCAACAAAATAGATTGTGATAGCTATGTTTTATGTAAGTCCTATTGTAACCACAGAAAATATTTATGGAAGATTCAAAAAAGAAAATAAAAATGGATCAAAGCATGACACTGCAAAATAGCCATAAAGAACCAGGAAATACAGCAAGAGAGACAAAGAGGAACACAAGAAATACAAAACAGAAAACAATTATTAAAATGACAATAATAACCTATCAGTAATTAATTTAAATGTAAATGAATTAAACTCCCTAATCAAAATATAGAGTGACTGAATGAATTAAAAAAATACCTACATGCTAAATCACTTTGTTTTTTTAATTTGTAATTTATTTTAATAGAGGTATAATTGATTTACAATATTGTGCTGGTTTTAGATGTACAACAAAACGATTCAGTTATTTTTTAGACTACATTCCATTATAGGTTTTTACAAGGTATAATTCCCTACACGTGCATGCATGTTCAGTTCTATCCAAGTCTTTTGTGACCCCGTGGACTGTGCCCTGCCAGGCTCCTCTGTCTGTGCTGTATAGTAAATCCCTGTTGGTTATCTATTTTATATATAGTATTTATATCTGTTAATCCCATACTCCTAATTTTTCCCTACCTTCCCCTTTGATAATCATAATTTTGTTTTCTATGTCTGTTTTTGTCTTGTATATAGATTCATTAGTAGTATATTTTAGATTCTACATATAAGTGATAGTATTTGTCTTTGACTCTCTTCACTGAGATATTCTCTAGGTCCATTCATATTATTGCAAATGGCAATATTTTATTCTTTTTTATAACTCTGTATTATTCCATTGTATACATATACACCACATCTTCTTAAGCCAGTAATCTTTGATGGGTGTTTGGGTTGTTTCCATATTTTGGATATTGTAAATCATACTATTATGAATATTGGGGTACATGGCTAAATCACTTTAGATTTAAGGACACACATAAGCAGAAAGTAAAATGATGGGAACATACTTCCATGCAAATGGTAACGAAAAGCTAGCAGAAATAGTTGTAATTATATCAGATGAAATAGATTTTAAGTCAAAACTGTAACAAGAGACAAATAAGTACTTTGCATAGTAATAGTCAATCTATCAGGAAGCTATAACATGTATAATAAATATGTAAGCACTCAACCTTGCTAAGTCGCTTCAGTCGTGTCCGACTCTATGTGACCCCATAGACAGCAGCCCACCAGGCTCCCCCGTCCCTGGGATTCTCCAGGCAAGAACTAGAGTGGGTTGCCATTTCCTTCTCCAATGTATGAAAGTGAAAAGTGAAAGTGAAGTCGCTCATTCGTGTCCGACTCTTCAAGATCCCATGGACTGCAGCCTACCAGGCTCCTCCATCCATGGGATTTTCCAGGCAAGAGTACTGGAGTGGGGTGCCATTGCCTTCTCTGAAGCACTCAACCTTAGAGCACCCAAATACAAGAAGCAAATATTAGCAAGACTAAAGGGAGAAAGAGACAGTGACATAATAGTAAAAAATATTCAAAATCTCACTTTCAAGAAAGAAAAGAACATCCAGACAGAAGATGAGGAAACAGAGGACTTGAGCAATGTTATAAACCAAATGGACCAGACAGACATACTTGGTATGATTTTAATCTTAAATTTCTTAAGACTGGTTTTTGACCTCTGTATAATATTCACCCAAAAGCAGCAGATGATGCATTCTTAAGAACACACAGAATATTCTCTAGGATAGATCGTAGGTTAGGTCAAAAACCAGGCTTAAGAAATTTAAGAAGATTAAAATCATACCAAGTATATTTTCCTACCACAGTGAGATGTAACTACCAATCAATAACAGAAGAAAAAAGGGAAAATTCACAGATAAGTGAAAATTAAACAAGTTCTTGGGCAACCAGTGGGTCAAATGAAAAATGGACGGGCAAATTAGGAAATATCTTCAGACAAAGGAAAACAAAAATACAGTGAAGCAAAGCATATGAAACTGGAAAAAACAGTAGAAGCTGGGTTCCTTTTATGATGATAAATGCCTGTATTAAAAACGACAAGACTTCCATGGCAGTCCAGTGGTTGACTTCACCTTCCAATGCAGAGGGTACATGTTCAATCCTTGGTCAGGGAGCTAAGATCCCACAGGCCTTGTGGCCAGAAAACCAAAGTGTAAAGCAGAAGTAATATTGTAACAAGTTCAATAAAGACTTTAAAAATGCTCCTTATTAAAAAAAATATATAGATGAAGGACACTTGAAAAAATCGCAAGCATCCTAACTTTACACCTCAGGGAACTAGAAAAAGAACAAGCTAAGCCCAAATTTAGCAGGAGGATGGAAATGAGAAAGATTGGAGCAGAAATAAAGAGTAGAAAAACAAACAAAAAAAAGAGTAACGAGTTAGTTTATTAAAAAGATAAACAAATTGACAAACCATTAGCTAGACTAACCAAGAAAAAAAGACTGCAAATCAGAAATGAAAGAGGAGATATAAGGATATCACAGAAATAAAATGGATTGTGAGACTACTATAAACAATTATACCACAACAAATGAGATAACCTAAAAGAAATGGATACATTCCTGGAAACAACCTACTAAGACTGAATTGTAAAGAAATGAAAAATTTCACCATACATGTAACTAGTAAGGAGATTGAATCAGTAACCAAAAACCTCCGAATGAGAAAGGGCTATGGCCTGATGGCTTAGCCATCAGGAATTTTGGAGAATTCTTCCAAAAATTTAAAGGATAATGAAAGCCAGTCCTTTTCAAACACTTCCAAAAAGTTGAAGACGAAGAAAGACTTCCAGACTAACTTTTTGAGGTTGGCATTACCCTGATGCCAAAGTCAGACAAAGACACTACAAGAAATATACTACTAAAGGGCAATCCCTTGGAGGAGGAAATGGAAACCCACTCCAGTATTCTTTCTAAGACAATTCTGTAAACATAGAGGCCTGGTGGGCTACAGTTTGTGGGGTCACAAAGAGTTGGACATGACTTAGCTACTGGGTGCACACACACAAGGTGATATCCCTGGTGCATATAGACGTAAAAATTCTCAACAAAGTGCCAGCAAGCCAAATTCAACAGTACATTGAATGGATCATACAATGTGAGCAGTGGGATTTATCCCTGGGATATAAGAATGGTTTAATGTTAAAAAAAAATCAGCATTATATACCACATAAAGAGAAGGAAGGATAAAAATTACATGACTTAGACATAAGTCCTGAAACTATGATACTCCTACAAGAAAACTATAAAATCTTGATAACATCATCTTTAATTTCTTAGAAATAACACCGAAAGTACAGGGAACAGAAGCAAAAATAGACAAGTGGGAGTATATCAAACTAAAAAAACTTCTGCACAGCAAAGGAAACATTCAAAAGAGTGAAGAATATTTGCAAATCATCTGTTTTGTTTGTTTGTTGAGTTGCTAAGTCGTGTCCAACTCTCTGTGACCCCATTGGTTGTAGTCTGCCAGTCTCCTCTGCCCGTGGGACTTTCCAGGCAAGAATACTGGAATGGGTTGCCATTCCTTCTCCAAGGGATCTTCTTGACCCAGGGATCAAACCCACATCTCTTGCATTGGCAGGTGAATTCTTTACCACGGAGCCATCAGGGAAGTGGGATTAATGTACAACATAGGAAACTCATATAACTCAACAGCAAAATTCCCCCAAACCCCAGTTAAAAAATAGGTTTTAACTTGAACTGAACAGATATTTTAAATAGAAGCTGAACAGATATTTCTTCAAAGAAGACATGTGGATGGCCAATAGGCATGTGGAAAGGTGCTCAGTATCACTCATCATTAGGGAAATGCAAATGAAACCAAAAGACAGCACTTTACACGTGTTAGGATGGCTATAGTATATTTTTGAAAAGGATGTGGAGAAAAGGGAACCCTTGTACACTGTTACTGGGGATGAAAAATGGTGCAGATGCTATGGAAAGCAACATGAAGGTTAAAAAAAAAATTTAAAATTAGAGCTACCATATTATCCTCCAATTCCCTTCTGGGTATTTATCCAAAATAATTGAAAATAGGATCTTGAATAGATATTTACACCCAAGTTTATTTCAGCATTGTTCACAATAGCCAAGAGGTGCAAGCAACCTAAATGTCTATCGGAAGATGAATGGGTAAAAAAAAAAAAATTGGCATATATACACAATGGAATATTATTCAACTTTAAAAACAAATCCTATCACATGATACAGTGTGGATGAGCCTTGAAGACACCATGCTAAGTGAAAGAAGCCTGTCACCAGAAGGACAAATATTACATGATTCCACTTTAATGAGTCAAACTCCTAGAAACATTAAGTAGAATGGTGGAGGCCAGCAGCTGGAGATGATGGTGGAGTCTGAGGGGCAGTGGAGTTCAGTGGACGTGGGTTTCAGCCACACAAGAAGAGCAAGTTCTAGAGATCTTCAGTACAGCAGTGTGCATGTAAGTAACAAGACTTGACTGCACAGTTGCAATCTTAAGAGGGTAGATTTCAGGCTGTGTTTTTACCACAGTTAAATAGAGCGAGACCGCAGCAGCAAAGATCTATCATCTTTGTCACTCTTCCTATTCTCTCTGTTTCCAGATTTCTAGGAAAACCGAGGAATCAAAGGAACAAAACTGGAAACGTTCAATTTGGGGCCTAAAGATTGAAATGTCGGGTGTGACCAGATTTCTTGATGTCCCTGGTTTAGGAAAACCTGTGATGAATTTGATAACTTGTGATACTAGTGTTCATGTTGTTAGTGATTTCAGTTTTAAAGCAAATGATTTTGCTGTTTAAAATATGTTCAGTTCAGTTGCTCAGTCGTGTCCGACTCTTTGCGACCCCATGAATCGCAGCACGCCAGGCCTCCCTGTCCATCACCAACTCCCGGAGTTCACTCAGACTCAAGTCCATCGAGTCAGTGATGCCATTCAGCCATCTCATCTTTTGTCGTCCCCTTCTCCTCCTGCCCCCAACCCCTCCCAGCATCAAAGTCTTTTCTAATGAGTCAACTCTTCACGTGAGGTGGCCAAAGTACTGGAGTTTCAGCTTTAGCATCATTCCTTCCAAAGAAATCCCAGGGCTGATCTCCTTCAGAATGGACTGGTTGGATCTCCTTGCAGTCCAAGGGACTCTCAAGAGTCTTCTCCAACACCACAGTTCAAAAGCATCAGTTCTTCAGCGCTCAGCCTTCTTCACAGTCCAACTCTCACATCCATACATGACCACAGGAAAAACCGTAGCCTTGACTAGACGGACCTTAGTCGGGAAAGTAATGTCTCTGCTTTTGAATATGCTATCTAGGTTGGTCATAACTTTTCTTCCAAGGAGTAAGCATTTTTTAATTTCATGGCTGCAGTCACCATCTGCAGTGATTTTGGAGCCCCCAAAATAAAGTCTGACACTATTTCCACTGTTTCCCCATCTATTTGCTATGAAGTGATGGGACCAGATGCCATGATCTTCGTTTTCTGAATGTTGAGCTTTAAGCCAACTTTTTCACTCTCCACTTTCACTTTCATCAAGAGGCTTTTTAGTTCCTCTTCACTTTCTGCCATAAGGGTGTAGAATTTTAAAATATAATATTACACTAATATATGGAAATACAATATAGAGCATTATACATATGGGTTGACCAAAAAGTTCATCTGGGTTTTTCTATAAGATGTAACAGAAAAATCCTGACAAACTTTTTGGCCAACCTGGTATATATAGCAGTGTATACTTTGCATGCATGCTAAGTCTCTTCGGTCATGCTTGATTGTGATAAGATCATCTATAACAGCATTGTAAGGCACCTATACTCCAATAAAAATTAATTTAAAAAGAAAAAAGAAAAATTTAAGACATTAAAGTAGGTATAATAATAGTGCCATTGGAAATTTAAAAAATAAAAGAAGACGTGCTCTTCCCCCTTACTTTGGGGATGGAGGAAGGGTGATTGGTTTTGAGATGGGGAGGGGAGCTTTAGGAGACACATCCCCAGAGCATGCCTGGTCCCTGAGCATTCCTAGCCAGGTGTGTTCACCACCCCTTGTCCCGAGGAGCCACAGCAGGGCAGGACAGATGTTGCCTCTGGGTACTGGGAAATGTGTGTCTAGTCCCATGCTCTGCCACCAGCCAGCTAAGGCACCTGAGAGCACATCCCAAACCTGGATTCCTCATCTGTAAAATGAGGAAATCAGTCTGACTTCTAGATTGATTCCCTTGTCTTTTCATCACACTGCCAGTTTCCAATATGGTTCTTCATTTTCAGACTAGACCCTGATTTTGACTTGGTACCTGTGGTGGCCAGACTTCTTGGGTCTGTCCCCAGACTGAACCTCTGATCTTTTGTCAGTTCTGTAAAACTCAGGAGACTCTTTCCTCTGGTTGCAGTGTCTGAGATAACAGATTTGGCCAGGAGGAAGAAGGGAGCAGAGAGCTGTGATGAGCTGCTGGTAGCAGCATCCCTCCACTTGGGTATCAGGCTGTGTCCGTGGGAGACACTGGGTGAGTGCTGGTGACAGGAACGGTCTTTTGTAGAGCATCTCAAATGAATCCTTAGAAGAGACGATTCTGCCATTTAACCCCTCTCTTCAGCCAAATGTTCCCCATGATGGAATTTGTTAGTATCTGTTGTTGGTTGGTGTCAGGGTAGCACACCAGTGTGTGTCAGAGTGTGTCTTATAGCGATGGCCAAGGACAAAAGGACCCTGTATGGAGTCTGGCAGAAATGCACTGCGTCTGAGCCCATGAACTATGACATCACCATTAAAAAACCCCAGACACTTAGCAAGCGCATACTGTGAGCTAGGCTGTGTGCAAGATGCTGTTGCTTATATTCACTCCTTATTTTGGATATATGTTCCGTTCTCTTTTCTGCTGGTGGTTTTCTGCCTTATGTTCCAATGTCCTGATCTATGTCTTGTCTGCCTGGTTTTCATTTTCCAGATTCTGACTCATAGCCACCTCCTCACAGCGCCTCTGCTTCACTTCCACCTCTGTGGCCTTTTCTGTATTCTCAGTTTTATTTGCTGGTTTGACACACAAGCACATTTATCCCCAGGAAGGTCCTCAGGCTTGAGGATTCTTCGAGGGTAGTGATAGGAACTTTCTGTTGTGGGTCGTGCCTTCTGTGCCAGAGAAGTCCTGCTGAAGTGTATGGCGTGTTGTTACCTCACAGCTATTAATCAGCTGGAAAGTGTTTACTGAGTATGTTCTCAGGCACTGAGTTTATTGTCACTGTGATATCATTTCAGATTAAATATGCATTCATATTTTAAAAAGGTTGAAAGTCTCCTCTCTCCTGAAAAAATAACAATGACATCAAAGAGCTAACTTTTGAAATCTCTCAATGAGTTTATCATCATATCATATCTTAATCTTCCCCCTTGGAAACTGTGAAATCATGACATTTCTGTAACCTGTGGCCTTTTTTCTTGGTGATCATAAATGCAAAGCCAAGATTAAAGCTGAAAACTGAGATTTAGTTTGTGGATTGGAGTTAATTAGTATGAAATTAATTTTAGTCTTCTGGTAGACTTGAGAGAAATGTAATCATTTGTTAAATAGAGCTTGAATGATGGTATTTTCCATGCTGTTTTAGAATAAGGTACAAATGATAATAGCATTTATTATTATGTTGCTTTTTATAGTCACTAAGTGTTTTCACAGCTATAACCTCTGTTAGATATGGTTTCTGTTTTCAAAAAGCGTACACTGAATAATTTGGGAGAGAAAAACTAAAATATGGAACTGCTAGAGAATGATTAAGTGATAATGAATAAGAATCTAAATATCATAGAGCAGAGAAAGGTCAGTAGAGGTTGAATAAATCCTGTTAGATGAGAATCAGCCTCCTGCTTCGTCAGGTCGGCTTTGTAAAACATGTGTTACTTGAACTTTCCTAGATTCAGACCATAGAACTATTACCCTAGCTCAGAAATCCTAGATTTGTAAGAATGGCGGGGGCTGCTTACACTCTCCAGGTAACAGAACATGCTTGTGCCCAATCACCTTTGATTGATTCACTCAATTTATAAGCCAGAGACATGTGCAACTGTGGGATAAAATCGTTGCTGGAAGAAACACTGAGAACAATACATTCTTTCATCCTTAGGGAAAAACATATGAATTGTTCCTCTTGCTTTATGTGAATTTGTTTCTGTTTGCCTTCACTGTGATGCTTGGATTCTCCCAAAAGAACCACTTGAAGATCTTGCAATTTGTTAGATTTCCCATCAGTTTCCTAACTGCAAAGGCTCATTACCTCAAGTTATATCATTTATCCCCCATGAGAAATGTGTGCAGCAGGAGGAGAATTCAGATTCAGAATTAGTACAAGTTTGCATTAGGAAAAATGGGGATTCATTTCTAAAGCTCTTTTTGCTTGAACTTCATTGTATTAGGAAGCCCTGCTCTGAGTCCATTTATTCCATCGCAATCATGCCTCTTGCTACAGCTCAAGGGGTCTAGGGAGCAAAGAGCCCTAGAAAGGGCTCACACTTGTGACGCTGGTTATCGCATATGCCTAAGATTAATTGGGAAAGCAACACTGTGTTCATTAAGTATCTTTAGGAATGTAGTGTGGCTTATTCTTGCCTGATTTCAACTCTTCCTTATCATACCTATGTAGTGAGTTGAATTGTATTCTCCACAATGTATTCTTCAATACATTGAAGTTCTAACCCCACAGACCTCCCTGACCCCAAATGTACCTTATTTGGAAATTGCATCTTTACAGAGGTAATCAAGTTGAAGTCATTGGAAGCACAATATAACATATGTCCTCATAAAGACAGAAATTTAGACACTGAGACCATGTGAAGATGAAGGCCGATCTCACAGTAATGCACGTACAAGTCAAGGAATGCCAGAGATTGTCATCAAGACGATAGAAAATAGCACAGAGACATGAAACAGATCGTCTCTCTAAATACTCAAGAGGAACCAGCTCTGCCAACACCTTGATCCTGGACTTACAAACTCCAGAACTGAGGCATACCTTTCTGTTGTAAAAGCTACCCAGTTTGTGATAGCAAATTAATACACCCCGTAGATGAAGCTAAGGATGCTAAGAACATACTATACTGTTCTGATATCTAACCACTTCTGGAGATACATGTTCACTGTTCTCAGTGTTAGTTGCTCAGTTTAGTCCAACTCTTTGTGACCGCATGGCCTGTAGCCCACCAGGCTCCTCTGTCCATGGGATTCTCCAGGCAAGAATAAGAATAGAATAAGATAATGCTTAGCATTTATTATTCTGTTGCTTTCTATAGTCACTAAATGTTTCCACAGCTGATTTCCCAGCTGGAGTAGGGAGCCATTCCTTTCTCCAGGGGATTGTCCCAACCCAGGGATCAAACTCAGGTCTCCTGCATTGCAGGCAGATTCTTCACCATCTGAGCCACTAGGGAAGCTCAACATGTTCACTAAGTATTAATATGTTAGCTTTCTAAACTATGATAAATGATCACTTTGTCAAATGTTATCCCTCTATAATGTGGGTCATATTCCTGGTACCAGTTTCTGCTTTCATTCAGGGTAGGTTATGCTGCTGTAACAAATAGCTCTGAAATCTCACCTCGGATGGTAATGGCCTGTCTTCCCTTGTGCCTCATATCCATCACAGGCTGTGCTCTCTGCTCTTGTTCAGGAATCCAGACTGATGGAAAGTAGATCAGTACAGACATCAAAAGGAAAAGAGTACTTAAAGCTCTTCCACTGATGACTAAATGTTGCTCTTATTGATAGCAGATTAACCAGAATGGTGGCTCAGATGGTAAAGAATCTGCCTGCAATGCTGGAGACCTGGGTTCAATCTCTGGGTTGGGGAGAGCCCCTGGAGAAGGGAATGGCTATTCACTCTATTATGGACAGAGGAGCCTGGCGGGCTACAGTCCATGGGGTTCCAAAGGGTCAGACACAACTGAATGACTAACACTTTCACTTTCCTACCAACTGGGGATTAAGGCATCAGAGGCAGAAGATACTGCAAAGTATAGTGGAGAATGTTGCCTGACAGACAGTATCTCTTCTTCCCCACCTCTTCTTTCCCAAACCAGTGTCTTTGGCAAATGAATCTTGTTGCCTCCAGGGTTTCCCACCCCACCATATTCTTAGTGTCTGCCCTTTGATCTGAAAGAGAATAAACTTTCATACAAGAACGTTTCATTTTCCCCCTCCAATCTGACTATTCATAACCTGTTTAAAATTGGTTTATAGTCTTACAGTCTGCAAATTAATTCCAGGCATAAGGCAGGAGAAGGCCCTCTTCCTCACAATTTTTACAGCTTATCAGGTTTTTCCCCTGCCTGGTTTAAAGGGACAGCTTCGATTTCACTGCATTGCTGCTGCTGCTTTCACATGTGTTCACCCAGGCTAACTGTTGATCTGGATTATCACACTGTTTTCCACTTGAGATCATCTACTCTGAGGCCCACCAAGGCCACAGAGGCAAAGATGTATAGCCCCTCGGCTCCACGTTGCTGTGCCAATTGGTCTGAGAGTTGTCAGTGGGAACCAGATGCACCTCCTCCTCCCCCGAGTTATTGTTGTTGTGAAGTTGCTCAGTCACAGCTGACTCTTTTACAGACCTCATGGACTGTAGCCCGCCAGGCTCCTCTGTCCATGGGATTTCCCAGGCAAAAATACTGAAGTGAAGATTCCCTTCTTCAGGGGACCTTCCCGACCCAGGGATCAAACCCAAGTTTCCTCCATTGTCAGGTGGATTATTTACTGCCGAGCCACGAGGGAAGCCCACTCCTTGTCCTAAGGCACTTCCATAATGAGCCTGTCTCTGCTCCTCTGAGACAGAGGAAGCTGCTATAAAAATGCCAGCCAGTGCCTGGGCTGAGCTCTGCGTTCTAGGAATGGCTTGCTTTGCTGTCAGGAGATTCTATTATGGTTTGTTCCACTTCCCTGGGCTTCCAGCTAGCCTCTCTGTCTGCTCCTACTCACTCTAGTTCTTACACTGTGATAAACTCAGGGAATCATCGTCTTTATCCTTTGCTAAATGTTTCAGTTTAGAAAATCCTTACACTGAATTTTGCTGTGTTTTGAGGTGTCTACTCCTCCCTCATGGGACTGTTCTTCAGTCATCTTGTGCCCCCAAATTGTCTTCTTTCTTTATTTCTTAGTCTTCCTTAATAATTAAGCATCTTGGATTAGTGGCTTTTGTCCCCAAGTTAAGTGAGGGTTCTACCTTTTGGTCTGAAAGTATTTACTTTGTATCTGCTACTGGCAGAAAGTTTTTTGAAAATGCTGTATGTATTGGGTTGGCCAAAAAGTCCATTTGGGTTTTCCATAAGATGTTACAGAAAAATCTGAATGAAGTTTTTGGCCAACATAATAACTTCCTTCTTTACTGCTTAGAGAGTATTAAGTAAATATTTTTTGATGTTTTAGATTAGAATTGGTAATGAGGCTAAGATAATCTATTCTAGTTCTTATATCTGCCCTTTTCTAGAGGACAGAGAAATTATCAGGTAAATCCAAGCTCTTTAGTAAGGTCACTGGTGTGTGAATCCCGACTCAGCCACTTATTAGCTGATGTCTGGGGCAAGCCACTTAGCTTTTCTGTTTCCTCATCTGTAAAATGGCCATGTCAATGATAACAAACTATCACAGGATTTTCCTAGAGGAGTCTTGTGAGATTGCGCTTCCCAGGTAGCTTCCCGGTTCTATAGTAAAGAACCTGCCTGCCAATGCAGAAGATGTAAGAGATGCTGGTTCAATCCCTGGGTCGGGAAGATCCCCTGGAGGAGGACATGGCAACCCACTCCAGCATTCTTGCCTGGAGAATCCCACGGACAGAGGAGCCTTGCGGGTTACAGGCCATGGGGTTGCAAAGAGCTGGACACAACTGAAGTGATGCCCATCCCCCATATTCACATTTGCCATTTGATTTGTAAAGAACCTAACATGGTACCTAAAACATAGATGTGGATATTAATAAAATACTTATTGAGTATTTTCCACATGCCAGGCATTGCATTTTTTTATACACTGTTTCTCATGATTGTCATGCAGCTTTGCTAAAATGTCTAGAATTTACTGATGAGGAGACTGAAGCACCCCTGATCATAAAGCTAGGAACTTGCAGAGCTGGGGTTTGCATTTCTGTCTGACTCCAGAGGTTCAGCTTGTTGCTGCTATGTGACAGTGCCTCCAGATCACTGCTTCTTGTGGTCGTTGTACCATTCTGTAAAATGGATTCTCTCAAGGGCTCCTGTAATGTATGAGGCTGGCTTATTTCTTACTATATTTCCTGAACAGCAGTGCTGTTCCACGTGAGGTTTCTCTCATCAAGTCTGTTAGGTACTGCCTGCTTGCCGTCTCAAACTTCATATGCTAAAGCCCTAACCCCAGTGGGATAGTATTAGGAGCTGGGGTCTTTGGAAGGTAATTAGGTTTAAAAGAGGTTATGAGGATGGACCCCCATAATGGGATTAGTGCCCTATAAGAAGAAGAAAAAGAAGAAAAAAAATGAAGAGAAAAAGACAAGAGTTATCTCCTTCTCTCATATGAGGATATAACCAAAAGGTAGCCATTTGTAAGCCAGGAGGAGGGGTCTCACAAGGAACCTAATTTGGCAGCACCACTTTGGACTTCTAGGTCCAGAACTGTTGATTTTCCCACTCAATCCATGCTGTTTATGTTACAGCAGCTGAACTGGCTAAAACAATCTCCCTCAGGAGTATCCTCTTGTAACTTCTGCTATAACATTTCCTTGTACTCAAGTCCAGTATCTTATCTGTCTTCCTTACCTATTCTATGTTCTGTCCACTCAAAACAATTATTTTGATGGCAACCCATCAGATAAATTTCATTTCATCATAGTAGGAACTTTCACATATTTTTTAATCCTCAAAAAAACCATACCATGCTATTCCCATTTTATTGTCCAAAAACTTGCAGCAGTTAATGGAGCTAGGACCTGGTAGAATCAGTGTGTCCAAATCTATAGGTTAACTTAGTAATGGGGACCAAGATTATTAACTGGAAATATGGGATTGGGGATCTGACATGTTTGAATGTCCTGAAGGTCCTGCAATATTAGAGTGGGAGACACAGGTGTTCAGGGGTGTGGTGGCCATTTAAGTGATCAGCTGAAGTTATCAGCAGGGAGGTGCCTATGAAGCGCTAGCTTGGGCGGACCTGGCAGCATCCCTCACAGTATAGTTCTGATGCACAAGGAATACTGGCCAGTGGGCTGGGTCCTTCTTCCTGGGGTCCAGAGCTTCAAGGAAGACAACTTACAGGCTCAGAGTTTTCGTTTCCATCACTCTTTCCCCTACGGTTATATTGTGCACGTGCATAATTTAGTCACTAGCCTACAGATGATCAAGATAAGATTGTACCTAGACTAGAGGAGAACTACATGAGATGGGTACAGAGACTGATAAGACCGTAGATCTTTCTGAAAGGTTTAAGAGGTAAGAGTTCATGATACTTATTTTTCTCTTTCTGACTTACTTCGCTTTATATGATACCCTCTGGATCCATCATGTCTCTAGAAACTGCCCAATTTCCTTTCTTTTAGTGGCTGAGTAATATTCCATTTTATACACACACAAACACATACACATGTATACATACATGCACTGATCTTCTTTATCCATTTCTCTGTTGATAGACATAAGGGATACTTCCATATCCTCACTATTGTAGACATTCAGGGTACTTCCTTGTCCTTACTAGTGTAAATAGTGTTGCTATGAACAACTATTTAAATTTGGGAGGGAGTGTGTATATATATATATATATTTATTTATATACATATGTACAGCTGATTCATTTTGCTGCACAGTAGAAGCTAACACAACATTGTAAAGCAACTATACTCCAATAAAAACCAGTTTTAAAAAAGAGGTAAGCATCATTTTATTCATCTAAGGCAAAGCTGCGTAAAGTTAAGCAAAAGCATTTGTTTTGCTCTATTGTTATTCGGAAGTTTAATTATGAGAAAGTGCGAAAGGACATTGAACTATCAAAGGATCAGACTGTGACTGATACTTTAGGTCGGCTCACTCCAGACCGTTCTCACTCCATTGGCTTGTTTTCCTCTACCACAGAGGCTGGAACACTGAAAAACGATTTCTCTGATTCCCTTCCTGCTTACGGTGCAGACAAGTGGCTTAGGTTCTACAAAACGAATGAAGCTGTGTAAGACTAGGATACACACAGGAGCTGCTGTGGCTATGAGCAGGGAGGAAGTGACGTGGTGGTGGGTCTGAGTGTATAGGGTCGCTATGGCCAAGCTTCTGGGGTTGTCCAATGGCGACACCTGTGGCGAATGGCTAACTGTTCTCTTGGGCTGAGCAATAACAATCCCCAGTGTGTCAAAGTGTGTAGCAAGTGTGTTTGGTTCTCCAGAACCCACAGAGATTCTGTCACTTCAATCTTTTACAAATTCCCTGTCTGCTTACATTTCCCAGAATGGCTTTGTTATTTTCAATTGAACACTGGTAGTTACACTATATCTTCTTATTCCAATTTCCTAGTCTTTCTGCTTTATTACAGCTTTTTTTTTTCCATAAGCAAATATATAGCCAAGTAGATTTGGTTAGTCACAGAAGTATTACTTTAAGATAAAGTAAAATAGACTTCCAGAGTACATGGGGACACTTTGTGACAACTAATTTTTAGAGTTTTTCACTCTTGAAGGTTTTACATTAATTTCTAGAGTCAAGATGATTTTAACAGATTGTTGTCACTGGTTATTTGTATGATTCCCTTTAAAAACTGATGAGCTATGTTTCCATAATGAAAAATGTGAGCTGTTCTGTCAATAACTTAAGTCTGACATGTTATTTATTACACTTTTGAAGACAGTGAATTTATGGATTCCTTAAGGGTTTTAGAATTGCCAACTAAGCCTCAGGTTTGTTAATATTTCCTTACATTGATTACCTGACTATCCATAATGATAGCTTTGTGGCTATTTTTAGAATAAGTTAGAGTTGTGGATACATGGAGCATGAACTTTTCCCCTTCTCTGGTGAAGCCAACTGTGTTGAAATTTCAGGATGAATTAGTATTATAATTCACATGGGCTTAGCTTGGAGAGCTTAGAAACAAAAACTCAAGGGGAAGAAGGAGGAAATCCAGTCTGTGTGGGATATAATCTAATTCCTAAGGACGTATCAAAGAAGTACAATCAAATCAGTTTGCTTTGAACCTTCAAGAATGTCTAATTTGGTAAACGTGGTGGTCTGAGTCAAGCTCTGGTAGCCACGGAAATAAAGTTCAGGTGGGTGGTTGTGGTCTGGTTCATTCTGTTCCAAGTCCAATCTCACTCTGCTTGCCACACAACAGGCTTATAAATCCAAGAGATGAGGTGTTGAGTCAGGGAATTGGACTTTATTTGGAAAACTGGCAGATTGAGAGGATAGCAGACTGATGTCTCAAAATAACCATCTTATGGGGTCTGGATGCCATGTTCTTTCTTAGAACAGGGTGGGAGGTGAGGAAGTAAAAAAGCCATTAATCTTGAAATATCTGCTGGAATGGCAAACCTCAGGGAGAAGTTGTCATTCAGTCTCTCAGTTGTGTCTGACCCATGGACTGTAGCACGCCAGGCTTCCCCGTCCTTTACTGTCTCCCGGAGTTTGCTCAAACTCATGTCTACTGAGTCAGTGATGCCATTCAACCACCTTGTCCTCTGTTGTCCCCTTCTCCTGCCTCAATCTTTCCCAGCATCAGGGTCTTTCCCAGTGAGTCAGCTCTTTGCATCAGGTGGCCAAAGTATTGGAGCTTTAGCATCAGTCCTTCCAATGAATATTCATGATTGATTTCTTTTGGAATTGACTGGTTTGATCTACTTGCAGTCCAGGGGACTCTCAGGAGTCTTCTCCAACACCACAGTTCAAAAGCATCAATTCTTTGGTGCTCAGTTTTCTTTCTAGTTCAACTCTCACATCCATACACGACTAGTGGAAAACCCATAGCTTTCGCTAGATGGGCTTTTGTCAGCAAAGTAATGTCTCTGCTTTTCAATATGCTATCTAGTTTTTTCATAGCTTTTCTTCCATCTTTTATTTCATGGCTGTAGTCACCATCTGCAGTGATTTTGGAGCCCCCCAAAATAAAGTCTCTCACTGTTTCCATTGTTTTCCCATGTATTTGCCATGAAGTGGTGGGACTGGATGCCATGATCTTCATTTTCTGAATGTTGAGTTTTAAGCCAGCTTTTGTACTCTCCTCTTTCACTTTCATCAAGAGGCTCTTTAGTTCCTCTTCACCTTCTGCCATAAGGGTGGTGTCATCTGCGTGTCTGAGGTTACTGATATTTCTCCTGGCAATCTTAATTCCAGCTTGTGCTTCATCCAGTCTGGCATTTCTCATGATGTACTCTGCATATAAGTTAAACAAGCATGGTAACAATATATAGCTTTGACGTACTCCTTTCTCAATTTGGAACCAGTCCATTGTTCATGTCTAGTTCTAACTGTTGCTTCTTGACCTGCATACAGGTTTCTCAGGAGGCAGGTAAGGTGATCAGGGAGGAGATGTGTTAATTTCTTGCTTCCTGTAGCCATCCACAGGTGCACAGGGTTCTGAACAAAGGCACTTTCATATAACGTTAAGGCATAGGGGCAGAGTTCCCCAAGGCAGGCTATTATGTGTGGAGAGTATCATTTTAGAGAAGAAAAGCAATGGGAAGCAAAGGTTAGAGTAAAAGAAACAGATCCAATATGGAGTCATAATTGGCTTTTCCCTGTAACAGTTCCTGGAGAGACCTTAATTAGTGCCTACGATTATTAAGTGCAGCATCCAGCTTTTAGCAGAAGGGAGTTGTCAGAAGCAGTTCAAGTCAGAAGGGCTCTAATCAGGTGGGCTACAGTTAGGGCAGAGTTATAATATCAGATAAACAGAAGTTCTGAGTGAGGAAGCCAAGCCAGATGCCCAAAGTGAGCTGGGCCAGTGTTGAGCGTGCACGTGTGTGTGTGCACGTGTATGTATGCCCTTGTGAAGGTTTGGAAGAGGAAGAAGTGGAAGGGATGAGTCATGAAGCCACCCCTTATTTGTGAGTTTTACCTGAGGCACATGGGAACCTAAATCCATGGCAGTGAGACTAGAAACTCCCACTGTTTAGGTTGAGGCACTTACTTCCTGCCACAGCACTGTTATTTCAGGAAGAAGGGAGTTGCAGTCATGGCAAAAAAAAGCCTAGTAAGGGAGAGGCTATGCTGACAGGGACTGACTGATGGGTAATGGAGGCGTTGAGCTTTGGAACTGGAAACAATACAATAAATTTGCATGTCCCCTATGAACAAGACATTAGCGATCACTTTTGGGCCAATTATGTTGGCCATCATATTTTAACAGTGGCAGTTACGGCCAATTTAATAAGTAAGTTTTTGTGAGTAATTTAACATTTCACCAAAGGAAAGATCATTCTGAGGGGGAAATATAGCTATCTCTCTAAATAGTATTCACTGCTCTGCAAAAGCAAATCAGTTAATTCACAGACATCTAACAACAGAGAAATTGTTGTTCCATATTTTTCAAGTGACAATTTGATTAGGTATTGAAAATGGAAAAACAGAAACACTGTTTGCTATGAAAGGTGGCGATGAATAAGCTGGCTTAAATTTTGGCGTTAAATTTCATTCATTCTTATCGCGAGTTCCTGAGTTCCAACTCATTATTAAATCTAATCTACTTCCTCTTTTTTCCTCTCCATCATCCCTGTCCGGTATTTGCACATTTGGCATTTGATTTACGCTCTCTTTGCTTGGTTTCTCTTTTCTGTGAGATTCCAATTCTTTCTCTCACCAACCCACCCATCAATTTAAGCTTAGAAAAGAACTGTTTTGTTCTTGGTACTCCTTTGTTTAAAAGAAAAAAAAATGTTCCTACCTTCCTTTTTACCAATTCCACATTTGTTAGACTTGTATTCAAAGCTCTCCACAGGTCTAGCCTTCATCTGCTTTTTTCAGTTGGAGTTCTTTTATTTGAACATTTATTTTATTTGAGATTAACTCATTGTCTCTTGAAGATGTATTTTTTTTTCCTTCAGAGAAAATGAAAAGATCTATATATTTCCCATATACAGGTATGAAAATATATATAGGTCTTATTTTCCTCATAATTTTGTCTATACCAGTTAGCCTACTTAGATGCTTATACTTTATTGTTCTCATTAATTTACATACAGTCAAGGAAGAGTACTATTTTAATCTCAGGATAAACACCCTTAAAACTCAGGCAGAATTTGGTCATCTGTCATGGCCTGAATTGTGTCCCTCCTAAAATCATATTGTACTGACATCCCAATCTCTGAGAATGTAGCTATTTTTAGAGATAGGGCCTTTAAAGAGGTGTGACATTAAATGAGATCTAGAACACATGACTGGTGCTCTTATAAGAAGAGATTAGGACACATTAGGGCATGTGTAGGGAAGATGATATGAAGACCTGGGGGAAAGACCCCAGGCCTCTGTGGCACCGCCTTGACATCCCCCTCCAGCAACCGTGCACAGGGGGATGGATTCTTCCCTTTCATGTTCTCCCTCAGAGGCTCTCACTGCAACTAGCTGACCTCTTTGAGTGACTGTCTGCTTGCCAAACTTAGCATCTCTCCTGATCTCTTTTCTATAATTATTTAGTGACTGAGATTAATCTTCATATCTGAAACTCAAGCATGAACACTTGGCTTTGTCATTTCCAAACTCCCAAGGCCCATTTCAGGACCCCCTCCCCGACCAGTCTTCCTCCCATGTCTTCATTTCTTTTTTAAAACTTCCACCCATCTAGTAAGTCAACATTTACTGAGCTCTTTTTTGGGGGGCAATATTTATTTGGCTGGTGTTTAGCCTTAGTTGCAGGACATGGGATCCTCGTTGCCGTGCGTGGCTTCTTTAGTGGCAGCAGGCAGGCTCCAGAGCATGTGGGCTCAGTAGCTGGACCACAACAGGGGTGTGTGGAGTCTTAGTTTCCAGATCAGGGATCAAACCTGAGCTCCCTGCATTGGAAGGCAGATGTTTAACCACTGGACCACCGGGGAAGTCTCCCATGTATTCATAACACTATTTATTGGGGTTGCTTGCTCCTTTTCCATTCTCTCCTAAGTTCCCGTGTGTGTCTCTCCCACTGTGTTTATCATGTCAGATCCCAGAATCAGCCGTGAACAGTCGCAGTCCTTACCCCGCTGTTGTCCTTGAGGCAGATTCAGTACTTCAGTGCATTCCTAAGGGGATCCAGCTTCACATCGGTTAATGATAGATGGTCAGTCTGCTGCAGGTGTAGTGGGGAGCTGGAGTGTGAGCGGGGCCAGTGGGGCAATGCTCCTTTCCTACAGTTCTTCCTCAGTGTCACTTCAGCCGTCTGATGCCTCTTTAAGTCTCTACTGAACGCGGCAATAGAGCTCTCATCTCTGAGTCACATATTTCACCCAAAAGAATGGAGGGCGAGGAGAGAAATTTAAACGTGCCAGTCACTGCTATGTCCATCAAAAGGGGAGTCTGGGTTACATATGAGGAGTGTTGCATTTACTTCAAAATAAAATGAAGCTCCATAAATACCAGAAGAGTTGTTTGGGGACCTTAGAAGAACAACCTTGGCTTTTGTACGTACTTGCTTTACGTATGCAGCTAGTGTCTTCTGCTAAATGGAATTGATAGTTCCTTTGTGATCCTGAACTATGTCTAACCTATGTTAAAAGCTATGCTTGATTCCAGTAAACTGTGGAAAATTCTGAAAGAGATGGGAATACCAGATCACCTGAACTGCCTCTTGAGAAACCTATACGCAGGTCAGGAAGCAACAGTTAGAACTGGGCATGGAACAACAGACTGGTTCCAAATAGGAAAAAGAGTACATCAAGGCTGTATATTGTCACCCTGCTTATTGAACTTCTATGCAGAGTACATCATGAGAAACGCTGGGCTGGAAGAAGCACAAGCTGGAATCAAGATTGCCGGGAGAAATATTAGTAACCTCAGATATGCAGATGACACCACCCTTATGGCAGAAAGTGAAGAGGAACTAAAAAGCCTCTTGATGGAAGTGAAAGAGGAGAGTGAAAAAGTTGTCTGAAAGCTCAACATTCAGAAAATGAAGATCATGGCATCTGGTCCCATCATTTCATGGGAAATAGATGGGGAAACAGTGGAAAGAGTTTCAGACTTCTTTTGGTTCCAAAATCACTGCAGATGGTGACTACAGCCATGAAATTAAAAGATGCTCACTCCTTGGAAGGACAGTTATGACCAACCTAGATAGCATATTGAAAAGCAGAGACATTACTTTGCCAACAAATGTCCGTCTAGTCAAGGCTATGGTTTTTCCAGTAGTCACGTATGGATGTGACAGTTGGACTGTGAAGAAAGCTGAGCACTGAAGAATTGATGCTTTTGAACTGTGGTGACGGAGAAGACTCTTGAGAGTCCCTTGGACTGCAAGGAGATCCAACCAGTCCATTCTGAAGGAGATCAGCCCTGGGATTTCTTTGGAAGGAATGATGCTAAAGCTGAAACTCCAGTACTCTGGCCACCTCATGCGAAGAGTTGACTCATTGGAAAAGACTCTGATGCTGAGAGGGATTGGGGGCAGGAGGAGAAGGGGACGACAGAGGATGAGATGGCTGGATGGCATCATGGACTCAATGGACGTGAGTCTGAGTGAACTCCAGGAGTCAGTGACGGACAGGGAGGCCTGGTGTGCTGCGATTCATGGGGTTGCAAAGAGTCGGGCACGACTGAGGGCCTGAACTGAACTGAAACTGATGCTTGATTCAACTGGGGTTTCTTTAAAGTGAAGACAGAGTATTGAATCTTTCCTTTTTAGCTTTGGAAATGAGCACTAGTATTAAACTACACAAAGGTTATGAATCATAGGGGTAAATCAGATACTAGTTTGTACCTATGTTTGTGTTTCTTACATTTATCTGTGGCACTGTAGACTTAAATTTTTTTTTCAGAATTTTTAAAAGTAATTATTGATAATTTGTACTAATGCCTCATTATTTTAATATTTTTCTTTATTAAAAGCATGCTGAAATAATTTGGTTTGTTAAATGACTCAAGAATATTCTTTATGTTAGATCTGGAATAGGGGAATAGATGCACCTGATCTGAAAAGTTAGAAGAGTTCGTATGTATCATGTCTACATGTGTGTGCGCGCTTTTTCACGTGGTCATGTCCGACTCTCTGCAATCCCACGGACTGTGGCCTGCCAGGCTCCTCTGTCCATGGTGTTTCCCAGGCAAGAGTACTGGCATGGGTTGTCATTTCCTACTCCAGGGGATCTTCCTGACCCAGGGATCGAAACCATATCTCCCGCCTCTCTGTCTCCTATATTGGTAGATGGATTCTTTACCACTGTGCCACCTGGGAAGCCCATTATGTCTACATAGGAAAAAGGAAATGCCATTATTAAAACACTGTAACGCAAATGATCTTGGTTCTGCTCCCGTATGCATTAAGTCTATTATTCAGCAGAGTAACTTTAAAGAGACACTGCGTGGGACAGGCAACTGCTTAGTACACTTTTTATGAATAATTGATTTTTGGGGGCTGGGGGAAGGTTTAGGGCTTAAAAATGAAAGGTGAAAGGATGCCATCCTGCAGAATATAGCTGTGAGGACTGTTTGAAAGGGTTTTTTTTTTTTTAAGGAATTTTCTATTTTATACTGGGCTGTGTGCTAAGTTTAAAATAAAACTGGGGGAGAGAGAGAGAGAGCCATGGAGTCACCTAACCTAAGTCACTGCCACCCACAGGGCCTTTCTTGTCTCCTCTCCCACTCAGGTGATAAATGTTTCAAGATTAAGCTATCCTCTAAAGGCTATTTCCTCTCAGAAGTTTCTAGCTCTAACTTAATTTCACTATGCAGAAATAATCTTTATTCGACTCACACATGATTCCTGGAAAACTATCTCCAATCTCTGGGCTTCCTTACATTTCAGGCACTGGTTAAGTCAGTTGTATAATTAATTAGCTAATTTCTCTGAATTTTACCTCAAAGTAGTTCTTTTCTCCAGGCTCATTCCTTGTAATATTCTTTGAGTTTTTATATATGTTTAACATGGATTCTTTACAAAATCATGAGTGACACAAAGCATGCATTTTTTTCAGTGTATCTAGGATAAAATTAAGTAAAAAACACATTTGGAGCCATATTGGTGATCCCAGTTGGGGTTGTCCACTGTCTGATGGTCCAGGTGGGACCCCATGTGATGGTTTAATCAAGTCACTCTGGTCCAGAACAAAAAAAGATGACATGTAGAGAATAACGCTGCTACAGTATAGCTATAAAAATGGCCTATTGAGGCTTGCCTGTCAAGCCATGTCTTTATAGGTCTTTGGGTTCCCATGGTGACGGGAGTATCTGTCATGTTCCGTGGTGACAGGAGTGTAGAACGTGTCTGTTGAATGTTTAGATATCTTTTTGCCTCATTCTGTTTCTGTTTCTGATTCAATGTTTGCTTCTCGAATCCAAGATTGGTCCAATTACATCCTAGAGATGGTGGAGGTGATTAATGGCTGTGTTAACAAGGGCTAACCTATGTTCTGAACCTTAGTTTTGCTATCTGTAAAATGGACACAATAATGCCCATATCACTGTCATTTTGCGCCAACCAGAAGTCAATCTCTTTTTTTTCTTCCACCTCTATCTTTTCTCTCTCTGTTAATAATTCCATGCACTTCTCTATTGCCAAGTGTTTTATATATTCAATATTAGAAGTCAGGAGAAAAAACATCTTCTGAACTTTCTGAAGACAGAGTTGCTCCTAGAGTTTATGGAGCCCAGTCTCTAAGCAGTTTGTCAGCTCAGCTGTGTCTGACTCTTTTTGACCCCATGGACTATATAGCCCACCAGGCTCCTGTGTCCATGGAATTTTCCAGGCAAGATTACTGGAGTGGTTTGTCATTTCCTCCTTTGGGGGATCTTCCTCTATAAAAAAAATGTAAGTTACTGTAAATCAGTGTGTCAGCTCTATACAGGAGGCCCAATATCAATCTGAGAAAAGAAATACTCTGCCTGCCTGGCCCTCCCTTCCTCAAATGGGGCTGAATATAAGTCCCAGGGTGACCCCACAGGCCTAAGCCCCAGAGCTTCCTGGGGCTTTGGTAAACTTTCCATACAGGGTGGAAGGTCAGAGGATACCGTAAAAAGAAATGGGTTTGGGCTTGGGGTGCTGTGCCAGGATGACTGCCATTTGTCCCTGACACCAGAGAAGACCTAGAAAGTTTAAAGAGCAGTCCTCCAAGTCATGGGGACATGTGACCTGTGGACCCTGAGGCAGGGCCCCCTTCTTCCAGAGCTTAAGGGGATGCTCTCTGAATTTATGGTGATTTTCAAATGTTTTAATTCCAGTTGTCTGTTTCCAAAACTCTCTGCATTGGGGCTGTGCGTTTTCGGGCTAAACTCTGCCTTCTCTATTTAGTATTCAGCATATACAATTTATAATAAAGGGGGCTAAGAAATTATTTAAACCTGTTTGAATATCTGAAATCCTAGAGAGAAAAACTAAATTGGATTACCTCTCAGTGTAAGATTCAAACAAAGCCTCACTGTTTTATAATTTTTCCTGCTCAGGAAATAAAAGTTTTACTCTGGAAGTTCTTAGTTTGTCATCTCATATCCCCCTCCCTGTTTTTTTGTGAACAAGAGGTTTTATGGGGCGTTTCTACAGGTACATAAAGCATCTGACTTTTACAACTTAAACATCTATGCTGGTACAATCTGTTGGTTGATAGCTTATCATTCATAGGATCTCACATATTAGCAAAGTAATGCTCAAAATCTTCCAAGCCAGGCTTCAACAATACATGAACTGGGTACTTCCAGATGTTCGAGCTGGATTTAGAAAGGGCAGAGGAACCAAAGATCAAATTGCCAACATCTGTTGGATCATAGAGAAAACAAGAGAGTTCCAGAAAAACATCTACTTCTGCTTTATTGACTGTGTGGATCACAACAAACTGTGTACAATTCTTCAAGAGATGGGACTACCAGACCACCTTACCTGCCTCCTCAGAAATCTTTATTCAGGTCAAGAAACAACACTTAGAACTGGACATGGAACAACAGACTGGTTCCAAATTGGGAAAGGGAGTACCTCAAGACTGTATATTGTCACCCTGCTTGTTTAACTTATATGCAGAGTACATCATGAGAAATGCCAGACTGGAATCAAATGCCAGACTGCAAATCAAATGCAAGCTGGAATCAAGATTTCTGGGAAAAATATCAATAACCTCAGATATGCAGATGATACCACCCTTATGGCAGAAAGCGAAAAAATAATGAGCCTCTTGATGAAAGTGAAAGAGGAGAGAGAAAAAGCTGGCTTAAAGCTCAACATTCAGAAAACTAAGATCATGGCATCTAGTCCCATCACTTCATGGCAAATAGATGGGGCAACAGTGAAAGGCTTTATTTTTTTGAGCTCCAAAATCACTGCAGATGGTGTCAGCACCCATGAAATTAAAAGATGCTTATTCCTTGGAAGAAAAGCTATGACCAACCTAGAAAGCCTATTAAAAAGCAGAGACATTACTTTGCCAATAAAGGTCTGTCTAGTCAAAGCTATGGTTTTTCCAGTGGTCATGTATGGATATGAGAGTTGGACTATAAAGAAACTGAGTGCCAAAGAATTGATGCTTTTGAACTGTGGTGTTAGAGAAGACTCTTGGGAATCCCTTGGACTGCATGGAGATCCAGCCAGTCCATCCTAAAGGAAATCAATTCTGAATATTCATTGGAAGGACTGGTGTTGAAGCTGAAACTCCAATACGTTGGCTACCTGATACAAAGAGCTGACTCATTTGCAGTGACCTGGATGCTGGGAAAGATTGAAGGCATCAGGAGAAGGGGATGACAGAGGATGAGATGGTTGCGTGGCATCACCGACTTGATGGACATGAGTTTGAGAAAGCTGCAGGAGTTGGTGACAGACAGGGAGGCCTGGCATGCTGTGTCCATGGGGTCGTGAAGAGTCGGACATGACTGAGCAACTGAACTGTGTAGCAGTAGTTCATACTTCTCCTTGTATGGTATTTCATTCTATTAATGTATCACAACGCTTTCATTAACTTAACAGTTGATGGACATTTGGGTTGTAACCAGGTTTGGCCTATTACAGATAAAACTATTCTGAGTGCTTTAGTGCATGTCTTCCAGTGAACACTCAAAAGCTGGGTCTGAGTATCAGCACTTCCAAAGAACACTTCTAAAGCATAGCCACATCCCTAATGTCCTGAGTGCTCGCATCAAATTCCAAATACCTACAGTCTAGCTCTTCAAGCTTCTTCTTCTTTTTATTTTTATTTTTGATAAGACAAAAGAAACAATGACATGTGAGTTTCATCATTAGCATGTGGATCACCACGGGTGCACACATCTCACACTTAAAGTCAGGGAATACAGCCTCATTAACAGGAGGTCACACGGCATATGAGCCAAAGAGGGTGGGAGATAACGAGACTTTCTGAATGTGAGGTTAGGACTGACAGACTCCAGTAGAATATCCAGTAGCCTCCCATCATAAATGGCCACTGAGATGCACATCAGGTCCATGAGAAAGTGCCTTTGATTCAACTTTTCACTCGTTGACCTCACTGGGAATCTTAGGACTGAATCCATTGTTGACTTGGAGTGGTGCATAGAGGAGAGCTGCTCGTGTTGGCTATAGCATTCATTGACATAGCCGCTTAATGAAATCTCAGAGTTTTGGAAAGTCTTTTTTACTTTAACAACTTATGCATTTAGTTATTTGTTGAAAGATACACATTTTCTACAATATATAATATAATGCATTCCGAATTCTGCCCTTCTTCAAGAGGTTTAGGGTTTATTTGAGGATATGAAGCACATCTATTAAAAAAATCATACTTTAAAAGAGAAAGTGATGGATTTTTGCTTTTTGTTCATACGTATTTATCCCTCAGACTGATTTTCTTGAAGGTAAGAACATGAATTATCTTGGAACTGATGCCTGAATCCTTTCTAAGCAGGAGATCGTCTGTTTCCTAATGCCCAACTCATTTTATTCCAATAGTTCTTAATACATTTAGCCATCTAATATGTGCCAGGTACTATGCTAGGCACTAGAGATAAAACAGAAACAAAAGACAGCGTCTCTGAAGGCGGATAGCTTATCTTGAAAAAGGAAGTATTTGCATTGGTCTTGAAGTATGAAAACAATTTCTGAAGATGCAGCAACTAAACAAAAGAATATTTTCTTTTGGCAGAAATAGCAATGGGGCAAAGAGATGAAAACAAGACATTTTGATGCAGTATAGAGAACAATTAATAGCTCAGACCGACTGGAAAATGGAATGAATAAAAGAGAACATAAGGTGTTGAGATCATGATAAACAAATCTCTCTTTGCTGCTTGGATTCTGAACCATGTGAGAAACAGGTAAAGACAGAGTTTGACTGGCAAATAGCTTAGTGTAAGAAACAATTGACCTGAATTAAATCCTTGGATCGGCTAGGTTTACTCTCACTGTTAAAGATGGAGCTTGACCAGGACAGACAGGCCTACCTCTGCAGGAAATCAGCCTCTGGTTAGTTTATAGAGTGATGCTATGCAGGGCAGCTCTCTCCCAAGAGGGAAAATTATTAGGTCAAGCTTCCCCAAATATTGGGTTAGCCAGCAAGGCCGCTCAGGTTTTTCCATATCATCTTATGGGAAGAATGAACTTGCTTGGCCAAGCCAGTATTGTCCCCAAATTCATCAGTTAGAAAAGTCACCTCACTTTACCAACGTTAGCAAAGTATAAGGGTGAAGAGAGTCAGAGTTACACTAATTAAGCTGTCTCTGCAAGAAATAAACAGCAGTAGGAGGGAAGTGTTGCTTTCCATAAACATCCTTCTCCCTTTACTTCTTGGAGCTCTGTGGGTTAGAATGGAAAGTTCCTCATGCTTAGGAAAGGAAATCTGAAGTTTAGCAGGACAGCCTTGCTTGTACCTGCCTGAAACTCTTACACTACTATCCACCATTGTGTCTCTGAGTATCTTCCTGGACGGCTGGTAAGCAGATGATATTCTGCTTCCAGAATCTGAAATTAAATACCTAAAGTTACTCCATTCTCAAGACTGAACATTTCCTTCCTATTCTGTATCCCATCCAAATTAGCCTAGTCACATTATCTAGCACAGCTTATCAAGTCTGTATGACAATATTAAGATTTCATATAATAGACTTTATAAAGACTCTTTCTGATGTAAAATGTCAGCAAGATGGAATTTCCCCGAATCAGAATGTGAAAGCCCCACATCAAATTCTTGTATCTTTATGACTTAAAAGTGAAAAGTCTATTTTATAGGTGGAAAAATTGAATTGAATCAAAGTTATACTGTCTGTTCAAAGGCAGAGTCAGACTCTAGTTTAGCATGGAGATTTTATCAAGCGCTCTCAGTGTTCTTGAGCAGTTCCTACTGTGGATGTGCCTTTCCTACATTTAAATGTTTGGCTTTACTTGTTAGGGTGCTTTCACCCAAGGAGTTACAGAAGGGTTTTAATGTAGAAAAGCCTGATTTATGGACAGGTGTATGCACAGACCTTGACTTTCCTGCTTAGAACCATCCCTTTAATCAAGTCACAAAGGAACTCAGAGACCCTCAGAGGTTAGAGGTGAAAAGATCTTAAATTTGGGAAAAAATAAAATGGATGATATTCCCAACTTTATGGCATTGCTTTCCCTCCCCTTTGCCTACCCAGTGAAATAGCCCACCAGAGAAAAGGAGAAGGCAGATAAATTCTAGAGTCATCTCCACTCTTACAGGAGGGATGAATTCACTCATTCATTTATTCAACAGACTATATGCCATCTACGTGACACTGAATTGTGGGCTATATCCGTAATCAAGACAAAACTTCCTGCCTTTGTGAAGCTTGCAGTCTAGTGCGGAGGGACAGACAAACAAGCCTGTAGTATGTCAGGTGCTGAGAAGTGGTGTGGAGAGAAGAAAGAGGGTAGTGAGTGCTGGGGTAGGGCTGATGTTGTGTCTGATACTGTGTCTCTGCCTGAGACGTCTCCAGAAATAACGTCTGGGACCTGAGGAAAGACCTGGGAGTCTGGATGGTCTCTAGGTGGCTGATATAAATGGAGAGAAAGGAAATGAATCAGATTAATCCTGGGGATCCTAAAGCAGATGACGACATGCGGCTGCGAGGGTGAGGGCTGGGCAGGAGTCTTGCTAAAATCATGTGACTATCTCAGGATTCTTTGGATTGAGGTCCAGCTCTTTAAAAGTTCTCCTTTGCTTTTTTTTTTTTTTTTTTTTTTTAATGAAACTGTTAAGAATGGTTCTTGTGTGCGTGTGCATGCTCAGTTGTGTCTGAATCATGGAGTAGGTTCCTCTGTCATGAAATTGTCCAGGCAGGAATACTGGAGTGGGTTGCCATTTCCTACTCCAGGGGATCTTCCCGACCCAGGGATCAAACCTGCATCTCCTGTGTCTCCTGCATTGGCAGACGGATTCTCTACCACTGCACCACCTGGGAATTGTCACAGAAAAAAAAATCTGCAATCAGCAAACCTTGTCTTAAATTACTTTTAAAATGCAGTAAATCAGAAGAAACTGGAACAGATACGGAACACTATTATTCCTGATTATACCATACCTTTCAATTCTAAGATGATGTCATCTATTAGGCTGCAAGGGAGATACATCCTTTCAGAAGAGTCCCTTTGTGTTTTATCACTACCTTGTCTTCAGTGATAGCTGGTAGGAGGGAGAATGCAGTGAGAGGAGTGCTGCCACCTCTTAACCCTACGGCTCTTGTTCCTCCTCAGAAGATAGAACTGAATAATGCCAGGGAGTGGGTGTGATTCTAATGGCCTTGCCACTGTTGCCACTGCTCTGCATTACAGAAGACAGGACTGCTCTGCAGGACCGTCCAAACTCCAGCATCTAAACTTTTACAAGAGACACATGTACCCCAATGTTCACCGCAGCACTGTTTACAATAGCCAGGACATGGAAACAACCTAGATGTCCATCAGCAGAGGAATGGATAAGAAAGCTGTGGTACATATACACAATGGAGTATTACTCAGCCATAAAAAAGAATTCATTTGAATCAGTTCTGATGAGATGGACGAAACTGGAGCCGATTATACAGAGTGAAGTAAGCCAGAAAGAAAAACACCAATACAGTATACTAACACATATATATGGAATTTAGGAAGATGGCAATGACGACCTTGTATGCAAGACAGGAAAAAAAGACACAGATGTGTATAACGGACTTTTGGACTCAGAGGGAGAGGGAGAGGGTGGGATGATTTGGGAGAATGACATTCTAACATGTATACTATCATGTAAGAATTGAATCGCCAGTCTATGTCTGATGCAGGATACAGCATGCTTGGAGCTGGTGCATGGGGATGACCCAGAGAGATGTTATGGGGAGGGAGGTGGGAGGGGGGTTCATGTTTGGGAACGCATGTAAGAATTAAAGATTTTAAAATTTAAAAAATAAAAAAATAAATAAAATTTAAAAATAATAATTAAAAAAAAAACTTTTACAGTACGAAGCCCCTAATCTCATTTGTAGATTTGAAATGTGTTTGGTCCTTCTTCTTAATTAAACACTTGGCAATAATGAGAAAGGGACAGGTGCAGATAGGGCAACACCTGGAATTCTCACCTGTTGGTTTTTTTGTTGTTGGTTCCGTTCTATTGCATGTGCTGAGCCACTTCAGCCGTGCACTGGTCTGAGGACTGCAGCCCGCCAGGCTCTCCCGTCCATGGGATTCTCCAGGCAAGAGTACTGGAGTGGGTGGCCATTTCCTTCTCCAGGGATCTTCCTGACTCAGGAAGATCCAGTGGTTCTTTACCACGAGCGCCCCTCGGGTTGGCCAAAATGTTTATTTGGGTTTGTCTGTAACTTCTGATACAACCCTTTGGCCAACCCACTACATCTGGGTGGGAAAGACCTCTTTTGACTCTCAGGTACTGCCATGTTGGTTAATCAGAGAAACTAACTTTTCTTGTGGAGTATGGTGATGATTCTAAAGACCCTTTCAGAGTCGAGTTCATATCTTTTATGCTTTGTGCCACCCTTCCAACCTGGAGGTGATAAAGGATGATGATTACAACTTGGATAAGGCTCCTGATAAATCATCATTAGCGTCATAATAGCATTTATTGAATATTTAATGTGTGCAAGAAATTTTCTGAAAGCTCTACACATATAAAGTTGAATAGGAACTGTTATTACTTCTTAAAGTTGCATAAGAACTATTATTCTATTAAAGATGAGAAAAGTGAAGCATAGTTAAGCAAATTATCAAAGGCCACCTAGCTAAGAAATGAAGGAGCTCGGCCTTTTCGGCAGGTGGTCTAGCTAAAGAGTTTCTTCTCCTAAATTCTATATTACATGGCTTCTTGAAAATTCAGAGTCAATGTTAGAAATAATAGTATGTGTCCCAACATATGAATTAATATTATAGCGGGGGCACAAACTTGCTCGCCTTTAACTCAATATTTAAAAATAGAGTGATTGTTTACTTTTAAATTTTTCTAATTTTAATTTTCCCACTTACTAACAACCTACTGTTGACCGGAAGATTTATTGATACTGTAGATGGTTGATTAACACATTTTTTAATGTTAAAATGTGCATATCTGCATATATTTTATGCATTCATGGCATACCTAACTTTAAAAAAAAATTCTGTATTTTTAGGCTTTGTGGTTTGAGAGCTTTTTCAAACTGTTTCAACTCTCCAAAATGCTTTCCAGTATATTTACTGAAGGAGTCTGCATGCGGGTCTCAAGCTTGTGTTCTTTGAGGGTCAACTGTGCCTTGCTCCTTGCCTTGCATGTGCATAGTCTGTGACAGTATACATCAGGAATTGAAGCTATTTAGCCAAGTTAAACTTAAAGAATATCGTGTCAGAAGACGGGGAGGAGATGGAGGAGAAGGAAGAAAGGAGAGTGAAGGAAGGAAAGGAAAAAAGAAGCCTGATGCCAGTCAGCAGAGCCCTCGGAGTGCTTGGCCTGGCCCAGTGACCTCTGGATCTTCTCTAGACTCTTTAGGTGAGTGCAGCCCTCTCTTCGCTCGATGGCCCTTGGGCCGCATCTACTCTTCTGCCCACACTTGGGCAGCATCTACTCTTCTGCCCGCACTTGGGCAAAGGGCTGGAGCCTACTTTAAGTTCGTGGTTCTAGCCATTGATCTCTCTGTCCATCTTGATGACCCAGCACCCTATGGCTTCTTCTATCTTTCCCCAGGCTCCCGCCTACCCACTGGCCCTTTCAGCACATTCATATCTGCTCTCTGGGGCATGTGGCCCTTTCTTCTTTCCCTGTGTACCTTTCAGAGCTCATGGGAAGCAAGGACTATTCATCACCTCACATCAGAGCTTTTTACTTACCTCCCATCACGTTGCTGCTGCATGAACATGTGCCATTTGATAATGGCTATGAACAAGGTTTCCCCTAGCATGCCCAGGGGGTGTTCCTCCAATGACAATGTGTTTGAACTGTCTTTCTTCTACCCTAAGGTTTCCCATTGCCTTCTCCCTTGAGGTTTGACATCAAGAGGGATCAAGGGAATGAAAGCCTTTGTGTTTGATCTTTTCACTTGTACAGTATCCCTCTTTCCTCCGGCAGTCTTCTGATCTGGAAGAAGCAAACTTTAAGCCATCATTTTATCTACGTAATTTTCTCCTTATATCCTATGCAAAAGTTCATGTTAGTTCAGTTCAGTCACTCAGTCATGTCTGACTCTTTGCAACCCCATGGACTGCAGCACGCCAGGCTTCCCTATCCATCACCAACTCCTGGAGCTTACTCAGATTCATGTCCATCGAGTCTGTGATGCCATCCAACCATCTCATCCTCTGTCATCCCCTTCTCACCCACCTGCAATCTTTCCCAGCATCAGGGTCTTTTCAAATGAGTCAGTTCTTTGCATCAGGTGGCCAGAGTATTGGAGTTTGAGCTTCAGCATCTGTCCTTCCAGTGAATATTCAGGACTGATTTCCTTTAGGATGGACTGGTTGGATCTCCTTGCTGTCCAGGGGACTCTCAAGACTTCTCCAACACTGTAGTTCAAAAGCATCAATTCTTCGATGCTCAGTTTCTTTATAGTCCAACTCTCACATCCATACATGACTACTGGAAAGACCATAGCTTTGACTAGATGGACCTTTGTCAGCAAAGCAATGTCTCTGCTTTTTAATATGCCATCTAGGTTGCTCATAGTTTTTCTTCCAAGGAGCAAGCATCTTTTAATTTCACGGGTGCAGACACCATCTGCAGTGATTTTGGAGCCTCCCAAAATAAAGTCTGTCATTGTTTCCATTGTTTCCCCATCTATTTGCCATAAAGTGATGGGACCAGATGCCATGATCTTTATTTTCTGAATGTTGAGTTTTAAGCCAGCTTTTTCACTCTCCTCTTTCACTGTCATCAAGAGGCTCTTTACTTCTTCGCTTTCTGCCAAAAGGGTGGTGTCATCTGCATATCTGAGGTTATTGATACTTTTCCCGGCAATCTTGATTCCAGCTTGTGCTTCATCCAACCTGGCATTGCTCATGATGTACTCTGCATAGACGTTAAATAAGCAGGGTGACAGTATATAGCCTTGACATACTCCTTTTCTGATTTGTAACCAGTCTTTTGTTCCATGTCCAGTTCTAAGTGTTGCTTCTTGACCTGTATACAGATTTCTCAGGAGTCAGGTAAAGTGGTCTAGCATTCCCATCTCTTTAAGAATTTTACACAGTTTGTTGTGATCCACACAGTCAAAGTCTTTGGGTAGTCAATAAAGCAGAAGTAGATGTTTTTCTGGAACGCTCTTGCTTTTTCTGTGATCCAATGGATGTTGGCAACTTGATCTCTGGTTCCTCTGTCTTTTCTAAATCCAGCTTGAACATCTGGAAATTCACAGTTCATGTACTGTTGAACCCTGGCTTGGAGAATTTTGAGCGTTACTTTGCTAGAGTGTGAAATGAGTGCAATTGTGCGGTCATTTGAACATTCTTTTGCATTGCCTTTCTTTGGGATTGGAATGAAAACTGACCTTTTCCAGTCCTGTGGCCACTGCTAAGTTTTCCAAATTTGCTGGCATATTGAGTGCAGCCCTTTAATAGCATCATCTTTTAGGATCTGAAACAGCTCAGCTGGAATTCCATCACCTCCACTAGCTTTGTTTGTAGTGATGCTTCCTAAGGCCCACTTGACTTCGCATTCCAGGATGTCTGGCTCTAGGTGAATGATCACACTATTGTGATTATCTGTGTCATGAAGATCTTTTTTGTATTGTTCTTCTGTGTATTCTTGTCACCTCTTCTTAATGTCTTCTCTTTCTGTTATGTCCATATGATTTCTGTCCTTTATTGTGCCTATCTTTGCATGCAGTGTTCCCTTGATATCTCTAATTTTCTTGAAATCTCTAGTCTTTCTCATTCTGTTGTTTTCTATTTCTTTGCCTTGATCACTAAGGGAGGCGTTCTTATCTCTCCTTACTATTCTTCGGAACTCTCTATTCAAATAGGTTTATCTTTCTTTTTCTCCTTTGCCTTTTGCTTCTCTTCTTTTCTTGGCTATTTGTAAGGCCTCCTCAGACAACCTTTTTGCATTTCTTTGTCTTGGGACTGGTCTTGGTCACTGCCTCCTGTACAAGGTCATGAGCCTTCATCCATAGTTCTTCTGGCACTCTATCAGATCTAATCCCTTGAATCTACTTTTCACTTCCACTGTATAATCATAAGGGATTTAATTTAGAGCATACCTGAATGATCTAGTGGTTTTCCCTACTTTATTCAATTTAAGTCTGAATTTGGCATTAAGGAGTTCATGACCTGAGCCACAGTCAGCTCCTGGTCTTGTTTTTGCTGACTGTATAGAGCTTTACCCTATGCATAAAGATAAACTTAATTATCTGGTCCTCTAGGCTTCTCTCTTAAGATGAGATAAAAGCAGTTAGAAAATTATCTTTCTCTCCAGACAGTGTCTAGAGTCACTGTATCTCCAAACAGTGTTAACTTCTCATCTTGCTTGCAAACTCAGGAATCACTGTGTAAATTTTACAAGATAAATATGAATCTCATTCCATGGAATCCCTGTTGTAGAAATCTTTATCCTCCACCACTACACCTGTTGCTGCCTCTGTTGCTCAGGCAGGTAGTTGACTCAGGTTAACTAGAGAGATCATTTCCTGGTTGTCAAACTATTCTCTCTCAGAACCTAAGATGTCTAGTTCTACTAGGATTTGTACTGGTAAGATTATAAAGAGAAAAGCACTTTCTCTTTGACCAGTCAGGGCACCAGAAGGAGACCAAAAGAAAGCGAAAGCATTAGTCACTCAGTCGTGTCTGGCTCTTTGTGACCCCATGGACTGTAGCCCGCCAGGCTCCTCTGTCCATGGGATTCTCCAGGCAAGAATACTGGAGTGGGTTGCCGTTTCCTTCTCCAGGGGATCTTCCCGACCCAGGGATCGAACCTGCATCTCTTGCATATCTTGCATTGGCAGGCGGATTCTCTATCACTAGGGCCACCTGGGACTTTGCAGAAGGAGACTGGAAGACTGGAAAAGGGAGGAGAGACTCCTTCCTGTTTGCTTCCTGTTTCATCACATGGCCCAGCAATGGCCTCTAACATGGGCAACGGCAGTTGGTTCCACTTGTGAGTTTCTCTCCATACTTCCAGAACCAGCATTATTTGTCCCTCCTCCTCAGAGGTCTGAATCCTGGCTCCTGAGCCTTCTTCTGAGCTTCGATTATCTTTTCTTTGTTCCTCCAGCCCTACAGGTGGTAGCTGCTTCCTGCAATTACTATTTTCCTTTTACTTCGGTCTGTGTTCCCTCTTTGCTTTCTCAATTCCTTAACACACATATAGCAAATTCATCTCTGTCAAACTATACTACTAGTTTTTAGATTTCATCTTCCTCACTGGGTCTGATTGAAAGGTTATATATACAGAAGTGCATTAGAGAAAATCACATTAATATATTTCAGAATAAGAATGCCACTCTAATATTGTAGAACTATGGAGAAATTTTTATTTTGCCAGAGTAATTTCTGGTGGCAGCATGGCATTTTGGAGGAAGAATTTCCTGTTAAATATATTTAGCATGTGAGGTAAATCCCCAGGCAGCAAATTCCAAGTAAAATTTTAGATATTAGATCAAGGATCCTCATGAGTGGCATTTATTTATTTATTTTTTTCCCCCAATCATTCTGATGACTTTTCATGTGCCTGAGTGGAGTTGCTCTGTATATCTTAGGAGCAAGAAGAGAAGAGCATAAACATGAAAGAGAGAGAGGAGAAACTGCCAGATGGTGGCTGGGTGACAAGGGATGTATCAATAGGAACTTAGAAATGTCTTAATAGAAAAATTTGAGCTATTAGTTGAAGGGTATTTGTGTGACCTTGTCCAAAATTTTCTCTACAAAATACACAGTAAAGCTTATGTTGCCACCTGTTGCTTGCTTCAGTGTACTTTTTTGGTAAGAAAACTTTCAGTGCTAAGCTCAACACTGAAACTTGTGGGGAGCTAACGTGGGGATATCATCATCTAGTTTACTGTGATCTACAGTTCAGGTTAAAGCAATGACCAATGCCTAGACTGTGGATCTATCCAGACCTGAGTATGGATCCCAATTCCACTTATTAACTGCAAGGATCGGGCAATATTACCCAGTTGCTCTGAGTTTTTTGTTTTTCTAACCTGTAAAATGGAATAATAATAATAATATCAACTTCATATGGTGGTTGAGAAGATCATGTGAAAGAAATATATTTTAAAGTGCCTGGTATATAAAAAATGCTCAAAAATGTTGTTATAGCATTTCAAGTCCAACTTAAATGTCCTTTCTGCAGTTAAAGCCTTCTCTCAGATCACTTTTCCTCCATCTCCCAACAGAATAATCCAATCTTATTTGATTTGTTTATAATCTATTATAGTGGCAATCCACAGTGGCTCAGTGGTAAAGAATCTGCCTGCCAATGCAGGAGATGAGGATTTGATCCCTGGTCAGGGAAGATCTCCTGGAGAAGGAAATGGCAACCCATCCCAGTATCCTGGCCTGGAGAATTCCGTGGACAGAGGAGCCTGGCAGGCTACAGTCCATGGGGTCACAAAAGAGTCGGATACAGCTTAGCAACTAAACCCCCACCATAGTGTCTTATTTATCTGTGTTTCCTGTCAGATCCTGAGTCCCTTATAGTCAGACTTTCTATCTTTGTTTCTTTAGCACCTATAACAGGTTCCTGGAATATAATTTGAAAATTAATGAATATTTGAAAAGGGTGAGTTTTGAGAAATTGTTTCCTAGGAAAGTTTCTGAAAAGGAACCTTTATGCAATCAAAGACTTCTTGATGTCCTAGAGAACAAGGGGCCTCCTTTGTGTTCTGCTTTCTTTAATGTGGAGCAACATGGAAGTGCTCCACTGCTGTATATCCTATCCAAAAATGAGGAGATAGATGAGGAAGTCTGGAAAACTTCATGAGACATGTGGTTATGAAATTAACTGCTTATAGATGAGGAGAAGAGAAGATGTATGTTCAGGGATATAGGGATTTCCAGGCAGAGAGACACATGAGAGGCAGGAGGGGAAATCAGGTGAAGGCAGGCTCAAGACTGGTGAGTCAGTGCCTGTGACTGGGCGACACTGTGGGAGTGTAATTACTGCAGAAGATAATGCTAGGATAAGTCGGTACCTTATTCTGGAAATTTTCCAACACCTGTCCAAGGAGTTTGAATTTTTTCCTCATGGTTTAGAGAGCTTTTCAGTAGGGTTATGCCATGATGTGAGGTGTTTTTAAAAAGATCATGTTGGAAGTAGCGTGGGTAGAATTGATGATAAAGGGAATGGAAGGAAGGGTGGAAGGAGAAATAAACTCCACGCCAGGAGATAAGGAAGGTGGGCAGGAGCTGAGGTGGGAGCTTGGGGAGCAAAGGCTAGGATACCTGGTAAAACACTGCAGAGGTTGGGATGGAAGAAAAAAACATCCCCCGAAGGGAGGGAGCAAATAAAGATGCCAGAATTTCAGTCTGAGAAATGGGGAGGAGGGTGGTCCTTTTAACAGGAATAGTGAAGGCAAGAGAGATTAAAAGATGAAGAGAGTGGCTTTTTCAGATACATTGCTTTTGAAGCATCAGTAACACATATATGGTAAGGTCATGCCAGTGAAATGATCATGCATGTTCAGGTAGGTAATTTCACTTGGAGGACATCTACACAGAAGGCTGAAACTGTGGGAATGGGTGACCCAGAGTGATGGCATTGGAACCTTTATAAATGAAATCTACAGTTTTCATAACCAGATGAAGAAACATGGATGGAGACATTTCTTGGGACAAACTGTTATCGAAAGACATCATGAGTCTCTTTTAAAATGGAGAAAGAAGGCTTAATTATCCTTCATATTAAGACACAATTTTCATTCTTCCTTCCCCTCCCTGCAGTAAGAATTTTAATTACATGACATCACTGTTGTCAAATGTCAGAATCTTTCATTAGAATGTTGAGGGAGGAGAGAAGAAGTGACTTGTTTTAGTTTTGAAGTTTGAGAGAGAAAAACAAGACGCTGTAAAGAATAGGGATTGGAGGGAATGGCTTAGAGGATAAGGCGGAAATATCCCTGAGTTTGTCAAGATGTCTAGAAACATAATTATTTAATCCTGTGTAATGTCATTTTACTCTCCTACAAAAAGGACACTGAAACATATTGTTTCCCCAGACAAACACTGAGTAAAAAGATTGCCTTTTTTTCCCCTTCATGCTGATTCAGATGAGATACATCCCTAAGACAGCAAGCCCCGAAGTATTTGCATTGGTTTCTTGATTGTGTCCATCCTATCTGCCACCCTGAAAGCTGAGCAGCTCTACCTTAAATGTAACTTTACTATCTGTGCAGCCTGCAGTCTTGATTCCTTCTGGGTGATATTGAAAAAGAAAGGTTCCCCCTATAATTAAACATCAGTAGATCACTTCCAATGAACTATTTTGTTATTGTTCAGTCATTCACTCATGTCTGACTCTCTGTAACCACATGAACTGTATCATGCCAGGCTTCCCTGTCCTTTACTATTTCCCAGAGCTTGCTCAGACTCAGTCCATTGAGTTGGTGATGCCATCCAACCATCTCTACCTCTGTCATCCCCTTCTCTTCCTGCCTTCAATCTTTCCCAGCTTCAAGGTCTTTTCCAATGACTCAGCTCTTCGCATTAAGTAGCCAAAGTATTGGGGCTTCACCTTCAGCATCAGTCCTTCCAATGAATACTCAAGAGTTGATTTCCTTCAGGATTGACTGGTTGGATCTCCTTGCAGTCCAAGGGACTCTCAAGAGTCATCTCCAACACCACAGTTCAAAAGCATCATTTCTTCACACTCAGCCTTCTTTACGGTCCAACTCTCACATCTCTCACATCCATACAAGACTATTGGAAAAACCATAGCTTTGATTATAGGGGCCTTTGTCAGAAAACTAATGTGCTCTTGTAAATTCTCCCCTTTGAGTGCAGGTGGAATCTATGAGGTGCTTCTAAGCAGTAGAATACAGCAGAGATCCTTGTTGATTATCTGCTTTAATTATAGCACAGTGTACATATCCATACCAAACTCTGCAACTATCCCTCCTCTGGCAACCATTAACTTTGTTTTCTAAGTCCATAGATCTGTTTGTTTTGTAAATAAGCTCATTTGAATGATTTCTTTTTAGATTCCACATTTGAGGTATGTCATACGATATTTCTCCTTCTCTGTCTGACTTGCTTCACTCGGTATGACAATCTCTAGGTCCATCCATGTTGCAAATGACATTATTTAAAATTTCTCAGAACTTGACTCTGTCATGCACGTTCATTGTATTCTAAGGAGAGTGAGTCAGTGTTACTTGATAAATATTATTTGAGCAGTGGAACAGAAGCTCTTCAATTTATGAATTGTTATTTTATCCGGCTCTGGTGAGAGGCACAAAGCTGTGGACCAGAACAGTCAGTTCTGCCACCAGGGACAGATGACACTGATTGCTCGGCCAGTGGCATTCTGAGTTTGAGAAGAAATGGCCTTCTGGATAGACTTGAATTTTAAGCTTTCTGGAGACAGGGCATCAGTGTCACCTTAACTTTGCAGATGTAGCCCTGGGGCCCCAGAAGAAATGAGGGAGGTGGTTTCTCCATCACCAGCAAGTCCAGCCCATCACACCCTAACAGTGCATGACTCCGGCAGGCCATGTCTCTGCTGGGGCCCAGCTGTTTGTACGCTCAGTGAATGTTAGCAGCCTTACCTGTGAGAGAGGAGGTCGTCTGGCAGATGATGTGATGATGCTTTCAAAGCCATAAGAGCTGCTGTTCACTGTAGCATTTTTAGTGGCTTAATGCTTCCAAAGCTTACAAAAATAGCATGCGTGTGTATTCATATATACATGTATATATATATGAATTCTCAAAATTCAACTGTGAAATTACCATCCAGTTAGAGAATAGACAAAACACAGGAACAGACATTTCACCACACAGGATATACACATGGCAAAGAAGCACATGAAAAGACATGCAACATTATTAAACAGTTGAGAAATACAAATTAAAACCACAGTGAGATATCACTACATGCCTGGATAAATGGATCAATTCCACTAGCCCAAGAAATGAAAATATTATACATGTTGCTGGGTATAAGTCTCTGAATAGTTGGTTGCTAAAGAGCTAGACAGTCTACAGAAATTCCTCTTTAAACTACTATGTAGCCAACAATATAATATAGTATAGCTCTAGTATATCTATATCTGTCTATTTATTTTTTGGCCACACCTCACGGGGATCAAACCCACATCCTCTGCAGTGAAACAGTCATCCTAACCACTGGACGACCAGGGAGTTATTGTCTATGAAAAGGCTTTATGATACGTTTGTTAAGAGATGAAAAAGGTCACAAATGGCAGGTTCTACTTTGTTAAAAGTTAACACTGATTTTAGAACTATATATCAGGATATTAAGAGATATTAAGAGTAGTTATCAATGACTGGTAGAATTATGAGAAGTTTTGTTTTCTTTGTATTCTGATTTTTCTATTAAGGAGGTGTCTTGTTTGTATGATGAGAATTATTAAATTAAAAAGAAAATTCCTAGTCAAAAAAAGTTTAAAAACTTAGTGACATGGTGACACCAAATTCTGGCAAAGATGTAAAGAAATTAGATTACTCGTACATACTAGTAGACATTTAAAGTAGTACAGCCGCTCTCGAAAAGTTTGGCCATTGTTTATAAGAGCAAACAAACATTGGATCACCATATGACCAGGCAACTGCACTTTGGGGCATTTAGCCCAGAAAAATATTACCGAGTGATAAAAAGGAACACACTGGTGAAACAACCAACAATGTGGATCTATTTTCAAGGGAAGTATGCTGAATCTGAAAGCCAATTGTACAACATTCTAGGGATGATAATATTAGAGAAGCGGAAGGCAGATTAGTGTTGGCAGGGGTTAGGGGTTAGGTGGTTGGCATTATAAAAGAAAACATCTGTGGTGACTTAAATGAGAAGGAAACCCAAGGAAGAAATGTATGTATGCGTGTAGCTGGCTCACTTTGCTGTACAGTGGAAACTAACACAACATTGTAAAGCAACTGTACTCCAATTAAAAAATAGAATAATCCATCCCCCCCCCCAAAAAAAAATCAGAAGTTGTGGCAGATACACAAACCTATGCGTGTTTAGAATTTTATAGAATGTGATATGCATACCATTAAACACAAGGGAAATCTGAACTAGTCTGGTAGATTCTAACAATTCCCATATCCCTGTTATATCGTATCATAGTTTTGCAAGACATGTGAACTGTGTGAAGGGTATACAGAATTTCTGTGTTGTTTCTTACAATTGAATGTGAATCTATATCTATAAATTTAATAACCATCAGAGTCCTGTGTACCCTTTAGTAAATAAAAAGTAAAAGCATCTGCTGGCATTTATATGTCCCTTACATACGCTCATTGTATGTCCCTATGTTCACGATCCCCTGTCTTAGAGATCCCTTCAGTTTGATCATATTATCAGAGGATTATATAAGATAATGCACTGTTCTTAGAAAGTGTCTTTTGGTAAAATTGGCCCATTTGGACAGCGAAGAAATCACTAAATATTGATATTTTCTCTGTTGTTCTCATTTAACATAACAATGACAAATATTGATTTGACTCTATTGACATTTAAATGATGTCATAACTAGCTGAGCACCAGGGGAAGTAAATTGGGGTAGATTTTAGTCCAAATAAAGAATCAACATTCTTAACAAAGTTAGAAACGCCATTTATAGTGCAGTAGTCTGCAATCCCTTCATAGTTCCAGCCTGTATTTCTCTTGTGATGGGAGTATGTATGGTCATACAGGTAAGGCTTGCTACCATCACCTTTGCTGTTATCTGGGAGTTGTTATTCTGGGGAGGTCACCTGACCTTTTACGCAGCTTGGTATATACACATTAAGAATTTTGGAGATATTGAAATAAGTGTTTCTGTCTTCAGAAGTAACACTTAATAAATGTTCATTTTGGATCACTATAAAATGCTTTCAGAGTTTACCTGTCTTTCTCTATTAGATACTAATGAAATGTTCTTAAACAGGCTTCTGAAATGATCATTCCAATCTGATGATTAATAGAAGTATTCCTGTGTGCCAATATGTTTTCTTCTGTCCAAAGAACTATGCTATTATTAACTCCATCTGACACAATTTAGAGTCAACATTTGTTGAAAACAAAAATAATTGTCATGTACCTTGTGCTGGTTCACATTTTACATAATAGCTGTCAAATGGCAGCCTCTTTCTCTTGTGAACAAACTTGTGAGATTAATTTTCCCAGTGATTAAAGACCTCAGACAGTTGGAGCTGGGTTAGCAACACATGCTAATAACAAGGACATGGACTTAACCATCAGCTTCCACCAAAGTGTGTTAAGCATGGGATAATTTAAGACATATTTTATTTCTTTTCTTTACAGAGTTGAGCTGTGCAAATTAGTTTGAAAATTGCCATGGGCAGATACAGAGCTTTTGAGATCATGTGCACTCTGTTCACTTGACTTCATTCTTCATCGTAGTAAAGGCAAGAATAATGCAGTTGTTGACATCCATGGGGCACCTTGCATCCAGAGACCCCAAAGCACTTTCCTATTTGATCTTGCATCAGTGCAGAGTTTGACATTGTTAATGGTGCTTTCTTTTGGGCTCCTTCATCCCTCTGCTTTTGATTGCTTTTCCTTATTACTTACTTTGTTATTGTTTCATTTATACTCTTAAAGGCTGATGTTCCCTGGGACCTTTATCTCTTACCATTTAAAATCTAGGGGATAGAGTTTCTGGAACTGGAGATATTTTGATGATTTTGCTTGGAGAGTCAGGATGTGAGATAGTGAGGTTTGACTGAGTAGTAGAGACTACAGTGTGGCTGAAGTTTCTTATCACTGAGGAGATTTTTTGGGTTATTGTTGTTGAGTTTGCTTCCAGAACTTTGTTAGCTCCTAAATAAAAGAGTAAAAGAAATATGCATACATGTTAAGAGTACTCCAGGTTATCGAGTACATTTTATTTGTCAACATTATTTTGGTTACTTTTATAGGTGTTTTTAACCTTTGAATTCTCATCACAACTTTATAAAGAAGTATTTTTATCTTAATTTTACAAGGAACTTGTTCTCACTGCAGCCAATTAATTAAGAATAATACAATGTATTGATTACCTGTTTTCTAGGTTTTGTATTGAACACTCACTAATGCATTGGTGGTAGGCATGGATTTTACTTTGCAATACCAGAGTGAGAAATGGCCTATTGCTTTATCCTAAATTAGTTGAATCTGCTGCCTGTGTGTATGTACGCGTGCTAAGTTGCTTCAGTCGTGTCCTATTCTTTGCAACCCTGTGGGCTGTAGTCCCCCACAGGCTCCTCTGTCCATGGGATTCTCCAGCTGAGATCACTGGAGTGGGTTGCCATGGCCTCTGCCAGGGGATCTTTCTGACCCAGAGACTGAACCCCTGTGTCTTGTCTCCTGCGTTGGCAGGTGGGTTCTTTACCTCCAGCGCCACCTGGGAAGCCCTAAAGCTGCTTCACTGGAGGAAAATTCAGTTTCTATTGTGGGAGAGAAGAGGGCCAGGGAAACCCTTTAGCTCTCTCATGATGTATGAGAATCTGAGGTCCTTTACTGTACAGACTCTATGAAAAGGATCCAGTGTTCTTTAACTCACAGCGACCACTGCCTTTCTAGGGCATTTTTTTTTACCTGTTGCTGGCAAGTCTAGGATTGAATCCAGGGATGGACTGGCTTTCAGCCAGTTTCTAGCAACTCGCCAACCTCCCTTACCCCTTTCAACTTCCCTTGGGTTAAACTATTAAATATGATGGCATTCATTTTCCCTGGCTCAGTGCCTGGAGCCCCTTCAGGAAGAGGAATTATCACTTTGTCCAGTTGTTCCCTTGTTCTTAGCTCAGGGACTTTGAAAGCTGGCATCCGGGAGCCTTTTTCTGGCTGCCAACTAATCAAAAAAGACAGCGCTGGAGGAAGAGGCTCTGCTCACCATGGTCTGCTTCTCTGTGTCCCACTTTTAATTGAATGTCAGGTATAGAAAGCGCTAGGGAAATACACTCCCTGACAAAGGAATTAGATGGCCAGCAAGTAAATTTGGGAATGTTCAGTTATTTGTTGAATTGAATGAGCAACAGAACATCAAAAGCCCTAAGCGTGAGAAAGCATCTATGAATCAGAGCTAAGGAAGTTAAATTGCTTCTGTTTCTCTGAAGAATGAAAGGGGGCCCGAAACACCATCTCTCCTAGTGCAGAGCCAAAAGCTGAACCAGTACGGCACACAGCAAATTAGACAGAAAAAGCATGGCACAATAGGACTCAGATTGTAGGTCTCTGGTTTGCAGAAAGAAGATAAGAGGAAGACCCGAATGAATTGTGACTCATTAAAGAGGGGGAGGGAACCAAGAATGGAATTTGTATTTACAAATTTGCCAGGGGAAAGAGCTGCTATTGACGTGACATTGACAAATGAGGAGTTGGGTGATGACCAAAGGGGCTTAGATGTTAGATTAAAAAGTGTGGCTGGAAGGAAATACAGCATAAGAGCTTAATATTTATTGATGAAGAGCACAGAATATCTACGGAGGAAAGGCGCAAAAGCAGTTACTTGGAAGCTTGTGACCCTAAATGATTAGATCAACATGCATAGATCCAAGAAAGCTGAATTAGGAAACAAAATTTCATAGTCTAAATGAGAAAATGATTTTGAAACTAGTAATTTTAGAAAAGTCACACAGCAAAAACACATCACCTATATGTCTAAGTATGATGAACAGGCCAACCTTAAAACAACAACTCGACATCTATGAGATGATCAAAGTTAAGGTATTATTATAACATCTGTGTAGCAGAACTACAAATTTTCTTCTTAAAATAATGAGTCTTTGAGTTGGCCTAGCTGACTTTGATATGAAATTGCCAAGTCCTGGTTATCAAATTAACATACTTTCTCCTGGCTATGTCCAGATGCTGAAAAGTAGTGGTCTCAGTGGCAGCACATGATAAGAGTGTCTATTTTGTGGCAAGAAGTAGTTGTCAAATTGATGAATTCCAAGTCTGTTCTTAGTCATTTCATTAATAATCTGGACAAAATAGACTATGAGCTTTGGATGGACCTAAGTTTTTAGTACAAGCATGGGCCCTGGATAACCCTGAGGGAAGTTATATAATGTCACCGAGCCACTTTCCAAATGGTAAGATGATGATAACAGTGGCTATCTCATCACACCTGTCTCTAGGGGATGTCAAAAAATAGGGAAACATATGCAAAATGGCTAATACAGTGGACGCTCAATGCACACAGCTTTCTCCTTTTCGTCTGCTCTTCTGTCATCGCCTGCCCTTGCTGGGTATGCTGCATTATGTTTGGGTGTATTGTCTTCTCTCTTGTACAGGCCATCATCCTTTGGCTCATCATCACGCCCACTTTTTTCTTTGCTCCACTTACACTACTAACAATATTAATGCAGTTTGCTACTCCTAGATGTGCATTCCTACATATTCTTCCGTTAGTTTCACACTAGAATTAAGCACCTCTGAAACGCATTAGGCATTTAAATTCCATCTTCTCAGGTAGTGGTTCCCACCCTTGGTTACATATTAGAATTATCTGAAGAGCTTTAAAAAAAACCTGATCCGCAGGCAGGTTGCTTTCCAGACCAATTAAATTAGATACTGGAGTGTTGGACCCGAGAATCAGTTTTAAGACTCCCTAGGTTATTCTAACGTGTAGTCAAGGTTGAGATTCTCTGTTCTAATCTTTGAGAAGGTACTTCATTTGGAAAATTGAGAATGCCTTTCATGTCATCACTGGGTTCAACTATCAATCAAGGCAGTATCAGAGTGTGTGCTAGGCTGAGGTGAGGGAAATTTCAGGCCGAATTCCTCCACTTCCCCTTTGATTCTGTTTCACTCTTACGTTCTGTTGGTGGTGTTGATGGTTTAGTCACTACGTCATGTCTGACTCTTACTTTTGTGACCTCATGGACTGTAGCCTGCCAGGCTTCCCTGTCCATGGGGTTTCCCAGGCCAGAATACTGGAGTGAGTTGCCATTTCCTTCTCCAGGGTTACCTTCTGTTATGCTGGTATAAAAGACAAGTCATGTTTATAATGCAAAAAATAAGAGCATCGAGTACCGTGCCTTCATTCTAGAGCTGAGGAAACTGCAGCACAAAGAGGAGAAACAACCTACCTCAAATCCCAAGTTGGTATTGGAGCAATATGCAAATAGTGGTGTTTATGCTTAGTGTCAAGGGAGACATTGCATGTTGAGCTTATTTTGACTAAACAGTAAATAGAAAACATTCCTTCTCTTTTATTTGATTTTAACCAGTTTTTTTCTTCTGCTATCCATGCTGCACCTCAGGGAGTAGTAAATGTTGCTGTTCAGGTGCTCAGTCACGTCTAACTCTTTGCAACTCCATGGACTGCAGCACGTCAGGCTTCCCTGTCCTTATCTATCTCTTGCAGTTTACTCAAACTGATGTCCATTGAGTTTGCGATGCCATCCAACCGTCTCATCCTCTGTCGCCCCCTTCTCCTGCCTTCAACCTTTCCCATCATCAGAGTCTTTTCCAATGAGTCAGCTCTTCACAACAGATGGCCAAAACATTGGAGCTTCAGCAACAGCCCTTCCAGTGAATATTCAGGGTTGATTTCCTTTAGAATTGACTAGTTTGGTCTCCTTGCTGTCCAAGGGACTCTCTCGCTCTTTTTTGTTTCTGTTTTTTTTTTTTTTTGTAAGATTTCTGTAGAAGGTCCCATTCACTGCTGGGTGATGTGTATGGATGTTGAATGAATATTAATAAATGAATCAGTGCAGACTTAAGTATCCAAATTAATTTCAATGACAAGGAAGGGCCTGAGAGGATCTAAAATCTCAGAGACACTGAGGTCTTTTAGAGATGAACCTGGGCCCTGGGATGTGGAATTGATCGCAAAAGAGAGATCTTTGGTTTATATGTTCTGCTTCTGAATCTCTCTGAAAAGAGACTCATCTGCATTTTTCTGCAGGGAATATCACTAGAAACTCAAACTCCTTGTTAAAGGAAAATCTCACCAGACAGAGTCACATGAGCAAGGAAAACTTTACTCAAGACTCTTGCAATAGGGAGAGAGGCGGAACTCAACTGCTCTGAAAGGTTGGAGAATTTTTAAGCACTGGTATGAGCTAGTTCCAATAGACTAAAAAAGGTAGGATGGGGTTTAATCAGCATGATTAGGTCTTCTGACCAAGATCCCATCTGCAGGTCTAGCTAAAGCATCATAAAATTCCCACACAGAACTCGTCATTGGCCTGGCAACTTTCAGTCCCTTACTACACATTAGAATCCTCTGGGGAGGTTTTAATAAAATGTTGTCAATGCTTGGGTCCCACCATCTGAGAGCCTAATCTACTTGATCTGGGTTGACTAGGATTCTATATTTTGTTTGTTTGTTTTTAAATTTTACTGAAGAGTAGTTGATTTACTGAAGAGTAGTTGATTTACGATGCAGACCCTATATTATTTCAAAGCTCCATGAGAGATTCCAGTGCACAGCCAGAGTTGAGGGCTTCCCTGGTGGCTCACACAGTAAAGAAACTGCCTGCAATGTGGGAGACCTGGGTTCAATCTCTGGGTTGGGAAGAACCCCTAGAGAAGGGAAAGGCTACCCTCTCCAGTACTCTTGCCTGGAGAATCCCCATAGATAGGAACCTGGCGGGCTACAGTCCATGTGGTTGCAGAGAGTCAGACATGACTGAGCGACTAAGCACACACAGCTGGGGTTGAAGACCTCTGAAAGGGGCCAAACCTCCTATTTAATTTGTGAGATAGAAATGGGGCCAGATAGGAGGGGATGATTATCTATTGTCCAAACTGACTTTGACATCAGTTACAGCCTCCCAGGTTCAGCACTCAGATTTCTACCAATGCTTTCGGTTCAGTGCTTTCCTTCAATTTTCTCCACGCTTATCACGTTTAGAGTTGAAACAAATAACTAAAAGTTCCTTATGTCCAATACCCCTTCAATCTGTGTTTGATTGGTGGTTTCAGAATAAAATCTTAGAGTGCCTGGGGATGTCTCTTATGTGATCAGGTGACTGTCTCCCTTGTGCCAGATGTTATATCAGAGCGCTTCTATACTTTGTACTACTTAACAGAAGACAATGGTTTTTTTGTTTGTTTGTTTTAATGCTGACATATTTTGAGCATCTGAGCCCTGAAACAAAGTTTGTTGCTCTTAAGGCTATTTCTAAATAGATTCTTGTTTCTAGTTACATCTCCCACCATTCTTGAGAGGTATACCTAAGTGACGCTTATGAATATGTATAAAGAAAAGGAATGAATTCTGCATATATCTCTATAAAACTGAGTTTTACATAATTAATTCGGAATAAACGAAAAATGCTGCTTCAAATGACAAATCTCTTAAAGTTAGGAGTATTAGCTAAAGAGAGCATTTACAAATTATGGCATTTTTTGAAGTTATGGATGACTTGTGTAGAGGGTCTGAGCTTAGGAATCAGACTGACGTAGTTTTCAGTTTGGCTCTTTAGCAGCAGTGTGATTTGGTTAATTAGTCTTTTGGAGGGTCAGTTTTCTCATTTTCAAAAGAGAAATAATAATTATTTCATAGGGTTGCCATGAGAATTAAAGAAAATAGAGCATGCCAAACATATGGAGGCTGTTTATATAATGGGCTTTTTTTTTCGTTTAGCATTTTGAAAATGTCTATTATTAAATGCTTTCTGAATTGGACTATTACCTAGAGCTTAAAAACAATACAGTGGTTTCTTGGGTTGTAAAGTCAAATCATGTACCTTTCTCTTTACAAATATAGGACACCTTTTAATATTTCCTCGAGCATGTTTCAGAGCTGGGTATTATAGTTATGATTATTATTCATCTCCAGCAAATATATCTTATTCTAGAAACCTATTTGGAATTTCTTGTCTGTCCAACTCTGTCTTATTCCTTTCAGAAGAAAGATCTCTCCTTTCATTGTCCATAAATGCTGCATATTTATCAGAAAAATAGATGCAATCAGATGAGAACTACTTCCCTTTCTCAGTGTCACTTTTATCAAGCCCACTTTCTCTGTCCCTGCAGTGTCCCCCCGACGCCCTTAGAACAGAAGTGTCTGTTCTTTCTGCTAAGGTCAGCCAACCTCTCCACAACCCCTCTCTCCTTTTCCTGGAAGATCTGTTCTTGCTGTAGTGTCCTCTTCCTCTCCCATCACCATTTCTCTCTCTCCACCGGATTGTTGCTATTAGCATGCAATTATGCCTTAGCAATATTTGGATAAATGATTTTCTAAGCTCCACATATTCTTCCTGCTACTGCCCTCTCTAGCAAACTCCCCCACAGAGCTTGTTCTTCCTCCTGTCTTTGTGTTTTCAGTTAGATTGTCCTGCCAACCAGCCCAATGTGGCTTTTCCTTCCACCCCTCCCTGGAAGTGGCTCTTATGGAGGACCCCAGCTATGTCAGTGTGCGAAGCCCGTGGGTAATTCCACCCTCATCTAACCTGGTCTCTAGGTAGCGTTGATGCTGTAGACCTTGAAGGACCAAGAAGTGCTCCTTCTTCTTTTTTAAATTAATGTTATGAGAGTATAGTTGCTTTACAATGTTGTGTTAATTTTGTGTTATGTTAATGTTGTGTTCATTTCTGTTTAGGAAAGTGAATCAGCTGTACATGTACATATATACCCTCCCTTTGGGATTTCAGTCCCATTCAGATCACCACAGAGCATTAAGTGAAGTTCCCTGTGCTATACAGTATATACTCATTAATTATCCATATTTTTCATAGTATTGATAGTGTATATGTGTCTATCCCAATCTTTACTTTCTACGTCTCTGTCCTGTGATTCCCTAGCTTCATTTTCCTTCTCACCCTCCGGCAGCTCCTTCTCATTCTTCTCACTAGCTTCTCTTCTTAGACTGCACTACTATTAATAAATCTTGGAATATTCCAAATGTCTTTTTTTCTGTGAGTCATATCCAACATCCAGACATTTGCTCACAATGAGTCCCCTTTCCCCCTTAAACTCTCCCTCTATCTCTTTTCTTTGCCTTTCTCCCTCTCTCCCTTCTTAATTGAGTAGCCTCTTTTTTTTTTTTTTTTTTTTCTGGGCTCTAGGCTAGATTGTAGAGATGCAAAATGGTAAGATAAATTCTGTCTTCAAGCAATTCAGTGTTTACTAACAAAAGTTAGACATGGAAAGAAATAATTAAAATGAAGAATTAGAATTGCTGTGAGAGGACTGTGGGTAGGTCCTGAAGGAATACAAAGGCCAGAGTGGGTAGGGGTTGGGGGCGATTCATAGAGGATTTCCTCTCTGAAATAGGAATGGCTCACTGCATTCTTATTTGAAACCCATAACTCACGGTGGAGGGGCGGAGGATAAGCAGAAGATCACACATACATTTTTAAAAAATGTGATCTTTCAGGTAAAAGAGAGAATGCAGCCATCTCATACGAACTGAGTTTTAAAATATTAATAAGCAAAAAAATAAAATAAAAAAATAAAAAATAAAATATTAATAAGCAAGACATTTTAAAATTAAAATAATGTAAATTCCTCAATCTCTTCGTCAATTTTGTTTTCGTTTTCATTAAAGTGGTACACATCCATAATTTTTAAAAGGTCAAATGATGTTATGAGGTCAATTGTGAAAAACAGAGCTCTCTGGTTCCCTTCTCCCTCCATTCCTATTTTCCAAATATCACCCCTTTTAGCTATTTTTGCTGCCTCTTTGAGTATTTTATATCCATCTTGCTAAATAACTTATTTTGAATAAATTATTTTTCTCAATTGACCACCCTGTGTGACGGATGAAAATTTCATCTTCTTACGCCTCCAGTCAACACATATACATCCTTCACTCATCTTCCTGTATCTAATTTTTAGTTTGATCTATGTTCAGTTTGTGTATTATTGTGGTTGTGACATTTCTTCACAACTTGGCCGTGTGGTATACTGTATTTCCCTTTTTCCTTGATTTTTAACAATTGCATTCTAGTTTACTTACTTTTTAGGGGTTTATTACTAATCCACCTCAGGACTCTGGTTAAAATGTAAATTTCTTCTGTATGTATTCATAGACAAACACTCTGTAAACGCAGTCTTCATGGTCACATCCTGCCTGGTGTGTGCTAAGTTGCTTCAGTCATGTCCAACTCTTTGTAACCCCACGGACTGTAGCCCACCAGGCTCCTCTGTCCATGGGATTCTCCAAGCAAGGATCCTGGAGTGGGTTGCCATGCCCTTTTCCAGGGGGCCTTCCCGACCCAAGGGATAGAACCCATATCTCCTGCATCTACAGCATCGCAGGGGAATTCTTTAGTGCTGAGCCATCAGGGAAACCCAACATCCTGCATGGAGCCCTGTGCATTTCTGCTCTGACCAGTACTGGAACCTCTCTACACCTGTCGCGCAACTCAGTGCTGGGATCTCTCTAACCATTATCCCAAAGGTTATCTTTGTCGCTCTTCTGTGTTGATGGCCCTGGGCTCTGTAGTCCACGTTGTTTTCTTTCTTTGTTTATATTCCTGTCATAGCACAGTTCATCCAGCAGATTCCAAGAAAGGATGCAGAAGAGTAATTTTTTTTTTTTTAATCCTCACAATTAGTAGTTTCCTTTTCAGGGAAAATTAGATGAGGAGTAATTTTTCTTGAGTACTGAAATCATTGTTCGGTTGTCTCCTAGTTTCTGGGGTCGTCTTGAATAGACCAACGTCCTTCTGATTCCTCTTTGTCTAGAACCTAACTTTAAAGAATGGACTCTGAACCCTTCCCCATAGACTCTGAGTTCCACTAGGAAAGGGCTTGTTTGGATTTGATCTTTTCTCTTGAGCTAGACACTCGGTGGGGTCTTCAATCTGAGAGTTCATATGTTAGTTCTGGAAACTTTGTCTGAATCCTTTCTTTGGTTTATTTGTATTGATTCTCTTTTTTTTTAAATTGATTGAATTCTTTCATTGAGATGCTGAGCTTTCTAGGCTGATTCTCTAATTTTCTTTCTTTTTTTGAAATTTTTTACTCTTTTGAGCCACTTTCTGAGGGATTTCTGCAACTTTACTTTCTAACTCTTCTCTGGAATTTTTTTTTTCTTTCTATTATTGCATTTTTAACTTCCAAGAGCTCTCTTTTGTCCCAGAACATCACATATTTGTAGTATCCTGTTCTTTTTTTCATAGCTGTAAGGTTTTCTCTCCCTTGTCTGAGAGAAAAGGATCTTTGGTTTGTTTTCTCTCCCTGCAAGGTCTATGTTCCTTTCAATTTTCCTTTCCCTGATGGATTCAATCTCTGCTACGTGAGAGGCCCTATTCAAATGTCTGGTGTTCTCAGGCTCACCCATCTTATCTAATTAAGGGTGAGGGACTGGAAATTCTGATTCTAAGCACCATGTGTATGTTCTGGGGATAGGGGTTCCTATACATTGTTTTTTGGTGGTCGATTACTCACCCCTCTGTATCATTAGGTTTTTCCTCTTAGGTTGATTATATTTCCTTGAAAAGACTTTCAGTTACCTTTGGAAGGTAAATATCTAGTTGACTCTCTTCTGAGATCTGAGCGGGGGAGTGGCTGGGGAATCTCATCATTTGGTCAGTAGATTTTCACTCTGTCTAGCAAGTTTGGGTCTGATATTTTTGTTCCTAACTGTGCCTGGTACTCCTGAGACTCTGCCCAGTTTATCGTATTCAGAGAGTCAATTTTCTCTCTTTCATTGAGACTGAAGGATGTTGTTAGTTGCTCAGCCATGTCCGACTCTTTGTGACCCCATGGACTATAACCTGCCAGGCTCCTCTGTCCATGGGATTTTCCAGGCAAGAATCCTGGAGTGGATTGCCATTTCCTTCTCCAGGGCATCTTCCCAATGCAGGGATCAAACCCAGGTTTCCCGCATTGAAGGCAGATTCTTTACCATCTGAGCCACTAGGGAAGCCTCTTCTTTGAGATTGAAGAGGGTATCTCTTTTCTTTCTAGAAAGACTGTTCAACCAGTCAGCTCTACCTTCACCCAGTCCTTTCAGGGGTACCAGGTGACTTCAATTTCTGAATACCCAGGAACTGTAGTGTACATTGGTTACTTTGAGAGCCTCCCCATTAACCAGACTGGTTTTTGGGTTTACAGGTTTGTTAAGTCATTTACTGCTCACCCATCTGGTTTCTAGCTTCTCAAATCTTGTTGACATTTGTCTCTTTGCCCTTGAGGATTTATGCCTTTGGGGGAAAAATAAATCTGTGTATTCATTTTAGAGGTGTTTTGAGAAGAAAAGGAAGCTTAAAATGTATAGTCAATCATCCTTTTTATTTGTAATTGACAAATAATTGCTTTATAGTATTGTGTTGGTTTCTGTCATACATCAACATGAATTAACCAAAGGTATCCATATGTCCCCTCCCTCTCGAACCTCTCAGTCTTCTGTTTTTAAGCTAAAGCTTACCAATTTGTTTACATAATTGGAGAGATTGAAAAGGAAAAGAAAGGCAGCACACATACTAAAAAAAGGGAGTAAATAAAGTAAAATTAAGGGGGAGGGGGAGGAAGCAGCCTCAAGAGGGAGATATACACAGGCAGAGAAAGAGGAAATTTCAGCCCTAGACTGAGGAAGGACAGAAGACCAGAGATACTCATGTTACAGTGATATTGACCTAATTCCATTTGTTTACTTATCTATTCATTTCCTTAGAACTTTTCGACTGGAAACTAATGGGTGTTGCAAATACCAAATGTATAAGTTGGAAGTGAATCAGCACTTTTCACTGATAGTAACAATAGTTAGCATTTGTTGAGTCCCAGGAAAACTTATTTACAGCCTGGTATTTTCAGATTATTTCAACTTGATAAAATTATGTGGAGCTCAGTGAGAGTCAGGCATGTTTCAAGGACAGAATATTATTAATCCCTTCTTTTGTAGTCTCTGATAGGTTGATTTATTGATACCCACCTTGCTTTTCTTGATGACTCACTTTTCATATTTCTGGTACTGTTTCTTTTTAAAACCCTGAAAGATTTAAAATCCATTCACATGTGAATATGTAGCATGAATTTGTATTCTTATACTGATATGTTTGAAAGTATTAGTCATTGAGTCATGTCTGACTCTTTGCAACCCTATGGACTGTAGCCCACCAGGCTCCTCTGTCCATGGAGTTCCATAGGCAAGAGTACTGCAGTGGATTGCCATTTCTGTCTCCGGGGGATCTTCCTGACCCAGGGATTGAATCCCGGTCTCCTGCATTGCAGGCAGATTCTTTACGGTGTGAGCCACCCATGTATGAACAAAAAACAATGAAATAATTTTCCATGTGTCACTTACAGATCTCCACTTCTTTACTTGGAGTTACTTGTGGGATATGTGGTATCTGAAAATTTTGTTTGAAGGGCAAGCATGTAGAGCTTGATTAGAAGACTTTATAATACTGAAATATCCATATGGTTAAATCACTGGAGGTTTAAAACAACTTATAGATACAGAATTTGGTAACAGTAATAAGTAGATAACATGTCATGAATGTTTGGTATGTGCCAGGTACTCTTCTAAGTGTTGTACCTGTATTAATTCATTTAGTCCTCAAAGTAAAGGAGATTCAATTTTTATCTCCTACTTGGAGATAGAGAAACTAAGGCATAGATTCAAAGACAGTTGGAGATATCTGAAGAGTACCTAGACCGTAGTCATCATCAGTATTAATTTCATATACTGGAATGGATCCATTTGTCTCAGAGAACCAGAACTGCATGGTGGTGAAGGCAGTCAAAACTGATTTTACTCAGGAAATGTAACTGGGGAAAGAGAACTCAGTACAGAACTGGGCTCCATTCCCAACACAGCAGGGGCAAGTGTGGATTTATAGCCAAGGAGCAGGGCAGGGGTAAGAAGATGGGAAATTTCTAAGACTGCAGAGTAATTCTTCGCTGTGTGTGCTCAGTTGCATCCGACTCCTTGTGACCCTTTGGACTGTAGCCTGCCAGGCTCCTCTGTCCATGGGATTTTTCAGGTAAGGATACTGGAATGGACTGCCATTTTCTTCTCCAGGGGATCTTGATGACCCAGGGACTGACCCTGCACCTCGTCTGTCTCCTGTATTGCAGGCAGATTCTTTACTAGCTGAGTCATCAGGGAAGCCCAATTTTTTGCTAAACTGAACTAACAGAATTCTTGCTATAGGCAGACCAGGGTGATCAACTATTACCTGGAGGATGGTAGTCAGTGAGTAATTTGGGTGGGAAAGTCTGTCTAAGTTTATTTAGAAGAATTCTTGCAAAAACTGGACTTGGGTCAAGAGACCCAAGGCCAAGCCTAGACCGGCCAATGGCTCAGAGGAGCTTAACTCAAGTTTGTTCAAGGAGACCGTTATTCTCTATGCATGGGAACTGAACAATCATCTGAAAAACCTCTTAGTGAAGATCCCAAAATACATCAGTGATATCCAGGGAGGTGGTAGATCTGTAGGATTTTGTTTGCTTATTTATTTATCTGCTTGTTTTCAGGTTAGATTGCACTGATGAATGCATATTTTTATAGTTCTAGGAGAACTAGCAAAAGGAATCATAAACCTTTGAAATTTTTAGAATGTTTAAAAAATAACTTAATGTTAGAGATTCTAGTCCTTGTTTCTGCCACTTATTCAAAATAACCCATCAATGGACTTTAAGGGAAGGGATTTGTTTTTATTGGTTTTATAGAAGGAGGCACTTTGGAAATTGCTCCTAATGCTCAAAATATCTGTCTAAACCACGTTCATAAACTGGATACTATCATGTTTTTAATAATTTTTTATTAGAGTATAGTTGCTTTATAATGTTGTTAGTTTCTATGTTGTACAGCAAAATGAATCAGTCATATGTATACATATACCCCTCTTTTATGGGGATTTCCTTCCCACCCAGTTCACGACAGGGCACTGTGAATACTATCATCTAATATCAATGTCGCCTAAGGCTTGTTAATAGTCATAATTTGCAAATGAACACCACCACCCTACTGCTACTGATTTTTACTTCATTTGCTTGTATTTTCGCTGTTTCAGTAATTAATGGTCATGCAATTGTCTAGCTGTTGAGAGTTCATTCCAGCGCTTCCTTCCCATAAGGAAATCAGTGTCAGATGTAGTGATTATTGGATAAATCAGGCAGAATAACTAAACCGATGGTTACCCCCTCATAGACACCATCATGGTTCTAAGGAATTCTGGATTAACCTCTGTTCTCAAAAGATTATCCTAGATTCTTAAAGTCCTTGGTAGCTAATGTGCAGGAACGTATTTAACCTGAGTTAGAAACATAAGCTCATAATTTATTTGGCATGTAAAGAATGTGTTGGTCTTTCATCTCTCTTTTTATCTGTAATCACTATAAGTAAGCTGTCCTATCTATGAGCAAGTGTATAAGTCTAATAACTACCATTTCCCCAAAGAATCAAAGGTCTGCATATGCCATTGCATCAAAATCTTTAACCTTTCTTATATAAACCATGTCAGTTTGTATATCTCATAAATTTTTTATTGAGGTAGAGTTTATTCACAGTATTATATGTTTCAAGTGTACAGCATGATGACTCGTGATTTTTAAAGGTTGTACTCCATTTACAGTTATTATAAAATATTAGCTCTATTCCCTACATGGTACAACATATCCTTGTAGTTTATTTTATACATAGTAGTTTATATCTAAATTCCCTACCCCTATCTTGCCCCTTGTAAATCTCATAATTTTTTTTTTTTTACATTCCCACCAGCAGTGCAAGGCTCCTTTTTCTCCACACCCTCTCTAGCATTTATTCTTTGTAGATTTTTTTGATGATGGCCATTCTGACTGGTGTAAAGTGATAGCTCATAGTGGTTTTCATTTGTATTTCTCTAATAATTAGCAATGTTAGGTATCCCTTCATTTGCCTCTTGGCCATCTGTATGTCTTCTCTGGAGAAATGTCTGTTTAGGTCTTTTGCCTATTTTGGGGCTGGACTGTAAAACAGATAGCTAGCAGGAAGCTGCTATAGCCTGGGGAGCTCATCTCAGTGGTCTGTGATGACCTGGAGGGTGGGATGAGGGTGGTGGGAGGGAGGTCCGAGAGGGTGGGAATGTATGGATACCTGTAGCTGATTCGCTTTGTTGTGCTGCAGAACCAAACACAACACTGTAAAGTGATTATACTCCAATAATTTTTTGAAATAGTTTTATAAATTTAGCAAGTTCCCTAGCTCTCCTGGGTCTCACTTTTGCCACCTGTTAAATGAAGATGATATTATACCCATCTTAAAGGGTTATGTGAGAGAGGAAGAAAAGCAGAATTAAGGCAAGTGAAACATTGTGAAATAACGATCTGTCAATAAGTTTTGGGTTATTATTATTACCAATGAAAAGTGCTCATTTACTTTGAATTCACATATTCAATTTGAACCTTGGGATAGAGAAAACTAGTCCTTTCTTTGCTATTCAGCTTTTGGATGTTTATCCTGTTCCTTTATGTCATGTCTTTGGGGTTAGAGACAGGGATGATCCAACCTAAAAAATAGCCTGATAAGTGTGTGGAATCGATATTTATAATTCAAACACCCATTGTTACACAGTTGAAGAGGAAACCAAAATTGTCTTTACAGGAATATGTTCCTCTGTTCAAGTGTGCTCTTAAAATATGATTCTGTTTTCTAGCATCTCACTGGTCACAACATGAGCATCTATTTCACTTACATTGTGAAAGTAAAGAAGAGCCTTGTTCAATGTCAAATACTGTAAACACTTGAAAGTTTAATGCAAATGGGATGGAGATCAGTTGCAAAGTGAAATCTCAAATACTGGTGGGGTGAGTTTAGATTTTATAACATCCATGAAGGTGATTAATCATATGAAAAGCCACTGTGAGTTGAAAATGTGGTAGACTTACACTATTTAACAATTCAGTTCAGTTCAGTTCAGTTGCTCAGTTGTGTCCGACTCTGCGACCCCATGAATTGCAGCACGCCAGGCCTCCCTGTCCATCACCAACTCCTGGAGTTCACTCAGACTCATGTCCATCGAGTCCGTGATGCCATCCAGCCATCTCATCCTCTGTTGTCCACTTCTCCTCCTGCCCCCAATCCCTCCCAGCATCAGAGTCTTTTCCAATGAGTCAACTCTTTGCATGAGGTGGCCAAAGTACTGGAGTTTCAGCTTTAGCATCATTCCATCCAAAGAACACCCAGGGCTGAGAAACAAAGGTCATGAAGCAATGGATTTAAAAATAATGATTTGGATATCAGAGGCTTAAGTGGCCCTCAAGAAAATTAGACTCCTTTTTGTGTGTGTGAAATGTGTTTCTTTATGATCATCTATAAGAATCAAGTATGAATTGATTAGCATACTTGTATTTGAAAAGTAAAAAAAAAAAAAAAAGAAAAGTCATGTTTCAAACATTCATTTTTTCTTCCTAAGAATTAATGCCCTGTTGTGGTTATAACATAAGTAAATGTGTTAATTGTAAGAGATAATAAATATATTTCCATAATTTTAGGGTTTTGTTTTTAGGATATAGTCCCAAGCAAACCCTAATATCTTTGTTGTCCATGTATTCACATTAAATAAAAAGAAAAAAATCTTTGTGAAATATCTACTATTACTTAGGTAAGCTTCTTACACGTTTCTTAGAGGCTATCAGATAGGTCAGAAACTTCTCATTCCCGATTCTTTCACATGATTTACCCAAGTGCCAATTGCTAAGAGTGCAGGAAAAAAAAAGATGCAGTTTGTACTTGTTCTTCTGGATATTTAAGCACCCTCTTCCTTTACTTGCAATTTACATTGTCCTCAAATAATTTTTCATCCCTGTCTGAACATGCCAATTAATATTCTAGCTATTATTATGTCATTCACCTCAAAAAAATGTTTCCATCAAGCCCAAATTAAGTTACTGAAAATATGAAGTGAAAAAAAGTAAACCTTAACAAAGAGAAAATTCCTACTGGGAGAAGAAAAAAAATATACTCTGACATCAAATTTTACTGTTTCCTTGTAGGAATGTCAGTTCCTACTTTAGCTCTGTTCAAGTATATGAAATAAATCATTTCAGATTTTTGATATTGAGTGCTTCAACATTTACCGAAGAAGAGGAGAAGATAGCTGTTATGATAAGGTTTCTGTCCACATTAGTCCATAGAAAGGAGAGGAAGGCAGGACTGTTTAGAAGTTATGTTGATTTTTGGAAGCTCGGCAGTATTTGTTTATGGTTCGCAAGCGCGCGCACGTGCGTGCGTGCGTGCGTGCGTGTGTGCGTGCGTGTGTGTGTGTGCGCATGCGCGTGCAGTTGCGTGTGCGTATGCTTAGTCATTTCCAACTCTTTGGGATCTCATGGACTGTAGCCTACCAGACTGCTCTGTGCATTAAATTTTCCAGGCAAGCATACTGGAGTGGGTTGTCATTTCCTTCTCTACGGGATCTTCCTGACCCAGGGATTGAACCCTTGTCTCTTGGGTCTCCTGAATTCGCAGGCAGATTCTTTGCCAGCTGAACCATGGCAGGCCAAGGTAATATGATGTGTTTTTAATCAAGGGAGTGGTGTCTTGGTAGATTTCTAAAATTAACTGCTCTACCTCCGTGTTCATTGCAGTCCTGTTTTGATCCTTCCGGAATCTAACTCTTATTAAACCTCTCTAATTATTTGGCCTTTCCCCCATCCTATTCTGGCCTCTTCTTTTATTCCTATGTTCTCTTTCTTAGCTGTTCCATCTACTCTTATAGTGGTAATTCACACACTGACGGACTTCCCTGGTGGCTCAGTTGGTAAAGCGTCTGCCTACAATGTGGGAGACCTGGGTTCAATCCCTGGGTTGGAAAGATCTCCTGGAAAAGGAAATGGCAACCCACTCCAGTGTTCTTGCCTGGAAAATCCCATGGATGGAGGAACCTGGTAGGCTACAGTCCATGGGGTCGCAAAGAGTTGGACACAACTGAGCAACTTCACTTTCCCACACTGAGGCAGATGATCCCCAAATTTATAGCCCTGTCTTATCTTCCAAGCTTAGCCTCACATTTCTAAATATCTGCTAGACATTTGCACCTAAACTTACTACCCACACCTCAAATTCAAACTGTCTTAAACTTTTCTTCCAGCTTTCTTTTTTTTTTTAAAAATGGTAGCCATGTTTTTTCCAACCATGCACCCTTAAAATGTGAAAAATATGCTTGGATCTTCTTTATTTTCCTGTATCTTCCTGTTGACATCAAATTCCACCAGTTCTTCCTTTTTTTTTTTTTTTTTTTAAAGCTGCATCTCACCCTGTGGGATTCACACTCCCTGACCAGGAATTGAATCCATGCCCCTTGTATTGGGAGCACCATCTTAATCACAGGACTACCAGGGAGTCCAATTCCTCCTTAAAGTTACTCAGTTCAGTTCTACTTATTAGGCACAGCTCTGTGCTAAAAGCTATGGGATCAGCAGCATAACACATCAACAACATGAAGTTCTGTGCTCAGGGACCTTGTGACCTAGCAGAGGAGATAAGCTACAGATGTGAATTTCACTCTTAAGACCGTCAGATTAATTTTCTTATATACCATACTCTCCTGCTCCAAAATCACCAGTGTTTATTTTCTTCTGGGTGAAGCTCATATTCTTAATTCTGGCTTCATTCAGACTCTAATAATAGCTTAAATTACTTGGTTAGCTTACTCTGTGCCAAGGACTGTTCTAAGTACTGTTTAAATATTTCACTTAATCCTCACATTGGTAAGATAGATATTACTATTATCTCTTTCAGTTCAGTTGAGTCAGTCAGTCATGTCCGACTGTTTGCGACCCCATGAATTGCAGCACGCCAGGCCTCCCTGTCCATCACCAACTCCTGGAGTTCACCTAGACTCACATCCATCGAGTCAGTGATGCCATCCAGCCATCTCATCCTTTGTCGTCCCCTTTTCCTCCTGCCCCCAATCCCTCCCAGCATCAGAGTCTTTTCCAATGAGTCAACTCTTCTCATGAGGTGGCCCAAGTACTGGAGTTCAGCTTTAGCATCATTCCTTCTAAAGAACACCCAGGACTGATCTCCTTCAGAAGGGACTGGTTGGATCTCCTTGCAGTCCAAGGGACTCTCAAGAGTCTTCCGAAACACCACAGTTCAAAAGCATCAATTCTTCGGCCCTCAGCTTTCTTCACAGTCCCACTCTCACATCCATACATGACCACAGGAAAAACCATAGCCTTGACTAGATGGACCTTTGTTGACATAGTAATGTCTCTGCTTTTGAATATGCTACCTAGGTTGGTCATAACTTTCCTTCCAAGGAGTAAGTGTCTTTTAATTTCATGGCTGCAGGCACCATCTGCAGTGATTTTGGAGCCCCCAAAATAAAGTCTGACACTGTTTCCACTGTTTCCCCATCTATTTGCTATGAAGTGATGGGACCAGATGCCATGATCTTCATTTCCTGAATGTTGAGCTTTAAGCCAACTTTTTCACTCTTCACTTTCTCTTTTATCAAGGGGCTTTTTAGTTCCTCTTCACTTTCTGCCATAAGGGTGGTGTCATCTGCATATCTGAGGTTATTGATATTTCTCCGGCAATCTTGATTCCAGCTTGTGCTTCTTCCAGTCCAGCGTTTCTCATGATGTACTCTGCATATAAGTTCAATAAGCAGGGTGACAATATACAGCCTTGACGTACTCCTTTTCCTATTTGGAACCAGTCTGTTGTTCCATGCTCAGTTCTAACTGTTGCTTCCTGACCTGCATATAGGTTTCTCAAGAGGCAGGTCAGGTGGTCTGGTATTCTCATCTCATGAAGAATTTTCCACAGTTTATTGTGATCCACACAGTCAAAGGCTTTGGCATAGTCAATAAAGCAGAAATAGATGTTTTTCTGGAACTCTCTTGCTTTTTCCATGATCCAGTGGATGTTGGCAATTTGATCTCTGGTTCCTCTGCCTTTTCTAAAACCAGCTTGAACATTTGGAAGTTCACGGTTCATATATTGCTGAAGTCTGCCTTGGAGAATTTTGAGCATTACTTTACTAGCGTGTGAGATGAGTGCAATTGTGCAGTAGTTTGAGCATTCTTTTGCATTGCCTTTCTTTGGGATTGGAATGAAAACTGACCTTTTCCAGTCCTGTGGCCACTGCTGAGTTTTCCAAATTTGCTGGCATATTGAGTGCAACACTTTCACAGCATCACCTCTTAGGATTTGAAATAGCTCAACTAGAATTCCATCACCTCCACTAGCTTTGTTCGTAGTGATGCTTTCTAAGGCCCACTTGACTTCACATTCCAGGATGTCTGGCTCTAGGTGAGTGATCACACCATCGTGATTATCTGGGTCGTGAAGATCTTTTTTGTACAGTTCTTCTGTGTATTCTTGCCACCTCTTCTTAATATCTTCTGCTTCTGTTAGGTCCATACTATTTCTGTCCTTTATCGAGCCCATCTTTGCATGAAATGCTCGCTTGGTATCTCGAATTTTCTTGAAGAGATCTCTAGTCTTTCCCATTCTGTTGTTTTCCTCTATTTCTTTGCATTTATCGCTGAGGAAGGCTTTCTTCTGTTCTTTGGAACTCTGCATTCAGGTGTTTATATCTTTCCTTTCTCCTTGGCTTTTTGCTTCTCTTCTTTTCACAGCTCTTTGTAAGGCCTCCTCAGACAGCCATTTTGCTTTTTTGTATTATCTCTTTATAGACCAGGAAACTCAGACACAGTGATTAAATAACTCGCCCAAGGTCACACAGCTTGTAAATAAAAGATCCAATGGTTGAACCCTGGAGTCTGGCTCCAAAGACGAGTCTCTGAACCATGATGCCCTAATGCCTGCCCTATACCTCTTGTCTCTGTTTTTCCTCAGCATAAATGACAGGGAAGGACCCTGACCCCCCAAAAGCCAATCTGCTGGCTGGACTGTCACTTGTAATTTGTGAGTCTTGGCTTAAATAGATGAACCGGACCTCCTAGAAGTTTTTTTCTTGCGACTTGAAAACAGAAAATACTGACTAATGCCGTTTACACTGATGCTTAAAATATAGGACTCTCATTCTCTTCTTGTGTTGCTAGTTTGGGAATACTTTTGCTTAGAATATAGGACTCTCATTCTCTTCTTGTGTTGCTTGTTTGGGAATACTTTCGATTGAAATTTTTAAGTTGAGATTAAAATGGCTTTTAATTCACATCATTTCATGTAAAATGCATTTTTGATGTTTTTAAGGCAAATTAAATTCAGTTTAAATATTTGTGTCAAATCTGTTTTTCTTTCCAAACATTCTACCTTTTTAATATTCTTTGATGCATTTTCTTTGGTAGCTTGTCAGCTTCACATTTTTAGTTTTAGCAATTAGTATCTCAACTTTAATATTTGAGGTGTTTGTTTTGACATATCTGTGTTATTTTCTCACTAGTTCAGATTTATGGATCCAGAATAGCAACCTTTTCTGAAGTTTTCAATTGTCCTCACCACCTATCTGATTTTACCTTTTGCTTTATTGTATTTCTGCAAACTTTTATCAATTACTCATGTCACGGTTTACCTTGTCAGTACTTCACATTTGCCCATATGGTTTTGACTAATTTCCATTTTCTTTAGATGCTTTTAAGTATCATTTTTCTATTTGCTTAAACTTTCAGTTCAGTCACTCAGTCAATGTCCGACTGTCTGTGACCCCATGGACTGCAGCGCTCCAGGCTTGCCTGTCCATCACCAACTCCTGGAGCTTGCTCAAACTCATGTCCATTGAGTCAGTGATGCCATCCAACCATCTCATCCTCTGTCATCCCCTTCTCCTCCTGCTTTCAATCTTTCCCAGCATCAGAGTCTTTTCTAATGAGTCAGTTCTTCCAGTCAGGTGGCCAAAGTATTGGAGTTTCAGCTTCAGCATCAGTCCTTCCAATCAATATTCAGGACTGATTTCCTTTATGATGGACTGGTTTGATCTCCTTGCTGTCCAAGGGACTCTCAAGAGTCTTCTCCAACACCACAGTTCAAAAGCATCAGCTTTTCAGCACTTATGGTCCAACTCTCACATCCATACATGACTCCTGGGAAAAACATAACTTCAAGTAGAGGGACCTTTGTTGGTAAAGTAATGTCTCTGCCTTTTAATATGCAATTTAGGTTGGTCATAGCTTTTCTTCCAAGGAGCAAGTGTCTTTTAGTTTCATGGCTGCAGTCACTGTCTTCAGTGATTTTGGAGCCCAAGAAAATAAAGTCTGTCACTGTTTCCATTGTTTCCCCATCTATTTGCATGAAGTGATAGGACTGGATGCCATGATCTTAGTTTTTTGAATGCTTAAACTTTAAATTATGGTTTTCTCAAGCTATATGCCCAGTAGTCGGATTACTGGGTCATATGGTAGTTCTATTTTTAGTTTTTTAAGGAACTTCCCATACTGTTCTCCATAGTAGCTGTATCAGTTTGCATTCCCACCAACAGTGCAAGAAGTTTCTCTTTTCTCTACATTCTTTCCAGCATTTATTGCTTGTAGATTTTTTGATGGTGGCCATTTTGACCAGTGTGAGGTGATACTACATTATAGTTTTGATCTTCACTTCTCTAATAATTAATGATGTTGAACATTTTTCCTGTGCCTTTTAGCCATCTGCTATCTCCTTTGGAGAAATATCTACTTAGGTCTCCCACCCACTTTTTGATTGGGTTTTTTGTTTTTTGACATTGAGCTTCATGAGTTGTTTGTATATTTTGGAGATTAATCCTTTGTCAGTTGCTTCATTTGCAAATATTTTCTTCAACTCTGAGGGCTGTCTTTTCATCTTGTTTGAGCTGCAGTTCCACAAGGGCACTCACTCAAACCCATTTGATATAGTTTTGTATTTTTAAGTGCATAACAAAGTGATGCAGTCATACATATATACATGTACCCATTCTCCCTTAATCCACCCCCATCCAGGTTGCCACAAAACACTGAGCAGATTTCCCTGTGCTAGACAGTAGGTCCTTGTTGGTTGTCAACTTTATTATTATTTTTTTAAACTGGTTTTGCATTTTTAACATACATTTCTTCTGAACAAACACAAAAATTAAAAAAAAACATAACTATTCTTTTGCAAATTCTTGAAAGGATACGGGCCATTTTCAATAATTATAAATTTAAAATTAAGTTTATTAAAATTAGATTTTGACTTAAATAAGATACAACTCAGAATTATAATTTAAGTTAGAAATATTTTGAATATTTCAATCTAAATCACAGAAATATCTCAATATGGGGATTAGTGTTTCAAGTTAAAGTTATATTCAACAGCATCTGAAAAGAATACGAATTAGCCCATATAATCCTGTAGGAAAAATTAGTGTAAGTTTAAAAACATAGTATGAAATAATGATGTTGTGATTGTTACTAATGAAATATACTTTTCTAATTATTTCACTATTTCAATGGTGCAATCTCAAAAACAACAGAATGATCTCTGTTCCTTTCCAAGGCAAACTATTCAATATCAGTAATCTAAGTCTATGCCCCATAATGCTGAAGAAGCTGAAGTTGAACTGTACCATGTAGACTACAAGACCTTCTAGAACTAATACCCAAAAAAGATGTCCTTTTCTTTTTAAAAAATTAATTTATTTTAATTGGAAGCTAATTACTTTACATATTGTAGTGGTTTTTTGCCATACATTGACATGAATCAGCCATGGGTGTACATGTGTTCCCCATCCTGAAACTCCTCCCACCTCCCTCCCCACCCCATCCCTCTGGGTCATCCCAATGCATCAGGCCCTGAGCACCCTGTCTCAGGCATTGAACCTGGACTGGGGATCTGTTTCACATATGGTAATATACATGTTTCAATGCTATTCTCTCAAATCATCCCACCCTCACCTTCTCCCACAGAGTCCAAAAGTCTGTTCTTTACATCTGTGTCTCTTTTGCTATCTCGCATATAGGGTCATTGTTACCATCTTTCTAAATTCCATATATATACATTAATATGCTGTATTGGTGTTTTTCTTTCTGACTTACTTCACTCTGTATAATACGCTCCAGTTTTATCCATAATAGGGGACTGGAATGCAAAAGTAGGAAGTCAAGGAACGCCTGTAATAACAGGCAAATTTGACCTTGGAGTACAGATTGAAGCAGGGCTAACAGAGTTCCACCAAGAGAATGCACTGGTCATAGCAAACACCCTGTTCCAACAACACAAGAGAAGACTCTACACATGGACATCAGATGGTCAATACCGAAATTAGATTGATTATATTCTTTGCATCCAAAGATGGAGAAGCTCTATGCAGTCAGCAAAAAAAAAAAAAAAAGACTGGGAGCTGACTGTGGCTCAAATCATGAATTCCTTATTGCAAAATTCAGACTTAAATTGAAGACAGTAGGGAAAACCAATAGACCATTCAGGTATGACCTAAATCAAATCCCTTATCAGTGTAAAGTTGAAGTGACAAATAGATTGAGGGGATTAGATCTGATAGACAGAGTGCCTGAAGAAAATATGGATGGAGGTTCGTGATATTGTGCAGGAGGCAGAGATCAAGACCAGTCCCAAGAAAAAGAAATGCAAAAAGAAAAAATGGTTGTCTGAGGAGGCCTTACAAATAGCTGAGAAACGAAGAGAAGCAAAAGGCAAAGGAGAAAAGGAAAGATATATCCATCTGAATGCAGAGTTCCAAAGAATAACAAGGGAGAGATAAGAAACCCTTCTTCAGTGGTCAGTGCAGAGAAATAGAGGAAAAAAATAGAATGGGAAAGACTAGAGATCTCTTCAAGAAAATTAGAGATACCAAGGAACATTTAATGCAAAGATGGGCTCAAAAAAGGACAGAAATGGTATGGACCTAACAGAAGCAGAAGGTATTAAGAAGAGGTGGCAAGAATACACAGAAGAACTATACAGAGAAAATTCTTCATGACCCAGATAATCAAAATAGTGTGATCACTCACCTAGAGCCAGACATCCTGGAATGTGAAGTCAAGTGGGCCTTAGGAAGCATCACTACGAACAAAGCTAGTGGAGGTGATCGAATTCCAGTTGAGCTATTTTCAAATCCTAAAAGATGATGCTGTGAAAGTGTTGCACTCAATATGCCAGCAAATTTGGAAAACTCAGCAGTGGCCACAGCACTGGAAAGTCAGGTTCCATTCCAATCCCAAAGAAAGGCAATGCAAAAGAATGCTCAAACTACCGCACAATTGCACTCATCTCACGCGCTAGCATAGTAATGCCCAAATTCTCCAAGCCAGGCGTTAACAGTACATGAACCATGAACTTCCAGATTCCAAGCTGGTTTTAGAGAAGGCAGAGGAACCAGAGATCAAATTGCCAACATCCACTGGATTATCAGTAAAGCAAGAGAGTTCCAGAAGAACATCTATTTCTGCTTTATTGACTACACCAAAGCCTTTGACTGTGTGGATCACAACAAACCATGGAAAATCTTCATGAGATGAGAATACCAGACCACCTGACCTGCCTCCTGTGAAATCTGTATGGAGGTCAAAAAGCAACAGTTAGAACCAGACATGGAACGACAGACTGGTTCCAAATAGAGAAAGGAGTATATCAAGGCTATTTATTGTCACCCTGCTTATTTAACTTATATGCAGAGTACATCATGTGAAATGCTGGGTTGGATGAAGCATGAGGTGGAATCAAGATTGCTAGGAGAAATATCAGTAGCCTCAGATATGCAGATGATACCACCATTACGGCAGAAAGTAAAGAAGAACTAAAGAGCCTCTTGATGAAAGTGAAAGAGGAGAGTGAAAAAGCTAGCTTAAAACTCAACATTCAGAAAACAAAAACCATGGCATCAGGTCCCATCACTTCTTGACAAATAGATGGGGAAACAATGGAAACAGTGACAGCCTTTATTTTGGGGGGCTCCAAAATCACTGCAGATGGTGTTTGCAGCCATGAAATTAAAAGACTCTTGCTCCTTGGAAGAAAAGCTATGACCAACCTAGACAACATATTAAAAAGCAGAGACATTACTTTGCCAACAAAGGTCCATCTAGGCAAAGCTGTGGTTTTTCCAGTGGTCATGTATGGATGTGAGAGTTGGACTATAAAGAAACCGAGTGCGGAAGAATTGATGCTTTTGAACTGTGGTGTTGGAGAAGACTCTTGAATGTCCCTTGGACTGCAAGGAGATCAAACAGTCAATCCTAAAGAAAATCTACTCTGAATATTCATTGGAAGCACTGATGCTGAAGCTCCACTACTTTGGCCACCTGATGTGAAAAATTGAGTCATTGGAAAAGACCCTGATGCTGGGAAAGACTGAAGGCAGGAGGAGAGGGGATAACAGTGGATGAGATGGTTGGATGGCATTACCAACTCAATGGAAGTGAATTCGAGCAAGCTCCGGAATTTGGTGATGGACAATGAAGCCTGGCATGCTGCAGTCCATGGGGTCACAAAGAGTTAGACACGACTGAGCAACTGAACTGAACTGTTTCACTGGAACTTTTGTTAAAGTTCTAGTTCAATATGTTCAATAAAAACTGAACACTTTTTAAAGCTGTTTAAATATTCTTTTGTTAAATTTCCTAAACATTCTGGTACAAAAGTTATAACACTTTGATGCATTCAGAAAATTAATTTTTTCCCAAGCTGGACACTAGATTAAATAGTTTCCTGGAAATTTATTTTTAAGTTTAAATTGCCCTTCACACTGAAGCATTGGTGGTCCAATGTCAGTGTCATTTTCCTTATTAGTATCTCAGTAGTTTATCATAATTAACTTTTCTTCATTTAAAAACACTTTTTTAAAAAATTGTTCTTTGCAGCAGCTAATAGCATGAAGTGATGGATGTAAAACCTCCTTGGAGATCCCAATAGACAGTTCTGAATTTCTTTAAAAAATTGGAATATGGTTGCTTTACAATATAGTATTGGTTTCTGCTGTACAACAGTGTGAATCAGCTACATGTGTACATATATCCCCTCCCTCTGGAGGCACCTTCCCACACCCCACCCCTCTGGGTCCTCACAGAGCACTGAGCTGAGCTCACTATTTACACATGGTAGTGTATATATGTCAATGCTACTTTCCCAGTTTATCTCACCCCTCTTCCCCATGTGTCCACTCTATGTCTGTGTCTCTGTTCCTGCCCTGCAAATAGATTCATCTCTACCATTTTCCTAGTTTCCACATGTATGCATTAATATATGATACTTGTTTTTCTCTTTTGGCTTACTTCATTCTGTATGATTGTCTCTAGGTTCATCCTTATCTCTACAAATGACTCAGTTTCGTTTCCTTTTTATGGCAGAGTAACACCATACCCTAGTCTGATTCCTTTCTGTTCTCTGGGTTTCCTGCTCTTGCTTTGGCTCTTCTTAAAAGACGCTTACTCCTTGGAAGAATAGTTATGACGAACCTAGCTAGCATATTCAAAAGCAGAGACATTACTTTGCCGGACTAAGGTCCTGTCTAGTCAAGGCTATGGTTTTTCCATGTGGTCATGTATGGATGTGAGAGTTGGGACTGTGAAGAAGGCTGAGCACCTGAAGAATTGATGCTTTTGAACTGTGATGTTGGAGAAGACTCTTGAGAGTCCCTTGGACTGCAAGGAGATCCAACCAGTCCATTCTGAAGGAGATCAGTCCTGGGATTTCTTTGGAAGGAATGATGCTAAAGCTGAAACTCCAGTACTTTGGCCACCTTGCATGATGAAGAGTTGACTTCATTGGAAAAGACTCTGATGCTGGGAGGGATTGGGGGCAGGAGGAGAAGGGGATGACAGAGGATGAGATGGCTGGATGGCATCACTGACTCGATGGACATGTGAGTCTGAGTGAACTGCAGGGAGTTGGTGATGGACAGGGAGGACCTGGCGTGCTGCGATTCATGGGGTCGCAAAGAGTCAGACACGACTGAGCGACTGAACTGAGCTGAACATCTAGATATTGAAGTCTTTTCTCTGCCTTCGCAGAGATCTTTGAGATTTTCCTTTGAGATATCGAGCAGTTCCATGTTTTTAAGTAACCCCTCTTGCTGCTCTCTCCTGAGCTGATATCTCTAGTCCGCTCTGGTCCCCTGACCTCCAGATTCGAGACCCAATTGTTGTCCTCTTAGATTCTTAGCAGGCCTTTCGACTTCAACATACTGAAAAGATAATTAATTCTCTAACCCTCTGGTCCAGAGCACTACCAGTCTCTATCTTAGTGCCTAGTTCACTGGACCCTGCTTCAAATCCTGCTCCTCTAAGGTCTGTCTCCCCAGAGTAGCCAGAGGAGTCATCTCTGAGAGTGTCCTCCAGGCTCCACCCTCTGCATTTTCAATCTCTGCTTTTCCGCGTCTCACAGGGCCCCCGTGGCCTGGTCCCTGCCCATCTCTTTATCTCTACCTCCTTTTCCTCCCTATGTCCCCCATGGGATCCCAGACACACATGAGCCTTCTTGTCGTTTCCAGAACATGCCAGGCTCATTTGCATCTCTGAACCTTTCTCCTTGCTCTTCTCTCTGCCAGTAGCACAGTTTTCACCAATATTCTTTAAAAAAAAAACAAACAAAAAACTTTTAATTTTGTATTGGGTTATAGCTGATTCACAACACCGTGATAGTTTCCAGTGAATAGCAAAGGGACTCAGCCATACATATACACATATCCATTCTCCCCCAAATTGCCCTCCCTTTCAGGCTGCCACATCATACTGAGCAGAGTCCTCTGTGCTCTACAGTAGGTCCTTGTGGTCACCAGCATTATTTTACATTATTTGGAACTTTGTGCAAATGCTGTGTCCCCAGTGAGGCCTTGTCTGGTCCTCCTGCGTATAGTGGGACTCAGTCCCACTTTGCCCGTCTTATTTTCTTCATTGCCATCATTCCTGTCATCCCTATTTGTTATCACCTGGCTCTCTCACTAATCTTCATGAAGGCAGGGACTTTGACTTTCTCAGAGCTTTCTTAGTACAATACCTTGGACACAGCAGGTGTTCAGTAAACATTTGCTGAGAATGGACACAAGTGAGAAATAAATTGCTTTTTCTTGGCTTTTTGAAACTTAAAAAGAAAATTGCTGGCATATAGTCATTTTATAGAGTCATGTCAGTTTCTACTATATAGCAAGGTGAATCAGGTAACATATACATATGTCCCTGCTGTTTTGGATTTCTTTCCCATTTAGGTCACCACAGAGCATTGAATAGAGTTCCCTGTGCTATATAGTAGGTTCTCATTAGTTCTCTATATTCTACGTAATATCAATAGTGTATATAAGTCAATCCCAATCTCCCAATTCATCCCACCCCCTACGTGGTATGTGGTTACCAGGTGAGCTACTGGGGAAGCCTACACACACACAGAATGAAATATTTTGTTCAGCCATAAAGAGGAATGCAATTGAGTCATTTGCAGAGAGGTATCTAGAAACTGTCATACAGAGTGAAGTACGTCAGAAAGAGAAAAGCAAATATTGTATTTTAATGCATATATGTAGAATCTGAAAAAAATTTGTTATATTTACAAAGCAGAAATAGAGACGCAGATGTAGAGAACAAATGTATGGATACCAAGGGGACTTTGTGAAACTTTGATAAAAATGACAATCCTTAGGCTAGCAGCTGTAGTTCTCACATGTAATCCGTGTCCTTGTGTTTTTCACTATGTCATAGCTGTTTCCAACATCAGGTATATATCAAACTGCTGCCAGGAAAGCTACAGTCAAACTTTGTATGGAATACAGTTAAGCTAGTTTAACTGTAAACCAGTTAACTGGAAGCTGTAAACCCCCTGTACTAGAGTACAGCTTAACTGTACTCTTTAGTCCTAAGAATTGGTCTCTTTTGTCTGGAGTCAAGTTTTTGGTTCCCTGAAAAGGCAGTTCTCATGAGTAAATAATCCCTGAGCTGAATCACCTTATTTAGGGAAATAATAAAAACACCAGGAAGAAAATTAGAAGTGTCATTCTAGATCCAGAAATCTCCCTAAGGAAGAGAGTTTGAGCTGGAGTTGAAAACAAGCTATTCAAATGAAATCCACAGGATATTAGCATTCAGTGAGATTAGCATAGTTCTGACCTGTGTTAAGGAGAGCTTGATTTTGTATGCTGGTTCATAGCAAATGCACATAAATGGGTGGTGGATTTTATGGTGTGGCCTTCAGACAAAGCATGACTGATGGTGTCAGTGTTCTGCCAGGATTTATCCTTGCCCTTGGATTGCACCGGATCTTACATTCTGTCCCAGAGCTCATTCACTGTGCACGTAACCTTCATCTCCAATCCTCGGGAGAGATGAAGATGCCTCACAGGTCAGAAAAGTGCTGAATGGAGCTGTTGATGTAATGTTTGAAGGGTGACCAGGGTATTGGAATGATGTCTTAACACAACATATTCAAACCTGACAACTTGTTTACTAAGACTTTTTTTTTTTTTTAAAGAGGGGCAGAAATGCCAGAACAAGCAGTAGCTTGCTACCGTGCCAGTGTGTATGATCAAGCACCTTCCACTTGGCATGGGTGTATGAAAGGGCATGCGGTTAAATGATAGGTACCAAGGAAAGCAAAGATACATGGAAAACTTACAAACTTCTATTAAAGATAATAGACTTTGTCCATTTTAGTGCATGGGTGTTGTTTGTTTATATGATTTCTGGAAGAATATTTTGTCTCATATCCTCTAAGAACTTGCCCTTTGTTCTTTGCCCATGGCAACATTTGTCCAGGATATTAGCGTCTTCAGGGCATCTACACAGCATCGTCTTTACCAATCACTTGATGGTCTGCTTGCCTTGATTTCAAGTTAAGGGGCCAATATACAAGCAATTCAGAGTTTTGATACTCTAGATTTGGCTTCTGCGAGATTTAGGAATAGAAAAAGAAGACTGTGCACTAGCTCTTCTTCTAATCTGTAGCAGACAGAGGAGGGAATATTATATAATCTCTCCGGGTCACCCTACACAAATCAACCAATGTCCATTCCAGAGAGTTACAATCCAAGTGGCAACAGTACTGCTGATGAATATTTAGTAGAAAGAGAACAATAAGGAAAAGAGGGGGCAGGAAAACGTTTTTACATGATGGACAAGCAGCCAATCGGGGCATTTTTCTACTAGAAAACTCCCTAGTAGAGTACAGGGTTAGAGGAGGGTGCTTTTTGGCCTCTCATCTTTCCTTGCCTATAGCCTGCCCAACCTTCATCCTACTACCCCATCTCTTTGGAGCCAGAGAGTCAAGAGGACTTTTAAGTGACTCTTACGGGCAGTCCTAAGAAGATAAGGAGTTGAGGGGAAGCTGGGGAATAGCACTGCAGCCCCTCTGGCAGTGGTGCCGTGGAGAAGGAGGTAGGACTTGATCTGATCTGTTTGAGACCCTGTTAACTTTGATCCCATTAGCTGGTAGAACTATGGTCTGCATTTGGAGAAAGAGTGTGTGCTATTATGGTGTGTTGGGCAGACGTTTTAGAATCAGGTCTCAATTTGTGTATATGTATGCTGTTTACTCACTGTATTATATTTGGAACAAGTCATTTAACTCTGAATCTTGATTTTCTCATCTGTAAGTAGAAAACGGGATGGCTAGACCAGGCAACTCTGATTATTTCTTTCTGAATTTTGCCTTCTTGGTGGGTGGGGGTGTTTTTGTTTCAATGATGTTTTAAGGCATATACCAGACCCCCATTATGGTCTCCAACCTGAATGTGGACATGAGTCTCTTCCTTGATTTTTCTTGGGAGGTATGAAGCAGGTGGTGAATCTTAAAAAAAAAAAAAAAAAAAAGGAAAGAGAGGAAGAAAGAGAGAGGAGTCGAGAGAAAGAGACACACACTCTCCCCAGCTGTTGAATATCTTCTTTTTGTAGCAGCAGAGACTGAGACACATACACTGGTGATTATAAACAGAAACAAGAGTACTGGTTTATATATCCCTGATGTCCTCTACGTTAAGTCAACAGCTTGCCCTGGAATCCAAAAAGCAACAGATCCCTTTAAACCAGCTGGGTTTCTTGTTATGTAGCTGGTAGGAACTGAAGAGTCTAATGGTCTCTGTTTTCCCTTCAGAGCATTGAAGAGAGCATTACCCACCTTCATTGCAGTGAGGCTCACATGTGGAAATTTCAAAAACCTTTTATTAGAGATGGCCATTTTTGGCCAAGCTGGAAAAGGAGGAATTAGATTTATGATACTGCCTACAAAAACTAAAAGACTAAGACAAAATATTGTAGTAGTTTTGAGGACACTGGAAGTTAGCCCTTGAGTGTGATCTGAGATCACATTGGACAGGGTGTGATCCCTAAGAGATGAGAAACAAGTGAGATATACTCTATGACTGCCCCAAACACTGCCTTTAGAGCATGTCCAGTCCATGGGGCAAGGAGGAGGAACGCAGGAGAACTTGAGTTGAGTTAGATGGGGCTGAGAGTCAGGGGAGAACAAGGCAGCTATAGTTTGTAGGACAAAGCACAGGAGAGAAGAGAGCTGCACGGAGAAAACTCCAGAGACCTGCAGAGGCTCCTCCTTGGGTGTTTAGCAGAGAATGATCAGCACATACATAGGAGAAAACTACTCAAGGTTGGAGAAAGAACCACCAAAAAGAATGAGAAGTGACAGAGCCTGGAGTTTACCCAGTGCCAGGAATTACGCCTATTTTCACCAGTCAGGCTAGAAAAACCCACAATTCCTGGGGGCATTGGCTAGAGAAATCAGAAGAATCTTACTTCGGCAATGGAGTATGATTAACCCTAGACTCAACTGCTCTTGCCTCGTTGAGCAAAAAGGTAAAATAATATTCAAAACAAGAAAGTTAACTATATCTCAGAACAAACTTCAAGAATATTTATAAGGATATTAAAATATTTTGTACCTAAAAGGTAACATTCACAATGGCTGGAATCCAATAAAAAATTGCAAAGTATGCAAAACCCAAAAAAACACACAATAAAGTAGAAATAAAACTTTCTCTTATTGGTAGTTGAGATGTGAAACCCCCCCGCCCCCCAAAAAAAGCGTGCTCCAAGAGATTGTCTGAGATCAATTTCTTTTGCTTTCTCCTTTCTCAACCAGCCAGTCTATCTGCTGTTGAAACAACCTTGAGAGTGTAGGTCTTTGGTGGGAATGTCTGGCTTTGTCTTTGCTTGTTCTGTATGTCTTCGATATTGAACAAATAACAGTTACACTTAACAGGCAATCGAAAGTTATTTTTTATATTTATGTAGAAATTTATTTGACCTCTATAGAATCACATTTAAAAATTTTTCAGACGGTGATCAATGAAATTACTGAAACTCTTATCTAATTTCATTTTTTAACTGTGGGAAATTCTGAAAGAGATGGGAATACCAGACCACCTGACCTGCCTCTTGAGAAACCTATATGCAGGTCAGGAAGCAACAGTTAGAACTGGATATGGAACGACAGACTGGTTCCAAATAGGAAAAGGAGTACGTCAAGGCTGTATATTGTCACCCTGCTTATTTAACTTCTATGCAGAGTACATCATGAGAAACGCTGGACTGGAAGAAGCACAAGCTGGAATCAAGATTGCCGGGAGAAATATCAATAACCTCAGATATACAGATGACACCACCCTTATGGCAGAAAGTGAAGAACTAAAGAGCCTCTTGATGAAAGTGAAAGAGGAGAGTGAAAAAGTTGACTGAAAGCTCAACATTCAGAAAATGAAGATCATGGCATCTGGTCCCATCACTTCATGGGAAATAGATGGGGAAACAGTGGAAATAGTGGCTGACTTTATTTTTGGGGGCTCCAAAATCACTGCAGATGGTGATTGCAGCCACAAAATGAAAAGACACTTACTCCTTGAAAGGAAAGTTATGACCAACCTAGACAGCATATCAAAAAGCAGAGACATTACTTTTCCAACAAAGGTCCATCTAGTCAAGGCTATGGTTTTTCCAGTGGTCATGTATGGATGTGAGAGTTGGACTATAAAGAAAGCTGAGTGCTAAAAAATTGATGCTTTTGAACTGTGGTGTTGGAGAAGACTCTTGAGTCCCTTAGAGTGCAAGGAGATCCAACCAGTCCATCCTAAAGGAGATCAGTCCTGGGTGTTCATTGGAAGGACTGATGGTGAAGCTGAAACTCCAATACTTTGGCCACTTGATGAGAAAAGCTGGCTCATTTGAAAAGACCCTGATCCTGGGAAAGACTGAAGGCAGGAGGAGAAGGGGACAACAGAGGCTGAGATGGTTGGATGGCATCACCGACTCGATGGACATGGGTTTGGGTGGACTCTGGGAGCTGATGATGGACAGGGAGGCCTGGAGTGCTGTGATTCATGGGGTTGCAGAGTCAGACACGATTGAGCAACTGAACTGAACTGAAAGTCTTCCTTGGGGATTGGGATAAAAGCCAATCCGAGAAAACAAAAAATGTTTTGCAATTGTAGTAAAAGAACTGTAGGAACTTGCCTCAAACACCTTACTCACACTCATTGTTCTTTAAGTCTATTGCTTTTCAGCAGAATGATCAACTATCCTGTCTTAGTTTAAATCAGTTGAAACAAAGCCTGAAATCTGTCTTCCCTCCCCTCCGCTCCCAAACACAGGCACAGCTTTCAAAAATTTAATCAGTTGGGAAGCTCTCAGTGTTTTAATCGGGGATTTCAAACTTCAGATTGACTTGGGGTGTTTTTGTTGTTACTGCTTTTTTTTTTTCCCCTCACCAGTCTTTTCCATCTCCCTGTGAAATCTCTTTTTTATTCTGTTTCCTAGTTTTGCCTTTGAGATAGTGACACCACTAAGAAGGGATCTCCTACCTTCTATGTTCTAGTTAATTCTTTTCAAAAGAACAGATTGGTCTAGTTCTCTTCTCTTTGATTCTGGAAACTGCTCTATTCATGTGTCTTTCTGATTGATTCCTGACAACAACCAGGTCTTGGTCGGTGACTGCGTTTATACACAGAACTGAGAAGAGGCACCAAGGATGAGTGGGCTGACTCAAGTCTATTCTGGTCATGTGAAAAAATAAGCTGTCTGATGTTAGGGAGAGCCTTTTATTTGTCTTACCTAGAGCTTTGATTGATGCCTAATAAATAACCAAAAGAGTTGGTGTGTTTCAGGAAAAAAAAAAGTATAAGAGCAAGAACACACATGCCCCTTATAGAAACTGCCTGTGATAACTGAACTGAAAATAAACACAAGCTCAGGTGTTCCTGGAAGGGGACTCCTTCCAGGGCCCAAGAGTGGGCTCTTGTCTAACACTCAGAAATGAATTGTCTGAGGAAACACATGTACTTATAAACCAAAGTGCTTTATTGGGGAGGGGCATTTGGGTAGAGAGCAGCAGGGTGAGGGAACCTAAGAGAATGGCTCTGCTGCCACATGGCTCACAGTCTCGGGTTTTATGGTGGTGGTGTTGGCCTTCTGGGTTGTCTCTGGCCAGTCATCTTGCTTGTGTTCATATTTGCTCTGATGCAGGGTCCTTTCTGGTGGCACATGCATCTCTCAGCCAAGATGGATCCAGTGTGAGGATTTCTGGGAGAGGCAGCACTTATTATGGGCTGACATCTCCTCCCTCCTCCTGGCCCCTTCCAAATTCTCCTAGTTGGTTTTTTGGCAGCAGCACCACTTTCCTTATCGGGACTTCCTGCTGTGAGACAACTCATGTAAGAGGTACTATCATGCCTGGCCAAGGCAGGTGGTTTTGGTCAACGGTTGCCTGACAGAATGGGCTTTCCTGGTGACTCAGACAGTAAAGAATCTGCCTGCAGTGCAGGAGGCCTGGGTTTGATCCCTGGGTTTGGAAGATCCCCTGAAGAAGGGAATGGCAACCCACTCCAGTATTCTTGCCTGGAGAATTCCATGGCAGAGGAGCCTGCTGGACTACTGTCCATGGGGTTGCAAAGAGTTGGACATGACTGAGTGACTGAACAACAACAACAACAAGGCTATTGGCAATATATTCCTAAATGATTGAAGAAATAGAGTTAAGGTCAAAATAAGTTGACCTAAATTCAGGGATAAGGTGATTTATCTTATCAGAAATTAAGGTGACTATGGTGTGACTTGGGGCTTCCCAAGTGACTCCCTAAGTAAAGAATCTGCCTGCAATGCAGGAGACTGGGGTTTGATCCCTGGGTTGGGGAGATCCCCTAAAGGAGGGAATGGCAACTCACTCCAGTATTCTTTCATGGAGAATCCCATGGACAGAGAAGGCTGAGGGGCTGTAGTCTGTAGGGTCGCAACGAGTCAGACGTGACTGAAGCAATTGAGCACACACACAAGGTGTGACTCAGCGTGCACACAAGGTGACCAAGGAAGAATGTTTAGCTGTTTAAAGTGCCAGCTCTGAGTCAAAATGCCTGGGTTCGATGTCAGCCTCCACTATTGCTTGCTTTGGGTGAAATGCCTTCATTTCTTTTTGCCTGAGCTTCCTGATTGTTAAGACTGTGGTAAAAATGTTGCCAGTTTCATAGAGATGTATGTTGGGCCGTTTGGAACATTGGCTTACATATAGAAGAGATATTATAGATAATAGCTAATAGAAACCTGGATTGCTTGAGGTAGGGTAGATTGATGTCCTTTCTCTCAAAATCTTCCTCTGAAGTAGAGATGAAAAATAAAACAAAGCTGAGACTTGGTCAGTGTGAGTGATTCCATTTCTACCTTGATTTTGCTCATGAAGCAGCTTAATTTCTTCTATCCAGTTACCAGAGTTTAATAGCCCAGTTGAGTGAAAGGTCAAGGTATAGTGGTAACTAGCCTTTTTCTTTTTTTTTTAATGGTTTTTTATTATTTAATTTTTCATTGGAGTATAATTGCTTTACAATGCTGTGTTAGTTTCTACTGTAAAACATGAATCAGCTATAAGTATACATATATCTTCTCCCTCTTGAGCCTCCCTCTCACTGTCCCCTCATCCCACCCTTCTAGGTTGTTAAAAATAAAAAACATAGGAGGTCTGGTTAAATTTGAATTTATACAAACTATTTTTTTCATGAAACCAAGTCCCATAAAATATTTGGAACATGTTTATACTAAAGGAATTTTTTATTACTAAGTGAAAAATCAAACTTAGCTAAAAGTATTAGTATCTCAGTTGTGTCTAACTCTTTGCAGTCCCATGGACAGAGGACCCTGGCCTGGCAGGCTCCTCTGTTCATAGGATTCTCCAGGCAGGACTACTGGAGTGGGTTGCCATTTCCTTCTCCAGGGGATCTTCCCAATCCAGGGTTCAAACCCAAGTCTCCTACATTGCAGGCAGGTTCTTTAAGGTCTGTGCCACCTGGGAAGCTTCAATAGGCCTCGTGCATTTTATCTGGCAATGTTAATAGGTGCAGCTGAAGACTCTGGGCTGTTTCTCTGCAGCTTGATGAGGTCAGCATGTTTGTTATTGCTCAGTTGGGTCCGGCTCTTTGCAACCCCAGGGACTGCAATATACCAGGCTTGTGATTTGAGAGGCTGACTTAACACAGTCCTATCTCTTTCATTCTAAAACATTTTTTATTCTTGTTTCTGCCCACATCCAAAATTAAATAAAAAAATTGTAGACATTTAAAATATAGTTTGTCCTGCTATAAAGTGGGATAGACTCTGAGCTCTATTTTGATTTTTGGCAAATTGTAAGACTTAGGAGGAAACATTGATGAGTATGCCCTGGGGAAATGGATAGTTTATACTCTGCATTTTATTAAGTGTTTTTGTATAAATTAAAGGAAACTCTTTTACATAATTTGTGGTCCTATTTGCATCATCAATGTGTTTAAGATGAGGATTTTGTACAGTCATCCTATTTAGAATCCTCCCACTTTCTGGACACAGTCATGGAAGTTTACTTTATTTGCCTGAAAGGGAACTATTATCTCTTAGTGAAAAAGAAAGTCAACACCCCAGAGAGACAGCCTATTGAAACAAAAACTTCTGAGTACCTGGGCATAGTAGTAGCATTCGTTATTCTACTGGCAATTCTTTGGAGAAATGCTTTAATTTGGGAGTGTCAGACAAAACTTAGGGAGTAGAAAGATGATCTTATTTCTGTACTTATGGAATTTCTTAACATTTTATTGAGTCATCAGACATAAAGAACAGACTTATGAATACCATGGGGAAGGAGAGTGTGGGACGGATTGAGAGACTAGCATAGAAACATATATATCACCATTTGTAAAATAGATCGCAGGTGGGAATTTGCTGTGTGACATGGGGAGCTCAAGCCAGGGCTCTGTGACAACCTAGAGGGGTGGGATGGGGTGGGAGATGGGAGTGGGATTCAGGAAGGAGGGGACATATGTATACCTGTGCTGATCTATGTTGATGTATGGCAGAGGCCAACACAATATTGTAAAGCAATTATTCCAACCACCCTGCCCCCCCCAAAAATGTTTTAAAAAATGACATTAAAAGTTTGTCTTTATTCCAATATTTGCACCTCAGAGATTAGGATATTTTTCAAAACATTTCTTTGCCCAATGATGCCCTTGGGAGGCATGTGGGTCTCTATTGTTCGTACCTTTGTTTTACCTGGGGTTTTAAACCTTGGGTCAGCCCTGCTTCCAATAAGTGAAACTTTCTTCATCAAAACCTGTGTTTGCATCAGATGATGATACCTCTGTGTAAGTTCAAGGGAATAAATTAGCTCTTTTTTGTGCTTGGGCTTATTTCTGAAATCTAGCACAACACCCACAACATGGAGAAAATAGATTGGTTGAGGGAGTGGGACCGAGAAAGGAGAACAGCTTGGTTACAAGGTCGACATCCTTGCTTGGGTGTGGTGTGCAACAAGACAACCTCTGAAACCCTCTGGCACAACCCTGGGCAAAGCAGGGAAGTTGGCTTTTGTTTTTCTTTTTTAATGGAATAAAACAAAGAAAAAACAGATTTGACCATTAAATTATCTGAACTTTTCTCAAGAAATAAAGCCGTGGAAAGTCGTGATTAAAACGTTTGCCCCCTCCACCCCACCGCATTTTTTTTCCTTGATGAAGTCTTGGGTCACTGTGTAGCAGGTCAAAAAAATACTGTGTCACACAGTCTGTGGTCAGTCTCAAGGGTCATCTTGTATTTTGGTGAGATTGGAATGAAACAGGGAAGGTGGATGTAGGTGGGGTCCATCCCCAGGTCCATCACTTTGTGCACGTCTGTGGCACCAGAAGGCTTTCCCTGGTGGTTCAGTGGTAAAGGATCTGCCTGCCAGCACAGGAGACACAAGAGGTGTGGGTTCAATCTCTGGATCAGGAAGATCCCCTGGAGGAGGAAATGCCAGCTCGCTCCAGTATCCTTGCCTGGAGAATCCCCATGGACAGAGAAGCCTGCAGGCTACAGTCCATGAGGTGGCAAAGAGTCAGACGCGACTGAGCACGCGTGTGGGACCAGAAAGGTAGCACTGGCTGTATTTTTCAGTTTTGCAGGGCTTCCTGGAATGTCAGGGAATATAATAGATGTATCAAATTGGAGAAAAGTTGAGTTATTTAAAACTCAAATGTGGGCTTGTGGGGGTAATTCTTATTCTCTTTCTTTCTCTCTCTCTCTCTCTCTCTCTCTCTCTCTCTCTCTCTCTCTCTTTCTCTTTCTCTCTTTCTCTCTCTTTTTCTTCTTATGTTGAGAAATTCAAGGCAGGAAACAGGAAAGCAAGGCTCTGATGATAGGATTCTGAGCTTGCATTTTGACCTCTCCTGTAACACTGCTGTTGGCTGGTCCTGTGCTATAATAGCTCCCAGCCTGTTGGGGGAGGCGCGCTTCTTCTGAGTTCTCCCTCCTGATGTACCCTTTCCTGTAGATAAGAGCATCATGAGCAGTGCCACCAGCCTGTTTCTACCCCATCATGCAAGTTCTCTAGAGGGCGATGTGACAATGTCAGTGGGGATTTGAGATGGAGAAGACAGGCCTGTCTGTTTCGATGCCTTGCTTTCCCTCTTTTCCTTGGAAGCAAATCTCCTCAGCCAGTACATCTGTCCTTGTCGATGTGATCAGTTTCACAGGCAAGGTTAAGACCTATGGTTGCAACCTGGGAGGGGAAGGCTGTATGTTTTGGGCACTTGGTATAAGGAAACCCACCTCCTTCCTATCTTCTCCAAGATCATCTTTATTAGAATAAAGGTGTTATGTGTGTGCTGAGTTGCTTCAGTCCTGTCCCACTCTTTGCGACCCTATGGACTGAAGCCCACCAGGCTCCTCTGTCCTTGGGATTCTCCAGGCAAAATGACTGGAGTGGGTTGCCATTCCCTTCTCCAGGGGATCTTCCTGACCGAGGAATCGAACCCAGATCTCTTATGTCTTCTGCATTGGCAGGCAGGTTCTTTGCCACTAGCGCCACCAGGGAGCCAAAAGGTTATCTATTTTTTCTACTTGCCTTACTATATTGTTTTGTTTATTTATTTTTTTTAAAAGATTGTTTTAAAGATTTTCTTTTTTTTTTTTTTTTTGATGTGGACCAGTTTAAAAGACTGTTGAATTTGTTAAAATATTGCTTCTGGTTTTATGTTTTGGTTTTTTGGCTTCAAGGCACATGGGATCTTAGCTCTGCTGTCAAGGATCAAACCCTCACCCCGTGCACTGGAAGGTGAAGTCTTACCCACTGGACCACCAGGGAAGTCCCAATTTTATTTATCAATTAGTTCAGAACCACTCTTAGGATGAGAGATATTATTTATTAAGCTCCTTTATGCCTCAACATGGTTGTTTAATTCAATCCAGTGACAGAGCCCCAGAGAGCAGGCCAACAGTGACATGCAATTCAAAAGTTAGGTAACCAAGCATGCAACTTGGTGGTGTGTACAGACAGGCTACTAGGGCTGGGAGACTTTACCCTAGAGCTGGAGAGGAGGTAGAAAAGATAAAGACTTCCCTCTGAACCCAGTGGTCAAAATGACACAGACAATTCCTGAAAACAAATAGTCTTTTAAAAGTTTGATTATTTATTTATTTAGCAGCACCAGGTATTAGCTGCACGTGGGCTCTTTAGTTGTAGCATGTGGGAGCTAGTTCCCTGATCAGAGACTGAACCCAGCCCCCTGCATTGGGAGTGCAGAGTCTTAGCCACTGGACCACCTGGGAAGGCCCTAACCACTCTCCTTGTTCATACACTTTGCATTAGACTGAACAGTAAAAATAGCTCACATTTGTGAAAAGGTATGTGCTTCCCTGGTGGCTCAGAGGTTAAAGCATCTGCCTGGAAAGCTGGAGACCCGGGTTTGATCCCTGGGTCGGGAAGATCCCCTGGAGAAGAAATGGCAACCCACTCCAGTACTCTTGCCTGGAGAATCCCATGGAGGGAGGAGCCTGGTAGGCTACAGTCCATGGGGTCGCAAAGAGTTGGACACGACTGAGCAACTTCACTCACTCGCTCACTCATGCGGTTAATTATCGACATGTATTTTCATTTAATCTTTAACTCCAGCCTATATGATAGATGGGGCTTCCTGGGTGGTGCTAGTTGGTAAAGAACCTGCCTGCCAATGCAGAAGACAGGAGAGATGTGGGTTCGATTCCTGGGTCAGGAAGATCCCCTGGAGGAGGGCATGGCAACCCACTCCAGTATTCTTGCCTAGAGAATCCCATGGACAGAGGAACCTGGCAGGCTATAATCCATAGGGTCGAAAGAGTCAGACACGACTGAAGGTACTTAGCTTGCACGCACACACACGCACACGCATAAGATAGGTTATATTGTTGCTCATTTTACACATGAGGAAATGCAATCAGAGAGGTTAGGAAACTCATGCAAGGTCACAAATAGCAGCTATTTAATACCTGGTGAATGAAAGAGCCAGTACCTACAACAATTAGACTGGCTCTAGACTACTCAGGTATACCAGCCCTCATGATAAGTTACATTTGACTACACTGTTTTATTCAATATTTTCCCAAGGGTTATGAAAGGTGGTTCACTTATAGATCCAAACTGTAATGCTTGCTAAGTCCTTATTATTTCTTCCTGAACATTCTTTGGCATCTTTTGTCAGTGCAGGAGCTAGAGAGCTCCCTGCAGAGAAATTGCAAGAGAATTGAAATTCAACGGGAAAAAGCAAACCAAGAAAAGCCATCAACCAGCAGCTAGAAATGTATGCATTATATGCAGAACCTGGAAACATAATTGGGAAAAACCCTGAAGAGCAGAGGTATATCACAGAGTCCTATAGTGCAGGGAGAATCAGCCCGAGCTGCTTTTAGGGAAGAAAGAGACAACTATATTTTGTTTCATAATGTTTTATCAGAACAGCTTCAGAAACAGATTGAAAAATTTCTGGAGCAACAGCAGCATGAAAATAGGATACCAGTTTCTGCAGGATGTGTGTGCTTTGCAGTGAAGGATTCATGGAAAACACAGCTGTGTTTTAGATCCATGTGGCTAGAAAGCAAATCTTGAAGATTTTGCTGCTGGGAAATTGCATGCCATTTTACGCATGTTGAGAAAAAGTAGGCACCGTGTGGTGTGCATGCTATCTCCTGAGAGGATGGCATGATGAAGATGTAGCCTTGGAAGGTTAGTGCTGCCAGTTTGAAGCCTGGCTAATTTTTTAAAAAAGATATATGAAAGTGAAAGTCGCCCAGTTGTGTCCAATTCTTTGCGACCCTATGGACTATACAGTTCATGGAATTCTCCAGGCCAGAATACCGGAGTGGGTAGCTGTTCCCTTCTCCAGGGAATCTTCCCAACCCAGAGACTGAACCCAGATCTCCCACATTGCAGGTGGATTCTTTACCAGCTGAGCCACCAGGGAAGCCCCCCTGCCCCACCAAGAAAAAGATATAATTCACTCCTTCTAAGTAGTTAGATTCTCAAAACAATTCTACAAGGCTAGTTATTACTTGATTTGAAATATATTCCCCTTAAGGAAGTACAGTTGCCCCTAGGGCTTCCCAGGTGGCCCTAGTGGTAAAGAACCCTGCCCGACTGTGCAAGAGATGTAAGAGACTCGGGTTCAGTTTCTGGGTTGGGAAGATCCCCTGGAGGAGGAAACGGCCACCCACTCCATTGTTCTTGCCTGGAGAATCCCATAGACAGAGGAGCCTGGCGGGCTACAGTCCATGGGATCCCAGAGAGTCGGATAGGACTAAAGCGACTTAGCACATACACTTGGTATCTGCAGGACAATTCTTTCCCTGCAGATACCAAAGTCCATGGATGCTCAAGTCTCTTATGTAAAATGACAGTTTTTGCCTATAATCTATTCACAGCTCCCATGCTTTATTCCCCCTCCCCTTTATTTTATTGGAGTATAGTTGCTTTACAATCTTGCGCAGCTTCTGCCATACAGCAAAGTGAATCAATCACACGTATACATATATTCCCTCTTCCTTGGATTTCCTTCCCACTTAGGTCACCAAAGATCATCAAGTAGGGTTCCCTGTGAATACTCAGTTCTCATAGTTAACTATTTTGAACGTTGTTGTTGTTCAGTCACTAAGTTGTATCTGAATCTTTGGGACCCCATGGACTGTAGCATACCAGACTTCCATGTCCTTCACTATCTCCTGGAGTTTAATTTTATACCTAGTAGTGTATATATGAAACCTGGCTGATTTTGATTGTTAACTACTTGATATTTGGAAAATCTTTGAGAGAAATTTGCTTGGAACATGGTCAGAAATTGTTAGAGATTTGGGAAGGTGACCAGAAAGATCACAAAGAAGTCCATCTTTGCTATACACTTTATGAAAAGAAAGCAAAAATGCAGGGAAAGCTAACTCAAAAGCCAGGTATCTGCTTGGAGGATGCATGCAGATTCGTATCACTCAAAGACATGAGCTAGATTTCATCTTTAACATAGGAAGCTTCATTATAACTAGAGTAGACGTTGCAAATGTCTTTAAACCAAACTAGAATTGAGGATATCACAAAGAAGCTAACAGACACTTCCTAAAAGGCACACATGGGAATAAACCCCAAATTAACTTCCCAGTCTCTGGAAATAATCTTTGATGAAGGTGTTGTCAGTAATGATGGCCTCGCTGCTTGGCAATAGAATGAGTTTAACCCCAGCATCAGGGGAATTACAGCTACTATAACCAGTCAATCCTAAAGGAAATCAGCCCTGAATACTCATTGGAAGGACTGATATTGTAGCTCCAATACTTTGGCCACCTGATGAGAAGAACTGACTCCCTGATGCTGGGAGAGATTGAAGGTGGAAGGAGAAGGGAACGACAGAGGATGAGACGATTGGATGGCATCACCGATTCAATGGACATAAATTTAGGCAAACTCTGGGAGATAGCAGAGGACAGAGGAGCCTGGTGTGCTGCAGTTCACGGGGTCACAAAGAGTCAGAAATGACTTAGCAACTGAACAAAAACAACATAGCCTATGAAACTAAGCCGTGCTGGAAACCGGTTGAAGAAGTGTCTATAACTGGTGGTTTGGCAAGGATTTTTCTGAAAGGTGGGAAAGAAGAAATTAAATTTGAATGTTGGCAGGTTAGTCTGTTGAGAAGTAAAGATTTAGAAATGAGTGCTGTTTTTACAGGAATCAGGTGAAAGGATAAATTCAACACATTGCAAATAAATCACCTGCACTGATGAGTCACAAGTAATACCTTATAGAACCTCAGGAGCAGCTGAAGCCAGGCCAGAGTCCAGATCAGATGCTCAAAAGAGTGAGGTCATTTTTTGGCCATGGACTAGGACTTCTCACTTTGCCCTTTAAAGAAATATTGGCCTTGCTGAAAGATCCAACTAGACAGATCCTAACACGAGGGATCTCACCTCTGTGAGAAAGTCACAGAGAAAGTCAGCTGAGGTCTTCTTATTGAGACAACTGCTAGGCAAGGCACTGGAAAAGAGCAAAAGATGCTTAGAGATGAGCCAGGGACTTGGGATGCCCCAGAGATTGAGCAGGGCATAAATAAGATCAGAGGAAAACAGACAGATCAGAGGAAATTTGGGGGCTAATGTAAGCACTGAACAAAGGGCAGCCTTCTCAACCTCAATTTCTCCTTCCCTATTGGTATTGAGAAAGTTCATTTGGATAAATAAGTTCATCTTCTTATATGCAAATATCTTAATGGCTGGTGTATTGATTTGTGTCCCTTAAAAACAGATCTTAACAAAAATTTGAGTGCAAGTAGTTTCCTTGAGAGATATAAAGTATACACTCTAAGGAAAGTGAAGGAGTGAGACAGAGGAGGTAAACAGCCAGTAAGGGGTGCATCGTGATGTGCCTTAACTCTCTAGCTTGGGGAGGGTAAAGCTGGAGTATTTATACCACTGATTCCCTAGATGCATGGACTGAAGGCTGCTCCAAGCTGGTGTTAATTCTCTAGCACTTCTGGCCTGATTCATGCACAGTACAGCCTTCCACAGTTCTGGACGCAGCCCCAGGTACAGAAATGCTATGTCAGGAACCAGGGATGTGGGCGATGATAGCATCTAGTTTCAGTGGATTAAACCTATTAGTCATCCTCAGTAGAGTGTGAATTACTTGAATCCAAGTCCTCTATTTTTTTTCCCTCCTAGATGTGAGCCTAAGAATTTTGATGGGCTTGTATGGAAAGTGGATAATTTATGGGTTGACAGCCTGGACAGGAGGCCAGAGTTTGAGTTGCCTCTTGACCTGTGATTCAGTGCCTCATTCCCAGTTCAGTTCAGTTCAGTTCAGTCACTCAGTCATGTCTGACTCTTTGCAACCCCATGAATCACAGCATGCCAGGCCTCCCTGTCCATCACCAACTCCTGGAGTTCACTCAGACTCACGTCCATCGAGTCAGTGATGCCATCCAGCCATCTCATCCTCATCCTCTGTCATCCCCTTCTCCTCCTGCCCCCAATCCCTCCCAGCATCAGAGTCTTTTCCAATGAGTCAATTTTTCATATGAGGTGGCCAAAGTACTGGAGCTTCAGCTTTAGCATCATTCCTTCCAAAGAAATCCCAGGGCTGATCTCCTTCAGAATGGACTGGTTGGATCTCCTTGCAGTCCAAGGGACTCTCAAGAGTCTTCTCCAACACCACAGTTCAAAAGCATCAATTCTTCAGTGCTCAGCCTTCTTCACAGTCCAACTCTCACATCCATACATGACCACTGGAAAAACCATAGCCTTGACTAGACGGACCTTAGTCAGCAAAGTAATGTCTCTGCTTTTGAATACGCTATCTAGGTTGGTCATTCCCAGCAGGTTTCCAATAACTGGTAGTTAGTTTCATTGTACTGAAAGGGAAGGAGGGAAGATCATTCAAAGACACACTTCAACAGTTCAATGATTTTTTTTGAGTCTACAAACTATTCTAGATTCTCCACTAAGAAACATACACTTGGAATTTTATAATTGGCAGCATTTGGAAAACAGGATGTTTCATATATTGAATAATAACAATGAGATAATATGTATATTTCCCACCATCTGGGAATTTTCACACTAGTCTTCATGTTCTTATTCATCCTCTTCTATTTAATTATACTCATTGTACCAACATAAATAATTCCTTTCACTGAAGGAGGTTATTAAATCTTTCATTCTTTATTTTTAACCTTCAAATAAGAATTATATGATTTCATATTCTTGGAGTGATTCCCTTTCTTTTTATTTTTACTTTTGAAACATTTTGTTAGTTTCATGTCAATTACTTTGAGGAATTAATGTTACTGTTTTGATTCCTTGTTAGCAAGTGGTAGACATAATCGTGGTAAATGATGATTAATTTTTAAAATAATCAATAGCTTCATTCTTTAGTCCTTGTACTGTGCACAATATAGTTGTCTTGGAATTTATGATGAGACTCAATTTTTTAAGTTCTTCAGGTTCTCAATCAATTGTGAACCCTTTGAAGTCTTATTGTTTAACTTATGATTTTTAAAAAATTCTTTGTCAGTGAAATTCATCAAGGGTCTTAAAGACATGTGTTTTTGAAGTGTGCACAACAGATTAGGAAAAACCTTCAACTAACACTCCTTTTATTTTATAGCTGGGCATAAAATTGGACATAACTGCATAACTGGCTAGCTGTCATTACCTGGCATATCGTGTGAGTGAGCTCAGTCGTTCAGTTATGTTCTGACTCTTGGCAACCTTATGGACTGTAGCCTGCCACACTGGTCTGGCCATGGGATTTTCCCGGCAAGAATAGTGGAGTGGGATGCTGTTTCCTCCTCCAGGAGTCCTTCCTGACCCGGGGATTGAATCTGCGTCTCCTGCATTGGCAGGCTGGTTCTTTACCACTGAGTCACCTGGGAAGGCTGCCTGGCATACCACTTCGCAGTAAATTCAAAGGACTCTCTGAGACTTTGGTTGTGGTGATGGTGGTGCTGACAGGGATGTTAGGAAGGACTGGGGAATGGGGCAGAGAGGACATGAAGGTGAACATTTGGCAGAAATTGTGAGGAACAAGCTAAAGTCAGTGAATGATGTTTTACTGCATCAGCAGTAATTTGCTGAGGGTCCTGGGGAAATTTAGACAAAAGTGAAGATAGAGGAGGTTCATAGACATGTGAGATTTATGAGAAGTCCCACAACATTTGAAGCTTGCTTCCATCTCAGGACCTGCGTACTGGCTGAGAAAAAACCACTTCTAAGACCCAGAGACACAGGGCCTGCGTGATACAATACTAAGGCTGGGCCAGATTCCAAGAGAATCACTCTGCCTTTCCTCCTGGGCTAGGAAGCACCAAATAACAACCAGCAGAGCCTGTGCAGCTTGAAAGTGCTGGTCACTCAATCACGTCTGACTCTTTTTGACCCTATGGACTGTAGCCCGCCAGGCTCCTCTGTCCGTGGGATTCTCCCCACAAGAACACTGGAGTGGGTTGCCATTCCCTTCTCCAGAAGATCTGCCCAACCCAGGAATCAAACCCAGGTCTCCTGCATTGCAGGAAGATTCTTTATCATCTGAGCCACCAGGCAAGCCCTATATAACCTGGGGAGTCACAAGCACTCTGCCCGGAATGCTCGTATCCATTGCCTTGGTGGAGCTGTCTACCTGTCTGTAGGTATTTGAGTACATCACCTCTGCTTTTCTTCACTTGAGCAGTCTGGCTGACGATTGTAGTGCCTTGTTGTCAGTCTGCCCCACAGCCTTCTTGTCTATAGATGTGGTTTGGTGACCCATAAAATCTTTGTGTGCTTGTCTCTTCCTTGTCATTTCAGTCTCAGCTCAAATGTCATCTCTGTGCAGTCCTTTCCCAACCACTGATGGTTCCACTTCTCCCCAACACAAATACCCCATCACTTTCTATCTCATTCTTCTATTTTGTTTTCTTCATTATAATTATTATCTGAAGTTACATTGTTATTTATGCATTTTTACATGTTTATTATCTCTCTCTCCCTTCATTGGAGTATAAGCTCCATACAGGTAGATATTTTATTTTGTTCACACCTGAATGCATGGTAGATAGATGCATGTGCTTGCTACATAGAAAGTACTATGTAAGAATTCACTGAGTGAATAAATCCTCATAAAACCAAGAAGTGCTCTGGGACTCAACAATACCCTAATATAAAATAAAAATTTAACAATAAGGACAAAAGAATGCCATGGGAAAAAAATATGGTTTCTCAAGTTCTTCTAGGAGTTCATTTTGATTTACAAAATTCCCTCCTCATTCCACTCCAAGAGTGAGGGGTTTTACTAGACATGGTTTGGGGTCTTGTCTATAATGTGTGGCATTTACAAAAACCTCTCCTTTTCTGATCGTCCCAGAATTTCTTGAACCAAGGCTAGTATGCTGCTTTTGAAACTTAAAACTTGTTCACATTTTATTTACCAGAGGGAATTTAATTTTCTACTTACTTTACAAAATGTTACAGACGAAATAGACATGGGAGAGTGGTGGAGATGAACTAACAACTCCAATCAGACCGATTAAGTGAAGATAAGGAAAGGTGGTTTAGACTCACGTATTTACAGAGGACAGGTAGACAACTCAGTACCAGGATGAGGGGCTTTTGCATTTTCCCAGCCACAACCTTGTGGGCTGGAGGCCTGTGTTCCCATATTTCCCTAAGCAAAGGCAACTATCTCAATTCTTCTGGAATTTTTACCTCAATTTTAAATGTGGAATATAAAATAAAAAAATACCGTGTAGGACAAATAAAACCTTTCTGAGAATCCTAGATAGCCAGTACACTCTCAGTTCCTGTTGATGTTAAGTTGCTCATTTGTGTCTGACCCTTCTGGGACTCCATGGACTAGAGCCCACCAGGCTCCTCGGTCCAGGGGATTTTCTGGGCAAGAATACTGGAGTGGGTTACCATTTCCCTTTCCAGGGGATTTTTCCTGACCCAAAGGATCAAACCCACGTCTTCTGCTTGGCAGGTGGATTCTTTACTACTGAGCCACACGCTCCCAGGCTAGGAGCTAAAAGAAAGTCTTTGGGCCAATTTCTAGGCTTTGTAGTGTCTGTTTTAAGAAAAATAATTCTTTTTAGCTAACGGGAGATATGGGAAAGAATTCTGGAGTGTTCCTATTTGTGTATGTAATACACAATCAGTTAGTTTTATAATATAAAGTTTCTAAAATTTTAAGTAGTGTCTCTCAAAAGATCTACAGTTAAGGACTGATTAAAGAAAAAAATTCCTGTCATAGTCTGACATTTTGTAACATACAATATAAGTGAATTACTTGATAGGCAATCCTGTGCTTGGATGTCATGGTAACTTCAAACTCCTGTAAGAGTTTCTAAAGATATAGTCTCAATTTCTTTACTTGTCTCCTTGCAGGCCAGTAACTAGCAGTTGGCAGATTAGGATAACAATTTGAGCAGTAACTAGCATGCCTGAAGGCAAGAATATCACAAATAATCACAAATAATATCCATGCTTTACAGTTTCTTGCATCTCTCTCTTATCTTTGGAGTCTGAGCTCCTTAATGGCAGAGTCTCTGTGTTTTTTAATTTTCCATTTCTGAGACTAACTCAATGCCTGGCATGAAGCAGGTGCTAAGTGAATGTGTGCTGAGTGGATAAATGTACTAAGATAGGTGAGGACCTTAACAAGAAAACTGTCCATTTTATAGATAATAAACTGTATCTTCAGTTTCTCATACTTTTCTGCAATAGAATTTGATACAATCAACATTCTCAGACTTGATCCCTGTGCCCACAAGACCCTGGGTGGAAAGAAGCCCTTCTAGGCTCTCGTTTTCTGTTTACCTTTATTTACTTATTCATTTATATAGCTGCACCACTCAGCATATGGGACCTTAGTTCCCTAACCAGGGTTCGAACCTGCATCCCTTTTCTAAAGAAGTAAAACCATATAAGTTCCTTGAGACTGCCTCATTTCAATGAAAATTTTGAGCTGTTTAATTTATTGCATACTAAGCAGATAGCATATTCAAAAGCAGAGACATTACTTTCCTGACTAAGATCCGTCTAGTCAAGGCTATGGTTTTTCCAGTAGTCATGTATGAATGTGAGAGTTGGACTGTGAAGAAGGCTGAGCGCCAAAGAATTGATGCTTTTGAACTGTGGTGTTGGAGAAGACTCTTGAGAGTCCCTTGGACTGCAAGGAGATCCAACTAATCCATTCTGAAGGAGATCAGCCCTGGGATTTCTTTGGAAGGAATGATGCTAAAGCTGAAACTCCAGTACTTTGGCCACCTCGTGAGAAGAGTTGACTCATTGGAAAAGACTGATGCTGGGAGGGATTGGGGGCAGGAGGAGAAGGGGACAACAGAGGATGAGATGGCTGGATGGCATCACTGACTCGATGGACGTGAGTCTGAGTGAACTCCGGGAGTTGGTGATGGACAGGGAGGCCTGGTGTGCTGCGATCCATGGGATCACAAAGAGTTAGACATGACTGAGTGACTGAACTGAACTGAACTGAAGCTTCTTAGACTGATGCTGAAACTCCAATACTTTGGCCACCTGATGCGAACAACTGACTCATTTAAAAAGACCCTGATGGTGGGAAGGATTGAAGGTGGGAGGAGAAGGGGATGACAGAGGATGAGATGGTTGGATGGCATCAGCCACTCAACGGACATGAGTTTGAGCAAGCTCTGGGAGATGGTGAGGGACAAGGAGGCCTGGTGTGCTGCAGTCCATGGGGTTGCAAAGAGTCGGACACGACTGAGCAACTGAGCAACTTAACTGAAGCTTCTTCTCTGAGAACTGGGAATTTATCTGTAATTGGACCCTTTCTATAATGTGACTTCTTCTATTGTATGCCAAGTCAGTTTGTAAATATGTGATGCTCTGCTCAGATGCCGTGGGGCCTAACTATTCAAATACATCTCTAAAACGTATGTTATTTGTAAATGGAGAAATAGCTTTTAGAAACAGAGGAACAGAGAAAAAGAGCCTATTCTTCTCATTTCTTCTGTTTCCAAGGTGGATCTTTCTCCACCTTCTCTGTCCCTGCGCTTCTCCTGTTGCCTGCATTTCATCCAGATAAGCACATGCTCCAAGTTCTTCAAGGAGGAACTCCCCTCAGTTCCCTTGGATAATTCTCTGGAATGCACTGGTTTGGGGGATGTTGTAAAAGCTAAAGGCAAGAGACAGAAGCCAGGGATGATATGCTGAGATTTAATTGCTACTTCCTTGAATAAAGACACTTGGTTTGGGCTGGAAGCCCTTGCTGTAGGGGTTGTGGCTCTCATAGGCCACTCCTGGCTGTGATAACGACTGTGATCCTTTGAACCAGACTCTCCAGGGATCAATCCGCAGCCGGAAATTGACTTCCTGATTTTGTGAAATGATTGACCATAACAGTCAATGTTTCTTAATGACCTTATCAATATGTACCTCTTTTGACTGAAAAATTAACGAGATAAACTTTTTGTTTGTTCATGCCTATGGGGAGGATAATGAATATCTTTAAGTCATCTGGAAGTGAGTGGAATAGAGGTTCACATACTTAGCAAAATCAGTGATAAATAGACCCCAACTGAGCTTCTTTATACATTTGTGTTTGCCCTTAAATAGTTCTCTTCATGGCCTCAAATAGGATTTTAGTGATAGAATGGCAGAAACACCAGCTGGTGAAATTGACAGAAATCTGCCTTCCCTTCTTGGGAAGACTGAAGATGCCAACACATGTTCTTGCAGTGTTATTTGGTCTGCTTTTGAAGGCAGGACTTAATCTGGAGACAGAACACAGACATATCTTAACACACCATTGACATATCTCCTCTGACTCTGATCCTCCTGACTCTTTTCTAAGGACCCCTGTGATTACATCAGACCCACTCTTGATGACTTCCACTCTTGATGCCCACTTCTTGATACCCTCCTCACTTCAAGATCCTTAACTTAATCACACCCACAAGTCCCTTTTACCAGGTAGCATAACCTGGATGTGGACATCTTTGGGGACACCTTTATTCAGCCTGTCACAGTCCGTTGTTGTGAAAACCAGGGCAGTAGGGAAGAAGTGTGTGCTTAACTCGCCTCTGGGCCTTTCTGGCTGGCTGAGTCACTGCCTCCATCAAGCTTGATCTTCTAGTGACCTGCTCTCCTATTTGACACCAGAATACTGAATGCTTCCACCTGACTTCACTGTTTCTGCTCCAAAGCTGTAATGGCCACTTGTGCTTTGGAGGTTTATATGAATTATTTAAATTTTTAAAATGACCCCCCCCCCACAAATAGATATTAACATTTCTATTTTACAAAACAAGGACTGAAGCTCAAAAAAGGTAAGTTATTTGCTCAAAAAATATAGTGGGAAAGGGGTAGATCTGGTATGTAAAACTAGTTCTTTGATTTCAAACCCATGTGTTTTATTTTTCCTTACTGCTTTCGCACTTTTCATCAGAGGGAATCCTCAGGTTCCATCCCAGCATCGCCAATGGGCTCTTTCCTGTTCCTTATTCATTTTCACTCTGTGTTCTGTGTGGCTGAAGACCCATCTAGTCTCATTCCGAATGACTGAGAGCAGAAGTGAATCTCAAAATGTGCTTGGCCTCTTATACTTTATTCTTCTATTTTTATTGCAACATAACTTAAGAGAGAGCATCTCCCAAAGCAACTTGAGCCTGCAACTGGATGAGACAATGCAATGCCTTCTAGGAAACCTCCAGGAAGCCCACCCCACTGTCCCTGGGAAATGCGATGGCTATTTCTTCCCAGGCAATGAGCAACTCCAGTCCCAGGGTAACTTAGATGATCGTCACAGGCAAGGCATACTGGAATTTAATGGAAAGAACAAGGACAGTTTCTCATGAAGTTATGACTAAATATAGAGAAATAGTCCAAGCACTCACTGGGGCTTTAGCATGTAAATATCCCATTTTGTGCACACAGCCTAACACAGTACCTGAAACAAAAGGATAGTACTTAGTATATTTGATAAATTCAGCCCCAATACTCAGTTATGTCAAAACTGACTCTGGTCACCATTTCATGCCTCAGTACTAGAAGTATAGACTAGACTGACTTGTGATTTTAGCAGAATTGCTTTCAAATGTATCACCATCGTTACTAATATTTTCATATACTAAGAAGTTGGTTGGAGAAGGCAATGGCACCCCACGCCAGTACTCTTGCCTGGAAAATCCCATGGATGGAGGAGCCTGGTAGGCTGCAGTCCATGAGGTTGACTTCACTTTGACTTTTCACTTTCATGCATTGGAGAAGGAAATGGCAACCCACTCCAGTATTCTTGCCTAGAGAATCCCAGGGATGGGGGAGCCTGGTGGGCTGCCGTCTCTGGGGTCGCACAGAGTCGGACACGACTGAAATGACTTAGCAGCAGCAGCAGCAGCAGCAAGAAGTTGGTGTGTGCCATGTATTGGAGAAGCACCCAAAATACCTACAAGTGATTCTATACCACAATTTATATCAGATGCAATAAAAGCCTCTCACTGGTTATATTCTTAGTAAGACCACATTTGTGACTGTTAGCTTTAATATATGTTCTCTCTTTGAAGCAATAATACTAAACAAGCCTGTATCCAGCAGTGATGAGAAGATTCCTTCTGTGATTGCTGCGGCTAAGTCATTGCAAACGTGTCCAACTCTGTGCAACCCCATGGACTGTAGCCCGCCAGGCTCCTCTGTCCATGGGATTCTCCAGGCAAGAATACTGGCGTGGGTTGTCATGCCCTTCTTCAGGGGATCTTGCTGACCCAGGGATTGAACCTGTGTCTCTTACATCTCCTGCATTAGCACGTGGGTTCTTTACCACTGGTGCCATCTAGGAAGCCCCTCTATGATTAAGTTAGCTTAAAACATAATAATCAAAAATTTCAGGTTCTAAGAGTATACAACCAAGCAATTTGCATTCACATGGGTTAATGGCATAACCTTTGTTTGAGTTCTGGAATTCACCAATGATGTAATATTTGAGAACATTAGCCTGGGTTTGTGGTTAATGTGTTTAGTTTCCTCAAAGGCTCAAATATTTGAGAAGACCTAACTAAAATGAGGAAGTAGTGTTAGCTTTCTTTGACCCAAATGTTTGATATTTTATGTATTTGATTTATTTTGTGTTTTGAAAGTTGTGCAACATTTTTAAAATATATTCTTATCATATTTATACATTTAAAGAGTTAACTAAGAAAGATTTACGATGAAAAGTAGTTTTTTTCCTACTCAGTTCCTTCCTCAGAGATGTCTTTAAATATTTTTAACTTACACTTCAGAATTTCCCTCCATGTCTATAAATAATAGGCTTGTATTACTCTTCTTTTCCTTTGAATCAATTATTGATATTTTCTATTGAATTCTCACTATGGAAGATGAAGAATTAGTTAGTTTTCTTTCCACTGTGTTGCTCTTACAGGCACACTTACCTGTCCCCACTCTATTGTCTCAAAATAGCTAGATTATAGTTTTGATTAGATTTTATTATTGTGCATGCTAAGTCACTTCAGTTGTATCCAGCTCTTTGCAACTCCATGGACTGTAGCCCGCCAGGCTCCTCTGTCCATGGGATTCTCCAGGGAAGAATACTGGAGTGGGTTGCTGTGCCCTCCTCCAGAGGATCTTCCCTGACCCAGGGATTGAACCCATATCTCTTATGTCTCCTGCATTGGCAGATGGGTTCTTTAGTGCTAGCACCACCTGGGAAGTCCTATATTTTATTTGGAACTGAGTCACTTAGGAGGGTATGGTTGTATTTCCTTTCATGCATTGCCTTTTGTTTTCTCTGGAGTTAATAATTACCTATGTTTACTTATTAGCTTAATTTTCTATTTACGTAACATTAATCCTGAACTTTCTAACAGTTGTATAAATCTGCTCTCATACCTGCATTCTCATCAGGTGCATCTTTTTATAGACTTCTGCATCTGATCTGCCCTTTACTGGACTGCTTGCTCTCTGCACCAGGGGCACAGGTGTGTTATCGTGGCAATCTTTTGTCATTATCCTGAGTATTCCCAGTATTCTCTTTGCTTCTCTTCTGTTGAATCTTCTGTTTCCTGTAATGCTTAACTTTTAATTTTTTATTTTTTTAGAATGTAGTTTAAGGACTTATTTGGATGGAACACATATTTCGATAGTTCCCTGGGAATGGATGTATGAATAAAACTTTTCTGGGATTTCACATTTCTATAAAAGTCTCTGTTCTACTCTTACACTTGATGAGAGTTTGGCTATAAATATTTGTCTTTCAAAATTTTGAAGGCACTGGTCCATTTTCTTTTAGATTACAGAATTTAATCTAATTTAGATTAGGTTGTTATTTGAGAAATCTGAGGTTTCTCTGCTTTCTGATCGTTTGTGACCTATTTTTCTTTCAGAAGTCTTGTTTGATGGCTCTGAAATGATTCAGAAATGTCTGCGATGATGTAGGCTTGGATGAGTCTACATTTATTCGTTTGTACACTTGATGGGACTTTTCACTCTGAAACTTACGTCTGAAAAATTCTCTGGAATCATTTTCATAATTGTATCCTTTCTGTGTTTCCTCTTTCTGAAACTTCTTATATGTAAATATTGGATGATCTGCAACAGATGGAATGCAGAATCAGATCTGAGAATTCAGCTGCCTTTTATTAACTCAAATACTAAAGAGAATTGAAAAAATGTACAGTCACTACTGACAGTGATTATTTTTTGTTTTGGAAAATGTAATTATTTTTTAAAAAATACATTATGGAGAACAGTGTGGAGATTCATTAAAAAATTGCAAATAGAACTGTCATAGGACCCAGCAATCCCACTGCTGGGCATACACACCAAGGAAACCAGAAATGAAAGACACCGTGTACCCCAGTGTTCATCGCAGCACTGTTTATAATAGCCAGGACATGGAAACAACCTAGATGTCCATTAGCAGATGGATGGATAAGAAAGCGGTGGTACATATACACAATGGAGTATTACTCAGCCATTAAAAAGAATACATTTGAATGAGTTCTAATGAGGTGGATGAAACTGGAGCCTATTATACAGAGTGAAGTAACCAAAAAGAAAAACACCAACACAGTATACTAACACATATATATGGAATATAGAAAGATGGTAATGATAACCCTCTATGTGAGACAGCAAAAGAGACACAGATGTACAGAACCGACTTTTAGACTCTGTGGGAGAGGGAGAGGGTGGGATGATTTGAGAGAATAGCATTGAAACATGTATACTATCAGGTAAGATACGAATCGCCAGTCTATGTTTGATACAGGATACAGGATGCTTGGGGCTGGTGCGTGGGGATGATCCAGAGAGATGATATGGGGTAGAAGGTGGGAGGTGGGTTCAGGATTGGGAACTCATGTACACCCGTGGCTGATTCATGTCAATGTATGGCAAAACCAATACAATATTGTTAAGCAAAATAAAGTAAAAATAAAAAAATACATTACTTATGTTTTTATGTTGGTTATATATAATATAATGTTTTGTTAAATCAATAAATATTTAAAATTTATCCATTTTAATTTCTAATATAAATACTGATAGTTATGATCTACATAAGCAAAAGCTTTTGGGGATTCTCAATAATTCTTTTCAAGTATTAGGGAGAGGGATCCTTAGAACAGAAGGTTTGAGAGCTGCTGCTTTAAATGTTCCTTATTAGGTTATCATATTCTTATTTAATGGATACAATGTTTCTCTTATCTTGGAGGATACGGATGATAGATAATGTTTTTGAAATTCCCTTCTTTTCAGATAGTCTCTGTTTCTATTAGGTTGTTTTCCTCTGTTTGTGTCTTTTGGTATCTTGAGAATTTCCCGAGATCTCTGGCCATCTCTTGTCTTCCTGTAAGAGTGGGACCTCGTAAAGATGATTGAAAGCTTGGCACATTGGGCAGAATTTTCTTTGATGTCCTTTGCTTTAGGGTCATCTAGCTGTTGAGGAAAATGGAATGGCAACTCACTCCAGTATTCTTGCCTGGGAAATCCCATGGATAGAGAGCCTGGCAGGCTACAGTTCATGGGGTCACAAAGAATGGGACATGAGTGAGCAACAGAGCAGCAGCTGTTGAGGAAATCCCAGATGTGGCTGTTGGTATCTTTAGATATTTCTTGTTCAGTTCAGTTCAGTCGCTCAGTTGTGTCTGACTCTTTGTGACCCCATGAATTGCAGCATGCCAGGCCTCCCTGTCCAACACCAACTCCCGGAGTTCACTCAAACTCACGTCCATCGAGTTGGTGATGCCATCCAGCCATCTCATCCTCTACTGTCCCCTCCTCCTCCTGCCCCCAATCCCTCCCAGCATCCGAGTCTTTTCCAATGAGTCAACTCTTCGCATAACATGGCCAAAGTACTGCTTTAGCATCATTCCTTCCAAAGAACACCCAGGACTGACGTCCTTTAGAATGGACTGGTTGGATCTCCTTGCAGTCCAAGGGACTCTCAAGAGTCTTCTCCAACACCACAGTTCAAAAGCATCAATTCTTCAGTGCTCAGCTTTCTTCACAGTCCAACTCTCACATCCATGCATGACTACTGGAAAAATCATAGCCTTGACTAGATGGACCTTAGTTGGCAAAGTAATGTCTCTGCTTTTGAATATGCTATCTAGGTTGGTCATTAACTTTCCTTCTTGTTAGACCAAACTAATTTCCCAGAGAAGATTCATGCAACCTCTTGCCTGGAGAGTAAGGACTGGGCTTCCATAGTCCTGGGAGCCAGTACAGAAATCGATTTGAGAGCTTTCAGCAGTCATTATGCAAAGTTTGCTAAACTTTCCTCTTTGCAGTAGGGGGTCCTCAATTTCTTCTATGTGTTTATTCTTCTCATTCCAGAGACTCTGTGCTTTACTTTCTTCAGAGACTAAATCTCTAGCATTCTGCCATACTGAGGGAGGGAAGTGTAACCCAGCCGCATGAAGGGAGTATAAGATATACAGAATCTAATGCTTCTCATATGTCTTCAGACCAGTCTTTCTCATTGTGGCATCTTTTAGAGCACTACCTTAGGAAAGCTTGAATTCTTAGCCTTTTGAGAGTCTACTGTGTCAGTCAGATTACTTCTTCACTTCCCACATTGCTGGTTTAGAATTTTGCTCTTTCAATTCTGCCAAGTGAGTTGCCACTAGTTCATTTGCTTTCGAGTTTCCAAAATTCTGTTGTTTTTATTGCCTCTCTTTTTTTCTTTGTCATGTGAGTTTATGCTTGCTTTTTTTTTTTTAATCCATTGTATATAACTCTTCTAGGATTTGCTAATCTATAGCAAAATTGGTTGGGTGTGTCAAATGTACCATTTATACACAAACCAGGCCCAGTTTCTATATGGGCTTAGGCACATGTCCAGTGTTTATTTTTATGAATGTTCCATTCTGAAGATCCAGTAATTATGTTACATTCTGTTGCCAAAGCTGTCTTTTAGCACTTTGTTTAGTTTATTTTTAGCAAAGCTCAGATACACTGACAAGTCTAATATTAAAAATCCTGAAGGCTTTTTTTTCTTTCAGTATCAAGGCCTTACATGGATATATTTGATTTCAACAAAGTTGATTTTAAGAAAGAGGATGTTACTTTATTTTTTTTTTAATCTGTAATATATTTTATTTTATTTATTTATTTTTTAAAATCTTTAATTCTTACATGTGTTACTTAAAAAAAAATAACAGTCCCACAACAATAAATGTTTTATCTCTTTAGATATTAATATTAGGTTGATGTTGGCTGCATCATTTTCTCCAGGAGATGATGTTTTCTTGTAGAAAATGATATAAAAATCAGACTAGCTGAATATCCTATAGGAATATTTTTGATATTAACATTAAAACTCATTTATTGAGCTCTCTGATTCTTAGGCTCTGTGTCAAACCCTAGTAGTATTTAAGGAGACTCTGTCACTATTTCAGGTTTCTTGGAGACCGTTTAAGGCACAGTAAGTGTGAGAATCATTTTTAGAAAAATGACTAACCAAAATCTACCACTAGGAAGAAAAAATTGGCAATGCTCCCTAGCTTAGTGATGAATCTTTAAAAAGATCTTTGCATTTCCTACTTATTTAAGTGGCTCAGGAAATGAGATACTCCTCACTTCAGAGTCTTCTAGCCAGAATGGTCTGATCTGTTCTAGAGATGTGTTTCTAGAACCGTAAGTCACCTGCACCCCAGGTTAGGGACTGTTCCTCCTTGGACAGATTGAGTCCCTTCTGCACTCAGGGCAGCAGATGCAATTCAAGCTGGAAGCAAGAAGGAAAAATAAATGTAAATAATACTTTGGCATTGGGATGCTGGGAAGGATTTTGACAATTTTGTCGTCTTGTCATTCTTCTGTTGTCATTCACTGTGGCTAAAATGGAAATAAACATTTCTGTGTGGCTTTCGGTCCATAGTTTGAATGCTGTAGTAATAATGTGAAGACCTGACTGCTTCAAGCCAACACAGGGACACAAATGTCAGTGTACCTGACAAGAAACAGATTGCAGGGCAGGAGTCAGAGATGCGTGGCGAAATAATGAGGAAAAGTCAGGGACAGGAGCTGCAAGTTTTTGGTTAAAATAAGGAGAACTGAAATTTTAGACGATTAACTTAGTAGGTCTGAGGGAGAGCCCAGAACCCTGAATTTATCGTATATCCCATAGGTGATTCTTAGGAAGTTAGTAGTTCATAATTTTAAAGGCCATTTTAAAGACCTTTACAGGCTCTTCTACTTCTGTTGAAATCCCTGACTTTCAGTTAGAATGAAAAATCATTAATATTATATATGTGTGACATATATATTTATAAATGCTTACATTTTGTAAAGACAGTTTTTGCTTTTGAAGTTATTTAGCTACAGTAACTCATTTCATTTATTATGAGCTGCCATTTCTCTGCAGTCATTTTGCATTCTTGGAAATGATTAAGAAGTCAAATAAAACTAACCTACAGATTGTTTTCACATATAATGATTTTTTAAATGAATATTAAATTTAATAATGGATGAATCTGGCAAAATGATATGTCTTACAGATATCTAATAAACTTTTTATTAATTTCAATTTTTTATGTTTTATTTAACAGTTTGGAGCCGATAACTCACTTCCAAATATATTCAGCTCTGAAAAGGTTATAGGTCCAAGGCAATGTGTCTGTAATATCTGGAAGATAACACAGCTTGATGCTGAGGTAGGTTTTGATCCTGGCGTGGGTGCTAGGATACCATTAGATGAGTCCAAGGCATAGAAATTTTTGATCAAAAGAGCATGAAGGAACAGAGATTTGGATGTTAGAATCAATAACTAACTGGAGAAGAAGATTAAAACAGACACAGCAATGATCTTCATGTATCTGACAAATTATTGATTGAGAAAAAGACTCAATTGTTATCATCCATAAGCCAGACTTAGGATCAATATGTGTAATTAATGAAGAGATGAATTTTGGTTCAATATAAAGAAGAATTTCTAGGATTTAAGAGTCCCAGTGATGGAATGAGTGGATTTAGAAGACAACAGACCCCTTTTACAGGTTCAGGTTACATATCCATCTGCAAAAGTATTGTAAATTTTTGACTGATGGCTAGCTTAGATAACCAAAGGTCCTCTCAAACTCAAATCCTGAGAGAAGCTCTAGAAATGTACATATATTGTCAGTAGATAGATAATAGATTGTATTTTAATATAATCCCTGAGTTCACCTTGATGTCTGCCTAAAATCCCTAAGTCTTTGGCAGATGTAAAGATATATTTTGTCTCTAAGTAAATTCATTTCAGCAGCTCTTTCATTTCCTTTAAGATTTTTAATTAGGTGTTTGCTAAAGGAGGTAAGCTGCTAAAGCAAAACAGTCCATCATATTTGACATGAGACTTGAAAAAGTAGAAAAGTTGCACAGTGGGGTATAAGTGCAATTAAAAGTAGCTCTTTCTTAAAAGAAGGCTTCCCTTTTGGAGACAAGGCATCTTATTTTTGTTTTGTTTTCTAATTGTAATAACTCTTTACTTGTTCTTAATATTTCTATCAAATTAAAAAGAAACTTCGCAAGAAACTTCTCTGAGCATATTAATGGCACTGTTTCTGTTATTTCATTAGCACAGAGTTGGGGACTTAACTTTGCAGCTTTAGAGTGTTCTGCACCAAGGGTGGGAAGGGAGGTGGGAGGGGGGCTCAGGATGGAGGGGACACATGTATACCTATGGCTGATTCATACTGATGTATGGCATAAGCCATCACAATATTATAAAGTAGTTATCCTCCAATTAAAGGAAATAATTTTTTAGATGATTTTAAAAATAAATAAAATAAAGACAATAAACAGGTTTCAGGTAACATGTTGATATAATGTCCTACAAGCAACTATCACATCAACAACAAAAACAAAATGATCTAAATATAACAGTTTCTTGTGCTAAAAAAAAAAAAAAGCTAAAAATTTGGACTGGTAAAAAGCTCACCAAGATGTTAAGAAACTAAAGATTTTATTTTTAATTTATTTTTTGGAGGCTAATTACTTTACAATATTGTAGTGGTTTTGCCATACATTGACATGAATCTGCCACGGGTGTACATGTGTTCCCCATCCTGAACCCACCTCCCACCTTCCTCCCCATCCCATCCCTCTGGGTCATCCCAGTGCACCAGCCCTGAGCACCCTGTATCATGCATTGAACCTGGACTGGCGATTTGTTTCATATATGATATTATACATGTTTCAGTGCCATTCTCCCAAACCATCCCACCCTCGCCCTCTCCCACAGAGTCTAAAAGACTGTTTTATATATCTGTGTCTTTTTTGCTGTCTTGCATACAGGGTTATTGTTACCCTCTCTCTAAATTCCATATATATGTGTTATTATACTGTATTGGTGTTTTTCTTTCTGGCTTACTTCACTCTGTATAATAGGCTCCAGTTTCATCCACCTTATTAGAACTGATTCAAATGCATTCTTTTTAATGGCTGAGTAATACTCCGTTGTTTATATGTACCACAGCCTTCTTATCCATTCATCTGCTGATGGGCATCTAGGTTGTTTCCATGTCCTGGCTATTATAAACAGTGCTGCGATGAACACTGAGGTACACATGTCTCTTTCAATTCTGGTTTCCTTGGTGTGTATGCCCAGCAGTGGGATTGCTGGGTCATATGGCAGTTCTATTTCCAGTTTTTCAAGGAAATCTCCACACTGTTCTCCATAGCGGCTGTACTAGTTTGCATTCCCACCAACAGTGTAAGAGGGTTCCCTTTTCTCCACACCCTCTCCAGCATTTATTGCTTGTAGACTTTTGGATAGCAGCCATTCTGACTGGCATGAAAGGGTACCTCATTGTGGTTTTGATTTGCATTTCTCTGATAATGAGTGATGTTGAGCATCTTTTCATGTGTTTGTTCTTTGGCCCATATTTTGATTGGGTCGTTTATTTTTCTGGAATTGAGCTGCAGGTGTTGCTTGTATATTTTTGAAATTAATTCTTTCTCAGTTGTTTCATTTGCTATTATTTTCTCCTATTCTGAAGGCTGTCTTTTCACCTTGTTTATAGTTTCCTTTGTTGTGCAAAAGCTTTTAATTTTAATTAGGTCCCATTTGTTTATTTTTGCTTTGATTTCCAATATTCTGAGAGGTGGGCCATAGAGGATCCTGCTGTGATTTATGTTGGAGAGTGTTTTGCCTATGTCTTCCTCTAGGAGTTTTATAGTTTCTGGCCTTACGTTTAGATCTTTAATCCATTTTGAGTTTATTTTTGTGTATGGTGTTAGAAAGTGTTCTAGTTTCATTCTGTTACAAGTGGTTGACCAGTTTTCCCAGCACCACTTGTTAAAGAGATTGTCTTTTCTCCATTGTATATTCTTGCCTCCTTTGTCAAAGATAAGGTGACCATAGGTGCATGGATTTATCTCTGGGCTTTCTATTTTGTTCCATTGACCTATATTTCTGTCTTTGTGCCAGTACCATACTGTCTTGATGACTGTGGCTTTGTAGTAGAGCCTGAAGTCAGGCAGGTTGATTCCTCCAGTTCCATTCTTCTTTCTCAAGATTGCTTTGGCTCTTCGAGGTTTTTTGTATTTAAAAATGTTCAAACTACCACACAATTGCACTCATCTCACATGCTAGTAAAGTAATGCTCAAAATTCTCCAAGCCATGCTTCAGCAATACGTGAACCGTGAACTCCCTGATGTTCAAGCTGGTTTTAGAAAAGGCAGAGGAACCAGAGATCAAATTGCCAACATCTGCTGGATTATGGAAAAAGCAAGAGAGTTCCAAAAAACATCTACTTCTGCTTTATTGATTATGCCAAAGCCTTTGACTGCATGGATCACAATAAACTGTGGAAAATTCTGAAAGAGATGGGAATACCAGACCACCTAACCTACCTCTTGAGAAATCTGTATGCAGGTCAGGAAGCAACAGTTAGAACTGGACATGGAACAACAGACTGGTTCCAAATAGGAAAAGAAGTACGTCAAGCCTGTATATTGTCACCCTGCTTATTTAGCTTATATGCAGAGTACATCATGAGAAACGCTGGACTGGAAGAAACACAAGCTGGTATCAAGATTGCCGGGAGAAATATCAATAACCTCAGATATGCAGATGACACCACCCTTATGGCAGAAAGTGAAGAGGAACTCAAAAGCCTCTTGATGAAAGTGAAAGAGGAGAGCGAAAAAGTTGGCTTAAAGCTCAACATTCAGAAAATGAAGATCATGGCATCTGGTCCCATCACTTCATGGGAAATAGATGGGTTAAAAAGTGGAAACAGTGTCAGACTTTATTTTTTGGGGCTCCCAAATCACTGCAGATGGTGATTGCAGCCATGAAATTAAAAGACGCTTACTCCTTGGAAGAAAAGTTATGACCAACCTAGATAGCATATTCAAAAGCAGAGACATTACTTTGCCGACTAAGGTCTGTCTAGTCAAGGCTATGGTTTTTCCTGTGGTCATGTGTGGATGTGAGGGTGGGACTGTGAAGAAGGCTGAGCACCAAAGAATTGATGCTTTTAAACTGTGGTATTGGAGAAGACTCTTGAGAGTCCCTTGGACTGCAAGGAGATCCAACCAGTCCATTCTGAAGGAGGTCAACCGTGGGATTTATTTGGAAGGAATGATGCTAACGCTGATGCTCCAGTATTTTGGCCACCTCATGCGAAGAGTTGACTCATTGGAAAAGACTCTGATGCTGGGAGGGATTGGGGGCAAGAGGATAAGGGGACGACAGAGGATGAGATGGCTGGATGGCATCACGGACTCTATGGATGTGAGTCTCAGTGAACTCCAGGAGTTGGTGATGGACAGGGAGGCCTGGCGTGCTGCGATTAATGGGGTAGCAAAGAGTTGGACATGACTGAGCGACTGAACTGAACTAATACAAATTGTGAAATTTTTTGATCTAGCTCTGTGAAAAATAGCATTGGTAGCTTGATAGGGATTGCATTGAGTCTATCGATTGGTTTGGGTAGTATACTTATTTCACTATACTGATTGATTCTGCTGATCCATGAACAAGTTATATGTCTCCATCTATTTGTGTCCTCTTCGATTTCTTTCAGCAGTGTTTTATAGTTTTCTATATATAGGTCTTTTGTTTCGTTAGGTAGATATATTCCTAAATATTTCATTCTTTTCGTTGCAATGGTGAATGGAATTGTTTCCTTAGATTCTCTTTCTGTTTTCTCATTGTTAGTGTATAGGAATGCAAGGGATTTCTGTGTGTTGATTTTATATCCTTCAACTTTACTATATTCAATAATTAGCTCTAGTAATTTTCTGGTAGAGTCTTTAGGGTTTTCTTGTAGAGGATCATGTCATCTGCAAAGAGTGAGAGTTTTACTTCTTCTTTTCCAATCTGGATTCCTTTTATTTCTTTTTCTTCTCTGATTGCTGTGACCAAAAACTTCCAAAACTATGTTGAATAGTAGTGGTGAGAGTGGGCACCCGTGTCTTGTTCCTGACTTTAGGGGAAATGTTTTCTATTTTTCACCACTGAGGATAATGTTTGCTGTGAATTTGTCATATATAGCTTTTATTATGTTGAGGTATGTTCCTTCTATTCCTGCTTTCTGGAGGGTTTTATTTATTTTTTTATCATAAATGGATCTTGAATTTTGTCAAAGGCTTTCTCTGCATCTATTGAGATAATCATATGGCTTTTATTTTTCATTTTGCTAATGTGGTGTATTGCATTGATTGATTTGCAGATGTTGAAGAATCCTTGTATCCCTGGGATAAAGCCCACTTGGTCATGATGTATGATCTTTTTAATATGTTGTTGGATTCTGTTTGCTAGAATTTTGTTAAGGATTTTTGCATCTATATTCATCAGTGATATTGGCCTGTAGTTTTCTTTTTTCGTGTGGCATCTTTGTCAGGTTTTGGTATTAGGGTGATGGTGGCCTCATAGAATGAGTTTGGAAGTTTACCTTCCTCTGCAATTTTCTGGAAGAGTTTGAGTAGGATAGGTGTTAGTTCTTCTCTAAATTTTTGGTAGAATTCAGCTGTGAAGCCATCTGGTCCTGGGCTTTTGTTTGCTGGAAGATTTCTGATTACAGTTTCAATTTCCATGCTTGTGATGGGTCTGTTAAGATTTTCCATTTCTTCCTGGTTCAGTTTTGGGAAGTTGTACTTTTCTAAGAATTTGTCCATGTCTTCCAAGTTGTCCATTTTATTGGCATATAGTTGCTGATAGTAGTCTCTTATGATTCTTTGTATTTCTGTGTTGTCTGTTGTGATCTCTCCATTTTCATTTCTAATTTTATTGATTTGATTTTTCTCCCTTTGTTTCTTGATGAGTTTGGCTAATGGTTTGTCAATTTTATTTATGCTCAAAGAACCATCTTTTGGCTTTGTTGATTTTTGCTATGGTCTCTTTCGTTTCTTTTGCATTTATTTCTGCCCTAATTTTTAAGATTTCTTTCCTTTCACTCAACCTGGGGTTCTTCATTTCTTCCTTTTCTAGTTGCTTTAGGTGTAGAGTTAGGTTATTTATTTGACTTTTTTCTTGTTTCTTAAGGTAAGCCTGTATTGCTGTGAACCTTCCCCTTAGCACTGCTTTTACAGTGTCCCACAGGTTTTGGGTTGTTGTGTTTTCATTTTCATTCATTTCTATGCATATTTTGATTTCTTTTGTGATTTGTTGGTTATTCAGCAGCGTGTTGTTCAGCCTCCATATGTTGGAATTTTTAATAGTTTTTCTCCTGTAATTGAGATCTAATCTTACTGCATTGTGGTCAGAAAAGATGCTTGGAATGATTTCAGTTTTTTTGAATTTACCAAGGCTAGATTTATGGCCCAGGATGTGATCTATCCTGGAGAAGGTTCCATGTGCACTTGAGAAAAAGGTGAAATTCATTATTTGGGGATGAAATGTCCTATAGATAACAATTAGGTCTAACTGGTCTATTGCATCATTTAAAATTTGTGTTTCCTTGTTAATTTTCTGTTTAGTTGCTCTATCCATAGGTGTGAGTGGGGTATTAAAGTCTCCCACTATTATTGTGTTATTATTAATTTCCCCTTTCATACTTGTTAGCACTTGAGATAATAGTTGAAAACTTCCCTAAAATGGGGAAGGAAATAGTCATCCAAGTCCAAGAAACCCAGAGAGTCTCAAACAGGATAAACCCAAGGCAAAACACCCCAAGACACATATTAATCAAATTAACAAAGATCAAACACAAAGAACAAATATTAAAAGCAGCAAGGGAAAAACAACAAATAATACACAAGGGGATTCCCATAAGGATAACAGCTGATCTTTCTAGAAACACTTCAGGCCAGAAGGGAATGGCAAGACATACTTAAAGTGATGAAAGAAAATAACCTACAGCGCAGATTACTGTACCCAGCAAGGATCTCATTCAAATATGAAGGAAAAATCAAAAGCTTTATATACCAGCAAAAGCTGAGAGAATTCAGCACCACCAAACCAGCTCTCCAACAAATGCTAAAGGATCTTCTCTAGACAGGAAACACAGAAAGGATGTATAAACTTGAACCCAAAACAATAAAATAAATGGCAATGGGATCATACTTATCAACAATTACCTTAAATGTAAATGGGTTGAATGCCCCAAGCAAAAGACAAAGACTGGCTGAATGGATACAAAAACAAGACCCTTATATATGTTGTCTACAAGAGACCCACCTCAAAACAAGGGACACATACTGACTGAAAGTGAAGGGCTGGAAAAAGATAGTCCACACAAATAGAGACCGAAAGAAAGCAGAAGTAGCAATACTCATATCAGATAAAATAGACTTTAAAACAAAGGCTGTGAAAAGAGACAAAGGAGGACACTACATAATGATCAAAGGATCAATCCAAGAAGAAGATATAACAATTATAAATATATATGCACCCAACGTAGGAGCACCTCAGTATGTAAGACAAATGCTAACAAGAAACTAAAGATTTTTTAAAGCCATTTGCAGTGGGTAGTTGTCTGTCTGGAAAGGGGAAAGCAGCTAATCAAATCTAGTACTTGTTTGCTTGTTATTTAAGGCATCTTGTTGTAAGGATTTTCACCTACTTTTCTTTAGATCTTGGCCCTTAGAAATTTTAGGATCTTAAATCTAGAGATTATAGCCCCTACCTTAAAAAAAAAAAAAACACCTCTATATGTATTTATTTGATCCTGGCAGTAGATATGAGGTTTCTTGATCAGTTCAGTTCAGTTGCTCAGTCATGTCCAACTCTTTGCGACCCCATGAATCGCAGCACGCCAGGCCTCCCTGTCTATCACCAACTCCCGGAGTTCACTCAGAGGACAGGCCAATTACTTACTTATGGAACCTCTGTGACAGTTCCCCAGGGCTCAGTCCCTCATGGGCCACATGGTAAGGATGGATGTCACCTGCACAAGTGGTGGGTTCATGCCACTGGAGAAGAACCCTCCAAATTATGACTTTTGGAGTTTATAATAGGAACAAACTTGCCCTCTCTTTTCCTCAGAGAGAGAGAGGGGAACACTACTGAGCATTTATTCTGTGGGATGTAAATAAATCCTCTCTAGAGACATGAACCCAGGTCCCTAGGTCTATTACTCTTTGGAATATAAACAAATAGCTTCTGGGGAAATAGACCAGAAATTCTCTCCAGATATCTCTGTCTTTAACTTCTAAGACTCGTTCACCACTTAGCATCCTTAAACCTAGGTTGCCAGCAGTCTGATCAGGGGGCCCCAGGCATGCAGAAACAGGAAAATAATAGTTGTACCTAATGCTAACAGACCCATAATATAACTTACATGTCCCATGAGACCCCATGTATCGTTTCTCATATTGTTTATTATGGAATTTCTTTCTCATGAAAATTTAAAAGCAGCATTGAATATTTGTATACTTATTCAGAGTTCCTAAGGTTATTTACATTTAGCTATTGTTATGGGCTGACTGAATGTGTTAGTCACTTAGTTGTGTCCAACTCTTTGCAATCCCATAGACTGTAGCCCACCAGGCTTCTCTGTCCATGGAATTCTCCAGGCAAGAGTACTAGAGTGGATAGTCATTCCCTTCTCCAGGAGTTCTTCCTGACCTAGGGATCAAACCCAGGTCTCGCATTGCAAGCAGATTCTTCACCATCTGAGCCATGAGGAAAGATGGGCTGACTGATTCCCTTTCAAAATCTGTTTGTTTGTTGAATGTTCAGTGCTCAGTACTTCTGAATATAATTGTGCTTAGAGAGAGAGCCTTCAAGGAGACAAAATGAGGTCATATAGGTGGGGTGTAATCAATGTGACTGTGTCTGGAGATAGGACCTTCAAAGGGATGACGAAGTTTAACTGAGGTCCTTAGCAGGGAGCCCTAATCCAAAGGACTAGTGTCCTTGTAAAGAGAAGGAGAGACACCAGGGGTGTGCATGTGCAGAGAAAAGGTGAAGTAAGGACACAGCAAGAAGTCGGTCACCTGCAAGCCAAGGACAGAGGTTGCCAGAGAAACCAAATCTCCCTATACCTTGATCTTGGACTTGCAGCCTCCTGCACTGTGTGAAAACTAATTCTGTTGTTTAAGCCATGATTCTATGGTATCTTTTATGGCAGCCCTAGCAAACTAGTACTGATTTTATTCACTTATGTTTTTGCTGATTGTTGTTCAGTTACTAGGCTGTGTCTGAATCTTTTGTGACCCCATGGACTATAGCCTCCCAGACTCCTCTATGAGATTTTTCAAGAAAGAATACTGGAGTGGGTTTTCATTTCTTTCTCCAGGGGATCTTCCTGACCCGGAATTGAACTCACATCTCCTGCATTGCAGGCAAAATTTTTTTTTTACCACTGAATAGTCAGATCCAACCAAGATGACTTAAAAAAGCTGTCTCTTTGGCACCGGATTTCCAGGAAATCTTGTTCCTACCTTGATTACTACTGCTAAATCTTTGAAGATTCATGGGTTCAAAATAACCCAGAATCAAGGGGAAAATGAAACAATTGAGAGCTGCTGAAATTATAAAGAAACTATAACATATTATTGACATAAGTATAATTGGCAAAAGGAGAAGGGGGCAGCAGAGGATGAGATGGTTCGATAGCATCACTAACTCAATGGACATGAATTCGAGCAAACTCCAGAAGATAGTGGAGGACAGAGGAACCTGCTGTGCTACAGTCCCTGGGGTCACAAAGAGCCAGACACAACTTAGAGACTGAACAACAACAAATAACCAGCACATTTAAATGAACCTTTTATTTCTTTTTTTTTTTGTACTGGCAGATGAAATTTATTTATTTACTTATTTTTTAAATTTAAATTTTTATTTTTACTTTATTTTACTTTACAATACTGTATTAGTTTTGGCATACATTGATATGACTATGCCCCGGGTGTACATGAGCTCCCAAACATGAACCTCCCTCCCACCTCCCACCCCACATCATCCCTCCGGATCATCCCTGTGCACCAACCCCAAGCATCCTGCATCCTGCATCGAACATAGACTGGCGATTTGTTTCTTACATGATAGTATACATGTTTCAATGCCATTCTCCCAAATCCCACCCTCTCCCTCTCCCTCAGAGTCCAAAAGTCCGCTCTACACATCTGTGTCTCTTTTGCTGTCTTGCATACAGGGTCTTCATTACCATCTTTCTGAATTCCATATATATGTGTTAGTATACTGTATTGGTGTTTTTCTTTCTGGCTTACTTCACTCTGTATGATTGCATTCCTATACACTAATAATGAGAAAGTAGAAAAAGAAATTAAGGAAACAATTCCATTCACCATTGCAACAAAAAGAATAAAATACTTAGGAATATATCTACCTAAAGAAACTAAAGACCTATATATAGAAAACTATAAAACACTAATGAAAGAATTCAAAGAGGACACTAATAGATGGAGAAATATACCATGTTCATGGATTGGAAGAATCAATATAGTGAAAATGAGTATACTACCCAAAGCAATCTACAGATTCAATGCAATCCCTATCAAGCTACCAGCGGTATTTTTCACAGAACTAGAACAAATAATTTCAAGATTTGTATGGAAATACAATGAAACTTTTATTTCATTAAGATGAGTTACCACACATGTGAAGGTAATATACCATAAAGCCATGTTTAGCTGCAGATGCTTAGCAAATCTATTATTACCGCTTTATGATGTTTCTCTCATGTTTCAGGTCTCTCCCCACACTTTCCGTCTAGCCCCACTTAACCGCTTTATCTAATGACCATGTCATCTCTAAATCTACACATGTGAAGGCGCCTTGACTTATCTCTCCTTTCCTCCTGAATCCACAGTCACCACGCCTGCTCTGGACCCCTTCCATTTTCATCATCCCAAAGGCTTTCATACTTCAGGAATACAGTCCCTTTTCTGTATATTCAGTTTCTTTCTCTCTATCATATCATTGCAATCACACTAGCCCCTTCATTGACACTGCATCTCCGTCAGTTTCCATTCCATTGTTCTCTATTATGTAAATGCTCATAAACGTCTACACTTTCACTCCTAGTCACCATCTTTTTTAAAAAACTTTTTATTCAGTATTGGAGCATAGCCTATTAATAATGTTGTGATAGTTTCAGATGCACATGAGAGTGACTCAGCCATACACATACATGTATCCATTCTCCCCTTCCCATCCAGGCTGCCACATAACATTGAGCAGAGTTCCCTCTGCCATACAGTAGGTCCTTGATGGTTATCCATTTTAATTACAGCAGTGTATACATGTCCATCCAAACTTTCTCACTATCCCTCCCCCGCATTCTTCCTCCTGGCAGCCATAAGTTCATTCTCTAAGTCTGTGACTCTCTTCCTGCTTTGTAAGTTCATTTGTATTATTTCTCTTTAGATCCTCTATTTAAGGGATATTTCTCTTTCTCTGTCTTACTTCACTCAGTATGACAGTCTCTGGGTCCATCCATGTTGCTGCAAATGGCACTATTTCATTTTTAAAATCACTACCATTCCATTGTATATAGGTACCACATCTTCCTCATCCATTCCTCTGTGAAGGGACATTTAAGTTGTTTCCATGTCTTGACTATTGTAATCCTCATCTTTTTTTATTCAGTCCTTTAACTCCTACCATTCTTGCTTCTTTTATTTAGAAATTTTTTCAGTTACTAGGTACTTCCACATTTCAAAATCCTTGAAGTTCGTATTGTGCATAATCTATCAGTAAGTCCCATAGGAATTGATTTCTCCCGACTTTGAGACCATCTCTTTGGTTTCCACTTGCCTCACTGCATATCCTTTCTGTCTTCTTTCCTTATCTCCTCCTATCATTATTGGGCTTTTATACAACTCAATACAGAGATGCCTTCTTCCTCTACTCTCTTCCTAGATAATGTCATTCATTATCAAGGCTTTAGCTGCCATTTGTATTTTGACAGATAAAAAAGTTTCTTCATTGAAGGCCTCTCCTTGATGCTGATTATGTTCACATAGATATTTCATATTCATTTTAATTTCATATTTTACCTTTGCTTAAATATTTTATAAACACCTTTCCTTTCCCCTGGTTCCTCTTTGTAGTAAATAATCCACCCAGTTGATCAAACTAGAATCTTGGGAAATACCTCAAGCCATAATTATGTAACTGGAGTTTCTGTTAAGGGCTTATTTTATATACATTTAATTAAAATTGTGTTTAGAACAATTTCCAAGCATTCAATCACAACTTCATATTAAATATAGAATAAAAGGACAAAATCATACTCTTTAATGACCTTTGCCATTGACAACTTCATGCATCCTCTCTCTTTCTTCTGTCTCTCTTTGGTCCAGATCTGCATCTAGGAAAATAAATTAATACTGCATCTTTACAGAACCGTTTGGTAGAAGTAACCGGTTCACAAGCTAGGCTGTGGGCTTACCCGCACTGCCTTACTAAAAATATATCACTAATAAAAAGTGTTATACTCTTCTGTTAGGTTTGAGAACAGTAAGATTTCCCTTTTCTTTGTTTTTCAGTGATAAAGCACTGTAAGAAATGAACCTGTACCAAATAAGTGGTATGGTAGGCAAATCCAAAGATGAACCATTGTTTTTTTCATGCCATTTCCACAAAATCTGTTCATTACCCCACTGGGATGAGTCACATATTATTCATTGTGGATAATAAAATTCATCTCAGGCGTTTATCAGTGTTGTTGCCTGTCCTGAGCACCTATCCTATTTGATGCTAGAGGAAATGTTGCCTCTGAATTATTTTGAAGACCTTGGCTATCTACTTATAGCAGGAAAATTGGAGCATTTCAGCTGTGTGAGACCTTGGCAAATATTTGACATAATACCTGGGACTTCAATTTTGGCATGGTATTATCTTTTAGTTATTTAGAGCTTAAAATAATAAATATTACCTGTGATGATAATTTTGGTTTCTAAATTCTCTTTAAATAGTAATGAAGAAAACTGTAACCTTTTCTCTAATGTTTTATGTCAAGTTTTTATTAATGTTTCAGTGCTTATGTCTGGCATACAAAGTATAAATGCTTTCCTTCTTCTTCTATTCAATATTTGAAGAACTTTTGATTATAAAAATGTTAAAAATCAAAATTATTGCCATGAGCAATGTGTGACTCTTCAGGTTTTAATCAATTGAAATCTAGAATCAAATTCTAGAATTGTAGCAAGCATTTCAGCTTGGTAATCATTTATTGGGCACTTCCTATGTAGCTGGCACTGCCACAAGTAACTCGACAAGGTCAGCATTAATGGCATGAAGGGTGCAGTCCACCTGCTGGCTTGCTTGGCAGGCATTGCTAATTTTTAACTATAATCTTTCAAAATGAATTCAGAGGCTGTCTTCTTTGCAGTCAGTTTCAATATAGGTCACTTTCATGCCGGGCACATCATATTTACAGTTTCAGTTTTAGCAGGGTCAAGATTTGTGAAGGATCTGAGATTTTCCTCCTACTTGCAAGCCAAGTTACCTTTTCATGGAAGCTAGAAAGAGACATGAAACTCCTAGGTCAGAGACAAAGGACTTTATTACTGAAGATACAACATGTAGCATGAACATCAGTGTTTTTTTTTTTTTTTTTTAGAATCAGTATGTTTTATGCTCATTTCCTCAGACCCAATCCTCATAAGAAAAAAGGGCAGATGATACCTGCACAGTAGTTGTGTTAGAACTCTAAGCCTAGGGAATACATGGGAAATAAGCCTGCTTGCCCTTTGTTTCAGGGGGAGAAATTATTTCTGTTTTTCAGGCCTGTTGCTACACAAAGATCTTTGAAAAGATAGACTTTAACAAAGGGTAGTCTGTGCCTTTACTTATAAGACATGTAGAAACACAGAAGATCCAAGGAAAATTGTCTCCCAACAAACAGAATGTTTTGTCTCTCAAAGTATAAACTCAGGATCTCATCCTCTTTAAGCTATTCTATATCACATGTTCTTCTCCAGAAGACAGAAAGATGATTAAAATTGTACTTTAACAGTTGAATCAAGGTACTCTGTATACAAATAGGGAGCAATCTAAGCAACCAGTCTAAGATGGAGCAATGAAAGTTAATAACCTTTAGTTTTCATTTGGCACACAGGTACTGTATCTGAATTGGGGCCAGGTATCTTTTTAGTACTAAAATTAATGAGCATAAAGGCCATTTGAACAGTTTTGATGATTATTCTTTTTGACTGGTCCTGCTATGAAATGTAGATCTCAGTCTTGCTCTCTTGAAAAAATTTGTCAAATTAGTATCTTTTTTGTTATTTTATTACAGACATTTCCCAATATATACAAAAATACAGAAAAGAGTATAATGAACCATATGTATACATCATTCAATTTAATCAGTTTGTCAACTCATGGCCAATCTTGTTTTCTTTCTCTGTCTCCCTTCATTATTTTAAAGAGATCTCAGACATCACATCATTTTATTTTAAGGAGCTATTTTTGCTATTTTCCTCTTTTTGCTTATTGCATTGTGATGTTGATTCTGACATCTTTGCGTATTTGCAAACCTGTCTGCACAATTGCTTATTTGAATCTTGTTTGGGGGTTAGATATATAGGTATGTTATACTGTATTTTTGCCATATTTTTATTCTTTAACTGCACTCTCTTCACTCATGAGGATGGGAGTCCCAATATGATCAGATTTGGACACTGAAGGAAGAGGATCTAAAGCTTGAATTTTTCCTTTTGATAAAGACAAATCCGAGTTTTGGATAATTTCTTTATAACCCAGCAAAGATGTTGATATGCCTTTCTCTCATGAGATATACAGCCATGAAATTCCTTTAGATCTGCTAGGATGACTGGTACCTCTGAAAATTCCAATGCTGCTGCTGCTAAGTCGCTTCAGTCGTGTCCGACTCTGTGCAACCCCATAGACGGCGGCCCACCAGGCTCCCCTGTCCCTGGGATTCTCCAGGCAAGAACACTGGAGTGGGTTGCAATTTCTTCTCCAATGCATGAAAGTGAAAAGTGAAAGTGAAGTCACTCAGTAAGTGTCCGACTCTTAGTGACCCCATGGACTGCAGCCTACCTGGCTCCTCTGTCCATGGGATTTTCTAGGCAAGAGTACTGGAGTGCGTTGCCATTGCCTTCTCCGGAAAATTCCAAAAACCTTCCTTAATTAATCAGTTCATCCAAGCCATGCATCAGTCTTTATGTTTCCGTCTGAGCCTTTTCCTGTTTATCTATAGCTTTAGGAATGAGTTGCCAGAAGATGAAAGTAGAGCTCAGACTTCAAAATAGAGCTGGCCCCATATTCTAGAGAGACTTAGGTCTGTATGTTGTGATAAAAAGAGATGCTAGTAGAACTTCTGACTTGGTACAATTCTTTACGATAATCTCTCAGAAGTACAAAGCAAGGCTTCCTTTCAACTTTAGAGCAGTCTCCTGGGAGACGGTGACTTGTCTGTTAAAATTTAAGTGCTAATTCTTGCAGTGAAGACACAGACATAGAGAACAGACTTATAGACATGGGGCAGTGGGGAGGAAGGAAAGGGTGGGATGTATAGAGAGAGTAACATGGAAGCATACATTACCATATGTAAAATAGATAGCTGATGGGAATTTACTGTATGACTCAGGGAATTCAATCCGGGGCTCTGTAACAACCTAGAGGGGTGGGATGGAGAGGGAAGTGGGAGGGAGGTTCAGGAGGGAGGGGACATAATTCTACCTATGGCTGATTCACGTTGGTGTTTGGCAGAAACCAGCACAATACTGTAAAGTAATCAGCTTACAATTAAAAATTTTTTAAAAAAAGAGTGAAAGTGGGGACATCAGAGATAGTTAAATGATAATAAAGGAATATCATGAAAAAAAATTTAGGTGCCAATTTTTTACATAGAATTATTTTAAATTTGTGGTTCAAACGTTATCCTATAGCCCCCATAATACATAAGCCAACTTTATGGTTGTTAGAGTGGGACAGGAGATGGTGATGCAAAAAGGAAGCAATCTCCCGTTAAGGGATGAGGTAGTTGATTGTATCCATCATGATAAACTTAATAAATCTACTGTATAGAAAAAAAAATTTTTTTTCTCACAGATTGGAGTCACTAAATAAGAGGAAAGAACCAAGGAAGCCGAAAAGGTGAAAAATGGAGTGTTTGGCAAGGGATTGGGAGTTCAGGACTCGGGTCTGGAGTGGTGAGAGTTTAATGGCATCTGCCTTAAGGAATCAGATAAATTTTAGGGATGGAAGAAAATCATCGCCACTGCAACCTTGTACAAAGGCACTGGCATGTAGCCATCAGAGGACTGAAAACAAAATGGAAGAACTTGGTGGACTTGCTTTGTTCAGTGTTCATTTATTCCTATTGCTGTTTGGTTGGGTTTTTAAAGCAGTTCTTTTTGGAGAGTGCAAATTTTTTCTTGTGAAGCACAACAGCAACTTTCACAGTGTATCTAGTCAATAAGGAAATTTTTTTCCTTTGGTTTTCAACACATTTTCACATGTACTACGGTAGAACTTTTAGGAAGAAAATCCAAGATTATATCATATGTACACTTATAGATAACTTAATTTCCTCTTTTTGGTATCAATGTAGGTAAGCATTTTAAGAAAATGACTCTATGTTCATGCTGATGTCTTTGATAATATGTGATCTGTGGCAAACTTGTTGTGAATCTACCATGTGTTCTATTTAATTTTTTTCTTAGTTCTCTGCCACACAAAATATTCTATAAACATTTTTCATAAAAAAATCAACAATTACCAGTTAATAATTTTGCATGTGACAATTTTCTCTTTTATTCATCTTCACAGGAAAACACAACACGATCTTTAAATAGAATATTAAAAGATCCCTTTTCAGAGAGCACCAGCCGTGTTTCTCCAATAGCTTCTAATAATACTAAGTAGGGGAGAACAGTGCACTGAATCACAGTCTCGCAGTGTTATACAATTGCTTAAGGTCAGTTACATAAGGAAATAGGCAAATAAGGCAAAAGCAAACTTCTGCATTTGTGAAAGAAAAAAAAACAAAACCAACCAAGGTACATAGAATGGAAATGGCAATCGGTTCGGAGTTAGCTGCATTCAGGATCTTATTCATTACTCGTCAGCTTTTCAGGTTGCTTGTTGCAGTAAGGTTTTTTAGGTTATTTATACCCTTACAATTGCAGAGGGAATGTGAGGAGAAATTTCCAGTAATTGAATACAATCTTATTGATTTCTTAAGACCTTTTTCTTCAGGCATTTACTAGGTCTCAAGATCTTGAGATAACTGACTTCCAAAGACTGGGAGCAGAAAGCCCAGATGTGAAAGGATCAGCTTTGATAATCCCCTTTCCCCCAACATTGCATAAGGAAGGATCTGGTGGGGCAGGGTACTTGAAGTTAGAAAGTTTGGGCTGGGGCCCTAGCCTGCTCTGATTCATCCTGTGATTTTTGACAAATAACGTGTGTTCTCTCAACCTCAGTTTCTCCTCCTTTACAACATGTGAACAGTATCGCATGCTCAAATCAACGGGTTGTTGAGAAGATAAAAAGAAATAACCCATGTGAAAGTGCTTTATAACCTCTAGAGTGTATACAGATAGGATATGTTTTGTTCTAAAATTTGTAGTTTTGTTCTAATGAGGCATGCAAATAAAGGCTTCCCTGGAGAAAGACAGTTGGGATGGTCATGGATTTTAACTTAATCTTTTTTAAGTCCTACCCTTGAATGTGATCTTCTTACTTGCTAAAGGGATTAAGGGATGCACTTACAGGGATGTATTTTTTTCAACAACTTGTATACAGTTTTCAAAAGATCTTAGCAATTTACTCTCTGTTCCAGGTCTTCAACAACCTGAAAGAAAAAAACTATGACCCTTCGTCCTCTAAGCCAAACATAGGCTATGTCACAGACCTCCAGTTGGCCCTCCATATCTATGGGTTCTGCATCTATGGGCTCTACTCACTATGGATCCAAACTAATTTTTAAATATCACAGAAAGTTCCAAAAAGCAAAACTTGAATTTTCCACCCTCCAGCAACTATTTACATAGCATTTGTGTTGTATTTACAACTATTTATATAGCTTTTGCATTGTATTAAGGATTATGAGTAATCCAGAAATGATTTCAAGTAAACAGGAGGATATATGTAGGTTATATGTAAATATTATGCCTTAGTATTTTTTTTTTTTTTTGATGTGGACCATTCTTTAAAAAATCTTTAATGAATTTGTTGTAACATTGCTTCTGTTGTTTATGTTCTGGTTTTTCGGCTTGAGGCATGTGGTATCTTAGCTCCTTGACCAAGGATCAAACGCACATCCCTTGTATTAGAAGGTAAAGTCTTAACCCTCGACTGCAGAGGAAATCCCAATACTTTGCCTTCTTCTATAATGGATTTAAGCATCTCTGGATTTCAGTATCTGCAGGGTGTCCTGGAATCACCCCCATTCTTTCCCCCACCTCCAGTGGAACATCTGTACTCCTGTTTCATCAAATTATCAAAAATACTCACACAATCCAATTGTGCACACAATCTAGTAGCACCTGGGGCAAACACACAAAGGGCTATTTGGGGTCGTACTTAATCTTGTTCTGGTTGTGTTAAAGTCATGCATTTTGTTTAGAATTCAAGAGAATATTGGGGGCAGTGGAGAAACCAAGAGATTCAGAGATTCCTATAATTCTTTATTAATCTTTCTTTTACCCAGAGATGTGTGGATCCAAGAGAGCCTGAAAAACAAGGCCACTCTATAAGGCATCGTGATCTATTTCCATCTTCAGAGAGGTGAGAGGGAAGCTTTAAGAGGTAAAATGGCATATTTCTTCATTGGACAGATTAGTGACGACTTGACCTCTTATCCATTGTTTCCCCATCTATTTGCCATGAAGTGATGGGACCGGATGCCATGATCTTCGTTTTCTGAATGTTGAATTTTAAGCCAACTTTTTCACTCTCCTCTTTCACTTTCATCAAGAGGCTCTTTAGTTCCTCTTCACTTTCTGCCATAAGGTGATATCATCTGCCTACCTGAGGTTATTGATATTTCTCGCGACAATCTTGATTCTAGCTTGTGCTTCATCCAGCCTAGCATTTCTCATGATGTACTCTGCATATAAGTTAAATAATCAGGGTGACAATATACAGCCTTGATGTACTCCTTTCCCAATTTGGAACCAGCTTGTTTTTCCATGTCCAGTTCTAACCGTTGCTACTTGAGCTTCATACAGATTTCTTAGGAGGCAGGTCCGGTGGTCTGGTATTCCCATCTCTTGAAGATTTCCCACAGTTTGTTGTGATCCACATAGTCAAAAGCTTTGGCATAAATAAAATAAAATAAAATTTAAAAAAAATAAAAAGCTTTAGCAAAGTCAATGAAGCAGAAATAGATGTTTTTCTGGAACTCTCTTGCTTTCTTGATGATCCAATGGATGTTGGCAATTTGATCTCTGATTCCTCTGCCTTTTCTAAATCCAGCTTGAACATCTAGAATTTCATGGTTCATATACTGCTGAAGCCTGGCTTGGAGAATTTTGAGCATTACCTTGCTGGAGTGTGAGATAAGTGCAATTGTGCAGTAGTTTGAGCATTCTTTGGCATCGCCTTTCTTTGGGATTGGAATGAAAACAGACATTTTCAGGTCCTATGGCCACTGCTGAGTTTTCCAAATTTGTTGGCATATTGAGTGCAACACTTTCACAGCATCATCTTTTAGAATTTGAAATAACTCAACTGGAATTCCATCACCTCCACCAGCTTTGTTCGTAGTGATGCTTCCTAAGGCCCACTTGACTTCTCATTCCAGGATGTCTGGCTCTTGGTGAGTGATCACACCATCGTGGTTATCTGGGTCAGGAAGATCTTTTTTGTATAGTTCTTTTATGTATTCCTGCCACCTCTTATTAATATCTTCTGCTTCTGTTAGGTCCATACCATTTCTGTCCTTTATTGAGCCCATCTTTGCATGAAATGTTCCCTTGGTATCTCTAATTTTCTTGAAGAGATCTCTAGTCTTTCCCATTTTATTGTTTTCCTCTATTTCTCTGCATTGATCACCAAGGAAGGATTTCTTAACTCTCCTTGCTATTCTTTGGAACTCTGCATTCAAATGGGTGTATCTTTCCTTTTCTCCTTTGCCTTTTGCATCTCTTCTTTTCTCAGCTATTTTCCAGTAGTCATGTATGGATGTAAGAGTTGAACTATAAAGAAAGCTGAGCACCGAAGAATTGATGCTTTTGAACTGTGGTGTTGGAGAAGACTCTTTTGAGTCCTTTGGACTGCAAGGAGATCCAACCAGTCTATCCTAAAGGAAATCAGTCTGGAATATTCACTGGAAGGCCTGATGCTGAAGCTACAATACTTGGCTACCTGATGTGAAGAGCTGACTCGTTTGAAAAGACCCTGATGCTGGGAAAGATTGAAGGCAGGAGGAGAAGGGGACAACAAAGGATGAGATGGTTGGATGGCATCACTGACTCGATGGACATGAGTCTGAGTAAGCTCCAGGGGTTGGTAATGAACAGGGAAGCCTGGTGTGCTGCACTCCATGGGGTCGCAAAGAGTTGCACACGACTGAGCGACTAAACTGACTAACTGACCTCTTATCTAAAGTTGTATCTGGCAAATCTGAAATTGAGAGGTGCTGTAATTTGAGGCATGATACAAACAAGAGCCCCCATTTAGTAACAAGCAGCTAAGGATTCATGTAGGAAGCATTTGGCCTGAATTATACCAATAATGACAACAGTCCTCTGACTTTGCATGTATAAACCCACACTGAGTAAGTCTAATCTAGACATCAGAACGTGTTGCCAAGCATATGGTCTTTCGGGTACTGGACCAACATCCCATTAAATCTTTGAGGGTTCACAGGATGGAGCCGCTCTTGACTTGGTTTACTTTCATCCTTACCTTTCTGTGGAAAGCAATATTAGAAAGAGAAAATAAATGGAAGGCTGGCTTTTGATCTCAGTCTGTATTCTAATTCTAGTTGAAAATTTGCATCATTGGTTTCACATTACTGAGTTAAATGATTTTCTCCTTTTGTCAGGTCAAAATATTAATACTGGCATTTCCTGGCAGGGCACATAAGTAATTTAATGAACGCAAATTAATACAGGCACAGGGACAGCACCACCACATCTCTGCTTCCACCAAAAGCTGCGTTTCCCAATGAATAAATCATGATTAGCCTATCACTAAATGAATGTGTTCCAAGTAGTACAGATCTCAGCAAATGTAAAGGCCTCAGCACATCCAGCTACACATGCATGTATTAGGAAAGTGTCACTGCCTTTGGGGCCGGGGGTGAGAACCAGCCGTCAGCTTTGTCATCATCTCTGGCTTCTGCTGGGACAGCTGAATGGGCATGTTTAGCATCCTGGCCTTGGTGAGGAAAAGCAAAAGAGGCAGGGCATTGGGGACAGAATGGTTTGGGTTTGAATCTTGACTTTCTTATTTACTATACATGATACAACTCCACTGGGCCTCCTTTTACTCTGTGAAGTAGAAATACAATATTCCATGAGATGAAAGTGAGTCTGAAAGGTAAAGTGCCTAGAAACATGTATGACCCAGAAATGACACTCAGTATGTTGCAGGAAGGGGGATCCCTTCCAGGGCCCCAAAAGGGATTCTTGTCTAATACTTGGAAATGAATGGTCTGAGGAGGCACACGTGCTGACAAGTAAGAGACTTTGTTGGAAAAGGGTGCCTGGGCAGAGAGCAGTAGGGTAAAGGAACCCAGGAGGACCACTCTGCTAGGTGGCTCACAGTCTCAGATTTTTATGGTGATGGGATTAGTTTCTGGGTTGTCTCTGGCCAATCATTCTGATGCAGGGTCATTTCTGGTGACACATGCCTCACTCAACCAAGATGGATTCCAGTGAGGAGGATTCTGGGAGGTGGAAGGACATATGGCATCTCCTTTTGACCTTTCCCGAACTCTTCTGGTTGGTGGTGGCTTGTTAGTTCTGTGTTCTTTACCAGGACCTCCTGGTACAGCAATTCACACAAATGGCTACTGTGGTGCCTGGCCAGTGTGGGCAGTTTCAGTCAGTGTGTTTCCCCTAATGACTGTACATGGCTTCCCTTCTCTTTGAACATGTCACTACAGGAAGAGGAATGGGAGTACTTGAGGTAGCTGAAGGTTAGTCTAGCCACTGAGGTATCATAGAGTCTTCTCTTTGTCACAGAAGAGTGGACCCTGGGATCTGAGTTTGAACCATCCCTGTGGGTCCACTCCAGTCCTCTTCCTCCATTTTCCATTCCAACTGGAAACTCACTATCAGGTAACATCAGGGCCTATGATATCAGGAACCCAGGGGCTCCTATAAATGCAGGTGCATTGTTCACCATCCTTTGTGAGGCAAGGAAAAATTCTTCATTAGTTCTTTTCAAAAAGGCTTGGCCTGAACGAGAACTTGGGGAATTTTCAGGAAGGGGAGATTGATATTTGAGTTTGGCACCATCTTGCTTCTCTTCATGATTCCCCTTCCAGCACAACTTGTGGTATTTTTTGGCATTGTAAAGTCACCCCACTGCTGCAAACTAACTTTAAATGCTTCAAAAGCAACCCGCTTTCCTCTTAATGTCCCCCAAGCACCTTCAATTTATTCTGATCTCAGGTAGACTTTAATAGGAAAGCAAACTGATTATACTAAGTCACGATTTGACTCAGCCAATGTTTATTGTCATTTGTCCTTGGGACTGTGCTCAGTCCTAGGGATAGAACAATGAACAAAATATGGCCCTTGCCTTCAAGGAGGGCACAATCTAGGGATCAGAGCCCCATGTGGAAAGAACCAACATAATCGCAGGAGCTATTAATAGGTACAACTGTAAAGAAGGCGGGGGCTTCCCTGGTAGCTCAGATGGTAAAAGTGTCTTCCTACAATGTGGGAGACCCAGGTTCGATCCCTGGGTCAGGAAGATCCCGTGGAGAAGGCAATGGCAACCCACTCCAGTACTCTTGCCTGGAAAATCCCATGCATCGAGGAGCCTGGTAGGCTACAGTCCATGGGGTCACAAAGAGTCGGACACGACTGAGTGACTTCACTTCACTTCACTTCATAAAGAAGGTAGATGTCAGAGATCACACTAAGAGCCTTCCAATGTGTTACCTTATTTAATCTCAGTGTCCATGAGAGAGAGGTTTAACACCTCCACATTTTTGGATCAAGAAATACCCAGACAAAGATTTTTAGTAAAATAACATATCTTAATGGCACGACAGAGAAAGGAGTGACTTGCTCTGCCTGGGAAGTAGGAACATTTTCACAGAAAAAGTGGCATTTGGCGTTAACTGAGGGTTAGAATGAAACATCTGGCTGTGACTGAGACATTCAGTGAAGAAGGGTTCAGCACTGAAAGATGTTAAGTGGGTTGCCTCCCTCCTGCGGGGGGAGGGGGGGGGGCGTGGGGCGGGAGGGGGGCGGGAAGGGAATTTCTCAGAATGCCCAAACAGAAAATGAAACTAACCACATGGGGAGAGGTCTTCAAATCAAGTAACCCTGACTCAGTTGCCCTTGAGATTACTGTTACTAAAAGATTTGTCTTCTTATCTTTACTACCAGCTATGGCCAGAGAGTGGACATGGACCAGTGCACAGGGAATCAACGTGCAAAACTTTACCAAATGTTGTTGGAGGATGAATATAAAGCAGGAAGTCAAAGAGTTGAAGAGCACGGTAAGTGACCAAATGTTGATTTTCCAATTCTATGATAGATTCTTCATTACCTGCCGGGCCTACCTGGTCTTGACCAGTGCCCCTGTCTTCCAGTTTCTGAGAGAAAGGAGGAGCCTAATTTCAATAGGCAACAATTAGCAAACATAAATTGTCTAGTTGCATAGACCACACTCCCTCTAATGTCTTCTAGTTTTCTTCTACTAGTTTACCCCACCTCTTCAAAACCTCTGGCCTGTTGTTTCAGTGGAATTGAATGAAATCTCTCTCTTTTATGGTAACAGTTTTGAATAGTCTTCCTTGACTGTTTAACTCTGTCTAGTGCAAATTTTCTTTGACAACACACACACACATGAGGCAACCTGAAATTCCAGGTAAAACAAGCATCATGTAAACTTTATGCATACTCCATTGGGAAATTAAAACGCAGTGTGATTGGGCTCCTGCTGGAGTGTAAGAATGAGATTCCTTTATACAGATTTTTTTTTTTTCTTTAGGGTAGCATTGAAATTGTGAGCTTTGGAGCCATGAAGGAATGTTATTTACTTCAGAAACCACACTGTTAGCTTCTGAGGTAAACAATATTTACTCAGTCATTAGACTGAAAATGCAATTGATGCCTTTCAATTCTGTAATCACCTATAAACAAAGCAAAGAATACTTAACTGTGGTTACAGAATAATGTTTTCAAACTTGATAATGTGAAGTGTGGAGGTGGGAAAAGGGAAGGAGGCAAGTAAGGATGAGGGTGGCAGTATGAATATAGCTGATGGGAAAAACAAAAGTAGACACATTTTCAGTTCAGTTGCTCAGTCATGTCCAACTCTTTGCAACCCCATGGATGCACACCAGGCCTCCCTGTCCATCAAAAACTAAAAAAAATCTAATAATATTGGATTATATTGGGGAATGGGAAGAGGATACAAATTTTAAGCATACTAAATACAGTTATAGAGTAACTGATAATTTTTAAAGATAATAAAGTGAAAAGTGAAGTTAGTCATGTCCGACTCTTTGTGACCACATAGACTGCAGCCCATCAGGCTCCTCCGTCCATGGAATTTTCCAGGCAAGAGTACTGGAGTGGGGTGCCATTTTCTTCTCCAGGGGATCTTCTGACCCAGGGATTGAACCCGGGTCTCCTGCATTGCAGGCAGATGCTTTGCCATCTGAGCCACCAGGGAAGCTAATATATAACTTTGGTCTTTAAAATGTGAAGTATGGTATTTGAAAACAAAGAGAAGAACTAAAATCAGGAATTAGATTATTGCCTCTGGAAAGAATTTTAGGGGTGAAGATTTTAGTGTGATGAAAGAGCTTTGTTTTATTATGAACATTTTTGTGCTATTTAAATTTTTTAACCATGCCATTTATTATTTTGATAAAATACTACATTTGTGTATTCATTCTTCAGATTTTCTCTTTGTCTGCCTTATGCTGGGTCTTTTCTTTCCTGATACTCTTGCTCCAAGGCAGCCTCTGAATCTCCGGGGTCCTGTTCCCCTTTGAATAGTCCTCAGAGTCCTTAGATCTTTCTCCTATTCTTGGTGAAGTTAGTCCTTTCTTTTCCTCACAAGTGCCTCCCTTCAGCAAACAAAGAACCCACCTGGTACCAGCATCCACCCTTTCTGGAGGGCAGCAGGGAATTATCAATAACAAAGGCAACAAAAGATGCCAGAACTAAAATTTCTTGTCACAGTTTTTTCTTTTTAACAATCATTACTTGAAAGCCTCAATTGTCATGATAATCCTTGGAGCATTTGAAGATTGTAATCGGCTAATTGGCTGCCCTGTTCACCTCAGTTATCTTTTTTCCCTGAAATCCTCTTTTCTTTAAGCTAAATGGTCTCCAGGTTTCCAACTCTCTGTCACAGGCTTCTTTAAACTCTTTGTCGTATTCTGGAAACTTCTCGATCCCTGTGTTTTCCTTTGGACAAATGTCTGTTGATCTGTTCAATGGTTGGCTTCCTGGATGGAATGGAACACTCTCAATATCACACAGAAATACATGGGAGAGGATGCGCCAACCCCCTTCTTGGATTCAAGGAATTCTTGGGTGGTTTTCTGACTATAAAATTAAATGCCCGTTTTTATATGGCTAAAGCAGTTACACTGTGCTAATTCCAGTTGTCTGGAGTGGATGCTTATTGGGGAGTGAGTCTTGTGTGATACCTACCAAATATTATTCTGGGGGGAGGCAATACATATTTGCTGATATAAGGGATGATACTCCTAAGAGAAGCAATGGGAGGTATAATTTTATAGAATGGTATCACTTTTTCTTGAGCCTCCTTCTTGTGTTAGTTTATTGCCTGATAATAATAATTACATCTTTATTTACTTACTGAAATCCACTGACAGTTGTGAGGGTGTACTCCATTTAAGGGCTATCCCTTGGTTGGCACTGGGGAAGGTGATAGGTGCTAAGGTGTCACGGATTTAGAGGGAAAATGGGATTCACTATTTCATGCATTGGAGAAGGAAATGGCAACCCACTCCAGTGTTCTTTCTTGCCTGGAGAATCCCAGGGGCGGCGGAGCCTGGTGGGTTGCTGTCTATGGGGTCGCACAGAGTCGGACACGACTGAAGTGACTTAGCAGCAGCATAAGCTAATAAAGGGTGACTGGTGGTTATGCTTGATTGTTGATCTCCAATTAGTGGCTTGGCACTATTTAGAAGGAGGACAGAAGAATAAGATGAAATGAAGTTTGTCAAAGGTAGATAGTCTAGGGACTTCCCTGGCTGCCCAGTGGCTAACACTGCATTGTCAGATTACATACTGTGAAGGAAATAATATTTTCTGAAAAAAAAAAGGTAACATTAAATTGGTATCATCAACTTTAATCAGAATGTTTCTAGGAATTGTTAATATTTCTATTAAAAATCTTAGAGTTGTGGTCTTAGAATCTTAAAAATATAAAAATTATTGAGCCATTTATGAAAATAACATTAGCTAACACTAGTTAAGCACACACTATGTGCCAGAAACTGCTTTTTAAAATGTATTCATTTTAAAAACAATTTTATTGGAGTATAGTTGATTTAAAATGTGTTAGTTTCAGGTGTACAACATAGTATACATATAACACATATTCTTTTACAGATTCTTTTAATGTAGATTATTATTTGGAAGAAAAGTTATGACCAACCTAGATAGCATATTCAAAAGCAGAGACATTACTTTGCCAACTAAGGTCCATCTAGTCAAGGCTATAGTTTTTCCTTTGGTCGTGTATGGATGTGAGAGTTGGACTGTGAAGAAGGCTGAGTGCTGAAGAATTGATGCTTTTGAACTGTGGTGTTGGAGAAGACTCTTGAGAGTCCCTTGGACTGCAAGGAGATCCAACCAGTCCATTCTGAAGGAGATCAGCCCTGGGATTTCTTTGGAAGGAATGATGCTAAAGCTGATGCTCCAGTACTTTGGCCACCTCATGCGAAGAGTTGACTCATTGGAAAAGACTCTGATGCTGGGAGGGATTGAGGGAAGGAAGAGAAGGGGATGACAGAGGATGAGATGGCTGGATGGCATCACTGACTCGATGGACGTGAGTCTGAGTGAACTCCGAGAGCTGGTGATGGACAGGGAGGCCTGGCGTGCTGCGATTCATGGGGTCGCAGAGTCAGACATGACTGAGCGACTGAACTGAACTGAACAGAATATTAAGTAGAGTTCTCTGTGCTATACAATAGGTCCCTGTTGATTATCTATCAATATTTTCTATAAAATAGTGTGTGTGTTAATCCCAAGCTTCTAATTCATACCCACCCCCCCCACCCCACCCCCATTTCCCTTTTGGGAAATCAAAATCTGTGAGTCTGTTTCTGCTTTTTAAATAAGTTCATATGTTATTTTAGTTGTGGTCTGGGTGTGGATTGGAGAAGAATTTGAAGACATGAGAGAGAATGAGAGGGAAATAACGTTTGTTACAGTGGGAGATACTGTTAGAACAGCGGGGCAGCTGGGAGAGAACTGATGTTGCGCAGGGGTCCTTAGTCCACTTTTATCCCCAGGGTACAAGGAGTGAGACAGAGGTCTTGTGAATCATTTGTTGATTGGATGAGGCATAGATATGGGTGGGGAAAGAGTAGGGCAGATACCTTCTCCCTATGGGATAGGAGGGGAGACATGTTATATTGTTCCATTAATAGTTACAACATGGGGGAGGGAAGGATGATAAGGGTCTGGTTTTTCCATTCCTGCATTCCAAGGCCCTCCTTGGTTTTATCTGCTCTTTCGCCTTTGGGTCACCACAATTAAAAAAAAAATTATAATCCACATATGATGGATATCATATGATATTTGTCCTTCTCTCACTTACTTCACTTACTATGATAACCTCCAGGTTCATTTATGTTGCTGAAAATGGTATTATTTCATTCTCTTTCATCACTGAGTAACATTCCATTGATGGTGATTGCAGCCATGAAATTAAAAGACGCTTACTCCTTGGAAGAAAAGTTATGACCAACCTAGATAGCATATTCAAAAGCAGAGACATCACTTTGCCAACTAAGGTCCATCTAGTCAAGGCTATGGTTTTTCCAGTAGTCATGTATGGATGTGAGAGTTGGACTGTGAAGAAGGCTGAATTGATGCTTTTGAACTGTGGTGTTGGAGAAGACTCTTGAGAGTCCCTTGGACTGCAAGGAGATCCAACCAGTCCATTCTGAAGGAGATCAGCCCTGGGATTTCTTTGGAAGGAATGATGCTAAAGCTGAAACTCCAGTACTTTGGCCACTTCATGTGAAGAGTTGACTCATTGGAAAAGACTTTGATGCTGGGAAGGATTGGGGGCAGGAGAGGAAGGGGATGACAGAGAATGAGATGGCTGGATGGCATCGCTGACTTGATGGACGCGAGTCTGAGTGAACTCCGGGAGTTGGTGATGGACAGGGAGGCCTGGCGTGCTGTGATTCATGGGGTCGCAAAGAGTCGGACACGACTGAGTGACTGAACTGAACTGAAGTGAACATTCCACTGTATTTATGTACCACATCTTCTGTATTCGTTCCTCTGTTGATCAACATTTAGGTTGCTTCTGTTTCCTTGGCTATTGTAGATAGTGCTGCAGTGAACGCTGGGGTGCAAGTATCTTTTTAAGCTATGGTTTTCTTTGGATATATGCCCAGGAGCGGGTCTGCTGGATCATATGGTAGTTATACTTTTAGTCTTTCATGGAACCTCCATTCTGTTCTCTGTAGTGGTTATACCAATTTACAATCCAACCATCTGTGCAGGAGGGTACCAGGAACTGTTTTAAGTCCTCCAGATATATACAGTCATCACCTCCTTAAAATCACTCTACAAGATAGAACTATGATTATTTGCATTTTACTGATGAGGAATCCATGGTCTAGAGAATCACCACATCTTTTCCAAGTCACACCAAAAGTAAGTAGAACAGGACTTGACTCCATGCCCTATTGTCAGTGCCCAAGTTTTTGGTCATCTGATTGTACTTCCTTTCAAAGAAAATCTCTGAGGAACTATGGGAAATTGTTAATGAAACATTAAAAGATATTATAAAAGAGATCAAATAGGTGATCAGTTGAAATCACAGTCTTTGAAGATGAAGATAGAAAAGAACTCTTAAAATAGATTGGAAATCTGAAGAAAACTCAATGCAAAGTAGAAAACCTCAATGTTCTGCTCAACATGAAAGATCCTAACATAGAAATGTGGGTCACAGTTAAATCACTGCCATCAATAGTTTGCTTTTTCAGGAGATTGCTGATTATGTTTATAATGGAATGTATAAGATATATACAAAACTGAAAGGCATTAACAAAAATTATTAGCCAATAACATCTTCTAGAAGGGTATACAGTATGTTGGGTACAACAAGATTTTTTTTTCTTCATTATTCACTGAAGAATTTTATTTCTTCTATTATGAATTATCCCCACAATAGCAATGCCTGTGAAGCTCATTAAGGTAAATAATAAACTATAAAAATAAGAAACTAAAAGCACTGGTGGTTTGGGGAAAAAAGGTTGACATGGATTAAGGAGACTGTGGATACGGTAAGGTGGACCTGGTCTGCCCATGACTGGGAAGCGGGGAAACTCAGTTCACTTCAGTTCAGTCGCTCAGTCGTGTCCAACTTTTTGTGACCCCATGAATCACAGCACACCACCAGGCCTCCCTGTCCATCACCAACTCCCGGAGTTCACTCAGATTCACGTCCTTCGAGTCAGTGATGCCATCCAGCCATCTCATCCTCTGTCGTCCCCTTCTCTTCCTGCCCCCAATCCCTCCCAGCATCAGAGTCTTTTCCAGTGAGTCAACTCTTCGCATGAGGTGGCCAAAGTACTGGAGCTTCAGCTTTAGCGTCATTCCTTCCAAAGAAATCCCAGGGCTGATCTCCTTCAGAATGGACTGGTTGGATCTCCTTGCAGTCCAAGGGACTCTCAAGAGTCTTCTCCAACACCATAGTTCAAAAGCATCAATTCTTCAGCACTCAGCCTTCTTCACAGTCCAACTCTCACATCCATACATGACCACTGGAAAAACCATAGCCTTGACTAGACGGACCTTAGTTGGCAAAGTAATGTCTCTGCTTTTGAATATGCTATCTAGGTTGGTCATAACTTTTCTTCCAAGGAGTAAGTGTCTTTTAATTTCATGGCTGCAATCACCATCTGCAGTGATTTTGGAGCCCCCCCCCAAAAACAACGTCCGACATGTTAGTCCCAGGCTAACCAGGATGGTGGTCCTAGCTAGGTCTGCTTTCATGAATTATAAACCTTGCAACAGCAGACAAATCCCTGAGCCTTTCTAGTCCCACTCTGCTCATCTGTGAAGTGAGTCATCCCACCACCTAATGGGGTTATGTGGGCAGACGTGCTCCTGGGTAGAAGCAGGGTGTGCTGTTGGGGGCCAGGCACAGTGAGGGGACCCTAAGTGTGGCATTCCTGCTGTGCCACTACCCTTGTCCATAACACTGAAAATCCACCTGTAAATGCCTACATGTTACTCTCGTCTGTAGCTACCTACCAGTAGCGGCTGACAGAGTTTGCGATCAGTAAACCACGTTGGATGAACAAATGGGTCAGGGACAAGTTGTCGCAGTGTGCATGTCTCTCTCTTCCTCCTCTGTTACCCCTACCCCTCTGCAGCATCTTTCTATATCATTCTCCACCCTCCAGCCCTCCCCCCAAATCCTTAGTTTACCAATCCATGCCAAATGGGAGATGGGTGAGAGGTTCCTTGGAGACTAAGATGATGAAAGAAATCCTGGATCTGTGGGTTGGAGATGGGTGGCGGGCAGGGCATCACTCCCTTTTGTTGTTGTCGTTGAGTCAGAACATCCTGTCTGATTCTCTTGCGACCCCATGGACTATAACCCACCAGATTCCTTGTCCATGGGATTTGCCAGGCAAGAATACTGGAGTGGGTTGCCATTTCCTTGTCCAGGGGATCTTTCTGACCCAGGGATGGAACCCGCATCTCCTGCCTTGGCAGGGGGATTCTTTTCCACTGAGCCACCAGGGAAGTCCCCATCACGGCCTTTACATGGGGTCTACTTCCACTGGTTCTGCTGCTGCTTTTGTGGATGAAATATGCTAAAAGCGCATAGATTTTGGAGACTGTTTAAAGTGGCTGGGTGATATTACTTGGTAGAGATGAGGATGCCATGTAATGTAAATATTTACCACTTGACTGCATCTTGTTCCTGATTTTGTAAAACTGAGTATTCCTAGTCAATAAGAAAGAAGGTGGCAGAAGAGGCTGATTCATTTGAGGAAGAAAGAAATGGCTTATTTTAAGTGACCAGTAGAGCTAGGATTTGAATAATGCATTTTAAAATTACAGGGTTGAAGCTATGCACTAACACGTAAAGAGAATGATAGCAGTAATTTCACAAATGTCATGTGAGGGAACCGAAGCAATCAGTGGGGCACAAGCACTCAGTGACCTGAATGCATGGCTTGTATTTGTATTTGCAAACCTGAGGATAATATAAATGTCTCCACTGAGGCAGTGTGACTATGCATATGTTTATCCTTATGGTAGAAATACTCATATTTAAAGTTTTAAAGACCTATATTAATATGTGAGAATTTTGATCAGAGAAACTGCTTATACACCATGAATATTTGTGCCTACTTCCTAGCTTAATGCTCTCTTTCTTTGGCAGTAGGAGTTTTGCTTATGGAAATATCACTATTTGACTTTGTAAATATCTACTGTCAATAAGAATAGTTTTAAGAGTACTTAACTGTGAAGGAAAGACTTTATATCATGTACTGGGAAATTACATTAAGGAAACACAAGCCATACAGTTTAGATTTTGGAAAACAGATGTCTCACACACACATATAGAGCAGAGTTAGCAAAAGAAAGCATTCCTTGTTAGGATCTCAAGGTGTCTCTTGGAACTCAGGGACATCTAAGCAACCAGATTTCAGGAAAGTCTACCTCTGAAATCTGCTCAGTCATCTTAGAAAAGGATGCTGTTAGTTTTAAGAGAACAGGTGAGAATGGGGGTATTTCAGTGTGGAGCCACCAAGTTACTAGGAAAATATTAACTCAGATGAACAAGTAAGGTTCCTGGGTTTGAATCCATTCTGATTCTTCCTACAGGAAGCCCATTTGAAGAAAAAAAAAAAAAAAAAATAAATAAAGGAAAATCACATCACTTACTCTGTCATTTCCCCAAATAGATTTTATTTTTTCTCTGAAGAACATTTTGCTGAAAATAAAATTTATTACCTACACATGGGTTCCCACAGCAAGTTCTATCAAATCATGAAAATGAAATTATTATTATTATTTAGCATTGTGGCCTATTGTAGTAGCAGTGCGTTCACACATTTTAAAGAAAACGACTCACCCTCAGAGTTTCTCATATCTACATGGTTTCCAATAAAGTGAGGAATTATAGTCAAATAGGGATTTCTAATTGTAGAGGGGATGTTAAAATCATGTATGTAAGTTAGAGATGATGGTGACTCACACCAGGGTGGTGACCGTGGATGGTGAGAAGTGGTGGGATTCCAGATAAATTTGGAGGTAGAGTTAATAGATTAGATGGGTGGTGTGTAAGAAAGTAGTCACCAAGAACAATTGTGAGATTTTGGACTTAAATACTGGAAACTTGAGTTTCCTTTCACTGAGGGAAGAAAGGCTGTGCTTGCGGTAGGTGTTTGGTGGCTCTTAGTGGGAGGAGGTCACAGTTTTAGTTTTAGACATGAAAGTGTGTTAGTTGCTCAGCCGTGTCTGACTCTTTGTGATCCCAAGGACTGTAGCCCACCAGGCTTCTCTGTCCACGGCAATCTCCAGGCGAGAATACTGGAGTGGGTGGCCATTTGAAAGTATTAGCAAGTAGTTATACAAAACGTATTCATCTCCCTTTAATGGTCCTAAAAAATGCTACTGGAGATAAAAATCCATTAAAATGTAGGAAAGTCAAATGTGGAGACCTAATACTGACTAATTGAACAACAGCTACTTAGGGGATTAAGTGGATGCCATACAAATAAGGAATCAGATATATGTGAGGATGCTGCAGCTCTGTAGGATAGGTTTTAATTAGAAATTAAAAAAAAACAACAACAACACTTATGTTCTCAATGCCTGTCTGCTACTTTACATAATATGCATTATTTATTCTGTCTATATATTGAAGTGTGCTGAAGGAATCTAGTGAGAGAAGTTTGTTATAAGAAGAATGACTATAGGACTGTTTCTTTACCTTGATACAGAATGTTTCCTAGGGTATCGTAGAGCAGCGTTACCTCTCTGTTCATCTGCAGTTAATTATGCTGACGATTTTTATTTAATGCTCCTTCTCTCCTGAAAAATCAATATCCATGACCATTAGTCTCCAAGTTGTTTTCATGAGAGGTTTCAGAGTCCATTAGCATGCAAATGAAAAGGAGTGATCCCACACTGGATATTTTAAGAATTAAGGGGCTTTTAAAAATTGTTTGCTTTTTTAGAAACAGTCACATTCAAGATACAACTTCAAGTGTTAGCAACACTTCTGTTGGGTATTTTGAGAGCTGTTTCCTTGTGGGTGACAAGAGAAAACAGCAGTTGGGAGGTAGATGAAGAACTGCTGGTCTGGGGGAACTTTGCAGGGGCAGGCAGTCAGCTGGGGTGGGGGCTGCAGGGCATGGGCCTGGGGAAGCTGTGACGAGGAGGTGAGGTGAGATAGCAGAAAATGTTCTGGAAGGCAGAAGAGGCAAGCAAAAAGGTGGGAACAACAGTTGAGGGAAAGCTTTGCACTGTTAGTGGCCATGTTACCGAGGGTGGGGTCTGGCTGCTCACCACTCAAAAATCAATACTCTGGAGGCAAGGTTGGTGGAAGGGAAAGTTTGCTTTATTTCAGAGACCAGCAACCAGGGTGGGGGCTGGAGCAGACTGGGTTCCACCGGCCGCCCTCTCCATGACAATATCAGTGGGCAGGAGCTTGTGAGTGTATACGCTCCTGTGTGTTTACACTATATATTTTTAAATATTTTTATTGGAGTGTAGTTGATTTGCAATATTGCGTTAGTTTCAGGTGTACAGCAAAGTGACTCAGTTCAACATATATGGATATCTACTCTCTTTTAGATTCTTTTCCCATCTAGGCCATTACAGAAGTGCAAGAAGGGATCTACGTGCAGAAACAGCACAATCAACCCTGAAGGTCATCTTGAAATTGTTTGTGTAGTGTTCTGACCAGGATCATCTTGATTGTTTTAAGTAGAGTTAGTCTTCAGATCCAGGGTCAGTTTTTCCTCAACTTCCTTGAGGCCAGTTTTCAGAACTGTGGCAGTTCCCTGCCTAATCCTAACTTTATGCCTAATCCTTTTTTCACCTGGTGGGGTATCTATGACAGTTGATATGAAAACAGCTCATAGGATATGGCTTAGAATGTTATCCATAGCCCTTGAGGAGGAAATAAAGATCCTTGATTTTGCTTAATGACTAAACTATTACCCTTTGGTTTTGACTGCTTTCCCTTACTTCTGCATTTTCTCACTTGTCTGATTAAACTTTTTCTTTGGCTAAAGTTTTTCTTCAAAGAGCAGGTGGAGGACATGGTGAGGAAAGACCATTGGGTTGTGCTCCGTTTCAGCCCTACGCCTTAGTATGGTTGAGATTCAGTTTGAATCATTGGCCTGCAGATGATACAAGGAAGATTATTGCTGTTAGGCAGAGTCCCAGGGATTAGGAGCTGATATCCTTTGGGCCATCATTTAGTTTGACACAGTGAGTTTGTGAATTGATTCTCAGAGAGGTACCTTTTTGCAGTGGGCTGACCTCTGAGTTGGAGACAAACAGTGGTCGACTCCTTGGGGACCAAAGACCGCCACGCTGGGCTGAGTAGGTGACAGCCTGGTGACCTTTCTTCCTCCTGAGGCCACACAGCTTTGTTTCACCGCGTGTCCCCAGTGTTCCTCTGTTTTGAATTTCTATAGGAAACACTTTCCTTGCAGAACAAATATTCTAGAGCCTAACAAGCAATTGAAGGGAAGTGGAATGCAATGTAATGGCAAGAAATAGTCGAGAACAGGCCACAGGGGAAGATAAGTGCCTCATGATGGAAGCCAGGAGAGCATAGATCAAATACATTTAGAACCAACAATAAAAATATGAGTCAGATCTCATGGAAACTGTTGGTTGCTTTGCCTTGATAAGAAGTGTTATCATAGCTGACACCTACTGAGTGCTACTTGCCAGGCACTGTCCTAAGCATTTAAAAGTATTCATTCACCTGATCCTTAGAAAATCTTCTAAATAGATAATAATTCTTTTAATTTTGTATGGGGAAACTGCAGAATCCCCTGTGGTGCAGTTGGAAAGAATCTGTCTGCAATGGAGGAGATGTGGGTTTGATCTCTAGATTGGGAAGATCCCTTGGAGGAAGAACTGGCAACCCACTCCAGTATTCTTGCCTGGAAAATCCCATGGACAGAGGAGCCTGGTGGGCTACAGTACGTGGGGTCACAAGAGTCAATCACAACTTAGCGACTAAACGACCACCATGGGGAAACTGAGGCACAGAGGAGGTAGTTAACTCACCCAGGATTGCTCAGCTTGTGAGCAGGACTTGTGATATGAACTGAAGGAATGTGGTCTCAGAGAGCCAGTGCCCTTGACCTCAGTGCCACCACCTAGCATCCAGTTTTTCTCCTGTGTATCTTTATTTGTTTTTTCTTTTCTGCTAAATTATACCTCTTTAGGGCCACGAGTTTTGCATACCAGGTGCCAGCAGCCAGAGTGGCACTTAGGCACAGTGATGTACATTTTGTGCCATCTGCAGGGCTGATTGATGCTCTTTTTGGTTTTATTTGTCACAAGGCTGCTGCAAGGAAGCAACCTGAATATCATGAAAGAGAAATCTGGGGCTAATAAGTGAAAGCTTTGCAAACAACAGTATCAACAGTCCTGCAGTGAGGAACAGCCTCTGTAGCATTTGTGGTGTGCTATGTCAGCTTTGGTATATGGCTTTAGGACTTTCGATAAGAGAGGTCCTGTGATGGAAAATGTGGCTTCATATATGGGTCACGTTTCACATTGGACTTTCAGAGCATGAATGAATGTTCATAGAGCTAGAAATAAATAATATTGATGCTTTCATCTAAACTTCATCTCCATGTAAGGATTATTTTGAATAAAATTTTTGAAAATGTAAATCTAGAGAAGCAAATTTTTTCTAAGGTGCATCTGGGTAGAGAGGGTTAGAGGATGCCAGGACAAAAGAGATAGATGCTAAAAACTGAGATGAGATAGGTAGTTTGGGCAAATAGAGTTAGATTTTATTTCCCTGAAAGGTCCAACTGAGCTGCCACCACAATGAAATGATTCGCAAGGATATAGAAATAATGAAAGGCGCATCAGTAAGCCAATCACCCAGATGATCATGGTTCCACAGCTGAAGTTGTAGCAAACTGTGAGAAAAATTTTGGTGATTTCTGTTTTTTAAGAACCTGGAACATTCTGAACATGAAATCTTATCTGATAGCTGCAGGAACTGTATTCTCACAGCAATATCAAATATAACTCTCAATCCCATGGAGGAATAATAGCAGCATTATAACTAAAGGGAAGATAGGATTTCAGTGTGGATAAATGCTATATTCTGTTTTACTTGTTTAACCAAAGATAGTATAGGGTTGGGCTTCCCTGGTGGCTCAGCGGTAAAGAGCGGGCCTGCCAATGCAGGAGATAGAGGAGATGTGGGTTTGATCCCTGGGTTGGGAAGATTTCCTGAAGAAGGAAATGGAAACACACTCCAGAATTTTTGCCTGGGAAACCCCATGGACAGAGAAGCCTGGAGGGCTATAGTCCATGGTTGTAAAGAGTTGGACACAACTTAGCAATGAAACAACAACAAAGTATAGCATTGCCAAAAATTTTATTCAGATTTTTCCATGAGACATAATGGAAAAACCCAAGTGAGTTTTGGCCAACCCAATTGTAGGTCTAGGCAGTTAGACTCCTGCCAGCCTCCAGGTTCTCTGTGCTTGGAGGGACCGCAGATAGTGACTGGATAGATCAGAAGGGTTCCTTGCCTTCTCTTCCCTCAGAGTTGTGTCTGAGACATATTCAAATGAGCCCTAGTTCCTGAACAGAGATTGAAAAGCTCCAGCCTCAGGTTAATTCTAAATGCCTTCCCCAGCACTGAGTATCCCCATGATCTGTGTGTCCTATCTCCCACTCATTCTCTTCAACTTCTCTCTTACTTCAAAGTTGTTCTACATTTTTTTCCCTAATTAAACTCTACTTCAGCATCATTTGCCCCACCTCCTCTTTTTTTTTTCTCATAACTTTCTCCTTTTATGAGAGTATAGTTTGAAGCAAGGTGATACGGTGCAGGCAACTTTCAAGCTGACAGCCTCTCTCAAGGAATTGACTTTAAAACCATGAAGAAGTTTTTGACTCGATCCCTACCTAGGAAACTTGCAACTTTATCAGGCTTTTCTACTTCTATTCCTCAAGGCTTCTGAACCTGATATTAGACTTGGTAACTATGTTGTCTATAACTTTGCTTTAAACTACATTTCCAAATAAAGTAGAAAGTCATGAGAAAAGGGGGACAGATGCCTGAGCATACTTGAATTAGGAAAAAAGGGGGAACAAATTTTGAGTTTTGAAAAACGAGAGAAGATCTGTTGTTTAGTCGCTAAGTTGTGTCCTGTTCTTTTGTAACCCCATGGACTGCAGCCCGCCACGCTCCTCTGTTCATGAGATTTTCCGGGCAGAAGTACTGGTGTGGGTAGCCATTTCCTTCTCCAGGGGATTGTCCTGACCCAAGGATCAAAATGTGTCTCCTGCATTGGCAGGCGGGTTCTTTACCAATGAGTCACCAGGGAAACCTAGAGAAAGACTAGGTGATGGGAAATACAGCTTATGATGACACCTGAATGCTGTATGATGGCATTTAGAATTTAGACTTGGTAACTGTTATGCTGGTCTAGGCTTTTTTTTTTTTTCCCCTGATTCTTCTTTTCTGTTCATTATTAATAGTTTTATTAATTTAATGCTTAACTAATGCTGGATTTTTAACTCTTTGAAATTAAGACATATAGATGAGCTGAGCCTGTATTTTCATTAAATATATTACACTCAAGAATGGATAAATCAGCCTGTGGATATTTACTAATTTAGATAAACATTGAAAGCAAGCCCACAGTAGCCTTACAAGCAATGGATCAGATTTGGTTCAACCAGCCCAAAGTACCACAGTGAGGGCATCATATCCATATACCGAGTCATCCCACACTGCCTACCTGCCCGTCTCCCATCCTCCTGACCAACTTCATGTCTTTCCCAGCTCCTGCCTCAGACTATCTCTTAATTCTGATGGCTCATTGGTTACGCCTGTCCCCATCATCTCAGCTTCCAGACAGCCAGATTGTAGTGGCCATAGGTGACCCGTTCATTTGTCAAGCCGTGTACTACTACAACTACTACTTCCCGATGGATATCTCAGACAGCTGATGCTGGACTCTGCTCAGTACCAATGTTCTGATAAAACTTAACTGAGCCAAAGATCACTGAAATTGGAATATGGGCAGACAGAGGCATAAGTATATAGGTAGCTAAAACCAAGTTTCAGGACTTTAAGGACATAATAACCACTCCAGATCAACTGTGCATGTGTGTTTATATAAAATATCAGGAATTCAGGCTGATGCTAAGATGTTAGGAACTCCATCAAATATGCAAAGCTTGACTTCCTGGCTGACTTGCTATCATGAGAATATACAGTAAATTCCCAACATATGAACCTTCAAGTTGTGAACTTTGAAAGACGCAAACATGTGTCCGGTTCCAGCAAGGAAACAGGACCTGTGCCGTCGATGTCAGGCATGAGCGAAATTGCAGCTTGCCCTCTGTCTCCTATTGCTGACGATCCTAAGGCTCTACCATCACCCGCCTCCTCTCCCTCCTCCAGTCAGCAACTCTTGCCTGTTCCCTCGATGCCAGCCCCTATGTGCCAGCTGTTGTACTACTGTGCTTTTCAAGGTACTGTACTATAAGATTAAAAATGTGTTATTTTGTGTCTTTGTTTCTTATGTACTATTTGCATGAAAAGTATCATAAACCTATTATAGAACAGTACTATATGGGCTTCCCTGCCGGCTCAGTCGGTAAAGAATCTGTCTGCAATGTGGGAGATCTGGGTTTGATCCCTGGGTTGGGAAGGTCCCCTGGAGAAGGGAACGGTTACTCACTCCTGTATTCTTGCCTGGAGAATTCCATGGACAGAGGAGTCTGGCGGGCTACAATCTGTGGGGTCGCAAAGAGTTGGACATGGTTGAGAGGCTTTCACTTCACCGTACTATATAGCCGATTGTGTCAGTGGGGTACCTAGGCTTACTTTGTTGGAATTATGAACAAATTGAACTTACATGCTCTCAGAACAGAACGTATCTGTATGTAAGGGGCTTACTGTATGCATCTTTGAGGATCTTTGCTGCTGCTGCTAAGTCACTTCAGTCGTGTCCGACTCTGTGTGACCCCATAGACGGCAGCCCACCAGGCTCCCCTGTCCCTGGGATTCTCCAGACAAGAACACTGGAGTGGGTTGCCATTTCCTTCTCCAATGCATGAAAGTGAAAAGTGAAAGGGAAGTCTCTCAGTCGTCCGACTAGTAGCGACCCCATGGACTGCAGCTTACCAGGCTCCTCTGTCCATGGGATTTTCCAGGCAAGAGTACTGGAGTGGGGTGCCATTGCCTTCCTGCATATATGCTAAATATTGCTTCTCCCTCCTTGGCTGACACTGCATGTCTGCTTTTTTCGCTGATTATGAATTCAGCTCACCCAGCTTCCCAGTAGGCAGAGGCATAGCCACAATATTAACTCTGACCCATAGGGAACAGCTGGGGAGGACCTGTGGCCGCTTAACAGATGGCTGGAGCCAGCTTTCAATTTCAGTTCCAACAAGGGCCTCAGGCATCACCTCTTGGGAAAGTGTTAAAACAAACTTTTACTATTTTGTGTTTTCATCTGGGCATCCATCAAAGTTTATGATGTGCCCCACAGGAGTCAGTAAGAGCTGGCCAGGGCTGTGTGTGCTCTGCAGTAGCCTTCCCTTTCTGTGATCATCGCTGCTACAAAAGCTATTACCAGAATTTAGGGGTGAGGTGGTTTCTGGAGGTAAGAAGAATATTGGCCTCATGTGCGTGTGCTGATAACAGAGGCATGAGGAAAAAGGAAAACCACCGTCCCAAAATACCAACCCCAGCATCCTGAAGACACTTTGAGTTGCTTTCTTTTGCATTATGCATATTTTCCACTGAAACACAGATGACCTTGAAATACAGTACATTCAGTATAAGATCATTCATTAGCTCCTTTCCTTGGGTACAGCAGATGGAGAGAAGCACCCTTAATTTGTAGGTAAAATTTTATGAATGGTTTACATGTTTAGCAAACTTTATGAATTATAAAACTTTTTACATACATTGCGTTATTTGCTTATTAGTACAATTATTCATTACAATTATTTACCAGGGCCTCCCTGGTGGCTCAGACGGTAAAGAATCTGCCTGCAATACAGGAGACTCAGGTTCAGTCCCTGGGTCAGGAAGATCCCCTGGAGAAGGAAATGGCAACCCACTTCCTTGGCAATGGCAATGGGTTTGCAAAAAGTCAGATACAACTGAGCAACTGAGCACACACACAGGCCTCCAGGTTACTTAGAATTTCTGTCTAATGTAGCTACAAATCAGAGGTTCCCATGACAGGCTCCTCAGTTTTGATTAATTTGGGAGAACGACTCATAGGGCAGAGGGAAATATGTGCTTACCGTAACCAGTTTATTGAAGGACATGACGAAGGATCCACCTGATGAGATGCATATAGCAAGGTCTGGGAGGGTCTGGCTGGCAGGAGCCTCTGTTCCCGTGGAGTTGGGGTGCGTCACTCTCCTGGTCTGAAGGTGTTCACCAGTCTGGAAGTTCCTCGAACCTCATGCTATTGGGATATTATGGAGACATATTACATAAGCATGATCCACGATTAACTCCATTTCCAGTCCCCCCTCCCTCTCTGAAGATGGGGAGGGGGTTGAAAATTCATGGCTTGGTCCTTCTGTTGACCAACCCCCCATCCATCCAGCAGTCCCTCAAGGTCACTCAATAGAACAAAAGATGCTCTGGGTGCTCTTATCTCTTGACTGACTGACTGAAATTGCTCAGTTGTGTCCAACTCTTTGCGACCCCATAGACTGTAGCCTACCAGGTTCCTCTGTCCATGGGATTCTCCAGGCAATAGTACTTGAGTGGATTGCCATTTCCTTCTCCAGGGGATCTTCCCAACCCAGGGCTTGAACCTGGGTCTCCTGCATAGTAGACAGACGCTTTACTGTCTGAGCTACCAGGGAAATTATAAATTCCAGGAGTTCTGTGCCAGGAACTTGAGGCAGAGAGCCCTGTGTTTATATATTTTCTCTTATCTCACAACCCTAAATCCCATGGGCAAGGGAGAGACAAGATTGAAATCTGGGTCTTCTGACCCCAGAGCTTTTGTTTTCTCTCTTTAACCTAGTTGAACATATGGGGTAAGAAAGAAGCAGAGGTCCAGAGCAAAGAAAAGTGTATGACGGGCTCATGGAGGCAAGGCCAGGGCATGGGAAAGGGGTCTGCAGGTCATTGGGAGCTGATTAGAGGGCAGTGAGCCCAGGGGAGAAGGGAGACCACAGCGAGATGGAACGCTCATGTGTCTAGCAGCAGTGAACCCAGTGTTCAGAGAAATCCCTTCTTGTGCATAACACCTAAAGATTCTTGATAAGATATTTTAAAGCCAAACCTTTAAGTGCATGAAAGTACTATGTGTACATGAGGGGAGGGGCCATGTGGTGAATAGCAGGAGGAAGCCAGTAACGAAGAGGTAGTATTAACCCAGAGAATTAAGTGGCATCGCCACCAGCCTGTTTCCTGGGGGAGATAGCTTCTCCCTTATAGCTGAGATTCTGGGTCTGGAAGTGTGAGTGCCTTGAAGTTAGGTGATTATGCTTGGGACCCGAACAGATGCAAAGTTGGATTAAAGACTCATATACAAGACAGAGGCCACGAAAGGACGATAGTGAATAAGAAAAAATAGCTCTTCGGAGGCAGTAGAAAAATAATTTCCCTTGATCCCTGATACAAATCAGTCTTCATGTGAGCTTGAAGCTAAAGGTCACAGTAACTGTAGTCAGAAACCAAAGCCCCAAACTAACCATGGTCCCAGGTTGACAGGCTTCAGGTGCTTGACAGAAGCAAACTAAAAGCTTTTCCAAAGAAGGATGCTTTCAGACTGGGCAGGTCGCAAAAGAACTCCCACAAACTGAGCTCCAAGGAACAGAGGCTCACAATTAAAATCTCTAACAAGCAAGGAGATGAGCCACCCTTAATAAGAATCAACAGAAATGCACTGCCAACAAGTAATAGAGTAAAACAGGATAAGACCTTCAGGGATGGTTGATATTGAAACTTTCAGAAACAAATTAAAAATAGATATGTTTTATGTAATTAAAGAAATGAGGTATTAAAAAAAGGATGAGGTATTGAAAGTGTGTAGAAAAACCAGAGTATTAAAAATAACCAAGAACATTAAAAAAGAGCTATGAATTTCACATAAAAATTACAGTAACTGAAATTACAAACCTAAGGTTTGTGACACAGCTGGAAAGGAATTTGTGAGATAACTTATGTGAACCCATGGGTATATGTATTACAAGCTACAGAAGGAAGTTATTACAGAATATGTATAGAATAAGAACATTCATATCAATATTATTAATATGGATTCATATGGACTCATGTAAATATAGCTTATTTTGCTAAATCTTATTCGACTTTATTATATATCTTAAGTTTATATGTATATAAAATTATATAGATACATATAGTGATAACAATGACCAGGAAAAAGAGTAATCAACACAAAATTTATGATGGGAATGAGGCTACATCTTGAATTTGAGAAGTATCAAATACTGAGCTTTGAATACATTGGTTGGGCTCTATTTTAGAATCTTGGTTGGAGGTAAAGAGGTGTATTTAATTATTTTTTATGGTGATATCTTTTACACATAACATTCTATTAGTTTAGGTATACAACATAATAATTCAATGTTTGTACATATTGCTTAATGATCACCATAATGTTTAGTTATCATTAATCACCATACATGGTTACGTTTTTTTCTTGTGATGAGAATTTTAAGATCTACTCCCTTAGCAATTTTTAAATATATAACATAGTATTATTAACTATAGTCACCATTCTGTATATTACCTCCCCAGGGGGCTTATTTTATGATTGCAAGTTTGTGCCTTTTTAACTACTTTCTCCCATTTTGCTCACCTGCCAACCTCTGCCAAGCACTAATCAATTCTCTGTATGTATGAGTCCATTTTTTAAGAAAAGATTCCATATAAGTGGAATCATACAGTATTTGTATATATATATTGTTGCTGTTCAGTTACTCAGTCATGTCTGATTCTTTGCAACCCCTTGAACTTCAGCAGGCCAGCCTTCCCTGCCCTTCACCGTCTCCCGAAGCTTGCTCAAGCTCAGGTCCATTGAGTCAGTGATGGCATCCAACCATCTTGTCCTCTGTCATCCCCTTCTCCTCCTACCCTCAATATTTCCAAGCATCAGGGTCTATTCTAATGAGTTGGCTCTTCTTATCAGGTGGCCACAGTATTGGAGCTTCAGCAGCAGTCTGTCCAATGAATATTCAGAAGTGATTTCCTTTAGGATGACTGGTTTGATCTCCTTGTTGTCCAAGGGACTCTCAAGAGTCTTCTCCAACACCATGGTTCAAAAGCATCAATTCTTTGGTGCTCAGCCTTCTTTATAGTCCAACTCTCACATGACTACTGGAAAAACCATAGGTTTGAGATGGACCTTTGTTGGCAAATTAGCATCTCTGCTTTTTAATATGCTGTCTAGGTTTGTCATAGCTTTTCTTCCAAGGAGCAAGCAGCTTTTAACTTCATGGCTGCAGTCACCAACTGCAGTGATTTTGGAGCCCAGGAAAATTAAGTCTGTCACTATTTCCATTGTTTCCCCATCTATTTGCCATGAAATGATGGGACTGGATGCCATGATCTTAGTTTTTTGAATGTTGTATTTTAAGCCAGGTTTTTCACTCTCTTCTTTCACTTTCATCAAGAGGCTCTTTAGTTCCTCTTCACTTTCTGCCATAAGGGTGATGTCATCTACATATCTGAGGTTGTTGATGTTTCTCCCTGCAATTTTGATTCTGGCTTGTGCTTCATATATATACAAGTATACATATATAAGTACATGTGTAGCTGTTATATATATATATATATATATGTATATGTATATATATATATATGTATATGTATATGTGTGTACATATATTGGAGAAGGCGATGGCACCCCACTCCAGTACTCTGGCCTGGAAAATCCCATGGACAGAGGAGCCTGGTAGGCTGTGGTCCATGGGGTTGCAAAGAGTCGGACACGACTGAGCGACTTCCCTTTCACTTTTCACTTTCATGCATTGGAGAAGGAAATGGCAAGCCACTCCAGTGTTCTTGCCTGGAGAATCCCAGGGATGGGGGAGCCTGGTGGGCTGCCATCTATGGGGTCACACAGAGTCGGACACGACTAAAGTGACTTAGCAGTAGCAGTGTACATATATAACTACATGCATATAAAAGTGAGATCATACAGTATTTGTCTTTCTCTGGCTGACTTATTTCACTTAGCATAATGTTTTAAGTTCCATCTATGTTGTAAAAACATGGCAGGATTTTCATTCTTTCTATGACCATATAATATGCCATTGTGTGTGTACACCTATAAAGTATATGTATATATACACCACATATTTTTTTTTCCATTCATCCATCAATAGATATTTTAGTGGTTTCCACATCTTGGCTGTTGTAAATAATGCTGCAGTGACTATGGTGGCACAGATATCTTTCTGAGTTAGCATCCAAAGGAAAAAAAAAACACTCAGAAGTAAAATTATTAGATCATAATGTAGTTCTACTTTTAATTTTTTGAGAAATCTCATACTGGTCTTTATAGTGGCAACACCAATTTACATTTCTGCCAACAATGCATGAGGGTTCCCTTTTCCACATCCTCATCAAGACTTGGTATTTCTTTTCTTTTTCATAGTAGCTATTCTGACGGGTATCGTCTTGATCTGCATTTCTTTGATGACTGGTGATGTAGAGTACATTTTCATATACCTGTTGGCCATTTGTGTGTATTTTCTTTAAAATGTCTATTCAGGTCTTCTGTCCATTTTTAAATCACCTTGGATTTCTTTTTTGCTATTGAGTTATGTGAATTCTTTATATATTTTGGATATTAACCCATTATCAGATTCACAGGTGGCAAACATTTTTTTATTCTGCTAATGGCTTCCTTTGCTGTGCAGAAATTATGTAGTTTGATATGGTCCCATTGGTTTTTCACTTTCAGTATCAAATCCAAAAAAATCATCTCCAAGACCAATGTCAAGAAGCTTATTACCTATATTTCTAGATGTTTTATAGTTTCAGTTCTTATGTTCAAGTTTTTGACCCATTTTGAGTTAATTTTTTTTGTGTGGTGTGATAGGGGTCCAATTTCAGTCTTTTGCCCAGTATCATACTGTTTTGGTTATTATAGCTTTTTAGTATAGTTTTAAATCTTGGGGTATAATACCTCCAGTTTTATTCTTTTTCAAGATATTTGGGGTATTTGATGGTTCCATACAAAGTTTAGGGTTGTTTTATTTCTATGGAAAATGCCATTGGAATTTTGATAGGGATTACATTGAATCTGCAGATTACTTTTGATAGTATTTACATTTTAACAGTATTAATTCTTCCAATCCATGAGGAAGAATTTATTTGTGTCTTTTTCAGTTTTGTTCATAAATGCTATATAGTTATAATTACAGTTCATTTCATCATTAGTCTTTAAACTATGCATGTGAAAGTGTTAGTTGCTCAGTTGTGTCTGACTCTTTCCGACCCCATGGACTGTAGACTGCCAGGCTCCTCTGTCCATGGAATTTCCCAGGAAAGAATACTGGAATGGGTTTCCATTCCCTTTTCCAGGGGATCTTCCTGACCCAGGGATTGAACACAGGTCTCATGAATTGGCAGGTAGATTCTTTACCTGCCACTGAGACAACTATGTATATATACACATATATGTAAATTCTTAAAATATCTTATACTTATCAATTAAGAACAGGCATTTAAAAAATGATCCAGATTGGGAGTGAGAAAAATCTGAAATTGAAGTTGAGTGGGTGATCAATTATTACAATTCATTGCATGCCCCTATGGTGCCAGGCACATTCCTCATATATTTTGTAATCCTTGCAGCACCCTAAAATACGTGTTATTATAAAAGTAGGTGTTAATTATCAAAGGAAATTTATATTCACAAAGTTGATGTACTTACCTAAAAGTGTTAGATTCAGAACTAGGTCTATCTGGTTGCAAAGCCAGCTCCCTTTCTCCTGAGCCTGGCTGCATTCCACATAGCTCTACCTTGCTCAGTTTTGTGGTAGAAGTCATGAAGGGTGGAAATGACTGGGAGGGAGACGTGGGCTGCTCTCTCTACATTCCACCTCCTGTAACCTGCAATGTTCTCTGTGTGGAAAGCTCAGTTGGGGAGAGGTGAAACTTTCCATTCTGCTGCAAGAGGTGCAAGGCCTGTTCAAGGTTTGATCACTCATACAGAAGAACTGGGGCTCCTCATCTGGTTCCATCAAAATCAGAGAGGATCCAAACGCTCAGAGTTCCAATCATATGCAATACAAGGCATTGGTCAAAGAATAAATACAACATGACTACATTTTTTAAAAAAATAAATGCTTTGAGCACTTCCTAATGGTCCCCTCCACATAAGATCAGAACATGTTTGAGTGTGAGGGGAAGGAGCAAAGTGGGACAAAATTGACAAAGGGAAAAAGGATAAGGAGATTTATAAAACTGGATGAGAGGAAAGAAAATATGATTATGTGAGTCAAATAGATTCATTATTTTATCAAAATACCAGCTCAACCCTATGTTTTGCTTCTTGTCTAAAAATGATTAATAATGTGAATGTATCTTGGTAATAATAATAATATGAACTTATAACTACTAGAGTTGATCTGGAAGTAATCTTATTGATCATCCATCCCAACCATCCTATTTTATAGAGGAGAAAACTGAGGTTCAGGACCTCATCAAGGTGGCACAGCTACTGAGGATATGTCCAGTAGGATGGGTGAGTGGGGAATGCAAAGTGGGAACTAGAATCCAGGATTCTGCCATGGTATCTACTGACTCAACTACAACTTGCTTCCACTAATGAGAGATAATGTCTGCTGATCACTTGGACTTTGGTCCTGAACATTTTCCAGGAATGGAGGCCACATCACTCATTCCCCAACACAATCTGCCTTTTGCTAAGTTGATCAGCCTGGATATAAATAGAAAGAGCCTGGGCCAGGCCCCATGCTGAATTTCTCCATTGCCTTTGAGATAAGAGTTATAATACTGAGAGTACTGGGTTTATGTAGTGAATTAATTTCTACAATCCATGAACAACCTGAATTCAGACTTTCAGGACCCCAAGTGACCCCTCAGTGTGGCAAAAACAAAGTCCCAAGGAAACCAGGGAAGAGTTGGACCCAGAGTCCTTGGCACAGCACAGGTGTACTATCAACTTTGTAGCCACACGTCACTGGTGAGCAGGGCTATGGTTTTTTGTTTTTTTGCTGGCATATACAAGGTGAACATGCTTTCAAGATAGCCCTGCTGTGAATTACTTAATACTGAAAAATCTAATCACTGGTGACAGAGAATCCTAGGACAGTGATTTTCTGATTTGGCTTGATAGCAGCCGCTTTGTTTGCAAGACTGTAATACATTATGTAGGTAACAAAATGCTGTTTATTCAAGTTTTCATCAAGAAATCCTTTTGTTTATATAGAACTGTTACCAGTTATTTCCCTACCCTACCACCCTATCTCCTCTCTGAAAAATAAACTTAATGTATTGTCTCTTAACTAGACATTTGAAGACAACACCAATACTTTTATGTGGCCCATTCTGCATATTTAAAGTAGCAGAAAAGGTGAGCAGGAAGCACTGACTTTATTTTTTTGAGATAAGTACCCAATTCTCTTCCCTGCTGGAAAGTTCAAACCCATTATTCCCGGGTTCCTGGTCCCCTGAGGCGGCTGGCACAGGAAGCTGAGGTTTCACATGTCCAAAGCTTTGGGGAAACCCTGCTGTCAAAGGCATTGGTGTTTGATGGATCACCCGCTGCCCTGGGTCACACACACACTTCCCGACTGTAACCACTCTGGTTCCTGAGCCCTGCTCCACCTTCGAGAGTTTCTGGACCTGGAGATGCACCATAGTTTCATGACTTTTTGTTTTTTTTTGCCACTCCCCCAGGGGAAGTCCTGAAAGCAGGACATTGTTCCTGCTGTTAGAAACCACAGAACTCTGTCTTTCTCAGATCTGAAGAACCTCTCCTCCCAGCCTTGCTGGGTGTCAAAGGCATATTTTCTTTCTGCTCCTCTACAGGGAGCCATGGAGAAAAGACAGTGAAATGAGCTGGGAGGGAAACTTTGAGACAGGAAAAGCACAGTTTAATAGTGTAGTAAATCATCCTCCCGTAATAATATCTTGTCTGTGAGTTGGGATTTTCCTTCTTCGAGAATTTTTTTAAAGTTCTACAGAAGGAAATCAAGGGTGAAATTGTTTTATATTCTATATGGAAAACAGAAGTGTGTGTGTGTGTGTGTGTGTGTGTGTGTGTGTGTGTGTGAAATATATACTTACAGACAGTACATATACACACACAGATTCGGAAGTATATATATATATATACACACACACACATAAGATGAATATACTCACAAGATATATATATACTATATATTCATATATTCACTGTGTCCACTGTATACATACACAAGTATATAGAAGATATATGCATATATACACACAAGGTTATATACACACATGATATATACACACACACATTGTATTTGTGTGTGAATGTTTGTATCCATTAGAGACAGTAATCCCTACCAAATTAGGAGAATTTATTTTATCTTTGTCTTTTCAATACAGTTGAAATCCTGAGTTCTATCACTTGTAAAATGAAACATAAATAATATCTGAAAATATCATTCTTCTTACCACCTCAGTTTCCTTTCATTGTTCCATTTTTTTTTAAGTTTTGACCAGCTATACTCTTTTTTTATGTATGTACAGATGTGTTCATTTATTCCTGTTGTAAAAATTTGCTTTTGACAGAAGTATTGGCCACAAGCATTTGATATTTCCCTCAGTGGGAGTGAGGGGCTATGATTTGGGTGGTATGGTTTTATGTCGGGGCTGTCTGTCAGTGGGCTTAGTGGGGGGACACTCCAGAGGAGTAAGATGGGGAAAAGCTTGATGTCTGAGGAAAAGGAGAAATCCAGGGAGGACACTGATGGAAACAGGAAGTTTGAAAGACAAATTGGGTTGAGACCGGCAACTCTGATGGAGTAGAGTTGTGTCTGTGTTGTTGTTGTTTTTAAGTCACTCAGTCGTGTCCAACTCTTTATGACCCCATGGAGTGTAACACTCCTGGCTTCCCTGTCCTTCACCATCTCACCAGCTCCTTCACCATTCCCTGTCCTCCACCAGCTCCTGGAGCTCGCACAAACTCATGTCCATCGAGTTGGTGATGCCTCTAACGGTCTCATCTTCTGTCGTCGCCTGCCCTCAATCTTTCCCAACATCACGGTCTTTTCCAATGAGTCGGCTCTTCACATCAGGTGGCCAAAGTATTGTAGCTTCAGCTTAAGCATCAGTCCTTCCAATGAATATACAGGATTGATTTCCTTTAGGATTGACTGCTTTCATCTCCTTGCAGTCCAAGGGACTCTCAAGAGTCTTCTCCAACACCACGGTTCAAAAGCATCAATTCTTCGGCACTCAGCCTTCATTATGGTCCAACACTCACATCCATGCATGCCTACTGAAAAAAACCATAGCTTTGACTACATGGATCTTTGTTGGCAAAGTGATGTCTCTGCTTTGTAATACACTGTCTAGGTTTGTCATAGTTTTGCTTCCAAGGAGCAATTGTCTTTTAACTTCATGGCTGCAGTCACCATCTGCAGTGATTTTGAAGCCCAAGAAAATAAAGTCTTTCCCTGTTTCCATTGTTTCCCCATTATTTGCCATGAAATGATGGGACCAGATGCCATGATCTTAGTTTTCTGGATGTTGTGTTTTAAGCCAGCTTTTTCACTCCCCTCTTTCACTTTCATCAAGAGGCTCTTTAATTCCTCTTCACTTTCTGCCATAAGGGTGGTATCATCTGCATATCTGAGGTTGTTGATATTTCTCCCAGCAATCTTGATTCCAGCTTGTGCTTCATCCAGCCCAGCATTTCGCATAAGTTAGATGAGCAGGGTGGTGACAATACCTTGATGTACTCCTTTCCCAATTTGGAACCAGTCCAGTGTTTCATGTCCAGTTCTAACTGTTGCTTCTTGACCTGAACAGATTTCTCAGGAGACAGGTCAAGTGTTCTGGTATTTCCATTTCTTGAAGAATTTTCCAGTTTTCTGTGATCCACACAGTCAAAAGCTTTAGTGTAGTCAATGAAGTAGCAGATGAGGAAACAGGGCTCCAAGGGATGCGACGTAGTGAAGACCACATGGTTCATGAGCAGTGAGCCACTTTCAGAACCCAGATGAAGCTACCACTTTGGATCCATTTGAAAGATGTTTTCGGTAAGGATTCCCTGGCTTTTACCTTAAGGATAATGAAGTCATTTCTTGGATTGAGGTGAGGAACAAGTCTTACTACTTATTCAACTTTCAGCACTTAGGGATTCAGGTTTTCTAGAGGTTTATCATGCTGGAGAAGTACCAGTAAATAAAAGTGATTAATCATTGCCTAGATTATATAAGTGACTCCCAGCGGAGGGGAAAAACAAATGTTGCGAGAGCAAGCAGGATTGTCCTTAATTTGTGTCATCTGCTGGAAACATTTCTGTTTTCTGGAATCTCTTATTGTTGTCACATACATTTCTCTCAGTTTGGAGGAAACCCGAGGCTTTGTTTTTCTCCCCCAAGACTGATTCTCTCTCAAGGAGACTTCATTAAACCATGTATTGAATTGCGTTCCTGAATCCTCTGAGTTCTATTTTAAGTAGATTCCCATTGTAAAAGCCAGTTTTACTGTTCTTTTCAGTTACCTCCTGAACCCTGCCATTGACATTGTCACTGAGGGCACAGTGATCATTTAATATTAATTGACTGAACTTTATATAAGCTTTTATTTTCCGCTGTGGATTGAAACATAACAGATAACTTATTGGAGAATTGCCACCAAGAAAGAAAAATCGTTAGAAGTAATGAAATAGCAGAGTTTCAATATGAATGTGTACCCCCTATTATATCACATGCATTTAAATTCCCTGGTATCGTCTGTCCGCTTGCTAGATGACTATTCCCCAATGCTGTCTGTGTCTCATCAGTTAATAGAAGCCAGTTGCCCTTATACTGGCGTAGAAATTGCAATTTTCTGCATATTAAGAGACTGTTCTGCCTCTGCAGAAACGAGAAAATATTAACCCCCAAACCAAATGGATCAGAGCAATACTAACAAGTCTAGCATTATTCTGGTTCCTAGAACTGAGAAATCCTGAGAACATCTTTGGATTCCTCACATTAACACAGAGTTCATGACCCAGCCAGGTCATAGAATACAGCTGTGAAGAAATAAAGGTTCTGACAAGAAGAAAAAGGGAATTGGGGAGATCCTAATAATTTAAATTCACATGTAAAAGAGCCATTCATCAGTATTCCAAAGTCCCTGGGAATTCCCTGGTGGTCCAGTGGTTAGGACTCTGTGCTTTGACTGCTGAGGACTGGGATTCGATCCCACGTTGGAAAACTAGGATCCCATAAGCTGCATGGAGTGGCCAAAACAATGCAAGGTCCTTGAACACAGTGTTTCTTGGCCTGGGGATGGGTAGTTCCCCCATGACCTATGTATGCGTCCTCAAGCCAGCAGCTCAATCTGTCTGTGCTTTATGTAGTTTCTTCACCAGTGAGATGGGACTAGTGAAGGAACTTTCTTCACAGGATTCTAGGGGTTAATGAGTTAGGACAGATCAAGCACTTAGAACAAGGCCTAGTATGCAAAAAAAAAAAAAAAAAATCAATGCTGTCTCTGTTCTGGGAAGACCACTAACCTGGTAATCTGGTGCCTTTTGTTGATCTCTCCAACAGCCAGGAAGCTCACTGCCTCACAGGTGACATCAGCAAGCCCCGTTCTTTCTCAGGGCTCAGTTTCACTCCCTCTAAATGAACCGGCTGAGAATATCACCATTTCCTCAAATGTTCAGTTGTAGTGAGATTAATTTAGTAGTTCTGACTAGCATTTTTTATTTAAATGAAACAATAGAATAGACAATATCAGAAAACATAGTATATACTAAGTCTTGTTTTGTGATGCTTTTGTCTACATATATTCTGGAAGGGGTGCTAGATGGAAATGAAAATTTTTTTTACTGGTCATGCTCAAAATTTCGAAGTTACTGGAGTATATGATACCCCAAGTTTCCTTTTCTCTCGAGTGGTTTCATATTCTGTAAGAAGCAAAAGTCATGGACAGCAGAGGGCCCTGGAGATGGATCCCAGAGGCTCTGCTAGGCATGGCCCTTCCTTGCTGAGCTGATTTCTCTGAACCTCAGTCTTCTCTTTTGCAAACGTGGATGGCAGTATCTGTCTCTCCTAGGCCTATTACAGGGCTTCCCTGGTGGCTCAGTTGGTAAGGAATCCGCCTGCAATGCAGGAGACCCAATTCAGTCCCTGGGTCAGGAGGATTCCCCTGTATCTGGCAAAGAAATGGCAACCCACTCCAGTGTTCTTGCCTGGAGAATCTCATGGACAGAGGAGCCTGGCTGGTTACAGTCTGTGGGGTCACAAGAGCTGGAAACAAATTAGTGAACTAAACCAACCACCAGGCCTGCTACAAGGAAAAGATGAGCTGCTGCTAAGTCACTTCAGCCGTGTCCGACTCTGTGCAACTCCATAGACGACAGCCCACCAGGCTCTGCCAACCCTGGGATTCTCCAAGCAAGAACACTGGAGTAGGTTGCCATTGCCTTCTCCAGTGCATGAAAGTGAAAATTGAAAGTGAAGTTGCTCAGTCATGTCCGACTCTTTGCGACCCCATGGACTGCAGCCTACCAGGCTCCTCCGTCCATGGGATTTTCCAGGCAAGACAACTGGAGTGGGGTGCCATTGCCTTCTCTGAAAGATGAGCTAATGGATTGTAATTTAAGTGTTGTTATAAAATATACATTGTATCATGATTCTCATCATTGATTGTTTTTGACCATAGGAAGTCTCTTACCTTATGACCCCTCTTTCTGCATCACCAGTTTCCTTCACTTCATGTCTTTCTTCTTTGCTTGAAATATCTGCCCCATTTTAACTGTCTTAAGTTCAGTTGCTCAGTCGTGTCCAACTCTTTGCGACCCCATGAATCGCAGCACACCAGGCCTCCCTGTCCATCACCAACTCCCGGAGTTCACTCAGATTCACATCCATCAAGTCAGTGATGCCATCCAGCCATCTCATCCTCAGTAGTCCCCTTCTCCTCCTGCCCCCAATCCCTCCCAGCATCAAAGTCTTTTCCAATGAGTCAACTCTTCGCATGAGGTGGCCAAAGTACTGAAGTTTCAGCTTTAGCATCATTCCTTCCAAAGAAATCCCAGGGCTGACCTCCTTCAGAATGGACTGGTTGGATCTCCTTGCAGTCCAAGGGACTCACAAGAGTCTTCTCCAACACCACAGTTCACAAGCATCAATTCTTCGGCGCTCAGCCTTCTTCATGGTCCAACTCTCACATCCATACATGACCACAGGGAAAACCATAGCCTTGACTAGACGGACTGTCTTACTCATCCTCTAAGACTTGGCTCAGGCACTGTGTCCTATACAGCATCTTCTCTAAGCTCCTGGATTGTATTTCAGTGCCCCACGCCATCCCAAATGTATATCTCTCTTTTACTTTTTCATTTTAAAGTAAAACATGAACATATCTACCACCTCCACTAGATCATCACACTTCCCAATTTCTTATTTGCTGCTTAATTTCCAAGCCTTAGCCCTGTATCTGCATGTACTGGGCACTCTGTAAAATATTTGTTAAGCTAAACACAATGTTGCCCTTGTTCCTTCTTCTGTATCTTCCTGTTGATTCACTTTTATTCCTACATCCTTTTCCAACATAGTTGCTTCATTTTTCCTACCTCTTCCCCTATTTCTAGCTCATAACTGGCATAAATAATAGCTAATTGGACAGAAACAACTATTAATACCTCTTGGCCTTCATTACTGCAGCATTTTCAGGGGAGGCTATTATGAAAGTGTATTCAGAAAGGAAAAGCAGTAATTGTGGAAGCAACATAGTAGCCAGGGAGGCTTCCCAGGTGGCTCAGTGGTAAAGAATTCACCTGCCAATGCAGGAGATGTGGGTTCCATCCCTGGGTCAGGAAGATCCCCTGGAGGAGGAAATGGCAACCCTCTCCAGTATTCTTGCCTGGAAAATCCCATGGACAGAGGAGCCTGGCGGGCTATAGTCCATGAGGTTGCAAAGAGTTGGACTTGACTGAGTGACTGAGCATGCACACACAATAGCTAGATGAGAAAGAGGATGTGGTCAAGTTATTTACACCTTGTGACATTTAGCTGGAAGACTACATATGAATACACTAGTCAGGGAGAAAGCTGGGAACATGCAGGTGGTTAGAAGAAGGCCAGTCTGGGCCATCCATTTGCACCTTTTCCTCATGTGTCTATAGCTCAGTGGACACAGAAGGTATGGGGCTCATCATGACACCCCAATTATGCTCCTCATTCTGCACATAGAAGAAGGGAGACCCCGACAGCCTGTTGATCCTCAATTATGACCAAGTCTGCCTGACCTGAAAAGTTCTGATTCCTGACCCCACATGTACATGATTCACAAAGCCATTTCCAGGCGGCCATGATAGTGTGACATAGAACTCAATACTGTCCGGGCACAATGATAGAGGCTGTTGCAAACCCTAAGTCAGATCAGATGCTTACATCCCGCTCTGGCTGTTGTACATCTCCTCGCTTGTCACTGCCAGGAGGCTGGGTTGGTTTATCGGGCCAAAGAGGTAACAGTCACTTTCTCAGGGCTGGTAGCTGATTCCTGTGAGTGAATGGGTTAGAAAAAAAACATCTGGTTTGTCTCCCTTGCATTTATCCATTTATTCATGCATGGAGGTTTTGTTCCGGGGATAACTCAAGCATGTAATATTCAGAATTCTAATAAATTGAAAATTTCCTCTGCTGAGATTTCAACAAGTTATTTTCCTGCTGGAGTGCGGTCTAGACTTTTCTTTCACAGAATATTTAAAGTGGCTTCCACTCGGTCCGATACACTGTAGACAGTTTTATGTGTTATACCTTCTAAGTGTGTTTTTTCAAATCTCCAAGCCATCCAATTTGCCATTTAGTGTATATCACCAATTACAATGGTTTGTCTGCCAACTCTCTAAAAGTGGTAATAACAGTTAAGATCCCACATGGTGACTTTCCTCTTGAAGAAGGCTTCACTTACTTACAGATGGCCTAAGCTGACAGCTAATGCCTTGCTGGCATTCAACCAAAGTCATATCTGGACTCCTTCTCGCTACTGGTTGCAAAGCATTGTCACATGCATTATCTCTTTTAATCCTCATAATAGTGATAAGCCCTTGTGAGAGTAGTATTATTTCCAGTTTACAGAAGAATGGACATTGCCTTAAAGATCATTAGTATACCCAAGCAGAGGATTTAGACAGAGACAAAGCCAATACCTGGGCCATCTGACATAAGTCAGTGTCCTCTCCTTCTTCCTATAAATTATGGCTCGCTTCTGTGGCTTCCCTATGGCTCGAGTCAACTTCTTTCATGAGCTCCAGTTTTGTTTCCCTTTGAAGTATCTCCATGGGCAGACTGCAACCACTTTCTTCTTGGCTAGTGATCACCTAGGAGGGTGCATGGGACCAGAGTTCAAGGCACGGCAACATAATTGGAGGTTTGTGGGGGCCTCTCCAGAGTGTTCTCTTTAATAGGAGAGAAGACCAGAATGAACAAATCTTTTTCCTCCCCCACCCTTTTTGGTTCTGCTTTGGGATGTTGTCTGTGCCATTTGGAGTTGTTGCCCAGGCAACTTGTGACTGAGTGGGAAGACATTATAGGCATAAACTATGTTCTCTGTGTGTTCTCACTGTGTCTGACTCTTTGGGACTGCCGTAGATGGTAGCCTTCCAGGCTTCTCTGTCCATAGGATTTCCCAGTCAAGAATACTGGAGTAGGTTTGGGTTACCATTTCCTCCTCCAAGGGATCTTCCTGACCCAGGGATTGAACCTGGGCCTCCTGTGTCTCCTGCATTGCAGACAGATTCTTTACCACTGAGCCACTGGGGAAGCTCTGTTGGCATAAAGGGGATGGCTTTCTGAAAGGATGGAAAGTAACCGGGTTTATAATGAAAAGAGTGAATTCCTAAACTGACCACATCTACCACTGGACTTTTTGTTAAGTAAACAAACATGTTTCTGTCTTAATTCCCTTAATTGAATTTTCTGTTACTTGCTCCTGGCTACATTCTAACTTTCTAACTGCAGCGTTTCTTTATCTGCACTGTTTTTAGTGCACCAATGAATAAAGTGTCTAACATGTTTAAGACTTGTCCCATCACTCCCAACTCCACCAGGTGCCTGACTTATCATCAAGACCTGCGCTAGCCCTGATCAGCTATCAGCTGCTCATAGAATCTATGACACTCTGTCACCCAGTGGTCCCCGACCTTTTGGGCATCAGACACTGATTTCATGGGGCTTCCCGGGTGGCTCAGTGGTAAAGAATCCGCCTGCCAGTGCAGGAGCTACAGGTTCCATCCCTATGTTGGGAAGATCCCCTGGAGAAGGAATTGGCACCCCACTCCAGCATTCTCGCCTGGAAAATTCATGGACAGAGGAGCCTGGTGGGCGATAGCCCATGTGGTTGCAAAGAGTCGGACATGACTTAGTGACTAAACAACAGCTGGTTTCGTAGAAGACAGTCTTTTCATGGATGGGATAGGGGGATAGTTTTGGGATGATTCAAGAGCATTACATGTATTGTGCATTTTATGTCTATTATCACCATATCAGCTCCATCTCAGATGATCAGGCATTAGATCCCAGAGTTTGGGGACCCCTGCTCTATGCCAAGTGTGGTCTTAACTGCTGAGCTACATTTCCTTGGTCACCTCTGCCTGCCTGACCCATGGTTTCAGCTTCCCCAGATTAGTATTTGTTTCACCTTCGTTTTCTTCCCTGCCCCTTCCCCACCCCTTCAAGCTTTTACCTCCTTTCTCATCCTTGATTGTTTATACTCTTCTCTGCTCTCTAACATTTGTGTGCATTTTATTATAGCCTGAGAGTTTTGTTGTGATCACTTGGTTGTTAGTATGTGAGATTCATTGCCTTCTTTTAGCTAAATATTTCTTAATCATCTAGGATGTTGTATACTGACTTAGGAGTTTGTCATATTTAATCCTTAAAAGAAATCTGTGAAATAGGCATTATCTACATTTCCCTTAGTCAAAATATCAGAGTATAGGTAACCAATCCAAGATCAAATCTCTAGAAATAATGTATCCATGAATCTAACCAAGGTCCATGTCTTTTGACGATATGACATAGTGTACGACAACTTCTTCCAAGCTCTTTTCTCTTCCTTGATCTTTCTGTAGTTGTTTTAACCTAGACACAGCTCTAACTACCAATTTCCCCTTCTCAATCTAAGAGAAGCTTGGGAATGTCACATATGTCCATCATGTAGTTATCTTTTCTCTACAGTGCCGTGGGTCCTCTCTGCTATATGTCCAGGCAAGGACAAGTAATTTTGTTTAATCAATATGCATACTGCAGAGAAATAGTGAGTCTTTTGCCTAAGTTACTTGGTCGTGAGTCATGATTCGATTTTTGCTATCAGCTACTATTTTAAAGAGCACTATCCTAGATTTAACTTAATGAAAGTGTCAGCTGTGTGTTTTTGAACAGACAGGTCCATTTGGAGAAACATTTGGTCTAAATTTTATCTGATTTAAAAATATGAGTTTATATGATGATACTCATCACACTTTTATTTATAATCAAAATTTTGTCAGTAACATAAATGCTCAATGCTAAGGCTTAGCTAAATAACGTATGGCATACATGAAGGAATACCATTATAGCTCTTAAATACTTTATTTTAGGAAATATGTTATGACATAGGAAGATATAATGAAATGTTAAAAAGTCAAGATCTAAATTGCATACACTATAGGGCTTTGCATTCATAATGAATTTACATGTTTATGTGCATAGAATAAAAGACCAAGTGGAAATACTACCAGGATATTTTCTGTGATAAGATGCTGTTTATCTTAATTACCTTCTTTATACTTTTTCTGTGTTGTCTAAACTGTCTGCAAAGAATATGTTTTATTTTAATTATAAAAGAAAATCAAAATTAAAGAAAAAGTGATTAATACATGAATCTGCATTAATGTTCCTTAGTTTCCCATCAAATGAAGTTGAAAATTAGATTTCTAAAAAAACCCAAAATAAAAAATCCCAATCACACACAGCTTTTCAATAGCATTCCTGTAGCCTATAACATAGTGCAGTTATTTCTTTAAAAAGTAATACATTTTCATATTACAGGGGATACTGAAGTTTCTGCAGGGTTCATCCTATTTGTGTATTTCCTCTGGGTTATTCCATGTCAAAGACAGAACTGGGACTTGACATTCTTCCTCTAACTGCAGTATAATATAGTTGGGTTACATCAAAAGCAGACTAACCAATGAGCAGTATCACTTTATATGGTGTCAAATCCAGAGACGTAAATGAAGCCAGGTGATTTGGTAGAAATTTGCTTGGGAAAGGGGACATGGGAGATTGACTGTGCTTGGTTGGCTAGTTAGGAAGACTCTCTGGGGAGGTGATAAACATCCGTGAAAACTGACATATAAGGTCTCACCCAGGTAAAGATCTGAGGTCAGAGCATTGTGGTGAGGGAGTAACAAACACAGAGGCTGACAGGCAAGAAAGACCTTGTCAAGGTCAATAAGCCACATAATAAACAGTCCAAGGGCATGTGGACGGAGCTTAGAGAGGAAGAGCGGGAGTAGAGGACATGATGAGGTTAGAGGGGTGAGTCCCGCGTCCTGTGGAGCCCAGCAAGGCATTTTATTTTGTGTGCAGTGCTTTCATAGTGTGATAAAAGTCAATACACAGAATAGTGTAATAGAACTTGAACATTCAAATTAACAGGGCCTTCCAGGCTCAGGTTCGGAAAAGAAATTGAGCTGTGCCAAAAAGAAATTAGACTTGACAGCGATGACAGTTTTAATAAAATGGGAAAGTATAAATATCAAGTGATGTCTCACAGTCTTAGTGGTGGGGGAGTTGTGGCTGTGTTAACAGAGAACAGAAAAAGTTTAAGAACAGTATTGCAGGCAGATAATTCATTTTTGAGTTTGTTTTTAAGGAAAATGTAACCAGTATGTCCTGATAACCATGGCTACAATGACTATGATAATTCAGATAACTATATTATTTCCTGATTTTTAAAAGAAGAATCAAGGGAATCATCTGTTTACATTACATTGTATATATTTGTGGTCGGCATGGTTAACTCATGCTTTCAGGTGGCTCAATTACTATTGAGGGTACAACTCCAATTTTATGTTTATAATTTAGAATATCTTGATTTTCAAAAGTAGTTTTCAATTTTTGTAAGAAGTTACTTTTTTTAAGAGCAGTTCTAGGCTCAGAGCAAAGTTGAAAAGATGGTACAGAGATTTTTACGTAGAACCCCTTCTCTTATGCATGCATAGCCTCCCCTATTACCAACTTCCTCTACCAGTGTGGTGTCTTTGCTGAAACTGATGAATTTCAATGACAATAACACGTTGACACATTGTGTCAATGACACATCATACCTACCCAAAGTTTATAGTTTACATTAAAGATCACTTGATGTTTTACTTTCTATGGGCATGGACAAATGTGTATTGACGTGTATCTATCATTATGATACCATACAGAGTATATTCACTGCTCTAAAAATACCCTGTGCCTTGTCTAGCCATCTTCACCCACTCAACTTCCCATCCTTGGAAAATACTGATCCTCTCACTGTCATCATAGTTTTGCCTTTTCCAGAATATCATATAGTTGAAACCGTACAGGATGTAGTCTTTTCACATTGGCTTCTTTTATTTATGCATTTAAATATGCATTTAAATTCCCTCTATGTCTTTTCATGATTTGATAGTTCATTTGTTTTCTTAGCACTGAACGCTACTCCATTATCTGTATGTACCACCTGCTGAAGAACATATGGTTGCTTCCAAGTTTTGGCAATTATGAATAATATGGTAGAAACATCCCTGCATAGATGTTGTGTGGATATGTTTTCAACTCCTTTGGGTAAATACCAAGGAGCACAGTTGTAGGATCATATGGTAAGAGCATGTTTAATTTTGTAAGAAACTAAGTATTTTCCAAAGTGACTATGCTGTTTTGCATTTCCACCAGTAATGAGAGTTCCTCTTGCTCCATATCTTGATTGGCTTTTAATATTGTCAGTATTCTGGATTTTGATCATTTTAATAAGTATGTAGTGGTTATCTTGTCATTTTAATTTGCATTTCTGATGACGTGATGTAGAGTATTTTTTCATATACTCACTTGCTACCTATATATCTTCTTTTTCAAGATCCTTGCCTTGTTTTTTATTTTTAGTTTTTAGTTCAGTTGGTTGTTTTCTTATTGTTGAGGATTAAGAGTTTTTTGGGTACATTTTCAATAACAGTCCTTCATATGGTGGTTTTTTTTTTTTTTTTTTTTTGCAAATATCTTCTCTCAGTCAGTGACTTGTTTTCTCATTCTCCTGACACAGTCTTCCGAAGAACAGTAGGTGTTAGTTTTATTGAATTCCAGCTTATCAATTATTTCTTTAATGGATGTAGCTTCAAGCTTATCACAGAAAGTTTTCTGTACCTCTGTGTATGGACAAAGCCTAAATACTATTTTGAAGAAATACATAATCAATAGCCCTTGTTTGAAGAAAATTCCTCAATCTAAAATACATTATGTATATGCTTTCAGCTTTCACTTTAAATCAAACAAGCCTCATAAGCAGTCTGAAAATCAAATATCTTCAATATTTCTAATCATGCTAGCATTATACTTAGCTTCATCTTACAAATAATTTCTAAGAAAAGGCTTAGGTTGGATCTGGAAGAGTCAATTGCCTGGATGATGAAAGTTTGAAAAAAATGCATTTGACTTCAGAGGGCAATGTGATTCAAACCAGAAAGTAAAATACAAACTTTTTGACTGAATGAATATTGATAAATATATAGACAAATGTAATAAATAAGAAAAGATAAACATAACTGGGAATATGTCGTTCTGTGGCGCTTGTCTGTATGGGCAACTGGCTTTTCTTTTCTTTTTTTTTTTAATCTTTTTAAAAATTTTTTTTATTTTTTTTAAATTTTAAAATCTTTAATTTTTGCATGCGTTCCCAAACATGAACCCCCCTCCCACCTCCCTCCCCACAACATCTCTCTGGGTCATCCCCATGCACCAGCCCCAAACATGCTGCACCCTACGTCAGACAGGGACTGGCGATTCAATTCTTACATGATAGTATACATGTTAGAATTCCCATTCTCCCAAATCATCCCACCCTCTCCCTCTCCCTCTGAGTCCAAAAGTCCGTTATACACATCTGTGTCTTTTTTCCTGTCTTGCATACAGGGTCGTCATTGCCATCTTCCTAAATTCCATATATATGTGTTAGTATACTGTATTGGTGTTTTTCTTTCTGGCTTACTTCACTCTGTATAATCGGCTCCAGTTTCATCCATCTCATCAGAACTGATTCAAATGAATTCTTTTTAACGGCTGAGTAATACTCCATTGTGTATATGTACCACAGCTTTCTTATCCATTCATCTGCTGATGGACATCTAGGTTGTTTCCATGTCCTGGCTATTATAAACAGTGCTGCGATGAACATTGGGGTACATGTGTCTCTTTCAATTCTGGTTTCCTCGGTGTGTATGCCCAGCAGTGGGATTGCTGGGTCATAAGGTAGTTCTATTTGCAATTTTTTAAGGAATCTCCAGACTGTTCTCCATAGTGGCTGTACTAGTTTGCATTCCCACCAACAGTGTAGGAGGGTTCCCTTTTCTCCACACCCTCTCCAGCATTTATTGCTTGCAGATTTTTGGATCACAGCCATTCTGACTGGTGTGAAGTGGTACCTCATGGAACTGGAAGAATCAACTTGCCTGACTTCAGGCTCTACTACAAAGCCACAGTCATCAAGACAGTATGGTACTGGCACAAAGACAGACATATGGATCAATGGAACAAAATAGAAAGCCCAGAGATAAATCCACACACATATGGACACCTTATCTTTGACAAAGGAGGCAAGAATATACAATGGAGTAAAGACAATCTCTTTAACAAGTGGTGCTGGGAAAACTGGTCAACCACTTGTAAAAGAATGAAACTAGATCACTTTCTAACACCGCACACAAAAATAAACTCAAAATGGATTAAAGATCTAAATGTAAGATCAGAAACTATAAAACTCCTAGAGGAGAACATAGGCAAAACACTCTCAGACATATATCACAGCAGGATCCTCTATGATCCACCTCCCAGAATTCTGGAAATAAAAGCAAAAATAAACAAATGGGATCTAATTAAAATTAAAAGCTTCTGCACAACAAAGGAAAATATAAGCAAGGTGAAAAGACAGCCTTCTGAATGGGAGAAAATAATAGCAAATGAAGCAACTGACAAACAACTAATCTCAAAAATATACAAGCAACTCATGCAGCTCAATTCCAGAAAAATAAATGACCCAATCAAAAAATGGGCCAAAGAACTAAATAGACATTTCTCCAAAGAAGACATACGGTTGGCTAACAAACACATGAAAAGATGCTCAGCATCACTCATTATTAGAGAAATGGAAATCAAAGCAACTGGCTTTTCTTTGGTGACATTTGTTAGATTTTGCACCTTTTGAAATGTCAATGTGACATCACTGGCGTAGATTAAAAATTTTTGAGTCTTTTGGGACTATAAATGCTTGATCACAGATTCAGCAGGAGGAACACAAACATGACTGAAACTTGATCAAACCAACATTCAATGGAGACTTCCCATTGAATATACTTGGTTGACAGTTTAACACATTGCAAGAATGACCTTCATATCCTGCTAGATATGTAATTCCCCCAAACTAATTCCATTATATTATGGCTGTCCATGTAGTAAACTGGCAGCTACCTCTGTGATTTTTTAAAAGAACATTGTAAAAAAAAAATTTAATATATTACCTGCAATACTTAGCCACTAGCTTTCATGAGTCATCAAGAAAGGGAATGCCTGAGTAGCTTCACGTGCTTTGATTTCTTGTTTTTGACTTAGGCTGGAATTTATGCACTAGTTTTTCACTAACTACATTTTTTGGGGTCCTAAACAATGTAATTCTTTAAATCTATTTAAATAAATTGGCTAAAAATTTATGTCCTGAGGATGAAGACATCTCTAAATTGTCCATATTGTGGACACTGTATGAGTAGTGAGATGTATGAGATGAGTAGTCTAGACGTCTAAATATGTATCTCTTTATATGGTATATCAATGGGGAAGAGGTCATGCAGGTTGTTTGGTTTTTTTTTAGAATTTAGTGTGTTTGAATTGCTTCCCAGCTATATTGTTTTATAGTAACTTTGGATGTTAAGGTGTGTTTTTACACTCTGTTAATTCCACAAAGACAGTTTAAGCTATTCTAAGGCAAGTCATGCCGCTGTGGTAATATTGTTGAAGTCTTCTACAAGACAGTCTTTTGTTTTACTAACTTGGCCTTGTTCTGAAAGTGTCCTTACAGTATCTATGTAGTATCTGTGTAGGTACATTGTCTTTAAATAGCCCCAGACTTTGGGGGATATCACCACTTAGAAATTTGACCTTCTTAGGCACCAGCACAGAGCTGATGTATGTCTGTCCTTGCTCTGGTCGTCTGGAATCACTTTAACATCCACAAGTTTATCATCCTGTGTTTATTATTGTTGTTTAATTGCTCAGTTATGTCCGACTCTTCTGCAACCCCATGAACTGTAGCCCACTGGACTCCTCTGTTCTTGGGATTTCCCAGGCAAGAATATTAGAGTGGGTTGCCATTTCCTTCTCCAGAAGATCTTCCTGATGGACCCAGGGATTAAACCCACATCTTGTGCATTGGTGGACAGATTCTTTACCACTGAGCCACCAGGGAAGCCTGCATCCTACGTTAAGCATCAGGAAAATTAGCTCAGGAAATCATGGAATTTCAGATTTGGAGGGGGTTTTGAAGGTCATTTTCAAAAACTCCTAATTTTTAAATAACTATAGGTTTCTCAGTTCAGTTCAGTCGCTCAGTCGTGTCTGACTCTTTGCAACCCCATGAACCACAGCACACCAGGCCTCCCTGTCCATCACCAACTCCTGGAGTCCACCCAAACCCATGTCCATTGAGTCAGTGATGCCATCCAACCATCTCATCCTCTGTCTTCCCCTACTCCTCCTGCCCTCAATCTTTCCCTGCATCAGGGTCTTTTCAAATGAGTCAGCTCTTCGCATCAGGTGGCCAAAGTATTGGAGTTTCAGCTTCAACATCAGTCTTTCCAATGAACACCCAGAACTGATCTCCTTTAGGATGGACTGGTTGGATCTCCTTGCAGTCCAAGGGACTCTCAAGAGTCTTCTCCAACACTACCATTCAAGCATCAATTCTTCAATGCTCAGCTTTCTTTATAGCCCAGCTCTCACATCCATACATGACCACTGGAAAAACCATAGCCTTGACTAGATGGACCTTTGTTGGCAAAATAATGTCTCTGCTTTTTAATATGCTGTCTAGGTTGGTCATAACTTTCCTTCCAAGGAATAAGCATCTTTTAATTTCATTGCTGCAATCACCATCTGCAGTGATTTTGGATCCCCCAAAAATAAAGTCAGCCACTGTTTCCACTGGTCAGCCATCTATTTCCCATGAAGTGATGGGACTAGATGCCATGATCTTCGTTTTCTGAATGTTGAGCTTTAAGCCAACTTTTTCACTCTCCTCTTTCACTTTCATCAAGAGGCTTTTTAGTTCTTCTTCACTTTCTGCCATAAGGGTGGTGTCATCTGCATATCTGAGGTTATTGATATTTCTCCCAGCAATCTTGATTCCAGCTTGTGTTTCTTCCAGCCCAGCGTTTCTCATGATGTACTCTGCATATAAGTTAAATAAGCAGGGTGACAATATACAGCCTTAATGTACTCCTTTTCCTATTTGGAACCAGTGTGTTGTTCCATGCCCAGTTCTAACTGTTGCTTCCTGACCTGCATATAGGTTTCTCAAGAGGCAGGTCAGGTGGTCTGGTGTTTCCATCTCATAGGTTTTTAGGAAGCCGCATAAATAGTGTAGAGGGGCCCAAGGTCATTTACATGGAAGATGTACCATGCCTTGTCTGACCTAGCCATCTGGAATTGAAGACTATAGGGGTCCAAATCAAAGGACCAACTTATTAGCATGTAGAAAGGTGGTGAAGGTAACACTAGTGACCCAACAAATAAAATCCTTATTCAAAATGGCTTTAATTAGAGAACACGCAACAGTGGAACTTCTTTAATTCTGGAGATAGAATGGGGAAAGTATTTATACAATCAGCTGGGCTTTGAGGTCACACCTAGTTTCAAATTCTATCACTTAATCAGCTGTACCATCCTGAAGAGATAACTGATTGCTCTGTGTCTTTGTTTCCTCTTCTATAGAATAGGAATAATAATATCTTCTTCATAGAGTTGTCATAAAAATTAGTTAATAAGCATAAGGCCCCTGACATGGTATCTGAGAAAGTGTTCAATATAGTAAAGTTTTTACATTATTCTTAATTTCATTTCACTTCTGAAAATACAAATACAGACTATTCTTGTTATTTGTGGTAATTATATTTGATACAATCACTGTGAATGCTGAATTAGCAAATACTGAATCTTTGTCTTTCAGCAAAACACAAAGTTGGATTCCTACAAACCTCTGATCACATTTTTATCAGCTGATCAATAGGTAACTTTTTTTAATGTGGGTTTCTGTTTTAAGAAACCTTATTTGTGTGTGTGTGTGTGTGTGTGTGTGTGTGTGTGTGTGTGTGTGTGTGTTAAATGGAGTCCCTGGGGGCTCAGTGGTAAAGAATTCACATGCCAGGCAGATGTGGGTTCAATCCCTGGGTTGGGAAGATCCCCTGGGGAAGGAAATGACAACAAATTCCATGAAGAGAGGAGCCTTGAGAGCTACCGTCCAGGGGTCATAAAGGAGTCAGACACAACTTAGTGACAGAGCACACACATACACACGTGTGTTAGACTATACACAAGTGCTAGATCAGATTCATTCAGGGCTGAGTTATAGTGCTGTTGGCCCTGAGTTCAAAATTGAATAATGTCTATATGACGGTATATAATAGAGTGTAATTAATAATTATGTGTGTGTGTTAGTTGCTCAGTCATGTCTGACTCTTCACGACCACATGGACTGTAGCTCGCCAAGTTCCTCCATTCATGGGATTCTCCAGGCAAGAATACTAGAATGGGTTACCATGCCCTCCTCCAGGGGAGCTTCCCAACCCAGGAATCGAACCTGGGTCTCCCATGTTGCAGGCAGATTTTTTATCATCTGAGCCACGTGGAAGCCCAATTAATAATTATAACAGATAATATATCCCATAATATATACTATGTATTTAATATATAATGTTATAACTTACATTTAATTAACATTGAACTCATGGCCAACAGCACTGTAACTCATGCCTGAAGAAGCTTATTTGACACATGTGTTTTCACTATCATGTGCATTCCAGCCTTCTCGCTTTTAGGAATACCAGAGAGCGCTTCAGCACTCTGCTTGGAGGACAGTTTAGAAAGCAGCATCACCAACAAAAAGCACAAACATGTGAGAACAGTGGCACTAAATAGATTGCAAAAAGGATACTTGCTTATATAATGAGAGCTGAAGCCTCTTGTTCCTGTGGGTGTTCCTCTTGTTGCTGTGGGTGGGGTGTACAGGACCACTTAAAGTTTTCACTACTCTGTACACGTGCAAGTCCACACATGGCCATGCCAAAACTGCCAGTATTGATTGGGGGTTATAAATATATTTTAGTGAGTTGATGTATCACAAATACGGAATTTTAAAATAATGAGGACCAACTGTAGTAGTTCTTTCTGCCTACATGAACGGATTCTTGTGCTGAATTCTGAAAATATAAATGTGAAGAACAGAGAGTAAAGTAAGGACACCAGTTTCCAGGTGTGTCTTGTTCAATCAAAATCCTACCTACACTTCTGCTCTTATCTCCTCCTCCTTCCACATACGTTCTGCCCTGGGACCGTGTGCTGTTTGAGATCCCTGAACATGGCGAGTTCTCCCACGCCTCTGGGCTCTTCTCCATGGGGTTCCCTCCATCTATGATGGGACAGAGTATCTGCGTCTACAGGCTCTGGTGGCCCACAGCCTGGATGGCCCACAGCTGCTCACTATGCCTGGAGCGAGTCACGTACCCTTCTGGCTACAGGTTCCTCTGCTATAAAATCATGATAGAGAAAGCATTTACCTATAAGGGTATCATGAAAATTAATGGAATCATGTTCATTAACACTCCACACAACGCCTGGCATATCCTCTAGTCCTCTGTTTCTCTGTCTGGTAGGATTCTTTAAGCCTGCCTCCATATCACTTCCTGCCTCCGTGTCACTTCCTGCCTCCATGGCACTTCTTCTGTGCACAACTTGAAGATTCCCCAGGCACAACCCAATCATTTTTCCTCTTGTTCCCAACTCACTTTTGTCCATAATATCAGCCAGTAAGTTCATTCAGGGTTTTCTGTAAGATGCTGTGGAAAAACTTGAGTGAATTTTTCGGCCAACTCAGTAGCTACTAAGACACTGTGGAGAGTGACAGCTGACAAGCCTTCTTCTCTGTAAGTTCTGTGTGGGAAGAGACAGAACCTTTCAATCTTGGTTTTAGCAGTGCCCACGAGGGAATAAGACACATAGTAGGTGTTCAATAGTGCTTGCTGAATACTTGCTGAGTTATTAAACAAACACACATAATTATAAATAGAACTCATAAAAACTAATGGCTCAAAAAATTGGAAGGAAAATGTTGGGCAGATATATCTGCTTTTTAAAAAATGAAACCTAAGACCTTGTATAATATGTTAACTTAAGCCTAAACATATACAACAAATTATATATTCTATATTTCAACTCTCCAGACTAGGGTTTCTCAGAGTGTGGTTGTAATCACTTGGGAAGTATATTAATTAGGTAGATTACTATAATCCATTACAGAGCTGCTGAATATGCATGATGTTTAACACGTTTCTCGGGTGATGTTTGATACCCATTGTTTATGGTGGCTGCCCAAACTTATCAGGATAGTCTCATGAACCCTGGGATTCAATAGAATTTAAATGCCTTGGTGAGGGGCAGGAGCCATGTATGTTTTGCTCAATATCATACTGTGTTATCTGGAACAAGGTATGATGTAGAAATAACACAATAGTTTCTGGTTTAAAAAGTAAATGAATTATGCAGGTGAAAGCCAAGTTCAGAGTCCTCAGTAAGCATTATGGATTGTATTACTCAAACAGGGGCCCCAAAGCTTACTGGTTATCAAACTTTACTGTAGTTAACAATTACCTGGAAAGTCTGTTTTAAAGGAATCGGTAAGATTTACTCTCTGGATGTTCTTCGTTGTTGTTCAATAGCTAAGTTGTGTCCGACTCTTTGTGACCCCATGAACTGCCGAACGCCAGGCTTCCCTGTCCCTTATAATCTCCCTGAGTTTGCTCACACTCATGTGCAGTGATTCAGTGGTGCCACAACCATCTCATCCTCTGTCACCCCCTTCTTCTCCTGCCCTCAATCTTGCCCAGTATCAGGGTCTTTCCAGTGAGTCAGTTCTTCACATTAGTTGGCCAAAGTGTTGGAGCTTCAGCTTCAGCATCAGTCCTTCCAATGAGTATTCAGGGTTGTTCCTTTAGGATTGACTTATTTGATCTCCTTGCTGTCCAAGGGACTCTCAGGAGTCTTCTCCAGCATGGCAGTTTGAAAGCATTGAGATGAAGTCTGGAGGGGGACTGGTGGTGGTGGTGTCTGGAATACTTTTGACTTGATTTTTAGCCTGAAAATTTTTTTAACATAATTATACATGATCCCAATGTGATCCCCCCTTTGATAAATAGAGTGTTTCATTTAAGCAGTGGTCTGACTGAAATCTAGGGTAAGCAAGGCTTTGGTATGTGGTTTAGCTGTGGGATGTGTAGATTTCAATGCACAGAAGAGTTTCTATGTAATATTTGATACTTGATTTAATTGAAATTGTAAACAATGTTGACCACAGGATACTGGGAGCTCAGTAGTGTTTTTGCAACAAACACACAACAACCAGCATGTGTTCAGGTTATGTTTAGGGTAAGAAGTGTCATTTAGCCTCTCTTCTCTTCTGGAACAACAGGAGAAATGAGACAGGGGAAATGTGAATCCTGCTCACCCTCTTCCATGTATACAATATTTGATGCATGAAAAAAAACGTTGGCACCATGATTCCTCAAAATGATTCCCACATCATTGGAGACTGTAATTGCTGCATATTTTAAAGTTCTGTTTGTTTTTCTCTTTTGAGAAGTTTGTTTTTATGTCTTTTACAAGTCTTCTGGTTCTGAATTACCCACTATGTCTTCGTTACTAAAAGCCACACCCACCTGCTGCTCCAGTTACAACTTTCTAGCTATTTGAAGGAGAAGAGACCTGCGGGATGCCTGCAGGTGGTGCGGAGGGTCGAGAGTTTCTGTACTGACTGCAATGGGGTGGGAGAAGCAGAAAAGCCCAAGTTCACATTTTCTGCCTCTGGCCTGTACTTCGCACAGGGTAATTCACATACACTTCTGCCTCTATCTGCACCTTGAAGGTAGGCACATTAAAAAATAATCTCTGAGAAGCTCTTCCGCTTGATGGATTTAGAAAGGTTAATTACATTTACAGCATTTCTTTGAAGTGGATAGGGTGAGCCATGACATTTGGTTTACTGATTAGTGTTGTAGTAAGTTGCTTCATTAGAGTTGGGCTGTAATATTTTATTGCATGTTGTTCTGCCCTGCTCTTGGGCCATTATGACCATTATCCCCTTGAGAGTCAAACGACCTAGTGGGATTGGTAGCAGGTGGCAGCAAGACAGGAGAGAGAACCTGGAGCAGGCATTAGAACATCTGGATTCCAGCTTGGGCTTCATTATTGACCACCGGCGTCAGCTTGATCAAGACAAATTCAGGGACACTCAATTTCTTTTGCCTTATTTTAAACAACAGGCATAACAGCTATCTTGCTTCACTCAGCATTGCTGAGGACCACAGGAGAGATGCAAAAAGGGTTCATTTTAAAGAGGAAAGGCATTAATAAATACAAGCTACAATTAGAGCAAATATTATTTCCATGACTTTTTGTTGTTCTGATGAGGAGACTGAGCTGCAAAAGAATTAGTAAGAAAAGTCATCAGTTCCTTAGGGAAAGACTATGAGTTGATTCATGATCAAATTTTTTATGCTGCATATTTGCTGAGAAGGTTACAACTTTTTCTCTCATATTATTTCCCATTAGTGAGTACCTGATATTTTTATCGTACTTAAATGTTTCCGCTCAGTGCATAGATAATTTTTTTTAATGCTTATAGGAGACTAAAGGAAGAAACATTCCCATTTTTTAATGTGAGTTTTGTTTATAAATGAAAACTACAGGCTCTTTTTTCTTAACTGTTTCCTAGTAAAGGGACAAAAAAGAATTATTTAACGTTTTTTCTACCTGGGCATGTGAGCTTCCCTTCAGCTTGTTGGTGAGACTGTGCATCCAGGGTGACCACGCTTTTTGAAGGAGGTGATCTGTCTGCAGGGACGATGATGTCTCTCTCTTCTATATTCTGCTACTGTTTTGTTTTGTCTTCAGGGGTCATTTTATTTGCTTGTTTGTTTGAAAAGTTATACATGTTCAGGGCAAAAGTCTCAAAAAATCCAAAAGGAACGTGAATGAAAAAAATTCTCACTCCCATTCAATCTATTCACTTAGTTTCTTTCTCAAAGGACTGTCCTTGACTAACTTTCCAGAGAGAGTCCACGAGTATATAAATGTGTTTGTACATCTCTTTCAGAAAATCACAAATGATGGCATAACACAGACACTGTAAAATGTATTTCACTTAGCAATATTTTCCGATGAGTACCTTTCACTTCCTGTCCAACTTTGCTTCCCCTAAAGTTACTAACTGGTTATCCAGACAACCATGATGGTGTGATCACCCACCTAGAGCCAGACATCCTAGAGTCCAAAGTCAGGTGGGCCTTTGGAAGCATCACAACGAACAAAGATAGAAACAAAGAGAGGTGATGGAATTCCAGCTGAGCTATTTCAAGTTCTATAAAGATAATGCTGTTAAAGTGCTGCACTCAATATGCCAGCAAATTTGGAAAACTCAGCAGTGGCCACAGTACTGGAAAAGGTCAGTTTCCATTCCAATCCCAAAGAAGGGCAATACAAAAGAATATTCAAATGACTGCACAATTGCACTCATCTCACATGATGGCAAAGTAAGGCTCAAAATTCTCCAACTGAGGCTTCAACAGTATGTGAAACAAGAACTTCCACATGTTCCAGCTGGACTTAGAAAAGGCAGAGGAACCAGAGATCAAATTGCCAACATCTGCTGGATCATCAAAAAACCAAGAGAGTTCCAGAAAAACATCTACTTCTTCTTTATTGACTATGCCAAAGCCTTTGACTGTGTGGATCACAATAAACTGTGGAAAATCCTGAAAGAAATGGGAATACCAGAGCACCTGACCTGCCTCCTGAGAAATCTGTACACATGTCAAGAAGCAACAGTTAGAACCCAATGTAGAATAATGGACTGGTTCCAAATTGGGAAAGGAGTATGTCAAGGCTGTATACTGTCACCCTGCTTATTTAACTTATATGCAGAGTATAACATGAAAAATTCTGGACTGGATGAAGCATAAGCTGGAATCAAGATTGCCAGGAGAAATATCAGTAACCTCAGATATGCAGATGGCACCACTATTATGGCAGAAAACGAAGAGAAACTAAAGAGCCTCTTGATGAAGGTGAGAGAGGAGAGTGGAAAAGCTGGCTTGAAACTCAACATTTAATAAAATAAGATCATGGCATCCAGTCCCATCACTTCATGGGAAATAGATGGGGAAACAATGGAAACAGTGACAGCCTTTATTTTCTTGAGCTCCAAAATCACTGCAGATGGTGACTGCAGCCATTGAAATTAAAAGATGCTTGCTCCTTGGAAGAAAAGCTATGACCAACCTAGACAGCATATTAAAAAGCAGAGACATGACTTTGCCAACAAAGAAGTTCCATCTAGTCAAAGCTATGGCTTTTCTGGTAGTTATGTATAGATATGAGAATTAGACTATGAAGAAAGCTAAGTGCCGAAAAATTGATGCTTTTGAACTGTGGTGTTGGAGAAGACTCTTGAGAGTCCCTTGGACTGCAAGGATATCCAAGCAGTCAGTTCTAAAGGAAATCAGGTCCTTAATATTCATTGGAAGTGCTGAAGCTGAAGCTCCAATACTTTGGCCACCTGATGAAAAGAACTGACTCATTGGAAAAGACCCTGATGCTGGGAAAGATTGAAGGCAAGACGGGAAGTGGATGACAGAGGATGAGGTGGTTGTATGGCATTGATCACTTGATGGACATGAGTTTGCACAAGCTCCCAGGAGTCAGTGATGGGCAGGGAAGCCTGGTGTGCTGCAGTCCATTTGATAGCAGAGAGTTGGACACACTTGAGTCACTGAACTGAGCTGAGTAATTGTCTTGAGTTCATGCTTGTTTTCTTTGCTTACTAAGGATTCAACTCTTAAGTAGCTGTCAGTTGTCTACAGGTGCTATTTGTCTACTCAGTCCATCAAATAGCCTGCTGACGTTGCCTCCTAAGGAAGTTTATCCTGATATGTTCCTTGATGAACTGCTTGTCATCAGTACCTGGTACAAGCTCTCATCCTGAGATCTTCTGTCACTGTCATCCTGAGGATTTCATTGCCTCTGTTTTGTGTCCTATAGGAGTCCCTGTGTCCTACTTCTCCATTCTTCCTACTTCTTGGCTTACTCCATCACTTTGGTGAAGTGTGGTCTTCAGTACTCTCCAGAGGAGGAAGATATAGGACGTAACTTTTCCTGAGGTCTTGAGTATCTGAAAATATCCTGATTCTCTTTTCGCATTTGATTGATGGTGCAATTGAGAACTAAGGGGCCAGTGTGCAGAAGTGTTAGCATATTTAGACTGATAATGCTATCCTTAGAAAGCCTGCTTGCAAGGTTGTCCCTTGACTGGGGTCTGGAGACTTGGATTATAAACAGTTCCCTACACTGATATAAACATTTCTTGACTAATAAGAGCGCTTTCCTATGTCTTAGTTTTTTGTGCAAGCAACAGTTTATGCTGAACACCTGGTTTTCTTTTGGGTGTCTGGGATTTTGGTACATTCTGGGCAAAGGATGTCTATAATGCTGCTATTGCTGCTCAGTTGCTAAGTCATATCTGATTCTGCAGCCCCATGACTGTAGCCCACGAGGCTCTTCTGTCCAAGGAATTTCCTATACAAGAATACTGAAGTGGGTTTCCATTCCCTTCTCCAGAGGACCTTCCTGACCCAGGGATCAAACCCCAGTTTCCTGCTGGGCAGGCAGATTCTTTTTCTACTGAGCTACCTGGTAAGTCCCCCTACATGACCAACGTCTAATAAAAATCTCAGACATTGCATCTCTAGAGCTTTTCTGGTAGACATCACATATGATGTCACACATGTGGAAGAAATCAGCACTGATGAAAAAGTTAAGCGCTTCTTTTGTGACTCCACTGGGAGAGGACTCTTGGAAGTCTGAACCTGGTATCCTAAGGACTTAACCAAATGTGCCAATCCCTTTGCTGAATTTCTCTTGTCTCCTTCTGTTCTTACAAACCATAGCGGTGACTATGACCATATCCTGTGAGTTCTCCCAGGGAATCATTAAACATGGGGGTTTGGTCTTGGGGACCCCCTTGATATAGTTAGAAACTACTTTCCTTCTGAATTTGTTGGACGTCCACTACCTTTTAGCTTCCATATTGTTGAGAAGTCAGAAGTCAGTCCTATTTCTGACCTTTGTGTGTGATGTAACTCCTTTCCATTTTGCTCTTGAGTCTTTTAGAACCTTCACTGTCCTCTGTTGTAAAATGCTGAAATGTCATGACATGCTGTGGTGAGTGTTTACTTTCATCTGCTCGGCTGGTGGCCTAATGAATCCTTTTAATCTCTGAACATTTGTCATTTATTTATGAAAAATTTTTCAGAAATCAGTTTTGGATGATTTACTTGCTTTTATTTCCCCAGTCTTCTATTTATGGATTCCCATTATTTGGATGTCATACCTTTCGTCTAGTCTTCTAATATTCTTGCTTTTTTCCTCTCCTGTTTTCCACATCTTTGGCTAATTTCATATAAATTTCTTTCATTTTTATCTTCTAAATGATGGCATTTTAAATTTCATCCCTAGTTTCTTAATTCATCAGAGTTCATGTTTATTCTGTGAATGTTCTTTTTAAATAGCATTTAATTCTTTTCTTCCTGAGTAGTATTAGTTACAGTTATTTTGAAACTATTACTCCCTGGGAAGATCTCTGTTTCTGCTTGAAGCACTACAGTTACATGACTCTTTTGGTCCTTTTCATGTCATGGATTTTCTTTCAGTTCAGTTCAGTAACTCAGTCATGTCCAACTCTTTGTGACCCTATGGACTGCAGCACGCCAGGCTTTGCTGTCCATTACCAACCTCCGGAGCCTATTCAAACTCATGTCCGTCGCGTTGGTAATGCCATCCAGCATCTCGTCCCCCGTCATCCCCTTCTCCTCCTGCCCTCAATCTTTCCCAGCATCAGGGTCTTTTCCAATGAGTCAGCTCTTCGCATCAGGTGGCCAAAGTATTGGAGTTTCAGCTTCAACATCAGTCCTTCCAATGAACACCCAGGACTGATCTCCTTTAGGATGGACTGGTTGCATCTCCTTGCAGTCCAAGGGACTCTCAAGAGTCTTCTCCAACACCACAGTTCAAAAGCATCAATTCTTCTGTGCTCAGCCTTCTTTATAGTCCAACTCTCACATCCATACATGACCACTGTAGACATATCTGGCCAGGCAATTTCCTTGAAATGTCTGCTGTTGAGAAATTCTTTAGTCTTTTCGCCTGCTTGGAATTCTTGGACAAGGAGCTGAGTGACAGAAGAAAGTGTGAATATCCTCATTCTGGATGTAAAAATTCAGTTAGTTACCCTGTAGTCAGTGTGGTGTTTTCATCCTCAGCTCTACTTGGACTCTCCAGTCCAAAAACTGTCTTACCCTTTCTAGAGGTCCTAAGTAACTTTGATACTGAAAAGGAGAAATACTTGGAGATTTGACTGATTTTTAAATAGACTACCACTTACTCTTCTTTTATTATCACTATTATCCCCTCTTGCAGAGGTAATTGGTGTTGTCAGCTTCTGAAACTTCTGGGGTTTCTGTTCGGTGGTATAGATCAGGTTAACGCATAGTTTTCTTCACTATTGGCTGCTGCTGAGTCACTGTTTTTCCTACCCCCAAAAAAAGTTTTCTCAATCACTTGCTTACTAGCTACAAATATTTCTTCCCATCTCTTCTATCATTCTCTGTCCTTATAAATGTATGCCTTAAAAACAAATCTTCTTATAGTTGTTTTGGAAAGATTTGGAAAAAGAAAGAAAGTAAATATATGCTTAAAAGGCTGTCTTAACCCAGAATTTCTTAGACTCTTAAAGCATGTTTTCCATCTTTGTATTTGTAGTGCCTAGAATGATTTGATAAATATTAAGTCCTCAACATGTTTTAATTGTGTGTATGCATATGTAAATATATATATACTCTATCTGAATAGCATATATATCATATATGTATATCATATATATATATTTGTTACCAATGAAAGAAATACAACTAGATAAGTTTAAGCCTAAAAGATTATTTATTGTCCTATATAATAAGAAATTCAGGTATGGATCTTACTTCCAGCACAAGTGGGTCTAAGAGCTCCAGTGGAATAATCAGCTCTCTTGTACAGTCATGCTCTTTCAGAAATTCTCTGCGTGTGCTTCGGTCTCTATTTTGGCCTTTTTCATCCCTCGACAAACATCGAGCAGTTAGGATGATTCATAGCTTTTAGCTCCATGATTCTTCGAGCCCTAAATTGAAAAATCCCAGAGATGAACTTTTACTGGTCTGGCTTTAGCCACATATCTATTCCTGAATCAATCTGTGTGGCTAGGAGGATGGAATGTATCAGAGCTTAACAAACTATGGCCCATGGGCTAAATCAGTGTACCACCTGAGGTTTTATTGTTTAGTTTTTCATACCACAAGGTAGGAATGGCCTTTGCATTTTAAAATGGTTAAAAACATACCCATATAATATGTTCCATTTTGCCTTTTGTTCCTCAAAGCCTAAAATATTTACGCTGTGATATGCTATGAATGCCTGAGTCTGGGTATGGATCATATACAATGGCCCTGACTAGAGGAATGAGATAACAATGATAGTCAGCCTCATTAGAGCCAATGTTTATAGTGGAGGAGCAGCAGCTTCCCAAATAAAGAATACATCCCAAATAAGCCAAAACTCACAAACATCCATATGCATGGGTAATAATTCATCCCTGAGCATGAAGAATTATTTCTGTTAATGTTACAAACCCAAACACATATTCATGTAGATGCTATGTAATTAAAACCATTTCTCTTCATTCTTCCAACAACTTGAGAGCTATTATAGTTGTAGCACTATGGGGAGAACCTTAATTTATCTCTATTACTAAGACTGAAAGACTGTCCACTGGCCTAAGAGGAGGGTGTTGTTTAAGTTTGGTTGTAACCTTATTCATTTGTATCAGTTTTCAAGTTCAGTACTGAGAGAGAGAGATCTGGATCAATCCAGAGAGATCTGGATTTGATCTGGATCAATTCAATGGTTAATTTATTATTTATTTAACAAACATTTCTTAACACTGATACAGGGCCAAGCACTGGGCGTACAATGGGAAACAAAATGCAGTTTCTCTCTACAGGGGATTATGGTGTAATGGTTTGAAGCAGACATAACTTTTTCAGTGTGGTTTTCCAGGCCCTTCTTCAACTAGCTTCACCTCACTGATTTATGCAGATCTCCCTACTACAACTTACTCCAAACATGCATTTCAGTTGGGTCAGTAACTGATCCCTATTAGAGCATAATCACCCCTATCTGTAATCTTGGTTTCCTTTCCAGAATTGTGTGTGTGTGTGTGTGTGCAGTCGCTTCAGTTCATGTCTGACTCTTTGTGTATCCTACCTGTAATTTGCCTCATAACTCAGTTGGTAAAGAATCTGCCTGCAATGCACGAGATCTGGGTTCAATTCCTGTGTTGGGAAGATCCCCTGGAGAAGGAAATGGCAACCCACTCCAGTATTCTTGCTTGGAGAATCCCATGGACAAAGGAGCTTGGCAGGTTAAAGTCCATGGGGTTGCAAGAGTCGGACACAACTTAGTGACTAAACCACCACCTATAATTTACAAATTTTTATAGCTCCTATAGTCCATACATATAACCCAATTCTAGATCGTATGCCTATCTTATAATTATATCTTGGGATTTCATTCCAACAGCTTGAGGGTTAAGCTCATACAGTCTCAAATAAAATTTAGTGTTTCACCTTTAAATAAATACGTAGACTTAGTCTGATCTTTGGGGATCAAGATGACAAAAAGATCATATCCAATTATATGACTCAGTAACAGTTAAAATTTTAATTCATTCCCTAGAGGTATCCATTTATAAGTGCAATATGGAAATGAATATCCATATTCATTTACTTTTTGACCATTTGAAATCTGCCTCAAAGGCAAAATAGTATATAGCCTTCGAACAAAGCTATTCATTATCAGCATTATTTTTATAGCAGTTGAAATGTCCATTAACAGGGAACTGGTTCAGTGATTCTGGTTCATTAACCCAATGAAGTACTATGCAGCTGAGAAAAGGTATGGATAAGACATCAGTATACTAATATGCCCTGATATCCAAAATATACTGTTAAGGCAGCATGGAAAGAATGCTATCTTTGTGTAAGAAATAAGAAGTCAAGTTGGGTATATATTAATATATGAATTTACTTATTAAGAAGAGAAATAAGATAATGCTGAGCTAGTAAGTATCATTACTTATTATCTTCATTACCTCCACCATAGTGTGGTCTCAGGTCAAACAACAGGGAGGGAACACAGCTCATTAACAGAAAATTGGATTAAAGATGTACTGAGCATGGCCCCACCATCAGAACAAGACCCAGTTTTCCCCACAGTCTCTCCCATCATAAGCCTTTTATCCTTATCCCCCAAAGCACAGACAGAATGAAAACAAAAATCACAGAAAATTAATCAAATGGATCACATGGACCACAGCCCCATCTAACTCCATGAAACTCTGAGCCATGCTGTGTAGGGCCACCCAAGATGGATGGGTCTTGGTGGAGAGTTCTGACAAAATGTGTTCCATTGGAGAAGGCAATGGCAAACCACTTCAGTATTCCAGTATTCTTCCCTTTAGGACCCCATGAACAGTATGAGAAAACAAAAAGATATGACACTGAAAGATGAACTACCCAGGTCAGTAGGTGCCCAATATGCTGCTGGAGAAGAGTGGAGAAATAACACCAGAATGAATGAAGAGATGGAGCCAAAGCAAAAAGAACACCAAGTTGTGGATGTGACTGGTAATGGAAGTGTCAGGGGAGTGTGTAATTTCCTTGGTTCCGTCTTGTCACAACAAAAATCTGAAGCATCGGAGCAGTGTTACAGCCCTCGGATGGACCAGTGTTACCGCTCTTGGAAGGACTAGTGTTACAGCTCTGTGTTACAGCTCAGTTTTATTTAGAAAGTAAAGGAAAATACATCCATGAGGCATGAGGACATGCTGATCCAAAAGATGAAAAGAGAAGAGAGGCCTGGCCTAATTTTGGGTCCTCTTATTATATGTTTTTTCCTCCTCTCCCTGGCCCAGGTCTATATAAATTGGGCCAGACAGGAGTGCTGTTTGTTCCCCTGAGGTCCTCACTCTGCTCCTCGGACCTTCTTTTGTTCTATTTTCCTGAGCTTTTCCTTTCCTTATCTTTTAGCCACCACCATTTTGGACTCCTTTTTCCTATTCTAACTACCTAACAGAAGTCGAGTCTGATGCTGTAAAGAACAATATTGCATAGGAACCTGGAATGTTAGGTCTATGAATCAAGGCAAATTGAAAGTGATCAAACAGATGGCAAGAGTGAACATCAGCGTATTAGGATTCAGTGAACTAAAATGGACTAGAATGTGCGAATCTAACTCCAATGACCATTATGTCTACTACTGTGGGCAAGAATCCCTTAGAAGAGATGGAGTAGGCATCATAGTCAACAAAAGAATCTGAAATGCAGTACTTGGATGCAATCTCAAAAATGACAGAATGATCTCTGTTCGTTTCCAAGGCAAACCATTCAATATCACAGTAATCCATGTCTATGCCCTGACCAATAATGCTGAAGAAGCTGAAGGTGAATGGTTCTATGAAGACCTACAAGATCTTCTAGAACTAACACCCCCAAAAGATGTCCTTTTCATTACAGGGGACTAGAATGCAAAAGTAGGAAGTCAAGACATACCTGGAAAACCAGGCAAATTTGACCTTGGAGTACAGAATGAAGCAGGACAGAGGATAACAGAGTTTTGCCACAGAACACACTGGTCATAGAAAACACCATCTTCCAACAACACAAAACAAGACTCTATACATGGACATCACCAGATGGTCAATACCAAAATCAGATTGATTGTTTTCTTTGCAGCCAAAGATGGATAAGCTGTATATAGTCAGCAAAAACAGGACCAGGAACTGACTGTGGCTCAGATCATGAACTGCTTATTGCCAAATTCAGACTTAAATTGAAGAAAGTAGGTAAAACCACTAGACTATTCAGTTCAGTTCAGTTCAGTCGCTCAGTCATGTCCGACTCTTTGCGACCCCATGAATTGCAGCACGCCAGGCTTCCCTGTCCATCACCAATCCTGGAGTCCACTCAGACTCACGTCCATTGAGTCAGTGATGCCATCCAGCCATCCCATCCATCCTCTGTCGTTCTCTTTTCCTCTTGCCCCCAATCCCTCCCAGCATCAGAGTCTTTTCCAATGAGTCAGCTCTTCGCATGAGGTGGCCAACATACTGGAGTTTCAGCTTTACCATCATTCCCTCCAAAGAACACCCAGGGCTGATCTCCTTTAGGATGGACTGGTTGGATTTTCTTGCAGTACAAGGGACTCTTAAGAGTCTTCTCCAACACTACAGTTCAAAAGCATCAGTTCTTCAGCGCTCAGCTTTCTTCACAGTCCAACTCTCACATCCATACATGACTAATGGAAAAACAATAGCCTTGACTAGATGGACCTTTGTTGGCAAAGTAATGTCTCTGCTTTTCAATATGCCATCTAGGTTGGTCATAACTTTTCTTCCAAGGAGTAAGTGTCTTTTAATTTCATGGCTGCAGTCACCATCTGCAGTGATTTTGGAGCCCAAAATAATAAAGTCTGACACTGTTTCCCCATCTATTTCCCATGAAGTGATGGGACCAGATGCCATGACCTTCGTTTTCTGAATGTTGACCTTTAAGCCAACTTTTTCACTCTCCTCTTTCACTTTCATCAAGAGGCTTTTTAGCTCCTCTTCACTTTCTGCCATAAGGGTGGTGTCATCTGCATATCTGAGGTTATTGCTATTTCTCCGGCAATCTTGATTCCAGCTTGTGCTTCATCCAGCCCAGCGTTTCTCGTGATGTACTCTGCATAGAAGTTAAATAAGTAGAGTGACAATGTACAGCCTTGACGTACTCCTTTTCCTATTTGGAACCAGTGTGTTGTTCCATGTCCAGTTCTAACTGTTGTTTCCTGACCTACATATAGGTTTCTCAAGAGATAGGTCAGGTGGTCTGGTATTCCCATCTCATGAAGAATTTTCCATAGTTTATTGTGATCCACACAGTCAAAGGCTTTGGCATAGTCAATAAAGCAGAAATAGAACTGGAACTCTCTTGCTTTTTCAATGATCCAGCAGATGTTGGCAATTTGATCTCTGGTTCCTCTGCCTTTTCTAAAACCAGCTTGAACATCTGGGAGTTCACAGTTCACGTATTGCTGAAGCCTGGCTTGGAGAATTTTGAGCATTACTTTACTGTCGTGTGAGATGAGTGCAATTGTGTGGTAGTTTGAGCATTCTTTGGCATTGCCTTTCTTTGGGATTGGAATGAAAACTGACTTTTTCCAGTCCTGTGGCCACTGCTGAGTTTTCCAAATTTGCTGGCATATTGAGTGCAGCACTTTCACAGCATCATCTTTCAGGATTTGAAAGAGCTCCACTGGAATTCTATCACCTCCACCAGCTTTGTTCATAGAGATGCTTTCTAAGGCCCACTTGACTTTCACATTCCAGCATGTCTGGCTCTAGGTGAGTGATCACACCATCATGATTATTTTGGTCGTGAAGATCTTTTTTGTATAATTCTTCAGTGTATTCTTGCCACCTCTTCTTAATATCTTCTGCTTCTGTTAGGTCCATACCATTTCTGTCCTTTATCGAGCCCATCTTTGCATGAAATGTTCCCTTGATATCTGTAATTTTCCTGAAGAGATCTCTAGTCTTTCCCATTCTGTTGTTTTCCTCTATTTCTTTGCATTGATTACTGAGGAAGGCTTTCTTTTCTCTCCTTGCTATTCCTTGGAACTCTGCATTCAAATGGGTATAGCTTTCCTTTTCTCCTTTGCTTATCACTTCCCTTCTCTTCTCAGCTATTTGTAAGGCCTCCCCAGACAGCCATTTTGCTTCTCTGTATTTCTTTTCCTTGGGGATGGTCTTGATCCCTGTCTCCTGTACAATGTCACAAACCTCCATCCATAGTTCATCAGGCACTCTATCTATCAGATCTAGTCCCTTAAATCTATTTCTCACTCCCACTGTATAATCATAAGGGATTTGATTTAGGTCATACCTGAATGGTCTAGCGGTTTTCCCAACTTTCTTCAATTTAAGTCTGAATTTGCCAATAAGGAGTTCATGACCTGAGCCACAGTCAGCTCCTGGTCTTGTTTTTGTTGACTGTATAGAGCTTCTCCATCTTTGGCTGCATAGAATATAATCAATCTGATTTTGGTGTTGACCATCTGGTGATGTCCATGTGTAGAGTCTTCTCTTGTGTTGTTGGAAGAGGGTGTTTGCTATGATCAGTGCATTTTCTTGGCAAAACTCTATTAGCCTTTGCCCTGCTTCATTCTGTATTCCAAGGCCAAATTTGCCTGTTACTCCAAGTGTTTCTTGACTTCTTACTTTTGCATTCTAGTCCCCTATAATGAAAAGGACATCTTTTTTTGGGTGTTCAGGTATGACCTAAATCAAATCCCTTATGATTGTACAGTGGAAGTGACAAATAGATTCAAGAGATTAGATCTGATAGAATGCCTGAAGAACTATGGATAGAGATTCATGACACTGTACAGGAGGCAGCGATCAAGAACCTCCACAAGAAAAAGAAATGCAATAAAGCAAAATGGTTGTCTGAGGAGGCCTTGCAAATAGCTGAGTAAAGAAGAGAAGTGAAAGGCAAAGGAGAAAAGGAAAGATATACCTATTTGAATGCAGAGTTCCAAAGAATAGCAAGGAGAGACAAAAAAGCCTTCCTCAGTGATCAATGCAAAGAAATAGAGGAAAACAATAGAATTGGAAAGACTAGAGATATTTTCAAGAAAATTAGAGATACCAACAGAACATTTCATGCAAAAATGGGCTCAATAAAGGACAGAAATGGTATGGACTTAATGGAAGCAGAGGATATTAAGAAGAGGTGGCAAGAATACACAGAAGAATGATACTAAAAAGATCTCCATGACCCAGATAATCATGATGATATGATCACTCACCTAGAGCCAGACACCCTGGAATGTGAAGTCAAGTAGGCCTTCATCACTACGAACAAAGATAGTGGTGGTGATGGAATTCCAGTGGAGCTCTTTCAAATCCTGAAAGATGATCCTATTAAATGGCTGCACTCAATATGCCAGCAAATTTGGAAAGCTCAGCAGTGGCCCCAGGACTGGAAAAAGTCAGTTTTCATTCCAATCCCAAAGAAAGGCAATGCCAAAGAATGCTCACACTTATGCACAATTGCACTCATCTCACACGCTAGGAAAGTAATGCTCAAGATTCTCCAAGCCAGGCTTCAGCAATACGTGAACCATGAACTTCCCGATGTTAAAGCTGGCTTTAGAAAAGGCAAAGGAGCCATAGATCAAATAGAGAATATTGTTGGATCATCCAAAAAAGTACAAGAGTTACAGGAAAACATCTACTTTTGCTTTACTCACTATGCCATAGCCTTTGACACTGTGGATCACAACAAAGTGTGGAGAATTCTTAAAGTGATGGGAATACCAGACCACCTTTCCTGCCTCCTGAGAAATCTGTATGCAGGTCAAGGAGCAACAGTTAGAGATGGATGGAACAACAGACTGGTTCCAAATAGGGAAAGGAGTATGTCAAGGTTGTATATTGTAAGCCTGCTTATTTAACTTATATGCAGAGTTCAGATACACAGATGACACCACCCTTATAGGCAGAAAGGGAAGAAGAACTAAAGAGCCTCTTGATGAAAGTGAAAGAGGAGAGCTTAAAGCTCAACATTCAGAAAACAAAGGTCATGGCATCTAGTTCCATCACTTCATGGAAAATAGAGGGGGAAACAATGGGAACAGTGACAGACTTTAATTTTGGGGGCTCCAAATTCACTGCAGATTGTTTCTGCAGCCATGAAATTAAAAGACCTTTGCTCCTTGGAAGAAAAGTTATGACCAACCTAGACAGCATATTAAAAATAAGACACATTACTTTGCCAACAAAGGTCTGTCTAAAAGCTATGGTTTTTCCAGTAGTCATGTATGGATGTGAGAGTTGGACTGTAATGAAAGCTGAGTGCCGAAGAATTGATGCTTTTGAACTATGATGTTGGAGAAGACTCTTGAGAGTCCCTTGGACTGCAAGGAGATGAAATCAGTCAATCCTAAAGGAAATCAGTCAATCCTAAAGAAAATCAGTCAATCCTAAAGGAAATCAGTCCTGAATATTCAATGGAACAAATGATTCTGAAGCTGAAACTCCAACAATTTGGCCACCTGATGTGAAGAATTGACTCATTGGAAAAGACACTGATGCTTGGAAAGATTGAAGGCAGGAGGAGAAGGGGACGACAGAGGATGAGATTGTTGGATGGCATCACCGATTTGATGGACAGGAGTTTTAGCCGTCTCTGGGAGTTGGTGATGGACAGGGAAGCTTGGCGTGCTGCCATCCATGGGGTCGTTAAGAATTGGACACGACTAGTGACTGAACTGAACTTAACCGAACCTGTATGGGGAAGAAGGTAACCAGGTAGAGGAAAAAAGATGCTAGTGAGACTTCAATGAATATCCCTCATTATATATAATAGCTTTCCTTTTTGGAACCCCATAAAAGTTTTTACATAATTAAAAGAAACTCAGGAGAGAAAACCAATCCCTTAATATTAGGGGGAAAAAGAAAAAGAAGGAAATAAGACTAACTGTATCAAGTTGGTGACATAGATATAGAGAAATAATTACTTCAACCGAGTTTAAGGTATAGTTATGTTAGTTGAATGTCTTTATTGGGATTTATTTCAGGGAGAAAACAAGTTGACATAAACGGCATTCAGTTAACATTAATAATCATATTGTTATTTTGAAACTACTATAGAGATAATATGTAACTATATGAACTTATGTTAAGACCTTTAGGAACTAAGACTTTTCAGGAAAGAAAAAAAATGGTAAAAGTATAAAATCAAAGAATTCAAGTAAAAGTTCTGTGTTATTAAATTTGAAATAGAAATAGCAGTATGAACTTGTAATTTCTTTTGTCTAATATGCATGCTTCCTGACTCTTTGTCCATTAAAAACCCTAGAAGCAATGATAGGTTTGCAATCAACACCCAAAGCAATGAGCTATCTTATCACCCAGATTGTAGTTTCTAATATAATTCTCCACTGCAAGGGAGCACGACTCCTTGAAAAAATGGCTCAGTTCCAGACCTGAAATGGGAGATGAGCAAAATGAGTTTAAGATACCTTATTATATTAGGAAAGGAAAAATGTTATCAGAGATTAATGGTTATTTCAGTAGAACAGAGAAACAACCTAAGGGGACTCTCACTGGCTCAGGATGGGACAAATTTAAGCATTAAAAGCATAATAACTGCAACTGGGTAAAGCACATTCAGCATAAAATTCCATAAGTTCTTCATAAAACAACTCACAAGACAACACTGAGTTCAGTGTTGCTGGGGTACCAACTTTGAAAAGTGGTCAATAGAATGAAAGAATTATGATTTCCTCCTATCTTTCCTGCAGCACATACAGTCCTTTTGGTATAATGCTTGTCTATAATGCCCAGATTGGTTCAGACAGGGTAGATAAAAAATAAAATCACAAAAATGCAAAATATGTAAATATTTTAGAAGGTGAATGTCTTAAACTAACAAGTTACACCCACTGCGTGCAATCATTGCATCTTAGAAGAGCATAGTGGCTTGTGGAAGAATATACAAAATCTATACTCTTGTATCCTATTCTCTTACTTCAGTTACTCATATGAATTGCTCTACATATGTGAAACATGTTCTCCAGAGTTTGAAAACTTAGTATAGAATCCAAGCCATAGGTAAATATCCTGGTAGAAGAATCCAGGCCCTGAATGAAAAAAGTAAACCTCATATATTGAAGAGAAGCTTGAAATAAAGTGTTTTAAAATAAGAGAATAGGTGTTATTGACATAATCTAAAGGAATTCACTAATTGTGCACCCTAAGAACAGCAGGAGGAGAAGGGGATGACAGAGGATGAGATGGCTGGATGGCATCACTGACTCGATGGACATGAGTCTGAGTGAACTCCAGGAGTTGGTGATGGACAGGGAGGCCTGGCGTGCTGCGATTCATGGGGTCGCAAAGAGTCAGACACGACTGAGCGACTGAACTGAACTGAACTGAACTGAAGAATAGTTCTGTGAAAGTAAAAAGAACGACAGATCTGAACACATCTGAACATGTAGTAGATAAATGAAAAACAGTGATTTACTTTCACAGGGCCTGAGAAGCACTTACAGTGGGCTGTAAAATAAGGATGAGGTTACTCAGTATAACAGGATATTGCTTAGAGGCACCCATTTTCATTTTACAAAGCTGCAGCTTTGTAAAAGGGAGAAACCTGATAAAACAACAAAATCCAAATTTCTATTTTAAGTCAATGTAGAAAAAAAAATCATCACCAGCACCAACCACACACACACAAAACAGGACAATGAGCTACAGCCTCTGATCTCATTATATTCTGTCCAAACAAGAATGTAGTTTCTTCTCTATAAATTAAAAGTTACAGCATTTGAACACATCCACTTTTGCCAAGCAAACTTGATGTCTACTGCTAAGGTAAAGTTCATTGTTGACTACAATCTTTCTTTATTCAGTTCAGTTCACTTGCTCAGTAGTGTCCAACTCTTTGCGACTCTGTGAACCACAGCATGCAAGGCCTCCCTGTCTATCACCAACTGCCGGAGTCTACCTAAACCCATGTCCATTGAGTCGGTGATGCCATCCCTCCATCTCACCCTCCGTCATCCCCTTCTCCTCCTGCCCTCAATCTTTCCCTGCATCAGGGTCGTTTCCAATGAGTCAGCTCTTTGCATCAGGTGGCCAAAGTATTGGAGTTTCAGCTTCAACATCAGTCCTTCCAATGAACACACAGGACTGATCTCCCTTAGGACGGACTGGTTGGGTCTCCTTGCAGTCCAAGGGACTCTCGACTCTTCTTCAACACCGCAGTTCAAAAGCATCAATTCTCTGGTGCTCAGCTTTCTTCACAGTCCAATTCTCACATCCATACATGACTACTGGAAAAATCATAGCCTTGACTAGACAGACCTTTGTTGGCAAAGTAATGTGTCTGCTTTTTAATATGCTATCTAGGTTGGTCATAAATTTCCTTCCAAGGAGTAAGTGTCTTTTAATTTCATGGCCGCAGTCACCATCTGCAGTGATTTTGGAGCCCCCAAAATAGCCAGCCACTGTTTCCACTGTTTCCCTATCTATTTCCCATGAAGTGATGGGACTGGATGTCATGATCTTAGTTTTCTGAATGTTGAGCTTTAAGCCAACTTTTTCACTCTCCACTTTCACTTTCATCAAGAGGCTCTTTAGTTCTTCTTCACTTTCTGCCACAAGGGTGGTGTCATCTGCATATCTGAGGTTATTGATATTTCTCCTGGCAATCTTGATTCCAGCTTGTGTTTCCTCCGGCCCAGCATTTCTCATGATGTACTCTGCATATAAGTTAAATAAGCAGGGTGACATATACAGCCTTGACATACTCTTTCTTTATTAAGGATTAAATATTTTAAACTGTGTCACATATTTGAGATTTATTTATATTATATTCTTCCCTGGTGGCTCAGACAGTAAAGCGTCTGCCTGCAGTACGGGAGACTCAGGTTGGATGCCTGGGTCTGAAAGATCCCCTGGAGGAGGAAATGGCAATCCACTCCAGTACTCTTGCCTGGAAAATCCCATGGATGGAGGACCCTGGTAGGCCACAGTCCATGGGGTCACAAAGAGTTGGACACAACTGAGCGACTTCATTTTCTTTCTTTTCTATATTATATTACCTGTGAGAGTATTCAAGTTCGTGTTCAGCCTCAGCCTTATTCTCCTATAAAGCCTGTAATACCTAATTGACAAAATCACATGAGGCAACCCGGGGCTTCCCAGGTGACACTAATGGTAAAGAACCAGCCTGCCAATGCAGGAGATGTGTGACATGCGGGTTCAGTCCCTGGGTCAGGAAGATCCCCTGGAGGAGGGCATGACAGTCCACTCCTGTATTCTTGCCTGGAGAATCCCAGGGACAGAGGAGCCTGGCAGGCTGTAGTCCATAGAGTTGCAAAGAGTTGGATATGACTGAAGTGACTTAGCATGCACATACCATTTTATAGGGGAAATGACTATAGCTGATGAAAGATATTCTTTATAGAATTCCAGCTAATAAGTGAAGAGGAAATGATTTGTGACCACTGGTCAAAATGTTAAACAGTAATCATCCGTAGCCACTAAAACCACTTGCTGAGATGTCAGTGAAAGCTTTTAAGTGTTGAAATGTTATAATGGAGTCAGACTGACACCACTTGAATATAATAATCAATTTTAGAATCACACAAGGGAGACAATAGGTATTATGAGCCTTCTGGTGAAATACAGACATGAAATACCTGCACTAAAAATAAATAAATCTGGATATAACCTAGGTCTTTAGGTGTAACAATTTATAATAACTATGGGAGATTGAGGAAAACATTAACCACAAGCCCAAAGAGGGTTATCATCCAAATCCAGAGTGTAGGACCCTGCACAAGACAACCAACCTAGTTTCTCCAATAAATGAATGGTTTGTAAAAATAAAAGAGCAAAATAGAGTGAGTTCTCTCAACGAGTCCCAAGAGGTATAACAAACACATGCAATTTAAGTATGCAATTTTGAATACTTATTTGAATAAACCAACAGGAAGAGGGTGTTTTAGACAAATAGGGAAATGTAACTATGGATTGGATACAAAATTATACTAAAGAATTATAGCTAATTTTTAGGTGTTATAATGGCTTGGAAATGATGTTAAACATTCCAATTGGAGAAGCATATTGAAGTATATAGAGGGGAAATGACATAATTTCTGGATTAAAATAGTAATCTCCAAATACTCCATCTATGGTTTAGATGTGAAAAGACAGAGATTTTTTTCTGACATATTAGCACCAAGAAAAATCTGGGTAATATTAAAATCATATATTTTAACAGGATCATCTAAAAGAGATGGACAGGAGAAAGCTTTAACGAACTGATTTCTAGAGAAAAGAGCCTTAAAAATGTTCAAACTCTTGAAAAAGTTCCCCTCGCTGGCATTTGGAAGTCGGAGTGATTGGTGGTGGCCGTGACAGATCCCTGGTGGTGGCAGCACTAGAGATGGGGCTAAATCAGGCTTAACTTTAACCCCTTAAAACTCAAGCTCAGTCACAGATCAAACTGACACTCAGTGAAATCCAGCTTATCTCATCTTAGTCACTAGATGCCCTGCTCTCTGGGAAAACAAAACCATGCAACAATATTTCTCAATCTTCATTGTTTTTCTACACATAATGTGTGGTTATCAGTCAAAAATCACTAGACATTAAAAAGAATCAAGAATATAGCACCCAGATTTAATTGGTGGGCAGGGAAGAGAAAGGAAGCAATTCATAGGTGAAACAGATATTAGAGCAAGCAGATGAAGATTTTAAAATAATTATTACAAATATACAAGGATTTTCAGGTAAACATGGAAAGAATGGGTCAACAGGTCAGTATAAAAATGGAAACTATTAAAAGTCACGTAGAGATCTTGGGTATGTAAAACAAGTATCTGAAATAGGAAGTACATTGGTTTTAAAATAAAAATAAATACTGAAGAAAGTGTGAGAGAAATTGAAAATAGCCTAATACAGATTACATGAAATGAAACACATGAGGGAAGAAAAAGATAAAGAAGGCCATGTTGGATGTCAATGGGTCAATGTGTAAGTGGTCTAACATACATATATTTGGAAATCTCAGAACAATAAGAAAGTAAATGAATCAAGAAAAGCAGTTGAAATATCAACTAAAATTTTTCCAACATTGGTGAAAAACATATCTTTACATAACAGTATATGTTAATAATAAGTGATACCGTATTTAGTCTTATGGTGACAGAAAAGGAATGCTCTCATGACTAAACTATCATGTTTTAATGTCTGTATCTTTATCTTTGTAGCATCTGTACTTAAATTATTTTATAATATCAGGGTGGGACAGAAGGTTGGATTTTCTTCTGTAACCAAATGCAAAAGTATGCTAGTTATGAGTTGCTCTTGACCATGATTGGTGATCAACACCATGACTGGTATTTTTTTTTTCCAATATTGTACATTCTTGATCTATGAAAACACTGAATCAAGATAGTAGTATAAATGTGAAGTGTAGGTGCAAATTAAACCTTTAAAAAATACATACATTAAGAAATCTCAGAACCATAAAAAATTGAATAAAAACATATTTGAAGCTATGTCAGCTTAAAAATTCCCCAAATTGATTAAAAAAACATCAAAGAAATCCACATAAACCTACTAGCTGTAATAACTGAGCTCAAAAAGAAAAGGTCTCAGGATATAATGTTAAAGTAAAAAAATCCATTGTATTTCTATTTATTAGTAAAAACAATTAGAAAATAAAATTCAGAAATTAATACTGCTTACAAAAGTATATTGTTGTTACTTGCTGAGTTGCATACAACTCTTTTACAGCCCCATGGACTGTAAGCTGCCAGGCTCCTCTGTCCATGTGATTTTCCAGGCAAGAATACTGGAGTGGGTTGCCATTTTCTTCTCTAGGGGATCTTCCCTATTCAGGGATTGAACCCGCATCACCTGCATTGGCAGGTGGATTCTTTACTACTGAGCCCCAAGGGAAGCCCTACAAAAGTATAAATAACTATAAATATCTAGAGATAAATATTCCTCACTGAAACCTACAGCATTTGTTGAGAGAAATTAAGATCTCTCCATGTATATAAATGAAGAAATACATCATGCTAACAGATTGGAGGATTTAATATTTCCTCTCAATCTACAGATTCTGTAAAATATCAATTAAAAATGCCAGAATTTTTTTGTGACAACTGTCAAGCTGATACTGTAATCTGTATGCAAAAGGAAATGTTCTAGAATAACAAAAGAATACAGTTGGAGTCCTTCTATTTCCTGATTTTAAGATAAGGTAACCAAGACAGTGCAGTTCTGCAGTAAGGATAAACAGATGGATGCAACAGAATAAAATCCCAAAATACAACCACGTGTATACTCAAATATTTTAAAAAGGCATAAATGCAATTCAATGAAGAAAGGACAGTTTTTTCAATAGATGCTGTATAACCAACTGGATATCTGTGTGGAAAAATCCTAGTGCATGGTATACAAAAATTATAATCAAATGGATTACAGTCGTAGATGTAAAAGCCAAAATTATAGAGCTTCCAGCAGAAAATGCAAGAAAAATGTTAACAAACTGGAAATTGGGCAAAGGTTTTTATATATGGAATTCCAAAAAGTCTCACTATAAAAGAAAAATGATAAGCAAGAGTTAAACTAATGTTAGAACTTCTGTTCTCAAAAGATACTGTTAATTAAAACTTCCAGTTTCTAGTCCAATATGTAAAAAGCTTGGAAGTTGTCACAATAAGAAAAAAACTGAACAAACGGAAAATCAACAACTCTTCTTAGATCCATCAGAGAATTGAAGTCACAAAGCAGACAGAGTGGCGAATATAGAGAATCTAGAGTTTACCAGGAGCAGAAAACTTCCCTGGAGCCAGAAATTGGTAGGAATAAGGGATAACTGACTAATTGCTGGAGACTGAGCGTGAACTAATTTAAGAGAATACCATTTCTGAGGGTGCAACCTTTATTTTTGTTTAGTTACTGAGTTGTGTCCAACTCTGCACCCCATGGATCCTTTTCCAGGGGATTTCCCAGGCAAGAATACTGGAGTGGGTTGCCATTTCCCTCTCTAGGGGATCTTCCTGACCCAGGGACCAAACATGTGGCTCCTGCTTGGCAAGTGGATTCTTTACCACTGAACCACATGGGAGCCTAGTGCAGTCTTAGGGGCTGAGTTTTACTACCAGGAGCCTCACCATCTGGTCACTGTGATCAGAGCAAAATCTCCTCATATATCCAGCAGAGGGGAGGAAGTAAACATTTTGAAATGTTGTCAGAGGATTCTATTTTCCTTAAAAAGGCCTGACCTGGGGAAAGAATTTGAAAAAGAATAGATACATGTATATGTATAACTGAGTCACTTTACTGTACACCTGAAACTAATACAACATTGTTAATCAACTGTGCTTCAAAAAAAAAAAAAATATATATATATATATATATATTTTTTTTTTTTTTTAAAGGCCTGAACTTAAAAGCACCTATTTTGTCACAGACCAACCAAAATGTTTCACCAGAGCCTAACTCATGTAGGGAAAGAAAATCCTCAGCTCTGGCCCCCTCTGGCCTTTGAAAGAGGGAAAGAGTGAACTTCAGTCTCATTGATGTGAAGGAAGGGAAAGATGCAGCTCCAGGTCCCTTTAGCCTTTCTATCTCACCTAAGGGGTGATAGAATCTGAGAAGGACTTGTAAAGACCAAGGCCCAGAGGCACAGGCTCAGAGTGGAAATTTGGAAATAACCAAGATGCCCTCAGTAGGTAAATGTGTGTATCACAAACTATAGTATATCCATAGGCTTCCCAGGAGGCACAGTGGTAAAGAATCCACCTGCCAATGCAGGAGACGCGAGAGATGTGGGTTTGATCCCTGGGTCAGGAAGATCTTCTGGGGTAGGAACTGGCGACCCACTCCAGTATTCTTGCCTGGGAAATCCCATGGACAGAGGAGCCTGGTGGGCTGCAGACCGTGGGGCTGCAAAGAGTTGGACATGGCTGAGCACAGCACAGCAGTAGTACATCCATTCAGGGTAGTGTCATTCAGGAACCAAAAGAAGTGAGCTATTTGTTAGGTGAGCTGATGCCAGTTGTGAAAGAATTCATAGAAGTATTAATAAGCGAAGAAAAGAGTTTTTCCTCACTTTTCAAGTGAGGAAAGGGACAGACTCATGGTGGTGTAGGCTCTGAAGGGTGGGGATTTGAGTCTTTTATTGAGTTTCAAAGGACAAGGTGCAGGAAAGAAGGGGTGACTTCATATCTGCTCTGGTCCATAGTCGTATCTGAGTTGGCTGTGCTTCTATAGGATGTGGGGTTTTTGAGAATTTGTAACTCCTTGTCTTCAGTAATTTTCTAGCTCTTAAATGTCTGAAAGAGACTTGATAGTGGCCCTTTACAGGCGCTACTCTATTCTGAACAATGTTACATGGGTTTACACTATTCAATCTATGAAGACATGGGAGGACCTCAAATGCATATTGTTAAGTGAAATAAACCATTCTGAAAAGGCTACGTAATATATGATTCCAACTCTATAATATTCTGGAAAAGGCAAAACTCTACAGACAGTAAAAAAGACAGTAAAAAGATGAGTTGTTGCCAGGCCTTGGTGGGAAGGGATTGGTAGGAATGAATACGTACATAAAAGGAGCCCAAGATAGTTTTAGGTCAATGAAACTACTCCATATGATACTGTAATAGTGGACACGTGACATTATGCTTTTATCAGAACCCACAGAATTGAACAACAAAAAGTAGCTCTAAACTGCAATCTCTGTTTAAAGGTATTTGTCAATATTGGTTTATCCATTGCCAAAAAACTACCACACTAATATCAGTTAATAGTAAGAGGAAAAATGGTATATGGAGATAAAAAGGGTATATGAGAAAAAAAAAGTATTCTTTACTCTAAAGAACAGTAATATTAAAAAAAACAAAAGCTATACTCTTGGAGAAAATATTCCCAATACATGTATCTGGCAAAAGACTCAAATCTATGAACACTAATAATTAAAAGGCAAGCAACTTAACTGAAAATGGCCCAAAGTCTTAGATACTCACCAGAGTCATATATTAGATGGCCAATACTTGAAAAATGCTTAAACACGTTAATTATCCTAGAAGTGCATATTAAAATAGCAATGTAATATCACTAAACAACCACTAGAAAGGCCAAGATTTAAAAGACTGGTAATACCAAGAGTTTGTAAGAACATGGAAGTACTAGATTTTTCACACATTCTTGGAGGAAATATACAATAGTATTTAACCCCTTGTAGTAGTCACTTTAATCATAAATCAATAATTTGTTTATTTATCGTCAGGAAATTAAAGCTTATGTCTATAAAATTACTTATATATTAATGCTGAATGAAGTTTTATTTCTAACAGCGCAACCCTTGGAAACAATCTAAATGTCCATCAACAGGAGACTGGATAAACAAAATAACAGATATATTTTTATTCATTCTGTTATCATATAATGGTATAATACTACCCAGCAATAAAAGGAATGAACTACTGATACAAAGAAACAGCATGAGGTAATTGCAAATTTATGCTTAGTGAAAGAAACAAAAGAGTACAGTGATGTTCAATAGCAGGGATAATTAACCTATGAAGAAAAAAATCAGAGCAATTGCCTGTGGGTGGCGAGGATAGACTGTTTTTGTAAATGAAATTTATTGGAACACAGACATGCTCATTTGCTTATAATCTGTGGCTGCTTTCACACTACACAGAAGGAAATAGTTCAGTCAGGGACCATCAGGGCCAAATAGCATAAAATATTTACTATCTGGTCCTTTACAGAAAAAGTTTACTGACCTCTGGTATACGTGTGTAAGGTTTTTTAAAATGTTAAAAATTGTGGAGGCTGGCAAGTGGATATATAGGGATCCTTTTTAGTATTCTGTCTATTTTTATGTGGTTAAAACTTATAATAAATTTAAAAAATTTGGAGGCCATTATCTGGTCTGAGGGGCTTTCCAGGTGGTGCTAGAGGTAAAGAATCCACTTGCAAATGCAGGAGACATAAGAGAGGCGGGTTCGATCCCTGGGTCGGGAAGATCCCCTGTAGGAGGGCGCGGCAATCCACTCCAGTATTCTTGCCTGGAGAATCCCATGGGCAGGGGAGTCTGGCGGGCTACAGTCCATGGGTCTCCAAGAGTCGACACAACTGAAGCAACTTAGCAGGCATCTGGGCTGAGAACTTCCAGGAGTTTTCCAGTTAAGCTATTTCTTCTTCATAGGCAAAACACTCTCCAACATAAATCACAGCAGGATCCTCTATGATCCACCTTCCAGAATACTGGAAATAAAAGCAAAAATAAACAAATGGGATCTAATTAAAAGCTTCTGCACAACGAAGGAAAATATAAGCAAGGTGAAAAGACAGCCTTCGGAATGGGAGAAAATAATAGCAAATGAAGCAACTGACAAACAACTAATCTCAAAAATATACAAGCAACTTATGCAGCTCAATTCCAGAAAAATAAATGACCCAATCAAAAAATGGGCCAAAGAACTAAATAGACATTTCTCCAAAGAAGACGTACGGATGGCTAACAAACACATGAAAAGATGCTCAACATCACTCATTATCAGAGAAATGCAAATCAAGACTACAATGAGGTACCATTTCACATCAGTCAGAATGGCTGCGATCCAAAAGTCTACAAGCAATAAATGCTGGAGAGGGTGTGGAGAAAAGGGAACCCTCTTACACTGTTGGTGGGAATGCAGACTAGTACAGCCACAATGGAGAACGGTGTGGAGATTCCTTAAAAAACTAGAAATAGAACTGCCTTATGACCCAGCAATCCTACTGCTGGGCATACGCACCGAGGAAACCAGAATTGAAAGAGACACATGTACCCCAATGTTCATCGCAGCACTGTTTATAATAGCCAGGACATGGAAACAACCTAGATGTCCATCAGCAGATGAATGGATAAGAAAGCTGTGGTCCATATACACAATGGAGTATTACTCAGCCATTAAAAAGAATACATTTGAATCAGTACTAATGAGGTGGATGAAACTGGAGCCTATTATACAGAGTGAAGTAAGCCAGAAAGAAAAACACCAATACAGTGTACTAACACATATATATGGAATATAGAAAGATGGTAGTGATAACCCTGTATGCGAGACAGCAAAAGAGACATGTATAGAACGGACTTTTGGACTGAGAGGGAGAGGGAGAGGGTGGGATGATTTGAGAGAATGGCACTGAAACATGTATACTATCATGTAAGAAACGAATCGCCAGTCTATGTTCGATACAGGATACAGGATGCTTGGGGCTGGTGCACGGGGATGATCCAAAGAGATGATATGGGGTGGGAGGTGGGAGGGGGGTTCAGGATTGGGAACTCATGTACACCCATGGCGAATTCATGTCAATGTATGCAAAACCAATATAGTATTGTAAAGTAAAATAAAGTAAAAAAAAAAAAACTTGCAGAAAGAATATGAATTCTATGCTGGAGAAATAAAAGTGCCAACTAGAGATATACCTGAAGGTTATTGAAAAGCAGGCAAATGTTTAAACAAAACTGTTAAGTTCTGATGACTCCAGCTACATCCTATCCTTGGCAGAGTGGTATTGCTATAACCTGTGGAGAGTCAAAGAATTGTTCTCGTCCTGCCCTTATTGTACCATCAAGGAGGGTTGTGGAATGGTCCAGGGAGTCATGATCAGGCCTCGGTTCTCAGGCTGGGGAGGAGATTTTTGTATGTGGAGCTCTTTTGTCTCTGAGATTGTTTTTTTTACTTCTTTCTGGCATCTTCTGGATCCTTTCTCATTCACAGCATTTTCCCGTTAGATGGACTCTTGTAGCTCTTTTACATCTTGTGCATAAAGAAAGCACTAGTGTATCCCCCACAGGGGTGGGAGCATTGGGCTTGCCTTCACAGCCTAGAGGATCTGAAAACTGGAGCTGAGCAAAGGCAGCCAGGGCTTCCCAGGTGGTGCTAGTGGTAAAGAATCCACCTGACAAGGCAGGAGACACTGGAGATGCAGGTTCGATCACTGGGTTGGCAAGATCCCCTGTAGGAAGAAATGGCAGCCTACACCAGTATTCTTGCCTGGAAAATCCCATGGACAGAGAAGCCTGGTGGGCTACAATCCATGGGGCTGCCAAGAGCTGGACGTGACTGAACGTCTGAGCACAAAGACAGCTCTGCTGTGCCTGACATAAGTGAGTTCTCTTCCGGGTCTCAGACAAAAAATGCTATTTTTCTTGATTTGTCTCGCTTATCCCCACCTGAGGCAATTTCAGAGTTACCAGATTAGGGTTTCTAGACCAAGATAAGATTTAATTTCTGGTAAAAAGAGCCAAATTTAAAACATCCTGTTTGAAGCCAGTTGAACATTTTCTTCCTTCCTGCCTTTCAGTATTTTTTTATGCATTGAGTGTGAGTTCAGTCACTCAGTCGTGCCCTACTCTTTGTGACCCCATGGACTGCAGGACGCCAGGCTTCCCTGTCCATCAACTCCTGGAGCTTACTCAAACTCATGCCCATCGAGTCGGTGATGCCATCCAACCATCTCATCCTCTGTTGTCCCCTTCTCTTCCCACCTTCAGTCTTTCCTAGCATCAGGGTCTTTTCCAATGCATTGAGTATACTTAACAGTTAATTGGAATCTTGGTTTACTAAGTCAGTGATTCAAGAGTACAGCAGGGAGCTATTATGTGAGAACAGACCTCAGAAAGTTTGGAATCCAAATGATAATATGAAAAACACGTTTAGATATGGGGAGAGTTTAAGCAGTTAATAGAATTTGTGCATAGGAAGGAAAGATTGGTTTAGGACTTAAGACACAGGATTGATTTCTATTTTTAAATTCCATGTGCTAGTTGTTAAAATACTCTTTGAAAACCTCTTCTTTAAGACAATTTTTTTTTTGGGGGGGAAGAGCATATTATGTCACTCATTACCATCTTTTAGAATGTGATGTGTGTGAGGGGATGATCCATTAAACTCCAAATCATATGCCTTTTGATAGCAACGAATATTTGAATTATGCTTTATCATTTGGGTTCCCCTGGAGGCTCAGACAGTAAGGAAACTTCCAGCAATGTGACAGACCTGGGTTCAATCCCTGGGTTGGGAAGATCCCCTGGAGAAGGAAAAGGCTACCCACTCCACTATTCTTGCCTGGAGAATTCCATGGATAGAGGAGCCTGGTGGGCTACTGTCCGTGGGGTCACAAAGAATCAGACATGACTGGGAAATTAACATACTTTGTAATTTACTGTTCTATTTCCTTCAGTTAATCCACACAACCAGCCTGCAAACTACTAAAGATGTAATATTCACATCTCTTTTGTAGAAATGAGGGAGGAAACTAATGCTGAGTGGTTAAGTGAAAAAGGGAAGGTCACTAAGCACATAAGTTTCAGAATCGGAGCTTCAGCTCCAGTCCCTCCTGTCTGAAGTCTATACTAGTTCTACAGTGTTCTGCTGCAAACTTTTTAATTAGTGTAGCAGATACTAACTGACCTTCATATCAAACACAGGACATCCACGCTTGGCATGGTAGCCCAGAACTGTGAAGATGGTTGTGCAAGCTGAAACTGCAAAATGATCTTAATGGAAAAAATTAAAAATGTTCCATGACTTAAATATTTCTGTCAAAACTTTAAAAACTCTGTTATATATGTATAGAGAAATAAAAAATAAAACTTACATTTAAATTTGTTTAATATACTGTTTAGTACACTGCATTTTAGTATATATTATTTAGTATACTATAACTTAAATCATTAACATTGAGTTAATAACTATTTCTTTGTAAAGAAAAAGTATCAAGAGCAGTTTGAATAGTGCTTGCCTTTTTGTTGTATAACCTACAGTATGGAGTGAACATCTTTCTATACTTCAGCAAATTGTAATATTCCTTTCTAGATTCAGATCAGCTTCCAACATTTTATCTTCGCTTCTTTAATATAAAAAAAATCTCTGAGAGTTCTCTTAATCTGAAGATTTTTTCCAGCGTCGTTTCCTCTAGGATATCTTTATCCTTTCCATCACAACCGCTTTCCTCATTTATGTCAGTAAATTTGCTTTCAGGAACACCCTGGAGGTCCAGTGGTTAGGACTCAATGCTCTCACCACTGGGGCCAGGGGTTCGATCTCTGGTCAGGGAATTATTAATAAGATCCCATAAGCCATGCATTGTGGCCAAAAATAAATATATAACATAATTTCCAATATGTTAGAGACTGACATTTTTTAAAAAGTGCTTCCATGAGATCGTTTTGCTGCATATCCAGAGTCTCAGAACCAAAACACTGTCAACATTCCCATATCAGCTGTTTCTTCTATACCTCCATTTGCGCTGGATTCAAATTTCACTTCCAAAGCTATCGCTTTTGTTTCTTGGCTGTGTTTTTATTTTTGTTGACCCTCTTTTGAGTATCTGTTTTTGGAAATTATCACATTACTTTATCGCTGTGAGACAAGGAGGCAATGCAAGCACACAGCTGCTGCATGTGCCTGAACTGAAGGACAGGCAGTGACCAGTCACCGAAAAAATTGGAAAGACTTGATGTGATTTGGTCACTGGTCAGGATGCACATTGGTTATTTACCTTGTGGTTTGCAGACATAAGAGCAAAGGGTGTGCTTTATGCGATGACTCACAGTTAAGATACTATGGTAATGAAATTTGAATCATGGTTTTGGGGAGGCTGGTGGTATTTAACTATCCTGTGGAGTTTGAAAAGCAAAGTCTGCTTGTATCGAAGCCCATGATACTCAAGTGACCACTAACTTAAATGAGGACACTGAGTGGATTGGATTTAGGTAAACAAGGGGAAATTCTGTTGCATGAGGAGAAGAGTTACGGCCGGCAGAGGGAGATGGAGAGCAGATGCCTTGGCTAGGTCAAGGGTGTGACACAAAGTCACAGTGGAAACGGCAAAAGCGGACGATGATCAAAGGCTACCTTCACCCAGTTTGCAATTTTGCCTCACACAAAATGCCACAGTTACTCTAAAATCTAGTTTTCTGACTGGAGAAAACACATAAAAATGTGTTCTTAAATATAAATAGTGGGCGCCCTCAGTCACTCAGTCCTTCCTATCTGACTCTTGGCAGCCCCATGGACTATAGCCTTCCAGGCTCCTCTGTCCATGGAACTTTCCATGCAAGAATACTGGCGTGGGTTGCCATTTCCTACTCCAGGGAATCTTCCTGACCTCGGAATCAAACCTGTGTCTCTTGCGTCTCCCAGACTGGCAGGTAGGTTCTTTACCACTGTGCTACGTCAATCAGTTCAGTCGCTCAGTCGTGTCCGACTCTTTGTGACCCCGTGGACTGCAGCACGCCAGGCCTCCCTGTCCATCACCAACTCCCAGAGCTTGCTCAAACTCATGTCCATCGAGTTGGTAATGTCATCCAATCATCTCATCCTCTGTCGTCCTGGGAAGCCCCAAATAAATTAGTACATACACCTAATATCTATGCTATATCTTTTGTTCATATTGGTTACAAAAGTAACATGTACTTACTAATTATAAATGATTTGAATACTGTAGAATGGAAGAAAGAAAAAGGTGAAAGCCCTTTTATTCTCCCATCTCTCTTCTCTGAAGGTAATAACTGCTACTAGTAGAACTGTACTGCAGTGGCATGCTGTTTTGATTCCCTATCTTATTATTTGTGTAAGTTTAATACCAACTACAATATTATATGATGTTTACTTTAATTAGATGTATGTATGTGGAAAAATTAAGAGGAACACTACTAGCACAAACTTAAAATGGATACTTTAAATTACCTTTTCTAAGAAGTGAAAAGATGAAATCAATTATTTGCACTTCAGAAGAAGCAAAGTCACACTTCAGTTGCTGTACTGAGTAGGTATTACTGGTGAATCCATTAAAAATACATGAAATAAAGACCTTTTCCAAGAGTCAAGTTTTCTGGTTTACTTGTAAAAAGGACACATTTCAAAGTACTTGCTTTCATTTGAATTGGGCTATCTGAACCCTCAAAATCTTTGTCATTCACACTGACCTTGAAATATTAAAAAACAGGAATACATTTTAATCTTGAAATCTTCAAAACGCTAATTTGCCAGAAAAATAATGTGATCATCTTAGAGGTAATTTTTTCTTACCTATCGAATTTATATACCACTAAATCATATAAAACAATATTAATTATACAGCTGTTCTGATATTACTCATATATTACTTATGTATAAGAGTATTTACTTAAATGTAAAATGAATATGCATGTATACAGCATGAAACTTAAAATGCAAACCCATAACTCTGAAGCCGCCACGCCTCTCCTTAGAGGCACTGTCCCTCCTTCCTAACCTTATTCCTGAAATAGACCCACAGCCTTGAATTCTTGGTTTTATTCCCCCCCCCCTACTTTTTTTTCTCTGATTTTACAAGTATTTTCTATCCTAAATCAATTAATTTCTTTTTGCACACTTTTGAAATTTATATCAATTTAATGCTGTATAAAATTTTCTGAATTCTCATTATTCTGATTAACATTATGCTTATTTAATTAAGATAGTTTTGTTACATTTTATTCTTCATTTACAGTACTGTAAGGTATGCCATTATAGGAATATGCAGTAGTTTATCATTTCTTCTGGAAATGGGCATTTGGATTGCTTCCTATTTTTTAAACTACTTTAAGGAATTTTTGCATGTATTTTTTCAGTGTGCTTTGGCCAGAAAGTTCCTGAGATGTATGCCAAGAAAAGGAATAGGTGGATCAGAAAGACTCTGCACATCTTTAATTTACTTATATAATCCTTCTTTTATTTTTTCAAAGTGATTATATGAATTTACCTTCCTAAGGGCTATCTATTGGAGTTCCCATTTCTCCACACCTCACAAAGGTGGGAATTTTCATTGTAGAAATTAATTTACATTTGACAATTGGCATAGTTGGCGTACTTTTAAGATATAGGGGTTTCATCCTGTTGGGAAATGACAGAGTCATTGAGTCTTTTGTGAGAGCAGCTTCAGAGAAGTGGCAAGGACAGCTAATCTGGAAAGGATGCAGGTAAAGTCAAAATTTTCTCCGTAAGACAAGATGACATTCTGTCTGCTGAGAATGAAAGGGTAAGGAGGCCTCAAGGAGGCTGGTGAAGGTTTTGAGTAACTGATAAAATTTGAAGACCAAAGACTTTGTTAAACTCTGCCTCATCAGGCCCCATTTATTCATTAAACATTGATTTTTAAAAAAAAAAATTGAAAGCACCTAATGTTAGGCATTGGAAAATGCATAAGTAAATAAGACTCAGTTCTGGCTCCAAAGAAGCCTAATGAGGAAATCCAGTGTAAACATATAATTATGCAATGAGATGCTTGCTATGCTTAAGGCTCTACTCAGCCCAGCAGGGGTGCAGGAAGGAGTAATTGGCTCTGAATGAATGAACAAGGACGGTCTCATGAATGACAGCTAAGTAGGAGCATTCCACGGAGGGTCCTGCAGTGTGAGCAGGCACCACGAGGGGTCTGAGCTGGGTGTTTCTGAGGGACAGGACACTAGAGACAGTGGAAGTTAAGAAAGACTAAAGAACCAAGTCTGCAAGTCACAGATCTAGGGATTTATCTTGTGAAAATGCAGGGGCATCAGAAGTTTTACTTTGTTTGTTTTTAAATTGTTGTTTTTTTTTTTTAAACTTCACTTTGCACTGGGGAACAACCTTTTAACAATGTTGTGATAGCTTTAGGTGAACAGCGAAGGGACTCAGCCATACATATACATGGATCCATTCTCCCCCAAATCCCTCTCCCATCCAGGCTGCCACATAACACTGAGCAGAGTTCCCTGTGCTCTGCAGTAGGTCCTGGTTGGTTACCCATTTTAAATACAGCAGTGTGTCCATGTCCATCCCAAACTCCCTAACCGTACTTTCTCCTTCACCTTCCTCCTAGCAAATATGAGTTTGTCTGAGAGTCTCTTTCTGGTAGGAAAAGAAGTTAGGAGACTAATTCCAAGAGGGGCATTCATGGGATTTGGTGGCCAAGTGAAAGGAGTGAGGAAGGAAGATATTTCACTTTGCAGATGGAAGGAAACATAATTAACCTATGTGGAGTGTCTAAGAGGAATGAAAAGTCCAGTGGATTCTATACAGAGAACAACTTGATCTAAGTTTGGGGTGAGTGTCTGTGCGTGTTTAGTCACTCAGTGGTGCCCAAGTCTTTGCGACCCCATGGATTGTAGTCTGAAAGGCTCCTCTTTCCATGGGATTCTCCAGGCAAGAATACTGGAATGGGTTGCCATTTCCTTTTCCAGGGGATCTTCCCCACTCAGGGATCAAACCCACATCTCCTGTGTTTCCTGCATTGGCAGGCAGATTCTTTACCTGCTGAGCCACCCATGGAAGCCTAAGTTTGGGATAGTTTCTTTTATCTTCTCAAATGTTCAAAGGAAATTCAAAAAAGCTGAAATGTATGGTATATAGTGGATTATCAATAGTACCATTGTATGCCCTAATGAACCAAGGTTTTATTTAAATAATTTTAAGACTATTTTACCTGCTAGAATTTAGAAACTATAATCACAGACAACTAGCCAATCTGATCACACAGACCACAGCCTTGTCTAACTCAGTGAAACTAAGCCATGCCATGTGGGGCCACCCAAGATGGCAGGGTTGTGGTGGAGAGGTCTGACAGAATGTGGTCCACTGGAGAAGGGAATGGCAAATCACTTCAGTATTCTTGCCCTGAGAACCCCATGAACAGTATGAAAAGACAAAAAGATAGGACACTGAAAGATGAACTCCCCAGGTCGAAAGGTGCCCAATATGCTACTGGAGATCAGTGGAGAAATAACTCCAGAAAGAATGAAGGAATGGAGCCAAAGCAAAAAAAACCCCACCCAGTTGTGAATGGGACTGGTGATGGAAGCAGGGTTCAGTGCTGTAAAAAGCAATATTGCATAGGAACCTGGAATATTAGGCCCATGAATCAGGGCAAATTGGAAGTGGTCAAACAGGAGATGGCAAGTGTGAACGTAGACGTTCTAGGAATCAGTGAAATAAGATGGATTGGAATGGGTGAATTTAACTCAGATGACCATTATATCTACTACTATGGGCAGGAATCCCTTAGAAGAAATGGAGTAGCCATCATGGTCAACAAAAGAGACTGAAATGCAGTACTTGGATGCAATCTTAAAAACGACAGAATGATCTCAGTCCGTTTCCAAGGCAAACCATTCAATATCACGGTAATCCAAGTCTTTGCCCCAACCAGTAACGCTGAAGAAGCTGAAGTTGAACAGTTCTATGAAGACCAACAAGACCTTCTAGAATTAACACCCCCAAAAGATGTCCTTTTCATGATAGTGGACTGGAATCCAAAAGTAGGAAGTTAAGAAACACCCGGAGTAACAGGCAAATTTGGCTTTGGAATACAGAATGAAGCAGGGCAAAGGCTAATAGAGTTCTGCCAAGAGAACGCATTGGTCATAGCAAACATCCTCTTCCAACAACGGAAGAGAAGACTCTACACATGGACATCACCAGATAGTCAACATCAAAATCAGACTGATGGAGAAGCTCTATACAGTCAGCAAAAACAAGATCGGGAGCTGACTGTGGCTTGGATCATGAACTCCTTATTGCCAAATTCAGACTGAAATTGAAGAAAGTGGAGAAAACCACTAGACTATTCAGGTATGACCTAAATCAAATCCCTTATGACTATACAGTGGGAGTGAGAAATAGATTTAAGGGACTAGATCTGATAGACAGAGTGCCTGATGAACTATGGATGGAGGTTCGTGACATTGTACAGGAGACAGGGATCAAGACCATCCCCATGGAAAAGAAATGCAAAGAAGCAAAATGGCTGTCTGGGGAGGCCTTACAAATAGCTGTGAAAAGAAGGGAAGCGAAAAGCAAAGGAGAAAAGGAATGCTATACTCATTTAAATGCAGAGTTCCAAAGAATAGCAAGGAGCGATAAGAAAGCCTTCCTTGGTGATCAATGCAAAGAAATAGAGGAAAACAACAGAATGGGAAAGACTAGAGATCTCTTCAGGAAAATTAGAGATATCAAGGGAACATTTCATGCAAAGATGGGCTCGATAAAGGACAGAAATGGTATGGACCTAACAGAAGCAGAAGATATTAAGAAGAGGTGGCAAGAATACACAGAAGAACTGTACAAAAAAGATCTCCATGACCCAGATAATCATGATGGTGTGATCATTCACCTAGGGCCAGACATCCTGGAATGTGAAGTCAAGTGGGCCTTAGGAAGCATCACTATGAACAAAGCTAGTGGAGGTGATGGAATTCCAGTTCAGCTCTTTCAAATCCTAAAAGATGATGCTGTGAAAGTGCTGCACTCAATATGCCAGCAAATTTGGAAAACTCAGCAGTGGCCACAGGACTGGAAAAGGTCAGTTTTCATTCCAATCCCAAAGAAAGAAAATGCCAAAGAATGCTCAAACTACCACACAATTGCACTCATCTCACACCCTATTAAAGTAATGCTCAAAATTCTCCAAGCCAGGCTTCAACCGGACGTGAACCATGAACTTCCAGATGTTCAAGCTGGTTTCAGAAAAGCTGGAGGAACCAGAGATCAAATTGCCAACATCCACTGGATCATGGAAAAAGCAAGAGAGTTCCAGAAAAACATCTATTTCTGCTTTATTGACTATGCCAAAGCCTTTGACTGTGTGGATCACAATAAACTGTGGAAAATTCTGAAAGAGATGGGAATACCAGACCACCTGACCTGTCTCTTGAGAAACCTGTATGCAGGTCAGGAAGCAGCACTTAGAACTGGACATGGACCAACAGACTGGTTCCAAATAGGAAAAGGAGTACGTCAAGGCTGTATATTGTCACCCTGTTTATTTAACTTATATGCAGAGTATATCATGAGAAACGCTGGGCTGGAGGAAGGACAAGGTGGAATCAAGATTGCCTGGAGAAATATCAATAACCTCAGATATGCAGATGACACCACCCTTATGGCAGAAACTGAAGAGGAACTAAAGACTCTCTTGATGAAAGTAAAGGAGGAGAGTGAAAAAGTTGGCTTAAAGCTCAACATTCAGAAAACGAAGATCATGACATCTGGTCCCATCACTTCATGGCAAATAGCTGGGGAAACAGTAGAAACAATGGCTGACTTTATTTTTCTGGGCTCCAAAATCACTGCAGATGGTGATTGCAGCCATGAAATTTAAAAGACGCTTGCTCCTTGGAAGGAAAGTTATGACCAACCTAGACAGCATATTAAAAAGCAGACACATTACTTTGCCAACAAAGTCCGTCTAGTCAAGGCCATGGTTTTTCCAGTGGTCATGTATGGATGTGAGAGTTGGACTGTGAAGAAGGCTGAGTGCCGAAGAATTGATGCTTTTGAACTGTGGTGTTGGAGAAGACTCTTGAGAATCCCTTGGGCTGCAAGGAGATGCAACCAGTCCATCCTAAATGAGATCAGTCCTGGGTGTTCATTGGAAGGACTGATGCTGAAGCTGAAACTCCAATACTTTGGCCATCTGATGTGAAGAGTTTACTCACTGGAAAAGACTCTGATGCTGGGAGGGATTGGGGGCAGGAGGAGAAGGGGACAACAGAAGATGAGATGGTTGGATGGCATCACCGACTCAATGGACATGGGTTTGAGTGAACTCCGGGAGTTGGTGATGGACAGGGATGCCTGGCGTGTTGCAGTTCATGGGGTCGCAGAGTTGGACATGACTGAGCAACTGAACTGAACTGAACTGAATTTAGTAAAATTAAAACAATGTTACTTTTATGGAATAATTATTCAAAATAATTATTTATTTCTGTGGCCATTATATAAACTCTGCAAAAGGTAAATAAATAGTACATAGAAAATATTCTTGTCTCACAGATTATTACCAGGGGGTTCATGACATTTCATAGATGCATGCACTTTCTTTTTGGATCAAAATTAATTTTAATTAAGAATCTAAAAATGCACTATAGAATTTGATTATAACTTTCTTGGGTAAAATACCATGGCACATTCATAATAAACCTAACTGATACCTTATTTGTTGAATATAAAAACTGGAAAGATATTTTTGATGATATCATTCTTAATCAATTAAGAACCTCCAAGAAATTGTTTTGAGATTAAAAACCACAAGACACAACCTCATGCCTAACTTGAAAGAAAAATAAAGAGTGGTAGCATTTCATGAAATAGGCATCTTTCAACCATATGAACTTCTCTAATCTCTATAGTAAAATTACCCAAACACTAGGTCTTGAAGCACTCCTAAATTCTCAAAGATTAAATTGTGTTCAGCTTTATTTATTAATGGCTTTATTTTCAAGTAAACATTGCTATTATAGTCTAGAAAGTGGCTGAGGTTCCCTGTCATTGAAATGAAACTAAAATTGGCTTTAGTCTCTTTCTCACGTCCCATCGGGTATTTGGTGCTGGTCCCACGAGGTTTGCAGGTTATGGTGCCATATATTCTCCTGTTACGGCTGTCTCCAAAATCCTGTCTACTTGTGTGATTGTTCTCTTCTCTTCATGTCACACTAACCCTGAAATAGCACACAGAATATTTTTCACTGGGAAAATAAACTTTCAGAAATTTTATTTTTCAGTGTATAGGGTTTGCCTTTTTTATTTTTGGTTAGACTTATCCCTAAGTAATATTATTTTTCTTTTTTTCTCTTTGGTACTATTTTAAATGAAATTATTTTCTTAATTTCATTTTCAGGTTGTTAATAGCAAACATATAGGGATGCCATTTTGTGTATATTGATCGTGTGTCCTACACCTATCCTACACTCATTTATTCTAATTTTTAATGTATTCCTTTCCTTAGGATTTTCTTTAGATTACATCTTCTGAGAATAGAAATAGTTTACCTTTTTCATTTCTATGTTACATTTCTGTTCTTCCTTCTTTCCTTCCTAATTGCAAGACCCTCCAGTACAATGTTGAATAGAACTGGCAAGGATGAATGTTCTTGTCTTGTTCCTGGTCTTAGGTGGAAATATTAAATGTTTCATGTAATGATGTTAGGTGTGGGGTTTTTAAAGATATCCTTTATCAGACTGAGGAAGTTCCCAGCTATATCTGGTTCATTGAGTGTTACTTTATCATGAAGGGGTATTGAATTTTTTCAAATGTTTTACCTAAACATATTGAGGTGATCATGTGTTTTGTTTTTTATTAATAAGATGTTTTATAGAGACTGGTTTTTTTATGTTAAAATAACATTGCATTCCTGGGATAAATCCCACTTGTTCACAGCGCATGCTCTTTTTTATATGTTTTGTTGGATTCATTCTGGTAGTATTTTATTGAGCATTTTGAGTCTTTATCTGTAAGTGATTTTGGCCTATAGTTTTCCTGTTTTTTTTTTTTTTTTGCAGGAGTAGTGGAGCATCCAGTTTTGTCAAAACTTGCTTTTTAAGAGACTCCAGAGTTGAGGAAGGTAATGAAACCTCATTTTCAGCTGCTGAGATAATAATCCTACCTCTGGTACCCAATTTACTCTCACAGTCAATGATATTTATTGTGAATGCACTATCCATACTTCTGCTCTGTGTTTTGGGAATTTGGCTGTTGTAAATAGTGCTGCAATGAACATTGGGGTGGTGGTGGTTCAGTCTCTAAGTCGTGTCTGACTCTTTGCAACCCCATGGACTGCCTCATGCCCGGTTTCCCTGTCCTCCATTATCTCCTGGATTTTGCTCAAGTTCATGTCCATTGAGTCAGTGATCCTATCTAACCATCTCACCCTCTGCTGCCCTCTTCTCCTTTTGCCTTCAATCTTCTCCAAACATCAGGGTCTTTTCCCATGAGTCAGCTCTTCACATCAGGTGGCCAAAGTTTTGGAGCTTCAGCTTCAGCATCAGTCATTCCAATGAATATTCAGGGTTGATTTCCTTTAGGATTGACTGGTGATGAACATTGGGGTGCATGTGTCTTTTTTTTTTTTCACTTCACAATACTGTATTGGTTTTGCCATACATTGACATGAATCCACCACAGGTGTACATGAGTTCCCAACCCTGAACCCCCCTCCCACCACCCTCCCCATATCATCTCTCTGGGTCATCCCAGTGCACCAGCCCCAAGCATCCTGTATCCTGTATCCAACCTAGACTAGCGATTCATTTCTTACATGATAGTATACATGTTTCAATGCCATTCTCCCAAATCATCCCACCTTCTCCCTCTCCCACAGAGTCCAAAAGTCTGTTCTTTACATCTGTGTCTCTTTTGCTGTCTTTCATATAGGGTTATCATTACCATCTTTCTAAATTCCATATATATGTGTTAGTATACTGTATTGGTGTTTTTCTTTCTGGCTTACTACATGTGTCTTTTAGAATTACGGTCTTCTCAGGGTATATGCCCAGTAGTGGGACTGCTGGGTCATATGGTAGCTCTATTTTTAGTTTTTAAAAGAACCTCCATGCATTTCTCCATAGTGACTGTATCAATTTATGAATGGATAAAGAAGATATGGTGCCTATATACAACAGAATATTACAGAGCCATGAAAACAAACAAAATTGTGTCATTTGTAGAGACGTGAATGGACCTAGAGTCTGTTATATAGAGTGAAATAAGTCAGAAAGAGAACATCAAATATTGTATATTGATGCATGTATGTGGAATCTAGAAAAATAGCAAAGATGAACCTGTTTGCAGGGCAGGAATTAGAGACACAGGTGTAGAGAAAGGATGTGTGGACACAGAAGGGAAGCAGAGGTGGGATGAACTGGAAGACTGGGGTTGACGTATATCCACTACCACGTGCAAAATAGACAGAGAGTGGGAGCCTGCTGTAATAGCACGGGGAGCTCAGCTCAGTGCTCTGTGGGAAGAGGGTGGGGTGGGCGGGAGAACAAAGAGGGAGGGGCTATATGTATACATGTAGCTGAGTCTCTTCATTGTACAGCAGAAACACAACATTGTAAAGCAACTATACCCCAATAAAAAAGAAATAAATAAAAATAAACTAATAAATATAAGTTATGTCAAGGCTAGTAAGTGATTGAGAAACAAAGCATGGTAAGGGAAAAGAAGTGAAGAAGTTGGAGAGAGAGTTTATGTAGAATCATTAAGGAAATCTTCTTAATGAAGTGGCATGTAAATAAGACCTGGATGAAGTTAAGGCATGAGTTGTGTGAACATCTGGGGAAAGAATTCTCCAGATAGGGGAAACAATAGGTGCCAAATCTGAGACAGGTGTGTTCGAGGATTGAAGAAGAGCTCAGTAGAACTGGAATAGAGTCATCAGGTAGAATTAGGTGCACACACTGAAAATTATATTTACAAAAGTGGCTTAATCCAATGGGAGAGTTTCCCACGTGGTGCTCCTGGGTTTCCCACGTGGTCGAGAATCTGCCTGCCAGTGCAGGAGACATAAGAGACAGGGGTTCGATCCCTGGGTCAGGAAGATCCTTTGAAGGAGGGCGTGGCAACCCACTCTAGTATTCTTGCCCGGAGAATCCCACAGACAGAGGAACCTGGTGGGCTACAGTCCATAGGGTTGCAAAGAGTTGGACACGACTGAAGTGACTTAACATACACTCATACAATGAAATAAGGATTTTAGTTGCGTTAGGTGTGCAAACTGATACAGAAGCTCCATGATACCATTGGGAACCCAGATTCTTTCTAGCTTTTCTCTCAACCAGTCTTAGCCTAAATTCAATGCACATTTTGCCCTGTGATAAAGATGGCTGGTCTACCCCTGTTTTCCCTGCTGGCTTTCAGGAGGGGAGAAAGTGAAAAATGAAACTTCAAAGGCCTCATGAAAACTGAGTCCATTTCTTTAACGGTTTTATCTACTTATTTTTCCAGCTGGGAAGCTATTCAGCAACTTATGCTTATTGGCCATGAATTAGGTGTATCACCTGAACACCCTAGCTGTAAAGGAGATGTGTGGCCATGTGACCAATGTGTTTTTAGATAGGTGAATTACCTACCCTCCTCCATGAAACATGTAGATAGTTTCAGTAGGAAAATAGGAAAGGATAGATATTGAGGAGACAATTAGCAGTCTCTGCCCCGTGAGGTTAGAAATGTGTGGGAGCTGGATAACTCAGCAGCTTATGAATTAGGTCTTGGTCTCTGGGTTTTATTGAGTGACATGAAGAGCTGTAGTCTCTTGCGCAGAGGTGTCATGTAGTATGACTGACATACTGCTTTAGCCTGGGCTTTCGATCAAGTTTTGTATAGAGGAAGTTAACCCAGGAACTAAGCAGGAGTGTGCAATCAGAGTGAGTAAAATAGGAAAAGGGAGGAACTTCTCATAGCTGGGACTGACATCAGAATCTCACTGCATCTGAAGGTACTCCATACCAGGGGATTATCACCAATCCACTTAACACTGCCAGTGGGGTTACTATTGCTGTCCGACAGGAAGCAGATTCAGTTCCAAAACCTGATCATCAGGAATTGCTTTCTTGGACTACTTCTGATAGCAACTCTCTTATCCTGAATTTCCCCTAAAAGCAGAGCCTTAGATGAAAGCTTACTGAATCTAGTTTCTTTAGGAAATGTGAGAGACTGGGGGGAATAAAATAGAGGGAAAGCCAATACAGGCGTGTATTATAAAACTTAGTATATTTGAGAGAGGACCAACTGTCCTCAGTCATTTTAGGATTTTCTACAGAATAGTAAAGGGTGAATCTTACAAGTCTATTGAAGGGATGAATAGAAGATCCTTTTATATATTGGCTTTCAAGCTCCGTTACTTCAGTGTTGCCTTGTGGGATACTAACTCACCTACACTTCTGAGTTTCTTCTGCTTGACTGCTAGGAGGACTTCATTTTCCAAACAGAAAGTGGGAGTGTGAGTCATTCAATCATGTCCAGCTCTTTGATGTAAGAAACTGTATCCGGCCAGGCTCCTCTGTCCATGGGGATTCTCCAGGCAAGAATACTGGGAGTGGGTTGCCATTCCCTTTTCCAGGGGATCTTCCTGGCCCAGGGATCAAATCTGGGTTTCCTGCATTGTAGGCAGATTCTTTACCATCTGAGCCACAAGGAAAGAGTCTGAGATCATTTGGGATGGAGGCAAAGGATATAGAACAAATCTAAACCAATGTACTTTTGTCATGAAGGAAGACAAAATTTGCAAAGAGAAGATAATCTCTATTCACTGACAACTCTTAGAACTGAAAGTGGGGATATTTAATATCTATTGTCTTCAGTTCCTTGTCCTGGTCAGATTTGAAGCTAATAGGAAATGTCCTTAAGAGCCTCCTGTATATATTTTTGCTTTCTTGCCAGTTTTTATACAATGCAACTGGATGCCTGATGACTAGGCAACCTGTGGATACTGTCTCCAGCATAGTATCTCCAGTGAAATGTTTACGTAGAAGAATGCCACTGTGTCTTGGAAACAAGAAAGTGAAATGGTGCAGCAATGAGTGCGGCTTCATTATTCTTCCAGTGAATGGTGAGACCTAGAGGAAGGATGCTAATTTGCTGTGAGTGCATGTCTAGGTAGAGCCAAAGATGGGGGAAATCTGAACTCACTACCTTGGGTATCAGGAGTAGGGTGAAGAAAACCAAAGGACAGATAGAGAAAGCAACTATGATCACCTACTTGGTGGATGACATTATGAACAAGGCAAGAGGCCATTCAGGAGTAAATGTATAAAGAGTCAAGGTTACCAGTAAGATAGGGACTGAGCATCCTCAGATGACTAGCAGGCTCCTGTGATATCTCACAAAATAGGGTCCCTCTCCCATCGGCACTGGAGCTAAAAATAGCTTATTGTGGGGGATCTGCTTACTCACCAGGTGAAATGGCAAATGTGTTTATTTGATGGTAAGAAGGGAAAGCCAAAATTCCAGTTTTGCTCATCACAATGTTTATTTTTATACTTCCAGTAATGCTAATATCCACCTTCTCAGATCCTGGCTATAGTATGCAGAATAATGGGCTTTCAAAGATATCCAAATTCTAATCTCTGAAATAGATGAATACATGATCTTACGATGGTTATCAAAAAGGGCTTTGTACATGTAATTAAAAATTGTGAAATGGGGTAATGATTTTTGATTATCTAAGTAGAGTCCATGTAATCTCACAGTTCTTTTAAGAAGGAGAAAGAAAGTGAGGGTCAATGAAGGAGATGTGATCAGGGCATCAGACATCAAAGTGAGAGGGAGATTTGAATATGTTCAGCTTTGAAGATGGAGGAAGGGTGCCATGGAATTTAGGTGGCCTCTAGAAGCTAGAGAAAAAAAAAAAAAAAGCTTAATCAAAAGATTCTTCATGAGAACCAGAAAGACTTAACTCTACTGACATCTTATCTTTGGCCCAGTGAGGCAAATTTCAGATGTTGACCTCCAGGACTGTAAGATAAATTTGTGCTGTTTTAGCCATTAAATTTGTATTAATTTGTTTCAGAGGCAAAAGAAATTATGATGACCAATATCTGTTTACTACTGCTGGAATTTCTCACTTTCCTTTTCGGTATTCTAAGGTATAGAACCAGCTATACTTCAGATATTTCTTCCTAGATATAATTTTTTGGTAGACATTCTCCCCTTCTCCACTCTGATGAACTAGGCTGAGAAATGAGAAGTTAGGAGAGTCCCTTTATACCTTTTTCTTGTGCCAAAACTGTTTCTATGCAATTAGCACTCAGCTTTCTACTTGCGTTTGATCTGAAACATACTCAACTTTCTAGAGACAAAGATGCTATCAATGCAGAAGACAGTCCTTGTACAAATTAAAAACTCTAGTGCCAGAGTATCTAGGAGCCCAAATGCCCATGTTCATAAGTATCAGGGCAGGGTCCAGAAGATTGTTTAATCTTCCCCAAATCCACAACAAAAATGTCTGTTAGAAGAAAATCCTCTTCTGCTTGTTTCCCTTCCCTTCTCCTAAGAGTACAGTCTTTTCCTTCATTACACCAAGAGTTGATTTCCTGTCCTTCTCTGTGTGGTGTCCTGTTGCTGTCCTCCGAGATAGGAAAGAGATACCAGCTTGCCCAACTGTCTATTCTACCTTCTTTAAGGACAAGTGCCACGTTATTGATCTTTGTGATTTCAGTACTAGCAAAGAAGAGACACTCAACAAATACGTGTGGAACAGTATCCAAAATTCCACTTCTGTCAGTGTGCTTGGTACCCTGAAGTCTTGTAAATCCTTGGAGCCTCTTGTTAAAGTGTAAATATTCTTTTGAGAAATGAATCTGTGGCTCTTATCTGCCAATGTCTTGAAGGAAATTAATTGCTCACTAAACTCAAGACCCACTGGAAATAGAATACTGCCATTTATTAAGCATCTTCTGCATCCAACTTGCTTGGTTTTCATTACCTTATTCACACCTCACAGTAACCCTACACAGACTCATTCTCTCCATTTAACAGATGACAAAAGTGAAGCTCACAGACATGTAGCTCACAGAGACGCTAATGTTCTTCCTGCTTCACCTCACTGAAAGGAAAGAAGTGCATTTTGAGGAAGAATGAGGTGTGACACAAATATTCACCCTTCCTCTTGGCAGTTAAAAATAGGTCAACTAAGAATAACTCCAGCACACAATTCCATGTGAAAGTTTTCTTGGGGTTTGGCATTATCACAAGAGTAGCATTTACTAGGATTATAAATAAAATTGAAACTGAGACTGAACAAGGTAACAATTTTGGTCACAGAGCCATCTCTGAGTTCTTCACTTCATCCTTAACTTCCATCCTACGTAATGCTCCAAATATAGCTATCACAAAACATATGTCTTGCTATCACTGATTCTTTTTAGAAGAAAAAATAGTCAGTTATCCTCACGTCACGTTATTCTACTTACTGCAATCAGAGTTTCTGGGTCTATGGGACATCTTAGTACATATGGTACTTCTGATTATCTTTTCCGGTTCTCTTCCAACCCTTTATTTCAACATCATGGTGTTTGGAAGTGTTCTCCAAACTAAGCAAAAGTATGACTAAGTAATTCACCTGGTATTTCTAATATACATATATTTAGTGTTTGTTTATTTGACTGCATCAGATTTTAGCTTCTGCACGCAGGCTTTCTAGTTGCCCTTCATGTGGGGTCTTAGTTTCCCCAAACCAGGGATCAAACCTGCATTTCCTGCATTGGAAGGCAAATTTCTTTTCTTTTTTTTAAATTAGAGGATAATTGCCTTACAATATTGTGGTGGTCTCTGCCGTACATCAATGAGAATCAGTCATAATTATATGTATATCCCTTCCCTCTTGAGCCTCCTTCCCCCCACCGTATCCCACCCTCTAGGTCATCACAGAGCACCAGGCTGGGCTCCCTATGCGACACAGCAGCTTCCCGCCAGCTATCTGTTTCACACGTGATAGTGCACATTTGTCATGAAGTAAGTCAGAAAGAGAAAAATATCATACATTAATAGCGTACATCATGAGAAACACTGAGCTGGAAGAAGCACAAGCTGGAATCTAGATTGCCGGGAGAAATATCAATAACCTCAGATATGCAGATGACACCACCCTTATGGCAGAGAGTGAAGAGGAACTAAAAAGCCTCTTAATGAAAGAGGAGAGTGAAAAAGTTGGCTTAAAGCTCAACATTCAGAAAACGAAGATCATGGCATCTGGTCCATCACTTCATGGCAAATAGGTGGGCAAACAGTGGAAACAGTGTCAGACTTTCTTTTTCTGGGCTCCTAAATCACTGCAGATGGTGATTGCAGCTATGAAATTAAAAGACGCTTACTCCTTGGAGAAGGAAATGGCAACCCACTCCAGTACCTTTGCCGGGAAGATCCCATGGATGGAGGAGCCCATCCATGGGTACAGTCCATGGGGTCACAAAGAGTCGGACACGACTCAGTGACTTCTTTTTCACTCCTTGGAAGGAAAGCTATGACCAACCTAGACGGCATATTCAAAAGCAGAGACATTACTTTGCCAACAAAGGTCCGTCTAGTCAAGGCCATGGTTTTTCCAGTGGTCATGTATGGATGTGAGAGTTGGACCGTGAAGAAAGCTGAGCACCAAAGAATTGATGCTTTTGAATTGTGGTGTTGGAGAAGACTCTTGAGAGTCCCTTGGACTGCAAGGAGATCCAACCAGTCCACTCTGAAGGAGATAAGCCCTGGGATTTCTTTGGAAGGAATGATGCTAACGCTGAAACTCCAATACTTTGGCCACCTGATGTGAAGAGCTGACTCATTGGAATGACTCTGATGCTGGGAGGGATTGGGGGCAGGAGGAGAAGGGGATGACAGAGGATGAGATGGCTGGATGGCATCCCGACTCAATGGATGTGAGTCTGAGTGAACTCTGGGAGTTGGTGATGAACAGGGAGGCCTGGCGTGCTGCAATTCATGGGGTCGTGAAGAGTTGGACACGACTGAGCAACTGAACTGAACTGAACTGAATGCATACATGTGGAATCTAGAAAAATAGCACTGATGAACCTATTTACAGAGAAGAAATGGAGACACAGATGTAGAGAATGGACTTGTCGACATAGCCGGGGAGGGAGAGGCCAGGAGAAATTGAAAGGTGGATTCTTAACCACTGGGCCACCAGGGAAGTCCCTCTAATATTTTTCTTTAGCCTGTTTTAGTTTCGTATTTTTGAGCTCTGTGATTTTTAAATCTAAAAGGGTTTGAACAAGACTCTTTGACTCAGAGTGATTAACTCTTTCCAAGTTAAATTGGGCTTCAGAGGCAGTCTTATAGTTAAAATTACCTTCTTGTCAAAGATACAAGTATTGACAAAGCACTTTCTGAATTACTAGGGTTTTCAGAAGAGAAAGGGATATGGTAGAAATTTCTTCTTTCTAAAGAACATCTGTATGTTAAGAAATTCCCACTAATAAAAAAGTGGTCCATTTCTATTGTTTTGTAAGGAAGGCTGATATTAAAGTGATATCAGTTGGAATATATAGTTCAAAGTTTGGCTTTATTAAAATTTCTTTTTTCATATCTTGCAAGAATTTTGATTAAAAATAGAACATTCACTGTATTGGGAAAAAACAGCACTTGTAATAGTGTTATAAGTAGTAAGACGGGGGTGACATCAGCAAGATGCCCCAAATAGGAGGTTCCAGTCCTCATACCCCACAAAAACACAAATTTAACAACCCTTTGCAGATGCAGATACTATCATGAGAGCTCTGGAATTCAGATGAAAGATTATGGCACCTCCGTGAAGCATAAACAATTTTTAAAAAATTGAAAAGGGTAAGAAGAACAGTTTTACTTCACCTACATCACTTCTCCCCCAGACTGCACAGCATAGCACTAGAAAGAGGTCATCTCAGGCACAAATTCTGCATAGGAAAGAGAGAACAGCATTAATGTCTGACTTCCCTAAACTCTGGGTACCTGAGATGTTTGCTTCTGTCATCCTTACAACAGAACACTAAGGTGGTACACCTGGATACCTGAGGGGTAGCTGAGAACATAGCAAATGGGTAAGGACTCTTTACAGCCAGTGGGCAGATCCTGAAAGCTGGCCTGAGGCCCTGAAAGCAGCCTTCAGTGACAGGTCTGCTCACCTGAGGATCCCAGCAGCAGATCTGCCTCCCTATGGACCATGGGAGACAACTGCCCGCAGCCTGCCAGCTGGCCCACTCTGAATCTCTGGCCAGAGTATCTGCTGAAATCCAGCTAAGGAAGAGAAAAGATGACTGGTTTTTCAAATGTGCAGACACTGACACAAGGCTACAAGGGCCAAAGAATCAGGGAAACATAACACCATCGAAGGAGCAAAGTAAAGCTCTAATAGTGACCTTAAAGAAATGGAGCTCTAAGAACTGCCTGACAAAGAAGTCAAAATAACAGTCTTAAACTCAGTGAACTATAAAAAAAATAGACAGCTAAACAAAATCATGAAAACAAGGCATGAACAAGATGTGTAGTTTAGCAAAGAGGTAGAGGCCAGAAAAAGAGAATAAAATGAATTCTGAACCTGAAGAATACAATGACTGAACTGCAAAAAAATAATACAGAGCTTCTGTGGCAGACTTGACCAAGTAGAAGAATCAACAAATGCAAAAATAGGTCATTTGAGAATATCCAAGGCAGGGTGGCTGGGGCCGGGGGCTGGGTGGAGCATAAAAATAAGAATGAAAAAAAAGCAAAGAAAGCCTATGAGACTTATGGAATAAAGTCAACAGAATCTAAGTATACATCATGATATCCCCAAAAGCAAAAGAGAAAAAGAGAGGGGCATATTTAAAGAAATAATGGTGGAAAACTGCCCAAATCTAGGAGACACACATCCAGATTAATGAACCCCAAAGGATCCCAAATAGACTGAAGTCTACACTGAGACACATTATAATTAAGTTTCAAAAGACAAAGAGTTTTTAGAGTAGCAAAAAAAAAAAAAAAAAGAGCTACTCATCTGGAAACTCCCAGAAGATGATCCATAAATTTCTCAGCAGAAACCCTGCCAAATTGGGAAGAGTGGGAGACATATATATTTGGAAAAAAAAAAAAAAACCAACAAACAAACCTGCCAACTAAGATTACTATAGATAGCAAAACTATCTTTTAAAGATAAATATGAGAAAAATACTTCTCCAGAGAAATAAAACCTTGAAAGATTTCATTACCACTGTAAGAAGTGCTGTAGGGAGTTCTTGAAGTTGAAAGGATGCCAAACAGTAACACAAAAGTATAGGACAGTATAAATCTCAGCAGAAAAGTAACTGTACACACAAATATACAGCAATGTACTACTGATAGGGTGATACAAAGATCACTTTTAACCCTAGTATAAAGGTTAAAAGTATCAAGAATAACTACACTGGGAGATATTGCTGGTTTCATTCCAGCCACTGCAATAAACCAAGTCACACAATTTGGGATTCCCTTGTGGCTCAGCTGATAAAGAATCTGCCTGCAATACGGGAGAAATGGGTTTGGTCTCTGGGCTGGGAAGATCCCTTGGAGAAGGGAAAGGCTACCCACTCCAGTATTCTGACCTGGAGAATTCCACCGACTGTATAGTTCATGGCGTCACAAAGAGTCAGACATGATTGAGTGAGTTTCGCTTCATTTGCCTTAATTTAAAAGTAGTTTTTCACTGGTTATTCTCCTGTAGCCCAGTGTTTAAGGCTCCACACATCCACTGCAGTGGTCACAGTTTCAGTCTCTGGTTGGGGAACTAAGATCCTGCATGCTATACCACAGAGTTAAAAAATGAAAACAAAAAAAGTTTTGTGCTGAAAAATAATAAAATCATCTGAGTCTTCAGTGAGTCATAATGTTTTTGCTGGTAGAGGGTCTTGCCTCAGTGTGATGTCTGCTGACAGATTAGGGTGGCGGTTGCTGAAGGAAGATCTGACGATTTTGAAGTTCGCTGCTTCAATTGACTCTTCTTTTCATGAGCTTCCCTGATGAAAGACGCTCAGATGGTAAAGCGGCTGCCCACAATGCGGGAGCCCTGGGTTCAATCTCTGGGTCGGGAAGATCCTCTGGAGAAGGAAATGGCAACCCACTCCAGTTCTCTTGCCTGGAAAATCCTGTGGACAGAGAAGCCTGGTAGGCTACAGTCCATGGGTTCGCAAAGAGTCCGACATAACTGAGCGATTTCACTTTCACTTTCTTTCTTTTCATGAGTGATTTCTCTGTACCAAGTAATGTTTAAAAAAAAAATGACTTGGCTGCATCAGGTCTCTGGCATGTGGGATCTCGTTCTCTGACCAGGGATTGAACCCAGACTCCCTGCACTGGTAGTGTGGAGTTTTAGCCACTGGACCACCAGGGAAGTCCCCCTTGCATTATAGTCCCCCCATAGTGCTGTTTGATAGCAATTAACCCACAGTAGAATTTCTTTCAAAATTGAAATCAATCCTCTCTGACCCTCTTGCTACTCAACTAAGTTAATGTAATATATTCGAAGTCCCTTGTTGTCATTTAAACAATCTTCACAGCATTTGCACTGGTAGATTTCATCTCAAGAAACCACTTTCTTTGCTCACCATAGGAAGCAACTCCGCATCAGTGAAAGTTTCATCATGAGATTTGCAGCAATGCAGTCTCGTGTTCAGGCTCCGCTTCTAATTCTGCTTTTCTTACTGTTTCTACCACATCTGCAGTTACTTCCTTCACTGAAGCGTTGGATCCCCCAAGATCCCCCAGGAGCGTAGTAATAAACTTCCAAAATTCCTGAAAATGTTAGTATTTTGATTTCTTCCCATGAATGATGAATGTTCTTCATGGCATCTAGAATGGAAAATCCTTTCCAGGAGACTTCCAGTTGACCTTGCCTAAATCCATCAGAGGAATCCCTATATACAGCAGCTATAGCCTTACAAAATGTGCTTGTCTTAAATAGTCAAGATCTGGAAGTCAGAATTACTCCTTGATTCATAGGCTTCAGAAGAGACATATTCGTAGAAGACAACTGCCTGGCAACACATTCCTCTTTGTTATCTGAAAAGTATATTATCAATATTGCTGCTGCTACTGCTAAGTTGCTTCAGTTGTGTCCGACTCTGTGTCACCCCATAGACGGCAGCCCACCAGGCTCCCCCATCCCTGGGATTCTCCAGGCAAGAACACTGGAGTGGGTTGCCATTTCCTTCTCCAGTGCATGAAAGTGAAAAGTGAAAGTGAAGTCACTCAGTCGTGTCCGACTCTTCGCGACCCCATGAACTGCAGCCCACCAGGCTCCTCCATCCATGGGATTTTCCAATATTCAGTTCAGGTCAGTCGTTCAGTCATGTCTGACTCTTTGTGACCCCATGAATCGCAGCATGCCAGGCCTCCCTGTCCATCACCAACTCCCGGAGTTCACTCAGATTCATGTCCATCGAGTCAGTGATGCCATCTAGCCATCTCATCCTCAGTCATCCCCTTCTCCTCCTGCCCCCAATCCCTCCCAGCATCAGAGTCTTTTCCAATGAGTCAACTCTTCACATGAAGTGGCCAAAGTGCTGGAGTTTCAGCTTTAGCATCATTCCTTCCAAAGAAATCCCAGGGTTGATCTCCTTCAGAATGGACTGGTTGAATCTCCTTGCAGTCCAAGGAACTCTCAAGAGTCTTCTCCAACACCACACTTCAAAAGCATCAATTCTTCAGTGCTCAGCTTTCTTCACAGTCCAACTCTCACAACCATACATGACCACTGGAAAAACCATAGCCTTGACTAGAGGGACCTTAGTTGGCAAAGTAATGTCTCTGCTTTTGAATATGCTGTCTAGCTTGGTCATAACTTTTCTTTCAAGGAGTAAGCATCTTTTAATTTCATGGCTGCAATCACCATCTGCAGTGATTTGGGAGCCCAAAAAAATAAAGTCTGACACTGTTTCCACTGCTTCCCCATCTATTTCCCATGAAGTGATGGGACCGGATGCGAGGATCTTAGTTTTCTGAATGTTGAGTTTTAAGCCAACTTTTTGACTCTCCTCTTTCACTTTCATCAAGAGGCTTTTTAGTTCCTCTTCACTTTCTGCCATAAGGGTGGTGTCATCTGCATATCTGAGGTGATTGATATTACTCCCAGCAATCTTGATTCCAGCTTGTGCTCCTTCCAGCCCAGTGTTTCTCATGATGTACTCTGCATAGAAGTTAAATAAGCAGGGTGACAATATACAGCCTTGACGCACTCCTTTTCCTATTTGGAACCAGTCTGTTGTTCCATGTCCAGTTCTAACTGTTGCTTCCTGACCTGCATACAGGTTTCTCAAGAGGCAGGTCAGGTGGTCTGGTATTCCCATCTCTCTCAGAATTTTCCACAGTTTATTGTGATCCACACAGTCAAATCCTTTATGATTATACAGTGGAAGTGAGAAATAGATTTAAGGGCCTAGATCTGATAGTGTGCCTGACGAACTATGGAATGAGGTTCGTGACATTGTACAGGAGACAGGAATCAAGACCATCCCCATGGAAAAGAAATGCAAAGAAGCAAAATGGCTGTCTGGGGAGGCCTTACAAATAGCTGTGAAAAGAAGGGAAGCGATAAGGAGAAAAGGAAAGCTATACCCATTTGAATGCAGAGTTCCAAAGAATAGCAAGGAGAGAAAAGAAAGCCTTCCTCAGCGATCAATGCAAAGAAATAGAGGAAAACAACAGAATGGGGAAGACTAGAGATTTTTTCAAGAAAATTAGAGATACCAAGGGAACATTTCATGCAAAGATGGGCTCGATAAAGGACAGAAATGGTATGGACCTAACAGAAGCAGAAGATATTAAGAAGAGGTGGCAAGAATACACAGAAGAACTGTACAAAAAAGATCTTCACGACCCGGATAATCACGATGGTGTGATCACTCATCTAGAGCCAGACATCCTGAAATGTGAAGTCTAGTGGGCCTTAGAAAGCATCACTATGAACAAAGCTAGTGGAGGTGATGGAATTCCAGTTGAGCTATTTCAAATCCTGAAAGATGATGCTGTGAAAGTGCTACACTCAGTATGCCGGCAAATTTGCAAAACTCAGCAGTGGCCACAGGACTGGAAAAGGTGTTTTCATTCCAATCCCAAAGAAAGGCGATGCCAAAGAATGCTCAAACTACCGCACAATTGCACTCATCTCACACGCTAGTAAAGTAATGCTCAAAATTCTCCAAGCCAGGCTTCAGCAATATGTGAACCGTGAACTCCCTGACGTTCAAGCTGGTTTTAGAAAAGGCAGAGGAACCAGAGATCAAATTGCCAACATCTGCTGGATCATGGAAAAAGCAAGAGAGTTCCAGAAAAACATCTATTTCTGCTTTATTGACTATGCCAAAGCCTTTGACTGTGTGAATCACAATAAACGGTGGAAAATTCCAATATTAGTCACTGCATAATACAAGAAACATCTTTATTTATCATATTTATATCATGAGCTCACTGACTTGTGCTCCTTTCTAATAAAAAAGACCCTATGCTTTCTAAGTCATTAGTTATATTTTAATGTTTTAACTCTTAATGTTGTTTACATTGTAATACTAGAAAATCTCTCTCTAAAGCCCTTCTCCAGGATTCAAAATTATGGGGTGAAGGTAGTATGTACAGGATGTTATTTATCAGGGCTTTAGTCTCTGAGGTACCAATAAATTTCCTTTTTAAGAAATTTAGGATATAAAATAGTCCAAGCAGATACTATGAAGGCACAATTCTGCCACAATCCAGAGAGCTTAATTGCCATGCTATGGATTGGTATCAGAACTGATACCATCAAAACAGAGTCAGTGGGAATTTAATGGACTCTGTTCTAAGAGTAAACTTGTAATCTGTCCCCAGGGCTATCCTAACATCTTTAGTGCACCAAGTTAATTTAGCCAATAAATGTTCTATGGAAGTCAAAATCTTTTAAAAATAATGTTTTTGTCTCATCTGCAGTGACAGTGATGTAAGTGTGTTGATGGGTGGTAAGCCATTGTTGCCAAAATAAAAGGGACAAAGATTCACAGAAATTATTCCAAATCCCTCCCCAAGTTCAGACCAAGCAGAGGTAAACAGTAACCATACATATCAGAGATAAAATGGAACTCTGGAGAGTGGGGTCCATTTTATCATTCAAGAAAGTGAGATTCAGGGATCACAAGGATAAGTAATCTTGTGGTACTTCATCCATGGTCCTAGGGGCATGAGCAGGTCTACAGACCATCCTGGGCAATGCCTTAGGAAAAAAAAGCAGCATAAATGCACATGAAATATTGTCATATGTACATTCAGATGAGGTGGTAGATGGAAAAGTTATTTTTTAAATAGGCAGTCTTGGTAGATGGCCAAGATTGCATGATCAGACTTTAAATTCTCTCCTAGGGCTAGATGCACACAAGTTTACTTTGTGTCTCCTGTCGTATTGCATTGTATAACCAGAGATAAGCACCTCAAGGCTGTGTTGTTTGTTTTCTGGAAAACTGAAAAGAAGTGAGGCTTTCCTTTCATTTTAAACTTTTGTGGCTGAAGAAGAATGCCTGGGTAACAAATGGTTTCCAGCAAAATCTCCCTGTTTAAAAATCTCCATGTAGTAATCATTCCATGGAAGATAAACAAAGCCATGAAGAGATTATTGGGCTTGAGAAATTTACCTTACATCTCAAATTATTTTGCTTGAAGGCAGGGGATAGAAGAGTCTGTAATCTACAGGGAGGAAGCTGTTGATAAGCTAAAAGACAAAGATAGCAGAAAAGAAAATATTCTTGCTCCATTTTAAAAAGACTAAGTGAATGAAACTGACATTTCAATTTTGACAACCACTGCTACAGAGATTATTAAAAAGATGAACCTCTGCCATATTTGTATGCCTTCAAAAGTAATACAAAAGGACAGATCCCTCAAATAGCTCATCTTTGGGTTAAGGTTGTTATTTATGTTCTACAAAACCAATTTCCTTTTTGGTAAGAAATGAGCTATGCTTTAAAATATGACACTTAGACTTTTATAATTATTTTCTGCCTCAGGATTAGTCTTATGAATTAGGACTCAGGAATATAGGGCTCCAATGAGAGTTGAGATTGTACTTGCTGGCTGTAAGCCTCTGGGCAAATCCATCCAACTTTCAGAACCTCACTGACTTCATTTGCAAAATGGGAACAATCATCTCATTCAATCCACCCACAACAGAGACTCCAGACCATCTAACTTTTGGTATAAAATGTTCAGCATCAAGCTCTAGGATACAGGCTTTGATAAAACTTTTATATGTGAAGTCATTTTGAAAGTTTAAGACCTAAACGGAATTGAGAAATCATTATATCAAATTTTTGAGGAAAGGGTAAACATGAATAATTATTACTCTATTCAGAGTACAAAAAATATTAGAATATTTTTTTTTATTTATTGGAACATTTATTTACTAAATAGGTATCTGTATACACATATATGATAAGTGAGACAAAATGAAGGTTCAGCTCCCCTATGTTCAATTTCCCCATGGAAAGGCAGGCACTGGGTGAGGGGCAAATATATAGCTGGAAATGACAACCCATGCCAGTATTCTTGCCTGGAAAATCCCATGGACAGAGGAGCCTGGTGGGCTACAGTCCTTTAGTTTGCAAAGAGTTGCCCATGACTGAGCATGCCTGCATGTGATGTGAGACAGCTATACATATATGTATACATAGTTAGTACAGTTTCTCAGTCGTGCCCAACTCTTTGTGACCCCAGGGTTGCAGCATGCAAGGCTTCCCTGTCTATCACCAACTCCCGAAGCCTACTCAAACGCATGTCTATTGCGTCGGAGATGCCATCCAACCATCTCATCCTCTGTTGTCCCCTTCTCCTCCCGCCTTCAATCTTTCCCAGCATCTGAATCAGTTCTTCACATCAAGTGGCCAAAGTATTGGAGTTTCAGCTTCAGCATCCATCCTTCCAGTGAATATTCAGGACTGATTTCCTTTAGGATGGGCTGGGTGGATCTCCTTGCAGTCCAAGGGACTGTCAAGACTCTTCCCCAATACCACAGTTCAAAAGCATAAATTCTTCGGCGCTCAGCTTTCTTCATAGTCCAGCTCTCACATCCATACATGACCACTGGAAAAGCCATAGCTTTGACTAGATGGACCTTTGTTGGTAAAGTAATGTCTCTGCTTTTTAATATCCTGTCTAGGTAGGTCATGGTTTTTCCTCCAAGGAGCAAGTGTCTTTTAATTTCATGGCTGCAGTCACTATCTTCAGTGACTTTCAGTTCAGTTCAGTTCAGTCACTCAGTTGTGTCTGACTCTTTGCGACCTCATGAATCACAGCACGCCAGGCCTCCCTGTCCAACACCAAACCCCGGAGTTCACTCAGACTCACCTCCATCGAGTCCATGATGCCATCCAGCCATCTCCTCCTCTGTCGTCCCCTTCTCCTCCTGCCTCCAATCCCTCCCAGCATCAGAGTCTTTTCCAATGAGTCAACTCTTCGCATGAGGTGGCCAAAGTACTGGAGCTTCAGCTTTAGCATCATTGCTTCCAAAGAACACCCAGGGCTGATCTCCTTCAGAATGGACTGGTTGGATCTCCTTGCAGTCCAAGGGAGTCTCAAGAGTCTTCTCCAACACCACAGTTCAAAAGCATCAATTCTTCGGCACTCAGCCTTCTTCACAGTCCAACTCTCACATCCATACATGACCACAGGAAAAACCATAGCCTTGACTAGACGGACCTTAGTCGGCAAAGTAATGTCTCTGCTTTTGAAGATGCTATCTAGGTTGGTCAACTTTTCTTCCAAGGAGTAAGCGTCTTTTAATTTCATGGCTGCAGTCACCATCTGCAGTGACTTTGGAGCCCCCCAAAATAAAGTCTCTCACTGTTTCCATTGTCCCTGCATCAATTTACCATGAAGTGATGGGACCAGACGCCATGATCTTAGTTTTCTGAATGTTGAGCTTTAAGCCAAATTTTTCACTCTCCTCTTTCCCTGTCATCAAGAGACTCTTTAGTTCTTCTTTGCTTTCTGCCATAAGAGTGATGTCATCTGTGTATCTGAGGTTATTGATATTTCTCCTGGCAATCTTGAGTCCAGCTGGTGCTTCATCCAGCGTTTTGTATGATGTACTCTGCATATAAGTTAAATAAGCAGGATGACAATATACAGCCTTGACGTACTCCTTTTCCTATTTGGAACCAGTCTGTTGTTTCATGTCCAGTTCTAACTGTTGCTTCCTGACCTGCATACAGGTTTCTCAAGAGGCAGGTCAGGTGGTCTGGTATTCCCTTCTCTTGAAAAATTTTCCACAGTTTGTTGTGATCCACACAGTCAAAGGCTTTGGTATAGTCAGTACAGCAAAAGTAGATGTTTTCTGGAACTCTCTTGCTTTTTCAACAATCCTGTGGGTGTTGGCAATTTCTTCTCTGATTCCTCTGCCTTTTTCTAAATCCAGCTTGAACATCTGGAAGTTCACAGTTCACGTACTGTTGAAGCCTGGCTTAGAGAATTTTGAGCCTTACTTTGTTAGTGTGTGACACAAGTGCAATTGTGCAGTAGTTTGAATATTCTTTGGCTTTGCCTTTCCTTGGGATTGTGATGAAAATTGACCTTTTCCAGTCCTGTGGCCACTGCTGCATTTTCCAGATTTGCCAGCATATTGAGTGCAGCACTTCCACAGCATCGTCTTTTAGGATTTGAAATAGCTCAATGAAATTCCATCAACTCCACTAGCTTTGTTCATAATGATGCTTCCTAAGGACCACTTGACTTTGCATTTCAGGATGTCTGGCTCTAGGTGAGTGATCACACCATTGTGATTATCTGGGTCATGAAGATATTCGTTGTACAGTTCTTCTGTGTATTCTTGCCACCTCTTCTTATGTCTTCTGTTTCTGTTAAGATTTATACCATTTCTGTCTTTTATTGAGCTCATCTTTGCATGAAATGTTCCCTTGGTATCTCTAATTTTCCTGAAGAGATCTCTAGTCTTTCCCATTCTATTGTTTTCCTCTATTTCTTTACATTGATCACTGAGGAAAGCTTTTTTTTTTTTAATCTCTCCATGCTATCCTTTGGAATTCTGCATTCAAATGAGTATTTCTTTCCTTTTCTCCTTTGCCTTTCTCTTCTCTTCTTTTCTCAGCTATTTGTAAGGCCTCATCAGATAACCATTTTGCCATTTTGCATTTCTTTTTCTTGGGGATGGTCTTGATCACTGCCTCCTGTACAATGTCAGGAATCTCTATCCATTGTTCTTCAGGTACTCTATCAGTTCTAATCCCTTGAATCTATTTGTCACTTCCACCGTATAATCGGAAAGGATTTGATTTAGGTCATACCTGAATGGTCTAGTGGTTTTCCCTACTTTCTTCAATTTAAGTCTGAATTTGGCAATAAGGAGCTCGTGATCTGAGCCACAGTCAGCTCCCAGTCTTGTTTTTGTTGACTGTATAGAGCTTCTCCATCTTTGGCTGCAAAGAATACAATCAATCTGATTTCGATGTTGACCATCTGGTGATGTCCATGTGTAGAGTCTTCTCTTGTATTGTTGGAAGAGGGTGTTTGCTATGACCAGTGTGTTCTCTTGGCAAAACTCTGTTAGCCTTTGACCTGGTTTGTTTTGTACTCCAAGGCCAAATTTGCCTGTTACTATAGGTAGCTCTTGACTTTCTACTTTTGCATTCCAGTCCCCTGTAATGAAGTGGACATCTTTTCTGGGTGTTAGTTCTAGAAGTTCTTGTAGATCTTCTTCAACTTCAGCTTCTTCAGCATTACTGCCTGGGGCATAGACTTGCATTATTGTGATACTGAATGGTTTGCCTTGGAAATGAGCAGAGGTCATTCTGTCATTTTTGAGATTGCATCCAAGTACTGCATTTCAGGCTCTTCTGTTGACTATGATGGCTACTCCATTAAGGGATTCTTGCCCACAGTAGTAGATATAATGGTCACCTGAGTTAAATTCACCCATTCCAGTCCGTTTTAGTTCACTGATTCCTAAAATGCTGATGTTCACTCTTGCTGTCTCCTGTTTGATCATTTCCAATTTGCCTTGATTCATGGACCTAACAGTCCAGGTTCCTATGCAGTATTGCTCTTTATAGCATTGGACTTTACTTCCATCACCCGTAACATCCACTACTGGGTTTTTGCTTTAGCTCCGTCTCTTCATACTTTCTGGAGTTTTTTCTCCACTCTTCTCCAGTAGCATATTGGGCACCTACTGGCCTGGGGAGTTCATCTTTCAGTGTCCTATCTTTCTGCCTTTTCATACTGTTCATGGGGTTCTCAAGGCAAGAATACTGAAGTGGTTTGCCTTTCCTTTCTCCAGTGGACCACATTCTGTCAGAACTCTCCACCATGACCTGTCCTTCTTGGGTGCTCTACATGGCATGGCTCATAGTTTAATTGAGTTAGACAAGGCTGTGGTCCACGTGATCAGTTTGGTTAGTTTTCTGTGATTGTGCTTTTCATTCTGTCTGCCCTCTGATGGAGAAAGATAAGAGGCTTATGGAAGCTTCCTGATGGAAAAGCCTGACTGTGGGGGAAACTGGGTCTTGTTCTGATGGGTGGGGTCAAGCTCAGTAAATCTTTAATCCAATTTTCTGTTGATGGGCTGGGCTGTGTTCCCTCCTTGTTGCTTGGCCTGAGGCCAAACTATGGTGAAGGTAATAAAGATAATGGCGACCTCCTTCAAAAGGTCCCATGCAGGCACTGCTGCACTCAGTGCCCCCGACCCTGCAGCAGGCCACCGCCGACCCTCGCCTCTGCCGGAGACTCCCGGACACTCATGGGCATGTCTGGGTCAGTCTCTTGTGGGGTCACTGCTCTTTTCTCCTGGGTCCTGGTGTGCACAAGGTTCTGTTGGTGCCCTCAAGAGTCTGTTTCCCCAGTCCTGTGTAAGTTCTCGCGGCTCTATGGTGGGGTTAATGGCAACCTCCTCCAAGAGGGCTTATGCCATACCCAAGTCTGCTGCACCCAGAGCCCCTGCCCATGCAGCAGGCCACTGCTGACCTGTACCTCCGCAGGAGACACTCAGACACAGTTCTGGCTCAGTCTCTGTGGATTGGGTGTGCGCTTTGTGCCCTTCTCGAGACTGAGCAGCTCAGGCGAGTAGGTGCTTGGCGAGCACATTGTCCCACGTGGGCCATGCATCCTAATCACCTCCCTGGTCCCATCTGCTCAGTTGCCTGGGTGCATCTTGAGAGCACTGTCTCAGGTGTGCCATGTGTCTCCTCTGAAGAGCTGCTCTCAGGCCACAACCCTCCTGGCAGATGTCAACCATCCAGGATCTCAGGAAGACTTGCTTAGCAGCCTGCTTACAGCTTGGTGGAAGATTTGTCTCTGGGACTGAGACTGTAGCAGCCCCTTGCCCTCAGGCTCTGGCTGTCACAGGCAGCCTCTCTGCCTCTGGACAGGGAGGGGCCGGTATGCAGCCAGCTAGCTCTCCTTTGGTATTTGAGGATGAGGATGAGATGGCTGGATGGCATCACTGACTCGATGGATGTGAGTCTAAGTGAACTCCGGGAGTTGGTGATGGACAGGGAGGCCTGGCGTGCTGCGATTCATGGGGTCTCAGAGTCGGACACGACTGAGCAACTGAACTGAACTGAACTGGTGGCATATATCTAACCAGTGCCTTAGGAAAAACTAAAACAGAAGTTTTTCCTAAAATGTGAAATAGTAACATCTTAATGGGAACCTGCAGAGATGAGAACTATGTCTTGAGTGATAGTTTTTGCCGTGTCTTCACTAGCTCCATAAATGACTGCCACATCATGGTTATAGTGAGTCTATATTCTAAAGGGAGCTAATACTGCTATAATCTGTTAGTCATCCCCTGAAAGATGCTTATAAATTGGCTATGTCATTAAGTATTTATTGAGTTACTCTTAAAGACACTTCATAATGTATATTTAGATTAAAGAAAAATCCATTAGGGAAGCAAGACTAGGTTTTATGAAACTAAAAGAACAGGCAAGGATAGACAAGTGAGCAACAAACTATGGAGTGTGTACCGTGTGCCAAGTCGCCTCAGTCATGTCCAATTACTTGTGACCCTATGGACTGTAGCCCGCCAGGCTCCTTTGTCCATGGGATTCTCCAGGCAAGAATACTGGAATGGATTGCCATGCCCTCCTCCAGGGGCTCTTCCTGACCCAGGGATTGAACCTGTATCTCCTGTGGCTCCTGCATTGTAGGCGGATTCTTTACCACTGAGCCGTGGAGAACAAATCATAAATAAAAGAGGATGTGAATATGGGAAACATCTGATAGAAATCAGATTGGAATTCTTTTTTTTTTTGTCCACAGAAAAACCTGCATATGGATATTTTTAGCACCTTCATTCAATATTGCCAAAATGTGAATGAGGCCAAGATGTCCTTCAGTAGATGAATGGAAAAATATACTCTAGTATATTTGGGGAATGAAATAATATTCAGCACTAAAAAAATTAAGCTATCAAGCCATAAAATTATACGGGGAATTCTTCTTTTCTCTTTGGAAGTATAAGTGATTTAAAATACGGTGTTAGTTTCAGTTGTACAGTGTAGTGATTGGTAGGTTTTATTTATTTATTTATTTTGGCTCTCTGCTTGCTTGTTTGATTTTTGCAGACTGCATTCTATTATAACTTATTACAAGATGTTGAATAAAATTCCCTTTGCTGTGTGGTAAACCTTTGTTGCTTATCTAGTTCAAGTATAATGGTTTTTACATGTTAATTACATACCCTAATTTGTCCCTTTTTCCTTCCCCTTTTGGCAATCATAATAATGCATGAATTTATATATGAAGCAGATTCACAGGCATAGAAAACAGATTGGGATTTGAAAAGTGATTAGGCATTGAAAATATGGCTAGGGAAAGGGCAGGTCTGACAGGCAGGTTTTGAATAGTCAGGTAGGTGATAAAGTGATTAGAGAGATGGCTACATGAGTTGTGTCCAACTCTTTGCAACCCTAGGGATTATAGCCCATCAGGCTCCTTTGTCCATGGGATTTCCAGACAAGAATCCTGGAGTGGGTTGGCATTTCCTTCTCCAGGGGATCAAGCTTTTACTAGCTTACTGTAATAGTGTGAGCAAGAGGCAAAATGGGTCCTCAGCCTCTCGATGTTCTATGGAACAGCACTGAATGAGAGTCAAGTAGATGTAGCACAGACAGGAGGCATCACCTCACTGTCAAAGAGCTCCAAACGAAAGGCATCTGGTATATTATGGATTCATGGGGGGAGGAGGGCTAAGAGTGGAAAGGTATGGAGTCAAAGTGGAGAAAAGTGCCTCAGTCAAGCTTCTCCCCACTTTCCACCCCCCTCTGAATGCAGGCCTCTAAGCTAGGATTGCAGATATGCCTAATTTTCTGCAGGAATTGCAGTTAAGGGATTGGCCTCCAACCTCTGCTCCACTTTGACTCAGTAGCAGCCCCTCTCCAACCCCACCCATGAGGCCTGCCAAGCAAAGCCTTATAATTGCCTGGGGTCAAGCCTGAACAATCACACATAGAATTTTAAAAATTAATTTCTTTTTGGCTGCGCCACATCTTTGTTGCTGCTGACAGGATTTCTCTAGTTGTTTCTCCTCTTGGTTGCAATGCGCGGGCTTCTCACTGTGGCATCTTCTCTGGTTTCAGAGCACGGGCTCAGGAGTTGTGGCGCAGGGCCTCAGTTGTCCTGCGACACATGAGATATTCTCAGGCCAGGGAGCGAACCTGTGTCCCCTGTATTGTCAGGTGGATTCTCAGCCACTGGGCCACCGGGAAGTCCCACATATAGAAATTTGAACCGGAGCCAGACCCCTCAGTGTAGGGCAGAACAGCATGAGCAGAACCATGGCTAGAGGTTTCTCCAACCAGAGTAGAAATAGGCTGGGGAGACGGGGGTAAGTTCAGACTGTAATCTTTTTAAGATTCATAGGAGGTTTTATATGGATGACAAAAACAGGCTCTAAATTCCAGGGCTGGTTTTATCTCTTCCTGGTTGAGTTCACTTGAGCAAAGCGTTTTCATCTCTCTGAGGAGTATGTTTCATCTGCAATATAGTGTACTAATATTGCTTCTAGGTTTTGGTTAAGTGAGGAAATATCCAGGAAAATGTCTGACTGAAGTCAGTTGTCAAGCTGTCAGTTGTCACAGTTCTGTCCACTAGTGGTGTCTGAGACCTTGGCATAAAGCTAATCCTGAAGAAAAAGCTGGTATTTTCAGCCCGATTCAGTGACAGAGCTATGGTAGAATGAATAATGGCCCACAATGATATCCAGACCTTGGTTTCTGGGACCTGTGAATGTTAGGTGGCAAAAAGGCCTTTGTAGATGTGATTAAATTAAGGATCTCATGATGGGAATATTATTTTGGTTATTCAGGTATATCCTAAACATAAGCACCAGCATCCTTACAAAAGGGAGGCAGAGGGAGATTTGACTATAGGTGGTGAAATGTTGTAGTGATGGAAGCCGATACTGAAGTAAAGCAGCCACAAGCCAAGGCATGCGGGCAGCCCTAGAAACTAGCAAGAGCAAACAACAGAGTCTCTCCTGGAACTTCCAGGAGGAATGAGCCCCGCTGACACCTTGATTTTAGCTCTTGAAGACTCAGCTCAGAATTCTGTCCTCCAGAACTATCCTAATGCACTTGTGTTGTTTTAAGCTACTAAGTTTGTAGCAATGTGCTAAAGAGGAGACAGGGCACTAATACAAAAGCCCTAGGTATCATTTGGTTGTACACACCTGACAGCTTGGTTTGCAATGATCGTTTTGTCTCTTAGCTCTGTTCTCACTTGACCCACCTATGAGGGTTAATACATTTTCTACTGAAGAGATGGAGTGATACGGAGGGACTTTCTGCTGAATAAGCTCAAGGATGCAGAGAAATAGGCCACTGTGTGCAGCAAGGCAGGAGAAATAGAAGTAAGCTAGTTTGCAAGAACACAGGAAACGTTCCTTGGAATCTTCCATTGGTAAGAGAGAGTGTCTCAGCAATGTTTGAGTTCTTAAAGTGACTTGATGTGGCCAGAGAAATTTGTGTTAAATCATATAGTCTTAGAAATCTTTATATAAAATCAGTCATCTGAAGCCTGGATATTTTTAGGCCCTGCATGCATGCTGTCACTTCAGTTGTGTCCAACTCTTTGCGACCCCATGGACCCACCAGACTCCTCTGTCCATGGGATTTGCCAGGCAAGAATACTAGAATGGTAACCATCCTTTTCTCCAGGGGATCGTCCCAACCCAGGGATCAAACCTGAGTCTCTTATGTCTCCTGCATTGGCAGGTGGGTTCTTTACCACTAGCACCACCTGGGAAGCCCTTTTAGGCCCTGAGGGGTATATATATAAAACATCTTTTAGTCCAGTGTCCGGGTTTGCATAAATTAAAAGCCTGACATTGGGTTCACATCCATGTTGTTTCACTGCAACAGTGAGTATGGCCAGCACATGCAGACCCCCCGAGACTTTGGCAAATGATGAAAAGGACTGGGGACCAGGCAGATATGGGAAGTGACCACATTCAGGTCCAACAAACCACAAACTCGATTGTTTGACCTCTTTTTCTTTCCTTTCCTTCTACCCTTCACCTTCTGGCCCCCTTCCTTCTGTCCATCGTCCAGTTCATTAGCACCTCCACTGGAGCAACGCTTGCAGAGAGGAGGTGGAAATGTAAGCATATAAAGCCATTTTGCTGCATGTCAGCAGATATTGGTAAGGTTTATGAAAGATGAGGGTGAAAGTTATTGACAGAGGAGGATTTGGAATAGCTGTAGAGCTCACTCATCCAGTGAAACAGTATTAATTGAAAACTGAAGATCAGAGTTTTGTTATTTGCAAGTGGTGTTTTTATTCTAGGAGCAGAGAATTTAGTGATTTCTAAGCCTTCTCTGTAAATAAATAGAAGGGCAAGGGAGTGAAAGAAGAAAATGCATTTCTAAATGCTCTGAGCTCTTAGTATTTAGTTAGATTAATTGCTTTGATTTCTTTCATGGAAGTGATAGCAGTTTATTTTGGGATAATTTCTCATCATTTGCTTGGCGTACAGTTGCACCATCACACATTAATCTCTGGTCTTTTCGGTTTATTTTCCCCAAGGCTGTTTTCTTCACAATGACTTGAAGGTCAGCTCTACATTCTTCTCCCTGATCCTTAGTTGCCCACAGTTATAGAATAAGTGGCAGAGGCGCAACTAGATATTCGGACTACAGCACTGGAGGGACTGATTGGCAATTCTGCAGAGACTTATTTCTGGAGAGCAAAATAAGAACTCATCAGTAAGAATTACAGGGGTCATATATAGGCCTCATGCAAAGAGCAATCTTGTCATGTCTAGAGCTGTTCAGCAATGCAACAGGAGAAGTGATAATGAAGGCATCAAGGCAAAGGTTGAGTGACCATTTGCTAAGGATGCTGTAGAGATGATTAATAAGCATAGTAAGGATGGAGCCCCCAAGAAAATTCATCTCTTCTAACCTGAAGAGTCTATTAGGCTCCTCTGTCCATGAGATTCTCCAGGCAAGTATGCTAGAGTGGGTTGCCATTTCCTTCTCCAGGGGATCTTCCTGACCCAGGGATTGAACCTGGGTCTCCTGCACTGCAGGTGGATTCTTTACTATCTGAGCCACCAGGGAAGCCCCCTAGATGTATGACTGAATGCAAGTAGTCTATCCCTATGTTTTATTTTTTCTCAAATAACCCGACTCTGATAAGCTCATATTCGCTTGAGCTGGTTTTCCAACCTGTCAAGCCCTTCCACACCCATCCATCTATTCAGATCATTTCCATCCTTTAGGAATCAGTCAAGGCTTCACTTTTTCAGTCTTTTTCCGCTCGATGATTTCTCTTTTCCCTGAATAGTATAATGTTCACTGAGTGCATCTCTTACCCAGCATTTAATTACACACCAATCCCTGTATTGTTATCCGCCTGTGAATATCTTATCTCCTCTACAAAACTGACACCCTGAAAGGCTGGAATATTACAAAGCTGAGTAAATAATAGGGTTTTTGTTAACAATTAATATCCTTTATGCTGGGTAGAAATGAATCATGAGCTCTATAGTGAAGTTTCTCTTTGTCATTGATGAGGCCTCTAAAATGTACTACCACATCTACTACCAAACAATCTTTACAGGGTGATTGTTTCTTTTACAGAATTTATTATGTGGATATCTTTCTAGAGCCAGGCTTTAGAAATACTTAACAGTCCCTTTAGCAGCATAAGCTCTGACTATCTGTGTTCCTGATCTTTTATAAATGTCACTTCATGGAAAAATAAAATAATGGCATAAGCAGCTTCACAAAAGATAGCATATAACAGTATATGACTACAAAGTTTAAAAGTCAAACTAGAAAAATGAATTTCATGTAATTTTAATAATAGAATAGTATTACTTGACTGCCACATATTTTCATTTTATCATAGTTACAAAAGATGGAAAAATAAATTAACCCTTTCATATAAAGTTATTTTAACTGTTCACCAAAGACTGGTTTTTACATGAAATTAATGGAAGGCCGGTTGTGGCTACTATTTATGAAAGTACATATAGGAACACAGAGTCATTCTAGGGTGCCTGTGCTGTTGTTTAGTCTCTAAGTCATGTCTGCCTCTTTTGCAAACCCATAGCCCTCCAGGCTCCTCTGTCCATGAGATTTCCCAGGCAAGAATTCTGGAGTGGGTTGCCATTTCCTACTCCAGGGGATTTTCCTGACCCAGGGATAGAACCCACATTTCCTGCTTGGCAGGAGGATTCTTCACCACTGAGCCACCAGGGAAGCCCTTAAAGGCCATGCTCATCCGGGATATGAACCCAGGACCTCTCACACCTGAAGCGAGAACCATACCCCTAGACCAATGAGCCTAGTGGCTCATATGGTAAAGAATCTGCCTGCAATAAAGAAGACCTGGGTTTGATCCTTGGGTTGGGAAGATCCCCTGGAGAAGGAAAAGGTTACCCACTCCAGTATTCTTGCCTGGAGGACCCCATGGACAGAGGAGCTTGGTGTGCTGCAGTCCGTGGGGTCGCAGGAGGTGGACATGACTGAGCGACTAACACTTTCGCTTTTCACCAGGGAAGCCTATAAGGTAGCTATAAGTATGTACAAGTTGAAGGATTTCCTAACATCCGTTGCCACAAAATTATATTGTGAACTATAGCAAGCCATGATGAATTCATTCAGCAAACATATATACCAAGAGTTAATCTCTCTTTCCTTAATTTACAGTATTTTGAAATGAATATGATCACACTTGCTTTACATAGCTCAGAATTATGTGTAGAATAAAAGAAAAGCATAGAGTTGAAAAGCTCTGAAGACTTTCCCAGGCTGCCAGACCCTCTCTGCTTGGGGGACAACAGCTTAGACCTGACTCAGAGTTGGTACCCCTATGGAGCACCACTCAACTAGTCACCAAAGTGGCCTAAGCTTCCCCATGCCTGCTCACCAGGCAAGAGAAATTCCACCTACTTTGTAGACATAGTGTAGCAAAGTGAAGGTGTGCGTCTCTAGATCTCAGACTTGATGTCTAGTCTGGATAGCGGTGTTTATATTATTATTTTTCTTCAAACTTAAAAAAATATATATGTAAACGTACTCAGTGTTGAAGAATGATGACAGTAGGAATAAGGCAGGGTGAGAAAGGTAAAGAGTGTTCTTCCCACCTTACAATGAAGCTCGCAGAAGGGAAGGGGAACGCCATTCCAGTTTTCGAGACTATGGAGGTGCAGAGCCTTCCTAATTTTTGTTCAGCAGCTCTTGTTTCAACAATCCAATTCAAGGTCTCCTATGAACTGAAAACTAGATGGAGTATTCTCAGTCCATCTACCCTAAAATTAATGCCAAGGCCTCCTAAGTTCTCTGCCTTTCACTGCAAAATTTGGTAGTGGTACAAGTTTCCATCTTTCTATTCTATACTAGTATTTTAGCAAGAAATTGAAATACACTTAAGTAGAGACTATTTACAAGATAACATTTTGTGCTGAAATTGTGCTGAAATTCTTTCAGTTGTGTGTGTTGCCAAGAAGTTATATCTTTTTGCTTATAATACATACCTTGCAATTTTTTTTTGAAATTTCATTGTAGTAAAAACACTTGAGGTCTATCCTCTTAATTTTTGCTTCGTGTTTGATACACTACTCTTGACCACAGGTACAATGTTTATAGTTTTGTCTTTTAGGCCTATGTTTGTGTGTGTGTGCTAAGTCACTTCATCTGTGTCTGATTCTCTGTGACCCTATTGACTGTAGCCCACCAAGCTGCTCTGTTCATGGGATTCTCCAGGCAGGAATACTGAGTGGGTTGTCATATCCTCCTCCAGGGGATCTTCCTGACCCAGGGATCGAACCCAGGTCTCATACATCTCCTACATTGGCAGGCAGGCTCCTTACCACTAGCGCCACTTGGGAAGCCTATGATTAATTTTGAGTTAATTTTTATAAATTATTATTATTATTTGCATGAGGATATTCAGTTTTTTCAGCACTATATTTTGGAAAAAGAAAAGTGAATGTGAAAGTTGCTCAGTCATGTCCAACTCTTTGCGACCCCATGGACCATCATCCACCAAGCTCCTCTGTCCATGGAATTCTCCAGGCCAGAATACTGGAATGGGTAACCGTTCCCTTCTTCACGGGATCTCCCCAGTCAGGGATCAAACCCATGTCTCCTGCATTGCAGGCAGATTGTTTACTGTCTGAGCCACCAGAGATGCCCTTATTTGTTGGAAAGACGATCCTTTTCCCATTGAATTGTCTTTGCTAAAGATCAGTTGATTAAATGTGTGGGGCTTTATTTCAGGGTTCTCTGTTCTGTCCTGCTGCTGCTGCTAAGTCGCTTCAGTCGTGTCTGACTCTGTGCGACCCCATAGACGGCAGCCCACCAGGCTCCCCCATCCCTGGGATTCTCCAGGCAAGAACACTGGAGTGGGTTGCCATTTCCTTCTCCAATGCATGAAAGTGAAAAGTGAAAGTGAAGTTGCTCAGTCGTGTCCGACTACTAGCAACCCCATGGACTGCAGCCTACCAGGCTCCTCCGTCCATGGGGTTTGCCAGGCAAGAGTACTGGAGTGGGGTGCCGTTGCCTTCTCCAGTTCTGTCCTATTGATCTGTCTATTCTTTCACCAAGACCATACTGTCCTGATAGCTGGAGCTTCGACAGGAAATCTTCAGGTCAAACAGCGTCATTCCGCTGACTTTACTTCTTTTCAAATTGTCTGGTTTCTGGGAGTTTTGTTCTTCCATATAAACTTTAGAGTCAGTTTGTGAATATTCACTAAAGAACTCGATTAGATTTTGATTTGAGATTGTATTAAAACTATAGATCAATTTGGGAAACATGGACATCTTAAAAAGATTGAATCTTCCTATCCATGAACATTGACTATCTGTCCACTTACTTGAGTCTTTGATTTCTTTCGTCAGGTTTTTGTTTTGTTTTTGTTTTTTTTTAATTTTTTATTTTTTTTAAATTTTAAAATCTTTAATTCTTACATGCGTTCCCAAACATGAACCCCCCTCCCACCTCCCTCCCCACAACATCTCTCTGGGTCATCCCCATGCACCAGCCCCAAGCATGCTGCACCCTGCGTCAGACATGGACTGGCGATTCAATTCTTACATGACAGTATACATGTTAGAATTCCCATTCTCCCAAATCATCCCACCCTCTCCCTCTCCCTCTGAGTCCAAAAGTCCGTTATACACATCTGTGTCTTTTTTCCTGTCTTGCATACAGGGTCATCATTGCCATCTTCCTAAATTCCATATATATGTGTTAGTATACTGTATTGGTGTTTTTCTTTCTGGCTTACTTCACTCTGTATAATTGGCTCCAGTTTCATCCATCTCATCAGAACTGATTCAAATGAATTCTTTTTAACGGCTGAGTAATACTCCATTGTGTATATGTACCACAGCTTTCTTATCCATTCATCTGCTGATGGACATCTAGGTTGTTTCCATGTCCTGGCTATTATAAACAGTGCTGCGATGAACATTGGGGTACATGTGTCTCTTTCAATTCTGGTTTCCTTGGTGTGTATGCCCAGAAGTGGGATTGCTGGGTCATAAGGTAGTTCTATTTGCAATTTTTTAAGGAATCTCCACACTGTTCTCCATAGTGGCTGTACTAGTTTGCATTCCCACCAACAGTGTAGGAGGGTTCCCTTTTCTCCACACCCTCTCCAGCATTTATTGCTTGCAGATTTTTGGATCGCAGCCATTCTGACTGGTGTGAAGTGGTACCTCATTGTGGTTTTGATTTGCATTTCTCTAATAATGAGTGATGTTGAGCATCTTTTCATGTGTTTGTTAGCCATCCGTATGTCTTCTTTGGAGAAATGTCTATTTAGTTCTTTGGCCCATTTTTTGATTGGGTCGTTTATTTTTCTGGAATTGAGCTGCAGAAGTTGCTTGTATATTTTTGAGATTAGTTGTTTGTCAGTTGTTTCATTTGCTATTATTTTCTCCCATTCAGAAGGCTGTCTTTTCACCTTGCTTATATTTTCCTTTGTTGTACAGAAGCTTTTAATTTTAATTAGATCCCATTTGTTTATTTTTGCTTTTATTTCCAGAATTCTGGGAGGTGGATCATAGAGGATCCTGCTGTGATTTATGTCTGAGAGTGTTTTGCCTATGTTCTCCTCTAGGAGTTTTATAGTTTCTGATCTTACATTTAGATCTTTAATCCATTTTGAGTTTATTTTTGTGTACGGTGATAGAAAGTGATCTAGTTTCATTCTTTTACAAGTGGTTGACCAGTTTTCCCAGCAAACTGGTATATTCTTGCCTCCTTTGTCAAAGATAAGGTGTCCATATGTGTGTGGATTTATCTCTGGGCTTTCTATTTTGTTCCATTGATCTATATGTCTGTCTTTGTGCCAGTACCATACTGTCTTGATGACTGTGGCTTTGTAGTAGAGCCTGAAGTCAGGCAAGTTGATTCCTCCAGTTCCATTCTTCTTTCTCAAGATTGCTTTGGCTATTCGAGGTTTTTTGTATTTCCATACAAATCTTGAAATTATTTGTTCTAGTTCTGTGAAAAATGTGGCTGGTAGCTTGACAGGGATTGCATTAAATTTGTAAATTGCTTTGGGTAGTATACTCATTTTCACTATATTGATTCTTCAGGTTTTTAAAAACATATTTTCAGGATAAATTTTTTAACATATTTTGTTAGATTTATAACAATTATTTTTGGGTGCTAATGTAAATGGTTTTGTGTCTTAATTTCAAATTCCAATTGTTCTTTGCTAGTTTATAGTAAAAACTGCATTTTGTATTTTAGCCTGGTATCCTGCAAAGTTGCTAGGATTGTTATTAGTTCCAGGTTTTTCTTTCTTTTAGTTCCAGGATTTTTTTTTTTTTGGTCAATTATTTCAGATACTCTTACATAGACAATCATTTCATCTGCAAACAAAGACAGCTTTATTTCTTGATTTGCAATCTGTGTGTTTTTTTCTTTTTTTAATGCTATCTGGCACTTCTAGTACGATAGTGTAATATGAAGAGCCGTCCTTGTTTCCCATTTTAAGATCTAGTTTCTTAAGTATGATAGCTTTTTGTTTTTTTTTTAAATATTCTTTATAAAATTGAGGAAGTTCTCTTCTATTCCTAGTTTTTTGAGAGTTTTATACTGAAAGGAGTATTACATTTTGTCAGTACTTTGATGTGTCTATTAACAATACTTTATAATTATTTTTCTTTCCCTTGTTGATGTGATGGTGCACATTAAGGGATTTTCACTTGTTGAACAAGCATTGCATACCTGGAATAAATCCTACTTGGTAATGTTGTACAATTCTTTTTTTAAAAAATTGAGGTATAATTAACATATAATAAATAATTCTTTTTATATGTTGTTGAATTCAGTTTGCTACTATTTTGCTGAGGATTTGTTTATATCTGTGTTCATGAGAGATATTGGTCAATAGTTTTCCTTTATTGTAATTATTTTTTTCTTTTATTGGTGTTTAGGCAATGTTGGCTTTACAGAATGAGTTAGGAAGTGTTCTCTTTGCTTCAGTTTTCTGAGATTGTAGAGAGTTTATATCATTTCTCACTTAAATGTGCATTAGAACTCACAGTGAAAGTGTCTGGTTCTGGTGTTTTCTGTTTTGGCAGATTATTATTAATTCAATATCTTTAATAGATATGGGCTTATAGATATTATTTATTCCTTCCATCTAGTATTACTAGATTGTGTTTTTTAAGAAATAGATGTATTTCACCTAAACTATCAAATTTGGGGGGCATAGAGTTGTTTGTAATATTTCTTTATTATTCTTTTAATCTCCATGGGGTCAGTTGTAAAGGTGCCTCTTTCATTTCTGATGTTAGTAATTTGTGCCTACTCTCTTTTCTCTTGGCTAGCTAGCCACCCTAGAATTTGTCAATTCTATTCATCTTTTCAACGAGCCAGCTTTTATTTTCATTGATTTTCTCTACGATTTTCCTGTTTTCAAATTCCATTGATTTTTGTTCTAATTATTATTGCTTCATTCCTTCTGCATATTTTGGATTTAATTTGCTCTTATTTTTCTAGTTTCCTAAGGTGGCAGCTATTATTGTTTGAATTTAGAATTTCTTAGTTTCTAACATATGCATCAGTGCAATAAATTTCCCTTTAAGAAGTATTTTTGTTGCATCCCACACATTTTGATAAGTTGAGTTTTGTTTTCATTTAGTTCAAAATATTTATATTTTTATATTTCTTTTATATTAATTTTTGTGTTATTTAGAAATACGTGATCTAATCTTCAAATATTTGGGGATTTTCCAGCTTTTTCCTGTTATTGGTTTCTAGTTTAATTTCACTATGGTTGAGGATATGCATTGCATGATTTCTATTCTTTTAAATTCTTTAAGGTGTGCTTCATGGCCAAGAATGTGATCTGTCTTAGTGAATATTCCTTGTAAGCTTGTACAGAATGTGTCTTCTGCTGTTGTTTCATGAAATACTCTATAAAGGCCAAGGAGATCCAGTTGACTGATGTAGCTGTTCAGTTCAACTGTATTCTTACTTATTTTGTGCCTGCTGGATTTGTCAATTACTCATATAAAGCTGTTGAATTCTTCATATATAATAGTAGATATGTGTTTGTCCTTCCAGCTTTATTAGTCTTGCTTAGTGTATTTTGACTCTGTTGTTAGGTAGATACACAATAAACATTGTTATGTGTTCTTGGAAATTTGGTGCCTCTGTCATGATGCATTGACTCTTTTTACTTCTGGCCATTTTCCTAACTGTGAAGTAGGCTTTGCCTGAAATTAATACAAATACTCCAGTTTTCTTTTCATTAGTATCAACATAGTATAGCTTTCTCCATTTTCTTTTTAACTTTTAATCTGTATAAGTCTTTGTATTTAAAGTGAGTTTCTTCAAGACAATATGTAGTTGGGTCTTTTTTTTTTTCCCCACTCTGACAGTTTCCGTCTTTTAATTGGTATATTTAGACTATTCCAATTAAAGTGATGATTGATATAATTGAGATATTACTGACCACACTTGTATCTGTTTTCTGTTCATTTCCCTTCTTCTTAGTTTGTTTTCGCCTTTCATTTTTTTCTGCCTTCTTTGGTTCTAATTGAACCGTTTATATACCAGGTAAGCCCAAGGCTTCTTTCTGCTTCCTCCCTCTCTTTTTTCCTCCTCTTAGTTCAAGGAGGAGGAATGCTGCAGACACTGACTGGGTCATCTTTTGTATAGCTTGAGATTCCTGGGTACAAATAAAGAAGTTGTTCCAAGGGATTCCTATTTCCTTTCCTCTGTCACTGGGGGCCGTTCCTCTCATCAAGTTGGCATGTTATGATCTAAAACTCAATTTGAGCCTGGGATAAAAATAGATAAAGTAGGTCTCCTTTACTTTGTAGATTCTTGTCTTTAATACCCTTGCCTGACCCATCAGTATGAGACAAGAATCCCTATGTAGTAGAGCTTGACCTACCATGACTCTGTGTTGGGAGCTGGGTCACAACTTTATCTTATGAGAACTGAGAATTAATGTCCCTTACTTGGTTGATTATTTCCAGTCTACATCCTTTCCTCCAGCATCTTAAAAAAATAATGATTGGTTCAGGAATGGTTTCCAAGTCCCTTAGCTACAATAACCTCTTAATACAATCTTAGTTACACTATCATGAAGTAAGTATTATCTTTGCTAGGCTCTGTTCAGTTCAGTCGTTCAGTTGTGTCCAACTCTTTGTGACCCCATGGACTGCAGCATGCCAGGCTTCCCTGTCCATCACCAACTCCTGGAGCTTGCTCAAACATGTGTGCATCGAGTCTGTGATGCTGTCCAACCATCTCATCCTCTGTCATCCCCTTCTCCTCCTGCCTTTAATCTTTCCCAGCATCAGGGTCTTTCAAATGAGTCAGTTATTCACATCAGGTGGCCAAAGTATTGGAGTTTCAGCTTCAGCATCAGTCCTTCCAATGAATATTCAGGACCGATCTCCTTTAGGACTGACTCATTGGATCTCCTTGCTGTCAAGGGACTCTCAAGAGTCTTCTCCAACACCACAGTTCAAAAGCATCAATTCTTTGGTGCTCGGCTTTCTTTATAGTCCAATTCTCACATCCATATATAACTACTAGAAAAACCATAGCTTTCACTAGATGGACCTTTGTTGGCAAAGTATGTCTCTACTTTTTAATATGTTGTCTATGTTGCTCACAGCTTTTCTTCCAAGGAGCAAACCTCTTTTAACTTCATGGCTGCCGACACCATCTGCAGTGATTTTGGAGCCCAAGAAAATAAAGTCTGTAACTGTTTCTTTTGTTTCCCCATCTATTTGCCATGAAGTGATGGGACCAGATGCCGTGATCTTTGTTTTTTGAATGTTGAGTTTTAAGCCAGCTTTTTCACTCTCCTCTTTCACTTTCATCAAGAGGCTCTTCAGTTCCTCTTCACTTTCTGCCATAAGGGTGGTGTCATCCGCGTATCTGAGGTTATTGATATTTCTCCCAGCAATCTTGATTCCAGCTTGTGCTTCATTAAGCCCAGCATTCTGCATCATGTTCTCTGCATATAAGTTAAATAAGCAGGGTAACAATATACAGACTTGACCTACTCCTTTCCTGATTTGGAACCAGTCTGTTGTTCCCTGTCCAGTTCTAACTGTTGTTTCTGATCTGCATACAGATTTCTCAGGAGTCAGGTCAAGTGGTTTGGTATTTCCATCTCTTTAAGAATTTTTCACAGTTTGTTCTGATCCGCATGGTCAAATGCTTTGGCATAGTCAAAAGCAGAAGTAGATATTTTTCTGGAACTCTCTTGCTTTTTTGATGATCCAACGGATGTTAGCAATTTGATCTCTGGTTCCTCTGCCTTTTCTAAATCCAGTTTGAACATCTGGAAGTTCACAGTTCATGTACTGTTGAAGTCTGGCTTGAAGAATTTTGAGCGTTACTTTGCTAGTCTGTGAGATGAGTACAGTTGTGCAGTAGTTTGAACATTTGCTAGGCTAATAATGACCAAATGGACATTGACTCCTTGAGAGGATATTATATCTATTTATCTATTTTTCTCACTACAGTAGCTTCACTGCCCTGTATATAATAATTGCTATGTATTTTTTGTCTGTATTAATAAATATATAATTGACCAATAAATTTTCTAATAACTCTGTTACCAAAAGGGAAGCTGTGAGAGCAGCCATCTGGCTGCCAGATAAGTTCTTCACCAGTTTCTCATATATGCACAGTTACCAGCATTGATCCACTTTTGATTCAGAGACAGTCTGATTCTATATCCCCAAAGAATCAATAGGGAAGATATTTACATTTAACCCTAAATTCTTAAAGTATTTCAACAATCTTTATTCAGCGGTTATGTGGACATCTGGAAGAGACAATATTTAAATAATTTCTCCATTACACATATTGCACATATGCAGTTTGAAATAGCTATTTGTATTCTGTATACAAATGATTATTTTTATAAACCTAAAACACCTCAGCTATATCTCAGCTGCATATTAAAATAATGGAGTGAGAGAATCTTAAATTAACATATTCCAGCTTAATTGTTAGTATACTATGCAAAGTTAGAATCAGGGCAAATATAAAACGTGCAATAGCATATGCCTGCTGGCAGAGCCTTCTTCTTCCACCAAGTCCTCATTTCCCATCTCTGAATCCTTTTCCTAGTAGTTTTTCTTCCTCCTAACTGACCAGTGGCCCCATATTCTCTCCACTGAGACTCTTCCCATTGCAATCTTTATTCAGAAAATTATCTAGGGATTTTTTTCATATTGAAGTGAAAATAGATTTTTTTTTTGAAAAGTTTAATGTGATATTCTCAGAGGAAGTTTTATTTCCACAAGAAACAGAAAGACTTTAATCAAACAAATACAACTTTAATTGTGGAATTTCCAGGATCAGTAGACTTGAGGAAGTATTTCCAAAACAGAGTTATGGGAGAAGTCTAGTGGATTTGAAAGACAACTTTTATGGATCTCTGAAATCTGGAACTATAGCTAGGTCAGGCTTAAAGTGTCCGAGGCAGTTTGGAGACTACATACTCTGAACCTTAGCTCAGGGCTTCTCTTTGTGAGCAGTTTCATTGAATAAATGACAGCACATGCTTTAGAAATTAGAACCTTGGATTTGAGTATGAGCTCACACATTCTAGCTCTTAAGTCAAATTACACAAGCTTACTAAGATTTTATTTTCTTATCTGTAAAATATAAATAGGTTAGTATGAGGATTAAAATATAAAATGTAGATAAAGTACTTAGTTTTTGTGCATAGGAACCTAGAAAATAAATATTCATATGTATGTACTCAAGCACACTCACATGTACATACACACGCACACAAGACAGACAGAATGTTAAATCTAACTTCTTCACCTTCAACATTTTAGTAGCTTAGGAATAAATCTGAGGAAATCCTAGTCAGAGCATTTAAGCAACACGAAAAAATAAAAGCCACCCCAATTGGAAAGGAAGAAATAAAATTGTCTCTTTGCAGATGACAAGACCTTATATGTTGAAAACCCTAAAGACTATACCCCCAAAAAACTTAGAACTAATAAATAAATTAGTTAGAACTAAGAAATGAAGTCAGTTAAATTTCATGATAAAAAATCAGCATACAAATATCAGTTGCATTTTGATACACTATCAACAAACTCTCTATAAAAGAAATCAACAATCTCATTTACACAGGATCTCAAAAAATACTTAAAAGTAGATTAAACCAAGGATGTGGAAGATCTGTACACTGAAAACTATAAAACATTGATAAAATAAATTTGTGAAGAAGACACAAATAAATGGAAAAATCTCCCTATGGATTGGAAGAATTATTATCATTCTAAGTGTTTATACTACTCAAATTGATTGCTGATTCAAAGAAATTCTTGTCAAAATTCAAATGGCATTTTTCACATAAATAGAAAAAAAAATCATAAAATTCATAGCCAACTCAAAATGGATTAAAATCTTAAACATAAGATGTAAAACCATAAACATCCTAAAGTAAACAGGGAGAAAGCTTCTTGAAGTTGGCCTTGGCAATGATTTTTTTAGATATAACATCAAAAGCACAGGCAACAAAAGCAGAAATAAATGAGTGAGACTACATCAAACTCAAAAGCTTCTGCACAGCAAAGGAAAGGAAAGAAAATTTGAATGAAAAAGCAACCTATGGAATGGGAGAAAATATTTGTAAATGATGTACTGATATGGAGTTAATATTCAAAATACTTGAGAAGCTCTCTATATATTAGGATTTCCACAGGTTTATTCTGTAACTCGATAGCATAAACTTAAGTAATTAAAAATGGGAAAAGGACCAGATAGACATTTTCCCAAAGACATAGAAATGACAGATATATGAGAAAGTATTCAGGGTCACTAATCATAAGGGAAATGCAAATTAAAACCACAATGAGATATCACCTACATCTGTTAGGACAGATAATTAAAAAAAAAAAAGTATTAGTGAAAATGTGGAGAAAGGAAACCTTGGTACACAGTTGGAAAGAAAGTGAAGTCGCTCAGTCATGTCTGACTCTTTGCGACCCCATGGACTGTAGCCTACCACGCTCTCCGTCCATGGGATTTTTCGGGCAAGAGTACTGAAGTGGGTTGCCATTTCCTGCTCCAGAGGATCTTCCCAACCCAGGGATCGAACCTGGGTTTCCCACATTGTAGGCAGACACTTTACTGTCTGAGCCACCAGGGAAGAGTCTACACAGTTGGTGGGAGTGTAAATTGGTATGACCATTATGGGAAGCAATAGGGAAGATCCTTTAAAAAATTAACACTAGAACTACCATGTGATCCAGCAATCCCACTTCTGGGTATTTAGGCCAAAAGAATTGAAATCAGTATCTCCAAGATATATCTGTACTTCCGTGTGCATTGCAGCACTAGTCACAATAGGTAAGATATGGAAACAACCTAACAGTCCGTCAACAGGTGAATGAATAAAGACAGGATGGGATATTCTCTTGGAATGTTATTCAGCCATTAAAAAAAAAGGGAAATACTGCCATTTTGACATCAGGAATGGAGTGTAGTGTGCTCAGTGGAATAAGCCAGACACAGAAGGCAAATACTGCATGTTCTCACCTATATGCAGAACCTGAAATAATCAGGCTGCTAGAAGCAGAGTGTAGAATGGTGATTACCAGGGACTGTGGGGAGGGGAAACTAGGGAGGTGATGATTAAAGGGTACAAAGTTTCAGTTATGTAAGATAAATAGGTTCTGGAGATCTATACAGCATAGTGTTGGTGGTCTGTGTTTAGTGGCAAAGTCATGACTGACTCTTTTTCGACCCCAGAGACCATAGCCTGCCAGGCCCCTCTGTCCATGGGACTTCCCAGGCAAGAGTGCTGGAGTGGGTTGCCGTGCCCTTCTCCAGGGGATCTTCCCGACCCAGAGATGGAACCGCATCTCCTTTGTCTCCGTCATTACCACTGAGCCACCAGGGAAACCCACAGAGCACAGTGCCTATAGCTAATGATAGTGTATTGTACAGATAAAATTGGCTAAGAGTTAGATGTTAAGTGTTCTTAGTACACGTGATAATAATAATAATAAAGTGGGTGAGAGGAAACGTTTCACAGTGATGGCTATGTTTCTAGCCTTGATGGTGGTGACAGTTTGATATGTGTGTGCATGCTCAATTGTGTCCAACTCTTTAAGACCCCATGGACTGTAGCCTGCCAGGCTCCTCTGTCTATGGGACTTCCCAGGCAAGAGTACTGGAGTGGGTTGCCGTGCCCTTCTCCAGGGGATCTTCCCGACCCAGGGATCGAACCTGTGTCTCCTGCATCTCCTGTGTACACTAATCTCCCAATGCATTGAGTTTTGTACATTAAATATGTTAGCTTTGGCTGTGTCAATCATACTTCAATAAAGAGGTTTCAAAATAAAAATGAGAAACTATAGGAACCTCCTGGGCTGGTGCAGCCTGTAAGGGATGGGATGGAAAGCAGGAGGCAGTGAAAAGTGGCTGGTGCTATTGTAGGATGACGAAAGAAGAGAATGGCTGGAGCGATTAGAAGGAGATGGGCTCAAGGTGAAAGTGGTTGGGAGGAATAGTGGTGGAAAGAGGGAAAGGACAAATGATACCCAGGCTCAGTGAGTTTCAACTTTGACTTCTGACTCATCAGTTTGTTGTTAAAAGGTATTTAGATTATAAAAGCAACACAAACACTGCCATCAAAAACAGGAAGTGATACTGTAAATCAGATGTCTCTACCGAGGGGGTAACATTTCTAAGCTGTTTGTAGTTGACAGACACTAAAATGAGACCTCCAGAACTAAATTCCGTGTTCTCCCCAAAACTTTAATCGGATGACCAGAACATCCATCAACTTGAATTTTATTTACCAATGCTAAATCAGCGGAGAGTTTCCAGAAGTATGGAGACAATTTGAAGAAAACAAGCCTTCCCTAGATGTGCACTATATTAATTTGGTGCTAAAACTGATTGGGAATAATTACTGAAATATTTCTGTTTCAGTTCAGTTCAGTCGCTCAGTTGTATCCAACTTAATCACCACTAAAAAGGACTTTAAAAAGGAGACTTAAGATATATGTTGCTGCCTGGTGGAACAGAGACCAGAACCTGCCCCATGACTTGAGGGTGCGGAGAACTGCGCCCTCGTGATTGTCCTAGTAAGCATGCTGACTGGGCATTCTCGGGGCGGGACGTGCTCTCTGCTCTGCTTCACTGCCTACCCCTGCGGCCATCCCTATGGAAACAAAACAAGATGTTTCTGATCAACAGCAGAGCCTTAACTTGACTCCCTCTTTATGGTGTGCTAATCAAACTCCCCAGTATAGCTCTTCCCTAATGATCTCATGTGACCTCTGCCAATAAAAGTGCAAGTTGAAAGGAAAAATTTTGTCTTCCTGCCATGGAGAGCAGGAGGGCCCCCTGACTCCCCGCTTGCCAAATTATGTGTGTCTGTCTTTTCATTAGGTGCTTGCCCCCATTTCAGGTCTTTCTCACCAGCTGTGCTGGACGCAGGCATATACTGTTGTGTTCCTTAAGTCAAATATCATGATTTACAGCTTGGAGAAGTCAAGTTGTACGATAAAATCTTGATTAGTTAGAATTCTTTGTGTACTTCTCTTGCGGAGCAATCTCACAAGGGTGATGTAATACAAATAGGTATTCTGGGAAAAGTCTCGGGGTAATACAGATTACATACAGCCTTAGAGAAGTGGAGGCTTGTCTAGGAGTGAGCACAGAGAAAAGTAATGACTAAAGGTCTGAACAACCCAGGGACCAGTAAGATCTCCCATAACCAAAGAACATTCTATTTCCTTTTTGTATTCTATACAGTGAGATGGAAAAATAGAGCAATAAATTCAAGGATGCTTTTGCAAAACAGTGTTACCATTTAAAATAAAATGTAACAACAAAAAGATTTTCTGTAGTTTCTGGTCTTACATTTAGATCTTTAATCCATAAAAATAAGCGACCCAATCAAAAAATGGGCCAAAGAACTAAACAGACATTTCTCCAAAGAAGACACACAGATGGCTAACAAACACATGAAAAGATGCTCAAAATCACTCATTATCAGAGAAATGCAGATCAAAACCACAATGAGGTACCATCTCACACCAGTCAGAATGGCTGCTATCCAAAAGTCTACAAACAATAAATGCTGGAGAGGGTGCAGAGAAAAAGGAACCTTCTTACACTGTTGGTGGGAATGCAAACTAGTACAGCCACTATGGAGAACAGTGTGGAGATTTCCTTGAAAAACTGGAAATAGAACCAACATATGACCCAGCAATCCCACTGCTGGGCATACACACCGAGGAAACCAGAACTGAAAGAGACACATGTACCCCAATGTTCATCACAGCACTGTTTATAATAGCCAGGACATGGAAGCAACCTAGATGTCCATCAGCAGATGAATGGATAAGGAAGCTGTGGTACATATACACAATGGAGTATTACTCAGCCATTAAAAAGAATACATTTGAATCAGTTCTAATGAGGTGGATGAAACTGGAGCCTATTATACAGAGTGAAGTAAGCCAGAAAGAAAAACACCAATACAGTATATCAACACATATATATGGAATTTAGAAAGATGGTGATGATGACCCTATATGCAAGATAGCAAAAGAGACACAGATGTAAAGAACAGACTTTTGGACTCTGCAGGAGAAGGCGAGGGTGGGATGATTTGAGAGAATAGCATCGAAACATGTATATTACCATATGTGAAACAGATCACCAGTCCAGGGTTCGATGCATGAGACAGGGTGCTCGGGGCTGGTGCACTGGGATGACCCAGAGGGATGAGATGGGGAGGGAGGTGGGAAGGAGGTTCAGGATGGGGAACACATGTACACCCATGGCTGATTCATGTGAATTTATGGCAAAAGCCACCACAATATTGTAAAGTTATTAGCCTCCAATTAAAATAAAGAAAAAAGAAAAAAAAAGAGCAAAAAAGATTTTAAAAGCCAAAAAAAAAAAATTTTCTAGTTTAATTTATGTCTATCTCAACATTCAGTTGATGAATACACTCACCCTTGAGTGTTGGTTGGATGTTTCATTCTCACAAGAGACGGAGGAAGAACTGGAGCTTTATATACAGGTATATCCAGAAAGACTTCCATGAGAGAATGTGTTTACAGTTACCTTGCTTTCTCTTTTGCCATGGTCATTTCCAGTGGATGTTACCACCAACTGAAGAATTCCTAGTTCCTCTTGACAACCATGGATATCTGTGGCTCTACCTCTCAAGGGAATTCTGTTTGTAGAAGGGTATAGCTGCATAGCATGTATGGGGTAGAAACAGAGGGAAGGAGGAGACAGGATGCCTTCTACGAGGGTAAGGTGAGAGAGGTGGAAGTTCTCTTGGCTGGGAGTAGAGGGATGCATGCAAAATTCTCTTTCCTTTCCTGAAGTAGGCTTACAAATATGGAGCAGGTGCAGCTCCAGCCTGGACGTGCCCCCTGCCGTGAATGACTGAGTAGGTCCAGGATAGACGATGGAGCCCGGAAGAGCTGGTAACTTAGGTTTGGCTTCAGTGAGAGGGATAGAAGAGGCTCTTAAGCTCAACTCACGGGGTCATGTTTACATATGGTAATAAAAACAAACAAAAACTACTAAATAAAAAATCAAGAGGTTGTATTTGCCTGCAATATGCCTGCTTTCACAACTGTGCTGCCAACAAGGCTTGATTTCCATCCTTGCTGCTTTGTCTTATCTCTACCACCCTCCCTCTGTTCTCAAGAGCCAAACTCCTCTGAAAGCACCTTGTGACTAAAAAACATTTATAGTCCACTCCAGGGAGACTAATCCCATAACAGCAACCTCGGAGTTCCAAAGATCTTGCTGTACTTGAGCGTTTGGAATAATCCATTTGTCAAATGAAGTTGCAATGAACTATTTTCCGTGCACAAGTTGTATCTTTTTTTTTTTTTTCTGTTTTTATGAAACCTTTTTTGGCTCTTTTCCTTTAATACCAAAGCATATTATCTCTTGGAAATAGGTTTATAAAAGATTAGATCTGCCTGATTTCATTCTGCTTCACCAGATTACTGCTTGCCTGAATCAGACCTATCTTTGGAGCTATATGACAGCATTTACCCATCACCAGGACAGAGGGCTGCATCTTTATATTTTATTAACTCACTATTGTTTCTGCTCAGTGTTTCATTTTTCAACTTGTGTGCATGCTAAGTCGCTTCAGTCATGTCTGACTCTGCAACCCCACAGATTGTAGCCCACCAGACTCCTCTGTCCATGGGATTCTCTAGGCAAGAGTACTGGAGTAGGTTTCTATGTCCTCCTTGAGTCTAACTTAATTTATATGTACAGACAGGTGATAATACACCTAACTCTATCACACACATTTGTAAGTAAACAAGCCAAGACCCAGACAGGTTAATGTGCTTGCCCAAGTTACCTAGGGAGTCAGCATCTTTATTTTGGCTTATTAATCATTTGAACCACAGAACTTATGACCTAGAAGAAACTTAAAGATCATCTCCTAAAATCCCCTCTGTCCAGAGATAAAGAAGACAAGGTTGCAAAGGATAAATGACCTGTCCAAGGTCACACAGCCAGTTGGTAGCAGGATTAGAACTAGTTGGGGTCCTCAGACATTGTTCGTTGTTCTGTCCATGGTACCAACTACTCATTCAACCCATATGACTCAGAATCTCCAGACAACTGTTTTACTTAATGAGCTGGGAAGGGTCAAACTTAGTGGCTACAAGGGATCAGTGTAACTGATAGAGCTGATACCCAAGTATTGGGCACATGACCACCTTCTAGAGAAGCAGATATCTCCAGTTTCCAATTATAATCAGAGATTGCAAGAAGTTCATGTAAAAAGCTATAGAAAATTTCCCCAGCAGCTTATAAAAGTAGCCACTTCTGAGAGAAAGGAGAAACTGTTAACTGTTACTCCAGAGAAAGGTGAGATGGCTGGCTGGCTAATAGAAATAAGCACTTAGTTTCAAGGGTGGTTTCATCAGTCTTGCTTTAGATGAGCCTCCCAAATGCAATCAAGGACACAGACAACTTGCAGTCTGTGCTTGAGTTACATTCTAATAGACAGCTCATTTTCAAATAAAACTTTATCATGAACAGTGGCAAACTTCTCTGCCATAGTAGTTGACAAACTGACATCCCTTCCCCTTTCCCATTCCCCGACTTGATTTCCTCTGTGATGGTTGGGACCGATTCCCACTAAAGCTGCTGAAAACGCCATTTAAACCACGTTTCCAGCCTCTCCTGCAGTTAGTGTCTGGCTTCTGACTCAATCCTGGCCAATGAATAGGCTGAGGCACTTCTGGGAAAGGCTTCCATCCCAATAAAAAGAGACCGGCAGGGAAGCCTGCCCTTCCTGCCTTGGCATACACTTGTGCAAGTACGGACTCTCTGAGCAGAGGCAGCCATCTTGCAACCGTGAAGAGCCAAGCCTGAGAGTAACAGCCAGTATCTGAGGATGGCAGAAGAGAAGCCGAGAGACTTGGGTTCTTCATGACTTTGTTTAAGCAGTGAGCTAACCCCAGAATCTTCCATGGTGGACTCGTCGTGTGACATGCTGGAACCAGCTTTCCTGGTAGGAATCCATTGTGTGGATCTCCCAATTCTGCCTTAACAGCATGGGTAGGATGAAATCCTCCATGGAAATCCTCCATGTTGAGAGTATTTATACCATGGAAATTACAAATGCTACAGATCAAGGATGTTAATCCTCTGGAGAGTCAGATGTTAACCATTTCCCAGCGTACCACAAGATACTATAAATCCTTAAAATTTAAGCCACTTTTGGGTATTCTGGTACTTGAAATTGAGAGCCTACAAATTGAAAAAGTAGCCTGGTCTTCAAAGGCTTCTCTGAACTGCACTTAACCATAAATCAAATAGTGGTATAGGGCTAATCACTCTAGATCAGGGGTCTCCAACTTCTGGACCATGGACCAGTGCCTCCTGTTAGGTCACTTGCTGCATTATATTAGGAATAAAGTGTACAATAAATGTAATGTGCTTGAGTTATTCCCAAATCATCCCCCCTCCCCAGTCGTGGAAAAGCTGTCTTTCACAAAACTTGTCCCTGGTTTCAAAAAGGTTGGAGAGAGCTGCCCTAGATGCTCGCTAATATGGGAAGTTCATTCCAATCAGGGACACTTGTCTCACTTGGGACTGGCCACTTTATATTGATGGTTAGAGGCTTGGGGAAGGACCCTTTGTTCACTGTGTCTTTATGGCTTTGGTGGATTTGTAACAAACCTTCCAGAGGAGCAAGCTATGTGGGAGAGAGGGATCTCCAGGTTTGGTAGCAAATAGACTGAATGGGTTTCCAGAAGGAGAGCAGCAGTAGGAGCTTCTAGAGCCCTGGATCCCTTGGGCAGTATCTGAAAGTCCTTCAAATTTGGTGTGATGCACAAGAAATACTTTCAAGTTGCCCATGAGCTTGCAGAGAGCATGGACTGTATTATATTTCTCTTTTCCTTTCATGGGTTGAAAACAGTGATGCCCAATCATATATAATTGGGGTACCTGGGTAAGGCAATAGGGATAAGATGTAGGGATAAGAGTGTGATACTGAGTTTCAGTAAACCTGAATTTTGGTCTTGGCGATTTTGCCTTAGGTCAATCATACTAATTCATGGTTTGTTTCCTGAGTTTTAGGATAAAGGTTTTGGGCCAAATGTTTTAAAAGCATCATTCCATTTATGAACCTACTTCTAAGAGGTGATGTGCTGATATGATTCTGTAAAGTTGCCACCTATCCATCTGTTTATACAACAACTATTTAGTGAAACAGCACATTGTTTGCATAGTGTATGAGTCTTGGCTCAAGCATATCAAAGTCATGTGACCGTGGAAAGTGTTAGGTTCTGAGTCATGTCTGACACTTTGCCACCCTATGGACTGTAGCCCTAGCTGTTGGGCTCCTCTGTCCATGATATTTCCCAGGCAAGAATACTGGAGTGAGTAGCCATTCCCTTCTCAAAGGGATCTTCCCGACCCAGGGATTGAACCTAGGTCTCCTGCATTGCAGGCAGATTCTTTACCATCTGAACCACCAGGGACAGACCATGGAAAAGGCACTCACTTGAGCATTTATGAAATAAACATAATGATATGCATCCCATAGGTTTGGAGGGGTGACTGATGAGATTGTGATAAACATTTTATAATTCTATTAAATCTTATTTAAAGAAGATCACTATTAGTATGACTATCATTGCTCATAGAGAATAGCTGCCATTTGGGAGAATGTCTGGCAGCCACCTCCTGTACCAATGGCTTGCCATTTTCCTGCTAAAAAGAATAATCCACTGTGTGTTGTCCCAGATGGACGGTTGATTTTGGTGCCAGTCTCCTATTGTCACCTCCTACTGCTGTCTCTATTATGGAATCTGATGGAGCTTCATTGACAAGTCAACACTCCTTCCAGGGACTTTGAATCTTTGAATATCTAACAAATGATTCACAGTAGCAATGAATGTTTGGAGGCCAGCCATGGGAGCGACAGCCACTTCATAAGGTCCCTGCTTTGTGTCCAGGACTTTGTCTGACATTTAGGACACCCTTGATTCTCCACTTTTCCAAATTATGTTTTGCTTTTACTTATGAGAAAAGGTCTTATCCAAGATACCCAGAAGAAGCATGTTCCCACTAAGAATATGCTATCTTATTTTTAATCTTTTGTATCTTTGTAACTTAGAAAACAAAGTCAACATTCCCCCCCAAAAAGCTGTCAAGACCAAATGGTGTGACTAATGCATGTTTGAGACAACCAAATGAAGATAACTATAAACTCAATGTCAAAGGGAAAAGTATTGTTTCACATTAGTGACCATAATTCTGTCTGAGTCAATTAAACAGTGTTAAATAACCCACAGACTCAGGTGAGAGATGGGCGTTCTAAGATTATAGGAGAGTGGCTCTGAATGCCTGCCACGGGCACATAATTCTCCTTCCTGAAAGATAAGTAGGTGTAGATAGAAGAGAAAACATCTTTGCCAGACTGCTTGTAGACATTACCAGTAGGCACTGAACTCAAGTTGTGTAAAAGAGGAAACAGAATTTCAGACTTTGAGTTCTCTTTTTGTGGTTATTGGCAGAAGGAAACTTTCATCTCTAACACAAACTTGCCTGTCCTTTAGTTTCAAGGTGAATCAGCTGTCTATCCTAAGCATGTTTGATAGATCAACTGCTTAACATCATTTACTAAGCAACACACAGTATGCTAGATCGACATGGGGTATTGAACTTTCAGTATAAAAGACATAATGTTGTTTACTTTGGAGCAATATGGCTAAGTTATATTCAATTTCACATTATTTTTCCAGCTATTTTCTCACAGAATTGCACACTGCATAGGATAATGAGATAGAGGAGTTGATATCCCTATGTTGATACAAATATATATATTTTTTCAGGACCTTCTAGTTCAGAATAATAATAACAATACCATCAACAACAATAATAATCAGAAAAAATACATTTATTATATGTTTTATATGTATCAGTCACTCTGATCTTTGCATGAATTAATCAAACAGCTCAATGAGTTTGGAACCTTTTTCAATCTATAAAGATGAATTAACCAAAGCTCAGAAAGAACTTACCTCAGGTTCACCTAGCCTCTCAGTGACACAGACTGGGCGAGATGTCTCCAGAAATATTGCTCTGACATGTTATTGGTCTCAGGAGACCAAGACTTTAACATTCCACCACTGCTAAGATATCCACGCTATTACACACATTTGAGTGAATAATACTTGTTTTGTTTTAAACTTCAGGAAAGCTACATTATAAATTGAACTGCTAAGTTATATAGGGTGGGCTTTCCAGGAAGCTCAGCGGTAAAGAATTCGTCTGCCAATGCAGGAGACGCTGGAAGCATGGGTTTGATCCCTGGATTGGGAATATCCCTTGGAGGAGGAAATGGCAACCCACTCCAGTATTCTTGCCTGGAAAACCCCAAAGACAGAGGAGCCTGGTGGTCTACAGTCCATGGGGTTGTAAAGAGTCAGATGTGACTGAGTACGCACATGTTATAAGGAGCAGAATTTTGTAGCGAATTTCCTTGTATCTTGATCACTGGGAATAAACGGAACAAGTGCCCACTGGCCTTTCTGATCCCTGGCAGTTAGCCCCTAGATGGGTGCTAAATTAGAAGCCTGACCCCTTGCCTACAACTTTGAAAGTATGCATATAGGTCTTTTTATGAAAAAGCCTTGGGCCTGGATATGTCTGTGTGGCCTCTCTGTGCTAAGGCCTGGGTGAGGTGAGTGGTAGCCACAGTGATTATCTGTATCTAGTTAAAAACTGTTTCTTTGTTTGCTATCATCTTTTGGACTTCATGGATGCATGTCTCATTGACTTTCAGGGCAAGATGTCTGGGGTGCCCATCCCTCAAGTGGTAGTCTTAAAAGTTGGGGTGCTAGATGTTGGGTCCAAACCCCTCATCCCGCAGTGAGAAAATTGAGTTCTTATTGTGAGAAGACGTGAGTTCTCTCCTGATTGGATGTCACTGTGCCAGGGATAGGATTTAGGGTGAGAGTGTGTCCCAGCCTGTCAATACTCATTTTATATTCTGATTTGCCTGATGCCTAGGAGTCACTCAGCTAGTTTCTAGATTGAATTTAGAGGTGATTGCTCCATGAATAGTGTAGATTCAGTGTGTCCATGGGAGGAGGTAAGTTCAGGAGTCCTCTATGCCACCATCTTGGACTGGCGTGCATGGTCAGTTGCCTCCAACTCTTTCTCCCCCGTGGACTGTAGTCTACCAGGCTCCTCTGTCCATGGGATTTTCCAGTAAGAATACTGGAGTGGGTTGCCATTTCCTCCTCCAGGGGATCTTGCCAACCCAGGGATTGAATCCATGTCTCTTGTGTCTCATGCATTGGCAGGCAGATTCTTTATCATTGGCACCACCTCGAAATCCCCCATCTTGGACTGGAATCTGATAAATTTCTTAATATTCTCTAAAGCACAGACTTCTCTGTCTTCTCTATGATAATAATTATAATAAAGCTTAATATTTATTAAATTACTGATGTATGTAAACTGTATTAATATAGCACAATTACATCCTGGAGAAGGAAATGGCAACCCACTCCAGTATTTTTGCCTGGGAAATCCCACTGACAGAGAAGCCTAGTGGGCTACAGTCCATGGGGTTGCAAAGAGTTGGACATGACTTAGTGACTATACAGCAGCAGCAGCAACATAAGTAGAACCTAATTTTATTAAATGATTGGTATGTGTAATTTGCATCATTAGGACTGCAAGGGTTGTAAGATAATAACGTCTAAAATTTATTGAACATTTCTGTGTGTAATTTGCCCCTTTTCCAGGTGATTAGTAGTACCTTGGCCATCATTCAAACTTGGATAAAATCTTTATCACTTGGATAAAATTAGATTTTATCCAAAATTTGCTCTGATTTTACCTGTACTCATTTCCTTTAAAATACCCTCTTAGTAGTTCAGTTTCTCTGCAATGAAAGTTTCTCTGAGTGTTGGCTTACTTTTTTCTTAACTTTCTTGTTTTATCCTCTCACCAAGTGGTTATTTTAAGCTTTATTAATAATTTCTCCTTCCTCAGTGAGATTTGAATTAAAAACAAGGAGTCTTTATCAGAGAAGTTGCTATTAAACTCTATTTGAATAATACATGTGTCTCTTTCTGCTTTGCAAATAGGTTCATCTGTATCAGTTTTCTAGATTCCACATATATGAGCTAAGTAGACTTGTTTGTTTTTCTCTTTCTGACTTACTTCACTCTGTATGACAGGCTCTAGGTCCATCCATGTCTCTGCAAATGGCACAATTTCATTCCTTTTTATGGCTGAGTAACATCCCATTGTATAATCTTTATCCATTCCTCTGTCGGTGGGCATTTAGGTTGCTTCCACATCCTGGCTATCGTAAATAGTGCTGCAGCAAACACTGGGGTGCATGTGTCTTCTGGAATTATGGTTTTCAGAAAAACGATACAGATGAACCTATTTGCAAAGCAGAAATAGAGACACAGACATTGAGAACAAACGGACTGTTGGGATGAACTGGGAGACTTGGAATTGACATATACACACTACTATGTATCAAATGGACAACTATTGAGAATCTACTCAGCAGCACATGGAACTCAGCTCACTCTGTGGTGACCTCAATGAGAAGGAAATCCAAAAAGAGGGGATATATGTTTACGTATTGAGGAGGGCATGGCAACCCACTCCAGTATTCTTGCCTGGAGAATCCCCATGGACAGAGAAGCCTGGAGGGCTACAGTCCATGCGGTGGCAAAGGGTCAGACATGACTGAGTGACTAGGCATAGCACATGGCTGATTTGCTTTGTTGTACGGCAGAAACTAGTACAACATTGGTCACGCTGTATGATCTTTTTTTTAATGTGTTGTTGGATTCTGATTGCTAAAATTTTGTTAAGGATTTTTGCATCCATCTTCATCAGTGATATTGGCCTGTCTGTAGTTTTCTTTCTTTGTGGCATCTAAAGCAGCTATATTAAATAATATTTTAAAACAAATACATGTATTTTTTAGCAAGGGAGATGCCCAGTCAGTATTCTGTGAAATGACTTACCAAACACTTGGTGATTATGTCCTTTAATAATGTAAATTATACATTAGAGGTCTTGTTTACCTGAAAAGCAATATGTAAAGTGCCTAGATCTTGACACTCTTCCTATTACCCCAGGATAATGTATTAATATTTAAAGATGGCAGTTTATTACTAGATTATTATTAGATTTGAATTGACACTTTAAGTGTCTACTGTCTCTGAAGGTGGAACAGTTCTGTGTGGGTTGCAGCTTTTCTAAAGTTGATATTTTTTAGAGAATGATTTGTCAAAAATTATTCACAGAGGATCTTGAAACCCAGAGGAGCACTGAATATTAGTATAGCTATTGAATCGTGTCACTCTGGTGTGCTGAAAAGAAAATCAACAATATACATAACTCTGATCCCATGTTATTTACTTACCTGGTAATACAACAAAAATGCCTATGTACCTTGATATACTCTAAAGATATCAGAATCTAGGAAGATTGCCTCAGAAAAATCTTTAGGGCTACCAATTTTATGAGCTGAATTGTGTTACTCTAAAAAGGTATGCTGGCTTCCCTGGTGGCTCAGAGGTTAAAGCATTTGCCTGCAATGTGGGAGACCTGGGTTCGATCCCTGGGTCAGGGAAGATCCCCTGGAGAAGGAAATGGCAACCCACTCCAGTATTCTTACCTGGAGAATCCCATGGACGGAGGAGCCTGGTGGGCTACAGTCCCTGGGGTCGCAAAGAGTCGGACACGACCGGGCAACTTCACTTTCACTTTCACAAAAAGGTATGCTGAAGTCCTTACCATCTCAGAATATGAACTTACTTGGGGATACAGTTATTGTGGGTGTAAATAGCTAAGATGAGGTCAGAGTGGAGTAGGGTGACCCCAAGTCCAAAATGACGGGTGTCTCCTAAGAAAAGACAGATACCCAGGAAGAACAGCAAGTGAAGGCAGAAAATGCAGTTTACGCAGCTCCGAGCCAAGGGTGCCAGCGATCACTGACACACTATCAGGGGCTAAGACGAGGCCAGAAAGATTCCCCTCCAGGTGTCAGAGGGAATATGGTCCTGCCAACACCCTGATTTTGAACTTCTAGCCGCCAGAACTGTGAGGCAGTAAATCACTGTTGTTTTAACCCATTCGGTTAGTGGTAGTTGTTACAGCAATCCTTGGAAACGAATACGCAAACTTTTATTTATCTGCTGCCCTGCATGGCCTGTGAAATCTTAGTCCGTGTCCCAGCCAGGGAACAGACCCCACCCTGTAGCGGAAGTGCAGAGTCCTTTCCACTGGGCCATCAGGGAAGTCCAAGCTTTTATTTACTGTGTAATCATTATTGTACTTTAGCAACTATCATGAAATTATTGCCTAGCATTTACATATTTTAGTTGTAAGCACCCATTAAGCTTAATTCTTGGTTTCCCTGGTGGCTCAGTGGTAAAGAATCTACCTGTCATGGCAGGAGAGGTGAGTTCGATCCCTGGGTCAGGAAGAGCCCCTGGAGGAGGAAATGGCAACCCACTCCAGTATTCTTGCCTGAAAAGTCCCACGGTTAGAGGAGCCTGGCGGGCTACAGACCAAAGGGTCACAAAGAGTTGGGCACGACTGACTGAGCAGGCACATGCTTAATTCTAGGTATGCTATAAGCCGCACAGTATTTTATCATTTGTATAAAGTAGTCATCTTTGACAGAGGTTTCAGGAATAGGAAAAAAGTCTTCTATATATACCCACATAAATATTCTTTGTGGTGCTCATTACTCCTCTCCTTGTAAAACCAATTTTTTACCTAGTATCTTAGTCCTTCTGCCTGAAGGACTTTATTTTTTTAAAAAACTCACCTTGTAGAGCAAGTCTGCTAGTGATAAATTCTTTCAGCTTCTGTAGATGAGAAAAAGTCTATTTCATATTCATTTTTGAAAGATATTTCCACTGGGTATAGATTCCAGGTTAATTTAAAAATTTTTTCGGTAATTAAAAATGTTGCATCACATTTTTCTGACTTTCATTGCTCCCAACCAGAAATGTATTAGTCTTCTCATTGTTCCTCTGTAGGTAATTTATCTTCTTCCTTTGGCCTCTTAAGAATTTTCCTCATTTTTAAATTTATTTTTTATTGATGTATAGTTGATTTACAAGGTTGTGTTAATTACTACTGTACGGCAAAGTGATTCAGTTTTATATATATATATATATATAAAATATATAAACATTCTTTTTAATATTCTTTTCCACTATGGTTTATCATAGGATATTGAATATAGTTATCTGTGCTCTACAGTGGGATGTTGTTGTTTATCTATTCTCTGTATAAGAGCTTACATCTGCTGACCCCATCCTCCCTCTCATTCCCTTCCCCAGCACCCTCCCACGTGGCAACCATCAGTCTGTTCTCCATGCCTGTGATTGTGTTTCTGTTTCATAGATAGGTCCATGTGAGTCGTATTTTAGATCCCATGTATGAGTGACATCATAAGGTATCTTTCTGTCTCACTTCATTTAGTATGATCTCTAGTTGCATCCACACTGCAGATGGCATTGTTTCATTCCTTTCAATGGCTGAGCAGTATTTCAGTGTATATATGTACCACATCTCCATCCATTCATCTATCGATGGACATTTAGTTTGTTTCCGTGTCTTGGCTATTGTGAATAGAGCTATGAACAGTGAGGTGCATATATCTTTCTGAATTACAGTTTTGTCTGGATTATTAAGAGGAGTGGGATTTCTGGATCATATGGTAATTCTACGTTTAGTGTTCTGAGGAACCTCCATACTGTTTTCCAACTTACATTTCCCCCAAACAGTGTAAGAGGTTTCCCTTTTCTCCACACCCTCTCTAGTGTTTGTTATTTGTAGTCTTTTTAATGATGGCCATTTTGATTGGTGTGAGGAGGTGGTACCTCACTGTCATTTTAATTTGCATTTATCTAATAATTAGTGATGTTGATCATCTTTTCATGTGCTTATTGGTTATATGCATTTTTTTGAGACATGTCTATTTAAGTCTTCTGCACATTTTTCTATCAGGTTTTTTTTTTTTTTTAATATTGAGTTGGATGAGATGTTTTTGTATTTCAGAAATTAAGCCCTTGTTGGAAATTAAGCCCTTGCTTTGGAAATTAAGCCAAATGTTGCCTCACTTGCAAATATCTTCTCTCATTCTTAGGTTATCTTTTTGTTTTGTTTATGGTGTCCTTTGCTGTGAAAAAGCCTGAGGTTTGATAAGGTCCCATTTATTTATTTTTGTTTTTTTTTTTACCTCTTTTGCCTTAGAAGACTGACCTAAGAGAACATTGGTATGATTTATGTCAGAGAATGTTTTGCCTGTGATCTTTTCTAGGAGTTTTATGGTGTCATGACTTATGTTTACGACTGTGAGCCATTGTGAGTTTAATTTTGCGCAGTCTGGAAACTCTTTCCAGGAAGTAAACTGGGTGGTAGTGAGCCACTGTGGTGCTCACCTTACTGGCTTCCTGTCTCAGGGACTCCCATCTCTCACTGACCTTCACTGTCCACGGTCTTCAAAAGTCTGAAAGAACATGGTGTCCATTTTTGTTTGTATCAGGAGAGAGGGGAAACTGTTCCTGTTACTCCACGGCTTTCAGAAGTAAAGTCAGAAAACATTTTTGTTTTGAAATAGGAACTAATATATTTTACGTGCGATTTACTTTTCCCCTTCTTCTCCCCCTCATTTTTACTCTTCATTGAAGAAATTGCTAACCATAAGGAACCACAGAATCCTAATGGGTCCTAGCAGATGTAAATGAGGCTTTGTGCCTCTGTGCTCAGTCATGTCCCACTCTTTGCGACCCTCTGGACTGTAGCCCTCCAGCCTCCTCTGTCCATGGGATTCTCCAGGCGAGAATACTGGAGTGAGCTGCCATTTCCTCCTCCTGGGGATCTTCCTGGCCTGGGGATTGGGCCCTCGTCTCTTGCACCTCCTGTATTGGCAGGGGGATTCTCTACTAGTGCCGTCTGGGAAGCCCAAATAAGGGTTTGTTCAACAGCAAAGTGCATAGCTTGATCCCTGAAGGCCAGTGATCAGCGTTCTGAAAGTCTCAGGACATGACAGCATGTATAGATGAGAGCAAAGACATGGTTTTCACTCCTCGTGGTAACTCCATGAAACCCCCAGGGCTTATACTGTACCCTGAGGAAGCAGGGAAACCATGAATTGACTGTGATTCCATTTCCTCCAATATAACAGAATATATCTCAAGTTTATAACTCTACAAAAAATGTATTGCACTGCCTGAGACAAATGAAATATTAGGAAAGAGGAACTTTCCGTTTCAGTGAAGGAAATAGAAGACAGATGATGTATAAATATTTATACATATGGAATGAGGTGATAATGACCTAAGAAATATGTACATGTATCAGGGCAATACGTGTACATTTAGGATTCACATGGGAATTCTCACAAGAATGAAAGAGGTCCCTCAGGAAATGAGTTTAGACCCAGCATAATGAAAATAAAGATGATGGGAGGAAGCAAGATGTGCCAGAAAGCAAAGAAAGAACATTCAAAGCCACTGGCAAACAAGGCAAGTGAGGGTTCACAGAACAGAGTTTCAAGAAGTAGGTTGTCAGGAATATTTTGGGTAGACAGGATGCAATGTGTTAGGAGGGAAAATTCACAGCACATCCGCTGACACTCCTACCTCCTCCATCCTTAGCAGCCGGCATTGAACTACAATGATGTTCTTTTTAATTGAACACAGGCACATCCTCAGAGTTCTCACCTTAGTTTTCCAAGCATTCGAGATGAGACCTGTTAGCCTATTGGATCTAAAGTTAGGAACACTGACTTGTAACCTGACCTTGGAAGCCTGATTTCCTTTCTCCCACAGTAAGAGAAATCATACTATAAGCCATCTTGCCTACTAAATGATTCAGGTATTTTACTCCCCTTTTCTATTTAGCAGTTCAAAACACCTTGATACATAATAATGTCTTATGTTTGTATGATACCAGCTGGTAGCTCAGCTGGTAAAGAATCTGCCTGCAATGCAGGAGACCCTGGTTCAATTCCTGGGTCAGAAAGAGCCTCTGCAGAAGGGATAGGCTACCCACTCCAGTATTCGTGGGCTTCCCTGGTGACTCAGACAGTAAAGAATCTGCCTGCAATGCAAGAGACTTGGGTTCGATCCCTGGGTTGAGAAGATCCCCTGGAGAAGGGCATGGCAACCCACTCCAGTATTCTCAGAGAAGGGAATGGCAAATCACTTCAGCATTCTTGCCTTGAGAACCCCATGAACAGTATGAAAATGATAAAAGGCAGGAGAAGGGAGAAGGATGAGATGGTTGGATGGCATCTCCAACTCAATGGACATGAGTTTGAGCAAGCTCCGGGAGATGGTGAAGAACAGGAAAGCCTGGTGTGCTATACTCCATGGGGTCGCAAAGAGCTGGACATGACTGAGCAACTGAACAACGGCAGCAACATATCTGTATGGTGTTTCACTGTTGGCAAATCATGCTTACACCTGACCACACAGAGTCTCAAAGTGGACCTCCTTATAGGGATGAGCAAAATGTATAAAAACTGTAAATGTTATATGTAGTATCAACAGTGTATCTGTAAAGTAGATAACTAATGAGAACATAGCAGAGCACAGGGAACTTTGCTTAATGCTCTGTGGTGACCGGAACGGGAAGGAAGTCCAAAAGGGAGGGGACAAATGTATACGCACGGCTGATTCATTCTGCTGTCCAGCAGAAACCAGCACAGCATTGTAAAGCAACCATACTCCAATACAAATTAATTTAAACATAAAACCCGTAAATACTATAACTTTTAATGTATTATAAAATGTATAGAAATATAAAACTATAAAATTAATATTCATAATTTTAGTGATATAACTAAGAATAACAGAAGTTAAATGACTCGCTCAGCCTCAAGTAGCATGTAAGCAGCAAAATCAAGGCAAAACCAACATCTCTGGGTCCAACTTGTGCTCTTTCTCAGTTCAGTTCATTTGTTCATAATTGTCCAGATAAACGTTCTATTTTTTATGCCTGGCTTTCCACTCTGAGTTCTATTACACAGGGGAAGCTGAACTGCTCTGTCTGTTAGAAAGATTAAATTATTTGGTGTCTACTTGGGGCAATCACTCCATTTCTCATTATACATTGGCTATTTTTTGTAATTTAGTTCTTTCAGCAACTCTCTGAGATATGTTATTTTATACATGAGAAAACAGAGGCTCGGTGAGTTTAAACAACTTCCCACAATTTAACAGTTAATTGAAGTTGGAATTCTAACCGTAATAATCCTATTAGACTTTGCCTGGGCTTCAACCTTTCAGACTAAAAATTTCTAACAGTTATTTGTGCCTTTAGTTATCATTCCTCGGACGTTCATTGGTGCCTCCTCCTCCTTCCGAGCAACCATGAGCGGTACGAGGGACGTAAAGATGGATGTCTGATCTTCTATGAGTCCACGGTCCACACGAACCTGAAACTCGAACATCTAGACCACTATTGCTCCTTGATTTGCATTTATCCCTCTTGGAAAAATCAGAGTAGTTTCTTTTCTATTTATCTAGCAATTATCATGGGACCTTTGGTCAGATAAGATTCTGTTGGACCACTGTGCTCTTGATTCAGAGCCTGCATGGGTGGGTGGGAGGCAGCATCAAACCTTTTATAAGTCTGCTTTTTGCTGGCATGCAGATACCCTCATTTCACTGGTATAAAACTCTGCACCTGAGGTTAATGTCTGGGCAGACAGACAATGTGTGGATGACTAACATCACCATCTGCATTTGCCTTGTGGGGATCTTACCAGCTGTTGTATATGATCTTGTGAAGCTCTGTGTCCTCAAGGAAAGGCAAAACATAAGAACATAAAATCCTTTTTCACTCTAAAAGGGAATAGAAGTGTGTGGAACCTGGGAGTTGAGGGGAGGGCAAAGTGAACCCCACATTTGTTGCAGCTAGAGTTTGCTTTTGTGTGTGCCAAAGGACTGGAGAGACGAGAAATGCACGCAAATTCAGAACATAAAAATCACAGAACTTGCATTTGTCTTTAACTTATGGGAACACGTTGTCACATTGAGTACTCAAACTCCCCACCAAAGTTTCAGAAAAGGAGCATAAACACAGAATTCCTGGGATCTGAAATACAGTCCCAGAGAAGGACATATATTTTTAGATATCCTGATTTATTATAAAAATTCATGAGGAATCTGTGTCTGATTAAATATAAACTAATGCTTTCCCACCAAACATCTAGAAAACCAGATGCTCTAAGAAAACATAATGCTTGTCTTCAGGCTTACTCCATCGTCCATCTTTTATACATGTTCTGACTTGGTTAGAGTGGCATTGCATTGAGAAGCAGATCTTGGTGATATAATGGTCTGGCTTACTTTTTCTTTTTCTTTTAAAACGTAAAGGATATTAGTGCTGCAGCTGTCTTCTCTTGACAGTCCATTATGACAGGCTTTCCGGGCTCCCAAGGGCAAAGGGCCTGATGAGGGCAAGACTACTGGCTCAGGCTTGTTTCTCTCCAGGCTCGCCATGGGATGAGGGCTTTGGCAGTTGAGGAAGGCTTTACATGTAGTTCATTTTTACCTCTCCATCTTGGTGACTGGCATTTAAAAGGCTCCAGGATATTGTAAGTGGGCTTCATTCTTAGCTGCAATGCTCTGTTTGGCAAGAAAATCCCCGAAGTCATCCACATTAGAACCGAACCACTGTGAGGTTCTTGAGGCTCCCTCGTGTCAGAGGGGCTTTTGTAGGCCTAATGGAACTCTTCTGAGCTTAAATTTGTTCTTACAGATCCAAGGGTTTATAATTGTATCTGTGCAAGGAATTCTTTTTGAACTCAACAGTTTTGCTAATGGAAATTTCATTAGTTAATTTTATTAGAAAATCGGACAAGAATTCAGTATCATTGTTATTAAGTTTACATGTGGCCAATTAAAGAAATGTCCTATAGCTATCTACACAATGCCAAAATATGTTTTAATAAAAATAAAGAGAACACTAATGGGTGATCAAACCTTTTTTTTTTTTTTACCATTTCATATTATTAAGGAGTATTTACAATTATTGATGCATTTAACACATTGTATTTCAATTTGCTGTGATCTGTTTTCTGATCGTTGGTCAATCAGTAAAGAACAGTTCCCGTTTGCAGCTAAACCATGACTCCTGTATGCCAAGGGTTCTATTTTAGTAATAGTAAAACTGGCAGAAGTCATGAAAACAAGAACAATTAAGCTAATTACTACCACTTTGGAGAACTTTTTGTGCCAAACGCTAAGCTAAGTTTTTAAACACCTCGTTTATCTTTTCAGTAATCCTATGAGTTAGGTGGGCTTCCCGGCTGGCTCAGTGGTAAAGAATCCGCCTACCGATGCAGGAGATGTGGTTTCAATTCCTGGGTCGCGAAGATTCCCTAGAGAAGAAAATGGCAACCCACTCCAGTGTCCTTGCCTGGAGAATCCCACGAATCAGGAGCCTGGTAGCAACAGTGCAAGGGTCGCAAAGAGTCAGTCGGACACAACCGGGCACACACACGAGACAGGCACTGTTATTTCACAGGATGAAACAGTGAATCAGTTAAGGATTAGTGATATTACATCACCCACCCAGAGTCACAGAATTAGAAGGTAAGAGTGGTGATCTCCACCCCGGCCATGTAGCTTCACATCCTTACACTAACTATGACTTCATACTGCCTTCTAACATGTCAAATTTGCCTTGTTCTTCCTCCTCTCACCTCTGGCACTTATCCCAGTGCTCTGATAGATGCTGCAAAACTTATTTAATTGAATGGAAATAAAAGGTTAATATATTGAATTTAGACATGAATATCCAGAGAACTTCTTCCACCATAGACTATATGCATTAGGCTCACCTGCCAATAAAAAAGATGAAGCAGGAACAAAATCCTGATCATTTGCCTTTCCCCCTTGGAAAAAGCCTGTGTTCAGCTTTGGCCCTCATTTCTGATTGCTTTATCTGTTTTCACAGCCAGATGCCCTTACCCTTTCTGGTGATGGTCCCAGTATTCTATCCTGATATTCAGGCATATAATCCAGGCATTTTATGGGATTTAGAGCAGTAATGTAAGTAAATTTACTGAGCAAAGGGTACCTTTCTGTTCCCCTGTCAAGAAAAATGATCAAGGAACCTCTCAAAACCATAAGTAATCTTATCAGACTAATTAGTCCCTTCACTCATTCACATACTCCCCTATTCTCTCGGAAACTCTTTCATGCTGTCAACAAATTTTTTAAAGCTTGACATAACTCCTGCCTTCTAGAAGTTCACATGGAATGAGGACAACCAGAAGTAACTAGAATCCTTATAACAGTGTAAACACTTGAACACAGTGATATGTTGACCAAGTGTCCTGGTTTGCTCAGGACTCAGGGTTTTCCTTGTTTTCAGGACTTTCATTGCCAAAACTGAGGCAGTCCCTAGCACATTGGAACTTTTGTTTACCCTAGATATGGGAATATAGATGAGGAAACCCATGACGCTTCCTGAAGAGGTTGGAGAAAGTTTCCAGATACAGCTGTAAAGCTGAGATGTCAGGTCAGGCAGAGGGGAGGGTCAATTTTTCACTCGTCTGGCCCAGTACACCCACTTCCTATTTTCCAGGAATACCTGGAGGAAGGGATATGATATGAGATGCTGGACCAGACACTCTTTTCCTAAATACATGAGAGAGAAAGACAGACAGACAGATACAGAGGAGGCAGCCGGGGACTAGAACATAAGCCCAAGTTTGGCCTTTCTGAATGAAAGCAAGCTCTTTTGAAAATGATTTCTAAAATTATAAAACCCATCTTACACAGTCCATTCTTTTCTGTAATCAAAGCCTGAGCCACACTGTGGGACAGCTAAAGCTGAATGCTTTTTGGAGTTTTCAATCTGCTGTTTTTCATCCTGCAGATAGCACAGAATGAACAATTCTCAGGATAGGAAAAGAACAGACTTTTTCTCTGCGAGGTGATGCTGAGTCACTGACCATGGTTCCCAGGGTGAGGCTGAGTCACAGCTGACGCTCTCATGGGTGACCCAGGCAAGAGCATGGGCTGGAACCTCCGTTGAAGATGAATGCTCTCTGTTCCAGAGGCTGGGCTGAAGCTCTGAAGGCTTGCTATATAAGGGTGGAGTGAAGCTGCCAGAAAACGTAATAATTGAGGTGATTATGAGTGCCTTTTCATTGCCACTGCTTCATGCCAAGTATCTTGGGAAGGAAAAAGTGGGGCCTTATGAATAAATGATCACTTAAAATATTTAAGTAGATGACTATAATATGCAACTTTAAAATACTTTGCTTTACATGTTTCTTGCAAAGTATGGGAGAAGCTAAGTAGTTTAGACCTCTGGTAGCTTGAAATATATAAATCCTCCTTTAAGAAAGCTCATTTGAACTTACAAGAGTAACAGACAATTTGGGGCTTTCCAGGTAGTTCAGTGGTAAAGGATCCTCCTGCCAATGCAGGACTCAAAAGAGGCAGGTTTGAGCCCTGGGTTAGGAAGATCCCTTGGAGGAGGCAATGACAACCCACTCCAGTATTTGCTTCAAAATCCCATGGACAGAGGAGCCTGGCAGGCTTATAGTCCATGGGGTCGCAAGGAGTCAGGCACGACTGAGAGACTGAGCCTGCAAGCAACAGACAAATTAGAAATCATTTAATTATGAGATTTATGATGCTTATTTCAGCAATGTATTGGGAAAAAATGTGATATTGAAAAATGATCTGCTTTGAATTCCCACATTTCCAAAAGGAACTTGAAGTTTACAGAAAACTAAGCCTAGTTGAGAAAGAAAGGCATTTTCTAAATTTCTAAGTCTTCCCTTTGTATAGTAAAATACAAGACTACTGCAAGACAGCAGGAGAGTTTTCCTGTAAATTTGAGCAGATGAAAGGGCACGATCCACCAAAAATAAAGAAAAGAATAATTTGGAGACAATATCCAAATATCTGAGACAATATTGGAGACAATATCAGGGACGAGACTAGGTCCCTGAAAGCGGCCCCACACCTCCAGTCTGCTGAGCCTCAGGCAGTTACATACAACACCCGTGGAACCCCCACCAGGATTCTATGTGATGTTCCATCTTATGTCTCCTGAGGCACCTCTTGGCTATAAGAGTTCCTCATATTTTCCTTGTTTTTGATGACTTTACCAGTTGTCAGTAGTCCTGGCAGGGTATATTGTAGTGTAATCCTCTATTAGAATTTATCTCAATTTTTAGTATTGTGTTTATTTCTTTGGCTGCTCTGGGCCTTAGTTGTGGCTCACAGAATCTTCGGTCTTCATTGCGGCATGTAGGATCTTAAGTTACAGCATGTGGGATCTAGTTCCCTGGTCAGGGATTAAACCCGGACCCCCCGCCTCAGAAGCACAGCGTCTTAGCCACTGGACGCCCAGGGAAGTCCTGATCTCATGCTGTTTTCATGATTAGACTGACATTACAGGGACAGAGATTTAAGAGACAAAATGGTCTTTTCATCACATTATACACAGTGTGTGTTAGGTTTCCCCCCTGTAAAGTAGCCCTGTATTCCCCATCTCCATACTGTACTCTTTGGCAGAGAGTCACTACCTGTAGCCCAAACTTAGGAAGAAGAGAGTTTTTCTTCCCTTCTTGAGTGTGATGTAGCTATATTATTTATTTCTAATTCTTCTGTATGGGAGACTCTCTCTCCTTTCCCATTTATTAATTTACCACTTGTTTACAGGAGTATGGACTCATGAATATTTACTTTATACTTTGGGTTAGAGCCCACTACTACTTTTTGTTTTGTTGCTAAAACTATTCTCTTTAGTCATTGGATATCCTTTCCTTTGGCTCCTGTGGTCTTTTGATATACTTCCATCAGTGATGTTGGGTATTTTTTTTTTCCATTTTGTTTTTTTTGTTTTGGTGGTTGTTATTGTTTTGTTTTGTTTAATAAGCAATTCCTTATTTCTGGACTATAGATGCTCTAGCTTATCTTGTATGTTTCGTGCTCCAGTCTTAAAATTCGTAATTTCTCTGAGGTTCCCTGGTTTCTTCTATTGGAGAAGGATATTGGAAACCAAGTTCTGGGTATTGTTACTGTGGTGGTGTTTCCTTTAGATCCTCTCAGCAAAGAGAACAAAGAAGTATAGATGTGTTTGAAAACTGACATTTATATACATATCTGTAAATATTTCCATCTATAATCTCTATATCTATATTAAATTTAAAATGAGTTCTTACTGATGTCTCTAACTCCAAACCATCCCGTGGATCATTCTAGTTTTTGACCTTTGCTTGTCTACATACTCACATGCCAACAGCGAAAGACCTGAGTTTCACCATCTGCCAGCAATTTCCGTATTGTTCAATTCCTGTGTACAGATATAGTAGTATCGAAATCCTTAAAATTTGTCATCTCATGGAAAATAACTTTATCAACTAGAGTACAGTGCTTTCATTCCATTCCTAAAGCTACGTAAGTCAGCATCTTCTTCCCTCCACCTGCTTCAATGAGATTATTTCAGATTTCTAATACAACTACATTCCCTTGTTATAGTCTATATTCTTTCTGGGATTCTGCCCTTCTATCTGCCTAGCAGAATTTTTAAAACTTGCATATAAAGGTTCACTCTTCAGTTGTACAGTCCTGTACAGTTGTTTTGTTTGATTGGTTGGTTTTTGTTTTTAATAACTTGGCTGTGTTGAATCTCAGTTGTGGCATGTGGGATCCAGTTCTCTGACCAGGGATTGAACCTGGACCTCTGCATTGGAATCATGGGTCTTAGCCACTGGACCACCAGGAAAGTCCTGTCTCAGGGGTTTTGACAAATGCACCATGTCATGTACCCGCCACTGCAGTATGGCTCAGAATAGCTGCACCACAGTAAAAGTCTCCTGACTCCTATTCATCCCTCCCCTTCCCCAGAATCCCTAGAAACCATTGATCTTCATAGCTGTTTCTATAATTTTCTTTTCTTGAATGTCTTATAATTGGAATCATATAGTGTACACCTTTTTAGATCATTTCTTTCACTTGTAAGTATGCCTTCAAGATTACTTTGTGTCTCTTTAGGGCTTGATAGCTCATTTCTGTTTATCACTGAGTAATATTCCATAGCATGGATGAATTATAACTTTTTCATCTAGTCACATGTCAGGACATCTTGACTGCATTCAGTAGTTGGTGATTATGAATAAAGTAACTAAATATTCATGTGCTACCTTCTGTATGGACATAACTCTAATCGCCTAAGTCCCTAGAAGGACAATTGTTGGGCTCTATGGTGAGCCTGTGTTTAGCTCTGTAACGGTATGTCAAATTACTCTCCAAAGTTGCTGTACCCTCTCGCATTCTCACAAGTATGACAGTTCCTGTTGCTCTATATCCTTGCCAACAACTGATGCTATTATTTTTTAGTTTAGCCATTCTAATCGGCTGGTACTGAGATCTCATTTTGGCTTTAACTTGCAATTCCCTAATAACAAATAATATTGAGCATCTTTTCATATGCTTGTTTGCCATTTATGTATCTTGTTTGGTGAGATGTTTCTTTAGATCTTTTGTCCAACTTTTAATGTAGTGTTTATGTTCTTACTGAATTTTAAGAATTCTCTGTATATTTTGGACACAAATCCTTTATCAAATAATGTCTAATTTATCTATTTTTTTCTTTTATGAATCATGATTTTGGTATTGTATCTAAACCCAAAGTTACCTAGATTCCCTCTTTTGTTACCATTGGGAAGTTTTAGAGTCCTGAATAGACAGGAGAGCCTGGTGGGCTGCCAGCTCTGGGGTTGCACAGAGTTGGACACGACTAAAGCGACTTAGCAGCAGCAGCAGCAGCAGCAGAAGTTTTAGAGTCCTGAATAGTAGTCTGTTTTTATTACAACAGCAATCTACCACACTACAAAAATGACTAAAAATAAACACACTGGCAAAGCAAGTGTTGGTGAGGATGTGGAGCAACTAACACGTTTAAAAAATACTAGTAGGATTATAAACCAGTGCAACTATTTTGGAAAACTTTGATATCATTGAAGCTAAGTATACATTTACCCTATGACCTAGAAATCCTGCCCTTGAGAAATAATTGTATCTACAAAAAATGTACTCATATGAGAATGTTTTTGGCTCTAATCATGAAAGTGAAAAAACTAGAAACAACTCAAATGTGTATCTACAGAATAATGGATAAAAAAGTTATGAAAGTCATACAATGAAATAATATCTAGCAAGGAAAAAAAGGACAAAGTCTTGCTACTTTCAACAACCTGGGCAAATCTCACAGATACTACTACTGTGTTTTAAGAAACCAGACACTAAAGAATATGTATGGGGTGATTTGATTTATAGGATGAACAGCTGCCCTGATTTTAGCACTGAAAAGTCCACATGCAGGAAACCCCTCAGAATCAGGCAAGTTAGAGCGACTAGTTATGGTATGTTCAGGTGAAGTTTAATAAGAAGCATAATTAATCCATGTTTATAGAAGCTAGAAGAGAGGTTACCTCTGGGTTGCATATTGAATAGAAAAAGGCAATAAGGATCTTTCTGGACTCGAGAAGCTATGTCTTGAGCTAGATGATGTCTACAGGTTTATATATATATATATATATATATATATATATATAAATATAAAATATAATATAACAATTCCTTAGCTATACATTTTCCTTGCCTTTTTTTTTTAGGGTATAGTTGCTTTACAATTTTGTATTGGTTTTTGCTGTCCAATAAGTGAATAGGTGAATGAGTTATACATATATGCATATATATATCCCTTCCCTCTTGGAGCTCCCTGCCACCACCCCTGCAACCCCATCAGCCTGGGTCGTCACAGAGCACTGAGCAGAGCTACACAGCGGCTGCCCACTAGCTGGCTATTTTACGCCTGGGGTGCATGTATGGCAGTGCTGCTGTCTCAGTTCGCCCTGCGCTCCCCTTCCCCCACTGCATCCTAGTCTGTGCTCTCCGTCTGCGCCTCTGTTCCTGCCCTGGAAAGAGGTCCATCTGTACCATTTTTCTAGATCACATCTATATGTGTTAATATACAATATTTGCTTTCATCTTTTTGACTTCACAATATTACTCAGCCATAAAAAGGAATGAAATGAGGTCTTCTGTAGAGAGGTGGATGACCCAGAGTCCGTCATACAAATTAGCTGTACATTTAATGGTAGTTTATACATGTAACTATATAAATATTAAACCTCAATAATTTTTTTAAAATGACACTTCTGTATTTACTGGCTATGTGATCTTAGCAATTTCTTTAAAACACTCTGAGTTTAGCTCTCTCATATGTAAAGTGAAGATAATAGTAATTATCTCCATGGTTATTGTGAGTTAATATTTATAAAGTGTGTGTGCTCAGTTGCTAAGTTGTGTCTGACTCTTGGCAACCCTGTGGATTTTAGCCTGCCAGGCCCCTCTGTCCATGGGATTCTCCAGCCAAGAATACTGGAGTGGATTGCCATTTCCTACTCCAGAGCATCTTCCTGACCCAGGGATCAAACCTGTGTCTTTTGCGCCTCCTGCATTGGCAGGTGAGTTCTTTAACAATGCTCCACATGAGAGGCCCCCAAAAGAATCTAAAGTGCTTACCATACATTAATTCAGTTCAGTAGCACAGTCGTGTCCAACTATTAGTGACCCTATGGACTGCAGCACACCAGGCTTCCCTGTCCATCACCAACTCCAGGAGCTCGCTCAAACTCATGTCCATTGAGTCAGTGATTCCATCCAACTGTCTCATCTTCTGTTGTCCCCTTCTCCTCCTGCCATCAATCTTTCCTAGCATCAGGGTCTTTTCCAGTGAGTCAGTTCTTCGCATCAGGTGGCCAGAGTATTGGAGCTTCAGTCAGCATCAGTCATTCCAATGAATATTCAGGGCTGATTTCCTTTAGGATTGACTGGTTAGATCTTCTTGCAGGCCAAGGGACTCTCAAGAGTCTTCTCCAACACCACAGTTCAAAAGCACCAATTCTTTGGTACTCAGCTTTTTTTATGGTCCAACTCTCACATCCATGCATGACTATTGGAAAAACCATAGCTTTGACTAAATGGACCTTTGTTGGCAAAGTAATGTCTCTGCTTTTTAATATCTGTCTAGGTTAGTCTTGGGGCTTCCCTGATAGCTCAGTTGGTAAAGAATCTGCCTGCAACTCAGGAGACCCCAGTTTGATTCCTGGGTTGGAAAGATCTACTGGAGAAGGGACAGGCTACCCACTCCAGTATTCTTGGGCTTCCCAGGTGGCTCAACTGGTAACGAAACTGCCTGCAATGCAGGAGACCTGGGTTCGATCCCTGGGTTGGGAAGATCTCCTGGAGAAGGAGCTACCCACTCCAGTATTCTGACCTGGAGAATTCCATGGACTGTATAGTCAATGGGGTTGCAAAGAGTTGGACAAGACTGAGTGACTTTCACTTTCAGGTTAGTCATAGCTTTTCTTCCAAGGAGCAAGTGTCTTTTAATTTCATGGCTCCAGTCACCATCTGATTTTGGAGCCCAGGAAAATAAAGTCTGTCACTGTCTCTATTGTTTCCCCATCTATTTGCCATGAAGTGATAGGACTGGATGCCATGATTTTGCTTTTTCTATGTTGAGTTTTAAGCCAGATTTTTCACTCCCCTCTTTCACATTCATCAAGAGGCTTTTCAGTTCAAGAGGCTCTTCAGTTCCTCTTCACTTTCTGCCATAAGGGTGGTGTCATGTGCATATCTGAGGTAATTGATATTTCTCCATGAAACCTTGATTCCAGCTTGTGCTTCATCCAGCCCAACATTTTGCATGATGTACTCTGCATATAAGTTAAATAAGCAGGGTGACATTACACAGCCTTGACATACTCCTCTCCTAATTTGGGGCTGGCCAGTCCATTGTTCCATGTCTGATTCTAACTGTTCCTTCTTGATCTGCATAAAGATTTCTCAGGAGGCAAGTAAAGTGGTTTGTTATTCCCATCTCTTTAAGAATTTTCCAGTTTGTTGTAATCCACACAAAGGCTTTAGCATAGTCAATGAAGCAGAAATCAATGTTTTTCTGGAATTGTCTTGCTTTTTCTATGATCCAACAGATGTTGGCAATTTGATCTATGTTTGCTCTGCCTTTTCTAAATCCAGCTTGAACATCTGGAAGTTCTCAGTTCATATACTGTTGAAGCCTGGTCTGGAGAACTTTGAGCATTACTTTGCTAGCGTGTGAGATGAGTGCACGCTTGCAGTTCTTTGAGCATTCTTTGGCATTGCCTTGCTTTAGGATGGGAATGAAAACTGACCTTTTCCAGTCCCATGGCCACTGCTGAGTTTTCCAAATTTGCTGGCATATTGACTTCAGCACTTTTACAACATCATCTTTTAGGATATGAAATAGCTCAGCTGGAATTTCATCACCTCTACTAACTTTGTTCATAGTGATGCTTCCTAAGGACCACTTGACTTTGCACTCCAGGGTATCTATCTCTAGGTGAGTGACCACACAATCGTGTTTACCTGGGTCAAGAAGATCGTTCTTGTATAATTCTTCTGTGTATTTTTGCCACCTCTTCTTAACATCTTCTGCTTCTGTTAGGACCATACTATTTCTGTCCTTTATTGTGCCCATTTTCACATGAAATGTTCCTTTGGTATCTCTAAATTTCTTGAAGAGATCTTTAGTCTTGCCCATTCTATTGTTTTCCTCTGTTTCTTTGCCTTGATCACTGAGGAAGGCTTTCTTACCTCTCCTTGCTATTCTTTGGAACTCTGCATTCAGATGGATATATCTTTCTTTTTCTCCTTTGCCTTTCACTTCTCGTCTTTTCTCAGCTATTTTTAAGGCTTCCTCAGACAACTATTTGGACTTTTTGCATTTCTTATTGGGGATAGTTTTGATCACCACCTCCTCTACAATGTCATGAACCTTCATCTATAGTTCTGCAGGCACTTGATCTATCAGATCTAAACCCTTGAATCTATTTGTTACTTTTACTGTATAATCGTAAGTGATTTGATTTAGGTCATATTTGAATCTATTTCTCACTTCCACTGTATAATCGTAAGTGATTTGATTTAGGTCATACCTGAACGGTCTAGTGGTTTTCCCCACTTTCTTCAATTTAAGTCTGAATTTGGCAATAAGGAGTTCATGATCTGTGCCACAGTCAGCTCCTGGTCTTGTTTTTGCTGGCTGTATAGAGCTTCTCCTTCTTTGACTGCAAAGAATATAATCAATCTGATTTCGGTATTGACCATCTGGTGATGTCCATGTGTAGGGTCATCTCTTGTGTTGTTGGAAGAGAGTGTTTGCAATGACTAGTGTGTTCTCTTGGCAAAACTCTGTTAGCCTTTGTCCTGTTTCATTTTGCATTCCAAGGCCAAACTTGCCTGTTACTCCAGGCATCTCTTGACTACCTACTTTTGCATTTCAGTCCCCTATGATGAAGAGGACATCTTTTTTGGGAATTAGTTCTAGAAGATCTTGTAGGTCGTCATAGAACTGTTCAGCTTCTTTGGCATTAGTGCTTGGAGCATAGACTAGAATTACTGTGATATTGAATGCTTTGCCTTGGAAACGAATAGAGATCATTCTGTCATCTTTGGGACTGCACCCAAGTACTGCATTTTGGATTCTTTTGTTGACTGTGAGGGCTACTCCATTTCTTCTAAGGGATTCTTGCCCACAGTAGTAGATACAACAGTCATCTGAATGAAATTTGCCCATTCCAGACATTCAACTAATACTGGGCTGCTGCTGCTGCTGCTGCTAAGTCACTTCAGTCGTGTCCGACTCTGTGTGACCCCATAGACGGCAGCCCACCAGGCTCCCTCGTCCCTGTCTTTGCAAATCTGAGGCTAAATGCTTCTCCTAAGGGAAGGTTTTCTGTTTCCAGAACTTCACTTGGAACTATCTATGCTTGAGTCATGCAGTAGCTTGTGACAAGTTATTATTTTTTTTAACAACTTTTCTTCTCAGCAATCACCACCTGTGATGAAAACACAGAGCAGGAAGCTACATCCCAGCAGCTAAGAATAATAGCAAGCAGTCCTTTGAACTACTCGGCTGGGGGAAAGGATAAAAAGCGACTGAGTCATCGGAGTGGTTCGCCACATCACGAAGTGTCTCCTGCTGTTTTCTCAGGAGATGATGTTGTCTACTTCCTATGAGAAAGACCCAGGAAACTTTTGCTGAACAGTTGGCAATTGGTGTGAGCTCTACTGCAAACATTCTCTTGCTGAAAGTAACTCAGAGGTCCTGCTTCAGCAATGTGAAAGCTGGCAGAATGTCTAGACCCCTTCTCTTAGGTCACTTATGGCTTATGTCGTAGCTCACAGAAGGGACCCTCTTACAACACCAAGAGTCCGTTGATTCCAAGCGCTGAGCAGTTATATCCTGATGCTTGCCAATCCTGAACTCTGTTATCCCCGTTTCATTCATCTGCTTTAGTGCTTTTACAGAATGAAATATTCAGGTTTCTATTCAGTTGAATTTCTGAGTATCTGGAAAGTTGATCAATCTGACTAGGAAATCTTGCGATGTTTGGTGACATCTTGGCAGAGGTTCAGGAATACTGCATGTCCCTGCCATTTGTACAGAACAATATTCTGTTTGGGTCTCCCAGGCGGCTCAGTGGTAAAGAATCCACCTGCCATTGCAGGAGATATGGGAGCTGTGGATTCGATTCCCAGGTAAGGAAAATTCCTTTAAAAAGGAAATGGTAACCTGTTCCAGTATTCTTGCCTGAGAAATCCCATGGAGAGAAGAGTCTGGTGGGCTACAGTCCATGGGGTCACAAAGGGTCGGACATAACTGAGCACACAGCACAATATTCTGTTTGAGTCCCCGTTTTTCTCTCTTTGTGTAGATTTCTGGCAAAATTTCACATTATAAGCAAATAAATAAAAATACATACTTTAAGGAGCTCTTGTGAGTGGGGTTTTATGGAAATCAGATATATTCAGAAGAGCCTGGCAGGGTGTATGCTGTTTACAATGAGGATAATTCTAGTTCCCATGAAAAGGTATGGACTTAAAAACTTAAATTTTAATTGAGGTCCACTCTATCAAGCTGTGAAGCCTTGCACAAGTTAATCTAGACTTTATGCATCTGAAAATTTGTAATAATAAATAATACCTGCCCCCAAGATAATTGTAAAGCATTTATAAAATCATGTGTGAAAGAAGCTAGCACAACACTTTTCTTTTTTAAATTTACTGTATTGAAGTATAGTTGATTTATAATAATGTGTTAGTTTCTGCTGTATAGCAAAGTGACTCAGTTACACATATATATGCCTTTTTATATTTTTCCATTATGATTTCTTATAGGATACTGAATATAGTTCCCTATGCTATACAATAGGACCTTATTGTTTATTCATTCTATATATAATATTAATAGTTTGCATCTGATAGTTCCAAATTCCTAATCTAATCCCACTTGCAACTACAAGTCTGTTCTCTTTATCTGCAGTATGGTTTTCTTAGTAACTGCTTCATTTATGGCAGATTTGTGATATTCATCTCCACTCGAATGATTACTCAGAGCTCAGGAGGTCCACTCAGAGCAGACAATGAAGACAGGAATCAGAATGATAATATCCCTACCTCATTCACACAAACCAGTCCAGACATATATACACAGGTTTTCAGCCCATGCTAATGTCTCCACTGCTCTTCTGTGTTTTGAACTTGATCCAGTGCTCTGCCACTGGGAAGGAATCTGTAATAACAAACGCATGAAAAGCCCATGAGAAATGTTAAGTAACAAAGCCATTAACTGCCTCAAGGAATTAGCTGATCCTTGCTTGTTTCTGGGAAAATCAATAGTGTCTTGCCAGGTTTCCTAAGTGAAGCCTTACAGAATACAGAGGATGTTAAGATGTTAAGGTCTAGGCTTCTTTTTTTAATTTCTTTTTTCTGCCTTTGTATCCTATGTCTGAAGAAGAAATTCTACAGATTAGCAGTGTCAGCCCAGAGCAAGAATGGTATGTACATTATGTTGAAATGAATTTCTAATTCATTTCATACAAAGGCTCAGCCAGTTTTATAGGTTTTTTTTTTTTATAGTTTGAATTCCACTTGTAGCATTTAATCTATTCATTTGATGCTGGGGATGATATACAAATTTGGCTTTATTAAAACTTGTTGCTTGAATTGGAAGCAAACTGGAGGATTTATGGCCTCTGTCAACTTGCTTTTTTAGAACATCCACTAGCAGAGTGATTTCAGTGGCCAGCATCATTGTTCTCTCTCTTTCTCGGGATGGGGGTTGAGGTGGGGAAGAGTTTAGAACTTAGAAGCAGAATTTATGGCAGGATTTCAGGAAGTTCGAATCCTGAGGACAACCCTCCATATCATCCATGATGCCTGAGAGTCTATAATTAAAGTCCATTTCTTTCACTTAAGACTTTGTTTCTTGGTCAATAAGCAAATCTCTTCTACTGGCACCTCTGTTCTATTCCAGGGTTCTGGAAAACCCTCTTTTCTCAGGGGATGTTGAGTGTCATGGAGAATAATATAAGCGGCTGCTACATCACTGGAAACCCAAGTTAGCAACTCTCTGGAGAAAGAGCAGTCTGCCTTCTTCCAACCTAGCTCCTGAGTATCTTAGTTTTCTTTCTAAGCAGGACTTACAAGTATTGGCCAGTAGCTCGCTCTCTCTCTCTCTCTCTCTCTCTCTCTCTCTCTCTCTCTCTCTCTCTGGAGCTCAGGAAGCAGTTATCTTGTTATATTAGTCATATTCTTCCCTCATGAGACTTGGTTTGGCCCATGAACCTAGTCAAAACAGCCACCCAGCTTTTGCCCAAGGAGTCTCCTGACTTCTGTTACTGCTTCCTCCACACCCATGCCATGACGATACTGCTTTCATAAAGTAACACAGACAGTTCCCTCATAGCTCAGTTGGTAAAGAATCTGCCTGCAATGCAGGAGACCCGGTTCGATTCCTGGGTCGAGATGATCCCCTGGAGAAGGAAAAGGCTATCCACTCCAGTATTCTTGGGCTTCCCTTGTGGCTCAGCTGGTAAAGTATCTGCCTGCCTCCAATGTGGGAGACCTGGGTTTGATCCCTAGGTTGGGAAGATCCCCTGGAGAAGGAAAAGGCTACCCACTCCAGTATTCTTGGGCTTCCCTTGTGGCTCAGCTGGTGAAGTATCTGCTGCCTCCAATGTGGGAGACCTGGGTTGATTGAAAGGAAAAGGCTACCCACTCCAGTATTCTGGCCTGGAGAATTCCATGGACTGTATAGTCCAAGGGGTTGCAAAGAGTCGGACACGACTGAGTGACTTAGAACAAAACCAAAGTAACACAGACAATGGACTCTGCACAGTCTAGATGTCTAGATGTCTACACAGTCTAGATCCAAGCAGGCGCCTGGGTTCTACCTGGTCAGATTCCCATTTTCCCCATGTGATGACAAGGAAGCAAACTATTCCACGGTCCTGCCTGTTTTCTTCTCTTGACTGGTCTCTCCTTCCCGTAGGGTTTGCTACCCACAAAGCTTCATTAGTACTTACTACTTTTCCTCCAATCTTGGTGCATTGTCCTTTCTACTACAAAATGGATTCACTTTTGATCAGCAACCTGTAATTTGAATATCATCATCCATCTTCATGAAAATGAAGACCTGAGGGCAGATTTGGCATGATCTAACCACTACCATATTATGACTCAGAGCAGATCAGCCCAGTATTACCAGTTCCAGGGGCTGGAAAGGCAGTGGGGATTGTAATCTGAGGCAAAGACTGAGAAGTAGGTGTACTAAATTATCAGGATTCTAGAAGGGGGATCCTATCCAATAGAACTTCCTGCAATGATGGAAACAGGTAATATCCCATACTGTCTGGTACTCTAATTATCAACCATATGTGACTACTGAGCACTTGAAATGTGACTAGTGCTGCCAAAAAACTAAAATTCTAATTGCATTGGCTTTTAATTAATTTTAAATAGCCACATGGGGTTAGTGGCTACTCTATGGGGCAGCTGATGTCTAGAGGGAAGTATACTAACTCCAGGAGGGCCAGAGGGATCACTAACTCCCAGATATTCATCAGGGAGTGGGGAGGCAAGAAGAGATTGTACTCAAAGGCAAGTTAGGCAGGAGTAAAAGAAACAGAGGAGAAGGGAGGGAGTCATTACAAGTATGTTTTCTCTAGAAAACTAGCCTTTACCACTTGATTTCTTGGAGAGGTTGAGTTCTCTAACCTTTGTAGAGGGGTGCTAGACCAAAGATATCTAGATGATCGATCAACTTACCCTCCTTAAGACATCACTCAGCCTTCTCTGAACGGTCATCTAAAGCCCACATACCATGAAGATCAGCACTATGGCCTTGATTTCAATCCTTATGATTTTAGTGTACAAGGATTTCTCCTTAACATTGAATGTTTCCAAAGGAATCTACATGGACTTATTAGCGAAAAAAAAGCCTTGTTTAGAGATTTAGCCTTGTTTAGAGATTTTAGCCTAGAAGCTACAACAGCTTGTATTTCCAGGATAGCTATGCTTCTAGGAGAGTAGCAATCTTTATCACTCCTGTACATTAACATAAAACAGGAGCTACTCAAGCTTGTTTAAACAGAAAAGGAATTTACTAATTGTTCATTTATTTAACAAACATCCACATGCCCAGCACTGACCTGGGAACTGAGGATAGATGAATGTCCCCTGCCCGCGGGAGGGAGACAATAGGTGATTCACAAATAAACAAATAAAATGTCAGATATTGATGTATTTAGTAAAGAAGGCCAAAGCAAGATTAAAAGAAAACAGTGCTGGGTTGTAGGAGGAATACTGTATGTTACATTGAGTAGTTAGGGAGCCTGGTGGGCTGCCATCTCTGGGGTCGCACAGAGTCGGGCACAACTGAAGCAACTTAGCAGCAGCAGCAGTTAGATTCATCGCAATAAGGCAGTATCTGAGCACAGACGAGAAGTGAGGGCAGCAGGTGCCATGTGCATAAAGCAGAAAGACTATAGAATTCAAAAAGCGACCAATGTTTTTTCGGGGCTCTAAGGATACAGTGCTTTACCATCGTCACTGCTTTCATTCAATGCCATTATAAATTTTATTTGAGTGTTTGCTTTGTATCAGACCCTAGGCAGGGGACCAAGAATATAAGGACAAGTGAGACACAGCTTTATCTTCAAGAAACTCCCAATTTCTTGGGAAGACAGATCCAAGCAAATAAATAACCAACAGTGCAGAGTAAAGGGTATTATTTAAAAGGAGTTTATGAGACTCAAAGAGGGGACAGCTGATTGTCTAGGCTGGTTGTGATGAGAATGGGCAGGCTAGAAATGGCTCCGTTTGAGGTTAGAGAAAAGAAGTTGTCTTGGTAGAATTGAAGAAAAGGAGATAATACTTCTGGTCAAGAGAGTGACATTGAATATTTCAGTGTGGCTTGTGTCCTGGTAGAATATAAATGAGGTATGCTTTGGGGGATACAAGTGGCAGGAAATAGTTAGAAAAGAAGACTGAAATCCTACTATGTAGTGTACAACTTTAAGAAATTTGCTTAATTTTTACAGGTGAGGGATTGTCAAAGTGCTTTGCTTGTCCATCGGTTTGATATTTCAGGAATCCTTTATTCAATAGTGTAGGGTATCTACCTATAAAATAGAGCTTCTGTGGATAATTGAAGAGAAAGAAATGAACAAATTCCCACTCTTTCTCCCCTTGTTGGTCCATACGCTTCCCCCATGGAATGCTGTGGTTCCAATAGTTTGAACTGGTGGAGGGCTACTGAAGAGCCTGGCAAAGATCATAATTATTTTATGCTTTAGGAAGATCACTCCAATAGATTCAAGGAGGAAGAATTGAAATTGAGAGAAGCTGGAGAAAGGGAGGTTGGCTGGAAGCCTATTACAGTGCTTCACTGCTGACAGGATAATCAGGGCATGGACCAGCACAGGCGAGACAAGGAGTGGGACAGACTGGTAGGAGGCTGCAGTGGTGCTTGGATTTATGGAGAAGAGAAAGAAGAGTCGAGAATTTGTACTCAAGATTGACATCTAGCCGGGCAAGTGGTGGCAGCAAACAATTCAGAGCGTCAGGGAAAACACAAATGTAGGGAATATCAGGATAGATAATCAAATCCTATTTGCATATCTTGAGTTTGTGGGACTGGAAGGATATTTAGGTAGAGGTATACAATGTATTCTGGAGAAGGAAATGGCAACCCACTCCAGTACTCTTGCCTAGAAAATTCCATGGATGGAAGAGCCTGGTGGGCTACAGTCCATGGGGTCGCAAAGAGTCAGACATGACTGAGTGACTTCACTTTCACTTTCATACAATATATACAGAAAATATGTGTCTGAGATCAAGGAGACAAGTGGTGCTGAAAATACAGTGGTGAGGCTATTGGTAGCTGGACAGGCTGGCCCTCGGACAACATGTAGAGGGAAAATGAAAAAGCAGTAAGGACAGGAGCTTACAGCAAAGGTCCCTAACCTTTTTGGCACCAGGAACCAGTTTCGTGGAAGACTGTTTTTCGGTGCACTGGGAGCGGGCAGTGGGGGGATGGCTTCAGGATGATTCAGACCCATTGCATTTATTGTGTACTTTGTTACATCAGCTCCACCTCAGCTCATCAGGCATTAGATCCTGAGGCTGGGGACTCCTGGTCTAGAGCACTCAGCCTTTTGAGAGGGTGAGACAGAGAACTGTGACTGTATAGACATGGTGAGAGAAATTGGAGGAGACTCTATTAGTGTAGATCTTATTATTTATTCAAAAGTATTCATTCCCTCCCCACCTTTGCCATGCCTCCCACCGCCGCCACTACACTAAATGAGGTATATATAGTCCCTGGCTTAAGCTGATGGATTGTTAGCCAGCATGACAAATAGGACATTGAGCAAAAGCTTTAATTATGCGTGGAATAGCTCTGTTTCTTTTGTTTCTGTCCTCCACCGTGAAAACAACGTGGGCCAGATGGTATTAATAGCTAATAGTCATGGATCCCCAAATAAGGAGACACATGGAGCCCAGTCAAACCATAACCCACATGCAACCCTCATGTCATGTGAGCAAGAAATACATACTTGTTGTGTAAGTCATTGATTTTGAGGGTTATTTATTGTGACAGCAAAAACTGACCAATATTGCAATATTAAGGGTGTTGTAGGGAGGGAATAGCAAGATAGCATGAAGGAGGAGGAGGGATCAAGAACAGATGTCACACAGTTTGGGAATTGACAGCAGCTAGGGAAACCAGTAAGCTACAAATACGTGAGTACTCATGAGAGGCCTGGTACATATCCAGGAACAGGGCTTGGCCTGAGCTAGACAATGGAGTTTATCTTGGACAATCCCCCTCTTGATTACCCAATCCCTCCCTACTATCTTCCTATCCCCTTGTCTCTTCAGAAACAATTTTTTTCTTTACTCAGTTACCCATCCTTTGTATTAGGGTCTCCTGGAGAGTCAAAAGACTTTGAGCCTAAATGATGTTCAGATTCTGTGAAACAACAGAGGGTGAATACTGGTGACTTTAATCACACATCAAACTTCCCAGAAGGATGTTCTGCCCTTAGTAGAATTCCTGATTACTTAGGCTTCATGGAGTCTTATTTTTTCATATCTGTTTAAGATAGTATAGAACCTGAAGGGTTAACCAAGCTGTATACATTTTATCTGATCACGCTTTATGAAATGAGTGCTCACATTCTGTAAACAGGGCATGCTGACTTGAAGGCCAATAGCTTGTGCCTATCTGCAGAGAACAGTGGTTGTAAACTTAAGGTTTAAGGTTTGTATCTGGGCTCAGCAAATCCCTAGATTTATAAATTTAAACATAATACTTAACTCTCTGTACCTCACTTTGCTTTTTTATGGTGAAAAAGAATAATATCTTTTGCATGTTTTGACAGTAGTTAAGTCAGAAAATTGCTGGAGAAGCACTTAGCACAGTGTTTGGTACATAGTTAGCTGTTTGGTACAATGTTAGTTAGCCCTCGATAAATGTTAGCTGTTAATATATTGATATTATTATTATTTCCACTCTGTTTTGAAAATTTACTTTGTCTAAGTAGTGGGAGTCCCAGCTGAACTCTAACCTGGGATTTAGATGTGTTTGGCCATGATCTAGTAGGATGGTTGCCAGGAATCAATTTGAATGAAGGTTTTTAGTGAGATGAGAATGAGAGGCTTCATTCTGTACTGACAAAATTAGTTGAAGAAGATAGCTTGGCGTCTCTGCCAGAGAGTGGTTCCCTGTCATGGCCCAGTACAGGCCAGCCCAGCCGACCTAATTCTAAGAATTAAAAACTGTTGTGTGGTTTCTCCAGTAGTCATGTATGGATGTGAGAGTTGGACTATAAAGAAAGCTGAGCACCAAAGAATTGATGCTTTTGAACTGTGGTGTTGGAGAAGACTCTTGAGAGTCCCTTGGACTGCAAGGAGATCCAACCACTCCATCCTAGAGATCAGTCCTAAATATTCATTGGAAGGACTAATGCTGAAGCTGAAACTTCAATACTTGGGCCATCTGATGTGAAGAGCTGAGTCACTTGAAAAGACCCTGATGCTGGGAAAGATTGAAGACAGGAGGAAAAGGGGATGACTGAGGATGAGATGGTTGTAGTATGGCATCACTGACTCCACGGACGTGAGTCTGAGTAAGCTCCGGGAGTTGGTGATGGACAGGGAGGCCTGGCATGCTGCAGTCCATGGGGTCGCGAAGAGTCGGACACGACTGAGTGACTGGACTGAACCGATCCATTGAGAGAGGGGATATACCCTAAATCCGTGTGGCTTCTCATGAGGTGCTCTTTTTTTTTCACAGGGAATTCTTCTGGATATGAAGTTAAAATATCCCAGTTGACCTGAGACTCTGACCCAGGCAGTGGGAGGCGCTTTCTCCATCCTTCCGTCTGGAATAGCTGCTCCAGCCTAGAGAACACGCTGCTCGTGTACTCCACACTGACACCTCCAGGCAGCTCAGGCAACAGCAACCCTGCCATGAACGTAGCCTCCTCCTTGGCGTGACTCGCTGCAGAGGTAAGACTTGCTTCTCAACGGTTCTTGGACAGTGGACACAGAGATGAGGGATCAAAACAGGAGACTATGGAAAGATTATTTGAGAATTTCCTCCGAGATAAAAGTGGATAAGTATTATAAGTTGTGTGTTAGTCACTCAGTTGTGTCCAACTCTTTGTGACCTCATGGATTGCAGCCCACCAGAGTCCTCTGTCCCTGGAATTCTCCAGGCAAGAATACTGGAGTGTGTTGCCATTTCCTTCTCCAGGGGATCTCCCTGACCTAGGGATCGAACCAAGTCTCCTGATCACCTTTTACTTTCTAGTCTGGTATAACCTAAGGCCATATAGGACTCAGCCTTGGAGCCATGTATTAATAGTTAGAGAGAGCTGATCTTAAAAAACAGCTATATTCCCTCCTGGTAGTTTGGTTGGGTTCCTAATATCCCCAGATTTTCCTTATGTCCCATGGTGTATGTGTGAAATTACATATAGTGGTTATATCCCTTTATTTCTGGGTCTAAGAATGCATTTTCCCCAGGGGGAAAAATGCTCACTGTAACTTTTATTAGAAGTAGTGCTGAGTATATGGATATAATAAAAGGAGATTTTTCAAAAGCAGCAAGTGTAAGGAACATGAAGGTACAAATTTGGCTTATTGAAGTAAGTTGGAGAGTGGCTTGTAGTGGGTGTAGGCGGATGGGACGGTCACAGAACAAAAGCTGAGGCCATGAAGACAAATTCTGCCAACTTCACAGTTCTGTTCAGACTCTACATTAACTCTCAATTTAAAGAAGTAGGAATATCCATTCTAGTCCAGAGGCACTGTATACTTAACTTGGTTCTTTTATTCAAGTGTTAGGCATGTCTAAAGATTGTGTGTGTGCACGCGCATGTGGGTTTGAAGTAACGCAATACTAGCTGTTGTAACAGATATACCTTAACAGTAAAACTGTTCAGTGTAACAGAGTGGAGAGCAGGGACATCCTGCTGGACTCAGGCATATTTAGTTTGTGACTTTGAAGGTCACCCTGTGAATGTAGATGTGAAGACGCACCAGTCAGACCCCCTTCAAAGGAGGAGTTGTCTTCAGATGTCCAGTGATCTTACCCAGAGTCACCTTCTAGAGTAGTCCACATTCCAGGCTTGATGGCAGTAGGTATATTAGCCACTTCAGCTCAACAGGAGCTGACCACCAGATGGGGCTGCTTTCGCTTCTAAGAACCCGCGGGGTCAGCCAAAGCTGCCATCAGGTCTGTTTCCTAGCTTGACTTGCCCTCTGCCCGATCCTGCTTTTGCCTTTCCTTCCGCAGCTGTTTTTCCCTAGGCTTTTCCTATTAAGCAATCTGTTCAGAGTCTGTTTACTGCAGAACCCAACCTGGGAATCTCTGAGGATTAACTTGCAGCCTGCTGAGGGGAGGACAAAGAAGGTCACCCAAGGAAGGTTTGATCTGGAAGGGACAAGTATCACTTCCTCTTACATTAGCTAGAACTCAGTCAGCCAGTCAAGCTCTCCAGTTTCTCATTTTATAAAGACTCAGGGATACCCACAAATGTTCGATGGCTTACCCAAGATATAGCTCATTCTATAATTCAGATCGTTGAATTCCTTGTCCTTCTGAGGAAATAGTATGGTTTTTATTTTTTCCCTTCAGATAATACGGAGAATGATGTAACTGTCCTTCTCTTTCTTTGTATTTGTTTCAGAAAAACTCAAACACGTTCAGAAAAAAATTATAGCATCTGTGTAACCCCTTACAGAATGCATCTCTTTGTTTTATTTTCCTCATGTCATGACCCACTCTTCTAATTTATCTTTGCCTTGGTACAGTATTTTTTTTATTTTTAATTTATATTTTATCATTTTATTGTGTTTCTGCTGTAAATCACCTCAAATTCTTTTTTTTTAGAATGGGTCAGAGTACATGTAAATAAGTGAATAAATAAATGCATAGAAGTATGGTTCAGGATTCTTTATACTACAGCATTCTATTACAAAACCCTCTATTACAGTTGGGCATTATTATACGAACATTTCCATCTCATTACAGAGTGAATTGACTAAATATACAGAAGGTCTGGCTTGAACAAAAATTATATGCAGGGCACCTGTTAAAAGCTACTGCCTGTGAAAACTTCTGATTTCCAGATGGGAAATGGCAACATAATTTATAATTTATGATTCATGGAAATGTTCTTTTAAGGATGAGGACCTCTCTGGCAGATAAAGGTTAATCGTCCTCCAAGGAATGTTCTTATTTTGGTGGCCACGCATGCTATGTATTGTAATCCTCCATTTCATGGTCAACAACACTTGGGTTTGGAGAGGTCACTGCTCATGGTTACACGACAAGGAAACAACAGCCCTGTTCTCTTCATCTGTTTTTTTTTTTCATTTAACTCTTTGATTTAGAAACACTGGTCCCAGTATAGGACTTCATTACCACTGTAAAAAGATCATGGTAGCCAGTGGCTATGTATTCCCATTCTAATGCCCTTTGATAAATCTATTGCCCAGGCTTTTCTCTTGAATTATGTCCTGCTGGCATTGGAAACAACTGCGACTCTGGCTGCTGCTTTCTTCTTTCCCCATCATCTTGTGAACATTCGTCCTTCAAAATTCTGCCCCTCCTCTGCCCTCTCTAGTGATATCCAGCCCTTGGGAAAGTCTTCATGTCTCACTCGTAAGGCAGGCCGTGGGTCTTGTCCAATTCAGCTCTCCAAATTAAAGGAGCTTTCTGTATGCGTGCTGCTCCATGATAAGAGCCCTAAAAGGGTCTCAGGAGGCCCAGCAAGAGGCACAGAGCCTGCCACCTCTATACTTGGATGAGGCCTGCAGATCTCATCCAAGGCACACTGTTCCCTGACAAGCCTTGATTTATAAAAGCTTCCTTATCTCTCAGGGGCAGCATGCCTTTTCCTGGAATTTGCTCCCTGTGCATTTTAGTTGGTGTCTTTCTATAGTCATTATATTTAAAACCGTATGTCTGGGAGACCTCAAATTCCAGCTGGGTTCTGGGAGAGGTGACACATAGATCTCTTCTCCAAGTAGAGGGACTGCAGCTCCGGCCTCCCCCCGGAAGTCACCCCTTTGGGGTGATTTATAGTTTTCTAAAACTTTTCTTATATGATGTATCAGGTCTACCAGACTTTCAAGGGTAACTCACTTCTTCCCAGTGAGGCAGATGCACTTTTCAAGATGATGGCTGTAGTGGCAGTTCCCTAGGTAATTTTATTCCTGTTGAAACAAGTATTACCCGTTCATTCATCCATTCCCTTATTATTCATTTATTCAACAAACTTTTTTTTTTTTTTGAGTCAGCTGAGTGCCAAGTGCGAGAATGTAAGCTCCATGATAACAGGGCCTTGCCACTTTAGTTTATAATGATGCCCAACTGTAATGGAAAAGGAGGATGTTGTGGTATAAAAAATGCTAAATCATGCTTCCATGCATTTATTTATTCACTCATTTACATACACTCCCCAAGGCTTAATCCCATGGCTATCATGTAAATTTATCAATTAAATTTAGCAAATTTAATATAGTATCTGTTGTGGCAGAGACTACTAGTTGCTTACACCAGCATCCATTCTTTCCTTTATCCTTACCTAACGGAACTCTGATATTGAGCAATGCATGCTGTCGCTTACTGTCTCTGCAGCTAGTTATGGCCATCTGGTTTTGTTCAGGCCCATGGTATTCAGATACCGGCAGTGTAATACTGCTGGGAAACTGCTTAAAGAGGGCTCAGTTCCTCTGTAAAGAGTTTTGTTTTGAATCCGTTTCTTTAACTCCTCTTCTAGCTTGCAACATAGGTTTTTGCCCCCATATTGAGGAATAATTTATATAGATGGTGTACAAATCTTAATCATATAGGTTATTTGATTTTTCCATGTATATACACTCATGAAACCATTACCCAGATTAAAATATAAAGTATTTCCAGCACCCTAGAAAGTTCCCTTATGACCATCCTAGTCAGTAATCTTCCCAGAGGTAAACACTATCACCGTGGATTAGTTTTGCCTGATTTTTGAGTTTATATAAGTGGAATCACATAGTCAATCAGGCAAGATCCCATCAGGAGAAAGAAAGCACACCAGTAATTTGAACAGGGAAAAATTTATATAAAGAATTAATGATTAAAAGATAGTTAACCACGAAGATGGGCAAAATAAGATGCTAAGGGTTACAAAGTAGTAAATATAGATGTCAGCTACTACCTCTAGGACTTGGGGTGATTAAGACAGACACCAGGAATTTAAAGAATGCTCTCCTCTCACCCATGAAATTCAGACCTGGTTGAAGGGAGCTGAGCTCTCAAGGGAAGCAGGCAGCCTGCTGGTAGCTGAGAACTTTGCTGGAAGCTATAGGCTAGAACTTGTCCAGACAAGTGGTTTGCCCCTGGTGGAGGATACAGACCTATGTGGGTCTGTGAGGACCACTGATGTTACTACTACCAGGCCACCCCATGCCAATCCTCCAGCTTCCATACATAACCAAAACAGTATCCTGTAACTAGGAAGGGAAGCTCCTTCTGCCTGCTACAGATCTGCAGAACCATTTATTGACAAGCCTACTAGTGAATGAACAGGCAAAGGAGAGCATTTATAGGGCCAAGCACCAGTATCACAAAACAGGGGGAAGAAGATTTAGAGCCGAGAGGCAATACATTGATAATCGACACATACAACACATACGCTTTGGTGTTTGTCTTCTTTTACTCATATGGCATGGAGACTGGGTTTGATAGCTGGAGCTCTGGCAGCTACCTGGGACCATGAAGTAACCTTGAGAACAGAGGCTGTACTCTGTTCTCAAGATGGTGAGTGGGATGTTAGGTTTTGCATCTGTGATGATAGTGAAAGAGCTGTCATACCAGCCCAGGACATTTTTTAGTGTGAGAGGAAAAGAATACTTCCCCTTGTTTAAATCATGTAATCTTTTCTTTTTTCCTTGATATATGCAATGAAATGAAGTGGGTAACTAATATCAAGTGGGTAACCAATATCAAGTGGGTAACCAATATACATACTTCAGTTTGCTTACAATCTTGGTGAGATAATCATATAAGGAAAACTATGATCAGGATGAGAAAGCTACATGGAGGAACTAGAATTGGTTATTTCCGTGCCAGAACCTATGCTAAATATTTGGGTTACTGGTGAGATTCAGATCTTTCTCTCATATTATTTTGTGTCCAAATGTCATATTGGCCCTCCAGATAGATTTTGAGTCTAGGTTATCTGACATCTAGTTTAGTGCTTTCTTTTTCAATAACCCTAAAGTCAACTGGGATCAACTTGCCTCTTAAGAACTAAATATGCTTTTCTAAATATCCAGTTTTATGCTCCTATTACTGAAATCTAAAACTTTTCCTGAAATTTCCGTCAATTTAACTGTTCAGGATGAAGAAGGAAAATTTCCCTGGTTGTGTAATGTGTTTAAGTTTTGACAGCTACCTCTGGTTATGATTTGCTTTGTCAATTCATGGATCAGTGTTCTATCTTACTAGTTCATGCACGAATTTTCATACTGTGCCAACTCAGCTATGAAACAGACAATTTATCAGTTTCTACAAAAATATCCATTCACACAAGTCAGTACTTATGTGCAATAATCTTTAGTGAATTATACCCAAACAGGGGTATAATAGAGAGAATAATCTATATTTTTAAATTTTTAATTTTATTAAATCTTTTGAAAATATTTAAATATTTTTAAAATGCTGAAGTGGGAAACAGTAAATAGATGATTCCGTTTTCTATAGGTTGCTGGTCTTTGCTGATTGACAGTCTTACTATGTCAAATGGGCCCTTTGTAATAAGGTTACAAATTTATTTTCTCAGTTTGTCCTTTTTCTTTTCTTTTAGTGGTTTTAGCAGGAGTTGAAAAGATTGAAAAAGTATGACTATTATTTTAAAGTTACAAGAGATCATATTTTAATTAGACTTCACATGATTATAAATAATTCTCAGGCGTTTTCCTAGTAACTTTTGGGCTTCCTTTTTGTATATATGTTTAAATCATTTGGAATTTGATCCATTTGGTATTTATTCTTGTATAGAGTATTAGTTTATATCCAATTTATATTTTTCCAGATGGCTGTCCAGTTATCCCAGTACCTTTTCATCCTTAATATTTTTCCCATTAAGATACCACTCTTATTACATGAATTTTCCCATTTGTTTGTATTAGTGAGTTCATCAATATCTATTCTTGAACTTTTATCACACTTCTATACCTATTTGACTTATGTTTTGATAATTTACAGGACTACTCTCATTTTTAAGAGTCTTTCTCTTAAAATTTTTATTTTCTGTTGGAGCATACTTGATTAACAATGTGGTGTTAGTTTCAGGTGTACAGCAAAGTGATTCAATTACATTCAAATTCTTTTCCCATTTCAGTTATTACAGAATGCTAAACAGAGTTCACTATGCTACACGGTAGGTCCTTGTTCATTACCTTTTTTTTTTCTCTCTCTTTTTTCTTTGCTTATCTTTTTTATGCATTTATAATCACCTTGTCTAGTGCAAGAACAAGATCCTCTTGGTATTTTTATTGGAATCGTATTAGAACTACAGATCAACTTTGGAGAACTTAAACTCTTTTGATACAAAGTCTTCCCTACACATTGTGCCTCTTCATTTGTCCATAATTTTTTTCTCTTACAAGAGTGTTTTACAGTTTTGTTTCTACAGATCTTATACATTTATTTTTTCTGTTAATTCTCAAGTATGGAGAGATTTCCTATTACCTCGGATTAATAAGTTGACATCTTCTTTAACTTATCTAGCTCCAGTGTCATCAATGGTGAAGTTAAAATATCCTGTACTCTAAGTTATTGCCTTCTAGTCATACAAACTCACTTTTTGTTCTTCAAACACACCAAATTTCTCCCCTCTTATGACCTCTGCCTTAGCTGTTTCCTTTCCTGAGGATACTTTTGTCTCCAGATTTTACCTTTCTCTTCAGGTGCCGATTTAAAAGCCTCCTTAGATAGACCTTCCTTGACTAACAGTCAAGAAAGTTTCTTTACAGAATTTATCGCATCTGATACTATAAAATCTAATAGGTTTGATGGCAGCGACTTTTTCTATTGTCATTTACTAATGAATCCCTCAGGCCGAGAAAAAATGAGGATTCGTTGAATTAAATTCTACATAGCAGTTCTTGCCTTTATCTCTCATAAATTTTCCCTCATTTTTCCTTTCCCTGACACCACATCTTATTCCTGGTCACCAGCTTCTGGGTTTAGGAAAATATCCTTCTAAGGTAGAGAAAGTTCCTCTGGCTCAACCAAGAGGAAGAGAGGAGGTCTGACATCTGAAGTCACGCTGGAATCCCTCCACTCTTCCCTCCTAAAGTCCAAATGCTCCTCGTGTCACCTTATCTACAACTAGAGAGGGTGCCTGCCACAGCCTCCTTCCCAGAGTGGGTAGGTTCTTCCATCTTCCCAGACTAAATGGCTTGAGGAAAGGATACAATTTACTGATCTATGTACCTTTGATTGTTCTAGAGGTACTTCACAGGCTCAAAGGAATTACTGCAGGGTCCAGAGACCAGAGAACGGGGACTCACATCCCCAGGCTTTTCCTTTCTTTTCTCCTCCACGAAGCTTCCTGTCACCCTGTCGCTGCTTAGCCTCAGTCTGTGGAAAGGCTTCTCCAGGGTGCTGGGAAGATGTGGTCTGGCTCCTCAGGGTTGAGTAAATACAACATAAATTGAGCTTCATTTTTAAACGGCTTGTTACAGGGAGAAACCTTTATCGTCTTTCATCACATGACTACCCTTGGGCCGATTACCGCATACTCAGGACTTCCCTGGTGGCTCAGATGGTAAAGCGTCCGCCTACAGTGCGGGAGACCTGGGTTCAATCCCTGGGTTGGGAAGATCTCCTGGAGAAGGAAATGGCAACCCACTCCAGTATTCTTGCCTGGAAAATTCCATGGACAGAGAAGCCTGGAGTCTACAGTCCATGGGGTCGCAAAGAGTCGGACACGACTGAGCGATTTCACTTTCCTTTCTTTCCTCAGGAGTGAATGGGGAACTCTGATGATTGGCCAGGCTCTGCTCGCATCTCCTTATGGACCGGAATACCTGTTTCTAAATCTGCTGGAATCAAGGTTGCGGGAGAAATATCAATAACCTCAGATATGCAGATGACACCACCCTTATGGCAGAAAGGGAAGAGGAGCTAAAAAACCTCTTGATGAAAGTGACAGAGGAGAGCGAAAAAGTTGGCTTAAAGCTCAACATTCAGAAAATGAAGATCATGGCATCTGGTCCCATCACTTCATGGGAAATAGATGGGGAAACAGTGAAAACAGTGTCAAACTTTATTTTTTTGGGCTCCAAAATCACTGCAGATGGTGACTGCAGCCATGAAATTAAAAGATGCTTACTCCTTGGAAGAAAAGTTATGAGCAACCTAGATAGCATATTCAAAAGCAGAGACATTACTTTGCCAACTAAGGTCCGTCTAGTCAAGGCTATGGTTTTTCCAGTAGTCATGTATGGATGTGAAAGTTGGACTATGAAGAAGGCTGAGCGCCGAAGAATTGATGCTTTTGAACTGTGGTGTTGGAGAAGACTCTTGAGGGTCCCTTGGACTGCAAGGAGATCCAACCAGTCCATTCTGAAGGAGATCAACCCTGGGATTTGTTTGGAAGGAATGATGCTGAAGCTGAAACTCCAGTACTTTGGCCAACTTATGTGAAGAGTTGACTCATTGGAAAAGACTCTGATGCTGGGAGGGATTGGGGGCAGGAGGAGAAGGGGACGACCGAGGATGCGATGGCTGGATGGCATCACGGACTCGATGGACGTGAGTCTGAGTGAACTCCGGGAGTTGGTGATGGACAGGGAGGCCTGGCGTGCTGCGATTCATGGGGTCGCAAAGAGTCAGACATGACTGAGTGACTGAACTGAACTGAACTGAAATCTGCTGGGGGTTAGGTGGGGGGAAAATACAGGGATAGGCAAGAAAAAATAACTACCAAGTACTTATTAACTCTGAAGTACTTATTAAATAAGCCACTAGAAATGGAGATTTCTCCATTGTGTGTATGTTTATAAAATGATGTGTATGAGAATCAAATTATATAAACAGATATTTGTGTATGTGTGTGTTAGTTGCTCAGTTGTGTCAGACTCTTTGCGACCCCATGGACTGTAGCCTGTTAGGCCCCTCTGTCCATGGGATTTCCCAGGCAAGGATAATGGAGTGGGTTGCCATTTCCTTCTGCAGGGGAGTCTTTCTCTCCCAGGGACTGAACTGGCGTCCCTGCATTTCAGGCAGATTCTTTACTGTCTGAGCCACCAGGAAAGCCCAAAAAGACATTTAATATTAACGGTTGCAGTTTGTGTTAAGTTTGTGCTTATTGTAAGCATTTTTCTTTTTTGCTTGTTGTGTTTTGAGAATTTGGCCTAGATTTTCAGTAGTGTTTATCAAGTCAAATTTTTACTCTGTGCTTATAGTTCAGCAGCCAAACTGTTTAATCCATTACCCTTCGAGAGGTATTAGTTCCATATGGATCAAGTCCGGTGACCTCTCATCACAAATGGTGAGACTCCACCAGCCCCATCATGACTTGTGGGATGAGTAAAGAGAAGCGTTTTATCAGTTTCAATGCCTAAACCCCAGGGTCAGAACCAACGTACACAAGAAGATTCATTTGAAATTTCTACTATATAATCGAGAAAAGATGTGGCTAGCCTTGGAGTCCAGAGAGATCTGTGTTCTAGTGCAGACTTTGTCCACTCTTCTCTATAAAACTTTGGGAAACCACAGAAGCTTAGACTCTCATCTATCAGATGGAGAGTTTATTACCAATTTCACAGAATTGTGAGAACAGTATGTATGTAAATTTGCTCTACAAGTTGCAAAGCACTAGATGTGTATTTTTAAAAATGGTAATTGTCAAACAGCTTTAAATCTTTCAAATAACAACACAGGTGATAAATACCGTAATCAGGTTCTGACAAAGTGCAATGCGTTTACAGTCTGAAGCATTCATTTTCTAGCCTAATCAGGGATACTTTTGCACATTCCCCATTTCATAAATGTAGACCTCGTCCTCTCTCAAAGTGTTTCCTTGGTGCAAGTATAACACGCCACGTGCATTTGAGATCAGCACTGCAGTGTCTGCGGTAGAGCAGGGTACCTAGAGGACACAAAAATATAGGCGGTGGTGTTGTGGGTCTGAAGCAGGGGGCAAGTGACAGTCGGGTTGAGGCGGTTGAGGGGGGCAGGTGGGAGCAGCAACGGAACGGGAGCCTTTGGTTCTGAAGCCTGAAAGCAAGCGTGAAGAGGGTGCTTGAGCAGTGTTGTAGGTTTCTACTCTCAAGTCCCAGCACATACTTCCGCCTTCAGAGTTCTGGCAGATGGTTAACAAACAGAGAACTGGGTGAAGTAAGGGAAAGAAGGAACATTGTTAGGTCTTCTTGGGGAAGTTTGGGGAGAAGGAAATGGCAGCCCACTCCAGTATTCTTGCCTGGAGAATCCCATGGGCAGAGGAGCCTGGTGGGCTACAGTTCATGGGATCGCAAGGGTTGGACACGACTCGGTGACTAAACCACCACCAGGGAAGTAGGGTGGTTAAAGATGTCTGCTTCTGAGACTAAGAAGAGGAATTGCTGAAAATCATGGTTGCCTCCTTTTCACTTCTCTAGAGCCAACTTTGAAGAAGGATGGACATCTGTATACAGAATCAAGACCCAGAACCACAGTCCACTTCCTGCTTCGTCATCCTCTTTCTTCCTCTCTTTCTCTCTAACCACCTTCTCCTTTCTCTTTATTCCAAATCTCAAGGAGAGAAAGAGAAAAAAGAAGGGGAAAACATGGCAATAAAGATAAATAACAAGGAAGCAGAGAGGAGAAGGAACATGCAGATGAGAGTGAGAAGAGGAGCTTTTCAGGGAGAAGGAGGTGAGTCTGCTTTCAGCCCCCAGAGCACTGCTACCCAATAGAAATAGATTGTGAGCCACAAACTTGAGCTATGCATGCTATTCTAAATTTTCTAGTAAGCACATTTATAAAATAAGAGGAAACCTATTATACTCAACATGTTATTTTAATCTGCAATCAACATAATCAACAATCTGCAGTCTCTTGTTAAGGAGATATCTTATTTTTTCCTGTGCTAAATACTTGGAATTTGGTGTATACTTTGTATTTGCAATGTATCTAAATTGGGCCAGCCACATTTCAGGTAGTCAAAGGCCACACCTGACTATATATTGAAACACACAGCTCTAGGAGATTTCACTTGTCTTTGGATTCCAGTTTGGGGGAGATAAATTAATTCCTCAGCAAAGGCAATGAGGATTGATGAAGGATGCTTGACTGAGAGAGAAACAAAGAACCCAGCGTTGTTATCCCGATTCCCTCCACCACTTATTGGGCAGATGATCATTCAGTCTCCTGCAAAGGAAGCTGATACTTGAATTGTACATTCCCCATGGTGAGATAAACAGAAATGAGAACAGGCTCTAAAAGGCATTTTGCACTTCCTGGAAACAGACGCTCCACTAGGTAAATTTAGTAGGTGGATCTGTTTATTATGTTGTCTTGTTAAATGCAATGTTATTGTTAATGCCTCCTGTGAGTTCCAATGCTTGATGCTGGTTATGCCACTTTATGTTGACTGAAGATGTAAGAAAGAAGGCTTAATGTGTTGCTATGGCAATGGATGCTCATGGAAGTAACAACAGAATAAGCAAGGCATTTTTTGTGTGTTTGTTTTTCTCTCGCACTACTATATTCACATCTGCTGTGCCTCTTCCCATGGAATTTTCCAGGCAAGAATACTGGAGTAGGATGCCATTTCCTCCTCCAGGGGATCTTCCTGACCCAGGGATCAAACCTGCATCTCTTGCATCGGCAGGTGGGCTCTTTACCACTCGTGCCACCTGGGAAGGCCTCCTTATACATATTTCCCTATATATTGAATACCTCTGCCTAAACATCCTTCCAGTACCACAAACTCAAGGTATGTAGATACTATTTAAGTAGCTATCCTAATATTTCTAAAATTGTAGTTTCTCTGTATGCACTGGATTGTCTGCTGCAACCACTTGCCATGCGAGGTGTTAATCTTAAATACAAATTCTTGACTCTTCTTTCTCTCCTCCATAAATTCAAGCATCACAACAGTCCTCCTATTTACTAGAGATGGTGTGAAATCTTAATTGTGGTGTAGCTAACTGTCCACAGATCACTGAGAACAAAAACAGACCACAGGAGGTCAGCCAGAAACTGCTCTTAGGTGATGTCCACTAGAGCAAGAAGCAAATCCCCTGGTGGCTCAGGTGGTAAAGAACTTGTCTGCAATGCAGGAGACCTGGGTTCAATCCCTGGGTAGGGAAGATCCCCTGGAGAAGGGAATGGCAACCCACGCCAGTATTCTTGCTTGGAAAATTCCATGGACCGAGGAGCCTGGTGGGCTACAGTCCATATGGCTGCAATGAGTCAGACATGACTGAGCAACTAACACTTTGAATACTAGGGCAAAGTGAAGGTGTCAAGCAATTATCCGGTAAGACAGTGTAGACAGCCAAACCAGATTACGCATTCCTCACTCCTCAATCTTAATTTTCCATTATTGGACCAGAGTTACCAACAAAAGGTACAAAATTTTCAATTCACACTACTTCCGTAGGATTCTTTCTTGATCTGGCTCACTCACTAGACCCACTGCTCTCTTTATCACGGCCAGTGCCTCTCAGTGACAAAACTAAAAGGCTAGTTCTCAAGCTAGTAGGTATAATCTAACATCTAAAACAATTGTTTTGGGGTACATGTGTCTTTTTGAATTATGTTTTTCTCAGAGTATATGCCCAGTAGTGGAATTGCTGGGTCATATGCTAGATCGGAGAAGGCAATGGCACCCCACTCCAGTACTTTTGCCTGGAAAATCCAATGGACGGAGGAGCCTGGTGGGCTGCAGTCCATGGGGTCGCGAAGAGTTAGATACGACTGAGTGACTTCACTTTCACTTTTCTGCATTGGAGAAGGAAATGGCAACCCACTCCAGTGTCCTTGCCTGGAGAATCCCAGGGATGGGGTCACACAGAGTTGGACACGACTGAAGCGACTTGGCAGGCGGCATGCTAGATCTATTTTTAATGCAAGAAACCTCCATAAGGTTCTCCAAATATCTGTCAACAGATGAATAAAAAAGATGTGGTACCTATACATAATGGAATATTACTCAGTCATTAAATTACTTGTAGACGTGTGGATGGACCTAGAGACTGCCATACAGAGTGAAGTAAGTCAGAAAAATAAATATTGTATATTAACCCATATGTGTGAAATCTAGAAAAATGGTATAGATGAACCTATTTTCAGGACAGGAATAGAGACAGAGGACAGACCTGTGAATGGGAGGGAAGCAGGAGCAGGATGACTCGGGAGGCTGGAGCTGGCACACATACACTGCCATGTGTGAAAAGCTCGCTAGTGGGAGCCTGCTCTAACAGTACTGGAAGCTCAGCCCAGTGCTCTGTGATGCCTGCGATGCGTGGGAAGGGATGAGGTGGGAAGGAGGTCCAAGCGGAGGGGATATATGTGCACACAGAGCTGATTCACTTCGTTGCACAGCAGAAACCAGCAATCCTGGAAAGCAAATATACCTCCTTTTTTTTTTTTTTTAACAAAATGGTTATGTTGTTGAAGTATAGGTGGTTTACAGTATTGTTAGTTTCAGGTATACAAAGTGATCCATTTTATATACTTATTTTTTTTAGATTTTTCAGATTATTTTCCACTATAGGTTATTACAAGATTCTGAGTTCCTTGTGCTTGTTGCTTATCTATTTTATATATAGTAGTTTATATCTGTGAATCTCAACCTCCTAATTTATCCCTACCCGTACCTACCTTTCCCCTTTGGTAACCATTAGATTTGTTGTCTATGTCTGATAAGCCTTAAATAGCTTACAATCAAATTGTTCTGTTGTCAAAGTCATTACTGAATGTGTTTTATGATAGATCCAAGGCATATTTTAATTTATATCACAAGATGTCCAGGTCATCATCTTCTCTTGTCTCAGAATTGCAATTAAGATTCTAAACTAAGGACATAACTTACTATGTAAGTCTTTAATGAGACTAGTCAGTGAGCCAGAAACAGTGGCAGCCACTTCAAAAAAGATGGTAATGATGACCCTGTATGCGAGACAGCAAAAGAGACAGATGTGTAGAGCAGACTTTTGGACTCTGAGGGAGGGGGCGAGGGTGGGATGATGTGGGAGAATGGCATTGAAACATGTATACTGTCATGTAAGAAACGAATCGCCAGTCTATGTTCGATGCAGGATACAGGATGCTTGGGGCTGGTGCACGGGGATGATCCAGAGAGATGATATGGGGTGGGAGGTGGGAGGGGGGTTCATGTTTGGGAACTCATGTACACCCGTGGCGGATTCATGTCAATGTATGGCAAAACCAATACAGTATTGTAAAGTAAAATAAAGTAAAAATAAAAATTAAAAAAAAAAGCACTGGAAGATGGTTAGAATAAACACAAATGAAAATAATAAAAAGAAATAGGAAGGGAGACGTTGTATTAATATTATTGGGGACTGAGAACCTAATAGAGAAGCTCTGAGTACTTTTGTGTGGGCAAGGGCAAGGTATGCTTTTCCCTTCTTAAGTGAAAAAAAAAAAAAGGGGGCGGGGGGGAACCGGTATCTATTCTCAGAAAAGTAGGTTAACAGAACCACTAAGGCTACATTTTTTAAGTGTCAAAAAAGAAAAGAAAAGCACCTTCTCTTGCATTTGGTTATGAAATGCAGGGTAGGGCGGACTGAGCAGGTGAACAAGAGTGTGGATGGATCACGCAGATGGTTGCTGGAGAACTCTGGAATGAGGGGAGAGGACTGCGAGGCTGGGAAGTAAAAGTTTCTAGGACGAGTGATGGATTACATATAGTGGGTGAGGGAGAGGGGAGGGTACAGTTGATGTCCCTGAAAGGAGAGGAGGTAGGGGTGAGTTGGTAAGCAGGGTGTTTGGGAAAGAAGAAACAAGGGTGATTTGGTTTGGGAAACAAAGTCTACAAAAAGCAGTAGCTGAGCTGGAATACAGTTCGATAGGAGTGTCTCATCTGCTTTGAGATTGTGACGCAGTGTAGAGTTTAGTGGGAAAATGATTGGCATTGAATAAGGTACCCATGTCCCTGAATTTTGGATTTTTTTAAAACTATGATTCATGGAGCTGCTGAAGACTAAAGTAAAGAATTTTGGAAATGTGAGTCACAGCAAAGATGTGTGATGTAGTGAGAGGCTTACTAGATTCGGAATCAGAGGAAAGAGGCTTGCACTGGGGCCAGCCTAAAGTTTTTAAGAAAGAGGAACATAAACATACATTGTAATTGTGGTGGCTTCTATTTCTTGAACGAGAACGTGTCAATCATTGAGCTACATGCCCTGTTTGCATTGCTTTATATGTACTGTTCTCATCAAACATTCAAAGAGGAACAGGTGCTACTTTCAGTATAATTTTCCAGATAAGAAAAAGGAGGCCTAGAAAGGAAATGAAAAGGTCACACATCAAAAATGAAGCCAGAATATAAACCATCATCTGTCCTACTCCAAAGACAACTCTCCACACTATACCACTTTGCCTTTTAGACATCAAATAGAAAAATCCAAGTAAGGCAGGAACTAAATGAAAATGGTGCCAGGTATAATAAGGTTATATGGGCTTTCCTTGTGGCTCAGATGGTAAAAGAATCTGCCTGCAATGCAAGAGAGTTGGATTCAGTCCATGGATTGGAAAGATCCCATGGAGAAGGGAATGGCAACCCACTCCAGTATTCTTGCCTGGAGAATTCCATGGACACAGGAGCTTGGTGGGCTGTAGCCCAGGAGGTTGCAAAGAGTTGGACACAACTAAGTGACTAACACTTTCACCTTTTCACAACATACAGTCCTGCACCTGTGCTATCATTCAGACACAAATTAGGCTTGAGTATTACGCAGAAAAGAATGTATGATCAACTACACAATTTGCAAAGCCAAGAGAAAGTCAAGTGCTACAGAAAAGTAGAATTATTCTAATAATAACACAGATAGAAATGTCTTCCATAGATTCTCCACCACATTCATTATAATGTACATCTTCTTCAACAACACCCTCAGCACAGACACAGTGATGAATATCAGATAAGGTACCATTATTACTAGTGCATAAGTAATAAGATATTAAAATTAGTTTGAACTCAGATGAGAATTTCCAAAGTTAGATCACAAATTCACACATATCAGAAACAGTTGTCAGAGTGAAGAAAAGAAGGATTTGTGGAGCTGGATCTCTGCAAGTCCTATTATAAGGCGGTGAGTCCCGCCTCCACCCCTGTGGGATGGGTGTGGTGCAGGGGGTCTCCTCCCTTGCATTAAGCCTCATCAGAAGTTGATTTTTAGTGGAAATGGATACAGACATATCCAAATGTCCTTTGTCTTGGCTTTTTCTCTCTGGAAACTTGATCTGGATCCTAGGGAAGAGGAACTGCTTTTGTTCCACTTCATTAAGGTGACCGTTGGTTCAGAAAAAAATGATCCTGCACAGAAATGATAGTGAGAGAGCAGCAGAATGAAACCAGCCACCTCCCGAGCGGCAGCCTGTGAGCCCAGGGCTCACAGAGTCACTTACAGGAATTAAAAAGGAGAAGGGTATCGACATCTAATCCTAGAGGTATTATGGATGGAGATCTTTCTGCCTAGGGCCTGGAGTCCAAAAGGAGACTCTTGACAGAGCATCAGAGGCTGCCAGAGGACTTCCTGCACTAACAGAGCATGTGATGAGGACGGGCGGTGTCATTCTGTTGTGAGAGTCTGGGGTGTCAGCGTCACCCCTATTGCAAAGCTTAATGATTAGATGTTGATCATGTTTCTCCAACTAAAAGGTGCTTCTCTGCAGGTCCCTCTCAACTAAGGGCTTTAGTCTGTCAATAAGCATTTAATGAGCTGTCATCAATGGGCTAGGTTGCCTGAGAAATTACGAGAAAAAGACATCATGGGTTTCAGTCCCAAGTGGAGGACAGGAAAGCCAAGTGAGGGATTGTGTGATCGACCCAATGTGGTCAAGAGTCAGGGCTGAGGTCCTGCAACCTGCCCTTCAGTCCAGGACTCCTTCAGGCCTGTGTGATGGTTTTCTACTAGAGACGACCTCAGGACCTAGAGAAAGTGTCTTCCATGAAAGCAGGCCCGGTTCATTGATGGAGGTGCTTTGTTATTGAAATTGAGGAGGACTTTTTCTCTCATAGAAACTGAAATACATTCAGAGAATACATATTCAGAGAAACCTGCCAATCTGAGCTTACATGGAGACTGCAAACAGTGCCCATCACTCCCTTCTTCAGGATACCCTAGGGGTTCTCTTTGGAGTGTCTCCATTAGAAGCAAGTGTCCGCTTTTTCCTCTACAGGTTGCAGAATCCTGTTCTTGACTCCTCATTCCCTCACCCAAAGCAGCCACCTTCAGTCATTCGACCTTTCGAACCCTTGGTAACGGAACTGGTTGGCTGGCTATCTTTATTAAAGTCTGCCCTAGAAGCAGAACCTTCACATGGGGCCAAAGGAGAACTAAGAACTCTTCAAAAGGACCACTTCAACACTTATTTAATTTGTCTAACAATTTCAAGTCCCCTGCGTTTGTTGAGTTCAAGCAGCGTGCCATGTGTGGCCCTAGCTCCTTATCATCCAGGGCTGTGGCTAGGAGCCATGAACAGTTATAGTTAAACCCTTCATTTGGTCTTAAGTGAGCTTTTGTGCCTCCATAACAGGCCTGACATTCTGGGAAAACTCTCATTCCCCTTCGCCTCTGGCTTAGAGACTCAGCTGGACACTGAATATTCTATCTGCCTACTAATTTCTCTCTTTTCCTAATACTTGCTGCTTATGGAAACAAAGGCCACTGCTGGGCAGTGACCCTCTGTGCTTCTGGCCTATAGTTCACAGGCAGTTGATTTTGTTCCGAAGGTGGACTCTTATCACTGCCTAGTGCTATCCGTGTGCCAGCACTGACGTAACCTGCTCCACCACTGTCCTTTCTCACACCAAGGACCTTGCCTTCTCTCTTTTTTAAGAAGCAGACGACTGAGCTGAGCCATGGAAAGGGGTTCAGAGGAAGCTCAGCAAAGTCTCAGCATAGGGCACCTGTGGGCAGACCTTTGTTGGGTGACGGTTGGGTGCTTTCTCACAGGGGGCAGTGGCTCAGATGGTAAAGAATCTGCCTGCAAAGCAGGAGACCTGGGTTTGAAGAGCCCCTGGAGAAGGGAATGATAACCCACTCCAATATTCTTGCCTGGAGAATCCCATGGACAGAGGAGGCTGGCAGGTTACATGATGTTGCAGAGAGTTGGACATGACAGAGAGACTTTCACTTGCTCATAGTTCAGCCTGGGGAGGAAATTTCCAACTTACTAAATTCTCAGTTTCCGTTTCATCTGACAAAGGTTATGTTAGACATGCCATCTGTATAATACTTTTCAAAAAAAATTATTATGATCATATGATATTCTTGAGAGACAGAAAAGAGGAACCATTAGTTTGGGAGAGCCAGACAGCGGGGTAGTGACTTGCATAAGTTCATGCGATTCGTAAAGGGAGCGCTGAGATGAGAGTTCATTTTCTAACCAGAGTCTACCTGAGATGGTAACCATATTCCTATCTTCTACTGCCAACACACATTAAAAAATAAAGCAAAACATTTTATAAGGAATTGTTGTTGTCATTTAGTCACTCAGTTGTGTCTGACTCTCTGCGACCCCATGGACTGTAGCCTGCCAGGCTCCTCTGTCCGTGGGATTCTCCAGGCAAGAATACTGGAGTGGGTTGCCATTTCCTTCTCCTTTATAAAGAATAGGTTTCCTTTTTTGGGTTAGAAATATGAGAGAGATCTAAATGGTTGGTGACTTGCCTTTTCTTAGATTTTAATTGACAACTGAGAGGATAGTTCTAGCTTTCACTAGTACTTAGAGAACCTTTGTGCATTCTCTGACTTATAAGACAATGGAGGAAAGTGTGTACACTAGGTAAATCTGATCTGTCAAGTAATAGCCTAGGAATGTAACCTGATAGTGTGAATTCTGCAAAGGCTTTGTTGGGAAAGAGCCCAGGGGCTGCTCTCTCTGTGATTTAACTCTAAGAATACTTTGAGGGAATATCAGATGTAGTATTTCCTTTGTTCCTTGATCTCACGACAAATGAACTATTTTTCCCTTACTAGGCCCCTTCACTGATTTGATGGACGTGAGTCTGAGTGAACTCCGGGAGTTGGTGATGGACAGGGAGGCCTGGCGTGCTGCGATTCATGGGGTCGCAAAGAGTCGGAAACCACTGAGCAACTGAACGACTGAACTGAACTGACTGAGGCCCCTTTTTAGGAGTTTTTCTGAGTCACTTCTGATGTGGGTTAAGACCTAGGTTGGTATATGCTAAGAATACATGGTCCATGTGTTCCTGACATTTTCTTTTTCTAAACTGTTTGGAGATTTACCTTTTTATCTCCCTATGTATTAGTTACTAAAATAGAGTAACAAATAAATAAAATAATAAAATAACTAATTTATTAGTTAAATTATTAGATTTTAAATTTTTAAATTTTAATTTAAAATTTTGTTAATTAGAAATAAAATAACATAAATAATTAAAGTAACCTTTCCCTTCTCCAGGGGATCTTCCCAACCCAGGGATCAATCCCAGGGATCAAACCCAGGTCTCCCGCATTTCAGGCAGATTCTTTACCAGCTGAGCCACCAAGGAAGCCCAAGAATACTAGAGTGGGTTGCCATTCCCTTCTCCAGGGGATCTTCCTGACCCAGGAATCAAACTGGGGTCTCCTGCATTGCAGGTGGATTCTTTACCAACTGAGCTACCAGGGAAGCCTGAAATAAAAACAAATAATCAAACTCCCCAAAATAGACATTTTATCACACATTTAAGGATGCATCCAAATTAAAACAGGATTTTTAAATGTAGAGTGCTAATCTTCTACTACTCTTACCGATTACTGCTCAATTTAACTTCAGTCTTCCTTATGCTGATTTAAGGAGAATGTTTACATTTCTCAAGGGATTAAGAATGGAGGCTCACTGGGGTTCCTATGTACTGCTGCAGCCTAGTTAGTTCAAGCCCATTTACCTGAAAAAAAGCTATACCCCTATCTTTACCTACCTACCTTAAAATTATTAGAAAGAAAACATCAAATTCCTCTTCATCCACTTTCCACTTTGCCTTCTCTGCATCTACTGCCGCCCGCCAAGAAAGATCCCTGCTTCTCCTTCCCTCTTCCCAGCTCCCCAGTGCCAGCACGCTCTTCTTCCTTGTGGGCTACCACACACACACAGCCACGAAGACAGAGATGATGGTTTTATCTGAAATGAGACTCTGCTAGGGTAACACCTGCCTGATTTGGCCTCTCAGTTATTTGCTATTTAATCGGAATTAAATTATTTGATCAGAGTGAACAAGAATCACCCGTGGGGAGTGGTGGGTGGGTTAAAAACTGAGAAGAGTGAACTGACTCCCAGAGATGCCAGCCAGTCACTGCTGAGTGGGGACCTGACAGCATTGGGCTGGCAAGGAAATTGGCTCGGGATTTTCCACATCATGTGGTGGAAAACCCTGAACAATCTTTTTTGGCCATCCCAGTGTAACTGTAAACAGCTGGTCAGTGAACACTAGTGCAGATGTTGGGGGTAAATCTTTCAGAAACTCTGCTGTATGCTTCCCAGGTTTGCACCCTGGTTTTTTACCCACTACTAAACAATTTCAAGTATACTTGAAGAGATAAGAATGAATTTTAAACATCAAAAGAGGATTACTAAGGAATATTGATAGAACACTATTTGAAAAGGTGCTATTTCAGGCTTGCAAATGTTTTCCCTGTAATCGCACAACTGACTGAAAACTTTTAGGTAAGATGACTTCTAATTACTTTTTAGTGGTAAAGACTTTTTATTTTCTTTTTTTGAGAACAGGTATCTGAAGATCATTTGTAGAATGTTAGTATTTATGTTAGGTAAGTACACATACACTTGGATCAAATATCCCTTGAATTTAAACATGATGTATTTTACATAGGTTAAAAATTGCAGAAATTTTTGTATTTTTAAAAAATTCTTAGTTTGTGTGTTTTTTATATATTTAAAGTCATCCTTGAAAGCGATTCTTCATGTAAGTATTTCATATAAATGTTATATATGCAAATTTGGTGGCAGAGTGGTAAAGAATTCTCCTGTCAATGCAGGAGACATGGGTATAATCCCAGAGTTGGGAAGATACCCTGGCGTAGGAAATCGCAACCCACTTCACTATTCTTGCCTGGGAAATCCCATGCAAAGAGGAGCCTGGCGGGCTACAGTCCACAGGATCTCAAAGTGTTGGATGTGACTCAGCAACTGAGCATGAACCATTATTAACCAAACGAATAAGAGGGTCTCAGGTAAAATAAGAATCATTGGAAGCAGAAGAAAATGTTGAACAAAATTAGCCAGTTGTCACACAAATCCTCATACAGGTAAGAGGAGATGAGTACTATAATGCCTACCCCATCTCTATGTATCCTTAGGACAGTCACAGCTTCCGTTATTATTTGGTTATCTCATCTCTAACATGGAGTTGCGAAAAGACCTTAGCTTTACAGCAGGGTTTTTGTTTTTTTTTTTAAAATCAATAATACTCTCCAGAGATTTCTAACTTCCCTGAAGAATGGCTTCTTGAGCTGTTTCCTTCAAACTTTACTGGGAGTCCCCTCTTACATAAATGAGTACACCCAGGATTATCAACCAGAGTATCATGACAAGCTTGTGTTGTGACCAGTTGTGTTGTATGTAGCAAATAATTTATTATCAGAAGTGAAAAACTAGTTTTAAATAATTTCCATCTTTAAATTAGAGCAGATATAAGATTTGTCTTATAGTAATAACTTGTCTTTCAAAAGCTTGTCACTTGGGTTATGATTTGCTTTCCAAAGTAGTCTGAAGGAGTTGAACTTAAAGACACCCTATAGGAAATCTATTAGAAAACAGGCTATATGATCAGGGCTGTAGCTCAAAGTGAATACTTATAAGTTATTACAGTATTTTATGTGGAGGTTCTATACTTTTGTAACCTAAGTGTTCCCTCTACTAAGGAGCATCTTGAAGTGCATACACGCATATGCAGTAGTCACTTGGTCATATCCGACTCTGCAACACTGCGGACTGCAGACTGGTCTTTAAATCACCTGTGTTAGAATTTCCTGGTGTTTGTAAAAATACTCATTCCTGGATATTAGTTCAGACAATGAATCTTGCTCCCTAGGGGGTTGTACCCAGGAATCTGCATGTTCAATAAATTCCTCAGGTGCAGACTGTATTTTTAAAATCACTGCCATGGTCTCTCATCTTGCATTTCTGCACTGTGACTTTGTTACCCCCACCTCACTGCGCCTCTCCCCGGTTATCGATTTTCATCTCAAAATGCTGGGCAGAATGCTAATAGAATGTTGATCCTACCATAGAGATGCCAACATACAAATAAACCTTGAGCTGTCAACACCTGGCTGGCAGTGTCTTTATTTTCCACAACATAAGTTCAGATTGAGAAGTGGAATATTATCAGCATCACAGACACTCCTATTATTAATACATATCCCCTCAGTCACCTCCTTCCCCAAAGATAATAACTATTGTGAATCTTCTTGCCATTAATGAGCTTGCCTGTTTTTGACTTTTAAATAAAATCGAATCATGTGGTATGTCATCTTTTGCTTTTGGCTTCCTTTACTCAATGTTCTGTTCGTAAGATTGATTTGTGTTGCATGTAGCAGTTCATTCATTCCAATTACTATATAATATCTATAAATTTATAATTTATCCATTCTGCCGTTGATAGACATGTTTTCATTTTTGTTTTAGTCTGGATTTGTGTGGTGCTGAATAGTGCTATGAATATCTTATATGTTTAAAAAGTGAAAGTAAAAGTTGCTCAGTCGTGTCCGACTCTTTGCAACCCGGTGGACTATATATTCCATGGAATTCTCCAGGCAAGAATACTGGAGTGGGTAGCCATTCCCTTCTCCAGGGGATCTTCCCAACTCAAGGATCAAACTGAGGCCTCCTGCATTGCAGGTGGATTCTTCACCATCCGAGTCACTGGGGAAGGCCAAGAATACTGGAGTGGGTAGCCTGTCCCTTTTTCCAGTGAATTTCCTAACCCAGGAATGTTTAGTTATATACTTATATGTTTGGTTATATTTTGTTATTGAAAGAAGGTAAAGTTTCCCACTGTGATTGATAACTTCTACTTTTTTATTTTTGTATTTTGCACCTAATGTATTTTAAACCTATGTTAGTAGATGTATAACAAATTAGAACTTATTAATTTTAGTAAGTCAAGCATGTGATATAGAGATATACACATATTATCTAGTGTAACCACTGAAAGAATGTATAACTCGTAAGCTAGTAAGAGTAAAATGAACTAATAAAAATACTCAACATAGATTAGGAGAGAAAAAGAAGCTGAAACAGAAAAAAAATAGCAAACAATTCTAAGATGGTAAATATTAACCTCCATGTATTACTGGCTACATTATACCTGAAGGGACTAAGTCATTAAATAAAAGGATAAAGATTTTCAGAGCTCTATACTTTATACAAGAGACATATAATCATCATTTTGATAGTCAGAGATCCTGGAACCAGTCTATCTCCAAAAGACTGGTTCTAGAACCCATGGATACCAAAATATAATCAGCCTTCAATATGTACAGGATTATGCATTCAATGATTCAACCCAGATCCTGAACCTAGTACACAGCCCACCATGGTTGCACCTGCAGATGGGGAACCGGAGAATATTAGGGTCTAACTGTACTATACGTACAAGACACAAAATATTTAAAATCTTATTTTATCTGGTACTACAGTCACATTAACTTCTTTCAGTTTTTCTTTGTATAGTATATCATTTTTCATCATTTCAATATTTTTATGTCCACTGTCAACTTATTTCCTGCTTCTTTGATGGTAATATATCATTTTTCAGCTGCTTTACAATAATTATTATTATTTTGTTTTTAACAGTTTGACTGAGATTGCTTTCTTTGTACTTTCCTCTTAGATTTGTAAAACTTCCTGCACCTGTTTCTTGATGTATTCTGTTAGCATAAAAGCTTAGCCATTATTACTTTAAATAATTCTTGTGTCTCATTCTCTTTCACTTCTCTTCTAGAACTCTTATATGTTAAATACATGTTAGACTTTTCACTATGACTCTTATGAGTCTTATTATAATAGTCTCTACATTTTTCATCCATTTGGCCCTCCATATTTCATTCTAAATGTTAACTGACTTCCATTTACTAATCTTCTCTTTTGTCCAATTTATCACTAAACCAATCTAGTTCTTAATTTTAGTTATTTAAATGATCAGTTCTATAATTTTCATTTGATTTTTATGAGATTATGTTTTCCTAATAAAATTCTCCATTTTCTCATTTATTTTCTCAAATTTATAATAATTACTTTAATGTTCTTGTCAGATGACACTGTTTCTATTGTTGCTTTCTTTTCTTTTGTCTCATTATTTTGTTTGGCTAGTAGTTTTTGAGTAAATTCCAGACATATGCTAGTAAACTTTTAGAGGATATGGGTAACTTTACTTTTTCCAGAGAAGGTTATTCTATTCTTGTGTAAGCAGTAGAAAGGATAAGGTCATGCTAACCAATCAGAGACTGAGCTTGCTCAAGTTAACTTCTTTGCAATTTTCTGTTTATTTCTGAGTAATCTTCACTTTTGGTGTTTAACTACCTAAGTGTCCTATCTGAGAGTTTAGGATATTTACAAACTTTTCCTTTTTGGTATGCCCTTAACTCTAATTTTTGTCTTCTTGACATCATGAGTCTTAAAACTCTCACATATGTTTCAGAGTTTTGCTGTTTGGTTTCTTGTTCTGTGCAATATAAGAATTCAGCCACACCTCAGGGGAAACAGTGCCAAGTCTCAGTCAATTCGTTACACCTCTTTTCTTTCTAAAAATTAGACCCTTACATCCTGGCTACTTTGACTTCCAACTTTTACGTCCTTGGCTCTGTGGAGTTGCCAAAAGTTCTGTTGACATTTCTACCTTATCAGTATCTCACTCCCAGCCAAGAATCAGAAAATACCTCAAAAGAATAAAACACCTCAACAGCACAGGAAATGTTAGCTATTTCTGCAATTACCTTCTCAAAATCTTTGTCGTACTTCGGTTCAGTCACACAGTTGTGTCCAGCTCTTTGCAATTCCATGGACCAGACCACACCAGGATCCCTGTCCATCACCAACTCCTGGAGCTTATTCAAACTCATGTCCATCAAGTCGGTGATGCCATCCAACCATCTCATCCTCTGTCATCCCCTTCTCCTCCCGCCTTCAGTCTTTCCCAGCATCAGTGTCTTTTTCAATGAGTCAGTTCTTCGCATCGGGTGGCCAAAGTATTGTAGTTTCAGCGTCAACATCCATCCTTCCAATGAATATTCAGGACTGACTTCCTTTAGGACTGACTCGTTGGATCTCCCTGCAGTCCAAGGGACACTCAAGAGTCTTCTCCAACACCACAGTTGAACAGTATCAATTTGTCGGTGCTCATCGGCACTCAGCTTTCTTTATAGTCCAACTGTCACATCCATACATGACCACTCGTAAAACCAGAGCTTTGACTAGATGGGCCTTGTTGGCAAAGTAACATCTTTGCTTTTTAACATGCTGTCTAGGCTGATCATGGCTTTTCTTTCAAGGAGCAAGTGTCTTTTAATTTCAAGGCTGCAGTCACCATCTGCAGTGATTTTGGAGCCCAAGAAAATAAAGTCTGTCACTGTTTCCACTGTTTCCCCATCTATTTCCCATGAAGTGATGGGACTGAATGCCATGATCTTCATTTTCTGAATGCTGAATTTTAAGCCAGAGTTTTCAATCTCCTCTTTCACTATTATCAAGAGGCTGTTTAGTTCTTCTTCACTTTCTGCCATAATGGTGGTATCATCTGCATATCTGAGGTTATTGACATTTCTCCCTGTAATCTTGATCCCAGCTTGCGCTTCATCTAACCTGGCATTTCACATGATGATGTATTCTGCATATAAGTTAAATAAGCAAGGTGACAATATACAGCCTTGACATACTCCTTTCCCAATTTGGAACCAGTCTATTGTTCCATGTCCAGTTCTAACTGTTGCTTCTTGACCTGCATACAGATTTCTTAAGAGGCAGGTCAAGTGGTCTGGTATTCCCATCTCTTTCAGAATTTTCCATACTTTGTTGTTATCCATAGGGTCAAAGGCTTTTGTGTATTCAATAAAGCAGATGTTTTTCTGGAACTCTCTTGCTTTTTTGATGATTCAGCAGATGTTGGCAATTTGATATCTGTTTCCTCTGCCTTTTCTAAATCCAGCTTGAACATCTGGAAGTTCACAGTTCATGTACTGTTGAAGCCTGGCTTGGAGAATTTTGAGCATTACTTTGCTAGTCTGTGAGATGAGTGCAATTGTACAATAGTTTGAACATTCTTTCACATTGGCCTTCTTTGGGACTGGAATGAAACCTAACCTTTTCCAGTCCTGTGGACACTGCTGAGTTTTCCAAATTCCTGGCCTATTGAGTGCAGCACTTTCACAGCATCATCTTTTAGGATTTGAATGAGCTCCTCTGGAATTTCGTAACCTCCACTAGCTTTGTTCATAGTGAGGCTTCCTCAGGCCCACTTGACTTTGCATTCCAGGGTGTCTGGCTCTAGGTGGGTGATCACACCATCATGGTTATCTGGGTCAGAAAGATCTTTTCTGTAGAGTTCTTCTGTGTATTCTTGCCACCTCTTCTTGATAATCTTCTGCTTCTGTTCGGTCCATGCCAGTTCTGTCATGTATTGACCACATCTTTGCATGAAATGTTCCTTTGGTATCTTTAATTCTCTTGAAGAGAACTCTAGTCTTTCACATTCTATTATTTTCCTCTATTTCTTTTCATTGATCACTGAGGAGGGCTTTCTTATCTCTCCTTGCTAGTCTTTGGAACTGTGAATTCAAAAGGGTATATCTTTTCTCCTTTGCCTTTAGCTTCTCTTCTTTTCTCAGTTATTTGTAAGGCCTCTGCAGGCAACCATTTTGCCTTTTTGCATTTATTTTTCTTGGGGATGGTCTTTATCACTGCCTCTTGTACAATATCACAAACCTCCATCCAGAGTTCTTTAGGCACTCTATCAGATCTAACCTCTTGAATCTATTTGTCATTTCCACTGTAAAAATGTAAGGGATTTGATTTAGGTCATACCTGAATGGTCTAGTGGTTTCCCCAACTTTCTTCAATTTAAGTATGAATTTGGAAATCGGGAATTCATAATCTGAGCCACAGTCAGCTCCTGGTCTTGTTTTTGCTGACTGTATAGAATTTCTCCATCTTTGGCTGCAAAGAATATAATCAATCTGATTTCGGTGTTGACCATCTGGTGATGTCCATGTGTAGTCTTCTCTTGTGTTGTTGGAAGAGGGTGTTTGCTATGATCAGTGCGTTTTCTTTGCAAAACTGTTAGACTTTGACCGTCTTCGTTTTGTACTCCAAGGCCAAATTTACCTGTTACTCCAGGTATCTCTTCACTACCTACTTTTGCATTTCAGTCCCCTATAATGAAAAAGACATCTTTTTTGCGTGTTAGTTCTAGAAGGTCTTGTAGATCTTCTTAGAACTGTTCAACTTCAGCTTCTTCAGCATTACTGGTTGGGGCATAGACTTGGATTACCATGATAGTGAATGGCTTGCCTTGGAATCAAACAGAAATCATTCTGTTGTTTTTGAGATTGCATCCAAGTACTGCATTTCAGACTCTTGTTGACTATGATGGCCACTCCATTTCTTCTAAGGGATTTTTGCCCACAGTAGTAGATATGATGGTCATCTGAGTTAAATTCACCCATTCCAGTCCATTTTAGTTCACTGATTTCTAAAATGTTGATCTTCACTCTTGCCATCTCCTGTTTGACCACTTCCAATTTGTCTTGATTCATGGACCTAACAGTCCAGGTTCCTATGCAATATTGCACTCTACAGCGTTGGACTTTAATTCCATCACCCGTCACATCCACAATTGGGTGTTGTTTTCTCTTTGGCTCTGTCTCTTCATTTTCAGAAGTTATTTCTCTACTGATCTCCCGTAGGATACTGGGCTCCTACAGACCTGGGGAGTTCATCTTTCAGTGTACTATCTTTTTGTCCTTTCATGCTCTTCATGTTAGTCATACTAGTTTTTGCTTTTTTTTTTTTTTTTTGCATGGTCCAACCCCTTATGCCCTGGCAACTCACTGATGCCTTCCAAATTTATTTTTTAATCTGGATTTTGCCACTGCTATGAGTGACAGCATTAGTCTACCACACTCATTCCATTGCAGTCTTAAAAGCAAAAGAAAATATATACCAGTTGCACTTATGCAAGGTCACAAGTGAAATATCCACATAAGTAACTGTAGGGAAAGGCAGCCTCATGCGTGCAGTGACTCGCCCCCTATTCAACCACACGAGAATGGACCTTGGGTCCTGAACAGTTTCTTACTGAAAAAGTCCTCATAGACGGTGTTGGAATTGTCACCTTAGGCAGGACTATCTTTCCCACTTTCAAACTCAGTGTGTGCTCCTTTGCCTTACTTAAGCATGTGCGTCACATGGCACCTAGCCCACCCCACTATTATATCTGTCCCCAGAGGGGAGAGGACAGTGTCCTTCTGCTGCCTCACCAGAGTGGAAAATCCAGACTAATTGCCTTTTGTTTAAAAGAAAATCTTACTGAGTATATAGTTAGTCGCTTTATAATGTTGTTAGTTTCTGCTGTACAGCAAAGTGAATGAGCTCTATGTTTACATATATTCCCTTTTTTGGATTTCCTTACTATTCGGGTCACAACAGAGCACTGAGTAGAGTTCCCTGTGCTGTGCTGAAAGTTGCCGAGAGGGACTCACCGCCTATAGGGGAACCAGTGCCCACTACTGAAGCTGAACTTCCGCTCTCTTCTCTATGTGAGGAAAGTGCTGTTCCATCCAGGGCTTGACTGCATTACTCTCCTTGGCAATTCTGATGCCACTGCGCAGGGGACAGAGGCATGCAGATTTCTACCCTTGATAATGGGCCACTTGCTCGACAACAGTCCTATGGTGCAAGCATGCTAGTTGCTCAGTTGTGTCTGACTCTTTGTGACACCACGGACTGTAGCCTGCCAGGCTCTTCCGTCCATGGGATTTCCCAGGCAAGAATACTGGAGTGGGTTGCCATTTCCTTCTCCAGGGGATCTTCCTGACCCAGGGATTGAACCTGTTTACTGCCTTGCAGATGGATACTTTACTGCCTGAGCCACCAGGGGAGTTCAGTCCTATCATAGTGCCGAATATATATTAATCTTTTGCTCATTGTTCCTGTTATCTATGCTGCATCCCAATCCTGAATGATTCAGACCAAGAATAATCATTTATTTGGCTCACAAACTTTCAATTTGGACAACACTTTAAAAGGAAAGTTTATCTCTGCTCTATGCAGCATAAGCTGAGAGACTGAAGGGTAAGGGTCATTCAGTGACTGGAGGCTATTTGAACACGTACTCACTCTCATACCTGGAAGTTGATAATGGGTTTCTGTTTGGAACCTCAGGTAGGATAATTACAAGAACAACTGTATGTGATTTTTCTATATGACTCTTTGTTTTCTTACAGAATGTTTTTGGGGTTCTATGAATACCCCAAAATATAGGAAACATAAGCTTCCGTTCTTTAAAGGCCTCACCTGAAAACCTAGCACAGCATAACTTCTGCCATATTCTATTAGTCCATATTCAAGAAAAGGGGACGTGGACTCCACATGCTTAATGGGAGGAGTGTTAGGTATTTTTGAATTAGGTTTTAAAGTACTCACATTCATTGATCCACTTAATTATCATATGTACTTCAATGTGCCCTGTACTGTGTTGGGAATACAGTAATGCACAAAATGTATCAAGTTTCTTCCCTCATAATAGAAATAGAAAATTAAAACACATAAATCTACCCTATACTTCTGAATGGTTATATAAGGCAATGGAGAGTAACGATCAGGTTGAAAATTTTAACAGACAGTAACTGCAAAGTGTCTCATTGAAATGGTCACATTTAATCAGATGCCTGAATGAAGACTTGTAAGATCTAGAGCAGGAACTTGACAGGAAGAGGGGATGGAAAAGAAACCTGTACTGAAGGGAAAATGAAGTTGGCATGTTTGAGGGGTGGCTGGAAGACCCGAAGGCTGAAGCAGGTAAGCAGAGATCTGAGTGGCTGGAAAGGAAGTCATAGATATTGGCAGGGCTGAGTATGTAATGTCTTAAAGATTGTTCTAAGAAATATGAATTTTCTTTTGAGTACTGTGGGATGACATGGATGAGTTTTAGATAAAGGTTAACAGATTATTATTTGTGCTTTAAAAAATCATTCTGCTTGCTGTGTAGATTGAGTAGAGAGTGGCAAGAAGGAGATGTTAGTGGGCAAGAGATGAAGTTAACTTGGATGGTCACAACAGAGTTGGTTAAAAGTAGGCAGATTCACAATATATTGTGAAGGTAAGTAAAGCGAAAGTTGCTCAGTTGTGTCCGACTCTTTGCAACCCCATGGGCTATACAGTCCATGGAATTCTCCAGCCCAGAGTACTGGAGTAGGTAGCCTTTCCCTTCTCCAGGGGATCTTCCCAACCCAGGAAAGAACATGTTTTGAAGGTAAACCTTACTACTATCCAGTGGAATGGATATGTACTATGACAGGAACAGAAAAGAATATTATAATATTTGCAGTTTTGATCTCAGCAACAAGGTGTATTGTGATGCCTTAAATGAGATGAAAAAAGAGTAGCAAAGAGTGGGGTAGAATTTAGGAGTTCTTAAATATGTTATGTTTGAGCTTCCTGTTAGGTATTCAGATGCCAAAAGGGTAATTGAGTATATAGGCATAGAATTTAGGGGAGAGGTCCACATTAGGATTAGAAATGTGGAGTCCTCAAGCTGTAAATGATATATAAAGTCATTGAGCTAGATAAGAATCACCAACAAAGTAAGTGCAGACAAGAAGGAGATAAAAATTAAACACAAAATTTTTCAATTCATTAAAATGAAACATTTTAGATCACTTTTTTTTAAAGAATAAAGCTTAGAAGGGAAGAATTTGAGTCATAAAGTCTCAGAATATTACCCTTATTATTTATTCTTCTCAGAAAGATTTAAAAAAAATAAGGCAGAGACTATTAGCATCCTGGGACCATAATCAATGGACAGAGAGCACTATGGGAGACTGAATCTCATCAAGCTGTGCCTCTTATTTATTGAAAGCAAGAATTTCCAAGGATATCTAATTTCCCAGACATTTAAACTTTCATCTTAACTGGGCTGTACATGGAATACATAACATTAATTTGTTCTATAAAATATATTAGAAAACATGAAAATTTTTTCTTGCAGTGTAAATAAAATCACCAGCTTTATGTTAACTAATCCAAAACAATACAAATAACATAGACCTTCTGATACTCAGAAGGCTGAATCTTCAGGACTCTTCTTACAGTCCTGCCCCCATTGTAACTCTAGCAGATTCCAAACCAAATGCATATGAGAAATGTGATATCTTCAATTAAAAAAGAAAGAGAAGAGAGCCAAGCACTAAGCCCAGAGAACGTTCAATAATTAGAGCTCACGAATAAGAGGTGAATCGTAACTGAGAACTAGAAATCAGTGAAAAATGAGGAAAAAAATATACAGTTTGATGTCTTAGAAACCAAGTTAATAAAATGTCTTCAACAAGAAGGTAGTTGCGCTGAAATAAAAGGAGAAATAGAAGTTGGCTATTAGATTTGGCAAGACTAGTAACATTGTTAAGTATAATCTCGGTAGACTTTGGAGACAGTGTTGTGACTGGCATAGATAGAGGAGAGAGGTAAAGACATTGAATACAGACAGCTGTTTCCAGGAGATTTACTATAAAAGAAAAGCTGAGACTAGAAAGTTGTAGGAGGAAAACATAGAGCCTAGGAAAGTTTTATGATATTTACCACAGCATATTTGTATCCTGTTGGGAATGACCCAGAAGAGAGAAGGAAGTTGATGATGTAAAAGACTGAAGGACAGGTGTAGGTGCCATGTCTTAGATAGCCAAGAGGACATGGCTTTAGTGTACAAGAGGTTGCCTTTAGACGGAAACAAACACCTCACTCATGTTAGACAGGAAGGAAGACTAGGTGGGTAGTCATATAGGTTTGGTGGTAGAAAAATGAAGGAGTTTTCTTTTAATTACTCTGATTTTATCTCTAAAGTAGGAAGCAATTGTGATCTAAGGGTATGGTGAGGTAAAGGGGTCTATAACATTTGAGGAGAGAACGGGAGTGAAATAGTCCTTCAGAGAAGAGACTGGATTAACTAGGACAGAGGGATTCTGAGAGGCATTGTTCACAGGCTTGGGGTACTTTCCAGTGAGCAAGAGGGAAAGAAAATCTCCAAAGAACAAGAAAGTCTTCAGAGTTCTACAGAGCACGATGGAAAGATTTGAGAGTGCAGTAAAGACGCCTGAAATATGGTGTATTCAAATTATAGAAGATGATAAAGCAGTTGAAGAAAATGAAATTATACATATACTATGCCAACATGCACAGATCTGAAAAATATGTTAAATGAAAAAAAGCAAGTTGCAAAGAGACTTAACCATTTCACAATTCATATAAAGTTTTATATAAACTAAAAATCACTATCTTGTTTAGAGATAGCTATGTTAGTCTACAGATACAAAACATTTAACTTGAAGAGTCGCACTGAATTCACCATAGCACGTATCACTCTGTGGGAGAAGGCAAGAGTGGAAATAAAAGTACACTTAAATTCCTTTTCTTCATTTATAAAATCAAAGAACATACATTATTAACAATGTAAATTTATATAGCAACTATGGAGACAGCATGAATATTCCTTTAAAAGCTAGTAATAAAGCTACTGTATGATGCGGCAATCCCACTCTTGGGCATATACCCTGAGGAAACCATAATTGAAAAAGACATATGTATCCCAGTATTCATTTCAGCACTGCTTACAATAGTTAGGACATGGAAGCAACCTAGATGTCCACTGACAGATGAGTGGATAAAGATGTGGTACCTATACACAATGGGATATTCCTCAGCTCTCAAAAGGAATGAAGTTGAGTCAGTTGTTGTGAGGTGAATGAACCTAGAGACTGTTATACAGAGTGAAGTCAGTCAGAAAGAGAAAAAGATGTATCATATATTAATACATATATATGGAATCTAGAAAAATGATACTGACAAACCTAGCTGCGGGGCAGGAATAGAAACACAAACATAGAGAATGGATTTTGGACACAGCAAGGGAAGGAGAAGATGGGGCGAACTGAGAGAGTAGCATTGAAATACATACATTACTGTGGGTACAACATTAATAGCTAGCAGAAAGTTGCTGTATAATGCAGAGGGAGCTCAGCCTGGTGCTCTGTGATGACCTAGAGGAGCGGGATGGGGTGGGAGGGAGGGCATATGTGTGTACTTGTGGCTGATTCATGTCGTCGTATAGCAGAAACCAACCCAACACTATAAAGCAATTATATTCCAATTAAAAATAAATTTTAAAAAATCATACGTGTACAGGTATATGTTTACTGTATTATTTTGGTACATTTCTACATTTTTTAATTCTCAAAGAAAAAGGAAATAAGGATAAAGATGCAGAAAAATTTAATAGCACATCCAAACAAAACAGTGAACATTTCTATTAGTAAAATCAAGGCAGCTATGCTATTTGAGGAAAACTTAAAGGATATATAATTAGTATTGAGTTATTTGGGGCCCTGAGCTTAAGCAGCAGAGTTCTAAAAGCAAACTCGTTTTTTGTCAGTTTCCCATTTCTATTTATTCTACAATTCAAGTTACCTCTCACATCCACAATGTTTTTTAATCAAGAATTACTTGATTAGAACAAAGATTCCCCTTTCTTTTAGAAGTATTTAGTGTTTACCTTCCTTCTAGTTGAGAACTTTGACTCATACAATTTTGGAATTCATCTAATATGTTAATATTAGGTAAGAGGAGGACCAAAGTGGTATTCCGGCACAAAGAAGTTAAGAGAGCCCAGATACTTTATGATCTTTTCAGTGCCTGTAAAGACTATATGTAGTTTACCACAAGTCCACAGAAAGAAGATGTGATATCCTGATGAATGTCTCAAAAGGCTGCATAAAGGATGAGAGAGGATTACATGTGTTTTTAAAAATCTTCTATTTTATGTCTCAGTAAATAGATATGTCAAGGACTGCTGAATTCAAATAGTTGCTAAGGGATCTACCTGTATATGGACCTGCTTCATCTCCAAAAACAGAACAGAAAATCCAAATAATGTCTCGCCTCCCACTCAGATTTCCAATTAGGGAAAGACCCTGCTTCAGCCTGCCTGCTCCAGTTGTCCAGATCTACCACGCAGACTGATCCCAGTATCAGCTATCAAATAGCCAGTTAGTTCTTATCAGGTAATCACTCAGCGTTTATCCAGAAGTGTGTGTGAGAGAGAGAGATTGAGAGAGAAAAAAGGGAGGATGGACAGAATGAAGAGGGAGAAACAGTTACAATTCTGATTGCTGACAACTGTGAAATCTTAGTTCCTGACTGTGACTTGCGTGGCGGTCAGAACTCTTGGGAAGTTTAGTCAAGGAAAGTCACATTTCCAACCAGGGGACCTGCTTCATATACCATTTGTTTGCATACACAGAAGAAACTGCTGGTCTTTGATTCTCACTCAGAATAATATTGTTCAGGGGAGAGGATGACTCATTCAAGTTGTATAGCTTCCTTTCATTGAAATACTAAGAAGAAAAAGACTCAAGAACCTAAATTAAGGCACAGACTTCAAGTAGTGAAATATGTAAATATATGGCTTGTTTAGGTATCATTTAGAATGTGTGTGTATGTTGTTAGTTCACTTCCGAAAGTTGTTGTCAAGAGGCCATGGGTCATATATGCTTTCTCTTTTCCTAAGCACATGGACACATGCCTCAAATTCTGCAAAACCACCTTTTCCCAGAGTGCCCACCTGTATAAGTGGCTTTTAGTATCAATAAAAAGGCCTCTGAATGTTTTTTTATTTCCCAAACCACTGAAATAAGGAAGAATAAATTATCCTGAGACTAAGTCTTCACGCATGCATGCATGCATGCTAACTTGCTTCAGTTGTGTCCGACTCTGTGCGACCCCATAGACAGCAGCCCACCAGGCTGCCCTATCCACAGGATTCTATAGGCAAGAATACTGGAGTGGGTTGCCATTTCCTTCTCTACTAAGTCCTCATAGCTACCATTGAAGACCACAGTCACCATAACCTCTAGCTTGATTTTCCTTTGGTTTGCACTGGTGAGAAAATGACCCATGTCTTCTTGTTAGACAAAAGTCAGAGCTGGCTCCCTCTCTCCCCTCCCATAAGCTGGCAGCATTGTGTGTGTATGTGTGTATGAGATTTAACTATGACTATGTGCTTGTGTATATGCACGTACATGAGTGTATATTCAAGTGTATGTCTAAGCATGTGTGTGTATATGTTTGCATGTGTGTATATGTTTGCATGTGTGTATACATGGATATGTATGCATATGTGTCCATGTGTGTATGTGTGTGTGGGCTGTGTGTGTGCATTTTTAAGGGGAAAGAGTTTCTAATGTAGGGCTGTGTGGTTGCAGAAATCTTTTACTTTTCAAACATTGTGAAAGGCTCTCACCAGGGCCTTCTCTGTAGAAGCTGGGTTTGGCTGTCCTTCCTGTCACTGCAGAGGCCAATGGGCGGGACGTCTTCTACCCCACTGTGCTGGCTGAGGGCTTCTAGCTAAGAGAGAGAGAGAGAGCTTCTAGCAAATATAAAGGAGCACTGCCCAAGGCTAAATGCCCCAGAAATTAGACTTCACCCAGGTGACGCTAGTGGTAAAGAACTGCCTGCCAATGCAAGACATAAGAGATGTGGGTTTGATCCCTGGGTTGGGAAGATCCCCTGGAGAAGAGAATGGCCATCCACTTCAGTGGATTTCCCTCATAGCTCAGTCGGTAAAGAATCTGCCTGCAATGCAGGAGACCCGGGTTCAATTCCTGGGTCAGGAAGATCCCTGGGAGAAGGAAATAGCAACCCATACCAGTATTCTTTCTGGAGAATCCCATGGACAGAGGAGCCTGGCAGGTGACAGTCCATGAGGTCCCAAAGAGTCAGATACAACTGAAGTGACTTAGCACACATGCCTGTGTAAGGCTTTAGAGTTTACTAAAATGCTTCCACATTGTTTATTCAATAAAAATTTGCCCTAGAAATATTCTCTTTCCATACTCTTCTTTGCTTATCACTTGCATTTACTGACAAAGTGGCATTTTTTTTTTGAGGACCTTAAGAAATAGATAAAAAACCAGGAGATAAAGAGAACCCATCTGTTTGTCCCTAAATAGGGCTTCAGACTGACAGAACCATCAACCAAGCAATAGCCTCTTTAGCGTGGTGCCCTCCAAAAGAGTGGACACCCCCCAATTGTTTTTTGATGCTGGGAGGAGGCCCTGTCCTAAATTCTGCTTAAGAGCTCAGACTGGCACCTAATACCCCTGCCCTGCCAACCACCCACAACTCTACCCACAGTGGATAGACAGAGACGAGTGTTTATGGTATAACTACTATGCTTCAGTTCTCATTTCATTTATTTCTCACATTAGCCAATAAGGGTAGCTCTTACAATCCTATTTCTATAGACAGTCAAGAATTCCATATAACTTACTCAAGGACACAGGGCAATAAGTGTTAGAGATAACATTTGGGCCTCAGTCTTCCCAAATCAAACTTCTCTTTCCTATATCCACTGTATTTTAATCAGAAAGGAAAACAAAATAGCTCCCCCCCCCTCCATATGTCATGATGTCAGAAAGATTTTGCAGCTTTTTTGAGTGATACTTCTACCTACAGACTAAAAATTATTTCTTGTCTCTTATCTAAAACATGACTTTCTTCTGTTCCTCTAGTGTTAGCCCATCACCCTATGATGATCCAGAGAGTCCCCTGAAAAGTAACTTATCTGAAAATAGAAGGTATCTTAACCAATGAAAGAACATGGGTAAGGGCACAGTACTTGAAACTAAAGGAAAATAAATGGTGGGTTATGACACACATGCGGCCAACCACCCAGAGCTTGCTGTAAGGGTAGAGAGAAGTCTAAGAGCTGTGCAAGGCTCCATGCCTCCCTCAGTCAAGAACGATATTCATTTTCTCCCAACCCTCTAAGCAAACTACTTTATTACATGGTCTCTCCAGCATTAACCACTGCCAGGGGGCCAAATACAATAAATGGATCAATGGCTTGATGCTATTAAGCAGCTCCTATAAAGAAAAGAAATAACCTGCAGTTTCCTTGGCAATAAGACATCAATACTAGACGTCCTCCAAGGAGGTCTCTCAAGCAGAGTGCCTACACACATTCCTGATCAATAAAGCATTAAACAAGGATGAGTATACTGGCGTGGTAAACAATAAACAGTGCTGAATCATCTATATCCTCTCAAAATGAACCAAGCTTTAGACCATGTGAAATGGAAACAAATCTCTGCACAGCCCTATGCATGACTTACTGGTGAGCTGTGTTCTTTGATCAGGGCTGGACTCATAGTATGTTCTCAGTACCTGCCTTGACAACACTGAGTAATGGCAGTAGTAACAATAATGTAGTAATAAGTAGGTAATAGTAATAATTTCTAAATGCTGTGTGTTTATTAACATGTAATCCTCACAACAACCCTACAACATAGGTACTATTATCATCTCCACTGTGAAGAAAGAAATGGAGATGTCACTAAGATACTGACATTGAAGCTGTTGAATTTCCTTCTTTTCACAGTACACAGAATATACAGCTCCTCATGGATCAATTCCTTCTGAGAAAAATCCAGAAACTAGTTGAGTGACTCCTACACATCAGGCAGCTGAGAAAGTACCCACATTGAAACAGGTAGGAAAGGCTAAGACCTACACCAACAGTTCATCAGTTCAGTTGCTCAGTCATGTCTGACTCTTCACAACCCCATAAATCGCAGGACACCAGGCCTCCCTGTCCATCACCAACTCCCGGAGTTCACTCAAACTCATGTCCATTGAGTCGGTGATGTCATCCAGCCATCTCATCCTCTGTTGTCCCCTTCTACTCCTACCCCCAATCCCTCCCAGCATCAGAGTCTTTTCCAATGGGTCAACTCTTCACATCAGGTGGCCAAAGTATTGGAGTTTCAGCTTTAGCATCAGTCCCCCCAATGAACACCCAGGACTGATCGCCTTTAGAACGGACTGGTTGGATCTCCTTGCAGTCCAAGGGACTCACAAGAGTCTTCTCCAACACCACAGTTCAAAAGCATCAATTCTTCAGAGTTCAGCTTGCTTCACAGTCCAACTCTCACATCCATACATGACTACTGGAAAAACCATAGCCTTGACTAGACAGACCTTTGTTGGAAAAGTAATGTCTCTGCTTTTGAATATGCTGTCTAGGTTGGTCATAACTTTCATTCCAAGGAGTAAGCGTCTTTTAATTTCATGGCTGCAATCACCATCTGCAGTAATTTTGGAGCCCCAAAAATAAAGTCTGACACTGTTTCCCCATCTGTTTGCCATGAAGTGATAGGACCGGATGCCATGATCTTCGTTTTCTGAATGTTGAGCTTTAAGCCAGCTTTCCACTCTCCTCTTTCACTTTCATCAGGAGGCTCTTTAGACCTACACCATAACCCCACACTAATAGTAGTGTACAGTTGGGAGGGAAGTTCCCAGCTTCTCCAAGAGGAGGGAAGAGTTTGGACCTCACACTGAGAACCCCAAGTTTTAAGGCTGCTACTGGAGGCACAGCCCCCAAATGACCTAATTCTGAGTACTCATGTTTATGAATTCCATAGAACTATAGCAAACAAGCAGTTTTTAAATGGATGTGCAAATACTCCCTGTGACTAGATGCCTGGGGTTGGTGCAAAGGGAGCAGGAATAAGTACCCATCTCCCAGTTTCCTCCAGGAAGGGGCTTAGCTTCATATTTTTCCAGCTGTTGCCTGAAGGTCCAGCTTCTGATCAGCCTGTATTTAGGTGCTGACTACCATCCTCCTCAGAGCTCAAAAGAGCCAGTGGGCACCTTCCTTACATTCTCCCTCTGACTTCTTCCAACAATAAAACCAAGTCTCCAACTTCTTCCTGGAAGGAGCTTGTTCACACTTCTGGTGTACCAAATTTTGTGGCTGCCACCTGAAGCATAAGCCCTCATATTAACTAGCTCTGACAGACAACAGGGTTCAGATTTCACTAGTCCCACAGGACCATGTTAAACAAACAAAAAAAGCAGTTTTCAAACGGGCATGGAAGCACTTTACTGCAGCAGTTCCTACCAGACAGCACAGAGGGAACAGCCAAAACACCTATCTCCCACTTCCTCCCTGGAAGAGATTTCACTTAATATTTTCCCAGCTTCTCTCTGAGGTTCTGGGTTTTAATCAGTCTGCATGAGGAGCTGGCTACTATCTTCCTGGTAGTCCAGTAGTGCTGGTAGTCACATTTCCCACTGTCTCCTCCAACTTAATCCAATACTAGTAGTAATTCTCCAGCTTCTCCTTTGAAATGGGCTTGTCCACACATTTAGCAACCCTACTATTATGGCTGCCACCCCAGGGGCTGGCTCTCAGTTTACCTAGCTCTGGGAGGAAAGAGGGTTCAGCATTTATGAGTCCCTTGCTGCTGCTAAGTCACTTCAGTCATGTCCGACTCTGTGTGACCGCATAGACAGCAGCCCACCAGGCTCCCCCGCCCCTTGGGACTACATAAAATGAAAAGGCAGTTCTATTTGAGCTTCAAGGACTCCAAGGTATTATTCCCTCATACTCAGCACAGTGAATCAGAAACCAGCTTCTGATTTCCTCCTGGGAGGGGCTCTACTGTGTATAGAATGTCCTGATTTTCCTACCTGCTGCCTGAAGTGTCAGTGTTCGACTAGCTTGCATCAGGGAGCTCAAGGGGTTGGAGGTGAGTAGTCCTCTGGGAGCCTAAACAAGAATGTGGCCATCTCCAATATCTTTGGTACACTGAAGGTTTTGCTACACCCTTAAAAACTGGGAGCCACTAGGAAAACAATGGCAGCACAGACACAAACATTTGAAGGACAACCAGGTGCTCAGGCCAGGCTGACTGATGAGGTTAGTCTCCTTATGAGACCAATCTATCAAAATAAAATAAGCAGGCTTTTTATTTAATGTACATATATCAACAAAAAGAGTCAAAGGAAATGAAGAAATAGGGGAATATGTTCCAAACACAAGAACAAAAGAAATCGCTATAAACCAAATTAATGAAAAGGAGATAAGTGATTTACCCAACAAAGAACACAAAATAATGGTCATAAAGATGCTCAAAGTCAGGAGAATAATGTATGAAAAAAGAGAATTTTGACAAAGAGAACATTTTGAAAAGTACCAAACAGAAATCAGAGAGTTGAAAAATATAATAACTGAAGTGAAAATTTTAATATAGGACTTAAAGAGCAGACTAAATCAACCAGAAAAAAAAAAAATCAGCAAACTCAAAGACAATGGAATTCATCAAATCAGAAGAGTAAGAAGAAAAAGTGTGACGGTAGATTCAAGGACTATGTTACAGTATCAGGGAAACCAATATATACATTATAGAGGTCCCAGAAGGAGGAGAGGGAAAGAGGCAGAAATTTTATTCAAATAAATAATGGTTGAAAACTTTCCTAACCTGTGGGAAGAAACAGATATCCAGAACTAGGAATCCAAAAAAGTGCAAAATAAGCAAGAATCCAAGACCCATAAGTGAAGTTGTGCAGCTCTTTGCAATTCCATGGACTGTAGCTTAACAGGCTCCACTGCCGTTGGGATTTTACAGGCAAGAGTATGGGAGTGGCTTGGCATTTCCTTCTCCAGAGGATCTTCCCAACCCGGGATTCGAACCTGGGTCTCCCACATTGAAGTCAAATGCTTTACCCTCTGTACCACCAGGGAAGACCCATACTGAGACACATTATAATTAAACTGTCAAAAGTTAAAGACGAAAGAGAATCTGAAAGCTTCAAGACAAAAAGTAGCTTGTCATGTACAACGAAACTTCCATAAGACTTTCAGAAGATTTTTAGTGGAAGCCTTGCAGGCGAAAAGGGAATGGGATGATCTACTCAAAGGACAAAAATAAAACAGAAACCAAACCAGCCAACTCTGCCAACCAAGAATATTCTATCCAGCACTGATGTCCTTTACAATTTAAGGGGAGATAAAGAGTTTCTGGAACAAACAGAAGTTAAAATAGTTCACCAGCACAAAACCAACTTTACAGAAATGTTAATGGGAGTTCCTAAAACTTAAGGATGCTAATTAGTAACATGAAAACATGTGAAAGTATAAACTGGTGAAGGTAAACATATAGTTAAATTCAAGACATTCTAAAGTTGTAATGGTGGGGGTAAATCACTTATAACTCTAGTATAAAGGTAAAAAGGAAAGTATTTTAAAAATAACTTATCCATTATTTGTTAGTGGATATGCAAATCTGACTTGATGGACATGAGTTTGAGCAAGCTCCAGGAAATGGTGATGGATAGGGAAGCCTGGCATGCTGCAGTATATGGGGTCACAAAGAGTCAGATACGACTGAGCGACTGAACTGAATGCAACATAGAACAATATAAATGTGACATCAAAAATATAACCCCCTAGGAGGAAGTATAAAAGTTTAGAACTTCTGTATGCATACAAAGTTAAGTTGTTATCAGCTTAAAACAGACTGGTATAAAATGTTTAATGCTAGACTCATGCTAATTACAAAATAAAAAACCTATAGTTAGATAAAGGAGAATGAATCAAAGCATACCACTATAAAAAATAATCAAATCACAAAGGAGAGGAAGAAACAAAGGAACTACCAGAAAGCAAAAAAAAAAAAAAAAGACAACAGTAAGTCTATACTTATCAATAATTAATTTATGTAAGTGGATTAAGTTTTCCAATCAAAATGCAGAGTGACTGAATAGATACATATGTAAGGATTTATATAGCTATCTATATACATAAGACCTGACTGTATACTGACTTATAGTCACTAAAGAGACTCACTGAGCTTTAAATACATACATAGACTGAAAGTGAAGAGATAGAAAAGATATTCCTTGCAAATGGAAACCAAAAAATGAACAAGCGTCAATCTATGTATATCACATAAAATAGACTTTAAGTTAAAAATGTAATAAGGAACAAAGAAGATCATTATAAAATAGTAAAGGGGTCAGTCACAAGGATATAATAATTCCAGTTATTCTTGCACTCTATTAGAGAAGCTAAATATGTAAAGCAAAGATTAGCAGAGCTGAAGGAAGAAATAGACAGCAATACAATAATTTAGGAGACTTCAAAATCCCACTCCAACAATGGGTAATCCAGACAGAACAAAAGGAAATATTGGACTTAAATGATACATTAGACCAAATAGACTTAATAGGCACAACGGAACATTTCATCAGCAGCAGAATGCACATTCTTCTCAGGCACACATGGAACATTCTCCAGGATAGATCTATTTTTAAGCCAAAAAACAAGTCTTAACTATTTTAAGAAGACTGAAATCACATCAAATGTCTTTCTGATACAATGTTATGAAACTAGAAATAAAAGGAAAAAAAAAAAGGAAAACACAAATATATGAAAATTAAATGTTTCTGAATAACCAATGCATCAAAGAAATCCAAAGGTTAATGAAAGAAAAATTTGAGGCAAATAAAAGTGGAAACACAACATGCTAAAATCTATGAGATGCAGCAAAAGGCAGTTCTAAGAGGGAAATTGACAGCCAAAAACACCTACATTCAGGAGCAAGAAAGACCTAAAATAAACAACCTCACTTCATATCCACACAACCAGAAAGAGAGATGAATTACCCCCAGATTAGCAGAATGAAGGAAATAACAAAAATTAGAGTAGAAACAGATGAAATAGAGACTAGAAAGACAATAGACTGTATCAAATCAAGAGTTCTTTTTTTGGAAAGACATACAACACTGGTAAATTCTTAGGCGAAGAACAAGAGAGAAGACTCAAAATCAGAAATGAAAGAGGTGACATTACAGCTGATAACAGAAATATTAAGAACCATAAGAAACTACTATGAGCAATCATATGGCAACAAATTGAATATTCTAGAGGAAATGGATAAACTCTCAGAAACATAACTCTCTACCAAGACTGAATCAGGAATAGAAAATTGGAACACACCAACTACTAGGAAGGAGATTTAATCTTACCAAAAATTTCCCAACAAAGCAAAGTCCAGGACCAGATGGCTTTGCTGATGGATTCTACCACGCATTTAAAAAAGAATTAATACCAATCTTTGTCAAATTCTTTCAAACAAATAGAAGGAAATGGAACACTTCCAGATTCATTCAGGAGGTCACAGCATTATCCTGATACTGAAGATAAAAAAGGACGCTACAAGAAAAGAATAAGTATAGGCCAGTATCCCTGATGAACACAGATGCAAAAATCTTCAATAAAATATTAGCACTCTGAATTCAACAATACATAAAAATAATTGTACACTGTGATTAAGTGAGGTTTATTTCTGGGATGCAAAACTGGTTCAACATATGGAATCAATCAATATGATACACCACATTAACAAAATGAAGGATAAAAATCATATAAGCATCTTAACAGATAGAGTAGTTGACATAATTAACATCCTTTCATGATAAAACTCTGAACCATAAAGAAGAATGGAACCTACCTAAGCATAGTAAAGATCGTATCTGACAACCACAGAGATTACATGACACTCGACAGTGGAAAACTGAGATTTTTCTATAAGAAGATGAGCAGGACAAGAATGTCCACTCTCACGAGTTCTATTCAATGTGGTACTGAAAATCCTCGCCAGAGCAATCAGGCAAGAAAAAGAAATTAAAGGCATCAAACTCAAAAAGGAAAAAATATAAAATTATCTCTATAAAATACATAGAAAACTCTAAACAGCACACACACACAAAAAAAAGGTTACAATAAACAATTCAACAAAGTTGCAGGATACAAAGTCAAAATACAAAAATACAACAGACTAACAATGAACTATCAGAAAGAAAAATTAAGAAAATAGTTCCATTTACAATAGCATCAAAGAGAAAAATATACGGATTAATCTAACCAAGGAAGTGAATGATCTGTACACTAAAAACTACAATAGAGGCATCCCTTGGTGTCCACAGAGTATTGGTTCCAAGACCCTCAAATATATCAAAATTTTCAGAGTCCCTTGCAAAAACCTTCAAGTCTCGTACATAGAATGGCATAGTCAGGTGCCCTCCCATATCCATAGGTTCCACATTCATGGATTCAATGAACCCTGGATCAGGTTCAGAATCTGTGGATACAGGACAGCTATACATTTTGATGAAAGAAACTGAAGAAGACACAGATAAATAGAAAGATATTCTGTGTTCATAGACTGGAAGAATTTATATAGTTAAAATACCCATACTACCCAAAGTGAGCTACAGATTCAATGCAATACCTATAAAAATCCCAATGGCACTTGCCACAGAATAGGAAAAACAATTTTAAAATTTGTATGAGATATATGTGTACCTATGGCTGATTCATGTTGATGTATGACAGAAACCAACACAATATCATGAAGCAATTTTTCTCCAGTTAGAAATAAATTTTAAAAAATTTGTACCGAACCACAAATGACCCTGAATAGCCAAAGCAGTCTCAAGAAAGAAACCTGATGTGTCATGCTTCTTGATTTCAAAGTATGTAAGAATTAAAGATTTTAAAATTTTAAAAATTTAAAAAAAATTTAAAAAAAATTAAAAAAAAAAAAACAAAGTATATTACAAACCTATGGTAATCAAAAGAGTTTGGTATTGGCATAAAAACAGAAACATGCTATTAGATCAAAGAAGAATAGTTTTTACTAAAGGAAACTGTCCACAAAACAAAAAGGGAACCTATGGAAGTGAAGAACATATTTGCAAACCACATGTTTAAAGGGTTGCTGCTGCTAAATTGCTTCAGTCACGTCCGACTCTGTGCGACCCCATAGACAGCAGCCCACAAGGCTCCTGCATCCCTGGGATTCTCCAGGCAAGAACACAGGAGTGGGTTGCCATTTCCTTCTCCAATGCATGAAAGTGAAAAGTGAAAGTGAAGTCCCTCAGTCGTTTCTGACTCTTCGCGACCCCATGGTCTGCAGCCTACCAGACTCCTCCGTCCATGGGATTCTCCAGGCAAGAGTACTGGAGTGGGGTGCCATTGCCTTCTCCAGTTTAAAGGGTTAATATGGTGGCTCAGAGGTTAAAGCATCTGCCTGGAATGAGGGAGAACCAGGTTCGATCCCTGGGTTGGGAAGATCCCCTGTAGAAGGAAATGGCAACCCACTCCAGTACTCTTGCCTGGAAAATCCCATGGAGGGGGGAGCCTGGTAGGCTACAGTCCATGGCGTCGCAAAGAGTCGAACACGACTGAGCGACTTCACTATCCTATATATGCAAGGAACTCATACCAGTGTATGTATGTATGTATGTGTGTGTGTGTGTGTGTGTGTGTATAAAAGAAATGTAATAAACCAAATTAAAAATGGGCAAAGAAGCTGAATAACATTGTCCAAAGAAGACATACAAATGGCAAAGAGGTACATGAAAAGACACTCAGCATCACTAAATATCAGGGAAATACAAATTAAAACCACAATGAAATATCACCTCACACCTGTTAGGATGGCTATTATGAAAATGTTAAGAGATAACAAATAATTGTGAGGCTGTAGATAAAAAGGAACACTTGTACACTGTTGGTGTAACTGGTCCATCCACTTTGGAAAAAAATATAGAGTTTCCTCAAGAAATTACAAACAGAACTAATGTCTGATCTAGCACTTCCATTTCCGGGTATACACCCAAAGGATACAAAATCATTATCTGGAAGAGAGGACAGTGCTTCCATGCTCACTGCAGAATTATTCACAGTAGTTAGAATATAGAAACAACCAAAGTGCCTGTCATGGATGATTACAGAGTGTGATATACAAACACATACGTAAGTGCATTATTCTGCCTTAAAAGAAGAAATCTTGCCATTTGTGACAACACGAACAAACCCAAAGGGTATCATGCTATTTGAAATAGACCAGACACAGAAAGACAAGTACTGTATTGGTGCACTTATATGTGTAATCTAAAATAGGCAAACTCATAGAAGCAGAGAGTGAAATAGTGATTGCCAAGGCTGGGCAAGTAGGGGAAATGAGGAAAAGTTAGTAAAAGGATACAAATTTTCAGTGATAAGATGAATAAGCTTTGAAGATACAACATATAACATGGTCACTAGAGCTTCCCTGGTGGCTCGGATAGTAAAGAATTTGCCTGCAGTGTGGGAAAACTGGGTTCAGTCCCTGGGTCGGGAAGATCCCTGAAGAAGGGAATGGCAACCCACTCCAGTATTCTTGCCTGGAGAATTCCATGAACAGAGGAGCCTGGAGAGCTACAGTCCATGGGGTCTCAAAGAGTTGGATGTGACTGAGTGACTAACACACACCCGGTTGATGATACTATATTTATTGTTTAATTGAAATTTGATAAGAGAATAGAACTTGTGTTCTCATAGAAACAAGCATAGGAAGATGATGAATGTGTTAATCAACTTTGTGAGAAGACTTTCATTAGTTATACATATGTTAAATTATCACATTGTACACTTAAAATATAATTTTATTTGTCTATTACACCTCAAATGAGACTGAAGGAAAAAGTAAAGAGATGGAAGCACAGAGACATTAGGGAACTTGTCCAAGGTCACACAGATGAAAAATACTAGAACCGGAAGTTGGAATCTAAAGTCTGCTTTTGCAAACACTCCATTATCTGAGAAAAAACGGTGGAGTCGTCCCTCCTGAGAGCAGGAGGAAAGCTCAAGCCAGTGATTATGAATCAATGGGCTACAAAATTTGGATGGAAATAAGAGATTTGGGAATCCACCTCATGCAAGGATCTGCCAATGGTATTTGTCAACTATGATTTTATTCTCACACACCTATGCACCTGTATCTTAAAGTATATATAGATGTTGTCGTGATTACTAAAATGCAGATTCACTGCATTCAAGTCATATTTTAGTCTACAAACCTCTTGAGAGCAAAGACTGTTTATTCAGCATCATGCCTATCATATAATATGCACTTAATACAAATATGTTAAATAGAAATCTGATGGATATGCCATTCTTAAAAATCGGGGGTTACAAAATCAAAGTTACAATTTTCAAAGGAATCAATTATTTTATTTTAAAAAGAAATTCTCATAACTCAAAAGTTTGGAAATAACTAACTTTCTCTTTGACTCTTTCTCAACATTATAAAGCAAAGCAGGTGATACTGGGTGTATCTACTGAAACACAGTCCCAGACCTGCGTGAGAAATAAGTAGAACTGCCCTTCATATCCTAGCAAGACACAAATTGCCTTTTCTCTTTTATAAACACAGCTGAACTCAAGGTAAAATGTTAGGGGCCCAGTGGGCATTAGAAAATGTTAATTGGATGCTGACCTTGGCTTTGCTGCTCAGATACAGCCCAGACATCTCTCTCTGTGCTACAGTTTCCTTCTATGAAAAATGGAGATGCTAATCCAGATCTTGGTAGAACTTAGTCATTTTTACAAAGCAAAGGTTATATAATGAGCCATGAGTGCTGTGCATACCTTGGAATAAAACATGACTTTCTAGGGGTATGTGTGTGTGTGTATATATATATATATGTATATATATAACCAAACAATCTCAGTCCCCAATATGTCAACTTGGAACAGACTCTAATGCAGACTTCTCAGTCTAACACAGATTTTTCCCCTACAGATTTCTGTCTATTTTCTTCCTAAGTGCAGTGATTTCAGGTGGAAATGACATCAGTACGAACTTGACATTGTCCTATTAAGTCAGCAAAGTGCTTAGGGAGAAAACCGCAAACGGCAGCATCAGTAAATAGATGAAAGAGGAAACATTTCAAGAATCTCCTTGTCAAGCAGTAAGTCATTCCTTGAGTCAGAATTAGTTAAAACATTGCAATGTCTCCATCTAATATGCATTTGGTCACCTTCAGCTCAGGGTTCAGATGCTCTGTTATTCAATACAAAAGCAAACAGAAATGCTGGAACCCTGTGAATTAACACTGAACTGGGGCTGTCATTGGAAAGGGCCTCCTTAAACAAGCAACTTGAACATTAATCCTTAGAGTTCCCTCCATTTTTAGGCAAAACAGAGGATATTAAATAGAAATCAGTTGACTTATTCCCTAAGGGTATTTTGTTTGTTTTAATTTTTAAAAATCCTACCATACCCAGAGAAATGTTAAGATATGAAATATATACTTACCATTAATAATATTTAGTATTTTGGGGGGTTGAGGTTTCAGTATCTCTAAAAGTAGATGCTTACAAACAGATAAATTATATTACTAAGCAGGGCATGTTATTTTTTCATCTTTAATATTATGCTTATTTCAAAGAAGCCCAGATGAATTTATGATGAGAATTCATAGTCATGAACTATCTTTTTTTCCCAGCTGGTGTTAATTCATTTTTTCCCTAACAGAAAAATTCTTCAATTCAGATTTTCATTTTAAATTAAGAGAAAGTCATTGTAGTAGTGATACCTGCAATAAATATATAAGAAACACATCTCCTTAGTGTTAAGTGAGTAATTTTGGGTTGGGAAGATCCCCTAAAAAAGGGAAAGGCTACCCATTCCAGTATTCTGGCCTGGAAAATTCCATGGACTGTATAGTTCATGGGGTTGAAAAGAGTTGGACACATCAGAGCCAATTTCACTTCACTTTGGAGTTCTAAAAGTAATGTCAAAGGAACCTTAATTCATCTGGTGTCTCCTAAAGTAGAATCTCCTGCCGAGAGTTCATAGTGCTGTTTCTAAAGATATAATAATACTGCCTTATAAGAGTTCCTTTTGGATCCTTCTAAGATCCAACCAGTCCATTCTAAGGGAGATCAGTCCTGGCTGTTCTTTGGAAGGAATGATGCTAAAGCTGAAACTCCAATAATACTTTGGCCACCTCATGTGAAGAGTTGACTCATTGGAAAAGACTCTGATGCTGGGAGGGGTTGGGGGCAGGAGGGGAAGGGGACGACAGAAGATGAGATGGCTGGATGGCATCACTGACTCGATGGGCGTGAGTCTGAGTGAACTCCGGGAGTTGGTGATGGACAGGGAGGCCTGGCGTGCTGCAATTCATGGGGTTGCAGAGTCGGACACAACTGAGCAACTGAACTGAACTGAATATACTTACAGTCCATAAATCCCTAACAGCTTCTCTTAGATGAGTACATTGAACCAAAATGCCAGCTACTCTTTGGTAGTTTCCTTCCTCTGTGGTACACTTGGAGGATGTTACTGTGTATGGTATGGAGTATGTAAATTATGACACAATGTGAAAAATGAGTCTGTCATTCAAATACTGTTAAATGATATCTTATTCTTGGGAAATATCTACTTTACCCAGAAAGACTTAAGATATGCATGCACTATTGATATTATGTAAAATAGGTAACTAATGAGAACCTATTGTAGAGGTCAGGAGGAGAAGGGGACGACAGAGGATGAGATGGTTGAGTGGCATCACTGACTCAATGGACATGGGTTTGGATGAACTCTGGGAGTTGGTGATGGACAGGGAGGCCTGGCGTGCTGCGGTTCACGGGGTCGCAAAGAGTCAGACACGACTGAGCGACTGAACTGAACTGAACTGATTGTAGAAGGAACTCTACTCAGTGCTCTATGGTGACCTAGATGGGAAGGAAATCCAAAGCAGAAGGTATATATGTGGAGGTAGATGACGTATTAAAATGCAGAGACATTACTTTGCCAACAAAGGTCCATCTAGTCAAAGCTATGGTTTTCTAGTGGTCATGTATGGATGTGAGAGTTGAACCATAAAGAAGGCTGAGCACCAAAGAATTGATGCTTTTGAACTGTGGTGTTGGACAAGACTCTTGAGAGTCCCTTGGACTGCAGGGAGATCAAACCAGTCAATTCTAGAGGAAATCAATCCTTAATATTCACTGGAAGGACTAATGTTGAAGCTCTAATACTTTGGCCACTTGATTCGAAAGGCTGACTCATTAGAAAAGACCCTTTCGATATTGCTTTTCTCTGCAGGTCTGTTATTAATACAATTCTCTAAGACCCTGATGCTGGGAAAGATTGAGGGCAGGAGGAGAAGGGAATGACAGAGGATGAGATGGTTGGATGGACATCACTGACTCAATGGACATGAGTTTGAGCAAGCTCCAGGAGATGGTGAAGGATAGGGAGGCCTGGCGTGCTGCAGTCCATCAGGTCACGAAGACTGAGTAACTATTGTTTATCAACAACAAACAGCTGATTCAGTTTGCTGTATAGCAGAAAGTAACAGTACACTGTAAAGCAACTATACTCCCCAAAATTAATTTTTAAAAGCTATTATATATTTGGACTTACTTGGACAAGTCCATTAACTGTCCCTTTCTTGGTAATTATTGTAGCTGAAACAGAGAGAAAGAGAGAGAAATTTTTTTCAGGGGGACTAGAATACTTTGAATAGACTAGAATAAACTTTGGATCTCTAAACAGCAGCCATTTGTACTATCAAGACTGAGAAGGGTGACCTGTGATTCAGTTCAGTTCAGTCACTCAGTCATGTCTGACTCTTTGGGACCCCATGGACTGCAGCACGCCAGGCCTCCCTGTCCATCACCAACTCCCAGAGCCTGCTTGAACTCATGTCCATTGAGTCAGTGATGTCATCCAACCATCTCATCCTCTGTCATCCCCTTCTCCTCCTGCCTTCGATCTTTTCTAGCATCAGGGTCTTAGAGAATTTTATTAATAACAGACCTGCAGAGAAAAGCAATATTGAGAATAATGCTTCAAGGACTTGTTTCCTAGAAAGTTCTAGGCAGTGATTATCTTCATGATACCCAGATGGGATGCCCAGTGTCCTTCCAAAAAGCCTCCTCTTCAGCTTATGTTAGTTTGGCTTAAACTCCTTTCAATCAAGAGGGTCTTAATGAATCATCGTCATCAGAACTGAAAGCCAGTGAGACACCAGGAAAGTTAATATCTTGCTCAGAAATACATGAATGATCAGAAGAGACTCTTCTCACTCCTAGTGTCTACTTCTACTGCCCCTGGGTTACCCTTGGTAGTATAAAGAAAAACTTCCTTGGTATTATTAGTAACATTTTCCCACTGTTTTAAATATTGTTATTACAATTCTCTGTGACAGAACAGTTGGAAACTTTACTCAAAGAGCTTCTGCTGTATATGCCATTAAGTACAATCTGTAAAACCTGTAGTTATTTCAAAAGAGATGGGTATCAGAAGGATGGAATGCAATGTTAGTTCTGAGCCTTGAAAAAAAAAATCAACACTTTGATAGTATCAGATAATCTTGAAGGTAATCCTGAAACCAAGAAATACAACAATACAACTGGGGCACTTACCTCTTTATTCCTAACTCATCTTTCTCACTCACCCTGCTTTCCCATTTATCAAATTCATTGCATACCCCAGCCCACCTCCCTCTGGGTGGGTTATCCTTTTCTACTGCTCACCTTGAAAGAAGCCTGTAGAAGAGTGAGTGAAGAAGGGGTCAACTGAAGGATCAGTCAAATAACCCCTGGTGGGTGGGCTGACACTGTTACAGCCACATCATTCTTGCCTAAAAACACTTCACCTGACTGTGTGAGTTTGGTTGACTGTGCTGTGCTTAGTCATTCAGTCATGTCCGACTCTTTGTGACCCCATGGACTGTCACTCACCAGGTTCCTCTGTCCATGGGGATTCTCCAAGCAAGAACACACCCTCCTCCAGGGCATCTTCCCAACCCAGGGATCAAACCCAGGTCTCCCACATTGCAGGTGTATTCTTTACCACCTAAGCCACAAGGGAAGCCAAAGAATACTGGAGTGGGTAGCCTATCCCTTCTCCAGAGGATCTTCCTGACCCAGGAATCGAGCTAGGGTCTCCTGTACTGCAGGCAGATTCTGTACCAGTTGAGCTACCAGGAAAGGTTGGTTTACAGAAGATATTTAGGTTAAGGCAGACTACAAACTTGAAGAGGTAGTGGCTCAGAAATCTCCTTAGTATGAAGAAAGTTTTTGAAGTCAAGATGGAAATATGGTCAATAAAATGCAAGGGGAGGGGCTTCCCTGGTGGTTCAGTGATAAAGAATCCACCTGCCAATGTAGGAGACACAGGCTCAACTGATCTGGGGAGACCCCATATGCTGTGGCCTCCTGATTAAATTTTTCCTTTGCTGGTCTAAACCCATGCACCCCAACTACTGAGCCTGTGCAGCAGAGCCCGGGAGCCGCCACTACTGAAACGGGTGCACCTGAGAGAGCCAATGCTCCAAAACGAGAGAAGTCACTGCAATGAGAAGCCCAAACACTGCCCCTAGAGAGTAGCCCCTGCCCACCGCAAAGAGAGAAAAGTCCCCACAGCAAGAAAGATGCAGCACAGCCAAAAATAAATAATTTTTTTAAAAAGCAAAGGGAAAGACTGTGACTATGAAAACTGAAAATGGTATCAGACACCCCACTTTATCACTCAACACCCAGCCACAGGAAGCAAGGAGGAAAGGAAACCAAGGTCATTAACTTGCATCACATTCAGTGCAAAGACAGTTGATTGAAAAAAATATATATGTGTGTATATATATATCCCTTTTCTCCTTTCCCATTACCTGATCCCCAGATTAAGTCCTTTGGGAGAGCTAGGGCAAAATCGAATCTATAATTGTTCTTCCTTGGCTGCTGTTACTACGATACTAAAATTCCCCCAACACTACCCCATATGTGTTGATATTCAACAACTCATTCCCTGGCAAAATGGCTACTTAAATAAAACACAAGATTCCATTTCCCAGGTACCTTGCTTGGCTACATCAAAGACTCTTAATTATAGTACAATCTGAATTAATGTTCAGATGCATGATTTACATTGAAGAGTTATCGACAGTGGGCATTTGGATATTGTAGACCATTTCCACAAGTATGCCTCAGTTGCAACAGAATTTTTCAACATTGTTAGGCTTAATGAAATTCCTGTTACATATTCATGAGTCATCGAGCTGTCTCCTGGCCTCTTGATTAAATTTTTCCTTAACTGGTCTAAACACCAGGATGTCTGTTAAGTATGTTTATCTTCTCTTTATTTAAGCCAGGGTTTCTTATAGTAAAGGATTGCATTTGGAATGATTCTTTTGACCCTTTAGTGTCATTTCTCTAAATTACAAACAAGTTCCTAATGTTGACTGCAAAAATTTAATTGGAAGGTGAAGGAGGCACTCAAACTAAATAATGTGAGGGCTCTACATTATGTATACATCTTTTCAAAAGAAATTCCATTAAAATAATATCAGTTGAGAATCAAATTTAGTCTCAGAACTTTTATTCTATAGACTCCGTGAATCTCATTAGTAAAATAGTGATAGTTTATTACAATCAACCAGTTAACAATTGTTCTTTGTTCATTAAAGATTCTGAGCTAGGCAACAAGGTTTAAATGAATAAACCATTATTTTTGTGCACAGGTGGCTCATAATTTTGTTGGGAAAAGAAGGAATATAGGCAATTATCATATGTTAGATTATGCTAGCATTAAACAAGGGCATAAGCACTAAGCCATGGGGACCCAGGGAACAGAAAGCAATTCGGACCAGAAGAATCAAAGCTTACAGAGGTTTCTGTAGAGAATGTGAAATTTAACTGGGTCTTGAAAGCTAAGTTGAATTATTGGACAGGTAAAGAATAAGGGTGAAGTGTATTCTACACTGGCTTCCCAGGTGGCGCTAGTGGTAAAGAACTTGCCTGCCCTGCAGGAGACAACATAAGAGGTGCAGGGTTTGTTTGTTTATATTAATTTATTTATTTTGATCCTTGGGTCAGGAAGATCCCCTGGAGGACGACACTGAAGACAAGGCATGAGCTAAGGCTCTGATACCCAAAACCACATGGAATATTTGGGAAATGGCATGGTTTGGGGCAAATAGAGGGTGGTGTTGAGGGCAAAATTAGAGAAATAGTTTGGATGCAGATTATAAAAGACCTTGACTATGAATATAAATAGATGGCCTTTTGATAGACAGCCTTTAACTACATAATTAGAGCTGTGCTTTAAAAATACAACCAGGGGTAGTATGGCCAGTACACAGGAAAAGGAAGAAGCTGTTTTGATCTTTGCCAAAATAGGAAAGCATTAAGCAATTTTTTTTTTTTTTACAAAGCATGTTTTCCAAAATGGTCCTGAAATTAGGAAGTATGTATGTGCATATACACACAAAAAAATCCCATTTGCGCACAAGGTGTTTCAGTGTTCCTGCTAAACACGGAGTTGTGTTGTAGTCTGGTGGACAACCATAATCCTGGAAATAGGTGCTTTAGAAGGCCCATTGGATCCCAGGCCTGATTTTCATGAGGCTGGTGCAAGGAGAGAGAACTTGACTTTATGTTCAGAAGGTAACTTTTATCAGAAATACTTATTTGTTCTGTGTAAACCTAACCTCTGGTGAGACCCTACTACTTGGCAGGAGCTGTGTGTAACAGGCATATAATTGCTTCACTTTTGCAGTATGTCTAAATTCAGTCTCTTGAGGTATATAGAGAAGGGACCCCTGACTGATATGTGGAATTTTCATGTGAAATTGCAAACCATGATATTATAAAATTATCACACTTATTAGTCTGAAAAGCAACACATAATTACAGCAATCAGATCTCCACCTTTGTTAAGGGTGGAGTCTCTGGATAAAAACTGTCAACCAGACTCAGGAGCACACTCCTGAATTTGCCATTGGCTATAGTCTCAGCTTCCTAAACTGCAGAATAGGGATCGAATGCACTCATTAGATTTCTGTAAGGGTTACATAGTTAACGCTCAAATTCTTGACACACCAAAATGTTTACATGTTGCTAGTTGTTGCTGTTGTTACTGACTACGTGTAATTATTCACCTATCACACATGGTACTCACATATTTTCATTAAAGATCACTTCTACTTAAGTGACAATATTTGGACTAAATATTTTTCATGATCTTTTTGTCTTTTGATTCATTCATTCATTTTCGATTTTAGTGTATGCTTGGCACTAGGCAATTCTGATGATCTCTGTACCCGTTATATCCTTTACACAGAAAGTTCAAGGTGATACGGTATTCCTCTACCTGAAATCTTTGACACTTTTTATCCACACAAGCGAAATTCCCACATGCCTTTCTCAGGCTCCCGCCCCACCTGCTCCCACATTATCGTCCCATGTATTTTTATTTTTATTTATTTTTAATATAAATTTATTTATTTTCATTGGAGGTTAATTACTTTACAATATTGTATTGGTTTTGCCATGCATCAACATGAATCTACCACAGGTATACATGTGTTCCCCATCCTGAACCCCCCACCCTCCTCCCTTCCCGTACCATCCCTCTGGGTTGACCCAGTGCACCAGCCCCAAGCATCCAGTATCATGCATCATCGAACCTGGACTAGCAATTCATTTCATATATGATATTATACATGTTTCAATGCCATTCTCCCAAATCATCCCACCCTCTCCCTCTCCCACAGAGTCCAAAAGCCTTTTCTATACATCTGTGTCTCTTTTGCTGTCTCACATACAGGGTTATTGTTACCATCTTTCTAAATTCCATATATATGCGTTAGTATACTGTATTGGTGTTTTTCTTTCTGGCTTACTTCACTCCAGTTTCACCCACCTCATTAGAACTGATTCAAATGTATTCTTTTTAATGGCTGAGTAATACTCCATTGTGTATATGTACCACAGCTTTCTTATCCATTCATCTGCTGATGGACATCTAGGTTGCTTCCATGTCCTGGCTATTGTAAACAGTGCTGTGATGAACATCGGGGTACATGTGTCTCTTTCAATTCTGGTTTCCTCGGTGTGTATGCCCAGCAGTGGGATTGCTGGGTCATAAGGCAGTTCTATTTCCAGTTTTTTAAGAAATCTCCACACTGTTCTCCATAGTGGCTGTACTAGTTTGCATTCCCACCAACAGTGTAAGAGGGTTCCCTTTTCTCCACATCCTCACCAGCATTTATTGCTTGTTGACTTTTGGATCGCAGCCATTCTGACTGGCGTGAAATGGTACCTCATTGTGGTTTTGATTTGCATTTCTCTGATAATGAGTGATGTTGAGCATCTTTTCATGCGTTTGTTAGCCATCTGTATGTCTTCTTTGGAGAAATGTCTATTTAGTTCTTTGGCCCATTTTTTGATTGGGTTGTTTATTTTTCTGGAATTAAGCTGCATGAGTTTCTTGTATATTTTTGAGATTAGTTGTTTGTCAGTTGCTTCATTTGCTATTATTTTCTCCCATTCCGAAGGCTGTCTTTTCACCTTGCTTATAGCTTCCTTTGTTTTTCACAGAGCTAGAACAAATAATTTCACAATTTGTATGGAAATACAAAAAACCTCGGATAGCCAAAGCAATCTTGAGAAAGAAGAATGGAACTGGAGGAATCAACCTGCCTGACTTCAGGCTCTACTACAAAGCCACAGTCATCAAGACAGTACGGTACTGGCACAAAGACAGAAATATAGATCAATGGAACAAAATAGAAAACCCAGAGATAAACCCACACACCTATGGACACCTTATCTTTGACAAAGGAGGCAAGAATATACAATGGAGAAAAGACAATCTCTTGAACAAGTGGTGCTGGGAAAACTGGTCAACCACTTGTAAAAGAATGAAACTAGAACACTTTCTAACACCATACACAAAAATAAACTCAATATGGATTAAAGATCTAAACGTAAGACCAGAAACTATAAAACTGCTAGGGGATAACATAGGCAAAACACTCTCCGATATACATCACAGCAGGATCCTCTATGACCCACCTCCCCAAAAAATTGGGAATCAAAGCAAAAATAAACAAATGGGACCTAATTAAACTTAAAAGCTTCTCGTGTATTTTTAAGAAAATTATTAGGATGTTCCTCATTGCTTCTTAGGAACCCACTCTTAGGAACTGATAGAATCTCCTGGACCCTTTTATAAGGGAACAAGAAAAGGTCAGCATCCTTGGTAGAAAAGAACTTATTTTTAAAATTTATTTCAGCTTGCCTTTCATTTTTACCCGAACTAAAATGACACATTTTCAGTTCAGTTTCAGCTTTATGCATGGCCAAAACTATTGACACCGGCATCAAAGACCAACCCAACTGTATCCTGCTGTATTCTCCTTTTTGCATACTGTAACCCAGTGAGGCTTCATTCCTTATTTGCGCACACAGTCCATTCACCTCTTATGCGCTGAAACACAGGGTTTTCTGACTGTAACATCTCCTCCCTAATGTTGTCTTCTACTAAAATGCAGTCATTCTTTAACTCTCAGCTCCTTTCTACCTCTTCTGGGAAATCTTTTCTGGCTGCCTGCATCCTAAGGGATCCTCCTGTTACCCCTCTCTAAAACAAGATGGCACTCACGAGATCACCCAAACAAATAAGCATTTTATAACATACTTATTTATTGAGTGTTCCCTCTGCCTAATTTTTATTTCCTCAGAGTTCTGTCAGCTTCATTGGAGAAAGAGCCATGCATTTTGATTTAACTGTATTGCCCTCAGCACTGAGCACAGGCTGACAAACAGAAGTTGCTGAATTAATATTTTTGGCAGATTAATTTCATATCCCAAATCATTTGTCCCCATTTTATATTACGACATAACTTCTTCACAACATAACGGAACTTGTATAAGCAAGATTATAAAATTATTTTTAATTAAAACCAAAGTATATATATTCTAACTGGGCCAAGAGAAAAAATGACTTAGTAGTTTATTACTCTTCTGCAATAGATTAACTAAAAGTTTGGCATGATATCAAAATAGGAATAAACCTGCAAAGGAGAATGGGAGGTTAGTGACTGACAAATGTGCTGCATTTGTGCTTTTTCATTCTGAGATAATGCATTCACTTCTCTCTTCCACCTACATTTTTTACATTAAATGTTTCCTTGGATTGGTAAATTTATAAGGATATTTTTCATTAGCTCCAGGTGTGTGTACGTGTGCTACATTTAGCATCTAAACACAGGCTATATTAGTACATCTCGGAAAATCACACCATGGAGAGGAAGACCAGTGATCCTCATGGTTTAGGGAGTCAAGAGCTTAGAAACTGATATTATCTTTTAAGACTGAATCCTGTCGTGGAGATGCTGATCTATGCCTCAATCTTCTTTACTCTCATCCCCAGGGACTTGCCCCCTGTCTTTGATACAGGGTAAAGGAAAAAAATGTTTTGACATATAATGATAGAATCATAAGCATGAGCCTTACTGTAAACCACTGAATTTTCACTTTAATTTCTGAAGACAATCACTCTTATTCCCATTTTACAGATGGTAAACTGAGGCAGAGGGATTACATGATCTGTCCCAGATCATATAGCTAGCAGGTGACAGAGCTAGATTTAGAACACTTACAATCCAGCTCGAGTCCACATTTTAAATACTAAACTGTAAGTTATCTTTGTCTATTATAATAGCTATCAGGTTATTATTATGATCAATATTATTAATTGGGGAAATATAATTTCTCTAACAGACTATGACAGAAAAACTAGATTTACACAGAAAAAAATGAACATGCATGAAATTTATCATGCCATTCTATCTTAAGTGACTGGCTACAATATTATGAAAAATGAAAGAGTTTATAAGTTATGTGTAAGCCCTGAAATGCCTGTTTCCTCTTCTTGATACCTGGAGGCTCTTTCTTTCCCTTGGTTCAGGGAGGAAAGCAGCTTAGCCTCATGTCCTCATGCCTCTCAGGGCCAGCGCCCACTGCTCTGCCCGCTCCCCAGTCCTCTTCATAATCTGATGGGAAGTTGGGGCAAGGAGGGGTGAGTGAAAGTTAGGCTGATTCTAGTGCGTATTAGCAAGTCTTGAGGAAAGATAAGCCATGCTCACTTGCTGGATACACTGTAGATCGGGCTTCCCCAGTGGCACAGCAGTAAAGAAACCACCTGTAACGCAAGCTGTAATGACCCAGGCTTCCCTGGTAGCTCAGACCGTGACGAGTTTACCTGCAATGTGGGAGATCCAGGTTTGATCCCCTGGAGAAGGAAATGGCAACCCACTCCAGTGTTCTTGCCTGGAGAATCCCATGGATGGAGAAGCCTGGCAGGCTACAGTCCATGGGTCGCAAAGAGTTGGACAGACGACTGAGCAGCGAACATACACGCAAGCCCGTCACTATTGTTGCTGTTTAGTGGCTGTCGTGTCTTGACTCTTTCATGATGCTGTGTACTGTAGCCCACCAGGTCCCTTGGTCCATGGGATTTCTCAGGCAAGAATACTCAAGTGGGTTGCCATTTCTTCCTCCAGGGGAATCTTCCCAACCCAGGGATCAAACCCTTGTCTCCTGCATTGGCAGGTGGATTCTTTACCATTGAGCTAGCAAGTGTTGTATCAGCTTTGTAGGGCTGATGTAACAAATTACTACAGGCTGGGTGGCTGAAAACAATGGAAATCAAAATATGGGTAGAAGACTTAAATAGATACTTTTCCAAAGAAGACATGCAGATGGCCAATGAGTACATGAAAAGATGCTCAACATCACTAATTATTAGAGAAATGCAAATCAAAACTACAATAAGGTTTCACCTCAAACCAGTCAGTATGGCCATCATCAAAAAAATCTACAAATAATTAATGCTGGAGAAGATGTGGAGAAAACGGAACTTCATTGCACTGTTGGTCGGAATGTAAATTGATACAGCCGCTAGTGTGGAGGTTTAAAAATTAAAAATAGAACTACCATATGACCCAATGATTGCACTATTGGCCATATAGCCAGAAAGAACTATCATTCAAAAAGTTAGAACTGCCATACGACCCAGAAATCCCACTTCTGGGCATACACTCCTAGGAAACCAGAATTGAAAGAGACACGTGTACCCCAATGTTCATCGCAGCATTGTTTATAATAGCCAGGACATGGAAGCAACCTCGATGTCCATCAGCAGAGGAATGGATAAGAAAGCTGTGGTACATATACACAATAGAATATCACTCAGCTATTAATAAGAACACATTTGAATCAGTTCTAATGAGGTGGGTGAAACTGGAGCCTATTATACAGAGTGAAGTAAGTCAGAAAGAAAAACACCAATACAGTATATTAATGCATATATACGGAATTTAGAAAGATGGTAATGATGACTCTATATACGAGACAGCAAAAGAGACACAGATATAAAGAACAGACTTTTGGACTCTGTGGGAGAAGGTGAGGATGATTTGAGAGAATAGCATTGAAACATGTATATTAACATATGTGAAATAGATCACCAGTCCAGGTTCAATGCATGAGACAGGGTGCTCAGGGCTGGTGCACTGGGATGACCCAGAGGGATGGGATGGGGAGGGAGGTGGGAGGGGGGCTCAGGATGGGGAACACATGTACACCCATGGCTGAGTCATGTCAATGTATGGCAAAAACCACTACAATATTGTAAACTAATTAGCTTCCAATTAAAATGAATAAATTTTAAAAAGTTATATGTGCCCAACTGTTCACAGCAGCACTATTTACAATAGCCAAGACAAGGAAACAACCTAAATATTCATTAACAGAGGATTGGATAAAGAAGATGTCGTACAAAATCGAGTCATTTGCAGAGACTTAGATGGACCTATAGGCTGTCATACAGAGTGAAGTAAGTCAGAAAGAGAAAAACAAGTATTGTATATTAATGCATACATGTGGAATCTAGAAAAATGGCACAGATGATCATATTTGCAAAGCAGAAACAGAGACACAGACATTGAGAACAAATGTATGGACACCAAAGGGGAAGTAGGGTGGGTTGGAGGAATTCGGAGACTGGGGTTGACATACATGCACTATTGACACTATGGTATAAAATAAGTAACTAATGAGACCCTACTATATAGAAGGAACTCTACGCAGTGCTCTGCGATGACCTAAATGGGAAGGAAATCCAAAAGGGAGGAGATATTTATATACTTAAAGCTGATTCACTGTGCTGTACAGCAGGGAGTATCACAACAGTATAAAGCAACCATACTCCAATAAAAATTAATTTAAAAGATAGAAATCAAAATAAGAGAATTTATTCTCTCACAGTTATGGAGGCAAGAAGTTCAAAATTGAAGCGCTGGCAGAGTTGGTTCCTCCTGGAGGTTCTTAGGGAGGATCTGGCCTGAAGCACGACCAGCAATCCGAAGTGTTCCTTGGCTTGTAGGCACACCACTCCAATCGCGGCCTCTGTCTTCATGTGTCTTCTGTGTAGCTCTATGCACACATTTCCCTCTTCTTACGAAGATATCAGTCATGGAATTAGGACCCACTCTGATCCAGTATGGGCTCATCTTAACTGATAACACCTACAAAACCTCTCTTTCCAAATAAGGTCACACTCTCATATATAGGAGATAGGATTTGACTGGATCTGTCGGAGAGTGCAGTTCAGTCCCCAACAGGTACCTCTGACCAATTTAAGACTTTCAAAGCAATAAGCCTACCTTAAGCCTTAGTCTTGGAGCTCAGTACTACCAGTTTGAAGAGCAGTTGATGTAAGACCAAACTGTGAGAGAGAATATGGTGTCCTTTTTCAGTCTTTAGCTGACTTTGTCAGTTTTTTTTGTCTGATTTTAAAAGAGTTTAACTCTGGTTGTTGGGAAGAAGCTGTGACCCAAAAGGAATGCTTACTCTTGTCTTCATGCAGGCAAATTTCTACCACGTGCAAACAGTGTTAGAAGAATGTACAGATTCCTCAGGTCTTGCTTTAGCCTGGCATGTATCTAATACTAATTCAGTCTTGTTAATTTGTGAATACATTTCCTGTCTTGACTATAAGTGCTCAAAAATGTGTGTCTCTTTAAAAAATTATCCCATTTCACTTTATCTTTAGTTATATTAGCTTTTCATGTGAGTGTGTGCTAAGTCACTTCAGTCATGTCCAACACTTTGCAACCCCATGGACTGTAGCCCGCCAGGCTTCTCTGTCCATAGGATTCTCCAGGCAAGAATACTGGAGTGGGTTGCTTTGCCTGCTTCCAGGGGATCTTCCTGACACAGGGATTGAACTCGTGTCTCTTAGGTCTCCTCATTGGCAAGCAGGTTCTTTACCATTAGCATATTTCTTCCCACAACTAATGATCATACATCTGTTTTTACTTTTTTGTAGGTAATTACAATATGGAATTTATGACCTTTATCTGGCACTTGTCACAGTAAAAAAAAAATTAGTAAATTACAGAAATATAAAATTCCTTTTAAGAATAACAATACTAAAGACAGCATTTCAATATACTAGTGCATTTCTATGAGTATGTATTTTTACTTCATGGAGGTTAAATTTAGATGTTCTTATTTTTGTGCTGTTTTAACTTTCATAGCATCTCATAATTATTTACCACATTATTAAAACTCTTAACAAAATCTTAACAGCTGAATACTATTTTATCACGTGGCTTCACTATAGTGAAAGTGAAAGTTGCTCAGTCGTGTCCAACTCTCTGCAACCCCATGGACTTTATAGTCCATGGAATTCTCCAGGCCAGAATACCAGACTGGGTAGCCTTTTCCTTCTCCAGGGGATCTTCCCAACCCAGGGATTGAACCCAAGTCTCCTGCATTGCAGGTGGATTCTTTACCAGCTGAGCCACAAGGGACGTTCTTACTGTAGTGAAATTACCTAGTATCTTTATATAGTTACCCATTCCTCTTTTTTGAAGACTTGAGGGGTTTCCAATTTTTCTTTATTAAAAAGAAAAATTACCATGATTACCAATTTTGGATATAAATTATTGTTCATAACTGTGCTTATTTTCCAAGTACTTATGTTTAGATGGGGAAACAATTAGTTAAAAGGTATGAATAATTTAGAAGTTCTTGATATATACTAATGAATTTAGTAGGAACCAGATTTTACCAGTTTATATATAATCTCAATAATTGATGAGTGTGTCTCTCCACTGTAGTTTTACCATAGTTTTACTTAATCATGCAAATGAACAATGCTTTCATTAATTTCTAGTGAAGATGTTGAAGGAACAAAACATCTTTGTTAAAAAAAAAATCTTTGTTTCTTCGTAACAAAAGAAAAAAATAAAACAGGTAAGCATCATCATTTGTATTAGGTTATCAAAGAACTGTAGACATGAGGAAATGCTGGTGAACTGAATTCTAGATGCAAAACTACATAGGCAATCAGACAGCAGTGTGAACATGCATACGTGGGATCAGCCATTTGCTCTGGGTTTGAGTGCTTAGAGAAGCAAAACTAGATGCTTTGTAAGATATCACTGCCAAAAAAAAAAAATACACTGAACCTTTAAAATTAGGGTGAGATGGCAGAACAGAAAGAGATTTAGAAGAGCTCCAAATGCCAAAAAAAAAAAAAAAAAAAATCACCCAGCTTGATAATTCTCATTCACCCACAGAATTTTACTGAGAAGGCAAGAATGAACGTGCTGGAAAGCAGAGAGAATTAGCTCCTCTGATTGTAATTAAGTTCTCGAAATCTGCTGGGGGAATCCAACAGCTCATCAAGCCGATGTGAAACTGCAGGATGGTCCCTTTATAGCTCAAATGCTACTGAAGATAAAGAGATTGATAACTTGATGACAGTAATGTGAGAGGTTGGAAACTGTGTTAAATTGAGCTGAATTAAATATATTCAAGCTGTGGTACCAGTACCAGCTAAACTTGATCGTTTTTGGAATATGAATAACCAGTCCCTTACCCCTGCAGTCAAAGAGAGACCAGAATATTCTCTAGGGAAAACAAAACCAAAAACCAAGAAATGACATTTCAGTCTCCACGTTTCTTTAAAACACAATATCCATAATACAACTTTAAAAATGTTGACACATTGAGAAAACAACAACCAATATTACCAAAAGGAAAAAAGCAAAAAAGAGGTGGATGCAAAGATGATCCAGATATTGGAATTAGTAGTGTGCTGTGCTGTGCTGAACCCAACTCTTTGCGACTCCCTAGATTGTAGCCCACCAGGCTCCTCTGTCCATGGGCTTCTCCAGGCAAGAATACTGCAGTGGGTTGCTATGCCCTCCTCCAGGGGATCTTTCCAGCCCAGGGACTGAACCCATTGATCCCGCATTGCCGGCAGATTCTTTACTGTTTGAACCACCAGGAAAGCCCAAGAATAGCGGAGTGGGTAGGCTATCCCTTCTCCAGGGGATCTCCCCGATCCAAAAAACTAACTGGGGTCTCTTACATTGCAGGTGGATTCTTTACCAGCTGAGCTATCAGGGAATTAGTAGACAAGGATTTAAATAATTGTTACATTTCCCAGTTTAAAGGGAAAATGATCTAATGAATAAAAAGAGATTCTCAAGGAAGAAATGAAAACTGAAAAAATGTAAATTCTATAGAAAATATAACATCAAAAAACAATGTATTCGATATCTACACATTTGAAAAACTGCAAAAAGTTACTGAGAGAAACTCAAGATGTAAGTAATAAAGATATAAACCATGTTTATGGACTGAAACCATGAATATTTTTAAGATATCAATTCTTTTCAAATTGTTAATACTAAAAAAAAAACTCAATTTAAAAAAATAGGATTCATTTCCAGTTTTGGACAATATATAGTAGATGAAATTCTCCCTGTTGTTCTTCCTAGAAAATACCACAGAAAACAGAAGGAAAACACAGAATACCCTCAAAATTGGCAAAAAGAAGATACACTGGCCCGGGATTTAAGGCATCGAATATCAACACGCAGTGAGTTCCCCCAGTTTACTATTTGCCTCAAGTATCTCAGACTGGATGATTAAATACTGGGTTCAGACAAGAAACCCTCCTGTCTTTCACTGGTGGACCAAGATAAATGCAGCATAGCAAGACAGAAAACTCCTAGATAATAACTGTGTTACTTCAAACACCAAAGAAAAAACTGTGGCCTCAACCCACCTTCATCAACAAAGGCCAAGTGACAGGAACTAGACTTCCATTCTCATTGGGCTGCAGTGAGACTCCAGGGTGGAGGTCAGAGAAGTTTGCATGAGGATCCAGGACTTCATCCCTACCGGACAGTAGCAATACCACCCCCACGCTGCCATGCCAGAGAAGACAACATGGAGAGGAGTGATGAGGGATCATCCCTCTCAGAGTAGAAACAGAAACCAGGAGAGGAACCTGGATTCTTCCCCAGACCTGACAGAAATGAGGCAGCAAGAAAAAAAGGAAAGGAAAGCAGCAGAGAAACACCACCTTACCTATGGAGAAGAAATAATTTGAATGGCACAACTGTCATAAGAAATCATTGAAACCAGAAGAAAGTGACGCACCATTTTTCAAGGGCTAAAAGAAAAGAACCTTCAACTCAGAATTCTGCATGTAGAGAAAATATCCTTCAGGAATGAAGGGTAAATCAAGGTATTCTCAGAGGAAAGAAAATTAAGAGAATTCGTTACTCAGAGACCTATCCTAATTTTAAAAGAAATCCTCAGGACAGTTAGTAAATGATAAAAGAAGGAATATTAGAACATTATGAAGAAAAAATGAAACAAGGAAAATATCAGTATCCTCTAAGCTATGTTTGATGATTTAGACAAAAATATTATTGCTAAGACTTTCAGTGTATGTAGAAAATATTTAAGATTGTCATACTATAAATAATGAAGAGTGAGCGAGTGAACTGAACTGAAAAGAACGTATCCAGTTGATACAATATCAACATCCATAGACTGAAATAAGTATGTGTCCATAATGAAATACTTTATAAAAGACACATACACAAAGATATCCAAAAATATGACAGAAAAAACTATAGAAAAAAATGAAATTTCAAAAATATTCAACGAACCCACAGGAAAGCAGGAAAAAGAAAACAGAGGAGGAAAAATGAGACAAACAGAAAAATAAGAAATACAATGTCAGACATATCAATAATCACATTAAATGTAAATGATTTCTAGACACCAGTTAAAATACAAAGATTGGAAGAGTGGAGGAAATATGACATAACTGGGTGACATCTACAAGAAACTCACCTCAAATATAACAATACAGGCAAGCTGAAAGTAAATTTATGTAAAAAGGTATGTCATACAAACATAAGGCAAAAGGAAGTTGGAGCCTTTATATTAATATCAGATAAACCAGTGCTCAGTCACTCAGTCGTGTCTGACTCTTTGCAACCCCATGAGCTATAGCCCACCAGGCTCCTCTGCCCATGGGATTTTTCAGACAAGAATACTGGAGTGGGTTGCCATTTCCTTCTCCACAGATAGACAAGAATTCGTAACAAAATATATATCAGGAAGAGGGAGTGATACTATATAATGATAATGAGGTCAATTAATTAGGAAACAGTTTCAAAATATGTGAATCTCATGCAAAATTGAAAAGATAAGAAAAAAATTCACAATTATAGCTGGGAGACTTCAACAAAATTGATAGAATGGTGGTGGTTTAGTCGCTAAGCTGTGTTCGACTCTTGGGACTCCATGGATTGTAGCCTGCCGGTCTCTGTCCATGCAGTTCTCCAGGCAAGAATTGATAGAATAACTAGGCAGAAAATCATCAAAGATATAGAATTCAACATCACCATCAACCAATCAATATTATAGAATAGTCCAACAAGATCACATTCTATTTAAGCAGAACATTTACCAAGACAGAACATACAAGGGGCCAAACAAACTTAACAAATTTCAGTTCAGTTCAGTTGCTCAGTCGTGTCTGACTCTTTGCGACCCCATGAATCACAGCACGCCAGGCCTCCCTGTCTATCACCAACTCCCGGAGTTCACTCAGACCGTCCATCAAGTCAGTGATGCCATCCAGCCATCTCATCCTTTGTTGTCCCCTTCTCCTCCTGCCCCCAATCCCTCCCAGCATCAGTCTTTTCCAATGAGTCAACTCTTCGCATGAGGTGGCCAAAGTATTGGAGTTTCAGCTTTAGCATCAACTCTTTATATGAGGTGGCCAAAGTACTGGAGTTTCAGCTTTAGCATCATTCCTTCCAAAGAAATCCCAGGGCTGATCTCCTTCAGAATGGACTGGTTGGATCTCCTTGCAGTCCAAGGGACTCTCAAGAGTCTTCTCCAACACCACAGTTCAAAAGCATCAATTCTTTGGTGCTCAGCTTTCTTCATAGTCCAACTCTCACATCCATACATGACCACAGGAAAAACCATAGCCTTGACTAGATGGACCTTTGTTGGCAACAAATTTACAAGAACTTAATTGGAAAGGCAATGGCACCCTACTCCAGTACTCTTGCCTGGAAAACCTCATGGACAGAGGAGCCTGGTAGGCTGCAGTCCATGGGGTCACTAAGAGTCGGACATGACCAAGCGACTTCACTTTCACTTTTCACTTTAATGCATTGGAGAAGGAAATGGAAGCCCACTCCAGTGTTCTTGCCTGGAGAATCCTAGGGATGGGGGAGCCTTGTGGGCTGCCATCTATGGGGTCGCACAGAGTTGGACACGACTGAAGTGATTTAGCAGCAGCAGCAATCATATGAAATCTGTTTCCTGATCACAATAAAATCAAACTAGAATCAGTAACAGAAAGAGAACCTAAAAATCTCTATAAACACTCAGAAACTGAACTGGATACTTTTAAATAATCTGCAGGTTAAATAATAATTCTCAAGGGAAATAACACTAAGTGCTTACATTAGAAAATGGGGAAAATCTCAAGTCAGTGATCTAAGCTTTCACCTTAATATATTTGAAAATTTAATCCAAAGCAAACAATAGAGATAACTGCAGAAATCAATCAAAATACAGTAAAAACAACAGAGAAAACAGATGAAGCAAAGGACTTTTCTTTGAAAAGATTGATAAAATTCATAACCTTCTACCAAGGCTGACAAAAAAGAGAGAGGCATGAATTATCAGACATGAACAAAACAAGAATATCCTCCAGACACTGCAGACATCAAGTGATAAGGAAATCCTTAGAACCAGCTCTGAACACGTGAGTGTGACAACTTACATCTTCCTATCAACTTACAAGTATTTCAAAATGAAAAACAAATGGGAAAAACTTTTGAGCACTCTACACAAATAGATGTTCAAATGGCCATTAAGTTCATTAAAAGTTGCTTAAAATCAGTAGTCCTAGGGAAAATGCAAATTAAGATCACTGGTCATCTCAGTAATCCCACATGTTTACATTACTCATTTAGATTAACACTGAGTAAACTTCGATGTAAATAAGCTTGTAAATATTTGCAGCTTACTGATTTAGGAAGCGCTGCTTTGAGTAATATTCTGTTTCTCCACCCAACTACTTCTCTGTCTTTGATTTCCTAGTTTGCCTCCCCTGCCATTTTCATGTAGCCCTTTGGATTGATGAGTCATCGTGGACGTCTTGCTAAGCTTCTAGCTCAGCTACTTTCTAGGAGGTTTTCTTCAGGATCCCATCTAATGTCCCACTGGATTCTAAGGAAGAAGCCCTGCCCAAAATCGATGCTCAACCTCCTGTCAGTTACTCTGAAAAGAGGACCACCTTCCACTCTTCATGTCCTCCCATCATTCCTCATGGCCAACTCATGCACAACCAAGATTGATATTCAGTTGGCATATACAAGTTGTTAATATATTAAAAACAAGGGACATGCTTACAATTAGTATGAACTTTCTCATACTTTCTTTAACCAAGAGAAGGAAACAGAGCAACAAGGGAAATGAAAAGTATCTAGAAGATAGTCTGTGTTTAGATCAGAGAATCATTTGGATGCCAGACTAAAATGCTGATATGTTTTTAGGGAATGAGAGACAATGGGATCAGAAACACAGGTCCTCGTTTGTTTTGGAGAAGAAATAATGTGATTTGGCTTATGTTTTGGGAAGATAACTCCCAAACATAATTTATGGATAATTTCTGGCAAGTAATACTATTACAGTGTAAAGATTAAAAAGCATAACCACGTATTTTCTGATTTTGACTCACTCCGCTCATTATCCTTGGAGAAATTTTCTATAAAGAAGCAACCATCCCAATCAAAAGGTCCTATGTCTCAAACATATCACATCTTTAGCATTCATATCTCCAAAGATAATAAATAAGCCATAGATCTTTTAAAAGGATCACATTGAGAGGATTGTAAATGATAAGAAATAGGATAGGAATTGAAGGAGAGCTAGCACAAGGAAAGACCACATTAAGCTCATCTAGAGAATGAGTCAAAAATAGGAGAATCCACTCTTCCTACATTTTCCAAAGCTGTTAAAAGCTGAATTAAGTGGCCTCACTTTGGGTGGCATATTTTTGCTTCTAATGACATAACTTGAGCAGCAAGATTTAAACTGTTCTCACTCCACTCCTCCTTGTCTCTTGAATGTAAATGATAGTAAAGATATGAATGTGAAAAGGTTAACTTTAAGTATTTACTTTTACATTTGTAATACTATGGAGAAAGTTTTATTTGTTGATAAATACGTTCAAAAATATGTTTCAGGTTCAGACAATGTTAAATTTCCTGTCTGAACTTGGCTTTGAATTTTTCCAGCATTATTGTATTACTAACATCACTACAAAATGTATAGGTCTGCTGGATCAGGAAAGGGTCAGTACTGTTAATGTCTTGAAACTGATATTTTGCTGTGACACTGCCGTGTTCAATCTGAGATGCTTAGCAGCAACCTTGACCTCTGAACTTTAGATGGCACCATCACCCTCTCCTAGTTGGTATAGTCAAAAATATCAGCAGACATTGCCAGATGTCTCCTGGGGAAGCAAAGATGCAAAAGTGAAGCAATCACCATAAAACTCTTTGGACACAGAACATTCCTGAAAGAGGGATCACCAGTGCAAACTCCTGAGGTGAGCGTGTGCCGGATACGCTTGAGGTGCAGCAGGGAGGTCAATGAAGCCGGAGCAGAGTCAGGAAGAGCAAAAAGACGTTGGAGATAAAAGCATGTAGATACGGAGCAGAAGAGGTAGATTTAGGGTCTTGAAGGACGTAAAAAGAACTTTGACTTTTCTCCATCCAAATTGAGGAGTCATTGAATGACTCTGAGCAGGAGTGTAATGTGATGATTTAAATTGAAAAAGAGTTACTTGCCTTTTGTGTTGAGAAAATACAGGATTTATGGGGTGACTGCAGAAGCAAGAAGGTCATTTAGAAGACTGCTGCAGTGACCTAGAAGAGAGATGGTGATTGAATCCATTTTTTATAATGGAATCTATTGCCTTCTTGTGGGAGGTGGTGGGAATGAGGTCAGTATGTTAGCAAGAATAAGGGTCTTAGAGAACTTATTCCTGACTAAGAGAGCCACCTGAGTCTGGTGAGGTCTTTTTCAGGGAGTAGGGAGGCCTCTGGGGGCTGAAAAGTCTTGCTTAGACGATGAATCATGCATCATACTTCTTTCTCATGCATTGGCACTTCCCGTTACAATTTAGAATGAACAAAAAATAGAATCAATGAAAAATAATTTTTCACAGTGACTAAGTGTTTACCACAATCTAAAGCAATGTTTCAAACATCATTTCTCATAATCGTACATGGTAGGTACTATAATTACATACATTGTACAGATGAGAAAACAGAACTGAAACAGAGAAGGGCTGAGTATCTTGCTCATGGTTACACAGCTAGGAAAGATGGAGCTGGGATTTACACACAGGATGTCTGATTCACAGCCCCTTGAAATCACATTAAAAAGCAGAGACATTACTTTGCCAACAAAGGTCTGTCTAGTCAAAGCTATGGTTTTTCCAGTAGTCATGTATGGATGTGAGGGTTGGACTATAAAGAAAGCTGAGGGCTGAAGAATTAATGCTTTTGAAATGTGGTGTTGGAGAAGACTCTTGAGAGTCCCTTGGACCGCAAGGTGATCAAACCAGTCCATCCTAAAGGAAATCAGTTCTGAGTATTCACTGGAAGGACTGAAGCTGAAACTCTAATACTTTGGCCACCTGATGAGAAGAACTGACTCATTAGAAAAGACCCTGATGCTGGGAAAGATTGAAGGTGGGAAAAGAAGGGGATGAAAGGGAATGAGAGGTTAGATGGCATCACTGACTTGATGGACATGAGTTTGAGTAAGCTCCGCGAGTTGGTGATAAACAGGGAGACCTGGCATGCTGCAGTCCATGGGGTCACAAAGAGTTGGATATGACTGAGCAACTGAACTGGACTGAAATCATTGCCACTGATATAAAATAAAATTTTTAAGTGTAAATGATTGCCAAATGACAAGAAATGGCAATGTTTCTAAACTCGATAGAGAATAGCAGAATAAGACAACAACAGAAAATTCCATGTGGTGGTTCAACTGAATAAATGAAGAAAGTATGGTTTTAATTAAGAAGGGAGAAGATCCTCAAGGACTGGGGCAGAGACTGACCAGTGAAGTTCTCGGGTCTTTGAATCAGAGGAGAGCTTTGAGGCTCCTCCAGCAGAGCAATGAAGAGCTGTGCTATAGTTCCGTGAAAACAGGCTTAGCTCTCCCCAGGGCTAGTGTCCTTATCCTGCACAGAGCAGACTCCATAGTTCCACACAAACGCAGAAGCTACTTCGCCAAAGTGCAAAAGGGAGCAAGGTTTTTACCTTCAGTTTAGTGCCTACTATGTGCCAGGCACTTTGCTAGATTCTTGAGTATAAATATTGCCATATAGAACCCTTATCTCAAGAAAGTGTTAGCTCAGCTGTGTCCGACTCTTTGCAACCTCTTGAACTATAGTCTGCCAGGCTCCTCGGGTGGGCAAGAATTCTCCAGGCCAGAATACTGGAGTGGGTAGCCATTTCGTTTTACAGGGTATCTTCCCAACCCAGGGTTCCCTGATGACTCAGATGGTAAACAATCCACCTGCAATGAAGGAGACCCAATCCCCAATCCCCAAGGTCCAATCCCTGGGTTGGGAAGACCCTCTGGAGAAGGGAATGGCTACCCACTCCAATATTCTTGCCTGGAGAATTCCAAGGAAGGAGGAGCCTGGCAGGCTACAGTCCAAAGAGTTGGACACGACTGAGCAATTTTCACTTTTATTTCAAGAAACTTCAGAGTGTTATCTCATATACTCATTTGTTTAATCTGAAAATAAAGATTTTTTGAAAGATGTGAGATTTCTTATGTTTATTCTTTCCTTTCCCTGTCCCAATATGAGAATGAACAGTTACTGGGTTCTTAGATAACCCATGTCTTCACATCCTGTGATGAAAAATATGGTTACTTGGGTCCAGGCTTATATACAGGGGCAGCATTTTCAAATTTCCCTGAGCCCTTGATAAGGCACACTAATATTCAAGCCACTCAGCTCACTAAAGGACCCGTCCCCCATTGCTCAGTTCCTCCCTGACCCCTTCTCACTCAAATTTTACCATCTGTTTTTGTATCACAATCATTAATAAAAATCTGACAGGAGTGGTCTTTATGGAAGAAGTATTACATAGAAGGAAAAACAGAAGCCGAGGGCGGAAGTTTGTGGAACACCCACTCTTAGTGCAATGGGAAGAGCAGACTGCAGAAGCATCAGTAATATATGGAGGACAATTAGTGATAATACACCTCCATAGAAGCCAAAACCTTGAGCATATAAAGATTTGTATTAGGCTAAGACTTGATTTCCTTTAATAAGTGGGTTTTTCACTTTTATTTATTCCTCTTGAAATCTGCCAGACTGTTAGGAGTCTGGGTGTTCACTGATTACTTGGTTCCGTTTCAGATTCACTGATACTTACAAAGCATCTGTTATAGTCCACGTACTTTTTAATACTTTCTAAATGAGTTTCTAAAACCATGCTTTATTTGGAATGATACCTAAACTTTACAGGGTTCACCTCTTTTGTGTGTATCATTTCCATTTCCATCTAGCTACCTACTTGCCCACCAAGAAGGTAAGGATCTGCTGAAATCACGTGGAGCTAGATATAAAGTCAAGACAGTATTTTCTCACTGTTTTCAGAAAAATCGGCCACATCTCCATTTCACTCATAAGTAGATTTCCAGTGTTCTTGTTTCTCCAATTATTAAACAGATTTGCAGATGAAACTGGGAAAGTTCAAGATAACCCTTGGCAAAGCACTGCTGTGGTTACTTTTACCATGAAGGACATTTTCACTGGAGGACTGATAATTAAAGAGCACCAGTAAGAGCAAAATACAAAAGAAAAGATCTATATGCTCCTTCCTGGAAAAACTGAAGTAGAAGTATTGCTTAAGGCACTTATATAAATATCTTAAATTTGTACAACTGAAGAATTTCAAGCCTCTGGAAGAAAAAGGTAGAGAGACAATAACTGGACTGGAGTTGCTCATAAATGTGCTGTAGGTGAGCTCTTTGAAGAAATTTTTTCTTTCTCTTTTGAAAATGTGATACTCTTGATCCATTTAGTATCTCAGCATGGGCGGAGGTTTATTTCTTGGCCAAGAAATTGAGGCCTATGGAGGTTTGTTGAAGATTACAGTTCCTAGTAGAACCAGGTGAGGGATTACAAATTTGAGCTCTTAATTCTTAGTTCTGGACAAAGGTTTCAGAGGTTATGCTTGCTTTTAAAATCAGACAAATAATCCTTTGTCACATCATCTCAAACTGCTAGTTTCAGCAACTGAAAAACACCAGTGGGAATTTCTTCCCTGATCCAAGCCAGTTCTCACAGATCATTAACAGTCATCCAGGAACTTGAAGGATAACCATTTGAGATGAAAACTATGTTTTACTCTGGCTCTATGTTCATTCCATAGGCATGTAGGCCAGTGGTCACAATTAAAAAGTCAAATATCCTCTTTCAAGTCATTTACAAATCAAGCAAGAGGAAGGAAATAATACCGAGAAAAGAAAAGATTTATGAATATACTTGAATATAGAAACCAATAGAGAAAACTAATGATACCAAAATCTGGTTCTTTGAAAAGATTCATAAAATCTATGAAACAATAGACACACTAGTAAAAGAAAGAAGACACAAATCAATAAAATCAAGAGTAAAAGAGGAAATATGACTCTGGATCCTCCAGACCTTTAAAAATACATTAAGAGAACATTATAAATACATTTATGTCTATAAATTCAACAACTTTGACTATATAGACTAATTTCTTAAGAAACGCAAGATTCATAGCCTCTTCCAGGAAACAGAATAAGAGGGAACACTTCCCAACATATTTTATGAGGCTGGCATTAAACACTGCCTACCAAAACTGGACAAAGAGTTGTTTGGCTCCATGAGAATACAGTACGCACTTACAAAAATTCATTGAATTATATACATAATTCTCCTTGGGCCTCAGGAATGAATCATAATTCTCAAATACCAATGTTATTAAAGTTGCTGAAAGAGTATGTACATGTACTTTTCTCCAAGGGGGAGTTTTTGATTGTGGTGAAATTGTTATAGGACTCAAAATTGTTTTTGTCTTGTATTGTTTTTTTGGAAGAATGGATGGGGAGGCGGAAAAATACTTCTTTGTTCAAATATATAATATGAAGTTTTTTCCTTCATGCTACTTATGTGAATGTAGATGAGTTTACATGAAAGTAATACTGCTTTCAGCCCTAGAAGCGAATCTAAGCTTCTGAGCAAAGCGGATTGGTAAATAAATATTGATGCACCTTAAAACTTGATATCGACAGTGCTAAGATACCCTCAGAATGTAAAGGATCCTTTCTTTACTCTTTTTCTCTCCCCTTCTTCCTTCCTTTCTCTTTTCCTATTTTTTCATTTTATTTTTATTTTCTTTCTTCTTTCCTTTCCTTCTTCCTTCCTATCCAAGCAGACCAATGTCCAAGACAGACCTGTATCTCTCTGACTGAACCAAAGAATAAAATGGACAAGATAAATGTGAGCAATAGTTATGTTTACAGGCAGTTTATTTTATTGTGAGTGGAGACCTGGTATCCTGGAATAAAATTGTGGAGAAAAATGTTCTGCTTTAGTACTTGGATTGGAAGAGAGAAAAATTCAATTATCTTAAAAGTCCATTAGCTAATTAATAGTTTTATCAGTGTTCCCAAAAGACTTTGGCTCCAATGCTTTGGTGGGCAATAGCTCAGTTCAGAAGACACTAAAGAGGGGACACACTAGGAAAGATATGACTCATAGAAACTCGCATTGTAAGTCAGAATATGTCATTCAGTAGGGATCACACTTCAGACAGCTGGGTTGTCGAAAACACAGCCATAAATTCTTCTATCTAAGCCCATCTTTTGAATTTGTAATTATTCGCCTTGAAGGGTGAGTGGTGAGTGAATTCATTGACAGCCTATACAAGTTACATGTTTTTTGAATAAGGAATTGATTGAAAAGAGTGGTCTATTTGTTGAAACTAAAAGTGCTTGCCTCTCTAATTTATGACTTAAGGCTCAATCATCTGCATCATAAATTCAGTGAGGCAAATTTACAGCTGCAAATAGTTCAGTTCAGTTACTCAGTAGTGTCTGACTCTTTGCGACCCCATGAACTGCAGCACACCAGCCTCCCTGTCCATCACCAACTCCCGGAGTTCACTCAAACTCACGTCCATCGAGTCAGTGATGCCATCCAACCATCTCATCCTCTGTTGTCCCCTTCTCCTCCAGCCCTCAATCTTTCCCAGCATCAGGGTCTTTTCAAATGAGTCAGCTCTTCACATGAGCTAGTGAAAGCATTGGAGTTTCAGCTTCAACAGTCCTTCCAAAGAACACCCAGGACTGATCTCCTTTAGGATGGACTGGTTGGATCTCCTTGAAGTCCAGGGGACTCTCAAGAATCTTCTCCAACACCACACTTGAAAAGTACCAATTCTTCGGCGCTCAGCTTTCTTCATAGTCCAACTCTCACATCCATACATGACCACTAGAAAAACCATAGGCTTGACTAGACAGACTTTTGTTCACAAAGTAATGTCTTTGCTTTTCAATATGCTGTCTAAATTGGTCATAAATTTCCTTCCAAGGAGTAAGCATCTTTTCATTTCATGGCTGCAATCACCATCTGCAGTGATTTTAGAGCCCCTGCAAATAAAGTCTGACACTGTTTCCACTGTTTCCCCATCTATTTCCCATGAAGTGATGGGACCAGATGCCATGATCTTCATTTTCTGAATGTTGAGTTTTAAGCCAACTTTTTATCTCTCCTCTTTCACTTTCATCAAGAGGCTTTTTAGTTCCTCTTTACTCTCTGCCATAAGGGTGGTGTCATCTGCATTTCTGAGGTTACTTATATTTCTCCTGGCAATCTTGATTCCAGCTTGTGCTTCTTCCAGCCCAGTGTTTCTCATGATATACTCTGCATGCAAGTTAAATAAACAGGGTGACAATACACAGCCTTGACGTACTTCTTTTCCTATTTGAAAGCAGTCTGTTGTTCCATGTCCAGTTCTAACTATTGCTTCCTGACCTGCATACAAGTTTCTCAAGAGACAGGTCAGGTGGCCTGGTATTCCCATCTCTTTCAGAATTTTCCACAGTTTATTGTGATCCACACAGTCAAAGGCTTTGGCATAGTCAATAAAGCAGAAATAGATGTTTTTCTGGAACTCTCTTGCTTTTTTGATGATCCAGCAGATGTTGGCAATTTGATCTCTGGTTCCTCTGCCTTTTCTAAAACCAGCTTGAGCATCTGGAAGTTCACGGTTCACGTATTGCTGAAGTCTGGCTTGGAGAATTTTGAGCATTACTTTACTAGCATGTGAGATGAGTGCAATTGTGTGGTAGTTTGAGCATTTTGGGCATTGCCTTTCTTTGGGATTGGAATGAAAACTGACCTTTTCCAATCCTGTGAACACTGCTGAGTTTTCTAAATTTGCTGACATATTGTGTGCAGCACTTTCACAGCATCATCTTTTAGGATTTGAAATAGCTCAACTGGAATTCCATCACCTCCACTAGCTTTGTTCGTAGTGATGCTTTCTAAGGCCCACTTGACTTCACATTCCAGGATGTCTGGCTCTAGGTGAGTGATCACACCATTGTGATTATCTGGGTCATGGAGATCTTTTTTGTACAGTTCTTCTATGTATTCTTGCCACCTCTTCTTAATATCTTCTGCTTCTGTTAGGTCCATACCATGTCCGTCCTTTATCGAGCTCATCTTTGCATGAAATGTTTCCTTGGTATCTCTAATTTTCTTGAAGAGATCTCTAGTCTTTACCATTCTATTGTTTTCCTCTATTTCCTTGCATTGATCACTGAGGAAGGCTTTCTTATCTCTCCTTGCTATTCTTTGGAACTCTGCATTCAAATGCATATAGTTGGGGCTCAAATTAAATATTCCTTCCTCAAAGACCCTTTTATCAACCCTCTAGGGAATACAGTTCCTCTGTAGTGGCCATTCCACCTTATTACCCTAATTTTTTCAGTGTATTGTCTTTCTACTTCCACCAGAATGCAAAGTTCATTTGGTTTTGGCAGTAACTCAGTTTCTCTTCCTGCATCTTTACACCTTAAAACAGAGTCTAGAAGACACAAGTTACTCATTATTTAATTGAATGTTTAAACACTGATTGTTAAACATAGTCACAGATGTGCTCATAAAGGTGCACTTTTAAATCTCTTAGCACTAAGAAAAGAGGCAGTCACGTAGGGATAGTCCCATGAAAATTATTAAATAGCTGAGTGAAGGAATGAGTACAGGTACATGATTGATCTGAAAACTCAGTTTTTGGCTGAGAATAAAAGATCATGGCTCTGAGTTTCTATAAAGTGACATGTTTCTGGGACACTGCTATTTTACATCATACTTGGGATGCCTGAGGTTCTAAACCAAAGAATAACAATAATACACATTTCTCAGTTCCTTTAAAATTATCTGCAGTTCCTAGAAGCAACTCACTCACCTCCATCATCTCTAACTGAATGTATACAAAGCATCCCTTTTCCTTTTTAGGTTGAACACCTTTTTAGGTTGTGTTCCTCTTGTCTCATATTTTCCAAACAGTTAGCACTTATTTGGACTATCATCATCTCCAGTCACCAAAACCCATTATCAACGCTTTTTGTGTGATAGTTAAGGGCGTTGTGATGGATACTAAAAGAATCTGCATTGTGATGCAGAGAATAATGGCGCGCCGCCCCCCCCCCCTGCCAAAGATGCCCACATTCTAATTCTGGAACCTATTAAAAAGTAACCTTCCACAGTGAAAAGGACTTTTGGAGGTGTGATTAAGTTAAGCATTGGACAGAGATTGTTCCTGGATGATTCCAATCAGCAGCATGTGATCCCAAAGGGCCCCATATGAGAAAGATAGGAGTGTCGGAGTCAGAAAAAGCACAATGACAGAAACAGAGGCTTGGAGTCCCACAGGGCCATGAGCCAAGGAGTGTAGGGAGCTTCTAGAAGTTGAAAGAGGCAAGGAAACTGATCCTACTCTAGAATCTCCAGAAAGAACTAAGTCCCATTGATACCTTGATTTCAGTCCAGTGAAATTCATTTTAGACTTCTGACCCCTGGAACTGTAAGAGATGAAATCTATGTTAGTTAAAGCCACTAAGCTTATAGGAGTTTGTTACAGGAGCACTAGAAAACTAAAATCAACCAATGGGTTTGATATGGGGCCTTACTATAAGGAGATGACTGGTTAGTTGATTCTTCAGTTTTTATCTATAGTTAGTTGTTCAGTTGAATACTCCCTTCATAAGCTCTACAGCATTCATTACAACCTTTACATTCTCACTCAAGCATTCATTCTCCATTCCCTGTCAATATATTTATTATTTCATAATTTAGCTGACATTGCAACCTCCTGATGATTTTCTCTATTTCTGATTCTTTCACCATCTGCGGACCAACTAGATTTATTTTCTTACTAAGCCACTTGGTCATGGAGCTCGACTCTCAAGGTATTATAGACTGAAGGCTCAATGTATCATAACCATTATCCAATGCATCAGCCTTTCTTGGTAACTTTCACTTCCTCCACAGCCCTACCCTACACAAGCCATCTTCTGTAGTGTGTCATGTATTAGCAAAGCCTCTTGCTAGATTACCTCTATCTTTTCAGTTCTCTCTCTCTCTACCTATTCCCAGAAACTGCACCAACTGCTCTCAAACATTCCATATCTTTTTTCTGCGCCTTTTTCATGCTACCTCTTTGCCTAAAATCTTCTCTCATTGTATCTATTAGGATGTTAGCTGTCCCTCAAAGTACAAGTCCAGAACAACCATATTCTCCTGAAGGGGACAACACTATCACATTAACTATAACTCATTCTCTCTCCCTCCCTCATCTCAACAATCAAGCTGTGGTATAAATCCCTAGAGCAGAAGTGTATGGATTATCTGGCTCCTAGAACTTTTGTTTCAAGCCAAACATTTTCTGAGTTTATGTGCCAATTGACTTTGTTCCATCGTTGGTTTGAGGGCATGTCATAGCTTCTTAGAGAAAAGATGTCTCCCTGAGTGTCTCTCTCATGCACTGAACTGAGAGGAGCAACATGTGAAGGGAAGAAAGCTCTGGTTTAAGAGCAAGGACTCTAGACTCATTGACTGGGCTGTGCCCCTAGTCAGTTATGTAACTGGCATTAAGTCACTTAACTTCTTTGATCTTCATGCATCAAAAACTTCATGCAGTTTTTGCATACATGCATGGAGATTATCCCCAATTTCAGTGGACTATTGGAAGTGAAAAGAGCTACAGAAAGCAAAGGAAATGTGTACTCAGGAAATATGCTTGCTTGCTCTGCCTGTTAGAAGTCTTAGCTCTCAAGGTTGAGGCTTGGTTTGGTGGAATGAATTCAAATTCACACTGACTCTACTGGAATTATATGATACTTGGTATTATAGCAATGAAGATGCAAGGTAGTGCTGACCCTCAGTTCAGTTCAGTCACTCAGTCATGTCCGACTCTTTGCGACCCCATGAATCGCAGCACGCCAACCCTCCCTGTCCATCACCAACTCCCGGAGTTCACTCAGACTCACGTCCATCAAGTCAGTGATGCCATCCAGCCATCTCATCCACTGTCGTCCCCTTCTCCTCCTGCCCCCAATCCCTCCCAGCATCAGAGTCTTTTCCAATGAGTCAACTCTTCGCAAGAGGTGGCCAAACTACTGGAGTTTCAGCTTTAGCATCATTCCTTCCAAAGAAATCCCAGGGTTGATCTCCTTCAGAATGGACTGGTTGGATCTCCTTGTAGTCCAAGGGACTCTCAAGAGTCTTCTCCACCACCACAGTTCGAAAGCATCAATTCTTTGGCGTTCAGCTTTCTTCACAGTCCAACTCTCACATCCATACATGACCACTGGAAAAACCATAGCCTTGACTAGATGGGCCTTTGTTGGCAAAGTAATGTCTCTGCTTTTCAATATGCTATCTAGGTTGGTCATAATTTTTCTTCCAAGGGGTAAGCGTCTTTTAATTTCATGGCTGCAGTCACCATCTGCAGTGATGGTGTGGATAAATTAATAAAAAATATATTTACTAGTTGTGCACATGCTTTGAGGATGCACACACATACACACACACTCTCTCTCTCTCCATTCAGAAAACAAAGGAAACACTGGTATTGAAATGCCCTGCAATCCAAACAGGAAACTGATCTCAGACATAAGAAAGGCACAAAGATATACTGCAACATAGAAACAAAATGGTACCATGCTTATATGGTAATAACAAACATATAGCATTGACCATGGACTGTGTATGTGTGTGTTAAGTCGCTTCAGTCAAATCCAACTCTTTGTGACCCTACAGACCGTAGCCCGCCAGACTCCTCTCTCCATGGGATTCTCAGGCACGATTACTGGAGTGGGTTGCCATGCCCTCCTCCAGGGGATCTTCTTGACCCAGGAATCAAACCTCTGTCTCTTACATCTCCTGCATTGGCAAGCAGGTTCTTTACCACTAATGCCACCCAACATATAAACAAAATGGTATCACGCTTATATAATAATAATAACAATAACAAACATACAGCATTTACAGTGCAGTAGAAACTATTAATATTTGAAGCATTTTGCATGCATGGCTGTATCCACTCCCCACAACAACCTTATGTGGTAAGTGCTGTTGGTATCTTCATTTCACAAATGAGGAGACTGGGAGGGTAGCTGGCCCATGGTCACAGAGTTGGTAGCAGAGCTGAAGTTCCATGCTCTCCATCACTCCATGCCTCTCAAGGGTGGCATGCCATCTCAGATCACTGGAAATAATCTTGTCCTAATTCCTGCCACGATTTTGAGAAGAGAGTTTGTGTGAAGAAATAAGGATTCTTATTTCCTAAGATGATGAGAATTCATCTCAACTATTACTTTTTGCCAGGGAGCCCCACCTGACCAGCCCCCTTCTCCCTCCAATCCAGACAGTTGTAGTGACCCAGGTCCATGCTCTACACATCCATGGCACCTAGACTTGCCCGTATCATTAGACTTGAACCACTCTGCAGAAGTGCGGTTTTTTTGGTCTCATCTTCTACATTTTAAAGCTCATAACCTCAGCATTTATCCTGGAGCTGAGATCTCAATATATGTGTGTAGCATGAATGCCCATGAACATTTTTCTTCTTGGCAGGTTTATTTTTATTCATGGCAGGCTTTATATAAGAACTATCAAACACTCTTCAATGGAGAGTGTTTGATGAAAGGAATCAATGGGGATGTGATAACTGGATAATTCTGTGGCTATGCCAGATGTTGTGTGTTGGCAGGGACAGGGAGGGGCAGAAGACCAGGGAAGTGGAGTGTATTTTCCTTCCTCAGTCACTGAGGGCCATCTGTGGAACAGGAGAGGAAACCCACAGCCTTGAACCCCTGCAGCTTTCTCCTCTGGAGGCTGCTGTGGCAGCAGTCACACCCCCCTCCACCACCACACACCCCACCCCAAGTGAACTCATTAGCCAGAAAATTCAGCACAGCCAGGTTACTTTCACTATGTATCCCTGTCATTATTAGCCAGTGTTTTACCCTAGTAACTGAATGAAAACCAAACTGTCTCAAGGAAAATAGTAAGTCTCCTGGATGTTATGGGAGAAAGATGTAAGAGAGTTGCAACTGAATGGGAGGAACATATACTCCTTCTCCCAAAAACAGTTTTGAGGCTAAGGGAACTCTTTGAAATTTCAGATGACATTTCTAAGCAAGAGAATATTCTACTCAGAAAACGTGTTGAATAGTAGGGCCCTACAGTTAACAATGGTGTCTCAGACAGTAAAGAATCTGTCTGCAGTGCAGGAGACCCCAGGTTCGAGCCCTGGGTCAGGAAGATTCCCCTGAAGAAACCTCCTGTAATGGCTACCCACTCCAGTATTCTTCCCTGAAGAATCCCATGGGCAGAGAAGAATGGCAGGCTATAGTCCATGGGGTCATAAAGAGTCAGACTTGACTGAAGACTAACACTTTCATTTTCACAGTTAACAATTTGAGATTCATCAGTTTGTAAACTGTAAAAAAGAAAAACCCCTCCATGTGTCTTAATTAATACATTTGCAATGTCCTACACAATAAACTGTGGAAAATTTTTAAAGAGATGGGAATAGCAGACCACCTTACCTATCTCCTGAGAAACCTATGTGTGGGTCCAGAAGCAATAGTTAAAACCAGACATGGAACAACTGATTGATTCAAACTAGGAAAGGAGTATGACAAGGCTGTATATTGTCACTCTGTTTATTTAACTTCTATTAAGAGTACATTATGCAACCTGCTGGGTTAGATGAATCACAACCTGGAATCAAGATTGCCAGGAGAAATATCAACAACCTCGGATATGAAGATGATACCACTCTAATGGCAGAAAGTGAAGAGGAACTGAAGAGCCTCTTGATGAGGGTGAAAGAGGAGAGTGAAAAGCTGGCTTAAAACTCAAGATTCAGAAATATGGCATCCAGTCCCATTACTTCATGGCAAATACATGGGGAAAAAGTGGAAACAGTGATAGACTGTACTTTCTTGGGCTCTGAAATCACTGTGGGCAATGACTGCAGCCATGAAATTAAGATGTTTGTTCCTTGGAAAGAAATCTATGACAAGCTAAGACAGCATATTAAAAAACAAAGACACCACTTTGCTGACCAAGGTCTATACGGTCAAAACTAGGCTTTTCCAGTAGTCATGCATGGATGTGAGATTTGGACCATAAAGAAGACTGAGCACCAAATAAGTGATGCATTTAAACTGTGGTACTGGAGAAGACTCTTAAGAGTCCCTGGGAGATCAAATGAGTCAGTCCTAAAGGAAATCAACCCTGAATATTCATTGGGAGGACTGATGCTGAAGCTGAAACTCCAATGCTTTGGACACCTGTTGACTCCAAAGAATTGACTCATTGGAAAAGACCTGATTCTGGGAAAGATTGAAGGCAAAAGAAGGGGGTGGCAGAGAATGGGATGGTTAGAGAGCATCACCAAGTCAATGACATGAATTTGAGCAAACCCTGGGAGACAGTGGAGGGTAGAGGAGCCTGGTGTGCTACTAGCCACAGGGTCACAAAGAGTGAGACACAACTTAGCGACTGAACGCTACCACCACCATACATTGCCTGCGTGGAGTAAAGTAAGCACATATATGTGATGAAGGAACAGGAACTTGGTTCTGTGGGAAGAAAAGAGATGAGAAAGAGATGGATATCTGGAGGTCAACTGAACTCAGTAAACATTTAGTCAGATCAAGCCCTGTGGGGGATGGCTGAGCATGGAAACTGGAGCCAGATAAGACTTCTGAGCAATCCGTGGGAAGAAGAAGCGGTAATGAGACCAGACACATAGAATTCTGGAGAACACATCTGGACACGAAGACAGGATGAGAGAGAACAAGGGAGAACTCCTGAGGGAATTCACAAGAGGTCCCTGCACGTGGTGATATGCCCCCAGACTCGGGTATCATCTTCCATGAAATCTTAGAAATTGAGGTGTAATGACTATAAGGATTTCAACTCAAGTAGATCCTGGATTTTGTGATTTAGATGAAAACTGATGTCTTGCTATAGTTTTGTTGTCCACTGCATTCGGTACTCTTTTGCATTTCTGAAGAACTATGAAGTCAAAGAACTGTTCTTTTTTATTTTTATTAAAAAACCTGTGCTTCTTTTGGTGGGAGTGTGTGTGGGGAGACATGACCATCTTTAACTATAAATTCCTGATGTGGAGCTTCAACATGTGATTCTCTCCAAGTTCAGACTTCAGTTTTTGTATGCTTATTTTTAAGATCCACCATACCAATGTTTGTTCCACAAGATTCTAGTCGTTTAAGATGTTAACTGAAAGAAGCATCTTTCTCTCTCTCATACACACATAAAGACATGTATTCACAGAAGTTTCATGGCCTTGTCCCAGGTCTGAATTAATATAGCTAACCAAGTTATATATTTTCATCATTTCAAGTAAAATTTTTATGGAGTCCCTACTGCCTGCAATGCAGGAGACCTGGGTTCCATCCCTGGGTTAGGAAGATCCCCTGGAGAAGGTAAAGGCTCCCCACTCCAATATTCTGACCTGGAAGAGTCAGACACGACTGAGTGACTCTCATTCACTTTCTATATACTTCATAATATGTGAGATGCCATTGAAATATACTGATATCATATAATCTAGTTAAGAAGAAAAATACTATGTTCTAAATGCTTAATGAATAGACTACATACATGTACACAACATACTAACTTCTTTTTACTGCTTTTAATTAATTTTCTTGCATGTTACCTACTTTGACTCTCAAGCAAGCATGTGAGTTTGATGGGAGAGTGATCCATATTCCCATTTTGGGGGATGAGGAAGCTGACATAGGGGGTTCATAACCACTGTCACACAGTCCACACGTGCTATATTCGGGAAGAGAAGCTATATCTTCTGAAACCTGATCCACTGTTCTACACTTGCCTCATTTGTCCTCTGGACAAGACCATGCTGTGTGCTAAGTCACTTCAGTCATGTCCAGCTCTTTGTGACTCTTTGGACTGTAGCTCACCTCGCTCCTCTGTCCATGGCATTCTCCAGGCAAAAATACTGGAGTGGGTTGCCATGCCCTCCTCCAGGGGATCTTCCCAACCCAGGGATCAGACCCATGTCTCTTATGTCTCCTGCATCGGCAGGTGGGTTCTTTACCACTAGCACCCCCTGGAAGCACTAGTGAAAAGTGAAGTTGCTCAGTCGTGTCCAACTCTTAGCGACCTCATGGACTGCAGCCCACCAGGCTCCTCCGTCCACAGGATTTTCCAGGCAAGAGTACTGGAGTGGGTTGCCACTGCCTTCTGGTGGAGGCAAATGTTCACAGTATTATGAAGGGACTCTGAATCACAGGACTTGGAGAAGAAAGCAGAATAAAGGGTATGAAAGTGAATGGGGCATGAGGCCAAAATAGGAGGATGGCTGAGTAGGAGTGGAACTCTAACAGTCAACAGTGCTGAGCAGCCATGGGAAATGTACCAGCTGGGGGGAAAAAAAATTAACAGAATGGACGGTGACTCCTGCCAAGCTGATATGTGATTGAAGCAGGGTGAGTCAGTAATTGAAAGATGAAACTTTCTTCCAGGAAAAGGCTTCACATCTCTGTCCTACCAATAATAAGACCCATAAGGAGCCAAGTATTAATTAGCTGACTGAGTATGTGAAGATCTATCTAAACCTAGGCAAAGTAGGCTTAAGCAATAGGAGACACTTCTCCCTAAGTTGATTCAACATAAAACCTTTCAAAATGTCAGCAGAAATGAGAAGCCAATCCTAAAATTTATATAGGAATGTGAACCCAGATTAGGCAAGATAAATTTGAAAAATAAAAGAATGAAGCTGAAGGACTTTCAATCTCCAATTTCAAAACTTGCTGTAAAACTGCAGTAGTCAAAATAGGGTGGTATTGGCATAAGGATAGACATATTGATTGATAGAACAAAATTGAGAGTCCAGATACAAACCTTTATAGTAATCACTGGTAGAGTGTATACTCTAGGAAATGGCAACCCACTCCAGCATTCTTTCCTGGAAAATCCCACGGATGGAGGAGCCTGGTGGGCTCCAGTCCATTGGGTCACAAGAGTCAGACATGACTGAGCTACTGATCACACGCATACTCTCTTCAGCAAATGGTACTGGGACAACTATATATCTGCAAACAAAAATTAATTTCAACTCTTTCTCACAGCATACACAAAATTTACCCCCAAAAGTGAACATAGACCTAAATATAGGTGATAAATCTACAAACATTTTAGAAGAGAAAAAAAAAAATGACATTGGGTTAGGAAAAGTATTCTTGATATGACACTTAAAAAAGGTTCAAAAGGAAATAAAATCATAAATCTCATAATTTTGGAGTCTGTTTGAATGATTTGGTGAGATTCAACAGAGGAGTGGTGTACAATATATTAAGTGAATTGAAATTCTTTGTGTCAGTAAGCTTTTTGCTCATCCTCTGCTCTTCTCTGGGCCAATAAACCCATCAATTACCAATAATTACACCCAGTAATTACAATTACTGGTAATAGTAATTATAGTAGTTTCCTATGGCTGATATAACAAATGATCACAGAATAGTGGCTTAAAATGAAACAAATTTATTATCTTACAGTTCCAGAAATCAGAAGTCTAAAAACAATCTCACTGGGCTGTCTATGGTGTCAGCGTGCTCCATAGAAGGCTATAGAGGAGAATCTGTTTTTTTGCCTTTCCCAGCTTCTACAGACCACCTGCATTCATTGGCTCATGGTCCATTCCTTGGCTCATGGACCATTCTTCCATCTTTAGAGCCCACGGCATAGCATCTCCATATTCTCTCTCACACCTATTTCTGTCATCACAGTGCTTTCTCTCCCTGACCCTCCTGGGTCCCTTTAATCAGGACCCTTGTGAGTCCTTTAGATCCAGCAAAGAATCCAGAATAATCACTCCATCTCAAGATACTTAATTGCATTTACAGAGTCCATATGTCATGTTAAAATAACATTTTACAGGTTTCAGGTTTAGGAATAGACATCTTGGGGGGTTATTCTTCAGCCTACTACAGGAACAGTAAGCTTTCCTGGTGGCTCAGTCAGTAAAGGATCTGCCTGCAGTGCAGGAGACCCAGGTTCAATCCCTGGGTTGGGAAGATCCCCTGGAGAAGGAAATGGCAACCCACTCCAGTATTCTTGCCTGGAGAATCCCATAGATAGAAGAGCCTGGTGGGCTACAGCCCATGGGGTCACAAGAGTCAGATATGACTTAGTGACTTAGTGATTAAACCATCACCACAGGAACAGTATCATCAGAAATGTTCACTCTGAAGTTACCCACTGTATCGATTCTTTTAGAAGATATGATGAAACTAAACATAAGAACTTTTTGACACACAGTTTAATCCCAATAAGATTTTCCATTTAGGGGGAAGAGTGTGTGTGTATGTGTGTGAAGGAAGCTGTCAGATTTCAAAGCTGATCTGCACTCTTACTTTGATACAGAGAGACTAAAAATATCTCCAATTGCAAAATACAGACATAGGGATCATGGTGAAAACAAACCATCACATTCCCGGTCCTCAGTATTTTGAGGAAAAGGGTATACTTTAGGGTAATTGTAGGACACCAGCTGATGAAATGTTTTGAAAGATGTCTTTATTTTTTAGTTTTCTTAAACATCTGGTCTCTTCTTAGTAGACTTGGATGTTAGAGAATTTTAATTTCTTTTGAGTTCTGAAGTAATTATTCTTGTCATAGTTTTTCAGTTTCTGCTTGATTTCCTAGCAAAATTTTGAGATTATTTTAAACCCCATTGCCGGGTTTTGTGACTCTCTAATATAGCAGGTTAAGAAAGTATTGATTATATTTTCCCCATGTTAACAAGTTCACAGTATCTTACTGACCAGGATAGGATTTATCCCAGGAGACTTGCCTATATCATGGTTTGAGAAATTTGCTACTTTAACATCTGTATCCTGGCATTCCACTCTATAATCACAGGCAGTTATTTTTCTCCAAGGAAAAATATATTCATCTATTTGTTTTTACTTATTTTCTGCTTTTTGTAAAGGGCTTTAAGATTTTTCATTTGAAAATATGTGTCTGGATCAACTTAATTCTGTGCAAAAATCTCAATGGCAGTTTTATATTTCCTCTTTGAAACCTTCCAACTCAGATAAGAGAAAAACTTCCAGGACTCTTCAGAGCTCCATTTTGGACTCTGGTGTCTACAAACCATATCAGATGGTAGACTGAACTTGGCACTCCAACAATAGCTAATATCGTGGAGTGTTCTCCTGGATACATGCCCAGGACAGTGTGGACTTCCTCCACTGCCCCCTGAAATCTGGTCTGTGTCCAGCTGGTCCTGGCACACTTAGAGCCAGCGGGGGGAGGCATTTGGCTAGGATGGACACCGATGCCCCCAGCTGGGTAGAGTATGTACAGCCAAGTGCTAGGACATTGACACCCATGCCATGGCTGGGGGATCCCACATGGCTCAGGCGTTAACTTCAGCCTCATGTTGAACTATTGGTACTCTACAAGCACTGTCTTGGTCAACCTCACAACACCTGTATGAAGTAGGCATCATAGTGATCCCCATTTTATAAATGGGGACTCTGAGGTTGATCTGAAAATAATCTCCTCATCCTTTCAATTCCCTTGGCACTTTTTCTGTCCTCAGGTTAAGGTTTTCTTTTTAATTTTTTATTGGGATATAACTGATTTACAATCTTGTCTTAGTTTCTGCTGTACAGCAAAGTGAGTCAGTTAAACATATATCCACTCTTTTTTAGATGTTATTCCCATATAGGTCATTACAGAGAACTGAATAGAGTTCCCTGTGCTAAGGTATTCTTTTAAAAAGCAAGAGCTTGGGCATCTATCAGAGTTCAGATCCTAGGTTGAGCACTTACTAGCTGGGTCCCCGTGCGCAAGATACTTAACTCCTCTGAGCCTCAGTTTCCATGCCTGTAAAATAAAAGGAGTAGCAGTGTCATTCCCAAAGGGTTATCACAGGATCGACTGAGATCAGGCCTGGAAATTATTTGGAGCAATACCAGGCACAGAGTAGGTATTAACTCATTCTCAATCTTAGTTTTATTGTGTTTTTCACTTCATTTGTTATTTTATAATAGTTTATATGTGATCTTTTTTTTCCCCTCCCAGAAAGTCAGAAAGTAAGCTCTAACCTAGAGACTGTCATACTGAGCGAAGTCAGTCAGACAGAGAAGGAGAAATATCATATGACATCCTTTGTATGTGGAATCTAAAAAGAAATGAAACAAATGAACTTACAGAAACAGACTCACACACTTAGAGAAGAAGCTTATGGTGGCCAGGAAAAAGGAGAGGAGGAAGGGATGGTCAGGAAGTTTGGGATGGACATGTATAATGCACACTGCTTTATTTAAAATGGATAACCAACAAGGACCTACTGTATAGCACATGGACCTCCACTAACTGTTATGTGGCAGCCTGGATGGGAGGGGAGTTCGGGGCAGAACGGATACATGTATATGTGAGGCTAAGTCCCTTGGCTGTTCACCTAAAACTATCACATTGTTAATTGGTTCTTTGTTGTTGTTTTAGTCGCTAAGTCAAGTCCAACCCTTTGTGACCCCATGGACTGTAGCCCACCAGGCTCCCCTGTCCAAGGGATTTTCCAGGCAAGAATACTGCATTGGGTTGCCGTTTCCCCCTCCATCAGATTTTCTTGACCCAGGCATTGAACAAGTGTTTCCTTCATTGCAGGCAGATTCTTTGTCACTGAGCCAGCAGGGAAGCCAAAAGCAAAATAAAAAGTTAAAAAAAAAAAAAACTGATTTGTGACAAGAAAAGGAAAAAAAGAAAGTAAGCTCTTAGAAGAAAAGGATGTCTTATTCATCGTGAATCCCTTGGAGTACCTAATGCAAAAGAGACCCTCAATATTTATTTGATTGCTGATTTACTTATTTACTCACATTACAAAACACAGTTGCTCTTATTAAATTTATCATCATCAGAAGAGGTCCAAACTTGTCTTCATACAGTGCAGAAACCAAATTAAATGATGTGGTGTTTGTTAGACTAAATGGGAACACTGAGCTATGTCCTAATGGCTAGTGCGAACATATTCCATGGAAGGAGGATCTGTTTATCTGGTGACCTGGGTAACATGCTTTTATTGGCTCCTGCCATTGCTGGTAACACCTTCCTTGCATAATGAATTTTCACCAATTACATCCAAATAACATTTTTTTTTCTTTAGCTGCTATTTCATTTAGTTATATGAACTTCTTTTAAAATAATCTGTCCTAAGCAAAATAATAAGAAGATTTGGGGAAAATTGCAAAGTAATTAAAGCCTTGTTGAAATAGCTTGGTGTCAGGGACAGAAAACTTGGAAACAATTCAGATAAACAGATCGCCACATCTGAATGGCCTACATCCGAAGAGCGCATGCAGATTATCTGGTCTATTAAGTTACTGCCAGTTGTTTCTAAGGTCAAGAGACTATTAGGAAAGTGTTTTGAGCATCTGAAAGGAATTAAATCCGATGCTGATCTGTACCCAAAAGATGTCGATCCAAGTAATTGGTTCAGTAAGTCTTAGTGTGAGGACTTTTGAAATATCTCATTTGCTTTGTACACTGGAATGACATCAAAATGAGGTAATTCATTTAGTGGTTCTTTGAAAAACATTACTGCAGCCTTCATATGCAAAGCAGTATTACTATTACTAGAAGAAATCAGCCCAAAAATCCTAACAATGATAAAAGCTGACATTAGGGTCATATTATTTCAACTCATCAGGAATAACTGGACAATTTGTGATGAGTAATTCTTATAACCTGTGACTATGTGATCACTTGTACACATAATGATACTAGTTATCAGTTGCTTAATATTATGTGCTGTGTCCTTTATATTTCACATCCCGCAATATTCATCACGTTTCTAAGAATTCTGATTTCCATCCCAGGCGAAGAACTGGAAGTCAAGACAGGTCAAGTGGCTTACTCAGGATCACACAGCTCATAAGAGGCCTGAGCCTCTTAGATATTCAAACCGTGTCTGGTTGACTCTAGACTGTGTTTTCGACCTTAAACTGTACCACATCCTGTTTTCCACACTGCCTCCCACTGAGATCCCAGCTCCCTGGACTTCCGATGTGGAGCCTTGCCCCTCCACATTTCCTTATACATCCCCTTTACTTTCAGTACTTTACAATGTGAGTGCTTAGGGGAATCAGAGTGATCTGAAATTTCTGACTCATTAAAATGCATGATAAGGCATGATGATACAAGTTCTCCAAAACTCAATAACACCTGTGTCATTACACTCAAAGGGGATGTGGAAACCAACACCTCCCTGTTCTCACAGCCAGATAAAGCCACAGAAAAGCAGCATTTGATGTGCTAACTGTGATGCCTGGGTACCACCTCCTTATTCTCTGAAAATAAATGGCCCATCCTTCTCAAAAGAAATCAGTAAGTACTGCCATATTTGCTATTTTTCACAAAACACAGATATCTCTTTTTAGTACATAAAAGTGTTTTCAAGATCATTAATTTTCATAATGACACCCCTGAAGAGTTGGAACATCTCCAAGGTCACATAGCCATCACACAGGTGTGTCCCTGTGCACTCGCATCCAGCAAGCACAGTCCCAATATGACTTCCACCCATTCATAAATTCCTGTATTCACCAGTTCTGTACGTACTTAGCACTGGGGAGGTGCCAGGCACTATGTAAAGTCCTGAAGAGTCCCTGTCTCGCTCCTGAAACCCTTAGAGCCCAGGGAATGGATACTGACAAGGAAACAGACAAAATCAAATCTGGGTGATGAGTGGTAAGAGGGACATATACTTCCAGCCATTGGGTGACTCTGATGATGGCACATGTCTTCTGCAGGAAGAGCTCATTTTGAGCCAGCATGCAGCATCCTAGTAATCATGAATAGAACAGGTCCTTTGGCTTCTCAGGATTCACAACCCTCGAAAGTTAGAGTGAAAATGGTACCGATGAACCTTTTTGCAGGGTAGGAATAGAGATACATATGTAGCAAATGGACTTGTGGATGCAGCAGGGGAAGGAGAAGGAGGGGCGATCTGAGAGAGTAGCACTGACGTATATCTTCTGTGCAGTGCTTAGTCACTTAGTCATGCCAGACTCTGTGTGACCCCATGGATTGCAGCCCACCTCCATGCAGCCTCCATGCAGGCTCCTCCACCCATGGCATTCTCCAGGCAAGAACACTGGAGTGGGTTGCCACGCGCTCCTCCATAGGATCTTTCCCACCCAGGCATCGAAGCCTCATCTCTTACGTCTCCTGCATTGGGAGGCAGGCTCTTCACCGCTAGTGCTATGTGTAAAGCAGGTAGCTCATGGGAAGCTGCTGTATAACCCAGGGAGATCAGCCCACCACTCTTCAAAGACTAGACTAGAGGGACGGGACTGGGGCAGAGGGGTAGGAGGGAGGCCCAAGAGGGAGGGGACTTACGTATACTTACAGCTGATTCACCCTGTCCTATGGCAGAAACCGACACAACATTGTAAAGCAATTCTCCTCCAATCAAACAGAGAAGCCAGAGTAACACTCTCACTATGGGGGGCATGTTATCTTCACCATGGCTAGTCTCCCATCCTTGGGACAGATGAGGATCTCTCCCCTCCAGAAGGCTGAATCTCACCAGCTACATCATCTGAACTCCCTTTCTCCCTGGCTTCTGATTGAGCTCGTGTGTGCTTCATCACTCAGTCCTGTTCAACTTTTTGTGACTCCCAGACTGTAGTCTGCCAGGCTCCTCTGTCCATGGGATTTTTCAAGCAAGAATACTGGACTGGGTTGCCATTTCCTCCCCCAGGGGATCTTCCCAACCCAGGGATCAAAACCACATCCCCTGTGTCTCCTGCATTGGCAGGCAGATTCTTTACCTGCTGAGCCATCAGTGAAAAGAAATATTGCCAAGAGATGAGAGGGTGGGAATTTCAGGGGTTTGGAGCATTCCCTCTTCCTCTCCCTCCCCGCCACTCTCACTCAGCTTCAGCTCCTTCTGTGAGCAGCGTCTGCTGAGAAACATCTACTGGGCAAACCTCCCTCCCCAGCTCTGGCTCCCACTGGGCTCCAGGGTGCTATTTCTTCCCAGTGCCCCAGCAACATTAGGTTGGCAATGGTTTCCTGGAGTTAGTCTATGGCACCTCCACATCTGTTTCCCCTTTAACCCTGCCCATACCTCTGATGGGCTTCCCAGCTGGCTCAGTGGTAAAGAATCCTCCTGCCAATGCAGAAGACACTTGAGGCTGGGGTTTGAGCCCTGGATTGGGAAGATTCCCTAGCGGAGGAAATGGCAACCCATTCCAGTATTCTTGCTGCGAAAATCCCATGGACAGAGGAGCCTGACTGGCTACAGTCTGTGGGATCACGAAAAGTTAGACACAGCTGGGCAGCTGAACACACACACAGCTTTGGAGCCAGTCCTTCATTCAAGCCTCTGTTTTCTGCCAGGACCCTGACTGACACAGTGACACAACAATGTCAACTCTGCTTCCTACTATATTTTGAAGCATGGGAAAATGTAGTTTTGAGGATGAGATACTCAATGGCTTCTGACATTTTTAAGGAAAAAAAAATTCATTTTTGATCTGAATCAGAATTCTGTTTCGACCTTTTAGAAGAGGAGAGAACCAGACTGAGTCTCTAGTTCTGGCTGCTGTAAGTGGCATAAGGAGTTCATTTTTGTCAACAATTCCATGCTGTGCTTTGCAGCCATTGTATGGCTCAGTATAAGGCTGGAGAACATTAAGAAACTTAGTATCACACCCAGTCTAGTCAATGACAAGACTGGGTTTTAAGTTGTTTCTACCGGACTCTAAAGCCTATGTATCTCCCTATGCATGAGCGTCTTTTTCATGAGCATCTCCCTTTTAATTCACAAACTTACTTTTCTGACTTGAAACAGTCTTCCTTGGTTCCACTTTATGTAATTACCTGGATGTTTCATGAACACTTCAAGATCAAATCTCTCCCTCTCTCTCTTGCTCTCATCCTCATGTTTTCCTTCTGCTCCAGCCCAGAAGTGGTTGGATGGTCGTATCTGTCTGTTCCATGTGCTCAGAAGCTCAGGGACTTCTGTTTATACTATCACACCAGTTAATGTCAAGAGCCCAAAATGTGTCATAATAAACTGGGTGGAGCCTTAGGTTGTAACACCTGTCTTAAGTGGAGGGAAAATCCCCTTTCCTACTTCTTACATTTTCTCTTTTTATGCTTAGCCATAGTCCACAAGACCACCCAGGCTCACCACCTTCCTATTCTTTCCCACTTTACACATCCAGGACTGAATGATTCTTGCCCCTTTCCTAGTCACTATCCTCTCCCCTTACCGAACTCTCCATACACAACCGATCAGAAAATGCAGAGTGGTTCCAGCGCACCATGCAATGTGAAGCAGAGTTGGAGAGGTGGGGGGCCAAAGCAATGGGAAAATGTGTGATGCCTTTTGCTTTATCATGGATAGATTAAATGTAAATTGCTATACAGCATACATTTCTTGAATCACTCCCATTCTATAGATTTCCCTTCTTTCTTTACTCTGCTGCTGCTGCTAAGTCGCTTCAGTCATGTCCGACTCTGTGCAACCCCATAGACAGCAGCCCACCAGGCTCCCCTGTCCCTGGGATTCTCCAGGCAAGAACACTAGAGTGGGTTGCCATTTCCCTCTCCAATGCATGAAAGTGAATAGTGAAAGTGAAGTCGCTCAGTCGTGTCTGACTCTTTGCAACCCCATGGACTGCAGCCTACCAGGCTCCTCCGTCCATGGGATTTTCCAGGCAAGAGTACTGGAGTGGGGTGCCATTGCCTTCTCCATTCTTTATTCTACTATACATCTATTTATACCTAGGTTTCCTGAAAGAGTTTCCTACTGGTCCTTCTTTCCAGCTTTTCCTCCCATGTAGGGTTCTAAGCACTGAGCTCTCCTCCCCACCTTTCTGTGATTTTTCTCTCTCATCACATGCTTCATGTGAACTTTAAGCGTCTCTTTTATTGCTATCGGTACTATCCTTTTCTCTAAATAAGTTAATAATTTTATTATTGTGTGTGTGTTAGTGACTCAGACATGTCCGACTCTTTGCAATCCCATCCACTGTAGCCTGCCAGGCTCCTCTGTTCCTGGGATTCTCCAGGCAAGAATACTGGAGCGGGTTGCCATGCCCTTCTCCAGGATATCTTCCTGACCCAGAGATCAAATCTGGGTCTCCTGCACTGAAGGCAGATTCTTTACCATCTGAACTACCAAGGAAGCCTTAATTTTAATATTATTACCATATTGTTATTATTAAAGCAATATATATCAAACTGGGATCTCCCTGAGCATGCTGACTACATTGCTCAAGGGACCAGAAATGCTCTTAAAAATTTAAAATTTGGGTTTTTACTTCATTTATAATCTAAAAAAAAAAATGCAATAGAAAATTACCCAGCTTCATTTGGATGTATAAGTTAGGACTACCTGATTTCAGTACTTACATTAGCATTTGAATTTATTACTGCAAAGAAAACAAATAATATTTCATTCCAATAATGGCCACAGAGTTTGTATTAGGCTAACCCTCCTGCTAATAACAATCAAAAACTCTGGAAAAAATATAACATGAAGTATTTGAAAGCAGTGGAGAGAAAACCAAAGCAGAATTGGAGGACATACAATCCTTGAGGAAAGAGAAGCATGGCAGGTGAGTCACATTTAGATGGTTCATTTTTAAGGGTGCTGACCAGTGTGCAGTGCTTGAGAAAAAAAAATGGAACTCAAGGAAAAAGTGGTCCCACTGAGCTATAGAGACCGAGGTTGTAATCAGGGCCTTCATAAAGGCTGGAAATAGAAGAAGAAAAGCCTGAAAGGAGAGATCCATAGATGGAGTTCCCTCAAAGTCTGTATACAATTCCCTTGAAATCCTTGGCTGACTCCTAAACTGTGTACAAGATAAGCTTGTAGGGAACGCAGCAGAAATCAGCTAGCTGGGAGTTTAAAAAGCAAAACTGGTACTATAGCAGCTACTGGAGATAGGAAGATAGAGATTGGAGCTCAGGTTCTGCCAAATTAGAAGGGCAGGAAGAATAAAAAGAACACTATGCCTAAGAGCATTATAGTCAAACTGCTGCAAACTGAAAAGGAAGACTAATTCTTGAAACAATCCAGAGGAAAAAAGACACATTACCTACGGAAATAATAGTGAGAGATGGCTGATAGCTCATCACAAATAGTAGAAACCAGAAGATAACAGAAATAATATTTCAAAGTATAAAAAGAAAGGAAATTCTATGTTGACACAGAATTCTATATCAATAAATATCCTTCATGAGGAAGGCAATGAAAAAGGATTTTCAGACAAGTAAAACCTGAGGAAATTTGTCACCAACAGACTGACACTACAAGAAAGGCAAAAGCAAGTTCTTTAAGTGGAAGGGAATAATGCCACATGCAGACCAAGTTAATAGCCCATGAAAAGGATCATACCTCATGACTAAGTGGAATTCATCCCTGAGATGCAAGGATGGTTCAACATACGCAAACCACACCGACAGAATAAAAGCTGAAAAGCACATGATCATCTCAATAGATGCAGAAAGTGTTTGGCAAAATTCAGTACCCTTTCATAATAAGACAACAGCAATAAAAACCACCTAATTAGGAACAGAAAAAAATTACTGCAACATAATGAAGGCCATATATGAAAAACCCACATCTAATATCCATACTCCGCAGTGAAAAACTGAATATTTAGATTACGTCTCTATTTTATGAAACTGAATTTTACTAGTTACTATGGAAATTGGTTTGTGTAGGAAGGAGAGATGCTCTGTTTCTAACCCATGCCTCGACTTACATGCTATGTCTACCATGGGTGCCCACAATCAAGAAAGTTACTCACATTTCCATTCTTTCACATTTTTAGTTATATATTTACAATGTCCATCTGTTAATAAAGCAGTAAAATATTAATATGTTTTCATTAATCACCAAACAGTAATTGAAACTTTAACACATGGCAGTCCCGATTAGATTCTACTCCAGGAATTGAAGAAATAACTTCTAAGAGTCCTTTTCAAAGTCACGCTTACAATTGAGACCTAGCTAATCCTAGACCTTATTAGTAACTTTTTTCATGTGACAAGGATGGGTGGTAAGAAGAGACCAATGATGGAAACCCAAGCTGCATAAAGAGAGTGAGGGGAGGGTAGAAGGAAATTAATTGGAGAAATGCCACTGAAATAGAACTTGAAATCCTACAACAGAGCTACTAGTCATCTATTCTTAGGACAAGACAGGGTGGTATAGCTGTCATAGGATTGGATAATTCTGTTTATGTCAAACTTTATAGGCATGCAAAACTGAGTCCCCAGGGCCCCAAGTACGAACTGGGGGACACATGTATTTAGGATATGGTCGTCATCATTTAGACTTTGCAGCCAGAGATGCTGAGCTCTGTCTGATGCAATCAATCATCTGTTCAAGCATGTCTCCAGCCTCTCAGCTAGGATGCTGTTTTTGTTGTTGTTATTTGCCATTGACAATATGTCGAGGTTCCTTTCTGTTACAGAAAATGATGCTCAGATTATTTGTTCAGATGCCAAAAGTCTGCCATTAAGCCTCCAAATAATAGATGCTATTTTTTTTTAAATTTCAAAAAGAGGTTTCAGTCCTCTAGATTCAATTCAGTAGCAGTTACTGGATAGGGAAGCCTTGAATTTAGAAAAGTGGTACCTGGGGTTTTAAATACGTCCTCACCATGTGAAACAGCAAGAACTCAACAACACAATGCCCACTCTGAAAACTCAGCCTGGAACAGAGTCTCTATTCACCCTGCATGGAAACCAAACTATTAATATAGAATTATGAAATGCCCTGGGGATGTGATTAACATGAATGGATCTATATATACAGGTACAGTCTATTTTAATATTATGCCTATGGGGAAAATCACTTTAAGAATGCCGATGATTGTCATCCAAGCAGGCAAATGGAAATTATGTCCCATTCTTTATAAAGCTGACAGGAGAGAATGCTTCTCTGAGCTATAGAATGTGAATAAAAGCAGGATTGGCTGTGATTCCAGACCTGCCTATCTTTTGAGAGACTGACAGTGTTGGTGTTCAGAGTTTAAAATTCAGATCTGAGAGATGGCACACACAGGAATAAATCAGCATATCTTACTGTCTCCAAGATTCACTGGTCTGAACTCCGCTTTCCTCTTGAAAAAAATCAAAATATTTACATGTGCAGGCCCTAAGTGTTATGATGATTCACTCAAATTCAAAGGAGGTCTCTTGTTAAATATTAATACTTGGCAAAAATGGAAAGAATCATGTCTGTTTAACAAGCCCTATGCTGTGCTATAAGCTATATTCAATAGATAGTTTTGATTAGGATGATAATAGTATGTTTACTATTTTATAGATGAAAATGAAAGTCCAAACAAGTTAGCAAAGCTGATAGCTATTATTTAATTTGGCAGACATTTAGATCACTTCTATGACATCATTAAAAATGGAGATAATGGCCATTGCTTTTCTATGCCCATGAATTTTCCCACACAAGTTTTCCCAAAAAGTTTAATATGATTATTGACAACCAATTTATCTTCAGGAGAAAATAAGATGATCAATACAAATTTCTGTAAGTGAGAACATTTCCTTTTAGTATATAAATACTATGGGTTTACAAAAACAGTTTCAAAAATGAGAAGATAAATAGGCAAAACTCATTTTGTTTCAATCAATGTATAAGTGTTAAAGTCAGATGTTATTAAACCATAATTCATGCCTTTGGTGTTACTAATTTGACTATGATGATAGAGGCAAGAAGATTCATTCATGTGTGAAAACTGTAGGTGGATTATAATGTAGTGAAGCACCTGAGTGAACTGTTGATTAACTCTTACAATTATATTGGCATGGACAACCCAAGATATTAAACTGATATGTTATACTTGAATTTATATCCTTTATGAAAAGATTTATATCTTTTACCTAAATCAAATCCCTTACGATTATACAGTGGAAGTGACAAATAGATTCAAGGGATTAGATCTGATAGAGCGTCTGAAGAACTATGGACAGAGGTTCACGACATTGTACAGGAGGTGATGATCAAAACCATCCCCAAGAAAATGAAATGTAAAAAGACAAAATGGTTGTCTGAGGAGGCCTTACAAATAGCTATGAAAAGAAGAGAAGCAAAAGGCAAAGGACAAAAGGAAAGATATATCCATTTAAATGTAGAGTTCCAAAGAATAGCAAGGAGAGATAAGAAAGCCTTCCTCAGTAATCAGTGCAAAGAAATAGAGGAAAACAACAGAATGGGAAAGGTTAAAGATCTCTTCAAGAAAATTAGAGATACCAAGGGAACACTTCATGCAAAGATGGGCACAATAAAGGACAGAAATGGTATGGACCTTATAGAAACAGAAGATATTAAGAAGAGGTGGCAAGAATACACAGAACTATACAAAAAAGATCTTCATGACCCAGATAATCATGATGGTATGATCACTACCTAGAGTCAGACATCCAGCAGTCCAAAGTCAAGTGGGCCTTAGGAAGCATCACTACAAACAAAACTAGTGCAGGTGATGAAATTCCATCTGAGTTAATTCAACTCCTAAAACATGATGCTGTGAAAGTGCTGCACTCAATATGCCAGCAAATTTGGAAAGCTCAGCAGTGGCCACAGGACTGGGAAAGGTCAGTTTTCATTCCAATTCTAAAGAAAGACAATGCCAAAGAAAGTTCAGACTACCACACAATTGCACTCATCTCACACGCTAGCAAAGTAATGCTCAAAATTCTCCAAGCCAGGCTTGAACAGTATGTGAACCATGAACTTCCAGAGGTTCAAGCTGAATTTAGAAAAGATAGAGGAACCAGAAATCAAATTGCCAACATCCACCGGATCATTGAAAAAGGAGAGTTCCAGAAAAACATCTACTTCTGCTTCATTGACTACACTAAAACCTTTGACTGTGTGAAATTCTTCAAGAGATGGGAATATCTAACCACCTTACCTGCCTCCTGAGAAATCTGTATGCAGGTCAAGAAGCAACAGTTAGAACCAGACATGTAACAATGGACTGGCTCCAAAATGGGAAAGAAGTACGTCAAGGCTAAATATTGTCACCCTGCTTATTTAACTTATATGCAGAGTATATCATGAGAAATGCTGGACTGGATGAAACGCAAACTGAAATCAAGATTTCTGGGAGAAATATCAATAACCTCAGATATGCAGATGGCACCCCCTGAAGAGCCTCTTGATTAAAGTGAAAGAGCAGAGTGAAAATGCTAGCTTAAAACTCAACATTCAAAAAATGAAGATCATGGCATCTGGTCCCTTCACTTCATGGCAAAATAATGGGGAAACAAGGGAAACAGTGACAGACTTTATTTTTTGGGGCTCCAAAATCACTGCAGATGGTGACTGCAGCCTTGAAATTAAAAGACACTTGCTCCTTGGAAGAAAAACTATGACTAACCTAGACAGCTTATTAAAAAGCAGAGACATTACATTGCTGACAAAGGTCCATCCAGTCAAAGCTATGGTTTTTCCAGTAGTCATGTATGGATGTGAGAGTCGGACTATAAAGAAAGCTGAGTGCCAAAGAATTGATACTTTTGAACTGTGGTCTTGGAGAAGACTCTTGAGAGCCCCTTGGACTGAAAGGAGATCAAACCAGTCAATCCTAAAGAATATCTACCCTAAATATTCATTGGAAGGACTGATGCTGAAGCTGAAGCTCCAATACTTTGGCCACCTGATGCGAAGAACTGACTGATTTGAAAAGACCCTGATGCTGGGAAAGATTGAAGGCAGGAAGAGAAGGGGACAACAGAGGATGAGATGGTTGGATGGCATCACTGACTCAATGGATGTAAGTCTGAGCAAGCTCCAGGAGTTGGTGATGGACAGGGAAGCCTGGCGTGCTGCAGTCTATGGGGTCACAAAGAGTCAGACACTACACTAATAGCCCATGTTGGGAATCTATTCTTGTATCCCAGAATCCTGTGCCATTAGTCTGGTTCACCCACTAAGGAGATGGAGAATGATTCTGACCCCCTTGTCATATAAAACTAAAGAGAACAGGCTCCAAGCCTGTTCTAACAAGCTCTAAGCTGTGCTATAAACTATATTCAGCAGATGGCTTTGATGAGGGTGATAATAATGAGCCTACTATTTTACAGATGAAAATGGAAAGCCAAACCAAGTTAGACAAGCTGATGGCTATTATGTCTACATTGGTAAACATTTAGATCTTCTCTGTGACATCATTAAAAATGCAGATAATCACCACTTCTTTTCATGCTCATCAATTTTCCTGTACAAGTTCTCTGAAAAAGTTTAACATGATTATTGACAAGCAATTTATCTACATAAATACAAAATCATAGCAAAGATACCTTTGGTTTTGCTTGCCCACCCTACCTTTTTTTTAGTGGCAGCACCTCATCTTCCTTTTAATGAAATAGGCTGCTTTTCCATAGCTCAGTCTGGATGGAAAAGATAATGAAAGAATCCCTTCTCTTACCTGCCCTGGACATGTGTCCTAAGCTGACTCAATCAGCTTCTGTTTCCTGGGAGAAAAAATAATTTGAGAAAAGTGTTCCTCCTTTATCCTTTCCTTGGGTTCTTATAGTCATCCCATTTCCTTCCAAGAAAGACGTATATGATTTAAATTAACTGGATCTTTTTCTGTTGCTTATACCCAAAGAATCCAGAGACACAAAGCCATAGATCTCTATTGGTGGTAGGGACCTTAACTGGAAAAAAACGTAGGAAATCCCAAAACTATGGAAACACAGAAGATATGATGTGACGGGAATGCACGATCCACAGTATTAAAGTGGGTTGGTACCAAGTCCTTAAAAATAGCAAAGGAGAGCAGGAAGGATTGTATAGTGACATACACATTCCAACAGGAGTCAAGAAACTAGAGCCCAATCCACTTATTTCACAGATAAGGACAAGAAGCTCAGAGAAAAGTTATTTACTGAAAGTATTAGAGCCAGCAGCAGAGTGGAGGTGTCCTGAATTGCAATTCCAATTTGCTATGTCTGTGTCATGTTCCAAATTCCTATAAATTCTACTTTCACTCTTTTTAGGCTTTTGATGTGCTAAATTTATGACTGCTTCCAGAATTAAAACTACATGCTCTCAGTAATCAAATATATTTTCCAAAAGCTGAGCCCACAACCAAACATGAGTTGTAATACTCTTTCCCCTGACTTGCATCTTCCATCCCTCTGAGCCATTGTTCATTCTCAATGTTTATTTCAACTTTTTCTCCTTTAGATTTTATCCACTTTGTCTATATCTGTCCCAAAGGAGATGATCGATGTTGGCAAAATTAACCTGGCTTTCAGGCTGAAGAAGTTAAGCCCATGACTCATGGAGTCAGACTTACTGGCAAAGGAGATGGGATAATACAGATTAGACAAGATACTGGACATTTATTCCAGTTTGGTAGCTGAACTGAAAATTAAATCTAACCAGAGTCAACAGTACTTGCAGAGAACCTACAATGTTTCCAGCACTATTCTAGGTTTTCTGAGAACTAACAAAGCAAAAACTTTTCTGCAAAGCAATGAAAAGTTTTCATAAGAAATGGGTTGCATGCTAATAACAAGAGCTACATCCTTTGTGACAGGCCACAGTGCTCAGTGCTGTCTTCTCTTTGAGAAAGTACCTTTCTGATCCATGGATCATAAAAGCTCAGTCATAAAATGAAGACTATTAAAAATCAAAACTGGTCAGACTTCAGTACATATGAATTTTCATTATTGAGTTAAAAAGTAGCCTAGAGCCAAAAAGAAGTAATGAAAGCTACAGGTGTAATTTCCTTTGAAGAAGCTCAAAGCCTCTTGCTCAGATGCTCAGTCATGTCCAACTCTTTGCAACCCCATGGACTGTAGCCCATCAGGCTCTTCTGTCCACTTGATTCTCCCGGCAAGAATACTGGAGTGAGCTGCCATTTCCTTCTCCAGGGATCTCCCTGACCCAGGGATCGAACCTGTGTCTCTTACATCTCCTGCACTGGCAAGTGGATTCTTTACTGAGAGGGTAACAGGCAGGAAGGCCAGGGGTCTCCAAACGGAGGAAATAGCTTGCAAGTGTCAGACATGACTCAGATGGTAAAGTGTCTGTCTATGATGCGGGAGACCCAGGTTCGATCCCTGGGTTGGGAAGATCCCTTGGAGAAGGAAATGGCAATCCACTCCAGTACTATTGCCTGGAAAATCCCATGGACAGAGGAGCCTGGTAGGCTATAGTCCACGGGGTCGCAAAGAGTCGGACACGACTGAGTAACTTCACGTTCAGGTCAGACAATTTTATCTCTTAAGCGGCAGGAGGAAACAAACTAGCAATATTTTTTCCTTCTCGATACAGATTTAAAAGGAGGTTTCTCTTAAAATTCTGTGTTGCCATGACACCTGGTTTCACCTGAAGTTAACTATTCTCAAACCTAGAGATAACCAATGACTTTTTCTTATGGAAATGTTTATATTAAGCTATGCAAATGTGCTATGCATTTACCTCAAACTCTGTCTTCAAGTTGGTTCTACCTTTTGGCTCAGAATCTACTTGATAAACCAGTATGTTATACTCAGGTATTGTTCCTCTAATCTATGTAAATGAAACTATTTGTATGGTGATCTACCCTTCTTCAAGATCCAAGTTAATCATTTTATGGCCCAAAATAAACCATTTGGTGCCAAGATTATCCCAAAATGCATCTTATGGGTGAGGGGCCTGGTGCCATTCTGAGTTTTAAGACATTCCTTTTTTTCATTACAGACTGCTAGTGACTATATAACATCCAGCTGAAGACTAGCAGGGGGACACTCTTTCTGCCCCCTTCTGATGCCTGTGTCAGAAGCTTTCTCTGTCTCCTTTATGCTTTAATAAAACTTTATTACACAAAAGCTCTGAGTGATCAAGCCTCATCTCTGGCCCCAGATTGAATTCTTCTCCTCCAGGGGCCAAGAATCCCAGTGTCGTGATTCAACAACAACCTTTCATCTACCACTAGCACCACCTGAGAAGCCCTTAGAAATACTTAGTTTTATGGGCTCTTCAATGGCCATGGGGAATTTAGCACAGAGTTGGGACGGCAGTACTTTTTTTCTAGCCTGCCAAGTGCCCATTGCTTTCCAAACAGAATTGTGAGACCAAAGGATGACCTCTCCTCTAGCAACTTCATCCTCTTTGTCCAACTGCAGACATGCAATTTTGTCAGGAATAAAAGCTGTTATAGTGGTAGGCAACAAAGGTTAGTGGGGCAAAAAAGACACATCATGTCTAACCTTGATTTTCATGTTTGTTAGAAGCATGATCTTGGACAGATTATTTAATTTCCACATCTATAAAAATATGATATCCATTGCTAGTAGTATAGTGAACTAAATGTAATGAACCTTTCTAATTAAAATGTTGGATAAAATATTTATGTGAAAAAAATTTAAAAGGAGAGGGTGTGGAGAAAAAGAAACCCTTCTACATTGTTGATGGGAATATAAATTGGTGCAGCCACTATGGAGAACAGTATGGAGGTTCCATAAGAAGCTAAAGATAGAACTACCATACGAGCCAGCAATTCTACTCCAGGGCATATATCCAGAGAAAAACATGGCTGAAAGAACACATGCACCCCAGTGTTCACTGAAGCACTGTTTACAATAGTCAAAACACAGAAGCTACCTAAATGCCCACCAACAGATGAATGGATAAAGCAGATGTGGTGCATATATACAATGGAATATAACACAGCTATTAAAAAGAATAAAATCATGTCATTTGCAGCAACACGGATGGACCTGGAGATCATCATACTAAGCGAAATAAGTCAGAGAAAGGCAAATATCATATGATATCACTTGTCAGTTCAGTTCAGTCACTCAGTCGTGTTTAACTCTTTGTGACCCCATGGACTGCAGCACGTCAGGCTTTCCTGTCCATCACCAACTCCCAGAGTTTACTCAAACTCATGCCCATTGAGTCAGTGATGCCATCCAACCATCTCATCCTCTGTTGTCGCCTTCTCCTCCCGCCTTCAATCTTTCCCAGCATCAGGGTCTTTTCAAATGAGTCAGTTCTTCATATCAGGTGGCCAAAGTATTGGAGCTTCAGCTTCAGCATCAGTCCTTCCAGTGAATATTCAGGGTAGATATTCTTTAGGATTAACTTGTTGGATCTCCTTGCTGTCCAAGGGACGCTTGAGTCTTCTCCAATAACACAGTTCAAAAGCATCAAATCTTCGGTGCTCAGCTTTCTTTATAGTCCAACTCTCACATGACCACTGGAAAAACCATAGCCTTGACTAGATGGGCCTTTGCTGGCGAAGTAATGTCTCTGCTTTTTAATAAGCTGTCTAGGTTGGTCATAACTATTCTTCCAAGGAGCAAGCATCTTTCAATTTCATGGCTGCAGTCACCATCTGCAGTGATTTTGGAGCCCCAACAAAATAAAGTCTGTCACTGTTTCCACTGTTTCCCCATCTATTTACCATGAAGTGATGGGACCAGATGCCATGGTCTTCTTTTTCTGAATGTTGAGTTTTAAGCCAGCATTTTCACTCTGCCCTTTCACTTTCTTCAAGAGGCTCTAGTTCTTTGCTTTCTGTCGTAAGAGTGGTGTTATCTGCATATCTGAGGTTATTGATATTTCTCCCAGCCATCTTGATTCCAGCTTGTGCTTCATCCAGTCCAGCATTTCTCATGATGTACTCTGCATATAAGTTAAATAAGCAGGGTGACAATACACAGCCTTGACGTACTCCTTTCCTGTTTTGGAACCAGTCCGTTGTTTCATGTCCTGTTCTAACTGTTCCTTCTTGACCTGCATACAGATTTCTCAGGAGGCAAATCAGGTGGTCTGGTATTCCCATCTCTTTAAGAATTTCCCACAGTTAGTTGTGATCCACAGAGTCAAGGGCTTTGGCACAGTCAATAAGGCAGAAGTAGATATCACTTCTATGTGGAATCTTAAAAAAAAAAGTGTGATCCAAGGACCTTATTTACAAAACAGACTCACAGACTTAGAGAATGAACTTATGGTTACCAGAGAGGAAGGGTAGGGACGGGAAGGATAGACTCAGAATTTGGGATTGACATGTACACACTGCTATATTTCAAATAGATAACCAATAGTATATGGCACAGGAAACTCTTCTCAATACTCTGTAATAACCTAAATGGAAAAGGAATTTGAAACAAAATAGATACATGTACATATATAACTGGACCACTCTGCTGTATACCTGAAACTAACTCAATATGCTACTCAACTGTACTCCAATATAAAACAAAAAATTTTTTTAAAAAACCAGTACATTGTGCTATTTATTAAGTAAAAAATCTTCAGAAGCAGAAGAATTATAGAATTACAGTTTTCAAATTAGCGTTTCCATTGGTGCATTTGTAATAGCCAAGACAAGGAAGCAAACTAAATGCCCATCAACAGATGAATAGACAAAGAAAATGTGATACATACATACAATAGAATATTACTCAGCCATAAAAAAGAATGCAATCATGCATTTGCAGCAACATGGACGGACCTGGAGATTATCATACTAAATGAAATAAGCCAGACAAGAGAAAGATGAATATCGTATGGTGTCCCTTACATAAGGAATCTGAAACAAAAATACAAATGAGCTTATTTACAAAACAGAAATAGGCCCACAGACATAGAAAACAAACTTATAGTTATCGAAGAGTAATGGGGACAGGATAAATTAGGAGAATGGGATTAACATATTTACACTACTATATATAAAATAGATAACCAACAAGGACCTACCATATAGCACAGGGAACTCGTCTCAGTATTCTGTAATAATCTATAAGGGGAAACAGTCTGAAAAAAAAAATGTGTGTGTATATAAATACACACACACACACACATTCACTGTGCTCACTGACTCACTATGCTGTATACCTGAAACTAACATGATATTGTAAATCAACTGCACTCCAATCAAAAAAAACATTCTTAGGAGAATCATAAATTTAAACAATAGAAAGCCAAGTAAAAGAGACAGCATTTTCCTTGGAGTCACTGATGAACCTTGAGTTCAAAGTTTTGCTTTTGAGTCTATAAAAATTCTAGAACAAAGGAGAAAAGCCCAGGTCCTCCCCTAAGTGGGAAGTGTAATAAAGACTGCACTGCCCTTGAGTCATAAAATACTTTGAAAAACTTTAAAAAGTTGGTATCCTATTAGTTCAGTTCACTTCAGTCACTCAGTCATATCTGACTTTTTGCAACCCCATGAACCACAGCACGCCAGGCCTCCCTGTCCATCACCAACTCCCAGAGTCCAACCAAATCCATGTCCATTGAATCGGTGATGCCATCCAACCATTTCATCCTCTGTTGTCCCCTTCTCCTCCTACCCTCAATCTTTCTCAGCATCAGGGTCTTTTAAAATGAGTCAGCTCTTTGCATCAGGTGGCCAAAGTATTGGAGTTTCAGCTTCAGCATCAGTCCTTCCAATGAACATTCAGGACTGATTTCCTTTAGGATAGACTGGTTGGATCTCCTTGAAGTCCAGGGGACTCTCAAGAGTCTTCTCCAACACCACACTTCAAAAGCATCAATTCTTCGGCACTCAGCTTTCTTCACAGTCCAACTCTCACATCCATACATGACCACAGAAAAACCATAGCTTTGACTAGACAGACCTTTGTTGGCAAAGTAATGTCTCTGCTTTTTAATATGCTGCCTAGGTTGGTCATAAATTTCCTTCCAAGGAGTAAGCGTCTTTTAATTTCATGGCCACAATCAACATCTGCAGTGATTTTGGAGCCCAGAAAAATAAAGTCAGCCACTGTTTCCCCATCTATTAGGGGGCATCACTATGAACAAAGCTAGTGGAGGTGATGGAATTCCAGTTGAGCTATTTCAAATCCTGAAAGATGATGCTGTGAAAGTGCTGCACTCAAATGCCAGCAAATTTGGAAAACTCAGCAGTGGCCACAGGACTGGAAAAGGTCAGTTTTCATTGCAATCCCAAAGAAAGGCAATGCTGAAGAATGCTCAAACTACCTCACAATTGCACTCATCTCACATGCTAGTAAACTAATGCTCCAAATTTACCAAGCCAGGCTTCAGCAACACATGAACCATGAACTTCCAGATGTTCAAGTTGGTTTTAGAAAAGGCAAAGGAACAAGAGATCAAATTGCCAACATCTGCTGGATCATGGAAAAAGCAAAAGAGTTCCAGAAAAACATCTATTTCTGCTTTATTGACTATGCCAAAGCCTTTGACTGTGTGGATCACAATAAACTGTGGAAAATTCTGCAAGAGATGGGAATACCAGGCCACCTGACCTGCCTCTTGAGAAACCTATATGCAGGTCAGGAAGCAACAGTTAGAACTGGACATGGAACAGCAGACTGGTTCCAAATAGGAAAAGGAATACGTCAAGGCTGTATATTGTCACCCTACTTATTTAACTTATATACAGAGTACATCATGAGAAATGCTGGGCTGGAGGAAGCACAAGCTGGAATCAAGATTGCCGGGAGAAATATCAATCACCTCAGATATGCAGATGACACGACCCTTATGGCAGAAAGTGAAGAAGAACTAATGAGTGTCTTGATGAAAGTGAAAGTGGAGAGTGAAAAATTTGGCTTAAAGCTCAACATTCAGGAAACTAAGATCATGGTATCCTATAAAAGGAGACAAAAATATCCATAATTCTAAATTACATAATTTACTGTGGTTAAATTTTACATATACTTCTAAACAATTCATGTAGAGTTTGCCCTTATATCTAACTTCACCTTAAATTATCCTGATTGTGTCTCTTGTCTTCATATAATTCATGATAGTGCATTCTTTCATTCCTAAATGTATCCTAATTTAGACAATAGTGTATATGATCATAGAACTGAGAGCTCTAGAAAAAATCATAATTTTTTAAGTAATTAGCAATAAACAGTAAAGATCTATTTACATTTAGAAAATTGTGAGATATTACATTAATTGACAAAAATGCTACTCCTAGTTATATCCTCTAGGGAGTATATTTGCTATTGAAACTTAAAAGGGATAATTCTTGGGTTTTTAAATTGCATGCATTTAGCTGCAGCTTGATAATTTGATACATGTATACATGGTGAAATATTCACCACAATCAAACTAAGCAAATCCATCATCTCACACAGTTTCCATTATATATTTCTTTTTCTGTGGTAACTCTTAGGATCTACCCTCTTAGAAGATTTCATGTCTACAGCATAGCAGCATAGTGGTGTTACTTATAATCACCATTTTACACATTAGTTCTCCACAATTTATTTATATTGCTTAACTGAAAGCTTTTACTCCTTGAGCAACACCTCTCCCATTTCCTCATGATCCCAGATCCTGATAATTACCATTATACTCTGTTTCTATGAGTTTGACTATTTTAGATTCCACTTATAAGTGAGATCATGCATTACTTATCTGTCTGTATCTGGCTTATTTCACTTGGCACAATGTCTTTCAGATCCATCTATGTTGTAGCGACTGAACTTAACTGAACTGATGTTGTTGCAAATGGCAGGATTTCCTTATTTAAGGATGGATAATATTCCCATTATATGTACATAGCACACTTTCTTTATCCATTCCTCCAATGATGAGCATACAGGTTGTTTCCATAGTCTGGTTCTGGTAAATAATGCTAAAATGTAGCTTTCTCTTTGAGATCCTGATTTCAATTTCTTTGGAAAAGTACCCAGAAGTAATATTGCTGAGTCATATGGTAGTTCTATTTTCAAGACTGTTAGAAACTTCCATACTATTTTCTATAAAGGCTAGACCAATTTACATCTACCAACAATGTACAAAGGTTGCCTTTTCTTTTCATCCTTGCCCACGTTTGTTATCTTTATTTTCTTTTTTAATAATAGACATCCTAACTGCCCTGAGACAACATGTCATTGTGGCTTTGATGTGCATTTCCCAGCTGATTAATGGTGCTGAGCATGTTTTTCATAGACCATACTCTCAGGTATATGAGAGTGCATTCACTGTTCCAGGAAAACTGGACAGAAAAATTAAAACAGACTTCAAAAACATAAGATGAATTTTTTTTTTTCAGATAGCAAGAAAAGATAAAAAAAATTCAAAGGGGAAAAAATCAAGAAATTCTCAGATTTGTCTACAGTCATTTTTAAAACCAGAAAAGTAGACAAAGTTTTCCGAACTTTTGAAGAAATGTGACAATCAGTGACTTATTTACAGTCTCATCCTTCAACAGACCTTCTCGCATCTGTATGACTTGGGATATATAACACTTGAAATATTTTTGAAAATAATTATTTGATTATGACTCCAGTTAATCAAGGAAAATAATAGACTCAGGAGAAACCAATAATATAAGAAACTACAGGAAATGCACAACAGAAATGATTAAAAAATAAAATAATAACTAATAAAATAATAAAAAATAATAAATAACTGGAAATATTATGGCTTACATCAACAGAATATATATACCTTAATCCAAAGAATAAAACTGAATAAACTAATAAAAACTAATATAAAAAATAATAGTAATCAACTGATAGTTACTTAAATTGATACTATAATGGCATTAATGTTTTTCTTTATCTATTCTGCAAGTATTTAATGACAATCTACTACATGCCAGGCAGTATACTGTTTTAGGGACTGTTCAGGGGATCCTGATGGCTCAGAAGCTAAACAATCTGTCTGCAATTAAGGAGACCTGGGTTTGATCCCAGGTCAGGAATATCCCCTGGAAAAGGGAAAGGCTGGCTACCCACTCCAGTATTCTTGCTTGGAGAATCCCATGGACAAAGGAGCCTGGTGGGCTACAGTTCATGGAGTCACAAAGAGTCGGATATGACTGAGCAACTGACACTGGGGGATCCAGTGGTAAAATGAGACAAATCCCTCACTAAACTCACATTTCAAGGAGTTAAACATACACAGGTGTGCTCGACTGACATGTAAAAATAAAATTATGGACTAGTCCTAGATTTACATAATACTTACAAAGATGGTACAGAAAGTTTCCATCTACCCCAAACTTTCGCGTGCATGCTTAGTCGACTATTCAGCCATGTCCGACATTTTGTGACGCCATAGACTGTAGCCGGCTACTATCTTACATCTATGGGGATTCTCCAGGCAAGAATACTGCAGTGAGTTGCCATGGGTCCCCTCTTATTAACATCTTAAAGATACATGGTACAGATTTCACAATTAATGAACCAAAATTGATCATTTTTATTGAAATCCATAATTTAGTTCACACTTCGTACAGATTTTCTTTTTAATTTTTATTTTTACTTTATTTTACTTCACAATACTGTATTGGTTTTGCCATACATTGACATGAATCCACCACAGGTGTACATGAGTTCCCAAACATGAACCCCCCTCCCACCTCCCACCCCATATCACCTCTCTGGATCATCCCCGTGCACTAGCCCCAAGCATCCTGTATCCTGCATCGAACATAGACTGGCGATTCATTTCTTACCTGATAGTATACATGTTTCAATGCCATTCTCCCAAATCATCCCACCCTCTTCCTCTCCCTCAGAGTCCAAAAGTCCACTCTACACGTCTGTGTCTCTTTTGCTGTCTCGCATACAGGGTCATCATTACCTTCTTTCTAAATTCCATATATATGTGTTAGTATACTGTATTGGTGTTTTTCTTTCTGGCTTACTTCACTCTGTATAATCAGCCCCAGTTTCATCCATTTCATTAGAACTGATTCAAATGTATTCTTTTTAATGGTTGAGTAATACTCCATTGTGTATATGTACCACAGCTTTCTTATCCATTCATCTGCTGATGGACATCTAGGTTGCTTCCACGTCCTGGCTGTTATAAACAGTGCTGCGATGAACCTTGGGGTACATGTGTCTCTTTCTATTCTGGTTTCCTCGGTGCGTATGCCCAGCAGTAGGATTGTTGGGTCATAAGGCAGTCCTATTTGCAATTTTTTAAGGAATCTCCACACTGTTCTCTATAGTGGCTGTACTAGTTTGCATTCCCACCAACAGTGTAAGAGGGTTCCCTTTTCTCCACACCCTCTCCAGCATTTATTGCTTGCAGACTTTTGGATCACAGCCATTCTGACTGGTGTGAAGTGGTACCTCATTGTGGTCTTGATTTGCATTTCTCTAATAATGAGTGATGTTGAGCATCTTTTCATGTGTTTGTTAGCCATCTGTATGTCTTCTTTGAAGAAATGTCTATTTAGTTCTTTGGCCCATTTTTTGATTGGGTCGTTTATTTTTCTGGAGTTGAGCTGCATAAGTTGCTTGTATATTTTTGAGATTAGTTGTTTGTCAGTTGCTTCCTTTGCTATTTTCTCCCATTCCGAAGGCTGTCTTTTCACCTTGCTTATAGTTTCCTTTGTTGTGCAGAAGCTTTTAATTTTAATTAGATCCTATTTATTTATTTTTGCTTTTATTTCCAGTATTCTGGGAGGTGGATCATAGAGGATCCTGCTGTGATTTATGTTAGAGTGTTTTGCCTATGTTCTCCTCTAGGAGTTTTATAGTTTCTGGTCTTATGTTTAGACCTTAAATCCATTTTGAGTTTATTTTTGTGTGTGGTTTTAGAAAGTGATCTAGTTTCATTCTTTTACAAGTGGTTGACCAGTTTTCCCAGCACCACTTGTTAAAGAGATTGTCTTAACTCCTTTGTATATTCTTGCCTCAAGAGCTAACACCTATCCTCCTCAAACTCTTCCAGAAAATTGCAGAGGAAGGTAAACTTCCAAACTCATTCTATGAGGCCACCATCACCCTAATACCAAAACCTGACAAAGATGCTACAAAAAAAGAAAACTACAGGCCAATATCAATGATGAACATAGATGCAAAAATCCTCAACAAAATTCTAGCAATCAGAATCCAACAACACATTAAAAAGATCATACACCATGACCAAGTGAGCTTTATCCCAGGGATGCAAGGATTCTTCAATATCCCCAAATCAATCAATGTAATTCACCCCATTAACAAACTGAAAAATAAAAGCCATATGATTATCTCAATAGACGCAGAGAAGGCCTTTGACAAAATTCAACATCCATTTATGATAAAAACTCTCCAGAAAGCAGGAATAGAAGGAACATACCTCAACATAATAAAAGCTATATATGACAAACCCACAGCAAACATTATCCTCAATGGTGAAAAATTGAAAGCATTTCCTCCAAAGTCAGGAACAAGACAAGGGTGCCCACTTTAACTGCTACTATTCAACATAGTTCTGGAAGTTTTGGCCACAGCAATCAGAGCAGAAAAAGAAATAAAAGGAATCCAAACTGGAAAAGAAGAAGTAAAACTCTCACTGTTTGCAGATGACATGATCCTCTACATAGAAAACCCTAAAGACTCCACCAGAAAATTACTAGAGCTAATCAATAAATACAGTAAAGTTGCAGGATATAAAATCAACACACAGAAATCCCTTGCATTTCTATACACTAATGATGAGAAAGTAGAGAAAGAAATTAAGGAAACAATTCCATTCACCATTGCAACGAAAAACATAAAATACTTAGGAATATATCTACCTAAAGAAACTAAAGACCTATATATAGAAAACTATAAAACACTGGTGAAAGAAATCAAAGAGGACACTAATAGATGGAGAAATATACCATGTTCATGGATCGAAGCATCAATATAGTGAAAATGAGTATACTACCCAAAGCAATTTACAAATTCAATGCAATCCCTATCAAGCTACCAGCGGTATTTTTCACAGAACTAGAACAAATAATTTCAAGATTTGTATGGAAATACAAAAAAACCTCGATCAGCCAAAGCAATCTTGAGAAAGAAGAATGGAACTGGAGGAATCAACTGGCCTGACTTCAGGCTCTACTACAAAGCCACAGTCATCAAGACAGTATGGTACTGGCACAAAGACAGAAATATAGATCAATGGAACAAAATAGAAAGCCCAGAGATAAATCCACACAGATTTTCTTAGTTTATAACCTAATGTCCTTTTTCTGTCTTGTGATCCCATCCAGGTACCACATGAGGCCTCTCTAGGCTTTGACAGTTTCCCAAACTTTCCTCATTTTTGATGACTTAGACAACTTTGAGGAGTACTGGTCAGACATTTAATAGAATGTTCCTCCCTTGGGATTTGTTTGGAGACTTTTTTTTTGTTTATTTTTCAACATTTGACTGGATTTATAAATTTGGAGGAGGAAGAAGACAGAGGTAAGTGACATTCTCATCATATTATATCAAGGGTATATACTCTCAAGACACATTTCACTGTTGATATTTTCATGGATCACCTATTGACAGGTTTCTACTATAAAGTTACCTTTTTTCCCCTATCTATGCTATACTCTTTAGAAGGAGATCATTATGCACACCCCACATTCAAGCAGGGAGAGTTATAATTTGTCTCCATGAGGGAAATATAAGATTACCAGCATAAATTATTTGGAATTATTCTGCAGAGATTTATCTTTTATGCCCCATTTCATTATTAATTTATATTGGTTTGAACCCATAGATATTTATTTTGTGTTCTGCATTGTTAATCCAATACCACTTTATTTTGTTGCTCAAACTCTTCTGGCTTTGGCCATTGGGAGCTCTCTGTCTCTGTGACACACTCTCACTGTGCCCTGTGGGATGTGTATTGTGTGTTTGTGTTTGTATGGCTGTGTATACATGTGCATCTTTAGTTCTTCCTTACTTTCTGGTACTGTGTTCCAGAATTCCACGCTTATCTTCCATATTTCCTGCCCCAGTCCTAGACTCAAAGATGCAGTCATATCTCCAAGGAGTCCTTTTTTAATTTTCATTTTCAATGAGTAGCATTAGAAACCAAGAGCTGAGTGTCAGATGTGCTTGCTGCCTCTGGCATATCTTTACTTCTATAGTACCTTACTGATGTAACAAGGAAATATTTGTACTAACCTGTGTATATGTGTATGTCTATAAATATTTTGTATGTAACCACCTGTGTCTATATTAAGCTAAACATGAGTCCATACTGTCTCCAACTCTAATCGATTACCATGTTGATCTTCCTAATTTCTCCACTTTCTTAGCCATAATTTCTGCTCCAACAGTGAGAAATCTGGTTCTTATCATAACCATCAATTTGCTTAATTGTTTAATTCCAGCATATACATAGAGTAATTTTAAAATTGTTAACCTGTACCACCATGTACTGCAACTTTAGAGATGATGGTGCTTATGTACAGTTGCTTTTGCACTTAGTTATTCAGAAAAGATTCATTTCCAAAGCTAATTACTTCAATCCCTTCTCCACCCCCTCCTCAGTGAAGTTGTTTTTTATCAGTTTAGTTCAGTTAGATTCTTGACCCATATATTGCATTATACCATGAGATCTCAGAACCTCCTAAATGCTTTGTTAAGATTTCTATAAACTAAAGTTCACTCTTGATGCTACAAAGCTCTCTGAGTTTTGATCAGTGTGTAGTGTCATATCCACCATTATAATATCCTATGGAATAGTTTCATCCCCTACAAGTATTTCCTGAGCTTCACCTATTTAACCCTCCTTCCCAACTCTGGACTCTTAGCAATTACTGGCTGCTCTGTTTATTGTCTCTAACTTTTCCTTTTTACAGAATATCATATAATTGAAACCATTCAGTATGTAGCTTTTTCAGACTGGTTTATTTCACCTAACAATATGCATTTAAAATTAATGCATGTCTTCAGTGTGGTAGCTTTTTAAATTATTGAATAGTATACTACTGTGTAGATGGACCACAGTTTGTCCACACACCTATTAAAAGATGTCTTGGTTGCTAAGCTGCTATAAACATTCATGTACAGATTTTTGTGTAGAAATAAATTTTTAAATCATTGGATACTATACTAGGAGCTCAACTGTCAGACCATATGGTAAGATATTACAGATAAAACTAAATTACCAACCTTCAAAAGGCTTATTGTCAAGCATGTAAAGTGACAGTTAACTACCACAGAAAACTATGGTATACAATGGAATATTACTTGGCCATAAAAGGATGAAATAATGCCATTTGTGGCAAGATGAATGTACCTAGAGATTGGCATATTGAGTGAAGTCAGATCGAGAAAGAACTATCATATGATATTGCTTGTATGTGGAATCTAAAAAAGAAAGGCTACAAATGAACTTATCTACAAAACAGACTAGACTTACAGGTGTAAAAAATAAACTTATGGTTATGAGGGAGGGGGTTGATTATGGGGTAGGGAAAGAGTAAATTGGAAAATTGGCATTGACACATACATACCACTATATATAAAACAGATAACTAATAAGGACTTACTGTATAGCACAGGGACCTCTACTCTATACTCTGTAATGGCCTATCTGGGAAAAAAACCTAAATAGTGGATATATATAATAAACATATAACTGATTCACTTTGCTGTATACCTGAAACTAACACAACATTGCAAATCAACTATACTCCAATACAAATGTAAAAAAAAAAAAAAAAAAAAAACACTAAAAAAGAAAAAGAACTAAATGTAAGCATACTTTGGAGATACTGAAGGGTAATCATATTTATTCCATGAAAATCATAACCTGCATATAATATTTGATGATAAAAAGGAGGAAATAAGGGCCAAAGTTATATAAGAAAATTGTTAAAATTCACTTAGTTCTGAAATTCCATGAAGAGCTTAAAATCTAAATAAGGATGAAATTAATGACATTTGACAAGGGCAGGACAAATCAGAAAATTTAAGTGATGAAGTTTAACACTATGGCTAAGATACTAATTAAAATTGAATGTGCATGCATATATCTGTATATATATTATTTCTATTTACATTCAAGTTATCTACTTGAAATAATAAAATATTTAACACTATATTCTAAAAATATTTTCAGTTTTCTACAGTATGATTTTCATTTTATTCTCTTTATTTTGTGAGAAGTATGTTATGCCCAGTTATTTGATTAACAGTTGTTTTTGCTTGTATGTTATATCTTTTCAAAACATAAAAATGGCATGTCATACGTGATTTTCAAATACACACCAAGGCCCTGTGTTGGTATCTCTGGCTTGCTGCTCGAGTAGACTGATGGACTTGAAATGCAGTACAGGTTGTGTATTAGTCTCTCAGTCGTGTCTGACTCTTTGCAACCCCATGGACTGTAGCTCTCCAGGCTCTTCTGTCCATGGAATTCTCCAGGCAAATATACTGGAGTGGGTAGCCATTCCTTTCTTCAGGGGATCTTCCCAACCCAGAGATTGAACCCGGGTCTTCCACACTGCAGGCAGATTCTTTACCATCAGAGCCACCAAGGAAGACCTGGGAATTCTCTTAGGAAAGTACAGAACAAACAATAGAAAGGGGTTGCCTAGGGAAGATTCAACAGTGAAATGTTTAAAGGGAATGTTTTGGAGCGTCAGAGCATTTGAACTGGCAGTGTAGTACTGTGGAAATCACAGTTTCGGAGTGAGACAAATCTCAGCTCACAATCTGCTCTGCCACTGTGTCTACTTGGGCGAGGTACCCTGAGCTTCATGGGTAAAGTAACGTAATAATAGGTGGAATGTACTGAGTACTTATTATGGGCCAGGAATAGGCCAAGCAATTTACTTGAATTCACTTTTATTAATCCTGATTTCAAAATACAATTCCATGCTATGAAATATTATATGTATATTATGTCTTATCCTTTGTGACCCCATGAACTATAGACCACCAGGATCTTCTGTCCATGGGATTCTCCAGACCAGAATATTTGAGTGGGTTGCCATTTTCTCCTCCAGGAGATCTTCCCGATCCAGGGACCACAGCCATGTCTCTTGCATCATAGGCAGATTCTTTACCTTCTGAGCCATTGGGTTGACCAAAAAGTTCAATCTTTTCTGTATGATGGTATGGTAAGACACAAATGTACTTTTTGGCCAACTCAGTACATGAAAACATTTTGCTCCTTACATAGACAAGGACCAAGAGACTCAGCTAAGGATACAAAACCAGGAGACAGTTGCATGGACATGGGGGCAATGCTCACCTGGTTCCAGTTCTAACTTACTCCAAAGCTTATTTTGATCTCATCAATCGGAACTCTCCTCGTGACCTGAAGAATTCCAAAGTCCCTGAACAAAACTTCATGGATTTCCTGGCATGAATCTTCCTATTGTACAAAAGACTGATAGGTTATATTTCTGTTAGCTTCACGCAAGATAAAGGTGTAGAGAAGCATTGCTCTGTTTTTCCTCTCCTCGTGCCCCATCCTTTCCCCTGACACATTTCTTCAGTAAGGCAGTTACTCTTCCCACCAGGACAGGGGTCTTTATTATCCTTTCTAGAAGCCACATTTCCAGTTATTGAATAATATTAAAACAAGGAACAAATGAAAAGCGATTAGAATACGTTCAAGAACCAGAATAGTGTTGCAGGAAGAATCGAGATGTTATCTGCAGTAGAACTGGCAAACCATACTGGAGAGATGCAAAATCTGCATAACAACATAGATGCAGTGACCAAAGATAGTCTTCAAAGCCAATGACTATAGTGGCTCCCAATGAAACTAACATTCTACGAGAATACCACTTGGTGTGAACGAGATCAACAGACTCAAGACGAAAGCTCCAGACCAGACTGCCATTGAAACACATGCTTGCCTAAAGGTTTTCATATTCCTGGCAAAGAGGAGCTAGAAGTTTGTAACACTTCACATACGTATCCAAATTGTTGTATATAATTATACTCAAATCAACTATATGGGTTTCTCATTCCAATGCCTGGACTTTCTTAGTTGCAAATACATAGAAGCTGACATTTCTTGAGTGAAAGTCATTCAATCGTGTCTGACTCTTTGCGACCCCATGGACTATATAGGCTGCCCTTTATTTCTAATAGGGCCATTCATTTTCTCACTTAATTTTCAAAACTCCTTCACAGTAAGCCTTATTATCTGGGTATATACCCAGAAAGCAAAATAAGAAGAATTGAACTCAATATGCTCTCTTTCCATCAAGTACCTGGTTCTTTCTACTACCGTTCAGTGCTGCTCTTATTTTTTATAGTCTTTATCAAATGCTGGATTAAGAATTCTTTAGATATTATTATAAATATCTAGACTGGATATACCTCAATTAACCACTGAAATAAAAATTCTAGTACCTACAGTAGGCACTACAGGGAAGGTATGCCTCTTCTAAAGATTAATTCTAGAATTAGCTTCTACTGTAAAAGCCTCTGTCCGTGTCTCTAAATTCATCCTCCAATTGCCATAAATATTCTGCTGTAGATAGGCTGTCCACATAACCTTCCCTACTTTTTATTTAATCTACACTTCTGCTTGTGCTTTTCCCCTTAACCATGATGCTCATTTTCCTGCAGTTTAAATCATTTCTTACAGAGAAGTCCTCCTCAGACACTCCCAGACACAGTGATCATGTACCTAGGAAACTGTTTATCTGCATTGCCCACATGCAGAAAATATGTCCCCTTTCATTGGTATTCACCCTATTTTATATGTATGCCCTGACTCCCCAGCCACACTGGCCATCTGTGAAGGGTAGTCCAATATTTCTTGATTTATCTTATATATTCCTGGTAAGTGGCTCTCATCACTGATTCAATGGACATGAATTTGAGCAAACTCCAGGAGATGGCAAAGAACAGAGGAGCTGGTGTGCTGCAGTCCATAGGGTCACAAAGAGTCGGACACGAGTTAGCCACTGAACATCATCAACAGATTGGCTCTCAACAAGCCTTCAATTAATGTCAGAGGTTGATGACAGTGAGAGATGGTTCTAATGACAATGGTGACCATGATATCTATGTAATTTCATATCTTAAAAACTGGTATGTCCACCTAATCAGATGATATGAATGAAAAATATTGAAAGGGTAATATAACTCCAGGAGTTGGTGATAGACAGACAGGCCTGGCGTGCTGTGATTCACGGGGTTGCGAAGAGTCAGACACGACTAAGCAAATGAACTGAACTGAACTGAACTGAATATAGAATATTTATTAGATGTTAATTACTGTTGTTACTCATTTTTCTTCTCAGCCCTAAGAGTGCTATTATTCTTACCATTTTAATGGGTATTTGGAGGCTGAGAACTTTTCCAAGGTCACACACAGTAAGTAGCAGAGTCAGAATTCTTATTTCTTTTTTCTCCAACTCCCTACATTTCAAAACTGTGCTGAAATATTGGGTTTGCCAACAAGTTTGCTCAGGTTTTCCATAACATCTTACAGAAAAACCTGAATCAACTTGTTGGGTAACTCAATCTCATGAGCTGTAAAGGGTCTCTGAGGGGCAAACCAGCTGGGTGCATCAGGGCCCAGTGCAGGGGTGATGGGCCAATAACTGCTATCTGGCAATCAAGATTTGCTTTTTTATTTTATTTTATCTTACTTTACAACACTGTATTGGTTTTGCCATACTTGTAAGAGCCTGTAGTCACTGAGATTCAGATTGGTGTTTTGAACTTCAGGAATTGTAACTTTCTAAGCAAGCCTTCGTTAACTTAGTATTTATACCAATTTAGCTCTGGAGTAAGATCAGACACAACTCAATTTCACCAAGTATCTTGCTCCTGACAAATATAGCTCTTCACAAGACAAATCACAGCCAGAAGGAAAGGAAGGATATAACATTCTAAAATATTAGCATTCTTAAAGGGACTTCTATAAAAAAGAAGGAAGACATAATTAATAAATATTAAAAATTCTTTAAAAATATTCTTCTATGGATTCCAAATATTTTTATTTCAAGATGATGGAAATTGTTGACCTTGTCACCAACAGTCCCCAGCAACTTTCCTGACAAGGAGAAATGTTAGCTTGGAGTAAAATTGACCCTAGGCACTTAGCTTCCTTGTATGTGCTACAAATTCCTTATAACATGATCTGCTTTTCTGGGCTTGTCTTTTATAAATTTTGATAAAAATAAGATGATATAGAAAAAAATGTTAAGAATTCTGTATTCTGCTACTTGTACTGTGGTATATAATCATCACTATTAGTCAGCTCCTTTGAACATCTGGAGACATATTCTGAAATAAAAATAATAAAAGAAGTGAATGTGTTCAGGCTATTTAGGAGTTATTCCTTCAATTGAAATAGAATCAAGATAACTCTGAAAAGAAACAGTATCTTTTTATAGGAGAAACGTGTAAAATGATTGCTCAGAAACTAAAGAGGTTTGGCCCACTAGATGACACTTTATATTTTGATTTTTTTTTCAATCATTTGTTAACTAAAACACCCAAAAATCTAATTTAAAACTTTCTAGTCTCTACCTATGTAATTACTATAGCAAATTGGGCACTCATGTCAGCCAAAATTTCAAAACAATAGACTGCAATTGTCTCTACTTTTCAAAGACCCATTTAACTCACAAACTACAATAAAACTGTGCTTGCTAGTGTCATTAATGACTCAATAATTATATATCTTGATGAATATGTTTTAGTCCTATTTTTATTTGACCATTCTGATATTTTTTGGTACTTTTTACCTTTCTCGTCTTAAAATTCTCTTCTTTAGATGTCTCTGGTTCATCGTGAACCTAACTAACTACATTTCTTCCTATCTTCGTCATGGGTTTCTATTATTTTCACTATTCTTATTATTTGGAGTTCCTCAGATTTAACCTTTGGCCCACAGTTTTTTTGGTCTTCCTACATTCTGAGTGATTCCATGCAACATTTATGGTTTGAGTCACTACCTGTAGGCTGATGGTTCCAAAAGTTACATTTTCACTTCAAAGAAACCCCCAGCCACACACACACAGAGACTCACTCATATATCAAAATAACATCTTGACCGTCCTGTAAGAATCTCAAACTCAGCATATCCAAAACTAAATTTGTTATACACTCCTCTAAATCTGTTCTCTTTTTGTCTTTATTTCATTACCTCAATCAGTTGGCCTGTCACTCAGGCTAGAAGCCGGAAAAGTAATCTACAATTCTTCACTATCACACTCCAGACTCAATACATATTTGACCAATTTCACCTCGCATATAGGTTTCATTTCGATTCCTTCCCTTTCAACTTGACCCTTATTAATATGCCATGTTTTCTGACTTTCACTGACTCTTGTCCACCCTGTAACAGTAACCTCTAAATTCGATTCTGTCTCTCCAATTGGCTTTATCACTTCTCCAAGCTTCCTCAGTGACCTACCTGAGCCACAAAGACATCCTTCTATGCCCCCTTTCTCTCTAAAATAAACGAGCAGTTCCATAGTTTAACCTACAAGGCATTCATGATCTGATCCCTTCAGCTTCACCATTTGTGTCTTCCTCCACATTCAGGAGGTGACAGAGGACGATGGTTGGATGGCATCATTGACTCAATGGAAATGAGTTTGAGCAAATTCTGGGAGATAGTGAAGAACAAGGAAGCCTGGTGTGCTGCAGTCCATAGGGTCACAAAGAGTCAGACACAACTGAGCAATTGAACAACAACTACCACTTTCCTCTTTAAATAAACTGTTCCTTCAAAATCTAGTTTTCTGGAAGGCACAGGATTTACTGTTCTAAATCTTTCCTTGATACGAGACTACTGAGATACAAACAATTCTCTCTTTTATGTTAAACACATAAAGTATATTTTAAAATAAAGCACTGGTCTATAAGAGGGAAACGTTAACCATAATTTGAGATTATTATAACTTGATGAACATTTTGCAGTATTGCCTTTAGAGTATCAGGAAGACAACATCCTTTGTGCTTTGATTTCTCTACCTGGTGTGGTCTTTCAAAGGTGTCTTTTGTGCTCATTGCCTTTTTAATAAGAAATGGTGTGTGTGCACGTATGTGGTGTGCATGTACACATGTGGCAAGACACGTGAATAATGACAGGCTTGAAGGCTTCTGTGCAGGGTGCTGACGAACACTGTTTTAATTTCTTGAACTATAGTCTATGAACTACTTCTGTTTTAAAAAGGAATTTGTCCCCAGGCAAACAGAGCTTTTAATGCTGAGTTCTATAATTATTGCAATGTCCTTTCTAACAGCTGTGTTTTCTCTATGTGTATTTTTAGCAGGAGTGCTTCTAAAAGCAGAACTATATGTCCTTTTGCCCAAAGCCCTCGCTACCTGCATCCATCAATTTCCCTGTCTTCTTCACCCAATAAATACTCATTCCACTTACCTTGTAGTGAACTGTTGATTTTAGGGAACTGTTTTAAATGGCTGGGTATAATCAGCTTTTACTTAATAAGATTACTTCCTGGACAAGTGTTACATGGATATTTGAATTTCAATGGATAGTCAGTGTTTGGATATGTAGTTCTCTATTTAGGATTGTGATGCCAGGAAATGTCAAAAATGTCATCACCAAGTGTTCTTAAGAGCATTGCTGCCAACCAAATTAACTTATTCATTCATTAGTCACTTAAAGGACTCCTCTTATGTTTAAGAAAAGATTAAAGTCATGAGTCATTCCCTCATTGTATCTACTATGTAGTGAGAGAAGCAGAAAGTAAACTAAAATTATAAGATATAGAAAATACCATAACCAAATATCTACAGCATGCTAAGGAAGCCAAAAGGCAGGCACTTAGCACCATGGAAGAGTCAGAGAAGGCTGCCTGGAGGAGGAGCTGTATGTGTAGAGTAGTTAGAAACTTCATCCAGGCCCTTCAACCCAACCTGTCCTTCTCAAAGCTATTTCTAGGTATTTCCATAATCCCTCTCAAGCAGTTGCTTAGTTTGTTCTTTGGATTTTTTTATGTGAACCATTTTTTTAAGTCTTTATTGAATTTGTTGCAATATTGCTTATTTTACGTGTTATTTTTTGGCTATGACGCACATGGGACCTTGACTCCCCCACCAGAGATTGAACTCACACATCCAGCATTGAAAGGCCAAATCTTAACCACTGGACCACCAGGGAAGTCCCAGTTGCTTAATATGAATGAAAGAATCTGTCATATTTAGTCAAGACATTAATCTGAGTTCTAAATTAATTTAGTTTGTCATATTTTATTTTAAAAGAAAAGTTAGCAGGGGGTGGGATGAATTGGGAGATTGGGATATATATATATATATATATATATATATACACACACACACACACTATTTATACTGTGTATAAAACAGATAGTTAATGAGAACCTAGTGTATAAGACAGGGAACTCTACTCATTGCTCTGAGGTGACCTAAATGGGAAGGAAATCCAAAAAAGAGTGTTCATATGTAAACATACAGCCAATTCATTTTACTGCACAGGAGAAACTAATACAACAGTGTCATGCAACTATACTCCAATAAAAATTAATTAAAAAAAAAAGAAAAGTTAGCAATAGTTATCAATAAGCATTCACTGAGCACTAAGTATGCCAAGTATTGTGCTAAGGGCCTGGAATATAAAAGTGAGGAAGACAGTCCCTATGCTGAAGGAACTAAAAACATCTTGAAATAATGAGCAATTAATGTGTAAATACAGTACTTATAATACATACATTTGTTTGTAGGATTATAGAGAAAGTATGTGAAGAGTGTGAGAAGGGGGCTTCCTAGGTGGTCCTAGTGGTAAAGAATCCACCTGCCAATGCAGGAGACATGTGAGGAGCGGGCTTGATCCTTGGATCAGGAAGATCCCCTGGAGGAGGGCGAGGCAACCCACTCCAGCATTCTTGCCTGGAGAATCTCATGGACAGAGGAGCCTGGAGGGCCATGGTCCAGAGTCACAAAGAGTCAGACAAGACTGAAGCGACTTATTCTTGCCTTGAAAATCCCATGGACGGAGGAGACTTGTAGGGTGCAGTCCAGGGGGTGGCGAAGAGTCAGACACAACTGAGCGACTTCACTTGCATGCATTGGAGCAGGAAATGGCAACCCACTCCAGTGTTCTTGCCTGGAGAATCCCAGGGACGGGGGAGCCTGGTGGGCTGCCGTCTCTGGGTTGCACAGAGTCGGACACGACTGAAGCGACTTAGCAGAAGCAGAAGTGACTTAGCACGCAGCACATGTGAGAGGGAAGAAGGCCAAGAGAGGGCAGGTGTATGAGGTGATGGTTGAGTTGAGTAGGAAGTAACCAGGAGGAAGGAACAGAATAAACAGTCATGGAGGTGAGAAACATCTCAGGATTTAGTGAAAACACCATAACAAAGTGCAGTGAGTCCTGAGGGAGGCGTTATGTTGGGGAGAATGTAAGGAAAAGTGCAAAAAAAAAAAAAAAAAAAAAAAAGCAAGAAATGAAGCTGCAGGGCAGCAGGAACAGTGTTATGAAGGGCACTGTGATCTCACAAAGTTATGCTGAAGGGCTAATAGCCCTCAAACCTCACTGGCTTTAAACAGCAAAGGTGTTTAACTCCTAGGACATTGGGTTGCTCAAAAGATTAGCTCAGTGCTTCCCCTCACATCTTCAGCTCACAAGTAGCCAGTCTGTCTGTGGCCAGACTCTAGGGCTGCAGTACCCACTACGAGGCTCCAACAGCTCCCTGCCCAGAAAGGATCTCTGAGCCTGCATCACACCCTCCTCTTCTGCCTCCCCCCACCAGGGGCACAGGGCCTGACCTTTTATCTTCCCTTCCAACCCGAATGTGTGTGGGTCTTTCTTTCACAGGCTTCGTTGTATGAAAGTCTGCAGTCTGCAGTGGGCCTTGCTCCATGTGGGGATGTAGCTTTAATGGGTTTTTCAGGGAAAGTGAGCTGTGTCCTACTGTTCTGCCATCTTGATCCCTCCTCCATCACTTCCTAGAGTTTTGGATAGAATTAATTTCCAGATGGAAGAAATTTTTTAGATTATTATAAATTTCTCAGTTTTATTACATTTAGATCAGGAAATGTTAACTCTAATCTCTCTCTTTTGGAATTTATTGAGGCTTACTTTGTGGCCCACTAATATTTAATTTTTATGGATGTTCTCAGTGTACTTGAAAACATGGTATGTTATTTGTCTGTGTGTGTTTTTATATATATATATATAAGATTTTCTTCATTATTTATGTTGTTGTTGCTGTTCAGTCACTCAGTCATGTCTGATTCTTTGTGACCCCATGGACTGTAGCATGCCAGGCTTTCCTGTCCTTCACAATCTCCCAAGTTTGTTCAAATTCATGTCCATTGAATCGGTGATGCCATCCAACCATCTCATCCTCTGTCACCGCCTTCTCCTCCCACCCTCAATCTTTCCCAGCATCAGGGTCTTTATCTATAAGCCGGTTCTTTGCATCACACGGCCAAAGTTTTGGAGGTCCAGCTTCAGCATCAGTCCTTCCAATGCATATTCAGGATTGATTTCCTTTAGGACTGATTTATGTAGTCTATATCTTCCGTTATTTTTGTCCATATGATCCACTGCTAGTCAACACCAGAACATCTCCTACAAATTCTGCTCTATACGTGGCGCTGCCATATTAATGGCTGCCTAGTCTTTAATGCAATAAATCATCCAGCTTCACATTATATAATGGTTTCTAAGCTTGAGTTCCACTTAGTCTAATAGTGAACTCTTTCCCCCTCAGTTTTAAATGTGTTTGCATTTACCTAGTTTTGTCTAATTTTAAAACAAAATTTTTAAATGTTTTGGTTTTAATTGCAGCTCCTGAAATGTAGTTACAGGAAAATTCTTGGTTGAGTTAGAATTCATCTCTGAAAATTCCCTTTTACTCACACCTCTGCTTTCCTCCTTCTCACCCGCTCCCACCCTCCATGTCCAATCCAGCAGCGAGCCCCAGGCATAATATTGCAAAACTGTCAAATCCACTATTTCTTTCACTCCAACCACCATGTTTGGTAGCCCAGACTTCTTCAGAAGTCTTCTGCCTGAATCTTTTCCCTTACCACTCTCTTTCCTCATGGACATCAGAAGTGATTTTTTTTGAGACATTAGAATTAGATCATGTCATACCTCTGCATAAAACTTACAAAAAATCTCCCTTAAAATTCAAATTCTGAAGCTATTCTGTATGAATCTCTATGGTCTTTCCTGACTAATGCCAACCTCATCTCAGGACACTATCTCCTAAGTGACAAATATTCTGGCATCTTCTGGTTCCTCCAGAACAATGTCATTTCCATTCTGGAAATTTATTCTGTGTCTTCTACCTGGAACTCCTCTAGTTTCTCTCTTTAACCAATCAGCTTTTACTCATCTCCCAAGACTCAGCTCAAAAGTTATTTCCTCAGGAGACAATTTCTGACCACCCTATCTATATTAGATCTCTCACACTATTTATTTAAAAAAATTGCTTCATTGAACTTGTACAATTGCTACTTATATGTGTGTGTGCTGTCTCTCCCCTACTGGTGCTCTATTCTTCTAGGGGAAGGACTTGTCTCTCTTTTGATGTCCTATATCTAGGGTCTGGTGTACTTGCAGGCAAGTAATACTTTCTCTACATTTGCTGAGTTGAGAAAATTTTAATTATATATGAGGGTACTCAGTCTCTGAGGATTTATATGACTTTGCTTAAGCATTAGGAGAGTCATACTACTTTTAGTTGTAGTATTTGAGAAATTCTCATTTCACAAGTCAATAGAGATTCAAATAAAGTCAAAGATTTACATCATTGTATATCATCCAACTAGCTGCTGGCTGTGCAAGTGCTGCCCCCTTTTAGCCCTTAGTTCTCTGGATTTCCATCCTTCTAAGGCAGCTGAGGTCAGGGGCGGCAGCTGACAGGAGCTACCCCCCGCGAGGTCAGGGGTGGTGGCTGAGAGGAGCTACCCCACTTCCAAGGAGTGGTGGCTGCGTGGGCACAGAAGGGCTGAGAGCAGCTACTCCACGTTCAGGTCAGGAGGGGCTGCCATGATGAGATAACCCTCATCCAAGGTAAGAGAAACCCAAGGAAGATGGTAGGTGTTGCGAGAGGGCATCAGAAGGCAAACACACTGAAACCATAATAAAGAAAACTAGTCAATCTGATCACACGGAAAACAACCTTGTCTAACTCAGTGAAACTAAGCCATACCCTGTGGGGCACCCAAGACGGGCGGGTCATGGCAGGGAGGTCTGACAGAACGTGGTCCACTGGAGAAGGGAATGGCAAGCCACTTCAGTATTCTTGCCTTGAGAACCCCATGAACAGTATGAAAAGGCAAAATGATAGGATACTGAAAGAGGAACTCCCCAGGTCAGTAGGTACCCAATATGCTACTGGAGATCAGTGGAGAAATAACTCCAGAAAGAATGAAGGGATGGAGCCAAAGCAAAAACAATATGCAGTTGTGGATGTGACTGGATATAGAAGCAAGATCTGATGCTGTAAAGAGCAATATTGTGTAGGAACCTGGAATGTCAGGTCCATGAATCAAGGCAAATTGGAAGTGGTCAAACAAGAGATGGCAAGAGTGAATGTCAACATTCTAAGAATCAGCGAACTAAAATGGACTGGAATGGGTGAATTTAACTCAGATGACCATTATATCTACTATTGCGGGCAGGAATCCCTTAGAAGAAATGGAGTAGCCATCATGGTCAACAAAAGAGTCTGAAATGCAGTACTTGGATGCAGTCTCAAAAATGACAGAATGATCTCTGTTTGTTTCCAAGGCAAACCATTCAATATCACAGTAATCCAAGTCTATGCCTCAACCAGAAATGCTGAAGAAGCTGAAGTTGAACAGTTCTATGAAGACCTACAAGACTTTTAGAACTAACGCCCCCAAAAGATGTCCTTTTCATTATAGGGGACTGGAATACAAAAGTAGGAATTCAAGAAACACCTGGAGTAACAAGCAAATTTGGCCTTGGAGTATGGAATGAAGCAGGGAAAATGCTAATAGAGTTTTGCCAAGAAAATGCACTGGTCATAGCAAACACCCTCTTCCAACAACACAAGAGAAGACTCTACACATGGACATCACCAGATGGTCAACACCAAAATCAGATTGATTATATTCTTTGCAGCCAAAAATGGGGAAGCTCTATACAGTCAGCAAAAACAAGACCAGAAGCTGACTGTGGCTCAGATCATGAACTCCTTATTGCCAAATTCAGACTTAAATTGAAGAAAGTAGGGAAAATCACTAGACCATTCAGGTATGACCTAAATCAAATCCCTTACGATTATACAGTAGAAGTGAGAAATAGATTTAAGGGCCTAGACCTGATAGATAGAGTGCCTGATGAACTATGGACAGAGGTTCATGACACTGTACAGGAGACAGGGATCGAGACCATCCCCATGGAAAAGAAATGCAAAAAAGCAAAATGGCTGTCTGGGGAGTCCTTACAAACAGCTGTGAAAAGAAGAGAAGTGAAAAGCAAAGGAGAAAAGGAAAGATATAAGCATCTGAATGCAGAGTTCCAAAGAATGGCAAGGAGAGATAACAAAGTATTTCTCAGCAATCAGTGCAAAGAAATAGAGGCAAACAACAGAATGGGAAAGACTAGAGATCTCTTCAAGAAAATTAGAGATACCAAGGGAATAATTCATGCAAAGATGGGCTCGATAAAGGACAGAAACGGTTATGGACCTAACAGAAGCAGAAGATATTAAGAAGAGGTGGCAAGAATACACAGAAGAACTCTTACAAAAAAGATCTTCATGACCCAGATAATCAAAATGGTGTGATCACTCACCTAGAGCCAGACATCCTGGAATGTGAAGTCAAGTGGGCCTTAGGAAGCATCACTATGAACAAAGCTAGTGGAGGTGCTGGAATTCCAGTTGAGCTATGTCAAATCCTGAAAGATGATGCTGTGAAAGTGCTGCACTCAATATGCCAGCAAATTTGGAAAACTCAGCAGTGGTCACAGGACTGGAAAAGGTCAGTTTTCATTCCAATCCCAAAGAAAGGCAATGCCAAAGAATGCTCAAACTACTGCACAATTGTACTCATCTCACATGCTAGTAAAGTAATGCTCAAAATTCTCCATGCTAGGCTTCAGCAATACATGAACCATGAATTTCCAGATGTTCAAGCTGGCTTTAGAAAAGGGAGAGGAACCAGAGATCAAATTGCCAACATCTGCTGGATCATCAAAAAAGCAAGAGAGTTCCAGAAAAAATCTATTTCTGCTTTATTGACTATGTCAAAGCTTTTGACTCTGTTGATCACAACAAACTGGAATTTCTGAAAGAGATGGGAATACCAGACCACCTGATCTGCCTCTTGAGAAACTTATAGGCGGGTTAGGAAGCAACAGTTAGAACCGGACATGGAACAACAGACTGGTTCCAAATAGGAAAAGGAGTACATCAAGGCTGTATATTGTCATCCTGCTTATTTAACTTATATGCAGAGTGCATCATGAGAAACACTGGGCTGGAAGAAGCACAAGCTGGAATCAAGATTGCCAGGAGAAATATCAATAACCTCAGATATGCAGATGACACCACCCTTATGGCAGAAAGTGAAGAAGAGCTAGAGCCTCTTGATAAAAGTGAAAGAGGAGAGTGAAAATGTTGGCTTGAAGCTCAACATTCAGAAAACTTAAGATCATGGCATCTGGTCCCATCACTTCATGGCAAATAGATGGGGAAACAGTGGAAGCAGTGTCAGACTTTATTTTGGGGGGCTCCAAAATCACTGCAGATGGTGATTGCAGCCATGAAATTAAAACACATTTACTCCTTGGAAGTAAAGTTATGACCAACCTAGATAGCATATTCAAAAGCAGAGACATTACTTTGCCAACAAAGGTCCATCTAGTCAAGGCTATGGTTTTTCCAGTGGTCGTGTATGGATATGAGAGTTGGACTGTGAAGAAAGCTGAGTGCTGAAGAATTGATGCTTTTGAACTGTGGTGTTGGAAAAGACTCGAGAGTCCCTTGGACTGCAAGGAGATCCAACCAGTCCATTCTAAAGGAGGTCAGTCCTGGGTGTCCATTGGAAGGACTGATGCTAAAGCTGAAACTCCAGTACTTTGGCCACCTCATGCGAAGAGTTGACTCATTGGAAAAGCCTCTGATGCTGGGAGGGATTGGGGGCAGGAGGAGAAGGGGACGACTGAGGATGAGATAGATACATGGCATCACCGACTCGATGCACATGAGTTTGAGTAAACTCCGGGAGTTGGTGATGGACAAGGAGGCCTGGTGTGCTGCGATTCATGGAGTCGCAATGAGTTGGACACAACTGAGCAACTGAACTGAACTGAACTGAAGGCAGCAACACCCAGACTGGGTAACTGGTGAACCCTTCCCCAGGCCTGTTAGCCAAACAATCCACGTCATACTTGAAGGGGATCCATTGCTGGCTTCCCCAACACCAACATTAGATTTCATCTTTGAGTCAGAACCCACTGACCTTGAAAAGGTAGAAAGAAAAACCCTTTTGAAACCCTTGTGAAACTTAAAACAGATTAACATGAGCAGCATCACCTAGTTTACTGCAAGCATCTCTTAAAGGGAGACAGAGACAAGGAGCTAAAACAAAAATCAGCATTAAAAATTTTTTTTGAACAGGAAGCAGACAGCAGAAAGGTGTAAAAGAAGATAAAAGAGCAGACTTTCAAATTCTGTTTCATCTTAGGGGGAAAGAGAAAAAACGGGAGATTTCTCAATATAGGAAGTGTGGATATTCTTGGCATAATGCCTGTCTAGCACTTCCCTGCACTGTTCCTTTCTCCACCACCCCTCCCCTAAACCCTCAGCTGAGTTCTCATTTGCATAATTAAACTGCTTGACAGGGATGCTGAGAGAGTGGGACAAGTCATGCACTGAGCCAAGAGTTCTTCAAATGCCATCCTTACCCTGAGCCCCACAGCACAACGGAAACCGTTTGGGAAGAAAGTGGAAGCTATATGCTGAGATTCAAAAACTTTATGACATATATTTTATGAAATTGAGAAGTTTAGCATGGGCCTACTTGCCTGAGGGCACAAAGAATCCAGGCACTACCAAGGGGCTTAATATGAGGACTTGTGAGGACTGAAAGAGAACATTTAAATGCTGGTCAAGGCTGACCCCATACATGCGATGAGTTCATTCTCTCCATGAGAGACATGATATATCCCAACAAATCCCAGCCACTAGAGTCCCTGGTTTGAGCAAATCACCTTCAAGAAAGTACCTATCATATGCATAAAGGTTATCTTGTGGCTGATGGTCTATGAGCAAGCATATGTATTTGCAAGAACTCAAGAATCTTTTTTCACTCAGAACACTGAGGAATAAGACAGAGGGTGAATTCTGAGTAGGAAGAAATTATGGAGAATAAAGGAGGAATCGTAAGCTAGTTCAGTCTGATCTGAAAGGACATCCCAACATAATGTTTCAAGCATGGAGGCTGATGCTGAAAAGCAGGCACTAACATTTCCTTGAGCTTTGCCTTAGGCCAGCTCAGCTGATGTTCCTAGTCACAAGATGTTTAACAATTAATAATGTTAACAGGAAAAATCAGTTATAACACTTGTGAGTTGAAGTGTATGTGGGTTTTGGTATGTCTTAGCTACAGACACGGAGAAGGCAATGGCATCCCACTCCAATACTCTTGCCTGGAAAATCCCATGGATGGAGGAGCCTGGTGGGCTGTAGTCCATGGGGTCGCTAAGAGTCAGACACGACTGGGCGACTTCACTTTCACTTTTCACTTTCACGCATTGGAGAAGGAAATAGCAACCCACTCCAGTGTTCTTGCCTGGAGAATCCCAGGGACAGGGGAGCCTGGTGCCTTCTATAGGGTCGCACAGAGTTGGACATGACTGAAGCGACTTAGCAGTAGCAGCAGCAGCTACAGACAGAATGGCGATGTTGGCCAGAACCCAGGGCAGCAGATCCTATCTGGTGGGAGTTAGTGGGCTGCCACCACAGCAAAGACTAACTCCAGCCATGGCTTGCTTCTCTCCTGAGCACAAGTGCTGGCCAGTGATACTGTACCATTATCCTGTGGATTTAACATCACTTGTACTGTGTAGGGTGAACCATAGCATCCATTAGTTCAAGTCCCTGCCCCTGCTGAGGAATATAAGCTTCATGACAGTGTATGTTTTGTCTGACTTGTGCATGGCCATATTCCAGTACAGTACCTAATCCAGGGCTGCTACGTGGTAGCACTAAATAAATATTGGACCAAGAAATGGATGATGAGTAAACAAACAAGAAGCTGAATCAGAAGTTCAGGAGAGGGACCAACTCCCCTGGTTATAAAACTCAAAGCCCTGCATCCCAGGGATCACCTCAGTCCTAAATCCCACCAACCATTCCACAATGGATTATGACCCCTGACACCCAACCACATGGGTGAAAACCATATGGGTTGGGCATGAGAGCCTATTCGCCAAACAAATGCTTTTTGAGCATGTCATATATGCCGGACACTGCTCCAGGCTCTAGGATTAGGGCAGTGGATGAGCCACAGAAACACTTACTAAAACGGAGTGGATATTCTGGGACAGCAGTCCTTAAATACACAGACTTAACAGGTATACAGATAATACAAGATCAGGTAGCAAGATGTTCTATGAGGAACAATGAGGTGGCATAAAAGATAGAGGGCAAGGGATATGTTTTGGATATGGAGATCAGCAAACATCTCCCTGATTTGAATAATGTCCCAAACGAAGTGAGGGAGTAAACTTCAAGGACATGTGGGCAATGTGTGCTGAGAAGGGAAGACACAAACCCCCAGGCCTTGAAGCTGGAGTTCAGCAGGCTGTTGGAGGAATCAAACTTTGCTAAAGTTTGAACCACTCTCTTGAGTTCAGGGCTGCTGAAAATCAGCCAATATGACCACCTCTCTATCTGTGCATTCCTTTATTCATTCATTCATTTAAAGAACGTTTTTCTAGGTCTCCGCTCTGTGCCAGGTACTATCCGCATGCTGTCATACAAAGATGACGAGGCATTTCCTTGTTCTTATTGTTCCCTCATCCCCAAGAGATAGGGCCATTCCCCAGTAAACTCAAGAGCTGTCTGAAGCCATACTCTGGGCAGACTAAAGACTGTAACCAACCTTGCAGCATAACTCCGACCATCCCATAGCCTGGGGTCTCCTGCTTTATAGGTGCCCTGTCCCCATAAGGGTCATCACTGCAATAGGTACACAGAGTTGGATAATTAAAAGGACTCATGAAAAAGCAAGCGAATTAGAAAAAATAAATTCTACTTCTGTTTCATTGACTATGCTAAAGCCTTTCACTGTGTGGATCACAACAAACTATAGGAAAAATTCTTAAAGAGATGGGAATACCAGACCACCTTACCTATATCCTGAGAAACCCATGCAAGACAAGAAGCAACAGCTAGAACCGAGAATGGAACAATGGCTTGGTTCAAAACTAGGAAAGGAGTAAGTCAAGGCTCTATATTGTCACTCTGCTTATTTAATTCTATGTAGAGTATATCATACAAAATGCTGGGCTGGATGACTTGCAAGCTGGAATCAAGATAGCATTGAGAAATATCAACAACCTCAGATATGCAGGTGACACCACCCTTATGGCAGAAAGTGAAGAGGAACTAAAGAGCCTCTTCATGTGGGTGAAAGAAGAGAGTGAAAAAGCTGGCTTAAAACTCAACATTCAAAAAACTAAGACCATGGCATCTGGTCCCATCACTTCATGGCAAATAGATGGGGAAACAATGGAAACAGTGAGAGACTTTACTTTCTTAGGCTCCAAAATCACTGTAGATGGTGACTGTAGCCATGAAATCAAAAGATGCTTGCTCCTGGGAAGAAAAGCTATGACCAACCTAGACAGCATATTAAAAAGCAGAGATATTACTTTGCCATCACAGATCTGTGTGATCAAAGCTATGGTTTTTCCGCTAGTCATGTATGGATGTGAGAGCTGGACCATAAAGAAGTCTGAGCATCAAAGAATTGATACTTTGAACTGTGGTGCTGGAGAAGACTCTTGAGAGTCCCTTGGACAGCAAGGAGATCAAACTAGTCAGTCCTAAAGGAAATCTATCCTGAATATTCATGGGAAGGACTGAAGCTGAAGCTCCAATACTTTGACCACCTGATGGGAAGAGCCAACTCATTGGAAAATACCCTGATGCTGGGAAAGATTGAGGGCAGGAGGAGAAGGGGACAACAGAGGATGAGATGGTTGGATGGCATCACCAACTCAATGGACATGAGTTTGCGCAAACTCCAGGAGATAGTGAAGGACAGGGAAGCCTGGTGTGCTGTAGTTCATGGGGTTGCAGAGTCTGACATGACAAAGCAACTGAACAACAACAACAACGTGAAATCCTAGAGGGTATGCAGTACTCTCTAAGGGTTTTAATAAAGGTAAGGAAGCAGTACAGCAGGAAAAGAAAGGTACAAGCAGATGTCAAAGAGTTCTGAGTCTTTTAGGCAGAGTTCCCAGAGTCCTCTCTCAATAGTACAGGCTGTGTGTCGACTTTGGATTATTAACCTCTCTGATACTTGCAAAGGCATCTAGGTCTCCGGATAGCCAAGGCACAAGTTTACTGAGCATCTTTTATATGCATCAGGCTAAAATCAAGTTGCATAACCAGTCAGGTTGGGACAAACCATAAACCTGTACATTTTAATAAACACCGTAGGAAGGTAGCACAAGGTACATTCCTTGGAGTTTCGAGTCTTCTCAGCACACTCTAAGCCACTACTCCACTTTTCATTCTTCCTTTGGCTGAAGGTCAGTACCAGACTCCCATGTGCTTTTTTTTTTCCCCCATGTGATTTTGCCTCTATCACTACCACTGGCCTCAGCACTAAACTGCCTAAACTGTGACACTCCATCTGTGCCCATCTTCTATCCTTCTCTACTGCTCATCTCTTCCAGATCCATAAATTGAAACACATTTATCACCTGACGAATTCTGAGTTTATGGCTTCCACCCATATGTCCAACTCTTCACTTGATCTCTCTGCTTAGATATCCAGTAGGCATGTGCAACTTAATATATTTAAAATTAAACTCCTAGGGGATGTCCCTGGGGACCCAGTGGCTAAGACTCCGTGCTCCCAAGGCAGGGGGCCCAGGTTCAATCCCTGGTCAGGGAACTAGATCCTGCATGCCACAACTGAAAGAAACCACGTGCTACAACTAAGACCCAGTGCAGCCAAATTAATACGTATTTTTTAAAACCAACCTATTTCTCTTAGTCCCTTCTCTCTCCCAGGCATTCCAATCTCAGTATGTGGTTTGAAAACTCCACTAGTTATACATCCTCCAGCTCAAGGGATGGATTCTTGATTGGTCATCTTCTCTTCCCATTTGCTTTCAAACATCAGCACATATATTAGCTTTCTTTCAACAAAGATTCTAGTGTTGACCCCCACATCCTGCAGGCTAGAGCTGTACTTACAGAACATGCAAAGAGACTGAGTAGGAGGACAAACAGAACTTAAGTAAGTCCAAGAACTTCCTTTCCAATGGTAGCAGGTAGGAGATGCACTAGAACTTGAATGCTCGTAAATTCAGGATGAAGAAAAAGAATTCAATCAGGTGAGCTCAGGAAGCGCACAGCTCCTCAATATTAAAGTGAATCATCCTTCAAACACTTTCTTTTTTTTGGCGGGGGGGTGGCTTGCATGCTGCTTGGCTTTCAGGATCTTAGCTCCTTGATCAGGGAATAAATCTGCACCCTCAGCAATGCAAACATGGAGCTCTAACCACCATCGGGAGATAGGGACTGGCATGTACACACCACTGATGTGTGCATTTGTGTGTTCAGTCTTTCAGTCATGCCCAACCCTTTGTGATCTCATGGACTGTAGCCCGCCAGGCTCCTCTGTCCATGGAATTCTCCAGGAAAGAATACTGGGACGGTGTGCCATGCCCTCTTCCAGGGGATCTTCCCGACCCAGGGATCAAACCAGATCTCCTGCATTGCAGGCAGATTCTTTATTGTCTGAGTCACCAGGGAAGCCCAGGAATACTGGAGTGGGTAGCCTAGCCCTTCTCCAGGGGATCTTCCTGACCCAGGAATCAAACCAGGGTCTCCTACATTACAGGCAGATTCTTTACCAGCTGAGCTATCAGGGAAGCCCTAGGTATAAAAGATGGTTCATGGGTAAAGAATCTGCCTGCAATGCAGAAGACCAAGAAGATGCAGGTTCGATCCCTGGTTCGGGAAGATCCTCTGAAGGAGGAAATGACAACCCACTCCAGTATTCTTGCCTGAAAAAATCCCATGGACAGAGGAACCTGGTGGGCTAGTCCAAAGGGGGTCACAAAGAGCTGGACACAACTGAGCAACTGAGCAAACACACACATCACATAAATAACTAATGAGAACCTACTGCATAGCACAGGGAACTCTGTTCAATGCTCTGCCGTGACCTAAACAGGAAGAAAACCCAAAAAAAAGAGGGGCTGTATGTATCCATATAGCTGATTCACTTTGCTGTACAGCTGAAACACAACATTGCAAAGTAACTATACTCCAACAAAAATTTATTTACAAATAATAACAATAAAGTGAAGCATTCTGAGGCTATAACAACAAGAAAACCTTGAGAGTAAAGCTGCTCCTGCCTCAGACAGAAAATCTGTGCCAGAGTTCCTGCTGGGGAAAGAAACTATACAGAATATGGCCAGCTTAGGATTCAGAGCAGGATGGGAAATCAGCCTACCTCAGACAGGGTTATGTTGAACTGGATAAGGGTGGATGCTGATGTAAGGAGAGTGGGTAGGTTTGTTTCAGGAGGGTAGTTTCCAGTCAGAAATAAATTCCTTAATGCCTAAGATGACAGCAAATTCTACTTGTAAATCAACTCAAAGAATCAACTGTTTATTTCAGAAACAATTCAGGTTTCATCAGAGGCTTCAGGGTATGGAAAGGTTTCCTGAACTGGGCTTTCTCATACCAACGCAAGCAAAACCACACAATTGTGGAAACCCAAAGATACCTCCATTAGGAGTCACGATAGACACAGATGAAGCAACTTTCTCATTAAAAAAAAAAAAAAAAAAACACTTCATGAGGGTATCGCTCAATGGGTACTTGGCATCCTACATATTACAAAAGAAGCCGCTTCAGTTTGTTCATAGGATAGCTAACCGCGGTGCTGTTTATCATGGTGCACAGAGTATAGGGCGCTGGCTAGCTGCCACCTCCAGGGAGAAGAGAAAGTCCACTCACTCATGAGGAGAGCAAAGGGAGGATGGAGCACAGCAAAAAGGAAAACCCACGATAGCAGCAACCTGTAATTATGATTCACATACTGGAAGCGTCACTTTTTTTAAAAAAAAACAAGAACACTAGCTAAGAACACTAACACTCCCTGAAGAAACAGTTGCTAATGTGCCTTTCAGTCTTATAGGAACGTGGCCCTGGAAGTTTTCATTTGCACTCAACATAAATACGGCTTTCGCAATAGAAAGAGAAGATACAGTATCAAATATAAATAAACAAAGATAAAGTAACTTTAATAGCCAGCCGGACTGACCTTAAAAGGAAGCTTACAAGTGTGTGATTTACTAACTAGCCTAGTAACTTAAGATGCTTTTGTCACAATAATGACAAAATATTACTTGGTTACATTTACATGTTTAAATATTTGGAGTAGAATAAAATGTAGGCATTTTTAATATGACAGTATTATATAAATGGTAATAAATATTCAGCTGTAATAAACTTCTACATGTGTGGGTGAACTAGTGAGGAAAGGAGAAAAACCTGTCAAATTTTTAAAAATCTGTGCTGCTATCAAAAGTCTGAGCTGCTGTATACCTATGTATCTGTAGTACTGATTATTATGCAAAATAAACATTAATTGGGCTTCCCCCGTGGCTCAGCAGAAAAGAATCTGCCTGCAATGCAGATTTGATCCCTGGGCGGGGAAGATACCCTGGAGGAGGGGAGATCCCACAGACAGAGGAGAATCCCATGGACAGAGGAGTTTGACAGGCTACAGTCCATAGGATCGAAAAGAGTAGGACACGACTGAAGTGACTTAGCAGGAGCATAAACGTTACTAGGTCAGGAAACCCACTAACCCAAACACCTAATGTGAATCAGAAAGACTAAATTTCACTGCATTTTAAATGCAACTTTAGTATAAACCTGATTTATTTTCTCAGGCATTAACTAAAAGTACTCTTTTCATGTATAAGTACTTTAGCTATATAAGAAGCTTAAATGTATTATGATACCACAACTGAAAATTAGAAGAATGGTCTCCTGAGACAGCCCAATGGTGCCGAGTTAAATCATTTCAGATCAATCCTGGGATGCTTTTCTGCCCCAAGGAATAACACAACAGAGGATTCACTTTAAAAAATGCAGCAGCCAGCACAGTTTAAAGGTTCTTCTCTATGTCAGCTTTTCCAACTTTTCCATGTTTCAGCATTAAGTGACTGACCCCTTCTATGGTAGAGAAAAATGTTTAAACAGTCTTCAGTTTAGTTCAAAGAAATAAAACAGGGTTATTTAAATTCAGAAGCAATTCAAAGTTTTTTTTTTTTTTAATTAATTGAAAGTTCTATTGGACAAACTCAAGAAACTGAGGGAGAAAAAGAAAAAAAAAAAAAAAAAACAGTTACTGGCTTTATTTATTATACATTCAGATTCCCTGGTAGAGCAGACAGTTTTTGTCTCTGAGTTTCTACTGCTTTGAAATATCTTCCAGAGAATGTACAGTGTTTCTTTATCCCAAACTGAGCCCACATCTAACTTTCCCAAGCCAAGTTTTTCTTCTATATAATTCAGGGCTGCATTAGTTCAACCATGAAATATACTAATTAAGCCAGATGTGATTTCCCCCCCCCCCAAGTCAGATCTCCCTCCATTTGGGGTGTGTTAACAAAACTCTTTCTAAGCCTTCTAAAGAATGAAGATAATGGCAAAACTGATTTTGGCAGAATCTGAGGAGTATTATCGTCTTTCTGGGCTCTTGGAAAGAATCTCAAATTTAGATTTTCTATCTTTAAAAACCAGATTACATAGGCTCTCAGCTTAAAATGGCAAAATACTAGCATGTTGAATTATTTCTCACACATTTCCTAAAAAAATTCAGCCTTCTTTTATTTAAAAATATTCTGAGATGTTTTCTTGTATGGGCTTTCCGGGTAGCTCAGCTGATAAAGAATCCCCCTGCAATGCAGGAGACCCCAGTTCGATTCCTGGGTTGGGAAGACCTCCTGGAGGAGAGCATGGGTACTCACTCCAGTATTCTCGCCTGGAGAATCCCATGGACGGAGGAGCCTGGGGGCTACAGAGTCAGACACAACTGAGAGACAGCACAGCACACATTTTCTTGTATTAACTGTAATACCTCTTCATAGAAACCTTTCTAAGTTATTAAGCCATACAGTGGCTTATTAAGATGATTTTATAGACATGGTCACATAGCTTTTCTGTTTTAAATATCTTGTTTATTTTCTTATTTGTTGAAAGTCTCAGGGACCATGCTATTGTTTCAATGAGCACCCTTGCAGCCAAGTGTTCAGACAAATATTAGAAGGCTAAAATGAAACTCTGGACTTAATTCATTCTGTATGAGAGACTATAGGCCCAACTGGGGATGCAGAGGGTAGGAGGAAGATTCAAGAGAAAGGGGTTTTATGTATACGTACAGCTGATTTACTTCATTGTACAGCAGAAACAACACTGTAAAGCAATTACATGTCAATAGAAAAAATGAAAAAATAATAAAATTTAAAAATAAATAAGTAAATAAAATGTAACTTTGGAAAACAGTGGAGGGAGACACAAAATCTCATTAGTTTTACAATAAAGAATTATAGTTTCCTCCTAGAGTCCTATACAAACAGACAAAAACCCTCCAACCTGAAGCTGCAAGTTATTTTCTGTATCTGAAATGAGACTTGAACTTACCTTTAGGGTAGACTGTTCATCTTATCTAGAAAAATATTTCAAGTGAGTTTTGTAATTTAAAAAAAGCTTATAAAGTAAATAACGGTAATTCCTAGAGAGGAATACAAAGTCTTTCATGAACCTAATGTCCATATTCAGATGGAGAAGATAAGATTTATTAAATAATGTAAGCTGTAAAGACTGACTCAGAGTTCTATACCTTCAGAGAGATTTGGAGGGAGAAAGATGTCTTGCCTTGAATTTAGAATGGCTTTGTTGAAAATTATTGCCTGGTCTTAGAGAGTGGAGAAGGTTCTTGGTCATTCAATGTTTGGGAGAAAGCGGGAATGGAATGAGTGAAACGAAGATACTCATGCATGCAATTCATCTCCTTTCGGTAAAGAAACGAATAAGGAAATGATTCAACTTGACCTGGCCTGGCCTCTGAATGCCAAACATGTAGTTACTTCAGTTTGATCAGTTTAGAATGCTCTGATATTGGCTTATTCTGTTCTGATGCTACTTTTCTGCTTGAAGCCATAGAGCAGGCTGGTGTAACATCAGGAGGTTCATGGACCTCTGGAAGCTTTCATCCACAGACCTCCAAAACTGAGCATGGGACATTGTACTTCCAGCAACCTGAGATGGGCTTCCTTTCTTAGTCTGCTGCTGCTGCTGCTGCTAAGTCGCTTCAGTCATGTCTGACTCTATGCGACCCCATAGACGGCAGCCCACCAGGCTCCCCCGTCCCTGGGATTCTCCAGGCAAGAACACTGGAGTGGGTTGCCATTTCCTTCTCCAATGCATGAAAGTGAAAAGTGAAAGTGAAGTCGCTCAGTCGTGTCCGACTCTTAGCGACCCCATGGACTGCAGCCTACCAGGCTCCTCCGTCCATGGGGATTTCCAGGCAAGAGTACTGCAGTGGGATGCCATTGCCTTCTCCATTTCTTAGTCTAAAGCTACCTAACTGGGTAGTGCCAAAGAGCACTGAAGAACTGATGCTTTCAAACTGTGGTGCTGGAAAAGACTCTTGAGTGTCCCTTGGACAGCATGGAGATCAAATTAGTACTTTCTAAAGGAAATCAACCCTGAATATTCATTGGAAGGACTGATGCTGAAGCTGAAGCTCCAGTACTTTGGCCACCTGATGAAAGAGCCAACTCACTGGAAAAGACCTGATGCTGGGAAAGATTGAGGGCAGGAGGAGAAGGGGCTACAGAGGATGAGATGGTTGGATGGTCACCAACTCAATGGACATGAGTTTGAGCAAGCTCTGGGAGATAGTGAAGGACAGGGAAGCCTGGTGTGCTGCAGTCCGTGGGGTCGAAAAGAGTCGGATACAACTTAGCGACTGAACAACAACTAGGCAGCATTAGAAGATGCAAATGAGAAAGAAACAAAAATAGATCTGAGCCTCAAGGGAGTTAAAGGATGATGCCTGACTTGAATTATCTAGCAAGCTCTTAAAATGCAAATATAATACTTATTACATTGGGGTCTTGCCTCTCCTTTCCTCCATGAAGCGGTCAAGGTGGTCCTTCTTCAACATTCCTTGACTAGTGGCTTTGTGGTATGTATAAACTCTTACAATTCATGCTACATCTATGGGGCAGAAGGGTTGAATGAGACTCTGCCTGCCTCACTTGCCTCTGAGATCCCAGTTTGACAGGCATCAACACACTAAAGCCAGATTCCCCCACTCCATGTGCAGCTAGCTGAAGAAGTGTCCCTGAGAACCATGCGGTGTGTCTCCTGATTCCTCAGTCTGACCAGGAATAGCAAAAGGCTCCAGAGAAGGCAAGCAGGAAGTTGGTGAAAAGACATCTTGGGGGATATCTACTGTCAGCTGTGAGTCCCTCCATCCCTTTTGAAGAGGAGGCGGTGCTTCCTTCTAACCACAAGCTCAGTGAGGAGGGCTTCATGGGGACTCTCAGAGGTCTCCATCCTGGGAAATCGAGGGGCTGGAGGAGCCTTGAGGATGGATCTTGCCGAGTCTATAGTGTGCTATCAGCTGCAGTCCACTGCCCATGAAAGCAAGTGATGTGGGGTATCATCCCACACAGAGTGGGTTTTATTGGAGAGGGTCACATGTGAGGATGTCTTGTGTATGTGTGGGCTCAGTTGCTCAGTTGTGTCCAATTCTTTGCAGCCCCATAGGCTGTAGCCCACCAGGCTCCTCTGCCCATGGAATTTTCCAGACAAGAATAACTAGAGTGGGGTGCCATTTCCTATTCTAGAGGATCTCCCCAATCCAGGGATCCATCCCACCTCTCTTGGGTCTCCTGCATTGGCAGGTGGATTCTTTACCACTAGCCCACCTGAGGATGTTTTGAGTTCTGCCCAAAGAATCACATAAAGGGAAGAATAATTCTTAGCAAAAAGAGGCTGTAGTTTACACAGTTCATGTCGAGGGTTGAGGGATGGAGCATTAGTGATGGTACAAAGTAGAGAAACACCCACTAGGGTCATAATAACTGCAGCAGAAGGGTCCCAGGAGGGAATCTCTGAAGAGTCCATGAAAGCGTCACATTGATCAAGACATAAAGTTACCAGCTAGTTCCTCCCAGATCTGACAGGTTTAATCAACTGCTAGGACCAGTGAGTAGAAACTACCCAGCTAGTTAGGAACTGTCTGAGCATTTCACCTGTTCTCCCCAACCAAGTTTAGAACTTGGGGAAAATCTGCTAGAAAAAGTCAAGCACATGGTGAGAAGGTAAGCAGGCAAAAGGAGAGAACCCTACCTTCAGGCTTACAACAAGAAGGCCCAAACTGTGGGAGGGAGAAGATTTAGCACAAAGTTATATTTAAACCTTTGGTTATTATGGGCAGTTGGACCCATATTATTATTCTAATCATAATTGATCACATAAGACTGAGCAGAAAAGGGGTCGAGAATAGTCAAAACTTTCACTGGGGGCAGGAGAAATGTATTCTCATTGAAGAAAGTTTGAAGGGAGAGTATGTATTAATAACATCCTATGAGTTTTGCTTGGATATTTTGGTTATAAATAGATGGGGGAAATTCGGAAGGTTAAGAGCTTTTTATTGGGTCACCTAAGGAGATGCTCCAAAACACACGTGCAGAGATTTGACTTTAAATATTCTGATTTGTCAGTTTGTGGTAAAGTTCCAGTGAATGTACTTTCTAGAGGAGAGGGGAATCTCAAGAGAGTTTTGATGCTTAACCTGGATAAAGAATAATTTACTTGCATAAATCCATGGATTACAGTTCAGTAATAACAAGTCATTGAAACAAAACAGGTTCAGGGAGGAATGTCACTGTTTTTTTGAGTCAGAATTTTGAGGTAGATAGGCCACATTGTTTACATTACATAATACTTCTATTTCGTGAGGACTGGTAGCTAAAGCCAAGAGTTACAGCTAACGTTCTAAAGAGTTCCTTGTATGCAGTTACTGGAAGCAGGAGGTGGTTGACACTGGGACACTGCCTTGTTGAAAGTGGAGAATCACCAAGGTGGTGCAGTGGTAAAGAATCCATCTGCCAGTTCAGTAGATGCAGGTTCAATTCCTGGGTCAGAAAGATCCCCTGAAGGATGAAATGGCAACTCATTCCAGTATTCTTGTGTGGGAAATACCACGGTAGAGGAGCCTGGTGGGCTACAGTCCATGGGGTCACAAAGACTTGGACAGGACTTAGCAACTGAACACATGCCGAAGACGGGCCAGTCACGGAGTGTTCAGGGAAAAGCGTGCAGTTCTGTGCCTGCAGGTGGATTATGCATGGAGGCCTTTAAATATTCCTGCTGAGTTTCTAGAACTCTCGTCATGCTTGCAGCTCCTCCAACTGGAATGAATATTAAGCAACTGTAAGTGTATTAAATCTTATGTAATCTTCATTTCAAGACCAATGATATGGCAAATTACAGTTAAGAAAGTTCAGAGGGGAAAAAAATCAATGTTTCATATTTTATGGGGCAGCTAGAATCCGTTTGTTTTGTAAAAGCCTCTTTTGAGTTCACATTTATTTTGCCAGTGGGTTGGCACAAACTGTAATACCTTCAACTGATCAGATACATGGGACATAATCAGCCTCTTCTTAAAACTGGTGTAATTAAGAGAGAATCTATTATATATATGTGAAACTTTCTTTTCCTGCCTAAAAGTATATTTGACAATTGAGCCCTTTAGTTAGAAAAATAACCACAATAATTAATTCAGTGCTTTATGCATATCGAAGTGTTCTCCTGGACAGTCTCTCTGCTTTTTTTTCTACTCCTAACAATCCAAGGAAGAAGGTAGGACAAGTGCTAAAATTCAATCAAATATCCTAACAACTGAGAATAGCTAAAACCCCTAAATGATTAAGCTTACATTTTACTTTTCCCCTGGACTCTATAAACATTTAGTAGCTCTGAAGAGCTCCATGGTCTATTGCTCAGTCGTGTTCATCTCTTTGCAACCCTGTGGACTGTAGCCCACCAGTCCATGGGGATTCTCCTCTGGCCATTGGGATTCTCCAGGCCAGAATACTGGAGTGGGTTGCCATGCCCTCCTCCAGGGGATCTTTCCAACCCAGAGATCAAACCCAGGTCTGCCACACTGCAGGCATTTCCTTTACCATCTAAGTCACCAGGGAAACCTAAGAATACTGGAGTGGGTAGCCTATCCCTTCTATACGGGATCTTCCTGACCCAGGAACTGAACTGGGGTCTCCTGCATTGCAGGCAGATTCTTTACCAACTGAGCTAGAAGTGCAATTCACTAGAAAGTTATTTTACATATAAGAATCTTGCTAATGTGGTACCTTTTCAGAGGCTTCAGTTCAGTTCAGTTGCTCAGTCATGTCCGACTCTTTGCAACCCCGTGAACTGCAGGACGCCAGGCTCCCTGTCCATCACCAACTCCCGGAGTTCACCCAAACTCATGTCCATCGAGTCGGTGATGCCATCCAGCCATCTCATCCTCTCTCGTCCCCTTCTCCTCCTGCCCCCAATCCCTCCCAGCATCAGGGTCTTTTCCGATGAGTCAACTCTTCGCATGAGGTGGTCAAAGTACTGGAGTTTCAGCCTCAGCATCAGTCCTTCCAATGAACACCCAGGACTGATCTCCTTTAGGGTGGACTGGTTGGATCTCCTTGCAGTCCAAGGGACTCTCAAGAGTCTTCTCCAACACCACAGTTCAAAAGCATCAATTCTTCGGCGCTCAGCTTTCTTCACAGTCCAACTGTCACATCCATACATGACCACTGGAAAAACCATAGCCTTGACTAGACGGACCTTTGTTGGCAAAGTAATATCTCTGCTTTTTAATATGCTATCTAGGTTGGTCATAAATTTCCTTCTAAGGAGTAAGCGTTTTTTAATTTCATGGCTGCAATTCAGAGGCTTGCTAAGTCACTTCAGTTGGGTCCGACTCTGCGTGATCCCATAGACGGCAGCCCACCAGGCTCTGTCATCCCTGGGATTTTCCAGGCAAGAGTACTGGAGTGGGGTGCCATTGCCTTTTCCGCAATTCAGAGGCTTACTTTACCCAGATAGGAGCCCTGAGTGAGGCATGGAAGGATGACCCAGGTACTGTTATGAAATGGCTCCAGACCATCTCAGACCTCTAAGAGTCAATATTCTAAATCTGTGTGTCACTTTCAAACAGCCTACCAAGGGTGTATGTTCTCTGTCTTTCATGATTTGTTTTCAGCTCAACAGCTGATTCAACAAGGATGAAAATATTCCTGAGAATTTCAAGTCCCTCCTTATAATTAATAAGCACCTGCTCTCATAAGTGAGGAAGGTGTGCAAAGGGCAAAGTCTGCAATGGAACATCCTAAACCTCACTAATTTTAATGGCAAATCAATAGTGGATAATTCTGGAGTTTTCAATTAGAACCTTAGAAGAAAATATCCATGAGATCAAATTTAAAACAGTCTCATGGAAGCCCATGGAAAGTCAAATGGGAAACTCTTGCCATTCATTCTCCCTCCCTCATATTTTTTATTATAATCTTCATGGAAAGGTTTTGAAGACTCTACTAGCCACAGCCTGGCATCCTAAATAACAAAATAGCATTTGGTCCGAGTCCTGCTTTCACAGGGTCACCATGTAGCCTGAGTCAAACCCTTTTAACTTTTACTCACTATCCTTTTGTTCATCTGTAAAAAATGGGATAATACCAGCTACCTAGCTGGGAAAGACTGAAGGCAAAAGGAGAACAGGGTGACAGAAGATGAGATGGTTGGATGGTATCATTGACTCAGTGGACATGAATTTGAGCAAATTCCAGGAGACAGTAAAGGACAGGGGAGTCTGGTGGGCTATAGCCCATGAGGTTGCAAAAAGTCAGACAACAAGAATTAACCCACTAACTCAAAGAGTTAGCAACTGAACAACTAGCTCACCTTTGGGTATACTAAGATCATATAGAATAAAATATGTAAAATTATTTTTTCAAACTTCAGATTACTGAACAAACAGAAGACTGTTATTTCTATAAAACACCTATAAAGATGCCACCTAGACAGCCCTTAATGGAATACCTTTGGGCCTTCACAGTTGCTGTTTGGAGGACCATTTGATACACTCTCACTTTTTCCATCATTGCTTGCTACCTTCTACTCCTTTCTTGCATCAACTTAGCCCTTGACCTTCTAGGCACAGCCTCACGCTTCTGCCTTTGGTTATATGACAGAGATTACTTATCTGTTGTGCTGACCTTTGGCAAACTTCCTACCTGACTAAGTTCAGGTTCCCAGGATCCCATCATAGTATCAGCAAGCCTCTCCAAGGATTTGCTCGCAAAAGAGGAAGGGAACATATTGCTCTCTCTCACCTCCTGATTCCCATGACCATTTTCAGGGTTCTGGCCAAGTGGCTCTACATGAGGACAAGCACAATCCTTGGGTCACAGCTAAGGACAAGAGCAAGCTTGTTGCTCGCCACAAGGCTCGAGAATGGGACGACCATGAAACAGCCCATCGAGGAGGCACATGGGGTTTCATCCACCTCTGTTGCACCAGCTCCTAGCATGGTATTCATTCCCAGATGCCGCGGGAGCCAGGGGGCAAGAACCTCTTCTCTCCATCCTATGAAGGCAAATCACCTTCCTGGGGCCAGAAAAGAGAATACAGCCCACCGTCCTGTGCACTCTGATCCTTTGTGCTGACAAGCCCCTTAGCAAAATATAGCATCAAAGAAGAGCTTGGAGAGATCAGACTGTTTCTTTGCTCCCACGTTAAGGCAAAGATTCAGTGTCAACACGATTAGTCACAGCATACTGAGAAATTCCTTGACAGAACTCTCAAACCTCTGCCAAGTGGGATTTTTCAGATTCTCACCAGAGATGGGATGAAAGGAAAAGGGGATCTATTAGGTGCCAGTGTGTACCAGGCACTGTGGAGGATACCTGACAATGTGACCTCCTCTAATAGTCACACCAGTTTTATAAGGCAGCTTGCCACTTGCGGCCACTCTGTATGTTATGAACACCATCCTTACATGTTCATCATGTGTCATGTTATCAATTCTGCCTTCCAGCAGCATCTTCAAAACCTGGCCACTCCAGCCTCCCAACTACAGCGCAGGCAGGAGACCTCAGAGGCCCACCATCGGCTTCCCCACATGAGGCTTGCCTTTGAAAGTGAGTCCTGTGAGAGGGAAGGATGGAGGGGTCATTGATACTGCTGGTGGGGAGCACAGCAGAAGAGTCCAGTTTTAGATACTGTAATAAAAGTTGTAGGAAGATGGAGTCAGGAGCAGCAGGCTCCACAAGGGGTCATTTCTGCAGCTTGGCTTTCATTATAGCTTCTGCGACCTTAGGCTCGAGTCTCTTTCTCTAGTCCTCCCAGCAGTTCTGAGCACCGCACATGGGCTTTAATAAATCCCCTTTAGGAATAAGAGAAAACTGACTCGCAGAGGCAAAGCAACCTCCTAAATGTCACAGAGTTGGTTAGAGATGAGACGTAAATGGAAACCGTGTCGTCTCCGCAAGACGCTGAACTGTTTACTGACATACGTTGATCTGATTTTCTCCATCCCGGCACACAGACTGTAATATTTAGCCTGTTGCTTTGACCTCTTTTCTGCAAGCTAGAACCCCTAGACTGTGAAATGCGACCACCAGAATGGAAAGGGTGGTTTTGCACAGAATGACAGTCACTCCCCTCGGCACAAGCATTTCAGCACTGCAGCCTTGCTCTCCACTGGAACGACCTGAGGTGACTCAGAGGTGGGTCATGCACTTGGTGACGTACTCTGAGTCACTTCAGGGTGACCACATGTCACTGAATAGAATCCGCAGCTCTTTATCAGACAGAACCACACGGCTGAGGGTTATCAGGAGCGGCAAGGGCCAGTGGGCTTGCTGGTGACTCAGAAGTGAGCCTGGAGGGCGGAAGTGAGACCTTAGACTGTGGCTTGTTTTACTGCACCTGTGTGGTTTTTCCTGTATGCTTTTTTTGTGCTTTTTGGTCCAGACACCCTGCTGATGATGAAGCAAGTGGCCCTTTGGGGAACATGCCCTGGGAAATGTAAAGGGATAGGCAGGCAATAAATGGGCTGGCAGAAATGAACAGTCCCCAAATCGAAATATGTTCACTGTAGGGAACCTGTCAATTATACAGAACAACCATTTAATCTCAGCCCAGTATCTCCCACCCCTCTGCTGGTCTGTTCAGAGAATGAAACTGGCTAATATTTCTTAGGAGTCCCATGCGTGCATGCACCCTATGTCAATTCAATCACGTCCAACTCTTTTCAACCCCATGGACTGTAGCCTGCCAGGTTCCTTTGTCCATGGGGATTCTCGAGGCAAGAATATTGGAGTGGGTTGCCATGCCCTCCTCCAGGGGAGCTTCCCAACCCAGGGATGGAACCCACGTCTCTTAGCTCTCCTGCACAGGAGAGCAGGTTCTTTACCACTAGCGCCACCTAAGAAGCCACTAAGGGACCCGGACCCCACTGGGAAGCAAATCGGCTGAAAAAATGTTCTCACAAATCAAAGAATATGCATTTCCAAATTATCAGCTTCTCATCATTATGCATGTCTTCTATTATATGTGCTTCATGCAAATTTGGCTTTTATATTAGGTCTGAAATAGCAATATCTACTAACTTTCCTCTGCACCTGCTTCATTAGAATATACCTAACATGCAATTATATTTGCATTTTGATGTAAACTATTATACATAGAATGGATATACAACAAGTTTCTACTGTACAGCACAGGGAACTATATTTAATAGCCTGTTGTTGCTGTTATTCAGTCGCTAGGTGGTCTCCAGGGACGGGGGAGCCTGGTGGGCTGCCATCTATGGGGTCGCACAGAGTTGGACATGACTGACGTGACTTAGCAGCAGCAGCAGCAGCAGGTGGTCTCCGACTATTTGTGACCCCATGGACTGCAGCATGCCAGGCTTCCCTGTCCTTCCTTATACCCCAGAGTTTGCTCACACTCATGTCCATTGAGTTGGTGATGCCATCCAATCATCTCACTCTCTGTTGCCCACTTCTCCTCCTGCCCTCAATCTTTCCCAGCATCAGGGCTTTTTTTTCTATAATGGAAAAGAATAGGAAAAAGAATCCGTGTTTATATACATATATAAAATATAGAGGATTCCTTGGTGGCTCAGACAGTAAAGAATCTGTCTGCAATGCAGATTTGATCCTGGGTTTGATCCCCAGGTAGCGAAGACCCCCTGGAAAAGGAAATGGCTATCTAGTCCAGTATTCTTCCCTGGATATAATATAATCATTTTGTTGTACACCAGAAACTAATACAATACTCTAAATCAACTATACTTCAATAAAAAGAATATTTGCATTTTAATTTTGGTTCTAAGATACTGCAACTGCCACAAGATTTTAGTCTGGTCCCAAGTCTTCTACATGAAGAACTGAATTAAGTTATCATTATTGTAAGTTTCAAGATATGAATAATATGTGCAAAGCCAGGCAGGTTAAAAATGAGATGAGTACAAACCGCTGACCTTCTGAACTTGATTTTTAGTATGAGATTTTTACTGGCAGAATTATTATCTCAAATGAAGTCTTACTCAAAATCCCAATATATAAAATAGTTATAAGGAATATTTTTACATGGATATATGCTTTAAATGTGTTAACTTAACTTGTTTAAACAGCAATCAATGGCAAAAGTAAAGCCATCCTGACATACCCAAAAATTTGAAATCAAGAGCATGATTGACGATTACAGTCTTATAGTGGTATCCACATCCAAAATATTTCTGTATATTTTGCGTTGCACAGTAATAAGAAAAATGTCATTCACACAGATAAGCATTGCTGCTGCTGCTGCTGCTGCTGCTGCTGCTGCTGCTAAGTCACTTCAGTTGTGTCCAACTCTGTGCAACCGCACAGACGGTAGCCCACCAGGCTCCTCCGTCCCTGGGATTCTCCAGGCAAGAATACTGGAATGGGTTGCTATTTCCTTCTCCAATGCATGCATGCATGCTAAGTCGCATCAGTCATGTCTGACTCTGAGACCCTATGGACAGCAGCCCACCAGGCTCCTCCATCCACAGGATTCTCTAGGCAAGAATATTGGAGTGGGTTGCCATTTTCTTCTCCAATGCATGAAAGTGAAAAGGGAAAGTGAAGTTGCTCAGTCATGTCCAACTCTTAGCGACCCCATGGACTGCAGCCTACCAGGTTCCTCTGTCCATGGGATTTTCCAGGCAAGAGTACTGGAGTGGGGTGACATTGCCTTCTCCAGAGGATCTTCCCAACCGAGGGATTGAACCCGGGTCTCCCACATTGTAGGCAGACGCTTTACCGTCTGAGCCACCAGGGAAGACTTTTAAACCTTAGAGTACACCAAAATTGTGTTTCAAGGTTGAACCTCATGAATATTAAAGTCAAACCAAAAGCACTCGAAATTGAAAAGTACCAAAAATATTATAGTATGGTATCATTGTATTATGTCATGCAATCTCCCACAGATTCATCTGTTATTACACAATCCATGATTGTGCAGTGGCAAGGGCAAAGACTGAGAAGCTATGTCTAAGCATGCCTTGGTGTTTAATTTATTGAGGCTGGTGTGTGACATAAACAATTACTTCTTTGTACATTTACATGTAAAAAGAAATGTACAGACCTGAATTTGCATGAGACTGCTACCTCTTCCCCAATCTGACACTTTTACAGAAAGTTCCCCATATGTGTAGAAATGGTAGACACTTTAGTTCAAATCTTGAGTGTGACAAGACACACACACACAGTTGACTAGCACCATGTGTTAACATGTTAGAGGCTCTCCTCATGTTAAAAATGTAATATATGTTGTCATACAACATAGTGATTGATACCTCTATACCTTTCAAAATGGTCACCATGTTAGACCTAGTTACAAATATATTGCATAGTTATTGATTATATTCTCCGCACTGTACCTGTGACTCATTTAATTTTGCAACTGAAAGTTTGTACCTTTTAATCTCCCTCACCTATTTTTTTCTTCCCTTAACTCCTCTCCCTCTCCTCTGGCAATCATCTGTTTTTTCTCTGTATCTATAACTGTTTGTTTTGTTTATTCATTTGTTTCTTTAGATTCCACATATAAGTAAAATCATACAGTATTTATCTTTATCTGTCTGACATTTCATTAAGCATAACACTCTTTAGGCCCATCAATGTTGTCCCAAATAGCAAGCTTTCTTTGTTTCTTATGGCTGAGTAATATTTCAGACTGTGTGTGTATATCACATCTTCTTTATTCATTCATCAATCTATGGATGTGGTTGCACCAATTTATATTCCCATCAACAGCGCACGAGGGCTCCCTTTCCTCCATATCCTCACCAATACTTATTGTTTTCTGTCTTTTGGATAATAGCCATTCTGACAGGTGTGAGGTGCTGTCTCAAGTTTTGATTTGCATTTCCTTGATAATTTGTGATGCTGAGCATCTTTTCATATGCCTGTTAGCCATTTGTATGTCTTCCTTACAAAAATGTCTGTTCAGATTCTCTGCCCATTGTTTAAGCAGATTGTTTAGATTTTCAGTGTTGAACTATACGAGTTCTTTGTACATTTTGGGGGAAAAAAACTTAATATATCACCAATGATCAGTGGCTCAATGGTTTTAAGTTGTGATTCTAAAATGTTCAATTTAATCAAACACTTACCAAATCTTCAATACTTTTGAAAAATTTAGTGTCTTTGAACTCTGAAAACCACTGTCATAATTCAAATTGCTTATGTCCAAAAATACCCAATAGATTAAAATAAAGGATTAGAGCAAGAAAGCAAACTCTTCATCCCCATGACAATGGATGTGGTCAAAACAGAACTAATAGAACCCATCTGTCCAGTCCACCAGAAGGACTCACACGGGTGGGTTTGAAGGATCTAGTGCATCCTTGTAACCCCTCCATGTGACATCAGCCATGGCAGAGACTGGTGGGAACTCTGTTTCAAGTTAAGCATGTTGCTAACGTTCATGCAAACATAAATATCTAATAGATGTCAGTACAGATAAAGAAATTCATATCCATAAAATAGTGTTTGGCCCAGGATCATGGACCCAGTCTGCAGGTTATTTACCCTAATTCCAAAGAAGGCTGAAGAGTCATGTATTTTAAGGGCTCTCATGTGGGTAGAATATATCCATTCTGTGAGTGGAATACGTAATATCCCTCTGTTACCACAGAGGAATTACTGTCTTAGAGTTATCTTTAGGAGAGACTTATTTTCCATCATTTTTTCCTTTGAAATTGGATACAAATCAAGTTTGTCCAGCAGTCCGATGTATAAAGGGACAAGAATGATCAAAAGATGATTTATCTTCATAAACAAAAGAGACTATCTACAGAATGGGAGAAGATACTTGCAAATGATGCAACTGACAAGGGATTACTTTCCAAAATATATTGAATACAAACAGCTCATGTAACCCAAAATCAAAAAAACAAGCCAATCAAAAAATGGGCAGAAGATCTAAATAGACATTTCTCCAAAGACAAGATACAGCTGGCCAAAAAAGCACCATGAAGATGCTCAACATTCCTAATTACTAGAGAAACACATATAAAACACAATGAGGTAGAGCCCCACATCTATCAGAATGGCCATCATCGGAAAGTCTACAAAAAAAAAAAAAAAGCTGGAATGGTGTAGAGAAAAGGGAAACTTCCTATACTGTTAGTGGGATGTAAATTGGCCTTGGAGTACAGAATGAAGCAGGGCAAAGAATAATAGAGTTTTGCCAAAAGAATGCACTGGTCATGGAAAACACCCTCTTCCAACAACACAAGAGAAGACTCTACACATGGACATCACCAGATAGTCAACACTCAAATCAGATTGATTATATTCTTTGCAGCCAAAGGTGGAGAAACTCTATACAGTCAACAAAAAACAAGACCAGAAGCTGACTGTGGTTCAGATCATGAACTCCTTTATTGCCAAATACAGACTTAAATTGAGAAAGTAGGGAAAACCACTATGACCTAAATCAAATCCCTCACGATTATACAGTGGAAGTGAGAAATAGATTTAGGGACTAGATCTGATAGATAGAGTACCTGATGAACTATGAACAGAGGTTCATGACACTGTACTGGAGACAGGGAGCAAGACCATCCGCAAGAAAAAGAAATGCAAAAAAGCAAAATGACTGTCTGAGGAGGCCTAAAAATAGCTGTGAAAAGAAAATAATGAAAAGCAAAGGAGAAAAGGAAAGCTATACCCATTTGAATGCAGAGTTCCAAAGAATAGCAAGGAGAGATAAGAAAGCCTTTCTCAGTGAAAAACACAAAGAAATAGAGGAAAACAATAGAATGAGAAAGACTAGAAATCTCTTGAAGAAAATTAGAGATACCAAGGGAATATTTCATGCAAAGATGGGCTCAACAAAGGACAGAAACGGTATGGATCTAACAGAAGCAGAAGATATTAAGAAGAGGTGGCAAGAATACAGAAGAAGAACTCTACAAAAAAGATCTTCATGACCCAGAAAATCATGATGGTGTGATCACTCACCTAGAGCCAGATATCCTGGAATGTGAGGTCAAGTGGGCCTTAGGAAGCATCACTATGAACGAAGCTAGTGGAGGTGATAGAATTCCAGTTGAGCTATTTCACATCCTGAAAGATGATGCTGTCAAAGTGCTGCACTCAACAGGTCAGCAAATTTGGAAAACTCAGCAGTGGCCACAGGACTGGAAAAGGTCAGTTTTCATTCCAATCCCAAAGAAAGGCAATGCCAAAGAATGCTCAAACTATGGCACAATTGTACTCATCTCACACACTAGTAAAGTAATGCTCAAAATTCTCCAAGCCAGGTTTCAACAATACTTGAACCGTGAACTTCCAGATGTTCAAGCTGGATTTAGAAAAGGCAGAGGGACCAGAGATCAAATTGCCAACATCCACCGGATCATGGAAAAAGCAAGAGAGTTCCAGAGCTCCTTTATTGACTATGCCAAACCTTTGACTCTGTGGATCACAACAAACTGTGGAAAATTCTTCAAGAGATGGGAATACCAGACCACCTGACCTGCCTCTTGAGAAATCTGTATGCAGGCCAGGAAGCAACAGTTAGAACTGGACATGGAATAACAGACTGGTTCCAAATTGGGAAAAGAGTATGTCAAGGCTGTCACCGTGTTTATTTAACTTATAGGCAGACTTCAGTTCAGTTCAATTGCTTGTCGTGTCCAACTCTTTGCGACCCCATGAACCGCAGCACGCCAGGCCTCCCTGTTCATCACCAACTCCAGAGTCCAGCCAAACTCATGTCCATCGAGTTGATGATGCTATCCAACCATTTCATCCTATCATCCCCTTCTCCTCCTGCCCTCAATCTTTCCTAGCATCAGGGTCTTTTCCAATGAGTCAGCTCTTTGCATCAAGTGGCCAAAGTATTGGAGTTTCAGCTTCAACATCAGTCCTTCCAATGAAGACCCAGGGCTGATCTCCTTTAGGATGGACTGGTTGGATCTCCTTGCAGTCCAAGGGACTCTCAAGAGTCTTCTCCAACACCACAGTTCAAAAGCATCAATTCTTCTGTGCTCAGCTTTATAGTCCAAATCTCACATCCATACATGACCACTGGAGAAACCATAGCCTTGACTAGATGGGTCTTTGTTGGCAAAGTAATGTCTCTGCTTTCTAATATGCTGTCTAGGTTGGTCATAAATTTCCTTTCAAGGAGTAAGTATCTTTTAATTTCATGGCTGCAATCACCATCTGCAGTGATTTTGGAGACCAGGAAAAATAAAGTCAGCCACTGTTTCCACAGTTTCCCCATCTATCTGTCATGAAGTGATGGGACCGGATGCCATGATCTTCATTTTCTGAATGTTGAGCTTCAAGCCAACTTTTTCACTCTCCTTTTTCACTTTCATCAAGAAGCTCTTTAGTTCTTCTTATATGCATATCTGCATATAAGTTAAATAAGCAGGGTGACAATATACAGCCTTGATGTTGCAGAGTATATCATGAAAAATGCTGGGCTGGATGAAGTACAAGCTGAAATCAAGACTGCCGGGAGAAATATCAATAACCTCAGATATGCAGATGACACCACCCTTATGGCACAAAGTGAAGAAGAACTAAAGAGCTTCTTGATGAAAGTGAAAGAGGAGAGTGAAAAAGTTGGCTTAAAGCTCAACATTCAGAAAACTAAGATTGGCATCTGCTCCCATCACTTCCTGGCAGATAGATGGGGAAACAGTGGAAACAGTGGCCGACTTTATTTTGGGGGGCCACAAAATCACTGCAGATGGTGACTTCAGGCATGAAATTAAGACACTTACTTCTTAGAAGGAAATTTATGACCAACCTAGACAGCATATTAAAAAGCAGAGACATTACTTTGCCAACAAAGGTCTGTCTAGTCAAGGCTATGGTTTTTCCAGTAGTCATGTATGGATGTGAGAGTTGGACTATAAAGAAAGCTGAGTGCCAAAGAATTGATGCTTTTGAACTGTGGTGTTGGAGAAGACTCTTAGAGTCCCTTGGACTGCAAGGAGATACAACTAGTCCATCGTAAATGAAACTGGCCCTGAGTATTCATTGGAAGAACTGATGCTGAAGCTGAAACTTCAATACTTTGGCCACCTGATGTGAAGAACTAACTCTTTTAAAAAGACCCTGATGTCTGGGTAAGACCAAAGGATGAGATGGTTGGACATGAATTTGAGTCAACTCCAGGAGTTGAATAGGGACAGCCTGGTGTGCGCAGTCCATGGGGTCGCAAAGAGTCAGACACGACTGAGCAACTGACCTGAACTTGGTACAGCCACTATGGAGAACAGTATGGCGTTTCCTTAACAAACTAAAAATAGAACTACCATATGATCCAATAATCCCACTCCTTGGTATATATCCAGAGCAAACCACACTCCAAAGAGATACATATACTCCACTGTTCATTACAGCACTATTTACAACAACCATGACATAGAAGCAACATAAATGTCCATCAGCAGATAATGGATATGTGGTAATTATATACAATGGAATATTATTCAGCCATAAAAAGAATGAAATAATGCTATTTGCAACAACATGGATGAGCCTATTGATTACCATACCAAGTGAAGTCGGTACCACAGAGAAACACAAACACCATATTCTATCACTTACATGTAGAATCTAAAAGAATTATACAAATGAACTTATTTATAAAACAGAAATAGACTCATGGGCTTAGAGAACATATTAATGATTACCAAAGGGGACAGGTAGCAGGGAGAGATAAACTAGGAGGTTGGGATTAACATATACCCACTACAGTGTGTAAAACAGAATACCAACAAGGACAGGGAACTCTACTCGATAGTCTATAATAACCTATATGAGAAAAGAATCTGAAAAAGAATGGACATATGTATACGTATAACTCAATCACTTTGCCATACACCTGAAACACAACAATGAATCAACTGTACTCAAATATAAAATAAAGGTCAAGTTTAAAAATTAAATAAACTAAAGAGATGTATTTGTCTTAACAATCCCCATGAACATATATGTCTCATCGGAGGTGAGAGAACTGATGGGAATATGAAGCCCACCAAATATGTCTGCCTTTTAGCAACCAAGCCAGTATTCTGCTAATGGCAGAGGAACTTTGCGGTGGAACGTCCATAAATCATTTGGTGCCCTGTCCATATGAAATGAACAACACTGACTTTTGGCAGGATAGATACATACTTTGACATTTTTAGTGGCTACAAAGATTCATAATGTCACAAGATTCCTTCAGTTCATTTCCCTCAGACCTCTGTTTTCAGTACATCCAGTGTTTAAATGAATTTCTATTCTGATTTCATATCCCTGACTCCACTTACTTTTGGCAGCATTAAGTACAATTTTGGCCACCCGATGCGAAGAGCTGACTCATTGGTAAAGACCCTGATGCTGAAAGATTGAAAGGCAGGAGGAGAAGGGGATGAGATGACAGCGGATGAGAGGGTTGGATGGTATCACTGATTCTTTGGATATGAATTTGAGCAAGTTCCAGGAGATGGTGAAGGACAGGGAAGCCTGGAGTGCTGCAGTACATGGGGTTGCAAAGAGTTGGACATGACTGAGCAACTGAACAAAAACAAAGTATAATTTTACTGCCTCACAACTTTTAAATCACTAAATCTGAAGGCAACAGAGAGAAAGAAACAGAAATGAAAGTTGCTGCTTGAAAGTTTTCTGAGGAACCAAGCAAAATTCAATTCCTATGCAATGCTGGGTGATTCTGCTAAAAAAAAAAAAAAAAAAGAACTGGTTGTTGCTAAAGAAAGGTTGGGACTTCCCTGGAAGCATGGCCATGTGGTTTCGGTCCAATGAACATAACTGTAGAAAGACTTCATAAAGGCCCAGATGTGCAGACCAGGCCCAATGTGGACCTGAGGAGTATGAAGAGTGATGACTAGCTTGGACTAAACTAAGCAGGAGATTTCTATTGTACTTCCGAAACTTCTGAGTTTCAAGAAGACCCCTGGAATTCTGATGAGAAGGGGTGATATTTAGAGATTTCTGTTGATTTCAGCGGGGCCCCAGTCAACCAGAGTTTAACCTCAGAGATACTCAGGATAACCTGGCAAATTTCCCCCAAAGTCTAGAAGCAAGTTTTAAACATAGGACTGATGAAACAAAACTCTCAACTGATAAAAACTTTACAATGTACAATGTACAGAAAGCCCTTTATAGATACTACTGAGAAAAAGGAAAGTGGATTTATTCTTCTTTTCAACCATTCCAGGCCTGAGTGTGGTTTAAAAAAAAGAGAGAGAGATGGAACACAAATTCTTCCTGGGGATCATGATTCAATACCAAACCAAAATGTATTTCAAATGGACTCTTTCTGGAGCAAGACACTTGGGATCTTTTATCACCCTACTTCTTCCTAATGAATAAAAGGCTCATGCATTTAACAAAAGCATCTTAAAATTTTAAATATTCTTAGGAAATACTAAGTAGTTGAGATTTTTTTCCCTGAATATTTCCTAAATGCTTTAGGAAACCTCAAATCCTATGAGCCTGTCCTGGTAATGTTCTCAGTCTGTTACCTTGCATTTCTAAGTGTCCCTGTCCCAAACTGGCTTTCACAAGAGCAAAGGAGCCCTTGGTCAGTGACGGTATGCTGCTGCAGCACTGGCCTAGGAATCAAATGATCTAAGAGATAGAGTTCGATCAGTTTGCTGAGTGGCCTTGAAGGTTGAATGAGATGGCCTTTTAGGTTCCCTTTAAAATTCTATACTTCTTTGACTTATGCTAAGTCTATTTCCTCATTTGAAAAATATGAAAGAAAATAGCTACCCTGATTTTCATAGAATGTCTTGAAAAATACATAAAATTCAGAGGATGGCAGAGCCTGAATGTATTCTGGGCCAAATATTAATATTTAAGCCAAGCCTCATGCTATGTATGCATTTTATATATGATACATCAAAAAGCCTGACCAACATTAAATGAAATGTTCTGTGGACCTACCAACTTGCTCTACCCTCTAATCTACAGTATCTCTTTAGAAGTCAGTGCCTCGTCTTTCTGTTAGAGTGAGGAGTGGGAATCCAAAACACATTTATGGATGTGAAACTCCATCTGCTAAATGTAAAAATACTATCCTGCAAAGTGTAATTATAATGTGTTTAGAAAGGCAACATAAGACATTTGTATACCATGGGTCCAGTAATGCGGAGATTCCTTCAAGTCAGAATTGTCATGCTTCCATAAACAATCTTTAGATGTAGTGCATATTAAACTAATATAGAGTAAGTTGCTTCCCCAACCTCAAAAAAGCATCGTTTTAAGTTGAGAGAAACCAAAGATATCATTTAACGCAGTGCTCTCATTTTGGAAATAGAGAGTTGGAATTCTCAGCAGTTTGCACAAGACTATGAGACTAAAGCAGAGGTGCTGGGAGTCATACTACTCTTCTGATCCTCAGGCTACTGTTCATCCTATTACACGGAGCACTGAGAGAAAGGGCAAAGTACTAGCTTTTATAATAAACCACAATTTATGTTCCCTATGATCCAATCTTCTTTGAAGCTTAGCTAATACCAGCTATATTCCCTTTTTTGTCCTTCAACTGGTCCTCAGAGCACTAAAGATGGAAAGGCTCGGGTTCCTAGAGCAGCAGCCCCAATTCCAGCAATAATAAGTCTCCTGGGACAGAGCAAACCTCACCACAGCCTGATATTCAAATGAGCCATTGAATCCTCCCAACATTCTAACCTTAAAATCACTGAGAAATGTCTAAATTTGCATCAAGAAGACTTTCAGTAAAGCCTAATGTTGGAATGAGCCAAAGGTTCCTGCCCTTGATTTCACAGTATTAAAAATAAAAATAAAACCATTAGAAGGTAGATCTGTATCCTAGGCTTTTTAGAAAATAAATACAAGCTGTTTACCAAAACAATGCAATTAGATTCTTCTGGTTGAATCCACAGACTATTCAAGCACATGCTTAAGTAAAAAAAAAAAAAAAAAAAAAAGGACAGAATATTTTAAAGTAATTAATAGTTTAGTCTGCTCTTGCAACCAAAGTACATCTGATAAGACATAGGGAAATTCTGTATGAGGGTGAAATTTTAGCATGGTTGGAAGGAGCATTTTTCAAATAAAGAATATTAATATCGTAGTTACAGGGAAAAAGAGGAGGAAATAGTGTCTGGTAAGCTTGGAACAATGACTGCAGTTTTCAGATGACAAGTAAGGAGCTGAGATGGCTAATTATTATCCAGGAGGTGTAATTAAAATATTAGCTCATGAAGTCTGATTATAGAGTGCAAGTCTATGGAAAACTGCATATTTTTCTACACATTGAGACTTACAAAGTTACTTTTATTATTATTATTGCTAGAATGATAAGATGTCATTACGGAAATAGGTTTAGAGAGTTTCTGTACCTCAAAATATAGTTCTGTGCTTCCTTTGATGGAGAAATTCTAGCAGAACAGAAGATCATGGAAGCAATTTTCTAACATTCCCAAAACTTTGAATAATCCAATCATTACCTTCCACTTTCACAGCCCCCAGAATGTTATCATTTTTACCACTGAGCCTTCTTTAGGATCTTTCCCATAGATTCACATTTTTATAAAGCATGTATAAAGATATGTAGACAAGCTTATCAGAATCCTTTGAGGAAAGACAGACATGAGTTTGACACCCAAATATAGCCTGTTAAATACAGTGAGGTGAATAATTTTAGAAGATGATTTCTCACATGTGAGGACTAAAGAAACAATTACTGTGAGATAAAAATGATTTTTCATCAAAATGCAGGTCAAGATTCAAAGGTTTAGGTTTGCATTTCTCTAATAATTCGCAAAGTTAAGCATTTTTTTCATAAGCCTGTACATTAATGTTCAAGTCTTTTGTCCATTTTCAATGGGATTACTTATTCCTATTCAAAATATTTTTGAAGCAATTTGAAACAGGATTGTTTTACTTGGTTTTTTGATATTTCATTGTTAGTATAGAAATGCAGCAGAGTCCTGTATATGAATAGTGTATCCTGCAACCTTGCTGAATTCATTTATTAGTTCTAATAATTTTGAAATAAAGAATTTAAGATTCTCCATATAGAGTGTGATGCCATCTGCAAATACTGAGCTTTATCTCTTTCCTTTGAATTTGGATACCTTTCATTTATTTTCCTTCCTGATTGTTGTGGCTAGGACTTCCAAAACTATGTTAAATAGAAGTGGTAAGAGTGGGCATCCTTGTCTTGTTCCTGAATTTAGTGGCAGGACTTTCAACTTTTCTCCATTGAATATTATGTTGGCTGTGGGCTTGGCATAAATGGCCTTTGCTATGTTGATATATGTTCCCTCTGTACTCACTTTTATAGTTGTCTTTCATATAGTACAAAACCACCTTCTTTCTTTTTGCAGAAAATGAAAAATTGATCAGGTAATCAAATACTCAAGTAGATGCTATTAAATCTTAAGACAGAAAGAATAACATATATTAGCCCTTGGACTGTCATTGTTTTTCCCCAGAATTATATTTTAGCAAATATAATTCAGTGGGACATATAAAATGTCCCTTCTATGTATGGTCTAATCTTTACAAACACAACTTTTTCAATTATGTACTTCCTGTAACACAACCATTTGCTGACATTTGTATTTACTCAGGATTGGCTTCCTAAGCCCATGACTATCCACATCTTTGAGGCTCACTTTACTGAATGTGAGGAGTCATTTTACATGTAATATACAAGGTTAACACTCAGAGCAACAGCTCTCTGCCCCTATAACTCCAGTTTCTATGGCATCATCATCTGAAGGAGTTAAATGGTCTAAAGAATGGTTCCAGAAACGGTCCAGTTGATAGAGCTCTTAACTTCTGGGCCTGTAACCATATAAGATGTCACTTTGAATTTCTAAAGAGAGATGAAGCTTGAGAACTGTGGAAGTTGTTCTTATCCAAGAGGAGAGAAGGATTCATGACTTCTAAAACCAAGATTACATATCTCCTGAGTATGAGAAATAAAACAGCTGTTTACTGGAGAGGGTAAAGATGTTAGGATTAGAGGCTAGAAAAGATGGATTCCAAGGATATCTGGGTCAGTAACCAAATGCTGCTTAAGCTCTTTATGTCTTAAATGAAGAAGTATGGCACAGGAAACAAGAATGAAATCATCTGAGATAGAAATAGATACCCATTCCAATCTGTAAAAAAATGTAAAAATAAGATTTGTAAACTTTAATACATTGAAACTCCTCTAAAGTTCAAAACATCAGCTATATTACATAAGTTGAAGGGAGTCTATTTTTAAAAGAAAATGAGATAGCAGTGAATAAGCACATACTTTGTCTTCTGCATTACCAAGACACATTCTCCCCCACAAATTAAAAGAAAAAAAGGAGAAAAATAAACACTAAAAGAATAAGAATGAATAAATTAAATATTTAAACAGATCTTTGGAAATTAGAAAAAAGGGCAAGTTAATGCATGGAATGGATAGCGCCACTGAAGCTTTGAGTATCCTCAGAAGAAGCTACAAAGTTGGACTTCCTTGGTGGCTCAGACAGTAAAGAATCTGTCTGCAATGCAGGAGACCCAGGTTAGATCCCTGGGTACGACAGATTCCCTTGGAGAAAGGAATGGCAACCCACTTCAGTAGTCTTGCCTGGAGAATTCCATGGACTGAGGAGCCCAGGTTACAGTCCATGGAGTCTCAAAGAATCAGACATGACTAAGTGACTAACAAGGTTAATGGAACTTTGGAGCATCTCTGAGCTAAGAATCACCAGGTAAAGCAAGGAAGAAGAGGAAAAAGTGGGACTGAAAATCAGAAGAAGGTTAATAAATATGTACTGGAGACCACTAAACCAAATATCATTCATTCATAATGGTATGATTAAAAAGTTCAAATTAATTGTTCACCTTTGAAGACTGCAAGGACATCAAATCACTATTCTGAAAAATCATAAAGGAAAAAAATCAAGTTTATAATTATGTGTTTTTCTGTACTATTTCAAATACCCTGATGTTCAAGCTGGTTTTAGAAAAGGCAGAGGAACAAGAGATCAAATTGCCAACATCCACTGGATCATCAAAAAAGCAAGAGAGTTCCAGAAAAACATCTATTTCTGCTTTATTGACTATGCCAAAGCCTTTGACTGTGTGGATCACAATAAACTGTGGAAAATTCTGAAAGAGATGGGAATACCAGACCACCTGACCTGTCTCTTGAGAAACCTGTATGCAAGTCAGGAAGCAACAGTTAGAACTGGACATGGAACAACAGACTGGTTCCAAATAGGGAAAGCAGTACATCAAGGCTGTATATTGTCACCCTGCTTATTTAACTTCTATGCAGAGTACATCATGAGAAATGCTGGGATGGAAGAAGCACAAGCTGGAATCAAGATTGCCGGGAGAAATATCAATAACCTCAGATATGCAGATGACACCACCCTTATGGCAGAAAGTGAAGAGGAACTCAAACACCTCTTGATGAAAGTGAAAGAGGAGAGTGAAAAAGTTGGCTTAAAGCTCAACATTCAGAAAACGAAGATTATGGCACTTGATGGTAAATAGATGGGGAAACAGTGGAAACAGTGTCAGACTTTATTTTGGGGGGCTCCCAAATTACTGCAGATGGTGATCACAGCCATGAAATTTAAAGACACTTACTCCTTAGAAGGAAAGTTATGACCAACCTAGATAGCATATTAAAAAGCAGAGACATTACTTTGCCAACTAAGGTCCGTCTAGTCAAGGCTATGGTTTTTCCAGTGGTCACGTATGGATGTGAGAGTTGGACTGTGAAGAAAGCTGAGTGCCGAAGAATTGACGCTTTTCAACTGTAGTGTTGGAGAAGACTCATGAGAGTCTCTTGGACTACAAGGAGATCCAACCAGTCCATCCTAAAGGAGATCAGTCCTGGATGTTCATTGAAGGACTGATGTTGAAGCTGAAACTCCAATACTTTGGCCACCTCATGCGAAGAGTTGACTCATTGGAAAAGACCCTGATGCTGGGAGGGACTGAAGGCAGGAGGAGAAGGGGATGACAGAGGATGAAATGGCTGGAAGGCATTACCAACTCGATGGACATGAGTTTGGGTAAACTCCGCTAGTTGGTGATGAACAGGGAGGCCTGGTGAGCTGCAGGTCATGGGGTCACGGAGAGTCGGACACGACCGAGTGGCTGAACTGAACTGAAATAGTATTAATAGTTTAGAGAAAATTCTTGTTTATAGTAGAATTTCACTTAATAAAAGCATTAGAAATTACTATTTAAAAACCCCTAATACAAATTAAAAGATGCTTACTCCTTGGAAGAAAAGTTATGACCAACCTAGATGGCATATTGAAAAGCAGAGACATTACTTTGCCAACAAAGGTCTGTTTAGTCAAGGCTATGGTTTTTCCTGTGGTCACGTATGGATGTGAGAGTTGGACTGTGAAGAAAGCTGAGTGCCAAAGAATTGATGCTTTTGAACTGCGGTGTTGGAGAAGACTCTTGAGAGTCCCTTGGACTGCAAGGAGATCCAACCAGTCCATTCTGAAGGAGATCAGCCCTGGGATTTCTTTGGAAGGAATGATGCTAAAGCTGAAACTCCAGTACGTTGGCCACCTGATGCGAAGGGTTGACTCATTGGAAAATACTCTGATGCTGGGAGGGATTGGGGGCAGGAGGAGAAGGGGAGGGCAGAGGATGAGATGGCTGGATGGCATCACCAACTCGATTGAGGTGAGTTTGAGTGAACTCCGGGAAATGGTGATGGGCAGGGAGGCCTGGCATGCTGCTATTCATGGGGTTGCAAAGAGTCGGACACGACTGAGTGAATGAACTGAACTGAATACAAATTAATCTGGGCAATAACCATCGGTAACTGTTAAAAACATTAAGCCTATGAGGAAACTTTATGAAGAATAGATTAGACTGGCATCAGTTGAGGCCGCTGCTATGTCATTACTAAAAGACCAGACACCATGGGCCTCTTTCTATGATGCGATGGGAAACAGACATTTCCACCAATGAAAGGTTCTTGTCCATTAAAAAAAAAAAGTCTGAATTTAAGCTAGTATCTTCATATATGTGCCAGGTAGGTGATGTTAAAAGACACTACAGGATGTAGAGAGTCAAATTCAGAGTGTTAAGTATTCAGGAAGGTAAATATCTAGTTCTTTCCACCAATAAATGACACAATGAAGAGTTTTGAGATGTATCAACCAATGGCAATGTGGGGATCCGGATTTAAACAAAGTCAGCTACAGAGACATTTTCACACAATCATGAAAAAATAGGCCAAGACAAGTTTTGGAGGGAGTCAATGAGAGAATGTGACCACCAGCTGACCCACAAACTGGACCTCAGCAACCAGAGGCTCCTCACCGCCTTCCTTTTCCTTGGAATGTACATTCTGCCCACTGTTCTCACAGTAGAAGACACTTCAAGGGCACAGCCTTAAGACGGTACTGTGTTACTGAAACCATCTGGACTGCATATGTGATGCATCTTATTAAGGCCTCCATGGACTCTTAGCCAGTGGGTGTAGACGTCTAACTTATCTTGGAGCCACTTGAGACAAACCTCTTGTGTCTTCTTCCCAACCCAGGCAGTAGGAAAATAGACCAAAGTACCCTTGAGGAGCTGTTCCCCAAGCCAACTAGGTGCAACAGTGGATGGCAATTAGTAGAATTCAGCAGAATTCTAATGCCTCACTGAGATCATTGGTACAAAGTTCACTGCTACTAAGTTCTGAATTAAACAAGAGAATAAAGAAACATCACTAGATTTACACACAAATTTAGTTTCTGAAAGAAACCACCTAAGGGGCTGATATATAGGTATTTCAGACATATTCGGCTTATGGTTTATATTTCTGTTTCTGAAAGAAGCTTGAAAAAAAATTGAAACAGATCCTTCATTCCCATTTTCCCCATTTCTCTCTTTTGTTCTCCTTCCGAGTAGTTAATAAGAATCAAAGTTTGTGATAAAATAAAACTAAGGTCCCCACCAGCTCTGGAGAACAAACAGATAAGATATAATTGTCCATCTTCAGAATGTTAACAAAGGCTTTCAAGGACCCTTTCACCTGCTGTACATGAGGTTTTCTTTTCTTACGGCAAACATGTGCTACAATTTCCAATCTGCCAATTCTTTAAGATCTTAAAGCATTTCTTTTTCACAAGGTTTTCCCAGATCCCTGGTCAAAATGAACATTTCCCTAACTTGTTATCTGATGCACTTTTCTCTCTATGACAGTTTTATTTGCATGAATTGATATCTACATCAACATCTAGATCTTCATTTCTATACACAATCACATCTTCATTTCCTAGATGGCTATAAGTCCCTAAGAACTCTATTACCTCCAATGGTGTGCTGCCTGGTGTCTGGCACTTAGTATTTGTCAAACTGGTTGAAAATCAAGTAGGCTGAAAATGTGACTTTTCTCACTATCCCTCTCAGTTGTCAAATGTATTGGGTCCTATGAACCTAAGGATTGATTGTTAGAATTACTGAATCAAGTTCAGGCTAGATGTATTCCATATTTAATCAGTGATGTCATACTGTCAGATTTCATGCTGCCAAGTGATTTTGATTGAATCATCTTAAATTGTACAGTGTCTGGGACATTGACTGCTCCAAAGTGACTTGTTTTGGGGCTCCAAATCTCCAGGTAGAATTTCAGAGGCCCTTATAATGTGTTTTTCCTTGTTCTGCTGTCTTTCTAAGTGAATATAAGCAAGCTACTTAGAATCTCTGTGCATAACAGAAACACTAGTATAGCACTTGTAGCCTAGCAACATCGCAAATTCATTATGTGATAATGTCTTTAGTGCTTTCTCCTTGTTAGATGGAGAGGGCTTTGTAAAAACAAGCCATTACTGGTATCATTAAGGCAATACCTACCAGAGCAGGGTCATATTGCCCAACATTTGCCACAACTATAGTAATTCTATGAAGAGCTAAACTATCCATAACTGGAAATAATTTTAATAATGTGTGTACAGGGCAACCTCAGTTAGCCAACACAGAACTATAGCTCTAAAGCAACCAGCTCTCTTCAGGCTAAGAAGGCCCACGTCCATCTCAAGGGAAAACAGTAAAAATTAAAACAGCAATGAATACTTGTAAGAGCCAATTATGTGCCAAGAACACAGGTAAATGTTTTGTGTGCAATATCTCAAATAATTTTCATAGAAACCCTGTGGAATAGACCATAATTTTATTCCCATTAGATACAGGAGAAAAATGACACTTAGAGAGCTAAGTAAATTGATTAAAGCAACTCAGAAGTTTTGGGCACAAGATACAGTTGCAATCTGATCCAAGACTCAGGATTTTATATAATTATATTAATAATAAAGGTGATAAAGAGAAAGCATAAAATAGATGATGTAAATTGGCAAAGTAGTTTGTTACACAAATATAGATGCATTAAATTCACCTATTAAAATATGTACTACCTGATTATATTAAAAAGTTAGCTACAGTGATGATTTTGAAAGATGCAGTTATGCAGGAAGTTTGAAAATAAAAGGATAGCAAACATTTTCCTAGCAAATGGCAAAAGAAGAAGAAAGATGGTAGAGTACTAAAATACCAGACAAAGTCGTATTTAAACAGAAAAACACTGATAGGTAAAATGGGAGATACTAAAAAGAACATTGAGAAATTTCAAAAATTTGGAACTGAATGCATGTGAAAATACTGCCTCAAATTAGAAAACAGAATTATATTTTTATGGAAAGAAGACTTCTACTTCTGTCCATGATGGAGTAACAGGGAGCAAACTCACCTTCCTAGTTTGTACAACTCAAAAATTGGATGGAACATATTAAATAGTAATATTCAGACATTACACTATGAGTATCCTAAGATAGTAATCCCTCAAAGATGGCAACCGAATGAGATAAGTCTTATGATTTCTCCAGTTTATGGACTGGGAAGAGTTTTCAGGTTATAACACAGGGATGGGAAATCAAATGACCTGGTAATTTCTAGAAGCAATTATATGGAGTTTGGAGTTCAAGGAGATTTAGATGGTTATACTTTGGCTGGGCGGGGGTTGGGGGGTGGGCAAAATAGGGAGGGGATGAATGTGTGCTAAGAAGAGTCCAAAGAGCTGCAGAGACGTAATCTTGAATCTTTTGCTACATTCTAATCTGTATGTGTAGGGGAGAAATATACCAAAAAATAAGGAAAAAGCCAGTGGTGTCAAACAGGCAATGCAATCCTGGGGTTTACATAATGCTGGTAATAGTTCAAAGTCCAACCAGCAGGAATGGAAAACCCTTCCAGGACACAGTGCATCACATATATCCTGAGAAGGGTGTTGATTCAGTAGTTCGATTAAATTAGACACAGACCAAATGCTGCTCTGGATACATCCAAACAGAACTCAAAAGTAAGTCTTGAGATGATCAAACAGGTAACAAGTAATTTAACTACATTCCAGAATGATATCCAACAAATATTTAATAGAATGCAATAAAATCTAGGCAACAATGTAAAATTCACAATGCATTCAATATCTATAAAAAATTAATAGGCATGAATAAAGTAGACCAATACCACCTGTAACCAGGAGGAAAGGGTCATATATAGAAATGGAACAGAAACTAAAGAGATGTCGTAATTAACAAAAAAGATGATCACTCAACTTTTCGTGAGATTGTTTCCTTATCTATTGAAATTGGGTGTAATGGCAATAGAACAGATACACAGATTAATGGAATGGAATGGAGAGCTCAGGTATATATCCAAATATGTCCACTTTTTAAATAAATTACACAAGTAGAGAAAGGGTAGTCTTTTTTTTTCCCCCTCATAGATATCCAATTGCTTTGGAACTATTTGTTGAAAAATGAACCTTGACCTACACTTTACACTTCACAAAAAATTCAAAATAGATTTTTAACTTTAATGTAAAACAAAACTAGGCAAAAATTAGAAAAAGTTATATGAGAAATTCGTCAGAATACAGGGCTGAGGAAAGAGTTCTCAGATTGACACCTAAAGTATAATCTATAAAGTTAATATCATCAAAATTAAAAACGTTGAGAAAAACTCAATAAGAGTATGAAAAGAGAAACACACAGGAGAAAATATTTATAAAGCACATGTCAAACAAAAACTAGTATCTAGACTATATAAAGAACTTTCAAAACTCCATAATAATAAAACAATCAGAAAATAGAGACAAGACGCAAAGAAACATTGAACAGAAGAAGACACAGAGATGGCCAATAAACATATGAAAATGTGTTCAACAGTATTAGACATTAGGGAAATCAAACTGAAACTGCAGTGAGATATCACAACCTCTCTGAATGGATAAAATTTTAAAAATAGTGATGGCACAAAATGCTGGGGAGTATGTAAAGAAATTTGATCATTCATGCATTACTGGTGGGAATATTAAATGGCAAAGCCTCTCTAGAACACAGTGTGACAATTTCTTAAGAAGCTAAACATTGTAATTACTATACCATCGAGCAGTTGCTCTCACGGGCACTCCTCTCAGAGACATGAAAACCACGTAGACACAAAAGTCCATGTACACACAAACATTCACAGCACGTGTAGTCCTAATGACCAAAAGCTGGAAACAATCCAGAAACTCTTCAAATGAGTGGTGGTTACACAACCTGTGGTATATACACACCATGTAATGCTGCTCAGCAATAAAAAGGGAACCAGTTGTTGATGTACACAAGTTGAATGAATCTTCAAAGAATTAGGCTGAGTGAAAAAAGTCAATCATAAAAGATATAACTGCATGATTTCATTTATATCGTATTCTTTTTTTTTAATTTTATTTTTACTTTATTTTACTTTACAATACTGTATTGGTTTTGCCACACATTGACATGAATCCACCATGGGTGTATACGAGCTCCCGATGTTCATTGCAGCACTGTCTATATCATATTCTTGAAATGCCAAAATTTTAGAAATGCAAAATAAACTAGTGGTTGTCAGGGATTAAGCACAGAGGGCAAAGCAGGAGGGAAATGAGTTTAACCTGTGTCATCATGTTGCTTTATTGTATCAAGATCCTATAATTTATACCCATATTTCTTTGATTAATTCATTTATCTAGTCACTCAGCAATTCTTTTGTTTCCAGGCACCATTCTAGAGATACAGGCAGAACAAGAACAAGAAGCTGACTGGGAGAAATGTTTAGATTTAGCTCAAACCCTTACCAAAAATTTGCTTGAGACAAGTCATTAATCCCATTATTTTTCAGGAGATTTTACTCTATCCTTTTACTCTTTGCAAAATGCTAGTTCCCTGCATGACTCCATAATCATATTGTATTGTCCTGAAGCTCTCACTCTAATCTTGGTACTATGAGGTAAGCACAGTATCTTTCAATATAATTACAGAGGACAAGAAAAAGTTAAGGATGTTATATGTACAAAAGAATTGCCCATGGGCTGTCAGGTGATGCTAGACATTGCCTACAGATAAAGTCCTAGAAAAGATATTTATTCCCCTCAATCCAGAAGGTGATGCAAAAAGAACAATAGACTAGGATTTTGGCTGCATGGAGAATTCTGGCTTCCAAATGCAATTATTGCTTTGGTGATTGTTATCTTCTTTTTCCCAGTATTAATTAAAGTCCTTTTTTTAATATAACTCTCAGGTAAAGACTATTCTAAAATTAAATTCTTTCCTGTGGTCCTAGAAAAAGTAGCTAAACCAACAATGATCACCTTCCTCAAAACTAAGTAAATTTCCTGAAAGGCTGTGCTATGCATGCTACAGTCTCTATTCTGTGAAATTTGTAGTTATTTTCTATCTCCAGCTACAAAAAAAAGTCATTTCAAAATCAAATTAACTGATAATCTTGTTGATCGTTTCTTAGATTCTCACCTGCCAAATTACCTCCAGAGGGCAGATGGAAACGCATCATGTAGAGTATATTCTGTTCTAATGTAAGATATCTTTGGGGCTGGCTTAAGGCTCCATTGTTCGAAGTACATGTGTAGAAATTTGGAGGTCACTTGTAAACTCCCAAAACATGGAGGGAGGGACTTATTGGGAATCCCACAGTTGGGAAGATGTTCCTCCTACATGGGCTTTTCTAAACACTCTTGCTCACTAACTTTAAAATCCCCTGAGATGATATTATATAATTATAAAGCCTCAAAATTAGCAGCTTTACTGCATGGGTGTGTTTTCTTCCAGCATCTGCATAATCGGAAAAAAAAACAAAACAAAGTGGTACTAGATGCTATAGTTCACATTTCCCCCATATCTCTTGCCTGAAATTACTTTGTTATATACCTCACCGAAATGTACACTCCTTCCTTGGATATAAATTAAAAGATGAATGTATTTTCCAAGCAAATCATCTATCTGTACAACTCTATATGTGTGTGTATACATATATATGGACACAATATGTGTGTGTGTGTGTGTGTATACACACATATATAAAAAGTCTGTTAAATTGTGAACAGTTTATTTGAGGACATTTATACAGTTCTTCCTAATCTCTCTAAAGTGTTGTAAATAAATATTTCCTACCTGATTACATTGCTTTCTTGGCAAAATGGAAATGGTGCTAACTTACGGAAGAGAAAAAAGAGAGTGAATGTACTTTGTAAATTTTAGAAGATCCATTTGATATGAACCTGAAAGCTTAGTTTTTCCATGTCATGCTTCTCTTTCTTACTCATCACTGCAGCTCAGCAGAAACCAGAGGCACAGTTGGAACCCCTGCTGTGTGAGAGCGGCCTCCTCTACCCACATCATTACTTTAGTATCCATGACGCAGGTTCCCTTAGTCATCTAGGCACCTGGAGAATACTTTCAAATCCAAGCTAACAGCAGTAATTTTCCATCCATATTTAGTTTTAAAGTATGAAAATATTTGCAACATTTAGGTGAATGTAAGAAACAATGAAACAAATGCCTATATTCAATTGTTTAGTCCCATTGATATCCCAGCCCTCTGCCCTAGCTGCTTCAGATCATTCTTAAAAAAAGAGTCATCATCATCACAGACAGAAATGAAGCCCCTTGTACTGCCTTTCTTTTTCCCTTTTCTGCCATGTCTAACCACAGAAGTAACCATACAAATGCTTAATTCAGTAATGCTCATTCTCATTCACGTTGTTTTAGTTTCACTCTCTATCTAGAATTCTTTTGCAGGTATATTGTTTCATATAGCTATGAATATGAAGGCAATATAAAGCCTATACAATACTTTCACACTCAATACTCTGTGTTTGAGATTAGCCACCTTTATAAAGTATACACCCCTGGAGGAGGGCGTGGCAACCCACTTCAGTATTCTTGCCTGGAGAATACCATGGACAGAGGGGCCTGGTGGGCTATAGTCCATAGGGTGGCAAAGAGTCAGACATGACTGAAGCGACTTAGCATGTATGTACACACACAAAATGGGTACCACTGGTTTAGTTTTTTTTTTTTAAGTCTATATATTGATTTTATTTTTTTTTAATTTTTATTTTTACTTTATTTTACTTTACAATACTGTATTGGTTTTGCCTTACATTGACATGAATCCACCACGGGTGTACATGCGTTCCCAAACATGAACCCCCCTCCCACCTCCCTCCCCACAACATCTCTCTAGGTCATCACCGTGCACCAGCCCCAAGCATGCTGTATCCTGCATCGGACATAGACTGGCGATTCGATTCTTACATGATAGTATACCTGTTACAATGCCATTCTCCCAAATCATCCCACCCTTTCCCTCTCCCTCTGAGTCCAAAAGTCCGTTATACACATCTGTGTCTCCTTTGCTGTCCTGCATACAGGGTCGTCATTGCCATCTTTCTAAATTCCATATATATGTGTTAGTATACTGTATTGGTGTTTTTCTTTCCGGCTTACTTCACTCTGTATAATCGGCTCCAGTTTCTCAGCCGTTAAAAAGAATTCATTTGAATCAGGTCTGATGAGACGGATGAAACTGGTTTAGTTTTACTGCTATAGAATATTCCGTCTTCTGCATATATTACAAAATTTATTCATCTCCTCTCCTCTCAGTGGGTACACAGGTTGTTTCCATATTTTTGTCATCACCAAAAATGCTTCAATGAATATTCTTGTATTTGCTTTTCTAAGGTATATGTTTAGGGGCAGAACTGCTGACTTGAGGAATATGAGCATCTTCAATGATAACACACGTTGCCAAATAGCTCTCCCAAATGGGTGCATCTTTCTTCTACTAGAAAAATGTGATAGTTTTTATTTGTTTGTATTCTCTCCAGCATTAAGTGAGGTCAGACTATTGTTTTCCCATTTTATGTGTGTGAAATAGCTCATTGTGGTTTCAATTTGCATTTATCTGATTGCTAGTGAATTTAAGCAGGATTTTATATGTTTTTTGATGTTTCCTCCTCTATGAAGTCACCTATTATCTGAATGTCAACGTTACTATACTGTACAGCTTCAGGGAGAACATATAATACTCATATTCCAAGGGGTTAAGGCTAACAAATAGTTTCAGCTACAGAGTGTCCTTTTAGAAGTCCTTGAAAAGTACATTTTGGAGGGTTTGTGGCTCCTCTGTCTTAGGTTGTTAAGTAACCATGTGGTCTTAAGATACTATCTCAAATAAACCAGAAACAATAACTAGGCTTTTCCTTGATGATAACAACAAATGAGTTACTATCTGGAATATTTTTGCAAAAAGAAAATGCTATATGGATGTACTAATGTCTAGTTATTTTCTTTAGTGTGGGAAACAGTGATAACATAAAGGCAATTAGCAATTTGTGTGCAATAATTTCCTGATTATCTTTGTTGGACAGGCATAGTATTTACCATGAATAGTCTTCTCTCCTGTAGAAACATACTTAGGCTGAAAGATGGCTCCTGCACCAATAAGCACCATCCAAGTTCTAATTGGAAGGAAAAAGAAAAACAGCCAAAATATGGATGCTAGTGAATTTATTTTTTTAAAGAGCTTTCCATGAATCTTTACCCAAGAGATTTGCTTATAGACTTCACTGGTCAGAACTATGTCCCACAGGTTCTCATGCAGTGTCTACTGGGTAAGCATGATTTGCCATATTTACTATATGCCAGGCTAATTAATCAGACAGAAATGTAAGATGCAGAATCTTTTTTCAAGTTGCTTAGGCCAGTGAATTCTGTCCCAACAATTCTACATAATTCATTTTATAAATACACTCTTATGTAAGGACATAGCCACATAACTGAAATTTACAATAGCTACCTAGTACAACTTCTGTTCATTTCTCCAGCTGTTCACTAATATGAATGGAGTGTCTATGAAAACGTCAGTAAATATGATTTTTTTTAATGGAGGTGACTATTTCCTAAAGTATAATAATATAACCATTAGCACCAGTTAACATTCTATAATGTTGCTGTGAACCCTGAACTAGTAAATACTGAGCTACTGCTCTCAGAGACAGAGTTAGGTTGTTGTGAACCACTAGTCACATTTTTGTCAACTGATCCATGTATGACCTTGTTTCATGTACACTTATGTTTAAAATTAAATACTTTAATATGTATTGTCGATTCATTAGGAATGAACTCACGGCCAGCAGCACTAAAACTCCTGACTAGGTGAAGCTTATCTAATACAGGCATTTTCTCTGTAAGGCACATCACAGCAGTCTCACACTTAGGAATTCTTGACTGCACTTCAGCACTGTGGTTGGGTGCCATTTTAAACACCAAAATCACCAACAGAAAGCCCACAAAAAATACAAAAGAAAAAAAAACTTGTAGTAAAAAGATCACTTGTTTACAGTATGTTGCTGCTGCTGCTGCTGCTAAGTCACTTCAGTCATGTCCGACTCTGGGCAACCCCTCAGATGGCAGTCCACCAGGCTCCATCGTCCCTGGGATTCTCCAGGAAACAACACTGGAGTGGGTTGCCATTTCCTTCTCCAATACAGGGAAGTGAAAAGTGAAAGTGAAGTCACTCAGTCGTGTCTGACTCTTAGCGACCCCATGGACTACAGCCCACCAGGCTCCTCTGTAGGAGACTCAAATTTTTCATTCCAATTAGCATATCTATGGATCACCAGGAAAATAATTCAAGTATTTACTTTGGGGTTACCAGTAATGAGAATCAATTATATTTCCAGGGCTGGAAAAGATCCGTTTTCATTCCAATCCCAAAGAAAGGCAATGCCACAGAATGTTCAAACTACTGCACAACTGCACTCATCTCATATGCTAGCAAAGTAATGCTCAAATTCTCCAAGCTAGCCTTCAACAGTGCATGAACAGAGAACTTCCAGATGTTCAAGCTGGATTTAGAAAAGGCAAAGGAGCCAGAGATCAAATTGCCAACATCAGGTGGATCATAGAAAAAGCAAGAGAGTTCCAGAAAAACATCTATTTCTGCTTTATTGACTATGCCAAAGCCTTTGACTGTGTGGATCACCACAAACTGTGGAAAATTCTGAAAGAGACAGGAATATCAGATCACTTGACCTGCCTCCTGAGAAATCTGTATGCAGGTCAGGAAGCAACAATTAGAACTGGGCATGGAACAACAGACTGGTTCCAAATCAAGAAAGGCATACAGCAAGGCTATATATTGTCACCCTGCTTATTTAACTTATATGCAGAGTATATCATGCAAAATGCTGGGCTGGATGAAGCACAAACTGGAATCAAGATTGCAGGGAGAAATATCAACCAGAAATATGCAGATAACACCACCCTTATGGCAGAAAGTGAAGAGGAACTAAAGAGCCTCATGATGAAAGTGAAGGAGGAGTGTGATAATGTTGGCTTAAAGCTCAACATTCCAAAAACTAAGATCATGGCATCTGGTCCCATCACTTCATGGCAAATAGATGAGGAAACAATGGAAACAATGACAGACTTCGTTTATTGACCTCCAAAATCACTGCAGATGGTGATTGCAGCCATGAAATTAAAAGATGGTTGCTCCTTGGAAGAAAAGCTATGAGCAACCTAGACAGCATATTAAAAAGCAGAGATATTATTTTGCCAACAAAGGGCTGTCTAGTCAAAGCTATGTTTTTCCAGTAGTCATATATGGATGTGAGATTTGGACCATAAAGAAAGCTGAGTACTGAAGAATTGATGCTTTTGAACTGTGGAGAAGACTCTTGAGAGTCCCTTGGATTGCAAGGAGACCCAATCAGTCCATCCTAAAGGAGATCAGTCCTGAATATTCATTGGAAGGACTGATGCTGAAGCACCAATACTTTGGCCACCTGATGCGAAGAACTGACTCATTTGAAAAGACCCTGATGCTGGGAAAGATTGAAGGCAGGAGGAGAAGGGGACGACAGAGAATGGAATGATTGGATGGCATCACTGACTCAATGGACATGAGTTTGAACAAGCTCTGGGAGTTGGTGATGGACAGGGAAGCCTGGCCTCCTACAGTCCATGGAGTCGTAAAGAGTCAGACACAACTGAGTGACTGAACTGATATTTCTAAAAGTGAAATTATTCTGTCTTTTGGTCTGAGTAGCCCTTTAGTTTGTATTTCCATGAGAACATCAATGATGTACATTGGTCAGATGGCTAATAGCAGAAACCAAATCTGGACCAAGCAAATTCATTGGCTCCACTAACCAAACCACAAAGGAGATAAGATGCCTAGATCCAGAAACTAAGTTTGTCAGGACCCTCTCTCTGTACCTCAACTCCACTTTGCTTTGAAATCTTCCTTGTCTAAATCAGCTTTGCTCCGTGTTGCCTACGACATGGCTGTGCTCAGCTCTTGACTCACATTTTACCATCTAATCCAAAAAGAAAAGAAGCTTTTCCAACCAAATTTAAGTTTGAAAAGTCTTAGAGAAGGACTTGGGAAATGTACTGGCCTGAGTCCTAGATTACCACCTGGGAGCCCTCAAGGTGAGGTTTATTACCAGAAGTGTGGGTAGCCTAATTAGGATCTGAGCAGAGGTGCTGTCTGCTGTCTGCTGCACCATCTCATCTGTCCATATGTGTTCTTTCTCTAGCAGGTTTTGAATTCCTTAAAGGCAGAAAACTATGTATTATTCAACTTAATTTCCCTATCACCTAACAAGGAGCCTAGAGTTGGTGCTTAACATGTATTAAATATTACCAGATTGCTGTTCAGAAGGATAATTTCTAAATGTTTACCCAAAGTCCTGCCAACAATGAGTTTTATCGCTTTAATCACAATTTTCTACATACTAACAGAACTAACTTTAGCATATATTTGACTGTATATTACATATTACAAACATATGAGAGGAGGATCATACAGGAGGAAAAAGGATTTTAGTAAAATCTTCTGCCTGTAAAGGCTTAAACTAAAAACACCAATACAGTATACTAACATATATATATGGAATTCAGAAAGATTGTAATGATAACCCTGTATGCGAGACAGCAAAAGAGACACAGATGTATAGAACAGTCTTTTGGACTCTGTGGGAGAGGGAGAGGGTGGGATGATTTGGGAGAATGGCATTGAAACATGTATATCATATAAGAAACAAATCACCAGTCTAGGTTCAATGCAGGATACAGGATGCTTGGGGCTGGCGCACTGGGATGATCCAGACGGATGGTATGGGGAGGGAGGAGGGTGGGGGGTTCAGGATAGGGAACACATGTACACCCATGGCAGATTCATGTTGATATATGGCAAAACCAATACAATATTGTAAAGTAAAAAAATAAAGATCAGGAAACTCCAAAAAAAAAAAAAAACCTAACCTTAAAAGAGCAGTCCTCAATAAAGCTTTGAAATACCTTAGCACTTTCCATGGAAAATAAACAAACAGGTAAAAATAAAAAGCACAATACTAGTTGATTCTCCAGATATTTAAGTGAATTATGAAAGTATAGCTCAGATTGTAAAGAATCTGCCTGCAATGCAGGAGAACTGGGTTCAGTCCCTGGGTTGGGAAGATCCCCTGGAGAAAGGAATGACAACCCACTCCAGTATTCTTGTCTGGAGAGTTCCATGGACTGGGGAGCTTGATGGGCTATAATCCATGGGGTCGCAAAGAGTCAGAGGTGACTGGGTAACTAACAATTTCACTTTCACAAATATCTTTAGGTAAATAAAAGCTTTACTTTTAAATGGGCTTCCTATTTTGGAAACAGCATTTATACAGTCAATGCTTGGATATATTGGTTCTATCTGTAGCAAATTATATTCATGAAGTGCCCTCAAAATCATCAAGATTGGAATCAGATTCACTTCTCCTGCCACTCAATGGTGAATATCCAGGGAGAACAGACCATTAATGGTGGATACTATTCTTGTCCAACAAAAAAAATCATGAAATGCATTGCAAACCAATGACTAATTACTTTTGTATTATCACTGCTCCCCACATTAAAGAGAGTAATTAAAAATTAGTACATTTAGTTCTAATCAGCAATAGCATGAGAGAAGGGCCAAAACCAAAATGTCTTTCAAGGTGTTTAAAGGACATGGTAGCTGAAATCAACTTAAGCGGTGAGATTCTTATGTATTCCTTGATAGTAAGTCAGGAGACACGGATTCAATCCCTTGGTCAGGAAGATCCCCTGGAGGAGGAAATGGCAACCTGCTCCAGTATTCTTGCCTGAAAAATCCATGGACGGAGGAGCCTTTGTAGTCCATGGGCTACAGTCCCTGGGGTCAAAGAGTTGGACATGACTGAGCATCCATATTGGATAGTAAGTCATTGTTTTGACAACATATCCAATGGTCATTTCAAAAGAAATGCATTGTCTAAGTGGTTTTCACTTGAAATGTAGTGAGTACAGTCATTGTGTAATGGAGTGAAAAGGTCACAAGATTTGTGTTAGATGTTGTGGGTTCTTTTTCATGCTTGAGGTTATCAGCTGGGGGACCTTGACCAAATTGCGCAGTTTCCCTGGGTCTTTTCTTTTGTTTATATACAAATGGGGAAATAGTAACACCTATTTCAAAAGGTTCTTGGGAATACTAAGTGAGAGAACGTATCTGAAAGATGATGCAAGACTGCAAATTATATATTATATATATAATATACATAAACACACACACATACACACACACACAGAGGACACAATTGCATTTATTTACTTAACTGAACACAAGCAAATTGCTGAACACTGGTCTGTGTCATTTTTATCTTAATGATTCCCATTAAGACAAGACTGCAAATTATATATTATATATATAATATACATAAACACACACACATACACACACACACAGAGGACACAATTGCATTTATTTACTTAACTGAACACAAGCCAAATTGCTGCCTGAACACTGGGTCTGTGTCATTTTTATCTTAATGATTCCCATTAAGATAGATCATAATAACGGGAAGGGGATATATCTATGTAAACAGTAAATGCTTATTAGAATGATCATGTAAAAGAAAGTTATCTTAAGACATGAAAAATTATATTTTCAACCATTTAAAATTTAATCCCCAGCAAGGTAGAGAAAAAAACTTTGGAGAAGGAAAAGAAGTTAGAAATTATTTTACACCATATGTTTCAAGTTCTCAGTGCTAGGTCCTTACAGAATTGTCTCAGGCAATTATCTGAATATCCTCAACATACAGGAATTATTACCCCTACTTTCAGATTAAAGAAAAATAAAAGCACAGAGTTAGCGAATTTGCTACTCTCACTCAGGTAGTACATGGTTCAAACACAGATCTTACTTTCTTCAAAACTTGTTCTTTGGACTGTAGTGCCCTTTCCTAATTGGAGAAGGAAATGGCAGCCCACTCTAGTACTCTTGCCTGGAGAATCCCAGGGACAGAGGAGCCTAGTAAGCTGCTATCTATGGGGTCGCACAGAGTTGGACATGACTGAAACGACTTAGCAGCAGCAGCAGCAGCCTTTTCCTAAAGACATTTAGTTTCCTTGGGTCTCAGTTATTCGTGATGGAATAAGTGGAATCCACTTTCTACTTGACCAAAAATAAATACTTGTCACTTTTCATTAAAGGCTGCAATTCTCTGGAGCAGTGTTCCCAGTTGTATTCCACAGGAAAATGGTCCCATGACATGCTACACAAATAAAAAGTCGCATATCATATCCCTTGAAAGAGATATGCAGAGTACTGAAACAAAGTAAGGATTCTGAGTATCCCTACACCAAGGAAATCTGATGAATTTTCTTTATCCCAAAAAGTCCTTTGCCCATAAAAGTCTTTCCCCTACTATTCAGTATTGATTAACATCCAGGGAGATGGCACTTTATACACGGAATTACTGCTGTAGGACCTTCTGGGAGCAAGTGCTCTTTGACTCGATAAAACATTATCACTATATGAGATGCAAAACTAGCTCACTTTGTGATAGAGTTAGTTTGTTGTTCAAGCCCACTGGTACCCTCTTTAGTAGGAAGTAAACCAGAGGGCGATGATAAAGCATGCAATGTTGCCCAGTGGGGCAGGTGCCTTGGAGAAAGTTCTTGGCTATAGTGAGTTTGGTTCCCTTAGGGAGGGGTAGCTAGAGTTGAGGGGCAAACAGGTTGTTCTCAAGGATAAACTTGCTTTCTTCACAATTTTACTTCAGGTCATTTGTAGGTGACTAAAGTATTTTTTTCAATTGCTGTTTTTTAAATTTGTGTTGGAGTATACTTGATTTACAATGTTGTGTTAGTTTCTGCTATGCAGCAAAGTGAATCAGATATATATATATCTTCAGATTTTTTCCCCATATAGGTCATTAAAGAGTATTGAGTAGGTCCCCCTGTACTATACCATAGGTTCATATTAGTTATATATTTTATACAGTAGCATGTATATGTTAATCCCAATTTCCAATTTATCCCAGTGTCCTCCCCAACCCATAAGTTGGTTTTTTACATCTGTGACTATCTCTGTTTTATAAATAAGTTCATTTGTGTTTTGTAAGTTCATTTGTTCCTTTTCTTTAGATTCTACAGAAAAGTACATTTTAAAAACAGAAAATAACTCTGACACTACTATTACATAGACTTTGGGTTTTAATTTAGCTTGGTTAATTCTGGAGTGATCATGAACTAGTCCCTCATAGAAAAATTACACATAATGCCCATTTCCCTTGTTGAACTGTGGAAAGAGGGTGTTGGCTAATGGTAAATTATCATTGTATCTGGATTAACTTTTCCCAGGAAGGGATGATGGGCATTGTGTTGTAATTTCCTGTAAAATGTCTTAGGAGGAGAACAACATTTATGAGCCAGGGAATAATCTGAAAAATGCCACCTGCTAGAACAGACTCAAATTCATTCCTTTTTAAGGCTGAGTTAATGTTCCATTGCATATATGTACCACAACTTTATCCATTCATCTGTTGATGGACATCTAGGTTGCTCCCATGTTCTGGTTATTGTAAACAGTGCTGCAATGAACATTGGGCACATGTCTTTTTCAATTATGGTTTTCTCTGTGTATATGCCCAGTAGTGGGATTGCTGGGTGATATGGTAGTTTTATCCTCAGTTTTTTAAGAAATCTCCATACTATTTCCCATAGTGGTTGTATCAATTTGTATATGTATGCCTATGGCTGAATCATGTTGATGTATGGCAGAAATCAACATTGTAAAGCAATTATCCTCCAATTAAAAATAAATTTTAAAAGAACAGGCTTCCAGTTCAACATGGTGGAGTAGAAGGTCATGTGCTCATCTCCTGTGAGAGCACCAAAATTGCAGCTAGCTGTTGAACAACCATTGACAGGAGAACACTGGAACCCACCAAAAAATGATATCCCACACCCAAAGACAAAGCAGCAGCCACAGTTAGAAGGTAGGAGAGGTGCAATCACAATGAAATTAAATCCCACGCCCACTGGGTGGGTGACCCACAGACTGGAGAACCATAAGATCAAAGAAGTTCTCACACTGTTGTGAAGGTTCTGAACCACACACCAGGCTTCCCAACCTGGGGATGCAACAAAGGGACTGGAAATCCCCAAGGTATCTGACCTTGCAAGCCAGTGGTATTTGATTATAGGACTTCCAGAGGACTGAGGGAAACAGAGACTCCAGTGTTGGAGGACACAAACAAAATTTTGCCTGCATCAAGACCCAATGGAGAGGAGCAGTGACCCCACAGGAGACTGAACCAAAGCTGCCTGCTAGTGTTGGAGGGCCTTCTGTGGAGGCGTGGGTCAGCAGAGGCGCACCACAGAGATGGGGGCACTGGAAGCTCCCCCTGGCCATAAATCCTCTTGGAGTTTGCCATTAACCCTGCCATAGAGCCCATAGACCCCAGGGCTGGGTCTCCTCAGGACAAACAAATACCAGGGACAGAGTGCAACCCCAATCATCAGCAGATAATTGGATTAAAGCTTTACTCAGCAAGGCTCTGCCCACCAGAGCAAGACCCAGTTTTTCCCATTGCCAGTCCCTCCCATTAAGAAGCTTATACAAGCCTCTTAGCCTCATTCATCAGAGGGCAGGCAGAAGCAAGAAGAACAATTTCATGGTGGCTACACAAAAGTCACATTGCAGAAAGTTATCATGTTGAAAGACAGAAAGTTGTGTCCCAAATGAAGGGGCAAGATAAAACCCCAGAAAAACAACCGAGGCAATCTTCCAGAAAAAGAATTCAGAATAATGATAGTGAAAATGATCCAGAATCTCAGGTAAAGAGTGGAGGCAAAGACTGAGAAGATGCAAGAAATGTTTACCAAAGACCTGGAAGAACAACAGAGATGAATAATACACTAGAAGGAATCAATAGCAGAATAACTGAGGCAGAAGAACGGATAGATGACCTGGAGGACAGATAGTGGAAATCACTGCCACAAAACAGCATATAGAAATAAAGGAATGAAAAGAAACAAAGACAGCCTAAGAGACCTCTGGGACAACATTAAACGCACCAACATTTGCATTCTAGGGGTCCCAGAAGGAGAAGAGAGAAAGGACCTGAGAAAATATTTGAAAAAATAATAGCTGAAAACTTCCTGAACATGGGAAAGGATATAGTCATCCAAGTCTCCAGGGAGCACAGAGGGTCCCAGGCAGGATAAACCTAAGGAGGAACACACCAAGACACATAGTAATCAAACTGACAAATAAGGACCGAGATAAATATTAAAAGCAACAACAGAAAAAATGACAAATAACATACAAGGGAACTCCCATCAGGCTATCAGCTGATTTCTCAACAGAAACTCTACAAGGCAGAAGAGAATGGCAGAATATATTTAAAGTGATGAAAGGGAAGACTCTACAACCAAGAATACTCTACCCAGCAAGACTCTCCTTTAGATTTAATGGAAAAATCAATTGCTTTACAGACAAGGAAAAGTTAAGAGAATTCAGTACACCCAAACCAGCTTTACAACAAATGCTAAAGGAACTTCTCTAGACAGGAAACACGAAAGAAGAAAAAGACCTACAGAAAATAACCCAAAACAAGAAAACAGTAATAGGATTATATATATCAATAATTACCTTAAATATAAATAGACTAAATGCACCAACCAAAAGACATAGACCAGCAGGGTGGATGAAAACACGTGCATGTATGCACTTCCACATCACTCTGCCTGACCCCCCTCCCCAAGTTGTATGTAATTATTTTATATTATTAAGTTAATCATGTTCCCATTATGGCTTGCAATTGTAATTATCTTTTATATTTTGCCTATTTACTGTGAAAACTGATAAATATTTTTTACTATTGTGATTATGTATTACTCACTTAATACCATTGTATCATGATTGTTCAACAGAAAAATAACAGAACTCTTTATCACCAAAACTAGGATCTAATACAAAAACCTGAAATAACTTTTTAAAATCCAGATGCATATCAGAATTATCTTGAAATTTTTCTAAAAATACAAATGCTCAGGTACTGCCTTTTTTCTCCAGAGCTCCAGATATGTTTCTAATGAGTAGTCATGTTTAAAAACAACTGGATTATATGATAATCTTTTACTTTTATCTAATTTGTTTCACTTATTCTATTTCATATTCAGTGCTCCCATTTCACTTAGTTTATATTTTCCAATTTCTCCATCTTTTGTTTATGTTTTCTCTCAAGCCTTTATCAAGTGTAGTAGTAAACCTTTTGTATACATATATATAAATATGTATAATATATATTTTAGAAAACTTATGGATTTTTGTCTAACAAAAAAATGACATTTTGATTCCACTTGTTTGCCTTAGTATGAATAGAATGCTAGATTTCTAATTAAAAAATGAGATATGTAACAAGTAACAAAGGTTTACTGTATAGCATGGGGAACTATAGTCAATATCTTGTCATCAGTTCAGTTCAGTCACTCAGTCGTGTCCGACTCTTTGTGACCCCATGAATCGCAGCACGCCAGGCTTCCCTGTCCATCACCAACTCCCAGAGTTCACTCAGATTCACGTCCATCGAGTCAGTGATGCCATCCAGCCATCTCATCCTCTGTCGTCCCCTTCTCCTCCTGCCCCCAATCCCTCCCAGCATCAGAGTCTTTTCCAATGAGTCAACTCTTTGCATGAGGTGGCCAAAGTACTGGAGTTTCAGCTTTAACATCATTCCTTCCAAAGAAATCCCAGGGTTGATCTCCTTTAGAATGGACTGGTTGGATCTCCTTGCAGTCCAAGGGACTCTCAAGAGTCTTCTCCAACACCACAGTTAAAAGCATCAATTCTTTGGCACTCAGCCTTCTTCACAGTCCAACTCTCACGTCCATACATGACCACAGGAAAAACCATAGCCTTGACTAGACAGACCTTAGTTGACAAAGTAATGTCTCTGCTTTTGAATATGCTATCTAGGTTGGTCATAACTTTTCTTCCAAGGAGTAAGTGTCTTTTAATTTCATGGCTGCAGTCACCATCTGCAGTGATTTTGGAGCCCCCAAAAATAAAGTCTGACACTGTTTCCCCATCTATTTGCCATGAAGTGATGGGACCAGATGCCATGATCTTCGTTTTCTGAATGTTGAGCTTTAAGCCAACTTTTTCACTCTCCTCTTTCATCAATAATTTCAAAAATAATGTATATGTTTATTTGTATAGCTAAATCACCTTATTTCACACCTGAAACGTTATTTAAGTCAACTATACATCAATAAGATATATATTAAAAAAAAAAAAACAGTGGTCCCTCAGAAAATAAAGATTGTATGGCACTAGTGGTAAAGAACCTGCCTGCCAATGCAAGAGACATAAGAGATGCTGGTTCCATCCCTGGGTCAGGAAGAGCCCTTGGAAAAGAAAATGGCAACCCACTCCAGTATTCTTGCCTGGAAAACTTCTATGAACAGAGGAGCCTGGAGGGCTTCATGCAGTCCATGGGGTGGCAAAGAGTCAGACATGACTGAAGCAACTTACCACTGAAATTGCAAAGCATAGACAGGGGAACCCTCCACTGCTCACAATGGTTCATCACAACACCCAGAGTAAGAACATCTACCCCAGGTGACCTGTCCTTATTGGGGTAACCGCCATTATACATTTCTATCTTGAGCCTGAGGGGACAGCACAGGTTTAGGAAACTTGATTCTAGCCATTTATATTCCAAACATTCTTTAGTGCCGCTTCACTAGTAATGAAACTAGTATTTCAATTTCCAGATATATGTTTCATGCGTCTCTCTCTCAATCAGCTATGAATTTGAGGGGATGAGTAGACAGGCATTATCTTCTGAACTTATCAAAGTAGCTTACTTGCATTCTCTTTTGATGCCCTTAACAGAAAGGACTGCAGGAGGTCACTTTTGGGTCTAACCCCATCTTCCCCACCAGGCACTTCGTTTCATCACAGTCCTTGAAATTCACTCAAGATGGGAAAGAGCTTTTCCTCAACTTGTTTTCTTTGACTGATTTTGGCAGTCTTATTCTATGTCCTGGGAAGTTGGACAAGTAAAATAAAATTACTTAACTAAAATGATATCTTGGCTCTGCCTACTATTTTTAGTAACATTGTTGGTTGTTGACTCATAGGCACCAAGAAAGGCTAAATATCCAACAACAAACTTTGTCTGCCCTAGAAGGTCAGAGATGGTGCCTGCTTTCTATACTCTAACTCTGATGCCACTACTTAGTAGGCAGTAAGATATTTATTGAAGAAATGAAATAAAGGACTGTTATTAGGCACTCCTGGGCCAGTCAGTGGTAGGAATGTACTACTAATTCTTATCAGTTAAGTCTTGTAATGTGGATAAGATCAGTGTCTACACATTCGGCCTGGTTCTCTTCTATTTTTCCCTAAGGAGGCATTCCTAGAGGATGAAGCCAGAAACATGTCATCACCTGTTACAGGAAAGTGAAGTGTTAGTTGCTCAGTCGTGTCCAACTCTTTGTGACCCCATGGATTGTAGCCTGCCAGGTTCCTCTCTCTGTGGGATTCTCTAGGCTAGAATACTGGAGTGTGTTGCCATTTCCTTCTCCAGGGGATCTTCCCAACCCAGGAATGGAACCTGGGTCTCCCACACTGCAGGCAGATTCTTTAACATCTGAGCCACCAGGGAAGCTACAGGACTTGACCTCAAGTCCCGCCATAGTCTCCTGAAGAGATAAGACAGACGACATTTAAACATGAAGACTATTTCTGCCTAGAAAGAAGTCAGTTACATCCCCTTGGTACTGTTTAAGCTTGGTAGTCTAAGGAAAATAGTTTGGGTTTTTTCCTGATAGAGAGGGGGTTATAGGGGGAGGCAGAAAATAGTATTTTTCCCCCAAATGGGAGCCAACCCATAAATTATCTTATAGTACCAACTCCAAGGGAGAAAAAAAAAATCAGAAGTGGACTGTGATGGTTAATTTTATGTGTCACCTTGACTGGGTCACAGGATACACAGATATTTGGTTAGACATTATCCAGGGTGTGTCTGTTAGGATGTTTTTGGATGAGATGAACATTTCAATCAGTAGATGGAGCAAAGCAGATTGCCCTCCCCAGTGTTGGCAGGCCTTATCCAACCTGTTGAAGGTCTGAATAGAACACTTTCTGAGGAAGGGAGAATTTACTTTTTGAGCTGAGACATTGGTCTTCTCCCCCAAATTTAGGCTGAAACTGAGACCACCAGCTCCCTGGCTCTTCAGCTTGCAAATCTTGGGATTTCTGAGTCTCCATAATCAAATGAGGCAATTCTTAAAATCTTGTCTGTTTATAACTATATTTATGTGCATATATACACAGATAGGTTGATGGACCTCTCACTGGTTCTACTTTTCTGGAGAACCCTGAGGACTCCAAAGAGAATATTTCGTACTAATGCAAATTGTTAAAATATTTTCAATAATTACAAGAAAAGCACCACTCTCCAGAACTATGGCTAGTTTATATAGATGTTCTTGAGCCAGACCAAAGTCCCTGGTCCCTAAAAAGTTGACAGTTATTATTTTAGCAACTGAAGTGTTACCTAAAGTCTACTGCTTAGCCTTAGAAGAAATCTGAAATAAAAGAAGCATTAACTCTATTCTGGAGAATAATACATTTCTTCAGATGACTTATTTAGCCCCAAATTATCTTAGGAGTTTTGTCCAGAATCTTTACTGGGAGAACTAATTGTCAAATTATCTGTAGTAAGAGGATTTGTGACAGGTATCTGCTGCTGCTGCTAAGTCACTTTAGTCATGTTCCACTCTGTGCGACCCCATAGACAGCAGCCCACCAGGCTCCCCCGTCCCTGGGATTCTCCAGGCAAGAACACTGGAGTGGGTTGCCTTTTCCTTCTCCAGTGCATGAAAGTGAAAAGTGAAAGTGAAGTCACTCAGTCGTGTCCGACTCTTAGCAACCCCATGGACTGCAGCCCACCAGGCTGCTCCGTCCATGGGATTTTCCAGGCAAGAGTACTGGAATGGGTTGCCATGGCCTTCTCCGTGTGACAGGTATACTGTTCAGGAAAAGAAAAGTCATTTATAAGGAACTTCCAATTCAAAGTGGATTCTGAAATTGAGGTTGTAGTTCTTAGGAGTTGCCAGAGCACAGAGAACAGAAGGAAAATATCTATCTACACAATGGAGGTTAAAAGGAAAAGTGGGAAATATCAGAGCCATGAGAGAGATTTCCTAAGTTTAGCTTTGGTCTTATGAGAAAATTGTATCTTTGTATGAATAGAAATAAAAGGGAGAAGTTAAAGAATTAAAAATAAAATTAGATGTTATGTGCCAAGCTGGGCGGGAGGGAGGTTTGGGGAAGAATGGATACATGTATATGTATGGCTGAGTCCCTTCCCTGTCCACCTGAAACTATTACAACAGTGTTAATCAGCTATACCTCAATGCAAAATGCTTTTGGTGTTAAAAATAAAGTTTTAAAAAATAGCAAAAAATATTTAAATTAAAAATAAAATTAATTAAAAGAAATAAAAATAAAATTAGATTTAAAAATCCAACTAAAAGATCTGTAATGGAAAAAAGATATGAGGCTTGAAAAGAAGGGTAGAAATAGTAAGTGTACAAGTATCAAAAATTACTCTTGACGTTTTTGTTCCATGTTTTAAAAAAAAAACAAAAACAAAAACCTCTGAGCTCTTACCAACCAGCTGCTTCAGAAACACTTAGTAATTTTTTTTCATATATATATAAAACACTAGACTCTATCCACATCTGAATCAAAACATCTGAGTATTACCCAGGAATATGTATTTTGAACAAGCCATAGGCGGTGTTTATATATTTTAAAATTTGAAAGTGAATAATGTTAGTCACTCCATCATGTCTGACTCTTTGCCACATGATGGTCTGCAGCCCCGCCAGGTTCCACTGTCCATGGAATTCTCCAACAAGAATGCTGGTTTGGGTAGTTGTTCCCTTCTCCGGGGGATCTTCTTCACCCAGGGATTGAACCCAGGTCTCCTACACTGCAGGCAGATTCTTTACCATCTGAACTACCAGAGAAGCCCTTAAAATATGAGAACCCCTGATATTATTGCATCTTGACTTATTCTAATATGCTCTAGTTTCTGGTCTGTTCATGCCGATGCTTTTAATCTATGAGCACATTTTTGATAAACTATGGAACTTTAAAAATTCAATATTCCTGCATATAAAGCCTTTCTAGTCCACATTTAAAGCAGTGTGTTCATTGCCAGAAAAGAAGCAACAATTCTACAGAAGCCGATCCCCCTCCTGGTTGCTCTTTATTACAACCTTTGATAGGTTTGGCTCTATCTTAAGACTTAAGTCTAGTAACCCTCACACTCACTCAGCTTTAATGATCAGCATCCATGTGAGCCCTGGACAAGCTCAATGGGGAACTGTCCTTTGAAAACTGGAGAAATCTTTCTTGTAAGTGTATACTGTTTTGTGCGATGGATAGTAGCAGAAAGGACTCATTTTAAAGATACATGAACCTGTGCAAAGGTTCAGAGATCTCCCTCTACCACTGACGTGTTCTGGAACCACAGGCAGCCTTTTTATTCTCTGACCATTCTTAATTTGAAAAAGTGGAGGGTTGGCCTTAAGAACTGTTAAGAGCCCTTCCAATATCAACAAAAAAACTTTTTTTCTGCAAAAGTTAAAAATTGATTTAATTTATACCTATTATTTCTGGTAGAAAAGAAGTAATTTTCATATATTTCAAAGTTAAAAATCAGCCGAGAGAATACAAGTGTTTAGCCCATATTTAAAATTGAGATCTGCAAAGCATTTTGATGCCTTAGAGGAAGTTTGGGATTCCAAACACTTCCATAGTGTAAACGCAGATCTATGCCTTTTGAGAGATGCGAGGAACTGCCAAGATTACAATCTGTGCAAAAACAAACTGGTAACACAGCACTTGACAAGCAATTTCCTTTCTATAAGTGAGCCTTCACCTTAACTACTTTTTCTTAAAAAAAATCTCAAAGAACATCCATTGCAATATTACTGCCTATATAAATTATGAAAAACATCTTGACCCCTTTACACTATATATTTTTAAAGAACCTAGATTTATACTCCAAACTCACAGATTCTTTTGCCAAAATCATTTTAGGAATTGTGATACCCTATTCCACAAACCATATGCCACAGTACTATAAAAACCCTAATCAAATCATCATTCATTCTTGTGCCATAACCCCAACAAGGCATTATAAAAACATGGATAGGAGGAAGATCTGGAATTATCCTAGGTGATAATATCAGCATTTTAGATTTCATTCATTATCAAGAATTACCCAAGATTTCACTCAAATTCTATAGCTGCTACTGCTGCTAAGTCACTTCAGTCGTGTCCGACTCTGTGCGACCCCATAGACGGCAGCCCTCCACCCATGGGATTCTCCAGGCAAGAACACTGGAGTGGGTTGCCATTTCCTTCTCCAATGCATTAAAGTGAAAAGTGAAAGTGAAGTTGCTCAGTTGTGTCCGACTTAACAACCCCATGGACTGCAGCCTACCAGGCTCCTCTGTCCATGGGATTTTCCAGGCAAGAGTACTGGAGTGGGGTGCCATTACCTTCTCCAAAATTCTGTAGAAGGCAACTTAAATCTTGAATTATTTTCACTGTTGGCTGGAAAATTATTATTTTCACTGTGCGACAAAGACTAAAATGGCCATCCATCCTGAAAGCAAGAAAATATTGACTTTCCATTGAAAGCCTCTTTCTTAAGTTTAAAAAATGATGACATTTGTATGAACTACTATAAATCAGAATTCCAGACTAATTTAAACCTAAATTATTATTCAGTTCTGTTCAGTCACTCAGTTGTGTCCAACTTTTCAAAACCCCATGAATCGCAGCACACCAGGCCTCCCTGTCCATCACCATCTCCCGGAGTTCACTCAAACTCATGTCCATCGAGTCGGTGATGCTATCCAGCCATCTCATCCACTGTCGTCCCCTTCTCCTCCTGCCCACAACCCCTCCCAGCATCAGAGTCTTTTCCAATGAGTCAACTGTTTGCATGAGGTGGCCAAAGTACTGGAGTTTCAGCTTTAGCATCATTCCTTCCAAAGAATACCCAGGACTGATCTCCTCGCAGTCCAAGGGACTCTCAAGAGTCTTCTCCAACACCACAGTTCAAAAGCATCAATTCTTCGGTGCTCAGCCTTCTTCACAGTCCAACTCTCACATCCATACATGACCACAGGAAAAACCACAGCCTTGACTAGATGGACCTTTGTTGGCAAAGTAATGTCTCTGCTTTTCGATATGCTATCTAGGTTTGTCATAACTTTTCTTCCAAGGAGTAAGCATCTTTTAATTTCATGACTGCAGTCACCATCTGCAGTGATTTTTTATTATTATGCTTTTTAAAAAAATTTGTTTCAAACTAAACCTTTCTATTTCTAAAAAAGTCTGCAGTAGCAAATCTAGGGCTCTGTAACCATTTCTCCTAGAACAACTGACTTCACCCTCTCTCATTTCTATAAACTTCTTTATGGAAAGTGGGAGCAGGAGCAATAATCAAGCCTATTACAGCTGCCTCATTAACATCTCAAGTCATTATCCAGAGAGTACAGAGTTATAGAAACCTTCCATCTTAGATTGTGAAGGGACTTGGGTTTTAATTCACACCTGTGCATATTTCAGTAAAGCAAACAAATTCAGATTAGTCTGTGCCAAGGTTCGGATTATACAGGTAGATGGGATTTACTGTGTCCACATATTATCTATCCAGCAGTCACTCTTTCCATCGACTCTGCCTGTGTGTGGCCAATGTGCAAAAGGTCATAGGCCCAAAGAGGAGTACACAAGGGAAACATAACGGTTACCGTATCATGATTAAAAGTCATACTTGGTTTTTATTCTGCATTGGAAGAGAGGTAGTTTAGGGAGGCAACTATCACATATGACTTCAAAGAATGCAAGTTCAAATTCCTGACCATGTGACTTTGAGATGATCCTTTAATTTCCCTGAAATTATTTCTCCATCTGTTAAAACTGGGCATGCCAGCAGAAGCACAGAGACATAGACCAATGGATCAGAATGGAGAGTTCAAAACTAGATCCATACAAAGCCAGCCAACTGGTCTCTGACAACAGAGCAAAAGCAATCCAGTGGAGGAAGGACAGTCATTGTCTCTTCAAGCAATGATGCCGGAACAACTGGACATCCACAGGCAGAAAAATAAACCTAGACACGTTCCTTACACATTACAGAAGTTTAACTGAAACTAGATCACATACCTAAGTGTAAAATGCAAAACTCCAAAACTTCCAGAAGAAAACATAGAATAAAAATCTATATGACCTTGCCATTTTTTTTTAAACTTTTTATTTTGTTTTGGAGCTTCCCTCATAGCTCAGTCAGTGAAGAATCTGCCTGCAGTGCAGGAGACCCGATTCCTGGGTCAGGAAGATTCCCTGGAGAAGGAAATGGCAACCCACTCCAGTATTCTTCCCTGGAAAATCCCATGGACAGAGGAGCCTGGCGGGCTGCAATCCATGGGGTCACAAGAGTCAGACACGACTTAGCGACTTAACTACCACCATAGCTGATTAATAATGTTGCAATAGTTTCAGATGAACAGCAAAGGGACTCAGCAATACATATATACATATCCATTCTCTCCCAAACTCCCCTCCCATCCAGGCTGCCACCTATTATTGAGCAGAGACCCATGTGCTATACAGTAGGTCCTTGTTGGTTATCCAGTTTAGACACAGCAGTGTGTACCTGTCCATCCCAAACTCCCTAACTTTTGATAATTCAACATTGAAAGCATGATCAATCCATGGGGGAAAAAAGTTAAATGTGACTTTACTAAAACTAAAGACTCTTTCTGCTCTGCAAAAGACACTGTCAAGAGACTGAAAAGACAAACCATACACTGGTAGAAAATATTAACCAAAAACCTCTCTAATGAAAAGACTTATCTAAAATAAAAAGTTGGACATAATACAATTTAACTTGCATTGATGTTAGATGAGGCGCTAATTGTAAAAGTTCTTTGCATACAGTTGGAATTTAAAAGATTTCCTTAATCCAAAAGCACATTTAAAAGGTTATATTGCATATAGATATTTAATTTTCTAAGTGCTTCATACACAGGCTTTTGAGAAACACTTCCTGGTAATAACATTTGTGAATTTTATTTCATTGCCTTGCTCAGCTCACCATTAATTCTTAAAGAAGGAAACAACCCCAAAGAATTCCCAATTTACCACGTGTCTGATCCTGTATCTAAGAGGAATAAATTTCTAATGATTCACACTTTCTGGGAAAGAGAAAATGACCATTATAAATGCTTATGAAAAAGATGTTTAAGATTATACACAAAAAGCATTCCTTGGATCTAGGAACATAGCAAATTGTTTCACAACCTGAAGAAATTTAAATTGCAAAATCTTTAAATTATATTAAAAACATTCAGTATGTTAACATCTTTTAGTCTCTAAGTAGTAAGCTTGATTCTTATTATTTTGTTAATATCTTATTTTTTTATAGTAAGTTGGGTTTCAAAGTGTTCTATTTCATTGACTTCAATTAACACAGGCTGACTGATTGATGTGAAGGAGTCTCATCTACTCAGTTACATCCTTCTCTAAACACTAATCACTGGTTCAGTTAGAATCAGCCCTGGGCAGACTGTAGCCCCACTTTTTAATATGCCTTTGCGCTCTCCCCACGGCTGAAGCACAGTTTCAATGACTATAATAAATTTGTTTCACATTTTGTCAAAAACCTTCAGGCAAAGGTCAGGAGACAATTAAACCCAGATAGGTTTATAAAAGAAGAAATCATGGGACTTCCCCAATGGTCCAGTGGCTAAGACTCTGTATGTCCCACTGCAGGGAACCTGGGTGGATCCCTGGTCAGGGAACTAGATCACATGTGCCAACTAAGACCCGGTACAGCCAAATAAACATGTATTTTTAGAAAGAAGAAATTATGGACCCAGACCATGAGAGGGAAACTGAAACAGGTATCTAAAACAATGGAGTAACAATAAGAAACCACTTAAAACGAGGCTATTGCATTGAATATACACTGTATCTACCGAGGCTACACAGACTTGAATAGTGTCAACCAGAAAAATTAGAAGAAAAGAGCTTATCTGGGGTTATAATACTTTTGTAAACTCAAAAGAGTATCCCAGAGAAGAAAGTTCAGTTCAGTTCAGTCGCTCAGTCATGTCCGACACTTTGCAACCCCATGAACCACAGCACACCAGGCCTCCCTGTCCATCACCAACTCCCTGAGTCCCCACTCAAATTCATGTCCATCGAGTTGGTGATGCCATCCAACCATCTCATCCTCGGTCGTCCCCTTCTCCTCCTGCCCTCAATCTTTCCCAGCATCAGGGTCTTTTCCAATGAGTCAATTCTTCACATCAGGTGGCCAAAGTATTGGAGTGTCAGCTTCAACATCAGTCCTTCCAATGAACACCCAGGAATGATCGCCTTTAGGATGGACTGGTTGGATCTCCTTGCAGTCCAAGGGACTCTCAAGAGTCTTTTCCAACACCACAGTTTAAAAGTACCAATTCTTCGGCACTCAGCTTTCTTAATAGTCTAACTCTCACATCCATACATGACTACTGGAAAAACCATAGCCTTGACTAGATTGACCTTTGTTGGCAAAGTAATGTCTCTGCTTTTTAATATGCTGTCTAGGTTGGTCATAACTTTCCTTCCAAGGAGTAAGCGTCTTTAAATTTCATGGCTGCAATCACCGTCTGCAGTGATTTTGGAGCCCAGAAAAATAAAGTCTGACACTGTTTCCCCATCTATTTGCCATGAAGTGATGGGACCAGATGCCATGATCTTCGTTTTCTGAATGTTGAGCTTTAAGTCAACTTTTTCACTCTCCTCTTTCACTTTCATCAAGAGGCTCTTCAGTTCCTCTTCACTTTCTGCCATAAGGGTGGTGTCATCTGCATATCTGAGGTTATTGATATTTCTCCCGGCAATCTTGATTCCAGCTTGTGCTTCCTCCAGCCCAGCGTTTCTCATGATGTACTCTGAGGGACTTATAAAGGCGAATGCCATGAGGGTGTACTCTGACACAAGAAAATAAATATCTGTCCATATTACGGGATAGGCTATCATGGTGCATTGAGGGCGAGGGTTCCATCAGGTTCTTGGGTTTCTAGAACATTGTGAAGATGTTCTGGATGCCTGTGCTATGACAATTCATGGCCAAAAGGTCAGATTTCATCTAAGCTGAGAACTGCATCAGTCGCACAGCTCCATTGAAGAGCACTGTTGTAGCAATATCAACCCCATTTTGATTTTCCTTTCAGGATAGGAAATGTGTTAAGAAACCATCTGGTGGCAGCTGGCAACACTGGAGCTCAGGCCTTAAAGCAATAAAAGATATGGAGGATGACGCGGCAGATGGTCCTCAGTGAGCAAGAGGCAGGAAAGAAATTACTACAAGCAATGACCAAATGCTTACACACCCTACAGCTAGAACAGAAAGCCCATTTCAGCACACAAAGAAGGAAGGGGATGGAGAGAAAGGAGCAAGGAAGTCGATGAGGGCACAACAGAACTTGCTCACAGTGTGCTTCGTCTCAAGCAACATAACCCGACCTTTCTCATCGTAAGCGATCTCTAATGCCCCTGTCTGCTGCACCATTCGCTAAATCTAGAACCCTTCCTTGAAAAATTGTAGGATCACCTGCTTCTCATCCAGCAGCTGCGAGAAAAACTCTGAACTTGTTAGCAGCTGAAACTGAGAAAAGGAGGGGTTCAAAGTGACCTCCTTGAATCAAGGTTGATCCCAAAGTGGTCTGAAATTTATACTAAGGATGTATACCTGCTCATCCTTTACCTAAAGTTGCCCACGTGGATTGAAGTAACAGTGTCTATTCTGGAAAAGATCCCAGGTGGGAATTTGTCTCTTTGTGCTCTGATGAGCATTCTAGATCTGGATCCTGGGTGGATTCATTCTTTTCTCTTCCTCTAGTTACTCCCAGTCATGATACTGTCCAGCAGAAGAGATGAAGTTTAAACAGTGCTTTCTTTCCCACCAGATGATTGTGGGAACTGAAGATGCTCTAAATATAATCAGCCTCTCACCCAGCTCCAGGAGGAAAGAGTTCTGTTAGATCTGGCTACATCACACCATAAGAAGAGCATCCTCCATACGCTAAAGTGCCATAACCTGTGAGCTGCTGGCTGCTTTTGCACTGCAGCCTTTTCCGTGTAACTGCATGTAACATTTTATTTATAGTAATGAAATAGTACTTAAAATCCAATTCCATAGTTGGAAATTGCCTCTCTCTAAACAGATGTAGAATAATTAAAAAGAAATCTCTTTTTCTCTGGCATTATCAGCATGATCTATTTCAATATCCTCCAAGCAGTTCCTCTGTTAAACAACTCGCCTATATTAGATACATTAGCCTAATACACCTTTCGTGTGGCTTAATGGGAAACTGAAATGTAGTTCCCATGCATTTGTCTTTCTTTTTATGATCCATTTATTTGTGATCAGTATGTTTCTATAAATTTCCTTTGTCAAGCAGTGGTTTTGTTGAGCAAAATTCCTTGTTGAGAACATCCCTTGAGGTGTTTACTGGTAGGCAGAGGATAAAAGGATTGTATTTTCAGTGTGGGTAAGAAAAGTGTGGCTTTGTGAATCTATATTGTTTACTGACTGCATCAAGCTTTGCATAATACATAAATGAAAGAACTACAACTTGGAAATCCATCATATCTGAGAAATCCCTGGTCAACATCCATTCATTGAGAGTAAATAGGAATAGCATATATAATGGAAACATCCTTCATGTTATTCTTACCCTTAACTATTTCCTTCTGAAGCAACCCCTAGTTTATCAATATAGAATATTGATAGGAATCTTTCTCTTTGAAAATGGAATGATTGCTACACCCTACGAGCTAACAGCACACATGAATCTACCTTTTGCACAAAGGAAAATTCTTGTTCTACTTTGCAGTTTAAAAAAACAACCTCTAACGTATTTTCAACCTCTAACATAACTAGCAAAATTGAAAACATTTTCAGTAATAAAAGCAGTGGATGAGACATATCATTTACATCATATCTCCCCAGCCCAGGAGGAAGTCTAGTAAGAGAGGGGGTGATTAGGTAAGGTCACATGGCAAGTGGCCAGCACCATCTCCCTCCCCACCCACGAGATTCCAGTCCGTTTCTCAGTTGACTGAACCATCACACACCTGAGCAGAGAAGGCGTGAGAATGATAGATGGCCAGGTCAAGGCAGACACCGAGTGCCACGCAGGAGGCAGCTCTCTTCCGCAGAGGTGGCTGGGTGGGTCAGGCAGATCTCTCACTCTGAGAAGTTTGCCATTCAGTCTCCTTCCACAAGGAAACAGAGTTGGAAACCAAGTGTCCCTCTGCTTCTTCAGTTGGTCCTTTACCAAACATTTATTAGTTGGCAACTCTTGGCTGGGCGCCCATAACTACACAGCTAGGGGAATAGTTTGGAGTCAGATATGGGCTGAATTGTGTCCCACACAAAGTCCATATGTAGAAATCCCTAGTTTCAGAGTATGACTGCTTTGGAGGTCTGGTTTTTTAAAAAGATGATTACGGCTAAATGAGGTCATGAGGGAGTGCCTTTTTTTTTTCACTTTATTTTACTTTACAATACTGTATTGGTTCTGGCATACATTGACATGAATCTGCCCTGGGTATACATGAGCTCCCAAACATGAACCCCCCTCCCACCTTCCACCTCACATCATCCCTCCGGATCATCCCCGTGCACCAGCTGCAAGCATCCTGCATCGAACATAGACTGGCAATTCGTTTCTTACATGATAGTATACATGTTTCAATGCCATTCTCCCAAACATGAGGGAGTGCCTTATCCAATATGACCAATGTCCTTATAAAAAGAGGAAAGCAGGACACAGATGTGTGTGCAAACAGAGGAAAGAGGTGAAACACAGGTGGTACCAAGTGGCCATCTACCAGCCAAGGAAAGAGGACTCCAAAAGAACCCAGCTTGATCTTGGATTTCTAGCCTCCAAAACCGTGAGAAAATAAATTTCTGTTGTTTAAGATCCTCAGGCGGTAGCATTTTATCAAGGCAGACTGGAAAGTAATCCAGGTTACAAGGATGAACACAAGATCATCACTGCCATGAAGGAGCTCGCTGTCCATCAGGACAGAGTGGTGTGGCTCCTTATGAGAATGCTGGAGTTCTGGGGTGCAGAGAGGAGATGCCAACTAACTGCTCTTTCCTGGGGACTACAGATGTCTTCACAAAGAAGGGGGCGATTAAGCTGAGCAGTCAAAGATTAGAGTAGTTGACCCCAGAAAAGAAGCGGAGAAAAATATTCCAGGTAGAGAGAACAGAATGGGCACAATGTGTGGAAACACACAGTGCTTCCTGAGAAGCATCAACTGTGTGGCCAGCATGCTGCCCAGACGGGGGATTATGGGAGATGAGGCCATAGAGCAAAGCTGGAGTAAAATATTCAAGCAAGTAGAAGGATACAATAAGGAGTTTGAATCTCATTCTGAGATAATTCAGGATTTCTATGCAAGGAAACAGAATTATCTGATCTGTATTTTATGACCTAACGAAGGGTATAAGAAACGTAGAAAAGAGATGACCCCCAAGCCAGAGAGACAAGTCAGAGGACTAGTACTACAGTCCAGACAGAAATGTCCACAACTTTTCTAGGGAATCGGCAACAGAAATGGAGGTGCAGAGAAAGAAGGATGGCAGTAGCAAATTCAAGAGTAAGAGAACTTAGTAAATGCCTACAATTTCTACTGCCTAATCTTTGAGACCATCTCTAAGGAAGATGCTGAAATCAGTAGGACTAGGAATCAAAGTAGAAGCCAGGATCAGACGTCTTGTGGGTCCAAACCTCAAACCACCCCACGTGCTGATCCAATAAATGCTGTGTATTTGGCCCTGTCCTCTGGGCCCATGGAAGGTATGGGGACAAATTGGAAAGAGTAGAAAGAAAGCATGTTTGCACAAGGAGAACTTTCACATGTAAGTCAAAGTGCATAAAGGCTAGAACAATATCATGAATTCCCTCTCCCTGAGACCTACTGAAACCATTTCTTAGAAAACTTATATTCATGCATAATGTGTCCAGGACATTCTAAACTGCAAATGGAAACAACACACGGGAAAGACTGCATCAGTCACAGCCCATGATCTCTACACCCTTCAGAGTCCTGGGGTGAGTATACAGCTCCAAGAGAGGCCCATCACGTAAGACCAGAGGCCTAACCAGCAAGGTAAGGGGCTACCCAGGTAGCGCTAGTGGCAAAGAACCCACCTGCCAATGCAGGAGACGTAAGAGACGTGGGTCTGGCCCCTCGGTCAGGAAGATCCCCTGGAGAAGGGCATGGAAACCCATCCCAGTATTCTTGCCTGGAGACTCCCATGGACAGAGGAGCCTGGCAGGCTACAATCTATAGGGTCACAAAGAGTTGGACACAATTGCATGACTGACTCAATGGACATGAATCTAAGCAGACTCTGGGATATAGAGAAGGATACGGAAGCCTGATGTGCTGCAGTCCATGGGGTCATAAAATGATAAAACGTCACACATGACTTAGCAACTGAACATCAATGAACATGAGAGAGTGAACAAGAATGAAGACAAAAGCACTGGAACCTTGAACTAAGGAAGAACCACCAGGAAGTCAGCATAGAAAATGATGGAGCCACTGAATGCAGCATTCAAGCTGAGGAAGCACCTGCTGATGTCTGGTGCAAACCCTCAGCCTCTGGTTTCCCCTCATTCCTTTCCAACTTGCTTCCTTCCCAGATGAGAATTAAGGGGATGAAGTGATCCTTGCTGGTTTTCCTTTCACTGCCCTACTTATAACCTTAAGACATCCAACATTTTGAAACCTCTCCACAACAGTACAAGACTAGGGATGAAGACTAGAGCAGGCAAGGGAGTAAGGGGGTCTGATCCAGGGGTGTACATAGCCTCCTTCAGAGGGAAGAGGAGCAGGGCTTTGCTTCCAGGTTGGAGATGGGGCTTAGCCCTCCTTCCCAACTACAGCCAAGCAGTAGTACTGATGGACTTCCTTGGCGAGTGTTTTGGCATCAGAATCTTGAGGGGAGGGAGTTTACAACTTGGCACATAATAAAGAGGGATGGCCATCCTCATAACCCCATTCTAAAATGGAAACTCTGTGTTCTGTAACACACCAGATCAAAAATCTATATTCCCATCCCCTCTGGCAGTTAGTTCCTGTCTCAGACACCCCACCCCAGGTAAGTGAAGCTCTTCTTCATCCTTACTGTCTTGAAAATATAGTTTCCAACCCTTGGTCTCCTGCTTCACATATGGTCATAGGACATCATCAGAAATGTCTTCCCTGCGAGTATTGAGCAAATTGAAGTTCAACTTGCTCACGTGTGCAAGTGGCTGCAGTCAATATACGATGCTTGGCTGGTCTCCTAAGCAGGTATGTCTGGCTGAACCAGTTGGCCACTGTTCAGCATGGTCCATAGTACACCTGCCTTAACTTAAACTTTTAATTTTGTATTGGAGTATAGCCAATTAACAAACAATACTGTGATAGTTTCAGGTGAACAGGAAAGGGCCTCAGCCATACATATAGGTGTATCCATTCTCTCCAAACTCCCCTCCAGATTGCCACATAACATTGCACAGAGTTCCCTGTGCTCTACAGTACATTCTTGTTGGTTCCATTTGAAATATAGCAGTGCGTACATGCACTCATCCTCTGCAATATCCCACACAGCGTCTGTGGAGTGTATTTCTCTCTAAATATTTTTTTTAGGACCATGATACTCCAAATTGCAGTCCAAAAACATCTCTTCTAATAAGCTGAACTACTACAGCCTGAAGTTTCAAGGAGTTAATTTTTTGATGCACAGAATTTAAAGCCACTACTAGACTGGAAAGGCGTCTGTGCTCCAGAAAGGTCACTGCCATGAATCTGAATTATCTGGGCGTCAGGCACAGGGCTGTTCCTGGTCATCACTGTGCCACTGCTTTACTCCAATGTTCACACACATGTGAAACCAGGGTAACTTCGGTGGGGGGGGGTAAGATATAAAAGGGCAGCAAGTCACTGTGAGTTATGAGGAAGAGGAGAAAACACAGAGAAGAGGCACCGTTTCCATGCGTACAATTTCAGTTCCAACATAACATCTTTTACTCAGAAGTGCCAGCTGCACCCCATCTTTCCTCACGCCTTCTAGGCTCATGGCTCAATCCTTTGTCTCTACACAAATGTGGAGTCTTTGGAAATTACCCTGACTTGGAAAATCCTGCAGTCTGCTTTAGTTACTGCATATGAAGCTTCATTTTTAAGAAAATGAGAGAAAGCTGGTTAGTTGGTGGTCACCTTAAATCTCTTCCATGGGAAATAACCAAGTGGAAATTAACATTTTTAAATTTGTCTAAACTTTGAGACATATTCTTTCTAACTACAGGTCTCCGATTTCCTTGTTCCTATAGCATTTACTTTGCAACCTCATGGACTGCGGCCTGCAAGGCTCCTCTGTCCATGGAATTTTCCAGGCAAGAATACTGGAGTGAATTGTAATTTCCTTCTCCAGGGGATCTTCCCAGCCCAGGGATAGAACCTGCATCTCCTGCATTGGCAGGGGAATTTTTTACCACTGAGCTACCCGGGAAGCCCCAACTCTTATTAGTTTTATAATCCAGGATCATCTTCCTCAAGGACTGGGACTCATCCCTTTGAAATGTAACCATGAAGGAAACGAAGACTCCTATCAGCGTCTGTGGAAGGGCAGGGAATCTAACTTTGGTGATTCACAAATAGCAGGTACAGACGGCCTCATCACACTGAGAAACCAGCCGCTTCATGACCTCTAGAACTTTCCTAGTGACTCACTCCAACTCTTAAAAACTCCCCCACCTTTTGTGTCAGTGGAATTGAGTTTAATCTCTATCTCTTAGGGCAACTGTCTTGACCCTTACTGCAAAACTCTTGAGAGAGCCTGGAGCAGAATCCATTAAACATCTCACTGAGAATCCAGAGTCTGAATCCAGTGGATCTATTCCCAGAATTTTGTATGACTATAAATGAACTTATTTAAAGCAAAAAGCTGGTCAAAAGCTAGATGTTAAGTCTACTTCCTGAATCTGTTTTAGCCGTGAAAGTAGACTGAGAAGACCTAAGTGTCTTATGAGAACTTTCTAAATATATATATAATCAATAACTAATAAACCACCATATAGTACAGAGAACTCTGCTCAGTACTGAGTTTGCATGGGAATAGAATTTAAACAAGAGTGAATATATGCATATGTATAGCTGATTCATTTTGCTGTATAGCAGAAACTAATACAACATTGTAAATCAACTATACTCCAATAATTTTTTTAAAAGAACTTTCTATAGACTGGGCACCAGATCCTTGCAGGGCTAAACAGATAGGATCAACCTTCATTTCAATCAGCATGTATTTTTAAATGTGAAAATGCCTTAGACATGAAAGTAAACATAGATGAGTTTGCTTGAAATATATATGATGACACATGCTTGAAAAAATGACTATAACTTTAACTAAGATTTTAAAAATGTATGCCATACAACATAATAAATGCCATCTATGACAAACTCACAGCTAAATAATGATGAAAAGCTTAAAGCTTTTCCTCTAAGATCAGGAACAAGACAAGGGTGTCCATTATTGCCACTTTTATTCAACATAGTATTAGAAGTTCTAACCGCAGCAATTCAAGAAGAAAAGGAGGCATCCACACTGGAAGAGAAGTAAAACTGCCAATATATGCAAATTACATAATACTACATATAAAAAATCCTAAGGACTCCACCAAAAAACTGTTAGAACTGATAAATTCAGTAAAGTTAGAGTATAAAATTGATAGACAGAAATCTTTCAATAACAAACTAATAACAAAGTACCAGAAAGAGAAATTAAGAAAACAATTCCATTTATCAAAAAGAATAAAATACCCAGGAATATATTTAACCAAGGAGATAAAAGAATTGTACTCTAAAAACTGGAAGACACTGATGAAAGAAGCTGAAGACAACACAAATGGAAAGATAAGCTAAGTTCATGAAGAGGAAGAATTATTATGGCTAAAACCCTCATACTACCCAAAGCAATCTACAGTTTCAAGGCAATCCTTATCAAAATGGGAACGGTATTTTTCACAAAAATAAAACAGATAATTCTAAGACATAAATATGGCCAAAAGATATTTAAAAAATGCCCAGCATCTCTAATCATCAGGGAAATGCAAATCAAAACCACAATGACATAGCATCTCATTCAGAATGGCTGTTTCTGAAAAGAAAGATATATCAAGTTCTAACGAGAATGTGGAGAAAGGTTAATGGATGGTTAATGGAAATGTACATTGGTGCAGTCACTATGGAAAACAGAATCAGTTTTTCTAGAACATTAAAAATAAAAGAATTACTACACGATCCAGCAGTTCCACTTCTGGGTATATATCCAAAGAACATGAAAACACTAATTTGAAAGGATGTTTCCATTTTTACATTCATATAGCATTATTTTCAATAGCCAAGATACCGAAGCAACCTAAGTGGTCCATCAATAGACGAATAAAGATGATGTGGCAAGCATATATACTGAATATATATACATATATCCATTAAAAAGAATAAAGTCTTGCCATTTGTGACAACATTACAGTAGAGACCTAGACAGTATTATGCTAAGTGAAATAAGTTAGATAGCATAGGAAATATAGTCAATAATATTGTAATAACTTTGGATGTGAAAGTTGGACTGTGAAGAAAGCTGAGCGCCGAAGAACTGATGCTTTTGAACTGTGGTGTTGAGAGTCTCTTGGACTGCAAGGAGATCTAACCAGTCCATTCTAAAGGAGATCAGTCCAGGGTGCTCTTTGGAAGGACTGATGCTAAAGCTGAAACTCCAATACTTTGGCCACCTCATATGAAGAGTTGACTCATTGGAAAAGACTCTGATGCTGGGAGGGATTGAGGGCAGGAGGAGAAGGGGACAACAGAGGATGAGATGGCTGAATGGCATCACCGATTCAATGGACATGAGTCTGAGTGAACTCCAGGAGTTGGTGATGGACAGTGAGGCCTGGAGTGCTGCGATTCATGGGGTTGCAAAGAGTTGGACACGGCTGAGCGCCTGAACTGACTGTATGGTGACAGATGATACATTGTGATGGTCAATTTGAAATGTATAGAAATGTCAAATCACTATGTTGTACACTTGAAACTAACAATATTGCATGTCAACTATACTTACAATTTTTTTAAATGGGAAAAAATTCAACCATGCAACATTTATTGATTTTGTATTATAGAGCCTAACTTATCTCTTTTGATTTTTTAATCAAATATCTGATTGACCTTTATTTTTCTACTGCAGTTTTGATGTATTACAATTTAGCTTTCCTGACTTAACTACTGTAAAATTTGAAGGCTCTCTTGTGCCAGCATACATGCAGCTTAGTCCAGTCAAATAAGACCGGTAACCCTTTAGTGAGCCATTCTGCTATACTGTAGACCCTTATTGCCCTCGATGAGGATAGAAAATTTCACATGAAACTTCCTTTTTTATATCATCCAGTTTAATTTGACATGGTAAAGGGCATATTACTAAACGCTTCCTAAGGAAAAGGAGATTATGCAGGAGAAAGCTAGATCCCCATGGATTATTAAATCCTCCAGTGGTCACTTTGCTTTCATCATTTCACCTTTAAAGAAAGGCTGTAACATTTACAAACCATTGTGTGACTAACGTGCATAAGAACACAGCCTGGCTATTTACAGTAGCAAATTGCCTTGAGAGAGAGGAGTGAAATTCCCTCTCCCATTAAAATGCTCAGAAGCAATTAACTGTGTGGTATAGAGTGTAATCTAAGGAAGATTATAAAGGAAAATAAGAATTATGTTCAAACTGAATTGAGTCCTAAGTAGAAGTAGGTTTATGTTTAAATAAACAAAAATATTTTGGTAGATGAATTACTTGATTCCTAGGCTTTAAAAAAATTCATAGACTGCATTTGCTTAAAAATTCATGGAAGGGGTTGAGAACGCATTTTTCTCAAATTCAGAAAGGCCCACTGAGAAGAAGTCATGATTCAGATGAGTTTTAATTTCTTTCAGGTGAATCACAGAACAAACTCAGTTAACCAGCCTGAAACTTTTTTTCACTCTTAAATCAAGTATCTCAAAATTTAACTTGTGTGTCGTTTATATACAGCATACATTTTTATTTGCAATACCAACATCCATAAAAAGACAATCCTATTATAGTCATTTTGACCTTAGAGCTTGAACCATTGTACAGCATCACGCATATATTTTGGAAGGCAGAGAAGACCTAACATTGCTTCTCAAAGTCCTGCCCATGCTTCACTGAGAAGCTGTCATCCGTGTCCTCAAATTTTAACTGGTTTTCTTCCTATTCATCAGCCAAGCTCTGAGCTCTGTACTTAAATATTAAATATTCTGCTTTGTAAAATAACTATTTATATCATTTTCTCTCCACACACCCACAATTGTATGTCTAAGTGCAGGATTTAGCTATTGACGACAGGTCTAAATTTTCTACAGTATCTGGTTCAGAGCCTCATGCATAGTAGGTTTTCAGGGAATGAGCAAATTACTCCACGTTGCAGAAGGCAGTAAAAATGTGGAATTGACTTTATTACCACATAAGCACCGTATTTATTAATTTCCTTCTTTCCTCTTCCACAAAAGTCAAAAACACACACATAATAAATACGGACACTGAAAACATTGTTCTTTGCTCATTTTATTTCCTATTTTATTTGCTGCAAAAGATAAAATATTGACCATAAAATACCAACAATGCAAAAAACACCAACATGTCCAAGTCATAGTTTATTCAGCCAAATACAGAGAAATACTCCCCCAGCAGGTAACTCTTGCCATTCAGCCCACATATGTTTACTATATCCTGGTTATGTGATAGGCACTTTCAGATAGACCAACATGGTGAACAAAAAGCATGCCACACGCCTTCAGAGTTTGCAACCCACCTGGGGAGAGAGACACTAAGTAAACAAAAAAGATACCAATATAATTACAATTTTGTAAGTGATATAGAGGAAAAGACATACTAAGTGGAAATTATGCTACAGAGGACTCATTTTAGAAAAAGTGATCAAGGAAAACTTTCTGAAATAGCACTATTCAAATTGACATTTATAGAATGAGCAGCATTTCACACACACAAAACAGCATGTACAGAGGTTTATTGAAGAATGTAGTGCGTTTTAGGAACTAAAATTTAGTGGAAGGTGGAAAGAGAATAGTAAAAAACAAGATCTGACTATATCCTATCTAGGACATAGGCTGAAAATGACAAGATGAGAAAAGATATTCCATGCAACTGGTAACCAAAAGAGAATGGGGAAGGCTATACTTTGTCTTTAAGTAACAAAAAAATCACAGTAGACAAAGAAGGATATTATATATGATAAAAGGATCAATCCATCAGAAGGATATACCAATTACAAACATATGTATCCAATATCTAAATTGTATATTTAGAACACTTACATATATAAAAGCAAACTGACAGTACTGAAGGAAGAAATAGAGAGGAATATAATAATAATAGATGTCAATACCCCACTTTCAATAATTGACAGGATATTGAAAGATAAGGAAAAGGAGATGTGAATAGAATCAAATAAACCTAACAGACACACACAGAACTTTCCACCCAACACCGGAATACAATGGGTCTCAAGTGCCCATAGATGTTTACCTAGGATATATCATATGTTAGATTACAAAAAAGGTCACAAAACAAGTTTTGACAAATTTAAGAAGAATGAAATCATACCAAGTAATTTTTTCTGATCATAATAATATGAAACTAGAAAATACACAAAATGAAAAGATTCACAAATACATGGGATTAAACAAAATGCTAAATAACAACCAATAGGTCACAGAAGAAATAAGAGGAAAAAAATTCCTTGAGTCAAACAAAAATGGAAATATAACATACTAAAATTTGTGGGACGGAGCAAAAGCAAGTCTATAAGGGACAGTTAGAGATAAATGTCTACCTCAAGAAATATGAAAAGTCTTAACCTAAATTTATTTCTCAAGCAACTACTTGAAAAATAAATGAAGCATAAAGTTAGTTAGAAAGAAGGAAATAACAGAGAAGAAATAAATGAAGGAAACTGAAAGACAACAATAGAGAAGATAAATGAAGCTAAAAGCTGATCCTTTGAAAAGAAACAAAATCGACAAACCTTCAGCTAGACTCACCGAAGGAAAAAAAGAGGAATGAAAATAAAATCAGAAAGAGGGGACATTAGAAGTGATAACACATAAATCATTCCACAGCTATGAACAATTTTATGACATCAAATTGGCCTAGAAAGAAAATGAACATATTCCTAGAACATACAGCACACCAAGACGGAATAATGGTGAAACAGAAAATCTGAAGAGAACAATCACTAGTAAGGATGTTGAATCAGTAACCCTAAACCTCTCAACAAACAAAAATCCAAGCCAGAGAGTTTCACTTGTGATTTCTATCAAATATTTAAAGAAGAATTAAAATGAATTGCTCTCAAACTTTTCTAAAAAAAAAAAAGAGGAGAGAATCCTTCCACACTCATTATATGATGCCAGCATTACCCTGATACCAAAACCAGTCAAAGTTAACTACAAATAAAGAAAATAAAGACTTGCCTCGTGGCTCAGACGGTAAAGCATCTGCCTATAATGCAGGAGACCTGGCTTTGATTCCTGGGTCGGAAAGATCCCCTGGAGAAGGAAATGGCACCCCACTCCACTACTCTTGCCTGGAAAATCCCATGGACAGAGGAGCCTGGTAGGCTACAGTCCATGGGGCCGCAAAGAGTCAGACACGACTGAGCAACTAAACTTTCACTTTCAGGCCCACATTCCTGACAAATATATAGATGCAAAAATACTCAACAAAATATTAGCAAAGTGAATTCAACAAAACATTAAAAGAATCATATGCCATGATTTAGTGGGATTTATACCAGGAATGCAAGAATGAGGCAATGTCTGCAAAATCAGCATGATACACCACAGGAAGGGTAACAATCATATAACCATCTCAATAGATGCAGAAAAACCATTTGGCAAAATTCAATACATATTCATGATTAAAAATTCTCAGTGAGTATAAAGAGAATGTACCTCAAAATAATAAAGGTCATATCTGCCAAGCCTACAGCTAACATCACAGTCTATGGTGAAAAGCTCAAAGCTTTTCCTCTAAAACAGAACAAGGACAAGGATGCCCATTCTCACCACTTTACTACAACATAGTATTGGAAGTCCAAGCCAGAGCAATTAGTCAAGAAAAACTAATAAAAGGCATCCCAATTGAAAAGCAAGAAGTAAAACTGTCACTATTTGTGGATAACATTGTTATATTATAAAACCTCTCCGTCAGAAAAATGTTTTGAATAAGCAAATTCAGTAAAGTTGCAAGAAATAAAATTGGTACACAAAAATCTGTTGCCTTTCTATATACTAATAAAGAACTACAAGAGAAATTAAGAAAACAATCCCATTTAAAACTACATCAAAAATAACAAAATACATAGGAATAAATTTAACCAAGGAGGGGAAAAAAGTGTATATTTAAAACTATAAGATGTTAATGAAAGAAATTGAAGACGACACGAATAAATGGAAAGATATTTCATGCTCATGGACAGGAAGAATCGATAATGTTTAAATGTTCATCTTATCCAAAGCAACCTACAGATTCAATGCAGTCTTTTTCGAAGTTCCTAAGGCATTTTTCACAGAAATACAGCAAATAATCCTAATGTTTGTAAGGAACCACCCCTGAAAGGCCAAAGCAATCTTGAAAAACAAAGCTGGAGACATCATGTTCCTTGATTTCTAAATATATTGCAAAGTTACAGTAATTAAAACTATGATATTAGTATCATAACAGGCAATAGATCATGGAACAGAATAGAAAGCTCAGAAATAAACCCACACATATAGGGTCGATTAATTTATGATGGGTCAACATGATAAATGGGGTAAGGACAGTCTCTTTGATATGGTGTTGGGAAAACTAGACAGTCACATGCCCAACAATGAAAGCTGACTACTATCTTATACCATACACAAAAACTAGCTCAAAATACATTAAAGGTTTAAACATAAGACCAGAAATTATAAAACTCCCAAGAGAAAACATAAACAGTAAACTCCTTGACATAGGTCAGGTAATGAATTTTTTAACCTGACACCAAAAGCAAAACCAACAAAAGCAAAAATAAGCAGGACGACGTCAAACTAAAAATCTGCTCAGCAAAGGAAACCATCAACAAAATGAAAAGGCAAAGTCAGCATACTAAATAGAAGAAAATAATTGTGAGTCATTTACCTGATAAAGGGCCAATATCCAGAATGTATAGACTCATACAACTCAAAAGCAAAAACAAAAACCAAAAATCTCTGAACCAAATGTAAAACAAACACAAACAATCCAATTTTAAAATGTGCAGAAGATCTGAATAGATTTTTTCTTTTTCCAGAAAAGACACAACATGAAGCATCCGCCTGCAATGCAGGAGACCTGAGTTCGAGATCGTTAAATCATTCAGTTCAGTTCAGTTGCTCAGTCGTGTCTGACTCTTTGCAACCCCGTGAATTGCAGCACGCCAGGCCTCCCTGTCCATCACCAACTCCCGGAGTTCACTCAAACTCACGTCCATCGAGTCAGTGATGCCATCCACCCATCTCATCCTCTGTCATCTCCTTATCCTCCTGCCCCAAATCCCTCCCAGCATCAGGTTCTTTTCCAATGAGTCAACTCTTCACATGAGGTGGCCAAAGTACTGGAATTTCAGCTTTAGCATCATTCCTTCCAAAGAACACCCAGGACTGATCTCCTTTAGGATGGACTGGTTGGATCTCCTTGCAGTCCAAGGGACTCTCAAGAGTCTTCTCCAACACCACACTTCAAAAGCATCAATTCTTCGGTGCTCAGCTTTCTTCACAGTCCAACTCTCACATCCATACATGACCACTGGGAAAACCATAGCCTTGACTAGACAGACCTTTGTTGGCAAAGTAATGTCTCTGCTTTTCAATATGCTATCTAGATTGGAATGAAAGTTATGACCAAGGAGTAAGCTGCAGTCACCATCTGCAGTGATAGGCAAATGTAAATCAAAACCACAGTGACGTATCACCTCACAACTGTCAGAATGGCTGTTATTGAAAAGATAAGAAGTGGCTGGTGTTGGCAAGGACGTGGAGAAAAGGGAATCTTTGCACACTATTGGTAGGCATGAAAATTGGTGTAGCCTCTATGGAAGCGAGCTTCCTCAGTGGCTCCGCAGTAAAGAATCCATCTGCAGTGCAGGAGACTTGCAGGAGTGTGGATTCGATCCCTGGGTTGGGAAGATATCTTGGACTAGGAAATGGCAACCCACTCCAGTATTCTTGCATGGAGAATTCCACGGACAGAGGAGGTGGGCTGTAGTCCATGAGATCTCAAAGGTTTAGACATGACTGAGCAACTAAACAACAACTATGGAAACAGTACGAAGTTCCCTCAAAAAATTAAAAATCAAACTACAAATGATCCAACAATTCCACTTCTGGATATTTATCCAAAGAAAACAAAAACACCAATTCAAAAATATACATGCACCCATTCAGTGTCCAAACTCTCAATCATCACCCTTATGACCTCGCTGAAAAACACCATACATTCCTTAAGGATAAAAATTTACCAGAAATATTTATGAAATACATGGAACAAGAACATAATAAATTTATAGGAGTAGCCGCTACTAGGAGGGTGTGGGTGGGGGGACAGAGTGAGGAGGGTAATTGTAATTAAGACCAGACATTAAAGAGAAAAATAGTAACATTAGACAAAATTCTAAAGGACCAAAGATGACAGCATTTCATACACTGATTAACCCAGCTCTTCACACTGAAGACAATCAAGCAAGACAAATGTAAAGATGCCCCCAAAAAAGAAATGCAATACATATTAAGAACATCATACATTGATATCTGACATACAGCTCCCCAGTCAATTCAAAGCAGCTAGCTTTTCTTCCACTATTGGTGCAAATGATCATTTCTTTGCTTGAGCTTCACAGTAGTGCCCTTCCTCAACAAAAGAAAAAAACAGATGTGTACAAACTAATGGCTCACCCAGACCATCAAAAGATGAAACATGTATCCGGGAACCCGTCTCTCTCCTGTTAAGATGTGAGGGCTTTGAAGGAGTGAAATTTCTGAGGCATTGATTGTGCTACATCATTTCAAAGGCATTCATCGAAATTGAATTGTTCCAACACTCAAGCAGCATTCTTATAAAAAGCAACGCGCTCACTTAATTTTTTCCTATGTCATCCACAATATTTCATGTACAAAGAGAACATAGCTTATGTTATTTTGAATGTTTCATTGTCCATCAGTTGGGAGTAGCCACCAAACAGCTACTATTAATTATTTGCTAGTTAAAGAAAAAAATATTCTTGTAGAGTCTAAAATGCACATTTCAGAACACCACTACTGCCACCATCCTGCCATCAAATCAGAGTTTTAAAAGTTATTATAACTTTAGCTGCTAAGAGACAAAGGAGCCAGAATTGCAGGGACCTGTCCTAGGAAATGAGGAAACATCAAAAAGCTATGCTGGACCCTTATCCTCCAGGCACTGTATTCCAGAAAAAAAGAGAAGATACAAAAGTGAGCCAGGGGACTTCCCCAGTAGTCCAGTGGTTAAGACTTTGCCTTCCAATGCAGGGGGTGTGGGTTCAATCCCTGGTTGAGGAGCTAAAATCCCAGATGCCTCAGCAGCCAAAACAACAAAAACAAAACATAATATAGAAACAATATTGTAACAAATTCAGTAAAGACTTAGGGAAAAAGTGAGCCAGAATGCCATTAGCTAAATCTATTCTCTTAAAGGGCTTCCCAGGTGGTGCTAGTGGTAACCTGCCTGCCAATGCAGGAGACATAAGAGATGCGGGTTTAATCCCTGGGTCGGGAGGATCCCCTGGAGGAGGGCATGGCCACCCGCTCCAGTACTCTTGCCTGGAGAATCCCACAGACAGAGGAGCCTGGCGGGCTATGGTCCATAGGGTCACAGAGTCAGACATGACTGAAGTGACTTAGCACACACACACACACACTCTGCTTAAAACAATAGCCATAACTATCATGATTTACATGAATGAATTCTTTTTACATGATGTCCATCTGTTAAGCAATAATTGTGCTGTGCTAAGTCACTTGTCTCTCTTTGTGACCTTATGGACTGTAGTCCACCAGGCTCCAGTGTCCATGGGATTTTCCAGGCCAGAATACTAGAGTGGGTTGCCATGCCCTCCTCCAGGGGATCTTCCTGCCCCAGGGATCAAACCCAGGTCTCCTGCATTGTAGGCAGATTCTTTACCATCTGTGCCACCTGGGAAGCCCTAAGTGATAATTAAGTTGCATCTTTTAGGAAGACAGGGATTGGCTCATTATTTTGAGCAGCAAATTCCAGGTTTCTTTTCAATATATAATCCTATCTGTTTGTATGTTAGATCGTGAGGTGTCGTATTTAAGAAACCCACTGTAGTTCTGAATTTTTACTTGAATTAAAAATAACATTTTATTTATTGTCTGTCCCTTCTACTTCCCAGAATTCCTGACACAGAGGCTTGAAAGCCCATGGCTAAAGGACGTCAGAACATTTGGAGCCATGTAAGCAGAAGAGACACTTGGCTTGATTTCGCCATTCTTCCACTTACGTTAAAATGGCAACTGCAAAATTCTTATTGAATGGATTGAGTAGCTGTCTGGTTTGATTGTAGCTTCAGCAAATCTGCGCCTTTGACCTCCACTGAATTGCTTTTTATTGCTATTTGCAGCAACTTTCCTCCGTAAATCACAACTTCTGTCCCTATGGCAACAACATACCTGAGATGTTACTGCCTCTTTTTCTTGCCAGTAGAAAAACAGAAAAGAAAATAATTACTACATAGTGGCTCTTTCCACATTGTCATGATGACATCTTGGTATGCGCTGTGTGTTTTCAAATAGGAATCTCTGAATCAAACTCAGTTGTTGCATGTGCAAGCATGTCATTCCTACAAGCAGGTGTAAATGAAAGGCAAACGTGTAAATTATATACGTGGTTACCCTCTTCAGATGTGAACTGAAGACCATATGCCATACATGCATAGGACAGATAAGCCAGGTATGTGTGTGCTTAGCTGCTCAGTCATGTCCAACTCTTTGTGACCCCATGGTAGGCTGCCAGGCTCCACTGTTCCTGGAATTCTCCAGACAAGAATACTGGAGTCGGTTGCCATTTCCTCTTCCAAGGGATCTTCCCAACCCAGAGATCAAACCCAAGTTTCTTGCATTGCAGGCGGATTCTTTACCATCTGAGCCACCTGGCAAGTCCTCAAACAGAGAAATTAAAACATCCCACATATTGGAGCTGGACCCTAGAAAAGTCTTAAGTGTATTCATGATTAAGGATGATCTTTGCTTTCCCTTTATGTGATCCTACGAAGGATAAGGGATGACTCTATTTGTCCCGTATAACTTCAGTATGTTTTTCCACATGGGGACATACAGTTCTTAGACAATAAAATAAACCTGAAGAGATTCTCACTAATGCACTATTTTTAGAGTGTTCACTGATCAAAAATTGCAAATGTCTGTGTTTTTCAATATGTGGAGGCAGGCGGAGGGAGTAAACAGATAAGAGGAGAAGGTGGCATTTTCCATACACATAACCAGCTCAAGAATTCTGGAATGTCACACCAGAAAGCATACCACCAGGGCTCCTTTCTGGTCTGACAGATTTCTAGAAGAAAAATGGTGAAGATCTGAGGCCTGAAGGTAAACAATTGGATGCCCAGATGAAGACTTTTGAAAAATTAATAAATCATAGAAAGAAGAGGCCTGCCAGCACCCCTGAGAGACTGGAGAGAACATGAGGGAATTTGGGCAAAAAGTGGCAGAACACAGAGCCTATGCTTTTCAGTCTGGGCCAAGATTTCTGGAGAAGGACTATGTGTAGGAGTTTAGTATCTGCTATTTCTTGGGCTTAAAACAGCCAGTGTCATTGCAGGCATTTCCAAGGTGAAAGCAAAGGGTCGGTAGGCTGAAGGCCAGGAGGCCAGAGAATGGAGAGACAGGCATTTGTGCAAGAATACAGATGGGCTCCATCAAGGGGTGCAGGTAAGGCAATGGTCCTGAGGTGGCCAGAATCCAGAGCTCCACGTGCTCAGGACCGTGGGGAAGACAGGAGGAGCCACGGTGCTGAGGACCTAGGAACCACCTAGACCCACGTTGTTACAACCAGCACCATTGGAAGGCACTTTGGGCCAAGAGTTTCAGAAAGCACCACCTGAACTCAACGGGTATCCACTCCCTAGTATTTAGGACATGGAAGTTCTGCACCATCTCGTTTCTTTCTCTCCCTCTGCTTCCCTTCTGAACAGTCAGCAACCCAGTGTTCCACCATGAAAGTCCAGTTGCTAGTCAATGATGCTCACATTGCAACACTTTTCTGCATTTGGCTTTTCTCCATGGCAGTGGGCTTCAGTGAAGGTGTGGCTCTACCACCATCATGGCCAAAATGTAGGGGTAGGTGATTTAACCATCTCCCTATATGGACATTTGGGGCAAAATTGGGATGGAAATGAATTTTTTCCATTGCCACACCCCTCATATCATCATCCACTCCTTTGCAGTAAAACTGACAAAACATAATGCCTTGTTGGATACCACACCTCTAAAAACAGAAACAGACCCCTACAGGACAGTAGGCAATGTTACTGTCTCATTAGTCCCTCTTATATGCATCTTTGAAATAGAATGGATGAGCTATGTTTGCACATTTGTTGGATTCAGTCATGTAAAATTATTCTACTTGCCTTTCATTGTCATCTCCTGTGGCCTTAAGAACAGATGTTTCTTTTGAACATCTGGCAGCTCTAGCCCTGAAGCATCAACTAAGAAGGACCTGGTTTTGTCTAGCAGCTTAGACTACTGCCCAGATACAGCCTGGGAGGAAACCTTGCATGCACGTGAGACACACACACATTTATAAACCACAAGCACGGAGCTATAAATATACATGAATCACCCAGTAGAATAAGAGAAGCAATAAGGAAATGTTGAAGCTCTATTTCTCTGAACACTTCTATTTTCAAAACTATTGCTTTAAATAATGGCTTGAGTTTGGAGTATTATCTTCAACAAGTGCAGAACTGGATGATTCAAGGTCTGTTGAGCCATGTTTGTCTAAGACTGATGTGCTGGGCCTCGTGTGGATCCTTAGCAGTGATCACCAGTATTCTGTGATCCACTGTTGTCCAGGCTGCCTACTGGCCTGATGACTTTAGGCAACTATGAAGAGTCACCCCCAGATCTTTTCTGAAGCACAGATTTTAATCGCCATTAACCTTTGAGGACACACTGAAAGGTTTCCCTTCAGTACCCATTTCACATAGTCCTATACTTAGACATCAGCTACTATGGTCTGGCTGACTCCAAGGCTCATGCTCTTATTTCATACATAGCACTGCTTTCATTTACTTATTTTTTCCCATACACAGTACTGGGCTTCCAAGGTGGCACTAGTGGTAAAGAACCTGCCTGCCAATTTAGGAGATGCCAGCGTCGTGGGTTCAATCCCTGGGTCAGGAAGATCCCTTGGAAAAGAAAATGGCAACCTGCTCCCATTCTCTTGCCTGGAAAACTTCATCCACAGACGAATCTGCAGTCCACAGGGCTGCAAAAAGTCAAACACAGCGGAGCACATTTAGGACACACACTGCCTTTGATGGAGTTATTTTAAAACAAATTTCTCAATGGTAACAGACCACTTTCCCTGCAACAGTTAACATTTTCACATTTTAGGTATAGCTGTAAGCAAAGCGGTCTTCCTATATGCTAATTCCAGAATATCTTCCTGCATGTTAAGCAGTAAGCAACTGAAATATCAGGAAGAATTTTATACCACTCACAGATTCGAATATTTTTCTGTACATTCTTCCCCTTAGTTTATTTAATCAACACTGTGGCCAGTGTTCCTTCCTGGTAATGCCTCTGTTTACACTTCATTTAGAATTTCTCTTGGAAGCTTCTGCCCAGAAAGAGATTACATTCTCCCTAACCTCCCCTGCCTCTAAGCAAGGCCAAGCAGCTGAGTTGTACTCTGTGAAATGTGAGTGGAAAAGTTATAGCCCACTTTCTAGCCTGACCCATATAAACCCTTTTATGCGGTTCTCGATTTTCTTTTCTCGCCCAACTTTCAGCTAAATGTTAATGTCTGGGGTCACTTTGAAAGTCCCATATTGCAGACACAGATCTCCATTGCCTGGGTCCCTGAACTACTGGATGGAGCACGACCTTCCCCAACAATTGACTGGACTTTATCTGAGCAAGAAATTAATGTCTAGTTGGCCCCTTTGTCTACAAAAGTTTAAGCCAAAGATCTAGGAATATTTTGTATTTTTGTATACATTTGAATCTCACATAGATCATATTTGAAATAGTTTTCATAAAAAGATTGACATGCATGGTTGCAATTATATGCTCATTACATGAGAGTTGTCTTCAAGCTACTTAACATGTCCCTAAGGTACTTATTTCCTGTGTTGCAGACACAGAAGGTCGTGCTCTACATCTCTAGAAGTCTTTTAACAGAAGCATGGGGTAGGGTGAGAGAGACAGTTCTTCAGTCACTGGAAGATTTCTGGACTGTTCAATCAAAATTACTAAGATCTACTAACCTAGGCCACTCTTAACTCTGCATAACAGGATATATCTGAAAACACTGTAATTGTCTTGAAAACAGATGCTAATATAGGAAAGCAACACACACACATATACTCCTACTGCTTTCTATTTCATGCATTTTTATTTATGTAACGACCACAAAAAAAGACACACAATACCTCATCCTCTTAAAGTTGTTCCTGCACAATTGGTAGAATGTTAACCATTAGGGGTAAATGACGTACTCTCCAAGTAACAATGTGTGTTTTAAAAGAACCCCACTCGAGTAGTAGAGTGTATTGATTAAGAGCATGAGACTTGGGGCTCAAGAACAGAGTTTAAATAATGTTGCTGCCATCTACTATGTGACCTTGGCCAAACATTTAATCTCTCAGAGTCTCAGATCTATTTTGCTGCAAACTAAAATGACTTAATCATTAGGTCACTGTGAGGTTTAAATTAAATAGTACCTCCAAAGTGTCTCATAAAATTCCCAGTATTATAGTAAGCACTTAATAGATGTGATAACTATTATCCAAATGGTGTGAATATTATAAATATAGATGTAGTATCATACACACCACAAAAGAGCATCCTAGTATTTACTTTTCATGGGCAAAACGAAAAAGCTTAAAGGGAAAAAAAATCATCTTCCCAAAATTGGAAGTAGAATCCAAAAGAATAACAAAGGAATACCCAAGAAATGTGCAAACTAGAAATATGCAATCCTGTTACATATAAATCCTGTGGTTTACTTTGAAATATGTCAGCATCATCAGGTAACATTATATTGGCACCTTCATTTTAGAAACCATCAACTGGCATTCTACCTGAAGAGCCACACTTTCCTACAAGGTAAGTGTAGGTAAGATACAACTGTTGACAGTTTGCTAATTAGCATCCTAGAAGACAAAATGGATTTTCATTGAAAGACCAGTGGTTCATCATTAAACATTATGAATATAGAAATGGGTTCTCCTTAGAAGAAAATAAAGGTATTTTAGTTGTGTGCACGTGGCAGTTGTGTGTGTTGGCTAAAATTATTCCGAGACAAAAAAATAAAATAAAATTTAGAGACACTCTCCACCTTTGTAAGAAAAAGGTATAAGAAACCTCCGCCTCCCAGGTACATACCCTTCACCCTTGCAGATGGAGTCTGTGGCTTGATCCCTAATCAATTCTATATCTAGCTGGCCATTAATTTAGGATAATTCTAACCACAGGTGACTATCACTTGGGATGCAGAATCCTGCCTCAAAAATATTGCTGGTCTGCCTGAGTGAAATTTTCTTACAAGGGCAGAAGCCTGAAACTTCACTGAGGGGAGAAAATGGAGAGGGGGGAAAATCTTGTGCACCCTTTACTATTGAATGTAATATTTGCACCATAAACGTATCCACGTGTAGAAGAATTTGATTAGACACTCGCTTCCATCCTCACCTGGTGCCACGGTGATGGGCAGTAGCTAGATACCAAGGAGAATCTCACAACTCTATGTGACAAGCTGGCTAAGGTCAGTTTGCAATGGAGTGGGACCCTATGGGCCCCATACCTGTCCCCCCCACTGTGTCCTCTGCCTGCCTTTTGTCTGTGAAAAAACACTTCAGCCAAAGAATAAGTTTAAACAGAGGAATGAGAAAATGCAAAAGCAAAGCAAAGCAGTCAGATAGGACAAAACAGCAGCTTAGTCAGTAAGCATAGTCAAGAACCTTTAGTTCCTTCCCAAGGGCAACAGAGAATATTCTGGGCCACATCCTATGAGCTGTCTCACACTGAAACCCCCACCAGGTGGAAGAAGTTAACTACATGATGACTCCACCGTAGCCATGACATAAACTGGCACAACTCCGAGAACCGGCCTCAAGGAAGTGGGAGCAAATGGACCCTGGAACTGAAGATTAACCGTACTTAAAAGGGTGCTGATCAGACTACTACTGCCTGACCAATTTCAAGATGACTGTCAGAGCTGACTGTGCTCTTTCCGCATGGAGCCCCCTCCCTCAGCCTGTAAAAGCTCTTGGCTCCTGACTGTCAGTTGGGGGAGTCAACCTCTGGACAGACGTCCATCCGTCTCCCCCATCTAGTTGCTGGCCTCCGAAATAAAGCAAACTTTCTCTCCCACCAACCTGGTGGCTTTTGACTGGTGAGCTGCAGATCCCACTTTGAGTTCACAATATGACTTCTAACACTTTCTTTAAGTCCCTGGTCAATAGCTAAGGATGTCATAATAATTATCTACTCCCACCCCCATGTGGCTACCCATTTACTAGACTGAAATACATCAAGCAACATGGCATAGTGGTTCACAGTTCAAGCCTGGCCACTTACTAGCCACATGATAACTAGCAAATTGTTCACCTTCCTATGCCTGAGTTCCTACATCAGACAGTCAACCTAATAAAAGTACTTATTTTGTGAAGTACAATGATGATTAAATAAGGTATTTATGAAGCCCATCTTAAGAAGTTCTAGCTGTCATTGTTTTCCAAATCCCCTTCCAGAAACCTAGTGTGGTCTAGTAACCATGTTGGCTGTCAGTGTCTCTCAGTTAAGGCTACTTTTAACGGCATAACGTCACGAGTTTTACTCGTGTCTTGAAAAGCTTCCAGCTTCAACTCAGTCACAAGCCTTCACTGAGTCCATCATTTAGATGCATCTGTCATTCTGTTTAGTGTGTATGTGTTTCAACTTGGAAGCCAGAGATGCTGTGATTTCCCTGCTTTTCTCTTTGGTACAGACACAGCCAGCTCACTTTTTTTCCTTCTGAAATTGCCTTTTCATTTTGAAGTGCCCTATAAAAATCACTATAATCATGGGATGACCCCCACTTTTATGGTCGAGTAGACTTCCTGCTCTTGATGAAAAGAATAAAAATAAGTCTCCCTGGCCTCCTCACCCCCACCCTGGACTTGAGAGGTAGTAGATTTCAAGAAAAGAGGGGAGAAGGGGAGAGAATGTGGAGTGAGAAGGCATGATAGAGGGGCTTCCCTCTCCTCCCTTGGACCATCTTTTCATGAATCAGCAAGTTCTCTTTCCTTTTGAGCAGACTCTTTGATTTTGTTGTTTTAACCTCAAAGTTTGGGACTACTGGAGTTTGATATTTGTGTGACTTTAGTTGGTAGTCTTTTTGAGCCTAGTATTTATTCCAGATTTCCAATACAGTGTTACCTGTTTTATTGCAACTTCAAAAGATTTATAAAAGTTGTACTCATAGGAAAAAAATTCTAAAACTACAGGACAGCAATAGAGTGACTGTAAACAATCACCAAAGTATGAACTTATTTTAAAGGTTTTATTTTTTTTTTCCTTCATTTACTTGACTAGGAAAGGGAAACTAGCATTTATTGTACTTCATGAATATGGTGAAGCCACAGACGAGCCTCACATTTTCTTGAAATAGATATTAATGTTATCCCATTTATAGCTGTGAATATTGAATTTGAGGGGTTAATGTGCACAGACACAAGCCATCATCACAGAGGTTTCATACATGCTTCCAGCCCACAGCCATACCAGCAGACCACGCAGCTCCCAGGATGTCCTTCACTAACCTGTGTTCAGTAGCATTCATCCTCCTGATGTTGACTAACCTTCTGGCAGGTTTTCAAGTTTCTCCTCTCCCACCAGAATCCTGAAGCATCTGACAAAGTCTATCTCTCACTATGGCTTCTCTCTCCAGTGTTCTTTGCCTCTGAATAACAGTCCAGGACATTTTCAAAAACTGACGGCTCAAGGCAGATGCTATGTGTCCTAATCACAGGCTTTTCTGCCATATCCCATCCCACGAGGCACAAAAGCATAGCCTGAAAACCCATAGGAAAAGACAGATGTTCTAAATATACATCAGCTGAAAGAATGCAAGCTGCATTTCAGATGGTGCCCTGAGAAGGGCTATTGAAAATACTTGTTAGGAATGTCAAACTTCTTAAAGAGATAAAAATGCAGATTTGAAGTTTGTCAGAGAGAATTGGATTTTAAAGTTATGAGAATTGTTAGGAATAAAGTTTTTAATTTATATATTTATTTTAATTGGAGGCTAATTACTTTATAATATTGTAGTGGTTTTTGCCACACATTGACATGAATCAGCCATGTGTGTACATGTTTCCCCCTATCCTGAACCCCCCCCACCTCCCTCCCCACCCCATCCCTCTGGGTTGTCCCAGTACACCAGCTTTGAGTGCCCTGTTTTATGCATCGAACTTGGACTGGCGATCTATTTCATATGTGATAATATACATGTTTCAATGCTGTTCTATCAAATCATCCCACCCTTGCCTTCTCCCACAGAGTCCAAAGTCTGTTCTTTACATCTGTGTCTCTTATTTACTATCTCACATACAGGGTCATCGTCACCATCTTTCTAAATTCCATATATGTGCGTTAACATACTGGTGTTTTTCTGACTTACTTCACTCTGTATAATAGGCTCCAGTTTCATCCACCTAATTAGAACTGATTCAAATGCATTCTTTTTTATAGCTGAGTAATATTCCACTGTGTATATATGGGAGAGAGATGTCTTAAGTGGCAAGTTTCCTACATGTAATCTTGGACAGCAACTGGTACTTCAGCTTCTGAGTAGCTAACCTAAGTCCTCACAGATATTTTTAATACAATGAACCTTCCGAGCTCTAATTTGTCAGAAATGAAAACAGCAGGATGTGTTCACTTGAGGTCGTTCTGGAAGAATACAAAAGTATATGCGCTTGTCGTGAATAACTGCAAGTTTAAATCTTTTTGAAAGCTTTCAACTGTTTTCTTCTTCTGTAGATAAACAGTCATCACAGAAACATTAAATAGATAAAAAATAAAGAGAAAAATAAAATATACCTGAGACTCACTCCAAAGAGTTGGCTAAACCACTGTTTACATTGACACACTTCAACACAAGTTTTATCCTTTGGGGCTTCCTACTTCCTCCTTTTTCTACTATAGTGCTCATTCATTAAGTCATTCAAGACCCAAATATTCGGTAGTTACAATGTACAGATACTGTGCTAGGTCCTGAAAGGATAACCACCTCATAACAGACTAAGAAAGACAGTCCATTAAACAAACAGGTACAAATAAGAATATAAAGCTGGGCTAAGTTGTTCTGTTTATCTTTGTATCTTCATTTTCAGGTATCTGTTTTAATGACTGGATGACCTTTTAGTCAATGAATAGATACAATGTGTTGAAGGACAAACAGAAGTAACTCATGGAAGCACTAAGGAGAAGACATAGATGGGGCCAGCAGAGGTTTTCAGCGTCATGACAAGTTTACAGACTCCAGATTGAGGTGTAAGAATTACTCTGGCAGCTAAAGTACCATATGCGAAGGTCGGATGGAAAACAGCATGGTACACGGAGATAAATGCAAGTGACTAGCTACCCAACTTTGCAACCAGTTAGGTCTGAATTCAAAGAACCTGGAACACCCCTGAGGTCCATAGGCTCACATAATATGATTCTCTTTGTAGTAAACATAATGGTAATTTTCACTGAATTAAGCATCTACTATTTCAGTCCTCTATTAGATCCCGGACATGCATTTTCATTTGCCAAGAAAGACCATTTGATAATGTTACTCAAGATCATGCAAACCCAGCTTGACTTTAGAAGCCATGTTCTTTCTATGACATTGCTTATGAATGAGGCCTTGCCTGTCTACCTGGGTCCCAGGTTAATGTTGTAGTTTCCTTTCTCAGGGGCTGCAGCCCTATCCTAATGTGGGGAGTCTTGACTGAGGCGTGACACTCCATATGTCTTATTAGCCTCTTCCCTGCAATGGTTGGACCTGTGGACTCGTTCACTGGCTGGAGTCCTGTTCCTTCAGGGATGGGTTTCTGGCAACAAGGCCAGTCACTGGTTACTGTCCAGACCAGTACTGCTGGCCCCACTCACAACAGAAACTCTAGGTGGAGTTAGTTCACCCAGCCTGACCTATTTTCCACACCTTCTCCATAATAAAAGCTGATGAGAGATGTTTCAACCTACTGTGGGCCAACATAACATTAAGCACCTAAAATTCATTGTTGAACTTGAATGATACTCATCCTCCCTGGACCCTCAGGCAAGCCTACATCAGGTCATAGTCTAAATATTCCTCTGGTTGACTGTCATAGCTGAAAAGGTCTTGTGCAAAGGACGTACAAAATAGCAACAAATGGGTGGTATACGCAGTACCCTGGCTTCCTGCAGAATCATGAGGTGTTCATCATAGTTCACATTATCAGCGGGAAACTCACCCAATACAGGTTTTTGAAATTACATCTGTGGCCATAAAGAAGTTTGAAAAAGTAGTGCTTGATAAGGTTGAGCATCAACAGTCTCAGGTGGGAGCAATTCATCCTATAGGCACTTATTTACAATGCGCATGAAAATCACCTGGGGCTCTTGTTACAGCAAAAATTCTAACTCAGCACTTCTGAGGTGGGGCCTGAGGCTCTGCATTTCCAGCAAGCTCCCCTAATACACCGAAAGCCACTGATCCTCAGATGACGCTTTGCATTGCAAGCTCACAGACCTCTTCATATGGATTTTAAAAGCAGAAAATAGTTCACTTACTTGGATCGAAAGCATGCATGTAGGTGGCAGCAGAACGTCCCAGCCAAGATGTACAACCTTATGAGAAAAGCCATCATTCATAGAAGAAAAAGATAAGTCAACACTGAGTCTCTAAGCATGAGGGAGATGGAGCCTGGGGTTGAGGGGTTGGGAAACAATTTCAGAAAGCAAGAGAAGGAAACAATGGGCAGCAGTCATAGAAACAGCAACAATCTTGTTCAACTGAATAAATAACCCACGTTTCAAAAACAGACCAGTGGGTAACCTGGGACAGCTGAAGTCAGGCCTGGGAATGCCAGACCCAAGACACTAGACTCACAAGCACAGAAAAGGCAAACTTCAAAGTCTTAAACCACAAGCAACAGGAAAGAAAACAGCGAAGACAAACCAAGTTCACCAAGGCTAGCAAGGGTCACACGTGTCCAGAAGGCAACAAGCTAGATTCCGGGATGTGGGAGGTGAAGCTACCTGCTCATCTTCAGCTTCCAAAAGGGACTGAGAGAGGGAATCCAAGGGTCCTAGTCCCAGAGGAAACAGCGTGTCCAGCAAGGAATCCAGGAAGGACGAAGAGCAGCAGCTGGAAAAGTCAGCAAGGGCTCAGCTCTGCTACCCGCGTCAAATCCACCGTAAAGCTACATCGTGCTGACCCAATGAAAGGCCTGCTTCCTTTTCTACCCTCGTGGGGCAGAATCACTTCTGAGTTAAGTGGCCCTAACTCTGAAAATTGGCAAACAGTATGAGGCAGAAGGCATGCTGGTAGAATCCTGAGCTGCAAAGTGAGATTCGTGATCAGCAGTATTAGTATCACCAGGGAACCTGTTAGGAAATGTAAATTTTCAGCTCCACTCCAAACCTACCAATCAGAAACTACGGGAGTGGGCCCTACAGCACTTAGTCCTACAACCCTTCCAGATGATTCTGATATACAATCTCTGGCGTAATGTTTATTGAAAGCATAGTGGAGAATTAAGGCCAGGTGTGGCAGTCATTTAAGTGGGCTTGATAGCAGCATTTTTGAAGAGCTGCTGCTGCTGCTGCTAAGTCGCTTCAGTCGTGTCCGATTCTGTGCGACCCTATAGACGGCAGCCCACCAGGCTCCTCTGTCCCTGGGATTCTCCAGGCGAGAATTCTGGAGTGGGTTGCCATTTCTTTCTCCAGTGCATGCATGCGTACTAAGTTGCTTCAGTTGTATCCTACTCTGTGCGACCCCAGTGATAGCAGCCCACCAGGCTCCTCTGTCCATGGGATCCTTGAGGCAAGAATACTGGAGTGGGTTGCCATGCTGCTGCTGCTGCTAAGTCACTTCAGTCGTGTCTGACTCTGCGACCCCATAGACAGAAGCCCACCAGGCTTCCCCATCCCTGGGATTCTCCAGGCAAGAACACTGGAGTGGGATGCCGTTTCCTTCTCCAATGCATGAAAGTGAAAAGTGAAAGGGAAGTCGCTTAGTCGTGTCTGACACTTAGAGACTCCATGGACTGCAGCCTATCAGGCTCCACTGTCCATGGGATTTTCCAGGCAAGAGTACTGGAGTGGGGTGCCATTGCCTTCTCCGGGGTTGCCATGCTAGGGAAGATTAAAGCCTGTTTACAGGAAGAAGAAAACCCAGTAGAGATCATGTAACATAAGTAAAGCGTGCTGAGTGAGCAGCAAAGTTGTGCAATGATATTCCTTGTTAGAGTTTGGTCCGTGCTGAGGAATCATCCAGCCATAGGGAGGACAATAATATTTTGAGGCTGACAATGAGAGACTTTGAGAGAGCTAAGAGGTGTCAGCTCACAATATGTGTTTGGAAATTCTCTCATGATTTCTAAGAGACTCACCAAAAAGGAGTGCTGTTTGGCACCCGTGCTTGTGAAGAGGTCTTCTCAGGGGAAAAAACAAACTTGAGAAAAACAAACGTGGTGGTCTAACGGGATCTGTGGGACAAAAACATTGAGAAAGAATTTTGTTTTAAATATGAACACAAGTGTAAGACACAAAACCAAAATAAAGAAAGCAAACACTTAGGGGCTTTAATTACAGGCACATCTTGTTTTATTGTGCTTTGCTTTATGGTGCTTCACAGAGAGTGTGTTTCTTGTTTTATTTTGTTTTGTTTTGTTTTTTCCCATTTGAGTGTTTGTGGCAACCCTACGTCAAGCAAGTTGATTGGCGCCATTTTCCAACAGCATTTGCTTACTTCATGTCTCTTTGTCCCATTTTGGTAATTCTCACAACATTTCAAGCTTTTTCATTATGATGATAATTGTTGTGGTAATGGCAACCGACTCCAGTACTCTTGCCTGGAAAATCACATGGACGGAGAAGCCTGGGAGGCTACAGTCGATGAGGTCGCGAAGAGTCAGACACAACTGAGCAACATCACTTCACTTCACTTGGTCTTACTACTGCAAAAAGGCTGCAAATCGCTGAAGGCTCAGATGTTAGTGTGCATTTTTTCAGCATTAAAGTGATTTTTAATTCATAAAGGAGGAAGCAATATGAAACAGTTACAAAGTGTTTGATTCCAGCTATGACATTTTAGAAAAGACGAAATTATGAAGACAGGGAAAAGATCAATGGGTTACAGGAAAAGAAGGATAAGTAGGTGTGTGTGTGTGTGTGTGTGTGTGTGTGTGTTCAGTCACTCGGTCATGTCCGATTCTTTGCAACCCTGTGGACTGAAGCCCACCAGGCTCCTCTGTTTATGGGATTTTCCAGGCAAGAGTACTGGAGTGGGTTGCCATTTCCTTCTCCAGGGGATCTTCCCGACCCAGGGATCAAACCTGAGTCTCTTAGGTTTCTGGCATTGGCAGGCAGTTCTTTAGCCATCTGGGCACATAGAGTTTTTAAGATAGTAAAAATATTCTATACAATACTGTCATGAAGGCTGTATGTCATTATATACTTGTCCAAACCCACAGACTACATGGCACCAACAGTGAACCCTAATGTGAAGTGTGGAGTTTGGATGACTGAGATGTGTCTGTGTAAGTTCATCAGTTGCAACAAACTTTCCACTCCAGGGGGATATTCATAATGAGAAAAGGTATGCATGCTTGGAGGCAGGGGGTATGTAGAAAAATCTTCATCTCTTCTGCTCAATTTAATATAAAAATTCTCTAAAGAAATGAATATGATGTCACTCCAGAGAAGGCTGTATTTTCAGCCCATGGAAGCAATACATCCCTTCAGTTTGATTCAGTCGCTCAGTTGCATCTAACTCTTTGTGACCCCATGGACTGCAGCACATCCCTTGGTCTCTACTAAATTGTAACCCTGTAAATTTATATAATACTCATAACCCAAGTTTGAAAATCATCATATAATTAATTTGGATTTAAAACCACCAGTTCCAAATGGTGGGATCCACCTGACTACTAAGAGGGAAAAGCCATACATATTTGAACAGTGTTTCTCCCTGACAGGGGAGAGGAGAGTCTTGCAAGGAGACAAACAAACAACATGCACATTGATGGCAGATGACATCCCAGGAAAGGACTGTGCCAACCAAGAGCTACAGCACATCAAATGCATTGCCCGCTAGAGATAAATCCGGAACAAGTCAGGTTATATTTTCCTATCAGTGATTGACAGTGCAGAGCTGTTAAAATGATTGTATATCTTTATTAGATGTGTAAATGCAATTTAAATATTATTCTGAGTGCATTTTTTAAGTGAGAAGAAAATGAGGTCTGTAGATTCATCTGAAACAATCAGTAATGCATGGAATTATGAGCCACATAAACTCAATATGAATGTTTATTTCATAAACATCCACTTGAATACAAAATGTGTGGCTTAAGCAAATACAACAGGAAAATACTGTGGTGAAACACAAAAAGCATTTAAGAAGAACGTTGTCCTGAAAGCAATAGATTTTATTTGCAGGCAGTTGTTTAGCTTTTTGTGTTTGTTTAGTATTAAGTCATATCCAACTCTTCTTGTGACCCCATAGACTGCAGTTCACCAGGCTCCTCTGTTCACGGGATTTCTCGGGCAAGAATACTGGAGTGGGTTGCCACTTCTTCCTCCAGGGGATCTTCCCAAATCCAGGGATTGAATCTCGGTCTCCTGCATTGGCAGGCAGATTCTTTACCCCTTAGCCCCCAGGGAAACCTCAGATAGATAGGTAGATAATGATAAAGACAATTTTCATTAGCAATAGATGCAGAAACACAAAGTGTTAGTCGCTAAGTCATGTCCAACTCTTTGTGACCCCATGGACCATAGACCGCCAGGCTCCTCTGTCCATGAGGGATTCTCCAGGCAAGAACCCTGGAGTGGGTTGCCATTTCCTTCTCCAAAAACTCTGAACAGTGATATAACGGGGCAGGGAGTGGGAGATGGCGATACTTTTGTTAAGATGATTTTCTTCCACAGTGAAGTGAGTTTTATGGTTACTCTCAGGTGAAGGACTCACGGTTTTGTGGGTCCCTGAGCAGATGTCCAGCCTGCCCGCGTCTGGAAACAAGGGCTACCCGGCCTTCAGGCCCAGGGTAACTCACTGGGGCCTTCGTTTGTTTTGCTTTGAATTATCTTTCAGTATGAGATATCTCCAAACTCATTTACATACAAATGTATCTCCACCTACTACATTTGATATTTCTATTTAGTGTCATCACTAAACGTATGTCTAAATGTTTTCACTATGATCCAAACATACTCTAATAAAGCATTTAGGTTGTGTTATTTATCCTATTCCAGGCTGTGGGATTGATGTAAATAAAAGTGAATTCCCAAATGAAGCATCTGTAGGAACACATAGGGGTTTTGATTCTATTTTCCTTCTTGTTACGTCTTTCTTTCCTTGTGACACTTTTCTCTATACATCTGGAATGAGCTCTAAAATGTTAGGACTTCAAATGATCTTCCAGTTTGGTACTGTCAGAGTAAACGCCCTCTGCTGGAAAAGAAAGAAGTCCTGACTTTTCCCCCCTGGGGACCATTAGGAATTTGGCCCTCAGCCTAGCAGACAGAATTCCTTACATAGAATCTACTTTAATATTATTCCATTCAGGATGTCATTGAGCTTTCTGAATGTTGATGTTGATGTTGTTGATGTTACTGTAGAAGATTCAGTGTTGATATTTTTCTCCTTTACTTTCTTTTTTTTTAATTTTAATTTTTACTTTGTTTTGCCTTGCAATACTGTATTGGTTTTGCCATACATTGACATGAATCCGCCACAGGTGTACATGAGTTCCCAGTCCTGAACCCCCTCCCACCTCCCACCCCATATCACCTCTCTGGATCATCCCCGTGAACCAGCCCCAAGCATCTTGTATCCTGCATCGAACATAGACTGGTGATTCTTTTCTTACGTGATAGTATACATGTTTCAATGCCATTCCCCCAAATCATCCCACCCTCTCCCTCTCCCACAGAGTCCAAAAGTCCATTCTATACATCTGTGTCTCTTTTGCTGTCTCGCATATAGGGTTATCATTACCATCTTTCTAAATTCCATATATATGTGTTAGTATATTGTATTGGTGTTTTTCTTTCTGGCTTACTTCACTCTGTATAATCGGCTCCAGTTTCATCCACCTCATTAGAACTGATTCAAATGTATTCTTTTTAATGGCTGAGTAATATTCCATTGTGTATATGTACCACAGCTTTCTTATCCATTCATCTGCTGATGGACATCTAGGTTGTTTCCTTGTCCTGGCTATTATAAACAGTGCTGTGATGAACATTGGGGTACATGTGTCTCTTTCAATTCTGCTTTCCTTGGTGTGTATGCCCAGCAGTGGGATTGCTGGGTCATAAGGCAGTTCTATTTCCAGTTTTTTAAGGAATCTCCACACTGTTCTCCATAGTGGCTGTACTAGTTTGCATTCCCACCAGCAGTGTAAGAGGGCTCCCTTTTCTCCACACCCTCTCCAGCATTTATTGCTTGTAGACTTTTGGATCACAGCCACTCTGACTGGTGTGAAATGGTACCTAATTGTAGTTTTGATTTGCATTTCTCTGATAATGAGTGATGTTGAGCATCTTTTCATGTGTTTGTTAGCCATCCGTATGTCTTCTTTGGAGAAATGTCTATTTAGTTCTTTGGCCCATTTTTTGATTGGGTCGTTTATTGTTCTGGAATTGAGCTGCATAAGTTGCTTGTATATTTTTGAGATTAGTTGTTTGTCAGTTGCTTCATTTGCTATTATTTTCTCCCACTCAGAAGGCTGTCTTTTCATCTTGCTTATATTTTCCTTTGTTGTGCAGAAGCTTTTAATTTTAATTAGATCCCATTTGTTTATTTTTGCTTTTATTTCCAGTATTCTGGGAGGTGGATCATAGAGGATCCTGCTGTGATTTATGTCGGAGAGTGTTTTGCCTATGTTCTCCTCTAGGAGTTTTATAGTTTCTGGTCTTACATTTAGATCTTTAATCCATTTTGAGTTTATTTTTGTGAATGGTGTTAGAAAGTGATCTAGTTTCATTCTTTTACAAGTGGTTGACCAGTTTTCCCAGCACCACTTGTTAAAGAGATTGTCTTTAATGCATTGTATATTCTTGCTTCCTTTGTCAAAGATAAGGTGTCCATAGGTGTATGGATTTATCTCTGGGCTTTCTATTTTGTTCCATTGATCTATATTTCTGTCTTTGTGCCAGTACCATACTGTCTTGATGACTGTGGCTTTGTAGTAGAGCCTGAAGTCAGGCAGGTTGATTCCTCTCCTTTACTTTCAAAATAGTACAGTATTTAAAAATCCATCTCTATGTAATACCTTCCTTTTCTTTATCCCTGCTTTAAACTTTCCAGGTAATACTAGTTTTCCACTTGCCTATTCACCTTTAGTGAACATTAGTTTACCAGTATGCTGGTGAGGAACAGAATCATCAATTAAGGAATGTATTTTTTCAGAAGCTAAATGCAAAAAGTAAGGTGAGAAAAATTTACATTTAATAGGCAAAGCAGATCTAGCTCAAATCATAATTTTTGAATATTTAAAAAGCTTCAATTAAACTAATAGAAAAGATTTCTAGAATACTGAGAATTTTCAGGTCAAATTTTAATCTGATGTCAATATTTATAGCCTCTTTAGAAGGTGCAATAGAGAAGGCAATGGCACCCCACTCCAGTACTTTTGCCTGGAAAATCCCATGGGTGGAGGAGCCTCGTAGGCTGCCGTCCATGGGGTCGCTAAGAGTCAGACATGACTGAGCAACTTCACTTTCACTTTTCACTTTCATGCATTGGAGAAGGAAATGGCAACCCACTCCAGTGTTCTTGCCTGGAGAATCCCAGGGACAGGGGAGCCTGGTGGGCTGTCCTCTATGGGGTCATACAGAGTTGGACACGACTGAAGGGATGCAGCAGCAGCAGCAGAAGGTACAATGGAATCCATAGTTTAAAAAAATTACAAAAAATTTGTACAAGATTTAGCAATGTGAAAAATCTCACCCACAAAGTTTACATCTGATCATTTCTTTGTGAGTTTTTACAAATGTGGTCTGGGCTCACAAAAATCAAATAATAAAAGAAAAATACAGGTAGTACTTTTCAGTTACACTTCTGTGTTCATGTCATTTATATATATATATATATATATATATATGTATATTTGTGTCATTTTCAGACATTTTGAGGGCTAGCCCAGAGTGTTTTGCATGGAGAGAAATGTGAAACTTAGGAGGTTACATTTGTGAAACTTAGGAGAATACAATTATCTGCATTTTAAGGTATGAATTATAATATATTCTGCCCATAATTTTAACTTTACATTTTAAGGTAATTTCTATGATAAGAATGAAATAAAATACATCTTTACCTCAAAAGATTAAAGGCCAAACTTGCTGACAAATTTCTTCCTGAATCAACTGCAAATATCACGTAAGATTCCCCAGACATGGTACCATATGTTTCATCACCTTTTATTTTTTATTTAAAAATAAAAGTGTGTGATAATCCTTTCAAAATTACTTCATACTGTGCTTTCACCAGAAAATGGCTGCAGAGTTATTACCTCCACCTGTTCTGCCAAGCTGGGAGGTAGTGGCTTTAGGCCAAAATTATTAAAAACCCTAAAAAGTTTCTTCCAACTCTTAACTGTTGGCAGGCTGCCATTACTTACCACATTTTTTTCTCTTTGTCTGTGTTTAATTTCCAATCAACCCTTCAAAATACTAAAGACTACTTTGGTGGGGAAAAAAGTGGTCTTTCCTTAAACAGTAGGGAGGAATTTTGCTTGTCATCCAAGGAATTTAAGAAGGAACCTTACCTCAAATCAAGGAAATTATAGCTGAAATGTTTAAAAAAAAAATCCCACCTTTTCTTAAATTTTAGAACACACTGAGTCTGATATAAAGACTTAGTGATTAAGTATATGAGTTAATTTATACTAATGGTTTTGATTTTCCAAAACCCACTTACTTCTCTGGTAAATCAAAAGCCAAAGGATATTTTCATTATGTCTACTATGCTGTTGCTATATAAACTTTTATTGATGAATTTTTATCTCTAACATGACCTCAGAGGGGAAATAGAATGCACACGTTCACATAAAAATTGTCATGAAGAGCTCAGCCAAGCTGCTATCATCCAGCATACTAACATATGCCTATACATGCACACATGCTCACTGTGAAATTTTGTTTCCAGTTTTGTAGATTTAATTATTCACTTTTTGACACATTGCAGTCACCTCTGGCTGCAAAATATTAACCTCATCCTCATGTATAACCAAGGAGTTAATTTGATTATAGAAAAGGTATATATCTTTTACAGAATGTGAAAATGAAACGCACCAACTTTTAAGTGAAGTGAAGTTATTCAGGATTAGAACTTTAACTTGCAAACAGCAAGTAGATGTTGAGATACAGAGACCCAACACAGAGAACACTCACGTGTCATGTTTTTAGTTAACCTTTAGGGACGGTCATGACATTAACCCCTTTCCCTCTCTCTCTGCTTCTTCATCTCATACGTGCTAACAGAAACCCTCCATGAAACCATTGGCTTGGGTATTCTGGGAGGTCAGATGTCACAGAATCCATTTTTTTTTTTTTTAATGTCAGACTATTTAACAACTGGCTGTGCCAGGTGTTAATTCTTCCTTTTTAAATTGAGTTATAGTTGATGTACAATATGTTTCAGAAGTACAACATAGTGACTCACAATTTTAAAGGTTATATTCCATTTGTAGTTAATATAAAATATTTGTCTATTTTCTGTGCTGTCCATTATATGCCTGTAGCGTATTTATTATATCCATAACTGTGTGTCTGTTTTTTGTTATCTTCGCTAGTTTGTTTTTTGTTATCTTCACTAGTTTGTTTTATTATTTAGATTCCATGTGTTAGTGATATTGCACCATATTCGTCTTTTCTGACATTTCACTCAGCATAGGAGCCCCCCGCCAAGTTCACCCGTGTTGCAAATGCAGACTTTCATTTTTTCCACTGCTGAGTAATAGTTAATCGTGTGTGTCTGTGCTCATGTGTATGTCACATCTCCTCTGTCCGTTGAACAGACTCATTTCGGAATCAGTTGCAGTCGTCCTCTTCGGCATGCCCATTCTGTCACCTGCAGTCTGTACCCGGCTGCATATGGTCACAAAAGCGGCATACTGACAGAGGATTTACTGCCCGACTGTCCTTCCCTTAAGAGACTCTCAGTCACTCTCTGTGGATGGTGACAGAGACCCTCATGGTCCCCCTCCTGTCTGTCTACTCTGCCTCCCGGGAGTGTTTTCAAAGTTTACCCGCAAGCCCAGTAGCTGTAGTAAGCCCCGTCTAGCTGGTCTCAGCAGCTCCAGCCCTGCTCCTGGCATGATATTTGGCTAGTAAACAAATTTCCCAGCCTAATTTAGTGTGACAGGCTTTTGCTCGGGAGAAGGTCCCAGTAGGAAAACTTTCTTTGACTTTTCTTCTTTGCTTTCCGGCTACTGGTGATTCCTTCTGATAGGTCAAGCTGCCCTTTATCTACCTATAGTAACAACAGAGATTGAAAAGTTTACATTGATTATCCACTATTTTCGAGTATTTCTCATTTCTGATGGCGTTTTCTTTCCTTTCCTAGTCTTCTCACTTTTCTGACTGTCTTCTCTCTGTTTTCTGAATGTCCTCCTCTCCTTTTTGTACATTTGATTCTTCTAGTAACCAGGCCACAGAAGCCAAAAGAAGAACATTTTCAAAGAACCCCTACGGAGGAGCTGACTGGACCAAATGCTCGAGTATGCTCTTCCTGGCCTCAGCACCCAGAGAATAGAAATGAAACACCTTCTAACCATCAGCTACCTCTCCAATTCATAAAACAAGGAAGGCGCTCCCTCCCCAAGAACTGTCTACATTTCCTGTGGGACCAGCCAATGAGTTCTTCCTTCACCTGAAACTCTTGCAGGTGAAACACCTTCAGTTAGAAGGAAACTTACAACCAGAGACAGTGATCTCATTTGGAGGAGGCCTCCATATACCTCCCTCTTTCCACCGCAAGATGTCGCCTTCCAAGTTTCACCAAGGAGACAAATGTCTGGACAGCTCCAATTTTTGTCCTGATCTGCCCCACAGTCATCCTAGATCCTGGAAGGACTGAAAGACCCTTTCAGAGGCCCCCGTTGAATGAAGAAGCCTGGGTTAGTCAGTTTGATTTGGGCTTGAGGAACTTAACAGTTCACATTTTTCTTTGTTGGTTTCCAGAAACTCATACCGTGTGGTTAAATTTGGTTCAGATTTTTGTTTCTTTTAGGATTACTAAAGGGTAACCAGTCCTTTAGGGTGACGCTGTCCCTTAATTAGCTAACTCTTTGGTTTATAATCCCAACCAAGAAATTTCAGCCTCTCCTTTAGGAAGTGGTGGGTTGATGAGAACCACCATTGATTCGTTTATCTCACCCATCTTTAGAAAGAGGAGGAAGGTCTCCATCACATTGATTGGCAGAGATACCCAGAGATGGTGTGTTGCTAGACATTGATTGACCACACCGAGGTTCACTAGTTTTGTACAAACAGATACTCCCAAGGCTTACAGAGTTGCTAGCTTTTCTTCTTATCCCTCTGCAAATTCTTCATAAATTACTGTTTGAGTCACCACCCCAGTTGTAGCTATGATTCATTTCACTCTGATGTGGACGGCTGAGGCACTCCACTTTCTTTGCCTCTAACATCTGTAACCAGCTCACAGCATATGCACCTGATTGCTATGTTCTTCTATCTTCATTTTGCTATTTTCCAACCCTCTTTTTATTTCATTGATCTCTTGCTCTTTTTACAGGAGAGCATTTTACCATCAGTGTGCATGCACAAGCACATGTGCTCAGGGAAAATGGGATATATATTGATTGAAAGGAAATGGTTTTTTCCCACAAAGGAAGGAAGTCTGACAGTTAAGCATGGCTATAAAACTCCAATCACAGTAGGGTGTAGAATTCTTCACTCCTCTTTCTGGAGGAAAGCTCAGGAGGAAAGCTATGATCAAAGTGGTAAAGGGCATATGACTAGAAGGAAAACAGAGCCATGATGGCATTTGAATGTATGATTCATTTTCGGGTACAAATGCAAAGAGCTGCAGGTTGTAAAGGACAGGACACGCTGTCCCAAAGCCTAGACATGCTGAGGCTAATGTGTGTTTAGAAAGACTGGAGCAAGAATTCTCCCCAGAATATCTCCAAAGTGGTCTCTGAATACAGCTAACTGAAGGAGTCAAATCATTACTCCATCCCTGAGACAGAAGGAAGGATGGAATTGACCGAGAACGGCAGCAGGCTTGAAAGCAGTCTCTTCAAAATGTTAGCAGGATTTCATGTTAACAGGAGACAAAGCTGCTTCTTTTTTCTGCTTAAGGTTCAGGCACCTTCAGAAGAAAGAACAGAGAGGAGCTCATTGATTTTGCCAAGGTTATCTGCTCTTTCAAAGTATATAAAGCAATTTGCTTATGATGTTTATATGGCAACAGAATGCTTTCAGTTACCTGGTTTCCGTCATCCACCACCCTAATCCAGCTTTCCACTTCAACCTTTAACAGCTTTCCTGTTCTCCGCCCTACTGTTTTGTACTGAGAGAGTCTCTCTCAGCAGAGTTGTTGGAATGTGGGCCCCAGCAGAGCCTCAACACCTTGTAGCTTGGATGTTATCTTGGCTGTTGGATGAGTGGCACAAACCCACAGGGCTTCCCTGGTGGTTCAGTGGTAGAGAATCCGCCCGCCAAGGCAGGAGATGAGGGTTTGATCCCTGGGTCGGGAAGATCCCCTGAAGGAGGAAATGGCACCCTACTCCAATTTTCTTGCCTGGGAAATCCCCCAAACAGAGGAGCCTGGCGGGCTACAGTCCACAGGGTCCCAAGAGTCAGACACAAGTTAGCAACTAAACGACGACAAACCTTCATTAATAACTGTCTATATTAAATTATATGAAAATAACTAGGTGGTTTCAATATTCTAACTGCACCCTGCCTGCAAATAGTCAAACTCCTGCTTTCGTGTCCCATTTCAAAGCCTTCCTATACATTGGATCCCGTGTGACTCAGGCCAGAGGATGGAGCAGTCCCACTTGGAGGCAGGAGAATGGACTTGATAACCTCTCCATACCCTTTCCTGTTTCATATAGCTTCGAGGTAGGGTCATTCACATGCCCAGAGCATTTTGTGAAAATCTTCTAACTGCAATTTATCTAAGCTCTCCCAGGACTGTCCATATTTTTTTCTTTCAAGCTTCTGGCTTCTGGAAAGTGAAATACGGCACTTAGAGACTGTACCACCCCAGAAGAAAGTTATATTTAAATAGCCAAGCATTTCCTTGGGAATGAAGTGGTTGAAGGCTCAATGAAGACAAATGGATTGTAAATGCTTGAGAAATTTATATAGTGTACACGTGGGAAATTCAGGTTCTTTCCAAGGAGCTGGTGGGTTATATAAAGTGCATGTAAATTTCCGACTGGGAACTTGATCTGTTTAATATATGGCTGAGGGATTTTTCTAAATAGCTATCCTTGGAGCACAGTTTTTAGCTGAGTTTACTATAATTTGTGTCCACAATAAAAAGCACCGTTTCTTCAGTGCTTTTCTTTTATTTGCATTAGTTACCAGAGACACATGAAGATACTGAAAAATCCTCATCATTCATCAGATGCTCACTGAGTTCCAGCAAAGTGTTTATGTATCTCATCTCCTGATGAGAGAAGGGTCGAGGCAGGGCTGTGTGAGGCAGCGGTGTGTGTGCAGGGCCCACCATCCGGCCAGAGGTGAAGGGGGTGGTGCTGCCGTATGAACTTTCCAACTCAGCTAAATGTGAAGCACTTTATGGAAACAGTTTATCCTATAAATTCTAGAAGCGTCTGGATGACTGAACCTTTCAGTGTGACAGATGAGTTAGAACTCTTTAGAAAATCTCTTGTCTGTCAGATTAACAGCAGAAATTCTCGTATCGGGATGTGTGAGTTTGTAAGTGTGTGTTTCATTACTAAGTTTATCCAATCACAGGTTATCTAAATTATGGTAAAATGGGTGAGTTTATTTTTATTAATATGTATGTGTATGTATATATAAAGTATATATAGCCATACACATATGCATAGACATACATACAGCTGACCCTTGAACAACATGAGTATTAAGGGGTATGGACCTTCTGAGTAGTTGAATATTCTTGAATATAACTTTACAGTTGATCTTCTGCCAACCTCCGCAGGTTCATATAGGACTGCAGTACATATTTATTGAAAAAAAATCTCAGTATAAATAGAGCTGCCCAGTTCAGACCTTTGTTGTTCAGGGTCCACTGTGTTTTTTTAGAGCAGGTTTAGGTTCATAGCTGAGTAAAAAAATACAAAGAATTCCCACAGACTTCTCTTTGAGCTTCCCTTGTGGCTCAGCTAGCAAAGAATCTGCATGCAATGCAGGAGACCTGGGTTCAATCCCTGGGTGGGGAAGATCCCCTGGAGAAGGAAAGGCTGCCCACTCCAATATTCTTACCTGGAGAATTCCATGGACTACATAGTCCATGGGGTTGCAAAGAATCGGACACAACTGAGCGACTTTCACTCTTCTGTTCACTGCCACCCACAGTTTATCTTTTTAATGTAGGAACCCTGAAGCACACAGATTTACTCAACTTTTTAAGATGAGAAGAATATAGAACAAGTCAAAAGAAATGCTCTCCTGTACTGCTATCTCAACTTGGTTTCAGTGTTTTGCAAAATGCTCACACAGTATATAAGACAACCTTGAACACTCTCTGTAAACTTCTCTCGCAATAAATAAAATATTAACATACAAATTTCTGCTATACCAATATAAAGTCAAATGATTGTATTACTAGTTTTTACAATGTTGTTCACACATATTTTTATTCACACACTTTTAATGAGATCAATGCCAAGTACAATATACCCTACCAGTATGATACTGGGTTGGCAAAAGTGCCTTTGGGCTTTTCTTTAACATCTTATAGAAAAACCCCAGTGAAATTTTTGGCCAACCCAATACATTTGTTACAATCAATGATTGTAACTACAATCTACAAACTACATTAATACATCATGATCACCCAAAGTCCACAGTTTACATTAGAGTCCACTCTTGGTGTTGTACATTCTATTTGTTTTGCCAAATATATAATGATAGGTATTGCCTGGAGAATCACATAGAGGAGCCCAGTGGGTACAGTCCGTGGCATCTCAAAGAGTCAGACGTGACTAAGCAACTAACACCTTCACTTTCATCCACCAGTAGAGCACCATAAAGAAGAGCTTCACTATCCTAAAAATCCTCCGTGCTCCACCTGTTCCTCACTCCATCCCTCTAGCCCTTGGTAACCACTGATCTTTTTACTGTCTGCCATGTCATCTCTCCCAGGATGTCACACAGTTGGAATCATACAGTATATAGCCTTTGCAGATTGACTTCTTTCACTTAATAATATGCATTTAAGTCTCCTCCATGTCTTTTCATGGTTTACTATCTTCTTTCTTTTTAGCTCTGAATGATATTCTGTTGTTTGGATGTATTCCAGATTATTTCATCCATTCACCTACAGAAAGACATCCCGTTGCCTCCAACTTTTGGCAATTATGAGTAAAGCTGCTGCAAACATTCATGTCCAGGTTTGTGTGGATAAAAGGTTTTCAGCTCATTTGGGTAAATGGCACAGAGTCCTACTGCTGGATCGTATGGTAAGTGGTACAAGCGTGCTTCGTTTTTGTTCTTCCACGTGGCTGTACCATTCTGCATTCCCACCAACAATGAGCGAGAGTTCCTGTTGCTCCACAGCCCTGTCAGCATTTGGTGTCAGTGTTTCAGATTTTGGCCATTCTAGTAATCACATTCACTTTTAATAATAATAATTCACATTTGTAAGCACTAACCAGGGGCCAGGCCTATTTTAAGCACTTTCCAACTAGAATCTCATTTAATTCTCACACCAGCACTCTGAAGAAAGATCTATCATTATTTCCATTTTACAGACGATATAACTGAGGAAGAAAGAAGAGATATACTAGGCCCATGGTCGCAGCTAATAAGTGACAGTGCTGGAATTCTGGCTTAGGAAGACCTTCTCTCTCAACATATGCTCCCCACTTCCTCTAAAATATCAACTGCAACTTTAAAAGCAAACAAAACAATTCTTGTACATCCTTACCTTCATTGTTTCCCTCCTTTTCTTCAGAATAGTTTCATTTCTTTTAGCAATATGATTCTCTGCACATTGTCAAAATGAAAAGCCTGGTCCAAACTTGTCTGATCAAGAATCACATGTCCATATCTCTTAATTTGCAGCTATCCAAACACTTAACACTATAGTACATTGGGCTCCCCTTTTCTTATTTACATGAAATTTCTCCTACTGATTGTCCTTAAGAAAGCAAACAAAGGCTCAGGGTCACATTATTGATTATGACAGCAAAACTTTCAATACAATTTAACTCAAAGTACACATTCTCTAAATTGGGTTCACTAAAAAGAGCAATGCATCGTAAAAAACGGTGTTATTGTATCTTCCAGAATCTATAGACGAAAGGAGGCAAAGAAATAGCATTCACTTGCTAATAATCATGGAAATAAAAATTAAGATGATGACATTACTTTCCTTGTTAAACTGAATTATAATTCCCACTCATTCCTGGTGCAATAAAATTGGTAATTTCCACACCCTGAAAATTAATGTAAAAGTTCTGGAAGACAATTTGGCAACCTGTTCGTGTTCACTGACCCCAAATTTTTGGTTTAGGAATTAACCCTAAAAAATTAGAACTATCCATAATGATTTATGATGTACAAGGATGTTCATTCCAGCAATCTAGAAACGGGCAACCTAAAACAAAGAGGCTAAAAATAGGGAATTAAATTATGGTTATATACTTTAAAAATAATATTTAGCAGCCATTTTAAAGTCATGTTTTTCAAGGAATATTTAATAATGTAATAAAATGTATATCAAAATAAAAGTAAAAAGAGATAAACAACACATTCATTTTTAAATATTTGTTAAATGTCATATGAAGTATTATTCTGTAGTGTAACTACATGCAACTTGTACTACATATATAAGGAATGCATACATAGAAAGAATTCCAATTTTGTAAAAATTATATATATCTATGGCCATAAAAATACTCATGCAGGGAAAAACACGACAAACTGTTAACAACCATTGCATATGAATGATGGCATGTTTATTTAAACTTTCGTTATACACTTCTTTCTCTGTTTTTCAATTTTGTATAATGAGCATGTATTTTAATAATAAATTCCAATTTCCTTTAAATTTTCCTCTGAACAGGGGGAAGTAAACTTGATCTTGGATCACCTTAGTTTAGAGGAGACAGCTGGTATTTTCAAAGAGAAATTGACTCAATAACTCAGCCATAAATAAAAATGAAATGTTCCCATTTGAAACAATGTAGATGAACATATAGAGTATTATCCTTCATGAAATAAGTCAGAGAAAGACAAACATTCATTATTACACTTAAATCTGGAATCTAGAAAATAAAGGACTGTGTATACCAAATACAGACTCAGACAGAGGAAACAAACTCGTGGTTATCAGAGGGGAAAGGAAGCGAGGGAGGAAGGGGGAATGGGATAAAGAAGTACAAGCTGCTCTGTATAAAATTAATAAGCTACAAGTAATATTATATAGCACAGGAAAGTATAGATTGCTTTTACAATAAGTATAAATGGAGTATATTCTGCAAAGGCATTGAGACATGTTGTATAACTAAAATTAATATGTATTGTAAATCAACTATCCTTCAATAAGAAGAAATATAAAAGGAAAAATAAAGGAAATAATTACCAAATAAAAAAGATGGGAAAGATATGGGCAAATGTCAAGCTGACTCTGCAGAGTGAAAGAGGGCCCTGCTCCTCACAGGCTGCCAGAACCTCCCATGCAGGTGGGCTGGCTCCTCCCCATGGAGCCAAGAGCCTCAGAACTCAGGTTCTAGGAAGGCTCTGATGTGCATTTTGACCCCTTCCTGAACCAAGTCTAGGGCTCAAAGTCAACACTTCAACTGATTGTCCTTGAAAAAGAAATTTCTTTTACCAAGTGGAACCCAAGGTAGGATATAAAATAGTTTAAATTTGGCTTTCTAATAAATGGATTTCTATTGATGAATCCTGTGCCCAGATGAGATGCCTTCCTACCTCTTCAGTAGGAAACCTGAAATAAATTGACTGATGCTCTGTAGGAAAATGTGGAATGTCCACAACTTTAGTGACAGGAGAGAGAGTCTTGCCAAATTCAAGTACTGTAATGATATCACAGGATTGGAATTTAAAATTTCTGTCCAAGAGTTGGACACTTCTTTTCCCTCAGCCATAAACAATATGTGGTGCCTCTGTAGGCAACTGATGACATCTTGGTAAGTGACCTCTTCTGATAAGGCATCATTAACCCATTCAAGGCATTTGGACATCAAGGATTAAAGAGCACTGGTAGTTGTCAAAGGTCACAAAACAGATGGAGAGGAAGGCTCTCTGAACCTCACCTGGACTGTGCATCTTTTCTGTATTACTCGGAAGCCCTGAACACACGCTGCTCCCACTAATACATCATCCGGTGAGCATTTACTGTATCTTCAGCCTGGTGTTAGAAATGTTTACTTCTAATCCTCACAGTAACCCTCCTATGCAGCGGATTTTACCTACAAATGAGAAGGTTGAGGTGCAGGGAGAATAAGTAACTGGCCTCATCTTACTCTGCTAATAGATGCCAAGGGGAGACCGTATATTATGCTCGGCAAATCTCAGCATTTCCAGACTTTTCCCAGGAAGCTCGTTATTGCAGATCTTACATAAGAAAAACACACACATATTATTCCATAGGCTGCGGAGTCAATGCCCAGTTATGCTTACGGCCCATTTAAGCTGATTTAACAAGCTTCTCCATAACGTGCTTACATAGAATCCTATTCTAACCCCACTCTGGGGCATAGGAGGTTGTAGCTGTTCTACACGGGAGTAAGGCACACTCCATGAATCACGGCATACATATGATAGACCTGCACTACAGCTAAGCCTGAGGTCACCACATGTGCTTCTTGTAACTAACTGACATCCTTGTAATAAACTGACATCCTTTTACAAAGTGATCTTTTAAACTATCTGAAACAAACCAAGCCTATACTCAAAGGCAACCCTCACTCCCCCCAAAAATACAATGTGAGCCACAATGTAATTTAAAATTTCCCAGTGGCCCCATTAAAAATCCTAAAAAAAAAAGATGAAATTATTTTAATGTTTTATTTAACCAAATGTATCCTAAATATCATTAAAACAATAATCAAAATAAACCATTAATGAATTATTTTACTTTATTTTCACTCTGCCATTGAAAGCCAGTATATATTTCAGACTCATGGCAGGCCAATTCAGACTTGCCCCAGCCCAATGCCCAGTAGCTACATATATGCCTAGTGTCTACTGAATTAGACAATGCAGCTCTAGAGAGATCTTGTCAGATTAATTCATTTTACACAATTGCCGCAAGAACAGGTAGGCACTGAGGAAACTGCATCAGGTCTGAGTTGAAGTGCTAGTCCAGTATTTGCCTAATTGGATTTTATTCAAACAATGCCATATCTTGGAGAATCACCTACTACAAATATGTTTGTTTTGTTCTGTTTCTTGTGGTAAGAACACTTAACACAAAATCTACCCACATGCCACTGCAGTTTTCTCTTAATTGGCTTGCCCCCTCCAATCCATTCTCTACATGGCACCAGAATATCTTTCAGTTCTTTGAATGCACCTTGCTTCTTCTCATCAAGAGTCTTTGCTCCTTCTAGAATTCTCTCCCTACCCCCACCCTGTCTCTTTACCTGGTTGAGTCCTATTAACTCTCAGCTCGCCATTCAATCCTTCCTTCCTCTGAGAATTCTTCCCTGACCACCTCCCCAACTATAAGTCTTCTAAAATATTCCCAGCAGCACCGCATGCTTCTCATTGAAACAGCTCATTATCCCTGGCGTGTGATCACTGTCTGTTTTCCCAGGTGGAATGTAAGCTCCATAGGAGCAGAGACTGGGTCTGCTTTGTCCCCGCACAGCATCTACTATCTATGGAACCAGAGGAGTTCCATAAGTATGTGCTGAATGGATGCCGATCAAGATATCTCAGATGAGATCTGTGTACATTCCCCACACTATTCTAAGTAAGCAAACATAGGAATGCCTATGAATAATTGTTGGTAAATTGACCATCTCAAATTTTATGTGTCAAAGAAGGAAATATTTGGAACAGATTTCAATTGCAAGTCTCGTTACTGCTCTTAAACAAGGCTTTCAGTGTGCCCTATTGGCTGTGAGGCATTTCTCCTTTTACAAATTTTCAAGTGAAAAACAGAAGAAGATGGTTCATTCAGAGCCTAGAACAGAGAAAGCAATATGCCAGGGAAGAGAGTAGGATTCCAACTCTGAATCCCCTTCAGGGAGGCTCATCATTATATTAAACTTTGAAGAAATTTATTTATTCTCTATGCTAAAGTGAGAAACTATCATTTTTTATATTTTATTCTTTTGCTAGTTGGAATCTTTAGCAAAAAATGTTACCTTTCTCCATGGTGCATCCATTAAAAATGACTGTACTCAGCAGTCCATTTTAGGTACTTGAGACTGGTCGCTTTGGTTTATTATCCCTCTGCCCTGAAACAGTTCTAATTAATAGTTTGTTGTTTTCTCTGGAAAGCAAACACTTTATTCCAAGGAAAGTGGCAAATCCCTGAGATAAACTGTATGATAATCAAGCACCTGAATGTAGTTTTCTCTAGGAATTGAAATTATTTCCTGAGAAATTCAATGTGTCTGTTTCTCCAGGAGAAATTCTCTTGCCAACTTTTTATTTTACAGATGCTCTTGTGTTCACACGCTCTTTTGTTGCATAATAGTGGGCAGTTTTGAGGACTGGTACACCCCAGCCTACTAACAGCAGAAAAACGACTTACTCATTTTCAACTATAGCATCATGTGGGCAAAAAGTTGCCCTGATCCCAACAGAGGCTGAGGACTTGACCTCTTCTCTTCCTCTGTCCTCCTCTTTAATTCTGCTCCTGTGAACTCTGCTGGAAAAGCAAAGCAAAAGTGATGTCCTGCTGTCAGCCCAAGGACACATCACCTTTTATGAAACCGAGCTTAACTGGGATCTAAGAGCTTCAGTTCTGTAGTAGGTTTCACACAATGTCTGTCTGTTCCCAGGAAAGCTAACCTGAGGTCAGGGAGCTTGATAGCAGAGGAAACTATCAATCTGGTTAAAAGACTTTTTGTAAATCATTTATACCCTGAATTTTTAGGGCTTTTGTCCCAGCATCCCAAGTTCCTTGACGTTATTTCCAATACAGTGTTTGTATGGAAAAGGCTCTAGCTGAGACCATGTTACTCGATGAATCCCTTTTTATTCTGATCATTTTCCTTCATGCATCCTAAGATCTGCCATCCGATCTTAACATCTCTGATGATGTTCGTGTGCACATTATTCTCCTGCCCAGAATTTTGGCCTCAAATCCGTAGCAATCCAGGTAATAATACTGAGCCTCATATCTGCGTCCTGGGAACATTGGAGGGACATTCCTTATTATCCCTGCATGTGTGTCTTATATTGGTGCTGTAACAAATCATCACAGATTCAGTTACTTAGAATGACACATTTATCATCTCATAGCTTGAGAAGCAGAAGTCTGAAATGTGTCTCACTGGGCTGACCAGGCATCAACAGGGTTGGTTTCTTCTGGAAAATTCATTACTTTACCTTTTTCAGCTTCTAGTGACAACTTCTCAAGGGCCATCTGGGCTTGTGGTCCCTTTGTCCACCATCAAAACACATCACTTGAACCTCGGATCATATTATCCTATCACCTTCCCCTCTGCTACTGGTCAAACCTCCATCTGCCTCCTTCTGCATGAACATTACAATTATGCTTATAATTACATTTAGGGCCCACTTGGATAATCCAGAATAATCCCTCCGTCTCAATTTAACTTAATCCCATTTGCAAAATCTCTTTTGCCTTAGGAGATAAAACATTCACAGACTCTGGGGATTAGGACATAGACATCTTGAGACCACTATTCAACCTACCATGAGACCTATACCCTTAGTAGTCAAGTAGTCAAAGTCACTCAGTCATGTCCGACTCTTGTGATCCCATGGACTGCAGCCTGCAGGGTTCCTCTGTCCATTGCAAAGAGTCGGACATGACTGAGCAACTTCACTTTCACTTTCTCCAAAGGTGATCGGCATAAGTCAGGTTTAAATCCCTTATGGCACTATGTTGATGCTGATCACAATTCTTTCTCTGAACTACCATACTACTGCTACTGCTGCTAAGTCGCTTCAGCCCCGTCTGACTCTGTGCGACCCCATAGACAGCAGCCCACCAGGCTCCCCCGTCCCTGGGATTCTCCAGGCAAGAACACTGGAGTGGGTTGCCATTTCCTTCTCCAATGCATGAAAGTGAAAAGCGAAAGTGAAGTCGCTCAGTTGTGTCCCATTCTTCGTGATCCTATGGACTGCAGCCTACCAGCCTCCTCCATCCATGGGATTTTCCAGGCAAGAGTACTGGAGTGAGCTGCCATTGCCTTCTCCACAGGTGATCAGCTTAAGTCAGGTTTAGATCCCTATGGCATTTTGTTGATGCTGATCACCATAATTCTTTCTCTGAACTACCATACTACAATGCCCTGTAATTCTTTTTTTTTGTTTTAAAGGAGGCAGGTGTTTAAAAATGGACTCATTTGTTGGTTTTTTAAGACAATTCCACATAATGTTACTAGTGGGACACCTCCCTCCCCCCATCAAGCCACTCTTCAAACAAACTGCTTTATAGAACTTTCCCAATTGTGGGAGAATTTTGGAGTTAACTAGCAACAATCCAGAAAATTTAGTTACTTATATAAGTACAAAGCTGGTTCATCAAATCCCTGTTCTGGCCCTCAACCCAGTGCATTCCAACTAAGGCATCATCTACCTCCTTCTTAACGTTTATCAGACACTGGAATAAGTAACGTCCAGCCACTCAATACCTTTAATATTGCCTTTTTGTCACTGCACATAAACCAGCAACAGAGCTGGTGTTCAAACCCCCAGCCAATATAAACCAAGTTGACTTTGTGCTTTATCAGCTCCTTAGTGGTAACAGTCTCCATCCTAGGCTCAAAGTACAGGCTTTTTCTAATGATGAAACAGCAGACTCATCCTCCCCAGCCTCTTACCCCATAATACACACAGGTAGTCTTCACCTGTCCTGCAGAACCCAGCATCCTGCCGAACAAGAGCTCCTGGATTCAGAAATCAAATCCCTTTTAAATGACAAGAACAAAATATCTCAGAATACAGCCATGAGTTCACATAAGGCAGCCATTAGGTAATGGTAAAATAAATTGTTCAGGCTCTGCTGCCTAGGAAAGAGGAGGGGAATGAGCTTTTAAGCTGCTGTCTTCCACTGAGTAATTTTTTTGAAGGACCAGATAGATGACTGATGAAAAGAACAAGAGGACGGATTCAGTACACATTCTCCAGGTCATTTCACAAACATGAACATTTTTTCTATTTATAATCCTTAAATGTCATCTAGTTCACTGTCTACTTCTGGGATTCTCCATACCAACACCAAACACATACTTAAAAAGAAAACACACACACACAAAACTTTCCAAATATACAAAGTAGGTGATTTCACTTCTTAACAATCTTCTCAGGAAAGAGTTTCTGAACATGAATTTAGGTACTTTTCCAGCATTTCCAAATGGATGCAGCAACTCCCTCTCCCATCCTGGAGGAGCTATTTCCATCCTGTTGTGCAATTTAACACATGGTAATACAAAACAGTTAACAGAAACTGATTTCCACATTCTGGAGGGAGCAAACTTTGAAGTGAAGGCAACTTATTTTTAACTTCTATGTGAAATGACTTTCAGAAGAAAGACTTAAGGGTTTTTAAAATGACGGAGAGTTTTCAGGACCATTTCTGATTATGCCTTCTTTCAAGATGTCAGAGGATGGCTAAAATAAAAATGAAAAAGAATTCATTTACGGGGATTTATAATTTGTGAAATCCACTGGGAGGCTGTTTCCCTACCCCTCCTCCACTATAACTTTCATATCATTAGTGGAAACATTATTTTAAACCAATATATCGCCCATTTCCTGAGGCACTGCTCTGGGCATCTTCCTGCAGTTTTATCACATTGATGACCATCATTATTCTTTCTTTATGGGATTTGAGCAAAAAATGAGCACTTGTGACAATATTCACATCTGAGCTAATGCGACTTAATTTTCCAAGTTGGCTTCATAAGGCAAAGTAGTAAGTGCTTTATTAAAATCTAGATAATAAAATTAGCCCATTTATCTACTAACTGGTGCTTCCATCGCATGATTAAATACATTTGTTATGTGACATTCCTATAAGTTATACCACGGTAAAGCCAAATAACCATAAATATTTGGGGTTTCCTCTTTTTTCCATGCTAAGCAGAATTTTAAGGTTGGCGCTTGGCATGGCATGCAGCCAAAACCATCAATATCAACTGCTATTTAACCTCTCTTGAAGTCACATTTATATCAAAGGGCTCCCTGCTGAAAGCTAAGAGATTAGAAACATTATTTTTACATGTATCCATGAGAAGAAAAAGTGTTTAAATGCCCCTGGGCTAAATGAAGTAGCCTCCAAAATTATAATTTTACTTTGGTGGGGTGGGAGGGTATGGAGAGAGCAATGCAGAAAGACTGTATCGGTTTCACGTATTTTCACTTCTAGACCTCTGATCTCACACAAGTTGAGCAGCCTGATTTGCAAGCCTAGGAAACAGTCACAGGATGAAATATACCAGAAGAAACCAGGTTTATTAATCATCAATCCTGCAGAAATACATGTTAATAGGAAGAGTCCTTAGTGTTCAGATTTACTTCATTACTTATCTGGAAAACCTCACAAGAGCTCAGAGACAAATCAAAAGGATTTAAGGGACACTTTTCAGCCATAAAAAGGAATAAAGTTTTGTCATTTGAGATAACATGGGTGAGTATTATGCTAAGTGGGATGGGTCACAGAAAGACAATTACCATATGATTCCACTTATATGTGGAATCTAAAAATAAACTAACAAAACAGAAACAGGCTCATAGATACAGAGAACAAACTGGTGGTTGCCAGAAGGGAGGGTGTGGTGGCGGAGTGACAAAATAGGTGATGGGGATTGAGAGGTACAGGCTTCAGTCGTGAAATAGATAAGGCACGGTATATAATTTACAGCAGAGAGAATATTGTCAATAACTTAGTAATAACTTTGTATATGACAAACGGTAACTAGACTTACTGGCGTAACTACTTTGAAATGTACATAAATATCAAATCACTATGATATCCACCTGAAAATTATATGATATTCCAGGTCAATTATATTTCAAATTTTTTTTCAAAAAGGATTTAAGTCTGAATTTATTTAGAGGAATATTTCAATTAATATTTGACTCCAAACCTACTTCTCATGCCCCTCCCCACCCCTAACCAGAGTCCTTTCATTCTCTCTAATCACCCAGAATCTTTGGAGACTGACCCAGCCTCAAATAGATTTGCTAAGAAATGGGGAAGGTGTCTTAGATCAGGGCTATATTCAACAGTAAAGGAATAAGTAGTAATTTTTCAAAGAATTTTCTAATCTAAATTCTGAGTGCACACAAACCAGGCAAATAAGTTTTTACCCATTCCTTAGTGGAAGTCATTTTGTACACTTGGGTGGTGTGAGTCATCCATTCTGGAAAAGATCAAAGCCTGGTCTCCCAGCTCACCTTTCACTCCACTCTAGAGACCAAGATATTATGAAAATAACCCTCTGATTCCCAGAGAAGGCATTTGCTATCTCTTTTATGAAGTACCAGCCAAAGACTTCACATATTTTCAGAAACAGTGACAAATTGTTGCAGGGGAGCTACGTGTCTTTAGCAGGAGGGGATGATTTATTTTTCTCTCTTTCTTAACTAGAACGATTAATTGGTAACATAATAAAAACTCTCAGCAGTCAGTGAAAAATGGCCTAAACCCTGAATAGAGTGTGAGGGGAAAGAAAAAAGGAAAAAGAAAGTATTCTTTCCCGGAATTCCTGTCCTTTTGTTTCTGTGGATTGCTGATTGTAAGGCTTAAACACCTGAGAAGTTTGCCTTGTTAGAACCAAATTAAAATCAAAAGGCTTATTTCTTGCTCTTAAAAATAAGGGAATAGAAGTCCTCCCTTCTTTTCATGAGTTTTGTTTTTTTTTTAATTGACCTGTAATTATGAATTTTCTCTGACCCTTTTGAGACGTATGTAAACCTTTCTTTTTTAAAGTATTTTGCCATTTTACAGTCCAAAAATGTCTTTCTCAAGGACCTAGGAGCCATTGAATTCCTTTGATTCTCCCAGTCTCTGGGAAGTTAGAAGCCTGACTTTGGCAGGAGCCTTGCTCCAAGTTACAAAACTACTTCCTGTCATAAAGCTATGAGCAGTTTATTTTCCCTTTGTGTAAAGCCGATTGGCTAACCCAGATGGTTAATCCACTTACCAGGTAAATATAGTGACAATTTACTGTTAAGTCAGTATGAGTGACAAATGTGCTGTTAAGTCCTCTGACTTGAGGACTAGTTATTGTTTATCTTGAGAACATTGTAGGGAATGTTCTTGACTATATAAGGCAGTGGGACGTCTTTCTGTTTTTGTAATTTCTTAGCAATTGCCTGTCATGAGCATCACATACTGGTTTAATGATTATTTAAGAACAAAACACTTTCTCTGTTTCTACTGACCGTGAAGAGGTTTTCTGGGTTGGGAGAAGATTTTTGTTTTCAATTATTTTTTCCCAACATATTAATGGTTTTATCCTCAGATCCTAATTGAAACGTGCCAAGCTTGGAAGCCTGGAATATGAACTAAACATCTCAGGGAAAAACACATTCCTTTTAAAGTTTTCCCATGAGTCCTGTTGCTTGTTAACCTTGAGACATTCTCTCCTATTGGTCGCACACAGTTGATAAGAACTGCAAAAATAAAACCTGTGTGATGATGTTTCTTTTAGTTTAGGGAGTAGCAGAGTTCCACACTTTTGAGGGTTGAGCAGGATATAGGTGTGTCTTTTAATTCCTCCGGCTTTAATACAATTCAAAGACATTTGACACATTCTCCATGATTCAGTTCAGTCCAGTCACTCATTAGTGTCCAACTCTTTGCAGCCCCATGAACTGCAGCACACCAGGCTTCCCTGTCCATCACCAACTCCCAGAGTCCACCTAAACTCATGTCCATTGAGTCGGTGATGCCACCCAACCATCTCATCCTCTGTCGTCCCCTTCTCTTCCTACCTTCAATCTTTCCCAGGATCAGGGTCTTTTCCAATAAGTCAGTTCTTCATATCAGGTGGCCAAAGTATTGGAGTTTCAGCTTCAGCATCAGTCCTTCCAATAAACATTCAGGGATGATTTCCTTTAGGATTGACTGGTTGGATCTCCTTGCCATCCAAGGGACTCTCAAGAGTCTTCTCCAACACCACAATTCAAAAGCATCAATTCTTCAGAACTCAGCTTTCTTTATAGTCCAACTCTCACATCCATACATACAGCTGGAAAACCATAGCTTTGACTAGATGGACCTTTGTTGACAAACTGATGTCTCTGCTTTTTAATATGCTGTCTAGGTTTGTCATACCTCTTTTTCCAAGGAGCAAGCGTCTTTTAGTTTCATAGCTGCAATCACCATCTGCAGTGATTCTGGAGCCCCCAAAAATAAAGTCTCTCACTGTTTCCATTTTTTCCCCATCTATTTGCCATGACGTGATCGGACCAGATGCCATGATCTTAGTTTTCTGAATGTTGTTTTAAGCCAACTTTTTCCCTCTCCTCTTTCACTTTCATCAAGAGGCTCTTTAGTTCCTCTTCACTTTCTGCCATAAGAGTGGTGTCATCTGCATATCCGAGGTTATTGATATTTCTCCCTGCAATCCTGATTCCAGCTTGTGCTTCATCCAGCCTGGCATTTTGCATGATGTACTCTGCATATAAGTTAAATAAGCAGGGTGACAATATATAGCCTTGACATACTTTATGAACAGTCACTAATAAAAACCATTGTGTGGGTTAGTCACTCAGTTGTGTCTGACTCTTTGTAACTCCATGGACTGTAGCCCACCAGGCTCCTCTGCCCATCGAATTCTCCAGGCAAGAATACTAGAGTGGGTAGCCATTCTCTTCTCCAGAGGATCTTTCCAACCCAGGGATCGAACCCAGGTCTCCCATACTGCAGGCAGATTCTTTACTGTCTGAGCCACCAGGGAAGACTATAATTCAAATATTCTGGTTTTCTTTGCAACTATAAACCAAATTTCCCCAGGACTCACCAATCTGTGAAACAAATGAGACCATATTTTAAAAATGAATTTTAATGGCTTTTAACTCTCATCTGCTCACACAGTACATTAGTCCCCTGAAAGATTCATCTAACATCCCTGCCCCAGGAAAGAAAAAAAGCCAGTTGCTAGTACAGCAGAACAACATGGAACAGGATTTCAAATGTGAGGCAAAGGCATCATTCTCAGAACTGAAATTGGAAGTCAGAAGAACTGAAAATAACACCAAGTTTTGTTGCTGGGGGGAAAAAAATGGGTGGATCTTTATTCTTACTTTTTTCTGAGAAAAAGTGAAATTGTTAGTTGCTCAGTCATGTCCAACTCTTTGTGACCCCATGGACTGTAGCCTGCCACACTACTCTGTCCATGGAATTCTCCAGGCAAGAAGACTGGAGCAGGCTGCCGTTCCCTTCTCCAGGGGATCTTCTCGAATCTTCCCACAACTACTATTCTTCTCATGACACATTTGTAATACTCCATTATATTCAGTGTTCTAGTTCTAACAAAGTGGTTTTCCTTTGCTCCTTCAACATTTGTTTTACCTTTCTCTTGATCAGAAAGCCTCTGAAAAAGTATATTATTAATTTTTATTATCACTCTTATTAGAAGAACCCCTTCTTTCCTTGAGTCTAGTAGTCACATCTTCTGGGCTCCAATGTGACCAAGCTCAAATCATTCTGTACATATCTAAGGATGAACTTTCCAAGATGCAAATATGACTATATCATTCCCTTGCTTTGCATAGTTTAATAATTCCCCATAGGCTTCAAACTGAACTTCAAATCCATAGCTTAACCCCTGCCCCAAACCCTCTGAGATCCACCCTACTCATCTCTCATCTCCTTTCCTCCCAGACCCCACTCTCAAAATTCCAGCAATGACTAGATACTTGGGATTCCAAGAAGGCAGGAGTTTTGTGCCATAAACATGTTATGCTCTCAGCCTGGAATGTCCTTTCCCACATTATATCTAGCTAACCCAGCTCAACACATATCTTTTCTGGAAATGCTCTATGAGAACATTCCGGGTTAAAATTAGGGACCCCTCTTCTCTGCCCTCGTAACCCCCTGGGTGTGGCATTGTTGTATCCTTTGGAAGTCTGTGCTTTTACTTCTCTCTTACCCATTTGTCTAAATTCTATTCATAAAAAAAGAAGTTTGTCATATTTATTTGGAGTGTTTCTTGCACCAACTAAATAAAGTAGATACTCCATAAATACTGATAATAGATTACCCATCAATCAACAGCTAGTATGAATCACTATAAAAGCAAGCTAGAGTCCACACCATCTGTGAAGCCACCCATTTCATAAGCTCTCCTTCATTTTCCAAAGACCCAACTCTTAATTAAGAGTTGGAAATACAAAGCACGTCCTCAAAGTTATCAGTTGTCACAACCAGGACACAAAGCTTCTTGCTCAAGCTCTGCGGGCATCATTTATTCACTTGTAAACTAGGAGAGGGCAGCAGTTACAGCAGCTTGATGAAGTTCAAGGGTACTGATTGCAGCTCAGATGCTCAGACTCTCAGCCCAGAAGGACAGCCAACTCCATGAGTCACCACGTTTGAGCCACACACAGCAGCAACTCCTCTTCCAGGGCCAGAACCAAGAGTTTTCAAACTTGGATGACCTGTGGCTTTCGCTAAGTGTTCAAATTACCATCATACACTGTTAGCTTGTGCTATCACAATTTCTTCTGTTTTTGTCTTCTGGACAATATTTTTGCCTTTGTCTCTCTCCCCATATAAACAGAATATCCTTCCTCTTTCCATCAGAGTCCTGATTCTCACTTTGTTTCTTTTCAGCTCCTTTCATAGATAATGCCATGTATTTTATCTCGAAATATCCTCTCTAAAAAGCTAAATTCCTCAAGGTTTCTGTCTTCTTAAGAGGAAAAAAAAAAAAAGGGGAGGTTTACAACACATGTGATTGGCATCACCAACTCAATGGGCATGAGTTTGAGCAAGCTCCAGGAGATGGTGAAGGACAGGGGAGCCCGGCATGCTGCAGTCCATGGGGTCGCGAAGAGTCGGACACGACTGAGTGACTGAACAACAAATTGGTGAGTATTTCCAGTAGGAGGACAAATACTGTGCATTAGAATAATTAGCTCAGGGATCAAATTTCCTGGAAAGCAAAATGAGGTCACTTGGGAAAAGCTCCCCGAAACTTGCCGTGAACTCTACTGGCCCTTTGGATCCTGGGCTCCTGCAGAACTGAGTTCTCTTCTCTCTTCAGCGGCCACCACAGTCCCAAGCAGCCTGGGGATTATAGAATGATCTACCCTGAACTTTTGGAACTCTTTGCTGTCACACACTATGCCAGACTATATGTGCCCCTCTTGATTAATCTTCAAGGACTTCTGACTCAGGCTTTAAGTCATTAGCTTGAGTTAAAGGAAAATGTATTCTATGATTGCTAAGCTTTCAGGGACTATTATATTTTTCATAAACCATGCAATAAATTCATGAGATTTTTTTACTGTCCTTCCCCAGTTTGTCCAGCAGACAGAATGCAAAATTTGCCCTTAATCCTGATAAAAACAGATATCAATTGCAAATACAATTTATGTCACCCTTCCTTTTAGAAGAAAAATAGGCTTTTATTTTAATAATGATGCTATCAAATACTAGTTCAAATGATACCAGACATCAGTTTTCAGTTGCTATATGACATCAGAAGCCCTCTGCTTGAATTTTATGACAGATAATTTTAATACATTTGGCATTTGTAATATTTGAGCAAATATATATGTGCTCAAATGAAGGTTCATTAGCACTTCACATCCAGACAGCTCTTCAGTCTTTAGTTTTGGAATTGGAGGCCTTCCTGAATAAGCGATCTTTGTCTCATCTGTAGTTCAGAGTTTCCATCCCGGGAGAGGTGTTCTAAATTCATGATCAGGTCCCAAAGACACGCACATACTGAGAAGCAAGGCAACCTCGAGGGGGGATGGCAGCCCCAGAGGATAAAGCTGCACAGTCCGTAGCTGAACCACATCCACACAACAGCCCAGTAGCCCAGGGCTGGATCTCCACGAGGCTGGGAATAAGCCGTCTCCCTTGGTTCCTCTGTTGCACTCTGCCCCAGCATTGCCGAATAGGCTCCCAAGAGATCAGACCGAAGACAAATGCCTAAAAACTACACGTGTAACTCAGCACATAAATCCAAAATAACACCACACTAATGCTGGAGAAAACTCTTGAGAGTCCCTTGGACAAAAAGGAGGCCAAACCATTCATTGTTAAAGAAAACCAACCCTGAATATTCACTGGAAGGACTGATGCTAAAGCTGAAACCCCAATACTTTGGCCACATGATGCAAAGAGCCAACTCATTGGAAAAGACCCTGATGCTCGGAAAGATTGAGGGCAAAAGAAGGGGGCGACAGAGGATGAGATGGTTGGATGGCCTTGCTGACTGAATGGACGTGAGTTTGAGCAAACTCCGGGAGACAGTGAAGGAGAGGGAAGCCTGGCGTGTTGCCATTCATGGGGTCACAAAGAGTCGGACATGACTTAGCGACTAAACAACAAATGTTCACTGAAAGAATCCAACCAAGAGCCATAATATAAATGATCCTGTGTTTTCACTCATTTAATCCAACCAAGAGTCATAATATAAATGACTCTGTATAAGAGATTCTTCTCTAGATTATAAACTTCTCCTTGAGGCCGAAGATGTTGCCCCTTTCTCACTCTCTGTCTACAGCTCCACGCAGAGAGGAGGAGTTCAGGAAATACTTGTTCTCTCAAATAACCTGGCCACCTGGTCTAAGTCCTGCGAGACGTACCACCTCACCAATGCCCTCCACATCTCAGCACTCTCCCTGCCTCTCCAGGCATACCAGAGCCTTTCTGCTCTTTTCCACACCGGCATAGGTGTCTGCAAAGATTTCCTTCCACTGTGGATTATGTCATTGCTGGCTCATCCAAGCGGCTCAATTGACTTGGGACTTTCAACTATCTAGTGCAGACAGAGGAGGTCACCTCTCCTCTGTCCTCTGGACTTATTTCCTGAAAGTCTAGCCAAGGGTGGGGATTTAGCAATCCCTGAGCATGCTCCCATCTCTGCCAGAACATTCTGCACTCTCCTGCTCCCAGAAACTTTGGTGTGCCCTGGCCACTGGCCAGCCTTTGGCAAAGCATAAAAAAAAATAATGGTATAATCAACAAAGTCCTCAGAACTGTATAGGAAGCCTGACAAAACAAGCAACACTGATCAAGAGCCTACTATGTGCCAGGATATTAAAAGAATTTCTCGTCCTGGGTAGGAGCAAAATAATAATAATAACCTGAATTCGTTAAGGTTTTCAGCTGTAAAGCATTGGACACAAAAGGCTACTTAAGAGAAAATTGAGTTTTCCCAAAGTAATCCTTGGGGCTTCCCAGGTGGCACTAGTGATAAAGAACTCATCTGCCAATGCTGGAGAAGTAAGAAACATGGGTTCGATTCCTGGGTGGGGAAGATCCCCTGGAGGAGGGCATGGAAACCCATTCCAGCATTCTTGCCTGGAGAATCCCATGGACAGAGGAGACTGGTGGGCTACAGTCTATGGTGTCTCAAAGAGCAGGACATGACTGAGCATGCATATGCGCACACAAAGTGAGCCTTGAGACTTCCCTGGGCGTCCAGTGGCTAAGACTGTTCTCAATACAGGGAGGCTGGGTTCCATCCCTGGTTGGGGAACTAGGTCCCACATGCCACAACTAAGTGTTCACAAGCTGCAGCTAAAGAGTCCCCACGCCGCAACTAAGACCCAGTGCAGCCAAATAAATAAATAAGTGCGCTTATTTTCTAGAGCGGTTTCATTCAGATACAAGCTTTGACAAACAGTGGCCTCTGCTGGGTTCTACCCAAGGTCAGGCACTGGTGCGGATTCTGTTGCAGTGTTTCCAGGGGACAGGAGTGCCAGAGCCATAAACTTGCTGCAATGCACCAAGAGTTTCTCAGAACAGGGACTTCCCAGGTGATTCAGTGGTTTAGACTCAGTGCTTCCAAAGCAGAGGGCACCAGTCTGATCCCTGGTCAGGGGATTAAGATCCCACATGCCAGCCGGCATGGCCAAAAATAATAAATATAAATAAATGCTTAATAATTTAAAATATAGATTTTTAAAAAGTGGAGTGGGTTGCCATTTCCTTCTCCAGAAGATCTTCCCGACCCAGGGATTGAACCCGGGTGTCCCACATGGTAGGCATTGTAGGCAGACGCTTTACCGTCTGAGCCACCAGGGAAGATCCCATAATTTAAAATATAAATTTTAAAAAAGAGTTTCTCAGGACTCAGAAATGTGGAATGTTGACAACACAGTGGGGCCAGGGAGCCATGGCAGGACCTAGGAAGCCCTGCCTCTCCTCACCTCTCGTTCTAATTTCAGCATCCAAACCTTTCTTCCCCACACTCATAGTCCATCCCCTAGGAACTGGTGAAGAGCCACACAGAAGGACACCCCACACACACACACTTATAAACAAATGAGTTCAAGGAGTGGGAAAGAAGTCTCTTCTTCCAACAGGCCCTCTGGAAATAGCAGACCACACAGTAGCCCCTTTCCCTGCCCACTCCCACCCTCCCTCATGATCAGAAAAATGATCCACCTTCATCCCTAACAGGAGAACCCACCAGAGCCGATTCACTAGTGAGGGTGGACCTGAGGGTCATTGTTTTGTTCAGTTTTCACTTGGGAAATGGGGCTTTTCTGATATTCATTTGCTCAGTTGGGACTTCTGAAAACACTGGAAAGCAAAGCTTTCAAGTGCTTTTTAGAGGATGACTGTGTCACTGCCTGACTCAGAACAGCAAAGTTGAGAGCTATGGCTCTAGACACAGAGCCCGTTTTCGGAATCCCCTAACCAAGCAACTTCGAAAAGTACCAGACACACCCCAATGACCTCACTGATACTCACAGGGGAAAAACGGATCTTCAAGTGAAGCCAGATGCAATTTTATATCCACACTGTTGCTGTCCACTGTTCCCAGCAAATGGGAGAAGCAAGTTCCCGCCAGGGCCCTGCAGCCTGAGTGCTGGAGGCAGAGTGTGGAGATGAAGCTCTTTACTGTGTTTAAAAAGATAAGGCAGCAGAAGAAGATTTAAAACGCTACAAAAACTCACAGGAGACTCGGTTTAGCAAACTCTAGATGGGGCCAGTGGGACCGGAGCTCAAGCTACTGAATAAATACACCAAATACACCAAATACACCAAACCAAACAGGCCAGCTGATGGAAATTAGAAAGTGAGGAACAATCCAGAAATCCATAGGACAGCTGAGACTGGAAATGTGCCTCAAAATATTCAAAAGAGTATATGTATTTTTCCTAAAAAACTTTGCTATGTTCAGTTCAGTTGCCCAGTAGTGTCCGACACTTTGCGACCCCATGAATAGCAGCACGCCAGGCCTCCCTGTCCATCACCAACTCCCAGAGTTCACTCAGACTCTCACGTCCATCGAGTCGGTGATGCCATCCAGCCATCTCATCCTCTGTCGTCCCCTTTTCCTCCTGCCCCCAATTCCTCCCAGAGTATTTTCCAATGGGTCAACTCTTCGCATCAGGTGGCCAAAGTATTGGAGTTTCAGCTTTAGCATCATTCCTTCCAAAGAAATCCCAGGGCTGATCTTCAGAATGGACTGGTTGGATCTCCTTGCAGTCCAAGGGACTCTCAAGAGTCTTCTCCAACACCACAGTTCAAACGCATCAATTCTTCAGCACTCAGTTTTCTTCACAGTCCAACTCTCACATCCATACATGACCACTGGAGAAACCATAGCCTTGACTAGACGGACTTTGTTGGCAAAGTAATGTCTTTGCTTTTCAACATGTTATCTAGGTTGGTCATAACTTTTCTTTCAAGGAGTAAGCATCTTTTAATTTCATGGCTGCAGTCACCATCTGCAGTGATTTTGGAGCCCAAAAAAATAAAGTCTGACACTGTTTCCACTATTTCCCCATCTATTTCCCATGAAATGATGGGACCAGATGCCATGATCTTCGTTTTCTGAATGTTGAGCTTTAAGCCAACTTTTCACTCTCCACTTTCACTTTCATCAAGAGGCTTTTTAGTTCCTCTTCATTTTCTTCTGTGCTATGTTACCCTCAAATAAAAGCTCTTGTTTACATCATACTTTCTAAATATGTCAAACACTACTTTTTTGACCAAATGAATTGTTTATTACAATTCAACTAGCAAAAAAAAAAAAAAAAGTCAGGGATCAGAAAACTACTGAAAAGGGCCAGGCAGTAAATATTTTCAGCTTTGTGGGCCATACAGCCTCCGTTTCCACATGTCAATTCTATTCTTACAGCAGAGAAGCAGCTGTAGATGTATGTAAATAAACAGCAAGGCTGTGTTCTAATAAAATTTTGTTTACAAAAACAGATAACAGACTGAATTTGGCCTGTGGACCATTCTTTGTGGACCCTGACTGTCACAAATAAAATAATTCAGATCTGGCAAAGTAAGAGAAAACAGGTATAGCACTTTGTATATTTAAAATTTCCTAATATGCAGATCTGTCAAAATATCTTCACCTCTTATTACAAAACACATTTTTTAGTATACTGTATTGGTGTTTTTCTTTCTGGCTTAATTCACTCTGTATAATCGGCTCCAGTTTCATCCACCTCATTAGAACTGATTCAAATGTATTCTTTTTAATGGCTGAGTAATACTCCATTGTGTATATGTACCACAGCTTTCTTATCCATTCATCTGCTGATGGGAGAGGGAGAGGGTGGGATGATTTGGGAGAATGGCATTGAAACATGTATGATATCATATATGAAATGAATCGCCAGTCCAGGTTCAATACATGATACAGGATGCTTGGGGCTGGTGCACTGAGATGACCCAGAGGGATGGTACGGGGAGGGAGGTGGGAGGGGGGTTCAGGATGGGGAACACATGTATACCTGTAGCAGATTCCTGTTGATGTATGGCAAAACCAATACAATATTGTAAAGTAATTAGCCTCCAACTAAAATAAATAAATTTATATTTTTTTAAAAAGCACATTTTTTATAGCTTCCTTGCAGAGCTTTTAAGTCTCTTTATTTCGGGTCCACAGTGACCACTTTCTCTGAGTTCCACTTTTCAAGCATGACTAAATCTTGGTGAGCAATTCACCAGCATCAGTGAGAAGCTAAGTGAAGGCTGGATGGATGGTTACAAATTCTGTTACAAATATAAATGGTAGAATCAAGAATGTCCATGCTTTCCACTACTTCAAATGTCTCACTGGAAGAATTTTTGTTTCCATTCCCCAAACTTCAGGGTCTTTGAGTTTAAGTGCTAGGAGAGATGCTTCCACCAAGAAAGACAGTCAAGGTCCCATTAAACTCTCAGCTCTATCTGCCACCCAGGAACTCTGTGGTCCCCAAGCCAGCAGGCCAGCAGGGAAAGAAAGGACTGCCCGTCCTATCATGGGTGATAGATAGTGATCATCAGAAGGAGACAGAATCGCTTTTACACAACAGTGGCAGATATTTGATCACCCACATGATCCATCATGGGCTTTCCTGGTGGCTCAGTGGTAAAGAATCCACTTGCTGAATGCAGGAGATGTGGGTTCAATCCCTGGTCTGGAAAGATCCCCTGGAGGGCATGGCAACCTACTCCAGTTAAAAAAATCCCATGGACAGAGGAGCCTGGCATGCTACAGTCCATGGGGGTCACAAAGAGTCAGACACGACTTTGCGACTGAACTACAAACACAACCAATACTTTGGATAAACAAACCTCCAATATTCCCTGTAGAAGGAAATGACAACCTACTCGAATATTCTTGCCTGGAGATTTCCATGGACAGAGGAGCCTGGTGGGCTACAGTCCACAGGGCTGCAAAAGTGTCAGACATGACTTAGCGACTAAATAACAATGACTAAACACCAAGATCCATCGCAGTGTATCAATACCCACTTGTCCAGAGTTGGTAGTGAATAGGCAATAAAGTACAGCAGGCATGGCCTGAGATAGGAATGGTGGCCAGGGGCTCAGACTGCTCAGGGGATAAAGGACTGTGTCGCCCTCCCAGCAAGCCACCTGTACCAGAAGAGGCCCTGGTGAGGGGAAAGTGTGGGAGGAAAGGAGAGTACCACTGTGATCGGCAACTAGCTGTAGAAGCAGAGACCAGGTTCTTCTGACCATTCTCCTCCTTCTAAGTTTTCCCAGGAAGAGACCTATCAGAATCACTGGGAGTTGTCCTCACATGGAGTGGACTTATTATACAAAGCAAGTGCATATAAATAGCACGAGTAGGCCTTGGTGGATGTTGTGATGTACCAACCAGTTCCCCACTACGGAACCAGTGGCCACTCTGCCAGCTACCACAAGCACTGAGAGCTGATGGCTCATAGTCGAGACCCACCTGGAGAACTGTTGTTAGCTCAAGGTCTTACCCAAGACCGCATGTCCTCTCTGGGGCCGTCCACATCCAGTGGCTGGCTGATGCAGGGGTTCATAGGTCTTCCACACTGGCTCAGTCACGGACATCTGTGGATGCCAGAGTTCCCTCCATGGGACAACCAGAGGCCTTTGTCTTTGAGTCCTCTTCCCAGAGAACCCACCATAACTCAGCAAGTACATGTGAGGATTCATTGGGCACTCTGATTTTATATGAAATGAAGAGGTGATAACAATTCTTACCTCATAGCATTGTTGTAAGAAGTCAATGAGCTAAACCGGTGAAAAGTAGTGAAAATGTTAGTCACTCAGTCATGTCTGACTCTTTGCAACCCCATGGACTTGAGCCTACCAGAATCCTATGTCCATGGAGTTCTCCAGGCAAGAGCACTGGAATGGGTTGCCATGCCCTTCTCTAGGGGATCTTCCTGATCCAACTCAAATCTGCTAAATTGCAGGCAGATTTTTTACCATCTGAGCCACCAGGGAAGTCAAACTAGTTGAAAGAGCTATGCAAACGGTAAAGTGCAAAAAAAAAAAATTAACATAGCTTTGGTTAATTATCAGTACACAGCACTGTGATTACCTTTCTGTCTCAGGATGTATTGGATTGACCCAAAAGTTCATTTGGGTTTCTGAAAGATGATGCTGTGAAAGTGCTGCACTCAATATGTCAGCAAATTTGGAAAACTCAGCAGTGGCCACAGGACTGGAAAAGGTCAGTTTTCATTCCAATCCCAAAGAAAGGCAATACCAAAGAATGCTCCAACAACCGCACAGTTGCACTCATCTCACATGCTAGTAAAGTAATGCTCAAAATTCTCCAAGCCAGGCTTCAGCAGTATGCGAACCGTGAATTTCCAGATGTTCAATCTGGTTTTCAAAAAGGCAGAGGAACAAGAGATCAAATTGCCAACATCCGCTGGATCATGGAAAAAGCAAGAGAGTTCCAGAAAAATATCTATTTCTGCTTTATTGACTGTGCCAAAGCCTTTAACTGTGTGGATCACAATAAACTGTGGAAAATTCTGAAAGAGATGGGAATACCAGACCACCTGACATGCCTCTTGAGGAACCTGTATTCAGGTCAGGAAGCAACAGTTAGAACTGGACATAGAACACTGGTTCCAAATAGGAAAAGGAGTACGTCAAGGCTGTATATTGTCACCCTGCTTATTTAACTTCTATGCAGAGTACATCATGAGAAACGCTGGGCTGGAAGAAGCACAAGCTGGAATCAAGATTGCTGGGAGAAATATCAATAACCTCAGATACTCAGATGATACCACCCTTATGGCAGAAAGTGAAGAGGAACTAAAAAGCCTTTTGATGAAAGTAAAAGAGGAGAGTGAAAAAGTTGGCTTAAAGCTCAACATTCAGAAAATGAAGATCATGGCATCCGGTCCCATCACTTCATGGCAAATAGATGGGAAAACAGTGGAAACAGTGTCAGACTTTATTTTTTGGGGCCCCAAAATCACTGCAGATTGTGATTGCAGTCATGAAATTAAAAGATGCTTACTCTTTGGAAGAAAAGCTATGACCACCCTAGATAGCATATTCAAAAGCAGAGACATTACTTTGCCAACAAAGGTCCATCTAGTCAAGGCTATGGTTTTTCCAGTGGTCATGTATGATGTGAGAGTTGGACTGTGAAGAAGGCTGAGTGCTGAAGAATTGATGTTTTTGAACTGCGGTGTTGGAGAAGACTCTTGAGAGTCCCTTGGACTGCAAGGAGATCCAACCAGTCCATTCTGAAGGAGATCAGCCCTGGGATTTCTTTGGAAGGAATGATGCTAAAGCTGAAACTCCAGTACTTTGGCCACCTCATGCAAAGAGTTGACTCATTGGAAAAGACTCTGATGCTGGGAGGGATTGGGGGCAGGAGGAGAAGGGTACGACCGAGGATGAGATGGCTGGATGGCATCACCGACTCGATGGACGTGAGTCTGAGTGAACTCTGGGAGTTGGTGATGGACAGGGAGGCCTGGCGTCCTGCAATTCATGGGGTCGCAAAGAGTCAGACACGACTGAGCAACTGAACTGAACTGAACTGAACTGAAGCTGTTAGAGAGAGGAAAACCCAGATGAACTTTTGGGCCAACCCAGTATTCATCAAAGAGAAGTTAGCAGTCTTGCCATGCTTGTCTGCAACAAATGAATGTTTTAAATCATAGTAGTGAATACGCTATGGCCTATGTTCCGAACTTGGTCTCTGGAACCAGACCGACCTTTATCTCTTTTACTGTATTTGATTGAATTGAAGACATGAGTGATTGTAGGCTATGACATAACACTTTTTATCTGTTAAACATTTTATGTAAGGATTCATGAAACAGCCAACGTAAATTTCATGAGCCATAGATTTTTATCATCTGTCTCCTCTGTGTGCATATGTTAAAAGGAATATATATGTGAACGAAATCAGTTGAGGGATTTTTGGAATTTGTTCCCACATAGGATCTGACTCTTCTGAGTCATTTTAGATTCAGAGTCAGAGTTGTCCATGCTTTTTCACACCATAATGTCCAGTATCCACCAGTCCATCAAGAGCATGCACAGTGCAGTGTGTCATAGGAAAATTTAGAGGACTAACTAAAGCCAATGGTGCTGGCTTTCCAGTGCTACAGAGCTGCCCCACTTTTAACTCCAACTTTGGCAAAGACACTAAGCAAATCTAATGCACTTCCTCTCTCACTGTTCCCACAACCATTCAGTCCATGAGAGCTAAAACCCCACACTGCTTGCTGCTTCTGGGCTGTTCTTCCAAATATTTGGCACCCATTCTGCAAGTTTTCGTCCTGGCATCCTTGATGTTGATGACCAACCAGACAATGACATCAGTCGAAACTGCCGGCTGGCTACAGTGACTGGAAGGCTCTATCAGTCCTCAGATGCGGCAGAATATCATAGAAGACGAAATGTGGGGAAAAAGTTGCTTCAGAATCAATATGATGGAGTAATCCCCTCTAAAGCTGTTTCCTTACATAATAGTATACATAATATACTATATATACTATACACTATATATACTATATATATACTATATTATATATATACTATACTATATATACTATTAAAATAGTATATATAATATATACTATATATACTATTATGTAAGGAAACAGCTTTAGAGGGGATTACTCCATCATATTGATCCTGAAGCAACTTTTTTCCCACATTTTATTTTCTATATATGCTATATATAGTGTATATATAGTATAGTATATATACTATTATATATAAATATGTATTTATATATAATATTAAATATATATTTAATATTATATATAAATATATATAATGATACTTGCCTCACCTTGCTGTTGTAAAAATATTTCAGATAGCTCAGAGGGAGTGATCTGGTACACAGTGAATAGTTAATAATGTTTGCTATTACTATAATTATGATTATTTGCTAACCTCAGCTAAAAGATGCTTTTTCATTTGCATTGTGTATTCCTGAACTCAGGATCAGCAGCTGAAGAATGTCACCCAGTGACCTTTTATTTACCAACCTGAACAGGAAGCATACTTATTGGTTCTTGAAATCCCCTTTCTCTAATTTGGTTTTCTATTGTATCTCTAGTATAGGTCTCCTCTCTTACTAGGCTTAAAATTCGTGAAAGAGACTGAGTCTAGGAGACCAATATTAAAAAAAAAAGCACAGAGAGCACATACAGTGCCCATCAGAGCTCTGTCGCTAGCTAGTATTAATTGATCCATGAGACTGTACTTTCGAGGCTTTCATTAGCACTATTACTAGAGCATTTTTTAAGATGTATTATTATTATCACTATTGTTGGCTGTGGTGGGCCTTTGTTGCTGCACCTGGGCTTTCTCTAGTTGCAGCAAGTGGGGGATACTCTTCACTGGGGTAAGGGCTTTTCACTGCAGTGGCCTGCAGAGCACAGGCTCTAGGCTGGGGGCTCAGCAGTCGTGGCACACGGGCTTAGCTGCTCCGAGGCATGTGGGATCTTCCCAGAGCAGGGATAAAACCAGGGTCCCTTGCATTGCAAGGCAGATTCCTAACCCTGGACCACCAGGGAAGCCCCAGAATATTAACTGAGTGAAATTCAAAATAAGAATATGCCTTAGTTTTTCTGATCTCTGAATTTAAATTTCTGTATAAAATAATTGTTTCACATAAAAGTTTTATACCAAAGACAGGTCCGCAAGGAACATTCAAATCAACATATTACATGGTCCAATTACTCCTTTAAAAGACAGAGTTACCAAGTAGGTATGGATTCAACGGAAGAGGGGAAAAAAACATGTTTGCAACTGCTGTTTCAACTCTCTGGCTGCCTCTGTGACCACTGATATTTACAGAAGCCAGAAAACGGCAGGTTTTATTCTCTTTGATTATTATACTGTTCAGAAGCCTCTTTGCTTCCTAGACTCCTCCTAGCCTTTCTTTTAAGAACTGCAAACATTCCAGCAACCATTTTCAAACACCTTAATTTTACCAATAATCAAGTATTCAGACGGGAAAAGACAAACTCTGAGAAACATACTTCAAAGTAAGGACACATCATTTTTCCCAGACCTAGAACAAAGTCTAGACAAATCCAAATTTCATGTTTCACAAACAGGATTTTGTAACTGATTGTGCACTAAACACTGAATGGAATATCAGACTCATTTGCCATATGTAGGATTTCATCTGTTGTCAATCACTCGTAGTTTCACGTTACAGTTATACATATGCTGAGATTACAAAGTGATGACAGATTTCATGAAACATGCACAAAAATAGGAACACATGTGCAAGAGTAGGAATGTATAGAAAGTAGCTTATATACAACTCCTATGTTTGCTTATTACCAAAAATGGCATGAAAAATGTGGTCAGAGTTGTCTTCCTCTCCCTAATCCAGTCACTTATATGTAGTGGTAGAGAAAAATACCATCCGATTCCTGAGCTATCAGAAAACCACCTCTTCCCATTGCTGCCTCACAGTGCTTGTGAAATAAGCACCCATTCTACCTCTCTGTGGTTTCCTAGGTAAAGACTCCACCTGTGATGCAGGGGACACAGGAAAGGCGTGTTTGACCCCTGGGTCGGGAAGACCCCCTGCAATAGGAAATGGCAACCCATTCCAATATTCTTGTCTGGGAAATCCAATGAACAGAGGAGCCTGGAGGGCTACAGTCCATGGAGTTGCAAAAGAGTCAGACACAACTGACCACACACACAAGCTCTATTTCTACACGCAATTCGGAAGGCAGAAAGCCAGAGGCTGGAATATGTTGGAAATTGTTAGTTAGGTTAATACTTGAGATTTCCAAATTGGTAATGTTAGAGACTCAGTGGACACCCCAATCAGTGCCCAACTGGTACTGGAAATAGCCTCACAAGTCAGTGGGACTGATCTCACCATTCACTACATGCAAGAATGGCTTTGCCTGGATACCTTACATGTGCCATGTAGGGGGCTGACTGGTTGAGCAGGATTAAGCTCAAAGAGCCAGTTCTCCAAAGAGTCCACTCAAGGAGCTGGCAGCACCAGTGATCGATTGCACAGAACTGATCTGAAGGCTGGTCTTTAAATATACAGAAAGGGAAAAAGAAACTTGAATTACCAGCTAGCCTGAAAGAAAAAAAGATAAAACCCTGCAAATGATGATATTACTCACAGAAAAGCTCGTCAGCCAGGAGGGTGACCCCACAGAGATCCAACCCCAAAATTCAGGTGAGAATACGACCCTGATCTGAGAGGGATAAGGATCACCCTAAGGGCAGATGCTGCCATCGAAGCCAGACGGGGATTAGCCTGCTACATGGAAATGGGGAAAGCTCAAACAGAATTTTGCTGGCATTTGAAATTACTTCCATTAAACAGAGCCCATTTCTCTCACTGACCCTGACTTAATACAGGTCTGATCTATTCATTTACACTCAGGAGAAAATACCTGGATTTGAATAAGGTTACCAAGAGAGAGAACTATGAGAAAAAAGAACTGTCGTATCATGATTCTTTAAAAAATGAAAGAAAATGATAATAATAGAAGAATTTAAACCACTTTGTCAGATTTCTTAAGCCATAACGGGTATCAGGCTGTTCCCATGAGTTGTTATGTTAAAGCGTCTTACTTATGTAATAACAAAATTGTGAAAGTGTAAGTCGCTAAGTTATGTCTGACTCTTTGTGACCCCGTAGACTGTAGGCTGCCAAGCTCCTCTGTCTATGGAATTCTCCAGACCAGAACACTGGAGTGGGTAGCCATTCCCTTGTCCAGGGGATCTTCCCAACCCAAGGATGGAATCCAGGTCTCCTGCATTGCAGGCGGATTCTTCACTGTCTGAGCCACCAGGGAAGACCATGTAATATCAAATGTAATCCCCATTTCAGGTGCTTCATTTTAAGACAAGCCTTACTTTTTGCCCTGTCAAACTTTTAAAGCAACACCTTCACCACCCTAGTTATCCTCAAAGGGAAGCATCCACACTCCAGTTTGAGCTTTCCCACCCTTCTCTGTCTGCGTGAAGAGCAAATTTCTTTCTCTCGGTTTCTCTGCCAGAAAGAACACCTTATCTTTGCTTTGTTCAATTCATTGCATTGTTCCTGGCATCAGCGTAGTGGGCTGTGATCTGTAGGAAGTGACAGTTCAGATCCCAGGACAAGACAAAAGGCCACAATTCCTGGTGCCTGCATCACCCTGATGGTCCTTGCTTTGAACATTCTATATCTGAACAAGGGTTGGAAATGGATTAGAAAGAAATGTGGCAGGAAGCCCCACCATGGTCATTCTTGGGAGACAGTAAAGTCTCCCAAGCAGATTAAGGGAGAAGCTTAACAAGTTTAGGGCTCCAGGCAAAGCATCCAGATGCTGCAAATAAACAAAAAGTGAGTGAGGAGCCTGATCTGCCCTGGAGAGCTTGGAAGGGCATCTGAGGGTCATTGGGGGAAAATACATAGAAAAACGAAGTAGCCAAAGAACACCTCTCAGAAAACATAAGTACTTTTTCCAAAGAGGACTAAATAAGTCCTAAGGCCCTGAGGACCACGCAAAAACAACCAGAAGTGAAGGAGAGAGGCTGGCCATGATACAATTGGGAAGAGGCAGTTGGTGACAAATGGAGAGAGGGTCCCTGCTCTGTCAACAGGGATGACCTCTACTCAGCCCCACCAACAGCGTTAGGGAATCTTCTGTTGTTGTTGTTGTTGTTGTTTTTCAGATAATTAAGTTGTGTGTGTGTGTGTGTGTGTGTGAACAATGAACCCAGACGATATTCAATAATTGCACAAGCCAGACAAAACAATGTGTGTGCCCTGACCCTACCCTAAGTCTCCAGTTTGTAATCTCAAGAGTTTCACTCTTTGGAACTACCTAAAAATAAAATATATGCACACAAAAGACAGATAAAAGAAGGAAAGAACAAAGACCCACAAACAACTGGTATTACAATTAAGTATGTCACCTGTTTCCCCAGGCCAGAGAGTCTTGGACATATCTGTCAATGAGAGGCTTGCTAGCTGTCATCATATCAGATAAGACTTGGAATTTCAGTGACTTAATATAGTGAAATGACATAAAATAAAAACCACACAATTACTTCTTGCTCCCCCACAGCTCACTCTGGTGTCTGGGGGGAGGTGGGAGAGGTGATTGGGGTGGGGTAGATGCAGGGTGCTCTCCAGCAGACTTCTTCAGCGCGTACGTCTGCTGTCTTCAGCAGGGGTTTCCCTAGTTTGCTCCAGGGAGAGAGGCTGTGAAGCTTTCTCACTTCCCCCAGCCACAAAGGGAAGGGGGATAGCCCATGAAAGGAGGTGCTCACAGGCCACTCAGTGAACTGGCACACATCACTTCCACCTACATTCCACTGGCCAGAACTCAATGTCATAGTCACATCCAAATGCAAGGGAGACTGAAAATTATTGGCTCTAAAAATAAAGAGGGGGTGGTGGGGAAACTGACTAGAAAAAAAGTTACCTGACACCGCATGCTCGTGCTCAGTCCCTTCAGTCGTGTCCGACTCTTTGCCACCCCACGGACTGCTGCCCACCAGGCTCCTCTGTCCATGGGATTCTCCAAGCGAGAATACTGGAGTGGGTTGCCCTGCCCCCATCCAGGGTCTTCCTGACCGAGGGATCAAGCCCTGTGCCTAACTGGATCTCCTGCACTGCAGGCGGATTCTTTGCCACTGAGTGACCAGGGAAGTCCCGTTACTTTGATGACAGCAAACAATTTTCTGTCTCTCATTTCTACTTGTTGCTGTGAGCTTTACTCACAGTTTTACCCATTTATTTCTGAGACCTCCCCAAACACATCTTGCCTTTCCTTGGGGAGATGTCCTTTGAACTATTGCTTTTTTGATCCAAATTCCTTCATTCTGCTTTCAAGCCTCCCAAAAGAACATCAAAAGAGTACCTTCCCACTGGGAATGCCAAGGGCTTTCTTCCCATGCTCCCATGAGTGTTAAAGTCTCTGGTTTCTGCCCACAACTTACAGAGTTTGGATTTTGTTCTTTTTAACTTGTAACCTCTCTCCCATTCCCAGTGACTCAGATGTGGTCCAGAGATAAATCTGTTGGTTTGCAAACTGGCCCTCGTACACAGAGAGCAGGGAGAGTCCAAGAGAAAGAGGCAGAGCACTTCAGATTGATAGGTGGCAGGTTTAATAAACAAGGGAACTTGTATACAAGGCTTAGCTTGGGCAATTGCAGGACAGAAAGCACATCACAGCAACCACTGACTGCAATCTTAAAAGCTTATACGGAGACCTTAACTGGGTTCAGTCATGTCAAATGGTCTTCCAGTTTCAAGGCCAATGCAGGAGACACCGGAGATGTGGGTTCAGCCCCTGGGTTGGGAAGATCTCCTGGAGCAGGGCCTGGCAACCCACTCCAGTATTCTTGCCTGGAGAATCCCCATGGATAGAGGAGCCTGGTGGTTATGGTCCACGGGGTCATAGTCAGATGTGACTACCTGACTGAGCACGCAGGCACAACGCGTAGGTCGACAAGCAGTCACATCCCGTCAATGACCTTCCCTAACAAAATCTAAATTTCAGGTTCTTTATTCAAAATGTCCTCATCCCTCTAAGCTATCAGTTATTGAACCAAGCTTACCATAACTGAGTCTCTTTCCCTAAAGTTCAGTCTCTTCCAAAGAAGCACCTTCATTCTTTATGTAAAATGGTTTCCCTACAAAACCCAAACTATCAGTCCTTAGGAAGGTCAATGCATGTTTTCATCTGATCAGTATATGCAACTTGAATCAAAATATACTCTTACATTTAAACAAAATGTGTCTAAACAACATCAGGGAAATTAAAATACAGAACTGTTTCTAAAGTTTCTTGGACACATTTTTTAATTCAGCAAAATGATTTTTTAAACTAATTAATTTGGTCTACTTTCATATCTCTAAGATCTCCAAAGAGCATATACTTTACTGGCAGTATTTACTATTTAAAACATTATTGGATGATGAACAGCAATCTCACTACTGGGCGTATACCCAAAGAAAACCATAATTCAAAAAGACACATGCACCCTAGTGTCCACTGCAGCACTATCTGTAGTAGCCAGACCACAGAAGCAACCTAAATGCCCTAAGACAGAGGAATGGATAAAGAAAATGTAGCAGATAATTACAATGGAATATTACTGAGCCATAAAAAAGGAATGAAATTGGGTCATTTGTAGAGATGTGGATGAACCTAGAGACTCTTATATAGAGTGAAGTGAGTCAGAAAGAGAAAAACCAATATTGTATGTTAATGCATATATATGGAATCTAGAAACATGGTATAGATGCTCTTATTTGCAAAACAGAAATAGCAACACAGACGTAGAGAGCAATGTATGGACATTGAGGGGGATGGGTAAGAATTGGGAGACTGGGATTGACATATGTGCACTACTGATACTGCGTGTAAAACAGATAACTACTGCGAACCTACTGTACAGCTCAGGGCACCCTGCTCAGTGCTCTGTGCTGACCTAAACAGGAAGGAAATCCAAGAAATGGTTGGGGGGGGGTGGGGGCGGCAATACATGTACACAGGTAGCTGATTTACTTTGCTGCACAACAGAAACTCACTCAACATTGTAAAGCAACTATACTCCAATAGAAATTAATTTTTAAAAGAAAGTTAAAAATAAAAGGAAAAGATAAAAAATAAACTACTGGTTGATCTAAGGAACCAGCCAGAGCCACACTCCACCTAGAGTACATATATTAGAAACAGAAAAATTTGAATTTAAGATGAGGAAGCTATAACAGGATATGCTCACTGAAATTTGATTCATGAGAGGAGAGGCCTATTTGATGTTCTTTATAAAGTAAATGTAAAAATGCACCCATATAAATCAGAAGGAATCTCAGTGACCTTGCATCCTACCTTACACTAGTCACCAGTTTGTCAGGTGACAAATCTAAGGTTTCTGGACATGACATAATTTATCCTAGATCACACAGTTAGCAACTGAAAGAACTTGTTTAGGACCCAAGTCTTCTGCTGACACATCCAATCCCTCCCCTGACAGAAAGGCTGCAACGCTGAGCATTTATCACCTGGCTTTCTTTGCTCCATCTCCCGATAATCAATTCTTTACTCCTTCAGCAGCTCATTTACTTTACTTCAGCAAGATTAATTCTCTTCACTTTCTCCTTCTTGTGGCTCATCCACCAGGTGCTCAGCCGCTCAGTCATGTCCGACTCTTTGCGACTCCATGGACTATAACCCCCAAGGCTCCTCTCTTCATGGGGACTCTCCAGGCAATAATCCTGGAGTGAGTTGCCATTTCCTTCTCCAGGGGATCTTCCCGACCCAGGGATCGAACCTGCATCTCTTGAGTCTCCTGCATTGGCAGGCTGATTCTTTATCATTCTGCCACCTGGGAAGCCCACTCATGTTTATGATTCCACTAGGTATTTCTCAAAATTCAGACATGAAAAGCCAGCCTTGACTTCCACATATGTTTTGTGCCTCACAGCTGTCTTCTAATTAACTCAGTCATCAACTGTGTGACTCAAAGAATCGGAAATTGATGCTTTCCCATCGCTTTCTTTTAGTTTTGCAAATATTTATTACCCACTTAATGGAGGCCGTCTGTTGCACAAGTGCTAAATTGGATATATTTATCAACTCCAAATATGCCCTTGTGGTTTCAACATATTCTTGCCCACATAATGCCTTTACCGTTCTCAGGATCTAAGTGCTGAGAAAGACAGGGAAGAGGTAGGGCTTTAGTTTAAAAATGTGTCCCAGACATAGAGTGGACATTGGCATTCAAGGTAAAATTCGAGACTTGATAACTTACCACGATACAATTATCTAAATTTTGACTTTTGAAAATTAAGTCTATTGTGCTCTGTCATGTCTGACTCTTTGCAACCCCATGAATTGTAGCCCACCAGGCTCCCTCTGATTTCTGCAGGGAAGGATACTGGAGTGGGTTGCCATTCCTTTCTCCAGGGGATCTTTCCAACCCAGGGATTGAACTCAGTTCTCCGCATCACAGGCAAATTCTTTACCATCTGAACTACCAGGGTGTTTTGGCATCTCTTCATTTCTAGTCTCTCTCGGCCATGTTTCAGAGTTTTCTCAGAATATGAGGGGTCCTTTGTGCCCAAAACCAAGGCATCGTGACTGTCCAGGTTTGCAATCCTGGGCCATATGGGACAGACAGGTGACACCTCGGGGCCTCCCCAGCAGGGGTCGGCTCAGCTCTCCTGGGCTCCCCTGCACAGACTGCGATGACCAGAGGCTGATTTTTCTCTGTAGCTGGAAGTGTTGGAAGCTCCAGGCAGTCCATCCCGTGCCATTAGCAGTGCCCTGCTGCCTTCCATCCTATCCACACCAAGTGACAGCAATGGTTTTCCAGAGCTGATAGGAGGGAAGGTACAGCAGATGCCGTGGGAGATGGGCAGGCTGCCCAGACACCCCAGTCAACCCCTCAGAACTGAGGCACTCTTGGAATTCCCCAGGTACTAGGAGTGTTGGCCCTTAACTGCACATCCTTCAGGACCTGCCCTCACCCCAACCTCTCCCTGCAGCCTGATTACTGGATGATACTGCCATGTGTGGGGTGCAAGAACCCGGCCCCTTTTGCCTCCCTCTGGGACAATTCAGGAGGACTATCCCAGCTCCCGAGTTCCCCAAGGATCAGACAAAGTCTTCAAGGCAACTTCTTTACTATCCAGTGCCTCCTTCTATCCATTCGCACTTCCATCACCCACTCCCAGGGGCTGTTTCTGAGAGCACTGCCCACCAATCCTCCAGCAAGCAAACCTCAGAGTCTGTTTCCAGCGAACTTGACCTAAGACCAAAAGGTGACATGACTGAGGATTCACCATGAATGTAACAATATCTCGATGACTTCTTGATTCTCTCCTATTTGGTTCAATAGATGTAAATATGAATAAACGATAAATAAACGTGTGCGTGTATGTGTGTCTGAGTGTGTGCCTAACTGATCACTTCTTACAGTCAGGCACTATTCTAAATGCTTCTTTTATGCTAGCTCACTTAATAAGCAAAACAATGCTATGAATGGGGTGCTATTATTTTCCACTTCCAGATCTGGACACAGAGTTAACTGCCCGTATCATGCAGCACTAACTGACAAAAGTCAAGATTTAAACCCGAGCCCAGAGACTCACACAATCGTATTAGAACATAGACGGTCAAACTAAGAGCTATGAGAGCATATTGCTTTGTGTGGGGCAGTGTCACAGCTTCTGGGTGATTAAACGTTCTGAAAATCTTTTTATTTCTACTTTGTTCTCTACATTCCCAAAGGGGTCCTGTTGTGGAAAGGCTGCTTGCATTAGTGTAAAATTACTCATTTTGCCTCCAAAGCCAGTTACACTCATTCTGTTCTCCTAGGAGAACAGCTGGTTACGGTTGCTGTGCTGTGCTGTTGCCAGTGGGACATGAGGAAAAGGCTCTGGGGGCTTCTAGGAAAACATGCATTGGTTAGAAAAAGACGCAAATGAAGAAAAGACCTCTCTTCTGTCTGGATGGTAGTTTTTTGATATGGCTCATGGAATAGCAGCAGCTATCTGTGATGAGAAGGGATGATGGCCTTTCTCTAGGACAAAGCCAACAGGCCAAAAAGGGTGTGGAGGCAAGGTGGAAAGAATGTGGGTGCCTGGCATTTTGTTTAGATTCTCAGGCTTCCCTGAGATGGTAATGAATCGGATGGTAACTAATCTGCCTGCAGTGCAGAAGATCTGAGTTCGATCCTTGGATCAGGAAGATCCCTGGAGAATGGCAGGGCAACCCACGCCAGTATTCTTGCCTGGAGAATTCCACAGACAGAGGAGTCTGGCAGGCTACTGTCCATAGGATCACAAACAGTCAGCCACAACTGAGTCGGACATGACTGAGTTCGACACAACTGAGTGACTAACACTTTCACTTTCACTAAACAACTATAGACACATCACATCTGCATGGTTCAACACATGTGAAATAATATAGTTATGGATTGTTTTAGCTACTGAGTTTAGGTTGGGGGCAGGGGAGGGAAGTTAGAAGAAAAATAGGAAATTTAAGGATTAGTCCTTTTTAGAAAAGACAGAGGAACCAGAGATCAAAATGCCAACACATGCTGGATCGTCAAAAAAGTTAACAGAGTTCCAGAAAAACATCTACTTCTGCTCTATTGACTATGCCAAAGCTTTTGACTGTGTGGATCACAACAAGCTGAGGAAAATTCCTCAAGAGACGAGAACAACAGACCACCTGACCTGCCTCCTGAGAAATCTGCATGCAGGTCAGGAAGCAACAGTTAGAACCAGACATAGAACAACAGACTGGTTCCAAATTGAGGAAGGAGTACGTCAAGGCTGTATATCGTCACCATGCTTATTTAACTTCTATGCAGAGTACATCATGCGAAATGCTGGGCTGGAAGAAGCACAAGCTGGAATCAAGATTGCCGGGAAAAATATCAATAACCTCATGTATGCAGATGACCCCACCCTTATGGCAGAAAGTGAAGAGGAACTAAAGAGCCTCTTGATGAAAGTGAAAGAGGAGAGTGACAAAGTTGCCTTCAATCTCAACATTCAGAAAATGAAGATCATGGCATCTGGTCCCATCATTTCATTGCAAATAGATGGGGAAACAGTGGAAACAGTGGCTGACTTTATTTTGGGGGGCTCCAAAATCACTGCAGATGGTGACTGCAGCCATGAAATTAAAAGACACTTGCTCCTTGGAAGAAAAGCTATGACCAACCTAGATAGCTTATTAAAAAGCAGAGACATTACTTTGTCAACAAATGTTCATCTAGTCATAGCTATGGTTTCTCCGGGGGAAGTCATGTGTGGATGTGAGAGTTGATTATAAAGAAAGCTGAGCACCAAAGAATTAATGCTTTTGAACTGTGGTGTTGGAGAAGACTCTTGAGAGTCCCTTGGGTTGCAAGGAGATCCAACCAATCCATTCTAAAGGAAATCAGTCCTGAATATTCATTGGAAGAACTGATGCTGAAGATGAAACTCCAATACTTTGGCCAATTGATGTGAAGAACTGACTTGTTGGAAAAGACTCTGATGCTGGGAAAGATTGAAGGTGGGAGAAGAAGGGGATGACAGATGATGAGATGGTTGGATGGCATTACTGACTCGATGGACATGAGTTTGAGCAAGCTCTGGGAGTTGGTGAAAGACTGGGAAGCCTGGCTTGCTACAGTCCATGGGGTCACAAAGAGTCAGACACAACTGACCTACTGAACTGAACTGAACTGAGGGTTTAGTCAAATAAATATAAAAAAGATACTGTAATAAATAGATGACAAGAAGTATGTTGCAATTAAAATTAATAGAAAAGTTAGACCAGAAAGTAGGATAAATGATAAGACAGAAAGGTCTGAATCTGGCCAGTCACTAACTTAAATGCACAGGAAGAGAAAGTACTTTATTTCTATGATCCTTCAATCATTTGCATATTTTTGTAATACTGGTCCTTCAAGAAGGATTCAGTTTAAATTCTTTGAACATGTTTTGTGTACCAATAGTCTTACATTTATTATTTCAATTGACATTGTTGGCCTCATTTTTTAAAGAAGAGATAATAGGCTTAGAGAGCCTATACTTTAATTTTCTAATAACAGAAACCTAACTTGAATCAACTTAAGGGTACAAAAAAGGATTTATTTACAATAGATCTCCTTATCTCAAAGTAGGAAATTGCCATGCAAAAAAGCTGTGAATACAAGCCACCAGCAACACACAATGAAATATAAAATAGAAATAACCAAGGAAAGTGGAGAATTAGCAGAAAAGGAACAGTCACCCTAGATTTCAACATTCTCCGGGTTGAGTAGGGCTTAGACGATGCTCGCACCAGGACCAAAGCCCCAGTAGTGAAGATGACTGCCCCTCTAATGCTCCACAGCTGTAAAGGGCCAGTGGGCAGGTAATAGCCACATGACATGGCAATGTAGGAACATCCCACATCACAGAAATGGCCCCATTACAGAGGAAGAGCCTCAGAGCTCAGTGGCTGGTGTGAGCATGCTCTTCTCTAGCTAACCCAGACCAGCGAAGCCAGCTTTTGGCTATGCTACCATGAGGGAAATAACTGTGTTCTCAGAGCATCCAGATTTCTGTCCTGGCAGGAATGCAGGTGGAAACTGGGACTGAATTAAAACCAAGTGTCTCCAGCCATCATCTCTGCTACTATTTCTGGACCTAATTCATGACAAATGTGTGCCTTTTACATCTCTTTCAACACAGTGAAAAACGTGGCTCCTATGGCTCCCGAGTGTACATATTATGGCGCAGCCACATAGAGAAAAAAATGTATCTGAAAGAAGAAAAATAAACTTATGAGTGCTGGATAGCATGATCTAATGAACTATGGTCAGAGAGTTAAAAGTCCTGTTAAATGTGTATGAATACTCATTATGGCTCTGTGAATGGATGGATGCTGGGTAAATAATCCAATATGCTTCCGCTACAGAAAGACTGAATAATTGACCAGTAGCAGCAAATGTTAGAACCCAGATTTGGATTTCAGTTTTGCACTCAAAACTCTGCTATCTTCTTCACTGTGTTACAAAAATGAATGGATGGAACTTGGAAACACTAGAGGGTAGTAATTAATTTGTTCTCACAGAACTATTCCTACACACTTCTCAGGTCTATCTGAGTTCTCAGGAATAGTTATCTTTATTTATTTATTTTTTAGTCGAGATTTTTTTTTTATATCTTCTCTGAAAACCACTTTCAGAAAGAAACAAATTTCCTGTTAACTATATTTAAAAAATAAATTGGGAAATACCCTTAAAAGCCATAATAGTACAGTAGTTAAAAAAGTCACAATGCCTCCATGTAATAGAGTGATATGACTGAGCGACTTCACTTTCACGTTTCACTTTCATGCATTGGAGAAGGAAATGGCAGCCCACTCCAGTGTTCTTGCCTGGAGAATCCCAGGGACAGGGGAGCCTGGTGGGCTGCCGTCTGTGGGTTCGCACAGAGTCGGACACGACTGAAGTGACTCAGCAGCAGCAGCAGCAAGCCATTAAAAATTATAACTTTGAAACACAGAATAATATAGAATGGTCATAATATATGATGAAAGAGAGTACAGTAGTATATCATATAACCCCAGTTTTATAAAACACACAGTTGTGTTATGTGTATTCATGGAAAAAATCTAGAAGGATAATCTGAGTGGCAGGATTGCAGATAAATATTATCATTTAATTTTTTTATTGTTCATATAATATAAAACATATTCACTTCTACATTCAAAAAGTCTTTCTGTTATATAGTGATTGTGCTAGAGACAGGTTATAATGAAAGTTTACATGTAGACAACTTATTTTATACAACTTTGGGTTCCTTTTAAGTTGTTTTTTTTTTTAAGTAAAAGGTAGTCATTAAAGATGGCAGAACCATACAATTAGAACTTCTAAACAAGATTAATGAGAAATTAGGCAACAAAGAATTAGATCTGTAAGGTATGGACATTTCATTTTCTCTCTTCCTTTTGTTTTTATACCTTGTCTAGTAGAAGTATAGATGTATTAATATTTACCTCCTAGCAAAAGTGTGACTAATAACAAATAAAGTAGAAGATCAAAAGACTTTGAAAGAGGTGAAATGCTAAAAACAGAAGAGAAAAGAAAAAACTTTATAGGGTTAAAATAGTTAAGTTAATCAAAATGAAAACGCTTTGCTGAAAAAATCCGCACATGTAGAAATCAAAGATCAGGGCACTATGTGAAGAAACACTGTTGTTTACCTTTTGTTAGCATTCCCCTTATTCTGTCTTCTACATCTTACTCTCTTTCCAAGACTGTTACCTCCCAAAGGCACAAATAGTTCTTTTCACCTTCATAGCCCTAACTTCTGCTGGAAACACTGTAAAGGGGAAACAGGGCTCCTCACTGCCTCCCTACAGCCCCTTTTCTAGGCAATATCATCACATCTTGACCAGTTTTCTTCCCCTCCTCCTCTCTGCCCTCTCCCCAAGCACACACACAAATACTCCAGAGATCAGAACCCCTCCTGGATTCCATACTTGGAAATCCATCTTTCTTGGGTCTGTCCCCTCAGCCACTTATAACCCCTATGATTTAGCATATTCTGGATTTGGAATTACAACTCTAAAAAATACTTTGTAACTACAGGCTTAGAGATCTTCAAATACAAAACATCTAACGAAAAATAGTTACATGTCATCGTTCACTATTGTTAAAAAAAGTTTATATATTTATGAATACACACACACATATATATATATATGTTTATGTATATATAAATGGGTTTTCCAGGTGGCTCTGGTGGTAAAGAACCTGTCTGCCAATGTGGGAGATGTAAAAGAGGCAGGTTCCATCCCTGAGTTGGGAAGATCCCCTGGAGAAGGAAATGGCAACCCACTCCCATATTCTTGCCTGGAAAATCCCATGGACAGGGGAACCTGGAGGGCAGAGTCAGACACGACTGAAGCAACTTAGCATGCACTCATACATACATATATATATATATATTTACAAAAATATATGTGTTCATGTGTATATATATATATATATATATATATTCTAAATCTAGCTTGTACATCTGGAAGTTCTTGGTTCACATACTGCTGAAGCCTAGCTTTTAGAATTTTGAGCTTTAATCTTGCTAGCATGTGAAAATGAGCACAATTGTATGGTAGTTTAACATTTTTTGGCAATGCCCTTCTTTGAGATTGGAGTGAAAACTGACTTTTTCCAGTCCTGTGGCCACTGCTAAGTTTTCCAAATTAAAAAGCAGAGATACACTTTACTGACAAAGGTCTGTGTAATCAAAGGTATGGTTTTTCCAGTAGTCATGTATGGATGTGAGAGTTGGGCCATAAAGAAGGTTAGGGGATGAAGAACTGAATTTTGAATTGTGGTTCTGGAGAAGAATTTTGGAGTCCCTTGGAGAGCAAAGAGATCAAACCAGTCAATCCTACATGAAATCAACCCTGAATATTCACTAGAAGGACTGATGCTAAAGCTGAAGCTCCAGTACTTTGGTCACCTGGTGCAAAGAGTTGATTCATTGGAAAAGACCCTGAGGGCAAAAGGAGAAGGGGGCAACAGAGGATGAGATGGTTGGATGGCATCACTGATTCAATGCACATGAGTTTGAGCAAACTCTGGGAGACAGTGAAAGACAAGGAAGCCTGGTGTGCTGCAGTTCATGGGGTCTCAAATAGACATGACTTAGTGACTGAACAAATATCTGGTTTCACAGCCGGTCTTCAGCTTCCTTTCCTAGTTGTGTTATTAAAAATAATACTCCATTTTGTCTGCTCTAAGGTTAGCACATGTTGAGAAAAGATGGAAAAATATCAAAACCCAAGAATAAAAAATGTCATTCACAAATCTGCCATAGCAATAGGGTTATTGTCAGCGTTTCAAACTATTTCCTCCAGACTTTTCCCATGCATGAGTTTTATATTACAATTTCTATTATAAAGTTATAAAATACAATTTCACATTCTACTTTTCCTTACATTTAATAATTTACCATAATTATTCCATGTCATTACAATTTCTGTGTAATATTCGCAGAAAAATAACTGAGCAAAATATGACTAGAACTCCCCAGACACATACAAATAACATGCAACATGACTGAGAGATAAATCTTTGTTTTTTACATGGATATTTGGGAGTTATTATCACAACATCATCCAGGCTCTCCTAACTGATACCACCTCTGCATGGAACAGAACTTCATTCCCAGACTTTGCCAAACTGAAGCTAGCAAGATTTCATGTGTCTCTCCCTTGATTTACTGCTCACTTCCCTTGCCTGTAGGTTTCTCATTATAATGCCATTACCCCATGGTGTGAGCCCTAGTAGTGGTGCATGTGCAACTTTTACTCGTATCTTAATGCTGTTCAGTTTATCACTCACTGGATATTGGCTCACCCTGCTTTGTTCTGGCAAGACTGCAATCACTCTCATTATTTTCCATCTAACAGCCTGTTTGTCAACTAATGTTCAATCTGCTTTTCTATCCTTCTGCCAGTTCATTCAGTCATGTCTGATTGTTGGCAACCCCAAGGACTGCAGGACACCAGGCTTCCCTGTCCATCACCAACTCCCGGAGCTTGCCCAAACTCATGTCCATCAACTCAGTGATGCCATCCAACCATCTTATCCTCTGTAGTCCCATTCTCCTCCTGCTTTCAATCTTTCCCATCATCAGGGTCTTTTCCAAGGAGTCAGTTATTCGCATCAGGTGCCCAAAGCATTGGAGTTTCAGCTTCAGCATCAGTCCTTCCAATGAATATTCAGGACTGATTTCCTTTAGGATGACTGGTTGGATCTCCTTGCGGTCCAAAGGACTCCAAAGAATCGTCTCCAATACCACAGTTCAAAAGCATTAATTCTTCGGCACCCAGCTTACTTTATAGCCCAACTCTCACATCCATACATGACTACGGAAAAACCATAGCCTTGACTAGATGGACCTTTGTTGGCAAAGTAATGTCTCTGCTTTTGAATATACTATCTATGTTGATCATAACTTTCCTTCCAAGGAGTAAGCATCTTTTAATTGCATGGCTGCAGTCACCATCTGCAGTGATTTTGGAGCCCAAAAAATAAAGTTTGACACTGTTTCCACTGTTTCCCCATCTATTTGCCATGAAGTGATGGGACCGGATGCCATGATCTTTGTTTTCTGAATTTTGAGCTTTAAACCAAATTTTTCACTCTCCTCTTTCACTTTCATCAAGAAGATCTTCAGTTCTTGTTAACTTTCTGCCATAAGGGTGGTGTCATCTGCATATCTGAGGTTATTGAGATTTCTCCCGGCAGTCTTGATTCCACCTTGTGCTTCATCCAGCCTGGCATTTTGCATGATGTACTCTGCCTATAAGCTAAATAATCAGGGTGACAATATACAGCCTTGACGTACTCCTTTCCCGATTTGGAACCAGTCTGTTGTTCCATGTCCAGTTCTAACTGTTGCTTCTTGACTTGAATACAGATTTCTCAAGAGGCAGGTCAGGTGGTCTGGTATTCATATCTCTTGAAAAATTTTCCACAGTTTGTTGTGATCCACACAGTCAAAGGCTTTGGTGTAGTCAATAAAGCAGAATTAGATGTTTTTCCGGAATTCTCTTGGTTTTTCAATGATCCAACAGATGTTGGCAGTTTGATCTCTGGTTCCTCTGTCTTTTCTAAATCCAGCTTGAACATCTGGAAGTTCACGGTTCATGTACTATTGAAGCCTGGCTTGGAGAATTTTGAGCATCACTTGCTAGTATGTGAGAAGAGTGCAACTGTGCACTAGTTTGAACATTCTTTGGCACTGCCTTTCTTTTGGATCAGAAAGAAAACTGACTTTTTACAGTCCTGTGGCCACTGCTGAGTTTTCCAAATTTGCTGGCATATTGAGTGCAGCACTTTCACGGCATCATCTTTTAGGATTTCAAATAGCTTAACTAGAATTTCATCACCTCCACTACCTTTGTTCATAGTGAGGTTCCCTAAGGCCCACTTGACTTCACGTTCCAGGATGTCTGGCTCTAGGTGGGGATCACACCATTGTGGTTATCTGGGTCATAAAGGTCTTTTTTGTATAGTTCTTCTGTGTATTCTTGCCACCTCTTCTTAATATCTTCTGCTTCTGTTAGGTCCATACCATTTCTGTCCTTTATTGTGCCCATCTTTGCATGAAATGTTCCCTTGGTGTTTTATTTATTTATCTAATTTTCTTGAAGAGATCTGTAGTCTTTCCCATTCTGTTGTTTTCCTTTATTTCTTTGCACTGATCACTGAAGAAGGCTTAATTCTCCTTGCTATTCTTTGGAACTCTGCATTCAAATGGGTATATCTTTCCTTTTCTCCTTTGCCTTTTGCTTCTCTTTCTTTCTCAGCTATGTGTAAGGCTCCTCAGACAACCATTTTGCCTTTTTGCATTTCTTTTTCTGGGGGATGGTCTTGGTCACTGCCCCCTGTACAATGTGACGAACCTCCATCCATAGTTCTTCAGGCACTCTGTCTATCAGATCTAATCCCTTAAGTCTATTTCTCACTTCTACTGTATAATCATAAGAGATTTGTTTTAGGTCATACCTGAATTCCCTAGTGGTTTTCCCTACTTTCCTCAATTTAAGTCTGAATTTTGCAATGAAGAGTTCATGATCTGAGCCACAGTCAGCTCCTGGTCTTGTTTTTTCTGACTGTATAGAGTCTCTTCATCTTTGGCTACAAAGAATATAATCAATCTGGTTTTGGTATTGACCATCTGGTGATGTCCATGTATAGAGACTTCTCTTAAGTTGTTGGAGGAAGTGTTTGCTATGACCAGTATGTTCTCTTGGCAAAACTGTTAGCCTTTGCCCTGCTTCATTTTGTACTCTAAGGCCAAATTTGCCTGTTACTCCAGGTATCTCTTGACCTCCTACTTTTGCATTCCAGTCCCCTATGATGAAAAATACATCTTTTGGGCATGTTAGTTCTAGAAGGTCTTGCAGGTCTTCATACAACCATTCAACTTCAGCTTCTTCAGCATTACTGGTTGGGGCATAGACCTGGATTACTGTGATGTTGAATGGCTTGCCTTAGAAATGAACAGAGATCATTCTGTTGTTTTTGAGATTGCATCCAAGAACTGCATTTAGGACTCTTTTGTTGACTATGAGGGCTACTCCATTTCTTCTAAGGGATTCTTGCCCACAGTATGAGATATAATGGTCATCTGAGTTAAATCCCCCATTCCAGTCCATTTTAGTTCACTGATTCCTAAAATGTCTATATTCACTCTTGCCATCTCCTATTTGACCACTTCCAATTTGCCTTGATTCGTGGACCTGACATTCCAGGTTCCAGCGCAGTATTTTTCTTTACAGCATCAGACTTACTTCTATCACCAGTCACATCCACAACTGGGTGTTGTTGCTTTGGCTCTGTCTCTTCATTCTTCCTGGAGTTATTTCTCCACTGATCTCTAGTAGCATATTGGGCACCTACCAACCTGGGGAGTTCATCTTTCAGTGTCCTATCTTTTTGCCTTTTCTTACTGTTCATGGGGTTCTCAAGGCAAGAATATTGAAATGGCTTGCCATTACCTTCTCCAGTGGACCACATTTTGTCAGAACTCTCCACCATGAGCGTCTGTCTTGGGTTGCCCTACATGGCATGGCTCATAGTTTCATTTGAGTTAGACAAGGCTGTGGTCCCTGTGATAGGTTTGATTAGTTTTCTGTGATTGTGGTTTTCATTCTGTCTGCCCTCTGATAAGGATAAGAGGCTTCCAGAAGCTTCCTGATGGGAGAGACTGACTGTGGGGGATACTGGGTCTTGTTCTGATGGGCGGGGCCGTGATCAGCAAATCTTTAATCCAATTTTCTATTGATGGGTGGGGCTGCATTCCCTCCCTGTTGTTTGACTTGAGACCAAACTATGGTAGTGGTTTAGCCATTAAGTCATGTCCGACTCTTTCGACCCCATGGACTGTAGCCTGCCAGGCTCCTCTGTTCATGGGATTCTCCAGGCAAGAATACTAAAGTGGGTTGCCATTTCCTTCTCCAGGGGATCTTCCAGACCCAAGGATCAAACCAGGGTTTCCTGCATTGCAGGCAGATTCTTTACCAACCCAGCTATGTGGAGGTAATGAGGATAACAGCAACCTCCTTCAAAAGGTCCCGTGCATGCACGGCTGCACCCGGTGCCTCTGACCCTGCAGCAGGCCACTGCCGACCCACGCCTCTGCCAGAGACTCCCAGACACTCACAGGCAAGTCCAGGTCAGTCTCTGGGTTCACTGTTCCTTCTCCTGGGTCTTGGCGCACACAAGGGTTTTTTGTGCGCCCTCCAAGAGCCTGTTTCCCCAGTCCGGTGTAAGTTCTGGCAGTTCTGTGGTGGGGTTAATAGCGACCTCCTCCAAGAGGGTTTATGCCACACCCAGGTCTGCTGCACCCAAAGACCCTGCCCCTGTGGCAGGCCACTGCTGACCCGTGCCTCTGCAGGAGACACTCAAACACTCACAGGCAGTATATCCTTCAGTATATCCTTATCTGTTCTATTCTATAGCTTACCCAGGGAGATTACAGGGAGTATGATGAAAGTATCTCTTAGTATCTCTCAGTGAAGGTGAGTGCTGACACTAACTTGACCCTGGATCCCCTAGTAATGCCCTTACTAGGTTGGGGCCAAGTATAGCAGAGACATTGAGAGAGATCTGAAGAGGTCTGGGAGCCTGTTCACAGCTGTGGGGTTGCAAATCAGGGAAGTCCTGAAGCAGTCTTGTAGCATCTGAAGCACCAAATGGGTTCCCCCAGGATCAGGAAGAAAACTGACGTAGAACAGTAGGTCATCTTGGAAGTGGCAGATGCCACATGAGGAAGCTGGAGACCCCTTGGTTACCATGTTGTTTCATTAGCTCTGCTGTTGCTGCTGCTGCTAAGTCACTTCAGTCATGTCCGACTCTGTGCGACCCCATAGACGGCGGCCCACCAGGCTCCGCTGCCCCTGGGATTCTCCAGGCAAGAACAGTGGAGTGGGTTGCCATTTCCTTCTCCAGTGCATGAAAGTGAAAAGTGAAACTGAAGTCACTCAGTCATGTCCGACTCCTCACGACCCCATGGACTGCAGCCCACCAGACTCCTCTGTCCATGGGATTTTCCAGGCAAGAGTACTGAAGTGGGGTGCCATTGCCTTCTCCATTTATTAGCTCTACTCTCAGACTAAGACCTGGGTATCAGCTGGACAGGTTGAAAGAAACAACTATGAAGAACCATACCCTATTCAGGTTACAGTCACTGCCCATGACATGCAAGTCTCCACTTGAAGGGTGAAAAGAGAGATTCAATTTTTTTTTAATTCTTATTTAAAATTTATTTTTAATTGAAGGATAATTACAATACTGCATTGGTTTCTGCCATACATCAACATGAATCAGCCATAGGTATACCTATGTCCCCTCCCTCCTGAACCTCCACCCCATCCCACCCCTCTAGGTTGTTACAGAGCCTGGGTTTGAGTTCCCTCAGTCATACAGCAAATTCCCATTGGCTATCTATTTTGCATATGGTAGTATATATTTCCATGTTACCCTCTCCAAAAAATCCTACCTACTATGTGAATTCCCTAGAGATCTAGTGGTGAGGACTTTGCTCTTTCACTGTTAAGAGTAAGATCCCACAAGCTGTGTGGTGCATCCCCCAACCCTCAAAAAAATCCTGCCTACCACAAACCAGTCATTGGGATTACTACATTTTAAAAATAACGAATGATTTGAAGCTTAACAGAATTTTGATAAAAGACATTCTTCTGTTTTGGAAAATCTGTATCCAACAGATAAGACAGGTAAGTCAGTGTTCTTATACATTGACCATGAATTTTAATGTCTAATCATGATAAATGTCCAGATGAATGTTCTTTAGTATATTCTTATTTGAACCAAGAAAGAACAAATATTGCCAGAACTCTAGCTATAACTGAAGTCAGAAGAAAGATGTAATTCAGTGTTCTCACCTTACAAAGAAAGAAATGTTGATTCACAAAGCTACTAGAGCCTAAATAGTTCCTCTCCAGATTCTTGGGCATTCAAATTCATCCAGAGAACCAATAAAGTGAAATTTTATTTTAAAATTTCCTTCTGCTCATGGTCATTTATTTCAAATTTCATATCAGAGCTTAACTATAATAATGGTATTATTTTTCTGACCATTTCAATTATTATCTTTAAATTAGTTGTTTGTTAACTTTACTTGAGGCATGAAGCTTCACTATTTAAAAGCTCAAAGAATCACTAACTAAAACACTGATGCCCTGTTCAAAGATGGTATTCTTATTTCACATCGCAATTTATTTTTCTTTTATGATTCAAGGTTTCTTATATTCATAACACTAAATAAATTTCATTTTGGAAAAAAAAACATTACTTTGAAATGGTTCAGTTCAGTTCAGTTCAGTCGCTCAGTCATGTCCGACTCTTTGCAACGCCATGAATCACAGCACGCCAGGCCTCCCTGTCCATCACCATCTCCCAGAGTTCACTCAGACTCACGTCTATCAAGTCCATGATGCCATCCAGCCATCTCATCCTCGGTCATCCCCTTCTCCTCCTGCCCCCAATCCCTCCCAGCATCAGTCTTTTCCAATGAGTCAACTCTTCACATGAGGTGGCCAAAGTACTGGAGTTTCAGCTTTAGCATCATTCCTTCCAAAGAAATCCCAGGGTTGATCTCCTTCAGAATGGACTGGTTGGATCTCCTTGCAGTCCAAGGGATTCTCAAGAGTCTTCTCCAACACCACAGTTCAAAACCATCAATTCTTCAGCGCTCAGCCTTCTTCACAGTCCAACTCTCACATCCGTACATGACCACAGGAAAAACCATAGCCTTGACTAGACGGACCTTAGTCAGCAAAGTAATGTCTCTGCTTTTGAATATACTGTCTAGGTTGGTCATAACTTTCCTTCCAAGGAGTAAGCGTCTTTTAATTTCATGGCTGCAGTCACCATCTGCAGTGATTTTGGAGCCCCCAAAAATAAAGTCTGACACTGTTTCCACTGTTTCCCCATCTATTTCCCATGAAGTGATGGGACCAGATGCCATGATCTTCATTTTCTGAATGTTGAGCTTTAAGCCAACTTTTTCACTCTCTTCTTTCACTTTCATCAAGAGGCTTTTTAGTTCCTCTTCACTTTCTGCCATAAGGGTGGTGTCATCTGCATATCTGAGATTATTGATATTTCTTCCGGAAATCTTGATTCCAGCTTGTGTTTCTTCCAGTCCAGTGTTTCTCATGATGTACTCTGCATAGAAGTTAAATAAGCAGGGTGACAATATACAGCCCTGACGTACTCCTTTTCCTATTTGGAACCGGTCTGTTGTTCCATGTCCAGTTCTAACTCTTGCTTCCTGACCTGCATACAGATTTCTCAAGAGGCAGGTCAGGTGGTCTGGTATTCCCATCTCTTTCAGAATATTCCACAGTTTATTGTGATCCACACAGTCAAAGGCTTTGGCATAGTCAATAAAGCAGAAATAGATGTTTTTCTGAAACTCTCTTCCTTTTTCGATGATCCAGTGGATGTCAGCAATTTGATCTCTGGTTCCTCTGCCTTTTCTAAAACCAGCTTGAACATCAGGGAGTTCATGGTTCACGTATTGCTGAAGCCTGGCTTGGAGAATTTTGAGCATTACTTTACTAGCATGTGAGATGAGGGCAATTGTGCGGTAGTTTGAGCATTCTTTGGCATTGCCTTTCTTCGGAATTGGCATGAAAACTGACCTTTTCCAGTCCTGTGGCCACTGCCGAGTTTTCCAAATTTGCTGGCATATGGAGTGCAGCACTTTCACAGCATCATCTTTCAGTTTTGGAAACAGCTCAACTGGAATTCCATCACCTCCACTAGCTTTGTTCATAGTGATGCTTTCTAAGGCCCACTTGACTTCACATTCCAAGATGTCTGGCTCTAGATTAGTGATCACACCATCGTGATTATCCAGGTCATGAAGATCTTTTTTGTACAGTTCTTCTGTGTATTCTTGCCAAATGGTAGCATCATAAAATAAAAATTAAATGTGTAAGTACATCCACTCAACTTCAACTTCTTTCTAAGTGATCATTTCCTTGGGTCCTCAACTTCTAGCATAATGTGCACATCTCAAGAGTTCACTAAAGGGACATCCCTGGTGATCCAATGATTAAGAATCTGCCTGCAATGCAGGGGACATAGGTTTGATCCCTGGTCCGGGAAGATTCCACATGTTATGGGGCAACTAAGTCCATGCGTCACAATTACTGAGCTTGTGCTCTAGAGTCTGAGAACTGCAATGGCTGAAACCTATGCACCCTAGAGCCCGTGCTGTGCAACAAGAGAAATCACCGCAATGAGAAGCCCCTGAGCCACAACAAAGAGTAGCCCCAGCTTGCCCTAACTAGAGGACATCCACATGCAACAAAGAAGACCCAGTGCAGCCTAAATAGATAAATAAATACATTTTTAAAGAGTTCACTTAAAAAATAATAATATTTACAATGATAGTTTTAGTTTTCCCAACATTAACTTCTAATGCACCTCACTCCAGTACTCTTGCCTGGAAAATCCCATGGACGGAGGAGCCTGGTAGGCTGCAGTCCATGGCGTCCCGAAGAGTCGGACAACTAAGCGACTTCACTTTCACTTTTCGCTTTCATGCATTGGAGAAGGAAATGGCAACCCACTCCAGTGTTCTTGCCTGGAGAATCCCAGGGACGGGGGAGCCTGGTAGGCTGCCGTCTCTGGGGTCGCACAGAGTCAGACACGACTGAACTGACTTAGCAGCAGCAGCAGCAGGCCATGTCCACTTTCTAGCATCTGTGAATCCAGCCATTTCTCACCACCTCGGCCCAGTCCATTGTCATCTCTCACTTGAATAAATGCAGTAGTCTCCCTGGTGAGGTCCTTCTTTGTTCCTTATTATCTCTTCTCAACACAGTAGACAGAGTGATGCTGTGAAACATGTGTTCAGTCCTGCCCTTCTCAGCCCAAACCTTCCTACAGCTCTCATTTCCTTCAGAGGGAAAAAGGGGAAGGCTTACGGTGGCCCCGAGCCCTATGCCATCTGCCTGCTCACCACCCCTTTGCTTCACTTCCTACTCATCTCTCCTGTCTCACTTGGCTTCAGCCATAGTGACCTGCTTACTGTTCTTCTAATACATCAGGTGTCCTCCTACATGGAGTGGTTTTTGTTGTTGTTGTTGTTGTTGTTGTTTTACCTCTGTTGTTATCTCTACTTGAAATATTCCTCTCCCAAATACCCACATGCCTTCCTTTCTCACCTCCTTCAAATCTCTGTGCAAATATTATCTAGAAGAAGGCTTCCCTGACACTTTAAAATTCCATCACACTCAGCCCTCCCTGCTTTACTTTTCTCCACAGCAATTATCACCTTCCAACACAATGTGTATTTTATTAACTATCTTCTCTCACTAGAAAGTAAGATCCCAGAATGAAAGGACTTTTGTGAGTTAGTTCACTGTTGTACAGGGCCTAGAACAGTGTTGTTCACACAGTAGATTTTCATCATATTGTTGGATGAGTTCATCTTGAGTGGTTTATAAAATAACTAAGTTTAAAAACAATAAAGATGTCAAATAAAAATTAAAACCAAGAACTAATTACTATGAAAAGAGGAGAAAAATTTTAAATCCAACAGATATCTTAGAAATAAAGCTATAGTCTTGGAAGTTAAATACTTAATGATTAGATAAACTAACTGTTTAGACACAGCCAGAGATATAATTCAAAAACTGGAAAATTCACTCGAGGAAGCAGAAAAGAAAGATTAAGAGACAGCAAATAGCTAAGTTAGGAAACATGGAGGAGAGAATGTGAAGGTGGTAAAAATGTCTGTAAGAGTTCGAGAAATGAGAAAGTAAGAAGTAGAAGAGAAATTTAAAAATGATATTTGCTCATTTTCCATACTTAATGAAGAGTAAGAGTTCATGAGATTTTCCTAGGTGGCACTAGTGGTAAAGAACCTGTCTGCCAATGCAGGAGTCATAAGAGACAGGGGTTCGATCCCTGGATCAGGAAGACCCACTGGAGAAGGGCATAGCAACCCACTCCAGTATTCTTGCCTGGGAAATCCCATGGACAGAGGAACCTGGAGGGCTACAGTCCATGGGGTCACAGAGAGTCGGACACAACTACAACTATTCACACAAGCTCGGAGAAGAGTTCATGAATCCTAAACAAAACATATTCTTGTGTATACACAAAAATGAAAAGAAAAATGCTAAATTATCAACAACTGGTAGAAATATATAAAATAAGAGGGAATAGACCAGATTACTTGCAAAGGAACAACTATTAAATTAATACAGACAAGTGCTCTGTTTCCTTCATCCACCCTCCTTCCTAGAAGTAACTGCTACATGGTAGCCAAAATAATAATAATAATAATAACATCAAATCAATAAAAGAACAACATGAAAAAGAACAGGCATATTTTGAAGAGAACCAAAGGGAACTTTTAGATATGAAAAATATAACCACTAAAAATACATAAATTAATCAGATTATTCACTACTGATAAAGGAAGATTTCATTGGCAATTCTCTCTTGAGGTTAAGATTTGAAGGCTTTTAATTTTTTTCCTAATTCTTTTAGTATCATTTGAATTTATTAATATGTATAATTAGCTACAATTAGTATATCTTGTTTCAATATAGTAAGTAAACTACTTCAAATATTCTGGAAACAGTGAAAAGGAATTTGTTATTTGAATATGTGTGTTATATGATGAATATGTGAATATGTCTCTGATTACTGCTCAAGTTTGCATTAGTCAGGATAGACTGCTGCCACCCCCATGCTGTGCTCGGTCATGTCCGGCCCCTTGGATTGACGCCTGCCAGGCTCCTCTGTCCGTGAAATTTTCTAGGCAAGAATACTGGCAGGCTTAAAACAATAGAACCTTAATTCTTGTTTAGATAGATCCTCAGCATAGGTTGGCTTAGGGCTCTCCCAATCTCATTTGAGATCCAGGTCAAGGAAACTATTCTCTCTGGAATATTGCCAGGAGGCAGAAATAAAGGGTTTAGAGAATCAGCTCTGGCTGTTAATAATAATTCCCTCTACAAGTGATGGACATAATTCCACTCACATTTCATTGGTCAAAACAAGATACAACCCAGCCCAACATACAATCCTACCTTATACCTGGAAGTAGAAATAAAACTTTAGTGTAAAATGTTAATGGCTACTACAGATTTAAACATTTTTTCATGCTTTCTGTAATTTGCATTTCTTCCCAAGTGGACTCTCTTTTTAGTTCCTTGTCAGTATATTAAGATATTTAGAATTTCAGCAACATTTAGTTCATTCTTACAATACTGGAGCCCTAGAGAAGCATACCTCTAGACACAGTCCACAGTCACCCTAAAATAGCTCTCTTTCACCCTAAATTGGGGACTCTTTTTACTGACTTAAATGTCCTCTTTCCTTTTAAGTAGCCCAGTGCAAAGGTCCAACAAAGGCATCTTTTTCTTCTCTTGCCTCTATATAGACAATTCATATAACCCTTCCTCCTAATTTCTGTACCTAATTCCTCTAAAAGCCCCACGTTTCCTCATTAACTCCATGACTCCCCATCTGCTATATCCATCCCAATCCCAGACCAGCAGCTCATCTTGGTGACCAGATCAGGTCCTACTATCAACCCACATATGTTAGAAAAAGACCTCTTGACAGATACCCATGAGGTGTTTTGTACAGCAATGACCAACATCGGGAGGACAATGCCCAGGGTCCACTGAGTCCTGACTTCATTTTTGCATCTCTGTAACCCTAATTTTGCTGAAGCAATAGAACCGACAAATTCGTAATACAACATAACATTTCATTTATTTTCTTTCCTGTGCTCAGCAGCCCAGTCGTGTTCAACTCTTTGTGACTGCAAGAACTATAGCCGGCCAGGCTCCTCTATCCATGGGATTTCTCAGGCAGGAATACTAGAGTGGGTTGCCTTTTCCTAGGGATGGAACTTGTGTGTCTTGCATCTACTTGCTTTGGCAGGTAGATCCCTTACCACTAGTGCCACCCAGGAAGTGCCTTTATTTTCTGAGTATTTTCCAAATGCCCTAAAAATGCCATGTGTTGGCCTGTAGCTAGTAATCAATAAAATAAATCAGAATCAAATAAGGGGAAGAACCTCATACACAGAGTTCGTGGTACCTAGGAAATAGTCTACCTAGATTTTTAACTTACTATTCGCAACAAAAGTCTAATACTTTTGGGAATTCAGAGCAATCAGAAAGAAAAAGAAAATGAGAACTTCAATACTTCAAGCATATATTCTGCAAATATTCTGAAGATCATCTAGCTTAACTTTTGGCTATTTGATGCTATTTTGATGAACATTAAAACTGTTGTACAGTTTATGTAATTAAGGCAAAAACTATCACCTGTGTGAGAGGAGTTGCAGGTGGGAAGAATTAATCTGCTAAGTAAAGTGCTTGCTTAGTAGTAGAATATAAACCTTTCATTACAGTTTGCTCTCGTATCTATGATTCAGTGACTTGGAAATTTTGTGAGAAAATTTTAAAGGAATGTAGAATATCCTGATCTCTACATGGTTTCTTTTCATTCTTCTAGACCTTTATAAGTGGATGCACATTTATCCAGGTATTAGCTATTGAAGCAAAGGGAGGATTGCATATGTTCAAAATTATCCCTTGAAAAATTCTTTGTCTCCCTGGCAAAGAGGTTGAAGGTTTGATATTGGAAGAAGAAATTGAAGAAGAATTTTACCAGCATTTTTTACAGCTTAGGGAGCATATCTTGGGGAAGTAACACTTTAAAGTCATTGCCCTTTAAAGAATTTAACCGAGGACACAGCATCTTTTGGCCTCCTAAACTGATATTTCTATTTCTTGAAACTTTTATTCCCTTGATTGAGTGGATTTTGTTTAATTCACATAAGTTTAAGGTTCCTATGTTGCAACTCTACTGTAGATGCTCTAAAAGACTTATTAGGGTAATTATATGCAATGCTAAAAACTATTATTTATTTAACCTATAAAATTGTATTTTAAACAAGCATAGGAAAGTCTACAAATTAGAAATGAAATCAAGTTGAAGATCTATAAAATCATATTTTATTTCACACTTGATTGATTGATTAAAGTTCCAACTTTCTGAAAGAATATGGCATTTCTGCTTTCAAAAGCAGTCAGTGGGAAGATTAATAGGAGCACATAAAAGATACTTAAATAAAATTGACTGTAGTTTATACAAACCAAATACTTAAAAGTATCAAGAGTTATACTTCAGCCAAAATGTTGTTCCATATTTCTGTATTTTTAAGGCCTGGCCTTATCAAGAGTAGTGAAGCTAAGAATATTCTCAATATTTTTCTAAGTTCTCTTTGCCACAAAATGATTCTGGGCTGCATAATTCCTCTATGATATGATTGTTGACAGGCCTTCTGTGGGTACAACAATCACTCCTACTGAAATCTGTCTACATTTTTGAGTAAGAAAAACTTTGAAAATAATCCCTATAGTATTATAATTACTTGGTTTTTCTGAGAAAATTTTAAAATAAAGACTGAGAAAATAAAGACAAAATATTATTTGCTATACTTTTACTATATATGTATTATATTTTAGTTAATATATTTTCTAAATCTGATACACCAGGATTAGCAAGGTTATTACTAAAGTAGAGAAAATCCTAAGTGGGATATTATTTTCTCATCAGTTACTCCTCAAAAAATAAGTACTCAAATCTAAGAGGGAAATACTCATTCTAAATATGTTACTTTATTTTTCTGCCTCAGTGGAGGAAATAATTGTAGTATCAGTTCAGTTCAGTCGCTCAATCATGTCCGACTCTTTGCGACCCCGTGAATCGCAGCACGCCAGGCCTCCCTGTCCATCACCATCTCCCGGAGTTCACTCAGACTCATGTCCATCGAGTCAGTGATGCCATCCAGCCATCTCATCCTCTGTCGTCCCCTTCTCCTCCTGCCCCCAATCCCTCCCAGCATCAGAGTCTTTTCCAATGAGTCAACTCTTCACATGAGGTGGCCAAAGTACTGGAGTTTCAGCTTCAGCATCATTCCTTCCAAAGAAATCCCAGGGTTGATCTCCTTCAGAATGGACTGGTTGGATCTCCTTGCAGTCCAAGGGACTCTCAAGAGTCTTCTCCAACACCACAGTTCAAAAGCATCAATTCTTTGGCGCTCAGCCTTCTTCACAGTCCAACTCTCACATCCATACATGACCACAGGAAAAACCATAGCCTTGACTAGACGGACCTTAGTCGGCAAAGTAATGCCTCTGCTTTTCAATATGCTATCTAGGTTGGTCATAACTTTCCTTCCAAGGAGTGTCTTTTTTTTTAATTTTTTATTTTTACTTTATTTTACTTTACAATACTGTATTGGTTTTGCCATACATTGACATGAATCCACCACGGGTGTACATGAGTTCCCAATTCTGAACCCCCCTCCCACCTCCCACCCCATATGATATGGAGTAAATGTCTTTTAATTTCATGGCTTCAATCACCATCTGCAGTGATTTCGGAGCCCCAAAAAATAAAGTCTGGCACTGTTTCCACTGTTTCCCCATCTATTTCCCATGAAGTGATGGGACCAGATGCCATGATCTTCGTTTTCTGAATGTTGAGCTTTAAGCCACATTTTTCACTTTCATCAAGAGGCTTTTTAGTTCCTCTTCACTTTCTGCCATAGGGTGGTATCACCTGCATATCTGAGATTATTGATATTTCTCCCAGAAATCTTGATTCCAGCTTGTGCTTCTTCCAGCCCAGCGTTTCTCATGATGTACTCTGCATATAATAGCATAGGTGTATTCAAAGCATTTTTCCTTGTATATGTAATACATTGCAGAAGGTTGGGGTCATTCTGAAATGACTTTGAAAATCAATTCTCACAGGGTGCTCAGGGCTGGTGCACTGGGATGACCCTGAGGGATGGGATGTGGAGGGAGGTGGGTGGGGGGTTCAGGATGGGGAACACATGTACACCCATGGCTGATTCACTGAGTATTGACCAGCGTTAGGTATAATGTGTAAAAAGTTCTCCAAGGCTTGGAAAAGAAGTACCTAACGTGATTACAGGTCACAATAGTCAGTGTTCACACAGGGCTGAGAATAGTACTTATACCCAATAGCTAGGCTGGAAAAACCTCATTATAAAGGGTTTTACCTCAGTAGTGACAAATATTTACCCCTAGACTGAGGACAGCTCCATCCTGCGTAACAAATCTTAAAAGCAAGAGCTGAAAGAGTCAGAAAGATTCCAAGTAGCTGAACTGCATCCATTAGCAAAGCTAAAGATGTTCAAAGTACAATGTTTTGTTTTCCATTTATAGGAATATGAAAACATTCTTTAAGCATCAAGGTAAAATTCACAACATACGACATCCAATCAAAGATTGGCAGGTATCCAAACAAGAAAGTAAAATGCAATCCCTAATGAGGAGAAAAATGAGTTAATCAAAAATGAACAAAATATTTTTAAGATACCCAAGACAAATTTCTAGAAGTAAAAATTACAATGTAGGAGAAGAAAAATAACATTGGAAAGGATTGATAACCGATTACACACTGTAGAAGAAAAGATCAGTGAACTTGAAGACTTGGCAATAGGAACTACCCAAAATGAGAGAGAGAAAAGCTTTTTAAATAAACCATCAGGAAGCTGTGAAATTATTAATACTCCAAACAACCTAATATATTAGTAGCTAAAGTCTCTTGGAAGGGAGAGACAAACAATATTTGAAAATTAGCAGATAAATATTTCCTAATTTATTAATAACCGTAAAGCCACATATCTAAGGAATTCAATGAATTCCAATCTCAAGAAACATTAAGAAAATTAAAGCATGGCACAGCAGAAGCACGTTGCTCAAAAACAGCAATAAAGAAAAATCTTAGAAGCAACCAGAGAAAAAAGACATGCTATCTACAGGAAAAAACAAAAGGAACCCAGAATATCTCTTTTAAGAAACAAAGCAAGCAAAATAAGAGTAGAGTAACATCTTTAAAATACTGAGTAAACAACTATCAATCTGCAATGCTATCCCTAGAATTAATGAAATATACCTAACAACAGAGCAATGAACAAAAACCACATGATTATCTCAACAGATGCAAAAAAAAAAAAAGTCGACAAAATTCAGTGCCCGTTCATACAACTCTCAACAAGCTAGCTATTGGAATTTGAGAAGGAAACGTCCCCAACTTGACAAAAAGGAGTCTGCAAGTAACCTATACCCAACATCAGACTTAACAGTGAAAGACTGAGTGCTTTACCTCTAAGATAAGGAAAAGACAAGGATATCTAGTCTTAACATTTGCCCTATACATTGAAGTGCTCCTGTGTTGGGTGCGTATATATTTCCAATGTTATATCTTCTACTTGGATTGATCCCTTGATTATTATGTACTGTCCTTCTTTGTCTCTTGTAATAGTCTTTATTTTAAAGTCTATTTTCTCTGGAGTATTGGTAATCCAGCTTTCTTTTGATTTCCATTTGCATGGAATACCTTTCTCCATCCCCTCACTTTCAGTCTATATGCGTCTCTAGATCTGAAGTGGGTTTCCTGTGGATAAGGTATAAAAGGGTCTTATTTCTTTATCTATTCAGCTAGTCTATGTTTTTTGGCTGGAGTATTTAATCCATTTACATTTAAGGTAATTATTGATATGTGTGTTCTTATTGCCATTTTGTCATTTTGGACTTGTTTTTGTAGGTTATTTTTAAACCAATTATCCCTGAATTTAAAAAGTAAAGACTATTTCGTATGTCACTAAGGTTTGTTTTCCAAGTTGAAATGTACTTTGAGAAGGCAAAGTACATTCTTTCAAAATAATCTCCTTAGATACAGAAATAAACGTCTAATTATCCCTTTTGTTTAGGGATAACACAGGTAGCATGCTTGAAATATATCATCCCTGGAAGCAGTGTTCAAATATATGCTCATTCTTAAAGTAATTATTTTTGCTTCAGCAGTCTTTACTTGGAGTACAACAAGAAAAGTACTTAACAAGATCAGTGATATGACTTACTCTCCATTGGCTGAAACTGTCATACATGACTCAACAATATTCTACGTAGTTTAATTAGACTGCTGATCCAGAAGCACAGTAAAAGTGAAAACTGCAGTGTGAAATTTGCCAAATGTACTCCCCTGAAGGACCAGCTGGCGCCTCCAGGAGAAAGGAGCTGCTTTCACTCAATGGAACTGTACTAGATTATTCTGGAAGGATGTCAGAAAGTCCTAGATCACATTGCCAAAATGAATAAATAAACAATATATAATCAACCTGTATGAACAAACTTAGGAAAAACATTCCTTTTTATAATTCAAATAAAAGCCTATCCCAACAGCCTTGACAGCATCCAGCATTCTGGCCATGTGTGTCCAGAGGCTTCATGTATTTATCTGTTCCAGGAGAGAGAGAGGTCTGGAAGGAAGAACCTGAAACAGTGGAGGAAACCTTAGCCTTGTAGTCAGAGCACTTACATAAGGTATAAAAACTTAAGAAGATCACATATTCCACTGAAGCCTCGATTTTCTCATCTGCAAAATGGGAAGAATGGTATTTGTCCTGCATACAACATAAGAAAGTTTTCAACTGAAACAACTGAAATGGAGCATGTAGACATGCTAAATGTAAGACAACAGAAAGATCTTTGTTTGTTTAACCTCATGATTATTCGTTGTTAAATAGCTATCTTCCCCTAAAATGTAATTTTTTTAAGGAACAGACTACTATTTCTGATTTGTTCAGGCTGTACACCCAGGCCTGGGAAAGTGCATGGAATAATACTTATGACATCTTACACTCGCAAAGCACTATGTCCTAGGCTAACATGCATTATTATAATTCCTACCAACTACACCTTGAGGTAGATAATATTATTAATACCACTCAGGAGAAAACCAAGGCACCAAGAGTTCAAGAACAGGTGAATTTACAAGGTGGCAAGCACAGAGGCAGACCCAGGGGATGTCAAGAGTGGCACATTACCTAGTTTGGAGAAGATTCTAGGCTGGTAGTCTCTAGTGGATTTAAAAAGCAAGTATTTGGGGATCTTCCTCAGCAAAGGGGCCATGGCTTTTCTAGTCATAGTTCCCAGCACAGGAGAAATGGAGTCTGGGTTCAAAAAAGGGCTTGTTGAAGCAGAAAGACCCACACCTAACAACATGAAATCTGAGGGCAAACTGGAGGAAAAGATGGATAGAGAAAAGTGAAAATGGATGGCAGAAAGGGAAAGAGGTGAGGTGGTAAAGAGGATATACCAGAGGTTTATTTTAGATGAGGGGAGGCATACATGGAGAGAGGAGACTCAACTCCTTCCCTCCATGGAAATGAGGTCTGCCAACCCCAAGAGCCAATGGCGTTTTGCCAAAAGTTTTCACTTTCATCTCAGGTTCAAAGGATTTGTTAACGAAATAAGCCACTCATTATATACAAATAAATAATGCATTTATTTCTTAGAGAATTATCTAGCTTACTTTCAACATACTAACATTAAAAGAAAAGAGAAATAGAAAGAGCAGAGAATGCATCACCAAATTGGGTTTCAAGCAACACGCAGACTCAAACAGAGCTGGGAAGTCTCCTGTCACAGAACATCTGGAGTCCTAATTGGCAAGGGCCCCAGGCAGCACCTACACTCCACGAGTGAGACTTCAAAGATTGCAATTCCAAGTTCCCGCTTATAATCCCAGGAGGCAAATGGAGAGCATCATCAATCTGTGAGCCAATTGCAGCTCTGGTTTCATGTTAATGCTGTTTTGTTCTGTAAATCTTGGAATGTTGTTACGTCCTGGGAGTGGTTGCCCAGACCTCCTCCAGGGACTCAACAATCTCAAGGTTCCTCCCCCATCTTATCTCAGTCAGTCATATCAGTTGCTCAGTCATGTCCAACTCTTTGTGACCCCGTGAATCACAGCACATCAGGCCTCCCTGTCCATCACCAACTCCCGGAGTTCACTCAAACTCACGTCCATCGAGTCGGTAATACCATCCGACCATCTCATCCTCTATCATCCCCTTTTCCTCCTGCCCCCAGTCCCTCCCAGCATCACAGTCTTTTCCAATGAGTCAAGTCTTCTCATGAGGTGGCCAAAGTAGTGGAGTTTCAGCTTTAGCATCAGTCCTTCCAAAGAACACCCAGGACTGATCTTTAGAATGGACTGTTTCAATCTTCTTGCAGTCCATGGGACTCTCAAGAGTCTTCAACACCACAGTTCAAAAGCATCAATTCTTCGGTGCTCAGCTTTCTTCACAGTCCAACTTTCACATCCATACACGACTACTGGAAAAACGATAGCCTTGACTAGACGGACCTTTGTTGGCAAAGTAATGTCTCTGCTTTTGAATATGCTACCTAGGTTGGTCATAACTTTCCTTCCAAGGAGTAAGCGTCTTTTCATTTCATGGCTGCAATCACCATCTGCAGTGATTTGGGAGCCCCCCAAAAAAAAGTCTGACACTGTTTCCACTGTTTCCCCATCTATTTCCCATGAAGTGATGGGACCAGATGCCATGATCTTCGTTTTCTGAATGTTGAGATTTAAGGCAACATTTTCACTCTCCTCTTTCACTTTCATCAAGAGGCTTTTTAGTTCCTCTTCACTTTCTGCCATAAGGGTGGTGTCATCTGCATATCTGAGATTATTGATATTTCTCCTGGCAATCTTGATTCCAGCTTGTGTTTCTTCCAGTCCAGTGTTTCTCATGATGTACCCTGCATAGAAGTTAAATAAGCGGGGTGACAATATACAGCCCTGACGTACTCCTTTTCCTATTTGGAACCAGTCTGTTGTTCCATGACCAGTTCTAACTGTTGCTTCCTGGCCTGCAGGTCAGGTGGTCTGGTATTCCCATCTCCCTCAGAATTTTCCACAGTTTATTGTGATCCACACAGTCAAAGGCTTTGGCATAGTCAATAAAGCAGAAATAGATGTTTTTTTGGAACTCTCTTGCTTTTTCCATAATCCAGCAGATGTTGGCAAATTGATCTCTAGTTCCTCTGCCCTTCCTAAAACCAACTTGAACATCTGGAAGTTCACGGTTCACATACTATTAAAGCCTGGCTTGAAGAATTTGGAGCATTACTTTACTAGCATGTGAGATGAGTGCAATTGTGTGGTAGTTGGAGCATTCTTTGGCATTGCCTTTCTTTGGGATTAGAATGAAAACTGACCTTTTCCAGTCCTGTGGCCACTGCTGAGTTTTCCAAATTTGCTGGTATATTGCATGCAGCACTTTCACAGCATCATCTTTCAGGATTTGAAACAGCTCAACTGGAATTCCATCACCTCCACTAGCTTTGTTCGTAGTAATGCTTTCTAAGGCCCACTTGACTTCACATTCCAGGATGTCTGGCTCTAGGTGGGTGATCACACCATTGTGATTATCTTGGTCATGAAGATCTTTTTTGTACAGTTCTTCTGTGTATTCTTGCCACCTCTTAATATCTTCTGCTTCTGTTAGGTCCATACCATTTCTGTCCTTTATTGAGTCTATCTTTGCATGAAATGTTCTCTTGGTATCTCTAATTTTCTTGAAGAGATCTCTAGTCTTTCCCATTCTGTTGTTTTCCTCTTTTTCTTTGCATTGATCACTGAGGAAGGCTGTCTTATCTCTCCTTGCTATTCTTTGGAACTCTGCATTCAGATGCTTATATCTTTCCTTTTCTCCTTTGCTTTTCACTTCTCTTCTTTTCACAGCTTTTTGTAAGGCCTCCCCAGACAGCCATTTTGCTTTTTTGCATTTCTTTTCCATGGGATGGTCTTGATCCCTGTCTCCTGTACAATGTCACAAACCTCCATCCATAGATCATCAGGCACTCTGTCTATCAGATCTAGTCCCTTAAATCTATTTCTCACTTCATAATCATAAGGGATTTGATTTAGGTCATACCTGAATGGTCTAGTGGTTTTCCCTACTTTCTTCAATTTCAGTCTGAATTTGGCAATAAGGAGCTCATGATCTGAGCCACAGTCAGCTCCTGGTCTTGTTTTTGCTGACTGTATGGTGCTGCAAATCTTGCACTCACAGCAGGCAGTCACTCACAGTCACTCCCAGTCAGAGCAGTGTCCTGGCAGGTTAGAAGCAAGGTCAGAGGCCTGCACTGCTTTGTCTCTGAAGCTTAAAACAAGACTACTTAATTTCCCTAACAAATGGGCTACTAGGACTGGAGAGAAGTGTGCCTTGATACTCAGGAACTAGGATGAGATAAATGATGCTTTGGCGTTCAGGGAAGGTGTTCAGATTTTTTCAGGACTGCTCCAAAGAGAGGGGGTCATTAGGAGTGACAAAAAAGAATTTTCCACACACAAGTACACACACAGACACATACGTATACACACACAGGTACACAACATGCCAGCACTAGCAGTATGATTTCGGTGACGGAAAAGTGATGAAGGAACTGATGTAACATTATGTTTAATGATGTCTACACTCTAACCATCTTTGTATGTAGTCTGCTTACTGAGCATCAAATAGTTTGTGATCTCCCCTTGGCCAAAATTCCAGAAGCCTATACAACGAAGCACTGAGGTGCAGCTTGCTGCAGAGGTGCTAGTAGTAGGAACAAGAGCAATAAATGGTGGATTGCTATAGGCCAGGGCTATTTTCTCTTGGGGCTGAGGAGCCAGGATGTAACTGCTGTGGTAAATGTTAGGGATTTAACTAAATTCACCAAGAGAAAGAGGAGACTTTATATTTCTTGTAGCCATGGGGAGTCAATAGTGGGGAAATGACAGAATCCACGTTTTGGTTTTGTTTCATTTTTTAGAAAGAACACAACATAGAAGACACATTTCCAGATCTATTCAGTTCAGTTCTGAAAGATTTTTTACAGGTTTTCTTTTAATCCTTTTCTATTTTCTCTAATTCCACAGAGAATTGGTGCTTATTCCAAATCCATGTGCTCAGAGTTATTCCCAAAGGTGTGTTATATAAGTGCCAATGATAAAGTCCAAAGACTGTAATGATCTCAGGCATTTGAAGTTACTGAGAGATGCTTAATAGAAACATCAAGAAATAAGTTGCATCTCCCGCAGCTCACAAGCAATACATCCTCATTATGGAGGAGGGAAAAAACCTAACACCTGCATGATCAGCAGGAAAGAAGAAATCACAAACTGCACTTAGCTGAGACAGAGCAAGAGATTATCCTGCATATTAACCCTAGAATTCACACACTGAAGATGCTCATCTGAGCTTGATGATGTGATAATAAATTAGAGCTGTCTTCACTATTTTTTATTTTCTTCTCTGTAAGACAATTTCCTTTCCTGGAAGGAAAAAGCCTGCACACACAAAACAATCAATCTTCAGAAATCACCAGTGTCTTTCTCATCACTGCTAAATCCAATCAATTTTTCCTTATCTTCACTTTAACGGAGCTCACTGAACACAGCTGGCCATATTCTCCTCAAAGTGATCCTTTCATAGGCACCCTCCCCATTCTCCTTCTCTGACACTTTGATAAGTTATTATTATTATTACCACTTATAAAGACCTCTCTTCCCATACCTTATCATTTTGTCTTCAGCCCTTCGTATTCTTGATCTAAACTCTTCATGCCCAAAACTACAGTGTGGTTGTTACCAGAACACCATGAACACAAGTCCCCATGCCTTGGCTTATGTGTCCTATTTTGCTGGAAACACCTTTTCTTCCCCACTCTTTTCTGTCTGTAGAAACCTCTTCCTTCAATGCCCAGGTCATTTGTTACCTCCCTGGTGAAGTGTTCTGCAAACAACTCTCAGTTAGCATTTCTTGTATAACACACCATTCCAAAGTTCAGTGGCTTAAAACAACAATTGTGTATTTATCTCATAATTTTATGGGCTGCCAATTTAAGCTGGGCTCAACTCTTCTGGTCCATGTGGTCTTAGCTGGGTTTCCCTGCGTGTCTGTGCTTAGCTGTCAGTGGGGACGTGAAGGGGATCCTTAGCCAGAGAGCTTGCCTCTGCTCCATGCTGTGTCTCACGCCCGAGGAAGCTCTCCTGGGCTTGTTCACGTGGTGGCAACAAGGGTTTCAAAAACAAGAGCGGAGTGTGTGATGGCACAGAACTGATACATTGTCATGGCTGATGCGTCCTATTGGCCAAAGCAAGTCACAAGATCAGCCCAAGTTCAAGGAGTGGGAAAGGAGACTCCACTTCTACAAGGGAGACTTACAAGGTCATGGACCCAGGGAGGGGATACATTTTGAACCACTTTTGCAACATACCACATCTACTTCTACAAAAAGGGGACTAATAATATGCTGTGTTCTCACTGCAATATTGTTCAGACTCCAAGCATAGCATTATCTTAGTATACATGTGTACCTGCTAAGTCGCTTCAGTCTTGCCCAACTCTTTGCAACCCTGTGGACTATAGCCCACCAGGCTCCTCTGTCCATGAGATTCTCCAGGCAAGAATATTGGAGCGGGTTGTCATGCCCTCCTCCAGGGGATCTTCCTGACCAAGGGATCAAACCTGGGTCTCCTGTGGCTCCTGAATTGCTGAGCCACTGGGGAAGTCCAATTGTATACATACATTTCCCTATAGTTGAAGCCCCTATTTGAAAGCAGGAGTTGTTTTACTTCATATATTCACAGTTCCTAGCACAAGGTCTGATATCTAATATATGCTCAATGCACTAAATGGTGATTGAGAAGGAATGATTTTATTTATACAAAAGTAGCTTCTATAATTAACTAAAATTGTTTTGCAGCATTAGTGCCAGCCAGTTTCTGATCAAAGCTAAAAATCAGCCTCCAAGTTTTACATCTTAATTTCATGTTCTAGGATTCCTTGAAGTTTATTGTCTTTGTCTTGACAGTAGTGTTTCTCATATGTAAAAACTTCTGGACCTCTATTAAAGGAAAAATATTCTAGTAGACGATAATGCTGGGATGTGAATTAGTGGTATTATGTTAGTCAATATGTAAAAGCATAAAATTGGGTAGAATTCTTTTAGCTCTTAAACAATTAAAAAGCCAAAACTAATTACACATAAAACTACAAAACTAATACAATTCCAATGAATGTTAATTTAACACAACACACAATCTTATTTTGTTAAAAATAGTTCACAGCTCTCAACAAGAATGGGGATTTATCTGTCATGGTCCAGCTTCATTTGAGTTTGTGTGCCTATAATTGATATCATAGAGGCATGCACTTTTGTCTATAAATTTTGGTGTATCGAAAGCTTATTTTCTCCATTATTTCAGTGACTCAATTTAATTTTTCTTTTTAGCTGTCATCTGCTAGGGCTTCCCAGGTGGCTCAGATGGAAAAGAATCTGTCTGCAAGGCAGAAGACCCAGGTTTGATCTCTGGGTCAGAAAGATCCCCTGGAGAAGAGAATGGCAACCCACTCCAGTATTCTTGCCTGAAGAATTCCAAGGACGGAGGAGCCTGGAGGGCTACAGTCCATGAGATTGCAAAGAGTAAGACATGACTGAGCAACTAATGCTTTCACTTTCAGGGCAGTAGAAACTTAATCTCAGAGTCAATTTAGGGTTTGCCTTGCTTTACCCCAAGTTCACATCAAGGCATATGTATGGTAGGAGAGAGTGTGCTTGACCAGTGAAAGTGACTATCTGATCTTCAAATCCTCTGTCCACAGTTGTGTTTGTGGAGAAATCCGTTGTCAGCACATGCAGGTAATTATGAAGTGTGCCCTCTTTTCTGTACACCAAGTTCCTTCCATCATCCAGACCCCTCTACCATGTCTATGCCTGGCTAAGACACAGGAAGCACCATTTAACTGACAACAACCCTATCTTCCTAGACAGTCTCCTCAGCCATGAATCTTGGTGGGTATTGCCACATCCAATAGACTCAAAACCTAGAAGCAAAGTTTAGATTGCCTTCTACTCCTTCTACCAGGAGTAGAAGCATTAGTTGCTCAGTCATGTCCTACTCTTTGCAATCTCATGGACTGTAGCCCTCCAGGCTCCTCTGTCCTAATATATATATATATATAAAGGTTTCCCATCTCCAACATGTTCTGTTTACAGATCAGGATTTAGGATAAAGCACGGTAGGATACCTCTAGCATCTCTGCTCTAAACATTGTAGACAAACAGAATTGGGGGATGTTTTCTAAATATTCCTGAGTCACAGAGTCATTTGACTTCAGCTTCAGCTGAACTGACGTCACTTCAGCTCTGCATGGCGTCGTTTGGCTCTCCCTTGGTGTGAACATTTCACTTTCAGATTTCATCTGCTTGTTATTCTCTCTATTCACAGAGAGTAGGACACGACTGAGCGACTGAACTGAACTGTTATTCTCTCTACACCACAGTAAACTCAGGCACTGAAATGAACAGAAATATCTGCCATATTTCTACCCAATAATGTGCATACAAATAATCTAGATTATCTATTTGTTGATTTGGAGGGGTGGTTAGTTTGATACACCATAATAAAAACATATCTGGAAAGTCTTGCTGAGAATTCTCAGATACCCAAGAATGCATCCTTAGGGCTCAGGGACCTGGGAACCCCAGTTTGAAAAACACTGCATTACAACAAATCTCTCTTCTTTTCAGTCTATTTTCATGATGTATGCTTTGTGCTCAGTAGCTCAGTTGTGGCTGACTCTTTGAGACCCACGGACTATAGCACTCCAGGTTCCTCTATCCATGGGATTCTCCAGGCAAGAATACTGGAGTGGGTTGCCATTCCCTTCATTCCCTTCTCCAGGGGATCTTCCCAACCCAGGGATCGAGCCAGGGTCTCCGGTATTGCAGGTGGATCCTTTACCATCTAAGTCACCAAGGAAGCCCTATTTTCATGATAAGTCTTAACAAATGGTTTTGGATTGATTACCTTTCAGTTTTACTTTCAGATGACATTATATGGAATATCACAACCAGTAAGATTCCTCCAAAGAGCAATGACCTATAGCGTTTTTCTGAGAAAGAGCACTTGTGGGGCCCCCAAACCTGTCTGGTGCTCCTGCTTCTTCTTGCCTCTGTCCAGGAAGCTTAATATTTGACTCCTTTTTCCATGTAGTGCAAATTCTAAGTCACTCTAGTCTTCTATCTTCTTTCTAAAATTGTTCCTTAGTTTTTTCAATCCATTTTTTACCTTCTGTCTATCAGCTGCATTTTTTTAGCTCAACTATTCCTTTCCAACAATTCAAAATCTTGGTTGAATTGTCTGGAAACACATGATCAATATACATCAAGGTGAACTTGAGATCAGCACCTTCTGGTGTATATAAGGGAAAGTAGTGCTTTTGGATAAATAAGTAACTTTAATTAAGACTTTGAGAAAAAGCTGAAAAAGTTAGCTAAGTGTCCTTAATCTAATTCTTTTCACTAACTAGTTAAAGTCTATTCTCCAGAGTTCTGATATGGTATGTGACACACTCTGGGAGTAAAAGAGATTTTTTTCCCCCTTACCTATGCACTCTGAGCACCAGAACCTTGACTAGAGTTATTTGATGGATTCTGCTCTTCCAGAACCAATTCTTATCAATGTTAAAATGCGGGTGTTCTTTAACTTGGTTGTTCATAATGATAAAACACTTACTGACCTCCTACTATGGAATGAGATCGATTTATCCATTTATTTTCAACCAACACTTATCAAGCACCAAGTACATGCTTGATAATTATTCCTAAGTATTAAGGCAATGAAGCTTCAAATATTGACAAAGGTGCCCAGGGAGTATAGTAAACTAGTAGACAAGGCAAGAGAGGTGGATGCATTCATTGATTTACTGAACACATACACATGCACCCATCACAGGGTATTTATTAATGCCAGTCGGTATTCAAAACGCTTTAAAATATCAAATCAAAAAAAAGATTCCTAAAAATTTGTAAGGTAGTTACCATTATTTTACCGTGGAAGAAGCTGAAAAGACGAAGGGGTTTATCCAGGGGTGGAGGAGGTGGCATCTGAACCCAGAAAATCTAGTTCCACAGAATTTGCTAACCATGCTGCCTCCAAAATCAACATTCCAAAAGTACTGATCACGGAAAGAGTTTTATGGGACAAGTCATTTTAAGAAATACTTAATACCCTCTTCTCTCTCTAGGAAATTCTTAACACATTAGTACATTAAGAAGTCCTACCCTCAGTCATGGAGAAGATGGAGAGATGGAGAAGCTCTATACACTTGGCAAAAACAAGACCAGGACCTGACTGTGGCTCAGATCATGAACTCTTTATTGCCAAATATAGACTTAAATTGAAGAAAGTGGGGGAAACCACTAGACCATTCATTTTTTACCTAAATCAAATCCCTATGATTATACAGTGGAAGTGAGAAATAGATTTAAGGGACTAGATCTGATAGAGTGCCTCATGAACTATGGAGGAGGTTCTGACGTTGTACAGGAGACAGGGATCAAGACCAACCCCAAGAAAAAGAAATGCAAAAAGGCAAAATGGCTGTCGGAGGAGCGCTTACAAATAGCTGTGAAAAGAAGAGAAGTGAAAAGCAAAGGAGAAAAGGAAAGATATACCCATTTGAATGCAGAGTTCCAAAGAATAGCAAGGAGAGATAAGAAAGCCTTCCTCAGTGATCAATACAAAGAAATAGAGGAAAACAATAGAATGGGAAAGACTAGAGATCTCTTCAAGAAAATTCGAGATACCAAGGGAACATTTCATGCAAAGATGGGCTCAATAAAGGACAGAAATGGTAGGGACCTAACAGAAGCAGAAGATATTAAAAAGAAGTGGCAAGAATACACAAAAGAACCATACAAAAAAGATCTTCACGACCCAGATAATCACAATGGTGTGATCACTCACCTAGAGCCAGACATTCTGGAATGTGAAGTCAAGTGGGCCTTAGGAAGCATTACTATGAACAACGCTAGTGGATGTGATGGAATTCCAGCTGAGCTATTTCAAATCCTGAAAGATGATGCTGTGAAAGTGCTGCACTCAATACGTTAGCAAATTTGGAAAACTCAGCAGTGGCCACAGGACTGGAAAAGATCAGTTTTCATTCCAATCCCTAAGAAAGGCAATGCCAAAGATTGCTCAAACTACCGCACAATTGCACTCATCTCACATGCTAGTAAAGAAATGATCAAAATTCTCCAAGTTAGGCTTCAGCAATACATGAACTGTGAATTTCCAGATGTTCAAGCTGATTTTAGGAAAGGCAGAGGAACCAGAGATCAAATTGCCAACATCCTCTGGATCATGGAAAAAGCAAGAGAGTTCCAGAAAAACATCTATTTCTGTTTTATTGACTATGCCAAAGCCTTTGACTGTGTGGATCACAATAAACTCGAAAATTCTGAAAGAGATGGGAATACCAGACCACCTGACCTGCCTCCTGAGAAATCTGTATGCAGGTCAGGAAGCAACAGTTAGAACTGGACATGGAACAACAGACTGGTTCCAAATAGGAAAAGGAGTACGTCAAGGCTGTATATTGTCACCCTGCTTATTTAACTTCTATGCAGAGTACATCATGAGAAATGCTGGGCTGAATGAAGAATAAGCTGGAATCACGATTGCTGGGAGAAATATCAATAACCTCAGATATGCAGATGACACCACCCTTATGACAGAAAGTGAAGAAGAATTAAAAAGCCTCTTGATGAAAGTGAAAGAGGAAAGTGAAAGTGGAGAGTGAAAAAGTTGGCTTAAAGCTCAACATTCAGAAAACGAAGATCATGGCATCTGGTCCCATCACTTCATGGCTATAGATGGGGAAACAGTGGAAACAGTGTCAAACTTTATTTTGGGGGGCTCCAAAATCACTGCAGATTGTGATTGCAGTCATGAAATTAAAAGATGCTTACTCCTTGAAAGGAAAGTTATGACCAATCTTGACAGCATATTAAAAAGCAGAGACATTACTTTGTCAACAATGGTCTGTCTAGTCAAGGCTATGGTTTTTCTAGTAGTCTATATGGATGTGACTAGTTTTCTGTGTGTATGGTTTCCGTGTGTCTGCCCTCTGATGCCCTCTTGCAACACCTACCATCTTACTTGGGTTTCCCTTACCTTAGGCATGGGGTATCTCTTCACGGCTGCTCCAGCAAAGCGTAGCTGCTGCTCCTTACCTTGGATGAGGGGTATCTCCTCACCACCGCCCTTCCTGACCTTCAATGTGGGATGGCTCCTCTAGGCCCTCCTGCGCCCTCGCAGCCACTGCTCCTTGGACATGGGGTTGCTCCTCCTGGCCGCCGCTCCTGGCCTTGGGTGTGGGGTTGCTCCTCCCAGTCATGTATGGATGTGAGAGTTGGACTGTGGAGAAGGCTGAGTGCCGAAGAATTGATGCTTTTGAACTGTGGTGTTGGAGAAGACTCTTGAGAGTCCCTTGGACTGCAAGGAGATCCAACCAGTCCATTCTGAAGGAGATCAGCCCTGGGGTTTCTTTGGAAGGACTGATGCTAAAGCTGAAACTCCATTACTTTGGCCACCTCATGTGAAGAGTTGACTCATTGGAAAAGGCTCTGATGCTGGGAGGGATTGGGGGCGGGAGAAGAAGGGGACGACCGAGGATGAGATGGCTGGATGGCATCACTGACTGGATGGACGTGAGTCTGAGTGAACTCTGGGAGTTGGTGATGGACAGGGAGGCCTGGCGTGCTGTGATTCATGGGGTCACAAAGAGTCGGACACAACTGAGCAACTGAACTGAACTGAACTGATATGGATGTGAGAGTTGAACTATAAAGTAAGCTGAGTGCTGAAGAATTGACACTTTTGAATTGTGGTGTTGGAGAAGACTCTTGAGAGTCCCTTGGACTGCAAAGATATCCAACCAGTCCATCCTAAAGGAGATCAGTCCTGGGTGTTCACTGGAAGGACTGATGTTGAAGCTGAAACTCCAATACTTTGGCCACCTGATGCGAAGAGCTGACTCATTTGAGAAGACCCTGATGCTGGGAAAGATTGAGGGCAGGAGAAGGGGACAACGGAGGATGAGATGGTTGGATGGCATCACGGACTCAATGGACATGAGTTTGGGGAACTCTGGGAGTTGGTGATGGACAGGGAGTCCTGGCATGCTGCGGCTCATGGGGTCACAAAGAATCGGACACAACTGAGCAACAGAACTGGACTGAACCCTCCATCAGTCTGTTTAGCTTTGATTAAAACAGATATCCAATTGTCTTTACAAAGATCTCACAAAAGGGAAGGTAATAATCATTACTGATGTTTTTAAATGCCTTCCGTGTTTTAGCAGAAAAGCACTATAGCACACATGTTGAGGGGAAAATCTCTATGTCCAGAATGCCTTGGTTCCAACCCCTAACACACTCTAGATGGTTAGGTTATGTCTTGCTAAAACATAAACCCTCAAATCTCAGTGATTTGACTCAGCAAGAAATTTACTTGTACAATATCTGTGAGACCCAAGTTGACCATGTTGGTGTGTCATCTCCTTATCCATGCCCCCTCTCACACACGCATGTGCGATCACATTCCAGTAGGGATCTGGACTGGTACTTTCTGTTGAAGGCATCAAATATTCCCCCCACATCCCAAAGCTTGAAATACCACACCAAACATCAATGAAGGCATTTTGTTCATTCTTAGGAAAAACCAGGTTGGTTTCCTTGTACCTGTTCGAGACTGAACAGCCACATCTTTGTCCTTGTCACTGCTTGGTACAACTGAAAATTCCCTAAACTCAGCATGCTTAGAAACTAAGAACTCTAAACATGAGAACTCTAAAAGTTTATTGGGTACTTGGAACCAGGCTGGTTCAGCTAGATCATAAATGCTTCTAACTGGCATTCACTCTCCCTTATGTTGATTTTTCCTCATAGAGTCAAATGGCACCCCAAAGTATATGAAATAAATTACATCATTACCCTGGTAAGCAAGGGAGAGACACAGAGAAGTCATTTTCAATCTAAGCCTTGCACTTGAATAAGCACTGATCAGGCGCATTTTTGCATCTAACAAAAATCCATGCCCAATGTATATGTTTGCATCAACATCTCTGATTTAAACTCAGATCTCCTAGAGATGAGAACCTTATCCAATTTGCTCTTATAGGCAAAGCACAACTCTAAGAAGAAAGAAAGAATTTGATAAACATTTGATTCAGAACCAACAAATAAGCATGACTGGACACCTATAATGTAAATATTTTCCAGGATAAAGCTTAGGCTACATCATCTAGTGCATAAGTAATCTGATTTACTTATGTGAAAATTCTACAAATGAAGAAAAATGTTGCATATGGTCTCACATTTAATGAAGTGCTATTATTATTAGAAAGAAAAAGAAAGAATATATGAGAGGAGGCTATCCCAAATAATCCAAGGCTGTCTACTACTCTGGTACTTAACATACAGTGTCTAAACTCATCTGGAGATTAGTTTTGAAAAAGTAATGTTTCATGAAGGGATTAAATAGGATTGATGAAGGATATGAAGGAATCTGATTCAATAAACATTAATTGACACTTAAGCCAGTTAGCAAGAAACATATAAAAATAGGCAAACAGACTCTAACCTTAAGCAGTTTATAACTGAGCAAGAGAGAGCAGACATAGATGCAAGGCAGATTATCATGTCATTGAGGGTCTTTCCAGTTTGGGCGTCAGCCTTTCCTATGTAGACCTGGTGAGTTGGACTTACTGCTGCTTGGACAATTTTCCAACATTCAGAACACAGATCAGGAAAGCTCTGAGTGAGAGACTCGAGTTTATTAAAGATTTTTGCAGAAACCGTTTTGATGGCAGATTCACAGATGGCACTTAAACCACACTGTTCTTGTGCCCAGATCCACAGAGCTGAGTTACATATCAGTGATTTGATGAGTTATTCCTTCCCCCAGTGTCTGTCTAAGCTGATCAAAGGATCCCAGTACCAGGTGATCACCCAAAATGGTCAGCACAAAATCCATCCTCCCCTACCCTCTGACCTGTGGGTCCGGAGAGTGAACCAGCACAATACTGGAGTTGATGGGCTTCGTTGCATCCTTACCAGAATTGAACAAATGCCTGCTTCCCTTGCCCAGCAAGGACCAGAGGGGAAGTATAGGCAATATGCCTGTAAGTTCAGCAAAGGGAAACAACAGAAATTATCTCATGACTCAGATGGCATTTGAGAAGGTGCTTAGAAGCTGGCGGGATTTGAGCAAGGGAAAGTTGAAGGAGGGCTTTGCTAGGTCAAGAGCGAAGTCAGTGCAGGAGAAGGAACGGAAAAACATTAGCCGGGCATTGTGAAGAAGCTAGTCTAAATAAATCCAGGGGGAAAATTGGAAGGAAAAATAAAACTGGAAATGTTGACACAAGCCGCATTCTACAGGGTTTCAATTCTCAGTTTGAGGGCTTTCCATCCAATTTTGTGTGAAAATATGAATCTCCATCCATAAACTTCTGTGTGCAGGCAGGATAACTCCCTTTATTTCAGTCACTCAACTTCATTTCTGTTTTGCAAGCCGCTCTGCTGGGCTGGCAGGATATTTGGATCTCATTTTTCAGTGTTTTTCCCCTTTTACCCCCTGAAAGAGGAGGCTAGGGAAATAATGATGGCATTTCCAAAGAAGGAAAATCAGGAAGCAGAAGAGCTTATTTACAGGAGAAAAAAAATTCCATCTTGACCATACCCAGCTTAAGATGTCAATATGAACACTAGATGAGGATTTACTGGAAGTGCTCAGAAATTCAGAATTAAGCTCAAGAGAGAGGTCACACAAGGTGCCTCAATCCCTTTAAGGAACAAAGTCTATGTGAGTTAACTATCTAATTTAATTCAAATAAATTATGACAGTCTAGAACCACAGAAAAGAATCTGCAGTTATGGACGATTATTTGTATACGGTGACTCAAAAAACATGTAAATATAGAAGATGGAAGTAAACAGGAGAAATCAGAGTCAGGAGTTTGAGAGATGAAAGAAAAGAGGATGGTCATTTGTGCCAGAGCTTCAGAACCTTCAAAGCCAAGAATCAGTGAAGAACCAAATAATGTGATGGGCTCTAGGCAGAAATGAGAGGAATTATTCTTTACTCTGCTTCTACCAGCTGAGAGACCTGGACCAGCTGTTTAACCCCTTTGGTTTTAATGATCTCACCTATAAATCAAGAGGATTAGACTGGCTCAGTGGTCCTGCACAGGGACATCACTGTCCCCCAGGGGACAGGCAGACCACCTGTGGGAGAATTTTGATTTTCACAAGGATTGTGCAATCCACTCCAGTATTCTTGCCTGGAAAATCCCATGGACAGAAGAGTCTGGAAGGCTACAATTCTTGGGGTTGTAAAGAGTCGGACACGACTTAGCAACTGAGGACACACTGGTATTTAGCAAGTGTGGATAGGGACGTTAGTTATCCGGCAATGCTTAGTAGTCTGGGGAAACCGCTAATTGTCCTGCCTGTTGCATAACTTTCTAAGGTCCCTCGGACATTGAGGTAGATGAAAGGTCTTAATAAAATTAATTAAGCCTAGAACCTAACTCTGTTTTACATATGAAAGCAAAATACCTTTTGCACAGTTTTAATAGGTACTTGTCCTACTAAATAGGACAAGTAAAAGGAAATAGTTTCTATTCCACTATCTACCTGTACCTCGATGCTTGCATTTTTCCTTCTGCTTATACAGAATAGCTCCTGATTGTCTTTTAACCTTAAACTTATTCACTATGAAACATATACATATATATAGTATGTCATCATAAATTACTTTCATCTTATTTCTCACTTATAGTTAAGGTACTTTTAGTTATGTGTATAAAATTGATTTATAAGTTTTATTTTAGGATAGTAGAGGTATGTCTGGAGAAGGAAATGGCAACCCACTCCAGTGTTCTTGCCTGGAGAATCCCAGGGACTGAGGAGACTGATGGGCTGCCGGCTATGGGGTCGCACAGAGTTGGACACAACTGAAGCAACTTAGCAGCAGTAGCAGAGGTGTATTATAAAATATTTGTTGTAGAAGTACTCTTGGGAGACCTCCCTGACAATCCAGTGGTTAAGACTCCACACTTCCAATGCAGGGGCCACAGGTTCGATCCCTGGTCTGGGAGGTAAAATCCCACATGTCACATAGCGTTGCCAAAGGAAAAAAAAGTGCTCTTGGATCTGAAAGGTTGATAGCCACTAGACTGGATGCTCTGAGGTTTCTCTCTCCTCTAAAATTCCACAACTCATCGTTTGTCCACATTATCTTTCACAAGAGCAAACAACAGGAGAAAAGTAGAAAATTTTACTTGTTGCAACACTCTCTGCTGTACTTAATTTGAATATACACTTGACTGTACTTTTACACAATGATGATGATGTAAGTGTTGGCCTCTCCTTTTACAAATAGCCACCCAACACTTAACTAACTTAAGTAAGCTGTCTAAAAATAATGGAAACTGAGGTGAGCCACATTTGCATTTTCTACCAATTTTCTGCCAGTTCAAAGACACAGGCAGGGTATCTCAATTACATTGACTTTCAATGATCTCTGAAGACAGCTCTAATATTAATAGTTCTCTGAACCTCATGTCCAGCTTACTACTACTTTGCCTCTGTGAGCTTCTACATCCTGTTCCCTTTAAAAGGCTATTCATTGGTTTTGCCACAAAAAGAGATAAATGAAACTATTTTGCAAGGAAAACAAATGCTTTTGATAGAGTCAAAATGGCATGTCAAATACAGAGAGCTGAAATAACTTACTTGGTTACTATCTATGGTTCTCAAAGAAAATAGTCACCATGGGGAGTTATATGCGATTCTGCAGTCTAAGAACAATTTAAGTCACTTGTTTCACCTCTGAAAAATACAAAAAAAAATACAGAAATAATGCATATTTTAAAGATTGAAAACTTCTTTAATTTTCAATAACTAGAATCAAGTTTTTATTTTTACCCTTCTTCATTTTCAACTGATAACCAAGTGAAGTCTGTCAAATCAGTATTCTCTTAATTATTTGAGGGTTTTTTTTAATATTTATTTTTGCTACACCAGCTCTTAGCACGTGGCATCTGAGATCTTCATTGCAGCATGTGAACTGTTGGTTGCAACATGTGGGACCTAGTTCCCCAATCAGAGATGGAACTTGGGCTCCCTGCATTGGGATCTCAGAGTCTTAACCACTGGACCACCAGGGAAGTCTGTCAAACTTAGTTTCTTTTAGGATTGTCTCCAGCTTTTGCCTTGAAAAGTGTAGCACTGGTAAGGAGGGGCTCTGCTCTTCTGTCTTGGTCTGTTCTATGATGGCCTTTATTGAAGCCTCTGGCATTTCTTAACGTTGGTGTCAGTTGAAAAATCATTTCCCATCATAACTGCACTACCTATACTCCTTTCTGCACATACAAAGCCCTGTCATGGCCCCATGGCCACTTCTGGGTCTTAACATCTCAATCAAGCCACTCTTTACCAGCAAGGAAACTATTCACACATTTCACTGGAGTCAGAGAGGATTCAGAGGGGGTACATTCTGACCTATCTGTCCAAGGTGTTGTGTTTAGCTATCTCCGGTTTGATGGTTGTCATGACTCAAGGATGCTTCTGTGGGAACAAGCGTGTTGCAGATCAAAAAACAAAAATTAAAAAAAAATAAGATAGCATTCATCTCCTTCACTCTTGGACCTTCAAACGTAAAGGAGAATAGGGTTCTTTTACCTCCTTCCCCTGCCCAGAACTTGGCCCATGGAAATGAAAGATGAGGCCCACAGCTCCCCACATTCAGGATATCTCCCTTTCTCTCTCTCTCTCTCTCTTTCCCCACTGTCTCTAGTCTCTCCCACCTCTGAACTCCAGAAGTAACTATTTAATTTTGGACTGGCAAATGAGAAAAAATAATTTTCATTCACTATCTTTCTCAGATTCTTCCGAAGTGACTTGAGGTTTGGGGGATTTTTAACATCTTTCTTTACTTAATGATATTAAAGTGAAATGAACTCCCTAACAGATTGGTAAGAGAAGTTTACCAAAACCAAACTTTTCATATTAGGTTTTGTGAAATCTAAACAGTAATTCTATTCCTGTGACTCTGGCTTGAAACAATCATAAAACTAAAGCTGTTTTTATAAAAAATTTTAAGTATTATGCCATCTATAGTAATATCCCAAAATGAAAACCTTCCATGTCCAAAAATATGGAAATAAAAAATTACTTTTCTGTGATTCAGTAATATGCAACACTTAGAGACTGTGATGAACAAGCAGGTTAGCAATGCAGAGAAATACTTATATAGAAAATTTAAAAGTAAGTGTAGGCCACCTAATCTATGACAAAGGAGGCAAGAATATACAGTGTAGAAAAGACAGTCTTCTTCAACAAGTGATGCTGGGAAAACTGGACAGCTACATATAAAAGAATGAAATTAGAACACTCCCTAAGACTATGCACAAAAATAAACTTAGACAGATTAAAGACCTAAATGTAAGGCCAGACACTCTAAAACTCTTAGAGGAAAACATAGGCAGAACACTGTCTGACATAAATCACAGCAAGATCATATTTTATTCATCTCCTAGAGTAATGAGACTGAAAATAAAAATAAACAAATGGGACCTGATTAAATTTAAAACCTTTTACATAGCAAAGGAAACCATAAACAAAATGAAAAGACAACCCGCAGAATGGGAAAAAATATTTGCAAATGAACCAACCAACAAGGAATTAATCTTCAAAATATACAAACAGTTCATGCAGTTCAATAATTTAAAAAAAAAAAACAACAATCAAAATATGGGCGGAAGATCAATAGGCATTTCTCCAAAGAAGACATACAGGTGGCCAATAGGCACATTTAAAGATGCTCAACAACAATAATTATTCAGTTCAGTCACTCAGTAGTGTCCAACTGTTTGTGACCCCATGAATCCCAGCATGCCAGGCTTCCCTGTCCATCACCAACTCCCGGAGTTCACTCAGACTCACGTCCATCGAGTCAGTGATGCCATCCAGCCATCTCATCCTCTGTCATCCCCTTCTCCTCCTGCCCCCAATCCCTCCCAGCATCAGAGTCTTTTCCAATGAGTCAACTCTTTGCATGAGGTAGCCAAAGTACTGGAGCTTCAGCTTTAGCATCATTCCTTCCAAGGAACACCCAGGGCTGATCTCCTTTAAAATGGACTGGATGGATCTCCTTGCAGTCCAAGGGACTCTCAAGAGTCTTCTCCAACACTACAGTTTAAAAGCATCAATTCTTCGGCACTCAGCCTTCTTCACAGTCCAACTCTCACATCCATACATGACCACAGGAAAAACCATAGCCTTGACTAGACGGACCTTAGTTGGCAAAGTAATGTCTCTGCTTTTGAATATGCTATCTAGATAAATGCAAATCAAAACTACAATGAGGTATCACCTCATACTGGTCAGGATGGCCAGTATCCAAAAATCTACGAACGATAAATGTTGGACAGGGTGTAGAGAAAAGGGAACCCTCTCACGCTATTGATGAGAATGTAAATTGAGGCAGCTGCCATGGAGAACAGTATGGAGGTTCCTTATAAGACTAAAGATAGAGCTACCATATGAGCCAGCAATCCTACTCCTGAGCGTATGCCCAGAGAGACCCAGAATTCACACTCTAATATTAATTGCAGCACACTATTCATAACAGGCAGGACATGGAAGCAACATAAATGTCCACGGACAGAGGAATGGATGAAGAACATGTACGTGCATTCCATGGATTATTACTCAGCCGTAAAAAAGAACAGAATAATGCCATTTGCAGCAACAGGGATGAAACTAGAGACTGTCATACTGAATGAAGTAAGTCAGACAGAGAAAGACAAATATCATATGATACCACTTATATGTGGAATCAAAAAAGGGTAGAAGTGAACTTATTTACAAAACAGAAATAGAGTTACAAAAGTAGAAAATAGACTTATGGCTATGGGCGGGCAGTGGAGGAAGGGACTAACTGGGAGACTGAGATTGACATATACACGCTATATACATAAAATAGATAACTATTAATGATCTACTGTGCGGCACAGGGAGCTCTACTCACTACTCTGTAATGACTTCTATGAGAACAGAATCTACAAGAGTGGCTATATGCGTGTGTATAACTGATAACACTTTGCTGTACACAGGAAACTAACATGACACTGTAAATCAATAGTACTCCAATTAAAAAATTTAAGTAAACGTAAGATACAGACCAGATTTCAAAGACTGTAAAAGAATGCAAAATATCTCATTGTGATAATTTTTTATCCTGATTTACATGTCAAGATGATATTATTTAGAGTAACTTGGATTAAGTAAAATATATTTTTAAAATTAATTTTACCTATTTCTTTTAACTTTTTAATGAGACTACAAGAAGATTTTAAATTATATATGATTATCATAGGATATTGAATATAGTTCTCTGTGCTATACAGTAGGACCTTGTCTTTTATCCATTCTATATATAAAAGCCTGAAAATATCCTACCCTATGATATCTTATGATATCCTCTGCTAACCTGAAAATGTCCTATGATAAACCATAATGGAAAAAGAATATTTAAGAAAGAAGAATGAATATATATGTATAAGTGAATCACTTCACTGTATGGCAGTAATTAACACAGCATTGTAAATAAACAATACTTCAATAAGAAATTAAATAAAATTTTTAAAAAATAAAAAATAATTTGAAAAATAAAATAGCATATTGGCTCAGATTATGTTTCTATAGGATAGTGCTGCTGTAGAGACTGACACAGAAGGATCAATGAATGCTATTGTAGTCCAGTGATGTATACTTATGTACCTACAGTGAACCAGCCCCCAGAAATCTGCTTTCATCGGATACTTCCAATGCTCTCAAAGTTGCTGTCTTTTCTAATAGTTTTGTTTGCTCTTCTAAGCACACACAGAGAAGGCAATGGCACCCCACTCCAGTACTTTTGCCTGGAAAATCCCATGGATGGAGGAGCCTGGTAGGCTGCAATCCATGGGGTCGCTAGGAGTCGGTCAAGACTGAGCGACTTCACTTTCACTTTTCACTTTCATGCATTGGAAAAGGAAATGGTAACCCACTCCAGTGTTCTTGCCTGGAGAATCCCAGGGACGGGGGAGCCTGGTGGGCTGCCGTCTCTGGGGTCACACAGAGTCAGACACGACTGAAGCGACTTAGCAGCAGCAGCAGCTAAGCACACAGGGTGAAGGCTTCTGATAGACATGAGCTCTCTTGACCTCATTACTTGAGCATTTGATGACACCCATCATCTCTCCAGGAATGGAAACCTGGATTTGTTTCTAGGAACCAGGCAGCAGCTACATCAAAGACTGAGTTGCAATAGGAAATACTGTTAAATGCTAACATTACATGTGGATGGTCTCTGAACAAAAACTAATACATGATTATAAAGCCTATTTACCTGATTCACTGTTTATTAGTCCCTGGTAGTGTTTAGTTCAGAGGATCCTCAAAGCAAATGTCATTAATCCTAAAAGTCTGTTTAGAAGACAATCCTGCCCTTCTACCTGAGTGAGGTCACTGGCTGGAGACTCAGCTTGTACCTTTAAAGGGCTCCTGCTGGGAGAGAAGGGCTCCTGAGGACAGAGCTGCACAGGGAGGCACCACCTGACCTCTGCACCCAGGTGCTGCTGACTCAGGGGGACTCAGCCCTAGACTCAAACCATTTGGACAGATAAGTGACAACAATGGTGTATTATTCAACCAATGCTGTTAGCAGGGGCTTTCAGTAACTGATTTCTTGCTGCTGTTGTTTTTCTTAACGGGAATTGTGCAAGTCAGCAAAACACAGAAAATAAATGTTCCTCTCTGGGCTTGACAGACCAAATACACCCTGATTAAGAGCATATCAGTTCTCCAGGCTGTCATCTACCGACCAGCAAGCAATTCCCCTGTGTTCCTTTATCAAGAAGTGCACATTTCTGCATTTCATCTCTTCTAAGGATTGCTATTATTTATCTAAAGATAACCCACAGATTATTTTTGGTTTATTTTCAGAAACCATGAGCTCATTTAATTCACAATGAAGGAAGAGTTTATAACTGTGTGATGGGAACACGGAATTTCTCAAAACTCTGTCTTGTCTAAATGACAACCTCACCATGTGCATTTGCCCTTCAGGTTTCTCAACAGCTGTGTCTCTAACTAGATTGCATGCGTGCATGCTAAGTCACTTCAGTCATGTCCAACTCTGAACACGTGTTAAACCGTGTTGCAACCCCATGGGCTATAGCCCGCAAAGCTCCCCTGTCCATGGGATTCTCCAGGTGCGAATGCTGGAGTGGGTTGCCATTCCCTTCACCAGGGGATTTTCCCGACCCACGTCTCCTGTGTCTCCTGTATTGCAAGCAGATTCTTTACCGCTGAGTCACCGGGGAAGCCCCTAACTAGATTAGCAAAGCATTTATATGCTCTCCAAACTACCTGCAGGGAGAAAGACCTCAAGGTTTTGGGAGCTCTGCTAAGCTTGACCGACAATGCACCTGACTTGGTTTAGCCGCTTGTCACTTTTTATTGCATCTCCTTTCTTCTGATCAGCTTTGCAGGTTTGCCCCAATCACAGCAATAAAGATGCTGTGGGTCAGGGCCCCCAGTTCCCTGTCCTAATGTCCCTTTTTGGAGAAGGCAATGGCACCCCACACCAGTACTCTTGCCTGGAAAACCCCATGGACAAAGGGGCCTGGTAGGCTGCAGTCCATGGGATCGCTAAGAGTCTGACACAACTGAGCGACTTCACTTTCACTTTCCACTTTCATGCACTGGAGAAGGAAATGGCAACCCACTCCAATGTTTTTGCCTGGAGAATCCCAGGGACAAGGGAGCCTGGTGGGCTGCCGTCTATGGGGTCACACAGAGTTGGACACAACTGAAGTGACTTAGCAGCAGCAATGTCCCTTCTATTTCTTTTTCTTTTTTTTTCTGGGTTTTTTCTTTTTTAAAAAAAAAAATTTATTTTTACTTTATTTTACTTTACAACACTGTATTGGTTTTGCCATACATTGACATGAATCCACCATGGGTGTACATGTAATCCCAAACATGAAACCCCCTGCCACCTCCCTCCCCACAACATCCCTCTGGGTCATCCCCTTGCACCAGCCCCAAGCATGCTGTATCCTGCATCGGAAATAGACTAGTGATTCAATTCTTACATGATAGTATACATGTTTCAATGCCATTCTCCCAAATCATCCCACCCTCTTCCTCTCCCTCTGAGTCCAAAAGTCCGCTATACACATCTGTGTCTTTTTTGCTGTCTTGCATACAGGGTCATCATTGCCATCTTTCTAAATTCCATATATATGTGTTAGTATACTGTATTGGTGTTTTCCTTTCTGGCTTAATTCACTCTGTATAATCGGCTCCAGTTTCATCCATCTCAACAGAACTGATTCAAATGTATTCTTTTTAACGGCTGAGTAATACTCCATTGTGTATATGTACCACAGCTTTCTTATCCATTCATCTGCTGATGGACATCTAGGTTGTTTCCATGTCCTGGCTATTATAAACAGTGTTGTGATGAACATTGGGGTACATGTGTCTCTTTCAATTCTGTTTCCTCTGTGTGTATGCTCAGCAGTGGGATTACTGGGTCATATGGCAGTTCTATTTGCAATTTTTTAAGGAATCTCCACACTGTTTTCCATAGTGGCTGTACTAGATGGCATTCCCACCAACAGTGTAGGAGGGTTCCCTTTTTTCCACACCCTCTCCAGCATTTATTGCTTGCAGATTTTTGGATTGCAGACATTCTGACTGGTGTGAAGTGGTACCTCATTGTGTTTTTGATTTGCATTTCTCTAATAATAAGTGATGTTGAGCATCTTCTCATGTGTTTGTTAGCCATCCGTATGTCTTCTTTGGAGAAATGTCTATTTAGTTCTTTGGCCCATTTTTTGATTGGGTCGTTTATTTTTCTGGAATTGAGCTGCAGAAGTTGCTTGTATATTTTTGAGATTAGTTGTTTGTCAGTTGTTTCATTTGCTATTATTTTCTCCCATTCAGAAGGCTGTCTTTTCACCTTGCTTATATTTTCCTTTGTTGTGCAGAAGCTTTTAATTTTAATTAGATCCCATTTGTTTATTCTTGCTTTTATTTCCGGAATTCTGGGAGGTGGATCATAGAGGATCCTGCTGTGATTTATGTCTGAGAGTGTTTTGCCTATGTTCTCCTCTAGGAGTTTTATAGTTTCTGATCTTACATTTAGATCTTTAATCCATTTTGAGTTTATTTTTGTGTGCGGTGTTAGAAAGTGATCTAGTTTCATTCTTTTACAAGTGGTTGACCAGTTTTCCCAGCACCACTTGTTAAAGAGATTGTCTTTACTCCATTGTATATTCTTGCCTCCTTTGTCAAAGATAAGGTGTCCATATGTGTGTGGATTTATCTCTGGGCTTTCTATTTTGTTCCATTGATCTATATGTCTGTCTTTGTGCCAGTACCATACTGTCTTGATGACTGTGGCTTTGTAGTAGAGCCTGAAGTCAGGCAAGTTGATTCCTCCATTTCCATTCTTCTTTCTCAAGATTGCTTTGGTTATTCGAGGTTTTTTGTATTTTCATACAAATCTTGAAATTATTTGTTCTAGTTCTGTGAAAAATATCGCCAGTAGCTTGATAGGGATTGCATTGAATTTGTAAATTGCTTTGGGTAGTATACTCATTTTCACTATATTGATTCTTCCAATCCATGAACATGGTATATTTCTCCATCTATTTGTGTCCTCTTTGATTTCTTTCATCAGTGTTTTATAGTTTTCTATATATAGGTCTTTAGTTTCTTTAGGTAGATATATTCCTAAGTATTTTATTCTTTTCATTGCAATGGTGAATGGAATTGTTTCCTTCATTTCTTTTTCTACTTTCTCATTATTAGTGTATAGGAATGCAAGGGATTTCTTTGTGTTGATTTTATATCCTGCAACTTTACTATATTCGTTGATTAGCTCTAGTAATTTTCTGGCGGAGTCTTTAGGGTTTTCTATGTAGAGGATCATGTCATCTGCAAACAATGAGAGTTTTACTTCTTCTTTTCCAATTTGGATTCCTTTTATTTCTTTTTCTGCTCTGATTGCTGTGGCCAAAACTTCCAGAACTATGTTGAATAGTAGCGGTGAAAGTGGGCGCCCTTGTCTTGTTCCTGACTTTAGGGGAAATGCTTCCATTTTTCACCACTGAGGATAATGTTTGCTGTGGGTTTGTCATATATAGCTTTTATTATGTTGAGGTATGTTCCTTCTATTCCTGCTTTCTGGAGACTTTTTATCATAAATGGATGTTGAATTTTGTCAAAGGCCTTCTCTGCATCTATTGAGATAATCATATGGCTTTTATTTTTCAATTTGATAATGTGGTGAATTACATTGATTGATTTGGGGATATTGAAGAATCCTTGCATCCCTGGGATAAAGCCCACTTGGTCATGGTGTATGATCTTTTTAATGCGTTGTTGGATTCTGATTGCTAGAATTTTGTTGAGCATTTTTGCATCTATGTTCATCAGTGATATTGGCCTGTAGTTTTCCTTTTCTGTAGTATCTTTGTCAGGTTTTGGTATTAGGGTGATGGTGGCTTCATAGAATGAGTTTGGAAGTTTACCTTTCTCTGCAATTTTCTGGAAGAGTTTGAGTAGAATAGGTGTTAGCTCTTCTCGAAATTTTTGGTAGAATTCAGCTGTGAAGCTGTCTGGACCTGGGCTTTTGCTTGCTGGAAGATTTCTGATTACAGTTTCAATTTCCGTGCTTGTGATGGGTCTGTTAAGATTTTCTATTTCTTCCTGGTTCAGTTTTGGAATATTGTACTTTTCTAAGAATTTGTCCATTTCTTCCACGTTGTCCATTTTATTGGCATATAATTGCTGATAGTAGTCTCTTATCATCCTTTGTATTTCTGTGTTGTCTGTTGTGATCTCCCCATTTTCATTTATAATTTTATTGATTTGATTTTTCTCTCTTTGCTTCTTGATGAGTCTGGCTAATGGTTTGTCAATTTTATTTATCCTTTCAAAGAACCAGCTTTTGGCTTTGTTGATTTTTGCTATGGTCTCTTTTGTTTCTTTTGCATTTATTTCTGCCCTAATTTTTAAGATTTCTTTCCTTCTACTAACTCTGGGGTTCTCCATTTCTTCCTTTTCTAGTTGCTTTAGGTGTAGAGTTAGGTTATTTATTTGACTTTTTTTCTTGTTTCTTGAGGTATGCCTGTAGTGCTATGAACTTTCCTCTTAGCACTGCTTTTATAGTGTCCCACAGGTTTTGGGTTGTTGTGTTTTCATTTTCATTAGTTTCTATGCATATTTTGATTTCTTTTTTGATTTCTTCTGTGATTTGTTGGTTATTCAGAAGTGTGTTGTTCAACCTCCATATGTTGGAATTTTTAATAGTTTTTCTTCTGTAATTGAGATCTAATCTTAATGCATTATGGTCAGAAAAGATGGTTGGAATGATTTGGATTTTTTAAAATTTATCAAGGTTAGATTTATGGCCCAGGATGTGATCTATCCTGGAGAAGGTTCCATGAGCACTTGAGAAAAAGATGAAATTCATTGTTTTGGGGTGAAATGTCCTATAGATATCAATTAGGTCTAACTGGTCTAATGTATCATTTAAAGTTTGCATTTCTTTGTTAATTTTCTGTTTAGTTGATCTGTCCATAGGTGTGAGTGGGGTATTAAAGTCTCCCACTATTATTGTGTTATTGTTAATTTCCCCTTTCATACTTGTTAGCTTTTGTCTTACATATTGCGGTGCTCCTATGTTGGGTGCATATATATTTATAATTGTTATATCTTCTTCTTGGATTGATCCTTTGATCATTATGTAGTGGCCTTCTTTATCTCTTTTCACAGCCTTTGTTTTAAAGTCTATTTTATCGGATATGAGTATTGCCACTCCTGCTTTCTTTCGGTCTCTATTTGCGTGGAATATCTTTTTTCAGCCCTTCACTTTCAGTCTGTATGCGTCCCTTGTTTTGAGGTGGGTCTCTTGTAAGCAGCATATAGAGGGGTCTTGTTTTTGTATCCATTCAGCCAATCTTTGTCTTTTGGTTGGGGCATTCAACCCATTTACGTTTAAGGTAATTATTGATAAGTATGATCCCGTTACCATTTACTTTATTGTTTTGGGTTCAGGTTTATACACCCTTTTTGTGTTTCCTGTCTAGAGAATGTCTTTTAGAATTTGTTGGAGAGCTGGTTTGGTGGTGCTGAATTCTCTCAGCTTTTGCTTGTCTGTAAAGCTTTTGATTTCTCCTTCGTATTTGAATGAGATCCTTGCTGGGTACAGTAATCTGGGCTGTAGGTTGTTTTCTTTCATCACTTTATGTCTTGCCATTCCCTCCTGGCCTGAAGCGTTTCTATTGAAAGATCAGCTGTTATCCTTATGGGAATCCCCTTGCGTGTTATTTGTTGTTTTCGCCTTGCTGCTTTTAATATTTGTTCTTTGTGTTTGATCTTTGTTAATTTGATTAATATGTGTCTTGGGGTGTTTCACCTTGGGTTTATCCTATTTGGAACTCTCTGGGTTTCTTGGACTTGGGTGATTATTTCCTTCCCCATTTTAGGGAAGTTTTCAACTATTATCTCCTCAAGGATTTTCTCATGGTCTTTCTTTTTGTCTTCTTCTTCTGGGACTCCTATAATTCAAATGTTGGAGCGTTTCATGTTGTCCTGGAGGTCTCTGAGATTGTCCTCATTTCTTTTACTTCGTTTTTCTTTTTTCCTCTCTGATTCATTTATTTCTACCATTCTATCTTCTATTCCACTAATCCTATCTTCTGCCTCTGTTATTCTACTATTTGTTGCCTCCAGAGTGTTTCTGATCTCATTTATTGCATTATTCATTATATATTGACTCTTTTTTATTTCTTCTAGGTCCTTGTTAAACCTTTCTTGCATCTTCTCAATCCTTGTCTCTAGGCTATTTATCTGTGATTCCATTTTGATTTCAAGATTTTGGATCAATTTCACTATCAATATTCGGAATTCTTTCTCAGGTAGATTCCCTATCTCTTCCTCTTTTGTTTGGTTTGGTGGGCATTTCTCCTGTTCCTTAACCTGCTGAGTATTCCTCTGTCTCTTCATCTTGGTTATATTGCTGTGTTTGGGGTGGCCTTTTAATATTCTGGGAATTTGTGGAGTTCTCTTTATTATGGAGCTTCCTCACTGTGGGTGGGGTTGTATCAGTGGCTTGTCAAGGTTTCCTGATTAGGGAGGCTTGTGTTGGAGTTCTGGTGGGTGGAGCTGGGTTTCTTCTCTCTGGAGTGCAGTGGAGTGACCAGTAATGGGTTATGAGATGTCAAAGGTTTTGGAGTAGCTTTGAGCTGTCTGTATATTGAAGCTCAGGGGTGTGTTCCTGTGTTGCTGGAGAATTTGCGTGGTATGTCTTGCTCTGGAACTTGTTGGTCCTTGGGTGGAGCTTGGTTTCAGTGTAGGTATGGATGCGTTTGATGAGCTCCTATTGCTTAATGTTCCCTGAATTCAGGAGTTCTCTGATGTTCTCAGGCTTTGGACTTAAGCCTCCTGCTTCTGGTTTTCAGTTTTATTTTTACAGTAGCCTCTAGACTTCTCCATCTATACAGCACTGATGATAAAACATCTAGGTTAAAGATGAAAAGTTTCTCCACATTGAGGGACAGCCAGAGAGGTTCACTGAGTTACAAGGAGAAGAGAAGAAGGAGGGGGTAGTTAGAGGTGACTGGAATGAGATGCGGTGAGATCAAAAGAGGAGAGAGCAAGCTAGCCAGTAGTCACTTCCTTATGTGCGCTCCATAGTCTGGACCGCTCAGAGGTATTTACGGAGTTATACAGGGAAGATGAGAGGGAGGAAGTAGACAGAGGTGGCCAGGATGATAAGAGAGAAGAATGAAAAAGAGAGAGACAAATCCTGCCAGTAACCAGTTCCTTAGGTGTTCTCCACCGTCTGGAACACACAGAGATTCACAGAGTTGGATAGAGAAGAGATGGGGGAGGAAAGAGACAGAGGCCACCTGGTGGAGAAAAAGGAGAGTCCAAAGGAGGAGAGAGTGGTCAAGCCAGTAATCTCGCTCTCAGGTAAAACTGGATAGTGAAGTTTGGGTTTTTAAATGTACAAAATTGACAACAAAAACAAAAAAGCAAAGATTAAAAATCTAGAGTAGAGGTTGGATTTTCAAAACTACAATATTAAAGAAAAGAAGCAGAAGGAAAAATAAGAAGAAAAAAAAAAGAAGAAAAAAAAAGCCACAAGAATTATTTAAAAACTCCAACAACACCACATAAAGACTATATATGGTGTTTGCCTTAAAAAAAATAGTCTTTTTTTTTTGAAAAGTAATAGTAGGTTATAGAAATAAAAATTAGAGGAGAAATAGAAGACAACAATTTTTTTAAAAGTTAGAAAAAAAAAAGCAAGAAAAAAAAAGAGGGGAAAAGAAAAGGAATGATTGTAAAAATAGTAAACATATATCTGGCCCTTCTCTATGTGGGCAGTGTGGGGTCACTTCCAAGGCAGTTCCCTCTGTTTAACTTCTTCTGTTTGCTGGTTTTTTAGGCTCACTAGTTCAGTCGCGCTGTGGGGAGGGGGGATGCTGCAAACAAATAGCACTGTTGTGTGCACACAGTGTCTCAGCCCCGCTTGACCTGTCCCTTCTCACTGCGCACAAACCACTCTGGCTCTACGATGCTCAGCCGGGAACCATCTGAGGCCGGCCCTAGGCTGCGTGCACCTCCCCAGTCTAAGCCGCTCAGGTTCAGCGCTCAGGGAGCCCTCAGGGGCTCAGATTTGGTTGGGACTGTGTTTTGTGCCCTTCCCAGGTCCCAGTAGCTCAGGAGTTTGGCGAGCGCAGTCGCCTGGACCAGTCACCTTTCCTGTCTCTGCTGCTCAGCTTTCTGGGTGGACCGCTGGCGCCCCTTGTGAGGCAGATGGTGACTGTCCAGCACCCCCAGAAGTCTTAGCAAAGAAGCCTGCTTGCAGTTTGGTAGGTAGAGTCCCTCCAGGTCTTTCCAGCCCTTACGGCTCTGGCTGCCTGTCCCCGGCGGGGAATGCTCTGCAGCGGCTATGTCCGTTCCATACTTTGTTCTGTGCGCGGTCCTGGCTGTGTCTTATGTTCGAGCTTTTTGCGTGGTAGCTATCCCACAGTCTGGTTTGCTAGCCCAAGTTAGATCGTTCTGGTTACGTGTGGGGCGTTCCTGCCCGATTCTTACAAATCTCTGCAGCCCGCGCCTCCCGCGCTTCCCTGCCCTGCCCCCACTTGCTATTGGCGGATGCAGGCGTCTGTGCTGCTTTTCCGCTGGGGGAGTTACTGTTGGGCTTGTAATCTGCTGGTTTTAATTATTTATTTATTTTTCCTTCCTGTTATGTTGCCCTCTGTGTTTCCAAGGCTCGCCACAGACTCGGCAGGGAGAGTGTTTCCTGGTGTTTGGAAACCTCTCTTCTTAAAATTCCCTTCCCGGGACAGGCTTCCCTTCCCGGGACGGAGCTCCCTCCCCACCTCCTTTGTCTCTCTTTTCGTCTTTTATATTTTTTCCTACATGTTTTCGAAGACAATGGTCTGCTTTTCTGGTTGCCTGATGTCCTCTGCCAGCATTCAGAAGTTGTTTTGTGGAGTTTGCTCAGTGTTGAAATGTTCTTTTGAGGAATTTTTGAGGGAGAAAGTGGTCTTCCCATCCTATTCCTCTGCCATCTTAGGACCGCCCCCCCATCCCTTCTATTTCTCACCCAGCTCCCACCAACCCTTGCACTTTTGTCAGTTGCTTTACTGTTCTTGCCTCATCCGAGCCAGAGCTGTTCAGTGAAGGCCATGAGGGTGTTGCAGGCATTAGGACTGAATGAAAAAGTGCTCTGTATTTCCATGACAGGGAAATGATAGACAGAAGAAGATTCTCAGGTGGTTAAAGGACCCACCCTTTGATGCTGCTGTGAATGTAAGCTTCATTTTATTGCACCAGCAGCTGCTCATAAAACTGCTACTGACACAGGATCAAACACTCCCCAGTCAGTAGCTTCCCCAGGGTGACTTTTTGACAGCTGTGACAGTGCAGGCTTCAGTGCAACAAAGCTTTTTTCCTCCAGTCGTGAGGAGTTCTCTGGCTATACATGAACAAGCCATTATAGCAATTCATTGCTGTTAGAGAGTCCAGAGAAAGAAATGCCTCTGGCTTAGGGATTTTTCTCCATGTGAACCCCTCATGTAGACCCTTGAAATCATGGTGACCCTCTACGAAGTCTGTTCTATGCTTTAAATTTAAAGGAAACACCTTTCAGACACTTTGGCCATACACAACAAATGGTTCCTCTGTCTTGTCCCCAGGCTTTATTTATAGGCAACACTCCACTCTGAGTTTCCTGAGGCTCCATGTCAACAATCTATGATGTCTATTTGGCTTTTAAGGAAGGCTTTTTGCCTTGGAATTTCTTATACCAAAAATTTCTTCTTCAGTGGTGACAACCATTAGGGTTAATTTCCATCTCACTGAGCTAGCTCTGCCTTTCCCATAGACACAGGGATTTAGCCAGCCTTCTGTCTGTTCTTAAGCATTTATTTAATGCCTGCCTTACCTCCACCACCTTCCACATTCAACTTTTGTGCATCCATCTTTCCCACACCTGCCCCTTTTTCTCTGGTCGATAAGTACATACAAATATTTATTTCAAGTATTTGCAGAGGAAGCAAATAGGTAAGAATACATAAGAAGGTATATGCCAGGGCATGGGGCTATTTATTAATAGCTCATATTTAAATTTTAATATCAATTAATCTGTTAGCTAAACCTTTTATCAATTGCTCATTTTAGAGTGTTTCCTCAGTAACAGACACCTAAGAACTCAAACCAAAAGCAAAAGACAGAGAGACATAATAATAATACTAACAGTAAGCTTTGAAGCCTATTGCTTTTTGCCACTCAGCCCATTTATATAAAGAAGAAGCTTGATTTCATGCACGTTTTAAAACTAATGACAGGAAATTTGTGTTTCAGACTAATCAATAAATATTTGTTGACTACCGGAATGAATGTGCATGCCTGCTCAGTCATGTCCAGCTCTTTGCGACCCCATGGATTGTAACCTTCCAGACTTCTCTGTGCATGGAATTTTCCAAGCGAGAATATTGGAGTGGGTTGCGAGTTCCTACTCCAGGGGAAGTAGGAAATTGGGGAAGTTGCCATTCCCAACCCAGGAACCAAAGCCATGTCTCCTGTGTCTCCTGCATTGGCAGGCTGATTCTTTATAAACCCTAATATTCAACAATTTTCTCCCATTCCTGAAAGATGTTAAGTATAGTTTATGCTGTCAAATGATGGATCAGAAGAGGAAGAGAGCAAGAAAGCAGTGAGCATCTGAAGATGGGATTTAAAGGGGCCAAGGAAACACAGAACTAGAACCAGGCTAGAAGGTGAGCCCTGAAGAAAGAGCCACATTTTCATAATTTTGACTAGTAGGTAGCGGGGCGTTTCTAAAGGGTAGTTGAGTACCATTTCGATGGCGTGCAATTGCAAAACAGAATCCCAAAGGACTCAAGAACACATTATAGGGCCAGAGAATATGATCACTGATACAATTATAGGGCATTCTATAACCCCCTTTATTGAATAATACAGTATCCACATAGCTACCTGAAAGGGCTTCCCAGGTGGCACAGTGGTAAAGAATCCATCTGCCAAGCAGGAGACATGTGTTCAATCCTTGGGTCATAAGGATTCCCCCAGAGGAGAAAATTGCAACCCACTCCAGTATTCTTGCCTGAAAAATCCCATGGGCAGAGGGTTACAGTCCATAGGGTCACAAAGAATCAGATACAACTGAGCATCTTAGCATACATGTCTTTGTGACTTCAAAGTCCAAGATCTTATCACTAAACCATGCTTCCCCCAGTATTCTTGCCTGGAAAATCTCATGGATAAAGGACCCTGGCAGACTATAGTCCTTGGGGTCACAAAGAGTCAGACATGACTTATTGACTAAACAACAACAAAAATAACTAGAGCATCAGAAATATTTAGGAGCTTTTCTTTAAAAATACAGACATCTGAGCCCTACTTTGTGACATTTAGTTCAGTTAGTTTAGGGTTGGGATCTATAAATCCTGATCTGGCCCAGGTTAGTTATATGATGAGCCTGGAACATCTTGCTTTGCAAGAAATTAAGCAAGTGTTGCCAGAACACCACACACACACAATGGAAGCATGTAAAAAAGACATAGGGGTCAATCTGGTCGGCTTGAAGGAGCCCCTACTGGCCAAAACTGGGAAGATTTGAGCAACAAAATAAGTAAAATAGCTTCAGATTATAATCTGTTGAATAAAATAGAAATCAATGAGTACGTTCTTTTAATGAAGATAGATGATAGATAGATCACTTATAGATACATGGAAACATAGATGGAGACATATGTAGACACATAGGTAGAATAGAACATTAGATTACTCCCTATAGAAGAAAACCAGCTGATAGATGTGGAAAATCAACAATGGTTGCCAAACCTAAGAAGGGACACTGGATTAGGAGTACAATATGTGCATGATCATAAATTAGTTACCCATAAATTTCTTATTTGCAAGAGGAAAAATAATAACTATCCAATGGAAAAATTAGGCAAAACCTTTGCTTGGTGATCAAAATTAACATCACCCAGGAGAGGTAGATGGGTATTAAGTACCTTTGCCCTGAGAAATACATATGTCACTTTTGGAGTATTCTGGCAAGGGATACATACCCTGATCTTTATTTTCAAAGGCGTCAATACAAAAAAAGACAGAGGCTGAAATATTCCAGATGGAAAGAGATTAACAAGACATGGAAATTAAATGCAGCCCATAATCCTGGACTGGATCTTGTAATGAAGAGAAAATTATACCATAAAATGCATTATTAAGACAACTGACAAATTGGACTATAAGACTAGATTGGATTATAGCCTAGGTTAAAAATAGTAAATCAATGTTGAATCCTTAGGACTTGATAACTACACAATGATAATTTTTAAAAAATCCTTGTCTCAGGAGAGAGGACAAAAATTTGGAAAATGTAAAAAATTAGCAAATCCTGACAGGGAAATACAGGAGTTTATATTAATCTTGCAACTTTTGTGTCAATTTAAGTTTATTTTGAAATAAAAAGGTTTTTCATTTAACTCCCCAGGCAATTCTGAAACAGCACATCATGAGTGGCATTTGAAGACCGCTGATGCAACAGTGTGGTAAAGAACCCGCCTGCCCATGCAGGAGATGTATGTTCGATCCCTGGGGGTTGGGAAGATCCCCTGGAGGAGAGCATGGCAACCCATCCCAGTATTCTTGCCTGGAGAATCCCATGAAGAGAGGAGCCTGGTGGGCTACAGCCTATAGGGTCACAAAGAGTCGGACATGGCTGAAGGTACTTGGCATGCAGGATACAACAATGTGAATGTCACCTTAAGAAAACTATTGGGATGCTTTCTCATCTACTGTCATATTATTTTTTAATAGCCCTTGAATGAAAAATCAATGTATTATCTGGAGCTATCATCCAAGTAAACAACCAGGTGGAAACGATCATAGGTATTAAATTAGGAGAGGACACTGACATGCATTTATACTTAAGTTTTTGCATAAACTTTCATGCAATCAGTTACTTGTCTCAACACTTTCAGACTTTTCTAAGATAATTGCATGTGTAGTAACGATCTTCCTGTATTCTTATGCACTATGATCATAACATTAATGATTATATAAAAGAAACCTCAAAATTCCACAGCTACTCAGGTCTTTTTGCATCTTCCTTCCTATCTCCTCCTCACTAATGATAAGACATTAAAACAAAAGCTCTTTGGAAAATATGCCTAATTGAATCATAGGATTTCCAATTTAGTAACTATATTTTTGAGTACTAGCAATGTGCCAGAAGTTTTATCAAATGTTTTCATGCTATATCAGGAAAGAATAGGTTATGCTGCTGTAACTAACACCATCAAAGATCTTAGTTACTTATAACAGTGAAGATTTATGATTTGCTCATAAACTCCAGGTACATTGCAGATCAACAATAGGGTTCTGCTCACAGTAGTTATTCAGGGAGCAAATTAACAGAGCAGCCACTATCTTGAACACTTGATCACCTTGCTAGAGGGAAAGGGGTCTTCAGAAGGTTATATAGCAGCCCCAAAATGGCACCCACAGCTTCCATCCACAATTCATTGACCAGAATAAGTCATACAGCACCATCCCTCCAACAAGGAGCTAGCAATGACCTGGGAGATGGGAGGATGCCCCCTCCAACAGTGCTACTGACTATAAAACAAGCATCAGATCACTTATCTTTATCACTGACCAATAGCTCAAATACTGACTTTCCTTATGCTCATTTAAAGGTGAAAAATCAAGGTTTATAGAAATTTAGAAAACCTGGCACAGTTACCAAAAAAAAAAAGTATGTGTTCGTCGCTTAGTCTTGTCCAACTCTTTAGGACCCAGTGGATTATAGCCCACCAGGCTCCTCTGTCCAAGGGATTCTCCAGGCAAGAATACTGCAGTGGGTAGCTATTCCTTTCTCCAGGGGATCTTCTTGTTCCAGGGATTGAACTCAGGTCTTCTGCATTGCAGGCAGACTCTTTACTGTCTGAGCCACCAAGGAAGCCCACACATAAAAGAAGAGGCAGGATGTGACCCCAGATCTTGTGTGATTCTGAGTCCGTGATCATCCCTACTGCCTAGCTGCTCAATCTTACCTCAGGCTTTTATGTAGTCATAAAGAAGCTTTGTTCAGAAGTATGTGGACTAACCTGGCAACAGAGGGACAGCCCTACCTATGAGCAAAATACTCTTTAACTTCAGCTGACGGGAGTGGTCCAAATCATTCCCACCCTCCGTCTTGACACCGTTTTCCTTCAGTCTTCCAGCTGGTTACTATCAGTCACCCTCAGTTCTTCCAGAGCCAACACTTTTCTCTCCATCTACAAGGTCTCTTTGCTTTAGCTACTCTCTCGGATAAGAACATCTGAGCCTGACTGGCAGCCTTCTTCCCCAAACCCTGACCACACTTCTTTTCAGATATGTGGGTACAGCTAAACTGGTTAGGACTCCATTGTGCTCAGAACCTACTTACAGCTTGGAACTCTGTGATCCAGGCTTCATCATCTCCTGGACAATTTTGCCAAAGTAGCCCATTGTCATATTTGTCATCTGTCATGGAGTACTCAGTGAGCTGCTCTGCATAAGCATGGCCAAGCGTAGCATCAGAGGGGTCAGAAACATACTTCACCCAACCCAGCTGTGGGACTGCAAAGTCACCTGGCAAAGAGTGTGCAAACATATCTATTTCTATGCATGTGTGTGTGCTCAATCAGTCATGTCCAGCTCTTTGTGACCCCATGGACTGTAGCCTGCCAGGCTTCTCTGTCCATGAAATTTTCCAGGCAAGAATATTGGCATGGGTTACTTCAGGGATCTTCCAACCCAGGGATCAAACCCATGTCTCCTGTGTCTGCTACATTGGGGTAGATTCTTTACCACTGTGCCACCTGGGAAGCCCGTATATTTACATAAGAGTGAGTACTGAATCAAGAACAGAAATCCAGACTTAGACTCCCAAGAAACAGGAGCTGAAGTAGCTGATGGATAGATGCTTTACCCTTCCTTATTCCCATCCCTCTACCCCAAGAACAGTTCCCAGGCCACACGGTTCCCTATGGACTCTCCAACAACAGGATAAAGCATTCATGGTTTTTGCAGAACAGTCTCTCCAGCACAAAAATGCACCATCTTATTTTTGCTTTTGCTCTTTCCCAGCCTCATTTTTTCTCTGTTGCAGTCTTAGAACTGGACTCTTTAATAAAACATTAGCTTGTATAAATAGTTTGCCTCAGTCTCTCTTTTCTAGGGAATTGGACTGATGATAGTAGGATTATGAGATACACATCCCTAAAGTGTTTATACCACAATGGTGAGATGGATACACACACACACACACACTCACTCACACATGCACACATATATATATTCAAAGATGCACACCTATGGCTTGGAATCACCATTGTGCTTCATCTTAACCAACCCCAAATCCAGGTGAAAGTCAATATTTCAAACTATGATCACAGTATAAACCTTTGCACATCTCCCCTGAGCACCTGAACATTCTTTCCTTTCTGTTTATGATGCCTTCATTCTACTTGCAGAAACGTATTTATCCTTCCAAGCTCTGTTGCTCACTAACTGCTGCTGCTGCTGCTAAGTTGCTTCAGTCATGTCCGACTCTGTGCGACCCCATAGACAGGAGCCCGCTAGGCTCCCCCGTCCCTGGGATTCTCCAGGCAAGAACGCTGGAGTGGGTTGCCATTTCCTTCTCCAACGCATGAAAGTGAAAAGTGAAAGTGAAGTTGCTCAGTCGTGTCCGACTCTTAGCGACCCCATGGACTGCAGCCTACCAGGCTCCTCCATCCATGGGATTTTCCAGGCAAGAGGACTGGAGTGGGGTGCCATTGCCTTCTCCATGCTCACTACCTCCCTCCCTATGAAACCCTACTGGACAGACTACTGCCCACAATCAAATGCTCTATCTTACTATTTGTCATACGATTCATTTTTACAGGCTTTATTAACAATGGAAATAGAGGTTGGTTTTTCTTACATTGATACATGCCTATATTACGCTAAAACCAAGCAACTATCTTGCAATGAAAAGGCTACTTTTGAAATACTGTTATGCTAAATCCTACTCACAGAAGATGGTATAGCCTCAGAAGGTTTCCCAAGGAAAAGATTAATGAAAACATCAATTGCTTCCAGAGTTGATAATTGCTGCTTCAAAGACCATTTTACTCAAATACTAAATTATAACAAAAAAAGCCTTTAGGAAAAAATGAAGGAAACTCAGCTCAGTATTCTATGCTAACCTAAATAGGAAAAGAATTTGAAAAAGAATGGGTATCATTCTTGTATGGGTATCATTTAATCACCTTGCTATATACCTGCAACTAACACATCATCATTAATCAACTATATGCCAATATTAAGTAAAAATTTTTAAAAGAAACTATTACACAATAATCTTTAGGACACTTTACATTTCAGAGCAAATGCATTCTTAGCATAATAAAAAGTGATTTGATTCATTTTGCTTTGCATCCATATTTCAGCACTTTGTAGCTTCAAAAAGAAAATTTAAAAGGTGGAAATTTGCTGAGAAGTGAAACCAGCCAGTTCGGGGATCTGCTGGTCATGCTGGGTTCTTTCTGAGTTTCCAGGGGAAACATAAGAGGAAGAAGCATCAAAATTAAGGCAGGCACTTAATTCAAGGTAAATTTTGTTCTATATTTGTCAGATTCCAAACTAACACTCAGATGAGTAACAGGAGGATGATTGAACCCAAGCTCTGTTTAAAGCATATTTTTTTCAGTTTGCAAAAGCAAAAATAAATACAGAAAAAAAATACAATTCATTCAGAGGAAATGTGTATGCTAAAAGTGTCTCTGTGTCCTTTCTGCAAATATAATCACCAAGGCCTGTGAGAGCTGTCAGGGCTGAGCAATCCTAATAAATGACTGCTTTTTTCCCTAAATCAAAATTTGAGCTAAAAACCCTTCAGTTGGTGACAGCATCTGGGTCCATGAGTCCATTTAGAACCTTTTGCTCTGTTTATAAAAAATTCTGTTTACGAGTCTTGAAACAGGAAGTGTCTTTGACTGTTATGGTTCACATTCTATTTTAATACTGAAAAATTGGTTCTCACAAATTGTTCTCGGAAGCCCAATTATTCATTGTCCCTGTCCATCTAGTATGTGCGTGTGTATATATATAGATAGATAGATGGATAGATAGCTATAGATAATGTCTTTGTCACTTTCTAGATACCAGCTAACTGTGCCATCTCCCTCTCCTTTTCAAGTTCTTCAGTGTCAGATATCTCAAGGGACTTTTACTCCCAAATCCATTGTGGTTACTGTCTTGCATCACTGACATTGAGACCTGCCCTTTTTATGGGGGTTGCAGGGTGCTCTCAGGGTTTACTCGGGTGACCTACCTCAGTTCAGGGCAAACCATCATTATTAGACCACACAAAGTCTCAAGTTGTTATGATTATTATTTCTGCTATCATTCCCATTGACCCTAAATACCCTCTCTCTTCATTTTAATGTGTCTTTGCAATCCATCTATCACGACTTTATTTTCAAACATATTGTCCTGGGAAAATATCAATTATTAATTTTGTGGGGAATTTTTTATTTTTTCAAAATGATCCAGTGCCATAACCCTTGTTTTTTTTCAAAACCTATATGAAATCTACCCATGTTGGTAAATGTAAATCTAATCTTATTTATTGCATCTGTTGGGCAGTTTCTATCTGCTGTGAAAAAGGATCTCTCATTGTCTTTTCTTCTAGTGCTATCTCTTCAACTTTGGCTATCACAAACAATGGGGAAATGAAAACCTCACAGATGTCTCTTCTACAATCACAGAAACATTTCTTTGCAATATTTCCTCAGAGGTAGGAGCGCAGGGTCATATTGTATCACATATTTAATTTTGTTAAGTATAGCTATATTCTTCCACCAGTTGGCAGTGCACCCAGCAGACCACGATGGTTTCTCTTTTCTCATATTCCCATCAGCATTTGGTAGCATCCACTTAACTCATTTTTGTAATCTAGTGGATTCAAAGTGGTATCTGCATTGTTAACTGAATTTGACCTCACTGATAAAATGAAGCTCTGTCATACCCTTCATGTTTTCTGTTTCCCCTCCTGAAAATTCTTATTTGATGCTTTTGTCTTTTTTCACTTTTTTCTGCTTTTATTTTTCTAGTTGTAACTGCTTTGTTCATTATAGATGTTGCAAAAATCTTCTTACTGTGAATCATAACGCTGCTGACTTTGTCTGCAGTGTTTTTCATTAAACAGAGTTCCTTTATCAGTTCAGTTCAGTCGCTCAGTCATGTCCGACTCTTTGCGACCCGATGGATCGCAGCACGCCAGGCCTCCTTGACCATCACCAACACCCAGAGTTCACTCAGACTCACGTCCATCGAGTCCGTGATGCCATCCAGCCATCTCATCCTCTGTCGTCCCCTTCTCCTCCTGCCCCCAATCCCTCCCAGCATCAGAGTCTTTTCCAATGAGTCAACTCTTCACATGAGTTCCTTTATACACATTGACAAATTCATCTCCCTCCTTCAATTCAACTTTTATGTTACTTACACTGTTAACTTCGAGTTTCAGAGCACTTTCTGTTTTTCTTTCAAAAGCTATACACCATCCTAAAGTCACAAAGATATTCTTTCAAACTCTTTTTTTCACTTTATAGATTTTCTTTCCATATTTCAGTTTTAATTACTTTGCAGTTTATCTTTATGCCTGGGATAATGTTGTGAGGAAGGAATTCAACCTTTTATTCATACATTGCTTCACCTTTAATAAAACAATTTACTATTTATCCTTCCTCATGAATTTGTGATGCATTTCTATCTTATAGCAAGTTCCCGTTTTACTTTGATCGGCATGTACCGTACAACATTGGTCCTTTTGACTGCTCCCATACAGTACATGCTATTTTAATTAGAATAGCTTTGAAATGTGTCTTAATCTAATAAAGTCAACCTCCATTATCTTTCTCTGAATTATCATAACTACTAATGTATTTAGTATTCATACAACTTCAAAGTAAGTTTGCTTATTTGCCCCCAAAATATTGAGATTTTCCATGCTGTTGTTCAGTCGCTAAGTCATGTCCAACTCTTTGCAACCCCATGGACTGCAGTGCGCCAGGCTTCCCTGTCCAACTATCTCCCTGAGTTTGCTGAAATTCATGTTCATTGAGTTGGTGATGCTATCTAACCATCTCATCCTCTGCCACCCCCTTCTCCTTTTGTCTTCCATCTTTCCCAGCATCAGGGTCTTTTCCAAAGAGTCAGCTCTTTACATCAGGCGGCCAAAGTATTGGAACTTCAGCTTCAGAATCAGATTGGAAGAGCATTAAAAAATGGTTAAATCATGGGTCTGTAAACTTTTTATGTAAAAGCCAGGTAACAAATATTTTAGTTTTTGCAGACCATGCATTATGTGTTGCAACTACTCAATTCTGCTATTGCAGAAGGGTAACAGCCTAAGATATATGTAAACAAAGAATGTGGCTGGGTTCCAATAAAACTTTATTTACAAGAGCTAGTGGACTGGATGTGATCTCCAGGTTTAGTTTGCTAATGCCTTGTATAGATTAATTTAAGGAGAATTAAAGTCAGACACAACTGAACAACTGGACTGAACTGAATATCTTTACAATGTTAATTATTGTAAATAACCTGCTTACTAATGCAGGAGACATAAGAGACATGGGTTCAATCCCTGAGTCAGGAAGATCCCCTGGAGGGGTGCATGGCAACCCACTCCAGTATTCATGCCTGGAGAATCCCAAAGACAGAGAAGCCTGGCAGGCTACAGTACAGAGGGCAGCTGCATGTGAATCAATGAAGTTAGAACACATCTTACACTATGCACAAAAATAAAAACTCAAAAATGGCTAAAAGACATAAGCATACAGTGTAACACCATAAAACTCCTAGACAGATCATAGGCAAAAGATTCTCTGACATAAGGCATACCAATATTTTCTTAGCTCTGTGTCCCAAGGCAATAGAAATAAAAACAAAAATAAACAAGTGGGACCTAATCAAATTTACAAGCTTTTGCACAGCAAAGGAAACCATAAACAAAATGCAAAGAAAATCTACAGACTAGGAGAAAATATTTGCCAACAATGCGACCAACAAGGACTTAATTTCCAAAATACACAAACAGCTGATACAACTCAACAAAACCCAAACAACCCAATTCAAAAATGGGCAGAAGGCCTAAATAGACATTTCTCCAAAGAAGACATACAGATGGCCAATAGGCCCATGAAAAGATGTTCAACATCACTAATTGTTAAATGAATGCAAATCAAAACTACAATGAGATGCACCACATCATACCAGTCAGAATGGCTAGCACTAAAAAGTCTACAAATAACAAGTGCTAGAGAGGGTGTGGAGAAAAGGGAAGTGGTTGCACCAATTGACATTCTCACCTACACTGTTGGTGAGAATGTAAATTGGTGGAACCACTTAGGAAAACAGTATTGAGGTTCCTCAGAAAGCTAAAAATAGAATTACCATACGATCCAACAGTCCCACTCCTGGGCATATATCCAGACAAAACTCTAATTCAAAAAGATACATGCACCCCCAACATTCATAGCAACACTGTTCACAATAGCCAAGACATGGAGACAACTTAAATGTCCATCAAAAGATGAATGGGTAAACAAGATGGGCTACATGTATACAGTGGACTACTACTCAGCCATAAAAAAGAATGAAATAATGCCACTTGCAGCAACATGGATGGACCTAGAGATTACACTAAGTTAAATAAATCAGAAGGACAAATACCATGCAATATCACTTTATATGTGGACTCAGAAATATGGCACAAGTGAACCTATCTACAAAACAGAAATAGACTCACAGACAGAAAACAGACTTGTGGTTACCAAGGGGGAGAGGGGTGGGAGAGGAATGGGGTTAGTAGATGCAAACTATTATACATAAAATGGATAAACAACAAGATCCTACTGTATAGCACAGGGAACTACATTCAATATCCTGAGATAAACCGCAATGGGAAAGAATACAAAAAGAAATGTAAGTGTATAATTGAGTCACCTTGCTATACAGCAGAAATTAACCCAACACTATAAAAATACTTCAATAAAAAGCTAAATTTTAAAAAATTGTCTCCCTAAAGGACTTCTGAATTCTTTATCATTCTTTGTAATTTCTAGGATATCGTTGTTATTGTAAATGGCATCTTAGTTTCCAGAACAACTTTTACTCAGTTATTGTTGGTTTAGGTAGATATAACTAATGTGGTATATGGATATTATAACTAAGTATCCTTTTGAAATTTATTAGTTGCATGAACCTTTCTTTGATTCTTTTGGGTTTGATATGTTAATTAAGATATCATCTGTATGTAATAACTTTATCTACTCCCTTCTAAATCTTGTAGCATTTTAGAATTTTTGAATTTAGTTATAAGAACCGCTAGTTCCACACTGACCTGTAGCAGCAAGAACAGACACACTTGGAAGTTTTTTGTTGTTGTTTTGTTTTTTTTTACTAAACTCAGAGGTAAAAATCTGAATTTTGTAATGAAACACCATTTGTACTTTGAGATTTGTGTCAATATCCACTTTTCAGTTAAGGTAGTTTCCTTCTACTCTTACTTATCTGCAAGCTTTCATAGTAAATGTGTGTAGAAAATTAGCAAGCAAATTATTTGCACCAACTTTTTTTCCTTTAGTTCATTAATGTGGTGAGTTATGTGGATATATTTTTCTGATATTCAATCATCCTCACGTTCCTGGGAAAAAACCAACATGATCATGATACCTTAATTTTAAATAGAGTATCTGATTTAGAAAGAGAGTATTTTTATGTTTGTGCACATCTTTTATTTCTTGCCACCTTAACTGGCAGTGAGCAGTCATAAACCCCAGATAGACAAGGATTTGCTTTCTCCAGTATTACATGCAATGCTGCTAAGTTGCTTCAGTCATGTCCACTCTGTGCGACCCCATAGACGGCAGCCCACCACGCTCCCCTGGCCCCGGGATTCTCCAGGCAAGAACCCTGAAGTGGGTTGCCATTTCCTTCTCCAATGATTGTGCGATGGTCAATTGCATGTGATTACATGCAATGGTCACTCTTAAATCATTATAGCTGTGAAACATTTTAAAAGAAAGTTTTACATCTGTTCTTAAGTGATAGTAACCTAAAATTATCTTTTCTTAAACTAGCTTTTAGTATTATGTTGTACTAGTCTCATAAATGAGGTAAGCATTTTCCTTTTTTTCTACTTTCTAGAGTAATCTATATAGGGATTACTGTTTCGTTGAAATTTGTAGAATAAATCAGAGAAACTCTTTGGACCCAGAAATAATTGGAGGGAGAATATTTCATAGAAAATGGAAGATTTAATTATCATTTAATTTCTGGAATCATAATTTACTACAGCTTTTTATTTCTTCTTTTGACAACTCTGATACATTATGAAATTAAGATATTTATTCTTAGTTTTCCAATTCTATGGCACATTTTTCTTCAAAATATTCTTTACTTTTTTAATAAAACCATTTCAAAATCTTCAACTATAATACCCTTCTTTTCATTATTGCATTGCGTTTTGTAATTAGTTTAGCAGAGATCTTAATAGCCTTTTAAACAAATCAGTTTTGTGTCAAGTTTTCCTATTTTTTTGTTATTGTTATTCTTCTTAAATTTATTAATTTCTGCCTTTATCATTGTTATTTATTTCCTTCTTGTTGATTTATATTTACTGTCATTCTTTTACTAGCTTCTTGTTTATGCGTTTTCTTTCTTGCTGTCTAAGAACACAATCAAAGTTTCAGATAGTCATTAGCTCTGTTCCACAAATTTTGACATGTACCACTTTGTTATCTAGCTTTAAGCATTGCATAATTTTTTATTTCATATGGGAATTACTTAGCAATATTTTCAAATTATGTGGAGGTAGATTTCCTTAAGCTCCTCTTTTTTTCTGAATTTCTGCCTGTGCTGTGCTGTGCTCAGAGTACATTATATGTATAATGCCAATTTTTGTGCCCCTTCCGCTCAGTCACTGAGTCATGGCCAACTCTTTTACAACCCTTTGGACTGTAGCCCGCCAGGCTCCTCTGTACATGGGATTTCCTAGGCAAGAATTCTGGAGTAGGTTGATGCCAGTGCTTTGTAATTTATTGGGATTTCCTTTGTGGCCTAGAACATATTTTTTTTTAATACAGTATATGGCTTTCAATGAGATAGCTGCATCACCAATGCAATGAACATGAACTTGGGCAAACTCTGGGAGATGGTGAGGGACAGGGAGGCCTGGCATGTTACAGTCTCCAGGGTGACCAGCAGTTGGACTGGACAACTGAACGACAGCAACATGGCGCTCAAAGGTCTTCCCGGGTGGCACTAGTGGTAAAGAACCAGCCTGCGATGCAGGAGGCGCAGGTTGATCCCTGAGTCAGGAAGATCCCCTGGAGGAGGGAATGACAACTCACTCCATTATTCTCGCCTGGAGAATCTCATGGACAGAGGAGCCTGGCGGTCTATGGTAGCTGGGGACGCAAAGAGTTGAACACAACTGAAGCAACTTAGCACGCATGTATACACACATAGCTCTCAAAAACAATGTGTATTTAATAGTTATATATTTCTACTTACAAAATTTCAATTATAAAATTCTATGAGTCTTTTAGGCCAAGTCTTCTACTTTATCTTTGGCTTGCTTGTTCTTTTAATTTTCAAAACAGATGCATTTTTTTTTAATCTCTCACTAACATTATTAATACTTTTTTTGCTCTGTCTGCTTTACTCTATAATTGGATGCTTTATATATTTAAAGGCTCTATCATTAACGGAATATGTGTTCAGGATTGCTATAACTTATTTGCATTTTATTAGCATTACTATCCTTTTTGTCTTCCTATGTCATTTTCACCTTCTGTTAATTTTTTTTCAGATCTATAGAATCCAGGGCTTCCCTGATGGCTTTGTGAGAAAGAATCCGCCTGCCAATGCAGGAGACATGAGTTTGATCCCTGATTCGGAAAGACCCCACATGCTGCAGGGCAACTAAGCTCCTGTGCTGTAACTATTGAGCCTGTGCTCCAGCGCCTGAGAGGCGCAACTACCGAGCCCAGCAAGCTGCAACTGCTGAAACGTGCACACCCTGAGCCCCTGCTCCACAAAGAGAAAAGCTACAGCAATGAGAAGCCTTAGCACGTAAGCGAGAGAGTAGCAACTAGAGTGGCCCGAATTCATGGCAGCTAGAGAAAAGCGGAGAAGGCGATGGCACCCCACTCCAGTATTCTCACCTGGAAAATCTCATGGACAGAGGAGCCTGGTAGGCTGCAGTCCACGGGGTCGCTAGAGTCGGACACGACTGAGTGACTTCACTTTCACTTTTCACTTTCATGCATCGGAGAAGGAAATGGCAACCCACTCCAGTGTTCTTGCCTGGAGAATCTCAGGGACGTGGGAGCCTGGTGGGCTGCCGTCTCTGGGGCACAGAGTCGGACATGACTGAAGCGGCTTAGCAGCAGAGAAAAGCCGGCACAGCAGTGAAGACTCAGCACAGCCAAAAATAAATAACAAATTTTTTTCTAAAAATCTATAGAATCTGTTATGATGCCAATTCTGTAATTACTGATCATTTCGCAATCAGTTGGCCTGGTGGCTTACAAATTTTATCAACCTTCTCAAAGAATGAACTTTTAGTTTCACCAACCTTCTCTTTAGTGCTTCTGCTTTTAATTAACTTACTTCTCTGCTTTTTATTTTTCTTTTTTGTTCCCTGCTTACTTTGTGCTTCATTTGGACATTTTTTTTTCTAGTTTCTTATCATTTGTCAACTTTTCACTCTGTGACCTCTAAGAAGAATGATGACAGTGACTGGCGTCCATGAAGTTAACTCCCTTTCAAATACTGGGCAACTGAGTGGAATCTGGGCATTCCGTTTTTTCTCTTCTCTACCTCACCCGCTGCAAAGAAATTATTGCATGCACATGTGCTCAGTCATGTCCAATTCTTTGAAACCTCATGGACGGCAGCCTACCAGGCTCCTCTGTCCATGGAAATTTCCAGCCAAGAGTCTGGAGTGGATTGCTATTCCTACTCCAGGGGATATTCCCAACCCAGGCATCGAACCACATCCCCCGTGTTAGCAGGTGGATTCTTTACCACTGTACCACTTGGGAAGACATCTTATTTTAGTCGGTGATTACACGGGTTTTGCTTGGGTTTGTTTTGCTCTCATTTGACCGTTTCCTAACCAGTCTAAGAAACATGACAGGAAAGACATTTTACCACCTTTTACCCCAAGAGCTCCTATTAACGAGCTTTGATCTACAAAGGTGTTCAATAATGTGGCTCAAGTCAGTATTTGGAGGTGCCGCAAGCTGGTATGCTGACAGGCTAGCACCAAAGTGTTTCAATGAAGCCAACTGAGGTTAATGATGTCAACCACAGCCATGTCTAGAGAAATCTGAGGTTCTCGAAGCATTAGTAGTTGTGAAAAACACCTGTTAAAGGAAGTTAAAAACCTACACATTATCATTTCTTCTGAATTGTGATGGGGGAAATTTTATGCTAGAGCAGCATGTGGACGACTGAATTTTTAGAGATGAGTACAATGCTCTCTGTTCTTATGGATGGTGATTTCAGACTACAGCAAATAATGTAACACTAAAAAGCACATTAGGCTTTAAGTCCCTTCTCTTCCTAAACAATAAGAGGCCTGCCTGTCAGATGTCTATCACCCAACATGTCCTCCCGATTTTCACTTGAGCTTATTTGTTATCTGAAAGATGCGACTGGAGGTGACACCCAATTATTTCCTTTAAGCCATCACTGTCATTCCATGCCTGAGTCATCCCTACTTTAAAAGTCTTAGGATTGTGTGTGGAGTACAGATTTCAAGTGACCTTGAACAAGCACGTTGATCATAAGGAATTACAGTTTAAGAAGCAAAAATTGAGTCATCCTCCAGTTCTCCATGAATTTTCATGTAAGTTTTGTAACTTCATCATTTCACTGTTTTCTCAATTATGAAATGGAAGCATTAGTAAGAGCCTCCTATTGTCTACCTGTACCAGCAAACCCCAACTGGAAAAAAATCATGTGTGAAACTGTTTTTTTTTTTTTTTTTTTAATTTCTCTAGAGCTGGCAGTCTGGACTGCCCTGATTGAGTAGACTGGGTAATAGATAAGCAAATGCTTACCCTGGAAATAAAGCGTCGACCTGGGGGTTGTGTGCCAACAAGAAGAATCAGCTCCCTGGAAATGTATGTTTTGACAAAGTGGGAGTCTGCGTGGCAAGAGTAAGGAAGAAGATTTTTAGGAAAATTACATAATCGGAAAAGAGAACAAAACCCTTTGAGCTAATTCTGGCCTGAGCAAATTACCTTGGGAAAATAAAGATTATTATAACAAAATCATTTTAGAACAAATCTGAGTCATTTTGAAAGTAGGGTTTCATGGCTGAAAGAAGAGACAGCTGGCATGAAATAGCCCCAAAGAATTTCTCCCCATGTTGTTTACTTCTAGTAACCTTGGCAAGGAGTTTCCTTTATTCGTGTAGTAAATGCATGTGGGTGTGCATGAAGTGTGTGAGGACGCCTGTGTGTGCATATGTGTGTATGTGTTCCTGTATATGTACTAATGCTAAGCATGGTGCCAGGCCTCAGATACCGTGGTGAATGAGAAAGGGGCAGTCTTTGGCCTCCTAGGTTAGCATCCAATAGGAATTTTAAGCCAGAGAGAGACACTAAATTTTGAGATTCTTTGAAGGCCAGGACTCATGACATCAAATGCATCCATATCTAGGACACTGCTTTAAAAATCCTAAGTGTTACAACAAACCCGTGAATGTAACAAAAGAAGCAGACTCACAGATATAGAGAACAAACTGCTGGTTGCTAGTGGGGAGAGGAAAGAACCTCTAAGGACTAGAAGGTATGAACCATTAGGTATAAAATAAGCTACAAGGGTATATGGTGTACAATATGGGGATATAGCCAATATTTTATGATAACGGTAAATGGAGTGTAACCTTTGAAAATTGTGAATCACTATATTGGACACCTATAACTTATATACTATTGTACAGCAACTAGACTTCAATTAAAAAATCCTAAATGTCCAATTGTGTGTTAGACTCTGTCATGTCCGACTCTTTGCAACCCCATGGACTGCAGCCGCCAGGCTCCTCTGTCCATGGAATTCTCCAGGCAAGAATACAGGGGTAGGTTGCTATTCCCTTCTCCAGGAAATGCCCAATTAATAACTGCTTGATAATTTTTAAATGTCAAATTTTTTGAAAGCACTATAAAAGTTGTGACCTGTGCCAAAATGAATTGTTCAACATAAACATATTTATGTCTGGTTTAGCAGATAAATAGATGGATAGATACACACACACGTACTTTGAGCATCATCACTGTTCTCAGATGCAGTCAACAGACTCAACTCTAGCTAATTAGATCCGACAGGCATTTATTATAGATTATTGGGTGACATACCACACCTCCAGGAGGGCCATGAGTCAAGAATAGATGCTACACAGCTAGAAAGAACTGCAAATGGGAGAAATACCCTACCCGCTGTAGAATGTTATAAGGAAAACCTCATTCCTGCCACCATGTGGCTAAGACTCCACGCTCCCAATGCAGGGGGCCTGGGTTCAATCCCTGGTCAGGGAACTAGATCCCACATGCCACAACTAAAACCCAGCAGAACCAAATAGATACATTCCTTTAAAATTTTTAAAGACTTTTAAAGATAGAACCCTGACTGCAAGGAAAAGTGGAAATTGTAGCTGTGAGAGTAACGTGCAAGCCAATCCATCATGAAATTTCCTCCGTGACCAAGACGTTTGTCATAACTAGCTGATCAGCTGGAACTATATTCCTAGAAGAGGTCCTTAAATACATGTATAGGTAAGGTCGTGATTGCTGGTGTGAGTGGAGTTGAGGGAGATAAATCCCTTTCCCTACTCCTACTCTTCATCATCTAGGTGCTAGTGGCAAGCAAGCAGTAACTCTACAGATCTGGAGAATCTCGGGTTTTGAACGTCAGCTGGGTTGTCTTTCCTCAGAGGAAAATACAGTCTGTCTGATCCACTTCATAGAGCTGCTGAGAAGATAACACGTGGGCACGTTCTCTAGTTGTCTCATTGGTATCACGCCCACGTGTGGTTCCTTCTCACAGACTCTGTTTCACCTGAGATCTAAGGCAGACATCAGCCTGATCAGACTCCTCCCTTTCCTAGACACTGCCTCAACTGAATTGGTCACCAAGATCTATCACCAAGATCTGTCTGGTTTTAAGATTTTTTTTTTTTTTGATGTGGGCCCTTTTTAAAGTCTTTATTGAATTTGTTACAATATTGTTTCTGTTTTACATTTTGGTTTTTTGACCTAGAGGCATGTGGGATCTTAACTCCTTAATCAGGAATCGAACCCACATCCCCTGCATTGGAAGGTGAAAATCCTAACAACTGGACCGCCAGGGAAGGCCCACAAGATCTGTTTAATCCACTTCAAAAAATGTGCTCAAATCTGGGCTCTTCCTGCCATTTCCACTGTTGAGTCAGTTCTGATTTTCATCCTGTCTCCTCTAGGTTGGTAGCCTCCCAACTTCCCACTTCTCCATCCTAGTAAGCAAATCAGGTCACACCACTCTCCTAAGTAGTGTTTGGCTATTTTCATTGTAACTGCACCCAAATTCATACTGTGAAAACAGGCTATCTGAGCAAAAAGATACCCTTTCTAAAGAGGGGGGTGACTAATTCCAACAGAGAATGACAGTCACTTTTTTGAAGCAATCAGTGTTAGAAGTTCCAGAAGATGGAAAAACAAAAATTAAATGATGTTCCAATGATCACTACTAAAGATGGAGCAATATTAAAACAAGAATTTGGGGGCTTCCAATGCAGGGGCATGGGTTCAATCCCTGCTCAGGGAATCAAGGTTCCACAGGTTGTGTGGCACAGCCAAAAAGAAAAATAGACAATGGGGATGGTTGTACAACTTTGTGAACATAATAAAAGCCACTTAGTTGTTAAAAAAGAAATGTTCTCTTTGTCAAGGATGCTTTATAAACCTCTTTCACCTAAGTCCTCTATGTCTGCTTCTTCTCGTCATGAAGTACACAACTCTTGCCCATTTTTCTGCTTTATATCTTTTCTCTGCCAACTTCCTTCCATGCCTCCACTGGTTAGTCTTCACACCTATGATTTTGTATGAAAGAAATTGTATATTGCACCAAATGACACATCTCGGCCACATTCTTGATGGTATCCAACCCACTTCAGATGTCTTTGCTTTGAGAAGCCCTATCTATATCTACTACCTAATTTGGAACCTCCTTTCTACGTTTTCGTCACATTTACCTCAAAATAGTTCTCTGACAAGAAGCCGAACAAAATATCTCTGACAAGAAGCCGAACAAAATATCTCTAATAAAGCAAACAGTGCGTGACACTGTTTAAAGTTAAAAATTTAGGTTTTAATTTTAAACTTAGATTTAAACTTAGTTTTAAATTTTTAAGTTTTAAAGTTAAAATTCTAAGTTATTACTTTATTTTTTCATCCAGGTAGCTTCCAAACGAGAACACACTCTGCTAAACAAATTATTTGGGATCACACAGAGATTAGCATTCTAGCATAACATCTCTAACACCTAATTAGTTTTAACAAATACCTCACTCACAGAAATCACAGGAAATCAGAAACTGCCTATTAGGCTGCTAAGTATGAAAGGTGCTTGATCAAGAAGGGGGAAAAAATCTTTCCAAGAGATAATTGGGAGAAGCATATTTAATGTTTCCAACTTTCTATATTGAGATTTTTCTGTTGATTTATGTGAGTTTGGAAAAATACATGTCCTTCCATCCACCAAAAATACACTCAGTCTCTCGCTATTTCAGTTTCCTTTGGAAGCTCCTCCTCTGCTCAGTATCGATACAGGTTCTCAGCGCTCTCAACTACCTGTCTCTCGTCCCTCTGCAGGCATTCTCTTAGTGGAATCTCATCCCTTTTCATGGTTTTACGTATCATTCATATGACAACTAGCACCACATCTATATCTCTAGCCCAGAGTTTTCTTCTGAGCCCCATCTCTGACCATGTAGACAGCCTCTCGACAAGTCTACTTGGTTGGCCCCAAACCAACTTGTGTGCTCACTCACTTCAGTAATGTCCAACTGTTTGCAACCGCATGGACCATAACCCCCGAGGCTCCTCTGTCCATGGGATTTCCCAGGCAAGAACGCTGGAGTGGGTTGCCATTCCCTCCTCCAGGGGATCTTCCTGGCCCAGGGATTGAACCCAGGTCTCCTACATTGCAGGCAGATATTTATCACTGAGCCACAAGGGGAAGCCCAATTTACACTCAATCTAAAGTGGAGCCTTGATTTTTGCCTTCAAAAGCACCCCTCCTCCTAACTGCCTAATCTCAGAAAGTAGCAACAGCATTCATTTAACAGCTTCAAGTCCAGAAACCTGCGAGTCACATGACATCACTTCTCCTTCACACTCCACACCCCATCCTTCACCAAGCCTCAGCAGTACCGTCTACAACTTAACTCACATTTTCTTGTTGCTCCCCATGTCTGCTGCCAGCCCTCTGCACCAAGCCATCAGCATATCTTGCCTGCACTACCTCCACAGGCTGCCATGTACAGTCTTGCTCACTCTTTGTTCTGAGCAGCAAGCACAGTGACCTTTGTAGGACCCATACTGGCCTTCCTTACTACTGTGTTAAAAGTATTTAAGTAGCAGGAGAGATTGTATTTTCCATGATAACATGCTTCACACATGCTCTCGGGACCACATGTGATTGGGACTCGGGACTCTCCCCAGCTAAGAGACGAAGTAAAACTGCCTTCATCCTTGAATCTAAGACAGACTCAATTAATGGAATGCAGTGGAAGTGACATTATGTGACTTCTGGGCCTAGGTCAAAAAGGGCCACGAAGCTTCCATCTGTTTTCCTTGAGATTCTTACTTTGGAGAAAGTCAGCTATAAAACCTTAACGAACTGGAATTCCAATTTCCTGCCTTGTTATTTGGGGAATTTTGAATTTCTTTTTTTTTGGTTTTAAGAAGTAACCTAAAATTTTGTATGTTGTTGTTCAGTTGCCCAGTCATGTCCAACTCTTTGCAACCCCATTCCTGTAACACTAAATAAAATGATACTACCTTTAAAAAAAGGTAGACCTCCATTTCAGAAATCATATAAGGCACTCCAGTCGACAGCCTCAGCTGAACTCTCATCACCAACTGCCAAACATCTTGACCATCCAGCCCAGCTGAGACTTCAGCTGATGGTCACTGACCCCAGGCAACATCTGAACAAAACTAAATATGAGAATCTGAGCAAGAACTGCCCAGCTGAGTCCCTTATGAATTATTGGCCCACAAAATTTGAGTAAAAATTAAATGGCCATTCTTATAGCACTAAATTTGAGGGTTACTCATTTATACAGCAATAGTGACTGGATCAGCTTCCACCTGTCCTCAGGATAACATCCAACATTCTTTCTGAAACTGACAGTTCCTGCATGATTTAGATCCTGGCTAGTCCTGCAGTCTCTTGTTGAGCCTTGCTAACCAAGCATCAAACACTCTGACCCTTGCTTATTCCTCATCAGAAACTCTACTGAGACAATCTTCTCCTTGCCTGAAATGCACTCTTTACCTGTCTAACATCAATTCAGCCCATGGATCTTAACTGTCATTTCTTCAAGAACACTTATATGATACTAAAAGGGGGTGTTTGCATGCTAAGTCTCTACAGTTGTGTCCAACTCTTTGCCACTGTAGTCCACCAGGCTCCTCTGGCCATGGGATTCCCCAGGCAAGAATATTGGAGTAGGTTGCCACGTCTACTGTTGTTTTTAAATGGAAGAAACTTGAGCAAAATGATCCACTGCTGGGAAGGAGACGGTGGAGAGGGAGAGGGGAGGGAGAAGATGAGCAGTGGAGAAAGGTGGGCTACAGGGATTGCATCCCTGTCTCAGATGTGGAAGAGAAGGAAGAAAGGACAGGTAACATGCAGGTACCTCCTGCATTCTCTTTGAGCCTATTCCACCAGCTAAGGCTGATGAGGGGGTCTTCATCAAGTGTCCCATGCCTTCTGGTTATCCTTGGGATCAGCCAATGGGAAGTCCTGGCAGGGGACTGGTGGGAGCTGGAAGAGAGAAGTAGAAATATTTAGTGTGCCTGGTCCCTCCTCATGGGGTTGCTTTTGGTTGGCTGCTCCCTTCACTGTGCAATCCGTGGTCACGGCTCCTCTCAAAGTGGCCTTATCACACCGGCTCCACTGAGATTCTAAGAGTCCATCATCTTCCTCTGCCTGCTGTCCTCTCTTGTTACCAGCACCAGGGGACACACTGTTCCCTGGGGCTCCCTACATCCCCCCAAAGTCTTTGTAAAGCGTCTGCTTATTAAACCATCCTCAAATTATCCTAATTTAAGTGTGACATCTGCTTCCTGCTGAGCTCTTGTCAGATACTGGGAGGAATGCTGATGAGTAAGTAGGTGGAAAGGGCAAGAAAACGTTTGGCAGGTAACAAACAACATCTGATTCTATTTTAGTTAAAATACATAGAAAACTGGAAGATACGTCACTAAAACAATAAACCAAGGACTAACACGAAAGTACTGAGCAACTGTCATGTGTGTAAATACAGAGAGAACGCTTAGAGAGAGAAACATAGTTCTCTTCCTTTAAACAACGGAATCTTTTTCTCTTTTTCCCACTTAAAGCTCTAACTAAGCCGAGCCAAGTTCATGAGAGATTACGGAGAACAAAGCAGATGAGTCATTTCATCTCTTTTCAGTTACCCACATGGGGTAAACTTAGAACATCACTCTGCAGTACACATTACAGTGGTCTTGGCAAATTAGAATACCTTAAGGGTTGTTTTTCTTTTCTCAAAGTTTTTCAGAATCCAAAAATAAGACCATAAGATTTTTTGAATAAGTGCCTGAATCAAGACAGATGAACTTTGCCTGAGATCCACTGGGCCTGTGTCAATTTAGGAAATAACACTGGCTCCTGAAAGAGGAATAAGCATAAATGAGAAATTCTGGCCCCAATGGATTTGCTACCATCATCAGCAACATCCTAGGCTATTTTTAAGACTTTTTATATTACCATCAACATCATACACTTTGACTGCTGGAGATAAATGCTAAGAACATTCATAGAGCATTTACTTTGTGCCAGGCAGTGTTCTAAGAAATTATATAAATCAAATTATGCTATCCTCTTGACAATTGTGTGATGGAAGACAGTATTACTCTTATTTTCAGAATAGAATAGTGTTAGTCCCTCAGGCATGTATACCTCTTGGTGATCGCATGGAATGTAGCCTGCTAGGCTCCCTCTGAATTCTCCAGAGAAGAATCCTGGAGTGGGTTGTCATTCCCTTCTCCAGGGGATCTTCCCAACCCAGGGATCAAACCCAGGTCTCCCAAATTGCAGGTGGATTCTTTACCATCTGAGACAGTGGGAAGTCTTATTTTCAGATAAGGAAATGAGGACAAAGAAACCTAAGACACAGGACCACTGGGAACAACTTATAACTAGAAATCTAGAGAGATGGGCTCTTGATTTTTTTTTTTTATTCTTTCCTTTTTAACTACTAAGGAAAGTTCTTCAACCTATAAAGTACACTCAAATCTCAATCTACATAGAATGTTTTTCCCTAACTCTTGGATTCAGATACTGGAATTTGAAGTCAGATCTGAATGACAGCAATATCTATGCTTTACTGTCTCTCACAATCAAAGAACCACTTTCTAAAGTCATAATTTCCACATAAATCTTCTCATAGACCACATGCTAAGTTGTTTCAATGATGACTAACTTTTTGCAATATTATGGACTGTACCCTGCCGGTCTCCTCTGTCCAGGGGAATTCTCCAAGCAAGAATACTAGAGTGGGTTGACATGCCCTCCTTCAGGGGATCTTCCCAACCCAGAGATCCAACCAAAGTTCCTCATGTCTCCTGCACTGGCAAGTGGGTTCTTTACCACTAGCACCAGCTGGGAAGCCCAGAGACCTTCACATAAAAACATATGTACTTTTAGTCTCTGTGGAATAAGAAAACATTTGTACCTTCGGGCTGATGAACCTCTTAACAATAATTCCATGGTTTTCATAACTTTCAAAACAAAATACAAGAAAAATGCTCAAAAGCAGCTCTTTATCTTTCTCTGAAGTGTTCTAAATAATTTTCTTGAACTAAATTATGATGATCAGAGAAATTATAGAAAATGGTTCTGGTACTTGTGCCTTGACAGATTAATGGAAATCACTTTGGTATATATCAGTACAACATTAGAGAACATTATTTTGTCTATTTACTTATGCTCTATCTAGACTCAGTTAAGGAAAAGATGACTTCTAAAGACACATAGCATGGCCAAGAGGAGCTACCCCATGTCCAAGGCCAGGGGTGGCAGCTGGGAGGAGTAACCCCACATCCAAGGAGCAGTGGCTGCGCGGGCACAGGAGGGCCTAGAGGAGCTATTCCATGTTCAAGGTCAGGAAGGGCAGCAGTGAGGAGATACCCCTCATCCAAGATAAGGAGCAGTGGCTGTGCTTTGCTGGAGCAGCCGAGAAGAGATACCCCACGCCCAAGGTAAGAGAAACCCAAGTAAGACGGTAGGTGTTGCAAGAGGGCATCAGAGGGCAGACACACTGAAACCATACTCACAGAAAACTAGTCAATCTAATCACACTAGGACCACAGCCTTGTCTAACTCAATGAAACCAAGCCATGCCCTGTGGGGCCACCCAAGACAGGCGGGACTTGGTGGAGAAGTGTGACAGAATGTGGTCCCCTGGAGAAGGGAATGGCAAACCACTTCAGTATTTTTGCCATGAGAACCCCATGAACAGTATGAAAAGGCAAAATGATAGGATACTGAAAGAGGAACTCCCCAGATCAGTAGGTGTTCAATATGCTACTGGAGATCAGTGGAGATATAACTCCAGAAAGAATGAAGGGATGGAGCTAAAGCAAAAACAGTACCCAGTTGTGGGTGTGACTGGTGATAGAAGCAAAGTCCAATGCTGTAAAGAGCAACATTGCATAGGAACCTGAATGTCAGGTCCATGAATCAAGGCAAATTGGGTGTGGTCAAATAGGAGATGGCAAGAGTGAATATCGACATTCAAGAATCAGCAAATAAAATGGACTGGAATGGGTGAATTTAACTCAGATGACCATTATATCTACTAAAGGCAGGCAGGAATAGCTTAGAAAAAATGGAGTAGCCATCTGTTCAACAAAACAGTCCAAAATGCAGTACTTGGATGCAATCTCAAAAATGACAAAATGATCTCTGTTCGTTTCCAAGCCAAACCATTGAATATCAAAGTAATCCAAGTGTATGCCCCAACCAGTAATGCTGAAGAAGCTGAAGTTGAAAGGTTCTATGAAGACCTACAAGATCTTTTAGAACTAGCACCCAAAAAAGATGTTCTTTTCATTATAGGGGACTGGAATGCAAAAGTAGGAAGTCAAGAAACACCTGGAGTAACAGGCAAATTTGGCGTTGGAATATGTAATGAAGCAGGGCAAAGACTAGTAGAGTTTTACCAAGAAAATGCACTGGTCATAGCAAGCACCCTCTTCCAACAACACAAGAAAAGACTTTACACATGGATATCACCAGATAGTCAACACCAAAATCAGACTGATCATATTCTTTGCAACCAAAATGGAGAAGCTCTACACAGTCAGCAAAAACAAGACCAGGAGCTGACTGTGGCTCAGATCATGAAACCTTATTGCCAAATTCAGACTTAAATTGAAGAAAGTAAGGAAAACCACTAGACCATTCAGGTATGACCTAAATCAAATCCTTTCTGATTATACAGTGGAAGTGAGAAATAGATTTAAGGGACTAGATCTGATAGACAGAGTGCCTGATGATCTATGGAATGAGGTTCGTGACATTGTACAGGAGACAGGGATCAAGACCATACCCATGGAAAAGAAATGCAAAAAAGCAAAATGGTTGTTTGGGCAGGGCTTACAAATAGCTGTGAAAAGAAGAGAAGTAAAAAGCAAAGGAGAAAAGGAAAGATACAAGCATCTGAATGCAGAGTTCCAAAGAATAGCAAGGAGAGATAAAGCCTTCCTCAGCGATCAATGCAAAGAAATAGAGGCAAACAACAGAATGGGAAAGACTAGAGATCTCTTCAAGAAAACTAGAGATACCAAGGGAACATTTCATGCAAAGATGGGCTCGGTAAAGGACAGAAATGGTATGGACCCAACAGAAGCAGAAGATATTAAGAAGAAGTGGCAAGAATACACAGAAGAACTGTACAAAAAAGATCTTCATGATCCAGATAATCACAATGGTGTTATCACTCACCTAGAGCCAGACATCCTGGAATGTGAAGTCAAGTGGGCCTTAGAAAGCATAACTATGAACAAAGCTAGTGGAGGTGATGGAATTCCAGTGGAGCTACTTCAAATCCTGAAAGATGCTGCTATGAAAGTGCTGCACTCAATATGCCAGCAAATTTGGAAAACTCAGCAGTGGCCACAGGACTGGAAAAGGGCAGTTTTCATTCCAATCCCAAAGAAAGCAATGCCAAAGAATGCTCAAACTACCATACAATCTCACTCATCTCGCACGCTAGTAAAGTAATGCTCAAAGTTCTCCAAGCCAGGCTTCAGCAATACGTGAACTGTGAACATTCAGATGTTCAAGCTGGATTTAGAAAAGACAGAGGAACCACAGATCATATTGCCAATGTACGCTGGATCATCGAAAAAGCAAGAGAGTTCCATAAAAATATCTATTTCTGCTTTATTGACTATGTCAAAGCCTTTGACTGTGTGGATCACAATAAACTGTGGAAAATTCTTCAAGAGATGGGAATACCAGACCACCTGACATGCCTCCTGAGAAATCTGTATGCAGGTCAGGAAGCAACAGTTAGAACTGGACATGGAAAAACAGACTGGTTCCAAACAGGAAAAGGAGTACCCCAGGGCTGTATATTGTCACCCTGCTTATTTAACTTCTATGCAGAGTACATCATGAGAAACACTGGGCTGGTAGAAGCACAAACTGGAATCAAGATTGCTGGGAGAAATATCAATAACCTCAGATATACAGATGACACCACACTTATGGCAGAAAGTGAAGAGGAGCTAAAAAGCCTCTTGATGAAAGTGAAAGAGGAAAGTGAAAAAGTTGGCTTAAATCTCAACATTCAGAAAATGAAGATCATGGCATCTGGTCCCATCACTTCATGGCAAATAGACGGGGAAACAGTGGAAACAGTGTCAGGCTTTATTGTTTTGGGCTCCAAAATCACCGCAGATGATGATTGCAGCCATGAAATGAAAAGACGCTTACTCCTTGAAAGAAAAGTTATGACCAACCTAGACAGTATATTCAAAAGCAGAGACATTACTTTGCCAACTAAGGTCCATTTAGTCAAGGTAATGGTTTTTCCTAGTGGTCATGTATGGATGTGAGAGTTGAACTGTGAAGAAAGCTGAGTGCCGAAGAATTGATGCTTTTGAACTGTGGTGTTGGAGAAGACTCTTGAGAGTCCCTTGGACTGCAAGGAGATCCAACCAGTCCATTCTGAAGGAGATCAGCCCTGGGATGTCTTGGAAGAAATGATGCTAAAGCTGAAACTCCAGTACTTTGGCCACCTCATGTGAAGAGTTGACTCATTGCAAAAGACTCTGATGCTGGGAGGGATTGGGGGCAGGAGGAGAAGGGGACAACAGAGGATGAGATGGCTGGATGGCATCACTGACTCGATGGACGTGAGTCTAAATGAACTCCGGGAGTTGGTAATGGACAGGGAGGCCTGGTATGCTGCAATTCATGGGGTCGCAATGTCAGACACGACTGACCGACTGAACTGAACTGAACTGAACTGAACTGAAAGACACACAAAGGATTGTATGGTAAAACTTAACCATAAACAAAAATTGAAGTACATGCTGTACACAAATGTCCACAGAAGTGCTGTACCATCTTCATAAATGGCTCATGAACACCATGCTGAGAATCTTGGTATTTCAGTTCAGTTCAGTTCAGTCTGTTTGGAACCAGTCCGTTGTTTATGTCCAGTTCTAACTGTTGCTTCCTGATCTGCATATAGGTTTCTCAAGAGTCAGGTCAAGTGGTCTGGTATACCCATCTCTTGAAGAATTTTCCACAGTTTATTGTAATCCACACAGTCAAAGGCTTTGGCATAGTCAATAAAGCAGAAATAATATTTTTCCAGAACTCTCTTGCTTTTTCGATGATCCAGTGTATGTTGGCAATTTGATCTGTGGTTCCTCTGTCTTTTCTAAATCCATCTTGAACATCTGGAAGTTCATGGTTCAAGTATTGCTGAAGCCTGGCTTGGTAAATTTGGAGCATTAGTTTACTAGCATGTGAGATAAGTGAACTTGTGTGGTAGTTTGAGCATTCTTTGGCATTGCCTTTCTTTGGGATTGGAATGAAAACTGATCTTTTCCAGTCCTGTGGCCACTGCTGAGTTTTCCAAATTTGCTGGCATATTGAGTGCAGCACTTTCATAGCAGCATCTTTCAGGATCTGAAATAGCTCCACTGGAATTCCATCACCTCCACTAGCTTTGTTCGTAGTGATGCCTCCTAAGGCCCACTTGACTTCACATTCCAGGATGTCTGGCTCTAGGTGAGTGATCACACCATTGTGATTATCTGGATCATGAAGATCTTTTTTGTACAGTTCTTCTGTGTATTCTTGCCACTTCTTCTTAATATCTTCTGCTTCTGTTAGGTCCATACCATTTCTGTCCTTTATCGAGCCCATCTTTGCATGAAATGTTCCCTTGGTATCTCTAGTTTTCTTGAAGAGATCTCTAGTCTTTCCCATTCTGTTGTTTGCCTCTATTTCTTTGCATTGATCGCTGAGGAAGGCTTTATCTCTCCTTGCTATTCTTTGGAACTCTGCATTCAGATGCTTGTATCTTTCCTTTTCTCCTTTGCTTTTTACTTCTCTTCTTTTCACAGCTATTTGTAAGCCCTGCCCAAACAACCATTTTGCTTTTTTGCATTTCTTTTCCATGGGGATGGTCTTGATCCCTGTCTCCTGTACAATGTCACGAACCTCATTCCATAGATCATCAGGCACTCTATCAGATCTAGTCCCTTAAATTTATTTCTCACTTCCACTGTATAATCAGAAGGGATTTCATTTAGGTCATAAATCAAAATTATTTAGGTCTTGGTATTTAGGTGACCTCAGATCACTGGGAGGACTTCCAAGGTAGCTCAGTGGTAACGAATCTGCCTTCCAGTGCTGGAGACATGGGTTCAATCCCTGCATCGGGAAGATCCCCTGAGGAAGGAGATGGCAACCCATTCCAGTTTTCTTGTATGGGAAACCCCACGAACAGAGGAGACTGGTGGTCTATAGCCCATGGGATTGCAAAAGAGAGGGACATGACACAGTGAGTAAACAACAATAAAAATCATTGGCAAGATTTTTTTCTTTCATTTGGCAGCATAAATTTCCTGGTTTTGCTGCATAACTCTTGTCCAGCATGTTTCTTTCATCAGTGTTTTGATTTTAAGTGTGATACATACTACTGCACTGGTACCTTCTTTCTCTAATCTCATTTTTTTTTAATTGTTTCATTTCCCATTTCAAAGCTAACACATGCTGATCACATCATAATAGATGAAAAGTAAGGCCCACCATCTAGGGATAAACAGTATTAATAACTTCCTAACAGGAAATTATATTCAATATACTGTAATAACCTATAATGGAGAAGAATCTGAAAAAGAATATATAGGTCTAACTGAATCACTTTGCTGTTACCTGAAACTAACACATTGTATATAAACAAATATTTTTAAAATAACTTCCTACATTTCTTTCTAGTCTTTTTGCTCTGTATAGATTTTTATGGTATATAGAAAACCAATGCACAATGATATTTTAAAATGTCTAATTTTCAGCATATAAAAGTAACATATGTAATTGTAGAAGATTTGCAAAATACAGAAAAAAATATGAATTGTATAATTAGACTCTCTCAGAGATAACTACAGCTAGTCAACACTTCCACATTATAATTTTTATGTGTATATATTTTTACGTGGAGCAATGATACATTTGAGTATAATCAGCTATGAAACTACTTCAGTTGTTACTATTGACTGAAGGGTAATTGGCTGGATCTTCTGGGATGTAGGTATAGAAGGTTTTGGTGACGGTAGAAATTAAATCTTTGCTTCAACAAGACATTGCAAAATATGGTGATGTTTGCACCAGCTTGGGGTTCTCCTACAGTCTTTCTTGGTAAGGTGGGAAGAAATTCCTTGGTGCCCTTGAACAAATTTTCCACTTCCTTGTGTCTTTCCCTTGGTTCAGAGACCAAACTAAAATGACAGGATTAAAAATGTTCTCCTTTATCCTGGCACTGTAACCAAGGAGGAATTTAGCAGGATGGAGGGGAAAGGGGAGTATATTTTTGTAGCATGAAAGCAAAATTAAAAGTCAGAAGTGTTTTTTAATTAAAAAAAAATTAAAACCTCTAAGATAGTTCTAGGGAATAAGGGGGAGGACTAAGTTCTCCTAAACCAATTTAGGTCTCATCTTATTCTAATTAGATGGCTGTCAGTACTCTGAAAATCAGGTTCGTCAGGGTGGCCCCCTCTTGCCTCCTTTAGAAGTAAACATTGAGGGAAGAGACTGTGCAAATGGATGCAGGCTTGGCTCTTGCACTTACGTATCTGTGTTGCAAAATTCCTTAATGATAGGAAGGGAAGGATTTAAAGGGAGACATTGGCAATTAGTTAGCTCCCCCTTTGATTTACATGGGGCCAGCAGTGGGTTTGATTGAGCTCCTTGAAATAATTACTGAGTACTGGGAAAGACCACCCCCTGCCACCAACACACGGCGTATCACCTCTCATGCTTCCTCACTGCTTCCAAGATGACTCACCGCTTCTCTGCGCCAGCTCGCTCTTTTCCTCTTACATAGTCATTAAAAAGTAGAGTGAAAACCCTTCATCTCCCCTCAGGGCAGAGCGGGAGAAAGAAACTCAGACATCATCAGAACCTACTGTCCACGGCTGATTATGTCCCCAGGGAAAGACCTCACTTCTAATCAGTGCTGAAATCAGGGGCTATTTCCCTTTTACAGGGAAAAACAAAATCATCTTTCTCTGGAGTTCTCGGAGATTCACTACAGATTCCAGGAAAGGAATAAAAGAAATTGTCTTAAAGGCAAAGACACAGGGAAGTGAGCCTTCACCAAAGACAGCGTATTTGAGGGAAATGCTAGTCCTTGGAAAGGTCACATTGAGATGCTCCCCTCAAGATGATGATGTTATGAAAGCAGCCATGATCGGTCAATCAGGCCATGTGCAGCTCTGTCATTACTAACTGTGTGACCCTGGGTAACTCACCTGAGCTTTCCGGGCCTCCAATTTCTTATTTATCATTGGGGTATATTAATGATACCCCATTAAGGTGAACGATAATGATTCACCCTGGTACACTGAATTGTTCAAGTGTTAGTCACTCAGTTGTGTCGGACTCTTTGTGACCCCATGGACTGTAGCCCACCAGGCTCCTCTGGATAATCCCAGGCAAGAATACTGGAGTGGGTTGCCATTCCCTTCTCCAGGGGATCTTCCCAACCAAGAGACTGAAGTGGGGATTCCTGCATTGCAGGCAGACTCTTTGTCAAGTGAGCCACCAGGGAAGCCAGCCATTTGAATTGTTCAAATGAGAATAAATTTGAAATGTCTTCACATTGTTATTGTTTTCAGGGTTATACCACTGAACAACACAGAAAACAAGTAGGCAAATCGACAGACTGCTGCGAAGTGGGGATAGGGAGAGGCATCCTCTCGGTGAATTGGGTGATCAGAGGAAAAAAGTGGCAAATAGACCAGAACTTGAAACAGGAGAAAGTGCCAGTTGTGAGCAAAAGCTGTGGGAGATTCCAGGCAGACTGTGCAGAGGTCCTGTGGTCGATAAAACAGCTCAGTGATAGAAAAAATGAAGCAAGACCAGTGGCTCTGGAACATTAAAAAATGAAAGCGTAGCATGAAATGGGGATGGAGAGAGATTCTGGAAGCTTCTTTTCTACCTTTCACTTATGTTCTGGGATAGAAAGATTTGGATGTGACAGCTCGAACAGAACTGAAGAAAAATAACACAACAACTCAGGTTGGACAATTAGCAAAGACACATCCAGAGACTTATGGCCTAAAATTTGGCCTGACCACCCTCAAAAAAATTTCAAATCCCTATCTATATTACACCTACAACATTGCAACATTCTTCTACTAATAAAATATAAGAAGATAAGAAATCAAGAGTATGGCATGATGACCACTGTTATTGCTGCAGATGGTGACTGCAGCCATGAAACTAAAGACTGGCTTCTTGGAAGAAAAGCTATGACCAACCTAGACAGCATATTAAAAAGCAGAGACATCACTTTACCGACCAAGCTCCATATAGTCAAAGCTCTGTTTATCCAGTAGTCACTAGTCAAGATGACCATTGGAGACCATCATTTGGTACAGAGGTCACTTAACTAGACCTCCCAAATAGGCCCATCTCCAGTATGGAAATGTGGATCCCTGAGATTACTCTGAAAGGGACTCTAGGTGATGGCATACAGCCCAACTCTTTAGTCTCAAATCAAGAGTTAACCTAACAGATTTGGGCTCCGTCTGCAATTTTTCCACTCTGACCATTCTCTGCTACAGGTTAACTGGCCTGAGCAGTGAGTCCAGTCAGTTGCAAAAGTTCTTAATGCATTGCTTACAGCCACCCGCTTCAGGAAATTGTTTAAAAAATGATGGCTGCCCAATTTATACAGGAGAAACATTTGTCTCTGTGGGGTACTGACACAGACTCTCTCTTCTTTACTCTCTATAGTCTCATCCTGAATGGTCACACCCAAGCCAGGAATGGTTAGATAACTCTCAAATCTATCCTCTAGCTTCACCCTCTCTCATACACATGAAAACTCTTTGCTAACCATCTCCTGGGTAACCCCATTAGTCTATCCCACTGGCAAATTTAAGCCAGAGCAGAATGACCGCTTCTCCCCAAGTCCATAAAGGCACTACCATCCACCAAACTGCTTAAACAAAAGAGTTTTTTTTTATTAAAATTATTTTTCTTTAATTAGCAACCTTGGCAGGGTAGGAATGGGGGATGGTCACATTTGAACTTCTAGGCAATCTCAGAAACCCCAAACCAGAGGGTTTTTACATGTCACCCTGGAGCAGAGTTTAAACCAGACCAGACCCACTCCAGTTCTGGCCACAGTCTTCTCAAAACACCTGGTCCCAGCTTCACTGGTTACAAACTGACTCTGCTGCTCCCTTTCCCACATTCAGCAACCATCAGTCCCTACAGCTTCTTTTTTTTTAACTCTATACTACAGCATTTTTTTTTAATTGGGATATAGTTTCTTTGTCCCAGGCCTCCAAAGTGGCTCAGCTGGTAAAGAATTTGCCTGAAATGCAGACCTGATTCAATCCCTGGGTTGGGAAGATCCTCTGGAGAAGGAAATGGCAACCCACTCCAGTATTCTTGCCTGGAGAATACCATGGACAAAGGAGCCTGGGGGGCTTACAGGCCATGAGATCTCAGGGTCGGACACAACTGAGTGCCTAACACTTTCACTTTCTTTGTCCCTAGAGCTTCTGCTGCCTTAATACCTCTTGAGTCTTCTCCCTCCCACCCAGCTTTCATCATCGCCTGCCTGAGTCTTCCAGCTCCCCATCCGGCCCACCCAAGTTTATCCTCCACAAAAATATCTTAATCATCTTTATCAAAGGCAAACCTAGACATGTTAGTTTTTTGCTTATCCCTTATCCCCTGGCTTTCAAAACGGTAGTCGAATGCTCCAGCTTAGAAAACAGGCCCTTCACACTCTGACTCCTTCCTGCCTCACTGGCTTGCCTTCTCGATCCCCCACACAGGCCCTCCACTCCAGCCCAAAGAAGCCGCTTGAACTTCCCCGCACACATACATTGTAGTGGTCTCCGTTTCCATTTCTTTTTCTAGTTCTTCATTAACTCCTTTCCAGACTTCAGCACTCAGATCAAGCCTTTCATCCCCATCTGTATGGTTTAGCTGTGCAATACGGCTCAGCTGGGCTTTCTCCACGCCCCCGAAGTGCCCTGTTCTGGTTATACCTGACACTCACCACACTGGGCGACACTTACCGCTTTATCTGTTCGTCTCACTAAACCGACATTAAGATCCCTCAGGAGAAAGAGCATCTAATTCGGTTCCCCAGCACCTAGTACCACACACTGTACAAACACATAAGCAGAATATTCACCTAGTAGGATATTAACTGTAAGCTACAATATAAGTGATCAGGAAACTATAAAACAAATGAGAAAAGAATGAATTTGGGTTTCATCAGAGTGTTCTCCATATACATGTCTTTGAATGGAAGGGTATCCCATCAAATGCAACTATCAGGAATGCATATTTAGAATATGAGTCTCCTTTTTCTACCCTTGCAGTCATTTTCCAATGTAAAATATCCCCTCCAACCCTGCCACAGAGAACAACTATCTGATGCTGGTAAATACAGGGAAAATCATAGCAGAGAAAAATAACGCAGATGACTTGAAGACCACAAATCTACAGGAAATTCTGAGATTCAAAATGCTCTGAAAATAAAAGATTTTTTAGAAAGTCATTTGGCAGCAAAGCTGACCTGACCTGAACTCAACTGATGCAAAACCTGAACCCAAGAGCAATTTAGAGCCATTATTTATCACATCCTCAGAACTACAATACAACTTTTTTTGTCAATGATCCCTTCTCCAGTTTCACCCTAAAATCTAATTTTGAAAAAGCAACTTTGCGATTTGGTCCTCAAGTTTCTCGTTCCATACCCTCACAATACTTTGTACGTGTATGCTAAGTCTCTTCAGTCATTTCCAACTGTGCGACCCCATGGACTGTACGTAGCCCACCAGGCTCCTCTGTCCATGGGATTCTCCAGACAAGAATAAGGAAGGGTGTCGCCATACTCTCCTCCAGGGGGTCTTCCCAACCCAGGGACTGAACCCACATCTCTTACGTCTCCTGCATTGGCAGGCAGGTTCTTTACCGCCTGGGAAGCCCCACAATACTTTAAGCCTTCTTGATTTTCTGTTCTTCCATTCCATTCTTATCGCTGGTCAGAACTCTGTGTCCACTTTCAAGTTAATCTAAAATAAGACCTTTCGTTACCAAATAAGTTCTATTTAATATGTTATTGAAATAGACAAAAAAAAAAAAATAGAAATGAGATTGTCTACTGTCTTTGGGTGTTGAAATCATGACAGCCACTGCTCACTCCAAAAAGATGTCTCAATCACTTTACACTTTTAATTAAAAAAAAAAAAAAAAAACTTCAAATTTCTTACTCTCTCAATTAACTTCTTAAATCAACATTTTCCAGATCCAAACTAAGTCTTTATGCAGGGACTTCAACTTTATATCAGGAAAAAACTCCAAATATCTTTTAAAATTAAAATACAAAGATTAAACAATAAAGGGAATATAGGAGGATTTTCTTACAACTTCAGAATAAGGAAGACCTTTGTAGCTATTATGCCTTATGAAATTCAAAAACAGTTTTTAAACAACTAACAAATTTGACTGTATAAAAGTTGAAACTTTCTGCAAAGCAAACCACCAAAAGCAAAATCAAAAACAAACAAACAAAAAAAATAGCTTGGAAGAAATTTATATATTAATTTCATTAATACATAATGAATTTCTAAAAACCATGAAAAATAAATAGAAAAAGCAAGACATATGAAAAACTAATTCACAGGAAAGGAAATACAAATAGCTCTTAAATATAGGAAATATATGACCACATTAATAAGAAAAATGCAAATTAAAATATGTGGCATTATTTTTAACATCACATTGGTAACATTTTAAAATTTTGGAGGTAGGCTTGCTTCAAAGCAGTGAAGACAACATGAATTCTTGTATGCTGATGATGAGAATTCAAATTGGAACCTTTCATGGAGTCAATTTGGCAGTATATATTGAAATTATAACTGCACATATCACTTAATGCAGCAATTTTACTTTTAGGAATTTATCACACAGATTTATTAGCAGACTGTAAAAATGATACATGTAATAGCTATCTATTGCAGCACTGTTTTGAATGGAAAATATCAGAAATTACCTTAATTTCCAGCAATATGGAGTTATCTGTCTATTCTCATACATTCATTTAGTGGCTATACTGCACAGCTACTTTTTTTTTTTTTTTAAGAACAAGGAAGTTCTTTGCGTACTGATACAGAAAGATATCCAAGATACATGAAGAAAAAGAAAAGTACTGGACACAATTGCATCTGATAGAAATTTTTTTTTTTTTTAGTGTTTCAGATACTATTTCTAAAATGTCTCTCTCATAAAATCTAATTTTGAACATCAATCTCTTCTTGAACTAAACTTTTAGGGGAAAGGAGATTTATGATAATACAATATAGGTAAAAGAAATATATTTTCCAAATAAACTGCTCAAAGAAATTCCCCTTCAAACTGAATATATTTTCATTCACTCCTTTACGTTCTAGATCACATTGGTTTGGCTCTGTGACTCTAAGTTACTCCCCAGATCCACTGAAGAGCCTTTCCACACATTCAGTCTTAGGACACGCAGTCATTCAGTAATACTATTCTAAGCACCAACAAAGGACAGATGATTTAAATCTGTGCAGTTGCCTAATTTGAAAAATGATTCATTTGCATTGGTATTAATTACAGCAATTCATTAATTACATGTATAATAAATATAATTAATGAATTCTATCCATTCAACCCATACGTTTGGAGGCGTTTTGCACTGTAAAGAGCTTCTCCTACCTTCTGGCAAATGTCTCTTACCCTTTGCCGGCTTGTCTTCTGCCGTTACTTGTTTCTCAGCTGTTGGCATTCCCAAGGATCTTCTCTTTATAATGGCCCAGGTTGCCTCATTTACTTCGAAGTTTCACTTTCTGTAATAATGAGATTGACTTCCATCCACTCCATCTAGGTAACCCTGATCCCTCAAGCACATGTCCAAAACTGAGCTCTTCTTTCTGTCCCAAAACATTATTTCTTCTCCTGAATCAGAGAAGATTCAGAAGATTCTCCTTTCTTCCTTACCCCCAGTATCCAGTATGTGTGTGTGTGTGTGTGTGTGTGTGCACACGCGCGCGCACGCACACATGCACTCAGTTATGTCTGACTCTTTGTGACCCTATAGCCTATAGCCCGCCAGGCTCCTCTGTCCGTGGGATTTTTCCTCACCTTCCTTACAGCACACATACCAGTATCTGCTTGTTTCTCCACTAAGCTGCCTGTGTGGTAAGATGTGAAGAACTGGGGCCAGCTTCCTTATCTCTTCATCCCCACACTTAGAAACATCTACCACATGAGCCCTCAACAAATTGACTGAATTGAGTTGAGTTTAAAGATAATGTCTACCCTACGGTTGTTTTTAAAGCTCCCCTGGCACAGGAAGTTAAAGAAGAAATGCTTGAAAGATTAAATATTGAGAATGGTAAAGAATCCGCCTGCAATGCAGGAGATCCAGGGTGGATACCTAGGTCAGGAAGATCCCCTGGAGAAGGGAATGGCACCCCACTCCAGTATTGTGGCCTGGAAAATCCCATGGACAGAGGAGCCTGGTGGGATACAGTCCGTGGAGTAGCAAAGAACCGGACACAACTGAGCAACACACGCAACGCCCTTTAACATATCGACCAGGTTTCTCTTCATCCCATTTCCCATTGCACTCTTGTCTCCACTGGCTGGTGACCCCAGTCCAAGTGCTCCCCTTCTCCAGTCCTGGGAAAACAAATACCTTTGGGAATCAATTTCCAAATCATCTTTCCTCCCTGCTGAACTTTAAGAAACACTTCAGGTGTTTAGCCCCTTACCTAGATTGTATCCTGAAAAGGTGGGCTCCCGAATTATCACATCCATTGTCACAGGACCTTAAATTGGACTCTTATTATCCCAGAAAAGGAGGACAAGCTGGATTCTTGTCTCGTTCCTATTTTTCTTCTCTGTGACCTTTTTGTCTTCCTGAAAAGATTGCCCTAAGTGTCTGGCCCCCCTTTGTCATCATTTTGCAGCTGTCTAAGTAGTAAACATAGTCATAACCCTGGCACCTGCTTCAAGTCAAACTGATTTCTGTTTACTAACTATCTCAAGAATTCCCCGTTTCTTCCTTTAGTTCTCTTTTGCCTCTTCCTTCTGACTCCCCCTGAATCTCTCTCTCTTTCTCTCTCTCACACATATGCACACACAGAGAGAATTCATAGACACACTCTCCATTATTCGTCTTTCTCAACAATTACTAACGTTCACAAAGCACACATTTACATTTAAGATGGCGCCAGACTCTCAAGACAGATGCACTCTCAGTTCCAAACACACTTTTGGGAGACAGATTTTTTCTACCAAGAGACATGCCTGAGAAGAAAACACTCTGTAAACTAATTGGAAAGAAAAAAATTCCAAGCCAAAGAAAGAGAAAACTTTATTTCCTCCTTGGCATGCCCAGAATGCATACTCTAAAATGCAACGTGTGTGCAGAAATGACAGAAGCAAAAGATTTCGATTCACAGAGGGATGAAATATCTATAGTTTAGTAAAAACCAGTAGAATAATTGCAGAGCAAAGAGAAATAATAAGGAGATACAGAGGGACATTGATATGCAAAGCAGTTTCAGAACTGGCTTGCCTCTGTTCTCATAAACAAGAGCTCAGTTAGGTATATGGTCAATATATACTACATAGAACTCAATAGCTAACTCTTTATCATTTTAAAGTATCTTTTTCCTTATCCTAAGGATCACTAACATAGCATTATACCATACAGTTCCTATCCAAGTTATCACAAGATTATATGCCAAATGATACATTTTTGTTACTCTTATTATATTTTATTTCAATCTCCTGAACTCTAAGGTATTTTTGTTTGCATTCATTTCTGAAAGGTAAAAGCGAAAGTCACTCAATCATGTCCGACTCTTTGTGACCCCATGGATTATACAGCCCATGGAATTCTCCAGGCCAGAATATTGGAGTGGGTAGCCTTTTCCTTCTCCAGGGGGTCTTCCCAACCCAGGAGTCGAATTGGGGTCTCCTGCATTGCAGGCAGATTCTTTACGAACTGAGCTATGGGGGAAGCCCATATTTCAAACCCAATTCCTACTATAAATTTCGTCTATATTATCTATACACACACATTAGCAAACATAATTTTACACCAAGAGAACTCATTCAGTTCTAAACTGGTGGGAATGAAGCAATGCATATGTGTGAAGAGACAGGAAAGTGAAAGTGTTAGCCACTCAGGCGTGTCCGACTGTTTGTGACCGCATGGACTGTAGCCGGCCAGGCCCCCTGTCCATGGAATTCTCTGGACTGGGTGTGGGTGGCCTTTCCCTTCTCCAGGGGATTGTCCCTACCCAGGGATCAAACTCAGGTCTCCTGCATTGCAGGCAGATTCTTTACCATCTGAGCCACGGGGAAGCCCTAAGAGGCATTAAAAATCTGAGTTTGCCCATCACATGCCTGCCTTCCACTGTGAGAAGAACTCAGCCTAGAGATGACCCCAGAATGAGAAGAGATTACAAGCCAAGCAAAGACCAGCAGAACCATGCCCAACCCTTAGATTTATAAGCAATGAAGAAATATTTGCTGTCAGAAGCCACTAAATCTTGGAGTTGTTCATCATGTAACATCACATAACATTTTGTATTAGTAAACAGCTGACTAATATGGTATAGAATTTTCCAAGTAACTGATCAATAAGCTGAGAAGTCACTTGGCATATTCTCAATAGTGGAACTGTGTGTCAAGATGAAAGTGTTGCTGCGTATTTGTCTATGCCACATTCTTATCTCTGATATCATTGTCACTAATTTATTATCATTGGTGAGAAGCAAGGCTTAAGTGCAAGAGGCCTGTCAATATGAACAAAGCTTTCCTCTCAGGTCCAGGCAAGCATGGACAAAGGCAGTCACTGTTCACAAGGGCAGCGCCTCTAGCACTTAACCCGATGCTTTGCAAAGAGTAGATCTGATTACTCCTCCTCCCATGGGGAGAGAAGCCAGAAGTGTTCATCAATTGATATTCATCACAACCTTTACTGATTTTTGTCCTTTATCCTTTATCAATGAAGATTGTGAGGAATACTTCACAAAAGAAGAAATAAAAATGGCCAGTAAATGTGTGAGAGAATACTCAGCTTCCAACAAATAAATGAATGCAAATTAAAACAAGGTACTATTTTTACCTTTGAAATTGATAATAATTGAGAGATGATAATTTAGAAATTGTCCTACTCTGTTTTGATAAATGTGCAGTGACATGAACAGTCTCATTATCTTCTTCAAATGCTATAAATTGGTAAGACTTCCTGAAGAGCAATTTGGCAATATAGATCAATGGTTTTAGAAAATATCACAAACTTCTCCCAATAATTCGACTTCAAGGAATTAGATACGAAAGAGGTAATCAGAAAAGTGGGCAATGATGAATGTACAAGAACTGTCCCCCTAGGTTTGTCTATGATAGGAACAATTGGGAAGCACCCAGAAGAATGGCTAAATACATGATGGCATACTTATTTAATAAAACCTTTATTTTGGGAGGCTCCAAAATCACTGCAGATGGTGACTGCAGCCATGAAATTAAAAGATGCTTACTCCTTGGAAGAAAAGCTATGACCAACCTAGACAGCATATTGAAAAGCAGAGGCATTACTTTGCCAACAAAGGTCCATCTAGTCAAAGCTATTGTTTGTTCCAGTGGTTAGCTACGGATGTGAGAGTTGGACTATAAAGAAAGTTGAGCACTGAAGAACTGATGTTTTTGAACTGTGGTGCTGGAGAGCTCCAAAGTCCCTTGGACTGCAAGGAGATCTAACCAGTCTATCCTAAAGGAAATCAGTCCTGAATAGTCATTGGAGAGACTGATGCTGAAGCTGAAACTCTAATAATTTGGCCATCTCATGCGAAAAACTGACTCATTGGAAAAGACTCTGATGCTGGGCAAGATTGAAGATAGGAGGAGAAGGGGACAACAGGGAATGAGATGGTTGGATGGCATCACTAACTAGATATACATGAATTTGAATGAGCTCCAGGAATTACTGATGGACTGGGAGGCCTGGCATGCTGCAGTCCATGGGGTCGTAGAGTTGGACATAACTGAGTGACTGAACTGAACTCACCAATTTTTGCCATTAGGATTTCATCTTTTAAGAGAAAATGATTTTTAAAGTATCTAGATCAATAATGTTAAATACAGTACAAATATTTTTCTTGCTTGTTCTTTTGCCTTTTAGTTTTATTTTTGGTATTTGTAGATGATCATATTGATCTCTTTCTCTTTTATATTTTAGAAGTTTGTTACCATGTCAACATGATTTTATGCATTTGTTTTGTTTTAAAACTTTTTATTTTGTATTGGGGTATATACTATTAACAATGTTGTGATAGTTTCAGGTGAACAGCGAATGTATTTCTTTGGCTGAGTCCCTTTACTGTATTCAAGCTTTTTGTCTATGCCTGTCCCTACTAATTGACTGTGACTCCCTAAAGAGGAGAGGCCACACTTTAGTCATTTTTATATTTCCCATGATACACTGCTGCTGCTAAGTCACTTCAGTCGTATCCAACTCTTTGTGACCCCATGGACTATAGCTCACCAGGCTCCTCTGTCCATGGGATTCTCCAGGCAAGAATACTGGAGTGGGTTGCTATTTTCTTCTCCACAGGATCTTTCTGACCCAGGGACTGAACCCGGGTCTCCCTCAGTGCAGACAGATTCTTTACCATATGAGCCACCAGGGAAGACTTTTTCCCATGATACATAGCACCCACCAAAAATCAGAATTTAAGAGCTGTGTGGAACTGAATTTCTATGTGTCTTGCTGAAAGTTATTCCTTGCTGATCAATGAAAAATAACTAAAAGCAGGTAACTTAAGCGCTAAATGAAGGGAAAATTGGTAAGTAGAGTTTCATTTTAGGCAAAACTTAAGAAATTGTCCATTTCTCTTAATGACAGAAAACCAAACGTCTCATGTCCAGAGACCTGAGACTTTAGACCCATAGGCACTGGGTTTATGGCCAGAGAAGCTCTAATTTCTGGAAGTACCTATTGAGATTTGTCTTTGATGAGTTACTCCACAACACTATAAATATTGCAGATAAAAATCATAGTTTATATATTAGGGAAAATGCAAATGGTGGTATATCTAGTTTAACAAAGCAGATTAATCTCCTGGGAGAATTGAGCGTAACACACTCAAAAGTGTATTTTTAAATTTCCTCCTATATTTTCTGACCCACAGCCAGTCACTTTTACATAAATATTAGCACAAGGCTATTTTCTGAGAGTCAAACTTTAAACAAAAGTAACCATGCATCCATTCGGAGATGAAAAATCATGTAGTCCCTCATGATAAAAAGTGTGTTTCTGTCCTAAAAGAAAATCATTGCAGTAATTGAAAATCCCTAAAGTCAATGGAAAGTGTTTCTTTCTAAGAACTGGTTCAACTTCATAGAAATAAAAGGTACTGAGGTCAGAGTGATCAGACTCTGTGATTTAAAACATTAACCACAAATTGGCACTTTCCATGGGCACTTGCCATCTACCTCTACAAGGATTGAATCAGGTGCTGCTGCAGCTGCTGACTTTCAGAACCCCCTGAAAGGAGTTCAGGGTGGAGAACAGAAGTGAGGCACTCTGTGCCCTGGGAAAAACTGGCAGAACAGGTCTTCAGATAACTAGATATTTTCAGGAGCTGATTTTATGAGCCTAATTCTTATATCCTTTCATATCTAAAAAATGCACTAAAATCCTTCATGGTGAGGTCTGCTCTTCATGACCGGCAATTACCTTTGTGAAACTAGCAGAAACCTGCAAAAAATACATGCTTAAACTGTACTCCTCTTCACCAAAATCACACATGTGCTGACTGACCTTCCCCCCACCTCTTTGGAGCAGTTTCTCAGAACTATCAAGATGCTGTCTCCTGGACTACAAGCCTCATTTTGCCCCAGATAAAACTTAATCATAATTCTCAAGTTTTGCACTTTTTTTGTGTCAACAAAAACATATATCTAAGCAGGAAATGTGCTAGACTTGGGAAACACCCAGCAAGGAGTTGTCTGCAGGGTGGTAGGCCCCTATTCTCCAATCAGGCTAAAGAGCAGATTTCAGCAACCCACCTGACAATTCTGATTGAGACGAGGTTGCAGACTGCAGTGGGTAAACAATCTAAGGGCTAGTTACCTTGACTACAAAAATGCTAAAAAGCAGGGACCAAAGAGCAGGAAGTTGGCAGAGAATAAGAAAACTTGATAACCAAGCACAGAAGACAGCAAAATGTGGCTGGGACAGTAATTGGCTGTCCAGGTTATAGTCGCAGATTGAATTGGAAACAATTGCAAAGAAGATCGCCCTGTACAAACGCAAGGCACCAGAGGCTCTCCACATAGGCTGCTGTTGTGTTCTGTTCTGTGATTGCAAGTTGAAACTCTGTTTGAGCATATTTACTATAGGATAGAATCACAGAATGTGATAGATCACCTTAAATGCCTCCCACCCCTCTCACCCCCCAACAGAACCACTCAGACATCACACACAAGGAAGCTGACATCCAAAGAGTGATGGCGCTTGTCCTTTGGCCGAGTAATTTTGCAGCTGAGATAAGGTATGCTAAATCCTGTAAGTTCAGTTCCTCTAGAGACAGGCTAGTACAGCTGTTAAATGATCCAAAGATGAAACCAGAAAGAGCTGGTTGGTAATTCTGACATTGCCACTCTTTAACTGTGTGAACTCGAATAAATCATTGAGCCTCAGTTACGGCATACATAAAATGAAATTAATACCTTGCTTCATAGATAGAATTGAGTACTAAATAAAATTTTATTATAAAATTACTATTGTAAAATGCTTAGCACATTGCTTAGTACATAATATACTACTATTATTACTACTAATTTTTAACCACTTAACACTTCACTAGCTCAGCTGGGTTCCCAACACTACTAGGCAAACTTTTCATTTGTCCTTGGTCAATCTTCTTTCTTGTCCCTCAAAGACACACTTCCAAAACTTCCTTATCAGTCAATTTATCAGTCCCCCTATGTTCTTTCCACCTTACTCAAGGTTAAACTTATTTGAGATAATAGAATAAAAGGATGGAAAATATTTGATTATCCTGGATAAGCTTCCTCATTCATTCCATTCAGTGCATCAGTGAAATATTATATGCCAGGTACCATATATATGATCCCCACCCATAGGTGATTTCTAGCAGAGGATGAGAACTAGACAAGTTTGTAGACTAAAATATTAGTCAAAGAAAATAAGTGTATATTAGACACACAGAATGCTATGGCAGTGGACATGGGCATATGAAAAAATGTTCAACATCTAATCATCAGGGAAATCCTAATCAAAACCACCATGAGATGTCACTTCACATCTGTAAAGATGCTGCTGCTAAGTCACTTCAGTCGTGTCTGATTCTGTGTGACCCCATAGACGGCAGCCCACCAGGCTCCCCCGTCCCTGGGATTCTCCAGGCAAGAACACTGGAGTGGATTGCCATTTCCTTCTCCAATGCATGAAAGTGAAAAGTGAAAAGGGAAGTTGCTGAGTCGTGTCCAACTCTTCGCGACCCCATGGACCACAGCCTACCAAGCTCTTCTGTCCATGGGATTTTCCAGGCAAGAGTACTGGAGTGGGGTGCCATCGCCTTTGGCTGTTATCAAAAATAATTATTAAAAAAGTAAGAGATACGTGTTGATGAGTAAGTGGAACAACTGCAATCTTTGTACCTCAGTAGGAATGCAAAATGGTGCAACTACTATTGAAAACAATATAAAGGTTTCTCAAAAAATTAGAACTAAATTTACCATATGATCTAACAATTCTGTTTTTCGATATTTCTTTAAAAGATTTTAAATCAAGATCTCAAAGAGATATTAGCATTTCCATGTTTATTATAACATTATTCACAATAGCCAACATATGGTAACAATCTATATGTCCATCAATAGACAAATGGATAAAGAAACTGTTTTAGTTTAGTTAGTTAAGTCACTTGGTCAGTCGTGTCCGACTCTTTGCGACCCCGTGGACTGTAGCCCACCAGGCTTCTCCGTCCATGGGATTCTCCAGGCAAGAATACTGGAGTGGGTTGCCATTTTCTTCTCCAGGGGATCTTCCCGACCCAGGGATCAAACCCAGGTCTCCCGCATTGCAGGCAGACGCTTCAACCTCTGAGCCACCAGGGAAGCCCAAATGGAATACTATTCAGAGTTTAAAAAGAAGGAAATTCTACAGCATGCATCACATGGTTGAACTTTGAGAACATTATGCAGAGTGAAATAAGCCGGTCACAGGAAGACAAACATAGCATGATTCCATTAAAAGAAGTATCTAAACTAGTCAAATAGAGAAACAAGTTGAGTGACTCCTATACATCAGACAACTGAGAAAATACTCACATTATAGTGGGTAGAAAAGGCTGAGATACTCTCACCATGAATCCCATCCTTGGCCCAACACCATATAATTGGGAAGGAACCCCTAACTCGGAAGCTACTCCTTGAGAAGTGAAGAGTTTGGGGCACATATCTAGCAACCCAGTTTTTAAGACTGCCACCTGAGGATCAGGTCCCCAAATCACACAGCTCTGAAAGTCAACAGGGCTTGAATTCATCATGCCCACAAGAATTTAGCACACAAAGCAGCAGTTGTTAACAGGCACATAAACACTTGCTGAAGCTCTTCCCTAGGACTCTGTGCAGAGCGAACAGGTAACCTGTCTCATCTGCCTGTCTTTTCCTGGAAAAGATTTTACCGCATACTCTACAAGGTTCTAATCAGCATGCAACTATTGCAGACTGTATCCTTCATGTCTGGAGACTGACAGGTCTTGGCACACCCTCAGTTACTGGAAGCCACTAAGAACAAAGACAGTGGCCTGACATTCACAAAGGTTTGAGGCAACCACGACCTTGAGAGGCGGATTGATGAGATTTATCTCCTACGCAAAACCAGTCTCTCCAGATCAGAAGAGGTGGCTGTTTTGTCTACTGTGCAAAAACCAACACAGAGCATCAAAGGAAATGAAGTAAAGGGGAACTGTTACAAATAAAAGAACAAGATAAGTCTCCAGAACCAATCTTAATGGAACATTTATCAGACAAAGACTTCAAAATAAAGGTCACAAATGTTCCCCATGTTCAGAAGAGCAACGCATGAACAAAGTGAGAGTTTCAACGAAGTGATAGAAAGGCTTGTGAAGGTAGTCAACAGAAATCCTAGAGCCAAAGGATACTGTAAATGAACTGAAAAATTAAACAGAGGAGTTCAGTAAACTGTATCAGGAGGAAGAAAGGACCAATAAACTCAAAGACAGAGCAGAAGCAAAAAGAAAAAAACAAAAAGGAATGAGGATAGGTTAAGGGACTTATGGGACACAGTCAAGGGGACCAATATTCACAGAGGGAGAAGAAAGACAGAAAGGGACAGAAAGTTCATTTGACAAAACAATGGCTTAATACTTTCCTAACAATGGAGGAGAAAAGACATCTAGATACCGGAAGTCCAAAGAGAACCAAACTAAAAGACTCCAAGAGATCACATGGAGACACATTATAATTAAAGTGTAAACAGCTAAAGACAAAAGAAGAAACTTAAAAGCAAAAGTAAGAAAATAAAAAATCAGTTGCAACTCTAGTTTAAAGATTAAACTACATAACTACAATATGTATTGCCAGGAGAAATATCAACAACCTCAGATATGCCACTTGAAAGGCAGAAAGCAAAGAGGAACTAAAGAGCCTCTTGATGAAGGTGAAAGAGAAGAGTGAAAAAGCAAGCTTAAAACTCAACATTCAAAAAATGAAGATCATGGCATCTGGTCCTATCACTTCATGGCAAATAGATGGGGGAAAAGTGGAAACAGTGACAGACTTTATTTTCTTGGGCTCCAGAATCACTGTGGACAGAGGATGCAGCCGTGAAATTAAAAGATGCCTGCTCCTTGGAAGAAAAGCTGTGACCATCCTAGACAGCATATTAAAAAGCAGAGACGTCACTTTGCCGGCAAAGGTCCGTGTAGTCAAAGGTATGGTTTTTCCAGTAGTCATGTACGGCTATGAGAGTTGAACCATAATGAAGGCTGAGCACTAAATACTTGATGTTTTCAAACTGTGGTGCTAGAGAAGACTCTTGAGAGTCCCATGGACAGCAAGGAGATCAAACTAGCCAATCCTAAAGGACATCAACCCTGAACATTCATTGGAAGGACAGATGCTGAAACTGAAGCTCTAATATTTGGCCACCTGACGTGAAGCGCCGATTCACTGGGAAAGACCCTGATTCTGAGGGAAAGTGAGGGCAAGAGGAGAAGGGGGCGACAGAGGAAAAGACGGTTGGATAGCATCACTGAGTCAATGGACTTGAGTTCAAACAAACTCAGAGAAATAGCAAAGCACAGGGAAGCCTGGTGTGCTGCAGTTCGTAGGGTCTCAGAGAGTCGGACACGACTTGGTAACTGAATAACAACTACAATAATATGTTAATGGATACATAATATGAAAAGATGTAAATTATGACATCAAAATCATCAAACGCATGAGGGGGACAGGGGAAATGTAGAAGAGATAAAAAATGCTGGTGAGGATATGGAGAAGAAAAATCCTTGTAGACTCTCAGAGGGAATGTAAATCGGTAAATACTATTATGGAAATAGTAGAGGTCCCTCATAAATTAAAACAGAGCTACCATATGATCTAACAATCTCACTTCTGGGTATATAGTCAAAGAGATTGGCATCAGTATCTCATTAAAATGGCTGCATTCCCCTGTTCATGTCCATTGCAGCGTTATTCACAATAGCCAAGGTATGAAAACAGCTTAAGTGTCCATCAGCAAGTGAATAAATAAATAAAATGTGATATATATATATATATGTACACAATGGAATATAATTTATCCTTTAAAGAGAAGGCAATCCTGACATTTGTGACAATCGGATGAACCTATAGGGTATTATTCAAAGTGAAAATAAGACAGGCAGAGAAAGACAAATACTAATCCTTTCACAATATATATGTACATCAAATCATCACATTGCACACTTTAAAGATATAATATTATTTGTCAAATATTCCTTAATGAAGCTGAAAAAAAAAAGTAAGTAGATCTCCTGTTAAGTGTTCTTATCAGAATAAAAGAAAATGTTTTAAAAAGAACAGTGATCTACATGTTGCAAGTCTTTGTTTTAAAAGTTATGGTACTTAGGAGAAAGGAGAGGAAGGAATTAGAAGAAATTTCAGGAAGGTGGCCCATGAGATTATTCTGAAAGATTAAAAAAGCTTGACAGATTGAATCCAGCCTAGAATGGGGCAAAGGACTAGCATGAGCCAAGTTAGAGAATCAGAAATGCCCAGGGCATGGGGGGAACAACGATCCTCCTGATTTCTGGGAATATTAAAATCAGTTCAGTTCAGTTCAGCCACTCAGTCATGTCCAATTCTTTGCGACCCCATGAACTGCAGCAAGCCAGGCACCCTGTCGATCACCAACTCCTGGAGTTTATTCAGACTCATGTCCATTGAGTCGGTGATGCCATCCAACCATCTCATCCTCTGTGGTCCCCTTCTCCTCCTGCCCTCGATCTTTCCCAGCATCAGGGTCTTTTCAAATGAGTCAGCTCTTCGCATCAGGTGGCCAAGTATTGGAGTTTCAGCTTCAACATTAGTCCTTCCAATGAACATCCAGGACTGATCTCCTTTAGGATAGACCGGTTGGATCTCTTTGCAGACCAAGGGACTCTCAAGAGTCTTCTCCAACAACACAGTTCAAAAGCATCGATTCTTCGGTGCTCAGCTTTCTTTACAGTCCAACTCTCACATCCATACATGAACACTGGAAAAACCATAGCCTTGACTAGACAGACCTTTGTTAGCAAAGTAATGTCTCTTCTTTTTAATATGCTGTCTAGGTTGGTCATAACTTTCCTTCCAAGGAGTAAGCATCTTTTAATTTCATGGCTGTAATCACCATCTGCAGTGATTTTGGAGCCCCAAAAAAGTAAAGTGAGCCACTGTTTCCCCATCTATTTCCCATGAAGTGATGGGACCAGATGCCATGATCTTCGTTTTCTGAATGTTGAGCTTTAAGCCAACTTTTTCATTCTCCTCTTTCACTTTCATCAAGAGGCTCTTTAGTTCTTCTTCACTTTCTGCCATAAGGGTGGTGTCATCTGCATATCTGAGGTTATTGACATTTCTCCCAGCAATCTTGATTCTAGCTTGTGCTTCATCCAGCCCAGCATTTCTCATGATGTTCTCTGCATATAAGTTAAATAAGCAGGGTGACAATATACAGCCTTGACATACTTCTTTTCCTATTTGGACCAGTCTGTTGTTCCATGTCCAGTTCCAACTGTTGCTTCCTGACCTGCATACAGATTTCTTAAGAGGCAGGTCACGTGGTCTGGTATTCCTATCTCTTGAAGCATTTTCCACAGTTTATTGTGATCCACACAGTCAAAGGCTGTGGCATAGTCAATAAAGCAGAAATAGATGTTTTTCTGGAACTCTCTTGCTTTTCTGATGATCCAGCAGATGTTGGCAATTTGATCTCTTGTTCCTCTGCCTTTTCTAAAACCAGCTTGAACATCTGGAAGTTCACATTTCATGTATTGCTGAAGCCTGGCTTGGAGAATTTTGAGCATTACTCTGCTAGCATGTGAGATGAGTGCAATTGTATGGTAGTTTGAGCACTCTTTGGTATTGCCTTTCTTTGGGATTGGAATGAAAACTGACTTTTTCCAGTCCTGTGGCCACTGCTGAGTTTTCCAAATTTGCTGGCATAGTGAGTGCAGCACTTTCACAGCATCATCTTTCAGGATTTGAAATAGCTCAACTGGAATTCCATCACCTCCACTAGCTTTGTTCATAGTGATGCTTCCTAAGGCCCACTTGACTTCACATTCCAGGATATTTGGCTCTAGGTGAGTGATCACACCATCATGATTATCTGGGTCGTGAAGATCTTTTCTGTACAGTTCTTCTGTGTATTCTGGCCACCTCTTCTTAATATTTTTTGCTTCTGTTAGGTCCATGCCATTTCTGTCCTTTATTGAGCCCATCATTACATGAAATGTTCCCTTGATATCTCTAATTTTCTTGAGATCTCTAGTCTTTCCCATTCTATTGTTTTCTTCTATTTCTTTGCACTGATCACTGATGAAGACTTTCTTATCTCTCCTTGCTATTCTTTGGAACTCTGCATTCAAATGGAAATATCTTTCCTTTTCTCCTTTGCTTTTCACTTCTCTTCTTTTCACAGCTATTTGTAAGGCCTCCTCAGGCAGCCATTTTGCTTTTTTGCATTTCTTTTTCCTGGGGATGGTCTTGATTCCTGTACAATGTCATGAACCTCTGTCCATAGTTCATCATGCACTCTATCAGATCTAGGCCCTTAAATCTATTTCTCACTTCCACTGTATAATCATAAGGGATTTGATTTAAGTCATACCTGAATGGTCTAGTGGTTTTCCCTACTTTTCAATTTAAGTCTGAATTTGGCAATAAGGAGTTCATGATCTGAGCCACAGTCAGCTCCCAGTCTTGTTTTTGCTGACTGTATAGAGCTTCTCCATCTTTGGCTGCAAAGAATACAATCAATCTGATTTCAGTGTTAATATAAAAATAATAAGACATACATTTTTATGAAGGTAATTTGAGGCCATTTAAGAGGGCTTTCAATAAGATGCTGAAGAATTTGTGTTTATCTGCATAGGCACTCAGGCTTCCCAGGTTTGTTACCAGGCACTAGTGGTTAAAGAACCTGCCTGCCAATACAGGAGACCTAAGAAATGTGGGTTTGATCCCTGGGTCAGGAAGATCCCCTGGAGGAGGGCATGGCAACCCACCCCAGTTTTCTTTCCTGGAGAATCCCATGGACAGAGGAGCCTGGTGGGCTACAGTCCAGAGGGTCGCAAAGAGTCAGACATGACTGAAGCGACTTAGCATACACAGCATACTCACATAGGCACTCAGGACTGTTGAAGGTTTTTGAGGGGGTTAGCCTGGATGATCAGAGCTGAGAGGAAAGTTTGATAGAGTTGTCAATGCCTGAGCTGAGGGAGAAAGATCTGGAAGCAGGGAATACCATCAGGGATCATGTGCAGGAGGCCAGTGAGCAACATACATTTCGTGAGACCAATTCCTGAGGGGCAGTTGCTGCCAACAACAGAACTGTTAACAGCTGACATAGAATTGTAATAGTTATAGGAAGATGCAAATTCCCATGGCACTTTACAGTTAGTTATTAAGTACTTAATTGGCATGTACTAAACACCTAGTGCTATGATAAATCCAAAGAATGGGGATATTCACTTGAAAATAAAATGGGAAGTGGTGTACAATGAAACAATATTAATATATCATATGCTTAATTATAGGAATCATGCTATATTAGATCATACAATGAAACAATATTAATATATCATATGCTTAATTATAGGAATCATGCTATATTAGATCAGTTTTTCTACCAAGAAGGTGATAGCCAGGGGACTTTCCTGTCAGTCCAGTGGCTAAGACTCTGTACTCCCAATGTAGGGGGCCCAGGGTTCAATCCCTGACTAGGGAGCTAGATTTCACATGTCGCAACTAGGAGTTTATGTGACACAACTAAAGATCCCTTATGCCACCATGAATGTAGGAGATCTCACTTGGTACAACTAACACCCAGTGCAGCCACGCAAATAAACTCTTTTTTCTTAAAAAAAAAAAAAAAAAAACAATGTAATAGCCAGTTTTGTGAGTCTAAGTTGTGGTAGTCTAAAATAGAACTACAATGTACATAGTTGGTAAGAAAATTATTATAAAAGTCATGACAGCTATAGATAGATTACATATTATGTCATGCAAACATTCACAAGACTGGTTGAACACCTGAATTAATTAAATATCTAAAATAAGAAGTAGCCTTCAGAGAGGAAATTTATGACTCATTCTTGCTGTGAAACATCGTTTGACCATTCAACAAATACTTATTAACCATCTACTTTGTACAAGGCACTGTGCTAAGTTCATTCCTGGTATATATGAATGAACAAGGCAAATACCCCTGTAGTTTTGAGGTTCACATTCTAGTAGGAAAAGAACAAAGATGGCAAACATAATAGGTAGCATAGTATGTTAGAGGTTGGCAAGTGCTAATTTAAAAAAAAAAAAAGGGTAAAACCTGGTTCAAAATTGGAAAAGAAGTACATCAAGGCTGTATATTGTTGCCCTGCTTATTTAACTTATATGCAGAGCACATCATGAGAAATGCCAGGCTGGATGACTCACAAGCTGGAATCAAGATTGTTGGGAGAAATATCAACAATCTCAGATATGCACATCAGTTCAGTTCAGTCGCTCAGTCGTGTCTGACTCTTTGCGACCCCATGAACCACAGCACGCCAGGCCTCCCTGTACATCACCAACTCCCAGAGTCCACCCAAACCCATGTCCATCAAGTTGGTGATGCCATCCAACCATCTCATCCTCTGTCGCTCCCTTCTCCTCCTGCCCTCAATCTTTCCCAGCATCAGGGTCTTTTCAAATGAGTCAGCTCTTCGCATCAGGTGGCCAAAGTATTGGAGTTTCAGCTTCAACATCAGTCCTTCCAGTGAACACCAGGACTGATCTTTAGGATGGACTGGTTGGATCTCTTTGCAGACCAACAGACTCTCAAGAGTCTTCTCCAACACCACAGTTCAAAAGCATCAATTCTTCTGTGCTCAGCTTTCTTTATAGTCCAACTCTCACATCCATACATGACCACTGGAAAAACCATAGCCTTCACTAGATGGATCTTTGTTGGCAAAGTAATGTCTCTGCTTTTTAATATGCTGTCTAGGTTGATCATAACTTTCCTTCCAAGGAGTAAGCGTCTTTTAATTTCATGGCTGCAATCACCATTTGCAGTGATTTTGGAATCCAGAAAAATAAAGTCAGCCACTGTTTCCACTGTTTCCCCATCTATTTCCCATGAAGTGATGGGACCAGATGCCATGATCTTCGTTTTCTGAATGTTGAGCTTTAAGCCAACTTTTTCACTCTCCTCTTTCACTTTCATCAAGAAGCTCTTTAGTTCTTCTTCACTTTCTGCCATAAGGGTGGTATCATCTGCATATATGAGGTTATTGATATTTCTCCCAGCAATCTTGATTCCACCTGGTGCTTCCTCCAGCCCAGTGTTTCTCATGATGTACTCTGCATAAGTTAAATAAGTAGGGTGACAATATGCACATGATACCACTCTAATGGTAAAAAGTGAAGAGGTACTAAAGAGCCTCTTGATGAAGGTGAAAGAGGAGAGTGAAAAAGCAAGCTTAAAACTCAACATTCAAAAAATGAAAATCATGGCACCCAGTCCCATCATTTCATGGCAAATAGATGGGGGGAAATGGAAACAGTGACAGATCTTATTTTCTTGGGCTCCAAAATCACTGCAGATGATGAGTGCAACCATGAAATTAAAAGATGCATGCTCCTTGGAAGAAAAGCTATGACAAACCTAGACAGCGTATTGAAAAGCAGAGACATCACTTGCTGACAAAGGTCTATATTGTCAAAGGTATGGTTTTTGCACTAGTCATGTACAGATGTGAGAGGTGGATCATAAAGAAGGCTGAGTGCTGAAGAATTGATGTATTCGAACTGAGGTTGGAGAAGACTCTTAAGAGTCTCTTGAACAGCAAGGAGATCAAACCAGTCAATCCTAAAGGAAATCAACCCTGAATATTCACTGGAAAGACTGATGCTGAAGCTGAAGTTCCAATACTTTGGCCGCCTGATGGGAAGAGCTGACTCATTAGAAAAGACCTTGATTCAGGGAAAGATTGAGGGCAAGAGAAGAAGGGGGCAACAGAGGATGAGATGGATGGATGACATCACTGACTCAATGGACACGAGTTTGAGCAAACTCTGGGAGATAGTGAAGGACAGGGAAGCCTGGCATGCTGCAGTCCATGGGGTCACAAAGAGTTGAACACGACTTAGCGACTGAACAAAAACAAAAAGATATGGAAGTGTAGAAGGTGCAGTTTTAAATAGAGTGGTTCAGGGTGGGTACCCTCAGGAAGATAATAGTTGAACAATATTTTACTAACAGATCACTGGTAAAGACTGTTAAAAAAAAAAAAAAATCCAACCACAATACCAAAGAGTTTATCATTTGAGGGTCTTGAAAATACCAGATTCCAAACTTCTGGGCTTCTTGAGTAAAAGCAATGTGAAAGAACAGCTGAAATATTAGGTACACTTACTGCAGCAGTGCTGAGCAGCAGCGTAGAACCAGAACAGAAAAGAGCAGAGGTGGAGACCAGGTACTATCTATCGCCTATTGGTCTTCTTCGCCACCTAGTTTTCACTCTCACCCCCTAAACTTGCTGTTTGCACCGGGTGAGTGGCCTATTCTGTAGTGTATTCCCAGACCTTAGTTCAAAATAATCAAATCTTCTAGACTTGAGTTTTGTTGTTAATCAAAATTCCTAACACTCAGTCTAGTCAGCAAGGGCTTTTTAATCCAGGGCTTACAGCAGAGCGAAGGGCATGGTTTTCTGAGAGATTAAAGGCTTATACATTATGCAAGTTGGTAAAGATGTGTGTAGGGGTTCAAGTGCAGAAAATCACACAGTACAAACCCCCAAGAGACCCAAGAGTACACCTGGGATGCATCTATTATAGAATTAGCCAGCAATTAGCTTGACACACATCAGTCAATGCACAGAAACTAAATGGAAAAGTAGCCAAAGTCCTCCTGGTACAGGATCTACATCAGCCAACAGAACAGGGGAAATGTTAGTAGATCTGGGAAGACATAATTTGGCAACCTCAGAGACTGTATCTCTAATTATAATTCACACTCAAGTTGAGTTTTATTGGCAATGTTTTTATACAAGGAGAAATTTAGTGAAAATCAGAGAGAGAGGGGAAAAGAGAAGACTTATACGAAATTGCTTTCCTCTTACATTTTCATGGAAATGGAGCCTTTCAGGCATCCTAAAGAGCTGGAGGATGAAGCTACTGTTAAGCAACTCAGTGCTGCACTTGGACATGTTCCAAAAAAATACAAGTTGTGTTTAAATGATATCTAATCTTTGGGCAGATCTATCCAAAATACTTCAGCTAGAACTCAATGACTTGATATAATTAAACCATCTCCGACGAGATAAATTGAAGGACTCAAAGGAAAGATAAAGGACCACATACAAAGCCACCTTTACAGCTTAAACCCCACTTTGTTTTACTTGGCAACTTCACAATGCCAAGTGGTTTTTAAAAAGGGGCTATTTTTAAACAGAGAGAAGCTTCTCCAGGCTGAGTGGGCTGGAGAATGGGAGGAACAGCCCAAGTAGCACATGTCTCCAGAATGGCCTTTTAAAAATATAAATCAGATCATGTCTCTTCACAGCTCCTAACAGTCTTCCTTCCATATAATCAGATCCCAACTCCTTACAGTGGCCTACAGGCCTGCGCAGCCAACCTTTCAGGCCTGCGCAGCCAACCTTTCAGGCCTGCACAGCCAACCTTTTCTTCCTCTCCCTCGCTCACTACACCTCTGGTAAGTTGGCTTCTTCCTAATCTCAAACACACTAACCTCCTTCCCACCCCAGGACCTTTGCATTCTTCCCTCTGCCTGGTTCACCCCTCTGCCCCTTCCCTTCTTCACGTGTCTCATTCCTTATCATTGGGATCTGCCCAAAAGTTTTCTTTTCTGGGAGATCCTGCTTTACTTCCATATCTAAATACCAGCTTCCCCTCCCTCCTCCAATACACACACTCTCTAAGCCATCCTTGTTTTATTTTTGTAGCACTTATCTCTATCTGAAATTAGATGGTTTCTGTTTTACTAATGTTCTACATCCTTACTATTAACACAATGTACACAGAAGTCAAAGAGTCATATGACCCTTGAAAACCTAGGAAATAATGAGTGTTAAGTACCCAAAGAGAGAACAGCAAAGATGGGTTAAAGAAAAACATAGATTAATTTAAAATAGTCACTTACTTAAAACAGGAAAAGAAAACACATTTTAGAAGCTATAGACATGTCCTGAAGGAAGAGCGTAACAAGAGCAAAAATTGAATGGTCAGAAAAGGAAAAGTTATTCATGAGTATATGGAAGATTTTCTTTCTATTCATTCTAACTGGGATTTTCAATTTACGAGGAAGAAGTTGAAGCTATTGATGCCTAAATGAATTATTTGGTTGACAAGGAGAAGTAAAATAAGCAGGAGTCCACCAATCAGATAGAGAAGTATAAAAGTCTAATAACATGCAATACTGCAAAATATTAAGTATAATAATATTCAGATTTGTCAAGTTGAATAAAATCTGGTATCCAGCACTTTCATATACTGTTGATTCAAAACCTTGTGAATTTTCTCGCTGAAATCTGAAAACAGCCCCTCTCCATGGAGGACAAGGACAAACCAAAGAAAGAAGTTTGGTACCTACCTACCTCCAGATTGGTAGGTGGCAGGTTTAATAAGCAAGAGAACTTACATATGAGGCTTGTCTTGGGTGGCGCAAGACAAGTACATCTCCAAACATTCCCACCAGAATTTTTAAAGTTTATACAGGCACAATTCATTCTACTGGGCTTCACTTTATTGCACTTCACAGACTGTGTGTGTGTGTGTGTGTGTTTTGTTGGTTTTTTTTCACAGCTTGAAGGTTTGTGGCAACCCTGTGTCAAGCAAGTTCACGGGTACCATGTTTCCAACATCATTTGCCCACTAGCACCTCTGTGTCACAGTTTGGTTATTCTTGAGAAATCAGTGACATTGCAGGGGAGGACCAGCTGACAGAAGTTGTGGCCCTAACTGGGGCTTCCCTGGTGGCTCAGAGGATAAAGCATCTGCCTGCAATGTGGGAGACCTGGGTTCTATTCCTGGGTCAGGAAGATCTACTGGAGAAGGAAATGGCAACCCACTCCAGTATTCTTGCCTGGAGAATCCCATGGACAGAGAAGGGCTACAGTCCACGGGGTCGCAAAGAGTCAGACAAGACTGAGCAAGTGACCCTAACTCAGGGAACTCATCTAACCAGCAGCAACCAGTAGGGAAGAGCCAAGGAATAAATAGCCCAATCTGATAGACCTCCCTCCTTCCTTCCCATCGTGACTAGTGTTTTCCTTTGATCAAACCCATCCCAGAGCCAGAGAGAGGTCAGGAGACCCTCTGATTTAGTCTATAAAGGTTGCCCTCCCAGGGTTCAGAGCATCATGGTAACTGTAGAAAGTGGAATTGCTCAGGCAAACAGAAAACCCCCAACACAGTTTCAGCCACTGCACACTCACGGGATAATGTCTCTCTCAGCTGTGACCTCCATGGAAAGAAGACCCATGCCTCTGGCGCTGGAGCTGAGAAAATGCTCAGGAAGTCTGCTGACCACAGAAATAACAAAGAGTTTTCTTCTATGTCCCTTAATTCTTTTCCTTTTGTTTTTACTTTGGGGGAAAAAAAAACAAAGGAAAACACTGAAAGGCTGCCCTTTTGTAGCCTTCATAGGAAAACTCTCTACCTGTGCTTTCCATAGGGTTGAATATACTGAGGGAGTTTGAAATTAGACATGACCCCTTTCTGGGCCCCCAAGCAGTCATGCTCTCAAACTGCATACTCTGATAAGCATCCCCTGGAAGACCCAGAGGTCACTCCGCTGGAAGGTTTGTTCTGCTGTCAGGGGAACTGTGGGAGCCCAGGGCCCACCCTGCCTGCCCCAGTGTGGCCAGGGTTCCGGTGTCAGCCACGCGGGACAGGCACGTCCTCACTATGGGAGCCCCTGGGAGAAGGAAGACAAGGAAGAAGACAGGGCTGTAGGCCCACTTTCTAGGACTGGAGGCAAAACTCACAGCAGCAAGTGATGAAAACTTATTACAATAAAATATTAAAATCCCTGATGGGAAATCAAAGGAAATGTTCATCCCGGGCATATCTACCATTTACTGGGAGCTTCTTCTGGCCAGAGGTGTGGATGAGAATCGGGAGGAGATTGAAACTCATCTAACTGCGGAAGACCTCTTCCACACAAGCTCAGTGTGTGCCACTTAAGCTCACTGTCTTCATGAAGGCTGGCTTTTCTCCCCTCCACCCCCATCCCCCATTGCTGCTTATTTTAGTCAGAGATTAGAATACCAGCAATCTCTGGGACAGGAGAAAGGTACTCTCCTCAACTGTGATGCTTCTGTCAAGGGAACACATCTTCTCCCAGGGGCTCCCATAGTGCAACAAGATTTAATCACATTCCCTACTTTGATATCTTCTAAAAACTGCTTTTCCAGTGCTTCCTAGAGCTTTGCTTCGAAGTCTAATCTGACGTTTGCACAGGCTTCGTGAACAGGAGCTATTTTCTCCAGCTCCAGGCAAGGAGTGTAATGGGTTTACCAAGCACCCCCATGTGGGTTGAGATCAGTGCTGTAAGGCCGTTTTCTTGTAGAGATGGGGTTTTCAGACCAAAAGTTCTCTCTGTAGCAGCTATTCTGATCTCTGAGGAGTTTTACCACCCAGCTGGTGCTGAAACCTCAGGGACGCAGATGAATCACCTATAAACTGGATCAGAGGCACCGACTAACCGGCGTGGGTATTGGGATCTCTGAGATGGTACAAAAGTTTCCAGCAGTGAGAGGGAACCAGCACACTGAAGCCAACTGCTGCTGGAACCAACCACTGGCAGCCAGCGGGCAGTCTGGAGAATCATCACTGAGATGACATCAGCCTTCCCATCTACCTCCTCCATCCTCTCTTCACAGAAGGTAGGAGGGACTTAGTTGGCAAAGGAGACGGCAGTTGACAAAGTCTCAGCCCTGGTACAACAGTATAGAGCATAAAGGCCTGGGTTTGGGGCTGGGAGACGATACTTTAATAGCTAGCACAGAGGTGTATGATTCAGGGAGTGGGGCTTTAGCTGTAACTTCTTAAAAGATGGCAATCTTCCCTTTTGGCTCAGCAGGTAAAGAATCTGCCCACAATTCAGGAGATATGGGTTTGGTCCCTGGGTTGGGGAGATCCCCTGGAGAAGGAAATGGCAGCCCACTCAAATATTCTTGCCTGAAAAATCCCATGGAGAGAGGAGCCTGATGGGCTACAATCCACACGGTTGCAAAAAGTCACGAGTGAGCGACTTGAATCTGAAGCAAATATGACATCTGTTCAATGTGGATGATGGATACACAGATACCTATACTTCTGTGTATATTTTTTAATTGGGGCATAATTGCTTTACAGTGTTGTGTTAATTTATGATATACATTAATGAAGTGAATCAGCTATGTGTACATATATCCCATATATCAGTGTCAGACTTTATTTTGGGGGGCTCAAAAATCACTGCGGATGGTGACTGCAGCCTTGAAATTAAAAGACGTTTACTCCTTGGAAGAAAAGTTATGCCCAACGTAGATAGCATATTCAAAAGCAGAGACATTACTTTGCCAACAAAGGTCCGTCTTGTCAAGACTATGGTTTTTCCATGTATGGATGTGAGAGTTGGACTGTGAAGAAAGCTAAGCACCGAAGAATTGATGCTTTTGAACTGTGGTGTTGGAGAAGACTCCTGAGAGTCCTTTGGACTGCAAGGAGATCCAATCAGTCCCTTCTGAAGGAGATCAGCCCTGGTGTTCTCTGGAGGGAATGATGCTAAAGCTGAAATTCCAGTACTTTGGCCACCTCATGCAAAGAGTTGACTTGCTGGAAAAGACTCTGATGCTGGGAGGGATTTGGGGCAGGAGGAGAAGGGGGCAACAGAGGATGAGATGGCTGGGTGCATCACTGACTCGATGGACGTGAGTCTGAGTGAACTCCGGGAGTTGGTGATGGACAGGGAGGCCTGGCGTGCTGCGATTCATGGGGTCGCAAAGAGTGAAACACAACTGAGCGACTGAACTGAACTGATCCCATATATCCCCTCCCTCTTGGGCTTCCCACCCCTCCACATCCCACCCCTCTTTTCTGCACAACCATTCTTGGTACCATCATGAGCAGCACTTGTGTCTAAGGCTTCCTTCCAAGTTCCTTACCACCCTATCAGCCAGTTTTGATACCAGCACTTTCTTCATCTTACCAGAAGGTATCATCAGAAAGTTTCCAGGAGACAGCTAGGATTCCTATTCCTTCCTCAAATTGTCTTTAAAAAGTTTCTTGATGGAAACACTGAAGGGCTGCAGGCATTCAGTCTCACCTCTCAAAAATAACCAAGTCCCTAAACTCCCTGTGAGCTTCCCCTTTAATTATTTGAATGCATTGCATTAATGATGAGCATTCTTAGTGATTTATGTACAGCTCCAGGATGTCTTTTTCAGATTACTTTAAGCCAGTCTTCTATTAAATCAACTGTTATCTATCCTTTTAAAAACAAAAATCTTTTAGATGACTAACTCATTCTTGGGTTTTTGTGGACTAAATTAAATATGGTAACAATTTTTGGCTACTGAAATTATACATATTATTACAGTGATAGGATGCTTTTTCCCACCAATGGTTAAGTTCTTTGTCTCCTTCATACCTTACATAAATTTCTAAACATGTCAAAACTACTGAAGTTTTATCAACATTCCCCCCTTGATTTAATTTATAAGTTTTCCCTCAATTGAATTACATGTTGCTGGAAATTAATCTGTTTCTGTTCAGAGTTATCCAGAGGTTTCTGACAAATTGATGTTCAGTGGTTCCATGCTTTAGTCATAAACACACATGTCTCTTGTATCTTCAACACACAGTCTCTTGTGTCTTTAAATTTTCTTTTCATGTATATTGGCAACTGCGGCAATTTTTCCCTCTTTAGTCATGTGTTTAGGTATGGGGTTGATAATCCTTGTGCAAATATTTCAGCCACAGAGAATAACACAGCTTAATATATTTACAGAAATCTTTCTTCCTCAGTTCCCATAATCCCCTTGGCTTTCACTTTTCAGGACAATATGGAATTATATCATGCCTCGAGCCACAAATATCTGCTTCATTAATATAAAATGCACAATCTGTTGCTCTGTGTCCATGCCTATTTATGTTAATAATTTATCATTTAAATATCAGTGTCCTCTTTATTAAGATATTTGAAGTACCAATTAAACCAACAATGGGCATAACCCAATTGCATTAACAATAATACAAATAGTTGTGGCCCAGCTTTGTTCATGCCATAACAGGCAGTTCCTGCCTGGTCCACAGCAGTTATAAAACACCATCAGTTTTAGGATGCATCTCAATTTTTGCCACTTAAAAAAATGTCCATCTGAGAGCTGATGAAGTATGGTAACAGGAGCTGAGAAGAAAAAATAATTGGGGACTCAAGGATAGTAAGTCTCTACAAGGATTCTGAAGTAGTCTCAGATCATGGCGAATCTTGGGATGGGGAGGCTGTCTGTTCACTTAGGTACTGCATCTCTCAATTTCCATGTGTCCTTTCCTCTAAACAAATAAGCAACTCAAATACGGAATCCATCTGAGTAATTAATATGTTGCAGGCGTTATTCAGAGTCATATACACAGAAATCCTCACAGCATACATTTAATCTTCCCAACAAACCAACGAGGTCAGTACCATTGCCATCTGAGGAATAATGGAGCAATTGAGGAACAGAAAGCTCAAGTAAATTGCCTAAGTAATATATAGTAGAATCAGAATTTAAGTTCAGGCAGTCAGAATGCAAAGCTGTGCATTTGGCCATCATCTTCATACCTTCCCTTTTTCCAGCAGGATCAGAAGGTCTACAGGTAGAAAAATACCTCATGTCCCCTCCTGAAACTTTGTTATTCACACCCAGATTTATCTCTTCCTCTACTGTCCCCTCTGGTGCTCTCACCATGGCATCAAGAGTGGCAAAAGTAATACAAGTTAACAGCAGAATAGTGCTTTACAATTTCTAAACACATATACATTATGTAACAACCCTCTCAACAACGCTGTCACAGAGACATGAATTCCTCAGTCCTTATAAATAAAGATATACCTACTCATTAATTAAGGTTAAGACTACACATATAAAGAAAGCTGAGTGCAGGAGAATTGATGCTTTTGAACTGTGGTGTTGGAGAAGACTCTTGAGAGTCCCTTGGACTGCAAGGAGATCCATCCAGTCCATTCTAAGGAGATAGTCCTGGGTGTTCATTGGAAGGACTGATGTTGAAGCTGAAGCTCCAATACTTTGGCCACCTGATGTGAAGAGCTAACTCATTGGAAAAGATCCTGATGCTGGGAGGGATTGGGGGCAGGAGGAGAAGGGGACAACAGAGGATGAGATGGCTGGATGGCATCACCAACACTGACACAATGGACATGGGTTTGGGTGGACTCTGGGAGTTGGTGATGGACAGGGAGGCCTGGCAAGCTGCGATTCGTGGGGTCGCAAAGAGTCGGACATGACTGAGCGACTGAACTGAACTGAACTGAACTGAAGACTACACAGCTATAATAGAGACAGAGAAAGAGTGGTTTAAATAAGATCAACATCTGCTCCTCTCACACTTGGGTCTCATGCTTGGTCATGAGGAGCTTGCAGGTCCAAGCTGGCAGGGCAGCTGTATATCATGAAGTCATCTTGGCATCCAAGTGACTCCGTCTTTTGGTCTGTCGTCCCCTCGGGGTGTTGTTCTCGACTGCACCTGTGTCACCCCAGGTTTAAAATCCAGCCAAGAGAAGTGGAAAGAGAAGAAAAGAGATTCCAGGGCCAGCAATTTCTCCTTGCATTCCATCGGCAAGAGCTTAGTTTTGAGAACATACCTAGCTGTGAAGGAGGCTAAGAAACGTGATCTCTAGCCAAGCAGCCATGTGTCCAGGAGGAAGGGAGGAAGAGATCTTGAAGGACAACAGATGCTCAGAAAGGCTGAGTGACTTTCCCCTAGGAAAATTCATTAACTAATGAATCAGAACTCTAACCCAGCCTATCAGCTCCAGACCCAAGGCTGACTTTCCTACGCCAAAGCACCTCCACAATGAAAACCTGGGAGACCCCTTCAGTAGCATTACTGCAAAGCAACTCAAAAAGCTAAATTTAAAGGGATGAAAGGCAGTCCTTTTAAGACCAAGGAAAGATGAGCAGCCCAGAAAATGCATTCACTCTGAAGGAGCAACAACGGCCCCTGAGGTCGCTTTCAGAGGTCCCAGCAGAGACACAAGTAACAGTGGCCTCCAATCACACAAGGATTAATTACATGATCACTGACTTATTCAGATTCTTTTCTCTCTTACACAATTCAGAGTGCCAGGCTTTCTGTCATTTCTAGTTTCTCTGCACGTCTGCAGCTCTTGTAAAAATCTGGCAGTAGATGAGGCTGAAAAGGAACAGCTTAACTGAACAGCTGTTAGTCAGCAATGGGCAGCACCTGAGAGTTGTACTGCAACATTTTTGGAGAAGGAGACATGGAGGATGAAGTGACACAGAAAAGACTCTGGAACCCTGGGCTAGCATTAGACGAAAAACAAATTTTTAAGGCACGCTGTGCTTGCGCACGTGCTAGGTCGCTCCTGTCGTGTCCGACTCTTTGCAACTCTTTGTCTATAGTCCACAGGCTCCTCTGTCTATGGGGATTCTCCAGGCAAGAACACTGGAGCGGGTTGCCATGCCCTCCTCCAGGGGATCTTCCTGACCCAGGGATCAAACCTGCATAATCTGAGACTCCTGCACTGCAGGTGGATTCTTTACTGTTGAGCCACCTGGGAAGCCTGTAAGGCACACTGCTGCTGCTGCTAAGTCGCTTCAGTCGTGTCCGACTCTGTGCGACCCCATAGACGGCAGCCCACCAGGCTCCCCCGTCCCTGGGATTCTCCAGGCAAGAACACTGGAGTGGGTTGCCATTGCCTTCTCCAATGCATGAAAGTGAAAAGTGAAAATGAAGTCGCTCAGTCATGCAAATATTTAATGGTGGTTGAGACATGAGGCCAGTAAGGACCAGACAGAACTCACTGGGATAGGTCCAATGAGAACTCTGTGGAGGGAAAGGCAAGATGAGTGTGTCATCATTAACATGACCCAAAAGGAGAGGGACAAAAAGATACAGCAAATCATAAGACCCTCACCTTCTTTCCCCACCACCACACAGAGAATAGAAGGCACTGGTCGGACATCACCAGCAGTGTCTGGCCCATGTTTTGAACAGTCAGACATCCCTTGAGTCTATTCTCTCTCCTTCCCATTAGCCTTTCTGAAAAATCCCCTGCTGAGGTTTTCATTTTCATCTTATGGTTAAATTTCCCTTGGATCACATCAGACACTCTCTCTCCCTGTCTTGGACTTAAACATCCTTCAAACTGTCAGCCGGCCCCGAGCTGTCTCTGTGAAATCATTGCTTGGCCAAGGCTGCATCTCTGGTTCCCTCACCTTGGTTCTTCTCTAGGTCTGGCCCCTCCTGCATCATTGCAGCCGCTCCATCCTGAGCTCTTGTTCATTCTCTCTCTCTGACTCCAGTTCCGTAGTGGCCAGAACTGACTGTAGATGACCCCCATCATCCAAACCCCACACTGACATGACCCTACTTTGACTCAAGGGCACGTGGGGCGTGGAGTCCCAGGACAGCTAGTCATCTCTGCCACAGCCAGTGAAACCAAGGAACTCAGGGGCTCATCTTAGAAAACTGAAGATCTGAGGGAAATGACAAGCATAAAAGAGAAAGGTACATTACTGGTGTGTGCATGTGTGCTTAGTCCCTTCAGTTGTGTCCAACTCTGTGCAACCCTGGACTGTAGCCCACCAAGCTCCTCTGTCCATGGGATTTTCCAGTCAAGAACACTGGTGTAGGCTGCCATGCCCTCCTCCAGGGCACATTCCCGACCCAGAGAATGAACCCACATCTCCTGCATTGCAGGTGGATTCTTTACACACTGAGCCTCCTGGGAAGCCCACACTATTTATTGATATGATGTGTAAAATAGATAACTAATAAGAACATACTGTAAAGCACAGGGAACACTCTGTGGTGACCTGAATGAAGCAGAGACTGTTTTAAAACCAGAGATATTCCTTTGCCGACAAAGGTCCGTCTAGTCAAAGCCGTGGTTTTTCCAGTGGTCATGTATGGATGTGAGAGTTGGACTGTGAAGAAAACTGAGCGCCAAAGAATTGATGCTTTTGAACTGTTGTGTTGGAGACGACTCTTTGAGAGTCCCTTGGACTGCAAGGAGATCCAACCAGTCCATCCTAAAGGAGATCAGTCCTGAATATTCATTGGAAGTACTGATGCTGAAGCTGAAGCTCCAATACTTAGGCCACCTGATGCGAAGAACTGACTTATTGGAAAAGACCCTGATTCTGGCAAAGATTGAAGGCAGGAAAAGAAGGGGACAACCGAGGATGAGATTGTTGTATGGCATCACTGACTCGATGGACAGGAGTTTGAGCAAGCTCCAGGAGTTGGTGATGGACAGGGAAGCCTGGTGTGCTGCAGTCCTTGGGGTCACAATGAGTTGGACATGACTGAAAGACTGAACTGAACTGACCTGAATGGGAAGGGAATCCAAAAGTGAAGGGATATATATCAATATTGATATAGATATAGATATGTACACTGATTCGTTTTCCTGTAGAGTAGAAACTGATACAACATTGTAAAGCAACTATATTCCAATTAAAAATTAAATAAACAATTTTTAAAATTTTTAAATAAAGGAAAAGAAGTTTTCATTGGAAGATGAGAGGATTCTAAGACAATAGAGAATGAGAATGAGATGTTGAACTGCTCCAATATTTTCAGGAGGTTTCTAGTCTCATGCCTTCCCTAGTTGGCTCGCCTGCTGCTCCTGGCTTTCTGGACTCCTGTGGGCTACATCTCTTTGGGACATGAAGAAGGGTATTTCCTCCATGAAACCACCATGGAAGAAGAACTGACAGCTGGGTTTCTACTAACTCTTGCCAGCATTTGTAAATGAATGCACACACAAATATGTTCTGACAGTTGCAAAAAAAGGATAAATAATGAAGTAGATCCAGAAAAAGATATCATCGGCTAATCCTGCCCTGCCGCTCTCTGATGTTCCCTTGGGTGTCTGTTACAAATGGAGTTGGTAGTAAATGTAGTTTTCAAGGTAGCCTGACATCTTACCTGTATAACAAGCTGCCATGGAATGAGCTGGCAGGCAGTGAAGGATGGGGTGCCCTGAGCCTCCCTCCCTTCTCTCCCATCCTATGTTCTTATTATACAGAAAGGGGTCATGAAGATTAAGAGAACTTTATTCAAGTATAGAGACAGACAGCTGATAAAGTATACACCTGCCTGGGAAAAGACAGAAAATCACAAGGTCATGACACAGCAGACACAGCAGCGAATGGTACGTCAAGGTCATGAGCCATGACCAGGTTAGCAGCCACATGCCCCCTCTGCCTCTGAAAAGTCTGACTTTTCCACAGATTCCAGGAACTGGAACATTGGCTGCACCAGAGAAGAGAACACGCTGTGGGAAGGATAGGTGATGTCTTGTCAGGTAGACGTCCGTAGTGTCCCCAACTCTGAAATGTAAGTATCTAAATCCTCCTCAGGACAGATGTAGGGGGCAATGTGGCTCTACTGAGTTGCTCTGTGACTTGCTATAGATGGAAAATAAACAGCTGCTGGCTGTTCTTCCATAAGTCAGCATGGCTCAGGGACACGTTCTCACCCACTAAGTTGCCACAAAGACTTCCAACTGGGTTACCAGTGAGACAGCCCAGCAATCAAAGACATGACTTCAATTATGAAAACCTACTAATCTCAGAAGAAGAAACTCTGATCATTTGAATAGCTTTCCACTGAGACTGGTGACACTTATCTCAGAGCAAAAGAAGAATTAAAAGCTTTTCCCACATTGTTTATGAGCTGTGACCCTCGGTTTGTCTCACTATATTCATTATTAATTTAGATCCAAAGCTTTTTATTGCATAGTAACTTCTGTAGCTTCCTATGTGTGTATATGTATATATAAAATGTGTGTATATATATATTGCATATATATAAAATGTCACATATATAGGACATGACTGAAAAAACATGCAAATATATATGTATATATATTTATATATGTGATTTGTAATATACATTAATGTGCACTCAGTCACTCAGTCATGTCTGGCTCTTCATGACCCCATGGACTGTAGCCTGTCAGGCTCCTCTGTCCATGGGATTTCCCAGACAAGAAGACTGGAGTGGGTTCCAACCCACTCCAGTGCCCTCCTGCAAGGGATCTTGCCAGCCCAGGAATTGAACCCATGTCTCCTGCCTTTCCTGCATTGGCAGGTGGATTCTTAACCCTGAGCTACCTGGGAAGCCCAATTTACATTAGACTCACATGTAAAATTATGTTAACCACCCCTTCAAAGAAATCAAAGTTCTATTCCAGTAGTTAATCAGAAGAAGGCATAAGGAAAAGTCATTGGCAGAAAAGCCTGCCATTTGACTAATACTTAGTGCCATTTGTGGCTTATTTATGAAATATGCTCATGCAAGTAGCTTTTATCCAGAAGGCCATCTTGTACAGATGCTGTTCACTAGGAATCCGGAAAGCATTTGCATGGAGCCGGGGTACCCTATATCACTAAAATGAATTAAAGTACAATGTTCAGAGCCAAGCACCCTTGCTTAGGCTAACAGACAGTGTTCTATAAGGTGAGATCCGGTGTGACCTGGTGTCTTCCTAAGTCCCAGCTACCTGAAACTATCTGCCTCAGAGGTCTAATAAACTCTGCCCTTCCTAACTACTCAGCCTGAAACAACCACCTTCTGCTTTAGACAGCAAATGCAGAGCCAGTGTTCCCAAAGGAATGGGGACAAGAAGTCCAAACCCAAAGAAGCCACCTCAGTGTTGACAGAGAAGACACAGGACCACCAGGTAAGCTTCATGGTTTTGTCACTAAGTCATGTCCAACTCTTTGCAACCCCATGGACTGTAGCCCGCCAGGTTCCTCTGCCCATGGGGTTCTCCAGGCAAGAATACTGGAGAGGGTTACCATTTCCTTCCCCAAGATAGGCTTCATGGACCAAAGCAATTTCTCATAAGACTCATAGAGTCTTGCTGGTCAATATGACCAGACTAATAGAGCAGTAAGGTTAAAATAAAGAGATTCTTCTCTCAGAGAGAGAACGCAAGGGAAGAGGCATCAAACTTAAGGAATCCTTGTCTCCTGGGTCTCCTCTTTTAGGCATATTAATAGAATAAGACCACATTCTACTCTACAGTAGAAACTGACTAAATATACTAAAAAAGAAAGAAATCCTTTCCTCTAGCACCCAGTTCCTCTTTCTGGCAGTCCCCTCCTCCTTTTCCTATCCTTTCCCTAAGATCCTCAACTTACCCTCATTTCTATTCACCAACTTCAACACACACTAACTCTGGAAAAGAAAAAAAAAAAATACATAAGAAGGAGAAAATTCCATTTATCTTTTCCTCCTTATGTAGAGAATCCCAGTTTTGTTTTGGGAGGCAATGTGACCAGTAAAAACTATTCAGCTCCCCAGCCTCTTCAGCTTGGCATGGCCATGGAACCCAGTTCTGATTAATGAGATTAAAAGCAGAGTAGAGCAGCTCTTTTTTTCCTGATAAGAATAGTAAGAACCAGATGGCCTAAAGCTTCTACTCTAGCCCTTTCCTTCTTTCTGCTAGAATGGCAGCACAAAGCTATATTTGGACAAAAGATCAGCAGAATCTTGCTATCATCTTACAAACAAGACTAGGAAAGCCACGCCCTAGGAATGGTAACGAGGCTAGAAAGTGTTTTTCTTGAGGACCCAGCCTGGACTGCCTACCTCAGAATTAATTGTTGTATGAAAACAATAAAGCCCCTTTTCATTAAGATATTATGTCTGTTTTGTGTCTCTAAGGATGATCTTGTCTGATATGCCACGGCTGTTACTGGACAGTGTGAGAGTTTCCATGAGTGGAGACAACTAGTCAAACAAGAGGAACTAATGTGAGAAGAATAATGTGAGAGATGCCCAAAGGGCCATGTTCATGCCAGTTCAGGAGCAGTGGCTGATGGTTTGGCAGGACTGTCAGGGACTTGGAAAGAACAAGATAGAAAACTAGTGACTAGGAGGTCTAGGAAAGAGGTATGTAGCAGACATTTTTAATGGGCACAGAGTATAAAGATTTTCGTGTGCCATATGAATGATCTCAGGGGAGCATTTTAACACTCAGGTGACTTGCAGGCCCAGTCATGGAGAGTAGTAAGCCTCTCTCTCCAGCCACCCTGCCATAGACCAGTAGTATCACAAACACAGTGGTCATGGCAGAAAGGAGGTGTATGGATGGCCTGAGCAATGCTGACTTCCACATATCAAGGCCAGCCTGGCTATGGCCACTACCAATAAGCCAATAGCCACCAACTATACAATGAACTTGGAAGCGGAACCTCCCATAGTAGCCCTTGAGATGACCTCAGCCCCAGCTAGCAGCTTTACTGCAACCTCATGGTAGACCTGTAGATGGAACCACCCAGCTAAGCCACTAACTAGTTTGACTCACAGAAATGTTGGTATAGTAAATGTGTATTATTTTAAGCTGCTAACTCTGGAGTCACTCATTACACAAAAACAGATAGCACACACCTAAGCATGAAAAGACTCTAACTGGTGTTCATTGCAGCACCATCTATAACAGCCAGGACAAGGAAGAAACCTAAATGCTCATCAACAGAAGAATGGATAAAGATGCGGTACAGAACTTCTTTGGTGGTCCCAGTGGTTAAGATTCTGTGCTTCCAATGAAGGGGGTGTGGGTTCAATTGCTTATCAGAGAACTAAGATCCCACATGCTGCACAGCATGGCCAAAAAAAAAAAAAATGAAGATATGGTGTGTGTGTGTGTGTGTGTGTGTGTATATATATATATATATATATATATATATATATGGAATATTACTCCATGGAAAGGAGTTCAGTTCAGTTCAGTTGCTCAGTCGTGTCCGACTCTTTGCAACCCCGTGAATCACAGCATGCTGCCTCCCTGTCCATCATCAACTCCCGGAGTTCACCCAAACTCATGTTTATCGAGTCAATGATGCCATCCAGTCATCTCATCCTCTGTTGTCCCCTTCTTCTCCTGCCCCCAATCCCTCCTAGCATCAGGGTCTTTTCCAATGAGTCAACTCTTCCATGCAGTGGCCAAAGTATTGGAGTTTCAGACTCAGCATCAGTCCTTCCAATGAACACCCAGGACTGATCTCCTTTAGGATGGACTGGTTGGATCTCCTTGCAGTCCAGGGGACTCTCAAGAGTCTTCTCCAACACCACAGTTCAAAAGCATCAATACTTCAGCACTCAGCTTTCTTCACAGTCCAACTCTCACATCCATACATGACTACTGGAAAAATCATAGCCTTGACTAGATGACTTTTGTTGGCAAGTAATATCTCTGCTTTTTAATATGCTATCTAGGTTGGTCATAACTTTTCTTCCAAGGAGGAAGCATCTTTTCATTTCATGGCTGCAGTCACCATCTGCAGTGATTTTGGAGCCCCAAAAAATAAAGTCTGACATGGTTTCTACTGTTTCCCCATCTGTTTCCCATGAAGTGATGGGACCAGAAGCCATGATTTTCGTTTTCTGAATGTTGAGATTTAAGCCAACTTTTTCACTCTCCTCTTTCACTTTCATCAAGAGGCTTTTGAGTTCCTCTTCACTTTACTTTCTGCCATAAGGGTGGTATCATCTTCATATCTGAGGTTATTGATATTTCTCCCAGCTTGATCTTGATTCTAGCTTGTGCTTCTTCCACCTCATCGTTTCTCATGATGTACTCTGCATAGAAGTTAAATAAGCAGGGTGACAATATACAGCCTTGATGTACTCCTTTTCCTGTTTGGAACCAGTCTATTGTTCCATGACCAGTTGTAACAGTTGCTTCCTGACCTGCATATAGGTTTCTCAAGAGACAGGTCAGGTGGTCTGGTATTCCCATCTCTTTCAGAATTTTCCACAGTTTGTTGTGAACCACACAGTCAAAGGCTTTGGCATAGTCAATAAAGCAGAAATAGATGTTTTTCTGGAACTCTCTTGCTTTTGCAATGATCCAGTGGATGCTGGCAATTTGATCTCTAGTTCCTCTGCCTTTTCTAAACCCAGCTTGAACATCTGGAAGTTCACAGTTCACATTGCTGAAGCCTGGCTTGAAGAATTTTGAGCATTACTTTACTAGCATGTGAGATGAGTGCAATTGTGCAGTAGTTTGCGCATTCTTTGGCATTTCCTTTCTTTGGGATTGGAATGAAGGCTGACCTTTTCCAGTCCTGTGGCCACTGCTGAGTTTTCCAAATCTGCTAGAATATTGAGTAAAGTACTTTGAATAAAGGCAAATTGAAAATGATCAAACAGGAGATGGCAAGAGTGAACGTCGACATTCTAGGAATCAGCAAACTAAAATGGACTGGAATGGGTGAATTTAACTCAGATGACCATTATATCTACTACTGTGGGCAGGAATCCCTTAGAAGAAATGGAGTAGCCATCATGGGCAACAAAAGAGTCTGAAATGCAGTACTTGGATGCAATCTCAAAAATGACAGAATGATCTCTGTTTATCTCCAAGGCAAACCATTCAATATTACAGTTATCAAAGTCTATGCCCCAATCAGTAACGCTGAAGAAGCTGATGTTGAACGGTTCTATGAAGACCTACAAGATCTTTAAAAACTAACACCCAAAACAGATGTCCTTTTCATTATAGGGGACTGGAATGCAAAAGTAGGAAGTCAAGAAACACCTGGAGTAACAGGCAAATTTGGCCTTGGAATACGTAACGAAGCAGGGCAAAAACTAATAGAGTTTTGCCAAGAGAACGCACTGGTCATAGCAAACACCCTCTTCCAACAACACAAGAGAAGACTCTACACATGGACATCACCAGATGGTCAACACCAAAATCACATTGGTTATATTCTTTGCAGCCAAAGATTGAGAAGCTCTATACAGTCAGCCAAAACAAGACCAGGAGCTGACTGTGGCTCAGATCACGAACTCTTTATTGCCAAATTCAGACTGAAATTAAAGAAAGTAGGGAAAACCACTAGACCATTCAGATATGGCCTAAATCAAATCCCTTATGATTATACAGTGGAAGTGAGAAATAGATATAAGGGACTAGATCTGATAGACAGAGTACCTGATGAACTATGGACAGAGATTCGTAACATTGTACAAGAGACAGGAATCAAGACCATTCCCATGGAAAAGAAACGCAAGAAAGCAAAATGCCTGTGTGAGGAGGCCTTACAAATAGCTGTGAAAAGAAGAGAAGTGAAAAGCAAAGAGAAAAGGAAAGATATAAGCATCTGAATGCAGAGTTCCAAAGAATAGCAAGGAGAGATAAGAAAGCCTTCCTCAGTGATCAACGCAAAGAAATAGAGGAAAACAACAGAATGGGAAAGACTAGAGATCTCTTCAAGAAAATTAGAGATACCAAGGGAACATTTCATACAAAGATGGGCTCGATAAAGGACAGAAATGGTATGGATCTAACAGAAGCAGAAGATATTAAGAAGAAGTGGCAAGAATACACAGAAGAACTGTACAGAAAAGATCTTCACGACCCAGATAATCACAATGGCGTGATCACTCACCTAGAGCCAGACATCCTGGAATGTGAAGTCAAGTGGGCCTTAGGAAGCATCACTACGAACAAAGCTAGTGGAGGTGATGGAATTCCAGTTGAGCTATTTCAAATCCTGAAAGATGATGCTGTGAAAATGCTGCACTCAATATGCCAGCAAATTTGGAATGGAGTAATACCATACATATACCATATGGTATCACTTATATGGGACTTCCCTGGTGGCTCAGCAATAAAGAATCTGCCTGCCAATGCAGGAGATGCAGGTTTGATACCTGGGTCAGGAAGATTCCCTGCATTAGGAAATGGCAATCCACTGTAGTATTCTTGCCTGAAAAATTCCATGGACAGAGGGTCCTGGTAGACTACAGTCCCTGGGGTTCACAAAAAAGTCAGACGCAACTTAGAGACTAAACAAAACATCATTGTATGTGGAATCTAAAGGGAGGGTATAAATAAACTTATCTACAAAACTGAAATAGAGTGACAGATGTAGAAAACAAACCTATGGTTACCAGCGGGTAAAGGGTTGTGGGCTGGCAGTTGGTGAGGATACACTGGGAGACTGGGATTGACATATACACACTACTGTATATAAAGCAAATAACTAAGATCTACTGTATAGTACACGGGACCCTACTCAATACTCTGTAATGTTCTCTATGGGAAAAGAATCTGTAAAAGAGTAGATATATGTATATGCATAATTGATTCACCTCACTGTATACCTGAAATGAACACAACATTGTAACTTCAATAAAAATTAAAGAAAACATTTGGTGAGTTCCTGATAATCTATGTATGATGCCGATCAGGATCACCAAGAGATTCACTCCCTGCTTTCTTTATTTTACTTTTCTATCTTGAAACTTTTCAAAACAATTCTTACACTATATGACAAATAAAACCATGCCTTATGTTTACAGTTAAGTAGCTTACTTTCAAAAATTACACAATATTTTTTATCTATTTCCCCAGAAAACTACATCTGGACATTAACAATTTGGGGAAAAGGATGGTTCCCCTCTATGCCATGTTCTTTCACCTGTCACCCAAAGTATTATGATGATGGTATGAACGGACAGAAATAAGAGAGAGGAGTGGATCAGAGCTATAGGACGTCACAGCTGTGTGATGTCCCTGACTCAGTAACAGCCATGAAAAAAGAAAATGTATGATGGATATTACAGTTAAAAATAGAGAATTTATTAAACTGACAATATGGAGATGAACAGGAGCATCTCCACTCACCCTGACTGCTTTGCGCTTTCTGTGAAACAGAGCTCAGCCACCTCTGAGTGACCAATGGACTCTGGCCTGAAATCAAATCCAGGTTCCACAGCTTTTAAAATCCAGAATATTTTTATATTTATGTGTCAAATAGAAACTACAGTCCCTTTCAATAGATTTATTTCCAGGTAAAAATCTAGTTGGTTTTTTTAAACTGCATTTTTGTTATTATTGTTCAGAGAAAGATTAATTCCATGACCTTGAAATATAATTTTCTTTTTTTATTTTCTAGCAAAGAAAATAGGCTCTTGGAGAGATGATCACTGTGGATGAGTTTCTTTCATCAGAAAGCTATTCTCCTTTCTCTCCTATCTACTGAGATACAGAGCTTTTACTGCGTTAGCTCCAGACCTAGAGTCCTTATCTCAAGCCTTTAAGATTTAATCGATTTCATTTTCCATCTTAGGTCTGCAATTATTCACTACAAATCACTTGCAAATAACCATTGGTGGCTTTATTCACTTTCAGCTGTTAAGAGATCATGCTAATTTTTCCCTCAACACTAACCTACAGGAATTTACCTTAATTTTAAAGTAATGCACATTCTTCCTAGTGGCAGTTGTCACATCTCTGCAGAGAATGTATTAACCTACCCACTGGCATGACTTTCAGATCTAGTGGCACCAAGTTGGCAGTGAGTTAAAAATGAATTTGCCAGGTAATGAGACACTCTTCTCTGCCCATTTCCCTAATTAGTATTTTTCACATTTAATAGAAATTTTGACCTCACCTTTCTGTCTTCCTCTAAGGAAAAAATTAAAGACCAAACACTGATCTTGAGATTCCAAGACCTGGTTTTCTAAACTCTCCAAACTTCAGTCAATGTCATCTGAACTTGCTGTCTTCGGGATTGGTGAGTAGCACCCCTAGACCTACAATATCAGTGGAGGCAGCCAAGACATCAATAGCCAAGACAGGCAAATCAGATAACTATACTGCTCCAAAGTCTGGAGCGGTGCCAGAGGGAAAAAAAATCACAGGGAGGGGAGGCACTCAAGAAATGTAATTTCTTATTATTATATTTAGCCCATGCATATCAATGGATGGTGTACTCGTTTCTTGATTGTAATGACAAATTACTATAAATTTGGTGACTTCAAACAACAGAAATTTATTCTCTTACAGTGGGGGCCAGAAGTCTGAAACCAAGGTATCAACAAGACATGCTCTCTTGGAAGGAGCATCCTTCCGGACCTCTTCCTGCTTTTGACAGCTCCAGGCATTCCTTGGCTTGTGGCCCCATCACTCCAATATCTGCTTGAGGTCACACCTGTTTATCTCAGATCTCCCTCTGCCTTTCTCTTATAAATGACACTTGTCATTAGATTTAGGTCCTGTCTGGGTAATTGCCACCTCATCTCAAGATCCTTAATTACATCTGCAACAGCCCTTTTTCCAATTAAAGTAACATTCATAGAGTCCAGGAATTTGCTATGATATTTGAGGGGCAAGAAGTAGGGAATACCATTTTCAGCTACCCACATGTGAATATATGGATAAAGGTGCAGTCACATAGAGAGGAAACCTGTTTCTGGTGCTGGTTGAGAGGTGGGATATTGGATCAGCAGAGTAGAACTATAGCCATTTGGCACATGTTGATATCTGTTTTGCGCTCACAATGTGCAATTCTGTTGGAATACAAAACTTGTGAAAACTTGGTCCACAAAATGCTAGAGTAGAATAAAATGCTGGAAGCCTGCTAACTCAGCAGAGAAAAGAAAGAGCATGTGGGCATGAGTGAGAAAGAACGGGTTTAAATCCTGGCTCTAATAAATGCCAGTTCTATGACCAAGAACTTGATTTAAGTCCTTTATCACTTTTACTAGTATATAAAGATAATAAAGAGACACAGGCTTCCCTGGTGGCTCAGAGGTTAAAGCGTCTGCCTGAAATTCGGGAGACCTGGGTTCAATCCCTGGGTCAGGAAGATTCCCTGGAGGAGGAAATGGCAACCCACTCCAGTATTCTTGCCTGGAGAATCCCATGGACAGAGGAGCCTGGTAGGCTACAGTCCACGGGGTCGCAAAGAGTCGGACACGACTGAGCAACTTCACTTTCACTTTCAAAGATAATAAATCTTGTGGCTATAGCAAAAGTTTGGAGAGATGCATGGGAGAGGCAAAATAACCAGGGAGGCAGAGCCTAGCAATGGTCCACCGGAGTAAGAGGCTTTCACAAAGATTCAGAATCTATTGATTAGCACTCATAGGTATATTATACAAACTACTTTATTGCATCCTCATAACAACACAGAGATACAGCTGTATTATCCACAATAGATAGGTGAGCAAGAGGCTCAGAGAAGGCAAGTAACTTGCCCAAAGTCTCACAGCTACTAACACAGCCCAAATCCAAATGCACATCTTTCTGCCCACAAAATCTATGGAAATGGGAAAAATAAATGATAAGGATGTATTATCCTTACTGTGGTAATCATTTCACAATACATATATATTTCAAGTCCTTATTTTGTACACCTTAAATGGTGTTGTATGTCAACTATAGCTCAACAAATCTGGAGAATAAAATAAATTGTAAATATGCCATTTTGTGCAATCCATGGGCGTTGCATGGCCAGGTTCTGGTGAGAGAGTCAACTCCTAGGTAGATTGATAAGAAGTCCAGGATCCCGGAGGAGGAGAGAGGAGTCTAGAGTTCTCAAGGAGGAGAAAAGGATGATTTTCTTTAAGCCCAGAGCTGATGATTGCACAACAAAACAACTCATCTTGCTCAAGGATATGTTTTTCCTTAAACTCTGTACCAGTGATTATATAACAACAATGTATCCTGCTTGAGGACATGTTTCTCCTTCTTAAGAACCTTCTGACTAACCCTGTCATCTTAAAAATGTATATTATGGCAGTGGGTCTGGTAAGATCTTTCTGTTCTTAGTTCTAATCCCATTATCTCAAACTGTATGTTGTGGGAGTGGGTCTGGTGAGACCTTTCTATTGTTGAAATTTCCCTGGTGGCTCAAATATCTGCCTGGTGGTAAAGCATCTGCCTGCAGTGTGGGAGACCCAGGTTTGATCCCTGGGTCAGGAAGATCCCTTGGAGAAGGAAATGGCAGCCCACTCCAGTATTCTTGCTTGGAAAATCCCCATGGACAGAGGAGCCTGGTTGGGCTACAGTCCCTGGGGTCACAAAGAGTGGGAGAGTTCAGTTCAGTTCAGTTCAGTTCAGTCGCTCAGTCATGTCCGACTCTTTGTGACCCCATGAATTGCAGCATGCCAGGCCTCCCTGTCCATCACCAATTCCCAGAGTTCACACCAACTCCCGGAGTTCACACAAACTCATGTCCATTGAGTCAATGATGCCATCCAGTCATCTCATCCTCTGTCATCCCCTTCTCCTCCTGCCCTCAATCCCGCCCAGCATCAGAGTCTTCTCCAATGAGTCAACTCTTCGCATGAGATGGCCAAAGTACTGGAGTTTCAGCTTTAGCATTATTCCTTCCAAGAAACACCCAGGACTGATCTCCTTCAGAATGGACTGGTTGGATCTCCTTGCAGTCCAAGGGACTCTCAAGAGTCTTCTCCAACACCACACTTCAAAAGCATCAATTCTTCGGTGCTCAGCTTTCTTCACAGTCCAAATTTCACATCCATATGTGACCACTGGAAAAACCATAGTCCTGAGCAAATTCACTTTCACTTTCACTTTCTATTGTTAGTTCTAATCTTGTTAATTTAAGATGTATGTTGTGGGAATCAGTCTGATAAAAGTACATAAAGCCTTGATAAGACTAGGGACTCAATGGACAGAGTTTGAGCAAGCTCTGGGAGCTGGTGAAGGACAGGGAAGCATAGCATGCTGCAGTCCATGGGGTCGCAAATAGTCGGACTGAGCGACTGAACTGAAGCCTAGCGATGGGGGCACTCTCCGTTCCCCTTCTGATGTCTATGTCAAAAGCTTTGTCCCTTTTTGTACTGTAATAAAACTCTGCTTGAGTGCTCTTGAGTGATCAAGTCTGGTCCCTGGTCCTGAAGCTAAATCTTCAGAGATCACAAATCCAACATCTTTCACTGTAAGCTATCAATGGGCAGAATGTAATTTTCATTTGGGATGGGGAGGAGGGTAAGCAAAGGTACAAGGGCATTTAAATGGTACATTTCAATTGTCTGCACAAGAACACCATTAAACAGCCAATTCTAGAGGCCCTGTTACTGAACAAAAGTCCGTGTGCCCCCCATGCATATAGTGCAGCCAAATAAACCAAAGGAGTCTGGAGCACAGAAGGGTTTGTTGCAGGGCCAAGCAAGGAGAATGGGTGGTTCATGATCAAAACTCCCAAACTCCCCAGTGTTCTGTGGGGAAAAGCTTATACAGGCAAAATTTGGAGTGAGGACTCCTGAGTGTGTGGCTTTCTTCTGATCAGTCAGTGGTGAGGTAACAGGGTGGTTCTCCAGGAATTTCACACTCCAACTCAAAGAGCTATGTACAAGCACTCATTTTATGGAGAATGGAAAGCATTGACTAAGCTGGAGAACACAGATGGACCCAGGAAAAGCACAGATGGCTGAAGTTCATGTGCAATCCAAACATGGCCTCTCAGTCAATTGCTTCAATCCCTACCAAGCATCTTCTCCAAGACCCTAAGTTCTTAATAGACTTGTTTGAGTTTTCTTTTTAATCTAATATTTGGGGATGATAACAAACACTGAAATGAAAAGAAAGTACATATAGTAATGAATGGGACAGGATAGTCTAATCCATAAACCGGACTGAAGGCTGGGGTGTTAGCTATAAATACTGTGTTGTAATTGTGTGTCTGCATCTGGGAGATTTATACTGACAGTCCGTGAAGTGTGACAGGGGAGATGTACTCTGCACCTGTTTTGCTTCCTCCTTGGATTTGCTCTGTTAATAATAAAGTTTATAAAACTCAAAAACATCATCAGTGACACAGAATCACAGAAGGCACAAGCGCAGTGAGTAGGTGCAAATTTTAAGCGATTGAGACTGCATTGGAAGCAAACCTTTGTTAGATCAGAGCATTTCTTGGAATCTCAGGCATGCTATCAAGATTTGCCATGATTGATTCTGGGAATCTTGGGGTCACTTCCTCTACTATTGTTAGGAAAAAACACCCACACAAGAAGTCAATATGGTCAAGCAGAACATCTATAGAATGGCTTCACATATTCCTCTCTTCTTGGGAAATAGCTTATTGTTAAATCACAGGAATACTTTGCTCTTTTGAGTGCTGACCTTACCTTTGTATCAGCTGACTTGAGAAAATAATTGGACAAAAAGTCTTCAAATACATAATGGAAGTTGACTGACTAGTGTGAAGACAAACATGTAAGAAAATAGAATTCCCTAAACATAGCTATTCTACTATTTTACCATGGTCCATGTTCCTGGCTCAGTTCTCTACTCTCACTGGTATCTCCAAACACCTCCCGTTTGCTGCTAATTTCAGTCATTCGTTATATATCACTCGGCTTATTTCATTTGTATGTCTCCCTGTTCATTTAATTCATTTGTTACACATCTTGTTCATTTATTTGTTTTACACCTCTCTGTTCATTTGATTCATTCATTACACACATCCCTGTTCATTTTTTTTCAACGTGTATACATGTGCTAAGTTGCTTCAGTCATGTCTGACTCTTTGCAACCCTGTGGACTGTAGCCCGCCAGGCTCCTCTGTCTGTGGGGATTCTCCAGGCAAGAATACTGGAGTAGGTCGCCAGGCCCACCTCCAGGGGATCTTCCCGACCCAGGGAACAAACCTGCTTCTCTTACCTCTCCTGCATTAGCAGGCAGATTCTTTACCGTTAGTGCCACCTGGGAACACAACCCTGCTTATTCCATTCATTTGTCATATATCTCCCTGCTCATCACATCCGCTTATCAAAACCCTCCCTCCAGTCCCACTAGGCAGTCATGCCAGGAGACCGCTGGATCCATGGGAATAAACGCATCAGTAGAGAAGAAGCAGCATGTGCCCTCTCCCTTCTGCACACGGGTGAACAAATGCGGGAAAACCTCAATCAAATCCAGGCTGCTGTCACTACCCAAGGACCTGGCCTGAACTGCAAAAGGGTGAAGGTACCCTAGTCTATAATTGACATATATGGGTCTGGGCTCCATGTCAGAAAAATTAGTAGCAGTTACAACCCCCAGGGGACTGGTGAGAACTCAGTAAGCATGTGAGGTTGCCTGGCTCACCAACTGGAACCGAGGACTACTGCTTGAGTCCCTTTCCCCAGAATGGTGGTGGGTAATTAGGTGTCTGCTAAGGAGGAGTTAGCAGAAAGATGGAGTCACAGGATCTGGGCAAGATGGAAAAGTCCTGCGAAATGGGAACAAAAAAAGCTGCAGCCTCAGCTTTATTAGAAACTTATACTCCTAGATATTCAATTTGACATAGGAGAAAACCAGGAGGACCCCCATGGCCAAGCCTCCAGATGACTCAGCTCAGTGTATTTTCAGTGGCTTCTTGAGGACAAGATCTGTGTCTTACTCCTCATCTTACACGCCTCCGGACCTCTCACTCTGCAGTGAAATTAGCCAACATGTCACAGGAGATATTTGAATAAATATTTGAATAATTATTTCAGACAGTGAACTTTAACCTATCAAGGTTTTGTTGTTGTTGTCATTTTGTTTGAGGCTTTTTTGTTTGTTTGTTTGTTGTTACTGTTTTGGCCATGCCACACAGCATGAGGGGCCTTATTTCCCCAACCAGGGATCGAACCTAAGCCCCCTGCATTGGAAGCTTGGAGTCTCTATCACTGGGCTGTCAGGGAAGTCCCCTAACCTATTAATTTTATCACTTATGTTTTTCTTTTAGTTCTTTCGTTCAGTTAGATACTGATTTAGATTTTCAAGTACTTGCACAGCTTTAAATGCCCTGTGTCTTCAAGACAATTAGAGATACCAAGGGAACATTTCTTGCAAAGATGGGCTTAATAAAGGACAGAAATGGTATGGACCTAACAGAAGCAGAAGATATTAAGAAGAGGTGGCAAGAACACACAGAAGAAGTGTACAAAAAAAAGAGCTTCACGATCCAGATTATCACGATGGTGTGATCACTCACCTAGAGCCAGACTTTCTGGAATGTGAAGTCAAGTGGGCCTTAGGAAGCATCACTAGGAACAAAGCTAGTGGAGGTGATGGAATTCCAGTAGAGCTATTTCAAATCCTGAAGGATGATGCTGTGAAAGTGCTGCACTCACTATGCCAGCAAATTTGGAAAACTCAGCAGTGGCCACAGGACTGGAAAAAGTCAGTTTTCATTCCAATCCCAAAGAAAGACAATGCCAAAGAGTGCTCAAACTACCACACAATTGCACTCATCTCACACGCTAGTAAAGTAATGCTCAAAATTCTCCAAGCCAGGCTTCAGCAACATGTGAACCATGAACTTCCTGATGTTCAAGCTGGTTTTAGAAAAGGCAGAGGAACCACAGATCAAATTGCCAACATCCACTGGATCATCGAAAAAGGAAGAGAGTTCCAGAAAAACATCTATTTCTGCTTTATTGATTATGCCAAAGCCTTTGACTGGGTAGATCACAATAAACTGTGGAAAATTCTGAAAGAGATGGGAATACCAGAACACCTGACCTGCCTCTTGAGAAACCTGTATGCAGGTCAGGAAGCAGCAGTTAGAACTGGACATGGAACAACAGAGCTGGTTCCAAATAGGAAAAGGAGTACGTCAAGGCTGTATATTGTCATCCCTGCTTATTTAACTTATATGCAGAGTACATCATGAGAAACTGCTGGGCTGGAAGAAGCACAAGCTGGAATCAAGATTGCCAGGAGAAATATCAATAATCTCAGATATGCAGATGACACCACCCTTATGTCAGAAAGTGAAGAGGAACTAAAAAGCCTCTTGATGAAAGTGAAAGAGGAGAGTGAAAAAGTTGGCTTAAAGCTCATCATTCAGAAAACAAAGATCATGGCATCCAATTCCATCACTTCATGGGAAACAGTGGAAAAAGTGTCAGACTTTATTTTGGGGGGCTCCAAAATCACTGCAGATGGTGACTGCAGCCATGAAATTAAAAGATGCTTACTCCTTGGAAGAAAAGTTATGACCAACCTAGATAGCATATTCAAAAGCAGAGACATTACTTTTCCAACAAAGGTCCATCTAGTCAAGACAATGGTTTTTCCAGTGGTCATGTATGGATGTGAGAGTTGGACTGTGAAGAAAGCTGAGCGCCGAAGAATTGATGCTTTTCAACTGTGGTGTTGGAGAAGATTCTTGAGAGTCCCATGGACTGCAAGGAGATCCAACCAGTCCACTCTGAAGGAGATCAGTCCTGGGTGTTCTTTGGAAGGACTGATGCTAAAGCTGAAATTCCAGTACTTTGGCCACCTCATGCTAAGAGTTGACTCATTGGAAGAGACTTTGATGCTGGGAGGGGGACGACAGAGGATGAGATGGCTGGATGGCATCACCGACTCGATGGACGTGAGTCTGAGTGAACTCTGGGAGTTGGTGATGGACAAGGAGGCCTGGCGTGCTGCGATTCATGGCGTCGCAAAGAGTCGGACACGACTGAGCCACTGAACTGACTGACTGTCTTTCCTCTTTCCCCAGCCAAAAGAAGTCAGAATGGATTCATGAGCTGCAATTTCCTTGACCCAAATATGCTATGAAAACCACGCCCAGAACGTATCCCATCCCAGCCTACAGAGTGCCCTGAAGGCTTCATCAAGAGATCCTTCCAGTATCCACTGTCACTCAAGGCGGGCCAGCATCCTCCCTGTCCCATGGGGCGGACGGTGCACTGGTGCAGCAAAACTTTGAGAGCTTGTCTTTCCTTTTTCTTTCTTTGCCATTTTCCAGGCAAGAGGATCTTTGGAGAGACTATTTTAGGTAAACATTCCCAAAACATAATTATTCCTACAGAGTTTATCTAAAAGTTCTTATCTCATTTGCATTTACTTAAGTTTCATCATATCAACTGACATATTTGCAACAGATAGGTCTTATTTGACCTCAACAGAAATATTATACTTAACATGGATGACTCTGAAGACATGTCTATATTAACCAAAGCCAGCTTCAATACCAGATATTGACTCAGTACTGAATATTTCCCAGATCATATGAGCCCGAAATTCATTCTGACCAACTCTCTAAATATTTAGTTTGTAAGCACTTAGTTTTAATTCCATTAAATAGAGTTCATTTGCAAGTTAATTTTTACATAAAGACGGAACCAGAGATCTCAGTTTTTCTGCTAGAGTTTAAAAAATCCTCCCTGCCTCCCTCATCCCCACCTTTTTCTCCTTCAGTCTCAGGAATAGTCTGAATAAGTGTTCCTGAGAGCCCAGGTAGAACATTTGCATCTCAAGGCACTAGGGGAGAGAAATACCAATTCCTTTCATTCCTTGGAGCATAACTAAAGATCTCCCAGTTTTTCAAAAAATTCCCTAGGGGACTATAAGATGGAACAGAGCTTGACTCCGCCATACTTAATTAGTCACAGCCAAACAGCAGATCAATGCAGTGCAGAAATGTCTTTCAGGGCCGTGCAATTCCCTAGCCCCATAAAAGGGGATTCCCAGCTAATGCCCCACAAGTTCAAAAGGGGAGCATCCCCACTAATGACCCGCCAGAGATGAAGCTGAAGGAATGACTGCTGCTAGTCCAAAAGGGAAAAGCCCAAGCACGCTCTGCCGCCGGTGACACTAACTGGCATCACACGCAAGGCCTGTTGGTCCCCAGATACCTCTCAACCAGCCAAAGCAGATACTAACACACGAGCAACAAACGCGCTCCCGCAAACAAAGGGTCAGACCAGGTGTAACCTAAAAATTCCACTTCCACTCCCAGACAGAAGCTTCCGAAGTGGCCTGGACCCAAAGTGGCTCCCACTGAGCCCCAGATGACTCACTCCCCAGATGGAGCAGGTAGAATTTTCCCATCCTGCACCCACCGGAGTGCCTCACCTCAAAACAACACAGACAAAAGCATAAACAACAGATAAGCTAAGGCCGTACAGATAGAAAATCAGAGAACGTGTAGTCTAAAAATTCCCCTTCCACTCCCAGACAGGACCTCCAAATAGACTGGTGCAGTTCTTAAAAGAGAAAGAACCCAGAATTGGCTCTCGGAGCCCATAGCATCACGACTCAATGGACATGAATATCTCGGGGAGATAGTGGTGGGCAGAGAAGCCTGGTGTGCAGCAGTCCCTGAGGTCACAAAGAGTCAGATACAACTGAGCAACTGAACAACAACAACGAGCCCATAGTGGTTTAATTCCCACAACCAAAGTAGCCTACAGGAAGTGGGTAGAATTCCCAGGCAGTGCAAAACTGGAGCAACTTACCCCAAGGACAGCCAGTTAGACTGTAGCTCAAGGCATCCTCCTGTGCTGGGGCGGCCAGAGCCTGTCCCAGAGAGTCCCTCCCGGCTCTAGGAGCTAAAGGATCTTCAGCAGCTGCTGGAAATCAGGGAAGAGACTGCCCCTGACCAGGGTCAGCCTGTCTCAGGCAAGAGCTCTTAGGATGGCTCCCTGTAATTGTTACCAAACAAAAGTGAGCCCGTTGTTTTCATCTGTTAAATGGAAACAGAACTGTCCTGAGTGGATCACAGATTTCCTGGGAGGAACAAAAAAGATAAGACTCATAACCGAACACTTGCTGTGTGTCAGGCACTGTTCTAAGGGTGTCCAAGTTCTCAAAACCCTAGGGAGCAAGTAGGCTCTTTTACTCTTTCTCTTAGCAATGTAAGCAAGGCACAAAAAGCTTCAGTAACCAGCAGAGTCAGGAGTGAATGTAACCAGGGTGTCTTTGCAGACAGAGGTGCCTTGGGCGCTGCACTGAACCGCCTATGTCAATGGGAACAATTCAAACGAAGTGAAAGTGAAACTGAAGGTCGCTCAGTCCTATCAGACTCTTTGTGACCCCATGGACTCACACAGTCCATGGAATTCTCCAGGCCAGAATATTGGAGTGCGTAGCCTTTCCCTCTTCCAGGGGATCTTCGCAACTCAGGAACTGACCAGGGTCTCCAGCATGGCAGGCGGATCCTTTACCAGCTGAGCTATGAGGGAAGACCTCCCTAGATACAAACTGTGCAAAGAAAGGTATTCAGAGAAAAGAGAAAGTCACTGCCAGAGGAAGGGACCCCTGCCAGAACCCCAGGGCAGGGTACTTTAAAAGGACAAGAAACAGAGTGGGGAGGGCCCAGCAGCCCAACAGCTGGAGATCTGTCCCACATCTGTGACACCAGCGATGGTCCACATGGCCAGATCCCTGGGTGGTGAGTGGGTGACCTCGAGTGTGAGCTACCCCAGAGAGACCTAGGGTGTCCTCTCTGATGGAAAAGGGTCCTGTGACAGAGATACGGGGAAGATAAGAGGGGAATAAGGATACGTGTGCTATGTATTTCAGGCCATGGTATCTTGCTCCTCAGTGAAAAATGTGGCACTTACTCACTGACGCTGAAACACTTTTAAAGTCATAGCAGGGAGATACTGCTGGAAAACACAGAAATCAACGTTTGTTCACGGTCCACCTCACTCTCTATTAGGCAAATAATTTCAGGAGAATCTTGAGGCCTCAGGGCTGATAAAATGATTCTGTTTCTGCTTATGTTGATTTCAGGCTTTTTACTATGGCATTGGGGTATGTGAGTGTGTGTGTGTGTGTGCGTGTGTGTGTGCATGTGTGTGTGCGTGTGTGTGCGTGTGTGTGCGTGTGTGTGTGTGTGTGTATTTTGCCACAGAAAGGCTCCTTGTCCTTCTAAACAATCAGAAATCACCTTTTGCCTGGAAATTTATGAAGAAACCCTTGCTTGTCACAATTACACACATGAAATATAAGCACCATTGGCTGAAGGCTGGCTATGACCTTTGCTGGCATTATGGTAGAGAGGAAGAAGAATGCTGCCAGGTGGGCATGATTCCCACCGCTTTACAGGAAATAAACAGAGCTGTCCTTAGCCCTGGCCGAGGCACTGAGCCTGTTTTGCATGGTGATCTTGCATTTTGGGCCGTGATACCAAAACCCTGACGCGCCATTGTTCCTGTGTGGCAGGCCGGCAGGCTGAGGCTCCAGAATAGAGAGCAGCCAGTCATGGTGTGCAAGGCTCTGAGGCTGGCATGCTGGTGGGACTGCACTGGCTAAATAGACACCTGTGTTCCTTAAGTCTCTCTAAGCCTCATTTTCCTCCTCAGTAACATGGACTGTTGACCGTTCCTCGCAACAGAGCATCAAGACTGTCAGGAGCACACACACCACCTGGGACCTCAGTGAAATGTAGGGTCACATTCAGCGTCTGGGGCAGGACCGAGAGGCTAAGTTTCTCACAAGCTCCCAGTGATGCCCAGGCTGATGGTCTGCAAACCACATTTGGAGGAGTAAGCTGTACTTGGTTTCTCAAACTTAACTGAGATAATGCACAGCCAGTTCTCAGCACAGTACCTGGCACATAGTAAGCATTCAGTAACTATGAGGTGACATTGTTATTACTGTCAACTCTAAATTATTGGGCAGTTCAAAGGGACTGGTTGAATATTCTGTAAGATCCTATTTAAAACATCCTGGAGATTACCTGAAAGAACATGGTTATTGTCACCGTAGCTGGTATAATGAAAGAGCATTAGAGTTAAGGTCGCAAGATCTGGATCTGGATCCTGGGTCTTGGACAAGTCTTGAAACCTCTGTAAGATCTTTTAGGATAATAATAATAACCATCCTTTGGCCACCTGATGCAAAGAGCTGACTCACTGAAAAAGACCCAGATGCTAGGAAAGATTGAGGGCAGGAGGAGAAGGGGACGACAGATGACATGGTTGGATGACATCACTGACTCAATGGACATGAGTTTGAGCAAACTTCAGGAGATGGTGAAGGACAGGGAAGCCTGGGTGCTGCAGTCCATGGGGTCACAAAGAGTCAGACACGACTGAGCAACTGAACAACAACAGCAACAACAAACTGTTGTACTTTTTGTTAGAGCTGTTGTTGCTAATTCAACATAATAATATTACATATGGGAAAGTTCTTGAAAGTAAGCACTCAAGTATTGTGTATGCAATGCAGTAGGTGAGATGAGTCCTTCTTTGCAGGTGTAAACATTTTCCAGTCACTCTCTTTTACTGACCCACCTCCTTGCCCCCACCAAGAGCTGTCAGAACAGTTCAGTTCAGTTCAGTTCAGTTCAATTGCTCAGTCATGTCCGACTCTTTGCAACCCCATGAATTGCAGCATGCCAGACCTCCCTGTCCATCACCAACTGCCGGAGTTCACACAAACTCATGTCCATTGAGTCAGTGATGACATCCAACCATCTTATCCTCTGCCATCCCCTTCTCCTCCTGCCTTCAATCTTTCCCAGCATCAGGGTCTTTTCCAAGGAGTCAGCTCTTCACATCAGGTGGCCAAAGTATTGGAGTTTCAGCTTCAACATCAGTCCTTCCAATGAACACCCAGGACCCATCTCCTTTAGGATGGACTGGTTGGATCTCCTTGCAGTCCAAGGGACTCTCAAGAGTCTTCTCCAACACCACAGTTCAAAAGCATCAATTCTTCAGCACTCAGGTTTCTTCGCAGTCCAACTCTCACATGACCACTGGAAAAACCATAACCTTGACTAGACGGACCTTTGTTGGCAAAGTAATGTCTCTGCTTTTCAATATATTATCTAGGTTGGTCATAGCTTTTCTTCCAAGGAGTAAGTGTCTTTTAATTTCATGGCTGCAGTCACCATCTGCAGTGATTTTGGAGCCCCCCAAAAAGTAAAGTCTGACACTGTTTCCACTGTTTCCCCATCTATTTCCCATGAAGTGATGAGACCAGATGCCATAATCTTCGTTTTCTGAATGTGGAGCTTTAAGCCAACTTTTTCACTCTCCTCTTTCACTTTCATCAAGAGGCTCTTTAGTTCTTCTTCAGTTTCTGCCATAAGAGTGGGGTCATCTGCATGTCTGAAGTTATTGATATTTCTCCCAGCAATCTTGATTCCAGCTTGTGCTTCTTCCAGCCCAGCATTTCTCAAGATGTACTCTGCATACAAATTAACCTTGACGTACTCCTTTCTCTATTTGGAACCAGTTGTTCCGTGTCCAGTTCTAACTGTTGCTTCCTGACCTGCATATATGTTTCTTAAGAGGCAGGTCATTTGGTCTGGTATTCCCATCTCTTTCAGAATTTTCCACAGTTTATTTTCCACAGTTTATTGTCACAACAGCTGATGTCGTTTATCTCAGAGGGCACAAAGAGGCCCAGCCTTTGATGTCTGGTGGAAAAAATAGGTTCAAGGTATTTTAAATGTTGCTCCTTCTCCACTTGCCTAAGGTCATAGAAAAAGTGAAGGGGAGCCTTTAGAAGAGGAAGTTGTAGAGCAGAGATATTATAAAAGCCCAGGGGCTGACTGTGAGCCCACACTATGCTGTTTTCTATAAGTCACACAACAGTTGGCTCATTCTTAAGGGTGACAAATACTGAGAGAGTAATCTCACATCTTGCTCCCAGAGGGCTAAGACCTGGAGAACCAAATTCAGGTTGAGGCCTGGGAGAGGCAACCCACCCAAAAGAACCTCTTGCTGGTTTCCATTTAGGTATTAGATTCCCCATGCTGTCTGAAGCCAACACTGCAGCTAGCAATGACATATGACTGCAACTTAGGGCTGCCCTGTGGTCTGTGGGGAACCCTCAGGAATCAGCAATCACAGTCAGATGGCTGGATTTTTCAAGGTTTCTGGGGGTACTTCCCAGTGTTATTATGTTTCCATCAAACATGGCAGGCAATCTAGATGAAAGACCATCAGTTCAGTTCAGTTCAGTCACTCTTTGCAACCCCATGAATTGCAGCACGCCAGGCCTCCCTGTACATCACCATCGAGTCAGTGATGCCATCCAGTCATCTCATCCTCTGTCATCCCCTTCTCCTCCTGCCCCCAATCCCTCCCAGCATCAGAGTCTTTTCCAATGAGTCAACTCTTCGCATGAGGCGGCCAAAGTATTGGAGTTTCAGCTTTAGCATCAGTCCTTCCAATGAACATCCAGGACTGATCTCCTTCAGAATGGACAGGTTGGATCTCCTTGCAGTCCAGGGGACTCTCAAGAGTCTTCTCCAACACCACAGTTCAAAAGCATCAATTCTTCGGCACTCAGCTTTCTTCACAGTCCAACCCTCACATCCATATATAAGCACAGGAAAAACCATAGCCTTGACTAGACGGACCTTTGTTGGCAAAGTAATGTCTCTGCTTTTCAATATGCTATCTAGGTTGGTCATAGCTTTTTTTCCAAGGAGTAAGTGTCTTTTAATTTCATGGCTGCAATTGCTAGAAAGGCCATATTTACTAGTAAACTGGTTGACAGTTTTCTAAAACAGAATGGGCCACCTGCAAATGAATGGATATCTGAAATGAAGTTATATGATATTTGGTACTGCAGCAAAATGGAACAAAGAAATCAGTAAGAGCTCTGCAGATGTAAAAATGGGTTCAGATTCCAGCATATAGCACTAATTAATTGTAGTAAAACCTAATGATTAAACAAATAGCCTGGTTGTATATGGACTTCCCAGGTGGCGCTAGAGGTAAAGAACCCAATTGCCTATGCAGGAGACATAAGAGACTCAGGTTCGATCTCCTGGAGGAGGGCACAGCAACCCACTCCAGTATTCTTGTCTGGAGAATCCCATGGACAAAGGAGTCTGGTAGGTTACAGTCCATAATGTTGCAAAGAGTCGGGAGCAACTTAGCACACATGCACACAATAACAGAATCTACCTCACAGGGTTGTTGTTTGGATTGAATGAGTTAATGCGTGAAAGTGCTTGGAATAATAAGCACACAGTAAGTAGCCCCAAACTGAGCTATTATTATCGTATGACCTAAACAAATCAATTGATCTCTCTGAGTCACCTTTCTCAACAGTGACAGAATAAGTACATTCTAAAGGTCCAAAGAAACAGTATATATGGAGGTATTCTGGAAAGTTCAAAGAGCAAGATAAATCAGGAAACTATAGAATTTTTATTATTTCAAAGGGAATTTTCATTTTGTGCCTCACTTCTAGTTTGGTAAATGGGAGCCTCTGTGTACGTTGTCTCTGGGGTGAATGTTCTATGAATTCTCTAAATGTCTGACATTTCCTCTAGCATCTCGACCTGCCAAGAGCTTTCATTCCAACGCACCCAGAGGTCATTGAGAGGAGGAATTAATTAATATAAATTTGAAAAGAATATGAACTCTAAGGTTAACCCACTGCTTAGAGCAGGAATAAATCTGTGATAAAATAAAATCCCTCCCAAAAGTGTAACTCCTATTTTTAATAAATTTTCTTTATCATTTGCTCAAGTCCAGATCCTTGCCAGGGCCCAGATAAGAAAACTGTGGAGCACAGGCTTTGGATCTACACTAGCCCTTGAAGTCACATATTTACGAGAGTGATTCTGAGTTGGCTGAGAGGACATACCAATGTCCTTGGTGTAGGAACGTGATCCTGTGGACCCACTCTGAGCATGTAGTGGTGATGGATTTCTAACCACTTCTCCCACACTGAGCAGCCTCCCTAAAGCCATCAAATAATACTGGGAGGCCTCCCAGAGGCAATCTGGGTGCGGCCACAGTTTCTTGGCAAGGAGGAAATCCAGGCTTTTATAGTCTAATATAATCTAATGAAGGGCTTCCCTGGTGGCTCAGATAGTAAAGAATCTACCTGCAGTGCGAGAGACCCAGGTTTGATTCCTGGTTTGGGATGATCCCCTGGAGGAGGGAATGGCAACTCACTCCAGTATTCTTGTCAGAAAAATTCCATGGACAGAGGAGCTTGGTGGGCTGCAGTCCCTGGGGGTCACAAAGAATTGGATGCAACTGAGCACATAGTCTAATACAATCTAGTCTAATCGCAGATGACACACCATCCCTTCCTTCTGCCCGATGCTGTTGGCCATACAAACCAACTGTCGGTAAAATGCGGGGAGTGACAAGACAAGGGGGTGCATACCAGGAGATGGGAAACTTTGGGGGTCACCTTAGAGACATGATAGGGTTATCAAGCAGAATTGATACGTTAATATGTGTAAACATCTGAGAACAGTATCAGTACTCAGCATAAGCACTCAGTAAAATGTTGGCTGTCATCACCGACGTGGTGGTGTGCATGTTGCTGCTGTTGTTGCGAGCAGGAACAGCTCAGCCCTTGCCCATAAAACTGAAACACTTGCCACATTACCCAGAAATTCAACCCCACCCCGACCTCATTAACAACTTGCTCTAACCAGTCTACATATATGATTCTTTTTCTGCGATTGGCCCCTCGGTTTCTTTCTTTACTTTTCAAAAAGGTGTTTACCAAGGATCAAAATTGGTACACAAGCCTTAAAAAGAAGTCCTCCCCACCACCTCAGCTGACCATCTGGGAAGTTCACAGGTGCAAATATCAGAATATTAAGAACAGACATGTAGGATTTTAATTATCTCACATATTATAACTAGAAGTCTAAATAAAGGTGGTGCCAAAGTTGATATAGGGGCTTGGCTGTGTCATCAAGGACTCCACATTTACCTCCTGTCATTCTTGGTGCATGAGTGACCTGTTCCTTCATGATGAAGTGAAGCAGGACCCTATGGTTCTTGCCCCTCCCCCATGTCCTCAGCCTGCCTTTTGTCTGTGGAAAAACTTTAGCCAAAGGGTAAGTTTAATCAAAGAAGTGAAAAAATGCAGAAAAAAAGGAAAGCCGTCAAAAGAAACCAAATAATAATAATGTAGTCATAAAGCATAGTCAGGACCTTTAGTTCCTTCTCAAGGGCTATGGATAATATTCTGAGCCATTTCCTGTGAACTGTGTTATAGATACTGAAACCCGCATCAGGTAGGCTAACTATATCCATGACATAAGCTGCTACAATTTCAAGAACTGGTCTCAAGGAAATGGGAACAAAACAACCCTGGAACTGAAGATTAACTGTATCTAAAATAACAAAAATGATGCTGGTCAGACCAGTGATGACCAATTTCAAGATGACTATTAAAGCTGACTGTGCTGTTTCTGTGTGCAGCCCCTTCCCTCCGCCTATTAAAACTCTTGCTCACTGATTGTTGGAGTTGGGTGGGATAGAGTTGGCCTTTGGACAGGCACCTGCCCTCCCCCACAACAGTTATCAGGATCCAAAATAAAGCAAACTTTCCTTTCCACTAACCTTGCCTTTCTATTGACTTTTGAGTAGCAAGAAACTAGACCCCACTTTTGGTTACAATGACAGCAGGAGGGCCAAAGCAGGTTTAATTTCAAGGCAGTACAAAGGCAGAAAGTGGGCAAGGAGACGTGGGTGTTGAGAGACATTTCCTGACATGTATCTGTTCTGTTTAATTTTTTTTTTTTTTTTATTTAAGAGGAAAGCTTTTCCCAGAAACATCCTGGCAGATTTCCGTTTGCGTCTCATTAGCCGTAAACTGGCTGCCTGTCTACCGCTAGCTGCAAGGGATGTTGGGAAATATTCTTTACGATATATTTCTTTACGATATTCTTTACGATGGTGACCCTGAAAGAGCCATCAGGGAAGAACAGGAGGGGAGTGGCTGTTGCGAAGGGAACCCAGAGACTTTCCCAGACCCCCTCAGGCAGACTCTCTTATTTGAAAACCTCTACTGTCATCCTTTCTACCTAGATTAGAAATATGCATGAACCAGGAAGGCTGTGAGCAAAGCGATTCATCTCAAATCGATTAAGTCTTGTTTACCTGACATAATCCAGAAATAAAGTGCTGCACAGAACCGAATTTGCTGAGAAGTTTTCTCCCAAAGTGCTTTCATTTACTGTATTTTAACCATTCTTAGGACAATTTTTACTGAAACGCTTTATTTCTATCTTATTTGATAATGTGTCTCTTTAACTTAAAACAATAAATGGCCAGGATGCCATTACGGGCATAATAAATGGAATCTTTTCTGCCATCTCAGTAAACAATGTCACAGTCATCAGTGATGGCAGCCACAGCCAATGGTGAGCTGGTGAGCCCTGAGAAAACTCAGGAAGGAAAATAACATCTGCCATCTACTGTAGCCACTCCCTACGGTGAGCCCAGAAGAAACCCAGGATGTGAAAACACAGGATACTGGCCTCAGTTAGCTGAAGCACATACCAAAGAAACGATTTCAGTGAGCCCAGACTTTTGAACCTTTCTATACTTATAAAAGTGCTGAATTCCTTAGGATTTCTAGTTTCTTTAATTAGCAATAATCTTCTGTTCCTATAACCTGCCCTTTACTGCAAAATTCCTATATATCCTAGCTCCCCCCTAGCCTCCTCAAAACACTTCTCTCAGCATTACAAAAGATGCTGCCTCCCAGGCTTGAAGTCCTATAATTTTCCACCAGAGAAAGCATAACTCTCCACCTTTGGGGCTTCCCAGGGGGTGCCAGTGGTAAAGAACCCAATGCAGGAGGCACGAGAGATGCAGTTTTGATTCCTGAGTTGGAAAGATCCCCTGGAGAAGGGCATGGCAATCCACTCCCGTATTCTTGCCTGGAGAATCTGGCAGGCTACAGTCTGTGCAGTCTCAAAGAGTCGGACACGACTGAAGCTACTTCACACACACACTCAACCTTTAGGTTGCGCATATTTTTAAATCAACAGGCCTCAACTGTTATCCTATGTGTAAACATTCAAATGCTCCATGGGGGCTCCATGTGCTCCATTTTACTCAACTTGCTCCAGGTAAGATACACTGTATATGCCTCAATATACCTACAGCTCTTTGTGGAAATACCTACTCCCTTGAGGTCAGCCATTTTCTCTACCATCATTTCTATCTCCCCAGAACTTCTAATGTCAGTTGCTGCTACTTTGTACTTTAATCATAACTTAGGACTGCAGGGAAGATGTCCAGGAGGAAGCCAGAGGAGTCTGGGGCATTTCTCAGGCACGCGTTGATAAGGAGACTGCCTCAAAGACCAGCTCTGAAGCAAGAACTCCAGGAGACATGCTCAGCCAGACCTTCACTGGTTCTGAAGAAGGTTGGAGGCAGCTGGTTCATTACTCCAGAAAACTGAGATGAGCTAAGACAGATCATATCCTGAGCAGATAAACTGACATTTTGATGGATGGGGGAGGAATGTGGTCTGGAAGCACGGAGCCCTGCACTGGAGGCAAGTCAGCAGGGTCAACCCTGCTGTGAGGCATCTAGGTGCTGGAAGAGTGCAGGGGTGCTGTCCAAGGTGGCACCTTGAGTTGCCTGCAGGATGCTGATGGGACCAGGAACCTGCACCCAGACCTCTTGCACTGTGGGGCTCAGGTCCATGCTTGGAAATTGCTCCCAAAGTTTTAAATGACCCCACATATTCTCACTTATTCAAGTGGGGCAATGATTCAGTATGGAGAAGTCTGATGACTTTCAGGCTTGTATCAAACTTTACCATCAACCAGCTGAATCGTTCTTCCTACCTATGTCTCTGGCTTCTACCTATGAAAATTAACTAACCAAGGCTTGTTAGTAACTAGATGATTTAGCAGGACAGTAGTTAGACTTCCTGGACTTTCTGAGCTTGGATTTAACTCCCTGGGCTGCATCAAACAACTTCCCCCTTGGCAGGTTGATTGACCGATCGTCTTGTCCCAGGAGACAGGCAAGGTTAGCTTAGGCAAGTTTCTGGTGGTTCTGACTCTCTTAGAAGTCCTGTCTTGGAATTAGAACACTTTTGTGCCTCACATGCCTAACTGTTGTAAGTGACGTAAGGAAGACAAAAGCAGATGAAGTCTGTTGTGGGTTCTCACTAGTAGTGCGGTGAGCATATGGGCTACTCTGGTGTTTTTTCACACGTGGACTAGTGAAAGAGCCTTCACTGCAGTGCAGAGTTTTAGATTTGCAAGGCAAACCAAGTACCTGGTCCCTGTAGCTACTCCTGCGCTTTCTGCCTATAAATCACAGCAGGGCTGTGCAGGATCAAAGATTTCCTCAGACAGGGGTTAACTAAGCAGAGGTTAGCACATTGTTAACCAAATTAAACTGCTGTTATAAAAGAATGCCATTCATTAATCATGTTCAGTCAACCCTCACTGTTCCATATTGGCAAATTCTCCTCTTGCCAAAACCTATTTGTAACTGCAAAGTCAATACTCACGGAGTTCTTGGGGTCGTTTCCACTATTGTAGCAAATGTTTTCATCCACCACCCGATGCACGTGGTCCTAGGTAAGGTAGGACAAGCCATCTGAGTCCAGCCTTCATGCTGTAAACAGGGCCCTTTGTGTTGTTTATTTACTGTCATGCTTCACTTTTTTGGGGGGTGGGGGAGTGATTTTGCTGTTTTTAAAATGGCCCCCAACTGGTGTGCTGAAATGCTGTGCTGTCCAGCGTTCCTGTGAGCAAGAACACTGTGACATGCTTTACAGAGAAAACACATGTTGGAAAAGCTTTGTTCAGGCATGAGTTATAGTGCTGTAACATCGGCCATAGTTCAGTGTCAGGAACAAGGTGTCTTTAAACAGAAACACACATGAAACATTGTTATGCGTTTCATCTGATAATGAAAATATTGTGACCCAAGACTCTTGGGAACCTATCCTGTGTTTCCTCAGGAAAACAGTTCAGTATTTGCACAGTCAGTGTTCACGGACACTTGATGCAACTTAATTACTGCAAATCATGAGAACTGATTGCATTTTGAATACGTTATACTTCAAATCTAATTCTGATCAATACCACCAGCTTTGTGCGTGTATGCATGTTCAGTCGCTAAGTCATGTCCAACTCTTTGTGATGGTAGCCCGCCAGGTTCCTCTGCCCATGGCATTTTCCAGGCAAGAATACTGGAGTGGGTTGCCATTTCCTTCTCCAGGGGATCTTCCCAACCCAGGGATCAAACCATTCCTCATTAAAATTACACTAAATGTCTACCTCACTTAACAACCAGGAGCCTCTCTGGACATAGACAGGCCTCCAAGTCTCAAACATGCAAAGCCTCTGAGAACTTGTGGTAACAGCAGTTCTTTTTTTTTTTTTTTTTTTTTTTTTTATATGCCTTTTAAAAGTTAAATTCCACTTACATTTATTTAAAAATATTGGTTGTATTCCCCTCTCTTCCACCTCCCCACCACCGGTAACCACTAGCTTGTTCTCTGTATGTGTGAGTAGCAGCATTTATCTTTATTCATGCTCTAAATAAACCCCTTCTAAATAAATAAATACTTCTTTTTTTCTGCTTATCTGGAAAAACTAATAAAAATACTATAAAGAGAGTCCCATCTGTCATACACAGTGAGGTAACACTGCAATTTTTAATAACTAGAAGGAGATCAAATTAAAGTTCTTAGTCCCTGGTTACATTAAGAAAGTCCCAACCAGCCTTAAGAAAGGCACAGCATGTCTCCCTTTCCCATTTTTATGACGGCACCTCTCCTAGCATGCTCCACAGTAGATGACAAGTGCAGCTAAGGATAGAGACAGAGCAACATACATCCTCCTCTAAAATTAAGCTAGGCACTTTTCTGGAGGTCCAGCTGCTAAGGCTCTGCACTTCCACTGCAAGAACCATGGGTTCAATCCCTGGTTGGGGAACTAAGATCTCATATGCTGTGTGGTACATTCAAAATGTTTAAAAAAAAGAAGAAGAAGAAGAAGGAAGAGAAGGAGGAGGAAAGAAAAAATAGAAATAGTTTTGGAGGCCATTACTCTGAGAAAACAAATTCATGGTTTTTTATGACCCATTTTAAAATGTACAGCATCCTAGTTCAAGCCTTTACCATTGTGCAAGATGACCACAACAGCCTGCTCACTGCCCTCCCTGCCTTGCCTCTCCTCAACCACTCAATTCTTCACAACCCCAAATGAATTTTATCACTGAAGCGCCCCTCCTCCCATAGTTCTCAGGATAAAGTCCAAAACCTACAGCATGGTTACCAGGGTCACCTGAAATTCAGTTCAAATCTATAGCAGGTAACTTATCTACCTCTCCCCCCCCCCCAACACACAACTTCTTCTACCCTATTGGGCCCCCTGTTTCCAAATGGAACTTGTTTCTCCCCAGCATAGTGATGGAATGGTTACATTTGGACTCTGGAGTTAGACTGACCTGGGTTCAAATCCTGACTCAGCCATTTACTAAGACACTTTGAGCAAATAATCTCATGCTTAAATAATGTTAATAAGAATATTTATCTCAGAGATAGGTTTCTGATAATGAAATGTTATTATGCGTGGAAAGCACCTAGCAATACCTGGCACATTACAAGTCATGAATAAATATTAATTACAGAAATAAACATTGTGGAGTCCCACTTTCACATTTCACCTCACGATCTTGTTATTCTGTAAGATTCTATCCTTCCTAGAATATTCATTCTACTCCTTTCCAACTCTCTAATTTTACCTTTCTTCACAGCCTTAACCAATGAACCAAGTGTCACATCTTGAGGACAAGGGTGGAGAGGAGGAAAAGGGTGATGAGGAGGACAAGGATAGGGAGAAGAGGTTGCCAGCTTTCCTAGGGGAGGTGAAAATGTCAACAGAAGCTCTGATGTTTTGCAGCAGGGACTGGCAAACCTTTTCTGTAAAAAAACAGATAGAAAATGTTTTAGGTTCTGTGGGCCATTCAGCTTCCAGCTCAACTATTCAACTCTGTCAATATAACAGGGCAGCAGCCGTAAAAAAAAACTATGTAAATGAACAGGCATGGCTGTTCCGATAAAACTTTATTTACAAAAATAGTCAGCAACAACTCAACAACAAAATGATAAATAATCTGATTCAAAAATGGGCAAAGGGCTTGAATAGACATTCTCCAAAGGGTACAAGTGGCCAATAAACACATAAAACGATGCTCAACATCACTAATCATTAGGGAAATAAAAATCAAAATCACAATGAAATACCATGTCACACTCATTAAAATGGCTGCTATAAAATAATTTTTTTAATAGAAAATAAACGTTGGAGAGGATGTGGAGAAACTGGAACACTCAAGCATTGCTAGTGGGAATATAAAATGGTATAGTCACCGTGGAAAACTTCTGGGTATATACCCAAAAGAAATAAGAGCAGGAACTTGAACAGGTATGTGTTCATTAACATCAATGTTCATGGAAACATTACTCACAATAGGAAAAAAAAAAGGAATAACCCAAATGTCCAGCAATAGATGAACAGAGGACTTCCTGAGTGGTCCACAAGTCAAGACTGCACTTCCATGAAAGTGACTCTGCACTTCCATGCACTTCCCTGGTCAGGGAAGATTCCACATGTTGCAAGATACAGCCAAAAAACACCCCAAAAATAAACAAAATAGATAAATGGATAAGTTAAAGTGGTATATCCATAAATGGAAAATTATTCAGTCTTCAAAAGGAAGGAAATTCTGACATGCTGCAACATGGATGAACTTTAAAGACACGATGCTAAGTGAAATAAACCAGATATACAAGGACAAATGTTACCTTACAGTATCTCAGGTATCTTAAAATAGGCAAATACAGAAACAGAGAGTAGGATAGTGGTTACCAGGGGCTGAGGAAAGGGAGGAAAGGGGAGTTATTGTTTCATGGGAACCAAATTTCTGACTGAAAAGACGAAGGAGTTCCGGAAATGCATAGTGATGATGGCCGCACAATACGGTTAATGTACTTAATGCAACACTATTTACATTCAAAAATGGTTTAAATGCATTCTTAAGATTTTAATGAATTTTAAAATGCATTCTTAAGATTTAGTAAACGTTTCCATCAATCATTTGCTTTTAATTTTCTTAAAGAAAGTTCTTCTTATTTTCATGCAACTGCAATGCACCCCACTCCAGTCCTCTTGCCTGGAAAATCCCATGGACGGAGGAGCCTGGAAGGCTGCAGTCCATGGGGTCTCGAAGAGTTGGACACGACTGAGCGACTTCACTTTCACTTTTCACTTTCATACATTGGAGAAGGAAATGGCAACCCACTGCAGTGTTCTTGCCTGGAGAATCCCAGGGGCAGAGCCTGGTAGGCTGCCATCTATGGGGCCGCACAGAGTCGGACACGACTGAAGCGACTTAGCAGCAGCAGCAGCAGCAGTGGACATACAATCAGACTCCATCTCATTGACACTACCAGCAAGGACAAGGAAGAAGGCTGGGAGCAGGAGGTGGGGCTGTTTGGGGTCACACCTATTGCAGCAAAAACAGAAATGACTGAACAGCCTTTGCCACATACCAGCCAAATACGCCTGCAAGAGTTAAGCAATCTTGGTTATTCTTTAGCTGTTACTACTAACAAACATTTATAGTTAGACTTGTCCTTCACAAAGTTAAACAAATCTAATTACTTTTTGACTTCATATAGTTGTACTCTGCACCTGCATTCTTCTCCCCTTATATTCTCTTGTAGCATTCTGCATTTCAAACAGAAGGTCAGGAGCCAATAACTTCAGGGACACCAGGTCCTGTTGCTGAGTTGCCTGGTGGTAGCCGTGGTCGTTTGAAACGTCACAAAAAAAAAAAAAAAAAAGGCAAGACTTTCATGAGGATATAAAACCTCTCCCTATTCCTGTGAGGGAAGGGCACAGTTCTTGAGGTGCTAGCCTGCTGTGTTTCTCCTTTGCCTGGAAAAAATAAAGCTACTCTTTTCTATTTTCTCCACTCTGTCTCCATATTTCTATTCTATGGCATCAATGAACAGGGAGCCAAGATTTTGGCAACATGTTCAGGAGAGTTTCCTGGAATGTTGGTGTGCAGAGCGGGAAGGGTACGCTCACACAACTGCTCACTGCTCCTGCGTCAAAAACACTTAGAAATTGGTCCCTCGGTGGCTATTCTTTTAAGTCCAGATCTGCAATTCCAAACCTCTCACTTCTGCCTCTCCTAACTTGCCTGTTTTCCTCTCCTCTGACCATTATCCTCTCCTTCCTTGTTCCCAAACTTATATTGTATTCAACCGAAAATAACTGTCCATCCAACAAAAGTCCTATAATTAAAAGGAGGTGCTGCATACCATGAAGCAGCATCGAGATTCCGTTGTTAGGAGAAGTACAATCTCTTGTCTCCTGATACCCACATATATCAGGGAAGTTAATATTCCTAGCTCAAGTAGCAGATTGAGCTCCGCGGAACTGGAGGATGGGAAGGGAGAAAATGTATCTTTCAGCACCTCTGGCTGCATGGAACGTAAACATGAAGGAACCGCAGTTGGCTTGTGCTGTAGCAAACAAATCAGAGATTTAAAATGCTGTTGCCAACTCCCCAGGAGGAATCACTCTCAAGCATGACTATTACCTTCTCTGGGGCATCTGATCAGCTCTCCAGTCATTGGCCACCTTGTCTGTACCTAGCTCAAAAGCTGCATAATATACTACTCTGGAGATGATATATTGGCTTTTTAACATCCGAGTTCTTTGCCGAACCTCATTTTGAAGCAGCTTGCTTAGAGGAATGAAAGGATAAAGGAGATTTTTTATTTCCTGCAGAGAAGGACAGGGCAATTATCTCAGCGGGCGTATTCCTTCCTTCGGTGTCTTCCCTTTCCTCTGTCATCCAAAATGGAGAACAATAAAGAGAATCAACTCGCAAAATGAGGCTAATGGCTGAGTTGACAGCAGCATTTTCAATGGAGGCTGACAGAGAAAGCACTGTGGCTTCGATTCCCAGTATATGTTCCCATGGAATGCGGGCTACATCACACAAATGTAAGCATCATCACACTGTCAAGGACTTTAAGGAAATAATTATTAAAAAAAAAAAAAAACTAAGAATCATTGCCTTTGGGGGCGTGTGGTTGATTTCTCCCTCTTAAATAGACACTTAGTTCTTATAATAGCATCTGCAGCCCAATGTTTAATGACAAAGATGGTGATGGCCAGGGGCCTCCCAGGTGGTGCTAGTGGTAAACAACTCATGTCAATACAGGAGATATGAGAGATGTGGGTTCGATCCCTGGGTGGGGAAGATCCCCTGGAGGAGGACAGGGCCACCCACGCCAGCATTCCTGCCTGGAGAGGACAAGGACAGAGGAGCTTGGCAGGCTACAGCCCAGAGGGTCGCAAAGATTCGGGCATGACTGAAGTAACAGCACAAACACTCTTGGTGACGCCTGTGGTGATGATGCAGCAAGGATGCGGTGGTTTCACTTAAAAATGCTTCTGTGTTTCTCACGCTAACTGCTGGGGGCCAGATAGTCTGCAGGTGTGGTGTGGACTCCACCAGCTTGCTTCCAAACACACTCAGGCTGGGCTGTGTTTATAGGGGATTCCCCAGAAAGGTGCACACATGAGCGCTAGCACCCCGCCCCCACCCCAGCGAAGAATGGTAGCGACCTCCCAAATGAGGACAGTGAATCTTTAAAATGCTGACCATCCCCAGGGTTTTCCCAAAGCTAAGGTTATTAGCTATCTTTAGCTGCATAGCAAATCACCTTAAAACTTGGTGGTTTTTAAACAATAAAATTGGATTTTCTCAGCTTCAGGAATTTAGAGGCTGCTTAGCTGGGTGGTTCTGGCTCAGTGTCTCGTGAGACCCAAATGATGGCCGGAGCTGCCATCAGCTAACGGCTTCAGTGGGGCTGCAGAGACTGCCTCCAGGTTGTCTCACTCACACCTGGCAGTTGGCACAGGTCTCGGGCAGGAAGCCTCAGGCAACCTGAGTGTCCTCACATCACGGTGATGAGCTGTGTCTGGCAGAGTCACCCAAGGGAACAAGACAGGATGGATATGCCTGTTACGACCCAGCTCAGAAGTCATACCCATGACTTCTGGAATGTCCCATTAGTTAGAAGCTAAGAGCTAAGTCCACCTACCCACATGCAAGGGGAGGAGGAATTAAGATGAGAGGCAAATTAGACAGCACCTCCTGAAGGAAGGAGTGTCCAGGAGTCTGTGGAAATGTTTAAAAACCACCACATGAGGTTGTATAATTTCTGAATGGAAATTCTTCTGTTTAATAAAATTATCTCTTTTAAAAAATGCATATTTATTGAGCATTTACAAGCATGACTTGAAAGTAATAAAAAAAATAACCTGTGTCACAGTCATTTTTTATGTGGGGCATGTTATTGCTTTCAAAATACAGAACTTACATAAAAGTCCTTTACAAATGAAAGGATTTGTACAATAGCTCTATGTGCCAGATAGAAAATAAAACATGAGCAAGGAATCATTGACACTTATGATCCAGAAGGCAAATAAACAGAAGGAACTGAATGTGAGTTGGAAATAGAAGAATATTAAATAAACCATAATAGCATGTATTATGAACTTATAAATACATACGCAGTAACTTCTAGAAAATAACTCCTATGATTTAAATTTTATTATATAAGTGACTATTTCAAAACTGCTGGGCTAAAACTAAATTAGCTCTTCAATATGGTTAAGTGGTTGTTCTTAGTTTGTGGTTACAATCCTAACAAAAGTCTTGTTACAAGACTAAGTAAGTATAAAATCTATTTTGATAAATTTGCTTTAATTGCATGGATCTCTAAACCAAGAAGGATTTTAAGAACTGGTGTTACAAATTGATGGTTTACCACCACTAAGACTTTAAGAAAATGTTAGCAAATACTATGAATTTGGTGAAAGAGTCTTAAATATTAGAACTTTGAGATGTTTTCAGAAGACCCAGTTTATATCTGGGCTAAAGTCCAAAATCAGAGCATCACTGTCCATCAGCCACATCAAGAAAAGGGCATGAAGTCAGGGCAAGGACAGTAAGACCCCACCCTGCGCTCATTCTCAAAAACATGGACAGTAGTTAAGAGTTTGGTCTTGGAAGCAGACACACTGAGCTGCTAGCTTGAACTAGAACGAGTTAGTTTACCTCTCTTACCTCAGTTTGTTCATCTGAAAAGTGGGTTCATCAGCAAAGCTACCAAATTAGATGGGCCCTTTTAGTTCCAATATCTCTCAGCTTCATGAACACAGCTTAACAATTTTTAAAGAATTTTTTTTTATTTTTAAAATATGTATTTATTTGGTTGTGTTGGGTCTTAGTTGTGGCATATGGGATCTAGTTTCCTGATCAGGGATTGAACCTGAGCCCCCTGCATTGGGAGGGTGGTGTCTTAACCACTGGACCACCAGGAAAGTCTTATGTTGTCTCCTTTTTGAAGCAACTTTCCCCAAGCTGGGTAGAAAGGAAGCATTAACCTCTCTTCATATTCCTGCTTGGGTTCAACTGAGCCAGTCCTTCCTGCAAGTCCTGACCTTCACTGGGTCACATTTGGTAGGCTGTACAAGGTCACTGCTTGACCCCCCTAGGTGGGTGAGATAGGACTGTGCTTTTGACAAAAGACAGAAATAAAGGGGATGTTCTTGATGGCTTCCCGCCCCCCTCACACTTTTTAGGCTATGTCATAATGCATCAACACCAAGTACTACTTATTCTTTTGTTATACTAAATCTTGACTCAACCTCTTCTCAGTCACCAGCCACTGCCCTCTTCACCATTATCTCTCACCTGGACTATGGAAACAGGCCACGTGATGGTCAATTTTATGGGTCAGCTTGGTAGGTTATGGTTTCAGACACCAGTCTAAATGTTGCTGGGAAGGTACTATATATATTATATACTTTATATATAGGGCTTTCCAGGTGGCGCTAGTGGTAAAGAATCCACCTGCCAATGCAGGAGACACAAGAGATGCAGGTTCAGTCCCTGGGTCGGGAAGATCCCCTCGAGAAGGAAATGGCAACCCACTCCAGTATTCTTGCCTGGATAATCCCATGGACGGAGGAGCCTGATGGGGCTACACTCCATGGGGTCACAAAGAGTCAGACATGACTGAGCGTGCACACACCTCCTGTTGATTCTGTTTCTCTGGAGAACCCTAACTGGACTAACACACATCCCCAAGTGGTAGCCCAGCTTTCCTATCCATTCTCCACAGTATAGGCAGAATGTTATTTTTTAGAGCATATATCATAACACATTATTTCCCAGTTTAAACCATGTCTATCTTACTATTGCACTTAGAATAACATCCAAAACCCTTAACACACTCTTCAAATCTCAACATAGTATGACCTCTATCCTCCTCTTCTGGAGCCTTGTCTCAACCTTCTGGCCACTTGGCATCAACCCGATAGCTTCTCTCTTTATTCTGTTTCTTAAACATAGTGAGTTCCTTCATATCGCAGAAGTTTGCCCTCTGCCCGGAGCCCACGTCCTAGTCCTCTTCATGGGGCTTCCTTCTAATCATAGTCAAATGGCATTTCCTCTGTGAGGTTCTCTCCCTGACCCCAGTAATAATAAGGAGCTAAAGGTTTACTTTGTGCCCATCTCTGTTCTAAACACCTTACACACATGTATTAATTCAGTTAATCCTCATAACAACTCCATAAGATAGATATTATTATCGTCCCCATTTTCCAGATGGAGAAATTGAGGCAACACAAAATGAAAGCGGTGCGGCCAAGATCACACAGCTGAGCTGGGATTTGAATCCAGACGTTGTGGCTCCAGGGTCTTGGAGAAATTCACCACTGAGTTTATCTTTCCCTGGGTCAAAGTCTCCCTCAGTAACTCTCTTGTGTGTGTGCATGCGTGCTAAGTCACTTCAGTCGTATCTGACTCTTGTGACCCTATGTACTGTAGCTCACCAGGCTCCTCGTCCATGGGATTCTCCAAGCAAGAATACTGGAGTGGGTTGCCGTGCTCTCCTGCAGAGGAACTTCCTGATCTAGGAATTGAGCTCACATCTGCAGCTCCTGCATTGCACTCCTGAGCCACCGAGAAAGTCCCAATAACTTTTTAGTATCCTATTAGTTTTCCTCTCCATATTTATTGCAATTCATAGCATAGATTTGTATATTTGATTTCTTTCTAGCTTCTATCACCATTCTATCAAATATCATGAGGACAAGGACACTCCCTGTCTTGCCACTTATATACCTAGTTCGGAGTTTGGATAATATTAGTTCTCAATAAATATTTGTGACTATGTATCATTATCCTTGGGACTTCCGCAGTGGTTCAGATGGCAAAGCATCTGCCTAAAACGCAGGAGACCTGAGTTCGATCCCTGGGTTGGGAAGATCTCCTAGAGAAGGAAATAGCAACCCACTCCAGTATTCTTGCCTGGAAAATCCCATGGATGGAGGAACCTGGTAGGCTACAGTCCATGGGGTCGCAAAGAGTCGGACACGACTAAGCGACATTTACTACTACTATCATTATCCTTTCATTCCCTAGCTCATTATTTATAGGCAGCAAATTCTCAAAACTCATCCTCATGGTCTCTGAATCAGGTAGGAATAATGATGGGAGTCCGAATGAAGCATTGGGCTAAAATCCTCAATGTCTAACCTTGGCTATGTTTTTGTTTAGTCTTTTTTTATTAATTAATTTATTTTTTAATCGAAGGATAACTGCTTTACAGAATGTTGTTGTTTTCTGTCAAACCTCAACATGAATCAGCCATAGGTACACATATATCCCTCCCTTTTGAACCTCCCTCCTATCTCCCTCCCCATTCCACCCCTCGAGGTTGTTACAGAGCCCCTGTTTGAGTTCCCTGAGCCATACAGCAAATTCCCATTGGCTATCTATTTTGTATATGGTAATGTAAGCTTCTATGTTACTCTCTCCACACGTCTCACCCTCTCCTCCCCTCTCTGTGTCCATAAGTCTGTATTCTACGTCTGTTTCTCCATTGCTGTAACCTTGGCTGTGTTTTTGAATCAACCATGCTCATTGCATGGGCCAGATACCTACGGGATGGGATTTCAGAATTCCCTAATGCCCAAGTGGGGATTTTACCCCCCATCTACTTGAAATATAATCATTAGATATATTATATCTTCTAATCTCTTATTAGAATTCAGATGTCCCCTGGAAGCTGAAAGCTGGTGTCATTTACTAGTTAACATCTCAGCTAGGATCACAGGACAAATAGCCCACTGGGAACCCAACACTGAGCAGGAGTCTCCAAACCAGACGAGCCAGGTACCTAGTGCTGGCTCACCAGGAGCAGAGTTGGAGAGAGCTGTAATAGAATCGAGAGGACTCAAAGTTCATTTTGCCTTCTCAGTGTTCAGGGCTTCCAACTTGGCTCTGCCTTGATAGATGCTGTAAATGCCTCCCTATGGTTTGCAGAAAATCTCTAATTTTTAGTTCTATCCAATGCTGTATCCATGCAACAAAAGAGCCACCAATTTAAAAAGTGAGAAACTTAGTTAATCAAGGAGTTGTTTTGCCTTCAAGACACCAAACTGGTTTGGCTGATTCTTCACTGATTTAATGAGAAGTGCGGGGGTCACATAGCTGCAATCTAATTAAACATTATTTCTTCCCACCTTCCCCTGCTGAGGACATTGGAAGACAACCCAGCAGCAGGGTAAAATGGGAAAATGTTGAGGATAGTCATCAAAAAGAACTCAAAATAAAATTAGGTGTTCTCTTTCTACTTCAAATTTATACTATCCCCTTATAATACAATATAATGCTATGTTGGCATTTTAAGACAAATGCTTATACACTTACTTTACATTCAAACTAATGATTTCAGAGAGGTAATATTCACCTTGTATTGACTAGATTGACCATATTTTAGAACAAGAAAAAAAAAATGCCTAATTTTTTTTTTTTTCAGAATAGTTTCAGAGTCCTGAACGTAATCCACTAATTCTGGAAACAGAAGTAGATAAAATTCTTTGAAGTTTAATTTAGAAAGAAAGCTCCATAAATTAGATTGTACTTACAACTGGGTAAAATAGGACAATTAGCTGTCTTCAGGAATAGTCTAGAGATGTCCTAGGAGAGCACGCAGTATCACAGTAACTATTTTTTTAAATATAGTGACAATCCTTCAAAAAGTCGAATTTTCATCACCTTTCACTAACATAACATTATAATTTACTGGACAAAAGTCTAGATCCATAGCCAGGCCTGGTTTCTTGGTCCAATTCTATTACTTTTTGCTGGGTAAATTGGAATGATCACTGCATTTCTCTAAAGTCCAAGGAAACAATTTTAAGAAGTAGATGATAGTTAACAGACACAGGCATTTGACTACCTGTCATAGAGCAGAATAGGCAAAACTCTAATTCTACTTCCTTGTGCAAAATTTCCAGGATAAAATACGATGGATCGGTGTTATACTCAGCCTACCAGAAAAAGTTCTGAGACCTTCAAAGAAGAACCTCAAACTCAATCGATCCTCAGAATCCTGCTGCTCAAATCATCTTTTTGATCAGATTCTGGCTAAAGCAACTCTCTTAAATCATCAACACCCTCAACAGCTCTGCCCACTAAGAAAAAAAAGTATATTAACTTTTCTTTATTTCTTAACTTTGTATTGGCCTCAATTGCCCAGCTTGTAGGATCTCAGTTCCCTGACCAGGGATTGAGATCCCCAGGTCATAGAAGTGAAAGCCTGGAATCCTAACCACTAGGCAACCAAGAAACTCCCCAAAATATATTAACATTTCAAACTAAAGTTTAAGTTCTTCCTCCCTGGCCCTCATTGCCTAACCATTCTTCCTCACTTTATCAGAATGTCGGGATTACTAATAAAAACTTACTGGTTTTTTGTTGCTATTATTGTCGAATTTTTCTTTTATTGCTCCTTGATTTGGGGTCTTAGTAAGATTCCCCTCAACACCACAGTTATAAAAGGACTCACACTCGCTTTCTTCTAGTGGTTGCGTGGTTCCATTATTTTTACATTTGCATCTCTGATACAGTCACACTTCTCTCTGTTTTCTAATCTCTTCCTAAATCCCCTCTCCAATGATTCCTTTAGCTAAAGATACCACTAGGGTCTGTGAGTATGAATCTTTGTTGTTTATGCCACTGAAATATTACATTCCATTATTCCAAGGCAAAAATTAATAGGGAAGAAAAATAAGGAAAAACTACATTAATAAAAATCTTACTGTGTTTTATTAGTCCATATTTATTGAGTACTTACCATGTAGCTGGCACATGCTAAGTACCTTGCATTATCCAAAGGGAAAAGGTCATTTACATTAACTATATAATACAGGACATCATGTTATCATGGCTATAGATAAAGTTGATGGGCTTCCCTGGTGGCTCAGGTGGTAAAGAATCTGCCTGCAATGCAGGAGACCAGGGTTCGATCCCTGGGTCAAGAAGATCCTCTAGAGGAGGGCACCACAACCCTCTCCAGTATTCTTTCCTGGAGAATCCCTTGGACAGAGGAGCCTGGCAGGCTACAGTCCATGGGTCACAAAGAGTCAGACACAACTGAGCAACGAACACTTAACTTAAAGTTGATTGAGAGTAAAAAGAGAATAAAGACAATAGTTCACAATCATGTTTTTTCCTAAGCTTTCTTTAAACTCTAATCTATCCATCTTTCTACTACTACAGATTGAAATTAAAGAGAAAAAAATAGTTTTAAAATGTTAAACACATAATAATTCTGGGAACTTCATATGAAATTTTCATGTATCAAAAAACTCTCAATATAGTTGTAGGAGGTGAGATTCCACAGTAAAATACATCAAGTGACAGAACAGCTTTGAATATTGGAAGCATTTGTAGTACAGACTGGCATTAAAATTTAGATGACTGACTGATCTTTGAAGTTCTCATCTTAAAGTACCAGAAGGTTTCTAGGAAGTTTCTTACACAGGGACACTTTTTTAAAGATTTAAAAACAGGATCTGTTGTCTACTCATTTCCCCTGACAACCTTCTAACATGCTGTTTCCAAACAGATGAACAGATCACCTCACAAATGACAAATGGTGAAGCTGTACTTATTGGTAGGATAAAAATGAAACAAATCTCCCAACTGAAAACATCAAACTTCACAAGCTTTTGATAAAGAATTTGCTATTGATTGGATCTGACTCACGTATGTGTCAGCAGCCTAAAAACTCTGTTCCATGAAGCATTTAAATGACTGCAACTGATATAATTTGAAAGAAGTCAGAAAATTGGTCAATCCAAATAAGAAACGCCCTATTTAATAGCATCCTAACCTATCCTAGTACCTCTATTTTTTATTGAAGCACATCTTTAATTTTCTTTTTTGCCCAACACCTTTTCCACTGGGCATATCTACACTTTGCCCAAAGTAAGTATCTATAATTCTATAAATCATTGTGGGAGATGATGTTCCCAAATATTTGCTGATCCTTCCAGTGGAAAAGTTTTGTTTCCTGTCCCACTGATGTTAGGCCTGGCCTTGTGGCTTGCTTTGGTCCCTAAAATGTGATGAAAATGACGGTGGCACTTTTAAGTCACAGCTTTAAGAGCAGCCATATGTTACTGATCTTTTTTCCATTTGCTGCAAGCTCAGCCACTTTCCAAGCAGAGCAGCTCACTGACCTGGATCCTGGAGACAAAAGAGCATGGAGCAGGAGCAGCAGTAGCATGCATGAGAAACAAACTTCTGTGTTCTAAGCCACTGAAAATTGGGAATTATTAACCCAGCATTCCTTGGCCAGTGATTGACTGCTACATTCAGTTCAGTTCAGTTCAGTCGCTCAGTTGTGTCCAACTCTTTGCAACCCTATAAACCGCAGCACACCAGGCCTCCCTGTCCATCACCAACTCCCAGAGTCCACCCAAACCCATGTCCATCAAGTCAGTGATGCCATCCAACCATCTCATCCTCTGTCGGCCCCTTCTCCTCCTGCCCTTAATCTTTCCCAGCATCAGGGTCTTTTCTAATGAGTCAGCTGTTCGCCTCAGGTGGCCAAAGTATTGGAGTTTCAGCTTCAACATCAGTCCTTCCAATGAACACCCAGGACTGATCTCTTTTAGGATGGCCTGGTTAGATCTTGCAGTCCAAGGGACTCTCAAAAGTCTTCTCCAACACCACAGTTCAAAAGCATCAATTCTTTGGTGCTCAGCTTTCTTCACGGTCCAACTCTCACATCCATACATGACCACTGGAAAAACCATAGCCTTGACTAGATGGACCTGTGTTGACAAAGTAAAGTCTCTGATTTTTAATATGCTATCTCGGTTAGTCATAACTTTCCTTCCACGGAGTAAGCGTCTTTTCATTTCATGGCTGCAATCACCATCTGCAGTGATTTGGGAGCCCAGAAAAATAAAGTCTGACACTGTTTCCACTGTTTCCCCAACTATTTGCCATGAAGTGATGGGACCAGATGACATGATCTTAGTTTTCTGAATGTTGAGCTTTAAGCCAACTTTTTCACTCTCCTCTTTCACTTTACCAAGAGGCTCTTTAGCTCTTCTTCACTTTCTGCCATAAGGGTGATGTCATCTACATATAGTCTTCAAATTTTTAACTGTACATTTTCTAAAATAATTTTTAGAAACTATAGATTGCCTCTAAGTTAAGTTGGCAACTAAAATTTTCCATCTTATGTATGAAAGTTATTTTAATTTTTGCAAATGGTAAAGTTTTCATTTTCTGTCCTAGATTTTGGTTGTTGAAATACAACCACTCCTTCACTCTTTTAAAGGTACCAAAATGAGTACAAAATCATATTATTATAAGACCCACCATCATATTTTGTGTATTTTAAAAATATATCAACAAGTTTTAATAGTTGGAAAATTTAGATCATTCATTCTGGGTGTGAACTTGTATTTTCACTTTACTTTCCCCACAGACTTCTGAATCCTGATTTTATTAGTCACTCTATCTTTCTTCTCAGAAAGAAAACGTGTATAATTGTCTATTGTATATAATTCAATTTTGAATTTTCTTTTCTAATGAGACTCCAAGAGTGAACTTCTTCTTCTGGATTGAATTATTATCACAATTATTCATAGCACACAATCGACCAAAATATACAATATAAATCTGGTATAATTTTGACCAATGATATCAAATATAAAAATTAAATATTATTGGAAATAATATGAATGGGACTTTTTCAATTAGTTTATCAAACTATTGACGAATGTTATTTGTTGTCAGAAAGTGATCAGGTTAAGAATCACACTCATTACTTTTTTGCTCATTTATACAGCTATAAGCAATAAAAAAATATATTGACATGTGTGAATAAATTAGAATGGAAGGAGTTTGCTTCTGAATTAAATGTCCAAAGTCATGTTGCAATTTATCATCAAAAAATTATTTTAATGTTTTACTGGGTGACAATTTAATTAAGTCCTCCTTGAATTTTATTAAAAACACAGACTTAGAAATAATCTCTTTGACAAATTACTCACTATCCAATTACTAGACTCATTCAACTTTATTTCAGAGTATTTTTTAGAAAGGCTTTGCCCAAGCTTACCAATAATATATTAATTACACCTGACTCATGTATAAGCATTTTGTGGAATCCTATAATGAATTTGGAATATCAAAATGCTGTTAATTATAGTACTCCTTGGCTGATACAGTATTTTTGATAAAATGTTTTTATCTTGTGATTAAACATATTCATCCAAACCTTGTTGCTGTAGACTTAGCTCCTCAATTTATGGAGGTATCCACCACATAACATGATTGACACAACCAGTCCTCATTACCCAACCAGTAAAATCAGATTTTATTTCTGACAATAAAAATGCCTGATGTCATTTCTCAATTCACATAAAAAGTGTTAACACATGTCTCTGTGACAAGCTTGTGAATTCTAACATAGACACCAAGTTCTAGAACAGATCTTTCCCATGAGGTTGCTCCCTTGACAAAATAAGGCACCTCTACCTTTGCTACTTCCAAGCACAAACTCTGGGAGGGACCTCTCATCACCACAGTTTCTCTCTTCCCCTGACGTGATCACAGGTAGGTGCTGCTCCTCACCCTGGATCCTGGAATGAGGACTACGTACAGCAAACTCTCTCGACTTCTTTCTCCAGTGCCTCTGCCTGGGAAATGCTGCCTTCACAGGCATCAAGTAGAGGACAGAAGAAGCATCCATCGCTTCTGCTGCACCATTTTACAACAGAGATCAGAACATTGAAATGAGATCAGAACATTGTCACAGAAGCCAAAACGCCCTGTTTCTGAAGGTGAAAGTGTTAGTCATTTCAGTTATGTCTGATTCTTTGTGACCCCATGAACTATAGTCTGCCAGGCTCATCTGTCTATGGCATTCTCCAGGCAAGAGTACTGGAGTAGGTTTCATTCCCTTCTCCTGGGGATCTTCCCAACCCAGGGATCAACCCAGGTCTCCTGCATTGCAGGCAGATTCTTTACCATCTGAGTCCCGTTTCTAATGCCACACTTTGCACTCAACAGAAATATGTAAAAGTCTGAGAAAGACACGAAATTTTATAGCAGGTGCTTTGGGTTTAAATTAATGGAGACACCGTGCATGCTGATATTTTTCATTTGATTAGAGACTTTTACACCCCCTAACAGTTCATGCAGTAAGATTTCAGATGTGTTAAAATGTGATTTTCTTTTGGAAAGCAGGGAAAAGGCAGATGTGAAAAGGAAGGTGGGAAAGAAAAACACACATGACTTCCTGAATTGCAGGCATCCTTCCAGGCCAATACATTTGAGAAAGGAGGATTATAGGCAGCAATGATATGAAAATTGGTGCTCCTCAAAATTGTGTACCTCTTAGAAAAGCCTCCTATTTCCCAACAGGTACCTAGACCCTGATTTGAAGACCATTGCTGCAGACTTCAAGCAACTGAGAAATCTAATTTATAATGCTTGAGAAATCAAATATTTTATTCTCTAATATTTGCATTATTTTCTATTGCTGCATAACAGGGGTCAAACAACATCACGGTTCCCATGCATCAGGAGTCCAAACACAGCTTGGCAGTGTACTCTGCTCTGTCTCGTAAGCCAGTAGCCCAGATGTCACCTGTCTCACCTGGGGTCTGTCTCCTTGTCCAAGTTCACTGACTGTCAACAGGATTCAGGAGTCCTGGTGATTACAAGGCAGAGGTTCTCAGCTCCTAGATGCTGCCCACTCTTCCCTGACATGCAACTCTTTCCACAGCTTGGTCATTTGTTTCTTTAAGGACAACAGACAGATGCCTCACCATTTCTTCTGTCTTGGTTCTTGACTGGCTTGTAAAGAACTCAAGTGATTAGGTCAGGCCCACCAAATTAATCTCTTATTTGGTTAACTTAGTGTCAACTACTGAGAGGGCTTAATCACATCGGTAACATCTTTTCACCTTTGCTGTGCGTGCGTGTTCAGTTGCTTCAGTTGTGTCCGACTCTGCAACCCTATGGACTGTAGCCTGCCAGGCTCCTATGTCCATGGGATTCTCCAGGAAATAATACTGGAGTGGGTTGCCATGCCCTTCTCCAGGGGATCTTCCCAAGCCAGGGATCAAACTCCTACATTGCAGGCAGATTCTTTCCTGCTGAGCCACTGGGGAAGGCCTCACCTTTGCTATATAACACAGCATAATCAAGGACACTTCCATATGCCATCATCCTTGCCAAGGTCTACTGGGTGGCAGCAAGTGACAGAACCCATCCACAGTCCAGGGCAGAGGGTTTTACAGGGCATGGGTCATTGGGAGTCATCTTATTAAGAGAATGTTGTCCACCATGGCATTCACCTTATAACAACTGTGGAGTGCTTTCTTCAAGTTTAGAATATAAGATTTAAAAGACAACCTCTATTCAGTGATCCTCAGAAAAATTACCAGGAAAGTCTTTTAAAACATCGATTTCCCAGGTCCCACCCTCAGAGACACTGATGCGGGAGGCAAAGAGTCAGACAGGACTCTGCATTTTTAGTAAGTTCTCCCTAATGATTTTGCAGTCCATGGGGTCACAAAGAGTCAAACACAACTGAGCAACTGAACAACAATAGCAATGACTCTGATGCAAGTACTAAATGTACATCAAAAACTGCTAATTTAGTGCTTCCATAACTAAACAATGGCTTAAATTTTCTCAAGTTTCTGCAGTTTGGAGCAGAGAATTCCTCCAAGTGGGTTTAGCCCCTCTGTTTCATAAAAGCTGTATTTCACAGGCTCCATTTCTCTATTTTATACCTAACATACTGAGAAAACTTTATACAGTCCCAAGAAGTGCCCTTCTGTTTAAAGTCCTTGGAGGACTGAGCTGACAGCCTTATTGCCACTGTAAACCAAATATAAAATTTTAAAATAGCACAGAGTGGATAGAAACCTGGTTTCTTCTCCAACTGTAGTTTCTACCATTCTTGAAAGAAAAATGAGAGGACAAAGCTTAGCTGTAAAGTAGGCAAGGAAGACCTGAAAGCAGTTAAGTGTTCATGGGCAGGGGAATGAACAAAGATGTGGCAGGGACTTCCCTGTTGGTCCAATGGTTAAGAATCTACCTTGCAATGCAGGGAACATGGGTTTTCTCCTCGGTCAGGGAGCCAAGATCCCACACGCCATGAGGCATGGCCAAAAAGTAAAAAAAGAAGATATGATATATACATATATGGAATATATATATCCATATATATCCATTTATGGCCAATGGAACATCAGTTGGCCATTAAAAGACTGAAGGCAAGAGGAGAAGGGGATAACAGAGGATGGGATGGTTGGATAGCATCACTAACTCAATGGACATGAGTTTGAGCAAACTCCAGGAGCTGGTGATGGAGAGGGAAGCCTGGTGTGCTGCAGTCCATGGGATCGCAAAGAGTCAGACATGACTGAGCAACTGAATTGGACTGATAAAAAGATAAAATATTCCCATTTGCAGCAACATGAATGGACCTAGAGGTTATCATGCTATGTGAAGGAAGTCAGAGAAAGACAAATATAATATGATACCACTTATATGTGGAATCTAAAAATAATGATATAAATGAACTTATATACAAAACAGAAGTAGATCATAACATAAAAACAAACTTATAGTTACCAGAGGGGAAAGTGGGAGACAGTGGGAGAGAGGGATAACTTAGGAGTTTAGGATTAACAGATATACACTGCTATGTCTAAAATAGATAACCACAAGACCCTACTGTATAGCCCAGGGAACTATATTCAATATCTTATAACAACCTATAATGGAAAAGAATCTGAAAAAGAACATGTGTGTGTGTGTGTGTATAACTGAATCACCTTGCTCTATAACTAAAGCTGACACAGTATTGTAAATCGCCTACACTTTACTCAAAGCAATAAAAATAAATCAATAAAGCAGGCAAGGAACTCTCCTGGAGCAGTGACCCTGTTTCATTGGCACATTCCCTGGTGAGGCTTTAGCTGGAGGTAGGGGCTCCTTGCTGTTTAGTCACTCAGCTGTGTCTGACTCTTTGCAGCCCCATGGACTGTAACTTGCCAGGCTCCTCTATCAGTGGGATTTTCCAGGCAAGAATACTGGAGTGGGTTGCCTTTTCTTTCTCCAGGGGATCTTCCTAATCCAGGAATTGAACCCAAGTCTCCTAAGTCTCCAGCTTGGCAGGCAGATTCTTCACCACTGAGCCGCCTGGTAATTGGAAGCTCTTTAATCAGGAATAGGGTAAGAAGGTAGTTAAAGTCTCAACAATGTGGCTCCCCATTTTCCACATGGACGCTACCTTACTAATTCATGAAACTCTGGCAACAGGCACACGGCAGGGTGCAACCATGTTAGCCTGGATTGTGAAACCTTCAAGTGCCAAGATTTATCAGGGGAGAGAAAGAAGGTGTCTTGACAATCGTACCTTAGTGCCTCTTCACCCTAAGGGTCCAAGTTATACCACTTAGCATTCTCCCTTGCAACTTAACCTTGACTTCTGAGAAAGAGTTTAAAAGACGGAGGAAAAAAGAGGCACATCAGTACTGTCTGGAAGTACAGGAAATAGTCATGTAGTTCAGCCACTGTGTGGCTGACCCAGAGAAAATAGGCAAAATAAAGAAACCAAGATATGCAGCCTCACAGAAGTGTTGGGGAAGAAAGGGACGCTGCAAATTAGATTGCACTTTTCCCTGCAAATTAGATTGCACTTTTCCAGAAGCTGACCCAAGCAAGACATTGGGCAAGGTGTTAGTAGGTGAACTTTCTCTGTGCTCTGTCAACCTTTGCCATTCTTTCCCCGCCGTCACCTCTTTCTATATATCCATGCCATCCTCTTACACGGATTTCACACAGCACATCATTAATTTCTTTTGCTATCAAAACAAGTTGTTTTGCTTTGTTTCTCAGGGGACTTCCCTGGTAGTCCAGTGGTTAACACTCCTTGCTCCCAATGCAAGTGGCCCAGGTTCAATCCCTGGTCAGGGAACTAGATCCCACATGCCTCAACTAAGAGTTCACATGCAGCAGCTAGAGATCCAGTGTGCCAAAATGAAGATCAAAGATTCCAACCAAGACTCAGCACAGCCAAGTAAATACATAAATTTTTTTCTTTAAGTTCTCAAGAAAGAAACAGAAAGACATGCATATGATCTTAGACAACAGGTTAAATCATTATTGTTTTCATTTTAAGAAGACTGTAAGTGTTTTTTAAGATACCTTCATGGTGAAGATTACAGCATTAGTCAGTAACAAGGCAGATTTGTTATTGTTGAAAATTTTTAAGGGAAGTCAGAGACATTTCGAAAACCATTCCACATAGGTAATCCTCTGGACTTGAGGCTTTATATATACATGAAAGGAAAAATTGAGGAGGAGGGAGGGTATAATATTTACTTAAATCTCCATGGTTCTTGGAAACACACCTTCAGATTTCCTGTTTCAGCTCCAACATGTAAAGAGTTTAGAAGTTGTCACTACCATCCTTATAATTAAGGAAAAGCAGAAAAGTGGGATCAACTAGAAACAATGACTCTCCTAGTACCCATTAAAAAATCAAGGTTTTAGGGAAACTTCACCCCCAAATCAAGAGAAACAGGTACATGCAGAGAGTCACATCTGAAGCAGAAGTCAGTGAAGGGATAAAACAGTAGAAATATTTGAATGGGGTAAATTTGATGAATTGCTAGAATCTGTGTTTGGATTAGCATAAGCATAAAAATCTCTTCGGGGGCCCTCAAATTTCTGTAAGCTTTACCTTCAGGAATTCCACTGGTTCTCAAGATAAAAATCCTAGAAAGATCCCCTCATTGCTCTGGAAGAAGGAAATGAATACTAATTGTGATACACCCAGAACCTTGTCCATAACCAAGACTTACTCTGGAGAAAAAAATTCTGTGAGCTGGTTCTCAGTTAGGGAAAAGGCATTTCTCCCACTCCAGACTCCTCTAGCCTTCCTATCTCTCCTAAGATGGAGAGAGGGTGGAGTGACATAGTCAACAGGGATAAGAAGCTCTAGCCGGGAAAGACTGAAAACACCATAACCAGGCAAAGGAGTAAGGGAAACAAGGTGTTAGGGAAAACACTGACTGAAATCACCCATCTTGACCAGGTACAATGGTAACCATTCACAGGAGTTATTTTACGACAGGATATCCTGGTAAGGAACATGGAACTAACAAGCCACCATCAACTGGAAGAAATTGGGAAAGGTCAAAAGGAAATACCACATGTCCTACCAACCTCCCAGAATCCTCCACTCTGGAGCCCATCCTGGCTGAGTAATGCCACCAGGAAGGCCAGTCAGAAGGACTGGCCAGAGACAACCCAGTAACTAATCCCATCACCATAAAACCAGAGACTGCAGAGCAGTCCTCCTGGGTTCCCTCACACTCCTGCTCTCTGCTGAGCACCACTTCCCAATAAACTCTCTTGCTTTGTCAACACATGTGTCTCCTTGGATAATTCATTTCCAAGTGTTAGACAAGAGTCCATTTTTGGGCCCTGGAATGGGTCCCCTTTCCTGCAACAGAGGGAAATAAAAAGCAATAGCACTGGGCAGAAAAAAAAATCTTTTGTAGGTCACAGACAAGAGACACGAGCCTACTACAAGACTGAAATTTAATCATAAGTTGTTAGAACACCCATCCTCCTTCATACCTTATGATCACACAATTGGGCTCTTGCATAATAACAATTTGCCTTGATTCATGGACCTGACATTCCAGGTTCCTGTGCAATATTGCTCTTTACAGCATTGGACCTTGCTTCTACACCAGTCACATCCACAGCTGGGTATTGTTTTTGCTTTGGCTCCATCCCTTCATTCTTTCTGGAGTTATTTCTCCACTGATCTCCAGTAGCAATATTGGGCACCTAATGACCTGGGGAGTTCCTCTTTTGGTATCCTATCATTTTGCCTTTTCATACTGTTCATGGGGTTCTCAAGGCAAGAATACTGAAGTGGTTTGCCATTCCCTTCTCCAGTGGACCACATTCTGTCAGATCTCTCCACCATGACCCTCCCGTCTTGGGTTGCCCTGCAGGCATGGCTTTGTTTCATTGAGTTAGACAAGGCTGTGGTCCTAGTGTGATTAGATTGACTAGTTTTCTGTGAGTATGGTTTCAGTGTGTCTGCCCTCTGATGCCCTCTTGCAACACCTACCATCTTACTTGGGTTTCTCTTACCTTGGGTGTGGGGTATCTCTTCACGGCTGCTCCAGCAAAGCACAGCTGCTGCTCTTTACCTTGGATGAGGGGTACCTCCTTACCACTGCCCTTCCTGACCTTCAATGTGGGATAGCTCCTCTAGGCCCTCCTGTGCCCATGCAGCCACAGCTCCTCAGGTTGCTCCTACTGGCCGCCACCCCTGGCCTCGGGCACGGGGTGGCTCCTCAAGGCCACCAAATCGCTGCAGATTGTGATTGCAGCCATGAAATTAAAAGACGCTTACTCCTTGGAAGAAAAGTCATGACCAACCTAGATAGTATATTCAAAAGCAGAGACATTACTTTGCCGACTAAGGTCCATCTAGTCAAGGCTATGGTTTTTCCTGTGGTCACGTATGGATGTGAGAGTTGGACTGTGAAGAAAGCTGAGCACCGAAGAATTGATGATTTTGAACTGTGGTGTTGGAGAAGACTCTTGAGAGTCCCTTGGACTGCAAGGAGATCCAACCAGTCCATTCTGAAGGAGATCAGCCCTGGGATTTCCTTGGAGGGAATGATGCTGAAGCTGAAACTCCAGTACTTTGGCCACCTCATGCGAAGAGTTGACTCATTGGAAAAGACTCTGATGCTGGGAGGGATTGGGGGCAGGAGGAGAAGGGGACGACAGAGGATGAGATGGCTGGATGGCATCACGGACTCAATGGATGTGAGTCTGAGTGAACTCTGGGAATTGGTGATGTACAGAGAGGCCTGGCGTGCTGTGATTCATGGGGTCGCAAAGAGTCGGACACGACTGAGCGACTGAACTGAACTGAACTGATAATAACAATGATTGTAGTTGAAAGAGATGCAACACACAGATACTCTCTGAGGAGCAGAACTTAGAGATATTCTCTGAAGTCAACAGGGGAGAAAAAACAAGGACACTAGAGGAATCTGAAGCTCTGATATCTACAACTACAGTAAGGGTTAGGTTGGGCTGTATTTACAGCCCAATTTCTAGCCAGATGAACATAAATCCTCACACTAAAAGGTTGTTTAACTGTTTCTAGTATCTAGTACAAAATGTCTGGCTTTCACCAAAAAGAAAAAAAAATTAAGTCATGTCAACAGTTAAGAAGAAAAATCACAGTCTGAAAAGATAAAGCAAGCATCAAAATCAGATTCAGATATGACACAGTCAGTGAAATATATCAGTCAGGGGATTTGAAATAATTATGTATTAAGAGTTTCAATGAAAAAAGTTGACAAAATGCAAGAACTGATGGATAATAGAAGCAGAAAGATGGAAACTCTAAGGAATCAAAAAGAAATTCTAGCAATCAAAAAGACAGTAACAGAAATGAAGAATGCCTTCAATAAGCTCATTAGTAGACTTGACACAACCAAGGAACAAGTCAAGAAGTTTGAAGATACATGAATACAATCTTCCCAAACTGACACGAAAACAGAAAAAGAAAAAAATAAATGTTAAAGTCCAGAATTGCGAGAAGTTTCAAAAAAATGTAACATAACATATGTAAAATTGGAATAGTAAAGGAGAAGAGCAGAGAAGGCACTGGCACCCCACTCCAGTACTCTTGCCTGGAAAATCCCATGGACAGAGGAACCTGGAAGGCTCCAGTCCATGGGGTCGCTGAGGGGTGGACATGACTGAGCGACTTCACTTTCACTTTTCACTTCCATGCATTGGAGAAGGAAATGGCAACCCATTCCTGTGTTCTTGCCTGGGGAATCTCAGGGACGGGGGAGCCTGGTGGGCTGCCGTCTATGGGGTCGCACAGAGTCAGACATGACTGAAGTGACTTAGCAGCAGCAGCAGCAGCAGCAAAGGAGAAGAGAGAGAGAACAAGGCAAAAGAAATATCTGAAGTGGTAATGAAAAAGAATGTTCTAAAATAAATAACAGATATCAAATAAGAAATCCAGGAAGCTCAAAAAACACCAAGTAGAATCTACTCCTAGCCATATCATAATCAAGTTGCACAAAAAAAAACACAAACCAAAATGAGTATTATGAAAGAAGTTAGAGGGTAAAAATAAAACCTTATCTATAGAGGCAACTCATTGGAAAAGACCTTAATGCTGGGAAAGACTGAAGGCAGAAGGAGAAGGGGGTGACAGAGGATAGGATGGTTAAATGGCATTATTGATTCAATGGACATGAGTTAGAGCAAACTGAACAACAGAATAGAGTAGCAAAGATAAGAACTACAGTGGATTTCTCATCAGAAGCCATACAGACAAGAAGATACAGATCAAACTATTTAAAGTGCTAAAAGAAGAAAAACTAACAACCTAAAATTCTGTATTCAGGAAAAATGAAGACTTTTTCCAACAAACACTGAAGGATTTCACTGCTGACAGATGTACTCTGCAAGAAATGTTAAAAGAAGTTCATCAGGCAGACGGAAAATGACATGATATTTGCCAAATATATCTAATGAAAATCTTGTGTCCAAAATAAATAAAGAACTCTTAAAACTCAACAATAATGGAACAGCCAATTTTTTAATTGGAATATAGTCACTTTACACTTCTGTCAGTTTCTGCTATAAAGCAAAGTGAATCAGCCATATATACACATATGCCCACTCTTTTTTGGATTTCTTTCCCATTTAGGCCACCGCAGAACATTGAGTAGAATTCCCTGGGCTATATAGTAGGTCCTCTATACAGTTGGTTACCTATTTCATACATGGTAATGTATATATGTCAATCTTAATCCCCCAATTCATCCCATCAATCCCCTATCCTCTCTTGGAATCCATGTTTCTTCTCCACAGCAGAAAAAGCAAATTATGAAAATGGGTAAATGATATGAACAGACAACTCACCAAATAAGATATACAGATGGCAAATAAGCGTGTAAAAACATACTCAATATTTTATGTTATGAGGGAAATGCAAATTAAAACACTAATGAGATACCACTACAAACCTATTAGAGGGGTTAAAATCCAACAAACTAAAAATACCCAATTGCTAGTAAGATTTAGAACAACAGAAATTCTCATTCATTGCTGGTATGCATACAAAAATGGTACAGCCACTTTGGAAGACAGGTTCACAGTTTCTTACAAAGCCAAGCACAATCTTACCATACAATTCAGCAGTTGTGCTCCTAGGTATTAACTCAACCGATTTTCAAACTTTTCCCTACACAAAAGCCTGCACCACAAATGTGTATAGCATCTTTATTCAGAATTGCCAAAAACAAGAAGCAACCAAGATGTAGGTTAACAGATAAGCAAATTCTGATACATCTCAAACATTCAAATCCTTTCCAGCAATAAAAAAGAATGAGCTATCAAGTCATTCAATGAAGTTGGTGAATCTTAAATGCAAAATGAAAGAAGACAGTCTGAGAAAGCTACATGCTGTACAATTCCATTTGTATGACATTCTGGAAAAGGCAAAACTATAGAGCTGCAGTTACCAAAGGTTAAAGGGCAATTAAGTAGGTGACTTTTTTAGATCAGTAAAACTGTTCTGTATGACACTGTAATGACGGAGCCATAAAACTATGCATTTGTCAAAATCCATAGCGTAGCACAAAGAAAGAAACTCAAGGCATGAAAATATTTTTAAAATTATTTAGAAGGTAAGTAGATTCCAGGATAGAATTCAAAATGTGAAAGAAACACATCTAACTGTATTGCAAATGTATGAAACAACATCACTGAAGGAGGTGGAGGGAAAAGGTGCTGACCTAAGTAACTTTGGAAATAAGTGGAGTCTCTCAAAGTAAAGATGAAAAGCATTATGTATAAGCCCTGTCTTCTAACTGATAAAGTTGTTTCCCATGGGAGTAGGGATTAAAAATTCTGAAACCTCTATACATACATATTGAAATTAAACAATTAAGTAAATGGATGGCAGATGGTGGGAGCCAGGTTTCTCTCACTGTGCAGTGGGAGGCTACAGATAAACAAGGAGTAAAAGCTATAAAAATCCATATGGTAATGGAGCTGAATATATCTTTGCTAACTCATGTTTTAGCTTGATATGGAAACAGATGATTACATGGAGGCATATTTATAGACATTTTTATATACATGTGTTGATTTACACACATATATTTCCTTGCTTTGTTAGCTGAGAAGATATGGAAGCAATAAGCATACTTAGCACCCAGATCTTGGTTTCTAATATTATTCTTCAGTAAAAGGAATCAAAGCTTTTAGAGAAATGGACCTCCAAGGGCAGGTACTAAATATAGAAGATGAGTGTGGAGTATCTTATAATGCCAGAAAGTATGAAATTGCTCAAAAACCCACAATGAAGGGGATATGTCATATGAGTCAATTGAAAGTGTTAGTCACTCAGTCATGTCCAACTTTTTGTGACCCCACCCCCACCCCCCCAGCCCAGGCTCTTCTGTCCATGGAATTCTCCAGGCAAGAATACTGGAGTGGGTAGACATTTCCTTCTCAAGGAGATCTTCCCGACCCAGGAATCAAACTCAGGTCTCCTGCATTGCAGGTGAGTCTTTACTACCTGAGCCTCCAGGGAAGCTGTCAGTAGCCAAATGTGGAACAATTTGAGCATGAAACTGAATATTTTATTGGATTATAACTCAAAGAATAAAATAATTATCTCAGAGTCCATAATAATCTAAATAAATGAGGGAGAATGAACAAATTGTCCATGCAGAAGGATTCCAAATAATATGTGTAGATACTCTGTCCTTGAGAATGTGAAGCTTAACTCCCCACTCCTTAAGTGTGGATTGTGCATAGGAACTTCCCTGCATAGAGTACACCATGGAAAGGGTAAACAAAGAGTAATCACAGTGGAGAACCTGACAAATGCTACCTTATCAAGATTAGAGTGAGAGTCAGGTTAATAGTATGTAAATTTGATATGATGGAAAGAAAACGGCACTTCATCTCTGGGATCTTCTTCCCAAAACCCATGACCTAGTTCAATCATGGAGAGAACACCAGACTATTTCCAACTGAGAAAAACTGTATAAATATCTAAACCAATATCCCTTAAAACGTTCAAGTTCATCAAAAATAAGAAAAGTCTAAGAAACTTTCATAGCCAAGAGGAGCCTAAGGAGACATCACATCTAAATATAATGTGGTATCCTGAGTGGGTTTCTGCAAAAGATAAAAGTATTAGGTATGAGCTAAGGATATCTGAATCAAGTGTGGCTTTTAGTTAATAAATACTGTAATAATTCTGGTTTATTGTCACCAATGTGCCATACTATCATGAGGCATTTATAAGAGGGGAAACTGGATCTGGGGTATACGGGATCTCTCTGTACTCTCACAATTTTTCTGTGAAACTGAATCCATTCTAAAATAAAATATTTATTAAACACAGTCTTTAACATACCATACGGAGAAGGCAATGGCAACCCACTCCAGTATTCTTGCCTGGAAAATCCCATGGACGGAGGAGCCTGGTAGGCTGCAGTTCATGGGGTCGAGAAGAGTCGGACACAACAGAGCGACTTCACTTTCACTTTTCACTTTCATGCATTGGAGAAGGAAATGGCAACTCACTCCAGTGTTCTTGCCTGGAGAATCCCATGACTCTGAGCGACCCCACAGATGGCAGCCCACCAGGCTCCGCAGTCCCTGGGATTCTCCAGGCAAGAACACTGGAGTGGGTTGCCATTTCCTTCTCCAGTGCATGAAAGTGAAAAGTGAAAGTGAAGTTGCCCAAGCAGCAGCATACCATAAAAAATTATGAGACATATTAAGTAACATATGACTGATAATCAGAAAATCAAAAAGCAATCAATAAGATACCCACAGATAAGCAAGCCATTGGAATTAAAAGATAAAGGTTTTTAATTAACTTTTATAAACAGGTTAAATAAATGAGTAAAAAGGTGGAAAAAAACTAATGAAAAATGGAGAATTTCTATAGAGAAGTGGATATACTAAGACTGAAAGACATAGTATTTCAAAAAAAAAAGAGAATGCATTGGAAAGGCTTAACAGCAGATTGAACAGCAAGAGACAAGGCCCATAAATGCGAAAATTGGTCAATTAATTAAGATGGAGAAAAGAGAGGAAAGGATGAGAAAAAACAGAACACAACATGAGAGGCATATGGAACAATACCAAGCTTTCTAATATATATGTTATTGGAATAATATACAAAGATGAGAGAGAAAACTAAGCAGAATAAATATTTGTGAAGATAATCACCAATAATTTTCTAAAACTAGTTAAAAGATATCAAACAAGTTCAAAGTGCTCAACAAAATAGAATAAGTATCCAGCCATGCAGAATAAACACAAAGAAACCCATACCTAGGCACATCAGTTAAACTGCTACAAAACAAAGATGAAGGGGAAAAATCTGAAAAGTAGTCAGAAAAATAATAGATTCATTACATTCAGATGAACAGAACTATAAAGAATTATGAATGACTTCTCAACAGTTGCAATGAAAGCCAGAAGACAACAGAATGACATATATCATGTGCTGGAAAAAAAAATCTGCCAACTCAGTGGAAATAGATTTTGTCTACACCAGTGAAAATATTTTTCCAATCCAGTGTCCGCAAACAGAGCTTCTCCTTCCTTAGAAACCTTTTCTCCCTTTGAAACTCACCATAATCTTTATAGTATCAACATCTAGTCTCTCAGGCCCATCATGGCCTCTCCTTCTCTTTTTGACTTTCACAGTCACACCAATTCCTGTCAGTTCCAGCTCAGGACAATCTTTGGAATCTGTCGGTCCTCTTCAGCCTCACAGAACTGTATTGGTTCAAGCCCTCAACATTTCTAGCCATGACAACTGAAAGCTGACAGCTGACAAAGAAAGCTGAGCACCGAAGAACTGATGCTTTTGAACTGTGGTGTTGGAGAAGACTCTTGAGAGTCCCTTGGACTGCAAGGAGATCCAACCAGTCCATCCTAAAGGAGATCAATCCTGGGTGTTCATTGGAAGGACTGATGTTGAAGCTGAAACTCCAATAGTTTGGCCACCTGATGCGAAGAGCTGACTTATTGGAAAAGACCCTGATGCTGGGAAAGATTGAAGGCAGGAGGAGAAGGGGACGACAGAGGATGAGATGGTTGGATGGCATCACCGACTCGATGGACATGAGTTTGGGCAAACTCCAGGAGTTGGTAATGGACGGGGAAGCCTGCTGTGCTGCAGTCCATGGGGTCGCAAAGAGTTGGACACGACTGAGCGACTGAACTGAAACCACGACAGCAGCCCACTGGTTCCTATAGCCTCCCCACCACTGATATTTCCTTATCATCGTTCATCTTCCTCACAAGTTCTATAATTAGCGTACTGAAAGCTAATTCTTGCCTGAACCTCTCAGATGCTTAAAAGTCTCTTCTGACTTTCTGAGCTTCCCTGGTGACTCAGATGATGAAGAATCCACCTGCAATGCAGGAGACCTGGGTTTGATTCCTGGGTTGGGAAGATCCCCCTGGAGAGGGAAATGGCAAACCACTCTAGTATTCTAGTCTGGAGAATTCCATGAACAAAGGAGCGTGGTGGGCTACAGTACATGAGGCCACAAAGAGCTGGACACGACTGAGCGACTTTCACTTTCTTTTTCTGACTTTCTGCCAAATTCATATCACAACATACAAAATTCTTTCACAATCTCAGCCCCAACAACTTCTCCAGCATCTTCTTGCATATTCTTTTCTTCTTTTGTTGTGCTTAGTAAAATGTAAAATAATTATAAACATAAGTCTCTTTCTCTTTCACCAGATATTAGCTTCTCAAAGGAAAGGACTATGACCATCTGTAGAATATTCTACTGAAAACTAAAACTTGAAAGAGTGAAGGAGGGTGAGGATCATTCTTATCTCTAGCAAAGGCTCCTAGAAAATCATCCTGATTGCCCATGAGACGGGAATCACCAAGGCAGGTAAGGCTTCTAGTAAAGATGTTTGGTTCCCTGAAAGTCATGAGGGAACCATCATTAAGGGGTGTGGGGTACATAATCCTATCCTCCAATAAAGTTAATGTAATAAAACTATTTGTCGTTCAAGAGTTGGAAGGTTGCCCAACTCCTAAGGATATGAATTAGCAGTGAGAAATAAGTGGGCTGCTTCACAAGAAGCAGACTCCAGAGTCAGTTCATTAAGTGTTCAAGGAGTTTCATCTGCCTTAGCAGATGACTTCAGCCAGAAAAAGGTCAGTGTCAAGACCTGTGACTCTGGGAGCTCAGGTATGGGAGATTCTTAGCTAAGCATGACACGGAAGCAGTTAATTGCCCACCACTGCAGACCCTCCTTCGAGGTTTCTTGGTGATGTGCACAGGCGTGAGCCAGAGGCAGACCCGCAGAATCTGTCAAATTGACCAGTTGTCCACAGTGACATCATGTGGCTGCAAGAAGTAATGACAGTATCTAACAAGTGTTCCTGACTAACCTCAACTTTGAGGTCTTGTAAATTCCTAGAGTTCATAAAAAATCACGGCCAATCAAAAAGGAAGGTGCTGAGCTCTGTCTAATTTGGCATGTGAGCTGATTCTGTTGCGGCTGTTGTTAAAGTGAAAAATAAAAGGATAAAGATTTATGGACATAACCGTCTTCTAGTATATACTAGCAATTCAAACTGGGGGAAAAAATATTTGCAACTCTTATTACTGAAAGGGGGCTTTTCTTAAAGGGGAATTTTTCTGAAAGCCCTGAAATCCCTTTCATACAGGAAAATGTACAGGAAACTGGAATTCTGTAGACTTGAAACCATTAGAGCTGTTCTGACTGATGTGAAAATTGGGGGGCTTGGAGTCCCTGTGATTCAATCTCCCCATCTGGTTTCCTTTCCCTTGACAGCAGCCTCAAAGCCCCTACCTTCACCACACACACACACACACACACACACACACACACACACACACACACAGAATTCAAGACCCCTTCAGAATACAGTTTAAAGCTCACTTTCTTGATGATAGAAAGCCTGTGAAGAATTAGAATCAGAAAATGACATCTACACAGAGATCCTCTGTGTAGGACAGAGGGTGTTTTTAAGGGTGTGGGGAGGACAAGGCAAGATTGAGGACAAGAGAGCTGGCTTGCAAGAATTTCATCAAAGGACAGACAGGCCTTTCAACAGGTATAATGTTATGAATAATGTTAAAACATTCAGTTCAGTTCAGTTCAGTTCAGTCGCTCAGTCATGTCCAACTCTTTGTGACCCCACGAATCATTAGTAAAACATAAAACATGATAACTGAACTTCTCTGTAAATATAAAATCTGTTTGTAAATCATATCAAAAACATTCATTGGTTAAAAAATTCACTGGGAAGAGAAATAGTCTCTCAGTCCTAGTAGTAAAGGATTAATCTTTGACTACCTTGGAAATATGATTATCACAAAGTTCTTAAAACCGAACACTTTTTCTATTGAAAAGCTTGTTTTGTGCCAGGTTTTTTCTTAAAACTCAACTTGGAAATTTTATTTTCATCAAAATGAGCTTAAATTCTGCTGAGAACTGAAGAGTTGACCCTGCTGTGATTAACAGCCAATTCCAACTTAAGTGTCCATCAATGGAAGAATGGATAAAGAATTTGTGACATATATATATATATATTCCTTCTCCTATATATATATATATATATATATACATACACACCCACATACAATGGAATATTATTCAGTCATTAAAAAAAAAAGAAATTCTGCCATTTGTGACAATACAGATGAAGTTCGAAGGCATTATGCTAAGTGAAAAAAGTCAGAGAAAAGCAAATAATGTATGATCTCACTTATACATGGAATCTAAAAAACAAAACAAAAACAAACTCGGAAAGAGAAATCAGACTTGTGGTTACCAGAGGTGGAAGGTGGGGTGAGGGGGAGATGAAGAAAAGTGAATAAAGAGTGAGACTTTCTGCTATAAGATGAGTAAGTACTAGGAACATAATGTACACCATGATGACTAAGATGTTATAACTGCTGTATGATATATAGGAAAGTCAGGAGAGTAAATCACGAATTCTCATTACAGGGAACGAGATTTTTTTTTCTTTTTTTTCTTTTTTCCTTTTTATTGTATCTATGAGATGATGCATGTTAGCTGAACCTATCGTGGTAATCATTTCACATATATGCAAATCAAATCATCTTGCCATATCTCAAATTTATATAGTAAATTGTATACAATAATTCTAGTAAAACTGGGGAGAGGAGGCTGGAGTGGAGGGAGAGTCATGTTTCCAAGACAACTTTTAGGAAAAAAATCTAAGAAAAGAAATTCTTAGAAAAGTGCAGAATGCCTGCTGGGATAAAGAGAAAAAGCAAAGTTTCCACGCAACTTTTGAGTAAAAATATGGTAGAAAACAAGGCTTTTAACAGAAAATGTTAAAAAAACATTTTTAGCTTTTTTAACATTTTAAATGTTCTCATAAACATTATGTTTTCAAGATAGTTTGGGGAAAATACCTAGGGAAAAAAACAATACTTTAAATAGAACTATTCGGAACTTAATCCTGTTTGTGTTTCCCGAAATACTTTTGAGGGAAATTGTAGCATAAAACACATTTTAACAGGGAAAATCAGAATTTAGGCCATAGGATGGCAACAAAGGACACAAACAGACCCAGGGGAGGGACTCTGAAATGGAGATGAACTTGTCCAAATGTGCTGAAAGTGGCATGGCCTTTATACCATGCCCCCTCCCCCTCAACCTTCCTGCAGTGAACAGGCAAAGAATGCCCACTGCCCCTATTCTGAGGGGCAGTTCCTTCAATCCAGGGCAATTCCTGAAAAGTCCTGGGCTGTGAGCTCTCTGCAGCAGAAATGGGTATCTGAGTCTTGGGCAAGTTTCAAGGGATCTGGGTAAGTGTTTGGCATCACTACTGGCAAAGAGCGTCAGCCAGAAATTTAGAGAGTTGAATAAAAAATGTGGGACCACATAATAGAGAATCTTAGGTACATTAGAGCTTAACACTGTCTCACCACCTCAAGAATGGAAGTCCTCATGAAGATTTAAGTTCTCAAAAAGGCATCAAGGAAAGAGTGTTTCAGAATAGTTAAACGAGGAAAATGGAGGGAAGCTAAGAAAAGTATTTTTATTCATTTCACCACCTGGAAAAGCTGACAAATTCCAAACCCACATGCTGTTGAAATACAACTGATGACTTAGGATAACAAAAGCAAGTTAAGTCACAACTTGAGAAGAGAAAAATCTGGGATTGCCCCAATGCAGCTGTGCTGTACCTTGCACAGGATATAGAAGGAAATATTCACCTGGATCTCGGGCTGTCAGCCCACACTGAGTCCATCCGGGGAGCTCATGGCCGCAGCCTACACTGAATTCATCACTGGGATCATTCACAAAGCTGTGGTGCTGCCTGAAACCTCCTTTGGGGTTGGGGAAAGGAAACAGAACAGAGCGTAACCTGAAAGAGGTATTGAAGAAAAAAATCAGTGTTTTGTCTGCATGCCCACCAAATTCAAACAGTTCCATAAACTACACATGAGCGTTTAACCTTCTAAAAGCTGGCAACCACCGCTTAGTGAGTGAGGAAGGCGGTGTGTATAGCGGAGAGTGTGTATTAGTCACTCAGACGTGTCTAACTCTTTGCAACCTCACGGACTGTAGACCGTCATGCTCCTCTGTCCATGGGATTCTCCAGGCAAGAATACTGGAGTGGGTTGCCATTCCCTTCTCCAGGGGTCTTCCCGACCCAGGGATCGAACTTGGGTGTCCCGCACTGCAGGTGGATTCTTTACCACAGAGCCCCAGGGGAAGCCCATACAGTGGAGAGAGCTCATTCTTAAAAAGAAAAGAAAAAGAAATGAGATTTCTTTTATTATATTTTTTGTTATTTATTCAGCTGTGCTGGGTCTTAGTTGTGGCATGCAGGATCTTTAGTTGTGGCATGCAAACTCTTAATTATGGTATGTGGGCTCTAGCTCCCCACCCAGGGACTGAACCCAGGCTCTGGGTTCAGGAGCACAGAGTCTTAGTCACTGGACTGCCAGGGATGTTCCAGAGAGATCTCATTCTTTAGATTCCAGGGAGATCTCATTCTTTCAGTTCAGTTCAGTTCAGTTCAGTCGCTCAGTCGTGTCCAACTCTTTTCGACCCCATGAATCGCAGCACGCCAGGCCTCCCTGTCCATCACCAACTCCCGGAGTTCACTCAGACTCATGTCCATCGAGTCAGTGTTTAGATATTATCCGAAGTAATTTGAAACACAGCTTCACCACTACTAGTGACCTCGGGCTTATTAACGTCTCTGAAAGGCAGTCTTCTTGGTAATCAGGTAGTGAGCAAAGCAGATGCGTGCATGCTTATGTAAGTGGCTGTTGTCATCATTATCACTGTCATTACCACTGCCATTCCACAGTCCCCAGAGCTCACGGTCCAAGGGTAGTGACCTGCAGAACCCAAAGTTGTTCTGGTCTCTATTTAAGAATGAAGATGATGGAAGTCACGGCAGTCATTCATGCATAAGTATTAGTCTCTCAGTTGTGTCTGACTCTTTGTGACCCACAGACTGACCCCCACTGCCAGGCTCTTCTGTCCATGGGATTCTCCAGGCAAGAATACTAGATTGGGTTGCCATGCCCTCCTTGAGGGGATCTTCCTGACCCAGGGATCATTCATGCCTAAGCAAGCACCTATTTCTAGTACAGTCTAGAAATGTGTAATTTACTTAAAACTAACTCACTGCTTTTAATTTTAGAAAGAAAGTGAAAAATCATGTCTGTTGACACCAAGACAGAGCTCTGTTTGAAGTGAAATATCACTCCTGTGAATCCTCTCAAAAAGGGTAACAAGGTCAAGGTGCCAGGGGAGAGTCCAGCCCATAAACAAACAGAGTCTCTGCTCATCGGCAAGAGCTGCACCCATAGGGCAACTTCACAGCCCTCTTTGTCTCATAGTTCAGACAAAAGCTAGCTGAAGAAGAGGAAAAAATATGAAAGGGGCTTATAAGTGATGAGGAAAATATCATAATTTTTTTCTGTGGAAAAACAACTGAACTAAGAAAAAATAAGTAACATGCCCTCTTTGCGACAATACGCAGTGCACATCTACATTACACATGAACCAGACCTCCTCAAAGCAGGTGGATAAAATCAATCTTGGAAAACAATTGGCCCCTTTCTTCAGACACCAGCATTGTCATTTATTTTGCACGCATAGGAGAAGGCTGTGGAGCAGAAAATAGAAAGGCATGCTGGCCTCACCTGAAGTGGGTGTGGTCTCCTTCTGGGGCACCAGTCCTCATGTGGGCCCGAAGTCAGCAGTGGGCAGGGGCAGGCGATGTGGGACAGCAGACCCATCTTCTAAAGGGCATGTGCAGAAAGCGCACTCTCTGCAACAGTGAAGTGCAGAAAGGAAGCGCTATAACAGGCATCCTCTCTATCATATTTGTACCTAGTGTTAGTGCTAAAAACAGGTCTATTTTAAGAGGGAGTTCCTTATTAACTAACTAAGTATTCCTCCTAAGATCTTCCCCTATAGCATGACTCTATGGCATGTTAAAATGAAATACCAAAGCACAAGAAACAAAAGGAAAAACAGATAAATTGTACTTCATCAAAATTTAAAACTTGTGCTTCAAACGACACCATCAAAAAAGTAGAGAGACAGCCCATTGAATGCGAGGCACTATTTGCAAATCATACATCTGATAACAGACTTGTATTTAGGATACATAAAGAACTTGTCAGCTCAATAATTAAAAAGACAAGCAAGCCAACAACAACTGTGCAAAGGATTTGCATAGACCTTTCTCCTAAGAAGATGTACAAATGGCCAATAACCACATGAAAAGACAAATATTTATTGAGCCATCAGGGAAATACAAGTCAAAATCACATTGAGCTATCATTCCTTACCCGCTAGAATGGTTATAACCAAAAAGGTAGATGATAAGTGTTGGTGAGCAAGTAGAGAAGTTGGAACTTTCTCACTGCTGTAACAGGAGGGAAAGGGGCAGGGCACAACTTTTGAAAGAATGACACAGCCCAAGGACACAACATAAAACCGACCAGATCAAATGGGACAAGCTGGCAGACAGGACTAGACCTTGATCCTCAATCAGCAAGTGAAATGACACACCCAGAGGCGCCATGACAGTTTCAAGGCACTGTCAAAAGACCAAGGGGTGGGTGGTGGCCCAAATCCTGGAAATCTCTGCCCCTTCCCCAAAATAGTTGGAATAATCCTCCCACTCATTAGCATATGAAATTACCCAGCATAAATACTAACCATGCCAAATTTCAGGGCCACGCTTGCCCTCTGCGATGGCCCACACTCTGTCTCTGGAGTGCGCTGCTCTCTGCATCTGAATAAATCCACTTCTTACCTATCGCTTTGTCTGTCACTGAATTCTTTCAGCGATGAGACATCAAGAACCTGAGCTTCATTAGGTCCTGAAACCAGGTACCATGGGTTTTGGCTGGGTTTGAGTCCCAGCACGTGGGTTTGAGTCCCAGCACGTGGGTTCAAGTCCCAATCTGTGGTAAACGGTTTCAGTGCCACTGGTAGTATAAACAGTACAGTCATTTAGGAAGGGCAACCCAGGTCGCTCAGTGGTAAACAATCTGCCTACCAATGCAGGAGATGCAGATTTGATCTCTGGCTTGGGAAGATCCCCTGGAGAAGGGAATGCTGACACAATCCAGTATTCTGGCCTAGAGAATTCCATGGAGAGAGGAGCATAGCAGGCTACAGTCCAAAGGGTCGCGAAGAGTTAGACACGACTGAGCACACACGCACACATACAATCATAGCAACATCATTCATAAAAGTCAAAAAGTGAAAACAAATGTCCATCATTTGATGATCAACAGAATGTGGCATAGGCATAAAATGGAATGTGCAGTTCAGTCACTCGGTCCAACTCTTCGCGACCCCATGGATCACATCACGCCAGGCCGCCCTGTCCATCACCAACTCCTGGAGTCTACTCAAACTCATGTCCATTGAGTCAGTGATGCCATCCAACCATTTTATCCTCTGTCCTCCCCTTCTCCTCCTGCCCTCAATCTTTCCTAGCATCAGGATCTTTTCTAATGAGTCAGCTCTTTGCATCAGGTGGCCAAAGTATTGGAGTTTCAGCTTCAACATCAGTCCTTCCGATGAACACCCAGGACTCATCTCCTTTACGATGGACTGGTTGGATCTCCTTGCAGTCCAAGGGATTCTCAAGAGTCTTCTCCAACACCACAGTTCAAAAGCATCAATTCTTCAGCACTCAGCTTTCTTTATAGTCCAATTGTCATATCCATACATGACTACTGGAAAAACCATAGCCTTGACTAGACAAACCTTTGTTGGCAAACTAATGTCTTTGCTTTTTAATATGCTGTCTAGGTTGGTCATAACTTTCCTTCCATGGAGTAAGTGTCTTTTAATTTCATGGCTGCAATCACCATCTGCAGTGATTTTGGAGCCCAGAAAAATAAAGTCAGCCACTGTTTCCACTGTTTCCCCATCTATTTGCCATGAAGTGATGGGACTGGATACCATGATCTTAGTTTTCTGAATGATGAGCTTTAAGCCAACTTTTTCACTCTCCTCTTTCACTTTCATTAAGAGGCTCTTTAGTTCTTCACTTTCTGCCATAAAGGCGGTGTCATCTGCATATCTGAGGTTATTGATATTTCTCCTGGCAATCTTGATTCCAGCTTGTGCTTCATCCAGCCCAGAGTTTCTCATGATATACTCTGCATATAAGTTAAATAAGCAGAGTGACAATATACAGCCTTGACATACTCCTTTCCCAATTTGGAACCAGTCTTTGTTCCATGTCCAGTTCTAACTGTTGCTTCTTGACCTGCATCTAGGTTTCTCAAGAGGCAGGTCAGGTGGTCTGGTATTCCCACCTCTTTCAGAATTTTCCACCATTTATTGTGATCCACACAATCAAAGGCTTTGGCATAGTCAATAAAACAGAAATAGATGTTTTTATGGAACTCTCTTGCTTTTTCGATGATCCAGCAAATGTTGGCAATTTGATCTCTGGTTCCTCTGCCTTTTCTAAAACCAGTTTGAACATCTGGAAGTTCATGGTTCACATACTGCTGAAGCCTGGCTTAGAGAACTTTGAGCTTTACTTTACTAACATGTGAGATGAATGCAACTGTGCGGTAGTTTGGGCATTCTTTGGCATTGCCTTTCTTTGGAATTGGAATGAAAACTGACCTTTTCCAGTCCTGTTGAGTTTTCCAAATATGCTTGCATATTGAGTGCAGCACTTTCACAGCATCATCTTTTATGGAATGATTATGTCAACAAAAAGTAATAAAGTACTAATGAAAGGTTGTTGCTGAATTGTGAAAGATGCTGGGATTATTGGCCTCTGGAGGAGAGGAATTCAATCTGGGGCCAGTGATGAGGCTTGATCACTCAGAGCTTTTGTGTAATAAACTTTAATTAAAGTATAAAAGAGATGGAGAAAGCTTCTGACATAAACATCAGAAGGGGACAGAAAGAGTGCCCCCCTGCTAGCCTTTAGCATTATGTTATATGCCTATCAGCAGGCTGCTAGTTAGAGAAAGGAAATGTCTCAAAACTCAGAGTGGCACCAGGCCCCTCACCCACAACATGCATTTTGAGATAACATTGCACAAGGTGAGTCATCCCGGGCCATAAAACGATTGACATGTGTCTTGAAGAAAGGCAGGTTTCCAAGCAAATATATAGTTTCATTAACTTAGATTAGGAGAACAATCGTATGAGTAAAATATACTGGTTTGTTGAGCCCTTATGGGTTCTGAGTCTTAAGCAGAACTGACTTGAAGAAAAGACAGAGTCTAGGGTAAACACATAGTTCATTAACATAGCTTAAGAAAAACATTTCCATAAGAAAAATGCATTAGTTAGCTCAAGGTTTGAGAAAGGTTAAGTTCAGGTGGAACCAGGAGTCATCATTGCAACACAGAATTTTAAGAGAAATCGCCTTTTAATTTTATATAGAAAAGGGAAAAAAAAATCTGACACTTGTAGTTTGTTTCCTCCTGCCACTTATGAGAGAAATAAAAAATAGTCTGACGCTTTCAGCCTATTTCCTCCGTGTGAAGACCCCTAGCCTTCCTGCCTGTTACCCTCTCTCTAATACATGCTATACTGTGGATGAACCTTAAAAACTTATGTTAAGCGAAAAAAAAAATCAGACACAAGCAACCTCATATTGTATGACTCCACGAATAAAGTCCAGAGTGGGCAAATTTTGAAGGACTTAAAGTAGATGAGAGGTTGCTGAGAGTTTGACCAGGCTGGAGGAGAGTGAGGAGTGACCGCTAATGAGTTAATGAACGCAGGGTTTCTTTGAGGCTGGTGGGGACGGTTGATAAAAATGGTCTAAAATTAAGTAGTGTTCATGGTTGCATAGCTGCGAATATACAATCATTGACTTGTACAGTTTAAATGGATGAATTGTGTGTGAATTACACCTTGGTAAAGCTGTTACCAAAAAAAAAATTTTTAATGAAAGATCATTGTGTTGCTGTAACAAGATAAAAAAAAGGTATTAAATATTGGTATGTCCTATTATCAATTTATTAGAAATACTGAGCACCTGCTGTATACAAACCACTATCAGTAAAATTATGGAGGAAATGTAGATAACAATAGAAAAAGCCATTCTCTAATGTTCACAGGAGTATTTCAACATGTACTTTGCAGGCCTGATAAACAAAAATGTCCCCACTATGTAGGCATTTATTTGATTTTTTAAGTGAAGAAGAACAATCAAATTGTATGAAATTTAAAAGTTAATTGATCAGTTTTAGGCTCTATTTTGTTGGGGGGAAAAACGTTCATAAACACAAGCCCATGATCAGATTCTATTAAAATTCTTTTGGAATATCAAGCGCAAATGGGTTGCCAGAGGATGTTTCCACATATAATTAAATACTACTCTTTTAACAAATGACTTATTTATAGCTGTAGACTCTTTGTTGGGGAAAGGCAAACTAATATTTCAGTTCTAAGAAGTTCCTAACACTTTGGCGTTTGTCTACTATGTCAGGGGTAAAAGAAAAAAAAGAAATTAGTTGACAGAGTGAGTGTACCTTATAAGGTGAGAATCGAAGATGGATTCATTCTTCTTCTAATAGTGAAGTAAAAACATCCCAGATATCTCTATTCAATGAGCATAGGGACAATATCCAACCCTCAGAGAAACTGAAAATTCTGCTCAATGACAACATATTATTCAACTCACCAGGGCAATTTAAGGTAACACAATGTGACTCAGATCTAAGCAAGAAAATGTGTCAAGGGAAAGCATTTTTTCCTTAAGAAATACCTGCTGGCGAAATAAAGACACAGACATAGAGAACAAATATATGGATACCAAGGGGGGAAAGGGGAAGTAGGATGAAGTGAGAGATTGGGATTCACGTATATACACTATTGATACTATGCATAAAATAGATAACTAATGGCCCCAAAGAGTAGGACATTGAACAACTGAACTGCTGAATGAGAAGCTACTTTATCTCACAGGGAACTCAGGGCTCTGTGGTGATCTAGTGTCAGTCTCTCAGTTCAGTTCAGTCACTCAGTCGTGTCTGACTCTTTGTGACCCCATGAATTGCAGCACGCCAGGCCTCCCTGTCCATCACCAACTCCTGGAGTTCACTCAGACTCACGTCCATCGAGTCAGTGATGCCATCCAGCCATCTCATCCTCTGGCATCCCCTTCTCCTCCTGCCCCCAGTCCCTCCCAGCATCAGAGTCTTTGGGACCCCATGGACTATCGGCCACCAAGCTCCTCTGTCCATGGAATTTTCCAGGCAAGAATACTGGAAGGGGTTGCCATTTCCTACTCCAGGGGATCTCCCCAACCCAGGGATTGAACCCAGGTCTCCTGCATTGCAGGCAGATTCTTTACCATCTGAACCACCAAGGAAACCCTAAACAGGAAGGAAATCCAAAACAGAGGGGATATACATATGTATACAACTGACTCACTTTGCTGTACAGCAGAAACTAACATAACACTGTAGAGCAAATACACTCCAATAAAAATTTAAAACAAAATTTTTAAAAAGCAAAAAATAAAAAAGAAATACCTGCTGACAATTGAGATAGAAAATATAAAATGCATGTCAAATTGTGAGAATGTTTAGAGAATTACCCCAACTGATTCCGTAACCATGTGCAAATTAGCTCCCTTCCAGACCTTACAGGGGCAATTTCCAAAGGCTTGAAGGGAGAAGGTAGCAGTTTTAATTTTAGGATATACATAATTTATAAAATAAAACTGTAAACTATATATAATGTGTTATACATAGCATGGTCTAGTTGAAAATCTTATTAGGCCTTTCTACCAGCTGAGTGTGCAATTCTGTTTTCCCTGAAAGCCCCTCCAGTGCCCTCACAGCAACATATCCTCTCACACATCCTTCATGGTAGACTGGACGCAAATGACACAGCATTCTCTTTATATCACCATGCGCTAGTTGGTGATTTGAGATGCAAAATTAATGGAAGGGAAAGGAAAATTCAAACTGACTGCCAGATCTCATCTCTTTATAATTTCATATTTGCAATTTTACCTAAGCAGTGATTTTGCTCAAAAGAGAAGTCTGAAGGTTCTAATACAGATTTTTTTTTTTTAAAGAATCTAAGTGGGAACTGGTCCCACACCTGTTCAGTGGTACAAAGATTCACTCTGCTTGGTCATTTCACATCTTTAATTAGCTCCCCTCTGAGCCTCAACAACCAAACTGAGCTCATCCCCATAAAATACCCAGAAAAGATTTCACTGGAGTCTAAACTAAACAATAATTGGTTTCTGGTTCCCAGACGGGGCTCAGTGGACTCTGGCAGCCCCGAGTGTCCTTCATTAGCAAGGCTGAGTAGACCCGCTTTGAAGGTCTTTGGGGGGAAGGAACTCTGAGACCAAGTCCAGCATCTTCCCAGCACTGGTGGGAATTTAGTAAATGCTTCCCAGGATGATCCCCTGCTGTGTAGACTTCTCCATGACATCTGCTGCTGTCTCTGGTAAGTGATCACAGCAGCAAAGGGTATTTAATTTAAAATGAGTGGTAAAATGGAGACTACCAGCGTCTAGCATGGGGAAATGAGACGTTGTCCAAGAGTACAGACTTACATCAGTAGTAAATCCTAGAGATCATTAGCTCTCTGGCCTAGTGAATATAGACAACAATATTGTATTGTAATAATCTAACTTCCTAAAAGACCAGATCTTAATTATTTCAGCTCCTCCCCAAAGAAATAACTATGTGATATGATATATAAATCATAAACATTGATATGGGCTTCCCTGGTGGCTCAGATGATAAAGCGTCTGCCTGCTTTTACATCGATATGTAAGAATTGATGTATAAGTATATAAATTTATATGATACATAAATAGATAATTTGTCAAGTCAACATGTTACATATTTATATTAACACAATGTTACATGTCAAACATGTTTCAATTTTTTTTTTAATATTGGAGGTTCTTCTTCCTAGAACTTTGAAACTATTTGTCCTAAACATTTCTTAGGATGCACTCAGAATAGAACCTGCTGGTCCCAAATTCTCCAGAGAGAAGTTCTGCTCTGACAAGTTGGGAAAGAAGAGAAAAAAAGAAAATAATTATTAAGCCTCTAAGTAGAAGAACACATTATGTTCTCCTCTATCCAAACCTGTGAGATGTGACATTATTATCCACCCAAATACAGGCTTTGGATGAAGGGAGAAGGGGACGATAGAGGATGAGATGGTTGGATGGCATCACCGACTCAATGGACATGAGTTTGAGTAAGCTCCGGGAGTTGGTGATGAACAGGGAAGCCTGGCGTGCTGCAGTCCATGGGGTCTCAAAGAGTGACTGAGTGACTGAACTGAACTGAAAAACACTCTAAGGTGTGGAAAGTGAGTCCCCAGGTCAAATAATCGACCCAAGGCCACAGAGTGGCTCCGGTGGTAAAGAATCTCCCGACAATGCAGGAGACTTGGGCTCAATCCTTGAGTCAGGAAGATCCCATGGAGCAGGAAATGGCTACCCACTCCAGTATTACTGCCTGAAAAATCCCACGGACAGGGGAGCCTGGTCGGCTCTAGTCCATGGAGTCTCAAAGAGTTGGACACAACTGAGCAACAGAGTGATTATCTGAGAGAGCAGGATAGCCGGTCTCTAAAGCGCTGGTCCTTGGCTCCCTCAAGGTCGTGGCCTTCTCTGAGGATCTGGTGGCAGCTAAAGAGAGCTCCACACATATGTTTTACAAGCAAATCCAAGAGGCCAGTCACCACTCACCCAGCTCAGGCCCTAGAGAAATCCAAATCCCAAAGCTTCTCTCTTTCTAAGAAGTCCCACTGGACAAGCCTGGGGAGGAGGGCAAGGGAGTTACCCCACATTTAAAACATCTATTTTCTCTCTTTGGACAAAGGAGCCTGGCAGGCTACAATCCATCGGGTCGCCAAGAGTCAGACACAGCTGAAGCAACTTAGCATGCATGTGCAGAAAATCCTTTCATCAATCTCCTATGTTATTTCATAAATTCCTTATGAATCCTTTTCTACTGAGCAGGATTGTGAGCAGAAATGACTTGTGAAGTGAAAGTCGCTCAGCCATGTCTGACTCTGAAACCCCATAGACTATACATCCATGGAATTCTCCAGGCCAGAATACTGGAATGGATAGCTGTTCCCTTCTCCAGGGGACCTTCCCAACCCAGGGATTGAACCCAGGTCTCCTGCATTGCAGGCTGATTCTTTACCAGCTGAGCTACCTTGAGGAGAACAAACACTTAAATGACTTCAAAAGCTACTCATCAGCTTCCTGTGTTGTTTTCCAGATTCCCTCCAGCCATCCCACTTCTGAGTGTTTATCCAAAAGAACTGAAAACAGAATCTGCCCTTCCATGTCCACAAGAGAAAAAGGGACAACCCAAATGTTCATGAATAGATGAATGGACAAAGCAGATGTGGTCTACACATACAATGAAATATTATTCAGGCTTAAAAATGATGGAAATCCTGCCATTTGCTACAACGGCAGTGAACCCTGAGGACTTTATGCTAAACAATACACTTGGGGAGTATAAACAAACACACTCCTGTGCCTCTGAGCAGCTGCCTGTGGAGAATGTAACACCCAGTGACAGCAACAGAAGAGTCCCTGGAGTAGGAAATGGCAACCCACTCCAGCCTCCTTGCCTGGAAAATCCCAAGGACAGAGGAACCTGGCGGCCTACGGTTCATGGGGTTGCAAAAGAGTGGGATACAACTTAGCAACCAAACAACAGCAACATCCCTTTTATTGAACAGACAGTTTCCCCTTTGTAAACTAATATAAACATGGTTGAAAATGCACTAAGACACTTACTACTAACTTACACTTTTGGTGGCTGCTCTTCAGGGCAGACCATGGTCTGAGCCCCTGCTGACCAGGTCCTAAGGAAATCTCCTTCCCACAGTTCTCTAGGGGCTCGGCAGGCTTACCTCCCACCCAACTCTACCCGCCTCCAGCAAGGTTAAACTACTCAGAGTTTCTTCTGAACAATGGACCCCTGTTTTCCTTTCCTCATATCATATATTTTAGAAAATTTGCAATCAAAAATTCTTTCTCTGCCCCTGGGGGATGTAAAACTTCTCCCAGCTTCTTGCTGGTTTAAAAAGCAGAGACAACACTTTGCCTACAAATGTCCGTATAGTCAAAGGTATGGTCTTTCACTAGTCATATACAGATGTGAGTAGGACCATAAAGAAGGCTGAGCACCAAAGAATTGATCCTTTCAAACTGTGATGCTGGAGAAGACTCTTTGAGAGCCCCTTGGACAGCAAGCAGACCAAACCAGTCAATCCTACAGGAAATCAACGCTGAATATTCATTAGAAGGACTGATGCTGAAGTTGAAGCTCCACCTGATGGGAAGAGCCAACTCTTTGGAAAAGACCTGATGCTGGGAAAGATTGAAGGCAGGAGAAGGAGACAATAGGATGCGATGGTTGGATGGCATCACCGACTCAATGGACTTGAGTTTGAGCAAACTCTGGGAGATGGTGAAGGACAGGGAGGCCTGGCATGCTGCAGTCCATAGGGTCATAAAGAGTCAGACATGACTGGGTGACTGGGAAAAAAAAAAAAAAACTTGCCAGTTTTACAGCCCAGGAATGTCTTTCTCAAAGATCAGGGAGCCATCCCTTTGATATATCATCAAGGAAGATAAAACCCCTGTCTCCCAGGCCCTCATTAGGTAAAAGCTTGACTTCAATAAGCACCAGTTAGTAAACCCTGATGTCCTAATCCCACAGGCAAGCTTCCTCCCTAATGGCCTTCAGGAGTTTTCCAGCTGGGTTGGGGGTGAATCTCTCTCCCCTCTTGCAATTATCTTCCATAAAGTTTTCTTTACCTATTTAAATCCATTGGGTGCAATTTTTCTTTGTCACCACACCTCTCCAAAACCACCACCGCCATTTTTTAAAGGGCCTACTTTTTTACCACTAGAATCAGAATAAAATAATGGGTGAGGAATAAATTTACTGAAACATGAAGAAATGCATTTAATACCTTTAAATTTAAAAACCATGACTTTCACGTGCAGGCACACACTATATACATGAACACACAGCCTGCAAATGTATCACACTAGTGAAGTTTAAAAACATGCTTAGAAAAGTCACTAAGGGCATACACCAAGATGATAGAAACAGTCTTGTCTATGCAGCAAGATAATGGGATTTCCCTTTTCTTCTATAACTAAGTTGTATTTTCTAAATTTTCTGTGAAGAATTGCATTTTGGAAATAAACTTTTTAAATAAGGACAGGAGGAAGAAGTTCTCAAATAATAAAAGGAGACTCAGACTTTCTATTCTTAAAAATAATCCCACCAACTTTTTTTTTTCCTTTTTACCAGCTTTCCTCCTAAGCGCTAAGGGTGGGAAACAAAAACTATTAATGCTAACAAGAAATACTATGAATGCAGTTGCTGCTTTGAGTTCTGGTTTCTGGTTCCTGGAAATTTCTTTAAAAACTAAAGCCTTTCTACTCTTCTCCTCCTGCAGGGTGAGTCCATCCAGGACTCAGTCCTTGGGTCCTACGCCCACCTCCGTCCCAGAGAAGTGAGCCTCACACAAAGAATATCTGCTTTCAGTTCTGCAGGAAAAAATAAAGCTTCCCCAAGCCCCTTGAAGAGCTGCCACCCACTGCAGTGCGTAGTTTACATCCCACACGCCGGAGGAGTTTTAAAGAGGGTCCCCACCATCTCATCCTCAAAGTTCACAGGAACTCTGGCCGCTTGAGTCATTCTGTCCCGCTCAGGTGAGAGAAATGAATGCTTAGGGGTGTGAGCATGTATTCCCAGAGAAAGAGAACTTGGTGCCCGTTAAGGTTAAACTTAAAACAAGTCAATATTCGTCTGCAGGAAAGAAAGGGAGGAGGATGAGAGGAAGGGAAAGAACACTTCTTAGAAACATCTGTATTAAGTCCACAGGAGCATATTTGATCTGATCAAATTTGATTTGATCTTTGTGTTTCAGAGACAAGACTCCTGGGTGCTGCTATACCTAACTGTTCAAAGAGAGCCCCCTGCAGCTTAAGTGGGACACAGACTAATTAGTGCTCTGAAAGAAACAATCAAACTGCATGGGGATTAAACAATACTTACAAGGAGAAACTGGGGAGGTATTAATCTCTCTAATAGGAAAAGGGAATAAGTCTTTGGCAAGGCAACACTTTCAGTGAGGAAAGACAATTATTCAGAATGCATCTGAAAACCAGAAAATCCTAACTGAAAAGATGGAAATATTTGTATTGAAAAGACAATGTCACCTGAGTCCTTGTCCTAGAAGACGCCAGGTGGCCCAGTAGCAGGGTCTCCTGAGGAGAAAGACGCACTGAAGAGTTACCTAGACCCCCAGACCAACCTCTTGGTGCCAGATGTGTTTAAGAATTCTGTATTGGTGGATTTTAGGAAAAAATTCTGATGCGTAATCAACAGCATTATGTAACTTTTCCATTGAGGTCTGAGTACACCATCCCATTTTTCTTGAGCAAAACACAAGAAACTAATACTACGTAGGAGAAATCAAGGATATAAATATTGAGTTGGTCAAAACATTAATTCAGGTTTTCCATAAGATGTAACGGAAAAACCCAAATGGACTTTTTGAGCCATCCCAACAGACTCAAATCCATTTAAGTTTGCTGCCAGATGGGTCATGGAAAAAAAGAATTCAGTGTCACAAAGTTGGGGGTATCAGAAATGTGCAGGTGTGACTGTGAACCTGTATTTTGTAATGCGTCTGTCTTTCTCATGAGAGACCAAGAATCATGCCTTGAGTGATCGTCCCCGGTACCTGGCTCATTATGACTGGTGCTCAGCAAGGGTGTTACATTCCATTGATTAATTCTTAGTCTCAAGTGAAGAGTGAAAGTGAAATTCACTCAGTTGTGTCCAACTCTGCAACCCCGTGGACTGTTTAGTCCCTGGAAGTCTCCAGGCCAGAATCCTGGAGTGGGTAGCCTTTCCCTTCTCCAGGGGATCTTCCCAATCCAGGGACTGAACCCAGGTCTCCTGCATTGCCGGCAGATTCTTTTACCAGCTGAGCCACAGGGAAGCCCTGAATGGCTGGTTTCAAGTTATCCACTCCTTCATCAAGCCGAGCCTCTCGCATTTGCTAACGGCCTTACCCTAAAGCTTTGGAAGCCCAAGGAGACCCAAACTGCAAAAGTAAGGGTGACAAGAGTTAAAGACAAAGCAATTTTTCTGCCTAATAGTAACTTCCCCAATTCGAAGCACTACCACCAAATATACTGCCTAGGGATGATAAAGACCAAGAAGTAGGTTTTTGATATACTACCCGTTTTTAGGGATTTGAAAGCAGTGTTCAAGAAAAACCTGATAAAATGTCCAGGGTCCTATCTGGAGAAAGGAGTCCTCATCGTTAATGCCTCTGCCTTTGAATGCCTTGGGGCTTCCCTGGTGGCTTAGATGGTAAAGAGTCTGCCTGCAATGCAGAAGAGCTGAGTTCTATTCCTGGGTCAGGAAGAGCCCCTGTAGAAGGAAACGGCAACCCACTCCAGTATTCTTGCCTGGGGAATTCCATAGACAGAGGAGCCTGGAGGGCTACAGTCCATCGGGTCACCAAGAATCGGACACAGTTGAGTGAATAACACTTGAATGTGCCAGCCTGGAAGCAGGTATGCTAAAGGTGGAGGAGGAAAAGGTTTCACCACATTCCCATGGCAGACAGGATTTCAATCCACATTTCTCTTCCGGGCCAGGTTTCCGTACAGTGGCCTCCCCAAGCCTCCACCTCTCCCGCTCACCACTGCCAACAGGAACAATCAAAACAGACCTGCCTCCTCTTTGTCTCCGTGGGAGTCACCGGAGGTCTGGAAATAGATGTGCTGAGCTGTTCTCTGGATCCTGGGTCCTTCAGCATTCGGGACAAGGTCACCCCACGTTCTCTGTGGTACTGGCAGTATAATTAGTCTTATCTTTCACTCTCTGAGGAATAAAGGGTAACTTTAAACCACAGAGGAAAAATGGATTTAAAATTAAACATCTGAAGTAACAAGGACATCAGAAAAGGCAGCCACAAATAGAGCATCAGCATTCAAACACCCAGGCCAACTGGGTATTTCAGTAATTAGCTAACACCATGGCTAGCTAGTCCTTTGACATCCAGAAATGGCCTGATCCAGAAAACTCAATTTAAAGAAATTTCAATGTGGAAACAAATGCATTCATTCTCTAATGACAATGATTACAATTTTTAAAGTCATCCCTAGTTGGCTTTACATAATAATACCTCAAGTGTGTTTATGATTTTACTTTTTAAAGTTATTTACGGTACACAGTTATTAAAAAAAAAAACAGAAATCAAACAATAAAATAGATTATACAAGGGAAGTCTCTGATCTCACTCTTATCCCAAAGACCCTCAATTCCTCTTTTCAGAGGAAACCACTATGACTACATTTTGGATTTTTCCAGAAATAGTCTCTACATAATAAAAGACTGTATCACTTTTAAAATATAAAGCCTATCACACTATGCATACTAATGCCACACCTTCCTCCCAAATGCATTCTATTAGTTTTGGACTTCCCTGGTGGTGCAGTGACTGAGAATCTGTGCTTCCAATGCAGGGGCCTGGGTCCAATCCCTGATCAGGGAACTAGACATACATGCTACAGCTAAGAGTTTGCATGCTGTAACGAAAATGTCCCACATGCCACAACTAAGACTCAGCACAAATAGATAAATAATGCAAATAAATATAAAATAAAACAAAAGCTATTAGTGTTCCTGTACTTTTTCAGCATGCCCCTCCCCTCTGCAGTGTACACTGGCATTCAGAATTCTTCAGGCTTCCAATGCGGCCCTCAGCTCTGTATTCAGGGCTTCTTCACTAACCCCCATAGATGCTGCTGAGTGAGGAACTGAATACCCCACAGGGATATGTTGAAATCCCACCCACCAGAACCTGTGAGACCTTATTTTGGAAACAGAGTCTATGAAAATATCATTAACGTGTAAGTTAGTTTGAGGTTATATTGGAGCAGGGTGAGCCCTTAATCCAACTTGACTATTGTCTTTCTAAGAAAAGAGAAAAAATGTAGTGACATCCAGGCACAAATGGAAGACAACATGAAGAGAAACAGGGAGATGCCCTGTGATAACGGAGAAAGGGATTGGATGGTAAAGAATCTGCCTGCAATGAGGGAGACCTGGGTTCAATCCCTGGTTTGAGAAGATCCCCTGGAGAAGGAAATGGCAACCCATTCCAATATTCTTGCCTGGAGAATCCCCACAGACAGTGGAGCCTGGTGGGCTAGAGTCTGTGGGGTTGCAAAGAGTCAGACATGACTGAGCAACTAAGCACCCACAAGCCAAGGAGGATCAGGGATTGTCAGAGGCATCAGATGCTGGAAGGGAGGCATAGAACAGTTCTCCTCTAGAGCCTTCAGAGGCAGCAGGGCCCTACTCACACCTTCATCTTGGATTTCTGGCCTGTGGAACAGTGAAAGAATACATGTCTGCTCTTCTAAGTCATGTCCTTGGTGGTACGTTGTTACAGCAACCCTAGGAAACTACTGATGCATAGGGCTGACTCATTAGAAAAGACTCTGATTCCAGGAAAGATTGAAGGCAGGAGGAGGAGAGGACAACAGAGGATGAGATGGTTGGATGGCATCATCGACTCGATGGGCATGAGTTCAAGCAAGCTCCAGGAGATGGTGAAGGACAGGGGAGCCTGATATGCTGCAGCCCATGGGGTCACAAAGAGTTGAACACAACTGAGCAACTGAACTGAACGGAGGAAACTAATACACAAATGCCACTGAGCTTTAATTCTTCCCTAATCGTTTCCACCCTAACAAGTAACAGCTGCCTTCTTTTCTTTTTTCTCACCCACCTCCTACAACCCTCCTCAGCTCAGCTGAGTGGCTCTCCCTCCAAACCCCTCTGTGAACTGCATCATTGAGTCTGCTTTGATCTCTGACCTCTCTGGTTATCTGTCCTCTGCACAACTGTTCCCTTGTCGAGTCTGCTTTGATCTCTGACCTCTCTGGTCATCTGTCCTCTGCACAACTGTTCCCTTGAATCCCGTTGCCTCATGTGTACCTATACTTTGTCCTCAACTGGCCTGAAATTCCTTGTGTATAAAATCTGTGTTTTATTTCCTCTTGATCTGGCATGGGCTCACAGTATGTATAAACAAGCAACCCCTGACCTGATAGTATTAAAGAGTTATTAACTTCAAGAAATTATTTCAAAAAAAAGGTACTCTGTGACTTCATTAGGCATTCCAAAGCATGTTCAATGTCTCTAATCTAATACAATGAGAGAAGGTATTAAAAAGGTATTTTATTCTTTACTGTATTTTGAAAGCAAAATGGATATTGTTAATAATGTGAAATTCAAGATAGGATAATCACTAGAAAGTTTGCTATTACAAAAGGGCAAATTAAATGCTAACGTGTAAAGTGACACATGAAAACCAAATGTAAATTTCCAGAAATACATCTTTTTTAATAAGACAATACCTCATTTTTTATCATCTGCAGAAAAGGAAACTAAAATGATGATTAAAGGACAACATTAATGGAACTTTAAAAGGCAATTGTCCCAGCAGTTCTGAGGCAGCCAACTATCTTATAGATGCTCATAGATGCTGCTGGAAGAAGGAAGCTGGGTGGACATTTATCAGTAGACTAGTACTCATGACCAGCTGATTTACCTAGATACAAACCTCCTCCTCACTGAATTATTTTAGGAGTAGTGCAGATCCTAGAATATATACTCTTAGAGACAGAAAGGACCTTAAGATTCAGTATCATTCAAACTCTTAAACTATATAGAAACCCGGCCACTTGCTCCTTGACTTGCCATCAAATCTTTGCCTGAATACAGCTGACAACCAGAAACTCTCTTCTGAAGGGCATCTATTCCATGGCTGAGTTTGGAGGGGAAAAGTTAGATTTCACATGAGGCCCCTGGAATCTGTTCCAATTGGTGGATCCTGAAGGAAAATGCCTACAGAGAGGCTTCTCAACCCCGTCTCCTTGCCCTCAACTTTAAGCCTCCATAGGAAGATTTCACATGCGGGAAAAGTGAATGGTGATTCTTTACCTGAACTGGTTTCACTAATCCGGTTAGTCCTCTCTTTGCAGGAACCTCGCTAAGTTCTCAGGATCATTTCGTGGACATTTCCTACCAAGCATCACTGATAAGACCAGATACCCTTGAACGCACCAAGGGCTTGGTCACTGCACACAGTAATGGCATTTTCCACTCCCACAAAGGCTTCAGGAGTAGAAGAGGGGGCTTTGGAATCTTAAGGCTTAAACGTGATGGATTTGAGGATGACTTCTATTGGACCATTCCAGAGGCATCCAGATATTTAACCAGTGAAGTAGTTTGTTTCTTTTCATCTTAAAGTGAAAGTCGCTCAGCCGTGTTTGACTCTTTGCAACCCCGTGGATTATACAGTCCATGGAATTCTTCAGGCCAGAATACTGGAGTGGGTAGCCTTTCCCTTCTCCAGTGGATCTTCCCAACCCAGGGATCAAACCCAAGTCTCCTACATTACAGGTGGATTCTTTACCAGCTGAGCCACAAGGGAAGCCCAAGAATGCTGGAGTGGGTAGCCTATCCCTGAAGTAGATTATAAATAAATAGAATTACAGGAGAAGGGAATGGCAATCCATCCCAGTATTCTTGCCTGGAGAATTCCATGGGCAGAAAAGCCTGGTGGGCTACAGTTCGTGGGGTCACAAAGAGTCAGACACAACTGAGCAACTAACACACACACACGGTCCGAAATTAGTGTAAAATGCCACCAAGTAAATTACCACAAACTTAGCAGCTTAAAACCACACACATTTATTGTCTCTCTACTTCTGCAGGTCAGGAGTCTGGGCTGCCTTAAGAAGGTCCTCTGCAAAGATGCTACCAAAGTGTCACCCAGGGCTTAGCCTTCTGGAACCATGAACAGTAACAAATCTGTCTCCCTTTACATTGCTACCAGAATTTCTTTCCTTGTGGCAGTAACACGGAGGTTCCTGCCTTCTCACTGGCTGTTGGCTGGAGGCCACTCTCAGCTCCTTCAGGCTGCTGACAGTTCTTTGCCACCTGGCTCTCTCCATGGCTTCCTGACAACATGGCAGATGGCTTCTTCAAGCTGGAACGGGGAAAAGAACCTAAGACGATCAATAATCACTGAGCGACAGCCCATCACCTTTGCTGTGCTCTGTGGGTGAGAAACAAGTCACAGGCCCTGACCACACTCAAGAAGAGGGGCTTTACAAGGGCTTGCTCCCTAGAAGCGGGGATTCTTTGGTGGGATACCTTAGAGTCCTGGCGTCCTGCAGTTCATGGGGTTGCGAAGAGTCGGGTACAACTGCACAACTGGACAACAATGACCTTAGAGTCCACAACAACCCCCTGACACACAATCCACCACAACCCCAAGACTGGGTTTTTTAAAGCACTTCAGTGATGTTGATGTTTAATCAAGTTCCAGAACTATTGTTTTAAGATAAAGAAGGCAACACAAAGGAGATTTATTTATTGTTATGGTTTTCAACCTTGGCTGCCCCTTAGAATCACTAGGAGATTATTTTAAAATCTCCTTGCAGGCTGCACCCCAGACCCATTCAGTCAGAATATCTGGAAGTGCATTAGTTTTCTGAAACACGGCAGGTGATTCCAAAGTGTGGCCAGAGATAAGAACGACTGTTTTACTGGAACAGTCAGGAGTCAGAATCAATCTTAATGCAAAAAAAAAAAAAAGGCAATCCTTGGGGCAAGTTGTGGAAAACAAGTCTTCTAGGTGAGGCAGAGAAGTGGCAAGAGATAAGGCAGGAACACTTCTGGTAATTTAATGAAGCTAGTGAATTCCAAGAAAGGGAATGAATTTAGGAGGTAACATTGATAAGACTGTGCCACTCACAAAGTTAACAAAGAAGGAGGAAGCTCAGATGACTTCCAGATGCCAGGTTGAGACACCTGGGAGGGCATAAAAGCCACCAACTGACACAGAAATCAAGAGGAGAAGCTGGCTGAAGAATGAAAGGGATGAAGAAAATACTAAGCTCAGTTCTACTTATGTCGAGTTGCACACATTTTAAAGATGTTTTCATTTAACTTGTACTAATGTTCCTTTGCTTGCTGAATCCATTTAATATACATTGAGCATTGCCAACATTTTCCCAATGAATTTATTCTCTTGCTCTCTTTTATTTTCCATTGGACTCAGCTGCCCAGCACAGGGCCAAGTAAATTTACCTCTAATTTCCTCCTTTGAAAGGTTATTTATTATTTTACTAGTGATACCACTCTTTGGATAACTGTTCCCATAATTAAATGTCAAGTTATTACTGTGCAATGCTAGGCATTGAAATTTTAATGTGCTGGTTTTGCAATTATTAAGGATTTTTTTAGATTCTTAAAAATAGAATCATTTTCAAAAACCCTGTTAATGTGCTGGTAAATGGAATTTTGCCTGTCATACCAGTAAACAAGGGATGTCACAGTCATGATTGACTGCAGCCACAGCCTATGGTGATCTGGTAAAGGAACACAGGAAGGAAAGAATCGGCTGCGACCTGGTGCACTAAGCACGGGCGACTGCGACCCGGCGTAGCCGGAAGAAGCCACCTTGCGCCCGAGACCAGGGGTGGCAGCCGGGAGGAGCAACCCAAGGAGCAGTGGCTGCCTGGGCGTAGGAGGGCCTAGAGGAGCTATCCTACGTTGAAGGTCAGAAAGGGCGGCGGTAAGGAGATACCACTCGTCCAAGGTAAGGAGCAGCGGCTGTGCTTTGCTGGAGCAGCCATGAAGAGATATCCCATACCCAAGGTAAGAGAAACCCAAGTAAGATGGTAGGTGTTGCAAGAGGGCATCAGAGGGCAGACACCCTGAAACCATACTCACAGAAAACTAGTCAGTCTAATTACACTACTACCACAACCTTGTCTAACTCAATGAAACTAAGCCATGCCCTGTGGGGCCACCCAAGACAGGCGGGTCATGGTGGAGAGGTCTGACAGAATGTGGTCCACTGGAGAAGGCGATGGCAAACCACTTCAGTATTCTTGCCTTGAGAACCCCTTGAACAGTATGAAAAGGCAAAATGATAGGATACTGAAAGAGGAACTCCCCAGGTCAGTAGGTGCCAAGTATGCTACTGGAGATCAGTGGAGAAATATCTCCAGAAAGAATGAAGGGATGGAGCCAAAGCAAAAACAGTACCCAGCTGTGGATGTGACTGGTGATAGAAGCAAAGTCCAATGCTGTAAAGAGCAATATTGCATAGGAACCTGGAATGTCAGGTCCATGAATCACGGCAAATTGGAAGTGGTCAAACAAGAGATGGCAAGAGTGAACATTGACATTTTAGGAATCAGCGAACTAAATTGGACTGGAATGAGTGAATTTAACTCAGATGACCGTTATAGTTACTACTGCGGGCAGGGATCCCTCAGAAGAAATGGAGTAGCCATCATGCTCAACAAGAGTCCGAAATGCAGTGCTTGGATGCAATCTCAAAAACAACAGAATGATCTCTGTTCGTCTCCAAGGCAAACCATTCAGTATCACAGTTATCCAAGTCTATGCCCCAACCAGTAATGCCGAAGAAGCTGAAGTTGAACGGTTTTATGAAGACCTCCAAGACCTTTTAGAACTAACACCCCAAAAAGAGGTCCTTTTCATTATAGGGGACTGGAATGCAAAAGTAGGAAGTCAAGAAACACCTGGAGTAACAGGCAAATTTGGCCTTGGAATGCAGAATGAAGCAGAGCAAAGACTAAGAGTTTTGCCAAGAGAATGCACTGGTCATAGCAAACACTCTCTTCCAACAACACAAGAGAAGACTCTACACATGGACATCACCAGATGGTCAACACCAAAATCAGATTGATTATATTCTTTGCAGCCAAAGATGGAGAAGCTCTGTACAGTCAACAAAAAACAAGACCAAGAGCTGACTGTTGCTCATATCATGAACTCCTTATTACCAAATTCAGACTCAAATTGAAGAAAGTAGGGAAAACCGCTACACCATTCAGGTATGACCTAAATCAAATCCCTATGATTATACAGTGGAAGTGAGAAATAGATTTAAGGGCCTAGATCTGATAGATAGAGTGCCTGATGAACTATGGAATGAGGTTTGTGACATTGTACAGGAGACAGGGATCAGGACCATCCCCATGGAAAAGAAATGCAAAGAAGCAAAATGGCTGTCTGGGGAGGCCTTACAAATAGCTGTGAAAAGAAAAGAAGTGAAAAGCAAAAGAGAAAAGGAAAGATACAAGCATCTGAATGCAGAGTTCCAAAGAATAGCAAGAAGATATAAGAAAGCCTTCTTCAGCGATCAATGCAAATAAATAGAGGAAAACAACAGAATGGGAAAGACTAGAGATCTCTTTAAGAAAATTACAGATACCAAGGGAACATTTCATGCAAAGATGGGCTCAATAAAGGACAGAAATAGTCTGGACCTAACAGAAGCAGAAGATATTAAGAAGAGGTAGCAAGAATACACAGAAGAGCTGTACAAAAAAGATCTTCACGACCCAGATAATCATGATGGTGGGATCACTCACCTAGAGCCAGACATCCTGGAATGTGAAGTCAAGTGAAAGCATTGCTATGAACAAAGCTAGTGGAGGTGATGGAATTCCAGTTGAGCTGTTTCAAATCCTGAAAGATGCTGCTGTGAAAGTGCTGCACTCAATATGTCAGCACATTTGGAAAACTCAGCAGTGGCCACAGGACTGGAAAAGGTCAGTTTTCATTCCAATCCCAAAGAAAGGCAATGCCAAAGAATGCTCAAACTACAGCACAATTGCACTCATCTCACATGCTAGTAAACTAATGCTCAAAATTCTCCAAGCCAGACTTCAGCAATACATGAACTGTGAACTTCCTGATGTTCAAGCTGGTTTTAAAAAAGGCAGAGGAACCAGAGATCAAATTGCCAACATCTGCTGGATCATGGAAAAAGCAAAAGAGTTCCAGAAAAACATCTATTTCTGCTTTATTGATCATGCCAAAGCCTTTGACTATGTGGATCACAGTAAACTGTGGAAAATTCTGAAAGAGATGGGAATACCAGACCACCTAACCTGCCTCTTGAGAAATCTGTATGCAGCTCAGGAAGCAACAGTTAGAACTGGACATGGAACAACAAACTGGTTCCAAATAGGAAAAGGAGTACGTCAAGGCTGTACTGTTCCTGCTTATTTAACTTCTATGCAGAGTACATCATAAGAAACACTGGACTGGAAGAAACACAAGCTGGAATCAAGATTGCCGGGAGAAAGATCAATAACCTCAGATATGCATATGACACCACCCTTATGGCAGAAAGTGAAGAGGAACTCAAAAGCCTCTTGATGAAAGTGAAAGTGAAGAGTGAAAAGGTTGACCTAAAGCTCAACATTCAGAAAACGAAGATCATGGTATCTGGTCCCATCACTTCATGGGAAATAGATGAGGAAACAGTGGAAACAGTGTCAGACTTTATCTTTGGGGGGCTCCAAAATCACTGCAGATGGTGACTGCAGCCATGAAATTAAAAGATGCTTACTCCTTGGAAGGAAAGTTATGACCAACCTAGATAGTATATTCAAAAGCAGAGACATTACTTTGCCGACTAAGGTCCGTCTAGTCAAGGCTATGGTTTTTCCTGTGGTCATGTATGGATGTGAGAATTGGACTGTGAAGAAGGCTGAGTGCCGAAGAATTGATGCTTTTGAACTGTGGTGTTGGAGAAGATTCTTGAGAGTCCCTTGGACTGCAAGGAGATCCAACCAGTCCATTCTGAAGGAGATCAGCCCTGGGATTTCTTTGGAGGGAATGATGCTAAAGCTGAAGCTCCAGTACTTTGGCCACCTCATGTGAAGAGTTGACTCATTGGAAAAGACTCTGATGCTGGGAGGGATTGGGGGCAGGAGGAGAAGGGGATGACAGAGGATGAGATGGCTGGATGGCATCACAGACTGGATGGACGTGAGTCTGAGTGAACTCCGGGAGATGGTGATGGACAGGGAGGCCTGGCGTGCTGCGATTCATGGGGTCGCAAATAGTCGGACATGACTGAGCAACTGAACTGAACAGCAGCCATCAGACTGTAGCCACTCCCTACAGTGATCCCTGAGGAAATTAGGATGCACAGGATATGCCCCAGGTAGCTGATATGCCTATCAAAGGAGTGATTTCAGTGAGCCAAGGCTCCTGAAACTGCCTATACTTAGAAGAGCCCTACATACCTTAAGGTCTCTACTGCTAGTACTAAGTCAGTTCAGTCATGTGTGACTCTGTGTGACCCCATAGACAGCAGCCCACCAGGCTCCCCCGTCCCTGGGATTCTCCAGTCAGGAACACTGGAGTGGGTTGCCATTTCCTTCTCCAATGCATGAAAGTGAAAAGTGAAAGTGAAGTCACTCGGTTGTGTCCGACTCTTAGCAACCCCATGGACTGCAGCCAACCAGGCTCCTCTGTCCCTGGGATTTTCCGGGCAAGAGTACTGGAGTGGGGTAGTTTTCTTTAATTCTTTAATTAACAATAATCTTTTGACAATTCAGACTATACGCTCTTTGTTGCAAAGCTTCCATTAATATATAAATTGGCTCCTCTCACCCCCTCCACCCCTGCCTCCTCAAAGTAGCTCTCTCAGAGTTACTTGAGATACTGCCTCCTGGGCTTGATATTGTAAAAATTCCCACCAAATAAAACATAACTCTCAACTTTTAGGATAAGAATATTTTTTAACATGACAGGTTTTGTCAATTGCTGTCCTTCAGTGATTCAGTGAAACAATATAATCACTGCATCTTCACATCAATAGTAGCCATATATGCTTGCTCACTTGCTCAATCATGTCTGACTCTTTGAGACCTTATGAACTGCAGCTCACCAGGCTCCACAGCCCATGGGATTCTCCAGGCAAGAATACTGGAGTGAGTTACCATGCCCTCCTCCAGGGAATCTTCCTGACCCAGGGATCAAACCCACATTTCCTGAACTGCAGGTGGATTCTTAATTGACTGAGCCACTAGGGAAGCCCAAATATCAGCTAAAATAAATGCTTATTTTAAAAAAAAAAGATATTACTCATCATGCTGGTTTCTAGTCAGTTCTTACGGCATTTTATTTTAAAATATCGTTATTCAGACCTACTCCAACAAAATTGGAAAGAAGAAACCTTTCTAAAAGAAAAAAAGTATGTAGGCAACAAAAGATATTTAAGATAGCATTTGAAGGCTTTTGAATATAATAAGAAAATTGCTATTGTTATTGTTTTCATTCTACTTATAAAGATAGAAACACATCAAAACCCCAACATCAAGTTTTAGAGATGAATATTAAGGAAGATATTTAATGTGAGAGGAAATTCTCAAAAAAAAAAAAAAAAGAGAGATTACTAACTGAAAACTTTTGGAATGTATAACATAATATATGGTGATTAAATGATATTTTCAATTCTTTATTATTAAAAATGTTATTGAGTAGCCACAAGGTATTTTACTACAAAAAAAGAAAGTGGTGAGGTGTTCATTGACAAGATCAGTTTAGGAAGCAAAATAAATCTTGCATTAAACTTAGGCGAATATTGTACATTAAAAGTCTCATATTTGAGGTGACTGTGAATCAACAAGAGGCTAAAATAGAAAATCAATCCTGTACAATTTTCCTTTGTAGAATATGTTATGTTTTAAAACAACTTCACACCATTATCATATTTTATCTTAATAACATCCTTATGATGGGTAGATGTTCATTGTCCAGGAAAAAAAGTGGAAGTGAATTTTGCTAATAGTTAGGCTAATATACTTCACAAACTCTCTTGGAGAGTTGGTGAAAGTGAGAGTATGCAGCAGCAATTCCTTTACAATGAGCATGACTACATTTAGTCCCTTACTTATGAATGAGTTCTGTTCCAAGAGTGTGTTTGTAAGTCTGAATATTTTGTAAGTCCAACAGAGTTAGCCTAGGTACCCAGTTAACATGGTCAGCTATGTGGTACGGTACTATAATAGGTTTATAATATTTTTCACACAAATTAATACATTTAAAAAAAAAAAAAAAAAAGGAAAATATTTTTAATTTTACAGTACAGTACCTTGAAAAGTACAATAGTATAGTACAACAGCTGGCACAAAGGAGCACATTCGCATCTTTGAAAGTTTGAAACTTGAAGGTTTGTGTGTAGGGGGCTTAGTGTAATCCACTTCAAAATGAGCCTTCCTAGAGCCTGAGGTCATAGGTGAAACTACTACACATAAAATTCTACTTGACAGTTTTTCTCTTGTTCACCAAACAGCCTAGCAGTAGACATTTAGGAAACTCTGATTCACCCTTCACTTTGTAAAAAAAAAATAAGTGAAGTAAATAGAAAAGTAAATAGGAAACTTCACTTTGTAAAGTTCAGTTCAGTTCAGTCACTCAGTCGTGTCCGACTCTTTGCTACCCCATGAACCGCAGCACACCAGGCCTCCCTGTCTATCACCAACTTCCGAAGTTTACCCAAACTCATGTCCATCGAGTCGATGATGCCATCCAGCCATCTCATCCTCTGTTGTCCCCTTCTCCTCCTGCCCCCAATCCCTCCCAGCATCAGGGTCTTTTCAAATGAGTCTTTGCATGAGGTGGCCAAAGTATTGGAATTTCAGCTTCAGCAGCAGTCCTTCCAATGAACACCTAGGACTGATCTCCTTTAGGATGGACTGGTTGGATCTGCTTGCAGTCCAAGGGACTCTCAAGAGTCTTCTCCAACACCACAGTTCAAAAGCATCAACTCTTCGGTGCTCAGCTTTCTTCACAGTCCAACTCTCACATCCACACATGACCACTGGAAAAACCATAGCCTTGACTAGACGGACCTTTGTTGGCAAAGTAATGTCTCTGCTTTTTAATATGTTTTCTAGGTTGGTTATAACTTTCCTTCCAAGGAGTAAGCATCTTTTAATTTCATGGCTGCAATCACCATCTGCAGTGATTTGGGAGCCCAGAAAAATAAAGTCTGACACTGTTTTCACTGTTTCCCTGTCTATTTGCCATGAAGTGATGGGACCAGATGCCATGATCTTCATTTTCTGAATGTTGAGCTTTAAGCCAACTTTTTCACTCTCCTCTTTCACTTTCATCAAGAGGCTTTTGAGTTCCTCTTCACTTTCTGCCATAAGGGTGGTGTCATCTGCATATCTGAGGTTATTGATCTTTCTCCCAGCAATCTTGATTCCAGCTTGTGCTTCATCCAGCCCAGGGTTTTTCATGATGTACTCTGCATAGAAGTTAAATAAGCAGGGTGACAATATACAGCCTTGATGTACTCCTTTTCCTATGTCCAGTTCTAACTGTTGCTTCCTGACCTGCATATAGGTTTCTCAAGAGGCAGGTTAGGTGGTCTGGTATTTACATCTCTTTCAGAATTTTCCACAGTTTATTGTGATCCACACAGTCAAGGCTTTGGCATAGTCAATAAAGCAGAAATAGATGTTTTCCTGGAACTCTTTTGCTTTTTCCATGATCCAGCAGATATTGGCAATTTGATTTCTGGTTCCTCTGCCTTTTCTAAAAGGAAATAGTATAACCTGTCATTTAATATTTCATTTTTAGGAGTATTCTGCTTTTAACTTCAGCCTCTTTCACATGCGCTTCCCTGGTGACTCATGTGGTAAAGAATCTGCCTGCAATGCAGGAGACCCGGGTTCGACCCCTAGTTTGGGAAGATCCCCTGGAGATGGGAATGGCAACCCACTCCAGTATTCTTGCCTAGAAAATTGCATGGACAGAGGAGGCTGGTGGGCTACAGTCCCAGGGGTCACAAAGAGTCAGACACGACTGAGCAATTTTAACACCACCATCACCTTTCACACCTGACAATTTATTTCTTCACAATCATCCCCCACTTCTCTTTCCCTAACCTTTCTTTCCTTCTTTCTTCAACTTAAGGCAGAGTCTCTCAGAACTCAGGAGAGTTCTGGACAAATCTTTTTTTTTTTTTTTTTTTGGTAACTAAAAAGTAGTAAACTATAAAGAAAATCCAAAATAGGATAGTAGATTTATTATTTAACATTAAATAAATTTCTAAATTATTTTAGAAAATACATGAAAAATTCTCAACATCATATGTCATTAAGAAATTGTATATTAAAACAGCAATGGGATACCACTACACACCTATTAAAAATGGCCAAAATTCAAACACAGGCAGAACCAAATGCTGACAAGGACAGGGAACAATAAGAACTCTCATTTATTGCTGGTAGGAATGCAAAATGGTACAACCACCTCGGAAGAGAGTTTGGCAGTTTCTTGCAAAGCTAAAGCTAATCTTAACTATATGAACCAGCAACCATGCTCCTTGATTTTACCCAAATTAGTTGAAACTTATGTTTGCACACAGAAGATAATAACAGATTTATTCATAATTGCCAAAACTTGGAAGCAACCAAGATGTCCTTCATTCGGCGAATGGATAAACTTTGTTATATTCAGGCAATGGATTATTATTCAGGGCTAAAAAGAACTGACCTATCAAACCATGAAAAGACATGGAGGTAAATTATATGCATGTTACTAAGCTGAGCACCGAAGAATTGATGCTTTTGAACTGAGGTGTTGGAGAAGATTCTTGAGAGTCCCTTGGACTGCAAGGAGATCCAACCAGCCCATTTTGAAGGAGATCAGCCCTGGGATTTCTTTGGAGGGAATGATGGTAAAGCTGAAACTCCAGTACTTTGGCCACCTCATGCAAAGAGTTGACTCATTGGAAAAGACTCTGATGCTGGGAGGGATTGGGGCAGGAGGAGAAGGGGACAACAGAGGATGAGATGGCTGGATGGCATCACTGACTCAATAGACGTGAGTCTGAGTGAACTCCAGGAGTTGGTGATGGACAGGGAGGCCTGGCGTGCTGCGACTCATGGGGTCGCAGAGTCGGACACGACTGAGCGACTAAACTGAACTGAACTGAACTGAACTGAACTGAAGTGAAAGAAGCCAATCTGAAAAGGCTATCTACTGTATGACTCCAACCATATGACAGTCTGGAAAAGGCAAAATTATGAACACAGCAAGATCAGTGGTTCCCAAGAGTTAGTGTGGTGGGAGAGATGAGTTGGTATGGCGAGGAGGATTTTTAGAGCAGTGAAACTATTCAATATGACACTATGATACTGGATATGTATCAATATACATCATCAAAACCCATAGAATGTACTACACCAACAGTGAACCTTAACATAAACTATGGACTTGGGGTGATAATGGCACACCAATGTAGGTTCATCACTTGTAACAAATGTCACCCTCTGAAGCAAGATGTTGATAATGGGAGAGGCTATGCATGTGTGTTGGGAAGGGATATATGAGAAATCTCTTTAGGCTCAGTTTTGCCCTGAATCTAAAACTATTCTTGAAAATAAAGTCTATTTTTCTTTAAATTAATGTTTGTAACACACAAATGCAAATGTGTGTACAACTTCATTGAAAGATAACATCAGAACTCTTAACCTGAGGCCCATACCAAAGTCAGTACTGGCAGTTACAAGCAATGCTTTAGCTGTCTTAAATAGAAAATAATTTATTAAGAGATATTTGTTAGCTTGCAGAATTTATAGAGAATCAGAGAACTTGTTATGAATGATACACGTCTTGAGATGACTCAGGAGCAATACTCGATCAGGGGAGAGAAACCACCTCTTCCAGCAACCACTTGGCCCAGAGCACGCAGACACTGAATGCCAGAAACTCTCTGTCTAGAGCCCCAGAAGAACCGATGCCCCCATTACCACAACCCAGAAGGTCAGTCTTCCTACAGCCACCTTCTTATGCTGCTTCTTTCCCTGAGTCCTGCACAGGTATATTTGACTGACAGTGCCTAAGTCACATTTTGCATGATAACTGTGAAAGGCCTGAAAAAAATGTAACTCCATCACAAGATGGAATATAGGAAACTATCAGAACACCTAAAAATCCACACAGTAACTCAGGTGTCAATGTATAGCGACTGACTCAGTATGGGACAGGTTGAAAATGATAAAGAACAAAAAAGGAAAAAGAAAGAACAGTTAAATGTGAGAGTTTACAGGTCATTGGAGAGGTCAACCATGGAGATATACAGAATAGTCTTCCTATAAGAATTTTAAAATCTCCATTGGCTTTGAAGATCTAGGGACTGTTGGTGATCACCATGAATATCCCTCCATTCTAACCACACCACAGTATATCAAATCGTCTGCTTATGTTGGTTTCTCCCTTAACCTGTAGCTTCTAATGGGTAGGAATGAGGTCTCATTCATCTCAGAACACCAGCACCTAATACAGTACTTGGAACAAGTATTTCAGTAATGGTTTATTGATCCTAACTGAACTGAGACCTGAAGCTTCCCTTTAAAAACTTACACAATGTGTGAAATAGATAGCTAGTGAGAAATTGCTATATAGCACTGGGAGCTCAGCTCTGTACTCTGTGATGACCTAGATGGATGGGATGGGGATGAGGGAGAGGTTCAAGAGGGAAAGGATATATGTATATCTATGGCTGATTCACATTGTTTTATGGCAGAAACCAACACAACATTGTAAAACGATTATCCTCCAAATAAAAATAAATTAAAAAAAAAACTCTTGCAAGATGTCAAGAGTGAAATTTCCATAATTCTGGTCTTTAGGTTTCTTGATACCTGTCTCTCCAAGCTCCTCTAATCTAAAGTCACTCATTTTTTAGCACCTTGGAATCATAAGGTTCAATAAGAGTCCCCCTCTCACTTTTTGGAACTATCAGCTTTCCAATAAATTAACACAACAACAAATATCTGCAGAGAGGTTTACATTTTACAAAGTGTTTTAATACTCATAATTCCCATTCAATACTCACTTCCTTGTAAAATGAGTATTTTTTATCATTTCTGTCTTATAGAGGCACCACATAACTGGTCTGAAAACTACTTACACTTAGAAAGAGTTTCTCCCTGAATTGCCAAGGTCTTCTGGTTTCAAACTCCAAGATCATTTCTGCCACACTAGCTGGGGTGGCCCCCAAAGACTTTGGTTCTATCATTTTATACCTTCAGGCTCACATGTGATTAGCATTTTCTTGGTTCTCATTCATCAAGTTGGCATCTGTTGTTGGAGCTGCTGAAGGTACTCATTAGTCATTTCAAGGAGTGCAGTTTGAATCCAGTGAGTGAGATGATTTCTTAAGCTTTGGGGGGACATTTTCAAAAGCTCACACCTTGATACATTAAGGAGAGAGGAGACATGTTTAGATATTCAGGGATCAGGATTCCAATCTGGCCAGTTGACCTCCGATTCCCCCTCTTACATCTGGAGAATGCAAATGTGAGTGGGATGCAGAGGAAATTGTTAGGGTTTTGGGGGCTGACGGCAGGTTCTGCCTCACTGAATTCTGATAACACTGCAACTGACCAAGGAAACTAAAATTCTAGAACTGCAGCAAAGGGGATAGCATGGCAAAAGTAACAGCTTGCTGCCCCTATTTTTGCCAATTTTTACAAACTCTTTCTCTCAATATTCAGCAGAGGATTCCATTTCCAGGCTTTGTGGGTCAATTCAAGATGGCCCTAGACAGAACTCTACTCAATGTTATATGGCAGTCCGGATGTGAGAGGAGTTTGAGGAAAAATAAAATGTGTTGCTATTTGGATGATTTCAACAAGCAAAAATGAATAGCTAAAAACCTGGAAAAATGTAAGAGCCTTTCCTTAATGTGTATGGAATTTATTTGTTGTAACTTGTAAGCAAACATATTAGAATAAAGTAAAAGAAAGAAAAGAAAAAAAAAAAAAGATGGCCCTAGACAAAAAGCAGAAGCAACTGAGCAACTCAAGCAAAGCTGTGATCTGAGCTCCTTTTTTAAAAGGGTTTAAAAATCCTTCAGTAACTCATATGTGCAGGAAGTTGTTCATAAACACCTCATGTAATACCTCAACAAAACAGGCATGAAATGAATGCAAGGAATTGTAATTATCTTTATGATCATTCTTTCCCCCATAGAACCACTAACAGTAGCTGGAAACTTGGACAGCACAGAATGAGACTGCCCAAATCTAGTAAGAATGGTATCAGAATTGGGATTTGAGAACTTTAAAAGGCATTCAGTCCACAAGTACACCAGGCTCTGCATATCACCCCAAGAGTTAAAGATTTTTTTCATAAACACAAAATAGCAAGTATTAATAATAAACAAGAGCAGTTATTATCACTATTGACATCTCCCCTTGCAGAGTCTCTTGAAGATAAATTCTAGCTCAGATTCAAATCCTTGAAGATAAATTCTCATTTCTAATTCAAAGGAAAGAGGAAATATAGGTATAAGGTGCATCTAATTTTTATAAATCATTTCTGACAAATAACAATGTCTAAAGTGAAATCAACCACTACATTCACAAACTCCCTCCAAAAACACATGAAATCATTAGAAATGAAGACAAGAAAGGCTCCTGTGGAAAAGAGTATAGCTTCTGAGTTGTTTCTTTTGAAGGTTTTGTTAGAGATTTTTCTGAACCGGTTTCCATTCTGCACAGTAAACCTTCAATACAAGCCCATATTACTGACTGCAAACATCTGTATTCATCACTGCAACATGTTTCTTCAGCAAAGACAAGCTGGAAAGTCAAGGAAGATAAAATTCAAATACATTTATTTTGCAATTCTGCTCAAAGAAGCTGAAATAAGTATCCAAAAAAAAAAAAGTTTAAGGACTGTGAATTTCATTTTTCCGTGCAACTCTTAGCTTCAACCAAGGATAATCAAACAGTATATTGACAAGATCTGTAAAAATGGCAAAGGCAGTCAACAAATAAGTAAGCCCAAAGGCACAGTAGGAAAGAAGATCTGAATCCAAGAGATAAGAGGAAATTTGTTTTTTGAATGGTTTTTGTTCTCTTTGCTAAAATTAATATTTAAAATGTACTGATGTCCCAGAACTGCAGTTCTCATCTGCAGAAACATGAACTATATTTACTTATACACTTTTCCCATTTTACGTCCCATATTTACTCTCAAATGTGGGAGGTGGACAGCTGGGAGAGCAGAGGCTGCTCCATGCCAAGAAAGTGGCTTTAGAATGAAGCTGATAGACAGTTATTATTTCAGTAATAGCTCAGAAAAGAATGCCTCACAATGATAGCTTTCATCACACTCCAGGATAAGGAGGTGAACATTTTTAGGTGCCCCAAAGAAAATCCAAGAAATAGAGAAAAGTTCTTTCTTTGGGGAAAAATAGGCAGGAAAACTCAATTGCCACCAAACTGAGGACAAGATAGACTTTCTTCGTGAAGATGCTGGGCTTCTTTGGTGGCTCAGCAGCAAAGAATCTGCCTGAAATGCAGGAGACATGGGTTCAATCCCTGGGTCAGGAAGAAAGGAAATGGCAATCCACTCCAGTATCCTTGCCTGGAGAATCCCATGGATGGAGTAGCCTGGCAAGCTACAGTTCATGCGGTCACAAAACAGCTGGGCACAACTGAGCGACTCAATAGCAACAACACTGGAGATGCTAACGTTGTATGATGTGAACATTTGAGGTAAATCTCCTCTGTGTTCACTATAAAATCCTCAATGAATCTTGATCTACCAGGTTTCTGGGTAAGTAGATTCTTCAAGTAATGACAAAGCAGTGCTGGGTCTGCATCCAGTCATGGGCTGAACACAGAAAGAGTGGTTGTGGCTTCTGGAGTTATAGGCTGAGAGCACAGCTGACATGTGGGTCACAGAATGGTGGGAAACCCAAGAGTCAACCCACAGGCCTTCACCCAACACCTGCTCTGTTCAGGGACCCTGACAACCAATGTGGGGAGACAAAGGAAAGATAAGATATGAAAGGATAAGAAAGAAAATCTTGCACAAAGAAGAAACCCACTCACCAAGTACTATTTTTCAGGGATTAAGAAAAAAAACCCACAGAATGAAACCTGAAGTTTCCAAACACCCTGTTTACCTTCTTAAAAAGTGAACTGTTAGTCATTCAGTTGTGTCCAATTCTTTGCAACCCCATGGTCTGTAGTCTGCCAGACTCCTCTGCCCATGGGATTCTCCAAGCAAGAAGACTGGAGTGAGTAGACATTCCCTTCTCCAGGGGATCTTCCTGGCCCAGGGGTCAAACCTGAGTCTCCTACATGGCAGGCAGATTCTTTACCATCTGAGCCAGCTATCTGATGTCTCCTTTTGTCTCCTTGTTTATCTGTCTGCCCTAATTGGAATGCAAGGTCCTCTAGAATAAATATGCTGTTTCCCTTTGTTTACTGTCAAAGCCCCAGCACATAGAACAATGCCCAGAAGCCAATTCCAAATATATATGTATATACACACATACATATATATATCTTTGTTGAATGGATAAATGACGACTTTCCTGAAAACTTTGCTAGAATCCTATTCAACTCCTCATGGGAGATGGAAGCAATATTCATTTTAATCACTGGAATATGTCTTCAGAATACTCCAAGAGTTGAGAAAGAAAGATGAGCAGCTTGCAACATTCAGGAACTGGACTGGCACTCACTGCTGGACTATGTGACTCTCCCAGTAGACACAGTCTCCAGAATTCACTGGCAGGAAGGGGTTCTCTACCCCTCCTGAATTCTGTGGCCAGACCAATAATAAAATTGACCCAAGACAGATTGACAGAAGAAAAAGAAATGAACTTCAATTCATGTGCATGGAGGTCTCCTAGAAATGGGAGCTAAGAAGTGGTGAAGCAGGCACTGGACTGTGTTCTACCTCCCACAAGTAACAGATGTGCTTATTCAACTGCAGGTATGTTCCTGGTGGTCCTGGGCTAAAGGGTATTAGCGTATCACACACAAAAAGCATAAGACAAGAGTAAGAAGTTAGGACTTGAGAGTAGGTATAAAGTATTAGCTACTGTCAGATACCTGGGTCTCTAGCATTGCAGGTAGACTCTTTCCCGTCTGAGCACCAGGCGAGCTCATTTCATTTATAATAGAATAAAAATAGCTAGCACTATTTGGGCCACTGCACCATGCAAGGCACGCACTATGCTATACCTCATTTAATGTCGCTACAACTCCATGAGATAGATTATGTTGTCTGCTCTGCTTTACAGATGGGGAAACTGAGGCTTAATGAAGTAACTTGCTCAAGTGCACACACCTAATAAATGATTGAATAGCATTTAATCCCAGAGTCAGAAATATACAGACTTCTCTCCTGGTGGCTTATTTTTCAGAGGGGGTTCAATGTGAAAGGACTGTATATCAAAACTGTCCTGACAGGGACGCTGTTCAGTGTAAGAAAGGTAACCTTAAAATCTGAGTAAGTTTCAGCCTCTTTTCAGAATATTCTGGAGGCTCCAGGCCTCAGCTCAGCCTCTCAGCAGCTTCTACACTTCACAGTAGCTGAGTCACTGGCGGTACATTTGCATCACAAAACCAGTTTTCAATTGGTCGATTTTTTTAAAGCTAAAAATGACTGTCTTTCTGACAACATAAGTGTTTCTCTGCTAGACAGAATACCGGTTTTGTTCCTGCCGAAGGAAAGATTATTCCTTCAAGAAAAGCAAGAATGTTTTCCCAACTGTGCCATGAATGTTCCTCTGCTGTCACTGAATGGAGTGAACTCACAGGAGACCTCTCTCTTTTCTGAGCTAGTAATAACTGGGAGCAGTTACAACCCCAGCAAAACCAGGGCAGGAAGCTGCAGGATTTGTACCCCCAAAGAAATCAGAGGTGTCAATAAGGCAGTAACTACGGAAAACAGTCTTCTGTTTCTTCCCGCAGCTTTGTAAGGGCATCTGCAGGAACCACTGAAATACTGCTCTCAAATGCCAGCTGGGATGAGGCACTACCCAGATTATGAAGGCGTGTCTCAATACTGGGCCCACAGGCCACGACAAACAGAATCAACAGACAGACGGCCAAGGGGCTTCTTTCCATATCACTCATTTGGCTTCGTTCTACTGGGACAAAATTTGCTACTATAAAGGAAAGGAAGGAGTCACTGAACCATACAACTGGGGTATGATTTTCCGCTCAGGCCTGACGTGGATGACCAAAGTAAGATAAACTGTCAAAATAAGAAGGATGAGGACTTCCCTGATGGTCCAGTGGCTATGACTCCATACAGGGGACTTGGGGTCAACCCCCGGTCAAGGAACTAGATCCCACATGTCACAACTAAGAGTCCACATGCCACAGCTAAGACCCAGTGCAGCCAAATAAATAAATAAATAAACCAGAAGGCTGGAAACATTCCCGAAATAGCCAGAAGAAGTTTCTAGGTGTAAGAAGACTCCTAAGCAGGAGAACCCCGGACACTTTTCCATTTTCCACACCAAGAGCCATTCTTTGCAAGTGGCTTCCCCTTCTCTAATAATTAAGTGGCAGAAACCCAGCCTATGGCTTGGGGTCAAGTAATTATTCCAGAGAATACACTGACTCATATGCATATTTACTAAAGACTAGGGAAACAGGCACATTATTAGATGAAGACTCTGTCACGTGATTTTACATCATAAAGAAGCCATTTCCTTGGAAAAGGTTAGGAACCGCTGGTCTCCACCATGTTTCTGTATTCAGTTATTAACAATTTCATGCAAAATGAAACTCAAAACCTTACTAAAGTCAATGCTTGTTATGCAGCAATTTCATTTCTCCAAACCTACAACTCTCTAAGGAATGTCCAGGTCACTGAAACATGGAAAAATGTAATGAAACTGTTAACAATCGACTTTGTTTCAGACAAGGACCATTAGACACCTTAAGCAAAAAGTGTTGCGTGTTCCCTTAGTACAGTTCATACTACGGTCATGTCCAGAAGGTGTTCACACGGTTACAGGCATGGCTCCTTGTCCCGAGCTCTGCTGCATTCGTTCCCATTCACTGACTCTCTCTGCAGTGAGTCAGCTCTCACAGCAGTCAGAGCAGTAGGAGTGAGCTGAAGAACAAGCATGTCATGCTCAACTGGGATTTGAAAATCTGTGGTTAAACCAAATTAAACAGGATTCTTTCTGCATAGCAGGCAATGTCCATGCTCTCTATCCCTCCTATATTCCTCCAATTGACTTCAGATGGCCATTGCATCTATTTTGCCTAAGGGATTTTTCCAAAACCCAGAAGGCTGCTTTCTTTGCCAGCAACAGACTGGAAGAACAAGAACCGGGAGCAGCCATTAGTGATGACGGACAGATGGGACAACTCTGAGGCATGAGGAGTCTCCCAGAATTTCCCGAAAGTAATGGCCAGCACGATAATGCACGCTTTATTGGCTTCCTTCCCATTCCTCTATCACTTCCCCACTTCTCTTCTGTGCTTCCCAGACTCCCAAATTAATTACTTGCCCTTGAATCCTTACTGCAGGATCTGCTTCTAGCAAAACTTGACCTGCAACATCCTTTGTGACTTCTTAGCTTTTCTTATGTACTGTCAGTCCTAGAAAGAGAAAGAGCACACACAGCAGTTTCCAAACTTGTGGACACTGAGTTCACCTTCTTAATGGCATTTCAGTCACATCTCCCTGAACAGTGTTCCATAAAACCCAGCTAGGGAAATGCTGTTTTGAATCATGAAGAATAGGCTCCAAGCCCATAACTTTCTTTTTTTTTTTTTTTTAATTTTTTTTTTTTTTTTAAATTTTAAAATCTTTAATTCTTACATGCGTTCCCAAACATGAACCCCCCTCCCACCTCCCTCCCCACAACATCTCTCTGGGTCATCCCCATGCACCTGCCCCAAGCAAGCTGCACCCTACGTCAGACATGGACTGGCGATTCAATTCTTATATGACAGTATACAAGTTAGAATTCCCATTCTCCCAAATCATCCCACCCTCTCCCTCTCCCTCTGAGTCCAAAAGTCCGTTATACACATCTGTGTCTTTTTTCCTGTCTTGCATACAGGGTCGTCATTGCCATCTTCCTAAATTCCATATATATGTGTTAGTATACTGTATTGGTGTTTTTCTTTCTGGCTTACTTCACTCTGTATAATTGGCTCCAGTTTCATCCATCTCATCAGAACTGATTCAAATGAATTCTTTTTAACGGCTGAGTAATACTCCATTGTGTATATGTACCACAGCTTTCTTATCCATTCATCTGCTGATGGACATCTAGGTTGTTTCCATGTCCTGGCTATTATAAACAGTGCTGCGATGAACACTGGGGTACATGTGTCTCTTTCAATTCTGGTTTCCTCCGTGTGTATGCCCAGAAGTGGGATTGCTGGGTCATAAGGTAGTTCTATTTGCAATTTTTTAAGGAATCTCCACACTGTTCTCCATAGTGGCTGTACTAGTTTGCATTCCCACCAACAGTGTAGGAGGGTTCCCTTTTCTCCACACCCTCTCCAGCATTTATTGCTTGCAGATTTTTGGATCGCAGCCATTCTGACTGGTGTGAAGTGGTACCTCATTGTGGTTTTGATTTGCATTTCTCTAATAATGAGTGATGTTGAGCATCTTTTCATGTGTTTGTTAGCCATCCGTATGTCTTCTTTGGAGAAATGTCTATTTAGTTCTTTGGCCCATTTTTTGATTGGGTCGTTTATTTTTCTGGAATTGAGCTGCAGAAGTTGCTTGTATATTTTTGAGATTAGTTGTTTGTCAGTTGTTTCATTTGCTATTATTTTCTCCCATTCAGAAGGCTGTCTTTTCACCTTGCTTATATTTTCCTTTGTTGTACAGAAGCTTTTAATTTTAATTAGATCCCATTTGTTTATTTTTGCTTTTATTTCCAGAATTCTGGGAGGTGGATCATAGAGGATCCTGCTGTGATTTATGTCTGAGAGTGTTTTGCCTATGTTCTCCTCTAGGAGTTTTATAGTTTCTGATCTTACATTTAGATCTTTAATCCATTTTGAGTTTATTTTTGTGTGCGGTGTTAGAAAGTGATCTAGTTTCATTCTTTTACAAGTGGTTGACCAGTTTTCCCAGCACCACTTGTTAAAGAGATTGTCTTTACTCCATTGTATATTCTTGCCTCCTTTGTCAAAGATAAGGTGTCCATATGTGTGTGGATTTATCTCTGGGCTTTCTATTTTGTTCCATTGATCTATATGTCTGTCTTTGTGCCAGTACCATACTGTCTTGATGACTGTGGCTTTGTAGTAGAGCCTGAAGTCAGGCAAGTTGATTCCTCCAGTTCCATTCTTCTTTCTCAAGATTGCTTTGGCTATTCGAGGTTTATTGTGTTTCCATACAAATCTTGAAATTATTTGTTCTAGTTCTGTGAAAAATGTGGCTGGTAGCTTGACAGGGATTGCATTAAATTTGTAAATTGCTTTGGGTAGTATACTCATTTTCACTATATTGATTCTTCCGATCCATGAACATGGTATATTTCTCCATCTATTAGTGTCCTCTTTGATTTCTTTCATCAGTGTTTTATAGTTTTCTATATATAGGTCTTTAGTTTCTTTAGGTAGATATATTCCTAAGTATTTTATTCTTTTTGTTGCAATGGTGAATGGAATTGTTTCCTTAATTTCTTTTTCTACTTTCTCATTATTCGTGTATAGGAATGCAAGGGATTTCTGTGTGTTGATTTTATATCCTGCAACTTTACTATATTCATTGATGAGCTCTAGTAATTTTCTGGTGGAGTCTTTAGGGTTTTCCATGTAGAGGATCATGTCATCTGCAAACAGTGAGAGTTTTACTTCTTCTTTTCCGATTTGGATTCCTTTTATTTCTTTTTCTGCTCTGATTGCTGTGGCCAAAACTTCCAGAACTATGTTGAATAGTAGCGGTGAAAGTGGGACAGCCCTTGTCTTGTTCCTGACTTTAGGGGAAATGCTTTCCATTTTTCACCATTGAGGATAATGTTTGCTGTGGGTTTGTCATATATTGCTTTTATTATGTTGAGGTATGTTCCTTCTATTCCTGCTTTCTGGAGAGTTTTTATCATAAATGGATGTTGAATTTTGTCAAAGGCCTTCTCTGCATCTATTGAGATAATCATATGGTTTTTATTTTTCAATTTGTTAATGTGGTGAATTACATTGATTGATTTGCGGATATTGAAGAATCCTTGCATCCCTGGGATAAAGCCCACTTGGTCATGGTGTATGATCTTTTTAATGTGTTGTTGGATTCTGATTGCTAGAATTTTGTTGAGGATTTTTGCATCTATGTTCATCAGTGATATTGGCCTGTAGTTTTCCTTTTTTGTGACATCTTTGTCAGGTTTTGGTATTAGGGTGATGGTGGCCTCATAGAATGAGTTTGGAAGTTTACCTTCCTCTGCAATTTTCTGGAAGAGTTTGAGGAGGATAGGTGTTAGCTTTTCTCGAAATTTTTGGTAGAATTCAGCTGTGAAGCCGTCTGGACCTGGGCTTTTGTTTGCTGGAAGATTTCTGATTACCGTTTCAATTTCTGTGCTTGTGATGGGTCTGTTAAGATTTTCTATTTCTTCCTGGTTCAGTTTTGGAAAATTGTACTTTTCTAAGAATTTGTCCATTTCTTCCACGTTGTCCATTTTATTGGCATACAACTGCTGATAGTAGTCTCTTATAATCCTTTGTATTTCTGTGTTGTCTGTTGTGATCTCTCCATTTTCATTTCTAATTTTATTGATTTGATTTTTCTCTCTTTGCTTCTTGATGAGTCTGGCTAATGGTTTCAAAAGGAATCTAAAAATCACTATAAACTGAGCTTAAAGACATCAGTCCAGTGAACTGCTGAGGCCTTTGGCCTAATCTTTGTAATAGAAGTTCTCTGAACATAATGGAAACAAAATAGAACTCCTAGCCTTATTCAAAGCCATATTGCATTCAAGATAAGAACTCTGTGCAAAATCCTGCTTAAGAATGACATCACGGTACTAAGGGGAGTCCAGAGAAGGTCAGATGGGGGGGCAGAGGGAGCAGCAGACCTGCCACAACATGAGGAGAAGAGAGCGTTTAAAGACATGACTCTGTAGTGAGGAGTGGAAAGGATGGAGAAGCAGGGGCCTCCCTGGTGGCCCAGTGGTTAAGAATCTGCTTTGCAATGCAGGGGAGTAGGTTCGATCCCTGGTCGGGGGACTGAGATCCCACATGCCACAGAGCAACTAAGCCTGCACATTGCAACTAGAGGGTCCGTGTACTGCAACAAAAGATTCTGTATGACATAACTAAGACCCCGACACAGCCACATAAGCAAATAAACACATACTTCCCATTGACTTATAAAATAGAAAGATGGAGAAGTAACAAGATAGAAATACACAAACAATAAATAACATAAATGGAATAAATGTCTGCTCTTCACATTTTAGAATATTAGGTTTATCGGGTAGCTCTTAATGTCTGAGAGAAATAAACTGAAGACTAAACAGAGCAATTTGCTACTATATGTGGTTGGCAATTTATACAACAATCATGAAATCTTCCTCCACTTCCTGCTTCAAGAGCTAAAAGCTGAATATAAAAATAGAATCTTTAAAAAGGTTAAGCAAACTCCTGGTCACCAGAATCAATAGTGAAGCAGTGTTACACAGTGTAAACCTTGGACTCAAACAGAATGGGTTTGAACAGCAGCCCTGTCTGCCAAGTGATGGGGACATCACATTGATCTTCACTTAAGGTTCTTCGTCTATAAGATGAATATCAGGGACTTCCCTGGTGGTCCGGTGGTTAGGACAACATGCTTCCATGGCGGGGGATGGGTTGGATCTTCATCAGGAAACTAGGCAGTGCAGCAAAAAAATAGAAGAAAAAAAAAGATGAAGATCAAAATACCTGCCTTATAGGACTACTATAAGAAATAAAACTAATGTATACTAAATGCCCAGCATAGTGACTCAATAAATAGAAACTGTTATTACACTACCCGGATCAATCCCTGGGTCGGGAAGATCCCCTAGAGGAGGGAATTGCTACCCACTCCAGTATCCTTGGAGAAGGCAATGGCACCCCACTCCAGTACTCTTGCCTGGAAAATCCCATGGATGGAGGAGCCTGGTAGGCTGCAGTCCATGGGGTCGCTGAGGGTTGGACACGACTGAGCGACTTCACTTTCACTTTCCACTTTCATGCATTGGAGAAGGACATGGCAACCCACTCCAGTGTTCTTGCCTGGAGAATCCCAGGGACGGGGGAGCCTGGTGGGCTGCCATCTATGGGGTCGCATAGAGTCGGACACGACTGAAGCGACTTGGCAGCAGCAGCAGCCAGTATCCTTGCCTGGAGAATTCCACAGACAGAAGAGCCCGGTGAGTTACAGTCCATGGGGTTGCAAAGAGTTGGACACTACTGAGCAACTAACCCTTTCACTTCACTTTGGATTATTACACTCCATAATAATTTACTAAAGCATTCAGTGGGTCTTGTTATTTTGTTCCCATAACCTGTTGTGGCCAATTTCAGGAAAAACTGGTAAACCCCCTACCAATAAATCCTTGGTATGAATGTTTAAGGACAGAACCCCAGGGTGGGTGGACCATGTTGGAGCAGGGTCCTCTGGGATAAGTAAAGTCCACCCTGCCCTCAGCTGCTCCACACACAGCAAACTCGCAGAGGCCTGGCTTACTGCTCCCCTGAGAAGACCAGACTAGCTGCTGCTTTCTTTCCACTGAAGACAGTTTAAATCTTCCATGAGTGCATAGACATGTCTCAAGGCTTCAAATCTTCTGACACTCAGTCGCTCAAACCAAACAAGAGCCTTGACGTTGAACACATTATCCCCAGTCTAGAGGATACTTCCAAGCATTCCAATCATTCCTTCTCTCTCCCCAAAGAAAATTCCCCGGACTTCTACCTACTTCTCAATTTTAAGCAAAATTTCTTGCAAGAGTCATTCAGATCACTGTCTCTAACCCTCTTCTCCCATCCTCTCTGGAACCTACTATGATCATGGGAGCCCACCACAACCCTGCCTTTTATGTTCCTCCATCCACGCAGGGTCCTACAGCCCTTGAAAATGAAGGGATCAGCAGGTTCTTCTTCAGGGGAGGGTGAGCGCTTCCTGTCCCCTAGACTTCAGTTTCTCATCCTCCAAGGTACCGAGTTGGTCCCTGACACCTCACTGCTGAGGAAGCCAAAGCACTTGTTTTAATCTCTGATGAAACAACATCCTGCATGTATGTCTATCCATGTGTTAGGTGTACAATACCATCCGCACGGTTTACCTTCCAGGGTGGGAGCTCAAGTACTTTATTTTTGAAGAGCCAAGTTACAGAACCACTTCAGGAACAGATAAACCTAGACTTTCTGGATTGGAGAGTCTCTCATGAAAAGTTCAGTCCCAATTTTGTTTCCAGAGAAGACATCAGACACACAGCCCGTTTACTGAATGTTGCCTGGCCTGGACTGATTTCTGCTTGATGTACCATAATCATCCTAATTAATCCAAATATGGAAAAGGCTAAAAAAAATGAAGATGGACCTATGTCAAAATGAAATGTGGACAAACCACATGATTCTTCTAGAAGCAGAGCTGGGTACGGATTCTAGATATCACCATGGTCTCTATGTCTGTGTGGATTTGGCTAGTCCCCTAACAAGAACCATCCGACCCCTCACCTCACCCCTCCCTCCCCGGACTCATGCCCTGAAATCTTAAAGGCACAGAGCTGATTGGAGTTTGTAGTATGGATGATGCTCTAACAGCCAGTAAGTCACCCTTGAGATTTATCCCTTAGGATTCGTTTGTTGAACTGTCACCTCCCAGGGGTCCCAATTTACAATCTACTTTTACTTTGCCCAGGATGCAAAACCTCTCCCACACAAACATTTACTCAAGTACTGAGTAATGTACTTAAGTACTCAAGTACTGCATAATGTACTGACTGGTCCTGAAACAGTTCACAGTTTTCTTAGTTTTCTGCAGATTTGGTTTCATACAAGCCGAGCAGCATCTCAGGACCCCTTCGAGCCGCTGTGCCATCAGCCACAATTGTGCCAATGAATATGCCATCCTATAATTTAAGTCTTACACTATTGATTTTTAAAACCACATGAGCCAAAAGTTTCAAGTATATAGGCTCTACAGTATGCTTTATTTCGATCTCAGAAATGTGTCTTCTCCCTGAAATTATATTTAAGTAGCTATTTCCCTTTAATTTTTAGAAAGAATATAGTGTCTTCTCTAGAAAAAAGAAATTAAATTCTGAGACAAGGCAGGTCTTACTGGGAAATGCATTTGAGAAACTATATTACAGTGTATTTATCTCCTGTGAACAGATGCCCCCGAAAGGACAAGAGCACATCCTGGAAGGAAGAGCTCTCCCTTCCATGAAGAAAGGTGGAGCCAGAAAATGACAACTATTAATATTAATAAACTAGAAGACTCTCAAAATCACACATAAAGTTGAAAGACACATAATGACATACAAAAGTAGAAGTAAGACACTCGGTCTTACAAGGTTTCCACATTTTCCTCTGTGAATGCTCTTGTTCTGGATATTTGTTAAGGACACCTGTACATACACATATCATAACACCATCAAAGGAAAAGCCTCTCACTTTTTAATTGAGATCCCCTATCTTCATGCCTGGCTGCCATGGCAGTGGGGAGACAGATCACACAGTTACTCGGAGCACCTTTGAGCTTCCTGTCCACAGGACCCACCGAGAGTCTGCGATGATGACAGGGAACAGAGTAAATAAAACATGTCTGAACCGTGACCTTCCAGATGTTCAAGCTGGTTTTAGAAAAGGCAGAGGAACTGGAGATCAAATTGCCAACATCTGCTGGACATTAAAAGAGCAAGAGAGTTCCAGAAAAACATCTATTTCTGCTTTGTTGACTATGCCAAGTATATTAAGGCTGTATATTGTCATCCTGCTTATTTAACTTATATGCAGAGTACATCATGAGAAATGCTGGGCTGGAAGAAGCACAAGCTGGAATCAAGATTGCCAGGAGAAATATCAATAACCTCAGACATGCAGATGACACCACCCTTATGGCAGAAAGTTAAGAGGAGCTAAAAAGCCTCTTGATGAAAGTGAAAGAGGAGAGTGAAAAAGTTGGCTTAAAGCTCAACATTCAGAAAATGAAGATCATGGCATTTGGTCCCATCACTTCATGGGAAATAGATGGGGAAACAGTAGAAACAGTGTCAGGCTTTATTTTTTTGGGCTCCAAAATCACTGCAGATGGTGACTGCAGCCATGAAATTAAAAGACGCTTACTCCTTGGAAGAAAAGTTATGACCAACCTGGACAGCGTATTGAAAAGCAGAGACATTACTTTGCCGACTAAGGTCCATCTAGTCAAGGCTATGGTTTTTCCTGTGGTCATGTATGGATGTGAGAGTTGGACTGTGAAGAAGGCTGAGTGCCGAAGAATTGATGCTTTTCAACTGTGCTGTTGGAGAAGACTCTTGAGAGTTCCTTGGACTGCAAAGAGATCCAACCAGTCCATTCTGAAGGAGATCAGCCCTGGGATTTCTTTGGAAGGAATGATGCTAAAGCTGAAGCTCCAGTACTTTGGCCACCTCATGCGAAGAGTTGACTCATTGGAAAAGACTCTGTTGCTGGGAGGGATTGGGGGCAGGAGGAGAAGGGGACGACCGAGGAAGAGATGGCTGAATGGTATCACGGACTCGATGGATGTGAGTCTGAGTGAACTCCGGGAGATGGTGATGGACAGGGAGGCCTGGCGTGCTGCGATTCATGGGGTCGCAAAGAGTCGGACAGGACTGAGCAACTGAACTGAACTGAACTGAACTGAACTGAACTGAACTGACTATGCCAAAGCCTTTGACTGTGTGGATCACAATAAACTGTGGAAAATTCTGAAAGTGATGGGAATACCAGACCACCTGACCTGCCTCTCGAGAAATCTTTATGCAGATCAGGAAGCAACAGTTAGACCTGGACATGGAATGACAGATTGGTTCCAAATAGGAAAAGGAGTATGTCAAAGCTGTATACTGTTACCCTGTTTATTTAACTTATATGCAGAGTACATCATGAGAAACGCTGGGCTGAAGAAGCACAAGCTGGAATCAAGATTGCCAGGAGAAATATCAATAACCTCAGACATGCAGATGACACCACCCTTATGGCAGAAAGTGAAGAGGAGCTAAAAAGCCTCTTGATGAAAGTGAAAGAGGAGAGTGAAAAAGTTGGCTTAAAGCTCAACATTCAGAAAACGAAGATCATGGCATCTGGTCCCATCACTTCATGGGAAATAGATGGGCAAACAGTGGAAACAGTATCAGACTTTATTTTGGGGGCTCCAAAATCACTGCAGATGGTGACTGCAGCCATGAAATTAAGACACTTACTCCTTGGAAGGAAAGTTATGACCAACCTTGATAGCATATTCAAAAGCAGAGACATTGCTTTGCCAACAAAGGTCCGTCTAGTCAAGGGTATGATTTTTCCAGTAGTCATGTATGGATGTGAAATTTGGACTGTGAAGAAAGCTGAGCGCCAAAGAATTGATGCTTTTGAACTGTGGCATTGGAGAAGACTCTTGAAAGTCCTCTGGACTGCAAGGAGATCCAACCAGTCCATGCTAAAGGAGATCAGTCCTGGGTGTTCACTGGAAGTACTGATCCTAAAGCTGAAACTCCAATACTTTGGCCACCTCATGCGAAAGTTGACTCATTGGAGAAGACTGATGCTGGGAGGGACTGGGGGCAGGAGGAGAAGGGGACGACAGAGGATGAGATGGCTGGATGGCATCACCAACTCAATGGACATGGTTTTGGGTGAACTCTGGGAGTTGGTGATGGACAGGGAGGCCTGGTATGCTGTAATTCATGGGGTCACAAAGAGTCGGACACAACTGGGTGACTGAATTGAACTATACTGAAGTGCACCCGTTCCCAGACCTGCAAAAACCACCACTCAACTGCAGAAAGTGACAGATTCCAGTCTGTCCATGGAGCCTTCCCAGGACAGACCCCTCCCCTATAGCCTCTGCTGTAGCTCCTCTCCTAAGTACCCTGACACGCATATTTCTGAAGTTGTTCAGATGCTAAAAACCACCACCAGATGAAATTAACTACTTGATGATCATGAGCAGATAGTCCCCCACCCCCAGACCTGCTGGCACCTGAAGACTGATAAGGTTAACACCCCTGTTAACCAATTAGAGAATTGTGCCTGAGCTGATCATAGACCCAGGAATGCCCCTCCCTCATGCTTTGCTGAAAGAAACCCTTTGGGAAGTTTGGGTTTTTTCTTTTAATGTGTGTTGGTCCTTTCCCCAGTACACTCAATTAGTAAAATAAATGGAAAAGTCACTTTCAGCATTTTTTGCTAAGAATACTGACAATTGAAATTGAATGATTAGATGTTTTAACTTAGAATGTAGTAGACACTGTTGTTACTGACCAGTGTTAGAGAAATTCAGGCAAGGCTTTATTGGGACTTGTGCTGCAGCAGAAGGGAGTGAAAACAAGTAACAGGTGGTATCCTTGCTCACTCCCTGATTTGGGGGGGAGGTGGGGGCCGTAAGCTGTTTTTTTTTTTAATTGGAGGATAATTGCTTTACAATATTGTATTGGTTTCTGCCATACATCAACACCAATCAGCCACAGGTATACATGTGTACCCCCCTCTTGAAGCCCCCCTCACCTCCCTAGGTTGTCACAGAGCCCTGGGTTGAGCTCCCTGCGTCACACGGCAGATTCCCACTGGCTATTTTACATACTGGAGTGCATATGTTTCCATGTTACTCTCTCCATACGTCCCACCCTCTCCTTCCCCCCCTATGACCATAAGTCTGTTCTCTAGGTCTGCACCGCCATTGCTGCCCTGCAAATAGATTCATCAGTACCATCTTTCTAGATTCCATATATATATGTATATATATATGCATTAATATACAATATCTGTCTTTCTGACTTACTTCACTCTGCACAATAGGCCCTAGGTTCATCCACTTCATTAGGATGGACTCAAATGCATTCTTTTTTTTAGTAGCTGAGTAATATTCCATTGTATATATATTGGATACCAAAATTTCTGTATCCTTTCATCTGTCAACAGACATCTGGTTGCTTCCATGTCCTAGCTATTGCAAATAGTGCTACAATGAATACTGGGGTACATGTGTCTCTTTCAATTATGGTTTTCTCAGAGTATACACCCAGGAGTGGGATTTTGGGGCCTTATAGTTTTTGCACAGCAAAGAAACAATAATCATGATTTTAAAACACCCTTCAGAATGGGAGAAAATAGTTGCAAATGAAACAAATGACAAAGAATTAATCTCCAAAATGTACAAGCAGCTCAATACCAGAAAAACAAACAAACCAACCAAAATCTGAGTGGAAGACCTAAGCAGACATTTCTCCAAAGAAGACACACAGATGGCCAACACACACATGAAAAGATGCTCAACGTGTCTCATTATTAGAGAAACACAAACTAAAATTACAATCAGGTATCACCTCACCTGGTCAGAATGGCCATCATTAAAAAATCTACAAACAATAAATGCTGAACAGGATGTGGAGAAAGGGGACCCTCATTCACTGTTGGTGGAAATCTAAGTTGATACAGCCACTATGGAGAACAGTATGGAGATTCCTTAAAAAAAATAAAATAGGAGCTGGTTCTGTATGTGGGGTGAGGGTAGGGGTGGTCCAGGGGTCTGTCCAGAGGGGTGGCTTAGGTGGCCTGCCCACCCCTCACGGTCCTGTGTGTAGGGCACATGCAAGGTACCCTGCTTTTGCTCCTGGCTCCTCAGAAGTAGCAGCTGGATTTTTCATCTTTTTGTATCTTGTTGTTCATAATTTGCCCCAATTACACATGCACACAGTTATTTTTAGTCCCTTATAGTTTCTTTGTATTTTGTTGCTCGAGGAGACATTTGTCCAGGTGCAAGCACTGCAGCAGAGTCCCGGGTCCCAGGTTTCAGGTACCAGCCTCTCTCCCTGGTATTCCAAAAACTCTAAACCCCTAGTTCATTTTTATATGAAATTAAATACTGATGAATTTCTGTATTTCCAAGAGAACCAGCAGGAACAACTCACTTATTTGACATAAGGCCATACAAGTCAGTGATGGGACCTGGTTCCCCAACTAACACATTTCTGTGATAGATTTCAACAATCACCAGCATGTCAGCCTGTATAGCCCACAAAGCCTCTCTCCCCAAACACCAGCCTGCAGTGGGTAATGCAAAACATCTACTATGGCCACTTTAAATGCCTAATATGCCTCCTATAATGCCTCCTCTAATCCTTTGGAATAGATGCTATTGGCCCATTTTACAGATAGGGAAACTGAGGCTCAGCAAAGCGGTTTACCCAAAATCACATGGCAAGTAGGGTCATGCTGGGCTTAGGACCACCTATCCTCCAGGGATGACAGAATCACCTCCATCTTAGGGCAGGCTCAGGAGAAAAGAGCAGCTCTGAGTGGGTGAAGGGGGTTGGCAGAAAGTAGAAAGGGCAATGAATATTGAACACTCCCTGTCCACTTTCTAGCTCACCTCACAGTCAGGCCAGGTACCAGCCCAAGGAGGACAGAATGAAGCTCACACACACTGATGAAGATTATCTCTACCCAGATCCATCCTGCTCATCACCCTTACAGTGTGGGCTCTGATCCACCCTCACTACCCACCTGGAATCTGTGACTGTAGCTCCACCGCAGAGACTTTTCATAAATTCAGTAAACTCTAAGCGTCTGGATTTAAGATGACGTGACAGGAGCAGCAGCTGTTCTTAGTAATGTGAAAGTTTCTTGGTATGTGACCCCGAGCAAAGAGAACCGGATCCAGTTTCTTCAGAGCTCCTTTGTTTCTTTATCATTTTGGAAGTGCCTTAATAGCTCTTACAACATCCCCCAAAGGCCCTTTGGATCATATCTTACAAATATGTCAGTGTGAGTTATTGTATGACTCGTTCATTCTGACAGATCTTAGTGTGTGGTGTTTGTCAGTGACTGACTTGTCACAAGAATGATGTAGAATGTGAACTCAAAATCGAAGTCATGAACATGTAAATGGTTGATATAGCTATGTCCTGAATTTTACCTTTCTTTTTTCTTAAAAATAACTTATATTTTCTCCTGGGTTGCTGCCCAAAGTGTCTTTCTGGTGGCACATTCAAATCACCTGGAGATCTTTTTACACAATATGAGTCCTGAGTCCCAACTCAGACCAAGTGACTCAGTCTGGTGGGGGGAAGGGCCTGGGCATTGCTCAAAAAATTCCTAGATGACTCAAAATGGCCTGTGAGGTTGAGAAGCTTTGGCGCAGTGATGTGGGTTGGCCTCACTTGGGCCAATTTACAAAGTATGGGTGCCTAGGTCCCACCCCTAGAGATTTCCACATAATTGGTCTAAGCCTGGGAGTCAGGATTTGAAAGGCTCCTTGGTGACTGTAATGTACAGCCAAGCTTGAGGACTACAGCAGAGCACAGATGTGAAATGATTGTTTGCTAGAAAAGGATGACAAAGTAATGAGCCAAAAAAGTAGGGAACAAAACTATTCATACTCCTCCAAGTAGCTGGAACCCAACACATCTGCCTGGTCCCCTTCCATATACAATATTACTGAAGATAAAGGTCACTCCTCGTAACATCCAATGCCTGCCTTCTTTATGTTCCCTCCAAGACTTCCTGCTTAGCTCTTAATAGCAGCAGCTTGGCTCTGGGCCTTGAAAGCTGTGTGTGGCCTCAGGCAATGTGCTTACTCCTTCGATCTCATCCTCCTCTGAAAAATGGGTGTGCTGATCACAACTAGTGAAGACATGAAAGGTGACAAGGCAGGTGAAGTGATTAGTAAAAGGCTCAAGACACAGTAAATGTTCATTACTAAAAATCAGTGGGCTTTTTAAAGTTTCTTTTTGGTAATAATCACTAATGACACACATAGATGTTTTATGTTCCAGGCACTGTTCAAGTGCTTAACATATGTTAGTTCATTTCATTCTCACAGCGACCTTATAAAGGAGTTCAAATTTGAGCCCCGTTTTACAGATGAGCAAGCTCAGGCACAGGGAGGTTGAGTAACTTGTCCTAGATCCCACAGTGGGTGAATAGAGCCCCATGAGACTCCAGCTCTCATGTTCTAGCCACTTGCGCGACTGACTTTCAAGCCTTACAGCTAGCTTACCTCTCACGTTCCCTCTACCTGATCACCCTGTTCAACTCTGTCCTACAAGCCTGGACTCTGAGGCAGCTTCTGGGGTTTGGCAGAGGCTAATGGGGTCATCGAACATCTCAAGGTCAATCCACCAGATCCCTCTCCCAGTGGTCAAGGGGAGCTCAGGGCTTCCTTCTCTTTGGCCACCTGACTTACAACCTCTCAGAAGGTTTTACAAGTGATTTTAGCTCTGTCTCTTGATAGCTGACAGGGTGTGAGACACAGCACTTTCAGCTAATGCTATGTCATGTTCCCTTCAATCAGTTTGACTTCCCATGTTTCTTGGGCATGACTTCCTCCTAGCCACATGCCTGTGAGGCCATAAACCCAGTGAACAGCTGTGCCTTCTTTCCGGCCCCACAAAGAGGCCCACAGATCCAGTGCTGGGAAGAGGTGGCAGGAGTCAGAGAGTACACAAGGGAGGGACCATCTCCCCCGAGAGAGTCACTGCCTCCATCAGTCGCTGTCTGAGCATCACTCCTTACACCCCCTCAGTCCACTGGCCCCACATGCAACCTCATTTCCTTCCTCCCTTTTCCCAACTATCAGTCTGCAGACAGCTCTCCCTCCCATGAGTCTCCCCAACAAGCCTTACATTTCAGACCTTTCCTCCCCAACTCTCTGACGTGCCACTTAGAACTGTTCCTTTAAGTGTTTTTCCCAAGCTGCCCTGGCTTTGATGTTCATCAATGCCAAGGACTACCAGTAATGTTTGTGTTTTATTACTTCCTGATTCCCCAAACCTTTTATTTAGCTTCCTAGATACCAACTTTTAAGGCACAGGTAATAAATCTGAACTTCTGAACTTCCCTCACTAACAGCTCTGCTTTTGTTCGGTACTTCTTTCTGCCTCAGCACTATTTTGGAAGTTTTCTGGCCCGTTTTTTTTTCCTTTAATTTTATTTATGGCTGTGCTGGGTCTTTCTTGCTGTGAGCAGGTTTCACCAGTTGCAGTGAGCGGAGGCTGTTCTTCACTGAGGTGCATGGGATTCTCACTGTGGTGGCTTCTCTTACTGCGGAGCAAGGACTCTAGGGCATGTGGGCCCAATAGTTGCAGTTCCTGGGATCTAGAGCACAGGCTCAATAGTTGTGGCACATGGTCTTAGCTGCTCCAAGGCATGCAGGATCTTTACGGGCTGCAGATTAAACCCAGGTCTCCTGCACTGACAGGTGGATTCTTTACCACTGAGCCACCAGGGAAACCCCTGGCCCATTCTTTTTAAGCAACAGAGTCTACAAAGCTGATCAGTCTAGCTACAGAAATAGAACCCTTCTAGTCTTCTAGAAATTACCCATCGGGAGGAAAGTACATGTAGGAAACCTTTCTGACTTAGCCTGGGTGGGTTTCTAAAGATGTGAAATGCAGCTTTCCCCAAGGATAACTTCAGGAAATTCTTTTCTACAGAAGAATCAAATGTAACATGACTGTATCTGCAGGGCTTCTTCACAGCAGGGGGAATGTGTGCTGTGAGGTCCAACTGTGTGAACTGGAATTCTGAACTCTTTTTGTTAGCTGTATAACTTTTTCCTGACCTCAGTTTCCTCATCCGTGAAATGGAAATAACAATAGGATTCAATGTGAAATGGAAATTAAAGGGGTATGCATTTTAAATACCTGGCATAGAATAAATGCTCAAGAAATCATTGCTATAGTTAATTTTATCATCTTCATTATCTTATTAGTGACAGAATCCTCTTCTCCAGGGTGCATCAAGAGTGAAGGGCTGAAAAGCACCTCTGTAAACAGACGGGTTTCCCTGGTAGCTCAGTGATCAAGAATTCACCTGCCAATGCAGGAGACGTGGGTTTGATCCCTGGGTAAGAAAGGTCCCCTGGAGAAGGAAATGGCAACCTACTCCAATATTCTTACCTGGGAAATCCCATGGACAGATGAGACTGGCAAGCCACAGTTCAGGGGGTCAAAAGAGTTGGACACGACTTAACGACGAAACAACAGCAAACAGCAGTAGGGGAGCCAGGGCACCCCCAGACATTTCTGACCCCCTCCTGCAGCCTCCCGCTCCCCTCTCCCTTCCTCCTTCTCTCTCTCTCCTTTGTCTCCTGAAGGTGCTAGAACATCCTATGAGTTTTTAGCTGCTAAGAGGGGGAGATCAGAGCTGACATTTTTTTCTCTTTAATACGGATTACTGAAAATATTAGAAATTCCAAGATGCCCCTGACCTGAAACTATTAATAGCAGTTGGAGTGGGAGAGAGAAAAAGGTGATCTGAGTTTTCACTTTTAATTATATATAATGTATAAGTAGAGGGGTTATGGTAATATTTGCCTTCTTTCTTGTATTTTTTCAGCATTCCATATTTTAAGCCTACTTTATGCCTTTTAGAGATTAAATGAATAATAATGATTTATTGCTCCAATTAAATGATTTTTTCCCTGACTCAGAAATTGCACAGCAGTGAAGTTTGTATCATTTGGGTTCTAGATAATGACTATCCCAAGCTTTGTCTTTAAGCTACGCAAGATAGTGCGGGACATTGGCTGGCATCCTGAGGAAAGCACAGAGGAAGTCTGAAAGGAGAGGAAGACGTGACCCTTAGACAAAAAGGAGTGTCTGGGCAGGGCCAGAGGTCAGAGGTCAGTCATTTCCTTGACCTGTAGGCCTCCTGCCTTTCTTCTCCAACACCCTGTATTCTAGATGACTTCCTGCATCCATTTGCCCTCAGCATACTTTACAGTCTTCTTTTGTAGTTGCAGAGTATAGTTAGAGATTTATTCTCTCCATATGTGATACATGGCCTTATCTATGGTGGGTGCTGCATCCATGAAAACAAAAGATACTTCCTACTTGGAAGGAAAGATATGACAAACGTAGACAGCATATTCCAAAGCAGAGGCATCACTTTTCCAGCAAAAGTCTGTATTGTCAAAGCTATGTCTTTACAAGTAGTCATGTATAAATGTAAGAGTTGGTCTATAAAGAATCTGGCTGAGCATCAAAGAATTAATGCTTTCGAACTGTAGTGCTGAAGAAGACTCTAATTTAGAGTTCCTTGGAAAGCAAGGAGATCAAACCAGTCCATCCTAAAGGAAATCAGTCCTAAATATTCATTGGAAGGACTGATGCTGAAGCTGAGGCTCCAATACTTTGGCCACCTGATATTAAGACTCCACTAATTGGAATTCTAATGCTGGGAAGATTGAGGGCAAGAGGAGAAGGGGGTGACAGAGGATGAGATGGTTGGATGGCATCACCGACTTGATGGACATGAGTTTGAGCAAACTCCGGGAAATGGTGAAGGACAGGGAGGCCTGGCGTGCTGCAGTCCATGGGGTCTCAAAGAGTTGGACATGACTTAGCAACTGAACAACAACAGAAACACAAAAGCAGACCAAAGCAGTGTTTTCCAAGCCCATCACTATGAGCATGATGATGAACTGGAGATTTCCTGAGCCAAGGGGCAGTGGCCATGGATGCTAGCACTATTCTGTATATTCTCAAAACTGGGCTCAGACCTAAGGTAAGCTCCTATTCAGAAAAGTTATGACCTAAATTTATTTCGATTCATGTAGTGCCATACATTCTGTCCAGTAATGCCACAGACACATTTCTCTGCATTTCAAATTTATTCTCATCCACCAAGAATCAGTGCTTAGTCATCATATTTCAGTCAAGAAGAGTCCAAACCAAGTATAAATTGGTAAACTTTTCTGGGAGAGAAGTTGGCAATACATATCTAGTAAAATAAAAGTAAATAATTTTATTTTATTTCTATGAATTCATTTGCTGTGGTGTTTGGAAATACAGGCCCACACCTCTATGTTATAGTAGTATTGGTAACAGAAACATTAGAACAACATGAATCCATTCGGAGGGCTGTTAAGCTATTGTACAGCCACAGAGTGGAATATATACAGTCATTAAAAAGAACGACATCTATATCTCTAAATATTGACAATGAAGATGGCCAAAACTCATTCTCAAGGGGGAAAAAAACAGGTCCATTATATATATATATATGTGTATATATATGTGTGTGTGTGTGTATATATCAGAACACTCACTTATATAAACAGAAAAATAATTTGTTGATATGCTCATATAGACACAGAAAATGAAGAATGTATTTGAAAACATTTTATTTCATACAGTAAGTTTTTATTGACATGAACAGCTGACTGATACAAGCAGCTGACTTGAACTCATTGGGAAAGACCCTGATGCTGGGAAAGACTGAAGGAAGAAGGAGAAGATGGCAACAGAGGAGGAGATGGCTGGAAGGCATCACCAATTCAGTGGAAATGAACTTGGGTAAACTCCGGGAGAAGTTGGGGGACAGGGAATCCTGGTGTGCTTCAGTCCATGGGGTCATGAAGAGTTGGACATAACTTGGTAACTGAACAAGAACAAAAGTTTTTATATGAGGCTTACTGTGTTACTGGGAAACAGACTCTTGGAGGGCACAAACAGAACCTTGTGTGTACCAGAAACCAAGAGAAAGGAGCAGTGACCCCACAGGAGACTGACCCTTACTTGCCTGTGAGTGTCCAGGAGTCTCTGGTGGAGGCGTGGGTTGGCGGTGGCCTGCTACAGGTTGGAAGCTCTGAGTATAGCAGTTCCTGAAGGAGGTTACCATTATCTTCATTACCTCCACCATAGTTTCAGTTCAGATCAGTTCAGTCGCTCAGTCATGTCTGACTCTTTGCAACCCCATGAATCGCAGCACTCCAGGCCTCCCTGTCCATCACCATCTCCCAGAGTTCACTCAGACTCACGTCCATCGAGTCTGTGATGCCATTCAGCCATCTCATCCTCTGTCATCCCCTTCTCCTCCTGCCCCCAATTCCTCCCAGCATCAGAGTCTTTTCCAGTGAGTCAACTCTTCGCATGAGGTGGCCAAAGTATTGGAGTTTCAGCTTTAGCATGTCCTTCCAAAGAACACCCAGGGCTGACCTCCTTCAGAATGGACTGGTTGGATCTCCTTGCAGTCCAAGGGACTCTCAAGAGTCTTCTCCAGCACCACAGTTCAAAAGCATCAATTCTTTGATGCTCAGCTTTCTGTATAGTCCAACTCTCACATCCATACATGACCACTGGGAAAACCCATAGCCTTGACTAGAAGGACCTTTGTTGGCAATGTAATGTCTCTGCTTTTCAATATGCTGTCTAGGTTGGTCATAACTTTTCTTCAAAGGAGTGTCTTTTAATTTTATGGCTGCAATCACCATCTGCAGTAATTTTGGAGCCCCAAAAAATAAAGTCTGACACTGTTTCCGCTGTTTCTCCATCTATTTCCCATGAAGTGATGGGACCAGATGCCATGATCTTCGTTTTCTGAATGTTGAGCTTTAAGCCAACTTTTTCACTCTCCTCTTTCACTTTCATCAAGAGGCTTTTGAGTTCCTCTTCACTTTCTGCCATAAGGGTGGTGTCATCTGCATATCTGAGGTTATTGATATTTCTCCCGGCAATCTTGATTCCAGCTTGTGCTTCTTCCAGCCCAGCGTTTCTCATGATGTACTCTGCATAGAAGTTAAATAAGCAGGGTGACAATACATAGCCTTGACGTACTCCTACAGGGAGGGAACACACCCCAACCTATCAACAGAAAATTGGATTAAAGATTTACTGACATGACCCCACCTATCAGAACAAGACCCAGTTTCCCCTCAGTCAGTCTCTCCCATCAGAAAGCTTCCATAAACCTCTTATCCTTCCCCATCAGAGGGCAGACAGACTGAAAACCACAATCACAGAAAACTAACCAATCTGATCACATGGACCACAGCATTGTCTAACTCAATGAAACTATGAGTCATGCCGTGTAGGGCCATCCAAGACAGATGGGTCATGGTGGAAAGTTCTGACAAAATGTGGTCCACTGGAGAAGGGAATGGCAAACCACTTCAGTATTTTTGCCTTGAGAACCCCAAGAAGAGTATGAAAAGGCAAAAAGATAGGATACTGAAAGATGAACTCCCCAGGTCAGTAGGTGCACAGAACACTGAAAAACTCCCCAGGTTGGTAGGTGGCCAATATGCTACTGGAGATCAGTGGAGAAATAACTCCAGAAAGAATGATGAGACAGAGCCAAAGCAACAACACCCTGTTTTGGATGTGACTGGTGATGGAAATCAAGTCTGATGCTGTAAAGAGCAATATTGCATAGGAACCTGGACTGTTAGGTCCATGAATCAAGGCAAATTGGAAGCGGTCAAACGAGGGATGTTGAGAGTGAATATTTAGCAATCAGCGAACTAAAATGGACTGGAATGGGTGAATTTAACTCAGATGACCATTATATCTACTACTGTGGGCAGGAATCCCTTAGAAGGAATGGAGTAGCCATCATGGTCAACAAAAGAGTCCTAAATGCAGTACTTGGATGCAGTTTCAAAAATGACAGAATGATCTCTGTTCATTTCCAGGGCAAACTATTCAAAATCATAGTAATCCAATTCTATGCCCCAACCAGTAATGCTGAAAAAGCTGAAGTTGAACGCTTCTATGAAGACCTACGAGAGCTTCTAGAACTAAAACCCAAAAAAGATGTCCTTTTCATTATAGGGGACTGGAATGCAAAAGTAGGAAGTCAAGAAACACCTGGAGTAACAGGCAAATTTGGCCTTGGAATGCGGAATGAAGCAGGGCAAAGGCTAATAGAGTTTTGCCAAAAGAACACACTGGTCGTAGCAAACACCCTCTTCCAACAACATAAGAGAAGACTCTACATATGGCCATCACCAGATGGTCAAGACCAAAATCAGACTGATTATATTCTTTGCAGCCAAAGATGGAGAATCTCTATACAGTCAGCAAACCAAGACCGGGAGCTGACAGTGGCTCAGATCATGAACTTCTTATTGCCAAATTCAGACTCAAATTGAAGAAAATAGGGAAAACCACTAGACCATTCAGGTATGACCTAAATCAAATCCCTTATGATTCTATAGTAGAAGAGAGAAATAGATTCAAGGGATTAGATCTGATAGAGTGCCTGAAGAATTATGGATGGAGGTTTGTGACACTGTACAAGAGGCTGGGACCAAGACCATCCCCAAGAAAAAGAAATGCAAAAAGGCAAAATGGTTGTCTGAGGAGGCCTTACAAATAGCTGTGAAAAGAAGCGAAGAGAAAGGCAAAGGAGAACAGAAAAGATATGCCCATTTGAATGCAGAGTTCCAAGGAATAGCAAGGAGAGAAAGGAAAGTCTTCCTCAGTGATCAGTGCAAAGAAATAGAGGAAAACAATAGAATGGGAAAGACTAGAGATCTCTTCACGAAAATTAGAGATACCAAGCAAGTATTTCATGCAAAGATGGGCACAATAAAGGACAGAAACAGTATGGACCTAACAGAAGCAGAAGATATTAAGAGGTGGCAAGAATACACAGAAGAAGTATACAAAAAAGATCTTCATGACCCAGATAATCACGATGGTGGGATCACTCACCTAGTAACAGACATCCTGGAAAGTGAAGTCAAGTGGGCCTTAGGAAGCATCACTACGAACAAAGCTAGCAGACGTGATGGAATTCCAGTTGAGCTATTTCAAATCTTAAAAGATGATGCTGTGAAAGTGTTGCACTCAATATGCCAGCAAATTTGGAAAACTCAGCAGTGGCCACAGGACTGGAAAAGGTCAGTTTTCATTCCAATCCCAAAGTAAGGCAATGCCAAAGAATGCTCAGACTACCGCACAATTGCACTCATCTCACACACTAGCAAAATAATGCTCAAAATTCTCCAAGCCAGGCTTCAACAGTAGGTGAACTGTGAACTTCAGATGTTCAAGCTGGTTTTAGAAAAGGCAGAGGAACCAGAGATCAAATTGCCAACATCTGCTGGACAACTAAAAAAGCAAGAGAGTTCCAGAAAAACATCTATTCCTGTTTTATTGATACGCCAAAACCTTTGACTCTGTGGATCACAACAAAATGTGGAAAATTCTGAAAGAGGTGGGAATACCAGACCACCTGACCTGCCTCCTGAGAAATCTGTATTCAGGTCAAGAAGCAACAGCTAGAAACAGACATGGAACAACAGACTGGTCCCAAATCAGGAAAGGAGTACGCCAAGGCTGTATATTGTCACCCTGCTTATTTAACTTATATGCAGAGTGCTACTGCTACGGCTAAGTCACTTCAGTCGTGTCCGACTCTGTGCGACCCCATAGATGGTAGCCCACCAGGCTCCCCCATCCCTGGTATTCTCCAGGCAAGAACACTGGAGTGGGTTGCCATTTCCTTCTCCAATGCATGAAAGTGAAAAGTGAAAGTGAAGTCGCTCAGTCATGTCCAAACTTTTGCGACCCCATGGACTGCAGCCTACCAGGCTCCTCCGTCCATGGGATTTTCCAGGCAAGAGTACTGGAGTGGGATGCCATTGCCTTCTCTGATAACCAACATAGACAGCATATTAAAAAGCAGAGACATTACTTTGCCAACAAAGGTCTATCTAGTCAAAGCTATGGTTTTTCCAGTAGTCATGTATGGATGTGAGAGTTGGATTATAAAGAAAGCTGAGTGTCGAAGAATTGATACTTTTGAACTGTGATGTTGGAGAAGACTCTTGAGAGTCCCTTGGACTGCAAGGAGATCCAACCAGTTCATCCTAAAGGAAATCAGTCCTGAATATTCATTCGAAGGACTGATGCTGAAGCTGAAACTCCAATACTTTGGCCACCTAATGCGAAGAATTGACTCATTGGAAAAAACCCTGATGCTGGCGAAAATTGAGGGCGGGAGAAGGGGACCACAGAGGATGAAATGGTTGGATGTCATCACTGACTCAATGGACATGAGTTTGAGTAAACTCCGGGAGCTGGTGATAAACAGGGAGGCCTGGTGTACTGCAGTCCATAGGGTTGCAAAACGTCGGACATGACTGAGCAACTGAACTGAACTACTGTCTTAGAGGTACTACTCTAAGTTCTTTATAAGTATTAACTGATTTGATCCTCATGAAAAACTCTGAGGTAGGTACTATTACTATTGCCATCTCAGATAAGAGACTCGGACAGCCCAAGGTCACAGTCAAGATTGTAACCCTGGTGGTTTGGCCCAGCCACTCCTTAAGCCACTGCAGCATGCTTCTTCTTTCCAGCACAGCTTCATTTTTTTTAACATTTTTTAAAGCAGTTTTTGCTTAAATTTAAAATGTAAGAATTAATAGAAAATAGGTCTACACCACTTGGGGCATATTAGTGGCTGTTTTTAGGCATAAAAACATGTTGCTATCAGAGTGTTTAGGTTTTTAGAACAAAACCCAGAAATATGAGCTGATTATTTGCCTTTTCAGTGGTAGGAATAGTAGAATTTGTTTCAAATTTTGATGCTTACTGAAGTCTAGCGCAAAAGAGCAAGTTGACTTGAGAGAATCTGCTTTTAGAGTTGCATCCATGAGATCCTCAGAGCAAAGCCAGAAGTAGAATTTCTTAGCAAACAAGCTTTCCACCAATAGGACCCCCACCCCCACCAGCCAGCCAAGAAGCAGGTGGGGAGGAAAAATGAGCAGTAACCGTGTTGCCTATGGATACTCAAGAGTCACGCAGACCCCAGAACTCCCACAGTAATTCCCCTTCCCTCTAAGGTGGACACTGAAATTGATTTAAGTGACTCGCACTTTACTCCTCTTGGTGGTTCTGGCATTGACTGCCCAGGGAATTACCACTTGCCAATGTCATTTACCTGATGACATCGCATGTGAAGGTCTGTTAGATGTACTTAGAGGTGGTTAAAGAGGCTGTAGATGGAAAACAGAAAATAGAATTAGCTGGAAAATGAAAAGGAGAGGGGGCCTCAGTCCAAAGGGTCCCTCAAGATTTGACTAAGGAAGGAAACAACCCCAAGTGAGAGGGCATGGGTGAGGCAAGGCTGGTGGGGAGGGCACCTGAAACTGTCTGGAACTTGGCTGCAAATAGTAAGAACCAGCCCACTGTAGCTAATGGAAGAGGGAGTGGGGATGGAATGATAAGGATGGAGAGAAGCCAGTGGCCACTCATAGTCTAGAGGAAGCCAAACTGGAAACTAGAAATCTGGAATCTGGCAGGGCTCCTGGTTGCAGAATTCTTGGACCTGTCAGAGTTTCAGTCGATGGGTAGCCTTCACCCCACATCCATGGCAGACACTGTCTCTATTTAGTCATCTTTCCAGGCTCTTGTCGTGGGTTTCCAAAAACCCCAGAGACAGTTCTAGTATCTATGGCAAGTTGGCAGTGTCCTTGGCTCCCTGGCTGATTTTGCAATCTGCTGCTCACACCTCTCAGCCTCCTTGACAGGAGGAAAGAGAAAGACAGCACTTCCGTTTCTCTGTAAGATGCCAACTTCTTTTCCCTCTCACGTTCATTTTCTTCCTTTCTTTTTCTATGACATTTCTTTGGCTGGCCAGAAAGTCATTTACAGACCCCCTTATGGCATTTGTGGCCCCAGCCATGAGCCTTTCGTCTGGTACATTTCTCTAATAGTTGGACTGATTGTTCGCAACGGGATCACTTTGCTGTCGGCACACACAGCAGCAGTGCCCAGGAATCGTGGGCAGTCTAGCTGTCCTGCAGAGAGCAGGGGCCAGAGACTTCAGGGTGCTGAGGATGAGCACTTTCACATCAGGAGCTGTCTTCATTTCCAATGAAAGCAGAGCCTGAGATGAGAACTTGATGTGGATAGTTTATCTGAGAGGTGATTCTAGGAAGCAGGAAGGAGGAAGAAGGAATGGGGATAGGAGGATGAGAGAGAAAGAGAACACTTCAAACTAAGGATATATTCCCACGATCATCTCGGCAGCTAACCTGGGATGTATTCTGCTGGGGACCTCTGTCAAGTGCGGTAAATACTCAGATTCCTCCTAGAATTACCAGCTAAAAGAGTAGGAGCTTGAAATTGGGTCCACAGGTTCTCTCCCCCGCCCTGTTAAGTTTATCCCCAGGAGTCTGTGCGCATCTCCACTTCCTAGTTGCTTCAATTCATTAACCAGGAGGGCTCCCATAATTTTGAAGAAGTCTTTTGAGGCATAAAGGAAAAAAAAGTAAGAGGAGAAAAACACTATAGTTGAGGCCATATGCTGTGGGTAGAAGAACTGAAAGAGCTTGCAGGGAAATGTCTGTGCGCTGCAGCCAAATTCAGGAGTGGGTGGAGAGGGTGTGATACAAAGCCCTATCTGGGATATGTCTTTAACTGCTCAAAGTAAGGTGTGCACATGATTTTTTTAAAAAATCAAGTAGAGAACGGTATACAGTAAAAAGCAGCAATTTCATACTCATTCCTTCCCAGAGTCAACTACTTGTAACATTACTGGTTTTTCTGATATTAACTTCTAATTATTACCTCTATTACTTATTCTTCCTCAAAACAAATACATTTTAAAATCATTCATTCTTTCTATATCAGTGATTTTTCATGACACTTTGGGTTTTTCCCTGATCTAATTTTTGCCTGTTGAAAGTGTTAGTCGCTCAGTCATGTCAGACTCTATAGCCTGCCAGGCTCCTCTGTCTATGGAATTCTCCAGGCAAGAATACTAGAGTGGGTAACCATTCCCTTCTCCAAGAAATCTTCCCAAACAGGGATCAAACTCAGGTCTCCTGCACTGCAGGCAGATTCTTTACCGTCTGAACCATCAAACTGGTCTCCAAAAAACTGAGATCTTTTCAACAAGTATATGTCTAAGTTTCAACCCCAGATCTATCTCACAAACAATAGCTCTTATTTTGTGTCTCAACTTGTATTTAACTTGTATTTGAACACTTTCACGGCCTGGTGGTTCAGACAGTAAAGAATCTGCCTGCAATGCAGGAGACCGAGGTTAGATCCCTGGGTCAGGAAGATCCCTGGAGAAGGGAATGGCTACCCACTCCAGTATTCTTGCCTGGAGAATTCCATGGACAGAGGAGACAGTTGAACTACAGTCCATGGTGTCTCAAAGAGTCAGACACAACTGAGTGACTAACACACACACACACACAAAAAAGAAAATATTTTCATAAAGATAGGTGAAAGCAAATATAACCCAAACTTTAGCCATATAATTTCATAACAGTTCTGGAATTAATTACTTGCTTTTGGCATTACAGAGATTCTATATCACCTTGGAAGGCTTAGTTATCCCTCAGCTCAGTTGAGTCCCCTTAAAACTAAGCCAAACTAATAGGACATATTCTTGAGAATTCATCATATCCTCTGAGCTTTGCACTTGAAAAACCATTGCAGAAACATAATGTATAATTCATGCCCCTCAAATATCTGTGAGTGTCTTCTGAAACTGTGCTTCATTTCCATAAAATAGTTCTGGAATTCCACAAAGCATGTGATGCTACTGTGCTCAGACAGTTCAGCAAGAGGAAATGAGCATAATCTCCAATTACCATCTGTTTAAACTACACGTGAGCCAGTTAGGATGTTTTCAGTAGCTAAGTACAGAAAACTCAACTCAAACTGACTCAGACACTGAATGAGATTTATTGGCTCACATAAACCTAAATTCCAGAGCCAGCACAGACCTTAGGCATAATTTCTTTAGGACTCCAGCTCAATATCTCCACATTTCTCTCAACATTATCATTGTGTCTGGGTAAGCTGCATCACAAAATGACTTCCCAATATGATAGTCATGGCAGCAAGTTCAATCTTTGTATACATATTCTCCATTATCCAACAGAGAAAAAGAGATATTTCCTGTGTCCCAGAATTCCCAGTAAATTTTCTAAGTATCATATTGATTATGCAACCTCTAAATCAGTTCCTGGATCTAAGGGCATGTCATGCACCGAATGACTTAGAACTGGATTATTTGAAGCAATAATTGTACAGACAGAGGAAGCAGGGCAACACCTGAATCATAGCCAATTCCCATAGCTGTAAATACTTCCACCATAGCCAAATAAGGGGAGAGAAAGAGAGAGAATCTTAAAAAAAAAAAAAAACGAAGAAGAATGCTAGAGATGTTGTTAAAGACAAAGAATGAAGAAATAATTTGAAGGAAATATTAGAAGGCACCAGGGTAGGGCGGGTAGGAGGGGGAATAGTCTCTTTTGTTGATTGTACCCTAAGAGGCAAATTCATTTGATGAAATGGTTACACATAGAGAGACTGGAATAATAGGCACCACAAGTTATAAAGCAATTATCCTTCAATTAAAAAAAAATTTTTTAAATAATCACCAAGAAATTAACAGTTGTGATTTTTTGGTGTTTCAGTTCAGTTCAGTTGCTCAGCCGTGTCTGACTCTTAGCGACCCCATGAATTGCAGCACGCCAGGCCTCCCTGTCCATCACCATCTCCCGGAGTTCACTCAGACTCACATCCATCGAGTCCGTGATGCCATCCAGCCATCTCATCCTGGGTCGTCCCCTTCTCCTCCTGCCCCCAATCCCTCCCAGCATCAGAGTCTTTTCCAATGAGTCAACTCTGCATGAGGTGGCCAAAGTATTGGAGTTTCGGCTTTAGCATCATTCCTTCCAAAGAAATCCCAGGGCTGATCTCCTTCAGAATGGACTGGTTGGATCTCCTTGCAGTCCAAGGGACTCTCAAGAGTCTTTTCCAACACCACAGTTCAAAAGCATCAATTCTTGGGCGCTCAGCTTTCTTCACAGTCCAACTCTCACATCCATACATGACCACAGGAAAAACCATAGCCTTGACTAGACGGACCTTAGTCAGCAAAGTAATGTCTCTGCTTTTGAATATGCTATCTAGGTTGGTCATAATTTTTCTTCCAAGGAGTAAGCGTCTTTGAATTTCATGGCTGCAATCACCATCTGCAGTGATTTTGGAGCCCCAAAAAATAAAGTCTGACACTGTTTCCACTGTTTGCCCATCTATTTCCCATGAAGTGATGGGACCAAATGCCATGATCTTCGTTTTCTGAATGTTGAGCTTTAAGCTTCAACATCAGGGATTTCATGGTTCACATATTGCTGAAACCTGGCTTCGAAAATTTTGAGCATTACTTTACTAGCATGTGAGATGAGTGCAATTGTGTGGTAGTTTGAGCATTCTTTGGCATTGCCTTTCTTTGGGACTGGAATGAAAACTGACCTTTTCCAGTCCTGTGGCCACTGCTGAGTTTTCCAAATTTGCTGGCAGATTGAGTGCAGCACTTTCACAGCATCATCTTTCAGGATTTGAAACAGCTCAACTGGAATTCCATCACCTCCGCTAGCTTTGCTCATAGTGATGCTTTCTAAGGCCCACTTGACTTCACATTCCAAGATGTCTGGCTCTAGATTAGTGATCACATCATCATGATTATCTGGGTTGTGAAGATATTTTTTGTACAGTTCTTCCGTGTATTCTTGCCACCTCTTCTTAATATCTTCTGCTTCTGTTAGGTCCAGACCATTTCTGTCCTTTATCGAGCCCATCTTTGCATGAAATGTTCCCTTGGTATCTGTAATTTTCTTGAAGAGATCTCTAGTCTTTCCCATTCTGTTGTTTTCCTCTATTTCTTTGCATTGATTGCTGAATAATCTCCTTCATTTTTAAAAAATATACATATGTATGAATACACAACATATCATTTTTATAATGGGAAAAAGTAATATGTCCTTAATATTATTTGCCCCAAAAAAAGCAAAGCACATCATGGAACAGATGCCAGCACTAAGCATTCCAAATGCAGCATCTTCTTATAATACATAATTATAACTATGTATAATCAATAATCAAACATTCCTCTCGTGAAAAGTAATAGAATATTCCTTTAAGTTTAAAGGAATAAATTCTTTAGTAAAGGAAATGACTGCTTCTACATTATAAATTTTCTTCTACAATCATCACTCAAATATTTATTGATCATCCTCTATCTACCATGATAGTTTTCACAAATTGCTCCAAAACAATTTTGTTGATGTTCATCTTTTTAATAATATTTCCAAAATTTAATTGGAATAAAAATCATATAAATGAGTGCATGGTTTACAGATTAATCATCTTACTCAGCTGTTACTTTGGTGCTTACTTAGAGCTGCAAGTCACAAAAGAGTGGGAAAAAAATGACAAAGTTGATGGACCAGCAAAATATTAATTATGTGAGGAATTTAAATTATCAAAAACTAAGTAGTTCTTCTTGCGTAAAAAATTACAGTGTCTAAGTGGCAGATGAAATAAGACAGAAATTCATCTTTCTTCTTCTGCCCCTCATTCATAAACCTTTCTGTTACTTTCAAAATGGAACATATGAGGAATTTATGAGATTTTTGCTTGAGGCATATCCTTCTAAGCCAATACTATTTAAATTAGAAATTCACCAAAATGGTGTATGCTTTTTCAGTGATTCTTGTAAAACATTGCTATTGAATAGCTTCCAAATAACAGTCTCAACAGGTAATGAAATTATATAAATGTATTTAAGAAACAACTATCTGAATCTATATTTTTCCCTCTTGAATCTTTTTTTTAAGTTGAAGGCTTCAGATGAAATGTTTTATGCTAAGTCACTTCAGTCATGTCTGACTCTGTGTGACCCCATAGATGGCAGCCCACCAGGCTACCCCGTCCCTGGGATCCTCCAGGCAAGAACACTGGAGTGGGTTGCCATTTCCTTGTCCAATGCATGAAAGTGAAAAGTGAAAGTGAAGTCACTCAGTCATGTCCGACTCTTCCCGACCCCATGGACTGCAGCCTTCCAGGCTCCTCCGTCCATGGGATTTTCCAGGCAAAAGTACTGGAGTGGGGTGTCATTGCCTTCTCCTGAAATGTTTTATAAGTCTATTCAAATATACGCACTTCTTTGTGTGGCTAGCAAAAGATCATATTACTTTGTCATATCAGAAAAGCAGCAGTTATAGAACCACTACACTGAAATTCATTTGCCACAACATATATGTCCAAAGAATTTATTAATACAACGGTGTGGCCTTGAGATAGAAGATGATTTCTGTCCCAGGTATATATCTTCCATACTAGATTAGTTACTCCCTGAGGCAAGGGAGAGCTCTTGTGCCATATGCACCTTTGCATATTCAGTTCAGTTCAGTTCAGTCGCTCAATCGTGTCCAACTCTTTGCGACCCCATGAACTGCAGCATGCCAGGCCTCCCTGTCCATCACCAACTCCCAAAGTCCACCCAAACCCATGTCCATTGAGTCAGTTATGCCATCCAACCATCTTATCCTCTGTCTTCCCCTTCTCTTCCTGCCCTCAATCTTTCCCAGCATCAGGATCTTTTCCAGTGAGTCAGCTCTTCACATCAGGTGGCCAAAGCATTGGAGTTCCAACTTCAACATCAGTCCTTCCAATGAACACCCAGGACTGATCTCCTTTAGGATGGACTGGTTGAATCTCCTTGCAGTCCAAGGAGTCTTCTCCAACACCACAATTTAAAAGCATCAATTCTTCGATGCTCAGCTTTCTGTATAGTCCAACTCTCACATCCATACATGACCACTGGGAAAACCCATAGCCTTGACTAGACGGACCTTTGTTGACAAAGTAATGTCTCTACTTTTTTAATATGCTAAGTTGGCCATAACTTTCCTTCCAAGGAGTAAGCGTCTTTTAATTTCATGGCTGCAAGCACCATCTGCAGTGATTTTAGAGCCCAGAAAAATAAAGCCAGCCACTGTTTCCACTGTTTCCCCATCTATTTCCCATGAAGTGATGGGACCAGATGCCATGTATTCAGTTTTCTGAATGTTGAGCTTTAAGCCAATTTTTTCACTCTCCTCTTTCACTTTCACCAAGAGGCTTTTTAGTTCTTCTTCACTTTCTGCCATAAGGGTGGTGTGATCTGTATAACTGAGGTTATTATTTCTCCTGGCAATCTTGATTCCAGCTTGTGTTTCTTCCAGCCCAATATTTCTCATGATGTACTCTGCATAGAAGTTAAATAATCAGGGTGACAATATACAGCCTTGACATACTCCTTTTCCTATTTAGAACCAGTCTGTTGTTCTAACTGTTGCTTCCTGACCTGCATACAGGTTTCTCAAGAGGCAGGTCAGGTGGTCTGGTATTCCCATCTCTTTCAGAATTTTCCACAGTTTATTGTGATCCACACAGTCAAAGGCTTTGGCATAGTCAATAAAGCAGAAATAGATGTTTTTCTGGAACTCTCTTGCTTTTTCAATGATCCAGCAGATATTGGCAATTTGATCTCTGGTTCCTTTGTCTTTTCTAAAGCCAGCTTGAACATCTGGAAGTTTACAGTTCACGTATTGCTGAAGCCTGGCTTCGAAAATTTTAAGTATCATTTCACTAGCATGTGAGATGAGTGCAATTGTGCGGTAGTTTGAGCATTCTTTGGCATTGCGTTTCTTTGGGATTGGAATGAAAACTGACCTTTTCCAGTCCTGTGGCCACTGCTGAGTTTTCCAAATTTGCTGGTATATTGAGTGCAGCACTTTCACAGCGTCATCTTTTAGGATTTGAAATAGCTCAACTGGAATTCCATCACCTCCACTAGCTTTCTTTGTAGTGATGCTTCCTAAGGTCCACTTGACTTCGCATTCCTGGATGTCTGTCTCTAGGTGAGTGATCCCACCATCGTGATTATCTGGGTCATGAAGATCTTTTTTGTACAGTTCTTCTGTGTATTCTTGCTACCTCTTCTTAATATCTTCTGCTTCTGTTAGGTCTCTTCCATTTCTGTCCTTTATTGAGCCCATCTTTGCATGAAATGATCCCTTGGTATCTCTAATTTTCTTGAAGAGATCTCTAGTCTTTTCCATTCTATTGTTTTCCTCTATTTCTTTGCATTGATCACTGAGGAAGGCTTTCTTATCTCTCCTTGCTATTCTCTGGAACTCTGCATTCAAATGGGTATATCTTTCCTTTTCTCCTTTGCTTTTTGCTTCCCTTTTCACAGCTATTTGTAAGGCCTCCTCAGACAGCCATTTTGCTTTTTTGCATTTCTTTTTCTTGGTGATGGTCTTGATCCCTGTCTCCTGTACAATGGCACTAGCCTCCATCCATAGTTCATGAGGCACTCTATCAGATCTAGTCCCTTAAATCTATTTCTCACTTCCACTGTATAGTCATAAGGGGTTTGATTTAGATCATACCTCAATGGTCTAGGGGTTTTCTCCACTTTCTTCAATTTCAGTCTGAATTTGGCAATAAAGGAGTTCATAATCTGAGCCACAGTCAGCTCCCAGTCTTGTTTTTGCTGACTGCATAGAGCTTCTCCATCTTTGGCTGCCAAAAAGAAAAAAAAAAAAAAACTTTGGCACACAAGTTCATCCCTTCTCAAAACCTGAGAGAGAACACCCTGTTAAGGAAGTTATGGCATCTCCACATGATTTGCTGGCACCCAGTGCCTGATTCAGGCCTGGAGCAGCCCTGATGAAGGCCTGGCACAGCAGCGATTAAGATGAATACCAGGGTCTGATTGGAACACTGCATGCTGACTATTGGGTGCCCCTTTGTCAGTGAATTCTCAAAGTATGCTCCTCCCCTCCCTTAACTAACATCCTCAAGATCTGCCCTTTACCTGTGTTCCCCCAGTTCCTCCTGGTACTTTCACAACTCCTTTCTGAGAACCATTTCTTCCTGAACAGGCCTTCCCCATTTAGACCTGAATCTTGTTCTCAACATGATTGCAGTGAGGGATAATGAAAGTTGAGCTTAATGAGGACGTGCAAGTTATTGACTTTACAGGAGGTTTTGCATGGTATCCAGGCAGTGGAGGGTGAGGAAGTAGACAGGGGAATGAATGTTTTACTTCAGAAAGGTTGACGATGCTATGTCGCTGGCTTTTGAAGATAAAGTTGCCACAAGCCACTGCTGCTGCTGCTGCTAAGTCACACCAGTCGTGTCTGACTCTGTGTGACCCCACAGACTGGAGCCCACCAGGCTCCGCCGTCCCCGGGATTCTCCAGGCAATAACACTGGAGTGGGTTGCCAGTTCTTTCTCCAATGCATGAAAGTGAAAATGAAAGTGAAGTCGCTCAGTCGTGTCGGACCCTCAGCGACCCCATGGACTGCAGCCTTCAAGCTTAAAAAGGCAAGGAAACGGATTCTTCCCTGGAGCCTCTGGAAGAATCACAGCCCCACTGACACCTTCATTTTAGCCCAGTGAGACTGAAGTCAGACTTCTAACCTACTGAACTTGAAGATAATAAATTAATACATTTCTGCTGTTTTAGCCTCTAAGATTATGGTAATTAGTCACAACAGCTATAGAAAGCTAATTAGGGATGCCACTGCATGCCAGAGTTATTAACTGTCCATGTGCTGGCAGCAACGGAGTTCCTATGGCTTTCAGACAGCAGGCAATTCAAACTCAAACTCCAGTCCTGAGGGTCTGCTTTCTAGACCCACTCCTGCACCAATTTTCTTCCCTTGAGTTCCTTAAGGGGGTGGGGGAAAAGGCTGTGGCAAGACTTACATGCTAAGGCTTTATGGGAACGTGCAATTTCAGGACAGTAAGAGTAAGACAGAAACGAGAAAGCATCTGCAGATATAAGGCAGCATACCTTTCATCAAATCTCAACTTCACAAGAAAACACAGCCAGTTGCCTGGCATGGTTTCCAGACAGGCTTTGTGAAACCACTTCACCTCAAAAATTCTGTCAGGGGAAGAAAGGGAGACATATTTATCCTCTGGGGCCCGTCTCCCATCTTCTATAGGTCAGAAAATTTCCTTCACACTTCCCAGGTGTTTACCCACTAGGGCAACTACCAGGAAACCCAGGTCCCATGTCCTGTGGTGAGTGCTTCCCATGAGGCAAAAGTGGTGGGAGGGCAATGTCCAGGTCACAGAGCTCAGAGACCACAGAGAGTGGGCCCTGTGACATTACGTTGCTGGCTCCAGGAAAGTCCATAGAGTAATGAGTGACAACAAGAGTGTGTTTTTATAGGAGCTATGTAGCTATGCTGTTAAAAGTACTCAAGGACCTAAAGGAGCTTCAGCACTTGACCTTTTAAATAAAATATAGTCAATGGATTTAAATGGATAATAGCCTGTCAGGATTCTTGAAGTAAATGGGGCCTGGTAGATAAATTATTTTATATGGAAATTACTTCAAAGTCTACTCTAATGCATAGTGTTTTTAAACAATAGAGCAATATTCAATAAAGTTGACTTTAATTGACTGATATCCCATGTTTTCTTAGTGATTCTTCAGGTTTAGTACACTTCAGGACTGCCTAAGCTACTTGTTCAACATGCCCATTTTAGTTGCCAGCCTCAGATGGCAAAGCATCTGCCTACAATGTGGAAGACCCGGGTTCAATACCTGGGTCGGGAAGATCTCCTGGAGAAGGAAATGGCAACCCACTCCAGTATTCTTGCCTGGAAAATCCCATGGATGGAAGAGCCTGGTAGGCTACAATCCATGGGGTCGCAAAGAGTCCAGACTATTACTCAGAGATTTTGAATGAGTAGGTCTCAGTGGGACCTAGATATCTATATTTTTAACAGGTGTCCTCTTCTTTTATATGTTTCTGACACAAGTCATTCACAAAGAGCTCTTTTAAAATAACAAAGTCTATGACTTGACCCCTACTCTGAAACCTCACCAGTCTTGATGACCAGGCAAGGAATACAATGGGCAGTTTGGTAGGTTGTAAGCACTGTGTAACAGACATCTCTTCCAACACCTCCTACAACCCTTCAGATCCTCTCAGGCCTCATCTGTCACCAATACCCTTGTCCTAGCAATTGGTGACCTGCTCTGCATGGACTCTGGCCAGCTTCATGGGTTTACGATTCATCAGGACTTCATCTCCATGCCTGTGTCTCCCATTCTTCCCTCCCCCAGGGCTTCATGGTTGACCCAGAGACATGAGGTATTGTGGGACCCACTGGCACCCACATAAATGTCACCCATAAGTACTTGGGAAATTGAAAAGCAAAACATTGATTCAGAAAAAATGGAAATGACTGACAAATTCTTTATCATCCTCCCCCGCCAAGTGGACAATCCCAAGAAGTAGTCAATTATACTACCTTCTAGAAGATGGTTCCATGGAGATCAAACAGTTACCACACATGATACCTCAAACAGCTCTCTCGTTCCTGCCTTCTTCCCTGGTCCCTCACTTGTACTTTGTAGTATAAAATATACTCCTTGATAACATAAGAGCATATAAGCCTTTGCTTCTGGATCCACTTTAGAGAACCCAGGCTAAGATGTATTATAGAATTAAGCTATTTCATTGTAGTTCAGCCAAGAATTATGAATCTGTGCGCTCCTCTGACTTGACACATTCATCCCTCACTGAAGATTGCTGAGGCCTCTGACCTTGGGTAGAACATGTCTATGTGAGACAAAGGAGGTCCTGAGAAGCCACATCCACTTACACCAGCACACATCCCTAGTCTTGTTGTGTATCCTTTGCGCTACTCGCTAGCTAAAGCTCAGACCAGCCTCATCTAAACAATCATTCTCACCAATTCCCAAATGTGGACTGACCAACTTTTATAGTCTAGCATGACTCACCTGGGTCACACAAAATTCAATTAGATTAAAAGATTTACCTGTTCAGTGAAAATAAAATTTGGGTTAGAGATTCAGAACTTTATCCCAACAAAGCTGAATTCCATTTCTGAGATGTATCTTTTTTAATGACCTATCCTAGGCCATCACATCTGTCACATTCTATTAATGAGAAATAAGTCACCAATTCAGCTCACAATCACATTCACGGGGGGAGATTAGACTTCAGCTTTTTCACAGAATACTATCAAAGAATCTGCAGACATGAAGAAAACCACCACCTAGTTTTGCCCTGGAGAGGCTTACAGGCATATTCACATTTCAGAATCCCTAACTGCTCCTTTCTGAGGACACAATTGTGGCCACTAACTAGTGCAAAGCTCGAAGTAGAGTAGACCACAATTGTTGGCTAAGTAAATAAACTCCAAAGAAATGGATATTACTTTCTTTCATGATTTCCTGAACTTTAGTTACTTCAATCATCATTAAATCTGGGTATTTACTCACATAAAAGATCTCAACTGACATACCAGGTGGAAAATTAAGGCAGTTAGCTGAATAACTCAAGCAAAAAGCCTTTTCATTTCAATGACTTCAAAAGATGCAGGAATTTTTGCCTATGATGATATTTTTTTTCTTTCCCCACTAGACTTTCTTTCTTTTCTTTCCCCAGCCAACGTTCTCCTAAAGAGTTTTCCACTCTGTCAATTTCGAATTTCTCCCATGGCTCTGAGCAACACACAGCTGCAATCTGTCACACATCCTTCTACTGAAGGTGTGAGGTGCTGCTGCTGCTGCTGCTGCTAAGTCGCTTCAGTCGTGGCCAACTCTGTGCGACCACGTAGATGGCAGCCCACCAGGCTCCCCCATCCCTGGGATTCTCCAGGCAAGAACACTGGAGTGGGTTGCCATTTCTGCCGGGGTCCAGCCCCAGTGGATCCAGGGAATTCGAAGCGGGGACGGCATTGGTGAGGAAAGACTTATTTATTTATTAATAGAAGATTAGATCAGGAAGAAATAGTATAGTAGGAAATTTAGGCGGAGAAAAGGAGGCTGAATAACTTGGTTACGTGGAAAGCCAATAATGGAACTTGCACCTTCTACGTTGGGCCACCGGCGCCCGTTTGAATACCGGAGAGTGCCCCGCCTTAGGCTCTCTTTCTTACGGATCTTAGAAGCCGGGACAAGTAAGTAGACATGGTGAGCCTCCACGTTCCAAGGGAATTCAGCTGAAAAAGGGGGAAAGAATGACATGGGGAAGCCCAGCATCGGTGCAAGACTCCAAAAACTATTTTTCAAAATCAGCTTATATACCCCAAGTTGTACATAATGGAATATGCAGAGTTATGCAGGGGCAGCAGTCCTGACCCTCATTGAGACAAGGCTTTCTTTTTGCATACCCTCCCATATACAAAAGGTCTCAGGTGGTTTTCATTATCTTCTGGCCAAGAGGCTTGTTAACATTTTTATGGCTGTCTTCCTGGATAATTGTCTATCAACCAGAAAACTCCTTTTCCCTAGAAGTGTTTTTTCTTTACTCTGCATCACCCTCAAAGTACTAAATAAAGTTACATTCCTGTAGAACAAAGGTGCAGTGGGTTATAACAAAGAAAGTACTTAACTCAAAGATCTAATGTTGCTAATACCAGGTGTACTACCTGTTTTTCTATTTATCAACTATATCTAAAAATAAAAGATATGAAAATTTGGCAGCAAGTATTGGCTCAACAAATGAAACCTTTAATCAGTCCTATTCTAATGCTTTTGACTCCTTGGAAGCCCCTACATTCCTAGGATGTTTTAAGCTTCCTGTGCCTCCTGCAGTCAGGAGGCCTCAAACAATCACATGCGCAGCTGTAGGAGTCCTGCAGGCAGGCTAAAAAGCTATCAGAGGGGTTTTTGGATTGAAACACTCGTATTATGCCCAGGAGATTTATTATCAAAAAGCTCTAATTTTTTCCAGAAAAAGGTGGTGGGGGGACAGTCCCCTGTTAATAACAGAAGAGTAGGTGGAAAGCATAACACAGTAAAGCAGGCAGATTCTGGTCTTGGGGGGGGTGGATGCTCAGGAATTTCCAGGGGGAATCCCTGAAGCCGATCACGTCCTTGCGTTTTGTCAGGCTTCCTTCCGTATGACCTTGGCACGGGTGGGATTCCTCACGCTGGCTCCCAGCACATTTCCTTCTTCAATGCATGAAAGTGAAAAGTGAAAGTGAAATCGCTCAGTCATATCCGACTCTTGGCGACCCCATGGACTGCAGCCCATCAGGCTCCTCTGTCCACAGGGTTTTCCAGGCAAGAGTGCTGGAATGGGGCGCCATTGCCTTCTCCATGTGAGGTGCTACTCCAGCCTAAACGAATCCCAGAGGAGCAGTAAGTTAACAAGCACTAATGCCTTCATTAACTTCATACAGACAGTTGTCCCCTGTGACAAGGGGTGAGAGGAGTGAAAGAACCACAAGGGGTGAGAGAACCACACGGTCTCAACAATAGAATCAGGAACCCGCTTAGGATTTACAACGAAACAAGTATCAAGGGACTTCCCTGGCAGTCCAGTGGTTCACATTCTGCGCTCCCAAAGCAGGGCGAACAGGTTTAATCCCTGGTTGGGGAGCTAAGACCCTGCATGCTGCAAGGCACAGCTAGAAAAATTTAAAAAGAGTAAGCATCAAGCCCAAGAAGCCAAAGTATATACGCTTTAAACCTATAGTATCTGAGATCAAAAACAAAGTTGAAAATAATAGAGATTTCCCCCCCATAGGAAGATATGTATATTCCTAACTACACTTTCTTTAAAAAAGAAACTTCTGCCATAATGCTTTCATTTACTCCACTTGCCCAAGATCAACCCCCCCCAAAAAAGTCAATATGTTCTCCAAAAGAAAAGCATGAAGAGCATGATTTATCCAATTTGCACTATCTAGTTATATCCAGCATCCAAACTGACTTTCAAGCAATAGCAAACCTGTTAGTATTTATGGCAGTGGTCCAAGAATATAAATTCAGGCTTTTTGGAAATACTCTTATTCCCCTTACCATGAACTCATCCCTTACTAACTTAAGAAATAAGCCATTTTAATTACAGAGGCAGTGGCTGTGAAAGTCAATTTTTGTCTATTCTTGTAAACTGAAACCTCCTAGGACACAAATTGCCAGTGCAGTCCACTAGTGCTGTGCTAACAATAGACCTGGCCTAGCAGCAAAAGAGAGCATCACTGAGATGCAAATATAGAGTGAAGGTGTTAGTGGTTACTGAGAAACAAAGCCAAAGGCATCAGGCCTTTTTTCTTTTTCTTTTTAAATCTTACAACTCCCACTACTGTGATAAAAACTACACACTCGTTTCTTTTATCAGCTTTTAAAATAGATAGGCGACGCATGATCGAATTTACTTGTTAGAATATAGGACATCATTACATAAGGTGCCAAGACTTCACTCTAAAGGCAAATGGGCAACCCTGGCTCTTCTGAGCCTTACCTTACATGCTAGGCATTGAGGCACTAATATAGAGGTGCTCGTGCTGGAGGCTGAGGTTAGATACAGATAGAATTCCAAGGCCTAGGAGATAGAGTTGAAGTGGAGCAAGAGGCGGTACAGGATGAAAGCTGGCTTAAGAGTAAAACTGGCTGAGTACAAAAAGGGCCAATCGCCTGGACGAGGCCAGACCCGTTGAATTGATGAGGTGGAAGGAACAGACAATGTGACCAGGAAGCTTATCTGTGAGACCAGATAAATTTGCACTGTTATCATTCTGAGGTGAATAGACTTCTTTTCAGACTTGAGAAGCTGTGTTCTGTGTAGGGGCAGCTGAGAAAATCCATTTTTATAAACTCTAAACTGTCACACATGCTTCAGAGCTCTGCCACTGTGAAGTTTTCTATCCAGGGCTATACACAATTGCTGTCCCTAGACGTCTTTGAGAATGATAAAAATGCCCATCAGTCAAAAAGAAGTAGAAGTGACAAGGCAAATTCGCAGGCCCCTCCAGGTGTCTGCTTTCGAATAGTCTTCAAATGGAATTATCCCCCAAAACATCATATCTGCTCTGTAATCTGAAAGCCTTCTCAACTGCAATAAAGCTGCAGTATCCATTTCTACCCAAGTGAAAAGTAAAGTACAATGAGTATCAGAGAGATAGACAGAAAGCACAGAGTATTAGAACTAGCAGCCTCCAAAATAAAGTGATGAGTATTCAAAGATTCTTAGAAGGTCAGTGTGAGATCATGACAGAAATTCATTCATGCCTTGGGCACCATCCATGTGCCAAAAATCATGTCGAGTATGGAGGAGACAAAGATGAAATTCATCTCCAGGATGAATTCATTTCCAGAATTCATTATGATTTCCAAGAAGGGAAATAGGGTTTGTAAAATACAGCATATTACTTGGTATGCTGGATGCTTAGTCGTTCAGTCGTGTCCAACCCTTTGCAACCCCTACCTGGGACTGTGGCCCACCAGGCTCCTCTGTCTTGCCTGGGATTTTCCATGCAAGAACACTGGAGTGGATAGCCATTTCCTTCTCCAACACTGAGCAAATGCTGAGGTGCCTGGAGGAAAGGACAAATAGTGACTGAAGGGTCAGTGGCCTTCATGGAGGAGGTGGACACTGAATTACATCTTAACTGTGAAAGAGAAAAGGGGAAATGGACTACCCAGGAAGGACAGCTGGCATGTAAGAAATCCATCATGGTGGAAGATCTCCGACAAAGAAGATCTCCTCTCTCTTTGCAAAGGGTTGGGAGATGGGGGCCAAGCAAGATGAGTTCCCTTCTTGAACTGCTTTAAAATAAGAAAGAACCTCCAGCCAGGAAATGTTAAAAAAAAAAAAAAGTTTCAGGAGCACAAGGGATCAAAGAGATGGTCTCTCTTCTCCCTCAGCATCTCCAGTCAGTAATGTTAGTGTGATTTGCTTTTCAATTCATTAAAGGCTAAAATTAGTATTTACACATTTGTAAGTGAAAGGCTAATATTTTGTGTTGCTGTAATCATCAGATATGGATAATTGTGTTAATTTAGAATCTTAAAATAAATATGATTAATAATCAACCCCAGTAATACTGCTTCACAAAACCACTTCTGAGTGAGTGCTTCCTGCTGAGCTGGGTCTCACAGGAGTACACTTCCTTGCCAATCTCTAGGAAAGAAAAGCAGTTGCAAGCAACCATCACCTCATCCCCCAGAAAGCTTTTCTCACCACCAAGGTGGGGGTTGAGGAGAACCCTTAGGTCTCAGTGCTGGCAGGGCTTCTGATAGGGCCACAAATAAAAAGCAACAGGAAACCCAGAATCTCTTTTTTGCTATCAGCATTTGCCAGTACGAGAAACAACAGGCATCTGGAATTTGAGTAGAAACTGAACCCCCACCCCATGCCATTTTTTTCCCCTTAAAATCTTATCTGCCATGCAAACCAAATTTAACATGTGATCCTAAGTTGGGTCCTAAACCAGAAAAAAAATTTTTTTATATATATTTAGGGGCATTTAAAGAAATTTAACCAGTGTATAGACTAATTCTGAATTGATGACAAATTTCTTAATTTTCATTATTGTACTGTGGTTAGCTGAGAGAATATCCTCTTAGTAAATACCCACTGATATATTAAGGCGAAAGTGACGGGACTTCGGCAACTTATTCTCAAATTGTTCAAAAAAGTAATTATACATAGACACGAAGAATGAGAAAAAAAGTGAATGTGGCAAAATATTAGCAATCAGTAAATCGGGGTGAAAGGTGTGCAGGAGTTCTTTATACTGTAGTTACATTTCTCTAAGTTTGGAAATTGAAGATAAAATTTAAAAAGAGTTTTAGCTATACTTCTGAGGAAGTAGAATGCAGAGAACAAAGGGATGTCACCTGCTTCCTACCATCACACAGTATTGCTCCCATCTGCCCTCCTGCCACATGCTTTTGGTTATCACTCGGGGTGCATTTATGTCACAGAGACTGTGTGAGTACTCTCGGGGAAATAAAGAGCAGTGAGATGCAAGCCCAGTCCAGTGGGGGAGGTTCCAGTGTGGGCGAACATAACTATCCTGGAGACAGAAGCTACTATGTGCAAAGGACAGAAAAGGAGATCAGCAATATTGGGGCCAGTTCAGACTGCAGAAGGCTTCATGTCAAGGACATTTGAGGTCAGCACGAGGACAGGTAGGAGCCTAATAGCAGAAGGCAGGGGTGCAGGACAAGTGGGTGAAAGCAAAGAGGTAACTGGAACATCTTAATAAGGCCCCTGGCACAAGAAGGGAAATGCAGGTTCTATCTGACTGGGTAAAGTTGGGAATGTGATGGGCAGGGGTTTGAAATAAGGCTAGGAAGAAAAGACAGGGTGAGATGCTGAGTGGACTTAAATGACCATAAAAAAAAAAAAAAAAGTATTTTGAATTTTATCTTAGACAATAGGGAATCAAGATTTTTGACAAAGTGGTTGTTTCCCTCTGAGATTGGGAACCATATCTTGAAGTATCTTTTGTAGAATTTTACTTCACACACAGCTGATGTTCAATAAACAGTGTGATGTTTGTAAAAAATAAACATTTACCACCTAATACGATTTGGTACAAACTCAAATCTCAGAGATATACGTTGTTAAAATATTAAATTTTGAAGGGGGAAAAATTGTTGGGTGCCTTACATATACCTTTTCATACTGTTCATGGGGTTCTCAAGGCAAGAATAATGAAGTGGTTTGCCATTCCCTTCTCCAGTGGACCACATTCTATCAGACCTCTCCACCATGACCAGTCTGTCTTGGGTGGCCCCACACAGCATAGCTTAGTTTCACTGAGTTAGACAAGGCTGTGGTCCGTGTGATCAGATTGGCTAGTTGTGATGGTGATTTCAGACTGTTTGCCCTCCAATGTCTTCTCTCAGTGCCTACCATCTTACTTGGGTTTCTCTTACCTTTCACATGGGGTATCTTTTCACAGCTGTTCCAGCAAGGCACAGCTGCTGCTCCTTACCTTGGACATGGGGTGGCTCCTCTCAGCCACCGCCCCTGACCTTGGACGTGGAGTACCTCCTCTCGGCCACCCCTCCCAACAGTTGCCAGGCAGCCACTGCTCCCAACCAGTCCATCCTAAAGGAGATCAGTCCTGGGTGTTCATTGGAAGGACTGATGTTGAAGCTGAAACTCCAATACTTTGGCCACCTGATACGAAGAACTGACTCATTTGAAAAGACCCTGATGCTGGGAAAGATTGGGGGCAGGAGGAGAAGGGGATGACAGAGGATGAGATGGTTGGATGGCATCACCGACTCAATGGACATGGGTTTGAGTAAACTCCAGGAGTTGGTGATGGACAAGGAGGCCTGGCGTGCTGTGGTTCATGGGGTCACAAAGAGTAGGACATGACTGAGTGACTGAACTGAACTGAACTTACATATACCAAATGTTTCAAATATTCTCTTATTTAACTTTTGCAACACCCACATTTAATTAAGTAAAGCAAAAAGATTAGAAAAACACCCAAAATCAATGTTCATGGGCAAGTTAGTCTTCTTTGGTTTATAAAGCAATAAAAATAATATTTTCAACTGAAACAGAAAATGGGAAGTAAATTAAGATTTGAAGGGAAAATTTGGGAACCCGATTCAGAAATTTCAGTGAAGACATGGCAGGGGGAAAGGCAGTAGCTGCTGAGATGAATTCACCTCTGTGGTTTTTAATCTCTTGCTCATTTTACCCAAGATAAAAATTCTAGGCAGACCTCATTCACAGTCATTCCTAGGTACGAAAGGTAGTCTGTCTTTCAATGTTTTTCCCATAATTCTGTACCCATGAGGCAGTAAAATGTAACAGCACAAGGCTGGTACCAAACCCAAGTTTGGCTGCTTGACACCCAAAAGGCCAATCCTGGAGAGACAAGGGTTGCTGAAAAAGGAAAAGTTGCTTTATTCAGGAAGACGGCAATCTGGGAAGATGGCAGACAAACATCCTAGGACTACCTCCAAGTTGCCAGTTAGGAGACAAAGATTTTGAAGGCAGAGTGAGGCATAGGCTGCAGAATGCATGAGCAGTTTGTGCACACCTCTCAGATTGGTTGGCAACAAGGTGAAGTTTTGAGCATCACTAACCTTCTGGTTTCAACTAGCCTGGGGTCTATGTGCTTGCAGTCAGCAGTTTTCATCTGAGTGTTCAGTTCAGTTCAGTTCAGTCACTCAGTCGTGTCCGACTCTTTGTGACCCCATGAATCGCAGCACGCCAGGCCTCCCTGTTCATCTCTCCCGGAGTTCACTCAGACTCATGTCCATCAAGTCCGTGATGCCATCCAGCCATCTCATCCTCGGTTGTCCCTTTCTCCTCCTGCCCTCAATCCCTCCCAGCATCAGAGTCTTTTCCAATGAGTCAACTCTTCGCATAACGTGGCCAAAGTACTGGAGTTTCAGCTTCAGCATCATTCCCTCCAAAGAAATCCCAGGGCTGATCTCCTTCAGAATGGACTGGTTGGATCTCCTTGCAGTCCAAGGGACTCTGAAGAGTCTTCTCCAATGCCACAGTTCAAAAGCATCAATTCTTTGGCGCTCAGCCTTCTTCACAGTCCAACTCTCACATCCATACATGACCACTGGAAAAACCATAGCCTTGACTAGACGGACCTTAGTCAGCAAAGTAATGTCCCTGCTTTTGAATATGCCATCTAGGTTGGTCATAACTTTTCTTCCAAGGAGTAAGCGTCTTTTAATTTCATGGCTGCAGTCACCATCTGCAGTGATTTTGGAGCCCCCAAAAATAAAGTCTGACACTGTTTCCACTGTTTCCCCATCTATTTCTCATGAAGTGATGGGACCGGATGCCATGATCTTCGTTTTCTGAATGTTGAGCTTTAGGCCAACTTTTTCACTCTCCTCTTTTACTTTCATCAAAAGGCTTTTGAGTTCCTCTTCACTTTCTGCCATAAGGGTGGTGTCATCTGCATATCTGAGGTTATTGAGATTTCTCCCGGCAATCTTGATTCCAGCTTGTGTTTCTTCCAGTCCAGTGTTTCTCATGATGAACTCTGCATAGAAGTTAAATAAGCAGGGTGACAATATACAGCCTTAATGTACACCTTTTTCTATTTGGAACCAGTCTGTTGTTCCATGTCCAGTTCTAACTGTTGCTTCCCGACCTGCATACAGATTTCTCAAGAGACAGGTCAGGTGGTCTGGTATCTCTTTCAGAATTTTCCACAGTTTATTGTGATCCACACAGTCAAAGGCTTTGGCATAGTCAATAAAGCAGAAATGGATGTTTTTCTGGAATGTCCCATAAAAACAACTTAGGAAAGTGTGTCGGACTTTCACCTGTATCTTTCAGGGAGCTGAGAGTTTGGTGACTAGGCTGGGTGGCTGGTTTATAGTTTAAAATTGTTACCAGTTTCCCAGCCCAACAAGTATTCTTTGTTTCCACATCTTTACATTTCCCAAGGCTTAACTCTTGAGCCAGAATTTTGAGACTCAGTGACTACCTGGGAAACTCAAGCTCTGCTACAAGCAAGAGGCAGGTAGGACACTGGGGTCTCTCCCAGGAAGGTCCTCTAGGGTCCTACTTGCTTACAGCACTCCCTTTTCTTTGATACTACTCAATCATTTTTTAAAGTTTGTTTTGATTTGGACCCTTTTAAAAATTATTTATGTATTTATGGCTGCACTGGGTCTTCATTGCTACTCAGGTTTTCTCTGGTTGCAGGGTTACTTTTCATTGCAGCGTGTGGGCTCCTCACAGCAGTGACTTCTCTTGTGGTGGCGCACAGATTCTAGGCTCTCAGGCTCCAGTAGTTTCTGCAGGCAGGTTCAGTAGTTGCAGCTCATGGGCACTAGAGCTCAGGCTCAACAGCTGGGGCCCATGGGCTTATTTTTATTTGCTCCTTGGCATAATGATGTGGACCATTTTTAAAGTCTTTATTGAATTTGTTACAATATTGTTTCTATTTTATGTTTTGGAGTTTTGGCTCTGAGGCATGTAGGATCTTAGCTCCCCAACCAGGGTTCAAACCTGCACCCCCTGCGTTGGAAGGTGAAGTCTTATCCACTGGACCATCAGGGAAGAGCCAATACTCCTCAGTCTTGAGGGAAACAGATACTGGACAAGAAAGGGAAGAACATTTTGACAGACAGAGTTACAGCCTCAAGAGAGGAAATCAGTTTCGGGGGGGAACTCAGTTTGAAAACAGAATGTATTCTCAGAGTCTGTGGTTGCCATGGAAATAATGCTCTCAGATGCCCTGCTATAAGGACATCTAGCCACCCAGCTGATGCACTCTGGACCTACCATCATTTTCCCCCAAAGCTGTAACCAAAATCTAAGGCCATGTGCCCAGCGAGCAATAAGGCCAAAGGATACCAAAACGTTGGCGTTTGGAGCAGAGAACTGTTTATTGAGGGCCCCGCAAAGAGAGGGCTGGCTCCTGCCTGAAAAGCTCTGAACTCCTGGAAAGCTTTCAGCAAAGCCCTTTTCTAATAAAGGTGAAAGAGGGGCGTGGGTAGTTGCTGCAAACTTCTTGAGGTCATCCTATGTTCTTGGGATCAGCTCATGATCAGGTCACAATATTCTTATAAATCTTCACCAAACAGATGTTATTCTCTGTTCTGACAAGAGAGGGCAAGGTCCCAAGGCACAACTGTCACCCTCCAAGGTCCAGGCCTGGTTGAGAAGGAGGAACGGAGGGTGCCTGCAGGGGTGGGTTACCTGACCCCAAGCTTTCACCCAACACCCAGTCTGGGTCTTCCCAGCAGTGCCCAGGCCTGGCTGAAGAGGCAGATCTCAGCTGCCGGCTCCCTCAGAGCCAAGGCCCCAGATCCGGTCCAGCTGTCATTGCTGAAGGAGGCAGGCGTCCAAGACCTAGATGGCCCTGAGGCTCCTCAGGCTGTGCTACAGCAGGGACCAGCGCAGACTGTGTCCCTGCAGAGGACCGCTATCATTAGGTCACAGAGGTGGGGATGAGGAGAGGGTCACAGCCGCTTCAAGGCCCAGGCTCGCCCAGTGGAGGGACTTGGGCAGGGCTGGAGCCCTGCAGGTCACAGCCTCCAGCCTGTTCCCAAGGTCCCCAACTCACCTCCTGGCCGAAGGCTGGCTCCAGGGAGAAGGCCAGGATCCGCCTCTTACCTCACTCTCCTCCTGACGACCACCGCTCCCCGACAGTTCACTGAAAAGTCCACTGACGGTCCCTCCTTGACAGTTGGTGTCTTGCGGGAGGGGCCGCTGCAGCGCCGACCAGTGGCTGAGCACAACTACTAGCCGCGCTCTAAACAGCGTGCGCCCCTAGTCTCGCCATAACCCTTGCCTGGTAACGGGCTGCGAGCTGTAGGGTGCGAGCTACCTGATCTATTACAAGGCTATAGGTTTCACCACTTCTCCCAGCCAACAACTGAGCACAGGGGGGCTGCTAGTTGAGGACTAACTCGGGCTCCTTCCTGTGAGACATGGCACTCCTCCAACGGACACCTGGGCTTGAGGTTCCCCATAAACCTGACCAAACCTTTGTATTTACTCTGCAGACTTCCCACACCGCCCTCCTTCCTGTTGTCTAGCTCAGGTGTCCAGCTTGCATGCTATATGAGGTCCACTCTACTCCATGGCCCCTGCTCCCTCCCCCATTAAATCTCTGTACAGCTATCCAGTTCTGGCTTCAGCGTCTCAACAGAGCAGTACTAAAGCAGGGGAAATGCCAAAAGCTAAACTCTGTATGGCCTCAAATCTATGTTTTTTCCCACCCCTTTCACAGGAGCTGCTGTACATAAGCAGAAACAAGTGGTTACCCTAAAATAATTACAGATAATGAGACCCCACTCTCTCCCTCAGGTGTCAAGATAGAGGACAAGCTTATCCATAACAGAAAAAAAAAAAAAAGCTAGGTATGAAATTCATTTATTTTATTTTGTTTATTTTTGGCTGCACCAGGTCTTCATTGCTGTGCACAGGCTTTTCTCTAGTTATGGTGAGGAGGGGCTACTCTCTAGTTTCGGTGCATGGGCTTCTGATTGTGGTGGCATCTCTTGTTGCAGAGCACAGGCTCTAGGGCTCGAGGGCTCAGTAGTTGGGGTGCAAGGGCTTAGTTGCCCTGCAATAAGTGGAATCTTCCTGGACCAGGGATCAAGCCAATGCCCCCTGCAATCTTCCCTGCAGGCAGATTCTTAACCACTGGACCACCAGGGAATTCCTGCAATTCATTTTTTAGGGGACCAGTTAAGAGATAATTTTTCCATTTCTCAAATTCTTTGACTCTTGGTGATATTGTTTTAAAGGATTGCTTTCTGCTGGTGTGTCTGAAATAAACAGTGACTTACTTCTACTCTTCTGGCTTCCTGGTCAATGGAAACTCTGCTCCTGCACTTGGTAATAGCAGGAGGGAAAGAAGCATCCTGTGATCTCCTTCCCAAGCTCTCCTCCTAAACTAGAAACTGTTGCAATAATCAAGTCCCAATATGGACAAAGAAAAAAAAAAAAAGGCAAATGTTAGGCACCCTCAGCCCCATTGCCAAAGTGAAAGTGAAAAAAGTGTTAGTCGTTGAGTTGTGTCTGACTCTTTGGGACCCTGTGACTGTAGCCACCAGGCTCCTCCATCCATGAGATTCTCCAGGCAAGAATACTGGAGTGAGTTGCCATGCCCTTTTCCAGGGGATCTTCCCAACCTAGGGATAAAACGTGGGTCTCCCGCATTGCAGGTAGATTCTTTACCGTCTGAGCCACCAGGGAAGAGGCTCTGCCACTGTCAAGGTGGAGGTTAAAAAGTGTCTTTTAGACAAAGACCATTAGATTGTATCTCCAACAGTTTAATGTAAGCCTGGTGAGAGCTCAGCTCCAAGAGACTTCAGAGACATAAGCCAGAAAACTCATGACCTTGTCATTTAACTCAGCAGTGTGAAAGACCTTAAGATGGAAAAAAATCTTATTGGCCAACTGGCAACTACATTGAAGTGAGACATTTTCATTTGTCAGTCCTTTCCATAACACTCAACCTATAAAAGATATTTCTATATTACTAGGACTGTACTGGAGGAAAACTGAAGGTATTTATAACAAAACAAAAGAAGAATCTAGAAGTCTTAGAAGAAAATCTTGATTGAGATCAAGAAACTTCCATCCATCCATTTTATGTAGCACATATTTATTGAATACTTCCTAAGTACATAGTTGCATAAATCAAAAACTCTTCAAAGAATTCATAACTCAAATAAGAATGTGGGGAATGGTGAATGGAACTAACATTTATTAAATAAATAAGATACATGTGTCAGACAAGACATATACATGTGAACATTTCAACAGCAGTACAGCAAGAGAAGTCTCCAATTTTGAGATATGTACAAAATACAAAAGTACAAGGTACTGAGATTGAAGTTTCTCGAATTGTGGTACTAGGCACAGTAACAATAGCATAGCTTTTGGAATTCAGAATGCAAAATCACCAGCAGCACCCCAGATCTCCTCCGTACTCAGAGTGTTAGGGCTCAAAACTCTGATTTTGCAAGCTTCCTGGGTAATTCTGATTCCCAGTAAAGTTTGAAAAACACTGATATAAATAAAAAGAGCTCCGACCCTCCAAGAAGGTGAGGGCAGAAGTGGTCAGAGAATACAACTTAGGATCTAAGTTAGACTTGGGAAATGAACCAGAGAAAAGGGCCCCCAAGCAAGGGAGACTCAGAAAGTGCACATGCTATGAACCCCCGCCAGTGTTTTCTCCTGGATCTTGGAAAACTTGCTTTATTTTCATAACAAGGCAAATCGCTCATTTTTAGCTGTAAGGGTTGATTAGAGACACTTGAAATGGTTTTAAACCTTTTTTTTTTTTTTTTTTTACTGCAACAGGTCCTAGTTGCTGCACACAGGACCTTTACCCTCGTGTAGGATCTTTAGTTGCAATACGCAAGTATGATGGGATCTTTCCTTAGCTGAGGCACACGGGATCTAGTTCCCTGCACAGAGATCAAACCAAAGCCCCCTGCACTGGGAGGGCAGAGCATTAGCCACTGGACCACCAGGGCAGTCTCTAAACTGTGGTTTTAATCAGTGGATAACTCAGTCTAGTCCTGGTCCCTGATACCTGATCCAATATAATCTCTCAAGGTAGTTGGAGCAGTTCTTAGCATCTTAACAGGATGACATTAATTCCTAACGCTGCAGATGAAAAGCTCTCCCAGTCAGCCCCTTTCAGGCTGGGATTATCTTGATTATCTTCCAAACTCTCTTCAGTCTCTTTTACTCTCCCCCAAAAGTGATTTTTTTTTTTTTTAAGGAAAATACCCTAAAGTACAGAAAACAGACAGCATGAATTTCAATCTACCATCCCAGGCAGAATTACACATTTCAGAGGATTATTTAAAACTTGGATAGCAACTTGTTCTACAGTTGCAGCTGCAACTTAATAACCAATCACAGCAAGACACTGTGTGGGAATTTCCAGCACTTATGCAAATAGTTTTAAGGCTCATCAACCTGCTCCCCCAAATGCCTTTCTTTTCCCAGCAAAATTTGCGTATCATCTGTCAATATCCTACCCTCCTACACACCATATTTCTTTCTAGTGCTTCTCAAGGTCCCGGGTAGAGTGAGAACAAGTTACAGTTACAACTGTATAGTTAAACTTATACAGTATGACAGGAACATGTTTTCCACTCGAAGTTACCCAGTGAAATGGGACAGAGGCCTCCTATATTAGGCAGAGTGCATTATAATTCTCCTTGTTTATTCATTCTATGAACACTTATGAATAATTCCTGTGGGAGAGGCTATCCACCCCTAGTCCCAAGCATTCTGTGTTTTCTTGCTGAGTTTGCCAGACCACAAGTCTCTTCCCTCTCCTGACACTGAAGATGATGAAGCGGTAACCAAGTGTAACTAACCTGTTCCCCCAGGGAAGGGAAGTAGCTTGTTTCTTGCTGCACTGTTCACTGCTTGCTCAAGAAGATGATGGGTCTTTGGCCGCACGTGCAGTGTGTAGCACCCTTCCTCTTCATCACATGGCGCAAGAGCCCTGGGTAACTGCTCCCATCTAGGTAATGCCCCTGCTGCTGCCCCACTATATGTAATAAACCATATTGCACTGATCCCTGAAGTCTTGTCCACTTTCAGCACCCAGAGAGTGGCAGGAGGTTTGCTCCTTGCCATTTGCTAGGAGACTGGGGCTCCTCTGTGACATCTGCTCTGTACCAGGACCTGTGATAGTCACTGTTTCTCCACATCCCGGCACAAAAGAACCATGGACCCTGTACTCTCGGCTGCACATGGCACTGTAAGGGATGTTGGATGGGACTCAGACTGATGGGCAACATTTTCCAGATCTTCTGGCAAGGCCTTATGACAACATGAGTCCCAGAGAAAGAGAATGAGGAGATGCAGTGGAGTCCATCCTTGCGGGAGACATGGAGATGGGTCACCCAGGCTCTCCTTCGAGGAAAGGAGGGAAGTGCTGTCAGTACAGAGACCCCAGCTGTTTGTTCCTCCAGACCTGCTTTAGCTGCAGAGTCACCACCCACAACCCCATCCCCACCCCCGAGACCATGTCCTCCCCCAGGCAGACCATATCCAGTGACTGAGCAGCACTGTGGTATAGATGACAAGCAATTGTAACCCCGTGTGGGACAACAGTGATGGAGAATTTTTAACATTAGGTCCCTAAAACCTGCTGTTATCCACTCTCCACTTAAACCCTAACATGTCCTCTCGACCTGTTCAGTTACCCAACTTCTGCTCATCCTTCATTCATGCCCTTAATTTCTCTTCACCTTTCACCTCAGTTGATCTTAACAGTTCAGTATCCCCATCAAGAATCTACTAGAAAAGAGCCCTTCCAGCTTGACCCAACTCCCACAAGTCTCTTCAGCATAATGACTCGTTCATATATTCATTCAATAGTTAAGTAGTAATGATTAAATGCCAGGTAGTGCAATAGGCATACAGTAGATAATAACGTCAGATATGCAGATGACACCACCTTTATGGCAGAAAGTGAAGAGGAGCTAAAAAGCCTCTTGATGAAAGAAAGAGGAGAGTGAAAAAGTTGGCTTAAAGCTCAACATTCAGAAAATGAAGATCATGGAATCTGGTCCCATCATTTCATGATAAATAGATGGGGAAACAGTGGAAACAGTGTCAGATTTTATTTTGGGGGGGCTCCAAAATCACTGCAGATGGTGATTGCAGCCATGAAATTAAAAGACGCTTACTCCTTGGAAGAAAAGTTATGACCAACCTAGATAGCATATTCAAAAGCAGAGACATTACTTTGCTAAGGTCTGTCTAGTCAAGGCAATGGTTTTTCCAGTAGTCATGTAGGGATGTGAGAGTTGGACTGTGAAGAAGGCTGAGCACCGAAGAATTGATGCTTTTGAACTGTGGTGTTGGAGAAGACCCTTGAGAGTCCCTTGGACTGCAAGGAGATCCAACCAGTCCATTCTAAAGGAGATCAGCCCTGGGATTTCTTTGGAGGAAATGATGCTAAAGCTGAAACTCCAGTACTTTGGCCACCTCATGCAAAGAGTTGACTCATTGGAAAAGACTCTGATGCTGGGAGAGATTGGGGGCAGGAGGAGAAGGGGACGACCGAGGATAAGATGGCTGGATGGCATCACTGACTGGATGGACGTGAGTCTGAGTGAACTCCGGGAGTTGGTGATGGACAGGGAGGCCTGGCGTGCTGCAATTCATGGGGTCACAAAGAGTCGGACACGACTGAGCCACTGAACTGAACTGAGATATAAGAGAAACAGGATTGCTTTCATGCGGTGGGAGGACAGATAATGAATAAATAAATAAGCAAAATAACTCTGAAGAATAATATGAAGAAACTAAATAAGATGAAGAAACTAAGTAAGATACTATGAGAGATTATGATAGAAAATAAAAATAACTGGGACAAGGGACATTCAATCCTTTCTAAATGAGTGCAGTTCCTGGAAGGTGGAAGCATCCCAGACCTGTTGAGTCAGAATCTACATTTCAACAAAAAGCTATCAGAGATGTCCCTTGACCAGCACTTGGACTTACACAACTTTAACTAATATAGAAACAAAGGAGGGCAAGAGGATTTTCAGGTGAAAGCTAGATCGTGATCTTCGTTGTGAAAAATATGGAACCCTGCCTCAGGAGGAGGGAGCCCAGAGTTGAAGCTGTAGATTTGGGAGCTAAAGTTTCTAGAAGGAATCAGGGTATGAGTTTCTGATCTGCTCTTCAGCCATCTGCCAGTCAGTCTGATGATTCGGTGGTTCTCAACATTACCTGCACATTAGAACCATTTGAGAAGCTTTGAAAGATACTGACTCTTGGGTCTTGCCCCTAAAGATTCCGATTTAAGCAGTGGGAGGTAGAGCCTAGGGATATTTTTAAAATATATATATAATTTATGTTTTATTTTTGGCTGTGCTGGGTCTTTGTGGCTTTGCACATGCTTTCTCTAGTGGCTTCTCTTGTTGTGGAGCACACCTTCTAGAGCAAAGGCTCAGTAGTTGTGGCCCACAGGCTTATTTGCTTCATGGCATGTGGGATTTTCCTAGACCAGGGATGGAATCCATGCCACCTTCTTTGGCAGATGGATTCTTTTCCACTGTACCACCAAGTAAGTCCTGAGCCTGGGGATTTTTTTAGGGCCTAGATCTGATAGATAGACTGCCTGATGAACTATGAAATGAGGTTCGTGACATTGTATAGGAGACAGGGATCAAGACCATCCCCATGGAAAAGAAATGCAAAAAAGCAAAATGGCTGTCTGGGGAGGCCTTACAAATAGCTGTGAAAAGAAAAGAAGCGAAAAGTAAAGGAGAAAAGGAAAGATAAAAGCATCTGAATGCAGAGTTCCAAAGAATAGCAAGAAGAGACAAGAAAGCCTTCCTCAGTGATCAATGCAAAGAAATAGAGGAAAACAATAGAATGGGAAAGACTAGAGATCTCTTCAAGAAAATTAGAGATACCAAGGGATCATTTCATGCAAAGATGGGCTCAATAAAGGACAGAAATGGAAGAGACCTAACAGAAGCAGAAGATATTAAGAAGAGGTGGCAAGAATACACAGAAGAACTGTACAAAAAAGATCTTCACAACCTGGATAATCACGATGGTGGGATCACTCACCTAGAGACAGACATCTTGGAATGTGAAGTCAAGTGGGCCTTAGAAAGCATCACTATGAACAAAGCTAGTGGAGGTGATGGAATTCCAGTTGAGCTATTTCAAATCCTGAAAGATGATGATGTGAAAGTGCTGCACTCCATATGCCAGCAAATTTGGAAAACTCAGCAGTGGCCACAGGACTGGAAAAGGTCAGTTTTCATTCCAATCCCAAAGAAAGGCAATGCCAAAGAAGACTCAAACTACCGCACAATTGCACTCATCTCACATGCTAGTAAAGTAATGCTCAAAATTCTCCAAGCCAGGCTTCAGCAATACGTGAACTGTGAACTTCCTGATGTTCAAGCTGGTTTCAGAAAAGGCAGAGGAACCAGAGATCAAATTGCCGATATCTACTGGATCATGGAAAAAGCAAGAGAGTTCCAAAAAAACATCTATTTCTGCTTTATTGACTATGCTAAAGCCTTTGACTGTGTGGATCACAGTAAACTGTGGAAAATTCTGAAAGAGGTGGGAATACCAGACCACCTGACGTGCCCCTTGAGTAACCTATACGCAGGTCAGGAAGCAACAGTTAGAACTGGACATGGAACAACAGACTGGTTCCAAATAGGAAAAGGAGTATGTCAAGGCTGTATATTGTCACCCTGCTTATTTAACTTCTTTGCAGAGCACATCATGAGAAATGCTGGACTGGAAGAAACACAAACTGGAATCAAGATTGCCAGGGGAAAGATCAATAACCTCAGATATGCAGATGACACCATCCTTATGGCAGAAAGTGAAGAGGAACTCAAAAGCCTCTTGATGAAAGTGAAAGAGGAGAGTGAAAAAGTTGGCTTAAAGCTCAACATTCAGAAAATGAAGATCATGGCATCTGGTCCCATCACTTCATGGCAAATAGATGGGGAAACAGTGGAAACAGTGTCAGATTTTATTTTGGGGGGCTCCAAAATCACTTCAGATGGTGACTGCAGCCATGAAATTAAAAGACGCTTACTCCTTGGAAGAAAAGTTATGACCAACCTAGATGGCACATTCAAAAGCAGAGACATTACGTTGCCGACTAAGGTCCGTCTAGTCAAGGCTATGGTTTTTCCTGTGGTCATGTATGGATGTGAGAGTTGGACTGTGAAGAAGGCTGAGCACCGAAGAATTGATGCTTTTGAACTGTGGTGTTGGAAAAGACTCTTGAGAGTCCCTTGGACTGCAAGGAGATCCAACCAGTCCATTCTGAAGGAGATCCGCCCTGGGATTTCTTTGGAAGGAATGATGCTAAAGCTGAAACTCCAGTACTTTGGCCACCTCATGCAAAGAGTTGACTCATTGGAAAAGACTCTGATGCTGGGAGGGATTGAGGGCAGGAGGAGAAGGGGACGACAGAGGAATGAGATGGCTGAATGGCATCACTGACTGGATGGACGTGAGTCTGAGTGAACTCTGGGAGTTGGTGATGGACAGGGAGGCCTGGTGTGCTGCGATTCATGGGGTCGCAAAGAGTTGGAAACGACTGAGTGACTGAACTGAACTGAAGTGACCTGCTTTGAAGAGAAGATTGACAGACACTGTAAATCAACAACAATAACAGTGAAAATGGGCCCATGCTCAGCATTTGAGACCTGGGGTAAGCCTCTCCTTGTAGGAAATTGCTCTACACGATTTTTACTGTCATTTATGGAGCGCACTAATCTGACTAATGTTAATTTCAGTTGCCCAGTCCACAAATATCTCTTCCTTAAAGTCACATAAAAGAAGAATTATTCAGAAGGTTATTGAAAAACCCCTTTCCATGAAAGTAGCCACAGGTAATCATATTTTAACTAATGATATCCACAAACATGGTTATTAAATAAGCAAGGAAGTAACTTAATAAGTCCTTGTTATTTGGTGCAAAGTGATGAACAGTGAAGAGATCAAGTGATTTTTACAACTTGAAATTATGTTGCTTTTGGTCAAGAATTCTTGTAATTGGTTCTTTTCACTTCAAAGCAGCATGTCAGATTTTAGCCTGGCATAAAGAAATAACATCACCCTAAAGGCCTACGGCAGTGTGGTCCCCCATAGCACTACTACTTAAGCAACCAAGCAGTCTGAAGCTAGAATTCTAAATTAACCTTCAATATTGAAAGTGAAAGTGAAAGTCACTCAGTCGTGTCTGACTCTTTGCGACCCCATGGTCTGTGGAATTCTCCAGGCCAGAATACTGGAGTGGGTAGCCTTTCCCTTCTCCAGGGAATCTTCCCAACCCAGGGATTGAATTCAGGTCTCCCGCACTGCAGGCAGATTCTTTACCAGCTGAGCCACAAAGGAAGCTCAAGAATACTGGAGTGGATCGCCTATTCCTTCTCCAGCGGATCTTCCCAACCCAGGAGCTTCTAAATCTTGGTTGAGAATAGCCCTCCAAATTTGAGATCTATCTTAAGTTATCCATGAGTAACTTTTAGTGATTTAAGTCCTTCAGTCATTCAAAACTCTTTATTATAGTTTTTTTTTTTTAACTCATCAACATAGTATACAGGGTTGATATTTGAAGGAGAAAATCCAAACAATTTATATGGACACTTGTACTTCTTGGCTTCTCAAGACCCTTTCTAATATGGGGATGGGGGACAATACACAAATGGAAGACAGATCTGCATCCTCCTCAAAGATAGAGGGACATTCACTCTTTTAGAAACCTGGCCCCAACGGCTCAGCTAATCGGATGCGCCCACCTGAGCCTGCCAATCTTAAGGGAGTGACTCAAAGGCTCAGGGTTGATCAAATGTGATGAAGCCAAGGGAACCCTGAGATGGTTTTGACTGGTTGAAGCCTGAGAATTGGAGAACTATAGTTATCCAATTCTTCATTTTTTTCTTGCCACACATCCCTTAGGCTGGTGGTGCCCCAAGTGTGATGGGGCTACATTTCGTTTTCTGACTATGATAAAGCTCCAGAAGCAATGTATACATACATACATACATATATATATATATATATATATATATAAAATATTGAAAGTCTTCAGTATTTGAACTTTGTAAGTCTAGGTTTTATTGACATCCAGTTACTCTCTCAGTTGATGTGATGTTTTTCCTGATCATTAACAGAGCTCTATTGTTTAAAAAAGGAATTAGTAAACAAAAGTACTGACACAGTTAAAGTTTGAACCTGCAAAGTCTTTTTTTAGGGAATCTCTGTGTTGCCAAATGAGGTCTGTGATTGCAAAATCACAAACAGAACTTCCAACACTGCCTATATCTAAAATGGAAAGAACAAAGGGAGAAGGAATAATGGAAGGAAGGAAAGGGGAAAAGGGAGGGAGAGAAAGAGGGAGGGAGGAAAAGAGGGACAGTCAAAGTCAAAATAGTCATTTATAATGCATGAATAACAGCAGCCTTTTTTCAAAAAAATATATATATATATCAGTCATAAGGTTCAGCTCCTTTTGTTCCTGCCACCACTAAAGCAATCTCCTCCACTTGCACAAAGAGGTTCTTAAGAGAAAGAAAAGCTTCCCTTTAAGCCAGAAAAGCTCTCTCCTGGGTCCTGGTACCTCTCTGTCAAAAAGGCAGCATCTTCTGAATCTGGAAGCTATTCAGTTTAAAGGTACCATGTGTTACAATCACAGAGTGACCCTCGGGTGTCACCCAGAAGTGAGCAGTGGAATAAGGAGAAAGGGCAATGGTGACTCCAGAACCCAAACAGCATCTAGCCAGGGGTGTGTGTGTGTGTATGTGTGTGTGTGTGCACGTGTGTGTGTGTGTGTGTGTGTGTGTGTGTGTGTGTGTGTGTGTGGTGGGGAAGGGAGAGGTGTCAATTTAAAAGTCTAGGCTTGTGTTCCATTATAGAACCACACTTCTGGGAATATTTTTAAATTTTAACTTATTTATTAAATTTGTAATCCACACTCATAATATCAAAATTTAGAAAGCTCTAGTGAAGCTTACTAGAAAGCTCTAGTAAAGGCTCCCCAGTGGCTAAGCAGTAAAGAATCCATCTGCAATGCAGGAGACTCGCAGGTGACGTGGGTTCAATCCCTGGGTTGGTAAGATCCCCTGGGGAAGGAAATGGCAAGATACTTCAGTATTCTTGCCTGGAGAATCCCAGGGACAGAGGAGCCTGGAAGGCTGCAGTCCATGGGTTCACAGAGCTGGACACAACTGAGCAGCTAAACAACAACAAAGTGCAGTCATAAACAATAGGTCTCCTTCTCATTTCTGTCCCCTAGTAATACTGCTTTCCCAAGAGAGTTTGTAAACTTTGGGGATATTTTATACATCCGCAGGCAAATGTGTGTGTGTTGAGGAATATACTCTTAAAGTGGAAACGTACTATACAGATTGTTCTTCACATTGGTATTTTTCTTCCTGTTTTACTGAGATATAACTGACATATAGCACTGTATAAGTTTGAGGTATGCAGCATAATGATTTGACTTACACGCATTGTAGAATGATTTTTATTTTTCCTTAACAAAATATTTTGGAATTAATTCCATACCAATATATAAAGATATACTTCATTTTTTCTTTTTTAAAACTCTTTATTGTATTGGAGTATAGCCAATTAACAGTTTCATGTGGACAGCAAAGGGACTCAGCCATACATATACATGTATCTATTCTCCCTCAAATTTCTCTCCCATCCAGGCTGCCACATAACATTGTGCAGAGTTCCCTGTGCTATACTGTAGGACCTTGTTGGTTATCCATTTTAAATACAGCAGTGTGTACCTGTCCATCCCAAACTCCTTGATTATCACTTCCCTATACCCTTCCCCCTTGGCAACCGTAAGTTCATTCTCTGTGAGTCTGTTTCTGTTTTGTAAACAAGTTCATTTGCATAATTTCTTTTTAGATTCTGCATATAAGGATATGCTTCATTTCTAATGGCTGCATAATATACCATTGTGCACATTTGTAATATTTGTTTTAATCCATCCCTTCTTGATAGACATTTAAATGGTTTAAGTATTCTCTGAGGCCTCCCCGGTGGCCCAGAAGGTAAAGAATCTGCCTGCAATATGGGAGACCTGGGCTCAATCCCTGGGTTGGGAAGATCTCCTGGAGAAGGGAAAGGCTACCCACTCCAGTATTCTTTCCTGAAGATTACACATTGGTAATATTTGCTTTAATCTATTCTCCCTGGAAAGATACTTAAATGATTTAAATATTCTCTACCATGCTGCAGTGAAGGATTGCCTACATCTGTCGCTTTATACTTGCATGAGAGTAACCGTAGGATAAAGTTCTAGAAGTGGCATATGCAGCCCGGAAGGCACATGCATTTGTAATGTTTATCCATGCTAGCAAATTGGTATCCAAGGAGTTTGTACTCCCACCATCAATCTGTAAGAATGTTTATTTCCCACACCCTCTTTAACAGACACTATCAAAACAGTTTTATATTTTCTAATTAATAGGGGAAAAATGATGTCCTAGAATTCACCTTGCAATTTCTTATTAGGAGTAAAAAAGCACTGGGCATTTGTGCATATGTTTGAACCATTTCTATCGCCTTAAACTGTCAACTTACATCCTTTGACCATTTTACTATGGGCTTGTTGCTCTCTCGTTAAATTATAGGGACTTTGAATATGTTAGGGAAATCAGTGCTCAGTCTATGATATGAGTTATTTTCATTTGATTGTCTTTTGATTTTGATTATACAGGACTTTGCCTTGCAGAAATTTTATGCTTTTATATATTTAAATTTATCAACAATATCTTTTCTGCTTCTGGGTTTTTTGTTACATTTTAAAGTCTTTCCCACTAGTAAAATTTTTTTAATTCTTCTGTAGTTTTTCTGAGTACCTTTAATGGTCAGGTTTAAATATTTGCTCCACTGTGAACTGACTTATGGTGTAATGGTGTATCTCAACATACTATTCATTGCATCATCTATCTCTACTGATTAGAACCAAATTATAAAAAACTATAATGTTTTATTAAGTTTATAATAAGTATTATCTTAGGACTAAAACAACTATACTTACATGTGTTAACGTATTTTATTATTAAATGTAAATGTGTGAATTCTACCACAACTTTTAAGATCCTATCTTGGCAAGTCTTTACTTTTAAAGATGCTCTAGCAGGACTTTGAACTTTCCTGGGAGCTCATTGGTAAAGAACCTGCCCATCAGTGCAGGAAATGTGTAAGTTTGATCCTGCAGTCGGAAGATCCCCTGGAGAAGAAAATGGCAACCCACTCCAGTATTCTTGCCTGGGAAATTCCATGGACAGAGGAGCCTGGCAAGCTACAGTTCATGGGGTCCAAAGAGCCAGACGCGATTTAGTGACTAACCAACAACAAGCAGGACTTCCCTTGTGGTCCAGTAGTTAAGAATCCACCTTGCAACATGGGGGACTTGGGTTTGATCCCTGGTCGGGGAACTAAGATCCCACATGCTGTGGAGAAACTAAACCCAAGAGCCACCATCTGTGTGCTGCAACAAAAGATCCCATGTGACGCAACCAAGACCCAACATAGTCAAGTAAATAAATAAAAATAAATAAAGATGCCCTAGGAACCTCAAATGGAGCTGTGCAAGACTTTGCTTCATTGCTGAGGGACCCTGGAAACATAATCAGCTCCCTTGAACTACCACCTATAGCAATATCCACTTAGTTTTTCTTCTTTCTTCTCCTTCCACCAGCTCAGAAACATAGAGGAAGAGTCCAACTGTCTTAGAGAAGAAAGTGTTGCTTCTAGAGACTGTTAAACAAAGATCTAGATATTCATGTCACCATGGTGACAGCTGTGGTGACTCAGAGCCCATGACGGCGAGAGATGATGACATGCAGAAGATGGGAGGGGCCAACAAAAGCATCTGAACTGCTACCTGTTATATCCACCGCTAGATAGTCTTCAGAATCACTGACAGCAGAACAGCGAGGAGAAGATTCTGACAAGCAGGAGAAAATTTGACATGGGAGGTGTTCCAGTCCCTCCCTGGCTCTGGGCTACATCAGTCCCCCAACACAGCACATGCCCCAAATGAGAAAAGTGTGTATATTTATGTGTGCGTGTGTGTGTGTGTGTGTGTTGGGGTTGGAAGGCACCTGATTTTGTTTGTTTGGAGGTGGTTTGTCATCTGGGGCAGATTTGGGGGCTGGGTTTAAGTTTTGCTGTTTGTTCCCCACAGTGGGTTCTGCACCTGAATGTCTTTCTTTCCACCCTGACTTGTTTTGACTGCTTCACAAGATGCTTTCCCCAGGGGAAATTTTGGTAAGGAACTCAGAATAGTTAAATCGGATCTAGTTCTCCTGATTATTAAATGGCAGAGACAGGATAATATAAACTCGCTTTTTACTTTTTGCTCTTTTGAATCTGAAACAAGTTTACTGCTGGAAATGGCTGCAGATAAAAATACATTCAAGTGACTGGGACTTGGAGTAGGCCACAGAAAAGTTTCTCCTATTTAATGTCAGAATGCAAAACAAGCAAGATGTCGGGGTTTTTGGAATGAATGTTCAGCAATGATGTCCATTCCTCTTGGAGGCAGGTAGGTAAAGGAGACAGGTAAATACTCCAGTCCTCGCTCCAGGAGAAGTTAACATATAAAAGACTGGTGAACAAAAACAGATAGTGCTCTGACCTCCTCTAGCTTACAGTCCAGAGATTGTTAGGCCAGCAGCAGAGAGAAGAAAAGGCCTTCATTTCTCATAGTACAATAACTAGAGTTATCTATTTGGATGCTTCATTTTTACAGGCAAGGAAGCTACAGCCACCTCCAAATAGTTCATCACCCCTCACCACGACCTCACCACCATGGAGTAGACTGCAGTCAGGCCCATTTTCAGAAAGATTCAGTCTCTAGGTTATCAATAATAACTAATGAATGAATGGATGAAGAATTCTAATGCATTCACTCTGCTGTCACATGGCTGTCTTATTCTTTCTCCAGGAGCTCTCTTGACAGGTCATCATTCCCTCATGAAGCCTGATCCTCGTTCGGGTTCCCTGTCTCTGTGAATAGCCCACCAAGCTCCACGGGCACAAGCCAGAAACCTGGGCGTCTCCTTAACCCCTCCCCTCTGACACCCACCTTGAGAGTCCTTCACCAAGTCCTGCTAGCCTCCTCTCTCAGAATTCTCCTGAATGCATCCCCAGCTGTCTACCTCCACCACCTCATCCTTGTCCAAGCTGCCACCATCTCTGACCTGATGACAGTGGCCACCTCCTAACAGGATCCCCTCGCCCCATGGACTCTGGGCTCCCTTCAGTTGTCCTTCCACATTATAGCAAGGGTGCCCTTTGCAAAAGACAAATCTCTTCATTCTTTCCCTTTTTCTTTACCTTTCTCTCCTGCAGAGTTCAGGAGCAAAGCCACTAGGTGGGACATATCAAAGCAGGCATCCCAGCTTGAGGTCTAAGAAGCTGCTGAAAATCAGACTCTGAGGAGGCAAGCTATGGTAATACAATTACATAGGACCCAAACAAGCTCCACTCAGCTCTTTAGCCCCTGGGACTGGGGATTAAAATCAAGAATTCCCATAGTTATGGAATCTGCTGACACACTCTAGTGGGACAAGAGACTGAAGAACCCAGCCTAAGCAAAGTGTTCAACATCGGCTTCTCAGCCTCTAGGTTCTGATGTCATCCATAGCTCCCCATCTTGTGTTCTTCTGTGTTCCCCTCCTTCCCCTTCCCACTGAGCCCTTTGCCAACAGCCTTGCCATATATGGGCTTCCCAGGTGGCTCAGTGGTAAAGAATCTGCCTGCCAATGCAGGAGACACAGGGAATGTGGGTTTGATCCCTGGGTTGGGAAGATCCTCTGAAGAAGGCAATAGCAACCCACTCTTGTACTCTTGCTTGAAAAATCCGATGGACAGAGGAGCCTGGCAGGCTACAGTCCATAGGGTCGCAAAGAGTCGGACATGACTTAGAATGTAGGCACTTGGTTTTAGAGGCTTCCCTGGTGACTCAGAAGGTAAAGAATCTGCCTGCAGTGTGGGAGACTGGGTTCAATCCCTGGGTTGGGAAGATCCCCTGGAGAAGGGAATAGCTATCCATTCCAATATTCTTGCCATGGAGAATCTCATGGACTGCGGAGCCTGGTGGGCTACAGCCCATGAGATCTCAAAGAGTCAGACACGACTGAGTGGCTAACACTTTGCCATATTCCCTGGTGGCTCAGATGGTAAAGAATCTGCCTGTAAGGCAGGAGACGTGGGTTTGATCTCTGGGTCAGGAAGATCCCCAAGAAGGAAACAGAAACCCATTCCAGTATTCTTGCCTGGGAAATCCCACAGACAGAGGAGCCTGGCAGGCTATAGTCCGTGGGGTTGTAAAGAGTCAGATATGACTGCATGACTAACACTTTCTTTCTCTGCCATACATGTTAATTCATCAGAAGGCTGTCCAAGCTCATAGTAGTATCAACACCAGACTGCCCCCAAGCACAGATATTAGAAGATTGCTAAGTTAACACTTAATATGGTCTTCCTTGGTATTCCAGTGGTTAAGAATCTGCTTTCCCATGCAGGGGACACAGGTTCAATCCCGGGTCAGGGAATTAAGATCCCACATGACGCAGGGCAACAGCCTGCGTGCCTCAAGTATGAACTGGCATGACGCAGCCAAATAAATATTTTAAAAACAAACAAAAAACACTTAACAGTACATAATTTACATGCTCAAGGCCTTCGTGTTAGGTGTGGGCTAGCGAAAAAGGCAATAATATACTCTCTTTTACATTTAAAAATACTAAAGTATTATCTGGAGAGAGGCACAGGAAACTGGTGACAATGGGTGCCTAGAAGGATAGAACTACTGTGCTGGAAACAGGAACTTGGAAACTGTGTCTGTCATTGTTTGCACTTCAAGCAACAAAAACAACTCTGGCTGATTTAAGTCGGAACGGAGTCTTTCAGAAGGATATCAGAAGGCTTAGATACTTTCCGGATCAAGCATAGGGGACTAAAAACTCAGAAATAGTTCCCTAAATCAATTCTACCTTTTGTGTGAGAAGCAGGCTTTGCCTCAAAAAGAACACTCCTCCAACAGAGCTGAGTGACTAAGAATCTAAGCAAACAAATCACAACCCAGCAGTTACACTTCCAGGTATATAGCTGAAGAATCAAAAGCAGGAGCTCAAACAGATATTTACACCAATGTTCACAGCAGCAGCATCACACTAGCCAAAAGGTTGAGACAATGCAAATGTCCATCAACAGGAGAATGGGTAAACAAAATGTGGTACGTACATACCACGGAATGTTATTTAGCCTTAAGAAGCAATGACATTTTGATACATGTTAGAACATGGATGAACCTTTAAGGCATGCACAGTGAAACAAGTCAGTCACAGAAAGACAAATAGTGTATGGCTCCACTTCTGTGAGGAGTCAAATTCTTGAACACAGAAAGTAGAAGAGTGGTTACTGAGGACTGCAGGGAGGAAGGGGAAATTATTGTTTAATGGGTACAGAGATTTTATTGGGGATATAATGGAAAAGTTGTGGATATTGATTGTGGTGGGGCTTCCCGGGGGGTGCTAGTGGTAAAGAACCCACCTGCCAATGCAGGAGACATAAGAGACGTCAGTTTGAACCCTGGGTTGGGAAGATCCTCTGGAGGAGGGCATGGCAACCCACTCCAGTAATCATGCCTGGAGAATCCCCATGGACAGGCTTCCAGTCCATGGGGTCACAAAGAGTTGGACACGACTGAAGCACCTTAGCATGCATCCATGCACACATTGACAGTGGTTTTGATTATACAACCTTATGAATGTACTTAACCACTGAACTATATACTTACAAATGGTTAAAATGATAAATATGTATTTTTACCAGAATAATAAAAAGAATTGCAAGTACCCACGACACAATTTTTATTGCATATTCTTCTGTACCTTCATATCATAGGCATGCATTACCTATTTAAGGCACATTTTTTTAAATCAAGGAATTAACTTTTATACATTTACAGGAGATACTTTCAACGATGAAAAAGTACAGTTCCACTGTATCTTAGAAATGCCAAATTATTGAGAAAAAAGTCCTAAGAACCCAAAGCTACATCTGTGTGTAAATATATTCATCAATGTAAATAAATTCATCCATCGCTACTGTTCCCTGCAGGAGCAAAGTACAAACTCTCCCCTCTCTCCTCTCTTCACAGCCCAACCCCAGCTTCCTGTCACACACCTCGAGAATTTCACAACTCTAGCTACCTCTCATCCAAAGAAAGGTCCTTGGCACAAGATTCATCACTCCCCCAAATCACAATGCAAATTACATTTTGGATGCTTAGCATATTAATTTGAGAAGGTGAGCAATAATTGCAGAAGTGTCACAAAAAAGACTTTCAGTCTTTTTTTTTTCTTTTTTTTCTAAAATAGAGAACAATGGAGGATGTTGAAGCTGTGACTGGCCGGGAGAGTGCGGACAACCGAAATGGGTTTCCAGCAGCATTAAGTGAACCATGCAGGAATGAGCTAGTCAGCCTCTGTTTCTTCCCTGACACTTTGCACCATGATACTACAGCTTTCATCCAACATATTGGAAATACACACACTGAAATAACTTATCAACACACCTTTAAGAACCTGGTAGATACCCAGCAAAGTAACTTCAAGTCCTTATCCTACCACATCTATGGTATCAAATGGAAAAAGGAAAAATTTCCAGCTATGCCATGTTCTATGTTGAACTTGACAACAGAACATATTGTGTTCACTGTTCAATCCCCGACAACAGGAGGCACTTAAAATATGTCTGAAATGTTCAATGACTGAAGAAAGGAAGGTCCGGAGCCCTTGCCTCATAGGTCTGCGTGCCAACCATTGGTGGCCTCACCTTCAATACTCAGACCGCAGCAAGCAGATCATTAGGTCAAGTCGAGCTGTGACCTTGCTGAGTGGTGGGTAATTAGGGATTTCACTCAGAAGCACCTACTGAAAGCCTAGTCTGTTCCAGATACTGTGCTCAATCCTAAGGGCACAAAGGATATGGAATGCCCCTGAGCGCTGGATGCTGATAATCTAGGAGCAGAGCCCGGAATGGGAGCCTGCAATTACGTAAGTCCCTTACATAAGAATGAGTTCTGTTCTGAGAGCTCATTTGTTAGTCTGACTTGTTTGTAAGTCCAACAAAGTTAGCCTAGGTATCTAACTAAGACAATTAGCTATATAGTACTGTACTATAATGGGTTGACAATACTTTCACACACTAATATTTACTTAAACACAAAAAATATGGAAAACAGCTTTAATCTTTCAGTACAGTACCTTGAAAAGTACAGTAGTACAGCGCAATAGCTGGCATACAGGGGGCAGGCACACCTATTCACATCTTTGAAAATTTGTGCCTTGAAAGTTCAAATGTAGGGGACTTACTGTAAGCTGCAGGATGAGAAATGCCACAGGGCAGGGGTGAGCATGGCGCACTGGGAGCAGCGGGTGTGGCCACCCCTGAAGAGCCCCATATTTCAATTAGGTACAGCCCACCTGTGGCGGGGCAGGGACTAGCAGGAGGAAAGGGCCCTCAAGCAGCCTGGAGGGGACGTCACAGGAAAGGGGAGCTGGGCAGGAGGGAGCTAGGATGCGACCTGCAGGTGCTGAAGGAGGGAAAATGAATGCCAAGGCTGTGGGTGGGTAGCTAAAGACAAACTCAACTTGCCCTGTGTGTTTCCCCTGGGAGAAGCCTAAAAAGAGGCTGGAAAAAGCCTCAGAGGAGGCTGGGAGGAGTGGCTCGTTGTTGGGGGGAGCACCCCAGCAGTGAGCGACGGCTGAGGGTTGGGGAGGCCTCGCTTGGAGTCGAGAGGAACTCTGTGTTATAAGAAAGGAGTTAGATGTCATTGCCCTCCTGTCCGTGGGACACAGTGTCACTCTGAGGAGGTTTCTGACTGACCAGCCTCCATCCTCGTGGAGGCAGGTAGGGCCTGTAACTCCAGCCTGGACTGGAGCCAAATGCAGCTGGGATTGTGGGGAAAAGAAGTTGGGATTCCCATATTTTTTCAATCCAGATTTTTCCAGTTTCCCTTCTGGAATTCAGGCTCCGCATCTTAAACTGGGTGTTTAAATGCCAGTCCATACAACATTTTTCTCCAAGTAAAAATAAATTTAAAAGAAATACTAAAAATATAAAGTCCATTCCAATCCTAATAGGCTCTGACTCTCAGATTTGGTATCCATCACAGGTATAGAAATATATGGTGCCATGGACTAAATCGCATCATCTCCCAATACATATGTTAAACTTATAACTCCTGGTACCTCAGATGGTGACTGTATTTAGAAATAGAGCTTTTAAAAGGTAATTAAGGTTAGATGAGCCACGTGGATGATCCCTAATCCAGTCTGATGGGTGTTCTTATAAAAGGAGATTTGAACACACAGAGAGACACCAGGGATGCACAGAGAAAAGGCCATGCAAGGACATGGGAGGAAGGCAGCCATCTGCAAGCCAGGGAGAGGCCTCAGGAGAAACCACACCTGCCAACACCTTGATCTTGGACTTCCGGCCTCCAGAACCATGAGACAGAAAATCCCTCTTGTGTAAGCCACCAGTTTGTGTATTTCGTTCTGGCAGCCCTAGCAAATGAATACATATGGAAACAGAACAGTCGCTAAAAACTTTAAATCCTCCAAGAAGAGAACTGCCTCAAGCCAAACAGCTTCTGGTTCTTCTGACATTCAGCCAGTTCACCTGGGGCTCTGTGTCATGACTAATGAGATGCAGCTCAAGACAACAAGCATGGACTGAATACCAGTCACAGTGAGAGGCGCTGCGGCGCATCTAATCCTCCAAGGTCCATTGGAGGGGATCGGGCAGGGAGGGACGAAGGACAGGTCCATCAGAAATCTACCACCAGGCGGCAACATGGATGGACCTATGGGTCAGACAAAGACAAATATGATGTCACTTCTAAGTGGAATCTAAAATATGACACAGATGAGTTTATTTACAAAACAGAAATAGACTTTCAGACATAGAAGACTAACCTGTTGACTAAAGAGGAAAGGGGGAGGGAATAATTAGGAGATTGGGATCAAAATATACACACCATTGTCTATTTAAATATACACACTAGTATATACAAATAGATAGCCAAAAGGACCTACTGTGTAGCACAGGGACCTATACTCAATATCTTGTAATAACCTATAATGGAAAAGGAATCCGAAAAAGAATACATATATAGGGCTTCCCCGGTAGCTCAGCAGTAAAGAATCTGCCTGCAATGCAGGAGATGCAGGAAGATCCCCTGGAGAAGGAAATGGCAATCCACTCCAGTATTCTTGCCCAGAGAATGCCATGGGCAGAGGAGCCTGGCAGGCTACAGACCAGGGGATTGCCGAGAGTCAGACATGACTGAGCAACTGAACACACACACACGTGTAGGCATATATACACATACTTAACTGAATCACTTGGCTGTACACCTGAAACTAATACAACATTGTAGATCAATGATATTTCAATAAAATTTTTTAAATGATAATTTTTTAGAAATCTAACACTAGCCAAAGCACTCAAATCCCTCCCTCCTTCATGTGTGACCAGAGTCGCAAACAACTGATGGATTCTCCACGCTCAGGACTAGCCCAGTTTCTCCCAGGCGTGCTGATAAGCCACAAGTACAAAAAGGAAGAACGTATAGACATGCATAAACTCGGAATAGCCATCCAGACAAAGGGGAAGCTGGGGCTGCTCCCCATGAGCGATTCTCCATCTCAAAGTGAGAAGACAATTCAGGAAGAGTAGAGACCTATGACAGCTTCGCAGTGTTTATCATCAGAATGGCTTACTTCACTAAGGCGGGAATTCACTGACTAGGAAAGAATCGTTCAGAAATCCCTTAGATCATTTTCTCAGATATGCCCAGAATGTGATGAAGAAAGAAATTTCACATCAGACCTCTTTCTTTAGATAAAAATATGATGACACGGAGACAAAGGGGACTAGAGGAAAGAAAGACCTGGGATTTGTTTTATTCTTATAATTAATGTCCTGCCAGAGATGAGCATCTTCAGAAGCCATTCGATTATCACAAAATTTTCAGCCGTCAACAATGTTAAGATGAAATCACAGAGGCTAAATATTCTATCTCAACATCCTAAGCATCAGAGTCCCACACATTCCCCTGAAAGTCACACCAGTAGGAACCTCAGCTCCAAGATCTCAAGAAGCTGACCTCTCATCTCTTGCTTTTCAGTGACAAAGATCTAAGGTCAATTCTAGGAGCTTGGTCCTAGCAGAAGAGCATAGAATAAAGATTTTTTTCTAAATGTTCCTCTTGACACTCTCTGTCTTTATTTATATCCTTTCCTAGCAGAGAAAGACAGCTGCGGTCCTTCTGGGGACCTCTCTCATTTCTCAAGGGAAACTGACAGTCACTTCCAAGACCTGGTCTGTACTTCTAGAACGTAGCCTCGCCCCACAGTTCAGGCCAGGACCTTCAGCCAAATCATCAGTCTCAGGCACTCAGCAACCCCAGGCCAAACCAAGGTAGCCACCCACCCATCACTGGCCTGTAGGCGCAGGCATGAAGTCTTCATTTGCCTGAACCTGGGCAGTAGCAAGCGGGCAGGAGAGGCCCTGTGGACAAACCTCTTAGAGAATCAGAAATAGGGTCTGGAATTTGTATAAATGCAAAGGTGGTGGTTGGATCTGAAAGAAATCAAATTGCTAATGAAATATATAACAGGTAGGAATCCTCTCTTGCAGGATTTACTGCTGAAACTAGGTACTTCCCTGTCTGTTCACCCAGAATCATATCAAGCTCCATCATCCCCTCCCACACTGAGAATGGAATTAAGTCCACTGGAGCTCCTTCCTGGCCTGGCCTGGATGGGGTACATCCCTTCTCTGGACCTTGGTTTTCTCACAGAGTGAGGGGCCCCTGCTTTACGCTGCCTGGTAGCTTTTCTTTTTCTTTCTTTCTTTAGGGAAGAGCCTCTGATGCTTATCCCTTTTATTTTATTTTTTTATTTGGCTCTACTGGTCTTAGTCACAGCAAATGGGATTTTTGTGGCAGCATTCAGGATCTGCAGCATGTGGGATCTAGCTTCCCCACAAGGGATTGAATCCAGGCCTCCTGCATTGGGAGCACAGAGCCTTAACTGCTGAGCCACCAGGGAAGTCCCCACCCTGCCTGACCTTTGTGCTGAGTTGCTTCTGCAAGTTCTGAACCCCTTCTGAACCCCTGCACGTTCCCACAGACCTTCCAGTTAAACCACCGTTTAACTCCTAGTTACTTCCCTTCCTCATCCCTCCCCAAGCTCTGGGCTTGGATGTATCATGAGGAAGCTGAGAGTTCTCAAGCTCAAGGAGGCCAAGACTCAGAGCCCAGGGTTTTAAAGAGCCTCAGGGAAACTGTATGAATCTATTGAAGCGAAACAGAAGTTAATCCCACAACCTAGTGATTCTAGTTTCCCACACCGGTTCGCTCATCAGCAAAGTGTGGATAATAATACCTACCTCATGTACTGGGGCTTCCCGGGTGGCATAGTGTTAAAGAACCTGCCTGCCAGTGCAGAAGACCCAGGAGACCTGGGTTCAATCCCTGGGTCAGGAAGATCCCCTGGAGAGGGAAATGACAACCCATGCCAGTATTCTTGCCTGGGAAATCCCATGGACAGAGGAGCCTGGCAGTTTATAGTCCATGGGGCCGCAAAGAGTGGGACATGAGAAGATGAAGCAAGAAGCAATATGTAAAGTACTTAGTACACCACCTAACACACTTAAGAGCAGACTAGGTCTAACCTTATTCTGAAATCAAGGCCATCAAAGAGGACTGAGTACCTTGCATACAATGAGTTGTTTTGCTGAAGTGGAGGTTTTCATGTGCTATGCAGCCTGCTAAATTAATAGCATTTCACTGGGGCATCTCATGCTCTCAAAAGTTTGTTTTCAAAAAAATAACATGTAGGATACTTTAGCGCTTATTGCAAAGAAGTAAGAGGCTAAGAGTGTAACGTGCTGCAGGTACCCAAGCTAACCCCTCCCTACAAAGCAGATAGCAGCAAACTTCATCCTTAGGCTGTTTGGATTTGTTGAATGATAAATGTGGACAGTTATCAGTGATAAGCTATAAGTAAGAAAGTTCTGAAGAGACCAAAAAGCTTATCAGACTATGTAGAGACTTTCTGGTTGTCAGGAGAGGCAGGTGGGAAATATTCCTTTCTTTTTCTCTCTTTTCATAGAGCAAAGGGAATCATTTCTTACTTTAGAAGTCCTGAACAATTTCCTTCTAGGGCTGATTTAACACCTTGAACGCATTGGCTTCATGTTATCAATATCAAGGTGGTATTTTTAGAAAACAAAGACAGCAAATAATTGATATTGAACACATGTCAGGGCTTTGAGAAAGTGTCTTGTTAAGAGAAAAGGCCAGTTTCTTAAAGTTTATCAGTTTGACATATCACGGCTTAGAATTCCCAGCACAGTCAATAACCAACTTCTTGCTCACATCAGGATCTGCAATAATCCGCATTCTCTAAGGTCAGAGAAATCATTTCATCTACAGTTGTTCAGTTGCTCAGTTGTGTCCGACTCTTTGCGACCCCATGCACTGCAGCATGCCAGCTTCCCTGTCCTTCACCATCTCCCAGAGCTTGCTCAAACTCATGTTCATTGAGTTAGAAAAAGGCAGAGGAACCAGAGATCAACTTGCCAACATCCGTTGGATCATCAAAAAAGCAAAAGAGTTCCAGAAAAAAACATCTACTTCTGCTTTATTGACAAATGCCAAGGCCACAACAAACTCTGAAAAGTTCTTAAAGAGATGGGGATACCAGACCACCTGACCTGCCTCTTAAGAAATCTGTATGCAGGTCAGGAAGCAACAGTTAGAACTGGACATGGAACAACAGACTGGTTCCAGATAGGAAAAGGAGTACGTCAAGACTGTATATTGTCACCCTGCTTATTTAACTTATATGCAGAGAACATCATGAGAAACACTAGACATGATGAAGCACAAGCTGGAATCAAGATTGCCGGGAGAAATATCAATAACCTCAGAGATGCAGATGACACCACCCTTATGGGAGAAAGTGAAGAAGAACTAAAGAGCCTCTTGATGAAAGTGAAAGAGGGGAGGGGAAAAGTTGTCTTAAAGCTCAACATTCAGAAAAGTAAGATCATGGCATCTGGTCCCATCACTTGCTGGCAAGTAGATGGGAAAACAGTGGAAACAGTGACAGACTTTATTTTGGGGGGCTCCAAAATCACTGCAGATGGTGATTGCAGCCATGAAATTAAAAGATGCTTTCTCCTTGGAAGGAAAGTTATGACCAACCTAGATAGCATATTCAAAAGCAGAGACATTACTTTGCCGACTAAGTTGTGTCTAGTCAAGGCTATGGTTTTACAAGTGGCCATGTATGGATGTAAGAGTTGGACTATAAAGAAAGCTGAGCACTGAAGAATTGATGCTTTTGAACTGTGGTGTTGGAGAAGACTCTTGTGAGTCCTTTGGACTGCAAGCAGATCCAACCAATCCATCCTAAAGGAGATCAGTCCTGGGTGTTCATTGGAAGGACTGATGTTGAAGCTGAAACTCCAATACTTTGGCCATCTGATGTGAAGAGCTGACTCATTGGAAAAGACCCTGATGCTAGGAGGGATTGGGGGCAGGAGGAGAAGGGGACGACAGAGGATGAGATGGTTGGATGGCATCACTGACTCAATGGGCATGAGTTTGAGTAAACTCCAGGAATTGGCAATGGACAGGGAAGCCTGGCATGCTGCAGTCCATGGGGGTCACAAAGAGTCAGACACGACTGAGTGACTGAACTGACTGAACTGAGTGTCATCTGAGGCCATCCGAGGCCACTCCATCTATAGAGTTTGCTGGAAACTGGTACATGTGCATCTGTGATGTTTCCATTTAGAGTGGCATTTCCTTTATAAAAGCTTATATACAACCCACACATATTAACATTTTATATTGAATAGTTTTCCCTTGAGTAAATGAGGAATATATCCACAACCTAAAACTCTAGCCCATATTTTCTGATGTGAAAGGACTTAAGTCTTCTCTAAGTTTACCATTTTAAACTGAAAAGGCAAGAGTTTCCTTTTTTGTTGTTGTTTGTTGCTAAGTCATGTCCAACTCTTTGTGACCCTAAGGACTGTAGCTCGCCAGGCTCCTATGTCCACGGGATTTTCCAGGCAAGAATACAAGAGCAGGTTAACATTTTCTTCTCCAGAGGTTCCTCCTGATCCAGGGATCAAACCTGCATCTCCTGCATGGGCTTCATCTCCTGCATTGGAAGACAGATTCTTTACTGCTGAGCCACAAGGGAAGCCCAATATTTCTTCGTTAGCATCATGAAAACCAGTGTGTTTCCATGAGAATCATGGACACCCACCCAGCACAGGAAAACCCTTTACAAAAATCCTGCAAATGGTTATCTAGCTTCTCACTTAATGCTTTGAAATGACAGGGAGCTACTCACTAATTTACAGGTATCCTTACGATTATTTGCCATATTTATACTTATACCCCCTTGACACTTATTATGCTGCTGAAGTCAAAAGAACCATTTCTGATGCTAACCCTTGGATTTAAAAGAGAAATATAGTTCAGTTACCAGCTTACCCAGATGATTTATTTCAAGGAAAGACACAGTTACAGAGACTGGTTTTGTAATCAACTTACAGATAATGTGGCTGACATAATCCTGCAAAAGATTTATAGTGAAAAGCATATTCCTGGGAACTGGTCTTCAATTTTTAAAAAAATGACTACCTCTCATAACAAAATACCTTTTCAAAGACATGACAGTTGTCATCATGTCCACCCTATCTTTTCTATACCCAGCTAAACTTTTGCAGTACTCTCAGAGATTTTTTCCAGCCCCATGAATATCTGGAACATCTTCTATTTTGTCAGCATCTCTCTCTCTCTCTTTTTTTTTTTGATGAGTTGGCATATGGGGTCTTGGTCCCCTGGTCAGGGATCAAACCCATGCCCCCTGCATTGGGAGTGTAGAGTCTTAACCACTGGATCACCAGGGAAGTCCTGTGAGCATCTCTCTTGACTCTTCACATTAGGAACTGAACTGAATAACACAGAACAAGATACAAAAGAACTTTCTGGTCATGGGATGTGGCCAGTGGCTTCCAAGGTGGTGTGAGCTTTTTTTGGAGATCATACCACACCATCGGCAACTACTTTAAAAACGTCAGAAAATGAACTGCCTTACTTTGAGATGTGAGATTTCACTTACAGTCTCACACATGATCTCCATTTTCTATAAAGCTACATTTACTGAAATGTTATATTATGGGCTAGCACTGACCTTGTTGCTGTTGTTTAGTTGCTAAGTCATGTGCAACTCTTTGCAACCCTATGGACTACAGTATGACAGCTTCCATCCTTCACTGTCCCCCAGAGTTTGCTCAAACTCATGTCCATTGAGTCAGTAATGCCATCCAACCATCTTGTTCTCTGTCACTACCTTCGCTTCCTGCCCTCAATCTTTCCCGGCATCAGGGTATTTTCAAATGAGTCAGCTCTTCACATCAGGTGGCCAAAGAATTAGAGTTTCATCTTCAATATCAGTCCTTCCAATGAAAACCCAGGACTGATCTCCTTTAGGATGGACTGGTTGGACCTCCTTGCAGTCCAAGGGACTCTCAAGAGTCTTCTCCAACACCACAGTTCAAAAGCATCAATTCTTCGGCACTCAGCTTTCTTTATAGTCCATCTCTCACATCCATACATGACCACTGGAAAAACCATAGCCTTGACTAGATGGATCATTGTTGGCAAAGTAATGTCTCTGCTTTTTAATATGCTGTCTAATTTGGTCATATCTTTCCTTCCAAGAAGTAAGCGTCTTTTAATTTCATGGCTGCAATCAACATCTGCAGTGATTTTGGAGCCCCCCAAAATAAAGCCAGCCACTCTTTCCACTGTTTCTCCATCTATTTGCCATGAAGTGACGGGACCAGATGCCATGATCTTAGTTTTCCGAATGTTGAGCTTCAAGACAACTTTTTTATTCTCATGCTGTACAGAGTACATCATATACATATATGACCGCTGGAAAAACCATAGCTTGAACTATACAGACCTTTGTTGGCAAAGTGATGTCTCTGTTTTGACCTTAAACAGAATCAATTCTAAGAAGTTAATTGCTAATGCTGGACAGGAAATGGTTCTTTTGTTAGCAAGCAGAAAGGTCACTAGATGTCTTGCATAGATATAAACTAAAACTGTCTTTCAAATTGGTCGTTTTCTATGAGACAGAGAAAGAATGAGAAATGATGTGTACAGCAACTTCCTAGACTGGAGGAAAAATAACAAGCCATGAAAAGCAGGAAAGTCATATAAAATTACACTCACTTTAATTAAGTGACACACTGTGCAAAGACTGGATAAAATAAAAGAGAAGGAAAAGCAACATACCATTTTTGATGCCAACCCCCTGATTTCAGAGGGACAGCTCAATCACTGGCTAACCCAGAGGATTTGCTCCGGGGGAAGATGCAGTTAGATAGATGGGTTTTTTAAGTCAACTAGTGGACAATGTGCCTGACAATAATCCTGCAAAAGATTTATAGTGAGAAGCATGTTCCTGGGAAGAGGGCTCCAATTTTTTTTTTTAATTTAAAACATCCTCATTTCTCTTTTCTCTTTCTTTGAATATATCTCAACCATAGTTGTTAAAACTGTACGTTGAAGCAGGACAATTACTCTTTAAAGAAGGGTAGCTTACAAAACATGAGCACGTGGCATTAAAATGAGAATGATTATTGTTAAGCAAGGGTCAGAAGCTATGTACTTTCTGACAATGATGTTGACTGGATGTTCTGTGTGTGCTCAGTAGTGTCTGACTCTTTGGGACCCTATGGACTATATAGCCTGCTAGGCTCCTCTGTTCATGGAATTTTCCAGGCAAGAATACTGGAGTGGATTGCCATTTTCTCCTCCAGAGGATCTTCCCATCTCAGGGGTAGAACCCGAGTCTTCTGCCTCTCCTGTGTTGGCAGGCGGATTCTTTACCCCTGAGTCACCTGTGAAGTCCTGACTGGATGTCTGTGTCCTCTCAAAATTCATATGTTGAAATCCTAACCCTCAAAATGATGGCATTTGGAGGGGGGCCTTTGGGCGGTGCTTAGGTCATGAGGGTGGAGCCACCATGAATGGGATTAGACACCCTGGAGAGTTTGCTCTGTGTCCTTGGGAAGACACAAAGAACCAAGAACAAGATACACTTACCAAGGTCCTCACCAGACAATGAATCTGCCAGCATCTTGATCCTGGGCTTCCCAGCCTCCAGAACTGTGAGAAAGAAATGTTTGTTATTTAAGTTGCCAGTCTATGTTATTTTTGTCATAGCAGTCTGAGTTAAGGCATGATAACCAAGTGTGCTATGAAAATGTTCCAGAAGAGAACCATGAGGTAAGTGCTCTAACCACAGCCACACCCTTCAGAAATAAAGATAAGTTTCTTACATTATCAGAGGAGCTTCTGTTTAGTATAACTTCATGTGAACTCCCTCTCCCCACAGGTACCCAAAACCACTTTTTTTAGCCTCCATGGATTATTTGAAGCTTAAGAAGAACATTTGTACCTGACTGATTTCAATAAGTGTAATTATAAAGCACACTATTTGACGTAGGTATTAAGCATGAAGCGTATGGTCTATATCCACTCTGGGAGTTCTCGGACCACTCTTCTTTTTCCCATTATTTTCTCTCCCAAATATCACCATTTGATCACTTTCCACTAGCTCAAAATCACCTTCTGCCTGCTATGGGACTAACCTTCTGGTTGCATGCCTGTATCACAGCTTATTACATACTATTTCTGTTCTCTTGTGTACCTTCAGTGTTAAACCAAGATATTCCCAGTTACGTCTCTGAAGTGATGGACTTCAGGCCTACCTGCACATTAGAATCACTGGGGAAGCTTTCTTATAATTCAAGTACCAAGGCTTCAACCTCAGAGATTCTAATGTAATGGAAGGCCCTGACACCAGTAATTCTTAAAAGCTTTTTGGGTGATTCCAATGTGAGCCAAGGTTAAAAAGTATTGTACTACTGCTTTACCTTACCTGCAAGCTGTGATGTAAGCCATCAGGAAAAGATGCTCATGACTGCAGTTACTTTAGGGCAGAGAGAGGGATATTCCTAGGATAGATAGTTTCAAAAAGAGTCCCAGAACACCTCAAGAATAAACAAAATCAAGAATTAAATGTCTCATAAAAGATGATCCTAAAAGGCACACGGGAAAATAAAGGCTAAGAAAACACTAACAAGGAAGAGTTCTGGGGAGGATTAGCCTGATCAGATATTAAAACAAACCACAAAGCCTCTATAGTTAAATCAGTGTAGTATTGGTACACAAATAGAAAACAAATCCAAGAAATGGAATGAAAAGCTCCCAAACGATTCAACTACATATAAAAATCAAGCATATGATAAAGACGGGATCTAGAATCACTAAAGCAAAGATAGTCACTTTTAATAAATGAGATTGGGACAACTGGATGGCCATTTGGAAAAAAATTAGATTCAATGCTTGTACTAGAGAAAAGAATAAATTTCGAAAGGATCAGAGACCCAAAAAAGTGAAACTACACAAGTATGGGAAAAAAACATGAGTGAATCCTCTCTAACTTCAGAGCAGAGAAAGATTTTCTAATCATGACTCAAAATTCAGAGGCAATAAAAGAAAAGATTGATAAATTTGACTACATAAAGAAAAGAATAAAAACGTTTGCGTGGTCAAAAACACTGTAAGCAGTCAAAAGGCAAATGACAGATTGGGAATAAATATCTGCAATATACATCAAAGCTAATATCCCCAATTTATCTTTTTAAATTTTTAAGTTGAGGGGAAATGTCCAAAAATAAGTAAAAGGCATGAGCAGACAATTCATAAAAGGATTTTAAAATAGACTTTGAATAAATGAAAAGATGTTCACTTACAATAAGTGAAATGCAAAACTTTAAGACTTTACTGAGATAGCGTTTATCACCTATCAGTTTGAAAAAAATAATAAAATAAAAATGTTGCAGTGTCCTTGCTGGACAAGACTGTGGGGAAAACGGGCACTCCCACACATTGCTGAAGGAAAAGCAAAGTGAAATAGTCCCCAAGGAGGGAAATTTGGAAATATCTTTTAAAAACGACATCAAACCAGTAATCCCATTTGTGGGAATTTATCCTAAAGATACACCTACAATAATACCAACATATACATGCACATGATTATTCATGACAGCATTACTTGTACCTGCAAAATATTGGAAACTTCCTAAATGTCCGAAACAAGGGAATTGGTTGCATACGTTATGGTACGTACAACCAAGGGAGTACCATGTAAAGAAGAAAGAGGAATCTCCCTATGAACTGAAGCAATTTCTAAGAGACATTAAGTTACAAACATTTTTTTAAGGAACTTCCCTGGTGGTCCAGTGACTAAGACTCTGTGCTCCTAATGCAGAAGGCCTGAGTTCAATCCCTGGTCAGGGAAGTAGATTCTGCATGACACAATGAAAACCCAGAGTGGCCAGATAAATAAATAAAAGGAAATATTAAAAAAAAATTTAAATAAGTTAGCCTTCATAGGTGAAAAGTAGAAGGGACTTTTCATTGTGCTGGCATTCAAGAACCGTTCATATAGTTCACTTTCTCTATTTATATTTATGAGTCCAAGTGGTTACCAGTGGGGAGAGGGAAGGGAAGAGGAGCAGACAGGGGTGTGGGATTAAGAGGTACAAACTACTAATGTATAAAATAGATAAGCAACAAAGAAATATTGTACAGCAACAGGGAATATAGCCATTATTTTGTAATAACTTAAATGGAGTATAAGAATATTGAATCACTATGCTGTACACTTGAAACTAATATAATATCTTAAATCAACTATACTTCAATTTAAAAAAAGAGAGGCATTAATAAACATCCTCTGAACCCTGGACTTTACAAGTTGCCAGGAAGCTCAGAAAACACATCAAGAAACACAGTTACCTTAGTCAAATTTGTATTCCCTATGCCTGCTGAAGAGTCTAGCATTTGACAAACGTTTGTTCAACTCAACTGAATTGCATGTCTTTTGTTATAAGTCATCCAAGTCCTTTTGTGGAATGAAGAGGATGAATAAATAGGAAATGTGAAATTTTGTGGGTAGAAAGAAGTAGCTCTACTTCTCAGGAAAAGGAACAGTCCTTCTTAGAAATTCCCTTTTGTAAATCATAGGTGTCACAGCAGTGAAAAAAAGGCAGGGGCTTTATCTGATAACGAACTGGCTGGTTTGACTTGTGGAAAATAAACCTCTAGTGCCATCTTTCAGGGTGACTGGGATTTTCATGTGAGAAAAAGCAGCTAATTATTCACTGCTTAATTATAGCACTGTCTTGCCTAGAAATGGGAAAAGTAATATATTGAGCTGTGGTGACCTAAGGTGACAGCTTATAGGAACATTAAATTCAATGTAAGGAACAAATCACATTCCCTATAAGTTATATATTGCCCAAACTTGTGTTCTTTGTTTCATTATGGCAGTAATGAGCTACTTGAGTTGTGTTGTTGCTATTGTTTAGTCACTAAGTCACATCCAACTCTTTGCAACCCCATGGCCTGTAGTCTGCCAGGCTCTCTGTCCAGGGGATTCTCCAGGCAAGAATACTGGAGTGGGTAGCATTTCCTTCTCTATGGGATCTTCCCGACCCAGGGATTGAATCCTCATCTCCTGTGTCTCCTGCATTGGAAGGCAGATTCTCTACCACTGAGCCACCTGGAAAGCCCAAGCTATTTGAGTTGTTTTTAGTCGGACACAGAAGAGATTTCTTATCCTTGAAAATTAAGGAGTGAAATGTTCATTTGATTTTGTCACCTCTGAGGAGTTCGTATCTCACTCCTTTTCACGAGGTCTGGGGTTCTTTCTATTCCTATACAGCACTGACAGCTTATTTGGAGAGTGATTATAAAGGCACCACCCCCTTATACATTTGCTATCTGTGTTCTTAGCTAATGCCCACTCTACCTTTGCTATAGTTTACCAAGTAGCCTATTTTCCTTTGGGTGTTTCTCAGTGTCCTAACTTAGGGCATAAAATCTAGTCCAAATATTGATACATTTCAATTCGATGAATTATGCAGTATGTTTATCTTTGCACCCCAGAGTGTGCAGGTTCAGGGGTTCTTAGAGTCTGACCCCTGCTCCTGCCAATGATAGAATGCTATAGTAGTGAGGTCATCTACCTTTCGAGAATTTCCCTGGTGCCAGCCAATGCAGGAGACTTGAGTTTGAGCCCTGGGTCGGGAAGATGCCCTGGAGGAGCAAACAGCAATCCACTCCAGTATTCTTGCCTGGGAAACCCCACGGACAGAGGAATCTAGCCTGGCCGGCTACAGTCCATGGGGTCACAAAGAGTTGAATATGACTGAGCGACTCAAGAAGAGCAACAACATCAACTACTCCAGTCTGACAGTTGAAGCCTGGGCATCAGCAGAAGGGAAGAGCAAAAAGAAAAGAACAGAGAGGAAAGATGGGCAAGCAGAAGAGAGGAGGGGAAAAGGAAGAACTGAAACAGCACAAGGCTGGTGAGGGGCAGAGGAATCCTACCAGGAACGGCCCCTGTAAGAATTCTCCTATTCAGAAAGGGAATCTGAATTGACTTCTTCTAGCAACTACTATCAAATGGCAGAATATTCTACACCCTAACATCACCTTCACTTTAAAACCAGCAACATATAGAGGAAGTGTGTGGAAATATAGTTTGGAAAAACACGGAATTTGAAGCCAGAAGGCTGGGTTCAGTTCATACTGACCTGACCGTGCAAAGATGCAATAGTAATATCAAGGGTTTGTTGGTGTTCAGTCGCTAAGTAGTGTCTGACTCTTTGTGACCCCATGGACTGCAGCACACCAGGCCTCCCTGCCCCTCACTATCTCCTGGAGTTTGCCCAAGCTCATGTCCATTGAGTCAGTGATCCCATCTGACCATCATATCCTCTGCCGCCCTCTTCTCCTCTTGACCCCATGGATTGTAGCCTGCCAGGTTCTCTGTTCATGAGATTTCCCAGGCAAGAATGCTGGAGTGGGTTGCCATTTCCTTCTCCAGGGGATCTTCCCGACCCAGGGATTGAACCTGCCTCTCCTGCACTGGCAGGTGGATTCTTTACCACTGAGCCACCAGGGAAGAGGGAAAGGAACTATAACAGGCGTCGAATGTCAGGAATGCTGGGTCAGAGGAAAGAGTCAGATATGGCTCCTTATGTGGTCTTCTTGGAAGAAAAGCATTACATTAAAAAGATTCAGATCTATGTTTTCCCACTTCACAAGAGTCTTGGCCGACCAAACACAAAGTAACTCATCACTCAAACCAGTATTTCCATTTCTTCTTGTCAGCCCACACAGTCTCATACATTTGGTGTTAAATATTACAGTTTTTTTCCTCTAGTAGAATCTGAATCATCAGAAAGAGGAAAGTTAAAATTTTCACAAATAAACAGTGATGACTTTGACAGTAAATGACTGAAGGGAAACTCCTTTGCCTGTGACATCCTGTGCCATGGTTTCCTACCCTAAATAAAAATTAAATAAAGAGCATGTCTTTAAATGCTAGTTTCATAATACATATATGTATGTATGCATATATATACACATATATGCATACATGTATATAATGTATACATACATATATACACATATATACATATATACTGAGGCCATCATAGCTCAGTTGGTAAAGAATCAGCCTGCAGTGTAGGATATCCCAGTTCGATTCTTGGGTTTGGAAGGTTCACTGGAGAAGGGATAGGCTATCCACTCCAGTATTCTTGGGCTTCCCCTATGTGGCTCAGCCAGTAAAGAATCCACCTGCAATGCAGGAGACCTGGGTTCAGTCCCTGGGTTGGGAAGATCCCCTGGAGAAGGGAAAGGCTAGCCACTCCAGTGTTCTGGCCTGGAGAATTCCAATGACTATACAGTCCATGGGGTTGCAAAGAGTTGGACACGACTGAGCAACTTTCACTCACTTCATATACACACAAGAACACATAGGAAGTTGGTATGTAATAAAGGCAACATTCCAAACTTGGTGAAATGGATGAAATAATAAACAAACTGTGTTTGCAAAGTTGGCCAACAATTTAGGGGGAATAAATATCTGCATTCATAACTCAAGTTCAGACCTTATAGCAAATAAATGAAATTATATTATAAATTAAGTCTTTCAAAATATGTCATGAAAATCAGAAACCACAAAGAATGTACATTTGAGTATATTAAAAAGTACATATGAGAAAAATACTGTATGATTCCACTTACATGAGGTATCTAAAATAGACTCACAGGAAAAGAGTAGAATTGTGGTTTTCCAGGGGCTGGGGTAGGGGAAATGAGCTGCTCTTCAACAGGTGTCAAGTTTCAGTTATACAAGACGAACAAGTTCTAGAGATGTGCTGAACAACGGGGTACCTATAGTTAAGAATCCTATCTATGTACTTAAAATCTTGTTGAGAGGGTAGATTTCCTATTGCGCTCTCACCACAATTTTAAAAAATTACATGTGATGAAACATATGCAGTATATAACAAATGTGGCTAATCTCAAATATGTAAAAAGTTCTTAAATATCAGTAAGAATGAACAATCATTGGAAAAGTAGTCAAGGAGCATGAAGTGGAAGTCACATACACAAGCTTCTCCACAAAGGACTAGTAAACAGATGAAAGCCCAGTCCATACTAAACAGGAAGAATCTGTTTTTTGCCCGTTTGGAATTAGGGATGCACCACTGTCAAAACCTTGGAAAAACCATATGCACTGCAAATGGGTGAGTAACCAGTACAGATTTTCTGCAAAGGACCTCAGTAACCGCCATGAAAATATTACATATAGTTATGCTCTGGGGCTTCCTCAGTGGCTCAGTCAGTAAAGAACCTGTCTCCAATGCAGTAGACCCGGGTTTGATCCCTGGGTTGGGAAGATCCCTAGAGAAGGGAATGGCAACCCACTCCAGTATTCTTGCCTGGAGAATCCCATGGACAGAGGGGCCTGGTGGGCTACAGTTCAAACGGTGGCAAGAGTTGGGCATGACTGAGAGACTAAACCACCACCAGTTATGCTGTTACACATCTCTTCCACCTACAGGCTTTCACCTGAATTAACCACGTGATGAGAATATGCACCAGAGCATTCACCTCTGTTATTTATAATGTTAAAAATGCAAAAACTGGACTTCCCTGGTGGCTCAGTGGTAAAGAATCCACCTGCCAATGCAGGAAACATAGGTTCCATTCCTGCTATGGGAAGAAGATCCCACGTGCTGTGGAGCAACTAAGCTCGTGTGTCACAACTCCTGAGCCAGAACTCTAGAGCCTGGGAACCACAACTACTGAAAGCCCGAACACCCTAGGGTCCATACTCTGAAACAAGAGAAGATACCGCAAAGAGAAGCCCACGCACCACCTAGAGAAAAGCTTGTGCAGCAATGAAGACCCAGCAGGGCCATAAATAAATAAATAAAATTATTATTTAAATGTACAAAGTAAATGTCAATAATACAAGACTAGGTTATGTAAAACAATAGTATGTGTATTCTTTCATGTGTGTAGCCATTGAAAGTGATGCAGACCTATATCGGACACCAGGGAAAGCGGCCCACGTGTTTTACTGAAGAAAAGCAAATTGTAGAACATTATATATAATTTGATCCCATTTATGTAAAAGTATCAGAGAAGGCAATGGCACCCCACTCGAGCACTCTTGCCTGGAAAACCCCAGGGACGGAGGAGCCTGGTAGGCTGCAGTCCATGGGGTCTCCAAGAGTCGGACACGACTGAGTGAATTCACTTTCACTTTTCACTTTCATGCACTGGAGAAGGAAATGGTAACCCACTCCAGTGTTCTTGCCTGGAGAATCCCAGGGACGGGGGAGCCTGGTGGGCTGCAGTCTCTGGGGTCACACAGAGTTGGACACGACTGAAGTGACTCAGCAGCATGTAAAAGTGTGTGTGTGTGTGTGTGTGTGTGTGTGCACAAATGTTCATATGTAGAGAAGACCAGAGGTATGTTTAGCAAACTGTTAACAAGTCATCTCTGGGATCTGGCTTTGGCATTAATCTTTTACTTGTCTTGTACTTTCTGTATTGTTGGGGGTTTTTGTTTTTACAATGAGTGTGTATCATTTTCACTTAACCAAAGGTCCCTTTTTGTAAGAAAATGCTAGTTTCATCAAGCATATAATATCAAAAACAGAATGAAAGGATGCTTTCTGCTTTTGGAGTTCATCAGAGAAATAATCATGCAGTATTCAAGGTTTGTCTCGTTTCCTTCTTATGAAATGTCCACCCCATCAACCTGGAGCATGTTGCCTGAACACGCAAGATCTCAACTGGTGGTCAGGTAACTCCTGCTAAAGATGTTGATAATGTCAGGGCTCAGTTAGCATCATGAAACTCAGGATACTCCTGGCCCTTTCATTGCATTCCCCTCTAATTGGCTAAACAGATCAATTTCTACATAAAAGTCAACTAGATTCTAGGGCATAAAGAAGTCACGTGGCTTTTTTGATGAACTGCAGTTGCTTCAGAGATTTACAAAGCTGTGAGTATCCTAATGTTCACTAGAAACTATTCAGTTAAGCCTCTCAACCCTAGATGTTTGTTTACATCCCACTTCCAATTCGTGTGTTTACATTCTTACAAACTGGATGTGATGGAGCTTCTCTCAGTCCTACTGAAAATGTGATCTGTGTGGACTAATGCTGATCCATGGACAGTTCACAAACCTCAAAGACAGAAGCAGATATTTTAGGGTAAGCATTTAGAAACCTTTATAGCAATTTGAAAGAGCAATTTTACGCTGTTGAATCAAAAATAAGTAAAAGAATCCGGGCTTATATTTTGCATGCTTTTTAAAATTTTATTTCTTCAGTAATAGTTTTTATTATTAATAGTGTGTTATAAAAGAATCAGTCCATGATAGATTAAAAAGGTATAAATTTCTAATTTTTAAAGAAAGCTCCTTCACCTCAGTTTAAGGGGTGAAACTCATTTCCAGCAGTCTGAATATATTAGCATATTAAGTTTCCCATTGCTGCCATAACAAATGACCACCAATTTTAGCAGCTTAAAACAACACAAATTTATTATCTCCCAGTTCTATGGGTCAAAAGTCCCAGTGGACTTTTCTAGTTTCTCAGCTCAGCCTCACAAAACTAAAATTAAAGTGTCAGCCAGCTACGTACACTTTCATTAGGAATGCATCCAACTGTTAGCAAAATCCAATTCCTTTCGCTGTGGACTGAGCCCTTTCCTCACTGACTGTCAGCTAAGGGCCATCTTCAGTTAAAGGCTCCTCTCCAGTCCTTGTGCTCTGAATTCTTCTCATGTCTGGAATTCTCAGCTTCTCCTTTGAATGCATCTCTCTTGCTTCCAGTTGGAGGCCGTTCTCTGCTTTTAAGGGCTTGGGCCTTGCTGTGGACCGAGTATCTGTGCCCCCTAAAATTCATATACTGAAACTTAATGCCCAATGTGATAGTCTTAGGAAGTGGGTCTTTAGGAGGTGTTCAGGTCATCAGTGGAAAGCCCCCAGGAACTAAAGGATTAGAGGTCTGATAAAAGGAACCCTATGGAGCTCCCTCACCCCTTCCAACATGGGGAGAAGGTATCAACTATGAACCAGGAAACAGGCTTTCACCAGACACTGAATCTACTGGTGCCTTGATCTTAGACTTCCCAGCCTCTAGAGCTGTGAGAAACACTTTTCTGTTGTTTATAAGCCACCTAGCCCGTGGCATTTCACTATAGAAGCCTAAATGGACTAAAAGAGGCCCACAGGGATAATCCTGGATAATCTTCCTCTTTTGAAAGCCACAGCCTTAATCTCATCTGCAAAATCCTTTTGTAATGTAACATAGGCACAGGTTAGGGGGATTAGGATGTGGACGTCTGGGAGGGGCTATTATTCTGCTGACTGCAGACAGGGCAAGGTGAAGTCCAGGAGAACTCACATATTTGGTCTTCAAGCAGAGAACCGAAAGGCTAAAATGACAGGAATAGACTATAACGGGGGAATGACAAACTGCAGGTGACTGTGGAGGACACATCAAACTCCTCCAGGAAGCTGCCTGACCGGATCCTGACAAGGTGGACCCTAACTGTCTTGTGTCTCCAAGATGGCTGTTTACTGAGCACTTTGCTGCCGCTGCGCCATCAGCGGAATCGTCAAGTGAAGGAAGGCAAATGGGGGTGGCTCCCCTTGACTACCTGAAGGGGAGGCAAGACGCAGGAATACAGCAATGTACACACACGATTGAAACAAGTGAAAAATGGAAAGAAGCTGGTTATGTGTGAAGAAACAAAGAGTTGTCCATGATCTTACCTCCTTATGAGGCAAAGTTGTGAGTAAGAAAGCCCTTCAACGTCTTCAGAGCAGAAAAAGATGCTGTCGGAGCTGGCTGTTTGAAAAGGAGAACAAAGACCGCCACAACCTCAGTTCCGAGAACATTCAGACAGTAGGTCAAATCCTGGTGCTCAAGGACACTCGGCTTTATCCCGTCTCTCCTGCATCACTGCAGACGAGCCTTCATTGCCCAGTTCTCGCTTCTCCAGGCTGTCACTTAGACGCCAACGTTTACATCATTGTTATTTCATCCCTTCACGTTCACCACTTCGTTTTAAATCAAACGTGAAACAAAAATTGATTTCCCAACCTTTCATCTTCCCTCATTTTATATTGCAAACCTCTAAATCTCATTTCAGGTTATCACCACACGATAAATTACATACATCTGAAAATTGATTTTTCCAAAGGTCTTTTCTCACCCTTTACGTTTCAACATGACCAAAGAGCATGATTCTAATTACAGCTCTGCATACCTGACCCTCAGCCTGCTAACATTTACGCCCATGATTTTTTAACTTTTCTTTAAATAGAATTCTCAGCCAGGCAAAGCACTCACTAAACAGCTCACTAAAATGTGAATAGCTTCAATGTCCTGCTGGAGTTGTGAGTGTCACTTCTTTTTGGTTTTTGCTTGCTTTCTCCCTTAACATGTGTGGGTTTTTAAAATCCCACCTGCTACAAAGCACCAGTATCTATCAAGCTTACTGCCCTAGGTTCTGTAGATGTAAAGTTGATATAATAGTCAAAATTGGCTATATTCTATGGAGAAACCAGAGAAGTTTATATGGTAGATCCATATAATTGTAACTTAGAGAATTCAAATATTAAGGTAGGTTTTCTTTCCACATGAAGCAAGTAGGGCTGTAAGTAAGGAAGCCTCAAGACAGAACATTCATGAGTATCACAGGCACACTGCACTTAACTATACTTGACTTCATTGTGTTTCAGAGATTCCATGATTTTTACAAGTTTAAGGTTTGTGGCACCCATGCTTATGGGTGCCATTTTTCCAACAGCATTTGCTCCCTTAGCGTCTGTGTCACATTATGGAATTCTTGCGATATGTCAAACTCTTCCATTTTTATTATATCTGTCTTAATGATCTGTGATCAGTGATCTTTGAAGTCACTAATATGACTCATGGAGGGCTCAGATAATGGTCTGTATTTTTTAGCAATAAAAATTTATTTTTATTAATTTTTTGATGTGGACCTTTTTTAAAGTCTTTATTGAATATGTTACAGTATTGCTTCTGTTTTATGTTTTGGTTCTTTGGCCACGAGACATCCCCAGTTCAGTTCAGTCACTTAGTCATGTCCAACTCTTTGCGACCCCATGAATCACAGCATGCCAGGCCTCCCTGTCCATCACCAACTCCCAGAATCCACCCAAACCCATGTCCATTGAGTTAGCAATGCCATCCAACCATCTCATCCTGTCGTCCCCTTCTCCTGCCCTCAATCTTTCCCAGCATCAGGGTCTTTTCAAATGAGTCAGCTCTTCGCATCAGGTGGCCAAAGTATTGGAGTTTCAGATCAAACCCACACCCCCTGAAATGGAAGGTGAAGTCTTAACTGCTGGACCTCCAGGGAAGTCCCTGCAGTAGAAGTTTTTTAAATGAAGGTATGTACATTGGTTTTTAGACATAATGTTATTGCACATGTACCAGACCACAGTATAAAAATATCTTGGGAAAACAAAAAATTGGTATGACTCCCTTTATTGGATATTGGCTTTATTGCAGTATTCTGGAACCAAAGCCACATTATCTCCAAGGTGTGCCTGTATGTGTGCTTGCGGGATGAGGAAGGAGGGTGTATAAGTAGACACCATTCAGTTATCTCCTCTCTCTCTTGTCCACAGAACTGACTTCTTCCCCCACCATTACATTATAATCATTCTTATTGATTAGTTATAGCCTGCTGCTTCAGTTCCACTAGTTTTTGTCCTGTTGGGCTTCCCTGGTGGCTCAGACGGTAAAACGTCTGCCTGCAACGCGGGAGACCTGGGTTTGATTCCTGGGTTGGGAAGATCCCCTGGAGCAGGAAATGGCAATCCACTCCAGCACTCTTGCCTGGAAAATCCCATGGATGGAGCCTGATAGGCTACAGTCCATGGGGTCGCAAAGAATCGGACACAACTGAGCGACTTCACTTTCTTTACCTGACTTCTCAGCTGTAACTGATACTATCAGGGTCCACCATTCAAGCAGGGTTTGAACATTAGCAGCCAAGACACTCTCCTCTCAGTGGTCCAAACCTCAGAACTCTTCCAAGATCCTAGATGCTGGCCGCACTCACCTTCTGTGATGGTCCACACTGTCTGTGGAATGTTTCTCTCTGAATAAATCCACTTCTTACCTATCAAAAAAAAAAAAAGGACCCTAGATGCTCATTACATCTGTCGAAACAGCTATGGATCTCTGAACTCAGCACGCAGTTTGCTTTCAGTACCCAGCACACATTGTGATTTAAAATATGTCAACAAACTCCTTGATATTTCCCTCTTCAAGAATGGAGATGAATTCCCTTCTTGTAGACTGAACTTAGTGGTTCTTTTTTTCCTTAAGGTCTTTTTAAAAATATGTATTTATTTATTTAGCTGTGCTGGGTCTTAGTTGCAGCACCCGGAATCTTTTAATCTTTGTTGCAACATGCGAGATCTTTAGTTGCGTGCAGCATGAGAACTTGGTTGTGACACGTGGGATCTAGGTCCCTGACCAGGGATGGAACCCGGAGCCCCCTGCATTGGAAGCTCGGAGTCTTAGCCACTGTACCACCAGGGAAATCTCTGGACTTACTGATTCGTTTCTAGTAGTGTGTCACAGAAGGGACAATGAGATGAGAACACAAATATCTGAGGTTAGAACACAAAAGGCAGGGCAACTTCCTTCTTGTTCCCTTGGATCACATGCTCTGGAGGCAGCCAGCTGCCCTGTCACAAGGACACTCAAGCAGCCCTGAGGACAGGCCAAAACGGGGAGAAACGGAGGCCAGCAGCCGTGAGTGGGGGCCATCGTGGAAGCAGTCCTCAAACCTGCAAGTCAGTGTATCACCAGGACCACCGCCCAGATAAACCACTTCCAAATTTCTGACACATATAAACTGTGAGGTTAAAATTTTGCTATTTGAAAATCACTAGTTTGGGGATAATCTATTATGCAAGAATAGAAAAAACTAGTATTACCAGGAGCCTGTATTACATCCTCTCTGAAATACCAAGCTGTCTTTAATTCCTGACTAGACCCAACCAAAACAAATGCCAGTATTTTCTGAGCTAGTCACTGGCTGGCATTTTTTGGAATGATTTAATTAAAAGCTAAAGGCTTTGGACTTTTAATTACAACTTTATCACAATTCTAAACGGTTCAATGGCTCTGATTTAGTCTTTCAATGTACAGGCTGGGAAGACAGATCATATGATACAGGTGGTTTGAATGCATGTATATTTCATGTGTTCTCCCTATATAATTGCCCTCCCCCTCTTTGCCTCTATCTCCCTCTCCCCACTAAGTAATTCTAGCGAGGATGAGAAGGGGGCTAAGGAAACTGAGGTACACTGAAATTTAGAAACTTGACCAGCTTATACTGCTAGTAAGTAGTGGAACCAAGATTCAAACCAGATCATCTACTTTCAAATTCTGTGCTCATGATCATTGTGCTATGCTGCCTCTTGTGTGTGTGTGTGTGTGTGTGCGCACGCACGCGTGTGATCACATTTCAAGAAATAGGTAGAAGTTCTCAAATTCACCAGTATGTTTACATACGTGGTCTACTCCTTAGCTGATATTTCCTCCCATGGTGCTTAACCTGTTAATAGTTAAATTATTAACTGTTTTATGCAATGAAGATGGACATCTACATACACACACATATACGAACTGGGACACAAAGGACAGTGTGGGCTTTTCTGGAGAAGAGTACCAGATGGCAAACATAGAAACAGTGGAACTCAAGTGAAATATCTTTAGATTGCTTTATTATATGCAAATATCATTCCTAGTACACAATCTATGAATCAGTTCCTCAGAGGTATTTAGTGCAATGATAAACACATCACTTTTTACTGTGTTTACTTAAAAAGGAAAAAAAAAATCCAAATCACATTGGGAGATCTTTATTAATTTAAATTGATATTGTTAATTTTGTCTGCCAAGTCCTTAGTAAATAGACCCTTATTTGATACAAACTTCCAGGTTCTCAATAACACAGGATCATCATGAGGACTAGCAGTTATCAAGAGTTTTGTAATGATTAAAATAATGTTCAAACAATTCATAAGTTACTTCACCGAAATACTTAAAAGAATATTCTGGGGAGTGTTTGAAAGATCTGCTTATAAATAGTGACTGATGATATACTTAGTTAAGTATTTGGTGCTGAAGATAAACACTTCTTATATAAAACATTGTTTTAATACATTGCTCTACTGATGAAACTAGTTTATTAGATATAATACATTTCTAACACTAAAGAATAAATCTTTATCTTCATATTTACTTTATTCATAAGACTCTTATCAATGAAGAATGCTGTACCCAACAATAATAAACTGGCATACTGCAATAATAAACTGGCGTATTCTGTAAAAGTGAAAAAGGAAGCTGCAGCAGAACAGACCAGATAACTGCCTTACACATTCTTTACACAAACAGCCCCTTTCGAACAGAAATAAACGCGGACCAAACGCTTTTAGTTTTTATGCCTAGGTGGTAATTACAAAGCTGCACACGCTTAAGAGAAAAGGAACAACAGGAATACAGAACACAGTATTTTTAACAATTATAACACATTTAACATCCTCAGTCGACCACTGGATTCTCAGATCAGATTGGCAACTGAAATTTCACATCCACCTGGGCTTGCTTGGCTAAGGTCACTATCTCAGAGAGCTTCACAACCTGAAAGGAAAAGAAAACAAAAATTATCTCTATTTTCACAAGAACACAGAATCAGAACAATTGGTCAATGTGAAATTAACTGCATCTTCAATCCTTTTCATTTAAAACATCTGGGCTACTCTGATATTGTTATAAACTACTTCACAGTCTCAGAAGCATCTGCCACTCTGGCATGCATCCATGCTAGGCTGCTTCAGTCGTGTCCAGCGGTTTGCGACCCTATGGACTGCAGTCTGCCAGGCTCCCCCCTCTGTGGGATTCTCCAAGCAAGAATACTGGAGTGGGTTGCTGTGCCCTCCTCCAGGGGATCTTCCCTACCCAGGGATCGATCCCGTGTCTCTTACCTCTCCTGCACTGACAGGAGGGTTCTTTATCACTAGTGCCACACAGGAAGCCCTTGCCACTCCTAGGACGACAGTCAAATCTAACACTTCATAACCTGCATATTATAACCCACACTAGATTCTATTCACATATATAAAATCAGAAGGTATTAAATAGACACATATCTTATATATGTATATACCTCTTTTTCATTGCCCTATTTATATCTTTATTTTTTTCCTCTTTTTAAATTGAAGTTTAGTTGATTTACAATGTTGTGTTAGTTTCAGGTATACAGCAAAGTGATTCAGTTACTCACATATAGATTCTTTTCCAGATTCTTTTCCCTTATAGATACTGAATATAGTTCCCTGTGCTATACAGTAGGTCCTTGCTGATTATCTATTTTATATATAATAGTGGATATATGTTAATCCCAAACTCTTAATTTATTCCTCTCCCCCTCCCTTTCACCTTTGGTAACCCTACACTTGTTTTCTATACCTGTGTCTATTTCTCTTTTGTAAGTTCATCTGTATCATATTTTAAACTCCATATGTACGTGGTATCATACAGTATTTGTCTTTCTCTTTCTGACTTCCTTCACTTAGTATGATGATCTCTAGGTCCATCCATGTTGCTGCAAATGGCATTATTTCATTCTTTTTTATGGCTGAGTAGTATTCAATTGAATATATGTGTATGTATATATACTGCATCGTCTTTATCCATTCATATGTTGATGGACATTTAGGTTGCTTCTATCTCTTGGCTACTGTAAATTTGCTGCTATGAAAATTGAGGTGCATTTATCTTTTCCAATTACAGTTTTCTGCAGATATATCCAAGAATAGGATTGCTGAATCATATGGTAGTTTTATTTTTAGTTTTTTGAGGAACCTCCATACTGTTTTCCACAGTGATTTCACCAATTTACATTGCCACCAAAAAACTGTAGGACATTTCCCTTCTCTCCACACCTTCTTCAGCATTTATTTATAGACTTTTTAGTGATGGTTTTGCATTTCTCTAATAATTAGCACTGTTGAGCATTTTTTCATGCGCATGTTAGCCATCGATCTGTATGTCTTCTTTGGAAAAATGTCTATTTACATCTGCTGCTCGTAACTATCAGAGAAGGCGATGGCACCCCACTCCAGTACTCTTGCCTGGAAAATCCCAGGGATGGAGGAGCCTGGTAGGCTGCAGTCCATGGGGTCGCAAAGAGTCACGACACGACTGAGCGACTTCACTTTCAGTTTTCACTTTTATACACTGGAGAAGGAAATGGCAACCTACTCCTGTGTTCTTGCCTGGAGAATCCCAGGGACGGGGGAGCCTGATGGGCTGCCGTCTCTAGGGTCACACAGAATCGGACACAACTGAAGCAACTTAGGAGGAGTAGCAGCAGCAGCCCTTAACTATCTTTGACGATAGAAATAGTAACTGTCTTAGCTGGATACTACACAACGCAAAGCACACCTAAATAAAAGTTTGGGGAATTCCCTGGTGGTCCAGTGGTTAGGACTTAGAGCTTTCACTGCCAGGGCCCAAGTTCAATTCCTGGTCAGAGAACTAAGATCCTGCAAGCCACATAGCATGGACATAAATAAATAAATAAAAGCTGATTTTAAAAATATGTATATAATCCTAGAATGTTGGGATAGGAGCTTGAATCTAGAAGTTACTATTTTACTTCCTGTCAGTAAGTTAACAATTATCAACCTGAATTCCAATGTTCTCTCTATAAATCTATCTGAGAATATTCAGCTGGTACCATACAAAATATACAAATTAAACATATCTAAAACCAAACAACAAATTTAGCTTCTCTCCTCTCCAGCAGAATAGTTAAGAGAAGGTTTTAGACACCTTGAGTTCAGATCCCACTCTGATGTTTACAACATGTGATCCTGAATAAGATTAATGTATCGAGCTTTTGTTTCTTCATCTATAAAAGTGGATATTATATCAGCAAACTTACATTAAGTCAGGTAATAGTGGAAGGGGAAAAAAAGGCTTAGCATTGCATGCATAATAAATTATAAATGGCAGCAACTGCTAATATTATCATCATATTATTAATATTGTCATGACTTCCATAACCTCCTACTCACTAGAAAAACACTACAGACACAACTTAAATCAACTGTTCACTTTTATCTTCCACGGTCTATTTGATCAAGCTCCTACGGATTCTTACCCTTTCTCTCCATGTCCAAAGAGAGCTTTTCCTAATTCAGGCTCTCACTGCAAACAAGCATATTTTCAGAGAAAAGTTCTAACCTATTCATTCCCTTCACCTCACCTCACATATAATTACTGAACTAGCCAGACTCCTACTATCCCTCACTCTTTCCTTCAGCAACTGATCCCACATCTCAGTGTCAAAGCAGGCTTTCTGAAACACTTTCTCCCTACCATACTCTTACTCAAAATCTTAATTTAAACTCAGGATTGTGTGTAAGTTCACAATGAACTGTCTATGAACTTCAGATAAAAGTCAAAAGTTCACATTTAGAAACACCTGTTTCCACTACAGAGTATTCACCAAGATATAGTATTAAATAAAAGAAATGAGGTAAAATACATGTTACCATGATGTAATGTGGGAAAGTGGAGAGATATATGTATACACATACATAATACCGTATTTGTGTTTTTAAAGAAAGTGAAAGATGAACTAAGAAATTCTAATAAAAAAAAAACTGATTACCTATGGGGAAGGAAGAAACAGTAATAGGTATAAAGGCTAGCTTCTCTGAATATATCTTGTTTTATAGTTTGACTTTGGAACCAGGTAAATATTTGCAACAAAAAAATTAAGCAATTACTTTAAAATAAAAAAATGAAACTGCATCAAAGTGGGATAAAACAGAGAACTATTTCACAGGAATTTTAAAATCCAGCAAATCTGGGGAAATACTTCAAAGGACAAAAAGAACTGTGGACACAAATCTACTACTCTACTTTCAGTAGACATATTGTTAATATCATTATTCTAAAACTGTCCTGTTTGTATTGAGGGACAAAGCAATGAATATTTATGTTAGCATGGAATGGGAAAAAAAAGAGAAACACATCAGATAAGAAAAAAAATAAAACTGTACTCCTGGATTTGGAAATATCAGTATGTGCTCATGTATTTCTCTCTTTAAAAAATATGTATTTTCCTAGGCTTGTAACTTAAAATCTAGAAACCATGAACAACCCAAAAGTTATAAGTACCCTTAAGGTTTAAATTGTGATATCTAAACACCATTTGGCTGATTTCAGGTCAGCAGCAAGAAATGTAAAAACGAGCCTGAAACATCTCATTACACCAGAAAGCATATCATGGGACGTGTGAGGAGTCAACGTGAAGAGGTTCTCACTGACCACAGATGGGATAATCTAAGAATCAGTAAAAATAACTAAAATGGACTGAACCACATCAAATGTATTTAAATCCATGAGTTCAAAATAGGATGTGCATACATGCATGCCATGTAACACACAACACACACCTAAAAACAAAAACTAAGAAACAAAATAGCCTGGGTTACTGTCATAGGCCATACTGGAGGCACTGATACCATCAGCGCCTTAGCATCATCAACTCATGTACCTGAAATGATTTATGCAAATTTAAAGATGTTTTAAATATCTACACAAAATCATTTAAAATTTACTTATCAATAAAAGCAAAGAATCAAGTAAGCATCCTGCCTTTTCTAGGCAAAATGGGCACCATGACAATAAAATAATTGATACAAGAAAAGTTTCACTTTTTATATGTATTCCATATAATAAATAATTACAGAATTAGAAAAATCACCACTTTTGCATAAAATGTTGCATCTAAGTTATAAGTGTCAAGGACTGCTAGTATTATCTGAGAAGTTACTTGACATTTATATACCTCTTTATGTAATTACACAAAATCAACAATAAAATATTCTTGCTTCCCGCTCCTCAAAATCAAATACATATATGATCAAGCCTATAGATTGAACTACCAGTTTACAGGAAGTATAGGAGCAAAGGAACATGTTAACGCATTACTGACCAGGAGATTTTTTGCAGAAACTAACGCCTGTGTCAGACTTTATTTTTGGGGGATTCAAAATCTCTGCAGATGGTGATTGCAGCCATGAAATTAAAAGATGCTTACTCCTTGGAAGGAAAGTTATGACCAACCCAGATAGCATATTCAAAAGCAGAGACATTACTTTGCCGACTAAGGTCTGTCTAGTCAAGGCTATGGGTTCTCCAGCGGTCATGTATGGATGTGAGAGTTGGACTGTGAAGAAAGCCGAGCGCCAAAGAATTTATGCTTTTGAACTGTGGTGTTGGAGAAGACTCTTGAGAGTCCCTTGGACTGCAAGGAGATCCAACCAGTCCTTTCTGAAGGAGATCCGCCCTGGGATTTCTTTGGAAGGAATGATGCTAAAGCTGAAACTCTAGTACTTTGGTCACCTCATGCGAAGAGTTGACTTATTGGAAAAGACTCTGATGCTGCGAGGGATTGGGGTCAGGAGGAGAAGGGGACGACAGAGGATGAGATGGCTGGATGGTATCACCGACTTGATGGACATGAGTTTGAGTGAACTCTGGGAGTTGGTGATGGACAGGGAGGCCTAGAGTGATGTGATTCATGGGGTCGCAAAGAGTCGGACACGACTGAACAACTGAACTGAACGCCTGTGGCCAGCAATAGATTATGTAAGTTAATACTGAAACATTCCAGTGAATAGTGTTCAGGCAACAATGTATTAATACAACTCTGGTCAATAAATTGTTAAATGACACCCCATAGATACAATCATTAAAATCCAGACTACAGGAGACACTACTAGCCCATCAGCCTGTTTTGTTTTCAACAAATAAACTTAAAAAGGGGGGTGGGGGTGGGCAAGGGGGAATCTATAAGGAGAAATTTAGTGATATATTAACCAATTGCAAGCATAGATTTATTTTGATCCTAAATCTAACAAAGATCATAGGCAAAGTATATTTATGAAAATCAGAGACGTTTCAACACTGACTCGATTCTTTTTTATAAAATATAAACCTGCTATCCCACCTGAAATAACAATAATTCCTTTATATCATCAATACTTTTATCTTTTATAGGTACATGATGGTATGTATGAAATGATATAGTGTCTGGGATTTGCTTCAAAATAATCATGGGCAATGGAAGGAAGTAGGTAAAAATTGACAAGGTTGGGCATGAGTTGGTAACTGTTTAGGATGTTGGGATATGGGATATGAAAGGTATATGGGATTCAATATTCCTAGTATTTAAGTGAAACACTAATTATTAGCAGTATTAGCTGTTCACTTTAGAATCGAAGTGCCTGTAAACCTTTCAGACACTGCAAATTTTTCCTTAGATCAACATAACCCGTTTACCATTTTAGCAGCTTCGTCCAAGTCATCACAAGCAAGAATTTTAAGTCCACTGTCCGCTATCAGTGCCTTAGCATCATCAACTCGTGTACCTGGAAATGATTTATGCAAATATAAAGATGCTTTAAATACATACACGAAATCATTTAAAATGTTTGTCACAATATACTACAAATATAAAATTTCAACCAACTTCTGTCATTTAATACAAATGCTTCTAAACCAAAGAAAATACTGTAAAAACCTGGAGCCATCTTGTAAAATACTTTGCCTTATCACATTAATGGTAATTCAGACAAGTCGGAACTCAAGACAACGCATAGCAAATAATGTATCAACTTATACCAAACAAAACTATCAATAATTTTGTCCCAATGTTAGATTTTTTTTAACTCACATTTTAAAAAGTCTCTATTATACACTCTTATTTTTAAAATACAGCTATTTATTTATTTATTTATTTTTAATAGCTTCAACTGTAGGGCTGACTTTTTTTTTTTTTTACTTTATTTTACTTTACAATACTGTATTGGTTTTGCCATACATTGACATGAATCCGCCACGGGTGTACATGAGTTCCCAAACATGAACCCTCCTCCCACCCCATATCATCTCTTTGGATCATCCCCGTGCACCAGTCCCAAGCATCCTGTATCCTGCATCGAACACAGCCTGGCGATTCATTTCTTACATGATAGTAGACATGTTTCAGTGCCATTCTCCCAAATCACCCCACCCTCTCCCTCTCCCTCTCCCTCAGAGTCCAAAAGTCCGCTCTACACATCTGTGTCTCTTCTGCTGTCTCGCATACAGGGTCATCATTACCATTTTTCTAAATTCCATATATATGTGTTAGTATACTGTAAAAATACAGCCATTTAAAACTAAATTTAAATGAACTAAACTCCCTGGAATTACGAACTTTTAATAATGAACTTTTAAAAGTTTAAATAAAAGTTTAATTATGAACTTTTAGAGTTAGTGAAACAACTACAAGATACCTTTTACACTCACCTTGTAACCGTACCACGATCGGTATTTTAATTTCCAAATCCTTTACTGCCATGACTATACCCTGTGCAATAACGTCACACCGCATGATTCCTCCAAAAATGTTGACCAAAATAGACAGTACCTGTCAATAAAATGTTTTGGGAGGTTAAAATTTTAAAGGAATGACTCTTTTTCCTTCCTTCTCAGGAACACACTCATATCTGGGCCTTGTGTGTGCGCTCAGTCACTTCGGTCATGTCTGACTCTCTGCAACTCTAGGCCTACAGCCCACCAGCTCCTCTGTCCATGGGATTCTCCAGACAAGAATACTGGAGTGGGCTGCCGTGCCCTCCTCCAGGGCATCTTCCCCACCCAGGGAATGAACCTGCATCTCCTGTGTCTTCTGCATCACAGGCAGATTCTTTACCGCTGAGCCACTGGGAAAGCCCTATCTGTGCCTTATAGAAGTTAACCCCACAGAAACATTTTCAGACCAAACAGCCATACTGTCTGCATGCAGCTCTCCTCACTGAAGTCTGGCAGTCCACCACCCACCAAAATTTCCTTCCCCTCCTTGGGTAATTTCAACACCTAGTTCACAGTTTCTTCTCTCCTGTTCCATATTATGGAGAAGGCAATGGCACCCCACTCCAGTACTCTTGCCTGGAAAATCCCATGGACAGAGGAGCCTGGTGGGCTGCAGTCCATGGGGTCGCTAAGAATGGGACATGACTGAGCGACTTCCCTTTCACTTTTCACTTTCATGCATTGGAGAAGGAAATGGCAACGCACTCCAGTGTTGTTGCCTAGAGAATCCCAGGGACAGGGGAGCCTGGTCTATGGGGTCGCACAGAGTCAGACACGACTGAAGCAACTTAGCAGCAGCAGCAGCAGTTCCATATTAACAAGACCTCCGGATTCCGTTTACTTGCTTCCTATTAAGCAAAGCCATTAGTCCAGGCCACGTGGTAAGACAACGTTATGTGCAAGATCTCCAGCTTAGTCCTCACGATTTCTCTTCATTCTTCCCCAGCAACTCTACCAACTTTCCACAAACACCACATCCCCCAAAGCACTCAACAATGTGGCCACTCTTGAATACAGGCCACATTCAAACCTCAGGGCTCATTTGGGTCAGCATTCTTTCATGATCACATAGTCAGGCCACGCTGATTCTCCCAGTTTATCAGCTCTGTCTTCTGTTCTTCTATAGCACTACATTCAATTCATCAGCCTCAACACACTATAGAAGGCCTTGAAGGGAAAAACCATGTGTTCCTAAATCCAAGCCCAGTGTCCAATACAAAGGGACATATGTATACAGCTACTTCAATGCTATCCACGTTGTCACCCCGGGCTCCAGGCCTGCTTCCAACTCCAATGCCCCAGCACAGGAACTCTTCATGTGCTTCTCTCCTTTCTTGTACACAGGCCTAAAAAGCCATGCTTAGAAATATAATAAGAACTCTAGTTCACATTATTGGGATTCCCTGGTGGCTCAGACAAGTAGTCAACAGTTAGGTAATTATATAATGCTCTGCTTTTAGAGTTTTTGCCAAAGGAAGCTACAGGAATATAGCTCCAATAAAATTTATTTTAAAAAGAATAATTATAAAACAAAAGAAACAAAGCATATTTTATATCTCATTTTAGTTTAATGCTCTTTATAAAGTTGAATATGGCAAATAAGTCCATAGACTCAAAGGGAAAGAGCAATAAAATGAAAAATTTTATCAAACAATTCTAGAATCTAACACCAAGAAAAAATACACAGCACCATCAATAACAAATATTTATTAATGACCTATGTATGCTCAACAAGTAAAACTATGTACTCTACTGATTAATCAAGTTACTTCTTACCATTCAAATCTAAAACACAGGTTCTGCCCTTACCTTTTTATCTGAAGTAATAAGTTTAAACGCTTCTGTTACTTGATGGACTGTGGCACCACCACCAACATCAAGAAAGTTAGCTGGAGTCCCTCCATGGAGTTTTATTATATCCATTGTAGCCATAGCCAAACCAGCACCGTTCACTATCAAGAGAGGAATATGATTTGTGTAAGCGACAAACATAAAGAAAAGAAGACTAACCAATCCACCTCTAACATAAGAACACGTGGTACCAAGACAGCCTATATTTCCGTCAAGGCCAATGTAGTTGAGATCTGCCTTAGCTGCATCTTTGTCCCTTTCATCTTCCTGGGTCCAGTCCTGCAGGTCAAAGATTTTCTTCTGTCGGTAAGCTGAATTAGCATCAAAATTGATCTTTGCATCCATACACAGCACTTTAAAGGAAAAAAAGAAAGCGATTTTAATTTCAAGATAGAAAAAAAAAACTATACAATAATCAAATGTTTTTTTACTTTAGGGGAAAAACACATTTTGTTACTTACTGAAAGCTTTTCAACTCATGTTCACAACTGATTCAAACTATCTCCTGAATAAGAATATGTGAGAATTTAAAACTGTCCCATCAAAGTTACTGCTTCTACATCTCTCCTAAGCAACAGATAAGGAAGAAAGAAAAACCTCAGAAGCATTTAATGTTCTTTTTAATCACCAAGAAATAACAGTCCATGCTCTTAGCTAATTCCATTGCTTGGGTTCTGGGTCCCAACTCAAGGGCACTGTCACAGCAATTCTGCTTTTCCAGCACCATAAATTTCACTCCACTTTTCCATGGGCTAAATTAAACTGGCTTGCAAAAAAGGCTATCCTTTCCCCCACCTAATAAAAAGAAAGAAGAAACTCTTTTACCCACTACCTCCCCGCTTACTCTCCTCTTCTTATACAGCATTATTCACAGAAAAAGTTAGCTGTTTAAATCTGGGGTCAGCAAACTATGGCCCATGGGCCAGAATCAGCCTGTGCTGGTTTTTTAATGGCCTGTGAGCTAACAAAGGGTTTTACACTTTTATGAATAAAGTTATCAAGAAGAAAAAACAAAGGGTAAAGGAAGAAGGAGAAAAACAGCAGCAACTGAGACTATACACGGCCCACAAAGCCTGAAATACTTATTATCTGCCAATACCTGTGCTTAACTCACTGCACCAAGTTTTCCTCCTGCCATTCTCTCTTAAATTCACTCTAATCAAGCTTTTACCTGCAGCGCTCTACCAAAATGGTCCTTACGAAGGCTAATTCTCTGACTTCATCTTTCAGTATTTTATCCCTTCCTTGCTCCAATCTAACTACAACATTGTCCTTACTCCTGAATGGATAGAGATGAAAAGAACCAAGCAGTTTCAGCTGCTGCCCAAAACAAGAGACAAAGTTTGGAGTCAGCCAAGTTAACTAACAACAACAAAAGCCAACCATTCTTTCAGAGGAAGAAGACAGAATTCAGCCTCCCAAAATGTCCAGTATAAAAATTACTACATCTCTTAAGAAACAGGAAAATGTAACCAATGGCAAAAAGGAAAAGCAGTCAAAAGAAATAAAACCCAAGATGACTCAAATTTTAAATTATCAGAGAACTGTGAAACAGCTTTTTTAAACATGTTTAAAATGACTTAAAGGAAAATATGTTCATAATAAAGCACTAGATAAGAAATATCATCAGAAAATAAAACTATTAAACGAACCATATTGGAAATCTAAACTGAAAAGTACAAGATGTGAAATCACTGGTGAATGATAATATATATGTTTCTCATATGCTTCAGATCCCTTGTATTTTCATAATCACTTACAAATTTATAAATTGTGGCATATCTATATATGTTTCTTATATGCTTCAGATCCCTTGTATTTTCATAATCACAAATTTATAAATTGTGGCATATCTATATACGACAGGATTACAAACATTAAAGTAAATGTTTTAGAAGAATATTTCAGTAAACACAAAAACTGCTCAAGGTACGTCCCCCCAAAAATCTGCATATAACTTTATAGACAGCCCTCCATATCTGTAGCTTTGCATCCACAGATTCAACCAACTACAGACTGTGTAGTACTGTTGTACATAGTTACTGGGAAAAAAAAATCTGTATATAAGTGGACCCTCACAGTTCAAACGCATGTTTTTCAATGATCAACTGTGTATCTATTTTTTTTAATGAGGATTACATGGATTACATTACTAAGGAACGAATCCTTAGTAGGCCTCCAAGGCATACAGACTCAAGAAGATCAAGACAGGTTCACTAAGTTGAGGGTGATTCTCCAATAAACACAACCTGGGGTGAAACACCTAGGAAGCATATTTCCTAGGCCTGAGCTCTGTAACAGTCAGTAGAACCAGCTACTGACAACTCTGCTAACTAATAAGCAAGGGTATGTGTAATAGCAGCAAACAGAGCCCACGCTCAATTCATAGTGTTCAAAGAGGGAAAGCTTTTAAGAGATGTACATATGGTTTTTCACCCCTATAAATCACAAATACCAAATTAATTGCCAAAATCACTAGGCCAAAATTAATTTCCTGCTCAAAGATTTCTCTCAACTGATTTAAAGTCCACAAGTAAAATAATCACCCGGCATCCTGGTAAGACTAAAATCAATCCACTCTCCTTTATTCAGCTTTTGCTGAGTCCCTGCCACGTGCTGTGCTGTGCTTAGTCACTCAGTCATGTCCACTCTTTACAACCCCATGGACTGTGGCCCACCAGGTTCCTTTGTCCATGTCGATTTTCCAGGCATGAATACCAGAGGGGGTTGCCATGCTCTCCTTCAGGGAATCTTCCCAACCCAGGGATTGAACCCAGGTCTCTCCACATTACAGGCAGATTCTTTACTATCTGAGCCACCAGGGAAGCCTGAGTTTCTGCCATGACCCTTCATAAAACGAAGTACATGGTTCTGAGAAATAACTGTGCCTGAGATCACTGTTCCTGGCAGTGGGAATGGCCTGGGTTTGGTTTTTTTTTCCCAAATTTGGAGGGTCAAAGCTGTGATAAACTTATATGTATTATTAACCTTTTGTACACCATTAGAATTGAGGTCCATAAGAGATCTGAATTTCAAATAATGCAACTTCCGAGACTACAGAGAAACTCGACCTATTCCTATGGAAAAAAAAAAAAAAATCCAAACTGCCCTGGCTGAAAGAATTTAAACTGTATCTAGAATTCACAGCCTCGTGTTCAATGAAAATAGTCAAGAAATTAGCAAGAACATTAATTTCTTTGAATTTCTAACTCAGATAAGAGGATCTGACTTGGGACTTCAGTTCTCTAGGTCCTCTGGACTTTATCACATTTGTATCTTTATGTCTCAGGTGTGTCTTTATGCAGTTTACTATTAAAAGTATTTCAGGGAATTTTAATGCTATATAATCTAATCTCACCCATGAACTTCTGATACTCCAATAGACGACTGGACATAATCTGGAATCAGAAACAGAAAAGAGTAAATTTCCAGAATTAAGCCTAACACCTTCTTAAACGGCTGACACTGGTATACTGTTTTGACCCATTTTGGAAATTTCCGGGGGTAAAAATTCAAACTACCTATAAGGGAACCCATAACATCCAAAGGAACAACGGCTGGGACTGGAATGACAGCCTCAAAATCAGAACAAGACTGCAAACAGACAGCTAATCTCTCTCCCTCAAAATTTCCACATCCACGCTGATAGATCACAGGCTTGATGGCTGAGCTCAGTGGGTAAAGAAAATACTGTGAAATGTTTGGGAGCAGGTGAGCAAATCCCCCAATCTGGATGTTTCCTTTCACATCCAAAGGGCTCACTTAGTGTAACATCTGTCTTGTCACTGCCTCTTTACTTACTTCTTCCCAGAGGAAGGGAAGTAAATTAACTGTCTAGTTAATCTAGATATTATAAAACCAGACATGCATAATTTAGCTCAATCTTTCTTCCTTTTGGGAGTAAGCTTCCCACAGGGAACAAGCATTTCCAACTGCTATTTCCAAGGCATAGCCTATCCCTGAAAGGACTGCCCTGTTAAAGCCTCATATGTAAATAGATTTATTAAGTCTGTCTAATTGTAATTTAGCTGTCAGATCCATTTTAATTAGAACTCAGGCAGGGAAGATGGGTAGTCACTGGAAGATCTCTCAGAAACCCCAATGATAGCAATGGTATGTCGAGCTATTTAAGCAATTCTGTTCAAATACATATGTATATTTTTATATTACCCTATGTTTTCAGAGCATTACTAGGAAAGTAAGTCTACAGTCTACAAGCTTGCATCTTAAAATTATTCAAACAATTAAACCAGTACAAATTAACAGGTATACTTCAATTCTATGCAGCAGATATGTTCCAAAAGAACTGTGCACAAAGGAAATAATTCCAAATTTAGTCATTCAAAATGTCCTTAAACTACTATTTTAAGGAATACTGTGATAATTTCCCCAAATGTATATACTATCTTGTCATATGGTAGCTTAGTACAAAAGGAGATAAATATCTTTATTTCCTATTTTTTTAAGTATTACTTTCAAAACTCAGTATGTACCTCATAAATAAAACATATCAATCTGTAGATGTTTAAAAACTACCCAGAGTACACTGATCCAAAGCCTCCATTCAAAATACATAAAAGAAGGTACTGTGAGAAATGTAGATGTGTTAACAGAGCCTGAGCTTGAACTCGTCTGTAAAATAAACCCTTCTCTCCACTCCCACTGCCTCTGTTATCTTCTGTTTGGACTACTACTAAGCTTCTTAGCCTAAAAGACTGCTGTTGTTTAGTCGATAGGTCGTGCAACCCCATGGATTTTAGCCTGTCAGGCCCCTCTGTCCATGTAATTTCCCAGGCAAGAATACTGGAGTGTATTGCCATTTCCTTCTCCAGGGGATCTTTCTCACCCAGGAATTGAACCTGGGCTCCTGGCTCAGTGGTAAAAAATCTGCCTGCCAATGCAGGAGACTCAGGAGATGTGGGTTCAATCCCTTGGTCAAGAAGACCCCCTGGAGAAGGAAATGGCAACCCACTCCAGTATTCTTGCCTGGGAAATCATAGACAGGAGAGCCTGGTGGGGGTCTATAGTCCATGGGGTCACAAAGAATTGGACTGAGCACACAGCACACATATTCTCCCGCATTGGTAGGCAGATTCTTTACCACTGAGCCACCAGGGAAGTCCCAGCCTAAAAGATTACCCCAACAGCTAATCCCTTACTACTCCAATACTGCTGATAGACTACTCTCTACCCAAAATATCCCTGTCATACAACTGTGTCATATCTAAGAGTACAAATTCTGCAGTGGACTATTTGGATTCACAGTCCAGTGCCAGGAGCCAACGTGAGGAATCCCACCCGTGACAAGGTCATGCGGCAGAGATCTGATGGGCAAGGTCGAGTCAGATCTCAGGTTTTCCCCCTGGTATTTCCTGAGCGTGTACCCCCCAAAATAAGAATATGCCTGCCTGGAAAAAGTCATCTCAAGGCTTTAGTCTTCTGCATTTGAAAGGGTGTTTCAATCCAAAAACCCCTCTGATGGCTTTTTAGCCTGCCTGCAGGACTCCTACAGCTGCGCATGTGATTGTTTGAGGCCTCCTGACTGCAGGAGGCACAGGAAGCTTAAAACATCCTAGGAATGTAGGGGCTTCCGAGGAGTCAAAATCATCAGAATAGGGCTGATTAAAGGTTTCATTTGTTGAGCCAATACTTGCTGCCAAATTTTCATGTCTTTTACTTGTTGATAATAGTTGGTATATAGAAAAAACAAGTAGCAACATTAGATCTTTGAGTTAAGTACCTTCTTTGTTATAACCCACTGCGCCTTTGTTCTATAGAGATGTAACTTTAGTGCTTTAAGGAGATGCAGATTAAAGAAAAACACTTCAGGGGAAACGAAATTAACATTCATTAAGGAAGAGAGCCAAAAAGTGTTAGCAAGCCTCTCGGCCAGAAGATAATGTAAATCACCTGAGACCTTTTGTATACAGAAAGAGTCTGGGCTGCTAAGGCTACATAATTTTGTATTACCCATTGATCTCTATGTATAATCAAAAGTATAAAAGGCCTTGAAGGAAAATAGAGGGGGGGCCAGTCATTGGAAGGACTGGTTTCCCCCGTGTCTCCTCTTTACTCTAATTTCAGGCTGAATTCCCATCTGGGGCGCGGAGGTTCACCATGTCTACTTACTTGTCCCCCATAAGAGAGCCCAAGGCGGGGCACTCTCCGATATTCAAATGGACACCGGCAGCCTAACGTAGATGGTGCAAGTTCCTCGTCTGGAACTTTATTGGTTTTCCACGTAAATCAAGTTAATCAGCCTCTTTTCTCCACTTAATTTTCCTACTATACTATTTCTTCCTAATCTATCTTATATTAATAAATAAATAAGTCTTTCCTCGCCAACACCGTCCCCGCTTCGAATTCCCTGGATCCACCGGGGCTGGCCCCTGGCAGTCCAGCTCTACCATTAGCCATGTGTCCCTGGGTAATGACTTAAAGCTCTTGATAACTCAGTTTCCTGCCCTATAAAGTAAGGATAGTAATAGTACCTACCTTGCCAGAACTGTTATAAACATCTAATGAACTACAGGGTCTATATTTGAAAAGCTCTTACAATAGTGCCTGGCACAAAGTATTTCTATGTTTTTGTTTATAGAGTGAAAATATTTTAAAAAAAGAAAAAACTTTACTGTAGGAAACTAAATTATACTTAAAATGTCTATTTTGTACGGTCAAAATTCAAAACTATATACTATGAAAGAAGAAATTGGAAACAAACCAAAACATGGGAGACAAGCTGAAACACAGTAGAGATATTTTTCACAGACTAAGGAAAACAAATAAAATGACAGAATTAAAATCAACAAATGAAGAACAAAATCAAAAGCCTCTGTATAGCAGCAATAAACAGTAAGAAAATACAATGGCAGAAAAAAATCCTATTCAAAATAGCAACAAAAAATATATTTCTACAAATAAATCTAAAAAGAAAGACTTTCCAAAAGATGCCTTATTTTAAAAAATATAAACGGAAAAAAACTGTATTTCTAGTTGGAAAACCTGATTTCTAAAAAGATGTCGATTTTCCCCCAAGAATTTATAGGGATGATACAATTCCAATAAAATTCCAGCATGACTGGTTTTGAAACATGAAGAAAAGATTCTAAAGGTTGCCTAGCAATAGGAATTAGTAATTTGACATCCAAGTACCAAATGCAGGACTAAAGGCTTTAAGGAATCTGAGAAGCTCTAAACCACATGAAAGTTTAGACTTCTACTGTGCATATGCACACGCACCCATGGGAACACTGGTTCAATTCCTTGGTGAGTGTTACTCGCTTTCATACAATTTCACTGCATTTCTTAAAATTAGTACCTGACCCACAATGGGTTAAGTAACGCCAATCTAAAAGAATAAATAGGTTAAGAACCGTCTCCCTAAAAAAAAAAGGGGAAAAAAAAGTTTTATACAGATTCTCCTACACAAATTATTAAAATTTCATTTTTAAAATGTGTATCAGCCCTCACTCTTTAAAAAGTTTAACTATTTTAGTTTTATAAACTACCTCTTTAATCACAAGAGAATTTACTCCTTTGTCTTTATATAACCTTATGAATGACCACCTAAAAATTGATTTCTACAATAATAAACAGAACTCATTAGAAATACAAAAGTAAAAGAGCTCTACAAATGCTTAAGGGGATTAGAAATATCCAAAGAAATGTGAAATAAAATCTAACAAATCACAGCAAGAGAAGCAATTAACATGAAATATCAAGAAAAACTTAGGCTACAATAAAGCAGCTTATATTTTTAGAATATCTATACAGGGAAGGGATGATAATTCAAAATCTGACTTGCCTTTTAAACACATATAAAAGGAAAGCTGTCAAAGTGATAAGCTAGTCTTTTTTCCCTAATATTAAAAGGATTCCAGTATCAAAATATACTCTTTGTACAAAAAGAATCATGTCTCTGAAGTCTGAAACCTGGGGAGATTAAAATGGCTAATTACCCCAAACTAAAACTATCCACTTCATGGGAAATAGACGGGGAAACAATGGAAACAGTGTCAGATTTTATTTTGGGGGGGCTCCAAAATCACTGCAGATGGTGACTGCAGCCATGAAATTAAAAGACATTTACTCCTTGGAAGAAAAGTTATAACCAACCTAGATAGCATATTCAAAAGCAGAGACATTACTTTGCCAACTAAGGTCCATCTAGTCAAGGCTATGGTTTTTCCTGTGGTCATGTATGGATGTGAGAGTTGGACTGTGAAGAAGACCGAGCGCTGAAGAATTGATGCGTTTGAACTGTGGTGTTGGAGAAGACCCTTGAGAGTCCCTTGGACTGCAAGAAGATCCAACCAGTCCATTCTGAAGGAGATCGGCCCTGGGATTTCTTTGGAAGGAATGATGCTAAAGCTGAAACTCCAGTACTTTGGCCACCTCATGCGAAGAGTTGATTCACTGGAAAAGACTCTGATGCTGGGAGGGATTGGGGGCAGGAGGAGAAGGGGACAACAGAGGATGAGATGGCTGGATTGCATCACCGACTCAATGGACGTGAGTCTGAGTAAACTCCAGGAGTTGGCGATGGACAGGGAGGCCTGGCGTGCTGTGATTCATGGGGTCGCCAAGAGTTGGACATGACTGAGCGACTGAACTGAACTGAACTGATAACTATCCACTACAGCGCTAAATACTCTAATCCAACACTGCCCAGCAGAACTTTTTGCAAGAATGAAACTGTTCTGTATGTGTGTTAATGCACTAACCACATGGGGCTACAGAGCACCTGAAATGTAACTAGTGCAACTGAGAAATATTTTAATCTTATACCATTTCATTTTAACTGCCACATGTGACTGTTAGCTGGCATACAGTACAGCTTTAATCCCTCTGTGTCTAAATATATAAAGTGTTTGTTTAATGTGTCTCTTTGTTCACGTTCACTCTTTTCAAACGTTCATATTCACTCTTTTCATTATAAAACAAGTTTCTACATAGGAATGAGTTCACTTCCTTATGAGTTCAATTCCTCAGTGAAGCATATGATAGGGGCTAAACAGATAATCAACGTTTGATGAAAGAAGATACTTTACCAGCTCCATCTGAATCCTCTACCATTGGATTTATTTCTACCATGGTTGCATCGTATTTCAGAAAAAGGTCATAAAGCTTGATCATGTTTTCTGCTGCAGAATCCACAATACTGGCTGGAAATCCCATCTTCTCTGCAAGCTGAAAGCAATATGTCTCTTTATTATAGGAATGCTGCATGATATCCAATCAACATTAAATTGTTACAAATAAATAACCTTGTAGTTTATTATTTAAATAAGCATGAATCATTTATGATCAAATATTAATCACTATTATCAATAAATGGTTAAACAAAACTATGCAAAATCCTCACAAAGCAGATAGTATGCCCATTTTACAAAGAAAGAGATTCCGAGAGGTCAAGTGACTTGCCGTTCAACTCAATTCCTGTTCTGATGTTTATCCCATAGCCTCCATACTGCTACTGAGCCTTACAGAGAACCTAAACTGAAAAAAGAGGCTTATATTTTATTAAAACTACATATAAAAGGTAGACTACTAATCTCACTGGTCTAAAAACAATGGCCAAAATACTAACCCTATTTTACCTTTTAGGTAATTTATGAAGAGTGTCTGCTGCTGCTGCTGCTGCTGCTAAATGGCTTCAGTCGTTTCCGACTCTGTGCGACCCCATAGACGGCAGCCCACCAGGCTCCCCCGTCCCTGGGATTCTCCAGGCAAGAACACTGGAGTGGGTTGCCATTTCCTTCTCCAATGCATCAAAGTGAAAAGTGAAAGTGAAGTCGCTCAGCCGTGTCCAGCTCTTACCGACTCCATGGACTGCAGCCTACCAGGCTCCTCCGTCCATGTGATTTTCCAGGCAAGAGTACTGGAGTGGGGTGCCATTGCCTTCTCTGATCAAGGGTGTCTACATTCAGTAAAATGACTAGTAAAATGAGTATCATCCTATTCATTCAGAAATCTGCTGCTGCTGCTGAGTCACTTCAGTTGTGTCCAACTCTGTGCGACCCCATAGATGGCAGCCCACCAGGCTCCCCCGTCCCTAGGAGTCTCCAGGCAAGAACACTGGAGTGGGCTGCCATTTCCTTCTCCAATGCATGAAAGTGAAAAGTGAAAGTGAAGTCGCTCAGTCGTGTTCAACTCTTTGCAACCCCATGGACTGCAGCCCACCAGGCTCCTCCATCCATGGGACTTTCCAGGCAAGAGTACTGAGTACCTAATAAATGCTAGATTCAAAAGATAACTTAAACCTAAACTTCCCTGGTGCCTCAGCTAGTAAAGAATCTGCCTGCAATAAGGGAGACCTGGGTTCGATCCCTGAATTGGGAAGATCCCCTGGAGAAGGGAAAGATTACCCACTCCAGTATTATGGCTTGGAGAATTTCATGGACTATATATAGTCCATGGGGTCACAAACAGTCAGACATGACTGAGCGACTTTCACTTCAAGCTTCTAATCTAGTAGAAGAGTTCACAATCTTGAGCAAAGATTTCTTGCTAAATATACCTGAAGAGCTTTTTAAAAAATACATACACCATGGTCTCAACCCAGAGGCTGTGGTTCACAAGTTCTACAGGCAATCAAGTATCTATAATTTTTTAAAGTTTTATAAGCAATTTTGACCCTACAGAAGAAGCTACATGTATGGAAGTTACATGTCTCTTTTTTTAATCCTAAATGCCACAGCTGCTCAGAAACCCTCTGGAGGAGTTTTCTCCTGTTTTCCAATTGTTATCTAAAACTACAATACATTTAACTTTTAATAATAGAAAATATTGAATTCTTTGAAAGTGAATGTGATTCTGCAAGAAGTCAAATGCAAACAATTAAATACAAATAAAATAAAGTGGATGATCTAATTGACGAATGTCATTTGGGGTTAAGACATTTCAAAAAAAAACAGGAAGAATTAAAAGTACCATTTCATTTAGAAAGATTTCAGAGGTCACAATCTACTGTTTTAAATTTAAACATCTGAAAATTGCAAAAGAATTCTGATCAGCCTAGTATGACATCAGTTTGTCTCACATTATACTGAGTAAAATTTCTGTTCATCCATCACTCAAAAAGCTACAAACTTAGTACACTATTCCTTCAAATATTGTTGTAAATCAAATGTTTTCTCTCTCATCTAAATTCAAGACTCCAGTTACCACTCTCATATAACTATCTAATGAGTCAAATCTCTGTCCCCTTTAAACATTTATACCACTCACTTGCCTAAATGATTTGCTTCACGCTTTATCGGGGAGGTCTCTGTATCAGTCAAAATTCCTGCTCTACTGTACTTCAAAACCATTAGCTTCGTTTGACAGTTTCCTGATAAGAGATGTTAATTTCATTCAAACTTTAATACTCAAACTTCTTTTTAAGATGGGTCACTTATTTTTTATATATAAACAATTTAATAGCAATATTACAAACATTACCAAGCAACTCTCACACACCATAATTAACTTCATACTTAAGTTTTTGTCTTGGAGAGCTCTTTTTGAGGGGGGAATGTAATGAGAGGCAGAGGCACACAAGGATGGTATAGAAAACTAGTGTAATTGCAGGCAAAATTTATTGTGCATGTGAATACACTGAGAGAAAGCCCACAGCTTTAATCAGATTCTTAAAAGCACCCATAAAACCCCCAAAATAAAATCACTGATCTATCACAGGGATATATGAGACAGTGTCCCTACCATTCCATATAGTGTATAAGAAATAAAGGGGGGACAGGAACATATTAAATGCCACCATGCAGATGTAAAATCCGGAGTATCACTCCAGGTTCTTCAACAAATGAAAGAAAATGGATGAAGAAAGTGAAGAAAAGGAAACCTACAAGCTATTAACAGAAGAAGACCTATGACACCTATTAACCAACTGCAATGAAGGAACTTATGTGGATCCCAACTCAGATTCTAAAAGAAAAAAAAAAAAAAAAACACACACGAGACAACTAGGGAACTGGAATGACTGGGTAAGTGACAATACTGAGTTTACTAGGTATGGCTATGGTACGTATAGTGGCTCTTTTAAAACAATCCTTATCTTTAAAATGTTTTCAGAAGTTTTATCAAGCACTTCACTTACATAAAGTTAATTCTCTTTAAGTGTTGCAATTATCCAATTAAAAGCTAGACATGTTTCAAAACACAACATACCCGGACAGCTTGTTCCTTTTTGATGCCTTCTACAATATCAATAGGCTCTTTAACTATGGCCTCAGGAGTCTCAGCAGCAACATCTTCAATGTTGACACCACCGTGAGAACTTCCTATTAATACAGGACCCTAGCAGGAAGGGAAACAGAAAAAACATCTAGATTTTATTTTGGGCCCATCAATAAAATCTTAAAATCTATTTATGCATACTATCAAACTTATACATCTGTCACTTCCCACTATTTTTAAACCCCCTTGAGAATTTATCCTTGCATCTCCTACAGTGTTCTTCTAAACATTCAATTGAAATAATGGAAAGGCGGAGGAAGACATTTTCTTACCTGTGAGAGGAAAAGGATTAAAAATGTACACAATGTATACCAAACTATAAATATACACGTATATGTGAAATATAACCTCTACATTTCTCACAAGAATTGCAGGGACATTAAAGTATTGTTTAAAGAACATTTAAAAAATAACAGAAACAGTTTACTGATACTTAAAAGGGAAAATCTAATGAACAAACGTTCCGATTTATAATCTCTAGGCTATTGGAGGTCAGTGAAAAAGAAAGCTGCTGCTACTGCTACTAAGTTGCTTTAGTCATGTCCGACTCTGTGCGAACCCAGAGACGGCAGCCCACCAGGCTCCCCCGTCCCTAGGATTCTCCAGGCCAAGAACACTGGAGTGGGTTGCCATTTCCTTCTCCAATGCATGAAAGTGAAAACTGAAAATGAAGTCACTCAGTCATGTCCGACTCTTCGCGACCCCATGGACTGCAGCCCACCAGGTTCCTCCATCCGTGGGATTTTCCAGGCAAGAGTACTGGAGTGGGTTGCCATTGCCTTTTCCGAAAAAGAAAGCTATCTACCTTCAAAGAAGAGCTCCAGCTATCATCATGAAGAATATAATAAGGCATAAAGACTAACCAATTAACTTTTAAGTCTCTAAGATCAGTTAAGGAAAAAACCTTGAAGCAAAATTATCTAATAGATTTACCAATCTATGGACAAAACTGGAAATAATCTTAATATGCAAAAATAGGAAATGGTAAAAACATACTGAAGATTATTTAATGCTTCTGGAAAGGAAAATGATTCAGTAGTATAATCTGGGGGGAAAAAGGTACAAAACCCTAGATTCTATACTCAATTTTTTTTTAACATAAAGTGTTTAAATGTGCACCCTCCCACCATTCACAGACACACAAAAAGATAAAAAATAAAACATTAAGTAAGACTTCTATTATTTTATTTTGTTATTTGTGTCACTATTTGGTGACTGAACAACAACATTTTCTTAAAAAAGAAAACTTCTACAGTGAATACATGATTCTTAAGTCAGGAAAGAAAAAAATAAACCTAAAGACTAATTTCACTTTTCTACCACAGCATGTAAATGTCTCAGTAACAAATTCATTTCAAGATATAAAGTAAAGAAATAATATTATTGGGTTGGCCAAAATATTTCTCCGGTTTTTAAAGTAAAAATAAAAGGCACATTTGATCTCTATCAACTTCAACTGGTCTACTCGACCAAGCGGCACTGTCCAGCAAAAAATATTCCAGAACAAAACTTCACAAACCGTTTTTGACTAACTCACCCCGTCACAGCACCTTATGTATACACTGCACAAATCTTTTCTGTGTATTTCAGTTGCATTTTTACTTTCTTGAAACAATAAACCATAATATGCCAAAAACACTGCTTTTATTCTTCCATCTTCAATATTAAAATGGCTATAGAAAAATTCACCAATTGTGATTTTATTAAAAGCTCACTGATCTCACAGCTGTTACAACACATGTAACAAAACTGTTTCAAATGAAATTAAAAACAACTAAGCCACTGGAGAAGGGGATGGCAAGCCACTTCAGTATTCTTGCCATGAGAACCCCATGAACAGCATGAAAAGGCAAAAAGATAGGATACCAAAAGAGGAACTCCCCAGGTCATTAGGTGCCCAGTATGCTACTGGAGATCAGTGGAGAAATAACTCCAGAAAGAATGAAGGGATGGAGCCAAAGCCAAAACAATACCCAGTTGTACATGTGACTGGTGATAGAAGCAAGGTCCAATGCTGTAAAGAGCAATATTGCCTAGGAACCTGGAATGTCAGGTCCATGAATCAAGGCAAATTGGAAGTGGTCAAACAAGAGATGGCAAGAGTGAACGCCGACATTCTAGGAATCAGCGAACTAAAATGAACTGGAATGGGTGAATTTAACTCAGATGACCATTATATCTACTACTGTGGGCAGGAATCCCTCAGAAGAAATGGAGTAGCCATCATGGTCAACAAAAGAGTCCAAAATGCAGTACTTGGATGCAATCTCAAAAACGACAGAATGATCTCTGTTTGTCTCCAAGGCAAACCATTCAGTATCACAGTTATCCAAGTCTATGCCCCAACCAGTAACGCTAAAGAAACTGAAGGTGAACGGTTTTATGAAGACCTACAAGATCTTTTAGAACTAACACCCAAAAAAGATGTCCTTTTCATTATAGGGGACTGGAATGCAAAAGTAGGAAGTCAAGAAACACCTGGAGTAACAGGCAAATTTGGCCTTGGAATGCGAAATGAAGCAGGGCAAAGACTAATAGAGTTTTGCCAAGAAAATGCACTGGTCATAGCAAACACCCTCTTCCAACAACACAAGAGAAATCTCTACACATGGACATCACCAGATGGTGAACACCAAAATCAGACTGACTATATTCTATGCAGCCAAAGATGGAGAAGCTCTATACAGTCAACAAAAACAGGACCAGGAGCTGACTGTGGCTCAGATCATGAACTCCTTATTACCAAATTCAGACTCAAATTGAAGAAAGTAGGGAAAACCGCTACACCATTCAGGTATGACCTAAATCAAATCCCTTATAATTATACAGTGGAAGTGAGAAATAGATTTAAGGGTCCAGATCTGACAGATACAGTGCCTGATGAACTACAGAATGAGGTTCGTGACATTGTACAGGAGACAGGGATCAAGACCATCCCCATGGAAAAGAAATGCAAAGAAGCAAAATGGCTGTCTGGGGAGGCCTTACAAATCACTGTGAAAAGAAAAGAAGCAAAAAGTAAAGGAGAAAAGGAAAGATATAAGCATCTGAATGCAGAGTTCCAAAGAAAGCAAGAAGAGATAAGAAAGCCTTCTTCAGCGATCAATGCAAAAAAATAGAGGAAAACAACAGAATGGGAAAGACTAGAGATCTCTTCAAGAAAATTAGAGATACCAAGGGAACATTTCATGCAAAGATGGGCTCGATAAAGGACAGAAATGGTCTGGACATAATAGAAGCAGAAGATATTAAGAAGAGGTAGCAAGAATATATGGAAGAACTGTACAAAAAAGATCTTCATGACCCAGATAATCATGATGATGTGATCACTCATCTAGAGCCAGACATCTTGAAATGTGGTCAAGTGGGCCTTAGAAAGCATCACTACAAACAAAGCTAGTGGAGGTGATAGAATTCCAGTTGAGCTGTTTCAAATCCTGAAAGATGATGCTGTGAAAGTGCTGCATTCAATATGCCAGCAAATTTGGAAAACTCAGGAGTGGCCACAGGACTGGAAAAGGTCAGTTTTCATTCCAATCCCAAAGAAAGGCAATGCCAAAGAATGCTCAAACTACCACACAATTGCACTCATCTCACATGCTAGTAAAGTAATGCTCAAAATTCTCCAAGCCAGGCTTCAGCAATATGTGAACTGTGAACTCCCTGATGTTCAAGCTGGTTTTAGAAAAGGCAGAGGAACCAGAGATCAAATTGCCAACATCTGCTAGATCATGGAAAAAGCAAGAGAATTCCAAAAAAAAACATCTATTTCTGCTTTATTGACTATGCCAAAGCCTTTGACTGTGTGGATCACAATCAACTGTGGAAAATTCTGAAAGAGAGGGGAATACCAGACCACCTAACCTGCCTCTTGAGAAATCTGTATGCAGGTCAGGAAGCAACAGTTAGAACTGGTCATGGAACAACAGACTGGTTCCAAATTGGAAAAGGAGTACGTCAAGGCTGTATATTGTCACCCTGCTTATTTAACTTCTATGCAGAGTACATCATGAGAAACACTGGACTGGAAGAAACACAAGCTGGAATCAAGAGTGCCGGGAGAAAGATCAATAACCTCAGATATGTAGATGACACCACCCTTATGGCAGAAAGTGAAGAAGAGCTAAAAAGCCTCCTGATGAAAGTGAAAGAGGAGAGTGAAAAAGTTGGCTTAAAGCTCAACATTCAGAAAACGAAGATCATGGCATCCAGTCCCATCATTTCATGGGAAATAGATGGGGAAACAGTAGAAACAGTGTCAGACTTTATTTTGGGGGGCTCCAAAATCACTGCAGATGGTGACTGTAGCCATGAAATTAAAAGACGCTTACTCCTTGGAAGGAAAGTTATGACCAACCTAGATAGTATATTCAAAAGCAGAGACATTACTTTGCCAACTAAGGTCCGTCTAGTCAAGGTTATGGTTTTTCCAGTGGCCATGTATGGATGTGAGAGTTGGACTGCGAAGAAGGCTGAGTGCCCAAGAATTGATGTGTTAGAACTGTGGTTTTGGAGAAGACTCTTGAGAGTCCCTTGGACTGCAAGGAGATCCAACCAGTCCATTCTGAAGGAGATTAGCCCTGGGATTTCTTTGGAAGGAATGATGTTGAAGCTGAAACTCCAGTACTTTGGGACACCTCATGCGAAAAGTTGACGCATTGGAAAAGACTCTGATGCTGGGAGGCATTGGGGGCAGAAGGAGAAGGGGACAACCGAGGATGAGATGGCTGAATGGCATCACAGACTCGATGGACGTGAGTCTGAGTGAACTCCGGGAGATGGTCATGGACAGGGAAGCCTGGCATGCTGCAATTCATGGGGTCGCAAAGTGTCGGACACGACTGAGCGACTGATCTGAACTGAACTGAAGCACTACTGCTGCTGCTGCTGCTAAGTCGCTTCTGTCGTTTCCGACTCTGTGCGACGGAGTCCCATAGACGGCAGCCCACCAGGCTCTCCCGTCCCTGGGATTCTCCAGGCAAGAACACTGGAGTGGGTTGCCATTTCCTTCTCCAATGCATGAAAATAAAAAGAGAAAGTGAAGTTGCTCAGTTGTTTCTGACTCTTAGCGACCCCACAGACTGCAGCCTACCAGGCTCCTCCATCCATGGGATTTTCCAGGCAAGAGTACTGGAGTGGAGTGCCACTGCCTTCTCTGAAGCACTACTACAGCTGTCTTAATGGAAAAAACCGAATGAACCTCTTGGCCAAACCAAAATATTCATTACTGTTTGGAGAACAATACAGTGTTTTAAATCCTCAAAATACAGCAACAGCCAAAGAGATGAGGCTGGGAATACTTATTATTTTTTTAAAAGAGAGTTATTATACCTAGGCAAAAAAAGATTTTTAAACAGTACCAGTCTTACAGGAAAAAAGCTGTGTGGCAGAGGAACAAGGGTGGGTGGAAGATTTATACTTCCCTGTACATCTTTGTACCTTTCAAATGGAATGTTACAGGACTAGATTTCAATACTGTTGTTACTGTTTAGTGGCTAAGTTGTGTCAGACTCTTTGCAAACCCATGGACTGCAGCATGCCAGGCTTCCCTGTTTTCACACTCTCCAGGAGGTTACTCAAGCTCATGTCTACTGAGTCAATGATGCCATCCAACCATCTCATTCCTTGCCGTCCCCTTCTCCTCATGCCCTCAATCTTATTCAGCATCAAGGTCTTTTCCAATAAGTCGGTTCATTGCATCAAGGTGTCCAAAGTACTGGAGCTTCGGCTTCAGCATCAGTCCTTCCAATGAATATCCAGGGTTGATTTCCTTCAGGATTGACTGGTTTGATCTCCTTTCTGTGCAAGGGACTCGCAAGAGTCTTCTCCAACACCACAATTCGAAAGCATCAATTCTTCTGTGCTCAGCCTTCTTTATAGTCCAACTCACATCCATATGAATACTGGAAAAACCACAGCTTTGACTATACAGACCTTTGTCAGAAAAGCGATGTCTCTGCTTTTTAATACACTGTCTAGGTTTGTCATTGCTTTTCTTTCAAGGAGCAAGAGTCTTAATTTCACGGCTGCAGTCACCATCCGTAGTGTTTTGCAGCCCAAGAAAATAAAGTCTGTCACTGTTTCCATTTTTCCCCCTTTTATTTGCCATGAAGTGATGGGACCAGATGCCATGATCTTAGTTATGATACACATAAAAGCAGTTGAAGACAGTAAATTTCACATTCTATGTTTCTGACCACAACTTAAAAAAATGACAGCTCTAGACCACAAGCTCAGTGAGCTTCTGAGGTTGCACAATACTCTGTGTGTTGTCATATATCAGTATGTGAGGAAGGTGACACAATCCTGAAGCAAATGAAAATTTTATGTGTGGGATTCTCCCAGACCATGCCCTGTGCATCTCCATTTGGCTGGTTCTGGCTTTTATCCTTTGGCTATAATAAAACTGTAATCACAAATACAGTATTTTCCTAAGGTCTGTGAGTCATTCTAGCAAATTATGAACCTGAGGGATATTGCTGCTGCCAAGTCACTTCAGTCGTGTCCGACTCTGTGCGACCCCATAGACGGCAGCCCACCAGGCTCCCCCATCCCTGGGATTCTCCAGGCAAGAACACTGGAGTGGGTTGCCATTTCCTTCTCCAATGCATCAAAGTGAAAAGTGAAAGGGAAGTCGGTCAGTCATGTCCGACCCTTAGCATGGACTGCAGCCTACCAGGCTCCTCCGTCCATGGGATTTTCCAGGCAAGATACTAGGAATCCCTAAATTTGTTGCCCGTTAGTCAGAAGTGAGGGTGACCTGGGGACGCTAAACTTGCAACAGATGTCTGAAGTGAGGGCAGTCATGCAGAGGAATGTGCCCTTAACCTGTGAAGTCTGGCTCGCCTTTGGGTACCCTGGTGTCAGAACTCACTGCAACACACACACACACACACACACACACACACACACACACACACACACACACTTTAACAAAATAATTCACGGTGCCTTTCTGAAACTAAAGAAAACAGAAGCAAGCTCAAGTAAAGGGAAATGTTTGAAATTAAAAGTATAATTTTTACTTTCTCTACTGTCAGGAAGCATTTAACAGGAGGCTTCCTGTGTGCTGAATATTCAGGAATTAAGAGGAGAGGCAAGCCTCTCCAGGGAGTTGAGGAATCCAGGCATTTCCTTCGTTAGTTTTTCTATATGGTGATAAATACCCTCTTCCTTCTTGCGAACTATACGGTAAAAGTTATTATTTACAACTCTCTCTCTCTTTAATATGGATCGCCTATGTTTTGTAAGTCTAGAATTTTAATCTTTATCTTTGCTGAGAATAACTACAGTATATATGCCCACACCATGTTGATTAAAGCACCTCTGCTCCCTCAGAGCTCTGGTACCCATGTCTTGCTTTCTCTCTCTCTCTCTCCCTCTTTCTCTCTCAGGCTATTTCTTCAGAGCACAGAGGCTCTCTGAGTTCACTTTCCTGCCAGGGCTTCTAAGACACACTCGAGAAGGCACTCTGCGCCTTCACCCCATCGAGAGGGTGCCTGAGGCCTCTGTGAACAGAGCAAGCCCCATGCCAGGGGTTTTATTGGCTTTCTGTGTAAACCAAGGAATATCAGCCTCTTTCTCTCTCCTTTACTTTCTTATCAGTCGACTCCAGACCACCAGGTTCTGGTCCATTAAAGGACCTCAACAAGTGGAGCCCAGAACAGGAGCTTGGTACACGTATGCAGATTCGGACGGAGTGACCCCAGGGCCTATTGAGGCAGAAGTATTAAGACATGAGTAAAACGGCTGGAAAGCCCCATCACTTTTCTACTTTACTTCATCACTTATTTAAAGTTCAGGGACTTAATGAAATGTATGCTGATTTTTTAGCTAGATTACAAACTGCTATTTCCTGTACTGTAATTGGAGAAGCAGCCAAAAGGCAACTAGAGAAATTACTTGCTTATGAAATTGCAAATCAGGAATGTCAAAAAGCTATAGCTCCAATTCGTGATACAGGGACTATTACTGATTATTTGAAGGCTGGTCGCAATCTAGGATTAGAAGCTCAAAAGATGCAAATGCTAGCTGAAACAATGTTGCTGCCTTAAGAAAGGAAAATGAAGGATGCTTTACATGTGGAAATAAGAACCATTTAAAAAGGGACTGCCCTAAGAGAGCTACAAAAAAGAAGAAAAATATATATATAAAAATAAAAAACCTCCAAAAATCTGCCCTCGCTGCCGTAGAGAAATGCATTGAGCCAAAGACTGTAAGTCTAAATTTGACATTGAAGGAAAATCTATTCCAGGAAACTCCAAGCAGGGGGGCCCCCAGGTCCCCTTCAACAAAAACCTGGGGCAAATTCCATCTTTTCTCTCAAACCCTCAATATCCGGCAGTGCTGCCGTCATATACCAGCTTTGTTTTTAGATAATATGAAGTTAATGAGCTCTATTTAAATTTAAACCCAGTGAACTGAAAAATATTAAATATAATGTTTATTTAAATATAAATATAATTTAAATATAATTGTTTGCTAATCTAATTAAGACATGTCTTAAGTCATCAACATTATATAATTCTTTTATTATGCCTAGGTTTAAGATAAACTAAATTTGTCAACAAAAAGGTAACTCTTTATATATATATATAAATATATAAATAAGATGAAAACTTTTAGATAAACAATATTTAAAATAATTATATTTTTAATAGAATAATTTATTATTATAATCTATTATTATAATAATCTCTTCAGTTCACTCACTCAGTTGTATCCGACTCTTGGTGACCCCGTGAATTGCAGCATGCCAGGCCTCCCTGTCCATCACCAACTCCCAGAGTTCATTCAAACTCACGTCCATCGAGTTGGTGATGCCATCCAGCCATCTCATCCTCTGTCGGCCCCTTCTCCTGCCCCCAATCCCTTCCAGCATCAGAGTCTTTTCCAATGAATCAACTCTTCTCATGAGGTGGCCAAAGCACTGGAATTTCAGCTTTAGCATCATTCCTTCCAAAGAAATCCCAGGGCTGATCTCCTTTAGGATGGACTGGTTGGATCTCCTTGCAGTTCAAGGGACTCTCAAGAGTCTTCTCCAACACCACAGTTCAAAAGCATCAATTCTTCGGTGCTCAGCCTTCTTCACAGTCCAACTCTCACATCCATACATGACCATTGGAAAAACCATAGCCTTGACTAGACGGACCTTTGTTGGCAAAGTAATGTCTCTGCTTTTGAATATGCTATCTAGGTTGGTCATAACTTTCCTTCCAAGGAGTAAGCATCTTTTAATTTCATGACTGCAATCACCATCTGCAGTGATTTTGGAGCCCAAAAAATAATTTCTTAAGATTGGGATAACTTAAATTTCTGGAGTTGTACTAAACTAAATAATAAAATTTTATTAAATAACTAGGTCATTTCCAAATAAAATAAGATTTTAAAACATTAATTACTGAACATTAACTTCCTCTTACAAAAAGTTTTTCTTACAGAAAAACTATAGAGATTTTAAACTATTAATAATATATAATGTATAATATATATTTATATATAACATATAATATGATATAATAAATATATTCACCAATCTATAAAATGCTAATATACAAGACACTTCATAGTTGCTAAGAAAAAGTCAGATATATGCATAACTTGGAAGTATGACCAGCCTATTCGGACAGAGCAGTGGCTTCTCACGAAAGAGAAATTACAGGCAGCTAAGGAACTTACAGATATAAAACTAGAATTAAAGCATATTGAGGAATCTTGTTCTCCTTGGAACTCTCCTATTTTTGTCATAAAAAAGAAATCTAACAAATGGCGTCTCCTAACAGACCTCAGCCTATCACACAAGGTATTAAGCCTCACGAATGCTTTTATTTGGGACACACCTCTTCGTGGTGAAGCTACACAGCACGTTATAACTCACTTAATTAGCTTGTTTTGATGTCATGGGAACTCCTAGTTCTATAAAAACAGACAATGGCCCTGCCTATATTTCTAGACACTGTAAACAATTTTTACAATCTTTTTCTATTAAACGTATTACAGGTATTGCTTATAAGCCACAGGTACAAGGCATAGTCAAATGAGCACATCACACACTAAAGTTGCAAATTAAAAAAATTTTTAAGGGGGAATACACAGGAACCATATGATAAAAGTGATTATTTACAACTCTCTCTCTCTTTAATATGGATCGCCTATGTTTTGTAAGTCTGGAATTTTAATCTTTATCTTTGCTGAGAATAACTACAGTATATAACCCAACACCATGTTGGTTAAAACACCTCTGCTCCATCAGAGCTCTGGTGCCCATGTCTTGCTTTCTCTCTCCCTCTTTCTCTCTCAGGTGATTTCTTTGGAGCACAGAGGCTCTCTGAGTTCACTTTCCTGCCTGGGCTTCTAAGACCCACTTGAGAAGGCACTCTGTGCCTTCACCCCATCGAGAGGGCGCCTGAGGCCTCCATGAACAGAGCAAGCCCCATGCCAGGAGTTTTATTGGCTTTCTGCATAAACCAAGGAATATCAGCCTCTTTCTCTCTACTTTCTTTTCAATCAACTCCAGACCACCAGGTTCTGGTCCATTAAAGGACCTCAACACTCTACAAACTTCAAATGAAAAGGCATTCTTCATTTCCTCCCTAGAAAGGCAATTCATAATTATAAGCTTTTACAGAGATCTAAAGAGAGAAGAAAAAATTCAGATTTAAGAGTCTATTTACTACTGTCCTGCTACTGAAGTATAATATAGATGAATTAACGTACAGATAACTCCCAAATATGGTTTTATTCAAAGAAGAGGTAGAATGAATAAACTTTTAGAATTTGAACATTTTATTTTAGTTTGTACCGTCCTTTTCCTCTCATAGCTACCAATAAGAGAAGTGAAAAACCAAATAAAATGCAGCGCTACTGGGGGAAAATAGTTAATATTAAATTCTCACTAAAGTAATGATTAGATCTCCAAGAGTTGGCTATAAGTTAGAGACAAATCTAAAAAAATACATAAGAAATTAAATATATAAACAGAAAGTGAACTGCTCTTTGTACTAATTCCCTAATTAGAAAGAAACCCTCAAATTTGTAGCCAACTGTTCAGAAGAAAGCTTACATAGGAAAATAAGAAAGAGATCTGTTAAAACAATGGCTGTAGTTTTGCATATGGTCATGCCTGTTGAATTAACTGGCAGTTCAAATCAAATTTCAACTCTGAAATTTTAGTGATTAACTTTCAGAACAGTAAGTTCTGGCAAAGAATTATAATTTCAAATAAATTAATAATGCTATTTTCACATTCTTAACCTAAATTTCTCTTTTTTTGTTGATCTTATGAAAGGTTTTACCTTAAAATGGAACTGGATTTAAAATTATATGACAGAGGGCGGTCCTAAGATGGCGGAGGAACAGGACAGGGAGACCACTTTCTCCCCCACAAATTCATCAAAAGAACATTTCAACACTGAGTAAATTCCACAAAACAACTTCTGAATGCCGGCAGAGGACATCAGGCACCCAGAAAAGCAGCTCATTGTCTTCGAAAAGAGGTAGGAAAAAAAATAAAAGACAAAAAAAGAGACAAAAGAGGTAGGAAGGGAGCTCTGTCCCGGGAAGGGAGTCTTAAAAAGAGAGAAGTTTCCAAACACCAGGAAACACTCTCACTGCAGAGTCTGTGGCGAGCCTTGGAAGCACAGAGGGCAACATAACAGGGAGGGAAAACAAATAAATAATTAAACCCCACAGATTATGAGCCCAATGGTAACTCCCCCAGCGGAGAAGCAGCGCAGACGCCTGCATCCGCCACTACCAAGCGGGTGCTGGGCAGGGAGGCGCAGGCTGCATTGCTTTTTAAGGATCAGCCTGAAAGCCCCAAGGGTAACCAGAGCGAACTAACCTGGGCTAGCAAACCAGACTGTAGGATAGCTACCGAGCAAAAAGCTCTAACATAAGACACCACCAGGACCGCCCACAAAACAAAGGACAGAACAGAATTAGCCGGCTGCCGACCATTCCCCTCCGGTGACAGGCAGCCAGAGCCGGAAGGGCCGGAACAGGGCAATCGCAGCCCCAGAGAGACATTACCTACCATACTGCAAACAGGCTTCTTTGCTAAGACTTCTTGGGGCTCTGGACAGTCATCATCCGCCTGAGAAGGGGCGCCAGTTGTACACCCAGAAAACTGCGCAGCAGGGACGGGAGAGGCGATAAGTCACAGTGACCGCGCTCGCCAAACACCCGAGCTACTCGGACCTGGGAAGGGCACAAAACGCAGGCCCAACCGAGCCTGAGCCTCTGAGGACTACCAGAGTGCCCGAGCCTGAGCGGCTTAGACCGGGGAGGTGCATGCAGCCCAGGGCTGGCCTCAGACGGTTCCCGGCGGAGCAACCTAGAGCCTGAGCGGTGTGTGCCGTGAGCGCGGGCAGGCTCCGTGTGGCTGAGACACTGCAAGCACACGCCAGTGTTACTTGTTTGCAGCGTCCCTCCCTGCCCACATCACGACTGAACAAGTGAGCCTAAAAAAAGTGTCCACCACCGCCCCTCTTGTGTCAGGGCGGAAATCAGACACTGAAGAGACCAGCAAACAGAAGAAGCTAAAACAGAGGGAACTGCCTTGGAAGTGACAGGTGCAATAGATTAAAATCCTGTCATTAGTACCAACTACATAGGAAGGGCCTATAGATCTTGAGAAATATAAGCCGGACCGAGGAACTATCCGAAAATGAACTGACCCCACACTGCCCATAACAACACCAGAGAAAGTCCTAGATATATCTTTACTATTTTTACGACCATTCTTTTTTTTTTTTTTAACTTTTTAAAAATTTTAAGTCCTCTATTACTCCTTTAATTTTCATTTTTATAACCTACTATTACTTTTCAAAAAAAAGACCCTATTTTTAAAGCAAACTTAATATATATATATATTTTATATTAATTCTTGTGACTTTGTTTTCTTCTTCTTCTTCTTTTCCTTAATATTGTATTTTTGAAAATCCAACCTCTACTCTAGATTTTTAATCTTTGCTTTTTGGTATTTGTTATCAATTTTGTACCTTCAAAAATCCAATCTTCAGTACGCATTTTTACTTGAGAGTGAGATTACTGGCGTGATTGCTCTCTCCTCCTTTGGACTCTCCTTTTTCTCCACCAGGTCACCTCTGTCTCCTCCCTCCCCTTTCTCTCCTCTACCCAACTCTGTGAATCTCTGTAAGTTCCAGACAGTAGAGAACACTTAGGGAACTGATTACTGGCTGGATCTGGCTCTCTCCTTTTCATTCCCCCCTTTTATCCTCCTGGCCACCTCTGTCTCCTTCCTCCCTCTTCTCTTCTCGTATATGTGTTCTCCGTGAACATCTCTGAGCAGTCCAGACTGTGGAGTGCACATAAGGAAGTGATTACTGGCTAGCTTGCTCTCTCCTCTTTTGATTCCACCTTATCTCAGTCAGGTCACCTCTAAGTCCCTCCTCCCTCTTCTCTTCTCCATGTAACTCTGTGAACCTCTCTGGATGTCCCTCAATGTGGAGAAACTTTTCATCTTTAACCTAGATGTTTTATCAACAGTGCTGTATAGAAGGAGAAGTCTTGAGACTACTGTAAAAATAAGACTGAAAATCAGAAGCAGGAGGCTTAAGTCCAAATCCTGAGAACATCAGAGAACTCCTGACTCCAGGGAACATCAATTGATAGGAGATCATCAAATGCCTCCATACCTACACTGAAACCAAGCACCACCCAAGGGCCAACAAGTTCCAGAGCAAGACATACCACGCAAATTCTCCCGCAACACAGGAACACACCCCTGAGCTTCAATATACAGGCAGCTCAAGTTACTCCAAAACCAATGACATCTCATAACTCGTTACTGGACACTTCATAGCATTCCAGAGAGAAGAAATCCAGCTCCACCCACCAGAACACCAACACAAGCTTCCCTAACCAAGAAACCTTGACAAGCCACTGATACAACCCCACCCACAGTGAGGAAACTCCACAATAAAGAGAACTCCACAAACTGCCAGAATACAGAAAGGCCACCCCAAACCCAGCAATATAACCAAGATGAAAAGACAGAGGAATACCCAGCAGGTAAAGGAACAGGATAAATGCCCACCAAACCAAACAAAAGAGGAAGAGATAGGGAATCTATCTGATAAAGAATTCCAAATAATGATAGTGAAAATGATCCAAAATGTTGAAATAAAAATGGAATCACAGATAAATAGCCTGGAGACAAGGATTGAGAAGATGCAAGAAAGGTTTAACAAGGACCTAGAAGAAATAAAAAAGAGTCAATATATAATGAATAATGCAATAAATGAGATCAAAAACACGCTGGAGGCAACAAACAGTAGAATAATGGAGGCAGAAGATAGGATTAGTGAAGTAGAAGATAGAATGGTAGAAATAAATGAATCAGAGAGGAAAAAAGAAAAACAAAGTAAAAGAAATGAGGACAATCTCAGAGACCTCCAGGACAATATGAAACGCTCCAACATTCGAATTTTAGGAGTCCCAGAAGAAGAAGACAAAAAGTAAGACCATGAGAAAATCCTTGAGGAGATAATAGTTGAAAACTTCCCTAAAATGGGGAAGGAAATAATCACCCAAGTCCAAGAAACCCAGAGAGTCCCAAACAGGATAAACCCAAGGCAAAACACCCCAAGACACATATTAATCAAATTAACAAAGATCAAACACAAAGAACAAATATTAAAAGCAGCAAGGGAAAAACAACAAATAACACACAAGGGGATTCCCATAAGGATAACAGCTGATCTTTCAATAGAAACTCTTCAGGCCAGAAGGGAATGGCAGGACATACCTAAAGTGATGAAAGAAAATAACCTACAGCCCATATTACTGTACCCAGCAAGGATCTCATTCAAATATGAAGGAGAAATCAAAAGCTTTACAGACAAGCAAAAGCTGAGAGAATTCAGCACCACCAAACCAGCTCTCCAACAAATACTAAAGGATATTCTCTAGACAGGAAACACAAAAAGGGTGCATAAACCTGAACCCCAAACAATAAAGTAAATGGCAATGGGATCATACTTATTAATAATTACCTTAAACGTAAATGGGTTGAATGCCCCAACCAAAAGACAAAGACTGGCTGAATGGATACAAAAACAAGACCCCTATATATGCTGTCTACAAGAGACCCACCTCAAACCAAGAGACATGTACAGACTGAAAGTGAAGGGCTGGAAAAAGATATTCCACGCAAATGGAGACCAAAAGAAAGCAGGAGTAGCAATACTCATATCAGATAAAATAGACTTTAAAACAAAGGCTGTGAAAAGAGACAAAGGCCACTACATAATGATCAAAGGATCAATCCATGAAGAAGATATAACAATTATAAACACTTATGCACCCAACATAGGAGCACCACAACATATAAGACAAATGCTAACAAGTATGAAAGGGGAAATTAACAATAACACAATAATACTGGGAGACAGTAATATCCCACTCACACCTATGGACAGATCAACTAAACAGAAAATTAAACAAGGAAACACAAACTTTAAATGATACAATAGACCAGTTAGACCTAATTGATATCTACAGGACATTTCACCCCAATACAATGAATTTCACCTTTTCCTCAAGTGCTCATGGAAACTTCCCCAGGATAGATCACATCCTGTGCCATAAATCTAGCCTTGGTAAATTCAAAAAATTGAAATCATTCCAAGCATCTTTCCTGACCATAATGCAGTAAGATTAGATCTCAATTACAGGAGAAAAACTATTAAAAATTCCAACATATGGAGGCTGAACAACACGCTTCTGAATAACCAACAAATCACAGAAGAAATCAAAAAAGAAATCAAGATATGCATAGAAACAAATGAAAATGAAAACACAAAAACCAAAAACCTGTGGACACAATAAAAGCAGTGCTAAGGGAAAAGTTCATAGCAATACAGGCATACCTCAAGAAACAAGAAAAAAGTCAAATAAATAACTTAACTCTACACCTAAAGCAACTAGGAAAGGAAGAAATGAAGAACCCCAGGGTTAGTAGAAGGAAAGAAATCTTAAAAATTAGGGCAGAAATAAATGGAAAAGAAACAAAAGAGACCATAGCAAAAGTCAACAAAGCCAAAAGCTGGTTCTTGGAAAGGATAAATAAAATTGACAAACCGTTAGCCAGACTCATCAAGAAACAAAGGGAGAAAAATCAAATCAATAAAATTAGAAATGAAAATGGAGAGATCACAACAGACAACACAGAAATACAAAGTATCGTAAGAGACTACTATCAGCAATTATATGCCAATAAAATGGACAACATGGAAGAAATGGACAAATTCTTAGAAAAGTACAACTTTCCAAAACTGAACCAGGAAGAAACAGAAAGTCTTAACAGACCCATCACAAGCATGGAAATTGAAACTGTAATCAGAAATCTTCCAGCAAACAAAAGGCCAGGTCCAGACGGCTTCACAGCTGAATTCTACCAAAAATTTAGAGAAGAGCTAACACCTATCCTACTCAAACTCTTCCAGAAAATTGCAGAGGAAGGTAACTTCCAAACTCATTCTATGAGGCCAACATCACCCCAATACCAAAACCTGACAAAGATGCCACAAAAAAAGAAAACTACAGGCCAATATCACTGATGAACATAGATGCAAAAATCCTTAACAAAATTCTAGCAATCAGAATCCAACAACACATTAAAAAGATAGTACACCATGACCAAGTGGACTTTATCCCAGGGATGAAAGGATTCTTCAATATCCACAAATCAATCAATGTAATTCACCACATTAATAAATTGAAAAATAAAAGCCATATGATTATTTCAATCGATGCAGAGAAAGCCTTTGACAAAAATCAACATCCATTTATGATAAAAACTCTCCAGAAAGCAGGAATACAAGGAACATACCTTAACATAATAAAAGTATATATGACAAACCACAGCAAACATTATCCTCAATGGTGGAAAATTCCCCTAAAGCCAGGAAAAAGACAGGGTGCCCACTTTCACCACTACTATTCAACATAGTTGTGGAAGTTTTGGCCACAGCAACAGAGCAGAAAAAGAAAAAGAATCCAAATTGGAAAAGAAGAAGTAAAACTCTCACTGTTTGCAGATGACATGATCCTCTACATAGAAAACCCTAAAGACTCCACCAGAAAATTACTAGAGCTAATCAATGAATACAGTAAAGTTGCAGGATATAAAATCAACACTCAGAAATCCCTTGCATTCCTATACACTAATAATGAGAAAGTACAAAAAGAAATTAAGGAAACAATTCCATTCACCATTGCAACAAAAAGAATAAAATACTTAGGAATATATCTACCTAAAGAAACTAAAGACCTATATATAGAAAACTATAAAACACTGATGAAAGAAATCAAAGAGGACACTAATAGATGGAGAAATATACCATGTTCATGGATTGGAAGAATCAATATAGTGAAAATGAGTATAGTACCCAAAGCAATCTACAGATTCAATGCAATTCCTATCAAGCTACCAGCAGTATTTTTCACAGAGCTAGAACAAATAATTTCACAATTTGTATGGAAATACAAAAAACCTCGAATAGCCAAAGCAATCTTGAGAAAGAAGAATGGAGGAATCAACCTGCCTGACTTCAGGCTCTACTACAAAGCCACAGTCATCAAGACAGTATGGTACTGGCACAAAGACAGACATATAGATCAATGGAACAAAATAGAAAGCCCAGAGATAAATCCACACACCTATAGACACCTTACCTTTGACAAAGGAAGCAAGAATATACAATGGATTAAAGACAATCTCTTTAACAAGTGGTGCTGGGAAAACTGGTCAACCACTTGTAAAAGAATGAAACTAGATCACTTTCTAACACCATACACAAAAATAAACTCAAAATGGATTGAAGATCTAAACATAAGACCAGAAACTATAAAACTCCTAGAGGAGAACATAGGCAAAACACTCCAACATAAATCACAGCAGGATCCTCTGTGACCCACCTCCCAGAATACTGGAAATAAAAGTAAAAATAAACAAATTCTAATTAAAATTAAAAGCTTCTTCACAACAAAGGAAACTATAAGCAAGGTGAAAAGACAGCCTTCAGAATGGGAGAAAATAGCAAATGAAGCAACTGACAAACAACTAATCTCAAAAATACACAAGCAACTCCTGCAGCTCAATTCCAGAGAAATAAATGACCCAATCAAAAAATGGGCCAAAGAACTAAACAGACATTTCTCCAAAGAAGACATACAGATGGCTAACAAACACATGAAAAGATGCTTAACATCACTCATTATCAGAGAAATGCAAATCAAAACCACAATGAGGTACCATTTCACGCCAGTCAGAATGGCTGCAATCCAAAAGTCTACAAGCAATAAATGCTGCAGAGGGTGTGAAGAAAAGGGAACCCTCTTACACTGTTGGTGGGAATGCAAACTAGTACAGCCACTATGGAGAACAGTGTGGAAACTGGAAATAGAACTGCCTTATGACCCAGCAATCCCACTACTGGGCATACACACCAAGGAAACCAGAACTGAAAGAGACACATGTTCCCAATGTTCATCGCAGCACTGTTTATAATAGCCAGGACATGGAAGCAACCTAGATGTCCATCAGCAGATGAATGGATAAGAAAGCTGTGGTACATATATACAATGGAGTATTACTCAGCCATTAAAAAGAATACATTTGAATCAGTTCTAATGAGGTGGATGAAACTGGAGCCGATTATACAGAGTAAAGAAAGAAAAACACCAATACAGTATACTAACACATATATATGGAATTTAGAAAGATGGTAACGATAACCCTGTATGCAAGACAGCAAAAGAGACACAGATGTATAGAACAGTCTTTTGGACTCTGTGGGAGAGGGTGAGGATGGGATGATTTGGGAGAATGGCATTGAAACATGTATAATATCATATAAGAAACGAATCACCAGTCTAGGTGTGATGCAGGATACAGGATGCTTGGGGCTGGTGCACTGGGATGACCCAGAGAGATGGTATGAGGGAGGTGGGAGGGGGGTTCAGGATTGGGAACTCATGTACACCCGTGGCAGATTCATGTTGATGTATGGCAAAACCAATAGAGTATTGTAAAGTAAAATAAAAATAAATAAAAGAAAAAATAAATAAAAGAAAATTATATGACAAAGAAGCCACTTTATAGATCTCTTTTTAAAGAAATAAAAGTATGGAAAATAAAATTTGGAATTCTTGCAGCACATTTTATATCTAAGCAAGTAAAAAAAAAGAAAAAACTGACAGAGTTAAATGTACCATTCATTTACAGCAGCCTGCAATGTTTTACTAGAAAAATTAAGTAGCAAATATGATTTGTTAAATTAGATTTGTCTCAGCCCAAAAGTACCCAACTGGCACTAGGCAAATGTTAAGAAATCTGTTTTTAAAGTGCCAAAATACTGAAGAGGAACTTAAAATCAATTTTGGGGGGCACATCAACCCTATGGTACGTATCTGCTCAGGCTTCCTTATGTGATACACACTAAAGAAGACCAGCAGAGCTTATGATTCATCTCCTGAAAACAGATAAGCAACCAAATCAATTTTTAAAGATCTATTAACTTAGAAGCATTTGACTTTAATTCAATCAAATGTACTTCTCTTTTTAATTTAAGTGGCTGACTTATTTTTTGTTGCTTAATAAGGAACTGTCCACAGGGATCCCCAAAATAGTTCATTTTACCCGCAGAAGTAACATCAACCAACTCCACATTGGTCTAACATGATAGTATCAAAGTACATTATAATGTCTTTGGCTGAATAGTGCAACTAGTACTACTGAATTTTTGCATGAATTACTACAACTATATATTACTTGTACAAATGAAATAAAAACAGTTTTCCTTAATAAGACTCTGAGTTCTCTAAAAATTCAAGTTCTTAAAATGAATTCAAATTTGAACATTTTCTCTATTGCTTTAAAATATCTTTAATAAAACATATTCACAGTGTTATAGCTGTATCTTTAAAACATATTCAGTTTGCTACATTTATTCCCATCAAAATGAGCTACTCTGAATATGCAATATAACAGGACTCATTATCTCAAACTGTTTAGGCACATGTATCCTGTTCCTGGCTATAACAAAAAATAAAAACATAATAACTAACAGAATGATAGATGTTGATATATAACATCACTGAAAAGGAAAAGAAAAAGTAGAAAAACATAAATGAATTTGTAAAAACATAATTTTTATAAATGTTTGTAATATACACGATTACTGTCATGGGATTTCTAAAGCAACTTACAAAAGTAAATTCTATCACATGAAGAAACCTAGAGGTAAAGACATCACTTCCAAACAAAACAATGCTTTTTATCTTATATCCTGAGTGGGTTTTTACTACCATCTAGTGTTATACCTTAAGAAATACTTTCTTATAAAAATTAAAAGTTACAAAAGACATTTTATAATATCACTCAAAAATTATTAGAAGACTTAATTAAATGTTAAAAAAAAACAGTATGGAAAACAGCTATTTTTTTAAAAGATGTTTTATGTAAGAAAGGAGTTTCATGACTCTTAAAATTTGTCATATTACCAATTATATAATTTAGTGATGTTCTACATCAAATCTTGACCAGGGCTATGAACACAGTCTGCTTCAAAAGACAAGCTAGTTAGCACACAGATTCAGCCCATAAAACTTAACCAATGCACTCAGAAAGCCAGATAATTATACTATAAAATGACTCTCAACACCCTCTCCAAGCAGGTCTACGAAAGAAATTTCTCGCCCCGTGATGCCTTAAATTCATTGCTAGTATATTAAGTTCCATAAAGAAAGCAAGGCAGAATAAGGTTATGTTTCGTAGAAGCATATTGTTTGCTACTGAATGTCTTCCTTGAACTTACCCAGTAACAGGTCATCATGAAACAAACCTCAAAGTATAAAAACACCAAAAAGCTGACAAAGACAAAGATGAAGCCAGGGGTACACATTCTCTTAGTGGATACAGAGACTTTCTCTTTGGTTAGACCATTTTACTGTGCTAGAAGTTCTTTTCTCAGCTTACAGAATCTAAAGGTGAATTAGAGATGATTTAAGCTGCTCTTAGCAAATTAACAATTTAGAAATTCTGTGGGTTTTGTTTCAGCATGGTTTTACCTACAATTTTTATTACACAAGATTCTATTAAGTTTTATGGCATTAATCATGCTGGTTTTTTAAACAAAAACATTGTTCTCCTGACATATACAAATAGATTATGGACCATACCTTTTTAATCTTTCCCATACAAATAGAAATAATGATCAACTTTTGATACTGAATGTAATAAGATCATCCTAAATGCATCATGTCTACAATTACTCACTTGAAATGACCTTTCCATTGTGATTGCAAAGTAGTATTCTCTCCTGGGATATCTTCGTTCACAAACCAATACTTGATTGCATATCCTGCCCTTTTCTCCTGTTTGCTTGGTAAACAACTTTTTCCCAATCATTTGTGAGGAAACAGCTTTTGCTTCTTCTGGACTAAAATAAGAAAAAGAACTCAAACTCTTTTCTCTTCCAAGTGAGGTAAATATAAGCACATGACAGCCAAAACCTTATCTCACCTACTACTTAAATCTCAGTATTTTTATCAATTCAATAGGGCATCTTTTATAATATTCATTATTTCTTTAATAGCGATGATTAAAAAAAAAACTTACGAGAAAACTATCTTCACTCCACCTTTGAGGCCACTTTCAAATGTTCCTTTTCCTCTGCCACCAGCCAAAACTTGCGCCTTTATCACAACATCTTTTGAACCTAGAAGAAAAACACTTCTATTAGATACGAAGCATGGAGCAGCACACAACACGCAACACTTTGCTACTAAACATACACATTTAGCAATATTACTAAACATAGTAAATTTAAGATCCATTTACTCACAATGTAGAAAAACAAGGCACTCCGTACACATAGATTTTCTAGATTAGGACACTAAAATATTCACCACCTAAAGATTACTTTGCCAACTAAGGTCCGTCTAGTCAAGGCTATGGTTTTTCCTGTGGTCATGTATGAATGTGAGAGTTGGACTGTGAAGAAGGCTGAGTGCCGAAGAATTGATGCGTTTGAACTGTGGTGTTGGAGAAGACTCTTGAGGGTCCCTTGGACTGCAAGGAGATCCAACCAATCCATTCTGAAGGAGATCAGCCCTGGGATTTCTTTGGAAGGAATGATGCTAAAGCTGAAACTCTAGTACTTTGGACACCTCATGCGAAGAGTTGACTCACTGGAAAAGACTCTGATGCTGGGAGAGATTGGGGGCAGGAGGAGAAGGGGACGACCCAGGATGAGATGGCTGGATGGCATCATGGACTCGATGGACGTGAGTCTGGGTGAACTCCGGGAGATGGTGACAGACAGGGAGGCCTGGTGTGCTGCGATTCATGGGGTCGCAAAGAGTCGGACACGGCTGAGCAACTGAACTGAACTGAAAGATTCACAAACTTAAAAAAATCAGCCACTCATATTAAACCATTTCTTAAGCATACTGAAAACAAGTTTACCTTTATCTGGTACTTTAAATATTAATTACTCTGCTGCTGCTGCTAAGTCACTTCAGCCGTGCCCGACTCTGTGCGACCCCATAGATGGCTCTACAAAGTACTAAATTTACAAAATTGAGTCAAATACCTTCCTAACAGTTTCCTCACTCTCTATTGATATGTAAACCTGCTATCCTATGAAAATTTGAGGTATAAATGCTGCTTTGAGTAGAAATGTACCATGACTTTGAGGGAAAGTTCCACTACTGATAACAGCTCACACCATCCCACTGACACTCTCCAGCTGTACTGTTGTGAGGGGGATGACAGGAATTAAGGCATGTTAATCCAAAGATTCCAGAATGTTATGCTTCCAAGTCTTTAAGACATTTTTTCAGAAAATAATCTGAATTTTTCTTCTTTAACAGGTAAACTGATCTCTTTTCCTTTCTTTTCTAACATGATGAAGAAAATTATCAAACTAGCCGTTTAGCTTAGGTACTACTCTTCATGACACAGAGCAACACTTTTTAGAGGTGCATTCTGTCTCCCGAGACAGGCAGAATTTCAGAGCCTCCTCATTTTGCTTCTCATAGTATTTGCCCATACTCGGGTGGTGTCGTGTTACCGCCTGAATCTGCAGAATCCACTTGCCAGTGCAGAAGACAAGGGTTTGATCCCTGGATGGGGAAGAGCCCCTGGAAGAGGAAATGGCAACCACTACAGTATTCTCGCCTGGAAAAATCCATGGACAGAGGAACCTGGTGCGCTACAGTCCATAGGGTCTCAAAGTCAGTCATGACTGAGCACAGAGATGTGTGCTCAGTTACTCTGTTACAGCAGTGTAACACCACTATTACATTACGAAAAACAATTAACCTTTGAGGTCAGGATTAAGGACATTGTCATCTTATTTGTTGTATCCTCAGCACAAAGAGGTCCCTGGGATGTAACGACCACTCCATAAATGTGTATCTGAATAGGCTAAAGATGGGAATTCTACCACCAGGAAAAGCCAGTCTCTAACATGCATATACCAAGCCAAACAAGAGGGAACCCTCACCTGATCAAGGAGGTAACAAATACAGATTGTGATCAAATAAGAAATGATCAAAAGTTTACACTGGAACAATTACTACAAAATGTTTAGACTTCCCTGGCAGCTCAGCTGGTAAAGAATCCACCTGCAAGGCGGGAGACCCCAGTTCAATTCCTGGGTCAGCAAGTTCCCCTAGAGAAGGGAACGGCTACTCACTCCAATATTCTCAGGGTTCCCTGGTGGCTCAGTCGGTAAAGAATCCGCCTGCAATGTGGGAGACCTACGTTCGATCCCTAGGTTGGGAAGATCCCCTGGAGAAGGGAACAGCTGCCCACGCCAGTATTCCGGCCTGGAGATTTCCATGGTCTGTACAGTCCATGGGATTGCAAAGAGCCAGACACGACTGAGCAACTTTCACTAATGATATGAATCTGTTCACACTGGAAATGTACACAAGTCAGAACACAACTCTGTGGGTCAGTCCAGGCAGTGTTTTTTAAAAAAGTCCTTTCTCACACTCCACTATCCATTCAGTCAGGAAACCATACTAGTTCCACCTTCAAAATATATCCAGTCTCTTGACAACTTGTCATCACCTCCAGTTTCGGCCCTGATCCCAGCCACCATGACATCTCACCTAGATTACCCTCATCCCCAAGAGGATATTCTTGGCAGCAGCCAACGTGAGCATGAAACTCCTCTACCCAAAACCTTGCAGTGATTGCCCACTTCCCCACGAGTTACAGGCAGAGTCCCTACAATGGCCTCAATGCTCCGTATAATCCCCCAGAACCCCTGCCCCTTATCACCTCCTCCTCACTGTTCACGCCCCAGCTACTCTAGTCTCTCTAGTCCTGGGCATGTTCCTGTCTTCCTTCAGGATCTGGCTCCCAGCAACCTCTCTCCCTGGAATACTCTGCATACAGGTATCCATTTAGGAAAGGTACCCATTCCTTTTCAGTTTTTCTTTAAGTCTAAATTGTCCATGAGGTTCACCCTGATCACTCTACTTAACACTGCAACTGCCCACTGTGACCAATCTGCCTTACCCTGCTCTTTTTTTTTTTTATAGAATTCATTGCCTTCAAACATAATTTTCTCATGTCTATCATTTTTGTTTTGCTCCCCAACTAGAATGTAGACTCCAGAAGGGCAGAATCTTGTTCAGTGATATTTACAAGGTCCTGGGAGAGTTCCTAGTACACAATATATTCTGAATGATGAATAAAAGAACATTTACAAACCAAGAGAATTCTTATGAATCCAGATTTTCCACTGCTCTTGAAAAATCTGAATTGGAAATCTTGGGCCCTACAACCAGAAATGACTAAAAGTGTTTTGTTTACACAAGACATTATTTCAATTTGCCACAGTCCCCACCATTCCCAAATGTAACAACTAATTTTAGATAAAGATTAGAGAAAGTTTAGAAATTTCCTTAAAACTGACAATAATTTCCTTACTGAGAAAACAACAGGTAGCCTCAGGGACTACGGCAAATTAGAGTACATGCCCAAATTATTGATAAAAGCAGCAGCCACTAGTCATTTTACCTGTTTCTGGTTACCTGTCGAGTCAGTTTTCCAGTACTTAAATATTCATTTAAATCCAAAGAGGATATCTGTAATCCAAACAGTATAAATGTAATATAAAAATGGACAACAGTTAAACTGGTGCTTTGCTGGGCTAAATTCAAACATTCCTATTCATCAAGCTGGGAACTTGAAATACTGATCTATTTAAGTAAGAGTAATGAAGTTCTATTTCTTCAAAAACATTTTACAAAACAGAAAGCTCTTCCCCCAAAGTATCAATTTTCTTTTTCTTAGGAAAATAAACTCCTGAAGGGCACAAAAGATTCTTCAAAAGTTCCTTCTAAAAAAGTCCTTCACAACAAAAGAAGAGCAAAAAAAAAAAAAACAAACCCACAAGTAATGACATACAATCTCATCAGCTAGCAAAACAGGGAGTATTAGAAGATAAATCTGAGGACAAATGATTGAAAGAAGATTTTATTCAATTCCATTAATTCAATCAACAGTTACATCTACATACAAGATACTGTGCTAGAGTTCTTGATACAATAATGAGCAGAGAGCTCAGTCTTACTGGATTTGGCCCTTTCTCTAGTCAGACAAGAGCAAAATTTGTGGGTCTCAAGATTATTTGTAAAGTTTATTCACCATCCCTCCTAGCTTTTGACATTGACATTGACAAGTCGCTCAGTCGTGTCCAACTCTTTGCAGCACTATGGACTGTAGCCTACCAGGCTCCTCTGTCCATGGGATTTTCCAGGCGAGTACTGGAGTGGGTTGCCATTTCCTTCTCCAGTGGATCTTCCTGACCCAGGGATTGAACCTGGATCTCCCGCATTGTAGGCAGACGCTTTACCTGAGCCACGAAGGAATCTAGTCATTCACAAACGTTGTTAAGCACTCCTCATACACAGTCATCTAATAGACATCAGTAAAAGGAAAAGGAGGCAAAGTCCTGCTGTATGCCAAAAGAAATCTGCCTCCAGGCTGACATTCACTAATCGGCACCCTCTGCATGTTTATTTAACCAGAGAGAAATTCTATCTCAACTATACTAGAATCCAAACTATATTTCTACAATCAACAGGGAAATCATAAGAATTCTACCAAATGCCTTAGTGAAATCATGTTTTCTTAAAGCAGTAACTGTAAGAAGGAGATGGGAACCTGCTCTTAGAACTGACCCCAAATTATAACTATTTCATTTCTCTGTGCTTAACAACCCTTTGATAATCCATTCCAGAAATGCCTGCATTATGTTCCAGCTTATCATCCTTCATTGTGCGGACTCCTATGAGTCTTAAAATACTGGAAGTAGATTTCTTTCCAACCATTCTCCTATCCCTAACTTCAATTATTCAAAATAGGTAAAACTTGCCCCTAGGGCAGTATTTTCAAACTTTCATCACATCATGACATGCCAGAAAATGATAGAATTTGTAGGGAATACTGAGGGAAGAGGTCAGAGCTCTTTTGAAAGCAGTTACCAGCTTCAGGGCTCAGTGGCCCCAGGCCTCATGCTAACCAAACTTCTCTTGCCACCCACAGAACTGAAGGGAAGCAATACTCTGTCACATCTGTAACACATTTTTGCCCTAGTTTATCAGTTGGTAAGGTAAGATTTTAAAAAAAAAAAAAAAAAGGGAATTAACATTTTATGAATTTTGGAGTAACTGAGAAGCAAAAATTAGCCAAAATCGACACTGAGAATTGCTAGCTAGATGGAAAGAATCAGGTGTATTTCTAGTGCACCTCATAACACAACTTGTACAATTATATCCCATAATTGGTTATCTTCTGATATTAATGACTCACCACAAAAAACAAAATTGTTTCAACATTCTTAAAGTAGTTATGAAATGCATCTTTTAAAATGTAGTGTTTCTGATCCTTTAGATTTAAAGGTCCTATTTATCACTAATCCCGCTCCTTACGACAATCATCATTTGCAGCCTTCTTTGACAAAAGCACACTTTCTAGATAAACATGATGCCTTCTGTTCCAAGGGCCTCAAAATCAGAGCTGCTTATCTGCTCCTTACTACTTCTAAGTCCTGGATCCAGAGAACTTGCCAGAAATTTCACAGCTATAATATATCCTACATATAAACTATTCTTTCTTCCACAGCTAGAAATCATTCAAGATTTTTACAGTGAGTAAATAAATCAAGAGACTGGCATCTGAATAAATCCTGCTTGTTTTATGAAAAAGTTTGTACACAAATTATTTTTTTTGGACAACACAGTCCAAATGAGACTGTGACTAAATGAGAAAATATACGGAAAACTACGAAAACCAATTATAATAATTTGGAAGCAGAAAAAAGAAACACTAACTTTAACTGACTTCATTAAATCTGGCCCTTTTATCACATAAAGTGTATGGAAAACACTTTATGCCTTCAGCTTTATGAAGAAGGAAAGAACTAGTAAACAAAAAATGAATCACTCAAAAAATTAACAAAATTAAAAGAACAAAGTCAAAAGTCTGAAATTCATCCTTAAGTACAGAAGGGCAGAATAAGAAAAACTTTTGCTTCCTAGTTATCTGGGTCTTCTTTAGAAATTAACATTTAGGTCACATATCTAAGACTGAATCTCAAGAGGATAGTTATTAAAAAGTGCCTTTGCAAGAAATACTACAGAATTATAATCATGAGTTTTCTTTAAGCTGTGACCCTTAAAAGCCCCTAATATACATGATGTTTTAAAGATTAAAATGAGGTACATCTTTTACCGTGGACAAGTTCAAACTGCACGTTACCATTAATTAACAAAAATTTCACCAAAATTAGTATGAATTTACATCAGACTTTTACTGAATAGAAATAAGTTTGCCTGTAATCTGAATAAAAAGAATTGTTTTTCTGATTAAGAATAAACAAAACTGTAAATTAAAAATCGTACTTCCAAGACAAGGAAATCAAGAGTGCCCCATTCAAAAACATATCATATGATATATGACAACCTTCTAATCTTCTACATGCTTTCACTTTTGAAACAAAAACCCATCCTAGAAACCAGTAAGTACAAATAGAGATGAAACCTTTTACAATTTTCAACAGTTTAAAATGTTCTACATCTTTCCTAAAAAAAATAATAAAAGCAAAGTCTTCAACAGAACACATTTAAAAGCATATTAATCAAATGTACATACAAGAGAGATTATGATAATTATTAATACATAAACTGGTGTGATTTTAAATACTACTAAAAAGAAAATGCAGTGTGTAGCTAGTACATTACTCATTAACATGTTCTCTTATTAGATCCTTAAAAATAAAAGTGAAGCACTTTCCAAACTCCAAATTTGTTTTTTTATTGAGATTAACATAAATTCAAATTAATCAAAGCTATTAAGGTTTCTATTATCAATGAAAGAATCTAATAAACATGGGCAACTATTTAATTCATTGAAAAATATTAACATTTATGTTAATACTGATTACCTAAGTGTCAGGCCCTCTTCTAAGAGACTGGGGTCTATCAGTGAATAAAAAGTCAAAGAAACCCTGCTCTCATAGAGCTTACATTCTAATGCCAAACTTCTTTTTTTCTCCTTCTGATTCTCTGTTTTTAATGTCCAAAAAAAAGGCGGGGAAACACTGTACCTCTCTTTGTGTTCTCAGTCAGTCAGTTATATCTGACTCTTTGTGACCAAATGGACCACAGCCCGCCAGGCTCCCCTGTCTGGGGAATTTTCCAAGCAAGAATACTGGAGCCGGTTGCCATTTCCTCCTCCAGGGACCTTCTCAGCCCAGAGCCTCCTGGGTCTCCTGCACTGGCAGGCAGATTCTTTACCACTGTGCCACCTGGGAAGCCCCAGACTTCTCTTTGCAAATGCATAAACAGCTAAGACCTCTCACCATTCCCTGAAGAATCAACAGAGCCAGAATTTCCTTCCCTAAAGGACTTCAGCTCAAAAACTAAAAACAGGACTTCTTGAAACTTTGATTCTTAAGATACGAGCACTATGGGAACTCAGAAAATCTCAATAATTTTACCATGTCACCAATCGTAAGTTCCACCTTCTCTTTTACATTAATAAAACTTATTTTTAAAATTATAAAAGAAAAGCCAAAAGTTGTTATTAAGCCAGAAGTAAAGTTCATATCTTATCTGAGAACCTATTTCTTAATTTAGTACCTAATTTTTTGGCAATTGCATAAGCTTCATCTGGTGACTTAGCCACATGTCCTTTGGGAATAGAGACGCCAGCTTCCTGCAACAATTCCATACTCAGGTATTCATGCAGCGAGAGATTCCTTTGCTGTTGATGCTGTATTTGGACTCCATGGTTGTTAAACAATCCAAAGCTTCCCAGGACCTAGAGAATTGGGGGACATATTTATATAAAGAGTGATTTAGCAGGAATTCTTGGTTAAAAACACTTCAAAATACTTTAGAGTACTTGATTCTTCAAAACTATAATAAAATTGTCATAGTAAAACATCAAAATATCATATTCAGAGTAAATTACAACACAAAGCTAACAGCTAATCTACTAGCTAAACGTCAAAAGTGACCCTTATAGTTTCAACTTTTTCCTCATTATCTCTAGTCTTTAACTTTCACTTGAGCTTTACGACCATATCCCTAATGATCTACAGAGCATTTCTACCTCAAAGCCAAATTCTGCAGATCTAAAACCAAATCAAAAATCCTTCCCATCTTTCTTCTCTCCATCATTCCTCCAGCACCTAACAAATTGCCTGACACGAGATATGAGGTACCTGTACGATGTGGTATGATCAATCTTTCATACATTCAAAATTCAAACCCCGACTTCATCAGCACTGCACATCGTGGTGTGCTGCCCAGATCCCCCGTCAGGACCAAGGCATTCATGGCCCCAGCTGCTGGGAGGGCTGGCAGCGGACAGGCCTCAGCTGAGTCCCCTCATTGGAGCCTTTCTGCCCAGTCATACTCCTTTCCCGCTGTCAGCCTGTAGCCAATGACTGGCCAATGAGAATTAAAGTGAGGATGTAAAAACCCGGTGTGCGTGTGCATGCCCTGTCTCTCGGTCAGCCGGGTCCGACTCCTTGTGACCCTATGAACTGAGGCTGCCAGGATCCTCTGTCCATGGGACTCTACTGGCAAGAATACTGGAAAAATTGGGTTGCCATGCCTTCTTCAGGGGATCTTCCTGACCTAGGAATCGAATCCATGTCTCTTATGTCTCCTGCATTAGCAGGTGGGTTCTTTACTTCTAAGGCACCAGGGAAGCCCAAATACCTGGCACCTCACCCCAACTTGGGACAATTCAGGACCTTCCTAGTTGCAGACCTCTCATAGGAAGAGCAGAGGTCCCACTGCACTGCACTGGAGTTGCAGTCAATCCTTCTTCCTTCACTCTCCCACAGGTATTGATCCTGAGATCACTTTTCAATAAACTTCCTCCATGAAACTCTCCATCGAATACTCAGCAAATTACAATCTGCAATATTATCTTTAATGCAGTCCTTCTAAACAATCCCCTTTAAAAATCCCTTTAGGTGTATGTGCTTCACAAACTGTGAAAGCTTCCAAGAAAGAAATGCCCCACCAACTTCCCTTTTTCAATCTATGTAAAACATTCATTCACTCAAAAACTCACTGAGCACCCAGACACTGGAAATAGAGAGGTCAACCCAACAAAGCTTACAGACTAGTATGTATTTGTATGTTGGGGGTTGGGGGAGGCAAAAACAATAAAGAAAGAAAATGTGCCAAACAGCAATGAGAGTAAAAAGATAGAAAATTAAAAAATAAGAAGTGCTATTTTATACAGTTGCAGGACTTTTCTCCACTAAAATATCCCTCGGGGGCGGGGGGGGGGGTGCTGAGTTAAGAATTATCTTTTCAAAAAGAAATAAATAGGAAAGAGAAACAAGATATTCCTCTACAAGCTCACTAAGTCACTGCTGAAAGACAAAGGAGTGAGAGTTGTCAGCGTCTGGTTGCAGGGCCACAACAATGAGAAGTACTGAAAGAAGGATGCAATCAGAAAGACCTCGAGCATCTACGGGTCCCAAAACTTCCCCCTAAGTTAGAGCCTAGTCTTAAACCATCATTAACACCACACAGAAACACTTCTCAACCTTTTTCAAGACCCCTCAGTTCTATCAACTTTATATGGCAATATGCAGAACAAATTAAGTGCTACTAGAATCACACATTTAAATGTCATCCATCCATACATTTCCATTATCTCCACACACAATGCTGAAACACTGTTCATATGAAACACAGGTATCATAAGAAATGAATTTAAAGGAATTGCATAGAAAGTAGTCTGCCTCTTAAAGAGGGTTCATGAACCACCTGCATCAAGATTCCCTAGGAATGCCTCCAAAATGCAGATCCCAAGGCCCAACTCTCATTTATAAAAGCAGAATCTCTGGACTGTGCCACAAAAAATCTGCATTTGTAAAGTTATTCAGTTGATTCTTAAGCACTCTACAGTTTGAGAACGAATAGTCTAACAAATCAATCACATAGAACAGCAAGCTATTTCTGATTCATTTGGTAAGCTAAAACCCTGGATAAAATTTCTCTTGGTAGCTCAATTCCCTGATTTAGTTTCACTTCAGTATTAAAAACTAAAAATCTCCCAAACTTCAGTGTACGTCTACCTTGTGAAATCCCACTCTTGGGTAAAGCCTCAAGAGAAATGAGTGCTTAGTCTATCAAAAGGCATATATAGCAGGCTTATTCATAAGAGACAAAAAAATGGAAACGACCCAACTGCTCATCAGCACAAGAATAGGTAGGAACTTCCTTGGAGGTCCAGTGGTTAAGAATCCACCCTTCAATGCAAGGAACATGGGTTTAATCTCTGGTAGGAAAAATAAGATCCTACATGCTTTGGGGCAACTAAGCACCAAAATGAAGACCCAGCACAGCCAAAACAGAAAAACAAATAATTTAAATTGTTTTAAAAATAGAAGAATGGGTAAAATGTACTATATCAACAGAAGGGTACAGAGCCAAAAAGGAAAAATGTATTGCTCATACAACAATGGATTCATCTCACAAGTACAATTTTAAGGGAAAGAAGCCAGACACAATAATACAAACTTACACGATTTTTTAAAATATACTTCAAACTCAGAATTAACATACAGTGATGGAAGTCAGAATAAGTGGTTGGTTACCTTCTGTCGGTGAGTACTGATAAATAGAGTGCCTTCTGAAGGCTAAAAACACTATATATATATATATATATATATTATATATATATATATAGTATATATATATATACACACACACACACATACATACACACACACCACGATTTGAATGGCAGCTACACAGACGGATCCATCCATACAAATTAATCTAGCTACTCACATGGGATCACAAAGAGTAGGATACAACTTAGCAACTGAACAGCAAAAACTGAAGTTATACATAAATTATGTATTTGCTGTACAGAAATTATACCTCAAAATAATAAAAATAAGAGGGCCAAGGGGGAGTACCTAGCATAAGCTTGGTAAAAATAGCCATACACTGAAACATTTTTTGGATGCCTATATACCAGACACTGTACTCAGTTCAGTCAGTTCAGTCGCTCAGTCGTGTCCGACTCTTTGTGACCCCATGAACCACAGCACGCCAGGCATCCCTGTCCATCACCAACTGCCAGAGTTCACCCAAACCCATGTCCATTGAGTCAGTGATGCCATCCAGTCATCTCATCCTCTGTCATCCCCTTCTCCTCCTGCCCTCAATCTTTCCCAGCATCAGGGTCTTTTCAAATGAGTCAGCTCTTCGCATCAGGTGGCCAAAGTACTGGAGTTTCAGCTTCAACATCAGTCCTTCCAATGAACACCCAGGACTGATCTCCTTTAGGATGGACTGGTTGGATCTCCTTGCAGTCCAAAGGACTCTCAAGAGTCTTCTCCAGCACCACAATTCAAAAGCATCAATTCTTCAGTGCTCAGCTTTCTTTATAGTCCAACTGTACTAGGAACACTAAAAGAATGAGATCAGCTTGGTCCCAACTACAGAGTTCACAGATGTGTAAATAAACAGCTGCAACAAGTGTAAGAGTGAGCATAATCACCAGGTGGTACGTAATTATCTAGACAGACCAGAAAAAAATACTACAGAGGCTTGATTCCAGTTTAAAAAAACACTAACAGCTAAAAAGGACATTTTGGGGACAACTGGGGAAATACGAATCTGCCCTATACATTAGATATTAGTACTATGGCAATTTTATATTTCTAAAGTATGATAACTGTATTGTGGTTATTTGTATTTCTCATTCTTAAGAGACATACATTGCAATATCTAAGGATGAAGTGCCATGATAGCTGTAACTTATTCTCAAATACTTCAACAAAAATAAATGAATGTAATTTATACATACACGCATATGTACATAAATTATATATATTATATATAAATTAATATATTTTAAATGATATAATTTATATAAATTATAGTATATAAATTGAATAACATAAATTTTTAAAGATAAAGAAAATGTGGCAGAATGTTAAATGAAGGTGAGGGTAATATGGGTGTTCACTGTATAGTTGAAACATACCTATCAGTTTGAAATTTTTCCAAAAAAGCTTGATGATAAATCCATGACACAAAACTCTATTTTTATGGTTTCTTTCAAATGTCTAAAAGAATTAGTAATACTCATAAGGTGCTGCTGATAGCTTTTCAGACCACATTAAGGTTTTTTTAAATATCAGAAATATTTTGATAATCCTTTCCTTGTGCCACTAGAAGCTATAACTTGAAATATCATCGGCTGGGAATCATGATGGTAATATAAATCCCTGCATAATCACAAAGATTCCCGACACTGATGCATTTTTCTTTCCTGATATATCACTTAGAAGATTCCTGCTGCCAAAAGGCCACCAACTCCTGACCAAACTTCTACACCACCACCTCTCCAATCCATACTGAGTTTAAGTAATACTTACTCAAATGTGGGGAAACGTAGTTACTAGGGAGTATGATTCACAACGAACAAGAAGATATCTAAAATTGTTTAATATGCTCATAACTTGAACTATTTTTATCAAATATACACTAGGCAAAAGATACAGAGAAACAAGAAGAGGGTCAGAGCACTAAACAAAATGTTTAAGCGAATTTGCTAAACTCAGCGGGTGACCTTGAAAAAGCTTCCTTAAGCTCTGCACCTCTATGTCCCCATCTACAAAAGCAAGGGGTTAGACCCAATGTTCTTGACAGTATTATTTACAATAGCCAAGATAATGGAAGCAAGTTAAATGTCCACTGTCAGAGGACTGGACAAAGAAGATGTGGTTCATCTATACAGCGGAATACTACTCAGTCATAAAAAGAATGAGATATGCCATCGCATGAACATGGATGGGTCTCAAGGTTACTATCCTAAGTCAGAGAAAGATAAATATATGGTATCACTTACATGCAGAATAGAAAAAATACAAACAAACTTATTTACAAAACAGAAACAGACTCAGAGACTTCAAAAACAGTGTTATCAAAGGGGAAACTTGGGGAGGAAGGATAAATTAGGACAAGGGTCCCCAACCTCCAGTATCTAACGCCTGATAATCCAAGGTGGAGCTGATGTAATAATAATAGAAATAAAGCATACAATAAATATAATACACTTGAATAATCCCAAAACCATCCCCACCCCCAGCCCGTGGAAAAACTGTCTTCCACAAAACTGGTCCTTGGTGCCAGAAAGGCTGGGGAACACTTAATTAGGAGTTTGGGATTAACACATACACACTACTATATATAAAACAAATAATCAATAAGGACCTACTCTATAGCACAAGAAACTCTACTCAATATTCTATAATAATCTAGATGGGAAAAGAGTCTGAAAAAGAATGAATATATATATATGTGTCTACCACACACATATATATCCATATATAATTGATATATATAACTAAAATCGAGTATTTTATATATATATATATAATTGAATCACTAAGCTATACCTGAAACACAACATTAAAGATCAACTGTACTCCAATACAAATTAAAGATTAAATTAAAAATAAAAGCAAGGGTAGACTAAGGTGAATTCAAATTCCAAAGCTGTATTTCTTAATGTGAGGGTGGAAGAGATGTTTAAGACAATATATTAGGCATCTCTATAAGGAGAAATAAAGACTTTTAAAGGAATTTCCAAAAGTATAAAGACAATGATTAGAAGGGAAACAGATTTGTTCACCAAAGTCTCATTTTCTAAAAACCAGACAGCACCCTTTAAGACCCAAAAGAAGGAAGTTTAAGGCTTTAAAAAAAAAAAAAAAATCACTTCTCCTATTAGGAAGCAAACTCACAGAATTGACTAGATTGAAAGAATGAACAGCTTTAAAAAGAAAAATAAATGTCTAAATTCATTTACAGCATGTCTGAGGCTACTTCAGAACACAACCAAAAGCTCTGGAAATGACTTATGAAGCCAATCATACCTTTCCACAAGTTTATTAGTGTCAACATATATTGGGAAGAATTGTCTAATTTTTATGCTCTAGAAAAAGACTGTAGAGCAGATTCAAACACAGACTTTGGAGCTACACGCTTCCGGAATGAAGGCTCAGTTCTAATCTCACCTGCTTGGTGATCTAGACCAAATTACTCCTTCTCTTAGCCAGAGTTTCTCCATCAGCAATATGGAGATTAACGACTTCCTTACAGTGTTGCTCAAAAGCCTAATTCAAGACTACATGTACAATGCTTGGCACAGTTCCTGGCATACAGCAAATGCTCCAACACACAGGAAACCAAGGCCTCCTACCACCAAATTCCCTTACTGAATTTATGATTAACCTCTTTACCAAAACTTTATTCCCTTTCTTGTCCCCTCCTACCTCAATCCTGTGCTATCTGAACACTAATCCACCAGAGTCTGATGACTAAAACTGCTGTGTGGATAACATCATTAATGTCCTAAACCTGCTACTGCAGATACCATCATTAAAGAACAAACTCAGGCTGCCTCTCCAGGACAAGATGAGCTAACAGGCCCCAAGCCTTGGACCATTTGATCAGAGAATCGTAAATCATAGACAACTCAACTCCCTGACACTAAAATCAGAAATGTCACAGAAATTACACAAGCCAATGATTAATCCCAGCTTCTTTGTTCTCCCCCTTTAAAAAAAACTCCTTAAAAAAAAAAAAAAAAAAAAAGAACTGCTAACTGAAACATCAAGTTGCAGTGGATCTGTGAACTGTCTCCCACTCTCTTGCCTGGTGCCCTGCAAATAAACCCTTATTTTACTGCAAACAACCCCTGTCAGAATTTGGCTTTCTATGCCGCGGACACTCAAGCCCTTGCTCCGTTACTTTTACTTACACACACACACACACACTTACACACACACACACTGAGGCCACACACACACACACTGAGGCTATGATGCTATGGTGTATGCAGAAAAAAAAAAAGTGATCCAAAAGATTATTTTCCCAACTGATAAGATGGTGAACATGATCTCATTCTATTAAACAACTACCTGGGGGAAACGGGAAGCTTCCCGGCCTCCTCTCAGGAAAGGCCAGTCAGCAAGCAGTGCTGGTTCTGCGAAGCATCCAAGAGACACAAAAGTGTATCTGAAGGGCATGCCCTCCTCCTCAAAGAGCCGCGGAAGCCTCGGCCCACCGCGCGGGAGGCAGGAGCAAGCAGCAGAAGGTGCCCAGCCCCCGCCTCTCCTTTTGGAGCCCACCCTGGCTCCCCGCCGCCGCCGCCCTCTCAGCAGCAAGGTGAGCAGCCCTGGCCAGATGGCCAGAGCTCCTCGCTGACTTCAGGCTGCAGCAAAAAGGCGCAAACATGAGCCCGTTCGCAGGCCTGGCGGGCAGCACTCCCGGGCAAGCCGCCCGCCACTCCGGCGGGGCACCCCCCTGTCACCCAATGTCACCGACTGCGGAGTGACCCGGAGCCCGGGCCCCCTCACACCTCGCCCACCGGAGCCAGCCCTCCACCTCGCCCTTTCTCCTGCCAACCCTCAAAGCGAGCGCGGGCAGGGCCTCAATACCTGGGCGGCGGCCGGCAGCGCCGTCCGGGGTCGGTGGCTCCTCAGGGTGGCGGCAGCCAAGAGCCGGCTGTAGAACACGGAGGCCGCCATTTCTCAGTCCGACCAAGTCCCCTGGGCGCCGCGCGCAGGCGCAGAACTTCGAGACGGCCGGAGACGCAGCGGCTCCCTACGCGCGCACCGGCCCCTAGCCCCGCCCATGGGGCGGGGCCTCGGATTAACTCTGCGGTGGCGGCCCTGGGCAAGTGCCGCAGGAACGCTGACAAGCTCGCGTAGGCGGACAGAGAGCAAACTTTAACCTTTGTAACTGGACACCGGAGCCTGAACAGCAGACCTGAGGTCGGCGCTCAGAAACCCGAAGCTTTCCTAGCGAAATGTAACGGAGATGATCAACACCACCACCTGTGTGATCTTAACATCTCCGAGTCTCAGGTGCCTCATCTGTAAAACGGGGTTCGTTCAGAAAACAAGAACTTGCATTCCTGTTTTTGTGCCAAATACTGCCTTTGGGATAAATATCCCATACTTTGTCCAGTATGGCCACCTGATGCAGAGAACTGACTCTGGAAAAGACCCTGGAAAAGGCTGCGAAAGATCGAAGGCGGGAGGAAAAGGGGAAAACAAAGGATGAGATGGTTGGCTGGCATCACCGACTGGATGAACAGGAGTTTGAGTAAACTCCGGGAGTTGGTGATGGACAGGGAAGCCTGGCCGTGCTGCAGTCCATGGTGTTACAAAGAGTGGAACAGGGCTGAGCGACTGAACTGACTGAATACATACAACAGAATGATTCTGTCCTCAAAGAGAAGATGATCAAACACTAGTTACTGAGGACCCTAGCCAGGAGATAACTTCTCAGATAGCTCTGAGGAACTGCTCCCAAAAGGTAAAGAGAAGCCAGGATGTACAGGACTTTTTTGCTGGGGGAAAAGAACATGTAGTTAAACATATAACTGCTGCTGCTGCTGCCAAGTCGCTTCAGTTGTGTCCGACTCTGTGCGACCCCAGAGACGGCAGCCCACCAGGCTCCCTCGTCCCTGGGATTCTCCAGGCAAGAACACTGGAGTGCGTTGCCATTTCCTTCTCCAATGCATGAAAGTGAAAAGTGAAAGGGAAGTCGCTCAGTCGTGTCCAACTCTTCACGACCCCATGGACTGCAGCCTACCAGGCTCCCCCGTCCATGGGATTTTCCAGGCAAGAGTACTGGAGTGGGGTGCCATTGCCTTCACTGCTAATTAAAGAACAGACATCTCAAGTTAATGATTTTAGAGCTTTTCTAGGTATAGAAAGATGTAAGGATCTCGGTTTATTGAAATTATTCCTCAGAAATGCATATTAACTATCTATACATACAGTCCATGGAATTTTCCAGGCCAGAATACTGGAGTGGATAGCCTTTCCCTTTTCCAGGGGAATCTTCTGGACCCAGGGATCAAACCCAGGTCTCCCGCATTGCAGGCAGATTCTTTACCAACTGAGCCACAAGGGAAGCCCAAGAATACTAGAGTGGGTAGCCTATCCCTTCTCCAGGGGATCTTCCCAACCCAGGAACTGAAGGGGATGGGGGCGGAGGTGGGGGTGGGGTGGTTCTCCTGCATTGCAGGTGGATTCTTTATCAACTGAGCTATCAGGGAAGCCCCTTAACTATCTAGAGCTAGTATCCAGAGCACAGAATGCTTTGGTTTTTGCCATCCTGATTTCCCCTCAGGACACACCAAGGAGAGGAGTTGTGTGTGCTTGTGCGAGGCTGCAGTGGTTTAGGATAGCTTGATCCTTTAGAAGTGGAATCGGGGGTGACATTCCACATTATCAACCCAGAGGGCATACCAGAATCACTTGGAAAGCTTTTTTTTTTTTTTTTAATGTGGATCATTTTAAAAGTCTGTATTGAATGTGTTACAGTATTGCTTCTGTTTTATGTTTTGGTTGTTTGGCCCCAGGCATGTGAGATCTTAGCTTCTGACCAGGGCTTGAATCTGCACCCGATGCATTGGAAGGTGAAGTCCTAACACTGGACACCAGGAAGTCCCTGGGGACTTTTGTGAAAAACACCTTCACCAGAACCCATCTATCCAGCGGGGTCAGGACATCTATATTTCTTAGAATCGGATGCACACACTGTGCATGGAAAACCTGAGATGACATGTGCCCCACCAGAGAGCTGACCACTGGACAAATGACTGGATGTCTATTCTGCTCTGAGCAGTGAGCTTTGAAATATGTCAGAGCGATTTCTGTGGGCAAGATCTTAACCTAAGAGCAAGTGGGCACTGCTGACAGGCATCAACCAGGCTCTGGCACCTACCTCTGATGTGTAGTGACCCAATCCACTGAATGGCACTATGTAAAGAAAAAGTGAATCCAAATCAAGGAGCCTATCGATTTAGAGAATGGAGAGGAGCTTTTTGCATCCCCCACAGCTCTTAAGTTCTTAAAGGCAGGGACGGTCTTCAGGACTTTATTGTTTCATTGACACTCATGGGGGACTGACCTCAAGGCTCAGCACTAATTGATATTCTTTGCAATTAGAAACAGGGAAATGGGAAACAGACAGTAGTATTTCAGATGTCTCTTGCTCCTCCTTTCTACTGCCCAATCTAACCAATCAAATAAAATCTGGATAATCAGTCCCCCAAATCGGCATTGAGACCTGCCAGTTTCTGTTAGGAACATGTATCCCATTAGATATGTATACAGCATACTTATTGGGGCTTCCCCGCTGGCTCAGCAGTAAAGAATCCACCTGCAGTGCAGGAGTCACAGGAGACACAGGTTCTATCCCTGGGTCTGGAAGATCCCCTGGAGGAGGGCAGGGCAACCCGTTCAAGTAATCTTGCCTGGAGAATCCCATGGACAGAGGAACCTCGAGGGCTACAGTTCATAGGGTCGCAAAGAGTTGGACACGACTGAAGCGACTTCACACATTGTCAAACCAGGTCTTTTTAACTGTTAGTAGACACAGAAGTTGAGCTACCAAGTACCACCCACCATCTGAGCCCAAGGCCAGCTATTTAAAGGGCACCAGGGGGAAACCAGAATAAGTCAGCATATAGCCCTGTTAGGATCCTGACTGGGTTAACTTTGCTTCGCAAGCTTCAAGTCGGTCATATTTGATTCATTAAAGGAAACATCTCCACTGCCATGCCCTCTGTAATACTGGCTCAAAAGCAAGAACAGCAACAGCAGAAGTAACCAATAGGAGCAGGAGTGAGAAAGAGAACATGTAGGTCCCCTGGGGTCCAGCTCTTTTGGAAGCCTACACAAGGCAGGGGGAGGGGGCAGATTCCTCCCACAGCACTTCTTGGCTCTGCTCAGAGCTCTCTACCTCTGGATACCTCCTTAAAGAACTGAGTAGGTAACGTGATGGTGGGCCTCCTACCTAAGTGCTTCACCACCACACAACCAGCCTTAAAAAATGAAATCACTTTATCAAGAAACCACCTTTTGCACAGCAAAAACTTTTGCAGTCCTTATCTGCAAGGATTTTAGAAACTAATAGACACGGGTTTGATCCCTGGGTGATGAAGATCCCCTAGAGGAGGGCATGGCAATCCACTCCAGTATTCTTGCCTGGAGAATCCTATGGACAGAGGAACCTGGTGGGCTACAGTCCATAGCATCGCAAAGAGTTGGACACAACTGAAGCAACTTAGCACGCACACAGTGGGCAGTAAAGGATAGCAGAATATGATTAAGTAAAATAGATGCTAAGGGGTTTTGGTTTAATTTTTTCTTAACTTCGGGGAGGTAGGAGGAAGAATATTTGAGGAACAGGGGAAAGAAAGAATTGTTCTTCAGGTACAGTGGAATTACAATCCTCAACGTTTAGGCTCCCACTTTGTCTGTCTCTTTTTTCTACTAGGAAATTAATGGTAGGATGGTATGCAGGGGAAAAAAGGGAAAATAAATTTCCCGAGAGACAGAGTGGCTTTAATTTTTTAACAGTGCTTTAAAAACATTAAAGTTATATACCCTTCACATCTTGATGCCCAGAGCAAAGCCTCGGCTAAACTGTTCTATGTTAACTATAGAAGTAATAGAATTACAAAGTGCCATAGAAACAACTTGCAATATATCTGCTTACTCAACCCTTCTGAGGGCTGAGATGAATAAAAGCCATCTTTCCAGAAAAACATCTATTTCTGCTTTATGTACTATGCCAAAGCATTTGACTGTGTGGATCACAATCAACTGTGGAAAATTCTGAAAGAGAGGGGAATACCAGACCACCTAACCTGCCTCTTGAGAAATCTGTATGCAGATCAGGAAGCAACAGTTAGAACTGGACATGGAACAACAGACTGGTTCCAAATAGGAAAAGGAGTACGTCAAGGCTGTATATTGTCACCCTGCTTATTTAACTTCTATGCAAAGTATATCATGAGAAACGCTGGACTGGAAGAAACACAAGCTGGAATCAAGATTGCCGGGAGAAATATCAATAACCTCAGATATGCAGATGGCACCACCCTTATGGCAGAAAGTAAAGAGGCGCTAAAGAGCCTCTTGATGAAAGTGAAAGAGGAGAGTGAAAAAGTTGGCTTAAAGCTCAACATTCAGAAAACTAAGATCATGGCATCTGGTCCCATCACTTCATGGGAAATAGATGGGGAAACAGTAGAAACAGTGTCAGACTTTATTTTTGGGGGCTCCAAAATCACTGCAGATGGTGACTGCAGCCATGAAATTCAAAGACACTTACTCCTTGGAAGAAAAGTTATGACCAACCTAGATAGTATATTCAAAAGCAGAGACATTACTTTGCCTACTAAGGTCCATCTAGTCAAGGATATGGTTTTTCCAGTGGTCATGTATGGATATGAGAGTTGGACTGTGAAGAAGGCTGAGCACCGAAGAATTGATGCTTTTGAACTGTGGTGTTGGAGAAGACTCTTGAGGGTCCCTTGGACTGCAAGGAGATCCAACCAGTCCATTCTGAAGGAGACCAACCCTGGGATTTCTTTGGAAGGAATGATGCTAAAGCTGAAGCTCCAGTACTTTGGACACCGCATGAGAAGAGTTGACTCATTGGAAAAGACTCTGATGCTGGGAGAGACTGGGGGCAGGAGGAGAAGGGGACGACCCAGGATGAGATGGCTGGATGGCATCACCAACTCGATGGACGTGAGTCTGAGTGAACTCTGGGAGTTGGTGATGGACAGGGAGGCCTGGCGTGCTGCAATTCATGGGGTCGCAAAGAGTCAGACACAACTGAGTGACTGAACTGAACTGAACTGAACTGAACACTTGGCTCAGATGTTAGTGTCTGCCTGCAATGTGGAAGACCCAGGTTCGATCCCTAGGTCAGGAAGATCCCTTGGAGAAGGAAATGTTAACCCACTCCAGTACTCTTGCCTGGAAAATCCCATGGATGGAGAAGCCTGGTAGGCTACAGTCCAAAGAGGAGTTGGACACGACTGAGCAAGTTCAATTTCACTGAACACTTATTTTTAAAGCCAGATCGTTTGTTGTTGTTCCCTGACCAGAGATGGAACCCATGGCCTCTGCAGTGTTAGCATGGAGTCTTAACCATGGGATCACCAGGTAAGTCCCTAATACCAGATTCTTTTATATATTTTCTTTCTCTTTTCTTTTTCCTCCTATCCTTCATTTTGCCATGAGACATTTCCAGAATTCTCTGGTTTTCATCTTACTCCATTTTACCCGTCCAGCCTCTGCAAGAGAAAAAAACTAACCAGATATATACAATCTCTTGAACTAAAGTCTGGGGATGAAGGAAGATCAGTAACACAACATGAGACAGTTGGATGTTTACACGAGGTTTCTCTTAGTTCTCTTGAAGTCTCAGAAATTAGGAGGAACACTCAATCTAGACCACCCTTGAATGGCAATGCCAACAGAGCAAGATACATATATTTGCACATTAATCCTCACAACAAATCCTGCATTTTGCAGAAGGGAAAATTGAGGCTCATAAACAATAAGTAACTTGCCCAGTGTCATAGCTTTTACTCAGCTGTTCCAGCACAATATTCAAACCCAATTCTCGGTGGCAGGATGAGTATTTGAGAGAACAACTGGGATTTATACCCTCCTATTTTCTTTAATCCTTTACTACTTACACCATTTAGCTGAAAGTATTCATCATCTAAAGAAAAGGATGATAGTGCAGACCAGCAGAGAACAGGTTTTGAACTGCAAGTTCAAGAGCTTTGAACTGCAAGAGACTGAACTTTAACTCAAAGTCCAGTAGGACTCAGGGAAAGTTTATGCCTCAGAAATGGAATTGGAAGGATCCTGCCCCCCAAGAAAATGGAGACGAGCGTAGAAGGAAAGAAAGACAGTCTCTGGTGGTTCCTTAAGGAAGGTCCCCTTGCTGTGTACTCACCAAGGCCATCATCTCCAGGCCAAAATTTAATCCTACACCCATAGAGATTCAGGAATCTCAAACAAGGAGCACTAGAGGGAGACTGAAAATCCTTGACTCCAGGGATAGCACGAGGGTGGGAACCTCTGGCAGGCTAGTGCCTCCCTGCAGATGGAGCTGAGTCATATTCTCAGTATTTGGGAGAGTCTGCCAGGGCTTTCTGAACCCTTTTCCAGCTTCCAGTGGATGCTAGCTCTCCGTAGCCTGTAGCCACGTGACTTCAACTTCTGCCTCCTTCTCTTCAATCTATGTCAAATCTCCTTCTGCTCTTTTCTTACAAGGATACAGGTACATTGAGAACGAACCATAGTCTAAGATGATCTCATCTTAAAACCCTAGTTTAATCATACTGGCCAAGTACTTTTTGCCGTGTAAGGTAAAAAAAAAAAAAATGTAAGGTAAAGGTAGTTAGGAGCAAAGTAAAACAAATATGTGAAAGTTCCTTTAAAATGTTAGACAAATATTGTACAACCTGTAATCGTATTGCCAGTTTCCATGACTTGGCTTTTAAAACCCCCAGGGATGTGTGCTATGCCCCTGGCAACCTCCCAGCTCCTCTCCTGGGATATCTTCCCTGGAGATCAAACCAGCATCACCCCATGTCTATAGTCTCCTATGGAATTAGAAAGCAAAGTGACCCCATCCTCAGGACACTTCGCTTCTGCCTGTTGGAAAATTAACAAAATACATACAACCATCTCTCAAAGACTTGTGAGAGGAATTAAGCAAATAGTTAATATATTAAAAATGTGGGATCCAGGTTTTTCTGTATCAAAGAAGGAAGTTAAAATACAGAAGGAAAGAGTTTTCTCTCAGTTGGAGTTGTTAGCATAAACTCATAGTTTTCGATATACAGATATATAAATAAGTATAAATATTGTGTTAGGAGTATATTCTGTTAGGAGTATCCAGAGAAACAGATCCAATAGGATATGAATAGAGAGAGAGATTCATTTTGGTAAATTAAAAGTGTTAGTCACTCAGTCGTGTCTGACTCTCTGCGACCCCATGGACTGTAGCCCACCGGTCTCCTCTGTCCATGGAATTCTCTAGGCAAGAATATTGGAGTGGGTAGCCTTTCCCTTCTTCAGGGGATCTTCCCAACACAGGGATAGAACCCAGGTCTCCCGTATTGCAGGCAGGTTCTTTACCGTTTGAGCTAGCTCATTCAATAATGGAGCTAGATTCTGGATTTGACCAGAATCTACAGAGTGAGTCATCAGGCAGGAAACCCTAGCAAGAGCTGATGTGGTCGTTCAAGTTCAAAGGCCATCAGCAGACACAGGAAAGAGAGAGTTTCGTTCAAGTCCAAAGTCCATCAAGTTGGAGAATTTCCTTTTTCTTGGAAGTGGTGAGTCTTTTGTTCTAGTCACGCCTTTAGATGGTGGGGTAAGGCCCACCCACACTAGGGAGGACAGTCTGCTTTTCTCAAAGCCCACTGAGTTACATGTAAATCTCATACAAAAATACCCTCATAGACACATCTAGAATAGTGTCTAGAATACCCAGTATCTGGGCACCATTGCCCAGCCAAATTGACACATAAGACTGACCATCACAGATATAAATATGTATGTGTGCTCTGTTCACGGAGAAGACCTGGGAGCAGTAATAACAACATCAATACAGCAATAACCACCAATAACAGCAAGCACATCTAGTGCCCATGTATAACTACCCTTCTCCGCTGGAGGGAAGTCAGATTTCTTAAAGAAATGGCTGCTTAAGGATTGAGCAGGGAAAGTATATGATGAGCCTGGAATATTTTGTTAGCCCAGAAAGTTAGGATGTATTGAAAGAATGATGGAAATGCATCAGAAATATACAGAAGCCAGTTTGAAGGGTCCCCCAGTAGCCAGTTATGACACAATTTGAACAACAAAATAAATAACAGTGGGGAATATGGAGTACAAGTACTTTTCCTATTCTTCCCAATTAGTTTGACTAAAAACTGTAGGCCTTATATATAAAACAATCAAAACAAGACTCTGAGAGCAGGAGAGAAGAAGACAAGCCAGCCAGGGATCCCTAGAACCAAGGAACAACATGGCGGTGAGTTTCCTGGATTTTCTTCTCTGTCCTGTATATCCCAGTGCTAAAGAAGCTAGCATGCCAGAAATGCCATTGGGTACAGATCAAAAATAAAAAAAGAACCCCCACCTAAGTCTGTTCTCTCTAACTAAAAGGCAGTGTACAGCCTAACAAGATAGAAAATTTTCAGACAACATTCTGCTCTGGCCAAACACCACAAGAAAAACCGTGGCCCCTTGTCCACCAATGCCAACAAAGTCTGAATACAGCTTCAAGAGTTCCATCCTTGGGACTTTCCTGGCCATCCAGTGGCTAAGACTCCACCATGCTCCCAATGCAGGGGGCCTGGATTCGATCCCACATGCTGCAACTAAGACCTGGCACAGCCAACTAAATAAAGAAATATGGGGGCGAGGGGAGGATTCCATCCTTGCAAACTATAGCTAGGCGCTCCAGCACCCCACTAAGGGTGGTATCAGAAAAGACCACTGAGAACCGTATTTTCACTGACACTGAGCCCCCTCACCCCTCAGTTTCAGTGGAGATCATATGGGGAACCTGGTCTTCTGCCCCAACCCAAAAGTAATGAGGTTCTTCCCTCCCTCCCGACCTGGGTGGTATCAGAAGAGACCCGACAGAGAGTCAATACTTTCACCTTTGTAGAGTGGTAACAAAACCACCTCCTCTTGGTGCTGTTGGAAATCAGGACTCCCATGCCCACCCAGCAATAATAAGGAGCTCCCTACCTTGGGGGTCAGTGAAGGCCAAGAGGAGAACTTGGTCTCCTCCCTTTACCTGGCAGTATCTAGGCAGCACCCCCTTTTCCTTGACAGAGCAGTGTCAAAAAACCAAACAGCTGAACAGAAGGTTTTAATAAAATCCAGAATCTCATAACATCATACAAAATGTCCGGATTTCTATATGAAAGAACCACACAATCTCAAACTGAATGAATGAAAGACAATTAATACATGCCAACACAGAGCTGATACCAACATTAGATTAATTACCTGACAAAGATTTTAAAGCAGCCATGATGAAAAAAATGCTTCAGTGAGCAACTATAGACATGCTCGAAACAGACGAAAAAATCAAAACCCTCAGCAAGCCATCGGAGATAAAAGGAGGAACCAAATGGAAACATTAGAAGTGAAAAATACAGTAACTGAAATAAGGAAGTTGGGTGGTAGGCTCAACAGCAGAATGGGAGCAGAGCAAAGACTTTGTGAACTGGAAGAACCGGCCTCCCCACTGCATTTTTGTCTGCCTGCACTGTGATGACTCCAGGATAATTTCAGTTTGTCTTCTGAACATGCACCTTTAGTCAGTGCATGAATTACACACGTGTGATATAATGAAAAGAACACAATCATACAGTTCATCTATCAGGGGGATAAGAGCATGGGATGTAGAGCTAGACTGCCTGGACCCAAATCCTGGCTCTACGATTTGCCTGCTCTATGAGAAATTTCTTCAGCTGTTCATGCCTCAGTTTCTCTGCTGTTTATTCATTTATTCTGCCCATGTGGCATGTAGAATCCTAGTTTCCTGACCAGGAATTAAACCTGTGAGTCCTGCACGGGAGCATGGAGTCGTAACCACTGGACTGCCAGGGAATTCCAATTTCTCTGCCTTTGAAACAGATGTACATCAAAACCAGCCCTAAAGTCATCATGCGTACAAAGTGAGTTAAATTGTATAAAAGTGCTTGAAACAGTGGCTGGAATAAGTGCTCGACAAATGTTAGCCCAAATTGTGAAGGAACATAAAGAAAATATGAAGTTAATAGTTCTGGAATCCAGATTTATTTCCGTTAAGATGGTTTCCATTGAAAAATGGATTATATTTTAGTCCCTCCCCCGAAACAGAAGATTGATATGGTACCAGGATACTACAAGATTAAACAATGCTGCGTTTCTCTGTGTTTAGTTATTAAGTGGAGCTGCCTGTTACAAACAACTCTACTACCATTGTCTTGAGAGCTCTTTGCCCTTCCCCTAGGCAGTACTAAGGGCAATTTAATTTGGGGTTTCCTGTAATAGAGAAACCCAAGGAGCCAGGTGACTAGTAAAACCAGAAATGTGAGTTCGTGGTGAAGAACATACAATACCAAAAATTACCAAGAAGAAAGTAAACAGGGAATCTAGTCTCCCTCCTTTCCAACCCCTGCCAAACACACACACACACATACATATACAGACAAGGTAAATGGTAGAAGTCACAGCAAGAAGTCCACAGGGTCGGACTCAGATAGTCGGACTCAGATACAGCTTAGCAACTGAACAACAATAGCAGCAAGAAGCTGGTGTCTTTCCTCCATTCCCCACCCTAATATAACGAGGGTGTTACTTTAGAAAGAGGCTGAAACTAGGAGAGTGCAGTGATGTGTTAGAAGAATTTCCTTGTCAGAAATACATAGTATTTAGAACAGTGCCTGGTACCTGGCTCTCAAAACATATTACTTATTACTGTTGTCATTATTCTCATCTATAGTTCTTCAGTTTCCAAACAAATACCCCACTTAGGAATTACATGATTATACTTAGAATATAGAGTATAAGCGTAAGAATTTTGTCTTTTTCATTACGCTGGGACCTTTAACGGGGCTTCTCAAGCGGTGCAGTGGTAAAGAAACTGCTTGCCAAGCAGGAGATGCAGGTTCGATCCTTGGGTTGGGAAGATTCCCTGGAGAAGCAAATCGTTGCCCACTCCAGTATTCTTGTTTGCGAAATCCCATGGACAGAGGAACTTGGCAGGCTACAGTCCATGGGGTAGCGAAGAGTCGGACACAACTGAGCAACTGAGTATGCCTGCCTGCACAAAGGACCTTTAACAGTCAATTACGTAGACACTCAGTAAATGTTCACTGAATAAGTCAATGACTTAACTAATGAAATTAACCTACACAGCAGGTTAGCTAGGTTGCATGGGTAATTTTCAGATTGTTGATTTGAACGTAAATATCAGTTTGGAGTTTATGAATTTTATCATGAAACTGGTAACGGAAATTTGTCATTTTAATTTCTTGTCTTTTTATTATCTGAGCAAGAATTTTATAAAGTTTATTCCAATAAGTAGTAGGACATTTCAGCATGGGGATGTTGACCTGATAGCTCAGTTGGTAAAAAAATCTGCCTGCAATGCAGGAGATCCTAGTTCAATTCCTGGGTCAGGAAGATCCGCTGGAGAAGGGATAGGCTACCCACTCCAGTATTCTTGGGCTTCCCTTGTGGCTCAGCTGGTAAAGAATCTGCCTGCAATGAGGGAGACCTGGGTTCGATCCCTGGGTTGGAAAGATCCCCTGGAGAAGGGAAAGGCTATCCACACAGGCATTCTGGCGTGGAGAATTCCATGGACTGTATAGTCCATGGGATTAAAGAGTCAGACATGACTGAGCAACTTTCACTTTCAGCATGGAATTACAAAACCTTGGGCAAGTGCATTATAACCAAAGTATTTCAGAGTGGGATCCAAGCATTGTGAAAAACTGTTAAGAAATGGTTTGCAGCCATCCTATATATTGCTCAAGAACTGATCATAGAATTTACACATCAAATGAAACAGAAGTATCATTTCTATGACAAATCTACACAAGATAGTATATGCCTGAATTAATTGTTGTATCTCCTGTGTTACTTTTCTGAGGTTGTATCTAACTTGATAAATGAATTAATTTGTCTCCTGTACAGTTGATATCAGCAAGCATTTGAAAATAAATCCATTCAGACCTTAAATTTAACTTTAATTATTGTAGATTGACCTGTAGAAACATAACACATTTATATTACAAACTATAAAGGTACTTATGTGACAATTACCAACATTATAGATAATTAATGCACTAAAAGAAAAAGATAACTCAGTTGAAAAATGGACAAAAGAGGTTTACTTAATTCTCAATGGAGTATAGGATATCAAAATTGTACATATATCCTATTCTAAATGAGCCTTTAAATTAACTCTCTGTTTAGGAAACTTTATCTAAAATTACTTCATAAGACAATTCCAAATGGTTTTAAGATTTGAAATCCATCTCATAAACATGAAGAATGGCTTCCCTTTGGCTCCTGGTCATGATAAGCGCTGTTGTATTCTTTGGTCCATTGCACCCTAAGTGAAGGATACAGAAGCGAAGGCAAAGTCTCTAATGTCCACCCTGTCGCCTATGAATAGTAACAGAGCCAGCTGGTGTGAGCCCTAACTCTTTGGCTCTGGTCCTGATAAGGACTAAGAATTCCAAAGGAGATAAGTTTACAATCGTTATAAGAATCTAGGCTAGCTATGCAAAGCAGACAAAACCAGCAGTTCTCAAACTTTCTGGTCTCAAAATGCTTTTACACCCTGAGACTTGTTGAGGATCCCAAAGAATTTTTGTTTGTGTGGTTTTCTCTCTCAATGTTGTGTACCATCGTAATCTGAATTGAGAAAATTTAGATTTACTTTAAAAATAACTAAAATAACCTATCACATGTTAACATAAATAGTACGCTTTTATGAAAAATAATTATTTCTAAAATAAAAAGCATTAATGAGAAGAGTGGCAATGTTTTACATTTTTGCAAATCTCTTTAATGTCTGGCTTAACAGTAGATGTTAAACAGTAAGATTCTCATATGTATTTCTGCATTCAATCTACTGCAGCATGTGTTTTGGTTCAAGGGTATGAAGAAAACATGTAAAGATATGTAATTGGGAAAAGAGGGGAATATTTTGTTATTTTTATTATTTTCAGATAATTATGGATATTTGTCTTTGACACTACCCTGAAACTCAAAGGATGATAGTTCCTTAAAGATGTGCTGCAACGTAGAGTCTGAAACTATGTCAGTGAATTTCTCAGACTGTAAGTTTGAAGTCCGTTGATCTATTGTGACTGTTGAATGAATCTTTACCTATGCATGATTTTGTACAGGCATGAATTGATCATTTGAAAAAAAGTACTGGTTCACTGAGTTATGTATCATTTGCCACATCCAAAACTTAGCTCCTGGGTTTCTTTCCCAAGCCTGCTCCTCCTGCAAGTTAATGCCACGTATACTTTTCTAGTTACTCACATCCCACATTTTCTTGCATATCCAATCCATCAGCAAATTCTATTCACTCCCCGTTCGAAATACCTCTAGAATCCCACCACTTCTCAGTCCTTCCATTAATACCACTGTTGGGCTTCTCTGGTGTCAAGTGATAAGCATCTACCTGTCAATGCAGGAGACACAGGTTCGAACCCGGGTCTGGGAAAATTCCACATGCCATGGGGCAACTAAGCCCGTGCACCGCAACTATTGAGCCAACACTCTAGAGCCCAGGGGGCAGCAACTACTGAGTCCATAGTGCCACAACTACTGAAGCCCAAATGCTTTAGAGCCTGTGCTTTGCCACAAAAGAAGCACCACAATGAGCAGTCTGCACACCGCAACTAGAGAGTATCCCCCGCTCGCTGCAACTAGAGAAAAGTCAATGTGGCAACAAAGACCCAGCACAGACAAATAACTAAAATTAAAAAAAGAATACCACTGTTGTCCAAGTCACCATCATGTCTTACCTGCATTACTGCAACAACCTCTTAACTAATAACCCAGCTCCACCCTTGCTCCCGGCAGCCCAAGTGGTCCTGTGAAAATACAAGTTAGATTGTGCCACTTTGCACATCTTAGGGTAAAAGCCAGAATTCTTCGAAATGGCCTGCAAAGCCATGGTCCAGACCTACTAACCACTAAGACTGAATCTCCTGTTACTCTCCCTTGCTTTTTCCACTCCAAGCATGCCAGCCTCCAGGCTCTTCCTGAAATACATCAGGCATGCTTCTGCCTTGACCTTTAGACAGTTGTCATTCCTTCCAATGAGAATGCTCTTCACCCATAAGCTGCCTGACTCACTCTCGCACCTTAAAGTGAAATGTAAAAAGAGGAGGGGAAAGGTCAACATTTAGGCCAGGAATAGCACTGAAAGTATGTTGGCAATAATAATCCCTATTAAGAAAGGACCCAAACCAGATCCATAAGCCTTTCTGTAGGTAACTAGTGAGTTATGTAATTTGATTGTAGATGCATAAATAGGTCATTGCTCAGGGTCTTTACATTTGATATTAAAATCAGGCAAGAGTTTCTTACCAGGATCACTGTAAGGTCACATGGGACATAATGGAAAACATGTTTTTCAGTTCTACTGAGAAATAGATAAACATCACTATATAAGTTTAAGTGTAGAGCACGATGGTTTGATTTACATATATTGTGAAATGATATCACAAAAGGTCTAGCTAACATCCATCATCCCATATAGATACCATAAAAAGAAAAAACAGTCACTATAATGAGAACCCTTAAGATCTGCCCTCTTAATGACTTTCCTATACGCCATACAGCAGGGTTAACTATAGTCATCATATTGTATATTATAGCCCTAGTACTTATTTAACATTAACTGGAAGTTTGTAGGTTTCAACCACCTTCCTCTAATTCCCCCTACCCCAGCTCTATCCCACTGCTCACCTCTGAAAATCACAAAACTGATCTATTTTTCTATGAGTTTGGTGTGTATGTGTGTGTCAAGTGGGGGTTGGTTGTTGTTTCTGAAATGAATTTTTTACAATATCGTTCAGTCGTGTCCAACTCTTTGTGACCCTGTGGACTGTAGCCTACCAGGCTTCTCCTGGGATTCTCCAGGCAAGAATACTGAAGTGAGTTACCATTTCCTTCTCCAGGGGACCTTCCCAACCCAGGGATCGAACCCGGGTCTCCCACATTGCAGGCAGACGCTTTAACCTCTGAGCCACCAGGGAAGATGTACAATATCCTTAGAGTAAGTAAAAAAAAGCAAACTTGCTATCTGAGGAGGCCTTACAAATAGCTGTGAAAAGAAGAGAGGTGAAAGGCAAAGGAGAAAAGGAAAGATATACCCATTTGAATGCATAGTTCCAAAGAATACCAAGGAGATATAAGAAAGACTTCCTCAGTGCTCAATGCAAAGAAATAAGAGGAAAACAATAAAATGTGAAAGACTAGAGATCTGTTCAAGAAAATTAGAGATGCCAAGGGAACATTTCATGCAAAGATGGGCTCAATAAAGGACAGAAATGGTATGAACCTAACAGAACCAGATGATATTAAGAAGAGGTGGCAAGAATACACAGAAGAACTATACAAAACAGATTTTCACAACCTAGATAATCATGACGGTGTGATCACTCACCTAGAGCCAGACATCCTGGAATGCAAAGTCAAGTGGGCCTTAGGAAGCATCATCATGAACAAAGCTAGTGGAGGTGATGGAATTCCAGTTGAGCTATTTCAAATCCTCAAAGATGACACTGTGAAAGTGCTGTACTCAATATGCCAGCAAATTTGGAAAACTCAGCAGTGTCCACAGGACTGGAAAAGGTCAGTTTTCATTCCAATCCCAAAGAAAGGCAATGCCAAAGAATGCTCAAACTACCACACAGTTGCACTCATCTCACACGCTAGTAAAGTAATGCTCAAAATTCTTCAAGCTAGGCTTCAACAGTACATGAACCGTGAACTTCCAGATGTTTAAGCTGGATTTAGAAAAGGCAGAAGAACCAGAGACCAAATTGCCAACATCTTCTGGATCAGAGAAAAAGCAAGAGTTCCAGAAAAACATCTATTTCTGCTTTATTGACTATGCCAAAGACTTTGACTGTGTGGATCACAACAAACTGTGGAAAATTGTTCAAGAGATGGGAATACCAGACCACCTGACCCGCCTCCAGAGAAATCTGTATGCAGGTCAAGAAGCAACAGTTAGAACTGGACATGGAACAACAGACTGGTCCCAAATAGGGAAAGAAGTATATCAAGGCTGTATATTGTTACCCTGCTTATTTAACTTACATGCAGAGTACATCATGAGATATGCTGGGCTGGATGAAGCGCAAGCTGGAATCAAGATTGCTGGAAGAAATATCAATAACCTCGGATATGCAGATGAAACCACCTTTATGGCAGAAAGTGAAGAAGAACTAAAGAGCCTCTTGATGAGAGTGAAAGAGGAGAGTGAAAAAGTTGGCTTAAAGCTCAACATTCAGAAAACTAAGATCAAGGCATCTGGCCCCATCACTTCATGGCAAATAGATGGGGAATCAATGGAAACAGTGACAGACTTGTATTTGGGGGGGCTCCCAAATCACTGCAGATGGTGATTGCAGCCATGAAATTAAAAGATGCTTACTCCTTGGAAGAAAAGTTATGACCAATCTATACAGCATATTAAAAAGCAGAGACATTACTTTGCCAACAAAGGTCCGTCTAGTCAAGGCTATGTTTTTTCCAGTAGTCATGTATGGATATGAGAGTTGGACTATAAAGAAAGCTGAGCACCAAAGAATTGATGCTTTTGAACTGTGGTGTTGGAGAAGACTCTTGAGAGTCCCTTGGACTGAAGGAGATCCAACCAGTCCATCCTAAAGGAAATCAGTCCTGAATATTCATTGGAAGGACTGATGCTGAAGCTGAAACTCCAATACTTTCGCCACTTGATGCAAAGAACTGACTCATTTGAAAAGACCCTGATGTTGGGAAAGATTGAAGGCGGGAGGAGAAGGGGACGATAGAGGATGAGATGGTTGGATAGAATCACCAACTCAACGGACATGAGTCTGAGTAAACTCTGGGAGTTGGTGATGGACAGGGAGGCCTGGCGTGCTGCAGTCCATGGGGGTCGCAGAGTCGGACATGACTGAGTGACTGAACTGAACTGAACTAGAGTAAGTGTAGTGTTAATACTCCCATGGAGCTGTTTCATGTAGCCCTCAATTCAAAGGTCAATTTAACTTAAGAAATAAAAACAAAACAGAGCAAAAAATAAATAGACATTGGAGAGGTGGGGAGAATAATACACTGATAACCCAAATACCCAGGATAGTACAGAGATTTACTTTGGAGCCTGGATTAGGAGGTGAACTTAATGTAGGTCTTTTTATCTCTTGACCTGGAACATCATTTATCTCTCATTTAATAAATTTTAAAAGACGGCAAGCTGAAGGTTTAATTGTGACCTCAAAGAAGCTAGTCTGATATTGCCAGTTAAAGATCAACTTAGGGCTTCCCTGGTGGCCCAGTGGCTAAGACTCCATGCTCCCAAAGCAGGGGACCCGCATTCCATCCCTGGTCAAGGAATGATTAAGAGATCGAACAGGCCACAACTGAGTTCTCATGTCACAACCACCTAAGACCGGCCATAGTCACATACATAAATACATTTAAAAAGAAGAAGAGGAACCCAAAAGGTGTCTCCAGATTCTCCCAGTCACTCTTCAGTCCATCCTCCATACAGGAGTAATCAACGCAGATGTTGTTGTTGTTGTTGTTGTTTAGTTGCTAAGTCGTGTCTGACTCTTTTTTGACGCCATGGACTGTAGCCCAACCAGCTCCTCTGTCCATGAGATTTCCCAGGCAAGCATACTGAAGCAGGTTGCCATTTCACTCTCCAGGGGATCTTCCCAACCCAGAGACTGAACCTGCGTCTCCTGCTGGGCAGGCAGATTCCTTACCACTGAGCCACCTGGGAAGCCCAAATATAGCAAATACAGCATCACAATAGCTTTTAGAGGTGCGGCTGTGTTTCCACGTATAAAGACCATCAGTGGTTCCTTGGTATTCCAAATCTCTTCATCTCCCAGCTCCTTCCATTCTTACACAGTCTGGAGACTCACTGAACTCCTTACAGTTAGAGGTCTTTTGCAATTAAAGGTCATGGCCCTGAGGCCAGTGTACATGCTGTTCCCTGTCTTCCTCATCACTCTCTGGGCAACTGCCACCTCATTGGCTCTTAGGGCTTGACACAGTGCGTACCTCTTCTTGGAACCCTTTCTCAACTACCTTTACCTGCCTTTTCTCACGCTCCACTCCCAACCAGGCTGAAGTTGAAGCTGCTGTGCTGTGTATGACTTTTGGTACATATCACATTATACTGAAATCACTCAAGGGTTTGATCTTTTTTCCTCACTGAACTTGAGTTCTTTGAGGCAAGGCAAATTTTTATCTTTGGTGCTTAATTCAGTGCCTGGCAGCTGGTCAAAAATGAACTGTTGAATTCAGAAGGAATTCAACACAAAATATCTATTGATTGAATGTCAACTCTGTTCAAGCAGCTGTGGATCTGGGCACCTGGGAAAACAATGGAAAGGAAAAAATTAACACAGCATCACCTCTCATATGGCGTACACTCTGTTGGACGAGCAGGCATGAGCTAAATACCCACAGTAATGAATAAATAGCTGAAACTAAACTGTGTGTTTTGAAGACGAGGAACACAGTTTAATGAGAGCAGTTAAAAAGGACCCTGATCTAGACTATTATGTTCTGTTCATATTCGTTTGTATGGTTTTAGATGGAAAAGATGTGAGTATATTTAGATCGGATGGGAACAATTCAACTGAGTGAAAGAGGTTAAATAATATACAGGAGAGAAGACAATTAAATAACATCACACTTCTGGAGAGGGTATCTTACAACCCTCGTGGAGGGACTGGCCTCTTCTGAGGCCACAAGAGGGAGCATTGACAGTGGATACGGAAGTAGCAGGGTGGCAGGTTTTGTACCAGAAAACTGAATGAGGTTTGATCCAAAAGCTTGGATTTTCTGAGGGAGAGGAGTCACAGCTGTCTACTGGAAAAAAAGGCAGAAGGTGAGAAAGTCAGAGATCTGAAGAGACTGGAGAGGCTTTGAAGCTTTCATCATGGACTGTAGGAAAGCAAGTCAAGTGAGAAGCAAGCAAGTCAAGTCAGGATAGTTGGGCTGTGTTAAGAAGAACCCATCTGAAGGAGGTGATGCTGACTATATACTGACAACAGTCTGCCTATTATGCCATTTTCTCCAGCAGACACGGAGGCTCAGGGGCAACCACAGAGACAGCGCACAGTTGGTTTCACTCCAGGCTGGGTTTTTGTCACATGGAGACGAGAAAGTGCGAGTGGGTGAAGGGAGTTTAGTGTAATGTTAAGAATGTTATGGAACTAAGAAACCATGGAACCCAAGAAGAGAAGCCTGATGGATTAGAAAGTGGGAGGGGTGTCAGTGGACCAGAAGGCCCAAGGAGGAAGAACAACTACAGTGAGAGTGGATATACAGACGGCAGAAGGAAGGACGGGGCAGAGCTGGAAGACGGCGGATGGAGCAGCTACCCTTGATCACATCCTCCAAACACAGAACCTCTTCCACAGAACATAGATACTAAGAGATAATGAAACAATACTAGAGGAAACAGCATGAAAACGAGGCAGAGAACCAAGCCATCAATGAAGTGGTTAAGAGTTGTACTTATTTAGCTTCCATTTTGCTTCTCTGTCAACCATAAGCATAATAAGCCCGACCTCAGCCCACACACTACCCTTTCCCAGGTTTCTTCTCCCCAGTGTTGAGCCTGACTAGGCTGTTGAAGAGGGAAGGACACAATTACAGGTCCTTACAAATTTATCAGGGGGCTTCCCTGGTGGCTCAGTTGTAAAGAATCTGCCTGCAATGCAGGATTCGCAGGAAACCCAAGTTCAATCCCTGGGTCAGGAAGATCCCCTGGAGGAGGGCATGGCAACCCACTCCAGTATTCTTGCCTGGAGAATCCCATGGATAGAGGAGCCTGGTGTCGGACATGACTGAAGTGACTTAGAATGCACACATTTATCAGTACTTAAATTTGTTACTTTGGAAATAGTTTCAAATGATGGTAAAAATTGGGGTGTGGCTATAGGAGCTTGTAACAGAAGTGGAGAAAAGGCCACTGAAAATGAGGAAGCCAGAGTCTTGGAGGGTCATCCATGGAGGGAGATGGCACATGTGGTAGAGAAGGCCGTGAGCTGAGCATCAAAGTCTTCACTGAATGACAGAGTACAACCACAAGGTGGGCATACGACAGGGACTTGAAGACAGATGGGAGAGCAGATCAAAAGGCATGAACCTTAGTAAAGGAGAATTTTTTTGCAGGAGAGTGAGGGAGTAATGGTCTGGAAGAGGCAGTGAACAGAAGGCAGACAGAAACTTAGTCACTCAGTGGGTCCAACTCTTTGCGACCCCACGAAGTGTAACCCACCAGGCTCCTCTGTCCATGGGATTCTCCAGGCAAGAGTACTGGCGTGGGGTGCCATTTCCTTCTCCAGGGATCAAACCAGGGATCTTAACTCAGGGATTGAGCTGGTGTCTCCTGCACTGGCAGGTGGATTCTTCAGCACTGGGAATGCTGATTCCTGAGGCCAGTGGAATCTAAGGGCATGAACAGCCAACATTTAATCTAGGCAAAGGCACACATGAGAAGAGCATTCCCTAAACTGTGATCCAGTGGACTGTATCAGCCAAAAAGGCATGGCGTTCAGGTCTGCCAAATGCAGCCTCCAGGTTCATTGTGACCTTGGCTGGGAAAGTGCTGACCCAAGGAAGAGTCAGATTTCAGTTAAGACAAGGAGATGGAAGGGATGGCAGAGAAACGCTGATTAGGGTTTAGCCCAGGGTACAGTCTAATAAATAGTCACTCACTCACTTAAGAGAAAACTTAAGACTAGCTCTCTCTAAGGTTTTCTCTCTCGATTGAAACCTGGATGGACAGGCTGCATCTTGTTAACCACAGGGCCCAGCACTATCTCTAGCAGATAGCAAGTTCCTGAAATATGTTTGCTAAAAGTAGGAATGAATTTCCTGTTACCACAGTTGTAGTATGGAAGGGAATGGGGGACTTCCCTGGTGGTCCAGTGGCTAAGACTCCAAGCTCCCAGTGCAGGAGGCCCGGGATTTGATCCCTGGTCAGGGAACTAGCTCCCACATGCCACAACTAAGAGTTCATGTGCCACAAGTCAAGATCCCTTGTGCCACAAAGAAGACTCAACACAGCCAAATGAACAAATAAAAATTTTAAAAAGAAGGGAAATGGGTGAGCAAAAATAGTGATACACATGTTACACCTCCATCAGTAGAAATAAGGTGTGGATGTGACTGGTGATAGAAGCAAGGTCCAATGCTGTAAAGAGCAGTATTGCATAGGAACCTGGATGTCAAGTCCATGAATCAAGGCAAAATGGAAGTGGTCAAACAAGAGATGGCAAGAGTGAACGTCAACATTCTAGGAATCAGCGAACTAAAATGGACTGGAATGGGTGAATTTAACTCAGATGACCATTATATCTACTACTGTGGGCAGGAATCCCTCAGAAGAAATGGAGTAGCCATCATGGTCAACAAAAGAATCTGAAATGCAGTACTTGGATGCAGTCTCAAAAACGACAGAATGATCTCTGTTCGTTTCTAAGGCAAACCATTCAATATCACAGTTATCCAAGTCTATGCCCCAGCCAGTTACACTGAAGAAGCTGAAGTTGAACGGTTCTATGAAGACCTATAAGACCTTTTAGAACTAACACCCAAAAAAGATGTCCTTTTCATTATAGGGGACTGGAATGCAAAAGTAGGAAGTCAAGAAACACCTGGAGTAACAGGCAAATTTGGCCTTGGAATACGGAATGAAGCAGGGCAAAGACTAATAGAGTTTTGCCAAGAAAATGCACTAGTCATAGCAAAAACTCTCTTCCAACAACACAAGAGAAGACTCTACACATGGACATTGATTATATTCTTTGCAGCCAAAAATGGAGAAGCTCTATACAGTCAACAAAAACAAGACCAGGAGCTGACTGTGGCTCAGATCATGAACTCCTTATTACCAAATTCAGACTTAAATTGAAGAAAGTAGGGAAAACTGCTACACCATTCAGGTATGACCTAAATCAAATCTCTTATGATTATACAGTGGAAGTGAGAAATAGATTTAAGGGCCTAGATCTGATAAATAGAGTGCCTGATGAACTATGGAATGAGATTCGTGACATTGTACAGGAGACAGGGATCAAGATCATCCCCATGGAAAAGAAATGCAAAAAGCAAAATGGTTGTCTGGGGAGGCCTTACAAATAGCTGTGAAAAGAAGAGAGGTGAAAAGCAAAGGAGAAAAGGAAAGATAAAAGCATCTGAATGCAGAGTTCCAAAGAATAGCAAGGGGAGATAAGAAAGCCTTCTTCAGCAATCGATGCAAAGAAATAGAGGAAAAGAACAGAATGGGAAAGACTAGAGATCTCTTCAAGAAAATTAGAGATACCAAGGGAACATTTCATGCAAAGATGGGCTCGATAAAGGACAGAAATGTTATGGACCTAACAGAAGCAGAAGATATTAAGAAGAGGTGGCAAGAATACATGGAAGAACTGTACAAAAAAGATCTTCATGACCCAGAAAATCACGATGGTGTGATCACTCATCTAGAGCAAGACATCCTGGAATGTGAAGTCAAGTGGGCTTTAGGAAGCATCACTGTGAACAAAGCTAGTGGAGGTGATGGAATTCCAGTTGAGCTATTTCAAATCCTGAAAGATGATGCTGTGAAAGTGCTGCACACAATATGCCAGCAAGTTTGGAGAACTCAGCAGTGGCCACAGGACTGGAAAAGGTCAGTTTTCATTCCAATCCCAAAGAAAGAAAATGCCAAAGAATGCTCAAACTACTGCACAATTACACTCATCTCACATGCTAGTAAAGAAATGCTCAAAATTCTCCAAGCCAGGCTTCAGCAATACATGAACCGTGAACTCCCTGATGTTCAAGCTGGTTTTAGAAAAGGCAGAAGAACCAGAGATTAAATTGCCAACATCCACTGGATCATGGAAAAAGCAAGAGAGTTCCAAAAAAACATCTATTTCTGCTTTATTGACTATGCCAAAGCCTTTGACTGTGTGGATCACAATCAACTGTGGAAAATTCTGAAAGAGATGGGAATACCAGGCCACCTGACCTGCCTCTTGAGAAACCTAGATGCAGGTCAAGAAGCAACAGTTAGAACTGGACATGGAACAAAGACTGGTTCCAAATTGGGAAAGGAGTATGTCAAGGCTGTATATTGTCACCCTGCTTATTTAACATATATGCAGAGTACATTGTGAGAAATGCTGGACTGGAAGAGACACAAGCTGGAATCAAGACTGCCAGGAGAAATATTAATAACCTCAGATATGCAGATGACATCACTCTTATGGCAGAAAGTGAAGAGGAACTAAAAAGCCTCTTGATGAAAGTGAAAGTGGAAAGTGAAAAAGTTGCCTTAAAGCTCAACATTCAGAAAACAAAGATCATGGCATCCGGTCCCATCACTTCATGGGAAATAGATGGGGAAACAGTGGAAACAGCGTCAGACTTTATTTTGGGGGGCTCCAAAATCACTGCAGATGGTGACTGCAGCCATGAAATTAAAAGACACTTACTCCTTGGAAGAAAAGTTATGACCAACCTAGATAGCATATTCAAAAGCAGAGACATTACTTTGCCAACTAAGGTCTGTCCAGTCCAGGCTATGGTTTTCCTGTGGTCATGTATGGATGTGAGAGTTGGACTGTGAAGAAGGCTGAGCGCCGAAGAATTGATGCTTTTGAACTGTGGTGTTGGAGAAGATTCTTGAGAGTTCCTTGGACTGCAAGGAGATCCAACCAGTCCATTCTGAAGATCAGCCCTGGATTTCTTTGGAAGGAATGATGCTAAAGCTGAAACTCCAGTACTTTGGCCACCTCATGCGAAGAGTTGACTCATTGGAAAAGACTGATGCTGGGAGGGATTGGGGGCAGGAGGAGCAGGAGACGACAGAGGATGAGATGGCTGGATGCCATCACTGACTGGATGGACGTGAGTCTGAGTGAACTCCAGGAGTTGGTGATGGACAGGGAGGCCTGGCGTGCTGCGATTCATGGGGTCACAAAGAGTCGGACACAACTGAGTGACTGAACTAAACTGATAGACCACAAAGGAAATGGAAAGTCTCTGCCCTCAAGAGAAGCTCTGCCAAGTGCCGTTGTTCCAGGCAAAGTCATTGTTCCAGAAGTGGGCTGTACCCCAGGATACCTCCACCCAAGATGAGTTTTCAATTACTGCACTAGAGGTTGAGCAGTAGTTAAAGTTGGGGAGAGGGAGGAAGGGTAGAGAGTAAAGGAGAGAGAGTGGGATCTATTAGAAGTGGTGTATTCAAGACCCAGTTGATTTTATCCTGTTTCATACGAAGGAAGAAGGATAGATAGATAAGATGCTTATTAGTTTTCCAGTGGTGTCTTAGGAGAGGAACTGGAGATATACAGCATTAATGCTAACCATAGTCATCTCTGGCTGGTATATTTGGTTTTCTCCTTTGTACATTTCTTCATGGCTACATTTTCTATATTGAATATACCTGACTGATTTTTTTTAGAAAAACTGTAGAAAAATATTATGCCTCTTCTAAATTTCTCACAGGCTCAGACTATCTACTCTTAGGGCAAAATTGGCTGCAAACTAAAGGGATTATAAGACTTCAAAAGAAATAATCTCTAGTCATTTCAGCAGTGGTGCAATTGTGAAGAATCAATAGATACCCATTTAATAAAATGAAACGTGTTAGAAAAGTAAACAACTTGCAAAACACCAGCTGTGTGGCTTAATATTGATATTGACCTACAGTATAGGAAGAAGGAAAATTCAAGGCTACAAGAAAGTTTGCTACTCATAATGGGAGAAAGACACATTTTTAGTTAATCTCAGGCAATGACATGTTACCCAAGGGAAAATAACTATTATTATAAATAGTCTGAGTGATACAAGTTTGAAACTAGATGAGAAATTCTGAAATTAAACAGAAGTTTTTCTTACTTGAAGTATCTACAAGGATACATCCTTTATTCCAACGAAGAACAAGAAATATGTACTTGATTTCGCCAGATCATGGTGCAGTAACAAACAGCCCCGCAAATCTCAATGGCTTACAACAAGTGTATTTCTCATTCATATTACCTGCCAAGGGCTGCAGGCTGGCTGTGGGTCTCATCCATTTTGCTTCTCATTCTAGGACTGGTGCCGAAGGAACAGTCTTTATCCGGACCTGACATTCTCATGGCAGAGGAAAATATTAAGTGAGTTAGTAGAAAACAGCAATGGTTCTTAAAGTTTCTCCTAAGAACTAGCACATTGTAATCCTCTTTTGGTTTGGTTTTGGGTTTTGTGGAGTTTTATTCTTATGCTGTTGTTGTTAAAGAAAGTGACGTGGCTAAGCCTAGTGACAGGCACCTATACTCCGTCCGGGGGATGCAGTGCCATAGACAGGAGTGTATAATCATTTTACAAGGAAGGGATCTGTGGATATTTGGGAATAACAATACAACCTCTCGCAAAACGTATTCACTTACACATGCCATGAGGATGCAAACATTCTTGTATCCTTAGGAGCACAAGGCAGAGCTGCCTAAGAGTGGCTGCTGTGGGGCATTTGTTGTTGATGTTTAGTTGCTAAGTCATGCCTGACTCTTTCCAACCCCAAAGGTTGCAGCCCGCCAAGCTCCTCTGTCCACGGGATTTCCCAGGCAAGAATACTGGCATGAGTTGCCATTTCCTTCTCCAGGGGATCTCGCCAACCCAGGGATTGAACTCATGTTTCCTGCATTGGCAGGGGGTAATTCTTTACCCCTGAGCTACCAGAGAAGCCCCACTGTGAGCCATATACCGCAGCAGACCCTCTACTCACTGTGTCCTATGGAAGTCTTTCAATAACCCTTTCAGCTGTCATAGGTACTCATTATTCTCATTTTACCTAAGAGAAAACTGGAGTTGGCTAACTCTACCAAGGTCTCTCTGGTAGATTATGAAAATGGCCACAGTCTTCTCTTGGCATCCACACCTCACAGTGTCAGTTGGCAGACATTCCCATTGAGGAGCCGAGGCTATTTTCTCCACTCTTAAATCAGGTTGGCCAGCCACGTGGCTGGCTTTGGCACACGAGACGTTAATAAATGTGATGAGCTTGAAAAGTGCTTGTGCACGGGGACTTGCCTTTTTGCTGCTCTTGAGTCACTCACCATGAGAACAAGTCCAGGCTGCCCTTCAGAATGATGAGCGACACGTGGCTCACTGCTCCTCCTGTCCCAACCCCAGCCGACTAATCACAAGTAAGGGAGGGCCCCCTACATCATCTAGTCACCAGACAAACCACGGCCCGACAACAGACACACGAAGTGGGTGCAGAGATTGAGTTGGCAGTGCTGAAGCTCTACTGATGCTTCTTAAGTAACAGTGAGGGAAAACGATTGAGCAGGGGAGCCATCAAACAATAACCTGACAAGACTGCTAACCCAGTAGGGAGCTCTGGAGCAAAAACGGCCTGTTAGATAAATTCTATGTGGGATAAAAGTGCCTTGTACCTCTGCCTCTAACCGCGATCTCCGTCACTGGCTGAGGACCACCACAAGAAGGTGACCTCAGTTGAAACACTGAGGGTGGGAGGATCTGAAGGAGCTAACAGCTGGACAATGCTGGTTACCCATACAAGCGTTCATATCTTGGATCTCTGTTCTATTCCTTTGGTCTATGCATGTGTGCTAAGTCGCTTCAGTAGTGTTTGACTCTTGGCAACCCTATGGACCATGGCCTGCCAGGCTCCTCTGTCCGTGGAATTCTCCAGGCAAGCGTACTGGAGGGGGTTGCCATGCCCTTCTCCAGGGGATCTTCTCAACGCATGGATTGAACCTGGGTCTCCTGCATTGCAGGCAGATTCTTTACCATCTGAGCCACTGGGGAAGATCAGATAAACTTCTGGTAAAAAACCTGACTCAATTATAATAAATAAATAGAAAATGTATAGAAAATAAACAGGATTTCATTAAAATAACGATGTATTGAAGTTGGACAAAAGAGTCAGTCTGGAGGATTTCCAGCACCCTCCATGGTGGGCATTCAATACTTTTGCCTGGATGGGTGGGAGGAGAAGTGTGCCCTCCCAGGAGAGTCCTGGAACTGGGCATGGGAGTGCCCTGTGCCTGAGAGCCGTACCCTTCAGCTGAGAATCTAGGTAAACTAAGAAGAGACGCAGTGATGAGAGGATCTGTCGGGTTCCAGTGCTGCAGGAGCTATTGGTATGCCCTGTTCAATGGGCTGCAGAAAGGAATGGGTCCTGCAGAAAGGAACTGTGGTATGCGGATTGTCTAATTAGAGTAAGTAACATCCATGTGGGCTGATTCATATTTCTCTTGTAGGACCCCTAAACATCAGGTCGGTGCCTTTTTCCTTTCATAGCCATTTGTATTTCATGTCAATCAGCATAAAGATTTTGAGAAAATTTTTTTTCTAGTTTCCTTAAATGATAATGTGGACAGTAGCTTTTGTTCAAGTATTCAAGTATAGGGCACTTATGGTGTTAAGTATAGCTCTGAGTACACAGTGCAGTGAGATCAAAGACTTTGATCAAATGGCTTTGACATTTGATGCTCTCTCAAAGCTCTCTGGCCTGATGCCCTTCTTTTTTCTTTATTCCTTCATAGGAGGGTAAACTCAGGCCCATCCTAACTCTTCAAGGCAAGTTAAGACAAGGCTGTAATGTATAACCAGACTTTATTGAAGGCTTCAGGATAGTAAAACGAAATTACAGCCTAGTAAGGGAAAACTTTGGGCTTCCCAGGTAGCACAGAGGTAAAGAATCTGCCTGCCAATGCAGGAAACAAGAGCCGTTCAATCCCTGGGTCAGGAAGACCCCCTGGAGGAGGAAATGACAACCCACTCCAGCATTCTTGCCTGGACAGTTCCATGGACAGAGAAGCCAGGCAGGCAGGCTATAGTCTATGGGGTTGCAAAGAGTTCAACACAACTGGGCACAGAACAAAGGAATACTTCAAACTGGCTACTAAATGTGACTTCTTCTGAATCTCCTTATCTACCCACTCCTATTAGCCCCAGACTTCCTACTGTGTTTTAGGAGTAGGCTACTCTCCTTACCAAGAACCATGAACATCACCCACCAGAGCTCAGGCTCCCTGAATCTTCTAAGGCCCAGTGAGCAGGAAACTCCTCCCCTCATCTCCAGTGTAACGCTAGCTTTCCAGGAGATGTCATCACTTCCACAACTCCGTCCACAAGGATGACAACTTCAGGTATTGTTAATAGAGCAGTTTAGCTCTGAAATGTCTTTTTTTTTTTTTTTTTTTGGTAAGCCGCCAGCATCTGGGATCTTAGTTCCCTGACCAGGGATTGAACCCATGCCCCTTGCATTGAAAGTGCAGAGTTAACCACCAGGGAAGTCCCAAGCTCTGTAAGATCTTGACTCTTAGCATTGCTAAATTGCATCTTGACTTTTCCTTTCTCTGACTTCCCTGGTGGCTCAGACAGTAAAGCATCTGTCTACAATGCAGGAGACTCGGGTTCAAGCCCTGGGTTGGGAAGATCCCCTGGAGAAGGAAATGGCAATCCACTCCAATACTATTGCCTGGAAAATCCCATGGACAGAGGAGCCTGGTAGGCTACAGTCTACGGGGTCACAAGAAGTCGGGCATAACTGAGCCACTTCACTTCACTTTCCTTTCTTCAAGTCCAAAGTGCACTATGCTTTTTTGTTTTCTTTTAAGTCAGACTTAATGAGATTTAATGTACATAAAATAAAATTCATCTACTTTAGTGTATAGTTCTGAGCTTTGACAAACAGATAGCCATGTTACCACCACCACCACAATTAGGACAAAGGACAGTTGCTTGACTCCCCAACATCCCTCAGGTCCCGTTGTGCTCAACCTCTTTACACCCTCAGCCCCAGGCCAAGAGTGCCCTGTATTGTGTCTATAGCTTTGCCTCTTTCAGAGTGTCATATAAATGGATCCAAACAGCAGGCAGCTTTTTATATATGATTTTTTTCACCTGAGACCCATCCATGTTGTTTGCTCCTTGTATTGCTGAGTCATTTTCCATTGTATGAACATACTATAGTAGATTTATCCATTCACAGTTGAAGAACATTTGAGTTATTTCCAGTTTTTGATGATTATGAATAAAGCTTCTGTAACATTTGCATACAAGCTTTTGAATGAACTTAAGTTTTCATTTCTCTTGGGTATACATCCAAGAATGGAACTTCTGGGTTGTGTGATAAGCATATGCTCAACATTATATGAAATAAGTTGTCTGCCATACTGTTCATACCATTTTGCATTCCTACCAACAATGTATGAGAGGTCTAATTAGTCTGTATGCTTACCAGTACTTGGTAATACCAGGGTTTTTTTGTATTTTATTAAAAATCTTATTCATTGTAACAGATATGTACAGGTACTTCCGTGTAGTTTAGTTTTTAATGACTTGAGCATCTTTTTATGTGCTTATGTGCTACCCATATTTCTTTCTGGTGAAATATTTTCAATTCTTTTCAAATATTTTCAATTCTTTTGACTATTTACTTATTGGCTTGTTTGCTTTATTGTTGGGTTTTGAGCATTTCTTACATATTCTTGTTCCAGTCCTTTAGCAGAAATATGCTTTGCAAATATTTTCTCCGAAGCCTATATTTAGTCTTTTCGTTTTCTTAAACCAGCCTCTATAATCCAATATCATAGACTCGGTGGTTTAAACGGCAGACAGTTATTTCTCACAATTCTGGAGCCTGAGAAGTCCAAGATCGGGGATGCCAGCAGGTTCAGTATCTGGTGAGAGCTTTCTTTCTGGCTTGCAGACTGCCACCTTCTGGCTGTGTCTGCACAAGGTGTGGAGAGAAAGCTGGTGGCCTTGCTGCTGCTAAGTCACTTCAGTCGTGTCCATCTCTGTGCAACCCCACAGATGGCAGCCCATTTACATAAAAGTACTAATCCCATCATGAGGATCCCACCTTTATGACCTCACCTAAGCCTCCTAAGTGAGTGAATCATAGTCACTCAGTCATGTACCGACTTTTTTCAACCCCATGGACTGCAGCCTGCCAGGCTCCTCTGTCCGTGGAATTCTGGAATTCTGGCAAGAATACTGGAGTGGGTTGCCATTTCCTCACCCAGGGGATCTTCCGACCCAGGAGTTGAATGAACATAGGTCTCCAGCATTGCAGGCAGATTCTTTACCATCTGAGTTACCAGGGAATCCAAGCCTCCTAAAACCTCCACAATCAGATAATTGAGGGGGCGAGCCTCCAATATATGTCTATGGGGAAATACAATTCAGTCCATAGCAATGTCTCACAGAGTAAATTTTAAAGTTTGATGAATTCCAAATTAACAGTTTTTCTTTTATGGGTCATGTCTTTGGTGTCACATCTAAGAAGTTTATGCCTAGTTCAAACTCACAAAAATTTTCTATTTTCTTCTAGAAAGTTTATACTTTCAGCTGTTCTTATGTAGGTCTAATCCATGCAGATGGTGATTGCAGCCATGAAATTAAAAGACGCTTACTCCTTGGAAGGAAAGTTATGACCAACCTAGATAGCATATTCAAAAGCAGAGACATTACTTTGCCAACTAAGGTCCGTCTGGTCAAGGCTATGGTTTTTCCAGTGGTCATGTATGGATGTGAGAGTTGGATTGTGAAGAAAGCTGAGTGCCGAAGAATTGATGCTTTTGAACTGTGGTGTTGGAGAAGACTCTTGAGAGTCCCTTGGACTGCAAGGAGATCCAACCAGTCCATTCTAAAGGAGATCAGTCCTGGGTGTTCTTTGGAAGGACTGATGCTAAAGCTGAAACTCCAATACTTTGGCCACCTCATGCAAAGAGTTGACTCACTGGAAAAGACTCTGATGCTGGGAGAGATTGGGGGCAGGAGAAGGGGACGACAGAGGATGAGATGGCTGGATGGCATCACCGACTCAATGCACATGAGTTTGGGTGAACTCCAGGAGTTGGTGATGGACAGGGAGGCCTGGCGTGCTGCGATTCATGGGTTGCGGCTGCAAAGAGTTGGACACGACTGAACTGAACTGAGTCCATTTTGTTATGTGTGTTCAGTTGCTCAGTCGTGTCTAACTCTTTACGACCCCATGAACTGCAGCACGCCAGGCTCCTCTGTCAAAGGGATTCTCCAGACAAGAATACTGGAGTGGGTTGCCATGCCCTCCTCCAGAGGGATTTTCCTGACCCAGGGATGGAACCCAGGTCTCCTGCACTGCAGCGGATTCTTTACAGACTGAGCTACCAGGGAAACCCAAGTATACAGGAGTGGGTAGCCTTTCCTTTCTCCGGGGGGAACTTCCTGACCCAGGAATCCAACCAGGGTCTCCTGCATTGCAGGGGGATTCTTTACCAGATGAGCTACCAGGGAAGCCCTGGTGTGACTTGTTAGATATGGTGCCAGATATAGATCAAGGCTCTTTCTTTTAACATTTGTATGTCACACTGTTCTACCGGCATTTTTGTTATTATTATCATTTTTTTAATATCTTGTCTGGGACTTCCCTAGTGGTCCAATGGTTAAGGCTCTGGATCCCAATGCAGGGTATCTGGGCTTAATCCCTGATCAGGGAACTAGATCCCACCTGCCACAACTAAAAGATCCTGCATGCTGTCACAACCAAATAAATAAATTTTTTAAAAAACCCATATAACATAAAATTTATCATCTCAACCATTTTTAAGTGCCGGGGTCCAGCCCCGGTGGATCCAGGGTGATTCGAGGGTGGGGGGACGGAGTCGGCGTCTTTGGGAAAATACATATTTAATCACAGATATAGAGAGATTAGAAATGGATAGTGTAGCAGGAAGATTAGTGGAGAAAAGGAGGCTGAATAACTTGGATTACGTGGAATAGCATCCATGCTCCAGATGGGAATTCAGCCAGAAAAATGGGAGCAAGAAAGAAGCGACATGGGGGAATCAGACTTACCGGAAACTGATCCGATTTCTTTATTTTTGGGTTTGCTTATATACCTTTTGTTACACATAGGGATGAATACAGAGTCACACGGGGGTCAGCAGTCCTGACCTTTATCAAAATCAGGTGCTTCACATAAATGTATAAAAAAAGGTACATCATCTTCTGGCCATGAGTGAGACCTGCCGACATTTTATGATCCTTTCTTTCTGATAACCAAAAAACTTATTTCTTCCAAGGGTGTTTTTTCTTAAACCAGGCACCACCCTCCAAATAAAGTTACATTCCTATAGGGTGAGGGTGTAGTGAGTTACAATCAAGAAAGGAATTTATTTAACCCAAGGTTAACATGATTAATCTTAAAGGTTAATACTTATTTCTCCTATATGCTTAAAGGTTAATACTTATTTCTTCCTATATGCTAGTTATATTCATTATAAGTGTAGGGAACATGGAGATTTAACAGCAAACATCAGCCCAACAAATGAAAATCCTTTCACCAATGCTCCCCTTAAGATCTATTTAGTCTTAAGATATGATAAAAAGTTACATTCTTACATAGCAAGGACAAAGTGATTTATAACAAAGTACAGTGATCTATTACAAAAGAGAAAATCCATTAGCTCAAAAAGTCTAGCATTGCTAACATCAAAAACTACTGTAGTTCCTTTTCTATATTCCAAATTGATATTCCAATACATTGATTAATATATTCCCAAGTGCCTAAGGATATGGAGGCCTGGCGGCAATCATTGACAAGAAGAAAAAACAAGAAGAAAAAGCCCTATGCTAATTAAGACTCTCAAAATACTCCAAAACTCTGTGCTGTTTATGGTTAAGAGGTAGTAAACAATCATGTGCCAGGAGTATGGATAATCCTGTCACACAAGCTAGTCTGTCAGCAGAGAGGTTTGACCTGAGACATCCTTGTCCCACCCAGAGCAGGGAATTAGCAGCAATTATTGACACAACAAATGAAAAAACCCTTCACTAATATAATTCCTAACCAACCCACTTTACTAATAATTTCTAACTCCCCAAAAGAATTTGCCTTTAGTAAGTCTAAAACATCTCATGCCTCTCAGGTTGGGAGGCTGTAAACAATCACATGTGGCCGGACAAACCTATACAGGTGGGCTAGATAACCTTCAGAGGAGTCCGTAAGCTGAAACACTCTTGTCACGCCCAGGAATTTTTATTGCCTTGGAGCTGCATCTCCGAGAGAAACGGTTATGGGGGAGAGCCCCCGTAAAGTCAGAGGTGTATGTGAGAGCATAAAACAGACTCTGGTTTTGGGGTTAGATACTCGGGAACAGGGGGTTTCCTGAGGCTTGATCACGCCTTTGCATATGCCAAGCCTCCTTCCTCATGACCTTTGCCATGGGCGGAGTTCCTCACGCTGGCCCCCGGCATTTAAGCATATAGTTCAATAAGTGGCACCCTTTAATGGTTCCCGTTTGCTTGTTTCTTAAATCTTGAATGAGTACTGAACTTTATCAGATTTTTTTCCCGCATCTATTAAGATGATTATATGTTTCCTTTTTTCCCTTTTTTAGAATGGTGAATTACATTCAGTTTTCAAATATTAAGCCAGACGTGTATTTCTGGAAATAACCTCATTTAGTCATGATATATCAATAGTCTCCTTTTCATGTTGCCAATTTTATTTGGGAAAGCATCACAGAGTATCTTTATGGACACAACACACTGAAGGCTGCTGAATTTCTGGGTGGAAGGAGAGATGCTTTAAAAATGTTTAATCAGTTCATTTACCATAACATGCAGTGTAAGCATATTACTTAAAAATATGTAAGCAAGGGTCAGAAATAACAGCTCAGAATTAAAAGTGAATGGAAGCAGGAGTAGAAAATGAGGTTATAATTCCACTTTTTGTACCACCTGTTAAAATTATGTGCACATTATTTTAGAAGTAAAACAATTTAAAGAAAAAGATCCTCTCCAACCAGAAACCAAACAACTCTGATTTAGCTGAGATTTTTTTTATTGGTACATGCCATGCAAACTGGAAAGGTAAATAGAAAACTAATTTGTCCCAGCATAACTGATTAATTAGTCCTTAATTTTCTTCCCATGATTTAATACTCTTGTATCACGGTGTTTCTGTATTATTTGTCCTTGCTCGGATACCACACTGATTAGAAATACAGTAGCATGAGTCTGGGCTTCCGTGATGGCTCAGACAGTAAAAGAATCCGTCTGCAGTGTGGGTGACTGGGTTCGACCCCTGGGTTGGGAAGATCCCCTGGAGGAGGGCATGGCAACCCACTCCAGTATTCTTCCCTGGAGAAACCCACGGACAGGGCTACAGTCCAGGGGTCGCAGAGTCGGACACGACTGAGCGATTAAACATAGCATGAGTTAACTGTAGTGAAGCTCATTTAAAAAAAAAAGATGTGCAAAGGCACAGAGGTTTATAAAAAAGTAGGTGGCTGGTAAGCACGTGGAGGAATCTGAGAGTAGATAAATAATGCACCTTGAAACATCCACAGTAAACGGCACTCGTTTAAACGAAAAACTCCGGCCGCGCAGTCCCCTAGGAGGAAACAAATATCACAATTTGAAAGCCGTAAATGAAGCAGAGACATAGAGACGCAAACCGCCAAGGCCAGGTTTGCAGGCCCTCACCTGCTCAGGCTGATTGGCAGCGGCCGCGGGAGCGGGGGCGGGGAGGGGGGCCGAACGTCACTTCCCGTCGCGGCCGGCCTGGTCCTCTCGCGCGATGACGGCCAGCGTGGAGCGGCGGGGGCGGCGCCCGGGGGTCGGGGTGGGCGTCGTGGTGACCAGCGGTAGGCATCCTCGCTGCGTCCTCTTGGGAAGGAGGAAAGGGTCGTTCGGAGCCGGCAGTTTCCAGCTCCCCGGGGGCCACTTGGAGTTCGGGTAAGCAGCCGCCTGACTGACTGGGAAAACGAAACGGGGGCGCAAAGGACGACGTCGCCTCCTGCGTGCATCTGTGCGTGCGTGCGCGCTGACGCTGCGTCCTTTCTCGCGCGCTTGTCTTTCTCGCCTGAGGCCGGCAGGGTGCGCTGCTCTGCGCGAGGCGGGCGCGGGAGTCGCCACGTCCGCGTGCGAGCCGCCCTCGAGGGGTCAGCTCTCTCGAGCCCTGACGCGGCTGGTTGTTGTGAGCTGTCTTTTTCCTGCTGCTTGCGCTTGAAAGGCCGGAAGTGCGTATTTACAGGCATCGAATAGTGTAGTGTCCCTTCAGACGTTTGCACGGTTTGCTGGAGATTTAAACGCAGGCGGTATGTTATTTTCCTGCTTCCGTAAGTCTCGTAGCGCTCTAACCAAGCGAATGGTTGACGGAAACCCTGGGCCTCTCTGCCTCCCTCGTTAAAACGGGGAAATCGCTCGAAGTACTCCCTATGGTCTCCTTCTCTGCTTTGACTTTCTGTGACTTGAGGTGTCAGACCGACAGAGAAAGTTTGGTTCTACACAGGGGTGAAGAAAGGCTGAGATTGACCTAGAAGGTGGGTTCACCCGGGCTCTTGGACTCTTTAATCGACAGAAATTGGTAAGATGCCAGAGGAGGAATTTAGGCAGAGCTTTGTCCGGGCTCCTGCTGTAGCCGGAGGGAGGGAGCGAGAACAAGAAACAGGTGCCCTTGCTCGCTCTCCTGGAGCGGGAGGTGGTGGTGAGCTGGTTTCTTAAATGGAGTGGGGCGTGGGCACGGATCTGCAGGTTGCGCGGAAGGTGCAGCTTAGGTGGTCTGCCTGCTCCCTTGGTTCTGTGCACGGAAATCATGCTTGGTAACCCTGCTTCGCTCTGAAGTGAAGTGAAGTCGCTCAGTCGTGTCCGACTCTTTGCGATCCCATGGACTGTAGCCTACCAGGCTTCTCCATCCATGGGATTTTCCAGGCAATAGTACTGAGCAGCTCACAAATGGCTGTAGGTTTGTGGCCTTTTTTGTAGTTTGCCTTTAATTTCCCCAACTGTGCATGCGTTATTTTTAGTCTCTAACTTTGTCCAGGTGCGAGCACCCCGGGAAAGGGTTCCATCCTATCTCAAAGTGAGAATAAGGATGACGTCTGCTGCAGATAAACAGCATCAGAAACGTTCAAGGGGCTTCCCAGGTGGCGCAGTGGTAAAGAATCCGCCTGTGATACCCAGTCCAGCATTTTTTGCAACTGGCTTGAAAATGTCTTTTTACTGTTTTGTACCAATTTAGATCAAAGAGAGGGTATATATTGCATGTGATTAGGACTTCCCAGGTGCCACTAGTGGTAAAGAACCCGCCTGCCAATGCAGGCGATATAACAGAAGCAGGTCGGGAAGATCTCATTAAGGAGGAAATGGCAACCCACTCCAGTATTCTTGCCTCGAGAATCCCATGGACAGAGGGAGCCTGGCGGGCTACAGTCCATAGCGTCGCAGAGTCGGACACAACTGAAGCGACTTAGCAGTAGCAGCAAGCTATCACTTAATAAATAATAAAATCACTAGATTAAAAATGAAATCGCACAGGCAAGCACACCCCTTGACGGCGCTGGGTGCGGAGATCATGTGAGGTGCCCTGCTTTTGCTTCTGGCAGCCCACAAGTGGCAGGTGGGTTTTTAAATCTTGTTCATAATTTATGGCAGCTGTGCGCTGGTATAGTTATTTTTGGTCCCTATTTGTTTCTTTTTGTTCTGCCGTTTACAGAGGAGAGGAGACGTAACCGGCCCCAGGTCCCAGCCTGTCCCACCATCAACGGGATGGAGGGAGGGGGAATGTACAATTATGGCTGATGACATTGTTGTGCGGCAGAAACCAACACAACATCGTAAAAATTAAAAAAGAAAAAGAAAAGTAGTATTTGGGCGTTCCGGTCCTCTTCCTTCCAGGCGTTTGTTTCCTTTGTGGTGGGGAGAGGAGGTGCGGGCCCTTGTTTTGCGCTCTCGGCCGGTGCTTCTGATTTCTTTCTGGGTCGGAGGGGAGGGCGCAGAGCTTTCCCTGGGTCCTGCTGCTGCATGTGCCCTCTGGGTGCAGTATTCACGTGTGCGGTCTTCCTGCGGGTGTTTGGTGCTGGTTGGAAGTACTCCAATCCTACAAGGATTTCTGCACTGCACAGTTCCCTGACAAAGGTGACCAAAAACTTCTGATGCTAGCCGCCAGCTCCTGGTGCTGGCGCCCCGCGCTGCGTTTTCTTCTGCCGGGTCCCCAGCAGTCTCACAGCATCTGCCTGGCGCGGAGAAAACGTGCTGCTTCGTCTGCTGCTCGTTTTCTGTGCTCAGCCATCGTGGGCTGCTTTCGCCAGGCTCCTACCGTGCAAATGCCGAGAGTGGGGACGAGCTTCTGTGTTCACGTGCATCCCACGCAACGCACTTCAGACTTCCCCAGCTCGTTGCCTGCTGGTCCTCCGCTCTGAGGCCCCGGGCAGCCCTGTATGCTTCCACCGCTCAGCCCTGTAAGTGGGGGTGGCGCACCGGTGCCTCCTTGAGAGTCCGTGGTCACCCCGTCTCCGTGAGCGTTTCTTTCTCTTGGAGCGCCTCTTGGTTGGTTTGGGGGCAGAGGTGGCCCCCCATCAGGAAGAAAGGGAACATTCCCACAGCCTGAAAATTCACAACTTTCCTCCCTCCACAAAGATCTAACGGGTAGAGTGAGGGTAGATTAGGTAATTAGAGAAATAGTCAAGGTACAAAAGATAGAGAAACAGTATTATTTTTTGCTGAATATCTCACATACTAAAGTGCTTCCTAAATATAAGGAAATTTAATCTAAAAGTCAGTGAACCACACAGATTTCTTTTCATACTTGTTTTCACTTGTTTTCACTTTTCATGTACTTTATCTGACTATAAAATTCCATTTGGAACCATTTCTAAAGGGAGATGCTATAGATTTTTAATCTTGTTTCATGTATGAAAACTGAATAGTGAAATGTTTGAATTTATATGCAGGTTTTGGTAACTTTTAGAGTATCAGTTCTTGTCAATATCTAGTTATTATGGATCATATGTTGAAGGTGAACTAATCACATCAGTGTATTTTAATATTTTGTGAATGCCTTTTGTTCTCAATTTTGAGGCATAAACTGAAATTCTGAACCTACTGGAAAAGACTTTACTTACTTCTTGATACACTTAAAACAAGCCTGTGAGAAAGTAGTAGTATCTTTTTACTTATCCAAGGTGGAAAGTAATGGACTTTGAACTCAAACCTAGGTCTCCTTAACTACAGGGCCTGTGCTCTTAACTGATATATCAGACCACCTCCTGGTTGCATGCTGCTTCCAGGCAAGTGAACTAGTGCTGAATTGGCTAAATGTTCATTTTTTGTTGTTCAATATGAAGTCCTTTTGGTCTTCAGATAACTAGATACAGGATAAACAGTATCCAAGCAGGGTTGTTGATTTATTGTTTTAAAGCATGAATCAATTACAGCTCTTTTGGGGTTACACTGGAAATTTCTAGCCAGGAATTTCATGGCTAAAAAAAAAAAAAATGAATAAATAGAATTGAATATGGTGGTGTGTTTCTGTTTTCCAGTGAAAGCTGGGAAGAATGTGCTCAAAGGGAAACCTGGGAAGAAGCAGCTCTTCACCTGAAAAATGTTCGCTTTGCCTCGGTTGTGAATTCTTTCATTGAGAAAGAGAATTACCATTATGTCACTATTTTAATGAAAGGAGAGGTGGACCTGACTCATGATTCAGAACCAAAGAATGTAGAGCCTGAAAAGAATGAAAGTAAGAGAATTACATACAATAGTGCATTTTCTACGAGAGCATATGTCTGAAGGAAGATTACTTTATGTCACCATATGAAGAGAGTTAGAATGTGATTATACTTTAATTAGAGCTTAAATCTACTGAAGTTCTGAAGACATAAGGATAGAACAGGAAAGAGAATGGGTCGAGAGCCAGACTGCTTGGTTTGCATCCTGGTTCTTCCGCTTAGAGGTTTGTGACCACCAGCAAAGTTCTTTAGGTCTCTGGGCCTCTTTTCTCATTTGTTATAATAGTAGCTACTTCAGATGGGTTGTTGTAAGGATGAAATGAGTTATTACCTACAGTGGGCCCGTCCTAATGAACAGTGTTAGTTTTATTGCTAGTGTTTAATTTTGTTTCAAACTGATTTTTTTAAGCAAAACATTTAATGTGCTTTCCTCAGTTTTCTCACCTGTGCAAGAGAGATAATAACTTTCTTTTATAGAAAATGATTAACTTGCAAAACACCTAATCTGTTACCTTCTGTGTTGAATTGAGTGCTCTGAAAGCTTTAATGACAGCACTTGATAACCTTTTATTTACTGTGCACTACACTTTGTCTCTGGGGCTTCCCTGCTGGCTCAGAGGTAAAGAATCCACCTGCCAGTGCAGGAGATGGGGTTTCCATCTGTGGGTCGGGAAGATCCCCTGGAGGAGGAAATGGCAACCCACTCCAGTATTCCTGCCTAGGTAATCCCATGGACGGAGAAGCCCGATGGGCTACAGCCCATGGGGTTGCAAAAGAGTCAGACAGGGTTTAAACAACAGCACGGGATGGTGTGGGGACGGGGGCATGGATGCACCACCCTCCCAGCAGCTTGACGTGTTCAGCTCTGAAGCTTTCTGAACCCAGTTTTGTGGAGTTTTTATGAAGCATCATTATGTTATGGGATGATGATTATTGTGATTGACTAAACCATTGCCTGTTGATTAACTCAAACCTCCAGCCCCTCTCCCCGCCCCTAAGGTGGAGTGTGGGGGTCAGCGGTGGGCTGAAAGTTCCAACCCTGTGATCATGCCTCTGTCTTTCTGGTCAGCACCCACTTCCCGAAACTGTGTAGGAGCCACCAGCCATCTCATCAGCATTGACTCAGCCTTGGTTGAAAGGGGCTTATTATGGAAAACAAAAAGATGCTCCTCTGATCCCTGTCACTCAGGAAATTATTAATACAAAGGTTTTAGGAATCCTGCCAGGAAACAGGGATGAAGACCAAATACATATTTCTTATTTCATGATATCACATGAAGAAAAACACAAGAAGGATCCAGAGGCCTTCAACTGGCCTAGGGTACAAGAAAAATTATTCACGCCTTAAGAATGGGAAGGCAGGATGGTACCAGATTAACTAGGGAAGCTGATGACTGGCCAAGGTACAGTGGCTCGGGGGTTTTGTTTTATTTATAATACGGGCATGCAGACTCTGCCCTGTGTTCATCAGGCCCTGGATCTGAACTGCCTGCTTCAGCCTTCTAGTCACTGCATCTTTCCTCCAGCCGACAGATTATAATTAGAGGGATTATCCAGATGCTTCCTTCTCTAGGAGACAGGGTAGAGGCTACTTCAGGTCTCTGGAGACTCAGTTAACTGAGCATCTTGCAACACATGGTTAGTGTGTGCCTCCCCTCTTCCTCCCCCACCTCTCCTCCCCCCACCTCTCCTCCCCCCACCTCTCCTCCCCCCACCCCCCACACTGTGTGGTCACAGGTGCTGATCAGCCCTTCCAGAACTTGTTCCAGGTCCATGGATTCTTTGTCCTCTGCCTTCCCAGAGTGCAGCTACATATCTGTATTTTATAGGCAGAGAGATGCTTAATGGAAGAAACAGTAATTACACATAGATATATACATGTAATCATAAACTAATTTAGAACATAGAATTCTTAATAATCATTGTATTGTTGTCGTTAATATCATAATATTTAAACATTCACCTGTCGTGAGCATCTGTGCACGCTCAGTCATGTCTCTTTGCGACCCTGTGGACTGTAGCCCACCAGGCTCCTCTGTCCATGAGATTATCCAGGCAAGAATACTGGAGTGGGTTGCTATGCCCTCCAAGGAATCTTCCTGACCCACAGCTCCTGCCACATACCCTGCATCACAGGCAGATTCTTCACTGCTGAGCCACTGAAAATTATGTTTGTATAGCCAAGATAATGCATAGCATCACTCTTGGGCTTCGTTTTATTAGTAGCAAATCACTTTTAAAATTAATTTTTCTTAGTACAGGTTAATTAGCCAAAATGAATATGCTTTGTTTCCTTTCAACTGAAGAAATTGCTTTAATGTCTGTCTTTTCTAGGTTGGGAGTGGGTTCCTTGGGAAGAATTTCCTCCCCTGGACCAGCTTTTCTGGGCACTACGTTGTTTAAAAGAACAAGGCTACGATCCTTTTAAAGAAGATTTGGATCATCTGGTAGGATATAAAGGAAGTCACCTGGAGGTGAACAAGGAGATTCACTGAGTTGTTTTTTTTTTAATGGATTGGCCCAAAAGTTCACTTAGGCTTTTTTATTGTACGATGACTATTGTGCTTAGTTGTCTCTAACTTCATTTAAAACAATTTTGAGATTGTATTGTGACACCTGTCACAGCAATGTGCATTTTTTAAAAGAAAGTTATCAAAATTGGTGAATTTGGGGGTAGCCATTTTAATATTGAAGATGGAAGAAAAAAAGCAACAGTTTCGGCATATTATGCTTGATTATTTCAAGAAAGGTAAAAATGCAACAGATACAAAAAAAAAGATTTGTGCAGAGTATGGAGAAGGTGCTGTGACTGAGCGGACATGTCAAAAGTGGTTTGCCAAGTTTCGTGCTGGAGATTTCTCTCTGTATGATGCCCCACGGTCAGGCAGACCAGTTGAAGTGGATAGCAATCAAATTGAGACATTAATTGAGAGCAATCAACATTATACCACACGAGAGATAGCCGACATACTCAAAATATCCAAATCGAGCGTTGAAAACCATTTGCACCAGCTTGGTTATGTTAATCGCTTTGATGTCTGGGTTCCACTTAAGTTAAGCCAGAAAAACCTTCTTGATCGTATTTCCACATGTGATTCTCTACTGAAACGTAATGAAAGTGTTCCGTTTTTAAAACAAATTGTGACAGGCAATGAGAAATGGATACTGTTCAATAATGTGGAACGGAAGAGATCATGGGACAAGCGAAATGAACCACCGCCAGCCACACCAAAGGCCAGTCTTCATCCAAAGAGGGTGATGTTGTGTATATGGTGGGATTGGATGGGAGTCCTTTATTATGAGCTCCTTCCAGAAAACCATTCAATCAATTCCAAGAAGTACTGCTCCCAGTTAGACCAACTGAAAACAGCACTCAATGAAAAGCGTCCAGAATCAGTCGACAGAAAATGCATAATCTTTCATCAGGATAACGCAAGACCACATGTTTCTTTGATGACCAGACAAAAATTGTTACAGCTTGGCTGGGAAGTTCTGATTCCTCCACCATATTCCCCAGACATCGCACCTTCAGATTACCATTTATTTCGGTCTTTACAAAATTCTCTCAATGGAAAAAATTTCAGTTCCCTGGAAGACTGCAAAAGGCACCTGGAACAGTTCTTTGCTCAAAAAGATAAAAAATTTTGGGAAGATGGAATTATGAAGTTGCCTGAAAAATGGCAGAAGGTAGTGGAACAAAATGGTGAATATGTTGTTCAGTTCAGTTCTTGGTGAAAGTGAAAAATGTGTTTTTTATTTTTGCTTAAAAATCAAAAGAACTTTTGGGCCAACCCAATACATAAAAGGCAGAGTAAGGTCCTGTTAAAGAACAAAAAATATCTACATTTCAGAACAACTCCGTTTTACTTGAAAAGTCCCACATGATGGACAGTTTATTTGTAGTCTCTTAATATACCCAACACCTTTTCATTCAGTACTTGTGAAAAATTTTAAGAGATTGTGTCATGAGTTGTTTCAGAAAATGTGATAATTGGTGATGTTATAAATGGTAATTCCACTTTCTGTATTTCTCTGGTATTAATGTGTGTGGAGGAGAGTGCAGTAGAATTTGTCTTAGTGTTTCAGTTCTAGTAGAGATCCTAATTCAAGTGCTAACACAGAATTTATCTCATTTGTTGGTTTTCCTTTTCTGTTTGTTGTTGTTGATATAGTTTGACAGTTACTACAACTAGAGCAGACAGGACAGGTCATTAGGGTGTACTTCTGATTGGGAATGTAAACCCAGGGAAGCAAGTTAAACCATCCAGGATCTGTGTCCCATTGTTAACAGGCTTTACCATTTTGGATCTCAGTTGATCTCTCTCAAGATTCGATTTCCTTGTATGTGAATTGTGACTAGACTAGGGCAGCGGTTCTCAGGATGGTCGGGAGAAGTCCGCAAGGCCCTGTCAAGGGTCCTCGGGGTCAGAGTCGCTTATGTCACACCCTCATTCTTTGCTGAGTGTACAGAGGAGTTTTCCAGAAACTGCGTGTTACAGGTTACTCTAGTAGAGTGAATGCAAAGCAGATAAGAAAATCTGGCTCTCTCCTAGTGAGCTAGATGTGGAAGAAATCGACAAAAATGTAAAACAATGCCATGCTTCTCACTTTTTTTTAAAGAAAAACATCTATATTTTTATAAAAATTATGTTAACATATAAGTTTTGTGTTATGGGTTTTTGTTATTTGTAAATAAAGAATTCTTAAAATTTATCAGTTTTAATTCCTAGTATGATACTAGATAACATCCTACAAAAACTCTTTGTGGCCTCAGTTTGTTTGTTGTTTGTTTTTTTTTAATGAAGTATAGTTGTTTACAATGTAGTGTTAGTTTCAGGTATATACCAAAGTGATTTAGATATGTATCGATGCACACACATTTTCAGATTCTTTTCCATTACAGATTGTTTTAAGATAAATATAGTTCCATGTATTATACAGTATGTCCTTATTGTTTATCTGTTTTATACACATACAGTGTGTATTTGTTAATCCCAAGCTCCTAATTTGTCCCTCCCCATCTCCTTTCCCTTCTGGTAATCATGCCTTTTCCCTGCATCTGTGACTCTGTTTTGTAAGTAAGTTCCTTTGTGCCATTTGTTTATAGAGTCCACGCATTAGTGGTACCGTGATGTTTGTCTTTCTCTGACTGACTGTGGCCCCCCACGTTGCTGCAGGCGGCATTAGTTCATTGTTTTTGTGGCTGAGTGATCCTCCATTGTATGTGTGAGCCACCTCTATCCATTCATCTGTTCATGGATGCTTAGGTCGTTTCCACATCTCAGCTATTGTAAATAGTGCTGCTATGAACATTGGGGTGTGTGAACTTTTTCAAATTCCTTTCATCTTTTCTGAGTATCTGCCCAGAAGAGGGATTTCTGGATCATATGGCATCTTTTTTAGTTTTTTCTAAGGAACCTCCTTACTGGCCTCTTCAGTGGTTGCACAGTGTACATTCCCACCAACAGTGTGGTAGGGCTCCGCTGCCTTCCCCACCCTCCTCAGCATTTATCACTTGTAGACTTTTCGATGATAACCGTTTGGACTGGTACGAAGTAGTACCTCATCATAGTTTTGATTTGTGATATTGAGCATCTTTTCTTATGGCTCTTGGCCACCTGTATGTCTTTGGAGAAATGATATTTAGGTCTTCTCACTTTTATGATATTTTTTTAATGTTGAGCTGCATGTCAGTTGCATAATTTGCAGATATTCTCTCCCATTCTGTAGGTTGTCATTTTGTTGTGTTTACGGTTTCCCTTACTGTGCAAAAGCTTACAAGTTTGACTAAGTCCCATTTGTTTATTTTTGCTTTTATTTCTTTGGCCTTGGTTGGGAAACTGACCTAAGAAAACATTGGTACAATTTTATGTCAGAGTTTTGCCTGTGTTCTTTTCTAGAAGTTTTATAATGTCACGTCTTATTGAAGTCTTTAAGCCATTTAGAGTTTATTTTTGTGTTTAGTAAAAGGGAGTGTTCTGACTTCATTGATTTTCATGCAATTTTCAAACTTTTCCAGCACCACTTGCTGAAGAGACTGTCTTCTCTGCATTTTTAATCTCCTTTGTCAAAGATCAACTGGTGTGGGTTTATTTCTGGGCTCTCTATCCTGTTCCATTGATCCAGATGTGTGTTTTTGTTATTAGTATCAGCTTTTAGTATTAGTATTAGCTCTTTTGATACTCTAGTGTTGTCAGAAGTCTGGGAGGGTTATACCTCCAGCTTTGCTTTTTCCTTAGAATTGCTTTGGCAATTCTGGGTTTTCTGTGGCTCCATATACATTTCAGGATCATTTTTTTCTGAGTCTGTGAAAAATATTTGGGTAATTTGATAGACATTGCATTAAATATGTAGATTTGCTTTGGGTAATATGGCCACATTAATAATATTCTTCCAGTCTGGGAGTGTGGGATAGCTTTACATTGTTTAAATCATCTTCAGTTTCCTTTATCAATGTTTTATAGTTGTCAGCATATAAGTCTTTCTCCTCCTTGCTCAGGTTTATTCCTAAGTTTTTTTGTTTTGTTTTTTTAATGTGATTTTAAAAGGGATTATTTTTCACTTTCTCTTTGTGATACAACAGATTTATGTAATTAATTTTGTAATTAACCTTGCTAAATTCACTGATCAGTTCTAATATTTTTTGTTTAATGACAACCCACTGCAGTATTCTTGCCTGGGAAACCCCATGGACAGAGCCTGGCAGGCTGCAGCCATGGGGTCGCAAAGAGTTGGTCATGCCTGAGCACGCACATATGCACCTTACTAACTTTATCAGTTTGAGTGATTTTTTTTTTTTTTAATCTTTAGGTCCTCAGTAATTTTTAACAGTGTAATAAGATTCAAAACCAAAGTTTGAGAACTGCTGAATTAGACCATAAACTCATCTTTTTTCATCATGAACCCATTTCTATAAAATCCCTTGCTTCTCCTAGAGCTGGTTATATTTGAATTTTGCCCTTTCAGAAGACTCGAGTACTGTTGTAATACATGCTACAAAAGAATCTTTCTCCAATGAATGAAGATCATTTTTAAAGTTGTATTAATTGCTTCCTTTTTCTAAATTATATGTGCACATTGTCAAGTTTACCATTTACAAATCTCATTTTCTGTTTTGACAACTTGTTTTAGAGTGAGCTCAAGTAAAATTAGTGTATGTTCCTTGAACTAATGAATTTCAGTTTTTCCTACTCCTGTTTGATTATTCACATCCTTCTTTTGCCTGCTCATTAGTTTTACTCCCTTCAACTGACTTAACCCCTTTCTGTCCCTGAAAGTGGAGTGAAAGTGTTAGTTGCTCAGTCGTGTCTGACTCTTTGCCACTCCATGGACTGCAGCCCACCAGACTCCTCTGTCCATGAATTCTCCAGGCAGGAATACTGGAGTGGGTTGCCATGCCCTTCTTCAGGGTACGTTCCCAATCCAGGGACCAAACTTGGGTCTCCCACATTGCAGGCAGATTCTTTACTGTCTGAGCCACCAGGGAAGCCTCCTCCTTGAATGGCAGATATGGGAGGCTTGATAAGAACCCAGGCACGCCTTGTGGATGAAACTCCTCAATAACTTAATCCCAAGTATAGTTGATTGGGAATTCATTGATATATATCTTTATGCTAGCTAGTACTTATATAAACAGGTGTTTTATAGTTTCAGAAACTTACATAAACTACAAGTTTCTTCCGTTATCTCCTTTAAAAAATTTTTAGACTTAAAAACATTTTTAATTTTTAAATTAATTAGGAGCTTGTGAGGTTTTCCATTTGTTTTAAACTCACCAAACTAGACATGAGGGTTTACTTCAATGGAAAGAGAAAAACCAATCTGGGCTCTTTATTTATAGCGAAAAGTAAAAAGGTAGAGGGGGATTGTACTTTCTCAGCATCTGACGTGTGCAGTGGCATCCAGTAGTCACTCTAAATAATTTCTCTAAAAGAGCGAATGGCCAGAATAGAGCTCTTGAGTAAGCAGTTAATTCTCAAATGGTTGAGAATTGCTTTTAATAGAAAAAACTAATAACTGACTACTAGCGATATTCTCCTAAAATGAAATGCCTATACCTCACTCTGCCAGGATGCTGGCAAGTCTGAAACAGCTCTTCATGTGTTTGTTATATCAAGCCCCAAGGTGTCCTCTATCCCAGGCAAGTCCTCCTACACTGATCGTTGAAACGTCTGAGGGACATAAACGAGAGCTGTTTCTGTAAGTGTAGAGAGGAGCTAAAGTCTGAAATAGAGACGCCCTGAAGGTTAAAGACCTGTACAAAAGCCAAAACCAGGCGGGAGAGTGGAAATCCAATCATCAGTTTAACAGGACTAATGATGACAAGTTCCTGTGTTGAGGAAATTGCTAAATAATGTGTGTATGTATGAAATGTGCCTAAAATGAAGGTTTAATATGCGTAATTTATAAGATGCCTCTTCAGTTCTTGCTGGGGGTTTATTCTATAATATTCAGTATTTAAGTCCTGCTAACTTTCTAGAATATTTTTTGAAGACCCAAGTTCTGAGGTAACTTTAGACCTAAGGGTTTTGGGTGAGAGGTTGTAGAGCTGTACAGATAAACACCAAATGAGCATGTACACAGCAGTTTGATTTGAGGTACACATGGAATTCCCTTTTATTTTCCAATCCACTGGTCCACCAACACTCAGAATCTAGGTATTCCCTGAGTCCTGTTTTTCCATTTTGGTTTATTTTTTTGTTGTGTTGTGTTGGTTTATAAGTGAAAGCCCCTCAAGGGAAAAGGTGCAAGATTCTTGGGGTGTGAAGGGCTTTAGGGCCCCAGTACTTAGATTTGGATGTGAAGGCTTCACACAGATGCTGTTTCAGCAGGTTAAGAAGCAGATCCTCAATCTGCCTTCTAACAGCACCCAAGTGATTTTCATACACTTGGCTTGTGGCCACACTGAGAAATACCACTTTGGAGATAAAGTGTAACTAGTTATGTTTGTTGTCCTCTGCACAAATTTAACATCGGTAATATGGGCTGGTTTTTTTTTTTTTTACAAAATGTATATAGTGTGCCTTTTTTTTTTTAAGAGAAGAGTCTACACCAGGAAAAAGAGTAAACGATGCAGTACTGTCTAAAACTGACAAATCAAAATGTAGCTGTATAAGCGTATTATTTAAACAAGAAGGTTAACCACCAGAAAAAAATTAACAGTGATTCTAGGAGCTGCAGTAAGAGGGAAGGTGAAGCCTGAGACTGTCTTCCCTTCTAAAACCCTTCCTACAATTTATGTTTGTTATGACATTTCTATGGTAAGTTGTCAGAAAAAACACCTACTTCATTTTGTTTCTTCTAAGAAGGGTAGTCTATGCCTTTGAGAAACCTAAACCAAATTTGGGATTCCTAGTTCAGGTGTATATGCGCTGCATCATATTTGCTCATCTTCCGGATTCTAAAGTATGGACGAAACGCAACTGGATTTACAGACCTATCTTACCTACACTGGAAGTGCATTTAAAAAATTTTAAAAACATACAAGAATACAACAAGAATAAGTTTATTTACAAAAAATACAATAATTATAAAGTATAAACTGAGATGATTTCTCCTCTTCCTGTGACAGAAAGTAACAGCCTTTACTTTCAAATGAAGGTTTCTGGTATACAGTGCACACTGAGTGACGTGCTGCTCTCGTTTATGCTTTTCTAAATAATTCCAGGAGGCCTATTAGTGATATGCACATGGGTCATTCCCCTCAAATCTTATTTCCAGTGCTATGCACAAGTCCAACACAACTGGAACAGAACAAGGTAAGACAGCATTGAACTGAAAAAGCTGTACCCCAACAGTAAAGTGTGATTTTTCTTAAAGTATTAACCTAGTGCTTTAGAACTGCAACCATACTTTTGGGCTTTAAAAAGAAAGTCCACTATGATTTTTAATGGCAGAACAATTCCACTACAGCCAACATCACCCGGCTAGCTTTCCACGTCTGCCATTTAAGAAACAGATTTCTATAGTATTCAATTCTGTATGCTTTTTGTCTTACGGCCTCTAATCAGAGTCACTGCTGCTGCTTGAGGAGTCCGTTGACATAACCTCTACATCGTCCTCGTTTTCTTTGTTGTGCCCTGGAGGTTCCAGCAGGAAGTCGTGACTGTGGTTGGGTGGGAGCATGCTCATGGCCATTTCACTTGCCTGCCATGGGTACTGAGGAGCAAGGACATCTGGAGAGAGACGCACACAGGAGGACAGTGCAACTAGCAATTCATTCACTCCTTACTCTTTCCTTCATGCAGACACTTCGAAAAGTTTTTTAAAGGTAAAAAATCAAAATATACAGTTGGCCAAATTAATGATCAAACTTATCGAGGAAAAATGTGATGTTTTAGTAACTAGAACCTATGATTTATTTTTTAAAATCATACTTTCCTACAGTCACTATTCAAGATGGTCACAATTTCAAATCAAATGTCTCATCTATATATGTATTAGGTCATGTATAGTACCTTCTATACACACATTATGAATAGCTAATGTGTACTATACTAGGCATTCCAGTTTAAGCTGCCTCTAAGCCTGCACTCTTCTCCCTGGACCCTAAACACGGTTCTCTGCCAGCAGCGACAGTGCTCAGCTCTGCCCGTAGAGGGCGCCGCAGGGGCTCCACAGGTGGCGGCGGTGGTGTAGTCACCAAGTTGTGTCTCCAACTCTTGCGACCCCATGACTGTAGGCCACCAGGCTCCTCTGTCCATGGGATTCTCCAGGCAAGAATATTGGAGTGGGTTGCCAATTTTCTTCTCCAGGGGATCTTCCCAACCCAGGAATCGAACCCAGGTCTGCACTGCAGGCAGACGCTACTGACTAAGCTATGAGGGACACCCATAAGAGGAAAAGGCTTCTTCCCCTACTGGGGCCTGCATTCCCTCCTGTGGTGCCTGGCTGGCGTGCAGGATGTCAGTGGCATCCCAGCTGGGTGGGATGGTGTACTTTCAGCCTTCTGCCGGGACTGTACTGACATGATATGGTACAATCACAGTGAGAAAAATGAGGTGATACTAAGGGAAACTAATGCACAGTGAACTCCCAGTTTGTCTTAGCTAACAATGTTCACAAAAGCATTTTTAGTAACACAGGGACAGCCTGACAACGAAACGTTAAACATTAAAAAAGCATTATCTAGAGTACATTTTTAGCAATGTAAAAAATACAGGGTGGGCTTCCCAGTGGCTAGGACTGCCTGCCAATGCCAGTAACGAGGGTTCAATCCCCAGTCCAGGAACTGGGACTACACATGTTGCAGGGCAGCTGGGCCCGTGCGGCACAACTACTGAGGCTGCTCTGCAACCAGAGAAGCCACCTCAATGGGAAGTCGGCGGGCCGTAACTAAAGCCAGCCCATGAACCGCAACAAAGACCCAGTGGAGCTGAATAAATGAATAAATTTAAAATAGGTATTTTTAAAAATACATGGAAAATCATGAGATGTGTAAAATATTAAGTGACTGCCCAAAAATAGTAATTTTTTTCCTATCTTATGCCTTTTAGAAAACTTTTTTAAAAAGTTCTACCAGATGAAAACAAGTAGACTTCTATGTGAAACCTGAGGTGGGCTGAAGAGTTCAGAATGAGCTCTCATAAAAAACATATTTAGCTACTAAAAAGTCCATTAGGAGCTTTGTTATTCACTTAATTTGGGCGGTTTTAACAAGTATGTTCATGTGGTATCCTTTAAACTGAATATATCTTACTCTGTTTATAAAGTATGGCTCATTAAAAAAAAAACTAAGTCTGGAGCTTAAGTTAATGAGAGGCCTGAGGAAAATGGCACAATATCACTTCATTCCAATTTCATGGGGCTTCCCTTCTGGCTCAGCTGGTAAAGAATCCACCTGCAATGCAGGAGACCCAGGTTCAATCCATGGGTTGGGAAGATCCCCTGGAGAAGGGCATGGCAACTCACTCTGGCCTGGAGAATTCATGGACTCTAGTCTGTGGGGTCGCAGAGTTGGACACGCCTAAGTGACTTTCACATCACATAGATTCTAATTTCATACCCTCCATCTAGACGGTCTTAAATGAGAAGAAGCAGAGCGCAGGACAAACTGGTAAAGTTAACTCTAGCAACTAAAACAAGATGGGTCCAGACCCTCAAACCCGTTCAACAGCCAGACCTTTGTCTTCATCATCATCTCTGAAAAAAAGCCTTTATCTGGAAGTACTATTCTGATTAACACATACCGGGCAGTCTGCCGGCTGCAAGTGCGTCCCCTGGGAGATGACCATTTACTCCATTAGTGGAAGGATTGTTCATCTGACCTAGTAATCCACTTCTCATCTCCAAGTCAGTTGGGTATGGTCTCCGTGGGTCCCCTAAAAAATACAGCCTGCTTTTAATTCAATCACATATGGAAATATGCTTAAATACCTTATTTGAAATATTGATTTTCCTTGGTTCACTTTGAAAAACTTAAGCCACATTTTAAATTTTAGAATATTAAAGCCATCAATTGCTATTAAGAACATGTTAAAATTTTAATTATATGTATTTTTATACCTTCTTTACATCTTCACTAGATGAAAATTGTCATTTCAGCAACCATTTCAAATGACAAAATTATAATCCTGATTCCTCTAAATTAAAACCTTTTCCTAATCAACCTCTTTAATCATGTCATTCAAAGACTAATTCCTGGGGACTTCCCTGGTAGTGCACTGATTAAGACTCTGAGCTTTCACTGCAGGGCCCTGAGGTTCGATCCCTGGTCAGGGAAGTAAGAAGCCACATGCCACACAGGGCAGCAAAAAAGACTAATTCCTGTAACTTTCAGGTGGAGAATCAGAAGCCAATGATGTTTGTTTCCAAACATGAAGGCACACTCTTTAGTTCTGGGTTGATGAAAAGTTGGCCAGATTTGAACCAATACTGGGGTATTTTCTCACCAACTCTAAATTATTTACCCTCCAAAACTGCAGCTACTCTTAATGTTTCAAGGTATGGCAAAATACCACTGTTAGGAGTGACCAAAAATAACTACTTCCCATCCTCCCGAAAGGCTGGAGCTCTACCTGAGGTCTCTGGCTTGTAAGTGTTTTATCTGCCAATACATGCTGCAGTTTCTCTCTCTACTGTTCCTGAGTTACTCCAGCTCTCTGCAGCCCTGCGCACCTGCTGCCTGGTGTCCAGTGCTTCATCTTTATACCCTGTCTGTCTCTCAGGCTGGAGCCCTTGTGGAAATCCCTTGAAAAAGTTGGCTCCTGGCCAGCCAGGGGTTTCCAGGTATATAAATAATACAGCTTTAGAATCATCACATCTTACCTTGTATTTTAAAATATATGCATTCTATATTTAAATCTTTTTTCCTATTTTTATGTATAGTTACCTAAGAATTTTCAAAACCACATATATCTAGTAAAAAGGGAATCACTTTTACCTGGGACCCAGGTCAGTGGGGCACACACAGCATTACTTGCACTAATCCTATGTGCATACTTAATTATTTCTTCAGAGGAAATAGCACCTAAGAGAGTGGAGAGGAGAGTTTAACATTTGAGTCTACTAACATGCAAGTTTATCAGTGCGCAGGTCACAGTTACGCTCCATACTTCTATTCATTTGGTTACAAAAGTGCACATAAGTAGCAATCTGTATAGCATGACCTGGTTTTACGCATTATTATTATCACATATGTGTTACACACAGAAGAATCTGGAAGCACACACATCAAACATTAACAGCAGTTAATCTAAAATAGGAAAAGAGGGAATTTAGATGTAAATCGTACCTATATATCATGAAAAGCAAACCACCAAGGTTTTCATTGCAATTCTGACTTTTAGTATCCAAACTAAAAGATCCAAAATGGAAGCCTTTTAAAGAGAAAAGCAGGACAGGACAAGAAGGCAGACTGAGCGTCTCCCAGCACCTCTAAACGGGCGCACACCCCAAGGGCTTACTCAGCTCTGACCTCATGGTGCTCTGGCCCTACTCGAGTTGTCCACTGCATGCCTCTCTCACCATCCCGTCTTTCAAGGTCCACCTCAAATCACATTGCTTCCAGCCCATATTCTGGTCTCCCAACAATGTAAAAACCCCATTGTCTTTATTACACATTTAAGTAATAGCCATAACTTCTTCATCTCATTTTGTAACCTGCAAAAGGACGTGACACCTCCCTAACAATGCCCGGCACAGGGCTGTAACATGGCAGACATTTCACAATGGAAATTCACTGGAAACTTTTTAACAGCATGACGTGATTACCATTAATACTCTCATCAGTTTCTTGAAACCAAAAGTCATTTAATGTTCCCACATTACTAACCTTTCCTTGCTTTTTCTATTGACTTGAGTTTTTCTTTTGCTTGGTAAACAGCTGTTGCCTAATTTAAACAACATTTTAAAAAGAAATACAGGTTATTCAGAACTATACCAAGTCCAGTTTTTGGCCTAATTCACAAAACCATTTATCCCATAGAAACAATATATAAAACCTGGAAATCCCCACAATTTATTTGTAATATTCTGAAATACCACTTGGGTATCATTTACATCAGCTATAATCAATGAGAAAAAACCATTATTTATGTATTTATGAATTAGCCTCCATTCACAAATTAGTTGTTAGAAACAAAACATAAATTGGATTGTTCGCTACCATTTTTGCTTTATGTCTTCTATCATAAGAATGTAGAAAACAGACCAGGTACTACTCCCAAAACAATCCTTACATCTGGTTCAAGGATAAAATACCACAACTATTTTTTTTCTAGTTTACAAGATAGGTGTGTGGATTGAGAATGTCATTCATTTATACATTATCAATGCATAATGACTATTACAATGAACTCCTCACGTACCCACCCTGGGCAAAGACAAACAGGGTAGAATGAAGCTAACCCTAACATATGCATCCTCAGCGATAACACAGTGGGTAAAAGTAGGCAGGCAGAGAGATCTAGGTTTAAGTTCCATCTCTCTATTTTACCTTCTTGGTATTCATTTAAAGTCATGGTTTCATCTGTAAAAATAGAAAAACGGTACTGACCTCATAAAATTGTCAAGATTAAGCTAATACACTAGTGCACCAGGGTGCACTGGTAAGACTGTTAGTTGCCATTATCTAACTCATAAGGTTTATTCTTTTTCTAGCCCTCATGTTCACTGTCTTTAGAGAAGAGCCTGCAAAGTCTGGTCCAAATGAGAATCAAATTCAGCTCTTCCTGCAGTACCACCACGTAACAATTATGTTGGTCAGCGTTGAGAGAAATAATTGAACAAATTGTCTCTCTGAAATAGTAGAACAAGAAAAACTAAGAGTCCTTGACATATCCAAATCCCACCTCATTTAAGATGGAAGATGACATAAATTAATGTAAATTTTAATCAGTTTATAAAAGTGGTATATATTTTTACTGATTGCAAAATTTCTAAAACTGAAGATTTAGAAAAAACATTGAGGACAGGATAAAAATAAAATGTCATACTTCTGTGAATTCAATCTTGTAAAATCTTTAAATAATGAAAATATGGTTCTAAAGAAATGCAGAGTATCTGAAAACAATAGTTAAAAGTGAATGACATGGTGCTTCATCTAATGAAAGTGACAAGTTCGGTTAGATTTTAGACCTGGAAATTCAAGTTTTCTGCCACTTCAAAATGCTGAAAATAGGTTTATTTTTTGTAAACAGAGTAAATAATAGCCCTTTTTACATTAAGAACCAGCCTCTATCAGCTTACCAGTATCTGTTCTGCTTCCTTTAGCTGTTTTTGTAGTTGCTGAATATCACTGTCTCTCTTTTCTACTTCTTTTTCTAAAACTTGCATTTCATGATGGATTTTTCCCTGATTAAGTGCCAATTTCATTAGTTCCTGAAATTCCCCATCTCTGTGAATTAACAACTCCAGGACCTGTGAGGTAATAGTTGGTTAAAACAGACAACAGAATACTGAAGAACTACATTTCCAATGAAACAAAGAAGCCACAGGTGAACTGGATAGTCCTCAAAATTTTAACACCTTCAAAGTATTATTTTTCTAATCATTATTAGAAATAAAAATAGCCTATCTATGATTATTTTAGAAAAGAGATTAATCAAGATTTCCTACTTTTTCTAATTATATGCTATTCTTTCATACAAAAGAAATCTTTCAGAACTAGCAATATGCCAAAATGAGCAGGCTTAATTCATTTCTCAGGGAAGGCAAAATTTATTTGAGATGATTTTAGTTGATAGCCCTGGCAATCCACTCCAGTATTCTTGCCTGGAAAATCCCATGGACAGAGGAGCCTAGCAGGTTGTCCATGGGGTTGCAAGAGTCAGACACGACTGAGCAACTAAGCATGTATGTATGTATGTATGTTAACACCGGGAACTGAACAGACATTTCTCCAAAGATACACAAATGAACAAAATCAGAAGAAAAGGCACCCAATATCACTAATCATCAAGGAAATGCAAATCAAAATCACGACTGGGTATTACCTTGCAGGTATTACCAGCTAGGTGCTATCATCAGAAAAACAAAAGATAAGTGTTGGCAACAATGTGGAGAAAGAGGAACCCTTAGTACACTGTTGGCAGGGATCTACATTAGTGCAGCTGCTGCGGAAAACATTCCACGAAGTGTGGAGGATACTTAAAAAGTCAAAAAAACACACACCACCATATGATCCAGCAGCTCTATCTCTGGGTATTTATCCAAAAGAAATGAAATCACTACTTGCAAAGAGATGTCCACACTCGCATGTTCACTGCAGCATGATTCACAACAGCCAACGCATGGAGGTCATCCAAGTGTCCACGATGGATGGACGGAAAAAGAGTGAGGCCGACCTATACACATGCACACACACACAAGGGAGCATAATTCATCCACAAAAAGAAAACCTTGGCATCTGTGATAACATGGATGGACCTCACAGACCATCACATTAAAGGAAGCAAAGTCAGACAGAAAGACATGGTATCGTCTCAGTTACCCGAGGAATGCTAAAAAAGCCAAACACCAGGAAAAGAGCTCAGGCTGCTGGCTGCCAGAGGCCAGAAGGAAGGGAATAAAATGGGTGAAGGTGGTCAAAAGGCACAAACTTCCAGCTATCAGACAAGTAAATTCTGGAAATGTAACATACAGCATGGTGACTAATTAAGAATACAGCACCGTAGATCTGAAAGTTGCAAAGAGTACATCTCAGCAACATGAAGTTCTTAAAAAATGTGCAGAATGCGACATTTTTCCAAACACATACAAATTGCCAACAGGTACATGAAAAGGTGCCACCTCTGCCTTCCTTGCAATTTTCTTAAAGTCTTATCATAAAAAAGACTTCCTAGGAAATCCAGTGATTAAGACTCTGTACTCCCACTGCAGAAGGTGCAGGCTGGGTCCCTGCTCAGGGAACTAAGATCTCGCATGGTGACTAAACTTGTAGTCATTTTGCCCTTTGCACATATATCAAATCATCATGATATACATATTAAGCTAATCCAGTGTAATGCATTGAATATATTACTTATGTCCAATATTTATTAACATATTTATAATATATAAATATAAATAAAATACTAAATATATTAAATAATGTATTAAATATAATTATATGTCAACTATATCTCAATTACCTCTCACCTAAATGGTGCAAAAAAATCCACTTAAAAACTGCTATTAATAATTTAATAGTCTGATCTTCCTGTTCTCACAAAGTAAACATAAACAGGAAACTGAAGAAATGATGGAGATTTTTTGTTTTTAATTCAAAAAGAAACCACTTACCTGGTTTTCCTCTCCAGACTGTAGCAACTTTTGGTTTCTTGAAATTGCCAGCATTTCTATAAGTTCTCTATAAAACAAAAACAAAGTCTGCAAAGTAAACACAACAGAGGCTCTCTTATCTGACCTCCACCCAACTGATGTGCTGGACTGATGGTCCTCACAGCAAGCTGACTCAGAGCTACTGCCCCACAGGCCCTTTGACTGGACTTCAGCTCTCACCAGCACAGTGCATTCTCACCAAGACTCAGCTGTGTTCATTACCAGTCCCATTTATTCAAGTTTACTATTACTATAATTATATAAATCAATATGGAATATATAAACACAAATGAAGAATGACTATGAATAGGAAGAACTGTTTCTATAAAAACCTAAGCTTGGAAATACTCAACAGAGGTGTTACAAAGGAAATCTACTGAACCAAGAGAAGTCAAGTCATAAAAACTCAGCAAGAGCCTGCCCTAAGACTGCCTGATGAGTGGCCAACGGCTCATTTCACTTTAAAGAAACTGAAGGAGAAAACGCAGATGATGAATTATGGGTGGTCTATGCAAGAAAAGCTCCTACTCCACCAGTTCAGTTCACTTCAGTCGCTCAGTCGTGTCCGACTCTTTGCGACCCCATGAATCGCAGCACGCCAGGCCTCCCTGTCCATCACCAACTTCCGGAGTTCACTCAAACTCACGTCCATCGAGTTGGTGATGCCATCCAGCCATCTCATCCTCGGTCGTCCCCTTCTCCTCCTGCCCCCAGTCTCTCCCAGCATCAGAGTCTTTTCCAATGAGTCAACCCTTCGCATGAGGTGGCCAAAGTATTGGAGTTTCAGCTTTAGCATCATTCCTTCCAAAGAAATCCCAGGGCTGATCTCCTTCAGAATGGACTGGTGGGATCTCCTTGCACTCCAAGGGACTCTCAAGAGTCTTCTCCAACACCACAGTTCAAAAGCATCAATTCTTCGGTGCTCAGCCTTCTTCACAGTCCAATTCTCACATCCATACATGACCACAGGAAAAACCATAGCCTTGACTAGACAGACCTTAGTCAGCAAAGTAATGTCTCTGCTTTTCAATATGCTATCTAGGTTGGTCATAACTTTTCTTCCAAAGAGTAAGCGTCTTTTAATTTCATGGCTGCAGTCACTATCCACAGTGACTTTGGAGCCTCCCAAAAATAAAGTCTGACACTGTTTCCACTGTTTCTCCATCTATTTCCCATGAAGTGATGGGACCAGATGTCATGTTCTTAGTTTTCTGAATGTTGAGCTTTAAGCCAACTTTTTCACTCTCCTCTTTCATTTTCATCAAGAGGCTTTTGAGTTCCTCTTCACTTTCTGCCATAAGGGTGGTGTCATCTGCATATCTGAGGTTATTGATATTTCTCCCGGCAATCTGATTCCAGCTTGTGCTTCTTCCAGCCCAGCGTTTCTCATGATGTACTCTGCATAGAAGTTAAGTAAGTAGGGTCTACAAATCCAGCCCATCTGTGGTTTAGGTAAGTAGCTATTTTAGGAAGGCAGCCACAGCTCTTCACTTATATATTGCCAAAAGCTGCTTTCTCATGACAAAGGCAGAACAGAGCAGCTGTGACGGAGACCTTGTGGCCTGCACAGTTTTTAATCAACCAAACAGGTATCGACTAAGAGGGATTCTTACACATAATAAATCACATATTTCTAAAATGCTTCTTTGTTAAATATGTTAACTTTCCTATATGAAAAATAGTAGAATGACTGGGAGGAAATGTGCAGCAGGCATTTTCTATCTGTACATTAATTTCAAAATCGATGATAGATAGGACAATTCAGAACTTATCCAGGAAAGGACAGCTTCACAGTTAGCCACCTGACACTACTGGTCAGTCCAGGGTTGCACCTATTTATCGTCATCTTCCATTTTACCTTCATATTCCCACCACCCACCTTCCTCTCACTAGCCTCAGGCTATTTTAGTGGATGGTACCAACTGGACTCAGTATTCCCCACTACTACCTCCCTCCCATACACCATTACATAGGAATTAATTAAAGCTAATTAATGAAAAAAGTGGTTAAGGGGGTGAAAAGTCTTCATACATTCAAATATTTCTTGAGTGCCTATTATGGGTCAGGCACTTTCTAGATGATTTGGATTATAAAAGTGAATTAAATTCTAATACAGAAGTCAAGAAAATATATAAGTAAAACCAGAGTTGACAAGGATTAGGAAGAAAATTAAGTGGAGTGTTATACCAGGAAGTGTCAGGGAGGTAGTCTGGCTACTTACACTGTGTGGTCAGGGGAGGTTTCTCTACAGGGTTATCTTTGGAGTAAAGCATGAACTAAACAAGAGAAGCCAGCCAGCAGATGTGGGAGGAAAGAAAGCTTGTCAAAGACACAGCCAGTTCATCAGCACAAAGACAGGCTTGAGGAAGCGCACAGGAGGTGCCAGGGAGGGCACAGAGCAAGGATGCGAGGCGGCACCGTGTGGGGCAGGAGTCCCCAGCCCGGGGAGAACTCCGAGGTCACTACAAAACAGAAAGTAAAAGGCACAGTACGTGTAGTGCCCTCAAGTTATCCCGAAACCATACCCCTCTCCTTCCCCACCCTGTCCCTGGAAAAACTCTTCCACGAAACTGGTCCCTGGTGCCGCAAAGGCTGGCGCCTGCTGGTGCAGGGCCTTGTAGGTCAGTTTAAAGGATCAGTCTTTCACTCTGAGTGCAAAGAGAAGTTACTAAATTGTTTTAAACAGGAAAAGGACACGACCTGATTCATGTTTTTAGACAATTACTGAGCCCATCTGGAGACAAGACTGTAAGAGAGCTAGAGTGCAAATCAGGTTAGGTGGTCTTTGTAGGAACTCAGGCAACAGAATGACACTGGCTTTGACTAGGTCCTAGGCATGAGGATTTAGTCACGGAAATGGGGAAACCTGGACAGATTTAGGGTATATTTTGGAGGCAGAGCTGACAGGACTTGCTAAGATGACCAACTGTTTTAGCCCATTTCTGTACCCCATTAATGAGATGAAGAGAGTTGAGAACTCCTGGCCTAAACGCAAGCTGGCCTCTGGGGGCCGGGCTGGGGGTGGCTGCAGGGAGTATGGTGGGAGATGCAAAGAAAGGAAGTACACGGGGCTGACCAAGCACTCAGGCACGAACATCAGAGCGTGGATTCAAGTCCTCTACTCCTTTCTTCTTGCGCGACCTGGAAAAGATGCTGGGATTGTCTGTACTGTGGACCCCTCATCAGCCAAATGTAAGAAATCATAGCGCTGCCATATAGAGTGATTTTAAGGAGGCGATGTCCGTATGTATCCGAAGGACTTAAAACAGCACCCTGGCTGTTGGCTGGAATGTAAATTGACATAACCACTATGGAGAACAGTATCGAAGCTCCTAGGATCCTACATGTGTGTGTCAGTCGCTCAGTCGTGTCCGGCTCTTTGCGAACCCAGGGACTATAGCCCACTAGGCTCCTCTGTCCATGGGATTCTCCAGGCAAGAATACTGGAGTGGGTTGCCATGCCCTTCTCCAGGGGATCTTCCCAACCCAGGGATTGAACCCAGGTGCCCCACACTGCAGGCAGCATGATGCCAATATAATTTTCATCAGGAGTCAAAGTAACCAAAGAGAACGTAGGGTGGGAAACTGCGGCCAATGGCGTTGGACTGGAATTGTTATAATAAATCACAGATAGCCGTTTCAAGACCCTGGGGCCATAGGCAACTCCCTAAGGCTAAAAACAGGCCCTTAAAGGAAGAAAACAGGATTAAAAATTAGAACTATGCCTCAATATACACCTGAAATATGCAACAAGCATGCCAGTTCTTTTTGATACAAATTATTTGGATTTCCCTCCAATGGCTCAGATGGTAAAGAATCTGCCTGCATTGCAGGAGACCGGGTTTCGATCCCTGTGTCAGAAAGATCCAAATTAATAGGAATGAGAATTCGAAGGCAAATTATTATAGCCCTTAGTTGAAATCTTAACCAAATTCCAATTTAATAATCCATGACAAATAGTATACTGGAAATAGTAGTGAACTCAGAGTACAGGACACCACAGTTCTCATCTCAATTCAGCCACTAACTAGTCACACATCCTGAACCAGGATCATAGTAAATACCCAGCAAATGGGATGTTACATCCATAAACCTATCTTCTTTGAATCTCTACTTCATTTCTAATAGAGATCACTGGATTAAAAGATCCTACATGTCACAGGGCAACCAACCCCGTGTGCCACAACTACTGAGCCCATAAGCATGGAACTCACCATGCTTTGCACAAGAAACCACAGCAATTTGAAGCCTGTGAACCACAACTAGAGAGTGATCCCCACTCACCATAACTATTAATACAAATAAGTTAATTTTTTAATAAAACTACCATGTGATGCCGCAATCCCAGTCCTGGGCAAATATCCAGAGAAAACCATAATTCAAAACGATACATGCACCCCAGTGTTCACTGCAGCACTGCTGACAACTGCCAAGGAGCTGGAGGCCACCTAACTGTCCACTGACAGAGGAAAGGACAAAGAAAATGTGGCAACTGAATATTACTCAGCCGTAGAACAGAATGAAATAATGCCATCTATAGCAACAAGGATGGAACAAAATATTATCCTACTAGTTGGACAGAAAAAGATAAGTATCATATGATATCGCTTATATGTGGAATCTGAAAAAAAAAAAAAAGAAACAAATTAACTCATTCACAAAACAAAAACAGACTCAAGAAACAAATTTAGGGTTACCAAAGGGAGAAAGTGGGAAGGAGAGATAATCAGGAGGTTGGGATTAGCACATACATACTACTCCATATAAAACAAATCATCAACAAGGATCTACTGTACAGAATAAGGAGCTCTACTCTGTAATAACCTATATGGGAAAAGAATCTGAAAAAGAATAGATATGCAATTGGTAAAAAAAAATCTTGGTACTCTTCTAGAAGTTAAATCATTAAAGACACGTTGCCTGTAAGCTTAAATTATACAAAATGTCCCATCTCTGGGAAGCCTGCCTCCCAGGTAATGAGCATTAAGCTAAAATACCTTGTTTAACTCACAGGAAACATCCTGACCAGGCCCACCCCTGAAGGACTGCAGGGAGGAAGAAATTAACAATTCCCCTCCGGAAGCTGTGGGAAACATTTGATTTGCCTCCCCTTCTAGTATAAAAGAAGGCTGAATTCTAACTCAGGTGGCTCTTTAGGGCACAACTCTACCATCTTCTAGGTTTGCTGGCTTTCTGAATAAGGTCGCTATTCCTCTGCCCCAACAATTCTCTCTATTGGCCTGTCATGTGGCAAACAGTAGGAGCTAGGACTGGATAACTGATATATATACACACACACGTAACTGAATCACTCTGCTGTACACGCGTGTGTGTGTGTGTTAGTTGCTTAGTCGTGTCCGACTCTTTGCAACCCCACAGACTGTAGTCCACCAGGCTCCTCCATCCATGGAATTTTCCAGGCAAGAGTAGTGGAGTGGGTTGCCAGTTCCTTCTCCACTGTACATCTTGAACTAACACAATATCTGACTACACCGAGGACAGGCCTTGGGGAGGCTCCGCGCCACAATCACTGTTGACACAGACGTTCCTCTGGGTCAGTGGGCTCTCCCCCATGACACTAGGCTCCTCCTCGTAGTCGGCACCGAGTCTCACCCCTGGGGACCGTCTCCCAGCGCGCAGCACGCATGGGAGTTCCTTATACGTCTCTCGAGTGTCGGTGGACGAAGGGACCCACACCCGGCGACCTCTAACGTCCGCTAAGAATCCCATATTCTGCAGATGCAGGGTCACTGTCAGTATGAAGATGGACATGAGTCTGAGCAAGCTCCAGGGGATGGTGAAGGACGGGGAAGCCCGGCCTGCTGCAGTCTATGGGGTCGCCAAGAGTCGGACACGACTGAGCGACTGAACGATAACAACAAAGAGGGCTCTTGACCCCGAGTCCCTGAAGGTTGCAGACGGACTTCCACGGCGCTCGGGCACTGTCCCTCGGGGCGCAGCCCTCCCCTTCTAGCCCCGGGGAACCAGCCCAAGGCAGGCCGGGGGTTCCGACTCAGTCCTCCCGGCCCAGCCACAGCAAGGGCCTCGGGCCGACGGCCTCACCTCGACAAGACCTCCAGATCTTCCAGCGCTGACAGCAGCCGCTCTCGCGTGCTGTTACCGCCGGCCGCTCCTAAGCCGCCGCCCGGACGCTCCTTCTTCTCCTCGCCGCTCGACGCCGCCGCCATGGTGCCCACGGGCAGGCGTGCGCGCAGCTGCGCACTGGCGACGAGAGGCGGGCTCGCCCGGCGGAAGGAAGGATCGCCGAGGCGGGGAGGAGCGACGGGCCAGAGCGCCCCCTGCGCGCCTGGCGGTATGCTGAGGGCGCCAGCGCCCCCTGCTGGTTAGTGAGGTCTTCTCCTTCCAGCCCCGATTCAGTTCAGTTCAGTCGCTCAGTCGTGTCCGACTCGTTGCGACCCCATGGACTGCAGCACGCCAGGCCTCCCTGTCCATCGCCAGCTCCCGGAGCTTGCTCAAACTCGTGTCCATTGAGTCGGTGACGCCATCCAACCATCTCATCCTCTGTCGTCCCATTCTCCTCCTGCCTTCAGTCTTCCGCACCATCAGGGTCTTTTCCAATGAGTCAGTTCTTCGCATCAGGTGGCCAAAGTATTGGGATTTCAGCTTCAGTTCCACCCGCTGGAGGCAGAGCCACACCGAGAACTGCGGGCCAGCGCGGTCAGAGTCTCCTAGCCTGTGCTTGCTTAGTCGCTCAGCCCTGTCCAGCTTAGAGTCTCCTAAGCCTTAAGTTATTCAAGCAGGAATGGGAAGCTTCTGCTCAACGGATTTTCAGCATTCGAAGAACTTGTAACGGCCCGCCTCTGTGTCAGTTTCTTCGTGAAATGGGCGGGCGGGGGGTGTGGGGGTGGGGGGCTCCTCTTCCTAACTTCTCTCTAGTCTGCATTCCCATAACGCTATTCCCATTCTCCTGTTTGGGCTCTCAGGAAGGCTGTAAGAAGTTTAGGGCAGGAACTGAAATCTATCATATTTTCTTCCTTTTTTTCTTGGTGGTAAAATACGCTTAGCATAAAATGTACCATTTAACCGTGTTTAAGCGCACAGTTCAGTGACATCAAGTACCTTCATATTGCACTACTGTCCTCTCAGTTCAGTTCAGTTCTGTCCCTCAGTCCTGTCCGACTTCTTGCGACCCCATAGACCTTTGTTGGCAAAGTAATGTCTCTGCTTTTTAATATGCTGTCTATCTTTGTCATAGCTTTTCTTCCAAGGAGTAAGCGTCTTTTAATTTCATGGCTGCAGTCACCATCTGCAGTGACTTAGGAGCCCAAGAAATAAAGTCTCTCACTGTTTCCATTTTTCCCCCGTCTATTTGCCATGAAGTGATGGGACCAGATGCCATGATCTTGGTTTTCTGAATGTTGAGTTTTAAGCCAGCTTTTTCACTCTCCTCTTTCACTTTCATCAAGAGGCTCTTTAGTTCCTCTTCACTTTCTCCCATAAGGGTGGTGTCATCTGCTTATCTGAGGGTATTGATATTTCTCCCAGAACTCTTGATTCCAGCTTGTGCTTCATCCAGCCCAGCGTTTCTCATGATGTACTTTGCATATAAGATAAATAAGGAGGGTGACAATATACAGCCTGACGTACTCCTTTCCCAATTCGGAACCAACCTGTTGTTCCATGTCCAACTCTAACTGTTGCTTCCTGACCTGCCATATAGGTTTCTCAAGAGGCAGGTCAGATGGGCTGGTATTCCCACCTCTTGAACAATTTTCCGCAGTTTGTTGTGATCCACACAGTCAAAGGCTTTGGCACAGTCAATAAAGCAGAAATAGGTGTTTTTCTGGAACCCTCTTGCTTTTTCGATGACCCAGCGGATGTTGGCAATTTGATCTCTGGTTCCTCTGCCTTTTCTAAATCCAGTTTGAACATCTGAAAGTTCAGAGTTCGCGTATTGCTGAAGCCTGGCTTGGAGAGTTTTGAGCATTACTTTGCTAGCTTGTGAGATGAGTGCAACTGTGTGGTAGTTTGAGCGTTCTTTGGCATTGCCTTTCTTTGGGATTGGAATGAAAGCTGACCTTTTCCAGTTCTATGGCCACTGCTGAGTTTTCCAAATTTGCTGGCATATTGAGTGCAGCGCTTTCACAGCGTCATCTTTCAGGATTTGAAATAGCTCAACTGGAATTCCATCACCTCCACTAGCTTTGTTCACAGTGATGCTTCCTAAGGCCCACTTGACTTTGCATTCCAGGATGTCTGGCTCTAGGTGAGTGATTACACCATTGTGATTATCTGGGTCATGAAGATCTTTTTTGTACACTTCTTCTGTGTATTCTTGCCACCTCTTCTTAATATCTTCTGCTTCTGTTAGGTCCATACCATTTCTGTCCTTTATTGAGCCCATCTTGCATGAAATGTTCCCTTGGTATCTCTGATTTTCTTGAAGAGATCTCTAGTCCTTTCCATTCTGTTGTTTTCCTCTATTTCTTTGCATTGATCTCTGAGGAAGGCTTTCTTATCTCTCCTTGCTATTCTTTGGAACTCTGCGTTCAAATGAGTACATCTTTCCGTTTCTGCTTTGCCTTTAGCTTCTCTTCTTTTCTCAGCTATTTGTAATCCCATTTGTAAGCTATTTGTAATCCTCCTCTAGAGCTTTTTGTATCTTGCAAAACTAATAGTTTCCCATTCCTCCCTCCCTTCTTGTTTATCCATTCATCTGTCAGAGACACTTAGGTTGCTCTCACGATTTTATAGTCCATCTTTATAATCATATATCTCCCACCAAAATGTTTAGTTCACTGTTCAAGATGACCAGTGAACTGAGTCAATGAACGTGGTATGTAAGTGCTGTGTGTGTGTGGTTACTTGGTCAGTCGTGTCAGACTCTTTGCAGCCCCATGGTTTGTAGACTGCCAGGCTCCTCTGTCATGGGGTTCTTCAGGCAATAATACTGGAGTGGGTAGCCATTCCCTTTTCCAGAGGATCTTTGTGACCCAGGGATCAAACCTGCATCTCATGTATTACAGGCAGATTCTTTACCGACTGAGCAACCGTGTAAGTGGTAGTTGTTGAAAATAGTTCATTTGGGCTTTTCTTTTTGTTTTTTGGTCTGTTCTCCGAGGCATGTGCAATCTTAATTCCCTGAACAGGGCTTGAACACACACCCCCTGGGCTGGAAGTGTGAAGTCTTAACCACTGGACCATGAGGGATGCCCCTGAAAACAGTTTAAACAGTTGATGTAGTTTAAATAATTTTAAAGTTCAATAATTTGCATAACAATTCCAAATCAACCAAAAATGTGATTTAAGTCACTTTTCAGCAGGGAAAACAATGTAGCAGAAGACCTTCCTTACTAGGAAAACCCAAGGTTAGACAGCCCTGAGTGTGGGAGCTCTGCATCTGACCCAAGCTGCTGTCACAGAGAGTGAGCTGCAAAGATGTCACTTCCAGACAACAGCTGGAAGGGAGCCAGGAGTACCTGTGGTCCTGTCCTCTGGCCTGTCCTTTCTGGAGGTGCCAAACCTGATTCCTGCTGAAGGATTTCCTCAGGATTCATGCTGAATAAATTCATTCATTTCAACTGCTGAATAGTAATAATCCAGAATGGCATTTTATTATCTTAAGTTGAGCACAATTATATGCATAGACAAACCCACACTGAAAGCCACAAATTATCACCAGAATGCTGACTGGTAAACCTGGATCAGAACAAAGGAAGATAAACACAGATTTAATTGATGCAATCATCAGGACTTACAGCACCATGGTGCAGGGATATCGGTGTTAAAGAGATTGGCATGTTTGTGTTCATCGGTCAGAGTTGCCTTCTTCCCTACACAGGACGAGATTTATGGACAGCTTTTATTGTCCTACCACCCCCTACTTCTGCTGGGGGCTCACCTCTTCATTTCATACAGTCAGTTCTCAGGCAATGGACTTAATTAGATTTAGGCTTTCTTAATTACAGTTGCATTCTAAGCATGCCTCCCAGTAGCTCTAGTCGATAATTTCTTATATTAAGTTTCCAAGGGGCTAAACTCCTTCAATTTATGTGGATTTTGTTTGTCTTGGGCCAAGATTCTGGTGAGGGGATGAGGTAGATCATATTAGTGTAGCTTCCACATAAAAATCCTGGGAGGATTCTAATTAGTTAAAAATGGCCAGTTACAAATCCTCCTTTACAGATAACCAGGGTAAACACACGGACTGTCTGTGTGATGTGAGGGCTTCTCTGGTGGCTCAGTGGTAAAGAATCCACCTGCAGTGTAGTAACTGCAGGAGACGTGGGTTCGATCCCTGAGTTGGGAAGATCCTCTGGATGAGGGCGTGGCACCCCAATCCAGTATTCTTGTCTGGAGAATCCCATGGAGCTGGTGGGCTGCAGTCCATAGTGCCGTAAAGAGTTGGACACGACTAAAGTGACTTAGCATGCACACATGCCCTTGTGTGTTGCGAACTACATAACTCCTCAGATGTGCACAAATTCACATGTACACTGAATAGTCTCTATAGACTAATAAGCAATGGTACTTCCTACTGATACACTCTTTTGCAAACTGTAAAGACCCAAGTATGGTAAACAAAATATGAGCTATTTTATAATATAGAGTTGGCCATTGAGCAACGTGGTGGGTAGGGGTGCCAGTTGGAGTCCTGCTGCCTTTGCCTTGAAACAAAGAAACTGATAAGTGATTCACCCAGGGCAGAATTGAACAGAAGGTGAACGTGAGGTTGCTCAGTCGTGTCCAACTCTTTGCGACCCCGTGGACTGTAGCCCGCCAGGCTCCTCTGTCCATGGGATTCTCCAGGCAAGAATACTGGAGTGGGGTGCCATTTCCTTCTCACCAAAGGCAGAATTGAACAGAATCGGGACTCAAATCCTAGTTTTTTTATTCCATATGTTGTGACCTAAAGCTTTCCCCCACACTCATTTAACTTGAAGATCTACACTCATTTAACTTAAAGATCTATAAAAGGAAAATGCAGTTTCTATATTTATTGAAAAAATTCCACATGTAAGGGGACCCCTGCAGTTCAAATCTGTGTTGTTTAAGGGTCAATTGTAACTAAATATGAATATTTTATATATTTACACTGTTCTTATGATAACTGTTCATGGGGTAGATAGCATATTGAAAAGCAGAGACATTAGTTTGCCAACAAAGGTCGTCTAGTCAAGGCTATGGTTTTTCCAGTGGTCGTGTATGCATGTGAGAGTTGGACTGTGAAGAAAGCTGAGCGCCAAAGAACTGATGCTTTTGAACTGTGGTGTTGGAGAAGACTCTTGAGAGTCCCTTGGACTGCAAGGAGATCCAACCAGTCCATCCTAAAGGAGATCAGTCCTGGATGTTCATTGGAAGGACTGAAGTTGAAGCTGAAACTCCAATACTTTGGCCACCTCATGCGAAGTGTTGACTCATTGGAAAAGACTCTGATGTTGGGAGGGATTGAGGGCAGGAGGAGAAGGGGACGACAGAGGATGAGATGGCTGGATGGCATCACCAACTCGATGGACGTGAGTCTGAGTGAACTCCAGGAGTTGGTGATGGACAGGGAGGTCTGGCGTGCTGTGATTCACAGGGTCGCAGAGTCGGACACGACTGAGCAACTGAACAGAACTGAACTGAACTGAACTATGATAACTGAATTCATGGTAACTTTGAGTGTGAAGTATTTTCTCAATCTATTGATTCCAAAAGGATACATACTACACTGCTGTATTTAAAATGGATTAAAAAAAAATAAAATGGATAGCCGACAAAGTCCTACTCTATAGCACAGGGAACTCTCCTCAATATTATGGGGCAGCCTGGATAGGAGGGGAGTTTGGGGGAGAATGGATACATGTATTTGTATGACTGAGTCCCTTTGCCTTTAAAGGTAGGGCCTTTAATGAGGCAGTTAAGTCAAAATGAAACTGTTAGGGTGAGCTCTAATCCCATATGACTGCTGTCCTTAGAAGAAGAGGACGTGGGGACACACTGAGACCAGGGATGTGCAAGCGCAGAGCAAAGATGGTGTGAGGATACTGCCGTCTCACACCTGGAAGGCACCTGCAGTGGACAGCTGTCTGCGAGCCAAGAAGAGGCTGCAGAAAAAACTAACCTGCTGCCACACTGGTCCTGGACTTCCAGTGTGTGTGTGTGCGCACACGCGCACGGGCGCACACACACGCAGCCGTGTCCAACTCTTTGCAGCTTCATGGACTGTAGCCCACCAGGCTCCTCTGTCCATGGGATTTCCCAGGCAAGAATACTGGAATGGGTTGCCATTTCCTCCTCCAAGGACTTTTCCTGACCCAGGGATCAAACCACCATCTCCTGTATCTCCTGCATTGCCGGGTGGATTCTTTACTAGCTGAGCCACTTGGACTTCCAGTTTCTGTAACAGTGAGAAAATTTTATATTGTTTAAGCAACCGAGTTTGTGGTAATTTCCATCCTTTACTCATCCTTCTTATCATTCAGTTCAGTTCAGTCGCTCAGTCGTGTCCGACTCTTTGCAACCCCATGAATCAGAGCACGCCAGGCCTGCCTGTCCATCACCAACTCCCGAAGTTCACTCAGACGTCCATCCAGTCAGTGATGCCATCCAGCCATCTCATCCTCTGTCGTCCCCTTCTCCTCCTGCCCCCAATCCCTCCCAGCATCAGAGTCTTTTCCAATGAGTCAACACTTCGCATGAGGTGGCCAAAGTACTGGAGTTTCAGCTTTAGCATCATTCCTTCCAAAGAAATCCCAGGGTGGATCTCCTTCAGAATGGACTGGTTGGATCTCCTTGCAGGCCAAGGGGGCTATTTTTCCTGTCGAGAAAATCTTCTCTTGAGCCCACTTCCCTCACCAGCAACTGCTTGGCTTCTTTGCTGCCCTGAGCAGCAAAGAGATCAGATTATTTTGTTGCCAAGTTTAGCCCTTCCTCCTGTCAATTTCAGTTCGTTTTTCAGCTCTAATCCCACACCTAAACTCAGCTTGTAAAGGTCGTCAAAGACCTCTGTGCTGCTGAATGTAAAGGTCAGTGCTTGCTGTGCTTGATCTCTCAGCCGCCTGGACACAGTCCATCACCCGCTTCTACTTGATGACCCTTTCTTCACTTGATTTCTAAGATGCCAGACTCTCTTCATTTTTCTATTTCCTCACTGATCTCTCTTCTGCATCTCTCTGGCTGCTTCCTCCTAGTTCCTCCTGACCTCTGTGAAAGTGAAAAAATGTGTCAGTCGCTCAGTCGTGTCCGACTCTTTGCAATCCCATGGACTATAGCCCTCCAGGCTCCTCCGTCCATGGAATTCTCCAGGCAAGGATAATGGAGTAGGTTGCCATGCCCTTCTCCAGGGGATCTTCCCAACCCAGGGATCGAACCTGGGTCTCTTGCATTGCAGGCAGGTTCTTTACCATCTGAGTCACTAGGGAAGCCCAACTGGCCTGTGTACAGAAGAGCATTTTAGGGCCACTTCTAGGTTCTCATCTCCATCTGGCTCACTTCAGATCACGTCATTCAGTCCAGTGGCTTTAAATGCTGCTTGTAAACTGACTCCCAAATTTTTATTTCCTGCCCAGATCTGTCCTCTGCACTCAGACTTGCAAATGCAGCTCCTCCCGGCTACTTGAGAGTCCTCCACTTGGGTGTCTAAAAAGACATTAGCAAGCTGGGATTCCTCATCCACACCCCCACCCACCCAGCCACACTGCCTGCAGCCTCCCTCAACTCACTTCAGTTCAGTGCAGTTACTCACTCATGTCTGACTCTGCGACCCCAAGACTGCAGCATGCCAGGCCTCCTTGTCCATCACCAACTCCCGGAGTTTACTCAAATTCATACCCATTGAGTCAGTGATGCCATCCAACCATCTCATCCTCTGTCATCCCCTTCTCCTCCTGCCCTCAATTTTTCCCAGCATCAGGGTCTTTTCAAATGAATCAGCTCTCCGCGTCAGGTGGCCAAAGTATTGGAGCTTCAGCATCAGTCCTTCCAATGAATTCTCCAATGAATAATCAGTCCTGAGTATTCCTTTAGAATGGACTGGTTGGACCTCTTTGCAGTCCAAGGGACTCTCAAAAGTCTTCTCCAACACCACAGTTCAAAAGCATCAATGTTATAGTCCAACTCTCACATCCATGCATGACCACAGGAAAAACCATAGCCTTGGACCTTTGTTGGCAAAGTAATGTCTCTGTTTTTCAATATGCTATCTAGGTTGGTCATAACTTTCCTTCCAAGGAGTAAGTGTCTTTTAATTTCATGACTGCAATCACCATCTGCAGTGATTTTGGAGCCCCAAAAAATAAAGTCTGACACTGTTTCCACTGTTTCCCCATCTATTTCCCATGAAGTGATGGGACCAGATGCCATGATCTTCGTTTTCTGAATGTTGAGCTTTAAGCCAACTTTTTCACTCTCCTCTTTCACTTTCATCAAGAGGTTCTTTAGTTCCTCTTCACTTTCTGCCATAAGGGCGGTGTCATCTGCTTATCTGAGATTATTGATATTTCTCCCAGCAATCCAGCTTGCAATTCATACGGCCCAGCATTTCTCATGATGTGCTCTGCATAGAAGTTAAATAAGCAGGGTGACAATATACAGCCTGACGTACTCCTTTTCCTATTTGGAACCAGTCTGTTGTTCCATGTCCAGTTCTAACTGTTGCTTCCTGACCTGCAAACAGATTTCTCAAGAGGCAAGTCAGGTGGTCTGGTATTCCCACCTCTTGAACAATTTTCCACAGTTTGTTGTGATTCACACAGTCAAAGGCTTTGGCACAGTCAATAAAGCAGAAGTAGATGTTTTTCTGGAACTCTCTTGCTCTTTTGATGACCCAGCGGAAGTTGGCAATTTGATCTCTGGTTCCTCTGCCTTTTCTAAATCCAGCTTGAACATCTGAAAGTTCACAGTTCACGTATTGCTGAAGCCTGGCTTGGAGAATTTTGAGCATTACTTTGCTAGCATGTGTGCAGGTAATGAGGATAATGGTGACCTCCTTCAAAAGGTCTTGCGCACAGACTGCTGCACTCAGTGCCCCAACCCTGCAGCAGGCTACCATCCACCCACGCCCCCACCAGAGACACCCGGACACTCACAGGCAAGTCTAGGTCAGTCTTTTGTGGGGCAATGCCAAAGAATCACAAAGAAAGGCAATGCCAAAGAATGTTCAAACTACTACACAATTGCACTCATCTCACACGCTAGCAAAGTAATGCTCAAAATTCTCTAAGCCAGGCTTCAACAGTACATGAACTGTCAACTTCCAGATGTTCAAGCTGGATTTAGAAAAGGCAGAGGAACCAGAGATCAAATTGCCAACATCTGCTGGATCATGGAAAAAGCAAGTGAGTTCCAGAAAAACATCTACTTCTGCTTTATTGACTACACCAAAGCCTTTGGCTGTGTGAATCACAACAAACTGTGGAAAATTGTTCAAGAGATGGGAATACCAGACCACCTGACCTGCCTCCAGATAAATGTGTATGCAGGTCAGGAAGCAACAGTTAGTACTGGACACGGAACAACAGACTGGTTTCAAATCAGGAAAGGAGTACATCAAGGCTGTATACTGTCACCCTGCTTATTTAACTTACATGCAGAGTACATCATGCAAAATGCTGGACTGGATGAAGCACAAACTGGAATCAAGATTGACAGGAGAAATATCAATAACCTCAGATAAGCAGATGACACTACCCTTATGGCAGAAAGCAAAGAGGAACTGAAGAGCTTTTTGATGAAAGTGAAAGAGGAGAGTGAAAAACCTGGCTTAAAACTCAACATTCAGAAGACTAAGATCATGGCATCCGGTCCCATCACTTCATGGCAAATGGATAGGGAAACAGTGGAAACAGTGTCAGACTTTATTTTTTGAGGCTCCAAAATCACTGTAGATGGTGACTGCAGCTATGAAATTAAAAGACGCCTTGCTCCTTGGAAGAAAATCTATGACCACCCTAGACAGCATATTAAAAATCAGAGACATCACTTTGCCCTAAAGGTCTGTCTAGTCAAAGCTGTGGTTTTTCCCGTAGTCATGTGTGGATGTGAGAGTTGGACTATAAACAAAGCTGAGCACTGAAGAACTGATGTTTTTGAGGAGAAAACTCTTGAGAGTCCCTTGGACTGCATGGAGATCCAACCAGTCAATCCTAAAGGAAATCAGTCCTGAATATTCATTGGAAGGACTGATGCTGAAGCTGAAACTCCAATACTTTGGCCACCTGATGCAAAGAACTGACTCATTGGAAAAGACCCTGGGAAAGATGCTGGGAAAGAAGGCGGGAGGAGAAGGGGAAGACAGAGGATGAGATTGGATGGTATCACCAACTTGATGGACATGAGTTTGAATAAGCTCCGGGAGTTGGTGATGGACAGGGAAGCCTGGCATGCTGCAGTCCTTGGGGTTGCAAAGAGCTGGACATGACTTAGCGACTGAGCTGAACTGACAGTTGAGTTACAATGTTGTGTTAGCAACTTCAATTTTATTTATTAAAAAAAAAAAATGTTATGGATTTATTTATTTATTTTTGGCGGTGCTGGGTCTTCCTTGCCGCGTGGGGTTTTCTCTAGTTGTGGCAGGCAGGGGCTCCTCTCTAGCTGTGGCTCACAGCCTTCACACTGCAGTGGCGTCTCTTTCTGCAGAGCGTGGGCCCTAGGGTGCGGGCTTCAGTGGTTGTTGCTCCTGGACTCTGGAGTGCAGGCTTAGTAATTGTGGTGCACAGGCCTAGTTGCTCCACACAGGTGGGATCTTCTGGAACCAGGGTTCGAACCCATGTCTTCTGCATTGGCAGGAGGATTCTTTACCACTAAGCCACCAGGGAAGCCCCTAGCAGGTGGATTCTTATCCACTGCGCCACCAGGAAAGTCCAGCAACTTCAATTTTTAAATCAATTACAAAGCCTCAGAATGTGCCATTTTAACCGCTTTTAATTAGCCGAGTTCTCTCTATTCAATCCAACTGGCATTGCTCTACATCAGGAAAAGTTTTACAGGCTGAACAAGGCCCCGTATCTTCCTTGTCCTGCTTACAATGGGAAGCTTTCATCAGAAGAACCTTCTCCTCCTCTTTCCAAAACACAACACGGCAAAAAAACTCCCACTGTCCAAAATTGCTCAGTGTTAATTAAAGTCATTAGCCCGGTGGAAAGTTAAGCAATTTGTCTTTTAACTCCCTACATTCTTGGGCCTTGAGAATAAAAAGGAGTTTAGGTTAAACATCTGCTTCTCTTTAAATATTCATGGTGTGGTTTCAATGAAAAGGTTTTCTAGAATTTATAAACCTTCTAATATTAGTCTCATCTCCTGCTAGAAATTCTCCAGGCATCACTGAAAACTTACCATTCTCAGTAACTCCAGAGAAGGTGGCCATCATCACTGGCCTGGTTTGATAGTTTCATTTATTCTCTCAACAGATATTTATTGAGCTGTTTATGTGCCAGGGATCACACTGAATGCTGGGCCTGCAGTGGTCAGGGAAGGCTTCCTGGAAGAGATGCCCTCAGAAACTCTTAAGAAGGTAGAAATTGGCTGGGCTAAGTGTTGGACATGGGGCAGGAAGGTAGGCAGGGATAGAAGGAAGAAGAACTAGAATAAGGAATCAATGTCAGAAAGAGAATGGTTCAGATATCTCACCATTCTTGATTCAAACATGTAGTGAATTAAATGGAGAATTCAGTCCATTTATATGGAGGATTAAATAGTAAATTCACTACACATTTGAATCTCTTTGAACCTCCAAAGAGATATGTCCACGTCCCAGAATCTGTGAATGTGTATTTGGAGATGTGTGATATTCCAGTTAGCCCAATAGCCTTGATGTCTTCAAGAATTTTCTGGGACACAGCAGCCATCAATTAATAAATCAGTGCTGTTGGGGTGTGAACTATTAACCACAAAAATCCACCTACTCTACCATCACCCTGTGCATATTTCTTTGTTTGGTACTCAAGTAATTCATGATAGACTCTGCCAAATTCAAGAACTTCACTTACGATCATTTTTATTTTTTCTCCATCTAACATTCCTAAACAACAATAACAGCAACAAAACGAGGTTTGAGGAAAAGGAACATGCTTTTGTATAATACCCATTTTTGACAGACTACGTTTAAATTTGTTCTTACATTTAAGGACACATATTTTTAATTTCATAAAACCAGTACCTACCACAGAGAAAATGTTCAGTATTTTTACTGAAGCCTTTTGACTTATCTAGCATCTGAATGTGAAGGTCAGTGTTACATTCATTATAACTTTTGTTTTCTCCCAGATCAAAATATTTGTTTTGGCTATATTGAGGGAGATTTCCCAGAAAAATTCTCCCTTTTGGCTGTTAGTAAGTTAGTTCACTTCCTGTCTCGAACTGCGGAGACAATTCAGAGAAGATTAACTGTAATCTCCAGGCTGCCAGTTTGTTTTTCATTTCCTCGCGTTTCAAATCCTGTTCATTTTTGTGCATCAGCTTTTCACATGATAGGCAGATCCTCAATCAATGTTTACTAACTTAATTGAGGAAAACACCGCGTGAGCTAAACACTATAGTTCAATTGGCAAAATTGGCTTCAGATTGCTTTCATCCATCGTCTCTCTGAATGTTTCACAATCCGGAATGAACCACAGGACCATGTAGGCAAATGAGTCTGTGTAACGCCTCCCCGCAAAAGCAAAGAGATAAACACTCAAGTGTGAGGAGATGAAGCGTTGATGAAGAATGCTCAGAACCACCACGTTTCGAGGCCGTTTGGCCGTCTTGATACAACATCATCATCGTTTCCCATTGTTCTGATAACTTTCAAATACATCTGCATTCGTGTCATCTGCTTCTGATACTGGCCAGGTTTTTACCCTTAAAGCCACACAGATGAGTTTGCTGCTAATTGTTTGAGTAAAAAGCTTGAGGTCGAAGGCGGTTTCTTGGCCCTGGTCAGGGAGAACAGTGGCCCCTTTGTGTTTCCAGACTCTCTGGGGCTTGGCCCTTGCCTCTTCTTGGATAACTCGTTGCTCTTGGATGTGCTGAGCTTCGGCCAGCTCTGGTCGCAACCCTCCCCCCGAGTCGTTCCCCTGGGGCCGCCCAGCCAGCGGTGAACACACTGACTCGCTGTCCTCCAGGGCTGGGCTTCCAGAATGTGCCCTGCCCATTTTGTGAACCTAACACCTGATGTGAAACTTCTAATTACAGACCCCAAATTCTCTCTCCTAGGAGATCTGAAACTGCAAGCCGCTCTTCGTTAAGAACTTGTATTTTCACTGGAAAGCCCGTTCCAAACGTTGGCCACAGTTCACTCCATCTGATCCATGCTTTTTATCTCTTCTCAACCAGACAAATGCATAATAAAGCTTCATTTGCTGCATGATCAGGCGATCCATTTTCAAGACTGGATGTACACAAGCCCCTGCCGGGCCAGTGGGCTGTACAAAGTGCCCCAAAGGTATTTCTCCGGTTTTGCCTCGGGTTCTGGCAGAACAGCCATGACGTTCCTCAACAAAGGCTTTGCAGTTTCAAAGGGAGCTTAGATCCCTTGATTTTAGTGGTGTCAGTGGTTCTTTTCTGAGTCTTCAGACATCCAGCCTGCTGTGTGTTTAGTGCTGGATTTTGATGTGAAGTGGTGGAATTATGAAACACAAATATCACTTGGCAAGGGACCATTCTAACAGATTTTTGCATATTTCAATCTCTTCGCAACCTATGCCTTTTGGATTACTCGCAGCCTGGCGTATTGGTCAGCAAACTTTACATCCCTAGCGTGAGTGAAGGGCCCATCCCCAGTCTTGCACCAAGGACAGTGAAGTGGGGAGAAGTCCAGGGATACAAAGCTCCAATCAGTCCTCTTTCTTATTCCAAGTCACACTTGATGTACATGCATTTTGTATTTGGCATGCACCCCAGGGGCCCAGGCAGGCTCAGGGTGGCCCAAAATATTAGGGGAAAGAAAGGCTGCTGAGGTCTGGCACTGCCCTGAATTACCAGAAGAGAAGGTCAAGTCAGAAATGGGGATGGGGGCAGGATGAGGGAGCCTGGGGGAGCCCCCAGGGGACAGCAGATGACGCAGGGGCCTCGGTAGGGTTAGTCAGCATATATTTGGCTAGACTGTCCTGTTTTTGCATTTCTCTCGGGAAACTGTATTGCAGTAAAAAATCTGAAGAGGGTCCAAATAGAAGAAATCTTGTGCCAACTTTGGGCACAAGTCTTCCTGTTCATTCATTCTTTCAGCAACTTATTGAGCAGCTATGATCCTGAATACTGCTCTAGATTCTGATGACGCAGTAGAGGATGAGTCAGATGAATTCTCTGCCCTCTTAGAGCTTGCCTTCTAATGGGGAAGGCAGAGAATTAATAAGCAAATATATCTGATATTTGTTGTTGTTGTTTCTGTTTAGTCACTAAGTCGTGTCCGACTCTTTGCAACCCCGTGGACTATAGCCCGCCAGGCTCCTCTGTCCATGAGATTTCCCAGGCAAGAATACAGAAGTGGACTGCCATTTCCTCCTGCAGGGGTCTTCCCAACCCAGGTATTGAACCGCCCGAATCTCCTGCATTAGCAGGCAGATTCTTTACCACTCAGATTTTAATTTTAGTTTATGATAAATGTTATGAAGGGGTGGGTGACATGTTATACAGGGTGGCCAAGGAGGGCATCACTGAGGAGGTTGATTTTTAGCTAAGAACCAAAAGATGAAAAGGAAGTTCTCACTGTTTGATGATCTGGGGATCATTCTGTTCATTCCAAGCAGAATGAACAGGAAATGCAAAGGCCCTGAGACAGAGAATACCTGGGAGTGTTTGAGGAAGCCTGCAGGCTGGAGCACAGTGAGTGAGGCCGAGTATGTGGGATTAGGTGAGTGCCAGACAAAGGCCCCATCATGTGAAACCTTGTAGGTCCCAGCAAGGAGTTGGTATTCTAATTTTGTTACAATGGGAGTGGAGAGGGTGATCAGTAGGTGGCTTTGGGTTGAACTTCATGGGGTCCCTACAACCTGGTAAAGTCATGTAATACTCAGGGTCATAAAAAGAGATCAGATTTTGTGTGTTTGCTATTGTTGTTGAGCCACTAAGTCATGTCCAGCTTTTTTGGGGACCCCATGGACTGTAGCCCGCCTGGCTCCTCTGTCCATGGTATTTTCCAGGCAAGAACACTGGACTGGGTTGCCATTCCCTTTTCCAGGTGATCTTCCCAACCCAAGGATTGAGCCTGGGTCTCCTGCATTGCAGGCAGATTCTTTACTGCTGAGCCACCAGAGTGCTGAATATTTCAACCATGTTGCCTATCAGGACTTTAGTCCCTACCAAGGGCCGCTTTTCTTCCCACCAACCTACTTCAGATCTGTCAATTAGAATTAAGGTGCATCCGCTTGTCACGAACTATTCACATCCCCCAGTGCCTAACAGCACCAGTGACTTATGGTGGGGCCCTCACTCATTTATTAAGTATTTATTAAGTGCCTGTTATGTCCTAGGGATACAGTGATGAGCAAAATACACATGTTCCTTGCTTATTATGGAACTTAATGATAGGGAAAGTGCAGTGCTAGGGGAACATACAGCAGCATAGTCAAGTAACCTGGTCAAGGAAGACTTCCTGGAGGAAGCGACGTTTAAGCTGAGAGCTGAAGATTAAGCAGGAGAAGACCAGTTGTAGAAGTTTTCCAGTTGGAAGGAATGGCATATAGCCAGAGGTAAGAGAGAATGTGGTGCATTTTAAGAAATATTTTCAAAAAGATGAGAGGCAGAGTACAACATTGAGAAGTGGGAAGAACTGAGGCTGAAATGTACTTAAGGATCCAGGTCATGAGGCTAAATCATGAAGAGTCACATCAGGGTGTTAAAGCATCTATATTTTATCATGAAGGTGATGGGAATTCTCTGAAGGGTATGGAAGATGGATTGGGAATGAGGGAAGACAGTGGTAGGAAAAGTCATTATACTAATTTGGGGGGATATTTGTGATTTGACCAAAATAGTAGCCATGGAAATGGAGCAAATTTGACTGATTACAGATACAGTCATCCACAGCTTAAAAAGATAACTTGGAGCCAACTCTCTCTAAGGAAATGAAACCAAAAAAATATGGGGAGAATGAAATTGATGCGGAGAGAGAATGAAGAGAACATGATGGGTTATATAAGCTGAATTTATAAAGGAGCAAAACCCAAGCATGTGTAGATGCTATGAAGAAGATGGACGATATGCAGAGAACAGGGAGAGAAAAGGATAGTGGGAAGAAAGAGATGATATGGCCCCTGAGAGAGGGATGGGGGCGAGTGGTTGTCCCTGGGGCCAGCCCACTTCCTGGCAACTTTCTAGGTTCAGTTCCCATAAGCTTCAGCTTTATCACGTGTTCCAGTCATGAATTCTCATGACCCTGTCTCTCGTATTGCTCCATATGGAGGAGCTTCTCCCCCTCCAAATGCAGGCTAGCTTGACTGAGTTTTGCTCCTTGCAACTTAAAAGAATCTGAATCACCCATTACGTTATACAAACTAATTCTTCACGAGAGTCATTAATTAAAGCAAGGCAACTGTTATAACAGTTACATCAGATATAAACCTGAAACATAGTTATGCAGGGAATTTTAGGACCAGCAAAATTTTAGGTGTATCTGAAAAGTTCTGAAGCACTTGTAGCAGTTATAATGAGAACTATAACTTCTGAGTGTTTGTAGATGTCCCTGTCCACGGATCAACTGTTTTTCAATTCAATGAGTCCAACTGCGATCAAAAAGTGCCTCGGAGAACAAAAAGCATTGAACGGTCGTGATGTCTGATCTCTCTCCAACTCCTTCTCCAGGGGTTGAATCACAAGAAACCACTTCTGAGGCCAGAGACCACAGATCCGGGGGCGGTGGCCCAAGGAAGGATGAGGAAAAAGAACAGGGGAGAGAAGCTGACTCTTGCCAAGAAGCACTCATGAACATTCTGGAGAAGTCAGGTCAAACAGTAAAAGGGAGTGAAGGCTTGATGGAAACCCAAGATGATAATCATATTGGACATGATGAGGATGGGATAGGATGAGATAAGGCTCAGACTGAGCTGGTGGATGGAAATTGTTTGTGAGGTACAGCGTGAGAAAACTGAACAACCTACCAAGTTTCAGAACTTGTGAGGGGACAAAAAGAGAGGATGGCCTGCTCCATGTTCTTAAGGACTTAAAGTCTGGTGAGGAACCCAGACGTATACACAGATTACATAATGTGGTGGGTACTATGAGTTTACAAAGTGCGTTTAGATTAAGCTAGGGGTTCAAGGTATCACAGCTGGACACAGTTATGTTCGGTTATAACAGTTACATCAGATATAAACCTGAAACATAGTTATGCAGGGAATTTTAGGACCAGCAAAATTTTAGGTGTATCTGAAAAGTTGTGAAGCACTTGTAGCAGGCTGTACAATTAATATCAGAATATAAAGTGGTCACAGCTGAAGAGAAGGCTGGGGATTTAAAGAGAAGCCGTTCCATGAAGGGCATTTTTATCTCCAAGATAAAAATCTTAGACTTATTCTTTTTTATAGATAAATATTGGTAAAAGTTTTAGTCACAAGAAGATGCAAAAATTATGCAACAGTGTATCTTCCAACTTTAAAAAAAACTAGAAATGGAAATTTTTACAAAACGCTGTTAAATTGTAGCTGTAAATACTTAGCTTTTAAAATTCCAAATACCAAACAAAAAGTGACCAACCAGACATTGAAGAATATAATCATGAAATCAATTTAGCATAAACAGGGTTAGGATACGAACACTGTAAATAGTGAATATATACTTTTCTTTCTGTAAATCAGAAACAGAAAATACACATCATTTCCTATGTTGTTGGAGAATCTTCTAATATAGATCATGCATTTAGGTACAAACAGAATCTTAATAACAGAATATCCTAAAAGAGATTTTATAGATCATTATTTTCTGATGAGATTCTAAGCTAGAAATCAGCAATAAAATTGGACGTGGTTTTATCAGTCACTGAAAGATGTTTAGCAAGAGGGTGACACAACCATGTGAGGAATGGGTTTGGAACAAGAGTTGGGACACACAACCAGTTAAAGAGATATTGCAACAGTCTAAGAAAGCAAGACAGTAAGTCCCCTGCCTATGAACCTTCAAGCTACAAACTTTCAAAACTGCGAACGTGTGTTCACATGTCCAATAATGTAAGTCAGTTCACACTGTCTCACGTGCGTGCACGCTCTACAGGGGGTTGTGCTTCTGTCTGCTTTACTCTGCAGGACTGTGTAGGGTACAGCGGTGCAGGAGCTTTATCTCAAGCCCAGGAAGTCCGGAAGCAAGTGGAAAAGCAGCAGTGATGTAGTGGGTACTGCTAAGAAGCTCTTTTACAGTCATAGTACTGGTTCTGTACTGTAAGGTTTAGAATATTTTCTTTATTGTTTTTGTGTTTGTTTTGTACATATTATTTGTGTGAAAAGTATTATAAACCTACTACATTACAGTACTATGCAGCCCATTGTGTTAGCTGGGTTCCTAGACTAACTTTGTTGGACTGAATGAAAAAAAATTAGACTTATGAACGTGCTCTTGCAACAGAACTTATACCTATGTAGGGGACTTAGTGTAATGTGAGTCTGAACCAAGACAGGAGATGTAGGGAATAAAAAGGAATAGACAATTTAAGAAGTATTTAGTAGATAAAATAAAAAAGGACTGGCTGACTGAATTTAGGGGAGAGAGAGACAGAGAGGGAAAGGAGAGGAGGAGGAGGGAAAGAGAGAGAAAAGAGAGAGGTGAGGGGAAGGAGAAAAGGTGAATGAGGAGGTTGGGTGGTGATCCAGTGGAGGCAGTGTCATTAACTCAGGCGGGCAACACAGGGGAAGGGAGAGGTCTTGGGGAATCAGGCAGTGCTCGTCTTTGCGCTGGTTCGGTTTGTGGAACACAGGCTGTAGTGCAGTTTGTGGAAAGAAAGCTGTAAACATTGCCACCAGCAGCAAGATTCTTCTTTTGTGCAGGGGAAATTCAGAACTCAGGCCATGAAAGGGGAGAGCGTGTCAGGGTTCCTCTTTTATTTGGTGCTTGGTTGGGGACGGGTGTGCTTATCAGAAGTACTTAATAGGACTTTCTACCACCTGCCTCTATGTCCACCACTTACCTGACATGTTTAGGAGAATGAGGGGGTGATAATTGTCCAAGCCAGCTGGAAGACAAGATGAGGGACCCTACAACAAGCGCCATGAGGGCCAACTAATGCTATAGTGAATCCAGAAAAGGAGACAGGACTGTGGGTGAAATCAAGAGAGCGGCCTTGCTTTTTTTCATAAGTCCGGAGGAGGCACACAAGTCTTTTCAGTGCTGGGATGGATCACAGGCAGTGACCCACAGATAGGAATAAGCTTTGGGTGGAAAGATCAGGACCCAGAGGGTACACTGGGAGGGAGGACGAAGGGAGATGGGTCCTGAAGCCCAGACAAAGGTTAGGACTCAGCAAGGCAGACCAACGGCAATGCGGCAGAGATTTGGGGTCTGTAGACTACAGTTATTTCATGGGCTCTTATGTAAATGGACTTCCCTGGTGGCTCAGATGGTAAAACGTCTGTCTACAATGCTGGAGACCTGGGTTCGATCCCTGGGTAGGGAAGATTCCCTGGAGAAGGAAACGGCAACCCACTCCAGTACTCTTGCCTAGAAAATCCCATGGACGGAGAAGCTTCGTGCAGGCTACTGTCCATGGGGTCGCAAAGAGTCGGGCACGACTGAGCGACTTCACTTCACTTCTATGTAAATTGAAGTCATTAAAATTAATTTTGCCCTGTGAATTTTCTGAAGAGTTTCTCTACATCTTTGGATGGTTGATATCCAAGACCAAGGAGATTCAGCAGAGACCTTTATCTAACAAAGATAAAGCCTTGCTTTATGTGTTCACAGCTGAGGATTAAAGGACTTTTGACTACTTGAGGGGGCTTAGAAAGTGTTGCCTACAATGACTTAGAAAATCCTTAGGGCATCAGATGGTGATGCAGCCTAAGTCTTCCAGAACACATTCGACTTTGAAGCGCGCGGTCCAGGGGGCCTGGAGAACGAGGAGGCAGTGATCTCAAGCAAAGGGCATGACCTTTTTTATCTGCAGTTTTCTAGTCTGTAAAATGGGAACTGTAATTTCTTCCTTCACTCAGTGAATGCTTTATGGGCATCTTCTGTGCGCCAAGCAAGATTCTACCCACATTATAGAGTTATTTTGAGAATTAAATGAAGCAACGTAAGTGAAAGTGCTTAGTATAGGGTCTAGAATCTACCAGGTGTGAACTGTATTCACTTTTGTATCCAAAAGAATTTTTTTTTTTTTTTTACTACAACATGAATGGGTATTTGAGCCAATATTGGGTCAGGCCAACAATGGGCCAAGCATAATCAGAGTGCTGTTGTAAATATCAGGATGTCTTGCAGGGGGAAAGGATTGACTGCGTTGAGGATCCAAGGAGATGACTTTTAATTTAAAGGTACATTTTAGAAGCAGTAGGATGAAGGGCAAAATGTTGCTCTTGGGAAAGCGAACCCTATGTCCAGGTCATTCTGAGAAGTCTACATAGGGTGTGATGAAGCAGCACAGATGTTCCGAGTTAAGACCCGTTGGAAATATGACTGTCCTGCTGGGTCTAGAACATCAAGAAAGAACTATCAGGTCGCTTGCTTCATCAGCATGTTTAGAGTTAAGGTGCATGACAAAATAACTGTTCTTCTGAGACATCTTAACTGTAAACACTGCAATGCACTCACTGAAGCCTGGGAAGTGAGTTTGCAATTCAGAATAAATATTTGGAATTAACTGGTAAGGACCCTGATAATTCATATATTAGCATTCCCCCGTGCTCTGGGTAATTCATTTTAAAGAGTAAAGAAAGAAAACCTGACTCAAGCTGGAAAACATGTTTTCTCTCAGTATTACTTTCGCTTCCAAAATGAGTTGATTCATTATCAAAGGGTGTGGGGTTTTCCATTTTCCTTTTATAAACTGAACTTTAGCCCAGGCTGTGATGAGCCTAATGAGGTTGGTCAGAAGTCACAATGAGATGGAATATACCTGATACTCAAAGAGAGAAGGGGAAGACCAAGGCTGCTTGCCCATGCTCCCCCCCCCCCGCCCCCGCCCGGTACTCTGAAAGACAGCAACATCACTTACTACATTATGATAACTGTAACTGCCAGACTATTTTTCAACCTTTCCAATAGACTTTTAGCTCCTCAAGGACAAGGACTGTGTATTATTTTTTTTTAATTTTAAGTTTATTTCTTTTTCGCTGTGCTGGGTCTTCTTTGCTGCAAGCAGGCTTTCTCTAGTTGTGGGGAGCGGGGCTGCCCTCTGTTGCCATGCACCGGCTTCTCACTGCGGTGGCTTCTCTTATTGGGGAGCACAGGCTCTAGCCACCTGGGCTTCAGTAGTTGTGTGCAGGGGCTTAGTTGCCCCGTGGCATGTGGGGTCTTCCTGGACCAGGGATCGAGCCCACGCCCCCTGCACTGGCAGGTGGGTTCTTAACCACTGGACCACCAGGGAAGTCCAAGGACTGTGTATTATTAATCATTGTAACTCCACCCCTCATAGGAGAGGCTCAATAAATGCCTTATAGTGAGCAAGGGGTTCAGTGAATTAGAGGGGTGGATGGACAGATAGAGGGGTAGACAGATGAATCTTGGGTTCCTGACATTAAAGAAATAAATGACATAACAATGCAGAAATGGTGCTCAGGTTAAAGGGAAAAAGAGACTGATTGGGGCCCAAAAGAGTCGCTGAGGAGGGATCCGATTTTAGAGTCATTTAAGCAAAAGCAAACATGGATTGGTTTCACCACAGTTTCTCCTAATCCGTCCTGCTGGGACTCCAGAAAGAAAGCTGCTGTGGGGTAAATGAGGCTGCCTTGTGGCGATCAAGAACTAGGAAGGGCTTCAGGGCTTTCCAGAGGGACAGAAGGCGCTTCTCCTTGACTATGGATTTGTAATCCTGAGAGGCAAGTCTCCATCAGCCTGTGGTGGGAGGCTTACAGGGTTCTAGCGCCCACTGAACAGTCATGGAGATGACAGCCTCCAAATGGTCACTTATAATGGATGGACAATGGTGGAGTGAGGGGTGGAGGAGCTTTGGGAGTGGAGGCCGTGGGGGTTGGCTTGAAGACTTCAGGGTGGCAGTGTGAGTGCCAGGGACCGTATTTCATACTAAGGGATTTGGTCAGGTCAGCAGCTGCAGGGCACCGGAAGCATAAACCTTTCACCTCCAGGGCATCTCAGACTGAGCCTGTCCACATAGAGTAATAAAAAAACCGCAATCTGCCAGACCTGGAAACAGCCAGGAGAGGGCGCCTCCAGGGACAACTCACTAGTCTGCAGAGCAGCGAGAGGTGAAAATGTTAATTGGGACCCGATGGACTGTAGCCCACCAGGCTCCTCTGTCCATGGAATTCTCCAGGCAAGAATACTGGAGTGGGCTGTCATTCCCTTCTCCAGGGGATCTTCCCAACCAAGGGATCGAACACAGGTCTCCTGCATTGTAGGCAGATTCTTTTCCATCTGAACTGCCAGGAGCTAAAAAGCTGTGGGGAGGGAGGGACTGCAGGGTCCCCTCCCTGGGCAGCACTGACCCAAGGCCCTTTGAGAGAAGGTTGTGCCACAAGAATGGTCATTAGAGAATGTAGTCTCTGCCTTTCTACTGGCCGGTGGAACATGAAAAAATAGATTGGCTCTCAACTAACCGCATGGAAAGCAGCAGATACCAACACTGCTGTACAAGGGGAACCTCTCCACTCCCCAGTGCTTTACATGGTTCACATGAAGATCTGAAGTTTCAAGTTTATAATCTACACATTCAACAGGGTGGGGGATATCGGAGGGGCGGGGTCAAACGTACTGTACAAAGGGAAAGCTTGAATATATAGATTACTCTACTGCTGTCAGCTCTAACCATTAAGGATGCAGCAAATCACCATTTTTAAGAGCATGTGAGCCAAATGCTAGGGTTTCAATCCAGGCTTAGCTGCCTTTTACTCTGAGACCGTGAGCAAGTCTCTTCACTTCCTAAGTCTCTGCTTCTTCTATAGAAGAACACCGATCACAGAATTGTTAAGATTAATGAAAGTAGTCCAAGTAACTGCTGGCACATAATAAGAACTCAGGCTTCCCTGGTGGCTCAGCTGGTAAAGAATCCCCCCTGCAGTGAGGGAGACCTGGGTTCGATCCCTGGGCTGGGAAGATTCCCTGGAGAAGGGAATGGCTACCCACTCCAGTATTCTGGCCTGGAGAATTCCATGGGGTCACAAAGAGTTGGACACAACTGAGTGACTTTCACTTTCACAATAAGAACTCAGGAAATTAGCATTCATATAAAATACGACTTGAATGATAAATTTTGAATTGCACCACATTTGGCCAAACATTCCCAAGTTTCCTGGGCTTCCCTGTTGACTCAGTGGTAAAGAATCCACCTGCCAATGCAGGAGACCAAAGTTCAATCCCTGGGTCATGGAAAGGGCATGGAAATCCACTCCAGTTATTCTTGCCTGGAGAATCCCCATGGACAGAGGAGCCTGATGGGCTACAGTCCACGGGGTCACAAAGAGTCACACACAACTTAGTGACTCACCACCGCATTTTTCCTACATAATTACCAGTAGCGTGGACTCATGAGACGAATCAAAAACATATATCCAGATACACTCTTTTCCTTCTAAGATACTTAAGAGCCTCTTGTTGAGCCTCAAAAATTTTTACAGGATGTAGTTTGGAAACAATTGCTTTATTCGGCCAAAACTAAAAGCCATATGTCCTAACCTGATTATAGTGAGTTCAGTACTTTACTTCTGGCCCACTCATGCTGTAATAACCACAGACAACATCTGAAGTTGGCTCCATTGAAGCTCCTTCTAATATTTGGTGTCTATCTGAGCCGGTATGATCCTGAACCTATGTGAGGGGTACATAATTGAAACTCCCAAGGAAAACAGTTTAGGAAGAGACCTTAGGTTAGAGGAAATAAAATCTGTTGTTTGGAGTCACTGAATAGACACAGAAGCTTTTAAAACATATATAATAGGATGTGAGAGCTGGACCATGAAGAAGGCTGAGTGACAAAGAATTGATGCTTCCAAACTGTGGTGCTAGAGAAGACTCTTGAGAGTCCCTTGGACAGCACGGAGATTCAACCAGTCCCTCCTAAAGGAGATCAACCCTGAATATTCATTGGAAGGACTGATGCTGAAGCTGAAGCTCCAAGCCTTTGGCCACCCGATGTGAAGAGCTGACTCTTTGAAGAAGACCCTGATGCTGGGAAAGATTTAAGGCAAAAGGAGAAGAAGGTGGCAGAGGATGAGATGGTTAGGTAGCATCACCGACTCAACGGATGTGAATTTAGGCAAACTCAGGGAGACAGTGAAGGACAGGGGATCCTGGTGTGCTGCAGTCCATGTGGTCGCAAAGAGTCAGACACAATTTAGCAACTGAACAACAACAATGGAATGTTGCTAAGATGCTCAGTGAAGAATCTGGGTGCCTGTGAACTTCACATAAAAAGAACACTGGCACAGCACTGTAAAGCAATTATACTCCAATAAAATTTAAAAAACTACAAATAATGGGGCTTTAACAAAGGACATAGAAAGAGTGATGAGCAGATATGAAAACAGACTAAGAGATTAACAACCTTGTCAAATTTGCTCAGGGGTCTAAAGAAAAATTAGTCACTGTTTCTGTTAAGTTATTTATGTCATTTAGAATGGTGGCATGAAGTGTAATCTCTATTTGTGTTAAAAAAAGAAAAAGGCTTTGGAATTAGATTGTCACTTAAAGATGACTGGAACTTAAGTCTGTGAATCACTGGCTTCTTTTAAACCTTGTGTTTTAAAAAGATTAACTCTGGGTGGTGAAGTTAAGGGGAAGGCCTGGGGAAATTTTTGTTTCATACCCTCCCCTCTGTTCTCTTCTCCTTTCCATTCCTTACCCTATGTCTCTTCCATGTAGCAAATAGCTGGGAGTTGAAATTCAGACTGGTTCCAAATAGGAAAAGGAGTACGTCAAGGCTGTATATTGTCATCCTGCTTATTTAACTTAATATGCAAAGTACATCATGAGAAATGCTGGACTGGAAGAAACACAAGCTGGAATCAAGATTGCCGGGAGAAATATCAATAACCTCAGATATGCAGATGACACCACCCTTATGGCAGAAAGTGAAGAGGAACTCAAAAGCTTCTTGATGAAAGTGAAAGAGGAGAGTGAAAAAGTTGGCTTAAAGCTCAACATTCAGAAAACGAAGACCATGGCATCCGGTCCCATCACTTCATGGCAAATAGATGGGGAAACAGTGGAAACAGTGGCAGACTTTATTTTTGGGGGCTCCAAAATCACTGCAGATGGTGACTGCAGCCATGAAATTAAAAGACGCTTACTCCTTGGAAGAAAAGTTATGACCAACCTAGATAGTATATTGAAAAGCAGAGACATTACTTTGCCGACTAAGGTCCGTCTGGTCAAGGCTATGGTTTTCCCTGTGGTCATGTATGGATGTGAGAGTTGGACTGTGAAGAAGGCTGAGCACTGAAGAACTGATGCTTTTGAACTGTGGTGTTGGAGAAGACTCTTGAGAGTCCCTTGGACTGCAAGGAGATCCAACCAATCCATTCTGAAGGAGATCAACCCTGGGATTTCTTTGGAAGGAATGATGCTAAAGCTGAAGCTCCAGTACTTTGGCCACCTCATGCGAAGAGTTGACTCATTGGAAAAGACTCTGATGCTGGGAGGGATTGGGGGCAGGAGGAGAAGGGGACAACCAAGAATGAGATGGCTGGATGGCATCACTGACTCGATGGATGTGAGTCTGAGTGAACTCCGGGAGTTGGTGATGGACAGGGAGGCCTGGCATGCTGCGATTCATGGGGTCGCAAAGAGTAGGACATGACTGAGCGACTGAACTGAACTGAATTACATGAAATAATTACCTAAATTTTTTGTTTTGCCTGGAAGCAAAACCACAATGGACAAGGCTATAATCAAATGATAAGGTTATGACAGCAACTAATTAGGAAAGCCCAATATACGTGAAGAGAGTTTTGCCATTTCCAAATAAAGACTAATGAAGTTAATATTATTAGGACTTAATAATACAGAGCTATATTATTATGCTGGTAGACAATTAGGCTTAATTGGTAAGTAATCATATATGTAGCCTGTGTTACTTTTATGTATGCAAATTATACTTCTACAGGTCAAGTCTTCTCATTTTAGGTCCGCACAACAGCATTATCTCAGCAAAGCGGGGCTGGGGTGAAGAGAACTAGACCAGAAGTAACTGACAAAGCAGAGGACCCATGAAAACAGACCCTGCATTCCTGGCAATTGGAGGTCTTGGATAAAATACTAGGGTGAGTGAAGGGAAAGCGATTCATGTTAAGGCAGAAGGAACACGATAAGGATGGAGAAGGGATTTAGGGTTTTTTTGTTTGTTTTTGTTTTAAAGAGAGGGTTTTGGTCAAGGGCAATTGAGATTTTTCCTGTTCTCATCACCCACCTTTCAGCACTCCCTCAAAACATTTATGGTATCCAGAAAGCCATAAACAGTAATTATCTGCACAATTAGAGACAAAGCTTGATAAGCAAGCCAGCTGGCAGAGGTAACCTGAAACTCTTTCTCACTAAAATGTTAATGGCTGATACTGGATCCTCTGCTATTTCCATAGGAAGAAAAAGTAAGAGTATGAGAGGGCTCTGGCACCAGAGGTCTCCCAAGGAAGGAAAGCATATTACATGGTGACAAGAGGGATAACTAACATTTACTGAGTACGTGTGGCCAGGTTCTGTTCTAAATGTGCTCATGGATTAACTCATTCCCTCCCGAAGTGCTTTGTCTGGGGAAGGTACTCTTACTAATCCCTATTTTTCAGATGAGAAAGCTGAGTCACAGAGAGATTAGGTACTTGCTCAGGGCAGTGGCACCCCACTCCAGTACTCTTGCCTGGAAAATCCCATGGACGGAGGAGCCTGGTAGGCTGCAGTCCATGGGGTCGCTAAAAGTCGGACGCGACTCAGCAACTTCACTTTCACTTTTCACTTTCCTGCATTGGAGAAGGAAATGGCAACCCACTCCAGTCTTCTTGCCTGGAGAATCCCAGGGACGGGGGAGCCTGGTGGGCTGCCATCTATGGGACTCCGTCGCACAGAGTCAGACAAGACTGAAGAGACTTAGCAGCAGCAGCAGGGTCATGGGGGTGAGACCAAGATTTGAATTCTGGCATTTCGAGTCCTAGAGCCCATACTCCTGGCTGTTGTTGTTGTTCAGTCACTAAGTCGGGTCCGACTCTCTGTGACCCCATGGACTGCAGCGCTCCAAGCTTTCCCCGTCCTTCACCATTTCCCGGGGCTTGCTCAAACTCTTGGCCATAGTTGAAAGGAAACTGATTTGGAGAGAAGATGGCCCGGGAGACAAAACTCTCCTACATGGATGATGTTGCCTAAAGTCAGCCTGTTTACTTCTGAGTGTTGGAATGAGGAGGAGTCCATGCAGAGGTGTTTTATCTTGTCACAGAGTTGTGTATTTGCTACTTACAGGAACTCCAGTGCTGGGGAGGACGTTACATTGGGTCCTATGGAACATTTTGATACCGCCTTGGTTCCCAAGTGTGTATGGCTTTGCTGCCTGAATTAGTGATCCTGCTGCAGTTATTTAAGCTTTCTATGCCTCTGAGTGCACATTTGGAAACTGGGTTAGTTCCACTTGTCAGCTTCCTGACTCAGAGGAATGCCAAGGGCTAGTGGACTGATCCATGCAAAATGCGTTGAGCCATAACCAGGACTAACTGAACTTTGAGAGAACAGTGTGACTTGGCAGCTGTATTTGGATTAAGGGGAGTGGTAGGATAGTCTCACAGTAGCCTCTGGATGTTCTTGGTTCGGCCGCCTGTTCTGCTAGGGCTGCCTGAATTCTCCTCTAGGCTTTCAAGCGGCCCCGCTATAATGAAGGGCAACTGTCTAGTAGACTTGGGCCATGTCCATATAGTCTGGGATTGTTCCAATTATGTAGAGATAAGAATTCCTAATTCAAAACAAGAATCTTCAAGCCAGGACTTTGAAAGCCATTACTTATCAAAAAAGGTTAAAAAGAACTGGATCGACTCCAAGGAAACGTTTAACCTAATAGCAAACACCATACCTTAGGATTCGATTCAAATGATACTGATCTAATTGACATCACAAGGGCAGAACCATTGAAAAGTTGTTTAAAAAATAATAATAATAATAATGATTTATAAAGAGACATGGGTTAGAAGATGCCCAAGACAAAGAGGATGAGGAGAGATGTCTCAGTTGTAGCTACAATTAAGAAACAGCAAACCCAAAAGAAGTATAAAGCAACTTTTTTTAAAAAAAAGAAAAATGTGTCTGATTAATCCACACTATCTAGTGGACTTTCTCTTCCATTTTTTTAAGCATAGAAATATTAGTTGCCAACCTATGTCTTCAAATAAAACCGATGAAAGCAGGAGGGTGATCACAATATTTTTAATAGATGCAGTTATTAACTCAATGATTTAACCTCGGATTTTTGGTCTTCTAAGGACAGAGTTATATCTTGGGGCAGTCAGGTCTCTCTCGACCCAAGAAAGGATCATGTGAGCTAAAAAATAAACACAACCAGTGGGAACCAAGGTGGGAATCCAGGATCGGAAATAGGACAGATTAAAATAGTTTACGGAAAGAGTGTGAGAGCAAGGGAAGGAAATTGAATGACAGAAGGGAAGACCGTATAGTATTAAGAAGCAACAAACCCAAAACAAGAAAACTAAGAGAGTTTTTCTGAGTGCTGCTGTAATTCAAACCGTTTCAGATAAAAACTGTGACAAATTGCAGAAAACTTGAGATACAGATTTGATTTAAAGAGGCTAAGACTTCCTTGTGGGAGCTGCTCAGGCTCGTCAGTGTTTTCTTAGTGTTAGTGGCAGCTCATTAGTGTTAAGCTTGGCAGTGTTTTTTCGTATCTATGGGTTCTTCTCTTTAAATACTCAAGGCCCTGTCTATTCCTCACAAAAGGAGAATAGTGATACCGATTTTTAGTGTGAAAGTAAGGCAAGGTATAATCTTCCCAGGAGTATTTGGGAGACTAAAGCATCATGAGAAGGAATTTTTCAGGTCGAAAGCTGGTGGAAGAGGTACAAGAACCTTCCTGGTATCCCTTCTCCCAAATCTCATGGAAGGCAGTTTCTGCTTTTGCTTCTGTCTCCCACGACCCCATTTATGATGGCAGTTACCTGGTTCACAGACACATCTTCACAGGGTCTTTGCTGCATTGAAAGAGGTTCCCTTCACTAAAGAACAATGGGATTTGTGGAAGAAAAAGGTCATTTAGGTAAATCCACGCCATTGAGACGGGAGGTAAGGGGGCAGGCCACACCTTAAAAGAATGGCGTAGCCATTGAGGATACAACAAAAACTGGTTACCACCTACAAGGCCCCAAAGGGTGGAAGATTCCACTTCTGGTACACCCTGAACCTCTTCCACACTCACGGTGATACAGTAACATCTAAATGACAAACCCACAGGCACAATGTTACGTTCAATCTGTGATAAGGTCTTTGAAGGTCCACTACGGAGCGGTTCCTGTTTTATGTGTCAGGGAGACAGACAGTCATTAACCAGCCCATTTCACATAGAAAACGTTCATTGCGTTTGCTGAGGATAGGGTTGCCGGGGCTGATGCTTTGCGTCTCTGTGTCTAAGCCTGTTTACAGGGAGGTGAAGGATAGCTTCCTTGCCCACACTCTGCGGGCTGCCCCACCCTGCGCTGGCCTCAGGAAGGAAGGGTGGAGCAGGCACACAGAGTTTTGACAATGCTCCAGGACTTTGCACCCCAAATATTTACTGAGACAGTCAGGTAATTCTTTAGAGAGGCTGGGCCTAACCTATAAAAAAAGCTGGCAGAGGGACAGGAGAAGAAAGAAGTGCTCCCTCTGTCTGGAAAAGGCGTGCTCCGTGTGCCTGTAATAATTGCAAAAGCCTCGATACAGAAACACAGGGATGGTCCTCCACACCCTCTTGCAACTGATCACCCATCTGACAGCTCAGCTTCAGGGCAAGGAGCCGAGGCAGCTCCCACACACTGCTCTCCTGGGTCTACAGGCAGCTGTTTCCTCTGCCTGGAAGAGGCTCTTCTCACTTAAAGCTACCTTTTCTTCGCAGAGTCCTCTCCAGCCCTCTCCACATCCCACTTCCTGTATTAAGCTTCTCCCAGCTGTCTCAGCCCACAGTCATCACTTTGCTCTTTGGCCTCCCACACCACTCGCCCAGCACTTGGTAATTTCTGTGGTTGATCTGTTTATCCCTTCAACTCCCCCCGCCCCACCACTGGACTTTGTCCGAAACAGTCAGCCTTGACAACGTGCTTATAAATGATGATAAATCATTGCAGTAGAGTGGTTTAGGCACGCCTGACACAAGTTCATGCTTGTGTAACTTTTAACTCAAATGAAAAGGTTTTCATGGCTCGCACTTTCGAAAGGCAGTAAATCCTTAGTGTGTGACTGTTTTCAAACATTTTGGATTTTTCAAGGAGGCATAAGGAACAGGCCTCATCAAATCTGGGGAAAGAGAGGAAGAAAAGCAGGTTCACAGAGTCCTAAAAGCACACTGGTGTGACCCACTCGTCCTGCTCACCCGGAACTTTGCCAGTTTCAACACCGAAAGTCCTGTGTCTCAGTCCCAGGCAGACCTGGACAGCTGGTCACGTACCAGGTGGCCAGTGCACGTTTTGATAAGAAGCAAATGCAAGTCTTAACTAATGGACTGCACCTACTTTATCTTCTCTCATCTCAAATCCTGGTGCCACAGCCTCTCCAAGGACACTCCACTCTCCGGTGACAAGTGGAGAAGCAGGCAATGATGCCCACTTCTCGAGAAGGAACCTTGAGTTTATTCAGCTCTGCTCACTACAGAAGCCATCTCAGGCCTGGGAGGACAGACGGTCAAGGGAAAAAGCTTTGTACAGAGTTCTCACAAAACAGAAACTAAAAGGAATATTTGGAACAGGAAACAGTGACCTTGATGGCACGATTCCCAAAGGGAGAGGCAAAAGGCAGAGATTCAGGAAGGCAAAAGTCCAGGGTCCACGGGAAGTCCGTCTCACGCTGAGCATTCCACACCAGGCTTGCTCTGTGCCTCTCCAAAGCATCTGCTTTGATAACGCTCCTGGGCAATCCGGCCAACTGTGACAATCCAAGCGGCTTGGCGCTAGCAGTAAAGAATCTGCCTGCCACTGCAGGAGACGCAAGAGACATGGGTTCAATCCCTGGGTAGGGAAGATCCCCTGGATAAGGGAATGGCAGCCCACTCCAGTATTCTTGCCTGGAGAATCCCATAGACAGAGAAGCCTGGTGGGCTACAGTCCATAGGGCTGCAAAGAGTCAGACACGACTGAAGTGACTTAGCATACACAGAACAGATAAACAAGAAGACTAGAACCTATGACCACAAATACCTCTGAATGTCACAGCAATCAGCAGGACTAGTAATACTTTCTGAGCACCCAAAATCTCTTATGAGAATAGATACATTTGGAAAACCCAGATGGTCCTGAAATGAGCATAACGATAGATACATCATCAATAATGGTACACATAAAAAACCAGTCCAGGTCGATAGCTTGTATCATGATGAGAAATTTTTCCATAATAAAATAACAAAATGAAGCATTTTAATCTGTATAACATATAACCCAGTAACTCACAACAACAACAAAAAGTGTAATTGGGAAATGGAAATATTACTGCCTGTATCTCTTTATATCACTGAAGATTTAGGTGGAGCTGATTTCCCTAAGCGTGGTTTCCTTTGACTGACAATGCTCATGTGTCCCAGAACCAGCTTGGCCGGGGGTGGGGATGGGAGGCTGAAATTTAGGGTGTGAGGGTGTCTCGTGCAGGAATGTGCTCTAACCACCAGAGGGTATTCTTTCCTCCTTTGGACTGTAGGCAAGTTTCTGGAACCACAAACTAACCCTAAACCAACCCCCTACTAAAAATGGGCCAGGCCAGATCACAGGAAAGTGCACTGATTCATAATATTCACACACATTCCCCCTTGTCTTTCCATCTGAGAGACGGTTCAGTTTTCTTCAGCTGAGAGAATCATGCTGGCAGCAGGCCAACCTACACACAGTAGAAAACAAATGACATCTCTCCTGCTGGTCAAGGCAAGAGAGGAGTCACTTCAGAAATAAGTCCAGCGGTTATTTCAGATGATCCAGCCCACACGCACCCCCCCCCCGCCCCCGCAACAATTGCCCACCCCAGCCCCCACTCCTCATGGGTGGAGCAGGATTTTCAAGAAAGTGCGGATGCCCTGGTCAGAAAGAAAGCGCGGATGCCCTGGTCAGAAAGAAAGCGGAGGGATTTCAGGGGCTGTGGGGCCTCCTGCCTGAATTTTGATCTAGGCTAATTTACAACTGAAAAAGGCCCAAGTCTCATTGGAGACCAGAAAGCCTAGGAAAGTTACCAGAGAGATATTTGACAACGTCCAGAGTCAGCCCGGGAGTCTGTCCCAGCGCATTAATATACCAAGTTTAGAAAGCAAGGTCCTGGAAAGATGCCCCAGGGAGATGCCCAAGGGAGTCAGTTTGAATCCGGCCAAATGCTTACTCTGAAAAAAGGAAGACTTTGTCCCTTCTAGCTTGTTCAGTGCCAGAAGCTCTTTCAGGGAGAAAGGCCGTGAAATTGAGAAATATGGGATATCGGGTCATCTGCCCAACAGAAGGCAGCTTCAGCAAACCCAAACTTCGAGTTGATATTTTCCTCTTGTTTTTCAAATGACTTCAAATAATACTTATTTGCTGCTAGAAATTCAAACAGTACAGAAATAAGAGTAAGAAGTGAAGCGCTTTCATCTCACAGCCAGCCTACTCCCTACAGCCCCACTCACCAGAAATGCTGTGGATAATGGCTCATGCTTTCCAGGGCTTCCGATTTCTATGAATTACAAAAAACTGATCTCTCTACTCATCTAGTTCTCCATCTCTTCACCTCATATCTCTCTCAATCATCTGCTCGGGGATTTTTGTTGTCGTTGTTTTGTTTTGTAAAAAATGGAGATCCTGAAACAGATAGATATTATTTGACTTGAGATGGTCATTGCACAAATTATTGCATTTTTCCAAGTCCTCATTCCATTTAGTTGTGACACTGGGTCGTTCCATTGTGCAGACGTGCCAAAAGCCAGTGCCCTATGGATGGACGTTTATGTTGTTTCCAATTTCTCCTCCTATTACAAAAATGCTATAATGCAATTCTTAATTAAAAGAAATAACTATTAATGGGAATTAATAGATATTAATTAACCCATTAATAACTATTAATAGGTTGTATTATGGTTCAGCCCCTGCCTGTGCTAAGCCCTCTAGAGGATGTTAACGTGAATAAAATAGATTTTTTTTTTTTGCCTTCCTGGAGTTTGCTCTCTAGTAGGGAAGATCTATAAGCATCCAACTGACACAAGAAAAAATGACTTAAATACTAAGAACTTGGACAAGTGGGATATTCAAACATACAACACATTCCCTGCCTAGAGAGCATACAGAAAGGAGTTATCCAATACTGACAGCTGGGGTGGTTTGATAAGCAGGCTTCATCTATGGAGAGATTTGCTGTAGTGTGTTTGATGTAGGGAAACTGATATGGGAGCTTGTAAAACTCCTTAAAAAAAATTTTTTTTTTTAATTTATTTGGCTGCACTGGGTCTTAGTTGTGTCTTATGGGATCTAATTCCCTGAGCAGGGGTTAAATCTGGGCACCGTGCATTGGGAGTGTGGAGTCTCAGCCACTGGGCCACCGGGCAAATCCCCATAGAAGCCTTAAAATCATCCCGTTGACTGGGACAGAGGACTCTAGTATTTTTGCTTTTGAATTTCCTTTAACAAACACAGTCTCAGACAGGACTAGGAATGCTCTGTCCTTCTTGCAAGCGTGCTTGACTGAGTTTAGTCTACAACTTTGTCTCACAACCTGAACTATCCATTTACAAATACCCAACATACTTATTGCTTTTGCTCTATCTCCAGATTTTCTGGGCAAGAGTGTGATCTCTACATACGCGCATCACAATTGAATTACTTGTTCCATCTGGTGTGACTGTCCGGAGAAAGAGGTTTTACTGGTACTCCAAATCCAATGGTATGTTATAGAAAGAAAACATGAAATAACTTGCCTGTGATAACAAATCTCTGTAAGTCAGAATCTTCCCAGCCATCATGTACATATGCTGAAAGGAGAAGTTTTCTTTTCAAGCAATCTTAATGAGCAGGTCTTTTGCTTATTAACATCTTCAAAGTGCTTTGAGCTCCTCCCCAGACGAAAGGTCCTGTGTGACTACAAATTATTATTATGCTCACAAAATGCGTACACACTAAATGCAGGAAAAGTGCAAACCATTTACCTGCATGGCCTGCAATGCCCTTGAGACCCTTTGATCTGCCAATATAACCACCAATTATTCTATATCCTTTTCTCTCTAAACGCATGCATCAAAGCATTCTCATGCACACCCTTGTAAATCCAGCTGTTTATTCCACAATAGCTCCTCTTAATTAACCCTGTTTCCTTTCTCTTTAGTTGGCAGCTGCTGACTCAGCCTTTCTTCGGCTAAAGAGAAATTATATGCAACCCTGGGTATGGAATGGAAAATAACTCCTTTTTTTTTTTTTTCCTACAAAGAGGGCCATGACATAGAAGATGTGTATTAGTAAAGATTCTTTGATGACCTAGAAAAATGCATATGATACAGTAAGTGAAAAAAACATGATACAAAAATGTAGAGAGTAAATGACATGTACACACTGCTATTTTTTTCTATGCATCTTGAGATTTATTGTTAGCATGCTGCTACATTTAAAACAGACCTACTGTAAAAAAAATAAATAATCAGTTAAAAAACAAAGTAGAGAGTGTTATCTCAACTGTAGTAGGAGTAATTGAATTGAATTGAATAAAACCATGCCAGTCACTGAACTGAATGTTTGCCTAGTGATAGACTTTCATTTTCAGTATAAGCTAAGTACTATCATCCCTCTTTTAAAGATAAAGACACTGAGACTTAGATAGGTTAAGTGATGGGGTTCTCTCTGGCATTGTTTGGCTCCAAAATTTGTCCCTTTAATGAAAGTCATGCTGCCTTTTAACAATGATTGTCCTAAGATAGGGAAACGTGGGTTTTTTCCCCCAACATTTTATAGTTACACAGTTTTAAAAAGAAACAAAACTAACATATTAATGACATGAGTTAATCAAACAAAAATGAAGAGGGGACTAAGTCACTCTTTGATTGATGGGTGTGATGACTTAGGATAAATACAGGTAATGTGTCATTTAGCTCAGAGTTCTCCAGATCTCTGCTTTCTTATCTTTAAAGTAATGGGTTGAACCAAGGTACCTTAAAGCACTTTTCAGTTCTAACATTGCTTTAGTCCCTTCATTTCTGTTTAATGCTTCAGAGATGGCACTTTTCTTGAACAATAAGTAGATTCCAGTTCCTTAAGTCTGCTCAAAGAGCTCTGTTAAGTACCAAAGAAAGAACCATGAAGCTGAGTGTTAAGCTGAATTCAGTCTGTGAGTCATCTTTGAACACCAGGAAAGAATAAAGACTATTTATGTTAATAATAAATGTTTAAAAGTACTAATTAATGTAAAATTATTACACAATTATAAAATTATCATTGTGAATCAAGAATAACATACTTTTCTGATCTGATTCTAGAGTAAAAGACAAGTTACCCTGGAAATCAGAGCCAGGTTTCCTTCTGACCGGGGTTTAGTTTGGACATGTCTAGAATGCAGGAGTAAGAACCCTTGGAAAGAACATGAAGAGTGGGTGTCTCCAGCTGAGAGGAGCATTTGATCTTTTCTTGGAAAATAACTACCTACAACACAAAGGAAAGTTGCTTGTCCCCACGGAAGGATGAGCTCCTCAAGCAGGAAGCATGTGGCATCAACCATGAAGAACCATCTGTAATGCTATAAATATTAAGATGTCTGGGAAGTATGAAGAATTTTTATTTCTGCCCACGGAGCATTACATTTATTTATTTATTTTCTATTTCTGAGAGTAGCCTTCATTTAGAACTCTTTCATGCCCAGTATTGTATTTTTCAACACAGAGAAATGCAATGATTTAGCACATAATATTAGCTCAATGAAGGAAGCATATTAATATTTAAGCTTTAATTAGTACAGTGTTTTTTAGGTAAGCCTTAGGAACAGTAGCAATGGCACCCCACTCCAGTACTCTTGCCTGGAAAATCCCACGGACGGAGGAGCCTGGTAGGCTGCAGTCCATGGGATCGCTAAGAGTCCGGCACGACTGAGCGACTTCACTTTCACTTTTCACTTTCATGCGTTGGAGAAGGAAATAGCAACCCACTCCAGTATTCTTGCCCGGAGAATCCCAGGGACGGGGGAGCCTGGTGGGCTGTTGTCTGTGGGGTCGCACAGAGTCAAACACGACGGAAGCGACTTAGTAGCAGCAGCAGCAGTAGGAACAGTACCCTTTCCACAATTAATACTTAGAATTCAATCTTCTATAGAACCTAGAATCTTTTTTTAAATCATCAATTAAAAAAAATCCTTCCAGGGATCAAAGATTCGGGAATGACAAAACAAAATCATTCTTATACTTGAAGAAAACATGGTAGAATTTCTTTATAATCTTAAGGTGGGGAAGATCTTTCTATCACTACTAAAACCCAGAAATCATCAAGGAGAAATAATAATGTTAGATAAGGTTAACAATAAAGCAATTACAAACAACAAAAACATACACACTTTTTTTTAAATGAAAGATTAACTACCAACAGATAAAAAAGTTTGAAATTCATATCAAGATAAAAAGTGAATGTACCAGTGTATGAGTTCTCAGCAATCAACAAGAAATGGATCAACAACCCAGCAGGAAAAAAGGCAAAGAAAATGAACTGAGAGTTCACAGATAAACACAAATGGGAGATACTCACTTTAACTTGAGCATCTTCAAGAAGTGCAAGATATATATTCTAAGTAGTTTTGCCCTACCCATCAGGTGGGCAAAAATCTACACATTTGATAACTTGTTCCTTAGCTAAGACCTTGAGAAGGAAAGCACTAAGGGTAGAAGAATAAATTGGACAGCAATATAAAAATATCTATCAAAACTACAAAGCCACACAACCCAAGGCAAGTTTTAGGACCCCTTGCTTGCACAGATCCCTTTCCAGGCCCTGGAAAGAGTCTCAATAGTTCTTCAACATATTATGTTGTTTTTGAAAACTTTCCAAAAATTAGATATTTTCATCATGATTGTTTAAGACCACTGTTCCCTTTCCACCGAGACTCCCTCTCTATTCCACTTTCCCTTGAGAAGTGTGGCACCGAAATGGCATCAGGAGCTTTTGGGGTCAGGCTAAAGGAAAGCTGATGTGTAGATACATTTAGTCTGGATTTAGTAGCATACCCTTCTGTGGTATGCGGTCACTTCCATTATAGCCAAGTTATTGCCTGATGTCCTGCTGTAAGAACGGTTTCCAGAAATATTCCTATCACCCACTTTGCCAACTACCTGTTATCCTGACTAGAAGTTACAGGGCAAAAAGTTCTACTGAAATACAAACATGTCTTATGGTGCCTGATACCAGAATTATGTAGAGAGTGGAAAAGAAACAAGGTTTAAAATATATGAAGCTAAAGCCAATCTATGGAAAATTATTTTAATTGTTAGATATGTGAAATTATAAGTGGACTCTTCAGCTTTTAACTAGTATCTGGTCAAAATGGATGTCCTTCACAATGTAGCAATTATAAATGGCCCGTGTATTTATAATCATTTTTGAAATGAGAATCCTATGAAACAGACTTTATCAGAATGTCTGGACTGTAGGGCACAAATCTGTAGAAGCACTACAAATGGCAAATGTTTGCAAGATTTTAATGCTTTATGCACGCCAACTCTCAAAAAATAATTTTTAAAATGTAAATTAACCACACTAAAGCAGAGCCTAAATTACCTTTCTGCTTTCTCTCTTTAAAATATCACAACATTGTAGCTACATGAAGAGATAACCAAAGTGTATGCAGCCAATTTAAAAAAAAGAAAGAGAGAAAGAAAGCATTGTGGAGATGTCTCGCGTAATTAGTAAAACTATTATGTTACTTTTCAGAATATTCATGGTATTTTTTTTTTAGCTTTTCAAAATTAGTAATCTATTGTGATTTTCTTTCTATATAAATATTCATTTTCATACCAATTTTGAATTGGATAATTTTGTATTCTTTTTCTTAACCAAGATCCACAGAATTATAATCCTCAGGGTACATACAACATGAAGCATTCTTTGTAATCATCCAATGCACTAGAAAACCTCAAGTGTGGGAATTTATCTCAGAGTTGTTCTTGTACAGGTCTGTGCAAGTTTATTCAGTCCCAAATTGTTTTGAAAAAAGATTGAACTCAGTAGGCTGAACAGATTATGGGCATATCCATATAATGGAATATTATACAGCTCTAAAACTGGGGACACACAACATTCTGGTATGGAAATGGCCACAAGATCTATTTTTCAGTGAATATACCTTGGTGCAGAACACTGTGTACAGAATACTTTTTATTTTAAAAATAAGCAGGAAGAAAAGGAACATATATTACCATTTGTTTTGTTTATTTTTGCATAAATAGGTTCTGAAAATGAATAAAAGTGATTGTAGGGAGGAGGCCCTGAGTGGACTCAGAGGTGGGAATGAGATTGTTTTTGGCTGCACCATGCAGTCTGTAGGATCTTAATTCCCTGATGGGGAATTGAACCTGGGCCCTCTGCAGTGAAAGGGTTGAGTCCTAACCACTGGACTGTCAGGAAATTCCCTGACACCTCTTTAAAATGCCAGTGTAGTTACTTATTAGCTATGAGTCTTAAATTCATATGTATTCATTTCAGCACCATTTATAATAGTTTTCAATCAAAAGAATTTTGAAAACCTGAGTGAATTTTAAATAAGGATACAAGAAAACATAACACCATTGAAAATATTTAATTATATGAAAAATTTTTAATTTCTGCACTTGGAAAGAAATAAAGGCAAACAAACAGGATGTACTGTTTTTAACATCCAATTCATACAAAAGGAAACTCTTAAAACTACTCAATAAATAGTGAGCAATGAATATGAATAGTCTAGCAAAAAATTAAAAAAGCAGATAAAAATATTAAACTTGGAAAACATTGTTAGCTACCCCTCTGCTATACCCCCAAGTCCAATATACTGCGAAGCAGTGTCAATTTATCTCCATTGTTAATATAGTCACCACTGTCACTGTCACGATTCTAGCCCAAGCCACCACTTTCTCTCATTAAGATCAGCCCAGGACTTTCCAGGTGATCTAGTAGCTAAGACTCCATGCTCGCTCCCAATGCAGAGGCCTGGGGTCCCTCCCTGGCTGGGAAACTAGATTCCACACGCCACAACTCAGAGTTTTCGTGCTGCAACTAAAGCTCCTGAATGCTGCAACTGAGACTCAGTGCATTGGATATAGTCCCAGAAGTAGCATTGCTGAGTACTTTTTTTATAAATGAAATTCACATACCATCAAAGAGAACCATTTCCTTTAACCATTTCAAAGTAAGCAAGTCAGGGGCATTTAGTATGTTCACAACGCTGTGCCACGACCTCCATCTAGTTCCAAAACATTTTCATCCCTTCAAAAAGAAAGGCCATACTCGTTAAGCAATTGCTCCCCACTCTCTTCCCCCTTCAGCCCCTCACAGCTAACAATCTGCCTTCTGTCTCTATGGATTTACCTGTTCTAGGTATTTCATGTTAACGGAATCACACAATGTGTAGTTGGTGTCTGACTTCTTTCACTTTAGCATAATCTTTTCAAGGTCAATCTGCAAGGTAGCTTGTAGCAAAACATCATTTGTCTTAATGAATAAAGACTGTTTGGCTACCTGCGTATGCCACACCTTGACTAGATGGGTCATCTGTTGATGGGCACTTGGGTTGTTTTCCTCTTTTGGCTATTGTGAATAGTGCTGCTATGATCAGCCACCTTTTTGATGGGCATATGAACTGGTACTGAGCAGACCGACCAACAAGCCTGCTGGACTCCTATCCAGGATGGAGTCTGGCAGGGACACTCCACCATGGCACATCAGCTAGGGCCTCTGCCATTAGTGGTTAAGTACTTTGAATAATTACATGCAGATTACCATAACTTGAACATATTAACAACTCATCTATTTCATCATCTGCTCACATTACCAATTTATCTACTTCCTTTCATATTTTCTTGCCTCTTTTTTTTTTTTTCTTGCTTCTCTTAAACCCACAAAAGATTGAGACAGAGATGGGCCTTTAACCCAGAGCAGCCAAGGATAATCTGTTCGAGTGACCACAGATGTAGCCTGAAGTAAGAATTCAACCTAATAGGCATGATGGCTCTCAGTTGAGTCAGTCATGGGGAAAATGAATTGAAAATATGAAAGGAAGTAGATAAATGGGTAATGTGAGCAGATGATGAAATAGACGAGTTGTTAATGGCATCTTGAGGGCAGAGCTTCCTGGGCGGCAACTGCTGACCGGTGACAAGGGGACAGGCTGGTCCCCAGAGCTCTCCTACATCCCGAATGACCTTCACCTGCAGCCTGTGTGGTTCAGCTAGTTCTTGTTCACTCTGTGATGTTACAGGAGCTCTGGCTTTATGGCTTGGATTCCTGCCCTGAATGTTTCTACAGCTTTCGTTCCTACAAACTTCCCAATGACTGAGGGAACTAGAGTGATTCCTTGCATCCAGGAATGTGCTTCAGGAAAATACCTCTGAAAAGAAATTAGGTTGCAGATATCTAGAGCTGTACAATCATTTCCACTCTCTGATTCCTCAGCTTCTCTCCGGAACTGCAATCTAAGGCAATAATCCCTACGTCAGGAAAATTCACATGGCATAAAGAAGTTAATCTCAATTTTAGTTTAATGCAAGAAACTGGAAATCTGTGTCAAATTTAGGACAATTTGAAAAAGAAAAAAACAAGGGTCCTAATTTTATTTAATAACTTATTTGTTTTATTTTAAATTAGATGAAGTACTTTAATCTAATACCCTATGCAGAATTATATAACTATATTAACATTGATATATTGTTATATTAGAATCTTAACTGAAAAAAAAAGAATATATATTCATGTGAAAAATATTCATAGAAAGAAATGGGAAAATAGGAACAGTGATTATCTTTGGGGGATATTTTTCCCCTACATTAAAAAATTTCTAATGATGATGTATGGCAGAAACCAACACAATATTGTAAAGCAATTATCCTTCAATTAAAAATAAGTAAATTTAAAAAAATTCTAGTGAAATGTGCATGTGTTGTTATAATGGAAAAATGCTTAAAAAAAATAAAAGCAGAGGAACTTCCCTGATGGTCCAGTGGTTAAGAGGCCATGCTTCCACTGCAGAGGGCACCAGTTCGACCCCTGTTTAGGGACCTAAGATCCCACATCAAGCATGACATGCAGCGTGGCACACACCCCTACTCCCCACCAAAAGACAAGTGGTATTCCACTTTTTTTCCACGACATGGTTTTAAACAAAGCTTAATCATCCTAAAGTGACATTTATTTCTTAGGGAAGAAGGAGTGACAAAGCCTTTGGAGTGAGTACAAACTAAGAGAAAAAGATGATGGAGATTTAAAGGATTTCATCTCCACTGTACTCCTCAAGGAACCTGATGGAACCCGGCTTTTCCAGAAGGGACAGGATACTGCCTTTTGTGGCAAGAACAAAGAAAGGTTGGGGTAGCTAAGACACTACAAGACTTTCTGACAAGTTTAAGCCCTCCATGGCCAAGAAGGGCCAAGACACAGAGCTTACTAGAGAAAACTTGTGCCAGAGAGGCAGTTCCAAATGGCCAGACTTGTGACTTTTCCTTGCCGGTCAGAAACATATGCCCGTGATACAGCAGGGCAGTGAGACTACAAGAATGGCAGGCTATGGAAACTATTTGAACATTTGTTTCATGTGAATTTTTTATTGACTCTTCAGACATGCTAGTAAAGAGTGCCCCTCAGTTGCTGAGGAAGCCTTTGTAGCTTGTGCAACAGCAGAACGGGCCAAAAGCTGGGGGCTGTGACCTGTTTTCAAATAAAATGTCTTGAAATAATTTTTTTTTAATGATGTCAGGGAGAGATCTGGTGGTTAATTAATTCATTCAGCACACACTTGTTGAGTGTTTACTATGGGCCAGGCACTACTGTGAGCCTTAGGGAGAGAATTTCTTGTCGCCATGGGCACACATTCTCTGGTGGGGGACTGCAAGGTGCAGAGAGGGGCTACAATAAATAAAAAGAATAGGTGAATAATACAGTAGGACAGCTATGGAGAAAATAAAACAATGGGAGGAGTTAAGGAGAGTCAGTTGTCAGGTTTCAGCATTTAAATAAGGTGAATCAGGAAAGACAGCACAGGGATTTCCCTGGCGGTCCAGTGGCTAACTAATACTTTGTGCTCCTGAGGCAGGGGCCCTGGGTTGGATCCCTGGTCAGGGAACTAGATCCCATGTGCTGAAACCTCAACGAAGATGGAAGATCCTGCACGCCACAACCAAGACCCAACACAGCCCAATAAATAATTGAAAATAATAAATATTTTTTAAAAAGGAAAGATAGGGCAGGGACATTGAAGCAAAGATGTGAAGAAGATGGGAAATACACCTCCAAAAAAGCATTCTGGGCAAAACCCTGGGCAGGGCTGTATCTGGCCTGGTCAAGGAACAGCAAGCAAGGAGGTCAGGGAGGCTAAGAGCAGAGTGATCAAAGGGAGAGCAGGGAGGGAGGAGAGGTGATGAGGGAGGGTCAGGTCACATAGAGTCCTGAAGGCTGTTGTCAGGAGAATAAAGGGGACAAATTCACCAGCACAGGCCGACGGGCTGAGGAAGCTGATAAAGGGAGACAGGGCAAAGGTCACTCTTAAGAGTGATGAGGGCTCAATGGTGTCATTAGTGAGATAGGAAACACAAGACGAGGGATGTATTTGTGGCAAGGGGGAAAGGGGAGAAGTCATTTGTTTGGAAGGTAGTTCTTTTGAGGTGCAAAGAGGGCCCCAGAAGTTAGAGCTGGTACCTCAGGGAACAGGTCGGGATGGAGATGCAAGTGGTGAATTATCAGGAAAGACTGCATTTCCCAGCCTTTCTTGCAGTTAAGTTTGGCCATATGACTAATTTCTGGACAATGGGATATAAGTAGAAGTTTTCTGAAGAAACTGGAAACGTTCCTTCAAGAAAATGGACTCAGCTGGGTCAGTTTGTCATCTCTGTTTTCTCTTTTCTGCAGTCTGGAATGTGGATGATTTAGCTGGAGCTCCAGCAGCCATTCTGAAATAAAGAGGTGCCCTTGAGGATGGAAGCCAAGGGTTAGGATAATAAAACAAATAAAGAGAAGTTCCCTGGGTCTCTGATGACTATTAAGCCACTGTATCCCATACTAGTTTGCTCTCCTTAAAATTTTTCATATATTGAATAAAAACAAACATATTTTAAGCCACTATTATTTGGGTGTTTTTTTTTTCTCTGATACATTCAAACTAAACTAACCCTAAGGGTTATAACTGGAAATACAGATCTGAGAGTCAAGATCATATAGATAAGGGCTTCCCAGATGAGTCAGTGGTAAAGATTTCACCTGCCAATGCAGGAGATGCAAGTGAGGCAGGCTTGCTTCCTGGGTCAGGAAGATCCCCTGGAGGAGGAGATGGAAACCCCACTCCAGCATTCTTGCCTGGACAATTCCATGGGCAGAGGAGCCTGTTGGGCTACAGTCCACGGGATGGCAAAGAGTCAGACACAACTGTGTGACTGAGCATGCACGCACGCTATCATATAAGTGGTCTTTAAAACAACGGGACCGGTGAAATTACCAAATAAAGACTGTAGAGATGATCAGGCTTGAGATCAAGCCCTGGAATTAGGGCTCAGAAATTACACATGGAAGGCGGCACCAGCAAAGAAGGCTGAAAAGGAAAAATGAAGTAAGCGGGAAACCAGGAGCGTGTGTTGCCAACAGAGGCTAACAGTACAGATTATTTCTGGAAGGATGGCGAAATGAACTATGTCAAATACCACAGGGAAGTGAAAATGAGGACGGAGAACTGACTGATTTCTTGGACTTCCGTGCTGGTCCAGTGGTGAAGATTCTGTGCTTCCAATGCAGAAGGTGTGGGTTCAATCAATCCCTGGTTGGCAAACTAAGATCCCGCACGCCATGCGGCACAGCCAAAAAAAGAGAAAAAAAGATTTAGCAACATGGACGTGATTCATGAGCCACCGCTTCAATGGAGTGATGAAGACATGAAGACAAGTCCTACTGGAGCAAATTCAAAAGAACAGGAGGTGAGAATGCGGAGAAGGCAGATGGAGACAACTCTTTTGAGATGTTTTACCCTAAAGGGAAACAAAGAAGAGGTAACGGGGTTAAGAAAGGGATTAAGATGAGCAACATTAAGTCAGCTTAACAGATTGATGGGGGTGATTCAATGAACGGGAGAAACTGATAATGCAGAAAAAGTAAACAACTGCAGAGGCAAAGTCTTTGAGACAGAAGACAAGATAGAACCCAGAGCACACCGGGAAGGTTGCCTCCGATAGACACCGACCCTTGGGAGAAGAGTTCTAGGGAAACGGAGGAGGCAAAATCCAACTGTGCTTGGTTCAGGAGTGAACAGAGTTCAGTTCAGTTCAGTCGCTCAGTTGTGTCCGACTCTTTGCGACCCCTGAATTGCAGCACGCCAGGCCTCCCTGTCTATCACCATCTCCCGGAGTTCACTCAGACTCACATCCATCGAGTCCGTGATGCCATCCAGCCATCTCATCCTGGTCGTCCCCTTCTCCTCCTGTCCCCAATCTCTCCCAGCATCAGAGTCTTTTCCAATGAGTCAAGTCTTCGCATGAGGTGGCCAAAGTACTGGAGCTTCAGCTTTAGCATCCTTCCTTCCAAAGAAATCCCAGGGCTGATCTCCTTCAGAATGGACTGGTTGGATCTTCTTGCAGTCCAAGGGACCCTCAAGAGTCTTCTCCAACACCACAGTTCAAACGCATCAATTCTTCAGCGCTCAGCCTTCTTCATAGCCCAACTCTCACTTCCATACATGACCACAGGAAAAACCATAGCCTTGACTAGATGGACCTTAGTTGGCAAAGTAATGTCTCTGCTTTTGAATATACTATCTAGATTGGTCATTACTTTCCTTCCAAGGAGTAAGCTTCTTTTAATTTCATGGCTGCAGTCACCATCTGCAGTGATTTTGGAGCCCCCACAAAATAAAGTCTGACACTGTTTCCACTGTTTCCCCATCTATTTCCCATGAAGTGATGGGACCAGATGCCATGATCTTCGTTTTCTGAATGTTGAGCTTTAAGCCAACTTTTTCACTCTCCTCTTTCACTTTCATCAAGAGGCTTTTTAGTTCCTCTTTACTTTCTGCCATAAGGGTGGTGTCATCTGCATATCTGAGGTTATTGATATTTCTCCCGGCAATCTTGATTCCAGCTTGTGTTTCTTCCAGTCCAGCGTTTCTCATGATGTACTCTGCATATAAGTTAAATAAGCAGGGTGACAATATACAGCCTTGACATACTCCTTTTCCTATTTGGAACCAGTCTGTTGTTCCATGTCCAGTTCTAACTGTTGCTTCCTGACCTGCATACAGATTTCTCAAGAGGCAGGTAAGGTGGTCTGGTATTCCCATCTCTCTCAGAATTTTCCACAGTTGATTGTGATCCACACAGTCAAAGGCTTTGGCATAGTCAATAAAGCAGAAATAGATGTTTTTCTGGAACTCTCTTGCTTTTTCCATGATCCAGCAGATGTTGGCAATTTGATCTCTGGTTCCTCTGCCGTTTCTAAAACCAGCTTGAACATCACGGAGTTCACGGTTCATGTATTGCTGAAGTCTGGCTTGGAGAATTTTGAGCATTACTTTACTAGCATGTGAGATGAGTGTAATTGTGCGGTAGTTTGAGCATTCTTTGGCATTTTCTTTCTTTGGGATTGGAATGAAAACTGACCTTTTCCAGTCCTGTGGCCACTGCTGAGTTCTCCAAACTTGCTGGCATATTGTGTGCAGCACTTTCACAGCATCATCTTTCAGATTTGAAACAGCTCAACTGGAATTCCATCACCTCCACTAGCTTTGTTTGTAGTGATGCTTTCTAAGGCCCACTTGACTTCACATTCCGAGATGTCTGGCTCTAGATTAGTGATCACATCATCATGATTATCTGGGTCATGAAGATCTTTTTTGTACAGTTCTTCCATGTATTCTTGCCATCTCTTCTTAATATCTTCTGCCTCTGTTAAGTCCATACCATTTCTGTCCTTTATCGAGCCCATCTTTGCATGAAATGTTCCCTTGGTATCTCTAATTTTCTTGAAGAGATCTTTAGTCTTTCCCATTCTGTTCTTTTCCTCTATTTCTTTGCACTGATCGCTAAAGAAGGCTTTCTCATCTCTTTTTGCTATTCTTTGGAACTCTGCATTCAGATGCTTACATCTTTCCTTTTCTCCTTTGCTTTTCGCCTCTCTTCTTCACAGAGTGAGCTAAAAATGATACAGGTGAAATGATATTAGTGGTTGCCTCTGGGTAATACAGGACTGGGATTATTTTTTTCCTGTGCTTCTTTTTGCATTTCTGTGACTTGCAAATTTTCTAGAGGCGTACCTACTACTATCATAATTAGAAAAGACTTGACGAAAGTGGAAGGAAAGGAAAGTCAGCCAGTGTGCTCGTTTCTGTCTATCTTGGAACTAGGCCCATCCCTGGGAATAGAGGAAGTACAAGCTAGACATAGAAGTGACTCTGCAGGAAGGCCTTATTTATGATGAAACCATTTCTTCTTTCTCAGTCTCTCATCTGCTCTCTGTTGGGAGCTACTAACCCAACGTGCTCCAATAGAGGAGGAAGTCCAGTGTAGCAGACAAAACACAGTGGCTAGAGCCATGGTGGGCTTCCCTGGGGGCTCAGTGATAAAAAACATCTGCCTGCAATGCAGGAGACCCAGGTTCGATCCCTGGCTCGGGAAGATCCCCTGGAGGCAGGCATGGCAATCCACTCCAGTACTCTTGTCTAGAGAATCCCATGGACAGAGGAGCCTGGTGGGCTGCATAGGGTTGCATAGGGTCGGACATGACTGAAGTGACTAAGCAGCAGCAGCAGCAGCACCATGGTAGTTGATCCGAATTGCTGGCCCAGGCAGATTCCTGGGGGTTCGACAGGTGGATAGGAATCAGGCATCGCAAGCAGGTGAGGCTTGGAAGTCTAGGTAGATAGGCAGTAGCACTAGAAATGTCTACCTGCAGGCAGCCACTCAGCTCAGGTTGAAGAGCAGAACTGGCAGAGTCAGAGATGGGCTTGGAAGAACAAAGCTGAGGTCAAACAGGGCCCACCGTGGTGCTCCACTTACCAAGCCACACATGTATGAAGGGCTCCTCATGAGTTGTTGGCAAGTCTCACACACATTACAGAGACGCACTGAGAGGACTGAAGTTTGAAACATGCCTCATACAGTTTGGAACGTGTCTCTTGTTACTAAATCATTCATCAGTCATGAATTAAGATATTTATAATCCCACAATTACCTTATGAGCAGCACAATTATTTATTTTCATTTGTTTCAAAATCATTGCACTTTTAAATGGAGATATTTAAAATAAACCACGTTTTTGTGGTATGAACCCTATTTTAGAATTGATTGTTATCTAATTAATAGCCTTTATTTTTTAGAACCGTGTCAGATTTACAGAAAAATTGAGCAGATGGTTCAGAGTTCCCATAGCCTCGCCTCCCTTCCTCTATTTTCACGCACAGCTCCTTATTTTATTAATATTTTGTGTTAGCGTGGTATATTTGTTACAGTTGGTGAACCAGTTTTGATACATAATTAACTAAAGTCCATAGTGCTGGTGGTAAAGAACCCATTTACCAGTGCAGGAGATGTAGGAGACTCAGGGTTCGATGCCTGGGTTGGGAAGATCCCCCTGGAGGAGGGCATGGCAACCCACTGCAGTATTCTTGCCTGGAGAATCCCATGGACAGAGGAGCCTGGCGGGCTACAGTCCATGGGGTCACAAAGAGTTGGACACTACTGAAGTGACTTAGCTATCAGCTATAGTTTACAATAAGGTTCATGTTGTACAAATCTAAGAGTTTACAAGTGCACAAAGTCAATGACAGTATCGCGCAGACAAGTTTTGTTGCACTAAAAATCCCCTGTGTTTTACACATGCATCCCTCACCTTTGGACTCACCCATCCCCCTGGACTCACCCATCCCCCTGGACTCACCCATCCCCCTGGACTCACCCATCCCCCTGGACTCTTGGAAGCTATTGATTTTTCAGTGTCTCCACAGTTCTGCCTTTTCCAGAATGTCATAGGGTTGGAATCTTACAGTGTATAGCCTTTCACATTGGATTCTTTCACTTAGCAATATGCACTTAAAATTCCTTCACGTCTTTTCATGACTTGATGGTTCATTCTTTCTTTTTTTTTAAATCACTGGATAGTATGCCATTGTTAGATATACCACAGGTTATTTATCCATCCATCTAATCAAGGATACCTTGGTTGCTTCTCAGTTTGGGCAATTATGAACAAAGCTGCTACACATGCAGGTTTATGTATGAACATAAGTTCCCATTTATTTGGTCAAATTTTTTTTAGTTTCCATACTGCCACTAAAGATCCTGTGTGCCGCAACTAAGACACAGTGCAGTCAAATAAATTAATTAATGTTAAAAAAAATAAAGAGTCTATAATGAGTATTGAGGGTACTGTAATGGCCAGGCCATCACAGCCTCCATTCATATGGCCTCTGGTGGGTGAGTCTGGGTCTGTCCTGTCAGGGAAAAGCTCTGCATCTGCACATGGTTAAAGTTTCAAGTTAAACACCCTCAGAGTCTGCCATTGAGAGGAGCAGTAAGAAGGCTCCAAGGAAGGCAGAAAACCCAAGCAAAACTCAAACTGTAGACCTGGGGAAGAAAACAGAGAGCCCAGTCATCAGAAGGGAGGACCACAGGGCGATTGGGTGCTTGTTTTCAGTGCTGAGCTGGGGCTCCTGAGATGCCTGTGACCTCAGGGCTTGAGGTAGGGTCAGGGGAGCTGGACCATAGAAACAAGCCAACAGAGCGCACCTGTGTGAGACCGGCAGGTGGGCACTACGGGGAGAAGACTTGGGCAGCAGGCCCTACGGAGCAATGGCATCCTATACCCTGAAAGAGCCACTCCTTCAGGACTCAACTCCTGAAAAGCAATAAGCAGTTTGTAAGCTGACTGACAGGTGAAGACACCTAGAGAGATTTGTTCTTTAAAGGAAACAACATAGTGAATGCTTTTTATAATGTAAATTATTACTCCCTAATTGTTACTACTTGTTGTTGGAAAGACGGATGCTGAAGCTGAAGCTCCTGTATTCCGGTCATCTGATTCGAAGAGCCGACTCATTGGAAAAGTCCCTGATGCTGGGAAAGATTGAGGGCAGAAGGAGAAGAGGGTGTCAGAGGATGAGATGGCTGGATGGCATCACAGATGCAATGGACACGAACCTGGGCAAACATCGGGAGATGGTGAGGAACAGGGAGGCCTGGTATGCTGCAGTCCGTGCGGTCACACGACCAGGCAACTGAACAACAATAACTATTGCTATCATCACTATTTTTGAAAATTTGATTTTAATCCATTGATTTTCTTAAATAGAGCATCCTTTTAATCTGGTTTCCTTCTATTAGATATAGATATATAGATCTGACATTTCCAAAAACAGAAACAGATGCTACTAATACATCCTAATTAGTAGGTTTAAATCTGAATCTTTACAAAATATTCACGAAGCTAAAAAAAAATTTAGTCTAAAACAGAATTTCCCAAAACTGACTATACATAGACTTAAACTGGGAGTGTTAAAAACACAGATTCCTGGGTCCCACCTCTTGAGCTTCTGAGTCAAAAGGAAACATGGGAAGGCTTGGCGACTCCTGATGACGGCTTGTGGCTTAGAAACTTTTGTGTAGCCGTGGAAATTGAGCACATGGATATTAACACAGAAACGATCTTATTGTTCCTGTCCCTGGCTGCCCCTCACCCAGTGCACGAGGGAGGTATTTCCAGCTTATGCTGAACACAGTGATCCTGCGGGTGGCCGGGGCAGGCGAGGGATGGGGTGGGCTACTGGCCTAATCAGGAGGTCTCAGAACCAAGGGAGGGGCCACTGCTGTGCAGGCCAGTGTAGAGGCAGACCTTGGTGGCAGTAGGTTCCTCAGCTCCTGGAGAAGACCTCTAAATGCAAGGCCAGGGCCGTGACTGTGCTCAAGAGGCTGCGAACTTGATCTAGAATTCAAAGATTTGTACTCGCTCCTATGGTCCCTAAAAATCATTAGGGGAAACCTGAATTTGCCCCCGTGGCAAGCAGAACAATGACTCCACCCCGATGATGTCCCCGTCCACGTCCTACTCCCTGAAACTGGGGCCGTGTCAGGCCACGAGGCAGAAATCGATGGCTGTTAATCAGCTGACCTTGAGATGGGGAGATTATCCTGACTGGGTGGGCCTAATGTCATCACAAGGGCTCTTAAAAAAGTGCAAGAGGGAGGTAGAAGAGAGCCAGAGAGGTAACTGTGTGAGGAGGACTCCATGTTGCTGGAGAAATGGGGCCACAGGCTGTGACATGTGGGTAACCTCTGGAAGTCTAAAGAATCTGCTTGTAATACAGGAGTACCTGGGTTTGATCCCTGGGTCAGGAAGTTCCTTTGGAGAAGGAAATGGCAATCCACTCCAGTCTTCTTGCCTGGAGAATTCCATGGACAGAGAAGCCTGGCGGGCTACAGTCCATGGGGTCACAAAGAGTCAGACACCACTGAGCGAGTAACACCCTCACACTTTTATGGAAGCCAGAGGAGGTAAGAAAGTGAACCAGAAAGGACCACAGCTGACCCGTTGACGTCAGTTGAGAGAGACCCATGTCAGACTCTGACCTCCAGAAAAATAAATTTCAAGCCACTAAATCTAGGCTTTAAACAACACAGATTTTATTTTTACAGCAAGAATAGGAAACTAATACAACACCTATGACAAGGTTCTTAATTTTTTTCCTTTAGAATTCGAGAAAAGAAAAACTAGAACTTAACATCTGACAGTCTGTCGTATCTTCTTATCACAAGTCCCCGCAAGCCATCTCGAACATTTTACTTTCCTTCTCTTTGAAGAGACAGAGAAGATTCTATATCTAAGATAACCAGGCTTGTTTATTGGGCCAAGTTTTTAACACAGTATGATACAATTGTTGGAAGATCCAGGATCCATATTTTAAAAATCTCCTTGGTGTCTCTAAGTTGACAGCCAGGTTTGCAAACCACCGGGCTAAAATTTTAAATTCTAAATCACATGATTAGGAGTGACTGCATGCCTGGAGAATGAGCACACTGGATTATTATTAACCTGAGAGGGCATAACAATGTGGTATCCACAGAGACTGGGCCTGGTGATATAACATTTCATCAATGACCTGAATGATGAAACGGTGAGCATGCTCATTAAATGTGAATGTGGTACCAAAATGGAAAACAGGCGGACGGAGGCAGGCATTTTAATTAATTAAGGAGGGTTGTTTGGATGGAGAGCATATTGATTCAAAGGACAGGTGACAGTGGCGTGAGGAAGTGCTGGAGGAGTTGCTGGGAACGGAATGAAGGTCAGGGAAGGCAAGCACAGAACAATACACGTTCCGTGGAAGGGAAGGAAACGGCACAGTAACAGGCAGGGCGGGAGCAGACTGTGACATTAGAGAAGGATCCTGTAGTAAGGCTGACCACAGAGTTGGTGGTGCCGGGGGCGGGTGCTGGAAGGCCGCTTGGCTTGGGCCTCACATTCACATGGCCCCTGAAAATTAGAATTCTGACATCATGCTGGTATCTGATAAAGGCGTTCATTTGTTAGTGTAAAGCCCAGTTTTATGATCCCATTTTTTTGCAACTTCTCCTTTCTTAATGTATTGGGAGCCTCAGAAAACTAAAGTAGCCTAGACGTCTCAGCTTCAAGAGTCTTGGCTAGAGATCACAGAGGATCACAAAACTCACTATTGCAAGCACAGGTGCGCAACCATGGAGTATCTTGAGGATTCACAAGGAGCAGTGAGGGGTCTCTAGCCAGCAAGGCTGGGGGGATTCGAATCCCAAGAGGATAGGAGATTTACTTTGGTTTTTCCCGAAGAAAGTATCAATAGATTCTGATTTGATTTTTCTGTTCCCCCCACTCCCAGAGTTATATATTTGTATAATCTATTATTTATTGTTTATTTATTTTTTGTGATGCACCAGGTGGCAACTGAAATCTTAATTCTCCAACCAGGAACTGAACCTGTGCCCCTGCAGTGGAAGCATGGAGCCTTAACCGCTGGACCACCAGGGAAGGCCCCATATGTATAATCTAAAAATTATACACATGTAGAATACAATTCTACAACGTGTGTTGTGAAAACCACAAATCCTCTAGAAATCCCTCCTCACCATTTTCCACATTCTCGCCTCTTCTAGGTGACTCTTTAGGTCTTCAGGTCTCTAAATTCACATGCTTGAAAGACTTTTCCTTGCTTTTTCAATGGTGGCTATTGTCTGAGTCGTCCCCACCACAGAAATAAGGATTTGGTGTCTTTCCTCTTGTGCCCCACATGTATGAGTGTGTTTCCCCATCACCCGCTCTTCCAACACAGCAACCCTATAATCTCTGTTAGGTGAATATTCAGTGTGTTACTATTAACAGACAAACTATAGTAAATTATGATACATTCTCCCTTCTTGCATACTTTTTTTTTTTGGTCCCTGGAACTAGTAACTGTCTTGTTTCTTCTTTTTTTATTTTCTACATTTTCATTTCTTTTAAATTTTTTATTTTGGGGGCGGGCGGGGGCGAACCATGTGGCTTGCAGGGTCTTAGTTCCCTGAGCATCGATTGAACCCAGGCCCTCAGCAGAGAAAACATTGAGTTCTAACCACAGGACTGCCAGGGAATTCCCTTCCTACATATTTATATTTGCTGTTTGCCTGTATCTGCTCTCAAGGTCATCGAAAACATTCAGATATTCTCATATATTTCAGCAGTGTCTCCCAAAGACTCCGAAAATGCTGCCGCCTGGACCTGAGACAGGGCTCTCATCTTAAGCCCTCTTTTTCCCTCATCCCAGGGACGCCTCCCTCCTGGCTAAACTCTGGGTCCTCTTTCTTTATTTGTTCCACCTTCTGACTTGTGTTCTGGAGACTTCCTGAGGCAGGGGCACAAGATATGTATTTTCGAGAACTTGTATGTCTGAAACGCGTTTAATCTATCTTGACAACGTGATAGATGGTTGGGGTTGGGTACACACAGAATTCTAAATTGGAAATCATTTTCTTTGAGGACTTTGAGGGCTGCGGCCATCTGTCCTTCAGGGTTGCTGCTGAAGAGTCTGAATCTGTTCTGATTCATCACCCTTTATTTCCTCTTCTTTGAAACCTTGTAGCATCTTTCCTTCGTCCTCATTGTTTCAAGATCTCACCTTGGTGTGCTTTGACATGAGCCTATTTTCAATTCTATGTGGGCATTTGGTGGCCCTTTCATTCTAGAAGCACGCTCCTCTGTTCTAGGAAATAGTTTTGAATTACATTTTTAATGACTTCCTCTGTTCTGATTTCTCTGTTCTCACTTTTTGGAAATCTATTAGATCTCCTGTTCTGGAGACTTGGTTTTCTTATCTTTCCTTTGTCTATTTCTTTTTCCTTTACTCTAATTTCAGGAAAATTTACTCTCCTTTATTTTCTAACTCCTTTATTGAATTTTTATGAGTATGTATTCACTCATGTCCGACTCTTTGCAACGCTATAGACTGTAGCCCGCCAGCCTTCTCTGTCCATGGGATTTCCCAGGCAAGAATACTGGAGTGGGTTGCCATTCCTCCTCCAGGGCATCTTCCCGACCCTGGGATCAAACCTAGGTCTCTTGTGTCTCCTGCATTGCAGGCAGATTCTTTATTGTTTGAGCTATTAGGGAAGCCCCTAATTTTTATTTATATTATCCTATTTCTAATTTCCAAGAGGTCTTATCTGCTCCCTGAATGCTCCTTTTCCTGATGTCATATTCTTTTTGATGGCTATACATCTTGGTTCTGAGGTTGTTAATCAGAGGATATTTGATGTTTTCTTCAACCTGCACTGTCTCTCTTCTCTCCAAGTTGCCTTTTTCTATTCATTTTGGTCTTTGTAACTCATGTGAGAGGCATCCACAGTGTCTGGGAAATGTGGATTGTCTGCTCTTATTTAAAATGGCGGGGGGGTGGGGGGCTGTGGGCGGCGGGGGTGGTGGTGGCCGCTGAAGAGCTGAGTGGAAAGTCTGAACCTGTAAGGGCTTTGTGACCAGACGATCCACTGTACATTCCAGTGGGGATGTTTGGTTGGAAGATGCCCATATCAGTTCAGTTCAGTCGCTCAGTCATGCCCGACTCTTTGCAACCCCATGGACTGTAGCATGCCAGGCTTCTCTGTCCATCACCAATTCTTGTTTTTCCTCAAAAAACTTAAAGATTTTGGGAGTCCAAATTCCCCAGACAGGACTCTTCCAAGCTCATGCCCAGAGGATATAATTCTGGCTGCAGGCATTGTGGGAGCACAACAGGGAAAGAGCCCTGGGTCTTCATTCATTCACTCAACCCCTCTGTGTTTGCTACAGCACCCAGCCCTCAACTCTGCCTGGTGTCCTCCAACCTACAGACCCCTGTTTTGGTCTCTCTGCAGCGGGGAAGGGGCACTGACCAGGCTCTGGAGAAACAGGAGGAGATCTGGGAGTCTTGTTGTTCAGTTGCTCAGCTGTGTCTGACTCTTCGTGACTCCGTGGACTGTAGCACGCCAGGCGTCCCTGCCCTTCTCCATCTCCCAGAGCTTGCTTAAACTCATGTTCATTGAATCGGTGATGCCATCCAACCATCTCATCCTCTGTCATCCCCTTCTTCTGCCCTCAATCTTCCCCAGCATCAGGGTCTTTTCTTTTTTTTTTTTTTTAGGGTCTTTTCAAATGAGTCAGTTCTTCACATCATGTGACCAAAGTATTGGAGCTTCAGCTTCAGCATCAGTCCTCCCAGTATTTAGGGTTGATTTCTTTTAGGGTTGACTGGTTTGATCCTCTTGCTGTCTAAAGGACTCTTAAGAGTCTTCTCCAGCACCACAGTGAAAGCATCAGTTCTTCGGTGCTCGGCCTTTTTCACAGTCCAACTGTCACATCCATACATGAAAAGAGGTAAAAGTGAAAGTGTTGGTCGCTCAGTCCTCTAACAACTGACTCTCTGTGACCCCGTGGACTGTAGCCCGCCAGGCTGCTCTGTTCATGGAATTCTCCAGGCAAGAATACTGGAGTGGGTTGCCATTCCCTTCTCCAGAAGATTGTCCCAACCCAGGGATCAAACCCAGGTCTCCTGCATTGCAGGCAGATTCTTTACCATCTGAGTCACCAGGGAAGCCCAAATCCATACATGACTACTTGAAAAACCATAGCTTTAACTATACAGACCTTTGTTGGCAAAGTAACGTCTCCGCTTTTTAATGTGCTGTCTAATTGCTTCCTAAATGAACTTTGAACTGATACTTTGGTTTTGTCATGCCGCCACTTCTTTACCGAAGGTGCCTGGTGCAGCCTGTTCATGAGCCTTTGGGGAATTCTGGATGGCTTCTTGACTTGTTCCACTGCTGGTTTAGGATTCAGTTTGTCCCCTGTCTGACCTGTCATTAGCCATGTTTCTGCCTTTCGAGCTTTTGAAATTTTGTTGCTATGGGAAGTTACACATTTTTTGTTGCTACTATTTCTTCCCTTAAAAAATTTATTTGCATCATTTGCATGAGACTTCTAAAAAGAGAAAATGAAAATGTGTGCTTGTACAGTTTTCCATCTTCACCAGGAAGATTTACTTCTTCCTCTTTCCATTTCTGACAGTTTTGTTTTTTTAACCAATATTTGTTTACAAATTATCATTCATTGTTTTGCTTTTCAAGTTAAGACAATCTAGTTGCTTTTTTCAAAGAGTATAGCGCAGGACCTCCCTGGCGGTCCAGTGGTTAAGAATCTGCCTGCCAAGGCGGGGGACACAGGTCTGATCCCTGGTCCAGGAAGATTCCACACGCCGTGGAGCAACTTAGCCCACGCGCCACAGCTACTGAGCCTGCGCTCTAGAACCCGAGAGCTGCGATCACTGAGCCCGCGTGCCCTACAGCCTGTGCTCCCCAACGAGAGAAGCTGCCGCAGTGAGAAGCCCGTGCTCTTGCAACTGAAGAATCACTGGCTTACCACAATTAGAGAAAGCCCATGCCCAGCAATGAAGACTCGGTGCAGCCATAAATAAGTAAATAAACATGTAAAAAATTTAATAAACTAGACGTTAGTAAAGAAAGAGCATAGCGCATAGAGACTATGAAATAACGATTGGCTTTTTTAGGGCTCTGAGAGCTTCGCAAATGCTGACCTGTGTAGTAGGGGCTTGTATGTGCATGTATACCTACCGTTGTCGAGACAGCTGCAGCCTACCTGGGGAAGATCATACACCCACAGCTGATGACCCCAGGCCAGTAAATAGCAATACACTCCCAAGAAGGAAACTACGTGGGTCAAAACGACTCATCAGCCGTCATGCGACAGACATTTCCTTGTCTCAGCCTGGAGTTGTTGGATGTTTGAGTTATTCCACTCATAATGAATTCTCTGAAGCAGTTGTCTCCAAATTTTTCCGTTGACACTCTTCTAAGAAACATATTTTTAACATGCCCTCGAATATGCAAATTGATTTATTTACAAATTATATGTGTCTTCCTATAGCATTATCATATACAATATTAATATATATAAGTAGAGTCTTTTTTAAGGAGGTGATAGAAAATAAAATTAGAAGTTCTAGTATTTTTCTTCAATATCTCAGTGAATCATCTAGCACACCATGGAATTTTCAAACAGGATGAGTTGAGGATCAGAACCCCTGGGAAGGTTTTTTCAAAAGCCTCCTGTCCAGGGCCCACCTGGGCACTCTGAATCAGGACTTCTGAGGACGGGACCCTGGCAAGGATATTTTGAAAGTTTCCCTGACGATTCCCATGCATACTTCTGGTTAAGACAAGACTTAAAAATCAGAGGCCTTAAGAAACTGTGACTAGTGGTCAAACATCTACCCTGAGTTGCAAATTGGGAAATGGATAGCTTGATTAAATATCTGAAATATCACAGACCTCAGAAAATTTTGTCTCCTTCCCTCAGCTCTTTTTCTTCCTCTGTATCTGTCCTCTTTCTTCACTTTTTAGTATAATCTTTATATTTCTATTAGAGACAATAAACATTCCTCTTTGAAAATATAGATAAGAGAAGAAAATTAAAACTTATCTAGAATCCTACCATTCCAAGATAACTCTTAAAATTTTTCATTTATAGCCTTATAGATATTTATGCCAACATATATTTAAAAGTATATTTAAAACATGTGCTATACATGCTATTTTTAATCTATTTTCTCACTTGATAATTCTATTTTTTCCTATGACAAATTTGCAAGTGATGAGACAGCTGGTGTGTATGCTCAGAGCAGATAGTGACATTGAAGCCCCCTAAAGCGGGCTGAACTGAAAGTTCCTCAGACTAATATTCTCTCCCCTTGCCCTTCAGATCCTCCCTTACTTGGTTTCTCTTGCTTTCTGCATGCTCTTTCTCTTTTCTTTTACCTTCTACCCTCCTCTCTATTCATTAAACCAACCGAAGCCTTCAGGACAACGGTTAATATTCATATTTGACAGTATGAAACTTCCTGATAATTTGACAAGGGATGTATAACCAGGGAACTGGAGAGACAGCTGTGCCTTCCTCTGCAAAAGGATTTTCTGAGCAAGCCCAGGCAAGAGCCTGCTGTTCTTGATGATTATCTGTTATTTCCACTTGGGAGCCCAAATTAAAGCTGCTTATTTGCCTTCTAAGCAAGGTGTGGCCAGAGGCAGCCAGAGGCGCCCAGACTGTCAGAGAAGAGCTGTTTCAGGGAAATTGCAGTTTCTGGAATTGTAATCGAGAGACAAGACTGCAGCTGACACAAGGCAAGGTCTGAGAAGCAGCAGGCTCGACAGTCCAGAACCAACCAGCTGCCGTGCTTCCACTTGGAGGGTAATCAGTTTTCCCACTGCTGTTCTTCATAAAAAAGCGGCTACAGAAAACCAGTTCCTCCTGTTTGAAGAGTGCTGGTTACCCTCGCCTGGTTCCTCAACCCACTGCCTTAGGAATTTCCATCTGTAGTTACCAATGCATGGAGAGTGCAAGAAGCTTCTGAAATTTGAAAACTTCATTGGGATGATATGAAAGCAAGTAAGCCCCTTCCACCTCAAGAGAGCCAAACTGCGTTTTCTAGAGGCTGTGGAAAAGGATCGTTTTTATTAAATGCAAATCATTGCCCCCAAATTAACAATGAAGTGGGCAATGGCTTCATTGACTATAAGAGCCTACATTAACCAGCTCTCTAAGGGCATTTTGCTGTGGAAGGTCCCAGGAAATGAGTACAAAGTAACTTGCTCTCCAACTTCGCCCTCAATACCACCCCTCCCAAGCTTCGTTAGTTTTCAGTTGGAGTGGGAGGAAGGGGACAGTCTATCGCACTTGGGCCTGTGCTGGGAGATGCTTCGGGAGGAGAGCACTTAAGCGCTTTAATAGAGTGTTAGTCACAGTGGGTGGGACTCCTCATTCTACAGAGGCAGAGCCAGAGAGGCTGATGATAGCTGAAGAAAGGGAGGGCCCCCTGTCCCCCCCCCACACATACAGCCTCTCCCTTTCCCAGCAAGAGCTACTTAATAAACACCGCTAAGCTTGTGTATACGACTAGAGATCTCTTCAAGAAAATTAGAGATACCAAGGGAACATTTCATGCAAAGATGGGTTCAATAAAGGACAGAAATGGTATGGACTTAACAGAAGCAGAAGATATTAAGAAGACGTGGCAAGAATACACAGAAGAACTGTACAAAAAAGATCTTCACGACCCAGATAATCACGATGGTGGGATCACTCACCTAGAGCCAGACATCCTGGAATGTGAAGTCAAGTGGGCCTTAGAAAGCATCACTACAAACAAAGCTAGCGGAGGTGATGGAATTCCAGTTGAGCTATTTCAAATCCTGAAAGATGATGCTGTGAAAGTGCTGCACTCAATATGTCAGCAAATTTGGGGAAGTCAGCAGCGGCCACAGGACTGGAAAAGGTCAGTTTTCATTCCAATCCCAAAGAAAGGCAATGCCAAAGAATGCTCAAACTACCTCACAATTGCACCCATCTCACACGTTAGTAAAGTAATACTCAAAATTCTCCAAGCCAGGCTTCAGCAATACGTGAACCGTGAACTTCCAGATGTTCAAGCTGGTTTTAGAAAAGGTAGAGGAACCAGAGATCAAATTGCCAACATCCGCTGGATCATGGATAAAGCAAGAGAGTTTTGCGACCCCATGAATCGCAGCATGCCAGGCCTCCCTATCCATCACCAACTCCCAGAGTTCACCCAAACTCATGTCCATCAAGAAAAACTCATGTCTCTCAGAAACACATCTATTTCTGCTTTATTGACTATGCCAAAGACTTTGACTATGTGGATCACAAACTGTGGAAAATTCTGAAAGAGATGGGAATACCAGACCACCTGACCTGCCTCTTGAGAAACCTGTATGCAGGTCAGGAAGCAACAGTTAGAACTGGACATGGAACAACAGACTGGTTCCAAATAGGAAAAGGAGTACGTCAAGGCTGTATATTGTCACCCTGCTTATTTAACTTCTATGCAGAGTACATCATGAGAAACACTGGGCTGGAAGAAGCACAAGCTGGAATCAAGATTGCCGGGAGAAATATCAATAACCTCAGATATGCAGATGACACCACCCTTATGGCAGAAAGTGAAGAGGAACTAAAAAGCCTCTTGATGAAAGTGAAAGAGGAGAGTGAAAAAGTTGACTTAAATCTCAACATTCAGAAAACGAAGATTGGCATCTGATCCCATCACTTCATGGGAAATAGATGGGGAAACAGAAACAGTGTCAGACTTTATTTTGGGGGGGCTCCAAAATGACTGCAGATGGTGACTGCAGCCATGAAATTAAAAGACGCTTCCTCCTTGGAAGAAAAGCTATGACCAACCTAGACAGCATATTGAAAAGCAGAGACATTGCTTTGCCAACAAAGGTAAGTCTAGTCAAGGTTATGGTTTTTCCAGTGGTCATGTATGGATGTGAGAGTTGGACTGTGAAGAAGGCTGAGCGCCGAAGAATTGATGCTTTTGAACTGTGGTGTTGGAGAAGACTCTTGAGGGTCCCTTGGACTGCAAGGAGATCCAACCAGTCCATTCTAAAGGAGATAAGTCCTGGGTGTTCTTTGGAAGGAATGATGCTAAAGCTGAAACTCCCAATATTTTGGCCACCTCATGCAAAGAGTTGACTCATTAGAGAAGGGATGCTGGGAGGGATTGGGGGCAGGAGGAGAAGGGGACAAGAAAGGATGAGATGGCTGGATGGCATCACCGACTCGATGGACATGAGTTTGGGTGAACTCCGGGAGTTGGTGATGGACAGGGAGGCCTGGTGTGCTGTGATTCATGGGGTCGCAAAGAGTCGACACAACTGAGCGACTGAACTGAACTGAAGCTTGTGTATAAGCTTATGTGAAATAAGGGGGAAATATTTTGACATAAATATGTCCAGAAAAGATCTCTTACAGAAAGAATAACCTCTCACTTATGGAAAATTTGAAAATTAAAAAAAATTTTTTTTTTCTTTGAGAAAAACTGCAAATTTTTTTCTTCTCCCCAGGGAAACAAATCTTACTTGTAGCAGCACCTGGAATTCCACCATTAGTGACTAATTTCAATGTGTACTATAGGCACCTGGAATTTAAGGGGCCTGTATCAAAATGCATATTCTTTATATGAGGTCAGCCAGTATTTCTTGCTGAAATCGGAATCTTTGAGATGACTTTTTAGTGCAGACAGCTGGCGCCGCACACATATATACTCCATCGCCCCAGCCCCTAATATGACCATGACCTTTAGCCGATAGGTGGGTCTCCAGTTTCCTGGTGTCTTAGTCACCTCAGGCTATAACAAAATACCAGAGACTGGGTGACTTAAACAACAGGCTTTTAGTTCTCATAGTTCTGGAGGGTGGAAGTCCAAGATCCAAGGGCCAACAGTTTACGGTGAGAATGCTTCTTGCCTTGTAGATGACCACCTTCTTGCTGTTCCTTGTACAGCTCTGTTCGTTTGCTTGTGCACGTGGAGAGAGCAAGACCTCTCTATCTTCCTCTTCTTATAAAGACACTTATCGCACTGTGCCCTCATATGAACCTAATGACAACCCAAAAGCCACACCTCCAAATAACATCACATTGGGAATTTGATCTACAGTATATGAATTTGCTTCCCTCATAGCTCAGCCAGTAAAGAATCTGCCTACAATGCAGGAGACCTGGTTCAATTCCTGGGTCGGGAAGATCTCCTGGAGAAGGAATGGCAACCCTCTCCAGTATTCTTGCCTGAAAAATCCCGTGGACAGAGGAGCCTGGCAGGCTACAGTCCATGGGGTCGCAAGAGTCGGACACGACTTAGCGGCTAAACCACCAACCATACGAATTTGCAGGGGCGGGAGGGAACATACAAACATTTAGCTCATAATAGCTGGCTTTTGATAGGACCTTGGGGTAATTAACTTTAGCTCAGAATAGGTAGTTGACCTACTTCTGCAGGTTAGAAAATGATTTCCACCATAGATGATGATTGGGTTGCTTCAGTCAGGACTGACCCTCTATAATTAAGGAAGAAAGCAATGAAAACTGGAAATAGTTGTTTGCAAAATGTTGACACTTCAAAGGGAAGTATAGACAATAATCAACACTGTCACTCTTCCTGCACTGAATCCACAGTCCCTCCCAAATCCCGTCTCTTTCTTTTCTCCCTACTTTCTCTACCAGCACATATTAGGGCAAACATATTAGGAATGCAGTGTGTGTTTGTGTTATACACACACTTGTCTTGTACTTTCTTTACATCACATGGGTTTAATATTTCACTTGGAGATGTAGTTATTTCACTGTGTTGGCCTCTGTTACTTCATGGGCAGTGGCTGAGACAAAAAAAAAAGTCCTTACCTTTGTCTCATGACCTTCAGAGTAAAGGAATCATGTATCAGGTGGTGACGTCACAGAAGCCCCTAAAGAATGTGAGAGGGCAGTAAGGAGTAAGTTGAGGTGGAAAAAAGCAAGACAAGATGCCCCTACCTGCCAGTTTTGCAAAGAACAAGCTTCATTATGATAAAGTCAGTTCCCGTAAGCAATCTACATGGAGTAAGCAGTTAGTCCGAGGTCCCTCAGGTTGCTCACTACTTATACCCTACCTCAGATTTCCCTCGGGTGGAGATGTACTTGGAGCCCAGAGTCATCGTCCAGGGTTGGGAGAACACAACTGTGCCTCTCCTGCCTGTTGGCCTCCTTTTCCCCACCTCCATGCAAGGGGGTGAAATTAAATTGAAATTAACACCAAGGACCCCACAAAGGGTAAAGAAACTGCGACAGGGCTGTGCAGGCAGAGGCCACGGCTAGAGGAAGCGGGAGGTCATTTCAGGTTCTTTAGACATTTAGGAGAACTTCAGAGGATGAAGTCGCTTTTATCTCCCTAGTCCTCTTCTCCCCTGTGTGCTGTGTAGGCTGTCTGTCACACCTCCTGGCTCCAGGCAGCAGCTCCGCACCGCATCCCGAGTGCACGATGTGCACGGAACAGTGCGGTGAAGAAAGAGCAAGCTGCCTGGGCCCCTCGCCCGCCCAGACCAGCGACGAGGCTCGTGCTGGTTCTGCTGGTTTTACACCACTTCCAGGCAGCAGCATGTGACAGAGCCACAACCTCCGGGCACTCTGTCAGCTATCTGCAGTTCCTCCTTTTCCTGTCCCTGACCTGATAAACAATGACCGTTGAAGCATCGCACTATCTACAGATTCTGAACCACACTCGGTTTTGGTTAAGAGAAAAATTCTACGTTCACCAAAACAGTGGTCAGAATGCTTTACTGTATGAGCAGGAACTTTACTTTCTCTGATACAGGCTACAAAATCTATTAGCCAGCATTCCTGTTTTCTGTATGTCTATAGTTGACAGCAAAATCGATGCTACCCAAGAAATAGACAAGGAACTTCTTGGTAAAGGGAGGAAATAACCAAGCAGCTGAAAGCGGAGACTCAGGAAGTAGCTTAGTTCTGTGTTCAATTCCTCCTCTCATTTCTAAGACTTCCCTCGTCTCTGAAAGAAGAACAGGAATAGCAAAATCAACCAAGTGTGAACTCTGTTTCCCACCTGTCCTAAGAATGCTGGTGTCCCCTGCCCCACCCTTGCCACCTTGCCACAGGCAGAATTCTTAATAGTAAATTAGAGCAAACGTAGAAATCTACTAGTACAAGCAGGTGAAGGCATGCCTGTATTGTCACTTCCCAAAGGCAGGAAGAGTTCTCTTTCGTCTAAATGGCAGATACCAATCCTTCCAGCTTTCTCTTCTGTAAGTTAATGTCTAAAGACGGCATTTCAAAACAGTGGCGGGAAAGACGGATTATCCGATACATATTATTGAGGCAACCATACAGCCACATGGGAAAAAAATAGAATAAAACTCATATGAAGCAAAGATTTAAATATACGTAGGAAAATATAAAAGTACTAGGAAAAATGGTTTAAATTTTTTAATGATTTTTTAAAAATAGTTTTGGGAGTGAGGCTGTATTACATAAAACCAAGAAGCCATAAAAGGTTCAGCTATATAAAACTGGTAGATTGAAGTATATAAAATAAAATTTTTAAAAGTCATGAGAAAAATGACTGGAGACGAAGACAAAGAACAAATGCCAAACTGGGGGAAAGTGCCTGCAATTCTTGTCACAAGAGGGTAATTCCCCCAGGTAAAAAGAACTCTTAACTTTTTTTTTAAATTGAGGTAGTATTGATTTACAATATTATATGTTTCAGGTGTCCAACAGAGTGATTCACAACTTTTAAAAGTAATACTCCATTTATACTTTTATAAAATATTGGCTATATTCCCTGTGCTGTGCAATACATCCTTGTAACATTCATTTTACACACAGTAATTTGTACCTCTTAACCTACACCCCTACCTTGCCTCTCCCCCTTCCCTCATTCCACTGGTAACCCTTGTTTGCTCTCTTCATCTGTGCATGTGTGTGTGCTAAGCTGCTTCAAAAGTGTCCAGCTCTTTGCAGCCCTATGGACTGCAGCCTGCCAAGCTCCTCTGTCCATGGGATTCTCCAGGCAAGAATACTGTGGTGGGTTGCCATGCCCTCCTCCAAGGGAACTTCCCCACCCAGGGATCAAACCTGCATCTCCCGTGTCTCCTGCATTGGCAGGCAAGTTCTTTACCACTAGCACCACCTGGGAAGCCCCTTTATCTGTAAGTCTGTTTCAAAAAGAACACCTAAAATTAATAAGCAGAGTAACAAAACCCAATAGAAAAAAAAAAACAGAAAAAAAGGATACAAGCAGAGAGCTCACAAAAAAAGGATACACAAATAACTCACAAATACATAAAAAGATGCTCAACCTCAATCATAATAAAAAGAAGGGAAATTTAAACCACCCTGATAGATTTTTTTCCCCCTATCAGATTGACAAAAACAAAAGTTTGGTGACATATTTTGTAGGCCGAGCTGTGCATATACTTCATTCTGTGTGTATATCTTACCCATTGCTAGTGAGTGTAAATTAGTACTATCTCAACAGGTCTTCCCTGGTGGCTCAGATGCTGAAGAATCTGCCTGCAATGCAAGAGACTGGGATTCGATCCCTGGGTTGGGAAGATCCCCTCAAGGAGGAAATGGAAACCCATTCCAGTATTCTTGCCTGGAGAATTCTAGTGACAGTGAAGCCTGGCAGGCTGAGCAAGTAACACTTTCAGTTTAATGGCTTCCGGCTTCCAAATAGGCATAACTTTTGACCAACAATTCTACTTGCAGGAATTGGTCCTACAGATGTATACACAAAAGGAAGTATATTCAAAGTAATTCACAACAATGTTTTATGTGTATAAGGATTACATGGAACTGTAAAAGAGAATAAGGAAGCTCTCTATGCACTGGGATGGAACCAGCTTCAACATATTTTGTTACATGAAGAAAAACAAAGAGTGTATGTGTGTGTTTAAGTAGTCTAAGAACTTTTTACTACTTTAAGAATTTTCAGAAAGTATACCAAAAAAACTCGTAACATTGGTGTTCTCTAGGGAAGGAAATTGGATGGCTGGGGGACAGAAGGGGCAGGGAGACTTTTTACTGGATATATTTTTGTACCTTGTGAATTTTAAACCATGTAAATATATCACTGTCCTCAAAATAAAATATTATAATAAAGAATAAATATAGGAATTCCCTGGCATTCCAGTGGTTAGGACTCTGTGCTTCTGCTGTAGGGGCCCAGGTTCAATCCCTGGTGAGGGAACTAGGATCCCACAAGCTGCGTGGGATGGCTAAAAGAATTAAAAAAAAAAAAAAAAAAAACAGACAACAACCTATGAGCTTGAGTGAACTTCAAAAATGATGAGGAGGATGGTAACTTTATGCTTTGAGAATTTCATCTTAATTGGGGAAAAAAAAAAAAAAGAGCAGGATCCCGACAAAGAGATAAAGACAAAGCCTGGTCTTCTTTTAGCAGGCCTCTATCTTGGGGCATGGTACTATCCCATGTGCTGTAAATGTTTAACAAATGCCTCCCTAGGAAAAAACAAAACACTGATTTGTAGCCTTTGTCGATTTCCGTGTTATAAATATTCCCAACACTGAATAAAAAATTGGGACAAGACACACACAGTGCGCTCTAGTGAGCCAGCACCATCCAGCCTCATTATGCAACCAGCATCTCTCCAGTTATTGAAACCAGTACCTCGAGAAATATCTTTGATTCCCAAATGCTCTCTGTCCCCACTCCTTACTGCCCATTGTGCCCTCAATAGCCACTTCACTTCTCCCTGATTGAGTAGAACGCTCCTAGTTTGGGAATGGATCCGATTCCCAGCGCGTGTGTCCTGATTGTTTAACCCAACACACCGTAGTCCCCTGTTGCTGTGCAGAGAAAGATTTATCCCTTGGGATGGCCAGATGGGCCCTGAGCATTCTGGAGCTCCAGTTAAGGCCAATGAGATGTAAAGGAGATTCACTGGAAGCATCTCAAAAGTTTCCCACTTTTCAAAGTCAATGGCAGGAAGAGACTGTTTCTCTTCCTCATACAGATGAGGCTAGAGCAGCTGTGCCATCTGATCAAGCAGCCTGAGTTTGGAGAGGAGGGTCAAAGCCAGAGTCTAAGCACCCCACCCTACTTCTGGTTTTCCTGGGCTGAAAACCAATACATTCACTATTTACGCCCTTCTCAGCTTCTTCCATCGAATGAATCTTAAGCAACACATTTTTAACCCTTTTGGGTGGGTTTGTTTTCTGTATCAATGTGGCTAGGCTACAGCACCCAGTTATTTAATCAAATACCAATCTGGGTGTTGCTGTGATGGTACTCTGTAGATAACATTAATATCTATTTCATTGGCTGTAAATGAAGATTATCTTCACACTCTGCTGCATGGCTTTGTCCAGTCAGCTGAACGGTCTCCCTGAGGAAGAAGAAACTCGCCTGTGAAGAGCAACATCGACTCTTACCCAAGATTTTCCAGCCTGCCCTTCCTGACGGCCTGCGCTACAGATCTCAGACCTGCCGAGCCAGCCCCACAATCGCATAAGCCAACTCCTTGTGATAAATACCTCCCTCTCCCACATATATGTGTGTGTGTGTGTGTGTGTATCTGTTTTTTTTCTCCTACAGAACTTTGAAAGACTTTGAAAAACTTTGAAACCTGTTTTCCCTTTACAGTGCTTATCTCAATTCACGGTTATGTACTTTGCATTTATTTGTATATTTGTCACTTTTCCTAGTTAGTCTGTAGCCTTTATGTATACGTGTGACTAATCGGTAGAATAGCTGGTCAAAAGTTATGCACATTTGGAAGATGAAAAATATTGTTAAATTAGCTTCCCTGCAAGGATCTACACTCTTACTAGACTATAGGCTTTATGTTCTTGTCTTCCTATGTGTTCTCAGCACATAGTACCTGTTCAATAAATATGGACAGATGGAATTTTAAGAGGAGAACCATGAATTAAGGCAGAAAGTCCTGAAGGTATGCTAGGCTGTGGAGTTCCAATCATAACATATCCATTTGGCTGTCCAAATTCAATGCCTTTCATTAATGATTTTTTTAAACTCAGATTACACACCGAACAAAATTTCTCTAATAGTTTCAGCTCCTCTGTGGCCTGTCTATAAGGAATCTTCTCTGGTCAGGCTCACCTGGCCAGTCAGTGCTCCCCAAACTAACTTTCCACTCAAACCTCTGTATTATTAATCATTCTGGGGGTCAGTCGGATCAGAACAGTCTGATGCAGAAGAACGAGGAAAGAGAATTCATATTTTTGACTAACCTACAACTCCAATTAAGGGGAGAAAAGAAAAATAGAGCGTGAGGAGAAATTGTCCAAGAGCTGGGAAATCGCTAAAGCACCCACATCTGTAGGGGGGTGGGACCCTTGTGAACCTTGCCTTCTCAGCTACGCTGATCTAATACCAACCTCTGTTTAGGAAGCCAGAGCAAGCACTTGTCCAGCTTGTTCCTAAAAAGACTTAAGGCAAGTGGACCTTGATGGTGATTCTCCTTGATTAACGACAAACCTAAAGTGGTAAAAGGAGGAGATTTGTCCAGGATCACACAACTTTTACATAGACATTCAGAGAACAAGCGTTAGCTTCCTCTGAGTGCAAAGCTTTTGCCAAAGAACCAGACTGAAATAAACTGCATCTGATCTGGGCAGGAAGAGTATCTGATCTGGGCAGGATGTTGAGTTCAGAAGGCTTGAGGACAGTCTTAGATTAGGACTAGAGTTCTATGATCTATAATTCAAATGTTATGCTTTTTTAATTTCCTTATTTCAGTCGCTTGAGTTCTCTTAGATTTTTTATTTATAATATAGAGTATGCAAAATGTAAAAAAGAAAAAAATTAGATGTTATCTTTCATTTGTTTTTAATTGATACATAATCGACATATAATGCTATGTTAGTTTCAAGTATACAACATTATAATTCAATATTTGTATCTAAAAAAGGAAAACTTTGAGGACTTTCCTAGCAGTCCAGTGGTTAAGACTGCACGGGGCAGGGTTCCATCCCTGGTCAGGGAACTAAGATTCTTCGTGCCTCAGACCATGGCCAAAAAAAGTCGGGGGCGGGGGGACCTTTTGATTCTAGCCATAACATGGTAGTTTTCATTAACCAAAGTGAAAATTGCTAAAAGCTGGACAAAATATTTAACACACCATTTGAAGGAATGTGGGGAGTGACCAACACAGATGATCCCTAAGAGAACGTGGGCACATCAATATGACCTCCATATTCACCCTGGCTCAATTCACAGGGCAAGGAACAGAGTAGCAGGCTGCTACTTTATTAGTCTGTTGCACAAAGAAGCCAGATTGGAGTTTGAAGTTGCCAAAGTGGCTGGGACTTGGGTGGTAAAATCCCAGAGAGAAGGAAATTTCAGAGAAGTGAACCCAAAGGCAATCTCCCCTTGAGCTGTCTGACAGCTCCTAAGCTGAGCAAACACAGCAGAGACTGCAAGAAAGCTAATAGAAAGCAGCAACTGGGAGGTCGATGCATTGTGCAAAGTTCTTGCAGCAGTGCGGTGTTAGTGAGGTGGGAGTATAAGGTGCACTGAAGTGAAAGAGCAACACTCAAACTTCCGATTGAGGTCTCAGAAAGACCTCATCCTGGTACTGAAGCCAAAACCAAAAGAGACCAAAGCTAATAAATCAACCCTTGACATATTAAGGTGATTTGTCTGTACTAACTGCCTCCCTTTTAGAAGGAATGTAAAATAATACGGAGCCTCTAAAAGTGAATAACCAATATGCTAAAATAGGAGGAAAAATGGAATAATAAAAAGCATTTGATTTCTCCCCTCAAAAAAAGAGAAGGAGAAATAAAGTAATAAAAAACAAATTGAAACAAGAAAGTACATATAAACATTTCAATGATTACACTAAATGTTAATAGATTATTACTCCAATTAAAAGAAAAAATTGCTTTTGGATAAAAAATCAAAATCTCTATGCTATTAATGAGACAATTGTAAGGACAGAACATTAAAAAAAGAAGAACTGAAAAAACTATGTCATGTAAACACTAACCAAAAGAAAATTAGTGTAGCTATATTAATATCAGACAATACAGGTTTTAGGGGAAGAAATATTTCTAGAGATTAAGAGAGACATTTCATAATGATAAAAGTGTCAATTAATGATCAAATTAAATAGTTGCAAGTTTGTAATACACTAAAGAATGTATAAGTAATTTATAAAAAATATAGCAAAATTTCATTATATATTAAGCAAAGTTGACAGAACTAAAAGAAGAAATGGATAAATCCACAATCATTATTGGAGATTTTAGCACTTCTTTCATTAGCTGATAGAACAAGTAATCAAAAAAGATACAAAAAAAAGGGGAAAGACTTGAATAACACAAGTAATCAAATTACCTAATTGACATACATAGAATATAACAATGAACAATGACCTTATACTGTTGTTTTCAAAAGTATATGAACATTTGTCAAAATGGGCCATGTGTTAGGCCATAAAGTGAAAGTGAAAATCGCTCAGTCATGTCTGACTCTTTGTGACCCCATGGACCATACAGTCCATGGAATTCTCCAGGCCATAGTACTGGAGTGGATAGCCTATCCCTTCTCCAGCAGATCTTCCTGACCCGGGAATAGAACCGGGGTCCCCTGCATTGCAGGCAGGTTCTTTACCAGCTGAGCTATGAGGGAAGCCCAGGCCATAAAGCAAGTCTCAAAAATTTTCAAAGGACTGAAATCATACAAACCATGTTCTCCAGCTACAAAGGAATCAAACTAGAAACCAATAACAGGAAGAAAATTAGAAAATCTCCAAATGCTTGGAAAGTAAGCAATACATTTTTAAACAGATTGTAAGTCTAAGAAAAAATTGCAACGAAATTAGAAAATATTTTAAGATAAATGATAATGAAAATATGACATATTAAAACATTTGTGATGCAAGGTGAAAGGTGAAGTCGCTCAGCCGTGTCCGACTCTTTGCGACCCTGTGGACTGTAGCCTACCAGGCTCCTCCGTCCATGGGATTCTCCAGGCAAGAATACTGGAGTGGGTTTGCCATTTCCTTCTCCAGGGGATCTTTCCCGACCCAGGGATAGAACCCAGGTCCCCCGCATTGGAGGCAGACACTTTAACCTCTGAGCCACCAGGGAAGCCTGATACAAGGCTTACAGAGAAATTAAATGTATATATTTGAGAAGACTGAAAACCCACATGATCTAAGCTTCCATCTTAAGGAGCTACAAAAAGAACAGCAAATTAAACCCAAAGGAAATGGAAGGCTACAATAAAGATAAATGTAGAAATCTTTGCAATAGAAAATACATATGCAATAAAGAAAGTCTGCCAATTCTAAAATGGACTCGAGGTGCCTATCTTTGTTTCTTAGTTAAGGTTTGTTTTGGTTCTTTTCCAATCTGTTTACCTTTTATTTCCTTTTCTTATCTGATTGCACTAGCTAGGCCTTTCAGTATGTTGTTGAATAGCAGTGGTGACAGAGGACTTCTTGCCTTTTTCCAACCTTTAAAGGTAAGTATATAGTTTCTCACAATTAAGTGGAATGTTATTTATTTATTTATTTATCCATGAAGCTAGCAGGATCTTAGTTCCCTGAACAGGGCTTGAATTCAGGTCCCAGAAGAAAAAGCGCTGAATCCTAACCGCTGGACCACCAGGGGATTCCCAAGTGGATGTTATTTGTAGGTTTTTTGTAGATTTTTAAAAATCAAGTTGAGGAAGTTCCTCTCTATTCCTAATTTGCTGAGAATTTTCATCTTGAACGAGTGTTGGATTTTGTTAAATGCTTTTTTCTGCATCAGTTGATATGATCATCTGATTTTTCTTCTTTAGCCTGTTGATGTGGTGGATTACGTTGACTGATCTTTTAAATATCAAATCAGCCTTGCATATCTGGAATAAATACAATTCAGTTCTGGTACATACCTCTTTTTATACATTGTTAGATCTGATCTGCTAATATTTTGTTGAAGATTTCTACATCTGTATCCAGGAAAGATACAGGTCTGTAGTTTTCTTTTTTGTTATTTTTTGTCTTTTTTCAGTTTTTTGTTATTTTTTCTTTCTTTTTTTCTGTAGTTTTCTTTCTTGAAATATCTTTATCTGGTTTGGGTATTACGGTAATGCTCGCCTCATAGAGCAAGTTAGAAAGCAAAGATTACTTTCTAAAAGTTTCCTTGTGATATGGTGATGATTGTGCAACACTATAAATATATTTAATATCACTGAACTTTACACTCAAGAATAATTAAGATAGCAAGTTTTATGTTATGTTTATTTTACCACAATAAAAGGAAAAATATTTTTTGAGTCTTCTTGAGCGTTCATTGTACTTAGAAGTGGTCTATGTGAGATCTGGAGAGCCTTAGTTGAAGGATCCAGAAAACTCTAGTAGAAAAGGAGCAGGAAGCCAGGAAAGATGCTGGAACCAAGGATTATAGGGAGCAACTTTGGTTGCTGAAGGTTAAATACACAGTTCAGTTCAGTTCAGTTGTTCAGTCGTGTCTGACTCTTTGCGACTCCATGGACCACAGCACGCCAGACCTCCCTGTCCATCACCAACTCCCAGAGTTTACTCAGACTCATTTCCATTGAGTTGGTGATGCCATCCAACCATCTCATCCTCTGTCGTCCCCTTCTCCTCCTGCCCTCAATCTTTCCCAGCATCAGGGTCTTTTCAAATGATTCAGTTCTTTGCATCAGGTGGCCAAATTATTGGAGTTTCAGCTTCAACATCAGTCCTTCCAATGAACACTCAGGACTGATCTCCCTTAGGATGGACTGGTTGGATCTCCTTGCAGTAATGAATATTAAATTCACAATGGAAGATAATATATTGGCCAAAAAACACCTCACAGATGGTGAATGATGTAGAATTGGAGAAAAGGGTGTCCATGAGTCCTTGTCTTCTTCTAAACTAAGTGTACTCTCCCTTTCACTCATCTAACACATAGAAGGCCAAGGATTGGGGCGACGGGTATGTGAAACACTGCCACAACTACATGAAAAGACAGCATTTTACATTCAGGGGTAGGAAATACACCACATTAAAATCTTATTAAGTTCCTATAATTTAAAGACACATTATTCTATCCAAGGTTGACAAAGCATACTTTAGTAATGTGGAGACAGAGATTGCTAATCAAGTTAATGGTGTAGGAAAAATTGTGTTGGAAGTAGAAATGGAGGAAGGAATGATTTGGACTTATTTAAAAAGAACAAACGCTTCAAGCTTGTTAACAATTATGGTAAAGCCTCATTAAGTTGAACTTCACCAGTCTGGCATTTGTGCCAAAACTCAGTGCTAGTACTGAATTTTACTTTCACTAAATACAATCCTTCTTGTAAAAAGAATGTGTTAAAGGCTTTCCTCCTCTGATTCCTCAAAACACCATGAAATACAAAGTAGTTATGGTTTCACAGATTGTTCTTATTTTACAAAATATCCTCTGCTTTGACACCATCAGTTATAATTCACCATGAAAACACTATTTTCAATATACAAACTTTTAAAGGCCCATTCTAATTTCTGAAATGGTAACTGTGAAAAATGTCCATCTTAGAATTAAATTCTAAGCCCGTTACTTCTTTCTCACCTTTAGATTCCTACAGTCCAACTGCCTGCTGGGCACGACTGCCTCCATTTGAGCACCCCTGAAATTTCATCCTTTAAGCCATCAGTCTCCTCAGCCAAATCTGTCCTGTTCCTATTATCCATTTCTATTTCCATTATCAAAATCTTGTTCAAGCCAGAAACCTTGACTCGCCTTCTCTCTCATCCTCCGCATCCATCCAGTCACCGGGATCTCTATTCAGTGCACCTCCTGGACACATTTTGACCCCATCCACTTCCTAATATCCCTGTCACCTATCCCATTCAGCCCCTCTCTCCTGGAAGACTACAACAATCTCCCATTGATTTCCCCTTCTCCTCATTGCAGCTGAAACAGTCTTAAAAACCCTGCACTTCAAATCTTTTCAACAGTTGCCCAAGGCCCTTAGAACAAAATATCAAAGCCTTATTTTGGCACCCGAGGCCCTCTGTTATAGAAACTGGTTTGTTCTTCATCATCGCCTCACTTCATTTGCCTCTCTGCTCTCAAAACTCCAGCTGTACTGACTTCCTTTAGTTCCTCAAGCATTCAGGGAAGGGTGTGCCCGGCTGCTGATGGCCCTCACTTCCCCTTTGTTTAGCCTCTGTGCATGTGGCCTCAGCTAAACTGCCCCTTCCTTGAGGAGGCTCTCCCTGACCCCAATTAGAAGAGGTCCTCTGTCCTGTTCTCCCGTACCACAGTGTTCCTTTGCTTTCACAGCACATATCCTGCTCATAATTAGTCATTCAAGTCCATCTTCCCTCCTAGAAAGCAAGCTACACTCCTCCACTAAGCTTAATGCTTGGCACACAGTAATGTTAAAATGTTAGCTGCTCAGTCATATCTGACTCTTTGCAACCCCATAGACTGTAGCCCACCCACCAGGATCTCTGTCCATGGAATTCTCCAGGCAAGAATACTGGAGTGGGACACTATTCCCTTCTCCAGGGGATCTTCCTGACCCAGGGATGAAACCTGGGTCTCCTGCATTATAGGCAGATTCTTTATCATCTAAGCCACTAGGGAAGTAGTAAGCTCTCCTTAAAATTTTGATAAATATATTAAATTCCATTCAATTATATTAAGTATTGTATTTTACATGTTATATTTTATTACTATTAATATTTTAAGTAAATTAAATATATTAGAGAATAATGTCATTAAAGAAATGTATTAAAGAATAAACATTCACATATATGCTGCTTAACAATATGGACTCTGTGATCCGTCTGCTGGGTTCGTACCCCAACTTCCCCACTTACTAGCAAGGAGACAAATTATATTAACTTTTGCATCTTTCTAAGTGGATACAGCAATGCTATCTGCTTCTCATAACTTGGGTCAGTTATGGGGACTAAATAAATTAGTATGTGTAAATCACTTAGGACATTGTCTGGCACATAGCAAGCACTCAACAAATATTAGTTATTATTATTATCTCTTTTGTCTGTCCCAGCAATCCTAGGAAAAATTATAGTCAGTAAATTAAGGTATATACACAGTAAGAGTCTCCAGAGTTTGAGGATGTGCTGAGGAAAACATCATTGTCTTGAAGTGGAACTATCAAAAGTCAACATAAAAAAACATAAATTCAGCCCTCAACTTGAGTAGTCCTTCCTCCAGCTGCTACAGATAAAGCTTTGGGAACCATCCAAATGAATCAAGGGAGCATCTTCAGGTCCACATTAAATGAGATATGAACATTAGGAGCACTTAGAAAATTGTAAAGCATGATATAAATGTTTGTGGCTGTAATGACTGTTATTAGTAGTAGAGTAATTCTCTTACCCAATCAATAGTACATATAGTAATCTGACTGTCTGAAGCAACACAATTGCTTGTAATCACAAGGACCTATTAGTCGAGCAGAGGAATTGAAGTGGGAAGAAAGAAATAGGTGATATATGTCCAGTGCAATCCAATTAAGAGAGATGCTTGTGTGAGACAAGGGAAGTAAAACTCATGGAACAAATTTCTCCAGATACTTTGCAAATATTTTGGTTCTAATTGTCCATGCTCATCAAGCGAATATTTTGCCTTTGATCAGTTTTGCAGGAACCAGGAAAAAGAATAAACCGGATATTAATTACTCTAAGAAATAAATGTATTCATTTTTTCTCAGCCATCACATACTTACTGAGCTACTAGTGTAGGGCAGGCCCCATACAGTGGTGTTAGTGGTAGGCAGTTCCTGCCTTCTTGTTACAGTGCAGAGAGGAAGTTACAGGAAGGAAAACACATCAACAAAAACATAACTGCATCTTGTGCTAAGTGCTATCTTAGACTGGATAATTAAGGCTTAATTCCGACACTTTAAGTGGACCTAGGGATTAACCAGACAATGGAAAGAGGGTAAGCTGTCAGGCCAAAGGTAGTAAAGAGCTTGGTTGAGAGTAAGCTATCAGGCCAAAGGTAGTAAAGAGCTTGGTGTGTTCGGGACTCTGAAAGACCAATACAGATTGGAAGTGTCAAGGAAAAGAAGGGGCATGAGTCTGGAGAGGTAGGCAGGAGCCAGATCACAAGGGACCTCAGAGGCCACTCAGGGGCAGCTTGGATTTGAGTACAAAATACGAAGATAATGTTAGACATGGTGACATTTGTCCTTTCAAATGACCCTTTTGGTTGCTATGTAAAGAATGGATTGGAGTGGGCATGAAAGTGGAAACGGAGAGACCAGGTAGGAGAAATGTGCAACCACTCAGTCAAGAGGCAATACTCACATGGATAAGAATATTGGCAGCAGACAGAAAGGGACAGAAGTACAATATATTTAGGAGACAGGGTTACGAGGGCTTGGAGATAGAGTGGATATAGGGGAGGAAGCTAAAGAATTCTGGCTTGAGTAATTGGGTTGAAGAGTTATAGTGTGTTAGTCACTCAGTCACGTCCAACTCTTTGTGACCCCATGGACTGTAGGCTACCAGGCTTCCCTGTCCATGGAGTTCTCCAGGCAAGGATACTGGAGTGGGTTGCCATTCCCTTCTCCAGGGGATCTTCCCAACCCAGGGATCGAACACAGGTCTCCCGCATTGCAGGCAGATTCTTTACCATCTGAACCACAAGGGAAGCTTGAAGAGTTGCCATCCACTCACTAAAATGAGCAAAGATTAGATGTGGCTCTGGGTCAGAACATAGATGTTAGGGAGTGAAGAAGAGTTTGGTTTGAGTATGTTAAGTTTGAAAAGGACGTGAAATTTCCCAGGGGAAGTAAGTGTCGAGTGACCATTTTGATATATGGTAAAGGAGTCTTAGTAGAGAGACCCAGTTTTCTGGACATTTGAGGGTCAGTGGTGTATAAAAAGCATCTAAAACCTTGGGATTAAAGAGGTCACCTAGGGAAAAAACGTAGACAAGACAAGCCACAAGAATCTCCAAAGTCAGATTCTTACAATCTGTCAACTCTGGGTAGGTTAATAAGATCAGCTTTCTGAACCCAAAGAACTTGATAATCATCTCTGCATCCACGGTGACCCCAGTAAGGGAGCTAGCCAAAACAAGCAGCAGACCATTCCATCCTCTTCTAAAATACAACAGGTATTATTATCCCCGTTTTACAAAGGGCACAGTGAGGCTATATGAATTTAAGTGATCTGGTTAAAACTGCAGAATCAATAAGTTACAGATAGGATTAAAGTTGAATTCAGGTCATTGTCATTGCAGTTCAGACTTTCCTGGTGGCTGAGACAGTAAAGCGTCTGTCTACAATGTGGGAGACCTGGGTTCAATCCCTGGGCTGGGAAGATTCCCTGGAGAAGGAAATGGCAACCCACTCCAGTACTCTTGCCTAGAAAATCCCATGGATGGAGGAGCCTGGTGCAGGCTACTGTCCATGTGGTCACAGTCAGACACGACTGAGCGACTTCACTTTCACTTTCAGAACTCTTTCCATCCTTCAAAAAGCTTTCCCTGCAATTAATTATCCGAAGCTTGTGAAGAAACACAAAAGTTTGTTATGCTGGTGGGAAGATCATAGAACAAAGAAGGCTGTTAGGCAAAGTTAAATTCTAAACCTGTGGGAAGAAGAGATCACCATGAACTCAGGGAGTTAATGAAGAGTCTAGTGTGGACTGTGAAGGTTAAGGAGGAATTGGGATGAGGGAAAGTAAAAGTCACTCAGTCATGTCTGACTCTTTGTGACCCCCATAGACTATACAGTCCATGGAATTCTCCAGGCCAGAATACTAGAGTGGGTAGCCTTTCCCTTCTCCAGGGGCTCTCCCCAACCCAGGGATCAAACCCAGGTCTCCCGCATTACAGGCAGATTCTTTACCAGCTGAGCCACAAGGGAAGCCCAGGATGAAGGAAAGAGAGGGGGAAAACTCTCAGACTTACGGGCATGATGAACCAAGATGCGAGCACACCAGGGTACAGGAAAGAACTGGTGGCAAACGGGCTTCCGTTTCACATGTCAACTCGAATAGACTGGTGGTGGCTCAGTGCAGGGGGATTAGCAAGATCTGTCAAGGGCAGGAGGTAAGGAAGTGGGGCCAGGGCTCCCCCGTTAACCTCAGACTCAAGGATCTGTGTGTGACTGAAAACAAACATACTTGGATAAGTGAAGTAAGGTCAGGTTATTTCTGCCTGGAAAGCCAGGCTGAAAATGTTGAACTTAGTTTAGTAGTTCAAATAGGAGCCTTTAGAAATTTTTGAATAGGCAAGAAATACCAGGAAGTCTTTAGGAAACGCATGTGTTGTTGGTGGTGGTGTGTTACATAAGACTGAAAGGACTGAACTCCCAGAGGAAAACTAAGAAGCTGTTAGCCTAAGGTAAACCAGAGGCTTTTCAAACTTTCCTTTGCAGGAAATCCCTTCTAGATATGAAATCTTATGTGAAATTCCAACATATAAAGCAAAAAATAAAAATAAATAAAATAAAAATGAAAAAGTGGTTCTTTTATTAGGAGAATATTTTATGGCTTTGAACACATAATATGTTTATAATAATCTCAAAGCAAAGATAAAGGAAGGTGATTAAATAAACCTGAAAATTTTAACTCTGGAGTGATTGAAGAGAGTTACATCTTGTATTAGGTTTAGCACTCAGCTGTCCAATTCATTTCTGAATTTTAGTTTGGTTTTATGTAGCAAGAAAATCCTCATACAGTGATTCACAGAGATAAATACTTACATATGGTAATTTTTGTTTGTTTTGTATTTTACAGTTGGCCAGCAATCACAAGTGTTAGTCACTCAGTCATATCTAACTCTTTGCCAATCTACTGACTGCAGCCCCACCAGGCCCCTCTGTCCATTAAATTCTCCAGGCAAGAATACTGGAGTGGGTTGCCATTTCCTCCTCCAGGGGATATTCCCGACCCAGCGATCGAACCAGGGCCTCCTGCATTGCAGCCAGATTCTTTAGTTTCTGAGCCATCAGAGACGCCCATCACTAACCATCACAAGGCACTCTTCGATTAAACTAATCCAGAAAGGAGTGGCGGAAGTTTTTTTCTTCCTTAACGAAAATATGAATGGCCAGAAGCCTCCATCGGGAATATGAGTGCGCAGACACCTGTAGTGTGAGATTTCCATGCTGGGCCATGGTGTAGGTGGTCTGCTAAAGCGCAGTCACTACTGTGTGTGAAGAGCAAGCGCAGGAAAGATGAGCAAGCCTAGGCAAGATGCTCTGGAGTCCAGCCAGACACTTAATCTTGTGCAGTGCGCCTGCGCCGGGCCCTGGCTACAGTTGCAGTTTTACGCAAACGGATGTGCCCACTCCCTGGTGGAAAAAGAGCAGTGTACAGTTTCAGCTTTCCCAGTATCAAAAACTTTAGGTTTTGCGTCTGTGTTCGAATCTGCTGGCATCACAATTCTTTATTTTACTTGAATTGCCCCCAAGAAGAGAAACTAAGGCAAGCAAGGGGAGAAGAGGAGAAGGTTCCGGGTCTGAGATTTCTTTCCCGCTGTAGAAGAGCGTTTGTAATTTATTTAGTAATAGGCTTGGATTAAGCCCCAAGGATTAACATAGATCATTCACAAACCAAGTGAGCAAACTTCATTTTGTAACACATATTGCATATTATATGCCTAATGGTTGAAGGAATGTTGTATTTAACAGAAGTTTTTTAAAGTGCTAATAATTCCCTTCCTTAGGTTAAAGAAGGCTGGTGTGGATCATTTATATTCCAGAAATTTCAGGACCCTAAGGAGCAAAGAGACTGTGAGGAATAAGGTTTCATTTACTTTAAACATATTTAGCGCCTCTCTTTTAATATTGTCAGATGTTTATTTGGTGGGGTTTTTTTTTTTTAATGTCTTGGACAGGAAAGAAACCTTAGGAGTAGAACAAAACTATTTACACTGACTAGGATATCAAATTGATACTCCATTTTTTAGTTACAAAATTAAAAATTTAGTTTTCCTTGAGTTTAAATTAGTGATCTTGTTATGCAAATTTAGATTACTCTCTCACTTTTCTTTGATTAATATTCAGTTTGCTCATGCTAAGAAACTAAATTAGGTTAAATAATCAGTACAAGCTTGGATAATTAAATCCCCTTAAACATTTTAAACTGCATTTATAAATTTAATAGAGCCAATTTTTATTATAAACATTTCAAAAAGCCTGCAGAGCAAATTTATAACCTTATGAGTGCTTCCCCAAATACTTAAATAACCCTTATTAATTGAATGCATTAAATGTATAAATATGGCAAATTAAATTCTCTTAGGCATCTTACCTACTTGGAAAAAAGAATGTTAACACTGAAAGGAATGAGGAAATTGGAAAGAGAAGGTGGTATGATAAAGGCATGCTGATGCAAGGCCTTAAAAGATGTGCCATAAGAAATTGTTACTAAGTGGGAATTTCCTGGCAGTCCAGTGGTTCAGAGTCTGTGCTTTCATTGACTAGGTCTCAGGTTCAGTCTCTGGTCAGGGAACTAAGATCTCACAATCTGTGTGGCATGGTGAGAAAAAAAGAAAATGAAATTGGTATTAAGAGGTTTGGGACTGAGGTTCCCTGAAATTAGAATCACAGGAGTCCTCCAACATACACATGCCCAAGCTCCAGCACAGACCTACTCAATCTCAAATACTGCGAATATTTCAAAAAGGCTCCCTGATTCCTACGGCTGCCCAAGTCTCCCCACGTTTCCGTCTCCCTCACTCCAGTCGCATAATCTCAGCCTGCTTGTGAATCACAGGTTGGAGCCCAGGGAAAAGCTCCTTCAAGAAATGTTGATTTGATATTAATATTATCACCTTGTAAGCAACTCCCATGGAGCAAATGCTTAGAGAGTACAGCACCGAGGTTTGGGAAGACACCCAGATCAAAGGGACAGGAGGAAGAGAAGCCTAACGAGGTCATGAAAATTTATCATTTGCACTCTGCACATCAGATCTGGGTTTCTGTAGCCCTCCTCCTCTACATATGTATGTATATATTTATTATCAATGCCTTGGAATAGAAATCGGATGCTAAAAATCTATATTTGAATTCTGACAAGGATATAGACCAATGACCTAATGTATGTATGGTTTCACGACAGGGTCCAGGTAAAGAGTTTCTCAAAAAAGCGCTCAAATTTTTTGCCTTGAATGACAAAAATATTCAGTGAATCTTTTCTTTCCCTCCCTCCCTCCTTCCCTTCCCTTTTTCCTGCCTTCCTTCTTTCTTCCCATAATTCCTTCCTCCATCGCTCCCTTTCTTTCTTTCACAGGAGCTACTGCACGCCCAGCACCGAATGAGGCACTGTGGAGGTTGTGCAAGAAATTCATGTGCCTTGGCCTTTCCTCCAGACTGTGCAGTTTAGCTGAAGAGATGAACCTAGCCCAGATAAAACAATAAGAAAAACATAAGACCGCCTGCAATGGAATATTAGGTAGAATGTAACAATGAGTAATAATAAGAGATGGGAGGTCTCTGCACATGGTTGGAAAAGGCAATTTGGGCTCTTAGAAGATGCAAAGATATCAGCTGATTCTCACAGACTGAGTAGGATAGATGCACAGCCCACACCAGGCGCAGAGGCCTCCGGACACCAGTCAAGGAAAGGCCCATTAGAGAAACACTGAAAATTCTGCGGAAGCTGACCACATTTTCCATAAAAATATCAGGACACATGGTTCGACACATGGTCTGACAACAGGAAAGAATATTTCTAATTGGGGCTGTACCAGAAAATCTAGAACATATGGTTACTCTATGGGCCAAGAAAAACCTAATACAAGAGAGGGCTGAACTCGCCAACCCTAGGTAGACGAGACACAGCCACACCATCAAGAGGCTGCTAGACTGTTTCCCGTCATTGGAGTTTGTTTTTTTGTTAAGATTTCTGTTAATCTTTTCAAAGAAAAGGTCAACGCTTGAACAAGGAAAGACAAGAACCAGAAGAGAGAATTTACATTCAGATTTCTTAAGTCACATTCTTTAATTTTTTCTCAATTGCCTCAAATAATTTTTGTAGTAGGATGTAAATAATGAATGCAAAAATGTTTCTTCCTCCTGGGGTAATAAAATGCAACGTAAAATTTCCTTTCTTGTAAGAAAAAGAGAACATCCATACCTGGTGTAGTTCCAGGCTTGTGATCAGAGCCTCCATTCATATTTTTAAAATATATTTTCAATTACCAGGATAGTTATATGTAATTTTGCCTTTTAAGTCCTTGATGTCTCTCTGTTTTTCTCACTGTTTTAGTAGCTTGCTATCTGAAATAAAGTACAGGCCAGAAGCTTCCTTACCCAGTTTTGCGATTTAATATGGAGAAGGCAATGGCACCCCACTCCAGTACTCTTGGCTGGAGAATCCCATAGACGGAGAAGCCTGGTGGGCTGCAGTCCATGGGGTTGCAGAGAGTCAGACATGACTAAGCGACTTCTTTCACCTTTCACTTTCATGCATTGGAGAAGGAAATGGCAACCCACTCCAGTGTTCTTTGCCTGGAGAATCCCAGGGATGGTGGAGCCTGGTGGGCTGCCATCTCTGGGGTCGCACAGGGTCGGACACATCTGAAGCGACTTAGCACCAGTAGTAGCAGCAGCAGCAATTATTGGAAAAGAAACAGTTTTAAAGGCTTTAACTCTAGTCTTGGCAGGTTAAAACATCTTCCCTTTCACCTTTCAACCTATCCTGGAACTCAGAAATCACTTGCCAACTCAGTCTCAATATTATCAAGGAATTGCACATTTCTTTCCTTCTGTTGGAGAAGACTCTTGAGAGTCCCTTGGACTGCAAGGAGATCCAACCAATCCATTCTGAAGGAGATCAGCCCTGGGATTTCTTTGGAAGGAATGATGCTAAAGCTGAAACTCCAGTACTTTGGCCACCTCATGCGAAGTGTTGACTCATTGGAAAAGACTCTGATGCTGGGAGGGATTGGGGGCAGGAGGAGAAGGGGACGACAGAGGATGAGATAGCTGGATGGCATCACTGACTGGATGGACGTCTGAGTGAACTCCGGGAGTTGGTGATGGACAGGGAGGCCTGGGGTGCTGTGATTCATGGCATCGCAAAGAGTCGGATACAACTGAGCGACTGAACTGAACTGAACTGATGGTCAGTAAATACATTGACCAAGATGATGCGGTAATCACTGCTGAAGCACAACAACAAAGCCGCACATTTGAACAACTGGCTTCCTCTGCTTCTAAAAAAACTCTTTAATGCATCTTAAAATATATGTATTTCCGCTGAAAGCATGAAGACATGTTTTTAATGAAATTTCCTGGATACTAGACTTGTCAATAGTTTTCTTCAGCTTCCCAGTTTTTTCAGGCCTCAAAAAACATAGGTACATTTAAAGGCAGAGCTTGATTTTCATTAACTAGAATTGCTAAGAAAGAGGAAACACCTGAAGGCACACAACAGAAAGGGAATGTTTTGCAACCATTAAAATAAAAAAAACTGTGTTCCACCTTAAGAAGGAGTGAACTTCTGACATAGGCTACAGCAGGATGAACCACGAAGAGATTATGCTAAGCGAAATAACTTAGACACAAAAAGACAAATACCACATGAGTCCTCGTAATACAATGGGCGACCTCAAACTCACAGAGATTGAAAGTAGGATGGTGGTTGCCAGGTGCTGGGGTGAGAAGGGAATGAGGCGTTATTGTTTAATAGGTGCAGAGTTTCAGCTCTGGAAGATGAGAAGAATTCTGGAGATGAATAGTGTTAATGGTCGCACAACAATGTGGATGTATTTAATGCCACTGATCTACACACTTTAAAATGGCTTAAATATTGGGAACGCATGTAAGAATTAAAGATTTTAAAATTTAAAAAAAATAAAAATAAAAAATAAAACATTTTAAATCTTAAAAAAAATAAAAAAAAATAAATAAATGTTTCAATTTTAGTTCAAAAATAAATAAATAAAATGGCTTAAATGGTAAACTGTATGTTATGCACATTTTCCCAATTTTTTTAAAAAAATAAAAAATGTAATTATGGATAAATCAAATCTACCTGAATTAAAACCTCTCTGTACCAATTCCCAAACCTAGGTCCAAAGCTAACAGGTGAATTATCTATCCATGGCTTTTGGAGAATTTAGCTGAATCCTAAATAGTCAATAAATGATAAAGAGAAATGGAAAAGATAAAATTGTTTGTTACACAAAAACGTGTGATAAAGAATACTGTCAGGACCACAAAGAAGAAAGACTCACTTCTACTCAGAATGGGACATTTTGCTTACTTCTCCCTTTGTATATTTTGAGAAACATTTAGACTTTTTAATCTCACTGGTATAATGTGTACATAAATTGGGCAACAGAGAGAGAGAAAACAAGTTCTCAGGGTCTTTCCTGGTGGCTCAGTGGTGAAGTATCAGCCTGCCAATGCAGGAGATACGGGTTCAATCCCTGATCGGGGGGGATCCCACATGCCACAGAGACTAAGCCCAGGCACCACAACTACTGAGCCTGTGCTCTAGACCCTCGGAGCCACAACTGCTGAAGCCTGCCCGCCCTAGGGCCCCTGCTCCACAAGAAGAGCTGCCACGGCAATGAGAAGCCGGAACTAGAGAGTCACCCCCACTGCCACAACTAGAGAAAGCCTGCAGGCAGCAACGAAAACCAGCACAGCCAAAAACAATTACAATTATTATTATTTTTTAAAAGTTCTCAGAAGATACTTGAGGACTTCCCTGGTGGTCCAGTGGTTAAGAATCTGCCTGCCAATGCAGGAGACATGGGTTCGATCCCTGGTCGGGGAAGATCCCACACGCCACTGGGCAACTAAGCCTGTGCCCCACAGCTACTGAGCTCAAGCTCTAGACCCCGAGTGCCCCAACTACTGAAGCCCATGCTCTGCAGAAGAGAAGCCACCTCAATGAGAAGCCCACACACCAAAATGAACAGTAGCCCCTGCTCGCCGCAACTAAAGAAAACCCACGTGCAGCAAAGACCCAGGACAGCCAAAAATAAGTAAATAAATTTGTTTTAAAAAAAGAAGATACTTGACAATATAAAAATACAAGAGGATAGAAAACCCATTAGACATGTCTGACTTTTTACTACCCCGTGGACTGTACCAAGCTCCTCTGTCTGTGGGATTTCCCAGGCAAGAATACTGGAGTGGGTTGCTATTTCCTCCTCCAGCGACCTTTCCAGCCCAGGGACCAAACCCATGGCTCCTGCCGCATTTCCTGCACTGCAGGCAGATTCTTCACTGCCAAGCCACCAGGAAGGGCCATTTAAATGCTATATGTTAACTGTAAGAAGACCGGCAATAAAGGCTAGTTTACAAAGTAGAGAAGAGAAAATTGTGATTAGGAGGAAAAAGTGATAAAATGGCCATAGTAGGCAGTAAGTGTTACTTACTGTGTTTGATAGGATAAACTGCAAAAGAATTGAAGGACATGCACTTTATTGTTAAGGATTCTACAATCTAACAGAGAGACAAAAGGCACAAATAAGAAAGAAACAACATTTTAAAATCAATGATTCAGAAGGGCAACATAACATAATGTCAAAGATATGTAAGTATTAATCGGGGATCAGGCAGAGGAATAAAAACAATAAGACTCCAGACATTTGGGGTCCAATTTGGAAATAAAGGAGGGATAATATAGATGAAAAGGAGCGTTGCAAACTGGAAAGAAAAGCAACAGAGCCCCAGAGACTGGAGCCAACTCAGCCCCCTAAACCTGCACAAGAATTTCCAGAGGAAGCAAGATAGTCCTACACAGTGACTATCCACAGATGACTTGGAGGAATTCAGGGGACTGAGAAGTGCTTGCAAATTCCTGGAAAGGCATCTAAAAGTACACTTCCACAGTTGTTAGAATTTTAATGTTGTAGTCCTAGAAAGGGGAATCACTGCAATTATGTGGATTCAGCTAGCCAAAGGCTGACCTGGAAATTGCTAATTGCTAAGTCACTTCAGTCGTGTCCGACTCTGTGTGACCCCATAGACAGCAGCCCACCAGGCTCCCCCGTCCCTGGGATTCTCCAGGCAAGAACACTGGAGTGAGTTGCCATTTCCTTCTTCAATGCATGAAAGTGAAAAGTAAAAGTGAAGTCACTCAGTCATGTCCGACTTAGCGACCCCATGGACTGCAGCCTTCCAGGCTCCTCCATCCATGGGATTTTCCAGCCAAGAGTACTGGAGTGGGTTGCCATTAGGTCAAGTATTTATCTTATTAAAATGTAACCATCGGCAGGGTTCAAAGTTGTCACAGACCACTCACTCTTGAGTCCAAGTCGGATCTTGAGTAAGACTTGGGCTAAGTCTGAACTCAGTGTAGGAAAGAGATCTCGTCAAATGGAAAGTCTGCTCTGCAAAGTCTAATAACAGCAGCTCTCACAGACTGCGCGTGTCGCTGGGCACGGGACATTACTCCAAGGGCTCTCCAAGGGCTCACTCGTTTCATCCTCATCCTCCTGGGGGTAGGAAGTGGTGCCGCTGCCAAACCAGACCCTTAAGCCCTTGGCTGCACCAACCTTCTCCTGCTTTTCAAATGATTACGTGAAATTGTGTCTGCTCTTGGACTGGAGGAGCCATGAGGTGTATATATGAGTGCAATCTAAAAAAGGTATTGCAGCTGTGAGCTACACAACCTCAAGAGTCTGTTCTATATGTGGGACTTCCCTGGTGGTCCTGTGGCTAAGACTCTGAGCTCCCGATGCAAGGGGCCTGGGTTCCAGCCCTAGCCAGGGATCCAGATCCCACATGCCACAGGAAAGAATTCGCATGCCAGAACCTAAAGACCCCAGATTGAAGATCCTTGTGCTACAACTAAGACCTGGCACAGCCAAATAAATAAATATTAGAAGAAGAAGAATTTGCTCTATTTTTAATGAACTAAAAATGAATGTATAAATTTAATTTTAGCCTGGCCACATGCCATGACGGCTTTAAGACCACAAGAAATATAGGTTTATGAGAAGTAGACTGTGAATTAGGTAGGCTCTATATATGCTGCTGCTGCTGCTAAGTCGCTTCAGTCGTGTCCGACTCTGTGCAACCCCAGAGACGGCAGCCCACCAGGCTCCCTCGTCCCTGGGATTCTCGAGGCAAGAACATTGGAGTGAGCTGCCATTTCCTTCTCCAATGCATGAAAGTGAAAAGTGAAAGTGAAGTCACTCAGTCGTATCCAACTCCTAGCGACCCCATGGACTGCAGCCCACCAGGCTCCTCCGTCCATGGGATTTTCCAGGCAAGAGTACTGGAGTGGGGTGCCATTGCCTTTTCCGGACTCTATATATGATACCATAAAAAATGTTCTTCTGAATTTTGAAAATTACTGAAAATGAGTCACAGAGAAGTTATTAGACTGGAAAGAGTTTATTCCCCAGACCTCCATTTGCTTACAGCTTTAGAGACTTAGAACTAGTCAAGCCCTTCTTAGGAGTTATGACATATGCTCATCTGGAAACTCAGCAGGTATCAATTCATAACCCAATCTGGTCCCTGAAAGATAATGAATGACTTTGTAATATAAGGCATCAAAGAATAAATATTCATTTTCTGACACTCTGAAGAGAAGATAAATTTAAAATGTCAGTTGCATTTCATCCTCACTAGACGAAAATATGTTTCATTCCTATCAATCTGCTAAATTAAGAAGCTCCAAAACATACAAACACACTGAAAAAGAAGACTGAAAGCTGCAAGTGTTGTAATAGAGTAAACACAGCACTTTCCCCAGAAATGACCAGTGCTTGGAGTGCGATGATAGTGTCTAGCCTATGGTCTCAACTTTTCCAGTTCTTCCTGATGCTATTGCTTGTTTTATTGACATTTGTTATGAACTGACTTCCGTCTCCCCTAAATTCATACACCAATGTCCTAAACCCAGCACAGGTGACCCCTCAGAGGGTGATGATATTTGGAGAAAGGGTCTTTTTTTTTTTTCTTAGTCAAAAGGCTGAGAAGCAATGGAGATAGCATCTTGAAGGAGGTAATTAAATTGAAATGAGGTCATGAGGGTGGACCTTAATCCAATATGACTTGTAAGAAGAGGAATTTTGGACACAGTCACACTCAGTTTGAAGATATAAACACAGAGGGAGAAGATGATTATCTATCAGCTAAGGAGGGGGACCTGGGAAGAAACCAACCCTCCAATATCTCGATCTTGGCCTCCAGAATTGTATAATAGAAACCTGTGTTCTTTTAAGCCACCCAGTCTGTGGTCCTTGTTCTGGCAACCCTGGCAAACTACTGTACTATGCCTTCCACCAGATTGTAAGCTTATCGAGAGCCAGCCAAGTGTCTGGATGTCTTCTCTAAACTTGTATCCCTGGCACATATCATGAGCCTGGTGAAGAGCAGATGCTTAATAAATATTGTTGAATGAATAGCTGACTGCCTCTGGAAGTCTTGGTCCATTTTACTGGAGTACAGGTATGTGCTACTGCCAAGTCACTTCAGTCGTGTCCGACTCTGTGCGACCCCATAGATGGCAGCCCACCGGGCTCCCCCATCCCTGGGCTTTTCCAGGCAAGAGTACTGGAGTGGGGTGCCATTGCCTTTGATCAAGGGTAACTTTCTCTCTTTATTAAAAAAATAACTTTGGGACTTCCCTCCCTGGTGGTACAGCGGTTAAGAATCTGCCTTCCAATGCAGGGGACAGGGGTTCAATCCATGGTGGGGGAAGTAAGATCACACAGGCTGTGGGGCAACCAAGCCCATGTAGTACAAAGAACCATCCATCCACCACATGGATGACCCAGCACAGCCCCCCACCCCCCAAAAAAACACTATATGGCTTGCAAAATGAGTATATTAATTAAAATAAGTTTAAAAATAACTTCATATTCTAATTGAAAATGCTGATCATTGTGAAAAACAAAGAGCAGTGTAAAAAAAAGTAGAAAATCGTTTAAAACCCTGCCACTTAGAGATAACCACTTTAAGTTTTGACACTTTCCAGTCCTTTTTTATTATATACATATTTCAATATAGTAAAATAATACTGTATCACTTACCATATGTTACATTTTCCCTGCAGAGTTAAAAATTCTTCATAAACATTTTAAATGACTATAAAATGTGTAATATCAGGTAAATTTTTTATAATTGAAATCCTCATTGTCAGACATTCAGGTGTTTCTAATTTCTTCTATCATAATTAGCACTGCAATGAATTTCTTTGTGTGAAAATGCTTTTATCCACTTTTCTGGAGTTTTTAAAGGATAATATCCTAGCACTGCAATTATTGATTCAAAAGATATGGCTGTTTGAATCACTTGTTAAGGCTTTTGATCCATATTCTTCTATTTTTTTAAAAAAGAAAAACCAGTTTATGCTCTCACAAGCAGTCAATGAGATTTCCCATCTCTTTACCCTTGAGTATGATTTTACAAATCCTATTAATGTGATAAGATAAAATGGCATCTGGGTGGCATTTAAGTTTTCATCCTTTGAATATTAATGGAGCTTTCCATTTTCCTCTGTCATTTATAATTTTACCTTTAGAATTGTCTTCATGCCTTTTCAATGGGATTTTTCTGAGTGATTTTTAGGAAGTAGTCTTCTAGCCAAACTCCTACTGCAGTATTGCCTGCGCTTCATCAGAGGCCTCTATTCTGAGTTAATTAGACCATACATTTTAGAGTGGTCCCAGAATCTTATCACTGGCTGCTACACTGTAATGAAGTCTTTACAGTTCTGAATAGACGGACAAACTTGGCCAGTTATTCATCTCCTACTAACAAATTTTGGTACAGAAAATGCAAGTGGATATATTTAACTTAGTTGTCTAAGTCTAAAATCAATTTCATTGTAGAAAAGAAAGTTCTCACTTTAAAATAATAATAGCAATACAACCAAACTTTTGTAAGGAAGGGAGATGGCACTCTCCCTCTAATACAATTTTGGCATAAATATGCCTATTTCTTGGGCTTCCCTCGTGGCTCAGATGGTAAAAGCGTCTGCCTACAATGAGGGAGACCCGGGTTCAATCCCTGGGTCAGGAAGATCCCCTGAAGAAGAAAATGGCAACCCACTCCAGTACTCTTGCCTATATTTCTTAGCTGCATTTATTAAATTTGGGACACAGAGGAAATTAAAAATACATACATTCTTCAACTGCTTCATTCTAAAATTCACATCCATGGTAAAACATAATCTTGCACCTTGAAGAAATGTTGGAGATCTTCTCATCAAATACCTTTCATCAAGGAAAACTTCAACAGAGAAGATTTTAAGGTGGTGGTTAGTGACAGAGTTTGGCTTTAGAGAGAGTAATAGATGAATAGTTGGAATTTGGAAGGATATTGGTAACACCAAACAGACCAGGGGAAGCCCCATTGAGCGGAGTGAAATCAATACCATGCAGGGACTTTCCTGGTGGTCCGGTGGCTAAGACTCCACTCTCCCAATGCAGGGGGCCTGGGTCCAATCCCTGGTCCGGGAACTAGATCCTGCATGATGCAACTAAACAGCTCCAATACTGCAATGAAGATAGAAGATCCCAGGTGCTGCCACTGAAGACCTGGTGCGGCCCAAAAAATAGATCAATGTTTGTAAAAACTGGGTTATTTAAAAAACAAAACCAAGACCGTACAACTTGGTCTCCTTCACTCTGCTTCTCTTCCAAGCCCTCACTTGCTAATCCTCGCCCATCCTTGCCCTCCGTCCCACAGTCACAGCGGGAGAAGTGTCCTATGCTTTCCCCTGCTGTTCCCCTCCTCATCCTCTCCCTTCACACCTCCGGATGTCACCTGCCTCTTCCCCTCTGTGTTGTCATCCTTCCCTGTGCATCTGTTCCTTACACTAAAAATACATTCAACTTTCTTTTTCCTAAAAAGAAAGAAAAGTTTCATTCTAAGCTTTGCTAGCTAACATTACCTGGTGTGTCCCCTGTCCAAAGCCCCTGGAAATGTTCCCTGTGTTTCTCTTTTCCTTCAGCTTTCTTCCTACACACACATATATTAAGGTAGTTGCTGCTCAGACACCACCCCCACTTTCAATTCGGTTTGTGTGTTCCTGAACTTCATATAAATGGACTCATACAGTGTCTGCTCTTTTGTGTCTGGCTTCTTTTATGCCTTTATTCTTTTCTGTGTGGTAAGATATACATAACATTAAATGTACTATTCTAACTGTTTTGAGTATACAGTTCAGTGGCTCTAGGTACATTCGCATTGTCAGGCAGTCATCACTACCATCCATCCACAGACCTTTCACATCTTTCCCAACTGAAAATATATACCCATTAAACAATAACGCCTCCGTCTCCCCTCCCCTCTAGCCCCGGGTAACCTCTATTCTACTTCCTGTCTCTATGAATTTGTCTATTGTAAGTACCTTATATAAGTGAAATAGAGCACTATTTACCCTTTTGTGTCTGGTTTATTTCACTTAGTGTAATGTATTAAAGGCTTTCCTGGTGGCCCAGTCGGTAAAGAGTTTGCCCACAATGCAGGAGACCTGGGTTTGATCCCTGGGTCAGGAAGTGCCCCTGGAGAAGGAAATAGTAACCCACTCCAGTTTTCTTGCTGGAGAAATCCACGGACAGAGGAGCCTGGTAAGCTACAGTCCATGGGGTCACAAAGAGTCGGACACTAAGTTTCACTTTCACTTTCAATGTATTCAAGATTCATCCACACTGTAACAGAACTTCATTCCCTTTTATAATGATAATATTCCATTGTATGCATATACCAAATTTTGATTACTGACTTTGCCCAAAAGTGGACATTAAGGTTGCTTCCATTTTTTGGCTATTGTGAACAGTGCTATGTGAACACTGGTGTACAAATAGCCATTTGAGTCCCTGCTTTCAATCCTTTTGAGTAGCGGCATTCATGGGCCATGTTCTTACGGAGTACAAGCTCATACTGCTTGCCCCACAACAGGCCAATAAATTGAGAGATGAGTTGTTGGGGCAAGGAATAACGATCTTATCTGCAAAACTGCTAGGCCAAGAAGATGGTAGACTTGTGTCCCAAAAAACCATCTTCCCAGAGTTAGGATTCAGGTTTCTTTTATACCAAAAGAGAACAGAAAAAAGTCCTGGTTCCAGCCAGACTCTGGAGGAGATGTGTTAATTTCTTCCTGCACTTATTCATATGTGGGCCTGGTCAGGGTGTTTCCTGGGAGCTAAACAAAGTATTTTAGCTTAATGCTTATTACCTGGGATACAGGGTTCCCAGAGATGGGCCATTATGTATAATTTAAGCTTACAGGGCAACATCCCTTTAGTGATCAACTTGTAATAGAATGCAAAGGTCTTTGCTTTTACAATATGATAATTCTATGTTTAACTTCCTGAAGAATTTCCAAACTGTTTTCCACACAGCTGCAACATGTTGCATCCCTACCAGCAGAGAATTTTCTCCACATTCTCACCAAGACTTATTTTTCTTTCTGTCTTTTTAAAAATAGTAGCCATCCTATTGAGTGTGAAGTGGTATCTCACTGTGGCTTTAATGTATGCATTTGTTCTTAAAATGCTCTCTGTCTTTGGATCCTGCTCTCCTATTGGTTCTTTGTTCACTCTTCATGCTTCCCGGCTGACTTCTCCGACTTTCTCTGCCTCTTTAATTTGGTTTCCCTGGGTTCCTCCTTAGCCTCTCCTACCTGCTTTGCGCACAGTCCCTGGAGATTTCCTTCAGTCCGTGATAGAAGGATCACACCCATGCTGGTAACTAACAAATCTAAACCTCTGTAGTCAGGACCTCTCTCTGAGCATAAGATTGCTTTTAAATCATTATCTTAGAAAATAAGAGTGTGCAGTTTATTTATTTATTTATTTATTTTATTTTTTATTTTTAATTTTCAAATCTTTAATTCTTACATGAAGAGTGTGCAGTTTAAAACTTGTTTAAAAATATGGACACTTTGATGGTCTTTGTTGCTGCTGAGGGGAGGGAGTGAGGAGGAAAAGACTCTTGCTTTCTGAAAAAGTGTGATTAAAAAACACAGAACATAAATGTACTATTATAACCAATTTTTAAAAATAGACTTTATTGGACTTCTCTGGTAGACCAGTAGTTAAAAATCTGCCTGCCAATGCAGGGGACATAGATTCGATTCCTGGGCCTCGATGATTCCACATGCTGGGGAGCAACTAAGCCACAGCTTCTGAAGCCCGCGCGCGCCTGGAGCCGGTGCTCCACAACAAGAGAAGCCTCCGTAGTGAGAAGCCCGCGCACCACCGTGAAGGAGAGCCGCCGCTTACTGCAGCTAGAGAAAGCCTGCAGGCATCAGTGAAGACCCATCGCCGTCAAAAATAAATAAATAAAAATATAGAGAACAGACTATTTTTTAGAGCAGTACTAGCTTCACAGCAAAACTGAGGTGAAGGTATAGAGATTTCCCAAATACCTCTTTCCCCCATGTACACATAGCCTCTCCCATATCAAAATCGCCCACCAGACTGCTGCATTTGTTACAACTGATCAATCTACAGGGATGCAACATCATCACCCAGAATCCATAGTTTACATTAGAAATCACTGTTGGTGTTGCTCATCCCATGAGTTTGGGCAAATGTATAATGACCTGCCCATGATAGTATCATGTCAAGTAGATTTACTGCACTAAAAATCCTCTGTGTTCCACCTATTCATCCCCCTCTTCTGCCTAACCTCCGACAACCAACTGATCTTTTGACTGTCTTCATTGTTTTGCTTTTCCCAGAATATCATATAGCTGGAATCATATAATAGGCAGTCTTTTCAGGATAGTTTCTTTCACTTAGAAATATGCATTTAAATTCCTCCATGTCTTTTCATAGCTTGATAGCTCATCTCTTTTTAGCACTAATATTATGAATACATTGTCTGGATATACCACAGTTTATTTATCCATTCATATGCTGAAGACCATCTTGGTTGCTTCCAAGTTTTGGCAATTGCGAATAAAGCTGCTATAATCATCTGTGTGCAGATTTTTGTGTGAATGTGAGTCTTCAACTCATTTGGGTAAAACGAAGGATCATGACTGCTAAATCACATGGTAAGAGAATGTTTTGTTTTGCAAGAAACTGTCAGACTGTCTTCCAAAGTGGCTATATCATTTCGTATTCGGCTAGCAACGAATAAGAATTGCTGTTGGTCTACATCTTCACTACTATTTGGTATTGTTAGTGAAAGACGAATGAATATGCTGGACCTTGTTAAAATGTAAAACTTCTGCTCTGCAAAAGACACTTGCAAGAGAATGAGAAGACAAGCCGCAGACTGAGAACATGTTCATGAAAGATATATCTGATAAGACTGTTATCCAAAGTACACAAACAACCCTTAAAACTCAACAATAACAAAGCAAACAATCCAACTGAAAAATAGGCAAGGAACTTGAACAGACACTTTACTAAAGAAGATGTGAAGATGGCAGATGTGCACATGAAAAAATGTTCAGCTTGTGTTATGGAGTTGAAAATTAAAACGATGAGATCCCCTGCACGCCTATTAAAATGGCCACCATCCATCATAACCATTTTAAGTGCACACCTTTAGCAGTATTTATTCACACTGCAGTGCGACCAATCTGCAGAAGTCTTCTGATCTTGCAGAACTGAAACTATGTACCCACTGGGCAATGATGCTGCATCCCCCCTCCTCCAGCCTCTGGCGAGCACCAGTCTACTTTCTGTTTCTATGTACTTGACTACTTTCGTTAACTCACATAGGAGAATCAGAATCGTGTGTGTCCTTCGAGGACTGATCTATTCCACACTGTAGGGTCATCCATGCACATCCTTGCACAGGCAGGATTTCCCATGGTTTATTTAATCCTAAAAAATGACTGATGTTTTCAATTAGGTAATGTATATTGTGCTAGCTGTTTGTTCCACCTTCCCCCAATCAGACATTCTCTAGGCCCCTCTCCCTGCTGAGTCCCAGGAGGCTGACTTCTACAGACTGCCTTCCCCCTCGCCCTCTGGTTTCTGGTTGCAGTTGGGTTGGCACATGGAAGCACCATCAGAAGCCTGAAGGGCATGAGGGCATTCGTTTATCCCCCCACCCAAACACTCCCTTCCTGCTCAGCACGGTTCAGGGAGTGGCTGCTCTTCACCCCACTTCCTCAGCACCAGCTCACTCTAGGCTCCCTTAACACCATTCCCCACTCTGACTGCACCCCTGCCCCATAGGCCTGGGGTTAAGAACAACTTCCTGCTGTTGCTAGTCCCTGCATGCTTTCCCATCCCTTTTATTCTTCCTTTAACCTCACCCATGTGTGTGCAAATCATCTCTTTATTAAAGTCTCTTCATCAAACCCTCTGTTCATAGGATTCCTGCTCTGATCCTGAGTCAGACACATGTAGCTATGTTTCAAAAAAAAAAAATTCAATGGTGTAGAAGGCTAAGAAGTGAAAAAAGAAATCTGTTTCTACCCCATAGCCTTTAATTCCATTCCGTTCTATGCCCAGTTGCCTTTTATTTGCTTGGGGATTTGGGGGGGAAGGGTGGGAGATGGAGGTAGGATGACCTTGACCTCACCACTTGGGTGAACTCTAATTGATCTCAGATAAGCATGTTAAACCCTCCCTTGTGTGCTGTTTGCTTAGTTGCTCAGTCGTGTCTGACTCTGTGCGACCCCATGGACTAGAGCCCGCCCAGCACCTCTGTCCACAGGGATTCTCCAGGCAAGAGTAGTGAAGTGGGTTGCCAACCCTTCCTCCAGGGGATCTTCTAAACCCAGAGATCAAACCTAGGTCTCCCACATTGCAGGCAGATCCTTTACTGTCTGAGCCACCAGGGAAGTCCAAAAATTCTGGAGTGGGTAGCCTATCCCTTCTCCAGGGGATCTTTCTGACTCAGGAATCAAACTGGGGTCTCCTGCATTGCAGGTGGATTCTTTACCAGCTGAGCTATGAGGGAAGCCCAAATCATCCCTTACTGGTACCTGGTTCAGAATGCTAGGCCTAAGCCAACCTTGTAGGGTACTTTCCTGTCCCAGGGATTCAGCTGAGAATGAGCTCATGAGTCACTGCTATGATTCAGTTCAGGCCAATAAGATGCAAGGAGAAATTTGCTGTGGGCGGGGGTGGGGGGGTGTTCCTCTCATGAGAACCACAGTAGTCCCAGAACTGCTAGAACTAGTCTGAAAAGTCAACAGAGGAGGTTGGGTCAGGAGAATCAGAGGAACAGAGTTGGGCCAGCAGATTAAGCCATTGAAGCTAAACCCTATATCCAGCAAGCCTCTACACTGTAAACCATGGGATCTGATCAGTTTCATGATTATCTGTTTACTTACAACAAAAGCATACTAACCAATACATATTTATACTGTAAAACACACATACCCAAATGGGATCGTATCATAGATTTTGTACGGCAAATTGCTTTTTTCACTAAGTCATACATTCTAAACATCTTTCCACGTGAAAACATTTAGCCCTGCTTCACTATTTTAAATGCCGGATGGTGTTTTCTCAAAAGGAAAAGTCATAGTTTTTCCTTTCTTCTGCGGAAGAACATTTAGGTTGTTTGCAGATTTTCCTTATTACAGATGGTGGCACAAAGACACATATTTTGGAGTGTCTATATTAATATGTACATAAGATAAATTCTTCATAGAATTGCTTGGTCAATAAGTCTGAGAATTTTAAATGTTCATAAATACTGCTAAGTTGTCTTCATTAGTTTACTTCGTTAATAAAAAGGTTTCATTAGTTTACACTCTTACTATGGATATGTGAGTGTACTTATTTCTTCACACCCCTGCAGATACTAGGTATTATAAAAAGTTTAAACCTTTAAATTAGTGAGTTAATATTTTATTCATGGGTTAGGTCAAAGGAGAAAAGGAAAGATATACCCATCTGAATGCAGAGTTCCAAAGAATAGCAAGGAGAGATAAGAAAGCCTTCATCAGTGATCAATGCAAAGATATAGAGGAAAACAACAGAATGGGAAAGACTAGAGATCTCTTCAAGAAAATTAGAGATACCAAGGGAACATTTCATGCAAAGATGGGCACAATAAAGGACAGAAATGGTACGAACCTAACAGAAGCAGAAGATATTAGGAAGAGATGGCAAGAATACACAGAAGAACAATACAAAAAAGATCTTAATGACCCAGATAACCACGATGGTGTGATCATTCAACTAGAGCCAGACAGGCTGGAGTCTGAAGTCAAGTGGGCCTTAGGAAGCATCACTGTGAACAAAGCTAGTGGAGGTGATGGAATTCCAGCTGAGCTATTTCAAATCCTGAAAGATGATGCTGTCAAAGTGCTGCACTCAATATGCCAGCAAATTTGGAAAACTCAGCAGTGGCCACAGGACTGGAAAAGGTCAGTTTTCATTCCAATCCCAAAGAAAGGCAATGCCAAACAATGCTCAAACTACTGCACAATTGCACTCATCTCACATGCTAGTAAAGTAATGCTCAAAATTCTCCAAACCAGGCTTCAATAGTACGTGAACTGTGAACTTCCAGATGTTCAAGCTGGTTTTAGAAAAGGCAGAAGAACCAGAGATCAAATTGCCAACATCCGCTGGATCATCAGAAAAGCAAGAGAGTTCCAGAAAAACATCTATTTCTGCTTTATTGACTATGCCAAAGCCTTTGACTGTGTGGATCACAACAAACTGTGGAAAACTGTTCAAGAGATGGGAATACCAGACCACCTTACCTGCCTCTTGAGAAATCTGTATGCAGATCAGGAAGCAACAGTTAGAAGTGGACATGGAAAAACAGAGTGGTTCCAAATCAGGAAAGGAGCACATCAAGGCTGTATATTGTCACCCTGCTTATTTAACTTCTATGCAGAGTACATCATGAAAACTTCTGGGCTGGATGAGGCATAAGCTGGAATCAAGATTGCTGGGAGAAATATCAATAACCTCAGATATGCAGATGACACCACCCTTATGGCAGAAAGCGAAGAGGAACTGAAAAGCCTCTTGATGAAAGTGAAAGAGGAGAGTTTAAAAGCTGGCTTAAAGCTCAAAATTCAGAAAACTAAGATCATGGCATCCAGTCCCATCACTTCATGGGAAATAGATGGGGAAACAGTGGAAACAGTGGCAGGCTTTATTTTTGGGCTCCAAAATCATTGCCGATGGTGACTGCAGCCATGAAGTTAAGACATTTGCTCCTTGGAAGAAAAGCTATGAGCAACCTAGACAGCATATTAAAAAGCAGAGACATTACTTTGCCAACAAAGGTCCGTTTTGTCAAAGCTATGGTTATTCCAGTAGTCACATATGGATCTGAGAGTTGGACCATAAAGAAAGCTGAGTGCCGAAGAATTGATGCTTCTGAACTGTGGTGTTGGAGAAGACTCTTGAGAGTCCCTTGGACTGCAAGGAGATCCAAACAATCCATCCTAAAGGAAATCAGTCCTGAATATTCATTGGAAGGACTGATGCTGAAACTCCAATACTTTGGCCACCTGATTCGAAGACCTGACTCATTTGAAAAGACCCTGATGCTGGGAAAGATTGAGGGCAGGAGGAGAAGGGGACGACAGAGGATGAGATGGTTGGATGACATCACTGACTCGATGAACATGAGTCTAAGCAAGTTCTGGGAGCTGGTGATGGACAGGGAAGCCTGGCGTGCTGCAGTCCATGGGGTCGCAAAGAGTCAGACATGACTGAGCGACTAAACTGAACTAGGTCAAAACATTTTTATGGTTGTTGTGTTTTGTAAACTGTTTATATATCTTTTGCCTACTTTTCTATTTAATTTCATTTTTCTTATTGATTTGAGATAGCTCTTTGTATATATTTTTCAAATAGTTATTTTTGATAGGTGTTAAATTTTGTCCCTCTGCTTTTGTTAATCATTTTTATTTGTTTGTGATGCATTTTTTCACAAGAAAGTTTCATTCAATCTAATGTGTTGAGATTTTCCTTCATCATTTCAGTGTATTGTTTACACTTAGAGTTCTTCCTTCACTCCAATATTATTATTTAAATTCGCCAATGTTTTTCTCCACTTATTTTACGGCCTATTTTTACATTTGAGTCTCTGATCCAAGTTAAAAGTTTTTGTTCTACACAAATCTGAACTCTTTGATTTTTTTTTTTTACAGTGAGTATATATAAGTATCACAGTTTTTAAAAATATAGTCACCAGTTACTATAGTACAGCTATATCTTCCTGTGAAAATCTTGACAAAAACAAAACCAATAACAGATGTAATTTTAAAAACAATATGGCAAATGAATGAAACTAGGCTTCCCATATTTTGCTTCGAAAGATCACCATATGTGAGCCTCCCTCTGCTTTCCCATGTGTACACACTGTTCTGCACATGAGGACGGCTGGCTTCGTATTGGTGGCCGCCCCTCCTGAAGCTTGATCTGAATCCACAGGAGAAAAGGAAGAAAAGATGTCAAGGGAAAGAGTAATCGAGTAAGAGAAAAGCCTGTTGGAAGCAGAATCAGCATTTACTGCCAGGCAGCAATAGCTCTGCTCAATAGTATGCCTCATTTCTCAACTCCCACCCCATTAAAACTCTTCAAAGCTCTCCACCCTTTCAGACCACAGCCCCAAAGCGTCTCCCCAAAGCATAAAGTCAAGAAGCATGGGCTCTGGAGCCAAACTGCCCGATTCACACTGGACTCTGCTACCTGCCTAGCTGTGAGTCCTTAGCAAGTTGCTCAAACATTTGTGGATGTCAGTTTTCTCTTAAAAAGTGAAAGTAATCGTAGTAAGACTTACCTCGTATAGATGTCCCGTGGATGGATTTGGTGAGGTAATACACATCAAGCACTTATCATAGTATCTGGAACATAATAGGTCTCAGTAAGTATTAGCTCTTTTCATTACCTAAGTCTAATTAAGTCTATCTGAGCCTCAAGTCCCTTGTAGAAGTCTAAGGGAATATCAGAAAGTTAGGAATTATGAAAAATTCCAATTGTAGATTTGTTTCACAGGTTTGGGAAATCATGCAAGTTCAGCCTTTCTACTTTGCTAAGCTGTAATATGTGGACAGTTAGTTTCTTATTACAATTAACTGCTCATTGTGAATTACTGTAAATATGCAGTTTGAAGGCTACTATTATTAAAGTGGTTCTTATTCACCTGACTTAAAATGTGCTGTTTTTTTCCAACTGACTCAGAGCTCTACTCACTACCATTGTGCAGTAAAATTAGAGAAAGTTGTTGAATCATTTCAAACCTGCTTATTGATGCTAAGATCCCATTGTGAAATGGGGGGGAAAAATCTTAGTCATGGTTAGGCAATAGCACCACATCAGAAGGGAAAGGAAAGGAAACGTGGTAATTGATAAACTGTGCGATTGAGGTCTATTTTGTGATAATAATTCTCCCACCAATCTTCTGAAGTTAGCACTTTATAATGTTGGCCTGTCAAGTTCCCTTCTTATAGAAAAGTAGATTGAAACTTTACAAGATTACATTACTGGCAGGGATCATTAAGATTCATTTTAGAAAACGGCTTCCCACATTTACATGTAGATACAAGTTGCTTTCCTTTTTTCCCCCCAAAAATATAGTAACGAGATTAAAATGCACTAATTTATTTTCTTTAAATTCCTTTTCTATGTGTATTACACTTCATCTTTGGTACACTCTACTGTGGCTGAATTTTTTGGTTCATTCCTTAAAATTCACTAGTTCATATACTTTGATGTGTTTATGTTGCTATTTGGTTTATCTGTTGTTGTTTAGTCGCTGAGTTGTGTCTGACTCTTTTAGGACCCCGTGGACTATAGCCCGCCAGGCTCCCCTGTCCATGGGATTCTCCAACCAAGAATCCTGGAGCAGGTTGCCATTTCCTTCACCAGGGCGTCTTCTGACCCAGGGATCAAACCTGCATTGACAGGTGGACTGTTTACCACTGATCTACCTGGGAAGCCCTTATTTGGTTTACTTACTAGGACTTTTATCTCAATGATCATATTTTTTTGTGTGTTGTTTTCAAGAGCAACAAGTGATTCTTTAATTAAAAACTGCCTGCTCTTACAGGTATAGTATCCTGTCATATCTCTGCAATTATTGATCATAGTTAACTTGAAATACTATTTGTTCTAGAAACTGTTTCCTTGGGCATTCACGCTTGTACTTATTGCCTTTGATGCCTGTCTTCCATGGTGTTGGTTTGCCTTAAAACCTTGGTGATTCTTGGTGCACCGCTTGTCTACGTGTTTGAGCAGCCCTTTCTGTGGGAGCTGCTTCTGCTCCTGGGAGCTGTACCAGTCACTGTGGATCTCTCCAGCCCTCTTCTCCTTCCTCCTCCTAGACACCTCCCCCCAACCCACCGCAATTTCACTACCCTCTGGAACATGTTTCTCAATCCTCTTTTCATTGTTGTTCTTCTGAGAAGCTTTTCTATGACACTTCCCCCCGAGCCACTGCCTAAGCTCAATGAATTTTAGTACCACACTTGTGCTGTATATCTGCTTATTTATTGTTGCCCTTTGTTGCTGTTCAGTCTCTAAGCTGTGTCCGACTCTTGGCAGCCTCATGGACTGCAGCACACCAGGCTTCCCTGTCCTTCACCATGTCCCGGAATTTGCTCAAACTCGTGGCAACTGAGTCAGTGATGCCATCCAACCATCTCATCCTCTGTCGTCCCCTCCTCCTCCTGCCCTCAATCTTCCCCAGCATCAGGGTCTTTTCCAATGAGTTGGCTCTTCATATCAGGTGTCCTTTGGAGGGCCGCAAATTATTGCAATATATAAGGGGTTCTTTGTTTTTCTTCTCTCCCCACTCCCCACCCGCAAACCAATTTTTGCCACACCGGGAGGAATAGTGTACACACCCCCAGCTGATGCTGTGTGCTCTGAAGAACATCCCTGCCTTTCTGTACCAAGTGTCCTGGAGGTAAATGCTCTCACTGCCTTCTGCTTAGAAAGTGAAAGTGAAACTTAGTTGCCCAGTTGTGTCCGACTCTTTGCGACCCCATGAACTGTAACCCACCAGGCTCCTCTGTCCATGGAATTCTCTAGGCAAGAATACTGGAGCGGGTTGCCATGCCCTTCTCCAGCAGATCTTCCCAACCCAGGGATCCAACCCACGTCTCTCAAATTGCAGGCAGACACTTTCTCATCTGAGCCACCAGGGAAGCCTCTCTGCTTAGAAAACTGTTGCCCAAAAAGCTCTCCTGCTTCTCCACTTAGTGCCCAACATTCCCCGAGTCATTCCTACCTCTAGAGTCTCTGATGCACTAGGAGGTCTAGTTGCTGTTGTTCTTTTAATAAACTTTATTCTTTAGAGCAGTTTTAGGCTCACAGCAAAATCAAGCAGGAAGTACAGGCCGTTCTCATACACTCCCTCCCCACCCCACACACAGCTTCCCCACCATCAACATCCGCCTCAGTGTGGTGCACTGGTTACAACTGGTATTTTGTTTTCAGCTGATGTTTACTCTGTTAATCCAATGATACAAGCTTTCGATATTTCTGGAATTCTTCAAACACAAGGACCTAATCAGAGCATATTTTGTTATTTTCAAGCAATAGTATGAATTCTGCTTTGTCTGTATAATTTTTGTAATTTTGAGGGACTAGAACAGGTGGGTAGGGAGACCTTTCCTTATAGTCCTCCATCTGAAATCAATCTTCTAGACGTACCATAATTTTTAAAAAAATGAGGTTGAAGTGGTAATTAACTTCCATAGACTGTTATTTTAACTTGTATCAGCAATCCTCCAATTTACCAAGAATCTTCTAAATTTTAAAAGACGAGTAAGTTATTCTTCACTAAATATTCTACATTCGTAACAAATCATGTGTGTTAGCCTATGTATGATGAAGTAGCAGGGCTCTATTTTCATGGGTTCTTGCTTTAGTGTGCTATAATTATGACTGTTGGAGTTTATGATATATTTAATTTATATAGTATATTAAAATGATATATCAATACTATAAGTAAATTTACAGAAGACCACAAAAGCCATTAAATTCTATTTCTATTGTTCCATGTTCACTTTTAATCTGTCAGTATATATGTACACATATTGCATAGTCCTGTCACCCTGCTTATTTAATGTATATGCAGAGTACATCATGAGAAACGCTGGGCTGGAAGAACACAAGCTGGAATCAAGATTGCCGGGAGGAATAGCAATAACCTCAGATATGCAGATGACACCACCCTTATGGCAGAAAGTGAAGAGGAACTAAAAAGCCTCTTGATGAAAGTGAAAGTGGAGAGTGAAAACATTGGCTTAAAGCTGAACATTCAGAAAACAAACATCATGACACCTGGTCCCATCACTTCACGGGAAATAGATGGGAAGACAGTGGAAACAGTGTCAGACTTTTTTGGGGGGGCTCCAAAATCACTGCAGATGGTGACTGCAGCCAGGAAATTAAAAGACGCTTACTCCTTGGAAGGAAAGTTATGACCAACCTAGATAGCATATTCAAAAGCAGAGACATTACTTTGCCAACAAAGTTCCATCTAGTCAAGGCTATGGTTTTTCCAGTAGTCATGTACGGATGTGATAATTGGACTATAAAGAAGGCTGAGCTCCGAAGAATTGATGCTTCTGAACTGTGGTGTTGGAGAAGACTCTTGAGAGTCCCTTGGGTTGCAAGGAGATCCAACCAGTCAATTCTAAAGGAGATAAGTCCTGGGTGTTCTTTGGAAGGACTGATGCTAAAGCTGAAGCACCAGTACTTTGGCCACGTCATGCAAAGAGTTGACTCATTGGAAAAAACTCTGATGCTGGGAGGGATTGGGGGCAGGAGGAGGAGGGGACGACAGAGGATGAGATGGCTGGATGGCATCACTGACTCAATGGACGTAAGTCTGAGTGAATTCGAGGAGTTGGTGATGGACAGGGAGGCCTGGCATGCTGTGATTCATGGGGTTGCAAAGAGTCGGACACAACTGAGTGACTGAACTGAATACATTATACATACTATTTTTGTGCTGTTATGTTAGTGTATGTGTTTACTTAGAGTTCTACAAAGTTGCCATTTTTACTACCCACCTAATTACTTTTTAAATAATTGTATCTGTTTATGGCTGTGCTGGACCTTCACTGAGGTGCTCAGGCTTTCTCTAGTTGCAGGGAGCAGGGGCTATTCCTAGTTGCAGTGCACAGGCTTCTCATTGCAGCGGTTTCTCTCTTTGTGGAGCGCAGGCTCTGGGGTGCGTGGACTTCAGTAGCTGTGGCGTGTGGGCTCAGTAGTTGCAGCTAGTGGGCTCAGTGGTTGTGGCGCATGGGCTTAGCTGTCTCTCGGCATGTAGGATCTTCCCCGACTATGGATTGAACTCATGTCCCCTGCATTGAGAGTAAATTCTTAACCTCTGCACCACTCGAGAAGCCTTACCTATATAATTATCATACAGAATGTAAATCACCGATATTTATGGACATCTTCTCAGTATTAAGAAATAAGAATATTTTTACATTGTGTCAAAGAGTATGAATACTATCAAGCGGCTTTCCAAAAAGCATGTCCCCATTTACAATTCACCTTCAGCCTTGCCAAACACAAAATCTTTTATTCTTTTGGAAGTTTTTAAATTGGCTTTTTTTTTTTTTTTTCACATTTGTGACTGTGTTTTCCCACTCAATGACTTCCTATCTATATTGTCCCAGGCATTTCTTAATCTGTCTATATCAACCTAATCATCCAATACATTTTTCTTTGACACTCTTCCCACTGAGAGACAAGCTCTATGCTCTTCCCCTTGACTTTGGGTGGGCTTATGACTCTGGCAGAAGTGATACTATGTGACCTCCAAGGTTAAGTTTAAAAAAAAAAATGCAATACAGTGTCTGCTTCAGTTCAAAAAAAGTGCATCGAATTATACACTTGCTCTTAGGACTCAGCCACTTTGCTGTGAGAAAACCCAAGTCACTGTGAGGAGGTCCAGGTGAAGCAGCTGTACAGAGGGCTGCAACGCATAGTCCTGGCTGAGCTCAGAACAAAGCCAGCACCCACTTGCTAACTGCATGCATGAGTCAGCTTGACTCACTAGTGCTCAAACTAGTCGCCCCTGCTGATGCTGCGGGGCGAGAGCAGAGGTAAGCAATCCTGCTGAGTACTGCCCGAATTAAAGATTTATGAGCAAAACACATAATTGTTTTTGTTTTAAAGCACAGAATTTGGGGCTGATTTGTGACCCAACAGTTGATAACTGATACAGTGTGCATATCTCCTTTAACCACTTATCAAGTGCAGTTAGGAATATTGTTTAACTCTTTATTTGGAAGAGCCACTTTAAAAAAAGAGAGAGAGAAATATAGAGACATGCGAGGTAGTACAGCATAACATATGTGTATTCTAGAATTTGACTGCCTGGGGTCAAATTCTGGCTCTGCCAAGCACTTACAAATTGTCAACAGATAGCTTGTTATCTGTTAAGTGGGATGTTAATGGTAATCACCTCATTAGAAGTATTATGAGGATAAAATGAGTTAACATATATAAAGTACTTAGTCCAGTGCCCAGCCAACTTCAAACCTTATTTAAATGCTGGCCATCCCCAGCAGTTACATATTTTCCCATATTCTCTATTGTGTTTTCTTTCTTTCTTTTTCAAAAAAGTTGCACTGATACACATTTACTTTATTTTTATACTTGGTATCAGTCAGGATTCTTTTCAGTACAGCTACAGAAAACACAGTGAAAACAAAACACAATAAAAACTGACTTAAGGAGGAAGTAGCTTAACTAACTTAATCAGAGGTAAGGTGAGATCTGCAATGGGTCAGTATGTTATCTCAGTCTTGACATCAGAGGACTTCCCTGGTGGTCCAGTGGTTGAGAATCAGCCTTCCATTGCAGGGGACATGGGTTTGATCCCTGGTTGGGGAGCTAAGATCTCACATGCCTCAAGGCAACTAAGTCTGAGCACAGCAACTAGAGAAAACCCAAATCCTGCAATAAAGACCCATTGCGGCCAAAAAAAAAAAAAAAAGAATAAATTAGTTTGCTACCATATTTTTTTGCAATGCCACAAAGACCCAGGTTCTATTTAGCTCTTAGATTTTCTCTTAGTAACATAGTGGGGGGAATTCTGTGGTGGTTCAGTGGCTAGGACTCTGCTTTTACTGCAAGGTTCTGGGTTCAGTCCCTGGTCAGGAAATGAAGATCCTACAAGCTGTGTAGCAAGGCCAAAAAGGGGGAAAAAAGTAACAGTGTGTAAATAATTCTAAGTCATATCCAGATATGGCAAGATGTAGAGGAAGAAGAAAAGTCATCTCTCTCTTGGTTCTTTCATAAAAGGAAAAAAGCTTTTCTTTGAAGACTTACATCCATCGGTAAAAATCGGGTATGTCCTCAATCTATAGCCAAATCTCTTAAATGTGATTGGAATGGAATAGGTGTTGGACTGTCAACTACAATGTTCAGTTGAACACTTTGAAGAGTATACAGCTTGATTCTGATAATATGTGCTGTTTCATCAATGTGTGTGTGCTAAGCTGCTTTAGTCACGGCCACCCTGCACAACCCCATGGACTGTAGCTCACCAGGCTCCTCTGTCCATGGGATTCTCCAGGCAAGAATATTGGGTGGTTGCCGTGCCCTCCTTCAGGGGATCTTTCTGACCCAGGGAGCGAACCCACATCTCTTACATCTGCCTTGGCAAGTGGGTTCTTTACCACTAGCACCCCCGTGGAAAGCCCCTGTTTAATCAACCAGTTCAGTTCAGTCCGTTGTAGCCGGACTCTTTGCAGCCCATGGACTGCAGCATGCCAGGCCTCCCTGTCCATCACCCACTTCCGGTGTTAACTCAAACTCATGTCCATTGAGTCAGTGATGCCATCCAACCATCTCATCCTCTGTTTTCCCCTTCTCTTCCCACCTTCAATATTTCCCAGCGCCAGGGTCTTTTCAAATGAGTCAGATCTTCACATCAGGTGGCCAAGGTATTGGAGTTTCAGCTTCAGCATCAGTCCTTCCAAGGAACACCCAGGACTGATCTCCTTTAGGATGGACTGGTTGGATCTCCTTGTAGTCCAAGGGACCCTCAAGAGTCTTCTCCAACACCACAGTTTAAAAGTATCAATTCTTCAGTGCTCAGCATTTTTTATGGCCTAACTCTCACATCCATATGTGACCATAGCTTTGACAAGACAGACCTTTGTTGGCAAGGTAATGTCTCTGCTTTTGAATATGCTGTCAATGTTGGTCATAACTTTTCTTCCAAGGAGCAAGAGTCTTTTAATTTCATGGCTGCAGTCACCATCTGCAGTGATTTTGGAGCCCAAGAAAATAAAGTCTGACACTGTTTCCATTGTTTCCCCATCTATTTCCCATGAAGTGATGGGACCAGATGCCATGATCTTAGTTTTCTGAATGTTGAGTTTCAAGCCAACTTTTTCACTCTTCTCTTTCACTTTCATCCAGAGGCTCTTTGGTTCCTCTTTGCTTTCTGCCATAAGAATGGTGTCATGTGCATATCTGAGGTTATTGATATTTCTCCTGGCAATCTTGATTCCAGCTTGTGCTTCATCCAGCCCAGCGTTTCTCGTGATGTACTCTGCATAGAAGTTAAATAAGCAGGGTGACAACACACAGCCTTGAAATACTCCTTTTCCTATTTGGAACCAGTCTATTGTTCCATGTCCAGTTCTAACTGCTGCTTCCTGACCTGCATACAGGTTTCTCAGAAGGCAGGTCAGGTGGTCTGGTATTCCCATCTCTTGAAAAATTTTCCACAGTTTATTGTGATCCACACAGTCAAAGGCTTTGGCATAGTCAATAAAGCAGAAGTAGATGTTTTTCTGGAACTCTCTTGCTTTTTCCATGATCTAGTGGATGTTGGCAATTTGATCTCTGGTTCGTCTGCCTTTTCTAAATCCAGCTTGAACATCTGAAAGTTCACGGTTCATGTACTGTTGAAGCCTGGCTTGGAGAATTTTGAGCATTACTTTGCTAGTGTGTGAGATGAGTGCAATTGTCCAGGTGGTTCATTACTTTTAAATTCTAGCTTTGTAGAGGATGGGCTTCCCAGGATGACTCAGTGGTTAAGAATCTAACTGCCAATGCAGGAGATGAAGGAGTCCTCGGTTCAATCCCTGGGTTGGGAAGATCCCTTGGAGAAGGAAATGGTTACCCACTCCAGTATTCTTGCCTGGGAAATCCCGGAGGTGGAGGAGCCTGGTGGACTACCGTCCATGGGGTCACAAAAGAGCCCAGACACAACTTAGTGACTATGCAAAGAGGACAAAGCAGAGACAGATTAAAAGATGCTGTACTTGAAGATTTGACTGATGAAGCCACAGGCCAAGGAATGTCAAGAGCCAGCAAAAGCAAGAAGAGTCAATGGATGGATTCTCCCTTTGGAAGACGTGTGGCTCCATCAACACCTTGATTTCAGTCTGGTGATACGAGTCCAGGACTTCTGACCTCCAGATCTGTGAGGGAATAAATTTCTATTGTTTGAAGCCATCACTTCTGAGATAATTTGTTAGAGCCGCCATAAGAAGTGAATATGATTCCTATCCAATAATACTTTTTCAGTCATAGGGAGATTTAAGAATCATACATCTGCGGGCTCCTGAAACCCTTTTTATCTTCCAGTTCTGATTTAATGGCACCATGCAAGTCAATCACACTGTAGACTGTGTGAAAGAAGCCGCTTTATAGGACCCTTCCATGCATGTTATCAGCCAGCTGGAGTCGTTTTTCGAGGCAGCTCAATAGTATGTAGATCAGCACTGCCTCCACCCACTGCCCCCACCAGTTCTGTGCAGGTTGATCTCCAGGGATCTGTCACCTTTCAAATTCTCCCATCTCTCAGGAGACTCTAGCCTTTAGGACAGTGTTTTAATGACAGCAGGATTCCCGGATATAGAAGTAAGAACTACCTTTGGTATCTAATATGGAAACAAACGATCGTATGGAACGGACACACTAGTAAAGCAGGTTCCTTCACATGTAGAAAAAAATTCTGCCAGTTTCCTAAATACAGTTGGCTATAATTATCTGGCTGAGAAGAATATGGAAACGTTCTAGCTTCCATTGGACCAGAGTTGAGCAAAATGTCCCGCCTTATAAAATGCCAGTTGAATGAAACCTAAAAATGGAATGCAGCCATACAGGTACAGCATGTCATTTCTCTGCTCACAGAAGTTCCCACTTGACAGAGTGTCTTTGTGTTTAGGTTCCTTTAGAACCAGCCCACCCCGTGGGCACTGGAGATAGATACAAGGTCTTCACTCTTTTTCAGGCACTTTATGTTTTTGGTTTTTTTTTTTTTTTTTAAGGTTTCTTTGTTTTATTTTATTTTGTAAACCAGGAAAGCAGCTTGCATTTCCAAGGTCATCAGCTCCCTCTCAAATCTCTTCTTTTCATGACCATATTGTTTTGTTTTTCTTGACCCTAGGGAAAAATTCAACCACAAATGTAATGTTTATCCTTCAAAATAGCAGCTGAAAAAAGCACAGGATGTGTGAGACTAAAAACACTCTTTTCGCTTCCTTTTGTGTGTGTGTGTGTATGTGTGCATGTGTGTGTTATAACTTCCTCAGGTTTCTTCCAAAGGGAGCCTGCTCCAAGTAAGAATTTTCAGTTTGGCTGGGAAGGAGATGCTCCCCAAATGAGACCAGCATCACCTTGGGAACAGAGCTTTGTGTGCTCTGCGCCTTTGGGTTCAGGGCTAACTTCAGTTTAGCAATGATTCTTCTCCTCCCTTGTCTTTTTTGTTAAGTCATGACTTCAAGCATGTTAGTCCTGCCTCCCTCCTTAGTTGTTTGAAAATACCGTTTAGATCATGCGTACTAGAGATTCCAAAAGACTGGCTTTCTTGGGAACTCTATAAGAAAGTCCTCTTGGAAACCTGATGGAAGCAGCCACTCAGCCATTTACTTTCCTTTTGGATGCATTCCATTTGACAACAAGATATTTTAGTTTAAATTCTCGCCTCAAGAACCCACTTGTTCTTAATGCTATGTGTCCTTTCTTCCACTTCTCATACACCACACCCTCTTTACTTAAGTTTTCCTTTATCTTTGTGTCCTTGTACACAACTTGTTATTAACAAGGGAATCTACTTGTTTTTTAACAAGGGACTTTTCTCACCCTCATTATTTCAGTTATGCCTTTTTATAAAGTGTCTATAGGTACTGTGGCCAATGATTTCTTAAAAAATTGAATTGAATTGCTTTGGTTAAATGCCATTAAGATTCCTCATCTGCAGCATACACGTGTTTGTGTCTGTTACAGGCACTCTCGTTTGCATTCAATTAACTCTGGTGTCTTAGAATGACGGCCATGTTATTTCTTGGGATTGTCTATAATGCAATATACTTTTTTATGCCTCCAAAGTATCATCTTTCTTTTTGCAAAAATGTAACTAGTTCACTTCCGGACAGAAATGAATTTTTTGAAAACCGAATAACCCAAAGGAAAGAAAAACTCGGTATGGTGTATCTAGAGCAGCAAGCTCCATCAGTGGTGTTTGACCCACAGCGCTGAGAGGCATTGAAAGAGCTCCCTGGAGATCCAGTGGTTAAGACTGCCTTCTAGTGCAGAGGGTGCAGGTTCAGGGAGCCAAGATCCCTAATGCCTCATGGCCAGAAAAACCAAAACATAAAACAGAATCAATACTGTAACAAATTCAGCGAAGACTTTAAAAATGGTCCACATCAAAAAAAAAAAAAAAATCTTAAAGAGAACAAATGGTCCTCTTCTGAGTAGTGCAAGCCACAGTGAAGCATTGCCCCCATGTCTCCTTTTTTCCTCTTAGTAGCTTAAAGGATGATCATTGAGACCTGGCTACTTTAAATACGTGCCTAAGTGTATGGACATTTCTGAAACTACAAGGAATTTTTGTTTTGTATGACTGGAAGTTTATTTGCAGTTCTGCACGATTTTGTTCTTTCAGGGAATGTCTTACTGTGTTTATTCCCTCAATTCTTCTACATCTGAAAAAAAAAAAGGCCCAGAGCGAGCACTTTGAAAGAGGAAGAAGATACTATCCTTTATTCCTTGGCTGTTGTCTCTGATGAAACCAAAGGTGGGCCACTTCCTCAGTCTATCTTTTAGCATCTTATCTGATTTTCTTTTATGATATGTTTTTTTTCCTTCCATGTAGTCTCTTAAAGCAAATGGCAGCTAAATGAGCAGTTTCTGGCTTAGGTCAGGTAATTTCTCAAGATGGATTTTTAAGGCCTAGTATGTAGTGTAATCAACCAGCTCCAAGAACATCCTACGGAGAAACGTGTGTGTTTAGTATACGTAACATGCCTGAATTTCCCTTGGCCTTCAAAACATATATTCCAGCTCTGCTCCTATTTTATCTGCCTGAAACATCTTTTAAAGGAAATTATAAACATAAAAAAAGAAGTTTCTAAATAAATACTTGGGTCTTGATTCTCTAGAGTTTTCATAAATCAAACTCCCCCCGCCCCAACCTTTTCTTAAATTTAGCCAGAGGAAAGCTAAATGATAGATTATACAGAAATGATCCCTTTAGATGCTTTCTGACTCAAAGCACAATTTTTCTCTTGGGTATATGCCTTCCCTCTTATGCAATGATTCAAGGCAGAAGGAAGCTGATGATACCACATTCAAAGTAAAAATCCAAGTAGATTTCTCCTATTCTGATGGACTTATTTGCATTTCTCATGTTCTTCTGCAGTTGGTTAAAGTGATTTGGGACCCATATTCCCTAAGTGGAGAATAAAATAATTCCTTTTGTAGCCAAGTGTTTTTTAAAGTGCGATCTGTGATGGGGAGGCTCTTAAAAATACTTCCTAAGACCTTGTTTTGTCCCTGGCATGGGTCACACAGCACAATTCATTGTTATACATCTTATCTTGAGCTCCTTTAGTTGTAGTCTGCTAATTTGTTTTACAGATATCAGCCCCTAAAGATACATATTTTTAATAGTCTCCTCTTGGGCATGGAACAACCTTAAAGTATTTTTAGAGAGTACTGGGGCAGAACCGAAGAGAAGAAAACAACTCATTCACTATCCCAGAGATCTTGCAATTATTACCAAGTTTAAGAAACACAGCTCTGAATATATGCCCCACCTCTGTTTGCCCTAGGAGTGTAGTAGCAAAGAGTCAGAACTGGGCAACACAGATTAACTGTGCCAGTAGGTGCTAAGTAACTCATTGTAAGGTCTTTCCCAGGTCTTTGTGTCTACTAAGGGTTAGAAATACAGGGAAAGTTTCAGTTAGGCATAGACTGTCATGGTTATCTAAGAAATGATCTCCGAATAAGTAGGAAATAGCCTCCTCATTGGGCTTCCCAGGTGGCTCAGTGGTAGTGGATTCTTTTTACTGTTGGAAAAAAGGAGATGCAGGAAACATGGGTTCGATCCATGGGTCGGGAAGATCCCCTGGAGAATGGCATGGGAACCCACTCTAGTATTCTTGCCTGGAGAATCCCATGGACAGAGGAGCCCGGTGGGCTACAGTCCATAGGGTTGCACAGAGTCGGACACGACTGAAGTGACTCAGGAACACACACATAGCCTCCTTCTCAGTATCTATGGCTAGGTTTGGGTTGTACTACCACCTAGAAGTCATGAAGAGTCAATGTGGAATAAAGCCCTTAATCTTACTACCCCATTAATTATGCTGCTTTATGAATGTTTTACTTGCTTAACAACCATTGCTGGATGCAATGTATCTTGAGGTCCCAAGTTGGAAATATCATTTTGGTGATCATAGCTCAGTTGACCACAGTTGTGCAGGAGACCAAACGAATTCAAGTCTTTTGTTGATTTTTGAATTTGTTTTTTTTTTTTTTAACGATCGGAAGGAAAGTTATTTTGCGTTGTGTCTGAAGAAGCATGACCTTCCCATTAGAGTGTATTGCAGTCTGTTCTTGGACAAAGCAGTAAAAGAACTATCAGAAGACTTCTTGAAGGCTTTTCCAGGATGGTGATTGTAGTAGGTAGAACACTGAACACAAGGCAAAATCTTCTGGCTATTTAGTTTGAGAACATGAGATTTTACATTTATGGTTTTCAGAAATTTGACTACTCCTAAACAGCCAGGTTAACTCTTAAATTCCCTGCCCAATCTTTATTTTTCTATTTTGACCTAGATTTAAAATTGTATATATACCTTAGATGTAATTAATGAGTATATATTGAATACAAGATATAATATACAAAAATATTTATAGAGATGTGGTATTTCAAACCATGATTAGACTATCCTAGCCATTCTCATAAAGCTTCTAGGCAAATTAATTTTACAAGTTATTTGGCAATTAAATTTACGAAAATATTTCCAGGAGAGAACATATGTTGCCACATGTTCCAATAATGAATGCACCTACAGTTCAAATAATATTTTTGGAGTTAGGTTTAAGTGATATTTTTTCCTTTATATCACTAAAGTGTCAGAATGGTAAATAACTCAGCAGAATTCATGTAGTGAGCACTGTTTTTGTTTCAGCTGTAAAGAAAAAGTCAAGAAGTAAGGAAGAAAAGTATATTTAGGAATCACATGGGGACTGTTAATCCTAGGGTAATGAATACATAAAAAAAATAATCAGTGTTAGACGAAGTCTGCCTTCAGGAGTTCATATATGTCCATTGACCAAGCCTGTTAATAACTCCTGGGAAACCAAAATAGAAAATAAAATCCAACCTTTTTTTTTTCTTCTTCTGTGCTTAGTCTAGTTTCACGTGCTCATAGAGGGCCACGTGCAGAGGGCTTGAACTTGGCACTTCAGACCAGAGTTCCTGGTTCAAAATGGCTCCCTCCACACCTCAGCTGGGAGGGCCATATGCAGATCTCACACACATACACACACACGCACGAGGATACCTCAATTCAAAATGGCAGCGGCGGGCTGTGTGTAGGCAGGCTGTGTGCAGACGGGCTGTGCAGCTCAGGTGTGCCTTCCTGGGAGAACCCTGCCCACTCCCTGCTGAACAGGTCCCGATAAAGCAGCTTCGCCCACGGCCTGTGGAGTTCAGTGCTCTGGAGCCCAAGCTCACACCTGGCTCTCCATTCGTTGATAAAAGAAATGTTTCCAGGACTTCCCTGGTGATCCAGTGGCTAAGACTTCACCCTCCCAATGCAGAAGGCCTAGTTTCAAGCCCTGGTTAAGGAACTAGATCCCATATGCTATAACTAGAGATCCTGCATGCTGCAACTAAAACCTGGTGAAGCCAAATAATACTATAAATAAACATTTTTTTAAAATTTCCTTTGCTTCTAAACTGAACTTGGTCTTGTTCTATTGGTTCAAGCAACATTGGGCATGAGAACCTTTGTTGGGGCTCAAAAGTGTCAGTAACACTACATACAGTGTCTAATTTTTTAAAAAGTGAACAAAAAAAGTGGAACTATCTGGAAACTTAATCAAAAGTCTAAGAAACTCATGAAAATAAATGTCTTAGTACTGATTTCATATTCATTCCTCTTTTGTTGTAACAAAATGGCAAACTACCTGCTTCCTCTGTGCTGCTGCTGCTGCTGCTAAGTCGCTTCAGTCGTGTCTGACTCTGTGCGACCCCATAGACGGCAGCCCACCAGGCTCCACTGTCCCTGGGATTCTCCAGGCAAGAACACTGGAGTGGGTTGCCATTTCCTTCTCCAGCTTTCTCTGTATTAATGAGAAAAAAGATTCTGATAAAGACACAAGTTGGACAAACTCCTGCACTGAAGACTGCCCAGAATAGACTGAAGAGAGTTCACTGGGGACATTAGATTGATTCGATGATAGAGGACCTTACAAAGTTTAGGTTACACACGTGCACATACACGCTCACAAACACACACTGCCTGTGTGTGGGGGGCTATGTATGTATGCACTCACAATAGAGAAATATTAGCGCCTTCCTCAACAATCCGTGTTGCCAAAATAATAGTTATGACAACAGCAGCACCCCTGCACCATTTGCCTGAAAGTTCTTAGGCTTCCTGGATGAAGGAAGGCCTATGACGCTTGGTAAAATTTAACTAGAGTAGGGCAGAGTTTCTATAGTCTTCGGCTAGTCTTTGCGTACCTGACTTTTATGATAACTTATTTGACCTAGAAACACACATACGCTCTCTCTATCATATGTTATTATTAGCTATGCTGGTTTATATGGTATCCTTTATTCTAGCATAAATAAAAGCATTAAGGAACACATTTATCCTCTTTTTGTTTTTTGTTTTTTTTTTTAAAGAGGGAAGTAGATTCAATGGTCTGGAAAGCTGTTTTAATGGTTTTTGGTGTTTCCTTCTTTCTCATTTGCTCAGAATGCCAGATTAATCTTTATAGAGAAAACTTTTTTTTTTTTTTCCCAAACAGGTTATTTGCAGAAATGTTCAACAATCCCCTCAGGAAAAATTCCACACTAGTCATTCTAAGAGGACAAGCAGATTTACAGCTCCATCCACCCTCTGCAGCTGTTGATCCCCACCTTGCTTAGCATACACCCTCTCCCAGAGGCTGCTCTTTGCCTGGCTCAATTCTTTCTAGTGGTCTTGGTGTTTTTCTCGCTGTTTCCTCCATTCAGGTGCTCTTCCCTTTCGTTTCCCTGCATCCAAATCCTTCCCATTCCTCCAACTAAAATCTTGTCTCTGTGAAAACTTACCAGGCCCCTCCAGGTCATTGCAGCCTCCAACCTCTTACTCTGAACAGATGGTTTATTTGTTGAATATTGCTGATAAAATCTGAGGCAAGATGAGGTTTAAGCCAGAGTAGGGTTCAGGTCTGAGCGGATTCTGTCCGTTGGACTATCTTTGCCATAGTCTCTCAGTTCCTCTCTGTCATTTATTTTTTTAACTTGCATTTCTTATGGTTTCTTCCCGCCACCCCCGCCCCCAGCCCTCTCTTGTAAATGTGAAGACTCGTAGCATATCCTTAGCATGAATGGACTTGATAGCCAGGCTTTGGAGGAGGGCAACAGACAGATGGCAACTAGAAAACCAGAGCACTCAGAGTGGAACATAGCTACTCTTCTCACAATCAAACTGAAATACTGTAAAAATGTCAATGCCACAGTCAATCGAGTCGAAACAGAACTGCATTTATAAACAAGACAATTCCCAATGGGTTGGCATATTACAGGGTGACTTCCCTAGTGGCTCAGATGGTAAAGAATCTGCCTGCAATGCAGAAGACCAAGGTTCGATCCCTGGGTTGGGAAGATCCCCTGGAGAAGGAAATGGCAACCCACTCCAGTATTCTTTCCTGGAGAATTCCTTGGGCAGAGGAGCCTGACAGGCTACAGTTCATGGGGTTGCAAAGAGTCAGATATGACTGAGCGACTAACACTGGCATATTACAACACCCTTAAAAACTAATTTAGTTCATCAGGGAAAGCAGTTACATGGTATAAAATACAATAATTGGAAAATATATATAGGATTGAGGACAGGAGGAGAAGGAGGCGACAGAGAAAGAGATGGATAGCATTGGACATGAGTTTGAGCCAACTCTGGGAGATAGTGAAAGATAGGGAAGCCTGGCATGCTGCAGACCGTGGGGTCACCGAGTCGGACACAACTTAGTGTGTCTGAACAACAAACAACAACAATTGAGGCGGGGAGGCAATAAAATATATAAACTTGGGAGGTAAGAAACTTAGAAACAATAAAGGCTATCTGAAGTACTGCCAGCGGAAATAGCAATAAACTCAGATATGCAGATGACACCACCTTTATGGCAGAAAGCAAAGAGGAACTAAACAGCCTCTTGAGGAAGGTGAAAGAGGAGAGTGAAAAAGCTGGCTTAAAACTCAACATTCAAAAAAACTAAGATCGTGACGTCCGGTCCCATCGCTTCATGGCAAATACATGGGAAAACAATGGAAACAGTGACAGACTTTATTTTCTTGGGGACCAAAATCACTGCAGATGGTGACTGCAGCCATGAAATTAAAAGATGATTGCTCCTTGGAAGAAAAGCTATGACCAACCTAGACAGTATATTAAAAAGCAGAGCCATTACTTTATCGACAAAGGTCCATTTAGGCAAAGCTATGGTTTTTCCAGTAGCTGTACAGATGTGAGAGTTGGACCATAAAGATTGCTGAGCAACAAAGAACTGATGCTTTTGAACTATGATGTTGGAAAAGACTCTTGAGAATCCTTGGACTGCAAGGAGATCACACCAGTTAATCCTAAAGGAAATCAACCCTGAATATTCATTGGAAGGACTGATGCTGAAGCTGAAACTCCAATACTTTGGCCGCCTGATGCAAAGAGCCAACCCATTAGAAAAGACCCTGATGCTGGGACAGATTGAAGGCAGGAGGAGAAGGCGGCCACAGAGAATGAGATGTTTGGATGGCATCACTGACTCAATGGACATGAGTTTGAGCAAGCTCCAGGAGATGGTGAAGGACAAGAAAGCCTGGTGTGCTGCAGTCCATGCAGTTATAAAGAGTTGGACATGACTGAGCGACTGAACAGCAACCACAATTTTGAAATTAGGAAGGAGTGAGGAAAACAATGCTTGCTTAAGTCTCAGTTCAGTTCAGTTCAGTTCAGTCGCTCAGTCGTGTCCGACTCTTTGCAACCCCATGAACCACAGCACGCCAGGCTTCGCTGTCCATCACCAACTCCCGGAGTCCACCCGAACCCATGTCCATCGAGTCAGTGATGCTGTCGAGCCATATCATCCTCTGATGTCCCCTTCTCCTCCTGCCTTCAATCTTTCCCAGCATCAGGGTCTTTTCCAATGAGTCAGCTCTTCGCATCAGGTGGCCAAAGTAGGCGTTTCAGCTTCAACATCAGTTCTTCCAATGAACACCCAGGACTGATCTCCTTTAGGATGGACTGGTTGGATCTCCTTGCAGTCCAAGGGACTCTCAAGAGTCTTCTCCAACACCACAGTTTAAAAGCATCAATTCTTCGGTGCTCAGCCTTCTTTATAGTCCAACTCTCACATCCATACATGACCACAGGAAAAATCATAGCCTTGACTAGACGTACCTTTGTTGGCAAAGTAATGTCTCTACTTTTTAATATGCTGTCTAGGTTGGTCATAACTTTCCTTCCAAGGAGTAAGAGTCTTTTAATTTCATTGCTGCAATCACCATCTGCAGTGATTTTGGAGCCCAGAAAAATAAAGTCAGCCATTGTTTCCAATGTTTCCTCATCTATCTGCCATGAAGTGATGGGACCAGATGTCATGATCTTAGTTTTCTGAATGTTGAGCTTTAAGCCAGCTTTCCTCTTTAAGCCACTCTCCTCTTTCACTTTCATCAAGAGGCTCTTTAGTTCCTCTTCGCTTTCTGCCATAAGGGTGGTGTCCTCTGCTTATCTGAGATTGTTGATATTTTTCCTAGCAATCTTGATTCCAGCTTATGCCTCATCCAGCCTGGCAGTTTTCATGATGTACTCTGCATAGAAGTTAAATAAGCAGGGTGACAATATACAGCCTTGACGTACTCCTTTTCCTATTTGGAACCACTCTATTGTTCCATGTCCACTTCTAACTGTTGCTTCCTGACCCGCATACAGATTTCTCAAGAGGCAGGTCAGGTGGTCTGGTATTTCCATCTCTTTCAGAATTTTCCACAGTTTATTGTGATCCACACAGTCAAAGGCTTTGGCATAGTCAGTAAAGCAGAAGTAGATGTTTTTCTGGAACTCTCTTGCTTTTTCCATGATCCAGCAGATGTTGGCAATTTGATCTCTGGTTCCTCTGCCTTTTCTAAAACCAGCTTGAACATCAGGGAGTTCATGGTTCACGTATTGCTGAAGCTTCGCTTGGAGAATTTTAAGCATTACTTTACTAACGTGTGAGATGAGTGCAGTTGTGCAGTAGTTTGAGCATTCTTTGGCATTTTCTTTCTTTGGGATTGGAATGAAAACTGACCTTTTCCAGTCCTGTGGCCACTGCTGAGTTTTCCATATTTGCTGGCATATTGAATGCAGCACTTTCACAGTGTCATCTTTCAGGAGTTGAAATAGCTCAGCTGGAATTCCATCACCTCTACTAGCTTTGTTCGGAGTGATGCTTCCTAAGTCTAGAGAGAAGCAAGTAGATGCCTTCACCTTTTGCCTAGAAGAAACACCTTTAAATACATAAAATCTAAGACAAAGCCACAAGGTGTTCAGCTATAGTCACACACTGGGTTAAGAGGGACTTTATCAAGAACACATTTTAAAGGACATATTCAGGGATGTTGTTTCACTAAGGGGCCTACATTTGCAAAAATGTTTCCCTAATCAACCTGCTAAATCTGAAGGAGAGTGCACAGAAAGCATGAAGATGTAAAAGAACCCTGGGGCAGGCAGGGACTAGGGGTGGGGCGGGGAGGGTGTTGGCCCCTCCGAATCCCTTTCCAACACATCACACAAATCTAAATGATCTAAGATCCTTGAATTTATTTTGCTGACTCTAGTGTGTCCTCCCATCACTCTCTCAAGATCACCGTGAAAAGAGAAAACAGAGGTCTTCCAAGACTCTCTTCACATTCAGTAGTTAGTGGTAACTTATGACAATGTTTTCAACTTTCTTCTGTTGAGTCATTGACTCCTCCTCCCCTCTCAGTTACCAGGGTCATTGGGCAACCCTTTGTAAATCACAGGACTAGATTTGCTTTGTTTGGTCTTGTTCCAGCTTCTTCATTATCTCTTCTGTTGTGTACTACACAGTTTTGTAGACACACCAGATAAAGTGGAGAAACAAAACCAGATTATTCCCAGACTGCTTGCCATCTGATTTTAAACTATTGCTTGCTGCTGGTACACAAAACAAGGAATAGTGTTTTATTCCTGAGTTTTTAGACTAGAAATTAACTAGGGGCTAGTTAATTTTTGGTTCCGTCAAACATCTTTGTTCAGTTTGTTAATTTGTTTAATAATGCTGTTTATAATTTTGTTTTCTTCCCTCATTCTCTATAGTGCAAAATGCCTTGGGTGTTTTTCCACCATTCTAGTATCATTAAAAGTGGAGCAGGAAGGATATGCTGCTGCTGCTGCTGAGTTGCTTCAGTCGTGTCCGACTCTGTGTGACCCCATAGATAGCAGCCCACCAGGCTCCCCTGTCCTTGGGATTCTCCAGGCAAGAACACTGGACTGGGTTGCCATTTCCTTCTCCAACGCATGAAAGTGAAAAGTTAAAGTGAAGTCGCTCAGTCATGTCCGACTCTTTGCGACCCCATGGACTGCAGCCCACCAGGCTCCTCCGCCCATGGGACTCTCCAGGCTAGAGTACTGGAGTGGGGTGCCATTGCCTTCTCCTAGGAAGGATATGTATAATCATTTATAATCATCTAGATCTTGCTTCCAAAATTTCTTGGTCTTCAATTGTAGAGTTTCAAGAAATCTCTGAAACTATGTCAGTTCACAGAGTCAACCCCACAGAGTTGATCCCTGGACCAGGGAAACCCAGGGAGTTTAAATAAGTCATTGCAAGTCATATGGCTAGCTAGGGTCAGGATGTGCCAGGACTTGAACCTATCTCTTAGTATTTTCAACGGAACACATAACTCATTTGTAGTCGAATTTCAGAATGCTTAAGCAGACTCAGTGTTTGGGCTGGATTTCTACCTCAGTCCAGGATGACTCTTGCAAATATATGATCTGGAAGATTCTGAGATCTTGGTACGATTGCAGGGAGTTATGGTCTGATTATGGGCTTCCCAGGTGGCCCTAGTGGTAAAGAACCCACCTGCCAATGCAGGAGTTGTAAGAGACCATAGCTTCCATCCCTGGATTGGGAAGATCCCCTGGAGGAGAACATGGCAACCCACTCTAGTATTCTTGCCTGAAGAATCTCATGGACAGAGGAGTCCATAGCCATGCAAAGAGATAGGTCTGAAGGGACTTAGCACTCAGGCATGGTCGGATTCTGTGGAGAGACTTAAGAGACTTAAACCCCCTCCTTGAACAGAACCAAATTCCCCAGAACCTTACACTCAACCCAGTTTCCTCACGGTTGACTCAGAGCAGAGCTGACACAGCTGAAACATTCTAGAGTACGCCCACATCTCTGGCTTAATGTGGACAGAATGGAGTGGAACAAGGATTCAAGATCAATCATTCATCCAAAGGGTCATCTGTTGACGGTCATTAACTCAGTATCACTGCAGGCCCGTATCCTCTCTCGAATTAGTGTTAAGTGAAATCTCTTCAAAACAAAATTTTGCTTTATCCATAATTTTTTTTAAATTTCGTAGAAAGCCGCTAAAGACTCATCAGCGAATATGAATCACAAATCAGCCCCGTGTTCATGTGGGTTCTGTCCAAGTCTACACAAGAGGGGAACATTTTGTTTTAGAAATGTGAGATGTATGAAATACAAATCTGCCAAGAACCTTCCTCTGAATTGCTTTGGGACTAGGCAGGGCAGCCTGGGACCTTGCGAGGGCGGCGCGGGGGTAGAAAACAAGGCGAGTGTGAGTCAGGTAACGCCCTTGGGTGGGGTCCGGGAAAGATAAAGAAGTGAGATCACAAGGATAGAGAGCACTGAGTATTTGTGTTCCACTGAGTCGGATCCACAGTAAAGTTAGACAGTGGAGCTATGGAGGCCCCCAGAGTCCACAGCCTTTAGGTTCTCGGTGGGGGCAGCAGGCAGGGAAGGGTCGACCTGGCTCTGCCAGAGGTTAACGCACGGTCTGGGCGGACCCAGGAAAGTTCACCTAATTTTGCTAAAAAGCTGCAATCCTGTGCGCGGCGGTAAACAGGGTTGGAAGCGAAATCGGAACTGCAAAATCCAGGCCCTCGCACAAGAGCACCCCCCTTTCCTTCCCTGCCGGATCCCCTCCTCCGATCCGGGATGAGGGCAGGGCTCGCCGCCGCCCCCCCGCCCCCCCGCCCCCCGCAATCGGTTGGTCACTCGAGGTTCAGACTGCGGGACCCCGCCCATATGGCCTCCGGCCCCGCCCCTGTCCCCGCCCACCCGGATCGGCCCGCCCCCGGCGGGGAGCCAGCCGTCTCCGCCCTCGCCCCCGAGCTGCGAGGCTGCAGGACTGGTGCAGCAGTCGCCGCCTCGGCCACCGCGCAGCTACCGGTCCACCTCCGCCGCCGCTTAGCCGCGCTCGGAGCCCGGCCGAGGAGGCTGCCACCGCCGCCAGGAGCCCGCAGCCCGCGCCCCAAGCCCGCCGCCGCCGCCCTCCGAGGGCGCCCCAGGCCGCGCCATGGTGAAGGTGACGTTCAACTCGGCTCTGGCCCAGAAGGAGGCCAAGAAGGACGAGTCCAAGAGCGGCGAGGAGGCGCTCATCATCCCTCCGGACGCCGTTGCCGTGGACTGCAAGGTCCGAGGGCCGGGGCTCGGGGAAGTGGGCCCGCTGGGGCCCCGGGAGAGCTGCGCGGGGCTAGGGCGGCTGTGCGCCCCGGGACAGCGCGGGGCGCGCGCGGGACGGGGGTCCCTGAGAGGGCCGAGTACTCCCTTTTCTCGGGCTGCTCCCGGTTCTTGTCCGGCGCAGCTTCTTTGTAAGAAAGTGCGTGTGCAGAAAGCGGTGCCCGGCGCGGAATCGGGGGCTTGGGGGCCTCCGGGGGAGGAGGAGTGGAGAACCCGGCCGAGTGCACGGTGCTTGGTGCAGTCGAGGAATGTGCGTGGAGCCGTGCCGGGGTTCGTTCCACCTGGAGATCGGCGGCGACATGCAAAACGATAAAACAACAACAAGAGTTTGGCACGTCCTCCCAGTATAAATAATGTCCCTAAGATGGCTGACATCATTACAAGCCTAAACCGCAGTTGCTTCCTTACTTTCGTTTCCAGGCTGAACTGCACTGGGACTAAGTCCGGCTCCTGTAAGCCTCTTAATTTTAAAAGCGTTTTTTTTTTTTTTTTTAACCTTCTCTTTTTCCACGGCCCTTTGGTAGCGGCAGGTGAACTTCGCCGTGGGGTCTGGAGAGGGAGGGAGCGGGCGAGGGGAGAAGGCAAGGTGATGGTCTGCTCAGAATAGATTCTGGCTGTTCATTTTATAACTGAAATATTCCCGGTAAAGGTTACTGATTACTATCTGGATGTTAGTGTAAAACCGACAGTTCACTTTTAAATTATATCAGCAACTTTACGAGAACCCCTTAAGCTAAGTGAAACTAAACAAACTTGTCCTACGTCTCTTTCAAAATTGTCCTTCATCCCTTTTAAAATTGTCCTCGGTCCCTGCAACAAATTTTCTTTATTTTACAAAATCCCCCTTTTAGCCCTAAGCAGAAATCCAGAGAGGAACTATTATCGTGCTACAGTAATAGTCGTTTAGGATGTGATTGTCTCAGAAGTTGAATAAACAGGAAAGGTTCACAACCTTTCTACCAGATCTTCTTCAGGCTGCAAAAAGTTAATTCTATAGAAATTAGTTGTAGAATTATTTATGTTCGTAACTTTTAATTTTTTTGTTAGCATTTTTCAAGACCTGCTGTAAGTAGGGTAAACTTAGTTTTAACTTAAAAAAAACAACAGTAACTTGTGCAGGTATAAGGACTGCTATTTAATAATATATTACTACTACTGGGAAACGCAGTGTGAAAAATGGTTGAAAATACAGTGTTAATCTGCACGTGCCTGTACTGGATTTTTGAAAATGTTCTAGTTAAAAACACAAATGTCAGGAGTTGATTTTTTTAAATGACTGTCTTGCCTTGAAATAGGAAGTGGACAGATTGCCTAAAAGGATTAAGCGTTTTGGCATTGGTATTGTTTGCCTGAATCCATTGCAGACAGTCTAGGTTTTAGAGAAAATGTTTGGAATCCACAGAGGATAATTGCAGCAGCAAATTGTTATCTGAGCTCTGTATTTGTCTAACATTCATTGTACCTAAATTAGATTGATAGTCAAGTACCCCATCATAACAGACTGAAATACATATATAGAGATTAGGTAGATTTTAATCCTGTTACATATATTTTTAAAAATCCTATGAACAAATATAATTCCTCTCACTAAAAAAGAGAGGAAGAAAGGATCCGATGATGTCACTTCAGATAGCTTTTCCCTGTTCCTGTTGTGAAAGAGATTTGAAACGCTGGACAAAAATCAGAATAATTTGCTGGGTAGCTGTAAATCTGATTTTGGACATTTATTGTCATTTCTGAAACGGTGACTGTGTTTTCAGGTTCTCAGAATTTCTCAATTTCACCATATTCAAATATTGTGGTCATAGCAGCAGTTAAAAAAGTAACCATTCCTAGCTGTTTTCTCAGATCCCCATATCCAAAGAAAAATACTGGAACTAAGCTGTGAGGGCCTGTCTTCCTTTATAACCACACAGCAATCATGGATGAACTGGCAGATACAAAATGACTAATGCTTTTTCGAGCTGTGAACTCAAAGACCTCTTAAGTGAGTAACAGAATATTGCTGTACATTAGAAGGAGAATCATTATAACCCGTCAGTCACTTAACAGTAAATGCAAACCTTACTTAGTAACAGGCATTTGCAGACGGTCTCTTACAGCTGGGACAGTGATTACATAATGTTCTCTGACTCCTTCGGGTGACTGTGCCGTGACCACTGAGTTTGACTCTCCGAATTCTGCACAGAATCAGCCTTCCTGTGTTTGCCTGGGGCATTTCCTTGCCTGGTTGGTCAAGAGGATCCGGTTTAGCTAGTTATGAGCAAGAACTCCTGAACAAGAATTTTGAGTATCTTTAACTCTCCCAGACCACAGTGTCCTGAAGACCATTGTTTCTCCAGATATCCCCTTAAGGATCACCTAGTATCACCTGGGATTCTGATTTTAAAATGCAGATTCTTCAGACCTTCTGCAGTAAAGAATTCTGATCGCTCCAGTCAGCTGGCTTATGTAACTCACATTCCAGTACTTTTACACTGCTCCTGTCTTTTGCCATTTCTTTAGCTCTTTTCTCTGGAAGCTGTTGCATTGTCCTATCTTTTAGATTTGTCTTTTCAGTAGCTATTAATCCCAGCAGCCACGTCTGTGGATTATATTGTCTCAACTAGCTTGCTGTTTATTATTCTTTCTCTACATTTCCCCCTAGGTTTTATGTAATAGAGGTGAATTTGAAATTATGAATGTTTTATGTGAGAGGCAGCTATTCATTCATGAACTTTTGTGTTTTTACGTTGAACTTTGAAACATTGTTTGTTATATACGTGTAAATATCAAAGAAAATACTTACTGTCCTGAGTCAGAAGTCCCAGTTTTGTCAGTACACAACTGCTTGATCTTGGGTTTAAGCTTTTTATTTTTTTGAAGAGTTCTTTATGTGTAAGATGACAGGGTAGGACCAGATGGTCTGTGGAGGACTCTTCCAGTTTTAAAATTCTATGAAAATGGCAAGAATTACATAATTATATTTGGCAGGAGTCAGATTGTTTTAACTGTTCCCCTCTCACCCTAACTAGACTGTTCCTTTTTTCCTCCCCTTGTTCAGCTTGTTACATGTCTTCCTCTTATTAAGTAGCTGTGGGTCACGGAGAAAAGAGATGGCTAGAGGTATTATGTAATAAGCTAAATTTTGGTTTTGGGTTACCTCACTGTAGAAGAGTAGCTGTCAATAACTCCTGTTGTCATGCCTGATTATGAAATGCCTTTTCCCGTTTCAGGCCTCGAAGAAGCTCAAGTTTTCTTCCTAGGTATCCCTGTAAATTGTTTTGCTGATAAATAATGTTGCCTCTTCTCTGCAGTACATTGTAGTTGTAGACATCCTTAAAAGGAAAAGTGAAATGCTTGTGGAGGGGAAAGAAAGGGCAGGATGGAAGCCTAAGTGAAGGGCTACTAACCCAGTAAGTTCTGAGTCAGCCATCACAAAACAGCTATCTCCCTCCTAATTCTTTTCACTTTCTGGCATTTCTCTCTGCATAAAACAGGACTGGTCATTTAGCTTTTTGGTGATGTTGGTGTTCATTTTATTTTTTGTTTGGGGTAGGGGGCTAGAGGGGAAGAGGAACATAAAGTCTGACGCCATATACTGAAATGTTTTGGTCTTTAGAGAAGGGATGGGGAGCTTGGTTCCCTTTAACAAAAGAGCATATCATTACCCTGTTGTATAGTTTAGTGTCAGTAATACATTGACCAGCAAAAAGTTTACAGTTGCTGCATTTTAGTTCTTCATGAGGGTATTGATATCTGAAGTGAGGATTTTAGTGCTGGGAGATGAATTAATTGCCCCTGTGCATACCAAGTGACCTTGGCAGGATCTTTCTGTGTCCACATGCCTCATGGGTGGCTGCCGCTCCAGAGGGTGGAAAAGTTGTTCATTGTGCAGCAGAAAACTGCCCCCAAGACCCTGCTTGGGGTCTTCCCAGTGTCACCTTAAACATAATCTTCTTTGGACTAGATAGAACCGAATATATTATCCTTGGCAAAATCATAGACCTGTAAGACATTTTGGAATTCAGCTCAGCCATATTAGAGATTTAGGTGCATAAAAGTATTACTTTAACCAGAAATATCTTTCGGAACACATGGTACAGGCCTATTTAAATTGACTTAGAATTTAACTTTAAAAATTTTCAGTATGTATTGCTAGAGCTTGATGTAAAGTGGGACATTTTATTTATTTGTTCTTTCATACCCTAACTTAAATACCTGGAATGTCTGTTTAAAAGGCATTTTTTTCTCCCTCGAAAGGAAAATGCTTTCTGAATTCATGGCATAACTATAACTTCAGGAACTCTTTTATCACAGTGTCAGCAGAGGAAGAACCAGAAAAAAATTTGTCTTTTCAAACTGACATCAGTGAATCCATCCTCTTAAACTTTTTGGTAAACTTGTCACTTTTTATTAGAGCTTCAGCTAAAGGAGTTAAGGACTTTGCCATCAAAGGACTTTTTCAGGCCATAGCTGCTGCCTGTTAAAAATAAAGGATTTGACAGTGCTGAATTTCTGAATGTGGTGGTTTTTGTCAAAATGCTGTAGAAAGCAATAACACTGGAGTTATGTTTTCAAGAAGCTTATGTGTAAAGAGTTATTTCCTGTCTTTCCTATTTACTTTGCATGGCTTAACAATGAAAATTTTACAGGCTGGACAACTGAAAGTTGAAAATTAGAAATTTTGTAACAGATGTGACCCTAAGAATATCAATAAAAATCATTCAATTGTGATTTTCCCTTTTAATCAATGTTTATGATATATACACTTAATAGCTTTAAATAATCCTATTTTATGTTACCAACAATTGAGCAAAATTGTTTGTAAACAGTTGAAGTTTTTTTGAACTCTTGATCAAAGGGAAAAAAAGAACTTAATAACTTAATGAAGTATTTCTATAATTCTGTCATTTGGGGGAAAATCAAGTAAAATGAACATAGACTTATGCAGAAAAATTCTTTTAAAATGACAAAATTACTCTTGTTTTTATGATAGAGGGATATTCTAATTTTTCATTCAATATTTATCAATATTTATTGATAACTGATAATATTAACATTGATTAGTTTCTAGCAGTAATTATATGAGCTAGAGCTAAGATATATTTGTCAGAAGATAAATTAATGTTGGAATTAAATTTGCACAGTTTATGAATCCTAAACATTTTCAAATTAAAAATGTAGGGAGTTTATTTGGGAAATGGATACTAAGTGCGTGTGAGGTATTTAGTACCTTAAGATTCTGAAATACTTGCATAAACCTTTTTTGGCATAGTTGAATTTCATATTTTAAAAAAGGTTTAACGAGGTTTTGTACGTTTGAATGTTTTTAACTTTTAATGCCAAAATTAATCTTGGATTGTTTTCTCTGCTTTAAATATGATTATGATGTTTAAAATTTTGTAATATAAAAACCTAAAAGGTAAGTTGCATTATTAAGTCACTTACTGCAACATCCAGAAGAAGAATCATCTTTATGCTGGGAAAAATGACTTTTAAAGGTCAGTCCATCTAGGTCTGCAGTTTTTTGGGGGCTGGGGGTGGGAGGACACTGTGGTTTTTGTGGGATCTCACTTTCCCGACCAGGATTTGAACCCTAGCCAACTAGAGAAAGCCTGCAATCCTCACCACTAGGCCACTCGGGAACCTAGGTCTGCATTTCTTAAAATTGTTTTTTTTTTCAGCCATCCTCTCTAGTATTTCATTTCTGCTGTATATACCATGGCAGTTTTTTCATTTTTCATTTTCTAGCTTTCTCTTCAATTTATTTTACTTTGCTTTCATTTTAATGCTAGGAAGAGTTTCCCAATTCCATCAGTTTTAGCTCGAGCAAAAACTAGGCATGTTAAGCAGAGATGGCAAATTCAATACTCTTGGGCCCAAGTAGATGTTTTAGTGAAGCCAAGCTTTTTTCTTTTTTCTTTTTTTTTTTTTGCATATTAAGCAACTTAGAATATTCTTCATTTTCATTTAAAAAGTGAAAGATCCAATGTTGCTTGATCCTCCAGGTTTTAAAGGTAAGCTGGAATGGGTTTCATTTAAAACTTGATTTTTAAATATTAACCACTAATTCATACAAGAATTTCATGCAGAAACACAGACGACTGACACAGGCCACCGATTTACAGTCTCCTTTACAGTGGAGGGCAGGACTGGCAGATTATGGCCTACCGCCTGTTTTTGTATAACCCACGAGCTAAGAATGATTTTTTAAAAAAATATATTTTTAGATGTTTGGGGAGAAATAATTTCTCCAATTTGCCCCCGTTCCCTCACAATCGAAAAAGGAGTATCATTTGGAAAGCCACACCGTCTACTTACTGAGAACTCAGACTATGCAGTTTATACATTAAGGGTTTAGATTCTGTCTCTGCCATCTACTGTGATACTTTGGGGGAAGTTACTACAACTCTCTGTGTCTTTCTCCATCAGCTAACTGGGGAATAAGATAATTTGTAAAAAGTGTATCACAATACCTGGAACAGCGTATGACTCAGTAGATGCTATTATTACTACTACAGATTTTTTTTTTTTTTTTTTTAAATGATTCAAACTTTTATTTGGCACCACTGCAAGATTTCTGGAAGTGGACTTCAGGGTGGGTGTGCCTGAGTGCTCAGTCATGCCCAACTCTTTGCGACCACAGGTACTGCAGCCCGCCAGGCTCCTCTGTCTGTGGGGTTTTCCAGGCAAGGGTCCTGGAGTGGGTTGCCCTTTCCTCCTTCCTCCAGGGGGTCGAACCCGAGGCTCCTGTGTCTCCTGCATTGCAGGCGGACTCTTCACCCTCTCAGCCATAGGGGAAGCCAGGTAGAAGTAGAAACTTAATGAAGCAGGGCAGTTACTCATTTTATACTGTTTTTTATAGACTAATACCTCAAACTCAACACTGTCTTCAGATAGTGTTAGAGCCTGCTGGCAAAGGTTAATATTATTACCTAGATCTGATAATTTGGGCAAGTCCCACAACCTCCCAAGCCCCAGTTCCCTCACTGGTAAAATAATGTAATGGTACCGACCTTAAATAGTGTTCTTGTGGTAGAATTAACAGTCCCTGGTACATAGAAACTCATTAAATGGTAGCACTTTTCCCCAAAAAGTCCCATTTTTAGCCCCCTCATCATTCTTTTGTTGAAATGTTACTTCTTATGCTACTATTATTGCTCATCCCTACTTTACGTGTCAGTTAAATTGCAGGATTGTTGATAAGTAACACCCTGCTCCCCTGAGATACTCTGCCAAAGAGTCATTCCTGCAACATAAAAATCGTTAGCATTCAGTAGCTATGTCCATTTTTTATAGAAGTATTTCTTATTACAGAATAGAATGTTGATATAATTTTACAAATTTGGGGTTTAACCAAAGTAATACTTAGGGCAGGACAGTTATTTGCATTTTAAAACTATCTCTGAAGAACGCACATTTTGGGGGGAACCCACTTTGTGCATTAATGGTTCTCAAACATTTTGGTTTCAGGAACCCTTTGTACTCTTAAAAATTGTTGAGGGTCCCAAAGAGCTTTTGATTTATGTTGGTTATATTTATTGATATTTACTGTATTCAAAATTAAAACAATATTTATTGATTTAAAATAATACAAAACCTATAACGTTAGCAAAAATAACATTTATAAATAAAAATTTCCATATAACCGACAGACTTTCAGAACAGTAAGAGCAACGTCGTTTTTCATTTTTACCCTTTACTGAGAGGCTTAATAGAAGACAGCTGAATTCTCCAGTTAGCTTCTATGCTGTGTCACGCATTCAGCTTCTGGGAAGCTCCACTGTACACTGTCCAGAGAATGAGAATGGGGGTGGGGGAGGCTTATTTTTATTACAAAATTAGTTTTGACATTGTGGACCCCCGTGACATTGTGGACCGCGCCCCCCCCCAACATTGTGGTGTCTGTCCCTAGAACACATTTGGAGAACTTCTAAATACTTGCTATTTCATGGTTTTTGTTTTCATTTGTATTTTTCGCAATTTTAGATAGTACTTACTGGCTTCCTAAAATGGGAAGTGACTATTTAGCCTTTTCTATTTGTTTATATAGTATATACATTGTCTCTTCTCCTGGTATAGTTATAGTAATGTCTGGTTAAATTGCTGGTCCATGCTTTTATTGTAATTGACATGGAACTTACATCGGAGTAATGTAGTGTAACTTTTTCTACTTCCTTTCTTGTGCAAAGCCATTATTTTCCCTGAATTTGATAATTGGCTTCTTGAGTCAAGAGAGAGGGTTACTTAATTTTCTGTGTATTGCTAGTTCATCCTCAGTGTCTCTGACAAACTTTCAGATAACAAACTTTCATATCTACAAACTTAGCAGATAATTTACCGAGTTTTCTATTTTTCTTGGTGATATTTCACTTGTCATTCAGTCTTTCCACTCAGATGGTCCTACTCTAGGTATGTGGCTGTGCAGATATCCTGAGAGTAATTATTATCCTCGAATTCTTCTGCCTTTGCCTCCATCCTCCGTTGGATCTTCAGTTTTATAAATCCAAGAAACAGCATTTGAGGTGGAATTTTTTTTTTAACCTGTCTGAGAATCTTTACTCTGTCTTCACATTTCATTGATAATTTATCTGGGCATAAAATTCTAGGTTAGCTGTAATTCTCTTTCAGCATTTTAATGGTGTTGCTCCATCTTCTATGATGCCGTTCTGATTCCTGGTTCTTTGAATATGACCACTTTTGTTTTACTTTTCCTTCAGAAGCTTGAGGTTTTTTCCCGTATGCTTTCAGCTTTTAAAATTTCTATTGACATACTTTATCTTCTGTCATTTCCATTTCTAGCTTATGGTTTATTTGTTTATCCCCTTACTGTCACTCTTTTGAGCTTTCAGGAGGAAGTAAAGATAACTGTTTAACTGGAAATCAATAACAGGACTTTCAACTCAGCTGTCTTCATAGCTTTAAGACTTACTAGATCGTTTTATTTAAAATTGAAAATGGAATTTTAATGATAATAGATAATAATAGGAATAGTAGATAATAATAGGAAACCATGTTCATTTTTATTAGCATCAGTTTAACGTCTGACAGGATAACCTATAGAGAGGCATCTGCTTGTCTCCTTTTTTAATATTCCAGAATTGTCTTTTCATGAGTAATTTTAGACAGCTCCCTCACTGCCAACTTCATGATTTTTGCTTTGTGGCTTTATTTCCCTAACTTTACTAGCTTCATTTTTGTAATAACATCTTGCCTTGTTCATCTTTGAAATGTTTATATTCTAGTGAGCCTGAGATATTTTCCTTCATTGTTCTTCATTCATGTGCATATGATTTAAATACTTTTTGTTACTATCCTTTGTTAATTTGATGAATAATAGAAAAAAATTCTATTAACTTTGTCAACACATTAATAACAATACAACTGTTGTAACAGTTAACACAGTGCTTCCTATGAGTGTGAGTCAATTTGAGTAAACCTGTTATGATAGGGAAAAGCTGTAGAAACTCAGGTCATTTCTGGTTGGATATTTATCTGTAAAATGACGTATTGGACTAAATGACCTCTCACTGCTCTTGCATAGAGGATCTTTGCTTTCTAAGAAGTATACTGATCACATATTCAGGGGCCGCTGTTGCATGACCAGACCTTATACTAAGAAGTTAAAATTTACTGAACGCCCAACCTTCAAAAAACCCCTAGTGTAGAGAGACTGACCAACTCTGTAAACCAAATTAACCACAACCTGCTTAAATATCTGTATCTGTTTTCACAAGGAAACAACCCTCCTGGATCCAAGAGTGAGGCGAATAGTAGGATAAGGGAGCGGAATCAAATGACCACTGAATGTTTACTGCTCATGTATTTGGTGCTAGGCATAGGTTCAAAGCACGTTTTACCATGTATTCACTATATAGGTACAAATATCTGTGATCTCAGGACTGGAATTATTTTTTTCTAATAGTCTTTTTGTATAACTTCCAAATTTCTGAACTTGGATGGAAGATACAGCTTTCCGCCTTCGAATTATTTTATGCTTTTAAAAGACTATACGTGGAATTTTCTTGTCAAAAATGCTGCATTTTAAATGGAATGACTCATATTTGAATACAAATGTATAATTATCTTATTGAATGACATTAAAATCGAAGATTTATACAAAAATGAGTCCAGAACAGGTTTGTTCCCTCCTACCTCTAATCTTGACATGTAATTCTATGATGAATTATAGAGTAGAGCATTCCTATCCTACTTGAAAATTTTTGGAAGATGGTTGATACTCTCATTAAGAACAGTATGAACTCGTGATTCAGCCAGTAGCAGAAGACATCTGTCTTGACCAAGTTGTCTATCCCTAGTAAAGACTGTTACTAACAATAAATGTCATTTGTATATAATAGTGTTGTTTACAAACATCTGTCAGTCAGTGCTAGTCTAAGTTTTTCTTTTGACTACCCACTACCTTTATATCTCACTAATACGAATTTGAAAACCTGATGAAATATTACACTTTTCTTCAGTGTAAATGGAATAAACAGTATATAGAAATGGTCATCTTTTAAAATAAGCAGAAAAAAGAAAAGAAGATTTTAAGGTATTCCTATATTAATATTCTGCTAGGTACCAGATACTCTGCTTGCTCCTAATCATGTAAAAAGTGATTAAGTGACAGCCCAGCACTAAAAGCATTTACAGACTGATCTTTTTCTTTTTTATAGCTCTGGCCTATTTTTTTGTTTAACCTCGGCCTGTGCTAATTTTACATAATGGCAATAATTTTGGTTCAGATTTTTGTATTTCTCACAGTAGTTAAATTGTTATGCAGTGGATTTAAATTGTTAATTTTTTAATTCCTATTTCGCTGGTTGTGTCATAGGATTTGTTAACAAATAAAGGACGTTAAAGAGAACTTGGTTTTGTAGACATTACAATTTTAGATTAGTTTGTTTTGAAAAATCTCGCCTTATTCAAGTGTAAAATAATGCAATAACCTTATTATGCATATAATGCCAATCACTTGGAAAACTGCTCCCTTTTTGCATCTTATACACAAGATTTCTCGTGGACTTTCTCACATGGTTGAGATAGTAGCAGTCTTACTTGAAAAATCAAATGAGAAGATAAAATTCAGTTTTACGTGTTTAAATGAGCAAGAGAAACTGCAAACAGATGTTTGGTGGCTTTATAGATTTTTTAGCTTCTTAGCCATAGATTTTTGTGTTTTACATATAGCAGAATATAGTTGGTAACCAGTTAATGCTGTTAATGGTGAACAGGTTGCTGGATCGTGTCTTTTTGATGCTTCCATGATGGGAAAGAAAGCTAATGTAGAAGCCAGGTGACTTTAGAACAAGTACGGTGGTAAATGAATGACCCCGCTATTCTATATGATAGTAATCAGATGGAGCAATTGCCTGTGTTACTTCAGTGGTTTGAAGAGTCTAGTTAGGAAATTATTTTGGAAATATTTAAAAATAGATCTTCAGTGATGACCAAGGTTTTCATTTTTAATTCTTATTGGAATAGGAAGTCATTTTCTTTTCCTCTCTAGTAATGTCTTTTTCAGTTGGCTTTTTCAGTACTTTGCTGTTCAGTTGCTCAGTCGTGTCCGACTCTTTGCGACCCCATGGACTGCAGCATGCCAAGCTTCTCTGTCCATCACCAACTCCTGGAGCTTGCTCAGACTCATGTCCGTCGAGTCAGTGATGCCATCCAACCATCTCATCCTCTGCCATCCCCTTCTCCTGCTGCCTTCAATCTTTCATTTATGAGGTCCTAGGAAAAAATCCTCTCCTTGCTCCTCGTAAGCTGGGAAAGAGGAATTCAGATTTGTTGGAGTATTAGTTACATCCTGAAAATTTCAGCCCCTGGAACTTTATACAGTTCTGTTGATTTTGACCAATATATGCAGCTGTGTGATCACATCACTTTGTAGTTTGTTCCGTTTTTCTGTCTCTCTTATTTACCTTTTCCAGAACCTCATACCAGAGGTATTATACCGGAAGCGGCTGTCCTTCATTCTCATCGTTCCTGCCCTGAGAACTGGGCGTCCTCTCGAGCATCTTTGATGCAACAGTTCTTGGACCACAGCTTTCTCTGAGCTTACCCAATACCCGGCTCCTCCCTGTCACCATTTTTGCTTATGCCATTCATGCTTGGATGTATTTTTTGCAAAAGAATACCTGTTCTGCCATTTAACGGATTAAGATGCTTTATTCACCATATTAATCTAGTCTCTAAAACCCAGAACTCTAAATCCTTTTATGTGGAGAAGTGGTTTAAAATTAGATACTCAGAAGGAATCATACATAACCTAGTCATAGGTATGGAAGTGAAGATTGAAGTTCAAAACTAAGTGACTTTGTAGAAAAGAACTTAGTATGTTTGGTCTTCACTAGGAAGAAAAGTGATGAGGGAGGAATTGAGAAGACTAGAACATAGATGAGAAGTTTATTTATGAAAATTTGAATTATTCGATTTTTTAAAATGTTGGCAGCTAATTCTGTATTTTGTAAAACAGTCGCAGGCTAAACAGCACACCCATGGGCAGCCAGCCTGTGCAGCCCCATGTTTATCAGTATTACTGAATGTGTTTTAAAAAGCACATATTTTGAAATAAACTAAATCTACTTCTGATGCTACTCTGAGTTGAATAAATTGTATTTTTTCCCCCTGAATTTCAGTATTTATATTAAAGTGTTTTTACACCATCGTGTTCTTTTTCTTTTTTGTAATACGATTTTTAACTCTCAGAGACAGTTTCTTCTTTGGTAATTCTGGTTCTTACAGCATTGTTGTTGCACTTGCTCTAATAATGCAGAGTAATATTTCTGGGAGCTTTGAAGAAATGTCTCCTCATTCATTCTGCAAAGAAGGCTCATGAAGTGAGTTGTTAGTGTGGAACAGAATAAAAATTATATGAAAACCCTTGCATCTTGTCTGAGTTCAGTTTATAGTTGAAGCACATTTACTAAAGCCTCTTAGGGAACTCATTGAGGTGACCTAATTCTTAACTAATTGAAGTACCAGCACTGAATTTATCCTTCATTTTGCTTAAGATATAACTGGTTAAATAATTTTACTTTATAATACGGTGATAAGATTCATTTGAACCAGAGATTAGTAGTGTCAGAGTGATAATGCATTTGAAGCAGTTTCTTTCTTTTCCACAGTAGGAGGGTGATAAGGGTGATTATGGGCCAGAGTGTGCTTTGGCATCTTCATTTATAAACTGGGATGAAAACTTGAGATTTTAGGAAGATTAATGAGAAGATAATTGTATAGCACCTGTGGGAGTTCTTTTACCTTATCAGCATAATTTAAGGTGCACCAGTTTTATTGCAGTGCCAGGGGAGGAAATGTCTGTTACTTGTTTAAATTAGGCCAAGTGAAGTTATAGATGTCAGTGAAGATGTTCTTGTTCATGAGTGGTTTTCCTTTTTCTTACTGTGGTGGTTAATTATGAAATAATCCAAACATACCAAAAAAAAAAAAAAAAGTTTAGAGTACCATTTTTTTTTTAAATTTTTTTAAGTGTTAAATATGTGCTGTCAATTTTTAATTCAACTTGACTTTTTTTGGTTCAGAATTCTAAGATTAATCACAAAGTCAGCAGTGCTAGTTGGTTTCATTTAGACTTTAATTGTATGAACCTATACTTTATTATTTACTTGATGGACATTTAAGTTATTTCCAATTACTTTCTTAATGACCATTCTGCACTTATCATTATTGAGCCTCTTTCTGTGTACAAAAGTGTTTATCTAGGGTTATAGTGCTAGGACTGGAAACACTGGCTTGTAGGATATATACATACCTTTAATTGTATTAGATCCTGCCAGATTGTCATTCAAAACATTGGTACCAGCTCCTGTCTTTAACTGTGCGAAAGTTCTCTCTTCCCTTTGTTCCACCCTCCAGCACTGGTGTTGTTAGGCTTCCTTTTATTGCCAACTGTATAGGAACTCGGTTGATATTTTTTTCTCTCACTCCCCATATTGAAATAAACTTTACAGGCAGTAGGTCTTCTTGGTGATCTAGTGGTTGGGGGTCTGCCTGCCAGTGCGCTGGACACGGATTCAATCCCTGGTCTGGGAAGATTCCTCATGCCAATGGGCAACTAAGGCTGTGCACCCCAACTGCTAAGCCTGTGCACCCTAGAGCCCACGCTCTGCAACAGGAGACGCCACTGCAGCGAGAAGCCTGTGCCCCCAAACTAGAGAAAGCCCACGCACTGCAGCGAAGACCCAGCGCAGCCAAAAAGAAAAAGAAAAAACTTGGCAGCAAAATACACCTGTTTTATGTATATAATTTGATAGAAATTATGGTCCTTGTATAAAGTCATATATCCACCACCACTCATGATATGAAACATTTCCATCACCCTAAAAGATTTCCCCATGGCTCTTCTATCTTCCTTTCACCCTGACAGCCACTAAGCTGCTGTCATTGTAGTTTTTCCTTTTCATAGCTAGTCGTTTGTGTTGGAATTTTCTCACTCTAATGTGTTTGAGATTCAGTGTGATTAAACCACACTTTATTTATCCATGCATCAGTTAGTGGATAGTTATGTTGTTTCTGCTTTGGGGCTATTATGAACAGTGATGCTATGACTATTTATGTATAAATCTTTGACCTATTGATTTTTAATTACTGATCTTCAGCAATTTTGCTGAACTCTAATTAGTTTGAATAATGTGGCTTTCTCAGATTTTCTGCATAGACAGTTATATCACTTAACATAATGACAGCTTTGTATTCTTTTTCCTAATCTTCTTTTCAGTTCACGTTCTGTCATTTTTGAACTACGTTGGATCTCTAGTACAGTGTTCGAACAAAAACAAAGAATCCGTTCTAGCGAGCATCCTCATACTCCTGACTTGAAAGGTTATGATTTAACTCTGAAGCTTAACTGTTACATATGAGGTTTGGGACAGATTTTTGATCATTAACCTTTTTCATGTTAATGAATTTCAACTGTTCTAGTTTGAAAAGAGATTTTATTATGAATGGGAGTGAGAGTTTATCAAATGTATTTTCTACGTATTTTGAGATGGTCATGGGGCTTTTCTTTAATCTTATATGGGGCTTTTTTTCCTTCTGAGCTTACTCTTTCAAGTTTTAAAATTTAGTTATTTAAAATACATTTTTAAATCACTTAGGTTAAAAACTTTTCTATCTTGAATATACTTTCATCCCTTCTCCATGACTAAGACTGTAATAAAGGAACATCATTTAATTGTCATGCATACTGTTAATTTTAACTGTAAATTGCTTAAGGTCTCAGCCATATCTTAATCACATTTGAATTTCCCACAGGATGTAGCACAGTACGTTGCAAATAACAGGCCCTTAATGCTGAGCTGAGCTAAGTACTTAGGGCTACTATTCTTCCCTAAAGAGCCACAGTCTCTTGTGGGTTAATGAATTCTTACGTTGCCCCCACCTTTCATTACCATGCTGGCTGTTAATGTAACTTTGGGGGTCATTAAAAAATAACCAAGTTTTAAAGCTTTAAAATTTTATCCACTCGTCAATTATTTATTGAGTGCCAACTAAATGCCAAGGTTGGCTTGGTGCTACCATACTAACCTTTAGGAATTTAGAGAAAACAAGAGATTAGTTAGACTTTGAAGACCTGGTACCTCTTTTATGAAATAAATGATTGTATAAGTTAGATTCTTTTGGGAAATTTAAATTTTTATTGCTGTAGTCCTGAAATGTGATTTTTGAATGAACAAGAGATAGCATGTGACATAAAGTACCTTTGTGACCTGCCCCAGTAACTTGTGCATTCTCATCTCTGCATCCGTTGCCACCACGTTGGGCACTCTAGCCATACCCCAGGTGACTGTGGAGAAAGTAAGGCGTTCTGGTTATTCATTCTTTGCCCTACATATGATGCCCGTTAACTCCACCTTCTGCGCAGTTAATGAGTATTTGTCCTTCATTCCACTCCAGTATTTTCTCCCCTGGGAAGGCTTTCCCAAATCAGTCCTCCTGTGTTCTCTACCTTCTCCTATTAGAGCTTGTAACAGATTTATGTTCTTTTTTATAGACTGATTTTCCAGGCTGACCTGAATGCTCCCTTTCTTGGCCGTGGCTGTATACCCATAGCACTTGGCCCATAGTAGGCATTTATAATTTAGTCTTGAAAATATTGCTTGTTGACCTGTTAAAAATGACAGAGCAAAAGGCCTGGAAACTTGTCATCAAATTAACAGTTGGGACTGTGTATTCCTTTACGAGAGTCTGCCCATGCTCTCGGGCTGCTCCTTGAAGTGCTGCTGCTGAAGAGGGCCTGCCAAAACAGGGGGCTGTTACACACACATCTGACGGTCTCAGCAGCTGATATCAAATGTGTAGAATTCACTGTTTCCATCTGTCATTTTCGTCTCCCCACCCTGCCTCCACCCTAAAATTAATTATCCTTGGAACTGTTTCCTGTCTTCTTGGATATTTGTGTCAGACAAGGACTCAAGCAAAACACTGTATGTCCTTTGGTATTGGGGTTTCATAATACCTGATGACTCCATGGAATTCTGTTCACAGACGGGATGTCTTACCTGACCCGATAAATTCCTTAGGTTTATTCTCTGGTACACACTACTTCCTTGCAATGCACTTGTCTTCCTGTAAGTTTACATACAGTCTGTTGACAGGTACACCTACCACAGCAAAGTGTGATGATCTCACAGCATCTGAGTCAATCCCTAGACTGAGAGACATGTTTTCTACAGTGTTTAAACTTCAACCAACCCAGGTACTTTAAAATTGTCCTTGGTTGGCTGGGACATCTGGGCTTGGGCTTTTCCTAAGTGATATCAAGTTAAGATTCCTCATCTAAGAATTGAAAACGTAACTTTAGCTTTCATTCTTTCCTATCTGAACTCTTGCTTCAACTATATCCAGTGTTTTTTTTTTTTTTTTTATTGTGGTGTTTTGTTTTGTTTTGGCTGTGCCACGTGACTTGCAGGATCCCTGTTCCCCGACCAGGGATTGATCCTGGGCCAAGGCATTGAAAGTTCGGAGTCCCAGTCACTGGACCACCAGAGAATTCCCTCCAGCATCGTCCATACAGTTTTCATTCCTAACTTATAAGTTATATCCTATTTATCTATGTAACTGTGGGGTCAAGTCTCCTTTGTCCTCTAACTCATCCATAGTGAGTTTTCCAAGTAAAGGTCAGAGTTGCGTACAGTACTTAAGAGGCTGCACACACATACTACTTACTGCTGCTGCTGCTGCTAAGTCGCTTCAGTCGTGTCCGACTCTGTGCGACCCCATAGACGGCAGCCCACCAGGCTCCACTGTCCCTGGGATCCTCCAGGCAAGAAGACTGGAGTGGGTTGCCATTTCCTTCTCCATTGCATGAAAGAGAAAAGTGAAAGTGAAGTCGCTCAGTTGTGTCTGACTCTTAGCGACCCCATGGACTGCAGCCCACCAGGCTCCTCTGTCCCTGGGATTCTCCAGGCAAGAAGACTGGAGTGGGTTGCCATTTCCTTCTCCAGTGCGTGAAAGTGAAGTCGCTTAGTTGTGTCTGACTCTTAGCGACCCCATGGACTGCAGCCTGTCAGGCTCCTCTGTCCATGGGATTTTCCAGGCAAGAGTACTGGAGTGGGGTGCCACTGCCTTCTATGATACTACTTACTAGATCATCTTTTATTATGTTGGTTTCAAGTCCATTGGAGTCTCTTTTGCTGTCTGTACTGTTTTTTGAGCCACTGGTTATATAACACCAGCAGCTAATCTCATTTGTTTGTTAGCTCTTTGCACATAAACCTGGGTACAGATAAGTTAGCTGTAACTTTGAAGTGGCAGGGTGGAAGGACTGATTTAGAAGGGCAAGTGTGTCTAAGGACTGTACATATCCTGATCCTTGGTGATGTTTCAGGGCTAAATTACCTCCTTGAATAGGTCGGAATCAGAATTCTAACAATTGCATACTCGTTGTATGTCTCGTAATCATTAAGTTTTTCTTACTGAATCTTTCCTCAATTTTCTACTGCTTCTATCTTTAAAGTGAAAAACTTTGTTAAACTGGGATCCTTTAGGGTAGAGCAATGCATTAATGGAATTATTTCTAGTATGTTTGTCCTACTTCTTTGAGATTCTCATTATTTAAAGAATCTGTTTAATATTATTTGGTCTGTCCCAGTTTTCCTGTTAATTTTTCTTGTGTTTGGTTAGGAATGGCTTTGTACCTAGCGTGAAATATTAACTACCTGCAGCAGACTGACATATAATTTTATGAATAATCTCACATACCCTGATGTTGTTATACACGAGACGTGTGTGCGTGCTCAGTTACGTCTGACTTTGTGACCCCATGGACTATAGCCTGCCAGGCTCCTCTGTCCATGAAATTTTCCAGGCAAGAATACTGGAGTGGGTTGCTATTTCCTTCTCCAGGGGATCTTCTCGACCCAAGGATTAACCTGAATCTCCTGCATTGGCAGGCAGATTCTTTACCACTGAGCCATAGGCGAAGCCCGATACACAAGGCTCAGCACCATAATTTTGCATGACAAAGTTGTAGCCTTTTATAAATTTTTGAATATTAGAAGATATTTTAACCACAAAAGTTATGCACAGAAAATAGAAATTGTTGAGTATGTTATTGATTGCTTTGGAGGTATGGGTGGCAGGTGGGATGCTGAAAGTCAGAAGAAGTCAAGAACTCTCCCAAGGGCCTGGTGTCTCAGCTCAGGAGGCATCATGCTGGGGCCCGGTGCCACCACTGAATCATACCTAGGGAATTGTTGAGTAGAGACCTGACTTCTTTGGTTTTCTGTATTTTTGTTTACAAAGTGATCATACTTAAGGTTTCTTTCAGCTTGACATTTCCGTGGTTCTGACTGGAGATAAGATACTGACCATCAGTCTTCCACATTTCAGGACCCAGATGAAGTGGTTCCAGTTGGCCAAAGAAGAGCTTGGTGTTGGTGCATGTGCTTTGGACTGGCGTTTATGCTCGCAGGTGTCATTCTAGGGGGAGCGTACCTGTACAAATATTTTGCATTTCAGGTAAGTGGGGAAATGCTAAGGACACGTCTGCCTTTCCATCACCTGTACTAGAAAATTGGCCCAAACTTATTCTAAGCCTGTGCTTTCTGTCTGGAGCCTTTTTAGCCAGAGTGGTGGTTCTGTTTTCTGGTTATGTTCAAAAATTCCCTGAGTATAAGTTCGCTGAGCCTATTAGACAGTCATTAAAAGCAGAATAACATTGTTTTGAAATGCTGCTGACTGAAGGATATAGATGGCTGGATGATATTTCAAAATTGACGAACCCTCCATTTTCCTACCATGATTAATAGCTAAGTTATAGGATTTTTCAGTTGCCAATTGAATAAATATACCAGCCTCAGATGTCATGTTGATAAACTGTAATTTATTGGATCGACATTTTGGGCTTCCCCACAGTAGCTTTTTGCTTCCGGGCCCAGAGTACTCTTGTTGCATTTCTCTCTGCCTCTTTCTCAGCCACTGGTTTATCTTAAGAATTGGGACTCTGGCAATAATGCTGATGTAATTTAGGATGAAAGTTGTTTGTATTTATTATAGAATAGGAATCCCAGTGGATTGAGCCATAGTTTTTTTCTTCTGATTACAATTGTTGAGATTTATGATCTCTCTTTTGTGACTTATTTCTCTGCCAATAATCCAGTAGTTTTATTTCATTTAATATACCAGAATTTGGAGAAACTGTTGACAAATAGATTTTATTAAAATAATGAGACATTCTATAGAGGATGTATAAGTTTTGTGCTCATTTTCTGTATGTTTGAGATAATAGCATGGTGATAGACATTAGTGAAATACAAGTCATCTTTCTTAATGCAGTTTTTTATAAGAAATGTATTTTCAATATAAAAAGTCATTGCAGCTCCACTGTCTAGAGATATTTGTTGATCTATCTTTTTGTTATATGCTCATAATCTTTATTATATATGCCTACTTAAAATCTTTATAATGATTTGCTGTGATCTGATATTTTCCATTTAATTGTGATATATTTTAAGGAAAAATGAGAGCTACCTGTATGCCTGTAGAAATGACAGAAAAAGCATCCCTTTTTTGGCTAATAAGAGAAAAATCATGTAATCAGTGAATCACAGCAAAATTAAAAGTATATTCTTTAAGAAAAATATTCCTGGTTTATGAATATATTCCTTTTATAAAATTACAGTCTACAGGTAGAAAGAGGCATGTGTTTCTTCAGATTTACTTGTCACCAGATGGATAATTGCTTTTATAGTCTATTTTTAATCAAATGCAAAAAGCAAAGGAGAAATCAACTGCATTTTCCCTTCTGAAACTTTTTTTTTTTTTTTTACAATACTTCAACACCTGATCTTAAAGAATGTGTTAACTCTGTAATTAAACTGTCTGACTTGTCATCTAAAAGTAGGAGTTTGCAAGCAAAATGCTATTTAGATGAAGGTGGCAGCTTAAGTAATACTTACATTTAAAAACCTGTCTCCCACTGCATTGCTGAAATAGTGTTTAAACTCTCTGTAGCCAGATGACGTCTACTACTGTGGAATCAAGTACATCAAAGATGATGTCATCTTAAATGAGCCTTCTGCAGATGCCCCAGCCTCTCGCTACCAGACCATTGAAGAAAATATCAAGATCTTTGAGGAAGATGAGGTTGAGTTCATCAGCGTGCCTGTCCCAGAGTTTGCAGATAGTGACCCTGCCAATATTGTTCATGACTTTAACAAGGTGAGCCAGGTGCCCTGAACTGTAAAAAGAATGCAGGTCCCTTGATGGATGCTTTTGTAGTTTTAATTTTAATATTGGCTAATTTATTCTATTTACGGTTTACTGTTTGAAAAGAAAATTTTAAAAAAGGCCTTGGGTTTTTTCTGCCCTACAAGAAAAACTCCACCATTTGATGGGCCCTTTGTCTGAGGCCAACCCTCGGGGAATCTACTTTTTCTCCCCCTTTCCTTGTCTGTCTTAATGAACACCAGATGCTGTTCCTTCTCTGCTGTTAAATTGCTTTTAGAAATCTAAATATTTACATGTTTTGGTTTAACTCATTTTAATCCTCAGAACCATCCTGTTGAGTTAGTCTTTCTCATTCCTGGTTTCTCATTTGAACCACAAGAACAGAGTCATTTAATTGATTTATTTCAGTCAGTTTCATCCAGTTCTCTGGTGGATGGTAGTAACTAGCCAATACTTTCTAGATGCATCAGAGAGAAGTTAATTTTTATATACAATAGATGGATGCCTTGGAGGGCATGATGGTTTATAAGTGCCGGGACTAAGTCTCTTAAATCAGATGATAGGGTGTTGGAGTTAGTTTTAATAGTTTGTTATTATCTGATCAGTATGTAAATTCTGACTAGTAGCAGAATTTCCTCTCCGCTTACTACTTCCATTCCTATCCTACCAAATTCTTGATTTGTTGAAATGCCAGTGATTGACACATTCTAAAGCCACCCCATTTTAATGGTACAGAATTGTTCTTAAAAATCCAGTTGCTGCCTGTTGGTATATTTGTAATATTTATACATGAATCTAACAAAAATATCATCTTTTTCTTCCCAGAAACTTACCGCCTATTTGGATCTTAACCTGGATAAGTGCTATGTGATTCCTCTGAACACTTCCATTGTCATGCCACCCAAAAACCTATTGGAGCTGCTTATTAACATAAAGGTATAAAACTTTCAGATACTTCTTCTTATTGCTGCTGTTATAGGATCTTGGAATTCCTTATTGATAAATTAGCCCATCTTACTGACAGTATAGCTAATAAGCATCTTACATGACAAGTAACTGAGACTGGTGGTTTGGGATTTTTTTCCCTTGTCTCTTTTAATATTTTAGTTATTGAAATTAAAATGTGATTTCTTAAATTACATCATAGGGCCAGAGAATAAATAGTAGGCTTTAAAGAAATAAGGTCAGTGTTGCAGCTATTCAATTTTGATGCCATAGACAATATGTAAACAGATGGGCACAGCTATACTCCAATAAAACTTTTTAAAAGTTATTGTTTATTTATTTTTGGCTGCACTTGGGTCTTTGTTGCGGTGTGTGAGCTTTCTCTAGTTGTGGTGCCTGGGCTTCTCATTGTGGTGGTTTCTCTTGTTGTGGAGCATGGGCTCTAGGTGCATGGGGTTCAGTAGGTATGGCTCTTGGGCCTCGTTTTCCTGTGGCGTATGGAACCTTCCCAGAGCAGGGATCGAACTGTCCCCTGCATTGGCAGGCAGATTCTTAACCGCTGGCCCATCAGAGAAGTCCCCAGTTAAACTTTATAGAAACAGATGGTGGGTGATAGTTTGCCAGTCTCTGTTTTGCATTATACTCCCTAAAAATTTTGTTTGTTTTCCTTCTCTGTTCAATGTATGTTTTGAGATATCCATGTAATATAATTCTTTTCCAAATGTAGGCTGGGACCTACTTGCCTCAGTCATATCTGATTCATGAACACATGGTCATCACTGATCGCATTGAAAACATCGATCACCTGGGTTTCTACATTTATCGACTGTGCCATGACAAGGAAACTTACAAACTGCAACGCAGAGAAACCATCAAAGGTAATGCTTACGAATGTTAGAGTGTTGGCAGAAAAGTTTGTTTCACTCCATTGTGTTAAGTTAGATTTAGTTGTAAACTTGTCATTGTTACCAATACATGGGCCATGAGTAAGAAATAAGCCTGTATTGTACACTGTATACTATTTCTAGATTACTGAAGAATCATCTTAGTTCTAAATCTCCTCTTTTCAGATGTAGAGGATAGGTGAATGTGAAATTCATTTCCTAGATGTGCTGTCAGTTCCCTTCCATATGGTCCCCCCGTCTGCCTTTCCATCCTCCCACTTTGGTTCAGCCAGACTCTGCAAGGGTTCTGCTTACCCAAAGAGTCTCTAAAGCAGCTCTCAGGTGTGCACTCGGGTTCTAAGCAGAGCGTGCCTTTTGGATCACGTTGAAGATAACCACAGTCAGGTTAGTTAGAAAGGAACTGGACTGAAGAATTACAAGCACTGACACAACTAAGGTCACTTTGCCAAATCGCTTAACCTTTGTTTTCTCACGCGATGATGTTGTTTATCTCCTCATTTCTTTTCAAGATCATTCAAAAAATAAAACGAAAGTACAGGTGACAGAGCTTTAGAAAGTAAGGCATGCCATGCAGACACACTGTGATGTGATTTCTTTGAAATTGTGGCACCTGGTTAAATGGATTCCTGGCTTTTTGTTAGCACTTTTGATGATTCTGATCTACTGTTTGATGATACTTTGATGATGAGTTAACCTGAAACCTGAGGCTTGATGTCTTACATCGTGACATGAACTTCATGGTTCATTATTTTTTTAAAGCCGTAATTTTACGTATAATAAAATTCACCCTTTTTTAGTGTGTAGTTCTGAATTTCAACAGATCCCTACCACATCAAGATATAGAATGTTTCTGTTACCTGCAAGGTCACAAATTTATATGTATGGCATTGTTACTGTTATCAACCTCTGTGAAGATGCTTAGTTCAGAAAAGAGCGGAAATTATTTTCTGCCATGTTAAATCAAACTACAGAAGTTAATGGACTATAGCTAGAGTAAAATATTTGTATATGTCTGAATAATAGTTGTGAAGATTGACATGAATATTTATTACCAAAGAACCAGAAGTTTTAAAAACTTTTTCTTTCAAACAGGTATTCAGAAACGTGCAGCCAGCGCCTGTGTTACGATTCGGCATTTTGAGAATAAATTTGCCGTGGAAACTTTAATTTGCTCTTGAACAGTCAAGAAAAACATAATGGAGAGAAATTTAATACGACAGCATAACCCCACCCTTTGTATTTTGTGCAGTGATTATTTTTTAAAAAATCTTCTTTCATGTAAGTAGCACATAGGGCTTCACGATTTTTTCATCTCATCGACTCAATTAAAACCATTATCTTTAAAAATCTTTTTTTTCTTTCCAAGTGTGGTGTCTTTTATCTTGAATTAGTTATATAAAGTCATAGGTAATAGTACACTTCATCATAGAGCCTAGGTATTAGGAAGTGTTTAACTTTCATTAATCCATGTATCCAGATTTTTGTGTTTTAATGATGCATTCTCAAGACGAGAGGCTCTCTAATAACCACATATATGCCTACGTAAAAATGGACCACGGGGACTTACTTGTAGCTGTTGCCCTGCTACTAAGCTTGTTAGCGCATTTTAGCACACATTTTAATTTTCTCCTCTAATTAAAATGTGTAGTATTTTCAGTGTCATATTTAACTATTGAGAGTATGATTTCCACCTCGATGTTTTAATACTCTAGGCATCTGGTGTAATGCTATTTTAGAAACTGTTTGGAATTTAAGGAATAACTTGTCTTACTGATTTGTATAATCTCTGCCTGTGCAATGGAATATAAATATCACAAAGTTTGTTTGACTAAAGGACTGTGTGTTGTTTTTCCCATATAATAAAACCAAAGAGTAATTTGGTTCTTCACATCTTGAGGTAATCCATATTAAAGAAAAAACTATTTCTTAAAAATCCAGTTCTCTATATACTGTGGGTAAAGTCATAAGTTTTATAACCAAATTCTTCATGGATACTGTTCAAGTAACATCTAAGACTCGAGATGCTGCTTAAACATTTTGAAGGAATGTTTTTGTATTTAATGGAAGGGCTGTCATTAAACCTAAACTTTCCAGGGAGCATAACCTAAAGTGCTTTCCTGGGAATATCTCCTCACAAACGGAGCATTTTGATTATAGTGGTGATTCTTATATTTCTAAATTTGTTTCCTATCTGAAATAATTTAGAATCCACCTCTATTTAAAATATCTAAGACTAATTTTCTTGTAAATTCTTGAGACAAATTCCAATTCTGAATTTAAGAAGTCAGACTTTTTAAAGCTTCACAAACCCATAAAGGATTTAGTCTAGGAACCAGTACTAGGCTAACAAGGATATTATTTTGAGTCCAGGCTCTTGGTTTCCTTTCAGTAATACTGTAAAAGCTTTAGGCTGGCTAGACAGATACTTGGGGATTGAAATTTTTTTCAGAAGAGAATATATTCTGATGAAATGAGAATTGCTTTTCCCTGCCTCCAAGGCACTAACATTTCATGGTTTTTAGGGGCTATGAACACTTAGGAGCACATTATTAATTCATTGAGCAGATACTTCGCATCCTTTCTATATGCCCAGCACATGCCATTAAGTGTTGAAGTTACATCTGTGAAAAAGAAAGACAACTGTGCCTTAGTAGAGACTGTCAGTCTCATGAAAGGAACCGATTAATAACCAACTAATTGTAACACAGTTGTGATTGGTGCTGGAAGAGGGGAAGATTGGGTCCAGACGTTTTAGGAGCCTTTAGAAGGGTCAGTGAGATTTTTGGGGATGTGGAGTGCGTGGGACCAGGTTATGGTGGACCTTCTCTGCCATCCTGAGGACTTCTTTCTAATAGATCATGGACTGGTATTGAAGGTTTGTGTTCTGGATGGAGCATCTTAGTTTTTAGGATGATAGGATAGATGAACCGCTGTAACAATTCCAACATCTCCGTGGTTTTGGACAGCAGGTCTTCTGTCTGTTTTCATCATTACTTCAGTGTGGCAGGAAGGTTCCCAGGGACCCAGGCTTGCCCATCTTGTGACTGTGCCAGCTTGGAATCCTCAGACCTGCCCTGGAAGAAGGGGAGTTGGGGTGGTAGATCCTGCAGGGGTTTATGGGCAGGCCTGCTAGGGTGCGCATCACTATTCCCCATTTCCATTGGCCAGCGCCCAGCCCTATGACCTCAGGCCAGTGGTAAGGGAGGTGGGGAATGTAGTCATTAGGTATGTCCAGAAAGAGGACCAAAATGATGTGCTGAACACAAAGCGTTGTCTTTCTTTTTTACCACGAGTGGACGGTTCAAATGAATGAAAGAAAAAAAAACAAACTCATAAGAAAATAAAGATCCTCTATAATTCTATTACCCAGCAATAATCATAATAAGGAATTGAGTGTATATTTAAAACTGTATCATCTTACTGTAACAGCAGCATGCTCCTTGTAGATTTGGAAAATACATAGAAACACAAGGAAAAGGAAATTATTCCCTACCAAGAACTGACTGTGTTTTTTGTTGTTATTTTGGTGTATGCACTTCTGTGTCTTCACTGTTTTATAGTCTTTTCCTCCACTTAATGGAAGCACTTTCCCAGGTCGTTGAGCATTCTACATCTTAAAGGCTGAATTATATTTATTGTGGGTGTAGTGTAACTTTCTAGTAAGTTCTCTCTTGTTGGACATTTCGGTAATGGGTAACATTTTTGCCATTAAAAATGCTGAGGTGTGTATCCCTTATTTAGAGTCAGTTGAACACAGGTGTCCCTCTCACCCAAGCTTGGTCAGTCAGACGTGGCCCAGGAGTTTGGGAGCTCCAGCTGAGATTCAGGGTTGTACCCTTTGAACTCATATGCCATGCCTGAGACTACAGTCGTGGTGTGGTCGTGAGCTTGGGGAAAACAGAAGGCAAAGGAAGTGAGAGAGAAGAGGACCGAATCAGCCTGGCAGAGAGGACTGCTCAGTTTCCTGGGGGGTGGAGGAGACTCATACATGCTTCCCTACCCTTGACTTCCTGGGGCTCTCCGTCTTGCATATGTGCATGTTTATCTATGATTGCTTTAATCCGGCTAGCTCCCTTCCAGAAACATCCTACTGCATGGCTGAATAAAGAGCACACGTCAGAAGATTAAAATCTTTGCACGTCGTTAGGACTCTGGTCTGATCACTGCGGCAGAAGATGGAACAAAATAAATGTGAAAGAGCTTTGTATAGTGCCGTCTAGTTGTTTGCAGCCGCTATCTAGTGTTTTGGGAACCCCCATCACTGGTACGTGTTAGCAAGTAAACACTGATCCTGTTCTTCAGTGCACGTTTTAAAATTTTCTGCTTTTGCTGTGTCCATTTTAGATTCTCCACATCCATGTTAAAATAAGTAGGATGCAAAAGCAAAACAGTGTTCTCAAGGGTGTTTATCTCAAACAGCGGAAGTGGGGTGTAGACTATAAAGAAACTCAAAGGCAGTTGAATAATAAAACAAGAAGCAAATGGATTATTGGAAGGAAAAAGTCCAGATTGCACATTTAAATGCGGTTATGAGTTAATGCTGGCTGAATGGCTAACATCCTGCTAAGTGCACACTTAATAGTTTATTGGACACCTCCTTTCCACCTAGAGAGGAGTTTGCTGGCTGGAATTCTATGAATCCTGCTCTGAACGATGGGCACCAATCCTTGCATGTTTAACTCTTTGAGATTCAGTTTCCCAGGTGAGGACTTCATGTGTATGTGTTTATAAAAAGGACATCGTTTCAGCTCCACGAAACTACAGAGCTGTCAGTATGTTAAATGTCTAGTCCAAAGTCAGGGGTAGCTTTCTTCTCTCTGGGTCTTTCTCATTCAAATAATACATGAGGGAAAAGCATAGTCTAGTCCGCTCTCTCACTATTGATCATTGTTAGGCTTTTATCTTACTGACAAAATATTAATCACAATTTAAGATTAAAAAAAATAACACGTGTACTCAGGCATGTCTGACTCTGCGACCCCATGGACTATAGCCCACCAGGCTCCTCTGTCCATGGGATTCTCCAGGCACGAATACTGGAGTGGGTTGCCATTTCCTTCTCCAGGGGATGTTCCTGACCCAGGGATTGAACTTGCGTACCTTGCATCTCCTGCATATACTGTAGCCTTTATTTGGCATGGACTCTTAATCCCTCCAGTCTTCTATTGCAGATGAGTCCCAAGAAGCAGATGGGTGGGAGTGGGCTCTTGAGAGCTCAAAATCCATTTCTAAGTGGCATAAAACAAGGTGATCCTAGCTTTCTTGCTTATATTTGTAAATAATTTGGTGGGGTTTCTATATTCAATTTTCGGCTTTTGTATTCACGTTTTTATTGTAAAAGTCATGTCATATAGGAATGTTGATGGTAAAAAGCGAATGCCCCCCTCTTTCTACCATCCTTTTTAGCCCCATTCCCACCATTCATGACAGTTGAACATGTAATGTAACATATAATTTTAGATGACCAAGGCAAGGTGTAATTCTTGCCCTGGTGAGTAAGGTGAGAACAGGGACTTCCCAGGTGGTCCCGTGGCTGAGACTCCACACTCCCAGTGCAGGGGGCCCGGGTTCCATCCCTGGTCAGGGAACTAGATCCCACATGCCGCAACTTGAAGTTTGCATGCTGCAACTAATGATTCTGCAAAGACTGAAGATCCTGCATGCCACAGCTAAGACATAGCCAGCCAAATAAAAAAAAAAAAAAAAAAAGCTTCTAGTCAGATGATGTGCTTTTACCTGTCATGAACTGGGAGCATGTTTTAAGAAGCCCAACCCAGAAACCCCATCCTTTCCCCAGTCACCAAGTCCTTCACATCCCACCATCTTCGTGGTTTTTGCAGAGATGGCTTAATATCCACTTCACCCCCGCAATCTATTCATCATATTGCAGCCACAATAATCTCTTCAAGACACAAATTTGATGTGTTTTTGTTTTTTTTTTAAATAATACACACAGCTTTAAAACCTGCTCAAGGCTTTCCCTAGCTCTTAAAGGACAGATTCCTCACTGCTACATGATACAGTGCTGTCCCACCTCTGCAACCTCGTCTTCATCAAACTCCCCTTTGCTCTTTGGTGTCTCACACTGGCTTCCTTACAGTATAAATGCTGTTTTTCCTCCCTTGAAAATTATTCCTGTTCATTCTTCACCATGCCCTGCGGTTGACTTCTCAATCAATCTGTAGACTCTAGTTCCCTTTCCCAAAGGAGACCTTTTCTGAAGCATTAGGAAAAGGTTCACGACTTCATGGTATCACATATTTCTCCTTTATGGCACTGTGATTGAAAGTTTGTTTTGTTATTCCTGCTTATTTTCCCCACTTGACTCGTCAGTATCTTAACAGGGCGCTGGCATGTAGTTGGAGCTCTTGATTATTTACTCAATGAATCAATCATTCCTCCCTGTTCCGCCTTCATTCCCTTGCCTTGCCCACCATCACCTTTACTACGTAATATAACGTTGCCCACCCAGGTGTCTAGGTGTCACTTCCAAAATCTAAGTTGGCTTTCTCCAATCTATCCATTGTGGATCTGAATGAGTTGGGTTAAACATAAGTCTGATCATGTATTTTTTTTTGGTTAAATTTTATGATGGTGATTTGCTACGCTTAGGAGAAAGGTTGAAATCTTACCAAGCCCTGACATTCTGCCCTCATGAGATTTGTCTTCTCCACTTTTCTATGTTCATGCTAACCTGTTCTGGCTTTTGTATAATCTGGTGCCCCTGCCTAACTCTCTCCCTAAACCCCTCCCTCCCCACAAACAAAACATTTAATTTCTCTTCATCCTTTATATCTCAATTTTAAAATTTCCTCAGAAAAAGTCACTATAACTCTTTAATTCTAATATTAATAATTTCCATATTTATTATCTATTTCCCTGAAACATTCCAGTAGACTATCAGCAAAGCTTACCACTGTGTCCTCTCTACTTGGCGTGTAATAGGTCTTAACACCAAATGAAGGAATAAACTAACTTCTTGATCAGTTGTATCTAGAAAACAAAAGTTTTAACATCAACTTTATTATAACCAAAGTATTTGGGGCAGATAATCTTCACCATTTGAATGGACAATTCAATTAATATTTATTGAATGAATGAGCAACATTTTGTGGGTTCAACTAATTCAGCTGCTGAGGATTTTACTTGGAGGCTGTTTCATCCTGGTAGGCTCATTGTGCAAAGACATAGCTTTGTTCTAAGTAAAATGTTCTGTGAGAACCATATTCAAGTTTTTGTATGACAGAAGTGGATAACTGATATTATATGTCCCCCAAATGTTTCAAACCAAGCTTATATCTTTTTCTGTGTCATGTGATTCCACTGAATTTGGGATCAGATGCTTTTGCACATTCGAAAGGATACCAACTTTGTTTTAAGCCCCAGTGTTTACTGAAAGGGGTGATGCTAAGTTTAAAAACAGAGCAGGACTGTTTCATTGTCAGAAGGCTAAGGATGCTACTTGTACTTCCTGAGTGGAGCCAAGGATGCTAAATGTGTTAAAAGCTGGGAGGCCTGAACAGCAACGTACTGTGTGTGTGTGTGTGCTCAGTCATGTCCGACTCTCTGTGACGCCATGGACTGTCGCCCACCAGACTCCTCTGTCCGTGGGATTCCCCAGGCAAGAATACTAGAGTGGGTTGCCATTTCCTCCTCTAGTGGGTCTTCCCAATCTAGGGACTGAACCTGGATCTCTTATGTCTCCTGCATTAGCAGGCACATTCTTTACCAGCTGAGCCACCGAGTCACCAAGAAAGGCCTAACAAAGTACTAATCTGCCTAATTTTGTCAATTATAGCGCTGCTGGGAAGCACAGGCAGGAGTTGCAGAAGAGGTACCTAAATGCCAGAGATGGTTATCGATTAAATCCCAACTAAGCAGACCCAGGCATGGTTTTCTATTTGGCTGTGAATATGGCAGCTTCTTAAAACTTTTTTTTCTTTTAAGGTGGTTTTTTTTTTTTTTTTAATGGACCATTTTTAAAGCCTTTATTGTATTTGTTACAATATTGTTTCCATGCTTTGATTCTTTGGCTGAGAGGCATGTGGGATCTAAGCTCCGCCGACCAGGAATCCAACCTGTACCCCTGCACTGAAAGTCAAAGTCTTAATCACTGGACCACGAGGGAAGTCCCAGAAAGGTTCTTGAACATATAATTAACCAAATACAAGTTCAGTAGCTGAACTGCACATATATAGTTTTAACCAACTCCAGAGAACATTCCACTTTAGTTAACCCCTAATTATCTGATATCCAACTCCTGTCACAAAGCCAGCTGAGGCATGCAGAAAAGTGAGCTTATGAAATCTGAGAATGCTTTATTTCTCAAGAGTGAGTCCCTAGATTCTATCCTTGCAGCTAGGTGGCAGTCTAGAAAGCTACCTTGAACGCCTCCTTCAGGTTCCCCATAGAATTCCTTCACAGTGAAAGTCGCTCAGTGTCCGACTTTTTGCAACCCCATGCACTGTAGTCTGCCAGGCTCTCTTTGTCCTTGGAATTCTCCAGGCAAGAATACTGGAGTGGGTAGCCGTTCCCTTCTCCAGTGGCCCACATTGTGTCAGACCTCTCCACCATGACCCGCCCATCTTGAGTCGCCCCACAGCGCATAGCTTAGTTTCACTGAAGTGGGTGGCCGTTTCCTTCTCCGGGCGATCATCCTGACCCAAAAATCGAACCCGTGTCACCCGCATTGCAGGCAGACTCTTTACCACTGAGCCACCAGGGAGGCCCTCCTTCATGGACCCATAACTTAATATTCTCTTACTTCTGTTGAGGACAGACAGAAATAAAAATGAGCCCAAAATGTTTCTTCAACTTTTATGAAGGTTTTATTGAAAAAATTTGTAATATGTTTTTATCTAAATAGTCTTTTTTGACTGCACTTTGGCATACTGGATCTTAGTTCCCTGAGCAGGAATGGAGCTCACACCCCCTGCATTGAAAGGGCTGAGTCTTAACCACTGGACTGCCAGGGAATTCCCCTGAATAGTCTTTAAAATGTAGTGATAGGAAACTTTTTTTTAATTTTATACATGCTGATACGAGTTAATAGAGCTGAATAATGCTTCCCTTTTGCTTTGATTGCTGGAAAACTCAGAGCTCCCATTTTGTGCTCAGTTAGATTAATTGCTTTTCTCCTAGGTTTTTCAGTAATATATAACCCTTTCAGTAGTTGGCTCATGTCCTGTTGTGTATTTTAGATAGAATTTACATTTAATAAAATGTACGTGTATTCAATACAGTGAATTATGACAATTTTCTATGTCTGGTTTAACAGTCATCAGAACAACTTCATTATCCCAGAGAGTTTCCTTGTACTCCTTTCCAATCAATTTTCCTCCATCTGATGAAACTACTTGCTGAATTCTATGACCGTAGATTAATTCTTGGTTGTTCTTGAAATTTACTTGAATCGTAGAACTTGTAGTCTTTTAGTCTGGCTTTTTTCACTCAAAATTTTTGACATCCACGTTGTTGCATGAATCAGTATTTCTTTTTAATTGCTGAGTAGTATTTTACCTAGGGGCTTCCCAGGTTGTGCAGTGGTAAAGAATTCTCCTGCCAAAGCAGGAGACGGGTTCAATCCCTGGGTTGGGAAGATCCCCTGCAGGAGGAAGTGGCAACCCACTTCAGTATTCTTACCTGGAGAATTCTATGGACAGAGGAGCCTGGCAGGCTACAATCCATGAGGTTGCCAGAGTTGGATATGACTTAGCAACTGAACAACAATTTTACTTTTTAATAAATACTATAATTTATCATTTCTCCTGCATATGGAGTTATTTCCAACGCTTGGCTATTATGGATAAAGTTGGTATGAGCATTCATGCACAATTCTTTGTGGATAGCTCATGCTTCAAAATCTTTGTTCAATGTTTTCATTGTGAAAGTATCTTTATTGTAAACCTCACATCTGGATGGGGAGGGGGAGTGAAAATATAGCAGTCCCAGTATTAGATTTATATCATAACTTAAACACTAAAAACAACTTATAAATTTTAGTTTCCCATTGTTTTGAAACTGAAGGCCAAGGCAAGTACATAACTTATCCCTTCAAATAAACATCTGTCATTTGGAAAACTTCTCATTTAAATTCCCCCTAAGCTAAAGGTTGGATAGCATCACCGAGTCAATGGACATGAACTTGGGCGATAGTGAGGGATGGGGAGGCCAGGTGTGCTGCAGTCCATGGGGTTACAAAGAGTCAGACATGACGGAGCAACTAAACGACAACAAAGCTACAGTCGCTATCTTTTCACATCCTCATTTTACTTGTCCAGTAGGCGTACCAAATTCAGCATATTCAAAGGAAAATTTTATCCACCCCACCCACCTCCACACACACAAAAATAAGCTAGCCAGCCCGTCCATATTCTCATGTCAACTCTTTTCTCAGTTGCTCAAACTAAAAATGTGTCTTCATCCTTGATACCTCTCTTTTTCAGAAACCTCACACCTAATCAAGGAGCAAATCTGGTGTGCTCTATCCTCAAAATACAGACTGTCAGGAAGCCAGCCCCTTCTCACTCTCCCTACTGCTAACATGTAGTCAAAGCCACTGTCAGCTCTTGCTTGGATCAGTGAAACAGCCTCCTAACCAGTCTTGCTGCTTCTATCTGTGGTCCCTAGAGCCTAGTCCAAATAGGGCAGCTGGAGTGGTCCTTCCCCAGTCTCAGTTACGTCAATCACCGCAATCCATTTTCATTCAGAATAAAAGTCAGTTTTCAAATGTTCTGCAAGGCCATAAGTAATCCCCTGACCTCCCCTTCACTGGCTTTCTCTCCCCTTTCTGGCTCCTCTCCAGTCACGTGGCTGCCTCCCCTTTCTTTAAACTACCTAGAGCAATCCTGCCTCAGAACTTCAACACTTGCTATTTCTGGGCCAGGAATTCCACTCTTCCTACCTCCAGCCCCTACATACCGCCCAAGGCTCACTGCCTTACTTTATCCATGTCTCGACTCCGCGTCACTTCATTGGATAGGTCTGGTCTGAGCACCGTTTCTAAAGTGAATCCCACTTCCACCCTCAGCACCAGCAATGTCAATTTGTACTGTGTTCTTAGCCCAACCCAGACCATCCCACGAAGACTGCTTCAAGTTGAAAGAAGGGCAAACGTGATGACAAGAACTTGACTCAACGCTCTTAAAACAGCTAATAAGTAATGTAAAGAAGAAAGAAATAAGAAAGTGACTGGGGGGACTTGGTGGTCCAGTGACTAAGACTCTGAGCTCCCAGTGCAGGGAGACTGGGTCAGGGACTAAATCCCACATGCCGCAGCTAAGACCTGGAGCAGCCAAATAAAAATAAATATTAAAAAGGAAAATTTATTTTTTAAAGTGGCTGGGAACACTGTCTACAGCCTCCCCTGTTTTCTCGTGGAAGCTCCTCTGGGATTCGATGATCCCCTCAGTCCACCTGGAGTGAAATGTCCACTAGAGTCGAGAAGCACAGAACTGTGGGCTTTGCCTTCCTGCCTCCCCTCACCCCCTGGCCTCCAGCAGCTGGAAACCACCTGTCTTATCATTCTGCTGCACAGTGAGACCAATCGTCGGGGCCTTGTGCGTGGGTGACTATGGCTTTGATAATCTCCTTTTATCTCTGCCTGCACTCCACAGGGTCTGAGAGTTTTCGGGTCTTTCCTCTTAGAAGCCATGAATTACCATAATGCCTTACTTTCTTCATGATTCTTATTATCACCCGACCTATTATATCTTCATTTTTTTGCATATTTGTTGCTTGTTTCCCCAAGTAAAATGTTAAGTTCCCTGACAACAGAGACTAGACTCGTTTCGTTCATGCTATATCTCCTCCCCAGTACTTAGAATGGCAGCTGGCACATAGTAAATAATAAAGATTTATGGAATTAATTTTGTTCAATGCATTTAACATCATTCTGTGTAGTCTCTCCCCAAAATTGGTATCATTGTAAGGACTTTAGCCACTGTTAATGTCAAACCAAACCAAACCTCTCTTTTGGCTTTTTTCTTTCCTTTGAGTTTCAGAATGTCATTTAGGGGTTGGAATGGGCTTCCTTGGCGGTTCAGACAGTAAAGAATCTGCCTGCAATGCAGGATACCCAGGTTTGATTCCTGGGTCCTGGAGAAGGGCATGGCAACCCACTCCAGTATTCTTGCCTGGGGAATCCCATGGACAGAGGAGCCTGGCGGGCTACAGTCCCTGGGGTCGAAAAGAGTCGGACGTGACTGACCGACTAACACTTTCTTTTCATGACCATGGGAATGCAAGCCACATACACCTCAGACTTGGCACTGGTTTTGTTGCCATGTTAGGACAGTGAGCTGGATACTGTGTCTTCAGTAGCCAGAGTATAAGAAAATTTATTTTCTTATTTAATGTCTAAAGTTCAAATTGCCTCTAATCTAGGGATCCCTTGAATGTAATAAGGCTGAATCACATTGGAGAATAAAAGGCTGAAGTTCAGTCCAATTGACAAGTAAAAGGCCTCTTGGAAACAACATTCTGAGAAAGGTCCTGCTTATTTAACAGGGAATATTCTGGGGTCTGAATGAGTGTGAATGGTATGGAGACTCAAAACAGAAACCGTAACTGCTCATCGATTCAGTCCAACAGATAATTTTATCAAGGGTCTAGTATAACAGAGACTTCCTTCAAATATGTAATCCTACTTGTGATCTATTTTTTTAAGTCAACATTGCCTCTATAGTAAACTATTTTCTGCTAGGTGACCCGGAAAATCCAAATCCCTGGTGGAAAATAAGTACATTCATGAGCACTTTTGTGTGCAGATTACAGCACTAAGCTCTGACCTAAAGGAGTCTGCAGTTTCTGTCTGCCTGGAGGTAGTGGTTGAAAGAAGCATGATAAGCTTCCCTCTCCCTATAAGTCTCATTGTTTCCAGCAGAAGAAAAGATGTTGAATAATAAAGCTGTTTTATAGATCACCTCTTTTTGTATTTCGGAAACAGCTAAACTTTGTTTTGCAGATTTTGATAGGATCTATGAGAGTGATCGGAGAAGGCAATGGCACCCCACTCCAGTATTCTTGCTTGGAAAATCCCATGGATGGAAGAGCCTGGTGGGCTGCAGTCCATGGGATCGAGAAGTCAGACACGACTGAGCAACTTCACTTTCACTTTTCACTCTCATGCACTGGAGAAGGAAATGGTAACCCTCTCCGGTATTCTTGCCTGGAGAATCCCAGGGACAGAAGAGCCTGATAGGCTGCCATCTCTGGGGTTGCACGGAGTCGGACACGACTGAAGTGACTTAGCGGTAGCAGCAGCAGCATGAGAGTGATACAACCTTGACGTACGTCCTTTTCCTATTTGAAACCAGCCTGTTGTTCCATGTCCAGTTCTAATTGTTGCTTCCTAACCTGCATACAGATTTCTCAAGAGGCAGGTCAAGTGGTCTGGTATTCCCATCTCTTTCAGATTTTTCTACAGTTTATTGTGATCCATATAGTCAAAGGCTTTGTCATAGTCAATAAAGCAGAAATAAATGGTTTCAAATATGAAAAGGAGTACATCAAGGCTGTATATTGTCACCCTGCTTATTTAACTTCTATGCAGAGTACATCATGAGAAACACTGGGCTGGAAGAAGCACAAGCTGTAATCAAGATTGCCGAGAGAAATAACAATCACCTCAGATATGCAGATGACACCACCCTTATGGCAGAAAGTGAAGAGGAACTGAAAAGCCTCTTGATGAAAGTGAAAGAGGAGAGTGAAAAAGTTGGCTTAAAGCTCAGCATTCAGGAAACAAAGATCATGGCATCCGGTCCCATCACTTCATGGCAAATAGATGGGGAAACAGTGGAAACAGTGTCAGACTTTATTTTTTGGGGTTCCAAAATCCCTGCAGATGGTGACTGCAGCCATGAAATTAAAAGACGCTTACTCCTTGGAAGGAAAGTTATGACCAACCTAGATAGCATATTCAAAAGCAGAGACATTACTTTGCCGACTAAGGTCCGTCTAGTCAAGGCTATGGTTTTTCTGTGGTCATGTATGGATGTGAGAGTTGGACTGTGAAGAAGGCTGAACGCCGAAGAATTGATGCTTTTGAACTGTGGTGCTGGAGAAGAATCTTGAAAGTCCCTTGGACTGCAAGGAGATCCAACCAGTCCATTCTGAAGGAGATCAGCCCTGGGATTTCTTTGGAAGGACTGATGCTAAAGCTGAAACTCCAGTACTTTGGCCACGTCATGCAAAGAGTTAACTCATTAGAAAAGACTCTGATGCTGGGAGGGATTGGGGGCAGGAGGAGAAGGGGATGACCAAGGATGAGATGGCTGGATGGCATCACCGACTCGATGGACGTGAGTCTGTGAACTCCGGGAGTTGGTGATGAACAGGGAGGCCTGGTGTGCTGTGATTCATGGGGTCGCAAAGAGTCGGACACGACTGAGCGACTAAACTGTACTGAACTGATGAGAGTGATATAATATCACTTTGATAGTGTATCAGCTCAATTTGGACCCAAGGGTGGATCTCGTGGCTGGGAGGGTAGTGAATCTTGTATACCTGACTCATCTTCCCCAGATACTCAGAGACCATGGCTTTTGTAAGAAAAGGGCTTGCCGCACCAAATTCTGGTCAGAAATAATAAATATGGAAAACAGAGTAATCGGCTTTTTAAGAAGCCATGTACATATAAAAACTGAAAGTGCAAAGTCAAATATTTATGTGGTTTCTGTGAAGGACTTTGCTAAATTAAACAAGTCTGGAATAGATTAACTCTAGGCAGAGGGGTCTGGCCAAGGATTAAGAGTGCTGGCTCTATTTGGTCACAGAGCCACACAAACAAGGCATTGCAGGTAGAGAGAATTTAAACCAGGGCAGAAAAATCACAGGGTGAAAGTTTTCAGACCAGAAAACCCCTAAACAACAAAACATATAATTAAACAAACAAAAACCCACGGGGAAAACACAAGCTAATTGGTATAAACTTCCTTGTTTCAAAGTTGATGACTGTCAATGCAATTCACTTAGAAAGATGAGCCTGAGACCAGGTATGACTTGTTGACAAAGAATCAATCTTTAGAAAAGGGAAGGTCCTTTTCTCTGTAACTCATACCTTTACCCAGAAGTCACAGGCTTCTTGGAATGACTTAAAAATCTAAGATCTCTTGGAAATGACTTTGAAACTCAGTTTTCAATATTATTGACCCAGCCAGCCATTCTTAGACGTACAGATTGTACGGCCACATCTATGTGACTGGAACAGAAGACGAAGCAGAGAGAACAGCAAGGAAAGAGCAGGAATGGAAGAGATATTTTGCTGTTGACCACTACTTTTTTGTCTTTTAAGTATCACATACATCTTTGACTGTTTTTTGGCTGTGCTGGGTCTTAGTTGCAGCACGCAGGATCTTTAATTTTCATTGAGGCCTGCGGGATCTTCAGTTGTAGCATGTGGGATCTAGCGCCCTGACCAGGGATTGAACCTGGACCCCCTACATTGGGAATTTGGAGTCTTAGCCACTGGACCACCAGGGAAGTCTTCATCTTTGACTTTTAGTTATGGAAAATTTCTAATACAGATACAAAGATAGAAACAAAAGTATAATAAATTCTCATGAGCTCATCACTGAGCTTTCAGTTCAGTTCAGTTCAGTTGCTCAGTCATGTCCGACTCTTTGTGACCCCATGAATCACAGCACGCCAGGCCTCCCTGTCTCCATCACCAGCTCCTGGAGTTCACCCAAACTCATGTGCATCGAGTCAGGGATGCCATCCAGCCATGTCATCCTATGTTGTCCCCTTCTCCTCCTGCCCCCAATCCCTCCCAGCATCAGGGTCTTTTCCATTGAGTCAACTCTTCGCATGACGTAGCCAAAGTATTGGAGTTTCAGCCTCAGCATCAGTCCTTCCAATGAACACCCAGGACTGGTCTCCTTTAGGATAGACTTGTTGGATCTCCTTGCAGTCCAAGGGACTCAAAAGAGTCTTCTCCAACACCACCTGTTAGCAATATTTTCTTTATTATTTCATCTATCCCTCCCTTGTTTTACTTTTATTTCTGTTGGCATATTTTAGTAACTCTCAAACGAGTATCATTTCAACCATCAATATTATCTTTTTCTTTTTTTAGCAAAAATCACAAGACTGTTATCCTCATCCTCAACAAAATTAACATTATTTTTTAATCAACTAATGTATATCTAAATCTATGTTCAGATTTCTTCAACTGGCTTTTGATAGTTGGTTTGTTTGAACTGGGATTTAAGCAAGGTCCATACTTTGCATTTAATTGGTATATCCTTTTTAAAATTTTTTAATTGGAGGATAATTGCTTTACAATGTTGTGCTGGTTTCTGCTGTGTCATAACTGTTATATCTTTTGCATCTTTTTTAATACATGATTTCATCTTCCCTTCTCCACCCTCCTAACATTCATTGACTGAAAAGTTGGGTCAAGTGTCTCTGGTATTTCTTAAATTTTGGACTTTTCTGATTGCGTTTCCATGAAATCATTTAAAATTCTCCTGTATCTCTTGTATTTTTTGTAAACTGAGTTAGATTTGGATGAGGAATTAAATTCAGGTTACTTATTTGGCAAGAGCATTTCATTGGCTGTGCTGTAATCTTCCTATAACGTCATGTCAATAGGAAGTGATGATCAGCTTGATTGATGGGTTCAGGTAGATTTTCAATTAAAACCTTGTTTTATTTAAAATTCTTTACTTAAAATAAAATTCTATTTTAAAATTCTTAATTATGATATGATACATTCCCTGTGGAACAATTAGAAAATACAGATGGCAATAAATACAAAAATCAAAAGTAAGTGCATTCCCACAATCTAAAGAAGACTGCCATTTACATTTGGCATGTCTTTCTAGGTTTTTACTGTTTTGATTGATCAATCTTGAAAGTGTTTCCCTTCTTTCCCTATTAGTCTTATGCTGCCTTTTAAAATATCATCCAATAAATTCTTCAGTTAACAAATATTTTGGGGTACCTATTATTATTATTGTGAATGATACTAGAAAGAAGAAAGGAAGGCAGGAAGAGTGTAGTCTGAGCACCTGCTATGTAGCAGTGCTTTTACATTAATTTTTTATTGAAGGATAATTGCTTTACAGAATTTTGTTGTTTTGTGTCAAACCTCAACATGAATCAGCCATAGGTATACATATATCCCCTCCCTTTTGAACCTCCCTCCCATCTTTGCCCCATCCCATCCCTCTAGATTGATACAGAGCCCCTATTTGAGTTTCCTGAGCCATACAGCAAATTCCTGTTGGCTATCTAATTTACATATGGTAATATAAGTTTCCATGTTACTCTTTCCATACATCTCACCATCTCCTCCCCTCTCCCCATGTCCATAAGTCTGTTCTCTATGTCTGTTTCTCCATTGCTGCCCTGTAAATAAATTCTTCAGTACCATTTTTCTAGATTCCATATATATGCATTAGAATTTGATATTTATCCTTCTCTTTCTGATTCACTTCACTCTGTATAATAGGTTTTAGGTTCATCCACCTCATCAGAACTGACTCTAATGTGTTCCTTTTTATGGCTGAGTAATATTCCATTGTGTATATGTACCACAGCTTCTTTCGGAGAAGGAAATAGCAACCGACTCCAGTACTCTTGCCTGGAAAATTCCACGGATGGAGGAGCCTGGTAGGCTACAGTCCATGGGGTCACAAAGAGTCTGACACGACTGAGTGACTTCAATTCACTAGCTTCACTCACTTCATACTTTCTCACTGGAGAAGGGAATGGCAACCCACTCCAGTATTCTTGCCTGGAGAATCCTATGGACAGAGGAACCTGGCGGGCCATGGTCCATGGGGTCGCAGAGAGTTGGACACAACTGGTGTGACTAAGTAAGCACCACAGCTTCTTTTTCCATTCATCTGTTGATGGGCATATAAGTTGCTTCCATGTTCTAGGTATTGTAAATAGTGCTGCAATGAACAATGGGATACATGTGTCTTTTTCAGTTTTGGTTTCCTCAGGGTATATGCCTAGGAGTAGGATTGCTGGGTCATATGGTGGTTTTATTCCTAGTTTTTTTTAAGGAATCTCCATACCATCTTCCATGGTGGCTGTATCAATTTACATTCCCACCAACAGTGCAAGAGTGTTCCCTTTTCTCCACACCCTCTCCAGCATTTATTGTTTGTAGACTTTTTGATGATGGCCATTCTGGCTGGTGTGAGGTGATACCTCATTGTAGTTTTGATGTGCATTTCTCTAATAATGAGCAATGTTGAAAATCTTTTCATGTTTTTGTTAGTCATCTGTAAGTCTTCTTTGGAGAAATGTCTGTTTAGGTCTTTTCCCCACTTTTTGATTGGGTTGTTTGTTCTTCTGACATTGAGTTGTATGAGCTGCTTGTATATTTTGGAAATTAATCCTTTGTCAATTGTTTCATTTGCCATTATTTTCTCCCATTCTGAGGGTGGTCTTTTCACCTTACTTATAGTTTCCTTTGCTGTGCAAAAGCTTTTAAGTTGAATCAGGTCCCACTTGTTTACTTTTGTTTTCATTTCCATTATTTTAGGAGGTGGGTCATAGAGGATCTTGCTTTGATTTATGTCAGCGAGTGTTCTGCCTATGTTTTCCTCTAAGATTTTTATAGTTTCTGGTCTTACATTTAGGTCTTTAATCCATTTTGAGTTTATCTTTGTGCATGGTGTTAGGAAGTGTTCTAATTTCATTCTTTGACATGTAGCTGTCCAGTTTTCCCAGCCTCTTTTATTGAAGAGGCTGTCTTTGCCTCATTGTGTATTCTTGCCTCCTTTGTCAAATATAAGGTACCCATAGGTGCATGGGTTTATGGACTTTCTATCTTGTTCCATTGGTCTATATTTCTGTTTTTGTGCCAGTACCATACTGTCCTGATGACTGTAGCTTTGTAGTATAATCTGAAGTCAGGAAGGTTGATTCTTCCAGCTCCATTCTTCTTTCTCAAGACTGCTTCGGCTATCTGGGGTCTTTTGTGTTTCCATATGAATTGTGAAATTTTTTGTTCTAGTTCTGTGAAAAATGCCATTGGTAATTTGATAGGGATTGCATTGAATCTGTAGATTACATTTGGTAGTATAGTCATTTTCACAATATTGATTCTTCCTACCCAGGAACATGGAATCTCCCTCCATCTGTTTATGTCATCTTTGATTTCTTTCATTAGTGTCCTATAATTTTCTGTGTACAGTTCTTTTGTCTCCTTAGGTAAGTTTATTCCGAGATATTTGATTCTTTTTGTTGCAATGGTGAATAGGATTGATTCCTTAATTTTTTTGATTTTTTATTGTTAGTATATAGAAATGCAAGTGATTTCTGTGTATTGATTTTGTATCCTGCAACTTGGCTGAATTCACTGATTAGCTCTAGTAATTTTCTGATACTATCTTTAGGGTTTTCTATGTACAGTATCGTGTCATCTGTTAACAGTGAGAGCTTTACTTCTTCTTTTCCGATCTGGATTCCTTTTATTTCCTTTTCTTTTCTGATTGTTGTAGCTAGGACTTCCAGAACTATGTTGAATAATACTGGTGAAGGTGGGCACCCTTGTCTTGTTCCTGATGTTAGAAGGAATGCTTTCAGTTTTTCACCACTGAGAATAATGTTTGCTGTAGGCTTATTATATATGGTCTTTACTATGTTCAGGTAGGTTCCTTCTATGCCCATTTTTTGAAGAGTTTTAATCATAAATGGGTGCTGAATTTTGTCAAAGGCTTTTTCTGCATCTTTTGAGATGATCATATGGTTTTTATCTTTCAATTTATTAATATGGTGTATCACATTGATTTATTTGCATATACTGAACAATCCTTGCATTCCTGGAATAAACCCAACTTGATCATGGTGTATGAGCTTTTTGATGCGTTGCTGAATTCTGTTCAAGAAAATTTCGTTGAGGATTTGTGCATCTATGTTCATCAGTGATACTGGCCTGTAGTTTTCTTTTTCTGTGTTGTCTTTGTTGGTTTTGGTATCAGGATGATGGTGGCCTCCTAGAATGAGTTTGGAGGTATTGCGTCCTCTGCAATTTTTTGAAAGAGTTTTAGAAGGATAGGCATTAGCTCTTCTCTAAATGTTTGATAGAATTCTCCTGTGAAGTCGTCTGGTCCTGGGCTTTTGTTTTTGGGAGATTTTTTTTTATCATAGCTTCAATTTCAGTGCTTGTAATTGGGTTATTCATAATTTCTATTTCTTCCTCGTTCAGTCTTGAAAGATTGAACTTTTCTAAGAATCTGTCCCTTCCAGGTTATCCATCCTATTGCCATATGGTTGTTCGTAATAGTCTCTAATAATCCTTTATATTTCTGCATTGTCTGTTGTAACCTCTCCTTTTTTATTTCTAGTTTTGCTGATTTCATTCTTCTCTCTTTCTTTCCTGATGAGTCTGGACAAAGGTTTGTCAATTTTGTTTATCTTGTCAAAGAACCAACTTTTAGTCTTATTAATCTTTACTATTGTTTCTTTCCTTTCTTTTTCATTTAATTCTTCTCAGATCTTTATGATTTCTTTCCTTCTATCAGTTTTGGGGTTTAATTTTGGGGGTTTTCTTTTTCCAGTTGTTTTAGGTATAAAGCTGTGTTGACTATTCGATGTTTTTCTTCTTTCTTGAGGTAGGATTGTATTGCTATAAGCTTCCCTCTTAGGACTGCTTTTTCTGCATCCCATAAGTTTTTGTTGTTGTTGTTGTTGTTGTTTGAGTTGTCGTGTTCTCAATGTCATTTGTTTCCAGAAATTTTTTAATTTCCCTTTTGATTTCTTCAGTAACCTGTTGGTTATTTAGAAACATGTTGTTTAATCTCCATGTGTTTGTGATTCTTACAGCTTTTTTTCTTGTAATTGACATCTAGTCTCATAGTGTGGTGGTTGGAGAAGATGCTTGATATGATTTCAATTTTCTTAAACTTACTGAGGTTTGATCTGTGACCCAAGATATGGTCTATCTTGGAGAATGTTTCCTGTGCATTTGAGAAGAAGATGTATTCTTCTGCATTTGGATGGAATGCCCTGAAGAAAACAATGAGATCCATCTCATCTAATGTATCATTTAAGACTTGTGTTTTCTTATTAATTTTCTGTTTTGATGATCTGTCCATTGGTGTGAGTGGGGTGTTAAAGTCTCCTACTATTATTGTGTTACTCTCAATTTTTCCTTTTATGTGTAAGTGTTTGTCTTATGTATTAAGGTGCTCCTGTGTTGGGTGCATAGATATTTACAATTGTTATGTCTTTCTCTTGGATTGATCCCTTGATCATTATGTAGGGTCCTTCCTTATCTCTTGAAATCTTCTTTATTTTAAGGTCTATTTTGTCTGATCTGACGGTTGCTACTCCAGCTTTCTTTTGTTTCCCATTTGCATGGAATATGTTTTTCTTGTAGACAGCATATATATGGGTCTTGTTTTTGTACCCATTCAGCCAGTCTGTGTCTTTTGGTTGGAGCATTTAATCCACCTACATTTAAAGTAATTATTGATATATCTGTTCCTATTGCCATTTTTAAAAATGGTTTGGGGTTGATTATGTAGATCTTTTTTCTTTTGTATTTCTTGACTATATAAGTCCTTTTAACATTTGTTGTAAAGCTGGTTTGTGGTACTGAATTCTCTTAACTTTTGCTTGTCTGAAAAGCTTTTTATTTCTCCATCAATTTTGAATGAGATCCTTGCTGGGTACTGTAACTTTGGTTGTAGATTTTTCCCATGCAGTACTTTAAATATATCCTGCCATTCTCTTCTGGCCTGCAGAGTTTCTGCTGAAAGATCAGCTGTTAAGCATATGGGGCTTCCCTCATACGCTACTTGTTGCTTCTCCCTTGCTGCTTTTAATTTTCTTTCTTTGAGTTTAGTCTTTGTTAGTTTGATTAGTATGTGTCTTGGCATGTTTCTCCTTGGGTTTATCCTGTATGGGACTCTTTGCACCTCTTGGACTTGATTGACTATTTCCTTTTTCATGTTGGCCAAATTTTCAACTATAGTCTCTTCAAAAATTTTCTCATATGCTTTCTTTCTCTCTTCTTCTTCTGGGACCCCAATAATTCGAATGTTGGTTCACCTGATTTTGTCCCAGTGGTCTCTGAGACTATCTTCAATTCTTTTCATTCTTTTTACTTTATTCTGCTCTTCAGAAGTTATTTACACCATTTTATCTTCCAGCTCACTGATTCATTCTTCTGCTTCAGATATTCTGCTATTGATTCCTTCTAGAGTATTTTTAATTTCAGTAATTGTGTTGTCTCTGTATGTTTATTCTTTAATTCTTATAGGTCTTTATTAATTGATTTTTCATTTTCTCCATTTTATTTTCAAGGCTTTTGATCATCTTCAGTGTCATTATTCTGAATTCTTTTTCAGGCACTTTCCCTATTTCCTCTTCATTTATTTGGACTTCTCTGTTTCTAGTTTGTTCCTTCATTTGTGTAGTATTTCTCTGCCTTTATTTATTTATTTTTTAACTTATGTTTGAGGTCTCCTTTTCCCAGGCTTCAGGGTTGAATTCTTTCTTCCTTTTGGCTTTTGCCCTCCTAGGATTGGTCCAGTGGTTTGTGTAAGCTTTCTATAGGGTGAGATTTGTGCTGAGTTTTTGTTTGTTTGTTTTTCCTCTGATGGACATGATTGAGTGAGGTGGTAATCCTGTCTGCTGGTGATTTGGTTTGTACTTTTGTTTTGTTTGTTGTTTAGATGACGCGTCCTGCATGGGGTACTACTGGTGGTTGGGTGATGCCAGGTGTTGCATTACAGTGGTTTCCTTTGTGTGAGTTCTCACTATGTGATACTCCCTAGGGTTAGTTCTATGGTAGTCTAGGGTCTTGGAATCAGTGCTCCCACTCCAAAGGCTTGGGGCTTGATCTCTGGTTATGAACGAGGATTCCACAAGTGGTTTATCATGACATTCAGATCAGTTCATTTCAGTTGCTCAGTCGTGTCAGATTCTGCGACACCATGAACCGCAGCACTCAAGGCCTCCCTGTCCATCACCAACTCCCGGAGTCCACCCGAGTTGGTGATGCCATCCAACCTTCTCATTCTCTGTTTTCCCCTTCTCCTCCTTCCCTCAATCTTTCCCAGCATCAGGGTCTTTTCCAATGAGTCAGCTCTTCGCATCAGGTGGCCAAAGTATTGGAGTTTCATCTTCAACATCAGTCCTTCCAATGAACACCCAGGACTGATCTCCTTTAGGATGGACTGGTTGGATCTCCATGCAGTCCAAGGGACTCTCAAGAGTCTTCTCCAACACCACAGTTCAAAAGCATCAATTCTTCAGCACTCAGCCTTCTTTAGTCCAGCTCTCACATCCATACATGACTACTGGAAAAACCATAGCCTTCACTAGATGGACCTTTGTTGGCAAAGTATGTCTCTGCTTTTGAATATGCTGTCTAGGTTGGTCATCGGAGAAGGTAATGGCACCCTACTCCAGTACTCTAGCCTGGAAAATCCAGTGTATGGAGGAGCCTGATGGGCTGCGGTCCATGGGGTTGCTAAGAGTTGGACACGACTGTGCAACTTCACTTTCACTTTTCACTTTCATGCATTGGAGAAGGAAATGGCAACCCACTCCAGTGTTCTTGCCTGGAGAATCCCAGGGACAGGGGAGCCTGGTGGGCTGCCGTCTATGGGGTCACACAGAGTCGGACAGGACTTAAGCGACTTAGCAGCAGCAGCAGCTCCAGCAGGTTGGTCATAACTTTCCTTCCAAGGAGCAAGCGTCTTTTAATTTCATGGCTGCAATCACCATCTGCAGTGATTTTGGACCCCTCAAAAATAAAGTCAGCCACTGTGTCCCCTGTTTCCCATCTATTTCCCACGAAGTGATGGGACCAGATGCCATGATCTTAGTTTTCGGAATGTTGAGCTTTAAGCCAACTTTTTCACTCTCTTCTTTCACTTTCATTAAGAGGCTCTTTAGTTCTTCTTCACTTTCTGCCATAAGGGTGGTGTCATCTGCATATCTGAGGTTATTGATATTTCTCCCGGCAATCTTGATTCCAGCTTTTGCTTCCTCCAGCCCAGCATTTCTCATGATGTACTCTGCATAGAAGTTAAATAAGCAGGGTGACAATATACAGCCTTGATGTACTCCTTTTCCTATTTGAAACCAGTCTGTTGTTCCATGTCCAGTTCTAACTGTTGCTTCCTGACCTGCAAACAGATTTCTCAAGAGGCAGATCAGGTGGTCTGGTATTCCCATCTCTTGAAGAATTTTCCACAGTCTGTTGTGATCCACACAGTCAAAGGCTTTGGCATAGTCAATAAAGCAGAAATAGATGTTTTTCTGGAACACTCTTGCTTTTTCCATGATCCAGCAGATGTTGGCAATTTGATCTCTGGTTCCTCTGCCTTTTCCAAAACTAGCTTGAACATCTGGAAGTTCACGGTTCATGTATTGCTGAAGCCTGGCTTGGCATTAACTGAAATTAAAACAAATGTCCAAAAATGAGAAGCCAAAGATGAACCTCAGACAAATGGCAGTTACAAAATCAGGCAAATAATAATTAAAATAATGGAACATACACTACATACACATATGTAATGTATATACTTATACACTCATGAGCAAAGTAAAAACGGTGCAACAAAATAAAGTACAGTAGATTGACTCGGCCAACAAAGTAAATCAAAAATTATGTTTACCAGTTATGAGCAAAACTAAAGCACAAAGTGGAAAACAAAACTAAAGCAAGGTGCCAAGTGGAGAATAAAGCAATGAAAACAAAACTAACAAATATGTTGAGAGGAAAGGAAAGAAAGAATAGATATGCAAAGTTTAACAGAGGTAGATGAAGAAGATTGACATACATTAAAGATTAACTGCAAGGGGAAAATAACAATAGGAAAGGCAAGCAAAGGAATAAACGTAGAAAAAATATACTAGGTTTAAAAAATTTAAAAAATAAAATTATCAAAAAGAGAAAAAAAATATGGAAGAAGAAAGAAAAAAGGAAAAAGAAAGGAAAACTCCACAGAACTGCAAAAGCCCAATGTAGAGGCAGAGGTTTATAGCAACAATAAAAAGTGTGACTGAATATGCACATAGACATATACACTCATAAGCAAAATCAAAACAGTCCAACAAAAATAAAGTAGTTAGATTGACCAGGCAAACAAAGGAAACCAAAAATTATATCTACCAGGACAAAACTAGCTAAGCACAAACTGGAAAACAAAACTAAAGCAAAGTGCCAAGTGGGGAATAAAGCAAAAAACTGACAAATATGTTGAGAGGAAAGGAAAGGAAAGAAAGAATATATATGCAACGTTACATAGAGATAGATAAAGAAGATTTATATATATATTAGATTAACTGCAAGGGGAAAAGAACAGTAGGGAAACCAAACAAAGGGATAAATGTAGAAAAAATAATAATAGGTTTAAAAAATTAAAAATTAAAACAAAAAAAAAAGAAAGAAAAAAAACAACTCCACAGAACTGCAAAAGCTCATCGTAGAGGCAGAGGTTTATAACGACAATAAAAAATGTGACTGAAATAAAAAAGCTCAAAAGCTTAATTAGATTTCATAGATCCAATAACATCAACAACTACAACAGAGGGAGTAAAAAAGGAAAAAAAAGGAAAAAATCCAAAAGAATCTACAGAACAAGTCAAAACAAGAATAATACACGTTTTTCTTGAGTCACTGCTGTCAGATTCTCCCTCACTGGGAGTCACAGTCCACCTCCCTTCCCTAGGTTGCCCTCCAACACTGCTCATCTCTGGACCTTCTGTGGGGGCAGTTCAGATTCTCATCTGTTCCTACTCCTATGTTTTCTTGCCTCCAATGTCCACAGCTATCAGAACTAGCTCATTTTCTTTTGTGGGAGCTCTCAATGACATTTTATATATTCTATAGGTACAGAGTCTGCCTAGTTGATCGTGTGGATTTAATCTGCAGCTTATACAGCTGGTGGGAAGGTTTTGGGTCTTCTTCCTTAGCCACACTGCCCCTGGGTTTCAATTGTGGCTTTGTTTCCACCTCTGCACATGGGTCGTCCACTGGGGTCTGCTCCTGAGGCTGCCCTGGAGGACTTGGGTTTGCCCCTGGGAGGGCCAGGTGTGGAGGTGGTGCAGCTGCTTGGGTCGCAGGGGTTCTGGCAGCACCAGGTACTCAGGGGAGTTGGTGGCCAGAGCAGCAGAAGAAGGTGCTCTAGAAGGGTATGGCAACCCGTATTGGCCAATACGCTTCAGTATTCTTGCCTGGAGAACCCCTCCCTGACAGAGAAGCCTGGCAGGCCACAGTCTACAGGATTGCAAAGAGTCAGACACTACCGAAGCAACCCTGTGTGCACAGATCCAAGACTGTTTTTGCCTGTGGCAGCTCTGCCCCAGTGAGAATTGAGCATGAAGGTGGCGCAGCTGCTTGACTTGCGGGGACGTTAGTGGCGCCAAGTGTGCAGGGACACGGACTGCCTCCGCTGCAGGAGTTATGGCCCTATCAGAGTCTTTTTTTCAAGCCTCTTGTAGCTGGCAATCAGAAGGCTTCTTTCCTCGGTCTTTTTCTGTAGCTCCACCTGTTCAGGCACTTAGAGGGCTCCCTTGCCTGGGGTCCTTCTCTGTTGTTCCGCAAGTTCAGGGGTCCTACTCCGTAGTTCAGCGCATCAGGCATTTGATGGGCCAGCCTCTGTTGATCAGCTGCTGATGCTGGCCTGTGTGGAGAGAGAGGCTATGGTGATGGCTCCACCCCTTACGCGTGACTCAGCAGTATCGCCTTGCTTCCATGGCTGCACAGCTTTCCTCCACAGGCATTTCCCACCACAGTCTCCTCCCTCACTTCCTTTTGATCCTTCTCTCCACAGTCAACAGCAGCCCTCACCCTGGGATGGCTCCACAATCCCCAAACTCTGCGTCCCTGTCCGGGGTAGGTATGGCTGCGGCAAGGACTGCCCGATTCTCATTCCATTTAGGCTGCCACAGATCAGCTGTTTCACTCAGCCTTAAATGTTTCTCCTCTGACCCAAGTGATTGCCGCAATGTGGGGATCAGACCCCTGCTTCAGTTCCCTGACCCACTGAGAGCAGGTCCAGTCCTGTTAACACTCCTATTTTCCCCCCTAGTTCCTTCGTGCTACCGAGTTTTGCGTGATTCAATATATTCTTTTCCTCCGGTCAGGCACTCCTGTCCGCTCTCAGCTGGTGTTCTCTACATTATTTTTTACTTATTGTCACAATGACCTTGTGAACAGAGGTATTAATGTTATATTCCCGTTTAACAAAAGAGGAGATTGACACTCAGGCTTCCTGGAGTCTTTAACTCTGAGCCCAGACTCTTGAAGTCTTCTGATTCAAATCCAAAGTCCAAACATTCATTTCCTTCCTGAATTTTGTGATACTGATATCAAACAGGGCCATTCTATCTAGTCAGTTAAATATGTACTTGATGGGCACAATAAAATGTAATCATTGCTCAACATGTTTGAGAGATTTTATCTGATCTTTAGTAAGGCAAAGCCATTTAGGCATACAGAAACAAAGTGCAGAAAGTTTTCCATTTCTCAGAGATTAAAAAAAAGTTTGACATGTTTCCTGTGTTCTTCATCTTTATTATTTCTCTCTTTTCTTGAGCCTCCCTGGTGGCTCAGATGGTAAAGAGTCTGCCTGCAATGCTGGAGATCTGGGTTTGATCCCTGGGTTGGGAAGCTCTTTTGGAGAAGGAAATGGCAACGCACTCCAGTATTCTTGCCTGAAGAATCCCATGGACAGAAGAGCCTGGCGAGCCCCAGTCCATGGGGTCGCAAAGAGTTGGACTGAGTGAGTAATACTCATCTTTTCTCGTGGTAGTGATAGTTAAGAGTCTTTAACTTGAAGTAGGTGAAAAGAATGGAAAAGTGGATGAAAATCTGTGATGGGGGAGACCGGGTTTGGGGTCATCTATAAATCTTGTTATATATATATATAACCTGTTGCATGGTTTAATTCAAAGCACAGAATTTTAGAACTGGATGGTATTTTGAAGCTCATCTTCTGGAACATTCTTAATATATAACAAAGAGGCTAAAGCCCCAGTGGGTTCAGTGACTTTCCTCGGGTCACTCTGTTACAGGGAAGATGTGACTCCTTGTTGAATCTGTTTCTTTTACTTTAACCTTTGCTTCTCCTTGCTTTTGTTAACTAAAAGGATATTGTCCATACATAAAGGCCTGCCTCAGGGAACCCTGCTTCTCTACCTGAATGTGAAACCAAAATGCCTTTGTTCAGGACCCTGTCCACCTCTAGACGGCTACAGGAAGGACAAAATTAACACATCCCTTCCCGAAGACTAGCCATTCCAGGAGATATTTGTAAGATTAATGCCCCTTTCTACTTTACCTCCTCACCTCTCCCCCTCTCTGTTCTAGGAAGGATCCTGGCATTCAGACCCTGATAAGATGGTTATTTTGAGACCATTAGTCCACTATCTTCTCAGTCAGCTAGCTTTCTGAATAAATTCATATTCCGTGCCTCAGCACCTTGTCTCTTGGATGTTGTTGGCCTGTGTGGGGCAAGTAGAGCAAGCTTGTACTTGGCAAACAATCTCAACTGCTTTGATATCAAGTCATGATTTGAACTCAGATCTTTGGCAGTGATCAAGACCATACCCAAGAAAAAGAAATGCAAAAAGGCAAAATGGTTGATCACCATTATGTGAGTTTAACCCATTGTGAAAATTTTTCCCTCTGTGAACTGAAGGAAATGCTTGAACAATCTTTTCATTACACTTGGGGTGGGCACTGGTTTTACCGGATTCTGAAGTGTCCTACAGTTGCAAAAACATGTGCCAAGAATGGCTTCCTACTATTGTGTAAGCTGAGGACCAGGATACAAAGAAGGACTTCAGACAGGGAGAGAAAATGTATTTAAATAAGGCTATGATTATATTTTTTTTCTAGTTTCTTTCATCTTCTGCAAGAAAAGTTTAAATAAATGTGCCTTTTACAGCCATTTTAATTCCCAAATAAAAGTAGAAGAATATGTTTGTAATATTATGTATCATATTCTAGAAATACTGAAATATAGAAAAATATAAAAATGTAAAACTCACTAGGGAAAACTGAAGTGAAAATATTTTATTATGCTATACTTTAAAATGCAAACATGGAAGTTAAAAATAAATGGCAGGAAATAACTAATTGTTCACTCAATAACAAGCTCTTGGGACAATGGTTTGAAGCAGCTAGATGATGTGTTTCATATCCAGTTTCCTACCGTTTTGTATAAACATTGCCTCCCTGTTTCCTTCAGGGATAAATTTAACCTAAAAATCAGTCTCGGCGTCTCCAGTGCTGTCGTGTTTGTAGGGCAATCATCAGTCCACAGGTTTTTGACACTGTGGCTCACACGATACCGTCAGCTGACAGACGTGCATCACTCACCCATTTTCTAATGATATTTCTGGACTGTGAACAGGACTGATGATGCCATGCGGTGTATAGCTATTTATTCTGGCTTCTAAGCAGTTGGAATGTGGGGAACTATTTAGTTCCACAGCATTTGACAGAAGGGAACAGATTTGCTAGACGAGGTGGAAAACAAGCCTGTCATTGTAGGCAGAGAATAAATTGGCATAAACGTAGTATCCTTCTGATATGCATATCCAGTAGTAAAGAATAATATCAACTACCACCAACATTCAACTCAAAGAAGTATTTTTAAAAAATACATAATGGGGGAGAAGGAACACTGACATACCTATCAACTAACTTCAACAATTATCGACTCTTAGCTGATCTGTTTTGTCCCCAGCCATTCCCTTGCCGTCACTATATTAAAGCATATTCCAGACATCAAATTGTTTTATCCATAAATGTGTTAGCATCTATCTCTACAAGACAGGAACTCTTTTTTTAAAAAAGCAACCATAATACTATATCTCATCTAAAAATTGGATAATAAAAATTCATTAAAGATACAGTTACTATTGAAATTTTTTTCTTTTTTGGCTGCACAGCTTGTGAGATCTTTTTCATTTTTTTTTTTTTTTTTTCATTATGCTTGTGAGATCTTAGTTCCTCAACCAGGGATGGAACCTGGGACCACAGCAGTGAAAGAGCCAAGTGCTAACCATTGGACCACCAGGGAATCCCTCCTTCTTTGTTTTAAGTTCATATGTATGGAACAGGATCCAAGTAAGGTCCATACATTTCAGTTGGCTGTTTCTTAAACATTTTTTAAATTAAAATTAAAAAAAATTTAATTGTGGTAAAGTACACAAAACATAAAATTTCCCATCTTAACCATTTTTAAATGTGCAGTTCTGTAGTATTAAGTGTATTCACCTTGTTACACAGCCATCATCACCATCCATCTCCAAACGCTTTTCATCTTGCATAACTGAAACTCTGCATTCATTACACCCGCACTCCCCACTGCCCTATTCCCTTGGCAACCGCCATTCTACTTTCTGTCTCTGTGAATTCGACTACTCTAGGTATCTCAAATAAGTGCAATCATACAACATTTGTCTTTTTGTGACTAGCTTATTGCACTTCACATAATGGTCCCAAGGTTCATCCGTGTTGTGGTATGTATCAGAATTTCATTCCTTTTCAAGGCTCAATACCATTCTATTGTATGTGTATACTGCATTTCATCCATCTGTTCATCTGTTGATGAACTCTAGGGTTGCTTCCACCTCTTTGCTATTGTGAATAATGCTTCCATGAACACGGGTGGGCAGATATCTTCCAGACCTTGATTTAAATTATTTTGGATACATACTCAGAAGAGGAATTATTGGATCTTATGGTAATTCTACTTCTTTTTCTTTTCAGGGACCACCATACCATTTTCCTTAGGGGCCGCACCATTTTACATTCCAGCAATAACGCACAAGGGTTCCAAGTTCTCTACATCTTTGCCAACTCTTGCTATTTTCTGATTTTCATTTTTTTTTAACCATAGTCATCCTAATGGGCATGAAATTGTAACCCATTGTGGTTTTGATCGATACTTCCATAATGACTAATTGTAAACATCCTTTCATTTGCTTGTTGGCCTTTTGTACATCTTTGAAGAAAATATCTATTCAAGTCCTCTGTCCATTTTTAAAATAGTTTGTTTTGTGTGGTTAAGTTGTAGGAGTTCTTTATATATTCTGAATATTAATCCCTTGTCAGATACATGATTTGCAAATATTTCCTCCATTGCATAGGTTAAGTTTTCAATTTAATTGTGTCTTTTGATGGCTTCCCTGGTGGCTCAGCTAAAGAATCCACCTACAATGCAGGAGACCTGAGTTCAATCCCTGGGTTGGGAAGATCCCTTGGAGAAGGGAAAGGCTACCCACTCCAGGATTCTGGCCTGGAGAATTCCATGGACTTTGCAAACATGGGTTTGCAAAGAGTCGACACGACTGAGTGACTTTCACTTTTCACTTTGATGTTGTAGAAGTTTAAACTGTTGATATATTCCAATTTACTTTCACTTTTGTTTCCTGTGCTTTTGGTATCATATCCAAAAAACCATTGCCAAATTCAAGGTCATGAAGCTTTCCCCCTATGTTTTCCTTTAAGAGTTTTTATAGTTTAAGCTCTTACATTTAGGTCTTTGACCCATTTTTAGTTAATTTTTGTATTTGGTGTAAGGTAAGAGTCTTAAAACTCTTTTAATCCATAGATCCTTCACTTTCATCTTTTTCTATCCTTTGCCTATCGCTTTCATTTCCCCTCCTGCAATTTATTTGTTGAAGAAACTGAGTTGTTTGTCCCACAGGCTGGGTTTTGTTGCTAGCACCCTTGTAGTTTCATTTAACAAGTTTCCCTGTTTCTCTTCACTGCATTTCCCTTAAGTTGGTAGCGACTCTAAAGATGTGATTTGATTCTGGTTTCTTTCTTTTTTTTTTTTTTTAGCAAGAATACTTCACAGATGATATAAACACATCAGGAGACACATATTATCTGGTGTTTTTTCTGATGTGATGGTAGTCACCACTGAACAATAATTACCAGGATCTATTCATTCATAAAGGGCTTCCCTGATAGCTCAGTTGGTAAAGAATCCCCCTGAGTCAGGAAGATCCCCTGGAGAAGGGGAAAGGCTAACCACTCCAGTATTCTGGCCTGGGGAAGACTGTACAGTTCATGGGGTTGCAAAGAGTCAGACACGACTGAGCGACTTTTTCACTTTCACTCATTCATAAAGATTACCCCAAAAGTGATATTTTAACTCTCTCCCTCCCTTTTCTTATCTACCGGAAAAATTCTGTTTAGAGAAACTTATCATCATCAACTAATTAACTACCTTAGAGTTCATATAATAAGTGGGATACATATTTGATTCTTTGCCTTAATTTAACAATTTTCAAAATGACTTACTTCCTTAGTAACCTCAATGGTGAAAAATGTGTTTTCTTTTTTGTTTTACTGTAAGCACGTCATGAAAATGAAAGTGAAAATGTTAGTCGCTCAGTTATGTCCAACTCTTTGCGACCCCATGGACTGTAGCCCGCCAGACTCCTCTGTCCATGGAATTCTCCAGGCAAGAATACTGGAGTGGGTTGCCATTTCTTCCTTCAGGGAATCTTCCCAACCCAGGGACTGAATCTGGGTTTCCTGCATTGCAGATGGATTCCTTACCTTCTGAGCCACCAGGGAAGTCCAAGGACATCATGAATTCAATGGGAAAATGTGGTGGATGTATCTCAATTCATTTTAGTTATTAATTTTATTTGTGCTCAAGTTGTCACATATTTTCAGTGGGAGATGTCTCAATTTGACTCTTGATTCCTTTTGAAATAGTCTTTGATAGCTTTCTTGCTTTCTGGAATGATAAGCTATTCCAGGCTTTTATTAATATTTTCTTCTCCAGATCAAGAATTGGCCAGTTTCTAAGGATCTCTAATTCCTTTTACTGAGAAATTTGGAGATGAAAATTTGGGGTACAAAACATGCTTATTGCTACTGAATTGGGCATTATTTCTAGCTTGTGGGGTCTGAGTCCCTCAAACCCATGCCCCCTGCAATAGAAGCACAGAGTCTTAAACACTGGACCACCAGGGAGATCCTTCAAAGTATTTTCTAGTTTTTCTTGTGATTTCCTCTTTTACTGGTAATATAGGAGTACACTGTTAATTTTCACATAATTTTTAGTATCCCAAATTTCTTTCCATATTGATATTTATTTTCATTCCACTGAGGTTAGAAAACATACTTTGTGTGATTTCAATTATTTTAATTTTACTGAGTTTGTATTATGGCCTAGCAGATGTCTGTTCTGGAGAATGTTCCAGGTGTACTTAAGAAGAATGTATTTTCTGTTTGTGTTGGGTAGAGTTGATCTATAGATGCATTAGGACTAGTTGGTTTACAAAGTCCGTCAAGTCTTCTATTTTCATGCTGACCTTCAATCTAGTTGTTTTATCCATATTGAAAGGGGATATTAAATTCTCCAACTACTTATTGTTGAATTGACTGTTTCTCCCTTCCATTCTGTCAGGTTTTGCTTCATGCATTTTGGGGCTCTGTTGTTAAGAAGCATACATGTTTAAAATGATGACATCTTCCTAATATATTAACACTTTAATTATCATAAAACTCTTTATCAATAGCAAATAATTTTAAAGTTTCTTTTGCCTGATATTAATATAGCTGCTCCAGCTTTCTTATGCTTATTTACATATCTTTTTCAATACTTTTACTTCCAACTTTGTATCTTGAATCAGAAGTGCCTTGTAAATAGTATATAGTTGAATCTTGATTCGTGGCCACATCTGCTCAGAGTGAAGTTCTTTATACTGAACTGGAGAGGGGCGAAGAGGGGAGTGGGTTGTGACACAAGTACCATAGATTCTGACTGTTCTTACTGAGGTTTAGTAGATTTTCTGGAGTAAACATTTCATTTGCTGTATGATTTTAGGACAATTTACAGAGATTTTAAATGTTTTTCTTTAATATATATATATATTTTTTTACCATTTAGGGCTGTTTCACCAGAGAGTAGGTCTGTAGAACTCCTCACCCTGACATTCAGATCATCTCCTTATTTAAGTTCTGATTGTTAAAGATTTCAAACATATGAAAAGGAAAGAAAACACTATAATAAACCTTCATAAATTAAATATTCATTTTAAACAATTATGAAACATGTAATCATGTCTTATCTTTTTCTCCTTCTTCCTATAGATTATTTTGAAGCAAATCTTTAGTATCATAATTTCTTCTATAAACACTGCTTTTTGAAGTGAGTTAGTCTCTTCCGCCGACTCTCTTCCTCTCTCCTCTCTCTCTCTCTCACACACACATACCCTTCTCTCCCTCCCTGCTCTGCAGTCCCATCTCTGTCACATATCAAATATCCTTACGTTTGGATTATTTCTGGGCTCTCTATTCTGTTTCATTTGTCCTTTTATTCATTCCTGTGCCAACACCACACTGTTATAGTTATTTTAACTTTGTAATCTTTAACACCTAGCAGATGGTGATTGCAGCCATGAAATTAAAAGACACTTACTCCTTGGAAGGAAAGTTATGACCAACCTAGATAGCATATTCGAAAGCAGAGACATTACTTTGCCAACAAAGGTCCGTCTAGTCAAGGCTATGGTTTTCCCAGTGGTCATGTATGGATGTGAGAGTTGGACTGTGAAGAAAGCTGAGCACTGAAGAATTGATGCTTTTGAACTGTGGTGTTGGAGAAGACTCTTGAGAGGCCCTTGGACTGCAAGGAGATCCAACCAGTCCATCCTAAAGGCGATCAGTCGTGGGTGTTCATTGGAAGGACTGATGGTGAAGCTGAAACTCCAGTACTTTGGCCACCTCATGAGAAGAGTTGATTCATTGGAAAAGCCCCTGATGCTGGGAGGGATTGGAGGCAGGAGGCGAAGGGGATGACTGAGGATGAGATGACTGGATGGCATCACCGACTTGATGGACATGAATTTGGGAGTTGGTGATGGACAGGGAGGCCTGGCGTGCTGTGATTCATGGGGTCGCAAAGAGTCGGACACGACTGCACGACTGAGCTGAACTGAACTGAACTGAGCACCTAGTAAATCAAGTCTTTACACCATTGCCTTCTTCAAAAATATCTGAACAAGTCTTGGCCCTTTTCATTTCCATATAAAATTTTTTTAAATTTAAATTTATTTATTTTAATTGGAGGCTAATTACTTTATAATATTGTATTGGTTTTGCCATACATCAACATGAATCCACCATGGGTGTACACATGTTCCCCATCCTGAACTGCCCTCCCACCTCCCTCCCCGTACCATCCCTCTGGGTCATTCCAGTGCACCAGCCCCAAGCATCCTGTATCCTGCATTGAACCTGGACTGGTGATTCGTATCTTATATATTATACATGTTTCAATACCATTCTCCCAAATCATCCCACCCTTACCCTCTCCCACAGAGTCCAAAAGACTGTTCTATACATCTGTATCTCTTTTGCTGTCTTGCATACAGGGTTATTGTTACCATCTTTCTAAATTCCATATATATGGGTTAGTATACTGTTATGGTGTTTTTCTTTCTGGCTTACTTCACTCTGTATAATAGGCTCCAGTTTTATCCACTTCATTAGAACTGATTCAAATGAATTCTTTTTAATGGCTGAGTAATACTCCATTGTGTATATGTACCACAGCTTTCTTATCCATCCATCTGCTGATGGACATGTTGCTTCCATGTCCTGGCTATTATAAACAGTGCTGTGATGAACATTGGGGTACAGATGTCTCTTTCAATTCTGGTTTCGTCGGTGTGTATGCCCAGCAGTGGGATTGCTGGGTCATAAGGCTGTTCTATATCCAGTTTTTTAAGGAATCTCCACACTGTTCTCCATAGCGGCTGAACTAGTTTGCATTCCCACCAAAGTGTAAGAGGGTTCCCTTTTTTCCACACCCTCTCCAGCATTTATTGCTTGTAGACTTTTGGATCGCTGCCATTCTGACTGGCGTGAAATGGTACCTCATTGTGGTTTTGATTTGCATTTCTCTGATAATGAGTAATGTTGAGCATATTTTCATGTGTTTCTTAGCCATCTGTATGTCTTCTTTGGAGAAATGTCTGTTTAGTTCTTTGGCCTATTTTTTTGATTGGGTCGTTTATTTTTCTGGAATTGAGCTGCAGGAGTTGCTTGTATATTTAATTTTATAAACAGCTTGTTATATTGCTTTGAAGATTTAGGAAAAATTTGGCTAAATTTTATCAAATTCAAAAACAATAGCATGTATGCTATTATTTTAATACTGCTAAGATTATTCTAAATAACAGATGTGTAATCTAAAAATTAAACACATAAATATAGACTTAATAAATGTCCAGTACTATATATAGTACATATATATGCTATTTGTTAGACAGTCACTGAAATCAGAATGCACATAGCTGCAAGTCAATCTATGCTCTTTGTGGAAGGGAAAATTGAAAGGTGCTTTATCTCCCTCTAGCCTCTAATTAAAAATCTGCAGGCTAGACATTTGCCACAAAAAGCAATTAGAATCTTAAAATTTAGCATTGACTTATGGCATAGCTGAGGGCTTCCCAGGTGGTGCTAGTGGTAAAGAACCTGCGTGCCAATGCAGAAGACGTAAGGTCCACGGGTTCAATCAGGGCATGGCAACCCACTCCAGTATCCTTGCCTGCAGAATCCTGTGGACAGAGGAGCCTAGCAGCTATAGTCCATAGGGTGGCAAAGTCCCACATGACTGAAGTGACTTAGCATGTATGCATGCAGGGGATAGCTGAATGAAGGGCCATATAAATACATAAATATAGAAGCTGATTCAAATGTGGTACACATGAAGGGGTACTAAAGAACCATGAAGGAGCCCAGAGAAGGATAGTGGAAATGAGAGTTCATTGCCTTATCTATTCCATTCCCTTTTCTTTGTTTTAAATCTGATTGAGTCCCCAATAACAAGTGAGATGTTCAGTTCAGTGGCTCAGTCGTGTCCGACTCTTTGTGACCCCATGGACTGCAGCACACCAGGCCTCCCTGCCCATCACCAACTTCCAGAGTTTACCCAAACTCACGTCCATTGAGTTGGTTATGCCATCCAGCCATTTCATCCTCTGTTGTTCCCTTCTCTTCCTGCCTTCAGTCTTTCCCAGCATCAGGGTCTTATCAAATTAGTCAACTCTTCACATCAGGTGGCCAAAGTATTGGAGTTCAGCTTCAACATCAGTCCTTCCAATGAATATTCAGGACTGATTTCCTTAAAATGGACTCCTTGGATCTCCTTGCAGTCCAAGGGACTCTCAAGAGTCTTCCCCAACACCACAGTTCAAAAGCATCAATTCCTCAGCACTCAGCTTTCTTTATAGTCCAACTCTCAAATCCATACATGACTACTGGAAAAAGCATAGCTTTGACTAGACAGACCTTTATCAGCAAAATAATGTCTCTAGTTTTTAATATGCAGCCTGGGTTGGTCATAGCTTTTCTTCCAAGGAGCAAGCGTCTTTTAATTTCATGGCTGTAGTCACCATCTGTAGTGATTTGGGAGCCCAAGAAAATAAAGTCTCTCACTGTTTCCACTGTTTCCCCGTCTATTTGCTATGAAGTGATGGGACTAGATGCCATGATCTTAGTTTTCTGAATGTTGAGCTTTAAGCCAACTTCTTCACTCTCCTCTTTCACTTTCATCAAGAGGCTCTTTAGTTCTTCGCTTTCTGCCATAAGGATGGTGTCATCTGCATATCTGAGGTTATTGATATTTCTTCCAGCAATCTTGATTCCAGCTTGTGCTTCTTCCAGCCCAGCATTTCACATGATGTACTCTGCATATAAGTTAAATAAGAAGGGTGACAATATACAGCCTTGATGTATTCCTTTCCTGATTTTGGAACCTGTCTGTTGTTCCATGTCCAATTCTAACTGTCACTTCCTGACCTGCATACACATTTCTCTGGAGGCAGGTCAGGTGGTCTGGTATTCCCATCTCTTGAAGAATTTTCCACAGTCTGTTGTGATCCACACAGTCAAAGGCTTTGGTGTAGTCAATAAAGCAGAAGTAGATGTTTTCCTGGAACTCTGTTTCTGCTTCAATGATTCAATAGATGTTGGCAATTTGATCTCTGGTTCCTCTGCCTTTTCTAAATCCATCTTGAACATCAGGAAGTTCACAGTTCACATATTGCTGAAGCCTGGCTTGGAGAATTTTGAGCATTACTTTGCTAGTGTGTGAGATGAGTGCAATTGTGCAGTAGTTTGAGCATTCTTTGGCATTGCCTTTCTTTGGGATTGGAATGAAAACTGACCTTTTCCAGTCCTGCGGCCACTGCTGAGTTTTCCAAATATGCTGGCATATTGAGTGCAGCACTTTCATAGCATCATCTTTTAGGATTTGAAATAACTCAACTGAAATTCCATCACCTCCACTAACTTTGTTCCTAGTGATGCTTCCTAAGGCCCACTTGACTTTGCATTCCAGCTTTCATTTTAATCCCAAAGAAAGGCAATGCCGAAAAATGTTCAAACTACCACACAATTGCACTCATCTCACATGCTAGCAAAGTAAGGCTAGTGTGTAGGATATTAGAAAGGTTTTGATCTCTTGTCTAGATTTTGAGTTTTATCTAAATACCCGCTAAATGGATCTGTTCTATTTTTTAAATTTTTACTTACTTATTATTAATTTGGTTGGGTCAGGTCTTAGTTGCATCATGCAGGAATTTTGCTGCCGAATCTTCTGGACTCCTTAGGTGTGGAGTGCAGGCTCCAGAGCTGCAGGTTCAACTGTTAGGCTTAGTTGCTCCACAGCATGTAGGATCTTATTTCTCCAAGCAGGGATGAAACTGTGTCCTCAGATTGCCAGCAGGAGTCTAAACCCCTGGACCACCAGGGAGGCCCTGATATGTTTTATTTTTCAAAATGCCTACTGTTAAAGTGCTTAATTCGGTTGAACTTGGAATGACTGGAGAATTGGAATAGCTCTGTGTTGATTATTGACCTTTGCCCAGAGCGTTCTGCAGTACTTATCTCCTCTGCTTCTTGGACAATAGAGTGAACTTGCTACTTGCCTCTGTCTGTGATACTTGCCTTCCATGCTGCCAGCTCCTGCTTCTTCCTAGGACTTACGCTGTCTGCCAACTTCTAGGTTTCTCCCCGCTAAAATAATGGAGAAGCTAATCACTTATCTAGCCACTGTACAGGCTGGAAAAATTCCACGTTGGCAAAAATAAAATACTTGTCCCGCAGGCCCCACAGTTCTGATGCAAGACTTCTTGGCTGTTCTGCCATCAGCCAAACCTTATGTAGAGTCTTGAGCAGTTTGCCACTCCCAGATTCCTTTATTTAGCTGACAGGTGGCCCTGCATCCTACAGCTGTGGCCAAAGTCTCACAATCAGCCTTTTGTTGGAGTGAAACGAAGACTGTTGGTTTCCTATGAAATAACTAGAGTTCCCGATAGAGCCCTTTACATAGGGTTTTCGGGAGTTTAGTGATCCACCAGAGCTGCTAAACATTCCATGGTTCCATTCACCACAGTTCTATAACTTTCACCTCCCAGATGCAAAAAGAGATTACCACCAACTTTACTATGTGAGTGCTTTCAAGATTAATTCATGATAGCTGATCCACGTTGTTGAACAGCAGAAACTAAAACAACACTGTGAAACAATACTTCTCCAATTAAAATAATACTAAAAAAGAAAGGCAAAGGAGTGATTCATGGATCTCACCCACAGCAGTGGCAGCAAGTTCCCTAACTGAACCAGGCAATAAAGCCAGCTGCAGTGAAAGCCTGACATCAGTTCAAGTTTCCTTTATCCAGATCTTAAGTACTCAAGCCTGACATCCCTACCTCTCCGTCTCTGAGGATTCTTTCCCCTAAACCTGACACCCAGGAGCGAGTGAATGCAGCCCAGTGCCATTCATCCAGAGGAGGCTCAGTCTGTCTCTATCAAATGGCCTCAGCTCCAAAGGCAGAGCTCCCTGTCTCTCTTACCTCGAACCATTCTGTTTTTGACACTGCGTTTCCTGCAATCCATTTGCAGAGCTCTTGCCCCACACAGATCATCAGAGGTTTGGGTGCACTAGGGGACTTCACTGTCTTGAAAGACTTGTGGACAAGGACTGACCTGGGGATGGAAGGATCTTCTGGAAGGCTTCTCCTCTTTCATTCAGACCTTGAGCTTGGAGGCCCAGACAAAAGAACAGTAGGATGCTCTTATCACGTCAGGCACTAATGCAATGACTTCCTAAATGACCTCCTCTTGTCCGTTATTTTCCTCTTTTCAAGTCTCCACCCAGCAGTCAGGAAATTTGCCTGCGTCCTTCCTTTATTTAAAATCCCTTCCTGTCTCACACTGTGGCCTGCAAAGGCCCTGTACACCCGTGCCAACCTCTCCAATTCTATCCCACGCCACCTTCCTTCTGTGCTGTGCTCCAATTTTCTTTTAGTTCTTCATATGCCACGCTCCCTCCTGCCTTGAGGGCTTTCCAGATGCCATTCTCTTTGACTCTTTAATTTATTGATTCCCACTCATCTTTCAGAGCTCTGTTCAAATGTGACTTTCTCAGGGAAGCTGCCCTTGAGTCCCCCGATGAATTCCCTCATTTTACCTTTTACCCTACATCCCATTCCTTCCTAGTCTGTAATTATAAATCTGATTAATTTTTAATGTCTTCCTCCCAATCAGCTTGTAAGATTCATGAAGGCAGAATCTCGGCCTATAAAGGCTCCCTGGCCCCCCACCCCGAGTATCCACATGGTAGGGGCTTGGTAAATATTTACTGGATGAATAAATTAACAAAAAAAATATGGGCAAGTTACTATTGAAGGCCTCACCAGCTGGTGAATACACAGTTCTATCACATTTGTGACAAATTTTTGCTTCCATATGACATGCAGATACTAGACAGCTGCAGGAGTGGGTGCCTGGCTTCTCCTCCAGTTCTTTCTCTTAAGTCTCTCTCTTTTCCCCTCTGGCCCACTGAAAATACCAAGGCAAGTATGGACAGACACACACACATACACATATATTCATACGCAGAGCATACAGAGGTCAAAGGTAGGTTTAGAACTTTGGCTTCTTGAAATATACAAAAATACTTTTCCCTCCTTATTTCTTTATTTAGTGAGATATGTTAACTAGGCCCTTCTGTTAAAAAATAACATCAATCAAAAAATAATGTCGCCCTTCTTTAAGAGTTGTAAATTTCTCAAAAATCGAATTCCTAGAGATTCTAATAAAAACTCAGACAACTTGGAACAATCTTCTAAAGGCACGTTTTTCACTCACACCCTTCTCTTGCTATCTAACTTTCACTTATGTCTGGATTTCGCTTTATTAACAGATCATAAGCTGCTGGAGGAGAGCGTTTATAGGTTTTCTGCTTTATATTCTTTCCATACCTGTGGATAAAGAGGGACTTAACAAATTTTTTCTCAATTGCTTTCAGAAAGAGAAGTTAAATTGAAAAGGGAAAGAAAATGAACTAACCCTTGGGAGAAGTTATTACAAAACTGTACATTCTAAAATTACGTTTCTTGACATGACAAAGGAAAACGAAGGCTGTAACAAGGAGGTAAACCGGTACACTAGCTAGTAGAAATAAAAGCCGTGCTAACTGTGACTAAATAGAGTAATAAAGTAAATAAAAGTTACTATGCAGAATGGAAAGATGACAGATTCAGGAAGCACCTTTTTAATGGAAAATTATTTTCAAAAGCTTCTCTGGATTAGAAAGTCCGTGAGGGAGTACTTCCCAGTAGTTAGGACTCTGCGCATCCACCGCCAAGGAGCACAAGTCAGCTCCTGGGCCATGAAGAAAGATCCCAGGTGCTGCTCAGGGCAGCCAAAATAAAGTAATACAAATTAAAAAAAATTAACATTAATTTTAAAAAGTCCCTGTGACTTAACCTTCTATTATGGCCAATTTTAACTCATTAAAAAGAAAAAAAACTTGTTTGGCTGCACTGGGTCTTAGTTGTGGTACTTGGGCTCTGCTCTGCCACATGTGTGATCTTCCCTGTGGCATGTGAAATCTTTCAGGGGTGAATGTGGGATCTAGTTCCCTGCCCAGGCTTTGAACCCAGGCCTCCTACACTGGGAGTGCAGCGTCTTAGCCGCTGAACTGCCAGGGAAGTCCCAACTTGTTTTCCCAATTAACACTTTTTTACTTATCTCATGGAATCTTCATAAACCCTGAGAGGAGGACTCAGGGCATAAGCAATTAAGTAGAAGAAGATAATGAATCAGAGAAAATTAAAGATCGTTTGGGTTGAGAGGAAAGGGAAAAGTCTAGATGGCAAATAGAACAAGAGGAGAACTTGCTCTATGGGTCACTGAAGACAGACTGATCCTGCTCCCAGTGGGGAGGAGCAAAATGACAGAAACATCAGATAAGTCTGTGGGATCCAAAAGGAGAGGCAATCTACATATGTTCTTAGAAAGAGGCCCAAGGAGACCCAAGATTTCAGAGGCTGAAGGGCTGTGTGACAAGTCTAAAGTGTGGGACAGCTTAGAGAGTCCCATGTGATGCAGTGTGGTAGGTGGATGGTTCCGTGGCCTGAGAGTGCCACAGGAGTGGATGGGGTTTCAGGGAGCACCCCACAGTTTCCATGACTCAGCCTGGCAGTGGAATGAGTTTTTTTGCACCCCAGAGTCTGTTCAGTTCAGTTCAGTTCAGTTCATTTCAGTCGCTCAGTCGTGTCCGACTTTTTGCGACCCCATGAGTCGCAGCACGCCAGGCCTCCCTGTCCATCACCATCTCCCGGAGTTCACTCAGACTCACATCCATCGAGTCCATGATGCCATCCAGCCATCTCATCCTGGGTTGTCCCCTTCTCCTGCCCCCAATCTCTCCCAGCATCAGAGTCTTTTCCAATGAGTCAACTCTTCACATGAGGTGTCCAAAGTACTGGAGCTTCAGCTTTAGCATCATTCCTTCCAAAGAAATCCCAGGGTTGATCTCCTTCAGAATGGGCCGGTTGGATATCCTTGCAGTCCAAGGGACTCTCAAGAGTCTTCTCCAACACCACAGTTCAAAAGCATCAATTCTTTGGTGCTCAGCCTTCTTCACAGTCCAACTCTCACATCCACACATGACCACTGGAAAAACCATAGCCTTGACTAGACGGACCTTAGTCGTGTATAGAAGTTGAAAGAATAATTGTCAAACCTGCAGGGGCCTTTTTAATGGGCACGTGGGGATGATGCAGTGATCGCCTTGTATGTCCAGTAAATAAAGATGAAACCAGATGATAGATGGCTAAATGGAAGCCAAGCCACAGATGTCACAATACCCAATGCTTTGACACTCCACATGCACTCCAGAAATTAGATATATGTCTTGGATGTATGTTGACTAAATTTAAATTTTTGCCACTTAGAGGGTGGGGACTCTAAGTAGAAAATAGTTCAGAGGAAAATAAAGTTACTGTTTCTAACACAGTTGGGTTTGGGAGCTAAAAGTGAAACCATTACTTTTATTAATAGTATCCCCTAACCTAGTTTTGCAGTTGAGAAGCAGATCTGAGTGAGATGTGGGTCTCTACTGAACTAGCAGGAGAATGAAAGGTGTTTGGGGGAAGAAAAAAGAAAATAGGAAAGAAGGGTTGAGAAATCCTCTTTCTAACTGGAAGAGAGAGTCAAGAGGAAAAAGAAAGAAAATAGATGAATATCCAACATCTCTTTTGTTTTTATTATGATATTCATACTGACTCCATGGGATTTCCTGTTTTTCTAGCATATTCAGGAAGGACACTTTAACCTAAACCACTGAAACTGGAATTTTATCTGAGGTGAAAAAACAAGAATGTCAGACATGAAATCACAATCCAGGTTGAATTTCTGGCTTTGCCATAAATAGATATGTGACCCTGGACAACCTCTTAACCTCTTCAAATTCAGTTTCAAATCAACTGTAAGTGTTAGTCACTCAGTCGTGTCTGACTCTTTGCAACCCATGGACTGTAGCCCACCAGGCTCCACTGTCCATGGCATTCTCTAGGCAAGAATACTATAGTGAAAGTGAAGCCGCTCAGTCGTGTCCGACTCTTTGCGACCCCATGGACTATAGCCTACCAAGCTCCTCTGTCCATGGGATTTTCCAGGCAAGAGTACTGGAGTGGATTGCCATTTCCTTCTCCAGAGGATCTTCCCAACCCAGGGATCGAACCCGGGTCTCCCGCATTGTAGACAGATGCTTTACCGCCTGAGCCACCAGGGAAGTGGGAATACTATAGTGGGTTGCCATTTCCTTCCCCAGAGGATCTTCCCAACCCAGGGATCGAACCCGGGTCACCTGTATTGCAGGCAGTTTTTTGAGCCACCAGTGGAGCCCTCAAATCAACTGTAAAAAGGGTTTAATAAAACACATAGCATTGAATTATTGAGAGAAGGGAGTCACTATACATGAAAGAGCTTTGTGGGGCTTCCCTAGTGGTCCAGTGGCTAGGACTCTGCACTACCAATGCAGGGGGCCCAGGTTCGATCCCTCCAAGGGGAACTAGATCCCACATGCTGCAATCAGATGATGCAACTGAAGATCCTGCCTGAAGCAGCTAAGACCTGGGCAAGCAAGCAAACAAACAAACAAAAATAAAACATTTTTAAAAGAGCTTTGTAAGTGGTAAAAACTGGACCTCATGGGGTATGATTTTACAGGGGAGGTGACAATGGGGAAAGAAGTGTACAGGTGTAGACGGCACATGGGGCTGAACAGTACTATTTTGAAGTCTCTGAACAGATAGTTCAACACAAAGAAATCAGGTTTACTGGAAAAACATGGTCCAGAAGAGGAGAAAAAAGGAGAGGAGTTATATGGGCATCAGAGGCAAACCCAGGTATCCTGACTTGAAGTTCAGTAATTACATCAAACTCTTTACTTAGGAGTGCCTGTTAAGAGTCTCTTGCCCATTCATTTTTGAGATCTACTGATATTTAATATATGGTACATTGCCCTATCTTATAGTTTTGGAATATGACAATCACTTCTCAAGCTTTCAGTGTAAGAAATTTAACAGGAATTTGGGCTTTAGAAACCAAGAGTTAATCTTTTCAACCACTGGAAATCCTTCTTAGTTATAGTCTTTAGCATGAAAGCCCCTGCTATTAGCTCAACTAGTGGTTCTTCCTTTGAGACATCTCTGGAAGCTCAGCACTTGTATGTGAAAACTTTTGTTCTTACTCTGAAAGCTGAACATGAGGTTGGATGACATGCCGTAAGTTTAGAAACAGATGCAGTCTTCCTAATTTGGTGCAATGTTGGAATCCTCCAGTTGCGACATGAGATGAAAATTCCATTCCCCAGATATCTTTCAAAGTAGCACTTGGTGGGACTATTTCATTGTGCTACCTGGGGTAGGGAAGACAGCTCAAAAACACATGCCCAGTTGCACACGATGGTTGCTGGACTGTCTTTTTGGGAAGGTAAGCCTTATCAACTAGAGACCCCTAGGTTTCACTGGAAATTGTGATGGGTTTAGGATTGTGAATTTGAGAATAGAAGCCAAGCAGAGGTAAGTAAGAGGAGACATATTTGAAGTGGGAGGGAGAAAGAAATCTTGGATAAAACACGAGAGCCATCAAAAGGATAGGGCAGGACGGGGGAAAGAGTATGCAAGAGAGATCCATTGTAGTGGGGAGCCAAGTGTGGATTTTGGAGAACAGATATATTAAAGGAGATTCCCACCAATGTTTTATTTTGAAAAAGACCAAACTTTTAGAAAAGTTGCAAAAATAGTACAATGTAGTATATCCACTGCATCTACATGTATAGAGACAAAGAGTACATTTTATAAATGTATGAATTCGCAAATCTTGTATATAGTTAGATAAAAAGTAGATACAGAGAGAAATATATATATGTATATACTTTTCAGAAACATTTGAAAGTTATAGGTAGACATCATGAAACTTCACCAGGAAATACTTCTGTATGTGTCTCCTAAGAATGAAACCATTCTCCTATATGACCACAATATAATTATTCCACTCAGGAATTTAAACTTGATACAATAAAATATCTAATATTCAGTACACACGAACACTTCCCCCATTTTCCCAAAAACATCCTTCTAAATCTCCAATTTAAAGGGGATTAAAAATTGTTTGCTGTGTTCAGCATAAATGCCTTCTCCATTTTCCCTATGAAATCACCAGAAACAACCACATTTCTTGTTAATATTTTTATGCCAGTAATTTATTTGGGGGAACTTGCAGATGTTGCATATCCAGATTGGCAGGGGATAAAAACAGAAATCACAGCAGGTGCCAGAGAAGAGGCTGGTTGACGCTGACTACAACTGAAGAAACAATTTGGAAGAAAGGAAATATAACAGACTCAAAACCACTGTTCTATTCCTGGGGTGCTACCCCATTGCTCTGACCCCATGTCTTCTAATCTTCTGTATGTGATCAGTCTCTTAGAGTGCTTGTTTCCCAGATCCTATCATGATACAAAACTTCATTCTCATGGTTTTTTCTTGTTAATAGATTTTATTTTTTAGTGCAGTTTTATATTTACAGAAAAATTGAGAAACTAGCACAGAGAGATCCCATATAGCCTTTCACCCCTGCACACAGTTTCTCTAATTTAACATCTTGTACTAGTACATTTTTTACAATCAATGAACCAATACTGACAGATTACTGTTAATGAAGTCCATACTTTATTTAGACTTCTTTGGTTTTTAACCTAATGTCCTTTTTTCTGTTCTAAGATCCCATCTGGGATAGGAAATTATATTTAGTTGTTATTTCTCCTTAGGCTCCTTAGATGATGCCAGATTCTCAGACTTCTCTTGTTTTTCATATCCTTGACAGGTTTTTGCTTCTAGGTCTTTTGATAACTTAATCTCTGTATATAGCTTGGCAGAGGACCACAATAAATATTATTTTGAATTAAGTATTACCTTTTATACTGGGTGAAAGTCAGATCCTGTCTAAAGTAACCACATGATAAGGATGGATAAAGTTATTTCAGGAGACTTGTTTGTGTATAGATCATATTATGAGTACTCATTGATTATATCAGAGAAGGCAATGGCAAACCACTCCACTACTCTTGCCTAGAAAATCCCATGGACAGAGGAGCCTGGTAGACTGCAGTCCATGGGGTCACTATGAGTCGGACACGACTGAGCGAGTTCACTTTCACTTTCCACTTTCCACTTTCACGCATTGTGGAAGGAAATGGCAACCCACTCCAGTGTTCTTGCCTGGAGAATTCCATGGACAGAGGAGCCTGGTGGGCTACAGTCCACCAGGTCACAAAAAGTCAGACAGTACTGAGTGACTAACACTTGAAAAAGAAAAAAAAAAGTTTACTCTGTTTTTTTCCTTTATTGCACTTACCAAGGAGAAGGCAATGGCAGCTCACTCTAGTACTCTTGTCTGGAGAATCCCATGGATGGAGGAGCGTGGTAGGCAGCAGTCCATGGGGTCACGAGGAGTCAGACATGACGGAGTGACTTCACTTTCACTTTTCACTTTCCTGCATTGAACAAGGAAATGGCAACCCACTCCAGTGTTCTTGCCTGGAGACTCCCAGGGACGGGGGAGCCTGGTGGGCTGCCGTCTAGGGGGTTGCACAGAGTCGGACACGACTGAAGCGACTTAGCAGCAGCAGCAGCATTGATTATATATGGGCTGTAGAGTTCATGGCATTCATTGGGTGGGATGGTATTCTTTGGGTGGTTTGAGTCAATGAAGCTCCAGACAAAAATATCAACTGAGAAGACAGAACCAATCAGCAGGTGCCTTTTCCTCTGAAAGCCTATGTTCTTACAGACTATACATGGCAGATGGTCTATATTTTTCTCTTTATCTTTGCAATCATCTTGGGGTAATTTGTTGCCATGTGCACTATCTTTACTAAACAAGTATTTCCATTTTCCTTTTTTTTTTTTTTTTACTTTTTTCAAATTAAAGTATAATTTACATATAGTGATAAGCACAGATCTTATGTATACAGTTCAAAATGTTTTGACAAATGCATGCTGTGCTATGCTTAGTTGCTCAGTCATGTCCAACTATTTGTGACCCCATGAACTGTAGCCCGCCAGGCTCCTCTGTCCATGTGTATTCTCCAGGCAAGAATACTGGAGTGGGTTGCCGTGCCCTCCTCCAGGGGATTTCCCAACCCAGGGATCGAACCCAGGTCCCCTGCATTGCAGGCAGCTTCTTTACCATCTGAGCAACCAGGGATGCCCATGAATACTGGAGTGGGTAGTCTATCTCTTGGGGATCTTCCCAACCCAGGAATCGAACCAGGCTTGCCTGCATTGCAGGCGGATGCTTCATCAGCTGAGCTACCATAGAAGCCTAATCCATCAAGACAGCCAGTATGGCCATCAAAAGATGATCTCATGCCCTTTCCAAGTCAATGCCTGCCCTTGAACCTCCAGAGACAATCATTGGTTCAGTTGCTTTTACCATGATTAGATTTTCCTGTCTAGCACTTCACATAAACAGAATCTGACAGTTTATACTCATTTGTGTCTTGTTTCGTTAGCTTAGCACAATATTTTTGAGATTCATTCATGTTTTATGTCCATCAAAAGTTTATTTCATTTTATTGCTGAGTAGTATTCATTGTATTGTATCAATACACACAATTTCTATATCTACTTTTGTATGGGTGGAAATTTGTTTTTCCTGAATTTTAGCTATTATGAATAAAGTTATGAATATTTTATATGGGTCTTTTTTGAGGGCTTATGATATTTCTCTTGATTGTAGAATATGTGCATTTTATGGTGGGTTTCTGTTTAATGTTATAAGAAAATACCAATCCATCTCCCAAAGTGGCTGTGCCATTTTATAGTCTGTATTAGTTATCTATTGTTGCTTAATAATATTACCATGAACATAACAGCTTAAAGCAAAACACATTTATTATCTCCCAGTTTCTGTGAGTCAGGAATTACAGCTTAGCTGATCATTTGCAAGGAAGGCTGCAATCAAGGTGTTGAACAAGACTAGTTTCTCATATGGTGGCTCAACTGGAAAAGGACCTGCTTCCAGATTCATGTGGCTGTCAGTAGAATTCATGTCCTTTTGGTTGCAGGATCGAGGGCTTCATTTTCTTCCTGGCTGTTAGCTGCAGGTTGCCCTCAGCTTCTAGAGGCTGCATGCAGTTCCTTATGTGGGGTTCCTTAAATGGTCAGCTGCTTCCTCAAGGCCAACTAAGGAGGAAGAGACCTCAGCAAGATGAGTGCTACAATCTTATACTATGTAATCAAGTAATCAAATACATTTAACCACATCTATCCCATCTCCTTTGCCACATTCTATATTCTATCCATATTCCATTACAAGTTCCACTCACCTTCAAGAGGAGGGGGGCACACAGGGCAGGGATACTAAGGGGTAGGGATCACAGAGGGCCACCTTAAGAGTGTGTGGACTTCATTCTCCCACCATAAATGAATGAGAGTTTCGGTTGCTTCCTATCTTTGTCAGCATTTGGTGTTGCCTTCTTTTAAATTCGAAGCATTTTAATTGTTGGAGAGTATGGTTTTGAGTTTCCCTAGTGTCTAATATACTGAGCATTTCTCTATGTGCTTATTGGCCACTCCTATATCTTCCTTTGGCAAATGTCTTTTCAAGTATTTTGCCCATTTAAAAAGTTGGGTTGTTTGTCTTTTTAGTATTGAGTTGGAAGAGTTCTTTATACGTTCTGTTCACAAAGTTTCTCACAAATAGTATTGAAATGACTGAGCCTTTATATGGAAAAAATGAGCCATCACTCCTACATCACACTATATAAAAATTAAGCTAATTGATATTTAGACTATTGTACCCATCAACGGCAACCCACTCCAGTATTCTTGCTTGGAGAATCTCATGGACGGAGGAGCCTGGTTGGCTACAGTCCATGGGGTCGCAAAGAGTAGGACACGACTGAGCGACTTCACTTTCACTTTCACTTTTCACCCATCAACTACAGAATACACATCTTTTAAAAGACACATAGAAGATTTTCCAAGACAGACCACAGGTTGGGCCATAATACAAGTCTGAATAAATCTCAAATGACTGAAATCAAACAGTATGTTTTTTTGAGCTTCAGTTCAGTTCAGTTCAGTCACCAGTAATGTCCGACTCTTTGTGACCCCATGGACTGCAGCACACCAGGCCTCCCTGTCCATCACCAACTCCTGGAGTTCACTCAAACTCACGTCCATCTGAGTCGGTGATGCCATCCAGCCATCTCATCCTCTGTCGTCCCCTTCTCCTCCTGCCCCCAATCCCTCCCAGCATGAGGGTCTTTTCCAATGAGTCAGCTCTTCACATGAGGTGGCCAAAGTACTGGAGTTTCAGCTTTAGCAGATTCAAATTAGAGATCAATACAAAAAAATCTAGAAAATGCTCCATTATTTTTGTGTACTTGTTTTTATCAATTCCTGTGAAGTAAGTGCTATGATCACTAACTACAATTAGAGATTTGTCTATTTCTCCCTTAAGTTCTGTCCATTCTTACATCATGAATTTGAAGTTATATTTGACATATGCATATTTAAAAGTATTATATCTTCTTGAGTGATTCTTTTATCAATATGAAATATCCTTTTCATCTCTGATAAAACTCCTTGTTCTGAAGCCTACTTCCTTTTTTTTATTTGGCTACACCAAGTCTTAGTTGTGGCACGCAGGATCTTTACTTACAGTGTGCGGACTCTTAGTTGCATGTGGGACCTAGTTCCCTGACCAGGGATTGAACCCAGGCCCCCTGCATTAGTAGCACAGAGTCGTAGCCCCTGGACCATCAGGAAGTCCCAGTCTACTTTCTTTTATATTAAAATAGAAGCTCTAACTTATGATTAATATTTTCATGGCATATTTATGTCCATCACTTTAACCTAGTCACATCTTTGTATTTAAAGTAAATCTCTTATATTACTTCCCTTGTGGCTCAGCTGGTAAAGAATCCACCTGCAATTCGGGACACCTGAGTTCGATCCCTGGGTTGGGAAGACCCCCTGAAGAAGGGAAAGGCTACCCACTTCAGTATTCTGGCCTGGAGAATCCCATGGACTGTATAGTCCACGGGATTGCAAAGAGTCAGACACGACTGAGTAACTTTCACTTGCTTCTATTAATAAAAAGCATATTGTCATGTCGTGCTTTTGTATCCTGCTTTTTAATTGGAGTGTATTTCTTTTTCAGTTATGTCTTTTTTTCATTTTTTTGGATATTGATTGCTCTGCGATTAAAATATGTACTCTAATGAACTAATATTATGCAACTTTACATATAATGCAGGAATCTCACAATAATGATTGTATAGATTCGTAAATTAAAACTATAGTTTTTTCTTATCATAGAACATCATACATAGGATTGCACAAGTCTAAACTTATTGTATAAAAATAAAGTGAATGAAGAGAGATCTCCCCGTGTCTACACATTATTGTTCATCCTACAGATATTAATATATGCACCTTATTGTTTCTTCTATGAACTGGACATTGTGTGAGTGTTTGTGCTCAGTTGCTAAGTCATGTCTGACTGTTCAATCCCATAGACTGTAGTCTGCCAGGCTCCTCTGTCTGTGGGATTTCCCAGGCAAGAATACTGGAGTGGGTTGCCATTTCCTTTTACAGGGATCAAACCTTTGTTTCCTGCACTGGTAGGTGGATTCTTCATCACTGAGCCACCAGGGAAGCCTGAACTTGACACCACTGAGTATTAAGCACAACTGTTAATAACTGCTCAAATATGAAAGCATCTTTCAAAAGACAATATAAATGACCCTAATCTCAGAACAAACTTCTAGGAAAAAGAAGACAAAGAATTTATGTTAGGGATTTCCCTGGCAATCCAGTGGTTGACACTCCATACTTCCAAGGCAGGGTGCACAGGTTTGCTCACTGGTCAGGGAACTAAGAACCCACATGTTTCTTGGTGTGGTCAAAAGATAAAAAAGAAAAAAAAAATCTGTTAACCCCCCTTGTTTTTTCCCTTGTTTGATACATAAGATAGATAAAGAAGAGATAAGATTTTTCTTCTCAGACATTAAATCTCCCACATTTCTGGGTTATGCATGTATAGGTGTTGTCTGGTCCCTCAACATCTCATTCCTCATTGCCAACTGAAAACCTCTGGGACCAGACCTTGCTGGGCAGTCCAAAGGTTAAGACCCTGCTCTTCCAATGCAGGGTCATGGGTTCCATCCCTGCTTGGGGAACAAAGATCAGGGACTACAGATGTCATAGGTGAGGCAACTCCCATTTGCTTGAGGACAATCCCCAGTCAACACTCACATTAGCTGGGGGATGAGTGCCAATAGAGAAAGGAGATTTAAGCGAAGCACCAACAGCATCCATCCACCTCACCCCATGGACTGTAGCCCACCAGGCTCCTCTGTCCTTAGAATTCTCTAGGCAAGGATACTGGAGTGGGTAGCCATTCCCTTCTCCAGGGGATCATCCCAACCCAGGGATCAAACCTTGGTCTCTTGCATTGTAGGCAGATTCTTTACCATCTGAGCCACCAGGGAAGCCCCATTCATCCACCACAAGGGGCTAATTCTATCTCCATTCTTTATTTCTTGTACCCTTATATTTTATTTGTTGGGGGCCACAGCATCATATATGAGCAGTCGGTTTGGTGCTTATACTGTATTTTGCAGGGAGGTTCCTGCAGTCTGGAATGTGCTAAGTCTGGAGTGTTCTGTTAATGCAATAAGATCTATCTAATACAGACGTGTCCCACAGTAAAACCAGAGGGGCCCCTGGTCATGTGTTCATTGTTTCTCCTCTTTTGTCATAAAATGGCTTCTTTGATCTGAGCCATTATTATGAAAGAAATCATGTCAATATATTGTTGTTCTTCAGTTGCTAAGTTGTGTCTGACTCTGTGACCCCATGAAGTACAGCATGCCAGGCTCCTCTGTCCTCCAGTGTTCCCTGGACTTTGCTTAAATTCCTGTCTACTGGGACGGTGATACCCAACCATCTCATCCTCTGCCTCCCCCTTCTCTCCATGCCTTCAGTCTTTCCCAGCATCAGGGTCTTTTCCGGTGAGTCAGTTCTTCACATCAGGTGGCCAAAGAATTGGAGTTTTAGCTTCACCATCAGTCCTTCCAATGAATATTTGGGGTTGATTTCCTTTAGGATCGACTGGTCAGCATATTAGGCTTCCATAAATTGAGCTGTGGTGCTGGCAGAGGCACTGAGGGCCAGGAAGCAAACTCATAACCACATTAGTTACCAGTTCTGATAAAGATGAATCACTTTAGGGATCCTTTAGGGATGAATCACTATCTCCTCCTTCTCAGTGTAATCAATCTGCCATCAAGTGGCAGACGGTCTTCTCAAAGAGTAATGCCTCATCAAAGGCTCAGTTTCGGTCTCCGCAAATAGCAAGTTGGGAGTTCAGCAATGGCACCAGCTAGTAATCTAGCTAGAACAGAATTGGTAAGGAGTCCATATTTTTGGACCCATGCAAGACTTTCATCCCTGCCACCATGACCTTTCTACCACAGGATCTAGCTGATACCACAAATTATCTTGTTCACCTGGTGCCCAAGGACCTCTGCTGTGGTAGATGCTCTTTGGTGAAAATGAACATGAGATACAAAGATAGAAATGCTTTCTTCTCATTCCCTTAGATCCATCCACATTCTGTTTTCCAGTGACTTAACCACAGAATGTGGTGTTGAGTCAAAACCCCATTGGTCCGCATTCTAACTGGAGTTTAGCTTGGTGCCAAGTCTTTTAGCTTGGATTCTCTAAAAAACAGAGCCTGTCTTTTAGCTTGGATTCTCTAAAAAACAGAGCCTGAGGGCCATTTGAAAGAAAAAGGAGTGAAGACAAGGGAGTGGGCAGGGGAGGAGGGGAAACTAATACTGGGTTGCCAAAAAGTTTGGAAGATCTTATGGAAAACCTGAACAAACTTTTTGGTCAACTCAGTATAATAGTGTAGTACTAAACTGGCTACCCAACTGACTGTTCAGTGTTGTGGGCACATGCTAGGCATGGGGATATGCTAGTTAGCAGAACAGACATCGATCTACCCTCATGGACAGACCTGGGTTTTTGGGCATGTAGACCATGCAGTTCTGTAACACTCCACATTAGAAGGGCCTCATTTAAAGCTCTGTTGTCACCATCTTGGAAGTCTCAATAATTTTCGAACAATAGGCTCTACATTTTCATTTGACACTGCGCTCCATGAATTATCTTATCTGATCCCGTTAATATAAATTATGGTTTAGTAGGGGAATCGATCACGTTTTCTCTCCTGAAGAGTGTGAATTGGTGGCATGGAGAGAAGGTTCTTGTGGCAGGAGAACAGAACAAAGAGATGAAGAATAGCAGCGTTCACAGTGCCTGCTGCTGGATGGGTGGCAAAATACACAGATGCAGCAGCAGGGAATCTTTTTTTGGTCTTCTGCACTTTCCCCCTAAACTAATCATCAGTTCAGTTCAGTCGTTCAGTCGTGTCCAGCTCTTTGCGACCCCATGAATCGCAGCACACCAGGCCTCCCTGTCCATCACCAACTCCTGGAGTTTACCCAAACTCATGTGCATCGAGTCGGTGATGCCATCCAGCCATCTCATCCTCTGTCGTCCCCTTCTCCTCCTGCCCCCAATCCCTCCCAGCATGAGGGTCTTTTCCAATGAGTCAACTCTTCACATGAGGTGGCCAAAGTATTGGAGTTTCAGCTTCAGCATCAGTCCTTTCAATGAACACCCAGGACTGATCTTCAGAATAGACTGGTTGGATCTCCTTGCAGTCCAAGGGACTCTCAACAGTTTTCTCCAGCACCACAGTTCAAAAAATTCTTTGGCGCTCAGCTTTCTTTATAGTCCAACTCTCACATCCATACATGACTACTGGAAAAACCATAGCCTTGACTAGATGGATCTTTGTTGGCTAAGTAATGTCTCTGCTTTTTCTTTCCTTCCAAGGAGTAAGCGTCTTTTAATTTCACGGCTGCAATCACCATCTGCAGTGATATTGGAGCCCAGAAAAATAAAGTCAGCCACTGTGTCCACTGTTTCCCCATCTCTTTGCCATGAAGTGATGGGACCAGATGCTATGATGTTCATTTTCTGAATGTTGAGCTTTAAGCCAACTTTTTCACTCTCCTCTTTCACTTTCATCAAGAGGCTCTTTAGTTCCTCTTCACTTTCTGCCACAAGGGTGGTGTCATCTGCATATCTGAGGTTATTGAGATTTCTCTCAGCAATCTTGATTCCAGCTTGTGCCTCATCCAGCCCAGTGTTTCTCATGATGTACTCTGCATATAAGTTAAATAAGCAGGGTGACAATATACAGCCTTGACGTACTCCTTTTCCTACTTGGAACCAGTCTGTTGTTCCATGTCCAGTTCTAACTGTTGCTTCCTGAGCTGCATACAGATTTCTCAAGAGGCAGGTCAGGTGGTCTGGTATTCCCATCTCTTTCAGAATTTCCCACAGTTTATTGTGATCAAAGGCTTTGGCATAGTCAATAAAGCAGAAATAGATGTTTTTTCTGGAACACTCTTGCCTTTTCGATGATCCAACGGATGTTGGCAATTTGATCTCTGGTTCCTCTGCCTTTTCTAAAACCAGCTTGAACATCTGGAAGTTCACGGTTCATGTATTCCTGAAGCCTGGCTTGGACAATTTTGAGCATTACTTTACTAGCATGTGAGAAGAGTACAATTGTGCGGTAGTTTGAGCATTCTTTGGCATTGCCTTTCTAAACCCTGAATAATTCAGGTAAACTGAGTAGGTTTCTATTTCTTGAAATCAGAAAGAATCTAAGCACACACATGTGGGAGGTGACTTAAATCATGGGAATGAAATAGAGCAAGAAAAGAAGAGAGATGAATATCTTCTAGGCCAGTGCTATCTCACAGTACCCATAAAGGAATGAACTTTGTAATTGTAATTTTTTGTGAAAAATAAAGTTTTGGAAAGTAAAATATGGAAAAGCACTAGAAAAATGAAATGAAAACAAAAATGGCACACCAAACACAAGCTCACTCACACTTTCAAGTATTTCAAACAGACATAAAACTGCATTTCAAAAAACAGAATTAAAACAAAAAATAACATAAAAGGAAAAAACTATAACAACTGCACTTTGTTCACTGAAAGTGTACAGATAGGTGATCAATATAGAGAATAGCTAATACACCCTTCATTTTCCATCATTCCACGGTCTAAACAAAAGGTCGGCAGTAAAGTGACAATTTCCTATATTAAATACTATAACAATATTTAATATTTTAAGTCTATTAACATTTAAAGTTTTTAACATGATAAATGGATGTTTTTCTTCCTTGTTAAGTCCTCTAATGTAGCTTGGTTGCTGACAATGCCACTAGCATAATTTATATTTAAATTGTTTCTATTTTGTTGTTGTTGTTGTTGCTATTTTCCGTTGTTTTTTATTTTTTGGCCACACTGTGGAGCAGTTGGGATCTTAGTTCCCTGATCAGGGATCAAACTCACACCCACTGCAGTGGAAGCGAGGAGTCTTAACTGCTGGATCACCACAGAAGTCCCTAAACTGTTCCTGCGCTGTATTTAAGAACAGTAATAGCAGAGCAATCAGTCTCTTAAAGGTATGTTTAAGGAAACGGAAGAAAAGACTTTATTTTTTTTTTTTTGCCACGAGGCTTGTGGGATATTAGTTCCCCAAGGAGGGATAGAAATTGTGCCCCGGAAGCAAAAGTGCTGGGTCCTAACCACTGAGATTTTAAAGCAAATTCAGTAAGCTCAGATATTCATTCTTAACTTTTATTCCAAATGAAGCAAATGCTGCTTTATTTTAAAAATTCATTTTCAATTTTTCATTAGCAGCCTGTTCCAAAGATTTATCCTATTATATTAATAGTCACATTTATCTTTCAATGAAAGAAATAGATTCTGGATTCATGAATTCCCTATGTATGTTTATTTTCATAGAAAATATAAATTCAAAATGTTTTCTCAAATTCATAGTTTTTTTATATTTTATGTATAAATGCCATGTATGATGGCCTTCTTGCTTCATCAGTCAGTTCATACTTTCATTACTTTGCTACGAGATATGGCTGTGAACTCAGTAGATGGGGAATCACACTTTTGAGCAAAGTTAATACAAACACTCAGATATTTAATTCTTTGGAATTACTTCTCTGGTTATTATTCAGTTTACTACTATCATTACTAACCCACTACTGATGTGTCTTTTCTTGACAAGACAGAAAAGGCTTATTTCACCATCTGTAATTTAGGGTTAAAAATAAGTGACACAAATTTTACTTCCCAACTTTAGCTGTGAATTTCAAAAACAGGCTTGATTAAAAAGGAAAATGGCTGCAAAAATAAAATGACTGTAAAAATAACTAGTTATAAATGGAAAAACTTACATTTCCACATATTTTTATTCACTTTTGGCTTACAGTTGACAAACCTTAAAAATTTCACTCTTTCACTAATGTGGTCCTATAGCACATGACAAGGACACAGAGGTACAATTTGTGCCACTGACCTACTACTTGTTACGCAAGTTGGAGAAATTTGAACCACTCTATACTCTGTTTAACCACAGGTGTCCAACGATCACATGCTTGGATACTGCTGAAATGTTAAACTCCTATAAATGCTGTAAAACATTTACTCTTTTTTTTTTTCATGTTTATAGAATGCTAATTATATTTTTCTGTAGTCCACCAGGCTCCTCTGTCCATGGAATTTTCCAGGCAAGAATACCGGAGTGGGTAGCCTTTCCCTTCTCCAGGGGATTGTCCCAACCCAGGGATCGAACCCAGGTCTCCTGCTTTGCAGGCGGATTCTTTACTGTCTTAGCCAGCAGGGAAGCCTGAAACGTTTACTCTTAACTTCTGTCCTTATCTCCTTGTGTACTAAACACAAGTAGTTTGCAGACTGGCACTGGTCCAAGAACCAGCACTGCTAGAGGAAGAACCAGTAGAGGAGTTTGTGAAGTAATAGAAGAGAGGAGGGGAACAAGGAGACCACGAATTTGTGGAAGACTATGGAAGCTTTAAGAGGAAGTAGTTCACTGTGTTAACTGCAATAAAGGTCAAGTAGGTTGAGACCAAAAGGAAGCCATGAATTGACAATTAGGACACTGGTGACCTTTGAAAGAGTGGTTTCAGTGGAGTCCTGGAGGCAACACTAGCAGGCTGAGGAGTTGCGAGAGAAGCGCAAATGGGGACTACCCTTTCGAGAGGCTAGATGGGAAAGAAATGGAGACAGTGTGGTAGTTTACAAAGAGGTTGAGGGGCTTCCCTGATGGGCCAACGTGGTTAAGAATCTTAACCTTCCAATGCAGGGGCAAGGGTTTGATCCCTGGTCCTGGAACTAAGATCCCACATGCCACCAGGCAGCTGCCCTGTGTGCTGAAACTATTAAGCCCTCCAACTCTAGAGCTGGTGCTCTGCAACCAGAGAAGGCTCACGCACCACAGTGAAGAGGCTGTGCACCAGGACAAAGAACCAGCACAGCCAAAGAAAAAAAAAATCAAAGAAAAAAGTCAAAGGCAGACTTCTTAGACTAGGGAAGACTTAAAAAAAGTCTGATATCACTGAAGAGGCCTCAAACTGAACAGAGTTCTGTTTCCAGGTAGAAAATCTAAGAAAATTTTTTTTTTTTTTTTGGTTTTACAGTAATCTTAAAACTACTAAGAAGGTGCAGAGAGATCAGGGGAAACTTCCTTGGAGAATCTGTAGACTTTCTAACACTTCTTTGGCAATGCAACAGAAAGCTGTGGGAGGAATACAAGGATTTTAATGGACTCAATTTCTCCTGAGTTTTGTAGAAAGACTTGATTTTGGCTGCACCAAACAGTGTGCATGACCTTAGTTCCCCAACCAAGGCTTGAACCTGTGCCCCCTGCTTTGGAAACGCAGCCTTATCCACTGGATTTAATGCTCAGAGACTTAATCACTGGGAATTCCCAGGACTTTAAATGTATCCATGGTAAGATACACATCCTTTTGTAAACAGAAATCTCTGAGCTATCATAGTTATGGTAAACTTGGGTATTGACAAAATGGGTTTAATAAAGCAAGTCATATCTATATATGAAGAGAGTTTACTTCAGTTCCTAGACTTTCCTCTGCTTTCACTCCATCCCGAGTTTTAGCAAAGAAACATTTACCGTGTGCCCAACACCATGCTAGGTACTAAGGCTACATTAATGACTGGTCTCTATATGGAAGGAGTTCACTGGAGCAAAATTATTGGTTTTGATGCTTTTTGGTGGAAACAGCTGAAAACCCCAGCTCCATCAAGTTCAGCTCCAGGGCCAGTCAAATCAGAGGCTCAGTCATGTCACCAAAGACCCAGATTTTCTGATATTACTACTGAGCCATCTTTAGTATCTGCCTCATCCTCAGGTCAGCTTGTCTTAAGTCACTATGGCTGCAGCAATTCCAAGTGACACATTCTCAAAATAGTTAAGGGGTAGAACTATGTCATCTGTATCTCATTTTAGAGGCACCCAGCAGACTACCTTTGATCTTGCCAAAACCAAAACTGCATCTTACAAAAACCAAAACTGTGTCCTGTGTTCCTGACTACTCCACTCGAATCCTGGGAAAGATGAGTGGAATTACAGCTGTAATGGTATTTGTCCTCTGAAATTGGGTCTGGGCATGGACCCTCACTTCGGATAAACTTTGAGTCCCCAAGAGAGAGTTTCTGAACTTAGGCAGAACTTGTTGTTGAGTAGGCCAATAACGGAAACCCCTTTTCACATTCTGGCATACACCATAATATACACAGAAAATGATAATCCATTGTATGGCCCACAGGGATAAACCAAAGAGCTACCACTTGCCTGAAGGCGTTGGCTGCCTCAGCCCTGCTCAGCTGTTCCAAGGATGAGGGAATTCACATCAGAGCACAGCTGTATTTTATTCATAGCACCTCAGTTGGGAAGGTCCTAGCGGGCAACCCAGAGCATCTGCCAGTGAGACAAAAGCAGATACTCAAACTAGACAATCTATTAGCATAAGCAAATACCAAGAGACAGGAGACACAGTTTCTAAGTCAATGTTTGACCATAGTAATTCCTGCAAACTCTTTTCTGGTGTCTGTGCCTTGCACATGCTATTTCTCTCTTCTTGGTGCTTTCTTTAACACAACGTATTGGCTCAGACGATAAATCGTCTGTCTACAATGCGGGAGACCTGGGTTCGATCCCTGGGTTGGGAAGATTCTCTGGAAAAGGAAATGGCAATCCACTCCAGTACTATTGCCTGGAAAATCCCATGGACAGAGGAGCCTGGTAGGCTACAGTCCATGGGGTTGCAAAGAGTCGGACACGACTGAGCGACTTCACTTCACTAATGGATAAGTAGAGTCACACATATCTTGGTTCAAAACCTCTACCACCCATCGGCTGTGTGTGTGTGTGTGTGTGTGTGTGTGTGTGTGTGTGTGTGTGTGTAAGTAACTCAGTCGTATCTGATTCTTTGAGACCCCATGGACTGTAGCCTGTCAGTCCATGGAATTCTCCAGGCCAGAATACTGGAGTACTGGGCAAATGAATTAACTCCTCTGAGCCTGTCTTCCCTATCCAAAGTGTAATACGACTACAACTCATTTTAAAGGGCTGTTTCTGAGGATTCGGTAAGATAATGAGATAAAATGGCCAGACCAATCCCCTGTGCACATAGTAAGTCCTCCTTAGATGTGAAGTCCGTCTGGCAAACTTCTACTCAAATGCCCCTGCTCCTCTGAAGATGTCCTTTAGGCGTTTCGATGGTGCTTCCTGGTTTTACGCTACTATTAAAACCGCGCAGCACCTTTTCATCAGTTCTTTGCCCGCAGCCCCCACCCCTCTTCCCTCAAAGAACTCTCAAAAGGCCAGTTTCGTCGTCCCGTACTTGGTCTCCGCTAGTAGTGGGCAAAATCCAGCTCCTCATAGGTGTCCCAGAGGGAGTTTGTTTTTGTTTTGGCTGACTTCGCTTAACGGATTGGGCGGGAGGAGCGCGGGCGAGCGGGAGGGCGCCGCCCACGGAGGAGAGGGGCGTGCCCGCCCCGGGTGCGCTCGCCCGATACTCCCCGGCGGGGGCCTCGGCCGCAGCCCCGGATCCACCCGGCTATAGCGAGGGAGCCCGCGCGCACCCACCGGGCCGGGTAGCGCCCTTACCCGGCCACCCACGCCCGCAGGGGCGAGTTTCGAGGGGAGGCAGGCTGAGGCGGCGGCGGCGGCCGCTGCCTCCGGGCGGGCGCCTGGGTTGCAGGCCCGGGGCTGCCCGCCCACCCGGCCCGCTCCTCGCCTCGCCTCGCCCAGCACCCCGGTGCCCTCCCGACGCCGGCGGGCCCGCGAGCCTCGCGGACGTGACGCCGCGGGCGGAAGTGACGTTTTCCCGCGGTTGGACGCGGCGCTCGGTTGCCGGGCGGGGGAGGGCCGGCCCGGTTTTTTTCTCAGGGGAACGTTCAAATTATTTTTGTAACGGGAGTCGGCCGAAGACGGGGCGTGCCCGAGGTGCGCGCGTCCTCTCCCTTCTCCGGCCCCACTCCAGCACCCGCCGGCGCCTGCCCTGCGAGCGCGTCATGCCGCCCAAAACCCCCCGGAGAGCAGCCGCCGCCGCAGCCGCCGCCGCAGCCGCCGCCGCGGAGCCCCCGCCGCCGCCGCCGCCGCCGCCCCCTGAGGAGGACCCCGAGCAGGACAGCGGCTCCGAGGACCTGCCTCTGGCCAGGTGAGCGGGCCGAGCCACCGGCGGCGGGCGGCGAGCGGGGAGGGCGCCCCGAGGCTGCGTCGGCGGGAGCCGCGGCGTCTAGGCGGGGGCGCGTCCCCGCGGGGCGCCGGTCCCGGCGGGAGGACGGTCCCCCCTCTACCACCCCTCGCGGCGGAGCGCCGGGAGGGAGCTGACAGGGGTCTGGGTGCGGGCGCCGCCTGGGAAGGGCGGCCGGGAGGGGGTCTCGGCTCCAGCTTGACAGGTGTCGGGCGGGTGGGGCTCGGGTCGCTGAGCGAAGTGACAGGTGCCGCCTTTGCTCCGCGAGACGGCCCTGCGCATCCGGCGGGTGTTTCGAGACCCCATCACACGCAAAAGAGGGAAAAAAGAAAAGGACTAACTGGTGTTTGCTGGATAGGTTTTTCTCCCGGTTGAGATTTGTAGTCCTCCAGTGGTCTTTCGACTTTCTCTTTTGGTCTCTAGCGATGCAACAGTTGGAAGTGCCCCCCCTCCCCCCACCGCCCCCGGGCGCGCAGCTGTATCTGAAGCCCAGTCCTGGGAGAGACAGTCAGAAAAGCCTTGGATGCAGCGGCAGAGATGCCCGCGGACGTGAAGGGCAGGGTCCTGGGTGTCGGTTACCCCCCAGGAAGCTCGGCTGAGGCGCCTTGTGGCGTTCTCTTAGAAGGGGCTTTTCGGTCTTGGGGATTCATGGCCATAGGTAGTGACTGGTGGAACGTAACTCTTTAGGAAGAACTCGTACCTGGGCAAAAATATTGCGAGACGTTTAGCCCAAGAGCTTAAAAGTTCCTAAACTTTTCTCTTGTTTTCTAGAACTCTTCTTGCGTATTTTCGTTGGCTTCAGCGTGCCTCGTTATTTCTTCCATTTTGCCTTTCGGCTTTGAGCCAGCAAGGATCCTGGTGTCCTTGTTTTTTTTTTTTTTTTTTTTTGCTTTTGTTTCGTTTGTTGGAGTACAAAACGAGTGTTTTTGTGCTCACGTGGAATTATTTTTCTTCTCGTAAGTGGATTCTAAATTTTAAGCAAGTCTACGATAATGCAGTGGAACTTTGACAGGGAGATAATATATTGCAACATCTTATTTTTCTTGATTGTGATGCTTTATGGTTAGAACCAAAAATTGAACGAGTATAATTATCCATTATTATTGTCAGAGTTGGCCCTGCTTTGAGACTGCACATCAATTACAGGGAAATGGGACTCCTTTCTGTCTCCCTCCCACAGTCCTAGCCCATCAGCAGGCCCTATTTCTCTCACCTCCCCCTGCACTAAGAGAATTCGGGACAAATTGTTAAAGATTGGGAAAAGCTTTTGGAAATGGCTTGTGAAAGGCTATTAGAAATTCATATATGACTATCTTATCAATTAAAAATCATTCTCATTAGTGGGGGAAAAAAAAAAAAAAGAGAAAGCCCAGGGATGTTCTAGGAGAAGACATTAGTTTCTGATTAAACTCTGATATGTTCAGTATTTTCCAGTTTCCTTTTGGTAAGAGCAGTGAAGTCTACTGCAAAGAACCCTGTGTTATCCACAGAGCTTGGAAGCATTCTTGAATATTGTGGAGTAACCAGAAATACTGAAGTTCTGGCCGGCACCTGGGAAAAGAAAGTCTTTTTTCCTTCTATTTTCCAACACTTCATTTTATATACTTTTAAATGATGAAACTATCACAAATTCTTTAAGTCAGAACCATGCAAGATAAAGTCTGTTCTTGATCTATCCTTGCCCATAAAATGTGTCCTTATGGGCTATCAAACTACTGGTTAACTACTTAACAAAGATAGAACCACTGCCTGGCAGTCTGAAGCTGAGAACTTTACCTGGGGTGGGTTCAGGGCCCAGTCCAATTGCATTTCCAGTGATGGAGCCCATGTCTACTTTGAGAGTTGAGAGTTTACTTAAGGGAAACAGCACACCATCTTCATTCTTGAGATAACCAAAAGTTAATTATGTTTCAGAGAAGGGTTGGCAGTCTGGAATAGTGCTCAAGGGCAAGGGTTATAGAGTTAGATTATTGGGTTTCTATCAGGGTTTCTGACATACTGTTTGTGATTTCAAGTGAGTGCTTTAACTTCTCTGATTTGGTATTTATCTGTAAAACAGGGTAAGAGGACTTACCTAATAGGCTGATGTGGGGATTCAATCTACCTTCATCTAAGGTACTTTGTGTGGGATCATAATAAATACTAAGAAATTATTAGCGATTCCTTGTACTATTATTATTAGAGGTCAAGTAGACATTAACTGATTGAAAAAGAATTAGCCAAGAAGAGTTTTTTGACTGCCTGTCTTGGTTAAGGAAAATCAGAAAGAAAGGCTGAATTTAATCATCATCTAAGAACTACTAGTAAGTAGATTAAATAAAACACTGTGAAAGGTAGACTGCATTTTAGCAAAAGTTTTGAATTGGTTTTGTAATATTGCTTTCCTCTTGCTGTTAACCAACCCAACTTTCCCAGTTTTAGCTCTTGTACTTACTTTAAGCTACTTTGCTGCTCTGAAGTATGTGATTCACCAGACCAGCAAACATTTTTCACTGTGTGGTATTACCATTCTGGAAAGACTGAAAAAGATAAATATATGTTTAAATTCTAAGTGTAATTTTTTTCAAAGATAAATAAGATTCTAAAGTATTTAGTGATGCTGTCTTTCAGGATAGTGCTGTTCTATGCAAACTATTGAAACAAATATTTATCTAATTAATTTGATTGTAAATATGTGCCTATTATATATTTTTTCATTTGGTAGGCTTGAGTTTGAAGAAACTGAAGAACCTGATTTTACTGCATTATGTCAGAAATTAAAGATACCAGATCATGTCAGAGAAAGAGCTTGGTTAACTTGGGAAAAAGTTTCATCTGTGGATGGAGTATTGGTAAGGAATGTCAAAAATTTTTGAAAACCTTTTTTTAATTTCAGAAGTAATTTTTAATCACCATAGAAAATTTGGAAAGTGGAAAATTATAAAGCAGAGCTACTAATAATCCTATTACCCAGAGGTAATTTATTTCTGATAACATTAAAAATTAAAACCCAACTCTCCGTGTAAGCCCCTCACCAAAGTATTTTAAAACAAATCTTAGGTTTCATATTTTATTCATAAATAGTTCATTATGCTATAAAAACTTCTTAAAAAACAAAAAATGACTCAAAATAATGTTTAATATCATAATATATAATCAGTATTGAAATTTCCCGATTGCCTTATAATTATTTAGAATTCAGAATCTTGATAATATTTTGATATTCTATTTTTTCTTGAATACATATACATATATATTAACATCTATGTATATAATAATATCACTAGCAAATAATTATTGACACTTTATATGTACTGGAGAATATTATAAGCATTTTGCAAGTAACTCATCTGACAAGCCTTTAAGATGTGAAGTATAAAATCCTTATTTTACATGTAAAATGTAAAATCTTCATTTTATAAATGAAGATACTGAAGCTGAGTGAGACTGAGTAACTTAACTAAGGATCCTGACTAATAAGATCTAAAACACAGATTTGGGATCATACATATAGTTATATATGTAATTACATGTAGTTTTATATCTTAAAAAAATGCTTTTTTCTTAACATGAGCATTTTATGTTGTTAAATATTTTTTGATGTATTTGATAATGTCATTTCCAGTGGTGTTATAATATTTTATCCATTAGATGTATTCTGATTTGTTAGCTTTCTGTTATTTGACATTTCCCCCCCAACTTTTTGGAGCTGTAAAATAATGTGATAAACATCCTTATTCGTAAGAGTGATACCTGGTGCAAATTAAGTCTTCAATTATTTGTTAAATGGATTAATGAATGAATCTCTGATTATTAGGATAAATTCTTACAATTTGAATTGCTGAGTCAAAAGCTATGAGCATTTATAAAACTATTGGTAATTTTTGCTAAACTGCACTCTAATCGCTTTTAATGAGTTTACATTTTCATTCAGCATTGTATTAGAGTACACTGCTGACTTGTTTTTTTACTGATCTGATCAACGCAGCAAACTGTTTATATACATCCCATAAAAATACTATTTATAACTGTTAAAAAAAAGCTCTAGTGTTTTAGTCTGTTTGGACTATTAAAATAAATACCTTAGACTGGATAGCTTATAAACAATAGAAATTTATTTCTCACTGTTCTGGAGCTGGGAAGTCCAACATCATGGTGCAGGCAGATTCTGGTTCTAGTAAAGGCACACTTCTTTATTCACAGGGAATTCACAGATAGTGCCTTGTCACTGGCCTTGGTTGGCAGAGCTGGTGGGAGCTTTTGCTGGCCTCTTTCAGAAGGGCACCGATTCCATTCATGAGGGCCCTTCCCTCCTGACTTAATCACTCCTGAAGGCTCTATTTCCTGATACCATCTTATTGGGCATCAGGTTTTCAGCATCTGAATTTGAGGGGGACACAAGCATTCGGTCTGTCAGTTCAGTTGCTCAGTCGTGTCCGACTCTTTGCAACCCCATGAATCGCAGCACACCAGGCCTCCCTGTCCATCACCAACTCCCAGAGTTCACTCAAACTCATGCCCATCGAGTCAGTGATGCCATCCAGCCATCTCATCCTCTGTTGTCCCCTTTTCCTCCTGCCCCCAATCCCTCCCAGCGTCAGGGTCTTTTCCAGTGAGTCAACTCTTCGCATGAGGGGGCCAAAGTATTGGAGTTTCAGCTTCAGCATCTGGTAATAAAGAAAAGAGAAACCTCACAATTTCCAAAGATCTGAACATACTCTAGAACTACATACTAAAAAGGCATTCTTCCAGTATCTTGGATGAATGACTTTGGTATTATCATCCCAAAGCACCTAATATACATTTCCACTGATTCGGGTACATCATGTACAAAGCTGCTTCTTTGCATGTGCTGTTAAAGAGAGTCATCACTCCTTCACTTCTCTCTCTTCCATAAATACTAGGCTTTTAGTTTTCAGAAAGTTGAGAAGGGGTAGTTGATTATAGACAGCATTGGTAAGTGCAGATAGTTGCCAGTTTTTAAGTGAGTTGTGTTCCAGATCTCTTGAAAGTGAAAGTCACTCAGTTTTATGGAACCCTGATCCGTGGAATTCTCCAGGCCAGAATACTGGAGTGGGTAGCCTTTCCCTTCTCCAGGGGATCTTCCGAACCCAGGTCTGCCACATTACAGGTGGATTTTTAACCAGCTGAGCCACAAGGGAAGCCCAAGAATACTGGAGTGGGTAGCCTATCCCTTCTCCAGCGGATCTTCCTGACCCAGGATTCCAGATCTCTTAGTAAGTATAATAAGGTAGTTAGATTTGCAGGCTAGGTCACAGGAAACTTTTTTTAAAAAGACTGAATTCTAGCAGTAATAGTTTTGGGCGTCAGCTTTCATATATACATATATAAATAAATGTTACTGGTTTTTATCCTACCCTTTTCTTTCTCCTGGCTTTGTCCCTATCTTCCATGGGAACTGGCATAGTTTAAAACTCATCTCCTGATGATGCTCTTGATGGGGACTAGGAGATGAGAAGTCATTCCTGGTTGTGTGCTGAGGAAAATAAGAAAGGAATTTCATGTTACATTTGGAACTTGGGGCATCTTTTCGTTGGGTGCAACAGGATGATGTTGTATTTTTCTGTTACAGTTCACCAGACTCTTCCATAGAAGTGTTATTTTCAGTGATAGTTAAGTTTTTGAGAGTTGGCCTGATAATTTAATCTTCCTTTATACAGTAATTTCTAAGGGAGAATGTGACACAGTGAGTGCTGAGAAGCCAGAGAGTGACAAAATGAACCTGTTTCTGATGCAGCCATTCTAGTTGCACTTGGCTATCTTCTTTGAAACAAGAAGAATGTGGTAACTCAGGGTAATTTTTGGCAACTGAAAATAGATAATGTTTATTGAAACAAAGGATGGGTTAAGAGCAAGAATTTGTCATGAGACTGGACTGACTCAAGTTTCAAATCTACCATTTACTGCCTCTGTGATCTTGAAAAGGTACCTGAAATCTCCAAGTCTCAATTATCTTATTTGTAAATGGAACTAACAATAATTTCTGGGTCTTGGAGTTATTTGGTAGATTAAATTCATGCATATAAAGCATTTATTAGTGTAAATGAGTGCTTATATTTGGTCATGCAAGTAGAATATTTTTACTAATGAGCTACTGCAGAAAATCTTATATTAGTATTTTTTTTTAAAGAATTTAAGGATCAGTTAAAATGGTTGAAGTTTTAAATGGATGTATAGTGATTCTGACGTGGCACTTTCATTAAAATGCATATTTTTAGGTTCTTGAGAGTAAAAAAAAGTCATTTATACATGCAGGAAAGCATATATTAATCCTTTTAAAGGAAAGGTTTGTGGTATTTTGTCTAGAAATTTCTCCTTTTTGTATAAGTGTTTAGTAAGTGTGTAATATGTGGTTGCTGTCATATGATTAAATTGTGTTCATGCTGCTTACAGCATATGAATAAAATAAGAAATTGGTCAGATGTACTTCTCATACTGTGACTTATGGTAAATCAGTTGTTGGAATATTGGTTTTCTTTCTGCATCTTGAATCACAGTGTGGCAGAGAAGAAATAAACCTTGGACCTCAGGGCAAAAAACTCTTATTGTAGTTGTAATATAGCTATATGATTTTAAGCAAATTGGTTAATCCCAATTAACCAGTTCTCAGTTTGCTCATAAGCAGAAATGATGTCTGAATATCAGCCTTTTAGGCTTTTGCATAAGGGGTTGTGTGTGTATTCGTATGTTTGTATGTTTATTTGTGTGTGTATATATTCAAGGGCTTTGAAATATATTACCCTTGATAGAAGCATTTTAGAGGTAATTACATTTAGAAAGATAATTGAAGAGAATAGTTTGGAATTAGAGTAAAACTAGGCATTCTATTTAAGCTGTGCTACAAAAATATGAAGAGGTTTCTTAATAACCTTAGTAGAATATATATTTTAAAATAATGTGTAATGAAAAATTTCTTTACCTGTAATTTTTTAGTCCTTAGTTATATATACACCCTATCTATTTGAAGATGGTGCTTATATTCTGATTGCTTGTGGGTTTTGCTGAGCAAAATACATTTAAAAACATGTTTGTGTGTGTGTCGTCAGTCGTATCTGACTCTCTGCGACCCCATGGACTGTAAACTGCTAAAGAACATGGATGTGAATGTTACATTTGTATTACAGATGTAGGATGTCTGCAGGTTCTTTTATTTCTGATTCTACTTCTAAGATTAATTTCTAAAGACATTTTATTTTGGAGAGTTTCAGATATTTATATAAGTAGGTTAAAGAAAATAGTATGAACTCTCACATACCTCTTAACCAGCTTCAGTAGTTATCAGTCATGGCCAAACTCTATTTCTCCCTGACTCCAGATTATTTTAAAGTAAATCCAAGATATGATGTTTCATCTATACATATTTCAGTATGTATGGGGGAAAAAAAAAGAACTCTTTGAAACAATGACCACAAGAAATTTCCTGGTGTTTCTCTGATCAGGATTCCACACTTCCACTGTAGGGGTCATGGACTGAATCCCTGATTTGGAGACTAAGATCCTACAAGCTGCACCAGAAGACAATCCCCTCCAAACAACAGAAGCACCACAGTTCATCACACCTGATAAAATTAATGAAAATTCCTTAATATCAAATATCCATTGTTTGAATTATCTTGTTTCATAAATTCTTTTTTTCAGTAAGTTCAGGATTTAAATAAGGCCTACACAGTGTGATTGGTTGATCTGTGCCTTAAAATCTCTTTCAGTCTGTAGATTTTACCTTTTCCTTTCCTCCCCCTTTTCCTTTCTTTTCTTATTTTTTTTCACTGTATTTGTGAAGAAACTGGAGTTTTTATCCTGTGAGATTTTTTACTGTGTGCATTTTACAGATTATACCTCCTTCGTTGTTTAACGTATTTCCTAATTCTGTGTTTTTTAGAAATGATTCTAGAGGCCTGATCAGATCCTGGGTTGATATTTTTCAGAAGAAATGCTTCAGAGATGTTGTTGTGTATGCCTATTGGTAGACACATAATGTCTTGTTCTCTCTCTTTTAATGTAAGCTATTATTGATGACCGTTGACTGGAGCCATTAGAGGAACTAATCTTTCCCTTTTCAATTAATAGTTGTAATTCTTCTGTAAATAGAAACTTTGCTCCATCAAAGTTTATTCTGAAGTATAGATCCTTCAGGAAAGGTAGGATAAGTGCTTTATTCTTTTTGTTTATTGACTAGTTTTCAAGCTGATGAGTTTGTCTCGTAACATTCCCCAAAAGTGACCAATGATTATAATCATCTTTTCAAGTATTAATATTATCTTATAATACCAATAGACCAGTTTGACTATACATAGACATTTAATAAGATCTTTACTCAAAGATAACATTCAGGTGATCCTTGAATAGTGTTGGGGTTAGGGGCAGCAAACTTCCACACAGTCGACAATCTGTATTACCTATGGTTGACCCTCTGTATACACAGTTTCTTCATATACATGGTTCCTCCATTTCTGTAGTTTCACATCCGAGAGTTTAGCCAATCTCAGCTCATGTAGTACTGTAATATTTACTATTGGAAAAAAAAATGCCTATAGTGTAGTACTATAGTCTTGCAAGAGCTGACTCACTGGAAAAAACCCTGATGCTGAAAAAGATCAAAGGCAAGGTGGGGTGGGCGGCAGCAGAGGATAAGATGGTTAGATAGCATCACCAACTCAATGGACATGAATTTGAGCAAATTCTAGGAGATAGTGAAGGACAGGGAAGCCTGGCGTGCTGCAGTCCATGGGGTCACAAAGAGTTGGACACAACTTAGTGACTGGAAAACAACAGTAGTCTTTACTAATTGAAAATATATATATAACACACAGTTTGCAGCCATGTTCTTCAAGAGTCAGCTGTATTTTGTAATTTCAAGAATGAAATGGAAATAAGATCATGCAGTATGTAACCTTAGGGATTGTCTTTTTTTTTTTCACTAAGCATAATTCCCTGGAGACACACTGATGTTAAATGTCATTATATTTGTTTGCTAAGGGTGCCATAAAAAAATACCACAGACTGAGTGGCTCAGACAACAGAAATGTGTTTTCTCCCAGTTCTGGAGGCTGGAAGTCCGAGATAAACTCTGGGCAAGTTTGGTTTCTTCTGCGGCCTCCCTCGTTGGTTTGCAGATGGCTGCCTTCTTGTCTTCTGGAATGGTTTTCCTGTGCACAAATCCCTGGTGCCCTTTTGGGTGTCCAGACTTCTGTTCACGTAAGGATGCTAGTCAGATTCAATTAGCTTTACACTTCTGTCCTCATTTTAACTTATGTACCACTTGAGACCCTATCTCCAAACACAGTTATGTTCTCAGATACTTAGGGCTCCAGCTTCAGCATAGGAGTTTTGTGGAGGGAACTCAATCCAGCTCGTTGAAAATAGTTTGTTTCTTTGTTATTTTTTGGTAGTATTCCATGGTATGGCAAAGGTGGCTGTGTTGTTTGTAGGTTTTAGCTACTATGAATGAAGCTTCTATATCTGTATCATTTGTTAATAGATTTTTATTGTGGACATGAGTTTTCCACTCTTTAAACACCAAGGAGTGTTGTTGTTGGATCCTGTTGCAGAGATCCTATGGTAAAAGTATGTTCATTTTTGTAGGAAACTTCCAAATTGTGCCCAGAGTGGTGGTACCATTCAAGAAAGCGCTGCTGCTTTCATATTTTTGCGAGCATTTGGTATTGTCACTGTCTTGCATTTTGGCCATTCTAATAGGTGTGATATCTCACTGTTTTAATTTGTAATTCTCTTAACGGTGTATGGTGCTGAACATCTTTTCATATGCTTATTTGCCATCTGTACATCTTCTTTGGAGAGGTGTTGACACCTTGTGCCAATTTTTTAATCTGTTGTTTATATTTACTCATTGTTGAGTTTTAGGAGGAGTTTGTGTGTTTTAGAAAACAGTCCTCTTTAGATATTCCTTTTGCCAGTATTTTCTCCCATGCTGTGGCTTAACTTCTCATTCTCTTGACAGGGTCTTTCGTTGAGCAGAAATAATTTTAATAAAGTCCAGGTTATAAATTTTTTTATGAATCATGCCTTTGGTATTGTATCATTATCACTGCCATCACACTTCCTGATTTCAAACTATTACATAGCTGTAGTCATCAGAATAGAATGGGATTTAGTATTCAGACAGACACATAGATCAAGAGAAAAGAAAAGAGAGCCCAGAAATAAACCCCTACACATATATGGTCAGTTAATTTATGACAGAAGAAGCCAAGAATATTCAATAGTGATAAGACCATCTCTTCAGTAAAGGGTTCCGGGAAAACTGGACCACTGTCTCAGACTATAGATAAAAGTTAACTCATATTGGATTAAGAGACTTGATAGACGTAAGAAGCCAGAAATTCCTAGAGGAAAACATAGGTGCAGGCTCCTTGACCACCGTCTTGGCGATGATTTTTTGACACCCAAAGCAGAGCAAACAAAAGCAAAAATAAACAAGTAGAACTACATCAAAATAAAAAGCTTCTGATAGGAAAGGAAACATTGATAAAATAAAAAGGCAACCTACCAGTTGGGAGAAAATATTTGCAAATCTTGTATCTAATAAGGAGTTACTATCCAAAATACTTAAAGAACAAACAATCCAGTTTAAAAAAAATGGGCTGACGGACTGAATAGGTATTTTTCCGTGGAAGACACACAGATGGCTAACAAGTACATGGTGCTTAACCTCTAATCACCAGGGAAATGCACATCAAAACCACAGTAAAATACCACTCCCATCTGTTAGAATGGTTATTATCAAAAAGACAAGAAGTAACAAGCGTTGGTGACAATATAGAGAAAAGGGAACGGGTACATTGTTGGTAAGAATGTATATTGGTGCATGCATTGTGAAACACTGTACCTGGGGAGGAGAGATCACGATGGAGTAGACCTTCACTCACCAACACGTCAAACCCACAACTACATATAGAGCGGTGCTTGGTAAAACTGATTTGGGAACTAGCCAGATGGCTCTCTCTCAACCGAGGCTGTAAAGGAAGAACTACACAAAGGCTGGCAGGAAGGGAGGAGAAGCAGTCTGGTCTGGTCAGGACTTGCACCCGCTAGTGGAGGGTACAGAAGGGGAGGGAGATGGCACAGGCTTGGGGGTTTTCCCTGGGGGAGTGAGGGATTTGAGCCACGTATTAGGCAACCTAGCCCACGGGTCCAACACTGGGAAGACGACCCCTTGAGCTGGTTTGGAAACTACTGGGGCTTACCAGAGGGCTCTAAGAAACCAAGTCTCGGCCCTTGAAGGACATGCACAGACTTGCCTCCTCCCGGTCACAGCACAGAGTCAGCAGATGGAAAACTTACTGGCCCGGCTTACCAGGACCATCCCAGTGTATCCCGCAGCCTGCTCAGGGCTCCTGCTCCAGCGCCTCTTGCCCTGGCGCTGCACCCACTGAGGCACGGAGTGCTCCTGAGAGTGTGCACACTTGGAGGGCTGCGAGCCTGCTTGCACCCTGCCCCGACTCTGACCAGTGTGGAGGCAGACATTGCCAGCCTGGGTGTCAGTGTATCCCAGGTGGAGAATGTTGTCACTTGGTAGGCCGACCTTGCACACACTTGAGGGGGAGTAAAACTAGCTCTAGGGTGGGGCCTGCCATCGCAGGCTTGTGTGTCCCTGCGCGCATCTGGAGGGGAGTGAAACCGGGCCAGTGAGCGCAGGCGCCCGCTCAAGTCCTGACCCGGCCTCTAAGCGAGGCATTCACGCCAGGGGTTGGGGAGGGAGAGAAACCAGCACAGAAGTTCAGCCCCGTGTCCTCAGCCCTGGACGCGCCCCATACCTAGACAGGGTCTCCTGTCAGAAACCCACTTGCCTCAGTACGTTTCGTTCCAGCCGCTGGAGCCCCGCCCCCACCCCTTATAGGGTGGAGACTGCCCTTGAGCAGAGAAGCCCCAGTTCGGACTGTAGCTGCTCCAACTTCAGGCCACCAGAATGATGGCTGCCCGCCCAGCCCAGGGGAAGACAGCCTGCGTTCGTTCGCTCGCTTGTGATCCAGCAGCTCGCAGACCAGAGCCACTGGGCACATGCAGACTGCATTGGGACACCCCCACACGAGGCCATGCCTCCAAGACTGGAATAGGTAACTGTTTCACCTAATTTCATGGTGACAGAAGGCTGAACAAAATGAGAAGACTGAGGACTGTATTTCAAATGAAAGGGCAGGAACCCCTGAAAAAAGTCTCTGATGAAACGAGGTAAATAACATAAAGAATCCAATAGAATGCTAACTGGACTGGGGAAAAGAATAGATGAACACAGAATTTTAACAAGCGATTAGAAAACACATACAAAAAGAACCAGTCAGAGCTAGAAAACAGGATTACTGAAATGAAAAACACTAGAGAAAATTAACAGCAGGTTAGGTGATACAAAAGAGTGCATAAGGTATCTGATAGAATAATGGAAATCACCTGGTCCCAACAGCAAAAAGAAAAAAAAATTTTGATGAGAATTGTTTGAGACTTTGGGTGCAACATTAGGTGTACTAAAAATCACATTAATATGGGTCCCAGAAAGAGAAGAGAGGGAGAAAGAGGTAGAAAATTATCTCATGAAATTATGGCCGAAAACTTCCCAAACAGAGACAGGAAACAGACATCCAGGTGCAGGAAACACAAAGTCACAGACAGTATGAACCCAAGGCATATCATAATTAAAATGGCAACAGTTAAAGAGAGAATTCAAAAGACAGCAAGAAAAAGAGAGTCATATACATTTCTATTATAATAATGTGTCTTCTTTTTCACTCTTTTTAAAAGTTAATCTGGCTGTAGGCTTTTTTATTTTATTGATCTTTTTAAAGTATCAGCTTTGGATTTCCTTGGATTTTCTGTTGATTTTCTATTTTCAGTGATTCTTTTGTATTTAGCTGACCTTTTGTATTGAAATGTTTAAATTCCTTTCTTATTTCCTTCTGTGTATATTCTTTGTTTTCTTTGTTATTACCATGGGAATTACATTTAGCATCTTAAAGTTTTATACTCTAATTTGAATTTTTTCAAGCTTAACTTCAATAATATAGAAAATTATACTTCATTAGCCCTGTCCACACTCCTTTCAGTTATTGATGTCACAAAAGTATGCCTTTTTATATCGAGAGTCCAAAAACATAAACTGATTTTTTAATGCATCACTCTCTTAAGTTATATAGAAACAAAATTACTACTACTGTTATTGTAGTAGTAATATCTTTTCTATCTTTTCTTCATCAATTTTTCAGCACTCAACTTTCTTTATAGTCCAAGTCTCACATCCATACATGACCACTGGAAAAACCATAGCCTTGACTAGACGGACCTTTGTTGACAAAGTAATGTCTTTACTTTTTAATATGCTATCTAGGTTGGTCATAGCTTTTCTTCCAAGGAGTAAGGGTCTTAACTTCATGGCTGCAGTCACCATCTGCAGTGGTATTGGAGCCCCCAAAAATAAAGTCAGCCACTATTTCCCCATCTATTTACCATGAAGTGATGGGACCAGATGTCATGATCTTAGTTTCCTGAATGTTGAACTGTAAGCCAGCTTTTTCACTCTCTTCCACTTTCATCAAGAGGCTCTTTAGTTCTTCTTCACTTTCTGCCATAAGGGTGGTGTCATCTGCATATCTGAGGTTATTGATATTTCTCCTGGAAATCTCGATTCCAGCTTGTGCTTTTTCCAGTCCAGCGTTTCCCATGATGTACTCTGCATAGAAATTAAATAAGCAGGGTGACAATATACAGCCTTGACATACTCCTTTTCCTAGTTGGAACCAGTCTGTTGTTCCATGTCCAGTTCTAACTGTTGCTTCCTGACGTGCATACAGGTTTCTCAAGAGGCAGGTCAGGTGGTCTGGTATTCCCATCTCTTTCAGTATTTCCCACAGTTTATTGTGATCCACACAAAGTCCAAGGCTTTGGCGTAGTTAATAAAGCAGAAATAGATGTTTTTCTGGAACTCTCTTGCTTTTTCAATGATCCAGGAGATGTTGGTAATTTGATCTCTGGTTCTTCTGCCTCTCCTAAAGCCAGCTTGAACATCTGAAGGTTCACGGTTCACGTATTGCTGAAGCCTGGCTTGGAGAATTTTGAGCATTACTTTACTAGCATATGAGATGAGTGCAATTGTGTGGTAGTTTGAGCATTCTTTGGCATTGCCTTTCTTTGGGATTGAGATGGATGCCCTTTATTTCTTTTTCTTAGCCGATTGCCCTGGCTAGAACCTCCAATACATTGTTACCTTTTTCCTGATCTTAGTGGGAGAACATTCAGTCTTACTGTTACCTATGATGTGGGCTTTCTGTGATGGTTTGTCAGGTTGAGGAACTTCTTTTTTGTTCCAATTGTGTTGAGTATTTTGTCAAATGGTTTGGGATTTTGTCAAATGATTTTTTTCTGCATTTATTGAAACAACTGTATGTTTTTTCTTCTTATTAAAATATATTATATTCTTCTGAGATTTTAAACCAACATTGTGTTTCTAGGAAAAGTTTCACTTGTTTATGGTGCGTAATTATTCTTATATATATACATGTATTTACATTTTGTTTCCTTGTATTTTGTTCAGCATTTTTATGCATTTGTTCATAAGAGATTTTGATCTCTATTTTCTTTCCTTACAGTGTCTTGTCTGATTTTAGTGTCAGGGTAGTACTAACTGCTGAAGGAGATGGGAAATGTTTCCTTCTCTTCAGCTTTTATGGAGCATTTTGGTTAATTGATGGGCTTCCCTGGTGGCTCAGATGGTAAAGCATCTGTCTGCAGTGCAGGAGACCAGGGTTTGATCCCTGGGTTGGGAAGATCCCCTGGAGAAGGAAATGGCAACCCACTCCAGTACTCTTGCCTGGAAAATACCATGGACGGAGGAGCCTGGCAGGCTACAGTCCATGGGGTCTTGAAGAGTTGGACACAACTGAGTGACTTCACTTTCACTTGGTGGTGGTGCTCCTGCTAAGTCACTTCAGTCGTGTCTGACTCTTTGCAACCCCGTAGACGGTAGGCCACCAGGCTCCCCTGTCCCTGGGATTCTCCAGAGAAGAACACTGGAGTGGGTTGCCATTTCCTTCTCCAATGCATGAAAGTGAAAAGTGAAAGTGAAGTCGCTCAGTCGTGTCCAACTCTTCCTGACCCCATGACTGCAGCCTACCAGGCTCCTCCGTCCATAGGATTTTCCAGGCAAGAGTACTGGAGTTGGGTGTCATCGCCTTCTCCATTCACTTGGTGAATTGATACTAAATTCTGCATTAAATGTTTGAATTCATCAATGAAACCAGCTGAGCCTCGACTTTTCTCTGTGGAGAGGTTTTACAATTACTAGCCTAGTCTCGTAACTTTGTTACAGGTCTTTTCAAATGGTTAGTTTCTTTTTGTGTTGGTTTGGTCATCTCTGTCTTTTTAGAAGTTTGTCCATTTAATCTAAATTATCTGATTTGTCAGCAGGCAGTGGCTTATAGCATTCCTGTTATGATTCTTTTTAAAATTTCTATAAGGTTGGTCTTAATATCCTTATGTCATTTCTAATTTTAACTAATTTGAATCTTTTTTCTTGATCAATTGTATCTTTTTTTCAAAAAACCAATTTTTGGTTTTGTTGATTTTTCTCTACTTTTATACTCTCTAAATTTAATCAAACCATTTCTTCCCTCTTCACCATTTAGTGTCTTAAACTTAATATATATGTCGGATAGCATTATTAAAGTTCATCATGAGCTTTCATCATGAACTACTCAGATATATCTAACATGTAATTATAGATAATTGTTATAATAATATATAATTTGACTGCTATTTTTACTGCAGCATATATTGTTTTTTCTGAGGACCCATGGAAGGAATTTTACTCTCATCTTTGAATGAAGACTAGCTAGGCTTCTTCTGAGAAGAAATTTTATTTTATTTTGTGGTCATTATGACTCTTGTAACTGTTAACAGATTTGAATGCCAACTTTCAAGGCATAGCATGTAGCTTTTCTCACTAACATCTTTCTTGTCATTTTTTTCCACTTTTCTATATTTCCCTTTCAGTATTTCAAAGAAATATATATTTCTATATGAACATGCATATGTAAATGTATATTTATATATAAACACACATATATATTCAAAACTCATAGTATTAAAGTGAGAAGTGAATATCCATTGCTCTCTTTGTGTTCCCACCTTTATAGAAATAACCACTGATAAATTTTTATTCATTCTGCCCCTCTAACCCTTGCTCATTTCCCTCTTCACACACACACACTCACACACTCACACACACAAACACACACACACAGGATTTTTTTTTCCACTGAGGTTTTATTATTTATTTATACTTTTTAACCAATTTAAGTAATTATTGATGCTTTTGGAATAGGCAATAGATTCAGATGGTTTAAGATTCAAAAGAAATAAAAATGTAAGCAATGAAAACCTCTCTCATTCTTTCCCCTAAGTTACCCACTTCTCCTCCGTAGGCAGCTAATAAAAGTTTCTAGTTTGTATGTTTTTCTGTACCTTGCTTTTTTCATGTAGTGAAGAGTATCTCTCCTTCTGTGTTTAGCTTAATCTTCTTAGTGGATGTATTTTCCATTGTATGGATGTGTAATTTATTTATATATTCCCCTATTAACAAACATTTGGTTTATTTTTGAACATTTGATACTACAAACTGCTGCAGTGAATAGCTTTATATATACATTTAGTGCACAAATAAGAGTACTTTTGTAATATTGGTTCCTAGAAGTGAAACCACTGGGTCAGAAGACATTTCACATTTACAAAATTTAATAGATTATGTCTTTGCTCATAGGATAGTATCTTTGCTGATATCTCACTTTTCCAATAAGGCCTAGCACTGTTTAATACTATGCTCTGTCCTAGTTGTCCCTTAGATTTTCTCTTCACTTTACCCTGCTTTTTGTTTTTAATTGACGTTTACAGTGTTGTATTGGTTTCTGGTGTACAGTAAAGTGATTCAGTTCTGTGTGCGTGTATTCTTTTTCAAATTCTTTTCCATTATGGGTTATAACAAGATATAGAATATCTTGTTTCTCCCAAGCTCTTTCCCTTTTGGTAACCCATAAGTTTGTTTGCTATGTCTGTGAGTTAATTTGTATCGGTTTTTAGATTCCACACGTAAGTGATATTATATGAGATTTGTCTTTGACTTAACTTTGTATGATTAGGTCCGTCCATGTTGCTGCAAATGGCATTAATGATTTCCTTCTCTTATATGGCTGAGTGACATTTAGTTGGTTATATATACACCACATCTTCTTTATTCATTCACCTCTCTTTATTCTTCATGTTAGAAGTAGATACCAGAAGAATGGTAGCTACCAGAAGAATATATCACATTCTGTACAGCACCTTTTCCCCTTAGGATTGAAATGACTGTGGAGAGTTACAGGCTTCCAGGTTTGCTAGGGTATCTTCAACCTCAATTTAATAGGACCGTTTGTTTTTCTGTACTTTAAACATCTTTATGCCCTATATAATTTAGATACAACAGGTGTTGTTTTGAAAGAAGTGATTATAAATACTCTCTCAGTGAATCAGTTTTTTTCCTTATGTACATTATAATTTTAAAGGCCTGATATTCATAATTATTGATGTTCAGATTGGTAATTATTTCTATCACATGTTTAGCTATAAACAAGTAGTCAAGTTTATATGAGACCTAGATATTTAGGAGAGTTTTGAAGTGAGTTATTTTGTCAAAAATGCCTGTCCCTTTTCTGTTTTACCTCTTTTCAGTATGTGCCTTGATTTTTCTCATTCTGCAAACCATTTTTAAGATAAGTTGAATCAGATTTATATTGCAGTCAGAAACCACCAAACTTTCCCCCACCTTAGATCTCTTTTAGAAAGTGTACCAAACTTTATTAAATAATAATTTTTCCTAATTTTATTCAAGCCTGACAGCCCTTGCTTTTTATCAGTATAAAGGTAAATTGTGTTACCTTGCTGCATTGAATTCTAGCAAAAGTGAAACACTTGCTACTTTAGTTACTGAGGCATTATTGAAAGTAAACATATGGGTTTGCTTAAGTTTTTAAAAATTTAAGCAAATTTGCCAAAGATTATTTTATGACTTGAACCCTAGAGACTCCCAGACCACAGGACTTCAGTGATCAATGATCTCTTTCATTTTCCCTTCCAGCTGAGATTCTTTTATTCTAATGCCAACTCATTTATTCAGTAGTTATGTTTTCATTTTTTCAAATGATATTGGTGGAATGAATGGACATGCTAACTTTGAAAAATACGATTTATACACATAGTTAAATCTGAGTTGTAGTAATTGACTTCCTCACTGTTTTTCATCTTTGTTTCTAAGAGGGGTGGACATCAGTTAATGAGTAGTTGTCTAAATATGGTGGCTGTTTTCACTGCTCTATGGCTCTATCTTCTTGGGTGGATCATTTTTTGGGCCTTTGACTCAGTAAAGCAGAGAGCTTGACTAGAAACTAAATTCCAGGTCAGTTATGTATTACAAGTTCAGGAAGTGAAGACTGTAATTCATTTCTTTGTGTGAATTAATCCTGCTGATCCTCAGTAGCTGATCAATGTGTGATCAGGAGATAAAGAAATTGTGGTAGGACCAATATTCTCACCTTAAAACTTTTTACTAGGGGGAAAAATGAGAAAGTCAAAAAGTCAAAAGTCGTTCTATCCTATGCTGGGTTATGACTATTGATGCTGCTTTTTAAAAATATATACATTTAATGTTAAAATTAGTGCTGGCCATTGTACTAGGTTCTTGGGGGTTCAGCAGTGTACTTAGTGTGATTATGCCTTCAAAGTCTTACAAACTAGTTGAGATAGGGACAATTGAACGATCTAGTAAACGGAACTTGAGTTTGGTTAGGTGCTTAAATAGTCCTAACCACTGAATTCTGTAGAAGTTCTTAGCTCCAAGTACTCATCTCTTGGGCAGAAGACTAGAGGAATCTGAATTTGCCAAGAACATATTTTTCTGGGAGTAGAGTCAACTCTTTCCCCACAAAGGCATTGTGTAACTGGATGGCTAATTCAGTTGGTGTTTACCTCTGCATGTTGAATCAAAAATATGATCGAGCACAAGTGAAGTTAGCTTTAGTATTCTTCTTGGCTGTGCTACTCTTGCCTTCTGATTCTTGAGAGCACATCAAGAATTTCGTTAGCACTCACTGCTGTCAGCTGATATTATGCAAGCGAGAGGGAGGATTTTCTGGCATATTAGCATGTTATTTCTTTTGTTCTTACATATAACCCTGGTAAGGAAATCCAGGAGGGGAAGATATAAAGGCAGGCCTTAGCCTCTCTACTTCTGTAATACATTTAACTTGTAACTTTATTGCTAATCACTCATTACAGTCTCATGAATCTGGTGTAAGGATGTATCCTTTTGACCCTGAGATAAAGAGCGTGTTTACTATGGCTTATTTCCATCATTTTCATGATTGATATATTAAAAAGTAAAGATAAGAGAGAGTAGTGTTTTTAACTTTTAAAATTTCAGGTTAAATTCATGCTAGTTATGTTAACCTACTTTTCAGTAAGATAACCTACTTTTCAGATGTTTCTAAGATGATTTATGTTACCACTTGGGGGAGCTCTTTTATAAGTTAGTGCATCGTAAAAGAGCAAGTGTTGGATTGGCCTGAAACTTTGTTTGGTATTTTCCATAAACTATCATGGGGAAAAAGACTCAACAAACTTTTTGGTTAACCCAGTAGAAGTCATATCACTAACTCAGGGTTACCAGTTGGGTGGTTTAAGTAAACTAAACTAAATGATAGCTTAAATGAGTAGTCTCTTAAGTGTTGATTATAGATTTTGATTTAAACTGTAGTATATGTAATTAAAGTTTTACTATTTTAAAAAAGATTTTTCTCAAGAATATTCATAATTTTTCCTCTCACCTGTTTTATATAACTTTAGTACTTTTTAATTGACTTGCTTTCCCCTCTATTTTATAATTGTAGGTAATTTAGAAAATATACCTAGGATTAATGAAAACCGTTTGTAATCCTACCACCTAGAGATAATAGTTAACATTTTGATATATTTCTGCCTATCCTTTCTTTTAAAATTTTTCAACAAATTGGAGTCAAAATAAACACAGAATTTTGTATTCTGATGTTTTTTTTCTTTTAATGTGTCTGGTTTTTTTTCCATGTCCTTATAATCTTTGAAATGTTTTCTAAGAGTCTTATGTAGCTCCTGATACAGCTCTATCATAATTTATTTAACTGTTCTATTTAAAGATATTTAAATGTTTCCCACTATTTTTGCTGTTGTAAGTAATTCTTTGAACATTTATTATATTAAATCTTACTCAGTAATTATTTTCATTGGATAAATTCATAGAGATAAAACTGAACTCTTAAGGCTCTTGATGCAAATTAGCAAAATGTCCTTCAATTAACACTCTTCTGAGGTTCTTATATTCAAAATATGTTTATTGAAAATTACTGTCTTTTTCTTTTGCAAAATGCTTTTTCTTATCCTTTCCTCATTTTTTTCCTTCTTTCATTTATTTTTTTGTGATTCTTTTGGCTGAGTAAAACTTGCTTTTCCTCTGTTTTAATGGTTTCAAAGGTGCTTGCTATTCCTAGGCCATTACATAATTCTCAACTAAATTTTTGAGGAAACAATTCAGTTACAAATTTTGGGTTGTAATTGCCTTTGGAAAATAGGGCCTAGATCTTGAGACAGCAGTGAGGGCCGGAAAGCAGGATGAGTCACGTGAAACATCTGTATCGAGTTGGGGCTGCTGTAGAAGTGGATGAAGCTACAGACGGCAGAAGGAAAAAGAAGGTGGTGGGGAAAAGTCTTTGGAATTAGGAAACTCGGAAGAAGTTGATAGAGATAAAAAAGAGAATGAGGATGTTAACTGTGTTTGAAAAGCTAAGGAGAAAAGTTTCATTACAGTGGTGTCAGATGTTGTATAGAGGTCTTTGTAGATGAAACCAAAGAAAAGTCTATTCAGTTTAGAGAGAGATCTCTCGAGACTTAGACAATAGCCTCAGTAGAATAGCGCTTATATAGTAGAAGTATGTATTCAGTGGATGCAGTAGGTGTGTACTGGGAGAGTGTATCTGGTGAGTGTGTGTGTGAATAGTGAGAGGTGTGTATGTGTGGTTCGTGTGGTTCTAACAGTGGCTTGATAAAGTCCAGGGATAGAAGGATAGCTTTTTTATTTTTTAAGTGATGTAAGCTTGTTTGTGGGGCTTCCCTGGTAGCTTGACTGGTAAAGAATCTGACTGCAATGCAGGAGACCTCAGTTCAATTCCTGGGTCGGAAAGATCCCTGGGGAAGGGATAGGCTAGCCACTCCAGTATTCTTGGGTTTCCCTGGTGGCTCAGATGGTAAAGAATCTGCCTGCAATGCAGGAGCGACCTGGGTTGGGAAGATCCCTTGGAGGAGGGCATGGCAACCCACTCTAGTATTCTTGCTTGCAGAATTCCCATGGACAGAGGAGGCTGGCGGGCTACAGTCCATGGGATCCCAAAGAGTCGGACACAACTGAGTGACCTAGCACAGCACAGCACAAGCTTGTTTGTAGCTAAACAGAAGCACGTGTTTAGAAAGAACTGTAAGATAAATTATGTAAGACAAACTAGGTCTTGAAGGAGGTGATCCAAAGTGGGAAGAAGTGAGGGAGTACATTTACTGATTTAAGAGTGGAGGAGGATGTTCATTTGTCAAAGTCAGAAGAGAAGAGGGACCTGAAGCTAGATGCAGGGACATTGGGAGTACATGGTAATTAGAAATTATTTGATGTGGAGAAACATACTGAGGCCTTTGGAATTGTGATTTTCTAACCTTCTCAACAAAATAGAAATGAAGAGTACAAAACTTTTAGTAGGGTGGTGAGATTAAGGATTTCAATAGTGAAAATGTTAGGAAATCAATGTAGAAATGTAGTAAGGAAATATTCTTAAATAAAGGGAAGAAGACTAATTTGAGTGTTAGGAAACTTGGATTTTATAGGCCTGTGGCATTGATAGGCTGTGTTGGGCAAGTCTTCACGCTCTAATCTTCAATTTCTTAATCTGTACAATGAGAACTGAATCAAATGTCATTTTACGGATTTAAAAGTCTTGAATCAAACTGAACTAAAAAAAGAAGAAAACATAGCTGTAGTAATCAAGTCATTGTAGTATTGGTGGAAAGAAAGACAACTAGGTCAGTGGAACAGGACAGAGAATCAGAAAATAGAATTCACACATATGTGTCAGTGTTTGCACACAGAGGTACTAAGGTAGTTCAGTGGAGAAAAGAGTTCCTCTCAACAAATGATACTGGAGCAATTCGACATCCATATGCAAAAAATGAACTTTAGTCCCTATGTTGCACCAATCATAAAAATTAATTCAAATGAAGCATAGATATAAACTTCCAGAAGATGACCAAGGAGAAAATCTTTGTGACCTTGGATTAAACAAAGATTTCATGGATAGTACCAGCAAGGGCATGATCTATAAAACAAAATAATAAATTGAGCTCCATCAAAATTAAAAACTTATGCCCTTTGAAATATGCTATTTAAGAAAATGAAAAGCTACAGATCAGTTGAAGATTTTTGCAAAACACACACCTGTTAAGGAATTTGAATCCAGAATGTTTAACTCTTAACAACTTTATAAGACAAACAACTGAATAGAAAATTGGCAAAAGAAGAGATCCAGATGCTAAGTGAGATTTGAAAAAGTACTCAGTGTTATTAGTCCTTGGGAAAATGTGCCGCTACACACCTACTAGGATGACTGGAAAACAAACAGAAACTAAGTGCTGGTGAGGATGTGAAGAAACGTGAACTCTCATTTGTAGCTGGCGGGGGCGCAAAGCATTACAGCCACCTGGGAAAACAGTTTACCAGTTTCTTACAAACTTAAACTTATATTTAATATAGAACTTAGCTTTCCCCAGTGAGGCATTCACCCAAGATAGATGAAAATACGCATCCACTTAAAGATCTGTAGGTGAATATTTAAGGCTTAAGGTTAACAGCCTTATTCATAGCAGTGTATCCAGCTATTGGAATAGATAAACAAAGTGTGGTATATATTCATACAGTGGAGTGCTACTCAACAAATAAAAGGGATAAATACTAACAGGTACAACAATATGGATGACTTCTCAGAAGCATTATGCCAAGTGAAAGAAGCCAGACAAAAAAGGCTACAGCCTATATAATTCCATTTGTATGACATTCTAGAGAAGGAATTGAAATCAGAGCAGTGATTGCCAGGGACTAGAAGTCAATACAAATGATTTCTTACACACAAAACTCCAGTAGTCCTCAGCATTCCCAGGGATGAATTTTTTTGGTGTGGAGAAGATTGGGTTGTGGACAGTTTCTGAGACAGATATGATGTAGAGGAATGAGTGCTAGATTCGCTGATAATAGTGCTGCTGCTGTTTATTACTGAGTGAGTATAACGCCTGGCACTGTGCCGATTACTTAAGAGCATCCTCACTGTTAGATTTCATAGTGACCCAAATAGGATACTGTTATCATTTCTGGTTTAGTAAAAACTGAGGTTTAATTAGATTTAATCAGTTGCTTGCTGCTGGTGCTGAGTCGCTTCAGTCGTTTCCGACTCTGTGCGATCCCAGAGACCCCAGCCCACCAGGCTCCCCCGTCCCTGGGATTCTCCAGGCAAGAACACTGGAGTGGGTTGCCATTTCCTTCTCCGATGCATGAAAGTGAAAAGTGAAAGCGCAGTCGCTCAGTCGTGTCTGACTCCTAGCAACCCTGTGGACTGTAGCCTACCAGGCTTCTCCGTCCATGGGATTCTCCAGGCAAGAGTACTGGAGTGGGGTGCCATTGCAACCACTCTCCGAATCAATTGCTTACCGTTATACAACTAGAGTATGTGTTCAAAGTCTTGAATGTTTGACACAAAAACTCATGTTTTTAACTTAAATAGAAGTGTAACTCCTGGGGAGACAGGGAATTTTTTTGTTTGTTCTGTTTTCATCACTGTATCTCCAAAGTGACAAAACTGTGTTAGTTGCATAATGATCATTTCTTTAAAAATTATTCAGTTCAGTTCAGTCACTCAGTTGTGTCCGACCCCATGAACCACAGCACGCCAGGCCTCTCTGTCCATCACCAACTCCCGGAGTTTACCCAAACTCATGTCCGTTGAGTCGGTGATCTAAAATATTAGATACGTCAAATTTTAGAAGATACTAAAAAAACAAATTGGAAGAGATAAAACTGTATGAAGATAAAGATATGATTTTTAAAATTAAGGAAAAGTTTAGAGTTGGATAGTGATAAGCTTTGTATTATCCCTAAAATTTGATAATCTAGAATAATTCTTTTTCCTAAAACTTTTATATAATTTAGATTTCAAAACAATATAAAGTTGCATCATATACTTTTCAGCCCCATTGTACTCTACAATTAAGAGTAAGCAAGTAGTTCCAACTGTTTGATAGAATTTGTTATTTCTTTTGTTTTCAATTTAATATAATCCAGTTTTACCTATAAAACACATAACTTAAATAAAGATACATTTTTAGGGGAAAAATATTCTAATGATAACGAAAAAATATTCTAATGATAATGATAGCTGTCATTCACTGAGTACAAATTAAATGCTAGGCATTGTGGTAAGGGCTTTATATAAAGTCTCATTTAATTCTTACAAAGTGAGGTAAGTATTATTTCCATTTTACAAGGAAGGCAGTTAGAGCACTGAGAGAGATAAATTTCATAAGGTTAAAAAATACTTGAATCAACAGATTGGTAAAAGAACAAGTGAATTAGAGCAAAAGGAGGATAATCAAGTGAGAAACTGGGCTTGTTTTTTAAAAACAATTTATGTTATGAAGTAAAATCTTTCACCTTGGCTTGGATGATGTTGTGTTATTGAGAACTGAAAATGTTTACCTCAGAGAACTGACTGGCTTCTAGATTGCTTATAGAAAGTTGTAGTTTAACTTTTTGACCTATCTGGTAATTTTTTTTGCTTTACAATATAAAATTTAGTTACTAATTTTGTAACTAGTTTGTACTAGCCTAGAATTAAATACTCTCATAAAGACTTAGGAACATTTATTTTGTTATGCTCAATAAGAAAATAGTTGCCTAGTATTTTGTGTGTAAATGATTGAGCAAATTACTTGAAACTTTTTGTTTTGTTTTGTTTGCAGGAAGGTTATGTTCAAAAGAAAAAGGAACTGTGGGGAATCTGTATCTTTATTGCAGCAGTTGACTTAGATGAGATGCCATTCACTTTCACTGAGCTACAGAAAAATATTGAAACCAGGTAAAATTTCTTGCATTAATATAGGCCTCTGCCATTAAAAAAAAATATATTCCTGAACTGTCATTTTAATAGACTTCAGGGAATTGGTGGGAAATGCCAAAATTAACTAAAACATGGAGAACTTGGGTCAACTAGTGAACTCTCCTACTCTGCTGGGGCCCTTAATGTCTTTATGCTGCACTTTCTTTAAAATGTAGCAGTCTGTGTCTGGGAAAATCTTCATTGTATCTCTCACTGTGTTAACTTTCTTAATTGTAGCTGTTGATAAAGTGGACAAAATAGGCAGATTTATTAAATAAGCTTATTATATATTAAAACCTTTGTAAAAGTAGTGTGAGCCCATCTTCAAGGAATTTAATTGATTTATTAAAGTTTAAGACTTTTAATATAATAGATATTGTAATTGTATATGTTTTGAGACTGTGTGTTCAGTTAAGTATCTATTATAATACTTGCCCCTGTAATTACTTAATGTCTGTATTGAGTGTATAAGCCTAATGAGAGTTTACTAATTGTTTCCAACAACTCAAGAGAAGCCTTTTGGTCATTTCTTCTAGTCATTTCTTTTGCAGTATATTTACAGTATCTAACAGTAAATAATTTGCCAAAAAGATAGTAGTATGTTTCTTCTTGGATAAAGCCATCTAGAGTTAAACATAATTGGTGTTTTGTGTAAATGAGATAAATATTTCACATTTTAGTAATTTTCTTACTACCTCTAAATAAAATGTGGAAACAAAGACCTTCTATGTACATATTTAACTGATTAAATTAGAAGTTGTTTACCTCTCAGAGATTTCAAAGTTTAACTTTATTAAATAAAATCACTAAACTAAAATAGGTTTTATATAGCCGAAAACAATCTGAATATAGAGGTAAATTTTTACATCAGCAAATGTTTTAGTGACCTCAGAGGATTGGAAAGAGAATCAATATTTGGATTAAGATAGACTGGGTATATTTTACAAGATATATGACTTGAAATAGATTGCTTATCCTTATTAAGTCTCGGGTTCCTTTCCTTTCCTGTGAAATAAAAATTATTAGTGTTAGTTGCTCAGTCATGTTCTACTCTTTGTGACCCCATGGACTGTAGCCTGCCAAGCTCCTCTGTCCATGGGATTTCCCAGGTAAAAACACTGGAGTGGATTGCCATTCCTTTCTCCAGAGAATCTTCCCAATCCAGGAATCAAACCCAGGTCTCCTGGATTGTAGGCAAATTCTTTACCATCTGAGCTCCCAGCTATTTCCTTTTTCCTTCCCCTAAAACCATTGGTGGGGTACAGAGAGAAGGTGTGTGCATCTGTGGTGAGGGAGAGCCATGGCTCCCTGAGAAGGGTGTTAGAGCCAAAGTGGGATGAGGAGGTCATCCCCCAAGGGTGTGGGGGGCTTCCTGACACGGGCTGCTTGGTGTGCAAGGGCAGACCAAGCAGGTGTGTGGAGAGCTGGTGTAGGGAGTCACAGCACATGTGAGGTAAGAGCTGTCTGGGATGAGCAGTCAGATGCCTATATGGAGGGGTGAGGGCAGTTCAGGGTGGGGGAGTCAGTCCGAGCAGGAGAGGAGGGTGCCAACTTGGAGGAGTTGGTAGCTTGGTCGTTACAGGGGGATTGATTAAATGAGTGAGTTAGAGATAGGTGGATCCCAGGTTTCTCACTGTCAAAGGAGAGTTATAATATGTAAAGGAAAACATTGGAACAAAACAGGTAGTTTTTGTGTTGGATAAATGGATGTGAACTTAGGATTTTTAAAACATATAGCTAGATATAGAACTAAATATTTGTATGTCTGTAATAACCCTTATTTTTTCTGTGTTCTTGGCTTAGGTGTATAGATACAGGGATATGGGTTGAAGACTAGTTGATTTCTTTTTTTCCCTTTAAATTCTAGTAAAATGCAAAAACTAATTCCTTCCAAAGGGTATAATAGTGATTTGTTATAGAGCTAACAGGCCTTTTGAATTGAAGTGTCTGTGCTTTGAAAATGAAAAAATGAATTTCTAAAACTGTGGATTCACTTTTTTCTATTCTTTACTTTGCAGTGTCTATAAATTCTTTGATTTACTAAAAGAAATTGATACTAGCACCAAAGTTGATAATGCTATGTCAAGACTGTTGAAGAAGTATAATGTGTTATGTGCACTCTACAGCAAATTAGAAAGGTAAAGTAAAAATTTTATTAGGATTGCACCCTGCTTTTTCATGTCACTGTTCATATTAGATTCCATCTGGGAACTGTTACATAGTTAGTAAAGTTGTTATGTATTGCACCTTAGATTTGTTCCCTTAATAGTCTTGACTTTCTTATTTGTCCAGTCATATACATTCTGAATGTTTCTTCCAAAATTATTTGTTTTATTCATGTTTTACTTATTTTAATGAACTTCGTTTCCACTTTAGCCTTCTCTGCCAGAAGACTTGTAGTTCTGAATGGAAGAGTCATGTAAATTTAAGATTCTTCCTAGTGGTGACCTTACTCCAGAGAGAATGAAGAGACGGAGCCAAAGCAAAAACAACGCCCAGTTGTGGATGTGACTGGTGATGGAAGCAAGGTCTGATGCTGTAAAGAGCAGTATTGCATAGGAACCTGGAATGTTAGCTCCATGAATCAGTGCAAATTGGAAGTGATCAAACATGAGATGGCAAGAGTGAACGTTGACATTTTAGGAATCAGGGAACTAAAATGGACTGGAATGGGTGAATTTAGCTCAGATGACCATTATATCTACCCCTGTGGGCCAAGAATCCCTTAGAAGAAATGGAGTAGTCAGCCAAAGAGTCAACCATCATAGTCAACCAAAGAGTCTGAAATGCAGTACTTGCATGCAATTTCAAAACTGACACAATGATCTCTGTTCGTTTCCAAGGCAAACCATTCGATATTATGGTAATCCACATCTATGTCCTGACCAGTAATGCTGAAGAATCTGAAGTTGAATGGTTCTATGGAGACCTATAAGATCTTCTAGAACTAACACCCAATAAAGATGTCCTTTTCATTATAGGGGACTGGAATGCAAAAGTAGGAAGTTAAGAAACACCTGGAGTAACAGGCAAATTTGGCCTTGGAGTACAGAATGAAGCAGGGCAAAGACTAATAGAGTCCTGCCAAGAGAATGCACTGGTCATAGCAAACACCGTCTTCCAACAACACAAGAGAAGACTCTACATGTGGACATCACCAGATGGTCAACACTGAAATCAGATTGATTATATTCTCTGCAGCCAAAGATGGAGAAGCTCTATACAGTCAGCAAAAACAAGACTGGGAGCTGACTGTGGCTCAGATCATGAACTCCTTATTGCCAAATGCAAACATAAATTGAAGAAAGTAGGGAAAACCACTGGACCATTCAGGTATGGCCTAAATCAAATCCCTTATGATTATACGGTGGAAGTGAGAAATAGATTTAAGGGACTAGATCTGATAGAGTGTCTGATGCACTATGGACAGAGGTTCATGATGCTGTATAGGAGACAGGGAGCAAGACCATCCCCAAGAAAAAGAAATACAAAAAAGCAAAATGGCTGTCTGAGGAGGCCTTACAAATAGCTGTGAAAAGAAGAGAAGTGAAAAGCAAAGGAGAAAAGGAAAGATATACCCATTTGAATGCAGAGTTCCAAAGAATAGCAAGGAGAGATAAGAAAGCCTTCCTCAGTGATTAGTGCAAAGAAATAGTGGAAAACAATAGAATGGGAAAGACTAGAGATCTCTTCAAGAAAATTAAAGATACCAAGGGAACATTTCATGCAAAGATGGGCTCAATAAAGGACAGAAATGGTATGGACCTAACAGAAGCAGAAGATATTAAGAAGAGATGGCAAGAATACACAGAAGAACTGTACAAAAAAGATATTGACAACCCAGATAATCATGATGGTGTGATCACTCACCTAGAGCCAGACATTCTGGAATGTGAAGTCAAGTGGGCCTTAGGAAGCATCACTATGAACAAAGCTAGTGGAGGTGATGGAATTCTAGTTGAGCTGTTTCAAATCCTAAGATGATGATGCTGTGAAAGAGCTTCACTCAATATGCCAGCAAATTTGGAAAGCTGAGCAGTGGCCACAGGACTGGAAACAGTCAGTTTTTGTTCTAATCCCAAAGAAAGGCAATGCCAAAGAATGCTCCAACTACTGCACAATTGCACTCATCTCACATGCTAGCAAAGTAATGCTCAAAATTCTCCAAGCCAGGCTTCAGCAATACGTGAACCGTGAACTTCCAGATGTTCAAGCTAGATTTAGAAAAGGCAGAGGAACCAGAGATCAAATTGCCGACATCCGCTGGATCATAGAAAAAGCAAGAGAGTTCCAGAAAAACATCTATTTCTGCTTTATTGACTATGCCAAAGCCTTTGACTATGTGGATCACAACAAACTGGAAAATTCTGAGAGAGATGGGAATACCAGACCACCTGATCTGCCTCTTGAGAAATCTGTATGCAGGTCAGGAAGCAACAGTGAGAACTGGACGTGGAACAACAGACTGGTTCCAAATTGGGAAAGGAGTACGTCAAGGCTGTATATTGTCACCCTGCTTATTTAACTTACATGCAGAGTACATCATGAGAAACACTGGGCTGGATGAAGCACAAACTGGAATCAAGATTGCTGGGAGAAATGTCAATAACCTCAGATATGCAGATGACACCACCCCTATGGCAGAAAGCGAAGAAGAGCTAAAGAGCCTCTTGATGAAAGTGAAAGAGGAGAGTGAAAAAGTTGGCTTAAAGCTGAACATTCAGAAAACGAAGATCATGGCATCCTGTCCCATCACTTCATGGGAAATAGATGGGGAAACAGTGGAAATAGTAGCAGACTTTATTTTGGGGGGCTCTAAAATCACTGCACATGGTGACTGCAGCCATGAAATTAAAAGAAGCTTACTCCTTTGAAGGAAAGTTATGACCAACCTAGACAGCATATTCAAAAGCAGAGACATTACTTTGCCAACAAAGGTCCATCTAGTCAAGGCCCTGGTTTTTCCAGTGGTCGTGTATGGGTGTGAGAGTTGGACTGTAATGAAAGCTGAGCACCGGAGAATTGATGCTTTTGACGTGTGGTTTTGGAGAAGACTCTTGAGAGTCCCTTGGAATGCAAGGAGATCCAACCAGTCCATCCTAAAGGAGATCCATCCTGGGTGTTCATTGGAAGGACTGATGTTGAAGCTGAAACTCCAGTACTTTGGCCATCTGATGTGAAGAGCTGACTCATTTGAAAAGACCCTGATGCTGGGAGAGATTGAAGGCGAGAGCAGAAAGGGATGACAGAGGATGAGATGATTGGGTGGCATCACCGACTCAATGGACATGAATTTGTGTAAACTCCATGAGTTGGTGATGGACAGGGAGGCCTGGCATGCTGCAGTCCATGGGGTCACGAAGAGTCGGACACAACTGAGCAACTGAATTGAACTGAACTGAGTGGTGACCTTACTGCCAAGTTATGACTTGTATATTAATGGTGGTTTAGAGGAAGTAGTTTTTTTGGTGGAATATCCTTTAAGAAACTTTAGGCTATCAGCTGTTTTAGCACATATAAATTAAGAAACTACACAGGCATTAATGAAATGACTATTGGTAACCGCTATGTGTTAGATGCTCGTAATATGAAATCATATGATAACTGTGATCATCAAGAAGTTTACAGTAAATAAGTAAATTATATATTTTAATAAAATTACATGCAGTAATTGTTTGATGTCCTATTGTAGAGGGTTGTTTGTAAGAAGCAGAAATTATGTAGTGGGTAACAATACTGTGTATTTTTAAGGTAATAACAAGAATTATGGGGTTGAAAAACTGTAGAAGAAGGCAGTGTCTGAGTAGAGTTAAAGGATAATTAGAAACTCACCAAGCAAAATATGTGGAGACTGGGACTGAGCATCCTAGGCAGAGTGATCAGCATGTGTACAAAGCCAAAGCAGTACCATAAAGTACTTTGGATATCGCTAATGGCTAAAAGGTAGGAGGGGATGAGATTGATAGTGAGCTTGAACTTTGCCCAGAAGGCGATGGAGTCATTGATTTTAAGCCGGCAAGTGACAGAGTCTGATTTGGTCTGTAAAAGATCACTCAGGCCTTTGTTAAAGGGATTTGGAATTTTTATTGACTAGTTTATGAGATAATTTAATGTTTATTCGTCTTGAAGTGAATCAGGATTTTTTTTTCCCCTATCTTATGTGTACCTTCTTCTGAAGAACTGTTGGGAAAATTAGCTGTGATACCAAAAGTGAAAGTCACTCAGTTGTGTCTGACTCATGGACACATGGAGAAATAAACAGGCCTGCCAAAGCCTGTTTATTTCTGGGTTCACTATATGTATGTATATGGCAGTGTGCTGTAGTGATTAGGATAAGTTTTAAAAAGCTAAACAGATCTAGATATGCATATTAATTTTATCATTTACTGACTTTATAAGCTAGAGAAAGATACTTAACATCTTTAAACCTCAATTTCAATCTGTAAGATAGAGCTAATAATGCTCTCCTTGCAGAGTAATTGTAACAATTAAGTAAGACAGTATTACTCATTACTTCACCTCCTAGCACATACTAAATGCTTAATAAACAGTAGCTTTTAAAGCTATTACTAACTATATTAGTGCTGTTACATAGAAATGTAAAAATGCAAGCCGTATATTTTAAATAGTAGCTGCATGACAAGTATAAACAAGTGAAATTAATTTTCGTGTTTTATTTAACTCATATATCCCAAAACATCAAATTTTGACATGCATCATCCATCCATAACTGTGTATAGGTGTTTATGGCTGTGTTATTTGTATTAGCCGAAAAGTGGAAACACCCCAAATATCCATCAGCTGACAAAAGGGTAAACAAAATGTGAACTATCCGTACGGTTAGAGGGCTTTCCTGGCGGCTCAGATGGTAAAGAATCTGCCTGCAACATAGGAGACCTGGGTTCGATCCTTGGGCTGGGAAGATCTCCTGGAGAAGGAAATGGCAATTCACTCCAGTACTCTTGCCTGGAGGAGCCTTGTAGGCTACAGTCCTTGGCATTGCAAAGAGTCAGACACAACTGAGCAACTGACACACACATCCATATGGTAGAATACTCTTCAGCCATAAAAGGGAATAAAGTACTGATATGTACTACAGTGTGGATGAACCTTGAAAACATTAAGCTAAGTGAAAGATACCAGATACAAAAGGCCACATACTTTTATTATATGATATGTCCAGGACAGGCATATCTATGACATGGAAGGCACTATTTCAGTGAAGTCTTCTCTCCCAGTATGTTACCTCTGATTTGCTCCTCAGTGTAGCCTTGGACAGGTGCACAGTCACTGAGCTGACAGCGGTTTTTTTCTCTTTAACCATCTTTCCCCCTGTTGTTAAGCTAACTGCCCCTGTTAATATTACACTTAATTGTTACCTCTCATTTATTGCTGATTACTTTCTTGTTTTTGACAACGCTCTGAGTCACAAAGTGCTTCACAGTTTAATCCAATTAAATTTGGCTCCCTTTGCAGGAGTAGTCTTTGATGTCAGGAGAGTTATTCCTAGCTGTTTCTTTCCCTGGTTCTCCTCTTAGTGATCTAGGATTTAGCTTTTTGCTCTCATAAGATCTGTTGGTTTTATCTTTTATCGGCTGTTACCAAAATCTGCATTGCCTTCAACCGTGCTGTTATTCTTGAACACCCCCACACCATTCTGGGTGAAGTTAATTCCCCTAGGGAGAGCTCAGGGCTCTGTGTTCTTGAGACCTGCTTCTCCCCAGACTGCCACTTCTGTGCCGCTGGTTGGGAGAACAAGCTGACAGTGGTCTCATCTCTTGCAGCGACACCTCTGCTTTAAGAGCAGGGCACTGAGGAGAGACAGTAGCCCTAGTCTTCCCAGGTCACCTCTCTTGGCTGGAACCTCTGTCCTGTGAGCCAGCCGAGATACGACAAATCAGTATTTTGATGTGTTGTGTGCCTGGCATAAAACTTTACCCAGGAGTGGGTGTGAAGTGAAGGACAGGAGCCCCGTGCTGCTCAGCTCCTCTTGCCTGGGCTAGACCTTCTGCAACATAGACCTGTGGGAGATGAGAAGCACTGATAGCCTGCTCTCCCCAGAGAGAGCTCCAGGTTGAGAGCTGGAGAGAGAGGAGCCCTGTGTCTTGGTTTCACCTGTCAGGCATAGAGCTTCCTTATGCTGAACTGGAGAGGAGGAAGAAAGGAGTTTTGCATTGAATTCCTCAGACTCATTGTTCTCATCAAGATTTGTTAGATTTTCTTGAAGATACGTTCCCTTTTTTGTTGTATGCCCTTAGAAAAATTTCCAGAGACTTTAAATGGTTTTTCAGAAATAGTTTTTTACCAATTATAGTTATTATTTTAGGGAACAGGTCTATAAAGATCCTTACTCTACCCACCATTCCCGGAAGTCACTGCCCTAAATAAGTAGGTTTCCATTAAGTAGTACTTTTCAGTTGTGTTATTTCAGCAAGACTTTATTAAATAAGCTTTTATGAGCTGGTGTGAGATTGTAACCAGATCAAGATTCAGTTAGAGAATGTATTCCAAGTTACAGATGCACACATGGAGTCGAGTTGTTTTGTAACTAGATATTATAGGGATGTATGGATTGTCATAAATTGGAAACATCTACTTTAATTTTGTTTTGTAATGCTGTACTTAAAACACGTATCCTTCTTAAAATAGGATGAATAAAGCATTATAAAATTGACTTCTAAATTATGAAAAAATGTTAAAAGTAACTTTTAAAAAAGCCATGATGTTAACATAATTATTTCTTCCTTTCAGGACATGTGAGCTTATATATTTGACACAACCCAGCAGTTCGTAAGTACCTCAGAGCATGTTATTTTTCACTTTTGGGGTTTTTTAATATATGAAACAATCCCAAACACATTGATAATTTTAGGGTTGATTTGATTGCTTATTTCACACTACTTCATAAATTAAGGTCATAGATTTAAGCCCTGTGCAGATTATGTATCTTTTCACAAAGAAAGTGGTATGAGATACTTGCCTTTTACTGTAAGGGAGGACTAGTTGGAAACTAAAGGGAGAAGTTGATTCAGAGCAGTTTTTTTTACCAACTCTGAGAAAAATGCTAATTCATTGACAGAATCTTTATTGAGGGTGTATTACAGACATTTTATTAACTAAGACTTAAAGCATAATTTTTGTGTAAGAATAAACATGAATGTCTATATTTAAATTTCCAAATAGTCTTTTTAAATATATGATACATATTCCAGCAGTATACCATTGTAAGAGCTCTACAGTTTGTTTGTTTGTTTGTTTTTTCAGAAAAAACTGAAAAAAACATAATGAGTAATACATGAGATTTTCTGCCCCACAGAAATGATGATACTGAAGACAATTGATACAAAGAGAAATTGTATATTTGTTAATTAACTCTATTACTCTAATTCCACTTGTTAACTCCAACAAGTGAACGATTTAAAGTTTATGAGGAAAGAAAGAAATTGAAGTCGCTCAGTCGTGTCTGACTCTTTGCGACCCCACGGACTATAGCCTGCCAGGCTCCTCTGTCCATGGGATTTTCCAGGCAAGAGTACTGGAGTGGATTGCCATTTCCTTCTCCAGGGGATCTTCCCGACCCAGTGATTGAACCTGGGTCTCCCACATTGTAGACAGACACTTAACCGTCTGAGCCACCAGGGAAGTCCTAAAGTTTATGAGGGCATGGTGTTAAACTGGTAAACTAGAGTCACCCAAACCTGTGTATTTTCTGCTCACATAAAATTGATTTTAATTAGAAAACAGCAGAAAAGAATTAATTGGAAACCAAGTATGTCATGTTATTACCACTTCCTGGGCGTATTTTTAGATTGCAATGGAAGGTATTCAGTATTTTCTTTAGAAAAGATATACTACTCCGTGGGAAAATATAAATAACTTGGAAAAAACACAAACTAAATTGAGACAAAACTGAATTCATGTGTAAATTGTGCATTTAAAATGGACTGTATTCTGTTATGCCGTCAACTGTAGTCTGTAATTGTAAAACATGGGGAAAAAGGTATATTTGGAAAACTAATTTTTTTTTTTCTGTTTACTAGGATATCCACTGAAATAAATTCCATGTTGGTGCTAAAAGTTTCTTGGATCACATTTTTATTAGCTAAAGGTAAAGTCATTGTTACATGCTAATGTTTCAAATGTAATAATTGATCCTTCTTTTGAGTAAGCTCAAAATTTTAATTCAGTTCAGTGTTGCTCCTCCTTACCTCCAGTTCTTGTCATTTTTTAACTGTTAGCAAATTCATAATTCTGGTACTGGAAGCAACCTTGAAAATGTCTCATTTCGCTTCTTTTTCTAATATTTTTTCATTCTTTCCTACTTTTCTATTTTTAAGAGTAATGTTACTGTTTTTATAAAAATGATGTGTACTCGTGATAAAGAATTCAATAATACAGTGAAATGCAAAGAAAAATTACCCAGAACCACCTAAAATAATAATCAAAATTATGTGTATGCGCAAAATTCATCTGAAATGACATGCTGATTAAAATAGATGGGTGGATGAGTGCATTCACAAGGAGATATAATTTTCTAAAAATAAGATCATAGTATTGTGCTATTTAAAATGTAAAAATTAATTGTACTCAAATTTTATAGAAGAAAATGAACAGAAAAGGAAGGAATTGCTTAAATTTATCTGAATGTCTTATCACTTAAGCAATATTTTCTAAAATATTTCTCAAGCATTATGAAAACATTTAAGAGGTTGGAATCTCTTTTATATAACTTTGTGTTATAAGTTAAAGCGATATATATTAGTCTGCTCTGAAGAAAAAGAATCCTCTCCATGTCACCTTCCTGTTTCCTCCTTTCTGCTTTGCTTATTTTTTATCATCATTGCATTATCCAAGGTTATATTCTGTTCTGTAATTATAGTTATCATATTAATTTTATCTCATTTATGTGTTTAAATGAATTATTAGCTTTTTGTCACTCCTATATCATAGCTTCTCCATTTCTGAGTTCTTTATTTTGATCTATCCTTAGCTGTCTAGATTTTACCATTTTTGAGTTTTTCAAAAAAGCTTTTTGGTGCCCTGTTTTCTATGTTTGGCCTGTTTATGAATCATGTCCTGAAGATTCTGCTCTTCATGTCAGAGAAATCTTAGCATGCTACATCTTAAGATATTATTCTGTTAAATTTTGAGAACACCCACTGTCTTACCTTAGATTGGTTTTGTCCTCCCTATTTATTGTCTTCTGTAATGTTATTTTAACCTTTGGTCTTTTTCTTATGTACTAACTGTTTTCATTTCAAACTTTACTTGTATGTTTGTAATTGTTGCTTGGTCTTGAGTTTTTCCTTACCTCATCTAGCTCCTTGTTTTATGTAATTTGTGTTCTTTTGAGTTCTCAGTGCAAGGACTCAGGACATTTTCTTCTTTCTTTCTATCTTCAAGATGGGGTTCTCTACCCAGTTTTCCCCCTTCTTATATCGTGATTCTATTTTTTAATTTTCTTTTTTCTTTTCTCTAATATGTTTGCATAACTACTGTGCTTCCCACTCTCTTTCCATCCACCTTGTTGCTAGGACTTTATTTGGGCCTCTCTGACCTGATGTTCTGTTGTCTTTGATATAGTGTGAATGCATTTCCCTTCACTCACTTTGCACTTTAGCTTTGACTTGTTGTGTTCTCCAAAGAGCTATTGTATGAAAGCAGTCTTTTTTAAAAAAATTATACTTACTTTTAAAGGATGAGGGAGAAAGTCAGGACCTCATCTGGAATGATATGAGTCATTGTTCTGAGGTTTTTGTTAGAATGACCTGTAAAACAGGCACTTGTCCTGTTTGCATAAAAGGAGTGTGTTAGGATTCAGATTGTCCCCCTAATTCAGCATATTACACTGGAGTCTTTGTGTTTGTCAGAGTTGGTGTAGCTATTTACTTCCTCCATTTTCCCCTCTCTCATCAGTGATACCTATTCCCTCTAAGTAAAAAGAGGGGAAAGATAAGGATGCTCTGAGTATTGTTATTGGAACTTAACCAGTACCTATTTTTCTTTTCATTTTGTTAGGTATTGGAAGAGAGATTTTTTTGATCTGACCTCACTCTACTATTTTTAACTAGAGGTTCTTGATATTCTTTACCTCTATGGCATTTCTTAACAACTTCTAAGTGTATTATAAACAAATTTTTGCACCATACCTAGGGATATACAAAATGATTTTTAACATGCTCCTAGTGATTGTTGAATCATGAGTATATGGATACACCCATGTCCACAATTTTTCCTGACTTAATATCTCAATCTCTACCTTAAAATGTGGACCATTTTTGTTTTCAGGACAAGTATTACAAATGGAAGATGATCTGGTGATCTCATTTCAATTAATGCTGTGTGTCCTTGACTATTTTATCAAACTCTCACCTCCTGCATTGCTCAAAGAACCATATAGTGAGTATTTTAATTTATACCCCTCCTATTTCATCATTCAAAGTTGTTTATTGACTTCTCCTAGATCCAAAACATAGTTCTAGAGCCAAAGGAATAATAAAAAAGAAGTCAGACATAGCCTCTCCTCTTAAGTAGCATAAGATATGGAAGAAGAGATCAGACAAGTAAGCAAGTTTTTAGAGTATATGGTTGAAAGTGGTCTGGGCCAAAATACAGCAAATACTATGGGAGTTTAGGAGATGAGAGAGTCTTCCCAGCTGAGAAAGACCAAGGAAGGCCATTGGAAGTGGTAGCATTTGAGTTGAATGTTGAAGTGGTAGTTGGGGTTTGAGGGTTGTGGTAAGTTCGGGGAGGGCATGCCCAGTAAAGAGAAAATCAATAGGCAAGGAACAGATATGAACTAAACTGTATAGGAAAGGGTGGCCCATCCTACAGGAACAAATTAACTACATATTTTTATTGGATGCCATAATGATTATGTGACTGATTTTTGTTTTCTGGCATGTGAACTGTAATTGATCCACTTCAGAGGGTAATGAGATGGAAAGTGTAGTTAAATAATAACTATTACTGAAATAATTAGATAGCATTAAGCAAAGATAAGTATACTCCTCTTAGAATGAAATTGCTTCTTTTGGTGGCATATAGAGTAGGATTTAAAAAAACACTTGTTATACTACAGAAAAATGTGAACTTAAAGCTTAACTGAGTCCTTGCTCCTAAAATGATAAAATATTAATAATACTAAAAATAATAGAGGACAGATCAAAACATGTAAGTCTCAAAGTATTGTCGAAGTGATTGAAAAGCTGAAGCCCAATTAATCTACATGAGCGATAACTTCATAGAAAAATGAAGTCTGGAGCAGAATTTTGAAAATGTGTTGAACATGATTTGACAGAAAAGGCAGGTCATTTAGCAGAAACCACTTGCAAAATGAAAAAAATACAAAACAATATATTCAAAAACTTCCCAAATCTTTAAAAATTTCCTTTATATGCCTTTTCCTCACTTTTAAAATATGTTATAACTGTAATAAGTTGATGAAGAATGTAATTTTAGGTTGACAGCTTTTGTGCTTTTGGATAATTTGGATATTCAGTTAATTCTCCAAGTGCCATGTTAAAGGAGAAACCAGGATAAGGTATCAAACTGACGTCTATGGTAAACTTTTAATTAGCTTTTTATTAAGAAGAATTTCTGTGAACATAATTAAATCATATAATAAGCCCCCCTGTGATTATCACCTGCCCTCAGTGTATAACTTTTGATCAACTCATAGTCCTATCTACTGCCTAGTTCTACCGGCAATATTATTTTGAAGCACATTTTTGCATACCATTTCATCCTTATAAATTTCAATATATATCCCTGAAAGATAAAGTCTTTTTGAAAAGTATAATGACAATACCATTCTCATACCTAAAAACCAGTTAATATAGTGATTCCTTAATTCCACCAAATATCTAGTAGGTGCCCATGTTTTCAATTGTTTTATAAAAGTAATTTAAAATGTTTATAGGTTGACTAAATCAGAATCTAAATAACATCTATACTTTGTGATTGATTGATACGACTTTAAGACTTAAAATATTCCTCCTCCATCTATCTTTCTCTTTTTTTTCTTGTAATTTATTTATTAAATAATCAGGTGGCCTTTTCTGTTGACTTGTCCATGGTTTAATTTTTACTGATTGCATCCTATGGTATAGTCTAACATGTTCCTCTGTCCTCTCAGTTTCTTTTTGGGCCTAGAGGCAGTTAATATTTTTTATACTTAGTCATCTATAATCTCTTTAATAGCTCAGTCCACATTCAATTTGAATGGAAAATGCTCAAATTAATCCAGGGGATTTTTTTTCTAAAATCACAATTTAGTGTCACATTATTATATTTGTATGCTTATGTTTTTTAATCATCATAATTTATATGGCATTTGCTAAAATTTTTAAAACTTATTTTTATACTTTACCTTGAAAGTGAATCCATAAATAATGGTTAACATTCTTAAGATTCTTTTAAGATAGGAAACATTTTTCCCCCCTTACCAACTGAGTAGAATACACTTAAAATTAGTTTATAAGTTGGCTATTTCCCTTGCCTTTTTCATATTTGTCTATGGAGTTTTAGGTTTCTTTTTGGACCAGCTGGGGGCAGAAGAGAGTAGGGATGGCAAAAACTATTACCAGTATATAATTTATAATAAGATATTCAGTAAATAGATGAAGCTGTTAGCTTTTTCATGAAGCCTAATAAGTAAAAGTAGCAGAATGTTACCAAGATTATTTCCAACCTTCCAAGTTATAATTAGAATACTTCATTATTTTATACAGTGGAATGTGCAATTGTTCTTATCTAATTTACCATTTTTACAGAAACAGCTGTAATACCTATTAATGGTTCACCTCGAACACCAAGGCGAGGTCAGAACAGGAGTGCACGGATAGCAAAACAACTAGAAAATGATACAAGAATTATTGAAGTTCTCTGTAAAGAACATGAATGTAATATAGATGAGGTAATTTAACTTCATGATTTCTTTAAAATAGTTACAGTAGATTTAGATGTAAGTTCTTCCTAACAATATATGATTCTTTCATGATGAGCTTGCTTTTTTGTAATTAGTGCCAACTCTTTTGCAGTAGCAAAATATTTAGAAAAAGTTTAATTTTCATATTCAGTTACTTTGATTTTAAAGAGAATAGCTCCCTTATTCTGGAATCACTGAAATGTACATGATTTAGGCAGTAGTTTTCAAATATATTTGTTCTTTCATTCTTCTGTGGTTATTGATACTCCTAATGTTTTAGAGTAAGCTAATAAGAAAACCCTATTGTTTTGATTTTAGTGATAAGTGATACCAAGATTAAATTTCTGTTTGTTGTTAAGTCGCTAAGTTGTATCCAACTCTTTGCAGCCCTGTGGACTGTAGCCCACTAGGCTCCTCTGTCCGTGGGATTCTCCAGGCAAGAATACTGGAGTGGGTTGCCGTGCCCTTCTCCAGGGGTCTTCCCAACTTAGGGAGCAAACCTGCGTCTCCTGCACTGGCAGGCAGGTTCTTTATTGCTCGCCGCCAGGGAAGCCCAAATTCTGTTCAGTCTTGATTAATTACTCTGTTTCTAAGTATCACACCAGATGTTAATGACTGGTAGAGGATACATTGAACACCCAGGAATTGCTTATCTTGTTAATAAAGTCTGGAATGTTAGAACTGGAAGGAATCTTGGAATTAATGTACTTGGCCTCCTTTTACTAACGAGCAGACAAGCTTCTAGAGACTGATAGCTGATTACTAACAAAGTGTGTGCTGCGGAACATCTGCCACCAGTGCTGCTTTCACTGTGCCACGCTCTTTCTCTCATAGATTGTTATATTGTCCACAGTTCACTGTATGAAATGTCACATCTTTGAAATTTCTCTGTCAACTCTGGGAAAGAATGGGGGTATGATATCAAAATCTAGTTTAATAAGTGTTGGAGTGATTTATCAAGTCTGAATTTTGGCACTATGAGTTTTGTTAATTTCATCAAATATATAGATACAGACATGTAGACATATCAACTTTACACATAATAATATACTCTTTTACTTTTCTAGAATAACATATTATCTTCACTAATAAGGTGACAAATGTAGTTGAAATTTTTTTTCTTTTTAACTCCAGTCTGCTGCTTAGTCCTTCAAGATAAAGAATATAAATAAAGGCAGCTTTCTAATTCCTGGTGGTTAAACCTCTGGATTTCAGAACTCCTTATATAATTGCTTGCCAAAAATCAGGAATAAATCATGTTTTCCTTTTAAGTAATTCTTTCATAATTTATGATGTAACAGTGACTTATGAAGTATAGGTGATCAATAGCTTTGGTAATTTATATCAATTAATTTGATACTTTATATATTAAAATATGTAATATTATTTTGTATAGCATTTATGATTATATAACTGTTGGTTAGTTATATTTATGGTCATATCATTATTGGTCAGTCATACTAATTGGTTAAATAGAACTACCCATATTATAATTATTCCAGTTAAGTGGGAATTAATTGGAAAACAATACTAAGTATTATAGAAGCTTAATTCTTATAGCTTATTTGTGAAGTAGAAAATAGGAACTGATTAATAGGCATGTATTAAATTATTTCTGCCTTAACAAATGCAGACTCCAAAGTTGGTAAAGGAAGTTATATGAAGAAAAGTAAGTTGCTTACAATTCTATGACAGTTTGTCAGTATAGAATAGTCAGAGATATAATTCCAGGTTTTCCAAATATGGTCTTTATTATCCAGTTAAATGTAGGGGGGGAGGTTTGTATGAAACTGTGTAAGTCCCAAACAAAGCATTTTCATTCAGTTTTGAAGAGAATTGTTAGGTATGCTGCTACTGCTAAGTCGCTTCAGTCGTGTCCGACTCTGTGCGACGCCATAGATGGCAGCCCACCAGGCTCCCCCGTCCCTGGGATTCTCCAGGCAAGAACACTGGAGTGGGTTGCCATTTCCTTCTCCAATTCGTGAAAGTGAAGAGTGAAAGGGAAGTCGCTCAGTCGTGGCCGACTCTTAGCGACCCCATGGACTGCAGCCTACCAGGCTCCTCCATCCATGGGATTTTCTAGGCAAGAGTTACTGGAGTGGGGTGCCATTGCCTTCTCCAATATTTACTTAGCACACTGTAATTTAAAATGTAGAGAAATGCAATGTTTTGTTTCTTTGTGAGAAACTTCTTTAGAGAAGTGTAGACAGTGACTGCTTTCTTCCCATGGCATAGCTGACAACAGGGTCTGAGCATCTCTTTTATGCTTTGTAAATTGTCATCCTAAGTTTGGATCAGGTATATGTATGTGAAATTATTTTCTTATAAAAGCAGGTCCTTTTCCTAAATTTGTGCTAAAATAATTGACTCAGTATACATTAAGCTTTATGATATGTGTATGAAATGGCCCAAAAATACTCTCTGGGGAGAAATCAGAGGCAGTGTAGCGAAGTTAAAGAGCCTTGGCTTTGATGCTAGGCAGATTGGGTTTCAATTCCGGCTCTGTCGCTTCCTAGCTATGTAACTTTGCTCAGGTTGCTTAATTTTTTTGAGCCTCTGATCTTTTCACCACTTGTTAAATATGGGATTTTGAAGTTGGTTTCAATGGATTTTCTTCTTATAAATCTCATTTCATTAACAACTGGCCCCTGCACCTCCATTTTAGGACCTGAAATCTGCCTCACATAAATTAAAAGTGAATAATTGTATTAATCATAAATAAACATCACACTGAGTTGAATGTAACTTATTGATCAAAATGTCAGTTCACTCATTCTAGTATTAATAGCGACAGTCAAAAAACCAGTCAAAAGCAGTTAAAAAAATCAGTTTTTTAAAATTTCAATGGTCATGTTGTAACTTTATCTTTTTCAGGTGAAAAATGTTTATTTCAAAAATTTTATACCTTTTATGAATTCTCTTGGAATTGTAGCTTCTAATGGACTTCCAGAGGTAATCTGAACGAAAATGTAATAAAAAGTTAATATGTTTCGGGATTTTGGGGAGGGAAGAAGAGATGTCTAAATTTCATATTACTTTACTATATATTAAATATTTTTCACTCAAGGAAAGAATCTAAGTAGAATTGTGGTGAATCAGTTTTACATAGTAACAGAAAAACCCTTTGTGATATATGCTTAAATGTATATGTAAATAACATTTTAACATTTGCACTAGACATTGATTTGTACTGAAATTTTTCAAAAATCAAAATGTAGGCTTTTGAACTTCTAAATGCCTTAAATATTTAAATTTCTGCAATCTAATTTATTCTGATTTTCTTTATTATGCTTCTTTAAGCATAGAAGCCTTGATTAATGCCATCAACATTATTGGCATTACTGAATTTTGGAACATCCTTTTGAGTTTTTTTTTTTTTCTTGGCTGTACCATGCGGCTTGCGGGATCTTAGTTCCCCAGCTAGGGGTCAGATCTGGGCCCCAGTGGTGAAAGTACCAAGTCTTAACTACTGGACTGCCAGGGAATTTCCTCTTTTGGCTACTTAATTGGAAATAGCTTTGGTTGAAATGACTGTGATTATATTGTAGACATGTTTTAACATAGTGATATGCCATCCATCTATTTCTTTTCACATTTTGCCTCAAATGTCTTGCTCTTCAGTGAGAACAGAACAGCTGAGAACTTTATGTGGTAACTTGTGGGGAAAAGGATGCCTAAATGATGAAGAGCAAGTTCTCAATGGTGAAGCAGTGTTTTAGACACACCTAGCATCAGTCACCTGCAGATAGGTTTCTCAAGAGGCAGGTCAGGTGGTCTGGTATTCCCATCTCTTTCAGAATTTTCCACAGTTGATTGTGATCCACACAGTCAAAGGCTTTGGAATAGTCAATAAAGCAGAAATAGATGTTTTTCTGGAACTCTCTTGGTTTTTCCATGATCCAGCGGATGTTGGCAATTTGATCTCTGGTTCCTCTGCCTTTTCGAAAACCAGCTTGAACATGAGGATGTTCACGGTTCACGTATTGCTGAAGCCTGGCTTGGAGAATTTTGAGCATTACTTTACTAGCATGTGAGATGAGTGCAATTGTGTGGTAGTTTGAGCCTTCTTTGGCATTGCCTTTCTTTGGGATTGGAATGAAAACTGACCTTTTCCAGTCCTGTGACCACTGCTGAGTTTTCCAGATTTGCTGAGTGCATCATGAGAAATGCTGGGCTGGAAGAAGCACAAGCTGGAATCAAGATTGAAGTGAAGTGAAGTGAAGTCACTCAGTCATGTCCGACTCTTTGTGACCCCATGAACTGTAGCCTAACAGGCTCCTCTGTCCATGGGATTTTCCAGGCAGTAGTACTGGAGTGGATTGCCATTTCCTTCTCCAGGGGATCATCCTGACCCAGGGATCGAACCCGGTCTCCCGCATTGTAGACAGACGCTTTACCGTCTGAGCCAGCAGGGAAGTCCAGATTACCGGGAGAAATATCAGTAACCTCAGATATGCAGATGACACCACCCGAATGGCAGAGAGTGAAGAGGAACTAAAAAGCCTCTTGATAAAAGTGAAAGAGGAGAGTGAAAAAGTTGGCTTAAAGCTCAACATTCAGAAAACTAAGATCATGGCATCTGGTCCCATCACTTCATGGGAAATAGATGGGGAAACAGTGGAAACAGTGTCAGACTTTGTTTTTTTGGGCTCCAAAATCACTGCAGATGGTGATTGCAGCCATGAAATTAAAAGACGCTTACTCCTTGGAAGAAAAGTTATGAGCAATCTAGATTCTCAGATTAGAAAGTCACAGGAAAAGGCATGTTAAATAATTTCCTACGAGGCATTAGTTTTTATATTATGACTGGAAAATTATGAACCCAGGACTGATAAAAGAATTATTGATTCTAGCATTTGGAAAAGTGTCTGAGATTGGAAATAAATTGTGCAAGTATGTTAATTAGGCTAGTTAATTGAGATTATATGCCCAAGATATGTTACTAAAGAAAGCATGAGTAAACCAAAGGATTTAGAAAAGATAGGTAAGATTTGTTAGTGTTTGAAAAATTATTTTATATTGGTAAGTGGAGTAGAAGATGAAAAGTGAAAGATGTATAGAATGGAGGATCTTGGCAATTAAGTGGTTATATATCTATTTTTATCTACATTCCCATCTCAGTATTGTTTTGTAGTGTTGGTGATTCTTGTCTAGATAAAGTATGGGATATATCCATAAAACAAGATTTAAAATTAGAATTGAAAAAAGTGTGCAATTTTTGCACTAAAATAAATTCACTTTTAGATATATGCCTTTGTTTATATTGCATGTGAAGTCTATGTAATGTAGAACTAGGTGATATTCTAGGTACGAAAATTGTTTAAATATGTATACTGAGATACAATGGCATGAAAAGGATAATCATCAATATTTTTTGGTTTTTGAGGTGGAAAATCTCTCTAAACAATACGAAGAAATTTACCTTAAAAACAAAGATCTAGATGCAAGATTATTTCTGGATCATGATAAAACTCTTCAGGCTGATCCTACAGACAGGTATTACACATGATATATTATTATTTGTTGATATGCTGGTTCATTTTCTAAAAACTTAATAATACCAAAGTATATTCTCTTGAATTGTTGTATAGAATCCTAAAATAGGAATGGTTAAGATAACTGCAGACAAACCTGTGAGATATTATGGGTTCCATCCTACATCATTGCAATAAAGCAAATACCATAATAAAGCAAGTCACACAAATATTTTTAGTTTCCCAGTGCATGGAAGAGTTACACTTACATTGTACTATAGTCTGTTAAATGTGCAATAGATTTATATCCAAAAAAATGATGTACATACCTTAATTTAAGAACAGCGTATTGCTAAAAATGGTAGCTGTCATCTGACAATGCAGGATTACAAGCCTTCAATATTTTAAAAAATCAATTCTGCGAATCACAGTAAAGCAAAGTGCAGTAAAATGAGATATGCTTGTACAAAAATTTTGAATGATTGTATGATTAATTTTATGTCGTTAAGCATGAAATCATTTAATATTAGCTAAAATACATATATGTATATATAATTTGGAAAATTAAACACAGGTAAAGTGTTTCTAATTTTATTTAAGCCAAAGTAAATTTTGGAAGGCAAAATGATTGAAAAACTTGAGCGCTGATGTTTTTTAATACTGAACAACTTGGCTAGTAATATCATCAACATCTAACATTCTAGAGAAAACAAGCATCTAACTTTCACTTTCAGAAAAATTCTTAATGATTGCACACCTGTTTGTCTGTAAACCTAGTGGAAAGAAACCTAACTTTAAAAAGATGATGAAAAAAAGAAGTTTTATTTGTGTAAGCAGCTTTTGGATATCTATTTCCTTTAACTTCTGTTATTTACTTAACCGTTTTGTATGATGTCATGAGGCAACAGAAGGTATTATACTGCCTTTTTGACTCATAAAGCCCAAGTTGTAAATTTTCAGTCTGAATTACTTTGCTTATCACTATTTAGTTTTGAAATGCAAAGAACACCACGGAAAAGTAACCCTGATGAAGAGGTGAATATGATTCTTCCACAGACTCCAGTTAGGTATGACTTTTCTTACTTTTGATTTTTGTTATAATTATTTAATCAGTGCTTTATAGTGCTTCAGGTTTAATCATTTGTGAGGAAAAGACATTAAAAATGGTTCTAGTCCTTCTGGGATATATACAGAGCAAATGATAACACTTTTCTCTTTTTTATTTACTAAAATGGAACACATTCTCATTCTGGGTTATAGTCCTTAAGGGCAGACAGACCTATGTTTAATAATAATATCATTGGCAATTAGTAGTACATCTGGCACACAAAGAGCACTCAATATATACCTGTTACATGTATATACAAATATATAATGCAGGTGTCTTTCTCTCTGAAATTATTATTTTTCGCAGCATCCCGTTCTTCCCTTCATAGTGTGTATCACAATTTATAGTTATGAATTCATCTGTGTATTTACTTGTTTCTGTCAATACCCATAATAACCTTTAAGTTTATACTGCAGTGTACCATGATTTTTTTGTTCCCCGTTAAATTAAATAATTAGGACCTAAGATAATACTTGACACAGAGTTGCCAATCATTAATTTTTTCAAATGACTACATACATGTATAAAAATGCATTCTTGTTTGAATGCAGTAATAGACTTAGGCTTGGCACAGAAGGGACTTTATGAAGTGATGTTTGAACTGAATTTTGAAATGTGTAAGTTTGTGTCACGGAAGCCCAACAGCATGTGCAGAGGAATGGAGATATGAAACAGCCCGATGTGTCAGGGGAACTGTAAGCAACTTTGTACTGACGGACTAAATGGGAAGATGAAATGGCAGAGGAGGAGGGTGGGTACTAGGTCATGAAGGGCCTTATTATTATTCCATACTCAGAAGTTTGGACTTCAGCTTGTGCAGGATATAGTCTGTTGCTATACATGGGTTAAGCAGGGGTAGGATAAAATCAGACTTGGTTTTTGAAAATTTACATGATAGTCACCTGTGAAGAGAGGGACTGAGGAGGGTGTGGTGAGAAATAGAGAGACCTATCAATCTGGTTCTTAACCACAGGTGCAAATTAGATAACCTGAGGAGTTTTTTTTTTTCCCCCCCAAGTACATATGCCTTGATCCTTCTGCCATAGACATAGTGAGTCAAAATCCCTGTCAAAATCCTGCATTGCAGTAATTCACTTGAGAGATGCTGAAGATCTAAACCAAAAGATAGGTAGTAGGAATGAAAGAACAAGAAGAGATTTGATAAACAGTTGATGAATTCAAATTTAGAATATTATTCTTAAGGAATTTATGGGACGTGAAGAAGATAATGTAATAAGTAGTAGGATATAAGGATCTTACATAATAGATTTGGGAATCAGCAGGGAGAGTTAAAACCAGAAAAACCGATGAGGTTTTCTGAAGTGAGGGTTATAATAGCAAGGATGGATGACTAAGAACTGAACACTGAGAGTGCTGGAATTTAAGGACTAGATAGAAGTTAGATTAAAAAGAATGAGAGGTGTGATTGGGGAGGCCAGAGAATGGAGCCAAAGAAGCCAGGGAGGGAGGGAGTTTCAGAAAAGAGCAAGTGTTTTAGAGTTGGAGATGTCTCAAGAAAACCAAGTATCAGACCGAATAAGAAAGAGCTTTTGGTTTTAGCAGTTGGTCACTTATGACTTTAGTCATTGTGTCTTAAGGAATTAGTACAACATGTCATAGAAGCGTTATTTTCAAAAGTCGAGGAATTGTAGCTGTCAGTTTCGAGAGGCTTGACTGAGAACCAAACATGGATTATTAAATAATGTTTAAGGAACCTTTCGGCCATAAACATTCACCAGCTTTTTGCATCTTTAAACAGTGCATATGGAGTAGCAATGTACTTCTACTCCAAAACTGGATTATTAATATTTACCATGTACCCCCAATACACACAAAATTATAAGAGATTAACCTACATTCACATTTTAGTAATGATGACTTCTAAAATCAGGTATGCCTTCATCTTGAAGATCTCTGTAAAAGAGAGTCACTTGGTTCTTTACTTGAGTTATTAAATATCTTAGTCTTTATTTGACTAGTTTTGATATTTAATTGTAACGTTTGCTTAAAATATTACCATTTTGATGCCCTTTTGTCCTTAAAACAATGTCATTACTTTTATCAATTGTTTTATTGATATATAGTTTTATTAGTAAATAAGCATATCTGTTTTTAAATTATAAACATATAATGAACATATCAATTCTTAAAGATCTAACTAAAACATTAATTCCTTATAAGCAACAGTACACTAAGGGATTTGTAAAGTCTTATTTCAGGGAACTTCTTAAAGATTAACAAGAGACAGTGAGATTGAAGATAAGTGTAACTTATGACATAGATACAAGTCATTTGTTCTTTTTGTTACTTCATTTCTTAACATTTCTTCATATTTGTTTCTAGGACTGTTATGAATACTATCCAACAATTAATGATGATCTTAAACTCAGCGAGTGATCAACCATCGGAAAATCTGATTTCCTATTTTAATGTAAGCCATATGTGAAACACTTTATTATGATATCTTGGCAAACAAATTTGAAATTAGAAGTTAAAATACTGTTTTTTTAAACACCCATTTCCCAATAAGTTGTCTATTATCTTATTTCTTGCTTTTCTTTTTAATTCCAAATTAGATATTGGTAGTAATATTGTTTTATTTGGACAGTGTTATTTTCAGATTTTCTCCTGGGTACTGTTTGTCTTGCTCACCATTCTTTCTTGCAGCTTAGACCTCTCTTCCATTTTTATTTTCTTCTTTCTTCAGATGCATCTTTTTTTTTAATTGGAGGATAATTGCTTTACAATGTTGTGTTGATTTCTGCCGAACAACAATGTGAGTCAGTCATAACTATATCGCCTCCCTCTTGAGTTTCCATGCCCCTATACATCTTTTAATAATTCCTTTAGTGAGAGTTAGTTTGATATGAGTTTACAAGCTTTGTGTTTTATTTCTTATCTTAAAATAACTTTATTCTTATTTTTGGTGAGGCGGTTTACCTGGATCTTCTATTTTAGGTTGACCTTTACTTTCCCTTAGTAGTTTAAAGGTATTACTTTACTACTTCCTGACTCTCATTGTTGCTAGTAAGACGTTTTCTGTCAATTCAGATGTTGTTTCTTTACAGTTAATCTGTCTTTTCCCTCTGGCTGCTGTTAAGATACTTCCTTTGAATGTGACATTAGATAGGATTTAATATTTGTCATATCTCTGCACTCTTTTTTATTTAGTCCATTTTCATTTATTTTTACTGTATGGCCCTGTGTGCATTACAGTATATACTCCTGATAGACCCTGAGTTTGATATGTGAAAGGCACCTGCTATCCTCCCTCCCCTTAAAAAAAGGGAGTGAGAAAGAAAGAGAATGAAGGCTAGTGTCTGTATTGCGTGCTTGTTCCTTTCCTCCTTTAAAATTAGATGAGGCTTGGGACTGACTGAAAGGCTCCTCTGTGGAAGCGGGATGAGGCTTGAAGACTTACTAGAGTTTGGCTTATCCAGTAACTGTGTGCTTTGTTTGGTTAACATTCTATTTAATATCGTAAGCTGCCTGTGGTTTTGTCGTTGTCTTTGTTGTCTTCTTGCTTATATTCCCCCCCAGGGATTAACAAAGTATTTTTCTGTCATCATATTCATAACTGTGTTGGCTCAGAACTGATTTTCTTTGTCCAATTTGCATAAAGTTGTTTTTATTTCTGGGTAATTTGTAGCACAAGAATAGTTCCCAAACATAGGTACTCAGTTACTTAGAACTTTTAGAAGGGATGATGATATAAGTAAAAAGAATGACAATCTGTTTCCTTAAATATTGTTTTTGCTATTTCCTCCAGCATTTAAAGTATGTAGGACCTCTTTTTTATTTTAAACTATTTCTATTGAGCAGAAAATTCTGCCTCAGAGATATTTTCCAGAACTTAGTTTAAAGTTTAACATTAAATGGAGTGCAACAGTTTGGCTGCAAAGTTTTGCATACACTACAAATTGCCTGTCTCAGAAGGGGCATATCTTGAAAATCATTAAGTTTTTCTCTGAATTTGTTTCTTGGTTTCTTCATTTTAAAAATCAGTGCCATCTTCCTTACTTGTGTAAGTAAAATATTAGAAGCTATAGACATTTTTTTCTTACCAGTTTTATTGAGATATGATTGGCATATTCCTCTGTATAAGTTTACACATACAACATAGTGATTTGACTTACATATATCATGAAATGATGACCTCAATAAGTTTAGTTAACATCCATTGTCTCATTTGGATACAAAATAAAAGAAACTGAAGAAAATTCTTTTCCTTGTAACGAGAACTCTTGGATTTGCTCTCTTAACAACTTTCATGTATAACATACAGCAGTGTTAATTATATTTATCATATTGTGTGTTACATCCCTAGTGCTTATTTATCTTATAACTGGAAATTTGTACCTTTTGTCTGCCTTCATCCAGTTCCCCCTCCCACCATCCCCTGCCTCTAGTAACTACAAATGTGATCTTTTTTCAAGAGTTTGTCTGTCTTTGAAGTATAATTGACCTGCAAGTCTTGGTTAGTTTCTGGTACACAGTATAGTGATTCAGTATTTCTGTACATCTCAGAATGATCACCACAGTAAATCTAGTTACCTTTTGTCTCCATACAAAGATATTACATAATTATTGGCTGTATATCCCACACTGTACATTTCATACCCATAACTCATGTATTTTGTAACTCGAAGTTTGTGCCTCTTAGTCTTCCTCACCTGTTTCTCTCTTTACCCACACCCTCCCTTCTGTTTGTTCTCTATGTCTATGATGGTTTCTGTTTTGTTACATTTGTTCATTTGTTTTGTTTTTTAGATTTCATATATAAGTGAAATCATATAATATTTGCTTTCTTTGTCTGATCTACTTCATTTAGCATAATATTCTCTACATCCATACTTGTTGTCACAAATGGCAAGATTTCTTTTTTCTTTATGGCCAAATAATATCCCCTCATAGGGAATGGGTCATCCCTCATAGCTCAGTTGGTAAAGAATCTGCCTGCAGTATAGGAGACCCGGGTTTGATTTCTGGGTGAGGAAGATCCCCTGGAGAAGGAAATGGCAACCCACTCCAGTATTCTTGCATGGAGAATCCCATGGACAGAAGAACCTGGGAGGCTACAGTCCATGGGGTTGCAAGAGTTGGACACAACTTAGTGACTAAACTACCACCAAATAATATTTCATTGTATATATATATATACTTATATGTGCTGTGCTATGCTTAGTTGCTCAGTCATGTCTGACTCTTTAGGACCCCATGGACTGTAGCCCGCCAGACTCCTCTATCCAAGAGGATTCTCCAGCAGGCAGATTCTTTACCATCTGAGCCATCAGGGAAGTCCAAGTATACTGAATTGGGTAGCCTATCACTTCTCCAGGGGATCTTCCCTATCCAGGGATCGAACCGGGGTCTCCTGTATTACAGGTGGGTTCTTTTGCCAGCTAAGCTACCAGGGAAGCCCATACACCTGTATCAGTCCAGTTCAGTTCAGTTGCTCAGTTGTGTCTGATACTTTGCAACCCCATGGACTGCAGCATGCCAGCCTTCACTGTCCTTCACCAACTCCCAGAGTTCAAACTCACGTTCATCAAGTCAGTGATGCCGTCCAACCATCTCATCCTCTGTCACCCCCTTCTCCTGCCTTCAGTCTTTCCCAGCATCAGGGTCTTTTCCATTGAGTCAGTTCTTCACATCAGGTGGCCAAATTATTGGAGTTCAGCTTCAGCATCAGCCCTTCCAATGAATATTTAGGACTGATTTCCTTTAGGATGGACTGGTTGGATCTCCTTGCAGTCCATGGGACTCTCAAGAGTCTTCTCTAACACCACAGTTCAAAAGTGTCAGTTCTTCAGTGGCGATGGTACCCCACTCCAGTACTCTTGCCTGGAAAATCCCATGGACAGAGGAGCCTGGTAGGCTGCAGTCCATGGGGTCGCGAAGAGTCGGACATGACTGAGCAACTTCCCTTTAACTTTTCACTTTCATGCATTGGAGAAGGAAATGGCAACCCGGTCCAGTGTTCTTACCTGGAGAATCCCAGGGACAGGGGAGCCTGGTGGGCTGCCGTCTGTGTGGTCACACAGAGTCGGACACGACTAAAGTGACTTAGCAGCAGCAGCAGCAGCTTTCTTTATAGTCCAACTCTCACATCCATGCATGACTAATGGAAAAACCACATTTTTGACTAGACGGACCTTTGTTGGCAAAGTAATGTCTCTGCTTTTTAACATGCTGTTTAGTTTGGTCATAACTTTTCTTCCAAGTAAGTAGCGTCTTTTAATTTCATGGCTGCAGTCACCATCTGCAGTGATTTTCAAGCCCCCCAAAATAAAGTCTGTCACTGTTTCTCCTGTTTCCCCATCTATTTCCCATGAAGTGATGGGACCGGATGCCATGATCTTTGTTTTCTGAATGTTGAGCTTTAAGCCAACTTTTTCACTCTTCTCTTTCACTTTCATCAACAGGCTCTTTCTTTGCTTTCTGTCATAAGGTTGGTGTCATCTGCATATCTGAGGTTATTGATATTTCTCCCGGCAATCTTGATTCCAGCTTGTGCTTCATGCAGCCCAGCATTTTTCATGATATACTCTGCATATAAGTTAAATAAGCAGGGTGACAATATACAGCCTTGACGTATTCCTTTCCCTATTTGGAATACCTGTATACCACATCTTTATCTATTCATCTATTGATGGGCACTTAGGTTGCTTTCATTCTTGGTTATTGTAAATAATGCTGCAGTGAACACAAGGGTACATAATATTTTTTCAAATTAGTGTTTTCATTTTCTTCATATAAATACCCAGAAGTGAAGTTGCTGGATTTTATGGTATTTCTGTTTTTAATTTTTTGATGAGTCTCCAAATTGTTTTCTATAGTGGTTGCACCAATTTAGATTTCCACCAGTAGTGTACAAGGGTTACCTGTTCTCTACATCCTCACCAACACTTATTATTTGTTCTCTTTTTGGTAATAACCATTAAACAGGTGTGAGGCGATATCCCATTATGGTTTTGATTTACATTTCTCTGATGATTAGCCATTTCTCTTTGAGACCCCGTGGACTGTAGCCCTCCAGGCTCCTGGGTCCATGATATTCTCCAGGCACAAATACTGGAGTGGGTTACCATGCCCTCCTCCAGGGAATGATTAGAGTTGTTAAGCGTCTTCTCTTGTGATTGTTGGCCGTTTGTATATCTTCTTTGGAAAGATGTATATTCAGTTCTCTGCCTCTTTTTTAATCAGCTAGTTTTTTGTTTTGTTTGTTTGGTATTGAGTTGTATCGGTTCTTTTTATGTTTGGCTATTAACCGTTTATCAGATATATCATTTGCAAATATCTTCTCTTATCCTGTAGGTGGCCTTTTCTTTTTGTTGATAGTTTCCTTTCCTTTACAGAGCTTTTTGCTTTGAAATAGTTCCACTTGCTTATTTTGCTTTTGTTACCTTTTTTTGGGGAGTCATTTCCAAAATATCTCCAAGACTAATGACAGGGAGTTTACCATCCATGTTTTCTTCCAAGAGTTTCATGGTTTCAGGTCTTATGTTCAAGTCTTTAATCCATTTTGTGTTAATTTTTGTGTGTAGAGTAAGATAGTGGTATAATTTCAGTTTTTTGAAACTGGTTATCTAGTTTTAGCAGCACAGTTATTAAAGAAATTGTCCCATTCCTTACTTAATATTTTGTATTATTGACTCTTTTGTGGTAATTAATTGATCATATGCATGGGTTTATTTTAGAGCTCTCGGTTCTCTTCCATTGATCTATGTTTTTATACCAAAGCAAACTGTTTTGATTACTGCTTTGCAGTATAGTTTGATGCCTCCAGCTTTGTTCTTCTTAAGATTGCTTTGGCTGTTTGGGGTCTTCTGTGGTTCTACATACAGCTGCTGTACTCTGTTAAATACCTTAAAATTTTGACAGGAATTTTTTGAATCTGTAGATTGCTTTGAGTAGTATGAATATTTTAACTATTAATTTCCTTGAGCATGCAGTACTTTCATTTGTATCTTTTATGAATAACTCTTTTTCTTTGGTATCAGTTGTAAAATCTATGAGGCTGTTTTTTGATGGCTAAGGGAAGGGCTAACAAATCTTTCCTAAATTGCCAGCAGAAAATTTAGATAATAGGGGTTTTTTAGTTGTAGTCTAATAGTTTCTGGTCCCTATCATCCCAGAATGGAATGCTTTATATTTCTCATATTTTCAGTAGTTGTATTTACTTATTTATTGTGAAGTGTTTTCAAAGTATAAACAATTGAAATTAATAAGTCATGCTATTATAGAACAGAAACTGTTAATTCTCTGGTTAGACAGTATCCTCTATCTTAATTTCTATTTTTCCTTCTTAAAGAATTGTACAGTGAATCCAAAGGAAAGTATCCTGAAAAGAGTGAAGGATATTGGGGACATCTTTAAAGAGAAATTTGCTAAAGCTGTGGGACAAGGATGTATGGAAATTGGATCACAGGTAACTTGAACTCATTTTGATGAGTACCACTGTATAGTAAATAATTTCAAATGCAGCATCTGTCCAAGTTGTGTAAATGCTATCTAATAGTATAAAATTTTGGCAGCTACCATATACCATATCCTAGTTGGCTGTGTATGATGCTATTTGGAGAAAACTTTATGGGCTAGCTCTCCTTACTCTATTACAGAAACCAAAAAGAAACATGTAGAAAATTTTAGAAAACTTATGTAAATTTTAGAAAGTACAAGTGAAAAAAAAATCAAAATCTTGTTGATATTAAGTTTTTGGTGTATATTCTTTAACTTTTGCACATGTGAAATATTATGTATGCACATACTTAAATGAATGGAATATTATACATGCCATTTATTAGTGGTATTATTGAATGATGTTACTTTTACTATTGCTGTTATTATTTCAGAAAATCTAAAACTAATATTTGGCAAGAGAATGGGCTCTGGATCCGAGCCCTGGTTTCATATCTGGCTCTTTCATATATGAGCTATCAGGTTTCTATATTTGCTTTACTTTGTGGCATTACTGAGGTACTATATAAAATATATTTGAAAACTGTAATCTACTATACACATTTACTTTAGTGTAATGAGGTTATATTTTGATACCATCTGTATTTTAAACAATTATATTTAAAAGTTCTTTTGGTCATAATTTAGAATGAAGGATTATGGTGTATACTTGTGTTTATTTAAAATTGGACTGTTTTTTAAACTAATGGAAACTAGTTATTTGATTAAAACTTTTTGCTGATAAGACCCTTTAGATCTGATTTTTGCCTTTGCCAGCTTTATGGAAAGGTACTATTCTCTTAATCCTGGAGAGCTATCTTAACTACATGTACTAGGTCACAGAAGTGTTGTATTCATGTGTAAAAATGGCTAGGTTCCCCACTGTCTCAGATGGTAAAGAATCAGTGTGCAATACAGTGGACCCAGGTTCAGTCCCTGGGTTGGGAAGATCCCCTCGAGAAGGGAATGGCTACCCACTACAGTATTCTTGCCTGTAGAATCCCATGGACAGAGGAGCCTGGTGGGCTACAGTCCATGGGGTCGTAGAGAGTTGGATATGACTGAGCAACTAACACTAACATATAATATATTCTTAGTACATATATATCTGTTACGATGTAGACTGAAATAGGAATGTAGGAAAACCATATACTGGACCCCTCCTCTTGAAAATTTATCAGGAATGTGAAAACCGTCATTTTATATGGGGTCGCAGAGAGTCGAACTCAACTGAGTGACCAGCACTTTCAGTTTCCTCAGTTTTAGACAAGCTAGCTTTTGTGCTCTCTTGGTAGCCATATTTCTAAGAAGGGTCAGAGATGTGTCTCAGGGCAAAACTTTTTAAAAATTAGTAATTGTTATGTTTTCTAAAATAGTGATTTTTTTTAAATTTCTTTGTAGCGATACAAACTTGGAGTCCGATTGTATTACCGAGTAATGGAATCCATGCTTAAATCAGTAAGTTTAAAAGAATATAATAGAAAAAAAAATTAATTGCTAATGCAAAGAAGGCTTCAGTTAATTTTTTAAATTTGTTTTAGGAAGAAGAACGATTATCCATTCAAAATTTTAGGTAAATTTTTGTTTTAGTAAAACAGTTTCTTTTTTTTTTTTTATAAAAGTAAATGTTACAAAAATCATTCTTTTTTTCCTTTAGCAAACTCCTGAATGACAACATCTTTCATATGTCTTTGTTGGCATGCGCTCTTGAGGTTGTAATGGCTACCTATAGCAGTAAGTTAAATTTTAGTAAATAAACATTCTAGTTCAATTTAAAGTTTTAAAAAACTTATCTGAGGTGTTGTGTGGGTTTTTTTAGGAGGGTAGGAGATGAAGTTAAGGAGAAGAAATGCATATTTAAATCATTATATACAAAAGAATGTAATTGGTCACCTTAGAACGGCTTGTGAACTTGGATTATTTCAAATCATCTTGGGAGTACTTTCACAAGGTCTCTATTTTGGTCTATACTGAATCCAGGAAATGTACCTATTAACCCCCTTTTAAAGACTTAGGAGATTGTAAAATCCCTGAGAAGTACTATTGAGCAGCTTCCACTGATAAGGAAGCACTGCCACATATATATATTCATTGGTTATGAGACCAAAGGTTGGAACTGAAATCTGCCAGATAAATGGAACAGAAGGCACCAATAGTGGTTTTTTAAAATACAATTTTCAACATGTATTATTACTTTGCAAATCATCTTGCGACTGTCAAAAAAGTTTTGTTTGTAAAAAACAAAAGAAAAAAATTTGTCTAAGGATACACATATATTACATAACTAATATAACCAAGAAATGCACAATTGAAACAGATTTTTCTAACCAAATTATCAAAATCTAAACAATCACTTCCCCTCTTTATCAACGATTAATGAGACAGTTAAATGGATATGCCAGTGCATTACTGGTTGGATGTTAAGCCTGTCCCTGATACAAATTTAGAATATTTAAATCTTTGAAAATTTGATATAAGCTATGAGCCTTCTGTCTAAAAGAGACATACATCATATGCCCTCAGACTTGGGAAGCCTATTTCCTAGGAGTCTGTGGACTCCAGAATAAAAAATTCTGTTTTAAATAAATTTTTTTTGTTTAGCCTTTCTAGTGTGTTTTAATTTTTTGTTTAATAAAACCTTTGAACTGAAAAATAATGTAATTCAAGACTTTCTGTTTCATTCCTAAGTTATGTTTTTCTTTCATTTTTAGGAAGTATGTCTCAGAGCCTGGATACTGGGACAGATCTATCTTTCCCATGGATTCTGAATGTATTTAACTTAAAAGCTTTTGATTTTTACAAAGTGATTGAAAGTTTCATCAAAGCAGAAGCCAACCTGACCAGAGAAATGATTAAACATTTAGAACGATGTGAACATCGGATCATGGAGTCCCTTGCATGGCTCTCAGTAAGTAACTAGCTGAAATAGTTAAAGATGTTCATATGTATATGGATAACAGTTGTCTGTTAGTGAGATGTATTTGTTAAAATTTACCTTGAGCAAATATGCGATTTAATGATTTCCAAGTAGAGCCCAAGAATCAAGTGAAATATTATCAATAGAATGGTGTCTTTGAGCTCTCCAGACTATCTCATATAGGAATTTATTATGAATTGCTTTTCTTAAAGCTTGGCACTTCAAAACAAAGCCAGAATTCTCTAACGTATTTGGGAACTTTATTTAAAGTAGGAGTGTCATGTTTGAAAATTTTAATGTCTGGTGTTAAATTTCAACAGAATAATTTAAAAAAAATTGACAGGCTATTGAGATGATTTAAAAGTACAAATTTTTATTTCAATTTAATTTGATTTTTTTTGTCCCTTTGTTAAACATAATCTAAAATCTACACAGGTGTAGTTATTGCTTATAGCACTATATGGGCAAAAAGAATATTCTAGGTAGTCTATTTATAGCATATAAGCTATTGATAAAGCTTTATTTAAAGAAAGGTTATATTTCCTATGTAGTAATAATAAAACATTTATATGAAGTACTTCTGTTATGCTCTTTAAATTTTCATAGTTGGGCAATACTTTGTTAATCATCAGGTTTGTAGATTGATATACAGTTGGTTTCTTTTGAAACTGTTGTGTGCTAAGCTTACATCTTTTCATTTCTATCAGCATATAGAAATGACAGTGAAAAAATTAAGGCTTTAGTTATATTAGAATCTTAATCTTCATGTAAACGTAGTTTTAAATTTTTTTATATTTTAAAAATGTAATGGCTAAGAGATAACTTGTTTCTTTGTGCTTTTCGTGTATTGCTGTATAGACAGAGAGGATAGAAAAGGAGAGAAGTAGGGGAAGTTGATAGACATTGTATTGCTATGATTGAATTGGGTAAGTCTTTTATACAAAAGCTTCTGCTTTGTAAAAAAAAAAAGGAGTAGTTAGGAGAAAACTCTCAGAATCTGGGGGTTCAGTGAAAGTAGCAAAAATAAATACACAGATCAATAAACGGAAAAAACAGAGTGCTTTTCAGAGGGTGCCATGCCCACTTTTCCTAGAAACTGAGATCAAGACATTACTGTATCATCTGAAAGTGACTATTCTTATTTCTTTTAGAGAACTTTATTTCTGTCAATGCACATCTGCTATATGCCTTGCATTGAGGTAGATATTGTGAGGATATAGAAAAGATATGAGCTCTGAAAATTATAGAGGAAATAGTAGAAATTTACTGTTGAAAATTGCTTGTGTTCAAGCCTGTTGAGTTCAGTTACTGGTATTCTAGGATTCTAAACAATATTCCTTTATTTTTGAGAATTTTTGGAGGAAAAGTAACATGCACAAAGTCTGGTCAAGGGTACAGTTTTTTAATAATAGAGTAGTGTGGACTTCATAAGCCTCTGAATTTAAATTCTAACTTTGGTATTTCTAGGGGATGAGATTATAGACTACTTTCAGTGTTTGAATTTTTAAAAAATCAATACATACTGCTGTTTTAATCATAAACAGAACAGAGTGGTGGTAGGTAACTATGAACATAAGTCATGCCACACAACATAATATGTGAGTCTTTCCTGTGAGAATAATTAACACTTCAGAGAGTGGGCATACCATAGATAAGTTTGAGCTTTCACAGACTGTAGGATTTTTTTCTTTATTGAAGTATAACGTATATATAGAAAAGCATATATCACAAGTTGTACTAAAAAGGATTTTTTACAAATAGAATGTACCCACATTGCTAACATATAGATCAAGAATCAGAGCAATTCAGCATACCTATGATACCAAAATCCAGATCAAGAATCAGAGCAAACCTGCTTGGTTTTTTGTTTCTGTATTACAGTCAGAATCTGTCACTGAACTGAGGATATTTATGAGAACATACTCACAGGGAAACATCAAGTGAGATACTACTTACTTTACTCATTGGTAATTTAATGAAAGAAAGAACATAATTTTACTTTTAATGGTTACATGGGAAAAGGGTTGAGTACCTTTACTGCGCAGTCTTGAGAAATACTAAATCAAGAACAGAATTACTTTAAGAAGGCATAAGCACACTTCTGTTTTTTTTTTTCATCCTAGAGAGATTAACAGGCAATATATGAATATAAAATGCTAAATAATCTATTGAAAAACATAGTGAAATCTTGTCCTCTGGAAATCTGGAAGATTAGGGGTGGTTTAAAATGAACCATGCCTAAGCATTGGGCAAAATGACTTACAGATGTTTAGGCCTCTTAAATCTGTTAAGCAGTTTATCATGCCAGTAGATGATGAGGTGAGATTTGGATATTTTACTTTCAGTATATTCAGACTGTGTTAGATTTTTTCAGTAAAATCTTTGTAAACCGAAATAGACCAGGTAGTTTATTCTCTAAATGGTCTTTTTTGTGGACTTCTGTGGATTTTTCCTCTTGATCTACACACATGTGTGGCTACCTTAACACTGTTTCTCTCACAGCCACCAGAGAAATTTTTTATAAATGCAGAACAACTCTCATGATTCTAATTCCTCAGATGAAAAATCTTTTGTAAGGAATCTGTACCTCTGGTAATATGGAGGGAGACCATACCATATGACTCCTCACAAAAAAATACAGCTATAAAACCTGTGCACACTCAGTTGTGCCTGACTTTTTGAGACCCTATGGACTTTTGAGACCCCATGGACTGTAGCCCACTAGGCTCCTCTGTCCATTAGATTTTCTAGACAAAAATACTGGATGGATTGCCATTTCCTTCTTCAAGGGATCTTCCTGACCCAGGGGTGGAACCCACAGCTTCTGTGTCTCCTGATTTGCAGGCAGATTCTCTTCTACTGAGTCACTGACCTTTTAGAGCAGACAGCTGAGTTAAGAAATGGAGTAAGGGTGCTGTGGGTTAAGAAATGGAGTAAGGGTGTTGTGGGCCTGGGTAGGAAGCTTTTAGCCTGGGGCTGGAAGGTATAGGGGGAAGCAAAATGGCTGTCTGAGGAGGCCTTACAAATAGCTGTGAAAAGAAGAGACATAAAGCAAGGAGAAAAGGAAATATATCTATTTGAATGCAGAGTTCGAAAGAATAGCAAGGAGAGATAAGAAAGCCTTCCTCAGCGATCAGTGCAAAGAAATAGAGGAAAACAACAGAATGGGAAAGACTCGAGATCTCTTCAAGAAAATTAGAGATACCAAGGGAACATTTCATGCAAAGATGAGCTCAATAAAGGACAGAAATGATGTGGACCTAACAGAAGCAGAAGATATCAAGAAGAGGTGGCAAAAATACACAGAAGAACTGTACAAAAGGGATCTTCACGACCCAGATAATCACAAAGAAGTGATCACTCACACTCACCTACAGCCGGGCATCCTGGAATGTGAAATCAGGTGGGCCTTAGGAAGCATCACTACGAACAAAGCTAGTGGAAGTGATGGAATTCCAATTGAGCTATTTCAAATCTTAAAAGATGATGCTGTGAAAGTGCTGCCCTCAGTATGTCAGCAAATTTGGAAAGCTCAGCAGTGGCCACAGGACTGGAAACGGCCAGTTTTCGTTCGAATCCCAAAGAAAGGCAATGCCAAAGAATGCTCAAACTACCGCATAATTGCACTTATCTCACATGCTAGTAAAGTAATGCTCAAAATTCTCCAAGCCAGGCTTCAACAATACATGAACCCTGAACTTCCAGATGTTCAAGCTGGTTTTAGAAAAGGCAGAGGAACCAGAGATCAAATTGCCAACATCTGCTGGATTGTTGAAAAAGCAAGAGAGTTCCAGAAAAACATTTATTTCTGCTTTATTGACTGCCAAAGCCTTTGACTATGTGGATCACAATAAAGTGTGGAAAATTCTGAAAGAGATGGGAATACCAGACCACTTGATCTGCCTCTTGAGAAACCTATGTGCAGGTCAGGAAGCAACAGTTAGAACTGGACATGGAGCAACAGACTGGTTCCAAATAGGAAAAGGAGTACGTCAAGGCTATGTTTTGTCACCCTGCTTATTTAACTTATATGCAGAGTACATCATGAAAAATGCTGGGCTGGAAGAACACAAGCTGGAATAAAGATTGCCAGGAGGAATATCAATAACTCAGATATGCAGATGAAAGCACCCTTATGGCAGAAAGTGAAGAAGAACTAAAGAGCCTCTTGATGAAAGTGAAAGAGGAGAGTGAAAAAGTAGGCTTAAAGCTCAACATTCAGAAAATGAAGATCATAGCATCTGGTCTCATTACTTCATGGGAAATAGATGGGGAAACAGTGGAAACAGTGGCTGACTTTATATTTGGGAGGCTCCAAAATCATTGTGGATGGTGATTGCATCCATGAAATTAAAAGACGTTTGCTCCTTGGAAGAAAAGTTATGACAGACCTAGACAGCATATTGAAAAGCAGAGACATTACTTTGCCAACAAAGGTCCATCTAGTCAAGGCTATGGTTTTTCCAGTAGTCATGTATGGATGGGAGAGTTGGACTGTAATGAAAGCTGAGCACTGAAGAATTGATGCTTTTGACCTGTGGTGTTGGAGAAGACTCTTGAGAGTCCCTTGGACTGCAAGGAGATCCAACCAGTCCATCCTGGGTGTTCATTGGAGGGACTGATGCTGAAGCTGAAACTCCAGTACTTTGGCCACCTGATGCGGAAAGCTGACTCATTTGAAAAGACCCTGATGCTGGGAGATATTGGGGGCAGGAGGAGAAGGAGACGACAGAGGATGAGATGGTTGGATGGCATCACCGACACAATGGACATAGGTTTGGGTGGACTCCGGGAGTTGGTGATGGACAGGGAGGCCTGGCGTGCTACGATTCATGGGGTCACAAAGAGTCAGACAGGACTTAGTGGCTGAACTGAACTGAACTGAGTGCCAGTGGGAAAATCTCAGGCTTTCTGACTAGGGAAACTGGAAAATTGAAACAACCATGGACTGTTGCCTGCCAGGCTCCTCTGTCCATGGAATTCTCCAGGCAAAGTTACTGGTGTGGGTTGCCATTCTTCTCTCTGAGGGATCTTCCTGACACAGAGATTGAACCCTGCTCTCCTGAATTGCAGGCAGATTCTTTACTGACTGAGCCACCAGCAAAGCCTGTCTCAAAGTGGCTTTCAGTTCAGTTCAGTCGCTCAGTCGTGTCCAACTCTTTGTGACCCCATGAATCGCAGCACGCCAGGCCTCCCTGTCCATCACCAACTCCCGGAGTTCACTCAGACTCGTGTCCATCGAGTCCGTGATGCCATCCAGCCATCTCATCCTCTGTCCCCTTCTCCTCCTGTCCCCAATCTCTCCCAGCATCAGAGTCTTTTCCAATGAGTCAACTCTTTGCATGACGTGGCCAAAGTACTGGAGTTTCAGCTTGAGCATCATTCCTTCCAAAGAAATCCCAGGGCTGATCTCCTTCAGAATGGACTGGTTGGATCTCCTTGCAGTCCAAGGGACTCTCAAGAGTCTTCTCCAACACCACAGGTCAAAAGCATCAATTCTTCGGTGCTCAGCCTTCCTAACAGTCCAATTCTCACATCCATACATGACTACTGGAAAAACCATAGCCTTGACTAGACGGACCTTAGTCGGCCAAGTTAATGTCTCTGCTTTTGAATATGCTATCTAGGTTGGTCATAACTTTTCTTCCAAGGAGTAAGCGTGTTTTAATTTCATGGCTGCAATCACCATCTACAGTGATTTAGAGCCCCCCTCCCCCCAAAAATGAAGTCTGACACTGTTTCTACTGTTTCCCCATCTATTTCCCATGAAGTGATGGGACCGGATGCCATGATCTTCATTTTCTGAATGTTGAGCTTTAAGCCAACTTTTTCACTCTCCTCTTTCACTTTCCTCAAGAGGCTTTTGAGTTCCTCTTCACTTTCTGCCATAAGGGTGGTGTCATCTGCATATCTGAGGTTATTGATATTTCTCCCAGCAATCTTGATTCCAGCTTGTGTTTTTTCCAGTCCAACATTTCTCATGATGTACTCTGCATATAAGTTAAATAAGCAGGGTGACAATATACAGCTTTGACGCACTCCTTTTCCTATTTGGAACCAGTCTGTTGTTCCGTGTCCAGGTCTAACTGTTGCTTTCTGACCTGCATACAGATTTCTCAAGAGGCAGGTCAGGTGGTCTGGTATTCCCATCTCTCTCAGAATTTTCCACAGTTTATTGTGATCCACACAGTCAAAGGCTTTGGCATAGTCAATAAAGCAGAAATAGATGTTTTTCTATAACTCTCTTGTCTTTTTGATGATCCAGCGGATGTTGGCAATTTGATCTCTGGTTCCTCTGCCTTTTCTAAAACCAGCTTGAAGCAAAATATGTGACTTGAAACAGAAGCTGCTGGTGAATAAACAGTTTACAACTCAAGTTCAGTAAAAATAATTACCTGCTTTAAGACAAAGAAACAAAAAATACTCATTCGAGAAAAATAGCAAAATCCAGAATCTTTACAACTTAAACATTTATGGTGTTCAGGATACAGTTCTATAATTACCCAGCTTACAGAGAGGGTCAAAGGAATCAAATTATGTTTTTAGTGTGGGAATTTTAAGTAAATATTTGATGATTGCAAGGCTTCTTTTAGAAGATTTGTCTCTTCCTTTTTTTCTTATTAGCTGTTTAAAGTATGGTCTGTGATCCCCTGGTGATCCCAGAAAACATTTTAGGGGAGCTGCAGTGTGAAAGCTATTTTCATATTACTGTTAAGATGTTATTTCTTTTTTTCACTCTGTTGACATTTATTCCAAAACTTTTGGAACCTTTGCACCGGATTAGAGCAGTAGCATCAAAGCATTTGTGGGGTTTGTTTTTTTTTTTTTTCAGCTTTTTATTTTGTGTTTGGGTATAGCTGATTAACAATGTTATGGTAGTTTCTGGTGAACAGCGAAGGGGTTCTGGTGATCAGCCACATATATACTTGTATGCGTTCTGCCCCTAAGTCCCCTCCCCTCCAGGTTTGTGGTCAGTGTATTCTTCACCACCACAAACTCTCAGTTAAAAAAGAAACAACGTAAAAAATGCCTGTTGTCTTTTAATAACATCATTGATGAGCCAGTTAAAAGTATTTATTTTATATAATCTGTATTCTCAAGTACAGTGTGGTTGAAAGCAACTAATGATAAACGTTGCCAGTGATAAGTTTTGAGTTCTCAAGGGAAAATTAGAATTTTGATAATCTTGTATTCACTGTAAGCAGAATAGCTTCCCAGTACATCAAAGACTTTTCTGATGAATTCAGTGGTAGTGTTAGTAAATGTGATTGTTCAACATTACATAAAGAGATTCATCAGCATTGTAAGATCTATGCATCATGCTATAAAATCATACATGAGTAAGAAGTTTATTCAGAGTTTAAGGTCTTTGATCAATCAATCAATGGTTTTTAAGGTATCAGAATGTGAAGTTTAACTCATGAATTAAAATTCATGAAAATTAAGGTTAAAGATTCAATGAAAATTAAAATTCATGAAAGTTACTTCCAATTTCACATTGCAATTAACCTTTAAGAAACTACTGCTTGTTGAGTTTTAGGGTAGTGTCAAAAAAGAATATCCTTTATTATCTGAAAAGTCTATTAAAATACTCCTTGTTTTTTCAACTACATGTTGTGTGAGGCCAGATATTCTTATACTTCAAACAGACAACACATTTCAATGAAGGAAATACAGAAGCAGATATGAGAATTCAGGTCTGTTGTATAGGCTAGATATTAAAAGGATTTGCAGGATTGTAAAGCTCTGCCACTGTTTTAATTTTTTGTTTATTTAGGGAAATAGAGTTAGGCTCCATGAAAATGTTAGCTCTGTTAACATGTAGCAAGCTTCAGTTCACTTCAGGTCAGTCGCTCAGGCACGTCAGATTCTTTGCAGCACTGGACTGCAGCATGCCAGGCTCCCTGTCCATCACCAACTCCTAGAGCTTACTCAAACTCATGTCCATAGCAAGCTTATTTTGGTTATTTCAGATAAATTGTATTCTTAAAATTTTTCCATTTTTAATTATACTTGAGTTCAGTTCGGTCACTCAGTTGTATCCAATTCTTTGCGACCCCATGAACTGCAGCACGCCGGGCCTCCCTGTCCATCACCAACTCCCGGAGTTCACTCAAACTCATGTCCATTGAGTCAGTGATGCCATTCAGCCATCTCATCCTCTGTCGTCCCCTTCTCCTCCTGCCCCCAATCCCTCCCAGCATCAGGGTCTTTTCCAATGAGTTAACTCTTCACACGAGGTGGCCAAGGTATTGGAGTTTCAGCTTCAGCATCAGTCCTTCCAATGAACACCCAGGAGGGATCTCCTTTAGGATGGACTGGTTGGATCTCCTTGCAGTCCACGGGACTCTCAAGAGTCTTCTCCGACACCACAGTTCAAAAGCATCAATTCTTAGGCACTCAGCTTTCTTCACAGTCCAACTCTTACATCCATACATGACTACTGAAAAAACCATAGCCTTGACTAGATGGACCTCTGTTGGCAAAATAATGTCTCTGCTTTTTAATATGCTATCTACGTTGGTCACAGCTTTTCTTCCAAGGAGCAAGTGTCTTTTAATTTCATGTCTGCAGTCACCATCTACAATGATTTTAGAGCCCCCCAAAAGAAAGTCTGACACTGTTTCCTCTGTTTCCCCATCTATTTCCCATGAAGTGATGGGACCAGATACCATGATCTTAGTTTTCTTAATTAACTTTAAATTAAATTTAATTATTAACACAGTAATATTGCATGCGTACTAAGTCATTTCAGTCATGTCCAACATTTTGTGACTCTATGGACTGTAACCCGCCAGGGTCTTCTGTCCAAGGGGCTCTCAAATGTTGATAGACACACTCACTTGAACAAAAACTTCTGGGTCCTCAATAATTTAAGAATGTTAAAAGATGCTGAGTCCAAAATATTTTGAGAATACTTTCCTTGTATTCTGTTCTCGATTCAGATGTCTCTGTTTACTGTTACTCAGACATTCATGTTTGTCTGTGCCTGTCTCTGAGTCTTTGCTCACTTCATAAGCTCCACCTGAAATACTTTCCCCTTTTTATTTACCAGATTTTCAGGTCTGCTTCCACTTTGCCTTTTGAGACCATCCTAAGTCTATAGTCATTCTTTCCTCCTTTGCAGTCTTACAGTGTTGATCAATACTACTTCCTGGTCATTTATAAAGTTTGTATCTTATTACATGTGTGTGTTCCATTTTAAATGGGTTAATGTATGGGAAAAGCACTTGGAGCAGCGTCTCTGGCTTTGTATTATAAGATATGGCAGTTAATGACACGAGTGAGAATGAAGGACAGAGAAAGGGTCAACGTATGACATTAAGGTAGTGTCATTCATTAAAGATAGCTGGAATTGAATGAGATTTCCTTGGAGGTGAAATTTGATTATGTTGAGCTTGAATTGCTTGTAGATCATCAAGTAAAGGTGTCAAGAGGCAGTTGGTATGTGTGTCTGGAGTTTAGGAAGGAAATTCTAGGCCAGGAACAGAGACCTGAGAGCTGCTGGCACATATATAGTAACAGAAATTACCACCTTTTATTGATGGTTTATCTTGTGTCACCCACTCTATGGTGAGTACTTATCTCATTTGACTTTTATAATAATCCATGAGGTATTATTATTCTAAATGAGGGAAATAATGCTTAGAGAAGTTTTATAACTTACCCTAAACCATATAAGCTAAACAGCAGAGCTTATGGCTCAAACACAGGTCTCTCTGGCTCCAAAACGATAAATCCCTGTGTTTTACCAAATGACTAAAGTTTAGGAAATAGAATAAAGTCACTTAACAGGAGAGTGTAGTACAAAAAGAGAATGTAATTTAGGACAGAATCCTAAGGAGCACCAACAGTTAAGGGGTAGACAGAAAACAGAAGCCTACAAAAGAGATCAAGGAATCCTCCTGTCACTAAGGAGAAATATCAGCAGTGGTGTCAGAAAGAGAGAATGAAAAGGTCTGAGTGCTTGCTGTTTCAGATACTGTGGGGGAAGTCAGTAGCAACTGAAGAGTGGCTATTAGTTTCGGCAACAAGGAAGCCGCTGGTGAAGGTAGCAAGGACTGTCGGAAGTGATGTGGGAGCAGAAGTAGATCTCAGTGGAATTTGGCTGAGTTATGAGTGAGAGAGAACGTGGAGACAGTGGTTATAAATAGTTCCTACCAGTTTTATCTGTAAAGGGAAGTAAAGGTATAGCTGGAGGTACGTGAGGCAGCAGATAATTATTTTTCAAGATGGGAAAGGAAGGATTAAATGTTGATATAAGCGAGTTATCTATTGCTGAATTGCACATTAGTGGCTTAAAACTATCATTTTATTTTGCTTATGATTCTGTGGGTCAGGAATCGGGGAAGAGCTAGACTGGACAGTTCCTCCCAGACCATGCGGTGTCAGCTGGGGTCTGGGGCAAGATTCACTTCTAAAATGTTTCTTAGAAGTCTGGTACCTTGCTCCTGCCTGGTATGTGCTGACCTCTCCCTCCCTTTGTTTTTTTTTTTCCCCTCCTCATCTTATCCCCCTGAGTTCTCATATGAGAAACTATGCATCTCATAGCATTCGACTGAAGCGACTTAGCAGCAGCATAGCATTTTTAGTTTTATAGTAGTTGCCCTTCTTACAGAGCAGCTCTTTATCTCTAGTTTTAAGCAATTTGATTAAGATGTGCCTTAATTCAGTTTTTTTCCTGTTTCTCTTGCTTGGCGTTCTACTTCGAAATGTGGGCTTATAGATTGCATCAAATCTGGGGCCGTTATTTTCTCAAAATGTTTTTGTTGACTCCTTTCACCCCTTCCTGCAGGGATTCTGGTCACACATGTATTGGGTCACTTACAATTGTCCCACTGCTGCCTGATGCTCTGGTTGCTGTCCCAGATGTTTTTGTTTCTGTTTTACTTGAAATTGTTTCTGTTACACCTGTGTCTTCAAGTTCATTAATTTTTTTCTTCTGAAATGTCTTATTTGCTATTAATTCCATCTACTGTGCTTTTAATCTTAGGTATTAGATTTTTCATCTCTAGAATCTGATTTGAATCCTTTTCTAAATCATTCATATCTCTCTTCAGCATGTCTGTGCTTTCCTTTACATTCAACATCTGGAATATAGTTATAATAATTATTTTAAAGTCCCTGTCCACTAATTCTAATATCTATATCTTTTTAGTACTGTCTATTGACTGATACTTCTCTTTTGAAGGGTCTTTTTTGGGGGGGGAGGGTGCTACTTGGTAACTTTTTATTGGATGTCAGGCCTTGTGAATTTTACCTTAGTGGTCCTAGATATTTTCCTATTCCTTTCACTATTCTTGTGTCTTGGGACACAGTTTGGTTACTTGGAAGCGTTTGATCCTTTAAAGGCTTTTCTTTTTTCTAGACAAAGCCAGTCTTTAATCTTATGACTAATTTTCCCCCACTCTTGAGGCAATCCCCTTCTAGGTGCTCTACCTGGTGTCTCATACATTACAAGGTTTTTCCAGACTGGCTGGTGGAAATCAGAACTCTTCTTGGCCCTGTTACAGCTCCTGGAATGGTTCTGCTTCTTCTCACGCTTCTTTTTTTGGCCTCCAGTAGTTTGCAGGCAGTGATCAGAACTGGGGTAAAGACCAAGAGTAACTCTCTGCAGACTCCTGGAGCGCTCTCTTTGCAACTCTCTCTTTTCTGTGTAAGTCTCTCCTCTGCTACTCTGTCCTGCTAGTTTTCCTAATTTCTCTGTCTTGAATTCTCAATTCTGTTTCTTCAACCAGGGAGACCACTGAGGTCTATTTCAGTTTCTCCTCCCTGACTCGTAACCTGGGAAGTCTCCAGGCAAAGGTGGAGCTTAAGCATTTGCTTTTTTTTTCCCCCAGGAATTACTGTCTTATGCTGCTTGTCCTATTACTAGCCTGTACTCAGAGTCTAGAAACTATTATTTATGTTGTTTGATTTTGTAATTAAGACAAATCTGGTCTCTGTTCCTTTATCACAGCCAAAAGAGTTATGTATAGTATTTAGTGATTGATAAAGATTTTTGAATATGTATACTTAAAGAATATTTAGGGTTTCATTTCTATTTTCCTGTATTAAATGCATCATATCTTCTAAATAATAGTATTTCAGAGGATACTTATTATATGGAGAATGTAGAAGTATTAGTAATTAATTGTTGTATTAAATTTTAATAAATCATAAGAAAGCTGAGCCTCCTCTAAATGCTATCAAATATAGCTGACTCATTAAATTGGATTCTGTTGTGTGTTTTTTTTTTTTTTGTAGTCACTACACATCAGCAAGTTTCTTCATTCAGTTGCAAAAATATTGGACCAGAGCACTTCTATATAAGAAAAGATTAAAAATGTTTCCTTTTTTTACTATTTTTCCAAAATTTAAATGAAGGCCTCTTTTGTACATCAGTACAGTTGTAATGAATAGCTTTTATTTTTAGAGTCCTGATTTAATGACACACTTGTAAACAAATTTTTAAGCTTCTTTGGTATTCTTTTGAAATGTCAAACTTGACAGGAAATGAACACAAAAGGGAGAAAAGCCTGTGGCTCTGAAAAAGCCAGAAAGGATATCTGTTGTGTGTTTGGATGGTAGATCATTAACCTCTGGTGCACTTCGCACAATGGTTTTAGTATTTACCATTAGACGTTAGCTTTTTTCAAAAGTTATGTTTTACAAAGAGCAGTGTCTCAGGAAGGCAAATGAATTGTAAGATAATGATTAAGCTGTATTTAACACTTAAAAAAATAAGGATGGTGAGGTAATATGATGTCATATACTATATTTATACAGCAACCATGCTACTATAATGAAAAATGCTTTATGTTGGGTTTTTTTAAAGCTCCTCATGAGTTTTTTTTTTTAATGAGTTTTTTTAAAGTAAGCATATATTTATCTTTTTTCCAGCAAAACATTTTAGTTTTTAAAAATCTGATTCTTTCTGAAAACATCACTGTGGTTTTATAATGTTTCTCATTCTGACCCAGGATACTCCTAATTTCTTGCTCTTAATTCCCATGGTTAAGTAGGCGCTTTCAAGTGATTTAGAATATTTGACTTTACCTTTCAAAGCTAAAATTATTTTATTTTGTTCTACATACACCTTTGCTTCCCAATATTTGTATTTTTACATTTTACTTTTCAAGTCATCAGGGCTTGAATACCGAACATTTTTTCTTCTTTTTCTCTGTAGTTTTATAGAGTCTTGTAATATAAAATGTTGTTCAGTCGCCAAGTCGTGTGCAACTCTTTGCGACTCCATGGACTGCAGCACGTCAGGCTTTCCTGTCCCTCACCATCTCTTGGAGTTTGCCCAAGTTCATGTCCATTGAATCAGTGATACCATCCAACCATCTCATTGTCTGTTGCCCTCTTCTCCTTCTGCCTTCAGTTTTTCCCAGCATCAGGGTCTTTTCCAGTGAGTCAGCTGTTTACATCAGGTGGCCAAAGTATTGGACCTTTAGCTTCAGCATCTGTCCTTCCACAAGATTACTCACGGTTGATTTCCTTTAGGACTGACTGGTTTGATCTTGCTTTCCAAGGGACTCTCAAGAGTCTTCTCTAAGAAGTTCTCTAACCACAGTTCAAAAGCATCAGTTAAAGTTGATCAGTAATTATAAATACAGAAACCAAAAAAAAAAAATTACCATGTGTCATCTTTATTTAGTATGTTAAATATCTATTTTCATTTACATTTTCCTAGATCATATCATGACCTTCTTACTTTGAACATACTATTATAGACTCCTGCCTGGTCTCCCAGCTTTGGTACTACCCTGCATTCTATAGTTGGGTGCTGAGTGAATATTCTTAAATGCTTTTTCATGCAATGTTCCTGTTCAGAATCCCACAGTAGCTCCCATTGCCATTAGATAAATGCAGCCTTTTTACTCTGGTTGTGATAATTGAACCCTGCCTTACCTTTCTAGCCTTCTGCTATTCTTCAAGCACTCCCTATGTTTATTGTTGTTTTGGTTTGTTTTTCTTAATTTTTTTAATTGGAGTATCCTTCCTTTGCAACATAGTGAAACACTGTGTTCAGAGAGTTCTTTGATCTCTAGAGCAAACCACATTGACATAGTGAGAGTGAGTATGGCCTAATGTGGGAATCAGAAGACCTGCCATTTAGAGCCTGCCTCTTCCACGTATAAGTTCATGTCTCTGTCTTAGTTTCTTGCTTTGTAAATTGAGACAGACCAAAAAGATTTTAGTATTTCTAGCTCAAATATTTTATGATTCTACAAAACTATTTAAATGTTGAGAATTATTTGCTGCTGCTGAAGGTGTGCCACTACTTTAGATTGCTTCACAATGTATAAAATGTTGAAGAAACATTTTTCAAAAAAGGATAACAGAGAGGTCTCATTTCCCTGCTCTCCTTTACCTCAGTTTTCCCCAATTCTCTTTGGATCGTACCTGATATTTATCTATCAGTTATTTGAAAGGAATTGTACTTGCCCCAGCGAGGTATCTAATGACATGGGAAATAGCCCCTACCCTTAAAGAGACTTGGAACCTATAGGAAGGTAAATCATTGTGATATACTGTGAAATAAGATAAGCCATGAGGGTCAAAGGAGGGAGTGATCAATTGTAAGTGGATGGGAAAAAACTTAAACTGACTGTGGAAATGTGGAAAGATATTTTGGGGAAAATTATGGACCACATTGGCAATGGTACATGAGTCCTGATTTAAGACTAGTAAATTAGTCTCAAAAGTCTGTTTTTAATCTCTTTAAAAGTGAAGAGCTAGCTCTCTTGGTAAATGAGATATTGTACCAAAGTGAATGTACAAGATAATTTTGTTGTTATTATTCAGTCGCTAAGTCATGTCTGACTCTTTGCAACCCCATGGACTGCGGCACACCAAGCTTCCCTGTCCTTCACTATCTCCTGGAGTTTGCACAGATTGATGTCCATTGAGTCAGTGATGTCATCCAACCATCTCATCCTCTGTTGCTCCCTTCTCCTTATCCCCTCAATCTTTCCCAGCATCAGGGTCTTTTCCAGTGAGTCAGTTCTTCCAATCAGGTGGCCGAAGTAGAGTTCAACTTTAGCATTAGTCCTTCCAATGAATATTCAGGGTTGAATTTTTTTTATGCACTACTTAAAATATATGTGTGTATATGTGTGTGTGTGTGTGTGTGTGTAAACACACAGGTTTTTTGAGGGAAATAATTTTGAAAGAGAATATACATGCTTTCTTGTCTTCTTCGGCAGAGTGTATTTAAAGTAATTTTACTTTTTGAGCTAGGGACATCATTATAGACATTACTGTATTATTCATGGGTGAGAGTACCCATTTGCTTCTGGAAAATATTGTGCTCTTTACCCAGTGTTTTAATTTTTTTTCCTGCCTTCCCCCTCCTTTTCCTTGTGAATTATTCTGTATTTCTCACAATTTCAGATCCTGTCAGTCCGTGATGCCTGTTTTCTCCAACTTGCTTTCCTGAGCTAATAAAATCAGTATGTTCTATTGTAAATGCCCTTTGTACTTTTGGGTTTTTGGCACAGTTGATATTGATAATGTTCTTTTCTTCCTTCTAGGCAGAGGATTATTTTCTTAGTAGTATTTTTCAAACTTTACTATGCATGGAGATCTTATTAAAATAAATTTTCTTATCACGTGGTTCTAGGGCAGGACTTGAGATTGAGCATTTCTTACAGGCCCCCAGGTGCTTCTGATGTTGCTAGCCCATGGACCACTCTTTAGAGTGGCCAAATCCTAGATGACTTTACATGATTTTGACTTTAAAGTGAAGTACTCTCTTGATTCTTTACACTGACTCCACAAAGTAGGTATAGGCGTGAATCTAATTTCCCATATGAGGAGGAACCTAGGAATCTGTGTCCCAGCTAGCAGCTCATTAGCCATAGATGGATGGCAGCTAATACTCCTTGACTAGTTGCAGTGTGCTGTGCACCAAAAGTATTTGTCTGATTTAATTTTCATAATCATCCTGTGATGATGTTAATACTGTTTCTGTTTTTCAAAAGTGGAAGCAGGCTCAGGAAGGTTAAGCAGTTTGTCTAGAGTCACCCACTTGGCATATGAACCCAGACTGGTTTGATTCCAGACTTCGTGTTAGTCTAGGAAAGTTCTCCTTTCATTGTACCACGTTATTTCTGTTTATTCATTCACACTGTTTTTATTACCACTGTAGCATGTAGTCCCGCATAGAAGACAGTATAAAATGTTATTCTAAATGAAAATAATAGCTTGTACGTTTTTTATCTTGAGTAACAAGATGACTGTTTTGCCCTGGAGCTGGTTGGTACTGGAAACGGGAGAAAATGCAGCCCTTTGTGAGGCACTCCTTTGTGTGGTGTACTGTCACCGTTGATCTACTAGATTCCTCAGGAAGAAAAGATTAGAAGACTTTATGAAGGGAGAACACTAGATTTTAAAAGAAGTTACTGTGCATCTGTATGTTCCGTTTATTAGTTCTCTGAATGATATTTTAATATAGTAATATAAGTATTTTTTTAAATCTGTAGTTGTATATATAGTTTAGGGTTGAGAAAATATTTGAGTCAACTCTCAGGGAGATTGAAGGGAAGGGTGAGAGTGAGGTGAAATGGAAAACTAGATCTCTTTATAGGTTGAAATGTTAAAACTGAGTTCTTTCTGAGTTTTAAATGAAAAATTTCAGGTATGCCTAACATCTTCTGTAAGAATGAAAAAATGTAAAGTCCAAGAATGAAAAATAAAGGAAGGCAATATCTTAGAAGTAAAATTTTTGATAGGGACCTTGTGTTCTACTAGTGAAGTAGTCTAGAGAGAAGTTAAAAAAAATACAGATATACAGAAAAAGCACAAAAATAAGGATAGTAACTTGGTTCATATGAACAGTTATCCACTGAAATGCAAATAAATGATTGCTTTATAAAGCTCTAAGTAAGCTCAATTTAATAAAGTAACTTTTCTTCATAACTGAACCATTGAAGAAGCAGGGAGGCATTAAGTGGTTTTTTATGTGGTTCTTCATATTTTAAAAAACTACGAACAGAAAACCCAAAGAAACTGAGATAGATAACTGTTATAAATTGTTCCACATCTTCTCCTGTATTGAATGTTCATGTGAACCTGAGTTCTTGATCCAGATCTGTTTATGGTTTTAAACATAAAATTTTTTCCATCTCTAGACCTTTGTTCAAGTGCCATCTTGTCTTGAGCCCGGGGCTTGATTCCTCAGTGTGTTCTTTTCTCTATGCACTTGTCTCTTTTTTTAATCTTTGGAACACCCTGACACACATGAGAAATTGCTCGAGTTTACTGTGGAGGGAAAGTATTCATGGCTTGTCCATTCATGTCTCCCTTCCCCTCCCCCATCATCCATATGACACATTCTCCTTGTTCATGAATTGGCACAAAGGACTAAAGAAATTCAGGAACATAAAAATCTCAAACTCAGAAATGTCCCTTAGGTGGCTCATAGAAACTTGCTTTAGGAAGCAGTGCTTGTAAGCAGCTCATCACTAGGTTCTTTGGAATCTGGTCATCAGGCAGACCTACATCACTTATGCATGACCCTCACTTATGCATGTTACATTCCAGTGTAGAAGCGACAGTAGGTAACATTGTGTTCACTCATTGACTTCGGACAAATGTATGAAGATAGATACTCTCGTTACCACTGCTTCATGGATGAAACATCAGAGGCACAGAGAAATTAAGAACATTTCCCCTATCCACAAAACTAAGTTGATAGCAGAGCTAGAATTTTGACTCAAACTGGTTTGGTCCCAGAGACGGTACTTTCAACCTTTGTGCTGCCTCGTGGTGTATATTAATTTACCCCCAGGTGTATGCACTATTGGGATTAGTTTCTTTATTCGTGTTTTATCTGTGTTTGTGTCACTGTGCTATAGCAGATCCTTCTGTCTGGATTTTGGCGTCACCATATCCCATTTAATCTTCCCAGAAGATAAACATTGCTGTTCGTGTTTTACAGACAAGGAAAATCTGAGGTTCATTCAGAGATGCCATGTAACTTGCTTGGTGTGATTCTCAGCAAGTTATGTGTCTGTAGCTCAGACTGTATTTTCCTCATCTGTAAAATGGGCATGATAATACTTAGCAGGGTTGCCATGAGGAATAAATGTACATTTATGAGAATGGTACCTTTTAGAAACATCACAATTAATCATTAGTGTCCTTTAGTTCATTGTCTCTTCTATACAGTGATTTCCTAAGAACAGAGGACTGAGAACACAGTTAAACAGTATTGGATCTGTTTGTCCTGGCTTACAAGTATGTAGAAATTTTCTCTTCTGACATACCTCTGTCTCTCTCACTGCCTTCTCAGAATGGAATAAGTTCAGGGGAAGAGAGGTGTAACTGAACTCCAGCATTGTTAAATGTGAGCAGCATTCTCTGTTATACTGCCGTTGGAATTTGTTGTGGTGCTTTAGTTGTGAATCATGTCACTAATTACCCTGAGGTCAGTGTTCATTTGTCAAGTACAAACAAGAGAAATGGCAATTGTAAAAGAATAGCTTGGAAATATCCTCTTTACTTAACCTATTGAAATGGAGGCACTTGTACTCTTGTTCAGAGAGTGTCTTCTATAAGGCCATGATGTTAGAAAATTACCTGAATATAGTCCAAGAATTTTCAGTCTCTAAACTAGTGTCATGTCATATCCTAACTGTAATAGTGAGGAAGGACTCTGGAATCTGGACGTGCAGGGAACAAAAAAAAGAAGTATCTTATGAGATCTCAGTTCTATTTAATGTAGTTTCTGAATTCCTCCAGCAAAATCAGAAGCTGTTGTTAATAGTGAGTTTAATAAAATTTTAGAACCACTCTAGGGCAATTGTTCTTAAACACTGTAAGTTCAGTTACTTTTAATTATAAAATAGAACCAACTTTTTGACATCTGTCTTTTCCAGATTTTTATGTCATGTTTTAAAAACTAAACTGTCACAACCTAGTCTCTTTTAAAATGCATTCAAGTGGCCTTTGCATATGTGGCTTTATTAATTTGCATATTGGTTCTTAATATTTTCTGCTACTGTCAGAAATAGACAAATATCAAGGGTATTTTTGGTGTCTTCCTGCACATGCTAGATTTAGAACATGATAAGAAAACTTAGAATAGGAAACAGCTGTATTTTGTGTCTCACTCTTTCCAAAAAAAAAACTTTTTATTGTTTTTGCTCAGTTTCAGCCTCCATTAAGTTACAACAGATAATTTCTCTTTAAGATTTTTATTATACTCTAAGAATTCTCAAAGACTAACATACTGCACTGTGAATATGTGTATATGTGTTGTAGTTTATTCAACCAGTTTTCTGCGCTTGGACATCTAGGGGATTGTCAGCATTTTCCAATTTCAAGCAAGACTGCGTCCTGTACACATATGTGTTTTTATATTATTGAAAGTGTGTCTTCAAGGTAAATACTTAGAGATCAGAACGCTGGGGTAGAGGATAGGAGTGAGCGACTGTGTGTGTGTGCGTGTGTGTGCACCAAATTCTCACCCATTAGCGTTACACCATTTTATTTCCCACCAGCAGTATATGAATGTTATCAATTTCTCCACAGGGCTGCTAACTTAATTTTCCCAAGTAACACACATTAAAATAGTCTTCCTACTCATCATCACCATCATTTCAAAAAGAAAGCATTTTATTTTTTTTTAAGAAAGCATTTTAATAAGGCAGAAAGGACATAACCAAAATGAAGGATAAGAGAATCTCTTTAAATTTAAATGAAATAAATATAGCTCCTATTGTGATTGTTTTTTTTTTTTCTTTTTCCTGAAGTTAAATGCATCTCTTCACTATAATCAGAGGGATGGGAGTTTTTCGAAATGCATGCACGTGTCTTTCCTTCTACTTGGAATCCTTCAGCGTGCCCCCCCACCTCCTCAGAGCTTGCCATAGCTGTATCATGGCTTATGAGGGATCTCAGCCCTCCATCTCCAGACCATGTGGATTTGGTTTAATCTTTTCAACATACCAGGTTCTCTCCAAGGAGGCCTTTGCATCTGCTACTCCCTTTACCACCATTAAAAGAGTAGACAAGTCAAAAAAAAAAAAAATTACCTGACTCTACCTTAACTTCTTATGTGACCTTATGAAGTTACTTGGCCTTTTACGTCTTCCGTTTCTTCTACCTAAGATGAAGAATTTGTATAAATGACCCCTGGACTCTTTCAGTTTTAAATTATGAATTTCCCAGCAGTCATTTTGATAGGAAGATAATGAAACTCAACATATTCAGCCTATGACTAATAACTGTAACTTGGCCATAAAAGCACATATTTGTTTCTCATTATATTTTATTTCCATAGGTTATTCCTATTTTTATTTAGGTAAAATTGGTATATAACATTATATAAATTTCATGTGTGTACCACTGCAGTCTGACAGCTGTATACACTACGAAGAGATCATCACCAAAAAGCATTGATCACCATACAATAGATGCCCTTCACCAATTCACCTACCCCTCAGCCCTTATGTTCTAGTAATCACTATCTGTTCTCAGTATCTACACGTTTTTGTTTTTTAGATTCTACACAAGTGAAATCATTTGGTATTTATCTTTTTTTATCTGACTTATTTCATTTAGCATAATGCCTCCTGGATCTATCTATCCATGTTGTTGAAAATGGCAAGGGTTTTTTAACAGATAGATAACAGACTCTTTATTCATTCATCTGATGATGGGCTGTTAGGTGGTTTCCATATCTTGGCTATTAAAAATAATGGTACAATGACCATAGGAATGTGTGTATCTTTTCTAGTTAATGTTTTCATATTCTTCAAATAAATACTCAGAAGCGGAACAGCTAGATCATATGGTAGTTCTATTCGTAATTTTTTGAGGCATCTCATGCTGCTTTCCATAGCTGTACCAATTTACGTTCCCACCAGCACTGTGGGAGGGTTCTCTTTTCTTCTCATACTCACCAACACTGTTAGTCCTTCTCTTCTTGAGAATAGTCCTTCTAACAGGTATGAAGTAATATCTCATTGTTGTTTTAATTAGTGATGTTGAATATATTTTCACATTCCTGCTGGCCATAAATATTCCAATTATTTTCAAAAAGTATTGGTTGAATCTATATAAGTAAAGCAAATTTTGAGTTTGAAAACCATTCATTAAATTTGTGAATTATCTCTACTTCTGGGGTCCTGTATCTTGAATTCTGTTTTGGCCACTGCTTTTAGCGCTGGCAATTTTGTTCCCCTTTAAGGAGTTACTGAAATAAATCTTTTTAAGAGATGGAAGGAGAAAGGCTTGTTAGAAAAGTTTGCCTGGAGTTAATTTCATATTCTTTTATTAGACTGGATTATTGCCCTGTTTAAGTGATATTCTTTGTACTTTTATAAAATTGGCTGTCAAAAAAATTGGTAGCAGACGTCATGAAAAAAATGAAGATAGAGATAAAAGAAATTTAAGAACTAGTGATTTTAGGATAGTGTAATGTTGACCTCTGGAAAATGTTGCTATTTAAGGAATATTGTTGATCATTAAATACTCTGTTTGATTTAAGTATGTTCTGTGTCTTTACATTTATCCATTCATTCTTTTAATTTTGGAGTTTATTTTTTAGAAGTCATATTATAAATGGATTATTTGGTTTTCAGGACAGCTCAAAAGAACTTTTAAAAAATAATTTCCCTTAGGATTTCCTTAAGATTTATCTACTAGTAGGCACTGTTTATAAAATGTTATATGTATAAGGGTCACATCTTCCCTCATTTGTGATATCTGGGGTTGGATGTGGCATGCAGGTATTAAGAAGTTCTTGAGTGTTGGGAGATAGTAAAGATTAGTCTGCAGGGCAGGAGTAACTTAATACAGTGACGAAAGACTGGGTACCTTGTTCATCAGAGGTCTAAAATTGCAGTTGCCTCAGATTCTTGCTAGCTGCATACCAGTTATAAGTTAAATGTTTCTCAGTTGGGTTTATGAAATTTGCTGATGTTCCATTTTCTATTCCTCAAATGAGTCACTAATTGTTTAAATGCCAGTCCCATAATTAAGGTTTATATGTCAGGTTGACTCTCGGTATTTTAAATGTAGGATATGAAATAAAACTCCTTGATAAAGTAATGCCTTAAGTTCCTTTTAATTTTCTGTGGATATAATACATATATTTTCATACATTCTTTTGGTAAACTAGCTACTTGGTTGATTTTCTTAGAAAAGATCACTTCTAAGTTCGAAATCCTTAGGATGCTGGAAAGTGGTTTTACACACTTGAAAACTTTTCATCTTACTTCTTTTACTTTAATACAGAAAGGAAGATTAGGTAAATCATCTACTCTTTTATAAAGATGTAAAAAACAGTGGGCAGTTTTGGGGGAGGGAGGGCTAGTATTGTCTTTCTAAGGAAACAAAAAGTAAATTCTGAGTTTTCTTAAAACAGATTTTCTGGGTAAAAGGGAAAGAGATAACCCTCTGAATGTATAATTTACTTAAAAATGCAAAACCAACAGAGAAAAATAACTTTTGCACCCTCTTTGTCCCTGTAGTTAAGATTTACCTAGGATTTGAAGTTGTAGTTGAGGAAAACTAATGTTTGTCTGTTATGTATTCAAGAAGAATCTTACAAATTTTCTGATTCATCTTCCTGTTGACAAGCAGGCAACAAAAATTTCTCCAGTAGTAACAACTATCTGATGACTATTTTTGCTTATATTTTAAAATAATATCCATGCTTTTGAATTCTTGCTCAGATACTTAATCCAAGAAAACTTCTTTGAAATCTGTTACAAACTCTACACCTTTCTTCTGTATTATTAAATTGTTAGTTGCTTTCCAACTCAAAAATATATGTTTAGAGTGCTAAATATATTTGTTTTCTTTTTTTTCCTGAAGAATGGTATCAAATAAAGGCACTTCAGGGTCAATTGAAGAAAACATCTTTACAACCTATATACTTCTCTTGGGATATAAAGAGCTATGTTTAATTTCTTCACTAGTTTTCTTTTTAAAGGATTTATTTTGTTTTAGGTTCATTTAAAGGAGACTATCACTTACTAGCAAGAAAGTCCTCCACTGTCATTTTTTTTGAAGTGAGTTTTGAAATGAGCTTACTTCTGTGATTTATTTGAAGCCATTGTAGCTCAGACCCAGAGAACAGCGAAATTCAAACTTAAACCTTAAAACAGAGAGTGTTTTGTTTATCCAAATTTGTATTTAGGACTTGAAAGATTGAAAATGTGAAAATCAGATAGATTGAATGCTAATAAATAATTTTTTTAGTTAACTTTGGAAAACTGCTTGAATTTGGGGAAAAGATATGTTGGAAAATGAAAGCGTTTTAGTGTAGATAGTGCTTCATATCTAAATTTTAGCTTAACGCGATACCTTATTTATGTTTAGTAAAATGAAAATGTAATTGTACTTAGTTATTTGACCCTCTAGTTTTGCTGCTTTTTATGGAAGGACCTGTGTCCTTACTTCACAAGTTATTTTGACATACAATAACATCTTGTCTACCTGCAATAATATTGTTCAGCTATTCAATATTTGACTTAACAGCCTTGCAATTTAAAGAAAGATGGATCAAGGCCTCAAAAGTTCAGAAAGATAATGATTGTAAACCTGAAATTCTATATGGAAAAAAGTACTAATTGACTGTAAAGGGAAAATACAAATTTCTAGACATTTAAAAATTTGTTTGCCTTAAATAATCAAAACATATGTACTGATCACTGTCTAAGTGTCAAGTATTATATGTTATTTCTCTGAACTAAAATACTTAAAAAACAAGTTACTTATTGTGACATAAATATGCCTTTAAAATATACTGTAGTAGTATTTTTTAAAATTTACTTAGCAAAATAACATTTTGTTAGTTTCCACAACATACATTGTTTTTAAGTTGAGTGCTGTTAAATGCAGAAAATGAACCAAAAGTGTAATTTTAAAGTATACTATTCTATTTATACAGTTTCTGCTTTTTACAAATTGCATACCAAGACAAAATCCTAAATATTATCTGTAAGTGTAACTGCTCGACATCCTCAGATAGTGTCAGTATGTCATTCTACAGAAGACATTTTTACTGTCTTTTTGAAAAATACTCTAAAGACACTTACAGATTCTTTAAATAACTCGTTCTCATTTATGTTATTATAGTTTAAGAAACATGATTAGAGATTCAATTAAGACTGAAATCAAAATTAGATGTATACTGAATAAAGGTATTAAACACTTAAATGAAAATTTTAATATTTGTTAAATATTTAGTATAAAATCACTGATATTCAAAGACCATACACATGGTTATCACATGACTTAAATCATGATTACTTTTATATTTTGAACAACTTTTCTAGAGATTTTTTTTTCTAATGAAGAGAAAGGTACAAATCAAAGTGGCTCAGAAAAATAAAACTGAGTGTATACAAGAACAGAATACATTTTAATGCCTAACACATCAAATACTTTTTTAATACTAAAAACTTTTAAATGTCCACGTGTTTATTTTCTTTCTGAGGTGGAAAAATTGTTGTCCAGGAAAACAATTTTCACAGTTGAAGGACCTTGGAGGTTCTGTCCCAGTAAAGTCCTGGTGTTCTTATTTCATACAGCTTATATTGTAGATTCATTGTCAGGTATCTTATTTTTCAACATCTGTAGGTTATGTTGAATAAAGTTTTCTGTGCCTTGAACTTCAGAGAATCTGGAGTCACTTCTCCTGCTGGACCAGTTTTTCATTTTTATTGAATTTTGAATCGTGTCCGACGTGAAGTAGTAAATGATAGGGTCAAAGCAACAGTTTAAAACAGCAATGCAGAGAGTGATTGGGTACATGGTCCTTACTGCTACTGCCACTGAGCAATTGACAAACGTCTGTGTTCTCATAAGAGAATATAAAATAAGGTTGATATTGTAAGGCACGAAGCAGAAACAGAATATAACCAAATGTACAAATATCATTCTTAAAACCTTAGTTTTATTTATTTTACTTCTACTTAATGTTACAGGTTTATTTAAAGTTCTCAGCACCATACTAGAACAAGTTACGTTTAAAATGAGAGGAATAAAAAACCCCACTATTTCTATGAAAATTACAATCCTTGAGAGAAAGGTTTTCCATGTAGCTGCTGGAAAATTTTCAAAGCAGGTTGCTGAAGTATTGTTACCCGGAGATGGAACAAAAACTGCTGGTGCACTTCCTCCCATCACAGTTAACCACACAGCAATACAAACGATTTTTGCATTTCGTTTGGTTCTCAGCGTCTTCGACTTAAATGGGTAGACGATGGCCAGAAACCGATCAGCACTAATACAGGTTAAGAACAGAATGCTTCCGTACATGTTGGTATAAAAGAACATCACTGAAATCTTACAAAGTAAATCCCCAAAGGGCCAGTTCCTTGTTGCAAAGTAAAATATCCTGAAGGGTAAAGTAAAAACGAAAAGCAAGTCTGACATTGCCAAGTTAATCATGTATGTTGTTGTTTCATTCCGCACTTTGAGAGTACAGATGAAAATATATATGGCGACACAGTTGGATATTAACCCAAGCACAAACACCATACTGAACATGCACCCATACAAGGTGTACTTAAAGGAGTCATTATATATGCAGTCAGAGCTGTTATTGCTTACCATTCTAAAGGCACGTCCAGTTTACAGTGTTGAAGTCCTTTGGTCAGCAACAGTCTCCTTTGATATTCAGATCGTGATTACTTTGTAACCTCCAGTGTATTTGCAAATCCTTTGGATCTTTGCAAGATTTTACAAATATTTCTTTTTCTTCCGAAAGAAACATGAAGTTTGTTGCTATAAAGTTTCCACTTGATTCTTCAACAAGAAAAGATTTTCATTTTCAAGTCTCCAGAAGATCTGTGATCCCAGGGCTTCGTATTAAAAACACTATGAAGCCAATCCATTGGATTATAAAGTTTAAATAAAAACTGTGTTCTGACACGGAGTAAAACTCCTCATCCTGTAAACTTCGGTTTCCGTGGTCAAGATGAATATTCCAAAATGAAAGTTTCTTTATGCTGCAGAATGTTTAAGCTGAAGTTAGCAATCACATTTTGCTTTTCAATGCAAAGTTTCTGAGACTTAAACATTCCCAGTTCAATCTCACTTATTTCTTACACCTTTTAAATGAAGTTTTCCTTTTCGGTATTCCTGCAGTGGATCCCAGATAGGGGTAAGCAGAGGAGTCTTTCAAAGGTTCCAAAATAAATTCCTAAGCGTGTTCGCTCCTGCTGACTCGGAGGCCTTTCCTCAGTTGCCAGCTGTGTCGTGAGACGAGCTTTCTCTGAAGAGAAAAAGAGAGGCTTGCTCGATTTGTAATATGACATCACAGGAAGAAAAGGCTGGGCTTGAACAAAGAAAGGTTTCAGCCCAGTTTGTTTGCAGTTCCTTTAATCTGATACCGTATCTGCTGGGGATATACCTAGGAGGCTTGCAAAGGGCCTCTGACTGTTTAATTGAGCAGTCTGCCCTTAAACTCCTTTTTTGCGGAAATGTCTTCTGGAATGTTGGCTACCCTCTCGAGGAGGTTTTTTTTTTTTTATTCTTTCTTTCTTTTTGGTAGTAATCAAGAGAGAGGGAAAAAATCTGTATGTGATTCCTTCTGTGTTTGGGATTAGACTTTTTGGGGGCTGGGGGGAACTAAAATGTGTAGGTATATTTATAAATTGAAATTGTTGGTGGTAACTTAATATAACGTTAAAAAATCTATTGGCTGTAAAAGAGAGAAATTTCATCTTTAGTTGTAAAAAGGATTTGAATTGAGAGACCCAAATTTTGCCACCCTTGGCTTCTGTTTTCCATAATTGCTCTTCAGGATTTAATTTAATTGCCATGGTTGTGAATGGCTCCAATCCTGAATCTCTTTACTTTTTCATAAACAATTTTCTTACATTCTTTCCTCTTTTCTATAAAATTAAATTAATATTTTATAGCACTTCCATTTTTTTAAATAATCACTTTTACCAAAGAATAAATTTAAAAATGTTTCTGTTTGGGGTAGTAGTATTAATCTTACAGAACAAAATTGCATCTTTGTAAACAAATAAATTTTTTCCCTATATTGCTTGAAATAAATTTTGGAAAATAAAAGTTACACTACTTGGCTAAATTTTAGGTTCAGAATTTTATTTTAAGCACTTGCCCCCCCCACGAGCCCTCCCTCTACCCTATTTATTATGACATTAACTATATATTGGGCTATGGGTCAGATTTTGTTTTCATTTGAAAGCTCTTGTGAGTGTTTTCTCACTATATATTTGAAGTGTACTCATTTTTAAAGCCCAAAGAAATCAGAAGAAAGTATATGTGGGAAAGGGGTAGTTGAATGTAGATGTTACTTCCTCAAGGAGTGATGATATCACAATCTATGGACACATTTTCTTATTTTTTCTTTTTTTATATTACCATTTTTCAGAGAAGGCTACATCTAGTTGTATTATATTGGTATTATTTTCTAGATTGGTTCCGTTTGGGCTGAAATTCTTCCTTTAGGGTATGAGTGAAGGGCATTTAAGAGCAATTTATTTTTCTTTCATGAATTACGTAGCTAATTTAAAACTGATGTTTTGCAGTATGTTTTATGCTGATTTTTTTTTCTTTTTTTGATTTTTAACCTTTTTAATTTGGACTGCGCTCTCACCAAGATCAGCAACTTTTGTTGTTTGTTGATGAATATCCCCTGAATTATAATCTGTTTTTGTTGTTTTGACTAGGTAATTTATAATCAAGGGACACACAAAATGTTACTTGCACTCAATAAACTTAAAACTTTAGAAGGCTGAATTTCTTTGTATCACATTGGTATGGAAGAGAGGCAGTATGTGTTCATAAAAGAAGACAGGTGGAAACTTAGAATGAACAGTAATAAGGAGAGTAGTTAATAAGTTTGTATTCTCATCGGGGAAGAATTTCTGTTACAGTTTCTCAGTAATCTACTTTCAAATTGACAATCTCTTTAGGTATGTCATTAAATAATGAAATATAATCAGTTATATGCCCTGATCTTGTTTACTTTTACTTTCATTTTGAATATGGCATTGTCCCATAAAATAAACTAATGAGACATTGGAATATTCTTCCACGTATTGATGTTATTCACTTGACTTAATATTCAGTTAACTGTTCATTTGTAGTTTTTTCATGTTTCATTTGCTTAAAAATGGATAGATCACTATTCATTGAAATAAACTTTCCGTTATTATCAGTATATTAGTATATGTTTGTATTTCCAAGTTTTACACAGTGGTTGGCCCTTAGTAGATACTCACATGTTTACTGAAGCATGAATTATACTGATAAACTGGTATTTATTGAGAATTGTTTCTACTGAGGAAGAGCAACAGCAGAATGACTGTTTGAATGGGAAGATCATTGAATACTAGATGTTTCAAAATATTTAATTTGACTTCTAGTTAAGGAACCAAAGTGAAATTAGATAACTTTAAATTTCCTTAGATTAAGATATGAAAATTGTGAAACAACTACTTACAAAGGCAGTTAAATAAATCTAAGTACTCAAGTATATTTAATAGATGCTTTTGTATTTGATACAGTTTATTATGAGATCTGTATACTTCTGAAGGGAGGCCTGGTGTGCTGCAGTCCGTGGCGTAGCAAAGAGTTGGGCACAACTGGGCAACTGAACAACAACATACTTCTCAAAGTTAAATCTGGGAATCTATTGGTTTCTTATATGGGTTTTTTAAGAGCTGATTTGAAATTTTATGAATCTTATTACCTTTCACTTTTCTCATCACTTTTCAAATTTTTATTTTATGAATAAGTCAGGTCAGTAGCTAGCCTTCAAAGTATATATTTTATTTATCACTCTAGTAATGATATAGTTGTGTTTTAGTTGTGTAACTATTTTTTGGTTATCAGTTTGAGAGAGAATTCTGTTAACTTAAAAGTGTAAGGATTTGAGTAACTTTTGAGTTCTTTACTAAATTTCTGCTATAACTGTGGCTGTGAGAAGGCAAGAAATCTGACTTTTTCATGTTGTTGTTTAGTTGCTAAGTCATATCTGACTCTTTTGTGACACTGTGGACTATATGTAGCCCACTAGGCTCCTCTGTCTATGGGATTTCCCAGGCTAGAATTCTGGAGTGGGTTGCCCTTTCCTTCTCCAGGGGGTCTTCTACTTTTTCATGCCTGATTCAAAATAGGCTTTCTTGAATACCGCTATAAACATACAATGTGTAAAGCAGGCTCCTCAGCTATTCTTCCTTTCTGTTTTTTCATATTGGTTATTTCTAGCCTTGATAGTAATATAAGTTTTATCTTGTACCTTCTTTATTCTCACTGCTGTCTTCTTAAACTGACCGCGCTGCTCTTATCTATATGGTTGTTGTCGTGTCTTACTCGTCTTATTTCCAGCCCTACCAGTTTACCCTGCCAGGTAGTCGTAGACCAAGTCAGGAATGAATCAACTAATTATTTATTCATTTATACCTTTCATTTCATCCAGAAAGGACTTAAAGCAGGTTATAATTTTAAAACTGTCAAAACTGATGGAACTAAATATTTAGGATTTTTATTTTATGTAAATTATACCTACATTTTAAAAGTTTAAAAAGGGAATTGGTGTGGCACAGTTAAAAGTTTTTAAATGTGAGAAATGTGAGAGAAATTATTCTGAATATTAGTCATATCCATTATTCTAAAAATTATTCCTTTTGAATGCAATAAATGTTTGCAAAAAGCAAAAAATAAAAATCTTAAAACATAAATTTTTGAACACATTAGTAGAAGAATAGAAAAGAATACACCATGGGAAAGAGAAGAATGGGAAGGGCAGAAAAATCTAGGCAAGGGGGAGCTGCTGCATTTGGCACAAGGGAGAAAAGGAAAATAAAGTAGATTGCGTAGTTTTCATTAAGTGAAAGAAAACATTCCAGGGTGTCAAAGAAAGAAATTTGCTTTATCTCAGAAATACATTGTGAATCTTTACACGTGAACCACTTCAAATCATGATCTAATGGTAGAAGGTATGCCATTTCTTGTTGGCTCTCAATTTGGGAAAACTGCCCAATGTCAAATTTTGGTTTTGGGAAAATGTATTATTTGTTGGAATATTAAGATAGTCCAAATATATGCAAAAAATTGAATGAGAAAGTATGTGAAATAAATATATTCAAGTTTAAAAGAGAGTGTGAAACAGTGAAGTTTTTAAATGTAACAAAAACATTCTAAATTTATTTTATTCATTTGAATACAAGAAATGTTTGCCTTGATGAGAAGTGATTCGTCAGAGTCCTTTTCCATCTCAAATTTACACCTATGAAAAAAGCCAAAGTTTTCTCATTTTAGATTTTTCCATGATAAAGTTTCTATTTAGATTTAGAAGCGAAACTTCCTCACTTTGAAAAAAGAACATTTATAACATATGTTGACAGAATATATTTGTTTTATATAAAAAATATTTTCACCTAACAGGGACTTTTATTAAATTTGTGATAATTGATATCATTTGAAAATGATTTACCTTTCTGTTATTACTGCAGACACAGAACACTTTATGTTACTCTTTACTGGAGCGAGAGTCATCTACACAAGTTCAGACGGTGCAACCAGCTTGTAGGGATGGGTGGGATTAGAAGAAAGATTTAAAAGCTAATGGATGGTGATTTATAACAAAGTAAAAGTGTAAAGAATGATGGTTGTAGCAGGTTCAAGCAAAGAGATGAAGTAAAGAGAAGCAAGAATGTGGTGTAAGACTTTACTTGAGTGAGCATGTTTATCACTTGTTAACACTTGAGTTGTTCCCTTCCTCCTTTTCTCCTATCTTCCTGCTCCCCATTCCTTCCCCATTCCTTCATCTGCCCCTCTTAAAACTTTATCCTGTTTTTCTGTGGAGACCTTTCGATCTCATCAATTCCTCTTCTGTACTTCCACGATACTTAAAGTGTCTCACTTTTTAAATATATTCATATAACTGAATTAGGTTTAAAAAAACACGGAAATACTTGTAATATAGAGTATAACAGTAGCTTTTGTATGCAATACAAAAGCAATATGGAGACGAGAGTCAATCAAGTCAGTTAAAGGGCCTCCAGAGCAGATGCTGTCTAGAGAAGGCTAGCCTTTAAAGTTGAATAAGTTTCAAATTTCAAGACTTGATGACTAGAGCCAGGCCTGGTAATAATGTCTTAGTGTAGTCCATGGCGTTGCAAGAGAGTGGGATGTGACTTAGTGACTAAAACAACAGAAACAGCAATAGTCTCACTAGTATGGTCACGTCTTTCTCAACCAAAAACACAGAAGATATTTTGAGTGATTGTCTCCTCAGTTCTCTGAAGGATGCCTCATAACTAGTTTCATTCTAAATTCCTAGAAGGGCAATGAGTATATACATTTCATTTCTTTCTTTCCTTTTTTTAACGAATGACATATTTTTAAGATGTAATACTGTGAACATGATTGCAAATGCATTTAAAAGCAGAAATACCTTTGACTTTAAGCCTTTATGTAGATGTTTTGCTTTTAACCTAGCCTAACCAAGCCAAAATTCAAAGGAAAAGAATTTCTCTTTAACATATATTAAATGCAAAGGCACATGGAAGAATTAATCACTAAGATTCTAAGCCACTAGTAATCCATTCCCAGAACAAAATTGTCATGGTCACTTCTCTTTATTGGTTTGCCAGTGTGTTCATTCTAATCAACTGATTTCACATTCTTGGGAATTTTGAGGACTTCCTGTCAATACCAGCTGTTACCAGTGCTGCCTCAGAAAGGTTACAAACAAAAGACCGGAAGGACTGACTACAAAAGGGCCCCCTTTAAAGCCAAACCTTTTGTTTTTGTTGTTGTTTTCAGTTAAACAAAAACGAACTGTTGCAGGCTGATCAAAACAAGAGAAAGATTGCTGGATTGTTGTCCTGGTTATATGGATAGGGAAAGGATAAGCACATTTAAATTATTTTTCCTGGTTATGCTATCTTTATCTCTGGTATGCTGTATTTATTTGTTTATTCAGGAACAGATATTTACTGAGTGCAAACTGTGTGCCAAGAGCTCTTCTAGGAGTTGGGAGTATAGCAGCAAATGAAAGAGAATTCCTGTGGGAATACAGGCAATCAATAAGCAAACAGTTGTATGGTTGGACATATGGTAATAAGTTCTCTGGGAAAAAAAAAACTACATTTATTAGGAAAAAGGAGGTTCTATGTAGAGAGTTTTAGGAAGCGCTCATTGATGAGGGGGGCATTTGAAGGAAAACTTGAAAGAAGTGAAGAATAAATCACATAGCTGTCTTAGAGAATTACCCTTTAACTATTAAACAGTCTCTTTTAAGTTTATTTTTAACTGGAAGATAACTGCTTTACAGTGCTGTGTTGGAGGGAGAATTAAGAGAAACAATCTTATAAAAAGCTCTCCTCAGTCTCTATTTCCCAGCTTTATCTCCATGACTTTACTCACCAAGTTCCTGTCCCCAAGATTTTCGTGGCAATTGGAAATCTCTAGATAGTGTTTAAATTTGATGAAATTCTGTGTGTCTGCTTCTGATTTTTGTTTGGCATGGCACATCATAAACCGGGAGCTCTGTATTGTTTTGGTTTTGGCTACTTGAAAGTGTTCTTCAAGCTAAATGCTTCTAGGAGACTTAAATGTCAGAAGAGCCCCTGGTCAGTAGTTCCGTTTCAGGTCAGATCTACCCTGACTTCTGTGTCCCTGTGCAGTTATTGTATCTTTTTCCCTTGGTGCTTTGGCTAGTACCCTATTACCTCAAGGGACTGAATTTTCTTCTGCCGAGTTCACGTTTCCAATAAAGCAGTGCCGTTTGACAACCTGTATTGACTTGTTGATACAAATGCCAACTAAAAAACGCCTCTTGCCACCAGTTTCTGCAAGAATTGAGTCCTTGGTCAGTGCGGTCACTGACCTTTAGCACCCCCTGAAAGGAGCTCAGGGCAGAATGTGCTGTGGGAAAACTGGCAGAAGAGGCCTTCCGATAGGTATTTTCAGGAGAAATTGTTTATGAACCTGGATTCTTGCATCTCTCCGTGCTTAGAAAAGCACTGACCCCGTTAACCTTTTACCCAGATGGGTGCTTGGTTGCAAGATTCACCTTCACCGAATGCACATATATACCGACCTCCTCCGTTACCTCTTCCAGCCTGCAGTCCTCAGTAAGATATTAAATAAGTTTGACTCAACTTTAACGTTGTGCTTTTGTTTGTTTATATGTTTTGAAGTAGGCACAACTAGGTCAGCTTTCTTGACTTCTGTTAATTATCCTACGTATGGTTGAATGAGCATCTGGGATCTTAAAGGTAGTTCTATCCCACTTGTCCTTTTTTCCTTGATAACATAGTACCCTAAGTTTGAATCTACCTTCAGATTCTGGTTACCATGTCTGTCCTTTACAGTCAAGTCTTGGCCTTACTGTCATTTTCTGACATATGACCATTATCCATCCTTACTTGTACCTGGAATCATGACTTCAGTTTTCTCTGACTAAACTCTGCTACTTTCTAAACACATGTGATATCATTCTGTGAGGTTTAAGGTTTTTTTAGGAATACATTTTTTATTTATAAGTAGGAAAGATATTATTAAGGTTCTTAGCAATAATAAGAGAAATAGAAAAAGCTTAAAAGTGAACAGATGATATAACTGTACTATTCTAATTATCTGTTTATAATTTTCCAGGTTAAAAAATGTTTTTTAATTGAGATACAGTTGACCTATCAGTATATTAGTTTCAGGTATATAACGTAATGATTCAGTATTTGTATATATTGTGAAATGGTCGCCACAGTAAGTCACTCATCACCAAATGTAGTTAGAATTTTTTTCTTGTGATAAGAACTTTTAAGATTTACTCTGTTAGCAACTTTCAAATATGCACTGCAGTGTTATTAACTATACTCACCCTGCTGTATCTTCTATCATGACTATTTTATAACTAGAAGTTTTTACTTTTTGACCCTCCTCCCCCTTTTTGCCCACCCCCTGCCTCTGTCAACCCTCAGTTTGTTCTCTGTGTCTGTGAGCTCTTTTTTTAGTCCACGTATAAGTGAGATTGTACTGTAGAGTCGACCCTTGTTGTCTGCAAGGGATTGGCTTCAGCACTCCTGCAGATACCAAAATCTGTGGATGCTCAAGTCCCTTATATAAAATGGCATAGCCCTATCAGCCATCTATATCCACAGGTTCCACATCCCCTGATATGGAAGACTGACTGTATTTGTCTTTGTCTGACTTATTTCACTTACCATAATGCCCTCAACTAAGAGTTACCTGGCAGCCTGTCTGGGGACAATGTGCTGATTCACATAATCACCCTCACAGACAAGAAACTGAACACTTCCATCACTCAAGGAACTATATGCATATTTCTCCAGCCTGACCGCACCTGCCCTAACTCCTGGCCATTATTAATCTGTCCTTTATTTCTAAAATTTTTCTTATTTCAAAATGTTATATAAATGAAATCAAATAGGATTATCTTTCTTCTCAGCCAGATTCTCTGGAGATTCATTTAGGATATTGTATATATCAATAGTTCATACTTTTTATTGCTAATATTTCATAGTATGTACTGCAGTTTCTTTAACTGTACACATATTAGAGAATATCTGGGCTGATTCTACTTTTGGACTATTACAAGTAAGGCTGCCATAAACATTTGTGTACAGGTTTTATATAAACATATGAGTTTTCACTGTTTTGGATAAATACTCAAAGAGTGCAATTGCAAAGTCATGTAATTACTGTGTTGTATGGACTCCCAGATATTTTCCAGAGCAGTTGTACCATTTTGAATCACCATCAACAATACATGGGTGATCCAGTTTCTTTGCATCCTTGCCATTTTTTGGTATTGTCTCAGTTTTCTTTTAGCCATTCTGATCATGTAAGGATAGCTCATTGACGTTATAATTTATATTGCCCATCAGGATGATGGCTAATAGTGTTGAATATCTTTTTCTGTTTACTTGTGATCTGTTTTCTCTCTGGTGAAGTATCTCTTCAGGTCTTTGCCCATTTTCTAATTGACTTGTTTGTGGGTTTGTTTGTTTGTTTGTTTACCATTGAGAGTTCTTTATATATTCTAGATCCTAGTCTTTTGTTGGATGTGTGGCTTATAAATAATTTCTCAAAGTTTCTGTGGACTCCTCTTTTCACGTGGTCTTTCTCAAGGCAAAAATTTTAAATTTTGATGAAAGTGCTGTTTATCAGTTTTTTATTTTGTGGATCATGCTTTTGTTGTCAAGTCTTAAGAACTCTAGATTGCCACAGTTTTCCCCTATGCTTTAAAAGTTTTATAGCTTCACATTTAATATTTAGGTCATCCATTTCCAGTTTATTTTTACAAATTTGAGATTTAGGTCAAGATTCATCCGTGTTCCATTGATTTGCTTTTGCACATTTGTCAAAAGGCAATAAAGAACATATGGGACAAATAGATATAGAATTTAAACTAACCATGTCAATGACTACATTAAATGTAAATAGTCCAAACTCCAATTAAAAGGCAGAGATTCTCAGAATGGATAAAAAACAAAACCCAGCTCTTTGCTGTCTACAGGAAACCAGTTTTAAATATGAAGGTGTAAATATGTTAAGATTAACAGCATGAATCAAAAGGATAAGTGCAGGGATGGCACTGAGGGTGATTCTAAGACTTGTTCTGTGGCAATTACGTGATTGCTAATAGTTAACCAAGAGGATATTGAAGAAGTCTTAGCTGATTGGTGGTGAAGGTAATACATTCATGTTAATATTTGAACGTTAGCATTTGAGATACTTGCCACATATATATGCAGAGATATGAGGTGTTTAGTTGGAAGCACTGGATCTGGAATTTGAAAGAGTGGTTTTAGTCAGAAATGTATTAATAGGTTTAGGAGTAAGCAGAGAGAGAACTAAAGTCATGATCATGGCTCAGCCAGCATATATATTAGCAAAAGAATCCTGAAAAATTTCGGTGTTAAAGAAGTAGTGAAGTTAAATGGGAAGGAACTGTCAGGTTAAGGCCTGCCCACAATTTTGTGTTTTGTATTCTAATTTCCTTTTGCAGGGTAAAATGGTCTTATAATGATTTGGCTTAGGATAGTACAAAAACATTTCCTGTAATGTAGGGCCATTAATGTTTCTTAAAATGCCCAGAAAACAATAGCAATTCCTGTCTTCCACTTCTCCTATTGTTATCTTTTCTACTAGTACTGGAGACCTTGTACTTACTTGGATAATCAGAATCTGTTTTAGGAGTACCTTGACCTGATTAGCCTTGAAGTCCTTTACTCTCTGGGGACATACGCTCTTGCTTTAGATGCATGTTAATATGAAAGATCGGGTAGAACAGACTTACAACTTCTACTTTTTCTATCCGTATTACTTATTAAGTGGGATTTATACTAATCTTGCTGACGGAGAATCTGGTTTCCTTCACATGATTAAGTGGCAAAATAGAGTGAAATGTCCAGAGAGTGATTATGTTAAGAGTTAGTTTAAGTAGGTTAGCAATGACATAAAACAGCTTACCTGAAGCCCAAGAGTAAACTTCTGAGTCCTGAATGCAAGCAGTGCTATAAATACAAATACATAAATTTTCAAAACTTAAATATTCCATTAAATATTTTCTTTAGATTAAAAAAGTCAGATTCTGTATTAGTTATCCATTGCTGTGTAAGAAATTACCCCACAGCTTAACAGTTTAATAAAAGAACTAATGATTCACTTTGCACGTAATTTCTGAAAGTCAGGAATCTGGAAGTGGTTTAGCTATGTAGTTTTGGCTCCAGTTCTTTCAGGAGAGCTGTTCAGGTTATCAACCAAGGCTGCCGTCGGGTTTGGCCTTTCTTGGAGTTGGAGAATCCACCCCCACGTTCACTCACGTGGCTGTTAGTAGCCCTCCTTCCTTTGCTTGTTGTTGGCCAGAGGCTTCATTTGTTTGCCGCGTAGACTTCCCTGTAGGGTTGCTTGGTCCATGGCAGCTGCTTTCCCCTGGAGCACACAGAGATCCGTGAGAGAGAACCTAAGATGGAAACTGCAGGTTTTTTATAAGCTAATCTCAGACCTGGCATGCCATCACTTCTGCTGTATGCCACGGGCCACACAGACTAACCCAGGTACAGTGTACAAGTGTACAAGGGTGTAAATACCCAGTGGGAGGAATTAATCAGGTTATCTTGGAAGCCAGCTGCTACAGTTGATATTTACTTATCAATTAGAAAGCAAGTCCTATCATCTACTTTCGTCTTTGTGCTTTGCTGTATTTAATTAAACCCATGATAGGGTTTTGTCATATAACACTCTAGAAATTTTTATTGAGTGTCCAATATATGCTTGGCACTGGAATTTTAAGAACTCTCTAAAAGTCCCACTTGGAGAAGAAGTTAGACTTGGGATATATTTTGAAGTTTGAGCCAATATAACTTTCGTGGATTGGATTCCAGTGGAGAGTGAGAGAAAGAATAATGTAGGTGATTTCTTTTTGCTTTGGACAACTGTATATGAGTGATAATGATATGGGGAAAACTGGATAGGAGTGGAAGGTGTTTGTGGTAGAAGATGATTAAAGTTTATTTCAGATGAACATGTTGAGTAAGGCGAAAAAGGACAGGTGCTTCTGAAGGGACTCTGTCAGTAGCTGACAACTGGAGGATTGCTTACTGTTATGTTCCTACTTCCTAACATAGCACCTGATACAGAGTAGACATAGGGAAAACAGTGGGTGGATGGATGCCTGATAACTGGACATCACTGCCATTAGTGTCTCCACTTCGCAGTACAGAAAAGAGAACCGTAACAAGGTAAAGCGACTCCCTCCAAGGTCAGGCAGCCAGGACGTGGCCAAGACTTGAACACCTGTGGTGTGACTCCAGAGTCGGCGCTCTGTGCGTTGCGCCATGCGCATTGTCATTCTCATGGTGCGCTTCATTCTCTGTGTCTGTACACCGCTGTATCAGTTGGGTTGGGGGAGATGGAGGTATAAAGTGATGCTTGGGTGAGACGTGAAGACTGTTGGTGAGTAGAATGGCACCTGCATTCTCAGAAGAAGAATTCACTTTGGTATGATCCTATTGTGATAATTCAACCAGGTAAACCATCTGTGGATTTAAACCATATTTGAAGAGAGAGTAAAATGCCCATCAGCCACATACTTAGGTCCTATTAAAGGCTCAAGTTTACCTGCATATCTCTGTGAGTCTCGAGGTCTTCTGAAAGGTCTTTGTTTGAGAAAAGAATGGGATAAGGCCACTCCTGCTGAATATATGTAGATTCATCCCATATGAAAAGATATTCAGTTTATCAGTGACTAGAAAATGTGAAACACTGACTATGACATACATGCATTAGCTGGTTTTCATTGTTAGCCTTACTTTACTCAGCTGCAAGCCATTATTGAGATTGCACTTCAGGGTGCCCCTAACGAATATAGGAAAGAATGACTTGACAGTAGGAATTAGTACAATGCATTATGGTGGTTGTAGAATAAATCAGTATTGTTTACTTTTTAAAGATTTTGTTTAACTTAGTTTATTGCTGTTTTAGTCACACAGAGGTTTTCAGGCTTTATGTAGTCCAGTTGTTTTGTGTTTTTCTTTACGACTTCTGGGTTTTGGTAAAACCTAGAAAGGCCCTTCCTTATCAAGAAGTTATAAAGAAGGAGAGGAAGGGATGCAAAGAGAACAGAAGGTAACTCTGTGAGGTAATGAATGCTAACTAGCTTGATTGTGGTGATTATTTCACAGTGTGTGTTTCTATGAAACCATCACATAGTATACCTTAAATATATATGGTTTTTGTCAATTATACTTCAGTAAAGGTGAAAAAAGATTTTAAAAAAGAAGTTATAAAGATATTCTTTTGTATTTCAGTTTTGTTTTTTAATGTAATTGAATTTTTATATATTGTGAAAGTGTAATAGCCTTTTTTTTCAAATTGTTAGCTAATTTTTCAAACACATTTTATTGAATAGACATCTTCATATTTTCACAAAATCTACATTCTGCAGTGTTTTGTATTTTTATTTACAGATGCACCACTTTTCCTTTTTATATAAATCTAGCATCTTGGCAATTTGTCTCTTTTTCTTTCTTTCTTAGTTTAAGTACTAAAAGAGTGAAATAAGTATGTCCCCAGGTTTTATGGTCTTGCAAGGTGTCACCTCCAGAAAGTTACAATTTTTGAATCAATTATTTTAATGGTTCTTACTTCTGGTCTTACATTTTTATAAATGATTTTTAAATTATGTGTTTTAAACTTGCTTGATATATAGAAATATATTTTGTGTTGGTTTTACAACAGTATTGAGACCTTGCCAATCTCTCTCATTCTAATAATTTCTCTGTAGATCCTTTTGAGTTTTCTTTGTTGTATCCAACTCTTTCCCGACCCTATGGACTGTAGCCTGCCAGGTTCCTCTGTCCATGGGATTCTCCAGGCAAGAATACTAGAGTGGGTTGCCATTTCCTCCTCCAGGGGATCTTCCTGGCTCAGGGATTGAACCCTCATCTGCTGCAGTGGCAGGCGGATTCTTTACCACTGAGCCACCTTATTGACATAAATCATTTGCAAATAATGGTATTTTTATTCTTTTTTCCTTCGTGGTCTTTTGATCTTTAATTTCTTTTCTTATCTTTTGAACTGACTGGAACCTCAAGTATAATACTGAATAGAAAGCCTGATAATGGGATATCCTTCTCTTATCTCCGATTTTTTAAGGGGAATGCTTTTAATGTTTCCCCATTACACATGATGTTTGCTGTGGGTTTTTTGTTTATTTGTAGATGCCATTTATCAAATTAGGAGTACCCTTCTGTTCCTGATTTATTAAGACTTTTCTTTTTTTAACATAATAAATGGGTTTTTAAATGAGAGCTTTTTCTGCATTGATTTTGACAATATTTTTCCCTTTAGATTTATTAGTAAGGTGAATTACATTATAGATTTTCTAACATTGAACTAATCTTGCAACCTGGATAAACTCATCTTGGTAAATGACATACTCTGTTTTTAACACTGCTGATTTGGATTGCTAATTTTAGAATTTTTATATCTCTGTTTATGAGTGAGAATGGGCTATAATTTTTCTTTTTGTAATGTCCTTGACAGTTTTTATTATCAGTGTTGTACTAGCCTCAAAAATCAGAGAGAGAATGTTCTTACTTTTTCCATTCTCGGAAGAGTTGAAGTAGAAGTCGAATTTTCTATTCCTTGAATGTTTAGTAGAATTTACTGATAAAACCAGAGGTACTTGAATGTTTTCTATGTGGGGAGACTTTTAATTACTGTTTCAAATTCTTTAATACTTGATAGAACTGTTGAGGTTTATTTCTTATTGAGTTTTGTTAATTTTTATTTTTGTGGAATTTTCCACTTGGTCTACATTTTCCAGTTTATTGACATAAAATTATTTATAACTGTCCCCTATTATCTTTCTGATCTTTGTAATGGTGGGCCTATTTTTGTTCCTAATATTATTTACCTGTCTCTTCCTTTCTCAGTCTGACTGGAGGTTTGTTTATTAGTTCTTTCAAAGAAGCAGTTACTAGCTTTGTTTATCAGACCATGTATTTTATCTTTGTTTTCAGTTTCATTAACTCCTGCTCATGTCTCTATTATTTTCTTCCTTCTACTTTCTCTGGATCTTTTCTGTATCTCTTTCTCTAACTTTTAATTTCTTTTCTAATATAAGCATTTGAAGTTATACATATTCCTAATTCTTTATTTTGTGCATAGTACAAAAATTGGCAATCATTTTCAAAATGGAAACAAGAACCTTATTCTGACTTCAGAATTGGCATTGTCAATTATGACTATATTAATAATGCTCACTATGTCAAACACTATGATTTTGATACATACATAAGAAGGTCACGCTTACCAGTGTTGTTTTAATGTCGTCTTGTTTCACGTAGGATTCACCTTTATTTGATCTTATTAAACAAGCAAAGGACCGAGAAGGACCAGTTGATCACTTTGAACCTGCCTGTACTCTCAACCTTCCTCTCCAGAATAATCACACAGCAGCAGATATGTGAGTGAAATCTGTTGTCCATCCAGCTCACAGAGTGATTCTGAGCATAGTGTGATACAAGCTGTTATGCAAAAGCTACAGGGAATAGAATTTTGCATAAGACATTGTTCCTGCTTTCAAGAATCAGGACTATAAGATACATGACCCAAATAAAGATCATATGGAGTGGTACAGAGTGCTACTGAAATCACTCCAGTTTAGTGTCAGGAGGACAGTGTTCATGCAGGATGACTATTTAGATAGTCCTCAAAGGTAGATTGGATTTCAACATGGAAACCAGAGAGGAGGGAGAGGACTGAGGAGACAGAAAGAGCATGAACCTCAAAGTAGAACAGCCAGGAAAGCAGGAAACATTCTTCCAGAAGTGCAGCTCAGCGCCTTCGTAGTGCAGCATAGGATGGGCTGGGGAGATCCCCACAGAAGGAACTGGCAGCCCACTCCAGTATTCGTGCCTGGGAAACCCCATGGACAGAGGAGACTGCCGGGCTACAATCCACAGGGTCGCAAAGAGTCAGACATGACTGAGCGACTAAAACCACCATAGGGTGGGCATAGGGAGTACCCAGTGCGAGCAGGAGACTAAAATGGTTGATGAGTGCCTGATGACGTGCTAGAATAAGAACGCAATCACTAACCTTTATTTATCACTCAGTGCTGGAGAATTACCAAACAGTCCTGTAAGGTAGTAGACACTGTAGCAGCCTTCATTATCTATGAAAAAGGAATTAGAGAAATAAGGTAACTTACCAAAAGCCAACAGAAATCAGATCCAAGCAGTCTGACCCCAAAGCCCATGCTCTGAAACATTCCAGCTACATTGCCTTTCACAGGAGTGTGTGTAATGTTATGTTTCTGTTCAGTTCTGTGTAAGAATTGACATTACAAAGCTCTGTGACGCGTGCAGGAGCTGTTTTCCAGAGGTGCCATTTCCATGCTCATTTGTATCCAGAGTATTTCTAGTGTGTGGAACCTCTGCCTTCATGTATAACTTAGCTTGCTAGGTAATACGTTAATATAAATATGTCAAGCCTTATCTTTTTCTTTAATTCAATAAGCAGTTGACTGTTGGGTGCCAGGAAGCGTTTTAGGCACTGGGAATACAGAGGCAAGTAAGACAGATTAGGTCCTTCCCTTCACAGAACTACATGCTGAAGAAAGGAAATAAACAGTCAACAAGGAAACTAATATATAAGGTGATCTTAGAGTATAATAAGTTCTGTAATGGAAATAAACAGAATGAAGTGAAAGAGAGGAGCTGAGAAAGTGACAGGATGTTCAGGGAAATGACACTTGACCTGAGACTTGAAGAACAAATGGCTGCTGGCCTGCCGCAGTCTGTATGGTGGGCATTCCAGGCAGAGCACACGGGGTGCAGTGTCCCTGGGTGACCAAACATGCCTGGTCTCAGGAGCAGAAAGAAGTCCCAAAGCAATCAAGAGGAGAGCGGCGCAAGATGAGGCTGGAAAGGCAGACTGCGGCTACGTCTTGTAGAGTCTCATCAGAGAGGAGACTCACAGAGAGGAGTTCAGACTTTAAAAGGCTGTGGGAGGACATTAAGGTTGTAAGCAGAGGGCCAGCTTGCTATAATTTGTATTTTTAAAGGGCCACTTTCTCGCTGCCATTTGAAGTACAGACGGGGTAGGAGGAGAGAAAAGAACAGGGCAAGGAAGAAAGTAGAAAGACCCAGTTTGGAGACAATTTCAACAGTCCAAATGAGAGACGTAAATAAATGAGTTGGTCTAAGATATGTCAGTAGAGATACAAAGAAATGGAAAATATCTGGGGTATGTTTCTAGAGGGAGAACTTTCTTTTCCATTGGGTTTGAAGATTGGGAAAAGGAAAAAATTTTAAATATCTCCCAAGGTTTTGACTTAAGAAACTGGTTGTAATACGGAGCCGTTTCTTGAGATTGGAAAAACGGAGAAATAAAGAGCTCCACTTTGGCCTTCTTAAGTCTGAGATTCAGGAAGCGAAGTAAGTATTATCCTGCTTCGATTATAATTATTACCTATTATCCAGCAGGATACTTATTATTCACCTGGAATTCGAGGGAGACTAACTTCTACCCAAGTTAAGTCAGTCTACAGTATTGCTAGTGAATTGAAGGGAAATTCGATGGTGATAGACTAGACCCTGGTACTTACAAAATCGTGATACTGGTTCCCTTTTTCTAGTGTTCTAGTTAATATATTACATGTAGTAGAAACATCCATAGTAAGGTACAAATCTTACTTTCTGCTCAGAATTATTTCTCAGCTGTACTGAGTCACTCAGTCATGTCTGACTCTTTGCGACCCCATGGATTGTAGCCTGCCAGACTCCTCTGTCCATGGGGTTCTCCAGGCAAGAATACTGGAGTGGGTTGCCATGCCCTCCTCCCGGGGATCTTCCCAACCCAGGGGTCGAACCCAGGTCTCCCACATTGCGGGTGGATTCTTTTACCATCTGATGCTAAAACAGAATTAAAGGTAGGTCTGAACTACCCTCTGAAATAAAGGGCAGCACAGAGTGGTGATAGGTCAGAAACTGGAGTTCATACGTACTAATATCTCTGTCTCGATGTGTGCCTTACATGTTTAGTATATGGGTATAGACCTGCCTTGAGAATGCTCCCTGAAATATTAATTCATATAATTCTGTACTATATAATTTAGGAAGATGTATGTGTGTGTAACTTAAGTCTTATGTAAATGGAACCATAGTTATCAGTGAAACATTTTTAAGAGAAGAATCAGATAAATTTATATTTTAATATCAATGGCTTGTTCTTTTAAGCTGGAGTTATTTTTATTATCTCAATCTCACTTTAATTATTAAAATCAAACATATAAAGATATATAGCTATTTTTTCAATAAGGCAGTAATTTCTAGGAAAGGCCATTTATTAAAATAGGGTTAGAAATGATAACAGCAAGCCTAGTTTTCCTCATAAGCTCTCTTTTCCAACTTGTATTTAAATAGGACTTTGGTGTAAAACAGTGGATTAAATAGACAAGATGTGTTTGGATGCATGTGTACAGCTGTGTGTGTTTGTGTATCTGTGAAAGAGAGAGATTCTGAGAAAACTTCACATGAAGACTTTTCCTTTGAATATATCTAGGTACCTTTCTCCTGTAAGATCCCCAAAGAAAAAAGCATCAACTCCACGTGCAAATTCTACTCCAAATTCAGAGGCACAAGCAACCTCAGCCTTCCAGACTCAGAAGCCATTGAAATCTACCTCCCTTTCACTCTTCTACAAAAAAGGTTAGTAGATGATTACTTTGAAGATCGTGGACTCTGAAACGAGGCTGACTGGATTCAAATCTTTGCTCTTTGGCTTACTAGGTATGACTTTGGGCAAGTCACTTTAAAAGCTCTGTGCCTCAGTTTCCTCATCCGTAAAATGGAAATAATAATAACCTACCTTATTTGGGTTTTGAGATAATTAAGTGAATGAATACATAAAATGCTTCTAAGAGTGTCTAGCACATAGTAAGCACTCAGAAAGTGTCAGATGTTGTTATTGTTGCTGCTTACTGTTATGCTTTCAAATTTATGCTCGGAAATACTTGCCCCTAACATTACTTCCTCTGTTGAGATGTGTACATTGGGATTATACAATGGGCTGTGGCCTAATGCAGATGCATTTCCTGGTGACCAGGTTGTACAGCATTTTCTGATTGTGTGTGTGTGATGGGGTGGGGAGGTCATTTGGGTGTCTGTGCATGTACATGCAAGTGCACACCCACTTGAAACTCTTTGAAGAAAGGTAGAAGGCCAGATTCCTCTGTGATAAATCTTATTTCTGACTTGAATAAAGCAAATATACTGAGCTTTATAGGCATGTTATAAGTCCTTGAATTAAAGCAGTGGTTCCAAAGTGTGGTCCCCAACCAGCAGAATCCACCTTACTCGATAAGTTGCAGAAAGGAGAATTTTTGTTTGAGCCCCTAATGCTAGAACTACTCAATCAGAGACTCTAGTAGGATGAGGAAAAAATCCTTGTTTTAACAAGTCCTCAGTGCAAGTCTGATGTAAGCCAAAGTTGAAGACCAGTGGGATAAATTACTAACTAAAAAATTCTGATTACTTTATGCAAGTCTTTGACAGGTGCATTTAAACCAGATGGAGGAAAATTCAGTTTTGTGGATTACTTTTCTCCAACCTGTGTTCCAGTAGTATTTTTAAATAAACTTGCACAATATATTTAATATCACAGTCATATTACCACTTAGGTAATCTACAAGTCTAGCATTTTTATAGAGAAATACACTATTTGTTTTTTGTTTTCAGGATTGAAAAAATTAAGGGAGTTCGGAAATTCTGTTATTTTAAAAAATAATTACTCTCTTGAATATTGATAAAGTATTCAACATCTGTGATGAGTGATTACCAATGAAACTGAAACAAACAGTATTTGGGTTGTCTAATTTCACAATATCTTAGGATCTTTCTTCCTCTGATTTTCATTTCTGCTTCAACTTTATGCTATAATAATTCAGCAAAAGAATTATTTTTGCTGAATAGTATTTTCAGCCAAATATTGTTTTGCCTTCGATGTATGTAGAACAGTCCTAAGACTAGAAATCATAAGGAAAATAGTGGGAGAAATGAAGTTAATGTTAAATGCTATTTAACAGCATTTCATTATAACAGTTTAATATTTTGAAAATATCTACCTGTGATACAAAATTAAGAGTAAATATGATTAATTCCCCTTATTTTTCCAGTGTATCGACTAGCATATCTTCGACTGAACACCCTGTGTGCACGCCTTCTGTCTGACCACCCAGAGCTAGAGCATATCATCTGGACCCTTTTCCAGCACACACTGCAAAATGAGTATGAACTCATGCGAGACAGGCATTTGGACCAGGTAAGGAAACTATGCACTTCTCTCTTCTTCTCCTGCTTACTTGTTAGCTATGTACTGATTTCTTAAGAAAAGTTTGGATTCAAATGAGAAGCTGCATCAATGTAGTTAACATATATTTGCTTACTGGCTACCCTTTATATTTTTGCTGTATTTTTTACAAATGAGAGCTTTAGAGTTTGAGAATATTTCAGTATTTACTTATTTCATGACATGAAAGCTCTTGTTGCAGAAATCACTGAAGAAACTTTATCATAGGCGTTTTCTGTGTTGTTGTAAACTATAATTCATTAGGTGTGGAAAAAGCATGAGGCGTAAGAATAGTTGATCTAAAACAGTGCCAAATGAGCTCAGGACAGGAAAAGATAATTCTGTGGGAGATTAAATTTCCTTTTTTTTTTTTTTTAACTGAAAGAAAGATAACAGTGTGTTTTAGACCACAGTTCAGTTCAGTCGCTCAGTCATATCCGATTCTTTGCCACCCCATGGACTACAGCACGCCAGGCCTCCCTGTCCATCAGCAACTCCCGGAGTTCACTCAGACTCATCATATCCATTGAGTCGGTGATGCCATCCAGCCATCTCATTCTCTGAGCACAACCATGTAACAAAACCCTGACTGCTTTTGTATCAAATTTATTTACTAGATTATGATGTGTTCCATGTATGGCATATGCAAAGTGAAGAATATAGACCTTAAATTCAAAATCATTGTCACAGCGTACAAAGATCTTCCTCATGCTGTTCAGGAGGTAGGTAATTTTCCATGATAAGAGTTTTCAAAAATATCCATTATCTATAATATGGATAACTTTAGTCATTAATTGTACCATATGTTCTGACTGATTTGTATAAATTTACATATCCACTTTTAATTTTCATATTATTAGTTAATTATTTGTAGTTAAAATGTAATTGGGAAGCTGCTGCTGCTGCTGCTAAGTCGCTTCAGTCGTGTCCGACTCTGTGCGACCCCATAGACGGCAGCCCACCAGGCTCCCTCGTCCCTGGGATTCTCCAGGCAAGAACACTGGAGTGGGTTGCCATTTCCTTCTCCAGTTGGGACGCTAACACTTTAATATTCAAATTCATATTATAAAATAAATAGGGAACATTGTATTATGCCAATAAGCAGAATATTTGTAATAAACTTATATATATATATACGTAAAACACATACGTATATATGTATGACTTTTCACTTCCAGTAGAACAGCTATAATCCAAGCCTAAAATGGCTTCTTTAGATTGTTTTTTCCTATAAAGTAATGCATCTTTTTACTGTTAAAAAGTATCATGAACTATTAAAATAGAAACTCTAAAGAGAGAAATTCCCAAATTCATTTAACAAGTATTTTTGCTCTTCTTCCTCAGACATTCAAACGTGTTTTGATCAGAGAAGAGGAGTATGATTCCATTATCGTATTCTATAATTCAGTCTTCATGCAGAGACTGAAAACAAATATTCTGCAGTATGCTTCCACCAGGGTATGTTGAAGGCATCCTTTATTTGGGCAAATCTGCTTATAAACCAGTGGATCTCACTGAAGTGTTAAGTAACCTCCTGCTTTTGTTTTTGCTGTAGCCCCCTACCTTGTCACCGATTCCTCACATTCCTCGAAGCCCTTACAAGTTTTCTAGTTCACCTTTACGGATTCCTGGTGGGAACATCTATATATCACCCCTAAAGAACCCATATAAAATTTCAGAAGGTTTGCCTACACCAACAAAAATGACTCCAAGATCAAGGTTTGTGTTTTCTTTTTAGGAAAGTGGTAACGAATGAGAGGGTTTTTTTTTTTTTTTTAATCCAAGCATAAAACCATAAAGCTTTCTTTATTTAGCTAGTCCCTAATTTCCTAATTTATATTAAGTGCTATGATAAAAATAAAAATCGGAGGTGTTGGGGGCAAGATAATCTGTTTACTTAGATGGGTTTGCAGATTTACTCATCAACTTTCCTGGCTTCTTGGGTCTTTTGTAAATAATCTGAGTACTAGTTTGATCCTAAGTTTCAGATCACTCTCAGAGTTTTTTAAGTAGCCACCCTGCTAAACAAAGTAGATTCCTTTTGCTAAGAGTTTCTAGAATTTATTGAATGTCCTGTGAACTCTTTCTGTGGTTCTGTTCATCTTGCTTATGAAAATGTAGATGACTGATTAAATGTAGATGATGGTAAATGAAGTCTTTAGAAGTCCATCCCTACTTCTGCCTGCGGCCTCCTTGTATTACCTTGGGCAGGTCTGTGCTTCAGAAGGCTGCTGTGGCTCAGGTAAATGATGAGTGTGAAGCTGTTTTAAATTCTTAGATGAAAGGCTCCATGCACCTACAAATCATTATGTTATCTTCCGCATTCAACAGTGGGTGCTCTCTGGCTTTGAAGTACTTCAGCTGACTTATTATATGCTATCATGGGCTATTTGAATCTGACTTTATTTGAATAGTGGAGGCAGATTAATTAGTAAAGTTAATGTAGTCTCATCTCAGAAATTGTTAGCCCATATAGTTGCACTTAATGGGCAAGAAAAACAAACAAGAAGAAGGGGATATATTAATCCTGTGAAAACAGTGTAGTGTGTTTACTTATATAAGCAATGCACACTCATAAAAATTTCAAACTGTACAGTAAAGGAAAAAGTAGAAAATAACTGGCAAATGATATAAATGCTCTCATGTGCCCCTGTGTTATTTTCTATATATTTAGTGTTTTTATGGTTGAGTATCTATGTACTGATAGCTACAATTTGCATTTTAAGCTGCTGAGGTGCATACCATGTCTAATTTATACATTGCTACAGGAAAATGTATACTTAGGTAAATTTTTAATGATGATAATTAACCCATATTATGCTGATAATGATAGCTACTTGCTGATCTTAGTTAATTCACTTCTGGGTTGGAGTCTTTTAGCAAAAAAGTCACATTCTGAAAATTCTGATCAGCTATTAAGAGAGCATCTTAACACTCTCTGTATTCACCATATTTTGGTAAATCATATAGAATGATGGCTACTTATCAAAGAATTGGAGAACAATAAAATCCATATATCTGTTGATTCTGTGTGTGTATGACCACATCTTTGTCATATCAGGCTAATGTTGTTCTTCAGCTTTATTATCAAATGCATAAATTACATGTTTCAAACAGGACGAACTAAGAGATTTCTGATTCTAAGATATGTGTTAAATGTTGTTTTAGTTGCTAAGTCATGTCCGACTGTTTTGTGACGCCATGGACTGTAGCTCACCAGGCTCCTCTGTCCATGGGATTTCCTAGACAAGGATACTATAGTGGATTGCCGTTTCCTTCACCAGAAGATCTTCCCAGCCCAGGGATCGAACCTGCGTCTCCTGCATTGGCAGATGGATTCTTTGTTATAGAGACACCTGGGAAGCCTACGTGTTAAACCTTTACCATATATCAGTATAGATCCTAAATAGAATTCAGAGTATCATTTATACCAAATATAACTTGGTTTTACCAAATATAACTTGAATTTTTAATGAGAAAATGTGAAATAAATTTGAATTGTTTCCTTACTCATGGATTTATGAAGAGTTAAGTATGAGTAAACTTAAATTTTCTTTTACCCTCTTTCCTTGTGAACAATGGCAAAATATATTCTTGTAGACATGCAGTTCTTGCTTTAAAAATCTAAGGAATGAGCTTAGTGTGTGACTAGACTAGCACTACCAAAATTAGCCTTTAATAAGTATAATCTGTCAGTGGTTCTAGGGGTAGAAGAAACCTTTGATTTGGTCTTCCTGTGAGTTCAGAATGACGTGTGTATGTTCATCTCTGCATAGTTGTATATGATTTGCATTACTAATTTGTATTTTATATTAACTTGACAGAATCTTAGTATCAATCGGTGAATCATTTGGGGTGAGTATTTTTTCTGTGAATTACTATAGCATGATACCATAATTATAAAAGAATTTGAAATTTTCTGTAATTGAATTTATAAATGCTACTCTTCAAGTACCTCATCCAAGCATGTTGCATAAAATTTAGAAGATATATATATATCAGATTTATTTTCAAATCAGGTTTAATTTTAAATCATATTCATAATTGGTATATTTCAGAACTGCTTTCTAAACACCTTTGAGATTATATGTGTATATACATTAATGTATATACATACAAATATGTATGTGCATTATATAGTCTCAAAGGAATGTTTTAAAAAACAGCTTTGAATTTCACTAATTGGGAGTATGATTTAAAATACTCTAAAATGTAGCCACCACGCCCACTTGTCTCCTTCTATACATATACACATTTTTGCTTTTCCTTCCTCTCCAACTTCTAGGATATTCTTCCCTGGTAAATTGATTAGGAATTGGTTACATGCCCCAGTGTAAGTGACAGGCTATGTGGTGGTCTTTGTTGCAGAGGAATCTAGGGGAAAGTTAAGCTTTTAAATGGTTATTCTAGTCTGGGAGGCCACTACTCTTAGCTGGCCTTTCCTTACCATCACTAATTCACTGTCCTGTATTCAGTGAGTATTACTGAATGTTTCATCCCACCACCCCCACCTATATTTGTTATTTATTGCTGCATAACAAACCACCCCCAGACTTAGGCATTTAAACCTTTTGAAATCTCATTCCTTGTGGCTCATTGAGCAGGCCTGGCTCAGCCGGGTCCAGGGTCTGTCTGTACGAGGCTGCAGTCAGCATGTCAGCTGGATCTGCAGTTATCTCCAGGTTCACCTGGAGGACCACCTTTCTCAGTCAGACTCACTTGTATGGCTGTTGGCCGATCCCTGATGGCTGTTGGCTAAAGCCAACATCAGTTCCTTGACACCTGGGCTTCTCCCTTGGGTGGCTGGCTACTCACAACAGAGAGGAGGGAGGGGAAGAGGGAGATAAGCAAAATTGCAGTCAGTCTTCTTGTCATATTGGAAGTGACTTGCCATCACTTTTGCTGCATTATTTTATCAGAAGCAGGACAACACTAGGTCCAGCCCCACATTCAAGGAGACAATTAGTGAGAGCCATTTTAGTGTCTGCCTACGCACTGCCCCTCCAGTGAAATAACTAGAGAAAGATACGTGTTGTATACTAAAAGACCAAATGTTAACATGTGTGTTACAAATAGTAAATGTGATGACATTTAGCTCAACCCAGGCTACAGCTGTCAGGCTTCACAAAGGTGATGTAGACCACATAAATAGGATTGGATCCAGATTAAGTATAGAGTGAAAGAAAGAAAGTCAGGTTGCTCAGTTGTGTCCGGCTCTTTGCAACCCCATGGACTGTAGCCTACCACACTCCTCCGTCCATGGGATTTTCCAGGCAAGAGTACTGGAGCGGGTTGCCATTTCCTTCTCCAGGGGATCTTCATGACCCAGGACTCGAACCCAGGTCTCCTGCATTGTAGGCAGATGCTTTACCATCTGAGTCACCAGGGAAGTCAGATATAGAGTAGTGGTCTTCAAACTGTTTTGCTTGTGATAAACTCTGAAAGAGTTGAAAGAAGGTTATACATACTTCCATATTTTAAAGCTCATAACTGGAAATCCATTTAATAGGTGTACAGAATTTCATTTCTGTCATATTATACATGTGCTCTAAATATATTTTCCATCAAAATCTGGTTTTACATTTAATTTTTGGAAACTTAGTTCATTTAATTTTTGGTAAATTAGCTAATGAAGGTTAATTATGCAAAGCTAATCCTCAGTGTCAAATCAGTCAAATCAGATTTAACTTCTATTGGAAAGTCTGATTTCATTCTAGAATCCAAAAAAACATGTTAATACACATCATGGAGATAATCACCTCACTCTGGTTCTAAAATAGATAAGACACAGTTTTTCCATGTGTTTGTCCTTTGGATAAAATGAGGTATTGTGCCCTCTTTAGCATTTTTAACCAAAGTTTTCTTAACTGTGAAAGGATTCTTCCTCAGGAGATATATAAATCAAATTATCTCTAATAGTACTTGGAAGGACTCAAATACTCTGAGTTTTTCAGATATTTAATATTTTATTTTAAACCTTTAAGAGTTAGGAATATCAACAAATACTATAAATCGATGATTTCAAATTTATAAGCTGTATGACTTACAGCATGATATTCATAAAGTGAGTCCAAAATTATTCTTCACTAGACACCTCTTATTGAATTCTTGTAACATTTGCTCCAGTTATGCTGTGCTTTAAAAAAAAAAAAAAAAAAAAAAGGTTCCAGAAAGCTCTTCCAGCTTTGCATGCTTCTGAGAAATAGCCCTGGTTTTGTGCTTGAGTAAATTCTGAAAATGAGGAACCAGGACTTTTGGAGTAGTAGTCAGAGTTGTTGGGAAGACACAGGAGGAGGGTATGAGAAGAGCAGATATTTATTGGGGCAGAGTTAGATGTGAAGTGAAGTGAAGTCACTCAGTCGTGTCTGACTCTTTGTGACCCCTTGGACTGTAGCCCACCAGGCTCCTCAGTCCATGGGATTTTCCAGGCAGGAATACTGAAGTGGGTTGCCATTTCCTTCTCCAGGAGATCTTCCCGACCCAGGGATTGAACCGAGGTCTCCTGCATTGTAGGCAGACGCTTTACCTTCTGAGCCACCAGGGAAGTTGGGTGTAGTTAGTCTGATTTTAACATTTTTTATATCTCCCGTTTGGTCCAAAGAAGCAGGAAGTTAAACGCAGGTATTACCTCTGCCTGATTTTTGACCCACCACAAACCTACAATTCGGGGTTGCTAACTACAAAATGATCTAAAATAAAGAATTCCATAATTTGTAGACTTCAGAGAAGTTCCAGAAAATAAATCAAATGGTGTGTAACAGCGACCGTGTGCTCAAAAGAAGTGCTGAAGGAAGCAACCCTCCTAAACCACTGAAAAAACTGCGCTTTGACATCGAAGGATCCGACGAAGCAGATGGAAGGTAGGGACGGTGTTAGCACGTGTGTCAGGAGCTGAGCTGGTCGTCGGGAGAAACCCGGAGTGGCCGCTCTGGTCCTGGCTCCTGCCAGTCTCTCGCATGCCAGTAATATTTTGGAAACTATGAGGCTTGCTCAAAATAGAAGATGTGACTGCATCCCACAGTTAAAAAAGCACCACGTAAATCTACTGAAATTCATTAAAAATATCAGATGTTTACAAATCTAATCAGCCTTTACAGTGCCATGGATAGAATTTTGTTAGTTTTGATTAACATTAGATTTTAAAATGCTCACTCTTGAAAAACGCTACCCTATTTTATAAGAACCACTGATAAAATATCTAGGCTCATAAATTTATGACATTTGTATTTTAGATGTTTGATTTATAATCCTTTGACAATAAAAGCTATTTACTAAAGAGCATAAATAGTCATTGAAAATGCCATAGTTTTTGGAAATTTCAGTTTTTCATTTATACATATACATATGAAATATTTTGAATTTTTAAATCTGCAGTAAACATCTCCCAGGGGAATCCAAATTTCAACAGAAACTGGCAGAAATGAGTAAGTACTTATTTGAGTAAGTAAGTAAATGAACAATTGTTTACATTGCAGAAAGCCTTTTCATTATAAAAGGATAAATTTATAGAATCCCTTTAATTAACAGACTTTTATGCATTTAAAATATAATTCACTCAACAATATGTTATTTACAAGTATCTGTGGATTAAATGTATGATGCAAAGTGCAGGTCATCTTCATCCATCCCAACATCTACTGTGCAGCAGGAAGACCGAGAAGTGAAACCACATCTTCATTACAGATGGCTGTGGCTAGAAAATATTTTAGGATAGCAGAACTATAATGAGGAACTCTCTGAGTGCTGGATATAGGGAGGATGTTAGAAACTTAGCATATATAAATATCATCACCCTTACGTAAAGAATAATCTTTTATTCTGCTATTACTGAACTTTCCTAATTTGCAAGTTTTAGAGCTGGATTTCAAACAAAAGTTTTCCATTACTAGAAATCAGAATTTTGATAAAGAATACTAAATCATTTCCAAGTTAGATGTTAGTTCAGTTCAGTCACTCAGTTGTGTCTGACTCTTGTGTGACCCCATGGACTGCAGCATGCCAGGCTTCCCTGTCCATCACCAACTCCCGAAGCTTGCTCAAACTCATGTCCATCAAGTCGGTGATGCCATCCAACCATCTCATCCTCTGTTGTCCCCTTCTCCTCCCATCTTCAGTTTTTCCCAGCATCAGGGTCTTTTCCATGTCTTCACATCAGGTGGCCAAAGTATTGCAGTTTCAGCTTCAGCATCCGTCCTTCCAGTGACTATTCAGGACTGATTTCCTTTAGGATGGACTGGTTGGATCTCCTTGCAGTCCAAGGGACTCTCAAGAGTCTTCTCCAGCATCACAGTTCAAAAGCATCAATTCTTCGGCGCTCAGCTTTCTTTATAGTCCAACTCTCACATACATACATGACTACTGGAAAAACCATAGCTTTGACTAGACAGACCTTTGTTGGCAAAGTAATGTCTCTGCTTTTTATTATGCTGTCTAGGTTTGTCATAACTTTTCTTCCAAGGAGTAAGCGTCTTTTAATTTCATGACTGCAGCCACCATCTGCAGTGATTTTGGAGCCCCCAAAAATAAAGTCTGTCACTGTTTCCATTGGAGTGTTAAGGCAAATGGAATTCTCTCCTAAACTAATCTGAGATTGTGAAGGATTAGCCCAAGTAGAGTTAGATGGAAAGGACATTAAGAAAAAGATCAGGGGACTGCTCTGGTGGTCCCGTGACTGAGACGGCACCTTCCAGTGCAAGGGGGTGTGGAAGCTAAGATCCCACATGCCTCACAGCCAAAAAACCAAAACATAAAACAGAAGCAATAACAAATTCAATAAAGACTTTTAAAACTGGTCCACGTTAAAAAAAAAAAAAAAAAGGAAAAAGATGAGTGTGCATAAATTGTAGTTGTTTAGTTGCCAAGTCACGTCTGACTCTTTGAGCCCACCAGGCTCCTCTATCCACGGGATTCTCCAGGCAAGAATACTGGAGTGGGTTGCCATTTCCTCCTCCAGGGGATCTTCCCAACCAAGGGATCGAACCCAGGTCTCTTGCACTGGCAGATGGGTTCTTGACCACTGAGCCACCAGGAAAGCACAGACTGTTACTGGACTGTCTTAGAGAGGTAGGTAGCCATGAAATGCCACCAGGAAAAGGGGACATTTCCTGACAATCTGATGCCAGATCTATTAACAGGAAACAGAGCCAGGTCTTGGAAAGAAGACAAATATTTAAGAGATAATAAGAATTAAAACCGTCATCCTTAGGTCATAGGACATATCGATAAGACCAATACCAATTAAAATGTGACTTCTTAAAAAGAAGCGTTCTCTCAGTACATCTCTGTGTATACTAACTTTGAGATACAAAGTTTTTAAAATTACTTTTGATTTTAAACCATTTTTCTATGTATATTATTTGAAGATACTATTGAAACTAAATGTAACAGGTGTAAGTTCTTTGCTTATAAATGAATCTCTTTTTGGATTTTACATCAATTAATATACTACTGTTTTTTGTAGCTTTTCCTCCCCAGTGCATGAAAATAGACATGAAGCTTATAACCAAAATCAGGCCTTAAAAACATGTGGAAGCCTTTTGGAGCCCACAAGTAAAAGGAGTAGAAAGATGTAAAAATATGTGTATTTTCTTACAGAGGAGCTCAGTTGCTGTAGTCAGTCCATTTCACACTGACACACTTAGCAATGACTGAATTCCCTCTGCCAGGCTGAAATTCAGGGCCTTCGTACAGCTAGAAAATGGAGAAGTGGCAGGAGTCTTAAGCCATAAGGGTAGGGAATTCTCCAGGTTGCTCCTCAGGTTTCCTCAGAAACAGACCATCACACAGTGCTGGATTGCTCAGGGCGGAGGAGCCAGAAGAGGAGACTGAGAGCCGCTCCTTCTCCCTAGTGTGAATGTTCTCTGTGCTTCTTTATAAAAAACTCTTGCCTGCCTCTAAAATCAAGTTAAGAACTTTGAAATAATTTAAAAGAAGCTTTCTGTTTCTGTCTATGTTGTAATTAATAATGTATTTTAAAATGTCCACGTCCAAATTAAATGAGCTGTAAGCTGGACTTCCCTGGTGGTCTGGCCGTTAAGAGTCTGCCTGCCAATGCAGGGGACATAGGTGTGATCCCGGGTCTGAGAAGATCCCACATGCTGAGGAGCAAGGAATCCTGCGCCCCGCAACTGCTGAGCCCGTGCTCTAGAGACCGCGCACCGCAACTTGCAGCCCAGGCACCTCTGCTCTGCCCCACGGGGGCCACCGCAGTGAGAAGCCTGCGTGCTGCAGCTAGAGCAGCCCCCGCTCACCGAAACTGCAGAAAGCCTTGCAGCAATAAGACCCAGTGCAGCCCAATTATTTAAAAAATAATAAATCAGCCGTGAGCTGATGTGTTTGCAGTACTTGCAGTGCATCTCCAAACACAAGGGAATTCTGAACTTCATGAAGAATAACACTCCAGCAGATTCTGGACCAGACCACGATTCTGGTTTGCTCAGATGCCAGACTTAACCACATCACCTCTAGAGCAGTGGTCTACAAAGTTGGGCACACTTGAGTGTGTGTGAGATCACCTTGTGGGGGTACAGAAGACAATATTAGAATGCTTATTTATCTTTATCTCATTGAGTTTTAATGTTTGGGGTATATGTGTTTTATAACATAAATACATACATACTTTAATGGTACATATTTTCGGGGAAAGCTGGCTGATAGGGGTATATGATTTAAAAAATTGGAAACCACAGCTTGTGAGGTCCTGGGCTCCATCAGTTTGGTGTGAGCATAACAAATTGGGTAGGCCTTTACCAACTTACCCACACCATCAGTGCTGTTAACATTTCTTCATCCTTTTTTTAGCATCTACTCGAACACGAATGCAAAAGCAGAAAATGAATGAGAGCATGGATACCTCAAACAGGGAAGAAAAGTGAGGACCCCACGACCTTGGTGGGCACCGTATACGCGTCCGACTTCATTGTCTTTGTCTCCTACAGATCTGATTGTAGGACTCTCCCAGGTTCTGTTTACAGCCACAGTTAGTGAAGAAGATAATACATATCTTTTTGTGGATAGCACAGTTGAGTATTTGTGCAGGGGATTCCTAAGCCACTGGCAACATTGTACTCACTAGAACATGCATTATTATTGTACAAGATTGAAAATCTTGTGTCTGTCGATCAAATCTTATGTCGATCCTGCCATTGAAAAAGCTGTACCAGATGTTTCTATTTCCAAAGTACAGTAAGGCCCCTACATACAGACCTTCAAGATGTGAACTTTCAAAGATGTGAACAATTGAATCCAGCGAGGAACCAGAACCTGTGCCGTCAGTATCAGGCACAAAGTTGCAGCTTGCCTTCCGTCTCCTGTTGCTGACAGCCCTTCGGCTCTGCCGTCTCCCTCCGCCTGTCCCTTCGCCATCAGTAATGCTTCTTGCTGTTCACTCAGTGCCAGCCTGTGTGCCAGCTGTTGTACTGTACTACTGTAGTTTTCAAGGTACTGTACTGTAAGACTGAAAATGTTTTATTTTTATGTTTTTTAATGTATTATTTGTGTGAAAAGTATTATAAGCCTACTATAGTACAGTACTATATAGCCAATGTGTTCATTGGGTACCTAGGCTAACTTTGTTGGACTTATGAACAGATTGGACTTAAGAACGTGCTCTTGGAATGGAACTTGTTGATACATAGGGGTCTTACTTAATAATTGTTCTGCTTTACAAATGGTGGCAGGATCCCCCAGGAGTGAGTCTCACAACCTGTGCCTATCCGAGTACTTTGTCTTCTCTTGTGGCACGTATGTGATGTTTGCTGTTATTTTTATTAATTTATATTTATTTTTTTAATTTAACATGAATACCCTTAGAAAATGCGTCTTGTCTTCCAAATGCAATTTGGCTGACTGCCCCCATTCACCCAAATGACCCTGAACTCTTGCGCTAAAACAGATGCTAGAAACTTAGGAGAAAATGACTGATTTTTTTACACATTAGAGTTTACTAATGGAAACTGAATGGGTGTACTGTGTGTTTGTTTTATAAATTTTAGTTTTAAAATGCAAACAGAAAACAAAAGTATAAACCTATGAGATACTGTCATACTACTGATACAGGTTTCATACCTCAGGACTTGTAAGAGTTTATTGATCCTTTTCTTTATCCAACTCATGCTTTAAAAATAAAGAGTTATTAATAGTACTCTTGGTTTTTATACCATTCAGATCACTGAATTCATTAAGTACCTGTCTAGTACTTGGAAAATAAAGTGTTCAACTAGAGCTTTGCTGTCGAGGACCCGGATCCAGTACATCCCAAGGACACTTTCTGATGTTTCTGGGTCCCAAAGAATCAAGATACAAAGTAATTTTACTCTGCAAACCAACTGTTAACTATAGGAGCCTTAATTTTTTTTCTTAGAGAGTTTCCTAATTGCATCTCACCAATGATTCTCCTCTCCTGAATTTGGGAAGAGGGCTTTTCTTTTTTTCCTGGAATGGTACATGTCTTCCATGTATCTTTTGAACTAGCAGTTGCCTTTTTTTTAACTTCAGCATGGTCTTACACTGGCACATTCAAAGCCACATTATTTCTAGGCCACAGTGCAGGTGATGAAAGGTCTTTGGGTTAGGCATTAATGTTTCTCTCTCTGATTTTGTGCAGAAGCTTCAAATTAAAATAGCTACAGTAGAAAAAGAGGCGCTTTCCCCCTCCCCCAACACCTAAAGGTGTAATTTAAACTATCTTGTGTGATTAACTTATTTAGAGATGGTATAATTTAAAATAGGTGGTATTTAAGGTAGCATCTACTAGCTTTTAGAAAATTACTTTGTTTAAACAGAGTTCTTTTTAAAAAGAAATCTGGTCTTATTTGTTAGAAAGCAAAATTTTATTTTGTGCTCAATTAAGTTGAAACTCATTTTTTGACAGTTATCTTGGTAACACAGGCACTAGAAAGCTTTATCTCATGTCCTCATTCATTTTTGCATGAATATCATACAAATCAGTTAGCTTTTAGGTCAAGGGCTTACCACATTACTGGGTCTTTTGCTAATAAGTTCATGTTAGAATTAGTGTCAGAATTTAAGGAACTTCAGAGATCGTGTATTGAGATTTCTTACATAAGATTTCAGATACTGCTTTATTGCTTTTTGTATTGGTTAAAACTGTACATTTGAAATTGCTACATTACTATTTTCTACAATTAACAATAGTTTGTCTATTTTTCAATAAATTAGTTAAGAGTCTCAGTGGTCCGATGTGGTCTTTGTATTAAGTGCTGTAACAGTCTCTTCTGTATCTAAATTCTCTCCTAGTAGTTCGTCCATTCTTAGCATTTAATGGGCTTTGTAAGCTGATGAATCCCAAATTTATTTCTCCAGCCCTGACCTCTTCATGGAAGTCAGAGCTCTCACAGCCGAAAGAACTCAATTCCTACCCCACCCAGCTTCTCAAAATATAAACCAGAATCAAACAAACAAAAACACCTTGTTTCTACCCTGGTCTTTCCCCATTTTACTGAACACATACTTGCTCAAGATAAAAACCTATCTTCTGATAGCTCATATCTAGACCACTGTTAAGAGACTTCTAACTGGTCTCTGCCTCCCTCCTCACCTTTCTACTCCTTGAAGAGTGAAAGTGATCCTTTAAAAGTGTAAATGGATTGGCTGCGCTCCTCTCCTAGGGGTACTCACACTGTGGATTACTGCCTCCTCCTTGTGCTCACTCTGCTTTACCCACACTGGCCTTTTTGTCTTGTGATGCCAAGCCCGTCCCTGCCGTGGGCTTTTACATTTGCTGTTCCTTCTGTCCATAAGTGATCTTCCCCCACAATTTTGTTTAGCTTGCTTCTTATCTCTGGGCTCTCAGCTCAGAGGTCTTCCTTGACACCCAAGCTAAAAATCCTTCCTCTGTACTGTGCTGCTCTCCTTTGAAAGTGTAACAGCATCATCGCCATCAGAAATGACCTTACTCAGCTTGCCTACTGCCTGTTTACCCATCCTGGGATCAACCTGACTGGTCTCACCCACGACTGTAGTTCTAGCATCCAGAAGTCCATATGTGGGGGGTGGGGGGGTCTGCACAGAAGGTATGTTTCCCAAGTATATGGAAACAAATCATATTCTCTCCCTCTCTGGAGGAAATCTAGCTAGAACTCCATCCACCCCTTCTTACTAACATGTACTCTGGCAGAGTGGTGACCCACTATGGAGCCTCGTGAAGGGTAATCCATTTTTCATCCCTAAATAAACTTACCTGTTTTTCTGGGTGGTCCCATGTTTCCATGAAATGAGTTCATAAAAGAAAAAGGCACTGAGGAACTTCAGAAGACTGCCCGAAAAGGGCAAGAAAGAGGAAGAGAAGGTTCAGGAAGACATTGTAAAATACAAAGGCTTTTGGTCAGTGACAGCAAGCACAGCAGGCTGAGGAGAAGTCGGAAGTGAATGAAGCCTGTGGACATCTGACTGTGAGAACTGAAGCTGGCTGGTAACACCCAAGCCTCGATGTTTCTTTGCTGGAGAGAACAGTAAACCTACTAGAACATTCAGACACATGGGGTGAGGCTGTTTTAAAATAACCCAAACTGTGTAGTTCCAAAAATGGGATTCTGACTTAGTTAGAGACATCCAGACTCCTTGGCCTCTACCAGACCAGGTCTGCAAAAACAGATCAACAAAAACAAGGATTCAAGTGACCTCACCAGTAAAGACCATTTACTTGTAGGTAAGTGGATGAATAGTAATTAAACTGTTTAGAAGTCATCTATGTTTTAGGGTAGGCTTTGCTATGATGCCTTATCTGAGTGACTGCTTTGAAAAATTAGCTTATATGAAACAATCCATGTGTATCTAAGAGACATAAGGTTGGCAGAATCTTGCTGCTTCTGATGAATTAAAAAAACACACACATTTGTTCTGTTACCTACAAATGAGCACTTTATTATCAAACAGTTCAGCATCAGAACAAGGTTTCTAATTCCAAAAGAGGTTTCTTCGCATAGTAGTATCCTGTTGTGAAATACACATTAGGAGCCTGACGCTGCAGCCTACATCCTGTTTCAGTTTCTCATTCGCAGCTGGGTAACTTGATTGAAAAAGTATAAATTTACCTCATTCTTGCTAGTGCTGCCCATGAAATGTAAGTATTAGTTCCTTTTTGGCTGCTACTTTTATCATCACACTGGGCCAAGTTAAAAGACCTGTTTTGTGGTGACATAAAAATCAACTACAAGAGAAAACCATTTTTACTTATGGAGGCAAATCTCTTAACACAAAAGTAAAAGGACATTATGCAATTATGTAAGGCAAATGAGCCCAGGAATAACACTCACTCAAAGTATTTCATACTCAGTGATTTCATATGAGAAATGATGACTCAGAGTAAAACAGAGAATTAAAATTAGCCCTTGTCTTCAACAATTTAATTGCCAAGGCCTTTTGTGAATTCTAATTAACGCTCTAAATTAGCCACTATTCCTCAGAACAATGTACCATAATAGGAAACTCAGTTGTTTTACATTTGTTTTACCTAAGTTATTCCTTCATCCAGTGTCCCATAAATAAAAAGCTGTTCAGGCATGATTAAAACTGATAATAAGTTGAGTGCCTACTATATGCAAGGCACTGTGCTGGATGCTGAAAGTGAGCTGGTGACAGCATTCCCAGTCAAGCTTATCCGTGTGGTACCAGCCTGTTGAATATGCAAATTTGGCCAGAATAGCATACACTTTGACCCCTGTACCAAAAGTCTCCAACTTAAGTGACTCGTAAAAGGAAATGGTAAATACAGTAAGACATTTCAATTTTTTCCCCTTGAGCTTAGTTCCATCTGAACAGAGCACTTAATGCCTTCTCTTGCAGACAGTGGATTTCAGAAGGTGGGGAAGACTCACCACCATCCCCTTGTTTTGACAACATTTTCAGCCCAAATGGAGCTCATCATCAACACTATTAAGGAGAAGTTATTCTCTGGCTGTTGCAGGGAGAGTGGAAACACTAGAAATTCTTTCCTGCAGGTGAGGGTCAGTTTTTAAAGGCTCCAACTCTGCTTGCTTTGCTGATAAAGTTCTTCAAGAGATCATGGTCCATTTCTGCAAAGCCCGAAGTCTGTGTTACTACAGTCAAATGGTTTATGCAAAACCTGAAGCAGAATTCTTCTAAGTCCTAGGGACGACAACAGAAATGTTTTAGCAAATTCGCATACCCTGATGCAATGCAACATAGCACAAAAATTCCTAAAACACACAGGTGAGGAGAGAAGATTTGATGGCCAACAGAAAGAATTGCTGGGACAGTGGTACCTAAAGAATAGCTGTAAAACTGTACAGCTGATATGAGTCTATGCTTGTAAAAATGTAAATAACAGGAAAGCATTCAAGTTCATCTACAGTAACCAATGCAAAAAAGTGAGACTTTTTCTTCCCAGAGATAGGCACTGATGGGCACTGTTCATTCCTCTTTCACTGCTTATTCAGAGTACAACACTCTTTTTTGTTTGTGTAATAAATATTTCTTTATTGTGTGAATGCATAGAGTAAATTGATTAAGAGATTTTCTTTATGGTGAGCCCAACACTCCTCTTTTATATTCTTATGGGGCTTAAATAGTTCTACCTGTAAAGAATTTGTGAGGAAAGCTTATGCTATGAAAGAGTCATCTGGGGAACTGCTTCTCTGAAGTCATGAACAGACCACTGCTCTCTTCTCCTTCACAAGAAGACAAGGCTGGGATGGTTAGGCTTCATCGGATCATACAGAGCTTCAGGACTCTGAAGTGGGAAAGTGCTTGGAAGAAATCACAACTTTCTGCTGAGAGAAACTCCAGTTTGGTGATTTCTGGCTTACTGTAATGTACGCCAGGCAAAAAAAAAAAAAAAAAGGTCCCATAGTGATTCCCTTGATAAGATCTGCAAACTTGAGACTCAGAAATCAGGCGGCTGGACACACTTCTGGCCCCAGAGAACTGAGAGTGAAAGGCAGGCCGGCCTGTGGAGACCCAGGGCCTTGGGCCCTGGCCTGCACGGCCTACCGCGTCTCCTTCATGGCTGTGCTCGGCTCTCCTTGGTGAGACCTCCCTTCCTTCCTCAACCACAATTGAAACCTTCAGATTTCATCTCAGTCTGGCCTCCTCCCACTGCCCTTCCCTAACTTTTTTATATCGCTTATCACCACCTAACAGAACACATATTGTATTAGTTTATCTACTGCCCTCACCACCAGAAAGTTCCATGAGGGCAGAGATTTTGGTCTGTTTTGTTCACTTCTTGTACCCTCAAGTGCCTAGAATGGTGTCAGGCATTTAATGGGCACTAGGTGGACATCTGCTGAGCCAGTGCATAAACACTGCTGATTTTAAAATATGGAGACAATAGAGAATGGTGGTAGAACGTGTGCTTTTGAAACTGGTCCAATCTGGGAATGCATTTCAGCTTTAAAATTATCATTAATAGCTTACTAAGAATTTAATCTCTCAGATTCAAGCTTCCTCACTTGTAAATTAGAATAATAATAATACCTATATTCTTATCGGGTTCTTTTGAGAATTAAGCACGATGTGAACTGTACTTTGAATAATCCCTGGCTTGTATTAATTATGTATTAAGTGTAGTCAACCATGAGGGATAATTTGCTGAAAAGGTCCACTTCTTTTTTGTCCATTTCTTGCTTATTAGAGTCAGCAAGTAAGAATACTAGTCATATCAAACGCACTATTCTTTATAAGAACTTTTATGTGATGTATGCACTGAGTCAATTTTATTTGTGGGCTGTTGTACTAATTTAGGGCACATCAGTTAGTTAGTCTACCTCTAAAGGCAAAGTTGGACATTCATGAAACAAACATTTAGCGAGCACCTACTATGTGTCGGGCACTATCCTAGGCACTAGGGGTCTGGCAGAACAAAGTCCTTGCCGTTCCTCAAGGAGCTTACTTTCTAGAAAACAGAGGGCTGGATGGTAAGCATTCAAATAATTCACATAAATAGGAAATGTGAAGAAGTCTTGCAAATTAAGCCTAGTTCAGAGGAAAACATATGCCTGGCATCTCATCATTTGACGCAGTCCAGAAGAGTCCAGTATTATCGCCGTGACTGTAACAAACTCTTGAAACCAAGCACATAGCTACTATTTGGCCATGAAGCATTCTCCGTGTTGTAAGTGCCCAATGTATTATTACCTTGATGAAAGACAAATATTCACTATGCTTTTAAATGTCCATGCTTCAAGGCAGGGAAGATATTTTTTTTAATGTTAAGTGAAAAAAACCTAGTATTTAGAGATATACACATAACCTAGGGAAAAAATCAGAAGGAGCTGTATGAAATGTTTGTGTCCTCTGGTTGATGAGGCATTTCCTTCCTCACACTTTTTGTATTTTCTGAATTTTCTTTAATAAGCATATTATTACTTATATAAGCAGAAAAGACGTTATAGGCTTTTTTTTTTGCTCACTGCTAAAATGTCCCTGTTCTTGGACAAAGGAAAGGATATCCTTAAGGAAATTGACTCCAAGGAGTCTGGCCTGCTTCCTCAAGATTTAACTCTAAGACAGGTTTTCTTTATTATCAAAACAATACATGGTAACTATAGAAAATTCAGGAAAAACTAGCAAAGATAATAAAATAAAAATCATCTACAATCCCACCAATTCAAAGATAACCACTGACTATATTTTTCAGTCTTTTATTCTATGTAGATAATAAATTTTAGTCACTTTCAATTTAGCTATTTATACTTAAATTTTTAAAATATTTTTATTTAACAAATATACTTATTAAAAAATAGGACCACAGTTTTTCAGTCAGTGATATATCTTGAATAGTATTAACGTTGTTGTTGTTCAGTTCAGTTCAGTTCAGTTCAGTCGCTCAGTCGTGTCTGACTCTGCAACCCCAAGGACTGCAGCATGCCAGGAGTCATCACCAACCCCTGGAGTTTACTCAAACTCATGTCCATTGAGTCGCTAATGCCATCCAACTGTCTCATCCTCTGTCGTCCCCTTCTCCTCCTGCCTTCAATCTTTCCCAGCATCAGGGTCTTTTCAAATGAGTCAGCTCTTCGCATCAGGTGGCCAAAGTACTGGAGTTTCAGCTTGAGCATCAGTCCTTCCAGTGAACACCCAGGATGGATCTCCTTTAGGATGGACTGGTTGGATCTCCTCGCAGTCCACGGGACTCTCAAGAGTCTTCTCCAACACCACAGTTCAAAAGCATCAATTCTTCGGTGCTCAGCTTTCTTTGTAGTCCAACTCTCACATCCGTACATGACTACTGGAAAAATCATAGCCTTGACTAGACGGACCTTTGTTGGCAAAGTAATATCTGTTTTTTAATATGCTATCTAGGTTGGTCATAACTTTTCTTCCAAGGAGTAAGCCTCTTTTAATTTCATGGCTGCAGTCACCATCTGCAGTGATTTTGAAGCCCCCAAAAATACAGTCTGCCACTGTTTCCACTGTTTCCCCATCTGTTTCCCATGAAGTGATGGGACCAGATGCCATGATCTTAGTTTTCTGAATGTTGAGCTTTAAGCCAACTTTTTCGCTCTCCTCTTTCACTTTAATCAACAGGCTCTTTAGTTCTTCACTTTCTGCCATAGGGTGGTGTCATCTGTATATCTGAGGTTGTTGTTCAGTTGCTAAGTTGTGTCCAACTCTTTGTGACCCCAAAGACTATACCATTTTTTAAACAATTTTCTCCTACCTTTATGTTGTGTTTATGGTGTTGGAGAAGACTCTTTTGGACTGCAAGGATACCAAACCAGTCAGTCCTAAAGGAAATCAGTCCTGAATATTCATTGGAAGGACTGATGCTGAAGCTGAAGCTCCAACCCTTTGGCCACCTGATGCGAAGACTTGACTCATTTGAAAAGACCCTGATGCTGGGAAAGATTGAAGGCAGGAGGAGAAGGGGATGACAGAGGATAAGATGGTTGGATGGCATCACTGACTTGATGGACACGAGTTTAAGTAAGCTCCAGGAGTTGGTGATGAACAGGGAGGCCTAGCGTGCTGCGGTCCATGGTGTCACAAAGAGTCAGAAATGACCGAGTGACTGAACTGAGAACTGATATATATGTGCTGAATTTTTAAAATTTTTAAAAATTATGAACAATGCTGCAGGGAAATGTCCTTGATGCTAAATCTTTGAATCCATGATTACTTTCTTAAGATAACTTTCTACAAGTGAATTCCTTAAAGAATTAAATTTTTAAAGCTTTTATTACATATTATGCCAAACTGCCCCAACTGATTACACTAATTTGTGTTCTCCTCAGCAATTTAGGAGAATACCCATTATCCTGAGCCTGTACTATTTCTAAAAATAGATTTCCCTATTGACAACTGAAAAATTATACTTTATTTTCATTCTTAGTTTTCATTTGTTCATAAATCCATTAGGTCCATTTTTTTTCCATCAAACTGCTCATATTATCATTTTTTAAAAGAATTATATATTAACTATGGCAGAAAGTGAAGAGGAACTAAAAAGCCTCTTGATGAAAGTGAAAGAGGAGAATGAAAAAGTTGGCTTAAAGCTCAACATTCAGAAAACGAAGATCATGGCATCTGGTCCCATCACTTCTTGGGAAATAGATGGAGAAACAGTGGAAACAGTGTCAGACTTTATTTTTTTGGGCTCCATAATCACTGCAGATGGTGACTGCAGCCATGAAATTAAAAGACGCTTAGTCCTTGGAAGAAAAGTTATGACCAACCTAGACAGCATATTAAAAAGCAGAGATATTACTTTGCCAACAAAGGTCCATCTAGGCAAGGCTATGGTTTTTCCAGTGGTCATGTATGGATGTGAGCTGGACTGTGAAGAAAGCTGAGTGCTGAAGAATTGATGCTTTTGAACTGTAGTGTTGGAAAAGACTCTTGAGAGTCCCGTGGACTGCAAGGAGATCCAACCAGTCCATCCTAAAGGAGATCAGTCCTGGGTGTTCATTGGAAGGACTGATGCTAAAGCTGAAGCTCCAGTACTTTGGCTAGCTCATGTGAAGAGTTGACTCATTGGAAAAGACCCTGATGCTGGGAGGGATTGAGGGCAAGAGGAGAAGGGGACAACAGAGGATAAGATGACTGGATGGCATCACCAACTCGATGCACATGAGTTTGAGTAAACTCTGGGAGTTGGTGATGGACAAGGAGGCCTGGCGTGCTGCAATTCACGGGGTCACAAAGAGTCAGACATGACTGAGTGACTGAACTAAACTTGCTTCACTGTGTTTAAGATATTTTTTCCAGAGTGTCATTTACTTTCTATTTGTGTGTGTGTATGCGTGTATGTGTAAACATTTTAATTTTTTGAGATCAGATCTATCAATCCTTTCCTTCATGGTTTCTGCCCTTGAAGTTCATCCTAACTTTATATAAACATTCCCTTATATATTTTTTCTTTTAGTACTTTATTCAAATTAAATCTTTAAGCAGACTTTCTCTCAGCGTAAGGCGTGAAGTAGACAGCTATTTCTTCCAGAAGGTGAGCTTGTGGTAAGGATGCTTTTCTTACCTGAGCTTCATACTTCACAGCGGCCGACAGCAGCGCGATGGCATTCTCCTCGCAGATTCCCTGCTTGATAGTTTGTTGGCAGAGCTTTTTCAAACGATTTTCTCTATAAAATGTAGCCAAATCAAGCAACCCTGGTAGAAAGAGATGTTTATTAGGGAGTGATCTCAAGTATCCTGATTTAAGCTCACTCAACCCATCAGAGATTATTTTAAATACTGTGTTGGCCAGAACTTTCTGTTCAGATTTGTCTGTAACATCATATGGAAAACCCCAAACGAACTTTTTGGCTAACCCAATATAATATTAGCGAAGGGGTGTGGGAATTGAAGCTTAGGCTGACTCACACACTCTGAGTGTGCGACTCGATCTAAGGACACGGCTGCCCTGAGCAAACGCAGCACGCAAACAAGCAGCTGTGGGGAAAGGAGCAGCAAGGGAAAACGGCTCGAGTCTTCCGGTCGTCCGTGCCTCCCGCTGAAGCATCGGCAGCTTCTCCAGCAGCATTCACACGTGCTCCTTCAAACACGTGCTCAGGTCTTCTTCTCCTTCAGAAGTTACTCTTCAGTCTCGTGGCTGGACCGTTTTTCCTGACTTCTGAGTACTCGATTGCCCCAGAGTTCAATATTCAGACTCTTACTTCACTTATTTCCCTAAATGATTTCCAGCTGCACAGTTTTAATACTGTCTGGTAAAAACCTGAGGATTCTTGTTATTGTTATAGATATCTACTTTCAAATAATACAACATAGAGTGATTTAGATGTTTAAGTTGATTTTTAAGCTACTCCAAGGGATACCGTTGGAGAAGGAAATGGCAACCCACTCCAGTATTCTTGCCTGAAATCCCATGGACAGAGAAGCCTGGTGGGCCACAGCCCACAGGGTCGCAAAGAGTTGTACACGACTGAGCAACTGAACATGCACACAAGGGATACTACGAAAAGCACTCTAATCAAGAATGGTCAGTCAGGGGATTTCCCTGGTGACCCAGTGCCTAAGGCTCCAAGCTTCCACTGCAGCGGGCAAGGGTCCAATTCCAAGTCAGGGAACAAAGATCCAACATGCTGTGCAATGCAGCCAAAAAAAAAAAAAGAATGGTCAGTCAGTATTCGAAAGGCCCTTGTCTTTCATTATGGTTATTTAAGTCTCCGTTTGCGGATTTGTTAATTAGCATAACGTATGTCACTGGTGCAGTGAGTGGCACCCGAGTTATGTCACTCGGCTGGAGATACTGTGAGAGTCCCCTCCACCCCTGCATGAATGGGATCCACACCAGGGGCTCAGCAGTCCTACACCCTGGGAAGAGTGGAACACTTGCTAGGTCCAGTTCAGTCCTGGCTGCCACCTGATCAAAAGCCGGCTGAATCCTGACTTTAGACTGTTGTCAAGTTTACTTCAAGATAACCTTTTCACGGAAGGTACTGCATAGAGGGCCCAAAGGACACAGAGCCAGGATTTCTTCAACCTTACAGGAAGTTTTACACAACGTGGTAGATTTTAGTTGGAAACTTGCTTTCGTTGTAACCTGACAAATATTATCATAGAAGAAAGGCCTATGGCCCACTGGGGGAAACAAACTGAAATCTTTTGAAATCTTGAGAGCTGCGAATGACCTGATTGTTTCTGGTCGGTTCTCAACAACTCTCAGATTCACATTGACAGCTCCCCACACCCCAGGCACCAGACTCACATATGCGTGTGCTCACAGGTACTGCCTGGATCCTCCGCTCAGGAGGGCCCAGCTCTGCACCTGCTCCAGGCAGCCCCTCCCCACAGTGGCCAGGGAGCCACGTGCCTGCTCCTAGACCACACTTTGTGCACCCAGGACTCTGGCAAAGTGTGAAAGTGCTAGTCGCTCAGTCATGTCCGACTCTGCGCTCCTGTGGACTATAGCCCGCCAGGCTCCTCTGTCCATGGAATTCTCCAGGCAAGAATACTAGAGTGGGTAGCCATTGCCTGCTCCAGTGGATCTTCCTGACCCAGGGATCGAACCCGGGTCTCCTGCATTGCAAGCGGATTCTTTGCTGTCTGAGCCCCCAGGGACCCTGGGACTCCCTGCCTAATCAGCCCTGAGGCCACACACGCAAGTGTTTCCTCCCCTCGACCCTGTCACCAAGGTACAGACCCCCAGGGCCAGGGGTGGCCAGGGCAGGATGGACGGAGCATGGAGATGCAGGCTGCGTGCCCGTGCACCTCTTGTGGTGCGGGAGGCAGCCGGCACACAAAGACAGCAGACCCCAAGCAGGAGGCCAGGGGCCTGACCTTCCTGTGCAGCGGTGCCCTAGCACGGCATTCCAAGAGGCCTACCACCCTAAATTCCAGAGGAAACGCCACCCTGGCCTCTCAGTTCTTAATGAAGGTGTATTTTTCAAGGTATGAGGATTTAACACATTTTATCTGAAGCTTTTAGCTTGACACATAACTTTAAATTTTTAGACATGTGGTATGCAGGCCTCCTTTAGACTCTTGCCCAGGAGCCTATAGAAAACCTGCCACACAGATGTCTAAAAGGCAGCTCAAACTCCTTTGAGTTTTCAAACTCCAGAGCAAAACCTGGTGCTCTCCACACTCGGGCCAAACACCCTATCTTTCTCTTTCCCTCACACCCCACAACCAACCACCAACAGATTCTGTCAGCTTGCTATGTAAGATGTGTCCAGACCCTGATCTCTTTCAACACCTCCATGCTAGACCACCTTAACCCAGGGCACCACCACCTGACATCTCAACCATTACAGTGCCTGATCTTTTCACTCCTGGAGTTGAAGCTGCGGGTGCCTCCTCCCTCCATAAATGAATACACAAACCCATCCTCCTTTTCTCCCCAAATCCTAGACTATGTGGCTGAGCCATGGCCATCTAGAAGTGACCACTCCCTGCAACTTCCTATGCAGCTAATTAAGGCCTTGGTCATCTCTGGTCCCTGTTTTAAAAGAAGTGGGACTTCCTCAACAGACACCGGGGTCTGCCCCTGGCGCCTCGCCACTGTCCCTTCCTCCGCCCCGCTGTCTGCAGTGCAGATGTGGCCGTGGGCGTGAATCCAGGGGCCACACCTAAGGATGCCTTGCACTGTGTCCCTGGGTGACAGACAGAGAAACCACTTCGTTTAAGCCACTTCCTTTTTCCATTTTACTATTAAAGCAAAAACTAAATACGCAACCCCCATTGTCAAAATCTTCCAAGGCTGTTTATCACATCAAGACTAAAACTTGAGCCCTTCATCGTGACCTCCAAGGCGGCATCTGGTCTTGGCCAGACCCAGCTGCCTGGCCTCAGTTACCTCCACTGCCATCTCTCTCTCTCCTGGCCTCAGTTACCTCCACTGCCTTCTCTCTCTCTCTCTCTCTCCCCTCCTCCTCCTCTTCCACACGCTCTCCATGCTCCTCAGACCTTTACACTGTCTCTTGTTTAGCATGCTCTTTGCCTGGGTGTCTGCTTGCTTTCCCCTCGCTCTCTGCTCAGCACACTTCCTCACGGAGGCCTTCCCTGACCTCCTGACTGACCGCTTTGATTCCCTGTTAAGGGCTGGCCTCCCTTCCCTGAGCACCAGCTCCACAGGGCAGGGCTCGGTCTGTCTCCCTCACGGGTGCCGAGGGGAGCGTGGCACACCATGGGCCCTGGCCCTCCAGCACTGTGGGAGAAAGGAAGGAAAACTAGAAAACTACAGAAATCAGACTTCTGTTCACCCGAGGAAAATTAAATGCTGATCTGGTAAAAAGTGTTACTGGCTTTACAAATGTAAAATGAATACCGAATTTTAAAATTTGAGGGTTAAACTCTTTCTTTGGTTCCTTACAGAGGCAATTCTTTCATTCTTCTGTCCCACTAGCCAATGATACTGACAGCTATAACCTGAAACTGAGTAGGTTTTTCACCCTGTGCCCAAATGGATGCCCTGTGTTGCTTTCTTACCGTCAGTAACCCTGAAGTGCCGTGAGGCACTGGACCATGGCAATCTGTCCCAAAGAGACAGTCACAGTTATGGAGGCCAGCAGGGCTTCTTATTACATGCATCTTACCGTTTTTATAACGTAAATATCTTGAAGACAGCAGGTTGTGGAAACTAAAAAGTTGTGTACGTTGTCTAGCAATTCAGGAGAAATGGCACCCACCCCACAGTGCTGACGGGTTGATAATTCACCCATCTCTCATTTTATCCATCAAGCCAACCTTTGTATGAGGTGGGAAGAAGGAAAGAGAGTTTGGGTTCAGCACACAAAAACAGAACTAGTTTTGTGACTACCCTCACAGAGACTTCCTTTCAGGCTCTACACAAACCACCTTTTTGCCAAACTCTTGGTCAAATCCGGTGCGAATTACCTACTGCCTCCTCGGGGGACAGGCTGATGCTGTCCGTGTACAGGTACTCCAGGAAGGCTCGGTAAACAGGATACGAAAATTCACTCATTTCTACAATATCATCCTCATTGTCCTCCAATGAAGAGCGAAAATGCTCACACCTGAAGGAAGAAAGATGTCAGGTCCTGGCTTCTGGGCAAGAGCCGATAACCTTCCCGAGGAGCACGTGCTCGTAATGGTTAAAGAGGAAACAACTACCATGCAGAGAGGAAACACGCACGCCACACACCTTCATGTCCTGGCCTGGCCCCTCACTTCCTCTGCTGGCCAGAAGTCTGCAAACAGTGGTTTACTGGAGGAGGCTGCAAATGCTAGCCTGCTCTGGGGTGGCCGCCTCTGTGGCCCTCCCACCCCATGTCCACAGAGCAGCATTTATAGAAATCAGGTGGCTTTATTTTTTAAAATTCTGAGTAATTTTGTTTCTTCTCCTCCTGTTATGGGTTGAATTGAATCCCCAAATTCACAGACTGAAGTCCTAACCCCAGAATATGACTGTATTTAGAGAAGGGATCAAATTAAAAGGAGGTCATTAGGGTGGGCCCTAAACTGACATGACTGGTGTCCTTATAAAAAAAGGGGTTTGGACACAGGGAGAAAGCCATGTTAAGGCTGGAATTATGCTGCCATAAGCCAAGGAGGGCAAAACACTGGCAGCAAACCACCAGAAGGTGGGACGGAGGATGGAACAACCTGATTCATTCAACAAGATCTTGAATTTCCAGCCTCCAAAACCATAAGAGAATAAATTTCTGTTATTGAAACCAATCAGTCTACAGAACTTTGTTACAACAGCCCTAACAAACCACAACCTCCTCATTTTTATGAAAGTTTATGGACAACAGTAGAAGTGAGAAAATATTCCACAGCCTGGCCTTACTAAGAAGTGAACTTGAGACTGAAATACTATACTGTGTTTGTGATTCACTGCAGGAGGATCTGGACATCTGTTACACAACAACAAAATGAATTTCAAAATCATTAGGCTAGAAGAAAGAAGCCGGGCAGAGAAGAATACATACTGTATCACTACATTCACATCAACTTCTAGGAAATGCTAACTAATCTATACTGACAGAAAGAAGATCAGGGCTTGCCCCAGGGCTAGGGCCTGAGGGATCTTTGAGGGGGGCAATGCCAATGTTCTGTATCCTGGTGTGGAATGGTGGTTTCCAGAGAATATACGAATGTCAAAATGCCTCAGGTTGCACATTTTAAATGGATGCTCAAAAATTACCCATTAATAAAAGTGAACTTTTAAAAGTCTGCCTGTTAGTTTTACCCCAAACCTTGCTGCTCTTGTCTTTTTTCGAGGTCTAAACCTGCGGTATCCCACAGCTGATTAAGGAGAGTGACTCTCATGGGCTGCACTCAGCTCCTGGGCAGGGAGGTTCACTGAGGTCAAGCAGCCCCAACAAGGCTCAATAGATGTTCACCGCTGGCTGGATGGCTGCTCTCCAGCGCCAAGGCGAACAAGCTGTCTCCAGAGTCTCTGAGGAAGCCAACTGTGTCTGTCCCGCAGCCCACGCCAGCCGCTGCATACTAGGGCTTCTGTGGTCTCTTGTTTCACATATAATGTGTTTTCCCTGCTGTACTGTCTGCTCATAAGGGCGAAAAGAGCCTCACATTGTTTCAGAGCCACTGAAGTGCCTGACATAGGTCTTTGCAACTAGAAAATAATAAACATATTTATTTCAATTCTCAGATGATGCCTTACCTGATTTTGAGAAGGACTTTATGCACATAAATGTACTTTCCATCCACCAGAAATTTCAGGTCTGCAGTGTTGGGGTTGTCAAATTCCCTCTTCAGGGACTCGGCCACTGTGAGGTGGTCGTCGGGTTCTAAGGGAATGACACCAGTGTTTTCCAGTGAAAATGCAGGCCAAATATAGCATCGCTTTGCTCACACTCATGAAAATACCAATTTCCCAAAATAACTGACCAACTGAGCAGTGTGCTTTTTTCCCTAAGTACAGATTTCCCGCTGCTGCAATCGTTCTAAGAACCTCAGACACATCTGCTTGTAAATCTGGCAAAATAACCAAAGCCCCAAGCACCTCGCTAAATAAACATGTTGAAAGCCTGAGTAAATACACCCACTAAAAATAAAAGCCACGGTTTCCCAGTCACATCAAAAAGCCATCCGAAGTTCTCCGAATTTTAGTATGAGATTTCTAATACTTTTAAGGAAAATGAATTGGTCCGGTGAGTTTTCTTTCACAGGAACCTGTGAGAGGGAAATGAACTGCCTGATCCTGCATTTAACAAAAGTCCCCACTATTGAGAAACAACAGCCCCAGTCTTCTTCCTAGCTCTCAGGCCACCACCCGACAGACAGCAGTCACTCACCCACAGACAGGAGGCGCCACGTGACGGCGGGCGTGGCGAAGCAGGCGAACACGTCGTCGGTGGAGGAGAAGTGCGTGAGGTGCGGCAGGGTCACCGACTGGCCGCGGCACTGGCCCCACATGTACACGTGGCCGCCCTGCGTCTTGGCGGCCGACGTGTGCGCCGAGTGGCAGGCCGCAATCTCTATAATTCTAGGTTCACAAACACACACCAGGTAAACAGTCAACAGGAGAAGAAACAAGTCAATTTTTCCTTCCCTTAGCATTAACTGATGAAAAAAAACCAAACAAACTCTTCATTCAGCCTAAGCTTGTAAATTTTCAGGCACCAAACCATTATCTACATTTAAGCAATATCTCATTTAACCACTTATACATCATGAAGGTCTTCTTGTTACCACTTCTAGCCAGTAGGCCGATAAAAATATGGCACCTATTTTGAAACTGAAGTACAAGCCAGGAGAACAGACTAAAAGACCAAAAAAAAAAAAAAAGGTGATTTAATTTTTTCTTAAAACACTGCTTACTAAAGTAAATCAAAAAGATGTAGGGCATTTCCACCCAGGGCCAATAAATATTTTTATCAAAACTTCACCAATTTCAGGGTTCCATGGAGCATTCTATGGGGCACCCCAACTCACTCTGCAAGCAGTTAAGTGCAGTAGTTCAGATCACTGAATGATATCATCTAGAACCCCAGAGAGCAGTTTTCTGGGACCAAACATTATGTTAGACCTCACTTCAGTAAGTTCATGGCTGACAGGCAGATAGTTCTCAGAACACTTCCTAATGGAAACCACTGCTTTGTTGACTTCAAACTAACTGTCTTCTCTAAGACCAAGCCATGTCCACACAGACTTAAAATAATATTTTACCCCAAGTGAGGTGCCATTTTGATTCTGCCCTGGGCAAAGGTACCAGCATTCCCAGAACTTTAGGGTCATCTCTGACTTCTCCTCCCTCCTCACTTAGCACTTTCTTCAGAATATCCAGTTGGCAAAATAACAACAAATTCTTTCTTTGTAATATCTCCCACTTGTCAGAGCCTTATCAAGCATACCCCATACCCAGACCAGTCTCCGTCTTAGACTTTCTCTCTCTTCGGACCTAAATCGCACAATGCTGTCAAGTTAATGATTCTCTTGAAAAACCATTCTTATCATGTAAGAAACGAATTGCCAGTCTATGTCCAATGCAGGATACAGGATGCTTGGGGCTGGTGCACGGGGATGACCCAGAGAGATGTTATGGAGAGGGAGGTGGGAGGGCGGTTCATGTTTGGGAACGCATGTACACCCGTGGTGGATTCATGTCAATGTATGGCAAAACCAATACAATATTGTAAAGTAAAATAAAGTAAAAAAAAAAAAGAAAAACCATTCTCATGACTCCTTTCAAACCTATCACTGACTTCCCACAAGACAAAAATTCAGACGTGTTCTTAAGGCCTACTATAATTTGCCTACCGTCTATGGCCAGCTTTCTTTCATATCATCTTTGCCCACACACCCTCTGTTTGAACAAACAGAAAGTACTCACTGCCTCTCAATGTCACTATGCACAAAGTCCTCGGTCAGGAATGTTCTTTGATGGACCTCTTTATGGACCTCTCTTTTCCCTGATAACAAACGTGCCATGAAAAATGTAACTGGACTGGAACACAATCGTGAACTTCTGTGCTAAACTACCCAACACCAGAAAACCAAAATAACTTCATTCCTACATTCACTTTCGAAATGTTTACCATGGCCCTCCAAGAATGGGGAGCAGCCCCTGTCATTCATTTGAGGAGGCAGGATGCTGCTTCCACAGCTAGGGGTTAAAGATACAGAGAAGCTGCGAAGGCTGGCCCTCCCTGAGCATGGCTAGGGCGTTTACCTGGAACACCCAGTGCCACTAGGGAAGTCAGGGGTGGGGCTTGGGCTTGGCGGACAGCACCAGCTGCTACAGCAACGAGAAGGGAGAAAGTTTAGGGGAACCTTCAGGTCTGGGCTTGGGACTCCAGCACCTGCCAAAGTGCCCTGCCTTTGTCTAAGGTCATCCGTCCTTCGTCTGAAGGACATATGCTTCTTGCTTCATACCAAGAAGCAAACATGGAAGTTCAAATTGTCCAGTCAAACATGCAGTAGACGATAAACTGAGCTAAGGTTTACTGTCAGGAGGTCTGGCACTGTTGTTGTTTAGTCGCTAAGTCGTGTCTGACACTTTTGTGACCCCACAGACTAGCGTGCCACGCTCCTCTGTCCACGGGATTTTCCAGGCAAGAATACTGGAGTAGGTTGCCATTTCCTTCTCCAGGGCAATCTTCCTGACCTAGGGATAAAACCCATGTGTCTTGCATTGGCAGGTGAATTCTTTACTGCTGAACCTAGGAAGCCCAGGAGGTCTGGCGTACTGCATACTTTATTTTGTAGCCAGCCATTTTTACTGGAAAAATAAATTCCTATATGTTGAAAACAAATGGATTTGGTGTCACTTCAACAAAACTAGATCCACCACAACGGCATGGCTTAATGGCTAAGAGGTACTAGAACTGAAACGGCAGAGAGTGAGAAAGAGTGCAAAACAGAAAACAGTGAAGAGCAAAAATAAGGTAACTTGTGAAGAAGAAGAAGAGCAGAGAAGAAATCGTGACCATTACAAGATGCAGAGCAGTGTTTCTCGATTCTGGTTCTGTGAGGCCAACACACTACTAATTATTAACACCTCAAAAAGCTACAAAATTAACAAAAATGCAAGGCAAAGTGAGTTTTGAAATCAATTTAACTCAAAATATGTTTTTTTATGGAACTTTAAATGCTGGTAAATCAAAGTATTGAAAATTCAGAAAGGCTGGGAATGACTAAGTTAAAGAGAATCATTTTAACTATTAAAATCACTTCTCTGTGAACATAAAATGTCAGCATTCTTCATCATAAATAGGCTTCTGTGAAAAAAAATTTTTTTAATCAGGTTTTTCTTGGGTTGTTATTTGAGCAAATAAACCACATAACCAGATTTTCACTTTCCGCTTCTGGGAACACGCAACCAAGATCTGATGATCCATCCCGGCCCGAGTTCAACCCTGTTCTTTCTAATTAGCTCAGCCTCCCCACAACGAGCCCCAAGAGTCAGGAGTTCCTGAGAGGTAAGTCATAATGTTCCTGCAAAGCTTCAGTCACTGAAAAGGGCGGGGAGGTGCAGAACAAGTCCTAGCAAACCTAGAGGTTCCTCCCTTGCAATATTTGTGTGACAGAGAGCCCACAAGCTCAAAATCACCGCACGGAATTCAAGCACGGGAAACTGAGAAAAGCAGGAGCATCTCATTCAAAACACTCATCCTTGATATTCTAGCCAAAATCATGTTTAGGTGGACAACATCAAGTATGGATGTGTTTAGCAATTTCTACTTTGACCTATATAATTAAAAAAAAACAAATGTTTTTAAGTTGTGAAGATTTTTTAAAAAGAAAGGAACAGGTAACTCTCCAGTGCCAGGTATCTGGACACTCACGTAACCCCCATGCCTGCGTCTCCCGCTCTCTGGCTTTCTCCCACTGAGTCGCCTTATATTCTGTCCGTCCCAGGGTGACTACAGTGGGAAGACCCGACACTCGCTCTGAGCCCATCAGGACCCATGGCACGAGGTGGGGCAAATCACTGGTGGGCACATGGCAGCCGATTCCATGAGTCCAAGGACAGAGGAGTGCAAGTTTATATGAAGTGAGGCAGCATGAGAAAAATGGTAAAGCGCCATGCAGATATAGCTTGTTTTTATATCCATGCTAACTCTGGTCCTGTCACTTCTGTGCCATGCTGTCTAAATGCTAAATGTCCCGAGTGACTGGATTTGCTGGCCTGAGGCACTTTGTGATTATTCAAAGCCTCAAGACTATCTCTTCTCTTTTTACTGAGTGGCTCTGAACTACCTTTAAGAGAAATAAAAATGACATGGCTGCTTGCATCTGCTGTGTGCCTGTCAGCACAGGACCTTCATTATCTTCCCTCCTCCCCAGTTCTTTTTTGTTTTTTTTTCCTGCTTGAATGGTTCACTGCAGCAACTGGAAACCAGCACCTGGTCCTGGGCAGGCATGGGGCAGGGGGAGATCCCGATCACCTCCCATGGACCCCTCCCTGGTGTGATGCCAGGTATACTTCTGAGCTCAGCAGCACCCCGCCAGTGGCCCTCTAGGGCCCCTCAGCCATCAGGCTGCAGGAGGCCGATGCAGATGCAGGACAGGGGTGCCTGCTGTGATCCTGGGTGCCCACATACACGCCCCTCGGCCCTCGTCTGCTGCCAGTCTCTGTCTCTCTGTGTTGGTTAGTCACCAAGTCTAGTTTGACTCTTTTTGCAACCCTTACCCACCAGGCTCTTCTGTCCCGGGGATTGCCCAAGCAAGAATACTGGAGTGGCCTGCCATTTCCTTCTCCATCCTCCCCAGTTCTTAAGGAGTCTAGGGTCTTACTATAAGATCAGCGGGGGGCGGGGGGGGCGGGGAAGGGGGGTAGGGGGGGCGGGGAGGTCAATACTCAAATGAAAATCAAGGGACTGAAAATGACTGGTTCTTCATTTTCACTGTTAAATATTCCAACAGAAATACAGAAAAGAACTGCATACAAATGCAAAATAACTTATCCATATATTTAAAAATCAGATATTGTAGAAATTTATATGTACACTAAAAATGAAAGTAGCAATATTGATTTCTACAATGATTTCAACCCTGGTTTAATGAAAAGATAATGAAATGTTCATGTTCCATGCTTCTGTGTCAAGAAATGAAGAGTGAAAAGGCAGTGATAAGGCCATGTTTGAGAAGTTCAAGAGACCTTCAAAAATAGCAGGATAATTTGGAAAAAAAACCTCTGGGGTTATGTTAATCACTTATCACAACCTTGCAGTTCGATTCCTGGGTTGGTGGATCCTCTGTAGAAGGGACAGGCCACCCACTCCAGTATTCTTGGGCTTGCCGGGTGGCTCGGGTGGTAAAGAATCCACCTGCAACGCAGGAAACCTGGGTTTGATTCCTGGGTTGGGAAGATCCCCTGGAGCAGGGAACAGCTATCCACACTAATATTCTGGCCTGGAGAATTCCATGGACAGAGAGGCCTGGCAGGCTACAGTCCCATGGGGTTGCAAAGAGTCAGACACGCCTGAGCGACTTTCACTTCACTAACACCACCGTGCACACAAGTGCACAAGACCAAGTTTCCATTTTATAACCACTCTGCTCTTCCCCATAGTGACAGCCTAGGAGTTGAGGTCATGAGAACAGCCCTCTCCTTTCCAACTGGCAAATCTGATAAGCAGCTGGGTGAATGGTATTATACTCCCATCGGAGGTACTTTCATCTTCCTAAGCCATAGAAGACAGACCTCAAATGTTATCAACTCCTTAAGAACGTGAAATAGAGAACAATGGGAATGGGAGGAAAGGAAATTTCTGAGTGAGAAGAATAACGCCAAAGAGCTGTTGGAGGTTCAGTCATCATAGTTTGTATAGAGTAACTATTACAGGTATAGATGAAATATGGGTGACGAAAATAGAATATCTGACATACACTCAACCTTCCCCCAAATTCTAAAGCTAATTTTAAAAAGGATTGAATGGTTCTTGTTCAGGAATATTCTAATACTAGCAATAAATTGCCCATAATTCTGTATCATGCCTCAGTTTTGTTTAATCACTGAAGAACACTGAATTCATTTTGAAAATACGCATATTACCTGTCCTTTTCCACGACGACAGGGGTAGGGTAGGACTGGTTACTTTTATTGCCAGTGCCCAACTGGCCATAAGAATTTGCGCCCCAAGCATACACTTGACCTTCATCTGTTAATACCAGCGTGTGTGCATAGCCACAGGCAACCTGGAAAGAGAAAAACCAAACCCATTCAGGCTGCAAACAGAGAGAAACACGCTTTCCACAAGACAGGTTAAGAATCAAAAATGAAAAAGGGGAGACGGCAGCCAGAGAGGCAGGCATTGAAGTTAGCCAACACCCCCTAAGACGCAGCTTAGGTTCCCCGTGTGGTGAAAACTGCACGGAGATCAACATGAGTCCTGCAGTGCCAAGAGCCCAGTTTAGCCACCTTTGCCGTGGCACTCCTCATGCTCAGAGATCAAGGCATGTGAAAGGAATAAGAAGCAGATTCTTCTCTGTTTCAGGAATTACTGTCTCTTTTTATTATGAAAGTAAACATAAATGTGAAAAAGATACAAAAAAATATAATTATGAAAGTCATCTCAAGGTCAAGATTGTTTATTTATAAAAATATATAGAGATATTATGCATGAAAGCTTTTTTTAAAGTGATCATACTGTATAAGTAGTCCTGTATCTTTTACTTAACAGTGCATATAGCACTATTAAAATTCTTTGTAAGCATCATTTCTGTTAATATAGATTTAGTATCACTTATTTAACCATCAACTTACCGTCTGATTGGATAAATCATGCTACATCTATTATTTACCATTGTTTTCTTTTTCTCTCATCCTTTTTTTGTTTTGTAGCTCTAGGAACTATACCTTCTGTAAGTCACTGTCTCCTTGGTGCCTTAGGATATATGCCCTAAGAGCAGAATTACAGATCAAAGGGGGTGAATATTTTTAAGGCTCTTGATACATACTGCCAAAGTTTCCTTGGAAAAGACAATAAAAGTTTACATTCCAAGAGCTACATGTGAGAGTACATTGGAGATAAAAATTTTCTGATAAACATTACAACTAAATTCAGGAAAAGAACTTTAACCTCTACTTCAACTTTTCATCCTGCTAAGACGACTGCTTTTTTTTAGTACACTGGTATGTCTGCCACCGTAGGTTTAAAAACAGGCACACGTAAACCCAAGGGGACGTACCCGCTGGACACGAATGCCTTGGAGAGCTGCTACCCTGCAGGGGGTTGGCTGGTTGCCGCTGCTGCCGAGTCCCAGCTGCCCGTTTCCATTGTAGCCCCAGACAAAGACCTGAGAGAAAACGAGAGACGCGATGCCCACAAAAACCGAAAAACAGTCACGGTCTCTGTCGTGAGGTCAGCAGGACACTGAGAAGGTAGACGGGCTTTTTGAAGCGACCTGTGAAATGCCTTTCTTACCTCCCCGGTGTTCACCACTGCCATCGAGCACATCTGCCCACAGGCTATGTTCACAACCACTTTATTCTGTAAGCAGCCGGTGACTCTTCGCGGGATCGGCTGATTGGCTGTTGATCCAGACCCTACCTGCCCGGAGTTATTATAACCCCACGCAAATACCTATTTGAAAGAAGAGATCAGTAAATGAAACACGCTAATATACAGAGTGTCTCAAGTGGCACTTCTGGCCTCATCTTTGCCCTCTACTTGCTTGATATCCATAAATTCTCACAACATAGGCAAGGAAGTTTTCACAGGATGCATTCTCATAAAATATATTATTTTATAAAATTAGGTTATTGGCATTATCTACACAAACAGCAATAATTATAATCAAATGTCATATAATTCTTATAAAATATCTACTTTGCCTCAGCCATATTTTCTAGCATTTGGGGAATTTTTCTTTTGCAAATAACCCTCTTGAGCATAGCAATAGAGAAGTAACAATACATCCTTCAACATTTTGCAGCTATACAAATCCTTACCACATACAGGTACACATCATGATATAAACACCATGACTATGACCTGCTAACAAGAGAAAGATTAATGTGAGGTAGGTGGTTATTTTAATTAAATGATCATATTTCCATGTCTGCTATAGGAATCTATATAATCTTATTGAAACCTTATGATCAGTGAAATTTAGGCTGACTATTCTCACCTCTCCATCAGATGTTAGCACCAAAGAATGGTAAGACCCACAGGCCACTTCAATGACTTGCTTGTTTGACAGATTAGTAGAGATATGATAGGGAACTAGACCAGCATTAGTTGTCCCGTTGCCCAACTGACTGTAAGCATTATGACCCCAGGTAAAGACTTCTCCTTCTGAAAATAAAAAGAAACATAACCGACTTTCAAAACAACTACTCATTATATGAAAGTATATATATTACACACTTCCACAAATGGAAACTAAAAATTCACATGCGAAAGTTAATCAACTTCCCTATTCCACAAAATTCATTTTATAAAAGAAAACATTTGGAAAGTTAACCTACATTCTGCCTCAAAGCAACAAGATTAAATTTAAATGGATGCAATTAAAATAACTGGAAGATAGGTTTTTGATAAATAACAGAAAAAAGGCTACTGAGAGGGAAAAAAAAAAAACCCAGATTGAAATTCAAAAGACTATGAGTCTCTGAATCTTAATTTCCTGATTTATAAATGGTTACCAAGTTAATTTTTATAATCTTTATTATATTACTTATTGCACAGTACAATACATATTCAGGGCTTTGGGGGTAATCATAAGATTGTATTTCTTCATCTGGGTGGCAGAACATGGACGCATACTTTGTAATTATTTATAAAACTGTGTATATATATTTTATGAACTGTTTTGAATAAGGTATGTTTTAAAGACAATGTCTTATCAGTCTGAATGCATGAAAAAGCCATGAGAATATTCAAGTCCTTATACTACTGACACCAACTAGAGCCAGCAGTCATTGTTTAACATCAGAATCACAGAATGTTAAGAGTTAGAGGGGATCTTAGAATCTAGCTTTAATCTCTCTGTTTGTAGATCAAGAATCTCAAGTTCAAAATGTCCAGATCACTCTTGGTTCAGCATTCTATCGCAAAATAATTACACTTCTAAAGCAGGCTTACAGCACTGTCATTCTGACAACCAAAGTGCCAGTAACTGCTAGATTCCATCGGCTACCTTCTCTTATTCTGATATCCAGATATGTTCATATTTCATACAATCCAAAGCACAGACGAGTTCACAGGGTAGAGGCAGAAAGTCTTGCCCAATCAAAGAGTATGTTCTCAGTGTAAGGGGTGGTCCCAGTCTTGCTCCTCAACAAATGAAGCAACGGCTAAAATTCTACCCTGTGTTCCTAGGTTACCTGTTGTTGCAAGGACAATGTGTGGCCCACTCCCATAGCTGAGGCAGGCGATTTTTTTGCCAGTTAAAGAATCCAGTCTCCGAGGTTCAATGGTGCTCTGGACATCACCTAATCCCAAACAACCACAGCAGTTTGTGCCAAGCACAAAAATCTGTGGGGAAAAACCACCGTTAGCTCAAGCAGTTCTATTTCCGACAAACCTGTAATTACATTCAAATCAGACATAGTCCCCTTACAGGAAAACTGCTTCATTATTTAACAAATAAGGATCTACTCTGTGCATTTTTTTAAATCTTAATTCCTTAGTTCCCCCAAGATCTTCAATTTAGCAGATCCATTACTAAAAATGTAAGTGGCTGAATTTTTTTCTTCCACATTACCTCATCATTTACCGTAGTATACAGAAGCTCATTGCTGGCACTGCCAAAGACACAGGCCTGGCGAACTAACTGCAGCTCTGCCTCAGAACAAAGGGAGAAAATTGGCCACTTCCCCACATCTAACATCTTCAAAGACGACAGAGTAGCCTGGACTGGCTGAAAAAGAATTTTTTAAAAATTATTTTTAAAATGATTCATAGAAAACACATTTTCTCTGCCCTCTTCTGTTTAAGAGTGTGCACTGGTGTGAGGAGAAACAAACCCTATCTATTTTGGGGAATTGTCTTTACAGGTTCGACCACTTCGGACCGTTCTCACCATAACCAAGAGCCAGAGGCCCAGGATAGAATCAGATCTCACCTATTAATTTTCCTCAAAGACACTGGAACCATCTAAGGCTGAACTCTGGGGAGCTGAATGCCTGGCAAGCACTTTCAGTGGCAGTTACGTCTTAAATGTAGCTTTGGAAAATAGGCTGGGGGTAAAAGTAGGAAAGAAGAGGGAAGACTGCGGTTTCATTGGCTGCCTGAGTCTCAGCAAAAGCCCTTGGGAAAGGACAATGCCAAAGGTGACACCGAGGAAAACGTCCAGAAGTTTCACGGGTCAGTTCACGGGTCAGTTCTGACCATTCAGCTGGAGCAGTTGGTGGGTTCCCTCAGGCCCCCACTCAGATCTGGGGGCTGGTAGGAAGAAACACCCAGGAAGCATGTGCATATGCTTGCTATGACTGCTGTAACAAAGAACCACGAACTGAGGGGCTTAAACAACAGAACTTTATTTTCTCACAGTTCTGGAGGCTAAATTCAAAGTCAAGGTATCAGCTGGCTTGGCTCCTTCTAAGGGCTGTGAGGGGAAGATTATCAGGCCTCTCCCCCAGGCCTGCAGAGGGCTGACTCTTCCCATGTCTTTCACATCATCTTCCCCAAGTCTTTCTCTCTCTGTGTCTAAATTTCCCCCCTTTCAGAAAGACACCAGTCATACTGGGTTGGGTCGCCCTCATGACCTCCTCTTAACTAAATGATTTGCATCTGCAGTGACCCCATTTCCAAATAAGGTCACCTTCCAGAATAATGAGGTGTCTTAGTTCCTTTGGGCTGCTAAACCAAAATATCATAGAATGAGTGGCTTATAAACAACAAAAATTTGTATTTTACTGTTCTGGAGACTGGGAAGTCCAAGATCAAGGCACCAGCATGATTGTGTTCTGATGAAAGTGCCCTTCCTAGTTCAGAGCCCGTATATTCTATGTCCTCACGTGGTGGAAGGAGCTGGGGGGTCTCTCTGGAGCCCCTTTTATAAAGCATTAATTCCATTCATGAGGTTTTGCCCCTCATGACTTAAGCAACTTCTAAAGGCCCCACCTTCTAATATTAAAACCATTACCTTTGGGGGTTAGGATTTTAGCATATGAATTTGGGGGCATAAAATCAAACCCAGCACAGTATCCATTAAGGTTACAAGCAGCCACACTCCCCTAAGAGCATTCAATGTGGACATGATAAAGCTTCCTTAAAGAGAGCTTTTACGTATTTGCTATGTGGTAAGTCACTTCAGTCATGTCCGACACTGTGCGAGCCCATGGACTGTGGTCCTCCAGGCTCCTCTGTCCATGGGATTCCCCAGGCAAGAATACTGGAGTGGGTTGTCATGCCCTTCTCTACTTGTTATACTGGAAATTTATACACTTACACACTTTTCAACTTCCAAAAATGTTTAAGATTACAGTAAAATTACATAATGGCCAACAGGCCTATCAAATGGCATTTCCCTCAATAATCACCATGTCCTGTGCTGTGCTTAGCCACTCAATCACGTCTGACTCTTTGCGACCCTATGGACTATAGCCCACCAGGCTCCTCTGCCCATGGGGATTCTCCAGGCAAGAATACTGGAGTGGGTTGCCAGGCCCTCCTCCAAGGGATTTTCCCAACTCAGGGATCAAACCCAGTCTCCCACATTGCAGGTGGATTCTTTACTGTCTGAGTCACCAGGGAAGCCCAAGAATACTGGAGTGGGTAGCCTATCCCTTCTCCAGGGGAACTTCCCGATCCAGGAATCAAATGAGGGTCTCCTGCATTGCAGGAGGATTCTTTACCAGCTGAGCCACCCAGGAAGCCCCAATAATCACCATACTCTACCTTTAAAGGGATAAAGAATTTTCTAAGGCCTGTTTTTTCCATCAGATATTAAGTCCATCTTACCAGATATATGTTCTAGTAGAGAGAAGATCAGACTAGCTAAAGGAGTCAGGGGAAATTAATTAATTTATTTATTATAAGGACTTGGCCCACAAGATTATGGAGGTGCAGAAGTCCTATATCTGCATTTGCAAACTGAAGACCCAGGAAAGCTGATGACACAATTCAATCTAAGTCCAAAAGCCTGAGAACCAGAGGAGACAATGATGTAAACCCCAGCCCCAGGGCAGAGGATGAAATGAGATCTCCCAGATAAATCAGTGAGGCAGGGAAAAAAAGGACCAATTCTTCCTCTGCCTTCTGTTCCATTCAGGTTTTCAACACACTGGAGGAAACTCACCCACACTGAGAAGGGCAACCCATTTACTAAGTCTGCCAATTCGAGTGCTTTCTCATCTGGAAACACCCTCACAGACACACCCAGAGATGATGTTTAACCTGGGCACTAGGGAGCCACTTAAGTTAACATGTAAAGTTAGCTTCGTGAAGACACAAAGTGAAGAAGGCCATGTGAAGACAGAGGCAGAGACTAGAATGATACAGCTATGGTCCTGGAACACCAAGGAGTGCCAGGAGCCAGCAGAAGGTGGGAGGAGGCTGGAGGACTTCTTCCCTCGAGACTTCAGAGAGCGTGGCCCTGCCGACACCATGATTTCAGACTTCAAGTCCCCAGGACTGTCAGAGAATAGATTTCTGCTGTTTTAAACCACCTGAATTGTGGTGCTTTGTCAGGACGGAAACTAATGTGAAGAAACCAACACAGAGGGGAAGCAGTTTGTCAATGCTAGCAGCATTGCTCTCACGAGTGGCAGAGCCTCCCCTGGTGCCAAATCTGGCCACTGCCCCCCACTACGCCACCCCAACTGCAAAATCCTGTCCAGACAGTGATGTCTCCTATTATCTTTGGGGGCCCTGCGGCGCTGACAGAACCTTGTTATGTCAGCTTTGAATCTAAGCTTCTAAATTACCCACCTCGTTATACCAGGATGGAATCTTATTTACTATGAGCGGTTCATTTTAATGCTTTTTCCTTTTTAAGTCTTTAATTTTCAGAAAGAACACTGTTTGGGATATGGCATGAACCATTTCATGGAGACATGCTAATGTGCTAGTTAAAGGGGTTCTTACATATTCTAGATATTTCTCATCTTCACAAGTGAAGGACGCACATAGTGCTGTCCTCATTTTACCTGGGAGGAGCCTGAGGGTCAGAGGGACTAAGAAGTCCTCCAACATCACTAGCTTCTGAGTAGATGGACCAGATTTCTTTCCACACATCATCTGTTGCTGAGTAAAAAGTTCACATAAAAAGTGACACTCCTGGCAGACCCAGTGTTTGCTCACATCTGTAGGGTCTGGGCTGCTGTGCTCATGAAATCTTTAGTGAACAAGCCAATGCCCACCACAGGTTGTCTTTCCAAGAACAAGATAGACGGCGACATACAACAAGAACATAAGTAGCATACAGTGATTGACTGCTACCTCATTTTTTCCTTTCAAGCAGATTTTTGGATTTTGATTGCTACAAAATCAAGTGGTTTCTTAGATGCCTAGACAGCATATTAAAAGGCAGAGACAAAGGTCCATCTAGTCAAGGCTATGGTTTTTCCAGTAGTCATGTATGGATGTGAGAGTTGGACTATGAAGAAAGCTGAGCACCGAAGAATTGATGCTTCTGAACTGTGGTGTTGGAGAAGACTCTTGAGAGTCCCTTGGACTGTAAGGAGATACAACCAATCCATCCCAAAGGATCAGTCCTGGGTGTTCATTGGAAGGGCTGATGTTGAAGTTGAAACTCCAAATACTTTGGCCACCTCATGCGAAGAGCTGACTCATTTGAAAAGACCATCATGCTGGGAAAGATTGAGGACAGGAGGAGAAGGGGATGACAGAGGACGAGATGGTTGGATGGCATCACCGACTCAATGGACATGGGTCTGGGTAGACTCCGGGAGTTGGTGATGGACAGGGAGGCCTGGCGTGCTGCAGATCATGGGGTCGCAAAGTCGGACACGACTGGGCGACTGAACTGAACTGAACTAGATGCCTAGAATCTGGCTGTTAATCCAGCCAAGTCCTTAACACTTACCTACAAATCATTAGTTCTGAGCTTTCCTCCTGGCCCACTTCTACAAAACCTATGGTACCCAACCCATAACTCTACTGACCAGTGGGATTCCAGTGTGTGGGTCTGTGACATCACCTGCAGTGGTACATTTGGTAAAGAAGGCTACTGGGTGAGAGAACATTGGGTCTGATGGTATCAATGAACATTACCAAGTATCAGATACCAAGACAAAAGTAATACATAGTTACTGCTTTCATGGAGCTCACAATTTAATAGAAAACAAATAATTACAATATAACCTAAACACAACACCAGTGTGAATACTGCTTTTTAAATCTCTGCCAGAAGGCTGGCTGCTGGAGGTGAGTCACCAGAAATACATTTTTTTCTAATTCTATGGGGAAACTTTTTCATAGAAAACTGATGACTTCATTTATAAAATGCACTTTTAAAATATTCTTTTCTGAAGTAAATGTTTAACATCACTCTCAAGGAATTGAGCATCTTCGTTCCTTCAAGAAAAATACATTCTTCTGTCTGGCATAATCATGAGCATATATAGTTACATACGTTGTATATATTGTATACATATATGTATACCCTGTGTGTATAAATATACACACACACACATACTTCAGGCTGCAGCCCATAGGGTCGCACAGAGTCGGACACAACTAAAGTGACTTAGCACACATGCACGCGTACACTGTATACAGTAAGAGTGTACGTAAGGATCCACACACTTTAGGAGCCTCAATCACACGATGGCCAACCTGCATGACAGCAGGCATCTCTGCAGAAGGCACCCAACAACCTCTGGGCCCAACTGTTAAGATAGGGATTGGCTGAGCAGGAGCCAAGAGCGGGCAATTGAAAAATATGTAGGGGAAAAATACACTACGAGGGCATGAAAGCTTGACATTTACATCATTAAGGTCATGTCCCCGGAATCTGCATCCTGGCCTGGACCCTCCTGTTCCCACACAACTCACCAACACAGGTGAGAATTAACCCTAGGCCAGCTCACCTTCACTACTTCGCTCACATCCAGGTCACCTCTCTCATCTTTCACAGGCATCTGTTTGGAAAGGCAGAGTGGTGAAATTTTAATATTAGCTCAAGGAGAACATAATTAAGGAAATACATCTCCATAAAGTTAGACACCAAAACGCATTTTATTATCCTTTGAGTGTGCGCTCTCCGTGTTAACTCTGCTCCTGCATGCATTCGAAGAACCAAGTGGATTATGATACTTAACTGTGGACAATTAGTAAGTCGTCACAATTTAGTGTGCAATACAGCATATAAAAACAGAATTAAGATTACATAGCAGGCATGCATAGTCAAAAAAAAAAAACAACCTTTAAAAATAACAGCAGATACCTCACCCATTAAGGATTTCCTGGCAGCATAACACCATGTAATAAAGTAATTTCGTTGCTAATGCTGTGAGCCTGTTATTTCACCAAATCTGTTCCCAGAAAACAACAAAGATATCTTCTATGAATATTCTGTAAGACTTTCGGGTTCTACAGACTGCTTTTCAAGCTACTCTGCTACAGGAGCTCACAAACCAGCACTTCAAGTCAGCGCACAGCAGTACTGTGGCTTGAGTTGCTGTCTATGGGTCACAGTGCTGTCTTGTACACTATGTGGGCTGTGATAATGATTTACGTCTTTTATGGCATTTTGACTATATTTTATTTTCTAAAAAGTGGAAACAGAAAAATGAAAGTTAACGGCAACAGTTAACATTAAGCTGTTAATACTGAAAAGGTATTTCATAAATTTACTAAAATCAACACAAGATGGAGATGGATGTGCCTGCTGAAAGATGTGAAACTTTCAACGTCAGCTGGGACACTAACCGGAGTTAAGCTGGTTGACGGTAATGTCTGGATGTGACAGAAATGAAATGAAGAATATGCGATGAATTAAGGATATGTCATCGAAGACTAACTATTTTGAATCTTTTTTTTTTTTTAATCTCTGGCAGTGGAGCAAACATTGTTCAACCCAGACCCTTCTGTAGGACAGCATTATCTGTGGAGGGTTTCCCTGGTGATTCAGCAGTAAAGAATTTACCTGTCAATGCAGGAGATGCGAGTTCAATCCCTGTGTCAGAAACATCCCCTAAAGAAGGACATGGCAACCTACTCCAGGAGAACTTGCCTGGAGAATCCCATGGACAGAGGAGCCTGGTGGGCTACAGTCCATGGGGTTATAAACAGTCGGACTAGACTGAGAGACTAAACGGCATTATCTGTGGAAGTAGGGGTGGCCTCCTCCTCATCCAGCTCAAACGTCACCACCTCTGGGAACCCCTCCTCTAACCCTCAGACAATCCCCACACCCCCTGCTGGCCCCCAGGCATTCTCTACACCCACAGCAGTGACCTGCCAGCAGCTTGGCCACTATACTGTGAGCCCTGCAAAGAAAGACACTATCTCATTGATCTTCCTATTGAATGACCAATAGATGTTTGACAAAGTTTCTTTCACATGACAGAAAATACATGCTCCACAGGCATGATTTCTCTAACCTTGCCACTTTTTCCATAGAGAGCACAGAGAAGGAAAAATTCCTCTTCCAAATAGTCTTCCATGGCTCTGTGTAGTCCCTGAGGAAAAAGTATGTAGTAAAATCAGGATACCATGTGTCGAGTGAAACTGGGCAGGTTAAAATTATTTTACTTCCAATTAACGCTTCCCTGATAGTTCAGTTGGTAAAGAATCCGCCTGCAATGCCGGAGACCCTGGTTCGATTCCTGGGTTGGGAAGATCTGCTGGAGAAGGGATAGGCTACCTACTCCAGTATTCTTGAGTTTCCCCTGTGGCTCAGCTGGTAAAGAATCCCCCTGCAACGTGGGAGACCTGGGTTCAATCCCTGGGTTGGGAAGATCCCCTGGAGAAGGGAAAGGCTACCCACTTCAGTATTCTGGCCTGGAGAATTTCATCGATGAGTGACTTTCACTTTTCACTTTTCTAGTTAACAGAGAAAAGAAGCTAAGTTCAAATATAGTGAAGGGAATTAAGTTTGGGGCATGGGCGTTAACAGCTATAAAACATAAAAAATGTTTTAACTGTTGTTCTCTGATGAGAATCCTTCAGCAGAGGTGTGAAAAATAATCCCAGGATAAATGTATATTCCCTAGTAGAAGATAAACATTTACTAGGGAATGAGTAGAAAATTTTTATTTCAGAGTTTACTTCCTAGAGACAAGAAAAAATAAATTTTGGACCTTGGTCAAACTGCCTCTGGGACTGGAAAGTTCCAAATCACTGTGAAGAGCAGACTTATCACTTCTCAGCTTCACTGAAGAGTATATGATTTGCTAAGTGGGGGAAAAAAATGAATGAATGGAAAGGACGACAGGATGAATGAACAAATGTGACTGTGCTATCTTAGACCTTAACAAAACATCTGAAAAAAACAGCCACCAAGCATGTAGCCATCGCACTGAATGTTCCTGCCTTAACTAACTGTCTCCACAATGACTACCTTCTACCACATACAAGTAACAGCAGAAGCAGCCCTGTCACAAAATATGCAGGATGTCTGGAATCTGGTTACATCGTTACACAGTTATCACTAAAAATAAATGGGAATAAATATTCTCTCTCCCTCCCCAAAAGCAATTTAATGTAATCATGTCAAACCACGTTGATACTCTGATTTACTAGGTTGGCTTCTATTTACTCAAATAAAACCCAGAATTCAAGTGCTAACATCGGGAACATCTTACTCGATGTTTGTTACCCAGTTACAGCCTAGCAACAGATAAAAGCAATCATCAAAATAAGAGTAACTCTTAACAGTGGACTTATCGATGTTTTATATTCACTTGAGGATACTGGTAAAATTCTGTTTTCTTCAGCTGTAAAAAGGTCCCTTAGCATATACAGAATAATAAATGATACCTTCAGAATAATAGTTACTCAAACTATGGCAATAATACAAATCATTACTTCTAATGTTTGGGAAAAAATACAGCTGTTGAGAAAAGGATCACTTAGACTTTCCTCACTTATAAATTTCTAAGATTTGATCTGGCTGCCAATATGGAAAAAATCATTTCATGCGGCAGTTATTCCTATATCATCTGTCTTCTCTATTAATCTGCAAGCTCTTTCAGAGAGGGGACCATGAGCCCACACACTGCAACTAGAGAGTAGCCCCTGCTCTCTGCAACTCGAGAAGAGCCTGTGCAGTAACGAAGATCCAGCACCGCCAAAGATAAATGGGTAAGTTATAACAAAATAGCAAAAAAGGGAGGGGCTCCTGACCCAGTCACTGCTATTACCACCACAACACACAGCTCAGAAGAAAACTTAAGATATTTGTTGAAAGCATCTTTTGAATACAGCCTTTTGTTGACTGCAGACAGTCTATACTGGGGTTTCTTCTCTTTTTGCCTCACCCTAACTGGAAAGATCTTTTCCATAGCTGCCCCCAGTTTATTGGAATAAAAGATAAAAAGACAGGTGAGGGAAGAAAAGACAAAGGAGAAGAGCAGAGGAAGGGAATTCAAAGGCAAAAAAAAAAAAAAGGAAACAAGAGAAAGACCAGGATCTAATTAGAGAAGTGACTGCCTCTTGCTGGACTTCGGGACACCTTTGTTCCCAGTAGAAGGAAATCCTGCTAATATGCTGAGATCGCGCCACAGTAATCCTGGGGTTTGTTTTGTTTCCCCACCACATCCCTCCACCACTGCAGATAATTAATTTCACTGGTTTCTGGTTTGTTTCTGTTTCTTTTTGCAAAGTAAGTATATATATTTATGTGTTTTTATTTCCCAATTCCTCCTTATACAAAAAATAGCATATTTCACATACTCTTTTGCAATCTTTTTTTTTTACCTAACAATGTATCCTGGAAAGTACTCTATATCAGCTAATAGAAATTTTTAAACACCAGCATATCCTGGGTGCTCAAGGATACAAAAAAATAGCTCTTCTCAGTGTCTTTGATTAATTGCAATTATCTTAACTCTTTAAAAATTGGAATGGTATAAAACAGGCCATTCCATTTATTTGACTAATCAGGTTAAGACATAACTACATGTATGGCAGATGAAAATCACCATACTCAAAGAAATCACATTCAGTAAGATTCAATTAACACTAAATATAATATTAACATCACTTCATTTTTGTCAGAATGCCTTTGAAGATTTAAAAATGGTTCACAATTACTTACTGTTATGCAGTACTATGAAAAAAATGTCAAAATCTGTAGCACTGTGGAAAATGTGTTTTGTCTTTCTTTTTTCTGGTCTTGTTGCATATTATAGCATCTTAGTTCTCTACTCAGGGATTGGACCCACACCCAAGGCAGTGTGTGGAGTCGCAACCACTGGACCACCAGGGAATTCCCTGGTTGGTTTTGTAACATTATTCTGATGTGATACAAATATAACAGAGACAACGAAGCTTCCCCAGTTTACACTACTTGCAGAAGACAGTTTGTGGAATATAGGTGAGGATTATAATCATCTCATCCTGTTATCTATTTGATTTTACCTGGCCATTACTAATAACAATGTTATAGTAATATGTCAACATATACATCTTAAAAGCCATTAATACACACATAGAGTGCCACATCAAAGATGTGATAAACATGGATTCTAAATAACAGGAATAATAATCATAGCTAAAATAAATAGTTACCCAAACTATTGCCAAACACTAAGTGCCTTATCTCATTCAATCTATAATAGCCAGAAGAAAGAGGTATCATCATTGCCTCTGTTTAACAGACATATTTCAATACTTTGACCAACAGTCACCAGCCAGTCAGGGTTGGAGCCAGGATTCATTTCAATGCCCTTGATCTTGGGACTTTCCCCTGTACTGCAGGGATATTTTAAGTTTTCCTGTGTACATTACAGATGGTTTCATTTTGTACTGACTGGTTGGGAATATTCTCTCCAAAAATGTTTGTACCTGATTGTTTTAAATTTCTGGAGCCCAGTATTCAGTCATCTTTAATCCCCTTCCTTCTAGATCTTTGTGAAGTTGTCTTCTAGAGTAAGGTTAATGTGACTGAAAACAAAAAATACATAAATAAATTCTATTACAGAAAAATAGAAAAGAAAAAGAACATACCACCTTGCATAGAACATACCACTGGCTTCAAAAAGCCAGTATTTATCGGAGAAAAATATAGTTTAAAAATTGTATCAGTTAAATTTACTATTAGAAAGTCAGCAGTAGAGGTGCTCAATTATAAAAAGAATTAATTTATTATAAAACATAACTTTCAGATATTATAAGTTTGGGGACAAGGCTTCAACAATATGGACACTGAAACTTACCAAAAGACACTTAGTTTAATCTATAGTATTTCAACATAAAAAGTGCAAGGAAAACCATCTGCAAAAGGAAAAAAAGCAAAATTTTCAAATTTTGGAAGAAGGTATAGAAAATATCTTTACGACCTCAGGGCAGGGAAAGATTTCTTAACTGAGACACAAAAGCACAAACCACAAAGAAAAGACTGGTAAATTTTACCATACTAAAGCTTAAAACTTTGGCATTATAAAAGACAAAATGAACAAAAGGAAAAACATGCGACAGAGTGGAAAAACATATTTTCAACATATATAACTGATAGCTGGCAAATAATTTATATCCATAATATATAAAGAATACCTAAAAGCAGAAAAAGAAACACAAACAATCCAATTAAGAAATGGAAAAAGGACAGAGGCAATTCACAGAAGGAGAAACTAACAAACATACCCACAGAAAGTATCATGGAAATGTAATCACAATGAGATAGAACTCACCAATCAGATCTGCAAAATTAAAGGGGATAATACACAGTGTTTGTGAGGATAAAGATCAAAGGCACATTTTACTCATATTACTAGAAGGAATGTAAACTGGTACAATCACTTTTAGAGCAACTCAACAATATTTAGACTAGAACAGTTTCTTTCAAGCTTTTTTGATACATATCTGTACCTGAAACAAAAGTTTCACAAAATCATTCTTGCTACATGAGATACTAAGGGATAACCTCTTTCCTGTTTTTTTTCTATTTTACATCATTCTAGTCTACCCAGGAGATAGTGAAGGGCTCCAGGAGACAGCAAAGGACAGGGAAGTCTGGCATGCTACAGTTCACGGGGTCACAGAGTTGGTTACAACTCAGCGACTGGACAATTCTACTTCTACTCTAATTTATCCTTTTCTATTTAATGTTTCAATGTTGGTTTCAGCCCACTAAGATAACTTCACAGAGTTGGACTGTGAAGAAGGCTGAGTGCCGAAGAATTGATGCTTTTGAACTGTGGTGTTGGAGAAGACTCTTGAGAGTCCCTTGGACTGCAAGGAGATCCAACCAGCCCATTCTGAAGGAGATCAGCCCTGGGATTTCTTTGGAAGGAATGATGCTGAAGCTGAAACTCCAGTCCTTTGGCCACCTCATGCAAAGAGCTGACTCACTGGAAAAGACTCTGATGCTGGGAGGGATTGGGGGCAGGAGGAGAAGGGGACGACAGAGGACGAGATGGCTGGATGGCATCACTGACTGGATGGACGTGAGTCTGAGTGAACTCCGGGAGTTGGTGATGGACAGGAGGCCTGGCGTGCTGCGATTCATGGGGTCGCAAAGAGTCGGACACGACTGAGCGACTGAAATGAACTGAACTGAAGATAACTTCAAGATCATTAATAAGTCACGTCTTGGAAAACATTAGCCTAGATGAAACTCTAGAGAAGGCAATGGAGAAGGCAATGGCAACCTACTCCAGTATTCTTGCCTAGAGAATTCCATGGACAGAGGAGCCTGGTGGGCTACAGTCCATGGGGTCACAAAGAGTCGGATATGACTTTGCCTGTGTGTACTGAACTGTAACTTCCTCCAATTTTAAAGGAAAACTGGAGAAGGAAATGGCAACCCACTCCAGTGTTCTTGCCTGGAGAATCCCAGGGACGGGGGAGCCTGGTGGGCTGCCGTCTATGGGGTCGCACAGAGTCGGACACGACTGAAGCGACTTAGTAGTAGTAGATGAAACTCTAGAGCATATACAAAATTGTTTGCAATAGGAAAACATTAGAAATAGTGCATAGAACTGATCAACAGGCTCCATCAACAAAATTTACAAATCGTGCATACTACAAAACAATTAAAATAAATTACCTAGAATCAACACAGGTGAGTCTCCAAAACAATTCTGATCAAGAATCACTGTCATAGAATGATGCACATGATACACTAATTGATAAAGTTTTAAAACATGCAGAAAACAATACTACTTTAATGTGTAACAGATACTGACATACCCAGGGCTGGACTTTGACAGAAATGTTTTCGTAAGAAAGTTCAGACCAGAGGAAATGCCAAAGGCAAAATTTGCCATGTAATTCTATCAATGAACTAGTGTAATTTGGTTTTTCCAATTGACAAGAGAATTTTCAAGATTTTAAGCTTAAGTTAAATTAATCATCTGAGTATGAAAGAAGGATACAGTTAACCAATAGTAAGGGAAACAAAATTGTAGAATCAGAATAAACCATTCTAATACTGTCTTTACCAGGAACATAAGAATTCAATAAAGGCTTGATACTGACAATTCATAAACCACAATTTCTCTCATCATCAGTGAGATAAAAGTCTACCAACAGCACAGGAAGATATTAACTCAATAACACAGAAAAAGGAGGGTATCTTAAACGCAAGGGAAGAAGGATCTGAAATAGAAAAAACGTGCATTAGAATGTGGTTTTACTTCTGGTCTCCCTCTGCTTACAGATTTCCCCCTTTTCTGAACAGGAGGGAGACCCAGGGCAGAGGCTGGCGTTTGCATTGGGAAGCTCTTCTTCACAGGGACAGTGTCGCGGCATAAGATCATCCCATGTGATACCCACAATATATGCTGCTTTGCTGTTTTTCCCTTACATCTATTTTGGGATATATAACTTGGCTCATGTATTTTACTCAATTACTCAAATTAAAAAGTGCCTTGTGCTTTGAAAAATAGTTTTTATGCATTTCTTCACTTTGTTGAAATGTAATGAAAGAACAATGTTATTATGGAATTTTAACATACTGATATTTTGCCTTGCAATATAAAAAGAAATAGAATAAGTACCTCTTCCAGCCAGAAGCTCCTGCCACTGACATCTGCCTTCAGAGGCTCCAAACAAGACACTCAAGAGCCAGTGTTCCAAGTTTTTGTAAGAATAATTTTCTTTTTTTCCACTAAACCACATGGCATGTGGGGTCTTAGCTCCCTGACCAGGAATCAAACCTGCGGCCCCTGCAGTGGAAGCACAGAGTCCTAACCACTGGACCACTGGAGAATTCCCACAAGAGTAACTTCCAAAACCAAATATATATCAACTTAGGTAATCTTTTGCATGACATTTCCTACTTTGGCTGTTTCTCTAAACTTGTAGAGTTCAATAATTTATTTCTAAACTATCCCTGTTTGGGACAGATTAACTTCTTTCTGTACATACTGTATTTTGAGAGTTTTATCTGTACTTTTAATAATAACACAGTTAAAGATCAGTGGACAGGACAACAGTCCTTCAGTAAAACTGAACACAATAAACATACCCATTCCTAATCCTCTTGAAGAACAGATCAAATAATTCATTTATCTGTACAAAGCATATAATAAGCAATCTCTACATGTTATTACTGGTAACCAGTATTATTCAGTGTTTGTTAATATGGCAATGTATCATATTACTTGATAATACCTCTGACCTAATTAGTTAAACTGATAAATGGGCATTCATTTGCCTAATTCATTCAGAAGATATTGATTTAGTGCCTGCAGTAGGCACTAAATTGAAAGCAAATATATAAAAAAATAAAAATAACATGGAGCAAAAGGATATCCAGCTCATAGCTGCCTGTGTCAATATTACCCCAGCCCAGTAGTAAGCATGGGCCTTAAGCACTAATAAACTAGACACACCATCTATCAGAGAATGCATTTTCCATGGAAATTGTTATTGTGCAGTTAATTAGAAGCTCCTAAATGCTGGTATCTGTTCTCTAGAAGTGATCCCAGAAGAAAAATGAAAAATAAGAAAATTATTTTTTTGCAGAGAAAGCCTCAAAGCTCAGTTGGTAAAGAATCTGCCGGCAATGCAGGAGACCCTGGTTCGATTCCTGGGTTGGGAAGATCCCCTGGAGAAGGGAAAGGCTACCCACTCCAGTATTCTGGCCTGGAGAATTCCATGGAGAAGTCCATGGGGTCACAAAGAGTCAGACATGACTGAGAATAAGCCCAGTGTCATATATTTTCAAAATTCAACTTCACAGTATGAAATCAACTCTAAAGCTATGCTTGAGAAACTTAATACATAAAAAAGTTTTCTTGCAATACAACGCTCAATGCTTTTTTAACAAATTTGCCTATCTGGGCAACACAGCTGATGATGCTTTTATATTAAAAGAAACAGGGCATGAAGGGAAACCAATGTCTTTTAAGACACCAGCATACAGCTGACAGTATCAGTGTGTCGATGAGCTCCAGACCAAGTAAATGCCAATGCAGTAATGATGCTGCCGACCCGCATGCTGACCTAAGCCCTTAAACGGCATGTCATCTGAAACTTAGAAATAATAAAAGTATGTATAAATGTAATATAAGGTAATTAAACATGATCCCAATGATCCCTTGCCAAAAAGAATGGTAGGCATAACTTACCTCCACTTGAATGAGGTGTCATAAATCAATGACAAATGACAGTAAGATCCCTCCCTATGAAACTGCCAACTAAAGTGGGTCAATTATAGACAGGATGGACAAGACTGAAAAACTAAAAGCCCAACTAAAACCAAAGCACAACTTCAAAGGGAATGGTATTGCCACATGTTTATGAAAAACAGCAGAATAACTTATGAAACATAGAAACATAGTTGCCATTTTAATGATTTCATTGTAGTTTCCAAATTTCACTAAGAGTGATGAAGCAGACCTTCAATCCAAAGCAAACCTGCATTTAGTTAGAAGAGATTACCAAGCTCATCAGCATTGATCTTTTCAGAGAAGCACAGCGAAGCGCCACTTTCAAATATGAAAAATCATCAACATAAACTATACAAATATGTTTAGATTGTGGCTCAAGATGGTAAAGAATCTGCCCATAATGCAGGAGACCTGGGTTTGATCTCTGGGTCAGGAAGTCCTCCTGGAGAAGGGAATGGCTACCGCTCCAGTATTCTTGCTTGGAGAATTCCATGGAAAGAGGAGCCAGACTCGGACACGACTGAGCAACTAACACTTTCACTTTCACACACTAGCTAAAATGAACAGGTACTTGAGACATTTGTAAATCCATTTGAAGTTTAGATCCTTATAGATCTAATATAATTTTTTTAAGCTCTTAACACAGCTATTAAATAGCATTTTGTTAAAAAATCTGTGCCCCACAATGTAACTTCAACATGGCAGCCCCTTGGCCTTGGCTCATTTCCATTTGCAATTCACACTACTCAGTCAAATACACTCAGCATAACACAGAATATATTGCAATGTGATCACAATTCATGATTTATTCACATACTATCATCCACTGGTACATGTCAGCTCAGAATGTCTTCCATAGGGACATGTACATACTAGATACGAGTCCAGGTTACATCAGCAAGGCTGAGATATATAAAAGGTACACTCTAATGTCAGATTAATGCTGAAAAAAACTATTATGTCTTAAATTCCCTGGAGACTTTCACGTTAAGATGAGCTCGCCAAGTGAATCACACAATGTCCCTTCTGAATAATGAAAGCAAGGAGGATCCTACCAGCCTTCTATTGAAGGACACTATGAATATCCCTTCAGAGAAGGAAGTTTATCTGCTCCTTTTAAGTAAATATCCTCATTTAGGGCTTCCCTGGTGGCCCAGTGGTTAATAATCCACTTGCCAATGCAGCAGACACAGGTTCGATCCCTGGTCCGGAAAGATCCCACATGCCAAGGGACAACTCAGCCTGTGTGTCACAACTACTGAAGCCTGTGTGCCTAGTAAGAGAAACTGCTATGGGAAGCCTGAGCACTGTAACAAAGAATAGCCATTGCACAACAGTGAAGACCTGTGCAGCCAAAAACAAACAGGCAAACATATTTTAAAAAAAGAAAAAAAAAAACCTCATTCAGCCCTCCATGTTCAGCTTTGAACAGGAGTCCCTGATGTCACACTACAACCCTGATCATTCCATTCCATTCCATAATTCCATTCCCCTTCAAAGAGATTCTCAAATCTTTCCTGGTCAGTTCTGATTTACAGGAAGTCAATTTCAGTAAACCTCAAAGGTAACAGCATCCTCAGTTCAGTTCAGTGGCTCAGTCGTGTCCGACTCTTTGCGACCCCATGAATTGCAGCACGCCAGGCCTCCCTGTCCATCACCAACTCCCAGAGTTCACTCAGAGTCTTTTCCAATGAGTCAACTCTTCACATGAGGTGGCCAAAGGACTGGAGTTTCAGCTTCAGCATCATTCCTTCAAAAGAAAGCCCAGGGCTGGTCTCCTTCAAATGGACTGGTTGGATCTCCTTGCAGTCCAGGGGAATCTCAAGAGTCTTCTCCAACACCACAGTTCAAAAGCATCAATTCTTCGGCGCTCAGCCTTCTTCACAGTCCAACTCTCACATCCATACATGACTACTGGAAAAACCATAGCCTTGACTAGACGGACCTTAGTTGGCAAAGTAATGTCTCTGCTTTTGAACATGCTATCTAGGTTGGTCATAACTTTTCTTCCAAGGAGTAAGTGTCTTTTAATTTCATGGCTGCAATCACCATCTGCAGTGATTTTGGAGCCCCCAAAAATAAAGTCTGACACTGTTTCCCCATCTATTTCCCATGAAGTGATGGGACCGGATGCCATGATCTTCGTTTTCTGAATGTTGAGCTTTAAGCCAACTTTTTCACTCTCCTCTTTCACTTTCATCAAGAGGCTTTTTAGTTCCTCTTCACTTTCTGCCATAAGGGTGGTGTCACCTGCATATCTGAGGTTCCTAGGGGCATTTTAATTTCACTTTAGCCAGGTGATAAATCCAAAATTAAATATGACAAACTCCTAGAGTCATCAGCAAATCCCCTGGGTACTCTACATTTATAGTTTTAGATTAATACCTTTTGATGTTTAAACACAGTGTTTGTAATCCACTTAAGTAAAGGACCCAAAGGGAAAAACACTTCACTTTCTAAAACTGTTCCTCTCCATCAGCCTCTTTCTCTAAGCATCCTTTAATTATGTACTGCAATTTGGCCAGGCTTGTCTGGTTCATTGAGAAACCTCTAAGAGCAATAATTTAGTACCTTAAAGCATGACGTCATATCAGGTGACTCTTCAACACAGTTTCAAATAAAGAAAATCAATGACTACTCATACAAAACAACTTCACCTGGTCATCCACAGTCAGAGGGACATCAAGAAACAATTGCAAAGTGTAGTAAAATGTGAAGAGAATACACATTTTCCCTCCACCCATCTGTAGTATTTGTTTGGCTCATCTTATCCATTCAAGAGCCCAGTCTCTTCATCTGATGTGCTGCATTAAACTGTAAAACTATGAATATTGTGAAGTTTTTGGAAAAGATATTTTTTCACCTATCACAAAGGAAAGTTACATTAGCCACAACGGACATGCTGTGGGGTCCCATGAAACACACAGTAGAGAATGGTGGGGAGAAGAAGTTTTCCCAGAAAGATACTTCAATTCTAAAAACCAGTTTTCCACCATGAACGTCACCTTCAGTTTATCCTTCAGACTTACCATAACCACGCTGTTTAAAATTGCAACCCACATCTAAATTCTCACTTCCCTTTCTCTGCTCTCCTTTTTTTCATTTTTTTATAGCACTTACAATTTTGTAACACAATAAATAATTAAATATGTTTGTTGTTAATCATTCTCTGCTAGAATTTAAGCTCCAGAGGAAAGAGATCTTTGTCTATTTTGTTCACTGACATACTCTAAACACCTAAGACAATCTTAACTAGTCACTCAGAAAATGTTTTTTGAATGAATGAATGAATCCACACTGCGACTTTAGTATAAAAATATTCTAGAGCTAAATACCAATTTCATGTGCACAGTTAACAAAATCTACTGGGACTTCCCTAATGGCCCAGTGGCTAAGACTCCATGCTCTCAATGAAGAGGGCCCATGTTCCATCCTTTGTCAGGGAACTAGATCTCACGCGTCTCCACTAAGAGATCACATTCTGCAACAAAGATCTCACATGCAGCAACAAAGACAGAAGATTCCGAGTGACACAACCAAGACCCAGGGCAGACAAACTAATAAATAAATGTTGGGAAAAAAAAAAAAAAGACAGTGATAAGTGCTACAAAGCCAAACAGAGGATTAAAAAAAAAAGCCTAAGGCGATGGAGAGTGAGAGAAGTGCCTTTTTAGTTGAGGTAGTCACCTTTGAAGTGATGGCAATTAATTTGAGATCCAATTAATGAAGTTCAGTGCCATGCAGATTTGGGTAGAGGGGTTAAGTGAACTTTGAACATGGAGGAAATGCACACTGCTGAGGGTGGAGGCAGGCTTCCTAAGTCCAGAAACAACAGTAAGGCCTGTGCAAAATGAGCGGAGTGTGCAAGAATGTGGTATCCATTCCTTTTGCGTGCATGGGTGCTACGTCCCTTCAGTCCTGTCAGACTCTGCGCCCCTATGGACTGCAGCGAGCCAGGCTCCTCCTTCCATGGGATTCTCCAGGCAAGAATCCTGTAGTGGACTGCCATTTCCTTTTCCTTCCCCACCCAGGTATGGAACCAGGGTCTCTTGGGTCTCCTGCACTGGCACATGGATTCTTTACCACCAGCGCCACATGGGACGCCCCCTATCGCTTTTACCCACACTTAATAAAGTGTATATCGCCTAACGCCCTGGAAAAGAGAGATTACATTTCACCTAGAGTACTCAGATTCTCTGATAGTAAATGCTTCTATTCCAGCCTCCGAATAGCTGTATCAGCACATCATATCAGATTACAAGGCACACGGCAATATTGTTAAAAATCATTCCAAGAACAGCCACAGGAGTCACGAAACTGACCTAAGTACCATTGACCAGGAAGGTGCAAAGTCAAGCAGGAACGTAGTACTAGAAAGGTGCAAAGCTAGGAGCCTCAATAAACAGCAAACAGTGACTGTCACTTCCTAGTCTGGGGGAAAGATCTTCGTGGCAAAGCACTGTTTGAGAACGCTACACCCTTTTACTCGGCTCTGACAAAGATTAAGTCGCCAAGCGCAGTACCAGTCAGTTCTTCCACATGTGTTTTGTTACAGTTCTGGGCTCGAACTGCTCAGACCTATTATGTAATTTCCCAAAGAACAAAAAGCAAAAAGTTCCCTTTGAACTCGCCTTCCAACTCAGGCAGGAAGTTCTTTCTCCACCTGGGCGGAGCACTTGGAAAGTTTTCAGCGTCTCAAAAAATCTCTGCTTCCAGGGCAAGTATCTTCCAGCTTAAAATAAAGACTGAAGGCTATTTCTCCCCATCCCCCCCACAGCAGTTCCCAAACAGCTTGGCCTAGCTTTTAGTCAGACTTCCTGCACTATCCCTTGACATCAGGACCAAATGTTGGCAAAGTGAGTTTAGCGCACCGGTTCGGGCCCGGAAGCTGAGGGAAAGAAATACACAGGACGGGAACCCAGGATTGAGGCGACGCAAACGAAAACCGCAGCTTCAAGGAGGTGCGGAGAGCGGGAAAAGAAGGCGAAGCCCCGAGGCAGTTGCCTCACCCGCGCTGGCCTAAGGAGGAGAAGCCTCCAGGCGGGTGACGGGCCCTGGCGAGACGCCACACGCGACCCTCGCGAGGCCGCGCCACTTCCGCCAGCGACTCACGCATGCGCACCTCACGCCGCCTCGGTCCGAGACCTGGGTCGGGGTACGATCCCTGGGCCGCGCGCCCTGCCGCCGCCCGCGGCTGTGCGCACGCACGCCGACACCTGGGCCCTAGTACCGGGCAAGAGTGTGGCCCCCGAGCCCCGCGCCCAGGCCTCGCCGGAGGACTTGCACACGCGCAGAGACGCCTAAGCAAGCGGCCCCGGGCGGGGCTCTCGCCCCAGGGGCTACTCTCACAGCTGCCGCGCCCCGAGGTCGGGCAGCGGGGGCGGGGAGAGGTGGCTTCCCGCTGGGGGGATCTGCGAGGGGCCGGATTCGAGCCCGGCGCCCCCTTCTGACTTCCTGCGCCATCCCCTCTGCCCTTACCTCAACGCAGGCCCGAACCACATCCGCTCAGCCTCCCGGGTCGCCGTTACTGCTTGGTCGGGGGACCGGCGCAACGACCAGCTGGCGCCTCCCCCAGAAGCAGCCGGGCCTCGGCGGGATGCGCCCGGATGCCCGATCGCCGAGGGAAGAGGAGGGGAGCGAACCCGAGGGGAGGGGAGGGGGCCGGGCGACGGCGCCTCGCCCCTCCTCCCCGCTGCCCCCCTGCCGCCCCCGCCCCCTTTCTCGCCTGTGAACGGACCCCTAGGACTGGGCACCGGCTATCCCGCTGTGTGCACCCCTGCCCTTTTCTCAGGATTCCCCTGTGGACGCACCCCACCTTCTCCAGGCTTCTGGTCCCCAAAGTCTTGGGACTTCGGAGATGCCTGACCCGGAAGGATGAGGCGCACAAAAGATGCTGGGGCAACCTCTTGTACAGTCCCACTCCCCAAACCAGTGCTGGCTTTTCGGCTGGTGGTCCCTCCATCAGGGAGTTCAGATCACTTCCACACACGGTTTCCCTGTTTCCCTTCACTGCTGTGGAGCTGAAGTCCTGTACCTTTCTAATCCAAAGGCCGAAATAATGAGTGATGGGAGCTGAGGCGGTGACCTGGGTTACAGGTTACGTTGGGTCCTTTGGAACAACCGCGATCTCCGTTTATTGATCTGCAGTCATGTCTTGTATTACACTGCACTTCTCTCGGTCTTCGTAGATTTTCGTAAAATGCATCACAGCTTTATGTGTGTGTTGTTAGTCGCTCAGTCGTTTCCGACTCTGCCACCCCATGGACTGCAGCCGGCCAGGTTCTTCTGTCCATGGGATTTTCCAGGCAAGAATACTGGGGTGGGTTGCCATTCCCTTCTCCAGGGGATCTTCCCCACCCAGGGATTGAACCCAGGTCTCCTGCACTGCAGGCAGATTCACAGCTTTGTAATCACAGCTTTATAATGTGCAATAATTTCTTCCACCTTGCTACAGTGACATTGGGCCTAAGTGGATTTTGGTATTGATAAAATGCGCTGTAATTGATGTTGTGAAGCTGTTCCTATGAAGTAAACTGATTTCTTTTACACTGGTTTTTTAACACAGATTTTGAGGTAGGAGATAGATGGGCTCCAGGTTGGAAATGTACAGTCACCCTTCTGCTTGCAGTTTTTGAGATAAGAGATAGATGGGCTCCAGTTGAGGAATTTACAGCCAACAAAAACAGGATACATAGCCAGTCTTTGTCTCTCACCTCAGGGGAATAATCATGGCAAGGACAAAGTAAGGAAAAAAAAAAAAAACAACCAAACCCTGTCTGATAAGGGAGCCCTATCTGATAAGGGAGACAACTGCACATGTGCAGAAAGGCTCCTTGGAGTCAAAAGTCAGAGGCTAAGTTCCAGGCCATAATGAGTCTTGCTCCTCCCAGAAGCCTTCACTTCAGAAATCCATCTTGGCTAGGGTGTGCATGGGCACCCCAGGGGAAGGTCCTGAGACAAATTAACTAGGGGGAACAGAGCAAGGTGACTGGCCTGAGGGAAGATGAAGACCTGGAAAACTGCCCCTTTATGAAGGATTTAAGCTTCCAAAAGGCGTGATTCTTTCTCTCAGCTCCCCATGTACCTTTCCGAATGTATTTTTCTTTTCAATAAACTTTTTATTTTACTCTTTACCTTCTGCCTCCTCATCTGAATTTGTTCTTGACTAGGCAGGCAAGACTAGGGACTTTTAGCCCTAACTCCTGGCTCCTGTGGTCCAGTGATTAGGACTCCCGGTTTGGGAAACTAAGACCTTGCTTCCAGCCATCGCTCACTGCTGTTTGCTTGCAAGCTGCCACTTACTGCTACACGCATCTGAAATGTTTGACACAGGTTCAAAGTTCAAATGATTTACCAAAAACAGCATAGCCGCATGGAGTAACTGAGATTTCAATTCAGAATGACCATGTCAGTCTTTTGTGTGGTTTGGCTTTTGTCATATCATTGAAGAAGCATCATTCTGGAACATCTAGCCACTTTTATGGCAGGCGCTATAGTTGGCAGGCATTATGTCTATCATCAGATCATAGTCCTCTGAGCCCCACGGGTCTTGCATTTATTTGATGTTATGGGATATGAGCTGAGCAGAAGCCTTACATGCATGACGACATTGCATAAGACAAAGTCCCCCCACCCCACCCCACCAAACAACTAGTTATCCTTTGGCTTGCTTTTTTTGGCTGCACTGCTCAGCTTGTGGTATTTTAGTTCCCTGACCAGAGGTTGAACCTAGGCCCTGGCAGTGAGAGCCCAACATCCTAACCACATTCCATGCCCTGGAATGCTGGGGAATTCCCCCTTTTGGCCTTTTGATATAAACTAATAAAACTGTAAGTGAAAGTTCAGCTTGGAATTTTGATTTGAAAAGGATAATCAAAAGGAACTCCTTCAAGAGTGTTTATCTAAGGGGGAGGGTGGCCAGATGAGGTGGGGTTATCACTTAAGCTTACCTTCCATATACAATTACTTGTGATGTTTCTATCTCGCTAGATTGTGAAACTCTTGAGGGCATAAGAAAGAAAGTGAAGTCACTCAGTCGTGTCCAGCTCTTTGCAACCCCATTTACTGTAGCCCACCAAGCTCCTCCATCCATGGAATTTTCCAGGCAAGAGTACTGGAGCGAATTGACATTTCCTTCTCCAGGGGATCATCCTGACTTGGGGATCAAACCCAGGTCTCCTGCACCGCAGGCAGACTCTTTACCCTCTGAGCCACCAGAGAAGCACCCTTGAGGGCATAGATCTTGCCTTATTATGTATGTGTCACAAAATGCTTAAGAATTGTTTGTGGAATCAAATTAACCTTGATTATGTGCCTTTTACTTCTCTGTAGCTCAAACGGTCAGAGAAGGCAATGGCACCCCACTCCAGTACTCTTGTCTGGAAAATCCTGCCGACAGAGGAGCCTCGTAGGCTGCAGTCCACGGGGTCGCTAAGAGTTGGATATGACTGAGCGACTTCACTTTCACTTTTCACTTTCACACATTGGAGAAGGAAATGGCAACCCACTCCAGTGTTCTTGCCTGGAGAATCCCAGGGACGGGGGAGCCTGGTGGGCTGCCATCTATGGGGTCGCACAGAGTCAGACATGACTGAAGTGACTTAGCAGCAGCAGCAGCTCAAACGGTAAAGAATCTGCCTGAGAGGCAGGAGACCAGGATTTGATCCCTGAGTTGGGAAGTTCCTCTGGAGAAGGGAATGGCAATCCACTCCAGTATTCTTGCCTGGAGAATTCCATGGATGGAGAAGCCTGGCAGGCTGCAGTTCATGGGGTCCCAAAGAGTCAGACACGACTGAGTGACTAACACAGTACATGCCTTTGGGTCCTCAAATATGCTTTGCTACTACATGAAAAGACCTAAGCATAAACATGAATCCATAGTCTACTTTCATTTGGGATGGTTTGTGCCAGTTCTCCTGGACCTGATAGCCTGGTTAGACACACCTCTTAAGTGTTCTGTTCAGTTCAGTTGCTCAGTCGTGTCCAACTTTTTGCAACCCCATGGACTGCAGCAAACCGGGCTTCCCTGTCCATCACCAACTCCCGGAGTTCACCCAAACCCATGTCCATTGAGTTGGTGATGCCATCCAACCATCTCATCCTCTGTTGTTCCCTTCTTCTCCTGCCTTCAATCTTTCCCAGCATCAGGGTCTTTTCCAATGAGTCAGTTCTTCCATCAGGTGGCCAAAGTATTAGAGTTTCAGCTTCAGCATCAGTCCTTCCAATGATATTCAGGACTGATTTCCTTTACTAATGATTGGTTGGATCTCCTTGCAGTCCAAAGGACTCTCAAGAGCCTTCTCCAACACCACAGTTCAAAAGAATCAATTCTTCGGTGCTCAGCTTTGTTTATAGTCCAACTCACATCCATATATGACTACTGGAAAAACCATATCCTTGACTAGATGGACCTTTGTTGGCAAAGTTATGTCTTTGCTTTTTAGTATGCTGTCTAGGTTGGTCATAGCTTTTCTTCCAGGGAGCAATTGTCTTTTAATTTCATGGCTGCAGTCACCATCTGCAATGATTTTGGAGCCCAAAAAACTAAAGTCTCTCACTGTTTCCATTATATCCCCATCTATTTGCCATGAAGTGTTGGGACTGGATGCCATGATCTTAGTTTTCCGAATGTTGAGTTTTAAAGCAACGTTTTCACTCTACTCTTTCACTTTCATCAAGAGGCTATTTGGTTCTTCTTTGCTTTCTGCCATAAGGGTGGTATCATCTGTATATCTGAGGTTATTGATATTTCTCCCAGCAATCTTGATTCCAGCTTGTGTTTCATCTAGCCTGGCATTTCACATGATGTACTCTGCATATAAGTTAAATAAGCAGGGTGACAATATTCAGCCTTGATGTACTCCTTTCCCAATTTGGAACCACTCTGTTGTTCCATGTCCAGTTCTAACTGTTGTTTCTTGACCTGCATATGGATTTCTCAGGAGGCAGGTCAGATGGTCTGGTATTCCCATCTCTTGAAGAATTTTCCACAGTTTGTTGTGATCCGCGCAGTCAAAGGCTTTGGCATAGTCTTAAGTGTGATTGATACTAATCCAAAAATGCTTTAAGTCATGGTGGTTTTTTTTTTTTAATACCTGATCAACCAGTTTTCTCCCTCCTGCTTATTAGCATAACAATGAGTCTTCATTAAAAATCACTTATTTTTCTGTTCAGGAAAGGACTTTTCCTTTGATTACCACCAACGCTAAAATTCATCATTAAACAAATTTAGAGTTGACTCATGAAACGGGAATTCTTTCTTACTCAAACACTCACTGTTTCCTGCCTCTTTTCCCCTGTATCCAGAGTATATTTAAGGCATTTTAAGGGATTCAGGGACTTCCCAGGTGGCACTAATGGTAAAGAACCACCTGCTAGTGCAGTAGACTTGATTAGCAGTAGGTTTGATCCCTGGATGGGAAAGATCCCCTGGAGGAGGGCTCGGCAACCACTCCAGTATTCTTGCCTGGAGAATCCCCATGGACAGAGGAGCCTGGCGGGCTACAGTCCATAGGGAGGCCAAGAGTCGGACATGACTGAAGCAACTTAGAACACATGCAAGGGATTTGAGTCACTGTTTAGAAAGCAAAATTATAAAAAAAAAAAAATCAAACTTTCATATGGACTGTCATGCAGAATTTACAAATCTACCTATGTAACAATCCTTTCTCTGCAGAAATAATACTGCTGACAAATTAGTAATTAATTTTTAAAAGATAGGGTATTTTTAAAATAAGATACATATGTCTTTAAAGTCTTGAAGATTTTAGTCCTGAGATTATTCCTAAATGATGAAAAAATAAAAGACAGTTTATAGTAGAGACCGTCTGTGATTTCAGGCACTGAACTATAATGCTAATGGGGAATTTGATGTTAAGATGAGATTACTGCAAGAATGATTAGAACAGAGGATTCAATAAGTGTTGGTTAGAGCATTTACTCCTAGAATATAAAGTAGGAAATTTCCTGCAACAAATCTGACACCTAGAGCAGTTGGATTGTGGAAAGAAATTGTTAGAATACCTCCATTTTTGTCTAAATTAAGAAATCAAACTTTACTAGTATTTAACAAGGAGATTGATAATAGTGCCTATTTTTGGTGGTCCTAGTACATGATCAAAAACGTGTAGAGGGCTTCCTTGGTGGCTCAGTGGTGAAGAATCTATCTTCCAATGCAGAAGACACAGCTTCAATCCCTGATCTGGGAAAATCCCACATCCAGCCAGAACGACTAAACCCACGTGCCACACTACTGAAGCCTGTGCACCCTAGACCCCGTGTCCACAACAAGATAAGCGGCCACAAAGAGAAGCCTGCACTCTGCAACTGCAGAGTAGCTCCTGCTTGCCGCAAGTAGCGAAAAGCCCAAAAGAAGACCCAACACAGCCAGAATTAAAGAAATAAAATTATTAAATATGTAGAGACCAACTTCCTTAGAGTACCATTAGCTCTGTAGTCAGGCATCTGAGTTCAACACATGTTTTGAATCTGTGTAATATTTTAAATGGGTTTCCTAAGTGGCACAACGGTAAAGAATCTGCCTGTCAATGCAGGAGACACAAGAGATGCACGTTCGATACCTGGATCAGGAAGATCCCTCAGAGAAGGGAATGGCAAACCGCTCCAGTATTCTTGGCTGGAGAACACCATGGCAGAGGAGCCTGGTAGGCTAGAGTCCATGGAGTCTCAAAGAGTTGGACATGACTGAGTAACTAACACTTTCTCTTTCTCAGAACTTTAGGTTTTTTTCCAGCAGTCTGGTTAGAAGAGTTGAACTCAGTGTGACAGTGGGGTGGGCTTAAAGGGAGAAGAAAAGATGAATTTGAGAAGATTTTGAGAAAAGATTAGTTAACATATTTCTCTATAAGAATAGGTCAAAAGACTGCAGTATAGTGTAAACATGGCTTTTTTGTGCACTGGGAAACCATGGAATGCATGTGACTCACTATATTGCAATTTTTGCTTTATTGTGATGATCTGGGGCCTAACTTCCGAGGTATGCCTGGGTGGGTTGCATGTTTTTTGGTTTCTCGTTGCATATAAGGGTTGTGTTTGTACCATACTGTTGTCTATTAAGTGTGCAATAGTATTATGTCTAAAAATGTACATACCTTAAATAAAAAAGGACAAAAACTCCTAAATCTCATCTGAGCCTTCAGTGAGTCATAATCTCTTCCTCATGGAGGGTTTGAAATATTGTGAGAATTACCAAAATGTGACACAGAGGCACAAAATGAGCAAATGCTGCTGGAAAAAAAAGTGGTGCCAAAAGAGTTGCTCAACACAGAGTTGCCACAAACCTTCAATTTATTTAAAAACAAAAACAAAAACAAAAAACAAGATATCTGCAAAAGCACCATAAAGGTGTAGTGTGATTTTAAAAACAGGCCAAAGGAATAGGGTGTGTTTATATCTTTGATATAATTCAATCATTATATTCATTTTTGATAAACAGAAATTTTAGTAAAAGCCTACATGCACACACTGAAAACTAACTTTATGTTTAATGGTGAAATCCTAATAGCATGTCCGTTAAATATAGTAATAAAGCAATGGTTACAATTAGATACGAAAGTAAAGAAAGGAACTGAAGCGTGAAAAGTGACCTCATGGACTGTAGCACGCCAGGATCCTCTGTCTTTCACTATGTCCTGGAGTTTGCTCAAATTTACATCCGTTGAGTTGATGACGCTATTTAACCATCTCATCCTTTCAGTTCAGTTCAGTCGCTCAGTCGTGTCCGACTCTTTGCGATCCCATGAATCGCAGCACGCCAGGCCTCCCTGTCCATCGCCAACTCCCAGAGTTCATTCAGATTCACATCCATCGAGTCAGTGATGCCATCCAGCCATCTCATCCTCTGTCGTTCCCTTCTCCTCCTGCCCCCAATCCCTCCCAGCATCAAAGTCTTTTCCAATGAGTCAACTCTTTGCATGAGGTGGCCAAAGATTTGGAGTTTCAGCTTTAGCATCATACCTTCAAAAGAAATCCCAGGGCTGGTCTCCTTCAAATGGACTGGTTGGATCTCCTTGCAGTCCAGGGGAATCTCAAGAGTCTTCTCCAACACCACAGTTTAAAAGCATCAATTCTTGGGCGCTCAGCCTTCTTCACAGTCCAACTCTCACATCCATACATGACCACTGGAAAAACCATAGCCTTGACTAGACGGACCTTAGTCGGCCAAGTAACGTCTCTGCTTTTGAATATGCTGTCTAGGTTGGTCATAACTTTTCTTCAAAGGAGTAAGCATCTTTTAATTTCATCGCTGCAGTCACCATCTGCAGTGATTTTTGGAGCCCCCCAAAATAAAATCTGACACTGTTTCCACTGTTTCCCCATCTATTTCCCATGAAGTAATGGGACTGAATGCCATGATCTTCATTTTCTGAATGTTGAGCTTAAAGCCAACTTTCACTCTCCTCTTCCACTTTCATCAAGAGGCTTTTTAGTTCCTCTTCACTTTCTGCCATAAGGCTGGTGTCATCTGCATATCTAAGGTTATTGATATTTTTCCTGGCAATCTTGATTCCAGCTTGTGTTTCTTCCAGCCCAGTGTTTCTCATGATGTACCCTGCATATAAGTTAAATAAGCAGGGTGACAATATACAGCCTTGACGTACTCCTTTTCCTATTTGGAACCAGTCTGTTGTTCCATGTTCAGTTCTAACTGTTGCTTCCTGACCTGCATACAGATTTCTCAAGAGGCAGGTCAGGTGGTCTGGTATTCCCATCTCTTTCAGAATTTCCACAGTTGATTGTGATCCACACAGTCAAAGGCTTTGGCATAGTCAATAAAGCAGAAATAGATGTTTTTCTGGAACTCTCTGGCTTTTTCCATGATCCAGTGGATGTTGGCAATTTGATCTCTGGTTCCTCTGCCTTTTCTAAAACCAGCTTGAACATCAGGAAGTTCACGGTTCACATATTGCTGAAGCCTGGCTTGGAGAATTTTGAGCATTACTTTACTAGCATGTGAGATGAGTGCAATTGTGTGGTAGTTTGAGCATTATTTGGCCTTGCCTTTCTTTGGAATTGGAATGAAAACTGACCTTTTCCAGTCCTATGGCCACTGCTGAGTGTTCCAAACTTGCTGGCATATTGAGTGCAGCACTTTCCCAGCATCATCTTTCAGGATTTGAAATAGCTCAACTGGAATGCCATCACCTCCACTAGCTTTGCATTCCAGGATGTCTGGCTCTAGATGAGTAATCATACCATCGTGATTATCCGGGTCGTAAAGATCGTTTTTGTACAGTTCTTCTGTGTATTCTTGCCACCTCTTCTTAATATCTTCTGTTTCTGTTAGGTCCATACCATTTCTGTCCTTTATCAAGCCCATCTTTGCATGAAATATTCCCTTAGTATCTCTAATTTTCTTGAAGAGATCTCTAGTCTTTCCCATTCTGTTCTTTTCCTCTATTTCTTTGCATTGATCACTGAAGAAGGCTTTCTTACCTCTTCTTGCTGTTCTCTGGAACTCTGCATTCAGATGCTTATATCTTTCCTTTTCTCCTTTGCTTTTCGCTTCTCTTCTTTTCACAGCTATTTGTAAGGCCTCCCCAGACTGCCCTCTTTTCCTTTTGCCTTCAATCTTACCCAGCATCAGGGTCTTTTCCCAATGAGTCAGCTCTTTGCATCACGTGGCCAAAGTGTTGGAGCTTCAGCTTCAGCATCAGTCCTTCCAAAGAATAGTCAAGGTTGACTTCCTTCAGGACTGACTGGTTTGATCTTCTTGCAGTCCAAGGACTTCCCAGGTGGCTCAGTGGTAAAGAATCTTTCTGTCAGTGCAGGAGACCCAGGAAACATGGGTTCGATCCCTGGGTCAGGAAGATCCCCTGGAGGAGGAAATGGCAACCTACTCCAGTATTCTTGCCTGGAAAATTCCATGGACAGAGGAGCCTGGAAGGCTGCAGTCCATGGGGTCAAATAGAGTTGTACATGACTGAGTGACTAAGCATTCACACACTTGGAATTATGTTCATTTAAATATTGAGGTAAATATTAAGAGTGGTTATCTCTGAGTGGTGAGATGGTGAATTTCCAATTTACTCCTTATATATTTCTGTGAGGTTTGAGGTTTAGATTTTGATGTGAATAATAAACTTTAAAAAAAAGTGTGACTCTGAGCAACTCTCATTTACCTCATGTTATTTGTAATGATTTTGCTTCAAATAAACATATTTCATCAGAAAAATTCTTTTTATAAGACCCCATAACTGGCATCACATGATTTTTCTCCATGCCATAATCATTGGACAGGAAATGTTTTGATTCTGGAATAACATTTCCTGATAAACATTTGTTGGAGACTTTTAAGCATTTCCTGATCTTTTTTTTTTTCCTTTGTGTATCTTATCATTATAATTAACAATACTCTGTAGCCCAGGGGGACATAGTTATCCTGCTGGAGAAAAAAAAAAAAACTTTGAGAAAAACATGCGTTTTATTAGAGAGACATTTCGCAGTCACCAAGAGAATAAAATTGGCACAATTTTCACTTAGTGGTAAAAATAATAAGTAGCCTACATGTAAGAAATTTGTATTCGTTTGGCGCCTTTAATTCTCCCAAGAAATTACATTAAAGCCGAAAAGATGTTAAAATCTTTTTGGTTTTAAGAATATTCTTGCCCTCCAGAGTAAAATGGAAGAAGAGCCTTTTTCCTTTAGTTAATTACCCTTTGCGTGGCTGATTCCACCGGGCCTTCAACACAGGGAGCCAGGGCCATGCTGACTATGACAGTGGACAAAGGAATTGAATCCACATGTATCTATGACCCCTGTGCTGTGCTCTCTGTGTTACCATAGATATTGTGGCAAATTCAGTGAACAAGATAACCTTGCTCTCACAGACCTCGCGAGCTAGTGCAGACACCACAAAGGCATGCGGGGAGACAAGCTGGAGGCGAATCTAGAAAGGCAGTTCCTTGAGGTCACGGATGAATTTTTAACAGAGATCAGATATGGTCTGGGGGATGGCATGAAGGGGCAGATAAATGTAGGGGGACGGATTGAGAAGCGCCCCTGGAGTCTAGAGGAGACGATGCAAGCATGAATTTGAGAGGTCATTTGGGGATGGAGAGGAGAAAAGAGGGATTAAGCAAACACTTACATTCTATGGTCTCTGGGGTCATTTCTCCCTTGTTCTCTCTTGACACCATGGAGCCTTTGGCAGAGCTGAATTTACTTCATCTGTGGGAAGGGTAACAGAGAGCAAGCATTTTCCCATCCATCCTCAGGTCGGAGCTCTAAAGGAGAAGCAGCTTGCTCCTGGCAGGCAGCATGGAAGTGGTGAAACTCTGAGCCAGGTTATCTGCAGATATCTGCAATAGATCCACCTCATCACCTGATGATTCACAGCAGAAATCACCTCCCCGCAGACACAGGGATGTGGCCCTGACCCCAGGACAAATACAGCAGGCCATCTATCCAAGGACCATATTATAGCCTTGGTGTCTTCTCCCTGTCCTGCCCTGAGTCTCCAGTGAGGTGATGTTGCTCATACCCTCCCCTGGGAGCATTCTTATAGCTTCATGATGGGCCTGATCGTCTGGGGTCTTCCTATACCACTGGCTCTTCACTCAAATTACCTTTTAGGGGACAGGTTATTCTGAAATCTGGTCAGAGGTTAGACAAGGCCTCCCTAAGTCTTTTCTGGGCTTCCCTGGTGACTCACCGGTAAAAAAAATCCGCCTGCCAATGTAGGAGACACCAGTTGGATCCCTGGGTAGGAAAGATCCCCTGGAGAAGGAAATGGCAACCCACTCCAGTATTTTTGCCTGGAGAATCCCATGGACAGAGGAGTCTGGTGGGCTACAGTCCATGGGGTCACAAAAGAGTCAGACACGACTGAGCGACTAAAACAACAAACAAGGCTTCAACAGCAGGGACTCAAAACTGACATTACCACAGCAGTCAGAGTCAGTGCGCCCCTGGAGAAAATATTGTAGCAAATTTGGAAGAAAGGCTGAGATTGTCTTCCCGCCAAGCCATTCAGGATTCAGGATCTCAGGTCTACTTCGGGTCAAGAATGCCATCCCCTCTGGTAAAAACACAAGGCATGGGTCAGTGGTGGGAGAGTTTAAGAGTCCCACCTAGAAGTAAGGTTGTGGAGATTGTATTATTTAGTACCAGTGTCGATTTAATCCTCTTCCCTTCTGAGATTTCTATCTTGTGTGCTAGTTCCTAGCTCAGGTTTAGGACCTCAGATCCAAGTTACTAGAGAAAACATGGAAACCAATTCATGATCTCATTTTGCAGGGCCTGGTGTGATATTTCCAAGGCTTGGTACCATAGTCTGACCTGATGATCTCAAATATATCATAGTGAAATGAAGAACACAATGAAATTTCTAACTTTTTTTTTAGCTTTTCTAAAAATTGAAAATACGTAATATTCCATTACATAAGTCTCAGGTGTACACCACTGTGATTATATTCTGTATCCACAACAGAGAGATCACTACCAAAGGTCTACTTTCCATCCATCACCATACAACTGACCCCCTTCACCCATTTTCTGACTCTTTTTGCACATTGAAATAAAATTACCCATGTAATGGGCTGTGATAAGGCCACCTTCAGGGTTCCTAAAATTAAAATTCGGAGAGAGGTTTGTAGGAAAATTCTGGCGCTATTCCCTGGATCTGCTCAGTCTGGGTTATGGATGAATTTCTGAACCCTTGTCTCAACATCACCAAACCGAATGGCTATCTGTCCCTTCCCCAGTGGACTCCTGCAGTGCGGGAGATCCGGGTTCAGTCTCTGGGTTGGGAAGATCCTCTGGAGAAGGGAATGGCAACCCACTCCAGTATTCTTGCCTGGGAAATCCCATGGACAGAGAAGCCTGGCGGGCTACAGTCCCTGGGGTTGCAAAGAGTCAGACACGACTGAGTGACTGACACACACAAAAGGAGAAATGAACAGTGAAGCTTTAGGCAAATTAGAAGTCAGTTGTTAGTGGTTAACAACAGGGTGCAAAAGAAGCAGGAGATACATCAAGAAACTAGGAATTTGGGGCGCCATGCTGCCTGCCTCTGGCTTGGCCCAGTGATCTCGGGAACTCCCTTCTCACCTCAACCCACTTCTAACTCCGATCTCTTCTGCTCTTCTCTCTAATTAGGATTTGACAGTAGCTCTTCTCTGGCTCAGCTCTGGGCTTCAGTGTCCTTTTGGTCTCTCAACACTCATTTCTGACAGCAGTGCTGACTCTTGTGACCTCCATCTGTGACCAAGCTCTGTCACCTACTAAATTCATCAGAATGTCAGGCCCTGGTTTAACCAGTCTTCCTGGTTCTCTTGACCTCAAATCCTCCTTCCCTTTCCTTTCCACATTTGGGGCCACTCAAACTAGCTCACAGCTCAGACATGACTCCCGCGTCGCCCTAAAAGCTCAGAGAAATTGCTGCCCCAAATAGACAATCCTGAGAAAGCCCACAGCTTCCCTATTTTGGTTTGAAGATGATTGCTCTGATGGGCTTCCATTGGGGCGGTAGTGGTAAAGAATCTGCCTGCCAATGCAGGAGACATAGAGATGTGGGTTCAATCCCGGGGTCAACACAGCTGAAGTGACTTACCACGCACAGGCGCATATGGTAGGGAACACATAGTGAATTTTAGATATAAAGAAATAAAGTTAATTCACATTTGTGGTATTGTTGCACTTTCTCTTTATATCACTAAGAACCAGAGGACATATTTTTAAAATCTCATGTATGCATCGCTAACCTCGTGAGCGAAGAAAAGAAGAGGAACAATAAAAGTGAATTTGCCAATCTTAATCTTTACTGAAAATAAGCTTAGGATTGATATGATACACATAGGAATTTCTAGGAACAAGTGGAGAATGTTGTAATAAAGATTTTCAGTTAATGGGGGCGGTTGGTGGTTTAGTCCCTAAGTCGTGTCCGACTCTGCGATCTCATGGACTGTAGCCCACCAGTCTCCTTGGCCCATGGGATTTCCCAGGCAAGAATACTGGAGTGGGTTGCCATTTCCTTCTCTGTTTCAATTAATAACATCTATTTCTTTTCTACCTCTGGAGATTTTTCGGTCTTCTACATAGAATTATTTACTCTCTTCTCTTTGGATTAATATCCAGTAACGGATCACCTAGTAAATATGAAATAAACTGAAATAAGTAAGGGACTAGAATAGTACAGTGAACATTTGTAACTTGGGGCCACACAGAGCCTATTTTCTTGTCTAATAATGCTCCGGTTTCCTTCAGAGGAACCACTACTTTCAGTATGAGCATAAACCATACAGTTCTCAATGAATCCTTTCACCATCTTCAAAAATCTCTGAATTTTTGAAACACTTCTAGTTATTTTTATGCATAGATCCTCGATCTGAAAGATGAAGATTTTCACCTGAATGTGTTTGTGATCATACCATAAATACTATAGCATGGGCTTTTCACTTAATATTTTGTTTTAAGGGTTTATCCATGGTGAATCATATTGGTTTAGTTCACTCATTTTAGCTCCTGTATAATACTCAGTTTTATACATTTATTAACTTGAACCATATCCAAATGGTTGAATAGCAGCAGTTTCATGTGCTTCAACTAGATATCACAACTATCTATTTTCCAATGATGAATATTTAAATTATTTTCAACATTGCATTATTACAATGATGTGATGAAAATCCATTTAAATGCCTCCCTAAATACTGTGCAAAATTTTCTCATGGTTATGTACTAAAAATTAGGATTGATGGATTTAGGGTATGTGAAAAAAATGAAGTGAAAGTGTTAGTTGCTCAGTCGTGTCCATCTCTGTCTTTTTTGCAACCACATGGACTGTAGCCCTCCAGGCTCCTCTGTCCATGGAATTCTCTAGGCAAGAACACTGGAGTGGGTTGCCATTTCCTTCTCCAGGGGATCTTCCCGACCTAGGAATCAAGCCCAGGTCTCTTGCACTACAGGCGGATTCTTTACCATCTGAGCCACCAGGGAAGACCATTATGGTATGTGAAGTGAAGTGAAGTTGCTCAGTCGTGTCCGACTCTTTGCGACCCTGTGGACTGTAGCCTACCAGGCTTCTCCGTCCATGGGATTCTCCAAGCAAGACTACTGGAGTGGGTTACCATTTCCTTCTTCAGGGGATCTTCCCGACCCAGGGATTGAACCTGGGTCTCCCGCATTGCAGGCAGATGCTTTAACCTCTGAGCCACCAGGGAAACAACTGTAATTTATCAGATAATGCAAAATTATTTTTCAAAGTGTTTGCGTCAGTTTCTCATCAGGTTGACAAGACTATATGAAATGTCCTCATCTTGACCAGCACTTGGTATTGTGAAAATTCTTGCCACTCTGACAGGCCTAAAAAGATATTTCCTTGTTCTAATATGCATTTCCTTGATTACTGATCAGTTGGAACATCTTTTTGTATTTATGTTAATACATTTCTTTGAATTTACTCTTTTAGCATCCCCAATTATCCAACTGTTATTTGACTTTTCCTCTTGATTTTTAGAAATTCTTCATATAGTTTGACTGTTGAATCATTGTTAGACATGCATTTTAAGTATCTTCTCCAAATCTCTGACCTTTCAATATCATGTGTTACATTTAAATTTAAATATTCAAATTTAGTTTAAATGTATTTTTAAAATTTAAATATCTTGTTTTAAATTTGAAAATACTCAGATTTAATTATACTTCCTTTATGATTTGTGGTTTCTGAGTCTTTTATAGAAATACATTCTACCTTGTGGTCACAAAGATGTTCTCTTAATTAATCTTCTGTAAGTTTTAGAGCTTTGCTTTGCATATTAGAGTCTTTCAGTTCAGTTCAGTGGCTCAGTCATATCTGACTTTCCATGACCCCATGGACTGGAGCTCACCAGGCCTCCCTGTCCATCACCAACTTCTGGAGCTTACTCAGACTCATGTCCATCAAGTCGATGATGTCATCCAACCTTCTCATCCTCTGTTTTCCCTTTCTCCTCCTCTGTTTTCCCCTTCTCCTCCCACCTTCAATCTTTTCCAGCATCAGGGTCTTTTCTAAGGAGTCAGTTCTTCGCATCAGGTAGCCGAAGTATTGGAATTTCAGCTTCAGCATCAGTCCTTCCAATGAATATTCAGGACTGATTACCTTTACAATTGATTGGTTGGATCTCCTTGCAGTCCAAAGGACTCTCAAGAGTCTTCTCCAATACCACAGTTCAAAAGCTTCAGTTCTTTGGTGCTCAGCTTTGTTTATAGTCCAACTCTCACATCTACACATGACTACTGGAAAAGCCATAGCTTTGACTAGATGGACCTTTGTTGGCAAAGTAATGTCTCTGCTTTTCAGTATGCTGTCTAGGTTGGTCATAGCTTTTCTTCCAAGGAGCAAGCGTCTTTTAATTTCATGGCTACAGTCACCATCTGCAATGATTTTGGAGCCCCCCCAAAATAAAGTCTCTCACTGTTTCCATTATTTCCCCATCTATTTGCCATGAAGTGATGGGACTGGATGCCATGATCTTAGTTTTCTGAATGTTGAGTTTTAAGCCAACTTTTTCACTCTCCTCTTTCACTTTCATTAAGAAACTCTAGTTTTTCTTCTCTTTCTGCCATAAGGGTGGTATCATCTGCTTATCTGAGGTTATTGATATTTCTCCTGGCAATCTTGATTCCAGCTTGTGCTTCATCCAGCCCTGCACTTCACGTGATGTACTTTGCAAATAAGTTAAATAAGCAGGGTGATAATATACAGCCTTGACGTACTCTTGTCCCAATTTGGAACCAGCTTGTTGTTCCATGTCCAGTTCTAACTGTTGCTTCTTGACCTGCATACAAATTTCTCAGGAGGCGTCAGGTGGTTTGGTATTCCCATCTCTTGAAGAATTTTCCACAGTTTATTGTGATCCACACAGTCAAAGGCTTCGGTGTATTTAATCTGTCTGTAATTGAGCATGTGTACAAAATGAGATGAAGTTCTAAATGTTTCCCTCCCTACAGTAACATTGTTCCTGCATCCTTTACTAGTCATCTTGTCTACACTGAGTTGTAATGCTTCCTCTGTTAGCTATCAAATTTCCACACTTGCCAAGCTTTTTTTCTGGACATTTTTTTTTTCTGATTAACTGGCCTATTTTTCTGCCCTTTTGTCAATGGTACATTGTTTTCCTTTCTATAGTTTTATAATAAATGTTGATATCTGAAAAGCTGATATCTTTTTACATATTTTTATCCTTTCATCTACTTTTTCCTTCAAAATTTTTTTAGCTGTCCTGAAGAGCCTTGTTTTGTGGCTCAGATGGTAAAGAATCTGCCCACAATGTGGGAGACCTGGACTCGATCCCTGACGTTAGGCTCAACTTGTCAAAGCCCAAGATAAAGCATTAAATCTGTAGATTAATTTGGGGGAAAAACTGACATCACTGTGATGAGTCTTCCAAATCATGAGCATGGTCTATCTCCCCGTTTATTTAGGTCTTTTATGTTACTAGGTAATACATTATAAGGTTTTTCATATATTTCATGTTAGTTGTATTCCTATTGCATTTTATCAATGGACATTAAAAAATTATAATCTGATTGGTCATTGCTAGTGTCCTGGAATGCCACTGACTTTTTAATACTGCTCTTGTAACATGCCATCTTATTAGCTTGAAAAATTTGTAGATTCTCTTGGACGCACTGTTTGAACAATCAATTTCTTTGGAACTGATTTTTTCCCCCTTCCATTTTATTTCTTTTTCGTTTTTTTTAGCTCTGACTAAGACTTCTAGAACTGAGTTGAATGGAAATAGTAATGGTGATATCTTTGTGATTTTCCTGACTTTAAACAGAATGTTTCTAATGTTTCACTAAGTATGATAATTGTGGCAGATTTCTTATAATTACCCTTTATCACTTGAAGAAATTTTCTTTCGGTTCCTAATTTCTAAAGTTTTTTTTTTATTATTTAAATATCATAGATAAATGTCTAATCTTATTGAATTGGAGGAGAACATATATAGAGATTATCCCTTATTTTAAACTGTATTAAGGTGGAAAATTATCTTAATAGGGTTTCATGTCTTAAACCATTCTTGTATTCCTGGAATAAACCCTCGTCAGTCATGATAATTTTTGATAAAAGCCATGAAGACACTTTTATTGAAGAGGTCATACAGTTGGCAAATAAATATATAGGTGTTAATCATCATTTGCCATTCAAGAAATCCACATTAAGACCATGATGGGATATCACTGTACACCCACAATAATGGCTAAAATTAAAAATACTGACAACACCAGGTGCTGGCAAGAATGCAGAGAAGCTGGATCACTGATACATTGTTGGTGGGAATTACAAATGGTATAGCCACTTGGAAAACAATTTGATGTTTTCTTATAAGTCTAAATATGCAGTAACCATCTGATCTAACAATTGCACTCTTGGACAAACATAATGAACACCTGTTTGTGAATGTACATAGCAGTGTTCTGTAATAGTTAAAAACTGGAAACAGCCCAAATGTCCTTCAACAGGTGAGTGGTTAAACAATAGTACCATGACATACTACTTTGCAATCAAAAGAAATGAACTATTGATACAAGTAGTAACTTGGATATATCTCCAGGGAATTATACTCTGTGAAAAGAGCCAATCTCAAAAGGTAATTCTGTATGATTCCTTTAGACAGTAATTTTTAAATGACAACATTTTAGAAACAGGACATGGATTAATGGTTGCCAGGGGTTATTAACAGTGTGAGAGGAAAGTTGTATATTGTTAATAAAAAGCAACAGGAGAGATCCTTGTGACGATGGAATGTTCTATATGTTGACTGTGGTGATAGATACATGGATCTACACGTAATGAAATTGGATAAGATTAAGTACACATCAATGTATACATGTTAAGCTAGGAAAATATGAATAGTGTCAGTGGATTGTATCAATGTCAATATCCTGGTTGTGATATTATACTAGAGTTTTGCAAAGTGTTGAGGGAAACTGAGTTGAAGTTATAATTGTATGTGTATCTATAATTATTTCAATAAAAATTCAATGAAAAATGGTTTAGTAATCTAAATTTCTTTAGCTTTTCTACTAAAGTTGCTTTCTTTATTCTTCACCTGATTTATCTTGCACATAGTTGCAAGATAAGCAAATAATTATGCACAATAGCAAGATAAACTTATTTGTAAGTAAACTTATTTGATTACTTCTTAAAGATGAAAGAAAACAGGAAGATGGATACACGTGCTCCCCACTAACGATAACTGAACATTCTTGGATGTAGTGTTTTTTCAAGTGAGTCAGTAACATTAAGGATCATCTTCTTTAATTAAGAGTAGAGTTGCAAAGAAGACAGGTGTTTGGATGTGGTCAGGCAGCACTTATCTCTGATAATGAAGTACATAAGCCCTTCTGTTCTTAGAATTCATAAACCACACAGCCTTGTTCAGCTCTATCTGTTCCATCATCCTACCACTGTGGAATTGTTCTGTATGCTGCACTCATAATAAATGATGATTACTATGATTAATATTAATAACCCCAACAACATTATACACTATAATGTCTCCAGTGATTATACTGAGAACTTTGATAGGAATTATTTTCCTGAGCTCATCCTAAAATTTCTTCTTGCTCACTATTATCTTGTTATTTCTATTTATTTTTCCCCTAAAATACCCTCCCCATTACTTCCCTTGTAAATAAGCTCACTAAAGTGAGGTCTTTTCATTTTGCTTTCCTCTCCACTGCCTGAAGCATTGTGGGCTCTCAGTAAATGTTCCACTTTTGATGTTGACATCTTCAAACGGAGACAGGTGGCTTCACAAGCTAGGACAGTCATTGCATCAACCAAGATTAATTAGATAATTTGCTTCAAGCTCATTATAATTTTGGCTGGCCTTCAAGCACCCTGAGTTTTAAAAGATTACTGCTGATAACCCGAGCTTTTCATTCCTCTCAGATTTGAAAAATCTGACCCAAAATGTTCAGGAATTTTTTATGGTTCCATTGTTTACAGTGATACTTAATTTAAATATATATATAAGGTTGACTTTAGTCAGTTAAACATTGATAAATATTAAAGATTTAATTAAATAACACAGATCCATAGCAGATTAGCATATGAACTGATTAGTTTACAAATTCATAAGCAGAAGAATAATGTGCATAAAAAAATTTACTAAGCAGCTATTGCACCACTTATTGCTCTGATGTTTCAAAAAACTGAGAAATGAAAGATAAAATGAGCAAACTATAGGAAATACATCTAAATTACAATAATATGACAAGTTAAATAAATTAGATTTTATTGCCTGAAGAGACCATGTTTTCTACAGTGCCTGTCAGAACAGTAAGCTCAATGAAGGTGTTTAGTGAGTGTCACTGAAATGGAGTTAATGACCCACTGGATATATGAATCCGCTGTTGAAAGCAAATCCGTAATTATCCTGACGCTGAAGATGATGAATCAGAAGCCAAATCCAATGCAAGAGGCCTTCATATTGACCAGTGTGTCTTGCTTGCTGAATGTGACCTGTAAAGCGAAAAGAATGATATACTCTGACTTGAGATGTTTAGTGCCTTATCTACAGGAAGCACCACTAACCCGAGAGAAAAACAAAGGGAAAACATACGTGAGAGAGATTCAATCAGAGGCAGTGAGAACTAGGTGTGGACCACAGAAGCGGTTACTCACAAGGAGTGTGGCTTCACATTTAGACTACCTGGAGAAGTTCCAGGTGTGGGTTTCCATTCTGCAATGTGGTCAACTGGTCTACTTCATGGTTACAAATTGGCGGACCCAAACTTGGTACAATTTCTCCAAATCAACTAAATAATTGATAACAAAAGTAAAACACAAATGAAGAGCTTCTTATATGCCCAAATTTTGACAAAGTATGGGAGAACACCAAAATAATTATTTTTGGCTGCACCATGTGGCTTACCAGATCATAGTTCCCCAACCAGGAAAGAACTGGGTCCCTACCAGTGAAAGCACCAAGTCTTAGCTATTGCACCAAAAAAATATTCCCTCAAATGATTTTTTAATCGTTCCGTTTACTTGGATAACAGGAGAAGCCTGATGATGGTAGTATTAATATAATAATTAATATATTAATATAATATGAAAGAAGACAGGTAAGGTTAATATACAGAGGGTGCAGAATGAGGGCTCCTGACCACAGTTCCTGGCCTTGCCAGTGGCTTAGATATTAGGAAATATCATTTTCCATTCCTATCCAGAATGGTTGACCTTTTAACCATAATGATCTCCCTGCCTTCAATTCTTCCCATAGATCCCATTTTCAGTGGTATCTCAAGATGGCTGAAACTAAGAGCAACTGGCAGAAAACATTTAGTTCCCAGCAATACCTGACTGTCTCCTCTGTTGGCCAAGGGGCTTCCCAGGTGTTGCTAGTGGTAAAGAAGTGAAGTGAAGTGAAGTGAAAGTATCTCAGTCATGTCAGACTCTCTGTGACCCCACAGACTATATAGTCCGTGGAATTCTCCAGGCCAGAATACTGGAGTGGGTAGCCTTTCCCTTCTCCAGGGGATCTTCCCAACCCAGGGATTGAACCCAGGTCTTGCACATTACAGGTGGATTCTTTACCAGCTGAGCCACAGTGGTAAAAAATCCTTCTACAAATGAAAAGAGGCGGTTTCAATGCCTGGGTCAGGAAGATCCCTTGGAGTAGGAAACGGCAACCCACTCTAGTAAACTTGCCTGGAAAATTCCATGGACAAAGAACCCTGGCGGGCTACAGTCCATGGGGCCACAAAGAGTTGGACACGACTGAACACACACACACATCTGGTAACCAAAACAGTTTCTATCATTGCCTATTTTTCAAAGAAATTAGAAAATGTCAACTATGATTTCTTCTGAATCCTTTACTGAACTTGAAGGCACTTAAATATTCCCAGAAATCAGTGTTTAAGGCCTAGAGCCATGGGCCCTTTGGTTACCTCTTTCTAGAGACCTTTATGATATTCAGCACTATGATTATAATAAGATGCAATTTAATTAACAAACATATTTCTTTCTTATCTAAAAGCCCAAAAATAATACAAATCCACGATTTAATGCAGAAACACTGGGTCAAATTTGTTTTGTCCAGCAGGTAACTGCTAGCCTTCAATAAGGCATCGGAACTCCCTGGCCCCCAGCCTCCTCATCTATAAAATTAAATCAAATTAAATTAAAATGGACAACCCCCCAAAGTCCCTTCCTGCTCTAACACTCCCCAATTCTGTAGAGAACTGAGAAAGAGTAATCTTTTCCCTGATTATTTTGTAAGGTTTCCAATGATCAGTTCCATTCTTCTGGTTCCTTTGTATCCAAACCCAAATTGCTTGAATTGTTTAAGGGTAATTATCATATTAAACATGTGCTTGAACTACCAGGGATAGTGGCCAAAAGAATTTTAACATAAAGACATGCGTGCCTTCACTTAATTAAAAAAACTTCCTCTGTGTTTCATCAACTATTAAGTCAACTGCACTTACACTGGCCTTGAAATGCTTTTAATAAACTGTGTGACTCACCAGGAAGACAAAAGTAATAGATTCTCTCAGTGTTGCTGGTAAAAGCGTCCAAGGGAGGACCTGATACGTGGTGCCAAGCAGTATCTTGGAAAGAGATTGAAAATGGTTGTGACAAGAAAGGCAGAAAGTAGAAAGAGTGATAAATAAGTGCTATTCTTCTTCTGGGCTAATTGGTGATAACAATTCACGAAAAAATATTCATGCTATTCCAGCAAAGAAAAGTAACGATAATAAGAGGCCACAACAAATAAATAAGGATGTTTATGCCGGTTTAAGAAGATCATCTTTCTTCCTCTGTGTTTTACTTCCTTTTCAGGTTGCTGACTTAGTCTATTTTGATAGTGATAAGAGTCACTTTGAGAGGTTTTACAAATACTGACTCTGCACAAGTTTGCAGTTATCTGTAAGCTTGTCCCCATGCTCCTTACAGAGGCAAAAAAAAGAGAGAGAGAAAGAAAACAAATGGTGCGATGCAGAGTTTGCCTTGGAATTGAGTATTCAGGGAAGAAAAGAGGGAAACGTATGTGTGTGTGTAAATGTGAGTAAGGGGGTGTGTGTGGGTGCCCTAGATGAGGCACGCTGGTGAGGAAGTTAATCTTCAGAGGACCATGAGATTTAGCCCAGGAGCAGTGTGAGGCTTGAATTTCTGTAGGCTTCAGGTGATATTCCACCTCTACATCTTCTGTAGACACCTTTACAGCTGGGACCATGAAAGATGGGCTCATTCGATGGGGCCCGTTTGACTTTGTCACAGTAAATAAAAATGTCCCCTTCTCGGAGGCATTACAGGTGGGTTCTAGATTTCTGAATAGGTGCGAGCAGAGTGACAGCCTTATCAATGATATTCTGGCCTTTCATGCCCCAGGGTCTGTAACATATAGGTCCCTTATGTTTTATGAGACTTTTTTTGCAGCAGTGGGGTAGGACATGATGGAGAGGGAAATTCTGTTTTTAATTCAGTTGCACTTGTTATTAAACTTCATTCAGTCTATTTACAATGCAGTATGAAACTTCCCCTGGTGACTCAGATCGTAAAGGATCTGCCTGCCATGCGGGAGACCCAGGTTCGACCCCTGGGTCGGGAAGATCCCCTGGAAAAGGGCATGGCAACCCACTCCAGTATTCTTGCCTGGAGAATCCCACGGACAGAGGAACCTGGTAGGCTACAGTCCATGGGGTTGCAAAGAGTCAGACATGACTGAGCGAATAACACTTTCTCTTTTCCATGGAACCTAAGGTGATGTCTGAATCAAATGAATCAGTCTATTAAACAAATTGCAGTATGTATTGAAACTTTATTATACTCTTTCTCCCAAGATATTGCCTACGTGCATTTATAAACCCTACACATCAACACTTGAGGTTTTCAGTTCTTCCTATATATTCTATAATACATACATGTGTAAGTATATTATATGTTCTTTCCTTTTAGAAAACAGGAAAATCTGAAGTTGGAAAACAGATAAGTCTCAAAGTGATTTTTTGTAAAAAAATCCTTTACTTTTCAGAATAGTTTCCCTGCTTTTCACCTAACCAGTCAATCTTGTTCCCCACCCTAGATTGTTCTGTTTAGCCTCTCTATAGCTTTGCATTTTTCAGAATATTACATAATGTAATTATATAGTATTTATGCAGCATGTAGCCTCTTCAGACCAACTTCTTTCACTGACCAATATGCATTTAAGACTTATGAATGTCTTTGTATGATCTTGTCTTTTTTATTTTTTTTTTTAATTTCTCAGCCAAGCTGTGTCGCATGAGTCATCTTAGTTCCCTGACCAGGGATCAAACCTGTCCCCCATGCAGTGAAACGTGGAGTCTTAACCACTGGACTGCCAGGGAAGTCCCTGCATGACATTTTTTATGAATACGTGTAAGTCTTTGCTTTTCTACTTTCTGGCGTATCATAGGTTTATCTTGTATTCCCTTCCCCAGCCCTGAAACTGTTCCTTTTCATGACAAATCCAGGGGAATGGCATTTAGAAACCAATATCTGGGCACATGGAGTGTTTATTGTTACTGAGGAGTCATTGTTTCTAGGGCTCTTCAGTAGGGAAAATTATAATATATGTTTATTTAAGTCATGACTGAATCACACTGACTCCTCTCTTTCTAATCCAGAACCACCTGGTTCTTCCTTTGATGGAAAAGCATTCTACATTCATTCATTCAATTCAGTACCATCTAGTCAGAGGTACTTCTTGTTTTGCATTCAAGTTTGGAACCATTTATTTCTTATTCTGCTCCGAGCCTGACTCAGTAAGAGGAAGCTGATCTGAAAACTGATTAGCTTTTAGGGTGACCACTTTTCCCAAGCAGAATACAATAGTTTCCACTCCTCTTGCCTGGTTCTGAAGGCGTAATCTGTCATTTCTTTCAGCATCAATTTTAACCAAAAAAAAAAAAAAGTTTGAAAATACAAAGTACTTCACATGTCTCTAAGGTTCTGAGAACAGCCCAAATTGTATAGCTTTCTCCAAGAAAGGCAGGAGAGGGAACAGAAATGACATGAACTGACCATCTAGTGATCCTTTACAGCCTACATTTGTATTTCTTAATATTTGGAGTCCTGAGACCAGGAGAATTTATTTCTGTTACCAAATAATTCAGATATGGTATGTTAACTACCCTTCTATTCTGTGGCCCGTCAAGGGTGTGCTGTGCAGAATATTGCCAAACTATTTATCTTCATTGGCTTCAAAAGGCTGTCCTTTTTCAACAGAAGAAACTTGCTTTTCATGACAAAGCTGGCTTAATTTTCAAGTGTCATGGCCTAATTAAAGTGACTAACTATGGCAGAAATGCAAGTTTCAGGAGGAAACGATATAAAATGCAAACAAGCAAACGGAAGATTTCTTTGTTTCAGGTTCCAAATTCAACAGGCAACTAATGTGAGGAGGGCAAGGCAAGTTTTCCAACAGCCACAGGCAGGATCAAGAGCAACTTGCTCGTTTGCCAATTCCACCTCCGAAAAAAACATGACACAGGCCCTGAAACTTCTTAGTCCCTGGATGCGAGGCTGAATACACAGTGCAGAGAGGGTTGTGCTTGGGCAAACCTCAACTTGCAGCTGGTTTTACCGCAGTGGCTTTCAGTAAAGTGCTGTTTCACCCATAGCCGGTTTCCTTCTCTGCAAAAAGAGAAGAAAAAGTCACCACCTTGCTTACCTCATATGGGCGTCTGAGGCTCAAATTAAATGCGATAATGTCAAAGAGCTTTGTGAACTCAAAAGAGCTATAAATATAAGGTGTTATTAGAAGTGATTGGAAGGGAATGATGAGCCAGCTTAATTTAAGTAATTTCAAATCCCCTGGGGTGGAGAAGAGCTGTGTGAGGGTTGTTGTTCAGTCGCTCAGTTGTGTCTGACTCTTTGTGATCCTGTGGACTGTAGCCTGCCAGGCTCCCTCTGTCCATGGGATTCTCCAGGCAAGAATACTGGAGTGCGTTGCTGTGCCCTCCTCCAGGTGATCTGCCCAAATCAAACCCAGAGATCAAACCCTAGTCTCCCGTGTCTCCTGCGCTGGCAGGTGGATTCTTTACCCCTGAGCCACCTGGGAAGCCCTATGTAAGGGTGTTGTCGCTCTATGGTAAGGTGGGGAAGGGAGTGTGGAGTATGGATGAGTGGGGGAGAGGGCAGGGCTGGCAAGGGGAAGAGGGTGATTTCTCCTCCTGGGAAGCAGGGCAGGCTGAATCCCTTTTAGAAGAAGACAACAAATATCACGGGGGGTTTGAGCTGACTACTATGATGATAAACCAGGATTTAACTGACAGGAGACAGAAAGATGGTAAGAGGGGTGACATGTGCTCCAGAAATACCAGAAGTGGGTCAAAAGGTGGTGGAGGGTGGTGCCTAGAACTGGAAAGAAAAGAGAGGAAGTCAAAACTAATGAGGACAAAGGAGGGAGAGCTGCTCAAGGCGCTCAGGGGAAGCCATGCAACTGAGCTGAGGTGAGAAGGCATTTCCAGGCTCAGGACCAGAGGACCTGGGGCATCAGCGTTAGCAAACCCAGGGCCCAACCCAGGAGACTCAGCTGGAAAGGGGCTCCATATCCTAGATTAGTGCTTTGCAGACTCACAGAGGTTTACTTATTTACAAGTGTCTACCGAGTGCCAAGGGATTCCCAAGTGGTATAGTGATAAAGAATCCTCCTGCCAGTGCAGAAGATGCAAGAGTCTTGGGTTTGATCCCTGGGTCAGGAAGATCCTCTGGAGTGGGAAATGGCAACCCACTCCAGTTTTCTTGCCTGCAAAATTCCATGGACAGAGGTGTCTGGTGGGCTACAGTCCAAGGGGTCACAAAGAATCGGACGCAGTGAGCAACTGAGCATACTGAGTGCCAGGTCCTGGAAAGGAGACACTGCTTTTAAACAAAATACTATGCAGAACTCCACTATGTGAAACAGAAAAAAAAGATGAAGCTGCTTTTTTTTAAAAAAAAATTATGATTTATTCTCTACAATACTTTGTTAAAGAGTTCAATGATTTGCACTCAGATGTTATCTAACCAAGAGGTAACCAAGTGTAATACAAAGAATTGGTCTAAAGTCTTCTCACTGATGGCCATAGAGTCTCTTGTGAAGCTGCTCTGTTGAAGTGAGGCTCGGAGAAGCCAGGGCCTCCCAGCTTCCCTCTGAACCCTGTTGGCAGCTCCCAAGTCACCTCTGTAGTACATAGGTTTCTATCGAGAAATGGAGATAAGTCCTCTCAACCTTGTTTTAGCTTTGGTGCCCAGCACCTGAAAGTTACTGGTGCATGCATCTTCAGTTGTTAAGTCATGTCAACTCTGTGAGCTCATGGGCTGTAGCCTGCCAGGTTCCTCTGTCCATGGGATTTTCCAGGCAAGAATACTGGAGTGGGGTGCCATTTCCTCCTCCAAGAGATCTTGCTGACACTGGGATCAAACCTGTGTCTCTTATGTCTCCTGAATTGGCAGGTGGACTCCTTACCACTGAGCCACCAGGGAAGCCCCTGAGAGGGTACTCAGTATTTCTCAAATGAATGAACATGATAGAGGATAGGTGGTCTGCAGGAGAAAACTCAGATAGTGGGTTCAGGGAACTCTGTAACTGTCATGAAGCTGTAACTTATTATCCACAGGTACATATGAAAGTTTCTCAAGCTTTAGACATGGGATGTGGCTGACTCGTCAGGGGGTGTGGGAGCCCCCTAGTTAGGGATGTGTGTCTAACCACAGGAGCCAAAGTTGTAGCAGATAAGACAAGCCAGAACCAGAAGACACATCTATGGAAACAGTCTTGGTTATTTTGTGACAGGAAGTGGGGTCTGGCTGCTTAACACTCAAAAGCCTTCCCAGGTTGGTGGGAAGGAAAGTTTGTTTATTTTGGCTGCTGGCAACCGAGGAGATAGGGGAGGGTAGACTTCTGTCCAAAGGCCAATTCCCTACCCTGACAATCAGGGGGCAAAAGCTTTTATAGGCTCAGGGAGGGGGTTACACGAAGAAACAGTACAGTCAGCTCTGACAGTCATCTTCAAATTGGTCATCGGTGGTCTGACCAGTGTCATCTTGATTGTTTTAAGTACAGTTAGTCTTCAGTTCCAGGGTTGGTTTGTTCCCATTTCCTTGAGGCCATTTCTCAGAACTGTGGCAACTTATGTCAAGGCTTATAGTCTGGTCATCATGTAGTGAACTTCTTTGACCTGGTGGGGGTTTCAGTAATATCTACAAGACAGCTCACAGGACATAGCTCAGAATCTTATCTATAGCCTTTGAGGAGGAACCAAAGGTCCTTGACTTTGCTTAATGATCAAACTATTATTATTATTTAGTCTTGTTGGACTGTTTTCCTTTGCTTCTGCATTTTCTCACTTCTCTGATTAAACTTATTCTTTGGCTAGAGTTTTTCCACAAAGGGCAGACTGAGGATGTGGAGAACAGGGCCCATAGGGTCCTACTCTGTTTCAACTTCATCATGAAAACACAGCCACTCCACTGCTCTGCTCCTATAAAACAGGATAAAAACGTCTAACATTTATTGAGTGTTGACTACTTGCCAGGCACAGTGATAACTCCCTAATGCCATGTGGTGGCCAAAATTCGCCCCCTAAAGATGCTTGTGTCCCAATCCCTGGAGTCTGTGATTATGTTACATTAGACAGCAAAGGAAGAATTAAGGTTAGATGGAATTAAGGTTACTAATCAGTTGACAGTGAGATGGGTTGATTGTTTTGGATTATCTGGTAGGTAATCACAGGAGTCCTTACAAGTGAAAACAGGAGGCAACAGGCAATGTCAGAGAAGGAGCTATAATAGCAGAAGCAGCGGGTGGAATGATGTGGAGTGAGGGCTTGACTAACTATTGCTGAGATTGAAGGTGGAGGGAGCCATGGCTCAAGGAGGGTGGGTAACCTCTAGAAGCTGGAAGCACAAGAAAACAGATTCTCCTCTGAGCATCCTTGCTCTGCTGACACCTTGGTTTTGGCCCAATGACACCCATTTCAGGCTTCTGATCTCTAGAACTGTAAGTTAATAGTGTTTTTTCCTTGAAGCCACTAACTTCGGGATAACTTATTACAGCAGCAACAGGAAAAAAATACAGATTTTCTTCATCCATCCCCCTCTCTACAATAGCCCCATCAGATGGGTACTTAATATTGCTATTTTGCAAATGAGTAAACTAAGGACTTCCCTGGTGGTTCAATGTTAAATAATCTGCCTGCCAATGCAGGAGACATAGGAGATGTGGGTTCAATCTGTGGGTTGGGAAGATCCCCTGGGGTAGGAAATGGCAACCCACTCCAGCCTTCTTGCCTGAGAAATCCAATGGACAGAGGAGCCTGGAGGGCTACACCCCATGGAGTTGCAAAGAGTCAGACTTGACTTAGCGACTGAGCATAGACTAAGGCTTGGGGGTGGGGGTTGACTCATTTGACCCAGAGGTGAGTGGTTGGCCTGACTCTGGAGCCACCTGAGGATGGTTTTACTTCTTCATTTCACAAATGAGAAAACTGAGGCCGGGAGGTATGTCCTGACCTGCCCCAGGTCATATGTGAGTTGGTGACGAGGCTCAGCTGTACCCTCATGAAAATGTGTAGACCAGCCCTTTACAAACACATATGCCCACAAGTCACCAAGGGTCCTGTTAGGATGCAGACTCCATCCAGCAGGTCAGGGCTAGGTCCCAGGATGCTGCATTTCTGACCAGCCCCCAGGTGAGGCCAATATTGCTAGCCAGGGAATAGCAAAGCTGTGCCCCACTTTTGGGGTTCTGAGCAACCCAGAGCCATCAGAAAGTTTTGGGGCATTGAGTGGGATGAGGGGGCCCTAGGAAGGGAGACTTAGGAGCAGATGCCTCACTGTTCTGTGGCAAATGAGATTTAGGGACTCAGAGGGAAAGGTCAGAGTTAAAGACAGGGCTATCATTCATTGGGCTCCCCTAGAGAAAGATGTCTCCAAACATGACGATCATTTTTTAAAATAGTTTCTATGTTACTTTAAAAACTTTACTTATTTATTTCTTATTTTTGGCCATGCTGTGCAGCACAAAGGATCTTAGCTCTCCAACCAGGGATGGAACCCATATCCCCTACAGTGGAAGCATGGAGCCTTAATCACTGGACCACTAGGGAAGTCCCTGTGATGATTACTGTTGTCATTTGGAAAATCCCAGCGCTGGCGCTCTGTGACAACCTGGAGGGATGGAGTGGGGTGGGAGGTGGGTGAGGGGCTCTGGAGGGAGGGAACACAAGTATGCCTGTGGCTGATTCATGTTGATATGTAGCAAAAAAAAAAAAAAATCACAGTATTGTCAAGTAATTATCCTCCAATAAATTAATTAATTTCTTAAAAAGTCATTTGAGGTTTGCCAGCATGGATCTGGCATCATGATTGCTTCTACTCTTTTATGGGACAAGGCATACAGGTCAAGGACCTCTTCTTGCCATGGAGACTGAAATAGCTCATGTGATTGTGTGGGAAAAAGCAAGAGTCTCCATTGCCTGACGTATGTTTTATAATACATATATACATACATACATATATATATATTTATATTTAGAAAAAGAAGACAATCTGCTTATTCTTCCAGAAATGTCTCTAAAGCTTTGGTGTAATCAAAGGACTCACTCTCCTGGCCCCCTCCTCTCTCAGCCCCCAAACCACTTGTCCAGTGAATCACAAAGTCAGGACAGGAAGGTAGTTCAGTCTGCAACCGCAGTCGTGCTTCTCTGAGTCTACATTTTGTGCTTCACTAAAAAACATGTATAAACATGCATACACAGCAGATCTGTGTGTGGGACCTGGTGGGAGTTTCCCCTAACCTCTTCACTGTGGTTGCAGAATTGCCAGCTGTCTGTGGCTACTAGTGCTGCCTGAAGGCTGAGAATCTTCTGGTTTCCTTTTGAAACAACAACCAGGCACGCAAGCAAGAAATATCAGCTTTTGTTTCAGACACCAGAACTCAGAGAAGGAAGCCAGTGTTTGGTTGACAGTTTCCCAGGATATAGAGTGAAAATATGTCTCTATAATATTTACAATAGTTTCAAAATGAAAGGATTAAAAAAAAAAAAACTCATCCAACTCAGCATTATTAACCTTCAAGGCTCCCTAATCTGTGACCTGAAAATGAAATTTTTAACTGTTTCTATTAATAAAAGAAGTTTTCTACAACCTTCTTAGTTCTAGGGCTTGCTTCTGAGGATAGGAGTGATTCTTCAGGGAAAATAATAAAATCTATCCTTAGTTGTCAGGATCAGTCCGCAAGCTCTGAGCAGCCCTGTAAAGGACAAGATAGGTTCTTCGCTTTGGTCAGGGTCCAGATGCTCAGAGCATGAAAGGCCTGGACACCAAGCCCTTTAGTGGGGAGAATACTGACCAGCCCGGGGACATGATGTTATGGGTGGTTTTCGGTGATCAGTGTGAGGTGGTGGAAAAACACAGCCTGGGAGTCAGACAACCTTTGTGTTTTCTTGTTCAGACCCCAAACCTTTTAATTTTACTCTGGGCTTGTGTCCTTCTCTGCAAAATACAACTAATAGCACCTCCTCTCAGGATTATTGTGAGATTAAAGGAGATAATACAAATGGCACAAAGTAAACCTCTAAAAATGTTTGTTCCTCCAAGTGCACATTCAGTCATTAATTTGTGCTTGACTTTTTGCAATCCCATGGGCTGTAGCCCACCAGGCTCTCTCATCCATGGGATTTCCAACAAGAATACCAGAGAAGGTTACCACTTACCTTCTCCAGGGGATCTTCCTGACCCAGGGATTGAACCCATGTCTCCTGCACTGGCAGGCAGATTCTTTACCACTGAGCCGTCAGGGAAGCCCCTTGTTCCTCCAAGAGCCAGAAATAAACAGACTTTTAAGAATAATATCTGTTTGACTGTAGACTATATTACCTTCTGTCTGAAATCATCTTCTTCATTATATTTTCCTTGGTCTACCAGTAATATCTTTTTATATTTCTTTTGCACGTACAACTGATGACAGGAGAGACAGATCCAAAGTACAATTGATGGCAAGCTGTTGTTGTCACAGTCCACAGAATGAACACATTCAGCCAAATACAGGAGACATGCGTTGTCTGCAGATGACATGATCCTCTACGTAGAAAACCCCAAAGACTCCACCAGAAAATTACTAGAGATAATCAATGAATATAGTAAAGTTGCAGGATATAAAATTAACACGCAGAAATCCCTTCCATTCCTATACACTAACAATGAGAAAACAGACAGAGAAATTAGGGAAACAATTCCATTTCCCATTGCATTGAAAAGAATAAAATACTTAGGAATAAATCTACCTAAAGAAACAAAAGACCTATGTATAGAAAACTATAAAACACTGATGAAAGAAATCAAAGATGACACAAGTAGATGGAGAAATATACCATGTTCACGGATCGGAAGAATCAATATAGTGAAAATGAGTATACTACCCAAAGCAATCTATAGATTCAATGCAATCCCTGTCAAGCTACCAACGGTATTTTTCAGAGACCTAGAACAACTAATTTCATGATTTGTATGGAAATACAAAAAACCTCAAATAGCCAAAGCAATCTTGAGGAAAAACGGAACTGGAGGAATCAACTTGCCTGACTTCAGACTATACTACAAAGCTACAGTCATCAAGACAGTAATGTACTGGCACAAAGACAGTAATACAGATCAATGGAACAAAATAGAAAGCCCAAAGATGAATCCACACACCTATAGACACCTTATCTTTGACAAAGGAAGCAAGAATATACAATGGAAAAATATACAATCTCTTTAACAAGTGGTGCTGGGAAAGCTGGTCAGCCACTTGTAAAAGAATGAAACTAGAACACTTTCTAACACCATACACAAAAATAAACTCAAAATGGATTAAAAAGCTAAATGTAAGACCAGAAACTATAACAACTCCTAAAAAAACATAGGCAAAACACTCTCCGACATAAATCACAGCAGGATCCTCTATGACCTACCTCCCAGAGTAATAGAAATAAAAGCAAAAATAAACAAATGGGACCTAATAAAACTTAAAAGCTTTTGCACAACGAAGGAAACTATAAACAATGTGAAAAGACAGCCTTCAGAATGGGAAAAAATAATGGCAAATGAAACAACTGATGAAGAATTAATCTCAAAAATATACAAGCAGCTCTGGCAGCTCAATTCCAGAAAAATAAACGACCCAATCAAAAAATGGTCCAAAGAACTAAACAGACATTTTTCCAAAGAAGACATACAGATGACTAAAAAACACAGGAAAAGATGCTCAACATCACTCATTATCAGAGAAATGCAAATCAAAACCACAAAGAGGAACAATCTCATGCCAGTCAGAATGGCTGCTATCAAAAAGTCTACAAGCAATAAATACTGGAGAGAGTGTGGAGAAAAGGGAACCCTCTTACACTGTTAGTGGGAATGCAAACTAGTACAGCCACTATGGAGAACAGTGTGGAGATTCCCTAAAAAACTGGAGATAGGACTGCCATATGACCCACAATCCCACTGCTGGGCATACACACCAAGAAAACCAGAATTGAAAGAGACACATGTACCTCAATGTTCATTGCAGCACTGTTTACAATGGTCAGCACATGGAAGCAACCTAGGTGTCCATCAGCAGATGAATGGATAAGAAAGCTGTGGTACATATACACAATGGAATATTACTCACCTATTAAAAAGAATGCATTTGAATCAGTTCTAAGGAGGTGGATGAAACTGGAGCCTATTATACAGAGTGAAGTAAGTCAGAAAGAAAAACACCAATACAGCATATTAACACATATATATGACATTTAGAAAGATGGTAACGATGACCCTATATACAAGATAGCAAAAGAGACACAGATGTAAAGAACAGAATTTTGGACTCTGTGGGAGAAGGCAAGTGTGGGATGATTTGAGAGAATAGCACTGAAACATGTATATTATCATATGTGAAATAGATCACCAGTCCAGGTTTGATGCATGAGACAGGGTGCTCAGAGCTGGTGCACTGGGATGACCCTGAGGGATGGAATGGTGAGGGAGGTGAAAGGGGGGTTCAGGATGGGGAACACATGCACACCCATGGCTGATTCATGTCAATGTATGGCAAAAACCACTACAATATTGTAAAGTAATTAGCCTCTGATTAAAATAAGTATGACAACCCACTCCAGTATTTTTGCCTAGAAAATCCCATGGATGGTGGAACCTGGTAGGCTACAGTCCATGAGTAGCAAAGAGTTACACATGACTGAGCAACTTCACTCACTAAAATAAATAAATTAATTTTAAAAATATTATAAAATATTTTTTAAAAATGTTCTACCCCTTAAAGAGTAATTCAAGGGGCATGAACAGTAAATATAGTTAAATATATTGTTTCAAAAAAAAAATACAGGAAAGATGGCTGTCTTCAGAAAAAATGGTAATAATCAATGAATTGATTATCCTGGTGATGTGAATCAAAGATCCAATGCCAGAAGAGACTTTCTCTGGTGCCTGCTAGTAATTGTTGGGGACCAGGTTTTCCTTTCTTTCCTGCTTTCCCTCAACACTCCCTACCCTGCCTCCTCCCCTGCCAGCTGGCAGAGAAAGTGCTTCCAGGGCGAACTCCTTTGTCCTCTGCTCACATCCCTTAAGCCACACAGCCAGGGTCAGCTCAGGTGAGCCAGGCATGAGCCCTACCCCTTCACCTGTCCCAAGTCCAAACCTCCCCACCCCTGGCCTCAGCTGTGACATTTCACATCAGAGCAGAAGGACTGGAGTGCTGGCCATTTTCCTGCCTAATTGTCAGTCAGAGGGAGTGAAGCTTAAACTACAGGGCATTTCCTTTGCACTGGGCCTTCTAAGGCTCTAGAAATAGAGCCTCATGGTCATATGTTTTTTTAAAAAAATATAATTTGCAAGGCATATTTTAACCAGTCAGTAAAGACCCTGTTTCTTTTCTCATTTCCTTTCCATCATTCTTTCCCATCTGGTGGGGACATTGTGGCTTTCCTTGGGCTTTGTGGAGGAAGTTGAGCTGGAGATACATGTAGTTTGGGTTTAGTGATACATATCGTTGAATGCTGTGGTCTCTGCTGAGTATGTCTAAAGGCTACTCCTATTGTTCACTGGCTGGGAGTCGTGACAGTAAGATGCAGGGAACAGAGGCCATCTCATGACATGGAAAGCCCTGTGGCATTTGGCACTGGAAGCATGAGAACAGTGAAGGAGAAACAAGATTTGAAAGGTTAGAACTGAAAAACATCGTTCAGTTGGGAAGATGTAGAACGTGGAACATTCTTCCAATCTTCAGTAAATGCAAGATTAAGCTCTCAAACCAGTTTGGTCAAAATGCATGTTCTTTCTTATCAGGAATATACTTGAAAATGCAGTGTAGACAATTATGATACACTGTGTGTGTGTGTGTGTGTGCATGCGCTATGCACACTAAGTCACTCAGTCATGTCTGACTCTTTGCCCATCAAGCACCTCTGTCCACGGGGATCCTCCAGGCAGGAATACTGCAGTGGGTTGCTATGCCCTCCTCCATGGGACCTTCCAAACCCAGGTTTCCTGCATTGCAGGCAGTCTTCACTGAGCCACCAGGGAAGCCCAAGAATACTGGAGTGGGTACCCTATCCCTTCCCCAGAGGATCTTCCACACCCAGGAATTGAACCAGGGTTTCCTGCATTGCAGGTGGATTCTTTTTTTTTTTTTTTGCAGGTGGATTCTTTACCAGCTGAGTTACCAGGGAAGCCCATATATATATATATACATACATATACATATTTTTCCCTTTCATGTATTGATGGAAATTGCATGCAACAACATTTATCAGAATTCCTGTGTTGCAGGCAACAAGTCTGAAGTAATACCACAAAAGCAAGATGTCTGAAGTAGTTCATAAATTAAAAAAACAAAAAGATATTTCAATATTCAAGACAACAATGTTAAACATGTACATGCCTTTACCAATAATGATTTAGATACCAGAGAAAACATTTTCTAGGCAACCAATTGTAAAAAAAAAAAAAAAAAAAAAAATTTTCAATCAACCTTGCTAGAGAGAAGACTGAATTATGTTTCTATTCTCTCCTTAAAAATATGATAAAATTTTGTTATAGGGAGCAAAGATTATGCATCCAAAACAATATAGGAAAAAATTATTTTAAGGATGTGTCAGGGAGCTAATTGATAAATGTAACATCACTTCTCTGGATTTTTAGCCTTTGGGTATTCAACAGCTTTAAATATTTTGAATTGTGATATTGTCTCATTCTAAATAATAATAAGTAAGTATACCTTGTATTATTTTTCTTAGCGAGGATCTCCAAAGTCATATAAATTTTAGGTCCCATAAAATGTGGATCTGTCCCTCTTGCTAAGGTATGATTGCAGTATTTTCAAACCTGCGAAGAATTCACAGTCAGAGAGGCAGAGAGCATAGAATCAAAGACCAAAAATGATGTTGCTGATGTACCCAAATGAGCCTACTACTCGACCCCGGACACAGTCTGGGTTCTGTGTCCCAAAGAAGGAATTTGAGATAGACAGGTCACCTGTACACTGCCTCTCCATCCTCATACAATCAGCAGGCAACCCAAAGGACCCTGCTTGAGTCCTTCAAAAAAAAAAAGTTTACTTTATATTAGGTCCGTATAGTCAAAGCTATGGTTTTTCCAGTGGTCATGTATGGGTGTGAGAGCTGGACCGTAAAGAAGGCTGGAGTACCAAAGAATTGATGCTTTTGAACTGTGGTGTTGGAGAAGGGACTCTTGAGAGTCCCTTGGATTGCAAGGAGATCCAACCAATCAATCGTAAAGGAAGTCAGTCCTGAATATTCATTGGAAGGACTGATGCTGAAGCTGAAGGTCCGATACTTTGGCCACCTGATGCAAAGACCTGACTCACTGGAAAAAACCTGATGTTGGGAAAGAGCGAAGGCAGGAGGAGAAGGGGTACAATGGGACAAGATGGTTGGATGGCATCACTGACTCAATGGACACGAGTCTGAGCAAGCTCCGGGAGATGGTGAAGGGCAGGGAGGCCTGGTGTGCTAGAGTCCATAGAGCCACAAAGAGTAACCGAACACAACTGAGTGACTGAACTGAACTCAGAGTATAGCCAATTAGCCATGTTGTCATAGTTTTGGGTAGATAACAAAGGGACTCAGCCATACATATACATGTATCCATTTCTCCCCCAAAACTCCCCTCCCATCCAGGCTGCCACACAATCTTCAGCAGAGTTCCCTGTCCTGTACAGTAGGTCCTGGTTGGTTATCCATTTTAAGTATCTGCTTGAGTCCTTTTGGAGTTACTAATACAACTTCTCTTCCTCTTCTTTTTTTTTTTTTTTAACTGAATTTGTGTTTTGAAGATATAACACATGTCATAGCTTCAAAAGACAAAGAACACTGTATTTCTTTCTAATGAGAGACAGCTTCCCTGTCCAGAGGCCTCCTCTCTACAGGAAACTGATGGTGTTTTCAAAGTAATAACCTCCATACTTTAACCAAATGGGCTGTGTTGCTTTTTATCAATTTTTCAATCATAAACATTACATGTTGACTTTTTACTATAGAATGAGAGAAGGCAATGGCAACCCACTCCAGTACTCTTGCCTGAAAAATCCCATGGATGGAGAAGCCTGGTGGGCTGCAGTCCATGCTAAGGGTCAGACACGACTGAGCGAGTTCACTTTCACTTTTCACTTTCCTGCATTGGAGAAAGAAATGGCAACCCACTCCAGTGATCTTGCCTGGAGAATCCCAGGGATGGGAGAGCCTGGTGGGCTGCCATCTATGGAGTCACACAGAGCCGGACATGACTTAGCAGCAGAAGCAGCAGCAGAGAGACTTCAGTTCAGTTCTACCTTCCCACTTTCACTCTCTACCTCCCTATATGGGCATTTCTAAAACTGGGGTTAAATCAACATTTGGTATTTACATGACCATGAATATGTACATGTATTCACTTAGAAAAAGATAGAGATCCCTCTGTCCTGGCTCCGATTGGGACTGGCTGCTCACTGGGTCTGCTCTGCAGTTGTGACTCGACTTCTCTTCGTCAGCACCTGGGGAATTTCCTTTGTCCGCACTCTGTGTTGAAGCCTCTGTTGCCTAGAATCTGTGCCTTCCTCTTTCATAGTTTAATTCCTTCCTTTGGTGGAGTACATCCTTCTGGAACTTTCTGAAAAGGAGGTACTCTTTGCCACTGCATGGACTGTAGACCATCGGCCTCCTCTCTCATGGGATTATCCAAGCAAGAATACTGGACTGAGTTGTCATTTCCTTCTCCAGGGGATCTTCTTCACCAGCGGATCAAACCCACATCTCCTGCGTGCAGGCGGATTCTTTACTGCTGAGCCACCAGGGAAGCTCCCAAGGAGTTGATGGAGGGAAATTCTGAAGCCCTTGCTGGTGTGAAAAAGACTTTATTTTATCTTCATATTCAATTGATATTTCAACAAGGCAGAGAATTCTAGGTTGAAGATTTCCCTCAAAATTTGGAAGACATTGCTCCATTCTCATCTAGATTTTGGTGTTGTCGAGAAACCCAATGCCAATTTTAGTCCTTTCTGTAAACTTTCTGGATCTTCCTTATTATGGATGTTCTGAAGTGGCAGGTAACATGCTTTGTTGGCCCTCTGGTCCCTCATTTTTCTGTTTCAGAGGATACTTCAGTTCTGAGAAATGTATTATTTCTTTAATAAATTTGTCCTCTCCATTTTCTCTGCTTTTTCTTTCTGGAGTACCTAGCATTGTTTATATATTTTAATATATATTAAATGTATTTTATATAGCATTGTTTTATACCTAGCTCTGGTATATCAGAATCAGTTCTAGGCTCTTGGGACATAACAATGAACCAAAGGGATAAAATCTCTCCCCATGCTGAACTTGCGTCCTTATAATGGTGGGCCAGATGTTGAATTTTCTGAATTAATCCTTCAATTTTCTCATCATTTGTATTTCGCCTTTGTTATAATTACAACTCCCCCCACTTTTTTTTTTTGGACCACACAACAAGGCACTCCTCCCCAGGGATCGAACCTGTGTCCCCTGCAGTGGAAGCACAGAGTCCTAATCACCAGGGAATTCCCAAGACTTTACTTCTTAAAAAACATTCATTATTTTATTCATTTATTTATTTTATTTTTGACTGTGCTGAGTCTTTGTTGCTGCACGAGCTTTTCTCTAGCTGTGGTGAGTGGGGGCTACTCTCTAGATGTGTGCAGGTTTCTTATTGCGGTTGGTGGCTTTTCTCTGTTGTGGAGCACAGGCCCTAGGCACATGGGCTTCAGTAGCTGTAGCACACAAGCTTAGTTGCTCAGCAGTGTGTGGATCTTCCAGGACCAGAGATTGAACCAGTGTCCCCTGCTTGCGAAGGCTGACTCTTAACTACTGGACCACCAGGGAAGCCTGACTTTACTTTTTAAAGCAATTGTAGTTAACTGAAAAAGCAAGCAGATTGTATAAAGTGTTCCCATATGCACCCCTCTTACCTGTTCCTCTCTGTTTCACTTTCCTCTATAGTTAATAGTTCTCAGTAGTGTGAAACATTTATTATAATTGATGAACCAATATGATAACTAGAGTCCATAGCTTTCATTTGAGTTCATTCTTTGTGTAGTACAGGCCTGTGAGTTTTGACAAATACATGTCATATACCCACCATTATCATATCATACAGAATAGTTTGCCTAAAAATCACCTGTGCTCCTTTTATATCCCTCTCTCCCTTCATGTGGAAAATTCTGAAAGAGATGGGAATACCAGACCACCTAACCTGCCTCCTGAGAGACCTGTATGCAGGTCAGGAACAACAGTTAGAACTGGACATGGAACAACAGACTGGTTCCAAATAGGAAAAGGAGTCCGTCAAGGCTGTATATTGTCACCCTGCTTATTTACCTTGTATGCAGAGTACATCATGAGAAATGCTGGGCTGGAAGAAGCACAAGCTGGAATCAAGATTGCCAGGAAAAATATCAATAACCTCAGATATGCAGATGACACCACCCTTATGGCAGAAAGTGAAGAGGAACTCAAAAGCCTCTTGATGAAAGTGAAAGAGGAGAGTGAAAAAGTTGGCTTAAAGCTCAACATTCAGAAAACTAAGATCATGGCATCTGGTCCCATCACTTCATGGGAAGTAGATGGGGAAACAGTGGAAACAGTGGCTGACTTTATTTTTCTGGGCTCCAAAATCACTGCAGATGGTGACTGCAGCCATGAAATTAAAAGATGCTTACTCCTTGGAAGAAAAGTTATGACCAACCTAGATAGCATACTCAAAAGCAGAGACATTTCTTTGCCGACTAAGGTCCGTCTAGTCAAGGCTATGGTTTTTCCAGTGGTCATGTATGGATGTGAGAGTTGGACTGTGAAGAAAGCTGAGCGCCGAAGAATTGATGCTTTTGAACTGTGGTGTTGGAGAAGACTCTTGAGAGTCCCTTGGACTGCAAGGAGATCCAACCAGTCCATTCTGAAGGAGATCAGCCCTGGGATTTCTTTGGAAGGAATGATGTTAAAGCTGAAGCTCCAGTACTTTGGCCACCTCATGCGAAGAGCTGACTCACTGGAAAAGACTCTGATGCTGGGAGGGATTGAGGGCAGGAGGAGAAGGGGATGACAGAGGATGAGATGGCTGGATGGCATCACTGACTGGATGGACATGAGTCTGAGTGAACTCCAGGAGTTGGTGATGGACAGGGAGGCCTGGCATGCTGCGATTCATGGGGTCGCAAAGAGTCGGACACAACTGAGGGAATGAACTGAACTGAACTGAACTGATGACTCATCTGGGGTTAATTTTTGCCAAAAGTGTAAAATCTGCACTTAGATTAGGAGAAGGCAGTGGCAACCCACTCCAGTACCTTTGCCTGGAGCATCCCATGGACGGAGGAGCCTGGTAGGCTGCAGTCCATGGGGTCACGAAGAGTCGGACACGACTGAGCAACTTCACTTTCAATTTTCACTTTCATGCATTGGAGAAGGAAATGGCGACCCACTCCAGTGTTCTTGCCTGGAGAATCCCAGGGATGGGGGAGCCTGGTACGGTGCCATCTATGGGTTGCACAGAGTCAGGCACGACTGAAGCGACTTACCAGCAGCAGCATGCTTAAATTAATTTGGGGTGTTTTTTTTTTTTTTTTTGCCTGTGGATCTCCAGTTATTCCAGCAAAATTTGTTAAAAGGTCTTCTTGTCTCTTCTACTTTCTGAGAGATTTTCTCATCAGCAACAGATATCTGCATCTTGGTTTAGAGTGTTTTTTTGTTTTGTTTTGTTTTTAATCAAAAAAAAACCAAACCCATACCCTGTCTTGGCCATGGAAGGACTGGACCCATGCCCTCAGTACCCTCCTTTCACCCTCAGTGTGTGTTTCTATCTGTACCACGTGGTCACTAGGTAGCATCCATTCTGCTGGGCTCTGCCTTTTCCCTCCTTTGTGGTTGATCATACAGGGTTGGCCAAAAGAATCAAACATTTTGGCCAACCCAGTATTTGCAGGTCTTCTGTAGGCATGAAAATTCCAATTTGCGGAAAAAAACAGATCGTTTAAATTCAGTCCAGGAATAGGGACTGACTTTCTAATGCAGAGTAATGCTACACAACACAGAAAAGAACACTCATAGAGTCATTGTCAGAGAAGGAAATGGCAACCCACTCCAGTATTCTTGCCTGGAGAATCCCGGGGACAGAGGAGCCTGGGGGACTGCTGTCTATGGGGTCGCACAGAGTCAGACATGACTGAAGCGACTTAGCAGCAGCAGAGTCACTGTAGTTTAGGGGTTCCGAGTATAGATAGCTTGGGTTCAAAGACTGGCTCCGCCTCTGCCTGGCCTTGAAAGATTGCGTAAGACAGTTAAACCCTTTCTGCCTCTGTTTCCTTATCTCTAAAGTAGGGGTAATAATAGAAATTGCTTCCTAGGGTGGTTTAAATGACTTATTTCATGCCAAGGACTGGAAGAACAATGCCTAGCACACGGGAAAAGGCATAAACATATTTGCTACGCTCATTACTGCCTGACTAAGCATATGAGTCACCAAGAACTTAGAATCAAAACTTTAATCCCCTTGTACAACTTGTCACTGGAAACAAGGCAAGCTGGGGCTGGACTCACAGGGGTAGCTGACTCATTCCAGCTCTTCCAATCCCGACCAGCTTTCACATTTCAGGGCTCATTTAGAATGAGGAAGTGCCAGCACCAGTGATAAGTGGAAGGGTTTACACTGCTTTAGCAAACTATTTTATTGGTGACCCAGAAATATCAAGACCCCAATTAATCTAGTCCTGGGAACTGGGACTGTGTATAAGTCCCCATTGGGTTATGCCAACTGAGTACTGGCTCAGGAACACTACATTTAGGTACCAAGGAAACTTCAGGATTTCCTCTGATAACCTGACCCTATTTTCTTGGTGCTGTTCCTATCACTTCATCACCCATACCACCTCTGCTTCTAGCTCCCACTTCCAAAAGTAGGATGTTGTCCAAAGCCTTGTCAATCTCCCTGGAAGGACTCCAGTTTTCACGTCAGAGTTTGACCTTTTACTGAGTTCAGAGACAGACAAGCTCCCTAGAACTTGGGATCCCGCCCATGGTACTAAGTTCAAAGGAAATAATTGTGCCTCTGCATGCGTGCCCAGTCATGTCTGGTTCTTTGCAACCCCGTGAACTGTAGCTTATCAGCCTTCTCTGTCATGGGTTTATCCAGGCAAGAATACTGGAGTGGGTTGCCATGCCCTCCTCCAGGGGATCTTCCCAACCCAGAGATTGAACCTGCCTCTCCTGCATTGCCAGGAAGATTCTTTACCACTGAGCTACCTGGAAGAAAGGAAATAATACTTATAATGTAAATAGAAAAGTAAATAGAAAAGGTCAATATATATAGTTAGATATCCTGGGAGAAAAAAAAATGAAATAATTTTTTGAAGAGTTCCGAGATGTTTTAAAAAGTTTCTTTAAGTGTTTTCCCTTCCCTTGTCTTCTGATCTATCTCTTACATCTGGATTCAGGGAGTGGTTGAAATGGTATAGTCTTGATTGCTGGGAGAAAGTCATCGTCAAGTTGGGGTGTGTGAAACACAGGTCTCTAAGAAATGATGACTAGCTCTCATTTTCTCAGTCCTTGACAGCAAGGTCAGAAAGAGGGGGAAAGTGGGTCAGTTCTTTTTAAAAGTGCAGAGGATTAGACTGAAAGGTTAGAAAGGTCAAGTCTCCTGGAAACTTTGTGTGGGAATTCCATCAATTTATCTTCAGGACCCAAGGTAATAATGGTCATGATGATGATGGTGATGATGTTTACATGAAAGCCTTTCATCTATAGACAAAAAGCGCAACACAACCACTAATTAATTCTGAGGGCAAGGTAGGCAAACATCATTATCTCCAATTTACAGGTTAGGAATCCAGGCAAGAGGAAATTAAACCCTTTACCCAAGGCCAGAAATGAAGAGTGCCCGCCTCCTTGCTTCTCACTGGCTGCCCTAAAGGTGGCTTCAGAAGGCCTTTAGTTTATGCCGCAAAACAAGCTAGCTCCTTGTCAAGTCTGACTCTTCTCTTTACAGAACTTGATGAGGACAGGAAAGATATCTGGTAGAATTATGTCTCTACCAGAGAATGATTTTGAGGGCGGCTACATCTCTACTTAACCATGGAAGTGGAAGTGTAGAAGGTGTACGTGAAACACTGTAATCTGCTTGAAGGCGAGAACTGTACAACTTACCTTTTTTGCGTCACCTACAATACCCAGCATAGAGTCCAGCCACAGATCTTCACCAATTCTGGTTACTTTTCGAGTGATTGGTTCTTTGGCAAGGAGAAATTTCCTTTTTATCTAGAGTCTATTGAGTTAGTTTAATTTTCTTATTCCAAGAACAGTTTAGGGAGTGTGGCAGAGAAAGCAGAGCCCGCCATCAAGGATTCATGTTCCTTCCCATATAGAGTTGCTTGGAGGAAGAGTGTGCCCAACTGGGAAATATATTTCCAAGAAATTTTGCATCTGTGTGACTAGTGTTGGCCAATGGCAAGTGCAAAGAAATGGTGTGTGCTTTCCAGGTTGGAGCAGTCAATTTTCTGATATGCTTCCTATCTTTCTACCTCTTGGTGAAAAGGACTTGGGTTCCTGAGGAGGGAAATCACCACATAATAGCTGCATTAGACTTAAGTCAAGTGACAGGCCGTGTGTGTGTGTGCCCAATTGCTCAGTCATGTCTCACTCTGTAACCCCGTGGACTGTAGCATACCAGTCTCCTCTGTCTATGGGATTTCCCAGGCAAGAATACTGGGGGGTGTTGCCATTTCCTTTTCCGGGGGGATCTTCAGTACCCAGGGATCAAACCCATGCCTCCTATGTCTCCTTGCATTGTCAGGTGGATTCTTTACCACTAAGCCACCTGTGAAGCCCAAGTCAGAGGTCATCCTCTCTTACTGCTTTGAGATTTTGGGAGTCATTTGTGATTTTAGTAGGCCTACTCTGACCTTTAGAATATATCCAATGTGATCAACAACAACTAAGAGATGAAGCAATCAGGGCAAAAAGAAAGCAAGGGTAGGAAAACCGGACGAACACAAGTGCAGAGAGTGTACAGACAATACATGCCCTGTGGGACTGTGCAAGTTGTTGGAAGTAGGCAACCTATTTAGCTTTGGATTTCCCAACACCCAGCGTAAAGAGGGAAATTCTGTAAGTTACCAGATTCATTATGCCCGGAGAAGAAAACAGGCTCACATTCAGGAGAAACACACATTTTTCTGGTTATTCAAACCCAGAGGAATCTCTCTTAAGAGGCCTGAAAAAGGGGATCAATGCTGTCAGCTGGATTGGGCCACATCCTTAGTAGCACCAGCTTCCCAGGTGGTATTGGTGGTAAAGCACCGGTCTGCCGATGCAGGAGACATAAGAGACAGGAGTTTGATCCCTGAGTCAGGAAGGCCGCCTCAAGGAAGAAATGGCAACCCACTCCCATACTTGTACCTGGACAATCTCACGGGCAGAAGAGGCTGGTGGGCTACAGTCCATAAGGCTGCAAAGAGTGGGATGCGACTGAACCAATTTAGCGCTTAGTGGTATCACAGAAATGGTCCTACAGCTGGCATAGTGTTCACTAATGCAAAAGGGGGCCCTTTTAGGAGAGGCTAAGAAAGCACAGTGCGCAAAGGCGGCTGTCTGATTGTCTGGCTTAATCCAACGTCCAAGAACCCAACGGGGTGGCTTCCTTGCTCTAGCACAGGCTCTGGGAGTATCACGAGAGAATCAGAACCATCTGGGACTTCCCTGGTAGTCCAGTGGTTAAGAATCCGACTTCCAATGCAAGGGGCATGAGTCTGATTCCTGGTCTGGAAAGATCTCACATGTCTCAAGGCGACTGAGCCGCAACTAGAGAAGCCCGCAGGCTGGAACAAAGACCTGGAACAGCCTAAATAAATACATAAATACCATCTGCTTCCGGATGAGCCACAAAATAGAAGCCCCACCACACCATCCTGCAAGAAAACAGCCTGACCCACTGCCTGGATGGTCTTGTCCTTTGATCAGATGTGCCAGGAGGCAGCCCAACACCTGATTTGCTGACCATAAAGCAAGGAAGTTCTCCACCCTGACCCGTTTGCTTGAGCGGATGGTCCCAGTGTGGATTTTCATTCAGTTCCCACATCTCAGGGGTGGTGGTGGGAAGGAAGTCAAGGCTGCACCTACTGAGGTCACCCTAGGTTTCCTAAGGTCTGCAGGTGTGGATGACAAACATCCAGCCAGGAAGCCGGTCCCTGCCATAAGGAAAGAGGAAGGATCCTTGGCGTCATTCTGGCTGGCATTCAAATCCTTGGGGCTTGTGGAGCAAGGAACGGCCTTCTAAAGGCTGCCCCGCCCAGGTCTTTAGGATGAACTGGATTACATCTCCGAATGTCTCATCCTTCCTGAAGCCAGGTGCTTCACCCTGCCAGCAGGAATCACACGCCTCCCTCTGAAGGAGGTAACCAGTTGTTCTCAGGGAGTGATGTGCCGTGGAGAATGACTTTTCTCCCAGAAAGTGTGCTCTCCACTTGCCTAGTGGGACAAAGAGTAGACTCGTCAAAGATTTCAAAGCTGCTTTAACTCTTGTCCTCCCCTCTCCGTTTTCCTTCTCCCATTCCCTTCCTCCCTTTAAGACACAGTTGGACGGACTTCCCTAGTGGTCCAGTGGCTAAGACTCTGTGCTCTCAATGCAGGGGGCCTGGGTTTGATCCCTGGTCAGGGAATTAGATCCCATGTGCCCCAACCAACACCCAGTACAGCCAAACTAATTAATTAAAGAAAAAAAAATTTTAAGACACAAACGGAAACAATGTTAGCTATAAACCATGGATATTGTATTTACCAGTGGTAGTAAGTAAGTGTTAGTCATTCAGTTGTGTCTGGCTCTTTGCAACCCCATGCACTGTAGCCCACTAGGCTCCTCTGTCCGTGGAATTCTCCAGGCAAGAATATTGGAGTGGATTGCCATTTCCTTCCCCAGGGGATCTTCCCAACCCGGAAAATGAACCTGGGTCACCTGCATTGCAGGCAGATTCTTTACCATCTGAGCCACAAGGGACACTCTGGTAAGTACCAGTGATACTTACAAAGGCTGATACCAATCAGATGCAATAGCCTTCTATTCTTTCTGAAGATCTTCATGAAACCTTTCTTTTTCCCACTTTGAGTATGACCAGGAAGTTGGTGGAACAGAGTCAGCTGAGAATACTGGCTTCTGGCTCATCAGATCTAGATTTGATCCCACCTGATTTCATCAGCTGCCAGATCTTGGCAAATCCCCCGTTTCCTCATGTGATTGTCTAGGAGGTTTAAGGGAGGTGATGTTATAAAATTCCCGGCTGGAATAACTGGGATCCTGCTTATTAATATCCTTTCTCTTCAGGCTAGACAGATACAGATACATATTGTTGTTGCTGTTTAGATGCTCAGTCCTATGCGACTCTTTGCTACCCCATGGGGTATAGTCTGCCAGACTTCTCTGTCCATGGGATTTCCCAGGCAAGAATATTGGAGTGAATTGCCATTTCCTTCTCCAGGGGATCATTCCAACCCAGGGATCAAACCTGGGTCTCCTGCATTGGAGGTGGACTCTCTAACATCTGAGCCAGCAGTGAAGCCCAGATATAGCTATAGACATACACTATATATAATACATATAAAAACTGGTACATGGTATTTAGTGAATTCAGTCATTTTATTATTGCTATTTTGTGTAGAAAGATCCTTCCCCATCTTCTTCTGAAAATGTTGTCAGACATACAGTAATTTTTCTAAGTTAAATTGGATTTATTTTAAGAATTTGGGTGAATTTCAGACTCCCTCTGAGACTGTAAAGGAAGCCATGACTATTTGAAAAAAAATAAGAATCAAAACACTAAGCTAAAGCTCTGTGTCTGGTCATTGTATTCTTTAGAGACCTTTCTAAGACCTTTCTCTTTGGGGTGGTGGGGAGGGGTGTGTGGGACTGACGTCTTTCCTCTTTAACTAATTTTTCACAACTTCAAAGCCATTATCACACCCAAGGGTCACCAAATGTGCTAGGATCTGAGTCACCGAGGAAGTGCTTGGGAGGGTGGACTCCTGGGTTCCTGGGGCAAGCGATTCTTCTTCCAAAAGTTAAAAAGTGTTAATTGATCAGTTGTGTTCAACCCTTTGTGACCCCATGGACTATAGCCCTCTAGGTTCCTCTGTTCATGGAATTCTCCAGGCAAGAATACTGGCATGAGCCGCCATGCCCTTCTCCAGGGGATCTTCCTGGCACAGGGATCAAACCCAGGTGTCCTGCATTGCAGGTGGATTCTTTACCATCTGAACCACCAGGGAAGCCCCCACTTCTTCCTAGGGGTATGTGTTATCCTGGGTAGAGCCTGGCCTGATGCTGCTGAGGTTTAGAATGTGGTTTTTAACCTTGAAAGTTCCCTCTTAAGAGTCAAAGATGCTGTCTCCCTGGCACCTCTGGGGTTAATCCCCTGGAATAGTCTTATTGAGGGTGAAGAAATGCAAGTAAGACTGTCCGGGAACTGGGCTATAATGTCTTTTGTTCCCTCCTTCCCCTGGCCCTCTTGACTTAGAGACCACTCTGGCAATAGCTCTATTTAAGGTAGGCTAGGACTGAGTTTTCCAGTTAATGGTAAACTAGAAGCAATTTTCCAGTAGACTTCCAGTTCACCAGTTTCCTGGGTCCCTTTCTTCAGTACCCAGATGACAATACTAGTTTCTGGGACCCTCAAGCCTATGCATAATAAACATGGCCTTTACCTTGGGTCTTAGTCTGTTCAAGCTGTTATAACAAAAATACCTTAGACTGCATGACTTAAACAACAGAAAAGTGTCTTTTACAGTTCTGGAGTCTGGGAAGTCCAAGATCAAGGTCCTGGCAGATCTGAGGTCCAGCAATGGCTCACTGGAGGTGATAGCATCCCACTCCAGTACTCTAGCCTGGAAAATCCCATGGATGGAGGAGCCTGGTAGGCTGCAGTCCATGGGGTCGCTAAGAGTTGGACACGACTGAGAGACTTCACGTTCACTTTTCACTTTCATGCATTGGAGAAGGAAATGGCAACCCACTCCAGTGTTCTTGCCTGGAGAATCCCAGGGACGGGGGAGCCTTTTGGGCTGCCGTCTATGAGGTCGCACAGAGTCAGACACGACTGAAGAGACTTAGCAGCAGCAGCAGCAATGGCTCACTTCCTATTCATAGATGGCAAACTTCTTGCTGTGTCTTCACATGGTAGAAGGGGTGAGGCAGCTCCCAGGGGTCTCTTTCATAAGCCTCCTAATCTCCTTCCCGAGGACTCCACTCTCATAACCTTTCAAGAAAAATGCCATCTCTCAAAGGTCCCACTTCCTAATACCAACACCCTGAGGGTTAGAATTTCAACACAAGAATTTCTGGAGAGCGTAAATATTCATTCCACTGTATTTGATGTTGCCATCTGGAAATAGGAAGCCAGTGGTTTAGTCTGCAATAAGCCAGAACCTGAATAAGCCAGCTTACCAGTAAATCTGGATCATCACCTTCTCAGGTGGCTTGGTGGTAAAGAATCTGCCTGCCAATGCAAGAGATTCAGGAGACTCCAAGAGATTCCTGGGTCGGGAAGACCCCCTGGAGAAGGGAATAGCAACCCACTCCAGTATTCTTGCCTGGGAAATTCTATGGATAGAGGAGCCTGGTGGGCTACAGTCCATGGAATTGCAAAGAGTTGGACACGACTGAGCAACTGAGCATACACACACATCTGGAAACAGGAAAACAGTGGTTTAGTTTGGAATAAGCCAAGACCTGAATAAGTCAGGTTAGCAGTTAACCAAGATCATAAGTAGTATGTATTAAATGAAGAAATAGGGCCCAGCCAAGGCCAGGATGTCATGCAGTCCGGATGCTTGTCTCTGTGTTTATTAATTTGATCAACTCCTGGCCCCTGTTGTTCATTTGTCTGCCTCTCCCTCTGTGGAAGGGCCCACACTGGTATTTAACACAATGGTAAACTCAGGGAGAGCTGCAGGGGGTTTTGTATGCTCAGGAAAATGCCATGTGAACATGGACATTTAATAACTGTTTGCCATTGGTGGTGGTGATGACAGATTCCCTCCTGGTAGGATATACAGTTCCTGATAAAGCAAGCATTATAGTTTTGCAGTTAATTGTGTGCTTAAATATATGTATACCCAATATATCATATATAGTATTGCTATGATATTTATGCGTGTGTATATATACACGCAGGGGTTTCTAGGTGGCTCACTGGTAAAGAGGCTGCCTGCCAATGTAGGAGCCACAGGAGCCACAGGTTCAGTCCCCGGTCTGGGAAGAGCCCCTGGAGGAGAAAATGGCAACCCACTCCAATATTCTTGCCTGGAGAATTTCATGGACAGAGGAGCCTGGCGGGCTGCAGTTCATGGCATTGCAAAACGGACCTGACATGACTTCAGTGACTGAGCATGCACGCACATATACACACATGCATGTATATACACATATATACACACACAGACACAGGCACACGTATCTTGTGCCTTTGGCTTTGCGGTTTGATTGTTGTAGATTATATTCGAAACTTTCAGTGCCTTGAAAGCATTGGATCCCTTGACCTGACATTCTGTTTTGGTGGTGCCAAGGTGCTGATGAGATGTCCGAAGGGCTGCGTGGAGGGCTTCTGAGGGCTCCTTTCACACCTGCCCAGCCATCTTAGTAACAGAACTTACTCTCTGGAAAAGCTACCTCCCACACCTGTCTCTGATGCTGGAATTCCTTCTACTCGGAGCAAAATCATCTATTTCAGTTCCATTTAATACTCAAATACCCTACTGGAGGAAACCAACACTCACAAGTTAAAACTTGCCAGAAGGCAGTTTTTACATCTAGAACGAGAAGTGTGTAGCCACTTAGCTGGGAGTGGATGCATCAGCAGAAAAAGGAATTGAGAAGAAACCAACACAACATTGCAAAGCAATTATCCTCCAATTAAAAATAAAAATTAAAAAAAAGAGGAATTGAGAGTCTGAGAGTCAGAACTCATTACTTCACGCTTTTTCTTCCAACTTCATCTTGCTTCCCCGTCTCATCTTTGAAGAAGTTTCCGTTTCCTGACAGGGTAGTGTTCAATGTGAGCCATGGATTATCTGTCTACATGCTTTATCTGTGCTTTCACTGTAAATTTTTGACCATCATTTATTCAAGACCTGGCAATAATTAACTCCCCATAAGGAAACCACATGATTTTCTTAGTGAAATGACATCAGAACACAATTTCCTGGAGACATTGAGAACTGTAAACAGCTATCATCACGTTTAGGCCACTGCGTGTCAGCCAGTGCCAAAGTCCTCTTTAATTGCACACTGTGTCTGACCTCTCCGGGCACTGCTAGGCTCAAGCAATCTGAGTGAGGTGGGCTTTCAGAGGACGTGGGTGAGCCTTGCCTGGGAGTCATGTTGACACAAAATTATCCTGCGTGTTTAACCAAAATCTTCCCTGGAGTTGGAGGTAGCATGACTGTCCAAGTATCAAACACTTTTTTGAGCTGTGCTGTGCTTATTCACTCAGTTGTGTCCAACTCTGCAACCCCATGGACTGTAGCCCGCCAGGTTCCTCTGTCCATGGGGATTGTCCAGGCAAGAATACTGGAGTGGGTTGCCATGCCCTCCTCCAGGGGATCTTCCCTACACAAAGATTGAACCCAGGTCTCCTACATTGCAGGTGGATCACTGCAGGTTCTGAGCCACCAGGGAAGCCCAAGAATACTGGAGTGAACAGCCCAACCCTTCTTCAGGGGATCTTCCTGACCCAGGAATCGAACTGGGGTCTCTTGCATTGCAGGCAGTTTCTTTAGCAGCTGAACTACCAGGGAAGCACTTTTTTGAGCACCTATTTGCTATTGGAACTCAAGAAATTTTTTTTTTTAAGCAAACAAATAATAATACTGTTTCAGTCTTGAAAAAATGTGCTTGACACAGATGCCTTTCTGTTCTGAAAAGACAGCTACTCTCTCCTCAAGCTTTCAAATGCTAAAGGTCATTCTTATTTGAAGTAAAATTATCTGAAAGCAAATAAGGAGAGTTAGCTTCAGTTCAGTTCAACTCAGCCGCCCAGTCGTGTGCAACTCTTTGTAATCCCATGGACTGCAGCACGCCAGGCTTCCCTGTCCATCACCAACTCCTGGAGTTTACTTAAACTCATGTCCATGGAGTCGGTGATGCCATCCAGCCATCTCATCCTCTGTCGTCCCCTTCTTCTGCCCTCAATCTTTCCCAGCATCAGGGTCTTTTCAAATGAGTCAGTTCTTCACCTCAGGTGGCCAAAGTATTGGAGTTTCAGCTTCAACATCAGTCCTTCCGACGAACACTCAGGACTGATCTCCTTCAGGATGAGTTAGCTTAGAGACAACCATTGCTGCTGCTGCTGCTGCTGCTAAGTCACTTCAGTCGTGTCTGACTCTGTGCGACCCCATAGACAGCAGCCCACCAGGCTTCCCCGTCCCTGGGATTCTCCAGGCAAGAACACTGGAGTGGGTTGCCATTGCCTTCTCCAATATATGAAACTGAAAAGTGAAAGTGAAGTCGCTCAGTCCTGTCTGACTCTTAGCGACCCCGTGAACTGCAGCCCCACCAGGCTCCTCCGTCCATGGGATTTTCCAGGCAAGAGTACTGGAGTGGGGTGCCATTGCCTTCTCCAAGAGAACCATTAGGAAAAATATTTTTTTCAGCTCTGTAACATTTTAGCAATGCTGCCCTCTTCAGGATAAAACTAGAATTTCAGCTCCCCAGTATATGTTAATATATTTCCCAACACTGGTTAGTTTGAAGAGAACTTGAAGGTCTAGGGATCTTTATCTGTAGAAATCCCTAAAAGGATTTTTATCCATTTTATTTTACTTTACTATTTTATTTCATTTCATTCATTTTTATTATTTCTTTTTTTTTTTTTTAATTTTTGCCACGCTGCACAGCATGTGGGATCTTAGTTCTTTGGCCAGGGTTGGACCCATGCCAGCTGGCAGCGGCAGTGTAGAGGCTAAACAGCTAGACCAACAGGGAAGTCCTTAGATGTAAACTTTAAAATGTGCAGGGGGCACAGAATAGCTCACAACTATTTGAGGGGACTTAGGAAGGAAGCTTGAGGATCCCTGTGTTAGTCCCTCAGTTATATCTGATTCTTTTTGACCTCATGGAGTGTAGCCCGCCAGGCTCCTCTGTCCATGGAATTCCCCAGGCCATAATAATTGGAGTGGGTAGCCGTTCCCTTCTCCAGGGGATCTTCCCCACCCAGGGATCGAACCCTGGTCTCCTGTGTTGTATGCAGATTCTTTACCATCCGAGCCACCAGGGAAGATCCTGAAGACCCCTCAGTTCAGTTCAGTCGCTTGGTCATGTCTGACTCTCTGCGACCCCATGGACTGCAGCATGCCAGGCTTCCCTCCATCTTGGAGCAGCTCTGGGAGTTGGCGATGGATGGGGAGGCCTGGCATGCTGCAGTCCATGGGGTCACAAAGAGTCAGACACGACTGAGGGACTAACACAGGGATCCTCAAGCTTCCTTCCTATGTCCCCTAAAATAGTTGTGAGCAATTATGCGCCCCTTGCGTGTTTTAAAGTTGACATCTAGGGGCTTCCCTGTTGGTCCAGCCGTTTAGCCTCTACACTTCTGCTGCAGGTGGCATGGGTTCCAACCCTGGCCAGGAAACTAAGATCCCAGGCAGGGTGGCAAAAATTTAAAAAATATATATTTTGAAATAACAAAAATGAATGAAATGAAATAAAATAGTAAGGTAAAATAAAATGGAGAAAAAAAATGCCCCCTGAATCTCCTCATGGGCAAAGTCAGCCCCCACTGTCAAGCCAGTGGACAAATTAAAATTACATTCTCACAGGGGAAAAAAAAAGTTTTTACTCAATCGTTTTCCATTCAAGAAACTGTTTTGTGGTGGCAACCATGGTATTCTTGTCTTGGATACCGAGGTAGGCGAGCGGCTAGGGCAGGGCAGGCTGATGGCTGCTCTGCCCTGCTAGGATTTCCTTCCAGAAAGCTCCTTCTGCTTTGCTCTCATGGGAGTTTCCTCTCTCGGATCTGAAGTTTCCTTTTGCTGGGTTGCTTGGTGCATGCTTTCACACACTGGGACCGTGTATGTGGTAAGACGTGTGGCACGGTCGGAGGTGTCTCTCTCTCTTTTGTTAAGTGGGAGAAGGGTGACGAGGAGGCGTAAACAAGAGTGAGGGCACAGGCTGAGTTCCCACAGTTACTTCTGGGGCAGTACAAGAGAGATGTTGAGGATGTGGGAAATAGTTTCTGTGGCCTGGCCAAGGGGTAACGTCCTCCAGTGTGCAGACAGTTGACCTGATTCCCCTGAGGAGCAGTCACTGGAGAGCCACACTCTGACCACAGCCAGGCTCTAAGAAGTCACTCGTATTCAAGCGGCTCCTCTTCTCCCTCCACTCTTGCTCTTGCCTTTACAGGCAATGGCTTTCCTTCGGGGTCACCTGGGGGGCAAGCTTGCGATGTGCCTCTGTCATTGTGTAAAAGCTGTTGTCGTTGTTCAATTGCTCAGTAGTGTCTGACTCTTTGTGACCCCATGGACTGCAGCACGCCAGGCTTCCCTGTCCATCACCATTTCCCAGAGCTTGCCCAAACTCATGTCCCTCGAGTCAGCACTCAGCCTTCTTTACAAGCCAACTCTCCTTATCCGTCTGTGACTACTGGAAAAACCATAGCTTTGACTAGATGGACCTTTGCTGGCAGACTGATGTCTCTGTTTTAAGATTGTGTTTCTAGAAAGGAACTCTCTTCTCTGTCTCTCTTGAAGATTTGATGATAACTTTTGGTCTCTAGCTACTTAGCAAAAATTAATGCCACCGTCCAGCACCTCTCTGCACATATGTACAGGACAGGAGCCTAGGATGGACATAGATGATGAAGCCAGAGGGCCTGGGTGAATGTGGGGATGTGAGGATGATCAACCCTCTGCCTCAGGGAACTTGAACACCAGACTAAGCCATTCCAGGCCCGGCACCACCTGACCCCAGCCTACCTTTCTAGGCTCAGCTCTTACTGTCCTCTGCATCCTACTGGTAAGACCGAAATGTGCTTCCTCACACACCCTATACTGTCCCCTATTAGAGTCTAGCTTGCTTGGATCCTCGTCTTGTCATCAAAAGCCACTTTCAAGGCTAAAATACTGTTTTCTGTTTTCTATCCTCAGTACAATCCTCTCTCCTTCCTGCTTAAAAAAATTATTTATGTATTTTAATATTTATTTATTTTTTATCTTATTTGGCTGCACCAACTCCAGTATTCTGGCCTGGAGAATTCCGTGGACAGAGGAGCCTGGCAGGCTATGGTCCATCGATGCTGCAAAGAGTCAGACTCAACTGAGCAACTTTCACTTTTTTTTTAGGTCCTTGTTGGGACATGCAAGATCTATTTCTCTGACCAGGGACTGAACCTAGAGCCTCTGCATTGGGAGCATGGAGTTATAGCCACTGGACCACCAGGGCAGTCCCTTTCCTTCCTCTTAATAATATGATATTCTGTGCTTTTTTACGACATGCCTTGTATTTTGCCTTGTGCTATAATTAGTCAACTACATCTCTCACGGTCCTTTGAAAAGAGAGAGACAAATTCATCTTTCTATTTCCCAGCTGTCTAGCTCAATATCTGGTATGGAGCATGGGCTCCGAAAGTATTTCCGGTCCCAGGGCCATCCCACACCACTGCTGTGTAAAAGAGTTTATAAAATACACCTTCCACGTTAATGCCCAATTCTGTTTTCTCAGATCCAAGCAAGCACTTTTTCTCATCATACATTTCAAGGATGACATAATTTCTGAAACTTGGTAGTTTCTTCTGGAATTCCAGCCAAAGGCATCTGTGAGGTAAAGTAGTTGTGAGTGCAATCAGGGATTTTGTCATGGATGATGATGACACCCTCTGGGTTACATTTGTGAGGCCCTGCCTGCTGCTTCTAGGTCAGTAGACCTGAGCTGAGTGATGGAAGGCTGTGCATCAAGGGAAAACCAGGAAGCTCAGTCTGATTCATCTTTTTTTCCTCTCCTGTAAGAGATACTTGGAAGAAAAGCAATGACGAACCTAAACAGTGTATTAAAAAGCAGACATTACTTTGCCTACAAAGGTCTGTATAGTCAAAGCTATGGTTTTCCAGTAGTCATGCATGGATGTGAGAGCTGGACAACAAAAAGAGCTGAGCACCAAAGAATTGATGCATTCAAACTGTGGTGCTGGAGAAGACTCTTGAGACTCCTTTGGACTGCAAGGAGATCAAGCCAGTCAATCCTAAAGGAAATCAAACCCAAATATTCATTGGAAAAACTGATGCTGAAGCTGAAGCTCCAACACTTTGGCCACCTGATGTGAAGAACTGACTCATTTGAAAAGACCCTGATGCTGGGAAAGGTTGAAGGCAGAAGGAGAAGGGGGCAACAGAGGATGAGATGGCTGGATGGCATCAGTGACTCAATGGACATGAGTTTGAGCAAACTCTGGAAGATGGTGAAGGACAGGGAAGCCTGGTGTGCTGCAATCCAAGGGGTTTCAAAGATTTGGACACGACTAAGTGACTGAACAGCAAGGAGATACTCTGCTCAAAACTCAGACTCATTTATTGATGTAGATTTTGAAACATACTAAGTACCCAAAAATGGATGTTTTCTGGGAATGCTTCTACATTTTATCAAAGTCACAGAAACATAATAAAATAAATAAAATCAAATAAATAAGTTAATTAAATGAAATAAATAAAATCAAACTTCAGGGTAATTCCCTAAGTATATTCTAACTCCCAGCTAAATGTGTGAATTAGATTTGAATGATGGTCATGTACCATCACTTAATGGAGTTTGGATACATGGAAGATAGAAGAAGCGATAGAAATTTCCACCTAAATCATATCTAAATTGGCAGGGACCAAGTTCATTTAAATATTCATAAATCTGCAGATAAAAGGAGTAGCTGGAATGGTTCCATCGTGTGATGGTTTTCCAAAATAAATCAACCCAAACAAACCAAAAATTGAGAAAATGGAGGCTGTGTAAATTGTCTTACACATGATGGGTAAAGAACAATGCCTATGGAAAAGTGTGGTTTTATTTGACCCCGTGTGGATTAGAAATCTTAGCTATCAAGTAAGAAAGCAAACTGTTGAATGGAAACATGTGCCAAGGCATATGGTACGGCATGATAGTTTCTTCTTCTCGTCCCAGCTCTGCCACTAAGCTGCTGAGTGACCTTGTCTGGAGATCTGCCCATTTTTATACTTAAAAAACTGAACATTGGCCAATGAATGCAGACAGAAACATTTTGGATGGCTAATTGGTCTTACTAAACAATCATCAAGGAGGAAATGATGGGCTACCCAGATGGCGATAGTGGTAGAGAATCCTCCTACCAACGCAGGAGATACAAGAGCCAAGGGTTGGATCCCTGGGTTGGGACGATCCCCTGGAGGAGGAAATGGTCACCCCCTCCAGCATTCTTGCCAGGAAAATTCCAAGAACAGAGGAACCTGGTGGGCTGCAGTCCATGGAGCTGCAAAGAATCGGACACGACTGAGCACGCTCACGCAGGAGGGCAGAAAGGGGTGGAGTGGGAGGAAGCGGGAGACTGGAACTGGTACATATACACTATCAAAATACACATACTTTGTACAAAATACACGGCTGTTGGGAACATATTGTGTAGCACAGAGAACTCTACTTAAGGCACTGTGGCGTCCCCAATGGGTTGTTGTTAGTGGCTAAATCATATCTGACTCTATTGAGACCTCACGGACTATATGTAGCCTGTCAGGCTCCTCAGTCCATGGGATTTCCCAGAAAAATACTAGACTGGGTTACCATTTCCTTCTCCAGGGGATCTTCCTGATTCAGAGATCAAACCTGCATCTCCTGCATTGGCAGGTGGATTCTTTACTGCTGAGCCGCCTGGGAAGCCCATCCAAAGTAGAAGGGCAATCCCAAAGGGAGGGGATATTTGTACATGTATGGCTGATTCATTTTGCTGTGCAGCAGGTGCTAATACAGCAGCAATTATACTACAATAAAGCTTAATTATTTTTTAAAAAGTCAGCCACTTTTCTGATGCTAAAGTTGAGAGAATTCATCTACCAGCTCTCTCACCCAACCTCCCCGTCTTCCTGAACATCTACTATAAGAAATGCATGCCAGGCACTTAAGTACTGGGCAGCCAGGGTGTTCCCATGGAAACCAGTTCTAATCCGAGAGAGTTTTCCAATCAGGCTATAAACTGGGGTTACTGAGGGCAGCCTTCATCCTGCCAAGAAACAGAACCAGCCTTTCATAGGAGCAAGAAGCTCGCGGTTTACCGGGTGTTTATTCAACATCCTGAATAAAAGCTCTTTGTGGTGTTTCCCGGATGACCTCTTGCTGACCTTTCTCTTATATTCTAAACACCATTCTCATGCCAAGCTTATTGAGAGTTTTCATTCTTAATGCAAGAGCAGGGTTGTCAGATTTAACAGATGAAAATACAGGATATCTGGCTACATTTTAATTTTGGATAAACAGAAAAAAATTTTTAATATACAATATTTGGGATATACTTACACACAAAAAAACTATTCCTTATTTTTCTGAAGGTGAATATAATGAGGTATCTTGTTGGCAACCCTTTATGGGGATTCAACCGTCCTCATTTTCATAACCACTGGAATGTTTTTTTCTTCTGTTTCTCTATCATAGCAGGAAACAAGGCTACATAACCTGGACTACTTTACTTATCTAAAAAGAACATGTGCTCTCCCTCCATCACAAGTTATCAAAAACACATGATAGACACACTTTTCATTAGTGACAATCCTGAAGTGTGTGTATTCTCTTCTCTCATAATTCCTCTAATGATTGCCTTTCTCTCTTTACCCCACTTCCATCTCTTCACCAATTATCTCACTTTCTTAAATAAAAAAATTAAAAATCCTTTATTTCAGCCATGGGATGTGAAGGACACTGGTTCTCAAACCCTTTATCTGTGTGAGCTATGGCATCCCATGAGGTCTGAATCCAATAATAGAACAGCCACTTGGTACTGACTCTAGCTAAGTAGTGCTTGTATGTAGTAAAGATGGCCCTCACATTTATTTTTTATGTTTTTTAATATGACACAATAATGCTATCAGTTTGCTTTGTTTTAATATGAAATGTTCATATAATTTTTTTTCTTCCAAACACTCTGTAATTACATATTTGATTTCTCCTTGATTTAAGATTTAGGAGAGAGAGTTTCAGTTTCCAAGCAGCTGAATTTTTGTATTGTTTTGTGTTTTTGTAGCTTATACTCTGGCTGTTTATTGTTGGTGTTATGTAATATTGGCTCTGGGGTCAGTTGGCAGGCAGCATCTGAGGTCCCTGACCAGGGATTGAACCCATACTCCCTGCGGTAGAAGCTCAGAGTCTTTTTTTTTTTTTAATTTTTATTTTATTTTATTTATTTATTTATTTTTTAATTTTAAAATCTTTAATTCTTACATGCGTTCCCAAACATGAACCCCCCTCCCACCTCCCTCCCCACAACATCTCTCTGGGTCATCCCCATGCACCAGCCCCAAGCAAGCTGCACCCTACGTCAGACATGGACTGGCGATTCAATTCTTACATGACAGTATACATGTTAGAATTCCCATTCTCCCAAATCATCCCACCCTCTCCCTCTCCCTCTGAGTCCAAAAGTCCATTATACACATCTGTGTCTTTTTTCCTGTCTTGCATACAGGGTCGTCATTGCCATCTTCCTAAATTCCATATATATGTGTTAGTATACTGTATTGGTGTTTTTCTTTCTGGCTTACTTCACTCTGTATAATTGGCTCCAGTTTCATCCATCTCATCAGAACTGATTCAAATGAATTCTTTTTAACGGCTGAGTAATACTCCATTGTGCATATGTACCACAGCTTTCTTATCCATTCATCTGCTGATGGACATCTACGTTGTTTCCATGTCCTGGCTATTATAAACAGTGCTGCGATGAACATTGGGGTACATGTGTCTCTTTCAATTCTGGTTTCCTTGGTGTGTATGCTGCTGGGTCATAAGGTAGTTCTATTTGCAATTTTTTAAGGAATCTCCACACTGTTCTCCATAGTGGCTGTACTAGTTTGCATTCCCACCAACAGTGTAGGAGGGTTCCCTTTTCTCCACACCCTCTCCAGCATTTATTGCTTGCAGATTTTTGGATCGCAGCCATTCTGACTGGTGTGAAGTGGTACCTCATTGCGGTTTTGATTTGCATTTCTCTAATAATGAGTGATGTTGAGCATCTTTTCATGTGTTTGTTAGCCATCTGTATGTCTTCTTTGGAGAAATGTCTATTTAGTTCTTTGGCCCATTTTTTGATTGGGTCGTTTATTTTTCTGGAATTGAGCTGCAGAAGTTGCTTGTATATTTTTGAGATTAGTTGTTTGTCAGTTGCTTCATTTGCTATTATTTTCTCCCATTCAGAAGGCTGTCTTTTCATGAAGCTCAGAGTCTTAACCACTGAAGAGCCAGGGAAGTCCCAGCCCTCACCTTTTAAGCATTTGGAGAAGGCAATTTATTTTTCTTTTCTTTACTTAACATAGTTATCTGGGGTATGGTTTTGGAATCAGAGATAACCAAAGTCTTCACGGCTGGCTTCTGCCCTAACTGTTGTCAAGCATTCCTGCCCACAGGAAGGCTGCATGCGGTCCCTCCTCAAGAGTTCGGCCAATGGCCAGCCTCTGTCTGCAGCAGAGTCCATGTTGGAACCTGCTGACAGACTCTGGGTTAGCTGGCCTAACACGAGCTGGGGTCACACTCTGCGAGGCAACAGGGAGCTAATCACAAGGAAACAGAACCAGCAGAATGGGCCACTGTCAAAGGCCACTGGTTAGCTGCGTGGGGAGACACAATAGGAAGTGTTTGTACCATCAGAGACAAGCGTGTATCAGTGAGGTGGATAAGCATACTTAGACTTCTTAAATGAAATAAGCTATTTATAACTTGGCCATGCACGATGTTCCAAAACAACCACGAGTAAACAACAATCGGAGAAGGCAATGGCACCCCACTCCAGTACTCTTGCCTGCCAAATCCCATGGATGGAGCAGCCTGGGAGGCTGTAGTCCATAGGTTCACTGAGTCGGACACGACTGAGCAAGTTCACTTTCACTTTTCACTTTCATGCATTGGAGAAGGAAATGGCAACCCACTCCAGTGTTCTTGCCTGGAGAATCCCAGGGACGGGGGAGCCTGGTGGGGTGCCGTCTATGGGGTCACACAGTGTCAGACACAACTGAAGCGACTTAGCAGCAGCAGCAGCAGACAACAATCAGGAAGTGATCAGGGTTACGTACTGGGGCCAAAGGCGTGAAGGATGAAGGATGAAGGAGGCAGAATTCCACCTCCCCGCCCGCCCCCCCGCCCACCCCGTCAGGGGAGTACTAGAAGCAAGCTAGGAAGAAAGAACAATTCAGAAGCACTTCGGAACAGGATATCAGTCACACAGATCTCCCCGGATTGGTTCATGACTCACACACAGGGAGAGGGGACGCCCTCACAGGATCGAGTCTCAGAGACCAACTCCAACATTCAATGTCCACATAGCCCAGCACCAACCTCATGTCCCATCCTGTCCCCCACATTTCTCTTACTTGCGGAGGAGCAGGGTCAGCCAGGAGGTCACAGGGCATTGAATCTGTCTTTACTGGGGCTTCTGTTAACCCGGATCACTTATTGTATCCTCCACCCAGCCAGACAGTGTGGTCTTCTTGCATTCTCAGACCACTCCTGGTGCTTTTTCCTCCCATGCCTCTAGTAGGAAAGCCCTCTCCTTTCCAGCTCTTTCTACATAGCCCCTCCCTCATCCACCCCATCTTGTCTGCCTCATCCAAGCCTCTATTCTTATTAGCTTGAATCTAAGTGTGGCACGTGGGTGAGTATGTGTGGGCCTCCCCACTCAGCCTCAGACCCCTAAAGGAAGAAGATGCCTCTTAACCTATTTTTCTACCTCCAACTGCTAGAGAATACAGACTCTGGGACAGAGTAGGTCCTTAGTAAATGTTTGTTGAACTAGATAAGTGGATGGATGGGTAGATAAATAGGTAGATGAATGGGTAGGTGGATGGATGGATGGATCAATGGGTGGGTGGATGGATGGATAAGTTAATGGATGGATCGGAGGGTAGGTAAATGGGATGAATTTGTGGATAGTGTCTGAGTGGCAGCAATCCACAGTGACCAGGAAATCACCCCCAAGTTTTCCCTGGGCTAGGGAAGCCACAGAGAAGGGGGAAGGGCATGCACAGAAGGCAGAGATGAGAGTCTTCACCTTAGCTTCTCCATCACTGGCCGTGTAATCTCGGGTGAGTCACTGCACCTCTCCAGCCCCAGGTACCATTCACTTACGATTGGCGACAAGAACACATGTCTGTCTGATGTTAGGGAGTTGTCCCAGATGGTGTCTCTTGAAGTCTTTTTCAGCTGTTTCTCAGCCATTATTCTTTCCACAGCACCTCCCGAGACAAGCCACAATAAGGAGGATTTCTATCACAGAGCTTCTGGCATGGTACGTGGACCTGAGGAAGCAGCCTTAGGACATTTTACTGAGTGATGGTCCACAGAGCCTGACATTTTCCGGCATCCTTGATGCTAGACTACTAATAATACTTGTTAGAACTTTTTAACCTCTCTGCCAGCAATACCTCAAAACACAACCTACGAATTTTTGCCCAGCTTTTACTATTTCTCCTGGACTGAACATGTTGAGCACAGTCTGGCTTGTTCCTGTCCATCTTGGAAGGCAGAGCCTTCGTTTATGAGAAGTTTCGCCTTTAACAGGTGAGGAGAATGTGTCCTGACAGCTTGAATGCGCTGTTCAGTCTGTTCTTACACAAGGGGGAGGATTAGATAATCAACTTGGTTTAACGCCAAGAACCAACATATCAAGGCCTGGGGAACACAGTTTTCCAGAGCAGCAAAGAGTATGATAAAAATTCCAGTGATGCCTGCAACGCTGGTCGTTAGCGTGACGAGGAATGGTGCAAATCATTTCCCCACGGAGCTCTAGGGTCTAAGTCTGAAGGGTGCCCCACCCCCACCCCACTGTAGACTTTCTCCCCACCCCCATCTCTCTTCCCACAAACTTTCTCTTCTACCTCTCTTCAGGAGGTAGCCAGATGTGGGGTGGTTCTTAGTCTGTGTGGATGGATGGCTGGGGGTGCGTGCTGCGTGCTCAGCCACTCAGTCGTGTCTGACTTTTTGTGACCCTATGGACTGTAGCCCCTCCCGTCTCCTCCATTCATGGCATTTTCCCAGCAAGAACACTGGAGAGGGTTGCCATTTCCTCCTCCAGGGTATCTTCCTGACCCAAGGATCGAACCTGGGTCTCCTGTGTTATCCTGCACTGCAGGCAGATTCTTTACCCCTGAGCCATTGGGGAAGCTGAGGGGTGAGAACGGAAGGAAAAGGGCAACCTGGGGCTTAATGCAGAGAAGGCGATGGCACCCCAAATCCCATGGACGGAGGAGCCTGGTAGGCTGCAGTCCATGGGGTCGCTAAGAGTCGGGCACAACTGAGCGACTTCACTTTCACTTTTCACTTTCATGCATTGGAGAAGGAAATGGCAACCCACTCCAGTGTTCTTGCCTGGAGAATCCCAGGGACGGGGGAGCCTGGTGGGCTGCCGTCTATGGGGCCGCACAGAGTCTGACACGACTGAAGCGACTTAGCAGCAGCAGCAGGGGCTTAATGGCAACTTTGCTAGGACCCTTGGAATTCAGAGAGAACCCTCTCTCAGCAGGATATTTTGGTGGCTGACTTTGCTTCTGGCAACACCCTTTCCTTTGCCCCAAGCACCATGCCCCCTCCTTGTGTATCTTTGACGCTCCCATTCTGACCTCTCAGTCACCTCACTCTGGGCCCTAATGAAGGTGTCAGGGGATGTTTCCACATTCGCCTCTACCAGTGAGTGTGTGTGCACGCCTGTGTAGGTGACATGTCCGTGGGTCTGTCAGCTTTGTCCTGGCTACTGGTTGACAGGTAGCCTGGATCTCATGTCTGCTGGGCAGCTCCTCAAGGCTGGGGACCCTCACATTGCCTGGACACGGCCTGAAGGAAAATCCTTGGCAAACTGTGTTTGGGGAGATAGCATGTTCCATCCTCCATAGAGAAGGGGGTTAGTGATAAGGGGCTACGTGAAAAGACACCCTGTACTTTCTTCACTTATCACCTGCTGGAATCTTCCTGTGGTAAACCTGGCGGAGCAGTATCATCCATTCAGTTCAGTTCAGTCGCTCAGTCGTGTCTGACTCTTTGCAACCCCATGAATCGCAGCACGCCAGGCCTCCCTGTCCATCACCATCTCCCGGAGTTCACTCATACTCACGTCCATTGAGTCCGTGATATCATCTAGCCATCCCATCCTCTGTCGTCCCTACTGCCCCCAATCCCTCCCAGCATCAGAGTCTTTTCTAATGAGTCAACTCTTCCCATGAGGTGGCCAAAGTACTGGAGCTTCAGCTTCAGCATCATTCCCTCCAAAGAAATCCCAGGGTTAATCTCCTTCAGAATGGACTGGTTGGATCTCCTTGCAGTCCAAGGGACTCTCAAGAGTCTTCTCCAACACCACACTTCAAAAGCATCAATTCTTTGGTGCTCAGCCTTCTTCACAGTCCAACTCTCACATCCATACATGACCACAGGGAAAACCATAGCCTTGACCAGACGGACCTTAGTCGGCAAAGTAATGTTTCTGCTTTTGAATATGCTATCTAGGTTGGTCATAACTTTTCTTCCAAGGAGTAAGCGTCTTTTAATTTCATGGCTGCAGTCACCATCTGCAGTGATTTTGGAGCCAAAAAAAAAATAAAGTCTGACACTGTTTCCACTGTTTCCCCATCTATTTCCCATGAAGTTATGGGACCAGGTGCCATGATCTTCGTTTTCTGAATGTTCAGCTTTAAGCCAACTTTTTCACTCTCCTCTTTCACTTTCATCAAGAGGCTTTTTAGTTCCTCTTTACTTTCTGCCATAAGGGTGGTGTCATCTGCATATCTGAGGTTATTGATATTTCTCCCGGCAATCTTGATTCCAGCTTGTGTTTCTTCCAGCCCAGCGTTTCTCATGATGTACTCTGCATAGAAGTTAAATAAGCAGGGTGACAAAATACAGCCCTGACGTACTCCTTTTCCTATTTGGAACCAGTCTGTTGTTCCATGTCCAGTTCCAACTGTTGCTTCCTGACCTGAATACAGATTTCTCAAGAGGCAGGTTAGGTGGTCTGGTATTCCCATCTCTTTCAGAATTTTCCACAGTTTATTGTGATCCACACAGTCAAAGGCTTTGGCATAGTCAATAAAGCAGAAATAGATGTTTTTCTGGAACTCTCTGGCTTTTTCCATGATCCAGCAGATGTTGGCCATTTGATCTCTGGTTCCTCTGCCTTTTCTAAAACCAGCTTGAACATCAGGAAGTTCATGGTTCATGTATTGCTGAAGCCTGGCTTGGAGAATTTTGAGCATTACTTTACTAGCGTGTGAGATGAGTGCAATTGTGTGGTAGTTTGAGCATTCTTTGGCATTGCCTTTCTTTGGGATTGGAATGAAAACTGACCTTTTCCAGTCCTGTGGCCACTGCTGAGTTTTCCAAATTTGCTGGCATATTGAGTGCAGCACTTTCACAGCATCATCTTTCAGGATTTGAAATAGCTCAACTGGAATTCCATCACCTCCACTAGCTTTGTTCATAGCGATGCTTTCTAAGGCCCACTTGACTTCACATTCCAGGATGTCTGGCTCTAGATTAGTGATCACATCATCATGATTATCTGGGTTGTGAAGATCTTTTTTGTACAGAAGTATCATAATTCTGCATTTTTCACACGAAGACTCTGAGAAGCAGAAAGCTGAAAGATGAATTCAAGTCCTTGTCTCCAGCTTCTCTGCTCTTACCTTTTTTTTTTTTTTTTGGCCTGGAGGCCTCCCATGGCTATCATTTAATTTCTTTTATTTCTATTTTGCTGAAAGTGAAAGTCACTCAGTCATGTCCGACTCTTTGCGACCCGGTGGACTGTATGGTCTGTGGAATTCTCCAGGCCAGAATACAGGAGTGGGTAGCCCTTACCTTCTCCCAACCCAGGGATCAAACCCAATTCTCCCAAACCCAGGCGGATTCTTTACCGGCTGAACTACCAGGGAAGCCAAGCCGAAAGGAATCAAACCAATACATGCTCTTTGTTTAACAAATATTTCAAACCTCCAGAAGAATATGAAGTGATTTCTGCAACCCCAACGGCCTCCCTCTCTAAACTATTTCTCTGAGGTAACCCCTCAGTGAACAGTCTGGGGCTCAACCCCAATATTCATCACAGCGATCCATTTCTTGAAGTTTTCTGTCTCTTACCAAGGCTCCGCCTCGGGCCTGCCGTTCCTTCACCTGGTCATTTCCTCACAGCTTTCCGCTGCTCGTGGCAGCTGGCGTCACGCTGGCGTTCTGTGACTCAACCTGCCCTCCTGTGGTTTCTCATTTACTTTAGGAAAAATCTCTCTTTTTCCCGCTTTAAAATAATTTTTAAGATTTATTTATTGGCTGTGCGCAACCTCTGTCGCTGTGCAGGGTTTTCGCTAGTTTCAGGGAGCAGAGGCTACTTTCTAGTTGTGGTGCGCGTGTTTCTCATTGCGATGGCCTCTCTTGCTGCTGAACACGGGCTCTAGGGCACAAGCTTAGTTGCTCCATGCCATGTGGGATCTTCTCCAGTTAGGGATCAAATCAGTGTCTCCTGCCTTGGCAGGCTGATTCTTTACCAATGAACCACCAGGGAAGCCCCTTAAGTCTTTATTGAACTTATTACAATGTTGCTTGTACTTTATGCTGTTTTTTGTTGCTGTTGTTCATGAGGCATGTGGGATCTTAGTTCCCTGATCAGGGATTGAATCCTCAGCCCTTACGTTGGAAGGATCACTGAACCACTGGACCACCGGACCACCAGGGAAGTTCCGTTTTTTCCTTTTTAATCATGATTTTTTGCTTAGCGAGTGGGTACAGAGGTGGGTAGGAGGGTAGCCAGAGTGGAAAGGAACATCACCTTGTGGGAATAAATGGACAGGTTTTCCCACAGAGAATGATTTCCTCCGGTTGTGAGGCTCAGGAGTCCTGTGGTGAGATTCTGTGGCAGCCCAAATCGTTCTTTCAAACAAGGTTTAGCTTTCTGACTTTCAGGGAAGGATTTGTCAGGTAGCTAAGTGTTCTGATTAATTAACGCTGGGATTCCATATAAATGCAAATTGTCGCATTTCTCACTGAGTCCCTTTCACAGACAGATGTGGGTAATGTTGTTGTTTAGTCACTCAGTGGTGTCCGACTCTTTGCAACCCCATGGACTGCAGCACGCCAGCCTTCCCTGTCCTTCACCATCTCCTGGAGCTTGCTCAAACTCATGTCCATCGAGTCAGTGATGCCATCCAACCCTCTCATCCTCTGTTGCCCCCTTGTCCTCCTTCCCTCAGTCTTTCCCAGCATCAAGGCCTTTTCTAACAAGTGGGCTGTTCGCATCAGGTGGCCAAAGTGTTGAAGTTTCAGCTTCAGCATCAGTCCTTCCAATGAATATCCAGGTTTGATTTCTTTTAGGATTGACAGCTTTGGTCTCCTTGCAGTCCAACAGACCCTCAAGAGTCTTCTCCAACACCACAATTCAAAAGCATCAATTCTTCGGCACTCAGCCTTCTTTATGATCCACCTCTCATATCCATATGTGACTACTGGAAGATCCATAGCTTTGACTATATGGACTTTGGTGGCAAAGTGATGTCTCTGCTTTTTAATACGCTGTTTAGGTTTGTCATAGCTTCTCTTCCATGGGTAAGAGCTGACGAAAATAAGGTGGAGCTGGAATTACTGGCTGGCTGTGACTTCATCTAAAGTCTCTCAGAGTAAGGGGGACCTCTTCTCGTACTCATGCCTTGTCACCATTCAGGTACCACAAAAGGTGACCAACCGTCAAGGCCAGCTGATGACACAGACTGAAATGGGAACACAAGGTGCTGATAAGGAATCTTAGATAGAGAGGGGGAAAAAATGTCACCAACATTCTGATCTCTGTAGATACAAAGGATCATGCACTCATGGAGTTTCCTAGTGTATCAGATTCTGGCCTCACTCTCACTGCACACTGATGTTCATTTTTCTTTTCCGTGCAAGGTGAAGTGTATGGTAGAGAAAGGAGGACTCAGACAGAGGGTGACAGGAGCAGGTGCATGGCCCCCACCGCCCCGACCACACCAGAAAGGCTGAGGGCAAGGTGGGAAGAGGCAGACTTGGTGGTCACACACCCCGGGCTGCCATTGATGGCGTGGTTGAACTTAAGCACAAAATCTAACCTCAGGAGCCACTGGGATGTCAACGGACATGGGGCCTACCTCACAGGAAGGCTGAGGGACCTCAAAGATATGTGCCTGCAAATTGCTTAGCACAACACACGTAATAACTTCTTAACAAACACCCGCTTACACTTGACCATGACTTTGTCCCGTTTGATGCTTGTCTTTTATTTCCTTTTGACACTTTTCTCCCAGAACCTGAAGAGGGTGGTAGAGTGCTGAAGTCAGCTAATCCCTTCCTGGCATTTCTCAGGACCAGTGAAAATGGTTTTCAATGCTCTTCAAATCAGGAAAAATAAAAACAACAACAAAAAACCCACATCTTAATGAACACATATAACTATGAATCTAGATTGTTTATATTAACCTTTACACTAGTGTGATAAATGAATAAATATATATATATGGTTTTTTTTTTTAATGGAGGAAGGGGCCACAAAGATGAAGTTCCTTGAGCCCATGAAAGTCATAACCCAGTCCTACAGGTTCTAGAACTCACACAGCCTGACAGTTTGGGATGCTTGGCAAAGACCAGAAGGGCTGAGTCAACAAAATATCCCTTAGGACTATGTAAGAGACATGCTTCATCAGCTATAGAAAAGTACAAATCTCCTGGAGAAAACCCTTATTGCCCAGATTCGCAGAGCAAACAGTTTGTTCACTGAATAGGTGGAGTGTGAGGGGAGATTCTGTGCTGAGAGCTGGGGGGTGTGGTAACAGAGCTGGGCTCAGCATTGGGGACGAGGGGCACCGCATGTGGGCATTTTTATTTTTCATATTATTTATTTATTTATTGGCTAGACTGTATGGCATGTGGCTTCTTAGTTCCCTGACCAGGGATCTAATTAGCACCCCTTGAATTGGAAGCTCGGAGTCTTAACCACTGGACCACCAGGGAAGCCCTGAGCGGGCATTTTTCAAACAGCTGAAGCTTGACTCTTAAATTCTATATGCGTGCTTGCTGACTGCAGCCATTTTCGCAGGAAATTTCTTTATAATGCACCACATTCCCTAGCTATCTCTGTGCCTTTTTTCACTTTTATCCGTGGTATATATACACACATATTAAGTCCAGTAGTACTAAGAGATTAAGACGAGTAACAATGGCTCCCTACTTCACATTTCTGTCTTTCTGTCTCTCCATTTCTGCTCCTTGAAGGCCATCACCTTCCACCCTTCCAAGCCCCTTCTAGTTTCCTGCTATTGAACTGAACATTTCTAAGGAATATACACATATAGCTCTTTCCCGACTTGTCAGTTTCTGATGGTAACTATTGTCGTCCTGTTGCAGTTGATGAGGGTTTAGCTGCCGGGCATCCCTACCGTATTTCTTCTCCTCCCTCCAGCTGTCAATTAGGTTATATCATAAGCTTTTTGTTTAGTTTTTAGTGGCTTTGTTTTAGTTTAGTGGCTCAGTGGATAAAGAATTCACCTGCACTGCAGGAGACATGAGTTCGATCCCTGGGTCAGGAAGATCTCCTGAAGGAGGGCATGGCACTCACTCCCGTATTTTGCCTAGAGAATCCCCTGAACAGAGGAGCCTGGAGGGCTGCAGTCCATGGGGTCACGGAGAGTCAAACACGAATGATGCGACGGAGCACACACATATTTAGAATGTTCTTTATTAGTGCTGTGTAAATGTCCTGTGCTGAGCCAACCATTACATTTCTTCTTATACATATTTAGATTGTCCAGAGTTAATCTTTGTCTCCCTTTTATTATTTGGTTATCTTTTCATGCCACTCTTTAATTCTTCCTAAAGAGGCCAAGTAATCTGTAGAGCATGATCAAAGCCACCGGGCAATGCATCTGTTCCTTTTATTCCTCCGGAGCCCTGCTGGGAGTGGGGTGGTCTCACCCTGTCAGCATCAGGGTCCCCCTCCTGGCTGCTCTCCTCTTTGGGATCCTTGTGTTCTGTATCCACGGCCTTGCCCTTTCTTCCTGTATTCACTCTTTCCCTTTCTTCTCACATTTACTCTTTTGATTGGTGGCTTCTTGAGAAAGCAGACACGAGACACAAAACTACTCAGCATTGTGCATTTGAAAATGCCTCAATTCCATGTATCAATTGATAGACTGAGTTCCTAGAATTTTGAAACATCTAGTGTATCCTAGCTTCTCGGATACACTAGAGAAGTTGTTGAGAAGTCCAAAGTCATTCTGATTCTTAGAACTTATATTTGGTTGGAGGCTTTTAGAGTGTTCTTTTAATATCAAGGTTCTTGAAATTTCATGATGCTGTGCTGTGGGGGTCCTTTTCAACTTATCGTGTTGGATATTTAGTGGGCTCCTTTCAGCCCAGAGTCTTATTTCCTTCAGCCTGGTTAAAAGTTCTTATTCTCTTTCCTTAAAATTTCCTTGCTCTGTTTTCTCACTTCTCTCTTTCTCCCATGTCCTATTAGTCAGATATTATACCACCAGATACCAAATTTTCTTACTGTTTCTCAAATATCTCTTTGTCTTATTATGCAACTTTCTGTGTCATCATATTATGCTGATCTAAAGTGAAAGTGAAAGTTGCTCAGTCGACTGTTTGACTCTTTGAGACCCCATAGAGTATACAGTCCATGAAATTCTCCAGGCCAGAATCCTGGAGTGGGTAGCCTTTCCCTTCTCTGGGGAATCTTCCCAACCCAGGGATCAAACCCAGGTCTCCCACATTGCAGGCGGATTCTTTACCAGTTGAGCCACAAGGGAAGCCCAAATTGATCTAAGTTCTACACAAATAAAAGTCTCTGGATATTCACAATCTTTTAGCATCTTACAAAACTAGGTGGCCACCTCATGCGAAGAGTTGACTCACTGGAAAAGACTTTGATGCTGGGAGGGATTGGGGGCAGGAGGAGAAGGGGACGACCGAGGATGAGATGGCTGGATGGCATCACTAACTTGATGGACGTGAATCTGAGTGAACTCCGGGAGTTGGTGATGGACAAGGAGGCCTGGTGTGCTGCGATTCATGGGGTTGCAAAGAGTCGGACATGACTGAGCGACTGAACTGAATTGAGCTGAACTGAAAACTAGGTGGGCACTTCTTGTCTATCATTGTTTCCTCTTGGGTTCTCCTGATCCTCATGGATTTATAAGTTTTAAATTGCTTGATGATAATTTTGGGGGGATTCTCAGAAGAAAGACTGAGGGAGCAGTGCTGATGGGGGTAGGGGCAGAATGGAGGTTTCTGCACTGTGGGCACCTGGTGGTTTAGTTTCTATCTTGCTGGTCTCTTTATTCCTTAGGACCTGGACATACCGCTGGGTTCAGTCACTACCTTCCCCTCATCCTAATGACATCCTTGGTTTATAGAGGGAGAGGACATAATGGAAGATTGTTGGATTGGGGTCCTACAAAGTCAGCTCAAACTCCACTTCTGTTCTCCAGTAGCAGAGTCAGCTTAGACCAGGCGGTAAAGCTCCTGCCATGTCTTCCTCTGTGGAATGCCTCTCCCATCCTGACTGTATCTATGACAGGTGATTATATGAGCATCAGATCAAGAGATAACACGTGTATACAGAGAACAAATGAGTGGTTCCCAGAGGGGAGAGTGGTGGGAGGAGGGGCAAAATCGGGGAAGCATATTAAGTGGTACAAACTTCTAAGTATCAAGTAAACCAGTTTCAAAGATATAATATGCAGTGTAGGGAACATAGTCAGTATTTTATCTTTTATTTTATTCTGGTAAAGTTATTTTATTTATGTATTTATTTTTGGCTGTGCTGGGTCTTGGTTGCTCCGTGGGCTTTTCTCTAGTTTCGGCGAGCGTGGGCTGCTATCTAGTTGGGGTGCATGAGCTTCTCACTGTGGTGGCATCTCTAGGGCACCTGGGGTCTCAGTATTGCAGCATGTGGGCCTCCAGAGCACAGGCTCAGTAGTTCTGGCCCACATGCTTAGTAACTTCGCAGCATGTGGATCTTCCCAGATCAGAGATCGAACCCTTGTCTCCTATATTGGCAGGTGGGTTCTTTACCAATGAGCCACGGGGGGAAGCCCTAGCCAATGTTTTATAACTTTGTATGGAGTACACTCTATAAAAATAAAGAATTACTGTGTTCCACACATAAAACTAATATTGTAAGTCAACTGTATTTTTTTCCTTAAAATTAAAAAATTATGGTTGATTTGCAATGTTGTGTTAGTTTCAAATGTACAGCAAAATGATTCAGTTATCCATATACATTGGGTTGGCCAAAATGTTTCATTTGAGTTTTTCCATAACATCTTATATATATGATATACATTGATATTGATGAGTGTGTGTGTATATATATATATATATACATATATATATATATCAGTGATACTTGAATAATAAAAATGAGAGTGATGTCATATATAAGAGTGTTGTTACACTGTAAGATTTTATGAGCAGGTTAATTATACTTGACAATGAATAGCAGAGCTGACAGCTAGTTGCTCAGGAGAATCTCTTGTTTGGAGGGTTTTTTATTTCCTGGCTTGTCCCATGATTCCCTCTGAATACTTGCTACAGACAATGGCTAGATCACTGGGAGTTTTGAACTTGGAAACTCAGTTGCCCTTTGTGGAGGAAACAAGGATGAATCAACCTGTTGAAAAGGACTGACTCCCCGCCAAGAGATACAAATGAGCAGTTGGGGAGATTCTAGCAAGCCTCACCCACTTTCAAGCAAGGTAGCCAGGTGCCAAAATGTAGTCACTAGGTGACGCTTGGAAGGTGGGGGGGCGCGGTAATCAAGAAAGAGAGAACTGGCTTATACCTTGTCCAAAGAAAGACTCTTACACCCCAAAGGCAGATCTGCAGAGTAAAGGGAGGTCAGGGAGCTAGGGCTTATCAGTGTCTTCAGTACCCTCAATGAAGATGCCCATGGACACACACCCATTGGGTCTGCTTAGCAGATGTATTTTCTTAGCAGATGTGGCTGTATCTGTCCACATAAGCCTGTTGCTGCCAATAGTGCAATTTTCCTTGCCCTAATTTAGTGTTGATTAAAGAGCTCTTCATTGATCATGTGCTATGTGATGGACATTCTTTTAGGTGCTTGGGATACACTGATAAGAAAGAAAGGCAAGGATGCCTGCCCTCTTGGAGCTTACTTAACAAGAAGAATAATTTTAAGTGATTAGTCACTGTGCTAGGGGTTGGACTGGGACACACAGTTAGGGGATATGGTTGCCAATTAAATCTTCCCACAGGGAGAGAGCGACTGATGAGCTAATCCAGATACCTAGTCATTCCTGCACACTAAATACGGATTACCTGCCCTCTGGTCTCTTGTGAGTTTTGTTAGCTTGGGATGGTCCCAAAATTGAGCTTCCAGACACAATGTGTGAGGAGAGCCTGGAAAGGCTGACCCCACCCTGTTGATTTTCCTTAGCTCTTCCATGCCTGGATGTGCTGTAATTTCTCTCTCATGTCCCTTTCTCTCTTTAACCACACCAGACATGTTTCTTATGTCATCCATAATCACACTGCCTCTTGCAGGGCATATGGAGGAAAAGGTAGTACGTTTTCTCCTATTTGGTCCTTAGCTACTTCTTGAGATCTATTTTGTACTAGCTATGGTGCCCATCAGATGAGTGGGGCAGTTTCTCTCCACAGGCACTCCAAGTCTGCAATGACAGGGCGGGTAGCAGAAAGCTCTCTTGATGGACAGAGTTGAATTCTGGTCCTGGATCTGAGGCTGACTTGGGGGAGTGACCTCTGTTTCCTGGGTCTTTGTGATCGCTTCTGTGTCAGAGAAGGCCGACCCCTGACTTTCTGTGTCGGAGGTATGTGTGGGATCCTCTGGAGAGTAACTGCGAGGGAAAACAGGATGTTGTTTGGAAGACAAGCAGAGAGGAGGAGTGGTGCGGGGTATTTCTATTTTTGTATTTTCCCACCACCAGACACTTGGTTTTTATCTCAGCTGCCTTGAGGAGTCACTGAGCAGACAGTCAGTCTCAGACGCCTCCTCTCTTCCCCAACAGACACTGGACTCGGGGTTGGATAAACTGGGTGAAGGATAAAGTGAGCAAAGGCGTTAGATCCCTGACAGGCCTGGGGGGGAGGAGGAGCACCAGGTGAAATCTGTGAGGGGTTCCTGCCCTTCCTGAGCTGGGCTTTGCTCTCAGCAAACAGATGGAGAAGGAAACAGCTTCTTCCGAATCCATGGTTTCCCTCCATTCCTTTCCCGTGCTCCTCAAATGCCATTTTCTCAAAGGAGGTGCAGAGAGGAGGGTCCTTTTCCTTGACTTGTAACCACCCAACAATTATACCTCTTCCTGGGCCCTGATCCTCTCAAAACATGCAGACACACACGTAGACACACACACTGCACACCATAAACATATTTTGCACATACTACACACACACTACACATCACACACACACACAACACACAGTATACGCACACACTACACATATTACACACTAAACACACGAACACACAATGCACCACCAACACACACACCACGAACATTATACACACACACCCGGCCTTTAGCCACAATTTTCACAAAGCATTGTTTTCTCATCATTTGCTTAGTAAATAACTATTTACTAAGACCCTGCCTCGTGGCAGAAAGTGAAGAGCCTCTTGATGAAGGTGAAAGAGGAGAGTGAAAAAGCTGGCTTAAAACTCAACATTCAAAAAACTAAGATCATGGCACCTGGTCCCATCACTTCATGGTAAATAGATGGGGAAAAAATGGAAACAGTGACAGACTTTATTTTCTTGGGCTCCAAAATCACTGTGGATGGTGAATGCAGCCATGAGATTAAAAGATACTTGCTCCTTGGAAGAAAAGCTATGACAACCTAGACAGCATATTAAAAGGCAGAGATATCACTTTGCCAACACGGGTCCATCTAGTCAGTTATGGTTTTTCCATTAGTCATGTATGGATGTGAGAGTTGGATCATAAAGAAGGCTGAGTGCCAAAGAATTAATGCTTTCAAATTGTGGTGTTGGAGAAGACTCTTGATAGTTATTTTGTCTGCAAGGAGATCAAACCAGTCAATCCTAAAGGAAATCAAACCTGACTATTCATTGGAAGGACTGATGCTGAAGCTGAAGTTCCAACACTTTGGCCACTTGATGCGAAGAGCTGACTAATTGGAAAAGACCCTGATGCTGGGAAAGATTGAGAGCAGGAGGAGAAGGAGGCAACAGAGGACGCGATGGTTGGACGGCATCATCGACTCAATGGACATGAGTTTGAGCAGACTCTGGGAGATGGTGAAGGATAGGGAAGCCTGGTGTGCTATAGTCCATGGGGTCACAAAGAGTCAGATAAGACTGAGTGGCTGAACAACAAGACCCTGCGAGGTTCCAGGCCTGTTCTCGATTCTGGGGACCCTTGGTGAACAGAATAAAATGAGACTGGCTTCACGGATCTTGCTTTCTGTGGGAGAAAGACCATGAACATGTAAACAAATAAATGCACAATGCAGCATCCAGTTGTGAGAAATGCTGTGAGATGAAGCAGAGCAAGGTTGGGGAGCAGGGACCAGGGATGGCAGGATGGGGTTGGGGTGGGGAAAGGATGGCTAAAGGGATGAGGGAAGTCTTTCCCCCACGGATCAGGGGATCCGTGTGCAGGGCTCCTGAGGAGTGAATCTTCCCAATTTCCAAGCCTTACCTCTTTAAATATCCCCAATTTTTATTCTAACTAGCTTTGACCAAAACTATTTTACAAGCTTTGTACGCCTCTGCTTTATAACACAGAAACCTGGCATAGTCACATCTTTCTTTAAAAGGTGCAACTATTGGGAACACCTGCTAATGCGCTGGGCTAGTCTCTAGGTTGTTGCTGTTGTTCAGTCACTAAGTCACTTCTGACTCTTTGTGACCTTGTGGACTACAGCATTCCAGGCTTCCCTGTCTTTCACTATCTCCCAGATTTGCTCAAACTCATGTCAGTAGTCAATAATGCCATCCAACCATCTCACCCTCTGTTACCCCCTTCTCCTCCTGTCCTCAATCTTTCCCAGCATCAGGGTCTTTTCCAATGAGTCAACCCTTTGCATCAGGTGGCCAAAGTACTGGAGCTTCAGCTTCAGCATCAGTCCTTCCAACGAACACTTAGGTTGGCTGTTTTCAAAGTCTGTCCTGGGATCAGCAGCCTCAGCAACCCCAGAACGCATTAGGAAGGCCCATTCTCAGCTCCCTGAGACCTGCTGAATCTGAAATCCTAGGGGTGGGGTCCAGGAAACTTTTTTTGACCCTCCCCGCCTTTTGAACTGTGGTGCTAGAGAAGACTCTTGAGAGTCCCTTGGATTGCAAGGAGATCCAACCAGTCAATCCTAAAGGAAATCAGTCCTGAATATTCATTAGAAGGACTGATGCTGAAGCTGAAACTCCAACGCTTTGGCCACCTGATGTGAAGAACCAACTCATTGGAAAAGACCCTGATGCTGGGAACAATTGAAGGCAGGAGGAGAAGGGGACAACAGAGGATGAGATGGTTGGATGGCATCACCGACTCAATGGACATGAATTTGAGCAAACTCTGGGAGATGGTGAAGGATAGGGAAGCCTGACATACTGCGGTCCATGGGGTCACAAAAAGTCAGACACAACTGAGCCACTGAACAACAACAAGAACTCCCCTAGGTGATTGTGAAGTTCACTCAAGTTTGAGAAAGCCTGCTATAAGGATGCTTTTGGGGCATGGCAGGGTGGAGAGGGGCGGAACTGCATTCTGCCCTACATTCAGCGACTGCTTTGCCCTTTGCAAGAGGAGCTCTTCCCGCCTTTCTGCAGCTTCTGTCTCCCACTGAGGCCTATCATCCCTCATGGCTGTCAGCAGAATACTTCTGTATAATTTGTATCCCTTCTAATTTGCTGCTTCAATCTGCTCTGTGTTGACAAACCAGATCACCGGCCATAACTCCATTATGCAGAAAGTAGGCATAAATTTCGGGGCTGCTGGAGCCTCTTATTACTAATTTGCTGTCTTGCCCTCCAGACATCTGGCAGAGTGGAGAGAACACAGATTCTGGAGTCAAACAAATCGAGATTTCAGTGCAGGCTCCCACTCCCATGGGGATTTTCTCAGCTGCTGTGTACATCTATTGCAGTTATGCTTCCTCAAAATGAGATAACCACAGGATGAGTTCAGGGGCCCACTGTGAGACAGACCTGAGCTAAAATATCATTGATCACCTGAGCTCCATAAGCCCCCACCCTAACTGGTGAGCCACAGTGAAGTGCTGGGTCTCCTGGGACTGGTGTTAACTGACAGCTAGTGTCCACCAGCCCTGGGTGCTCATTGGAAGGACTGATGCTGAGGCTAAAACTCCAATACTTTAGCCACCTCATGCAAAGAGTTGACTCACTGGAAAAGACCCTCATGCTGGGAGAGATTGAGGGCAGGAGGAGAAAGGGACGACAGAGGATGAGATGGCTGGATGGCATCAGGGACTCGATGCACATGAGTTTGGGTGAACTCTGGGAGTTGATGATGGACAGTTAGGCCTGGCGTGCTGTGATTCATGGGGTTGTAAAGAGTCAGACACGACTGAGCGATTGAACTGAACTGAACTGAGCGTCCAGTGACTGCTGAATGGCTGGTTATTTCCTTTTCCCAAGTTCACAGTCACTCAGTAAAGGAGACAGCTGGGATAAAGAGGAACAGTACACATTTTTCTCAGTGTAACAATGTGCAATGCAGGAGACTTGGGTTTATTCCCTGGGTCAGAAGGATTCCCTAGAGAAGGAAATGTTAACCCACTCTAGTATTTGTCGGGAGCCGCATTAAGCATGCTGACAAAATGGAGGCCTGGCCCCAGCTCCCTCTCTTTGTCCCGCAGGCACGGACCCAGGATGAAGGAGTTAGGCTTTGTGATTCTGACTTGTTTTTTCCTTTCCTCAGCTGAGTTGACTGAAAAGAATATTAAGGTGCTTATTGTTCTTGAGAGGAGCATGAGAAGGCATAAAGTCTTCTGCAGCTGTGTTCAGAAAATAATTCATAAAGTTAATCATTAACATTTGTTCAAGGACTTTTACAAAAGAGTGTTCCAGGGTGAACACATAGGCCATAGCTTGAGGCCATGGGAGGGATTGCTATCTGAAGCCTACTTTTGAGGAAAGTGTTTATGGCAAAGAAGTTTGCTGAATTTAGGGCTTAGGAATAATTTAAATAGTTAGAAGCTAAAGATTTGAGGATACCAAGGGAACATTTCATGCAAAGATGGGCTCGATAAAGGACAGAAATGGTCTGGACCTAACAGAAGCAGAACATATTAAGGAGAGATGGCAAGAATACACAGAAGAACTGTACAAAAAAGATCTTCACGACCCGGATAATCACAATGGTGTGATCACTCATCTAGAGCCAGATATCTTGGAAAGTGACGTCAAGTGGGCCTTAGAAAGCATCACTATGAACAAAGCTAGTGGAGGTGATGGAATTCCAGTTGAGCTATTTCAAATCCTGAAAGATGATGCTGTGAAAGTGCTGCACTCAATATGCCAGCAAATTTGGAACACTCAGCAGTGGCCACAGGACTGGAAAAGGTCAGTTTTCATTTCAATCCCAAAGAAAGGCAATGCCAAAGAATGCTCAAACTACTGCACAATTGCACTCATCTCACATGCTAGTAAAGTAATGCTCAAAATTCTCCAAGCCAGACTTCAGCAATACGTGAACCGTGAATTTCCTGATGTTCAAGCTGGTTTTAGAAAAAGCAGAGGAACCAGAGATCAAATGGCCAACATCCGCTGGATCATGGAAAAAGCCAGAGAGTTCCAGAAAAACATCTATTTCTGCTTTATTGACTATGCCAAAGCCTTTGACTGTGTGGATCACAAGAAACTGTGGAAAATTCTGAAAGAGATGGGAATACCAGACCACCTGACCTGCCTCTTGAGAAATCTGTATGCAGGTCAGGAAGCAACTGTTAGAACTGAACATGGAACAACAGACTGGTTCCAAATAGGAAAAGGAGTATGTCAGGGCTGTATACTGTCACCCTGCTTATTTAACTTCTACGCAGAGTACATCATGAGAAACGCTGGGCTGGAAGAAACACAAGCTGGAATCAAGATTGCCGGGAGAAATATCAATAACCTCAGATATACAGATGACACCACTCTTATGGCAGAAAGTGTAGAGGAACTAAAAAGTCTCTTGATGAAAGTGAAAGAGGAGAGTGAAAAAGTTGGCTTAAAGCTCAACATTCAGAAAACGAAGATCATGGCATCCAGTCCCATCACTTCATGGAAAATAGATGGGGAAACAGTGGAAACAGTGTCAGACTTTGTTTTTTTGGGCTCCAAAATCACTGCAGATGGTGATTGCAGCCATGAAATTAAAAGACGCTTACTCCTTGGAAGAAAAGTTATGAGCAATCTAGATAGTATATTCAAAAGCAGAGACATTACTTTGCCGACTAAGGTCCGTCTGGTCAAGGCTATGGTTTTTCCAGTAGTCATGTATGGATGTGAGAGTTGGACTGCGAAGAAGGCTGAGCACGGAGGAATTGATGCGTTTGAACTGTGGTGTTGGAGAAGACTCTTGAGAGTCCCTTGGACTGCAAGGAGATCCAGCCAGTCCATTCTGAAGGAGATCAGCCCTGGGATTTCTTTGGAGGGAATGATGTTAAAGCTGAAATTCCAGTACTTTGGCCACCTCATGCGAAGAGTTGACTCATTGGAAAAGACTTTGATGCTGGGAGGGATTGGGGGCAGGAGAAGAAGGGGAGGACAGAGGATGAGATGGCTGGATGGCATGACTGACTCAATGGACGTGAGTCTGAGTGGACTCCGGGAGCTGGTGATGGACAGGGAGGCCTGGTGTGCTGTGAATCATGGGGTCGCAAAGAGTCGGACACGACTGTGCACCTGAACTGAACTGAACTAAAGATTTAAGGAATGTTGTAATGGTAGCATATTCTACTATAGCTTGTAGAGATAAGGAACTTTAGAGATATTAATAGCTAGAAGCCTTTTTTTTCTTTTAATTTTTTTTTTTAAATTTTAAAATCTTTAATTCTTACATGCGTTCCCAAACATGAACCCCCCTCCCACCTCCCTCCCCACAACATCTCTCTGGGTCATCCCCATGTACCAGCCCCAAGCATGCTGCACCCTACGTCAGACATGGACTGGCGATTCAATTCTTACATGACAGTATACATGTTAGAATTCCCATTCGCCCAAATCATCCCACCCTCTCCCTCTCCCTCTGAGTCCAAAAGTCCGTTATACACATCTGTGTCTTTTTTTCCTGTCTTGCCTACAGGGTCGTCATTGCCATCTTCCTAAATTCCATATATATGTGTTAGTATACTGTATTGGTGTTTTTCTTTTTTAAGAAATAGCGAGCTTAGGATGCTAGAGACAACAGGAGTTAGAAAGAAAGATAAGAAATAAACTGAGGAATGTGGTATGCAGCCCAGACATTAGCATGAGTTACTATGTATTCACAAGGATACATGAGAATTAGATAAGAGAATCGCTGAGGCAGGAACTCCTTTTGAGGGGCAACAATGATTTTTGGAGACAACAAATCTGGGTCAGGGGGAACTGAAAATGTCAAACCTCTGACCTAATGCTTTCGTAAAAGTATAAAAGATAATCTTAGCTTGAAATAAATAGGCAGTCCAAGAAAACTGAGAGTCTGCCTCTGTGTCTCGCCGACACTGCTCACCCTTCAGGTTAAATCCCTGGCTGCTAGCGCTGGACTCTGGCAAGAATTTTTGCCTGGGAAATTCCATAGACAGAGAATCCTGACAGACTAAAGTCCATAAGGTTGAAAAGAGTCGGACATGACTTAGCAACTAAACAAACCAACAAAAAGGTCCCTCCTCAAGGGGGCCTGGCCTCCCCATTACTGGCTGTGTGATCTTGGCAGACTTACAAGAAGAATTGTTTCACACCAATGAAGTGCACAGCAAAGCTGTTTTCTTTACCTGGGCTGGGAGATACGGGGGAGGGATTAACCTACATGATTTATTTATTTATTTATTTTTGCATGTCATCAGTTTCTGAAATTGTTCTCAACCTTCATGTTTTTTTTAAAAGGCAACTTAAAAATGTTTTTGAGAAATAGTCACATTCTGACCATTCACCCATCTAGAGTGCATGACTTAATGACTCTTAGTATATTCACAAAATTATGCATCCATCATGATAAAAATCAATTTCAAAATTTTTTCATTACCCAACAAATAAACTTCACATCCCTTAGCCATCACTACCCCCCACCCTTGCCCCATTTCCTCCAGTCCTAGGCAATCACCTCTAGTCTATTTTCTACTTCTATAGATTTCTCTATTCTGGGCATTTCATGCAAATGGAATCCTATGATATGTGGTCGTTTGTTTTCTTTCACTCGGGATGCTATTGAAGTTCATCCACATTGTATGAGTTAGTATCAGTACATTAACACATATTAGTGCTCAGTTTCTCAGTTGTGTCTGACCCTTTGTGGCCCATTGGATGGTAGCCTGCCAGGCTCCTCTGTCCATGCGGTTTTTCACGCAAGAATACTGGAGTGGGTTATCATTTCCTTCACCAGGGAATCTTCCCTCCCCAGGGATTAAACCTGCATGTCCTGTGTCTCTTGCATTGCAGACAGATTCTTTACTAGCTGAGCCATCAACATGTATTAGTACTTCTTTTTATTTCCAAGTAATATTCCATTCTATAGACAGATCACATTTTATTGATTGATTCATCAGATACTAGATTTGGGTTGTTCTTCCTTTGGGACCTTTAAGAATCATGCTACTATGAACATTCGCATACAGATTTTTGCATGGATGTGTGTGGCTATGGCCTGAATGTTGGTGTACCCCTAAAATTCAATGGTTGAAGTTCTAACTCCCAATGTGATAGTATTAGAATGTGGGGCCTTTGGGAGGTAATTATGCCATAGGATGGGGCCTCATTAAAGGAATTAGTGCCCTTATAAGAAGAGACTAGCGCGTGCTCTCGCTCTCTCTGCTATGTGAGACCACAGTAAGAAGATACCATCCATAATTCAGGAAAAGAACTTTTGCCAGAACCAAACCACACTGGTACCCTGACCTCAGACTTCCAGCCTCCAGAACTGTGAGAAATAGATTTGCTTGCTGTTTAGGTCACCCAAGCTATGGCATTTTGTTGTAAAAGCGCAAATGGACTAAAGTATGTTTTTATTTGCCTTGAGTTTATATCTAGAGATGGAGTTGCTAAATCATATGGCATAGAACTCTATTTTTAAACATTTGAAGAGTTATCAGACTATTTTCCAAAGTAGCCACACCATTTTCTGTTCCCAATAGTGTATGAGGATTCTAATTTCTTCATCTAATTGCCAGCATTTGTCATTACCTGACTTTTTGATTCTGGTCATCCTAGTGGGTGTGAAGTGGTCTCTCATTCCGGTTTCGATTTGCAGTTCTCTGATGGCCAATGATGTTGAGCACGTTTGCATGTGTTTGTTGGCTATTTGCATATCTTCTTTGCAGAAATGTCTTTTCAGGTCCCTTTCCTATTTTAAAATGGGCTTGTCTTCTTCTTATTGAGTTATAAGAGTTCTTTATATATTATATATTCAAGTCCCTTATCAGATGGATGACTTGCAAATATTTTCTCCCATTCTGTACGTCATCTTTTTGCTTCCTTTATGGTGTTCTTTGGTGCGCAAAATTTTAGTTTTGGTGCTGTTATTTTTCTAAGTTAATTTTTCCTAATGTCACTTGTGCTTTTGGTGTCATATTTAAAAAACCATTGCCCAATCCAGGGTCACAAAGGTTGACCACTGTATTTTCCTCTAAGAGTTTGATACTCTTAAGTCTTGCGTTAGTCTTACATTGATCCTTTGAGTTAGTTTTTGTTAGTGAAGGAGTGAAGGTCCAGCTCCACTCCTTTTCCTGTGGCTTTCCATTTGTCCCCAGCACCATTTGTTGGAAAGACTACTCTTTCCCCTTTTGTCTTGGTGTCCTTGTCAAAAAAGTAATCAACCCTTTTGGTTTTGTTTTAATTTTTTACCCACAACAATTTTGCTAGTGAAGATATTGTTGTGAGAAAAAACAAACAGACGAACAAAGAAGCAATGCTGAGTATTTCTGGATGGCAGAGTACAGCTTCCATGCAATGTAAAATGCTTTTAGCCTTCTGTTTTAGTGACCACTGCCCAATTTGTTGGGCAGTTTGCCATTTAGCATTATGTGCTAAAAAAATTTATTCTCTTTCAAAGCGAAAGAACAGAGACCCCCTAAGAAGTATGCTAGCTCTAGATGGCTAGAGAGACTTAATATTTGCCTCGGTCAACCAGTTTTATTTATTCTAAGACTTTTGACCAACCTCAAAGAGTCCACTAAAAGTCTAGTTGTAAAACAAAAATCCATTGACAATGTTGCTGCTTTTTTTGAAGAATCACAGCATCTGTTTCAAGGCTGCAATTTAAGAAGTTGCTTATTCCCAGAATTGCCTTCTCCAGGCAAGAACACTAGAGTGGGTTGCTTTTCCCTCCTCCAGGGGATCTTTCCCAACCCAGGGATTGAACGCATGTCTCCTGCCTCTCCTTCGTTCGCAGGGGTGTTCTTTACCACTGAACCACCTGGGAAGCCCAGTATTGACAACAATGCTCACCTGCAAGTCAGCTCCAGTGATAGGAGAGTTTTCTTCAGTCTGGGCTCAGATTTCATGTCATTTCCAATCGCTCCTCATTGAACACATAGTACATTCAAAGCTCTGTATGTGTATTGTGGGGACAAGGAGATGTAAAGAAAGGAAATTAACAGAGAAAGGAGCAATTCTCACTGTAATGGAGTTTCCGATGTAATTTAGCAGGACTTTCACAGAACAGAAATGTTAAAGGAAACAATCTACAGTTTAAAAAATTACAGACTTTTATTAGACAATAGTTTCTGTGTTCGGGGTCCTCTTTAGATTCCCAGGGCCCCGCATCAGGTTCAGTGAGTCACTAGAAGGGCTTACAGAAATCAGCAAAGCTGTTATAATCACGGCTGGGACCTGTTACAGTGAAAGGATCTAGACTAAAATCGACAACAGAGAAAGGGTCATAGGATGAATCCTTGGAGAGACCAGGCATAAGCTTCCAGTCGTCCACTCCCAGTGGGGTCACGTGGACACTGAATTCTCACGGCATCAAAGTGTGGCAGTGCACACGAAGTATCGCCAAGAAGGGCAGCTCACCTGAGTTTTGGGGTCCAGGGTTGTTATTGGGGTTCTGTCACAGAGGCATGCCACGTGGCCCAAGGGTTCCCTCAGTCAAGTTGTTTGCATAAGCTGTCTGGCATGGCTGAAGACCAAGGGGTGTGTGTGCTGCGTGCATGCTGTCTCCTCAGCCACGTCCGACTCTTTGTGACCCTATAGACTGTAGCCCGTCAGGCTCCTCCATCCATGAGATTCTCCAGGCAAGAATACGGGAGTGGATCACCATGCCCTCCTCCAGAGGACATTCCCAACGTGGGCATCAAGCCTGCATCTTTTAATTCCCCTGCATTGGCAGTCTGGTTCTTTAGCGCCACCTTGGAAGTGAAATGTCTCTGAAATGTGCAGGGTTTAGACAATCTAGAGTTGCTGAAATAATCCTTTACTGCACACTCCCCAACATTTTTGGCTCCAGGGTCACGTTTCGTGGAAAACAAATTTTCCACAGGTGGAGGGGGGTGGTTTGGGGATGATTCAGATGTGTTACATTTATTGTGCACTTTATTTCTATTCTTATTATATCAGCTCCACCTCAGGTCATCAGGCATTAGATCCCAGAGGTTGGGGACCCCTGCTTTATTGCAGACTATCCAAATGAATTTTTGTTGTTAAAGAAATTCAGACACAACAGATAGTTCTAAAGCACTCCTTCCCATGTCAAAAGCATCTTTACAAATTTAGTAAGACTTTATTTGGAAATAAGGTCTTTTCCCTCCTGGTTCAGTGTTTGCCAGAGCCTCTGTTGTCGTGTGAACCCAGATTCTTTCTAAGAACAATTTCAGCACCTCATAGGAAGAGAGATTCTGCCAAACACACTTAACATAAGAATAACCTGCCACATACTTCCCAAGAAATTCTCAGAAGGACTTGACTCATATTATATTCCATTTGAATCCAGCTAAGCAATGGGACTTTGCCAACAAATGTCCGTCTAGTCAAGGCTATGGTTTTTCCAATAGTCATGTATGGATGTGAGAGTTGGACTGTGAAGAAGGCTGAGTGCTGAAGAATTGATGCTTTTGAACTGTGATGTTGGAGAAGACTCTTGAGAGTCCCTTGGACTGCAAGGAGATCCAACCAGTCCATTCTGAAGGAGATTAGCCCTGGGATTTCTTTTGAAGGAATGATGCTAAAGCTGAAACTCCAGTATTTTGGCCACCTCATGCAAAGAGTTGACTCATTGGAAAAGACTCTGATGCTGGGAGGGATTGGGGGCAGGCGGAGAAGGAGACGACAGAGGATGAGATGGCTGGATGGCATCACTGACTTGATGGACGTGAGTTTGAGTGAACTCCGGGAGTTGGTGATGGACAGGGAGGCCTGGTGCGCTGCGATTCATGGGGTTGCAAAGAGCCAGACACGACTGAGCGACTGAACTGAACCGAACTGAAGCAATGGGAAAAGCAGAAAGGAAAACTTTTTTCCTAGGAAAGGAAGACAATCCAGAAAAGGAACTTGTCTTCAAGTGTAGCTATAAGTCTAGAGTGGTTTATGCAAGTTCCTCTTGAATCACTGAAGAAGCCTATGTGATTCAGAATTGCTAAATTTATGTAGAATTGGTTTTGAGTCTTGCTTTGCCACTTCTTCGTGACTATAATGGGTTGACTTGTGTCCTCCCTGAAAAGATATGTCCAAGTCCTAACCCCTGATATCTGTGAATGTGAGCTTATTCAAAAATGAGGTCTTTCCCCTGCTTGTTCAGTGATAAAAAATCCACCTGCCAAAGCAGGAGAGACACAGGAGATGCAGGTTCGATCCTTGGGTCGGTAAGATCCCCTGGAAAAGGAAATGGCAACCCACTCCAGTATTCTTGCCTGGAGCCTCCCATGGTCAGAGGAGCCTGGTGGGCTACAGTCTATGGGTCACAAAGAGTCAGACACAGCTGAGCAACTGAGCATGAGTATGAGCACATGCAGATGTCAATAAATTAAGGATCTAGAGGTGAGATCATCCCAACTCAAAGAGGGATGCAAATCCAATGTCTGGTGTCCTGAGAGAAAGGCTAGGCAGACTTAACAGACGCAGAGACATACAGAGAGGAAGGCCTTGTGGAGAGGGAGGTAGAGACTGGAGCGATGCACCTACAAGGCAAGCAATGCTTGGGATGCTCTTGCCACTGGAAGCTGGGAGGGAGGCAAGGGAGGGTTCTTTCCTGGATGCTGCAAGAAAGAACATGTTGATGCCTTGATTTAGGACTTCTGGAAGTCCTAAAATCTGGGTGGAGATACATTTTTCTTTCTTTTTTAATTGGAAGATAATTGCTTTACAATATTGTGTTGGTTTCTGCTGTACAACATGAATCAGCCAGTAAGTATACATATGTTCCCTCCCTCTTGAGCCTCCTCCCATCTCCCCCACCCCATCCATCTAGGTCATCACAGAGGACTGAGCTGAGCTCCCTATGCTATTCAGCAGCTTCCCACTAGCTATCTGTTTTAATCGTGGCAGTAGACTGATGCTGAAGCTCCAATACTTTGGCCACCTGATGCGAACAGCCAACTCAATGGAAAAGACCCTGATGCTGGGAAAGATTGAAAGCAGGAGGAGAAGGGGATGACAGAGGATGAGATGGTTGGATGGCATCACCAACTCAATGGACATGAACTTAGGCAAACTCCAGGAGATGGTTAGGGACAGGAAGGCCTGGCGTGCTGCAGTCTGTGTGGTCCCGAAGAGTTAGACCCAATTTGGCAACTGAACAACAACAACAGCTGCATATAAGTCAGGGCTACTCTCTCAATTCAGGGGATGCATGTCTGTTGTCTTCAACCACTAAGTTTGTGGCCATTTTTTATGGAGCACTAAAAAACTAATATAGCAAAACCATGCCTTTTTTCTCAGTTTATGCAGTCCATTGTTTTCACCTATAAAATAGTAATACCCTCAGCCTGAGATGATGAAGTGAGATAATGTATACACATAAGAGAGAGATGTCTTACTAATTTGACTTTTTTTTTTTCCTGTTCAAAAGCGTTAGTTGCTCAGTCTTGTCTGACTCTTTGTGACTCCGTGGACTGTAGCCCCACCAGGCTCCTCTGTCCATGGGATTTTTCAGGCAAAAGTACTGGAGTAGGTAGCCATTCCCTTCTCCAGGGGATCTTCTCAACCCAGGGATTGATTGAACCCAGGTCTCCTGCATTGCAGGCAGATTCTTTACCACCTGAGCCACCAGGGAAGCTCTAGAAGAATTCCAATGCTTCATCAAGGTATGGTACTGCTTTCAGGGATTCCAGGGTATGGTTTCATATTTTATCGACATGGTGACCAAAAATAGAGGACAACTTCAGAGAGACCATCTATGACATCTCACATGATTTCAGTGCAAAAGGGTAAGAAAAGAGAAGAATGAATCAGAACAAGTGAGCTACCTAAGCTCTCCTTTAAGAGACGCACATCTCCTTCCACTGAGACAGTTATTGTTGGACGACCTCATTGCCTTCTGGAAAGGTCAGTCCCACGGCCTGGGGGTCCCACGGTGGGAGCCTGTGTCCAGCAGCACTCATTGTGTCAGTGCGTGCTGGTGGACACAACTGTCTCTTTCCTCTGGGTCCTCTATGTTGCTGCCACGCGTTGACACAAAATGCCAGAGGGCACTGGGGGCAAGGACCAGATCTTTAACAGTAAAAATTATTCCCCCTGTGGAGCAAGAAGGTCTGTTGCAAGGACTTCCCTGGTGGTCCAGTGGCTAAGACTCTGAGTTCCCACTACAGGGGGCCCCAGGTTTGATCCCTGGACAGGGAACTAGATCCTACAAGCTACAGCTAGACCTGGTATAGCCAAATAAATAAATAATAAAGCATTTTTTGAAAAAAACAAAACAAAACAAAACTAACGGGGAGAAGAGGAAGGAAAAAAAAAAAACTCTTTGCTGCAGGAACCCAGAATTTCCACATATTACGACTATGGTTCTGCCTTTCCATCATGTCACCATGCTAGCCTGTCTTCAGTCTTGTCGTCAGCTTGTCAGGCTGGCAAGTCTGGAAGAGCAGTCTCTGGTGTAAGTGCCAGGAGCCGTCCGATGCCATGGCCCCACATAAATCTGTCCTTGTCACGAGAAGGACTCAAATTAAATAAGCCCTCCACCCTCCTTCAGGATAATAAAATCCTGTGTTTCTCGGAAAGTGGGGGTTAGAAACTTAATTTATTAGAGATTATTCTGCACCAGGAACAGTGTTAGCTGCATGTACATATATTTTCTAATTTAAGGCTTATTTGATTAACTTGCAAAGATCCTGGTTTAAATTGGATCTGGGAGATATAACTTAAAAATACATTGACCAAAGAATTTAGTCTTTACAAGCCATTGGGAGGAGGATTATCTGCCCTAAGATGCCTTGTTATGGTATCAGTTTTCTCCCAATAGAATCATTCATTCATTTTTACCCACTCATGCAACACATATTTACTAAGTTCTGTGTGTCAACTTGGAGAAGGCAATGGCACCCCACTCTAGTACTCTTGCCTGGAAAACCCCATGGACAGAGGAGCCTGGGAGGCTGCGGTCCATAGGGTCACGAAGAGTTGAACACGACTGAGCGACTTCACTTTCATCATTGGAGAAGGAAAGGGCAACCCACTCCAGTGTTCTTACCTGGAGAATCCCAGGGATGGGGGAGCCTGGTGGGCTGCCATCTGTGGGGTCGCACAGAGTCAGACACAACTGAAGTGACTTAGCAGCAGCAGCAGTGTGTCAACTTTCATGGACAAAGCAGCCAGAAATCCCCATTCTGAGGCACTCCCATTCTAGCTTGGGGAGAAGACATAATAGATTGGTAAATTATATGATATGTGAAAGGATGCTGTGCAAGATGAAAAAATTAGAGTAGAACAACGAGTTTGGGGAGTATAGGGGTTGTTGTTGTTTAGTCGCTTAAATTCATGTCCCACTCTGTGACCCCACGGACTGTAGCCTGCCAGGCTCCCCGTCCATGAGATTTCCCAGGCGAGAATACTGGAGTGGATTGTCGTTTCTTTCTCCAGGGCATCTTTCTGACTCTGGGATCAAATCCACATATCCTGCACTGGAGGACAGATTCTCTACCACTGAACTGCCAGAGAAACCCACTATTTGACCAGGCAAAGATGTATATGTTTCTGGTAGGTCAAAGAGACTCTAGTGAAAATAACCAGATTTGGATCATGTTACTGATATCCGATTGAAGCCACTTAACCTGCAGGAAAGAGGAACCCCAGGAGCAAGAGGTAATGGGATGGATCTTTGGTGCAGATGGGGACAACGAGAAGGGAGGAGAGGGAACTACTATAATTTACAGGGTCACATGATCGGGAATATTGTCTCATAAATAAAATCCGATCTTGCTGGCAGACTCAAACCTGCTCTAAACCACAGCTGTATAAATCGCATTTAACTTCACAAACCCCAAGAACCAAGCCAGGTTTACTTGGTACAAGTAGGATGAGGAAAAAAGAATTTTTTTGAGTGACCTTTTGGAATGATTTTTGAGACAGAAATTTTGAGATGAACAGAAGTGAGTTTCAAATGCTGAAATGAGACTGCTTCAAAACAAGAATCCCTGAAGAATTATAAAATTTGGCCAAGATATCAATAAAGAATGAGCTGAAAGTGAAAGTTGCTCAGTCATGTCTGACTCTTTGAGACCCCATGAACTATACAGTCCATGAAATTCTCTAAGCCAGAATACTGGAATGGGTAGCCTTTTCCTTCTCCAGGGGATCTTCCCAACCCAGGGATCGAATCCAGGTCTCCCACATTGCAAGTGGATTCTTTACCAGCTAAGCCACAAAGGAAGCCCAAAAGAATGAGCTATCCATTGGTAAAATTTGACAAGGCCAGCTGGGCAAAATTACTAGAGAAAATAGGATCATCTTATGTTTTAGACACACAAGTTTTGACTCATGAGTAAACTGGTTATATATAGAAACTAAAATGGATAAAACACTGGTTTTGAATAGTTATCCAGATGTACCACACACCCCTCCCTTTTATCAACCCTGTCTTTGTGGTTGACCAACCAGTATAGAAATGCTAAGGACCCTTCTAGCCATTGATGAAACGGGAAGCATTCAAGAAAACATCCTTTAAAAGAATGACATGGCCAAAGGACATGATAAAAACTGGTTAGAATTAACTAGATCCAAGATGGTGGAAGATTCAACTTTCAGTAGACCTTGAGCCTTAGTATACACTCATTGTAATATATTAGGAGAAGTCAATGGCATCCCACTCCAGTACTCTTGTCTGGAAAATCCCATGGGTGGAGGAGCCTGGTAGGCTGCAGTCCATGGGGTCGCTAAGAGTCGGACATGAGTGAGTGACTTCACTTTCACTTTTCACTTTCATGCATTGGAGAAGGAAATGGCAACCCACTCCAGTGTTCTTGCCTGGAGAATCCCAGGGACGGGGGAGCCTGGTAGGCTGCCGTCTATGGGGTCACACAGGGTCGGACACGACTGAAGCGACTTAGCAGCAGCAGCAGCAAATACTAAATAACACACTCATAAACATCACGACAGTTCTGAAAACGAGAATGTTAGTCGCTCAGTGGTGTCCAATTCTTTGCAACCCCCTGGACAGTAGCCTCCCAGGCTCTTCTGTCCATAGAATTCTCTAGGCAAGAATACTGGAGTGGGTTGTCAGTCCCATTTTCAGGAGATCTTCCCGAGGCCAATTATAAAATGCCAAAAAAATAGGTGGTGGTCTAATTCTGGGAAATCCGCACCCCTTCCCCGAAATAGTTGGAATAATCCTCCTACTCATTAGCCTATGAAATTACCCACCCCATAAAAACTAATCATGCCATATTTCAGGGCCTCTCATCTTCTGAGATAGCCCACACTCTGTCTGTGGAGTGTGCTTCTTTTTAAATAAATCCACTTCTTACCTACCACTTTGTCTCTCACTGAATTCTTTCTGTGATGAGACGTGAAGAACCTGAGCTTCATTAAGTCCTAAGACCAGGTGTGCGATCTTAATGAAAGGACCATGGCTTCAAGTCCCAATCTACGCTGCATGGTTTTACTGGGATGACAGAAAGAGAACCAACTTTTCCTAGAAATTTCCAAAGAAGTGAAGAAAAATCATCATCAGTGACCTTTGAGGATGTGTTTTCTGCATCCGCCACTGGTAAATTACCCAGATCTGGACTAGTTTGTCAGTGAGCAGATGCCAAAGCTGACCTTGTGCTCGCTGTGTGCCACAATCCCCCGTGACCCCATGTTTGTGAAGTTGCCATCTTGTTCCAAGTCTATTTTTTGGAAGGATAAATGGAAGGAATGAAAGAATGAACAAGGAAGGAAGGAGTAGGTAATATCCACAACAGTCAGGATATAGTTTAATTTGCCTTGGGCCTCCTTTTCTAAATTTGAGTTGGGCTGTAGAAACAAGTAGTGACCTATTTCCTGGTTGCAACTATCAGTTCAGTTCAGTTCAGTCACTCAGTCGTGTCCAACTCTTTGCAACCCCATGGACTGCAGCACGCCAGGCCTCCCTGTCCATCATCAACTCCCTGAGCTTGCTCAAACTCATGTCCATCAAGTCAGTGATGCCATCCATTGGTTGCAGTTATATTTGCCATTATATCTGTTGTCACAAAGAAAACATCGAGGTCGTGGGTTGGGGGTGTGGTGGAGGAGGGTACGTGGGGAAATGCAGTCAGATCGGCAGCCCGAGTCCTTGAGGGAAAATGCCTGGGTTCAAACTCTGACAATCCCATCCATTAGCTATATGACCTTGGGGATTTTTGTTGTCTCTCTCTGTTTAAATTTCCTTATAAAAAGGTGATGTCTACCTCACTGAGTTTCGTGAGGCTTAGAGAAGTAATCATATGTAAAACACATTATTAACACTGAATAGATGTTGGCTGTTGTCATAACAATGCTAATTACTATCATCTTAAAAAACATACAGGCAAGGAGTAGGGGTGAAGTGAGAGTGGAGGGAAAGGAAGGGCTGGCTGCTGTCACCAGTGAGTGAAAACCCAACACTGAGAGTCAAGTGAAGGCAAACCAGCAGCCAAAGTCAAACTGAGAAATCTAACTGTGTCCTGCATGAGAGGTCCTGGCATTGGTGGAGGGTGAAGGCAGTGTCCAGCGCGGCCCGGGACTGGGGGGTCAGGGTTGACTAGATGGGAAGGTGCCTGGTGAACACGTGCAGCTGCATTGTATTGGCTCCAAAGAACATAGAGCCACGGCCCAGGCCAAGAGGCCGTGGCCTGAAGCTCTGACACCTGCCCTGGAGGTGCGGAATCGCCTTGGGGACAGGTGGTTCAGCCAGGATAGAGGCTGTTCTCTGGTTATTTGGGTCCAAGCACTCATAGTCATCTGCTCCAGCGCCGGCTGATGGGTCCTGATATCACAGCTCGGTAGGTGTTCCTTTCTGAACAGAAAATGGTTTAAACTCACCTATGGGAAACACAGATGCACGGTCAGAAATGAGGGGTTGAGGGCAATCATTAGTTAAGAATAACAAGATGTTTGGGCTTGACACAAAATTAGAGGACATTGGAAGCATAATAGTTTTTAAGAAACGTACCCCAAATGAAAAGTCCTTTCCTTGGACAGTGCTACAAAATGAATACAGACACTAGTGAGCTTAAATAACACAGTGCCCAATTTCTCCAACCCTATCCTCAGACAAACTTGGATTTGAATCTTGCATTCAGCTTGTCTTCCACTGCCTTTACGGACAAGGTACCACGGGGCAGACTTAGCAACAGGAAGTAGCCAGAGCACACGGTGGAGAGGGTGGGGACAAGCAGGGAACCTGGCTTTTGTGGTCAAGATTGGACTCGTGACAAATGTCTCCAGTGCTCCTCCAGGAAGCTGACAAAGTGGGGAGTTTCATTTTATTTTTGTGGGCAGCCGAAAGTGTCATTTCCCAAGAGCCACGCTTGGTACTGATCCATTCACTTGTGGGTTTTGATGCATGGTTTTCAAATGGGCTACAGCTACAGTTTCTTAAATAACGGCTAAGTGAGGGCTTCCCTGGTGACAGAGTGGATAGGAATCTGCCCACCCACGCAGGGGCAATGGGTTTAATCCTAGTCTGGGAAGATCTCACATGCCCATGCACCACAAGTACTGAGCCTGAACTCTAGAGTGCCTCAGCTTCAACTACTGAACCTGCGTACTGCAGCTACTGAACTTCCAGCTCCTAGAACCCCTGCTCGGCAACAAGAAGTCACTCCATGCGAAGCTCTCACACCACAACTAAGAGCAGTCCCCACTCACTAGAGAAAGCCTGCACACAGCAATGAAGACCCATCACAACCAAAAACAAATAGATGAATTAAAAAAAATAATGGCTGAGTTTTGAGAATGATAACTCACCTCTAAGCGTATTCATAGGCCAAAAAGAGAAATAGAGAATCGTTTTATTATTACCATCCTTATGTCGATAAGTGTAACCCTCAGTTAGAGATGCCCTTGCTTACACAGTGGAGGGTCTTTTTTTGTTTCTGGCTGTGCCCCAAGCTCTCAGGAATATTAGTTCCCTGACCAGGAATGGAACCCAGGCTCCCTGCAGTGGGGGTTCAGAGTCATAACCACTGGACCACCAGGGAATCCCCACGGTAGAGGGGCTTAAGGGAGTGGTTGGAATGCTGTACTTTCCACTTAACTTGAGGATACATTCTGCACATGAAGCCCACAGAGTTCATCTCTTGAGAGCATTTTTTTTTGAGTTTTATTATTTTAAAAAATTGAGACATTTCACATACCATAAAACTCACCATTTAAAAGTATGCAGTTCAGGGGCATCTAGTAAGTATACAAGGCTGTACAACCATCACAGATGTATCCAAATATGGATATACCGTATTTTGTTTATCCTTTCAGCTGCTGATGGACATTGAGTTGTTTCCAGATTTTAGCCATTATGACTAAGGCTGCTGTGAACATTTGTGCATAAGTTTCATCTCTCTTGGGTATAGTCAAGAATGGAATTTCTGGTCAAAGGATCACTCTATGTTTAACTTTCTAAGGAACTGAAAAATTGTTTTTCAGTAGCTGCACCATCGGCAATGTCTAAGCATTCTGATCTCCTCACCAACACTTGTTATTATTAGCTCTGTGTGTATGTGAGACTACAGTCATCCATCCTTGTGGGTGTGAAATGGCCCCTCACTCTGGTTGTGATCATTTAAAAAAAATTTAAAATATGTTTTTGCCATGCTGCACGGCGTGTGGGATCATCATTCCCTGACCAGGGGTGGACTCTGTGCCCCCTGCAGTGGAAGCGCAGAGTCTTAACTGCTGGACCACCAGAGAAGTCTTGTATTTTTTCCCCCTAGTTATGTAGTTTATTGAATATGCACTGTAGTTTTAAAACAATACTCCCACCCATGTTAGAATTTTGATTTGCATATAGGAGTTCCCCTAGCCCATGCTAAGTCACTTCAGTCGTGTCCGACTCTGTGCGACTCCACAGACGGCAGCCCGCCAGGCTCCCCCGTCCCTGGGATGCTCCAGGCAAGAACACTGGAGTGGGTTGCCATTTCCTTCTCCAATGCAGGAAAGTGAAAAGTGAAAGTGAAGTCACTCAGTCATGTCCGACTCTTAGCGACCCCACGGACTGCAGCCCCCCAGGCTCCTCCATCCATGGGATTTTCCAGGCAAGAGTGCTGGACTGGGCTGCCATTGCCTTCTCCATAGTCTATCAGATAAGCTTAACCATCCACTCATTCAACCAAGATCTGCTAATTCTGCTGTGTTCCCCCCACTTCTGAGAACACAAGGCGGGGGGTGGGCAGGCAGAGTTGTTCACAGGGCAGGGGGCAGGCAGAGCTGTTCACAGGGCAGGGGGCAGGCAGAGTTGTTCACAGGGTGGGGGGCAGGCAGAGCTGTTCACAGGGCAGGGGGCAGGCAGAGCTGTTCACAGGGCAGGTGGGGGGGGCGGTCAGGCAGAGCTGTTCACAGGGCAGGGGGCAGGCAGAGCTGTTCAGCCCTGGGGGAGCTTTTGTTTGGTAAAGACACTGAAGAAACAGGTGAAACACTGAGCAACACAGCTGCACGTTGGTGCAGGCTCCTGAAGGACGTGAGCAAAGACCGAGGAAAAGAATAAGGGTGTGTGTGTGCACAGAGGGTGTATTGGTCAGGGCTCTCCAGGAAAACAGCCAATAGGATGTGTGCATATACACAGAAGGGGTTTCCAGGTGGCGCTAGTGGTAAAGAACCCATTCTCCAATGCAAGTTTGATGGGAGAGACACAGGTTCAATCCCTGTGTTGGGAAGATCCCCTGGAGACGAGCATGGCAACCCACTCCAGTGTTCTTTCCTAGAGAATCCCATGGACAGAGGAGCCTGGCGGGCTACAGTCCATAGGTTCACAAGAGTCAGACACGACTGAAGCGACTTAGCAGACACATGGACAGAAAGAGACTTACTTTAAGGAACTGGCTAACCCAACTGTGAAGGCTTGGGGAGTCCAGAATCTAATGCAGTCGTGGGTCGGGGAGGAGCAGGCTGAAGACTCAGGAAAGACCTGCAATCTGAGTCTGCTCTAGAACTGGGAGGAGCTGATGATGCCAATGAAGTGTGGAGGCCATCTGCTGGCAGAATTCCCCATTGCTCCTGGAAGGTCAGCCTTTGTATCTATTTGATCCTTTAACTGGTGGAGGTCCACCTGCATTAGGAAAGCCCACCTGCTTTAGCCATAGTCCACTGATCTAAATGTGCATCTCCTCTGAGAACACCCTCAGTGAACCATCCAGAATGATGCTTGACCATATCTGGAGACCATGGCCCACCATCACTTGTCATGGGGATATATTTACGGTAGACAGGCAATTGGGAAGTCCCCGGGGCAGGTGATATTTAAACCAAGCTCTAAAGGATGGGAAGAAATCAAGCAGGAAGAGGGACGTTCCAGGCAGAGGGAAACTGGCTTTAGTGTCACTTTCCCTCAAATTGTATTTTTCTTTCTTCCTTCACCTGCCATTGAGGTCTGCATATAACAAAAGGGAAATGACAGCTGTTCCTGCAGTGGAACCAGGATTGTGGCACCAAGTGACATGGGGGTCATCTCTGTCCCAAAGCTATTCAGCTCGGTTCCAAAGAAGGAAGTTTTATCCATTTCCCAAGCTGAACACCAAGACAGATTTCTAAGGAAATCAATGGGGGAAAAAAACTCAAAAGTTTCAGAGAAGATGATTAGCACTGAAAATTCAACTTGGTCACTTCCTAGGAAATTGTCTAAAATTAGAAATTATATTTGATGGGCATGAATCTGACTCATTTCTGAAAAGGCAGTCTGTTCTCACAGGGAAACGTCCCCAGATTCAGGCCATCTATACGAGAGCCGGTGGCTCTCTCCTCCCCCGGCCTCTGGTGCCTCCTCCACACTTCCCAGAGCCTCTGGTACTGGATACACGTGACTCTGGATTTGCCTTTTTCCATTCTCTTGAGGTTCCAGAGCTCAAGGAAAACCAAACCAAACCAAACCCTACCAAAAACATTTCCCATCTTCCATGCAGCCCAGATGGGACGGTGCCCAGCGCTTGCTGTGCGCTGGAGAACAGCGTACCGGGTTGTGATGTGTTCTCAGCCAGCCCTCAGGCTTCAGGAAGCCAGGCTGGCCTCTCCTCAACCACCTTGGTGGTCTGCACTTCAGGTTTCCTTCACCCTTGTAGGAGGCGCTGCTGGGCAACTTCCTTACTAACCAAAGGCTGGTAATTATTTGTGTTTCTGGTTTGTCTATATAGCAAAAACACATCTTTTCCCTTTGGCTCCTGCTCTGAGAGTCTTTCTTTCTTGATCTCTCTCTCTCTCTCCTGCTTTCAAGACTCTGTCCTCTTCTTCTTGCAGGCTAGGAGTTGACTGAACCAGTAACTCAACTTTCACATGTACATATATTCACCGGCCAGACTGTAACACTTTCAAACATTGGTCCTAAAGCCAGAGAAGCTTGTACCGTTTGAAAATACATATGTGAATACTTAAAATTCTGGCCAAAATTTTAGGTATGTGGATGGGTCCTAGGGGATTAATTCTGTCCTTGAATGTTAACTCTTTCTAAGGATAAAAGAAAACCAAGAAGGAAGTCATGGGACCTCTTTTACCTCTCCTGAAATAAAAGTAATAACCGCTAACCTAGGTAGCATTTGTGCATGTGTGTGTGTGTACTAAGTCGCTTCAGTGCTAAGTGTGACTCCATGGACTGTAGCCCGCCAGGTTCCTCTGGCCATGGGATTCTCCAGGCAAGAATGCTGCAGTGGGTTGCCCTGCCCTCCTCCCGGGGAACTTCCCCCCCAGGGACTGAATCCACGTCTCTGGCAGCTCCTGCACTGCAGTCAGATTCTTTACCGCTGAGCCACTGGGGAAACCCTATGCAGCATTTGCTATGTGTCCAATACTCAGCCTCTGCAAGATTAACCCACCCAGCCCTCACACGGGGACTTCTCTGATCATCCAGTAGTTAAGCATCCACCTTCCCGTGCAGGGGATGCAGGTTCAATGCCTGGTCAGGGAACTAAGATCCCACACGCCATAGGGCCACTAAGCCTGCATGCTGCCATGAAGACCCAGCACAGTCAAAATAAATTAGAAGGGGGGGAAAAAGCCTCACACGGCCTCAGGAGACAGGTACTATTATCCCTGTTTTCAGATGAGAAAACTGAGCCAGGAGGTGCTTAAGAAACTTGTCCAAAATAGTGAAAACAGTCACTGTGTTTAGCGATCACTGTGCAAAATTTTAAAGTAAGAAGAACTGTACAAAAAAGATCTTCACGACCCAGATAATCACGATGGTGTGATCACTCATCTAGAGCTAGACATCCTGGAATGCAAAGTCAAGTGGGCCTTAGAAAGCATCACTACGAACAAAGCTAGTGGAGGTGATGGAATTCCAGTTGAGCTATTTCAAATCCTGAAAGATGATGCTGTGAAAGGGCTGCACTCAATATGCCAGCAAATTTGGAAAACTCAGCAGTGGCCACAGGACTGGAAAAGGTCAGTTTTCATTCCAATCCCAAAAAAAGGCAATGCCAAAGAATGCTCAAACTACTGCACAATTGCACTCATCTCACATGCTAGTAAAGTAATGCTCAAAATTCTCCAAGCCAGACTTCAGCAATACATGAACCATGAACTTCCTGATGTTCAAGCTGGTTTTAGCAAAGGCAGAAGAACCAGAGATCAAATGGCCAACATCCGCTGGATCATGGAAAAAGCAAGAGAGTTCCAGAAAAACATCTATTTCTGCTTTATTGACTATTCCAAAGCCTTTGACTGTGTGGATCACAAGAAACTGTGGAAAATTCTGAAAGAGATGGGAATACCAGACCACTTGACTTGCCTCTTGAGAAATGTGTATGCAGGTCAGGAAGCAAAAGTTAGAACTGAACATGGAACAACAGACTGGTTCCAAATAGGAAAAGGAGTACATCAAGGCTGTATATTGTCACCCTGCTTATTTAACTTCTATGCAGAGGACATCATGAGAAATGCTGGACTGGAAGAAACACAAGCTGGAATCAAGATTGCCAGGAGAAATATCAATAACTTCAAAAATGCAGATGACACCACCCTTATGGCAGAAAGTGAAGAGAAACTGAAAAGCCTCTTGATGAAAGTGAAAGAGGAGAGTGAAAAAGTTGGCTTAAAGCTCCACATTCAGAAAGCAAAGATCATGGCATCCAGTCCCATCACTTCATGGGAAATAGATGGGGAAACAGTGGAAACAGTGTCAGACTTTATTCTTTTTGGCTCCAAAATCACTGCAGATGGTTACTGCAGCCATGAAATTAAAAGATGCTTACTCCTTGGAAGGAAAGTTATGATCAACCTAGAGAGCATATTCAAAAGCAGAGACATTACTTTGCCGACTAAGGTCTGTCTAGTCAAGGCTATGGTTTTTCCAGTGGTCATGTATGGATGTGAGAGTTGGACTGTGAAGAAGGCTGAGCGCCGAAGAATTGATGCGTTTGAACTGTGGTGTTGGAGAAGACTCTTGAGGGTCCCTTGGACTGCAAGGAGATCCAACCAGTCCATTCTGAAGGAGATCAGCCCTGGGATTTCTTTGGAAGGAATGATGCTCGAGCTGAAACTCCAGTACTCTGGCCACCTCATGGGAAGAGTTGACTCATTGGAAAAGACTCTGATGCTGGGAGGGATTGGGGGCAGGAGAAGACGGGGACAACAGAGGATGAGATGGCTGGATGGCATCACTGACTCGATGGATGAGTCTGAGTGAACTCCGTGAGTTGGTGATGGACAGGGCGTCCTGGCGTGCTGCGATTCATGGGATCGCAAAGAGTTGGGCACGACTGAGAGACTGAACTGAACTGAACTAAAAATATGAAGTTTACCCTCCCGTGCCAAGAAATAGACTTGAGAGGGTCCCTGCCGTTCTTGTCATTGTGGCCTCGAAATAGAGCTTTCTGAGCCTGCGAGGCCCTAAGGCAGGAGGCCCGTGGTCCCTTTTCTGTTCTGGATTCAGCAAGGGCTTCTGAGGCACATAGACCTGCCCCCTGTCATCTGCAGCAAATAAATCTTTCAAAGTGTTGGGCTTCCCATGTGGCACTAGTGGTAAGGAACACGCCTATTAATGCAGGTGATATAAGAGACTCATGTTTGATCCCTGGGTGGGGAAAATCCCTTGGAGGAGGGCATGGCAACCCACTCCAGTATTCTTGCCTGAAGAATCCCATAGACAGAGGAGCCTGGCGGGCTACAGTCCATGTTGCTGCTGCTGCTGAGTCGCTTCAGTCATGTCCAACTCTGTGCGACCCCTCAGACAGCAGCCTACTAGGCTCCCCCATCCCTGGGATTCTCCAGGCAAGAACACTGGAGTGGGTTGTCATTTCCTTCTCCAATGCATGGAAGTGAAAAGCGAAAGTGAAGTCGCTCAGTTGTGCCCGACTCTTAGCGACCCCATGGACTGCAGCCTACCAGGCTCCTCCGTCCATGGGATATTCCAGTCCATGGGGTTACAAAATTTTGGTCATGACTGAAGTGACTTAGCATGCACATAGCACATAGCACATAATCCTGCCTTTGAACACATATCAGCTTGTGCTGTGCTTAGTTGCTCAGTCATGTCCAACTCTGTGGGACCCCGTGGACTATAGCCCACCAGGCTCCTCAGTCCCTGGGATTCTCCAGGCAAGAATACTGGGGTGGTTGCCATGCCCTCCTCCAGGGGATCTTCCCAACCCAGGTCTCCTGCACTGCAGGTGGATTCTTTATTGTCTCAGCCACTGGTGAAGCCATATCTGAGTCACCAGGGAGCCACCATATCAACCCCATTCCTACTTATTGTCGCTGTTTTCACTCGCAAAGTTTCGACATTTTTTGGTTTGGGAGGTTGCTGGTTGAATTACTGTTGCTTAGTCACTTAGTCATATCTGACTCTTTATGACAGCATGGACTGCAGCCTGCCAAGTCCTCTATCCATAGGATTTTGCAGGCAAGAACACTGAAGTGGGTTGCCAGTTCCTTCTCCAGCTGGCCGAAATGTGTCCACCCCCAAATTCACATGTTTAAGCCTAATACCCAGTGCCTCAGAATGTGATTGTGTTTGGAGACTGAGCCATTAATGCTGTGATTAAATTAAAATGAGGTCATTAGGAAGGACCCTATCTGACTAAAGTCCTTGTAAGAGAAGAATTGTTTTATTTTCTTTAATGTTTTTTAAAATTTATTTATTTTAACTCTGTTTGGATGTACCAGGTATTAGTTGTGGCATGTAGAATCTTCAGTCTTAGTCGAGTCATGTGGGATCTAGTTCCCTAATCGGGGATTGAACCCAGGCCCCCTGCATTGAGAGTGTGGAGTCTTAGCCGCTGGACCAGCAGAGGGGTGCCAAGAAGAGGAAATGTGAACGCACACAGAGACAGCACAGTGAGTTCACAGAGAGAAAGAGAGGCCTCAGGAGAAACCAAGCCCATCCACACCTTCATCTTGGGCTTTAAGCCTGCAGAGCTTTGAGAAAAAAAATTTCTGTTGTTTAAGCCACCATCTGTGGTATTCTAGTACAGCAGACCTAAGAGATGAGCATCTGTGTGCATGTTAAGTCACTCAGTCGTGTCCGACTCTTTGCATCCCCGTGGACTCTAGCCCGCCAGGTTGCTCTGCCCATGGGATTCTCCAGGCAAGAATACTGGAGTGGGTTGTCAAGCCTTCCTCCAGGGGATCTTCCTGACCCAGGGATTGAACTTGTGTCTCTTATGTCTCCTGCATTGGTTCTTCACCATCGTGCCGCCTGGGAAGCCCCAGACAGGAGTAGCGTGGGCGCCAATGACATGAACGCCCTCCCGTGTCAAAGGAACTAGGTGCTGGGTGAATGTTGCTAGGAATCAGGGTTCCACCCACTAGTCGGCGAGCTGAAAAGGTAGGTGGATGCTTTTCCTGCTTCTTCAGCAGCTACCTAGGGGGGCGCATGGCCCAAGTCTGGCCCAAGGTGGAGTGAGGTATGCAAACAAGAGCAGCTTGGAATCAGCTCTGGTGGGGGTAGTGGCTCCCTTTGTCCAGGGCCCAGCAGCCCTTGGGCAGTAGGAGAGGCCAGTATCTGGTGGTGGCAGGGCTGGGGGGCAGGACTGGGGTGCCATGGGACATTCAGGGGCAGCAGCAGCAGCAGCTTCCCCTGGCCCAGGCTGTCCTGAATGACCCAGATGCAGTGAGTGGCTGGGTGCCCTTTATTCCTCACCCTTCTTCCAAGCCTGGTTCTCCAGCCATCCTAACAATTCTCTCAGGTCCTCCAGGGAAGCTGGACTTCTGATAGAGTCCCCTTCTGCTTAAGCTTCTAAAGCTGGTTTCTCTCTTTTGCAGTTGAGACGGTGGACTGGTACAGTCATAAAGATTTTGAGTAATTGGTCTCACTTTCAAGCTTAAACGTTCTTCATCTGGAATTCCTTTTACTTGCCCGTCTTTTATTGTCCTCCCCTAAGAAGCAGAGTGATGAGGTTTCCTATTTCCCAACTGTATTACTTCCAAGCAGACTCTGGGACTGCGGATCGCCTTGGTCCTCATAGGCTGCCTGAGAGTAATCACTCTCTTCATTCACGCCAGGGTCCAGGAAACCATGGTTGGACACCAGGCCTGCATCTTAATCTTCAGCCTTAAATCAAATGTCTCCCAACGGTTCCTCAGAGCAGTGTGTTTGTACTGAAAATGAAGAGGAAAACAACGAGGTTTCCTCCAGTGGAGTTCACGCAGAGCTTTGGCAGCAGTAGAAGCATCTGGTGTGACTGTGGAAACACGGAGTCGAGCCAATTGTCCCACTGACATCTGGATATTGATGTCTAAAGTCCCACCTCCTACTCCAATGGCCCTCAGTCACCAGTTTTAAAATCTTCTACTGCAAAAGCTGTATTAATTAATTATCTGGCTTTTTTTTATTCCAGTGCCTGAAGTCCAGTCAGACTGATTAATTTGAAAGTGTGACCTGGCATTGGCATTTTATTATTTATTTATTTAAATTGCTACGTTTTAAAAAAATTTATTTGGCTGCATCCAGTCTTAGTTGCAACATGCAGAATTTTCTTTGCATCATATAGGATCTTTCGCTGTGGCACGTGGACTCTCTAGTTGTGGCCTGTGGGCTTACTTGCTCTGGGGTACGTGAAATCCTAGTTCCCCGACCAGGGATTGAATCCTAGTCCCCTGCATTGCAAGGCAGATTCTTAACCTCTGGACCACCAGGGAAGTCCATTCATTTATTTTTTAAATTAATCAAGACATGGCTACAGAGCTTTGAATGAATCTCTTAATCTCCCCAAAGCCTGTTCCATTATTTACGAGAAGAGAGTCATGGGATCAACTTTACAGGGTGCTTTGAATTTACAGAATCCTAAGTTCTATCCACCACTGGGGATCAGAAAAGGTCCAGCACATTTGGAAACCTGAAAGACAGGCCCAGTAAAAATTTTATTTGCCAAGAGGTTTGACAAGCATCCTCAGCAAGAATTCCCCAGGACCCAGGCAAGGAGAGTCTGCCCCAGTCACATGGACCATATCCATGGAAGAAGGTATAATTCCCAATACAGTGCATGACTGCCTCCCATGTCCAGATCTGATGGAATCTTAGGAATGAAGGCAGGACAGGAGGGGAGGTAGACACTAAGTGCCAACAGAAAGGACCGTTTCACTGAAAATGTTGCAATATTGGGGGATGAACATCATTGTTTGGTGTTCCTCTAAAGGAACATACTTGGGCTTCCCTGATGGCTTAGTGGGCAAAAAATATGCATGCAAGGCAGGAGACACAGAAGTCTCAGGTTCAGTCACTGGGTTGGGAAGATCCCCTGGAGGAGGAAATGGCAACCCACTCCAGTATTCTTGCCTGAAAAATCCCTTGGACCGAGAAGCCTGGCTGACTACAGTCCATGGGGTCTGTAAATAGTATGCAAAAAGCTGGACATAACTGAACGGCTAAGCATGCTAAAGAAGCATAGAAATAGACATATTGTCCACTTGTTGGCCACAGTCAACCATACTGCTAAGCCCCTCAAGGTCATATGACCACTCCTGAAAGAAAAAGGCAGAGGTGTCCACCAGGTCAGCTGGCCCCAAGGACGTGGCAATGACCAGCAGAGGGAGCTGAGGCAGATGAAGAGGCTAGAAGTGGCAGAGAGCTGAGCGGACTTGAACCTCTGTGAGATACCCTCAGGGATTTTCTGGAAATACTTAGGTAGAGGGCTTTACTCAGGATTGTGGTCTGGCGTGAAGAGGTGGGAACAGTAGTGAAACTTGGATCGTGTAAGAGTTAGGAGCAACAGAGGAAAAACTAAGAGTTGCTGCTTATTTTGTGGAAGTGACTAGCCCATAGAATAGCCACAGAGATGGTGACTAACCATTTACCTCATCTGTTTAAGGAGATAACTGATGTTTTAGCTTGGAAGGTGCAAGTGCGTGTTATAGCTTATATTAATGTTAGTGATTTGGAAATCTTGAAAATGGTTCTCGGACTCTCGCTTCTATTTACTTATTTGTGCGGCTGCGCTGGGCCTTTGTTGCCACGCGGGCTTTTCCCTCGTTGTGCTGTACGGGGGCTGCTCTCTAGTTGCCGTGCTCGGGTTCCTCACTGCAGGGGCCTCTCTTGTTGCAGAGCGCAGGTGCTTGGGCTCTGTTGCTCCATGGCACATGGGACCTTCCCAGATCAGGGATCGAACCTCTGTCTCTTGCATTGGCAGAAGGATTCTTTACTACTGAGCCACCAGGGAAGCCCAGGACTCTCTTCTCTATCTTAATGGACCCCTAGGGAAGAGGGAGGAGGTCATGAGGTCAGAGATCATGAAGGAAGCCAGGGCACTAAGGCATCATCCCCCTTCTCCTGTGCTGCAGGCTAACCAGATTCATGTGAGATGGGCAGTTGGCCCAGCCAAGGACCTTGGGAATTATTTGTTTATTTGATTAGTGGTGAAGTCAGTGACCTGGTGAAGCCCTAGGAGACCTCAGGCTAAATAAAAAGGCCCAAACACTTCTGAGTTAGGAACATAGGGTTGAGAAAAGGAAATAACACTGAATGTTGGGAAAATACTTATGGGCTGTAAGTGCTATTCTAGGACTCCTGGAAAAGATTTAAATGCCACCTGTGAAGTGTTTACCACCAGACTGATCAGCAAACATGAGAATGAATTAAAGGAAATAGTGTTGCTGAGGAAAGTGAGATACCTGTAATTTTCCTTCCATTTCAGCTTTCTATAATCATGGTAAATTTTGTTGCCTTTGTGTTTAGATAAACCCCTCTGTATACACCTACTCAAGGCTTTGGTCCTCCAATTGAGCCAAACCTGTGGTTTAAAATGGTCTTAAGGATCCCAGAGAAGAAACCTATGTGCACTTCCTTCTGTCGATAAAATATCCAGGGGATATGGCTGCAATATTTCAGTAAGGAGGGTTGGGAAGAAAAAGGAGATTGGAAGGGGCAGGTTCAAGGTCTTTTGACCAGATGTAATATTCCAGTTAATTTCAGGGCCTGATGGAAGTGGGTGGAGATCAATTCTTTGTCCTTTCTATTTTCTGGCTGCGCAGGGTCTTTGATGCCTCCTGAGGACTTCCTCTAGTTGCCGCGGGAGGGGGCTACTCTAGAGTCGCAGTGCATGGACTTCTCATAGTGGTGGCTTCTCTTGTTGCCATGAATGGGCTCTAGTTGTGTGGGCTCAGCAGTTGTGGTGCACGGGCTTAGTCACCTTGTGGAATGTGGGACCTTCCCAGGCCAGGGATCAAATCCATGTCCCCTGCATTGGCAGGCAGATTCTTAACCACTGGACCACCAGGAAAGCCCTATGTCTTATTCTTAACCTCATCCAATACTTTTCTTGTAACTCAATTTAGAAAAAGTCACAGAGAAGATTTTGCTAGTCAATCGTCATCAGCAAACAAGATACCTCAGTTCAGTTTAGTTCAGTCACTCAGTCGTGTCCGACTCTTTGCGACCCCATGAATCGCAGCATGCCAGGCCTCCCTGTCCAACACCAACTCCCGGAGTTCACTCAGATTCACGTCCATCGAGTCAGTGATGCCATCCAGCCATCTCATCCTGGGTCGTCCCCTTCTCCTCCTGCCCCCAATCCCTCCCAGCATCAAAGTCTTTTCCAATGAGTCAACTTTTTGCATGAGGTGGCCAAAGTACTGGAGTTTCAGCTTGAGCATCATTTCTTCCAAAGAAATCCCAGGGCTGATCTCCTTCAGAATGGACTGGTTGGATCTCCTTGCAGTCCAAGGGACTCTCAAGAGTCTTCTCCAACACCACACTTCAAAAGCATCAGTTCTTTGGCACTCAGCCTTCTTCACAGTCCAACTCTCACATCCACACATGACCACTGGAAAAACCATAGCCTTGACTAGACGGACCTTAGTTGACAAAGTAATGTCTCTGCTTTTGAATATACTATCTAGGTTGGTCATAACTTTTCTTCCAAGGAGTAAGCGTCTTTTCATTTCATGGCTGCAGTCACCATCTGCAGTGATCTTGGAGCCCAAAAAAATAAAGTCTGACACTGTTTCCACTGTTTCCCCATCTATTTCCTATGAAGTGATGGGACCAGATGCCATGATCTTAGTTTTCTGAATGTTGAGATTTAAGCCAACTTTTTCACTCTCCTTTCACTTTCGTCAAGAGGCTTTTTAGTTCCTCTTCACTTTCTGCCGTAAGGGTGGTGTCATCCGCATATCTGAGGTTATTGATATTTCTCCTGGCAATCTGATTCTATCTTGTGTTTCTCCCAGTCCAGCGTTTCTCATGATGTACTCTGCATAGAAGTTAAATAAGCAGGATGACAATATACAGCCTTGACATATTCCTTTTCCTATTTGGAACCAGTCTGTTGTTCCATGTCCAGTTCTAACTGTTGCTTCCTGACCTGCATACAGATTTCTCAAGAGGCAGGTCAGGTGGTCTGGTATTCCTATCTCTTTCAGAATTTTCCACAGTTTCTTGTGATCCACACAGTCAAAGGCTTTGGCGTAATCAATAAAGCAGAAATAGATGTTTTTCTGGAATTCTCTTGCTTTTTCCATGATCCAGCGGATATTGGCAATTTGATCTCTCATTCCTCTGCTTTTTCTAAAACCAGCTTGAACATCAGGAAGTTCACGGCTCACATATTGCTGAAACCTGGCTTGGAGAATTTTGAGCATTACTTTACTAGCATGTGAGATGAGTGCAATTGTGTGGTAGTTTGAGCCTTCTTTGGCATTGCCTTTCTTTGGAATTGGAATAAAAACTGACCTTTTCCAGTCTTGTGGCCACTGCTGAGTTTTCCAAATTTGCCGGCAGATTGAGTGCAGCACTTTCCCCGCATCATCTTTCAGGATTTGAAATAGCTCCACTGGAATTCCATCACCTCCACTAGCTTTGTTCGTAGTGATGCTTTCTAAGGCCCACTTGACTTCACATTCCAGGATGTCTGGCTCTAGATGAGTGATCACACCATCGTGATTATCTGGGTTGTGAAGATCTTTTTTGTACAGTTCTTCTGTATATTCTTTCCACCTCTTCTTAAGATCTTCTGCTTCTGTTAGGTCCATACCATTTGTGACCTTTATTGAGCCCATCTTTGCATGAAATGTTCCCTTGGTATCTCTAATTTTCTTGAAGAGATCTCTAGTCCTTCTCATTCTGTTCTTTTCCTCTATTTCTTTGCATCGATTGCTGAAGAAGGCTTTCTTATCTCTTCTTTCTATTCTTTGGAACTCTGCATTCAGATGCTTATATCTTTCCTTTTCTCCTTGGCTTTTCGCCTCTCTTCTTTTCACAGCTATTTGTAAGGCCTCCCCAGATGGCCATTTTGCTTTTTTGCATTTCTTTTCCATGGGAATGGTCTTGATCCCTGTCTCCTGTACAATGTCATGAACCTCATTCCATAGTTCATCAGGCACTCTATCTATCAGATCTAGGCCCTTAAATCTATTTCTCACTTCCACTGTATAATCATAAGGGATTTGATTTAGGCCATACCTGAATGGTCTAGCGGTTTTCCCTACTTTCTTCAATTTAAGTCTTTACGGACAAGTCACAGGAAGCCTTTACAGGCAATCAAAGGCAAACAATATGGTGATATAAGAAGCTCTGAGCTCCCCTCCTCCCATAAATAGTTGATAATTCTTTATATGACACATTGCCTATTCAAATTCTGTCTCCAGATGGGACAGTGTATGATACACGTACAGCTCACTGTTAGGGCATCATAGGGTGCAACCCTCATCCTTGTGGTCCAAGGCAGCACCACTATTCAAAACATCAAAACAGAAAAAATGATAAGGAGATAAAAAGTGGTTGCTTAACACTTCTATTTACATCCAGTTGGCCAAAACTAAGTCACAAGTCCACAGTTAGCTGCAAGAGAAGCTGGGAAATGTAGTCTTCATTCTGCACAGGTGCCCAGGAAGAATTTCTATTAATATGGAAGAAGGTGAAATCGAGACAAATAGGAGTCCTCATCATATGAGACAGAAGTAGAATAAAAGAATCAAGACTAATTGCCTGATTTTCACCTGACAAAATATAGATGGCAGCGCCATATATAAGGACTGGGAGATGAGCAGGTATGGGGTAGAGGGTGGGTGGAGAAAGAATCAAAGATCCCATTTCTGCCATATCAAAATTGCTGTTGTCTTTAAAAATTTAGGTTAAACCATCGACCGCAGAAACGTGGCACTCAGGGGAGTCTTAGCATAGAGATGGCATTTAAAGCTCTGTAATTGGATGGGATCATCTAGGGAAAGAGCATAAAGAGAGATGTGAATTAAGTATGCAGCTTGAAGTTCCAGCATTGAGAGATTTGGTAGACAAGGGGATACAGCAAAGACAACCAGTAAGGAGTCATTGATATTTGATTATATTAAATGTTGTTCATTTTTTTCTCAAGTGTGATAACAATGGTGTGGTTATGTTTCTTACCAAACAGTTCTTATTTAGAGAATACTGAATACTGAAATATTCAGAATGAAATAATACATCTGGGGCTTGCAAATAATTTAGAAGGAGGAAGTGGGTGGGAGATAGATAAAACAAGACACATCATGAGTGCAGCTGACTGATAAGACCATGGGAATTCTTTAGACTCTTCTGTGTACTTTTATTTTTATTAACCTCTTTTTGTTTTGTCTTGCCATAGAGCCAATTAACACTGTTGTGATAGTTTCAGGTGGACAGCAAAGGGACTCAATCATACATGTATCTCTTCTGTTTATTTTTGTACATATTGAAAATTTTCTATAATAAAAAGTTTTAAAAAGCCAGAAGGGGACTTCCCTGGTGGTCCTGTGGCTAAGACTCTATGCTCCCAATGAAGGGGGTCCGGGTTCGATCCCTAGTCGGGGAACTAGATCCCATTGTTGCAACTCAGAGTTTGCACGCTGCCCGCTGAGACCCAGTACAGCCAGATAAATAAATAATGCAGGTGGGTGGAGAGTGGAAAGTAGCCACACAATTAGGATGGCAACCAGTGTAAGAAAAGACTGCGGTGCCGTGGAACCTAGAGAGAATGCGTCCATGAAGGAAACGATGGTCGATGGCCAGTGCTGCTGAGGGTGAACAAGATGAGGACAGAGAACTGGCCGCTGGATATGATAAGAGAGCTGTCACTACTGATCTTCTTAAGAGTCATCAGCGGGTTGATGAGGACAAAAGCCTGGCTGCAAGGGGGTTGTGTAAGAGAATGGAGGATGAGATGGTAGAATGAAAAAGATAGACAATGTCTTTGCTCTAAAGAAGAACAGAGAAATGGACGAGTAGCCAGAAAGGTGTGAGGTCAAGAAGTTCATTGAACCTGCCTGTAATGCAGGAGACCCCGGTTCAAACCCTGGGTTGGGAAGATTCCCCGGAGAAGGGAATGGTAGACTCCTCCAGTATTCTTGCCTGGAGAATCCCATGGACAGAGGGGCCTGGTGGGCTACAGTCCATGGGGTTGCAAACATCAGACACAACCGAGTGATTAACACTTTCACTTCCACTATTAAAGCCTATCAATATGTTGATTGGAATGATGAAGAACTTGATGCTGTAGGAACAGGAGCTTAAGTAGAGAGAGATGGTTGGAGGAGAGCACAGGAGAGAACTGGTTTTGGAGAGGAATGCTCATCTTCATTTCCTGTTAGCAATCAAGAAGGCAAAATGTGTGGTCCCAACACAGGTCCTGGGTTTGGTGGTGGGAAAATGAGGTAGTTCTCATTTAATTTGTCAATTTTCTCCATAGAGTTTGAAATGAGGTCACAAGCTGAAAGTGAGGGGGAAAGTTTCTTGGAGGTTTGAAGATGAAGGAGAAGATGCCAAATGATCTGATTCAAGAGAAGGGACTGGATTCACATGGGGAAACAGAATGCCCAGTTAAGTTGCTGTTGTTTAGTCGCTCAGTCATGCTCAACCCTTTGGGACCCTATGGACTATATCCTACCAGGTGCCTCTGTCCATGGGATTTCTGAGGCAAAAATACTGGAGTGGGTTGCCATTTCCTTCTCTAGGAGATTTTACTGACCTAGGGATCAAACCCACTTCTCCTGTGTTGGCAGGTGGGTTCTTTACCACTGAGCCACCAGGGAAACCCACCCAGTTAAGAGCTATCATCAATTTAAAGTAAAACAAAAAAAGCAGTAGGATGTTTGCTTTTCTTCATCTGGTTTTGACAGCTGGAGTGCCCACATGAGGTAGGCAGACAGTTGAGTTTAATTAGGGCTGGAGTTCTGCCAAGTGACTTCAATGGCATGAGAGAGACAGGAGACCAGGGCTGTTTGTAGGAGAGGGGCTAGAATGCTGAACTCTCAGCTGGGAATGGAAGAGATGGAGAGGGTGGCTCTTTTGTATGCTGTGTGTGTGTCCGTGTGTGTGTGCGTGTGTGTGTGTGTACTGAGCATCAGGGCACCTCGTGATTTTGAAATGTAACTGAAATGGGGGAACATGGATGAATGAGTCAGGAGCTGAGGAAGTGGTGGTCATGCATGAATAGGATGTTTGAAATAAAGGATTTGGAGAACATGTGGTTAATGGTGCAGACGGAGCTGAGGCTGCTCCTGGGGGATGGCTGAGACTGGGTGGAGAAAGAGAACATTGCAGCCAAGGACCCAAGAGGCTGGAGTTCAGGTCCTTTCCGCTCCCACCAGGCCCTACATTCTATCAGTCCTCGGGAACTGTTGGCTAAAGAAGGGCCAGAGGCCAGGTGCAGAGGGGAAGAGGGAGCAGGGATGGATTTAGTAATGAGTGTGGAGGGAGAGGGAGGGGGGGAAAAGAGGGAAGAGCAGTTTCTAAATCATCTCGTGTCCCCTTGGGCCTGCCTAGAAAGCTATCACTTGGGAGACTTTAATAGACTCTAGCAGAGTAATCTGAGGTCCATGGGAAGACATATTTGATTCCATTCAATTTGACCAATTTTACTGAGCACCTACTGTCCTGGTGGCTCAGATGGTAAAGCGTCGGTCTACAATGTGAGAGACCTGGGTTCGATCCCTGGGTTGGGAAGATTCCCTGGAGAAGGAAATGGCAACCCACTCCAGTACTCTTGCCTTGAAAATCCCATGGACGGAGGAGCTTGGTGCAGGCTACTATCCATGGGGTTGCAAACAGCTGGGCACGACTGAGCGATTTCGCTTTCACTTTCACTGTGTTTAGAATGGCAGGTTCTATGCCTAGAATAACTAGAGAGGTTTATATTGTAGTTTCCCTGGGGGCATGGCTTAGTTTCACTGAGTTAGACAAGGCTGTGGTCCTAGTGTGATTAGATTGACTAGTTTTCTGTGAGTATGGTTTCAGTGTATATGCCGAGTGGGTCATGGTGGAGAGGTCTGACAGAATGTGGTCCACTGGAGAAGGGAATGGCAAACCACTTCAGTATTCTTGCCTTGAGAACCCCATGAACAGTATGAAAAGGCAAAAAGATAGGATACTGAAAGAGGAACTCCCCAGGTCAGTAGGTGCCCAATATGCTACTGGAGATCAGTGGAGAAATAACTCCAGAAAGAATGAAGGGATGGAGCCAAAGCAAAAACAATACCCAGCTGTGGATGTGACTGGTGATAGAAGCAAGGTCCGATGCTGTAAAGAGCAATATTGCATAGGAACCTGGAATGTCAGGGCCATGAATCAAGGCAAATTGGAAGTGGTCAAACAAGAGATGGCAAGGGTGAACGTCGACATTCTAGGAATCAGTGAACTAAAATGGACTGGAATGGGTGAATTTAACTCAGATGACCATTACATCTACTACTGCGGGCAAGAATCCTTCAGAAGAAATGGAGTAGCCATCATGGTCAACAAAAGAGTCCGAAATGCAGTACCTGGATGCAATCTCAAAAACAACAGAATGATCTCTGTTCCTCTCCAAGGCAAACCATTCAATATCACAGTAATCCAAGTCTATGCCTGAACCAGTAACACTGAAGAAGCTGAAGCTGAACGGTTCTATGAAGACCTACAAGACCTTGTACAACTAACACCCAAAAAAGATGTCCTTTTCATTATGGGGGACTGGAATGCAAAAGTAGGAAGTCAAGAAACACCTGGTGTAACAGACAAATTTGGCCTTGGAATGCGGAATGAAGCAGGGCAAAGACTAATAGAGTTTTGCCAAGAAAATGCACTGGTCATAGAACACACCCTCTTCCAACAACACAAGAGAAGACTCTACACATGGACATCACCAGATGGTCAACACCGAAATCAGATTGATTATATTCTATGCAGCCAAAGATGGAGAAGCTCTATACAGTCCACAAAAACAAGACCAGGAGCTGACTGTGGCTCAGATCACGAACTCCTTATTACCAAATTCAGACTCAAATTGAAGAAAGTAGGGAAAACTGCTAGACCATTCAGGTATGACCTAAATCAAATCCCTTATGATTATACAGTGGAAGTGAGAAATAGATTTAAGGGACTAGATCTGATAAATAGAGTGCCTGATGAACTATGGAATGAGGTTCGTAACATTGTACAGGAGACAGGGATCAAGACCATCCCCATGGAAAAGAAATGCAAAGAAGCAAAATGGCCATCTGGGGAGGCCTTACAAATAGCTGTGAAAAGAAGAGAGGCGAAAAGCCAAGGAGAAAAGGAAAGATATAAGCATCTGAATGCAGAGATCCAAAGAATAGCAAGAAGAGATAAGAAAGCCTTCTTCAGCAATCGATGCAAAGAAATAGAGGGAAAGAACAGAATGGGAAAAACTAGAGATCTCTTCAAGAAAATTAGAGATACAAAGGGAGCATTTCATGCAAAGATGGGCTCAATAAAGCACAGATAGGGTATGGACCTAACAAGCAGAAGATATTAAGAAGAGGTGGCAAGAATACACAGAAGAACTGTACAAAAAAGATCTTCATGACCCAGATAAACATGATGGTGTGATCACTCATCTAGAGCCAGACATCCTGGAATGTGAAGTCAAGTGGGCCTTAGAAAGCATCACTACGAACAAAGCTAGTGGAGGTGATGGAATTCCAGTTAAGCTATTTCAAATCCTGAAAGATGATGCTGGGAAAGTGCTGCACTCAATATGCCAGCAAATTTGGAAAACTCAGCAGTGGCCACAGGACTGGAAAAGGTCAGTTTTCATTCCAATCCCAAAGAAAGGCAATGCCAAATAATGCTCAAACTACCGCATAATTGCACTCATCTCACATGCTAGTAAAGTAATGCTCAAAATTCTCCAAGCCAGACTTCAGCAATATGTGAGCCGTGAACTTCCTGATGTTCAAGCTGGTTTTAGAAAAGGCAGAGGAACCAGAGGTCAAATTGCCAACATCCGCTGGATCATGGAAAAAGCAAGAGTTCCAGAAAAACATCTATTTCTGCCTTATTGACTATGCCAAAGCCTTTGACTGTGTGGATCACAAGAAACTGTGGAAAATTCTGAAAGAGATGGGAATACCAGACCACCTGACCTGCCTCTTGAGAAATCTGTATGCAGGTCAGGAAGCAACAGTTAGAACTGAACATGGAACAACAGACTGGTTCCAAATAGGAAAAGGAGTATGTCAAGGCTGTATATTGTCACCCTGCTTATTTAACTTCTATGTACAGTACATCATTAGAAACCCTGGACTGGAAGAAACACAAGCTGGAATCAAGATTGCCAGGAGAAATATCAATAACTTCAGATATGCAGATGACACCATCCTTATGGCAGAAAGCGAAGAGGAACTAAAAAGCCTCTTGACGAAAGTGAAAGAGGAGAGTGAAAAAGTTGGCTTAAAGCTCAACATTCAGAAAACAAAGATCATGGCATCCAGTCCCATCACTTCATGGGAAGTAAATGGGGAAACAGTGGAAACAGTGTCAGACTTTATTTTTTTGGCTCCAAAATCACTGCAGATGGTGACTGCAGCCATGAAATTAAAAGACGCTTACTCCTTGGAAGGAAAGTTATGACCAACCTAGATAGTATATTCAAAAGCAGAGACATTACTTTGCCAACTAAGGTCCGTTTAGTCAAGGCTATGGTTTTTGCAGTGGTCATGTGTGGATGTGAGAGTTGGACTGTGAAGAAGGCTGAGCGCTGAAGTATTGATGCGTTTGAACTGTGGTGTTGGAGAAGACTCTGAGAGTCCCTTGGACTGCAAGGAGACCCAACCAGTCCATTCTGAAGGAGATCAGCCCTGGGATTTCTTTGGAAGGAATGATGCTAAAGCTGAAGCTCCGGTACTTTGGCCACCTCATGTGAAGAGTTGACTCATTGGAAAAGACTTTGATGCTGGGAGGGATTGGGGGCAGGAGGAAAGGGGACGACCCAGGATGAGATGGCTGGATGGCATCACTGACTGGATGGACATGAGTCTGAGTGAACTCCGGGAGTTGGTGATGGACAGGGAGGCCTGGTGTGCTGCGATTCATGGGGTTGCAGAGTTGGACACGACTCAGAGACTGAACTCAACTGAACTGAACTGATACTGTAGTTGGAGAGAGGGCAAAACCCAGGTGTTAGAATGTCAGGCAGCTTCAATGAAGTGCCAAACAGTAAATAAAAAGCCTTACACATCATTGCTGAGCTTCCCAGATGGGGCTAGAGGTAAAGAATCCACTCACCAAGGCAGGAGACATGAGAGATGAGGGTCTGATCCCTGGGTGGGAAGATCCCCTGGAGAAGCAAGTGGCAACGCATTCCAGTTTTCTCACCAAGAGAATCCCAGGGACAGAGGAGCCTGGAGGGCTATGGTCCATAGGGTTGCAAAGTGTCAGATACAACCAAAGCAAGTTAGCATGCACTGTTGACAGTGAAGTAAATCCTTGAGAAGATTGTTTGAGATTGTAGAGTCTCTGCAGGCCTGAGTTCTTTTTGTTTGTTTGTTTTGTTTTTTAATTTTATTTATTTGCCTGTACTAGGTCTTAGTTCCTGCATGTGGGATCTAGTTCCTTGACAAGGGATCGAATCCAGGTCCCCTGCATTGCAAGTTTGGAGTCTTAGCCACTGGACTACCAGGAAAGTCCCCATGGAAGACAAGCTTTAATGCAACGTGGAACTCAGATTGAAGAGGCCCCAAATCAGAAACTCACAGAGAGTTGGATTGATTGCTTGGTTATTATACACCCCGCTCAGTTCAGTTCAGTCTCTTCAGTCGTGTCTGACTCTTTGCAACCCCATGAATTGCAGTACGCCAGGCCTCCCTGTCCATTACCAACTCCCGGAGTTCACTCAAACTCATGTCTATCGAGTCACTGATGCCATCCAGCCATCTCATCCTCTGTTGTCCCCTTCTCCTCCTGCCCCCTATCCCTCCCAGCACCAGGGTCTTTTCCAATGAGTCAACTCTTCGTACGAGGTGGCCAAATTATTGGAGTTTTAGCCTCAGCATCAGTCCTTCCGATGAACACCCAGGACCGGTCTCCTTTAGGATGGACTGGTTGGATCTCCTTGCAGTCCAAGGGACTCTCAAGAGTCTCCTCCAACACCCAGTTCAAAAGCATAAATTCTTCGGCACTCAGCTTTCTTCACAGTCCAGCTCTCACATCCATACAGGACCACTGGAAAAACCATAACCTTGACTAGACGGACCTTTGTTGGCAACATAATATCTCTGCTTTTGAATATGCTAGCTAGGTTAGACATAGCTTTCCTTCCAAGGAGTAAGCGTCTTTTAATTTCATGGCTGCAGTCACCATCTGCAGTGATTTTGGAGCCCCCAAAAATAAGGTCTGTCACTGTTTCCGCTGTTTCCCTGTCTGTTTCCCATATACTCCCTACCTCGCTTCAAAAATGCTCTGAGTTTGTATTCCCCAGAGAGAGCAGTTTTTAGCCTACTGTCTCCCTTGCAAATCAATCTTACTTACTTGTCACACACTTCTCTCCGTATGTTGTACTTATCAAGTTTTCTCCAGAGAAACAGAACCCACAGAACACAGGCAGGCAGAAGTTTATTTTAAGGTACTGGCTCACATGAATATGGGGTCAAGTTCAAAAACCACAAAGCAGTCTAGCAGGCTGGGAATTCTAGTAAGAGTTTTATGTCTTGAGTCCAAATCCCCCAGGGCAGTAGGCTAGAATCTCAGGCAGCGTTTCTATGTTGCCATCTTGAAAATTCCTCCTGCTCTGGAGAATCTTAGTCTTTGCTCTCAAGGCCTTCAACTAATAGGATAAGGCCCACGCAGACATGATACCGGATAATTAGCTTTGCTCAAAGTCTGCTGATTTAATTGTTCATCTCATCTGAGAAAACACCACCACAGCAACATCCAGACTGGTGTTTGACTAAACAACTGAGTACCATAACTTAGCCACGTTGATACATAAAATCAGCCATAATACCTGCCTAGAAGATAATTCAACATTAAGGAGTCTAAATTTAATCATCTCCTCTGCAGAACTTTCACATTCTACTTGGAGTATAATTTTTGTATAAGTGCCTTATCTGAACTACTCGACTTTGAGCTGACTCACTGGAAAAGACCCTGATGCTGGAAAAGATTGAGGACAGGAGGAGAAGAGGGAGGCAATGGATGAGATGGTTGGATGGCATCACTGACTCAATGGACATGAGTTTGAGCAAACTCGGGGATAGTGAAGGACAGGGTAGCCTGGTGTGCTACAGTTTATGGGGTTGCAAAGAGTTGGACAGGACTTAGCAACTGAATAAAAACAACCATTCCTTAGCGGACAGTGGGGCTAGAGAGACACCTTGGGTGTTCTAATTCTGGTTCATAAGAAGAAACTCATTTTTTTCTTTTCAATCACTTTACACAGAAAGAAAAAACATCAGCCTTACATCAAGCTGGTTCCTTAACACACCCTGCTAGGTTTTCTGGGGTTTCATCCTTCCAGGCTCCTAATTAATATACATGATCAAAACAGAAGAGTGTTTCTATGTGCACCAGCAGAAAGAATTTATAAGCACTGACACCCCTAGAGTGTGAGAAATTCAGAATGTCTTCCCTGGTGAATTCCCTGGTGGTCCAACGGTTAGGACTCCATGCTCACACTGCTGAGGGCTTGAGTTCAATCCCTGATAATGGAACTAAGATCCCACAAGCCTCGTGGTGTGGCAAAAAAAGAAAAGCAACAAGAAGAATGCCTTCTCCACTGTGCATTTCCCATCTGTTTATCTGTAGCACCCACACCTTTACCAAGCCCACCTCCCTGCACACCACCAGGATGGAGCCCAGGCTCCTTTCTTTCCATGGCATCAAGCTCCTCTGCTCCCCACCAGCGCAGAAAGCAGCCTCTAATTGCACCCTGGCTTGTCATCAACAGGAGCCTCCTGGCTTGTCTATGAGAAGCAAAGTGAATTGGCTGGTCTGGGCAGTTCCAAGGGCTTGGTACTTGGACCTCCCTAATGACTTGGATGAAATAATACAATTTCCTGGGTTTTGCAGATTTCTGAAGTCTCCAGCTATCCAGTGTAGTTCAGTCACTCAGTCGTGTCCGACTCTGCGACTCCATGAACCGCAGCACGCCAGGCCTCCCTGTCCATCACCAACTCCCGGAGTCTACCCAAAGCCATGTCCATCGAGTCGGTGATGCCATCCAATCATCTCATCCTCCATCGTCCCCTTCTCCTCCTGCCCTCAATCCTTCCAGCTATTAGAGCAACTGCAAAGTACTCTTGGGACACTTTATTAAATATATAATTTTATTTATTTATTTAGGGCTGTGCTGGATCTTCATTTCTGGGTGGGTTTTTCTCCAGTTTGGGGGCTTTGGTTCTCACTACAGTGGCTTCTCCTGTCGTGCAGCATGGGCCCCAAGGCCCAGGGGCTTCCGTTGGAGCATGTGGGCTCAGTAGTTGAGGTTCCCAGGCTCCAGAGCACAGGTTCAATAGTTATGGTGCACGAGCTTAGCTGCTGGCGGCACGTGGGATCTTCCCTGATCAGGGACTGAACCCGTCTCCTGCACTGGCCATTGGATCCTTTACCACTGAGCCACCAGAGAAGCTCTCTTTAGGTACTTGAACGCATCATACATGTCTTTTGTTTTGTTTCGTTTTCTTGGCCCATCTATTCTGTTGCACATGCCAAGTTTCATTTTAGTTTGGCCTGTCCAAGAGGCCCTTGCTGCTTGCATCCTCAAGCTGTTAAGATGCACAGAAGCCTGCTTAACTGAGGAAACAATGGTGCTCAGTGAATGTGAGTGTCACATAAACGCTCAGCAAGGCGAAGAGAAGCTGTTGGTTCTTGTTAGTAAGCAGAAATTCCCTAATATGGGCAGGATGGCTAATATCATAGCCAAAGGAACTACAGTTGGTATTGTTAGTATTTGCTAACGATAGGAGGATGCATGATTACTCAGGCTTCCCAGCCTAGAGGTAATGAACCCGGCTGCCAATGCAGGAGACAAAACAGACTCGGGTTCCATCCCTGGATGGGGAAGATCCCCTGGAGAAGGGAATGGCAACCCACTCCAGTATTCTTACCTTGGAGAATCCCATGTACTAAGGAGCCTGTGGCATACAGACCATGGGATTGCAAAGAGCTGGACACGACTGAAGTGACTTGGCACGCATGCATGATTACTCAAGTTTTCTGAAATTCAGGACCATTATCATTTAGATATGATGAGATAGGACTGTATTTCACTGTCACTGCAATCACTACATGAAATCTGTGTGTGGCAGTGCCTGGCATGGGCCTGGCAAATGAAGGGTGGCCAGCAGCTGACTGCTGGAGAAGTGAGTGTGGTGAACACATCCCTCAAAGATGAGGAGCTCGTTAGGGAAGCCCCTCCCTCAGTTTTCCTGGACCTTGGTGACACAGTCACCAAAGACTAACCAGAAACACAGAAGCCATTCTGAATATTTAAAACAGGGAAGGTTTGGGGACTTCTCCAGCAGTCCAATGGTTAGGACGCCACACTTTCATTGCTGTGGGCCTGGGGTTCAATCCCTGGTCAGGGAACTAAGATCCCACATGCCATGTGGGACAACCAAAAAATAAAATAAAATAAAATAAAATAAACAGGGAAGATGTGCTCAGGTGATGCAAGAGCTGAGAGACCAAAAGAGGAAAAGACAGACTAGGGTAACTGAGACTAACAGCCCATGTGACCATCAGGGGCTACATGGACAGAGGGCAAACATGGCCTTCCCCAAGCTCAGGGGTCACCCGGCAGAAATTGGGCCCATGGCAGGTGGGGGGGAGTGGGCAGAAACTGGAGCCACAGTGGAGACACAGCTGCCATCAGAAATGCCACCTGAGGGACTTTCCTGGTGGTCCAGTGGTTAAGACTCTGCACTTCCACTGCAGGGGGGTTGGGTTCAACCCCTGGCATGCCATACAGCACTGCCAAAAAAGAGAAAGAAATGTCACATGAGGAGCAGATGAGAAGAAATACCATGGCTTTTTTCTCCCTTTCTTCCGCTAGTTCCACGCCCCACTAAGAGCAAGAACAGGGGAGAGACAGGAACACAGCTGTGAGTCAACAGGCCCAGGCCCTGGGATACCCAGCTGGCTCCAGAGCCTCTGGAGCAGACGGACCAAGTGAAGTGGTCTGGTTCCCAGTTCTTCATCTGGGGTGTTTGTTTCCAACCCATCTCCTCCTCTCCTGTCCTTGCCCTCAGTCGGCCCCATGCCTCTGTTTCCCCGATGTCCCTGAGGTGTTCTGCTCAAGCTGGGTCATTCTTCCATCTACAGAGGGGAAAGGAGAACAGACAGCAGGCCCACTGCGCCATCATGGCAGCACCGCTGTCTAAATGTCAGCGTGCGTGCAAGGTCTGAGCCCACCAAGCAACACGGAATTCCGGCAACACCACGCTCTGCGGCGCATGCGCTCTGCCCAGAGTTGGAAAGAAAGAGGATTTTTCACATCCCCAGGCGCTTGGACTTGGGGTATCGTATTAGGGGATACTCTGCTCCACGAGCAACCTATATTAGTAGTTCTTAAAACCCTGGCCTCAGATTCAACTCAGGGAATGTGGAGAGCAGAACATTTTTTAGGATTTTCTGATGGCTCATTTGTCATTTATTTCAAGAATGTTTCCATTATCTGCTCTATTGAGCTTAATGTTTACAAACTCCCTCCTTACATTCTGTTATTGAAACCTACCCGGAGCCATCCACAGCGGTCTGTCACCCAAAATTTGTGAAAAGCTTCATGCATCAGGGGAAAACAGATAACAATGAAGACAATTTATTCTCCTAGCTGTAGTGCCTCTTGCTGATGAGTTCAGTCATTAAAATGTGTATACTGACATGGGAAGATCTGTTAAAGTGTATGGTGTGGGCAAAGTGGAATGAAAATTTATGTCAAACACAGGAAGTGACAAATGAGCAAACACCAGAGTGAAATGCCCAGAAGGCAGTGCACAGAAATGCTGTGTTTGGGGGCTTTTTAGAATGATTGATGATGGGGTTCCCTGGTGGCTCACCCAGCAAAAATTCTGCCTACAATGCAGGAAACCTGGGTTTGATCCCTGGGTTGGGAAGATCCCTTGGAGAAGGGAATGGTTACGCACTCCAGTATCCTTTCCCTGGGAAATCCCATGGACAGAGGACCCTGGCGGGTTACCATCCTTGGGGTCGCAAAGAGTCAGACACAAATGAGCGGCTGACATTACTACTAGTACTCATAGGACTGATATTTGTGGAAGGAAACTAAGTTTATCCTAGAAATCCTTGTGTTCAGTAGTAACTGGTCATACTTGCCTTTGTATCCTCAATTTCTTCCCCTTGCCCCATGGAGGAGTTTCAGTGTGTTTCCAAAACCACACAACATAGGCTGAAGACGTCGGACCAGACTATCTCTTGACTCTCTTTCCAGGGTTCTTATCTAGCCACGTGTCACCTCAGGCAAAGATGGGGATGAAGAAGGCAGTCAGTTGCCAGGATGGAAGTCACAGAGGGCAGGGAGAGAGACTTGAGAGCTGGTCAGGCTGGGCTCATGATGTCATGGTTGGGATTTAGAGGAAACCAGAAGGCAATGGCACCCCACTCCAGTACTCTTGCCTGGAAAATCCCATGGACGGAGGAGCCTGGCAGGCTGCAGTCCATGGGGTCGCTAAGAATCGGACACAACTGAGCGACTTCACTTTCACTTTTCACTTTCATGCATCGGAGAAGGCAGTGGCACCCCACTCCAGTATTCTTGCCTGGAGAATCCCAGGGACGGGGGCGCCTGGTGGGCTGCCATCTATAGGGTCGCACAGAGTCAGACACGACTGGAGTGACTTAGCAGCAGCAGAAGGCAACAATGAGCAATTCCAGATTTGAGACTAAACAAGTTAGTTTCAATTCTCTTCTGTACATGTGTTTTGTTCAGGCTCTAATTCTGTGGGCTTTTTCCAGAATGCTGTTATGTTCTAATACATTGCTGCTGCTAAGTCACTTCAGTCGTGTCCGACTCTGTGCGACCCCATAGATGGCAGCCCACCAGGCTCCCCCATCCCTGGGATTCTCCAGGCAAGAACACTGGAGTGGGTTGCCATTTCTTAGGCCTTAATTTATCATAAGCAACTTTGTTTCCTCTAAAAGGTCTAGGATGGGCAGCAAGAGATTTTCAGGGGCTCAGAGAGGGGGGCCTGAAAAGGAGGGGAAGAGGGTCTGATAAGGGAATGAAGAGTGAGAGGGCTTCGCCATCTTCGTATGTTAGTCTCTCAGAAGTGTCTGACTCTTTGCAACCCCGTGGACTGTAGCCTGCCAGGCTCCTCTGTTTACCCCTTTCACAAAGAAACTTCTACGTAAACTCGATTGTACACATCATACTGAGGAAAACGAACTTGCTTCTTTGCCAAGACTGTCAGCTGGGCCCCTTAATGTCTAGACCTGGAGTCTCCTGACTCATTACCATGCAATATTCTGCAAAGAAAATTAACCTCCTGTTAGACTTCTCAACTCAGCAACGCATCACCAATTTGCTCAATGTTTTTTTAAAAAGTGCTTTGCAGGGTTTCCCTGGTGGCTCAGTAGTAGAGAATCTGCCTGCCAGTGTAGGAGACGGGTTTGACCCCTACCCTGGAAAGATCCCACATGCCTCACAGCAGCACAGCCTGTGCTCCACAACTCCTGAGCCTGTGCCCTAGAGCCTCGGCTCTGCAATAGGAGAAGCCACGGCAATGAGAAGCCCCTGAAGTGTGGATGGAGGGTAATCCCTTGCTCCCAGCAACTAGAGAACAGTGCGGCGAGGAAGACCCAGCACAGTTAAAGATGAATAAATAAATTTTTTATTAAAAAAGTATTTTGCAATGGGATAAGTGTGTATGTGTTGAGGGTGGGGAGGGGGCGCTGTAATGTATCATGTGACTGACCAGCAGCATGGTTCTCCATCTCCTTCTTCCTGCTCTCTGATTGGCTGGACTATAGTGGCTGTTAATGTTCACGTCAGGCTTCCAAGGTGGTGCTCACGGTAAAGAACCTGCCTGGAGACACAAGAGACATGCAGGAGACCAAAGAGACGGGTTCGATCTCTGGGTGAGGAAGATCCCCTAGAGGATGGTGTGGCAACCGACTCTAGTATTCTTGCCTGGAGAATCCCATGGACAGAGGAGCCTGAAGGGCTACAGTCTATGGGGTCGCAAAGAGTCAGACACGACTGAAGTGACTTAGCACAGCACGCAATGCTCCTTCCAGCCTCAGCATCTCTCCAAGGAGCCAGCCCTCCTTGGGAAGTTAAGTTGTTCCTCTGAAGGGAGGATTAATCATGAAAGACTGAAAATCAAAATATTAAAATAAGAGAATTTTTATCTAAATAATTGAGCTGTTTCAAACCCTGAAAGATGATGCTGTGAAAGTGTTGCACTCAATATGCCAGCAAATTTGGAAAACTCAGCAGTGGCCACAGGACTGGAAAAGGTCAGTTTTCATTCCAATTCCAAAGAAAGGCAATGCCAAAGAAGGCTCAAACTACTGCACAATTGCACTCATCTCACATGCTAGTAAAGTAATGCTCAAAATTCTCCAAGCCAGGCTTCAGCAATACGTGAACTGTGAACTTCCTGATGTTCAAGCTGGTTTTCGAAAAGGCAGAGGAACCAGAGATCAAATGGCCAACATCCGCTGGATCATGGAAAAAGCAAGAGAGTTCCAGAAAAACATCTATTTCTGCTTTATTGACTATTCCAAAGCCTTTGACTGTGTGGATCACGAGAAACTGTGGAAAATTCTGAAAGCAGACCACCTAACCTGCTTCTTGAGAAATCTGTATGCAGGTCAGGAAGCAACAGTTAGAACTGGACATGGAACAACAGACTGGGTCCAAATAGGAAAAGGAGTGCGTCAAGGCTGTATATTGTCACCCTACTTATTTAACTTCTATGCAGAGTACATCATGAGAAACGCTGGACTGGAAGAAACACAAGCGGGAATCAAGATTGCTGGGAGAAATATCAATAACTTCAGAAATGCAGATGACACCACCCTTATGGCAGAAAGTGAAGAGGAACTAAAGAACCTCTTGATGAAAGTGAAAGAGGAGAGTGACAAAGTTGGCTTAAAGCTCAACATTCAGAAAACGAAGATCATGGCATCTGGTCCCATCACTTCATGGGAAATAGATGGGGAAACAGTAGAAACAGTGTCAGATTTTATTTTTTTTTGGCTCCAAAATCACTGCAGATGGTGACTGCAGCCATGAAATTGAAAGACGCTTACTCCTTGGAAGAAAAGTTATAACCAACCTAGGTAGTATATTCAAAAGCAGAGACATTACTTTGCTGACTAAGGTCCGTCTAGTCAAGGCTATGGTTTTTCCTGTGGTCATGTATGGATGTGAGAGTTGGACTGTGAAGAAGGCTGAGCGCTGAAGAATTGATGGTTTTGAACTGTGGTGTTGGAGAAGACTCTTGAGGGTCCCTTGGACTGCAAGGAGATCCAGCCAGTCCATTCTGAAGGAGATCAACCCTGGGATTTCTTTGGAAGGAATGATGCTAAAGCTGAAGCTCCAGTACTTTGGCCACCTCATGGGAAGAGTTGACTTATTGGAAAAGACCCTGATGCTGGGAGGGATTGGGGGCAGGAGGAGAAGGGGATGACCCAGGATGAGATGGCTGGATGGCATCACGGACTCGATGGACGTGAGTATGAGTGAACTCCGGGAGATGGTTATGGACAGGGAGGCCTGGCATGCTGCGATTCATGGGGTCGCAAAGAGTCGGACACGACTGAGCGACTGAACTGAACTGAAGTCCTCTATGGATTAAACTTTTGGATCGTTCATGGCAACCGACCAGTTTCTTCCTGAATTTTAGATCCTCGAGGTTGGAGAAGGTAGGGGTATGAGCTCCCTACGACTGTCGTGCAAGTTGCCATTAGCTTGGCTTAAAACAACAAAAAATTTATTCTCGCACAGTTCCGGAACCAGTTTTCTGACATCAAGGTGTTGGGAGAGCACCCTCCAGAGGTTCCAGGGGAATCCTTCCTTGTTTTTTCCAGCTTCTGTGGCTTCAGGTTAGAATCAAGGACAGCGGATCCACTCTGTCCACTCCAGGGGGCCTTCTCCCCTGTGGGGTCCTGTCAGACATCCCTCGGCCCCTCGGTTACAACAATCCCTGTGATTGCATTTTGAGCCCACCTGAGTAATCCAGGAATGATTCCTCCTCTTGGGATCCTTCTATCAGTCACAACGTTTGCCAGGTAAGGCAGTGTTAGGTCATCTTTCTGAACATCAGAGAAGCCAAACTGGAGAGGATGAAGACCTTGAACTTTTTGGTCATGTCATGTGGCATATGGGATCTTAGTTCCCCGACCAGGGGTTGAATCTGCACCCCGTTCATTAGGAGTCTTAACCACCAGACCACCAGGGGAGTCCCAAGGATGAAGTGCTTTAACTGTCAAGTATGCTTTCTTTTTGCTGCTTTTGTTCTTTAAATTTTAAGTTACTGGGGCAAGCCCAGTCACTGCAATATTAAACTCTGGTTGCAGAGTTTGTTTTACTTCAACATCAAGGGATGCCTGAAGAGCGGGCACTCAAAAGATGGCCTGGGAGGAAGGAGGTCCTAAAGGGTTTCTGTGGATTCCTCACTCACCAATTGCTAGGTCAGGGTCTCCTCACCACACATTGCAGCACAGTAAATCACACCAGCGTTGCCTTTTGTAGAATTTAACTGATGTGTATCAGGTATAACTAAGGAATAAACATCAGAACCAGTTAAGTGTTTTAACACATATCCAAGACTTCTGATTTGCAAAGAACTGAGCCATACTGAACATAATTTAATCTGATTCAGAATAAATTTGGAACATCTCTCCAAAACATGTACAGATTCAGGGGTTAGGATGTAGACATATTGTTGGTGCTACCATTCAGGCCACTACACTGGGTAATTCTTTTCTCTTATCACAGAATGAGTCCAACTGCACATGAAGTTTGTTGTTTTCTAAATTACATGAGTTTTCAAGTTTTGCTTTCAATTTTTTCCCCTTTGCAAATTACCTAAGTTGGACTGAGAAAAGGCATAGAAACCAGATATCAAATTGGCAACATAGAAAAAACAAGGGAATTCCAGAAAAACTTCAGCTTCATTAACTATGCTAAAGCCTTTGACTGTGTGGATCACCACAAACTGTGGAAAATTCTTCAAGAGATGGGAATACCAGACCACCTTACCTGTCTCCTGAGTAACCTGTATGCAGGTCAAGATGTAACAGTTAGAAATGGATGTGGAACAATGGACTGGTTAAAAATTGGGAAAGGAATACATCAAGGCTGTATATTGTCACCCTGCTTATTGAACTTCTATGCAGAGTACATCATGAGAAATGGCAGGCTGGATGACTTACAAGCTGAAATCAAGATTGTCGGGAGAAATATGATATGTAGATGATACCACTTTAACGGCAGAAAACAAAGAGGAACTAAAGAGTCTCTTTTTGAGGGTGAAAGAGGAGAGTGAAAAAGCTGGCTTAAAACTCAACCTTGAAAAAACAAAGATCATGGCATCCGGTCCCATCACTTCATGGCAAATAGATGGGGAAAAAGTGGAAACAATGACAGATTTTATTTTCTTGGGCTCCAAAATCACTGAGGATGGTGACTGCAGCAATGAAATTAAAAGATGCTTGCTCCTTGGAAAAAAGCTATGACAAAACTAGACAGCATATTAAAAACAGAGACATTACTTTGCCAACAAAGGTCTGTATAGCCAAAGCTATGTTTTTTCCAGTAGTCATGTATGGATGTGAAAGTTGGATCATAAAAAAGGCAGAGTGCTGAATAATTGATGCTTTTGAGCTGTGGTGTTGGAGAAGACTCTTGAGAGTCCCTTGGACTGCAAGGAGATCAAATAGTCAATTCTGAAGGAGATCAGCCCTGGGATTTCTTTGGAAGGAATGATGCTAAAGCTGAAACTCCAGTACTTTGGCCACCTCATGTGAAGAGTTGACTCATTGGAAAAAAACTCTGATCCTGGGAGGCATTGGGGGCAGGAGAAAAAGGGGACAACAGAGGATGAGATGTCTGGATGGCATCACTGACTCGATGGACATGAGTCTGTGTGAACTCCAGGAGTTGGTGATGGATGGAGAGGCCTGGCGTGCTGCAATTCATAGGGTCACAAAGAGTCGGACATGACTCAGCGACTGAACTGAACTGAACTGAAAGGAGATCAACCCAGAATATTCACTAGAAGGACTGATGCTGAAGCTGAAGCTCCAGTACTTTGGCCAATACATGGTGCAAAGAGCTGACTCATTGGAAATGACCACCTGGTGTGGGGAAAGATTGAAGGTGGGAGGAGAAGAGGGTGACAGAGGATGCGATGGTTGATTGGCATCACTGACTCAATGGACATGAGTTTGAGCAAACTCCAGGAGATAGTGAAGGACAGGGAAGCCTGGTGTGCTGCAGTCAATGGGGTCAAAAAGAGTCGGACACAACTTAGTGACTGAACAAAAACAAAATGGCCTAAATAGAAACATGATTCCTGTTTACTTCTTCCTTGTGTTCTGAAAATAAGCTACTCTTTCTGGTTCTGATTATTTAAAAATCCTAGATTTGTGTTTGTGAGAACATACATGCTAGAATCAAGCTTGGTGGTAGTGGTGGTTTAGTTGATCACCTGTGTCCAACTATTTTGTGACCCCCATAGACTGTAGCCTGCTGGGCTCCTCTGTCTATGGGATTCTCCAGGCAAGAAGACTGGAGTGGATTTCCATTTCCTTCTCCAGGATATCTTCCAGACCCAGGGATCAAACTCAGGCAGATTCTTTACCAACTGAGCCAAGCTTATGTCTAAAAGTCTGAGTCAACAAGCTGTGACTAGTGCTTTAGTGAAACCAGCAAGAAATTGGCCCCATTTCTCCTTAACTCACTTTGTCATCCAGGAATAAACTTAAAGATCTCCTTCAAAATTAGAGTTGATTCTCATCTTTGATGACTTCGTCAGGCCCGTTAGAGTTCCAGAGAAGTTCTCTGTGCACTGTGTATATTGAACATGCTGCCATTTTTGTTGTTTCTATTTATTTCTCAAGGTCATCAGGAGTAACAAGTTGAAAAATGTGTTGATTCATTTCTCTGCTGTCTTCGGATTGTCTTCTCTTTAAAGCCATGGACTCTTTCCCTGTCTACTGCAAACAATTTCATTTTTTCATCCTGGCAAATCTGATTAAAATGAGATTTTATTTCTTTATGTCCTCAGATCAAGCTGTACAAGGAAAGAGTTTATAATGGGTAACTTTCATCCTGTCTATATATCTATTAGAAATCCTAGGCTGTTCTAAAAATAAAATCTTGAAGAGATTTCTCCTTTCCCTGAGGTTAACATGTTGAGAGGTAGGGAGGAAAAAAATAAAGAAGAAACTTTTCTCTCCGTATCATTCTTAAAAAAGAGTCTTGTTCTGCTCCTTGAAAACCTGGCATGCAGAGTTAGCTCTGGAAGTAGAGGGTTGGATTTCCTTTTAACTTTATTTTAATGAGATGTAGATTAGTCAAGACTCTTGAGAGTCCCTTGGACAGCAAGGAGATGAAATCAGTTAATCCTAAAGGAAATCAATCCTGAATATTCATTGGAAGGATTGCTGCTGAAGCTGAAACTCCAATACTTTGGCCACCTAATTCGAAGAACTGACTCATTGGAAAAGACCTCGATACCAGGAAAGATTGAAGGCAGGAAGAGAAAGGGATGACAGAGAATGAGATGGTTGGATGACATCACCAACTTGATGGGCATGAGTTTGAGCAAACTCCAGGAGATAGTGAAGGATGGGGAAGTCTGGTGTGCTGCAGTCCATGGGGTTGCAAGAGTCAGACATGACTTAGTGACTGAACAAGAAAATTAGTCCATCTATTGGACTTTTGGGGAAAGGCATGAAAACCTATAGTAGTCAATGGTTGAATTATTTTTTCAAGCCTTTTTTTTCCCCCTAAGAGTAAGAACAGTAATGTTGTAATATTTGTACACTGTGAATTTCCATGTGAGTTAATTAAATATTAGAAATAGAGTCACAGGCTCAGAAGAATCTTGTTTTCAGAGCAACAGGCTTGGCCTCAGCCCCTTCTCCACAGCTCCACGAAGAAGCAGCACAGAGAACTGCCCGCCCTCATACTCACTTCTTCAGTGTGAAGATCAGACCACCGCACTGTCCTGGCCACAGTCATGGCCAGAGAGCAGTGGGACATTCAGGCTACAGATCCAGGAGCCTCCTCCCCTTCCATCTTGGCAGCAGCAGCCCAGAGCTTTCAAGGAAGACCTATTTTTCATTGCCCTAAGTCTTCCCTGGTGGCTCAGACAGTAAAGAGTCTGCTTGCAATGTGGGAGACCTGGGTTCGATCCCTGGGTTGGGAAGATCCCCTGGAGAAGGAAATGGCAACCACTCCTGTATTCTTGCCTGGAGAATCCCATGGACAGAGGACCCTGTGGGCTACAGTCCTTGGGGTCACACAGAGGCAGACACAACTGAGCAACTAACACCATGCGCCACTATGTACTATGTAAGTCTCAAGATTTTTGTCATTTGGGGGAGCTACAGATTGGATGAGGAAGGTCAGGACCAGGGCTGGGAAGGACTGGGGGTGGGTGCTGAATTGACTGGTTTCCAGGGACAGAGGAGTCCAAGGATGAGCGTGCATCCAGAGATAGCTTGTCTTTCCTACGGCCTCTAGGTCAACAGAAGGCAGAAGGGGAAGCAGGCATCATGGACTCTTGGCAGTTTTTCAGACGCCTGCTCTGGCATCCAGGCCTAGAGGAATATTTACTAGCTCTATGCAGGGACTGGGGAGGAGAGTGACGGGTTCAGTAGGTCTGAGGCTCTGTTTCTTCATATGGATCATGATCTTTTTTAATTTTTTTTTTCCCCCAGATCTTTTATAGTTCCAGCAAATAAACTATAAACAAGCAAAACAACCAAAGCCTTCTTATGATTCAAGGATCGATTTGTTATTTATTTTTATCCAACACAATAAACTCCTTACCATTTTGCACTCTTCTCAGGCCTGAAAATAGTGCTTTTTATTTTGGGAGATGAACAAATAGTTCCATTTGACTGGAGTGTGGGTAAGGAGCAAGAGGGCTCCTTAACAGGACTTGTGACCAGAAAGAAAGGCTGAGATGGGACCTTGAGGACAGAACTGCTGGTAGCCTCAGGCATGGCGAGACACTGCCCTGGGTGTCAGGCTTTGGTCCACCCCGCTCTGGTATTTTCCCAGCCCTGTCTGTCAGAAGAGGGCTGGGAGTCTGTGGGGCTAAAGGGTGTGCCCATCCCCTCGGCCCTTCCTGAGAATCCCCCAGTCAAATATTCCCAGGGGCTGTGTGCTCTCTTTCTTGGATGTGTTGGAGCATACATCTTGTGTACATCTGTGGCCTAGGGTAGCCAAGAGTGGCTGTTTGCAGGGGCAGCGAAACAGACATGAAGGCTGGAGTGTCCACAGGCCTAAGTGTGGTCTTGGCAAACTTGTCAAAAAATGATTCTCAGCTCTCTATGCTGCACCAGTAAGCAATATATCTGTCTTTATGCCAACTCTACAGATTTTTAATTACTGTAGTTTTGTAGTAAGTTTTGAAATCAGGAAGTGTTTGACCTCCAACTTTTTTCTCCTTTTTAAACATTGTTTTGGCTCCTTAGGGGTCCCTTTAAATTCTCCATTTTGAACGTTCAGATATAGCTGAAGCAAAGCCAATGAATCCCTGAGGTAGTAATTAGTAAAAGTTTATTGTGCACATATTGAAAAGATACTACAGACTGGGAGGATTCAAATCAAAGCCTGGAATGAGGAGCAAAAGTATATTGTTATAAAGCAGCTTCTATAGGGAGAAAGTAGTAACTGCTCATTCTTCACAGTGATTGGTTCATTTTTCACAGTGATTGGTTATAATATTAGAATTTTCAGTGATTGACTCATACCAGTCTTGGGAAATAGTTCAAGTTTTGCTTATGATTTCCAGAGGCATAAGCAAGAAATGACCCCAGCAGTGTTAGTCTTGCCAGTAAACGAAATTAAGTTTTATATAACTAAACTGGTTTTGTTTTTCAAGGCTGGTCTCCATTTGTTTTTTATTCTAATTGTTGTTTAGTCACTAAATCGTGTCCAATTCTTGGTGATCCCATGGACTGCAGCACACCAGGCTTCCCTGTCCTTCACCATCTCCCAAAGTTTGCTCAAACTCATGTCCATTGAGTCGGTGATGCCATCCAACCATCTCATCCTCTGTTGTCCCCTTCTCCTGCCCTCAGTCTTTCCCAGTATCAGGGCCTTTTCCAGTGAGTCTGCTCTTCACATCAAGTGGCCAGAGTACTGGAGCTTCAACTTAAGCATCAGTCCTTCCAATTTATATTCAGGGTTGCGTTCCTTTAGGATTGACTGATTTGATTTCCTTGCTGTCCAAAGGACTCTCAAGAGTCTTTTCTGCATACAGTCAAAAGCTTCAATTCTTCCATGCTCAGCCTTTTTTATGGTCCTTTTGGTCATTCTTTCAGCAGGCTGAGAGTATCACCAACTGATATAGCATTACTCTCCTTTACCTACTGTTGATGGATAGTCAGGCCAAAGAATGGCATATTCGCTGTGCCCATTAGTTGAATCATAAGGCCAGAGGGCCATGTGGTCATCATCTTCATTATTTACGTGGTTATTGTTGATTTCACCTGGTTGTCTGATTGTGATGGATATCACTTCGCGTGAGAGCGGCTCTGACAGGCTTTAAAAATCCTCAAGAGAATGCAATGTCTTCAGGAGGTTAATATGATAACTACAAAGAAACTAATAGCCAAGGATTGGAAAGTTTCCTGAAGCAGAGATTCCCCAGGAGACAAGATTTAAGCAATTAAATAATTCAAATGGGTTATAATCAGATGCAAGTTTTACCTCTAAATCTATTTACAATTTTTTGGATAACGTGTAATTGGGTTTAAATTTTTTAACTTATTTACATGGACTCAGCATGATGTAATAGCAAACACATATCCTCATATTTTCATGGTTGCAAGATGAACATGAAGATGTTGTAATTCAAGAGATGGTATTGAAGGTGAGTTTCCACTAAGATTAAGCTTCTATAGGGTGTAAGCTGGGCTTCCCCACTGGCCCAGCAGTAAAGAATCCACGTACAATGAGGGAGACTTGCAGGAGATGTGGGTTCGATCCCTGGGGTGGGAAAATCCCCTGGAGAAGGAAATGGCAACCTACTCCAACAGTCTTGCCTGGAGAATCCCATGGACAGTGGAGCCTGGCGGGTTACAGTCCGTGAGGCCACAAAGAGTTGGACATGACTGAAGGGGCTGAGCACACAGCACAGAGTGTGAGCAACCAGGTAATTTAATGAGAGTAGTTTCCATGGAAACAAAAGAAAAATAAAGGTTAATATAAAATTATAAATTCCATTTCTGAGCCAATTATAAATTCAGTTTCTGAGTTTGCAGAGCAGTCAGGTGGGAAAATTTCCAGATGTTGAGTTTGCCCTTCTTCAGGTGGAAGGCGGGCAAGCAGCAGCAACAGGTTTCCCTGGTTTGCAATGTGAATATCTCGGGTGATTTTTCTAAGTGATCACATAGCAACAGGAACAAAATGGACCACACGTGAGCTGTTGTGATGATTCCTCTGAAGTTCATTTTAAGTTGTTCAGCTTTGGCTTGCATGACTTTGGGAAAAATGACAGTTTTTGTTTACAAGTCAAAATGGGAAAAAATCAGAAATGTTTATTTGGGAAGTTCTAGCCAAGTATTGGAGGAAACTAGAAGAATTCAGTTTTCATTCCAGTGAATAGGTAGAAAACAAAACGTTAAAGATGACAGCACTAGGATCTGATATCCAAAAAGGGGTATTAACAAAATACAATTTTTTCTCTCTATAATCTTCCCCTCTTTTTTAAATCACAGCTGATTAGAGTAAGACAAATTTGTTTGCAAATTATGCTTACTTTCAATTAACTTGACCTGATTATTTATATAAGTGCAGCACGAATAGTGATTGACTCTATTACTTTAAATCTCTGCTAGAACTTTAGTCAGAAATTGCAGCTTGAACTTTTAAGACTCTCAAAATAAATAAATATAAGCAAAGATGGAAAGAAAGAAGAAACCTCTCAAGGCTAAGAAGTCAAGGTAAGAACTTGTCCAATTGCGCCCTGGCTCAATGGTAAAGACTTTGCTTGCCTATTCAGGAGACTCGGGTTCGGTCCCCGATCCACGAAGATCTCCTGGAGAAGGAAATGGCAACCCACTCCAGTATTCTTGCCTGGGAAGTCCCATGGACAGAGGAGCCTGGCAGGCTACAGTCCATGGGGTTGCAAAAGAGCTGGACATGACTTAGCCACTAAACAACAACAACAGAGAGGAGATTAAATTCCTATTGAGCATAGACAAATACAAACACTGTCATGAAAAATAAAAATCTTTAATAAGAAATTCAAAATTCTGGAGGGATCAGGTAAGGAGGAAAATGTAAGTGTGCTAACTTTTGTTGCAAAGATACCCTTTACCAAATTGTCAGAAGTTATTGATAGATTGCTTTAAAGAGTGGAGAAAAGGGAGGCCTTTGAATCCCAGAAGTAAAACATGAAAGAAGCAGCAGTGTTTTATATGAAGTCATAAAAATTATAGTCATCCTCATCAGTTCATCTAGTAGCCTGTAATTAATTTTTATTTATCTTGATCTGTTATTAGCAGTTTTATAAATTCACCAGTTTTCCATCAGAGTTTTAGAAATTCTTACTTTGTTTATTATTATGATCTTCAAGTTATCAGAAAACCTCATTCTAAAGTACTTGTCAGGGTCTTCTCCATGAATTTCTTCGTGGAGAAGAAATATTTTGCAATATTTTTGCAATATTTTGCAATATTTCTCCATATTTTGCAATATCTTTGAAGAAATTTTGCAAGAACACTTTTGCAAAAGCATCAGGGTAAGGCAATAACCATTGACAAATGACAAAAAACTAAAATACAGCCATGTTTATAGATCGAGGGAAAGGGCACAAACAGACACACACAAAAAACGGCAATTGACAAATAAATTTAGTTATCCTGTGACATACATTTAAAAATGATAATTGATAACATTATGTCGACCGAAAAAGATGTACAACTTGAGACTTGTGAGTTAAGTTTTATTTGGGTTAAAATGAGGACTGCAGCCCAGGAGGCAGCATCTCCAATAGCTCTGAGAGACTGCTCCAAAGCTGCAGTGGGGGAAGGTCCATATATAAGGTTTTGGTGAAGTGAGTTCAATATGATGAAGCATGCATTTTACAAAAGGATTTTTGTTAGTCATGAGGATCTGATGTCACCATGAAGGGATTTAGCGCTTCTCTAGATATGAGGAGATGCAAGGATTGAGACCATAAAATCTGTTCCTAAAAACATCCAACTATCTAAAGTCCTGTCCCACCAGATTCCCTGGAGCACAGAGTGCCTCATCCACCCTGAACTCCCTCAGTGGGTGTTGCATGCAGGTCAACAGCTGTAGCAGCATGGGGTTCAATCTCCATGGCAGATGGCAAATGCCTTTGTTGTTCAGTTCAGTTCAGTTCAGTCCAGTTCAGTCGCTCAGTTGTGTCCGACTCTTTGCGACCCCATGAATCGCAGCACGCCAGGCCTCCCTATCCATCACCAACTCCCGGAGTTCACTCAGACTCACGTCCATCCAGTCAGTGATGCCATCCAGCCATCTCATCCTCTGTCGTCCCCTTCTCCTCCTGCCCCTAATCCCTCCCAGCATAAGAATCTTTTCCAATGAGTCAACTCTTCACATGAGGTGGCCAAAGTATTGGAGTTTCAGCTTTAGCATCAGTCCTTCCAAAGAACACTCAGGACTGATCTCCTTTAGAATGGACTGGTTGGCTTTCCTTGCAGTCCAAGGGACTCTCAAAAGTCTTCTCCAACACCACAGTTCAAAAGCATCAATTCTTTGGTGCTCAGCTTTCTTCATAGTCCAACTCTCACATCCATACATGACCACTGGAAAAACCATAGCCTTGACTAGATAGACCTTTGTTGGCAAAGCAATGTCTCTGCTTTTGAATATGCTATCTAGGTTGGTCATAACTTTCCTTCCAAGGAGTAAGCGTCTTTTAATTTCATGGCTGCAATCACCATCTGCAGTGATTTTGGAGCCCCCAAAAATAAAGTCTGACACTGTTTCCATGTTTTCCCGTCATTGGCAACGGATAAGTGCCAATTTGTATTTGACAATTATATCAGAATTTTAGGAATTTTATATTATTTAATTTCTAGAACATGTTGTTGCTGTTTAGTTGCTCAGTCATGTCCAACTTTTTGTGACCCCACACTGCAGCATGCCAGGCTTCCCTCAGTTCAGTTCAGTTCAGTCGCTCAGTCGTGTCCAACTCTTTGTGACTCCATGGATTGCAGGACTCCAGGCCTCCCTGTCCATCACCAACTCCCAGAGATTACACAAACTCATGTCCATTGAGTCAGTGATGCCATCCAGCCATCTCATCCTCTGTCGTGCCCTTCTCCTCTGGCCTTCAATCTTTCTCAGCATCAGGGTCTTTTCCAAGGAGTCAGTTCTTCACATCAGGTGGCCATAGTATTGGAGCTTCAGCTTCAACATCAGTCCTTCCAGTGAATATTCAGGACTATTTTCCTTTAAGATTGACTGGTTGGATCTCCTTGCTGTCCAAGGGACTCTCAAGAGTCTTCCCAACACCACAGTTCAAAACCATCAATTCTTTAGTGCTCAGCTTTCTTTATAGTCCAACTCTCACATCTGTACATGACTACTGGAAAAACCATAGCCTTGACTAGATGGACCTTTGTTGGCAAAGTAATTTCTCTGCTTTTTAATATGCTATCTAGGTTGGTCATAGCTTTTCTTCCAAGGAATAAGGGTCTTTTAATTTCATGGCTGCAGTCACCATAGGCAGTGATTTTGGAGCCCCAAAAAACAAAGTTTAACACTGTTTCCACTGTTTCCCCATCTATTTCCCATGAACTGATTGGACCAGATGCCATGATCTTTTTAGTTTTCTGAATGTTGAGCTTTAAGTCAACTTTTCCACTCTCCTCTTTCACTTTCATCAAGAGGCTCTTTAGTTCTTCTTCACTTTCTGCCATAAGGGTGGTGTCATCTGCATATCTGAGGTTATTGATATTTCTCCCGGCAATCTTGATTCCAGCTTGTGCTTCCTCCAGCCTAGCATTTCTCATGATGTGCTCTGCATAGAAGTTAAACAAGCAGGGTGACAATATACAGCCTTGACATATTCCTTTTCCTATTTGGAACCAGTCTGTTGTTCCATGTCCAGTTCTAACTGTTGCTTCCTGACCTGCATACGCATTTCTCAAGAGGCAGGTCAGGTGGTCTGGTATTCCCATCTTTCTCAGAATTTTCCACAGTTTCTTGTGATCAACACAGTCAAAGGCTTTGGCATAGTCAATAAAGCAGAAATAGATTTTTTCTGGAACTCTCTTGCTTTTTCCCTGATCCAGCGGATGTTGGCAATTTGATCTCTGGTTCCTCTGCCTTTTCTAAAACCAGCTTGAACATCTGGAAATTCACAGTTCACATACTGTTGAAGCCTGGCTTGGAGAATTTTGATCATTACTTTGCTAGCATGTGAGATGAGTGCAATTGTGCGGTAGTTTGAGCATTCTTTGGCATTGCCTTTCTTTGGGATTAGAATGAAAATTGACCTTTTCCAGTCCTGTGGCCACTGCTAAGTTTTCCAAATTTGCTGGCATATTGAGTGCAGCACTTTCACAGTATCATCTTTTAGGATTTCAAATAGCTCAACTGGAATTCCATCACCTCCACTAAAGAGTCAGACACGACTGAGCGACTGAACTGAACTGATGCTTCCTGAGGCCCACTTGACTTCACATTCCAGGATGTCTGGCTTTAGGTGAGTGATCACACCATCATGATTATCTGGGTCGTGAAGATCTTTTTTGTATAGTTCTGTGTATTCTTGCCACCTCTTCTTAATATCTTCTGCTTCTGTTAGGTCCATACCATCTGTCCTTTACTGAGCCCATAGTTGCATGACATATTCCCTTGGTATCTCTGATTTTCTTGAAGAGATCTCTAGTCTTTCCCATTCTGTTGTTTTCCTCTATTTCTTTGCACTGATCATTGAGGAAGGCTTTCTTATCTCTCTTTGCTATTCTTTGGAACTCTGCATTCAAATGGTTGTATCTTTCCTTTTCTCCTTTGCTTTTTGCTTCTCTTCTTTTCTCAGCTATTTGTAAGGCTTCCTCAGACAACCATTTTGCTTTTTTGCATTTCTTTTCCATGGGGATGATCTTGATCCCTGTCTACTGTACAACGTCATGAACCTCCATCCATAGTTCATCAAGCTTCCCTGTCCTTCACTATCTCCTGGAGCTTGCTCATACTCATGTCCATTGCATCTATGATGCCATCCAGCCATCTCATCCTCTCTTGCCCCCTTCTCCTAGAACACATAGCATGTAACTATGTGACAAATACAACATAAAGAGAGCTTAATTCAACATATTAAATAAACCTAATCAGTTTAACTTATCTCCTTTAAAAGACAAGATAAATCTTTTGTGATGTTCTAGGGGCCTTTTACAAAATCTCAACTTGCTTCCAGATCCAAAAGACTCCAGTTTACAATTTGCTTTTGGGAAGTTTGTCAAAACGATTTTACTGAGGTTAAGTTCCTCTTTCAAAATAAATTAAACTTAATTAAAATTATTTTAGTTTAGCTTTAGTTGGGCAATCAGGTTTTGTTTGCTGTTGGAATTTTCAAGGAATTTTTTTTCACAGCATGAATTCTAGGATGGATTTTTTCTGTTTCTCTAAAAAGCACCATTGATAGGGATTGTGCTGAACCTGTAGATCAGTTTGGGTAGTATATTAATGATATGAAGCCTTCCAATTCATGAACATGGGATATCTTTCCATTTATTTATGTCTTTCATACTTTTCAGCCATGTTTTATTTTCAGTGTACAAATCTTTAACCTCCTTGGTTAAGTTGATTCCTATGGGGATTTTTTGATGGTATTATAAATGAAGTTTCTTTGTTGGATTGATCATTGTTAGTGCATAGGAATGCAATTGATTTTTGTGTAGCGTGCCATTTTGCAAATGGTTTTTATTAGTTCTGTCAGGTCTCCATGTATGTACAGTCTTTAGCGTTTTATACATGTAGGATTATATCATCTGTGAACAGACATAATTTTACTTCCTTCTTTCCAATTTGGATGCCTTTTGCTGTGTTTAGTCAGTCAGTCATGTCTGACTCTTTGCAAGCCCATGGATTGTAGCCCTTCAGGATCCTCTGTCCGTGGAGATTCTTGGGCAAGAATACTGGTGTGGGTTTTATTTCTTGCCTAATGTTATTGCAGCATTAATGCTGAAGATATTAATGAAATGGGGAAAGTGAGAAATGGTTAGACTTAGAACATATATTGCAGGTAGAACAAACGGAATTATTGGCTTGCATGTTGGCTGTGGGAGAAAGAGAGAAGTTAAGGATGGCCTCTAGGTTTATGTGAGATTGACTGGCTGAATCACTGTGGTGCCATTTCATTAAATTTTGGGTAAATGAGAGGGTGTGTCCTTGGGTAGGGAAGAGAAAAGCTCTGTTTGGCCATGTTACGTCCATGAATGTGGATAATACAGGCTTCCCAAGTGGCTCAGCGGTAAAGAATCTGCCTGCCAATTCAGGAGACACAAGAGAGGCAGATTCAATTCCTGGGCCAAGAAGATCCCCTAGAGGAGGAAATGGCAACCCACTGCAGTGTTCTGCTGGAATAACCCCATGGACAGGGGACCTGGCAGGCCACAGTTTTTGGGGTCGCAAGTCAAACACGATAGAGTGACTGAGCATGCATCCAGGTGGGTAATGTAGATAAAAGCAGAATATGATGAGAAGAGATCAGAAGGCAGACTGTTGTGTCTTCTGGTCTTGTAGCCCATTTCTGAAAGCTCACATTTAGAAAAAGGAGAAAAGAAGGAGAATCAGAAAGGAAGCAAAGAAGAAATAATCCAAGGAATAGCATAGGAACCAAGACAGTCAGAGAAACAAGGAGGAGAAAGTTTCAAGAAACTGACAGTGGTTAACTGTGCAAAACAAATTGAGGAAGGAAGACGAGGACGAAACCAGGACCTTTAAGTGAGCAGCGAGGATACCATGACAGCATTCGACAGCATTTTCACCAGAATGGATAACATCTCTGCCTAAGCACAAGTACGCTGAGAAAGCAAGTGGGTGTTGGAATCGCCCTGAGCAGCTTTGAAGTGCTATACTAATAAGGTGGTGTTGATTTTAGTGTTGTCATAGAAACGAAAAACATGCAGGAGAACTGAAGCCACTTGAAACTCCTGACTCCAGCCCATCACGTCCCCTTGGTTTGTTGTGAACGATGCCAATAAAAACAATGAGAGGGGAGGAGCCAATACAGATTTCTTCCTTTAGTTGTGGTCCCTAAGTAGAAATCTTACACTCTTTATCTTGAGAAGGAAGCCAGCACCAGCTCTGACACCAAAGTTCCTTACAGCACAAATGGCTGTCTGACCGGAGTTCCTTCTTCTCTTGCCATTGGCTGATACCCTTCATAAAATACAATTTGCTGTTTTGCTTTTTTTTTTAAACAAGCAAACTGAATTACCTGGAGGAGGAAGACAGCAGAGACAGGGGAGACAGAGCCAAGGCAGCTGAAAGAAAGCAAACTCAGGTGAGCATTTTTATCTTTGCCCTGTTAACTTGTTGTTAAAAATTGTGCTTTGCTATGCTTCATAGGAAGAAGAATAATTTTTAAAAGTAAGTTAATTTTGTTCTATTATAAACTTTTTTCTACTACATGGTACTTTAAAAAATATTAGGAAAGTACAAAAAAAGTAGCAGGAAGCAAAAACCACCACTGAGATAGCTGCTATTGATATTTAGGGGGTTATTTCTTTCCATTTATTATGTGTATCTACCTATGATTTTAGTTAATTTTGGTAGTCATGCTTGTACACAACAGATAGGTTTATATTCCTTTTTTCCATTACAGCATACATTTTCCCACATTGCTGTAAATGCTTTATAATCATAATTTAAAATTGCTACATGGTATTACATGGAGGAAATTTTCTGTACTTTGCCCAAGCATTCCCCTATATAGGGTCATCTAGCATCTTTCCTTTTTTCATAAAGTGGGTCATTTGATAACATAAGATATAATGTTTTTTCCTTTCAGACTCTTGCTTTTTGAGGAGAGGAGGTTAAACTTGAGGATGTAGATTTCAGCTCTCAGTTTTACTGAGAGGCACAGTGAGAGGGAAGGTGTGTATGAGACCGTGTGCTTATAATCTGCTTGTGACCCTTTGGGGACCTCAGCCAGTGGTTCTCAACTCTGGCTGTACGTTCCATCAGAATCACTTGATTCTGGGGAGATTAGAAACTTATCTTTAGAATAATTGAAAATTAACTTTGGTGAGGAGCCACTCATCTGTTGTTGTTGCTGCTGTTTTAACTTTTAAAAATTTCTCAGGTGGCTCTAACGGGTGAGAAGCATAATAACAACCAACCCAGGTTATCTGTAGTATTTCTCTCTCTCTGACCCATACCTGAAAGCTATACATTTTAAGGGAAAGGGGATACACTATCAAGCAAGCTGTCTAAGTCTCCCTTTCAATACTGCCTTCACTGTTTACAAAATTCCTTCACATACAGTGGTTCATTTGATTCACATGGCTGCTGGAGTGTGTAACTCTTACTTTAAAATAAGAAAGTGAGGCCAAGAGGACACAGGATCTTTCCTAGGATCGAACCAGAACTGGCCCAATCTGGTTCAGTTCAGGGCACATACATCTTGAGTAATGGTTATTGTAGAAAAAAATTGTTCAAACTTTGTTATGTCTATATAATTGAATATTCTTTTAGCTCTTTACAGGACATTGACATGTAATAGTTATTTACATGACAATGATCATGATTTAGCCAGAAGAAAAAAGCAAGGTTACAAAATAGCATTAAAATATGGACTCATTTTTGTTTGAAAATATGTAGATTTGAAGAAAAGGGAAAGGAAGTAAAGGCACAAGCATTTGTATGTGTCTGATTGGAGGTAAATCTTATCATTTAAGTTTATTTCAGCTGGTATTACTTTTTTTTTAACCACATTCATTGCTTGTGTAATAAAGATGTGAAGTAAATTGAATGGAATTGTTCTTGTCTTTCTGGTTGGCTCTTCTCCAGATACAATGGTACCAACTCATTTTACTTGGCCGTAAAGAAGCCTTTCTTTAATTCTTGATGAGTTTTGTTCATACTTGTCACAAATAATTCCTGTTAGTGTTAGCTAGCATGTTCTTATTATTGTTAGCTAGCATCACCTGGAAACTTACCAAGCGTCAGACATTGAGTTAATTGTATCAGTTTTCCTCATCAATGCCCAGTCTTCCCTCTGCGGATGAAGGTCTTGAAGCACAGGAATAAGAGTGACCAAGAGGCAGAGCTGAGGCTCAAACCTAGGTCCCCTCTAACTCAAAACACATGTTTTCATTCGTTATACCCTCTTTCCTCCCTGACCTGAGGTCATCAAGGGTACCCCGCATCATGTACACATCACTCATTGGGGAAGAAAGTGATGTATTTTTTGTGGTGTACTCATTGCGCAGGACGGAGAAGGCAATGGCACCCCACTCCAGTACTCTTGCCTGGAAAATCCCATGAATGGAGGAGCCTGGTGGGCTGCAGGACTGGTGGGTCGCTGAGGGTCGGACACGACTGAGCGACTTCACTTTCACTTTTCACTTTCACGCATTGGAGAAGGAAATGGCAACCCACTCCAGTGTTCTTGCCTGGAGAATCCCAGGGATGGGGAAGCCTGGTGGGCTGCCGTCTCTGGGGTCGCACAGAGTCAGACACGACTGAAGCGACTTAGCAGCATTGCATTAGAAAAGACCCTGATGCTAAGAAAGACTGAAGGCAAAAGGAGAAGAGGGCCACAGAGGATGAGATGGTTGGATGGCATCACTGACTCAATGGACATGAGTTTGAGCAAACTCTGGGAGATAGTGAAGGACAGGGAGGCCTGGTGTGCTGCAGTCCATGGGGTTACAAAGAGTTGGACATGATTAGTGACTGAACAACAACAACATTGCTATATGTCAGGATCACCTTGGGCATTTGAGTATCTCATGTGTGCTCCAGACTCAGGGACTCCTGGTTTCCTAGTTTGTCTTGCTCACCAGACATCTGAGGCATGCTAATTCCCCAAGGCTAAATCTGGAAGGTAGAAGCCTAACAAGGGATTGTGCAATGACCCAATGAGCTCTGGTTTATACAGCAGCCAAGCTGGGCAATGTTGAGAAAGTCAAGAATTGGCCTGGGTTTATCAGCTTTTCTGTAGAGCCTTATCAAATCCACAACAGAACCCACAGCACTGTATCTGTGGCGTTCTCACAGAACTGCCCACTACTTCTTTGTGTTGGAATTACTTATGTGTGAGTCTCATTCCTTCTGCTGGATAAAGAACGGCTGAAGATGGAGTCTCTGCAGACAACCTAGTACACAGGCTCCATTAAGAATAAATATTGTTTATCGCTAAGTCGTGTCCGACTCTTTTGTGATGCCATGGACTGTAGCCCACATGGCTCCTCTGTTCAGTGGATTTCCCAGGCAAGAATACTGGAGTGAGTAAGTTGCCATTTCCTGCTCCAGAGGATCTTCCCAACCCAGGGATCGAACCTATGTCTCCTGCATTGGCAGGCAAATTCTTTATCACTGAGTCACTTGGGAAGCCCTAAGAATAAACGGGCAGTTCTATGGAACCTATTAACCTCTTTATGTGAATTGACCCATGGAGAAAGTGGTATAGTCTTGGACAATCTTTAAAGGGAAACTTCTCTGGCTTGGTGGCAGTAAGGGCTGACCCCTTGGACAGAGAAAGTAATGGAAGCTGGAACAGCAACCTGGAACCAAAGAATCTTAAAGTTGGAGCATCCTCAGGAAGAGCCAGTGTTAGTGCAGAAGCTTTTACATCTTCAGTGTTTCAAGAAGAGGTTTTAAAGAAGCAAGCAGATCTAAGGAAGAACAAGAAGGGGGGATAGGTGGATAAGTCAGGGGAGGAGCAGCAAAAGGAAGAGAGAGGAAGAAGTGGTAGGAAGGGGAGTCTGTTTGCTCCGGACGTTCATCAAGCTGGGAGAATCGAAAAGGGTCCAGTCCACGGTTATTATTTCTATTGCATGTTATGAAAACAAGAATATGTTTATCATGGAACAAACAAAACACCATTCCCCAAATAAGTGCCTTCCTGTGGGATTATGGTTTTATCTTGTTTGTTCCTGTAGCACAGGAAACACAATCATCTACAAAATGCTTGAAGGCATCGCAGATTCTTTGAAATAAGTTTGTTTCTTTTTATTTTGAATCTTACCTCAAGTAGAACTTCGTTCTCTTGAAAATTCTGAGAGATTTGAAAGGGACTCCTTTTGTTAGTTGCAGTGGACGTTATTGGCCCAGAGTCAGAAAGACTATTTGCAACCCTCAGAGATAAAAAGAGAGTCACCTCCTATGATGTGTGGGTGTGTTTTGCAACCTTCCTCTTGCCTATAGACCACTGACCTGATGTATTCCTGTCCCCGATGGCTCAGCAGGTAAAGAATCCATCTGCAATGCAGGAGACACAGAAGATGTGTGCTTGATCCCTGGATGAGCAAGATCCTCTGGAGGAGGAAATGGCAACCCACTCCAGTATTCTTGCCTAAAAAACCCCGTGGATGGAGGAGCCTGGCGGGCTACAGTCCAAAGGGTCGCAAAGAGTTAGACACAACTGAGGGGCTAAGCACTCACATGCATTCCTGTCCCCAGATCTTAGATTCGAACTTCAGAGACAAAAGGTTTGTGAGGAAAAATGCCTGGACATCAGTTCAGTTCAGTTGCTCAGTCGTGTCCGACTCTTTGCGACCCCATGGACTGCAGCACACCAGGCCTCCCTGTCCTTCACTATCTCCCAGAGTTTGCGCAAACTCATGTCCGTTGAGTCAGTGATGCCATCCAACAATCTCATCCTCTGTGGCCCTCTTCTCCTTTTGCCTCAGTCTTTCTCAGCATCAGGGTCTTTTCCAGTGAGTCAGTTCTTCAATTCTGTTGTAAAAGACCAGTGAGAATTTTTCTTCCCTGGAAGATATCTATCGTGAAACACGAAATGAGCAGGGAGTGGGTGAATCATAGCTTCCTTTGCTCACTCACTGGTTATTTCTTTGTGCACTTTTACGGCCACGAGCTACGCCAGGGCCCAGGATACTGCAGTGACAAGCAAGGTGTTCTTGCTTCGGTGAGTGAACACTCTGCGGGGTAGGGATAAGCAGGAGCTAGTGGCTACCCTGTGGGCGGTGTGAAGACAGGAAGCACTGGAACAGCCAAGACCCAGAGGGCTCGGAGAATGCTCTTTCTAGAAGCGATTCTGGGAAGAAACTTGAGGCTGATAAGAAAGAGCCTGGAGTAGGAAATGGCAGCCCACTCCAGTATTCTTGCCTGGAAAATTCCATGGACAGAGGAGCCTGGTGGGCTACATACAGTCCATAGGGTTGCAAAGAGTCAGACACGACTGAGCACACACACATATGCAAATAAAGGGCCAGGTGAGGAACTGGAGTTCAGACTAAGCAGGTAAGACAGAGTCTGGTGTGTTCAGAGCATTGAACTAAGTTATGAGGCTGGAGTGGATTTTTTTTCTGAGGACAGCGGTTGAGAGATGACAGCCTGTCGTGGGAGGCCTTGAGAGGGCCCCTGGGTGGAAAGAGGGGCTGGTGGGAACCTTGGGTAACAAGGGCAGGCCTTCCTTGAAGGAGACATTGGGTGGCAGGACGATCTGGGGTTGTGGGCTGAGGGGTGGGGGGAGCCGGCGGTGGGCTTTGTCCTTTGACCTCTCCCTTTTAGGTCACCCATGTCCACTGTCCCCCAGGCTACTGGCAGCTGGTTAGGACACCTTCCTGGACAATTCTCCTGATTTTCAATTTTTTTGAGACCTAGGAAAACATTTTCTTCTTATCCTTTACAGCTTTCTTACTTTCCTTTACAGCAGGGGTAACCCTAACCTCCTAACCTCCAGGATCTAATGCCTGATGATCTGAGGTGGAGCTGATGTATGTAATAATAATAATAGACATAAAGTGCACAGTTAATGTGATATGCTTGAATCATCCATAAACCATCATCCCCCACCTCGATCCACAGAAAAATTATCTTCCATGAAACCCATCCCTGGTGCAGAAAAGACTGGAGACCACTGCCTTACAGTTTTTTTTACCATTCTTTACAGGTTTCCTGCACCTGGCGTACTGTTTTCACCCTGGCAGTAGCCAGGCTTGCACAGGCTGCTGATGCCTTGCAAGTGTGTGATGTGCAGGCTCCGTGCAGCTGTGGGGGGTCTTCCATGGTGTTGTCTCCCTGGTCCTCTCAATGATGCCGAAAGGCTGAGTACTTGCTGAAAATGCTCAGGCTACCTCTAAGAGCTAGAGCTAGGGTTTGGCTCCTGTTGGGATTTACTCCCCAAATTTTTCTATGACTTCATCCCGCCACTGTATCCTGCCAGGAATCATATGATGCTTAACTGCCTACCTTGGTCAATAATTCCTTTGCTCCAAGAAGTGAATTTAATAATGGAAGGTGAAATGCTAAGGTGGAAGGGGAAAGACAGAGAGGCAGTTTTCATTTGAGTAAGTGGGCTTTAGGGGAGCCCCTGAGTTGTGTCTCGTAGTCACTTGGATTGTGGACAGCGAGAGTCCTGATGCTGAGGTGACCCCTGTGAAATTACTGAGGTGAGTAGGGCAATGGCCTCTGAGATCACACTTGCTGGTTTTCTGTCTTTGGAATCAGAAGACTTGGAAATCAGAGGCTCAGCTGCAGAACGAGTCTGTGACGTTTCTTGGGTGTTTCTTGATATTTCTTGGATCAGAAATTGGGTTAATAACAGATACTTCCAACCTTCATAGACTGATGAAGTGCATTAGAAAACAATTTTTTAAATGCTCAGATTCTTTATGAAATTAAATGCATAATCAGCTTTGTTGCTGCTGTTGTTCAGTCACTCAGTCGTATCCAACACTTTGCAACTCCATGGATTGCAGCACACCAGACCTCCCTGTCCCTTCCTCTTTCCCCGAGTTTGCCCAAGTTCGTGTCCATTGAATCAGTCCACTGATGTGAGCCACGCATCGCGCTCTCAGAGGCAGAAAGGCCCCTCAGTGGCTTGGGTGTTAACCCTCCCCTAGGGTTCAGTCCCCTGGGATAAACTGTTCTCTGGAAGCATTTTTCTCCTCCAAATAGCACATCAAATAACAGAATTAAGGCGTAGTTCTCCCCACATATGTCCACAATCCATGGGCACCTTTGGGCACAGGGAAATTCTCGAGAGTGGAATTTGGGAAAAGAATGTGCAAACTCACTGATCAAGTGACCAGAGCGGGGACAACCGGTCGGCAAAAGAGAGAGAAAAGGCAGCTATGGCTGACCCATCAGCAAGAAGCTGCGACTCAAAGGAGCTGACATTTTGGCAATGCCATTGCTCTCCAAATTGTCACCTTTCATGTATCCGTGCTGATCTTTGCCCTGATGGTGGCCTGGCACCATGCTTCTTCTCGAGGTTCTTCTTCCTGCGTCTTGCGGTGGTGAATGTCACTGACCACACACTCTGCATCTGAGGCAAGTTCTCCTTTTGGTGGCAGCAGGCCACAGCTGCTGTGCTTCGCATGTGCACCCCACCCCCATGGGGCCTGACACACAGTATTTCTGGCAGCCTGAGGCAGAGTCCAGGCAAGGAAGGTTCTGGTAGCTCCCAGGGCTTCCATCCTTAGATCAGGAAGATCCCCTGGAGGAGGGCATGGCAACCCACTCCGTTATTCTTGCCTGGAGAATTCCGCAGACAGAGGAGCCTGGCAGGCTATATAGTCCATAGGGTTGCAAAGAGTCAGAAACACAATTGAGTGACTAACACTCTCCCCCTTCCTGTTTGCTGAATCCTGTGGGGTTCCTGAGAAATCTGCGGAGAGACGAAGGCAGGCCAGGCAGCTTCCTTATAAAAGAAGCCAGTGAGAGGAGGCACTTATAAGCAGGAAACTACTCAGGGCATTCAGCCTCCCACAGGGGCCCTCCGCCACAATGATTCCCACCCTTGCTGCAAAGACTCACTCAACTCTTCCCCTGATGACAAAGAGACCAGATCCAAACACTGTTCCTTGGGTCTTCAAGCTCCCCAGGAACTCCTGGAAATTTCATGAAGGGCACACTGACTTTTCTGTCTGCTGAGCCCTGGAGTGAGTCCGGTACAGTCTGGTTGGGATCTGGGAGGAGAGGTTGGGCCTTGTGAGCTTTGTAACTTGCGCACATGAACTCCTAGACAGAGGACAGATAGGAGACAATGAAAGTCGGACCCTGGAGGGGAAGCTTCAAGGTCATCCTATCAGGCCCAGGACTCTGGTTGAGGGGTCCCACTGGGCCCCAGATCTGTTAAACAGACTGGAGAATTTGCTCCTGTGGGAACTTCCCAAGCCCTAAATGCTATTTAACACCTAATGGTTTACAGCAGATCCGCTAGCATCTCTTTCACCGACAGGCTGACATCATAGCTGTGAAGTGTGGGAGGAAAATGGCATTTGGCAGACAAAGGACCATTAGGCTGGTGGTATGGGAAAGGATGGGAGGGATTGGCACTATGGGACAGACGGGGTGGAGGATCAGAGTGCCAGAACACTCCAAGATGCTGACTCCATAGAACAAGGCTCTGAGTGGTTCACTCATCTGCCCCGTTTATTGTAGAAGCCCAGAGACCAGCTCAGTTCCTCATTCAAAAGATATGGTCATCTCAGATCTGTTCGTTTGTATTTCTGTTTTGATCTGTAAGCTTCTAATTCATGTTGCTGCTAAGTCGCTTCAATCGTGTCCAACTCTGTGCGACCCCATAGACGCCAGCCCACCAGGCTCCCCCGTCCCTGGGATCCTCCAGGCAAGAACACTGGAGTGGGTTGCCATTTCCTTCTCCAATGCATGAAACTGAAAAGTGAATTCATGTTAGCCCTTGAACAACTCTAAAAGTATTAATACAAGACTGTTTCTGGGAGGCTAAAGAAGTGTCTCAAGCTATACGTTTCCACCTGGACATTTGGAGCCTGTTACAACTGAGGGCTGAGCTAGCAGTGTTGGATTTCAAGAACAAGGCACTCAGTGATGCTTCTCTATTTTGGAGGGTATATTAGCTACCACTCTGGGGCCTCTGGGATTTTGAGGCTGTAAAACGTTTCAATCCAGAAGGTTGAGTCCTCTTTGCACAACTTCAGGGAGCTGAGTCTGCGAACTTTTGCAGTAATAACAGCTAATGATACAGAAGGACTTTCCAGGTGGCTCAGATAGTAAATAATCTGCTTGCAAATGCAGGAGATCCAGGAAGACCCCCCTGGAGAAAGAAATTGTTACCCGCTCCAGTATTCTTGCCTGGAGAATTCCTTGGACAGAGGAGCCTGGTGGGCTACAGTCCATGGGTTTGCAAAGAGTTGGACATGACTGAGCTACTAATAATTCTAATTATTTAATTCTTCCCTGGTCTCTCAGACAGTAAAGAATCTACCCTCAATGCAGGGGACCTGGTTTAGATTCCTGAGTTGGGAGGCTACCCTGGAGAAGGGAATGGCTATCGACTACAGTATTGGTGAAATGATGCTGAAAGCTCAGCATCTGTGCACTGGAGCTGAAATGAACCTTGGAGACAAAGTTTGGGGTGAAGTAGAAAAGAATAGCTTTATTGCTTTGCCAGGCAAAGGGGGCACAATGGGCTCCTGCCCTCAAAACAGTGTATCCCAGCCCAGAAGGATTCGATGAGGAGTTTCACAGCAAATGATTCAAGGGTGGGAGTGCTGATAAGATTAGCGTGTGTCCAGAGCCTACACTCCTCTAATCTGGTCTCAGTTCAGTTCAATTCAGTCCCTCAGTCATGTCCAAATCTTTGCGACCCCAAGGACTGCAGCAGGCCAGGCCTCCCTGTCCATTGCCAATTCCCGGAGTTTACTCAAACTCATGTCCATTGAGTCAGTGATGCCATCCAACCATCTCATCCTCTGTCATCCCCTTCCCTCCTGCCTTCAATCTTTCCGAGCATCAGAGTCTTTTAAGATAAGTCAGTTCTATGCATCAGGTGGTCAAAGTATTGGAGTTTCAGCTTCAACATCAGTCCTTCCAATGAACACCCAGGACTGACTTCCTTTAGGATGGACAGGTTGGATCTCCTTGCAGTCCAAGGGATTCTCAAGAGTCTTCTCCAACACCACAGTTCAATAGCATCAATTCTTCAGCACTCAGCTTTCTTTATAGTCCAACTCTCACATCCATCCATCACTACTGGAAAAATCATAGCCTTGACTAGATGAAGTAATCTCTCTGCTTTTTAATATGCTGTCTAGATTGGTCATAACTTTTCTCCCAAGGAGTAAGTGTCTTTTAATTTCATGGCTTCAGTCACCATCTGCAGTGATTTTGGAGCCAAAAAAATGAAGTCTGACACTGTTTCCACTGTTTCCCCATCTATTTCCCATGAAGTGATGGGACCAGATGCCATGATCTTAGTTTTCTGAATGTTGAGCTTTAAGTCAACTCTTTCACTCTCCTCTTTCACTTTCATCCAGAGGCTTTTTAGTTCCTCTTCACTTTCTGCCATAAGGGTGGTGTCATCTGCATATCTGAGGTTATTAATATTTCTCCCGGCAATCTTGATTCCAGCTTGTGCTTCTTCCAGCCCAGCATTTCTCATGATGTACTCTGCATAGAAGTTAAATAAGCAGGGTGACAAAATACAGCCTTGACGTACTCCTTTTCCTATTTGGAACCAGTCTGTTGTTCCATGTCCAGTTCTAACTGTTGCTTCCTGACCTGCATACAGATTTCTCAAGAGGCAGGTCAGGTGGTCTGGTATTCCCATCTCTTTCAGAATTTTCCACAGTTTGTTGTAATCCACACAGTCAAAGGCTTTGGCATAGTCAATAAAGCGGAAATAGACGTTTTTCTGGAACTCTCTGGCTTTTTCCATGATCCAGCGGATGTTGGCAATTTGACCTCTGGTTCCTCTGCCTTTTCGAAAACTAGCTTGAACATCTGGAAGGTCACAGTTCATGTATTGCTGAAGCCTGGCTTGGAGAATTTTGAGCATTACTTTACTAGCATGTGAGATGAGTGCAATTGTGCGGTAGTTTGGCATTGCCTTTGTTTGGGATTGGAATGAAAACTGACCTTTTCCAGTCCTGTGGCTACTGCTGAGTGTTCCAAATTTGCTGGCATATTGAGTGCAGCACTTTCACAGCGTCATCTTTCAGGATTTGAAATAGCTCAACTGGATTTCCATCACCTCCACTAGCTTTGTTCATAGTGATGCTTCCTAAGGCCCACTTGACTTCACATTCCAGGATGTCTGTCTGGCTCTAGATGAGTGATCACACCATCGTGATTATCCGGGTCGTGAAGATCTTTTTTGTACAGTTCTTCTGTGTATTCTTGCCACCTCTTCTTAATATCTTCTGCTTCTGTTAGGTCCATACCATTTCTGTCCTTTAGCAAGCCCATCTTTGCATGAAATGCTCCCTTGGTATCTCTAATTTTCTTGAAGAGATCTGTAGTCTTTCCCATTCTGTTCTATTCCTTTATTTCTTTGCATTGATCCCTGAAGAAGGCTTTCTTATCTCTTCTTGCTATTCTTTGGAACTCTGCATTCAGATGCTTATATCTTTCCTTTTCTCCTTGGCTTTTTGCCTCTCTTCTTTTCACAGCTATTAGTAAGGCCTCCCCAGGCAGCCATTTTGCTTCTTTGCATTTCTTTTCCATGGGGATGGTCTTGATCCCTGTCTCCTGTACAATGTCACGAACCTCATTCCATAGTTCATCAGACACTCTATCTATCAGATCTAGTCCCTTAAATCTATTTCTCACGTCCACTGTATAATCATAAGGGATTTGATTTAGGTCATACCTGAATGGTCTAGTGGTTTTCCCTCCTTTCTTCAATTTAAGTCTGAATTTGGTAATACGAGTTCATGATCTGAGCCACAGTCAGCTCCTGGTCTTGTTTTTGTGGACTGTATAGAGCTTCTCCATCTTTGGCTGCAGAGAATATAATCAATCTGATTTCGGTGTTGACCATCTGGTGATGTCCACGTGTAGAGTATTCTCTTGTGTTGTTGGAAGAGGGTGTTTTCTATGACCAGTGCATTTTCTTGGCAAAACTCTATTAGTCTTTGCCCTACTTCATTCCTCATTCCAAAGCCAAATTTGCCTGTTACTCCAGGTGTTTCTTGACTTCCTACTTTTGCATTCCAGTCCCCTATAATGAAAAGGACATCTTTTTTGGGTGTTAGTTGTACAAGGTCTTGTAGGTCTTCATAGAACCATTCAACTTCAGCTTCTTCAGTGTTACTGGTTGGGGCATAGACTTGGATTACTGTGATATTGAATGGTTTGCCTTGGAGAGGAACAGAAATCATTCTGTCATTTTTGAGATAGCAACCAAGTACTGCATTTTGGACTGTTTTGTTGACCATGATGGCTACTCCATTTCTTCCGAGGGATTCTTGCCCGCAGTAGTAGATGTAATGGTCATCTGAGTTAAATTCACCCATTCCAGTCCATTTTAGTTCCCTGATTCCTAGAATGTCGACATTCACCCTTGCCATCTCTTGTTTGACCACTTCCAATTTGCCATGATTCATGGACCTGACATTCCAGGTTCCTATGCAATATTGGTCTTTACAGCATCGGACCTTGCTTCTATCACCAGTCAGATCCACAGCTGGGTATTGTTTTTGCTTTGGCTCCATCCCTTCATTCTTCCTGGTATTATTTGTCCACTGACCTCCAGTGGCATATTGGGCACCTACTGACCTGGGGAGTTCCTCTTTCAGTATCCTATCATTTTGCCTTTTCATACTGTTCACGGGGTTCTCAAGGCAAGAACACTGAAGTGGTTTGCCATTCCCTTCTGAGTGGACCACGTTCTGTCAGACCTCTCCACCATGACCCGCCCACCCTGGGTTGCCCTGTGGGCATGGCTTAGTTTCATTGAGTTAGACAAGGCTGTGGTCCTAGTGTGATTAGATTGACTAGTTTTCTGTGAGTATGGTTTCAGTGTGTCTGCCCTCTGATGCCCTCTTACAACACCTACCATCTTACTTGGGTTTCTCTTACTTTGGGCGTGGGGTATCTCTTCATGGCTGCTCCAGCAAAGCACAGCCGCTGCTCCTTACCTTGGATGAGGGGTATCTCCTCCCACCGCCCTTCCTGACCTTCAACGTGGGATGGCTCCTCTAGGCCTTCCTGCGCCCGCACAGCCACCACTCCTTGGACGTGCGGTTGCTCCTCCCAGCCGCAGCCTCTGGCCTCGGGCACCGCCCCTGGCTTCCGACGCCGGGTGGCTCGTCTCGGCCTTTGCCCTTGACCTCGGACGCAGGGTAGCTCCTCCTGGCCGCTGTCCCTGGCCTCGGACGTGGGGTAGCTCCTCTTGGCCGTTCCTGTGCCGTCGCAGCCCGGCACTCTAGGCCGCTGCCCCTGACCTCGGACGTGGGGTAGCTCTCAGCCACGATTAGTGCGCCGGGCGCCACCGCTGCCGTCTGTACTTAGTGCACCAGGCCTATCTCTCTAAAGCAGCGCAACTTATGCTGTCAATTTATTTCCTAATTTTCTTTGAATTTGCCTCTTCTCAGCTTTGTGTCACATACTTAATTTGTCTGGCTGATTTTTAGAGCCACATATATGGTGTAGTCAAGTGCATGTTTTTATGGGCAATGAGGAACAAAGTGTTTTAAATGTTTCTTCAAGGAAAGCCATGCACTGAATGGAATTTTGGATTTGAGTTGGCCCCGCTTTTAACCTGTGACTCTTAGTTAAATGAGGCTTCTAGGAAGCGTTGTTGTTTAGTTGCTCAATTGTGTCTTTTTTGCGACCCCATGGACTGTAGCCTATCAGGCTCCTCTGTCCATGGGATTTCCCAAGCAAGAATACTAGAGTGGGGCTACCATTTCCTCCTCCAGGGGATCTTCCCAATCCAGGGATTGAACCCACATTTCCTGTTTTGCAGGCAGATTCTTTACTGCTAAGCCACCAGAGAAGACTTTCTAGGTGGGGGGTTTGTGTTTTTCTTTCTTCAGCTTTCCAAGGATGAAGATGCTCTTCGAATCAAAACCCGGCTTCTGTAGCCTCAGCCTCTCTCCCTCCCACTGGGGCAGTTTGACAGCCTTGAGCCACGCCTGCTCCCTCCCCTGCACCTCCAGCCCCTCTGGGGCCCAGAACACATCCCAATCCGAGGCAGAGGACTTGAAGTAACTCTGGTACTCTCCTTACGCTTGGGGTTGATCTCTTCCTGATGTGATGCCTTGATTCTAAAACTGAGCATCTCTCTCATTCCTGAGATTCAGTCCCCTTCTCAACAAAGGCAAAGGGCCCCTCTCTTGGCATCCCTGGCCCAGATCTCTGCGCCCAAGGTGTTGTGTGGCATTCAGGTTCTCCCGCAAAGACTGGGGCCTGCCTGCAACAGCCAGGCCTCCTCTCAGGCCCAAAGTCCTCTCTTTCCATCGTGGCCTGGCAGTTCAAGCGCCTCGCTGCCAGCCAATGGACCTTCCCTCCTGAGTTCTGCCTTCTTCCCCAATTGCTCAAAAAGTTCCTCTTGCCAAGGGCTCTTGTTGGTTCCCTCACACCCATCAGTATCCTAGGGAGCAACTGCTACCATCTGTTTTTGCTCTCCTGTCCATGCTCATACCTGCTGGGCCCCATGCTCTGCCTGGGATAAGGGACTCTTCCAGCATCTGTGGCTCTCCTTGCAGGCTTACTGCCCCCAGTGATGGAGAGGATAGGGTGTAGGGCCAGACTGCCTTCCTCATTGCAAGTCATAGGGATCCTGTTGGTCTTGAGATGGGAGAAGCAGTTTTAAGGTCTTTATGGTCAAAACATTTAAGGACTTGATTGCTGTCAAGTCTATTTCTATTATTTTAGATCCTTGTCTGATATAAACTTTTCCTAAGATTCTATCCAAGTTCTGGCTCCAAAGTCAGAGCCATATGGACAGGACTCTGTCCTTTTCTAAAAAGGCCATTGGTAATAGAACACATGGGCTTCCCAAGTGGCTCAATGGTAAAGAATTCACCCGCCAATACAGGAAAGGTGGGTTTGATCCCTGGGTCAGGAAGATCCCCTGGAGAAGCAAATGGCAAACCACTCCAGTACTCTTGCCTGGGAAATCCCATGGACAGAGGAGCCTGGTGGGCTACAGTCCATGGGGTCTCAGGAGAGTTAGGCAGGACTTAGCGACTAAATAACAAGCCATGTAGGACATCACAGTGCATTAGAGTTCCCTGTGCTACACACCGTGTTCCCAACAGTTGTGTGTTTTGTACATCGTATTGATCCCAGTCTCCCAATGTCTCCCACTCCACCCCTTTCCTCCTTGTGCGGTCATCCTCAGCTGTGTTCGATTCTTTTCAGCCTCAAGGACTGCAGCCCACCAGTCTCCTCTGTCCATGGAATCTTCTAGGCAAGAATGCTGGAGTGGGTTGGCATTTCCTTCTCCAGGGGATCTTCCTGACCCAGAGATCGAACCCATGTCTACTGCATTGATAGCAGTAGTAGCAGTGTTAGCTGCTCAGTCATGTCTGACTTTTTGCAACCCCATGGACTGTAGCCCACCAGGCTCCTCTATCCATGGGATTCTCCATGACAAGAATACTGGACTGGATTGCCATTCCCTTCTCCAGAGGATCTTCCCAATCCAGGGATTGAACCCAGGTCTCCTGCATTGCAGGCAGATTCTTTACTGTCTGAGCTACAGGGAAGATCACTGATAGGCAGATTCTTCACCGCTGAGCCACCAGCAAAGCCCCGTGTGTGTGTTTTTTGTTTGTATGTTTGTTGTTTGTTTGTTTTGACTGCACCACATGGCTTTGGGGATTGACTCTGCGACACAGCAGTGAAAGTGCTGAATTGTAACCACTAGACCACCAGGGAACTCCCTGTGGTACTTTGTTAAAGAGCCGAAGGAAACTAATACAACTCTCATTTCACAAAGTAACGGATGCTTAGAAATGCTCATTCCCCCAATAGTAAGTGCTTCCAAATTTCCAAATTTCATTGACTCTAACATAAAAGGTAGAAAGTGAAAGTGAAGTCACTCAGTTCAGTTCAGTTCAGTCGCTCAGTCGTGTCTGACTCTTTGCAACCCCATGAATCGCAGCATGCCAGGCCTCCCTGTCCATCACCATCTCCCGGAGTTTTACTCAGACTCACGTCCATCAAGTCCGTGATGCCATCCAGCCATCTCATCCTGGGTCGTCCCCTTCTCCTCCTGCCCCCAATTTCTCCCAGCATCAGAGTCTTTTCCAATGAGTCAACTCTTCGCATCAGGTGGGCAAAGTACTGAAGCTTCAGCTTTAGCATCATTCCTTCCAAAGAAATTCCAGGGTTGATCTCCTTCAGAATGGACTGGTTGGATCTCCTTGCAGTCCAAGGGACTCTCAAGAGTCTTCTCCAACACCACAGTTCAAACGCATCAATTCTTCGGCGCTCAGCCTTCTTCACAGTCCAACTCTCACATCCATACATGACCACTGGAAAAACCATAGCATTGACTAGATGGACCTTTGTTGGCAAAGCAATGTCTCTGCTTTTGAATATGCTATCTAGGTTGGTCATAATTTTTCTTCCAAGGAGTAAGCGTCTTTTAATTTCATGGCTGCAATCACTCTTTAATTCCAGACATTTGAATCCTGGCTTGTTGATCTGGCCCATTAAGTAGGGATCCTCTTCATCTATCAAAATCATACTCTAGATAAATTATATAATAACAGCAGCATTTCACAGGGACGGTTTTATAGAACATTAGTTCTGCGGAATAGTAGAATGTTTCAATGTGCAAAAACGTTTTCAGAGTTAAAAAAAAATAAAGAGGGACACCCTGTATTAATCAGACTTGGTTATTTTTTCTTATAGGACCTCCTAGAGCTTTCACGTGTGTTATGAATCTCCAAGAGAGGGATACTAAAGCTTTCTGTGTCTCTCAGGCTGATTTGAACACAGAAGCCTTTCCTTACACAGAACATCTCATGGAATTCGTAGTTTGTGGAAGATACTTTGGGAAGTGCTGACCTAAAGAAAAGACTTTTTCTTTTTTCTTTTACATCATTTACATACCAACCATGTTTTCTGAGTTGCATCTTCACATCAGTCTCTGAAGGAGAATTGAAAACCATATTTTCGGTATCGGAAATACATTTACAAAGCATCCATTTGGGTAAGTTAATTTAACTAACATTTCACCATACTTCTTTTAGAAGTATCATTCTGTGAATTCTCAGAGTCAGTGTCTTCTAGTCAAAGGCCTTTATGAACACCCCTGTAGTTGAACAGCATTGAGTTTATTGACTTGTTGTATCAAGGAGAATGCACACCATGGGAAATCAGAATATCTCAGGAAGAGGGTGTTGGAAAAGAATTGTTGCAGGAATTGTGCTTGTGTTCGGTAATTTGGGGCTTAGATTTAAAAATGGAGGACTTTGCAGAAACAAAAATGGTTATTAGTTCTTATAAAAAACTCTGTAAAATAGGGACCCGGACTACCATAGCCAGACGATGAAAATATGTCTCCCCAAGCCACTTGTTTTTTTCCTTAGACATCTAGAAGTCTGCCCCTACCTCTGCAGTTATGGGCTGTCCTGTAGTATTTACATAGGTAAGGCAAGAAGTGTTCAGTATAAATTTCTCTTTGACTAGAAAAGAAGAAATTAAGAACCATGTGATTATCCATGACAACTATGCCTAGTAAATTTACATTTAAACCAATGCTTGGTCAAAGATAAAAAAACCTGCACACGTCTAAGAGTGGTAAGACAGATTGTATTCAATAATATACTATTGCAATTTTTTCAATAATATACTAGTCCAACATGAACTGAACTCAGAAGTAACTGGATGTTTTATTTTATTTATTTATTTAAAAAAAATACTTACTTATTCATTTATTTGGCTGTACCGAGTCTTAGTTGCAACACGCAGGATCCTTGTTGGATCCTATGGGCTCTCTCACTGCTGCGCTCGGACTCTCTAGCCATGGACGTGTGCTCAGTAGGTACAGGGCGCAAGCTCAGTTGCTTCATGGCATGTAAGATCTTAGTTCCCTGACCAGGAATCAAACCCACATTCCCTGCACTGCAGGGAAGATTCTTACCCATTGGACCACCAAGGAAGTCCCTGGGTGTTTTAAAAAGAGAATGAGAGAAAGGAAAGGAGAGTGAGTGAGCAGGGGCTCAGTAGAGTTAGGGAATTTAAAAAATTACAAATAGGAAGGAGGGGTTGGGTCCAAGTGGAAAGTATCTGGGTTTTCTAACTGGTACTTAAGAGACTGGGCTCTTACCCTCCCACAGAGGCTTAAGGCAGAGGCCCTATGTCCAGGTGTTGGCTGGAACAAACACTGAATTCTTTTGGCAGCCTTGAGATTTCTCAGGCTATGTAAGAAGGGGTCATCCTTGAGATGCAGTCTTGAGTTGTTCATAGCTATGTTAGTGTTTTTATGTTAGTTGTTATTCAAGTCAGCATAAGTCAAGGTTGACACCTGGTTGACAAGAAGATTCAGAGGAGCCTGGCTAGAGTTTCATCAAGAAGAGAATCTTTGTCAGCTTCCAGAGCAGAAGATATGTAATTGATGACTTTCTCCAGGGTCAGAGACAAGCTTCAGATGATCTTCATCTGGACCCTGGGCAAGAGTTCCCCTAGTCTGAGACTTCAGCTTCAGTCAAATAAATGAATGGTTATTCTGCATTCTAGAAGTGTATCATGAAATGAAATGAAACATATAGTAAAGACAGATGGTAAAAGGATAAGCACATGGTAAGACATAGCCAATATTTTTTGATTCAAGTTTCAAAGAAAAGCTAGTATTTCTGTTTCATTAAAACCTGGATAAATGTAAGCAATGAGCAGGAAGCAATTTTTTGTATCTGTTTCTTTTTGATTCAGCATGGAAAGAAAACTTGTGTCCTTATCTCCATCCATCTCCGCATCAGAAATGGAAATTAACAGCACCTTCAGCGATCACCATAGCAACAGGAACTGCACAGCTGAAAACTTTAAGAGAGAATTTTACCCCATCGTGTACCTGGTAATATTTATCTGGGGAGCCTTGGGAAATGGCTTTTCCATATATGTTTTCCTGCAACCTTATAGGAAGTCCACATCTGTGAACATTTTCATGCTCAATCTGGCTACTTCGGATCTCTTGTTCACAGCCACACTGCCCTTCAGGGTGGACTATTACCTCAGAGGGTCCAATTGGATATTTGGGGACCTGACTTGCAGGATTATGTCTTACTCTCTGTATGTCAACATGTACAGCAGCATTTACTTCCTGACTGTGCTGAGTGTGGTGCGTTTCCTGGCCACCGTTCACCCCTTCCGGCTCCTTCATACCACCAGCATCAAGAATGCCTGGATTGTTTGTGGCATCATATGGGTCTTTATCATGGCTTCCTCAATAACGCTGCTGAACAATGGCTCTGAGCTGAAGGGCAATGTCACCTTGTGCTTGGAGCTGAATCGGAATAAAGCTCCTAAACTGAAGACCATGAACTACATTGCCTTGGTGGTGGGCTTTCTGCTGCCCTTCTGCACGCTCAGCATCTGCTACCTGCTGATCATCCGAGCTCTGCTGAAGGCGGAAGTCCCAGAGTCAGGGCTGCGGCTTTCTCACAGGAAGGCATTGACCACCATCATCATTGCCTTGGTCATCTTCCTCCTGTGCTTCTTGCCCTATCATATACTGAGAACCCTCCACCTGCTCCAGTGGGAGGCGGATACATGCAGTGACCTGCTGCATAAAGCTGTGGCCATCACACTGGCTATGGCGGCAGCCAACAGCTGCTTCAACCCTTTGCTTTATTACTTTGCTGGGGAGAATTTTAAGGACAGACTAAAGTATGCACTCAGGAAAGATCATCCACAGGAACCAAAGTGCAGCTTTCCTTTCTGTGTGTGGCTGAAAAACGAAACAAGAGTGTAAGGGGTTCTTGGGCAAGGCTGTTCCTATGTCTTGTGTCCGCCTTCATCCAAAAGACCATGTATTTACACCATTCCCAACAAAGGTCGATTCCCAAGATTTAATTGACTGTGATTTTATTATAAGACCTACTTCAGATTTTTCATTAGATGTATCTTCAGTGTTTGAGCCTAAATAAGGAGTACAGCAGGAAAAATCCCCTTTAGAGTCTTGCAACCAGAAATGTCAGACTGGGAGAACATGCTGAGCACAGTGGCTGCTGCTTCTCATCAAATTCTGTATCAGTCAGATCTCTGGCCCACTAGGCATTCTAAATGCTTAGTTTTAAGACAACCCCAACGTTTCCAGCTTCTCTTGTTCCTCGTCCTTCTTTAAGCTCCTGTTGTTATTCTTGTTCAGTCACTATGTGTCCAACGCTTTGCGACCCCGTGGACTGCAGCATGCCAGGCTTCCCTGTCCTTCACCACCTCCCAGAGTTTGCTCAAATTCATGTCCACTGAGTCAGTGATGATAACCATCTCATTCTCCTGGGATACAGCCAATTAACAAAGCTACTGGAGGCCCCAGAACAGATAAGAAAAGCATCCTTAGGATTCAGGGGAAAGATTGTGAAGAGGAAATCTGCCCTCTAACAAAGCAGAGTCAAGGTCCCCAACAAGAACTGAGGGAGGAAAACAGAGAGAAGCCCTGGGACAAGAGAGAAAAGGGAAAAAGAACTTCATTTTGCACTAGGAGAGGATTTCTAGTGCAAAATGAAAATGCAAAGGCAAAAGCTATGCCTTCCTCTTGTCAGGGGCTTAGGAAAGACAGGAAGATTAGGAGAAGGGTGCCCTCAGGGTGGAGGGATTATGGGCAGAATAGGAAAGAAGGGGGTCAATTTTACTCTTGAGATTTGGGTTCGGGCTGTTTCCTGCAGTTCTCATCCTACAAGTTAATCCATTTGGATGGGATAAACCTCCAGAATAAAGGAGATGGTGCTAAGGGTTTGGTTGGGCACTCAGAGAGAGGGTGAGCTGGAAGGCAAGTTGCAAAGATTGTGGCACCCCTGAAATTCTATGAAATTTGATGAACATTTTGACAGAACATGAGAAGGGTGGCTTTCATCTGAGAGAGTGTAGAAAAGCACTGGTTTGTGGGAGGCGGGGTCCTGTCTGCCCACTGAAGCAAAACCAAGTCGACCACCTACTGCCACCACCATGACCACTGTACTGTCAACAGTTGAGTGCCCTCTCTGTGCTGGGCAGACTGTGCAAGGCACTCTGCTGTCCTGTGCTTAGTCACTCAGTCATGTCTGACTCTTTGTGACCCTGTGGACTGTAGCCGTCCTTGGGGATTCTCCAGCAAGAATACTGAAGTGGATTGCCATGCCCTCCTCCAAGGGATCTTCCCAACCCAGGGACTGAACCCAGATCTCCCACATTGCAGGTGGATTCTTTACCAGCTGAGCCATGAGAGAAGCCTGTGCAAGGCACTACTCATTCATTAATCCCACTTAACCCTCACACCAAAGCCCGGTATTTTCATTTGACAGATGAAGGAACTAAAGCCCAGAGAAATTAAGAATTTTGTTGAAGTTCATACAGCTCCACAAGAATTTTAAAAACATCTGTACAGAGGGGTTGGCTGGGTGCTTCACCCACCGTTCCCCTGGCAACCCTCCAGGGACATTACTCCAACGTCTTAAGTGAGAGTTTTCTTCCCCCATCAGGTACCTACCCCTTCTCCCTCTCATGAAAAGACTGAAGGCTGAAGTTTCTCTCTTTGGAATTGTCAGGCCCAAGATAGAGTGGAGGGTGGGAAGGAGGTGGTGTTCTGAAACTAGGAAAAGACTGAGGGAAAGTCCTCATAGTGAAAAGGAGCCTCAGAGTCCGGTCACTCAGCTGCCAGAATACTAACAGACTCACACCTTGTCAAGACAGATGCCTGGAGGACCCTCCTACAGGACAGCAGTCAATGACTACTACACATCGGAGAAAAGGGCCAGAACATGAAAAAGCAACAGGAAATTAGAAGGTAGATAGAAACATTTTCAGTATGAAAGGTCTCAACATTTTCAACACCTTCACATCTTTTAACAGAAAGCTACAGGAGAGTTTGCTTCTCCAAAATAAGAGAGTAACCCGAGATAAAGGAAAACATGACATCTAGAAAGCAGAGACTCCAACACAGGATAAAGATGAAGAAAATTCCTAGGACGTTGGTGTGCAGCAGAAAAACAAGAAACGGATTGATTTACATGTGTTGGAGAGATTTATGTCTTTCTTGGATAGTGTGGGATGAACTGGTAAAAATACACAGGAAAACAGGCAAGTTAAAAGACAAGACAATTATTAAATACTAAGGGGAAAGAAACTGATGTTCAAGAATGGAAATAAAACCATAGTACTCTACATGTTTCAGCTGTGAACAATATTTACATGGAGAATATAAATAGCAAAATACTGTGATATAACTTTTTTCAGGAAAGGAAGGAGAGAGGTTGTATATGTGGAGGGAGGGGTATAAGAAATCTATGTCCCTACTTTTTATCACAGAAAATGCATGATAACTAAAGCTAAAGAATGATAACTACCTGTATAAAAATGTTATTTAACAATAGAAGCTAAAGCCCAGAATAAACAGTAAAAATGATTGATAGGATTGCCTTTGGAGAGAAGTTGGGTATGGGAAGATAGGGTGGGGATTTCTCTTTTCCTTTTAATAACTATTTAACTGTGTAACTTGTGACTATGTATTGCTGAAATAAAATAAAAATTAAGTCAAAATTAAATTTTAAAATTCAAATTAATTCTGCCTTAAAAAATAAAAAAGACAAGGAAGAAAAGAAAGGCTACCAGAAATGGAAATTGAACACTGAGAGAAGAAAGGAAAGCAGAAAAGGAGTACATTTGGATCTGGGCCCCTGAGGGTAGCCCATCCAGCCTTGCCACGGAAAAGAAGCTCCATTTTGAGGTGAGGGGAGTATGAGGTCAGCGGTGATTTGGCATGATAGAACATTTTTTTAGTTGCAAGTACCAGAAAACCCAACTACAAGGGGCTGAAACAGTCACTATATCATATAACTGAACCATACAAAGGAAAGCTGGGCTTCAGGTCCTATTCAGCCAAGATGTCTATGAGGCTTCCTCTTTAGGTTTGGGCTTGGTCCCAAGGCTGAATCACCTCATGGAAATAAGTTGATTGCCAAACAGCCAGGGGCTGCATGCTTCCTTACTTGTATCCAGGAAAAGAAATAGTATATCCTGCCCAAGTCATCTATCAAAATCACCGGCTTCCTTCTGATAGACCTACTCAGATTACATGGGCTTCCCTAGCGGTTCTATGATAAAGAACACTCCTGCCAATATAGGAGACCCCTGGGTTGGGAAGATCCCCTGGAGAAGGAAACCGCATGCTACTCTAATATTTTTGCCTGGGAAATCCCTCAGACAGAGGAGCCTGGTGGGCTACAGTCCATGGGCTCAAAAACAAGTCAGACATAACTTAGTGACTAAACAACTCAGATTACACACCAGCTCCTTAATAAACCAAGAAGTAAGGGATTTCTCTGACTGAGTGAGGATGAAGAGAGTCTACACCTCAAGAGGGAGTTGGGGGAGGAGATCAAAATGGCGGAGTAGGAGGATGCAGACCTCACTTCCCCCCACAAACACATCCAAAATTCATCCACACATGGAACAATTCTGACTGAAAACTAACTGGAGACTGGCAGGAACACTCATCTACAATCAAAGCTATAAGAAAGATCCACACGTAATCAGGTAGGAAGGGAAGAGAAGCTACTAGGGCTCAGAAGAGAAGGGAGATTACATGTGTGGAGGCCCTCCCTGGGGAGTGAGCAGTTAGAACCACGTATTAGGCACCCCTGCCCTGGGGTTGGGCACCAGGAAGACGCGTCCCTTTGGCTGCTTGGAGGCCTGGTAAGACTAAGAGGAGGACTGTGGGGAGACTGGACTCCACTCGTGAGAAACATGTACACAATGTTTTATCAGGGTGGAGAGGGTGGGTTGAAACTGCACGGGTGACTGGGTGGTTTTCCGCAGTCGCCCCCGCCTGGACCACGGACCGCTCCAGCCCGGCTTGCCTCACAACGCAGCTCCACGCTGGGGCAAGGGCTGCTGCAGTGCGGCCGCAGGGTGGCCGAGGTCAAGGGAGAGCCAGGCTGTGAGGGACAAAGGAGGCTCAGATCCCCCAGTGGTATCTGAGTGTGTGTGTGTTGAGGGAGGGGCAGCCATTATTTCCACAGGCAGCTCAGCAGAAGCAGAAGCATCTGGATCCCACAGCCCAGGCCGCCCGCCATGCTGAGCGCCCGCACAAGCCCTTGTTGCTCCAGCACTGCTCCCGTCTGGGGTGGCTGCTAGTTCTGGGAGCCGGCAGAGCAGACGCTTACAAGGAAAGAGCCAGCTTGGATCCGACCCTCAGGGCTTCCGCTCGAGCAACTTGGGACCCACCCCCACAGCCAATAAGGAAGTGACAGCCACTGGGCAGAGAAGAACCACCCCCCATACACACACACACACACACACAGACACACACCTGGCTCTGACTCTCGCCCCTCCACCTCCAGCCCCACCTCCTACCAAGACGAGAGCTGCCAGCACATCCTGAGGAAGATGGAACTTGCGTTCAGATCCCCTGGAGGAGGGCACTGGCAACCTACTCCAGTATTCTTGCCTGGAGAATTCCATGGACTGGGGAGCCTGGTGGGCTGGTACAGTCCATTGGGTCGCAGAGTAGGACATTACTGAAGCAACTTAGCACACACGTGTTCAGATCCAGGTCTCCCACCAAAGCCAGTGGCACATGCAGTGGGTTCAGGGGTGACCCAACACTAGGATAGCCCTTCAAGACCCCTTCATATAGGTAACTGTTTCTCCTAATTTCATAGAGACAGAGAAAGTTAAGCAAAAGGAAAGAGAGAAATTTCTTTCAATTGAAAGGGCAAGAGAAAATCCCCTAGAAAGACAACTAATGAAACAAAGAGTAGTAAAAAGTATGGTAACTGGATTAGGGAACAAAGCAGATGAAAACAGTGAGAATTTTAACAAGGAAACAGAAACTATAGAGAAACATCAGTCAGAAATAAAGAATATAACTGAAATGAAAAACACACTGGCAGGAATTAAGAGCAGACTATGTGATACAGAAGAAAGAATGCATAAACCACCCAATCAGAACAGCAAAAAGAGAAATAAATTTAAAAAATGAGGACAGTCTGAGACAGCATCAAGTGTACCAGTATTCACATTATAATGGTCCCAGAAAGAAATGCGGGAAAGGGTTTGAAAATGTATTTGATGAAATAATGGCTGAAAAATTCCCCAAACTGAAGAAGGAAACAGATATCCAGGTACAGAAAGCACAGAAGGTTCCAAACAAGATGGTCCCAAACAGACCCACACCAAGACATATAATAAATAAAATGGCAAAAGTTAAAAGATAAAGAGAGAATTCCAAAGGCAGCAAGAAAATAAATAGAATCATGTACAAGAGAAACCCTAAAGGTTATAAGCTGATTTTTCAGGAGAAACTTCACAAGCCAGAGGGAGTGGAATGATATATTTAAAGTGTTGAAGGGAAAATGCTGCAACCTAGTACACTCTACCTAGCAAGATGAGCATTTGGAATAGAAGGAGAGACTTCCCTAGTGGTCCAGTGGCTTAGACTCCACACTCCCAATGCAGGGGGCCCCAGGTTTGATCCGTGGTCAGGGAACTAGATTCTGCATGCCACAGCTAAGACCCAGTGCAGCAAATTAAATGAATAATAAAATAGAATAGAAGGAGAGATAAAGATTTCTCAAGTGAGCAAAAGCGAATATCGTTCATCAATGCTAAACCTACCCGACAAGAAATTAAGGGGTCTTATGTACGTGGAAACCATAAATCAATCACAAGTGTTTAACAAAACAGAAACGAACTCACGGTATAGAGAGCAAACTAGTGGTTACCAGTGGGGAGAGGGAAAGGTGGAGGGGTGAGATAGAAATAAGGGGATGCTACTTATAAAAGCTGGAATCAAGATTGCTGGGAGAAGTATCAATAACCTCAGATATACAGATGACACCACCCGAATGGCAGAAAGTGAAGAACTAAAGAGCCTCTTGATGAAAGTGAAAGAGGAGAGTGAAAAAGTTGGCTTAAAGCTCAACATTCAGAAAACTAAGATCATGGCATCTGGTCCCATCACTTCATGGCAAATAGATGGGGAAACAGTGGAAACAGTGTCAGACTTTATTTTAGGGGGCTCCAAAATCACTGCAGATGGTGACTGCCGCCATGAAATTAAAAGATGCTCACTCCTTGGAAGGAAAGTTATGACCAACCTAGACAGCACATTGAAAAACAGAGACATTACTTTGCCAACAAAGGTCCATCTAGTCAAGGCTATGGTTTTTCCTGTGGTCATGTATGGATGTGAGAGTTGGACTATACAGAAAGCTGAGCACTGAAGAATCGATGCTTTTGAAATGTGGTGTTGGAGAAGACTCTTGAGAGTCCCTTGGACTGCAAGGAGATCCAACCAATCCATCCTAAAGGGGATCAGTCCTGGGTGTTCATTGGAAGAACTGATGTTGAAGCTGAAATTCCAATATTTTGGCCACCTGATGCGAAGAGTTGACTCATTTGAAAAGACCCTGATGTTGGGAAAGATTGAAGGCAGGAGGAGAAGGGGATGACAGAGGATGGGATGGTTAGATGGCATCACCGACTCAGTGGACATAAGTTTGGGTTAACTCCGGGAGTTGGTGATGGACAGGGAGTCCTGGCATGCTGCGATTCATGGGGTCGCAAAGAGTTGGACACAACTGAGCAACTGAGCTGAACTGAACATATAAAATAAACAATCAACAAGGATGTATTATGCAGCACAGGGAAATATAGCCATTATTTTGTAACAACTTTAAATTGAGTATAATAAATAAAAATAATGAATGACTGTGCTGTACATCTGAAACTATACAATACTGTAAATCAAGTATACTTCAATAAGAATAAATAAATAGAGAGATGAATGGAAAAAGAAAGAGGGATTAGGGTTGCGTGCATGCTAAGTCGCTTCAGTCATGTCCAACTCTTCATGAGCCTAAGGACTGTAGCCTGCCAGGCTCCTCTGTCCAAATGATTCTCCAGGCAAGAATACTGGGGTGGGTTGTCATCCCCTCCTACAAAGGATCTTCCTGACCCAGGGATCAAATCAGAGTTCCCTGCGTTGCACACAGATACCGATGAGCCATAGCAGAAGGTTATGGTTAAACCCATTGAAATCTCACCTGGGAACAGGTTGAAATGGTGCTGACAGAAACCACATATTCCGTGTTGTAAGTGAAGTGGAAAGAGAACCCCCAGCCAGCCAGCCATCTATAATGGACATAATCTGAATCCATTCGACAGACCCAGCAACTGAGCAGGGTGGAAGGAATGATGTTCTCAAAGAAGGGTGAAAGCTAAAACATGTTTTTATTGTACAGTCTTAGAGATTTTTAAATGGCAATTAGAAATCTCAATGGGGGCTTCCCAGGTGGCTCAGCAGTAAAGAATCCACCTGCAATGCAGGAGTCGCTGGAGACACAGGTTTGATCCCCTCATCGAGAAGATCTCCTGGAGGAGGGCATGGCAACCCACTCCAGTATTCTTGTCTGGAGACTCCCATGGACAGAGAAGCCTGATGGGCTGCAGTTTATGGGGTCTCAAAGAGTCGGACATGTCTAAAGCAACTGAGCACAACACAGCACAGAAATCTCAATAACTTTCCAGGGGTCAGCCTAAATAAAGCCGGGGATACTGGGAGCAACCAAGGATCCTTGGGGTGAGTAGTGATGACAGCATTGTGAGTTAGTATCTTTAAGTCTATGGTGTGTGTGTGTGTTTAAGAGAGAGGAACTTAATGATTTACTTTTCTTTTTTCCTAAGACTTCCTTTTCCCAGTGGGGTAAAGAACGTTGTCCTTGAACAGTAAAACAAAAGGAAGCTCTTCATTTACCAAAGTGAAAGCCAAGAGTGTCTGGGGTGTTAGGTACAGTCCTTTTTATTTGAAAAGTTAGGTATTTCTTCAAATAAGTACACATATTGTTCAACGGAGAGAAAAGATTTTTGTTGTGTAAACTTTAGTAGAATTATGATACTGGGACTGTGCTTTTACCATGGGACCTAAAAGGCAAATGCCGTTCTATTTTGTAACTATTTTAAATGACCAATTCTCTGATTTTGATTTAGTTAAGCTGATTTGTAATTTATTCTGGAGTAGTGATGTGATAGTCGCTCAGTCATGTCCAACTCTTTGAGACCCCATGGACTGTAGTCCACCAGGATCCTCTGTCCATGGAATTCTCCAGGCAAGAATGCTGGAATGGGTAGCCATTCCCTTCTCCAGGGGATCCTCCCCATCCAGGGATTGAACCTACGTCTCCCACAATGCAAGCAGATTCTTTACCATCTGAGCCACCAGGAACTGGAGTAGAGATCATATCAAACTAGTTAAAGATGTGTTAGGAGGGATATCAGTAAGGGAGATGGCTTTCTATAGAGAATTCACTTTTCTTCTTGGAAAAGATGTTGAAAATAGAGGTCCTATTTGTAGAGAATGGGAGTGGGGAGGGAGTAATCTGGGGGATGTAGTGACCATGGGCTCCTATACTTTGGATTTTGATCAGTGAAAAAATTTTGAGGCTCATACTGACTTGCCTCCACAGAGGTTTTGCCCTTATTTTCTGCCAGGTTCTTGAATGCATTGCAATCCTATGACCACATTAGATTAAATTCACTACTGGATTTCTTTTTTACACCACACAGATAGTGAAAATTCTGGCCACAATTCCCCAAGAACTGGCTTGTGATTCACATTTTCCACCTGCATCTCAGGGGTCCACACAGACAAAATCTATTACTTCTGTCTGATGTCTGTTTCTTATTTGCTCTTACATTGAGAATGGAGCTTATGAAACCAAGTAAGACCCTATGGGGATCCTGGGCATGAAAACCTTTCTGTGTCCCCCGTTTCTTGTTTGTAGGGAATAGACTTCAGTCTCCATGACCTTCCCTGAGTTCCATAGGGCAGGTTCAAACGGCTGCTAACTAGGAGAGGAAGGCAATGCAGAAACAAGGGAAGAGCAGTCAAGAAACAATAATACAGCTCTGGGACAGAATCCTGGTCCCATCTCAAAGGATAAATATGACAGTATCTTTGAGCTCTTCTGCAAAACTAAAACCCCCAACAAATGGGAGATGTTAACCACTTGATGAAGCACTCTTCATTCCAGAGAGAAGGTCACAGTCTGATAATCCTGAAAACCACGGAAGCTCATCAGGAGACCACCTAAGCCCAGAATAAAGGAATGTAGGCCCTGCACACACCCTGACCCTTATCAGCAACCCCCCCTTGAACCACTGCTATAAAGCTCCTCACCAAATCCCCCATGTTGGAACACACAGTTTTGAGGGCGTTAGCTATGTTCCCCTTTTCCTAGAAAAGCAATAAAGCTACTAGTTTCTACTTCCACCCCAAACTCTGTCTCTGAGATTCAATTTGGCACCGGTACACAGAGGCCAAGATTCAGCATCACTTACAGCCGTGTTCTAGCTTTATTCGAAGGTATTGTAGACCTCCTCCAGAAAGGTCACCACTGAGGCCTTCTCGACCTGTGGCTGCATAGTGTTCATCACATCAAAAAGTGGAATCTTATTTCCTGCCTCTTGAATCTGGTCTGGGATTAGTAACTTGCTGGGACAACAGCAGACAGCAGAAGTGACATTCTGGGGCTTCCAAGACTCGCTCATGACAGCCTTGGGTCGTGAGTCTTCACTCTGCCTGAGTCTTTAAGACAATTGCTCTTGAGATGCTCGTTCTTAGAATGTGACTGTCATTCTGTGAGAAGACCAAACTACCTGGAGAGATAACATGAAGATGTTTTGGTTAGCAGCCCTGGCCAAGTTCCAACCAATAGCCAGCAGCCACTGCCAGCCACATGAGCGAGCCCTCCCCAGGGGAGAGCCAAACTTTCAGATGATTCCAGCCCCAGCTTTCCTCCAGGTACCATCCCAGGAAACTCCCCAAGTGAGAACTTCCCAGGTGAGTCCAGTCAAGCCACAGACAGAAATTAGCAGGCAGACGCTGGGGAAGAGAAGAGTAAAGGGAATTTTAATTGAGGGACATGGATAAAGACACAAATAAAATCCAGTGCTTTTTGAAAATTGTAAGCACTCTAATGTAGACTGGTGGACTTACAGGTATTTAGGGGGTCATGGGAGACCATGACAAACTTCTGAGAAGTAGTATTAATTAATAGAATAACTAAGCCTCCTGTGTGTGAGAACTGTTACTCTAGAAGTAGCTTAAAGGCTAGATCTTCAGCATAAATATAGAACCATGTTTTAAAGCTGCTGCTGCTGCTAAGTCACTTCAGTCGTGTCTGACTCTGTGCAACCCCATAGACAGCAGCCAATAAGGCTCCCCTGTCCCTGGGATCCTCCAGGCAAGAACACTGGAGTGGGTTGCCATTTCCTTCTCCAATGCATGAAAGTGAAAAGTGAAAGTGAAGTCGCTCAGTCGTGTCTGGCTCATAGCGACCCCATGGACTGCAGCCTACCAGGCTCCTCCGTCCATGGGATTTTCCAGGCAAGAGTACTGGAGTGGGGTGCCATTGCCTTCTCCGGTTCTAAAGCTAAACAGAACTTATTCTTGATTGTCTTCAATTATAAATGATTCATTCTTCTCTGCTAGAGGAGTTAAGTGCAAATTAATTTTATTAAGTTTTCCTGCAAGGAAATGGCATAAATCTATGAGCAAAGGAGCCATTTGCTTGGAAAAACTTGATCTTTTCAGCTATCCTCAGATTTCCTCACTCTGGCCACATTTAAACTTGTGCTTTTCAGTTGTAGCTGACTTGCCTCTTTAAAGAAAAACAAACAAACCCACACCTGCAAATTCTTATTGAGTATAATTGTAGTCTGGGATGATCATCCTTTTTTTTTTTTTTTAAAGCTTCATCAGTTATTTGGATGAAGCGTATTTTTAGATTCTCTTTTCAGAACCACACACATCTCCAGTTACCCTCTTTGGAAGATGTCAAATCATTTTTATAAACAGTTCTCCATTTCAAATTTGAATATACTCCAAAATATCTCTTAAGTATCTGAGTTCTGGTACAAAGGGAAAAGTAACTCTAAAAAAGAAGTGTGCTTATAAACAAAGAGTGTTTCAGTGAAGAGTCCCATGAGCTGGGGTCTAACATCATCTCAGACACTTTCCAGCTATGTGACCTCAGGCCAAGAACTTAGCTCTCTTGGCTTGGTTTTCTCATCTGTAACACTGGAACGACAATACTCACCCCCATCTTGCAAAGTGGTCCTCATGACAAAATAAAATATGAAAACCCATGTCAAATCCTTTTGAAATCCACTAGCCCCCACAGAAATGTCAGCTATTCTATGCTACTAGATGTTATGCATAAACAGAGTTCATAGTAATCAACTTACATGTTAAATGCGTTTGAGGAGTCTGACCCTTAAACGAAGTCAGGCAGTGAATCTTTCCTTAAAGCAAATAATTAATTTGTGACGTTAGTCCCTGATTTCTGGTCTTTGAATTTTGTTATTTTGAGCGTTCTGGAAATAGGGCGCACTCAAGTTCCTGCTTAAAAGATTGCAGTAATTATGCTGAGAGTAATGCAGCGCTGGACAGAGGGAGCTCTGATGTTGGCATCAGCTCTCGTGATGAGCAACCAGCAAACCTCCCGGAAAGCCTCCACGTGCCCCCCAAGGGCTCCTGGAACACGACTTCGGTCCTCTTTACGTGTGAAGTGATGTCACAGGAGCCTAATTTATTATGACTTAAAGCCACTCTGAGTCTCCTTAACCTCTTCTCAAATGCAGGCATCTATAAACAGCTTGTTTCATAAATATAGTTAGCCATTTCCAGAAATATGGCAATAGAGCCATAATCTCAAATGAGAAAGGTTAGACTCTCAAAGCTGCGTGCTAGAAATCAAGAGTGATCCAAAGCTGGTTGAATTCAGTTCTGACTATTGGTTCTTTAGGGAAGCTTAAAATGCATAACCTTAAACCAGAGTTTATGGGGTTTATTTTGTGTTGCCTTTTTTTTTTTTTTTTATTTTACCACAAGGCTGCACTCAAAATAGTGAGGACTAAGCTATGGGTTACATACAAGACTCAAAGCTAAGGTTCTCAAAAACAGTTTAGTGGGGGTGTGGGGGAGTGGGGGGAGGTGGGTGGGGTGGGAAGGATGGGGGGTGGAGGAGTTGGGAGTGGGGATGGGGAGGAAGGTTCTGGACTCACAGTCTGGGAGACCAGCATTTGAACTGCGGCTCTGGATTCACGGGCAAGGAAGGCAATCTCTAGAACCTTTGGTTTTCTAACCTGTAAAACTGAAAATATTGAAATCTCACAGTGTTGTGAAGATGCTAATCTGTTTAACAGCAGCTAGCAACGTACTGGGTACAGAGGAGGCATTCAGTGAGTCGTGCTTATTCTAGTAGAGTGAAACCTGTAGGGGAGGAAAGAGAGTTGTTAAATTAAACTGATGAAGATGGATGCAGTAAAATAAGAAATCTATTTGTTCTTTGCCCCTGGATCCTAGCTTGAAAGAAAAGTGAAAGTAAAGGTTGCTCAGTCGCTTTGTGACCCCATGGACTTCTCCATGGAATTCTCCAGGCCAGAATACTGGAGTGGGTAGCCTTTCCCTTTTCCAGCGGATCTTGCCAACCCAGGAATTGAACTGGGATCTCTTGCCATTTCCTGAGCTATAGGAGTGTGTTTCTCACAAACGGCCCTTTCAAGGACACTGAGTTTATGCTAATGAGGTGCCTTAGGGTAGGATCCCTAGATAGCCTTGGGGTGACTGGGAGCAGGGCAGAGGGGAGTGACTAGAAAGACAGAGTGACTAAGGGTTGGAACTTTCAGCCCCATCCACTAGACTGGGGGGTGGGGTGGGTGGGGCTACAGAGGAAACTCTGGGAATGCCCTTGAACAGTGAAAGTGGATGAGCATCTGGGGTGCTCGCGCTGAGCACAGCAGACACTTGCTGAGAGGACAGTGCACACAGCTCCATGGAGACAGACGCTCTGCACTTGGGATCCTTCTGGACTCCTCTGTACCTCTTCATCTGGCCATTCATCTGTATCCTTTACTATTCTTCCCTTTTTTTTCAAATGATTAGAAATCTGTCTCTTTTTTGTTTTTTTGGCTGCCTGTCAGGCTTGTGGGATCTTAGTTACCTGACCAGGGATCAAATCTGGGCCCCTGCAGTGAAAGCTCAGAGTCTTAACCACTCGGATGACCCGGGAATTCCCTAATAAACTCTTTGTTGTTGTTGTTTAGTCTCAAAGCCCTCTCCAACTCTTTTGTGACCCCATGGGCTGTAGCCCACCAGGATCCTCTGCCCATGGGATTTCCCAGGCAAGAATACTGGAGTGGATTGCTATTTTCTTCTCAAAGGGATCTTCCTGACCCAGGCATCGAACCCAGGTCTCCTGCATTGACACGCAGATTCTTTACCACTGAGACACGAGAGAAACTCAAAAAACTGGTAGATATAAATAAATGCTTCTCCTAGTTTTGGGAGCCACTGTGGGCTTCCCAGGTGGCACTAGTGGTAAAGAACCCACCTGCCAATGCAGGAGACATGAGAGACACAGGTTCCATCCCTGGGTCAGGAATATCCCATGGAGTAGGGCATAGCAACCCACTGCAGTATTCTTGCCTGGAGAAGCCCATGGACAGAGGAGCCTGGTGGGCTACGGTCCACAGAGTTGAATAGAGTCAGACATAACTGAAGTGACACTTTAGCTAAGTCTTAGTTAGTCTTAGCTAACACTTTAGCAACTTAATCAAACTGAAGGAGGAGGTCAGGGGACCCTCCAATGCATAGCCAGTTGGCCAGAAGCACAGGTAACAACTTGGATTTGCAATTGACATCTCACATGGGGTGGAGGAGGGCAGTCTTGAGAGACTGGGCCCTTAATCTGGGAATATGATGCTCTCTCCAGGTAGATAAAGGTTTGTATAATCAAAGCTATAGTTTTCCCAATAGTCATGTATGGATGTGAGAGTTGGACCATAAAGAAAGCTGATCGCTGAAGAATTGATGCTTTTGAACTGTGGTGTTGGAAAAGACTCTTGAGAGTCCCTTGGACTTCAAGGAGATCATCAGTCCTGAATATTCACTGGAAGCACTGATGTTGAAGCTGAAGCTCCAGCACTTTGCCCACCTGATGCAAAGAGCCGACTTATTGGAAAAGACCCTGATGCTGGGAAAGATAGAAGCCAGGAGGAGAAGGGGATGACAGAGGATGAGATGGTTGGATGGCATCACCAACTTAATGGACATGATTTTGAGCAAACTCCGGGAGATGGTGATGGAAAGGGAAGCCTGACGTGCTGCAGTCCTTGGGGTTGCAAAGAGTTGGACATGACTGAGCGACTGAACAACAGCCAGGTAGATAGGGTTAGAACTGAGTTAACTGCTTTGTGGAGTTGGAAAAACACACAGTAGAACAGATAAACAAGAAAGAGCATATACACAATTATTTAATATAACTGATATATGTCACAGGAAATGAAGGAATTGAAGACCTGGAAGAAACATTTAGACCTGAGTATTTTATGCTAGGTTTGATAAAGAGCTAGCAGAAATATGACAGGTTAAGGGATATGAGAAGAGTGGAGTAAACTGGGAGAAACCTGGCAAGTCCTATTCAGATTCTTCTTGGAGTCCCTTTATTTTCAGAGATAAGAATGCCTCTTTCCTGTGGGTATGAGAAGGGCACCCCTAACATGAAAGTTTTGTGAGGAGTTTTCAGGGAAGAGGGGTCAAGGAAAGCATTGGAATGATCTTCCTGCTTTTGCAGTTCTTTCAAATTTTCTCAGCCCCAAATATTCAATATGCCAAGATGCCATATTTTTATACATTGTGTCCTGAATTCCATCAAACCGCAAGGTCAGAACACTTGAACTTTCATAGTATTGTAAGATAGTAATGAAAGAGGGAACCATAAAGAATCCCAGTTCAATGTGTGTGTGTGTGTGTGTGTGTGCGGTCATTTTGTAGGTCAAAAGGGAAACATCTCAAGCATTGGATGAAAGTTCCAGCCTTTGTGGTTTTTGTGAAATGCTCTGATCTAAATACCATCATCCTCTATCTATAAATCAGCTTGGGCACAGTCATTTTGCAGGAATTTTAGGTTTAGGCCATTTGTGGTGGTAGTGGTAGTTTAGTCCCTAAGTCATGTCTGATGCTTTTATGAGCCCATAGACTGTGGCCTCCAGGCTCCTCTATCCATGGGATTTTCCAGGCAAGAATACTGGAATGAGTTGCCATTTCCTCCTCCAGGGGAACTTCCTGACCCAGGGATCCAGTCTGAGTGTCCTGCATCTTCCGCATTGGCAGGTGGATTCTTTACCACTGCGCCACCTGGGAAGCCTGAAATGATCTTACACATGCAATTTGTTAAATGATTACCACTTATTTGAATGTTGAATAATCAACAATCCTCTAAGTATTCTCAGACTAATTATATAACTAATAAATCAAATATATAAATTTAATAAAGTGAATTGTTTCAAATATTTAGATATTGCAAAGCTATCTAATACTTCTAAATGTCAAATTGAAGTCACAAATATATTAGACTTGCAAATGTTTTAACACCTTAAGAGACAATATTTAAAGTATTATAATGATTAAAAATCAGTTAAGTTTACACTAAGCAAGTAATAAGATTGCTAACATTATGAAAAAAAATCCTCCTCTTCTAAAAATGTGAAAAAATAATTCTGTTAGTCTCAAAAACATATAAGCAGCTCATGCAACTCAATATCAGAAAAATAAATGACCCAATAAAAAAATGGGCCAAAGAAGTAAACAGACATTTCTCCAAAGAAGACATATGGATGGCTAACAAACACATGAAGAGATGCTCAACGTCACTCATTATCAGAGAAATGCAAATCAAAACCACAATGAGGAACCATCTCAGGCTGGTCAGAATGGCTGCTATCCAAAAGTCTACAAACAATAAATGCTGGAGAGGGTGTGGAGAAAAGGGAACCCTCTTACACTGTTGGTGGGAATGCAAACTAGTACAGCCACTATGGAGAACAGTGTGGAGATTTCCTTGAAAAACTAGAAATAGAACTGCCTTATAACTCAGCAGTCCCACTGCTGGGCATACACACCAAGGAAACCAGAATTGAAAGACACATGTACCCCAGTGTTCATCGCAGCACTGTTTATAATAGCCAGGACATGGGAGCAACCTAGATGTCCATCAGCAGACAAATGGATAAGAAACTTATGGTACATATACACAATGGAATATTACTCAGCTATTAAAAAGAATGCATTTGAATCAGTTCTGATGAGGTGAATGAAACTGGAGCCTATTATACAAAGTGAAGTAAGTCAGAAAGAAAAACCGCAATACAGTAAATTAAGGCATATATATGGAACTTAGAAAGATGGTAATGATGACCCTATATGTGAGACAGCAAAAGAGACACAGATATAAAGGATAGACTTTTGGACTCTGTGGGAGAAGGCGAGGGTGGGATGATTTGAGAGAATAGCATTGAAACATGTATATTACCATATGTGAAATAGATCACCAGTCCAATTCAATGCATGAAACAGGGTACTCGAAGCTGGTGTACTGGGACAACCCTGAGGGATGGGATGGGGAGGGAGGAGGGAGGGGGGTTCAGGATGGGGGACACATGTACACCAGTGCCTGATTCACGTCAATGTATGGCAAAAAACCACCACAATATTGTAAAGTAATTAGCCTCCAATTAAAAGAAATTAACTAATTAAAAAAATAATTCTACAGCTACTGAACAATGCACCTTACTATCAAGAAAAATTTCCCTCAAGTGGAACGTACATATTTACCCTTACATCCTTCCCAGCATAAGACCTTATGCATAAATGATGTCAACAGCTATTTATTCAACTGAATTTTATATTTAGAACTTTCCTCAAAGCACTGGTATTATCTTCTCCAGTTTTACAGATGAAGAAATAGAAGCACAAACAAGTTATAGTATCTTAGATTCCAAACAGCCCCTTGCTCAACCCTCCTGCAAGCAAAGCTGCATTTCCTAGAAGTCAGAGGGTGCCTTCTTCTCTAATCTGATGGAGAGGTAAGCCATTGCCAGGCCTGCCAGAGGTCAAATGATGCATAATAAACAGAATACACAAATAGCTCACTGGGATGCGTATGAGCTAAGGCAGCCATAACAAAATTCCACAGATTGGGTGGCTTAAACTACATTTTCTTACAGTTTTGGAAGATAGAAGTCCAAGATCAAGGTGCCATCAAGATTGGTTCCTGGTGTCAACTTTAAATCCTCAGGAGGCAATGATCAATCAAGCTGTTTATCTGGGATCAAAGAACTGCAATTCAGGGTGCACAGATTTGATTAGAAACCTAAAGAGTATCTCATTAGGGAGTGATAGTCAGGGTGTTTTTAAAGACAAAAGGAAATGCTTGCGTAAGTTGTTTACAAAAACCAATTTTATTGGTGTTGGCGCAGAATGCTTGCCTTGGCTGCACAAGATTTGGTTGCTAAGGTGGTCAGTAGGCAGAAGCCTGTTACTGGAGCAAGTTGCAGGTATTCTTGCAGAGTTGTTGGAATATTTGCAACTTGGCCCAGTTCAAAAGTTCGCAGTCCCATCGAGTGAGGACATGCATCAGGCCCACCTTGATGTCCTCCCGGCTCCACTGAAAGCCCCTTAGTATAAGTGATCCCATTTTATTTCAGCTTTCACACTGGTGAGGTCTCTCTTCCTGACTTGCCGACGACTGCCTGCTCCCTGTGTCCTCACAGGGCCTTTTCTGTTTGCACAGAGTGGGAGGGAGTGGGGTGAATAGGGTGGGAAGGGGGCTCTGCTCTCTTCTTCTTCTTATAAGGACACCAGTCATATCAGATTAGGGTCCACCCTTAGGACCTTAATTACCTCCTTCAGGTCCTGTCTCCAAGTACAGTCATATCGGCAGTAGGGCTTGAACATATGGATTTTGGTGTTGACATAGTTCATCCATAGGAAAACGCAACAACTAACTGGAGGCCAAGCCCCTGAAGGCAACAGGACCCTCCTCAGCCCAATGCTGGATGCTTCTTGATGGCAGATTCCACTCTCCTCATGGGCTGTATGAACTCAGAGCTTGGGATACGCAGTTTATTGAGTCTATGAAGACTAAGAAAGGTGTTAGAAAGCTTTGTTCTTTGTATTTTTGATCCTGCGCCTTTCACTCCAACTGTTGGTTGGTTTGCAAATAAACTGAAGGGAAGAAAATACAGAGAATCCAAAGCATCATTTCTGATGATCTTCAAAGCCAGACTCTCTCTTATGACAACTTTTTTTATTTTTTTGGCCTCACCACAAGGCATATGGGGTCTTAGTTCCCTAACTAGGGATTGAACCCATGGCTTCTGCATTGGAAGAGCAGTGTCCTAATCACTGGACCTTCAGGGAAGTCCCATGATAACTTCTTGCAGAGGCAGCATGGCACAGTGTAAAGAGCCCTCTACCTGGGAACAGAAGTCCAGGCTCAAATCCTAACAGCCTCCTGTAACTTATAAGCCCCTCCAGGTTTGGGGCTCTGGCTCCGTGCCCTCCCTCACCCTCACTCCTGACCCCTCTTCTCTCTAACTCCCTCTAGCAATGCTGGTCTCCTGCTTCCTTGCACATGAGCCCAACAAGCACGCTCCCACCTCAGGGACTTGGCAACAGCTATTTCCTCTGCCTGGAATCTCTCCATCAGGTATTCACATGGACCACTCTCTTACTTCATTTATTGTTGTTCAGTCGCTAAATCGTGTCTGACTCTTTGTGACCCCACGGACTGCAGCACACCAGGCTTCCCTGTCCTTCACCATCTCCCAGACTTTGCTCAAACTCATGTCCATTCAGTTGATGATGCCATCAAACCATCTCATCCTCTGTCGGCCCCCATCTCCTCCCGTCCTCAATCCTTCCCAGCATCAGGGTCTTTCCCAACAAGTCAGTTCTTCACATCAGGTGGCCAAAGTACTGGAGTTACAGCTTCAGCATCAGTCCTTCCAATGAATATTCAGGACTGATCTCCTTTAGGATGGACGGGTTTGATCTCCTTGCAGTCCAAGGGACTCTCAAGAGTCTTCTCCAGCACCACAATTCGAATGCATCAATTCTTTGCCGCTCAGCCTTCTTCATGTATTACTTCACTTAAATGCCAACCCTCCCCCCGAGAAAGGCTCTTCTCTTATGACACTACCAAAACGATACTACCCACACCCTCCCCTCATGTCCGTCAGCTCTGTCCTCACACACTGCTTTATTTCTCCTTGTATTTATTACCACCTGACACTCTCATATATATTTATTGGTTTATGGTTTGTCTTCCCCAGTATACTATAAATTTCCCAAAGGCAGATTTCTTGTAGCCCAGGCCCAGAATATTCCCTGAAACAATGAAGACACTAAATGAATGAATGAGGCACTTAACCTGTTTCCTGTTTCCGGAGCTGGCTCTTCCTCACTTAGGTGCTGCTCTCAGGGGCCTCTGGCCTGCCCTTGGCCTCACGGAACTCTCTCATCTCAGACCGACCTTGACCAACATCACCCCACAGCCTCTAGGGCCATGTCAGCTTCCTGCTTTCTGCAGACAATGGGTGGCGGGCTGCCATGAGTTGTGTGAGAAGTTCCAGAAAGTCCAGATTCCCTGAAATGGTGGCTTTCCCCTGAAATGGTAGGGGGCAGAGGGGTGGATGAGGAAAAGCAGGGGGCGCAGGGCCAGCTGACCTCTTAAAGGCCGGGAACAAAACTGGCAATGGCAGGCGTTGCCTTGAGAGAGGAGAGGCTGGGAGGGGTTTGCGAAAGACAAAACACAAGGCAATCCATTGTCCTGTCCATCTGTGCCCAAGAAAAAAGTGCCTCTGGAATAAAGGGAGAAGACAGCAGATGAAGCCCAAGTGCCTGAATGAGCCCCAGGATCAGTGCAAAAAGGAAGAGCCTGGAAGCTCTGTGCGAGAAGACCTGCTCATCACTCTCTCCCAGGTCCCAGGGCAATTCCTGGCACATCACACGGACTCCATCACCTTGTAGTCTGCCGGAAGATTTGTTTAGAGGGCACCTGGTAGGTATGTGTGAGATGAGACCTATCAAAGGTGGCACACGGCAAACACACTGAAGATGGACAGTGTCTAAATGAAAGAGCTGCTTAAAAGAGGCATCAGTGATGAAATGGAAAGTCAGGCAGCCGTCGGGTCACAGCCGGGTCCCAGTGGTAATGGCCATAGGAACCAATGTCTGATTCTTTGCGACCCCACGGGCTGCAGCATGCCAGGCTTCCCTATCCTTCACTATCTCCTAGAGTTTGCTCAAGCTCCTGTCCATCGAGTCGGTGATGCCATCCAATCATCTCATCCTCTGTCATCACCCTCTCCTCCTGCCCTCAATCTTTCCCAGCATCAGGGTCTTTTCCAATGAGTCAGTTCTTTGCATCAGGTGGCCAAAGGATTGGAGCTTCAGCTTTAGCATCAGTCTTTCCAATGAGTATTCAGGGTAGATTTCCTTTAGGATTAACTGGTTTGATCTCCTTGCTGTCTAAGGGACTCTCAGGAGTCTTCTCCAGCACCACAATTTGAAAGCATCAATTCTTCAGGACTCAACCTTCTTTACGGTCCAACTCTCACATCCAAACATGACTACTGGAAAAAAAACATAGCTTTGACAAAATAACCTGGGCAAGTTACTTAATTCCTTTGTGCCTTATTTTTCTGGTCTGGAAAATGGGTACAAATGCTACTCACTTTGCATCACTGTATATGCAAGAGCCCAGCATGGCCCTGGCATGTGAAGGGCAGTCTACCGAAAGCAGAGGAGAGAGGAGAGGGTAAGAAGGGCTTAAGTGGAGAGGTGGGGCTGGACAGGGAGAGAGCCAGAAGTTGGTGGAGAGGATTCAGGCTGAGGTCCCTCCACACACCCCCATCATGCAAACAGAGGAAAGGCCGTATGAGGACCCAGTGAGAAGGTAGCTGTCTACAAGTCAGGAAGACAGACCCCACGTGTGTGAAAGGTGAAATAAAATGAGGTTGCTTATGTCAAGGGGTTTTTCAATGGAGCTGGGAGGATATTAAGGAGGTGGGCCTGACACATGTCCTCACTAGGTGAGAAATGAGGGTTATAGAGAGGACTAACAGAGTCCCAAGGATCAAGGAGAGGGAGTTTTGTTAAGGGTTGGCCAGGAGTGAGGAGGAGGGAGGTGGGGAGGAGGGGAGGAAGAGGAATCTGGCAACCGAGGTAAATGGGACCTTGACAGAGCCCCAGAACACCGCCAGGCACACCACAGCTAAAGCCCGGCTCCACTGGCTGGTGTTTGCCTTCGCGGAAGTCAGCCCGGGAACCCTCGTGCCCACCTGGGCAGACCCGCGATTCGGGCCCACAGAAGTCACAGAGGTCTCAGCAGGAGTCAGAAGTTCATTAACACAGGACTTCTCAGGCTGGGATGCCTGCTGGGGAGGAGATGGAAACACAGTGAATCAATCTCATCCTTCAGAGCAGGAAGGAAATGAAACATTTTGGAAGTCGTTGAAAGGCAGATTTTATGTTAATTGGAATTAAATGTTTGGTTAACCAGTTGCTCTCTGACTTGTTTTTTTAAATTGAAGAAGGGTCACAAAGAAGTGACCCACTGAAGCGACTGAGCATGCGCGCACACAGTTGATTCACTGTGCTGGAAATGTGCCTTTGCTGTTCATCTATTAATATTTTAAACGTAGTGGTTCTGTATCTCTTAATTCCATGCTTCTGATTTTTCTCTCCTCACCTGCCTCTTCCTTTCGGCAACCACCAGCTTGTTTTCTGAATCTGTGCCTCTGTTCCTGTTTGCATGTTTATTTACCTAATATCTTTTAGATTTCACATACAAGTGATAAACAGCAAACACTGTCTGATTTATTTCACCAAACATAATATTCTGTAGACTCATTTATGGTGCTCCAGATGGCAGTATTTCATTCTTTTTATGGCTGAGTAATATTCCAGTGCACACACGCACACACACACACACACACACACACACACACATACACAAACACACACTACATCTTTTTAATCCAATCATCTGTCAGTGGGCCCTTGGATTGCTTCCATGTCTTGGCTATTATAAATAGCACTGCTTTAAACACTGAGATGTTTGTATCTTTTGGAATTATGGTACTGTTCTCATTTTTTTCCAGATATATACCCAGGAATAGAATTGCTGAGTCATATGGTAGTTTCATTTTTAGCATTTGTCCTTTTCTGTCTGATTTATTTCACTAAACTTCATATTCTCTAGGTCCAAACGGCAGAATTTCTTTCTTTTTTATGACTTCTGGATTTTGTAAGTTCAAGATAGATATCATCTTGGCACTCACTGGGAGCACTGTTGAACTCAGGCTTATTCCAACTGTGCAGGATCTGAGTCATTTCATCCACGACTTAATTTTTCATCAGGCTCTTTGCATGCTGAGTGAAAACTCTCCTAACCCTTGTGTCAGACACTTTCTCCAAGGACCAGCTTACCTCCTGTGAACAGAGTGTCCTGTGTTACGTGCTGGAGCAGTCACCCCAAATTGGGATGAACTCTTTTGGGGAAGGTCAACTACAAATTGGCACTTGCCGAGAGCATTTGCTGGTGACTGCACAATAGCAACAAGGGCACTTGCCGCCTGCCTCTGCGGAGACTGAGCCCTGAGCTGCTGCTGTTGACCTTTAACACCCCTGAGGGAGTTCAGGGCGGAGAGAGGCACTCTGTGCACCAGGGGATCTGGAGGGGCAGGTCTTTAGGTAGTTAAATATTTTCAGGCACTGATTTCATGATCCCAATCTGTGCATGTCTTCACATCTAGAAAAACGCTAAATCCCCGCATGATGTCATCAGATCCTCGTGACTGGCAGAAAAGCTCTTGTATAGTAAGTGCTTGACTACACTGAACACCCCTTTCACCAAAATCTTATATATTGACCTTTCCCTACTACCTCTTTGGAGCAGGCTCTCAGAACTGAGGTGCTATCTCCCAGGTTGCAGTCCTCATTTTGCCCCAAACAAGACTTAGCTTGAAACTCTCAAGTTATGCATCCTTTTTTAGTTCACAGGACAATGTCATCACTATCACTCATGAGTACCTGGATCAAAACCATTTCCACAGAATGTGTGTGTGCGTACTAACTCGCTTTGGTTGTTTGCGTCTTATAGCCCCCCAGGCTTCTCTGTCCATGGGATTCTGCAGGCAAGCATACTGGAGTGGGTGGCCATGCCCTTTTCCAGGGGACCTTCCCGATCTAAGGATGGCAGCGACATCTCTTCTGTCTGCTGCACTGGCAAGCGGGTTCTTTACCACGAGCACCGCCTGGCAAGCCCTCACTAGGATGTTATTTGCATTTTTCACTCCCATCGTTTCACTAGTCTACAAGAAGTTCTTCTAGAGATTGCTGACATGTGACATCACAACAGTCTGCATGTACAACATGTGTGAACGTCAGACATTAAAGACATTTGCAAAAATGGAAAATGTCTCCTATTTTTTTATTTTGAAAATACAGTTATTTTTCATAAAAACACTTTTAAGTCAGCATGTGATGGGCTAATTGATATATATTTTTGCTTACTTTAAAAATTGATCCATATTTTTAAAATTGATATATATTGATACAGGTGAAGATGGGCTCAATAAAGGACAGAAATGGTATGGACCTAACAGAAGCAGAAGATATTAAGAAGAGGTGGCAAGAATACACAGAAGAACTGTACAAAAAAGATCTTCATGACCCGGATAATCATGATGGTGTGATCACTCATCTAGAGCCAGACATCCTGGAATGAAGTCAAGTGGGCCTTAGAAAGCATCACTACGAACAAAGCTAGTGGAGGTGATGGAATTCCAGTTGAGCTATTTCAAATCCTGAAAGATGATGCTGTGAAAGTGCTGCACTCAATATGCCAGCAAATTTGGAAAACTCAGTAGTGGACACAGGACTGGAAAAGGTCAGTTTTCATTCCAATCCCAAACAAAGGCAATGCCAAAGAATGCTCAAACTACCACACAATTGCACTCATCTCACATGCTAGTAAAGTAATGCTCAAAATTCTCCAAGCCAGGCTTCAGCAATACGTGAACCGTGAACTTCCTGACGTTCAAGTTGGTTTCAGAAAAGGCAGAGGAACCAGAGGTCAAATTGCCAACATCTGCTGGATCATGGGAAAAGCAAGAGAGTTCCAGAAAAACATCTACTTCTGCTTTATTGGCTATGCCAAAGCCTTTGACTGTGTGGATCACGAGAAACTGGAAAATTCTGAAAGAGATGGGAATACCAGACCACCTGACCTGCCTCTTGAGAAATCTGTATGCAGGTCAGGTCAGTTAGAACTGGACATGGAACAACAGACTGATTCCAAATAGGAAAAGGAGTACGTCAAGGCTGTATATTGTCACCCTGCTTATTTAACTTCTATGCAGAGTACATCGTGAGAAATGCTGGGCTGGAAGAAGCACAAGCTGGAATCAAGATTGCCGGGAGAAATACCAATAACCTCAGATATGCAGATGACACCACCCTTATGGCAGAAAGCGAAGAGGAACTAAAAAGCCTCTTGATGAAAGTGAAAGTGGAGAGTGAAAAAGTTGGCTTAAAGCTCAACATTCAGAAAACGAAGATCATGGCATCTGGTCCCATCACTTCATGGCAAATAGATGGGCAAACAGTGGAAACAGTGTCAGACTTTATTTTGGGGGCTCCAAAATCACTGCAGTTGGTGACTGCAGCCATGAAATTAAAAGACACTTACTCCTTGGAAGAAAAGTTATGACCAACCTAGATAGCATATTCAAAAGCAGAGACATTACTTTGCCAACAAAGGTCCATCTAGTCAAGGCTATGGTTTTTCCAATGGTCATGTATGGAGGTGAGGGTTGGATTGTGAAGAAAGCTGAGCACCGAAGAATTGATGCTTTTGAACTGTGGTGTTGGAGAAGACTCTTGAGAGTCCCTTGGACTGCAAGGAGATCCAACCAGTCCATTCTGAAGGAGATCAGCCCTGGGATTTCTTTGGAAGGAATGATGCTAAAGCTGAAACTCCAGTACTTTGGCCACCTCATGGGAAGAGTTGACTCATCAGAAAAGACTCTGATGGTGAGAGGGATTGGGGGCAGGAGGAGAAGGGGACGATAGAGGATGAGATGGCTGGGGGGCATCACTGACTGGATGGATGTGAGTCTGAGTGAACTCCAGGAGTTGGTGATGGACAGGGAGGCCTGGCGTGCTGCAATTCATGGGGTTGCAAACAGTCAGACACGACTGAGCGACTGAAATGAACTGAACTGATACATGTTTTGGGTTCCTCTTTTTTTAAATATTTGTTTTACAGTTTTTCTTGCTAAATTAATATTTTTTCCTAATGAAATAGATATTTTAATGAGAAATTTAATTAAAAAGTGAATCTTAGTTTTTAATGTAGTAAATATGATAGAAGCCTGGCGTGCTGCAGCTCATGGGGTCACAAAGAGTCGGACACAACTTAGCTAATGAACAACAACAAAATATGATAGAACCCACATAAAGGAAAGGTCTTTGAGGAAATTCCGTGGCTGTCCAGTGGTTACATCCAGCGTTTTCACTGCCATTCACCTGGGTTTGATCCCTGGTTAGGGAACTAAGATGCCTGCCAACCTCACAGCACGGCAAAAAAAAAAAAAAAAAAAAGGGAAAGAAAGAAAGCTCTTTGAGTGTTCGATAACTTTTTAAGACTATAAAGAGGTCATAAGACCAAAATGATTGCAAACTGAGCGAGACTGTGTACTTACTTCTGTGCCTGCTCTTTAGTCTTCAGAACAGACCTGTAAGATAAAGCCTTTGCTCTCCAGCTTACAGAAGACACAAAAGAGGTTCAGAGAAAACCCTCACTTCTAACGAGAGGCAGATCTGGGATTGGACATGCACGCGTTCTCTATTCCACCCACTTTTCTGCAGTATCTGCTGACATCCATTGTGGCAAAAGGGAGTCTTATGGAAGAGAAAGAAACCCACAACGTTTAGCAATTTTGCAAGAGGCAAACTTCACTGTCAAGAGATTTCTGAAAAATATGTTGTGTGTTATTTTTTCTCAAGAGAAAGAAACAAACTTAGTTCAAAGTGACCTCTCTTCACCCTTGACTGGGCACTCGATGTGTCTGAACTGTGCAGGGTCCTGTGATTGAGACTTGAGCTCACCGTGTCTGCACAGCGCCCTCTGGCGGCCCGCCTCCGCTCCAGCACCGCTTGGTGTTGAGGCGGCCTTAGACCCAGGTTCCCGCTTCCGGCGAGAGCCCACAGGGACCCCTGGAATCTTACAAAGGATGGCAATTCTTCCAGTAGCAACCAGACTTTTATACGAATATGAAAGGCAGCCTTCAGCATTGAACCCCGCCCTTGGGGCCGCTCCTGGTTTGCAGGTCCATTTTTCTGACCGTTTTCCACATCCAGAGCTCAGAACACCCACAGAGGACTGCCTTCTCTCTAGTGACTTGAGGGGGAAGCCTGGCATAAGCTCTGGGCCCACACAAACCTACGTTTGAATCCGGGCCCTCCGACCTGTACCTTGGCAAGTTACTTAATCTCTCCGAGCCCTACGCTTCTCATTTTAAAAATGGAGATGTTAATATTTCCCTTGCACTGTTGTGAGCCTGAAGGGGGACAGTTCAGATGTGCTTGACAAGGGGGTGAAAACTGCTGATCTCGGGCTCCCTACTTCTGCTCTGGGCTGACAGGGAAGCTGACCTTGAGTTCCATGAAACTTCAGCACACCCTGGTGGCCCTGTGGTCTCGGCAGTAGATTCAGCTCCCACCAGTGGCAGGGACTTGTGTAGCTCTCAGGATATAAAGTGAAATAAGGTAGGTTTAATGCAGTACCTTCTAATCTTTTCACAAACATCACACAGCTCATTCTTCTCTTAAAAGACTTAAAAAAAAAAGTTTTGTTTTGTTTTTTAGCAACGCTATTTGGCTTGCAAGATCTTAGTTCCCTGACCAGGGATCAAACCTGGGCCCCCTGCAATGGAAGTGTGGAATCCTAAGCACTGCACCACCAGGGAACTCCCAAGATTTTAGTTTATTTTTCAAAGTTTTTTTTTTTTAATGTGAACCATTTTTCAAGTCTTTATCGAATTTGTTGCAATATTCCTTTTGTCTTTTTTTTTTTTTTGGCCAGGAGGCAGATGGGATCTTAGCTCCCCACACCGCTTGCACTGGAAGATGAAGTCTTAACCTCTGGACTTCCAGGGAAGTTCTGATAGCTTACGGTGAACGATGTTGGATTCATGATCTCCGAAGAAGATTTAGCTTCAGGACCAGAGACCAGACCTGACCACTCAGGGCTCCTGTGTGGGAAAAGCTTCGTTACAGTGAAAAGGGACCGAGAACGCTTCTGACACAGACGTCAGAGGGCGGAGAGTGCCTCACCCACTAGCCTTAGCAAGGGAGCTGTATACTTTTTAAATTAGTTATTAAAATAAACAACAGACTGGTTCCAAATAGGGAAAGGAGTACGTCAAGGCTGTATATTGTCACCCTGCTTATTTAACTTCTATGCAGAGTACATCATGAGAAACACTGGGCTGGAAGAAGCACATGCTGGAATCAAGATTGCCAGGAGAAACATCAATAACCTCAGATATGCAGATGACACCACCCTTATGGCAGAAAGCGAAGAACTAAAGAGCCTCTTGATGAAAGTGAAAGAGGAAAGTGAAAAAGTTGGCTTAAAGCTCAACATTCAGAAAATTAAGATCATGGCATCCAGTCCTATCACTTCCTGGCAAATAGATGGGGAAACAGTGGAAGTAGTGACAGACTGTTTTGGGGGGGCTCCAAAATCACTGCAGTTGGTGACTGCAGCCATGAAATTAAAAGACGCTTACTCCTTGGGAGAACAGTTATGACCAACCTAGACAGCATATTAAAAAAGCAGAGAGATTACTTTGCCAACAAAGGTCTGTCTAGTCAAGGCTGTGGTTTTTCCATTAAGTCATGTATGGATGTGAGAGCTGGACTATAAAGAAAGCTGAGTGCCGAAGAATTGATGCTTTTGAACTGTGGTGTTCGAGAAGACTTGAGACTCCCTTAGACTTTAAGGAGATCCAACCAGTCCATCCTAAAGGAAATCAGCCCTGAATATTCATTGGAAGGACTGATGCTGAAGCTGAAACTCCAATACTTTGGTCACCTGATTCGAAGAACTGACTCATTGGAAAAGACCCTGATGCTGGGAAAGATTGAAGGGGACAGCAGAGGGTGAGATGGTTGGATGGCATCATCGACTCAATGGACATGAGTTTGTGTAAACTCCAGGAGTTGGTGATGGACAGGGAGGCCTGGTGTGCTGCAGTCCATGGGGTCACAAAGAGTCAGACACAACTGAGCAACTGAACTCAACTGAACTGAACCAGACCCACTCCCATAATATACATTTTAAGACAACAGGAAGGAGAAACTGTCCTCAAGCAGGACACATTGTTGTTATATAATCCTTATACAGAGTTTAAGCTGAGTTGTGTTGTTGTGAAATCATTAGGTTAACATTTTCTGTGACTAAGACTAAGGAATGTAGAGGGTAAAAAAAGATATTTGTCCTTTCCTCCTCCTTGAGAATTCCAGACCCCTGTCTTCTCTTCGAGAGCCCCAGACCCCTCTTTCCTCCTCAGAGACCCCAGACTTCTTATCAATCTACCTAGAAATTGACTGTCTCAGTCCCAAGATTTAATTTTTAAAAGCAGTTTTAGGGTTCACAGCAAATACTGAGCAGAAGGCCCAGATATATCCTATATACTTCCTTTTCCCAGATATCCACGGCCTCCTCCGCCATCAACATCTCCCACCAGATGGTACACTTGTTACAACTGATGAACCTACATAGACACATCAAGACCATCCCCAGTTCACAGCTTACCTGAGGGTTCACTCGGTGCCGCACCCCTGTAGGTTCTGACAAATGTATGTAAGCGAAATGCACGTGTGCTAAACTGAAAGCAGGAGTTGGAGGGAGAGAAATAGGAAGCTGCTGGCTTGGAAGATGGAGGAGGGGGCCGTTCGCCAGGAATGTCAGTGGCTTCTAGAAGCTGGAAAAGGCAAGGAAGTGGATTCTCCCCTAGAATCTCCAAAAGAAAGACAGCCCTGCCGACACCTTTGATTTTAGCCCAGTGGGACCCATATAGGACTTCTGATCTATGGACACAAAAGAGAACAAACGTGAAAACAGTTTGAAGCCCCCAGGTTCCTGGTAATTTGTTACAGCAGCAAGGGGACATAAATACTGGAAGGGGGATACACTCTGGGGGATCAGAATACTTTTAGTTGGTGGAAAGTGAGAACCCACTCACCCAGTGGTCAGAAGCAAGAGTCCTGCTGGTTTGACCCTCAGGCCTCACTTCATTATCGCCAATACCATTCTCTTCAAAACTTGGATAGTTTTGCATTTCAGCCATCCTCCAAATAATCCCCCAAATTGAAATGTTTGTTTCCCTTATGTGAAGGATTATTTATCGAATTAGCTTGTTGAAGTAATTATTCTCGCTCATCAAATTGAATTTAATTAATTTTCATATTTCGAGGGCCTGATAGCTGCTAACTGTATCCACTTGGCCGATCGCTCCATAAAACAATCTGTGTTTTCCCCCATTGCACTTCTTTGCATCCTTAAAAACTATTCACTTCTCTGGAGTAAAACTGTGAGGAATGCCAGGCCAGACGAGCAAATTCTCTAGAGGGAAGAGAATCCGTTAGTAAAACACAGCCCAAGGGTTTGTGGCAAACTGATGAACACTAAGCACATTGCTATGGCAGATGGAAGCAGGCAGAAGAGAGAGGGTGCTTTTCCTTTAGACTCTGTGAGGATCCTGAGAGAGGGGCTGGGTTGCCGGACCCCCCACCCCCAGAGCCCCAGCATCTGCCTGCAGTCTGGGAAAGCTCTCGAATGGCTTTTTCAGAGTTTGGCTTCTGGTGGCCTCACAGGAGGCCCACGTCTACGAATGTGTTCATTCCCATCCTGGCTTTTCGGATCTGTTCAGGGACGAGCTGCCTTCAGAGCTGACTGTGTCCTCAGGGCTCCATCTGAGTGTGTCTCTGGTGGCCCAGCTTTGCAGTGTCAGGCTGTATTTTTGAGTCAACATGTACAGCAGCACTTATTCCCAGACCCTCGAGGGCAGTGCTAGAAAGTGCTTCAAAAGAAAAGGACAAACAAGACAGAGAAGGAGAAATACGGTATGGCATCCCTTGTATGTGGAGTCTAAAAAGAAATGATGCGAATGAACTTACTTACAAAACAAAAAGAGACTCACAGACTTAGAAAATGAATTCATGGTTGCCGGGGCGAGGGATAGTTAGGGAGTTTGGGATGGACATGTACACACTGCTATATTTAAAACAGGTAACTAACAAGGACCTACTGTGGAGCACATGGAACTCTGCTCAGTGTTATGTGGCAGCCTGGATGGGAGGGGGGTTTGGGGGAGAAGGGATCCATGTATATGTATGACTGCGTCCCTTCACTGTTCACCTGAAACTATCACAAAACTGTTAATCAGCTATCAGTTCAGTTCAGTTCAGTTGCTGAGTTGTGTGTGACTCTTTGCGACCCCATGAACTGCAGCACACCAGGCCTCCCTGTGCATCACCAACTCCCAGAGTCCACCCAAACCCATGTCCATTGTGTCGGTGATGCCATCCAACCATCTCATCCTCTGTCGTCCCCTTCTCCTCCTGCCCTCGATCTTTCCCAGCATCAGGGTCTTTTCAAATGAGTCAGCTCTCTGCATACCCCAATACAAAATAAAAAGTTCAAAAGGAAAGGACAACCTATTGGTGGATTTACATAATGCATAGTCAAACTGATACCCATCGCTCAACTTATTATTACACGTCTATACAGTTTGTGTGTCTATTTATATACATATACACACACTAATAGAGACAAAGCATTAAGGCAAAATTTCTTTACAACTCAGGCGAGAGTCTGCCATCAACAATCTATGACCTGTAATTAGTGGTCTGGTCAATAAGGTTATAACCATAAACAAAACATAGCTGTGCTTACCCTTCACTTTCAAATATCCACCCTCCCTGCATATAGACATAGATTCTTATGTTACAAAGCATGTTATTTCACTCGATCCCCACAATGATCAGGTTTGACGGTAAGGGCTTAAAGGGTAAGTGATATGCCCGAGGTTACAGAGCTCCCAAATGGTGGGACTGAAGTCAGCTAATCACTTATGTCTATCTTCTGTATGATTACACTTTACAGAACTCAAAAATACTGAGAAGTTGTGATAGTCATAAAAAGAATGCTCATCATGGATTCTGCATATATTATGTGCCAGGCCCAGTACCGGTCACTTCTGTGTACTTCTTGTGAAATCTTCCTGCTCGCCCTTAGATGTAAGTAGTGTAATTCTTACTTTGTAGATGAGGAATCTGAGGCTTATAGAGGTGAATCAACAAACCCAAGGCCACACAGCTCACATCTGGCAGAGCCAGGTGTGAACTCAGTTCTGACTCCAAAGCCCTCGCTCTTCCCGTTTGGCTGTGTTTCCCATTTTCACTTTAGTACCAATTTAAATCAGTGCTTCCACCTTTATAACAGTATTTGCCTTTTGCAACATCTCCAGTTAAGGAATGGGAAGACTTGTTTCTTTGGTTTGGGTTTTAATTCCAAGTGTCTGGTAATGGGGGGGAGGGTTTTGGGGGGGAGAGTCTAGGGGGTCAGCAGGCAGCCCCCTAGTGTCTCTGAAACTCACACCTCAGAGCCAGCCGGCCCAGGCTGCTGCGGGCACAGCTTCAGTTCTCCCGGAGGGTGAATAGGTTCTTCTGAAAAGTGCTGAGTGTGCAACAGAGCAGTCCTGAGCCCTCGAGAGAGAACTCTGGAGTCCGAGCAGCCCTGGACAGAGGAGCCTGGCGGGCTGTAGTCCATAGGGTCGCACAGAGTCAGACACGACCAAAGCAACTTAACACAGCATACATGCACGTGGCCCTGCTCTTGAGGAGCTGTACAGCCTGGACAATTCATTTCCGAACCCTCTTGGAGACTCTGCCCCCTTTTATTGAAACGGGGATTAAATTAGATAATGTGTGTGTGTTTGGGGTGGGGTGCCAGGCAAAACAGGGAAGCTATTCTTTCGTGTTCTCTTCCAGGGAGTCAAGTTTCCCTTGGCCCTTCTCTGAGCGAGCGCTCTGCACGAACCCTCAGTGCCTGCCAGGGCAGGCTAATGATCAGAGGCTTTCCCACTCTGCCTTCGGAAGGGTTTGTGCTGGTTGGTACACGTGTCATTTCTTGCAGGAGTTTCCAAACCTCATCACCGAGGAGCTGTCTCCCAAGTAAAGGCTGTTGTGTGTGTTAAGAAATGACTTTGCTCATCCGCAGAGCCCACTGATTGGATGGCATCACCGACTCAGTGAACATGAGTTTGACCAGCAGTGTTGACCACTTAGTCCTTGTTTTCGTGACTGCTGAAAGTGTCTTTTTTTTTTTCCTTTTAATTTTGTATTGGAGTATAGCTGATTAACAATGTTATGATAGTTTCAGGTGGACAGCAGAGGGACTCAGCCACACATACACATGTATCCGTTCTCCCCCAAACTCCCCTCCCATCTAGGCTTCCACGTAACATTGAGCAGAGTTCCCTGTGAAGTGTCGCTTTTAAGTCCTGCATCTTTATTGAATTCATGTCTGCAAAAGCCAGTCCTGTGCAAACGCTTGGATGTCACTTCTCATTCTGGACTTATATGGACCCCACTGGCAGAACCATGACACTTTCTGAGAGACAGTGTTCAGATAATTTCAGAAAAGCAACAAGCTCACTGGCACGAGTGTTAACCACTTCATATCGAATTTTCCATGGTTTCTTCGTAGTCTGTAGTCTTAGACCCAAGGTTAAGAAAGAATGAACATGATATAGCACCTTAGCTTTTACAAAGCCTTATCATCGAGAGACATAAGTGTGCCAAAGCTGTGTCCTGAGCCCTGGCTGTGTGCAGGACCGTGCGAGGTAAGTTGGTGTGTGTACGTAGGTCATGATCCCTGTTTTCAGGGTCCTTATAGTAGACAGCTGGATGCAGACGTAATGTGCTGAATGAAGTGGGGAAAGCATACTTGGTCAGTGTTAGCAGTGTGGCCAGTGAGAGAGAAATCAGCGTTTGTGCAGGTTCAGGGACAGTACCTGGAAACTAAGAATTGTGAGGGATATGCAAGAATCTACAGGAATGAGAAAACTGAAAGGTCAACAGGGGAAGCATTTTAGGCTGAAGAAACAAAGGCACCCAAGTGAGAATTTGCCCCAGGGTGATTAAGGCATTGAGAGTGTTCTAGCCTACTTGGTCCACTTCTTTTAAAACAGTGGGAATCAAGTTTGCAAGGATTGAAGAAAGAAAGTGAAAGTGAAGTCACTCAGTCAAGTCTGACTCTTTGCGACCCCATGGGCTGTAGCCTACCAGACTCCTCCGTCCGTGGGATTCTCCAGGCAGGAATACTGGAGTAGGTTGCCATTTCCTTCTCCAGGAGATCTTCCCAACCCAGGGATCGAACCTGGGTCTCCCGCATTGCAGGCAGATGCTTTACCATCTGAGCCACCAGGGAAGCTCTTACAAAGATTAATTGGGCTCAATAAAAAGGAGGTTGAATTCTAAGTTGAGGAGTTTGGCTTATTCCTTTCAATAGTGAAGTCTCTGAAAGTTTTTTGAGCAGACAAATGGCATTGTGAGAGTGAAGTTTTAGGAAAGTTATACTGGTGGTGGTGTTTAGAGGGGGTTGTCATTAAGGAGAAAAGATATAAGATGGGGGAGTAGTTTGAGGACTATTACAAAGAGCTGATAATGAAACCATAAGAATGGGAACTAGGATGACCACAGAGGGAAAGGAAAATAAGGGACAAATAAATGCAAATTGGAGAGCAAGCAGATGGTAGGCTTACAGAAACAGCAAGAGAGACAATGACATCACAGGGTGAAGGCGGAAAATCTGGAACTTGTTGGTATAGCTGGCTTAAACAAGTTAAATTTGAGGTCTGGTGAGACAACCCCAAGTGAAAGGTAAAAATGGCCAGCAAGTTACTGGGGATTCCAGAAAGCAATTGAGAATGAATTCCAGGCTGTAGACATGATTAGTGTGGCATCCGAGTGGAGAGGATGGCTGAAGTTGAGTACTATAGTCTGTAATAAGTTTTAAAATTAGGTAGAGTGACTCCTTCCACTTGATTCTTTTTCATAATTGCTTTAGCTCTTCGAATTCTTTTGTCCTTCCATATCACTTTTAAAATAAACTTGCCTATATCTACAAAAAGCTTTTGCTGGGATTTCGATAGGAATTGCATTAAACCTGCAAATCAGTGTGGGGAGAACTGACGTCTTTATTACATTGAGTCTTCCAAATATGAACATGGTATGTCTCTCCATTTCTTTATATCTTTCATCCTTTCTTTCATCAGTATTTTGTGGTTTCAGCATACAGGTCCTATACATGTTTAATTTTATTGGGAAAAAAATCCAATATAATGATTTTAAAATTGTTTATACAGATGATAAGTACAAAGACAAAGGGCTTTGAAATGGAATTAGGTGTCAAAAGCAAATGTTATGTATTTATCTTTTCTCTCCAAAGCAGCAAGAAAGAAGGGAAAGAAGTGAGAGTTGACGAGGGTTAAGGCCCAACAGCAAAGGGCTCTAGGGAGCCAGAGATTCCACAGGAGAAGCAAGCCCAGGGTGGGGCAAAGGGTTCCCTGAGGGAGATGTGCAGACGCACCCCCAGATGGCCTCTACCTATTTCATACATAGTGCTATCGAGGAGTACTCAGGGCCGCCACCAGCTGAGGGTGAGACATGGAAGGCTGGGATCTCACAAGCAGGAAACACAGGATCCGTTTTACTGAGGAGGCCCTATATGAGATTCCCAGTTTCCCATCCAAATACGGGAAGGTAGTGTATATAAACTGAAATCACTCAGTGGCCAGGGGACTCAATCCTGGAATGTACACTATGGCAACCTGCTCTGATGTCATATCCACCGTATTCATGTCTTTTTCTTAACAGCTCAGTATTTCTTCTTGTTGCCAATAGTCGTGGCTGTAAACTTACCCTTAACATTTCCCAGCTGCAGAGCCGCTAGGACACATCCTCCAGGTAAGTCTACTGTGGTCCCTACTGCAGGCAGAGGAGCTAACATCGGGAAAAGTCATGTTATCCCTTACACTCTTACGAAGATAAAAGTAAAACTGAGCTCAAGTATTGAGAGTTTTTGCCTTAAAAATCTCATCTCCTCCATGGTAAAACAGAGAGAACTAGAGTACTAGAATTCAGAAAAACAAAGATGAAAATGCAATATCTGTGAAGAAAACAGAAAATCAAATTATATTATCCCCTGAAAGAAACAGAATTTTGTTTTTAAAGGCAAATATGATCTTTCTGCAGCAGGATATAATTTTTGGCCCTTTTGTCACAAACAAATCACTAAAAACAATAGCATTTTATTATTGCACAGAGCAGTTCTCGAAGAGAAGGCAGTGATGGGTGTGCCGTGTCATGTCAGGCTTCTGTTCAGGCTTATGGAAGATACTGAAAACACCAAGGTAGGCATCTATCCAAACTCTGTGCAGAAATTCACAAATAAACAGAGCAGACTCCAAGACACAAAGTGTAGAATAACACACCATGGGACACTGGTCTCCAGCGCTGTGTAAGTTACAAATTCTAATATAAAGCTATCTGGCATAAATTACTCAAGATTACTTGAGAGGGTTCAGAACTAATACTGGAGGAGAAAATGGGCACCATATAAGTAGAGAAGTCCACAGCTGGCATTTGGAAGGGGGTCCTAGAGAAGGTGAGAGTGTGGTTTTGTGGGGTAGGAGGGATGAGCTGGGAGCCTGTGTGAGCAGGCTCTTTCCTACTTCGTGTGGGCTTTCTTGAACAGGGGCAGTCATGGTGAGGAACGGCACTCCAGAATGAACAGGGCGAACCTCCACATGAGGGAATTTTTAAAAATATTTAATTAATTAATTAATTTAGGCTGTGCTGGGTCCTTTTTTTTTTTCTTGAAGGTTTCCCCTAGATTTTCTGGATTTATTTACATGTTGTCTTAATGCTTTTTCCTTTCCCTCTTTATTTAAATCTTTACTTCATCTGGAATTAATTTCATTTTAGATATGACACACTGTCAATATTTTCTGCAAAACAAGGAACTATAATTGTAATTATCTTATTAACTAAAGTGGTATTTAGAAAATTGGTTTAAGATCTCAACTCTTCTCTACCTGTAGCGTGGTTAGTTGCTGTGCAGGGGCTTTCTCTAGCTGCGGCGAGCAGGGGTTACTCTCTAGTTGAAACACAAGGGCGGTGCTTTCTCTTTCTTTTCTCTTTCTCTTTCTTTGCGGTGGTTTCTCTTGTCGTGGAGCACAGGCTCTGGGGCACACGGGCTTCACAGCTATGGCACGTGGGCCCAGTAGTGTAGCACATGGGCTTAGACGCTCTGAGGCATGTGGGATCATCCCGGACCAGGGATAGAACCGGTGTCCCCTAAACTGCAAGGCAGATTCTTAACCACTGGACCACCAGGGAAGCCTGACACAAGGGAATTAAGTGATGATTTGATCAAGGTTAGAGGGACCACGGGAAGTAGTCAGAAAAGGGAACAGTAGCAAAGGTTCAGTAGTCTCCCTGCTTCCACTGCAGGGGGCGTGCGTTTGATCCCTGGTCGGAGAACTGAGATCCTGCATGCCACGCAGTGTGGCCCGCCATCCCTTCCCCAAAAAAGACTCAATAGTGCTTACTCTGGGCCAGGCACTGGTCTCGGGACAGTTTACAGATGAAGAAAGTAAGGCACGAAGAGGTTAAGTAAATTGTCTAAGATTACTCAACCGGCAGAACTTAAGTCACTGTTCTTAACCACCACATTATGAAAGTGGTTTAAAAAGGTTCTAAATATGAGTCACAAATAGAAAAGTCGGTGCCAAGTCCTCCCTATTTCATAGCCAGTTGCCATAACAAATTCCCCTGTTCGGGACTTAAAGACATGGCCCCTTGTCACTGCCATTAAGACTGGAAGATTTCCATTGCTGCTACAAAGACTTAAAGAAAAAGCAATCACTGAGGGAGAAATTCTCCATGAGGAGAGAAAGAGCCAGAGAGGGAAGATTTGATTAAGAGACACAGAAAAATATGGAAAAACAAACAAACACGGGGCTGGGATTCATTCAACCTCAATCAAAGGGTTCAGTCTGGAATGTCTAACAAAAAGGTCAAAAGTGTCACCAAAGTGAAATGACCCCACTAGACAGCTAGTGAACAGAAGCGAGAAACTGATTAAGCTATAGCCCAACCATGTGAAGCAAAATCTGGTTGACTGAATACACTGCATACCTGTAAATGGCCTTCTTCATGATTTACTCATAATTTGGCAAAGTGGCTTTGCCCAAGAAGCATCCAAGTAACAGCTAGTCATACTGAAAGCCACTAGGGGGCAGCTCAGTTCAGTCGCTCAGTCATGTCCAACTCTGCGACCCCATGGACCGCAGCATACCAGGCCTCCCTGTCCATCACCAACTCCCGGAGTTTACTCAAACTCATGTCCATCAGGTCAGAGATGCCATCCAACAATCTCATCCTCTGTCATCCCCTTCTCCTCCTGCCCTCAGTCTTTCCCAGCATCAGGGTCTTTTCAAATGAGTCAGTTCTTCAGGTGGCCAAAGTACTGAAGTTTCAGCTTCAACATCAGTCCTTCCAATGAATATTCAGGTTTGATCTCCTTTAGGATGGATTGGTTGGATCTCCTTGCAGTCCAAGGGACTCTCAAGAATCTTCTCCAGCACCACAGTTCAAAAACATCAATTCTTTGATGCTCAGCTTTCTTTATGGTCCAACTCTCACATCCATACAGGACTACTGGAAAAACCATAGCTTTGACTAGACAGACCTTTGTTGGCAAAGTAATGTCTCTGCTTTTTAATATGCTGTCTGGGTTGCCCATAGCTTTTCTTCCAAGGAGTAAGCGTCATTTAAGGGGGCAGTACCATGGAGAAAACAGCGGGAAGGGTGGCCTCCCAAGGTCTCACCTGTTAGAGAAGAGCATGTAGTTGGTTCTCACCATCCGTGGAAGGTGCTAGCAGTGCGCAGCAAGGAGCCTTCTCTTCCATCACAGTCGTTTCCTTCTTCTCTGCAATTATGTTTAACAGCGAAACAAGGGACTTCCCTGAGGGTCCAAGATTCTGCCTTCCAGTGCTGGAGGCTCAAGTTCAAACCCTGGTTGGGAAATTAAGATCCTACAAGTCCCACGGTGTGGCCCCAAATTTTAAAAATAAATAATAGGGAAAACAAGACTCATCCTTTCAAACTTTGGCTTTGAGGTTGATCCAGGGTGTAACATGGGGTGCTGTGCTGTCTTAGCCACATGACAGCACAGTCATGTGCTCAGTCCTCCAGGCCCACCATGGCCGAACCTAGTGCTTTATCACAGAGCATCTTTATCAGGCCTCTCAGAGCTTCTGCTGAGGCTCAGGACAACAGTCACATCTCTGTTTCAGGCCACAAAGGGGAAGAGGAGGCTTCTTTCTTTCCTGTCTCTCTCAGAGCTTTTGCTCTGCAAAGCAGTGTTCCTTTCAGAAAGAAGTTGCAAGCATCCTGCCAGACATAGGTAACAAAAGTCAGCACCCATAGGAGCCAACTCCTGGGTCCCTTTCTGAAACTCTCCAATTATAAGAGTTCTCCCAGTGCTCAGCTCCCACCTGGGACCTCTGGTCACTTGCGTTGGCTTCTTATTTTGTCTGAAATGTCCTTCTCTAATTCCCTCCTTCCTTGGGCCTGCCTAATTCCCATTCATCCAGTAAGAATTACCTTGGTCACCTCCTCTAGGAAGTCTATCCTGACTGCCCCCAGGTTACACGGTAAACTACTCAAATATATGGCCCCCAGCATCCTGTGCTAAGCTCATCACAGCATTTATCAAGCTATGAAGCATTTTCTCTTTTCTCCCACTAGACTGTAAGCTTCATCAGGGAAGGGTGTGTGTCTGGATCATTGTGAATAACCAACATTCAAGAGAAGAAACATTTAGGGTCTTGAGAAATATTTGTGTGCGTGCATGCTCAGTTGCTAAGTCACGTCTGACTCTTTTGCAACCCCACGGACTGTAGCCCACCAGGCTCCTCTGTCCATGGGATTTCCCGGGCAAGAATACTGGAGTGAGGTGTCATTTCCTTCTCCAGGGGACCTGCCCTGCCCAAGGATCAAACTCGTGTTTCCTGCATCTCCTGCTTGGCAGGCGAATTCTTTACCACTGAGCCACCTGGGAAGCCCTGACAAATATTTGCAGGATGAACTGATGTTGGAACCAGGCAGGAGCAGAAAAATAATCATTTAGGAGTGGGATGGTCAAGAACACAGGTACTGGTGTCAGACAGATCGGGGTTAGAATCCCGGTCTTGTCACTTAATGTTACACCTCCCTAAGCCTTAATTCCCTCATTTATAAAGCAACAATGACAATAAACAATAATTACTAGCTTTGTTTTTATTACAAGACCTACCTCAGGATTGAAATAAAGATCAGATGAGATGTTCTGAGTGCTTACAACAGAACTCAGCCCGTTCTAAAGGCTTGACAATCCTTCGCAATACGCTCCCCCCGCCCCGCCCCCAATGCTGGCCTAGCCCTTCCCTTGCAGGAGTGGATTTGAAGAGAAAAAAAAAATCATTAATTTGCTTAGAAAATCCTGACATTCATATTTGAAGAAAACAACATCGGATTGTTTTTCAAAGACAGCCTCCCATCAGCCAGAAGCCGATTACTCATCTTTAAATATCTTTTGCACTGTCATCCTGGAATGAGTCACAGCGACGGAGGGTCTCGTTTCCAAGGGCGCATTTGAAGTATCTCAAGAGCCCTTTGTTGCAGAACTCGCCACTAGGTGGCAGCCGAGCCGGGGACCCTCGGAGAGGAGAGCGGCCTGACCCTTAAGAGGGCTTGCGAAGGCCGCGGTGCTTGGAAACGAGTAACTGACTCATCCAGGGAGTGTTAGCCCAAAAAATGACAAGGGCTTATTTCAACAGCATGTAAAATATACCGTCCCCGGGCCCAGAGTAGTACTATAGACCCGGGAAGCCTGAGGGTCACCTCCTCAGAAATAAAAAATTCAGGCCGTTGACAAATGAAGACCCAAGAGCTTATAAACTATTTTGGACACGTGTTATAAATTTGATCCCAAGATAATTAAGTGATACTGCAAACAGCCTTATCTTGCTGTGCGTCTTCTCTGTTTAAAAGCCTGCAATGACCCTGTGGGGGTTTCTTAACCAGAGGGGGGAGGGTGGAAGCTGGAGTCTGATGTCAGGATCTCCAGGGGAGCAACCCTGGTTCGAGAAAGAATATCCAATATGACTGTTTTTCTCTTTTCTTTCCTTTTTCTTTTTGACCGCTTCACAAGGTGTGTGGGATCTGTTCCCCAACCAGGGATGGAACCTGGCCCCTCTGTATTGAAAGGCAAAGTCTTAACCACTGGACCACCAGGGAGGTCCATGCCTACATTCTTCATAATACAGACACAGGAAGCAAAGTCTTGAGGGGGGTCTATCTAGTGGCTGCATGCAAAGGATAAAGTGAAAAAGCATTGACAGGGCATGGCATTTTTTTAAATGCTATCAGAAACATGGACTCAGTATTAACAATAACGATAATGAACATTTATTAAGTATTTAATATGCACAGTTGATTTCCTGTAGCATTGACAGATTTGCTCTCCCTGCAGTCCAAGGACTCTCAAGAGGCTCCTCCAGCCCCACAGAGTGAAAGCAATATATAGTAATATGTTACTATGTGTAAAGTAGACAGCTAGTGGGAAGCTGCTGTATCACACGGGGAGCTCAGCTCGGTGCTTTGTGATGACCTAGAGGGGTGGGATGCGGGGTCGGAGGGAGGGAGGCTCAAGGGGGAGGGGACATATGCATACTTCTCGCTGATTCATGTTGTACAACAGAAACCAACACAACATTGTGAAGCAACTATACTCCAATTAAAAAAACAAAATTTAAAAATACAGCATTGCTTGCCTTGAAGGCTTTGGGAAACCCTCCTGTCCATCTTCTTTCAAGGGCAGGGCCCCAGCTCACATTGCTCTCGCACACACACAGGCTTTGCCCATGTCCTCCTGGCCACACGTCATCAGCTCGGACATTGCTTCCTCTACGAAACCCCGATGGCCACCATCCGCGTCCCTGGCGCTCTCTTCTCTGCTGCCGGGGACTCCGTCACAGCTAGAACCCTGGACCACTGGAATGTTCCACTTTCTGCCTTTGATCCATTTGTCTGCCTCCCACACTGGACTTCTGAGGACCCGACTTGCTCTTGTTCATCCTTGGCTGTGCAGTCTAGCCCAGTGCCTGCCACAGAAGAGATGCTCACCATTCCACACGTTTACCAAATGATCCTGTTTTTTTCTCAGGATGGAGAGGGCGACACCTTAAACCAGGGTGTTCTTGCCTGGAGAATTCCATGGTTAGAGGAGCCTGGTGGGCTACAGTCCATGGGTCCCCAAGGAGTCCGATACAACTGAGCAACTGACACTTTTCACTTTCCCCAGCCCCTGGTGCACAGCCTGTTAGGAACCAGGCTGCCCAGGAGGAGGTGAGTGGCACCCTCATTGCTTGCATTATTGTCTGGACCACCACTGCCTTCCATGGAAAAATAGTCTTCCACAAAACCCATGCTGGTGCCAGAAAGGTTGGGGACCAATGCTTTAAACCATACAACTGACCTGTATTTAAGAGCTGGGGGAGGGGGGTCCATGCAATCCCAGTTGTTAGCTCCTGTTCTCAACTACGTTCCAAGACATGAGTCTGGGACATTGGGCACGGCTGAGGCTGTCAAAGCGACATTGGCAACTTCCCCCATGGGGCTTCTTTTGGAGCCTCTGTATGCCTGACTAGAGACCCCTTTTAGAGCAAGGAGTTGGGGGCCGTCCCTCTGGCCCCTTTCTTGATGCTCCCTCTGGTTCTCAGTGAGGGCTGGGAATTCTTCCAGGGAGGAACTCCACAGTCAGCAAGCTTTTGCACAATTTATTTCAGGCCGTTTGTCTTCCTCTAGGTGTGTGGCACTGTAGGGCTGAAGCTCACAGCCATTGTCCTAAATCCCTTGCAGATATAGATGTGTGCAATTTTTAGAGGATAGAGGTGCAGTGCCAAAGCGCGGCTCCCAGTGTCGGTTTAGTGCTCCCCATGGGCACGAAAGCACTGCAGTGAACTGGCTGCCTGGGCGAGAGATACCGCCCGAAATCAGCCTCTCCTGAGAGCTCCATCTCCTGAGCCCATAGCAGGTGTTAGTATGCTTCTTCTAAGAGCCGAGTAAAATGCCTATTTCCTGGTCCTGTCTTGCTAAGGATCTCAAAAATGTCTTGTGAATATTTTACGCTCATGGTGAAATTGAGAGGCTAATATAACAGACACCTCTCCTCTGTCAGCCACTTTGTCACGTGTTACCATTCTACTGTATTGTCCCCAAATTCTTTTTCTCAAGATGTAAATTACAGATACGGATGAAGATTCCTTGGGGGCAAGAGCTCCAAATCGCATCCCCGTCTCTATTCACAATCTTGAATTTTAATGTTTATCATCTTCAATAGTTTTAAACATTGACTACATATGTATGAATCCATAAACAAGATTTAGTGCTGTTTTTGAACTGTTTTAGCAGTATAAAAATGACATATTACTGCACTGATCTTTCTGTAAATTGCTTTCTTCACTCAATAATATTATTTTTGAGATTTTAAAATACTGATACGCATAGGACTAGCTCATTCACTCTAACTACTAAATTGTAAGAATAGATGGTTGCTTTATTTTTTTCTGTGATTTGTGAACATTTTGTTATTCCTCTTTTTTCTTTTCCTGTGAAAACAATACCGCAGTGACCTGTCTTATACACATCTACTGTGCAATTTGAGAAAATATGTCCAGAGCAGAATTGGTGGGTTATAGAATTAGATATCTTTGACTTCACTATATATTGCCAAATTGTTTTCTGAAGTGGTTGTATCAATTTATATGGCCAATAACAATGTCAAGGTTTCCATTTTTTCATGTCCTTGCTTCCTCTATATGGAAAAAAAATTCAAACTTACAGAAAAGTTGCCAAAATGCTACAATAAACACATGTATCTACTTTGTTTCAACAGTTACTAACATTTTGCTACATTTGTTTTCCCTTTCTCTTCAAAATTTCTTGGCCTTTTGTGTTCTGTTTCCAAATGATACATATATTGAAACATGTATACAGACAAAAATAAAGATATTTAATAAATACAAATAAAACTTTAAATATGTATGTATCTATCCTAGAACAAAGATATCCTCCTACATAACATAATGCAATTATTACACTCAGGAAATTAAACACTGAGATAACTCTATTACCTATTATATAGGCCACATTCAAAGTTCTCCACTGAGCTAATAGTGCTCTTCATAATTTTTCCTCCAGTCCAGAATCTAATCAGGGATTGAACCTTGTATTTAATTGTCATATATCTTTAGTCTACTTTAATTCCCTTTAATCCATAAAAATTCCCCAGCTTAAAAAATAAAATTCCATGACAATATTTTTTCTCCTTGCCAACTCTTGATAACGTCAGACTTTTTCATCTCTGCCACATTGACAGGGAGTGAAATATCTCAATGTGATTTTAATTTTTTCTCCCTTGATTCCTAGTGCAGTTGAGAAAACTTTCATATGCATATTGGCAATTCAAGCATCAAAAATATTTTCTGTTTAATATTTTCTGCCTGTTTCAGAACTTGTAGTTTGCATTTGTTTTTATAGATGTATGAAAGTTCTCTCTATATTCTGGATACTAAACGACTGTCAGTTAAAGGCCATGTTAGCTATGATGCTTGGGTAGGTTGTTGAACGAGGTTTTTAATTTTAATAATCAAATGTATCAATGTTTCCCTTAATGATTTGTGACTTTGCAAAAAGTCCTTTCCCATCCCAGATTCATAAAGATAATTTTAGATCTTTTATCCCCTTGAAATCTATTTTGTGCATATGATAAGTATCTAATTTCAACTTTGTATATGTAATGTACTGCTGCTGCTAAGTCGCTTCAGTCGTGTCTGACTCTGTGCGACCCCATAGACAGCAGCCCACCAGGCTCCGCCGTCCCTGGGATGCTCCAGGCAAGAACACTGGAGTGGGTTGCCATTTCCTTCTCCAATGCATGAAAGTGAAAAGTGAAAGTGAAGTCGCTCAGTCGTGTCTAACTCTTAGCGACCCCATGGACTGCAGCCTACCAGTCTCCTCCGCCCATGGGATTTTCCAGGCAAGAGTACTGGAGTGGGGTGCCATCGCCTTCTCCGGTGTAATGTACTAGTGCTACTTATTACAGAGCCCATCCTTTTTCCACTGACTCTTAATGCCACCTCTGTCATAATCAGGTTTCCATATAACTAGCATTATGCTCTTTTCATTAGATATTGTATAATTGCTCTATAAACTGATTGTATTGATTTATTCTGCCAATAACAATGACAAAGTTTCCATTTCTTCATGCCCTTACCACCTCTCTTTTGGGAAAAATTCCCTTGCTTCATTTATCTGTCCCTATTGGGTTTCTCTGGTGGCTCAGTGGTAAAGAATCCACCTGAGATATGGGTTCAATCCCTGGGTCAGGAAGATCCCCTGGAGGATCTATGAGGTCATGAAGAGTTGGACACGACTGAGCAACTTCACTTTCACTTTTCACTTTCATGCATTGAAGAAGGAAATGGCAACCCACTCCAGTATTCTTGCCTGGAGAATTCCATGGACAAAGGAGCCTGGTGGGCGACAGTCCATGGGGTCACAAAGAGTTGGACATGATTGAGTAGCTAAACAACAAGTCAATATTACACTATCTTAGAGTAGGTACATCTTTGCAATAAGTGCTATTATCTGGTAAGAGTGGAGGTCCCTCAAGGAGGATAAGAGACAGGTGAGGCAGAGCCAAACTTCCTCACCTATATACCTTAGCTGACCTCTGTCTCCCACTCACAGATACACATTGGCTAAATTAAAGCTTGTTGATGAGTCTCCTGAGATTTTTCGGTTGTTTATCATTTAGCGTTAGAAGAATATTGTGAAGATGAAATGAGCGAGTCCCAGTGAAGTGCTTGGTACAAAGTAAGCCCTCTGTAAATATAAGCTATTATTCAATTTCAGTTAATGGCAGTGAATTAGCTGAGTCACTCAAGTTAGAGGCCTGGGCCTCATGAATGATTCTATTCTGTGCATTCACACACAATAACCAAGTCCACTGATTCTGTGTGCATGCTAAGTTGCTTCAGTTGTGTCCAACATTTTGAAACCCCGTGGACTGTGGCCCTCCAGGCTCCTCTGTCCATGGATTCTCCAGGCAAGAATACTGGGGTGGGTTGCCATTCCTTCCACCAGGGGATCTTCCTGACCCAGGGACCAAACCCAAATTTCTTATTGTCTCCTGCATTGGCAGATGGGTCCTTTACCCCTAGTGCCACCTGGGAAGGCCCTACTGATTCTACTTCCTTGGCATTTCTCACACTGGTTCCTTCTCTCCCTCCTTGGTCCTGGCTTCCCTGCAGGCTCAGATGGTAAAGCATCTGCCTGCAATATGAGAGACCCAGGTTCGATCCCTGGGTCAGGGAAGATCCTCTGGAGAATGAAATGGCAACCCACTCCAGTACCCTTGCCTGGAAAATCCCATGGACAGAGGAGCCTTGTAGGCTACAGTCCATGGGGTCGCAAAGAGTCGGACACGACTGAGCGACTTCACTTTCCTTTCCCTTGGACCCTGTTCTGGTTCAGGTCCTCATTGCTGCTGATCTGAATTACTGGGCTCCCGGCAGCTCTTCTTATTCTTCCAGTTCTTCCTCCTTGGTACTACCAGAATGATATTTCTAAGATACATTTGATTGTGACAGTCCTTGGTGCCTTCAGAATAATATACTGACTAGCTGTGTGGCTCTGAGTAAGCTACTTAACCCCTCATGTCTTTGTTTCCTAATCTGTAATGTAGGGATCATTGCAATATCTCTTACAGCCGTTGTAAACATGGGATCTAATTCAGGTGCGAGTGAGTGAAGTCGCTCAGTCATGTCTGACTTTGCGACCCTATGGACTGTAGCCTACAAGGCTCCTCTGTCCATGGAATTTTCCAGGCAAGAGTACTGGAGTGGGTTGCCATTTGCACACAGGATATGATAAGCACTCCAAAAATATTACTTCCAGTCTTTAGTTTCTCATTTTCTTTATGTGATACCTGATGCTGGTTTTGTTTCCAGCATGCTTATTACTTTCCTTCTTTTACAGTCTCTTAAGTCTTAGTCATGTAGTTCAGGCTGGATTGACCCCATCCTGACTCCAGAGGTGAGTCCCAATTGACATAGGAGTGTTCCATCGCCTCAAGCCAAGTCAGACCAATGAAAGCCAAACAGGTTTAATTTCAGTGATTCAGTTTGCATTACTGAAAAGTAAATTCTCCTTAACCCCACTCCAATATTCTTGCCTAGAGAATCCCATGGACAGAGCCTGGTGGGCTATATAGTCCATGGGGTTGCAAAGAGTCAGACATGACTGAAGCGACTTAGCAGAAGCATGCACAAACTCTCCTTTCCTGGAGATCCTGAACAAGAATATTTGCAGCTCCAGGAATTACAGGCTACCATTGTTGGTTCACAAGTGAAAAGCTAGCTTTATAAGGAATTAAGTCTATGGAGAGCAAACTGTAGGCTTGCAATGAAACATGATTGAGCTGCTGGTTCAAGCTTCACCTGAAGGTAGCCCTCTATCTTGATATTTCATGAGCCCATAAGTTTTCTTTCTTGTTTAGGCTGATTTCATATGGGTTTCTAGCTACTTGCAACATAGAATCTAACATATGGTGCCTGAAAATGGATTCTTGAGCACTTGTGTGTCTTCAGACCGTATTGTTCTAAATGAAGCTGCCTCTGAGGTCCACACCTGCTATGGTAGTTTGAGGGGTGGCTCCCCAAAAGCAATGTCCACCTAGAGTGTGTGAGTGTGACCTAGTTTGGAAAAAGGGTCTTTGCCAATGTCATTCAATTAAGAATGTTAAAATGGGATATCACTGAATTAGCAGGGTGGGCCCTAAACCCAATGACAAAGGCCTTTATAAGAGACAGAAGATACAACGTGGGTGGAAAAGAAGGGATGGCCGTCTGAGGGCAGAAGCAAATGTTGGACTGAGGCAACCACAAGCTGATGACTGTCAAGAGCTTCCAGAACCTGCAAGGAAGGATCCTCCCCTAGAGTCTTCACCACTAGAACCTGGGGCATTTGAATTCAGACTTCTAGTCTCCTAGAACTGTGACAGAATTGATTCCTATTTCTTTAAGCCATCAAATTTGTGGTAATTTGTTAATTAGGAAATTAATACACCTTAGGTGGGCAATTTGCATATCTAGAACTGCCTTAATGAGGGGACCCTCCTCCCCAGCAATTTCTATCCCTTATAGGAGAAGTTGCTGTGCTGTGCTGAGTTGCTTTAGTCGTGTCTAACTCTTTGTGACCCTATGGACTGTAGCCCACCAGGCTCTTCTGTCCTGGCAAGAATACTGGAGTGGGTTGCCATGCCTTTCTCCAGGGGATTTTCCCAACCCGGGGATTGAACGGGAGTCTTTTATGTCTCCTGCATTGGCGGGTGGGTTCTTTTCTACCAGCGCCACCTGGGAAGCCCTAGGAGAAATTGCCTGAGTGTATTTATTCACATCCTCATAGTCTTCACTATGGTCCTTCCTACTGTAACACAAGATTACTTTCCATATCCATATCCTGAAATTTTATCTCGATCCTTTCCCCTCCTTTTCTATCAAAATTTAAGCCAAACTAGGGTGACCATATGTACCACTTTGCCCAGAACTGTTCGGTTTATACCTCCTGCCCTAATGTTATTATTGCTGTTATTTTAACATTATTTGGCTGAGCAGGTCTTGGGGCTCCCCAAGTGGTGCCAGTGATAAAGAACCCATCTGCCATTGCAGGAGAGGAAAGAGACACAGATTCGATCCCAAGGTTGGTAAGATCCCCTGGAGGAGGGCATGGCAACCCATTCCAGCATTCTTGCCTGGAGAATCCCATGGACGGAGGAACTTGGTGAGCTACAGTCCATAGGGTTGCAAGGAGTCTGACTTGACTGATCGGGCAGCACCCACGAACACTGCCATGCCTTAGCTGTGCCCTCAGGATCATTTTATTAATTGTTGTCTCATGTGGGATCTAGTTCCCAAATCAGGGATCAAACCCAGGCCCCCGGCATTGGGAGCATGAAGTCTTAACCAATGAGCCACCAGGGAGTCCCCCAGTGTTGCTATTATTAATAGCAGATTTTCACTCTCAGTTCAGTTCAGTTCAGTCGCTCAGTCGTGTCCGACTCTTTGCGGCCCCATGAATCGCAGCACACCAGGCCTCCCTGTCCATCACCAACTCCCGGAGTTCACTCAGACTCACGTCCATCGAGTCAGTGATGCCATCCAGCCACCTCATCCTCTGTCGTCCCCTTCTCCTCCTGCCCCCAATCCCTCCCAGCATCAGAGTCTTTTCCAGCAAGTCAACTCTTTGCATGAGGTGGCCAAAGTACTGGAGCTTCAGCTTTAGCATCGTTCCTTCCAAAGAAATCCCAGGGCTCTCAAAGTGTCTTAATTTGGTCAATTAATTCTACAGTTAGTCTTGTGAATAAAATCGGCCAGCCTCTGCCAAGCTCACTGTGTTAAAGATACCACTCATCACCTTCCTACCCACACTTCCTGAGGAAAAATTTCATGCCCAAAGCTCTGGACCCTTAAACGACCAGCACGACTTGTTGCCCCACTCTCGACTCAGCAGCAGCAGCAGCATGATGGATTGGGGTGGTCAGAAGCAAGTGATTTTTTTTGTCATCTGTTTGGCTATACTAAACTCTTCTCTTAGAGATTTGAAATTGGGAAATGGAGAGACTTAAGCGACTAGGAACACAGCTATCATGAAAGAACGTGAGGCAGCGTTCAAGACTTGAACGGAACAGGATGGAGGAACCATCAATACGACTGTAGGCTTACACATCCAGAGTTGCCCTCCAGGGGGCGCCATTCACACAGAACACCTCGTGACATTCTGAAGCCGTGGGATGCGGGTAGCCCTGATTGTTTTGCTTCCTGGAATCTTTCTGTTATAGTTCCGGTTCTTATATATTTCTATCAGTGGTTCTCAGACGCGGCTGTCTGTCAGAATTACCTGAGGAGATTAAAAAAAAAAAAATCCTGCTCCCCAGGTCGCACCCCACACTGAATAAATGAGAATCTCTTGAGTGAGAACCAGATCTCAGTAGTTTGAAAAACCTCTCGGGTGAGGTGAATGTGTAATCAAGATTGTGAATCACCTGATCAGGGAGTGATTCCTGGGCCCCTTCTCTGAGGTCATGTGAGTGGGTCTCAAGTTGCAACCAAAGGGTTTGTATGCATGGCTCCTCCCAGGCTTCTGAAGGAGCTTGGACACTCCTTGGTGTTCTGGATCGGAGGATATGGCCTATGACAGCCTTCTTACTGACCAGCTGTCATAATCCTTATCTAGAAAAATCTGGTGCACTTTGCCTGACACTCTAAATAATGAGGTAGTTAAATTGCTGGCTAATTTCATGAGCGGTTGGAATAGCTCTTTGCATGAAAATGAGAATTATGTAAAACAGAATCTTGTTTTTCTTCATCCCTCCTGCTTTGCCTCTCTTGATGCTTCTGTGGACAGGGTGAGTCATCTCTCCGCTACAACTGGACTGGAATTTCTTTTAAACTACACGGCAAAAAGTTGTTTGTGCTTTTTCTTTCAGTATTTCACACTGGCTTCAGGCTGTCCATTTTCAATCATGTTTTTGCCCTTCTGCCTGGATATAAACATTCCTGTCTCACCTGCAGCAGCTGGCAGATGCCAGAGGTTTATAAAAGAGCATAGGGACATAAGAACTATATTTGGGAATGGCCACTTTGAATGACAAACTGATTCATGCTCTGGAGTTTTCTTAATTAATTAGACCTGGAGGAACAGACTTTTCTGTCCACTAGATGATTCCTCCCATCTTTGCTGGAAGAATCAGTGATCATTTGCTATTAGCAGCACCCACCTACCCAACACCTGAACACCACTTTTAGAAATGAGATTAAATGACCTGATTCCAGAGAGAAAAATCTCTTGTGATCAACAGTGACAGGCAGGCCTGCCGCCCACCACCCTGGTGGTTTACTTATTTTTCCCGTGAAAAGGTAACAGGGAGAAAAGGATGAGCTAAGTCTTTTTCAGGGAGACGTGGAGCCCTGGGCTCATGCATGAAGCTCCAGCCTGCGATGGGCCTTCATAATCCCTGGCTTCTCCTTTGCATGCAGTGCCCAGAGATTTGAACAGATGCCAGCCGGAGGAGAGACTGAGAATTCTGGACCAGGCATTCTCTGGAAGAGAGAAAAATACTCACCAGTTTTAGAACTCTGTGCTCTTTCTCTGTTTGCTTTTTCACACCCGTTCTTCTTACCTGCCTGGTGAACTCATTCCCATTCTTCAAGACCCAGCTCACGCAACCCCTCTGTGAAGGTCCCTCTCATTTTCTGTGCGAGGATGTGTGGCTCCTGGCCATAATGTTATTATCATACTTACCATTCTCTTTACTTAGCCATAGCCTTTCTCACTAGTTAAAAAACCCTCTGGAAAATCCCCTGGCAGTCCAGTGGTTAGGGCTCCCGTGCTTCCGTTGCAGGGGGCATGGGTTCGATCCCTGGTCAGGGAACTAAGATCCTGCATGCCACGTGGCAAGGCCAATAAATAAATTAATTAAATAATTAGATTAAAATGCTCCAAAGGTGGGACTGACTCTCTGACGTGTCTCTATAAGCCTATAAAAGTCTCTGAAGCCCGTAAAAGTCCTGCTGGCACAGAGCTGGTACTCAAGAAGTAGATGATGAATTTAGAATGACACTGGCAGGAAGACAAGAATGAACGGTATGTCTCTGAGTGCAGTACTTCCATACATGATCTTATTAAAGCTTAACAACCTTATGAGGTAAATAGAAAGACAAGAAATATTACAGTGCTTTCTTTCTCACTGCTAATAATGGGCAGGGGTCAGAGTGGCTCTCTTGACTCCCAGTCACATTCTTTCTCCATCCTGTGATAGCCTGAGTTACTCAAAAAGCCTCTTTTAAAATGGGAACGTATATTCCTTTTCCTTAACCAGAGCATGCTAACCAGCACAATTCACTTCATTTGAAAATTGCTATTTTGAGGGCATTAGCTTAATTTTTGCCTCTTATATGCAAAACCTTTGAAAAGTAGAAGTATCCGCAATTACACAGAGAAGTGGTTCTTTCAGGAAAAATTTAGCAGGAAACTCATGCCCATACTCAGCATCTTAAATTAAAATTATCAAGTGGTCTTATGCGCTAGGAGCACACAGTACGGTGGGCTTCTTTCAAAAGGCCCGTTTGGAAATACAGCACAGGGACTTCCCTGGCGGTCCATGGTTAAGACACCAAACTTCCAATGCAGGGGACCCAGGTTCGATTCCTGGTTGGGAAACTGAAATCCCACGTGCGGCTGAAAAAAAAAAAAAAAAAAAGACAGAGATTGACTGTACCCAATCAACTGTGTACTTGAAGATCTCAAAATAAAGGTTTTCATTTCCCCAAAAGAATTATTAAAGGAAAAAAAGTGCAGCACGGAGTGCATTGGCATCTCTCAAAAGCAGACACATCCTGCAGTAGCGACAAAATGATCTCAGTCCCACGAGACTGTAATAGAATAACCCCATCTACAGAGGAGCTAAGAGGGCAGGGTAAGAGCAGTAAGGGCCTCCGGGTGCCACCACTGACAATGTGCAAAACTGTTCCAGAGACTGTGATAAGCATCACAGGCCTCAATATCAGTGATACCCTGCAAGCATGTTCACGAGAGCGTTATTCACAACAGCCACAACGTGGAAGCCACCCAAGTGTCCATGGATGGATGAATAGATAGGCAAAATGTGGGGTACAAATACAATGGAATATTGTTGTTCAGTTGCTCAGGCGTGTCCGACTCTTTGAGACCCCATGGACTGTAGTGCGCCAGGCTCCTCTGTCCATGGGATTTTCCAGGCAAGCCTACTGGAGTGGGTCACCATTCCCTTCTCCAGGGGCTCTTCCCAACCCAGGGATCAAACCTGGGTGTCCTGCATTACAGGCAGATTCTTTACTGTCTGAACCACCAGGGAAGCCCTACAATGGAATAGTATTCATCCTTTAAAAGGAAGGAAATTCTGGCACATGCTACAACATGAGTGAAACTTCAGCACGTTATGCTCAGTGACATAGTGAAATAAGTCAGCCACGAAAAGACAGACACAGTATGGTTCCTCCTATATGAGGTACTTAGAATAGTCTACATCATAGAGGCGGAAAGCAGATGGTGGTTGCCAGGGAGTGTGGGGAGTGGGGAGTTAATGTTTAATAGACGAGGAGTACTAGTTTGTGAAGAAGGAAAGCGTTCTGGAGATGGATGGTGGTGATGGAGGCACATTATGAAAGTGTTTAATACTGTTGATCAGAACACTTAAAAATGGTGAATTTTATGATACATGTATTTTATCATAATAAAAAAACTAGGGAATCAAAACAGAATGTATGTATGTGTGTGCTCAGTCACTCAGTTGTGTCCGACTCTTTGCGACCCCATGGACTGTAGCCCCCCAGCCTCCTCTGTCCGTGGGATTATCCAGGCAAGAATAATGGAGTAGGTGGCCATTTCCTCCTCCAGGGGATCTTCCCCGACCCAGGGGCACAGCAGTCTGATAGCACTGGTTCCCTCTGGGTTGGGGTAGGGAGGAAAACAGGATGGCAGGGGGAGGAGGATGGCAGTGCGGGGGTGTAGGGGGGAGCAGGGAGGAGAGGCAGAAGGAACTTGAGTCTTATTTGTAATGCAAAATGAATGCCTGCTTCCTCCTTTTTCCCCCCCTCTGCCTCCTGATTAGGTTCCAAACTCTGTTCTACCTATGATTAAGTGAAGTTGCTCAGTCGTGTCTGACTCTTTGCAACCCCATGGACTGTAGCCTACCAGGCTCCTCCGTCCATGGGATTTTCCAGGCAAGAGTACTGGAGTAGGTTGCCATTTCCTTCTCCAGGGGATCTTCCTGACCCAGAGATTGAACCCTGGTCTCCCACATTATAGGCAGACTCTTTACCAACTGAGTCACCAGGGAAGTCCTCTACCTGTGATTGGCACCTTCCAAACCACATCCTGGAGCCTAAGTACCAGGAGTGGGAAATGTCAATTTTATCTTCCCGCCTCTCCCTGATAGAAAAGGGTTGGGCAGCCTGGGGAGCTTATCAATGCACACAATAGTGCTCCAGACAATGAAGACTTTGGCCAATTGCCAAATAAAATCAAGCTAAAGCGAAAAGAATATAGTCTGAAACTGCAGTAGTATAAGCACCCAAGAGACGGATGTGCACGCAAGCTCTTGATCTCTGTGAACTCTGACAGTTCTGCCCTCCTCCCAGGGGGTCTCCCCACCATCCAACTTCCTGAAAGACCCACTCTCATTTCCCCTTGGGATGTTTTCATTCTCTGTCATGAGGAAAGGCACCGTGATGAAATAATTGACAGAAATATTTGGGAACAAAGATGTTCATCACCAAGTTACTTATCATCATAAAGTTGAAAATATTTTGCATATTCAAAAGCAGGAGAGGAATTTAATTTGTGTGTTTATGATGAATTCTTTCTGTTCTTTCTTTCTTTCTTTTTTTTTTTTTTTGACCACAGCAATCAGCATATGGGATCTTAGTTCCCCAAAGTGAAGTGAAGTCGCTCAGTCGTGTCCAACTCTTTGAGACCCCATGGACTGTAGCCTACCAGGCTCCTCTGTCCATGGGATTCTCCAGGTAAGAGTACTGGAGTGGGTTGCCATTTCCTTTTCCAGGGCAACCAGATATCAAACCTAGGCCCCCGGCAGCGGAAGGGTGGAGTCCTAATCACTGGCCCATCAGGGACAGTATTTAGGGACTGAGAAAAAAGTCAAAAGCGACATTTCAAAATATTACATAGGACTGTGCTAAGTCACTTCAGTCATGTCTGATTCTTTGCGACTCAATGGACTATAACCCACCAGGCTCCTCTGTCCATCAGATTCTCCAGGCAAGAATATTGCCTGGAGTGGGCCGCCATGCTCCTCTGCAGGGAATCTTCCCAACCCAGGGATTGAACCTGCATCTCCTAAATCTCCTGCTTTGGCAGGCGGGTTCTTTACCACTCACACCGCCTAGGAAGCCCCATTTTCCTTATGAAAGTAAAAAGTGAAAGTGGCTCAGTTGTGTCTGACTCCTCATGACCCCATAGACTGTAGACTGCCAGGCTCCTCTGTCCACGGAACTCTCCAAGCAAGAGCACTGGAGTGGGTAGCCGCATTATGAGTATTTTCTTTGCAGCTCTTTTTTTATTTTATTTTCCAAATTTTTCACAGTGAGTTTGTAATGATAATTGGAAATCTTGTTATTTTCATTTTTTTAAAAAAGAAACACATACGACCATCCCTTTCTTCCACCCCTCTTGCTGAATTTCACCTCTTGACCATGTTCATTTTCCAGACAAGAAGTTACGCTCCTCTCTGCCTGCTTCCATCTCACTTCCAATATCTGAAATCCCTTTATTTCTGTTGAGAGCAGCTCACTTCCCACTCCCCACACCTGCCCCAGGGAAGATCATGCTTTTAGGATTTAGGGATGGAGAATTTTCAGATGCTCCCCACAGGTTAGCCCCACTGGCAGAGGCCATGCATGGGTGGAGAGAGGGACTCTTTGGTACAGAGCTAGACCAAGGCATGGTCTGAACCCCATGAACACCCGTGTCACCTCCCCTGTAAGGAACTGTCTGGTGCCAAACAGTTGAGTTCTCAGTTCCCAGCTTCCATTGTCACCCGGGTCAGTAAATGGATCAAACAGAAAGTGAGAAAATGTGAGCTGTGATGACTATGAGAACCACTGATGTGAAGAGGCGACTCATTGGAAAAGACCTTGATGCTGGGAAAGGTTGAAGGCAAGAGGAGAAGACGGCGACAGAGGATGAGATGGTTGGATGGCATCAATGGACATGAGTCTGAGCAGACTCAGAGATAGTGAAGGACAGGGAAGCCTGGCGTCCTGCAGTCCACGGGGTCGCAAAGGGTTGGATACGACCCTTTGCGACTGAATGACAGCAAGGGAGACTATCCACAGATTCCCTGTTAGCCACAGATCCTCTCTGCTATCGTCATTTAAGGTCCCCAGGCCAGACCTACGACAGTCTGGTAATTCAGGCCTGGTTGGCCACGTTAATTTCATCCTTCAGATCAAAAGTCTATCCGTGGTTAGAAATTTTTTTTCCCATTTTAGATAGAATCTGCATAGCAGACTACTCTGCATAGCAGAGTAAGCCTCCCGCAGGCTGGAGTCAGAAGGCTACGCTGTCACCTGCAGACATCTCCAGGGGGGCTGGGGGAATGTTAGTGATAAGGAATTGTTTACTGGGTGCCTCCAGACTGTGGTTCCCTCTGGGCAGCCCAGCCCTGGAGGAAGAGCAGCAGAACAGGCACTAACGAGCAAGAGAAGGCAGGGTCAGAAATGGCCATTAGCTCAGAGAACTAGGTTTGCTGACCAGTAAGCTCGGGAAAAAATTGCAAAATGCTTTCAGGCTGGGCTCCCAGTGCAGAATAATAAGCCTGGTGACGAAGGTGCTTTCGCTGTGAACTCCACCCCTTGATGACCGAGCCCCGCCCCTTGGTGACCGAGCCCCGCCCCTTGGTGACCGAGCCCCACCCCTTGATGACCGAGCCCCGCCCCTTGGCTGCGCAATAGCCAGCCCAGAGAGGCGACCATGAGGAAAGAGACCAGTAGCACAGACTTTCTGAGGAGCTCTGACTGTTAGAACACCTTAGAGTCCGCTGCCAGCGAGAGAGGGCAGAAACGGCAGGATCCAGCACGTTTGTGCTTAATCCGGAGGAAAACAAACACACTGGCTAAGGAGGGGGCCGCTGCAGAGGTGGAGAAATAGGGACCAGCTGCCGTTCTGTCCTTGGACCAATTGGGAGAAAGCCCTCCCTCACCAGTTGGTCAGGAGTGGCAGCAAAAGGGAAAGCTCCCCCCGCTTCCGCATCCCACTCCCCCAAAGCCAGACTATAAACGCTGCTAGGTTCCAAGAACGCAGAGACCCTGTGTGTTTTCTTTTGCCGTTCCCTCTGCAGCCCCAAGGCTGTGGCTGAAACATCATAGATGCTCAGAAAATATTTGTTGTCTTGAGGGAGAAACAAAGTGGAAAACCAGAAGCTAGAAAATCTGCAAGTGCAGTGAGGGTCATTTCTTACTTCTCTCTGTTCACCTGACCTGGATTTCAGGCCCTTCTGAGTATGCGATTTTAGACGAGCTGCCACTTCTCACAACCTCATGCTTAGTTTTGGTTTGGTTTTTCATTTATAAGGTGATAATAACAATACTTCATAGGGTTCTTGCCAGGGTTAAATGAGGTAATGTATATCAAAGAGATTTGTAAACTGTAAAGTGTTAGATAAATGCTAACTTCCTGCTGTTTTGTGAGGATGGTATGATGATGTTGAGGATGGTGATAGCAACGATGAAACAATGATGGTTTCTTTTGGAAGAGAAGGTCATGAAACTCTGAAGCGAACTGAAGAGAATTTCGTATGTGGAACCAGAGTGGATGTGTTGATGGAGAGAAAGGGTCACAGGAGCCAGAGACCCCAGTGCAGAATTTTGCTCACGTGGCTTGTGTGGTCACCCTTTATGTTGCTAAATTTGAAGTCTGGGTTAGGAAAGCTCATTTAGAGCAAGGAGCGTCTTTCACTCCTGTTTGTTCTTCATGCCCCTTACACAGTACGTTGTTCATAAACAAGCAGTAAACATTTGTTGTGGGGGAATAACGAATGAATGATTTGATGAAGGGGGACATAGCTGCAGTGGGCAAAGAGCAATGAGAATATTATCTTGGCAGAGATTGCTCCCTGAAAGTAATTTGTTCAGGCAGAATCAAAACTGATCTTGTCACTTCCTAATTTAAAAACTCCATTGATTCTTCACTGCTCAAAAAATGAAGTTCAAGTGTATTAGGAGGGCGTACAAGGCCCTTTAGAAACTAGATCCAACCTCTCTCTCTCTCTTTTTTTAAGAATATTTATTTACTTGTTTAGCTGCATTGTGTCCTAGATGTAGCACGCAAGCGTTTTGTTGCAGAGCGTGAGCTTCTCTCCAGTTGTGGTTCAAACTCAGTAGCTGTAGCACAACCTTAGTTGTCCTTCTGCATGTGAGATCTTAGTTCCCTCACCAGGGGTCAAACCTATGTCCCCTGCATTGGAAAATGGATTCTTAACTACTGGACCACCAGGGAAGACCCCCAGCCTATCTCTCTAGTCTCATCTTCCTTCCCTCACTCCATTTCCCCAAACCCTAATTCCTCCCACGACTGTCTTTACTCACCCACGTTCTAACAATGCTGAACTCCTTAGGGTTCCCTGGACAGGCCAAGTCTTTCCCCAGTCTATTTCCTTCTGTTGGCACACTTCTGTGCATCCATGGAGATACAGTTTCTGCGCTCTCTGTTTTGGAAAGCGGTCCCTGATGTCCCAGGCATTTGTTCATTCACAGAACTAGTGTTTCCTTAGCACCTGTGTTTGAGCAGGCCACCCAAGATGGCTGTTCTCTTGCTGTCCGTGCAGCTCCTGTTCAACCAGTCGCTGCTTCACCTCTACCCTACTCACCTAACCAACCTTTCCTCTTCATCATGAGCCTAACCAGTAAATGCCTGTGTACTTGCCCCCGGCCCCAGCTAGTGATGGTTCTAATCTTTACATCAACACTATCTACCCCATGATAGTTTAGCAATGGGGCAATAAGGCACACCGGTCTGCTGGTTTCCCTGGTAACCTCCATAACAGGTAGTCTCCCTCTTCCCCAGTAGTGAAGACTACTGCTATATCCTGCCCACCATCTTTCTCGGTGGAGTGTCACTCCAGGTCTTTGCTTCAGACATGTGAGAGTCCCCCATCCATCAAATCACTGCTGTCTCTGTTGCTGACCCTGGGCTCTATCTTTGGGCTTGTGATTGGGCAAGTACAGAGCTTGCAGGCCTGCGGGCGAGCCAGACATTGTTCTAAATGCTGGAGACAGCAGTGAACACGTCAGACCGCGTCTCCATCCTCATGGAGCATTCATTCAAACAAAGGGGGGTGGGAATTCAAAGCAAAGGAAAGAAAATCATTCTATACTCTGCTGGAGTTCAGTCTGTAAGTCATGTCTGACTCTGCAACTGCAGCCCGCCAAGCTTCCCTGTCCCCTACTATCTCCCAGAGTTTGCTCAGACTCACGTCCATCGCATCAGTGGTGCTATCTAACCATCTCATCCTCTGCTGCCCCCTTTTCCTTTTGCCTGTGTATACTGTTAGGATGTTGTAAAAGTAAGAGGGCTGGGGGACTGAGGAAGGGGTTGAGAATTCTGTTTTATTTAGGGTGATGTATCAGTCACGATAAGATGGCATATGTTGCAATTAAAAAACAGCCCCCTAAAATCTTAGTTTTAAAACAAAGATTTGCTTCTAGTCATGCTCCTTGGTTACTGAGGGTCATCTAGGGCTTAGCTCCACGTTCCCTACTCTGAAGATAAGCCCAAGCAAACATTTCTTTTTTTTTTAAATTTTTATTTCATATTGGAACATAGTTGATTAAGAATGTTGTATTAGTTTCAGGTGTACAGCAAAGTGACTCAGTGACATATATACATGTATGTATTCTTTTTCAAACTCTTTTCCCATTTAGATTATTACAGAATACTGAGCAGAGTTCCCAAGCAAACATTGCTTTGGCAGAGGCTAAAGAAAGGAGAGGAAGCAGACACCGGTGCTAAGGATTTCACCTGAAAATGGTGAAATCCAGGTCCTCTCTGCTCACATTTCACTGGCCCAGATGAGTCACATGATCACACCTGAGTGAAACAGGGTGTGGAAAGAGCAGTCCTACCATCTTCCTAAGAAGAGAGAACTGAACGTGTGTGAGCAGCCTTGATGATTGCTGCACATGGTCAAAGAAGGCCTCTGATGATAAAGAGACACTTAGGCAGAAAACTCAAGAAAGTAAGGAGTGAGCTGGTAGATATTGCGGGTGGGGGACATCGTCCTTCTGGGTTCTCAGGCCAAAGAGCTTAGAGTCATCCTGACTCTTTCCTCTCCCTTTCACTGCCCACATCAAACCTATCAGCAAATCCCATCAGCTATACCTTCAAACTATTTCCAGAGTTGAGTGCTGCTCACTTCCTGCAGTGCTGGTTCAAGCCTCAGCATCTCTTTCCTGTCTTGTTTTTTTTTTCTTTTTTCTGACTGTTGGGCTGCACTGCCAAGCATGTGGGATCTTAGTTGCCTGACCAAGGATCAAACCTGTGTTCCCTGCATTGGCAATGTGGAGGCTTAACCAGTGGACTACCAGGGAAGTCCCCTCTCCTCTGGATTATTGCAGGAGCCTCTCACCTGCTCTCACTGCAGTCTGTTCTCCCCACAGCAACCAGAGGGGCACTTTCCAAATTGAAGTCAGAGCATGACGCTCCTTTGCCCAAACTCTACTCTTGTTTCCCATCTTTCTTGGAGTAAAAGCCCTATATCCCCTACAGAGCCTCACACCATCCACACCTCACCCACCCAGTTCCACCCTGCCTTCTCTCTGCCCTCCTCCACAGCTCTTCCTCTCTCGTTCACTTCACTCCAACAACACTGGCCTCTGTGATTTATCACCAGTTTGCTCAATAATGATTTGAGTGCCTGCTCTATTCTAGGCACCAAAATATAAGACTGAAAACAGAGTTAAAAGCAGAGACCAACACTATACTTTCCATGCTCATGCTTAGTCGTGTCTGACTCTTTGTGACCCAGTGGATTGTAGCCCACCAGGCTCCTCTGTCCATGGGATTTTTCAGGCAAGAATACTAGAATGGGTTGCCATTTCCTTCTCCAAGGGATCGAACCCAAGTCTCCTGTGTCTCCTGCATTGCAGGCAGATTCTTTACCTGCTGGGCCATCAGGGAAGCCCATACCACAGTCTGTTTACCTGTCTCTCTCCCTCCTACACTAGTATCTCTGTCTCCATGTTATTCATCTGTATATCTATATGCCCAGCACTACGTTTGGCATGGCTTGTTAAGTGAACAATACAGGTTTGAGCGGAAGATAGAATGATGGATAGACAGATAAATTAGATAAATAGACTGACTGACTTCCACTTTACTGAAGCTGTGGCATGTGGGTTCTTTGAGGTGGAATATACCAGCCTCTAAGAGTTGAGGCCATTTGCAAGGAAAGCCTAACAGCAGAGGGCCCTATCTGAATTTGATTGGTATTTTCAAGGAGACTATAAAAGTAAGCAGACTTTCTTGTATGAAGGGGGAAAAGAAATAGATTCCAAATCTGAAACGATTTAGCCTTGCCAGATGATTCAACCATAGGAAGGAAACTCGGGCTCATGGGGTCAACCACAGCCCATTTATATGCCCCTTGGTTTGACTTGAACTTTAAGGAGAGGAAAGAGATGGGTTGATAAGGTCAGAAATAAAAGTAACAGATGACCCACAACATTGGTGGAGAGCATTCGAGGGCCCATCAAAACTCTATTTAAACTAATAAGTTTTCTGTTAACATCTTGTAGTTAAAATCCTCAAATGCGAATATGTAATCTTTCCACTTCCATTCACGTCAGTTTCAGAGAACTCAAATTATTAGTGTGTCCCAGAAGCCAGTTTATCTAAATTGAAGCTGTAACTTCTGCTAAGAGAAATACTAGAATTTAATGTAAAACTAGAAAAGAAATTCATCCAGAAGTTACCAAAAAAAAAAAAGATTCTTAATAGATCCCCCCACAAAGATGATTCCTTTCTTCTTTAGAAAGATGAAAGTTACTCCCTCTGATTGGGAAAAAAGACAGCATGTGGTCATACCGCATTTCATAGACGTGAGCTACTGTGGCTGGCTCAGCTTCAGCCATGTGATTGGGAAGTTTGCCTTCCTAGAGCCAATTGAAAGGGAGAGAGTTGGAGCACTTAGGGATATGGAGAGACCGCCAGCTGAGTCAGGAAGTTCTGGGCCCCCAGCTGTTGACAGAGAATTCACAGCCAACACAGGATAACAGGTATTGTCAGTGACTGTGTGCTACTTCAGAGTCGTGTCCAACTCTTTGTGACCCTGTGGACTGTAGCCCACCAGGCTCCTCTGTCCTTGGATTTTACATCCTCCTCCAGGGGATCTTCCCAACCCAAGGATCGAAACTCTGTCTCTTATGTCTCTTGCGTTGGCGGGCAGGTTCTTTATCACTAGAGCTACCTTGCAAGGGTGTGTCCTACAGATTATGTAACAGCAAACACAGATGATTTTTATTTCTCTGAACATACAGGGGATGTGTTTATATGATTACATTGTATTCTACGTGAGCTCCAATTGTGGCTCACAACCCAAGAAGGTGGTAAGTCCTGATTAGAAAGCATCATTTTGTCTCCTCTTTAAAAAATATTCATTTTTGTTTGTTGATTGTTTTGGCTGCACTGGGTCTTAGTCACAGCACATGGGGTCTTGGACCTTCATTTTGGCACTCGGGATCTTTAGCTGAAGCACTTGAACTCTTCAGCTGTGGCATGTGGGATCTAGTTCCCCAACCAGGGATTGAATACAGTTCCCCAAATGGGAGTGAGGGGTCTTCGCCACTGGGCCACTAGGGAAGTCCCCCTCATGTCTCCTTTTTAAACACAATGCTGTTTTACTAGGGGTGAATCCTTAGCAGAAGATTAATATATGCCAACTGAATGAATGAGTGGGTGAAAAACATTGCCACTGAGAGGAAGCAGTGAGGGTAAGAGCTGCTAGAATACCTTGACTGATTCTCTTTAGAGGTGAACAGTATACCTAATGCATCGTAGAAACCTGGTAACTTTGGTTTTAAAGTATAGACATTAAAAAAAAAAACAACCTGGAAATGCTTTGCTATGCAAAGAGCAAACTACAAAGTACTGAGGGCTTCTAAGTTTCTGAAAGAGTAATGTAGGTAATGTAGGGTCTGCTGGTAAATTTCAGATGGTGGCAATGTAAATTGAGTGGCAATTTCAAAGACAGGTGGGTCCCAGAATAAAGTCAGAGTGGGAACTAAAAGCAAACTCAAAAGGGATAAAACCACGTATGTGCCCAGCATGCAACTGAACAGCCTAAAAGGTTTAGGCTCCCTTTCTGTAGACTTTCAGAAAAGGAGCCTTTCAGTGAGAGGTTTATTTTCATGAGACTTTTGTTCCTGTGGTGATCTGCATAATTTTGCTACTGTCTACTTGGCATAAATCATTTGTGAAGAGATGAAAATGTCTCTCACTGACGCAGAACCTCTTTGAACCGGCTTGCCTCTGTGCTTCACCCCCTGGGTTCTGAAGAGTGAAATTTTCCACACCACACGTGGGCTCAGTGTGTCATCCCAGGGTGCTGGTGCTCGTGGCGCTGATTGTGTATGAATCTGGCTATGGCAAGGGCAACCTAAAAGTTATATGAAGATGAGAATCAAAGGTTACCAGACACCAGAGCAAAGATAACTTAGCAGCTCAAAACAGCAGAAACAGAAACAAGCAGAGCACACAAGGTGTAGAAGCCCGCAAGGCACCTAGAAGTAAGTCACACTCGCTTAAGTAGCTCTTGCGATCTCCATAGGTGTTTTTTGATGGGTGTGGGTGGCACTGGCTCCATACACAGGCATCCCCCCATCACTGTGCCCGCTTTGGATTTGATAAATGAAGCAAAGCACCCTCTGCAGTAGGCTGATCTGTGAATCCAAAGACCCAGGTTCTGGGTTCCGATCTTCTTACTTATTTGTTGATGTATCTTTTCTTTAGTTCTTTTGTCTCTAGCTGGTTGAATGATGGTGGTGGTGGTTCAGTTGCTCAATGGTGTCCAACTCTTGTGATCCCATGGCCTATAACCCGGCAGTCTCCTCTGTCCATGGGACTTCCCAAGCAAGAAAACTGGAGTGGGTTGCCATTTCCTTCTCCAGGCGATCTTCCCAACCCAGGGATTGAACCGAGGTCACCTGCATTTCAGGCAGTCTCCTGCAATGCAGGTGGGTTCTTTACCAACTGAGCCACCAGGGAAGCCTCAGCTGGTTGCATGCTTAGCTTTCATTGTTCACCTCTAGGCTGTAGGTAAAAAATGCCTGCCTGCCTTGTTGTAGGGGAATAAGTGAGAGAAAGGACGTGAATGTACCCTGGAGATGTGAATTCCAGGAGTCAGTCATGGCATGATTTTGGGGCTGAAGATGTAAGAGATGGAGATCTTGGTAGATCAGAGGCAGCCACTCAGACAGAACCTCATAGTCAGCTGTCACAAAGTCACTGGGATTTTATTAGTGTAACCAGAGCAGACTAGACTCAGAGGGTTAGATTCATGCAAACCAAACTTACAAGAGATCAGTACTGGAATTAATATGCAGTATTTAATTATTAATATGCAGTATTTAATACACAGTGGGAGATAGCCCTATGCAGTGACAAGAAGGTTTGTAACTACTACCCAAGAAATCCCCCTCCTAATTTTTGAAGGTGGCCAGCAGTTGTTTTAATGAGAAGATTGGACAGGATTCTCAGCTAGATGCAGTAGAAAATAACTATGTAAATGGGTGTAAGTACAAGAGCAATTTATTAAAATTATAGCGGACATTTGGAATTGTGATCAGCAATGGCACCCTACTCCAGTACTCTTGCCTGGAAAATCCCACGGACAGAGGAGCCTGGTAGGCTGCGGTCCATGGGGTCGCGCAGAGTCGGACATGACTGAAGCGACTTAGCAGCAGCAGCAGCATAGACTCAAGGTCAGGTACATGGGCAAGAGCAAGGCTCCAAAACGGGCCTGAGAACTGGTATAGAGAAGGTGTTCTGCTTTAGCCACTGGGCATTAGGTATTGCACTTTGCACTGAGCAGAGTCTGAGGTATTGTTAGTAGAAATAACAAATGCCCACCACCGTCCACCCTTTTGGCTATCCAACAGTAACAGACACTCTTCTTCATCCCAAATGCTTCTGCCTGACAAAATGTAACCATCCCTCACACAATCGGACAATCTTTCACTCCTTCCTCAGAAAGATGGCAACACCAAAGCTTATCAAGGACTGCATCCAGCTCATGACCTGGAAGTCTCAGTGGGACTCTTCTCTCTCTAGAAGAGGAATACCTGTGGCGATTTTCTAGAATACCTATAATATCCTATGGACTAGATATTAAAGGGGTAAAGATTTAGTGGTAGTTAAAGGGGGTTTCCCAGGTGGCTCAGTGGTAAAGAATCCACCTGCCAATGCAGGAGACCCAGGAGATGTGGGTTTGATCCCTGGGTCCAGAATATGTCCTGGAGTACGAAATGACAACCCACCCCAGTATTCTTGCCTGGAGAATCCCCATGGACAGAGGAGCCTGGCGGGCTACAGTCCAGGGGGTCACAAAGAACTGGGCACAACCGAGCAACTGAGCACACACACAATAGTTAAGGCAACTACTACCAACTCATTCTATTCAAAATCACGGAGAAGGGAAGAGAAAAGAGAAAAAATAGTTAAAATATGAGCATGACACTATAGTGAAGAAAATACAGAAAAAAATACGACTAAGAGTCAAGACTATCTGATTGCCTATTGTCCCATTATTAGTGTTTCTCCTTTTCTAAATTTATTTATTTAATTGTCTGTGCTAGGTCTTCATTTCAGCATGCAGCATTTTTAGTTGCAGCCTGGGAACTCTTAGGTGCAGCATGTGGGATCTAGTTCCCAGACCAGGGATCATACCCAGGTCCTCTGCACTGGGAGCATACAGTCTTTTAGCCACTGGACCACCAAGGAAGTCCCCCACTATCAGTCTTTAACAGGGCTGACCAGCAAGCAGGAGAGATTTTTCAAAGGTGAACAGTGCCTTCACTTGCTAGAAAGCCTTAGGGACCGCTTCTGTGGCAATCCCCTTGAGATTCCCTACAGGCTTCATTCCACATGACAATCCGCAACAAACCCTTGGAGCCTTGGTGCTCTGCCATCACAATCAGCTGCAGAGAATTCTCTTGCTCCCGGCTCTACTTAAAGCTGCTTGTCTTTCAATGTGTAGTGAGCAGAAACAGAACATCCAAAGGTGGTATATGTTTTCTACAAAATCCAAACATTTCCGCTAAGCATTTTCTTTTCCCTTAGTGGTAGGGGTTCCAAGATGTAGCAACAAGTTGTTGACTTGAAATGGTATCCCATCTTGCCTCAGACTTCTGACCTCTCAAGCCTAGTATTTTCATGACTGTCTACCTCCCAGTCCCCTCATTCGTAGCAAAGTATATCGAGCTCCAGAGACTTTCTGCTCCCAGAAATCTATCTCATCCGTGTACTGAAACGGTGTGATCTTCTGTGAGATGATGACAGGGATAATCAAAGCCCCTGCAGACTGACTTGTGAGGCACAGGACAGGAAGTTGATGTGTCCCTGGGCAATACACGGAAGTTATACTGCCCTCCTCCCTGTTGTTCACTTGCTAAGTCGTGTCCGACTCTTTGTGACCCCATGGACTACAACACACCAGGCTCCTCTGCCCTCCACTATCTCCCGGAGTCACTAGGTGAAAGCAAAGTACTCCATATATTTTCTGTTTGGGAGGATAGAGACCAACAGCTGTCTTCTGATGCCATGGGATATATATATTCACTTTACTGAAAAGACCACATCCAGAAGAGTAGTTCCAATTTGTCATTATTCCCTGATTAAGCTTACAACAAATTGTTGTCATGATCCAAAATCTACCACTTGTAATACTACCAAAAGGGCAATCCAATGAGAATGTGAAAATAACCCCACTCCTATATCATTTCAGGTCCATAATAATGGTATTTATGTGTTCAGTTTTATCAAGGTTGAGGCATTGCATTTGATTTACTGAGTAAGAGGTTTCTCACTGACCTTTCCAATGAGAATAGATTTATTCCATGGGTCAAGGACCCAATGAGGGGATTCTGAAGATTGCTAAGTAAATCTGTGATATCAATACACTAAAAAGCGAGGGCAATAACTATGGGGTCTACTGTGAGGTGACTTTAGGTTAAATCTCCATCTGTTGCGTGGCCCTGATAAGCCTCCACTCTATAGATGAGAGTGGCATTCTGGGTCCCTGAAAATTAATGTTTCTTAGAGATAGTGCCTAATGTTCCAGTTAGACTAGATATGTTTTCTTCTTCTAGTAAGTGACCATAGGACCCTTTGGAGAAGCTGCCGGAAGATATGCAATAAAGGACCAGTCGGACGATTGCATGTTCCTTCTGTAAGGTCACAGCCTTCCTCTACTCAAGGAGCTCTTGTCTGGAAATTGTCTCAACTTGGAAATACAGTGAGAGAGAGTGACACTTTTGTAGTGGCTAATGTAAAGACTTTATTTATAATCCCTGGAGTTTGGTGGGTTTTACAGATTAAGCCGTATCTTTATGTTAAGCTTTTCTGTATTTATTCTCAGGAGTCAAGAGCAGTGGTTGGATCAATGGTTCTAAAAGTGTCCCTGGATCTGCAACATCAGTATAACCTGGCAAGTTTTTAGTTAGAAATGCAAATTCTCAGATCCCGTCCATACTTTCTGCATCAAAAACTCTGTGCCCGCGCCCACAACCTCTCCTTTCTCCCTTCAGCCAAAAGGAAGTCCTCATCTTCCATCACCTACAACTTACTGGGGGTCCAAAGGAGTCACTCTGTTTCCACAGTCCAACTTCTTCACAGGTTGGGCCAAGACCACCCTGCTACATTTGATTTAGGAAAGTTATAAATAAAAGAACTGGGGAGATTTTTTATTTTGGAAGCATCATAGCCAACAATGACTTTGAGTATAGGAGGGTAAGGGTTTCAATATCTCTTGTTACAGTGGTTTGTCATCGTGACTCACACTTAGCAAGCTTCCATTTAGCAGTGCATCAGCAGCATATTTTAATCCGGCAAGCAAGTGGACTTCAGTCATTGTCCCAGTACTATGTAAATAGATGCATTCTCACCAGCTCAGAGATCAGCTTTTCCTGCTGTCATCAGTCCTTGGGAGCTCACCTCAAGGATGACACCCATCCCTGCCCTCCAACCGCCCCCCTCGCCCCACCATACACACACAAACACACACATCCATGTTTGTGCATTCTTCCCTGAAAGTTCTGTTCAGGCGCCTGGCTCACTTCCAGCCTGATGCAAGGACATGTTTCCTAGCTGTCCCTGATTTCCAGGCCTGTGTCCCCTGAGCAACACCATGACCCATATCTCCACAGTAAACTGTGCTTCCTTTTGAGAACATGATGATCTTTTGAAGGATACTCAATGGCACTTCTGTTAATGAAGAGCTGTGTTCTGACAACATACTTTGTGACCAGGAGCTTCATTACGAGGGTCAAAAATAAAGTTGGACACACAGGGTCAAAAATAAAGTTGAACAGATAGATGTGTGCCCCTTAAAATCAGCAAGGGTCCCCAGTTCCTGCTAATAGCCAAATTGAGTGGATGCTTTCTGATCACCCCACTTGATTCCTCTTCTACCTCTGATAGGATGGAATCAGGGAATTGGGAGAGAGTGATGGAGATACACAAACTGGGTTCAAATCCTTGCTCCCATCTTCCTAGCCAGGGGACTTTGGACAAGATACATGATTTCTGAAACTGGCTTTTCTTCATCTGTAAAATAAGTTAAATGATTTGCAAGAAAGATTATAATTTATATGGGGCTTTGGGAATACAAACAGTCTCTGTTTTTCAAAAAAATATTTATCTATCTATTTGGCTGCATTGAGTCCTTTTTTTTTTCTTTGTATTGAGTCTTAACTGTGACTCAGGATCTTCACTGCAGCTCATGGTCTTCTCTGTGTGTGGTACATGGGCTTAGTTGCCTGGTGGTATGTGGGGTTTTAGTTCCCCAACCAGGGATCAAACCCACATCCCCTGCATTGGAAGGCAGATTCCTAGCTACTGGACCACCCTAGTCTTCAATAGTGAGAGGTTACTACTGCTCTTGTTGATGAGTTTTCATTAGTAAACTCTTCCCCGGGATGTTGCGACACAGCCATACATGATTCTCGTTCTATCTCAATTTCCACTTCTCATTCCTCCAATCAAGAGTTTGTATTGAATGTCTCCTATGTTCCTGGCATTTTACTAGCCTTCCTTGGTAGCTCAGCTGGTAAAGAATCTGCCTGCAATGAAGGAGACCCAGGTTCGATTTCTGGATTGGGAAGATCCCCTGGAGGAGGGCACGGCAAGCCACTCCAGTATTCTTGCCTGGAGAAGCCCCATGGACAGAGGAGCCTGGTGGGTCGCAGTTCTTGGGGTTGCAGAAAGTCAGGCACGCCTGAATGACTAAGCACAGCACAGGGGTACAGAAATTGCTACTACACAGTCCCTATCCTGGAGAAGCTCACAGACCAGCGGAGAGAGAGAGACATACAAACAATTATGACTCAAAACTGCTATACTAGAGGTCCACACATGGTGGTCTGAACACAGTGGCTTAAGGTGTCAACAGGATCTGCGAAGTCTTCTGGCCTGAGCTGAATCTTGAAGGATGGCTTTAAATTTGCCAGGCAAGCAAAGAAAGGAAGTGTGTCTGGATCCAAAGCCAGCATAGCATCAGTGAAAATCACCTAGCTGGTTCAACCTCAAAAGCCTCAAACAGAAAAAAAAAAAAAAAAAATGTTTAGCCACAGACCAAAAATAATGTCGTCATTTTTGTCTACAGACTTTTGGATGTGGTGACAGTCTCACACATGATCAAAGTGTTTCCTGAACATCACTTAGGAATACACTGATACAGCAGCTCTCAAAACAGTGGCCAACTGTGTTGTCTTGGCTCTGGGATGCATGTGGCATGAAAATCGATCTAAAACTGTATAATCACAATCTGTGTGAGATGCTCATACTGTAAATGGCATATTTACTTACAAAACAGGAAGAGACTCACAGAGAACGAACTTATGGTTGCCAGGGGGACGGGATGGTTAGGCAGTTTGGGTTAGGCATGTACACACTGCTGTATTTAAAATGGATATCCAACAACGACCTACTGCAGCACACAGGGAACTCTGCTCGATGTTATGTGGCAGCCTGGATGGGAGGGGAGTTTGGGGGAGAAATGGATATTTGTATATATATGGCTGAGTCCCTTTGCTGTCCACCTAAAACTATTATAATATTGTCAATCGTCTATACTTCAATACAAGATTAAAAGTTTAGGGGAAAAAAAAAAACTCAGACTAACTGAGAAAAATCACATTCAACTTTCCATCTCAAACTCACAGATATCCTTTGAGTGGATTGGTTAGAAAAAAATCACTATAGGTTTAAATATTTTTTCTCTTTCTCTTCTCCTTCTCCTGCCCAGGGATATAATTGATTTTACTCAAGTCAAATCCAAGTATGATGTGACTTCCCCCATCTGAAGCCCCTGTATCAGAATTTGCATGTAATTTGCTGAGATTTTCCTTTTATAGACTGGAACACTAACAATGAAGTCCTGTAGTCCATTTTTTTTAATTACAAAAACTATAGAGGAATTTAAGACAGTCTTGTTTAAGAACCTTTTACAATAATTACTGAGTTTGGTTGGCAAAGAAGTGTTTACATGGGCACAGTTACACATTGCTGATGGCATTGAAGTTGATCCCCTTTTGAAGAGCAGCCTGGCAATACTTATCAATGTCCTGATGGTGATCACAATGATGGTAGTGAGAATATTTATTGACTTAACTTACTGTGTATCAGTCACAGTAGGTTACGTGTGTTAACCTACCCTTCTACTCTCAGTAATACTACTAGTATTATTACTATTTGACAGATGAGGACACTGGAACACAGAGAGTTTAAGAAACTTGCCCAAGGTCGCACCACTAGCAAACGGCAGATCAAGTATCCAAACAAAGGCGCTCTGACTACATGCCGGAGACGATGCTTTGAACTATTCACTATACAGTCTTTTACTGTATCAAGTTCTAATATCTCTCTACCCAGTTATTACATTCTGGGAATTGATCCAGAGCAAAAAAAAAAAAATCCTAATCATGAACAAAGTGCATAGTATTATGTGTCATTGGAAGCAACCCAAATGTCCAAATTGGCGAACAGTTAAGTAAATGATATACGTCCGGATAGTTGACAACCTCACACCATCAAAAACGGTGGTCACAGCTTCCAGGTGAAGAAGATGGGTTGGATACATGCACCCATTATTACTCCTTCCCTAAGTGACAGTGAAAGGATCTTTTTAAGAGGCTTAAGTCCACAAGGACCAGAGTAAAAGGAAACCAAGCCAATTTTATTAGCGAAGTCTGAGAGTAGTAGATCATTCAGAAGTAAATGACACGGCACATCAGAGAGAGCAGATTCCTAAACGGGCAGTGGCGGCAAGGTATGAATCAATCTATTGGAGGCTTCTTTTTTTAAGTTACATGTATTTACTCCATTCTGGCTGGGCTGGGTCTTCATCACCGCTCAAGGGCTTTCTCTAGCTGTGGTGCGCAGCTTCTCTTTGTGGTGGCTTCTCTTGCTGTGGAGCACAGGATCCAGGGGGCATGGGCTTCAGTATCCATAGCACAAAGGCTTAGTTGCCCCCACAGCGCGTGGAATCTATCCCAGACCAGGGATAGAACCCATGTTCCCCATATTGGCAGGTGGATTCTTAACCACTGGACCACCAGGGAAGTCCCAAGGAGGCTACTTTTTAAGGCTCATAAATTGGTGGCATTCACTTAAAAGTGAAATGACTGGAGGGGGCCACTAGAACAAGGGTAAGTGTGGACAATCTAAGAAGCAGTTTGATGTCCCATTTCCCATTATTCTTTCCTATTCTGCACAAGCCAGTGACTGTCCCTCCTCTGACCCTGGTAGATGGTTGGAGGTTTGGTCCAGGAGAAGATGCCACACAAGCTCTCTGGACCAAATGGATCAAAGTATCTCTGAACTAGAGGGCTCTTCCAGCAGCGCCTGACACAGTTCATCCCTCTTTCTTGAAACTTTTTTTTTTTCAGTTGACTTCTAGATTCTCTCCCTTGATTCTCTATCTTCTTAACTGGTCCCTCCTTCCCGGTTTCGTGGGATAGTTACGTCTCATCTCATCTTCTGAATGTTGATGTACAGTCTATGTTTAGTCCACTGCTCAATCTGTATTATTCCCTAGGCAGTTTCACCCGGCCTCGTGACCTTCAATGCCATCCCTGGAATTTATGTCTCCAGCCTCTTCCTTGAGTACCTACAATACGGTGATTTATAAGAAATTTGCATCTGGTCCTTCAGATGACCAAAATGTATTTTTCATATTTATTTGGTCTTTGTCCACACTTCCTGGCTCACAGCTCCCCAAACCCGCGGAGTTTCCTGAGCGGTAAGAGCAGTGGGAGCATCTTTTGTTATATTTGGTCTCCTGTGCTCAGTGCCTGAAACCACTTCAGAGCCATAAAGGTGAAACTCACACAAAAAAAGGCTTTTCTAACACAACTGGGTTTATGTTAATGAGGCAACTTCTGGGAAGCACCTAAGAATGGATGCTGGTTGCCAGGGTAACCAACCAGAAATAGAGGATTCGGACTGATTTGCAGGGAATGAAGAAGGGCTGGAGGCTGAATCAATCACCAGTGGTCAATGATTTAATTAATCATGTCTATGTAATGAAGCCTCCATCAAAAAACAAAAAGAATAAGTTTTCTGAGAGTTTTCAGGTTGAGGAAACAGAACCCTCCCATGTGCCACTGTTCAGTTCAGTTCAGTTCAGTCGCTCAGTCGTGTCCGACTCTTTGCGACCCCATGAATCGCAGCACGCCAGGCCTCCCTGTCCATCACCATCTCCCAGAGTTCACCCAGACCCACGTCCATCCAGTCGGTGATGCCATCCAGCCATCTCATCCTCTGTTGTCCCCTTCTCCTCTTGCCCTCAATCCCTCCCAGCATCAGAGTCTTTTCCAAAGAGTCAACTCTTTGCATGAGGTGGCCAAAGTACTGGAGTTTCAGCTTTAGAATCATTCCTTCCAAAGAACACCCAGCGCTGATCTCCTTTAGAATGGACTTGTTGGATCTCCTTGCAGTCCAAGCAACTGTGCTGGCCCCAAAACTCCATGAGAACAGAAGCATCTTTGTTTGGAAACTTATACTATGTATCTTTTTTTTTAAGGTCTTTTTTTTAAAATGGACAATTTTTAAAGTCTTTATTGAATTTGTTACAATATTGTTTCTGTTTTGTTTTCTTTTTCGCTTAACTCCCCACCAGGGATGGAAGCCTCACCCCCTGTGTTGGAAGGTGAAGTCTTAACCACTGGACGGCCAGGGAAGTCCCCTTTATGTGTCTCTTCATCTGGCTATTGATTCATATCCTTTAATATCCTTAATAATAAACAAGCAACCCAGTGAGTAAACAGGATTTCTGAGTTCTGTGAGCCTTTCTGGCAAATTAATTGAACCCAAGTAGGGTCATGAGGTGGAGAAGGCAATGGCACTCCACTCCAGTACTCTTGCCTGGCAAATCCCATGGACGGAGGAGCCTGGTAGGCTGCAGTCCATGGGGTCGCTAGGAGTCGGACACGGCTGAGTGACTTCACTTTCACTTTTCACCTTCATTCATTGGAAAAGGAAATGGCAACCCACTCCAGTGTTCTTGCCTGGAGAATCCCAGGGATGGGGGAGTCTGGTGGGCTGCCATCTCTGGGGTCGCACAGAATCGGACACGACTGAAGCGACTTAGCAGCAGCAGGGTCATGAGGACCTCTCAGTTATGGCCACTTAGTCAGAAGCGCAGGGACCAAACTGGACTTGTGATTGGTACCTGAAGGGGAAAGTGGTCCTGTGGGATTGAACTCTTTGTCTGTGGAGTCTGATGCTATTTCTCAGTCATGTCTGACTCTTTGCAACCCCTTGGACTGTAACTCACCAGGCTCCTCTGTCCATGGGATTTCCCAGGAAAGAATATTGGATGGGGTTGCCATTTCCTTCTCCTGGGGATCTTCCTGAGCCAGGAATCAAACCCAGCATTGCAGGCGGATTCTTTATGCCTGAGTCACCTCTGCAAAAATGGGGTCTGAATTGAGTTGGGTTATAGTACATCCAGCTGATGCTCCCAGCATTCCTTGATGATGTGGGAGGGTGGGGGGAGCTGCCCCTCCACACATTGGAATTGGGTGCAGAACCACATAACCCCAGACTTGTACAGCCACTTATTACTCCACATATACATTCCATAGATGTCTCAAATATGGCGTATAAAACCTAACTCATGACGTCTCTTCCAAACCTGCTTCCCTATAATCTCCCCCGTGTCAGCAAATAGCAATTCCATTCTTCCCGATGCTCAGACTAAGACCCTTGGAGTCAGTCCTTGATTCCGTCCTGTCTCTGTCTCCTCAGAACCAATCCATTAGCGAATCCAGAAAACATATCTGGAAACTAGCCATTTCTCAGCAGCAATTTGGTCACAGTTTGGCCCTGGTTCAAGGCACCACCATGATTTGACTGGAGTGATACAATGGTTTCCTAACTGGGTTACTCTTTCTTCTCTTAGCCCATGCAGCCTATTTTACACCTAATAATTAAGATGACTAGTCACCTCCTTTCACACTATGCCATGCTGTGCTGTGCTTAGTCATTCAGTTGTGTCCGACTCTTTGCAACTCCTCTGTCCATGGGGATTCTCCAGGCAGAAATACTGAGGTGGGTTGCCAAGCCCACCTCCAGGGGATCTTCTCAACCCAGGGATCGAACCCAGGTCTCCTGTATTGCAGGTGTAACTTTACCCTCTGAGCCACTCAGGGAAGCCCAAGAATACTGGAGTGGGTAGCCTATCCCTTCTCCAGGGGCTCTTCCCAACCCAGGAATCGAACTGGGGTCTCCTACCTTGCAGGCAGATTCTTTACCAGCTGAGCTACCAGGGAAGCCCATACATTATGCTATAGCCATACCCAAAGGTATCAGGCATGTTCCTGCCTCAGGGACCTTGCTCATTCCCTTTGCTTGGGAGGCTCTTCCTCCAGCACCACCTACATCCCTCAGGTCTTTGCTCAGTGTCATCCTCTCAGGAACATCTTCTCTGATCACTCTATTTAAAATAGCCTTAAATTCATATGTGTGTGTGTGCTAAGTTGCTTCGGTCATGTCCGACTCTTTGTGACTCCCTGGACAGTTGCCCGCCAGGCTTCTCTGTCCATGGGATTCTCCAAGCAAGAATACTGGAGTGGGTTGCCATCCCCTCCTCCACGGGATCTTCCCCACCCAGGGATCAAACCTGCATCTCTTATGTCTCCTGCATTGGCAGGCCGGTTCTTTACTCTTAGCATCACCTGGGAAGCCCTAAGTTCATATGCATGTGTGAGTATTAGTCACTCAGTTGTGTCCAATATACCTACTACTATTTATAAAATAAAGGGTTTCCCAGGTGGTGCTAGTGGTAAAGACCCTGCCTGCCAGTGGACGGGCCACGGTCCATGGGGTTGCAAAGAGTCCAACACGACTGAACAACTTTCACTTCACTTCACTCTAGCTCTATCTTTCCTTCACTCCTGTTTTTTGTTTTTGTTTTTTCTCAATTCAAAGCGTTTACCTCTTTTTGACAAATCATAATTTTTAAGAATTAACTGATTGATTGATTGCCTGCTTTCCTACTTGCGTCACAGAGGCAGATATTTTTGTGTCTTACCCTCTGCAGCCTCTCCTGTGCTTAAAAACAGTGCCTGCCACATGGCAAGCACTCAGTAAACAGTGAACAGGAAAATCCAGACACAGCTGAAGTGAGATTAAGAGGCTATTTTCATATTGGAAGCTGACAATCCCTGCTGCACTCCCTCAACTAAAGTCCAAGAATGTTCGAAGGCAGGGCTTTGACCTCCATGCAGGAAATTGGAATAGTATGCTTTGGGGAATCTGCCAGCTCACCGAAAAAGGAGCTGAAGACACTGACATTGGGCTCCCTAGGAACTTTTCCAGACAGTTCACCCTCTAGATGATCTGACATCTAGAGGGTGACCTTAGCTAGGACTGAGGGTTCCCTAGTTCAAGGGACATTCAGTATTAAAACTTAGGAGTCCCAGGCAAACCACAGTGCTTTGTCAATACCACCCACATTCTCAGAGCTCCCAGTCTCTCAGTTACAAACAAACTTGCTGAAACAACTAAGCGAGCACACATCTGGACAGTCGTTATCTTGAAAGACTAAGACCAAAATAAATATTCAGTTAAAAAGTAACTCGGAAAAACCAAAGACTATGCTTGGAGAAGGGAAAAAGAAAAAATCATCGCTATCCTCAGAGAAAGGAGAGAATATCCCAACCATGAAAAGGGACAGGAAATCAGACATTAAAGGTAAGAAAACTAGAGAATTAACCCAGGAGATCTGATAATAGGAGTTCTAAGTAAGACAGAACAGAGAACACAGAGGCCAGAAACCATTAACAAAAAAGAACACGGTGGACCCAAAGTCAGTCAACCCAAAGTGTTGGAACACAGAGAATAAGAAAGAAAGAGATGGGGCCTAGACTGTGCTGAAGGCTCTTGGCAGATCAGGCAAACAAGGACTGAAAGCAAGCCACTGAGGTCATTGGTGACTTGATAAGAGCAATTTTGGTGGCCCGGTGGGAGTAGAACCAAGTAGGGTGAGTTAAGAAAAAAATAACTAGAGGGAAATGCATGAAAATAAAAAATTGTGTATTAAGTTAGGATGAGATTATATATGTCTTTTTTTCTTCAAACTTTCTTTTCGATCTATCATCTATTTATCCTTTTCTTCTTCTAAATTGAAAACTGAACCAACCCCTTCAAATGGAAAGATTTGCATGAAGGTCAAAAGTTACTGTTGTTTTTTGGAGGAGTACACATATCAATTTGTTCTTAGTCTTTCTGGATTATATTAATATCCTGCCTTGTAAAAATGAGGTACTTTGAATACATCAGAGATATGTTGTTTTCACAGAATTGTGAAAACATTGGTAAATGTAGGAATAACAAAGAGTGTGGGGCCTGGGGAGTCCTCGTTTTCATGTGCTAAACACACACACACGTGTGTGCACGCATAAATTTTTAATTCAAAACACATGGTGTGACAAGGTCAGTCAATCTGATGATTCAATTTTGACCCAGAATCCGGGACAACTTTGCAACGTCGAGAGCCTTCACGACATGATGGAAGCAAAACGGAGCCGGCTGTCCCAACAAAGAAACACAGTTGTGCATGAAAATGGCCTCCTTCTTTGGGGAATGCATACCTTTGCCAGAAATACTCTCTACATATTTATTTATTCTAAAGGCTCTACTGAGAAGATGAAAGGTTTTATTTTATTTGAAAACCAAGGCATAAGTAATCCAAGTAATAAGCAATATTTAGAGTAAGATTATTCTCCTCCTCATGAATCCTCATACCACTGAACACTATTTCTCTTGTGGCCCTTCGTACTTTCTTTGTTAAATGTTTATGTCTTGTCTCCCTTGACTTAGTAACTCATCTCTCATTTCCTTCAGCACTAGCTCTTGCACAGGAAAACAGCTTAATAAGGTCTACTAAATTTATTCATACATACATACGTTCATCCAGCATAGCAGCTGACAAGCGATGCAAGTCTTTACCTTTCACAACTGTTGGCTCTTCCGCTTCAAATCTGCTTGGTTTTCAGTGTCTCCTTTGGCTACCAGGTCATTGCCGTTACTGAATCTGCAGAAACCCAGTACAGCCTATATTCTGTCAAACTTTGGTCTGAGGTCCTCTGTGTCATAAACAATAATTTTGTTCACCAGAATATTGGCCCAAAATTTGAACCAACTGCTCATCTAACATTTCTTTCCTGGGTTAGTTTCATCAACAGCATCTATATCTTATAATTAACATTATAATGATAATAACATAAGACTTTGTAATTAATTTGTTCATGCACTCCCTATTCCCAAGAAACAGTGACTCATTATATCCTTAATTTGCAAAACACACTCTATTTTTAATTTTTATATTTAGTATAATGAGATACAAAATCGATTTATTCATGGTCTTACAAAACAGGATTGCTGAGACAGGGTTAGAACAAAGTTACCGAGTCTCAGGCATTTGTGTTCTGTCACAGACACTCCTCCACCCGTCCATCCATCCGCTCACGCATCCAAACATCCATTTATTTACTCAGGATAACTTTATTGTGCTAGGCATTGTGCTAACCTCAAAAGAAACAAGAGTTATTGCTACTGCTCTCAAAGAGTTCACAATGGGAAGTGAACTAGAAAAGAGGCAAGTCTTTGGGAAGCCTACACCAGAAAACAGGCAAGTTTAAAAAAAAAAAAAAGGAAAAAATGCAATGGTTAGAAGTGCGCATTTTACAAGCACATCTGTAACTTTCTGATGTTTGAACTGATAATGATTTGTGTACTTTCTAGAAGACTAAGCTGTGGTTTCCCAAAGATAAGCAGATGCCACCATCACTTCTCAGGTAAGAAATTTACATGTAGGAATATTATCATTATTTGAGAACAGTGTTAGGTTGTTATCTGACACTGGGTTTTTGTTTTTTTTTTTCTTTAAAGTCATTGAACTTGTTCTTCAAAGGAAATTTTACTGAACTGAACTGAAGCAAAATAAATACAGATGAGATGCACTATGCGAAGGCAGAAGTAACAGGTCAGAGCCCCACCCAACGGCTTGCTCAAGATTTCCAAGAAACCCCGAAGACTCTGCGGAACATCATTGAAAACCAATGAAGAAAAGCCACCCTCCTTTCTAGTTTGAGTATCAAAATGTCACATCCGTCCAATCTTGTTGACCATGAAAATTAATTTAGGGTCTAATATCTGAATCAAACTTGTCTAATCTAAAGACGGTCAGCCTGTGGGTAGAAACACCCAACTGTATAATGAACCATAGTGGGAACTTGCCTGGCAGTCCAGTGGTTAAGACTCCTCATTTCAGAGCATCGGTTCTATCCTGGGTTGGGGAGTTAGGATCCCACATGTCTCACAGTGCAGCCAAAAAATAAATTAACTAATTAAATATATAAAATAAGCCTCAACAGTACTTCTGAGGCTCTTCAGTTTCATCAGCGGCGTACTTTGTTGCTGTTGTCGTTCCCTGACCTGCGTAATATGCAGAATGCTTTCGGAGGTTTTTAATCACTTTGCCCTCTTCTTTTCAAAAATGGAGCAAGTATAACAAAAAGAAAAACAAATTTACTGAGGTCTAACTGGCATATAACATTCTATTGGTTTCTATACCATGTAAAGGTTTTATATTTGCAGATATTGTGAAATGTTCGCCACAGTAAGTCTAATTACCACCTGTCACTGCACAAAGTTAACTTTGAGGACTTACTCTCTCGGCAGCTTTCAAATACGCTCTCCACTCTCATTGACCCTTGTCACCATCCCATACTTTATATCCCCGTGATTTATTTAGTTTGCAACCGGAAACTTGTACCTTCTAAAACCCTTTTCATGTTTTACTCATCCCCAACCCTCCTCCCCTTTGGCAACCACTGCTCTTGAACAAGTATTTTTGAACTTAGCCATATATCAGGATTGGAGAGGCAGTGGTTGGAAAGACAGACACACCCCTCCCTTAAAAGGAGCCACATGCAGAAATACACAGTGCTTAGGAACATCACGTAAAGTCTAGGCAAGCATAAAAGAACCCAAGTTCATTATAGCCAGCATTCATACAACTGTCTTATCATTCAATTCAACAAATAATTATTGTTACCTACTAAATGCCATGCTCTATTTAGATGGAGGGAGACCAAAAAAAAAAAAAAAAAGAATGCCACTCTCACCTTCAGGAAGCTCACAATATAGTACAATAACAAGGAAAAGCAGGCTGGCAGGCCATTAAATGGAGAAGCAGATCACCATCATGGTTCCTACAAAGGGTGAGATTAGAGTGCCATTTACAATCAGGAGTGGAAAAGCCTGCCAAACAGGCTTTTTCTGGACCTGCCTTTCTGGCTCATTGAGATAATAATTTTCTTTTGGAGAATCAAAAAAGGACTTTCAGAAATTCTCTTTTCTTTGAGGGGTAGAGAGGGGTGGGAAGGAAGATACTGGAGAGAGAGACAGAGAGAGAGAAAGAGAGAGAGAGAGGAAGGGAGATCGGTATAGGATATCTTCACCCAGAAAAAAAATCCAGTTTCCGTTGGATTTTTTTCTTACTAACCTGTTCCTCCTCCATCTTCTCCCACCATCCATCCAGCTAATCGTCCAGTCCCGTCCTTGACCCCTCACTTACCCTCCCATATCAAATATCACCCCCACCCATATCAAATGAATCACCAGCCCTGTTGATTCAGCTCACATATCCATTGAATGTATCCATTGCTCTCTCTTCCCTGTTCAAGCGCTTTACATTTCTATGCAGTACTTACAAACATTATAATTAATTATCTACATAATTCCAATCAACCCATCCACTATACTCTCCCCACCTCAACTGTAAGATCCATAAAGCCAAGGACCATGTCCACCGTATTCACTACTGTATCCCCAATACTTAGAGAAGGGTCTAACACAGAGTGTGTGTTCAGTGGGGGGAAAAGAGGGTGAAAGGAGGAAATAAGTTGATCCAAGCTCAATAATCATCAACTCTTCCACCAAACTCCTTCATGATTAGGTGAAGACAAAATGTATATAGAAATGCATGTATATTCTTATGTACATCCTTATTTCACTGAAGCGGTCAACTTCTGACAATGTCAAATGCTTCGGCTGACTCTATTTTATGATAGATTAAAAATAAAGAAAATGCAATGTATGAAAAGTGAAAGTGTTAGTCACTCAGTTGTGTCCAACTCTTTTCGACCCTCTAGACTGTAGCCCACCAGGGTCCTTTGTCCATGGGATTCTCCAGGCAAGAATACTGCGGTGAGTAGCCTATCCCTTCTCCAGGGGATCTTCCCAACCCAGGGATCAAAACTGGGTCTCCTGCATTGCAGGCAGACGCTTTACCGTCTGAGGCACCAGGGAAGCCCCAGTGCAACGTATATGTATATCAAATCACCCTTCTGTCCACTACGCACATCCTACAATTTTATGTCAATTATGCCTCAATAAAACTAAAATTAAAAAAAGGAAAAACGAAAGAAACAGAACCACATATCCCTTTAGGAGTTGACAGAGTGCAGCAATATGATCCAGTTGTTCACATTCTGAGTCTTTTCATTGATTGGCTGGTCTGTAAACACTGGATGGCTTGTGCAATTGAATCTGCTGTGTTCCTATGTCAGGCTTCCCTCGTTGCTCCGCTGGTAAAGAACCCGCCTGAAGTGTGGGAGACCTGGGTTCGATCCTGGGTTGGGAAGATCCCCTGGAGAAGGGAAAGGCTACCCACTCCAGTATTCTGGCCTGGAGAATTCCACGGACTGTATAGTCCATGGGGTCGCAAAGAGTCAGACACGACTGAGCGACTTTCACTTCCTTATGCTCATATGTCAGCCCAACACTTAACCAAGAGTATGTCCTAGACACATGCATGAGTGAATCTAAACTGAGCATCTCTAATATTCACTGTCTTTAGTTTATCATTATGTTTATTTCATTTCCCAGAAGATACGATAGGCTCTTGTGTCCGTTGTTGCCTCCTCCAGGGGATCTTCCTGACCCAGGGATCAAACCCAAGTCTCTTTCGTCTCCTGCATTGCCAGGTGGGTTCTTTACCAGCTGAGCCACCAGGGAAGCCTGTTTGTCAGGCTTGTCTCACAACACAGTCTCAGGTATATGTATCTGGAGGCTACATTTCCCAGATTGACACATTTTAAAACAGATTTCAGAGGGGAGGGGCCTCCAGCTCACCTTTCAAAGAGTGGAACATCTGCTTTGATTTGGTAAACAGTAGTGCTTCATCCCCTGCCTGCCTGCTCAGAAGCCCACATATCACAAAACCCTGAATGCCACTGGAGGATTCAGCCTCCAGGCTGGATGCATCATGTCTGGTCCGACCTAGCAATTCCCACGAAGCAAAGTCAGTCTTATTTGGCCTGTCCCATCTGCCTCAAGTATTAGAAAAGGTTAAAACTTGGCAGAAGCTTTGATGAACCATGGCCTGCCCTGGAGAAATACAGACTTGTTATTGCTTTGCACAGAAATGAAACAAGTGGAAGAAAAACAGGAGTGGGTCCTCTGAGTCACAGGATGTGGGTGAAGAGCTCTTACTAAATTGAGAGCTTAAATACTAATTCATTAAATGGAGGGCAAGAATATTTGAGGTCAAGTTCCTGATCTGCTGCAATGAGCTGTGTGAACTCAAGTAAATTGAAGTCCTCTGGGCCTCTGCTTCCCCACTGCTAAAATGGGAATCACATCCGACCCTCACTTCGCTTCAGGACTGATAAAAGGTTGAGATGACAGGTGAGAACACACTTTATAAACAAAACTATGATGAGGGAGTTCCCTGGAGAGCCAGTGGCTAGGATGTACTGCTTTCGCTGTGTGGGCCCAGGTTCTATCCCTGGTTGGGAAACTAGGAGCCCACAAGCTACACAGCATGGCAAAAAAAAAGAAAACTGTAACTAAAAGATATTCCAAAATGGAGGAAACCCCCCAAAATCATTCCTACTGGGAACTTGAAACTTACAGGTAGGTTCCTTTGCAACAAACCTGTTTATCTAGGTGTATATTAAATTTAATGTTTCCTGAGTATGAGTCTGTGTTTTAGAGAGCAAGTTTTTAGAACTGACAGAGGCAGAGGAGAGAAGGCAGTTCATGATTCAAAATTTCCGACAGAAACTCCATAAAGTAAATAGTTGAGTCCACTCATGCCTGTGTTCACGCAATCATTCTTTAAGCAATCGCTCAATGCCACAACACTTTAATGAGCACCTACTATGCTCAAAGTATGGTGCTGGCCACTATGGACACAATGAGAATAAAGGCAATCCTGATCCCTGCCCCGATGGACCTGATGTCCAACACTTTTTGAAATGCAGAAGTGGATCAGATATGATTTCCACCCTGACACAGTTATAAACTAGTAGAAAGAGCAGTGGCTGCGAAGGGAAATTGAATCCTTCTCAATGGGCTTTGCTTTTTTAAAAGCAAGAGAAAGAGGTGAACGGGTCTCATCAGTCCTGTCTTTTTCCCTAGATCAGCAAACAGCATCAACACCAGCAGACAGGCAGGCGTTAGTAGCCTCTAAAACCCTCCCTTGACTTCACGCCCTTTGACATGACCTTTAGCCCATGGTCAGTGTCTCCACTTCCTTCCTACACTTGCCTTCCTCAAACCAACTTAACTGAGATCCTCTCCCCACCACTCCCTTGTGACTACTCTAGGCAAGGCCACCGACGGCCTCAATCTTGCCAAATTAAATGGTCCCTGAATTCAGTGGTGAATATCTTCTATTGATACTTGGTTCCATTTCCCTCAAGAGCTTGAATTCTATAGCTGTGTCTTAATAGACATCTCTCTTCTCATGTAGAGTCAACCTTACTCCATTTATCAAGCATCATCTCAGACACTGTGTAGAGAATGTCAGGAGCAAGAGAAGGGCAAAAGCATCATCTGGAAGTGGGGATGGGGAAAAGGGTAGAGAATAAGTTAGAGATGAAACAAAACATTGAAATGCTACCCTCCGTTTAAGTGATTGATGCATATATGCTGCTCTCAGGCTACAGTTTCAATGAATCACAGATGCAGTGATGGGTAGTAGGTGGCGGTTTTAACTTTCACTTTTTGTTTTCTCAGGAGCCATGGGGAATGGGGAGCCTGAACCCCTCTTCCAAGCTGGAGCCTGTGGAAGCAGCTCAGCTTGCTGACCCCACCATCCTCCTCCTACCAACCCTCCCCCTGACATCAGGGTACCAGTAAAGGTAGACCTCATTTCCCAGGGAGCCAGTGAAACAGCACTCTGACTGGGGGCAAGATAACAGTGTTGTCTGCCTGCTGTGATGGCTAGAGGAGGCTGTGTTGGCAGGAGGGGAGATCTCAGTGTGATAAGGGAAAAAAATCAGCTTGTGTCAGTTGTGACAGCCTCAAGGACACAGCTAGGACATAAAAACACATCTGCTCCTACCCAGAAGGCCCCCATCTTCTCCATGGCTCTCTCTATCTGTAGGAACCCAAGCTATGCCTTATTCACAGCAGCAACATGTGGATAACAGAAAGAGTGTATAAGTCGAGATGATAAGAGAGTTTTATTTGCTTTTCCAGAAAGCATACCAGGGAAATGAGCTACCAGAAGAACTCTTGCTTGTATGTGATGGATGCAAAAAAATCTCGGAGTCTGTGATTGAGAAATGGTGTCCTTCCCCCAGGATCGGAAGCTCGTGAGACTCAGCAGATGTTCATGGAAGCTTCCCTGTGTCTCTGAAAGTCTGCTCCTGCTCTTTGTAACAGACTATGTGTAGCCAAGAGTGACTGGATCAAAGAACATGTTCAGAAACAGAAGCAATGGATTCATCATATCAACAGCTGGCAAGGCCCATGCGGGTTAGCAGGAACGCCGTAGGCCAGGCCCCAGTCCAAAGAGTCAGGCACCCAAAGGAACGCGCTCTGTATTTCTCCTCCGACTTCCCAGAGCTCTGAGCAGGGCAGTCTATCATTTTCCTGAGTGTTACAGTCACCAGCTTGACCTAAGAATGTAAAAATGAAAAGCTAAGTGGGAAAGCCCTATACAGTTATTGATTTTTTTCACCAGGAGCCATGACCCAGGTCATCAAAACTGTTTTTCAAATCACAGGGCCATAGATCTGATAGAAACCTGGAGTAAAGGGTTATCCTGCCAAGAAGGAACACCAGCCCTCCAGCCTGATCTGTATTCCCACCTGTGTAAGTGATTCTCTGCCAGCCCTCATGGTATATTCTAAGACTTAATGGCTTCTCAATCAAAAGGCACTGTATCTTGTCTAATTTAAGTCTCCCTTACTACACACATTCAGATCATCAGGCCCATGCCAAACAGCTGCTTATTTTCCTTCATAGCAATGCATTTTATGAAATTCCCTTGTGGTCCAGTGGTTAGGACTCCATGTTTTCACTGCCAAGAGCGCAGGTTCAGTCCCTGATCAGGGGACTAAGATCCCACTAGCCTCAAGGTGCGGCCAAATATTGAAGAAAAAAAAACAGCACTTTACCTATTACAAGACTTCCATTTTTCATTTATGATTTGCACCTCCCAGTTATTAAAATGATTAAGGTGCCTGCAGAGAACTATTAACCATGCTTTCTCTACTCTGGCCAACAAAGATCTTTTCCTTTCCAATAATTCCTCAGTGGTTTTATAGACACATCTGTTCTGAGCTGCCCCTCCAATCCAGGAGCTCCACTCCTGCCTGGCTTCACACTACCTGTCCAAACCCATCTCCTTACTACCTCTGCCCACACAGCTCTGGTGAGCTCATTTGTGTTGGTCCCTGAGCAGGACTGCTTCAGTCCTCCATCCACTCATGTTGGCCCCCTCAGCTGTAAGGCGCTCATTTTCCCATCCATTGCTCCATGAAGCCTTCCATCTCAGCCCTTACTACTCTCTCTCTGCTTTGAATGCCTGAAGAATTCAGTCTGCACTCCACAGCTGAACACTTCCTAATACCATCACCACTCACCACTGTTTCACATTTTTCTGTTCCCCCTCCAATTTCATTTTTTAAATAAACATCTTATCATACTTTAGCACAGTTTTAGATTTGCAGGAGAGTTGTAAAAATAGTACAGAGGTTTCCTATATTCACTCCCCTGACCCAGTTCCAGCACCCACTTGCTACCATCCCACACTATGAGACTGCATTAGTTAAAATTAAGAAACCAACGCTGGCATGTTCTGTTAACTGAACTCCAAATCTTATTCTGAGTTCACCAGGTTTTCCTTGAAGTTATTTTCCTGTTCCAGGAACCAATCAGGAATACCACTTTGCATTTAGTTGTCATGTTTCCTTAGTATGTTCTTGTCTTCCACTGAAAATTTCTCAGTTTTTCCTTGTTTTTTTATTTTTTTCCACCCCCTTGACCTTGATAGTTTTTGAGGCATATGAGTTAAGGAAGTGGTAGCATGTCCCCCTATCTGGGTTGTTCTGTTGCTTTCCTTAAGAGAAAACTGTGGTTATAGGATTTTGGAAAGAATATCACAGAGGTGAAGTACCTTTCTCATCATGTCGTATTGGGGGTACACGTCAGTTATAGGACATCACTGGTAAAGTTAACTTTATTCATCTGGTTAAGGTAGTATTTGCCAGTTTTCACCACTATAAATTTTATATTTTTCTCCTTCTAAATTGGGAAAGGAGTATGTCAAGGCTGTATATTGTCACCCTGCTTATTTAACTTCTATGCAGAGTACATCATGAGAAATGCTGGGCTGGATAGAACACAAGCTGGAATCAAGATTGCCGGGAGAAATATCAGTAACCTCAGATATGCAGATGACACCAGCCTTATGGCAGAAGGCGAAGAGGAACTAAAGGGCCTCTTAATGAAAGTGAAAGAGGAAAGTGAAAAGGCTGGTTTAAAACTCAGCATTAAAAAAACTAAGATCATGGCATCTGGTCCCATCACTTCATGGCAAATAGACAGGGAAACAATGGAAACAATGAGAGACTTTATTTTGGGGGGCTCCAAAATCACTGCAGATGGTGGCTGCAGCCATGAAATTAAAAGGCGCTTGCTCCTTGGAAGAAAAGCTATGACCAACCTAGACAGCATGGCGCTTGCTCCTTGGAAGAAAAGCTATGACCAACCTAGACAGCATATTAAGAAGCAGAGACATTACTTTGCCAACAAAGGTTCATCTAGGCAAAGCTATGTTATTTCCAGTAGTCATGTATGAACGTGAGAGTTAGACCATAAAGAAAGCTGAGCGCTGAAGAACTGACGCTTTTGAACTGTGGTGTTGGGAAGACTCTTGAGAGTCCCTTGGACTGCAAGAAGATCCAGCCAGTCCATCCTAAAGGAAATCAATCCTGAATATTCATTGGAAGGACTGATAGTGAAACTGAAGCTCCAATACTTTGGCCACCTGATGTGAAGAACTGACTCATTGGAAAAGACCCTGATGCTAAGAAAGATTGAAGGCAGGAGGAGAAGGGGACGACAGAGGATGAGATGGTTGGATGGTATCACTGACTCGATGCACATGAGTTTGAGCAACTCCAGGTATTGTCGATGGACAGGGAGGCCTGGCGTGCTGCAGTCCAGGGGTTGCAAACAGTTGGACACAACTGAGCAACTGAACTGAAACTTCATTCTTTGGATACATGTCTAGCTCACATTCAAAGTACCCCTCACACTCCTTTTTAACCACATAATTATTTTGGCTGCATACTGGGGGAACTTTCTAAATCCTCCATGTCTCTTCCCAAAGTTCATCTCTAAAAGGCAGAGAATCCTTTTATACAGATTCAGTCAAGAGGATAAACATCTTTAAAACTTCTGAACATTATCCACTGGTCCATTGTGTGGATTCTTGTCACCTTGTCCTACCCCATAACTCTTTTGCAGTAATTAGAAATCACACAGTAAATAATTTCTAATCTGTCTCTTTCAAAGTGTTTTTAAATATATATATATACAAAGGAAATCATCTTAGATAGATCCCTTAAGAAACAATTTCAGGAAGAAAGCAGGAGTGCAAGGCTGTGAAATGGAAGGTTTATCAATATTTTCAGCAACCTCGAAGCAAATGGAAAAATAAAAATAGAATTTAGAGTTCAGAGTGAGTGGGTTGAAGCAGAAGCACAAACTCACTGCAGTGTCAGCTTAGGTGGCAGAATGGCTTCGGGGAAAGAAATGTGTGTGGAGGTGTTTCCAGAAGTGTTTCTCCTCTACAGTCAGTTTTTATTGATTGGACCCACTTTGGGTAGAAGGTTGTGACTGAACACCAATAAGGTCAACTAAATCTTTAATAATTTTGTGGCTTTACAGCATTCAAATTAATTGGAAAATCACCAGATTTTTTGCTTTTATAATATGGCTTCAACCTAGCTGAGGTCAGTGTTTCCTGGTGTTTGTGTGGCAGAAATCAAATGCCGTGAGACCACCTTCATTCTAAAAGTTCTGGGATCAATTTATTTTGAACACGTTTTAGACTAGTGATGGGGAAACTTTTCCTAGAAAGGGCCAGCCAGCAAATATTTTAGGCTTCGTGGACTACGTATGATCTCTGTTACATATTCCCCTTCTTCCCCCTCCTGCCTCCCTCTTCCTTCTCTTCCTCTCCCTGCCTGGCTGCATCTTCTTCTCAATCTTTTTATAATGTGACAAATACTGCTTGCAGGTTGTACAAAAAAAGAGACCACGGGCCAGTTTTGGCCCATGGACTGGTGGGTAGTTTACCTAACCCTGCTATGGAATCTCCCTGAATGTTCCAAATGTATACAGTGCATTCAGTTCAGTTCAGTTCAGTTCAGTCGCTCAGTCGTGTCTGACTCTTTGAGACCCCGTGAACTGCAGCACGCCAGGCCTCCCTGTCCATCACCAACTCCCAGAATTTACTCAAACTCTTGCCCATCGAGTCGGTGATGCCATCCAGCCATCTCATCCTCTGTCATCCCCTTCTCCTCCTGCCTCCAATCCCTCCCAGCATCAGAGTCTTTTCCAATGAGTCAACTCTTCTCATGAGGTGGCCAAAGTACTGGAGTCTCAGCTTCAGCATCAGTCCTGCCAATGAACACCCAGGACTGATCTCCTTTAGGATGGACTGCTTGGATCTCCTTGCAGTCCAAGGGACTCTCAAGAGTCTTCTCCAACACCACAGTTCAAAAGCATCAATTCTTCGGCGCTCAGCCTTCTTCACAGTCCAACTCTCACATCCATACATGATCACTGGAAAAACCATACCCTTGACTAGACGGACCTTTGTTGACAAAGTAATGTCTTCTCTGCTGTTGAATATGCTGTCTAGGTTGGTCATAACTTTCTTTTCAAGGAGTAAGTGTCTTTTAATTTCCTGGCTGCAATCACCATCTGCAGTGATTTCGGAGCCCCTCAAAATAAAGTCTGACACTGTTTCCACTGTTTCCCCATCTATTTCCCATAAAGTGATGGGACCAGAGGCACGATCTTAGTTTTCTGAATGTTGAGCTTTAAGCCAACTTTTTCACTCTCCTCTTTCACTTTCACCAAGAGGCTTTTTGGTTCCGCTTCACTTTCTGCCGTAAGGGTGGTGTCATCCGCATATCTGAGGTTATTGATATTTCTCCCGGCAATCATTAAAGACTCGGAAAAGATATGTAGGATAAAAGTGTATTTGCCATTGTTTAATCGGATTTATCTCAAATGTATTTAACCATGGAACTCTTTTTTTTTTCTGCTGCCCACTTAACGTCTCACGTGGTTCATCTTCTACGGGAAATACTATGGGAAATTCTGCCCTTTTTCACATAATGAGAATAATGAAGTTTATTCCTACCCTACTCACTCTGTGTACAAAGAAACATTCCAGATTACTTAAAAATATAAATGAAAAAGTGTCAGATCCTACCTCTGTCACATTGGAGTACAAATAGTTTCCCAGGAGAGACTTCAAAAGTACTAATCACAAGACAAAAATTATGGATCTGACTACATCAAAGTAAAGGAATTCTTTTCAACAAACAGCACAATAGAAAAACTTAATAATTGAGGGTAAGGTTGGGAGAAAATATTTGCAAGTCAAAAATCATGAAAGATTAGTATTTCAAGGAACTCTCGCAAATTAGTAAGAAAAAACTTGGGATCCCAATTTTAAAAATGGGCAAACCATATGCATGAACAATGTATAGGAGGGAAAATCAGAATGGTTAACTTGTATATAAATAAGATATTCAACCTAATTAATAATGAGAGGAATGCAAAATGAAATAATAAAATACTTCTTTATATTAAACATAAGTTGGCAAAAAAAATTTTTAAATAGGATAATAGTTAATGTTGGCAAGGACATGTGTAAACTTTTTCCCCCCACACACACTGTCAGAGCCATAAGACCACTGAAACCATTCTGGAGGGGAAAAATGCCAGTTAATTAGCATTCAGAGTCATTTTCTTAAGTAAGCACTAATGTTTATCCAATGTCTTAATCAGGGCAAAATAACTGCAGTAATGATGTCAAAATGTTAGTGGCTGAACACATAGATGTTTTTACTGCTCATGGTGGCTCAGCTGCTAAAGAATCCGCTTGCAATGTGGGAGACCTGGATTTGATACCTGGGTTGGGACGATCCCCTGCAGAAGGGAACGACTACCCACTCCAGTATTCTGGCCTAGAAAATTCCATGGACTATATAGTCCCTAGGTCTCAAAGAGTCAGACACGACTGAGTGACTTCACTTTCACACTCCAGTGAGTGTCAGCAGGGAGCTCTGCTCCATACAATCACTCAGAGCCCCAGGCTCCTTTGAGTCAAAGGTTCTGCCATCTTAGAAGAGCTCTGAGGTTCACCACTGGCTCTTAAAGAAACTTTCAGAAAACTAAGATCGTGGCATCCAGTCCCATCACTTCATGGCAAATAGATGGGGAAACAGTGGAAACAGTGGCTGACTTTATTTTTCTGGGCTCCAAAATCACTGCAGATGGTGATTGCAGCCAGGAAATTAAAAGACACTTACTCCTTGGAAGGAAAGTTATGACCAACCTAGACAGCATATTTAAAAGCAGAGACATTACTTTGCCAACAAAGTTCCGTCTAGTCAAGGCTATGGTTTTTCCAGTGGTCATGTATGGATGTGAGAGTTGGACTATGAAGAGAGCCAAAGAATTGATGCTTTTGAACTGTGGTGTTGGAGAAGACTCTTGAGAGTCCCTTGGACTGCAAGGAGATCCAACCAGTCTATCCTAAAGAAGATCAGTCCTGGGTGTTCATTGGCAGGACTGATGTTGAAGCTGAAACTCCAGTACTTTGGCCACCTCATGTGAAGAGTTGACTCATTGGAAAAGACCCTGATGCTGGGAGGGATTGGGAGCAGGAGGAGAAGGGGACGACAGAGGATGAGATGGTTGGATGGCATCACCGACTCGGTGGACATGGGTTTGGGTGAACTCTGGGAGTTGGTGATGGACGGGGAGGCCTGGTTCATGGGGTTGCAAAGAGTCAGACACGACTGAGCAACTGAACTGAACTGAAAGCAAAGACTGCAGAGGAAGAGCACCCCAGCTTTTAACTGCCTGGTCTGTGGGTGACACCTCTGCTCCCCTCAAAGGCCACGAGTCATACTGCCCCACCCAGAGGCAAAAAGTCTATGAAATGTAGCCAAGGAAGAAGAGAACGAGAATTTTAGTGAAAAATTACCCTGTTTTTGCCACAGCTAACAAGAGGTTAGAGGAAATTTTTAGATTTGATAAGAATTGTTTAAAATACAGATTTTCTTTACCATTTGCAAATTAGTTTTAAGACTGTAAATTAGTTATGGGCTATAATTTTTAAAATTTTAAACCATGATTTATGGTTTGCCCAAAGAATACCTTCTCCCAAGTACAAGAAGTGATAATTTTTGTTTGTTGTTTTCTTAAACAAAATTGACTTTTTTGCTGAAACTGACTTTTCATTTATTCTGTTTTTTAAATATCTGTTTATTTATTTGACTGTGCTAGATCTTAGTTGTGGCATGTGGGATCTAGTTCCCTGGTCAGGGGTCAAACCTGGGCCCCCTGCATTGGGAGCATGGAGTCTTAGCCACTGGGCACCAGAGAAGTGCTTAGAGTGATAATTTTTCAAGGAGTTTAGACTGTATTCTGAGCAGTAGGGAAAACTAAAGTTTATGTTATTTTGATGTTGTTGTTGAGTTGCTAAGTCATGTCCCAGCTCTTTGCGACCCCATGGACTGCAGCACGCCAGGCCTCCCTGTCCATCACCGACTCCTGGAGTTTGCTCAAACTCATGTGCATTGAGTTGGTGATGCCATCCAGCCATCTCATCCTCTGCTGTTCCCTTGTTCTCCTGCTCTTAGTCTCTCCCGGCATCAGAGTCTTCCAGAGGTAAACAAAAGTTGACAGTATGATGCACCCTCATGAACCCATCACCCAGCTCCAACAGTTATTAACTCATGACCTATCTTGTTTTCTTGTTCTACCTGCACTCCCTGCTCTCTCCCCGGCTTCCCTGGTGGCTCAGTGGTAAACAATCTGCCTGCCAATGTGGGAGATGCAGATCTGACCCTGGATTGGGAAGATCCCCCGGAGGAGGAAATGGCAAACCACTCCAGTATTCTTGCCTGGGAAATTTCATGGACAGAGGTTCCTGGCTGGCTATAGTCTGTGAGGTCTGAAGAGCTGGACACGACTGAGCAACTAAGCAACAATCTCCTGAACTATTTATGTCTCATATGTAAACACAAGCTCCCTGTGAAAAAGCAGTTCATATGGGGGTGCCTTATCATAAACGTGAGGGTATCTTGAGTGTGGAAATCATGTGGATCAATTTTCCCTGATGAAGATGAAGCTAATGCCCCTAAGACTTCAGCATTCATTCTATATGTGTGTGTGTGTGTGTGTGTGTGTGTGTGTGTGTGTTCAGTCATGTCCAACTCTCCCGACACCATGGACTGTAGCCCACCAAGTTTCTCTGTCCATGGGATTCTCCAGGCAAGAATACTGGAGTGGGTAGCCATTTCCTCCTCCAGGGGATCTTCCCAACCCAGGGATTAAAGCCACACCTCCTGGGTCTCCTGCATTGCAGATGGATTCTCTACCCTCTGAGCCATAGAGGAAGCCCCTCTATATTTGTATATTTTGTATCAATTTCAAGTGAGATCCCCAAATATTACCTGCCTAAGATAGGTTTCTAAAGTCAGAGTAAATTTCCTATTGCAAAATAATCAAGGCAAAAAAGAAGACAAATGCACACACAAGGAACTCGGCAAAATCAGCTGAACATACTCTGAAAAACATAAACACAAAACGACCATGAGCAGGCTATGAATTGTCCTGAGCTACACAATCGAGTGATAAGACAGATGACCTGGAAAATGAGAGCTGGCGGGGCTGTCTGAGATTGATTAGCTCTCTGCCCTAATGCTCAGGTAATAGGATGCCTTTCAGCTCCATTCTGCCCATTTCAGTCTAAATTTGTTTTCCCTGCTGCCTTAAAAATTAGACGAGATCCTGTCACTTTCACCCCACAATCATATGGAAGCTCGCTTTCCTTGCATTACTCCAAAATACACAAAAGCAATCCTTTTCCCTTTGCAACACAAAATGCCGTTCATGTTCATCTAATGTCATCAACACAAAACCTCACCAAGTACTTCCTGAGAGACTGAGTCCAAAGCAAAGCAAAATGTCATGAATTGGACAGGCGGATGAGGAAAAAAGACAACAATCTAATAGATGCAAAGCAGGAAATCATAAACAAGCTGTAAACTTGGAGAAAGAGACGCGAAACTGAATCAGTCTCTGTGCTACAGACTTCATAGCAAACAGTCACTCCAGACCCACAGAGTGGAAGCATGATGAGGTATGCCCATATAGGAGACAGTCTGAGAACCAAGTTTGTTTTGGGGGTGGCTGGAAAACCAACCAAACGGATCAATTCAGAACAGAATGGCCAGTCTTGACACAGAGGTGACAATGGTAAGGATGAATTGAAGGCCACGCTTGGGAGTAGATATGTGATTTGCAGCGTATCAGAAATCTCCAACATGAAAAGTTATGTGTTGGGCAGCCTTCTCGAAATCTCCATCTGTGTAATCCTAGTTAAATTGCTTTCTGCTGGAGAGAACTCTGAGCTAATCCAGCCCTGAGCTTTCCCATATAGGTTTGTGAGCTGCCAGTGTGAGTATTCTGATACTGGAGTGGTACACAGAAAATAATATTTATAATTATCAAGTTTAAAATTAAACTACTGATGTGCATGCATGCTTAATCGTGCCTGACTCTTTGCTACCCCATGGACGGTAGCCCCCTAGTCTCCTCCCTCCAGGGGATTCTCCAGGCAAGAATACTGGAGTGGGTTGCCATTTCCTCCTCCAGGGGATCTTCCCAACCCAGGGATCGAACTTGCGTCTCCTGCATCTCCTGTGTTGGCCGGCAGATTCTTTACTACTGAACCGCCTGGGAAGCCCATAAAATCAAACTAGTTGATTAATAAATTTAAAATGTTGTTTACATTATGGCCTGAGGTTTCACTTAAAAGTCTTATTAGGGTATTTATAAGTCTGGTAAATTGTGTAAAATAAGAACAAGAAGGCCTCTGATGGGTCACTCAAAGGCCACTTCACCCACTCACACTCAACATTCTAACAATAAATCCCGTTTACAAACTTAATCAGATCCCTCTAAACATTTTACTTATTTATTTGGCCATGCCTTGCCACTTATGGGATCTTAGTTCCTAGACAAGGGATCGAACCCATGCCCCCTGAGATGAAAATGCCGAGACCTAACCACTGGACAGCCAGGAAATTCCCCCTTTTAAAATTTTAAACTTCATTAATTATAGAAGAAATTAATTAAAGAAGTTAATTTAAAAGTATAGTATTTGATTGCTTTTTAAGCCCTTCAAATACCTAAAGGGAAGACTTACAACAAGAAGAAGTATTATTAGAAACTTTTGTCCATCTAGTGAATTAAAATTTAAGTCCTTTTAAACAGTATAATACCACTTATAGGCGAGGTCCATTTTTCTCATGCTTTTTGCTTAAAAAGCAAGCCTATACATTCCCCCCCTCCACAGGCCTATACATTTTAAATCAAGTGCATAAGACTAAGCTGTCAGTTTCTCTAACATACTAAATTCTCTCAGGTATCACATGTACTCTTATTGTCAAGCATCGATGAAATACTCCCATTCTTAGTGTGCATGTGTTCATAGACGGGTTTGTCATCTCTGCTTTCAGTTCTTCTTATATTACAGTTTCCTATAGAGAGTTGAGGCAATTGCCTTGCCAGTGACCACAACAGGATCATCATCGCAGGCAGCCTGAGATTGCTTATTGATCATAGATCTGAAGTCAGTAGGCAGGAATGGGGGAATGAATAAATCCAAGGGGATTCTTTCTGAGTCACTGAAAGACATCCTGAGCCTTTTGGGGATAGACTCTTTGACAATAAAAGACGTCAAATCCTATATCCTGCAGATGAGTGGAGTCGATCCAGGTTTAAAGTTATACTTTATGTCATTCCCTTATGTGACGATCTCAAGTTTTCAAACCCTTCCCCAGGCTAAGCTATTTTCTTATGTACCTCGTTGAATGGTAGATTCTCTTCTGGTTATTCACAGACCACACCACTTCCTGGCAGATCCAATTAGATTCTGCACCCCTCTCACACCTTCTTCATGCTGTGTGGTTACAACTTTACAGCTGGTTTGAGACAAGAGGAAATGAAGCAAAGGAGGTGGCCTTGCAGGTGGTTTCATTCTGTCCCTGATGTTGAACTGGATGACTCAGCCAAAGAGGGACCAAAGAGAATGTTTAATCCAAACAACCTCCCTCTGAGAGTCCCACTCAAACTTCCTTCTCCTCTGAGATGTCAATTCCACAGCAGTACAGCATGTGTGCAAAGGGCAATGTGTCCTGTTTCACTGTGATGAGCAAGATCTCAGGACTCAAGCTGTAAAACAAATGACTATTCCCAGTCCCAAGGAAGACCCATAGTTTGACTCAGCTCCAAGTATTCACATGTGGTAGGCTGAGTAATGGCCCCCAGAGATGTTCATGCCCTAATCCTGGACACTTCGAATATGTGACCTTATATGGCAACAAGGACTCTGAAGATATGACTATGTTGAGGGTCTTGAGATGGATAGATGACCCTAAATTTTCCAGATAGGCTCAACGGAATTACAAAAAAGAGGCAGGCGGAAAGTAAGTGCCAAAGAAGGAGGTATGATGATGCAAGGAAGTGGTTGGAGTGATTTGAGGAAGGGGCCGCAAGCCAAGGAATGCAGGCAGCCTCTAGAAGCTGAAAACAGCAATGAAATAGATCTTCCTCTGAAGCTTCTAGAATAAACCAGCCCTAGGGACACTCTGATTTTAGCCCAGTGAAACTGATTTTAGACTTCTGCCTCCCAGAATGTGAAAGAATAAATGTGTAATGCTTTCAGCCAATCTATTTGTGATCATTTGTCAGGAAATTAACAGGAGCAGTCTTTTCCCGACAGCTCTAGTTCCAGTCGTGTCATATGACTCCTCTCCAGATCTTGTCTTTAAATATTATGAGGCCTCTGTAGCTAGACAACCACATTTCTACTCAGTGGGGTCATTGTTTATTGGCTCTCATCTGCCTTGCCCTGCAGGCTGAAATTTCCAGACTCCCACCACCTGGTTACCAGCAGGGTTCAGCCAATGGCAGGCATTAGAAGACCAGAAGGCAGGATGGGAGGAGGTCAGTGCATTTCCTACCTTCTCTCCAGACCATGGAAACGGTACCTCTGGGAGTGACTACATCTCCGGCTACATCTACTGCCATTCCTGCTCCCACCTATCAGGAGGTCTCCCCAAAGTTCTTGCCTGCACAGTGCAGGAATCTCCCCCACCCAGGTCCCACCCACCTACCACCACAGTTCTACCACCTCCTTCTTTTGTCCTTCCAGACAAGAGTGGAAGGTAGTTGCTGCTTCCTATTTCCTTATGGCTGCATTCCCTCACCTTCCTCTGTTCACTTTTTTTTTTTTGGCCACACCTCGCAGCTTGTGGGATCTTAGCTCCCCAACAAGGGGTTGAAACCAGGTCTTTGGCAGTGAAAACACGGAGTCCTAATCACTGAGTCTTGGGGGAAGTCTTTTTTTTTTATTTTTAGGTTTTTTTTTTTTTTTGGAAGCGGTTCACTTTCTGAATTATTCTGAACACGATGTATCATTTTCCATATTGATTCTACTATGAAAAAACTTGTCTTTTCTGTCTTGCTGCCACGGTAGTGTTGTGTTCCTTTACATCCTTTATGATTCAGTGTGGGGAGGTAAGGTAGCTTTCTTCTGACTCTGAAGTCTACCTTGAAACCTGAGAAGTTTCCCATCTCTCATTTCTCTCATCTTCGCAGAAACCTGACCCAAAGGCACCCTCTGACTCTGGCCCCGAACTTCCCCAGCCCTGCCGTTTCCTCCCGAGCGTACACTCAAGTCGTTTTTTAATATCTTACCATCTCAACAACCTTCTCACTAATTTACCATTTGCATATTAGTCAGCAACTCATAAAAAAGACTGAGCACCGAAGAATTGATGCTTTCGAGTTGTGGTGCTGGAGAAGACTTGAGGGTCCCTTGGACAACAAGGAGATCAAACCAGTCCATCCTAAAGGAAACCAACCCTGAATATTCATGGGAAGGACTGATGCTGAAGCTGAACCTCCAATACTTTGGTCACCTGATGTAAAGAGCCCACTCATTGGGAAAGACCCTGATGCTGGGAAAGATTGAAGGCAGGAGGAGAAGGGGGCAACAGAGGATGAGATGGTTAGACAGCATCACCGATTCAATGGACATGAGTTTGAGCAAGCTCCAGGAGATGGTGAAGGATAGGGAAGCGTGGCGTGCGGCTGTCCATGCGGTTGCAAAGAGTCAGACATGACTTAGCAACTGAACAACAACTCTGGCAATCTTAAGCCAAAATCATCTCTTGGAAGGATGCAAGGGCTGAGAATTGACAAGGGGCTGTAGGCATTAAACCATTAAAATCGGCAGGAACTGAGGATTTCCAGAAGACCAGGTAAAAGAAGAGCCACAGCCACCCAGTGTGGTGGGTCACTGCTCCAGGTCCCTGTGGCCCCTTTCTCGTGTCCTTTCAACACTTTGTCAAGATTCCAGTTCCTGAGACAGTGAGTCTGACTGGTTGAGCCCAGGTCATGTGAGCCATCTGACCCCGAGGGAGAGGAAGGGGTAAGTTCCTTTCAGGTTCCTTAGAGCGGTTGTCCCCAACCTTTTCGGCACTGAGGACTACTTTCGTGGAAGACAATTTTTCCATGGACTGGGGCAGGGGGTGGGGGGTGGCTTTGGGATGATTCAAGTGCATTATGTTTATGTGCACACTATGTCTACTATTATCACATCAGCTCCACTACAGAGTATCAGGCATTAGATGCCAGACGTTGGGGACCCTTGCGGCTTAGAGGAAGGCATGTCTTCTCTATGCCATGAGGACAATATCCATGGGGGAAGGACATTTCTTTCCAGTGAAATCAGGATGCTATGGAAGGGCATTGATGTTGGACAGCCAAAATCAATAAATGGCCATTTTCTACCCATTATCTTATGTTTCAAAATCCATGACTGATCCAGAAGGATAGAGGCTCTGCATGTTTGAGATATATGGGAAAACTCTGCTCAATTTTGCTATGAACCTAAAACTACAAAATGGAATCTATTAAAAATATTCTCAAACCCATGACTGATCCTTTTGATATTAAAATTCTCACAACCCCACATTTCCATGGTACCTCACAAATTCCCACTTCCCTTTGTTCACGTCTTCATTCACATCTTTTGAAAGGGTATTAATCTGGGGCTGAATCATCAGTGATTTGGGGTTTTTAAAAACTATTTGAGAAGTTAATTTCATGATCTCCAAAATACTTAATGAAAGTGAAGTGTGAAGAAATAGTCTATTACCATCCCTGGAAATCAGGTCCAAATGAGACTACACTGGGTTTCCAGTAGACATCTGGAATAAATAAGTGTGTGTGTGTGTGTGTGTGTGTGTGTGTGTGTTTTCTTATGCAACTGGTTTAACAATCAGCAAAACAGCATGTTCTCCACAAAAAAATGCTGTTAAGATGCACAGTATTTCTCCAGTAAGACACACATGCTGTTCAACAGGCATCAGATATTTACAAAGTGAGTCCTTGCTTCACTATAGTTCCCCTGGCCATCAGGGAGGGCTTCAGGCTCAGCCTTCATTTCAGGCTCTTCTGTACCAGCCAAACCTCCTTCCCAGGAAAGAGGAGGTTTGTCTACACAGTGCCTGCTCTGGCCAACAAAATTGTGTTGTTGCATATGGCACACATCAGTGCCTCGGTACTGAGACCAAAGTTAACGTTTGGTAAACAAGCCTTCTGCCTTAAATTCCCCTTGAATCACTTCTGCTGTTACACAACCACTCAGTAAGGACATGCAGTCCACGCTAACGAGTGGTGAAAACAGAGCATGCCTCTAAACCAGCAGCAGCCTATAGAAGGGGAATGAGACAACTGTTCCCTTTGTGCTGGGTCACAGGCCTGCAGATGGGGACCCTCTCCAGGGCCCTGCTGGAGAATGGCTTCTCTCTCTCTCTCCCAGTGAGAGAAACTTATAGAAACTTTCACTGGCTGCCTGCAATGTATTATGTAACGCTCACTCCGTACTACTCACCATGTGTCCCCAGGTCACACTACACTTACCTAGAACAGAGAAACTCTTAACAGAAATGTACAAAGTGGCTGAAGGGAGAGGGAGCGGTTACTCTCCTTGCATCACTCAGAGCTCCATCACTAACTTGTGTTATTTTTGGAAGCGATTTCACCGCTTGTTTGTTGGTCTCTGGTTACTTCTTTCATGCTAGCATATTGCGTAAAGAAGATGAAGAAGATCAGCCTCTTACACCTTATTTGTATACCTTATTTGTCTTCCTTGGAATCACAGCACAGAATTCACATACCACATACTATTACAAAATAGAGCAACAAACAATACTCTCTGCCTCATACAAGGTTAATACTTAATACTTGCTGATGAACAGCCAAACTCCATCCAAAAAAAGGAAAGAAAATGTCAGTTATGCAATGATTCCTCTTTATAACCAATACACAGGCATTCACTCATTCACTTATTACATTTGTTGAGTGCCTCCCATGGCTAAGCACCAAGTCAGGCACAGAGGAAATGAAAATAAGCAAAGCAAGCCATTGTCTTTGCCTTCATGGAGCAACAGATACCGACCAAATAATTACACAGATATACAAACTACAGGGCTCTCCAGGTGTTTCTAGTGGTAGAAAACCCACCTGCCAGTGCAGGAGACATAAGAGACATGGGTTCAATCCCTGGGTCAGGAAAGTTCTGAGGAGGACACGGCAACCCACTCCAGTATTCTTGCCTGGAGACTCCCCATGGACAGAGGATGGGGTCACACAGAGTCAGATACAACTGAAGTGACTTACCACACACCCATGCAAACCACCATGGTGACCAATGTCAGGAAAAGATACAAGATGCTGTAAAAACCTACACTGGGATTTGAGTAGTTAGACAAGCTCAGGAACATCTTCTCTGAAGAAACGGTCCTTGAGTTAAGATCAGAAAGATGTGTGCCAGTGATGTAGCTGAGAAAAGCACAAAAAAGTATCCCCGACTAAAAGAAGAGCTCTGGGGTGGGAGAGAGTGAACTGGGAAGTCACTGGCTCTGGAGAGAGGGAGGGAGGGGAAGCAGGGCAGGACAGGAACCTGAAAACCCAACCAAGGACCACAGTTGAGGAGTTTGCCTTATCCTAAGGGTCATGAGAAATCACTGAAAGGTTTCTTAGGCCCTGGAACGAGGGCCGGGCTTGTGGGTAGTAACCAAGAAACCTGTGGGCCCCAACCAGTTCCCCTCGCAAGCACTCTGAAGTATCATGGTGCATATAAGAGCAACATGGGCAGAAGACACCTCCTAGGCCTTCCCTGGTGACCCAGTGGTTAAGACTTCGCCTCCTGGGGGCTTTCCTGGTGGCTCAATGGTAAAGAATCCACCTACCAATGCTTTTTGAGTTACAGCCAAATTTTGATGAAAACGTGAGCTGCACTAATTTTGTATTGCAGGATGGGGGAGTCGAGGGGTACTGGGGAAATGAACACATTTTCCCATATTTGTCTACATTTGCTTCTTTTTGTCCCCCTTCTCTACAAGGATGGTGTTTAAAAAAATTAATGCACATTTAATAATGCAGGAGACACAGGTTCTATCCCTGATCCGGGAGGATTCCACGTGCCACGGAGCAACTCGGCCTGTGTGCCACAACTACTGAGCCCACGTGCTGCAGCTATGGAAATCTGGGCACCCTAGCGCCACGCAATGAGAGAAGCCCCAGCAACGAGAGGCCCGGGAACCACAACTAGAGCTTAGCCCCTGCTCTCTGCAACTAGAGAAAGGCCCACACAGCACCCAAGACCCAGCACAGCCAAAAAATAGAATAAATTAATTAAATTATTATTTTTTTTTAAAGACTTCACCTTCCAGTGCAGGGGGTCTGTGTTCTATCCCTGGTCGGGAGCTAAGATTCAAAACATAAAACAGAAGGGAAACTGTAACAAATTCAATTAAGACTTAAAAAGAGACACCTCCTGAGCCTCCCTCTCTGCTTCTCAGGGTATCAGCTGTGGTCAGCAGCCTGTCAGAGAGGTCAGTCCTTTAAGTGTGAAAGGCCCTGAACCTTCAGCCTTCCAGTATTTATTTGCCCACCCAGGTAAGTCAATAATTCTGCCCACTCAGAAGTCCACATTACCCAGTGCCGAGTGATGAAATTCTTGCTGGGCTATATTTAAGACTCTTCTGCATCTTTGTTGCAGAATCTGGAAATTCTCTCCATCCATTTAGGGGCTTTCCATGGGCAAGGCCTCACTGTCCTTTGGCCACAAGGGTTTCTAAAGAAGGTTAGTAATACAGAGATTTCTACTCTGGAAGTATTGCTCTGGCTCCAGTGTGTGGAACAGGAGGTCCACAGTGGGGGCTGCTGATAGCAGTGAGGAGATGAGGTGGCTTGGACCAGTGTGGAGACAACAAAGGACGGAAAGGGAACAGTCCAAGGGATATTTAGGAAGAAAGTGTCAGCAGGCTCAGGAGGTGATGTGGAGATGAGATTCTAGTTTATGAATCACGCAACTAGATGGATTCCCAAACTCATTAAAAACTCATAACAGGAGGACTGTCAGTTTCCAGTGCTGCATGTAAGGAGCTTGGGGGTTCCCAGTCTATTCTAACAACAAATAGCAAGCTGAACAGGCTGAAAAATCACCAACTCTTCTTGGATCCATATGAGAGAGGTGGACACAGAGCAAACTGCTGCGCCAAGATGAGAGAGACAGGAGAATACAGAGCAGTTCGGCTTACGGGGCCAGAAGCTTGTGAGCAGAAATCTATGCAAAACGGTACTGATGAACCTATTTACAGGAAAGGGATGGAGACAGAGAACAGACTGCGGACCCAGCGAGGGAAGGAGAGGGCGGGGCGCGCTGAGGCGGTAGCGCTGACACACACGCACTACCGTGTGTGAAGGAGAGAGCCAGCGGGAAGCCGACGCCTCTGCAGGGGGCCCAGTCTGCCGCTCCGTGATGGCCTGGAGGAGTGGGGTGGTGGCGGGGGAGGAGAGAGGCTCAAGAGAGAGGGGCTATATGTATATAGTTACGGTTGATTCGCGTTGTTGAGTCCACATTGATTCTCATTATTGTACGGCAGAAACCAGCACCACATTGTAAAGCAATCATCCTCCAATAAAAAATAAAAACATAAATCCACCATATCAAGCTGAATTTTAAAAAAGAATTCTTTTTTTTTTTTATAATATAGCTTTTAGTAAATTATAGGAAGAAAAGAAGAAGAAAGAAAGAAACCTGTGGAAGCCAGTAGTGGGGTTAGAAAATCTGAACTGGCATAAGTGAGTTGCTGGAGACGTGGAGTGAACAGTTCCAAGAGTTAAAAACTCCAGGGTGAGCCAGCCATACAGGGGCCCCAATTATGGTGAGACTTACCTCCAGGAGCTTGATCAGGCTCCCACAATAAACATCAGAGGGAAAAAAAAATCCCCTTGTGCCTCCAGCCAGAGGAGGAAAGAAACCATTGTGAAACAAGTCAGAGCGCTGTGTTCTCAACAAAGCCTGCCCTTAGGGGTAACTAGTTAACCAGACCTAACCTGCTGGGATGTGATCAGAGCCTAACTGACCTGGGGGAAGGGAAATACCCAACTCCAGACTGCTTCAGCCACTCGGTCACACTAAAGGGGGAAGAAAAAGCAGAAACACTTGCAAAGTTCACAATTAGCAGACACAGGCACTAAAAACAGAGATCTACCTAATCACAGGATGATAGAACACACCCGCCACACACACACACACACACGCACGCACGCACGTCACCATCAGATTAGTAAAGGATTATTTACAGCAGTTTCTTTTACCCAGTACATCTTGTCCACCCACCAAGGAAAAATTACAAGCAAAGCACACACACATCAGACATGGTAGGGATGTTGAAATTATCAGACAGGAAATTTAAAACAACTATGATTAATATACTAAGGACTTTGATGGGTAAAGTAGACAACACGCAAGAGCAGATGGACAATGTAAGCAAAGAGATGGAAATCCTATGAAAGAATCAGAAAAAAATTGCTAGAGATAAAAAAAAAAAAACATTGTAACAGAAATGAAGAATGCCTTTGATGGGCTTATTGGTAGATTGGACATGGCTAAAGAAATTATCTCTGAGCTAAAAACCCATAATAGTGCCATTCACTAAGACAGGCAAACATAGGAGGAGGACCAGATTAGGCTTTGGATATGTACATCACCCGATGAAAAAACTTTAAAAGATGAAATGTTTTTCTTCCAGCTGGGAAGGAACCATGGTGGTTTTGCCCTGTCTACAGAGAAGCATGTGGGAACTGGATGGGAAAACAAGACAAAGAAAAGATGGGCTAGTGGGAAAAGGCACAGCTTCGATGGAAACCACAGGTATTTACTATTTCCCACACCATTTTATTCAGATTACAAAATAAAACACATAAAGAAGCTATGCAGATAAATGTGGAAGAGGCCCTAAAATGGAAATAACTTCCTAAGTAGTCACCATGGGTCAATTTTTTAAGTGTTTTTCTCTGAGGCGATTCATGGGGTCGCAAAGAGTCAGACACAACTGAGCGACTGAACTGAACTGAACTGAAGGCAGAGAAACTAGAAGAATCTAACAGATGACAGCTGGAGTTTAGAGGTCATGTTTCATGGAACCTCCACACTGCTCCAGGCGTGGTTGATAAGGTTCTTCTTTTATGGGAGCATAGAAAATCCCTCCAGGATCTCTGGAGTTCGTTCTGCTCCTAAAATTTATGAATTCCCTGGTGGCTCAGACGGTAACGCGTCTGTCTGCAATGTGGGATTCCTAAAATTTGGTGATGCTGAGTTCACTCCAACAGGACTCAAAACACAGGCCATTGTGTCCTTGATGGCTTGCTATGTTTTTGATCCTCTGGGTGTGAATCACATCTACCTTCTGAAGGCCACTAGCTTAAGTTGGCCTAGCATTGGAGTCCTGGGCACAACCAGCTGGAAACTTCCTAATAAGCCTGGGGATTTAAGAGGCGATGGTGGGGCCCAAGGGCAAGGGAAGGCAGTGGTTCTACAGAAGCACGGAGCCCAGCAGGGGTCTCGGAACAGGCCCAAGTCTAAGACTCCACCTCCCACCCAGTATTCGGTCAGCACTGGCAGTATGTTGGGCAAGAGAAACACACAGAAATGTAAGGTAACTTATGTGCTAATTCCAGCTACCTCTGGTAAGTATCATCAGCTCCTTCATTTCTACTAAATTAAATAGAATCAGACTATTTTTATTCAGTAACTGTAATCTCAAACAGTTACTAGAAGCTAAAACTTGGCTTTTAGCTTCGGAGTGATGCTCTGTCGTTAATTTTTCATTAGCCTGCTACATTAATGTGTCCATTTACAGATGACAGATAATTAAAATGGTAACGCACTTTTTAATAAGTTTGTGTCTGCAGATGTATGTCTACAAATGAGAAAGGAACAAAAGGAACTCATTTGCCAAGAAGTAGAAGAGTTGGACCGTTTTTCCATTTAGAAATAAGCAGTGTACCCCTGTGGGTGGACAAGATTTTGACATCACCTGCAAGACAGGAAGGAGAGGCTCTGAACTGAGTATGTTCCCAGCATAGTGATGTTCACCCGCGTTTTTGTACTGTCTTGTAAGGCACCATATCAGGGGCAACCATATGAGTATTATTTATTACTTGCATCACAGGGGATCATAATCATATTTAAGCTGTAGACTGAGAACTCTAAGTTCATTTTAGCAGGAAAAATACATGTAAGGTATTTTATTCCTTAACCCAAGTATCAAAAGATGAAATGAAGCCAATCAAAGGCTATAGCTGGCATGATGCTCAAAAATATGGATCACTGGAAATTGAGAGGAGGAACCAAGAGAGTGGCTGATAACCGGAAAACAATAGGATCTTGGCAAACTAGAAGGATGGATCTATCTGTCAAGTTGATGTTTAATAAGGATGATACGTATAAGGGATTTCCTTTGCATTCAAAAACCCATTCCACAAGTATTGGTTGGAGGCTATGTAGTTTAGCAACAACACAGGAAAAAATGTTGTAAGGTTTTAGCTTACTGTACAGCCAGGGCTTCCCTGATAGCTCAGTTGGTAAAGAATCTACCCGCATTGCAGGAGACCCTGGTTCAATTCCTGGGTCGGGAAGATCCGCTGGAGAAGGGATAGGCTACCCACTCCAGTATTCTTGGGCTTCTCTTGTGGCTCAGCCGGTAAAGAATCTGCCTGCAATGCAGAAGACATTGGTTCAGTCACTGGGTTGGGAAGATCCCTTGTAGAAGGGAAAAGCTGCTCACTCCAGTATTCTGGCCTGGAGAATTTCATGGACTATATAGTCCATGGAGCCGCAAAAAGTCAGACTTTCACTTTTCACAGCCAATATGATGTGACTACACAAGAATAATTAGTCTTAGATTCCTTTCATAAAATGTGATAGTATCTGGCAAAAGAAAAATAAGTGTCTTTGCTCTAGTGAAACCATACCACCACCTGATTATTGCACCCATTTCTTGGGAACACCTGAAGAGGACCTGTCTTAGTTAGGGTCTGCTAGGAGAGCCTGGTGTGCTGCAGTCCAAGGGGTCACAAAGAGTCAGGCACGACTTGGCAACTGAACAGCAACAGGCTGCTGATACAATGAGATCTATTGAGTCAGTGGCTTAAGGAACAAAGAAGCTTGCTTCTCTCACAGTAACAGTCCCAGGTGGGTATTCTAAGATGGTAAGCGGCTCTGTTCCATGTGGTCATTTGGAGAACCAGGTTCCTTCCACAATCATTGCTTCATCATCCACCAGGGCGTTATCATCTACCAGGGTTTCCCTGTGGCTCAGCGGTAAAGAGTCTGCCTGCCAACGAAGGAGATGTGGGTTCAGTCCCTCGGTTGGGAAGGTGCCCTGGAGAAGGAAATGGCAACCCACTCTAGTATTCTTGCCTGGGAAATCCCGTGGGCAGAGGAACCTGGAAGGCTACAGGCCACGGGATCACAAAAAGAGTTGGACATGAATTAACGACTCGACAACAACAACAATGGTGTTGAAACAGGGTTACTACAATGACCAGGTTACAACTGAGGGAACAGAGGAAGGACATTTCCACCGTCTTGAAGTGCTGACCAAGAATTGCAACTAGGTGGCTCAGCTAATTATCTAAATCTACCTAACTATAATTCTGTAGTAACAAGGGATGGAAGAGTGGATTTAGATAGCTAGATGACAGTTCTCTGCTAAAAACTCTTAAAGAAACAGCCATCAGAATGATGGGAAAAAGTTGCTTATCGTGTTAGGAAGAAAAGTATTGTGCTTCCTGTGGAAGTGATTAGACTAATTTATTTTCTGTGCCCCTAGGGGCTCAAACTGAGACATACATATAAAGGACTTTCCAAAGTAATTATCAGAAGATTAAAATATTGCTTTCTATGGGACTTCCCTGAAGGTCCAGTGATTGAGACTGTATGCCTCCAGTCAGGGGTTGCAGGTTCGATCCCTGGGCAGGGAACTAGGATCCCACATGCCATGTAGCACAGTCAAAAATTTTTTTTAAAGAGGACTTCCTTCTGGAAATGGAAATGCCCTCTTACTAGAGGTGTTTGAGCAGAAACTTTGGACTCCTTTTAGGGGGGTTAGAGTTTCTTTAAGCATTCCAAGTGACAAAATGCCCCTTTCTAGAGGTGGGTTTCTATGATTTTTATCTAAACTTGTGTTCATAACTCATAGGAGAAGGGACAGGAATGCCACAATTTTCTAGGAGCATGCTCTGTGTAAGTCCTTACAACAACCTTTGACGCAGGCATTGTTCCCATATTACCCATGCTTAGAAAGGTTAAGGACCCAGAGCCATTACCTGGCATTCTTGGGATGGTAATTATCACTGATCTGATTGTGCTGCCTCCCAGGATGAAAGTCAAATCTAAATTGTATTCTCTCTTGTCTCCTACCCCCAGCTCCTGAGTTCTCAGTCACTCTTTGTGACCCTATGGACTGTAGCCCACCAGACTCCTCTGCTAACGGGATCTTCCAGGCAAGAATACTGGAGTGGGTTGTCATTTCCTTCTCCAGGGGACCTTCCTGATGCAGGGCCTGAACTCTTGGCTCCTGGGTCCTCTGCACTGGCAGGCGGATTCTTTACCACTGTGCCACCACGGAAGCCCTGTCTCCCATCCCAAATCCTTTATCTGGCTTATCAAGATTGACTGCCTGAATGGGACTGGCTGTTCTGTAGGATTTCGCACAGGTCAGGAGCATTTTAACATCCAGTCCTTTCCCCAGCTCTTTCTGCTGAGCCAAATGACTGATTTGTCTCCCACGCTTTTCCTCAGCCCAGAGGCAGAGACATCTAGGCAACCAGCAGCTTCTGCCTCTGTCATTCCTTCCCCCAGCAGAGCAGAGGGATTCTTGTAACCCCAGATGAGACTGCAGTGAATCATCTTCTACTTTCACCTGCCAGTGTAGTGGTGGTGGTGGTTGGGGCGGGGTGGGGGGGTTACAGTTTAATTTGAAATTAATTCTTCAGCCCCTGTGCATTGAAATGGATGTCAAAAGTGAATCAATCACCACTGAAGCTGCCACCCTAGAAAATTTACCCAGATTCCTTCCAAAGAGGATGACTCACGCCAAGCACCTGTTTTGTCTCCTTAGTAACTGCTCTTAGATGTCCCTCTTACGTTTGCATCCAGGCGAGCACAGCAGATTGACTGGGGGAAGGGAGGAGGTTCGCCGCATACAGAGTGTGCTCCGGGCAGAATGTCACCTGTAACGCGGTCTGAGGATTGGCTCCTGCTTTAATGGGCTCGCTCTGCATCCCTGTTATAACCCCAGCATTGATTCAGCTGCAGACTCAGTGTGGGACCGAAGTCTGGAAAATTACTAATGGCCTCAGGGAAGGCTTGGTGACACACAATAAAACTGGTTCTGGTGTAATCTCTGCATTGGGAACTTGGATTTATCTCTGTATTAGAAATGGGCTTCTAGCGCCTTTGACCTTTTGCTGCAATTAGAGTTAGACACACAAATCTATCAAGAAGGAGGTGGGTGGGGTGGATGGGAGAGATTTCAATCAAATGACTTTTCCTGCTCAACCACAGGAAATGATAGTCTAAGAAGTGGGGGCAGCCGGGCAGGGCGGGGCGGGGTGGGGCAGTTATTCTTCTCTGATTTTTTGGTCTCTCACTGATGTTGGGGTAAAATAGAAAGGGTGTTTGGATCAATATATGAATACTCATGTCCCAATGTGTTCCCAGCCACTCAGGAGCTGCTGCCTGCAAAGAAAGCACAGACATGGCTTCTCAGGGTTTTCTGTTTGGAAACTGAGGGATTTAACTCCATGACATCATTAACCCTTCGAAGTCTAAAATTTGATGTCATTTCCTGGGATGTTAAGCATTTTGAAGTTAGAACTAAGCAGCTTAACACAAATTGATTGGGCCAGAGATCATCCAGAATAGAAGATTACTTATCTCTTTATTTTACAAATCATGTCCTGAGAAGTTACTTGTCCAAGGTCACAGAAAATTCAAGTCTTTCCATAGTTTTCTTTTGCGTATGTTTCTATTTTTATCACAGTTTAACATGCTTCCAGTTAAATAGCTCTAAAAGACTATTAGGAAAAAATAGCCATTCTCACCTGCCCTCCTTTCCCTAAGCCCCCCAAATAGCTACTTTATTGTAAAGTAAAATAAAGTAAAAATAAAAAATTTTTTTAAAAAGATAAAATGTTTTTAACTGATTCTATTACTTACTTTAATATCTCTAAATATTTTATCGTTTCAATTTCAGGTATAGCTTGAAACAGAAAACACACATTTTCCAATCCTCTCTTGTCTCTGTAGTTATATTGTAATACTGTTTAGATCAGTAATCAATATTTAATTTGATGACATAAATATTACTTACAGTTGAGCTATGAAGTGTGTCATAATTGCTTGTCCTTTCTGTTTTCTTTTCCCTGAAGTTAATAATTTCTATATTTTATTTTGCTTAATTTTCTACGTGTGTGCACGAGTGCTGCCGCTCAGTCGTATCTGACTCTTTGTGACCCCATGGACTCCTCTGTCCATGGAAATTTCCCGGCAAGAATACTGGAGTGGGTTGACACTTCCTACTCCAGGGGATCTTCCTGACGCAGGTATACAACCGGGGTCTCAGCGTCTCCTGCTTTGGCAGGCAGATTCTTTACCACTGCGCCCCCTGGGAAGACCAGTTTTCCATGCATAATCACAAATCCAACTCAAATTCCTTATAGTTGTGTCCATCTTATATTTTAAAACTCCTAAAGGTGTGGAACGAATTTCATCTTCTTGAAGACAGATCTCCCAGAAACTTCTGAGCTGCTTCAGTCTGGACCAGCTGTTTTCACAACCTGCTATACACTGGTCTCCACTGTGATCCCCATTGACCATTCTCCTGGGAATACCCGGCACCCCATCTTGTGTAGGCTCTTCAGTTTTCTGGACTCTACATCATCCTCTTTCTTGGCTCAATCTCTAACTTTAGCAGAACATTTCCTCTAGAATATTCCTAAGAAAAGGTACATGGGGGGTGCTTTCTTACCATGACTTTAAATTGCATTTACCTCATAACTAATGATGTTGAGCACATTTTCATACATCTGTTGACCATTTGGACATACTCCTTGGTGAAATGCCTGCAGAAAACTTTGGTCCATTTTTGGGGAAAGGAGAGTAGTAATATCCATCTTTTCTTATTGATTTATAGGAGTTATTCAGTTCAATTCAGTCTCTCAGTTGTGTCTGACTCTTTGCAACCCCATGAATCCCAGCACACCAGGCCTCCCAGTCCATCACCAACTCCCGGAGTTCACTCAAACTCATGTCCATTGAGTCGGTGATGCCATCCAGCCATCTCATCCTCTGTCATCCCCTTCTCCTCCTGCCCCCAATCCCTCCCAGCATCAGAGTCTTCTCCAATGAGTCAACTCTTTGCATGAGGTGGCCAAAGTATTGGAGTTTCAGTTTAGCATCAGTCCTCCCAAAGAACACCCAGGACCGATCTCCTTTAGAATGGACTGGTTGGATTTCCTTGCAGTCCAAGGGACTCTCAAGAGTCTTCTCTAACACCACAGTTCAAAAGCATCAATTCTTTGGGGCTCAGCTTTCTTTATAGTCCAACTCTCGCATCCATACATGACCATGGAAAAACCATAGCCTTGACTAGACAGACCTTTGTTGGCAAAGTAATGTCTCTGCTTTTTAATAGGCTGTCTAGGTTGGTCATAACTTTCCTTCAAAGGAATAAGCGTCTTTTAATTTCCTGGCTGCAATCACCATCTACAGTGATTTTGAATCCCAAAAAAATAAAGTCTGATACTGTTTCCACTGTTTCTCCATCTATTTCCCATGAAATGATGGGACCGGATGCCATGATCTTCGTTTTCTGAATGTTGAGTTTTAAGCCAACTTTTTCACTCTCCTCTTTCACTTTCATCAAGAGGCTTTTTGGTTCCACTTCACTTTCTGCCATAAGGGTGGTGTCATCTGTATATCTGAGGTTATTGATATTTCTCCCAGCAATCTTGATTCCAGTTTGTGCTTCTTCCAGCCCAGCGTTTCTCATGATGTACTCTGCACAGAAGTTCAATAAGCAGGGTGACAATATAAAGCCTTGACGTACTCCTTTTCCTATTTGGAACCAGTCTGTTATTGCATGTCCAGTACTAACTGTTGCTTCCTGACCTGCATGTGGGTTTCTCAAGAGGCAGGTCAGGCGGTCTGGTATTTCCATCTCTTTCAGAATTTTCCGCAGTTTATTGTGATCCACACAGTCAAAGGCTTTGGCATAGTCAACAAAGCAGAAATTGGTGTTTTTCTGGAACTCTCTTGCTTTTTCCATGATCCAGCAGATGTTGGCAATTTGATCTCTGGTTCCTCTGCCTTTTCTAAAACCAGCTTGAACAACTGGAAGTTCACAGTTCATGTATTGCTGAAGTCTGGCTTGGAGAATTTTGAGCATTACTTTACTAGCATGTGAGATGAGTGCAATTGTGCAGTAGTTTGAGCCTTCTTTGGCATTGCCTTTCTTTGGGATTGGAATGAAAACTGAACTCTTCCAGTCCTGTGGCCACTGCTGAGTTTTCCAAATTTGCTGGCATATTGAGTGCAGCACTTTCACAGCATCATCCTTTAGGATTTGAAACCACTCAACTGGAATTCCATCACCTCCTCTAGCTTTGTTCATAGTGATGCTTTCTAAGGCCACTTGACTTCACATTCCAGGATGTCTGGCTCTAGGTGAGTGATCACACCATCGTGATTATCTTGGTCGTGAAGATCTTTTTTGTACAGTTCTTCCATGTATTCTTGCCACCTCTTCTTAATATCTTCTGCTTCTGTTAGGTCCATACAATTTCTGTCCTTGATCAAGCCCATCTTTGCATGAAATTTTCCCTTGGTATCTCTAATTTTCTTGAAGAGATAACATACATATCAAGTCTGGTTATATCAGATATATGTATTATAAATAGCCATATCTGAGGCTTGCTTTTTCGTTCTCATCCTTTTTTTTAGTAAAGTTCTTAACTTTAATAATTCCAAATTATCCATTTTTTCATTTATGCTTAATACTTTTGGTAATCCATGAAAGATATCTTTGCATATTCCAATGTTACATTCCTATGTTATTTTCACACTGAAGTCCACAATCAACTTAGAATTGGTGTAATGAATGGTGCAAAGTAGAAATCAATATTTATTTTTTCCAGTTAGATGTCCAATTGCCTTGGCATTATCTACTGAAAAGACTATATACATTTTCATTGTTTTTCAGTAGTTATCTTTGTTATGAATCAAACAACATAATAGGTGTTCCTCTATTTCTGAACCCTTTTTTTTCCCTTTAACCTGTTTGTCTCTCCTTGCATAATATCACACTGTCCTAATTACTGTGTGTGTTAGTCGCTCAGTCATGTCCAACTTTTTGCAACCCCAGGAACTATAGCCCACCAGGCTCCTCTGTTCATGGGATTCTCCAGGCAAGAATACTGGAGTGGGTTGCCATTTCCTCCCCCAGGGGATCTTCCCGACCCAGGGATGGAATCGCATCTGTTACATCTGACCTACATTGGCAGGTGGGTTCTTTATCACTAGCTCCACCTGGGAAGCCCCCGTAATGTACTGTTACATTGTATAAGTCTTTATATTCATCAAGATAAGTTCCCAATTTGATTCTTCAAGATTGTCTTGATTATTCTTGGCCCTAAGTTGTTCCCTGTAAAATTCAGAAGCAATCTGTCAGTTAACACACATATGTGCACACAAACTCTGCAGAGTTTTGATTGAAATTACATTAAGTTTATAAATCAGTTTGGGGAGAACTGATAGTTTTTCAGTTTTGAGTCTTTCAATCCATGAGTATGGTATATTGCTCTATTATTTAAGTCTTCTTTGATTTCTGTTCTTAATGTTTTGTGGGTTTGGGTATAGAGGTATAATACATATTTGAATAAGTATGTTTTATGCTAATATAAATGATATCATTAAAAAGTTTTATTTCTACTTGTTTCTTTCTAATGTTCAGATATACAGTTGAATTCTGTATGTTGACCTTTTATCCAGAGACTTTGTTAAATTCATTTTTAAATTTTGTTTATTTTTATGAGTTTTCAATGTACTAAATTATATTATCTGCATATCATGGTGGTTTTACACATTCCTTTCAAGTCTTTATGATATTTCTTTATTTTTTGGTCCTGATTTCATTGCCCAGAAACTCTAATAAAATGTTGATTAGAACTGATGCAGTCATCTCTGACTTATTACTGATCTCAGGAGAAAAGCTTTTAATATTTCCCCATTAAGTACAAAGTTTGATGTAGGTTGTTGCAGAAACATTTTTAATTTTAAATTAAAGAACTTCCTTTCTGTTTCTAGCTTTCTGCAAGTCCTTTGGGAAGCTGAAATTTACCAAATAATTATGCTGCATCTATTGAGATGATCATATAATTTTCCCCCTTTATTCTGTTAAGACAGAAAATTGCATTGGTTGATTTTTCTAATGTTAAACAATCATGCATTCCTAGAATAAGCTCAACTTGGTCATGATAATTAATTCATTTTATATATAATATTGAATTCTGTTTGTAAATGTTTTGTTTATGATTTCTGCAACTAGGCTCATGAGTGTGAGAAGCCTGTAACATTCTTTTCTTGTTCTGTTTTTATCAGATTCTTATGTCAAGGGCTATCTCTGGAATTTTGGCCCTTGAAGTCCTGGCTGCCATGGTTGTTTTCTGGTATCTTCAAATAGCTGAGTTCTTTTAAAAATTGCTCTTCAGCTCTTATAATTGTGCTCAGGGGAGGGTTTGTCATAAGCTACTCAATGATAGCCACAAACAAAACTTTTGCCTTTTACAAATGTGATGAACCAACAGAACTTCAAACAAATCCCTAACCATTAGTTAACCTTTTGACCTCTTTAAGTTCCTGAAAAATTCTTTGGTTACTCAAAGTGTAGTTTTGACTTTCAGGGGCACTTACTGCTCACATCTGTTAAAATACAATTGTAGGGGAATAAATGAAAATTAATTATAGACACAATATTCTGTCCCCATAAAGAGGAAAAATCCAATCTAGTTGAAAAATGTTAATGTGTCTGTCTTCGATATTCTTCAAGTATTAATCAATTATTATAGAAAAAGGCACCATAACGCCCTCAATGATAGAACTCAAAAATTTCATTGAACAGAAGAGGGGGGCCTAACTATTCATATCCTATAACAACTATCAGGAAGAGAAAGACTTTATCTGGGCAGCAAGATGAACAAATTATATTTATTAACTTTAAGCAGATGTTAAATACATTTCTTGGATTTGGCTAAGGAAAATGGGACGCATCCTATAGTAACGAAATATATGGAAAGGGCAATCTGAAATAGAAATATCTACAAAGAGGAGGGTGACGTGGGAATAGAGAAGTTGAGGTAATTCCTTTTTTTAACTCCTACTATTTGCCAGGTGCTTTGTGTGGGGCCTCTGCTGGCATTCTCACTTAATCCCTGCAAACATGAGATATTTTTGTTTTAAGATTTTCTCTGATGTGGACCATTTCTAAAGTCTTTACTAAATTTGCTACAATATTTCTTCTGTTTTATGATTTGGTTTTTTGGCCACCAGGCATGTGGGATCCTACAGCAATCAAACCCTCACACCCTGCATTGGAAGACAAAGTCTTAACAACTGCACCGCCAGAGAAGTCCCCCATAATGAGGTATTTTTATTCCCACTTTATAAAAACGGAAATTAAGCCTCAGTTAGAATAAAAACTTTTTCTAAAATCACAAGGACAGCAAGTGTGATTCAAATCAAGCTGTTTGACTCCAGAGTCCCTACACTTCCTACTAAACCAGGCTGAGATTACACAGAAGACAAACTAGGTTTTCTTATCAGTAAAGATTAGATTCTCTATTAGTAAGCCCTGTAAAAGGGAATTGTGGGAAGGAAGAGTTTGGTTATGTGTTCATGGTTTGTCGGGTAAGGATTTTATTTGGGGTGTGTATTTCCTTTGTCTCTGGAGTTCTTGCTATATTCTCAAATAAAAACATTTCCTGTTTACTACTGACTGGGCTAACATCCAATAACCAAGCAATATAAACAAATTCCAACATTTTTCTATCCAGAGTCACATTCTGTGTGTCTGTGACTGACCTGCTCAGTGGTCTAGGAAACATTACCAATTAAGGCCAGGTCATGGACTAGATCTGTATTTCCTAAATGTGTTTTATAGAACACACTAGTTTTACATGATAGGGATGGATATTATTCAGGAAAAATTTAATTTTTTAATTAGGGATGGTTTATGGCCAAATATGTTTAATAAAATCTGGATTAAACCAAGTTAAACAAATTTATTTCAGACTTTTCTACACCTGAAACACTAATATATACTCTTTAGAGGTAGGTATAGTGTAAGTATTTTCAAAATTTATTTGGCTCCAAAATGCTGTATTTGAGGAGCATCTTCTAGAATAGTTGTTACAAGACCATACTTAGGGGAGGGAGGGGTTACCTGTTTCATAGGCCAATTAGTTTTGCGGCAACACACTACACCATTGGCCACAGGAGGAAGATAGAAAAGAATTGTGTACTGATAATCTGCACAGTCTAAAAGCTGAGAATTACATTTCATTCAGTGGATTTACTGAGGACTTAAGCCCAGGAAATAGCCTCTCAGATTGCTCTGAGGAAGAGATCAGGCGGGAGCCAGGATATATAGGAATTTTGCAAAAAACCAAACAAACAAAAAAGCAGGGAGTGAGAACATTAAAAGAATACTGTCAATTAAAGAAAACTAGATCTCAAGTTAATGGATGTAGTGCTTTCCTGTATATGGGAAGAGTCTGGGCTTATTGACCTTGTTCCTTTGATAAGCAGCTTAACTATCTGAGGCCAGTATCCTCCTTTTCTCCATCCTGAATCCCCTCAGGGTACATCTTTGGGGTTAGCTGCAGAGGCTGGTGCTTGATGGCTACAACATCCTTTGTTTACTGACATGGTGGGCGACATTCTTCATTCACAGTATAGACAAAGCAGCCCCATGGTCTGGGCCACCTGGTAAAGAAGTATAGATCCCATCACAAAAGGGTTAGAGAGCCTGAGTGACCTCCTGAAGGCTTAGTGTAGAGGGGACTCCTGCATGGGAGTCTATTCTACATTCTAAGATTCTGTTTCTGTGAAAACCGTAATTCCTTCTAGAAAAAAAAAAAGTGGCAACTTATAACTATGTATGTTAATTAGATAATGACTCTGCAGTCATAACAAAGAGATCCACAATACAAGGTTTAAATAAAACAGAAGTTTATTTCTTCTGTAAAAGTCCCAAGGGGAGTACTTCCGGTTGCTAGGTTGGCTGGATTCTGGGAGATGCCTCAGGGTCCCAGGTTCCTTCCATCTCATTGCTCTGCTCCTGTGGGGCATTAGCTTCTTCTCCATGACTGCAGCTGACTCTCTGGTAAGTGTGCTTTCCATTTAATGAAAGAGAGTCCTAGGCAAGCACTTTTCTTTCAATTAGCTTAAGCTGAAGTCACTAGCATCAGATCATCCCCAAGTTTACTGATTGAGGGACAACAGAATCACATAGTCATGCTAGCTGCAAAGTTGGCTGGGAAATTCAGTCTCTAACTAGGCAGTTAGGTGACCAGTTAATAAGAAGGAAGAAGAGATTTTTTAGAAGAACAACTAAGACTCTGCCACACTGTAGTTGAGATAAACACTAGCTGGTAATCACTACCTGGGCATGACTCCATTTACTAATGAACAGCCAGTTTAGGCTGACCAAATCCTTCCAAGAAAAATATTGAGTTCCTGTCAGTGTGATACTCAAGTACTCCAATTTACGAAGCAAGGAATTTCTCAGAACAGCTCTGATTATCTGTCCAGGCTGAGGATCAGTGCTGTAAGTCTGAGCTTTAAGGGTCAGTAAACAATTCATAGCCTATTTCCTTGCAGGCTTGTTTCTTATTGTCCTTTAGTTTCCTTAGCTAATTTTTTTTTTTTTTTAATGTCTCAAGACGGAAGGAAAATTGGAAAATCTTCTAGATTTTCAACAATTTCAGCAACCCACCCAGCACACTATGGGGACCAGCTCATGGGGTATGGTAAAAAAATAAAAATAATAATAATAAAGTCCCTCAGATAGGAAACCAATGTCTTGTGAATATTTTTATTTTTTGGTTTATTATAATGTTTTGACATCTTTAGAAAACCTTTCTGGCTGGAGAGAGACTATGTCTACCTGGGCTAGCTAATTTGTAGAGACATGAAGAAGGACCCAGTCAGGAACATGCCCTTGTTATGCAAACTAACCGGTCCAGAACTTTACTTCCTCTACTGGGCCCACAGGCCGCAGGAGGCAATATTCCTCTGCCTTAGTCACCCCGGAGCCAAGTTCCAGGCTTCTAGGGACCACCCCGAGAGCCCAAAGCCTGCAGAACTTACTCTAAGTAGCCAATCCTAAATTGTTGACCCTGTTCTGCCTTGCTTTTGCCAAGGAAACGCCAATAAAGTCTCTGGGCTCAAGCTTCCCCTCCCTCTTGCCTTCTGCCTCCTGGCCACCCTGATGATTTTCCCACGTAGCCCTGCGTGGCGTGCTGTGCTCTCACGGACCTGTGAGTATAACAAACTTTATTTTTTCCTGAGCCTTTCCGCTGTCACCTTTTCTGGCCACACCTAACTGGCCATTTCATAAAAGAATACAAAACAGCAGGCGAGAGGGGTTTACACAACCCGTGCAGAGCCCCAAAACAGTCTGCTGGTCTGCCTGCCTTGCATTTCACTTCATCCCTCCCTAAGGACCGCTGTCACTTGTCCCAGGATTTTCGGTTCTGCTCCTTTCCTTAGAATTATTCGCATGCAAGGGCGACACTCCTCCTTGGCAAAGCCAAGGTCATGACCAAGTCTGCAGAGTAGGTGGAGTCCATGTGGAACGATTCAGGGGATGAAATCCCCAAAATCACTTTTCTGACCACCTGCAGCAGGGATTTCACCATCTTGGAATTACTGGGGATTTGAAACTCTCTGAGGTCTTTAAGAGATCCTTCTTAAAGTGAAAATACCTCAGGAGAGGAAAATATCACAAGTTAATTATCCTCAGACCTGGTCATTGGGACCACCTGGAGAGTCCCTCCCCCACCCCGCCCACCCCCCCCCCCCCACTAAGTAAGAAGCTCTGGAGTAAGACCTAGACTTTTTAAAAAAATTCATTTATTTTAATTGGAGGCTAATTACTTTACAATATTGTATTGGTTTTGCCATACATCAACATGAATCCACCACGGGTATACACATGTTCCCCATCCTGAACCTCCCTCCCACCTCCCTTCCCGTAACATCCCTCTGGGTCATCCCAGTGCACCAGCCCCAAGCATCCTGTATCCTGCATCAAACCTAGACTGGCGATTAATTTCTTATATGATATTATACATGTTTCAATGCCATTCTCCCAAATCATCCCACCCTCTCCCTCTCCCACAGAGTCCAAAAGACTGTTCTATACATGTGTTTCTTTTGCTGTCTCGCATACAGGGTTATCGTTACCATCTTTCTAAATTCCATACATATGCATTAGTATACTATATTGGTGTTTTTCTTTCTGGCTTACTTCACTCTGTATAATCGGCTCCAGTTTCATCCACCTCATTAGAACTGATTCAAATGTATTCTTTTCAATGGCTGAGTAATACTCCATTGTGTATATGTACCACAGCTTTCTTATCCATTCATCTGCTGATGGACATCTAGGTTGCTTCCACGTCCTGGCTATTACAAACAGTGCTGTGATGAACATTGGGTTACACGTGTCTTTTTCAATTCTGGTTTCCTCGGTGTTTATGCCCAGCAGTGGGATTGCTGGGTCATAAGGCAGTTCTATTTCCAGTTTTTTAAGGAATCTCCACGCTGTTCTCCATAGTGGCTGAACTAGTTTGCATTCCCACCAACAGTGTAAGAGGGTTCCCTTTTCTCCACACCCTCTCCAGCATTTATTGCTTGTAGACCTAGACTTTTATATTTTATTTTCAACTTTCCAGATAATTCTCTGCCCAGGTTGTGGAACCAGGGACTTATGCCATCCTCAGTTAATAATTCTGAGGATTCATCAACACCTGAGAGATGTTTTCAGAAATGATAATCTGGGAAAGGAAAGAGTGAGAATGGGAAGGCTCTGGAATTCCATGGAAAGGCTTGAGAAACTAGCATGGCTCCTTCTCAGTCTCATGTTTAGCTTTGACTCAAAATGGCTATTTGCAAAACAAGACCCTTCTTTGGCAGTTTTAGATCAGACACCCCATTTTATTTATGTAGCTCCAGCTTCTCAGGTGGCTCAGTGGTAAGGAATCCGCCTGTAATGTAGGAGACACAGAAGACATAGGTTTCTTCCCTGAGTTGGGAAGATCCCCTGGAGAAGGAAATAGCAACCCACTCCAGTATCCTTGCATGGAAAATTCCATGGAGAAAGGAGCCTGGCAGACTACAGTCCATGGGTTCACAAAAGAGTCAGACACGACTTAGCAATTAAACCACCACAATTCTGTTTATAATTGCCAGGAAATATTAAGCAGCATTTTATTTTTATCTTTTTGTTTTCCCCTCATTTCTAAGATCAAATAGAGTAAGGGTGTTGGAGTTGGAATAATCTCCCAAATACCGGGAGGAATCCTTAAAAGGTTTAAACGACTCCATCCTCTCTTGCAGCCAGGTCTACAGAACTTCTAGGAAAGGCGTTGGTTCCGTTTCCTGAGACTGAAAGAGAAAGACGAGCCACAGGATCCTGCAGTTTCCTCTGTCTGTATTAGACCTTCAGATCAGGGGCCTGTTCCTTACATCTGACTTCATCTTTTCTGCTTGATATTCAAGTCTATTTTCTCTGGTTTTCTACCTTCTGGAGAAATGGAGAACAGCTGTTGGGGGACCTCCTGATCCCTGAAGGCTGAAGAATTCCCCCATTAACATTCTTTTTTTCAGGCTAACTCACTCTCATTTCCATAACCTTTCTTAGGGTCTTATTTCTTATTCCTTTATTTTTATACCTCTCTTTTGGATGTAGTTTCTTATAACAAGAAATGAATCAATGCCAAATATAACCAGAGAGTTCTTTCCCGTATTTTCTGAGACATTCTCCAATTAGTATGGTCATCCCCATTTTTAAAACAACAGCTTTGCTGGCTATTGCTAATTTAGATTCAATTTGTGATCCACATGTTCTTGGCTTATTGGGGAAAGCTGCTTGGTGTAAAGAAAATAGCTCCAGGCTAGAATACAGGGGCTTATGTTTTAGACCAATTTTGTCACAATTAAACTGTATATCTCCTTTTTTACTTTTTAAAATGCATTTTTTTGGCAACAGGAGAGGGCCCGTTCGCAGGCACCAAGGACCTACCACAGCCAAAAGTAAAAATAAAAACCAAAATAAAATACCTAAGTATTTGAAATCCATTCTTAACATACTTTTCTTTTTTAACTTGGTGCATTTGCTCTGTAATATAATTACTAATAAACTTGGGTTTGTGTCTAGCTTCTTAAAAAAATGCATTTTGACACTGTTTGTTACATCTACAAAGTGAATCAGATGAACTCATTGACCTTTAAATTCACTCCCACTATAAATTCTTATTCCTACTTCTTAAAATTTTGATTCATTTCAGATTTTTCAGTGAAGTAGTCTAGACATCCACGGCACTTTATTTGTACATTTCTTAGAGCTGTATCACTTTCTGCCTATAATATAATCTCTTTTTTAAAGTTTTTTTTCTTTAATGTGGATCATGTTTTAAAGTCTTTATTGAATTTGTCACAATATTGTTTTATGTTTGGCTTTTTGACCATGAGGCACGTGGGATCTTAGCTCTGGGACCAGGAATCAAACCTGCACCCCCTTCACTGGAAGACAGTGACTGCTCCTGACTGCCACGGAAGTCCCTGTAATATAATCTTTGTGTTGTACGATGCACGCCACAGCTTTCCTGCTAGACCAAAAACTCCTTAAAGGCAGAGCCCAAGTAACTCCATGACTGGCTTTGGCACAGTACTTTACAATAAACATTTGTTGAATGAGTCTGTGTGTGAATATTTAATGTTCCTCTGGCAAGTCAAAAGTAACAATTTGGGGAGTAGGCAAATTTGTCCTCTGTGCCCCTGCAGCTTTGTTTCTGGATCCCTGTCCCTCCCCTGCGGTGAGAAGCATCCATCGTTTGTACCGGCCTCTTGTGGATAGTCTGCCTCATGTTCCTGCATCAATGACAGGACTGATAACTGTGGATAAACAAGATCATTTTCCCCAGGAGGGACTCTGAGACTTTCAGGACTTTCAGTCAAAGAGAACAAAGCCTCCACAGTGCTGGTCAGAAAGAAAGAAAGCCTAGGTTAGGAAATCAGAGAAAAGTTTGAGTTGAAAAAGAAGTATTTGAAGTAGAAGGAGAACAGATCCCCTGAGCAGCCCAAAACAAAGAGATTAAACTCTTCCCAAAGGTTGCAGGCAGAAGCACAATATTAGGGGACTTCCCTGGTGCTCCTTTGGCTAAGACTCTGCAAACCCAGTGCATCGGGCCCAGGTTCAATCCCCGGTCAGGAAACTAGATCACGCGTACTGCAACTAACAGTTCACACAGCACAACTAAAATCTGGCAGAGCCAAATGAAAGAAAAAAGATATTTGGACTCAGGGAAATTGGGGAGAATGGTCTCAAAAGCTAGACACTTACTGGTTCTGGGAACCCATGATTTCCTCACTTGTAAATACTTCGAACTTCTATTGACTCACTGGCTGGAGACAGCCTGTATTACAGCAGACCAGAGACCAGAAGGGCATGGAGTCAGTACTGTCACGATGACAACTTACAAATTGGAGTCGGGGGTTGGGGTGAGAGATTGAAGGGCTTCCGGGCTGAAAGCGCAACATGGCGGCCCCCAGTGCTCTGGAGAACACACTGATAATGGGCTGTCTGATGCTTCTGCCTCCATCCCAGGAGGTCAGCAGTAGGCACAGCTAACTGCTGCTGACCATTCTTTATGCTCTTTTCTTGGAAGAAATTGGGTAGGCCTAACAAAAATCCAGAATCACTGCATATGGTGATTGCAGCCATGAAATTAAAAGATGCTTACTCCTTGGAAGAAAAGTTAAGTGTAGTTGCTCAGTCATGTCCGACTCTTTGCGACCCCACAGACTGTAGCCTACCAGGCTTCTCTGTCCATGGGATTTTCCAGGCATTGTACTGGAGTGGATTGCCATTTCCTTCTCCAAGGGATCTTCCCAACCCAGGGCTCAAACCCAGGTCTCCCGCATTGTAGACAGACGCTTTACCGTCCGAGCCACCAGGGAAGTTGAAAGTTATGACCAACCTAGATAGCATATTCAAAAGCAGAGACATTACTTTGCCAACAAAGGTCCATCTAGTCAAAGCTATGGTTTTTCCAGTGGTCATGTATGGATGTGAGAGTTGGACTGTGAAGAAAGCTGAGCGCCAAAGAATTGATGCTTTTGAACTGTAGTGTTGGAGAAGACTCTTGAGAGTCCCTTGGACTGCAAGGAAATCCAACCAGTCAATTCTGAAGGAGATTTCTTTGGGATTTCTTTGGAGAGAATGATGCTGAAGCTGAAACTCCAGTACTCTGGCCACCTCATGCAAAGAGTTGACTCATTGGAAAAGACTCTGATGCTGGGAGGGATTGGGGGCAGGAGGAGAAGGGGATGACAGAGGATGAGATGGCTGGATGGCATCACTGACTGGATGGACGCGAGTCTGAGTGAACTCCGGGAGTTGGTGATGGACAGGGAGGCCTGGCATGCTGCAATTCATGGGGTCGCAAAGAGTCAGACACGACTGAGTGACTGAACTGAACTGAAGTGAATAAAAAACAGATTGCAATTTATTTTTACTCTTTCTTAGGTCTTTGACTCAGTGGAATAGAATTCAATGTGGGTGAGAGTACCAGAATTCAACAGAGACACCACAGATATTGACGTTCACACAGAGGTTGCCGCCCAGTACCTTCTATAAGCCAGAGATTCGGGGGTGACCTGGCCAAACCAATAAAATTTTGTGTGAAAACCACCGCTCTGTGACAACCTAAAGGGGTAGGATGGGGAGGGAGGTGGGAGGGAGGTTTAAGAGAGAGGGGACAAGTATATACCGATGATGATTTGTGTTGATGTATGGCAGAAACCACCACAATATTGTAAAGTGATTATCCTTCAATTAAAAATAAAATAAAAAAAAATTTGTGTGTAGAGTGAAGATATGTTCTGAGCACCAGAGTCACACTCCACTCCCCATCCCCCTTGTTTTCAACTCATATTGAAACAATCTGATGCTGCTTCTGATGAGCTTGAGGCCAAGGACTCTAAAAGACAGTACAAAAAGCACCTTCTTATCTGAAGATGATACAATTTTATTAACACAGGCTAGAAATGGCCTTCCAAGAAAATTGTCCTTGTCATTTGGTAACTTCCTGAAAGAATGGTCACAAATGAACTGTTCTAAGATCAAGGGCATCATTTCTAGTAATCAACTCCTAGCTTCCTCCAGATGTATTCCAGAGTCAGTGAAGCATCTTGTTCTAAGTACAGTCTCTGGGGTTACTCTACTGGAGTTTGAAAAAAGGTTCTACCTTGTAGTCATTGGATGACATTTATTTAACAGCTCTTGGCCTCAGTTTGTTCATCTGTACATTGGGAATATAATAATAATGATTCATATTTCATAAGGTTGTTGTCAAGATTGAAGGTATTTACGCATAAAATGTTTAAAACAGTGCTCAAGAAATATTGCTCAGTTGCTTCAGCTGTGTCTGACTCTGCGACCCCATGGAACATAGCCTACCAGGCTCCTCTGTCCATGAGCTTTTCCTGGCAAGAATACTGGAGTGGGTTGCCATTTCCTTCTCCAGGGGATCTTCCCGACCCAGAGATCAAACCTGAGTCTCCTGCATCTCCTACACTGCAGATGGATTCTTAACTTCTGAGCCACCAGAGAAGCCCCAGGAAATATTAACTATCTATATATGGACCACGTCCTGCCTACCAGAGGATATCATCTGGTAACACACAGTTGCTTACCTCTCGAGAAACTAAAAGAGCCCAATGACTCAAAGCAAAGGATTCTGTAGGTTTTATTACTGTGTAGCTTTCGTTGGCAATTTTGGTTGCTGCTGTTGTGTGGTTCAGATGTTTCACAGTCTACTTGGTTATGTCTACTTTAAAATAATTCTCAAATTTGAATTATTGCAGCAGTGCTCAGTGGTGTAAAACTTGGGAATCTCTCTCACCTATATGTCCATGAGGTAGTGAACATTCAAAATAACATCCTGAGGACACTCTTGGCCCAGCCCTCCCTTGGTTCAACTCAGAGCAACAGTGGGGGTGGTTTCTAGTCAGGCATGGTCCTTGTCTGGTTCCTAAATTTTTGTAACAGTATATCAGTGCTACCTCCAGATTGACTGATTTTTGAAACGTATGGTTTTGTATTAGACTTGTAATGTTGGAGAGCTGCATTCCAGATATTCATCAGAGGGTATGATTTCTAGCATATTGCTGCAAGTTATAAAGATACCAAAAGCCTTGCTGAGAAAAGTAATATTCATGGAGGATTGTGTGTCTTTCCATTCTCTTAGGTCAGTGGTTTCCCAGATATTTATATTTCACAGGCTAGTTAAAAAAAAAATTTTTTTTTTTAATGCTGTTTACTGACATAGGTTGCTAACTTATTTTTACCAAGTAAGGATATAACAAAAGGACAGTCTTTTTTTTTTTTTTTTTTCTTTTAAAGACAGTATTTTAAACTAAAGTCTTATGGAAAGTTAGTGTTATGGAAAATTCACTAGTGACTGCACTGTTTTTTTAATTTTCATCATGAACCCATGGAACTTTCATCACTGCCTGCCAGACTGGCACTTGAGAACAGCTAGATAATTTATAACTTATCCCTGGATGAAACCAGATCACTAGTGACTTTACACCTGGGATGTATCATGGCAGGTACCTGAAAAGTACTTCTACTGAATTGCACTTTGATATAATCCTCTTGGCTAAGTGAAGAGTATGATCAAAAGGGGTCCTTTGAAGTGAGTCACTTCATTTAGTCCAAAGATGTTGCAAAGACATAATTGTTTACATTATCTAGAGTTTTCTCTTGGAAGACCTACTAAAGAAATCTCACTCTGGCCTTAATGACCAAAGGATTTGGACTTATCTAAGCAACAGATTAACTCTTTATCTTTTATGTTATATGACTCCCTTTAGCCCCCTTCACACATTCTCCTAGAAGTTTTTAACTCAATTGTATAACACACCTCTGGAAGCACATAGCTTTCAGGAAATCTAATTTGTACATTTGCCTTGCTCCCGGTTCCATCCTCTTCTACCATCATTTTCCCTTTGCCTCACTTTTTTTCAATCCCTCTGGCCTTGCTGCACTACTTATTTCTTTGAAAGCCATCTTAAATCCTTTCCAGAGCTAGTTGAGATATACTTAAGTACATAAATTAGTGAACAGAGGCCCACCTGTGTCCTAGATAGGGCTTCATGAGGACTTCTAGCTGCCAGGGGACCATATTTAGAACTTGTCTGCACAGATTTCTCAGGGGTGATTGGACACAAAATCTGCACATATAGCCCATTAAGATGCTGACCGCTGATACTAGCCTGATTGCTGTCCTGCTCCATATTTTAACAGGAGCTATCAAGGCCTTAGGGGCTTCTCTGGTGGCACAGTGGTAAAGAATCAGCCTGACAATGCAAGAGATGCGGGTTCAATCCCTGGGTTGGGAAGATCCCCTGGAGGAGGAAATCTCCAAAATCCCCTAGAGAGCCAACCCACTCCAGTATTCTTGCCTGGGAAATCTCATGGACAGAGGGGTCTGGTGGGCTACAGTCCATGGGGTTGCAAAGAGTCAGACACAAATTAGCACCTGAGTATGCATGCAAGCATCAAGGCCTCACCTTATGTAAATGCAGCAGGAGTTTCAAGTGCTGTAGAAAAGCCAACAGAAAGATGCTTGGGGAAAACAGCCCTTAAGTTAGTCTTTGTCCAATCACAGATCGCAGTCTATTACAGGGTTATAAAGTTAGAGTTATGACTAACTTTTTTATTGGGATGAACTTTTTGGTCAACCCAACATTTTTTTTTAAAATATTTAAGTTCTATGGAAAATTAGCTTTATGGAACATAAATAGAACCAACCCACAGAGTGTATGTCTATGTATATGCATGTACATTTGGAGAGAGAGAGAAAGCAAGGAGCAGGGGAAGAGGGAATCAGAGAGAGAGAGAGAGAGAAGGGGAGAGATTATTTTAAGGAATTGGCTCACAAGATTGTAGAGGCTTGGTAAGTCCAAAAGTTGCAGAACAGGCTAGCAGGCTGGAGACTCAGAGAAGAACTGATGTTGCCGTTTGAGTCCAAAGGCAGAATTTTCTCTTCCTCAGGGAAAGTCATTCTTCACTTAAGACTTTCAACTGATTAGATGAGGCTCACCCCCATTGCAGGGAGCAATCTGCTCTACTACAAACCGATTTAAATGTTAAATGTCCACTGATTTAAATGTTAATGTCCTCCATAAAACATCTTCACAGAAATACCTAAAGTACTGTTTAACCAAATATCTGGACATGTGGCCCAGCCAAGTTAACAAGTAAAATCAACTATCACATGCACCTTAGTTTAGATTCACACAGATGAAGGAAAATAGTGGGTTTTGCCTAAACTACACAAGTTACTGTGGCCATAAAGAGCAGATTCTAAAAGACTGAGCCAGTGGTGTGATGGAGCCAGCTCCTATTGGCTCTTGATTGCTGACTGTGCCAGCAATCAAGTGACGTCAAGTCAATGACATCACTCTGGTAGCATGGAATCATCCATGGGCAAGAGACTCTATAAACTGGGAGGAGAGCAGGGAGGTGGGAATCAAACAGCTGACCTACCATCATGCCATTGGATGTATCAGCTTTTTAATATGTGTTAATCAGTCTGCTATTTGGCATAACAGGCATGCTAACAAGTCCAAAAATGGGGTATTTTAATTCTAACAATAAAAATAAAGCCCAAACAGTTTCAAAACATCCATTGGTTTCTCTTAGTCACACTTTCAAACTGGCAGAACAAACAATAACTAATACTGTCAGCCGATAGTGGCTCATTATGCTAACTGCTGTGATACCTTATGTGAATTGATCCATATGGAGACAGCACATTTACTATTATTCAGTATGCTTAAAAAACAATTGTTGCATTACTATAGGAATACAACTGGCAAAATCCAACCTATGGGGAAATGTATAATGACCGTACAATCAGTTTTTTCAACAGATCTACTGAGAGAGAAACTTAAAGTTTAGAGCAGCACTTCCAAACTTTGTATCAGAATCACTTAGAAGGCAGCTTGCAGTGTCCCACCTTCAAAGTTTCTGACTCAGTAGGTCTTGGCTACTAATGCCAGAGAAACTGCATTTCTAAGAAGATCCTAGCTGGTACTAATGATGCTTATCTGGGACCCACACTTTGAGAACCACTGGATTAGTGACTTAGGAGACCAATTTACAGATTACAATATATGGACCTTGCATGCATGCATGCTAGGTCACTTCAGTTATCCAACTCTTTGCAACCCTATGGACAGGCTCCTCTGTCCATGGAATTCTCCAGGCAAGAATACTGGAGTGGTTGCCACGCCCTCCTCCAGGGGATCCTTCAGACCCATGGATCGAACCCGTGTCTCTAATGTCTCCTGTAATGGCAGGTGGGTTCTTTACCACTAGCACCGGTATGGACCCTAAACAAGCTGTGGAAAAATTTAGATAATTGGAAAAATATGACTAGTGACTATTTGCTAACATTAATCAACTGTTCTCTTCTTTAGGCATGATAATTATATTCTGATTGTGCTTTTATTAAAAACTACTTACATCTTAGAGATATATACTAAAGCATTAGAGTTGAACTGATATGATGTGTGGGATTTACTGCAGAACAATCTACAGAGTGGTAGTGAGTAGCAGGAACACTGCAGAAAAAAAACAAGATTGGCCAGAGTGAATAACTGTTGATTATGGGTGATGGGTAATTGTTATTGCATGTTATTCTCTCTGCTTTTGTGTATTCCACTGTAAAAAGTTTTAAAAAGAAAGAAGTGCACACAAATCCTTTTCAAAGTTCCTTTCACTTCCCCAGATATGTCATCTTTATTTTTTAATTACTTTTCATTATAAAAAGGGCTTCCCAGGTGGCTCTAGTGGTAAAGATCCCGCTTACCAAAGCAGGAGACATAAAGAGACAAGGGTTTGATCCCTGGATTGGGAAGATCCCCTGGAGGAGGGCATGGCAACCCACTCCAGAATTCTTGCCTGCAGAATCCCATGGGCGAAGGAGGCTGGTGGGCTACAGTCCATAGGGTCGCAAAGAGTAGGACACAAAACAACTGAACACACACACATTATAAAAACCAAGGCAGAGATGTCATTCATAAAAAGGGCAAAACTTAGAAAAGCAAACAATCCAATCAAAAAGTGGGAAAGGGACCTGGAGACATTTCTCCAAAGAAGACATACAGATGGCTAACAAGCACTTGAAAGATGCTAAACATCACTCACTATTAAAGAAATGCAAATCAAAACTGCAATGAGATACCGCCTCACATCAGTCAGAATGGCCATCATCAAAAAAATCTACAAGCAATAAATGCTGGAGAGGGTGTGGAGAAAAGGGAACACTCTGGCATTGCTGGTGGGAATGTAAACTGATACAGCCACTATGGAAGATGGTATGGAGATCCCTTAAAAAGCTAGGAACAAAACCACCATGTGACCCAGCAATCCCAGTCCTAGGCACATACCCTGAGGAAACCAAAACTGAAAAAGACACATGTACCCCAGCGTTCATTGCAGCGCTATTTACAATAGCTAGAACATGGATGCAACCTAGATGTCCATCGACAGGTGAATGGATAAAGGCACTGCGGTGCATATACACAATGGAATATTACTCCACCATAAAAAGGAACATATTTGAGCCAGTTCTAATGAGGTGAATGAACATTACACAGAGTGAAGTAAGTCAGAAGGAGAAATATAAATACCACATACGGACACATATATATGGAATCTAAAAAGACGGCACTGATGGATTCATTTTCAGGGCAGCAATGGAGAAACAGACATAGAGAACAGACCTGTGAACATGGGGGAGGAGAGGCAGGAGAAGGGGAGATGTATGGAGAGAATAACATGTAAATTCGCATTACCATATGTAAAATAGATAGCCCGTGGGAATGTGCTGTATGACTCAGGGAATTCAAACTGGGGCTCTGTGACCGGCTGAAGGGGGGGATGGGGAGGGAGACAGGAGGGAGGTTCAGGAGGGAGGGGACATGGGTGTACCTATGGCTGATACTTGCTGATGTATGACAGAAAACCACAAAACTCTGTAAAGCAATTATCCTTCAATTAAAAAATTAAAAAGAAAAAAATGGCAAAACTTTCCTTAATTATTTTTTAATCAGAAAAAGCAATAAATGCAATCACATCCTGTTACAACTCAAGAGTCAAGAATGATAAATGCTTACAGCACTTCCATCTGTCAGGGTGCACATGCGGGCATCATCTGCCCAGTGTAGACTCTGCCCTCTCTACTCCTCACGTCTCCCCTTTTCACAGCAAACCTGCCCTACTTACTCCATGATGACACCCAGGAGCCGCACTGAGCCAGGAGGCTGCTTCCCAACAATCTGCAAAGACTGGGAGTGAGAGGGACCCAAAGATTGACGCTCTTTCCTGCTGTGACATCACAGCTGGGGTCTGATCAGGTACAATACCCACAAATTTTATTGCAAATAGAAAAAAAAAAAAGGAACAGAAAGACATGGTAAAAAGAAATTTGATTTAAATAGAGCAGGGCTTTTCTTTGTATGAGCATGTTTCCTCCTTCCCCAGAGGTAACCACTGACCACAGCATTTTAGAACCGGAAGAAACCCTTAGCATATCTATAGTCTATACTCTTCATTTCATAAAGGAAGAAATTGATACCCAGAGAAAGCAAATGATTTGGCTAGCATGAAAAAACTAGCTATTGGCAGAACCTTTCCTGCATTTTCAAAGTTTTTTGGTTAAATGAAAGGAAAAATAGGAAGGAGAAAATGAAGGGTAAACTCCTGGAGTAGCTGTATTCCAGCACTTGTCCATGGATTGAATTTTTGAAATGAAATTCTAGGTACCCGTTAATGTTTTGTTCTATAATTGGAAATAGAGTTGAGAGTATAGTCTATCAATGAACTCAGTTGAAAGCATTTGCAGGACTCCCCGGGTGGTCCAGTGGCTAAGACTCCACACTCCCAATGCAGGGGGCCTGGGTTCAATCCCTGGCTGGAGAACTAGATCCCAAATGCTGTAACTAAAGATCCCCTGTGCTGCAACTAAGACCCTGTGCAGCTAAATAAATAAATATTTTTTTTAAAAAAGAAAGAAAACACTTGGTAATTTAAGAGTTAAAGAGGGAACCAGACACTCCTGGATTGCTGTTGCTCCTGGGATACAGTGCTGAAAATAACAGCACCGGTAATACTTTTCAGCCAGTGAAAACAATTACTAACAGTTTGGAGCACTCCGCACATTTTGGAGCCTCTAAATGTGTATTGCCGCCTGCCACACTGTTCCCACAACTCAGCAAGGAAAATTCTACTGTCCTCACTGGGTAGATGTGAAACAGAGGTTCAGAAAAGTTAATGTGGTACCCAGGTTTAGTATTGAGAAGGGGTCTAAGCTGTCATTCCCCACTCTTGATAACAGTACTTTTCCTAAGACCACTGGGCTGTACCTACAGGTTGTATCCAACAAAGGAGCCCCAAGTTATGAGTGTAGGTCATGGGGGGATTAGAGATAAAAGTGTAGCCCAGGCTGAGCTTTCCAAGTCATGGAGCTGACTCTGTCCGAAGGAGGCAAACTCTAAAAAAAATTATTTATTTGGCTGAGCCAGGTCTTAGTTGCGGCATTCAGGCACGGTTTTTAAACCCACTGAAAGGTACTTCATGAGTGGCACAAGAACCTCTCCAATCAATTTCCATGCCTTGGGTATCCTTATGTGAGCCAACGTTTCTGTAATGCCCTTGTGTCTGAATCACTAGTTGCCTCATAGACACAGAACTGCCACTGTAAATTTGTCCAAAGAGGCTGCTATATAAATATTTCATGATGGGAAGTGATGCCTGGGCTTGGGTGGGCACAGAAATGCACTGCTGTGGGCACAAATAACTTTAGGGGGTGATGACGGTGTTCTCAAACTGGATTGATGTGATAGGTGCACAACTGGATATGTTTGCTAAAAATGATCAAGCTGTTCATTTGCAGTGAGTGAATTACACCTATGTAAAGTTATGAAGAAGGAAATGGCTACCGTCTCCAGTATTCTTGCCTGGAGAATCCCATGGACAGAGGAATCTGGCAGGCTACAGTTCATGAGGTCAATAAGAGACAGGACTGAGCGACTAACACACACAAAGTTACATAAAGTATACCTTAATAGGCTGCCTTTCTTTAATGTGATGACCAGATCGGCAATTCCTTAAGCTGGAGTCACTCTAAACAGTCACTCTGCAAAGATAGAACATATCCAGGAATAAACAAAGTCATGATGCAATCAGATGATTAGTATGAGATCTAGAGACTTCCAGATCAGGGCCGCCTCCTGGGGCTGGGGAGACCTGTGGAGCCACACAAAGCCCCGCTGCTCAGAAGGGCCCCACCCTCCGTTTTATGCTGTGATTGCCATCCGTCTTGAACTTCATTATTTCATCTTTTAACTTGCGTTCTGTAAGCGAAGGCCACAAGATACCGGAGCAGAGGGGGGAAGTGCAGTATGTGTGCCCAGAATCCCCTGCCGCCCCCTTCCCACACAGCAAAAAGACTCCTGATGTCCAATAAGCACAGGGTTCTGGTGACCCCCGACGCATGGGGCTTCTGCAAGGCTCAGAAGGACCAGGAGGTAAGCGGGTTCCTTCGACAACTAAGTAGATGGGAGGAGGGGAATGACAGCCCCCGAGATACCACCCTTTTTCTTTGAAATGGAACTCGCTTCCAACACAGAAAGATGGCAAAGGAGTTCTAAGAAGTAGGAACAACCAAGAAAACCTATCCCATCCACTCAGACTTGCGTAACTTCCTTGTATCGGCTAACTACTTCCGCTAAAGATGACAACATAGAAGAAAGGGAAGGCCAGGACCCTCCCTGGGTCCCTTTCCTTTGCATCCTTTCTTATTCATCAGTAAAGTGAAGATAGAAGGTGTTCATCGGAGGTACTCATATCAAGAAGTGAAATGAAGACAGCCGAGTTTAGTGTGTGCACTGTACCCACCTTTCTAAGAATGAAAGACATATGCCTGTGACCGCTGTGTTCTAATTGCATATCGCGATTCCACAGAAGTTAAACGTTGTCGTGTTTGTATTTTAAAATTGCATAATGTAAAGACGAATGATAAAATTCACATTAATAATTTAAAATTCTGATTTCACTTAGAATGATATTAGATAGCAAATTTAAAAGCAAATTTTAAACCTCTGGGACTTCCCTGGTGGTCCAGTGGTTCAGACTCCTCCACCCTTTCTTTACAAGGGGCACAGGTTCAACCCCTAGTCAGAGAACTAAGATCCCATGAGCCATGCGGCACAATAACAACAGCAAGCATGATATAACAACAACAAAAAAACCCACCATGACAGCATAAGAACACTTGGAAGAAAGGAAATGTGCCATGTTACATACCTTTCATAGCTCCTGCCATTTGAACGAGGGGTCCTACATTTTCATTTTACACTGGGCCTCACTGTGAAGCCAGCCCTATTAAAGACAATTGTTCAGCCTCCCATTTCACGTCTGACAGAACTGAGGCTGGAAGACATTGTGCCCAAGATCAGTTAGAAACAGATCAGGTTCTACAGCTCAGGTCCAACTCTGGGCCAGTGCTCTTCCTGTCATTCTTGAGGCTGGGGAAAAAAAAAAAAATCCCCAAACAACCAAATTAGCTTAAAACTAGGGATTCCTACCTGCTGTACTCAATCACTTCAGTTGTGTCTGACTCTGTGACCTCTGCCACCCCATGGACTCCTCTGTGCCACCAGGGGCTCCCAGCAGGCTCCTCTGTCCATGGGATTCTCCAGGCAAGAATACTGGAGTGGGTTGCCATTTCCTTCTCCAGGGTCTCTTTCTGACCCAGGGATTGAACTCAACCAAGTTAGACACATTTGCTTCAGATGGTTCTCAAAGGGTTTGCAGATGGCATTGTGGCATTGTGTTTAGAGCAAGTAAGCATATCTCTGAGCCTCGAATTTTCCCTCACTAGAGAACTTAAATAGTATATAAAGACAGCATTGAGAGTGATCATGGGAAACCATTAAGGCTAAATATCCGGTTGTATAGCCAGTTGGTTTCCAGCTAGGTTCGGAAGACAAAAATACATACGCTGTATTTAAATGTGGACAGGGGAGGGCCTCAGCCCTGTTTCCTTGAGTATTATATGGTCACTGCCCATAGTGGACACTGGGGTCAGATGACCACACTGGACAACAAAGAACAGAAGATTTACTCCTCCTCTGATGTGAGCAATCGTCTTGGTAGTCAGAGACAGAGGTGTAATTACAACCTGCCCTCTACTTTTTGAATTCACAAGCAGTAATTATCAGAAGCAAACTCTTTACCACCTTCAGAGAAATCTGCAGATTTCTTGTGTATTTAGAATCACAATATATGATTTACAAAAATAACCAGAACAAAACCCTAGATAAATCTAGTCTGAGTTTTAAAGATTCTTCTTGGTTAAATGTGTTGCAGATTAAATCTCCCGGTAGCCCTACATGCTTCGAGTCCCATCCCATATGCTGTATTCATTCCCCACACTCCAGTTTCCCTTCCTCTTCTCCCTGTATTCCATGTGGTGTCACAGACTATCAGCTCCTACAAAGTGGCCAGAAAGGCTAAATTACAGTCAGGGACTGGGAGAGGGGAGTGGCAATCCTGAAAACTTTTATTGAGCACTTACTGTTTGCTGAGCACTGTACCAAGAGCTCTATGTTCATTATCTCAAGGAATCCTCACAACAGTTCTATAAGATGCGTGTGTGTTCGGTTGTGTCTGACTGTTTGCAACCCCAGGGACTGTAACCCGCCAGGCTCCTCTGTCCATGGGATTTTTCAGACAAGAATACTGGAGGGGGTTGACATTTCCTACTCCAGGGGATCTTCCTGACCCAGAAATGGACTCTGAGTCTCCTGTGTCTCCTGCATTGGCAGGCAGATTCCTTACCACTGTGCCCCCTGGGAAGCCCCACAGCAGTTCATAAGATAGGAAAGATGAGGAATCAAAGTCACAGACAGAAGCAACACAAAGAGGCCCCCTAGGTCACACCAAATCTGGAATTAACCAGATATCGGTTATCTAACAGTCAGGTTAACACACCATTGACTGGGGGATTTTTGCAGAAACCAATGCCTGTGGCATTAATGTCTCCAGTCAATAGTGTGTTATGATATTCAGATGTCTGTGCATTCATTTTTCCTTTTACCTCCACCTTGTATCTTTTTACTCATTTCACCTGCTCATCATTATAGCATCCTAACAGTGAGACCTGGGGAATTCCTCTTTCAGTATCCTATCATTTTGCTTTTTCATACTGCTCATGGGGTTCTCAAGGCAAGAATATTGACGTGGTCCTTCTCCAGTGGACCACATTCTGTCAGACCTCTCCACCAAGACCCAGCCATCTTGGGTGCCCCACACAGCATGGCTTAGTTTCTTATAGTTAGACAAGGCTGTGGTCCGTGTGATCAGATTGGCTAATTTTCTGTGATTATGGTTTTAGTGTGTCTGCCCTCTGATGCCCTCTCTCAACACTCACTGTTTTACTTGGGTATTCTTGCCTTGAGAACCCCATGAACAGTATGAAAAAGCAAAATGATAGGATACTGAAAGAGGAACTCCCCAGGTCGGTAGGTGCCCAATATGCTACTGGAGATCAGTGGAGAAATAACTCCAGAAAGAATGAAGGGATGGAGCCAAAGCAAAAACAATACCCAGTTGTGGATGTGACTGGTGATAGAAGCAAGGTCCGATGCTGTAAAGAGCAATATTGCCTAGGAACCTGGAATGTTAGGTCCATGAATCAAGGCAAATTGGAAGTGGTCAAACAGGAGATGGCAAGAGTGAACGTCGACATTCTAGGAATCAGGGAACTGAAATGGATTAGAATGGGTGAATTTAACTCAGATGACCATTATATCTACTACTGTGGGCAGGAATCCCTTAGAAGAAATGGAGTAGCCATCATGGTCAACAAAAGAGTCAGAAACACAGTACTTGGATGCAATCTCAAAAATGACAGAATGATCTCTGTTGATTTCCAAGGCAAACCATTCAATATTGTGGTGATCCAAGCCTATGCCCCAACCAGTAACGCTGAAGAAACTGAAGTTGAATGGTTCTATGAAGACCTACAAGATCTTTTAGAACTAACACCCAAAAAAGATGTCCTTTTCATTATAGGGGACTGGAATGCAAAAGTAGGAAGTAAAAAAACATCGGGAGTAACAGGCAAATTTGGCTTTGGAGTATGGAATGAAGCAGGGCAACGGCTAACAGAGTTTTGCCAAGAAAATGCACTGGTCATAGCAAACACCCTCTTCCAACAACACAAAAGAAGACTCGACACATGGACATCACCAGATGGTCAACACTGAAATCAGATTGATTGTATTCTTTGCAGCCAAAGATGGAGAAGCTCTATACAGTCAGCAAAAACAAGACCAGGAGCTGACTGTGGCTCAGATCATGAATTCCTTATTGCCAAACTCAGACTTAAATTGAATAAAGTAGGGAAAACCACTAGCCCATTCAGGTATGACCTAAATCAAATCCCTTATGATTATACAGTGGAAGTGAGAAATAGATTTAAGGGACTAGATCTGATAGATAGAGTGCCTGATGAACTATGGACAGAGGGTTCGTGACATTGTACAGGAGACAGGGATCAAGACCATCACCACGGAAAAGACATGCAAAAAAGCAAAATGGCTGCCTGGGGAAACCTTACAAATAGCTGTGAAAAGAAGAGAAGCGAAAAGGAAAGGAGAAAAGGAAAGATATTCCCATTTAGGGAAGACATTTTGGAACTCTGGAATGCAGAGTTCCAAAGAATAGCAAGGAGAGATAAGAAAGCCTTCCTCAGGGATCAATGCAAAGAAATAGAGGAAAACAACAGAATGGGAAAAACTAGAGATCTCTTCAAGAAAATTAGAGATACAAAGGGAACATTTCATGCAAAGATGGGCTCAATAAAGGACAGAAATGGTATGGACCTAACAGAAGCAGAAGATATTAAGAAGAGGTGGCAAGAATACACAGAAGAACTGTACAAAAAAGATCTTCATGACCCAGATAATCACGATGGTGTGATCAGTTACCTAGAGCCAGACATCCTGGAATGTGAAGTCAAGTGGGCTTTAGAAAGCATCACTATGAACAAAGCTAGTGGAGGTGATGGAATTCCAGTTGAGATATTTCAAATCCTGAAAGATGATGCTGTGAAAGTGCTACACTCAATATGCCAGCAAATTTGGAAAACTCAGCAGTGGCCACAGGACTGGAAAAGGCCAGTTTTCATTCCAATCCCAAAGAAAGGCAATGCCAAAGAAGGCTCAAACTACTGCACAATTGCACTCATCTCACACACTAACAAAGTAATGCTCAAAATTCTCCAAGCCAGGTTTTAGCAATATGTGAACCGTGAACTTCCTGATGTTCAAGCTGGTTTTAGAAAAGGCAGAGGAACCAGAGGTCAAACTGCCAACATCCGCTGGATCATGGAAAAAGCAAGAGAGTTCCAGAAAAACATCTATTTCTGCTTTATTTACTATACCAAAGCGTTTGACTGTGTGGATCACAATAAACTGTGGAAAATTCTGAAAGAGATGGAAATACCAGACCACCTGACCTGCCTCTTGAGAAACCCATATGCAGGTCAGGAAGCAACAGTTAGAACTGGACATGGAACAACAGATTGGTTCCAAATAGGAAAAGGAGTATGTCAAGGCTATGTATTGTCACCCTGCTTATTTAACTTATATGCAGAGTACATCATAAGAAACACTGGGCTGGAAGAAGCACAAGCTGGAATCAAGACTGCCGGGAGAAATATGCAGATGACACCACCCTTATGGCAGAAAGTGAAGAGGAACTAAAAAGCCTCTTGATGAAAGTGAAAGAGGAGAGTGGAAAAGTTGGCTTAAGGCTCAACATTCAGAAAACGAAGATCATGGCATCTGGTCCCATCATTTCATGGGAAATAGATGGGGAAACAGTGGAAACAGTGTCAGACTTTATTTTGGGGGGCTCCAAAATCACTGTAGATGGTGATTGCAGCCATGAAATTAAAAGACGCTTACTCCTTTGAAGGAAAGTTATGACCAAACTAGATAGCATATTAAAAAGCAGATATTACTTTGCCAACAAAGGTCCTTCTAGTCAAGGCTATGGTTTATCCAGTGGTCATGTGTGGATGTGAGAGTTGGACTGTGAAGAAAGCTGAGTGCTGAAGAATTGATGCTTTTGAACTGTGTAGGACTCTTTAGAGTCCCTTGGACTGCAAGCAGATCCAACCAGTCCCTTCTAAAGGAGATCAGTCCTGGGTGTTCGTTGGAAGGACTGACGCTGAGGCTGAAACTCCAATATTTTGACCACCTGATGCGAAGAGCTGACTCATTGGAAAAGACCCTGATGCTGGGAAGGATTGGGGGCAGGAGGAGAAGGGGACGACAGAGGATGAGATGGTTGGATGGCATCACTGACTCGATGCACATGAGTTTGAGTGAACTCCAGGAGTTGGTGATGGACAGGGAGGCCTGGCGTGCTGCGATTCACGGGGTCGCAAAGAGCTGGACACGACTGAGCAACTGAACTGAACTGAACCATGAGACATTGTTCACCCAGGTGGTTGAATGTGAACAGTGAGGTACCGAAACCACTTCATCCAAAGGCATCACAGGCAGAGTCTTTGGGGGAGTTAGAAAAAGGTACCTTCCCCCTGAGCTGACACAGGCTAGAGTCACTCTAACTCTCTGCCCCACCCTTAGTCAAGGCACAACCTCTGCAGTGTGCACCAAGACCCTGAGCTTAGCCCAGTCATTCCCAATAAAGGTCGTTGGAATGTCCAGTCATTCTGAATGACAGTGATATGATTACACTTCATGTAGTTACACACCGACTGTCTTATATTCCAGGGAGAATAAGCCTGAACTTAAAAGCAAACATAAGGTTATTCAAATTAGTCTGTTTCTTTCTGCAGTCCTTTCTGTGAGCTCCAACTCCTAGGAGACTGTCTGAGTAAAGACTAGAGAGTTGGGTGCTGTTGAATAGACTCATTAAACTCAATAACACTTAATCGGCAGACATGCAGGGGAAAGCTCTATGTGTCTTGTACATTAAAGATCCCAAGAGAGAGCAGAACGCAACCATTAGGGAAATAAACCCAATCAATAACAGTTTGCCTGCACACAATCCAAGTCAGTGTGTAACGGTAAGAACCAGGGCTGCTTTCAAAACAATGACCTGCTTCTGACCCTAATGATACTTTCCTCTCATCCAACCAAGAGCTATACAGCATCCAAATTTCTGAATCTCCATAAAGCCATTAATGTAGGAAACAAAACCAAAAAAACTGAGTCATTTCCTTTTATTGTAGGAGAAGACTTCATTACTGTGGAAGTCTGGAAGTCTCTAGAATTTACAGCATGGAATCAAATCTTTCTTCTCACTGATAGGAGAGAGAGAGAGAGAGAGAAGGGAGGGAGGGAGAGAGGGAAAAAGAAGAAAGGAATCAGTCTTTGGGGATGGCTCAAAATTTTTCCGGTAGTCATGTATGAATGTGAGAGTTGGACCATAAAGAAGGCTGAGCACCAAAGAATTGATGCTTTTGAACTGTGTTGTTGGAGAAGACTCTTGAGAGTCCCTTGGACTGCAAGGAGATCCAACCAGTCCATCCTAAAGGAGATCAGTCCTGAATATTCATTGGAAGGACTGATGTTGAAGCGGAAACTCCAATACTTTGGCCACCTGATTCAAAGAGCTGACTCATTGGAAAAGACCCTGATGCTGGGAAAGATTGAGGGCAGGAGGAGAAGAGGACAACAGAGGATGAGATGGTTGATGGCATCACCGACTCAATGGACATGAGTTTGAGCAAACTCCAGGAGACAGTGAAGGACTGGGAAGTCTGGCATGCTGCAGTCCATAGCATTTCGAGGAGTGAGACACAGCTGAGCAACTGAACAACAACAACAACAAAATTCTAACATTTCCAAAAAATTTTTCTAACATTTCCAAGTGTGTACAATACACACTGTCATTGCAAGGGCAGATGGTGAAGACACATATATTAAATTATATTCCCGTCTTGATGTTTCAAGGAAGATTAGGTTAAACTGTCTTTTCACACTGTCAAAATCTGAGTGTAAAACCAACACTTCAAATCTACCGTGGACTTTAGGAAGATTCCTACAAAAATTATCCCTGTGAAACCAGCCCTGTGAGGCTGAGTTCTAGGGACTGGCCTAATAAGAACAGCTGCCATTTTGGATGACATAGACTTGAACTGTGTGAGTCTTGAGTCAGAAAAGATCCCTGTGAACCACCACAGTCTTGCTATTCTTCAATAACCAGACAATAGAGCTACAATTTAGTTTGAAGTGTGTGTGGGGAGAATTTCCAGTGGGAATCCAAGCCCCAGAGAATGCAAAGTCAACCCTGCTACCAACAGGAAGTACATCAGTGGGAGCAAATCCTCTGAAGTAGCAAGTTTCTTTCAGGAGATACTGTGCTAAGATTAAAGGGGAAAAAAAAAAGTTTGTAAGAAAAGGAAGCAAATGTCAAACAGGTAGCAGATTTATTTTCAGAATTATGTAAAGCACAAAAATGAAAGGACTTCCACTGTGCAGCGTTGCCATGGTTACCCGATCTCTTATCAAACAGGAGAATCAGACAGAGAAGGGAAACCTAGAAGAGGCAGTAACCAGAGAGGCCTGCCTCCACCCACCACCAACAAGTGCTTTTCATCCAGTGGAGGTTGTTTATGAGGGTATAAAATAGAGGATGACATTTTGCTGCTCCAGATAATTTTTAAAGAATCTTGTTTTGCAACGAAGAATAAGAATCCTGCTACGCTTTCTAAAACATGAAAACACGATGGTTAAAACATCACTGTTTGCAGGGATCTCTAAATGAACAGGGGGGAGAGAACATCTTTAAAATCTCCTCTCTGTTCACTAAACAACAACAAAAACAATCTTTTCCTAAACTGCAAACAGACTATAGCCTGAATTGTTTTCTTAAGAGAGCTGCATGTTTTACCTCCAAAATATTGTAGAGGATTTTATTTGGAGGCTACTAGTTTTAAAAAGGAACTGGCACGTTGTTTCTAGAGATTAAAAGAAAGCCTCCTTGGTTTCTGCTTTATAGTTAACATAGGGTGCTAACAGCATAAATAGCCGAGAATGGAGGCACTATTTACCACCTCTCTTCTTCTGCACCAGCTCTACCTGCCCGTACAAATGGCTCACCCTCATAAACCTTTATCCTAGAGAAGCAGAGACTTCAGATTGCTTTCCAAATCACAATCCAGGCCTCAACCACCTAACAACAGCTTGCAAAGTGCCCTTACCTCCCGTGACAGGTAGTTGGAATCTGCATAAGGTCCCTAGCATGAAAAGACTGGGCTGGGGAGGAGCAAGGGCAATTTGACCCATGTTAATTTCACCTAGTTGGAGAAGGGGCGGGAGCAATAAAAGTCAGTTTTTTTTAACAGTTTTGGTCTTTGAATTACTCCACTTCTCATTTCCCGCAGTAGAAAAGCACTAAGCCCAACCAGGTAAACCTTGCAAAGAGGACAGCTAACACTTGGACTCGCAGTAACTTTGACTCCTCCGAGAAAGTAATGAGAATCAACATTCACTGAGATCCTACTATGGGCTGTGTGTTTCTAAGTGCTTCGAATGTCATGTTAAGTGATACAGGCAGCATTCCTGTGAAATAAGTAGTGTTCTCATTTCAGTATGAGGACACTCCAGCTCAGAGAAAAAAGTAACCTGCTCTAAGTCACAAAGAACTTACTTGTCAATCACTTGTTGCACCATCCAGCACCAGGGAGAATAGAGCACTAAGTGGTCTCACCCAGCTTAGTTTTCCTCCCCATGAAGTGTTTTGGAAATTTGTAGAATTTATCTTCCAGTTTAGCCATGTATGTGTTGACATACATATCAAGTTATATTCTTTATATTTCTCTTTCATATGACAGGTCGTATTTCACATTTATTATTTTTTTATCTGTATAGTTAGATTGTATTACCTGTGAATTTCATTTCAGAATAGGAAAGGGATATCTCAAAATGCGTGGTTCTTTAAAGGAAGGCTCTGAGTCTAAGAAACCCAAGAACCACTGGACTAACTAGTTACTCCCAAGTTCATGGAGAGTTGACTCTAAATTTCCTTTAAAAGTTGGGACATGGAAGCATTTTTCAAGTCTCAACTGAGAGTCTTTGTTACTGACATACAAGTGCAAAGCTTCTGAAAATAAACTCAACATATTTCTAAACAGTTAGAGACAGGGGAGAGGAAAGTAAAATCCAAATTCATTTGAAAGGATAAGTTTCCTTTTCACTGGAAAGTCCATTTCTGTGATATATTGTCCTTCACATCTCAAATGCTCATTTAGGGTCAGAAATCAAGCCTAGAGCCCTGCCCTGTAGGGGTGAGAGGGTAGACTGCTTAGAGAAGCAAAGCTATAGTGTGGGTGCTACACACGAAGCTGGAAATAGGAGAGAATGCAGGCTTCATTTAGCCCTGGGGAAATGAGACAAGAGGTAGCTGCTCATTTTGGTGTTGTTTCTAAGTCTCCTGTGGTCAGAGCCATGAAAAGGGGATTCCCTATTTTACTTGTCTGTAGAATCCTAACATATTCACTGGGGCATTTCTCCAGGGAGACCTGGACTTTGCGCTACTTTAAAATATGAATAGTAAGCATGTCCAACTAATTCACCTGTTTGGTTTTCTGTCTGATGCAGACAGAAACTGCTCTCCCTCCAACTCTTAGAAAGAAGAGTAAGGAGAACACTGGGAATAATAAATTCTCCTCCATTCTTCTTTTGTTATTTTGGGATCAATGCCTTTCAACAATCCCTCATTCAACGTGTATACAGTATAAGAAGAAACCATGGGATTTCTCTAGAACCAAACTGACTTTTCCAAGTTTATTTCTTTTGATAAGAAACCATGTTTTAATGGAGGGAGGGCGCTTAGTGCTAGGAAGCTGAAGTTTCAAATTTTATTCAGGCTGTATTTGTACAAGAAACAATATTGTTTTTCCTTTATAGAATCCTGAAAGATTAAATTTCACATTTCAAATCCTGCAGAGGACCCAAGGTCCAAATCCAACATTGAATGTGTGTGTTTGACCCCATATCGTCTTGAGATTAATAATACGGCTTACATATGAGTATGAAGTGACAAGAACCAGTAACAAAGAGCCACCCACTGCCAGTGGGAACAACTGTGGGGCTTACAGCTACATGGTATAGAATGAACTGTAGTATCTTAACCACATCTAACTAGGAAAGAATATTAGAAATAAAACATGGGCCACAGTAAGGAAAGCAAACGAGGTTAATCTTTAATATGCCTCCATTTTATACAATTAGAGGCTTAAGACTATTGTTCTGTGTCCTATTCTTACAGAATAGAATCTCAGTATTTAAAACTGAAATATACAACCTTTATAACCCTTTATACTTAGGAGTTTTACAAATAAACTTCTCATTCTCCACAAAAGAGGCAGCGCAGAGTAATAAATTGTGGGTTGTGTGAAAACTCTGATCTGGAATGTTTTTAAGGGACTTGACTATGATGGTCACATTGTACTGTCAATAGAACAATCTTCTTAGGCCTACCATGCAGGCTTTGCATAGCAAATAGCAATCACAGGGTGTTCCTGTGATATTACCGGAATTCAAAGAAAGGATGCAGAGCTTGAGTTGTCTAACTGATCCTTTTGAGGGTACCTCTTCCAAGAATTTTCTTCTCTGAAACTGAAAGACCTAAAGGTGAAAATCTATTCAGCATCAAACCTATTAAAGTGGACCCCAAACCAAGTTCATTTAAAATTCCTTTAATATAGGTCCTTATGGGGCTTCCCTGGTGGCTCACACAGTAAAGCGTCTGCCTGCAATGCGAGAGACCTGGGTTTGATCCCTGGGTCGGGAAGATCCCCTGGAGAAGGAAATGGCAATCCACTCCCGCACTCTTGCCTGGAAAATCCCATGGACAGAGGAGCCTGATTGATAGGCTACAGTCCGTGGGGTCACAACAAGTCGGACACAACTGAGCTTCTTCACTTTCACTTTCATGGCGCATCAACGAAACACAATGAAAATTTTAGAACTTTGATGTTGCATCATTTCAGTTCTTCCCAACCTCAACGAGGTACCTACGTATCTCTTGCTTTATTTTACCACCATGACTTCTCACAGTCATCTCATCCCTATTTGCTTCTCCTTTGTTGTTGTTGAGTCTCTAAGTTGTGTCTGACTCTTTTGTGATCTCATGGACTGTACCCACCAGGTTCTTCTGTCCATGGGATTTCCCAGGCAACAATACTGGATTGGATTGCCATTTCCTGTGTCTCCTGAATTGGCAGGTAGATTCTTTACCACTGAGCCACCAGTGAAGTGAGTGAAGCCACTCAGTCGTGTCTCTTTGCGACCTCATTGACTGTAGCCCATCAGGCTCCTCTGTCCGTGGAATTTTTCAGGCAAGAATACTGGAGTGGGTTGCCATTTCCTTCTCCAGGGGATCTAACTGAGCCACCAGGGAAGCCCATTTTTCACTATGTTCAAACAGAAGCATGAAAGGTCAAAATGATCTATCTTCAGTAGCAATACAAGTCATTCACAGCAGAAACCTGCTAAGTACTCGGTAATCTACGGATGAAGTAAGGGTTAAAATCCCTTAGGTAAGTGAAGTCGCTCAGTCTGACTCTTTGCGACCCCATGGACTGTAACCTACTAGGCTTCTCCGTCCATGGGATTCTCCAGGCAAGAATACTGGAGTGGGTTGCCATTTCCTTCTCCAGGGGATCTTCCCGACCCAGGGATCACACCCGGGTCTCCCGCATTGGAGGCAGACGCTTTAACCTCTGAGCCACCAGGGAAGCCCTTGAACTTTATGAATTCACCTCACTCACAGAAGACCATGCTTGTCTTTGGCTTCCTGAAAATACTCCCTCTTTATTTTTTAGTTGCAAAAAGTATGCAGTCTCAGGAATATGAAGGATGAGTGCAAAGTAATAAAACCAATATCATAAGTGGCTTATATATGCTTAGCTCTTATAGAGGGTTCATGTTATACCTAGATAAAACTTAGAATAAAATTGATCTGATGAAGAAAATCAAGCACAGACAAGCTTCCTCAGTTTCCTGCTTACTCCTATAGGCATGCAGTCTTCTTCATGGTCGTCTCTCCTTCCATCTTTGCTATCCCCTACCCCTACAGTTGTCCTTGAGTGATTATGTAATTGCTCACTTCCCTTAGGGTTAAGTGTTAAAGACCTGAGGTCAAAGAATTTCTGTGATTTGGGGCTTGTGATTGTTTGTGGGGATTATCAGCAGGATTTTCATGTTGAAGGGGAAGAAAGGGACACTCAGAGAAGAAAAAGAGTTTAGCAACATTAAGTCTGATTCCTCAGGATATGATGAGTCTTGGGTCCAAAGCTGGAAAGGATGCAATGGGACCGGTGCTTAGAATGTCTAGAGTTCAGCCTCACAACCAGGCAAGCCAACACTGCTACTACTAATAATGGTAATAAAAAGAAGACTTGTTTTATGCTTCAGGATGACAGGTCTTAAGAATAAAGCTGGTTTATCTCAGGTGTAAGGCAATGTCAAGGTCAAGAAGGCTTCTGTGCTTTGTGAGTAAATCTCCACCAATCTTCTTAATAGCACATGCAATTCCTTTAACAGAGGGACAAAGTTTTTGTCCCACCACAAGTAGAGATAAAAGCTTTAAAAAAATAGAAATGCATAGGAAAGGTGACATACTGGTATTGATCTGCTTCAGTCGACGTGTAAATGATGGTATCAGGAGTTTTCTTGGTTCCCTACTGTGCCCTGTCTCTTTAGATAAAAATGTAGTTTTTTTTTTAATATCTGTCTTTCCACGTGCTCCCTTCTGAGCCTTCATCTATTAATAATCCCTCTGTCCTCCAGTGGGATTGCTCTCATTCATTCAATATCCTAAGTGCCAAGCAAGGGCCTAGGTGCTGGATCAATCACAGGGGATAAAATAGAAGTCCTTTCCCCGAGGAAAAGACAAAGCAGAGGATAGAAAGTCATGTATCCGGAAAGAATGCTGCAACTTTGAATAGAGTGGTTGGTGTCACCCTAAGAAGGAGATGCTTAAAACCCTGCAGGAGGCAAGGGAGTGAACATTTCAGGCAGAAGAAGTACAAAGGTCTTGGATTAAGACAGATGTGCGCTCAAGATATGTGAAGGAGCCAATGAAAGGAAATCATGGCAAAACTGGCTTTTCTTCTGAGTGATCTGGGAAGCCGTGGGAGGCGTAATATGCCCTGAATTGCACTTTTATTTTTTTAATGTATTTATGTATTTATTGGCTGTCTTGGGTCTTAGTTGCAGCACATAGGCTGTTCGTTACAGAGCTCAGGATTCTCTCTAGTTGTGGTTCAGGCTCCAGAACTCAGGCTCAGTAGTTGCAACATGTGGCCTTAATTTCATGTGGGATCTTAGTTCCCTGTCCAGGGACTGAACTCATGTCCCCTGCATTGGAAGGTGGATTCTTAACCACTGGACCATGAGTGAAGTGAAGTGAAGTTGCTCAGTCATGTCCAACTCTTTGTGACCCCGTGGACTGTAGGCCACCAGACTCCTGCCTCCATGGGATTTTCCAGGCAAGAATACTGGAGTGGGCTGCCATTTCCTTCTCCAGGGGATCTTCCTGACCCAGGGATCGAACCCGGGACTCCCGCATTGCTTTAACCTCTGAGCCACCAGGGAAGCCCACTGGACCATGAGGGAAGTCCCTGAATTACACTTTAATAGGAACATCCTGGCTGCTGTGCTGAGACTAGATTGAAAAACACAAGGGCAGAGGGAGGGAGCCCAACTAGGAGGCTGATGTAGCAGATCCAGGTGAAAGATGATGGTGGCCTGGAAAGCCCCTAGTCACTAGGGTGTTAGCAGTGGAGGTGGCAGGAAGTGATCAGATGCTGGATAAATTTTGAATGGACACCAACAGTACTTACTAATTAATAGACACAGGGCTTGAGAATAAGTCGTGTCCAACTCTTTGTGACCCCATAGACTAGCCTACCAGGATCTCCTGTCCATGGGGTTTTCCAGGCAAGAGTACTGGCGTGGGGTGCCATTTCCTTCTCCAATAAGAATAAGAGAAGAGTCAAAGATAACTCTGAAGCTTTGGGCTTTGACAGTTGCAAGAATGGAGTTGTTATCTGCTAGGGTGAGGAAGGTCTTGGAAGGATCAGGTATGGAGTGGACTCTCAGGAGTTCAGTTTTGAGTGCTCATTAGACATCCAAGTGGAGAAGTTGAACATGAAGTTGTAGCCCTGGGGAGAAGTCCAGACTAGTATTTAAGTCAGGAGATTAGGGTGAAATCACTGTAGAAGTGAGTATAGACCAAAAAAGACAAGAGGAGGTCAAGTGAACAGAGTGTGTCAGGGATAAGAGTGATCACACCTCTCAAATGCTGCAGGAAATGAGGACTGTTCATTGACTGTTGAATTTAGCCACCTGATGTCTTTGATAACCTTGACAGGGAACTTTCAATAGAAAGGTGGACACACACCCCCCGACCCCACCAGCACTCACTAGAGTTAATGGAGGAGAGAATGAGAGATGAGGAGTTAGAGACAATAAACACAGTAGACCTCTTTCAAGGTGTTGTGTTGAGAAAGAAAAGAGAAACCAGGCAATGGCTTGAAAGGGGAACATGAATTCAAAAGATTTTGTTTTTAAGATGAAAGAAATCTTAGTGGGTTTGTATGTGGCTGGGAAAGATCCAGGAAAAATGAAAAACACTTGTGAAAAAATGAAAAGTGGAAGTGTTAGTTGCTCAGTCATGTATGATCCTTTGCAACCCCATGGACTGTGGCCCGCTGGACTTCTCTGTCCATGGAATTCTCCAGGTAAGAATACTGGAGTGGGTTGCCGTTCCGTTCTCCAGGAAATCTTCCTGACCCAGGGATCAAACCCAGGTCTCCTGCATTGCAGGCAGATTCGTTATCATCTGAAACACCAGGGAAGCATCAGTCCGTGGGGCTGCAGAGGCCGACACAGCTGAGTGACTAAAGTCTAGTGTCTTTAAAATATTGTCTACGCTTGGTCTGCTCAATTAGCTCCCTCTCTTGTGTCATCTTGAGATGACCTAGCTCTGCCCACCATGGCTCCTAAATTGCCTATCAATGAACTATTTTCCATGTTTTTCATACTGAACCCCTCTTTCCATTGACCTTTTCCTTTTTAGAAACCCTCCACTCTTTACTATCTGGTATACCTCTAGCCTCTTGGCCCTCTCTCCAGACCCCTATTTCTCTGCCAGATACTTCAAATGTTAGGGTTCTGTTGGATTTTCTCAGCCATCTTCTCATTTGACAAAGGAACACCACTGATCCAAATCCAGCAGAGACACCAGAATTTCTCTACAGGGAGAAGTAGGAGATTTGCCTTGAAGCTGAGTTTACAGAGGAATCTAGATACTTTTATTGGCATAACTCTCTTTATTTGGGACAGCTTATTGGGTGCTTGTATAAGAAGTACCATATCTTTTCAAATGTCAAGGAAATATTTGAGAGAGAAGGGGAAGGAGGAAGGAAAAGAAAGAGGAAGGGAGGAAAACTGAAAACTGAAATGAATAAATGTTTAATCAGGGACTTCCCTGGCAGTCCAGAGGTTAAGACAACTCTCTTCCAGTGCAGGGGGCACAGGTTCAATCCCAGGTGGGGGAACTAAGATCTTGCATGCCCCTGCAGTGCAGCCAAATATGAGAAAAAAAAATTTAATGTTTAATCAACAGTTTTTAAATCATGTGAGTGGTCTGCAATGTAACTCGTATGATTACCTATTTAAAATATTGTACATGAATTATTTTGATATATTTTATATGATGTGGAAAAGAGCCTCCAAAGCTGAGAGTGCTTCGGGTCTACCAAACAGAGTTATTTACTGAAAACCAACCCCAAACTGCTTCCCAAGTGCACACTCTCCTTTCCGATTGTCTGCTGCACACAGTCACCTCAGTGACCCCAGGCATCTCAAATACAACACACCCCCAGTAAAATCGTCTTTCTTCCCAAATGTGCTTCTACAGTTTATGCTGTAGAAGCAGCATGGGCTTGAGTGTCAGCCAGTTTTCTAGGTTCATGTTGTGGAAAGCAAGAATTTAAATGGGTCCTTGAGGGACTTCCCTGGTGGTCCAGAGGCTGACTCCACACTCCCAATGCAGGGGACCGGGTTTGATCCTTGGTCAGAGAACTAGATCCCATATGCCACAACTAAGAGTTTGCATGCTGTAACTAAAATTCCTGCATGCCGCAACAAAGATCAAAGGTCTGCAACTAACATGCTGCAACTAACACTCAGCAGAGCCAAATAAATATATAAAAATAAGTGTTTTTTTTAATCCTTTAAAAAAAGTAAAACCAAATGGGATTTTGCCAGTTACTAAGAATTATATTTTGCCAATTACTAAGAATTGTAAGAAAGACAGGGAAAAGAGTGATCACAAGGCAGAGCTGTGAGCACATGAGTGCAATAAACTCTGGTAAGGGCTGTAATGGGGCTTCCCAGGTGGCGCTGGTGGTAAAGAACCCACCTACCAGTGCAGGAGATATAAGAGACTCAAGTTCGATCCCTGAGTCGGGAAGATCCCCTGGAGGAGGGCATGGCAACCCACCCAAGTATTCTTGCTTCGAGAATCCCCAAGGACAGAGAAGCCTGGCAGCCTACAGTCCATAGGGTGGCAAAGAGTCGAACACGACGGAAATGACTGAACACACGCACACACAAAGGCTGTAATAGAACATTGTCAGGATGCTGTGAAGAACAAGGGAAGGAGAGGTCAACAGTATGTTTGGAGAGGGAACAGGAGAGGGTAACATTGCATCTAGACAAGACCTGTGCAGTCCAGGGAATGGCTAGGAAAGAGAGGAGGAGAAGATGAGCATGAACTAGTGTGGTTGCCCAGGGCCACCAGCAGATTTCTGGGTGCGGTAGAGGAGATAGGGAAGGGGGCTTGCACTGCATCAGGGGTCCTTGTTTACCAGGAGTCAGAGTTGCCACTTTTCGCTGAGGATAATGGGAAGTCACAGAGGAAATCTAAGCAGGGAACAAATGAGATCCGATTTGCTTTTGGGAAAAATAACTTTGGTAGCCAAGAAAGGGATAAATGAGGACCAGGCTGGAGTGGAGAGAATCCTAATAGATGGCTGCAAGCATCCAGACAAGAGACAATGAGACTGAACGAAGACAGAGCAGTGAGAAGGAAAGGAAGGGAGGGTGAGGAAGGAGTTACGGGGTAAACTGACGGCCACAGTCACGATCGATGCTGCGCAACGTGGGGTGGGAGAATAGAGCTGGCGTGGACTGGCCTCTGGCTCAGAGGCTCATCTGATGCATGAGAGGACTAAATGAAATCATGTGTGCTTGGGACATGGAAGACGTGCAAAAAATATTATTTCTCCTCATTTTCCTCCCTTATTCCTGGCACCATCACCTACCCAGTCTCTGTGGCCAGAAATGTGGGAATGATTCTACCCTCCTCTGTCCTTGACCCACCACAGGCAGAGTCACTCGCAGCAGATGCCACCAAATGGGTAAAGGGGATGATAGAGACCAAGAGAGGGGATCCATCCTCATAAAGCTGACAGTCTGCCTCTGACCTGGCTTTATATTTTTGAATGAGAGGGCCAACAGAAGCCCAGGTGAGGGGCGCGCAGGGCTGGCGGCCAGATGAGTACAGTAAGTTCCCTACATAGGAACAAGTTCCATTCCCAGAGTGCGTTCATAAGTCCAATCTGTTCATTCAGTCCAACAAAGTTAGCCTTGGTACCCAACTAACACAACTGGCTATATACTACTGTAATGTAATAGGTTTATAATACTTTTCACACAAATAATACATTAAAAAACAAACAAAAAATAAGGAAAACATTTTTAATCTTACAGTACAGTACCTTGAAAAGTATAGTAGCACAATACAACAGCTGGCGTATAGGGGCTGGCCTCAAGTGAACAGGCAAGAAGAGTTGGAGGAGAGAGAGGAGATGGGAGATGGTAGAGCTGAAGGGCGGAGAAGGCAGTGGCACCCCACTCCAGTACTCTTGCCTGGAAAATCCCATGGATGGAGGAGCCTGGTAGGCTGCAGTGCATGGGGTCGCTAAGAGTCGGAAACGACTGAGCGACTTCCCTTTCACTTTTCACTTTCATGCATTGGAGAAGGAAATGGCAACCCACTCCAGTGTTCTTGCCTGGAGAATCCCAGGGACGGCGGAGCCTGGTAGGCTGCCGTCTGTGGGGTCGCACAGAGTCGGACACGACTGAAGCGACTTAGCAGCAGCAGCAGCAGCAGAGCTGAAGGGTCATCAGCAGTAGGAGGGTAAGCTGGAATTTCACTCATGCCTGACATTGATGGAACGCATGTTTGCATCTTTGAAAGTCTGCAGCTTGAAGGTTAGTGTGTAGGGACTTACTGTGTACTTCCTAAATCAACGGCTCTGCCCCCATCATGCCCATCCTGCCTGGGTCTCTTTTCTCCTTTCCCAGCTCCCATTCACTGGCTCCCCGGTTAACAAGTGTTTGGCTTGCTATAGAGACTGGAAATGGGTCTGAAAGGTTATCCATACTCTCCCCAAGGGAAATGGTTAATAAGCTAGACTGCAAACAGAGTCGAATACAGTTTGGGGTCATTTTTTAAGGAGAGGGTGTTTTATTTTTATAAACAATAAGGACTGGCACAGATGTATTAACAGAAAACAAACTTATGGTTATCCAGGGGGAGAGCAGAGGTAGAGGGCCAAGGGAGGGATAAAGTGAGAGTTTGGGATCGACATATACACAGTACTACATATAAAATAGATAACTAAAAAGGATCTACTGAATAGCACAGGGATCTGTACTCAGTACTCTGTAATGTCCTGTATGGGAAAGGAATCTAAAAAAGAGTGGATTTGATTTGTGTATGTATAACTGATTCACTTTGCTGTACAGCAGAAACTAACATTGCAAATCAACTATACGCCAATGAAACATTTAAAAAATAATAATAAGGACTGGAAAAGGCAAAACTAATGGGGACAGAAAACAGGTGCATTCTTGCCAGGCACTGGGACCATCCCCAAAGCGAAATGTTTAATACCTCGGTTGTAGGGTTAGTTACATGACTGCTGTATTTTTTTCAAAAGGCATGCAACTAACTGTACATTAAAAAGCATAAATTTGACTGTATGTAAATTGTACCTCAGTAAACCCGACTTTTTAAATAAACAAATGAACAAATAAATGTATAAATAAGTAGGTAGGAAGGATTCAGTAAATGTTTGCTAAAGTGATTCTGACTGATAGTGATAAAGTATTACCTGTCAGCACTGCAGACTTGACTCCTTCCTGGAAAGCTTGCATTTTAATGTGCGAACATGCTCAGTCATATCCAATATTGCGACCCCCGAGACTATAGCCCTCCAGGTTCCTCTGTCTATGGAATTTTCCAGGCAAGAATACTGGAGTGGGTTGCCATTTCCTCCTCCAGGGGAGCTTCTCAACCCAGGGATCGAACCCAAGTCTCCAGCATTGGCAGGAGGATTCTTTATCAATGAGCCACCTGGGAATCCCATGCATTTTAACAGAGAGTTCTTAAAGAAAAAGCCTTGAAATCCCAAAGAAGTTAGTATTCAGTAGGATGAGCTATTTCAAATGCAAAGTATTTTATTACAATCTGAAGGGAGAGTTCTAGATGAAAGGAAAGGCCTGGAGGCAGGGAGCAGGTAAGACCTTGCCTGTCTCACAATTTACAAACCACGGAAAGAAGATATTTTTGTAAGTAAATATCCTCCTCTACCAGTTCTCCACAATTTCCAACAGAGGCCTGAGTTTTCCTGGATTATTATCTGGGCCTTTGACGTCAGATTCTTACTGGAAAAACAGCTCTTATTTACCGGAGGTTAAAAAGATGCAGGAGACATCAGAGTGGCAGGTTCGATCCCTGGGTGGAGATGATCCCCCAGAGAAGGGAATGGTCATCCGCTCCAGTATTCTTGCCTGGAGAATCCCATGGACAGAAGAGCTGGGTGGGTTACAGTCCATGGGGTCGTAGAGTCGGACACAACTGAGCAGCGGATCACACAAAAGGATACTACAACTAAATTCAGACGGGAATGAGAATCAGTGCCTGGCAGCTGGAACAGACACGATTTAAAGTCAACCAGAAAGTATAAACTGTTAGGTATAAAATAAGCTACACGCATATGCTGTACAACACAGGGAATACAGCCATTATTTTATAAGACTATAAATGGAGAATATAAATTATAATACATATAAATTATATATAAATATATAAATTGTAACTATTGTACACCTGTAGCTTATATAATATTGTATAGCTATACTTCAATAAGAAATGTAAAAACAAAGATAAAAAAGTAAGTATATAAATAAGGTCGACCCAGGCTGAAATTTGTCCCTGACCCACTGCATATGGGCCAAGCCAAATGGTGGCTTTGAGCTGACCACCTTTCTCCCATCCCGCTGAGCTGCCAGTCAGGTGGCAAATGACTAGACTGATTTTAGCCTCGTTCTGCTGCTTTGGGTCTGCCAAGAACCAGCAGAACACCCCAGACGTCCTTACAAAGGAAATTTGATTTCTCTAAAATTCACTTTCCGATGCTGTATTGCCAAAGCATGTCACTTTTCTTTTTAATCCAAATTTTCTCATCACAGAGGACAAGGATCCTCTTTTACAAACCATTCAGGGAACTAACTCTTTTTCTAAGCAATTCAACACCGCAGATGTCAAATTCCTGACTTTTCTGCCGCCCTGGACGCTTCTCACCGCTTCGTTTCCCCTGAGTGCACGTGAACACACTTTTGAACCAATGAACAGCACCTATCACCTTTGGCAGCAAAAAGTGGAGGAGTGACACTTTCCACAGGGTGTCGTCCCTGACACTCCACCCTGGTGAGGGGTGGGAGGAGGATACTGCCTGTTCCCCCCAGGATAAGTAGTTCATCAGTGTGACCAGAATTATCTATTCCTCAGCCTCCCTGAGAGGCAGGTTCAGAAGAAGGAAGTGTTGTGCTGGAGAGGAGGGGACAGTGACCAGAGCAGGGGTGGCCTTCTCTCCTTGTGCTTTGGGCCAAGATGTCTGGGAAACTCGGGAACACAAGCAGCTCTCACACTCCCAGTCAGCTGTCCCTAAAACATTTGTCACCTAGCTCTGCCCAATTCTGTCCCTAAACTGCCCCTCCAAAATTGAATCCTCTTTTACAACACTTGATCTGGCGCCTCCAACTCTGTGCTTCCCAGGGGCACAGCCCTTATGGAGCTTTCTGAGCCCCGCCTCCCTCCCTACCCCCAATAACAACAAAACACAAAGAGTCAAGCCCTTTAATTGCTTCCTTCCTACCAAGAGGGCAACTTGAGATTGTTCTAACTCTTGCCTGCAGAGTTGATGAAAGGGTTCTACTTCTTTTGAAGTTCAGTAAAAGCTAACTTTTATGGGCTTCCCTGGTGGCTCAGTGGTAAAGAATCTGCCTGCAGTGCAGGAGACAAGGGGACAGGGGGTTCGATCCCTGGGTTGGGAAGATATCCCCTGGAGGAGGGAATGGCTACCCACTCCAATATTCTTGTCTGGGAAATCCCATGGACCGAGGCCCCTGGAGGGCTTTGGTGCATGGGGGTCAGACGCGACTAAGCAATCAAGTGAGCATGCACACCCAACACGCATACAAAAGCTGACTTTTACTGAGTGCTTACTATAGTGCCAGACATCACGCTGACCTCCATTATGTCAGTTAATCCACGCATGGAAACAGAGCTGCAGAGAGGCAGTGGCTAGCAACAGATGCAGTTGGGATTGAAATCCATGACCTGCCATAACCACAGCTACTAAACTCTCTTCACTAAACTAGGTCACCAGTCCCTCCTGCTCTCCCTACACACAGCCCCAGTCTGTTCTAATTGGGATTGAGGACCCAACAAAGGGCGACATGGAAAGTGCTTTATTGGTCTGAAGGCTTTATGGAACTCTTCCAGAAAATTCTGTGGTCTATTCAGTCAAATGGACATACAAAACCAGGAAATAAACATGTATAGGAAGACATCTCAGGAGAAATATAAAGCTTTCAATGTTTTATCACAGTGTAAGAATCTGACAGTGTTGAGTTCGGTTCGGTTCAGTCGGTCAGTCGTGTCCGACTCTTTGCAACCCCATGAACTGCAGCACGCTAGGCCTCCCTATCCATCACCAACTCCCAGAGTTTACTGAAACTCATGTCCATTGAGTTGGTGATGCCATCCAATCATCTCATCCTCTGTCATCCCCTTCTCCTCCTGCCTTCAATCTTTCCCAGCATCAGGGTCTTTTCAAATGAGTCAGTTCTTCCCATCAGGTGGCCCAAGTATTGGAGTTTCAGCTTCAGCATCTGTCCTTCCAATGAATATTCAGGACTGATTTCCTTTAGGATGGACTGGTTGGACCTCCTTGCAGTCCAAGAGACTCTCAAGAGTCTTCTCCAACACTACAGTTCAAAAGCACCAATTCTTCAGTGCCCAACTTTCTTTATAGTCCAACTCTCACATCCATACATGACCACTGGAAAAACCATAGCCTTGACTAGACAGACCTTTGTTGGCAAAGTAATGTCTCTGCTTTTTATTATGCTGTCTAGGTTGGTCATAACTTTCTTTCCAAGGAGCAAGCATCTTTTAATTTCATGGCTGCCATCACCATCTGCTGTGTAATAACTGTAAATATTGTGTTAGACATGTTTAAAGTAACTCTTTTTTATGATTGTAAATAAATTTTAAATTCATTAATTTATTTTAATTGGAGGCTAACTACTTTACAATATTGTGGTGGTTTTTGCCATACATTGACATGAATCAGCCATGGGTGTACATGTGTCCCTCCTGTACATGTGTCTGACTGTAAATTTTAAACATTCTCATTGTAGAAAATCTGGGAAATACAAAAAAAATTAAACCAAAAATGAATCTTACACACATAGCCATCCCCCACAGTTAACCTCAATATAATGTTATATCACTATATTATATATAACCTCAATCACTAATATATTGGTGGGTTTCCTTTCAACTGAGCTTCCTTGGTGGTTCAACTAGTAAAGAATCCTCCTGCAATGTAGGAGACCAGGTCCAATCCCTGGGTTGGGAATATCCCCTGGGGAAGGGAATGGCTACCCACTCCAATATTCTTGCCTGGGAAATCCTATGGACAGAGGTCTTTTTTCTACATGAATATGTATATATTTTCTAAGTAGGATGCCTATGATATAAAAATACATATACTTGGCTTTCCACTAGATATTATGTTAGCCAGCATTTTTTCCTGTAATTATTTAGAAAATAGCGTTCTAATGGCTGCAGTTTATTCAATAAACAATAATTTATTTAACCATCTCCCTAAAGTTGGGCCTTTCAGTTTTTCCCAATTTTTCACTGTTATGTGAAATGCCATCTCCCTCAATATTTCCTCAAGATTGTTTACTAAAAACATAATTACTGAGTCAAGAGAACTTTTATAATTTTGTAAACATTTTTTCTACATACAATTTAATGATTCTAAGTATTCATATTGTTCTTTATATGATTGTCCAAAAGAAAGTGTCAAGCTTATATTGAATACAGCATTGTTAGCTTTGTATAGCTAAAATCCTTTTGATAAAACCGTCATCTTGACTTGAATGAATAAATCTTCAAAACGAAAAAAAGACAATTGCAAATAATACCTATCTTTGCAGAGCAGTAGGTGTTTAAAGGCTTCAGAATATCTTGAGAGAATTTGTTATGATTGAAGATATAGTCTACAGGAATTTTTTTTAAAAAGAAAAATTTTTCACCAAAATGAAAAGTTGATTATAAGCAAAAATACAAGCACAAGAAGGCTGAATTAGTGGTGATTGTTAAATTTGAAGGAATTCTTGAACCTTTGATTCATTCCTTTCTAAAAGCTTTTTCAGATGTCAGCTTCCTAAGGTTTTTATGTTCTCTGCTGCATTTGGCAAACCCGGTTAAATGTCGATGATAAAGACTGTTAGGAAGAACATTGTGCTTTGGTGAGTCACTATACTTAACCTTCAATAGCTAAGAAGCCAATTGTCTGCAACCTGAGCTGGGTAGACCCTTCCTTTCTTTCCTCTTCCTAATAGTTACCCAGATTTATGCTCATTTAACATCTCCTTAGGACCTAGAGCAAACGTGGGCAGAAGACATGAAAGAATATAAACCTCAAATCCATCAATTTTGTTACAGTCAACTCTAAATGAAGCAGATTTTCTGTATGACATGGGCAATACTGATTAGTAGCTCCTACCACCCTGAAGGAACATTGCCGGGTGGTGGGGAGACAAAGGAGCTTAGGAGACTGTCAACCATCCCAGGATGCTGGGCCAGAAAGGCATTGTGTCAGCAGCTGACATTGAAAACAGGAGCAATACTCAGATAGACTTCACATTTTGTTGTAATTGTTTAGTCGCTCAGTCGTGTTCAACTCTTTGCAACCCCATGGACTATAAGCCACCAGGCTCTTCTGTCCATGGGATTCTCCTGGCACAAATACTGGAGTGGGTTGCCATTTCCTTCTGCAGGGGATCTTCCCAACCCAGGATGAAATTCTCCTCTCCTGCACTGGCAGGTGAATTCTTTACCACTGAGCCAGCTGGAAAGCCCACTTCACATTTAGGTAGAGTTTTGCAAATTTCAAAAGGTCTTCACATATATGTGGTCATTTAGATCCCCTAATGCTCTAAAGAAATAATCATCCATATTCTAGAAATGGAGCAGCACAGACCCTCAGAGAGGTTAAATGCTTTGCCCACTATCAAAAAGCCTGTAGGTAGCAGGATTAAATATCAAAACCGATGTTCTGATTGCAACCCTTGTAAACTCCCCAGCTGCCCTCTTATAACAAAATTTTATTGAGTCCTACTGGATGCCAAATCCTCCTCTAGATAAAAGAGGATAACTGAGCTCCTTCAAGGAGCTCAAGATTTATCAAAAGGAACAGATAGAAACTGAAGCTGTAATACTAAGTGATGGAAGCCATATCTGAGATTCATGGTAGCAAAGTACTTTAGATTTCAAGTGTGGCCAAACTGTCTTATAAGGAAACAGCCACTAATGTAATGATAAGGAAGGACTTTAGACTTAACACATCTCTTCTCTCTTCTCTCTTGCCCTAAATCTCATGGTGGTGGTTTAGTTGCTAAGTTGTATCCAACTCTTGCAACCCCATGAATGGTAGCCTGCCAGGCTCCTCTGTCCACAGGATTCTCCAGACAAGAATACTGCAGTGGGTTGCCATTTCCTTCTCCAGGGGATCTTCCCAACCCAGGAATCGAACCTGGGTCTCCTGCATTGCAGACGGATTCCATAAATCCAAACTAATTCTTTTGGCAATACTACGTGGTGGGTTAAGAACTTAGACTTTGGATTTAAATCCTGGTTCTGCCACTTACTGGCTCTTGAGCAAGTTAACCCTGAGCAAGTGGCCAACCATTCTAAGCCTCACTTCCCAGCTCAGTCCAGTGGGAATGACTGCAATAGTATCTGCCATCCAAGTGGCTATGAGGGCTAAAAGAGACAACGCAGTAGAAGTTCTTAATACCTTGCCAGGTGTCCACCAGGGCTTTAATAAATACTAGGAGGAGGAGGTGGAGAAGGCAATGGCACCCCACTCCAGTACTCTTGCCTGGAAAATCCCATGGATGGAGGAGCCTGGTAGGCTGCAGTCCATGGGGTCGTGAAGATCGGAGACGACTGAGCGACTTCCCTTTCACTTTTCACTTTCATGCATTGGAGAAGGAAATGGCAACCCACTCCAGCGTTCTTGGCTGGAGAATCCCAGGGACGGGGGAGCCTGGTGGGCTGCCGTCTATGGGGTTGCACAGAGTCAGACACGACTGAAGAGACTTAGCAGCAGCAGCAGCAGCAGCAGGAGGAGGAGGATGACAATGATGACTGGGTACCTTGATTACAAGAAGGGGAAAGGAAAATGTCATCACGATAGGCAAAGATATCTCAAGGAGGACACAAGGAGCACTAGCCAGAAAGGAAATATAATTTGGATTAGTTGCAAGAACAATGGGCCACTGAGATCTAGAGTGTTGGATCTGAGTGAGAAATGTTTGTGTTTCAATCAGAGGCAGGTCTACCAGGAAGCTAAGCTTAAAGACCCTTCTTTTGCAAAGGCCCCTTCCAAGGCCCTGACAACCTGTTTGTGTGGTCATGTCTGTTTGTAAGCTGTGCAGATCTTAAGCTTTATCAGTCTTGGTGTGTCCCAGGGGGTGCTGGCTGCAGCATCTTTTCCTATCCTATGACACCTCTTCATCTGAGCTGGAAGCTACTGCCAATCAAGCAGGGCAAGCATCTCTGAAATCTGTTTGCCATTCTTGTGATTGCTTTTGTCCAGATTTAGATTTGATGTAGAGACTGGGGACCGTCAGCAGAAATGGGTGAGTGGTTCAGAGAAAAGAGAACTGTGGCAGGACACATGGGGCATGAAAAAGACTATCTCCTCGGGCTTCACTGGTGGTCCACTGGTTAAGAGTCTGCCTTGCAATGTAGGGAACACCAGTTCGATCCCTGGTCCAGGAAGACCCCACATGGCGTGGAGCAAGTTAGCCCATGCGCCACAACGACTGGAGGCCACGTACTCCAGAGCCCACGCTCCACAACCAGAGAAGCCACTTCAGTGAGAAGCCCGTGTGCCACAGCTAGAGAGAAGCTCCCACTCGACACAGCTGGAGAGAAGCTCCCACTCGACACAGCTGGAGAGAAGCTCCCACTCGCCACAACTAGAGAAAGCCCATATAGCCACGAACACTCAGCATAGCTGCAAATATATATTAATTAATTAATTATTTTTTCAAAAAAGAGACTATTTCCTTGACCAAGCCTTGGTCAGATTCCTCAGAACTTTCTTCTCAACTAGGAGCCAACCACTAAAATTCTGTGTCCATCTTTTCATCACCCAGTTTTAGCAAAAAATGCTGCCGTGTCAGTTGACCAAGAATCTCACCCTCCATATCTGAACAAATTCTTCATCCCCAGGGCCCTGCCTTCAGCAAAAATATTATCAAGTTGGTTTAGCCAGAATGCCTCTGTACCCCTGATGTTTCCTCTTGGTGATTGTCCATCTATACCTTGATCCTTGGCTATTGAGCCCCACTTGCCCATGGTATACTCAGAATTGAGCTCAGTTCTATAGACTGAGCACCGTTTATACTTAATTGCCATTCAGCACAATAATTCCTTATGTTATTATTAAATGTGTATCCATTTAAAAAAAGAAAAAGAAATAAATATTTATTAAAAAATAATAAATGTGTATTCAATTAACTTTGATGACAACCCTTCTCCTAGCCTCGCTCTCTCTCCTTTTGGTAATTCAATTGTGACGTTAAAAACTCGAGAGGATGTTGCTTCCAGGCTACAGTAAGGAAGCTGTGCTGCTACTGTGTCATAGTTCCCACGCAGGGCTGGAAGTGACTCATTTTCTTGTTAACCTGTGCTATATATACTCCAGAAAAATGAGTTGGCATTTCTAAGAATACCTGAGAGAAAAGAACAGACATTTTTCTTTCTCTTCCTGTCATCTGAAACTCTTAAATCATAGACTGTGTAGTATGGGGGTTGGGGGGAGCTGAAATACACACTTCTCCCCAGAAGGAGGGGCCACAACAGGCTCCCCACCCCCCACCGCCACCATCCACAGCCCAGTATCAAATAGTCTCTCTAACGCTGAAGAAATTTTCTTTCCAAAAATACAACAGTGGTTGTTGACATCCTTCATCGTGCAAACCAACAAAGAACTATTAAATACCTGGAACAAACAGAGCCTGTTTCTTCTTTTTCTCAAAGCTTGTTTCTGATCCTTTGATGGAGAACTTGGGCTAGATAAAAAAGAAGCACAGAACGACAAGTCATCATCCCACAAATATTTCATTCTCTCACCTCACAGCTTTAGATACACCTGGGAAAGACAGAGACGAATAGCTGAAAGAGTGACTATGTACTTGAAGTCATTCATACCAGTAATCTAAGAGGAATAAAAAGAGTAAAACCAGGAATAAAACCCATGTTAAAATGCAATTTATGTCTGAAAGTAGTTCTCTGTGTGGAAACTGGAATTATGGAAGAATCAGTGGTAAGCCCTTTTGGGGGTGAGGTTGGTTGATTTACGTCTCACAGCAACCCACTCCAGTATTCTTGCCTGGACACTTCCGTGGACAGAGGAGCCTGGCAGGCAATGGTCCAGAGGGTCACCAAGAGTTGACCATGACTGAAGAGACTTAGCATGCACACACAGTTGTGTTACTAGGGTGAAACTGGACTTAACGATATTGTTTCAACTTCTCAGGACACTTCTTCCTAGAAAAGAGGCAATTAACAGGAAGGAGGAGGAAATGTTGGAACAACAATGGCTAAATTAAAATGAGTTTGGCCTTTTACATGGTAAATTCCAGTGAGATCCATGCCTCGGGGAGGGCGATGGACCCAGTTTTCCTCGGTCCCATGGTGTTGCTACACCACACTCTTCAATTTTGGAACATTTTAAAATTCAATGTAAAAATTTCTGTCTTGAATAAAGATAATCCAAGGGGCCTACGAAAGATGCTGGCAGAGGGTCTCCTTTCCAGTGTGATTGATTATCTCAGGAAACTACACTGACTGGGTTGCCCAAAGCCCTTCACCTTGGGGAAGGTCCTGACCTTATTTGGAAAACCCATCTCATTCTCTGAAAGTGTCAGGTAAGTGAACTTTTCAGTAGAGATGCCTGTTAATTTTGTATTTGTGCAAATTCCTTGATCTCTGGGAATGCTATTTGAGCAATGCATGATAAACTTACTAGTCACCAACTGCTGACGGGGCTAAAAGAGGTTTTGCTCCAGAGGCGCAATAATTAAACTCTAAATAAAACAAAACAAGAGACTTGAAAGCCATGTTTCCAGGCTAAACTAGGAAACAGGCCACATTCATCATTAGTGCAAGTCCTTATGGATAGACCTTTATCCTGCTCCATGGCTATCTCTTTAATCACTAAACTGAAGGCTTTCAAAATAGCACCTAGGGACTTTCTTGGTGGTCCAGTAGTTAAGATTCCACACTTCCAGTGCAGGGGGCACAGGTTCAATCCCTAGTTGGGGAACTAAGAGCCCACATGGTGAGTCAATTATTTGTTCTAAGTCACAAGCACCTTAAATAAGTCACCATCTTTGGCTCTACCCTGTTGACCATAGTCTATTTCACCAAGATGGCACCTCACTTCAGTCTATGAACTTACATTTGTATGTGATAAACACCATCAATAAACCCTGTGTCTAGATGTCCTTACCTTTCATTCTCAGATCTGTGCTCCTTGAAGTTTTGGGGTTTTTAAAAAACAATATGAACAATTCCTTGAGTACCAATTGTGTGTGTGCTACGTTGCTTCAGTCATGTTTGACTTTTTGCCACCCTATGGACTGTAGCCTGCCAGGGTCTTCTGCCCACAGGATTCTCCAGGTAAGAACACTTGGGTGAATTGCCATGGCCTTCCTCCAGGGGATCTTCCTGACCTAGGGGTCGAACCTGCGTTGCAGGCGGATAATTTACCCATTGAGCCACCTGGGAAGCCCAGAGTACCAGTTAAGCATATCTTATTCACATTCACTACAGTAATACCTGCAACGTCACCGCACCTTAACAACCAAACAGGTTGTTATGGCTGAATTCTAAATGTAATCAATAAGCAAATGATTATCACACTGACTTCATTTCTGAGGATCTGATGTACAGCATAGTGACTACAGTTAATAATACACTATTGTACACTTAAAAATTTCTAAGAGAATAGATCTCAAGTGTTCCCGCCACACTAACAAAAAATGGTGACTATATGAAATGATGAATATCTTCATCAACCTGACTGTGGTAATCATTTCAAATATATATACATACATCAAAACATCACATTGCACACCTAAAATACATACAGTTTTTATTTGCCAATTTTACTCAACAAAGCCAGGGGGGAAAACAAAGTTATTTTCTGTTTTCTAGATTCTAATTATAATTATCTTAAGAGCTGCATAAAAATCATAACTTTCCAACATAATATATTTTTCAGTGACGGTATACTCCATATCTATTTCCAAACACTAATCTATGGGAAAATATTGCTTATTATTCTCATATAATTTTGCAGCCACCACTCTCATGACAGATACCTATCTTATTTATCTTTCTTTTTTTTCCCAATAATAAGCCATTATGGAAAATTTTGAATACATGTCTGAAATCTGTTATAAAGCTTTCCTGATATTTTCCCCTAGTCCTTGGTTTTTTATATGAATTTAAGCGTTATCAATTTGATGTTAGCACTGGTATGTCTATAGTGTGAAAAAAAAAAGTAAAAGACTCTGACTTCATAGAATAGATTCTAAACAACTCTTCAAGTTCACTGTTCTACTCCCCTTAACATCTTATTTTGCCTTTCTTTCAATTTGGAGATAAGTACAGCACAGCAGGTAGAAAACAAAAGGAAAACTCAGGAATTCAGGGTTGAAAATGAGTTAAAACTTTTGTTTTTCTGTGGCCTAAAACAAAGTCTTCACCTTTCTCCCACTCTTCAAATTGGAGCCCCTTATGAAGATTTACTTAACATTTGTAAAATCTAGAAGAGGAAAAAGAGTCATAGTATCGAATGAAAGTCAAGAGAAGTGTTTCATGTTGAAGAACAATCACAGTGTGTAGTTATGTCTACTAGGAAAAAAAAGCATGAAGGGTTCCCAGGAGGCTAATCCTATAAGTTAGTCACCATTAATTCCAGTAGAAGCCATCCTCACAGCTGCCCTATTCCTCAGCGGAAAATCCCTAAGGGTTCCAGCCACACCGTTGCCGTGGTGACTGCTGCGACCACGTGCTAGTTTCAACTGAAAAACACATTCAGGTTGCCAGCCTGTGCCACCAGATGATTTTGGCTCAGAACATTAAGGTTCTGACATTGCCTTCTCAAAGCATAGTATCAGTCCAACATGTGGCAATAAAAGAAAGCTGAGACGGAGCTCTCGTCTAGGCTGGGAGCCAGTCAGGGTCTCGGGGGATGACGAAGTCTTTGATCATCTCATTTAGAGTCTAGTCCTCAACTTTATGACTACAGGGTCTGCTCTATTGGTATGCCTAGAGACTGCTAGGCTTTAGGGCTCCAGTTAGCATTAATAACATTCACAAAAGAATAATATATAAACTGGCACATCTATTATTTTTCATTGAGAAATGTAACCATCCAGAACACTGGAATTCCCATTCCCACTGGTCTCTGTGTGGTACCTAGGGAGTCAGACTCAAGTGGGAAGATTACTGTTATCCAGGAACCAAAGACAAAGGAATAAGAGAGATGATTTTGGTGGCTGTTATTATCAAACTCAACAGCTTCCCTTCAAATATTTTCTGAGTTCTTTGCAATGTATTTCCTCGTGTAAACCATCTTCCTTTACACAGTGTAAACAGGCTAATACGGGTTTATAGTTTAAACTAATCTGATGAGTTTATAGTTTGATTGCCTTAATTTAGCATAGTACCTCCCCAAATTTTCAGGTTTACAGTTACAAATCATTACTCAGGATGCGTCAGTTCTAAAGATGGCGGATGTGAGGGTGACTTTTCCTAATCTAGCCTTACGTACAGTTTTGGGGACGCTTACACCAAACACCAGAAACAGGCTAGTGTTTCCAATTGTAGAAGAAGCAGGAAGATAGTGTAGAATAAAGACTTGATAACAGCTGAATATTTGATTTCTGGCAAGAGATTTGATTTTTTTACATTCCCGTATCAGATAGTCACCATTTGTTGTAGGGTCTCAGAAATGTAAACCCTTAAGAATCATGAGATACACATAGAATAAAACTCAACCACCACCACCATAACAAAAACAAACAACCCAGCTGAAAAATGAGCAGAAGCCCTAAATAGACATTTCTCTAAAGAAGACATACAGATGAGCAAAAGCACTTGAAAAGATGCTCAACATCATTAATTATTAGATAAATACAAATCAAAACCACCTCACACCAGTCCAAATGGCAATCATTAAGTCTACAAATAAATGCTGGAGAGGGTGTGGAGAAAAGGGAACGCTTCTACATTGTTGCTGGGAATACAAGTTGGTGCAGCTACTATGGAAAACAGAATGGAGGTTCCTCAAAAAACTAAAAATAGAATTACTATATGATCCAGCAATCTCACTTCTGGGCATATATCCAGACGAAACTTGAGTTCAAAATGATGCATGCACCCCTATGTTCATAAGCACTGTGCACAATAGCCAAGACATGGAAACAGCCTAAATGTCCATCAACAGATGAATGGACAAAAAGGGTGCGGTACACGTACACAACAGAATACTTCCCAACCATAAAAAAAAGAATGAAATAATGCCGTTTTCAGCAACACAGAGAGACTTACAGATTATCATACTAAATGAAGTAAGCCAAAAAGCGAAAGACAAATACCATAGATATCACTTATGCATGGAATCTAAAACACGGTACAAACAAACATATTTGTGAAACAGACTCACATAGAGAACAGCCTATGGTTGCCAAGGGGGAAGAGGGCTGGAGAAGGATGGATTGGAGTTTGGGATAAGCAGTTGCAAACTCTTATATACAGAATGATAAGCAACAAGGTCCAACTGTACAGCATAGGAAACTATATTCAGTGTCCTGGAATAAACCATAATGGAAGAGAGTATAAAAGAGAATGTAATATACATGCATAACTGAATTATTTTGCTGTACAGCAGAAATTAACACACTGTAAATCAACTATACACTTCAGTTTAAAAAAAAAAAGAATCATGAGCGATATTCCATGGCTGCTGGGACATCCCTCAAAGTAGGATAGGCTTTGGAATCATTTTCATTTAAAAATTATAAATATAAATCATTTAATTTAAAAATTATAATGGGGCATCCACTGCCGTGTCCCTGGCGAGGCCAAGAGGCAAAGGGGAGGGTGTCATACAGCAAACCATCCAGAAGGTGCTGGAGAAGAACCACCACCTGACCCAGGGCACCCTGGACGACCTCAGCAAGGGCAAGGCAGCCGAGCACACCCAGTGCCAGGAGAGCCTGCATAGGAACCCAGTCTACCTGGCCACAATATGGGACTCCAATCAGAACATGCAGTCCCCGCTCCTGCCCAGCCAACCCGGAGCATGATGCTGGGCCCCCGAGGTCTGTCCGTGAGTGGCTCTGCCCAGGAACTGCACTCCCCAGGGCAGCCTCACTGATCCCGTGGGCATGGCCCAGATCCGCAGCCATCCGAGCCACGTGTCCACGCAGTAGGCTGAACAGAGCACGCTGCCTGCCACCTCCCCCGAGAGCTTATCCAGCAGCAGCCATGGCTCAGGGCCTGGCCACAGCCTCTTGGGACCGGCCTCGCAGAGCGTGTCCTTGCCAAGGGCCAAGGTGCCGTCAGCAACTAGGTGTCTCAGGCCAACATCATGGTGCAGTCAAACCCCAGTGGGCCTCATCCTGCTAGACTAGGCCAGGGAGGGAGCCAGCAACCCCAGGAGCCAGTCCATGGCCTTGGATGGTGGGAGCCAGGCAGGGAGCAGCGGTCCACAGGGCCCCACAGGGCGCCCCAGTGGGGCTCCTCCCAGGGTACCTGCGCAAGGAGAACTGCAGCAGCCAGCAGTTTCCAACTGTAAAAACGCATGTAAAAAATGCACCATTTTAATCATTTTTAAGTGTGCAGCTCAGTATCATCAAGTACTTTCACACTGCTTATGCAGCCAGCCGCCACAAACCACCAACAACTCCAGAACCTTCTCATCTTCCCGAACTGAAACAGGAAACACTAACTCCCCATCCCTGACCCCTGGCCACAAAGATCCCCTGGAGAAGGAAATGACAACCCACTCCACTATTCTTGCCTGGAGAATTCCATGAACAGAGGAGGCTGGCAGGCTATAGTCCATTGGTCGCAGAGTCAGACACGACTGAGGGACTCACACTTCGGGCTGAGTGATATTCCACCATATGTTTAGATTACATTTCGCTGGTCCATGTATCTGTCCACCGACACTTGGACTGCTTCCACTTTGGGGCCATCATGAATAGCTGTGTGTGAATGTGAGTTTACAAGTATCTCTTCGAGACTCTGCTTCCCATTCTTTGGGGTACAGGCAGACCTCTGAGATACTGTGGGTTTGGTTCTGACCACTACAGTAAAGCAAATATTGCAATTTACAAATTAAAGCTATACTGGAACAAATGAGCCAATAACACTGAAAGACTTGGGATACCCCAGCCAGCTGATATCTGTTCAAAGGACCTGTTGTGAGATGCTGCAGCTCTCTCTCCACCACCCTAATCTCAGCACCTGTGGCAGCTTTCCCCCCGCATGAGCAACAGGCACAATGGCAAGAGGAGGAGCTTTCAAATTTCTTAAGGTAGGAAGATCGACTGCTTTGTAAGATGTGAGCTCTAAACAAAACCTTCATGCAAGACCAGTGATACCACTACACCGTCTGTACACCACCACTGGAAATGCTCCTGACCACAGAAAATGAATGGCTCGTGTGCTCAGAATCCATGGTTCAATTACTGCAGCCACATAATCATCATCTAAGTTGGATATCAGCACATTGGTGAAAAGCCCCTCTGGGGGCCCCATTAACTTTGACCCGAAAGTCCCTGTGATATAATGTTAAACTCTCCCCACACTCTCATCTCAGGTAATTGGCAACGCCAGTGTGACTCCATTACTCCCATCTGAGTTGCGGCAGTTAAGCCCTGTGTTAACAAGGCTTGTTTTAGCAATACCCCATACAACATCAGACTCCTCTCCTGTAAGACTCCCACAGTTGTGTTTCTTGAGCAGTGACCCTGAATGATCCCATATTTTAAAAGGAAAAAAAAAAAAGCCTCAGATCCAGAGACTAAAATAATAAAAATAATAGAACCTCTCTCTGAATCATCTCAAACATGCACAAAGCAGCTTTAACAGTAAACATCATAAGGGCAGAAACTTTGGGTACATCTGGTTCACCATTATCTCTCAGAATCTAGCTCAGTGCCTGGCAAACCGCATGACCTTAATGACTACATCTCTTTACTGTTCCTAAAGGTCAGGCTTCATTTGCGTGTTCTGGTCTCCAATCTTCAAGCACTATGCTTTAATCCATCCAGGCAGCTGGCTGCCTCTGTCTCCCCGAAGACTTCCAGGACAAGAGGCTACATTGCCTCCTCACGCTGCTGAGTCATCTTCCTATCAGGAAATTGTTTCTGCCTTGGCTAAATAGGTAAGCAATTTTCTGACTATTTCAGACAGAAAACCTAAGTTTTAAAAAGATTACGTGACTAGCTCAAGGTTATACACAGACTCTGACCCAATTAGGAGTAGAATCCAAGTGGTTCCTAACATTCAATCCTAATACTTTCCATACTGCTTATTTTGCAGGGGAACCTATCTTTATCCTTTATAGATATTGTTCCCAAATCGCTCGCTAGGAAATTCTGCCTAAATATTGAAGGTAAAACAGCGTCACATATCCAATAGAGAGAGAATATATATACAAAGAAATGTTTCCCACATGAAGAATGAATTGCTGTAAAAAACATTCATTCAGTTGTTTCATTTTAAAATAAGAGCCTTCCTCCCAGCTGCCACAATATCCAAATGCTCCATTTTTGTTACTAAACAATCTTTTTAACACCAAGCCAAAAATAAGTCACAATGTTAATACAAGCATCTTGCAAGCCGAATGAAAGGACCCGTGCCAGATTGATCCAAGAGGGAAATTGCGTCACAGATCTCTCCGAGGAACTTTCTATCAGATCACCAGTCAATAGGGTACCAACATCTGCTGATGCTCACTGAAAGACATGAGTCATAACAGACAGCTTTAGAAAATACATTTTCTTCCATAGTTAGCAATGCATGACTCACTAGAACTCTCCAGACACTATACTGCTTGAATGACTCAAGACTCTACCAAGGACAGAGCACAATCAGTTCTCTTCCTGCACCAGGATTTCTCGTTTCAATTATCACTGATCTGTTAGCTTACCTTAAAGGCAGAAAATCTTGGTCTGTTCTCCTTCCTTTTTTAAAAGTAGTGGAACCACAAAACAGAAAGAGACTTACAGGCTTAGAGAATGACCTTATGGTTGCCAGGGGTCTTGGGGGCAGGATGGGGAGAAGGGATAGTTAGGGAGCTTGGGATGGACATGTACATATTGCTGTATTTAAAATGGATAACCAACAAGGACCTACTGTACCGCACAGGGAACTTTACTCAGTGTTATGTGGCAACCTGGACAGGAGAGGAGTTTGGGGGAGAATGAATACATATATATGTATGGCTAGGTCTCGTCACTGTTCACCTGAAACTATCACAACATTGTTAATTGGCTATACCCAATACAAAATAAAAACTTAAAAAAAATTTTTTAAGACAGCAGTACAAATATTTTGATATAAAAATTAATATTGGAGGTAGGTGGGAGGGAAGCTCCAGAAGGAGGGGATATGTGTATACTTATGACTGATTCACATTGCTGTACCACAGAAACCAACACAACATTGTAAAGCAGTTATCCTCCAATTAAAAAAATAAGTTAAATATAGCTAATAATAAATAAATATTGAATGCTGCAGGAAAATAGAAATTACACATTGTAGAGAATGCTGACAAGTCTTCAGCTGGCCCAGCTCCCACCATTTGGGAGGTCAGGCTGGACAATGCTGCTACTGCTGCTAAGTCGCTCAGTCGTGTCCGACTCTTCGCAACCCCATGGACTGAAGCCTACCAGGCTCCTCCACCATGGGATTTTCCAGGCAAGAGTACTGGAGTGGGGTGCCATTGCCTTTTCCAGTTGGACAATGATCATGGTTAACCTCCTTCTAGAATACTGAGTAATAAGTAGAGATTATTGCAATTTGAGAGATATTTTATTGTTAAAGATCAATGACCTGCCCATCCAAATCTTCAATAGGTGATAACAGTAATCGAAGAGGACTTCCCTGGAAGTCCAGTGGTTAAGAATCCACCTGCCAATGCGGGGGACACAGGTTCTATCGTAGCTCCAGGAAAACCCCGCTTACCGTAGGACAGCTAAGCTGATGCACTCCAACTACTGAGCCTGAACCCATGCTCCACAACAAGTGAAGCCACTGCGATGAGAAGCCCTCACACCGCAGCAAAGGGTAGCCCTCAATCACCGCAGCTAGAGAAAGCCCGCACGCAGCAACAAAGAGCCAGCATAGCCAAAAGTATATCAGCAAATAAACAATTCTTTAAGAAACAAAACAAAAATAATATCAATGAAAGATTAAAATTTTGCTTTAAAAATAGTATTCAAAGATACTTTGAGAAATAGTTTCAGGGTTGTTCTCCATGACAGAGGTCTTGATTTCTCTCAAATAATATTCTCTTTGATAATCACAGTAGCCTCCCAGTCAAGGACCACACTTCCATGCTCTTTTCTTTCCATTCCATCTAGCAGTCCAACTCCAGATTAATTTTCCTGAAAGTGTTCTGATTATAATGTTAGCTCGGTATGGTAACAAAGAGCACAGGTCTTAAAATTAGACCACCTGATGTCAAAACTTGAATTCACCAATTAATGTCGAAATCTCTCTGTGTCTCTCTTTTGTCATCTGTGACAGAGAGTTTGTGAGATGCTTGCATAACTATCATTTTTAACGCTTTGTGTTAAAAATGAGTGTGAAAGAAAATGGAGAGCTCGTGGTTAAGAGCATTTTGGAGTCAGACCTGGGAGAAAATCCTGGTTCTCCCATTGAACTGGGGCTTCCCAGGTGGTGCTAGTGGTAAAGAACCCTCCTGCAACACAGAAGATATAAGAGATGCAGGTTTGACCCCTGGGTTGGGAAGATCCCCTGGAGGAGAGCTTGGCAATCCACTCCAGTATTCTTTCCTGGAGAATCCCATGGACAGAGGAGCCTGGTGGGCTACAGTCCGTGGGGTCACACAGAGTTGGACACGACTGAAGTGACTTAGCACACATGCACGCCACTGAACTGTCTACGAGTTATCTACTTCTGTGAAACAAATTACCCCCAGACTGTCAGGCTTATAACAGTGATAATCGTTTTTCATCTTCCTCAGCTTCTGTAGTTCAGAAATTTGGGAGCAGTTTGGCTAAGTGATTCTGGCCCAAGGTCTTTCATGGGGTTGCAGTCAGCTGGAGACTAGACTGGGCCTGGGAATTCTGTTTCCCAGGCAGCTCACTCATATGGCAAGGTGCTGTAGGCTATTGGCAGGGAGACTGGTTTCCTTCCAGATGGGCTCCCCAGGCAGCTTAAGTGATCTGATGACTTTGCAACTGGCTTACCCCAAAGCAAGTGAGCCAAGGGAGCAAGGCAGAGGCCACAGTGATCTTGCCTTGGAAGTTACATGACCATCACCTCTGCCATTTTCTACCAGTCACACTGGTCAGTCCCGATTCAATGTGAGACGGGACTTCACCACGGTACTATCACTAGAAGGAAGGATCATTGGCAGCTGTCTTTGGAAAATCACTGCTGAGAAGACCTTGGACAATGTTTTTATTTTTAGTTCTTTAAACCTTGTTCTCATTTGCCTAATACAGACAGGAATAATATGTCTGTTTCATAGGATTGTTATGAGAATTAGGCGAGATAATGCATGTAAAGTACTTAGTACGTATTAAGTACTCAAAAAATGCTACTTAGTATTATTACAATCCACTGTTGTTGGTCAGTCACTCAGTCATGTCCTACTCTTTGTGACCCTATTGACAGTAGCCTGCCAGGCTCCTCTGTCCGTGGGATTCTCCAGGCAAGAATACTGGAGCGGGTAGCCATTCCCTTCTCCGAAGGATCTTCCCAACCCAGGGATCGAACACGGGTCTCCTGCACTGCAAGTGGATTCTTTACCATCTGAGCCACCAGGGAAGCCCCATTAGTAAACAAGATGGATACAATTCCTGAACTAAGGGTTTAGGAAGAAAATAAGTAACTAGTCAAGTCTCCAAAATAGACTTTGACAAGTGCTATAGTAGGGGCAGTATCACAAGTATTATGGAATTGGTGATTGGGGTCACTTAACCTGGTCCAGAAGGCGGTGGGGATGAGTGAAGCCTCCCAAAGGAAATAGCATTTAAGCAGAAGATAGAAAAGGATGCAATATGACCAGAGCATTCCAGGCAAAGAGAACCACTGTTTCAAAGGTCAAGTGGAAAGTAAGCCCATGGTATATCTCAAGGACTAAAAGCAGCTCAGTGTGGCTGCAGTACAAGATATAAGAGGGCAAGTGGCAGGAGATGAGAGGTCCAGACAGGAAAACATCAGTATTATAGTGAAAGTCAGGATGGACAGACAGCTGGAGAATGATGTTGATAAGACATGGTGAAGAACTGAAAATGGAGAGGGGCAGAAGATATGCCAAAGATGCCACTCAAGTTTCCAGTTTATGAAATTAGTTAGAAACCTGCAGAAAGAGCAATACTTTGTTTTACTCAGGGTAGGGGTAAAGATGAGTTTGATTTTGGACAAACAAACTTGAGTTGCCCATGAAATACCTACAAAGTGTCCAAGAGGCAGTTGAATATCAGGGTAGTGAGCTTGGGAGTAGTGTAGATTCAGGAGTCATCAACTTTCACTTTTTACTTGCATGCATTGGAGAAGGAAATGGCAACCCACTCCAGTGTTCTTGCCTGGAGAGTCCCAGGGACAGGGGAGCCTGGTGGGCTACCATCTATGGGGTCACACAGAATCGGACATGACTGAAGTGACTTAGCAACATGTTACTTCTTGTTTTTATTTTTAAATTAAATATATATATATATATATGTATATATATATAGGCTATGCCATGCAGCACTGCAGATGGTGTCTGCAGCCATGAAATTAAAAGATGCTTGCTCCTTGGAAGAAAAATTATGACCAACCTAGACAGCATATTAAAAAGCAGAGACATTACTTTGCCAACAAAGGTCCATCTAGTCAAAGCTATGTTTTTTCCAGTAGTCACCTATGGAGGTGAGAGTTAGACTATAAAGAAAGCTGAGTGCTGAAGAATTGATACCTTTGAACTGTGGTGTTGGAGAAGACTCTTGAGAGTCCCTTGGACTGCAAGGAGATCTAACCAACCCATCCTAAAGGAAATCAGTCCTGAATATTCATTGGAAGGACTAATGCTGAAGTTGAAGCTCCAATACTTGGGCCGCCTGATGGGAAGAACTGACATTGGAAAAGACTCTCATGCTGGGCAAGATTGAAGGCGGGAAGAGAAGGGGACGACAGAGGATGAGATGGTTGGATGGCATCACTGACTCGATGGACATGAGTTTGAGCAAGCTCCTGGAGTTGGTGATGGACAGGGAGGCCTGGCATGCTGCAGTCCATGGATCACAAAGAATCAGACAAGACTGAGCAACTTGCAGTTCAGTCAAGTTGCTGAACTGCATGCAGCGTTTGGGATCTTAATTCCCTGACCAGAGACTGAACCCATGTTCCCTGAAGTGCAAGTGCAGGCTCTTTAACTACTGGGCCCCCAGGGAAGTCCCATACTTCCTGCTTTTAAATGATAAATCTGAAACAGAAATGTGAAGTAACATGCCCAGGGTCATACTAATAGGTGCAGGGCAGAGATTTAAACACTGGTCTCCCCATATCCCCTGTCTTTGCCCTTTCCATGGATATTTGCAGCTGTAATGATGTGCTTTGATTAGGAGTGTCACGAAGATGTTACAGCAGAACCATGCTCTTTCATTTCCATTGCAGATTTCCATTTCTGGAACATGTCTTATTGTGTAGCTATGCAGATTCTGCAGCTTGTGCAGCCACCAAATCACCTACTGACAACAGCCAGCTACTCATCCTAGTCCTTTGGATGCATTTCCAACAAGAACTCTCTAGTAAACTGAAAGTAATCTAGTAACATCTGAAAGTTCCCTTCCCCACTTCTATAATCCACCCCAAAGAGTACAAACAGTCAGAGAAGCCCTCCTTTTACAGGTACCTTAGATCCCCTGTCTGTTTCCTGTGCTACCTAAGGAGCCTGTGTGGGAGGAAGCGCCAGGCATCAGTATGTCAATTGCATCAAGACCTGGAGCCCAATCAGTCATTCGTGCAGCCATTAAATGGAAGCCAAACTTCCCAAGTCACTGAGTAAGTGGATTAAATACAACTTTTACAATAACTTTACATTGAATATCAAACAATGACCAGAAAAGACCTAGGGGTGAACAATCATTCCGGCTGCATTATTTTATGGTCTTCGGAACACAATTAAAAACCACGGAAGATGCGCAGCTGCAAATGAAAACTCTAGGGCTTCTCTGGTGGCTCAGTAGTGAAGAGTCCGCCTGTCAATGCAGGGGACACGGGTTCAATCCCTGATCTAGGAAGATCCCACATGCATGGAGCCATCAAGACTGTGCACCATAATTATTGAGCCTGTGCTCTAGAGCCCGGGAGCCAAAACTACAGAGAGAGAGACCAGCTGCTGCAACTACTGAAGCCCCTGTGCCTTAGAGCCCGTGCTCCACAACAGGAGAGGCCCCCACAGTGAGAAGCCTGTGCACCACAACTAGGGAAAAGCCTGTGCAGCAACTAAGACCCAGGACGGCCAAATACAAATAAATACAATTATTAAGAAACATATTAAAACATAACCTCTCGAGGTACCACTGAGAGCTTTCCCTGGCAGGGAGGCCGGCCCACTTTCCAGCCTTTTTGCATTCAACAAGCATTTCCTGAGCCAGTCCCCATCTCCTTTCAGTTCTGATTGGTCCTGTCTTTTCTGCTTCTCTGCCTCAAGCCTAACGAGCTTTTTCCCAGATTTCTCAATCTTAACTTATGACTTGAAGAGTTATTTAACACTATTAACCCTGTTCCTCCTACAATTCTGATCCTCATCCTACAAAGCTGATCCCCTGCTTTGACTGACGTCACTCTCCTCCCACTCATTTCCTGCCTCTCCGTCAGCTTCATCCATACTCCTATTATTGACAGCTTCTTCTCTATGCCCTTTGAGTGATGCATTTCCTGAGATTCTCATCTGGGTCTGTCTTCTGAAATCCTTATTCTTAATTCCTAAGTGATCTCATCAACATTCCCCTCTCCCCATCCCAGCTTTAACTATTTGGAGATGACTTCCAAATCCACTTCTCCAGCCCTGAGCTTCAACTCATGTATTTTCAAACGCCTGGTAAATGTTTCTCCTTGGCTGTCCTGACAGCCCCTCTAGGGCTCAGATGCTCAGTCATGTCCGACTCTTTGCGACTCCGTGGACTGTAGCTCACCAGGCTCCTCTGTCCAGGGGATTTTCCCAGCAAGAATACCGGAGTGGGGTGCCATTTCCTCCTCCAAGGCATCTTCCAGACCCAGGGATCGAACCCACTTCTCTTACATTTCCTGAATTGGCAGGCGGATTCTTTAGCACTATCAGCCCCTCTAGAACATGTGGTTTTGCTGTCTTATCCATTCTGAGGATAGGCCCCTAGTCTTCCACCCACTCAGGCTTGAAATCTTGGAGCTGTGGCTCCATTCACTTTAATCTTCTCAATCTCTGGAGCCCACTGTCTAGAAAATAAAGCCAAGACTCCTCAGATGGCCCTCACAGCTCTAGGAAAATCTAGCTTGCACCTATCTTTCCAGCCTTTCTAACCTCTGACTCACATTTCTCTTCTGCCGCCTACCCTAATCCTCGCCTCGTGGTCTTCTACTTTTGTTGTGCCCAGGGTTATATTACCCCTGTATCTTTTGTTTCCATCTTTCCCCTTATCTTAAAAGGCCATTTCTCATCCCAATGCTCATCCTTTAAAAAAAATTAAACACTTTTAATTTTGTATTGGAGTATAGCCGATAAACAACGATATGATAGGGACTCAGTCATACATATACATATATCCATTCTCTCCCAAACTTCCCTCCCATCCAGGCTGCCACATAACATTGAGCAGAGTTCCCTGCGGTTTACAGTAGGTCCTTGTTAGTTATCCATTTTAAATACAGCGGTCCAACCCTCATTCTGAACTGTTGGTATAGAACCCATTCTCAAGCTCATCTTAATCACCATATTCCCGAAATATCGTGTGTCCTCCACCTGTGAGGAACCAGTCATCCTTGAGGTCCGGATGCATGCTGTCTCTGTATTCAATCTACCATCAGCCCCAGAAATTCTATTTTCTCAATATTGCTTGAATCCACCCATTTTTATCTCCGCTACAAGAGCTTTGTCTAAGTCAGCACCATTGTTCACTTGGGTTACTAGTGTGGTCTTCCAGCTGACCTGCTAGCTCCTCTGCAGCCCATCCCCAGCTTGCACCCCATGATACCGAAGGGTTTTTCTGAGCACAAATCCAGTCAGACCCCCGCGCCATCTTCAGTGTTTTTCCCTGCTGCCCAAGCTCACGGGCCCTTTTGCTGTGGATTCGGCCCCCTTCTACAGCTGCTCTGGCTCTTCTCAGGCTAGACCGTGCCCCCTCCTATTGTGGGGTCCTTTCATCTTCTGTTCCCTTGCCTAAAATTCTCTTCCCTTTTTACCCTGCTCCCTCCCATTTAGAACTCATTTTAAACATCCTTGCTTCAGAAAAGCCTTCTCTGACTGCCTTCCCCCAGTTTTCCATGGTTCTGTGTGTGGACTTTCCCTTCATGGTGTCTTCCCAGTTCATTATGTTGCCATATATATCTATTATTTGCTTCACATAGGCCTTCTCTACTAGAGGCTCACCATTTTATCTGTTTTTATCCCAAATTTCCAACGATGCCTGAATATAGTAGGAGGTACACAATAGATACTCATTCATTGAATGATTGAATTGGTACTCTCTGCTCTCCGATTCCCTGATGAAAAGGAATCCCTACTTTATCTACTATTTCTTTCATGTTAACCATAGTTTTCTCAAAAAGAAGGTGAAAATTTTTAATCCACTTTGTTTAATAGGCCCTGTGTGTCTAACAACAGCCATAATTCCATGTTCCAGCTTTCATTTTTTAATTATTAATGGGTACAAAAACTGGTTGCAAGAGGAAAAATATTAGGTGGACCTGAATGAGGTTAAGGGAGTTGTATGCTTTGACTACACAGTGGACGAAAGTAATTTATATATCTTTCCTTCATCCCACACAAAGCTAGTTTCCAGAAATTAGAAACAAACTAGGCCCTAATAAATGTGATGTTCACAGGTCATAATGAAGATTTTTTTTTAAGAGATTTTTTCCCCCTAGTCAACTAATTGATTTTAAAGCTCTTATTGCAAGTGACTCACACTGATTTTAAAACTAAAAACTTTCCAAATCTCTTTATCTCTGACGTTTGTGCATAAGCCCAAGAGGAGAGTGAGAGCAACATTGACTCGGGAAAAACATTCAGAGCAAATACAAATACATTATCTGTTCTCACATCTGGCTCTAATGAGATACATGCGCAAAAATCTGCTTGTAAACATTCCTGCTCAGCTGTCTCGAATTCCACTGATAAGGACTGAGAGGACAAGAGGTGGTAAAAAGGTACAGAGAAATGGAAAGAACATTAGGTGACAGAAAACTGGGATTCTAGTCGTCACCACTACAGCTTACTAGTTATTAGACAAAGCATTTAATCACTCAGTGCCCATGTTTTGGGAACTAGAAAATGGCAGTGATCAAGATCTCATTCAGGAGGGTAGAAGACACACATGCGCTGACCTCACTGTCCTCCCAGATATCCCTTAGATCAATAATAAAGATGTATGAGGAGGACACAGCCATAACAGTATCAAAAACTAAAGCCTTGGAAATGACTCATGTTGAGAGAGGAAGTCACAGCCCAGGACCCACGCAGGAGACTGCAGCAGAGACAGGAGTTGAAATTGTTCCTCCCTGTAAGATCAGAAGGAACCCTAAGCCCAGAGTTAGCAGATATGAGAACAAAAGTGAGCTGCAGATGACAGTAAGCATGATTCACCTGGGTGGGGAAGGTCCCCTGGAGAAGGAAATGGCAATCCACTTCAGTATTCTTGCCTGGAAAATTCCATGGACAGAAGAGCCTGGCAGGCTTCAGTCCATGGGGTTACAAAGAGTCGGACATGACTGAGTGACTGAGCATGCTCACACTAAACATCCATTACAGAAGCAGACTACTTTTCTCCCTCACCATGAACCTCACATACCCCAGGGGCAAGTCATACCAGATCTTCACAGTAATAATCTAGTACTTTATTCATAAATATAAATGGAAAGCTAAGGAGTCCTCATAATTGAGAAAAAAATCAAAACAGCCCCAAAGAAGGACACCAAGAAGAAGGTAAAAATTGTGAAAACTTCCCAGTGAGTAGAGCATAATTTTAAAATATAGAGTGGAGGTGGGGACTAAGAGAAATACAAAAGATAAATCCAGGAGAGTCATTATGCACCTAAGAGGAAATCTAGAAAGAGGCAGAAAAAAACAAGGGAGCTTTAGCAATTAAAAAAAAATAATTCAAGGAAATTTCCTAGAGCTGAAGAAAGGCTGGAGCTGTCAGAGTGAAAAAGCCCATTGAGTGGCCAAATAGATGAAAGTTCAGAAAACTGAAAAGGATAAAAAAATTTTTTAAACTTCAGAGACAAATAATAGATTTCCTACCCACCCCCCAGAGAATCAGATTGACAATTGGATTTTTCATCAGCAACCTTAGCAACTAAAACACAATGCAGAATTGCCTTTTAAAGGGTGAAGGAAAATTATTTTGAAACAAGAATTATATGTTTGGCCAAACTGTCAATCATAAAGTCGGTGAAAACAGATTTTCATCCTTGTTATGACTCACAAAATTAAGCCCCTGTCCAAATTTTGTGACAATTGCTTTAAATTTTATTACATGTTCTTTTAACACAAAAAGGAATCCAAGAAATAGAACACTGTACTGTATGATACAAATATTAGGGGATATAACCCAGAAGTGAGGCACAGAAATTTCAGTATTCTAGATGCATAGTATACCTAGAGAGCAGTGGAACCAAACTTAGAAGTCAGAGGATTCTAGCAAGAAATGTATTCAAGAAGAAAGTGGATTCCTTTAAAATACATAGTAAAGTTAAAAAAAAAAAAACAACTATGTAAGTGATTTGGTGAGGACTTCCCTGGTGGCTCAGACGGTAAAGTGTCTTGCTTACAATGCGGGAGACCTGGGTTCGATCCCTGGGTCGGGAAGATCCTCTGGAGAAGGAAATGGCAACCCACTCCAGTACTCCTGTCTGGAAAATCCCATGGACGGAGAAGCATGGTGGACTACAGTCCGTGGGGTCGCAAAGAGTCGGACACGACTGAGCAACTTCACTTCACTTTGTGATCTTCTATCAAAACCATCTTAGATTGGATATCCTAGCTGTCTTCATCAGCTTGGGCTGCTATCACAAAAAATCATAGACCGGGTGAGTTAAACAACAGACGTTTATTACTCACAGTTCTGGAGGCTGGGAAGTTAAGATTGAGGTGTTGGCAGATTTGGTGTCTGGTGAGAGTCCTCTTCTTGGCTTGCAGATAAAATTTCTTGCTGTTTGCTCACTGGCTTTTTTGTGGTGTGTTTGGATGGAGAGAAAGGAAGGGCTCTGGACACTTTTTTCTCTTCTTAAAAGGACACTAATCCCTTCATGAGGGCTCCAACCTCATGACCTCATCTGAACCTAATTACCTCCCAAAGGCCCCACTTCCTAATATCGTCACAGTAGGGATCAGGACTTCAAAAGGAAAATTTTTGAGGAGGAAAAATATTTAGTTGATAATGCCAGCAGAGCTTAAGACAAGGATTCTGTTACAAGTGATTTATTGAGGAAACACTCTTTGGAGGAGAATGAGGGAAATAATAAAAGATTTTTTTAAAAAGCTAAGCAAAAATGTGGCTCTGCTCAATACAAGCTATATAGTAACTCCACAGGGAAACAGAGATCACAAATTGCAGGAGAGAATGGGCCCCATCTTGCAGTAAACTGGTCTACTGCCCCTGTGTCTGTCATTCAGACAGTCAACCAGCTACAGGCTTGTGTGAAAAGGGGTAACCTTCCTGAAAAGGCAGCTTCCATTAGGCCCAGGACAATTCTCTGGAAAAGCGGGCATTTATGAGCTCTTAGAAGCCAATGCTGATTGCAGCTGAGACATGGCTATAAAGTGGAATGACAACATAGGGGAAAAGTTAAGCAATTTAAAATTCTAGGAAAAACAAAAAGCTGTAAAAAAAAAACAACAAAAAACAATAGATCCAAATATGACCCAAATTGCAGCATTGCAGTCCAGTTTTGGGCAATCAATATCACCTAAATCTCATTTGATTTTGCACTTGAAACAATCTCCTTCAAATTACATAGGTTTAATTACAAGACTACCTTTACCGCTGTGTAAATAATCACTGATTAGATGTTGTTGTTAAGTCGTGTCCAACTCTTTTTTGACCTCATGGACTATATATAGTGCATGGTATTTTCATAATCATATTAGAATAAGTATCATGTTTTAATTTTTTTAATCAACCCATAGACAAAGCATGTAAGAATTAATTATAGTTACAGGACACAAGGTAAAAATTTAAAACCTTAACATACAAAAGTAATGATAGGACTGATAGAAGTTTAGAGTAAAAGGGAGAGAGATGAGATAAAGGATAATATTCTTCGATGAGGTAAAGAGTGAAAATTCTTCATCTGCCATAAAATGGGTAAATATATTTTTTCTAAAACTGAAATATGAAGCATTCCAGATTTTAAGCACCATGTTATTTAGTATTATAAAGATATGCAATGAAGAACTAAAATAAATATATAACTAGCAAAAAGTTGAGTGAAAGAGGAAGATATTATAAATAAGCTAAATTTCTCACTTTCACTGAGAGGAATTCATTTAGATTCTTAGATTCTACCTAAGGCTAACAAGGAAAGAAATGACCAGGTGCTATTATTTGAAATTATAGAGAACAGTATCAGAAGAGAAAAGAAAAGCAGTTGAAAAGGGTAACATATGAGGAAAGGTCTGGGAAGAGATTCTTTTTTTTTAGTCGCTCAGTCATCAGACTCTCTGCAACCCCATGGACTGTAGCCCACCAGGCTCCTCTGTCCATCCGATTCTCCAGGCAAGAACACTGGAGTGGGTAGCCATTCTCTTCCCCAGGGGATCTTCCCAACCCAGGAATCAAACCCTGGTCTCCCACACTGCAGGCAGATTTTTTTTTATCATCTGAGCCACTAGGGAAGCCCTTTTTAAAAAAAAATTTTTATTTTGTAATTGTCTGTATTGTTGGAGGATATTCTGTCTTTATTGTACCACTAATAAAAATGGCAATAAGAATACTTTCTAGCCTATCCCATCAAGTAATCAAGAAGGTTCATTAACATAATGTATAGGAAAGCACTTTGCAAACTCCTAAGTACTAAGATAAATGTGAAGCATTATTAAGAGGGCAGTCTTAGGCAGTTCAAGATTGCGAAAGGAACCGTAGCACGCTCCTTTATCAAGCCCTATTTTTAAGGTGCCAAGATCCAAATTAAAAAGGAAGCTGTCTCTAAAATGCTGACCATAAAATATCTGAAAGAAAAAATGTGCTGAGAGAAAGTATTTGGAAGAACGACAAGAAGAAAATTTAAAGAGTGTTTCGAAAGAGCTATTAGGTTTCCATCAAGTTGTTTCTATAAAACAAAAACACCAGGGGAACTACACATCAACAGCGGTACTATCGTCTAAGAAAACGGTATCACAGAAAAAAAAATCAGAATTAGAATAAAGACTTACCTCCTTATATCTAAACCATTTTCAGATACTTTTGTAAATAGTCTCATAATTAGCATCACAAATGTTTTAGAATACCATATTTTTCATAACTTGTTAATTAGGCAGGTAGTTCTGCTCAATAGTCGCATTAAGGGTTTTGAAATAAAATTGGTGGTTCATGTGTCTATCTCCTTTGCATAAAAAGGAATTTTTCAAAACAAGGAACTATGTCTTAAAACACTTTGTTCTGCATTTGTTTCTTATCTTGGGGCCTCCTAGCACATAGTCCTAGCACTCAATAAGAGTTTGTTAAATGGATAAATTGATGAAAGAACTAGAAAACAAGGCTTTTTTAAATTATCCAAAGCATATCCTTGTCTGTCTGTGATGATGAGGACATACTATTCAGATACTCCGTACAGCTTCTGATCTCTGAGAGACCTGTCTGAAAAATGAAAATAGTGGTATCTACTTCAGAAGGATTTTCATAATGATTTGCTGAAAATAGTGCATGAAAAGTTCTGGGTGCATATAAATGGTTATTATTGTTGTTTGGGTGTGCTTCAGTGGCCCCATGGACTGTAGCCAGCCAGGTTCCTCTGTCCGTGAAATTTTCCAAGCAAGAAAATTTCCAAGCAGGTTGCCATTTCCTCCTTCAGGGAACCTTCCTGACCCAGGGATCGAACCCACATCTCTTGTGTCTCCTACATTGGCAGGCAGGTTCTTTACCACTAGCGCCACCTGAGAAGCCCCGTTATTATTAGCAGCAACTGCAAATAATTGCTGAGAGAGTAGTATGTGCAGTCATTGCCCACAGATCTAGACCAATAAAGATAAGCAAGATTAGTACCTTATTGTCAAGGAGGGGAAATAAACAAGCTCCCCCTACTGTGCCTCTCTCTCCATGGGCTCCATGGCCAAGATACTCAAAGAGAGTATCTCACTGGCCCAGCAAGAGGGCATGCATAGGCTAACAGGGTTAGTTACAGAGGTATTTGTACAGAATTCATTGTGATCATCCTTTCCCATCCCTAACTCCAAACCTACCTAGGGGCAAACACAAACAAACAAAAAAAAACGATCTTATTCATCTTAGTTCCCCCCAACCCAGTTCCTAGTATGTGTGTCCCAGAGTACTAAATGAGTATTCGTTCCATGGCCCTAAGTTAGTCAAAGCAAGAGACTGATTGATGGGAACAATCCAGAAAGTTCAGTTCAGTTCAGTCGCTCAGTCGTGTCCGACTATTTGCGACCCCATGAATCGCAGCACGCCAGGCCTCCCTGTCCATCACCAACTCCCAGAGTTTACTCAAACTCATGTCCATTGAGTCGGTGATGCCATCCAGCTATCTCATCCTCTGTCGTCCCCTTCTCCTCCTGCCCCCAATCCCTCCCAGCATCAGAGTCTTTTCCAATGAGTCAACTCTGCATCAGGTGGCCAAAGTATTGGAATTTCAGCTTTAGCATCATTCCTTCCAATGAACACCCAGGACTGATCTTTAGAATGGACTGGTTGGATGTCCTTGCAGTCCAAGGGACTCTCAAGAGTCTTCTCCAACACCACAGTTCAAAAGCATCAATTCTTCGGTGCTCAGCTTTCTTCACAGTCCAACTCACATCCATACATGACCACTGGAAAAACCATAGCCTTGACTAGACGGACTTTTGTTGGCAAAGTAATGTCTCTGCTTTTGAATATGTTATCTAGGTTGGTCATAACTTTCCTTCCAAGGAGTAAGTGTCTTTTAATTTCATGGCTGCAGTCAACATCTGTAGTGATCTTGGAGCCCCCAAAAATAAAGTCTGACACTGTTTCCACTGTTTCCTCATCTATTTGCCATGGTTGGTAAAGAGGGCTCTAATCTCAGTAACTCACAATGCAGAGAGCAGGAAATCCCATGAACCTGAAGGAGTTGTAGTCTGACCATGGGCTCAGAGGTTCTGTTCTACAGGCCCCAAAACTACCCCCAAATAAAGAGGCCAGAAGCAGGTCCTTATTTAAACCATCAGGCTTTATGTCTTGTGGTCCCTTCCATCCTGGCTCTGATGTACTGAAGTTGGGAATTGGTGACCAAGCCTTCATTTAAGGTCTCCAGTTAAGGCACCAGAGTCTCCAGGAAAAGATGAAGAAATGACCCATTTCCTCCCCACAGCTCTTGAATTTCCATCTTTCCCAAGCCTTAGTCTTATAGCTGTTGGGTTGTATAATATAGCAAGAACAGTGACGTCTTCCTACTGGAGTCTCCTCAGTTCTGTGATTTTTCTGATTGCATGGGGAATATTTTATCTTTGCTTTCTCATCGTTTTCTTGGAGTCCAACTTCATTTTTTAAACTAAGGAAGATAGCACACCAAAAAAATTAGCAGTAGATTGACATCATTTTATACCTAGGTTCAGTTTCTTATGATCACACGCGTCACCTTTAGAATGTTCTTTTTATTTGGGTAAGAAAGATTTAAAAGACTCTGAGAGAAATTGAATGTGCAAAAAAATTTGCGGTTTTGTGCATTACACAGAGTGCATCAGGACACCATTTCCTTTGAGTTCATTTTAGAGCCAGGCTTGAGATTGAACGTGATTACATCCTTCACGTCTTTGGTGGCATACTTCATTCAGACCTTTATCACATGGTACAGTATCAATGTCTCCTGATTTTCCAGCACCCCCGCTGATTAAACAGCAAGGATCATTTTTCTTGGCCCTGTAATGATTTTGCAGTAAAGGGCAGAATTTATTTGAGAGCTATGACTCAGGGCCTGGTAAAAAATATTGGCCAAGAAGTGGGTGTAAGCGGCCACTGGCACTCTGGGGACTTCTATACCTTAAACAGAAATCTAAAAATTTGCATGCAATCAAAGCTGCTAATTGAAGGAAAACCATCTAGTTTATTTGACAGCTATAGCTTTCTCCTTGGGAATCTTTAAAGGATTAAGTAGTTTGCTATATTAATACTCTTTCTTCAGCCATTTTGTGGGGAGGAACGTGGGCTGGTATAAAAAATAAGACCTTTTTCTTGCAAGCCTACTATACACTTGTCACCAAATAGGGGTAAACAAAAGAAGCAAAAGAACTGATTCGTGCCTTCCAGGAGTTTATATCTAGTTCAGGGGGAGGCTGAAATCAGTTCATTCATGAAGCAAAAGACCCTAAGGTAGTGGTCAAAGAGGCCAGTGTTGATGGGGCTCAAGAATGAAGGTGATTGTGTTCCTGGGGTGAGGGCACATTGTAGTGGAGAAGGGGCTTCGCAGAAGCTGAGCACAGGCGGTGCTGGGTCACCCAGACCATGGGGTCTTCAGCCTTGGGCCTCCAGAGATAAAAGGGAGGCTTGAGAGGCAGGGGTGCTTGAGAGAACTTCTTCTTTTTAAAAAATTGAAATATAATTGCTTTACAATGTTGTGTCAGTTTCTGCTATACAGTGATGTGAATCTGCCATATGCATATGCATACATATATCCCCTCCCTCCCCTCTCCCATCCACCCTCCCCGCCCCCCCCCCCCCGGTCTAGGCCATCACAGGGCACCGAGCTGAGCTTCCTATGCTTTGCAGCAGGTTCCCGCTAGCTATCTGCTTTCTCCCTGGTAGTATATATGTCAGTCCTGCTCTCCCAGCTGGTCCCACACTCCCCTCCCCGCCACCTTGTTCACAAATCCATCCTCTACGTCCGCATCCCTACTCCTGGCTTGGAGACAGGTCCGTCTGTACCATTTCTCTAGATTCCACACATATGTGTTGCTGTGCAATATTTGTTTTGCTCTTTCTCACTTCTTGCCCCGAGCCTCGAGCTCCCAGCTCCGGCTTTCTCCGATCATGTGGAAGGAGCAGATGCTTTTCCACTTTGGGCGGCAACACTGGCTATCACGCAGGCGCCACAAACTGTCGCTTCCCCACATCTCACTGCCCACAGGTGAAGCCCGAGACATAGCACCTCACAGCCTAGCTCCGGGCTCCCTGCCTAGGGTTCCTTCTGATACCAATCCATCTTTGCACACTTCAAAACCTGATTCTCGAAACCTAACGTGTCCTTTCTTAAAGATTTATTCATTTATTTTTTTGGCTCTATTGGGTCTTCGTTGCTGTGGGAGGGTTTTCTCTAGTTGCTGCAAGTGGGGGCTACTTTCTAATTGCGGTGCACAGGCTTCTTGTGGGGGCTTCTCTTGTCGGGCAGCTTGGGCTCTCGGGTGCATGGGCTCAGTAGCCGCAACATGTGAGTTCAGTGGTTAGGACTCACCAGCTCTAGAGCACAGGCTCAGTAGTTGCTCTGCGGCAAGTGCGATGTTCCCCACCCGGGGATCAAACCCATTGCTTCTGCATTGGCAGGTGGATTCCTTACCACTGAGCCACCAGGGAAGCCTCTGATAATAATGTGCTTTCTTAACCCCATGCTCTCACGCACACTATCTCCTCTATCACCCAGAGAAGTCTTCGTGTCATCTTTCCTCTTTGAAATCATACCTATCCTTAAGACTGCTGCTGCTGCTAAGTCGCTTCAGTCGTGTCCGACTCTGTGCGACCCCACAGACTTACTAGGCTCCTCTGTCCCTGGGATTCTCCAGGCAAGAACACTAGAGTGGGTTGCCATTTCCTTCTCCAATGCATGAAAGTGAAAAGCAAAAGTGAAGGCGCTCAGTCGTGCCCAACTCTTGGCGACCCCATGGACTGCAGCCTACCAGGCTCCTCTGTCTATGGGATTTTCCAGGCAAGAGAACTAGAGTGGGGTGCCATTGCCTTCTCCAATCCTTAAGACTAAGCTTCTATATTCTTCATTTACAAAATCATCCCTGCTTCAACCCCTAAGCCACTGACTGCTGGGCTGAAAATAATCTCGCTCCACCAATGCTTGAATACCATTTTATTTGTAGTTTTTATCACACTCTTCACATTATACCTTGACCTGAATTCTCTGTGAACATCCTTTGTGCCCCACCAAACTCTTGGAGGGGCAAGACAAATGCCTCTTCATCTCTGCCCTGACCCGTTTCCTTGCCTGTTTCTCCTACAGAGCACCAAATGAATATGTGTTGTATGAAAGTGAAAGTGCTAATCGCTCAAACGTGTCCAACTCTTTGCAACCCCGTGGACTGTAGGCCACCAGGCTCCTCTGTCCGTAGGATTTTCCAGGCAAGAATCCTGGAGTGGGTTTCCATTTCCTTTTCCAGGGGATCTTCCTGACCAGGGATCAGACCCAGGTCTCCCTCATTGCAGGCAAATTCTTTACCATCTGAGCCTCCAGGGAAGCCCCAAATATGGGTTGCATGTCCCTAAAGTTAGTCAAGTCAAAAGACTGAGCAGCAGAGAACAATCCAGAAAGAAGTGGTCAAGGAGGCTCTGATCTTCAGCAACATATTCAGAAGTGGCCATGCCAAGGCTTCAGTGATTCAGTCTAATCCAAGATGGCTGCCTGCCAGGGATTCTTGTATATAAACAAATGGTGGTTAAATGTAAACAGGGCTTTGAACATGCTTTAACTTTTCATTTGAAATTAAATGTTGAACTATCTGGTTTAATGTGGTCCTTCCCCTAGAATGCTATCCTTCTCCTAGGCAGCACACTCCTGCTCATCTCTGTGCAGACCCAAGCTTGGTGGTGACTCTGACGGGCGGGAAGAAGGCTCTGGTGCCTGTATCTTTCCCTGACCCTGACAGCTAATTCTTGATTTAAGTTGTAAAGACAGTTAAAAGAGTTTTTTTTAAGATAGGTTTTTTTTTAAAAGGTAAAATGTAAGTACTAGTGATTTTAAGGAATATATAGTAAAATCAGAAAACCTTGCAAAGAATTAATAGAGCAGACTAGTTTAGGATACAGCAGTAAATTTCAAAAGAAAATTTTAGCTACTTTAGGTGGCAGTTTTTCTAAAATTAATCATAAGCTGCTCTCCAAGGCAGAGCACATGGAACTGAATTTAACCTCCTTTGTAAATGACCCATTATCATCACTGAAAACATCAGTGCAACTAGCTAACTGCAGAGCTGACCAAAGCAGGCCAGCTTCTTTGCCTTCTCACGCAGTGGTCTCAGGACAGCTGTGATTGGAGCTTCGGAACCCCCTGCTAGTTTTTATGTCTTTTCAAACTCTCAGGGTTCTAGCCATTACTGTTTACTGCTCCTTGTAAGGGTTTTCCTGGTGGCTCAGTGGTAAAGAATTTGCTCGCCAGTGCAGGAGATACGGGTTCAATCCCTGGGACAGGAAGGTCCCCTGGAGAAGGAAATGGTAACCCACTCCAGTATTCTTGCCTGGGAAATCCCATTGATAGAGGAGCCTGGCAGGCTACAGTTCACAGGGTTGCAGAAAGAGTCAGACACAACTTAGTGACTAAACAACAACTCCTAGTATGTCTGCCTGAAATAGCCCTCTAACTCAGGTCTTTCTCTGATCTCACCCCATATGACTGTCCCTGATTTGCTTTGTTAGAACGATGTCTGTAATAACCAGAAAGAGGCTCTGACTGAACGGTTCTTCATTAAGCAGAGGCACTTTGCAGCGAAAGTCTTGGCTACCCTGATATCTTTGTCTGCTTATTGCTTGATGCTCAGCTGTGTTCTCAAGAGATAGGAATTCTAAATAACTGGGTTATAGACAGGAAAATCTTGCTTTGACATCACTAATCAGTGTAACGTATCTCAGAATAGATAAGAAAGGAAATACTTTCTCTTCAATAATTCTTGAAGAAATTCATTCAGTACTGGGAAATCTCTTTTCAAAGAAAAATAAAAAAGAGTTTATATGCTGTTCCCTCTGCCTGAAAGTGTCTTCCCTCCTTTTCTACCTGAGAAAATCTTAATTATCTGTTAAGACCCAAGTGTCCTCTTATTTGCCAGGGAGAATCAGGGAAGCTTTTTCTTGGTAAAATTATCTTTTTTTACCTTTCATACTCCCAAAGAGTGGAAGCATTTGACCAAATAGACTATGAGTTATTTGAGATCAGGAATTATTACTATGCCTTGTTCATCTTTGGATGTCCAGATCCTAATGTGGACACTGACATTTAGAGCTTAAAATTATTTGTAAATAAATGTATGTATTTTAGATTATACCATTCCATTCTGTGGCTACCTTAAGGGGTGAGAAAGCGGTGTAGAGAGTTGAGGATGGTACCAGGAAAAAACAGGTGTGTGAAAGGAATAGGTAAGAAAGTCAGGGAATGGAGAAGGAGAGAAAAGAAAGAGAATTTATGAATGATGGAGAGGATATGTTGAAAAGGAGGACATGAGAAGGAGGACAAGATTTGATAGGTTCTTGAGTGTTGGAAAACCCACTTTTACAAGCAGTTCTATTTATTCAACCATACATTTCAGTTGCTATTATTATCCAGTTGCTAAGTCGTGTTCAACTCTTTTTGACTCCATGGACTGTAGCATACCAGGCTCCTCTGTCCTCCACTACCTCCTAGAGTTTGCTCAAATTTATGTCCATTGAGTCAATGATACTGTCTCACCATCTCACCTTTTGCCTTCAATCTTTCCCAGCATCAAGGTCTTTCCCAATGAGTCAGCTCTTCACATCAACTGGCCAAAGTGTTGGAGCTTCAGCTGTAGCATCAGTCCTTTCAATGAATATTCAGGGTTGATTTCTTTTGAAATTGACTGGTTTGCTCTCAATGCAGTCAAAAGGACTCTCAAGAGTCTTCTTCAGCACCACAGTTAGAAGGCATCAGTTCTTCGGCGCTCAACCTTCTTTATGGTCCAACTCTCACATCCGTACATTTCAGATCTTGGTTCTTTTCTTCACTGTCCTCTGAGACGTGAATTAGCTTTCAAAACATTGTTCATAATCTTTCATTTTTCCTTACCTTAATTCTTAAAGCTTCAAGGCTATTCATCCATCACTCTTACTCTCCTGACTCAGAATTTCACATCTCCTAACTGCTTCCTCTCTTTCAATATCAGAATAACATGATCAGAATACAGAAAACATTTCTGTCATCAGAATATTTCAGACTGGGTGAGAGGGAGAAGCTGCTTAAGGAGTTAGAAGTTATCCTTGATCAGAAGAAATTTATTGTGACCATCACTCAAGGAAATCAATCTCACCTGATTTTTTGGATTATATTCAGTATTTAACAAACTACCCTTTTACTTGAGGAGTGGTTAGAAAAGAAGAGGGTGGAGATGAGGATGCAAAGAGCTTATTTCATACAATCGATAAAATCAAAAGGCAAACAGCAGGGAGTCACAGAGAGCAAACTGAGATTCAAAAAAGAAAATATCAACCATCTGAATTCCACAGTTTCAGAGTAATTTATTCACCATGACCCAATCTCACAATTCATTAGTTTCACCCCAGAGACAGGACTGAATGTCAACTATTTTCCTGACCTGTAAATAATAGGTGCCACTTGTTCTGAAATGAAACTTAGTTAGACCATAATACCAAAGTGAATCAATATGATTGTTACAAAGCTAAAGTACAACAGGCTAGGTCCTGAATCTTTGGGGAGAGAAGATTCTTATTCCCGCTCTTTATGAAAAAAAAAAAAATTTGACAGGAAAATTGATAAATTATCTTTTAGCAGCACTAAGTTTGAACCAAAAAATAATCTAACAGTGAGAAATGAAAAGTCATATTGTTCAATTATTTATTCAACCTGAGTGAATAACTGGGAACTATGATATTACGTCTTCGGTTAATGACGACAGGGCATGGTTGGATGTGGCAAGACTGAGTTCTGGACAATGGAATGTGAGTACAATGTGTGCCTGACCCTAAAAAACCTGCCACGTGCATTTCTCTGGGCTCTTTCTTCATTCCTGCTGGTGGGAATGAAGATGACTATGGTGACCTGAAAGCCGCTTGTTCAATGCGGCAGAGCCTCTGTCAGCCTGAGCCCCTGAATGACTGCAGGGAGTAGAGCCCCCACCAACCACCTTGGAACCTGCTCTCTGCTCCAGTACATGAGCAAGAACTGAAACTCTAGTTCTCTAAGCCAGGATATTTTTCAGTTTAATTTGTTAGAGCATCTCTATTTCACACAGGTGTATATATATACACATGTAAATACACATAATTATATACATATTACATACATAATTTTATATATATAATTTTTTCCATAAAGAGCTGATATATATATATACACACACAGATGCACAAAAGCGGCTTCCCAGGTGGCACTGGTGATAAAGAACCTGCCTCCCATTGCAGGAGACAGAAGAGACACAGGTTCGATCCCTGAGTGGGAAAGATCCCCTGGAGAAGGAAATGGCAACCCACTCCAGTGTTCTTGCCTGGAGAATCCCTTGGACAGAGGAGTCTGGTGGGCTACAGTCCATGGGGTTGCAAAGAGCTCTACACGACTGAAGCAACTTAACACAGCACAGCACAGCACATATACACATATTCACATACACAGATATAAACTATACATTCCACCTTTATTTCATCTTTTAAATTTTTTAATAAAAATAATACGATTTTATTGAAAAAAATTGTAACACAAATAAGTCAAGAAAGAGGAAATAAAAATCTGTAATTACTCAATGTAATGAGATCTACTATTATAAACCAGGGGTCATACTTGACCTATCATTTTGGAAGGCACTTTTTTCACTTAAAAAATATCATAAACATCTCCCCTTCTGTGTCATTAAGTAGTATTCTGCCCCATAATTTTTAATGGATGCATGATAAAAGTTACGCAGGTCATTGGGAAATCACAGTCGAATGAACAGCAATATTTCTGTCCACAAACTAATGAACCTAGAACATCTCTAGGCAGCAGTTGTTCTCAGAATGCTTAGATCCTGAATTCATAGGTGACTGCTTGGAATATTATATTCGGTTCTGGTACATGACTATTGAACCATTTGATGTTGTGGTAGAAGTTGAGCTTCTGTAAGAAAAAAAAAAAAAAACATCTTTGCCAGAAGGCAGGAAACATTTGTCATTAGAATAAGTCAGATGATGCGGGAGAGAGCAGTTGTTTAAGGGCTATGACTTATCCTCGGTCAGAACAAATTTGGTATCATAGTCCAGCAGATCCAGACCAGCTTGGCAACTCTGCTTTCCCCCACAGGAAAGAAAGAAGTCCGGCCAATTTTTTGATAGAAATTGAAGATTCACCTCTGCTTACATTCCATTGGCTAGAGCTTAGTTGAATGGCCAAATCTAACTTCAAGGGCATCTGGTTAACAAAGCCCCTACAGAGGGGCCTGTTATTCACCCCAAACTCCACAATAGGGAAGAAGGGGGAGAACAAACTTGGGTTGTGAGGAAAAGCAATCTGCCACATCCTCCAAAGTTAGCACAGAGCAGTGTTTAAGAATCAGAGCCCTGGGGATTTTCCTGGTAGTCCAGTGGTTAAGACTCCATGTTCCCAATGTGCGAGGGTTTGGTGCATGGTCGGCCAACTAACATCCTGTATGTCAAGAGATGCAGCCAAAACAATAAGAAAAAAAGAACAGGGGCCCTGAAGACTTCTCTGGCCGTCTACTGGTTAAGACTGTGCACTCCCAACGCCGGCGGCTTGGGTTGAGTCCTTGGTGGGAGAAGTAGAATCCCACATGCAAAAAAAAAAAAAAAACTGAGGGGAGAGGGAAGAATAGAAGTTCTGTCTCTCTAATAACTACTCTCACCTTGGCTAATTAATTGCTAGGGACTTAGGACTTTTACTTAACCTCAGTTTGCAAAACAAAGACATTGAAATTCACACACCAGTTAGTTATGGGAATTAAATGATTTAATTTTTATAAAGTGCTTATAAAATACTGATTGTACTTACTATATATCCAGAACCAATAGAACATCGCTAGCATATGGTCAGAAGAGAAAAGGGAACATAATAAACCAAGGAAGCAAAATCCTAAACTACATTAAGTCTGCATGCTCATTCGCTCAGTCATGCCCAACTCTTTTGTGACCCATGGACTGTAGCTCACCATGCTCCTGTGTCCACGGGACTTTCCAGGCAAGAATACTGGAGTGAGGAGCCATTTCCTTGTCCAAGGGATCTTCCCAACCCAGGGATCAAACCCACATCTCCGGCACTTGCAGGTGGATCCTTCACCAATGTGCCACCTGGGAAGCCCTACATTAAATATAGTACAGTGGCTAAAAGCATAACTCTAGAGCCAGGCCGCCCAGATTTACCCACTTGGCAAGTTAAGTTACTGCCAGAGCTCAGTTTCCCCATCTGTAAAGTAGAGCTCTCCGTTAGTATCTACCCTGTAGGGTTGCACTGATGATTACATGAATTACGCAGAAAGTGTGCAGCACAGAGCCTAACAGGTAGCAAGCACTCTGTAAGTTAGCTTCTACTCATGATTAGTGTTGCCCAAGAAAATAAACCAGCATTTTTACAAAATTCACTAATTCACCTGAGTATTTGCAAGTGACTTCCACCTCCATACACACTGACCATTACACGAACTATCACAGCATTTCCATTTCTGTTACCCAGTACTAAGAGCTCTGTGCTTCCCAAAATCAATAGATTGGTATTCCGCAGCATAGGATCTGGGAATACATTCATCATGCAAATCAGACAGGAATAACATCTATGCCCAATATCATTTCCGTTTGGAGAGTCATGCATGTTCTCATACGCCTTCCTTGGTTCTTATAATACATGCTCCTGAATGAACAAAGTGTCCTTTCAGGTAATGAATCTTCCCAAAGAATGTCCCTGTTGATTCTGAGATCTTCAGATTAAAAATTGTTCTCAGAAGCCAGAACTGAATTAGGTTTTGTCTTTCTTTTCCATTGTTTTTAATCAAAGCATTCTTGCATGATGACATATGCCCCAAAGTCCTTCAGTATGATGGCCACACTTTAGCTGCAATTAAGTTTATCTATCGAAATCAATGATGATTTGTAATCAGAAAGGAAAAAAATCAAGATGGTCAGAACCTCCCTGCAAGTCAGATTCTATCAATCTACTCAGTCTCTGATAAATGTAATTCATTTGCGGACCATTCCTAGTTTTGCAGAGGATTGCTTTTCTAGAAATAGTGGCTTAAGTCAAAATTATGTAAGCTTAAAATTGTTTCTTCACAGACTTAAAGTCATATTAGGGCATTAAATTCCTAATTAAAGGTTTAATATCCAACTTTGTTTTGGGGGGGGGGGTTCATGTTTGGGAACGCATGTAAGAATTAAAGATTTTAAAATTTAAAAAATAAAAAAATAAATTAAAAAAAGAAAAAAAAATAAAATGAACCTATAGACTATGTTTCATCAATTACAAATTACATACCTAATATATGCTACAAAATATATAATGTCATATACCAACTTTTTATCTTCTGTATAATTTCTGCCCTACTTCATTGCATAAATCTAAAGGTGAAGGAATATCTTCACAGAATTCAGAAAGACCTTATTTTCTAACTTTTCATTTTAAAACAGTTTTAGACTTCAAGAAGGGCTTCCTTTGTGGCTCAGCTGGTAAAGAATCCGCCTGCAATGCAGGAGACCTGGGTTTGATTCCTGGGTTGGGAAGATCCCTTGGAGAAGAGAAAGGCTACCTACTCCAGTGTTCTGGCCTGGAGAATACCATGGACTGTATGTACAGGGAGTTTCATATCCCCTACACTCAGCTTCCCCAAATTTTTATCATTTTATATAACTATAATAAAATTGTTAAAACTAGAACATTGACACTAGTACAATAAAACTAACTAATCCATAGATCTTATTTGAATTTCACCAGTTGTTCTACCTATGTCCTTTTTCTGGTTCAGGAACCGAGCCAGGATCCCATGTTACAGTTAGTTGTCATGTCTCCTGGTCTCCTCAATTTGGAAAAGTTATTCAGACTTTTATGAAAGTGTACAATAGAGTCCTTTATTTTGTAGGATATCTCTCAGTTTGAATTTGTCTGATCTTTCTCATGATTAGTTGAGTTTATGCATTTTGGGAACAAGAATACAGAAGTTCAACCTTCTTAGTGCATCAGACCAGGAGGTACATGATATCTGTATGTCTTATTGTGGTGATGTTAACTTTGATCACTTGGTTAAAGGGATATCTACTAGGTTTATACTTTTAAAAGTTACTATTTGGGGTTTCCCTGGTGGTCCAGTGGTTAAGACTTAGCCTTCCAATCCAAAGATTGTGGGTTCCATCCCTGGTCGGGCAGCTAAGATCCCACACGCCTTGAAGCCAAAAAACAAAAACAGAAAACAGAAACAATATTGTAACAAATTCAGTGAAGACCTTAAATATAGTCCACATCAAAAAAAAAAAAAGTCTTCAAAAAATAAATAAAAGTTACTATTTTCCTTTTACATTAAGAATATCTTGAGAGGGAAACTGTACAAACATCTGTTTTTCATGATGTCCTAACTGCTGATTTTACCATCCACTGATGGTACTTGAAACAACTATTCTAGAAGTGTTTGCAAAAGAGTGGTTTTTCTATTTCATTCCTTCTCCATTGTTTAACTGGTAGTCCATAAGGAAGAGCAGTTCTCTCTCTCTCTCGTTATTTACTCAATTATTTATTAACATCAATATGGATTCTTGGATATTTGTCTTGCTTTATGCATTATAATCAATCACTATCATTATTTATTCTGTTGCGCAAATTGTCCTCAGCTTGGCCATGAGGAGCTCCAGAAAGGCTTAAAGGTTTCAGCTGTCTCTGACGAGACCTGCAAGGGAGATCTAAGTTCACTTGAGGGCTTTTGAGAAAACCAACCAAGGGATGTGTTTGTCACTCTTTTATGAAAACAATTCTGGGCAAGCATAGGTATTAAAGAGGAAGTTTGGACTCTGTTCAAAATTGCCTGGGGAACAGACATTCATTTATGTTTACTACCATAAATCCAGGAAGTATTAACATGGGTTAATATCCTTTGGAGTTTCTCTGTTCAGATGTACAAAATCACTTTTATCCCTTTTGGGAAGTCAAATTCTCCCATAGATAAAGGAGTGTCCAATAACATTTCTTATTCCTCTCTCCAGTTTATTACAAGCTCCTCCCCAAAGGGAAGGAGAATTGCCAATCTGATTAGAGATTAAATGCTAACTGCACTGTGTTTAATAGTGGGCCAACTTACTGTGCGATGTAAAAGATAGATAGTTATGCTCTGCTTTTTCTCTTGCTGAACCTGTGAGGTAAGCTAGCCTGCAAGGTTTGCTGCTGAAACAGCCCAGGCAAGGCCTCTCTCAGGCCCATTCTATTCTATTCCAAATGAACAGAGACACTGCCCTTCTGTTTTCAAGAGGAAATGAATCCAAAGCCCTACTGGAGCCTCCCAGTCTAAGCCACACTTGAAAATACAGCTTTTGACTAGAGAACCCTACTTTGGAGAAGGTTGGGTGCTCATTGTGTTGTTTAGTCACTAAGTCATGTCCAACTCTTTTGTGACCCCATGGACTATAGCCCTAACCCTAACCAGCTCCCTACTAGTTTCATTTGGCTGAGAGCTCAGCCCACTGTTTACCCTTTCCCCACATATACACAGGGGGGGGAAAAAAAGACCAAACTCGGACATGTGGGGATTATCCTGACCTCTTACCTTCCACTGAGCTTTGTGGTTTTTTTTGGCTGCACTGGGTCTTCATTGCAAAGTGTGGGCTCTTCCTTGCACCACGTGAGTTTCTCTAGTTGTGCCACTCAGGCTTAGTTGTCTCTTGGCATATGGGATTTTAGTTCCCTCACCAGGGATTGAACCTTCAACCTTGCATTGAATGGCAAATTCTTAACCACTGGACCACCAGGGAAATCCCTCCATTAAACTTTTTTAAGACAGGGACCAAGTTGTACTATTTTTTAATAATCCCAGAAATAATTAGCATCTTGCCTTAAAATTTATGACACTAAACTGCATTGAGAGGTTCTAGTTTCAGGTAAGATGGAATAAGCACACGCTACCTGTTTCTTCCACTGAATACAGAATGCATGGGGCAGTCATTCAAGGATTCTGTAAAGAGTGTAGGCAGATTAGGGGAGAAAACAGATTTCAAAGTACTCTCAAATCCAACCCTACTGTCTCCCCTGGTCTAGGCTAAAGGCAGCCCAAAACCTGGAAGTGGGCATTGGTATGGATAGAGGGAACTCCAGGAGAAACCCTGTAGTTCAGACTCAAGGAGTCAGTCCTAGCAGTGACAGCAGGGCTAGTGGGGACCCACAATGTCTGCTGTGGCGTTGGTGCTGAATTGCCCAATAATGATGGTGATAATAATAAATTATTCAATGATGATATTAAAAACACTAGCTAGTATTTACTAAGGTCTTACTATGTGTCAAGAACTCCTGAGTTCATGGCTAACTTCATCTTCATAAAAATGCCATGATGTAGATATCTATTCTATTTCAGGGATCTGCAAGCTTTATATTAAAGGGTGAGATAGTAAATATTTCAGGTACTATAAACCAAATGATCTCTGTCACAACTACTCAACTCCACTGTTATAGTGTGAAAGCAGCCACAGACAGACAATATGTAAACAAATTACATGGCTGTGTTCCACGTAAACTGTATTTGTAAAAAGAGACAAGAAGATGGGTTTCGCCCAAAAGCCATAATGTCATACACACACACACACTCACACACATATATGTGTGTGAGTGTGTGTGTGAATATTTATTTATTCTTAACTTTTCATTTTGTATTGGGGTATGCTGCTGCTAAGTCGCTTCAGTCGTGTCCAACTTTGCGCGATCCCATAGATGGCAGCCCACCAGGCTCCCCCGTCCCTGGGATTCTCCAGGCAAGAACACTGGAGTGGGCTGTCATTTCCTTCTCCAATGCATGAAAGTGAAAAGTGAAAGCAAAGTCACTTAGTCATGTCCGACTCTTTGTGACCCCATGGACTGCAGCCTACCAGGCTCCTCCGTCCATGGGATTTTCCAGGCAAGAGTATTGGAGTGGGGTGCCATTGCCTTCTCCGTGTATTGGAATATAGTCAATTAACAATTCTGTGATAGTTTCAGGTGAATAGCAAAGGGAGTCATGTATCCATCGTCCCCAAACTCCCCTCCCATCCAGGCTGCCAAAGCCCATAATTTTCTAAACCCTTTCCCATTTCGAAGATGGGAAAATTGAAACCCAGGGTGATTGAGTAACTTGCCCAATGTCACAGAACTGAGAAATGCCAGTGGTTGTGTGTGCTCAGTCATATCTGACTCTTGGTGACCCCACCAGGCTCCTCTGTCCATGGGATTTCCCCGGCAAGAATACTGGAGTGGGTTGCCATTTCCTTCTCCAGGGGAATCTTCCCAACCCAGGGATCGAACCCGAGTCTCCAGCATTTCCTGCAGCACAGGTGGATTTTTACCACTGAGCCACTGGGGAAGGCCATAAGGTTCAAACCTGGTTGAGTCTTAATCAACTGTGCTACATTGACATTTTTGAGTTAATGAATAAAATGATGACATAGAGGTGGACCCAAGAGATACCTTTGGTATGAAAGTTTTCAGAGCCCGTGAGTAAATGCTGAATGTCAGGACGTGCCAAAGAAGATAAAATTACAAGCCTGAATAAGACTATACTTGTTTCCCATTGCTGCTCTAACATGTCACCACAAACGCAGTGACTCAAAACAACACAAATTTATTATCTTAATATTCTGGGGGTCAGAGGTCAAGAATCACTCTCACTAAGCTGAAATGTTGGGAAAGATTGAAGGCAAGAGGAGAAGGGGATGACAGAGGATGAGATGGTTAGATGGCATCACCAACTCAATGGACATGAGTTTGGGTAAGCTCTGGGAGTTGGTGGACAGGGAGGCCTGGCATGCTGTGATTCATGGGGTCGCAAAGAGTTGGACATGACCGAGCGACTGAACTGAACTGAACTGAAGCTGAAATCAAGGTATGCACAGGGCCACACTCCTTCTGGAGGTTCTAGAGGAGAAGCCACTTCCTTGCCTTTGTTTCTATTTCTAAAGGTTGCTTGTATCCCTTGGTTGTGAACCCTTCCTCCATCTTCAAAACTAGCAGCATAACATGACTGGCCCTCATATCTCTAATAAAACCCTGGTGACTTCACTGGCCCACCTGGATAGTCCAGGATAATCTCCTCATCTCAGGTTCCTTGATTTAATCACACCTGCAAAGTCTATTTTCCATGCAGGTGACATTCACCAGTATTAGAGATTAGGATGTGGACATCTTTGAGGGGCTGTTTTTTCCGCCTACCACAAAGACCTTAGGGACAAATAGCACTGACTCAGCTTCCTTTTTCCTCCAATGTCTGCTCACAACACCTCTGGCAATTTGAGTGAAAGCAGAACTCGTAGAAACTGTGTTGTGCTGTGCCCTCATGTCTTCGTGCATAAGTGTGCACAGCACAACCCACTGTCAGAGGAAAAATTAAACACTGCAGGACCTGAGATACACCAAAAATAAAAGAACATGACACTTTATCTGGGTATATCTGGTCTAACTGAAACTGTTTACTTTGGACTGGGACTTGAACACATGTGCTGGAACTCAAACCCAACCCAAACCCATGGTATCTAGTTTCAGGACCTAATGAAGCTCGGGTTCTTGATGCCTCATTGCAGAAAGAATTCAGTGAGAGACAAAGTGATAGGTAAGAAGTTGATTTATTCAGATTTAGAGAGAAGCACACGCCACAAACAGAGTGTGGGCCATCGCAGAGGGCAAGTGCAGCCACAAAATGTGGCGTGATTAGTTTTTATAGGCTGGGTAAGATATGCTAATGAGTGGGAGGGTTATTCCATCTATTTTGGAGAAAGGGTGGAGATTTTCAGGAATTGGGCTACCACCTACTCCCTGGTCTTTTGATAGTGCCTTGAAACTGTCATAGGTTTCCCCAATAGCTCAATTGGTAAAGAATCCACCTGCAATGCAGGAGACCCCCGTTCAATTCCTGGATAGGGAAGATCCGCTGGAGAAGGTATAGGCTACCTACTCCAGGATTCTTGGGCTTCCCAGGTGGCTAAACTGGTAAAGAATCTGCAGGCAGGAGGCTTGGGTTCGATCCCTGCGTTGGGAAGATCCCCTGGAGAAGGGAAAGGCTACCCACTCCAGTATTCTGTATATAGTACATGGGTCGCAGAGTCAGACATGACTGAGCAACTTTCACTTTGGAACTGTCATGGCGCCTCTGGGTGTGTCATTCCACTTGCTGATTGAGGATCAAGGTCTAGTCTCGTCTGCCATCTTGGTTCTGTTTGATTCTAATGGGTGTATGTTGTATCCTTGGGCTACATCATTCTTTCAAAAGTTGTGCCCTGCCCCTTTCTCTTCTGTTACATAACTACCAAAATAAGTGAAATCTCAAGGTTTCTTTATCAGAATGGTGATGTTTCAGTTTTGTTTTTCCTAGCAAAAATGTCAACCCTGACCTGTTGCTGGTCTCTGAAGACATCAGTGTTGGTCTGGGTTTTCTGGGAAGCAGGGGTTGAGATGGAATCAGAGATGCAAATATTTATTGAAGGAGATGCTTTTAAAGAATAAGGGGGCAAGGGAGCAGGAAGACACTGAGAGCTATCTGTGCCAGAAGAGAAGAAAGAAGACACTGTCAAGATGAAGAAGGGGGCTTCCCTGGTGGCATAGTGGAAAGGAATCCGCCTAGCAATGAGGAGGACATGGGTTCAATCCCTGGTCTGGGAAGATCCTACATGCCTCAGAGCAACAAAGCCTATGCACTGCAACTACTGATCCAGTGCTCTAGAGCCCATGTTCTGAAACAAGAGAAGCCACAGCAGTGAGAAAATAATTTTTAAAAATACGTGTTAAAAAAAAAAAAGATGAAGAGAGACTTGCGTCTCCTTCCTGCTCTTCTATCTCCCACCACAGCCTCCCCTTGGCCAAATCGAGTCAGACACCAACTGGCAAGAAAGCCTGGGAGATGCAGGCTTCAGGGATCAGCCCCTGTGATACAGAGCTGGACAGGGAAAGGACAGAGCAATCTAGTCTAGGACACACTCAAGCTCTGTGCCCTGGCCAGCTCCCTAGAACTTTCTAACTAGCTTATAAGGAAAGAAATTGTCCTCGAGACAGATAAGGACACACAGGTTAGAGGTTTCTTTCTCATTTGATGTTGCCGCATTTTCAATAAACTGGCTTCAGATGGAGTTATGTAGCCTATAAGAGGAACTCTTTGTTTTCCTACAAACTGTTTATCTTCTCTAAATGAACAATGCTTCTTTGAAAATCAGTTGCTCACGACTTCATGGTCATTCTTTCAAAGAACCGATATTGTGCAATGGTTAACTTACCAAATACACATTTTTCAGGTATCCTTTTAAACTGTAATTATAGTAATTATATTCAAAAAATTTTCACACCTCTTCAGGATTTAAAATAATCTGGGATATTCAATTCAATACTTTGGCCACCTGATGCTACGAGCTGCTCATTGGAAAAGACCCTGGTGCTGGAAAAGGCGGGAGGAGAAGGGGATGACAGAGGATGAGATGGTTGGATGGTATCACCGACTCAATGGACATGAGTTTGAGCAAACTCTGGGAGTTGGTGATGGACAGGGAGGCCTGGCATGCTGCGGTCCATGGGGTCTCAAAGAGTCGGACACAACTGAACGACTGAACTGAACTGGAATATTCAAAATATTAGCATTCCCAAGGACAGTAGGACAAAATATTTGAGTTATACACTTCTTCAAATTTTTAAATTTAGAATCCTTCCACTAAGATTGCATTTGCTCCCAAGTAAAACATATGCCTTGGAGAAGGAAATGGCAACCTACTCCAGTGTTCTTGCCTGGAGAATCCCAGGGACCGGGGAGCCTGATGGGCTGCCGTCTATGGGGTCGCACAGAGTCAGACACGACTGAAGTGACTTAGCAGCAGCAGCAGCAGCAAAGCATATGCCTATAGGAAAATGCATTGCAGTCCAGCTCAAAAGACCAAAATACATTTCTATCTCCTGTGAAATTCAAAGTGGGGTTGTTTATCAAATGTATGGATTCCTTTTGGAACTGAGGATCCAGGCAGATAAGGGAACATTTACCTTAAACAAATACTATCTTCATCTATGTACCAGAAAATGGTTTAACAGCAGTCCAGTCATGGAAGGAGCCGTGTCTTATATTGTAGAGTAATACCCAGTCACAAGGACTTCCCCAGTGGCTCAGAAGATAAAGAATGCGACTGCAAGGCAGGAGGCACAAGAGATGCCTGTTCCCTCCCTGGGTCCGGAAGATCTCCTGGAGAAGGGAATGGCAGCCCACTCCAGTATTCTTGCCTGGGGAATTCCATGGACAGAGGAGTCTGGTGGGCTACAGTTCATGGGGTCACAAAGAGCAGAACATGACTGAGCGACTATCACTTTCACTTTCACACAGTTGCAAACAAGGTCAGAAGACTACCCGCACCTGTCTATAAGCCAAGTTACAGCTTGGGGCACTGTTGGGAGGATTCACATTCATGTCAACAACTGCAGATCACCATTCTAGGATTCCTTTGTCTGGATTTCACTGTCCTCCTTCTCCCCTGAGCCTGCATTTAACTGAACATCCAGACTCCCAGTCACCATAGGAATTTTTAAACTGCTTTCTGGCTCTCCTTCTCAGATTTCTTTTTTAATTTGTTCGCTTTGGTTTGGCCCCTGATCATGACTTCATACTCATTTTTCTTTAATTGAAGTATAGTTGATTCACAATATTGTGTTAGTTTCAGGTTTACAGAAAAGCAGGTTAGTTTTTTTTTTCAGATTACTTTCCATTATAGGTTATTACAAGATATTGAATATAGTTCCCTGTGTTATACAGTAAATCCTTGTTGCTTATCTATTTTATCTGTAGTTGTTCGTATCTGTTACACTCATACTCCTAATTAATCCTCCTTTGGTAAACATAAGTTTGTTTTCTTTGTCTGTGAATCCATTTCTGTTTTGTGAATAAATTCATTTGTATTCCTTTCTGGATTCCACATATAAGTGAAATCTTTTAATAGCTGCCTCTGTCTCACTTACTTCACTTAGTCTGATATTCTCTAGGCCAATCCATGTTTCTTTAAATGCCATTATTTCATCCTCTTTTATGGCTGAGCCTCTTGATGAAAGTGAAAGAGGAGAGTGAAAAAGTTGGCTTAAAGCTCAACATTCAGAAAACGAAGATCATGGCATCTGGTCCCATCACTTCATGGCAAATAGATGGGGAAACAGTGGAAACAGTGGCTGACTTAATTTTAGGGGGCTCCAAAATCACTGCAGATGGTGACTGCCACCATGAAATTAAAAGACATTCTTTGGAAGAAAAGTTATGACCAACCTAGATAGCATATTCAAAAGCAGAGACATTACTTTGTCAACAAAGATTCATCTAGTCAAGGCTATGGTTTTTCCAGTGGTCATGTATGGATGTGAGAGTTGGACTGTGAAGAAAGCTGAGTGTCAAAGAATTGATGCTCTTAAACTGTGGTGTTGGAGAAGACTCTTGAGAGTCCCTTGGACTGCAAGGACATCCAACCAGCCCATTTTGAAGGAGATCAGCCCTGGGATTTCTTTGGAAGGAATGATGCTAAAGCTGAAATTCCAGTACTTTGGCCACCGCATGCGAAGAGTTGACTCATTGGAAAAGACTCTGATGCTGGGAGAGATTGGGGGCAGGAGGAGAAGGGGATGACAGAGGATGAGATGGCTGGATGGCATCACTGACTGGATGGACGTGAGTCTGAGTGAACTCTGGGAGTTGGTGATGGACAGGGAGGCCTGGCATGCTGTGATTCATGGAGTTGCAAAGAGTCGGACACAACTGAGTGACTGAACTGAACTGAACTGAATATTCCATTATACATATCACATCTACTTCTGCTTTATTGACTATGCCAAAGCCTTTGACTGTGTGGATCACAACAAACTGTGGAAAATTCTTAAAGAGATGGGAATACCAGACCATCTGATCTTCTTCTGAGAAATCTGTTTGCAGGTCAAGAAGCAACAGTTAGAACTGGACATGGAACAACAGACTGGTTCCAAATCAGGAAAGGAATACATCAGGGCTGTATATTATCACCCTGCTTATTTAACTTATATGCAGAGTACATCATGAGAAACGTTGGACTGGATGAAGCACAAGCTGGAATCAAGATTGCAAGGAGAAGTATCAATAACCTCAGATAGGCAGATGACACCAGCCTTACGGCAGAAAGTGAAGAGGAACTGAAGAGACTCTTGATGACAGTGAAAGAGGAGAGTGAAAAAGCTGGTTTAAAACTCAACATTCAGAAAACTAAGATCCAGGCATCTGGTCCCATCACTTCATGACAAATAGTTGGGGAAACACTGGAAACAGTGACTTTAGACTTTATTTTGGGAGGCTCCAAAATCACTGCAGATGGTGACTGCAGCCATGAAATTAAAAGATGCTTGCTCCTTGAAAGAAAGGTTATGACCAACCCAAACAGCACATTAAAAAGCAGAGACATTACTTTGCCAACAAAGGTCCGTCTAGTCCAGGCTATGGTTTTTCCAGTAGTGATGTATGGATGTGAGAGTTGGACTATAAAGAAAGCCAAGCGCTGAAAAATTGATGCTTTCGAACTGTGGTGTTGGATGGAGAAGACTCTTGAGAGTCCCTTGGACTTCAAGGAGATCCAACCAGTCCATCCTAAAGGAAATCAGTCCTGAATATTCATTGGAAGGACTGATGCTGAAGCTGAAACTCCAATACTTTGGCCACCTGATGCAAAGAACTGACTCATTGGGAAAGACCCTGATTCTGGAAAAGACTGAAGGTGGGAGAAGGGAACGACAGGATGAGATGGTTGGATGGTATCACCAACTCAATGAACATGAGTTTGAGTAAACTCTGGGAGTTGGTGATGGACAGGGAGGCCTGGCATGCTGCGGTCCATGGGGTCGCAAAGAGTCCGACACTGAATTAACTCAACTCAACTCAACTCATATATCACATCTTCTTTTTGATGTGGTATATACATATATATCAGGCTTCCCTGATAGTTCAGTTGCTAAAGAATCCACCTGCAATGCAGGGGACCCCTGTTCAATTCCTGGGTTGGGAAAATATGCTGGAGATGGGATAGGCTACCCACTCCAGTATTCTTGAGCTTCCCTTGTAGCTCAACTGGTAAAGAATCTGCCTGCAATTCAGGAGACCTGGGTTCAATTCCTGGGTTGGGAAGATCCCCTGGATAAGGGAAAGGCTACTCGCTATAGCCTGGAGAATTCCATGGACTGTATAATCCATGGGGTCACAAAGAGTTGGACACAACTGAACAACTTTCACTTTCATACGTATATATCCCATGTATCTTTCTGAATTAGAGTTTTCATCTTTTCTGAATATATGCCCAGGAGTGGAGTTTCTAGATCACATAGTAGCTCCGTCTTTGGTTTTTTAAGGATATGGCTTCATACTTTTGATTCACAGTACCAAGTCTGTCTTCTCCCTCTTGTTCCAACACACCTTCTTGTCCTTGAGTGGGCTTTTAGTCCCAGCCTTTCCTGGCTTGGCCCACCCTACCCCCACTGTCCCCACAACAGGATACCTTATATTTACACAAGTATTGATAACTTTGCCAGGTTGACCAGGCCAACCCCTGAGTAGTAACTACTTAAAATCTACTTTTGGAAAGTATTCTGAGGCCAAGCTGTAGTACATACCATGACTGACTGGCAAGATCTGCCATGGGCAGGGTACTTTTTGTAGTAACTGTGATGCCAGAGAGAGCTTCTAAAGTTTGAATGCTTGCTGTGCATCAGGCTCTGGGCTTAATAGAGCACTTGTATGCTTTCTTGTTTAATCCTCATGAAGAAAAGGAGGCCCTAGTAGTTAGCAACTTCCCAGAATCACACAGTTAGTAAGGGAAAGGCCTGAGACTTGGATTCTGGTTTGTTTCATCAAGAACCCTGGCTTTTAGATCAAACACTTCTTGATATTCTGAAAAGACACGTGAGAGAACAAGTGCCCATTCCTGTGGATTGTACACTCATTAGGTATATGGTCATTGGTAAGCCATGTGCTTGTCTATTAAAATATACCTGTTCAGACCTATAAGGATTCTGGGGAAAAAAAAAAAAAAAACAGAAGCTATGAAACTGAACCACTGTGGTGGGGCATCAAATGGAGGAGTGCAATGGAAAAATAAAGCAAGAAAGATCTAGAGAAGACAGTAACTGATATCCTATTTTAAACATGGTGTTGATAACAAAGCATTCATCTTACTCCCTCGATCACTACACCCTGTGTTGCACACACTAAGGCCCTGCAACTTGAAGTCTCCCACTTGGGATTTCTGTTGGAGAAAAGTGCAGCAAAGGAGCTTCAACATGCAGCTATCTGTTCCCCAGCCAAGGATTTGTCTTTGCTTGCATGTTCAGTCATGTCCAACTCTTGGTGACCCCGTGGACTGTGAAGTCCACCAGGCTCCTCTGTCCACAGGATTCCCCAGGCAAGAATACTGGAGTGGGTTGCTATTTCCTCCTCCAGGGAAATCTTCCCAACCCAGGGATCGAACTTGCATCTCTTGTGGCTTCTGCCTTGGCAGGTGGATTCTTTACCACTGAGCCCCCTAGGAAGCCCTAAGGAGACTTAGCAACTGAACAACAACTCAAACTTTCCAGCCACTGAAACCTGGGGGGCCCTCCCAGTACAAAAGCCCCATTTCTTATCTGTAGGTTAAAGGCTTCAGCTTTCTAGACTTTTCCTGAGTTCCAAAGGGTATATTCAAACAGTTACTAATTGGGAAATAAGGGGATGCAGAAACAAAGGAAAAGCTGTGCAACAATAGAGCAGCAATAAAATAGAGTCCTGGTTCCTCCTCAAGGGATACACATACAAATATGTCTTTGAAGTTTTCTAAAGGAACTAAGGCCCTCGCCCAGAGGGAGGCTGGTAACTTCAGGGTGAGGACAAGATGCCCGGAGCACCACCCCATTATCTCACCACCAACCAATCCAAAGAAACTTACACATCCTGCAACCCTCACCCCAAATTTTGCCTTTAAAAACTCTTCCGGCTAAACCATCAAGAAGTTCAGATCTTTTGATCTTGAACTGCCCGTACTCCTTGCTTGACCCTGCAATAAACATTGTGCTTTCCTTCACCACAACCTGTTTTGAGTATATTGACTTTGTTGCCTAGTGAGCAAGCAGACCCCAGTTCGGTCTGGTAACAGCACCATGTGACTGCACCCAAGCAAAGGGATCTCAAGGAGCCCAGAAAGGGTGAAAGTGTTGCCAAGTATGGGTCTGGCCCCACTCACCAAACTGGGTGCTCCAGGCTCAGCTCTGTCAATCTTGGAGAAAGAATGACTGTTTTCTAATTCTCACCCAGAGGGCACACATTTTTCGAATTCAGGTAATAGCTATTTCCCTGCTTGTAGTTTTTTCTTGGCCTCACCAGACCAGATTTCATCTATCCTGTAGTTCCTTAGAGCTTTCTCTGGGAGTGGAATGAGCTAGAGATGGAATTTGTTTATGTTGTTGCTGTTCAGTCACCAAGTCGTGTCTGACTTCACTACTACATGGACTGCAGCACACCAGGCTTCTCTGTCCCTCACCGTCTCCCGGAGTTTGCCCAAGTTCATTTCTAATGAATCAGTGATGCCATCCAAACATCTCATCCTGTGTCACCCTCTTCTCCTTCTGCCTTCAATCTTTCCCAGCATCAGGGTCTTTTCCAATGAGTCAGCTGTTCTCATCAGGTGGCCATAAACAACATTTATGTTGTTACTTTGATTATTTATCAACAGCCTCAGAAAAGAACTTGGTAGACTCTCTGAAAACCTGATTGATGTCTCTGAAAAATACACTGAATGGTTATCAGTAGATCAAAAAGATATGTTGGTAGATCTCTAAAAGAATTACAGAGAAACAAAAGAAAATGTTGAGTATTGGTTTATTTGCTCAAAACCATAAAATTCTAGAGAGAAAACCATTCTCCACTGCAGAGATTGGCTTTAGTGTCTAACAGCCTCCCTACCAGCAGGGGAGACTGGAAAACAATTTCACAAAGAACACTGCAGTATTCCAGGCTCTGAGCACGAGGAATGCAGAAAGTCAACAGTCAGTCTTACAGAGGTCTCCACAGTGGACATCCAATGACTACATGAACCAATGACCCAGGTTCTATTCCTGTCTTTTAAAACATTTAACCATATTGCTTTGTTCAAGGCAACGTTTAGTGATTTTGATTGATTCGATTCCTACTCTTGTAATATCCAGATGAAGGCTAATTACTCAATAAATATGAGTTGCCTTAAGCTGTCAAATTCCAATAATATTTCATCATTTTCAAAGGCACTCAGATGAAGTGCTGAAATGTTTAAAAGAGACAGAGGGATCAGCATATTTATTTGATTAAAAATAAACTACCTTGTTCACTTTCTTTGCTGGTTTCTTTATCTCATCACTGTAGCAACATGGAAGAGTCTATGTTTGGGAGCAACTCAACTGCATCCCACTGCAGCCATCTCCCCAGTCCTACACAAAATGGTACTGGCAACCAAACGCCCTTACATCACAGCAGGAGCAACTCTGGTTCTGCAAGGAGGAATCTCAGAAGCCACACTCAACACACACGGGACACAAGTGACAGGCTGGCATGAATTCCTCAGATTTCCACTAGGCTAATTCAGCTTTAGCTATTTTACTAACCCGTGGACACCCCACTACCTCGGGGACTCATACTCTTAGTTCATTTTGCTGGATTCCAAATCCTTGGCCGGCCATGGCTGGAAAGCTTACACCATGGATGTTGTCCTGGATACGGCATCTAAAAGGACTTCAGTGACTTTTGCAATGTTGTTTTCCCCTCTGAAGGGAATCATTTGTTCATACAACAGATACTTTTAAAGCATCCAGTAATGTACCTCAAACTATTCTAGGCTTTGGAGACATAGCAGTAAGCAAGAAAGACGCAGTCATAGTAGAAGGGGAGTCAGATAATATACAAATATAACATGTGGCAATGATAAAATGAGCATGGAGCAATGTAAGAGAGTGAAGGGAGGAGGTACCATTTTCAAAAGGGTTAAAAAGCAAGACCTCTATGACAATGTGACATCTGAGCAGAGAACTAAAGGAGTGAGAGAGTAAACTACAAGGCTCTTGGAGGGCAAAAAAGCGTTTCTTACAGAGAAAAGGAGATGCAAAGGTCCTGAGACTAAAGTGGGTTTGGTGTGATCAAGGGACAATCGGGAGACCAATATGATCAGAGAGACCAGCAGCAATCTGTAGGAGAGATCAAAGAGGTAATAGCGGCTGGGTGCGCTGAGGCTTTTGCTCTGGAGTAGATGGGAAGCCAATGGAGAATGTTGAAAAGATATAACCTTTGATGTTAAAAGAATCTTTAGGTTTTAAAAGGCTGCTGTGCTGAGAATAGACTAAGACAAGGAGCTGGGAAGAGCCAAGAGTAACATCAGAAAGAAGAGTTAGGGGACACTTCCAATAACCCAGGAAAGATCATGGTGGCTGCAGTCAGGGCAACATCAGTTGAGGTGAAGACATGGTCAAATTCTGAATTTGTTTGGAAGATGGTACCAATTGGATTTGCCCAATGGATTTGATGTGAGATGAAGAAAGACTCAAAGTTGACTTTGAGTGCCTGAGCAACTGGAAGGACAGAGAAAGATGAGGTTTGTAGGTAGAAATCAGAAGTTAAATATCGTACATATTACATGTGAAACACCCATTAGTCTTTTAAGAGGAGGTGTTAGATAGAAGAACTGAGAAAGTGGTCTGCTGGAAGGCATTGTTTCAAGGAGGAAGGAAGATTGTTTTCAAAAGCTGCTAAGAGAGTAAGTAAAATAAGGACTGAGAATTGACCTGCAGATTTGGCAATTTGTGGGTCGATCGATAACAATGTTTAGAAGAACTGCTCCAGTGAAGTAAAGGAGCAAAAGCCTGATGGAGATAAATTCAAAGGAGGATGAGAAGAGATGAAAGTATCAATAGGAACAGTGAGTGGAGACAATTCTGTCAAACAGCTTTAATGGGACAGAGAAACGTAGCTGTAGTTGGACGGGGGTGGGAAAGTTATAGGGCAATTATTTTGATGGAAGACACTATAACTTCTTTGAAAGCTAATCAGAATGATCCAGGACTTCCCTGGTGGTCTAGTGGCTAAGACTCCATGCTCCTAACTCAGGGGGCCTGGGTGCGATCCCTAGTCAGGAAACTAGATCGCACATGTCGCAACTAAGATTTGGTACAGCCAAATAAATAAATAAGTTTTTTTGTTTTTTGTTTTGTTTTGTTTTGTTTTAATGAGAATGAGGGCTTTCCTGGTGGCTCAGTGGTGAAGAATCCACCTGCCAATGCAGGAGACACAGGTTCAATCCCTTTTGTCCAGGAAGACCCCACACGCTGAGCAGCAACTAAGCCCATGCTCTGCAAATACTGAGCCTGTGCTCTAGAGCCTGGGAGTCACAACTCCTGAAGCCTGCACACCTAGAGCCCGTGCTCCACAGGAAGAGAAGCCCCTGCAACGAGAAGCCTGCACACCACGACTAGGGAATAGCCCCCGCTAGCCACCACTAGAGAAAAGCCTGCACCGCAACAGAGACCCAGCACAGCCAAAAGCAATAAATAAATAATTTCTAAAAAAAAGAAATTTTAAAATTGAGAATTATCCAGTGGTAAGGGGAAATTTGATGATACATGAGAGAAATATTCCTGAAGAGGAAGGAGGGGAGGAGGGTCTGTGTGCAGGTAGTTAGGTTGGCCTAGATAGGAGTTCCAGCTGGGCTCTTATCTTCCCACTCTAAGAATAGATAAACATCTTTTACTGAAATTCTTTGATTCTTTTCCTTCACCCACTCACTTCCAAGCAGGTTTTTCTTATCTGCCCACAGCAACTCCAATATGTAACCTACTTTCCCCCTATTTCCTAACTAACTGACATTGCTGATTTTCCTTGATTTCAATAAATTTTTCTCTATCACAAGTCCTTTGCTTCACTGGCTTATTCAGTCAACAAACACACCCTTCTAGCCCTCCAGTTCTCACCATCCTTAAGTCATGGAAAATAACTACCATCCTAGAATTCTACATCCAGTGAAATTACCTATCAATAACAAAGTCAATGTGAAGACATTATATAAACAAAAACAGAAAGAGTCAGCCACCAGAAGGACCTCAAGGAAGGAAATGCTAAGGTATTATTGTTCTTCAATCATTAAGTCATGTCCAACTCTTTGCAGCCCCATGGACTGCAGCAACCAGGCTCTTCTGTCCTTCACTATCTCCTGGAGTTTGCTCAGATTCATGTCCAGTGAGTCAGTGATGCTACCTAACCATCTCATCCTCTGCTGTCTCCTTCTCCTCCTGCCCTCAATCTTCCCCAGCATCAGGGTCTTTTCCAATGAGTAGGCTCTTCGCATCATGTGGCCAAAGTATTGGAGCTTCAGCATCAGTCCTTCCAATGAATATTCAGGGTTGACTTCCTTTAGGATTGACTGGTTTGATCTCTTCACAGTCCAAGCTTAAGGATGTACTTCAGGCCAAAAGAAAATGATTGCAAATGGAAGAAATGAAGTGCATTGAAAATAGTAAATATGTACATAAATGTAAATTAAGATCATATGAAACAACAATAATACTTATATAGTGATAATTACTATATTACTAATAATACTGTATTATTAATGTTTAAAACAAAGCAAGAATTAAATATTTAACATTTATACCATATTGCTGAGGAACGTAAACAAATGCAGTGTAAGAATCAGAAGTCTTCATATTATTTGGAAAAAAAGTGAAGCTATTAAGTTTAGAATGATGTCAGCTAAGGCCCACAGTATAATTTCTGGGGGAGTGAAAAACAGTGCAAAAAGAAAAATGAAGGTGTGACTGTCAAGCTAGCGTGTTACTTCAAGTTCATGGAGAAGCAGATACTACAACAGGATTAGGAAAACAAGAGGTTTGCTGGAGAAAAAGTCTGTGAAAGAGACAGAGGCTGAAGTCAGAGACAGCAGAAAGAACCTTAGACAGACTTGGATGCAGATCTGACATCCATGAGGGACGGGGGAAGGAAGAAGGATTGAGTAGGATCCGAGCTGCTACTGGAGGAGAATGTTCCAGGAAGAGGAGGACCAAATACAAAGGCAGAAAGGAAAGCTCATGAAGCATTTGTCATCATCGTTCAGTCGCTTAGTCGTGTCTGACCCTTTACAACCCCATGGCCTGCAGCACGCCGGGCCTCCCTGTCCATCACCAACTCCCAGAGCTTGCTCCAACTCACGTCCATTGAGTCAGTGATGCCATCCAACCATCTCATCCTCTGAGGTCCCTTTCTCCTCCTGCCCTCAATCTTTCCCAGCATCATGTCTGTCTTTTTTTTTTTTTTCCTAGTGAGTCACCTCTTCTCATCAAGTGGCCTAAGTATGAAGCATTCAGCAACCAACAAAAGGTTCAGTATAACAGGAAAATTATGCAAGGAGCTCCGAATAGCAAGACAGCAGGAGGAGGAACAGCCTGATAAGGGTACAGTCCCAAGGACCTTACATGCCAACCCAGGAAGAAGTATGAATTTTAACCTGAAAATGATAGGAAGTCATTGCATGACATTTTCTAAGAAAATGGCTTCTGTTCAACAGGTATTGGAACACCTACTATACACTAGGCACTCTGGCTGCCTCGGAACAAGACAGACGCAGACCTGACCTTCCAATCAGGGTTGGCAAAGGAGGTCATAGGCTTTGGGGGAGGGCCAGTCAGTGTATAGCAATGTGGGGAATTAGGGTTATGAAACGGAATCAATACAAGTAAACAAAGGATAAGACTCAAACAAAATGTAAGACCAGGCCAATGGCAGAGTTCCATCGTGTCTCTGTGGGGCCTAGACTAGGGAAAGGCAAGCAAGATACCCAGGGGTCAAAATTTGATGAGGCATTTACTTCTAGGGACATGCAAGTGTGGGGTTCACACTTGAAATGAATGCCACCTTATTTTTTTCTTTTAAATAATGGCTTTATTGGGAATTCCCTGGTGGTCCAGTAGTTAGGACTCAGTGTTTTCACTGCTGAGGGTGTGGGTTCAAACCCTCTTTAGGGAATTAAGATCCTGCAAGATTTTCAGCCAAAACAAAACAAAGAAAAAAAGTGAGGAAAAAAGTACTAGCTTTATTAAGATATAATTCAGTACCCTAAAGTTCATCCTCTTAAACAATGAACTTTAATTCTCAGTACTATTCACAAAGTTTTGTCTCCACTACCATTCATTCCAGAACATTTTCATTACCCTAAAAGAAATCTCATACCAACCAACCCTCAAATCTCTGTCAACCACTAATCTATTTTCTGTTTCCATGAATTTGCCAACTTGGACAGTTCATATAGATGGAATCGGACAATCTGTCTGGCTTCCTTCAGCTGGCTTACTGTTTTCAAGTTTCAACCATGCTGCCGCGTGTATTGGCACATACATGTGTCTCTTTCTTGCTCAGTGATGTTTCATTGTGTGGATCTACCTTTTCTTTATCCATTCATCCATTAACACTCCCATTGTCTCTACTTCGGGGCTTTAAGAATTCTACTGCTGTGAACATTCACGTACAGGTTTTTGTGTGTGCATTTACTTTCAGGTCTCTTGGGCATGTACGTAGAATCATATAGTAACTCTATCTTTAACCTTTTAAAGAACTACTGAAGTGTTTTCTGGGCTTCCTTGGTGGCTCAAACAGTAAATTGCAAGCTCCTGCCTGCAATGCAGGAGACCTGGGTTCAATCCCTGATTTGGAAAGATTCCCCTGAAGAAGGAAATGGCAACCCACTCCAGTATTCTTGCCTGGAGAATCCCCATGGACAGAGGAGCCTGACAGGCTACAGTCCATGGGGTCACAAAGAGTTGGACACGACTGAGACTAACTTTCACTTTCAAAATATTTTCTAGGGCTGCTCTATCACTTTGCATTCCCATCAGCAACCTATGAGAGTTCCAATTGCTCTACATCCTGACCAACATTTATTTTTTCTTCCTTTTCATTATAGCCAAGCTAGCTGGTGTAAAGTATTATCTCATTATGGTTTTGGTTTGCATTTCCCTAATGACTAATGATGTTGAGCATATTTTCATGTGCATTTTTTCAACACACTCATCACCCAACCGTCCTCTTAGAATCTAAAGAAATGAGGAAGACAAAAACATCTCCTCAATAATGTAAGAGACTCTGGGCATACCTGTCCTGTGTCATTCCTATACCCAGGAGGTGCTTAACTAATTCCTCCTAGCAAGAGAAGTTCAGGATGTACACATTTTACCAATAGGTAATCAAGCATCCTTCGTTTCAGTCACAGACTCATGCTTACACCAAAATCACCATATGACATCCTTTCCCTTATCAGGAGAAGACTTGGGGTTTCCTCAAAAACAACTTGCTAGAAAGACCCATAGAAAGTATGACTCCTTAACCTCATTATTGAACTTAGAGCTAAACCACATTTTACTCTTCTCAGACACAGGAGAAAAAATTCAAGCGTTTGTTTTTGTTTGTCTGGGTTGAGCTGAAACGTCAAATATTCTCTATGTAGACAAAAACACTTGCCAGACTATCAGGCTAGCACAGCTAAACTTAAACGTTCACGTGTGATTTATTCAGTAGCAGAGTAAATTACACAGCTTGTTTATATCAGCCTTGTCAACAGCAACATGAAGCCACTTACCAAAAAACCATATTGATAGAGGTTGCTGCTATGACACAGGACTGAAATCTGACTGAAAGATAGCAAGAAACACCATCTGTGTTATGATTTATGACAATGCTAAAAAAAAAAGGGTTGTAAGACTGCTTTGGAAATACTAAACGCATCAAGGGCTAAATGCAGCACTTGGTACTACATTTTATAATTTGAATACATTTTAAGTATATCTGTCTTTGAAATGCACTGCAGTTTCAGGGGAAAAAATATTTTTCTTAAGTCTGATTTGTTTTGAATAAGGATAATCATGGGAAAGTTAGACATCAGCTTATTAAAACTTAAGCCAACATTCAGAACAGTTTAATTACAGAGAATCCTTGCAATTAGACCCTGTAGGAAACTTCTCTCTGACTAAAATGTTTCCATATTCTGTTCCTTATTTTTAAGGCGAACTTCATCAGCCATGAATCTACTATGAATCACTGAATTGGAACAAATGTATCTTAAGTTATAAAGAATGAGAGCCTTTTTCTATTAGTGTGGCATCAATTAAATTTGAATTTAGCCTTTTAAAAGAGTTTTCTCACAATAAGTTTCAAGATTTTATAAGGAATCAGTAGAATGTCAAATGGCTGCAAATTACACGATAAGAACACAAATAAATCTATGTTTAAATGAAATTCCAAGTTGCATTTTTCTTATTATTTTTCCTTCTAATTAAACCATTCAATTCTACCTTTTTTTCCAGCCTTCAAGACTTCTGTCATTGGATATGAATTCCAGTTCTTATAAGCAATGAGCACAATCCTTTAAAGGCTTTTGTTTTATAACACTGGATTTCTGAGTAAATAGTTACCTCTACTAAAGTGATAATTATTGCTAATGGCTTGTAAATAAATGTTTCTTCAATGCTGTCATTGCTTTGCTGTCTCAGAGTATTACTCACTGAGTAATAAGAAAATTGTACGAAAGAGAGTCAAACAGGGGTCTGAACAGTTGTCCCATAACTTTGAACATATCCTCCATTCTCTGCTTTGTAGTGCCCATGCTAGGACCTTGCAAACCACATTTCTGCTTTGCCACCTAGTTCCCTGTCAGACTCACCATAAGGCAGCATTATAGAGAGACTGCAAGGCTGGAGGAAGAAGAAAGGACTGCACTTCCTGTTTGCTTCCTCTTTGCCTCTTGTTTGCTTCCGGTTCCTGTGACTATCATCCTGCATCCTGGCAACTTCAGTTCCTTCCCGTCCCAGTAGTTCCATGAGTTTGCAATTTTTCCAACACTCGCAGAACAAACCTCGTTACACTCCCTTAGAGACACCAGCATCAACTGGCTAGTGTCCCCACCTCAGGAGTCTGGGCCCCACCTCCACAGGGCTTCTCCTTCAAGTTGAGAGACCTCACAGACAGTCAAACTGTGTCCCCTTCCCAGCGGTGTGAGTTCCTACTCACAGCTGGGGGAGGGGGGGCGTCTTCTCCAAATTTTTGAGTTTTAATAATTCCAGCTTCTTCCGTGTGGTTGCCCAGCCACAAAGATGGAAACTGTCCCCACATTTGCTGTCTTCATGATGTATTAGTGTTCTCTTTCTAGCTCTTCTGTTACCTAGTTATAAAAATTTTCTTTTAAGATAATTTTGGGACTTTTTCCTGGTGGGACAATGGTTCAGAATCTGCCTTGCAATGCAGGGGATGTGGGTCCGATCCCTGGTGGGGACACTAAGATCCCACGTGCCTCGGAGCCACTAAAGCCTGTGTGCTCTGGAACCCCTGTACTACAGCTAGAGAGAGTCCATGGGCAGCAACTGAAGATTCCACATGACGCAACAAAGATCCCTCGTGCTACCTCTAAGGAGTGACACAGCCATAAATAAATCTTTTTAAGTATTTTTTTTTTAATGTGGACCATTTTTTAAGTCTTTATTGAGTTTGTTACATTTCGTTTCTGTTTTATGTTTTGGTTTTTTTGGCTGAGAGCCATGTGGGATCTTAGCTCCCATGACCAGGGCTCAAACCCACATCCCCTCCATTGGAAGGCAGTCTTAATCACTGGACCACCAGGGAAGTCCCACCTAATTATCAATTTAATACCTGGTTAATCACTCTTTATATTAAATTATCTTTGTTAAAATAACTTGTATAAAGTCTGTCTCCTGAGACATCAACTACACATGAGTTAATACCAGAAATTTCTAAGGGAAATTTTTAAAACTGTGATTTAGGGGATTGATTTGGTTGTGTCCTTGAGCTTGAATGCAGTGCTTTGATCATACCAGTGAATACTAGTGATTCACGCATTGGTAGTACAGCTAATCAAGTTATACCTCTGGTTGGTTATGATAAGTTCTCAATGGATTCAGTACTTTGGAGACACAAATGATTGCTTCACTTGATTGTTAGGTTGACTACAAGGACTGTGGCATTGAATGGATTCTTCTGAGTGCAAAGGGAGCAGTTACAGAAAGAAAATTACGAGTCCAGGTCTCTACACACTCCAGCTTGTCACAGATTATCAGATAATTTCTATTCTATCCCTGAAAGAATTTCTTATATCTGGTCAGTTCAGTTCAGTCGCTCAGTCTTGTCCGACTCTTTGCGACCCCATAAACGACAGCACGCCAGGCCTATCTGTCCATCACCAACTCCCGGAGTTCACTCAGATTCACATCCATCGAGTCAGTGATGCCATCCAGCCATCTCATCCTCTGTCGTCCCCTTCTCCTCCTGCCCCCAATCCCTCCCAGCATCAGAGTCTTTTCCAGTGAGTCAGCTCTTCGAATGAGGTGGCCAAAGTACTGGAGTTTCAGCTTGAGCATCATTCCTTCCAAAGAAATCCCAGGGCTGATCTTCAGAATGGACTGGTTGGATCTCCTTGCAGTCCAAGGGACTCTCAAGAGTCTTCTCCAACACCACAGTTCAAAAGCATCAATTCTTCGGCACTCAGCCTTCTTCACAGTCCAGCTCTCATATCCATACATGACCACAGGAAAACCCATAGCCTTGACTAGACAGACCTTAGTTGGCAAAGTAATGTCTCTGCTCTTCAATATGCTATCTAGGTTGGTCATAACTTTTCTTCCAAGGAGTAAGTGTCTTTTAATTTCATGGCTGCAGTCACCATCTGCAATTATTTTGGAGCCCCCAAAAATGAAGTCTGATACTGTTTCCACTGTTTCCCCATCTATTTCCCATGAAGTGATGGGACCGGATGCGATCATCTTCGTTTTCTGAATGTTGAGCTTTAAGCCAACTTTTTCACTCTCCTCTTTCACTTTCATCAAGAGGCTTTTTAGTTCCTCTTCACTTTCTGCCATAAGGGTGGTGTCATCTGCATATCTGAGGTTATTGATAGTTTTCCCAGCAATCTTGATTCCAGCTTGTGTTTCTTCCAGTCCAGCGTTTCTCATGATGTACTCTGCATATAAGTTAAATAACTGGGGTGACAATATACAGCCTTGACATACTCCTTTCCTGATTTGGAATCAGTCTGTTGTTCCATGTCCAGTACTAACTGTTGCTTCCTGACCTGCATACAGATTTCTCAAGAGGCAGGTCAAGTGGTCTGGTATTCTCATCTCTTCCGGAATCTTCCACAGTTTATTGTGATCCACACAGTCAAAGGCTTTGGCATAGTCAATAAAGCAGAAATAGATGTTTTTCTGGAACTCTCTTGCTTTTTCCATGATCCAGCAGATGTTGGCAATTTGATCTCTGGTTCCTCTGCCTTTTCTAAATCCAGCATGAACATCAGGAAGTTCACGGCTCACATATTGCTGAAGCCTGGCTTGGAGAATTTTGAGCATTACTTTACTAGCCTGTGAGATGAGTGCAGTTGTGCAGTAGTTTGAGCATTCTTTGGCATTGCCTTTCTTTGGAATTGGAACGAAAACTGATCTTTTCCAGTCTTGTGGCCACTGCTGAGTGTTCCAAATTTGCTGGCATATTGAGTGCAGCACTTTCACAGCATCATCTTTCAGGATTTGAAACAGCTCAACTGTAATTCCATCACCTCCACTAGCTTTGATCATAGTGATGCTTTCTAAGGCCCACTTGACTTCACATTCCGGGATGTCTGGCTCTAGATGAGTGATCACACCATCGTGATTATCCAGGTCGTGAAGATCTTTTTTTACAGTTCTTCTGTGTATTCTTGCCACCTCTTCTTAATATCTTCTGCTTCTGTTAGGTCCATACCATTTCTGTCCTTTATTGAGCCCATCTTTGCATGAAATGTTCCCTTCGTAGCCACAGGCAAATATCTTTGAAAACTGAACTCAAAATTTAACAACACAGGTTGCAGAATTACAATGTAAATTAAAGTCATAGTCTGCCTAAGTCTCTCATGTAAAAGTGAAGGAATTGATTGGATAAGAATGAGATGAGATTTGGAATGGAGATGTCTGCTTGGGTTCAGAATATGAGATTTTAACCAGCTCCCCTACACAGGCCCTGCCACCATCACCATTACTAAATCACTTTGAGATTCTCTCACCAGTAGAAGGAGCCTGCCCTACATGTCTAAAGTGAAGCAAAAGTTGCTCAGTCATGTTGGACTCTTTGCGACTCCATAGACTATACAGTCCATGGAATTCTCCAGGCCAGAATACTGGAGTGTGATTCCTTTCCCTTCTCCAGGGAATCTTCCCAACCCAGGGATCGAATCCAGGTCTCCCGCACTACAGGCGATTCTTTACCAGCTGAGCCACAAGGGAAGCCCCTCATGTCTAAGGAGACTCTCTATTCCTTGCTTGAATACCCCATAATACCTTCACCTGAGGCAGTTGCCTTATAAAGTGGCACTCATCCTCCTGAAATTTGCCTCAATGTTCCTTATTGTCCAGGTACCTACAAGGTTAGATCTCATCATGTTCAAAAGGGGAAAGTACATAGGGTGATTCAGGAGAAAATGGCTTAAAGAAGGGCAAGGATTGTTGATTGTGCTGACATAGACATGGAGAAAATGTGTGAGAATGTAAACCAGAAGGCGAAAGATGAACCCCATGAAAATTCAGGAACCCATCTCCTCAGTAAATTTTCCGGATTCTCATGAACTAGAACATGCTGAGACATCCATCAAGGCTGAAAAGAAAAACAAGTTGCTGCACCTTCTACCACCAACCACTAAAAAAGTGGCACGACACGTGGTGGGCTTTTATTTTAGAGGCAATTTATACCACTTTTTTTTTTCTTTTTTTTTGGCTGCACCAGATCTTAGTTCCTACAAACTAACACAACACTGCAAATCAACTGTACTTCAATAAAAATAAAAGAAAAGACAAAAACAATAAAAAGAAAAAAGTGTTTTTAATTTTCAGCAAACCAAAATTGTAATTTAGAAATAGAAGCAAGCTAGAAACTTAAGAATAAATGTAATACATATCTATAAGAACCTTATGAAAAAAAACTTTAGAATGTTATTAAATATAATGTTTTCTAAAAAGACCTAAAGAAATAGTTCCCCCAACCACAATTTTAAGACAAGGATTTTTTTTTTTTTTTTTTGGAGGGGGAAAGGGGCGTGGTTCTATGAATCTTTGCCCTGGAGGACTGCCAGGATTTCCATCAACTTGGAGAGACATAAATAACCTAGCTTGATAAAAGTTATAGTCTGTAAACAATATTTAAAGTCCTTACTGCTCCAACCAAGCCTTTGGCAGCCCCTCGAGGAATGTATACTATGCTCTTGCCATAGGGGCAGAAGTTCTGGGGTCCATATGGTTTCTGCAACTAACAATATTGGGAGGAGAGATTCATCTGCATGATGGGCCCTCTCTTTCCCTCTTCTACTCCTTTTAAAGGTAAAAGATCTCCCAAATAAAAAAGGAAAGGGAGGTAATTATGCAAGTATTCATAATATTGATAAATTAGAAATCAACTTGAACCATAAATACGGTAATAATGATTGCCAACACATATGGAGCTCTCACTGTATGCCAGAAGCACTTTACAAGTATTATCTCATTGAGTCATCACAATAACTCTAGGAGGAGGTACTATTATCCTCTTCTTTTTATAGAGGCAGAGGCTAAAATATAGAGGGTTAGTTAACCCCAAAGTCACATCTAGTGTATTGGTTTCTTAGGGCTTCCATAACAAATTATCACAAACTTGTTGGCTCAAAACAACACAAATTTTTTTGTGTTGAGTCTAGAAATCAACATGTTGGCAGAGGCAATTCCCTCTGGAAGTTCTGAGGGAGAATCCCTCCCATGCCTCTCTCTTAGCTTCTCTGCAGCCCTTGGTGTTCTTGGCCTTGGGACTGCAGAACTCCTATCCCTGCCTCCATCTTCATGTAGCCTTCTTATGTATCTCTGTCTCTTCTCCTTTTCTGCTTCTAATAAGGACAATCATCATTAGATTTAGGGCAATGCAGGAGAATCGGGTTTGATCCTTGGGTCGGGATGATCCCCTGGAGAAGGGAACGGTTACCCACTCCAGTATTCTTGCCTGGAGAATTTCATGGACAGAGGAGCCTGGTGGGCTACAGTCCATGGGGTCGCAAAGAGTTGGATGTGACTGAGCAACTAACACTTTTACTTTCTAATCCAGGATGATCTCATCTTAAGAGCCTTACCTTAATTACATCTGCAAAGACTTATTCCAAATAAGGTCACTTCCTGAAGTTTCTGGTTGACATAACCCAGTACAATTAGTAAATAGTAGAACCAGGGACTTATATACAGTTCTGTTTAAGATCTTAGTCTCTTATCCATTATTTTACACTTATTTTTACCAAGTGTTGCATATAGTAGATGCTCAATAAAAGCTTCATGGCTGGACAAGAAGTAAAGAATAAATAAGATACTTAGTCTTAGAGTTTATTGTACTGGAATTTAATCTCTGGTCACTTCTCAGAAGACTAATTTTGATTAATCACACTGTGTATAGTTACTAGTCCTACAAAGATATCACTAACTTGCCACTTCCTCCTTGTCATTATCCAGTTCCTCTTTGATCCTTCACAATCTGTTCTTTTAAAAGCAGAAACCAAAGGCAAATTACAAATTCACTCAGGAAAGAATTAAAGAGAGAGGTGTGGTCAGTGAGCCCCACTAATGAGGTAAAATGGTCAGTACCAGGCTTTATTCCCACTGATCAAAAGGCAAAATGAGCAGTCACAGGCCTCTCTCGGCATCTCTGTTTTTGACTCTCGAGTAAACACTGGACTGTAACACTAATCCACTTCTCATGTTTTCCAAGAACTAGAGAGCAGAGTTCCTAGAACAAAAAAGGTAGCCGGGTCATGGGGTGTTCTTGGGCTTTACTGTGATTTGAGCCTCAGGATGTTTCTGAGGTAGTTAATCTCTCATGTCTATGTCCCAGAAATGTAAGGACATGGAAAAAAGAAGAGAAAGGAAAAACAAGAATTCCATCCTAAGTATCTTTTTAATTGAAAAATGTGGTCATGTGAATGATGAATAAAATGTTTGAGATGAGGTTACCAGTGAAGGCTATCAGCTCTTTCTTTTTGAAATGATTTCTCAAATCTATGAAAAGAAAGGTTTAGGTTCAGAATCATTAACCATGTGAGGTAGTCTCAGTATTTGTACACTGAGGAGGCATGGTGTATTCCCATAGTCAGTAAAACAGTTTCAAAGTCAATTTAGTGCAAATAGGTTATTGTGAGCTATCTTTCTAATTATGATATGTCAAGTGCAATCATGTTCTTAGAGGATGACAATGGAAAATTATTCTGGGGGCTATGTGGTATGGAATTAAATTCTTCTCAAATTGTCTGATTGCCTCCTCACCTCTACAAAAGCAGGGCTGGGGAAAGAAATCGAGAGACACAGTTAGGAACTGGTGGATTGGCTGGTTGGTTGCTTGCTTTTATCCATGATGTCAAGCTTTCCAGAAACTTTCTATTTCCAATTTCCCCACCAGAAAGAATTGGTTTGACCAAAAAATTCATTCGGGTATTTTTCCATAGAAAAATCCGAACAAACTTTTTGACCAAGCCAATAGACACTGTTTGGAGAAGGAAATGGCAACCCACTCCAGTATTAGCACCTGGAGAATTCCATGGACAGAGGAGCCCGCAGGCTACATTCCATGGAGCTGCAAGAATAAGACATGACTTAGCAACCAAACCACCAACCACCAACAGTGTTATCTTACTGAGAAATGATGTCTTACAGTGATAACTTATTGTCAATGTCTATATGCTTCTTTAAGATATGCTATCCACATTTTAAAATTAAAAAGTAAAGCCATGGAGTTCACTATTCCACCACTCCAAAGCACACGTTTGCTATCCAGAACTAATATTTGATGCATCCTAAGCAAGCCCTGGATCTCATATACACCGAGGACTTGACTTCTTTCTCCTCACCCCAGTCTTCCTTGAATGGTCTGGGACTCATGGCTGAACTTCAGCTTGCATTATCCCAGCTCCAAAATTTTGTCCACTTTGTCACAAAGCACAGTGGTCTCAGGATGGTTTATGTCCAACTTCACCCAGATCCAACATTCCTACTTCATCTCTATGTTGTTTTTGTTTAGTTGCTAAGTCATGTCTGACTCTTTGCAACCCCATGGACTGTAGCCTGCCAGGCTCCTCTGTCCACAGGATTTGCTAGGCAAGAATACTGGAGTGGGTAGCCATTTTCTTCTTCAGGGATCTTCCTGACCCAGAGATCGAACCCACATCTTCTGTATCTCCTGCATTGGCAGGCGAATTCTTTACCACTAAGCCACCTGAGAAGCCCTTCATCCCTCTGAAAGCATTTGTTAACGATGCAGGTACACTATTACTTTGACTTCCAGGAGACTTCTATATTCTAATTTTCTCCCGCCTCTCTGACTACTCTTCTTCATTCTCCTCCTTTGAATTTCTTTCCCAAGTCAACAACTGATGTTCCTCTGGATTCTTTCCAGAGCTTCTGGCCTTTGCAGCCTCCCGCCCCAGGCAATTTCACCCAATGCTATAGTTTAAACAAGACATCAGCAAGCTATAGCTCCCAGGCCCAATCTGACCCACTGCCCTTTTTTTAATAAAGTATTATTGAAACACAGCCGTGTTCATTTACTTATGTATTGTCTATGGCTGTTTCTGTGGTACCACAACAGCACTGAGTCGTTAGACCTCAGGAGGGGAATTGGTGGAGGAACAATTTTAACACGAATGAAAGGTAGCAAGAGAATAGGTTTACCTTTGCAGTCTTTTCGGTTGTGTGCCCGTGGGACAGCCAGTTCACATCGAGAAAAAGTCAGAAAACGGAAAGTCGAGGGGGAAGTGTGAGAATACAGGTTTGGGAGTCATCACAGTTTACACAAGACCTGAGTCCTGAACTAGGAATGAGATCTACTGGCAGGCATGTGGAAAGTGTATTCAGCAACCCCAGGCAAAGGAGGCCAAGAGAAATCAATAGCTTCTTTGGTGTAACCCTAACTCACTAATTTGGTAAATGCTGATACTGCTTAAGAAAAGGGAGAAGTTAATCCACAGAAGAAGACAACAGAGCTGTGCCCTAAGTGCCCCATGCCAGGGATCAAATGCTCAAAATCTGTGTTGCTGCAGTAGCTGCTGTTGCTTTAGGCAGCCAACCTTGTAACTTTAGATAGTTTGATAGGAAGATAAGCAATTCCCTGGCAAATTTAATCCATGCAAGCCACCAGTTCAGATCAATCTTAGCATTCATTCTCAGGGACAAATTCTTTTATCTGAATTTCCTGGCTAACCATTCCTATACTCACTAGACTTTTTTCATTAAAGAATTTTTTGTGTTGACACATACAGTTATATTTCAAATAAAACATATTACTTATATTTACATGTAATGGATTTTTTTTTTAAGTAAAGCTTTTCATTTTGGAGTGATTTTACATTGACAGAAAAGTTACAAAGATAGTACATGGTTCCTATACACCCCTCACTTGGTTAACCCTGATGTTAACATGTGACATTGTTATTATTGTTTAGTTGTGTCTGAGTCTATTGTCACCTCATGGACTGTGGCCCACCGGGCTCCTCTGTCCATGGGACTTCCCAGGCAAGAATACTGGAGTGGGTTGCCATTTCCTTCTCCAGGGGATCTTCCAAACCTAGGGACCACATATCCTGCATTAGCAGCTGTATTCTTTACCACTGAGCCACCAGGGAACCCCAAACATATGTCATTACAGTAGAACATTTGCCAAAACTAAGAAGCCAACATTGGTACATCACTAATAACTACATTCCGGACTTTATTTGAATGTCATCAGTTTCCTCACTCAGATCCTTTTTTAAAAAATTTTGAATTTTTGGCAGGGCCACACAGCATATGGGATCTTTAGTTCTCTGACCAGGGATTGAACCTGTGCCCCCTGCAGTGGAAGCTCAGAGTCTAAACCACTGGACCATCAGGGAAGTCCCTCAGCTCAGGTCATTTACCTGCCCCAGAATCCCAAGCAAGTCGCCACTTGGCATTCAATCATGTCTCCTTTGTTTTTTCTGCTCTAGGACAGTTTCCCAGTCTTTTGCTTTCTTTCCTAACCCTGACAGTTTTGCAGAGTATTGATCAGGCATTTTGCAGAATGTCCCTCCATTTGCATGTATACGATGTTTTCTCATGATTAAATCAGGGTTCTGGATCTTGGGGAAGAATACCTCATAGGTCAGGTGCCCTTCTCATCACATCGTATCACTGGGCACACAAGCTCAACATGACTTATTGCTAGTAATGCTGACCTGGATCATGGGCTAAGATGGGGTTGCCAGATATCTCTATAAAGTTACTATTTTTTCCTTTCCATACTCTATTCTTTGGCAACAAGTCGCTAAGTTCAGTCCACACTCAAACTTCACATTATGGAGAGGGCAATATCTACTTATATTATTTGAAATTCTTCATTGAGGAAGGCTTGCCTCTTCTCTCCTATTTATTTGTTTATTCAACTACTTTTTAGATTTTATTGATTTCTTTATTTTTGGTTGTGCTGGGTCTTCACTGCTGCATGGGCTTTCTCTCATTGTGGAGAGTGGGGGCTCCTACTTGTTGTGGTGCTCGTGGCTTCTCTTGTTGTAGAGCACGGGCTCTAGGCAAGAGAGCTTCGGTAGTTGCGGCACCTGAGCTCAGTAGTTGCGGTTCCCAGTGGCACCTGGGCTTAAGCTTCCCTACACTGGAAGGCAGATTCTTTACCACTGAGCAACCAGGGAAGTCTCTGTTTATTCAATCATTTATTTATATCAGTGTGAACCAACACATATTTATTTTGTATTTGGATTGTGATCTAACGCTGTGCTGTTTCCTTTGCCATTCAAATTGTTCTGGGTCATTGGTAACCTTTAGGTTGGCTCCCATGTCCCTTTAATATGCCTTCATCTTTAATTTTTTTAGCACTTTCATGCTTTCTTGCACTACAGATGCCCCAAGCTCATCTTGTATTTTCTCTGCTAGAATCACCCACTTCTTAGCCATTTAGAATAAAGGAAACAGCTTGGCAGTAGCTTCAAGCATTAAACATATAGTTATCATATGACCCAGCAGTTTCCTCTGTAAGAGAATGAAAACATATGTCTACATAAAAACCTGTATGAAAATATTCATAGCAGCATTGTTTAACATAGCCCCAAAGTAGAAACAATATAAATGCCCATCAACTGATGAATGGGTAAACCAAATGGAATACCCTGTGGAATAGTATTCAGGCATAAAAAGGAAAGAAATACTGATATATGCTCTAACATGTCTAAACCTTAAAAACATTATACTAAGTGAAAGAAATTAGTCACAAAAGGCCACATATTATCTGATTCCATTTATATGAAATGTGCAGAATAGTCCAATTCACAGACACTGAGAGTAGGTAAGTAGTTGCCAAGGGCTAGGGAGAGAGGGAACAGAAAGTGACAGCTAGAAGTTATGGGGTTTCTTCAAGGGGTGCTAAAAATTTCTAAAGTTAGTGGTGAGAGTGGCATAACTCTGTGAATATTCTAAGAACTCCTGAATTGTGTACTTTAAAAGGATCAGTTTTATGAAACATGGATTACATCCAATAAAGCTACTGTTGAAACAAAAAAACTTTATATGATTGTCCTTTGGACACCTAAAGGCCTTCATCAATATACAAATATGGTAAGATTCTTCGAGTAAGTAAATCTTTAAAATACTGAATGAGCATGGCAATAATGATGGCAATTTTTTTTAAATTGATTTGGCAGTGTGGGGTCTTAGTTTCAGCACTTGGGATTTTTAGTTGCAGCATGTAGGATCCAGTTCCCTGACTAGGAATCACACCCATGCCCCCTGCATCGGGAGCACAGAGTCTTAGCCACTTGAAAACCAGAGAAGTCCCAATAATGGTTACTTTTAACTGAATACTCGCTATATCTGGAGAAGGAAATGGCAATCCAATCCAGAATTCTTGCCTGGAAAAATACATGGACACAGGAGCCTGGCAGGCTGCAGTCCATGCGGTTACAAAGAGCCGGACACAACTGAGCATTCGTGCGTGCAAGTCAAGACTAGGTCCTTGAATGCATATCATTTTCAGCACCATAAATGCCCCCAGTGGCTAGCAAATAGTTCCAATGAGGTGAACTGAGTTGCCTGAGGTCAATGAATACCTGGAAAAGCCAGGATTCAAATCCAAATCTGCCTACTGCCAATGCTGAGCTCATTCTGCTGGTCCTTAGTGGCTCCCAGAGTAAAGGGGGCTATTGAATTTTACATGTGATGATTCTAACCATTATTTTAATGAAAATTAGTCACATACAAATATACTTGCATTTAAAAGGGGCAGGGAAAATTGAACTACTCAACTTTCAACTTGGCGTAGACTCGAAAGAGCCCATATCAGAGCTTAGCATCTTTCTGATTTTAGACTTTTCAATTTTAAGGTGTTAGTGCATCTCTCAAATTGCTAATAGTCCTGACATCTCTAGGTAGGCAGAACTTAATATTTTTAATCTTCTGACTGTTTTCTAGGACCAGAGGGGATCAGGAACTTTATGCAAAACAGAAACAATCAGTGTACACAGGTTGGACAAGACTGTTGACTCTGAAATAAACTGCTCTTTAAAAAAATTTTGTTATGTGCATTTCATTTGCTTTTTTGTTTGCTTTGTTTTGGTTTTTTGGCCTCCCAGCATGTGGGATCCTTATTCCCGGACCAGGGATTCGACCCACACCCCCTGCACTGGAAGTGTGAAGTCTTAACCACTGGACCACCAGGGAAGCCCCTGACATAAACTGCTTTTAATTTTCCTTGATTTGTTTCTAACTTTATCTCAGGATTTCTCTACCCTATAATTTGGTCTTGCCCCAAATTCTCAGAGTTTGATATGAATGCAAATTTTTAATGACTAGAACTTTTTCTCCTCTGTCTCCTCTGCCAATTTCTTCTTTTATTTGATGCTTTTATCTCTCTATGTCTATTTCTTCCAAGTTTATGCATTTGAGAATTAGCATCAAACTTCTTCTCTGTGTTGAAAGGAAGTGAAAGTGTTAGTTGCTTCAGTCGTGTCCAGCTCTTTGTGACCCTATGGACTATAGCCTGCCAGGCTCTTCTGTCCATGGGATTCTCCAGGCAAGAATACTAGAATGAGTTGCCATTTCCTTCTCCAGGGGATCTTCCCCACCCAGGGATTGAACATGGGTCGCCTTCATTGCAGGCAGATTCTTAACCATCTGAGCCACCAGGGAAGACTCTTATTTGTGTTGTCATGCATGAAAAAATAAAGTTTAGACTGTATCTCTAAATATATATTTGCAGGTTGGGTTTTTTGTGGGGGAGGGGTGGAGCATGTTAGCATTTTCTACATGGTCTTACAGAGCACAGAGTGAGTATGTGTGTGGTTGGAAGAAAATAGAAAGGAAATAATAACCTCCCCACCCAACCTCACACTCCCAACACTTACCCTGTTTTGTCTCCTTAGACCTCAACACCATCTGACATAATATTCATTTGTTTCTCTCTCCCCCCATTCAAATGAAAATCCCAGAAAGGCAGAGCGGTTTGTTCCCAGTTATATCCCTAGTCTAAAATGGAGCTCAGGCTATTGAAGGCTCGCAGTAATTATTTGTCATATAAACAAATGAATTAGCAACAAAAACACAAAAGAAACAATAACCTTAAGGAGAATGACAGGCCTTTTTTTCCTCTAAAATTTTCTCTACAATTATGATATCGTATTTTACAACCAATCAAAAATGAAAGGAAAAAAAATGCTTCTTATTCAACCTGAAAATGTTAAGTTCAAATGCTGACAAGCTTTGTGAGACTAGCTGACTGGTCTGAAACATGAGAGGAGGGTAAAGATTAAATGATTTATCTCAGGGAGAGGAGCAAGCATGGGGGCCCCTGAGCAGGATGACAGAAGGAAAGAGAAGTTCGTTTGACAAGACCATAGAATATATTTTTCCTTCTTTTATTTTTTTCCTCTTTCTCTTCCTTTGATGCATAGCTGATTCCTTTGTCTTAAAATTAATTGCAATAATCAGAAAAGATCCTAATTAAGAGCAAACTCTGTTTAAGCAGGGCGAGTAGATTATAACCCGGTTTGAAGGCATGTGGCCTTTGGCTGGGGGAAGAAGTGATTCTGAATGGCTGAGCAAGTCAGGCCACATGCTCAGAGCCAATTAGATTTGCCGATGTTCAAAATGTAGCAATTTCTAGTTTAAAAATGAGCTTCCCACCCCCCCCCCCCCACGAAACAGCCTTACTGCCATTTAAAGACAAACTCCTTATTATTATGAGGGTTTTTTTTTTTTAGTAACTATAACCTGTCATTCACCAAAATGACACCTTAAAAAGTCAATTTCAAGAATCACCTTGGCTGTCACTCAGTCTCATAAATCTTTCCAAATCCCTTTAGAGCCTGCCTGACAGCACAGCCTCACACAATTTAGGATGTAAGTCAGCTACACCTGTTGCCTATAAAATATGGTTTATTGTAAACCTATACATCCCAATACTGTTTTATGGCAAAAAGCAAGCACTCTTGACTCTTGTATTTGATGCTGAATGGTTGTCTTGAATAACATGCAACATTTAATCTCTCTCAACACGGCTGTTCTTGAGGCACATAGATCATAAGCTGGACTTTTGTGAATCGTGGCTTCCCTAAGATAAACCATATTGCCTATAAAATGATTAAATGGTAAACAAGTCCATTGTGTGATCTCTTTAAAAGCCTTGCATTTTTCTCAAATAAGAATACAGTATGTCTTTGACATAAGTTTCCTGACCAGATTACAAATCTAGTAATTATATCCTGATGCTATAAATCTACCCCCCTTTCATTTCAGATGAATGAATTATATTCATCTCATCTTAAATGCTAGGGAGATTTGCTCTGCACAGTTAAATTGCTGCCATCCTTCTCCTGAGAGAGTAATAATAATTTACATTTGTATAACTTGTCACAATTTGCAAATTCCTTGCACATCGCTTTCTTTCTTTTAATTTATCATAGAATACCTCTGAGCCAGGTCTTATTAGCTCCAATTTTACAGCAGAGAGAATTGAGGCTAAGAAGAGAGTGTTAGTCACTCAGTCATATCCAATTCTTTGCAACCTTATGGACTGAATAATGGAGTAGGTTGCCATGCCCTCCTCCAAGGGATCTTCCTGACTCAGGGATCAAACGCAGATCTGCATTGCAGGCAGATACTTTTGCGTCTGAGCCTTTAGGGAAGCCCAAGAAGAGTTAAGTAAGTTGCAATAAGTCAGACAATGATCTTTCTCATGCATTTTGGCCTCAGGCAGTGCTATCTTTTATCAGTAACTTCAGCCCTGTCTGGGTTCTGACCAAGGTAAAGGGTATACAAACGTTAGGAACCTCAGGCACTGATCAATAGAGGTTTGAAGCTGGTCTTGCTGCAGACCAGAGTCAGCCAATCCTGGGCATTCTGATGCTTGGGGACCTGCTACTCTTCCCTGCCTCTGCTTCACCTCCAACCCAGCACCTGGTTCCCATCTCAGTTCTCCTCCTGGTACTGGAGTTATAGTGAGAGCCCACTCCCGCTCGTCTTGGCTTAAAACCTGACCATATGCCAAACTCATGCCAGCTTCATCTCTTTAGGAATTGAATCCAGTACCCTTAACTGCTGCTGGAAACTTGCCCTAATCCATCTATCTTGTCTGTGTGTGTGCTCAGCAGTGTTGGACTCTTTGGGACCCCATGGACTGTAGCCCGCCAGGCTCCTCTGTCTGTGGGATTTTCTAGGCAAGAATACTGGAGTGGGTTGCCATGTCCTCCTCTGGGAGATCTTCCCACCCCAGGGATCAAACTTGCATCTCCTACATATCCTGCATTGGCAGGCAGATTCTTTTAACACTGAGCCGCCTGGGAAGCCCTAACCGATAGAATTCCCCTAAAACTACAATACGTTAAGGCCAACACTGACCTGCAAAGAATGAGCCACTCTCTGGAGAATCTCACCCAAGAGCTCCAGATACCAGATAAGACATGATCCCTGTGAAGACTATGGAAAGAGACCAATCACTAACATAGCTCCTGGAAAGAAAGCCCCTACTGTACAAAATTGCCCACATTGGTCTTATTTAAGAATTAATTATCAAAACCCAAATTTGCTCTCAGTTGTTTCTTAGCAAGTAATAGAACACCATGTTCTTGAGAGATCACCACCTCTTCTTAGGATCCTATGCACACAGAACAGGAAAATCCTCTGAGTCAGTTGGTATTAGGTTCAGCTTTACTATTAGAAAACTCACATTAATAGAAGCCAAAACATGAAATACTTTATTCTAAAGTTCTGAATTGATACTAACTACAGAGTTGGTATGAAATCCATAAAGTTCTAAGGAACATAAGTTCCGTCCAGCTTTCTGCTCTGCCATCCATAACATATGGGCTTCATTGACCTGGGTCCAAATGGCTGTTTGAGCTCCAGCCAATGCTTCCATATTCCAGCCACTAGCTGAAAGGAAAGGATCAAGAAGAGAACACCACAACCCTTTGAAGATTTCCCAGGAGTCACATATGACACTTCTGCTTAAATCCCATTGGCTATATTTTAGCTACATGCCTACATCTAACTGCAGGAGAGGTCAAGATTTAGTGTTGATTCTAGGTAACTGTATGTCTCTCTGACAATTTTCCTAACAGAAAATTAGAATTCTGTTAATAAATAATAAGGATTCCCTGGTGGCTCAACTGGTAAAGGATCTGCCTGCAATGTGGGAGACCGGGTAATGAATATGTTCAGTTTGTGAAAATTCAGCATTTATACTTAAAATATACGCATTTAAGATGTATACTATACAGCAGAAACTAACACAAGATTGTAAAGCAATTATACTCTAATAAAAAAATTTTAATATATATTATGCTTCAATAAAAAGAGTTTCTCTTAATGTTTAAAAATATTTCCAGATGATTCTGTTGTATGTCAAGCTATGGAAGCACAGTAAAGAAGCCTAATCAAAACTTGACTGTAACTAGTTTCTGGAATCAGAACCTTTATCTACGCTATTTCTTCTGGCTTAACTGCCATTATTTTTCACAACAATTTTACTGTAGGAAGCCAGCATTCATTTATTCACATATTGACAACTGAATCTAGGTTTGAAACAGATGATAGGAAAGTGTGAGTTGGAATATTCTTCTGCATTTTTTTGGAAAATCTGAGTTCATCCTACCAATTTTCAGCCTCTCAGAAGCATTCTAGGATATGTTTTGTTTATATTTTTTTATTAATTTCCATTCATTTTCTCCTTTCTCTACTGGCTTCTCCTCTCTGTGTGGTCTACCTTTTGCTTGGAGAAAGACTGGCCATTGTCACAAAAAGCAGTAGAAGCAGGGGCTTCCCTGGAGGTCCAGTGGTTAAGACACCATGCTTCCATTGCAAGAGACACAGGTTCCCCATTTGGCAAACTAAGATCCCAAGTGCCAATGCAGTATGGCAAAAAAAAGGTAGTAGTAAAGAAGAGATCAGATGGACAGGAAAATGAGTTGTAAAAGAAGAGATTCTATCTACCTAAGCCAATCTCTCTCTGCACATGTGAGAGATGAATGCAGGCCTTCTTGTCCCCATGAAATGACAGGAAAATCATCAGGGCAGAGCATGCCATCAGCAATTCTGGGCTCCATTCCTATTTGAAGTGTCAAGGCATTGTACAAAGACATGACCCAACATAGGCCTGTCTTGAAGTTAAAAATATTAGAAAATTCCCTGTGAGAACCAGCATGCTGAGCAAAAACTACCTCACAGTCCACCAAGCCTTGCTTTTCCCACAAAAAAATATGGGTGGAGATGTTTTGAAATACTTGCCTATCTTATCAACTCCAAATAAAACTTTCACTGCAGTCATAACAATTTTTACCTTAGATTCATTTTGAAACATTTGCTGATGATGCAAACATTCCTGTTGGAAATGTGCTTGCCTTTAAGACAATGCCAAATGAAACAATTTTCTGTGCGTATAGAACATTTTATTTTGAAAACCCTTGCTGATGTATGCAGGGTCTGTGCAATGTCAAGAAACATATTTAATCAAACATCCCTGGTAGAACAGCTTAGTACCATTAGCCTCATCATACAGATAAGAACACTGAGATCTAAATAGGTTAACTAGGGATTGCAGAATGCTCCATAACAGCAGAGTGCTCTAAAAATACTGTGCATACAGAAAGAAAAATGTGATCTCTCATAGGAAAGAGAGCAGGGAAAACAGCTCAGAGGCGAGGAGAAGTTATATTTTTGTTTTGAAAGCTTTCACAGCTAATGTCAAAGAATACATTGTTCTCCTGAGCCATGTATAATTTTCTCATCCAATATTTTGGGGAATTATGGCACTTCATCTCCAGAATTCAAGCAAATTAGATACATATCTGTGGCTTTCCTCTATGGAGTGCAAAGCATAGTAAGAAAAATCTGGCTATGTTATTGCTATCAATATCATGCATTACCAGCACATTGCTGATGGCACCATATTCCATACACACCTAATAAATAAGTTGCAGGAACATATCAATTCTTGTTTCTTCATTCATCCAACGTTGATTGGGTGGCAACTTTGGATCAATCAATGAGTTAAGCCTGGAGATTCAACAACAAATAAGAGAACCCCCACTCTCTAATAGGGACTTTCCTGGTGACTCAGTAGTAGAGAACCCATCTGCCAATGCAGCAGGCACAAGTTCAATCCCTGATCCCAGGAGATCCCCTGAAGAAGGAAATGGCACCCTCTCTAGTATTCTTGCCTGAGAAATCCCATGGACAGAGGAGCCTGGCAGGCTACAGTCCACAAAGTCATGAAGAGTCAGACATGAATCAGCAACTAAACAACAACTCTCTAGTAGCTTAGCATGTAGGAGAGAGAAACAAAACAGAATCAAATAATTGGAAAATAAAATGATTAGTTAAATTAGAAATACATACAAAGTAACCCAAAAGTACAGAGAAAAGTACAGTCTTCTCTGGTTATAGAAAACAGCAAAAGAATTAGAGGCTGTGACATTGAAACATTAAAACAAAGCAAGGCAAACAAGGTCAAAGGCATCGCGCATAGATTAGAGGTATACATGGAGGGGCAGAGAAGTACAGAGGGCATACTATGGGAAGAGATGGGAAAAGTCTGAAAGTTTAGTCACTCAGTTGTGTCTGACTCTTTGCCACCCCATGGACCAGGCTCCTCTGTCCATGGGATTTTCCAGGCAAGAGTACTGGAGTGGGTTACCATTTCCTTCTCCAGAGGATCTTCCTGACACAGGGATTGAACCCAGGTCTCCCACATTGTAGGCAGATGCTTTACCATCTGAGCCACCAGGGAAGAGATGGGAAATGAAAATAAAAGATCAAATGAAGAGCTACATCATCTACAAGGAGCCAATGAACATTGTAAAGAGGAAAGGAACACCATCACCCTTGTATCCTAAAAAGACAAATTTGAGTATAGAACAGACAGACTGAAGAGGGACACGCTGTAGGTAATGGGGCCCAAGAGGAAATCCTGGGTCTGTGCAGTGATTCATGACAGAGGTGATGACAACTCGAAGCTTCTCAATGGCAATGAGGGTAGAGAACAGAGAACGGATTCAAAAAACGGTTGGATGGCAGAATCCACACAACTCAGAGACCAATGCTAGAGGCAACGACTTGGGTTTTATGGGATGCTGGTATCATTATCGGAGTTAGGATTATGGGGGAAAGAGCAGGTTTGGGAGAAGATAATCACTTGGGATTTTATGTACACATGATTTTCTTCCTGAGTGAAGAGTGCAGGAAATATACCTGAACCCTTTATTGACTGACTTGCAACACCGTACAAACTTTGTCCTGAAATGAAGAGCTCTCCAAGTCCATCAGAAATGTGTAAGTATATGAGTTCAGCAGTGCTTGTTTTGAAGTTTCCTTTTTGCTTGCCTTGAGAGAGAGGCTTCCCTCCTGGACCCCAAATATAAGCTCTGCAGAGCTATTTCTGAATATATTTATTGAATATAAAGCCTGATAGAAGTCAACATAGCAAAGGTGCATGCGAAATGGGAATTGAGAGAGACAATTCAAGACAAGCCTCTCTGTCCTTGTGTTCCCAGCTTCTAGTAGAGAATACAGCCTATGGACCATGCTAATGAAATTTGAATCTCATTATCATCCGCTAAGATCTGTAATAAGTCAGTGTGGGAGGTCCTGGCTTTGACCATTAGAAGCAATTAATGACACAGATTTGGAGATACTGTTATTCAGGAAATGCTTCAAAAAGAAAGATTCATAACACACTGACCTTGTGAGTGACATCGGCCATGGAAAAGTTTAAGCATAAATGTCCTTTGGTAACCGCAATTGAGTTTAATAATCTGACCCAGAAGTCGCCATGGCACCCATGTTCTACCTAATGGAAAAGTTGCTTTCAGTTTAGACCCCAATTAAGAAATTATTCTCCCCATCCCCATGACACAACAGATCACAGCAGCTGGCCAGAACAATTAGATTAAAGATAGAAAAGGTATAGAGCCACACAGAGAAGAAAATTATTCCCAGGTAATGAATAATAAGTAGTGGAAGGCATTTTATAGATCATAGTGAAGCGAGTAACTTCATTTACATGTTATTAAAAGAGCATTTATACTCTGAACAGTCACATAAGAATTGAGATTTTTGGCAAATAATGAATTTGATTTTAAAAGAGTCATTTTAATCTCTCATTTGACTAAAATTTTAAGATTATCTAGCACCCATGACTAAAGACTTCTGTCTCCCAGAACTATTCAAAGCCTGCTCTAATTAGGGGACTGCAGGGCTCACCTGTTTACCTTCGCAGGCGTGGTACATATGTAAGGATGCAAATGTGGTCTTTCTGTTCTTCAGTAAATTCTCTGTGAAGTGAAGTGAAGTGAAGTGAAGCGACTCAGTCGTGTCCGACTCTTTGCAACCCCATTGACTGTAGCCTACCAGGCTCCTCAGTCCACGGGATTTTCCAGGCAAGAATACTGGAGTGGGTTGCCATTTCCTTCTCCAGAGGATCTTCCCGACCCAGGGATTGAACCCAGGTCTCCTGCATTGTAGGCAGACGCTTTACCGTCTGAGCTACCAGGGGTTTCCCAGGAAATTCTCTATTCTCCCCTAAATTTAGATGTGTCAGTTTGTTGAACACTCTGTAAAAACTTAGACCAGCTTCCCTTCTCAAACTACAAATCTGGATTTCTCAGTTCATCATTTTGTTCTTGTTCAAAGGCTTCCCTGGTGGTTCAGATGGTAATGAACCTGCCTGCAATGCACAAGACCTGGGTTTGATCCCTGGGTTAGGAAGATCCCCTGGAGAAGGGAATGGTCACCCACTCCAGTATTCTTGCCTGGAGAATTCCATGGACAGAGGAGCCTGGTGGGCTACAGTCCATGGGGTCACAAAGAGTGCGATACAACTGAATGACTAACACCAAAGAGCAAAAGGATTCAGGTACAATTAGACGTTTACTGATTATCGTCATATTATTTACTTTGTGGAAAAATCTGTCAAGAATCACATGAATCTGTAAATATTTTGTTACCTTTACTTGCATTGATTTGAGAAACAAGAGTTGGCTACAGACAGTGTAACACAAACCAAGTTGATCCTCATAGATGGTCTGCACTGTAATATTTCTGGTCAAATGGGAAATACCCTTGCAGTGTAGACAGAATAATTCAACTTTTATTTCAATTATTTGAAGGCATGGTCTCCATTCTCCTCTAGGAATCCTAATGATATTTTCATTTTGTTTTGTTTTATTCTACTTGTTCACTTGTTTATTTTACTTAACTATTTCTGATGCCTGATTATCTTCAGAAAAAAAAAAAAGACTTTGTATAAGTCCCTGAAACTAAAACTATCTTTAAAATATGTCCTCCAAAGGGCAATTGACTCATATTTCCTGATTCCAGGCAAAACATTAATCCATGTAGTAACTTGAATTACATGGTGAGTTCATCAGAAAGCTATTTTGTTTAAAAAAAGAAATATTCCATGGGAGCATTACTGAGATTTTTCTTGGCCAAAATTATTTGTCATGCTCAATGGGTTAAAACTTTCAGGAATTCAATCATATATTTTTCATGGGCCTAAGAGGGCTCACTCTTTCTTGAAGAAAGCTTTTCCTCTGAAAGTTGCTTGCAATATTAAGTTATTATCTTCACCAGCTTTTCCTGTAGCTCGTCTGAACCACCCAAATACAAAGTGTAACAAATGCATTTCAGGTTAACTGACGTTTCTAGATAACTGAGCTCTTACTATTATAAATGATTAATAATTTTTTCAACATAGATTCCATGTATTGAGTGTGACTTTAAAAATGCCTTTTCAAAATAGCTTGTCCTATTTCAAATGAATAATGTCATTGCAGACCACCTCAAGGATTGTGGCTGCAGTTCAAAGGAGGTTTCTTCAAACATAAATGCTTTAACCTTTTAAAAAGAGATCATTATTTGGTTCTCTATTACAGCCATTCACATTTCTGTCTGTTTTAAATAATCTTACGATAGACGTTAGCCCACAGCTTTTTACCTTATGAATGCATGCAAACTGATCTCAGTATTTTTAGTTCGATGTGTTATTTGGAGGAAGAAGTAACTGTGGCGTGTTCTTAATAAGCATCAATTAAAGAAGAAATTATCTTTCCTGGAAAAGTGGAGTGTGGTAGAAGCAAATGGTTATTATCCTCATTTCAAACTATTCCTAGAAATGTTTTCACCTGAGTATTTTGGTCAGTGGGATTAAGGGGAAGAAAGGAATGTATCAAGACTTTGTCCAAGAGAAATAGGATCCGAGTCATTTCGTCTGGAAATGGAGTCAGTTTACAGCCAGGTCAGCCTCCAGACAGACGTGCTCTGCCATCCGCACCTTTGTTCTCTTACAAGGCAGAACCTTGTGTTCAACAGGAGGAGGGGGTGTCTGGAGATACCTGAACAAAGAGAAGTCATTTACTGCTCAGCGTTTACATAAAGCATGTAACTTTTCAGTAAGTCTCTTTGCTCTCACTGAGCTGTGGCATATACTGAAATTACATGAATCTATTATTTCCTGTGACAAGATATTTATATCGTTATGACTTTGAGATTGAAATTGCCCTCTCAAAAATATTGTTTGGATTTGGGCAACATAAAATGATGTCTATCCCTTGTTCCCTATCAAAAACGTTGTGCTAAAAAAAACAACAACAACAACAACAACAAAAACCACATTGTGTTAAATCCCACATTTAAAAGTTTCCAAAACAGTATATTTAGGACCTTTGGATCACAAGTGTTTGTTTCTAATGTGTTAAACTTTCCATCTTACGTTTATCCAGTCATTCATCCATTTAATAGTACTTATATGTATAGTTCTGTGTTGGGGCCATAAGGCGTTCAAAAGAAGTATGAGGAAAGGCACACCCCTATTAAATATTTAAGTGACATAAGACAAAAATTTACAAATAAACTGAGTGGCGAAAGGAATTCAAAAGAGAAAACTATGTATGTGGGCAGTAGTGGTCTAGAGTAGCTTCATTGTAGACTCATCTTAAAGCCAAGATTATGAACTAAGATCATGGCATCCAGTCCCATCACTTCATGGCAAATAGATGAGGAAACAGTGGAAACAGTGGAAACAGTGGCTGACTTTAGGGGGCGGGACACGGGCTCTGCTCTGGCCCTGACCGTGTACACGCTCCTGTGTGGTGGTCCACTTACCTGTACCGCAGACCCCTCCCGCCCAGCTGAGGACTGGTGGCTCCAAAATCACTACAGATGGTGACTGCAGCCATGAAATTAAAAGACGCTTACTCCTTGGAAGGAAAGTTATGACCAACCTAGACAGCATATTAAAAAACAGAGACATTACTTTGCCAACAAAGGTCCATCTAGCCAAGGCTATGATTTTTCCAGTAGTCACGTGTGGATGTCAGAGTTGGACTGTAAAGAAAGCTGAGCGCCGAAGAACTGATGCTTTTGAACTATGGTGTTGGAGAAGACTCTTGAGAGTCCCTTGGACTGTAAGGAGACCCAGCCAGTCCATCCTAAAGGAGATCAGTCCTGAGTGTTCATTGGAAGGATTGATATTGAAGCTGAAACTCCAATACTTTGGCCAACTCATGAGAAGAGCTGACTCATTTGAAAAGACTCTGATGCTGGGAAAGATTGAGGGCAGGAGGAGAAGGGGACCCCAGAGGATGAGATTGTTGGATGGCATCACTGACACAATGGACATGAGTTTGAGTAAGCTCTGGGAGTTGGTGATGGACAGGGAGGCCTGGTGTGCTGCAGTCCATGGGGTTGCAAAGAGTCAGATATGACTGAGCGACTGAACTGAACTGAAGAAGTTGCTCCCTTCCACTGCCTTCCTTTCAATACCCTTGACTCCAAGTACCCATTCCCTCCTGTCACCTTCTTCATGCCTCCCTCAGTCACATATAAATCCAGCACCAGTGGGTACAGAGAAGCCCATTATGAACTCCTTCTTCAAAGCAGATTGCATGAGATCTTTCTTCCCTCTTCTTTTCCTGTAATTCATCCTGTCTTACTATACATTAGACTATCTTCCACGGTGGGTCTTGTTTTCTGCTACACAACTTTCTCACATATCCCATGCCTTCATGACTAATTCAAAGAAATGGTTTGACCATGATAATATTGAACAGCAGAGTGAACAGGTTGGTGGTAGTAATATTTTTGACAAGATGGTCAATCTAAGTAGCCACAGCTTTCGCCAACACAACTGGCCAAACCCACGCTAGTGGGTAAAGAGCCTTCCTGCCAATTAAAGAGATGTGATAGACTCGGGTTCGATCCCTGGGTCAGGAAGATCCCCTGAAGGACAGCATGGCAACCCACTCTGGTGTTCTTGCCTGGAGAATCCCACGGACAGCGGAGGATGGTGGGCTACAGTCCATAGGATCTCAAAGAGTCAGACAAAACTGAAGCGACTTAGCACGCAGCATGCATTCATGCATTTTGACTATCTCTGTGTTAAATTGGCTTCCCTGAGAAGAGGGATAGATGAGGTGTGAACTGCAAAAACTTCACTTAGAGAGTGCTTTCAGGACATTGTCCTATAATGGAGTGAAAAACAAAGGTAAAGCAAAGGAGCTGACCTGCAAAGTTGTTGCAACTGAGTCCTCAGCCAGCCCTTTAAAGGGCTCTGGGGCTGGGTGTGGTTCCATGCTGAGGCGTGGGGGCTGGTCCTTGTCTCTCTATACCCTCCAGCATTGGTCACAAGCCGCTGCTTAGTGAGAGCAGTTCCTTGGGGGCAGTTCCAGTGAGAAATAGAGTGAGCTGAAAACAGCCAATGTGCCCAGCAGCTGGGGGATGAGAATATTATTCCTGAAGAGAGAATCTGATAGGGGACCAAAGTATGAGGGCAAGATTGGGAGAGTGTCTATTAGTATTAGGTCACCCTTGGCTCCCAAATTATTTTTAAGAGTAGGTTTCCCACATTAACAGGGTGGATGCTAACATTATTCCCTTATATGTTTATATTTTGTGATCAATAAGTTTGATGACTTACGATGACTGTCTCCATCACCTTAATAGAGCTCCCAGGTGACAGGAACATGGTTCAAGAGACTCTCTAGATAGTCTGAATGATGTCATCAGGTTCCTGATGATCCTTCTGGAAGGGTGCAGTGAGCTCTTCATTTTAGACTGCTGTCACAACAGCCTGACTACTAGCATACAATGCATTCAGGCTTTTAAATTCATACATGCAGGAAGAAACTATACTTTTTGACTGAAACTCTTTATTTTGCAATGGGGCAAGAAATTTGGTCTCTACGTGCTCAGTCGCTCAGTCATGTCAAACCCCTTTGCAACCCCACGGACTGTGGCCCAACTGACTCCTCTATCAGTGGAATTTTTCAGACAAGAATGCTGGAGTGGGTTACCATTTCCTCCTCTGGGGTCTATGGAATCAATTCATTTACACATGTGGAGGCAAAATAGTCCTCTGAGATACCGTGATTTTGCAAACGCTTGATTTCTCAAGTAATTAAAAATGGGATTTCATGCTTTCAATTTAGTGTGCAGTTCAAATTTTAATTTATTACACCATACTTCTAAGAGGGAATCTCATGAAGAGGACAAAGTCCCTTATTTTAGAACACATAATTTAATGTGGTGCCATTTCATTTGAAATATTCAGACTCAACCTTCTACCAAAACTAGCTGGTGTTGAATTCAAAACACATCCCTCTAGGCTAAAAATTATATCCTCTAATTATCTGGTCTAAATTTATGATGTTCTCTATTGAGTCTCTAATCTGTTTAGACATACCCTTTTCTGAATCATTGTACTTGTGACAGATATTCAGGTTGTTATTTGGAACTCCTTAACGTCATTTTGAAATTCAATTTATATCCCTCGAAATATCATTTCTATCAAATCATGAGCTCTTTGGCCAGTTTAAAGCTGGATGACTTTGGAATTATAACTCAGGAGGTTGAAAGCTATGGGAGACGGCTGGGTAAGCATCCAAGTCAAAACTGACTTCACGAAAAGGGTCTGATAATTCAATTAATTTAACTGGCAAGTTAAGACTGTTGTTGAAGCATTGGACTTTACTTCCGTCACCAGTCACATCCACAGCTGGGTATTGTTTTTGCTTTGGCTTCATCTCTTCATTCTTTCTGGAATTATTTCTTCACTGATCACTGATCTCCAGTAGCATATTGGGCACCTACGGACCTGGAGAGTTCATCTTTCAGTGTCTTATCTTTTTGCCTTTTCATACTGTACTGTTCATACATTCTAAAGGCAAGAATGCTGAAGTGGTTTGCCAGTCCCTCCTCCAGAGGACCACGTTTTGTCAGAACTCTCCACCAAGACCCATCTGTCTTGGGTGGCCCTACACGGCACAGCTCATAGTTTCATTGAGTTAGACAGGGCTGTGGTCCATGTGATCAGATTGGTTAGTTTTCTGTGATTATGGTTTTAGTACTTCAACAGTACATGAACCGTGAACTTCCAGATGTTCAAGCTGGATTTAGAAAAGACAAAGGAACCAGAGATCAAATTGCCAACATCCATCAGATCATCGAAAAAGCAAGAGAGTTCCAGAAAAACATCTATTTCTGCTTTATTGACTATGCCAAAGCCTCGGACTGGGTGGATCACAATAAACTGTGGAAAATTCTGAAAGAGATGGGAATACCCGACCACCTGACCTGCCTCCTGAGAAATCTGTATGCAGGTCAAGAAGCAACAGTTAGAACTGGACATAGAACAACAGACTGGTTCCAAATCAGGAAAGGAGTACGTCAAGGCTGCATCTTGTCACCCTGCTTATTTAACTTATATGCAGAGTACATCATGAGAAATGCTAGACTGGATGAATCACAAGCTGGAATCAAGATTGCCAGAAGAAATGTCAATAACCTCAGATATGCAGATGACACCACCCTTATGGCAGAAAGTGAAGAAGAACTAAAGAGTCTCTTGAAGAAAGTCTTTCACTCCTCTTTCAGGAGAGTGAAAAGGTTGGCTTAAAACTCAACATTCAGAAAACTAACTGGTCCCATCACTTCATGACAGATAGATGGGGAGACAATGGAAACAGTGATAGACTTTATTTTGGGGGGCTCCAAAATCACTACAGATGGTGATTGCAGCCATGAAATTGAAAGATGCTTGCTCCTTGGAAGTTATGACCAACCCAGACAGCATATTAAAAAGCAGAGGAATTACTTTGCCAACAAAGGTCCATCTAGTCAAAGCTATGGTTTTTCCAGTAGTCATGCATACATGAGAGCTGGACTATAAAGAAAGCTGAGTGCTGAAGAACTGATGCTTTTGAACTGTGGTGTTGGAGGGAGAAGACTCTCAAGAGTCCCTTGGACTGAACGGAGATCCAACCACTCCATCCTAAAGGAGATCAGTCCTGGGTGTTCACTGGAAGGACTGATGCTGAAGCTGAAACTCCAATACTTTAGCCACCTGATGCGAAGGGCTGACTCATTTGAGAAGACCCTGATGCTGGGAAAGATTGAAGGTAGGAGGAGAAGGGAACGACAGAGGATGAGATGTTTGGATGGCATCACTGACTCAATGGACATGAGTTTGAGTGAGCTCCGGGAGTTGGTGATGGCGGGAGGCCTGGTGTGCTGCAGTCCACGGGGTCGCAGAGTCAGACACGACTGAGTGACTGAACTGAGCTGAAGACTATTGTTAATTCCCTGAAAAGGGTAAAAACTTCTCAGTAACTAATCTCTAGAAGTATATGACTCTTTTAGGAATACCCAGACAAATTTACATCACCGTATTGCAGTAAAAGGACCTGCACAATGCTTTATGAGACCCCAAACTAAACAGCCACATGTTCTTGTATTATTTACTCAACTTGGGGGAGAGGGGCAAGCAGTTCTGCTTATGAGAATATTGCTAAACCTCATTAGCAGAAGCAACCTGACTCCTCGAAGATACAAACAAACATGCAGGGAAACCCTGTAATAAACTGTGTTTATTAGAGCTAAGAGGAAAATTAGAGGTTAGATTCCTGTCTCTCTCCACGTGTAGATTTGACTGAAATGTAGCAGTGGGGGTAGTGGGGACTCGTAGGAAAGATTAGATGGTTTGGAAATAATTTATCCTTCCCAGTTTAATTGGAAATACTAATAAGGACAGGTCCTTTTGTCTTTTCCTTTGAGCTCTTAAAAGACAGGATGTTCATAATAATGCTTAATACCTAAATAATACCTTTCTTCTTCAAAGAGTTTTAAATACAGTAACTACCTGCTAGAATCTGTACCCAGCAGGCCAGGGGAGCCTCTTACCTCCAACCTCATCTAACTGCTGAATAGTACTTGTTAAAGTGCAGTGAGAGTGGGAAATAGGTAGGAAACAATTGATCTACAATCACCCCATACCATAAAATCATAGAGTGACTGGTTAAAATCCTGAACCCTTTTATATCCTTTCAAACCTACTGTATTTTCAAATAAACATTTAGGATATTTTTTTTCTTTTTACCAAAGGAACATATGTTTATTGCAAAAAACTTAAGAAGCTTGTGCAAGGGGAAAGAAAAAGCTTAGTGAATTGCTAATTCACTTTATATGTTGTGATTGTTGGCCTCGTGACCCTTTTTTGTCCCTTTTTGTTTTTAAAAAGTGCAAAGGGGCTTCCCAGGTGACTCAGTGGTAAAGAATCCGCCTGCCAATGCAGGAGGCACAAGAGATGTGGGTTTCCATCCCTGGGTTGGGAAGATCCCCTGGAGTAGGAAATGACAACCTGCTCCAGTATTCTTGCCTGGAAAATTCCATGGACAGAGGAGCCTGGCAGGCTACAGTCCAAAGAGTCGGACACAACTGAGAGAGACTGAGCACACACAGGCAGACACACACACACACACACACAAAATGAGTCACAATAGAAGACTGAAGGTTTAAACCTGAAAGCAGTTGCAACATAACTGGAGAAAACAATGAGTACGCACTTTAATGAGAAAGAGCAAGGTACATTTAAATCAAGCAACTTGATTTTTTTTGTATGTAATTTTAAGCCACCTATTCTTAAACAAGGTGCTTTGGTTTCCATTTCAACAGCCAAAATATTTACTGGAATGTGTTAACCAGGTTTTGCTAAATTTTTCCCCTCTGAATCTTCCTTGTTCTTTATTCATGTAATTATTCATTCAGCAATTAAGTACTGAGACTATCATGTGTGAACAGCTTGTGCCAGGAGCTGAAAAAGGTATTTACGCCAAGCAAAAACTGAGAACCTGACTTCTTGTTCCCTGAGTTGGATTCATCTAATTTTTAACATTATAAGTAAATAATACTAACATATGAAAGAAAGATTTGAGTAAGTATTTAGAAAATAAAAACCTTTAAAGGTCTCGGATTTCTCTTGTTTTGTTTTCAATGTAATATTTTACAACAGATTCTAGATCAAGCTGATTTAAGGATTTATTTTTCATACTACATATTTGAGCCCTATCTAAACTACATAGACCTGTGTCCTCTGTTGAGAAACTACCTACAATGCTTCATACATAACACTTCATGGAATGTGAATTTCACTGCTAAGAGAAACACTAGATAAATTATAGGGTAGGAAAATTTTTCAGGGTAAAAAAATTTTACTTAACTCTTATTAAGTAAAGAATTTCTAGTTCAATGAGCTCCTTTGGAACAGGGACGTTGTTCTTTTCCCCTGCTGTGTGCCTGTAAGATTTCCTGCCTACCTTCAAGGGCCAATAGGATAATGCTCTTTCCAGGCGCTTTCTAGATCATGCTGGCCTACGTGATTGTTTTCTATCCTTGAAATTCTATGGCACTTATTATACGTGTGTTGTACATAAGACATGCATATAAGACAGAAATCTTATTGGTTATCTTGCTTGTCTGAATATATTTGCCCTCTGAAGCCGAATTATAAGTCCTTGGAGGAAATGTCGTGATGGCTAATGTTACTAAAACAAACAAACCAAAAAAACCTCATTATTTCTGGGTGTGTCTGTGAAGGTGTCTCTGGAAGACATTATCGTCGTGGTTCAGGAATGGGTTGGAAAAGAATTTCCAGACACGAGGCAGAATGAAAGAAGAATAAAGTTTATTAGAGTGGGGAGGGGAGAGTCACTGCAAGCACAACAGGCCAGCTTCCTGACAATCAGGGAGAGCCAACAGTGAACAGGGGTTCTTGATTCCTTTTTATACCCTGGGTGTAAGGAGTGGGAAAGGGGCCTTATGGGTCATTTGCTGATTGAATGAGGTAGGTATTTGGGGTAGGGGGTGAAGAGTAAGGCAAATACCTTCTCCCTATATGGGGAAAGGGTGGGGAAGGTTATACTGGTCAGAAGGACCTAAAATTCATTAATAGTTACATCATTGAGGATGGGAGGGAAGGTCAACAAGAGTCTGGTTTTTCTGTTCCTCCATTCCAAGCCCCTCCTTGGTGTTTTATCTGCTCTTTCGTCCTTGGGTCACCACAAATATCATTTGAATGAGTAGACTGAATAAGGAAGATCCCTCTCACCCGTGTGAGTGGAGGATGAACCGATGAAAGCCGTTCGGTCACGTCAGACTCTTTGCAACCCTATGGACTGTACCCGCCAGACGCCTCTGTCTGTGGGGTTTTAAAGGTAAGAATAATGGAGTAGGTTGCCATTTCCTACTCCAGGGGGGTGTCTTCCAGACCCAGGGATCGAACCCGAGTCTCTTGTGTCTCTTGGGATTGGCAGGCAGATTCTTTACCACTGTGCCACCTGCAGGCAAATTTGTTCTCTCTTTGCCTAAGCTGGCACTTCTGTTTTCTCCTGTCCTAACACACCCGGTACCCCTGGTTCTGGGACTTTTTGATTCAGACCAAGAGCTGCACCATCAGTTCCCCTGGTTCTCAGACCTTCAGACCAGGCCTGAATTACACCCAGGCTTTCAGTTCTTCTGCTTGCAGACACAGATCATGGAACTTCTCGCCCTCTCTAACCATGGGAGCCAATTCCTATAATAAATCTCTTCTTATATCTATACATCCACATATATCCTGTTGATTCTGTTTCTCTGGAGAACCCTGCCTCATACAGCTATATCCCTTACATTTCATTGTATTTTCCCAGAGTACCTCCCAAACCACTGTTGCTATGTAACTGCAGGAGATTCTGTTTACATAAAATCCTAAAAAGCTGCAACACTGTAGCCCTGGAGATTTTCACAGTGATGATTGTATGTGTTAGTACATGTTCTCTTTAGAACTATTCTAGTGAATTCCCTGGTGGCCCAGAGGCTAGGACTCGTTGTTTCCACTGCAGGGGGCACAGGTTCAATCCCTGGTTGGGGAACTAAGATCCCACATGCCATGCAGCACAAAAAATAAACAATGAAAAATTTTAAAATAAACTAAAATAAAAAGAACTACTTTAAATCCTGTCTACTTTATCCAATGTCCCCATTCTTCTTCTTAAACATACTGATCACTTTGTAGTTTCCTGTGTTTAACTATAGAAAGATTTTAAGACGGCTGTTTGTAAAACAGGTGGGACAGCACAAAAAGTAATCCTGGCACAATGCCCTAAGTCCCAAGCAGGGCCAGGACACTGTGGAGGAGAGTCACCCTTAGTAAGTCTCCAGCCTTTGAAGTGGATTCCAGGGTAGGTAAGACCATTATCCCAAGAGAAGAGAATAGTGAGAACTCAAGATCTTCTCCTTTTCCCTAACAAAAATCATTTTATTATTTATCACGGTATTGTAGGTCAGGGATCAGCCAGGTGATTGTTCTTTTCCACGTGGAGTTGATAGGGTCCCAGATGGCTTCCATCACTGCCTGCTACCTTGGTGACACTGGCTAGAAGCCTGGGCTCAAGTGGGGCATGGACCTATATGTGGCCTTTCCATCACAGTGGTCCAGTCAGACTTTTAGTGGCAGCTCAGGGCTCCTAGGGGGAAATAGTACAAGAGCCCAAATCCTTTCTGATGACTTAAAAGCTTGTCCTTTGCTTCATCCCTACAGTTGTTTAATTAACCAATACTCTTAGGAAAGATATTTTGTTTTTAATAATATGAATGTTCTTACTACTATATTTAACTTTTTAAAAGTTGTGTTATTATTTTTGGTATTAAAAGTTCATACATCCACAGTCATGTAAGAGATGCAAGAAAAATATAAAATTACCAGAAGTGAAATAAAAATAATCTAAAATCCCACGACTGTCAATTATTGGGGGCTCTGGTAAACATCTTTCTAAATAGCTATGTATTTGTATACATATATACTTATTGCCTATACACACGCCACATATGATTTTATAAACATGACATTGATTTTATAAATGCCACTTTAGGACTTCCCTGGTAGTCCAGTGGTAAGAATCTGCATGCCAGTGTGTGGGACATGGGTTCGATCCTGGTCCAGGAAGATGCCAACGCCATGGGGCAACTAAGCCCAAGGGCCTCAACTACTGAGCCTGTGTCCTACAGCCTGGGTACCACGAGAGAAGCCGCTGCAGTGAGAAGCCCATGCACCACAGCTAGAGAGTAGCCCCTCCTCTCTGCAACTAGAAAAAGCCTGGACACACCAGCAAAGACCCAGCCCCGCAAAAAATGCCACCTTATAACTTAGTCATGGAGAAAGCAGCTGGAATATATATTTTATCTCTATAGTGGTCAAATAAACAACCAAGTAATAGCAAGGAGATCCAACCAGTCCATTCTAAAGGAGATCAGTCCTGGATGTTCTTTGGAAGGAATGATGCCGAAGCTGAAACTCTAGTACTCTGGCCTCCTCATGCGAAGAGCTGACTCTTTGGAAAAGACTCTGATGCTGGGAGGGATTGGGGGCAGGAGGAGAAGGGGACGACAGAGGATGAGATGGCTGGATGGCATCACTGACTCGATGGGCGTGAGTCTGAGTGAACTCCGGGAGTTGGTGATGGACAGGGAGGCCTGGCGTGCTGCAATTCATGGGGTCGCAAAGAGTCGGACATGACTGAGGAACTGAACTGAACTGAACTGAATAACAAGTTCTTTCTGTTTCCTGCTGCGCTAACATAGGTTCATAGGAATGTAAACTTACTCATTGATGAGGCTAGGTAACTATCAGCCAAATGTTTGCATTTTACTGCAGAAACCCCCCCCAAAAAAAGAAGGTGGGGAAAAGAAGGAGGGGTTGGGAGGAGGAAGGAAGAGGGTGGGGAACAAGAGAGAAAAGGAAGAGTAACTTGAATAAACTGGGGTTTTATTTTTCTCTAGCTGCAAGAAATCAAGAAATAGAAATTCTAGGGCTGGTCAGCAGCTCCATGATGTAGTCAGTGTCCAGGTTCCTGTATCCTTCACTCAGCCATGCTACTCTGTTCATCACTTTGGGCTCCCAAGACGGTCACTTCACTTCCCAACAGTGCGTCCATGTTCCTGATGGAAGGCAGCTGAAGGTCTTAAGGGAAAGGGCAAAAATGTTCAAACCAGCTAAACCTGTCCTCCTTCTAAGGGTTTTCCTGGAGGTCTTGCTCAATAATTTCTGTTCCCATCTCAGCATTGGGAACAGGATTGTCCTCTTCTGCAAGGAAGACTTTTGAATAGTTTTGGCAGCTTGCTTGTAAGAAAGGGCATTCTCACTTTAGGAAGGCAACTATCTCTGCCACAATAACTAATATGTGGTATTTTTAATACACGTTGGTGAATGTATATGTACATATTCCCAAGAAACTTGATCGAAGAAAGGAAAAGATGAAAGGGATAAAACTTTTTCTTGCGAGCAAAGTTTTATTTGGGGCAAAATGAGGACTGCAGCCCTGGAGGCAGCCCCTCAGATAGCTCTGAGAAGCTGGCTGCTAGGAGGCAGTGGGAGATCAGTATATGTGATTTTGGTGAAGGAGGAGTTCACATAATTAAGCACTTATCTTACAAAGGTTCTCTGCTAGTCACAAAGAACTGATGTCACCATGAAGGGATTTAGTGCTTTTTTAGATATGAGGAGATGCAAGGATTGAGATCATGAAATCAGTTCCTGAAAATATCTAACTATCTAAAATCCTGTTCCACCAGTTTTCCTGGAGCACAAAGTGCCCCAAAATGAATAAAACTTTCATATAGATAGAGAAGTCTGAAAGTATGAGATTGATTCTAGAATAAAGTCCATGAAAATATTCAATGAAAAGAGAATTTCTTCAAGTTAACAAATATCTAAGATATGAGAAGGAAAAAAACCCATGATGGATAGAAATATTTCCCTGCCCTCAAGGATCTTAGCTTAGTGACACAGGTGTTCAAATAAATAATTTAATATAAAAACCTCTTTTGCATGAGAAATGTATAAAGGAATATGTGAGGGGTGGGAGAACTTTGGAAAGGAATAAAGATAGGGTCTCCTGTGCAGTAGGCTTAACAGATAAGTAAAAGTACATCAAGGGGATGAAATAAGAGAAGGGCTTTTCGGGGCAATGGAGTGGGAAAATGCAACGTATGTCAGGTTCCAACTGCTCCCTTTAAAATATTGTGCAAGAAGTCCATGTGTAGCCTGGGTTGCTCAGAGTTTGGTCTATGAATCACCCATATGGAGTATCACCAGTATGATACTCCAACCCCTAGTGATTCCGATTCAACTAACTCAGTGTTTCTGAACTTACTCTTAAGAATTCTTAGGCTCGTCAAAGTTTGAGAACCCTAGGTCTAGCTTGATGGAAGAGAAACTGGGTCAAAGAGACTATTACCTTATCAGTCCCTTCTTCTTTCCTGTCATACAGTCTAACTATATTTCTGAGTTATGTTGACTTTTGACTCCTTCTTGGACACTCCCTCACTGAGGTCATTGTTCTGAATCCCTACCATGGAGCCAATGTAGGCAAAATAATTCAAAGATGTTAAAGCCTTGGGTCTGAGATTTTATCCACTTTTTGGGTGAAAAACCCCTTTGGTAATCTAGTGAAGATATGGCACTCACTTCTAAAAATAATGTTTTAAAATACATAAAATTAAACACATAAAACAAAGTACATCAATTATGTTGAAAAATAGTTATCAACATATTCAAAGAAGGAAGTAAACTTGCCCTACTATTATATGCTTTTTTTTATGTTCTATCTAACAGGCAAATGTTTATAAATTATATGCAGAGAGATATGTTATATAGGTTATACAGTGATAAATAGATGGGGTCTGTAAGTTCTCACGTTAGAGACCAATGTGAATGTTTTTGTTGCTGGGCTTGAACAGAGCATTAATGGCGGTCTTTGACAAAGCAACAAAGTATGTCGTATCAAGTGTGAAAGTCTATGTATTTTTTTTTTTTTTGGAGTCCATGGATCTCCTTAAATCACATGAGCTTCTGCAGATCCAGCATGAAGAACCACTATCCAGTAGATTAACTAGTTGAGTTGGCCTCAAATGGGGCAGTACTGCCCTCATGGTGTATGTGAGAAACGTGAGGAGGCAATTTGAGGTATCACATAATTGGGAAGATACTATTGGCCATTAGAGGACAGGAGGGCCAAGAATGCTGGATGGTCAGCTATATGCTGAGGAAGTCCCATTCAACAAAATACTGTTCTGTCCTGAATGACTCTCTAATGTTCTACTTTACCATGAAATTAAAAGACACTTACTCCTTGGAAGAAAAGTTATGACCAACCTAGATAGCATATTCAAAAGCAGAGACATTACTTTAAGGTCCGTCTAGTCAAGGCTATGGTTTTTCCTGTGGTCATGTATGGATGTGAGAGTTGGACTGTGAAGAAGGCTGAGAACCGAAGAATTGATGCTTTTGAACTGTGGTGTTGGAGAAGACTCTTGAGAGTCCCTTGGACTGCAAGGAAAGCCAACCAGTCCATTCTGAAGGAGATCAACCCTGGGATTTCTTTGGAAGGAATAATGCTAAAGCTGAAACTTCAGTACTTTGGCCACCTCATGAGAAGAGTTGACTCTTTGGAAAAAACTCTGATGCTGGGAGGGATTGGGGGCAGGAGGAGAAGGGGACAACTGAGGATGAGATGGCTGGATGGCATCATGGACTCGATGGACGTGAGTTTGAGTGAACTCCGGGAGATGGTGATGGACAGGGAGGCCTGGCGTGCTGCGATTCATGGGGTAGCAAAGAGTCGGACACGATTGAGCGACTGAACTGAACTGAACTGATGTGAAAATCCTCTCTATAATCTTCTGAACTTAAGCCCTATCTCCATTTTTACATAGGAATACAAAAATTGTTCATAAGATAAGTCATATCTGACTCTTTGTGACCCCATGGACTACAGCATGCCAGGCTATTCTGTTCTCTACTATCTCCTAGGATTTGCTCAAATTCATGTCCATCGACTTAGTGATGCTGTCTAACCATCTCATCCTCTGTTGCCCCCTTCACCTTCTGCTTTCAATCTTTCCCAGCATCAGGGTTTTTTCCAGTGAGTCGTTTCTTTGAATTAGGTGGCCAAAGAATTGGAATTACAGCTTCAACAACAGTCCTTCCAATGAATATTCAGGGTTGATTTCCTTTAGGATTGACTGGTTTGATCTCCTTACTGTCCAAGGGACTGTCAAGAGTCTTCTCCAGCACCGCAATTCAAAAGCATCATAAAAATAATATGTGTTGAATTACCCAGAAAAACAACTATGATGCAAATTCAGAGAGGGATCATTGTAATTTGTGTCATTTAAAACTTTGTACTAAAGATTTTTCACTATTTTGGAAAACTATGTCACCAATAGCAAGGCCATTGAAGAAATTTGAGTCCCAATAAACAATACATCTGTACCCTGTAGCTATCGTAGTTATATGATTCTATGTATGGATGTGCATATGTAGATGTGCACACATATTTAGCTTCTTTATTTAAATGTCAAATATGAAGTAAAATATAAAATAAGCAGTAAATAACAAATGAGAAAATGTAAAATTAAAATGTGAAATAAAAATACTGATAATATTGAGTTAAATATTGCTTTCCTTCCCTTAAATCTAAACTTAAACATGATAAGTATATGTAAGCACATGATTACTTCATCATGCCGTCTAGTGGTTGTATTCAAACTTTTATTTACATAAAAAAATTGTACTTTTAAAAAATTTGTTTATTTTTGCTGTATCGGGTCTTCGTTGCTGTGCACAGGGTTACTCTAGTTGTGGCGAACTGGTGCTACTTTTCCTTGCGATTCTAGGGCTTTGCATTGTAGTGGCTTCTTTTGTTGCTGAGCAGGGGCTCTAGGCACCCAGTACTCAATAGCTGGCATGTGGGCTCAGTAGCTGTGGCTCTTCTGCCCCAGGGCACTGGCTCAGTAGCTGTGGCACACGGGCTTTGTTGCTCTGCACCCTGTGGGATTTTCCCAGACCAGGGATTAAACTCATGTCCCCTGCATTGGCAGGCAGATTCTTAACCACCAAGGAAGACCTCCAAGGAAGCACACTATTTTTTATAATTTTCTTTCCTTCTACTAAGCAGTTGTGACATTACATGGATTGCTTAAAATTTTTATTTATTGTTATATTATCTATGTATTTTATTTCATGAAGTAAAGAAGGCACTACAAAATACTAATTACAAAAAGATGGATCTGGGTCAGATATGGTTGAGAATCACTTGATCCTGACCAAAATTTTCACCGAAAGAGCTATTAAAGCACATGCTTCATTCCACTAGAAGAGAAATGAACTTACAGTGAAAGTGTAGGATACGAGATGCAACATGGAGAACAGAAATAGCTAAAAATATGCCAGTAAATATGAATGACAGTATAAATTAATGCACAAATATATTTTTTGCTCAATTAAGAAATACACTAAAACTTCAGATATAACAACAACAACAAAAAAAGTAACAAAATGTGAGAGCTGAGAAAGCAGAGGAGTTATATTTACTAAAGAGTAAAGTTTGCCAAGATGGCACTAGTGGTAAAGAACAGCCTGCCAATGCAGGAGACATAAGAGACACGGGTTCGATCCCTAGGTTGGAGAGATCCCCTGGGGGAGGGCATGACAACCCACTTCACTATTCTTGCCTAGAGAATCCCATGGACATAGGAGCCTGGCAGACTACAGTCCATAGGGTCACAAAGAGTCGGACACAACTGAAGTGACTTAGCACAAGGTCTGCCAAAACTGGAACTGTGCTCGGTGAGAGGATAGAAATAGAAATAAATACATAAATCCACTCAAAAACAGAAAAATAATCTGCAATTTCCAAGCCAGCAGAGAAAATTATGGGGCATATGAAAAACTTTGTTTAACCCATTAGAGAGCAAAAAAGGAGAAAGCAAAGAAAAATACAATTAAAAAAAGACAACTAGTGTGTAGAAATATGTCTAAATAGATGAGCAATCATGATAAATATAAAAAAATTACATTCACCTATAAAATGATAGAGATAATCAGAATGTACAAAAATATGGGCTCTAGATGTTTATACCAGACACAAGTAAAACAACTGCACAAAAAGACAAAAAAATAAAGGAACAGAAAATTGATATATGCTAAATCAGACAGATAGAAAAGCTGCTGCTGCTGCTGCTGCTGCTAAGTCGCCTCAGTCGTGTCCAACTCTTAGCGACCCCATGGACTGCGGCCCACCAGGCTCCTCCGTCCATGGGCTTCTCCAGGCAAGAGTGCTGGAGTGGGGTGTCATTGCTTTCTCCAATAGAAAAGCATTTAATAGCAAAAGTAAAATGAGCCAAAAGAGAATTTAAGGCAAAGGTATTAATAAGATAAAAGAGACAGTGAATAATAAGAATGATCCACCAAGAAAATATAACAACCTTCAACATGTAGTGTGAAAGTGTTAGTCACTTCAGTCGTGACCCTCTGGACTGTAGCCCACCAGGCTCTTCTGTCCATGAAATTCTCTAGGCAAGAATACTGGAGTGGGTTGCCATGCTTTCCTCCAAGGGATCTTCCTGACACAGGGATAGAAGCCAGGTCTCCTGCTCTGAAAGAGGATTCCTTACCTTCTGAGCCAACACGGAAGCTAATATGTACTTTAAAACATAGCTCCAAAATTTATAAAGCAATATCTTACTAAATTACTAGGAGACATGAATGAACTGATAATCTCAGTGGGAGATTTTAAATGGAGAGCTCAAACTCAAAATGACTAATAAGAATTTTCTCAAGAGTTGAACAACAAAACTAAAAGGCTTAAGCCAATAGATATGAATAGATCTTTGCATCAGATAGAAAATATACATTCTTTTCAAGTGCACATTTTTAAAAAAATGACTACATATACATCACCAAAGACAGTTGAACCACTTCAATGAATCAGCCATGTATAAAATATGTTCTCTGCCCAGGATAAAAAATATTAGAATTCAAGAATAAAACGTGAATTTAAAATGTTTGGAAAGAACAAAAAGTACTCCTAACTAACTCTATGGATCACAGAGAAAATCATAATAAGAAGTGAAACATTTGTAGAACTGAATGGCAATGAATGAACTACACAAAAAGGCCCTCAGGAAGTACTTGTTGAAAGAGTAAACTAGTATCCAGAATTTTTGACTCCCAGGTTGGTGGCTCTCGAGTATTATTATGAAAAATATAAAATGAAGAATTTTGAAAACAATAGACAAAAATAAAGGACCAGGTAAACTTTAAATAAAAAAGATAACAATTTTCAAACCATCAGGCTGGCTTCAAAAGATACTTAGGGTATCTAATAAAACAAAAGTGTTCTTAAGATCTCACTATAAAGGGTATTATCCCTACCACCTACATGATAAATAGGCCAGGAAAAAATCTGGTTTATAAAAGAAGCAAACAAAAATTCCAGGGGTAAACAAATAAGCCACCATTAACAATGGTGATGGAAACCGTTCTAACTGATGGCAAATCAGAACTTCATTTCATATACTGTCCCAAAACTATCAGCTATGAATTTAAAAAGCTTAAGTCAGTCTTCAATTGAGAGAGTAGCATTGACATATATACACAACCATGTGTGAAATAGATAGCTCGTGGGAAACAGCTGTATAACGCAGGGGGCTCAGCCACGTGCTCTGTGACAACCTAGCGGGGTGGGATGGGGGCGCTCAAGAGGAAGAGGATATAGCTATACACATGGCTGATTCAGGTTGTTTGGCAGAAACCAACATAACATTGTAAAGCAATTATCCTCCAATTAAAAATAAATTTAAGTAAATAAACATCTTCAATAAAAGTACAAGTTGAAAGAAAAGAGAAATATCTCTTATTTTGCTGTATCTATTTCAATTCTTTCTAAAGAGGAAAAAAGAAATTACTTGAAAGAGTAAAATTAACTGGAAATCCAGGCAAATGTTTTATATGCTTTTCCTGAACAACAAGTATTTCATTCCCTGGAAAAGAAAAAAATTTAACACCAGGTTTCATTTATACGTGTTTGCCTACATCTTTTGCTGTAGTGTTCAATGGAAAATTACTGCAATAATCCCTACAGTTCTAGTCTAGAAAATTTTCACCTACAGGATACAAAGATCATCATTAAGAATAATTTAAGCAGGCTTTTTAAGATTAATGGGTACAGTTCTTTTCTTTGAGTTACCTTTGCATCGTAGAGAAAAGCTATGCAAAAAGATAACAAATACTGTCTTCATGAGATAAATGCTCAGGTGTTTTTTTAATTCATCATTTTACTCTTTCTACTTATAGACAAAATGCTTGCTTCCTTATAATCAGACCATTAATGGAAAAAAGTCATTGGGTTTGCCTTTTCTTCCCACTACGTGGGTTGCATTTTTAAATCCCCTTTTCCCAAATAAGGTATTGGATTTGAAAGAAAGATACTAATTTGAAATCCTCTGAGATTCAGTAGAGTTAAAACCATGTTATAATAGACAATCTACATTCAAAGCACAGGCAGTCCCTAAGTTGCAAATGGGTTATATTCCAAAAGTTAATTTGAAAGTCTGCTGTTTAGAACTTGTAAAGGCATTTTGCCATGGAAACAAAGTTATAAATGACAGTTGAATTTCCAGACTAGCCCACAAAAGTCTATCTAACCCATAATGTGTCTGAATCCAATTGCTTCACGGAGAGGTTTGTAACAGAACATAATAGTCCACTGACAGGTTGATGGGTGGCCCACTTTATTGGTGTGTCTCAATTTAGGGTTGCTGACTTGTCATTTTAATATTTCTTCATTTTATCCCCGAAAAATGTATTAGTCAAATAATAATACCTTTCTACAAAAAGTACTTAACATTTTTCATAGCCATGTAGATTATTTTAGGACTTTGATTTATCTGACAGCAAAGGATAAACAAGTACTCTTCTTTTTCCTCTGTGATGAAAACCAGTTTCTTTCTCTAAAAGTTGTTTTTCTTTTTTTGGCTTGATGTTTGCTTTTTTGCTAACCCTGAAATCTATGCAAAGTTAAAATTCCTTTTCTAATCACTTGTTTTGATGGTTAATCCATAAAGGTTTTTCTCTTGTCTTGTTTTTATTTGTTGGTTCTTTAAAAAGCCTTTGGTAACAACAGCGGCTTGACAAATATCAGTGATGAAGTCCATTAATCACCAATACCAAACAGCTTCTCACTTCTGCCATTTCACTTCTCTGATCTCTGATTTAAAATATGTGGTTTCTAAATTCCTCATGTGCCACCCAAGGTCCTTCTTAATCTGGCCCCAACCTACTTTTTCTGCCCTGTGTGATGGCTTTCATCACAAACTTTTGCACAAGTTTTTATTTCTTATCCCCAGGAATACTTGGCATTTCCCCAATTTCATGCCTTTGTTAGCTATCGTTCCCATTAAAGTGCTCTCCTCTGACCAGCTTATTTGAAGCTTATTCTTCAAGATCCACCTCAAGTATCACCCCTTCTGAACTAACATGGAATAATGGAAAGGATGCATACACAGACCTAGGTAAGAATCTCAGCTTTGTTACCATCTTGCGTATGTAAGCATATATTTAACCTCTCAGAACCAGTATTTCTCATCTGTAGAATGAGAACTAATAGTACTTTGATCACACTGTTGAATATTAAATCCAAAAAAATTTAACTGAAAAAGCATGGACTTCCCCAGTGGTCTAGTGGCTAAGATTCCTTGTTCCCAGGGCAGGGGACCTGGGTTTGATCCCTGGTCAGGGAACTAAGATCCCACAAGCTGCAACTAAGAGCTCACATGCCACAACTAAGACCTGGCACAGCCACATAAATAAATAAAATTATTTTTTAAGAAAGAAAAGGCATGATGCCTGTGTTTGATCAACCCATAGCAACTGATTGGCTGCTTTTTTGAATCCCTGCAGGATATTTTATCGGAGTAGTTTATTTCATAGTTTATTTTTCTGAATGTTTCCTTCTTTTTTTTTTTTTTTTTTTGCATGAGTAAATATTGTCTCCTTGACCAAATATTTTAAATCTACCTGATTAGAATCTACCAATCAGAGTCCAGGCAGGAAGTCAGAAACCATGCTAGGTATTTCAGATGGAGGAATTTAATTCAAGGAATTAGTCACATGGATACTGTAAAACTGAAAGGGCAACAGGAATGGTAAAGAATCTACCTGCAATACAGGAGGCCCAGGTTCAATCCCCGGTTCAGGAAGATCCCCTGAAGAGGGAAATGGCAACCCACTCCAGTATTCTTGCCTGGGAAATTCCGTGGGCAGAGGAGCCTGGTGGGTTACAGTCCATGGGGTTGCAAGAATCGGACATGACTTAGTGACTGAACCACAGTCACATGGGTATTGAAAAACTGAAAGGGCAACAGGAATGCTGAAAGCATTAATAGCTAGAAACTGCTGGGTTGGGCTGGGGCAGGGCAGATAACTAAATAAAAAAACTGCTTGCTTATAGGAAGAGTCTTCATATTGTTAATACCTAGGTCTATGAGGAAAGTATGTCAAGGCTGTATATTGTCAACCTGCTTACTTAAATTCTGTGCAGAGTACATCATGTGAAATGCCAGGCTGGATGAAGCACAAGCTGGAATCAAGATTGCCATGAGCAATATCAATAACCTCAGATATGCAGATGACACCACCCTTATGGCAGAAAGTAAAGAACTAAAGAGCCTCTTGATGAAAGTGAAAGAGGAGAGTGAAAAAGTTGACTTAAATCTCAACATTCAAAAAACTAAGATCATGGCATCCAGTCTCATCACTTGATGGCAAATACATGGGGAAACAATAGAAATCATGATAGAGTTTATCTGGGGGGCTCCAAAATCACTGCAGATGGTGACTGCAGCCATGAAATTAAAAGACACTTGCTCCTTGGAAGAAAAGCTATGACCAATCTAGACAGCATATTAAAAGGCAGAGATATTACTTTGCCAACAAAGGTCCGTTTAGTCAAAGCTATGGTTTTTCCAGAGGTCATGTATGGATGTGAGAGTTGACTATAAAGAAAGTTGAGCGCCGAAGAATTGATGCTTTTGAACTGTGGTGTTGGAGAAAAGTCTTGAAAGTCCCTTCGATTGAAAGGAGATCAAACAAGTCAATCATAAAGGAAATCAGTCCTGAATATTAATTGGAAGGACTGGTGCTGAAGCTGAAGCTCCAGTAACTTTGGCCACCTGATTGGAAGGACTGCCTCATTGGAAAAGATCCTGATGCTGGGAAAGATGGAAGGCAGGAGGAGATGGGGATGACAGAGGATGAGATGGTTGGATGGCATCACTGACTTGATGGACATGAGTTTGTGCAAGCTCCAGGAGTTGGTGATGGAGAGGGAAACCTGGCGTGCTGCAGCCCATGGGTCGCAGAGTCGGACACAACTGAGCGACTGAACCGAACTGATGAGGGAGGTGTTGTATGGCTGGTGTTTACACTAATAAGGAAGCAGGAGTTGGCTAGTCCTAGCAGCAGTGGAGGGGTGTGGCATCGCTGGTCTAAATATGCCCTAAGATATTGAAATTATTTTGGAGCTGTTATATTTTGACAGGAATTGCAAATAGAAAGCAAGTCCTGTCTCCCCTTTACCGCCTTCCAATATCTCTTTAATTACCACAGCCTCCACTAGGTGACCCTAAGATGAAGGTAACTGGTAAGGTAACTGGTAGTTTCCAGACCCAGACCCAGCATCCCAGAGCAGAATATGAAAGGGTGGGCATGGAACTGAGCGCACAACATAAATAATCAGCACAGAAAATAAATTTGTTAAGGTCAAGACATTTGTTCTTTGTACAAAGTCTTTAATATAAAAGGTATTCTATAAATATTTTTGATTGATTCTGTCCTTTGCAATGGAGAGCTTCCTGGATGGCTTAGTGGGGAAAGAATCCACCTGCAGGAGACCCTGCTTTGATTCCTGGGTCGGGAAGATGTACTGGAGAAGGGATAGGCTACCTACTCCAGTATTTTGGTCTGGAGAATTCCATGGACTGTATAGTCCATGGGGTTGCAAAGAGTCGGACGTGATTTTCAGTTCACTTTTTTGCAATGGACTTCTCTCTGAAGCAGATTTGGATTATCAGTTTAAATTCTTAGGAGGAAGTAGTTGTTCTTTTTCAATGTTGAGTAAGATGCTTAGTCTAATATCCATGTTTAATGAAAGTGGAGAGTTAGTCATTCAGTCATGTCTGACTTTTTATGACTCCATGGACTGTAGCCCACTAGGCTTCTCTGTCTGTGGAATTCTCCAGGCAAGAACACTGGAGTGGGTTGCCATTTCCCTTCTCCAGGGGATCTTCCCGACTCAAGGATCGAACCCGGGTCTCCTGCATTGTAGGCCGATTCTTCACCGTCTGAGCCACCAGGGAAGTCCAATGTTCAATGGAAGCTGTTATTAAGAATATTAATTTAGTAAATCATCTCTTTAACATCCAAGACCCTCCTCAGAAGTTGTTTTTGTAGCTGGGGTCACAGTTTGAGCTAAACTGTTTTTTGGTCTAGGATTTGAGCATGTTTGGGCACATTAGCAAAGCAGCAGAGCAGTCTATTTACAAAGGGGAAAAACAACTCACCCTAAGTGAAGAGAAGTATGAAAAGTTCGCTTTAAGGTCAATTGCCCAGTATTAGCAGAGAAGGCAATGGCATCCCACTCCAGTACTCTTGCCTGGAAAATCCCATGGACAGAGGAGCCTGGTAGGCTGCAGTCCATGGGATCACTAAGAGTCGGACACCACTAAGCGACTTCACTTTCACTTTTCACTTTCATGCCTTGGAGAAGGAAATGGCAACCCACTCCAGTGTTCTTGCCTGGAGAATCCCAGGGACAGGGGAGCCTGGTGGGCTGCCGTCTCTGGGGTCGCACAGAGTCGGACATGACTGAAGCGACTTAGCAGCAGGAGCAGCCCAGGGTTAGAGAAAAAGGCTTAGTGGAACATGTTGTCTATTCCATGAACTCATGCCTAAGTCCTAGAGCTACAAATAAATTATATAATTATATATTTTGCAACAATGTACATGGGGGTTTGGGAGCAAGGGGAAAAAGTGGCCGATGGCAAACTGCATCTTGGTACAGACATGAGCGCCCTTCAAGTTAGGGGTCGGCAGCTTTGGCACAGAGAAAACTGCAGTGGGGGAGTTTTGTTGGGTTCGGAAATAGCAAGAGAAAATACCTCACTACACCAGCGGAGGGAAGGAGGAAGTCGGTGAGCGCCATGGAGTTTCTCAGAGGACTGATTTCTTGGGCTGTACCTGTGCAAATCCCTGGGGATTGTTAGAATCCTGTGGAAGAAATTTGCAGGTGGATGGGAGAAGAGTGTGGGACTACTCTGCGAGTTCTACCACGGCTCTGTTTTTAATTCTAGTTTGCTGTAACTTGAGAAAATGGGCTACATCTGAATTTCTAATGTTTTAAGTCAGTAGTTTCTCTAATTTGAATCTAAATATGTAGTTGGTGAAGCCATCTTTCATTATTTTTAAAGTGAATCTCTTCATTTTACTTTATTTTAAGAATGGTCATTACTTCTAGTAATTAATTTTAGTTTCTGTCTTTTCAGTAGAATGGTACTGGATTTATATCTTGGATGTACACTGTAAAGAGAAAACAAGACCAAAGGTCAGATGTGTCTTGATTTTTAAAAACTTTATAATGAAAATTTGAAATTAAATTAGTATTTTATTTACCTCATTAAAAGTATTCAATTTATAAACAATTTCCCTAGTTTTTCCCATTTGGAGAAGGCAATGGCAACCCACTCCAGCACTCTCGCCTGGAGAATCCCGTTGACAGAGGAGCCTGGTAGGCTGCAGTCCATGGGGTCGCTGAGAGTCAGGCACGACTGAGCGACTTCCCTTTCAGTTTTCACTTTCATGCATTGGAGAAGGAAATGGCAACCCACTGCAGTGTTCTTGCTTGGATAATCCCAGGGACGGTGGAGCCTGGTGGGCTGCCGTCTGTGGGGTTGCAGAGTTGGACACGACTGAAGCAACTTAGCAGCAGTAGCAGCAGCAGTTTTTCCCATTACTATACCTCATTGTCCTTATTTAAAAGATGCCTGTTTCACTTGTATATGTAAAAATTAATGATAACTTATTGTATAAAGATATTTGCTCTACTTACCATGAGTAGCTGATTTGCCTGTTAGTTTGAAAATGCAACTCAGTTTAAATATTTATTTCTGAAGTTTGCGGAAGAACTTTGGTGACAATTGCATTTAGGTTATCTGAACTTTCGTTTCCTAACTTCTTTAAATTTTATTTTTATTTTTTCCAGATTAACATCCCATTGTTATCTTGATAAAGTATTGCTCTGGTTTTGAAATTTGATTTTTTTTGAGAAACAAAAGGTAAGTAGTTTGGAGATAGTTTTTTTTGAATCCTAAGTCATCTTTGGCCTTATTATCCTTATAGATGGCTATCTCCTTCTTCTGTCTTTAAAACTGATTCATATGTCATCTGGTTATGCTGGATAATGATTATGGTGTGTTCAACTCCAGGGCTGCTATCACTGCCTCCTAAAGCTGTACAAAACATCAAAGACCTGTTGACAGTCTAAAAGAAAGATATAAAAACCTTATTTTCTCAACCTAGAGAAAATCCTTATAATCTGGCTATTATTGTATGGCCTCTTCAAATCAGGAACCTATTCAATAAGTCCTGGCCAGTAATCAGATAAGACTTTTCCCTCTTTGGAAGTAAGACTGTCTCCTGTAGCATTGCTTTGAAATCATATCACTAACATTAACAAATTTGGACTATTAGGATATCATTTTGTGATTAAGGAATTAGGAATTAGTCTTTCCTAATTGGTCTCTCTATACAGAAACAACATGAAAGACTTGAGCCATAGACGATCAGTTTTCTTGAACAACTAAGTCAATCCTAGTTTAACTCCATGTCACAGAAAGAAAAACCATCTCATTTTGTGAAAGCTGACTGCTGTTTGAGCTGTTCTAAGATGTTCAAAGTATGGTCCATGGACTGCCTTTTTCAGGAACTCTTGGAGTGCTTATAAAATACAGATTCATGAATCCAAATCTTTGTGTGGAGGACACATGATAGAACCACTATATCTTAAGTAAGCATTCCAGGTGATTTTCATTCATGCCAAATTTTAAGAACTACTTCTGTAAAACAGAGTTAACTCTATCAAAAATCACTGAATGGATCTTTTTTATTTTTTGAAAAGAAAATAAGGCTTCCAAAGCTATTTGGGATACAAACGAGGGCAGAAAACAAAGAGAAAATTTCTGAGTAATAAATGAACAAGAATTTGGGAATTGTCCCAAGACGGATTTGGGGGGTGGGTCCCAGAAATTAAAAATCGTGGGGAAGGTTTTTAGCAGAGTGAGGATCCGAGGCAACAGAGTGGCAGAGTGGGATCTGAGGAGAATGATGGCCTGAGAGAAATTTCCCGTGATGAGAATGGCCAGCGTTGCTTTCTATTTTATTCCGTGTTTCCTTTGCTTTTTGGGAAGCAGTTATTTCATCCACACAGGAAAGCATGGGTGGGAAAGTGCAGTGAAGCATGGAAATTGCAATAGGATTGAGAATTTGAAGCAAAATTTGACTCTGACCAACTCCTGTCTTTGGAAATACTGAGGAAGGTTCTGAACTTTCCTACCCTCACCAGGTCACAATCATCCAGGACATCCTAATCATATAGTTAGTAATATTACTTATTTATTGAGCACCGGGCATATACCAGGCATTTTCATGCATCATGCCACTTACTCTTGCAAAGTCGATATTTTATCTTTAGATTACAGGTGAGGAATTGAGGTTCTGAAGGATGACATGTCCAAGATTGATCAATCAGTCAGAAATAGAGCTGAGATTTGGGCCCAGATTTACCTGATTCCAAAGCCTTTCTCAGGCTTCCCAGGTAGCGCCAGGGTAAAAGTACCCACCTGCCAATGCAGGAGACATTAGAAACTTGGGTTTGATCCCTGGGTCGGGAAAATCCCCTGGAGAAGGGCATGGCAACCCACTCCAGTATTCTTGCTTGGAGAATCCCCCATGGACAGAGGTGTCCATAGGGTCAAAAGAGTCAGACATGACTGAAGTGACTTAGCACACTCACGCGCAAGCCTTTATCTCCTCCCCCATGTTACATCACATCCCTCAGAGACAAATGAAGAACTTCAGGCTGCTTTAACTGGTGTACCACCAGATCAACTGCTTTTGCCTCCCTTTCCTCTTCCTGACTTGCAACAGTTCCCTATCCAAAAAGAGGAGCAAATGACAATCAGTGTTCTCTCTGGCTCTGTTCTGAGTTATGACTCCCAGCATTGCTCAGGTTTGATCAGCAAAATGTTCCCACCTCAATCCTTGTCCCAGCTCTCTTCCTCATGAGACTTTCGCTCCAAATTTCCCAAAAGACAAATCTCCACCTGCTGTTTGACCTTTTCATCTCTTTCTTTCATTTCAATGCATTGTACCTTGTTAAGAGCTGTGAAGGGTCTGAGATTTTATGCTCCTTGCAAGCTAATAACTTAGCCTGCTACAGTTTCTTGGATGCTAGCAGAATATCTGAGTCTTCTGGGTGAAAGGACTGTATTACACATGGCATGGGCTTTCTTTGTGGTTCAGCTGGTAAAGAATCAGCCTGTAATGCAGGAGACTTGGGTTTGATCCATGGGTTGGGAACATCCCTTGGAGATGGGAAAGGCTACCCACTCCAGTATTCTGGCCTAGAGAATTCCATGCAATGTACAGTCCATGGGGTTGCAAAGAGTCGGATATGACTGAGTGACTTTCATTTTCACTTTTTCATAGCAAGGAGCACCAGCTTCCTGTTCACAGCATTTCTCATGATGTACTCTACATATAAGTTAAATAAGCAGGGTGACAATATACAGCCTTGACATACTCCTTTTCCTATTTGGAACCAGTCTGTTGTCCCATGTCCAGTTCTAACTGTTGCTTCCCGAACTGCATATAGGTTTCTCAAGAGGCAGGTCAGATGGTCTGGTATTTCCATCTCTTTCAGAATTTTCCACAGTTGATTGTGATCCACACAGTCAAAGGCTTTGGCATAGTCAATAAAGCAGAAATAGATGTTTTTCTGGAACTCTCTTGCTTTTTCCATGATCCAGCAGATGTTGGCCATTTGATCTCTGGTTCCTCTGCCTTTTCTAAAACCAGCTTGAACATCAGGAAGTTCACGGTTCATGTATTGCTGAAGTCTGGCTTGGAGAATTTTGAGCATTACTTTACTAGCGTGTGAGATGAGTGCAATTGTGCGGTAGTTTGAGCATTCTTTGGCATTGCCTTTCTTTGGGATTGGAATGAAAACTGACCTTTTCCAGTCCTGTGGCCACTGCTGAGTTTTCCAAATTTGCTGGCATATTGAGTGCAGCAGTTTCACAGCATCATCTTTTAGGATTTGAAATAGCTCCACTGGAATTCTATCACCTCCACTAGCTTTGTTCATAGTGATGCTTTCTAAGGCCCACTTGACTTCACATTCCAGGATGTCTGGCTCTAGGTGACTGATCACACCATCGTGATTATCTGGGTCTTGAAGATCTTTTTTGTACAGTTCTTCTGTGTATTCTTGCCACCTCTTCTTAATATCTTCTGCTTCTGTTAGGTCCATACCATTTCTGACCTTTATCGAGCCCATTTTTGCATGAAATGTTACCTTGGTATCTCTCATTTTCTTGAAGAGATCTCTAGTCTTTCCCATTCTGTTGTTTTCCTCTATTTCTTTGCATTGATCGCTGAGGAAGGCTTTCTTATCTCTTCTTGCTATTCTTTGGAACTCTACATTCAGATGCTTGTATCTTTCCTTTTCTCCTTTGCTTTTCACTTCTCTTCTTTTCACAGCTATTTGTAAGGGCTCCCCAAACTGCCATTTTGCTTTTTTGCATTTCTTTTCCATGGGGATGGTCTTGATCCCTGTCTCCTGTACAATGTCACGAACCTCTGTCCATAGTTCATCAGGCACTCTATCTATCAGATCTAGTCCCTTAATCTATTTCTCACTTTCACTGTATAGTCATAAGGGATTTGATTTAGGTCATACCTGAATGGTCTAGTGGTTTTCCCTACTTTAGTCAATTTAAGTCTGAATTTGGCAATAAGGAGTTCATGATCTGAGCCACAGTCAGCTCCTGGTCTTGTTTTTGTTGACTGTATAGAGCTTCTGCATCTTTGGCTGCAAAGAATATAATTAATCTGATTTCAGTGTTGACCATCTGGTGATGTCCATGTGTAGAGTCTTCTCTTGTGTTGTTGGAAGAGGGTGTTTGCTATGACCAGTGCATTTTCTTGGAAAAACTCTATTAGACTTTGCCCTGCTTCATCCTGCATTCCAAGGCTAAATTTGCCTGTTATTCCAGGTGTTTCTTGACTTCCTACTTTGGCATTCCAGTCCCCTATAATGAAAAGGACATCTTTTTTGGGTGCTAGTTCTAAAAGATCTTGTAGATCTTCATAGAACCATTCAACTTCAGCTTCTTCAGCATTACTGGTTGGGGCATAGACTTGGATTACTGTGATATTGAATGGTTTGTCTTGGAAACGAACAGAGATCATTCTGTCATTTTTGAGATTGCATCCAAGTACTGCATTTCGGACTCTTTTGTTGACCATGATGGCTATTCCATTTCTTCTGAGGGATTCCTGCCAGCAGTGGTAGATATAATGGTTATCTGAGTTAAATTCACCCATTCCAGTCCATTTTAGTTCCCTGATTCCTAGAATGTCGACGTTCACTCTTGCCATCTCTTGTTTGACCACTTCCAATTTGCCTTGATTCATGGACCTGTCATTCCAGGTTCCTATGCAATATTGCTCTTTACAGCATCGGACCTTGCTTCTATCACCAGTCACATCCACAGCTGGGTATTGTTTTTGCTTTGGCTCCATCCCTTCATTCTTTCTGGAGTTATTTCTCCACTGATCTCCAGTAGCATATTGGGCACCTACTGACCTGGAGAGTTCCTCTTTCAGTATCTTATCATTTTGCCTTTTCATACTGTTCATGGGGTTCTCAAGGCAAGAATACTGAAGTGGTTTGCCATTCTCTTCTCCAGTGTACCACATTCTGTCAGCATATCAGAAAGCAAAGACATCACTTTGCTGAAAAAGGTCTGTGTAGTCAAAGCTATGGCTTTTCCAGCAGTCTTGAATGGATGAGAGATTTGGACGATAAAGAAAGCTGAGCGCCAAAGAACTGACGCTTTTGAACTGTGGTGTTGGAAAAGACTCTTGAGAGTTCCTTGGACCAAAAGGAGATCAAACGAGTCAATTGTAAAGGAAATCAGTCCTGAATATTCTCTGGAAGGACTGATGCTGAAGCTGAAGCTCCAATACTTTGGCCACCTAATGCAAAGAACTAACTTATTGGAAAAGACCCTGCTGCTGGGAAAGATTGAAGGCAGGAGGAGAAGGGGACAACAGAGGATGAGATGGTTGGATGGTATCACTGACTCGATGGACATGAATTTGAACAAGCTCTGGGAGTTGGTGATGGACAGGGAAGCCTGGTGTGCTGCAGTCCATGGGGTCAAAAGAGTCAGGCATGACTGAGTGATTGAACTGAACAGGTAAACCCATTCAACCTTCACTACAGAAGGAGAAGTTATCATATTGGATGGTAAACAAGGTGTGCCTCCTGCTCCAGTGGGAAACACAGTCTCAACCTTCTAAATCTGATATATAAACATGTGGAAAAGATAGTCTAGATCAAAATCGCTGGTGTCTCTGCTTACTAGATGTACTGAAGTATGACAGCTCTGTGAAGAATTGTCTGCCAACGCATACCATATCTCTTTCTACTAATCATACAAAAGTTTCCTCTCTCAGATCTCCTAATTGTGTGATTCAACAACTTTCCAGAATGCCAAAAGGAACCTCAGAGGACAACATTAATTTAAGAAATATTTATTGGGCAGTTATTAAATGCTAGGCACTGTGTAAGCAAAAATAGGCTCAGTCCTTCTCCTCTTGAAGGGAATAATAGACTCATGCAATATATACGCATACCAAATGCTATGTATGTGCGTTCAGTCGTGTCCGACTCTTTGCAACCCCATGACTGTAGCCTGTCAGGCTTGTCTGTCCATGAAATTTTCCCAGCAAGAATACTGGAGTGGGTTGCCATTTCCTTCTGCAACCAAATGCTACAAACTGAGGTAAGTCATAGAGGGAAAAGTACGTTAGTTGTAGAAGGGCTTCATCAACAAGGGGTCTTGAACTTGTCTGGGAAGTTAGAAATGTTTTTTCCATACTCAAGTTAAAAGGGAGAAGAGGGTCATGTGCACAGAGCCTGTGCTGTTGAGACTGCAGCATGTTTGAAAATATAAAAGGTGGTGGGGAAGTCTTCCACACAGGAAGCCAGGGGAGAGTGGTGTCAGATCAGACTAGAAAAGGCAAGACCTCACATGCTCTGTTAGGCCATCTTAAGAATGCTAGTCTTATCTTAGAGCAGGGAGATGCTGTTTAAGGGTTTTATGTGAGAAGAGAAATAGTCTTACTTGCTTTTAGAAAAACTGTTTTAGCTGCAAAGTGGAGAACTGATGGAAGGGCTCAGATCATATGCAGTGAGACCAGATTAGATTGGTGACAACAGGAAAGTAGGCCAATTTGAGAGATTTTGGAGAGAAAATTGCCAGAACTTGGTGTTGCAGTGAATCTAAGGGAAATGTCAGGGGCTGATTACTGCCTGATTTGAACAACTGGATAGATGAGGATAGGGCTTCCCTGACAGCTCATGTAATAAACAATCTGCCCGCAATGCGGGACATCTGGGTTCCATCCCTGAGTCGGGAAGATCCTTTGGAGAAGGGAATGGTTACCCGCTCCAGTATTCTTGCCTGGAGAATCCCATGGACAGAGGAGCCTGGCCAGCTACAGACCATGGGGTCATAAAGAGCCTGACAACTGAGTGACTAAAACGTGCACACACACACATAGATGAGGAGAAAGGAAAACAAGAAGAGTTTATCAACTAAGTTGGTCTAAACTTTGTGACTTTGAGACTTTAAGTGACTGAGTTACTGAAGCAGTTGATTTGGAATTTAGGGTAAGGGTCAGGGCTAGAGACACATACCTGGTAATCGTCAACTTTTGATGGTAACAAGTACGAATGAGCGACTGAACTGAACTGAACTGAAAGTAGCTGGGGTGGGTGATGATGTTCAGACCAAGAGATTATAATGAAAACAGAAAAGAACCCAGACTAAATTGTGAGGTACTCCTATATTTAACAGTTAGGGAGAGGAGAAGGAATCTGTGAGGGAATTAGAGAAATGATACCCAGAAAGGTAGCAGGAATAGGCAAGAGTATAGTGCCAAAGGAAGAACTATTCAAGGAAATAAATGATCCAACTGTTGGGTATTACTCAGAGCTCAAGAAAGATGAGGATTTTAAATAACTTTTATTGATAAGGAAAATGAAGCACTGAGAAGTGACTTGTTCAAAGTCAGTGTAACTTAGTGTTGCTCTCTGGATTCCCAAAGAATTCATACTGGTGGCCATGCTAGGGTTATTTATGTGTGTGATTCATTCTCTCCACAGAACATAAATTCCCCAGTCCTCACTTGACTCAACCTTATAGCATCGTATATTGTTGACTAATCTATGTCTACTTCGATGGTATTCTGAATTACGTCTTCAGTTCAGTTCAGTTCAGTTCAATCGCTCAGTCGTATCTGACTCCTTGCGACCCCATGAATCGCAGCACGCCAGACCTCCCTGTCCACCACCAACTCCCAGAGTTCACTCAGACACACGTCCATCTAGTCAGTGATGCCATCCAGCCATCTCATCCTCTTGTCGTCCCCTTCTCCTCCTGCCCCCAATCCCTCCCAGCATCAGTCTTTTCCAATGAGTCAACTCTTCGCATGAGGTGGCCAAAGTACTGGAGTTTCAGCCTGAGCATTATTCCTTCCAAAGAAATCCCAAGGCTGATCTCCTTCAGAATGGACTGATTGGATTTCCTTGCAGTCCAAGGGACTCTCAAGAATCTTCTCCAACACCACAGTTCAAAAACATCAATTCTTCAGCACTCAGCCTTCTTCACAGTCCAACTCTCACATCCATACATGACCACTGGAAAAACCATAGCCTTGACTAGACGGACCTTAGTCGGCAAAGTAATGTCTCTGCTTTTGAATATGCTATCTAGGTTGGTCAAAACTTTTCTTCCAAGGAGTAAGCGTCTTTTAATTTCATGGCTGCAATCACCATCTGCAGTGATTTTGGAGCCCCCAAAAATAAAGTCTGACACTGTTTCCACTGTTTCCCCATCTATTTCCCATGAAGTGATGGGACCGGATGCCATGTCTTAGTCTCCTCCAAAATAGCTTTTCTTTCTTGTTGTGCCTATACATGTAGGCATGCCCCAAATATAATTTTTAATAATATAGTTTTTTTAATGACATTTTTCCCCCTCACCCCCACACCAATGGCAAAGGAATTAAATCTTGAGGGATAGATTACAAGATTCTGTCTTTTTAAAAAGCTCCTGAATAGGAAGCTTTGGAAATTACTTAGAGTTGGCTTTGGAAACCACTAGCTTAGTCTCAGACCAAATAGAGCTAGGGAAGCAATATGGAGAAGCCACCCAACTCACCCACGCTCTGATAAGTCCTATTTTAAAACATACAGTTATGCTTCAGTTATTCAGAGATCAGCTTTCCAGCAATTGTCTGGAAGAGGACCAAATCTGAAAGTTAAGAAAAGGAAACACCTCTCTCTCTTGCAAGAAAAGAACTTTAGAGAGTGAACAACAATGAAAATATCTCAAGATACCACTTGATATAGAGTCACTGTCCTATTTACTGATGGGAAGAAGAGGAAGAAACCAAATCTCTCATTGGCTGATTGTGGGTATAAACACCTCATCAATCATTACCTGGAGCTATAGAGATAAAGCACAGAAGAAAGGAGAAAAGAGTAAAAAAATAAACAGTAAAGTAGAAAGGATGAGAGGAAGGATCTGAGTGGTTCAAGAGGCAGGTGAGAAGAGGAGAAGCAGTAACAGATATTAGAAAAGGTAATGAGAACATTCCAAAGAGAAGAAAAAAGAGATCACCTAAGAGACCCTATATACCTCAGCAATCCTTTGGGACTTTAGGTTATGGCCAAGGTATGGCATCTGATGGCCAGTCATCAACAAAGGATTTCATTAACCATTGTATCCCTTAAGGTAGGGAATAAATACATTTTCAGAGAATTCCTGTTAAAAGGTGGAGGAAAAAAGCACTGCTATTTTTGAAAGGCAGCACAATTAATAAACCGAAATAAAGCCAGACAAAGAAGCCTGGTTACATCGCCATTGTTTCTGAAGGGTCAGTTCCTGGGTTAGACTCCCTGTCCCAAGGACTACCCCTAGAACCCGCAAAAGGAAGCAGCCCAGGGCAGCCCTCAGGCATTATTGCAGCGCCCCCAGTCGCTGGAGGTTCAGGGAAATCTCGGCTGCGTTCCGTTCCAGGTCTTCGGGCTGTTGCACAAATTAAGGTAATGGGATTCCATGCGATTTGACTGGGGAAGAGGGCAAAAAACTAACCCCCACATTTTCAACTGGAGTAAATATCTAAGTGTTTTTGCTTGCTGAGGAGATCCCGGGCACTAAAGCGTTTGGAATTGAAAACATCCAAGCCCACTTCGGTTGGCTTCCTGTTCCTTGGGGGAGTGTCTTTAAAAGCACCTGCCGGCATCAAGTTTTGTGCTTTCGGAAAGAGGCAGACCCGGTGCTCCTCACAAGGAGTCTTTTAGAGTTTGGACTGAGAAATTGTGTGAGTGGTCCCAGGAACGTCCATTATTAACTCATTTCCCTAGTGTCACCAGCAGCCTGGCCGCCGCGGCGGCTACGACGACTCGGGCGCAGTCGGGCCTCGGGAGAGAGCCCGGAGCCCGAGAGGGCGGTGGGCGTCCCGGGTTGCGGCGAGGTGGGGCTACTCGGCCGCCCGGCGCTCCGAGGAAAGACCCGCCGGGCGGCGGGCGCGGGCGCGGGGCGGGGACGCGGGGTCCGGGCCGGCCGGGGGCGCCGTCGGCGGGGCTCGCGCAGCCGCACTCGGCGAGCCGAGTCCGGGCTCCTCCTCCCGGCTCCGTAGTAAGCATGGCGGCGGCGGCGTTCGCGGTCCCTCGGGTGAAACAGAAAGCGGGAGCTACGCGGAGAGGGAGCGAGGAGCGGGGCTGAGGCGGCGCCGTCACTGCCGGGAAACCACCCCAACAGTCAGTGCGCCGGCGGCTGCGGCGGCCCCGAGAGCTGGCCCTGCCGCTGAGGTGGAGCGAGGACGATCAGGAACCCGAAGAAGAGGCACCGGGGTAGCCGCCTTCCTCCGCCTCAGAGCGGCGTGACTCGGAGGTGAGAGCGCGGGCGCTCCCTTCGGGAAAGGCGGGCGAGACTGAGGCGTCCCGGTCCCGTCGCGCCCCGGGGCAGGCGTCACGGAAACCGTTAGGCTGAGTGTGAAGGGCCGGGGCTCCGAGCGGGGGTTCGGGCCCGTCGAGGGGCGCGGCCCACCCCGTCCTGGGGGCGCGCGCTCTGCCGAGCGGGGGGACTGGGCCGCGGGCGGGACGCATCCGCTTGTCGGGCACCTGCCGGGCCCGAGTCTCTCCGGGAGGCGCTCGCGGGGGCGCGGCCACGGCCCCGCCACCAGCCCGCGGAGGCGGCGCGGGGGCGCGGGCGGTCCTCCCTCCGCACCCCCCTGGCCGGCGGCCCGCGGCGAGCAGCGCCGCTCCTGGCGGCGCGGGGGTCGAGTGCCGGAGCCCTCCCGGAGAGGATCGCCGAGCGTCCGCAGCGCCCGGGCTTGTGGCCGCCCGGCGGCCGCCGAACTTGAACGCCTCTCTCAAGAGACTGTCCCCCCGCGCCTGTTGGGGTTCAAACCTCGAAAACCCGGCCCGGTGTGTTTGATCTTGTTTGGCTGGTGCCGGTACCTGGCCGTTCCTCAGCGGGCTGAGTTAACCACCTGTTCAGTCGCGGGGGGGAGGGTTGGACTCCAGGCTGCAGTCCTCGCCCTGTTAAACAACCTGGATCTTTGAACTTTTGACACGGCGGTGGAAGGACGTCATGTGTTAGGTAAAGGAAAATGAACTCATAATTTAGCCGTAAAATCGCGAGCAGAAAAGCGGTTATTTTAATTAATATTTGTTAGTCTTTCTTTTATTAAATTGTTAGCGTTAAAAAAAAAACAACCTTGGGTTGTTTTTTTTTGTAGGGGTAGGGGGTGGATAGTGGGGGTGTTAGGAATCGTAAATTCGGGATTTTCTTTTGTGAAATTTCATATAAGTTCCTTTGGACACCTTTGCGTCTGAGCATCTATTAACTAAGAATATCAGGCTGACAGGATTTTTTTTTTTTTTAATGTAAAGCTCATGTGCATGTAGGTTTGTGGACTCGAAATTGAGCGGCAAAACGATTTTGCTTCTTCCCGTGTTTTTAGTTCTAGAAAGCAAAATTGGTATTTTTCTGTACTATAAGAATGAAAAGTTGAACTGTTACTATAATATTTTATCACCATGATAGTACCAGCACTAGTGCTAAACATATGCCACCCAGGAGTTGGAGCCATATGTTAGGCAGAAACTAATTGAGTCTTATGGCTATGAGCTTGTATTTGGATAAATATTTAGTTTTTGTGTATTTGCTAAATCTGTAGTTCTTGCCATCCTGTAAGCTTTTAAATCACCTAAAAATAGTCCAGAGAAATGAGTCTCCTGCCTTTTTGATATTTTCTCGGTTGATTTGATTTTGCTCAAGTAATGAGATAAAAGTGCACACTGAGACAGATGGTGGACTTAAAACAGTGATAAAAGGGGTTGGTTGTAACACATCTTCTATAATGTAGTGCCTAAAATTTTGCTTTCAGCTTCTTAACCCACTGATAATTCTTGCCATCACCGCTTATACCAGTTAGTGGGAACAGAGGATACTGACTTGACGGAAAAAAATTTGTTAAAATTTTTATAAATAATTTTGTTTCTGAACTTTAGCACTATCATAGTAAATTATATGAAATTTTCTTTTTTCCTTTCAGAGAACCTCTCTCAGTTTTCTTGGGTAGGTTCACTGAAAATTTTATCTCAGGCTGGCTGCTTTTAACCACCTGTATGCTTCTGAATGAACTCCCTCTTTTTTCCATTTTTGTCTGAACCTTCAAAAGTCATTGACTGTTTAGGAAAAATTAACTGCTAGTTAACATTGGTTTCAATCAAACATAGGAGTAATTTACTTCTCCTAAATTAATGATATGCATTCAAAAAAACAGATTTAGAATTACCTTTTGATGTCGTCTGTGTCATCACTTTCCCCCTTTATATGAGTAACTGAAAGCTGATTTATTTTCTCTTGCATTTAATAATTATGTTCTAATTTTTTAAGTTCTATGGTATACTATTGAACATATTTTACTACTGACTAAGAAAAAATTTCTTCCTCTTCTCTGACCAGCCAGGCAGAGGTCAGGATTTAGAGGCTACAAAACCCAGGAAAGAACAGGGATGCATGATTAATATTCTCATCATCTTTTGTAGCTTTACTTGGGTGAAGAGCATTTAGTTTATAATTTTAGTTTAGATTGATGGTTAATAGTTATGTCTGTTTAAAAAATATTGGTCTATTTTAATATGTATATACCCAAGGCTTGTGCATCTATTTTGCCTGTATTTTTAAAATACAGTTTGATGAGATAACCTAAAGGTTTTTTTTTTTTAATGTTCTTGGGGCATTTTTCTATGAAAATGAGTCTAGGTGATGTCTTTGAGAATGATGTAGGGCTATGCATATGATTTCCAGTTTTATTAGCCAGGTGATCAAAAGATAAATGATTGCTTTTTTCCCCCGAGCAGTCTCTAGCAGATTTCGAATAAATTCACAATATTGTAAATCCAAAGGTTTAGAATGCTCTGCCTGCAATTCCACTGAGTCTTTTTCAGTGCTTCTGTTTATCACATTGCAAAAAGAAAAAGAAAAATGGCCCCTGTGGATATCAGTGTCGAGAGCTGCTTGCTTAAAAGAAATGAATGACCAATAATGGTGAAAGACAATTTTTTTTTAACCTGTTTTGGGAGCTTTTACTATTTTCTTAATATTTTGGCCTCATTTTATTTCAGAGTGTTATGCTGTGGCCTCTTTATCCCTTGATCTTATCTCCATCCTCCCACTGTGGTAGTTTCGCTTACCTTTCACATATACTTTATAAGTTTGTGGTGTAATCTATGGTCTTACATCAAGTTCCTTTGTACGTGTCTTCCTTTGATATTTCCAATCACTTATCATCCATTACCAGGCCTCGGGCTTTTTTTTTCTCAAGATAGAGAGTTGAATGTGTCATCTCTGGAGAGATGACATGCTCAGAGGATGGTGAGCTATTAGAGTGGGGATACAAAAGCAATGGGATGTGTTTCCTTCCTTCAAGTAGTTTACAGACTAGTTGGGGATACTAGACTAACACACAAGAAATCCTTAACAAAAAATACAAGATGGCCTTATTAAATTATGTGGCAAGAACTGGAATTTAAAGGAAAGTGAGGCTACTGAGGGCAGGAATGATCCTGGAAGGCATTCAGAAGAAGTCAGACTTGAATCTTAGAAAGGATTTCGGGATCAAGCAAAAGGAAGGACATTCAAGGAGACCAGTCTGAGAGGGTAAGTATCAGGAGGAAGAAGAAAAGAAGGTTCAAGTCAAGATTTTGGCTAAAAGCGCCATGACATGGTCAAGAAAGGAATAGGCAGGGCTGGACAGGACAGTTTGCCTGTGTCATTGTGAAGCCATCACTGGAAGAATGCTGCATCTACCTTGACATATTAATAACTTAAGCTTTATGTTTGAGGAATAGCTTGTATATTTTATATGTGTGTGTTTATTATAGCTTAGATCAGGGATCAGCGGACTTTCTGTAGAGTGCCAGATAGCTAATACTTTAGGCCTTGTGGGCCACTTATAGTCTCTGTTGAATATCCTTTTTTATTTGTTTTCTTCCAATCGCAGAATTTGACCTGCGGGCCTACTTTGCTGACTGTTGGCTAATAATTGGCTAGTTAATTGTCCATATAGCACATAATGTGAGCTGCCTTACATCATTTGCCTACATGGTTGTTTTGTGTGTTTTGAGTATCATTTATGTTTTTCCATATGTTAAAATAAAAATAAAGAGAACAGGCAGAAATAACTTCTATTGTAATTGTTATTTTGTGACCAGACTTCTAGCAACTGCCTAGACTGAGTTTCAGAACTAGGAAGTGAAAGAAGAAAAGCCTTTGAGCTAGTTCCTTAGAGCAGTGAAAATAGCTACTCCAGGGCTTGATTTAGAATCTGTATAAGGTTAAGTATATCAACTGCCTATTCAGGTTGTACATTTTTTAAACTACAGCTGTCATTGTAGAAGCCTTGGGTGGGATGCTGGTGGCCTGTGACAACTGGGGAACATGCAGCAGGAAGCAGTATCTGTAAAAGTAGTTGAGGAGTTAGTAAAGAGAAGAGCAGTTGCAACGTCCCTCAGTAACTCCGACAGTCACATAATTGACATTCACATTGATGAGCTTGAGTCATCAAGAAAAGATTGTATCACATGTAGATTGAGGCAGAGAAAAAAGACCTAGAAATCTCTTTTAAAATATTTTCATTGTGATTGTTTAAAGATAAGTTACAGTGATTTAAAGGGTAAGTATCAGTTGTTTTGAAAATTCCTCTACATGAAATATCTTTTGAAGTTTCTAAATTTATAGGTGTGTGTTTCGGCAGTTCTGTTTCCTTCAGCACATTGTGTTTCATGTACCATTACCAGATAAATAGTGGTGCTTCAGGTTATGGTTGCATGAATAAAATTGGCTAGGGTTACTCTGTATTTTGTCTTACCAAGAAAGTAAGAATATATCATGAGAAGTTTATTTGAATCGGGTAGGTATTAGTGAATACATTCTGTATGTCAGAGATAGCATTGGGTGTTGGGAAAAGTAAAGATATATAAGATGGAGAGCTGTCTGGGTAAAATCAATAGAGTTTCTTTTTTCCCTGTTAAAGACATTGAAAGCAGACAAACCAACAAAACCCCCAAACTGAAGTTAACTCTTGCCCTTTTACTTGTACTAGCATTTTCCATACTTTGTGTATGTGTTTACTGTTTTCAGTTTTAAGGCATTATAGACCTTTTGAACTAAATTTCAATCCTTCATGAATTGCTACATAATAAAAGTTCAGCTTTTTAAATTTCGCTTTAAGGAGAAATTAACAATTCACTCTGCCACCCCACTTTTGTCAGTATTTGAAACAGCTTCATTATTCCAGCTGTTTCCGTTTCCTAGATAGGAGATAAAAAGTACTTTGGATTTTAGTTCCAACTTTACCCTTATTAGCCATATGATTTCAGATTATGTGTTTTATTTTTCAGTCTTGGGTTCCCAATTCTTAAAATGGAGAGTAATATATATCCTATTATCCCCACAGAAATATCGTGAGCACCCAAAGAGATGTTGGAAACCATGATGGTATTAATGTACCATATGTTTTTACATTGCAAGCAATGCAACCTTTTCTTAGTAATACCAGAAATGAGTTCAAGCTTTATCCTCCAAAGTTCTGTAAATAATAGTATTCCAGTAAACATTTAGTTTACTCAAAACTTTTAACTGCCTTCTTGGCAAAGAGAGTGCACATTTTAAAAGCTTTCTTTCCATTGTTATTAATCTTTCATTTTCCCTATCCAATGCCTGTGTTCCTCTTTGCAGGAGAATACTGATCTATTCCAAGGAAATTCAGCTAGTCTTTCCACAGTGGGATAGAAATATGCAAAAGTGAATTCCTTATGTGTTTTTTTTTTTTTCAAGTAGATGACTATTTCTGTATATATAGTAATAAGATCCACTTGAACTCTGACTGGAAAGTTGATTATATTTTTTAAATCCCATATAGACTGCCAGATATGTGGTGGTACTCTCATTTATAGATGAAGCTATTCTGATTGACTTCTATCTCTTCCTGCCTCACTTCTTGAGATTGCTTATGTGCTAGTTGTTAGAAATACAAAGTAAGTATGATATGTGCTTTGAAATAAACCTCGGTGTAAAAGATCTCTGCATTTGATAGATTGTTAATCAGACTCTATCAAAAATGTCTGAAAGTTACCGTGTTCTGCTTTCCTTCTTTAGAATCCACATTTTAACATATATTTGAACAGAACAATTTAAACAATTTAAGTGATTTCTTAGTGAAATCCAATTCCCTAGTGAGGAGGAAAAAAAATCTGCCTACTTCTCTGGCAGTTCTAAACAGATGTTTAAGTACATTTTAAAGCACAGTTAAGACATTTCTTTAAAAAGTAATTATATGCTTTCTTTGCAGGAATAGATGTCAAATACAACTGTGTACTTTTGTTGAGATCTAGCTTGAAGGGAGTAATGATTTCATTTACTTCAAAATCCATTTGTCTTTAGATTGGCGTAAATGAAAATAAAAGTGAAGATGTAATTTTTTGTGATTTTATTATGTTTTCATTCTCTAAATTTTTTGGTTGGCTTGTGATAGCCATTCTTTTTTGTTTTCCAAAGTTTTTTTTTAATTAGAGCATAGTTGATTGACAATGCTATGTTAGTTTCGGGTGTACAGCAGAGAGATCAATTATACATGGATCTATTCTTTTTCAAATTCTTTTCTCATTTATGTTGTTACAGAGTATTGAGCAGTGTTCCCTTGTTGTACAGTAGGTCCTTGGTGTTTATCTATTTTATATATAGCGGTGTATACATGTCAATCCCAAACTTCCGTTGTATCTCTCCCTCCCATCCTTCCCCTCGGTAACGATAAATTCATTCTCTTAAGTCTGTGAGTCTTTCTTGTGACAGCCATTCTCAATCACAGTTTCATTCTTAGACTTAATTTTTTTATGTAATATTTTCATTTGCAATATATATTTTCGCTTACATTTTAGTTAGTAGTTTATGAAATATATTTTTGTTTCTTCTGTATTAGGACTAGCTCTTGCCAATACTTCAGATCATTATTCTTCAAATGCCATAGTGTGCTAGAATCATATTTTTTTTTATCAATTACTTGAACCTGACCAAAATTGGTCTAATGTGTGTGACAGAGTAGACTTTGGGTAGAATGTGTGGGCAGCTGTCCCTCTAGTTCATCTTTAGGCTGCTTCCAGACTATTCCTTCAGAAATACAAATTTATTTAAATCATTGCTCAGTTTTAGAAATTAAACTACACTACAGTTCCTGCTGTGTCAATTATAAAGTATTCTGTCTTTATCTTAAGAGTTTGTACTCTGATGATATCCTGTGGCTGGGCTTCTCGGGTGGCTCAGTGGTAAAGAATCTGCCTGCAATGCAGGAGATGCAGGTTTGGTCCCTGGGTCGGGAAGATCTCCTGGAGAAGGAAATGGCTACCCACTCTAGTGTTCTTGCCTGGGAAATCCCATGAACAGAGGAGCCTGGCCGATTACAGTCCATGAGGTCTCAAAGAGTCGGACATGACTTAGCAACAAAACAACAACAAATTCTTTGACTATATCCATTTCCCACCACTTGCCAACTTTGTAGTATAAACAGCATGTATTTTACGTTAGGCAGGTATAGGTTTCTTTGTTGACTTCTTCCTTTACTGGCTGTTATGAACATGAACATGTTACTTTACCTTAGTTTCCTTACTTTAAAGAGGGGTAATACAGGGATCTGTCTCCTAGAATTAGCTGTTACAGGGATTTAAAAAGAGCCTATTTAACATGGCAAGTAAAATACTTGCCGTGGGATACTTATATCTAGATCTTTGATAGGCATTTCTAATCGTTGTTAGGTATCCAAATTCTTGTTTTCACCATTCACTTATATATCTATCATTTGTTAAAAAGCTTAAATATTCTGGATACTTAGAATATGAATGTCACAGAAATCAACATTGTATTCCTTTTGTGTAGCAATTCACACAGTTGGATAAGACAGAAAGGCATATAAAAATATTTTTAAATGAAAAGTAAATAACATACCTCTTCTTTTATCTCTCTTCTCTTGTGTGAATCCTTTCTGTAGTTTAGTACTGAACTGCCGTATGTTTCCACAGTATGCTCAGAATATCATGATTGTGTACATAACATCCTGTAGCATATATATATATGTGTGTATATATGTTTTAACTTGACTGTCTCACCTGTTAGACTGAACTCTGTGAGTTTGAAGAGTACTTCACAGGTTGGCAGTTTTGTTTTGTTTTGTTTTCTGTAAAGGAGCAGATAGTAAGTATTTTAGGCTTTGTGGCCGTATGAACTCTGTTGCAACTACTTAACTGTGGTTTAGGAGCCTTACAAATAGCCATAGATAAATTATAAATATTGGGTATAACTGCATTCCAATAAAAGCTGGCAGGAGGCCAGATTCAGTGCACAGGTCTTAGTTTGCTGACCCCTGTAATGCTGCATACCTTTTGGCTGGCAAATGTAGGGCACTCAGTAAATGGTGACAATTATTTATGTATTAAATGCTTTCTGTATTCTGTACACTGTTGTAAACAACTTTATATATATTAGTTTACTTAATCCTTAAAACAACTCTTTGAGGTAGATATTATGCTCATCATTTTTCAATGAAGAAACTGAAGCACAAAGAAGTTAAATAACTTGCTTAAAATCATATAACTAGTTAGTGAAAGATTTGGGATTTGAACCCAGGCATCTGACTCCAGAGCCTAGCTTTGAATCATACCAGTTCTGATACGTAGAATTCCAGGAGTGTAATATTGATTCAGTATTAGGAAATATATTAATGTAGTTCACTATATTAATAGGTTAATGGAGGAAAGTGTATGTTTCTCTCTTTGATGTTAAAAAAAGAAATCATTTTCTAAAATTTGGTTATCCCTGACAACTTTTTATCAACCAAAAATAATATTGTAAAGAGACTACCAGAAACCTGTATTAAATGTCATAGTGAACTATTAGAAGTATTTTCATTAAAAGAAGGGAACATTGGTCAAAGTAGCCAGTACATTAAGAAACAAGAAAAATAACCTCTAAATAATGGGGAAGAGGAGTGAGGTGGAATATATTATAGTTACTATTTGCAGTTGATACAATTATCTACTTAGAAAATGTAAGACAGGCAATAGAAAATTATTTAAATCAAAAAGAGATTTCAGTAAACCAAGTGGCTATCAGATAAACTTAGAAGATTCATTAGCTTTCTTATAAACCAGTAATAACCAACTGTGAAAAACAGTAAGAAAAGTAGAAGCCTAAATTATAAAATACTTAAGAAATTTTTAGTAATATGTTGCACCATCTGAAGAAAAAAAGTACAAGATCTTAAACTAATAGAATAATAGTATATTCCTGACTGTGAGAACTTAATTACCAAGTTAATCAGTAAAGACAGTGTAATCCTAATTAGAAATCCAACAGAATTTTTAAAATGGGATTTGACCAACTGATGTTTCAAGTTTTGAGAAAGTGCACCAGTCTTTTGGACTCTGTGGGAGAGGGAGAGGGTGCAATGATTTGGGAGAATGGCATTGAAACATTTATAATATCACATGAAACGAATTGCCAGTCCAGGTTCGATGCATGATACTGGATGCTTGGGACTGGTGCACTGGGACGACCCAGAGGGATGGTACGGGGAGGGAAGTGGGAGAGGGGTTCAGGATGGGGAACACGTGTACACCTGTGGCAGATTCATGTTGATGTATGGCAAAACCAATACAGTATTGTAAAGTAATTAACCTCCAATTAAAATAAATTTATATTTTTAAAAAAGTGCACCAGAATGAACAGATACGTTTCAATGTGAAGCATAACAAAAGGGAATTTGCCTTTTGTTTTCAAAGATAAAAAAACATACCGTAAAATTATAATTATTAATAAGAGTTTGGAGTAGGAATGAGCATGTTGATCAAAGGAACAGAATAAGGAATTCAGGAGGAGCTCCATGGTTACAGAAGAATTTATTATATGATAAACAAGTGAGTAATGGAAGAGCTAGTCTATAAATGATGCCAGACAATTGGCTGTTCTGTTGAGGTAAAGATAATTTAAGTACTCACTTTATGGCACTCTCAAAACTAAGTTCCAGTTGGACTAAATACATTCAGTAAGTAAAAAATAAAATGGCAAAAATTTTGGAAGAAATTAATTTTTAAAAAATTTCAGGGCAGTGAAAGCCATTTCAAATGAGATGTCAAACTTAAATGGCATTAAAAAAGACAAGCATGGTGGCTTGGGCTAAAATATTTGACATGTAATAGACAGAGTAATATTCAAGGTATATAAGGTGTGCCTACAAATCAACCTGGTAGAAAATGAGAAAGGATATAAGTAGGAAATTCATAGAAGTAGAAATATAGCCTATACAGTTTTGAAGAGATACTCAAACACACCAATAATAAGAGAAATTCAAAACATCGATGAGATAAGATGTTTTTAAATCTTTGTTAATTGGCAAAAATTGGAAAACCTCAGCTAAGTATCAGATTGGAAAGTAGCCACTCAAACTGTTGAATTTTGAGTATGAACAGTTTTATCTTTTTAGGGTAGAAGTTTAGCTATATCTATCAATTTTGAAGGCTTCCCTGATGGCTCAGAGGTTAAAGCGTCTGCTGCAATGCGGGAGACCTGGGTTCGATCCCTGGGTTGGGAAGATCCCCTGGAGAAGGAAATGGCACCCCACTCCAGTATTCTTGCCTGGAGAATCCTATGGACGGAGGAGCCTGGTGGGCTACAGTCCATGGGGTCGCAAAGAGTCAGACATGACTGAGCAGAAAGTGTGTACTTCTAAACCAAAAGTTTCATTTCTGTGTATCTATAATACAGAAATAATATCATAGCTTCATAGAGAATATTACATGATTTTTCCTTGAAGAAAGGGAAATACATGAAGAAAGATGAAAGCATGTTGTGCTCATCATTGGAATTATAGTGTACCCTCCTGGTAGAATATTAGACAGTCATGAAAAAGGATGAAGTAGATACAGATATACTTCTTTAGAAAACTCTTAAGACATTTTACATGAAAAAGCAAGACACTCACCAGTCTACACAGTTATATTTAAACCACTCCCCTAAACCTCATACAGGCTTCCCAGGTAGTTCAGCAGTAAAGAATCTGCCTGGCAAGCAGGAGACACTGGTGCACAGGCTTCAGTAGTTGCGGTTCCCAGACTCTAAACCGCAGCCCCAGTAGTTACGAAACGTGAGCTTAGTTGCTCCGTGGCATGTGGTATCTTTCCAGACCAGGGATCGAACCTGTGTCTCCTGCATTGGTGGGTGAATTCCTTACCGCTGAGCACCAGCGAAGCCCTGGCTGTGTCAGGTCTTAGTTGCATCTTGCAGGATCTTTACTTGTGGTGCACAGACTCTCTAGTTGCCATGTATAGGCTCAGTTCCCTGCCACATGTGGGATCTTAGTTCCCTGACCAGGGATTGAACTTGCAACCTCTGCGTTGCAAGGTGGATTCTCGACCACTGGACCACCAAGGAAGTCCCAAATTACACATATTTTTAAGAGTCACTCTTCTGGAGTACCATTAACATCAAACAGGGTAATTGAATTAATTATAATTAGTCTTAGGAAAAATATAATCTAACATCATGTACTTATTGCCAAATCTGTGAAATGTTTGTTTTGGGGTGCTGGTAAGAAATAATAAGATGATTTTGCATAGTGGTTTCTGTGACTTTCATCTCGGTAAGTTTCACTGCAGGGGGATTTTAAAATGCTCCCCCTCCTCTTTTTTAATCTAATGTAGTCAAGTTTAGAAAGTAAAAAATTGAGACATTTGAAAAAAAATAGGATCTAAATTGGAAAAGTACATTTTAGGATATCAGTTCATAAGATGAATTAGTAATTTGGATAAAAGTCCAAGTTCAAGCAGAATTTCTTGAAATTTCCCTGAAAGGATATTTAGATAGTTTATTACAGCTGGATGCAACTCTGTAGTTGCCTTGAGAAGTTGTGGCTTCTCAAGACCGTTCATTTTTAAATCAGAATTTTGATAAAAGTGAAAAAACCATAGCCATATTACAAAACAGTTGACAAAATAGAGAAAAAAATACTGTAATTCCACTATCTTAATATAGTTGCTACTGTAATTTTAATATTTTTACCTAATGTTTTTTCATATGTATACTTTCAAGTAATCCTAAAATGTAGATTTAAATGTACTAAATCTATGTTGGAGTGTATAAAAGCCTTGTGATTTCATGTGTGGCCTTGGAATCCTATAATTTTTAGTTTCATTGATTTAGACAAGGCAAAAGACCAAAAAAAATTGGATTTCTCAATATATTAATAGATGTACATAATTTTCCTATGTGTCTGTCAGTTACACTCTGGCTGTAATCCAAGTAGGATCTTTCTTTGTATTTTCCCACATCGTTTTTGAACAAGTAGAGCTGAAGTTTCAAACCCCCGGCCAAGCTTATTTCCATGAGTTATCTACCTTGGCTTCTAGGTCTCGACTGTTATCATTATGACAGCAGCATCATTAAAATAGAACAAGTTCATGTAGAATGGATGGCTGTTAATAAAAAGGTTAGGAAGAGAAACTTTGGTAAAATGTATGCACAAGGAAACTGGTACAGTTTCAGAATTACGACAGGGACTGAGTGAGAAAACAGTACTGTTCCTAAACCTAGTACTGTTGTAACTGAATATCTCCTCCCCCCACCCACCCACACAGACTCACATCTTGAAGCCCTAAACCTCAATGTGATTGTTTTTGGAGGTGGAGTCTTTGGAAGATTATTAAGCTTAGATGGGGTCATGAGGCTGGAGGTCTCATGATGGATTCACTAATTCTTATAAGACACAGAAGATACAGCAAGAGAGTAGCCATTTGCAGGCCAGGAAGAGGGCCCTCACCAAGAATCTGTGCTGGCACCTGATCTTGGACTCTCAGCCTCTAAGAACTGTGAGAAATAAGTGTGTGGTGTTTAAGCCACCCAGTCTATGGTATTTTGTTCCAGTAGCACAAGCTAAGACAGTAATTGGTATGATAAGTAGAGTGCAGTGGTAACATATTTATCTAAACATGTGCAAGTGGCTTTGGAACTGGGTGATGGGTAGAGTTTGGCCACCTCATGTGAAGAGTTGACTCATTGGAAAAGACTCTGATGCTGGGAGGAATTGGGGGCAGGAGGAGAAGGAGATGACAGAGGATGAGATGGCTAGATGGCATCACCGATTCAATGGATGTGAGTTTGAGTGAACTCCGGGAGTTGGTGATGGACAGGGAGGCCTGGCGTGCTGCGATTCATGGGATCGCAAAGAGTCGTACACGACTGAGCGACTGAACTGAACTGAACTGAATGAGTAGAGGCTGGACAAACTTGACGTATGTGCCAGAAAAAGGCGTGCTGCAGTCCATGGGGTTGCAAAAAGTTGAGCGCAACTGAATGGAACTAAGGTCCCTAGCATGAAAAGACTGGGCTGGGGAGAAGGAACGGCAGTTTAACCCATGTATTTGACCCATGTTAATTTCACCTACTTGGAGAAGGGGCGGGAGCAGTGGAGAGCAGTAAAAGTCACTGTTTCTTTAACATTTTGGTCTTTGAATTACTCCCACTTCTCATTTCCCCCAGTAGAAGAACACTAAACCCAATCAGGTATCCCTTGCAAAGAGGACAAATAACCCTTGGACCCACAGTAACTGACTCCTCCAAGAAAGAAATGATGAGAATCAACATGCACTGAGATCCTACTATGAGCTAGATGTGGTCCTAAGTGCTTTGTATGTAATGTTAAGTGATACAGGCAGCATTCCTGTGAAGTAAGCGGTGTTCTCATTTCAGTATGAGGACACTCCAGCTCAGAGAAAAAAGTAACCTGCTCTAAGTCACAAAGAACTTACTTGTCAATCACTTGTTGCACCATCCAGCACCAGGGAGAATAGAGCACTAAGTGGTCTCACCCAGCTTAGTTTTCCTCCCCATGAAGTGTTTTGGAAATTTGTAGAATTTATCTTCCAGTTTAGCCATGTATGTGTTGATATACATATCAGGTTATATTCTTTATATTTCTCTTTCATATGACAGGTGGTATTTCACATTTATTTTTTATCTGTATAGTTAGATTGCATTACCTGTGAATTTCATTTCAGAATAGGAAAGGGAAATCTCAAAATATGTGATTATATTAAGGTAGGCTCTGAGTCTGAGGAACCCAAGAACTACTGCACTAACTAGTTACTCCCAAGTTCATGGAGAGTTGACTAAGTTTTGGAGGCAAATTCTTTACCGACTGAGCCACCAGGGGAGCCCAAAATTGTCATTAAGGGACTGCTAATGGCAAATAGTGAGAGCTTAGAAAGAAGAGAGGAGAGCTGGAAGAGAAAAGCTCCATCATTTCAGAGAATTCATAAATGATCATGGACAGAATGTTGGTAGAAATATAGACTGTAATGGCCATTCTGAGGAGGTCCCAGATGAGAATGAGAAACTTGTTATTGGACAATGGAGAAATGGTGATCCCTATTATAAAGGAGTGGAGAACTAGGCGGTGTTGTGTTCACGTTCTAACATTTTGTGGAAAGTGAAACTTGTGAGTGATAAAATCAGATATTTAACTGAGGAGATTTCTAACCAAAGTGTTGAAGGAGTGGCTTGATTCCTTCTGACGGTGTATAGCAAAATGTGAAAGAAGAGAAATGAATTGAAGAAGGGTTTGTTAAGCAGAAAAGAACCAGAAGTTAAAAGTATTTGGAAAATTATCAGCCTATCCAGGTTGCAAAAATGAGAAAGCACCTTCAGAAGAAAAAACACCAAGAGTGTGGCTCACCAACCATTTAATAAGGATATTAGTGTGGACCTGAGCCAAGGACTTAATCAGCATCTCAACAGAAGCTAGGAAGAGATGGAATTATACCGTTAAAAACACTGCCAGGTGGGGCTAAAGGGCCAGGTGTGAGACTCAAGGAAGCAGGGAGAATGCAATGAAGGAAGGCTTTAAACATGTGTTATTCTTCAAGAATAGAGAAGTATCCCAAAGGTGACTCAGGGTCATCAGGGCTGCTAGTACCACAGGGTCAGAGTGCACAGGCCTGAAGGGCAGGGTACCTCCCACCTTGATTTCACAGAATGGAACTTCTGCCCTGCAGAGCCACATGGGTAAGACCCTGCCCAGCGAAAGGAATGTCTTTGGAAGTGATGGCACACCCCTTAGGGTCCAGAGGGCAGAGCCTGGAACCAAAGATATTCTTATTCTCTGGCCTGAAAATCTAATGGTATTTGCCTTGCTAGATTTTGAACTTCCTTGGGACCTGTCACCCTTTGCATCTTATTTCTTCCTTTTGTAATGAGAATATCTAATGCCTATTTTACTGTTGTAGTTTGGAAGCATGAAACTTAACAGGTTTCACAGGTTCACAGTGGGAGAGGAATTTTGTCTCAGGATGAATTGTACCTCAGGTCTCACCCAAATCTGATTTAGATGCAATTTTAGACTCTGTGTTGAAATGGGTTAAGACTTTTGTGGCTCTTGGGATGGAATGAATGTGGTGTGGTGTGTGTGTGTGTGTGTGTGTGTGTGTGTGTGTTTAATTTACATGAAAAGAGGATATGAATTGGGGGGGGGCAGGGGCAGAATTTAGTATGGACTAAATGTTTGTGTCCTTCCAAAATTCATATGTCATAACCCTGTACCATTATGTGTTGATATTAAGGAGTGGGGCCTTTGTGAGGTAGGTGATTCATGAGGGTGGAGCTCCTATGATGGGATTAGTGCCCTTTAAATCCAGGAAGAGGAAGACAGACCAGAGCTTTCTCTCTCTTGGCCATGTGAGGGTACAGAAAGAAGATAGTCCTTTGCAAGCTGGGAGAAGGGCCCTCACCAAAAACCTGACCATGCTGGCATCCAGATCTTAGACTTCCTACCCTCTAGAACTGTGAGAAATAAATGTCTGTTGTTTAAGCCTCCCAATCTGTGGTATTTCGTAGCAACTGGAGCTAAGTTTGCAAGTATTTTTTTTCCATTTCCATAGGTTGCCTTTTCACTCTATTCAGTGTGTCCTCTGACGCACAAAAGTATTTGAGTTTGATGTCCTATTTGTCTATTTTTGTTTTTGTAGCCTTTACTCTTGGTGTTATATCTAAGAAATAATTGCCAAGTCCAGTGTCTTGAAGCTTTCCCCCTGTTATCTTCTTGGAGAGTTATGGGTTTCACATTTGGGCCTTTAATTCATTTCGAGTTAATTTTTGAATGTGGTGTACAAGATAAGGGTTTAACTTTTTTTTTTTTTTTTTGGCATATGAATATGCAGTTTTCCCATCACTGTTTGTTGAAGAGACTGCCCTTCCTTGTTGACTGGTCTTGGCATCATTGTCGAAGATCATTTGCCCATATACATGACAGTTTGTTTCTGGGCTGTCTGTTTTATTCCATTGGTGTATTTGTCTTTATGCCATTATCACACTGTTTGATTACTATGGCTTTGTAGTATGTTTTTTGAAATCAGAAAGCTTGAGTCGTCCAACTTTGTACTTTTTGAAATTATTTTTCTGTTTTGGATTCTTGAGATTCCATAGGAATTTTAGAATGAATTTTTCTGGAAAAAAAAAATGCCATTGAGATTTTGATAGAGATTACATTTGCTCTGTGATCTTCCCTGGTGGCTCAGAGAGTAAAGCGTCTGCCTCCAATGCAGGAGACCGAGGTTCCACCCCTGGGTGGGGAAAATCCCCTGGAGAAGGAAGTGGTAACCCACTCCAGTATTCTTGCCTGGAGAATCCCATGGATGGAGAAGCCTGGTAGGCTACAGTCCACAGGGTCGCAAAGAGTCGGACACGACTGAGTGACTTCACTTTCACTTTTCACTTTCACATTTGGTCTGTAGATTGCTTTGGGTATTATGAACATCTTAACAATATTAAGCCTTCTAACTATGAACACAGGATATCTTTCCCTTTATTCAGGTCTTCTTTGATTTCTTTTAGCAATACTTCATGGTTTCAGAATACAAATCTTTGTTCTCCTTGGTTAGATTTATTCCTAATTATTCTTTTTAAAAGTACATGAAACAGATATCAGATTGTTTCAGTTAGTTTATAGAAATGCAGCTGATCTTCATGCATTGATTGCATGTCATGTATTTTTACCAAATTTATTTGTTCTAATAGTTTTTTAAAAAATCTTTAAGGTTTTCTACATTTAAGATCCTGTCATCTGTGAACAAAGATAGTTTTACTTATTTTTCCCCAGTTTGTATGTCTCTTATTTCTTTTTCATGCCCAATTGCTTTGCCTATGACTTCTAACACTGTGTCCGATACTATGAATAGGTGTGGTGAGAGTGGGCATCTAACCTTTTTCCTGATTAGAAGAAATCTTTCAGCCTTTCATCACTGAGTATAATGTTGGCTCAGGTTTTCACACATGGCCTTTATTACGTTGAAGTAGTTCCTTTCTGTTCCTAGTTTGTTGAGTATTTTTGTCATGAAAGTTGTTGAATCTTACCAAGTGTTTTTTTCCTGCATCAATTGAGGTGATCATGTGTTCATTTTAACTTTAAAAAATAATTTTATTGAAGTATATGCAGAGAAGTACATACATAGTATAAAGCTAAATTTATAATACACTGAAAGTGAAGTCATTCAGTCATGTCTGACTCTTTGTGACCCCATTGACTGTAGTCTGCCAGGCTCCTCTGTCCATGGGATTCTCCAGGTAAGAATACTGGAGTGGGTTCCCATTTCCTTCTCTAGGGGATCTTCACCAAGAGATTGAACCCAGGTCTCCCACATTGCAGGCAGATTCTTTACCCTCTGAGCCACCAGGAAGCTTATAACATACTAATAATCACCACGTAACAGCCTCCCAGGTCAAGATGTAGAACAGTAGCAGCAGCCCCAAAACTGCCTTCGTGCCCCTCCGGGTCCCCATCCTTTCTTCCTTTCCAAAGGTAATCACTACCTGATTTTTAATACCAGACAAATCTAATTAGTTTTTAAACTTCCTATAAATTATTCAGTATGTACTCTTTTTTTGTGTGTCTATTTTTCACTCACATTGTATTTATAAAATTCATTTTTGTTGTTCTCTGTATCACTAGTCCATTAATTTTTCTTGCTGCATAGTAGTGAGTTGGATGAATCAGATACAGTGTTCCATTTACTGTTGAGGGACATTTAGATTACTTATAGATGGCTATTAAAGATGAATGCTGCCATACATACCTTCATGTACTTATCTTTTGATACACATGCTCATGCATTTCTTTTTGGCATATACTAGGAGTCTAATAGCTGAATCATAGCCAGGTCATAGCATATTCATATACGTTCAATTTTGGTAGATAATATCAAACTGGTTTCCAAAGTGATTTTTATGAGTTTTCATTCACATTCCTTATGATTGTGTCAGTTGCTCTGTAGCTTCGCTAATACTTGATATCATCAGTCTTTTCCGCTTTTATCATCCTAGTATGTGGTAGGCATTTCATTGTGATTTTAATTAACTTTTTCCCAATAATGAACTTGAGAATCTTCTCATATGTTTATTGGTATCTTGAATTTCCATTTTTGTGAAGAGTGTATTCAGGTCTCATCTCATTTTTCTTTTTTTTAAAAAACTCAATTTGTTAGGAGGCCTGAATTTGCTAAATATGTGCTCTTCTACAGTTATATATGTTGTAAATATCTTTCATTCTGTGGCTTGCTTTCTCATTCTCTTAAAGATTTTTTTAAATGAATCATAGTTCTTGATGAAGTTCAGTATGTCATTCTTTTATTTTATGATTTAAGAAACATAATTTATACCCTGTTTGAAAAACCTTTCTCTGTCTCACAGTTATGAGATTTTCTTTTGTGTTATCTTTAGCAGCTTTTTTGTCTTACCTTTTGCATTCAGATATGCAATCTGTCTGGGCATCAATTTTTTAAACATTGTTTAATTTGACATTAGTTAGAAAAAAAAATTTGCAATAGTACAAAGATATCCAGTTATTATTCTTCACCCAGACTTGCTAGATGTTAAATTACTATCACATGGATGGTCAAATATTGATATATAGATATAGAGAGTGATATGTTGGAGCCATCTTTTACTTACGTACAAAAGTGATTGTTCAAAATTCAGGCATTTTCAGGTCAGTTTTTAAACCATGGTGGCTTGGAATGGACTGTGGGGGAATGTGTATTCATTCCATAGAAATTAGCAAGTGTGACAAATCACTTCTCTTTTTTTTCACATATCAAATTTATTTTTAAAAAAAACAAGTGAAAATAGATACATAGGATTCATGTTGATGTATGGCAAAACCAATACAATATTGTAAAGTAAAAAAAAAGAAAAAAGAAAACAAGTGGATATTTGTGGTCACAAGATGAGAACATAGGAACTGAGTAGTAGCAAAATTAAAAGAAATTGATTGAAAGAAGCTGACAGTTCTCTGGGCAGGAATGAAAGGAACTTTTAGGTTTTCAGAAGCAACATTTTAGTTGCATGACTGAAGTTTCCAGTTTGCAAGCTGAAGTAAAACCAGCTGCTTTGCATGTAGTGTGAATATGGCCATACAAGAAAGCAATCCAAGAAAACTGCAGGGGGCGAGGGTTTGATACTGGTCATGGAACTGAGATCCCACATGCCGTGCAGCACGGCCAAGATGAATAAGTAAAAACAAAATTCCATTTAAAAAAGCTAAACATTTTGACCCTACTGAATTGTAGACTACTACAAGCATCCAACAATGTTTATTTTACCTTTCAGTATAGATTTGATAAAATTTATGATTGACCTCAGTTGTGCCCATTTTGACATGTATTTGCTGACATTGGTTGATGTTATACATGGTAGATTGATACTACCTCAAATCTTTTGCTTTTTATTAAAATAAATAACAGGTGATGCTGTGTATACAGTTAAAGTGTTCTAAATGTATGAGCTTTTCTCACTGAAATGATTTGGCTTATTGTAAGGTTCTTAGGAAGAAACAATAAAACCAGAATGACAGAAGACCAAAGCCAGAACTTAACACTTAAAATTTGAAGTTTCTTTTTCTAATCCTGAGGAAATTTTTCTACCATTTTGCTCTGTCTGAGGAATCAATAAAAGATTGTAGTTCTTGTATAGTTCCTAGAGATTGATAGGGTGATGAGAGTTAATTGTTTCTTCATAAACGCCTTCTCAGCTCAATTAAAAAGAATCAGTGATAGAGCTGCCTCACTCAGTCATGCATTTTAATTCTTATTCCAGGGTTTAGCTAAAGTGTAGTGGTGGTTAAATTAAATAAATGGTATGTAGAGATGGAAGGAATAGACAGACAGACAGACAGACATGGAATTTAAATAGAAGCTCCTGATAACATATCTTGATTTGCTGTCTACATTGACAGATGGTTGGTAAACAAGAAATGTGTTTCCTTAAGTGATCTGTTGACAGAAAGAAGAGTCAGAATATCTCTTTATCTTGAATGCATTGTATTTTAGTGCATTTTTAAGGATGTACATACAAATGGCTATATATTTTTGTTTTTCAGAGTTGGAGGGTTATCCGGTATATTAATGTCTTATTGATAATGGCAGAACACCCACCACTACTGGATACAACTCAGATTTTAAGTAGTGATATTTCTCTTCTGTCTGCCCCTATTGTAAGTGCAGATGGAACACAACAGGTAAGGAAACTGAAATGTTTATTTTCTAATATCTAGTACACATGTATTTCTTTCAGAAGAATGCAAAATTTAGAACAGAATGAGGCATCACAACAATGGGTTCCTGTTAATATTTTAAAATCCAGTTCACACTGTTGTTCGGGTTTCATAGGAAAATGAAATGAGACTGTTTTTGAAGCTGCTTCTAAAATGTCTCACTAATTAATGGTTAAATTTCTTGTGTTTCTATTTAGTTGCCACTGAACTTGTTTTTAACATTTTACTTTAGGCAAATAGTATACTAGTCCCTGAACGTTTTTTAACTAAGTTTAACCTTGTGCCTCAATGGTTATTATAGATCATTACTTCAAATCACTATGAAATCATGATTTAATTGTATGATTAAATGACTGCCTGCATTATATTATAATAAAATATTTTCTTCTCACCAGAATCCCTCTCCCCTCTAAAAGCAAACACACAATTCCTGGTGTGTTTTTCTCCCAGGGCTTTATAAATAAAGTTCTGTTATTTCGTTGATGCCTCATTCCCTCAGAAATCCTAAAGGGGTGAGAATGATGGGCTTTCATAAATACCTGTGATGTGCCAAGCTATGTACTTAATTCTCACAGCTACCTTGTATGGTCTGGATTTTAATGTTGTGAGTAAGGAAACAAAGATTAAGGACATAATAAATAATAATGAGGGAAGAGAAGGAACAATTCAACTTCTCACTATGGGAAAAAACATGTGCTAAGAACTTTATGATCTTATTTAATTTTTTCAGCAATCCTGTCCCTATTGCAGATGAAACAAAATGAGTTTCAGAAAGGCCCAAGATCACACAAAGCTTTTTTGCTCCATTATTCATATTGCTTCCTTGGGAAACTAAGAGAAATATAATCATATTTTGTTATTTTATAAACTTACTATCTACAGTGGGCAATTATTTGCTTACCAGATAATGAACTACTTTGTTCACTTTGCTATTGAAAAATTGAGTGATGAGCTTGTGTTCTACATTTTTCTGTTTTGAATAAACGTGGTATGAAAAGTATACACTGGTTTTTATTTTCACGCATGCTCTGATAGCTTGTAGCAACAACTTCATTTCACTAAAGTTGCTTTTTATGATAAAATTCAAGTCCGTTAAACAGGCTTTTCCTCCCTTAAAAATAATAGATGTGGCAGATATTCGTTTACTTCAAGGCTCTGGGAGCGCCTTTTATCATTGTTGCCTCAGGCAAATCACTGGCTTCAGGTTGTTTATAGTGTAATACAAGAAAGAATCTGAAGCTGTTAATTACAGTCCACTGATGTAGTTCCTATAGTGTATAGTCTGTTAAAGGGAAGACAGTAGGCTGAAACAAGACCAGCATGCCCTCTTAAGACTTATTTCTTTCTTTTCTTTCAAAAGGAGATTCTTTTGGCAGAATTTTTCTTGAGATCTTAAGAGCACCATGGCTAGCATATAGTAGTGATTGTGTAGATGGATACAGAGAAAGGAGCTGGGAATAGAAGAGCATACTAGAGCAAGATTTGAAGGATCAGGTGGAGTCAGTAGTTCTAGAAGACAGGTTTTTCGGTAGGCTTTGAAGTCAGGTGTCAAGAGGTGGAATAAAGCCTTAAATTCTAACTAGCACTCTTTGCTAGTTAGGCGAGAGATATCAGTGAGTGGAACGAGCATAGCATTGGTCGATAGATTTGATTTGGGTGGCTTAAGACAAATAATTTAACTGCTCTCTGAGAGAGGGGTAATAATAACTGCTTACAGTAGGTGTACCTTTGAGGGTGAAATGAGCTTCAGTAAATATTTTCTGAATTTGAATTGAAGCACTCAGTGAATGCTTAAAACACTGAAGAAACTCTATAGATAGGTCAGTCAGGACTTAAGTCAACAGATGTAGTTATAGTAAGCTGAGAAATAATCATGACTGATACTGAGTATAAGTGTAACAAAATAGACCAATAGCTATGGTAGACTGTAAGGAGCTGAAGCTAACAATAAATAGGTAACAGTTGACAACACACATCTCTTTGTCTTAACTCAGGAACTTACTGCTATGCCAAGCATGGCCAAACTAAGAGCTTGCCTGTGGTGATATGGCACCACCTGGTTGGTGCCCAGAGTAAAAAGGCAAGCTGAAGACAGTTCCTGACAGAAGGAAGTCTTGTGTACATGCATGATGTTAACAATTTAGGATAACAGACAGGTTGTCCTTTGTCTTTACTGTCTTGGGAATATCATTCTGTTTCTTCATGGGAATATGAGATGATTTCTGTTCCACCTCTTGAGATCAAATTAATTTTCTTATGGTTGACCATCCAGATTATCTAAAATACTCATCAATATTTTGTTACTTTTTTATAGCAAATGCATTTTATACAATGTCACGTACATAGTGGGTCTTTTGGCTTATGAATTGCACTGGAAGGAATCACTCCTGACATCGTTACTGCTAGTGTTGCTTTTAGGGAAGCTATGATAGACATTTATCTTTCATTTTGACTGGCAGCACCTGAACTGTTTTTTGTGTTTAAAAAATTTCATTCATCTTTTTTAATTTTTTGGAGTGTTTTAGGTTTACAGGAAAATTGAGCTGAGAGGTTTTCTCATTGACATCTTACACACAGTTTCCCTTATTATTAACATCTTATAGGAACATTTGTTGCAGTTAATAAACCAGTGTGCTTAACTGCTCGGTTCTGTCTGACTCTTTGTGACCCCATGGACTGTAGCTTGCCAGGCTCCTCTGTCCACAGGGATTCTCCAGGCCAGAATACTGGAGTGGGTAGCCTTTCCCTTCTCCAGAGCATCTTCCCAACCCAGGGATCAAACCCAGGTCTCCCACACTGCAGGCAGATTCTTTTCCATCTGAGCCACCAGGGAAGCCCAATAAATAAACCAATAATAACCAGTATTGATACATTATTGTATCAGTAAGCCAATATTGATACATTATTAAGTTCCACAGTTTACATTAGGGTTCATTCTTGGCATTGTACAATTCTGTGGGTTTTGGGAAATGTGTAATACTATGTATCATTATTATAGTATTATACAGAACAGTTTAACTTCCTTAAAACTCCCCAGTGCTCCATTATTCCTCCCTCACTCCCCACCCCCTGAAACTTTGGCAAATAGCTGTATTTTTACTGTCGCTATAGTTTTTATCTTTTTCCGGAATATCTTATAGTTTGAATCATGCAGTATGTAGCCTTTCAGACCAACTTCTTTCACTTAGCAATATGATCTAGAAAGTTTCTTTTTGTGGCTGTTTCAGTAGCTCATTTCTTTTTATTATTGTATGAATGATACTGTTGTATCAACATTGTATGATTGTATTGTATGAATAATACATTATATGAATGATGCTTCATTGTGTGAATGTACTGCTTAATTCATTTACCTATGAAAGGACAGCTTGGTTGTTTATCGTTTCTGGCAATTATAAGTAAAAGTGCTTTAAACATTTATGTGTAGGTTTTTGGTTAGACATAAGTTTTCAACTAGTTGGATAAATATCTAGGAACATCATTGCTCAATCTGTGTTTAGCTCTATAAGAAACTAACAAGCTGTTTTCCAGAGTGGCTATGTCATTTCACGTCTTCAGGCATGTGCTTGATCTGAGATTGTATCTTTTCTTGGTAAAGCCCTTATGAGTCCTCCTCCTACCCTGTTAGAACCCACACGTGTGCTTTAGGGAATTTGAGCTTTAAAGTACATAATATGCTCTTAGTTCTAGTCACTATTGGTACCAACAAAATGAAAGTGCAGATATTTTGGTTTCTTGTGTGGTTCAGCACTTTCCTATTTTAACTTTACCTTCTCTAATTTCTGTTCATTTACCTTTGAATGCATGTAAACTTTTGGTAATCTGATCACACGGACCACAGCCTTGTCTAACTCAATGAAACTAAGCCATGCCGTGTGGGGCCACCTCAGACAGGTCATGGTGGAGAGGTCTGACAGAGTGTGGTCCACTGGAGAAGGGAATGGCAAACCACTTCAGTATTCTTGCCTTGATAACCCCATGAACAGCATGAAAAGGCAAAAAAATAGGATACTGAAAGATGAACTCCCCAGGTCAGCAGGTGCCCAATATGCTGCTGGAGATCAGTAGAGAAATAACTCCAGAAAGAATGAAGGGATGGAGTTAAAGCAAAAACAACACACAGTTGTGGATGGGACTGGTGATAAAAGCAAGGTCCAATGCTGTGAAGAGCAATATTGCATAGGAACATGGAATGTTAGGTCCATGAATCAAGGCGAATTGGAAGTGGTCAAACAGGAGATGGCAAGAGTGAACGTCAATGGCAAAAACAAGACTGGGAGCTGACTGTGGCTCATATCATGAACTCCTTATTGCTAAATTCAGACTGAAATTGAAGAAAGTGGGGGAAACCACTAGACCATTCAGGTATGACCTAAATCAAATTGCTTATGACAATACAGTAGAAGTGAGAAATAGATTTAAGGGACCAGATCTGATAGACAGAGTGCCTTATGAACTATGGACAGAGGTTCATGTCATTGTACAGGAGACAGGAATCGAGACCATCCCGAAGAAAAAGAAATGCAAAAAAGCAAAATGGATGTCTGAGGAGGCCTTACAAAAAGCTGTGAAAAGAAGAGAAGCAAAAAGCAAAGGAGAAAGGAAAGATATGAATGCAGAGTTCCAGAGCATAGCAAGGAGAGATAAGAAAGCCTTCCTCAGCGATCAGTGCAAAGAAATAGAGGAAAACAATAGAATGGGAAAGACTAGAGATCTCTTCAAGAAAATTAGAGATACCAAGGGAACATTTCGTGCAAAGATGGGCTCAATAAAGGACAGAAATATTATGGACCTAACAGAAGCAGAAGATATTAAGAAGAGGTGGCAAGAATACACAGAAGAACTGTACAAAAAAGATCTTTATGACCCAGATAATCATGATGGTGTGATCACTCATACTCACCTAGAGCCAGACATCCTGGAATGTGAAGTCAAGTAGGCCTTAGGAATCATCACTATGAACAAAGCTAGTGGAAGTGATGGAATTCCAGTTGAGCTATTTCAAATCCTAAAAAATGATGCTGTGAAACAGCTGCGCTCAATATGCCAGCAAATTTGGAAAACTCAGCAGTAGCCACAGGACTGGAAAAGGTCAGTTTTCATTCCAGTCCCAAAGAAAGGCAATGCCAAAGAAGGCTCAAACTACCGCACAATTACACTCATCTCACACGCTAGTAAAGTAATACTCAAAGTTCTCCAAGCCAGGCTTCAGCAATATGTGAACTGTGAAGTTCATTCCAGATGTTCAAGCTGGTTTTAGAAAAGGCAGAGGAACCAGAGATCAAATTGCCAACATCTGCTGGATCGTGGAAAAAGCAAGAGAGTTCCAGAAAAACATCTATTTCTGCTTTATTGACTATGCCAAAGCCTTTGACTGTGTGGATCACAATAAACTGTGGAAAATTCTGAAAGAGATGGGAATACCAGACTACCTGACCTGCCTCTTGAGAAACCTATATGCAGATCAGGAAGCAACAATTAGAACTGGACATGGGACAACAGACTGATTCCAAATAGGAAAAGGAGTATGTCAAGGCTGTATATTGTCACCCTGCTTATTTAACTTATATGCAGAGTACATCATGAGAAACACTGGGCCAGAGGAAGCACAAGCTGGAGTCAAGATTGCCAGGAGAAATATCAATAACCTCAGATATGCAGATGACACCACCCTTATGGCAGAAAGTGAAGAAGAACTAAAGAGCCTCTTGATAAAAGTGAAAGAGGAGAGAAAGCGGTTGGCTTAAAGCTCAACATTCAGAAAACTAAGATCATGGCATCTGGTCCCATCACTTCATGACAAATAGATGGGGAAACAATGGAAACAGTGGCTGACTTAATTTTGGGGGGCTCCAAAATCACTGCAGATGGTGATTGCAGCCATGAAATTAAAAGACGCTTACTTCTTGGAAGGAAATTATGACGAAGCCTAGACAGCATATTAAAAAGCAGATATTACTTTGTCAACAAAGGTCCGTCTAGTCAAGGCTATGGTTTTTCCAGCAGTCCTGTATGGATGTAAGAGTTGGATTTGAAGAAAGCTGAGTGCTGAAGAATTGATGCTTTTGAACTGTGGTGTTGGAGAAGACTCTTGAGAGTCCCTTGGACTGCAAGGAGATCCAACCAGTTCATCCTATAGGAGATCAGTCCTGGATGTTCATTGGAAGGACTGATGTCGAAGCTGAAACTCCAATACTTTTGCCACCTGATGCAAAGAGCTGACTCGTTTGAAAAGATCCTGATGCTGGGAAAGATTGAGGGCAGGAGAAGAAGGGGACACCAGAGGATGAGATGATTGGATGGCATCACCAACTCGATGGACATAGGTTTGGGTGACTCCGGGAGTTGGTGATGGACAGGGAGGCCTGGCATGATGCAGTTCATGGGGTCGCAGAGTCAGACACGACTAAGCGACTGAGCTAAACTGATACTTTTGGTTAAGGTCTTTCAAAACTCAGTGCCTGTCTAGCGTCTTTATCAGAATCTTCTCTATTTCATTAATTTGTTAATTGTTATTTTATAAATCTCCATTACTATTTTATCTCACTTGTCCCTGTAGGATTTTAATTTATGGAGGTGACTTGAGTAATGACATAGAGAGACTAAATTTATGTTGCTTATATTTCCTGAAAGAAGAGAGCATGTCATGCCATGTTGGGCCACAGGGAAAACACCAGATTTTGGTCCGGAAGCAGAAGCAGGAACAGGCAGAAAGCTTAGACCAAAGCCATTAATTAGTGCTTTCTCAGGAAAGACACAACAGGGTAAATAGCTTTGGATTGGCTGTTCATTAATTGTGGCAGGGAAGAAATAACTATTGATCAGGTTGTGGAGAACAGGGCACTGTTGTTCACTGTTGATAAGAATGTAAATTGTTGCAGACATTATGGAAAACAATATGGAGATTCCTCAAAAAATTAAAAATAGAACTACCACATGATCCTGCAATTTTACCTCTGGTATTTATCTGAAGTAAGTGAAGTCAGTGTCTCAAAGAAGATATATGTACCCGTGTATTGTGTTTGTTACAGCATTATTTGCAATAGCGAAGACATGGTATGGTTTCACTTATATATGGAATATACATTTTTTATTAATTAATTTATTTTAATTGGAGGCTAACAACTTTACAGTATTGTGGTTGTTTCTGCCATACATTGACATGAATCAGCCTCAGTGTAGATGTGTTCCCCATCCTGAATCCCCCCTCCCCATCCCGTCCCTCTGGGTTGTCCCAGTGTACCGACTTTGAGTGCCCTGTTTCACGCATTGAACTTGGGCTGGCGATCTGTTTCACATGTGGTGATACACGTTTCAGTGCTGTTCTCTCAAATCATCCCACCCTCGCCTTCTCCCACTGAGTCCAAAAGTCTCTTCATATCTGTGTCTCTTTGGCTGTCTCATGTATAGGGTCGTTCAGTTCAGTTCAGTCACTCAGTTGTGTCCGACTCTTTGAAACCCCATGGACTGCAGCACACCAGGCCTCCCTGTCCATCACCAGCTCCCGGAGTTTACCCAAACTTATGCCCGTCGAGTCAGTGATGCCATGCAACCATCTCATCCTCTGTCATCCCCTTCTCCTCCTGCCTTCAGTCTTTCCCAGCATCAGAGTCTTTTCAAATGAGTCAGTTCTTCACATCAGGTGGCCAAAGTATTGGAGTTTCAGCTTCAGCATCAGTTCTTCCAATGAATATTCAGGACTGACTTCCTGTAGGATGGACTGGGAGGGTCGTCATTACCATCTTTCTACATTCCATATATATGCATTAATATATTGTGTTGGTGTTTTTCTTTCTGACTTACTTCACACTGTATAATAGGCTCTGGTTTCATCCACCTCATTAGAACTGATGCAATGCATTCTTTCTAATAGCTGAGTAATATTTATATAGAATATATTTTTAAATGAGCTCATAGATACAGAGAACAGATTGGTTATTGCAGACATGGGGAATTAGGGTGGTGGGCAAACAGGGTGAATATGGCCAAAATATGCAAACTTCCAGTTATAAGATAAGTAAATCCTAGGAATGCAATGTGCAGCAGAATGACTGTAGTTAGCAGCACCATATTTGAAAGTTGCTTTTGTCAGGAGGAGGAAATGGCAACCCAATCCAGTATCCTTGCCTAGAAAATCTCATGGACAGAGGGCTGCAGTACATGGGGTCGCAAAGAGTCGGGCACGACTGAGCAACTGACACACTTACTTACTTTGACTGTGCGGATCACAATAAACTGTGGAAAATTCTGAAAGAGATGGGAATACCACCTGACCTGCCTCTTGAGAAACCCATATGCAGGTCAGAAAGCAACAGTTAGAACTGGACATGGAACAACAGACTGGTTCCAAATAGGAAAAGGAGTACGTCAGGGCTGTATATTGTCACCCTAGTTATTTAACTTACATGCAGAGTACATCATGAGAAACGCTGGGCTGGAAGAAACACAAGCTAGAATCAAGATTGCTGGGAGAAATATCAATAACCTCAGGTATGCAGATGACACCACCCTTATGGCAGAAAGCGAAGAGGAACTAAAAAGCCTCTTGATGAAAGAGGAGAGTGAAAAAGTTGGCTTAAAGCTCAACATTCAGAAAACGAAGATGATCGCATCTGGTCCCATCACTTCATGGGAAATAGATGTGGAAACAGTGTCAGACTTTATTTTTGGGGGCTCCAGAATCACTGTAGATGGTGAGTGCAGCCATGAAATTAAAAGACGCTTACTCCTTGGAAGAAAAGTTATGACCAAACTAGATAGCATATTGAAAAGCAGAGACATTACTTTGCCAACCAAGGTCTGTCTAGTCAAGGCTATGGTTTTTCCAGTGGTCATATATGAATGTGAGAGTTGGACTGTGAAGAAAGCTGAGTGCCAAAGAATTGATGCTTTTGAACTGTGGTGTTGGAGAAGACTCTTGAGAGTCCCTTGGACTGCAGGGAGCTCCAACCAGTCCATCCTGAAGGAGATCAGCCCTGGGATTTCTTTGGAGGGAATGATGCTCAGGCTGAAACTCCAGTACTTTGGCCACCTCATGTGAAAAGTTGACTCATTGGAAAAGACTCTGATGCTGGGAGGGATTGGGGGCAGGAGGAGAAGGGGACGACGGAGGATGAGACAGGTGGATGGCATCACTGACTCGATGGATGTGAGTCTGAGTGAATTCCGGGAGTTGGTGATGGACAGGGAGGCTTGGCATGCTGCGATTCATGGGGTCACAGAGAGTCGGACACGACTGAGCGACTGAACTGAAGAGAGTAGATCTTAAAAGTTATCATCACAAGAAAAAGCTTGTAACAGTGTGGTGGTAGATGTTAACTAAACTTACTGTGGTAATTATCTTGTAATATATTCATATCAAATCATGCTGTACACTTAAAACTACCAATACAGTGTTTTGTCAATTAAATATCAATATTAATTAAAAAATGATTCTGGCAGATTTGGGGCTATACAGGTGGTCTTTAGTTGCCTGTTACTTGGCCCTGGGATGATTTAGAGCATTAGAAATATTGGCTTGTAAGAGTTCAGTAAGGGGGTTAGTTGGAGCTGTAGACTTGTACTTGGTTGGTTTGCATATGAGGGGTGTGCTCCTGACTGAGCCCTTTGCCAGTTCTAAGAATTGGTTAGCCCTGGGATGGGCAGTCTCTTCCCTACCCAGCTCAACCATAAATGCCAAAGTGTTAAGAACACAGAAACTAAGAAAATATGGTTAAAGTAATTGGTCCTGTGATAAACAGATGCCAGAAAGAGAATTTAAGAAAACAGGGAACATGCCCTCAGCTTACTCTTTTCAAAACATGTTTAAATAGTAAACTATAACCTATATAGATAGAGAAGTACATAAAACAAAGATATAATATAGCACATGACTATAAAACATAAATTCTTATAACTGCCAGCCAGACTAAGTGCCAACATCCTAGAAATCCCCTGTGTGTTCCTTCTACCTCACAATACCCTCTGTATTTGGAGGTTACCATTATCTTTACTTTTATGGGAATTACTGCCAGACTTTTCTTTATAGTTTTATGTATATATATATCACTAAGCAATAATGGTTTAGATTTGCCTATTCTTGACGTTTAAAGTAATCTTTACTATAGCTGATCTTTTGTGTCTTCCTGTTTTATCCAACAGTGTGATTCATTTATTGTTGTATGTTGCTGAAATGTGTTCTTTTCCTTGCTGTATAGGATTCCATGTATGGATTTACAGCAGTATATTCACTTATCTCTTCTATTCTTGATGAACATCTAGGCAGTTTCTAGTTTGTTGCTGTTTTTTTCTTTCGATTTTTCAAAACCCTTTGTATATATTCTGGATATAAACCTTTTATCAGGTACCAGTGTAGTGAATTGGAGAAGGCAATGGCATCCCACTCCAGTACTCTTGCCTGGAAATTCCCATAGGCGGAGGAGCCTGGTAGGCTGCAGTGCATGGGGTCGCTCACAGTTGAACACAACTGAGCAACTTCACTTTCGCTTTGCACTTTCACGCATTGGAGAAGGAAATGGCAACCCACTCCAGTGTTCTTGCCTGGAGAATCCCAGGGACGGGGGAGCCTGGTGGGCTGCCGTCTCTGGGGTTGCACAGAGTCGGACACGAATGAAGCGACTTAGCAGCAGTGTAGTGAATGTTTTCTCTTATCCTTGTAACAACACTTTTCAGTATCTTGATGAACAATTCTTAATTTTAATGTAGTCACATTTATCAGTTCTTTTATCTATTTGTGTTTTTTGTTTGTTTAAAAAATTCTTCCCTACACTGAGGTAATGAAAATGCTTTTCTACATTATCTTCTAAAAAGTATGGTTTTACTTTAAACATTTTATTCAAAAATTCACTGGAGTTTTCTTCTGTGAATTGTGTTAATTTGATTATTTTTCCATATATATATCTAATTATCTCACACCATTTATTGAAACAACCGTCATTTTCCTGTTGCTTCACAGTGATATTTATGCCGTAGATTAAGTGACCTTAAATCTGTGGAATCTTTCCTGAATTATTAATTCTATTCTGTTGATCTGTTTTGATTATCCCTGTGCCAAGAACACACCAATACTTTAAATGATGTCTTGGAATCTGGTAGGGCAAACTGTCTCACTTTGTTGTTCTTTGAGAGTGTTTTGACATGCTTGGCCTTTGCGTTACATACAAATTTTAGAAATAGCCTCTCAGTACACACAGACACAACCTTCTGAGATTCAGATTTGGATTACTTTGCATCTGTAGATCAAATTAGGAAAGAATTGACATCTTTACAGTATCGAATCTTTCAGTCCTTAAAGTTCAAGTTGGTATATCTAAGCTGTTATAAATTGTATGCATGTATATGAAATATCATGTTCTGTTGTTGGTAAATAGAAACACAGCTTATTTTTGTATATTGCTTAGTATCTAGTAACCTTGCAGGATAATAATCTTTTATTATATTTTTATTACAAGAGAGTGGTATCCCTCCCCTTTTTATCCCTTGACTCTTGGACTTGGACTGGCTATGAGAGAAACAGCAACATATATTGGACACCAATTTAGAGCATATGCCACCTCCTAGGAAACCTTGCTCCAGCCCTGCAATGTATTGACGCTTAGCTGTTTCTATAACTTGAAACATGAAATTTTTTACATTATTTTAGTGAAATATTTATGAGTATACACACACACTTAAACCTGTTGTGGAAGACAGAATCATCAAATCTAAAGGGAACAGCATCTTAGTGAAATAAAGCATAATGGTCATGGAATTTTGATGGACTCTTATCTAAAAACAATAGATATTCTATTAAATTAACTCCTGGATAGTATACAGTCAGAATAATTCCTAATTCTCTAGTTAAGGAACTCTGTAGTCAGTCAGCTCCTGTGCCCCAGAATCATGTAAAAATTGTTGACTTTTAAGAAATGTAAGTTGGACTGAAGTGAGGAAGAAGTAAAGAATAACTGGTAAGCAGCACTAAATAAATAAGGAAGTGCGTTCAACTGAAATTTATCCATGGGATACTGAAAAGTCTTTAAAGTGAATCTGATTATAAACTTTTGTAATAAGAGACACTAAATGAAAAGGAGGCTTCTTACAAAGGTGATTTTCCCCATGATCTTTTGTATGTTCTTACGTTAGCTTAATACAAATCAAGATTTTTTTTTGTCACAAACTATATAGATGTTTGTAGAACTAGAAGTTGAATTCTGCTTTTTCAGTTCTTATAATGTTTCCCTTTCAATAATAAACTTATGGTTGTTTTATATTCAAGTGCTGTTGTATATCTACTTAGTGCCAGATAGAACGCCCAGGATTCAAATTCCTAAAATGCATTTATGTGATATTTCAAAAAAGAACATTTTGAAAATCAGACAAATATGCACACGTATATAAATACATGACAGAAAATTATACAAGAAATTATAAGCAGGGACTGACCCCAGAAGAAGAGTTTACATTTTATACAACATTTTGTACTGTTTGAGTATTTTTTTAATCTTGTGGATTTATTACTTTTTAAACTTAAAAAGTTCTAACAATTTGAAAAAGGTAAAAAGCTATACAGTTCCAAGTGTACATACACATATATCACAGGAAGAAAAGCTCTGTACACATACATATCCATTTATTAACAGTAGTTCTTAGGAAAGAGGAGTTTGTTGGCAAGAGGTTAAAATTTTGCTTTATCTGAAATGTTTAAGATTTTAAGAATGTCTTTATTTAAAACCAACATAAGTCAGAGAAGTGCACAAATCATTTCTGTACAGGCCAATTAAGAAAACTAAAAGGAGCGTAACCCCTGTAGCCATCCTCAGGTCCAGCAGTAGTACTTTACCAGCACCCCCAAGAGGCTTCTTGGGAAGGATTTGAAAGGTAATCAATCCCAAGAAGTCTCTTGGAAAGGATTGTGCTTTTAATCCTTCCGAGAAGTATTCCCTCTCTCCCAAAGATTATCTATCCCTTTTTACTTCCCCAAACCAAAGATTAGTTTTGCCTGTCTTTGAACTTTACATAAGTAGAATTATACAGTATGCATTATTTTGGTCAACATTCATTCCTGTTACCATTCATAGCTGTACATAGTATTTGCTGTATAATATTCCATCCTATAAATATGCCTCAGTTGCTTCAGTTTATTGTTGATGGAAAATTGGGTTGTTTCCGGTTTTTGCTTACCACAGGTGATTTCTTCAAGAACATTCCTGTACACAACTTCTGCACATGTGTATGCTTTTCTTTGGGGTATATACCTGGTAATGGAGTGCATGGGTCATAGGGAATATATTAATATATGTTCAAGTAGTAACTGCTGTTATTTTTGTTAGTTTATTTCTAATTATACATCCCCAATACCTCAAATACAATTGAACTCTTCTCATATTCCCTCAAACACCATTGCTGCTTCAGTTTTTCCTTATTGTAGAGGACTATAATTTTCCCCAAATAGCTGCTGCTTCCTTCTAGGGTAAGATTATTTTTTCCTGTCCTACTGTTGGCAAAAAAAAAAAAAAGGTTTGCAAAGAGACAGCACCAGTTCCACAAGCAGTATGTTTTTGGCTATTGCTCTGCAGTCAAATCAACATTTGAAATTCTCTGTTTGTTTCATTTCATCTATTATCATGATAGATATATATACTATTTGAATTTTAAAGGAAATATCCACATGCCTCTTGTGGAAACAAAAATAGATATGCCTCCACTTGGGGAATATCTGAATAAAATACCTATTATTAGTAAACATCAGTTCCAGTGTGTCATAAGTATCTGTGAACATACAATTGACCGCTTATAGGTCTGTGTACCTATGTGTGCTTCCCTAATGGCTCAGTTGGTAAAGAGTCTGCCTGAAGCGCAGGAGAACCAGGCTTGATCCCTGGTTCAGGAAGATCCCCTGGAAAAGGGCATGGCAACCCACTCTAGTATTCTTCCCTGGAGAATCCCATGGACAGAGGAGCCTAGTGGGCTACGGTCCATGCAGTCACAAAGAGTTGGACACTATTGAGCAACTTAACACATGCCTATGTAATATAAAAACTGATGTTTTAAAACTAAAACCACTGGTAAACTTAACTGGCACATTAATGAGTGCTTAGTGTATAAGGAAAGAATTTCATGTTAGCTGCAAAGTTGGCAACAAAGTGCCTGTATGTAACAAAGTACCCTATCTTCTTGGGATGATTCATTGAACTAATTAAGGGTTTTGGGAGAAAAAGGAGTTTGGAACTGTTTTGAAGAAGGGAATGCTAATTAAAACCTTAGTGATAATGTAAATATTAAGAAACCTGAAATATAGTAAGTCTGTGGAGCAGTGGAATCCTTCATACACTGCTGGTGCAAGTCTTTTTGGAAGTAGCCTGGCAATATTTAATAAAACTGAAAAAATGCAGACCTAAAATCTAATATAATATTCTTCTAGGTAGTTATCCTACAGAAAATCTTATACATTTATACAAGGGCACATGTGCGTGCCTGTTCATTGCTTTGTAATAACAAGAAAACGAAGTAATATAAATATCTAACAGTAGAGAAATGAATAGGATTTAGAGGATTCATATGATAGAATGCCTGTGTGTGTGCTGTCACTTCAGTCATGTCTGACTCTTTGATACCCCATGGACTGTAGCCCACCAGGCTCCTCTGACCACGGGTTTATCCAGGCAAGAGTACTGGACTGGGTTGCCATGCCCTCTGCAAGGGATCTTCCCGACCCAGGGATCAACCATGTGTCTCTTCTGTCTCCCGCATTGGCATGCGGGTTCTTTACCATTAGTGCCACCTGGGAAGCCTCATATGATGGAATACTATAATATGATCACCAGTATTCCATTGTCTGAACTATACTATGGCTAAATCTTAAAAAGTAAAAGGGTGCATGAAACAGCAAATTAGAAAGGGATATTATATATGATCATTATATTACTATAATGATGCCACTGATGTAAACTGGAAAAAAAAAAGCCTTAAAATCAATAGTTATGTATCAGTACTAATATTAGATATATACAAACATGAATATTGAACAAAAATGAAAAAGATACACCACAAGTTTAGGAAAAAATTAACTATAAACACATTTCTTTTTTCCAAAGAGCTTCTGATGCAACATTGTAAATCTGTCAGATCTTGTATTCAGAATATTTACAGAACTCTTAAGAACTCAGCAATGAAAAGACAACCCAATTAAAAACTGGGCAAAGGTTTTGAATGCTCATTTCTTCAAAGAAGGTATGTCCATGACCAATAAGTACATTAAAAGTTGTTCAACATCATTAATGTTTCAGTTCAGTTCAGTCGCTCGGTCGTGTCTGGCTCTTGGTGACCCCATGGACTGCAGCACGCCAGGCCTCCCTATCCATCACCAACTCCCGGAGCTTACTCAAACTCACGTCCATTTAGTCAGTGATGCCATCCAACCATCTCATCCTCTGTCATCCCCTTCTCCTTCCGCCTTCAGTCTTTCCCAGCCTCAGGGTCTTTTCAAAACAGTCGGTTTTTTGCATCAGGTGGCCAAAGTATTGGAGTTTCAGCTTTAGCATCTGTCCTTCCAGTGAATATTCAGAACTGATTGCCTTTAGGATGGACTGGTTGGATCTCCTTGCAGTCCAAGGGACTCTCAAGAATCTTCTCCAACACCACAGTTCAAAAGCATCAATTCTTCGGCACTCAGCTTTCTTTATAGTCCAACTCTCACATCCATACATGACCACTGGGAAAACCATAGCCTTGATTAGGGGCTTCCCTGGTGGCTCAGAGGTTAAAGCGTCTGCCTTCAAAAAAGGTAGACCTGGGTTTGATCCCTGGGTCTGGAAGATTCCCCTGGGGAAGGAAATGGCAACCCACTCCAGTATTCTTGCCTGGAGAATCCCATGGACAGAGGAGCCTGGTGGGCTACAGTCCACAGGGTCGCAAAGAGTTGGACACGACTGAGTGACTTCACTTTCTTTCTTTTTGGCATTAATGTTCAGTTAATTTAATTAATGTTATCATTAATGTTTAGAAAAATGCAAATGAAACCATACCTAGTAAAATGGCTAGAATAAAAAAGTCAAATAGTAGCAAGTGTTAACAAAAACATGGGAAAATTGGAACGTTCATACGCTGCTGGTGAGAATGTAAATTGGTCTATCCACTTTAAAAACAATCTGGCAATTCCCCAAACAATCAAAATGCAGTTATGATGTGACCCAGAAGTTCTTCTTCTAGGTATTTACTCAAGAGAAGTGAAAACATATGTCCACATAAAAATTTGTACAGCTTTTTTATTAATAGCCCAAAGGTGGTAACAATCCAAATGTCCATCAACAAATGAATAAACAAAATGTGATGCAGTGAAATGTTATTCTGCCATAAACTGTAATGAAGTATTCCACAGTCTAGATAAAAGATTAAATGCAAAACAAAAAGAATCCTAATTAAAGGAAAAGTTAATTGTTTTTGAGGGTCTGCTGTATATCAGGCACTGTGCTGGCATTTTACATACAGTGTTTCTGTTAATCCTTCAAAAACACTACATTTTAGAAAAGAGGACACTAAAGTTCATGGAGTTTAAGTAATTTGTCTAAAAACCACGTTTATTAAGCAATAGAGCAGAATTTCAGTATAGAATTGTCTGATTCCAAATTCATATTTTTCTATTATAGTGCTTTTATTTCTAAAAAAGCGATTGTGAAGACAGATGACCCTAACAGAAAGTATTTTCTGTTTATCACATTTTATATTGCATACCTTTTCTAGCTTAGCATGGTAATTGGCTGTAATTAATTTCCCTTAATGATTCATCCGTATATCCTCAGCTCTGCAAAACATGCCTAACGTTTAGTATTTGCTCATTAATTACTTGTTAACAGATCTCAATTGTTTCTCTATATGCTGGTATTCTTACCTGAGTTTGAAAATGATTTTCCTTCATAGGACTAAGAATTAAACTCAAATTCATTAGTTTCATAGCTGCCCTTTTATTTACAGTTATTAATCTCTATGTAGACTTCAGCTGAAATGTGTTACATCAGCCAGCCCCCCTACAGATTGACAGCATCCAGTGAAGAACAAAGCATGATTCAAAGTTCTTAATAGTGAAGTCAGCTTAATAACATTTTGATGTTTAAGTAGTTCATGCTTGTTTGTGAAATCAATTTCCTGGCTTAATTTCTTAGGAAAATCATATAATGAGTTTAAATTTAGACATAATAAGATTGGGTATCTGCAGTTTATCAAGGTAAGTAAATCCAGAAATTAGTTGGAAATACAGTTTTGGAGTTTGGGGAATCTAGAGCTATACTCAGTAGCCATTAACTACATGTGGCTATTTAATTAAAATTAAGAAGATTAAAGAAGATGAGTTCTTCATTCTCACTGGTCACATTCCAAATGCTCAGTAGCGCTTGTGTACATTTTCAGGCCATGTATAGCCAAATATAGCTAGAGGCTATTATCAGACAGCACCATTATAGAATACATTTATCATCACAGAAAGTTTTATCAGCTAGCCTTGTTCTCAAAGCCAGAAGGAAAGATTTAGGAGCTATTTAGAGACTGAACACTAGTGAATTCAGCAAACATTTCTTCACCTTCTGTAGTCTCTGCATGTAAAAGTAAATAGACTAAAAAAAAAAAAAAGTAAATAGACTGAAGTAAAGGGCTCATGTGTGTTGTAGCAGAGCTGACAACATGCAAACAAGTGAATACAGTCATGCACCAAGTATTTTAATAGAAGGATATACAAAGTGCTGTCTCTAATACAGGAATTACCTAACTGTGCTTCAGGGTGTCAGCTTGTTGAAGGATGAGTAGTGTTTCTTGAAGAGAGAAGTACTTCCTCATAGGAAAACGTCAGCAGAAGTCAAGTGTGAATCAGATTGTGCTGGAGAATAGTAAATAAATCAGAGGCCAGGAAATGAAGATGAAACTTCTGACTATGGAATATTAGATTGAACGGAATAGAGCAGACAGATAGCTGAAAAGCTATAGGGTGGTCAGTACAGGAAAATATGGAAAGTAAGAGGCAGGCAGGTGTCCAGCATCCGTTCAGGAGAAATCTTATAAACAGTGTGTCCTGTGTATGTTCTTTCTCTGTCCTGTAAATTTGTGTGTTTCTCCTACGCTAGAGAGCATATCCTTAAAGCAACAGATCTGCACTGATAAAAATAATAAAAAACTGTTCACTCATTATTGTGTTTCCTTTAAAATATATGTAGATATTACTAATAAATAATTATGCCCTGACATTTGGATAAAGTTAGGCACTTTTATGTAGTAGTTCAGATTCCAAGGTGGTAAATGTTCATTTGAAATTGCCTCACTTTAAGTAGTTAGCTGATAAGTTTTAAGTCCACTGCACTGGGAGTTTACCTTAAGGGAAAGTTTGTTTGAATGGTCTTGTAAAATGAAGTAACTTTTCAGTAACAACGATAATCTCTTATTGTACTTTTAAAGAAATAAATCTGTGTTGGACTAAATGATATCTCAGGTTTCCTTAGCTCTGACTTTCCCCAGGCTGTATGCCCTGTTTGTTTAGAGGTATTCATGTCAGGCTTGCTGATTTCTGTTATCTGTCTATGCATCTTGGTCCTTCTCTTTCCTTCTCATTCCAGAGATGTCTTTTTCTTCTGTCTTGCTTTTTTTTGAAAATTATTTCTTTAAGAAAATAATTTTATATTTGATACTCTTAAATTTTATCTGTTTTCTTCCATAACTTCACCAAGCCACTGTATTTTTTTAAATTATTATTTCTTAGGAAATTTAAGAAATGTTAAGTGTTAATCACATTTTTCTAGATTTTTCTAGTCTTCATTAGTATATATAGTAAGCATGGTTGTAACTTTAATCAGGGACATTTTCATTACACTTCTTTGTGTTACGTTTATGTAACATTTTTTATTAGTATTTGCATGTGTCATCACGTTGTTAAGTCGCTAAGTTGTATCTGACTCTTTCAACCCCATGGACTGTAGCCCTCCACGCTCCTCTGTCCATGGGGTTTCCCAGGTAAGAATACTAGAGTAGGTTGCCATTTCCTACTCCAGGGGATCTTCCCAAACCAGGAATTGAACCCACATCTCTTGCGTTGGCAGGTGGATTTGTTACCCCTGAGCTACCCGAGAAGCCCATGTATCATCATCGCCTACTTGTAAGAATAATTTAAGAGTCTCCGTGATATGGCATTATTTACAGTCATTGTCAACTTTAATCTGCCCTTTGGTGGTAGCCATCTTATCCAAAACATATGTTTCAAGCACATGTTTTATCTGTTATTCAGGAAGTAATATAAATATTAGTAGTATGAGTATTTAAGTTCAGAATGCTTAATGCTCAATAGCTGTATGTGTCTCTGTTCGAAATGCTAAGAGAGCTAGAAGTTAACTATTGGCAAATATTCAGGCAATTCCTTTTATCAGTTGTCCACTCATCCCCTGTTGACAGTATTAACAGAAATCAGGCATTAAAAGCATTTTCTATAAAGAATGACAAAAGAAAACTGCCTGGCTGATCTGTCCTGCGAATTGAGTGAGGTCTTAAGCATGGCAGCATGGATACGAGGATGTAAGAAATGAAAGAAGCTGAGTGGAGAAGAGAACCTATTCAGTAATTTTACAGAGTGTAGTGTAACTGTCCGATCTAAACTCTTTTTTTTTAAAGGGGTTAGGAATTGGAAGGTCAGCAGTGCAGTGTCTTGTTTTTATTCCCTTACTTTTGGCTTAAGTCTGGTCTCCAGAAAAGTGAAGTAATTAATTTTTTCAACAAATGTGTAGTCCCCATTTTCCTTCCCTATTAAATAGCATACATCTACTCTCTTAACTTGCAACATTTAATATCTTGATATGCAGATTTGATCTGCTGTTCTTATAATTAATACTTCTTCCCCTCATTTTAAGGTTATTCTGGTACAAGTTAACCCAGGGGAAGCATTTACAATAAGAAGAGAAGATGGACAGTTTCAGTGTATTACAGGTAAGAATGGTAATTTATTATCTTTTGAGACAAGACTAAAGTTTATGATAACATAAAAGTGTTATATGTTTGTGGTTTCTTCCTTTCTTTCTGACTGCCACCACACCAAGGCATGAACTCCGCATACTTTATGGCTTAACTATTGTAGTAGCATCCTAATTAGTCTCTTTCCCAGGGTTTCTTGGTTAATACACTATAATGTTGTTCATGTCAGTCTCCTGCTCAAAAATCTTCGGTGAATCCAGTTCAGTTTCTTTAGTCTTTTTGAAAGATCATTTCATCATTCTCGCTTGCTTTTTTTCCCACTTTCCTTTCAATACTATTTTCCTTTAGTCTTGCTAAGTTGGCTTATCTGCTATCTCTGAACCCTTTTTATTTGAATACTTTCTGTACTGTTCTTCTTATCTACAGTTTACCCATATCACCACTACCTCCAGCCTATCCGAGTGCTTCCAGACTGAGCTCAGATCTTATCTTTAAAAGGTTTTTTTAATAAAGACCCATCATTATGTGTACTCATGTACTGGTTGGATGAATAACTACATAATTCTTGTGTAGTAAAAGAATTTTGGTTGTGTAAGTTCCAGCATTCATTCTAACTAAAGAGTCCTTGATTCCAAAGTAACCTGTTAATTAAACTAAAATCTTAGTTAATTTTGGAAGTGAGTGCTCTGAATGAGAGTCCTCAATTTAACAAGTATACCTATGCAGAGGCACATTTCAAAGAGTAATCAAGCTAATGAATAGTTATTGCTCCTAATAGACCTGTATAAATAGGATGCCCACTAGCTAATTTACTAATTCAAATTCCTAATGAAATAAACACTTGTAAGAGAAATTTCCACTAAACTTCAAAACTTACAGAAATAATGATACTGTCTTTAGCTTGGTATATAAAACCTTACTTAATAAAAATGTTCAAGGAGTAATAGCTTCCTTCTGTTTTGATTTCTTAACAACAAAAACTGTGTCATTTTTACTTTTGATTCTCTGTGCTAAAATAATGCCTTTTGCTTAGTAGGTGTGCTGTTGATATTTATTAAAACTAACTGCTAAAATATTTTTAAATATATTGGTATGCTTGTTTGCCTTGGTAACTACTATGTACTGAAAATATATTTTTATACTCAGAGGTATTTTAGTGCCTTAGAGTTTTCAATATGAGCACCAATTAAGATTGCATGGTAATATGGAAATTTTAATGTAAAAATATAAATGTAGTGGGCCATAAGTAATGCCTAGATGTCAATCATTTAGCCAAATCCTGGATTTCTGGCTATTTTTTTATGATTTGACTCTCACATGTAAAAAAAAATGTTAAAGTAAATTCAAGTTTGTTGAAAGCAGTAGCTCACCTTACCTCGAGAAGTCAGGAACTAATCGACAGTTCCCCAGTGTGTTGATTCCACGCCCCTTGACCCACTACAGTTAGTGTGCCATTGATACTACCTCTGCCTCTAAATCTTCCTGCTTTCCTTTTTGTTTCCAGGTAGCTCTGACCAGCTTCTCAGTGGTTACTGATGTGTGTTTCACCATTGTTGCTGCTGGTGTCACTTTCTAGTCTGCCAGTGGGAGGTTATTGGACCCTTGGTGCTTCCACTGTCATCTAACTCAGAGAGCGACCAGCACTGTTGCTCCTGGGGCGGTTATTGTCAGCACCTCTGTTCCTGTTTGTCTTCCCTTTACTGCTGCTGCTCTTTATTACTGCTTTTCTGCTCTCACATTGTCTTCTCATACACCTGATCTTGACTCTCCCTGCCTTTATAGGGGCTTCTGAAGTTAGGGAAGGTTTGTCGCCGCTAGTAAGTACCACTCTGTTCTCCATGTGTTTGGGGATCATGGTGAGGATAAGCACACACATGGTCAGCTCTTTCATATTTGCCATCTCCTTTGCAGAGCATTTTGTTAGTAAGTCTCTCCTAAACTGAGCCACATGACATTTAGGTCCTTAGTAAAACAACATTTCGTTAAATACTTACAAGCTCTGTATCTCAGTTATCCCAACTCTGTTACCCTAGAGTGAGTTCTCTGTACTCCATATGTTAGCACTTCTGGCCTCTGTGTTCTAGTCTGAATCCTTGTACTCGTTAGGTCTGTTCAGAATGCTTTTGTCTTTATAGTTTTACCTATGCTAGTAGTAGCTCATAAATGAAAGCATATACAGAATTTTCCGTTTGGCTTCTTTTCACTTAGTATAACAAGTTTGAGGTCCATCCATGTTTTCATGTGTCATTAGTTCGCTCATTTTTAATTGCTGAGTTGTGTTACATTGTGTGAACACCCCCATATTGTGTCTGTTAAATCATTTGTTGAGGGACCTTTGAGTTGTTTCCAGATTTTGGCTAACATAAATTAAATGGTTGCAAATATTCGTGTTTTTAAAAAGAGCCATTTTCTCCCAGGATGTCTTTGTTGGGGATGGGAGAGGAAGATTTCATCCAACTAGGACCCCTAGTGACCTGCTCTGATATCCTAGAATCCCTGAGGCGTGTACAAACTACACCTTAGGCCCCATGAATCTTGTTAGATATATCAGATCTTTGATATTAAAAATGTCTGAAATTTATTAGAAGTTAAATGTCTGTTTTATATATCATGGTCACTATATTGTTTGCTATAATTACTATGACTTGCAGAATGAAATATAATTTTTCTTACTAAATTCACAATAAAACTTTAAAGAAATATTAATAACAAAATGTATGAATTACTTAATGGTGTATTTTTAAAGGTACAAGTCTGGGAGTAGGTCAGCCTGGGTTCTGAGACTAGTGGGTGGGAGTTAAAGGAAAACAAATTTAGCTTAATATGAGGAACAACTTTGTAATAAACAGAGCTGTCAGAGAGACTCAGGAGCAATCAGTTTCCCATCTGCCTTTGTAGGTGATAATGCATGTACTGAGTCTTCACTTGATGGTGCCATTAGCAGGTTTAATTTATCTTCAGTGGATGGTTGGAGTTAATGCCTTTTAAGGTTCTTCACAAGTCTAAAATGTTCTGATTCTATATCCTTCAGTAGATTACTTAAATTCTGCCCATTATTTTGCACATCTGTGAAATGAGGATGCACTAGTGTGAATTAGATTCAACAATTTTCTACCAACTCTCAATTTTTTAGATACTCATAATTATGGTAATATCTTATGCCATATCTTAAATTTATTTTAATAATAAGTAGATCAGGCTTCAGCAATAGGTGAACTGTGAACTTCCTGATGTTCAAGCTGGTTCTAGAAACGGCAGAGGAACCAGAGATCAAATTGCCAACATCCACTGGATCATTGAAAAAGCAAGGGAGTTCCAGAAAAACATCTATTTCTGCTTTATTGACTATGCCAAAGCCTTTGACTGTGTGGATCACAATAAACTGGAAAATTCTGAAAGAGATGGGAATACCCGACCACCTGACCTGCCTCTTGAGAAACCTATATGCAGGTCAGGAAGCAACAGTTAGAACTGGACATGGAACAACAGACTGGTTCCAAATAGGAAAAGGAGTATGTCAAGGCTGTATGTTGTCACCCTGCTTTTTTAACTTACATGCAGAATACATCATGAGAAACACTGGGCTGGAAGAAACACAAGCTGGAATCAAGATTGCCGGGAAAAATATCAATAACCTCAGATATGCAGATGACACCACCTTTATGGCAGAAAGTGAGGAAGAACTAAAGAGCCTCTTGATGAAAGTGAAAGAGGAGAGTTAAAAAGTTGGCTTAAAGCTCAACATTCAGAAAACTAAGATCATGGCATCCGGTCCCATCACTTCATGGCCAATAGACGTGGAAACAGTGTCAGACTTTATTTTTTTGGCTCCAAAATCACTGCAATTGGTGACTGCAGCCATGAAAATAAAGGATGCTTACTCCTTGGAAGAAAAGTTATGACCAACCTAGATAGCATATTCAAAAGCAGAGACATTACTTTGCCAACAAAGGTCCTTCTAGTCAAGGCTATGATTTTTCCAATGGTCATGTATGGATGTGAGAGTTGGACTGTGAAGAAGGCTAAGCACTGAAGAGTTGATGCTTTTGAACTGTGGTGTTGGAGGAGATTCTTGAGAGTCCCTTGGACTGCAAAGAGATCCAACCAGTCCATTCTAAAGGAGATCAGGCCTGGATGTTCATTGGCAGGACTTATTGAAGCTGAAACTCCAGTACTTTGGCCACCTCATGTAAAGAGTTGAAAAGACTCATTGGAAGACTCTGATGCTGGGAGGGATTGGAAGCAGGAGAACGGGACGACAGAGGATGAGATGGCCGGATGGCGTCAACGACTCGATGGATGTGAGTTTGAGTGAACTCCGGGAGTTGGTAATGGACAGAGGGACCTGGTGTGCTGTGGTTCATGGGGTCGCAAAGGGTCGGACACGACTGAGCGACTGAACTGAACTGGACTGAGATCAGTATTCAGAGAATTTTTTTAAAGACCACTGATAATCTTTGGACTAAGGACTTTTTTTTTTTACTACAAATATGACTGAACTAAATGAAGTTCTTTAAGGTATATGGAAATTATAATTAACTCAAGTCCAAACCATATGTAGTAGTCTTTTCCCCATATGACTAGCTATTATATTTTTTTCATAATTTAGCAAACTAAATCATGGAGAAGGCAATGGCAACCCACTCCAGCATTCTTGCCTGGAAAATCCCAGGGACGGGGGAGCCTGGTGGGCTGCCGTCTATGGGGTCGCACAGAGTCGGACACGACTGAAGTGACTTAGCAGCAGCAGCAGCATACATTACTTAGGAAAGCTTAACTACCCTTAGGAAATACTCTAAAAGCATAAGTAACTATGTGGTGGAAATCCATTATTTAAAAATTTGCCCTCTACATTTTTCCTTCTAAAATGAAAACATCAGTTTCTCTAGAGAGGCTCAAAAGACTCCTTTTGAAATATTAATGAGTCTTGTTTTTGAAAATGAAACATAATGGATCATCCATTCATAAATTCAGCCCATTTTAGGTTAAGTGAATGATTCATCCTGAGTACTTTGTGTAATAGTCCCAGATTGTCCCTAAATGCTATTAAATGTTACCTTTCAAGAGAAACTGTGTTATATATGACTTAGTTAAGAGAAAACTGCAATGTTTATGCTAAAAAGGAAAATTCAGGCAAATTAAGTTGTCTTCAATTCTTTATGTTCCGAACGAATAAAATATCATTGTTGTTCTCTTGAAAATAGGAAATCTCAACCAGTTCAGTGAGTTCTGTTTTTTTTTAAGAGATAAAAATCTCAAACAATTTTTAATGAGTGGTGATGGTAAAAGCAATGTAAGATCTAGAAATATAACTGTGTAAAATAGCTAACAAGGAAATGAGAATCTTAGTCCTAGAGCCGTAAGAATCTCAATTCCGCCACAGCCTCATGAGATTGGAAAAGGACTCCAGCCTCCAAATGAGAACACACCCTAGCCAGTACTTTGATTTTTCACTTTGTGAGACCCTGAGTAGGAAACCCAGTTTATACAACACTCGATTTATGAACTACAGAACTGTGGGCTAATAAATGGGTGTTTCTTAAAACCACTAAGTCTGTGCAAATGTTAACAAAGCAATAGAAAACTATGACAATTATAACATGAACATTTTTTCTCTCATGTGTCATGTTCAGAGGTCTGTTAGTACTTGTATGGAGTTCTTTGCCCCATAGGTAGTAAAGGAATTCAGGTTACTTCCATCTTGATCTGCCATCCCTAGAATATTACACTCGTCTGCATGAGCCGTGGTGGCTCACCACCAATGTTCATGTCCCAGACAGAATGGAAAAGAGGAAGAGAAGAAGAGATAAAAGATATGCCCTCTTTCTTTAAGGACATACTTTGGAGATTATACAGGTAACTTGTGCTCACTGGCCATAGCTTAGCTGATCACTTCTAACTAAATAACTAACATTCAGAAGATTATTACTATGGAAGAAGTGAAGAACAGATACCAGAAAATAACTGATAGATGCCACAGGCTATTTTAAATAATAATAATAATTGAAAATCTTCAAAGATCTTCTAAAAATAATTGCAGTGTTTGCTTATGGAGTGGTGGTGCATGAAATTGGGAACAGGGATGAAGGGGAAGTTTTTCTTCTCTTTTTTATACTTTTCGTTTTTGAATCTTGTAAAATATAAGAGTTGTATATAAGAACCGCCCCCCTTTCTTTTTACCCAAAAGATACTTGTCTACCTTCCCTCAGCCACATTTTACCTGTCCCAATGTGATCAGTATTTCTCCACTGTTCCTCCTTGTCCCTCTTGAGATTTTCATCATTTGGAGTGGAGGCCATGTCAAATATATATGTATGTATGTATGTATATATGTATGTATGTACATTGCATATACATATATATATACACCTTAAGTATATAAGGTATTTTTAAGTATTTGATACATTCTGATGTATTTTACAGTAATAGGAAAAGGTCATTCTACTCTGTTGTCATTGCACATGCACAATATTTTAACTACTTTTTAGGCCATATCAGTATTTATTTTGTGAGTTTTTAATTATCGCAGAGCCTTACTACCATTTATAAAGTTGAAAGCATGGAGTAGTACATTCTGGGTTTGAAATATCTATTTTGCCAGTTGACTTTCTAATAAGTTGAGTACTGTTTGTATGAAGCAGCTCCTTCCTAAATGAGGACCCCAAGGCTGATGATACTGTAATTTAACAAATGAATCTGACTAGCCATATAAATTGGGGAAAGTGAAAATGTTAGTTGCTCGGTTGTGTCCCCAACTCTTTGCAACCCCATGGACTGTGGCCGCCAGGCTCATCTGTCTATGGAATTCTCCAGGCCGGAATACTGGAGTAGGGTTGCCATTCCCTTTCCAGGGGATCTTCCTCCCCCAGGGATCGAACTCGGATCTCCTGTATTACAGGCAGATTCTTTACCATCTGAGCCACCAGGAAAGCCCTTGATAAACTGGGGAAATTTCCACAAATAGCCACATTAGAGAGCTATACTTTCTAACTGGATTTGATTAAAACTTGTCACAGAAATCTGTGTAAGTATGTATTATACCTAATTGAGTAGTTTCATGCCCTTTTGAGCACGTTACTGTGAAAGTCGCTCAGTCATGTCCAACTCTTTGCAACCCCATGGGCTATAGAGTCCATGGAATTCTCCAGGCCAGAATACTGGAATGGGTAGCCTTTCCCTTCTCCAGGGGATCTTCCCAACCCAGGGATTGACCCCAGGTCTCCTGCATTGCAGGCAGATTCTTTACCAGCAGAGCCACCAGGGAAGTCTTTCAATAAGCACATTAGTCCCACATTGATTTGGATTCAAATTTCTTTACAGAAATGTTATTTTCCATATTTGTTTCTGTAACTACAAGTTTGGCCTTCCTAAAGCATGACTTTTTTTATTACTATGCTAAAAACAAACTAAAAAACCTTGCCTTCTTTCATTTCATACAGCATAGGACTCTTAGCCTCATTTTCTAGGCACTCCATCAACTCATTCCAGTCTTTCTTTCTAGTTTTAGTTTCAGAAATTTCTACTCTAGATATACCAGAATTAGTAGATACTCCAGTTTCTACCCCTGGAGGAGAGCATGGCCACCCATTCCAGTATTCTTGCCCGGAGAATCCCCATGGACAGAGGAGCCTGGTGGACTTCAGTCCATGGGGTCACAAAGAGTTGGACACGACTGAAGGACTAAGCACAGCACCAGTCCCCATATATTTCTTACAGAGACCCCTCTCTTACCTTTGTTTACATTGCCCCTTCATTAAAAATTACACAAGAGTGTGCATTCACATGTGTACACACGAGAGCTTTCTGAATTTTTGCAATTCTTCAAAACGCAGTACAAACTAGTTCCCCATCCCTTGAGATTTTTTCTGACCACCCCAGGGTTAAAAAGTGCTTCTCTGTTTCCTTTGGCACTCATTGTCTGGCCTTTATCTCTAACTTGGCATATGTCTTTTATTGGTTTATATGTCACTTACTGGTTTTTCTCTTTTTTCTATTTTAGAGTCCACCACTAATAATGTAATTGAGTTCTCATTGTCTGACAGCATTGTGGTGTGTACAATTAATCTTACTTAAACCTTAACAGAGTGAGAAACTTGAGGTTCATTAAAGTCTCATAGATAGTTACTGAAAGATCTGGGACTCAAAGGAAGGTCTTTCTGACTGTAAAGATTATAATTTTTATCCCTCCACCAAGGGATCAGACTCAACAGGGAAGTTTAAACATGCAGGTGTCTAGACTCACATTAACCTTTCTCAAATGAGTATGGTACAGACCATATTGTGTCTAGATCTCCTTTCCTTCCCCATTAGCACCTGGAACTGTCCCTTGCATTTATAGAAACTCTAAATGTTAATTGACTTATTTTAGGAATAAGCAACAAGTTGTCTTTATTTCAGCACTTATTTTTAACTGCAAAACCAGTGCTTTATAGAACTGCAAGTAATGGGAAAAAGGGCAGAAAGTGACTTATAATTTAATTAGCATGTATGATACTATCTAATGGTTATTGAACAATTACTGTAGCAGTTACTTTTGTAAACATTCTGAATGTAATTTATTTAATTCTCCTATCACCCCTGTGAGATAGCTATTACTGTCTTCATTTTATGGACAAAGAAAACTGAGACCTAGGTTAATAACTTGCCCAGTTTCGGGTGACTGAACAGCTGAGCTGGGACCTGAACTCTAGTAGTCTGGCTGCAAAATCCACACTTTACAGCCATTTCTCAAGCATAAGTATCTGGGATGGCATTCTACTCATGACTTAGCAATAGTTAGCTTCTCTCAACCACATACTTTTTTCCAAAATATTTTCACATATTTACTACAAGTCATTCAAAATTCTGTTCTAGAAATGGGAGTGTGTTATTTCAAAAGATCCAAAACCAAATTACTATACTCTAAGAACTCTTGCCTGGAAAATCCATGGACAGAGGAGCCTGGTAGGCTGCAGTCCATGGGGTCGCTAAGAGTCAGGCACGACTGAGCAACTTCACTTTCACGCATTGGAGATGGAAATGGCAACCCACTCCAGTGTTCTTGCCTGGAGAATCCCAGGGGCGGGGGAGCCTGGTGGGCTGCCGTCTATGGAGTTGCACAGAGTCGGACACGACTGAAGTGACTTAGCAGCAGCAGCAGCAAGAACTTTATAGTTCATCTCTGAACCCTAAGACCAACCCTATCAAAAAGTACAACATAGCTTTATGTATGTTGTACTACATGATGCTAGAGGGGGAAAAGACCTCTTACTTTTAATTGTAAGATACAATTTTTTCCTCAGAGCACTGAGAAAGCATGTTTCATTTCATTTATTGATCTTCTTCGAGGAGAGAATCTACCATAAGAACTTTAAGGAGTAAATAGCACCATATTTTATATATTGGGATTCCCTGGTGCTCAGACAGTAAAGTGTCTGCCCACAATGAGGGAGACCCGGGTTGGATCCCTGGGTGGGGAAGATCCTCTGGAGAAGGAAATGGCAACCCACTCCAGTACTCTTGCCTAGAAAATTCCATGGATGGAGGAGCCTGGTGGGCTACAGTCCATGGGGTCTCAAAGAGTCGGACACGACTGAGCAAATTCAAACGCTCTAAATGTTAGAATTTGAAAAGTTTCTTTCTCATTTATACTTGAGAAAGATCTTAATTTTTATTACCCTAAAATAATGGGGATGGTCTACAGGAAGATTTGTATCTTTCGATTCTACCTTCTCATCTTTTGGGGAAGAAATTTTCATCAGTTGGATTTAAGTATTTTTGCTAAAGATGATATTATTAGAGTGTTAATTAAGCAGTCTAACTTAGTACGGCATAAGGTATATGCCTTAAACTTTAACCTGGGGCAAGGTGCTCTTGTTAAAATATTTTCTGATTAACTGAAAACCAGAAAATCTTTTTCCGAATCATGTAACTGAAAATATTTACAAAATAAACACTTAAATTTAGCCTTAGTGAACAGAATGTACTGAAAATAATTTAGAATCTTCCAGTGCCCTAAATCATTATAAGCATTAAAACTGATTGTTATGGTGGTATAGTGCAGATTGTTTAGAAGATTGAGTTGCTGAGTAAATTGCTGAGTCTAGATTAGGATGTTAGGTTTCATTTAAAAGCCATTCTTTTATTTAGCAAATTATTATGAACTCGATATGAACAGTCACTATTCCAAAACTCTGAGGATTTACTGGTGAGTAAGATAGACCCTATCCCTGCCCTTCACAAAGTTTGTGATCTCGTAGGGAAGATTGTCAGTAACATGAGAAAAAGAAGAAAACAGGAAGGGTGCTATAGAAGCTCTGGTAGGAACATCCAAACCAGGCCAGGGACTAGGAAAGACGTCCTGGAGGACACACAAAGGATAAGCTCTGGTTTTACTTTTTATTTCCCCAAAATGGAAGATTAAAAAAATTATTAATTAGTAGTTTTGTTCAATCAGGACTTGAATCTTGAAGTCTCTTTATTGATTATAAATTACTGAGGGTATCAACATAATTAGCTTTTTTGTAATAAGGAAAAATATTACTTTAATGAGTATATATGCATCAAAACTAATTTGAGCACATTTCCTTCAAGTGCCTGCCCCTATATGGTAAGATTATAGGAATCTCTTTCCTTCTTTATGTTTTCTGTACAACTTGATAATTTTGATCAATATTAATTGCTTAAATAACCATATAAATGTTGTAACTCTTTTAAAATTTAGTCCTGATTTTATTTTATAAAATTTAGAGTTTGAGTTTTTTTTAAGCTGAGACCCTGAGCTTATTAAGGAAAATGGTGGACCATTTTGGTGCAGATAAGTGATTTTTTAACTAGTGAAAGCTAAAAATATGGGACATACCAAGCTTACAAGTATATAATATTAATAATAGTCTGACAATTTTTGAAATCAAGAGGGTGGAAAAAAGAAATGTGTAAATTTGATACCATAATTTAGAACTGGCTTAAAGAATTCTGACATTAAAATGGACAGATATGAACCCAGGGAAAAACCATTAGATGTTGAGGACTTTTGTCAGCCCCCAAAAAATACCAGTGTAAGTAAGCTAGTCCGTATTTATGAAAGAAGAAGTGTTTGTTTGGATCCCCTCTATTTAACCAAATCATTCTGTGAAGGGATACTAGAAAAGAAATAAGTATTTACTACAAACCTACTTTGTGCTTTGCATTCTTTTTCTTAACCTTATGTCAGAATGTCTAGAAAGATCACTTTCCTTATCAAAAATAAAGACCAGACTCTCTAAAGTTAGCATCACTGGAAGGATCTCCTGGTGAGAAGAGCAACTGAATACAAACTGATACAGAGAGTTATCTTATTTTAGCCCTGTAGTGACTGCAACCACAAATTTGAACTCAGGGAAGTGTTAGTTAAGCAGTCTAACTTAGGCATAAACATTTCTGTTTTTTTCCCCCCAAAGTGTAGCTGGGGCAACACAAGGCTATGATCTTCCATGAACATTTATATAAAGTTATAAAGAGACTACCATGAATTAATTATATAATCTGACTTATATATCCTTTTACCTATTGCAAAGACTGTCCCAGGAAAAAAAAGATCTTTTCTGGTTCCTTTTTTTATATGGCAACAATATTGAATGTGATTTTTAGTGCCTACCTAGATAATAAAGGGCTGGAAAAAATCATTCTTTCACAGTTCTTATCTTCCTGTGTCACAGCAGCTAACACGAGGCATAATTTCATATCTAGTACAGACCCTTCTTATCTTTATAAAAGTATGACTTTGCCTCTGACTGTGGTTGTGGTGTTACATTAAGGCACATCCGAACATGCTCCCATTAACCATAAGAGTCAGGCCACAACATAATAAAGGTGGTGGTAGAAGTTTTCCTTGCATGTCTGTTTAGTTTCTCTAAGGCTCCAGAGGCAAAGTTACTGTCTGCCAGAGTCATAATTTTAGCATAGGACTCTGATCTCAAAATATGTGCAGTAACATTATTTAAGGATGTTGATTCACTTTTAGAAGGTAATCAGATCCCATTCCCATTATTTATGGATCAGCCAAGTTCTCTTGTCTTTGACATCCTCTTCTGCTTCATTTTATCATATAATCCCTCAATTTTTTGGAAAAACCCTTTACCATTACAGTGAAAGATCATATTTAAAAATTTTATTTTATTTTTAGTCTTAATATGTTGGAATTTCTCCCCATCCTGTATTCAGTCTCCCATGCTTGAGTGTTGCTGGAACACAGAAGACATGATACCTAAAAGTGTATGCATGCTCTCTTCCTGGAAAGAGAATTTGCCCCAGTCTGTAACTGTTCTGAAGGACGACTCATTCTTGACAGCCATTTGAAAGACTTAGACCCTGCCTCACAGCACAGTGGGGAAGAAAGGCAAGTAATCTACAGTTAAAACGGAGAGGGTGATATGTACTGTGATGGAATTAAGTGTGCCCAGATGTATGTGGGAGGCCAGAGGAGACATACCTAACCCAGCTAGGAATATTTGTTGAGTACAGTCCAAAGGGTTGCACAGAGTTGGACATGACTGAGCGGCTGGGCACAAACATGTGCTGGAAAAAGCTTCCCAGGTGGCACAATGGTAAAGAATCTACCAGTGCAGGAGATGCAAGAGATGCAGGTTTGATCCCTGGGTAGGGAAGATCTCCTGGAGGAGGAAACGGCAACCTGCTCCAGTATTCTTGCCTGGAAAATTCCATGGACTGGGGAGCCTGGTGGGCTACAGTCTTTAGGGCCCCAAAGAATCAGACACGACTGAGTGACTGAGGACACAGACACGCATGTGCAGGAGAAGGTGATGGTTAAAGAAATAGTTGTTTAGCCAAGAGGAAAAATAACCGAGAAATATCTTAGAAGTAGAAGGAATAGCATGTGCAAATGCATAGCACAGAGAAATTAGAGGAGACTGAAAACGTATGAATAAAGAAATATAATGGAAAACAGAATACACTGAGGAGTATCTGAAAATGAGACTAAAAATGGAAACATAGGTGCTCAGTCAACCCAGAAGTCAAACCCACGTCTCTTGCATTTCCTGCATTGGCAGGTGAATTCTTGACCAGTGCGCCAGCTGGGAAGCCCCATAGGGTGTGTTACAAATACCTTTATAGCATGCTAAACAGTTCAAGTGTTCCCTGAAAAGAACAAAGAGCCACTGAAGGATTCACTTTAAGCAGGAAAATAGCAACAACAAAAGCAAATAAGTAATAAGGATAATAAGACCTGGGCACTCAGTGTGGAGGGTAAGAAGAAACTAGAATGATTTACAGATTTCATAGTCAGTTGAGCATAAAGATAAATGACAGTGTCTTTCGCTGTGCTGCAACATATACAAGGAAGAGAAAAAAAATTGGTTTGGGTAGAAGGATAGAGATGATTAATTTATTACTGAGCATGTTAGGTTCAAAATGCTTTTTGGTTTTATAGTTCTTTCTCATAAGAAAGGTTTGTAATGTGTCTTAGGGCTCTCCAGGAAGTCCCAGTTTGATAACTGCTGGTAAGGGTGTGTTGATAAGAATATAAATACAAACTGAGATTTGATAACTTGAAAAACAAATTCTCTTTGATATAGCTAATAGCTATTTCACTTCTAGTAATTTATCCTGTTGACATACTGATACATCTATGAATTATGTTTGTGCAGAGATGTTCATTACACCATTGTTTGTAACAGCAAAATGTTGAAAATAAGTTGAGTATCAATAGGGAAATAGTTAAATTGTGGGACATTGTTGTGGTGGAGTACTATGCAGCCATTAAGAGATTGGAGCAGCCTGTGCATGTACTCACATGGAAAGCTCTCTAAGCAAACTATATTATTAAGGTGCAGAACAATGTGTGTAGTATACTGTCACCTGTGTTTTTAAAAGAGTAGACACATAATTGCTTTTGTATGCATTAAATACCTCTATTAAGATTTATACACTTGAAACTAACACAGCATGGTTAATCGACTATACAGCAATAAACGCAAAACTAACACAACATTGTGAATCAGTTATACTCCAGTAAATACTAAAACAACAACAACAACTCACCAGCCTTTTTTGCGTTCTCATAAAAAGCACCATTAGTTGAGGGAACAACATGAAAACAGGTGCCTGAGAGCTTGGGAAAGACGTGGTTTCATGTTAGCCTGATTATGTCAAACAGTGATAGAAGGAAACACCTCCAGCTCTCATCTCCTTCTGGCCTTCCAGTTCTCCTGGGAAGTGACAGTCCTTGAGTAGAACGTGAGAAATGAGAAGGAAGGGTGATGCTTTAAGTGTAGAGACCAAGTTCCTTTTCAGAAGAACCTGAACGTCCTGTGGCACATCTCCAGGGATAGGTTCATGTTCCTGTTACAGGAGATGAAATCTCTAATTCCAGGTGGGTACGCATAATTCAAAGAGAAGGGATTTTGAAACCTGATACATGGTTATTCTTAATAAGCTATCTTTTCCAATCTATCTGTAACCATAAGAAATTAATATTTTGATGCCAATAAAACTAAAAACAGTAACTGCTCAAAGAGGAAGGTGACGGTGGGAAGAAAACTGAGGGAGCAGCAAACGCTGAGGCATCAGAGTAGTGCTCCAGATCTAAATCTGACTATTGTTTGCTAAGCATACGTTACATAAAATACTTAAGCAGTGCTGGTGGTGTAGTCTTCAGAAGATGGGTCCAAAGAGCCTGGCTGCGGAGGCCATTTTCCAGATAACTCATGTGGCTGGCGGAGCCTTAACATATGTTTTAAAGGTCCAGACCTTAAACCACAGAAGCTGTGAAGAAACATAAAGGTAAATATAGAGTCTATATGTGGAAAATCTATAATTAAAATAAAGTTAAACTGTTGTATAAAAAGGACCTAACACAAGCCTCGTCATCAGCAGCAGTACTGATTTAATCCAGTCTGTACATGTTGGATGACGGGTCTGCCCTGCCATGCAGGCACTTTTTTTTTTTAACCTCTGTGGCCTCAATGTTTGATCCTGACGGGATTTGCGTCACTGATCCATATCACTGCCTGTGTGATGTCAGCATGTGGGTGTACAGTTAGTGAGACCTAGTTAACCTCATGTGCTGTAGTAAATCCCAAGCACTATTTCCTACTAGAATAACAAAGAATGATTCGTGGTTGTTCACATTGGACTGGTACTAAAAATAGTAATGTTCACAACCTGCTGCATCCACGCACATTAATATCAGAGCCTTTGTAGCTTTCTAAACAAGAGCCCCCAAAATAACTCTTGTTTAGAAGCAGGTGCTTGCTTGGTAAACATATCTACTGTTTTCTATCTATATACAGCTTGATTTAGTGCTAAAGATAGATTCTAACCATAGTATGATAGTCATTCTTCATCCTTTTCCTACTTGATATGCTTGTCATTGATACATCTAAATGCTTAGCAAGTCTGATTATAGAAATTTTTAGTTACCTGTACACAGATAAATGAAATTACCCATAATTCTAAATCATCCATAGACCCCTGATTTTAATAGTCTACTTCATCCAGGCTTAAAAAGGAATAATAAATTTTCAAGGAAAAGAAAGTCCCCTAAAGCAGTGAATAATAATTACCTTGATCTTTTTTCTTTAATCTCCTACTTCATTCTTTTTCCCAAATTACAGTTGTCACACACTTCTAATGCCCAGGATTAGTGTTAAGAGTCCATATTTTCAAGGACCTTTCAGTTACACTAAGAAAAATATATGATTAAAAAAAATACATACAATCAATTTACAATCAACTAACTCATTTCAGTTCCAAGATTATATAGGCTTGTGCTGATTGCCAGCCTCATGTGAATAAAAATTATCAGGTGTTTTGTAACCTTAACAAATAAGCATCGCTTATTAATAGGGTGACCTTATGTCCCATTTTGTCTAGGACAATCCCAGTTTATTCCTCTCATCGATATCTGACTGGTTTAACATTTGTTCCAGACTTTTCATTTTTTAACAGAGTATAATTAATAGTTCCATTAAAATAAGCTCTGATGTATTGATCAGCCTTCATTTCATGTTGCTAGTTTCTGCCATGATCTCCTTTAAGCAGCTTGACTATCTCTTGTTTTTTACTTTAACCTGTGATTATACTTAAAGGCAACTAGAATAAACCGTTTCTCTTTTCCTGACCCCTGTCAGAAGCAAGTCAAGCATGGCAGTTAAGGTACTTAGCAGTAGAGCAGAATGTTCTTTGATAAGGAGGGCTAAGGGCAGAACTCTTTCCAGTCTCCTGCCAGTGGCCACAGCAAGTATGTGATGCTCATGCCCCTGATGGCCACTTGGTGTCACCAGGCCTCCAGTAACCCTCTGTGAACATTTGAGGCAGTGTTGAGAAAATAAAAACCAGGAGCCTTTTGTTTGTTAAAATTGTCATATAATCAGGTACAAAAGGGAAAATGAAAAATGTATTTACCACTGCAAAATGTTTTCCTGTAATTGTGGTGTTCTCAATGCAGTCTCTCTCTTTATTTCTGTGGAAAAATTGATGCACATTGTTAAATTAACATATCTTTAGAAAACATGAAATAAGTTTAACTTTTATTTTTCTATTGTAACTGAAAAGTCCTCGAAAATATGGACCCTAACACTAACCTTGGGCATTAGAAGTGTCGCAGCTGTGGAAATAGTTGAGGATAGTGAGGGGATAGAGCTGAATCTTGTTAGGAGGGTACTGAAGACAGACCCCGTGCTTCCCAGGTGGCGCTAGTGGTAAACCAGATAGGAAACGAAGTATGTCAAGGCTGTATACTGTCACCCTGCTTATTTAACTTGCATGCAGAGTACATCATGAGAAACAATGGGCTGGAAGAAGCACAAGCTGGAATGAAGATTGCCAGGGGAAATATCAATAACCTCAAATATGCAGATAACACCACCCTTATGGCAGAAAGTGAAGAACTAAAGAGCCCCTTGATGAAAGTGAAAGAGGAGAGTGAAAAAGTTGGCTTAAAGCTCAACATTCAGAAAAGTAAGATCATGGAATCTGGTCCCATCACTTCATGGCAGATAGACAGGGAAACAGTGGCTGACTTTATTTTGGGGGGCTCCAAAGTCACTGCAGATGGTGATTGCAGCCGTGAAATTAAAAGATGCTTACTCCTTGGAAGAAAAGTTATGATCAACCTAGATAGCATATTCAAAAGCAGAGACATTATTTTGTCAACAAAGGTCTGTCTAGTCAAGGCTGTGGTTTTTCCAGTAGTCATGTATGGATGTGAGAATTGGACTATAAAGAAAGCTGAGTGCCGAAGAATTGATGCTTTTGAACTGTGGTATTGAAGACTCTTGAGAGTCCCTTGAACTGCAAGGAGAGCCAACCAATCCATCCTAAAGGAGATCAGTCTGGGTGTTCATTGGCAGGACTGATGTTGAAGCTGAAACTCCAATACTTTGGCCACCTGATGGGAAGAACTGACTCATTTGAAAAGACTCTGATGCTGGGAAAGATTGAAGGCAGGAGGAGAAGGGGATGACAGAGGATGAGATGGTTGGATGGCATCACCGACTCAATGGACATGAGTTTGGGTAGACTCCGGGAGTTGGTGATGGACAGGGAGGCCTGGTGTGCTGCAGTTCATGGGGTCGCAAAGAGTCGGACACGACTGAGCGACTGAACTGAACTGAACTGAAGCAGACCCCAGTAGAGGAGGAGGTGGAGATCAGCTCAAGACTAGAAAGGGGGAGAGATAGCTTTAATCCAGTGTGAAAGAACAATGATTCTTCTGAAAATAGAAGAGGTGAGAAGAGTTTGTAAACAACATTGAAAGAGTTCAATTTTATGCTGAGATACGTAGTTGAGGTTGAATTGGGGGATATCCTTAAAGAGTGGTGGGGATCTCTGATAATCCCTGTAGAAAACAGGATATAAGTTTATTAGCCAGGAATAAATTCTGAAAGGATTCCTGGGCAGTGCTGATGGCTGAGTTAAGGTTGGATATAATTAAATTCATAAACATGCCAGTCCACATAACATTTGATTTCTACAGTTCAGGTCTATGAGAAGATAATTAAATCTGATTTATTAGAATTGGGTATTTTTAGTGAAGGCAAGGTAAAAGGAAGACATGGACGGGAAAAAAGATCAGGCTATGAAGACACAGGTGGATCAGGAGAAACGAGATCACTATGAGGAAGACCTAATGTCGCAGAAGAAAGAGAACTAGTGAGATGCTAGATACAGTGACCGGAGACTTAAACATGAGAGCTTTAACATTTCAAAGACGAGATTCTGTAGTGGAATTCTGAGTGATAAATTCTAAGATATATCATTGAACATGCGTTACTAAAAACAATAGCGGAGTTCAAGAAAGGTATGTTAGGTTTTCTTGGACACGGAAGTCATCTTGCTGATGGCAAGAGCTGGGAAAAACACTGTGAACATGGTGCTGAAGCTCTCAATAAATGATGGCAGTGAGAAGGGGCAGAGGGTGCTGTACCACCATGCATTACTATGGCGTGATCTCGAGGAACAAGAAGCTGAAACATGAAACAGCAACAGTAGTGGCCCTGAGAAGCAGCCCTTCGGGTGTCTGGAGCCTGCCTCAGGAGAGAATGAGAAGCCGCTGCTCCCAGCAGCTATTGGAAGAGCTGTCCTGGAGACGAGCTGGGTTTCATTTAAAGAAAGCCCATCAGCAGGTGTTCTGTGAAAAGGTTGAGGATCTAGGGGAATTTATAACAAGGAAAATGTTCCAGTGAGCACAATGGGAAGAAATGAGAAGATCATCCGTTAAAGAAAGTCAAGAAATGGAAACACAGCTGTGTGAGAACATGAGCCAAAATGAGGAAGTGGGCTGCTGGGACTTGCTTTTTGTTTAGGGGCTAAAGATCAGAGGCATGGTTGGATTTACTGGGAGCCTGAATCCAACATTTATGAGAAGATTCTGTTGAGACCAGGAGACTTTTAGGTATTAAGCTATGCTCTTCAGGGCAGCTTTGCCGTTTAGTGAGACTTAGAAGGTAACAATTACCCTTCCTCACTAGTGAGAATGATACTTCAGTGTCTTATCTCCTCTGAAATGTCTGGCATGTATTTATTGAAACCTCCAGGTTATCCCTTGCCAGTTCTTTTCCAGCTTTTTGGAAGACCAAGTCTTTGAACATGGTTTATATATGTTTAAAATATTGCCTTATTGTTAAAATAATAAGAGGCTTTGCCTCATTGTGTGCTCTTGGCAAGTTACTTTATTGCATTCTGCTTCAATTCCCTTACCTATAAGCGATGCCTATTTCAGTTATTGCGAGGATTGAGTTAACACATGTAAAACATTGAATAGTACCCTGTCCATTACTTTCTTAAATATGTGTGTGTGTGTGTGTGTGTGTGTGTGTGTGTGTGTGTGCAGTCATGTCTGACTGTGACCCTGTGGATTGTAGCCCGTCAGGCTCCTCTGTCAATGGAATTTTCCAGGCAAGAATACTGGAGCAGGTTGCCATTTCCTACTTCAGGGTGTCTTCCTGACCCAGGGATTGAACCCATGTCTCATTTGTCTCCTGCATTGGCAGGCAGATTTTTTATCACTGAGCCACCTGGGAAGCCCCATAGTGACCATTCTTATAATAATAACTATCATTTATTGAGTGGTGGCAGCCAGTGTACTTGGTACTTTAAATTTTGATTCTCACAACAATGCTATGAAGTTGATTGTTTTAACCATTTTATAGAAGGAAACTGAGTCTCACAGAAGAGCAGTAAATTGCCTTGCTAATAAATATTGATGCTGTTGTTAAAACTTACATCTTTTAATACGAAAATGCACTTTCTTTCCACTGTTCAATTTATTACAAATCACATTCATTATCATTACCTGTATGTTTGTATTAGCTATAAATAACTTAACTACACAGCACCATAAAGTAATGAAAAGCCCTCCAAAGTTCTTACAGTCTTATTACCCTCTCTTATAACTGAACATTTAGTCTTCTTCCTGGTCTCTACACCTGCTTGAGTAAAGTACTTTAAGCCCCAATCGTGACCTGTCTTTTCAGATTTCATGAGCATGAGTGAGAATACCATCTACCAAGTATCTGTATTAGTGTCCAGGTTAAACCTTTAGAAACAACAAGAAAAAATCAGATGAAAAGAAAGTAAAACCAGTAATAATAATTTTAAAAAAAGGTAGTGTTTATTAACTTGAGATGTTAAATGCCTGTCTGAAATAGAAATCCCATGCTTAAAGAACAAGTTGATGAAGCCTGTATTCTGTAGATAATTCTTTTGTGTACTGTGGGCTTTCCTTAAGGGTTGCCCACAATACACAAAAGAATTTTAAGGGATGAGTATGGAGAGTGCATCAAGTTACACAAGGACATTTCAGAGTGAGGCTTCTAAATTAGTGTTATATGTGTCCTAAAATTTATAAATGAAAAGCAGCCAGCTGGGGTAATAAAATTTGAATTAGTAGATAGTATGTAGGGCTTTCCAGGTGGCTCTAATGGTAAAGAACCCATCTGCCAATGCAGGTAGACTAATGAGACGCTAGTTCGATCCCTGGGTCGGGAGGATCCCCGGGAGAAGGACGACCCACTCCAGTATTCTTGCCTGTAGAATCCCATGGACAGAGGAGCAGAACAGGCTGCAATCCATAGGGTCGCAGAGTTGGACATGGCTGAAGCGACTTAGCACACAGGCCTATTAGTTATCAGAGGAAAATGAGAACAAAGGGAGTTATTTTACATCAGATATCTATGTTTCCATGAATATCTTGATGAGCTTTTGAGCTGGTTCATAAAGGAGTCTGAAAATTTTCAAATCCAGGGCATAATCAGTAGAAATCTTTTAATCATTTACTGTATGCCAAACACTGCCAGCAGGAATGCTTGCATTTTTTTTCCCCTTCCCTTTCCGCGGGTCACTGCAGGTCACGTGGTTAGTATCACGTGACTCGGTCAAAGGATCTTTTCCTCGTAGCTTTGCTAAAAAAAAAAAAAGGCAGCAACCGCGGTTCTCCAATTAGAGCTGCTAACGTGTACTACGCTGTTTCCTTGTTGGATTTTCTTGTTCTCTGCTACTGTAAAAACAAAATGAGTGGTAAGATTTACTGGTTTTGAACATTCTTTTATTTTAAAACGTAGCAAGTATTGTATTACTCTAAAGTCATGCCGTGTGTTTTTTCAATAGATGCCAGATCTGTCGCTGTAAAAATTTTACATTGTGGCCATGTAGTTATAAAAAGATTAGACTCTGTTTAGAGTTGGGTTGATTTTATATTCCACAGAATATTCCTTTCCAGAGCCTTTACTAGCATTTTCTTTTTACTACTAAAATCTGCAAATTGGCATCAGATTATTTGGAAGCCATTGTGAAAGCTTGCTTGTAAGGAGAATGTGTGGCACGTCAGCAGCCCGTTGCATGTTACGAATTTGAACCCAGACAGATCTCTCGTTTTGTTTTGTTTTTTTAATCAGATGTCTGCTAATATCTGCTAATAAAGAAAAAATTTAAAAAGAGTTGACATTTTACTAGATGAAATACCGTCTTTACTGAATCATTGATGGCAATTTTTAAGGAATTTAGGCTTCTCAGATTTCTTAAGGCAATTGGTAAATAGAGCTGTTTACTCTTATGCAAGATTTTAGAAAAGGAAATATGCCCTTAAATCTAGATATATGATTTGTGGTAGATTTTGCTCAAATCGTATATATTATTAAGGAGTTAGTTGGTGGATCTACAGTGGTTCAGATACAGCTACTCTCCTGCCAGATGTGTTTAATGGTACAGTCTGTAACAGCTTCTTCACTGAGACAGGAGCTCCATCACTGCCCTCAATCAAGAGTTTGTAGTTAATCTTTTCATACCTCCTAAATTTAAAAGTATTGTTGGAACTAAGGAGGTGATGGAACTTCTGCATCATCAAGTATGCCAGGTTTTGGAGTTTTGCTACTACAGACAGGAATAGCAACAGAAATGGCGCTGTAAATATTGTAGTTCTAAGCAACAAAATAAATACCTGTATTTATTTTGTTTATACAATGGGAGTTTTATAGGTTGTGTTGCATGTTACTTCACACCAGTATTTTAGATATTAAATAATGCTATACATGAAGTGTGTGGTTTGGTTTGGTTTGGTTTGGTTTTAAAGAAAAAAAATCTAACCTTGTACCATTTTCCCTCAGGGTAAGGAAATTCACTTGCTAAAGTGAAAAGATTACTTCATAGGGATATGAGTTAATGATTATTCCTGGACTGCAGCTAGTTATGGGTTTACTGCTGGTTTATTTGAGATTAGGTTTGTTTTGTGCTCTCTTCAGTAATCACACTTAGATATAATTAAAGAATAAAGTAGAATTTTGTACTACTAAATTACAAACACTTAGCAGCTTTCAAAGAATATTATGGTTTGAATTGCAACTAGTTAGTATTTATATATTCATATCTTTAGTGAAAGAAGAGCAACCCAAAGCAGTTATGTAGTTTTATAAGTTTAAATGTAATTGGTAATAATTTATTTTTTACTCTGAGCTAAAAAACAACTGTAAGCTGTAAAACTAAAAAACTCTGTAAGCTAAAAAACAAAAGCTTGTTCTGATAACTTGAAATAGGGATTAAACTTGACCACGTATGCAAGGTACCAGTCTCTGGCACATACAGTAGAAACACAACAAAGTAATTTCCTTTATTAAAATTATAGATAATAGTTTTCAGTGAATTCTCTTTCTGGTTCTCAGCAAAATTTCACACATTCTGAATAATCTCTAAGCCAGATCTCAGGATTCAGAAAGCTAGCTTGCCATAGTTTTCTATAAATTAGCTAACAGAAGTAAACCAGCATAACTTTAAAACTGCTGTCATTTCTTTAGTCCAGCATATAGAAGTTGAAAGGTGAGTTTTGGATGAAGCCTCTCTTGCCTAGAGTTGTAAAGCATGTCACAAGTATTATTTAGTAAATTTATAGGTAATGTTGACTTAGATGTAGGAAAATTTTGTTTTTGTTTTCCAAGGATATGAAAATAAAGAAGGCCTTACTTGTCCTTAGAAGCATCAGAGCATATTTCTTAAAGCTCATTACATCAGTTGTTAAAAAATACATAATATTTTAGTGTTTACTAAATACATAGTAGAAATATATCCTTAGATATGAAACAACTTTTTAAAAAATTGTTGGGAAAGGATATCACTATTAAAATGAAAGGAAATGTAGAATTTAAGACTAGCTGAGTTTTCTTTTTTTTAAAAGGACTTTTCAGTGTAAGAAACAAAAAAAGTTTTATTTGGGTAATACTCATGTATTCCATTTTTCTAACGTTCTCAAGCCCCCAAAGGCATGACTTATGCATTACAGGGTTAAAAGAGATAAGAAAACAAGTTCCAAATTTCTAACTAATCTTCCTCTTACTGCTTCTTTCTCTTGACTTTTTCTTGATTTTTCCTATTGTTTTTTTCAAATTTTGCCTTTTGTATTTTTCATTGATTTTATATGCAAAGTTTGGTTTGATTTTCCACTGGGTCAGTGTTTCTTAATTTGCACAATTTGCACAGGAATTACCTGGACATCTGTAAGTACACTGATTGAAGACCCCCATTTACTGTAAGCATACTAAACAAGAATCTCTAGCTCCCTGACCAGGGATTGAATCCTCAGCCCCTGCAGTGGAAGTGCAGAGTCCTAAGAGAAGTCCCTGTGTGCTTAAAAATCTTCCCAGGTGACTGTTACGATCACCAGGCAGGTTTGAAAAACATGACTGTAGGTAAAGAGCGGTCAGTGCCCTTTACAAGATAAACATTTCTATTTTAGCAGGTGAATCATCTGAATTTCCTTTCATGGTTATACACTATTAGTTTAAGGGTTTAGTTTAAAATGAAGAATTCAAAATGTAATTCAAATTGTTTTCAATTTTTGCTTGTTAAGTAACCCAGGATTAATAGATGATTTCTGTGATCTGTTCAGGTCCTGCTCAGGTTCCAATGATGTCCCCAAATGGTTCTGTGCCTCCAATTTACGTGCCTCCTGGCTATGCCCCACAGGTATGTTTTGTGTTACTTTTGTCTATATATGTGTGTGTTAGTGATCGTAATGTTACTATTTAATGCAAACAAAATTTAGATGCCGAAGCTTATTACCCGGGATAGTATATCTTTGGTGAATCTATTTCAAATTTAGCACAATCAGTGCTATTTGGAAAGGAGGAAAAATTAAGTTAGTAGCACTCATCATTTGGCCTTGTCTTTTGGGTGTTGAATTATAATAAAGAATTAATTTTAGAGTTTTTTTCTCCTGGGATATGTGAATAATATAATTAATATCATAAGGTTTAAAGGCACTCATGCTAACATTTTAAAATTAACCATTTACTTAAAAGTAATCCAAGCCAGTGCGTCCAACTTCTTCTTTACACTCATTTACAGGTGTCCATGATCATTGGATGGCACATTGTGGTCTATACAAGAGAATTTAGACCTGTAGACCTGCAACCCTAAGGGCTAAGGGGATTAGTATCACCACACACCTGTAGCTCTTTCTTAGATACAAGTTGAAAAGCTCTGACTTAAAGAAAAAAGGATAGCTTACTTATTTGCACAGGCGAACTTAGTAAAACTATAAAATCTATAGGTGTCAATATCTGCTACTGAGATTCTACGTAGTCAGCACTCATTGCTTCAAAAGCTGTTTGGAAATAGCTAGTTTCTTATCCTAGCACTGAATTTGTACGTGAAAAATTTTTTAAGATGTGTTTATTTGTTTAAATTATGGCTGTGCTGGGTCTTCATTGCTACACGCAGGCTTTCTCTAGTTGCAGTGAGTGGGGGCTGCTGTTCGTTGCCACGTGTGGGCTTCTCCTTGCAGTGGCTTCTCCTGTTGCCACTCCTGGGCTCCAGGGACACAGGCTTCAGTAGTTGCAGCACACAGGCTGCACGTGTTGTCCTGCAGCATGTGGGATCTTCCCAGACCAGGGATTGAACCCATGTTCCCTGCATTGTAATAAGGCAGAATCTTAATATAATACAATATATTAATATATTGAATATATATTTAATTATAATTAATGTATATTTGATTATATTAAATATATAATAATTATATTAAGGTATAATATATCTTTATTAAGATATAATATATCTTTATATAATAAGACAGATTCTTAACCACTGAGCCACCAGCGAAGCCCCTATACTTGGACTTTTCTTCAGAGCCTCTCTTGTATCCTCCCTGATTATGCCAAAATACTGGTGGGCTATTGTGGTAGATTCACTGGCCACTATCTGAAGCCTACCCCACTACATGAATGACAGCAAAAGAGGACCATGATGCTGGGGAGAATGGAAATAGTATGAGAATTAGAGTCCAAAAGCTGGATCCATATCATGTTTAAAACCCTTGCTGGTTGCATGGCCTTGGACAAATCAACTTCCTTGAGCCTCAGTGTCCTCACTGTAAGATAAGATGATAACATATATGAGATAACATACTTGAAAGTGGAGAAAGAAATGGCAGCTCACTCCATTTCTTGCCTGGAAAATCCCATGGACAGAGGAGCCTGGCGATCTACAGGCCATGGGTTTGCAGAGTCAGGCACAACTGAGTGACTAATACTTTAACTTTCTTTCATATTTGAAAGTACTTTGTAAGCTTTCCAGAAGAATAATCTGGTCATTATTTCTGCTTTTGTTTAGCCCACTGACTCCTTAGCCTGCCTGCCTTTTTTACCATACTAAAACTATTCTTTGGTATACGCCAAACCAAAGCCCTTTTTCCAGCATAATCCTCTTTGACCTCTAAATATTTGTTAAAAACATAGCCATGTATGGATGTGAAAGTTGGACCATAAAGAAGGTTGAGCACTCAAGAATTGATGCTTTTGAACTGTGTTGTTGGACAAGACTCTTGAGAGTCCCTTGGACGGCAAGGATATCCAACCAGTCAATCCTAAAGGAGATCAATCCTGAATATTCATTGGAAGGACTGATGCTGAAGCTGAAACTCCAATACTTTGGCCACCTGAAGTGAAGAACTGACTCATTAGAAAAGACCCTGATGCTGGGAAAAATTGACGGCAGGAGAATGGGGTGATGACAGAGGATAAGATGGTTGGATGGCATCACTGACTCAATGGACATGAGTTTGAGCAAGCTCCAAGAGATGGTGAATGACAGGGAGGCCTGGTGTGCTGCAGTCCATGGGGTTGCAAAGAGTCCGACACAACTGAGCGACTGAATAGCAACAGTCCTCTTTGACCTCTGAACATTTGACCCTTCCCTGGTGGCTCAGTGGTAAAAGAGTACGCCTGCCAATGCAGGAGCCTCGGGTTTGATCCCTGGGTCAGGAAGATCCCCTGGAGAAGGAAATGGCAACCCACTCCAGTATTCTTGCCTGGGAAATCCCATGGACAGAGGAGCCTGGCAGGCTACAGTCCGTAGGGTCACAGAGAATCATACACTACTTAGCAACTAAACAACATTGATATGATTTACCCCAGACTACCCCAGATTTTCTTGAAGTAATGCTATCCTGATTCTTCCTACTTCTCTATGTGCTCCTTTTCAGACCTTTCTCCGTCTCCATAAAGAGGATTACCTCGTCTTCTCTCTCTAGCATAGCTCACTTTAACAGACATGTTGGATGGCATCATGTGCCAAGCTCTGTATTGGGTGCTAGTGACATAAAGGTGATTAAGACAGATTATTCAAAGGCAATTGTAGGTATTCTGCTGTTCTCTCAGCCAACAGTACCTTTCATTTTTATGGCAAATTTCTACTCTTCTCAACTCACTCAATTATAACCTTCTAGAATTAACTTTCCTTGAACCTTTGCATTTGCTTTTCCATTTGGGTTCTCATAGCACATTATGTATATCCCTCTTTTAACAAATTTTTCACATTGTTTAGTTAATAAATTCTCTTTCCTGAGAAGAGAAGATTATGAATTCATACAGTTCCTGTATTTAACAGTAGTCAAAAGATATGTATTGAGTGCTCTTACATGTTAGGGACTCTCTCAGTGCTTGAATAAAAAGAGGCAAGGACCTCTGTACTTCTGTAGTTTACATTCTTGTGGGCAAAAGGAAACATAAGCATAATAAATGGATAAATTATATATAATATATTCGGTGGTAAAATGGGGGGAAAGAAAGAAAACAGAGCTAGTTACATTTTAAGATAGGGTAGTCAGAATAAGCATCATTGGAAAGGTGCCTTTGAACCAAGTCTTGAAGGACATTTGGGAGTTAGCCATGCATTTATTCAGGGAAAGAGGATTCTGGGAACAGAAACAGCTGGTGCAAAAGGCCTAAGATGAGAGCATGCTTGGGAACAAGGGGCCATTGCAGCTGGAGTGAGTCCTTAAGGCAGAATAATAGTAAAGAGTGAGGTCAGAGAGATAATAAGACTAGATCATACAGAATTCTCACTCATCTTTATTTCCTCAGTGCTGAGTACAGTGCCTGTCATTTATTAGGGGCTCAATAAATACTAGTAAATCAATCAAATGATCATCCAAGTTGAGATTCTGTATCTTTTTTAAAATTTATTTTGCCATGCCACATAACATATGGAATCTTAGTTCTCCAACCAGGGGTTAAACCTACACCCCCTGCATTGGAAGCACAGTGTTAACCACTGGACCACCAGGAAAGTCTGAAGTGCTGTATTTTTAGGGCAAGAGCCACTAAAATAATCTTCCTATGTAACTTCTTTAATTTTTTCAGTTCTGTGCTCATTAGTTGGCTTGGCCACTCAGTGACATCTAGATTTCTTGACACATAAGGCCTTAACACGGTTCTGTTCTGGTTTGTCTCTGTAGCCTTCTCTTGATAAATGTCATCACCTATCTATTTTTTCAGCCAAACAGGACTACTCACATGCTCACTTGATGTTCTTCTTTCTCCATGGTTTTCTTAATGCTGTTATCCAGGGAATGTTATTCATTCCCTCATTTCTGCCTTTTGAAATTCTACCTATCTTTGAGAACCTAGATCAAGTTATTTGTATCATTCTTTAGTTACATATACATACCTGATGCTGTAATTATGTGTCTATATATTCTCCTTAAATGGGATTTTAAATTCCTTGAGTGTATGGAGGTACCTTTTTTTATTTTTGTTCTGTAGTAACTCAAATATAGTCTGTATTTCATAAATATTTGTCAAATAAGAGAATGAACTTTAACAGTAATCATTGTCTCTAGGAAATGTAATCATTTTAAATCACACAATGGTAATCCAAAGACAAAAATCTATTCTCATCATTATTGAAATAATTTAAGTACCTAGTGTGTAAGAATGAATTCTAACATTTTGACATCACCATTGACATCACCCTATTGCCTGACATACACAATTTCTCATGTTAGAAAATACTTACCAAAAGCCAAGTTCTCAGCACAGCTAAGAGCTTGGTAATTATCCAAAATTTAACGCATAAGCAAACACAATTATATTAACAAAGATAGAAGCTGGGAGTTGAACCAAACATTAAGACACGTAGATGGCTGTTATAAGTTGCATGTTGTATTTGGCTCAGTGGGAGCTAAAGGAGCACACACACTAAATCCAGGAATAGCTGTCATCTGCAGTCTCTTTTTGGACTTGTGTACACTGTTCTCCCCTTGGGGCAGCAGTTTAGTCAACTCCATCCCTGCCTTCTGTCTATCTGTTGTTGAAGGCCAGTGATCGAAGGAAAGTCAAGTAATGTTTTTGCTATACCATCATGTAATTCAGTACATACACTAATAGGATTCAGCAAATGTAAATATCCTAAAACATTTGGTCAGACAAGCAAGGACTGCAAAAACTAAAATCCAGTATGGCAGAAACTAACACAATGTTGTAAGACAGTTATCCACCAATTAAAAATAAATAAATTTAATTAAGAAAAATTAAAATCCAATGTTGGGACTCTGTAGCTCTACCACTGAGGAAGCAATCATGCTATAATACAAATCAAAGAGCATATTGAGGTGGAAAAATTAAAGATTCAAAAGATAAATAATCTTAGATGAAGATCGAGATTTAACAAAGAACTTAAGTAGAAATAAAGGAATCATGATTTACCCAGGATAAATCAATCTTTCAATTTTTTATTTTGTACAAATGCCATTAAGTTTAGAAGTACTTCAGAAGTGCACTTATCAATAATTCACATATATTTTAACTTGATTTTTGAGAATAACAGACAAGGTATTACATGTTAGGTAATTTGGGGATTCGTTGGTTCTGTTTTTCTCATTTGCCATTTGCAAAGCCCAAAGTTGCTGTTAAAATTGCCAATTTTGTTATACTTTCTTTGCTGCTTTATCCAAGAGTTCTATAATATTGTTAATTTATATTTGTACCTTATTTCTCTGATACTTCAGCATTCTACTTAGCAGTAATGAGAATACTCAGTCTTAATTTTTTAGTTGCATAGCTTTTGTTGTTGGATCAGAAAAATGGATCATCATTTTCTAAAATTTTTTATTAATCATCAGGTGCTTGCAATATGATTGGGAAACCTAAAGTTCATTAAAATTTTATGCATAAAGTAGTCCTGGGTGTTCATTGGAAGGACTGATGTTGAAGCTGAAACTCCAGTCCTTTGGCCACCTGATATGAAGAGCTGACTCATTGGAAAAGACCCTGATGCTGGGAAAGATTGAGGGCAGGAGGAGAAGGGGACAACAGAGAATGAGATGGCTGGATGGCATCACCGACTCGATGGACATGGGTTTGGGTGGACTCCGGGAGTTGGTGATGGACAGGGAGGCCTGGCATGCTGCGATTCATAGGATCGCAAAGAGTCCGACACGACTGAGCGACTGAACTGAACTGAAAATGTTCATTGTTCACCAGAAGCCTAAATGTCAAGGAATATTAATTTTGCTAGCAAGCCAATGGGAAATATATTTAGTGATAAAGAACAAATATAGTTGTTCATTTTCTGATCATTATTATTTGGAAAACATGTAAAAGGGTAGGGAAAAAATTCCATTGAGTGTTATAACCCAGAGATACTCTCTGTAAACATTTAGTATGTTTCCCCTTAGCCTTTTCTCTAATTACAGACATAATTTTAGACATGACCTTAAGGAACTTGATTATTACAGTTTAACAAATAAGAAAGGGAAATGTATGAGCGGTTTGACATACTGCGTAGACAGAAAGATGTGCCAGCTGAACTCAGACACCAAAGGGAGAAACAGTACAGTAAACAAAAGCAGTGAAAACAAATGGCACAGAAAGCATATGGTGACAGCTGTAGAAGGAACTTAGTTTCCCGGCAAATAATAACAACTTGTGGTCCCTAAGGGTATTGCAGCTCAGAATCACACTTGATATGTTAGTGATGAAGTTAATGAATTATCAAGATAATAGTGTAGACTTAACCTGAATGGGACTCCTAAAAGGTAATACCAAAAGGTCCCCCCTTCTGCCTTTCTGTAATGACTCCTTGTTTTTTATGGAATGTGGGTTGTTATGGTGATGAGAGGGTACCTAACAGGGAGGGGATTGTAGATCTCATAATGTGGGGAAAGGGCCTGTGTCAGCTTCATGAAGTTTCAGATTACTCCTTTGAGCTGGACTTGGTATTTCACTGTGCCTTTATGTCAGCACACAGCAGTGAGGTTAGTAAATCTTTCAAAGAGTGTACAGACAAGTCTGATCTCAGTCTTTGTCTCTCCTGGAAGGAACAACCAAAACAGATGGGCAGCAGTGTAAGAGTCTGAAAGGTTTAAATGTGGCTGAAGAGACACAGTAAGAGCTGGACAGAAAGGTTGTAGTCACTTACGTTGCTGTGTGCTTGATTAGACGTTGGGTGAATCTGTTAGATGAATGGCCAGAAATATCTGTAATACTGTTCAGTAGCTTAAATTTGGAGTAGTTCAGAATGATGCAGTAGAAGTAGGTTGCTAGAAGTAGCGGGGAAGCAAAGGTGGTAGGTATTGAAGAAGTCACAAAACCCTAGTAGTTAGCTATTGTTAAGGGGGGTGGGACATTTGAGTAGAACTAATAGCATTTATTTCTGGTTATATCAGTCATCAAACAAATATTTTTTGAGCATCTGTCATACACTACATGTACCATACCAGTTATTGGGGAGAAAATAGAATACAGAACAGATCTGTCATGGAATGTCCATTCTGGAGCACAATGTAAAATATCAGATAGCAAACACAACCTCCTTTCTCTGCAGCCCCTCTCAATTACGTCTGTGTTCAGTGAAGGAAACAAAACAGGACTTTTGTCTAATTAGATATTATATGGTGTATGTGGTTAGGTGGTCAGACTGTGTTGATATTTCCATTTATCTCATTGTCTTTAATTTTTTTAACATAGACTAATTTGGATCATATTTTACCTTTTTTTCCTTCTCAGAACTTGTTTATCTTAATCTCTGCCATCGCTGTACCCTGTTGGTGTAAAATTCAGTGTCTTGGCTATTTCTTGGCAGCTAGAGACTAGGCGGATAGTTTTGAGGTCTCTGGCCTTACTCTGAAGTTACTGGCTGCTCAGATGTTTTCTTGAAGTGGTGGAGTTCTCCACACCCTCTTGATCCTGATCTGGCTTTTGTTTTTTTAATCTCTGTATCTTAGTTTTATTTTGTTTTCTTTTAATTGTAAAATACACATTAAAAATATACCGTAACAGTTTTAAAGGTACAGTTCAGTGGTATTAAGTATGTTCACACTGTTGTGCTACCATCCATCCCCAGAACTCTTCTTGCAAAACTGAACTCTGTACCTTATCAACCTTAAAAATAAAATACATAGTTAACAGCAAAATGATGTTATTCAGGAATAGCAGAGAAATTGCAGTTCAGGACATGCAAACTATGGCAAACCATAGGCAAGTTCCCAAAACAAAGAAGAGGACCATTCTTAAAGAAAAGAGGGGAGTTGGGAAGGGGTGGTTTTTGAGCTAAGTCCATCGGAGGAAAGAGAGTTGAGGGTTATGGCTGCTTCTGATTAGGCTAGTTGTGGTAGCTTCTCATTGGCCATACTAAGCAAGGAGAAAAATTTTCCTTCCTCCAGCTGGAGTATAAAAGTAAGCTTCCTTCCGGTTGGGAAATGCAAGGTATGTGATTCCTGCTAGAGTCTGCAAAAGACAGCAAACAGTAGTGCATGAGAGTTACCCCCTCTTCAGGGCTTCCAGACTATTTTAAATCAGGTTTCTTGTTGAAATCTCATTTCACAACCTTTTAAAACAATTAACTCCCCAGTCTCCCTTCCCTCAGCTTATCTGTATATTTGAAATGTTCTTATTCAGCAGAAAAGTGGTTTTAATTTCATAAGCAATTTAGCCATTTTTTTTTAACTGATGAGATCTCACTTGTGTTTGTGAAATTTAAAAGGGCACTAGGAGGCAGTTATTTGTGGATTCTGTGCTGACAAAGTGAATAAGAACATGGAATTGAAGCCAGCTTACCTGAGTTCAGTTACTAGTTCCTCCACTTACTGCCTGTGTGACGTTGCAAGTTCTTTAACATCTCTATGCGTCAGTTTCCCTGTCTAAAAAAAAAATGGAAATAATAATGCTACCTATTTTAGCATTGTTTTGAGGATTAAACAGTTAACACATGTCCCTTGGGAAACTTAGAGTTAAATTATAGAGTAAGACATGTTGAAAATTAACAAATACTGCAGTGTTAGGGATACCAAACAGATGCTAGAGAATAAATGCAATAGAACTGATAGGAAGGAGAGAACACTGAGATTCTGGTATCTAGGAAAGGGTTCACAGAGAGCAATCAAGGAAGCTACAGACGCCTAACCCCGCATCTCTATCGGCATCTCAAGTTACATTCTTTACCTTCTCATCTCATCAATCCGTACTTTTCTTTGATCTAGATCAGACAGACTTTTCTGCTTCTATCTAAATCCTGCGCCCCAGCTGGAGTCCTGTCTTCTCCTTTTGCCTGCTCAAGGACATTACTCTAGCTCTCTCTCGCCCCTACATCATCAGTTTCTTACTCTCTGATGGATCATGCTCATTAGTATATCAGCTTGTTGTAATTGCTCCCACTAAAAACAGCAACAGATTTTTTAAGCTGCTTGACTCTTCTACTGTCAGTTACCACCCTACATATTCCCTTCTACAGGAAAACTTTTCAAAATTGTGAGGAAATTTAACTCTCTAATTCTCCTCCCCACTTTCTCTCTTCAGTCCATTCCACTCAGGCTTTCCCCCTATGATTATGCTAAAACTGCTCTCATCAAGGTTCCTATGACTTCCAAATTGCTGAATCCAATGGTCAGTCCTTAAGTCTTCATCTTATTGAACCTATCAGCGACACTTAACAAATCAGTCCATTCTCCCTGATATACTTAACCAAACTCCACACTCTCAAGTTTTCTTCCTGCCTTACCTGTTTGTCCTTTCCTGTCTTTGTGGAACTGCAGGCCACTATTATCTAACTGCCTACTCTACATTTCTACTTACAGACTTACCAGACTTAGATGTGCAAAACCTAAAACTCCAGATCTTCTCCCAACTCTGCTGAAGTAGCTTGTTCTAACCTACAGCTTTCCCTCTCACTGTTGGTGAAATACCATCATTCCAAAACTTTTTCACACTTCTCCAATGGAATTATCAGCTGAGCTTGTTGTTTTGCCTTTAAAGACACGCAGACTGTGGGTAGCTTCTCACTCCCTGCACTGCTGCACTGTGGCCCACGCCACCACCATCTCTTGCCTAGATTTCTACAATGACTTCCTGAATGACCTCCCCATTTTTGGCTTTGCCCTACAGTCTGTCCTCAACTCAGCAGCCAGAGTAGCTCTAGTAAATGTAAGGGTGTATCAGGATTTCTCAACCTTGGCACCATAAACAGTGTAAGCCAGTAATTCTTCATTATGGAGGGGCTGTCCTCTGTGGTGTTGGGCATTCAGCAGCATCCCTGACCTCTACTCGCTAAATAGTTAGTGCCTCCAACTCCAGGGGTGACAACCAAAAATGACTCCAAGCATGCTCAGTCGCTTCATTCATGCCCGACTCTTTGCGACCCCATGGACTGTAGCCCACCAGGCTCCTCTGTCCATGGGGATTCTCCAGGCAAGAATACTGGAGTGGGTTGCCATGCCCTTTTCCAGGGGGTCCTCCCAACCCAGGGATTGAACCTGCATCTCTTACGTCTCCTGCATTGGCAGGCAGCTTCTTTGCCACTAGCGCCACCTGGGAAGCCCTAAAAATGACTCCAGATATAGCCAAATGTCCTTTACAGCAAGGGTCCCCAACCTCCAGGATCTAATGCCTGATGATCTGAGGTGGAGCTAATGTAATAATAATAGAAATAAAATGCACAATAAATGTCATACACTTGTATCATTCCAAAACCATCCTTACTCTAAGTCCATGGAAAAACTGTCTTCCATAAAACCAGTCCTCCTAAAAGTTGGAGACTGTTGCTCTAGGGAGTAAAATCACCCCTCAATGAGAACCACTTGTTTCTGTGATGGTCCTCCATCTCACTGAGTACATATAGTCCCTAATAGCCTATACAGTACAACCTGCCTGACTTGGCCATCATCTCTACCATTTAGTATCTGTTGATCTCATCCGCTTCTGTCTTTTCTCCTCCTTTACACTGATCCAGTCACACTGGCTTCCTCCCAGCCACTCCTACTTTAAAGGCTTTGTTCTGACTGTTCCCTCTTCCCAGAACAGTCTTTCAGATTTTTGCGTGGCTAATTCCTTCACATCTCTGCTCAAATTTTACTTTCCCAGTGAGGCCTATCCTGATCATTGTTTCATACTACAGCTGTTCCCCTCTCGCGGTCCTTCTGACCCCCTCGCCTGGTGTGTTGGTTCTGTCCGTGGTGTTTATCGCCATGCAGCGTGCTAAATAACTTACCTTTGCTGCCATGTTTGTCTGCCCCGTTAGTGCGTGCCCGCACAAATGTGTCACTGGTTTTTTCTCTCCTAAATTACCACTATCTTTTTGTTCAAAAACAAATTTTGTTTTAATGAACGGAGGTGGTTAGTGCTAGATTTGGAAGGATGGATGGGACTTTCATAGATGTAGACTGGGGGAAAGTAAAATGAAGAGGGAAGATGGCATAAGCCAAAGTACAAGATAAAGAAATATGCAGGTAAGTGTGAAGATAAGTGTTTTAGTATACCAGCCTGGCTGGAATGAAGGGTTCAGAGTTTGGTGTGGAAGAAAGATAACAGCTATAATGAGAGGTTGGAACCAGATGGAATGCTAGGTTGAAAAGTATGTACCATGCAATCCTATCAGCAGTAGGGGTCATTTAAGATTTATGAGTCAGACGTTGATAAAGGTGAAAGTGGTATGTTAATGGCAGACACTGTGGTTTGGCTCACTCAGAACCCATTTCAGACTTCCTCTCAGGTCCCATTCTATAGGTTCTCAGGTCCCATCCCGTAGGTTAGAGGCCGGAAAATGGTAAACAGATTCCAGATTATCTTCAGCTATGGTTCCAGATAGGACGTTGTTTCCACCAGTCATAGGCAGTTGTCCAGGCTTGAATCCAGAACTGGGTTAAATAGGGAGACATGGGATATGCAGTCTCCACTGTGCTGAAACAAACGTACTCTTCACCGAGTGTATCAAGACAGCGATTCATTTGCTCTTCTGGTTCCGTGTTTTCTCACAAGTCATCTCACACTTCATCAGGGAAAGTTTAATAACCTATTTAATAGCAACTATATTCTTTCTAAAGCAGTAATTAGGCTTATCTGTATCCAAGTACTGTGTTTTTTAACATCCTTACCAAGCACGTATGTTTATAAACAAAATTTGCTATTTGTTTAGGCATAGTAAAACTTATTCTTCCATAATAAAAATGTGAAAATATTCAGTTCAGTTCAGTTCAGTCGCTCAGTCGTGTCCGACTCTTTGCGACCCCATGAATCGCAGCACGCCAGGCCTCCCATTTGCCTTTAAGATACTGCTTTACATTTTAATCATTTTCTGTTATTAAAGTCTAAAAGATAACAAATTCTTCTCGTAGAAGGATTTCTAATTTTGAGGTAAAATCTTGTATCTTTTTAGTCCTTCCTGTATGTTCTTCTTGTTCCAGTGAGGTTCAAAGGGAAATCTGTCATTTTTAAAAATATTTTTCCACGGAGTGACCCCTATGTGGAAATGTGTAATTTCTAAGACTTAGAGCCACAGATATTTTCCTTAACTGGGAGTGTTTTTGCCTACCTTGACATGATCTTCAGCTATTAAAATTGTTCTGGTCATGGTCCTAAGAGTTTTATGCCTAAATTCAATATACAGTTGATCTGGGGAGTTTGGATCCAGTTTTTTTTCCCCATTGCTATTTCACAGTTTCTGTTCTTTCCACATCTTACTTTTTCCCTACCCCACAAAAAGAAAGAAATTCCTGACCCTGATATATTCAAACCAGAAGGTCCCTTGAGACACTTGGTCCCATTGCTACATTTTAACTGTATCACTGAATGCATGTCACGCCTAAGATAAATACTGAATATCCTAACTCACTGTGTATCTTACTATTTAGCCAATCTTGTGTTTTAAGATTTACATTCAGTTGTGTAACAAAACTACTTCATATGTTGTTCAGTGCTAATTCATATGTATGTAATGTATTTAATAAAATCTTTTCTTGTTGGTTCTGTAAAATTTCTTAATTAACTTCTAATTGGTGTAATAATTCTTACTTTCACATATCTGGAAAAAACTGTAACGTCCTATGGAAGAAACGTTTAATCTGTTGTTCATTTTATAGGTTATTGAAGACAATGGTGTTCGACGAGTTGTTGTGGTTCCTCAGGCACCAGAGTTTCATCCTGGTGGTCACACAGTCATCCACCGCTCTCCACACCCTCCTCTGCCTGGTTTCATTCCTGTCCCAACCATGATGCCCCCCCCACCACGCCACATGTACTCACCAGTAACCGGAGCCGGAGACATGGCAACGCAGTATATGCCGCAGTATCAGTCTTCACAAGTATATGGAGATGTAGGTAAGACATCTAGAAAGCATTCTTGTTTTATGGAGTTGGCTGGTCTTTGCTTGGGTATAATAGGTACTATTATCACTTTATATAAAAGAAGCCAAAAAATGGTAACTATCCCAATAATTTTCTAATCACTCAAACACTGTGTTAAGGGAATTCTAGTCAGTACTCTGTAATGACCTATATGGGAAAAGAATCTAAAAAAGAGTGGATATATGTATATGTGTAACCCATTCACTTTGCTATACAGCAGAAACTAACACAACATTGTAAATCAACTATGCTCCAGTAAAAATTAACTTTAAAAAATATGTTAAATGTTTCATCTTCGTGCCCACCCTTCAAGGCAGGTGAGTAAACAGAAAATCAGAAAGGGAAAGTAACTTACATCGTGCAGCAACATTCCATTGGGGACACATTCAAACCAGAGGTCTACTTGTCTGTCCTGCTGCTCTCTGAGGAAACTTTTTAGTTAGGAATGATCATGCTGCTGTTAAACTCTGAAGCCTCTGATGCCACTAACTAACATTGCTAGGTTCTATAAGATACTGGGGGAAAAAACAAAACATAATCTCTGCCCTCGGGGAGTTAATAAACTGTTGGGAAGAACAGACAGCTACATATACAGAAAATAATCATCTTACTCTTTTCTGTGGCTTTAAATACCATCCATAGACTGACAGTTTTTTTTAAATTTGTATCTTCAGTCAAAAACCTCTCCTCTGAGCCCCAGGCTTTTATTTCTGTCTGTGGGGTGTTTTTTTTTTTTTTTGGACTGTGCTGCATTCCCAATCCAGGGATTAAATCCAGGCCGTGGTATTAAAAGCCTGGACTCTGGAATCCTAACCACTAGGCCACCAGGTTACTCCCTAACTGCCTTCTTGATAACTCCACTTAAGTGTCTCATATATCTCAGTTACAGTATTTTAAAACATAATTATGGAACTTGATTTTCTGTGTCATCTTCATCTCCATGGGCGGTACCACTGTCCACTCAGTTTGCACAAGTGAAAACCAGATGACCAAATTTGATTCCTCCTCTTTCAACCCCCACATCAGTGGGTGTCTTACTTTCAGAAGATTCCCAGATATGACTGCTTTTCTCCACTGCTACTCAGACTTAGGCCACCATCACCTCTGGCCAGGACACCTGCAGCAACAGCCTTCCAGTGGCTTTTCTGCTGTCATTCCTGCCCACAGCCACCCACACTCAGCCAGAGTAATCATTTTAAAATGTAAATCAGACCATTCTTCTAGTTAATAGAGTTCAGTGACTTTCCCCTACATTTAGAATAAAATCCTAAACCCTTCCCCTTGACCAGAATTTCTCAACCTCAGCACTTTTGATCTTTGAAGAAGGATGAGTCTTTACTGTAGAGGACAGAATTGGCTTTGTAGGATGTTTAGAAGAATCCCTGCCCTCCACCCACTAGATGCCAGTAGCACACAGCTCCACCCCTCACCCTCATCCAACCCAGCTGTGACAACTAGAAGTATCTCCAGACACTGCCAAGTGACTCCTGGGGCCACAGTTGGGCCTGGTTGCCAGCCACTGCCTTGGACAAGATCCTGCTCTGTGGCCTCAGCCTGCCGTGTCTGTCTTGTTCCCATGCACGCTCCCCACCTTCGGATTTTCAGAACCAAGCTCTTTCTTGCCTCAATGCCTCTACACATGGTGTTCTCTCTCCCAGAAGTGTTCTTCCCCCCTTTACATGCAAGCTGCTGCTGCTTTGGGGGTTTTTTTGTTTTTTTTTTGCTTTAGATTTTAGCTTTCAGAGATCTTCCCATAACCTTGTCAGTCTCTGAAACCTGTTTCTTTCACAGAACTGAACACAACTTGATTATTTTTGTTTATTTAGAAGTCTTTTTCGTTATGTAACTGTAAAGCCCTGAAGAACTGAATCTGTTTTTTTCATCACTGTTTTCCTTGCACTTAATCAGTACTTGTCATTCAAGCTTAGTAAATTTGTAGAAGAAATAACTCTAAATACAAATTTTAAATTATGCAACACAGCCTGTAAGTAGTAGATATATTACATGTCATATATTACATTTTTTTCAAACTTATTTCTATTGCCCAAGTAATGCATATTAATTCGGTAGATCTGAGTGTGGTTTGGTTTTCTGCATTTCTAACAAATTCCCAGGTAAGTCTCGTGCGGTAGCCCAATGAACATACTTTTGATGGCAAGAGTTTATACTACAAATCAGTCTCTTTCATTTTTTTTACTCCTAATTATGACCTAGTTTTCTTAAATGTGAGAAAATTATAAGAAAAATCTTAACTATTACAGTATACTACTGTTTTACATTGTTAAAAGCCATTGTTATTCAGAGAAGATGTTTGAAGTTGAAAGAGATGCTAAAATTAATGTAGAATAAAAGAACTCTACACAGCTCAGTTCAGGTCTTATTCCCCTCCTGTGGCAGTCATAGCTTAGGACCGAGCTGTTTCTATGGAGATTAATACTGAGAAAAGAGGAAGGAAAAAAATATCTGTAAGATTATAATTATAATCAAGTCATAAAGCTTGGTTCTCTTCAGTTAGTGAAGACACAGAAATAGCTTTGTGTTGTGCAAGTTTTTTCTCTGAATTATTTTATAAGTTTTATATAATATAATGATAGATTTATTTCCTACTCTTTTCTCATGCCATAAATGTGTTTGGAGAAAGCGACCTTTTCTAAATGATTTTTACTTTATTTCTTCTTAGATGCTCACTCTTCACATGGAAGGTCCAACTTTAGAGATGAAAGATCTAGTAAAACATACGAACGTTTGCAGAAGAAATTAAAGGATCGCCAAGGAACCCAGAAAGATAAGATGAGCAGTCCACCATCATCACCCCAGAAATGCCCTTCTCCTATAAGTGAACATAATGGGCTTACAAAAGGGCAGAATGCTAGTGGTACAAACACAGGATCAGTGAAGAACAAGTCAGGAAAGGGGAAAGGCGGTGCGCAAATTGATACAGAAATAGAAGGTAACTATTTAAAATATATTCTAATTGTCTTTTTATCATCTTTTAACCTACTAAAAGTATATAGTCTGACCTTTCAGTCATTTCATCATGCTTCACATAAACTGTAGGTTAATAGCATAACACGGTCTAAATGTGAGGGGTAAGTTTTAGAACCTGAATTGTTACTAGGGTATTTCTTTTTACATTTTGGGAAAGCTCAGTTAATACACCTATATCATAAATTTTACTAACCTTGAGAAATTTCTGTTTGATAGGAAAACTCAAAGTTCATCCAGATTCCTTTCTTCATCCTGAACCTAAATAAGGCTAAACTGGTTTTTAATCAAAACTCTTATTCTTCCCAGCTTCTTCTTATACAAGTCCCTGATAGCAACCAGTTATGTAGTTCACCAATCCATTTATATACTCTATGAATGTTATAGCTAGGACAGAGTCGTTTCCATTTCTTTGTTCAAAAGTTCTTTTCTGTTTCCCTCAGATCCTTCATCTAACCTGTGACTTCCACCATAAGAAATCTGAGAACTACTTCCTTTTCTTTAAAATTTCTATTTCCCATCAATTTAGTGCTTTCACAGCCTCTTGGCTTGTAATATAAACATTTATTAAAATGTTCTCCCATATTTTTGAGACCTTCTGATCATTCTTTTCAGCACTGATGTTTCAGAGGAGTTAAGCTAAAGTTTCAAATACTTCAGTGGTGGTTTTAAGTTATGATCTAGTCAATTATATTCTTATTTGGGAGCCACGATTAAGGCATATATGAAACAAATGCTTAGTTAACTTGTCATTAAGAGGTATGAGATTGGCAAATAAGGACGTTTAAGAGAGAGTACTTTATTTTTTTAAAGGGATATATATATAGTGGCACTATAACTAGTTGTTATGGTTAAAAGGGAAATAGAAACTGAGGCAGAAGAACTCCATAAAAACCACAAACTGCTGAATATGAACTAAGGAGTAAAAACTAGAAAACAAAATTCCCAAATACCAACCTCTTGTTACATGTTTTAGAAGACATATTGTGAAGGGAGCAGGATGATTGCATTTAAGTTGGGGTTTTTTTATTCCTTTTTTTTTTTTTTTTTTTTTTAGAAAAAGATGAAGAAACTAAAGCTTTTGAAGCACTTCTTTCCAACATTGTCAAACCAGTGGTAAGTATCGCATGTATTTTCTTGACATTTACATTTAGTATATTCACATAGGATTTTGATAGGTTTGGGGCTTACGTAAGATTTAACTATATGTAAGGAATGTGAGATCAGTAATAATAGATCAATACAGATCTGACATAAGGAGAGCGAAGCTGTTAATCAGTGTGGCAGAATACTCAACCAGCAATTCATTTTTAAAACAAGGTTTTAGTATACGCTCAATGACATTCAAAATCCCTGGACCAGGCAAAGATCTAATGAAGAGTATAGGTACAACTGATAATCATTTAAAAAAGGAAAATTATTTCCATATAAAATAAATCCAGTAGCTCCAGTTGCAAAAAGAGTTAAAATCAAACCATAGAAGAAGGTTAATATTCCCCAGTCCTATTTGTGTGCAGATGTAATAGAAGAAATCAGAAAAATGTATGACAGCAAAACTGGCTGCATGAAATTTTCTGGGTATTTTGCATGCATGCGTGCTAAGTCGCTTCAGTCGTGTTCAACTCTGCAACCCTGTGGCTATAGCCCACCAGGCTTCTCTGTCCGTGGGATTCTCCAGGCAAGAATGGTGGAGTGGGTTGCCATGCCCTCCTTCAGGGGATCGTCCTGGCCCAGGGGTCAAACCTGCATCCCTGCCTTGGCAGGCGGGTTGTTTACCACTAGCGCCATCTGGAAAGCTAATGTGTGTTTTAAAATAGCCTAAATAAAGGCTATCATTCTGATAGGAAAAATATTTCCATCAGATAAAAGATTAATATTAAGTAAAATGCTCATACAAACTGAATTTTTAGACCCATTAAGGACCCCAAAGGGTTCTTCACTAGTAATTAAAAGAAAAATAAACTTTTCTGAAATGGTGAGGTGTTATTTTTCAGTAAAAAACTTACACAAATGAAGAGAAAGTTATGCTATGTATAGATTATTTAATTATGAAGGTAGTTAGATATATTTTGTTTTTTAAATACGATTCAGTAATTTTTTTTTGATAGTCCCAGTCTTTTGCTCATTTTTCTCTTAAGGTTTTGGTCTTTTTCTTACTGTTAGACACTTTCTAAAGTGAGGAAATGAATCCTTTCAAGTATGTTACAAGTGAGTTTTTTCTGCCATTCTTTCAACTGTATATGATGTTTACAGTAATTGTTTTAAACAGCCAAAAAAAATGGTCTTTGAACTTTGTCGAACCCATCTACCCTTTCATGGCAGATTGTATCTCATTTACAAATGGGCAGGTTTCTATTGGTGAGTCATTTTATGTAAGTAACTACAGATACATTTTATTTAATCTTAAAACCCTATTAGATTTTGTGCTGTTTGTTGTGCACATTACAGTTGTTTCAGAGAGCTTTTAAATATTATGTTTTTGCAGGCCTCCGACATCCAGGCAAGGACAGTAGTTCTTACCTGGTCACCGCCTTCCAGCCTCATAAATGGTGAAACAGATGAGACGACTGTACCAGAGCTCTATGCTTATGAAATTCTGGTCTCAAGCACTGGAAAAGATGGGAAATACAAAAGTGTTTTTGCGTAGGTATTTGTTTTGTTTTACTCCTTCCCGTTATATAAGTTAATGGTTTATCATAAAGAGCTTAATACTAATTCTGTGCTGTTTTCTCTCTTGCTTTTATTTTGAATCTATAAGTTGACCGGTGATACTGATTTCAGTGTAAATAGTCCACATGCCAGCTGGTTCACATTTCTGTCTACAGCTCCCTTGGAATAATTCACTTTCATTGGCCACATTCAGCTTTTTTATTTTTCAATAGGCTCCCTAACAGATATTTCACTATCTACATATTCCTGAGACATGAATATAAATTGTAGTATGTAGAAGCCAGGACCAGAAATGGAGAACTCTTACATTGTGAGCTCATGCAGTGTTGCTCCTCTAGGGAGCTGGATTTCATGCCTACATATACAACCTCATGTCCTATTGTGAAATGAATTTAGTACCCTTGCTCCTCATTTGTGTGTTGAAAATGCCATAGTTCTCTTTTCTTGGTTCAAAAGTGTGTTATACTCCAGCAAACCTTAGAAAGTGTCAGTGGCTAAAATTGTGACTCTGTGATTGACAGCTGTAAAATAAATTATTTTTCTGTTCTTGTTCATATAGAAGTTGTTTATTCTGGTGAAAAAGAGTAAAATCGGTAACTGTTATATAACTTCATCAGGAAGATTGTAAAGGAGGACGTGGTTAGCCATTTGAATGATCATTACTAACACAAAACACTGGATAAATCAACCTTGGTGTATTTAAAAAAAAAAAAAGTATGGGGAAGAAAGGAATGTGAAACTGCTTCAGTAACTGTCATCTAGTAACAATGTCTCCTCCTCTTTGTTGAGACTCCCTTGTGTGTATTTTATTTCATTTTCTTAAAAGAGCAAACCTACCTACGGGCTAAATAGAGAGTAAAGGACCATCAACATAAAGGTTTCTTTTTTGTGTTAATGGCTGTTCTAGTTTGATATGACTGCTTCCTAAGGGAAAGAATTTATCTCCATTTGCAGCCTGACCAGAGAGCACAAGAGGGACATTAGTCAGCCTCAGTCATCTCGTTATCCTGCACCAATTAAAGTCTCTTTCTGAGGCTGCTACTACAACTGCCCCGGTTCAGTAAGGTGTCCTTCCATCAGTGAGACATGTGTCCTTTCTCATGCTGTTCACTGGCTTTGATTTGAGAAACAGGGTACCTGGAAGGAAAGTGGGAGGGGGACGGGAGGAAGAAGTCCATTAAGTGGAGAGGAGAGAAACTTGACTGAAGGAAATGGAACAGAGAACAGTGATTTAAAAGAAAAGGAAGAGAAAACAGGCTAACTTGTTGGCTACATGCCCAAATAATAGTGGTAGCAAATAATTATTTAAGAAAATATGTGCTATTATATTTGAAAATATAATAGTGGCTTATATCCTTTACCTTAAATTGTGATTCACTTTTCAGAAACCTACTCATTAAATTGTAACATTTTAAATAAAGTTCCACATTATATTTTAAATAAAATCCAATAGTGGCAGACTCCTTGTAAAAATTTGATAGTTTTGACTTCAGTTTTGATTTCATGTGTTACTTAGCATTTTAACTATATGCCAGTAATTGAACATGGTTCCATTTCTTCAGTTAAGCTAAATAGCCACCCTAACTACACACACACACCATACACACACACAGTCTTGCTTATACAGTCCATTTACTTAGCACACCTTCTTGTTTTCAAGTGTTATGCAGGTGCATACCTAAGTGTGGCATGTATCCTAAATACACAAATTGCTTATTGATACAGTCTGAATGTGGTTACAGTTGGGAACCACAAAGTAAGTAAGAAGTAAGTATAATTTCAAGTAAGAAAGTAAGAAGCAGTATAATTTCATAAAATTCCACAAACTAGTATACATAAGACACATTCTCTAAAAATGCTATATTTATCAAATAATGATATGTTACCTTTTTCCCCCCCAGAGGAGAAGAAACCAGTGTCACTTTAAATGATCTCAAACCAGCTACAGATTACCATGCAAAGTAAGGAATTCCTATATGCTACTTTTATGTGATATAGTATAGCATAGAGTTTGTTTTTAATGATTTCCTTAAAAGTGTAGACTATAATTTCAGTATTAATTTTGGATTAAAAACATGGAGTTTGTGGATTTTTATTTTTCTTTTGCTATAATTATCAACACATTCCCCAAAAAGACTTCTATCTGAAATGTTATATTGAAGGGTAAATGACCTGGTTTGTACAACTTAGGGATTAGAATGAGTATATATCACCAACTCAGTGGACATGAGTTTGAGTAAACTCAAGGAGTTGGTGATGGACAGGGAGGCCTGGCATGCTGCAGTCCATGGTGTCACAAAGAGTCGGACACGACTGAGCAACTGAACTGAACTGACAGATCATATGTATACTATATCTGTAATACCTGATTTAGCACTGGAAGACTGTGCCAGCTTTTGAAATTTTTACAAAGCAAAATCATAAATAATAACTTCCACTTAGGTATGTTTATTCCATCCTATTTTGTAAGAGTTTGGAATATTAAAACTCTTAGAATTTGGTAACATTTAATTGGGATAGCTTAGATACTACTGTTTTACTCTGCACAGTTCTTCTATTATGATTTCACAAAATTATTTTTTAGACTATAGGGCCTCTCCAGCTGGGACTCGTATAACAATTTATTCAGTTTATTCAGTCACCTATTTTTAAAAAGAACACTTGTACTTGAGATTATCCTATTAAACTGTCTTCAGTTATACTCCCTGTGGATGAACCCTAAGTATTATCCAAAAAAATATTTTTTTCAAACTGGATTGTAACCACTATTGAATCATGAAATTAATTTTGTGGGTTCTAGTCAGAATTTTTTTAATTAAATATACTCAAATGGAATAGAAAATATCAGTATATTACCCAATTAAGGATATTGTTTCAGAATACTACTATTGTTGTGTGGATGACATATATGTGTGTGTATGTATAAATACATATTGCAGAGACAGAGTCATAGTTGAAAATGTATTTCTTACTTTGAGCAGTTAGAAAAATATGAAAGCCGCTGGTTTATTCTATTTTTCTATTTTTTAAAGGTTACCCTTTATTTCTGATATGTGTGTTTCTCGATAGAACATTTAGAGGGCACTTTACTGACTTGCAAATACTTAAAGGTGATGCTATAGAATGGTAGGATACAGTGATTCTGCAGGATAAAACTACAACTTATTTTATTACCGCAGAGTCCAGGCAGAATACAATTCTATAAAGGGAACTCCTTCCGAAGCTGAAACCTTTACCACCTTGAGCTGTGAACCTGACATACCTAATCCACCAAGGATAGCCAATCGGACCAAAAATTCACTTACTTTGCAGTGGAAGGTAAGACTATAGAGTGTTTCCAACTGGACATTTATTTCCTTTTTTTTTTCCCCCTGTACTATTAAACTTCATTTGTTTTCGGAGACAAAAGGAGGTTTAAGCTAACTTGCTCTTGCTTTTCACATATATCAAATAGGCATTTTTTCCTTGTATCCTAAAATAACACTCTTAACAGTTTTTCTTACATAACACAAGTATAAATGTAGCATAAATGTAACAGAAACATTGTTATAAATTATATATATATGTTATCTATAACAGAAACATAAAATATGTTTTTATGACATTTTTATGACAGATATGTATTTATGACACATTTTTATGACAGAAACATAAAATATGTTATATATAACATGTATATAACAGAAACAGAAAAGTATAACATACGTGTGACATAAATATAACGGAAAAGACTGGCTTATAATTAGCAGCACTTACACTGAATGTGTGCTGACACTGCAGTGTGTGTTTCTCAAACTTGCTGCCCTCTATATTTTGTAAGAACACCTTTATATCCTGAATTTTATCCTAAAATGAGATTCATAATAGCTTAACCCAAATATTAATATGATGCTGTAAAGGAGGAATAAAATTATTTCTGATGGAATTCATGCTGTGTCATTTCAGTCATGTCTGACTCTTTGCAACCCCATGAACCGTCTGAGGCATTCTCCAGGCGAGAATACTGGAGTGAGTGGTTTGCCAGGCCCTCCTCCAGGGGATCTAACCAACCCAGGGATCGAACCCACGTTTCTTACATTTCCTGCATCAACAGGCAGTTTCTTTATATTTTTTTAGTGTATAAATATTTGGACCCAGTATTACACAAGAAGATGTAATAAAGTGGATAGACACTGGACAGAATTGGATCCTAGATAGAACAGGCATTGTTGTCACTGGTGACATGATTTTCTGAAATCATAACATAGGTCTTGGTAAATTTCTGAATAAAATTAAATACAGTCTTTCCCAAGTTGCATAGTAGTTGGATTTAGGGGAATACACTGTTAAAATTATACCACTGATACCTTGGAAAATGGAATCAAGTTCTAGGCTATAATAATTATAAACAGATATTCATCTATATGGCTATCCAGGAATACATTCAGAAATCCTAGAGGAAGAAACCAATACAATATTGTAAAGCAATTATCCTCCAATTAAAAATAAATAAATTTTAAAGAAATTACCGAAAAGAGGATGGAAAAAGAAACAGAAAAAATTTAAATTATCATAGGCTCTCAAAAAAAAAAAATGTCCTGGAGAAAAAAATATAATTTTTCATTGTTCTGAAATAAAGGTGAAATTCTTTAGTTCTAGAGTGACCAAATCCTGGGGGAAATGACTAGAAATAAAATTTTCACCATTGAAAATTTAACACATTGATGAATTAACAGTCTTAGGCAATCAACACATGGAGCCTAGAAGTGGAGATCCAGAAAATATGCGCCTTTGGAGTTCCTCTCAGCACACTTGCTCTTTAACTTTTTAGTGTGTTACATGGTATCACTTGCAGATTGTATTGATAAGTTGAGTTTTAATGAAAATGACAGGATCTAACCCAGAAGCTTAAAGATGATAAAACCTTCTGATAAAACATAGTTCTCGATAAAAGAGATTGTTCAGAGTTTAGAAAAATCTGAGTAGCCTCCTGCTTTGTTTTCTTTTCCGGCAGTTAAAAGGATTATAGGATGTATATCTCTATCTGTATTCTCTGTGCAGATTTTTCCGGGGTTAAATCCCAGAGAACATCTATAGCACAATAGGTGCCTTAGATTAGATCATCACCAATACCTTTTATAAACGTACTAACTTGTACTCATTTGGGGTTTTTTTGGTGTTTGTTTTAGGCACCTAGTGACAATGGCTCTAAAATCCAAAGTTTTATTTTAGAATGGGATGAGGTAAGTACATTTGAACTTTTAAAATTAGCCTAAAATGTATGTGTACCTTCAGGCAGAAATACCTTCCTGTTTAATAATTTTTTCCTCTTTAAAAATATTATGAATGATTTCATGTGGTGCTTGAATCAGTTGATGGTGTTCCTAGAAAATGTTACTGACCAGACCTCCTGATGTTTTAGTTTCTTCCAACTAAACCAACCGTCAAAACAATCACTTGGTTAATTAACTTGATGGAATATTTTCTTTCACATCAGCCTTAGAGGCAAGCATAAGTTTACTGTGACTGCTTTAACAAATTACCACAAACTGGGCGCCTCAAAACAACACTTTTATTCTTATAGTTCTGGAAATCAGAAATCCAAACTGGCTTTCACTGGGCCAGAATCAGGGTGGCACCGGAGCCCTGCTTCCTCCAGGGACTCTAGAGGAGAACCCATTGCCTTGCCTTTTCCAGCTCCTGGAGGCTTCCTCATTGCTTGGTTCATGGCCACATCAGATTGCCTTTTCTCCCCCTGCTGTCCTTATCACATGATCATCTTCAGGTCCTTCTCTGCCTTCCTCTCGAAGAGATACTTGTAATTCCATTGAGGAGGCACCCAGATGACCCAGCATAATCTCTCCACTCTCAGGAGCCTGACTTCCGCCACATTTACACAGCCTCGGCTGCCATCTGAGGTCACATTCACGTGTTCCAGGGTGCAGGATCTGGGTGTCTTTGGGGGCCTACCACAGCAAGCATCCTGGGCTTTACTATTCAGTACTTTGTTTTACTCTCATTTGCCATGTTCTCTTTTGCCCTGCTGCTTCACTGCAGCAAAGAGGAGGGGCCAGAGGGGGTAGAAGAAATTCTAGCCATATATTAAAACAGTAATGAGGCGCAGCCCAAGGAACTTTTATTCCAGAAGTTCTAAGTGAATACAGAATTAGACAGTCTATTGCAGTATCAGAGTAATTGAGAAGAAAAACCATATCATCTTGATTAATTATGACAAGTATTTGATAAAATTTATTACCAGTTTCATTTAAAACTCAAATTAGGAATAAAAGGGTAATCCCTTATTTGATAGTTTTGTATTAAGAGAAGTACTATCAGTAAACAATAAAAGCATTTCTAGCCAGACAAAAATAAGTCAAAGTTACCAGTTTTTCCCACCTTTATTTGACATTACTCAGGAAATTATAGCTAAACAGTATCAAAAAAAAAGAAGTAGAGCTACGGTGGCTGGCCTGGGGGACAAAATTATTGTTTAGAGATGATATGAGTTTCTATTTAGATAACTCAATAGAATACACTATAAACATTATTAAAACTAGAGTTAAATAAAGCAACCAAATTCAGACTAAAGATTTTCTGACAGAGGTCACTGTAACCACCTTTTACGTGTGTGTGTGTGCGTGCGTGCGTGCGTGCGTGCATGCGTGTGTGTGTGTGCGTGCGTGCATGCGTGTGTGTGTGTGTGCGTGTGTGTGTGTTTTAAGTCACTTCAGACTTTTTGTGACCCTGTGGACTGTAGCCCACCCGCAGGGGTCCTCAGTTAAGGAGATTATCCAGGCAAGAATACTGGGGTTGCCACGCCCTCCTCCAGGGGACCTTCCCAACCCGGGATTGAACTCCCGTCTCTTATGTCTCCTTCATTGGCAGGAGGGCTCTTCACCGCTAGCGCCACCTGGGAAGCCCTGTCCTTTACCTTTACCACACAATAAAGAGAAATGGGTAGAAAATAAGAAATTTGTCGATTTTATATAACACTTAAATTTCTGAAACTCTTCACTTGTCCTGACTGCAGACTTTTCTCTCTCCCATCTTAATACACATAATGGAGTTTTTCTATCTATTTATACTTTTTCAGTGTTAAATCTAATCAGTAGTAGCATCAGTCTTTACTTTAAGGATGTTGAGCAGCTGTCCAGGTGGTTTGAAGATGCATAGGAGGGACCTTTTCTAAAACTGTTTGCATAGAACTTTTCATAGGTTATGGAGAGCAGCCAGACACTCATGTTGAAGATCATCCTATTTCTACCACTACCAGTCCCCACATAGAATTGTGGGGTCCATACCCAGAAAGAGTTTCTTTTATTAAAAGCCAGAGGTTTAGCATCAGCTCTAAAATGGGGTGTTTAGTTCAAGAAGCTATACAGAGATGCCTACCCTTTGATTTTTTAATTTTGCATTAATGAACGGTGTCGTATAAAGGATGTGTTATCTCAGCCTTCTCTTGAGATTCATGACATGTATGTAACGAAGATGACTTTAAATGTATACTAGCTAATATGTTACTGTCAGGAATTAATGTGGATTTCTTCTTACATTAATGTACAGTGATGTTTAAAAACTTTCTTTTAGGGAAAAGGGAATGGAGAATTTTGTCAGTGTTACATGGGCTTACAGAAGCAATTTAAAATTACTAAACTGTCACCAGCAATGGGTTGTAAATTTAGACTATCAGCCAAAAATGACTATGGTATAAGGTAAGATACATTTTAATATAGGTATTTTAGACTGTTCATTTGTATAAATTATTTACAGTCCAAATTAACCACTAAAAATTCTGCCTTAGTTTATTATCACTTTGTTGATATGGTTAAGATGTGTTACTAACCTAGCAAAAGCAATAAGAGAAATTTAATTATGTAAATGGCAGTTTTAAAAGAAGAATAATTCATTGTTAGGTATCTGACCTAGTTACCATAAAGATATTATCACATCAAAGATACATTCCTGGATTATAATTCATTATCAAATTTATCATTTTCACCAAAAATGTCATTTATCAAAACTGTGTTCTTTGGCTTTAGAAAACTAACTTTTCTTCATTCCTTCTTAAAAACCATTTGTTTTGACAGCGGTTTTAGTGAAGAAGTCTTATATTACACCTCAGGCTGTGCCCCATCTATGCCAGCAAGTCCTGTATTAACTAAAGCTGGGGTTACTTGGTTATCCTTACAATGGAGTAAACCCTCAGGAACGCCATCAGATGAAGGAATTTCTTACATTTTAGAGATGGAGGAAGAAACTTCAGTAAGTATATGTATTTTAAATAGGGTATTTAGAACATTTCAGTGTGACATTAATCCTGATACAGTAAATACCGCCACAATAGCCAGCTCCTTCCCCGGACCCTTTGAAACCTTGGTTGGTTACTGTTTGGAAAGGACTGGAAGTGAGGAACAGCTCAGTCTTTTGCTTTCTCAATATGTTGGAGGGGGGTTTGTTTTTTATGTGTGTGTGTATATTTGCACTTTGTGCCTGGAAACAACACGGACCCCATGTAAGTATATATGTTTTGGGGAGAATAAAGAGAGGGCAAGACTATCACAGCCTTAGACCAAGCAACTCTAAAAGATAAAGAGCATGTCTGCATTCTCCACCTGTGTGCAAACGCTGCTTCCCCAGGTGCCACAGAGACGTTGAAGAGCCTCATGTGATACTATCCAGTTACAGTGTCTCATCTCCTGTGAGACAGCGCTGAGCTGAACAAGTGTTAGACTGTCCTCTGTTAGTTACCTATAGCTCCATAGCTTTTCAGAGTTACTTTGAAGCAATAAAAGTCGAAAATAGTTTGGTCCATCCTAGATATATACCCAGAAGAATTGAAAATATGTTTGTACAAAACTCTGTACCCCAGTGTTCATAGCAGCATTAATCATAATAACCAAAAAGTGGGAATAACTGAAATGTCCGTCAACTAATGTTAATAATTGGATAAACAAAATGTAACATATCCATATAGTAGAATATCATTCAGCCATATAAAGGGATAGAGTACTGACATATGCCACACATGAATGAGCCTTAAAAACATCATGCTAAATAAAAGAGCGCAGTCTGATCCCATTTATATAGGTATTGGCAAATTCGTAGAGACAGAAAGTATATTAGTGTACAAGAGAAGAGAGGAAGTGACTGCTAACCAGAAAATAAAGGTACTTTATTTATTTGGGCCTTATTCTGGAACTAGGAATTAAATGATGGTTTTACAAGCTTGTGAACATACTGTAAACCATTGAATTTTATACTTTAAAATGGGAATTTCATGGTTTGTGAATTATATCTCAGGTTTTTTTTTAACTTTTAAAAATAACATTGTGAAAGTAGTGAAGCATTGTCCCTAGGGCTAGAAATAATAATGCCAAATCTAAATAACATCTCAACCTGCCAGCCCAACCAATCATTCATCTTTCACCTAAACACAAGTGTGTGTGCACGGAGAATTAAATATGTTAAATAGTTATAGTTTTGTTTAATTCTTGCAACGTCCATCTGGGAAATTCACCTTAGTTCTAGGGATAAGCTTACTGATGGTGATGTTACCATTGTCTCTGATTTTCCCTCAACACAAAGATCTTCTCTTGGTTACTGTATTTACTGAGAATAAGTGGGGGTCTTCATCCTCCTACAAGTGGTCAGTAGCATTTCTTGATCTGTCTTCTCAAGATAGAAACATCAAGGAGAAGATTACAGTCAACCAGGCATTACTCACACTGCACACAGCAGAAGATGAAGAGGACCTGAATCTTTTCACATATTGCTTATTCCCCGTATTTCTGCTGTAAGGCATCTAATAAAGACTTTTTTTCCCTTTCCAGGGATATGGTTTTAAGCCTAAATATGATGGAGAAGACCTTGCTTACACAGTGAAAAATCTCAGACGTAGTACAAAGTATAAATTTAAGGTAAGCTTTGAAAGCCCTTGAAAGGTTTATTGTTCTTACTGTTCTGTTTTAAAACCAAGTACATGCCTTATTCTCATAATTTTAAATCTTAAATATTTTGGCCTTTTCTAATGAGCTTTATTGTTTTACTCTCTTACTATATAATGCTTCTCAAACTTTATGTATTTAAATTCAAAGCAGTCTTAATGTTTAACAAGACTGTAAAATGTAAACAAAACATCTTTTAAAATGTGGGTGTCATTGAACAGAGTCAGAATATGCTTTTTTGGCAGGTATATCAGAAAAAAGTAATGCTGTTATGCTCTTTGAAGTGGTGGTCCACTTACTAGTAGCTATAAAGGTGATAACTACCATGTTTCTTTGCTGTAAAGTTGTTCTTTCTCCCTTTGTAATAAGTATTTTGCAAATACTGTATAGACATCTTGTTCCTCATCAAAGTCTCACCCACTAGTTTTAACATCCATTGATAATTCTTGCCCTAAATCATTCAGTAACTATGATTAATGGTTGCCAAGTGGTGGTTTTTAAAATTTCTTCTACATTGATTACTTGGCATTATACTAAAAGGAAAAGCTTTCTCTTCTCATTTATATTAGTATGAACTCATGGATTCCTGTTTACTGAGTGGATTATATTTTGTTACTGTGGTTATCAGTTATGAGGTTCAAATTGTCTTAGATTTTGGGAGCCCTTGTCAAGCTGACTTCTAGTTTTTTTGACATGTCCCCACCCCATCATTCTTTGAGCCCCTCCTTTCTGGCACATGATACTACATTCTCATCATGTAGTTCTCTCCTTCAAATTTGACATTGACCCTTTCTCAGAGCACCTGAGACAGTGGTGTTAAGAAGTTAAGCAGACACTTAACACACTGTTAGGCAGACAGTGGTGTTTAGAAGTCAGGATCTGGGTAGTAAGTATACTTAATGCTATAGGATTTTGCTACTCCTAGGCCGCCTCTCAGTGGACAAAGCCAAGAACTAGGTGTACGTGTGTATGTTGTGTGTGTATGTGTGTAGACACACATAGACCCTTTACATGCAGGAACACGTATTTCTACATACATATCTATTTTTAAAAGTCATGAGTTTGCACCCTATACCTCCATTTGATCTAGTGCCACAGATTAATTCTAATTTTCTCACTTTCCTTATTTCTAACTGCCATCATCATCAGTGAGAAACTCTTCCCTGTTTATCACAGTATTTTGCTTACTGGATAAAACCCCTCTTGCCCTCATAGCCTTCCCTAAAGTCCTATCCAGAGCACTTGAGTTTGTGCAGGGTGAATGCTGCTGCCTCCACCCAACCTTCATCCATCCCCTAGCACCCGTGCTTGTCTCACTGTCCCATCTGATGGCCTTCAGACTTAATTATTTTAGGAAAGTAGAGATACTCTATGTCATTCTTGCTCGTTGGAGGCCTGGAGATTCTGCATATCATTCTTGCTCACTTGAAGCAATGGCAAGCTTTGAAAATTCTCCTGTGAGCATTTCAGGATTCTCCTGAAATCCTGAATCTTTCCAAGCGTCCATTCTAGGATATAGTCTATCTTTGACTTGGTCAGTGATACACATTGCTATTGCTTGGCAGACAGGGCCTTGAATTAGCTAATATACAATTTAATATAAGCCAGCCTTCATTTTCGTACAGAGGTTTTCCCAAAAAGGTAACAGGATGCTTACTAGTTGACAAATTCAACATTTGAATTTTCCTACCATTGTTTGTTTAAACAAATTATTCCAAATAAATGATAGAAGCCATTGTAAAGTGTTTTCACTATTAAAAAGAAAAGTTTTATTATTCCTTGAGAACCTAAGAAAGAAAATTTTACTGATATCAGGAAATTTGTTTATGTGGTGCATAATTATATCTGTTATGTTTTATGTTGGGGCTTCCTTGGTGGCTCAGACAGTAAGGAGTATGCCTGCAATACTTATTTTGTATACTAGCTTCATTTTCAAGACTTCTGGTAGCACTGGGTCATTTTAATTTTCAAATACAGTTTTTATATTGACACAATTTACAAAGTATCTGAGGAATACGTAGATTTATTCCAGTTTTCCTCTTACGATTTTGGATTGCATTTTTGCTTCACTTAGCATTATAAAACCTCACCACATGGGCTTCTCCATAGGGAAGCTACACACACCATCGTTTCTGCTACACACTTTGTTAGAAGCAAGTTATTAAGGACAATTCAAAAGGAGGAGGAGTTAAAACCTTTATCTTTTAAAGAGAGGAAATTCAGAGAATCTGACATTTTTTTAAATCCCTGAAGAATATTAAAAGAATAAGTTAAATCAGGCCTCGCCAAGTATCATCAGATTATATAGCTTGTTCCAGTGATGACTCTTACTTAGTATCAAAATATTAGACTCACTTGTATTTTTAGGACTGACTGAAAGGGGATTATACCTTAATTCTCTTCATATGTGCTGAGTTCCTTTTGAAGACAAGCAGTTCTCACATAAATCATTTGATTGACCCTATTTGTCTCCCATCACTTTGTTCATTAAGCCAGTATCATTAAGTATCGGACATTAATTATGTCTTTTGTTCTCATCATAGGTTATTGCTTATAACTCAGAAGGTAAAAGTAGTCCAAGTGAAGTCGTAGAGTTTACGACCTGCCCTGATAAACCCGGAGTCCCTGTAAAGCCTTCAGTTAAAGGAAAGATACATTCACATAGTTTTAAAATAACCTGGGGTAAGATATTTTGCATATTTGTGTGTCACTACTTTTATATTTGATTTAAATGATTTGAATATTTAGATCATTTTTAAGACACTTGAGTAGATTTGTTAGCTCAGCGAAGTTCAGTGAGAAATGTGAGACTCACTGTTTGATGATGTGCTTTATGGAGAGCATTGTACTCATACATACTAAGTTCAGGTTTGATGAAGGAGAACTTGGGGTCAACTGTAGAACTCTGAGCAGGGGCCGCCTGTGTGAGATGAAAGATTATTGAGCTCATACCTAAAGTGTTCATGGCTCATTCTGGTTTTCATGAGAAATTAAAATCACTTATTCATTTAAAATAAAACTGTATTGAGAATCTGCTTCTGTAAAAACAAAAGAGTAAATAAGGTGCTGGTATTAATTTTTAAAAAGTCATTGCAGGTGATTCTTCTTTCTTTTAGAGCAATCTTGAGTTTGGTGTTCTGTTTATTATGAGTTTATGTCATTTTTTGAATTGTATATACTCTGCCTAATACCACTTTTGCTTCTTTGGATAGACCCACCAAAAGACAATGGAGGGGCAGCCATCAATAAATATGTAGTAGAGATGGCAGAAGGTTCTAACGGTAAGAATAACTATTAAAACTGATAATCTATACCAGTCAGTCTACCTTTAGTCTTCATGGTTCTAAATTTTACATGATGTCTTTTCTTTCCTCTTGATTTTTTTCCTGTTTGTAGCAGATAAGATTTTGCCTGTTATGATCCACTTTAAGTTGTAATCTCCAGATATACAGTGACTCAAATGTAAGACTGCTGTATACTTATATTATTACATTTTCTTATTTTTTTCCTCATTGGTTTGCATTGCTCAATTCCAGTATACCTAAAGTCTTCTGAAGGTTAGCTCACTCAGATTTATACCCAGATGTATCAGAAAAATCTTCTAAAATTTAACTTACAGTAGTTTTAGTAATAAGTTCTTTGTCTAGTGAACTTTATTCTTAAATCACACATTTTTATCTTTATATCAAATGGCCTATTTCCTTGCAAAAAATAAAGATGTCTTTTAATTAAGACTAAACTTCCTGTGGTATTGGTTTTTTCTATTCTTTGTGTGTTATAATGTTATTACTGGGCCAGTAAGCACATTTAAAATGTTTAATTAAAAGCAAATTATCGATCTAAGTCAGAGTCTGTACAGAGTTACAGAGATATTTCACTTCAACAGAGCCATGCAAATTTGTCTAAGAAGCTGTCACATAAAGAAAATTACATCATTTCCAGGAAACTCAAAAAACAGGCTTAAATCATTTCTGACAAATTACATAAACGCTTACTTAGTGAAGTGAAGCTAGGATACCTGCCATGTCCTTGACACCAAAATGTTAACCATTACCTTGTCGCTGATGGAGCGTAATTCTTCCATCTTACAGGAAACAAATGGGATATGATATACAGTGGCGCTACTAGGGAACATCTTTGTGATCGACTGAATCCAGGCTGTTTCTATCGTTTTCGAGTTTACTGCATCAGTGATGGAGGACAGAGTGCGGTAATACTTACGTGTAGATTTTTTTTCTCAAGTTTGGTCAAATGAAATGAAATCATCAGATGCCACCTCAAATATTGAAATATATCCATAAAATGTATAACCCAGGTGGTTAAATTTTTAGTGACCAGACTAGCCTAATGTAGTATTTAGCTTGTAGTGAATATCTGTTGTCTGGTTGCTGTTTAGCTTTGGAAAAAATAGGTTTTAGAAAAACATTGCAGAAAATTTTACAAAGATAAATTTTAGGATGATGCTCAATTAACCCTCCCTAACAGAAATAGAAACAAAATCATTATTTAAACACAAATTCTAAATATACACTTATTTCAGAAAAGTCTGGCAATTATTTTCTTACTAGAGACAGAAATGGACTTAAATGTGCCATTGATTATATATGAGACATTTGTAATGTTCTGGAAAAGTATAATGTTTTTTAATAGGAGTGATTTTTTAATGAATTCAACCAATAATGTATCTTAGAGCGTTCATAATTGTTATTTTTTTCAAATGAGGTTTAATGCAATGAAAGTAATTTTTTTTTTTTAATGAATTAGCATTTTGTTGAAAATGAGAGTACAGTGGAGTTGCAAGTCCTGTGCAACAGGCTTTGGATCCAATTGCTTCATTTTCTTTAATAAGAAATCTTAAGAGTGAACCTTACTGTTTATAAAATGTTAAGTATAAACCCTAATACTGTGCAGATAATGAATATAGCACTGAGTTTGTGTCAGTGCTTTTAAGAGAATGTCTTTTAAAATAAAACTAAAAGTTTTTTTTAGTAGCATAGAAATGAAAAGTAATACCAAATACCTGGAAAGATGCTAAATACTTGAGAACACTTACCTGATTTTTAAATTAGTTTTAGGGTGAAAGAAAAGATTTTTTTGTTGTTAATATTAAATTAGCGTTTAGGTTGAAAAAGACAGTCAAGTGGTCAAAATAGTCTAAACCTCCTAAAAACACAGCAAACAGCATTGATAGAATGTTAAAACATTCTTTAGAAGAGATTTGTAGATCCATTTGGACACCAAAAATAATGTCCATTAGGTTATGAGGGAAGTTTTTTGTTTTAATTATGGAAGGAAGAAGAGAGTTCTTTGTTGGGGTTTGTTTTTTTTCCTGGTAACTTTATACCTAATAGGTACATAATAGTTGTCCTTATTTTACTTGCCTGTATAAAATTTGTGTTTTAATGATTTAATTAGATTTGATTTTATTCAGAACGTTATTCCTTTTCTGTTGATACTCAGATGCAAATTATTGGTGCAGTCTTTGTGTTTGTCTTACTTTCCTTTAACAAAAGCAGTCTGATTATTTGGCTTGGGGCATTTTTGTTTTGTTTTTGCTTTTGTTTTGGCAGGTATCTGAATCTTTACTTGTGCAGACTCCAGCTGTGCCTCCTGGCCCATGCCTCCCTCCCAGATTACAGGGTAGACCCAAAGCAAAAGAAATACAGTTACGATGGGGTAATTTTCATTTTGGTAATAAATTATAATTAAGTCGGTACTAAATATATTCCTCTTATTTAACTGTGTGAATCTTTCCACCTTTAGGACCCCCTCTGGTCAATGGTGGATCACCCATTTCTTGCTATGGGGTGGAAATGTCTCCTGTAGAAAGAGATGAACCCAGAGAAGTTTACCAAGGTCCTGAAGTGGAATGTACAGTGAGCAACCTTCTTCCTGGAAAGACTTACAGCTTCAGACTACGTGCAGCTAACAAAATGGGGGTAGGAAAACCGAGCTGACTGAATTATAAATCCCAGTGGTATTTCATATAGCATGTCATTGTGCCCATTATTTGACCATTTTGCTTTCAACATGTGACTCCAAATTTTACAATTTTTAATAAGCCTCTATTGATAAATGAGAATTCAGTATGTACCATAGCTTAACAGTTACAGAATATCAGTACTTTAAAACTCCAGTTACTAATATGTGACACTTTGAACTTGAGCTGAGCCTTTCAGGCAGTGCTAATGGAGTTTACTTGGTAAGAAGAGTAGAAACATGATCATAAGATGAAATACTTAAGAGTAAGTAAGTGTTTTGAGGCTGGTTGTACGCAGTGTTTATTTCCAGTTGACAACTACTCGTGATTCATTTTTTTTTGCCTAAGGGAAAAAACTTACATTCTAAGCATTTCTGGTTTTGTGTATTTTTTGTTTTTGTTTTTAATTATCTCTATATCTGTATAACTCCATAAAATGGACAGAATAGGTGATATCTCCATTTTACAGCTGAGGAAGCTGGGACTCGGGGAAGCTCAACTCCTTGCCTCAGCAGTCACACACACTAAAAAGTGGGAGACATCAGTCACTCTGTCCGACTCTGGAGCCAAAACCCTTTCCGCTCAACTGTGACATCTCTCATCTCTCTGAATTAAAAGTTCTCTGAGGACCAACCAGTCACTTCTGACTTTGAGTTAGCACTGTGTTTCTTAAAACTACAGTATAATTAAAATTTCATGAAATTAAACTGACAAGTCTTTCCCCATTACTTCAGATTTTAGTAAACCCTGATGATCTTGGCAGCCCCTCAAGGCTGCAGTACACGGGGTAGCATCTTTAATACTAGTGTCTATAATCTGGGTTTTCAGGTTTGTGATAACTTATCAGAATCATCTCAAGTAAATATTTGTTCCCTATGTTTTCACAGAATGCATTTTTACACCCTACTAAAGCTGTTATTTAAGTTATAATTTATGCCTACAATCTCTTGTACCTTTGATTGGTATTCATTTCTTCACTCCTGACATGATTTCTTCCTTTTATTTGACCTAATTCCTAAATTCCCCTCCCTTCTTACAAAAAATCAATTCATAAAAGAATAAGGGGCAAGAGAAGAAACCATAGTAAATGAAACTTTAAAATAACCTCACATATTTACTTCCATGATCATTAATTAAATCTTTACTTTCTGTGATTTCTTTTAGGAGAATTTTATTATGACTAATTAGTCTTAAAGGAAAGGGATGATGAATTTAATTATCTGTGAATATTTATGGAGAGCTGTGCAATTGGTAGGTGAAAAATGAAAACACTGATTAATATTTGTTTTTCTAGTTTGGGCCATTTTCAGAAAAACATGATATTACTACAGCCCCTGGACCACCAGATCAGTGTAAGCCCCCTCAAGTGACGTGCAGATCTGCAACTTGTGCACAAGTGAATTGGGAGGTATTGTAATTTCCTTCACGTATATTTGCTTTAAATGATTAAAATAATTTTACATAAAAGAATGAAAATACTATTCATTTCATCTCCATAAATTATACAAAGAGTAAAGTCCTAGTTAAATCCACTTGGTAAAAAGTAAATTCTTTTCTCTCTCTGCAGTATTTAAATAAGGTATATGTTTACAAGTATTTATATTCTTATTCATGATGGTGCCCCATCTCAGTACTGAGATATTTAGCCATGGTGCACTTAATTTTCAGAACAAACATTCATGGAAATTAGTGTATACTATTTCTCTCATGTTTATTATCTCCAGTATACTTACTGCATATAGTAGTAATCAATAATGATAATTACATTTTGTTTCATTTGAAATTTAACAAAGAAAATAGCCTTGTATGATTTAACATTTATATTACTTAATAGAATTATTTCAAATTGTCTTATTTACCTTAAGATACTCTTTCTAAAGTGACTGAATCATATTTCTATGTCTGATTGAAAACAGTTATATTTTTTGAAAACAAAGTTATATCTTTAATTCAGGTGGCCTTAATGAATAAAAATGTAATATTAAACAGTTTGTGTTCTGTTAAACATTCTTTTAGAAATCCAAAAACAGTTCAGTTTTTTATGTGCTTGGGGAAATGACATTTTTGCCCCAAAACTATGTAATCATTATCAGAACTTAAGACAAAAGACTTTATCCCCTTTTCTTACCTTTAAGGTCCCTTTGAGTAATGGAACTGATGTCACTGAATATCGATTGGAATGGGGAGGAGTTGAAGGAAGTATGCAGATATGTTACTGCGGGCCCGGTCTCAGTTATGAACTAAAAGGACTTTCACCAGCAACCACCTATTACTGCAGAGTCCAGGTAAAGGTGGTCAGGGTCTTGACACTCTAGAGTCTTGTGTTTTGTGAGTATTTGCATGATTCTGTCTTTAACTTTGGGGCTCTGTTAATTTGTAGGCTCTGAGCATTGTGGGTGCAGGCCCTTTTAGTGAAGTAGTAGCCTGTATGACTCCACCATCAGTTCCTGCTATTGTGACTTGTCTTCAAGAAATAAGTGATGATGATATAGAAAATCCCAATTATTCACCATCTACATGCCTTGCAATAAGCTGGGAAAAGCCTTGTGATCATGGTTCAGAAATCCTTGCCTACAGCATAGACTTTGGAGATAAACAGCCCTTGACAGTGGGAAAGGTTACAAACTACATCCTAGACAATCTGCAGCCAGATACAACATACAGGTACACAGTGAAAACTATCTTCATTTTTGCCTAGACCAGAGAGACACTTTAAATAGAATAATCATAAACTAAACCTTTTTTTTTTTTTTTAACATGGCACTTAGAATACGAATTCAAGCCTTGAATAGCCTTGGAGCTGGTCCTTTCAGCCACATGATAAAATTAAAAACTAAACCTCTCCCTCCTGATCCACCTCGTTTGGAATGCGTTGCCTTCAGCCACCAGAACCTTAAACTGAAGTGGGGAGAAGGAACCCCAAAGATGTTGTCGACAGATTCGGTTCAGTACCACCTTCAGATGGAGGATAAGAATGGAAGGTGGGTGTTTCTAATTGCTTCTTTACATAGTTTCTTAGGTCTTCAGTATATAAATTTTTTTAACACTAGAAATAAATTGTTTTCAAAAACAGAAGTCTCATAAGAAATAATTTTTTTTAAGTATGCCATTTTTGAAACATCAGAAGACATAGTGAAGAGAGAAAATAGGGGAGCTGTTCTTTGGCTCTCTAACCCATTCACTCTCTTCAAGCTAGTAAAAGGAGCAATCTTTACTGCAAAATAAGTTCTTCAGTGCTGATTTCCAGCAAGAGGTAGTTTTTACAGTAAGCGGTTGATTGGCATAAGACCTTTGAGATCCTTGAGGGTTATGTCTCACCCTCCTCCATACTCACGGCGTGAATGCAGGAGTTCACTTCCTCACCATCAGATCTTAGACCCTCTGATACATAGGCCAGTCCCCTGGCTGCTCCGGTTCTTCTCTGTTCTGTCCTTGGCCATCTCGTTACATGCGTGCTGTTTTATTCCACTAAAACATGCATTTGAATTACAGTGTTACTCAAAGTAATTAGTATAAATTATTCAAAATCCAATCTGGGGTAGTAAATTGATATTAAATTTAACCAAAATAAACAATGCCATCTATCTTCCTCAGTTGATACTTTAATCTTTAAAGAATTTTGTTTTGTTTTTGTTTTTTATGTTTCACTCAATTTGTTAGAAATAAATTTGTATGTTTGATAGATTCAGAGTATTAGTGACAGTTTTTCCCAAGGTTACTTTGTTTTTTTGTATTGGGTTTGTATGTCAGCCAAATATTCAATAATGGAATACTCAAGGTACTTGTATATCAGTACTCCCTATCAGAAATAATTATACATTTAAAATAGCATACAGAATTAAACATCCTGTATCAATCATAAGAGCATTACACAGAGCAAATAGTATTGATCATTTATTTCCTGAAATCTGTGCCTCTCTGAATGTTAGCCTTTGCTCCTGGCAGAATTTTGTGTACTCTTTGTAATCTTATATCTGGAAGGAAGTTTTTTGCCTTGCTGCACATTTTGGTATAGCTATTTATCTTTAATATATGTTGTTATTGTTAGGTGAATTAATTTATTTATATTTAGGGTCGTGCAAGATTTACTAGAAACATTTAATTGGTATTTGGTTGAAAAATAATAGAACAAAGATTCTATGAAGTAGAGATGATATTAGTCTATATTTAGATGTTATTGTAGATATTAGTCTATATTGTAGAACTTGAAGCATGATTAATGTTTAGCTAGAGAACTGTTGCAGGGTATGGGGTATGGCTTATGGTCTTTGTGGAAAATAAAGAAATTAAAGTGTTTTGTGATATTGTAAATTTACCACATAAATTTCATGAGTTAAATCAGTTTAATATCTTTAGTTACTTTCCTTTGATTTTTCACAACTCTTCACATTTGTTGTGGGATTGTTTTGGAATGCTACCTTATCTGTTCCCTGACCACAGGTTTTTTATCATGGTTCAGCTTTTTACAACAGTGGCTTTGCCACTGGTTTTTTTAATCCTCTCAGTTTTTAAAAAAAAAAAAAATGGAGATTCAAAAGGCAAGGCTTATCCAATTACTACTTCTTGGAAACAGTGTTACTAATGATCATTAAGTATTCCTTCATTTTAAACTAACTACAATTTTCAGACTATTAGAACTACATGAGCATTCATTATTCATTCTCCAAAAATTTTTAAAACAGCCAATTAAAAATGTGGAGAACATTCCACATGTGTATGACATATAAGAGACTAAACTTTCCATTGGACAGTTCAAGTGGGTGATCTGTGGGAAACTATACACAGTATCATCTCATACTGTTAGGGAAATATTAAGGAAACCTCACTAAATCAATTAAAGTTATGCCTAGGAAAGGGAATTATCTTTTTTATATGACAAACTGTATGCTTGTAACTCTAGTTAGAAATAATTGATAATGAAAATTGTGATGTTCTGAGTATCTTTTAAGATGTATACATTAAAAAACAGCAGTCAGAAGCAAAGCTATACCAGAAGCCTGAAAAGAAACAGTTACTGTGATTATATATAAAATTTTGCAATAAATTTTCAGGAAACTATGGCAAATTGGGAAATTAACTAATTCTGTGATTTTCATCTGATGAAAAATAAGGGTTTATTGAGTGACAAACCATTGTGGCATTAAATTCTAGGAGTAACTTATTCCTCCTAAATAATGTCTGAGCTGTTCTTTTTTAGCGGTTTTTAAACATTTTTCATAAGGTCGTCAAGGTTTATTTTTCATAAGAGTCATTTCCATTTTAGGTTTGTATCCTTATACAGAGGTCCATGTCATACATACAAAGTACAAAGACTTAACGAGTCGACGTCCTATAAATTCTGTATTCAAGCTTGTAATGAAGCAGGGGAAGGTCCTCTTTCCCAAGAATATATTTTCACTACTCCAAAATCTGTCCCAGCTGCCCTGAAAGGTAAGTTCTCCATCTTCAAGTTACTTTCTTTAATAATAAATTATAATTTTAAATGCTCTTTCATAATGTACTTTTTGTACAGTTAAAATTTATCATCTAGTATGTGTCTAACATTTAAATTATAAAAAGGAAATGAGCTAGACAAGCCTACTTACTGGGAGTTTCACTTAATAATCAAAGCTATTTTATCTGGCATAATCAGTGCTGTTTTTTGTCACTCGTCTTTTAAATAAATATAAAAGTACTAAATTGAATAGACAGGCTGGTTTTCTAATAGGGCCATTTACTGTTTTCACTGTTGTTATTTAAAGAAAAAAAAATCACAATCCTTGTTGTTTTGAGTCATTGCTATTTCATTTATTTGGATTTCAGGAGGAAAGTCAAGTCATCTGTTCAGCAAAACCTGAGTACTCAGTTAATTTGAATTTTTGAGTCAAATTTACATACACATTCACACATTTGTGCATGTAATATATATTTAAGATTAATTTCAGCAGAGTTCTTATTTTAAAATGACCCTGGCAAGTATTGTACTTTGTGCATTTAGCCAAGGGAAAAACTAAAAATATCCCTCTGGGGACAAATCACAAACACATCTAGTACAGTGTCCTGGATCATATACTTGGATGTACCATCTGTTAACCGGACCATAACAGCAAGATTGTTCTGGAATACTCCTCCTAGTAATGTTGATGGCTTTCACGGGAGTTATTTTCCTGTTCCTTCATCCGGTTTAGTTGTCTCTTAACCTTAAGAAGATTACTGGTTTTGACACCTTCTACCCCACTACTGAGTGAGGTAGTCATATGTGTGGCCAAGAAGTTGGGGGTGTTTTTTAACTCATTCTCTAAGGAAATTTATTAAATTACAAAATTTCATGTCCCGGTTATGCTCTTTGAAGTACCATAAAAGACGTTGTAGAACTACCACTAGCTTTTTAGCTCAGTGAAAACAGTGCTTCTCTTGACAGATCTTTTGATGAGTCTGCATTGTAATGTTATAGATTGCATGTTCTGGAGGATGGTAAGAGTTAGCCATTGACCATGTCTCGGCAAATTTCAAACATTCACTGATGCTTACTTCAAGTTTATAACTAGGTTTTAAAGTCTGTTGATTTTGATTAAAACAAATGTCCGTGTGATGTGCCAAGTGAAAAATAAAGTCAAGCAGATTTTATTTGTATTTCTTCTCTACAGCCCCCAAAATAGAGAAAGTGAATGATCACATTTGTGATATTACATGGGAGTGTTTACAGCCAATGAAAGGTGATCCAGTTATTTACAGTCTCCAAGTTATGGTGGGAAAAGATTCAGAGTTCAAACAGGTATGTGTCAAAATATAATTCTATAGATACATGTTTTTAGCTTTTTTCACTATAACGTATTTTCAGTACAAGATTTGACTAACCTTTATCTTCCTAATTCAGAAACGTTTGTTCAGTGCTTACTGTGTTCCAAAGATTAGTAACTATACAGTATATCAGGATTCAAAATCTTTTAGGTATGAGCTGTACTTAAACAGAGTGTTCATTCATTTGATAGGCTTTATTGAACTCCGTGCCGGGCACTCAGGATATGCATGGAACAAAAAGTCCTTGGCTTCGTGCAGCTTACATTCTAACAGAAAAAAAGAGATACTAGAAGCAGATAAACACATCACTGTATCAGTGTTAGATAGTGATGAGCACAATGCAGAAAAAAAATAAAACTGGATAAAAGGAGTAGCGAGTACTAGGGCAAGGGATAGCTAGTGCTGTTTCATACAGGACAGCAGGTAACATTTGAACAGAGACTCAAAGGAAGTGAATATGGGGAGAAGAGTTTTCCAAAAAGCAGGAACAGTAGGTGCAAAGGCCCTGAGGTAGGAGCATGCTTGTTAAATTTAATGGACAAGAAGAAAGTCACTGTGGCTGGGGCAGTGTGACCAAAGGGAGGAGTAATAGATGAGGTCAGGGAGTTAATCATAGAGGGTCTGGGAGTGGCATGGAGGTCATCCAAGGTGCTACAGGCCATGCTCCAGCATTTACTCCATGTGAAATGAGAAGCCAGTGGCAGGTTGTAGCCAGAGTAGTCACATGATCAGACACAAGATCACTGTGACTAGAGCAGGATGAGGGCAGATGCAGAGACACCACTGAGGAGGCTTTGACAGTGCTGGTAATAGCCCTAGTCAGAGTGCAGAGTTGCAGTATGGAAGCCTAGAGGAACTATCACCTTCCCAGCCAAGAAATTTCAAAGACGGATTCCTGATAGAGAGTGAAGAGCCGATGAAGTGAGGAGCTGTCAGTGTTCATTATAACTTAGAAAAGAAGTCTTTATGCTGCTCAAAAGCCTTATTTCTTTTAGGCATTTCATCTGCTTCTCCGTTTTTGCTGTCAAACTTCGTGATTTTTGAGGGCTTTTAAACTGGGTTGTTTTCAATTTAGTATCTAATCTTGTATTTTCTTTTCTCAGTAGAAAAACTAGTCATTCATCTGCTTTATTTCACTCTTGTGCTGTAATAATTATTAATAATAGATTACTTCTCAATATAGGTATAATTTTTTCCTTTCAAGTTTTGCTAAATATGGAAGCATAATTTCTTAACCAAAATTACAGAAGGCCCCAAAGGGTCAGATTAAATCTGGAATGTGGTTGTTTTCTTTATTAAGTCATCGGCAAATTGACATGATAATTGGATTTGAATATAATTTACAGATAAGCAGGTTTCCTTCCAAGGAGGAAATCAAATTAATACTAAAGAAAATGTAATTGCACTACATGTTTAAAGGAAATAGGGATCCCACATTTGAGTAGTATGTGAACACATCACTACGTGAAACAGCAGTGCTAATTGTAATTTAAAAGCTAAATTATCCCCACCAACACTCTTACTTTAGATTGTAAGCATACTGTAAAACTGATTTCCTTAGAACTTCATCATATATATGCATGTACATATGCTCATCTAAATCTCTTAAATGTTTATATAATTTTATAATTTACTGACAAATTATATTCTAAAAGTTTGAAGGTCATTTTTTAAGAGTTTGATCTCATTCGTGGAATTTAATATTTTACTTAAAATTTACTTGATATTCAACACATATGTATTAAATACTACACATGAAGAAATTGAGGCTACATTATTAATATTACTGTTCTTATTTTTCATTTATTACACATTAGCAAGCAAGCAGAAATAACTATAATTGACATTTTATGTAAGCAAACAAATAGGGGTCATAATAAAGATAAAACACTTTATAAAAAGGAATGATTCCCCACCCCCACCCCCGGATTTTAGAATGTTTTCCAAAAGGATTATCACTGAAGGGACTCTTGAGGGAGCGGTGACCTCTCAGGTGTGAGTTGAGTAAGGCTCAAGAATGGAGTGTGGAGTGGAGGAGGCCAGGTCTTGGTGGGTCTTTATTCTACAGCAGTAGGAACTGTTGATGTTTTTAAGAAGGGGATTATGTTTTTTTAAGTTGGTGGTTGACTTTCTAGGTGAGCCTATAAAAACCTGTTTAACCTGTAGTGTTGCTGGTTTGGGGGATCTGAAAGCTAATTAGCGTGGCAGCAACTGGTACTTCTGACCCTAGACCACACTTATAGTTCTTTATCTTCTTCCCTTTTCCGCCCTGTTTGATCAGTCATTGGCTTTGACCAGACTTCCCACTCTGTAGCACCTCGCCAAGGCCTGGCCTAGTTCCCTAAAATTACACTCTTGCCCTGACTCTTGCTTCCTCCCTCACATACATTGTAACTCTCATCTCCACAGGATAACTGACCTTATGGGCATTAGGAGAAAATTTTTTTGCTTGGAAAAATTCATATCAAAAGTCAAGTGTCTACTGGCTCTTTGATCCTCCCAGCAGTGTGTACATTTTTTAAACAGGTGCTTTTTAACCAAAGCAGCATTTCAATTGGTATAACAGGGTGAAGTAAAAATATTGGGGGACAGTAGAACCACCTTCAGAGTAGATAACTCCCATTTGGGAGTCTGTATCTGAGACCAAGCTCATTAATGTTACAAGTACCAGGAAAATTAATTCAAATTGGTGTATAAAGTATAAATCCTCTTAGAGAAAACCCTGTAGGTAGGCAGATTGATCCAGGAGCTTAGTGCAGTCATCAGGGACATAGTTTCTCTCAGTGTTCATTGCCTGCCATGGGGAACTCTTGCTTATTCATATTCAGCGAAGTCCTGTATCTACAGTTACCTATAGGATGTCTCCCTGTTTAGACATCTTCCCGGCATCTAAAACAAAATGATCTTATCATCTTCCTTCCCAGTCTCTTCTCTCCAGCTTCCTCCTAATTTATCACTATCATAAACACTTCGGCATCCGTAAACACTTCCCTGATAGCTCAGCTGATATAGAATCCACCTGCAATGCAGGAGACCCTGGTTCGATTCCTGGGTCGGGAAGATCCCCTGGACAAAGGAATGGCTGCCCACTCCAGTATTCTTGCCTGGAGAACTCCATGGGCAGAAGAGCCTGGTGGGTTACAGTCCATAGGGTCGCAGAGAGTCAGACACAACTGAGCAACTAACACTTTCACTTGAAACCTTGTGCTTTTATCACCAGGAGACCCTGTCATGCCCAATTCCCTCAATCCCTCACTCAACCTTACGATCAGGATTCCTTAAACACTGTTTAAATAGCGCACAGTAAAGCCCCTGTGGAATTAGACCTAAATTTCCAGTTAGTGTAGTAATATGCTCTTCTTCTCGGTGTCAAATCGCCTCACCTGTCACCCTCATGCCATTTGTTGAGGCTTTTTCCCAAATCATTTTACCGTGATCATTTGGAGACAAATGGAAAGTAAAGAAAATTTCAAAGGCAAAAATGAGTATCATCTACTGTACCTATAGGACAAATACATATTTTTTAACTTTTACTAAATTGACCCATTGTATGTATATTGTTTCACACTGCTTTCTAATACAGTGTTCTGATTTACTTAACTTCATCCTTTTACCATCACTGAAACATAAATCATTTCTATATTCCCACTCCCTGAAATGCTCATCTGCCTTTTCAGGACTAAGGCATATTCAGCATTTTTTTAAAGATTCATTTTTCAATAAAAATTCATTTATTGAATGAATTTATGAATTTATATCTTTTCAGTATCTACCAATATACATTTGATATATACATAGTCAATACTAATATAGTGGCCTTTTATTAACAAGTACCTATTGTATGCTAGAGACACAGAATTGAGGGAAAGATCTTACCTTGCTCCTTTGGGAGCAAACCAGTATGTAAAAATTTAGATTTATAACACAGATACAAATAAGGCAGCCAAAATTGCCTGGCCTTACTTGTAACCCACCAGCTAGCTGGGGAAACTCAACTGGGAAGCCACTGAGTCTTGGTCTTTTCATTTAGAGACTGAGTGAAGGGATTCAGTAATGGAAGTGAGAGCTTCCATATATTGAGCACTCGCTGTATGCTGGGCACTGTGCTAAGAAGCGCCGTAACAGATTAGTTTCCATACAGGATGACTGCTGTCACATCATCATGGCGTGTGTAGGGGTAGAGCAGAGCTCGGAGCCCAGTCCCTACAGTCACTGGCACTCTGCCTTGAAAATCTGTGGAATTCCATTCCTATTATTGCCCTTCTGGGGGACTGAGCAGAGGAGCGGGTTTTAAGATCTAATTCTTTGGTTCTAAGTGATCTCTCACTTTAAAGTTTATAAAATGATTTGCCACAGACACCTGTAGCGAGCTCTCCTTTTTTATTGTTTCATTCATCACATCTGTTTGAAACATTACAGAAAACCAGTTTTACGAAGACACCATGGGAGAGGAAGCTCAGACACTGCTCCTCTTTTCATGGAATGACTTCACACAAGTTTGACTTCTTACATTTGGTGAAACCAGAGAAATGCCCGCGGACTGATTGTGCTTATTCTGTAGCTACTCTGGGGGCGCATCTTCCCTCTTCAGCTGGTCTGTAAGCTCTGTGAGGGGAGATAGCACACCCTGACTCTTCAGATTTCCCCTGCCATTACACAGCAAACAGTTGAGTTCTTTAATATATAGGTATTTTAAAATCTCATTTTAAAAAGCCAGGCGGTGGCTATCACATGCTTCCATGTCAAAAATAACTCTAAACCTAGCCAGTTTTAACATAGATTTTCTACCCAGCCTTCACATACAATTCTTCTTTTCCCCATGTCTTGCCATCAGATTTACAGAGGTCCTGACTCTTCATTCCGGTATTCAAGCCTTCAGCTGAACTGTGAATATCGTTTCCGCGTGTGTGCCATTCGCCAGTGCCAAGACCCTGCAGGGCATCAGGACCTCGTCGGTCCCTACAGCACGACAGTGCTCTTCATCTCTCAGAGGACTGAACCACCAGCCAGCGCCAGCAGAGACACTGTGGAAAGCACGAGCACTGGGCGGGCGCTCAGCGATGAGCAGTGCGCAGCCGTCATCCTTGTGCTCTTTGCGTTCTTTTCCATTTTGATTGCCTTTATCATTCAGTACTTTGTAATCAAGTGAAAATATAACTTTATTTTTAATATTACATTTTATTTTGTCATGTACTAAAATTATTTCTGTATTGCTTTTACAAAAACAGTGGCATTAAGCACTGGCATTGAGACTCTAGTACATCATTTTGGCCATTTTTAATGCTTTATATTGCTAGGTAGAGGCTGGCACCTTATTAGAATGCAAGCCACAGAAATAGCAATTTTCGGCTTTTTGTTTGGTTGGGGCTCTTTTTTTTTTTTTTCCTTTCTTGCTTTTTTTTCTTGTTTTGACATGCCTTCTTGTGAAACAAAATTTCTGAGAGGCAACAATACAATATATAATTGATATTTTGACCAATCGGCATGAGTGTAACAGTGACATCCTGATCTGTTTGTTCTCAAGATTATTACCTAGTGAAAAATTCAGAATGGTTAAAATTCACACTAACACGCTATATAAAAATGTTAAAGTATGATGATGCTGTGAAAGCAATCTAGTGCTATATTTCTACCTCCTCATTTGTCTTAATTTGGTAAGTGGGATTATGATGAATAACTGGAGGGGCTTAGCAGACAAAAACTGGATGAAAGCATATGCATGGAAAAAAGCTTCTTGTTTGATAAATGTGGAGTTCTTCATTACAAGTATATATTCATGAATTCACAGATAAGTCACTTGAAGAAAGCACAGACAGTTTACTTGGCCTAAAAATATTTTAACGTTTACTCAGAAACACATCTTCAGGTCTTGAAAACACGGAAAAGAACAGAGGGCTTTTAGATAGTTAACTTTTTAAAAGTAATTCATAATCAATCCTGAATTTCAGACTTACTTTATTTTTGAGCCTTTGAACTCTACGTGTGTGTATAAGGACATGCACGTACATATGGCTTTATATATATACCAAGTGTAGAAATATATATATATAATATACACACACACACACTCTCACTCCATCTATCTGGTATAGGCTAATTTTGAAGAACTCCCGTAAGTTTTGCTGCTTCTCCCATAACTACTGCCATCACCATCAGAATTCATAATCAAACCTAACCTTTTTGTTTGGGGCACCAAATCTGAAGACAAAATTAATTTGCACCAGTAAACTTCAAGCTGCTTTCTTTCTTGAAAAACTAATGTTTAATGTAGTGTCTGTTTGGATACTGTTCCAGTTGTTGATTGCATGTGGTTAATGTTGCATTAGAGCACTTTGCAATTACATAATTCATTAATGTTTTGTGAGCTTGCATTTGTGAGTTATTGGATGATCAGACTGAATCTTGTCAAGTATCACATTGTACATCTTGCATAGATGTCCATGACTGCCAGTAATAATACAGTTCGTAATGAAACTATCTAAAATTCTTGTTTTACCACATCTGTTATCTGTAAAACACTTGTAACTAGCCTTTTTAATTTATTATTTGAATTTTAGGATAGTAAATCACTAATTTTTAGTTGCTGAGGTTAGCATTTTAGTGATTACTAAGCACTTCTGTCAGTCTTTGAAAAAAAGGACGTATGTTTTGTGCTTTGAAGATCCCTGAAGAATTTCTTCTATTAGAATGGGCATGTATTGTAATTGTTTTATGTCAAATGATCTGTGCTGTAGAAAAAAACATTAACTTTTGTTCAAAAAAGAAATGGATAAACTTGGCCTTCCCAAGTGGTAAGAATGATCTGTCACTATAAAATACTGTATGTTTACATTTTATTTAAATTTAATCTCTTATATGTAGGCTGATAACTTCCCCCGAAACTGATTGTTTTCTAGAAACTTCTGAAAAGTGCCACATTTGGCAGTACAAATGAGTCTGAGTGTAATAGCCCAGAGATTTCTATATAGTTGAATGTCTAAAATGGTAAAATGTGCCACTGTGGCAGTTACAGTGGCTTATGTTTTTCATAGTATCTCAAATGAACTCCTATTTTTGATAGTAAATGTCATTTAATAGTGTACTTGCCATTCGAGCCTCACTGCAAAACAAGTGCAGAGGAGAAACAATTTTTAATGTCATCTTGATTTTACCTCATATACTGTACATTCCAAAAACTCTAAACTTTTTAAAGATTATAGACACACTACCAAACATATCACCTTAAAATTGTGTAAGGATGAACTTCATACAGATGGTAAAATATAATCTCATAAAAATACATAAACTATGTAGCAAAAATATCTTTAAAATCCATGGAAAATAAAAGTTGTATCATTCTTCTTTTGAGATATGTTTATTGTATTCATAAACATTATTTGCTGCCTCTTTTGGAGAATGAAATGTTAAGGTCTTCCCTCTTGCAATTGGCTTACAACAGTTTTCTCAAAATAATTAAATCTTCAACAGGAGAAGGATCCATATTCAAGAAGGTCAAGTTTTATCCTAGTGAGCTGATTTTGTGCAACTCATTATATATCTATATATAAAGAAAACAAGATATCTAATGAATAAAGATGGGTCTGAGGTAAACTTCCCATTGGAAAGAAAGTCTGACCTCTCCTCACCTGTCCTGCATTCTTTGCCTTCTTTCCCACCTACAGGGCCCAGAGCCAGGCCTGCCTCCCACCAGAAGGTTCAACATGCCCTCCTGCTTAATACCATAAAGTTCTCACATATACCAGGACATTCAACATCCCTTCTCGCTTATCTCAAAAGTTTCATCCCACAGACCTCATCCAGGGATACATTGCTTTTTAAAATCCAAGTGGATCTATAACTGCTGCAACTGTAGGCACCATGAGAAAGTTTAAAATGTTAGGCTGTGGAAGAGGGGAAACTGGACGTAGGGACATTGCTGCATGGAAGCCACTGAGTTGGAATCCACCCTTGAGAATGATAGGATACTGGAGTCACCGTTCCACAGCACCTCTTTTTTTTTTTTTTTCCTATAGATTGGAAATAGGAATGTTACATGTTGTGCTTAAGCATTTTGTGGGTTGGTTTCCAACACGTGTACGTACCTTAACACCATCAACAGATTCTCTGCAGGAGGATCCCATGTCTGTGGTGGCTCAGTTACGCAAACAGGCTGCAAAAAGGAAATGGGTCTCCCAAACCTAACACTTGTCATCCTAGAATCTAAACACCTACCATCAACACAGGTGACCATAGTGCTTTGTGTTTTTTAAACGCCCGGGTCTCCCACATTGCAGGTAGATTCTTTATTGTCTGAGCCACCAGAAAGCCTTTAATATTACAGATTGAGAACAATCTGTATGTGTCCCTTCACTCATTTGTTTTCTCCCTGACTCTCTTAAAGGAGAAGTTGAAAGAAGAACTAAGATTTTAAGAGTTGGGGTCAGCAAAACTTCAGTGTCTGCACTGGTGCCTTCAAATGTTTAGACGTTATAAGGACTATTTTTCATCTTATAGATAACACGATGCTGTGGGAAATTTGCCAAGAGAAAAGTTTCAAAAACATTTTAAAGCCACATAACCCATTCAAATTGTAATAGCATCTGTTGACCACTCAGTGTGTTAAAGGTGTTGTATTCAGTGTTACCTTAGTTATTTCACAGTCCTCTTAATTGCTCCGTTAAGTATAAACTGAGGCACAGAGCATTATCTGCTCAAGATCACACGGCTAATAAGTGAGAAACCCAAGATTAGATATTTGAATCCGTGTGGCTGGTCTAGTGCCCCCGAACTTGACCACTATCCTCTGCTGTCTCCCAGAGAAGCCCTCAACTCAAGGAAATCAAGATAATAATTAACTTTAATTGCATTTATGATAGCATTTATTGAGTACTTCCTGAATGGCAAGCTGAACACCTCACCACATCCAAAGCAGCTCACAGTCCTCTTAAAACTGAACAGAAAGAAATCAGACTAAGAGAATCTGGTACAAAACAAAAACAGAAAAACCCTGAAAAAGAGCAATGAGAGAGGATTAGCTGCACTAAACTCTAAAGCCTTAGGAACTTATAATACCACCACACACATACACAGAAAATAGAAAGCTCGTAGTCCCAAGTACATAGAGAATCTGGTACAGGCATTTCAGGCCAAACAAAGCTCTAATTTCTTTTCCTCCAAAATTTCATCCTTGGATACACTGATTCCCATTTTGAGCCTTCTCCCTGTCCTAGGTTTAACTCATTCTCTTAAACACTCATTTATCCACAGGTGAGACAAGCTCACTTGTTCAAAAAGGGAATATAGCTATTGGGTTGGCTAAAAAGTTCATCTGGGTTTCTGCGTGCCATCTTACAGAAAAACGAACTTTTTGATCAACTCAGTACAATGTGGCTGAAACTTGAAAACAGGCTAAGTGAAAGAAACTAGACACAGCAGGTCATATGTGTGATTCTATTCCTTGGAAATATCAAGACTACACAAATCCATATAGACAGAAAGATGAGTGGTTGCCAGGAGCTGGAAGAAGGAGTAACTGCTTACTGTGTATGGTGTTTTATTGGGGAAATGGTTTGGAACTTGGTAGAAGTAGGTGGGTGTTGTGCAACATTGTGACTATACTACAAGTCCCTGGCAGTCCAGTGGCTAAAACCATGCTCCCAATGCAGGGGGCCCAGGTTCGATCCCTGGTCAGGGAACTAGATCCCACATGCTGCAGCTGAGACCCGGCACAGTCAAATAAATAAAAGCCCCTGAAATGCTCACTTTAAAATGGTTAATTTTCAGTGACTTTTTTTTACCTCTAGAAGGGACCATAAGACATTCCTAAAGACTGATACACAGATAGCACATAACTAGAGAATCCCGGACATCGAGTCAATTAAATTGACCTAGTCATTAAGTCCACATTTCTAAGGACACAGACCAACTTCTCACTTCCTTTTCCAACTTCCCTGATGGCCTTGGGTGTTCCCACTCTAGTTGGTGGGTTGTGCCTGGTAAAACGGAGTCTTTTATGGGTGTCATTCAGTTCAGTTCAGTCGCTCAGTCGTGTCTGACTCCTTGAGACCCCATGAATCGCAGTATGCCAGGCCTCCCTGTCCATCACCAACTCCCGGAGTTCACTCAGACTCACGTCCATCGAGTCAGTGATGCCATCCAGCCATCTCATCCTCTGTTGTCCCCTTCTCCTCCTGCCCCCAATCCCTCCCAGCATCAGAGTCTTTTCCAATGAGTCAACTCTTCACATGAGGTGGCCAAAGTACTGGAGTTTCAGCTTTAGCATCAGTCCTTCCAAAGAAACCCCAGGGCTGATCTTCAGAATGGACTGGTTGGATCTCCTTGCAGTCCAAGGGACTCTCAAGAGTCTTCTCCAACACCACAGTTCAAAAGCATCAATTCTTCGGCGCTCAGCCTTCTTCACAGTCCAACTCTCACATCCATACATGACCACAGGAAAAACCATAGCCTTGACTAGACGGACCTTAGTCGGCAAAGTAATGTCTCTGCTTTTGAATATGCTATCTAGGTTGGTCATAATGTTCCTTCCAAGGAGTAAGTGTCTTTTAATTTCATGGCTGCAGTCACCATCTGCCGTGATTTTGGAGCCCCAAAAAATAAAGTCCGACACTGTTTCCCCATCTATTTCCCATGAAGTGATGGGACCGGATGCCATCATCTTCGTTTTCTGAATGTTGAGCTTTAAGCCAACTTTTTCACTCTCCTCTTTCACCTTCATCAAGAGGCTTTTGAGTTCCTCTTCACTTTCTGCCATAAGGGTGGTGTCATCTGCATATCTGAGGTTATTGATGTTTCTCCCGGCAATCTTGATTCCAGCTTGTGTTTCTTCCAGTCCAGCGTTTCTCATGATGTAATGGGTGTCATTAATAGCTATTAAATGATTTGGCCTGCCCACTAGTTACCAGCTCTGTCTGACTCTTAACATTTCTAGGATGACCCAGTGATGTTCGAAAGGAAGTTACGCTTTACAGTTTCAGTTTACCAATGACAGTAGCTGTGTAGTAAGAAGTTCATACAGGGTAGCATAAGACCTTTTTCCTTACAGCCTGTATTCTGAACAGCAACCTAAAAATCATGTGAGGAAAATGCATGTATTAATGCTTCCCTGGTGGCTCAGACGGTGAAGAATCTGCCTGCAATGCAGGAGACCCAGGATCGATCCCTGGGTTGGGAAGATCCCCTGGAGAAGGGAACAGGTATCCACTCCAGTATTCTGGCCTGGAAAATTCCACGGATAGAGGAACCTGGTAGGCTACAGTCCACGGGGTTGTAAAGAGTCAGACATGACTGAGAGACTTCCACTTTTTTTAAGTACTAATACTCATAGAATTAATTTGTGATTCTCTAAATGTGATTCAGACCTTTAAAACCAGCATGAAGTTTAGTATCCAGTCATGCTATGAAGACGTGGATTCCAATCATTGTAAATCTGGCTCAAAATGACCTCAGGGGGACTTCCATGGTGATCCAGTGGTTGAGAATCCACCTTGCAATGCAGGGGACACAGGTTCAATCCCTGATCGGGGAATGAGGATTCCACATGCCAAGGAGTAACTAAGCCCGCATGCCACAACTTTAGAGCCCACTTGACAGAATGAAGATCAGAGTGCCACAACTGAGATGCGAAGCAGTCTAATTAATTAACCAAAAAAATTTTTTTAAATTACTCCAGAGGGGTGACAAGTATGAAACTACAAAGGATCTGGGGAGTACACATTATTCTAGAAAGAGCACACACAGTTTATGACAATATCATCAGTAACATTTTAAAGGGACACCAAATTTCAAAAGACAGTATAAATCTACTGTAAATAAGTAAACTGTCATTCATTTGGGAAAACAAAAATAGAAAAATGCTGAAAAAGAGCAATGAGAGGGGACTAGGTGCACTAAGTTATAAAGCCTTAATAATACCAGCAGAAAAGAGTTGTTTGGAACCGACTAGAAAGCCCATAGACCCAAGTACATAGAAGAATTTAGTACTTAATAAAGGTGGCACCTCAAATCAGTGGAGTAAAAATGAACAAGTCAACAAACGATGGGTGAAGAATCTGCCTGCCAGGCAGGAAACACAGGTTCAATCCCTGGGTTGGGAAGATCCCCTGGAGGAGAAAATGGCAATCCACTCCAGTAGTCTTGACTGGAGAATTCCATGGGCAGAGGAGCCTGGCGGGCTACAGTCCATGGGGTCCCAAAGAGTCAGACACAGCTTAGCGACTAAACCACCAAAACAAATGATATCGGTACAACTGGGTAGCCACATCTCACATCTTATACCAGGATGAATTCCAAATGAATATAAATGATGAAACTAAATAAATAAGATATGGGAGAATTCCTTTATAATCTTGGACTTGCGGTGGCCTTTCAAATTATGCCTCAAGACATAGAAGTCACAGAAATGCTGATCATTTTAACGCCATAAAGATAAAGACTTCTGTATTAGCAGTAAACAAACAAACAAAAATAGTTAGAGCCAATAGCCAACCAGGAAATATCTGCACTAATATCCCAGAAAAGGGCTAATCTAATCTTCCTAATAAGGAAAATGTCAGTTCCGAAATATGGAAATGAAATAAGAAACATAAAATAAAAACCCAGAAACACCATTTTCATTCTCACTGGCAAAAATGCAAAGCTTTGATTACACACCATTGATAATGGTAGAAAAACAAGATAGTGCTGGTGGAGCTTAAGCTATACAACCCTTATGAAGGGAAATTAAATTTCTGTTTGCACTCTTTGAGCAGGCAGTCCACTAACAAATATTTATCTGTAGACATGACACATTGGACAGCACCATTCATTGCAGACCCATTTGTACCAGCAAAAGACCAGAAATGACCTAAATGAGCAACAGTGCGAGACTGGTTAAATTGTACACCCAATGCAATGGAATACCATATGCAGCTATAGCAAGAGATTAAGGTAGCCTCCTATTGACTGATCTGGAAAGAGCACCAAGATGACTCATTAAGCTAAATGACAAAGTGCAGAACAATGCAGGTACTCTGGTCAGGTGCCCTTGTCCTCAAATTTCCTGGATCCAAGCCAGACGATGAGAGAATGAGCTTTCAGCGATGCCATTCCCCAGGTGTCTCCCAGCCTTTGGGGTGTCAGCCTGTTGACTGTGTTACTGAGTGCAAGCTCGGAGTGCTTGCTGCACGACAGGTCAGTAAACTGAGAGACCAGTTGTCGGGGCGAGTAACAGCAACTTTAGTCAGAAAGCCAGCAGACCAAGAGAGAAGATAGTAGATTTGTATCCCAAAGAACCATCTTGCCTGAGTTGGGATTCAGGCTTCTTTTATACTAAAAGGGAAGGGAATAAAGTCAAACCTTGCCTGGTTCCGGCCAGCCGCTGGAGAGAACTTGTTAGTTACTTCCTGCCTGCAGTCATTCACAGGTGGGCCTGGTCAGGATGTTTCCTGTGAGCTGAACAAAGGTATTTACCTCAATACTCATTAGCTGGGAGGCAGGGTTCCCAGAAATGAGCCATTTATATATAATTTAAGCTTATAGGCAACATCCCTTTAGTGATTAATTTGTAATAGAATACAAAGGTTCTTCCCTATTACAATTCTCCAGTGTCATGTCAGTTCCAGAATCTTGTGGGGAAAAGGATGAAGATGGTTCAGGCTATTTCTTACTGAATGGAGGTGATGAATATTCTTAGAATCTCTAATTAATCCTTTTTTTTTATCTACAACTATTTGAACCTGATGAAATCTTGCTTCTTCACAACATAGCTATGTGTGCTGTGCTTAGTCGCTCAGTCATGTCCAACTCTTTGCGACCCCATGGACTGTATGTAGCCCTCCAGGCTCCTCTGTCCATGGGGATTCTCCAGGCAAGAATACTGGACTAGGTTGCCGTGCCCTCCTCCGGGGGATCTTCCCAACCCAGGGATCAAACCCAGGTCTCTGCATTGCAGGCAGATTCTTTACTGACTGAGCCAGCAGGGAAGCCCAAGAATACTGGAGTGGGTAGCCTCCCCCTTCTCCAGGAGGTCTGCCTGACCCAGGAATCAAAGCAGGGTCTCCTGCATTGCAGGCAGATTCTCTACCAGCTAGCTGAGCTACCAGGGAAGCCCAATATAGCTACAGAGTCATTCAAAAGCTGCTGTAAAGCCATAAATAGCAATTTCCCATCTCTATATGCAGGTCAGGAAGCAACAGTTAGAACTGGACATGGAACAACAGACTGGTTCCAAATAGGAAAAGAAGTACGTCAAGGCTGTATATTGTCACCCTGCTTATTTAACTTATATGCAGAGTACATCATGAGAAACGCTGGCCTGAAAGAAGCACAAGCTACAATCAAAATTGCCAGGAGAAATATCAATAACCTCAGAAATGCAGATGACACCACTCTTATGGCAGAAAGTGAAGAGGAACTAAAAAGCCTCTTGATGAAAGTGAAAGAGGAGAGTGAAAATGTTGGCTTAAAGCTCAACATTCAGAAAACGAAGATCATGGCATCCAGTCCCATCACTTCATGGGAAATAGATGGGGAAACAGCGGAAACAGTGTCAGACTTTATTTTGGGGGGGCTCCAAAATCACTGCAGATGGTGATTGCAGCCATGAAATTAAAAGACGCTTACTCCTTGGAAGAAAAGTTATGGCCAACCTAGATAGCATATTCAAAAGCAGAGACATTACTTTGCCAACAAAGGTCCATCTAGTCAAGGCTATGGTTTTTCCTGTGGTCATGTATGGATGTGACAGTTGGACTGTGAAAAGAGCTGAGTGCCGAAAAATTAATGCTTTTGAACTGTGGTGTTGGAGAAGACTTTTGAGAGTCCCTTGGACTGCAAGGAGATCCAACCAGTCCATTCTGAAGGAGATCAGCCCTGGGATTTCTTTGGAGGGAATGATGCTAAAGCTGAAACTCCAGTACTTTGGCCACCTCATGTGAAGAGTTGACTCATTGGAAAAGACTCTGATGCTGGGAGGGATTGGGGGCAGGAGGAGAAGGGGACAACAGAGGATGAGATGGCTAGATGGCATCACCAACTCGATGGACAAGAGTCTGGGTGAACTCCGGGAGTTGGTGATGGATAGGGAGGCCTGGTGTGCTGCAATTCATGGGGTCGCAAAGAGTCGGACACGACTGAGCGACTGAACTAAACTATTAAAAAGATACTTTTTTGCTTTGGCATCAACCAATTAGGATTACAAAGCAGATGAAAAGACACTTGGCTACTGCTGTGACATACAATTCAAGATAATTACTAAATTTATGACCTATTATAATTTACCAGGATATACCAGAATTTTAGGAATCTCACATAATTTCTAAAATGTGTATATTAACATTTACCCATACATACAATCTAAGAAGTTCTATGATACAATTTATTTCATCACCATTTATTTGACAATGCTTCTTATGTAGTTTAACATACCAAACAAGCCTAATTAGCTTGATATTCGTCTGAGATGGAGACAATAATTTGAGGTATTCCAGGGACCCTTTGGAAAGCCTCAACCTTAGCTTAAGGTCACATGAACTTCATTTAGAATTTGATCTTTGGGCAGTTTGTCAGAAATATCAAAAGTTTCAACCAGTGATAAAAAAGTATCTCAATGACAAATACAGAACACTGAAGGAAATGCACAATTATCAAAAGCAGTTCAATACCTTAAGAAAATCTTGTCCTCTTTAGAGAACGAAGTTCAGGCTTTGTACATTAATTTTAAAATTCATTTTCTTAACTCAGTTCAATGTTATCTTAGCCAGTCCTGACCATGCACAAAACTCTCTCAGTGTTCCTGCTCTAAGAACCTTCTACAATTTCTGTATCTGCATTAATCTATCCCTCACTTTCTTTTTTTTTTTTAATATATTTTTTTAATATCCCTCACTTTCTTTTCCATTCAGACGCAATCAGCTCAGGACTTTCCTGTGGTCCAGTGGTTAAGAATCCACCTTCAAATGCAAGGGAGGTAGGTTCGATCCCTGGTCAGTGCCACAAGGCAACTAAACCCACACTCTGTAACAAGAGACGCCCACATGCTACAATGAAGGCCCAGTGTAGCCAAAATTTTAAAAATAAACTTACGTTATTAAAAAGAAACAGTCATCTCTAAGACAAAACCACTTTTTTTGCTTTAGCAAAATGCATTTTCATTCCTCATACCTTCTTTGCTGAAAACACATGTCCTATATCTTTGCATGCTGAAATGTTACCTTGCAATTCTGAACCTTAAAACCTTCACCTCTAGTGAAAAACCAAGAAGCGAGTAATTGGAAACTGTCATACAGCATTTCCTAGCTGACACCCTTGAGCTTTAGTCTTTCTCTCCTAAGAAGGCAAAGGTAGGTAAACTGAGACATGCCCAGCAATTAATGTCCTAATATTTTATCCCATTTGAAATGACCCAGATATTCAATGGATCCTCTTCATTTAACTTTGTTGAATTTCAAGTTACATAAATCTGGAGAAACTATTTTAGATAGACATTCCCAAAACATAATTATTCCTATTTGTTGTTTAGTCGCTAAGTCATGTCTTGACTCTTGTGACCCTATGGACTATAGTCCCTCCACACTCCTCTGTCTATGGGGTTTCCCAGGCAAGAAAACTGGAGTGGTTTACCAGCTCTTTCTCCAGTGGATCTTCCCAACCCAGGGATCAAACCTATGTCTCCCGCACTGGCAGGCTGATTCACAGCTGAGCTGCCAGGGGAAGAAAGTGGAAGTGAAGCCACTCAGTCGTCTCCGACTCACCAACTGTAGCCTATCAGGCTCCTCTGTCCATGGGATTTTCCAGGCAAGAGTGCTGGAGTGGATTGCCATTTCCTTCTCCAGGGGATCTTCCCGACCAGGGATCAAACCCGGGTCTCCTGTACTGCAGGCAGATGCTTTACCATCTGAGCCACCAGGGAAGCCCCAGCTATTCTGCAGTGTTTACCTCTTACTCTTACCTCATTTATCTCTATTTTATTTACTTAAAAGCTTTGTCATATTATTATTTTTCTTGCTGTAATAGGAATAATAAGGTCTTTCAGTATTTGATTTCTAGCAAACCTAGGCACAATAAAAAGTAATGTATTTGATGTTGATGACCTAAAACATGTATTAATCAAACCAACAAGCTTAAGCTAACTTTAATACCAGACATTAATTCAGTACTGAATATTTCCTAGGTCACATGAACCTGAAATTCCTTCTGGCCAGTGTTTTAAAAAAAACCATTTGAGTATTTATTTAAGCACTTAAATTCCTTTGAAAGTGAAAGTCACCCAGTCATGTCTGACTCTTTGCGACCAGCTCACCAGGCTCCTCTGTCCATGGGGATTCTCCAGGCCAGAATACTGGAGTGGGTAGCCATTCCCTTCTCCAGGGGATCTTCACCAATGAAGGGATCAAACCCAGGTCTCCCACATTGCAGGCAAATTCTTTACCATCTGAGCCATCAGGGAAGCCCAAGAATACTGGGGTGGGTAGCCTGTCCCTTCTCCAGGGGATCTTTCCGACCCAGGAATCAAATTAGGGTCTCTCACATTGCAAGTGGATTCTTTACCAGCTGAGCTACCAGGGAAGCCTAAATTCCTTTAGGTCAATTAAATTCTTTTACAAATTAATTCTGGCAATGCCAGACATCTATAACATGTACAAACAAACATAGTTCCCATTCCAAAATTTCAGTCATGAATCAGGTATAACATTGTATAATCCATCAGTTACAAAAGAGAGTGAATTCAAATTGGGTTTCTGTCAGAATAAATCCTATCTGTCTAGACGGCAAAACCCCTTACTAATATTTTGGGAAAGACACATCTATTTCTATTTGTAGCTTTCAGTAATTTTAGGAACCAAGTGGAAGATTTCTCTTCTTCCCGGGAATATCCCACTCTTGGACAAAAAAAGACTTTGTTTTCTCTTTGCTTTTTTTTCCTGTTCCTTACCTCCACTTGACATCAGTAAAAAAAATTTTAAATATCACAAAAGCGGGCTGGCTATAAATGGGGAAACAGTATCATGCAAAATTAAAAAAAAAAAAAACCCAAAGGACAATCAGAAAATCTAAATAAACCCTCAATTTTGGTCTTGGGGGCTTTACATATGCCAGTGATGTAGGAGACCCTAAATGACCTAATCAACAGAAGGATAGCAGTACAAGGTGCCCAGGGTCCCCAGATAACCCTGCCTCAACCCCTCCTGGAGATCCTAAGAGGCACTGTGGCCACACGCTGTTTCAATAAAATATCTTCCTCTCACTCATGGGTTCACAGCTGTAATCAGATCCAAAATGCACCTCAGAGGACTTTCTTCAGGGATAGTTGAAACATTCTCCGTTTTGAAAGACAGAAATTCAAGACAAACAAAGCATTCTGTAAAGCTATTATCCTTCAATTAAAAGGTGAGTAACTGTGCTCGCTTCGGCAGCACATATACTAGAATTGGAACAATAAAAGGTGAGTAACTTAAAAAAAAAAAAAAGGCACAAACAGCATGTACGAACACTAGCACCCCAAGAAACAAATGAACGGGCTCACAAAACAGATGAAAGCCCAACAGCCTTCCTTTCTACAACAGGGTTCCCCACTCACATACAAACAAACTGGCTTATTCTGGAAAAAGGCCCCAAACACAGAGGAAAGAAATTTTTTGGCTGTATACACCAGAGCAACTCACCCTACCATATGGAGCCTGTCGGCCTCCAAATGCTGACTCCCTGCCCCAACTGCCAAGCGCTGGGGCAGCCAGAGCCATTCTGGGGCATTTTGAGGGGAAGATTTTCAAGACAAGTGGTCCTAGCAGTTGCTAGGGCCTTACCCGAAAATTCCCCAAAGGGGACCAGCTAGCCATGAGTAGCAAGGCTCCTGGAGGACTGCACCAAAATTTGTTATCAAGTCCAAGCTGGTACTGCTCGCCACACGACGGGCCAAATCAATAGAGCAACTTTATTCAGAAAACCAGCTGACCAAGAAGCCGGGGAGTCATCTTGCCCGAGTCAGAATTCAGGCTTCTCTTTAGCTAAAAGTGTAGGAAGTAAAGACAAATATGTCAGGTTCCAGCTGAGCCTCCAAAGGGGATGTGTTCATTTCTTCCTCCCTTGAGTCATTCATAGGTGGGCCTGGTCAGGGTGGTTCAACTACCCAAAGGTGTTTTAGCTTAATGTTCATTACCTGGGAGGCAGGGCTCCTTAGAGGTGGGCCATTTACGTTTCCAGGCAACATCTCTTTAGTGATTAACCTGTAATAGAATACAAATGGAGAAAGCAATGGCAAGCCACTCCAGTACGCTTGCCTAGAAAATCCCATGGACGGAGGATCCTGGTAGGCTGCAGCCCATGGGGTCGCTATGAGTTGGACACGACTGAGCAACTTCACTTTCACTTTTCACTTTCACACACTGGAGAAGGAAATGGCAGCCCACTCCAGTGTTCTTGCCTGGAGAGTCTATGGGGTCGCACAGAGTCGCATCAACTGAAGCGACTTAGCAGCAGCAGCAGCAGAATACAAAGGTTCTACTCTGTTGCAGCGGGTGGAGAGCCTCCACGCCGAACCCTCACTCTGCCTGAGGACCAGGCTGGGTTGCTGTGGCGCCGTCTCCAGGAACCTGTGCAGATGGGAGAGGCTGCAGCCTGAGGGCAGCTCCCAAGTGAGGTGCAGGTGAGTGGCAGGAGCCTGCTCAGTGATGACTCAACCCTACAAGGGCTCCAGGAGCACGGGAGATGGCGCTGTAAATGAGAAGCTAACGCAGCCTGGTAGATCAGCTATGGTGGTGGTTTAGTCGCCGAGTCATGTTCCACTCTTGTGACCCCCTGCTCTATACCCCGCCAGGCTCCTCTGTCCATGGGATTTCCCAGGCAAGAATGCTGAAGTGGGTTGCCATTTCCTTCTCCAGGGGATTGTCCCCATCCAGAGAACGAACCCAAGTCTCCTGCATTGCAGGCAGATTTTCTTTACTGCTGAACCACCAGGGAAGACCCCAAATCAACTATACTTCAACTGAAAAAAAAAACCTTCTGTTTCCATTTGTCCACAAAAATCTGGTTTATAGAATACGAACTAAAAGATACTTTCCGAGCAGAAGCTGATCACAGGAACCATTCCTAAGACTGGTTGTGCTATGGCCTACCAAGAGAGAGGCCCTGGCTCAGAGGTCGTGCCTTCGGCCTTGGGAAGCAGACGCTCACCGGCTGCGTGACCTAAGGCAGCTTCTCTGTGCCTTGGTCTCCTCATCTGTAAAATGGACATGCTGAAAGCACCCGCTCAAAAGGCTGTGGCTAAAGACTCAATGAGTTACCATATGCAGGTACTTGAAAATGCGCCTCACACATAGCACAAAGTTAGCTTTTTTTTTTTTCCAGAACATTCCAGCCTATGAGGCTTCCAGCCAGGGGCAAAATGCCTATTAAGGACACCAGCTTCCAGGGAAGCAGGGGGAGAACTGGGTCAGACCTAGGCTCGGTTTTGCCCCACACAAGCAGCAAATGTGAAGGTAGATACTTCACATTTGGTAGAGGTGGAGGGTAGCCACACACCTGGACTACTGAAAATTCTCCCTCTCCTCCAATGAAATACAGCCAACCTCATGAGCTGGTGGATGGCTCAGAAATACAAAGTAGAAAGAGGGTTTAGTCATTCTTCAGATATCTGGTCCCATTTCTTCCTAAAACATGGAAGGCCAAGCCATCATAATAGGGTTCAGATCTTCCCCAGAGGCCAAGTCATACTAAAACATAATAAAAATCTGTCCATGAATCTAATTCTCCATATCAGTATTCTATCTCCAACCAGATTATCAAGGAGTGCTTGCTGAACAGCCCCTGTAATCAGAGTACGGTTCTCAACTGCTGGGAATTGTAAAGAAAATAGTGGTGCCCTATTCTGGAAAGGCTTATTCATGCTCTGAGATTAAAAAATATTTATTGAATTCTCACTTGGTACCAGGCACTAGGGAAAGATGAAATCCTGTCTTCCGGCGCATGTGATGTCGGGAGATGGAGGGGGCCAGATAACAAACAGCTAAGTAGATTTAGCAGCAGGTCAGTTGGTCATAAGCTCCGCAGAGAAAATATAACAGCGCAGGGGAGGGTCTGAATGGAGCTGTGCAGTACAGACGAGATGGAGAGTTGGCTTTTGTGAGCTTGATGTGCAGACATGCTCTGAGCCCCAGTGGGTCTTTCTCAGAGTTGTCATGTGGCGGAGATGGGTGAGGGAGCCTTTCAGCAGACGTGGGCAGACCACCAGGCCAAGGAGCAGAAAGGACCCAAGGACAGAGACTTGGGGGGGCTGTAGCCTGTGACAGCCGACAGCTGGTACCTACCAGCTGGTACCTATGTGCTCCTGGGAGCATCACGGGAGTCAAAGAAAAAGACCACAGTTTCACGAGCCACAGACCTCTGCCTTCAGGTCAGCAGAGCGCCTGGTGACCAAGAGGGATGAGGACCCTTGGACAAGTTGGAGTTCAGCAAATGCCAGCCCCCTAGGAACCAACACAAAGCTAGGTACCCCCCTCCCTCCCTGGTTTCCTAAGGCCCTTTAAGCCACCTGACCTTCACTTCCCGCCCACCTGGGCCCTCTTAGGGAAAGACGGGGCAGAAGGAGGAAGCCATCAGAGAGAAGAGGGCTGAGCACTGCTGAGAGGGGCTGTCTAATTCATTCAACCGGACAATGCTTTACGAAGGCTAGATAATTGTTTCTTGCCACCCAAGGGAGTAAGGGAGAGTTCAGATCAACTAGAGATGGAGAAATTACATTTCCACTGCTTAGGCAGAGAGGGAGGGGGAAGGGAGGAAAAGGGGAGACGGTGGATGCAGACACTCTTTTGAGTTTTGCTGAAAACATGGAAACGATCCAGAAAAGGGAGGAAAATCTAATGACGCGTGTGAGAGAGAACTTCCAGAGTGATTTCTAGGATTTTGAGGAGGTGAATGAAGTGCCGAGTGGCAGAGTTGAGTTCAGGTACAAGTACCATCCACTCATTCATCTGTCCAGGGAGTGGAAGGGGGTGTGTGTATCGAAAAGCAGAGGCATTACTCTGCCAACAAAGGTCCATACAGTCAAGGCTATGGTCTTCCCAGTGGTCACATACTGTTGTGAGAGCTGAACCGTAAAGAAGGCGGAGTGTCAAAGAATTGATGCCTTCAAACTGTAATGTTGGAGAAGACTCCTGAGAGTCCCTTGGACAGCAAGGAGATCAAAACCAGTCAGTCTTAAGGGAAATCAATCCTGAATACTCATTGGAAGGACTGATGCTAAAGCTGAAGGTCAAGTATTTTGGTCACCTGATGTGAACAGCTGACTCATTGGAAAAGTCCCTGATACTGGGAAAGATTGAGGGCAGAAGGAGAAGAGGGTGTCAGAGCATGAGACGGCTGGATGGCATCACCGATGCAATGGAAGTGAACTTGGGCAAACTTTGGAAGATAGTGAGGGACAGGGAGGCCTGGAGTGCTGCAGTCCATGGGGTCTCAAAGAGGCAGACTGGGTGACTGAACAACAACATCCATTCATTCATCTGTCTGGGGATTGGGGGGATGGTGGCTGTGGTGATGGGAGCATGGAGTTCTATTCCAGCTGTTTCTATTCTTCCCAGGAATTAAAGTACAAGGTCACCACCTGAGCGTGAGGATGGGAAGGAAGTCTTGAGGATCAAGGAGAGAGGAGGATGTACAGAGTGGTCTGGAGGGTGGGAAAAGCAAATGAAATAGGATAAGGATGAAGATGGTGGGAGAAAACTAAGCCCCCAGCTAAAGGTTGTGAATTTCAAGAGATGCAACTCTACTCAAGGTACTTGGAAGTCTGCACAAAGTAAGCAGAGAGTTCAGCTTCACCAGGGTTACTCTGGCCAAGGAGACCAGAAAGAAAAGAGCACAGGCGTTGAGAGTGTTTTCTTGGAAGCCATTAGTATTGCTCTTGGAGTTTAAATTCGTTATAGTCGGGAAGTGTGAACCTGGGGCTCGTGAGGGATAGGGTGGAGCAGAGGCTGAATGCAATTCCCACTGAACTCCTGCAGTTGAAGAACTGCAGGAGGTATCAGAGAAAGTGAGCTAGACATACAGGGGGTGGAGGTTAGAATCTGGGGTGGCTGAAACTGAGATGAAGGCAAGCCCCTGGGAACAATAAGGCATAAGGGATGTGTTTCACAGGGGCCACTGCCTGAGGCTGGGTGGAGGACAAGACCACGGATAGAAAGGAGAGGCAGAGGAATTTTGTAGGGGTGTGAATTTTATTATTATCAGGAGCTCTTGAGAAAATGAAGGTCAGACACCAAAATTCCTGGGAATGAGGGGGAGGGGCTGGAGAGGGCACAGTGTGAGGAGGTGAGATTTAAAGATAGGTTTTAGGAGGACGGGGACACTGATGATGAGGGCGGTGACCGGTACCCCTCCTCCGGAGGGCTGAGCTGAGCAGGGGAAGCCAGGCTAGAGCAAAGCCTGCTTTCAGTTCCAGGAAGAGGAAGGGAACTCGGGAAAAAGAAGTTGAGGGTTTAAACCACGGTTGGAAGGATGGAAAAATCGCTAGACGGTGTCCATCCACAAACAAAGAACTCAGTTCCAATGACTCGAAAATTAAACGGAAAGCACAGCACCGGACACATCCTGAGCTCTCAGCGTCAGCTACTGTCATCAAGACCACAATGAATGGACTCATGACTCAGTTTTCAGTCTTTCCCCCAGGATATTAGTTCTTCCTGTGTGACTGTCGCTCAGTGGGGTCCGACTCTGCAACTCCATAGACTGCAGCCCGCCAGGCTCCTCTGTCCTTGGAATTCCCCGGGGAAGAATACTGGAGTGGGTTGCCATTCCCTTCTGCAGGGGATCTTTCAAACCCAGGGATCGAACCCAGGGGTCCCGCATTGCAGGCGGATTCTTAACCGTCTGAGCCACCAGGGAAGCCCCTTAAAATGAGTAGACATGGTCATGTCCATAGATTTCAGTCATAAGAGATAGTTCAGATTACTTGGTCAACTCCATCACCATTTGAAAATTTACGAAAGAGGAGAACTGGCTGTTGCCCCCTCAGGCTGGGGCTGATCTGAGATGACTCGGCTGTCGAGCCACCACCAGAACCCAGGAGGGGCTCTAGATTCTGGTCTAAGCTCCTCTCCCGCTATTGGTCCTGCGGCTCCCTCCCAGGCCGTCAAGACGCAGCCACCAGCCGAGGTCCCTCAGAAGGTCCCTCTCAGAACCCAACCCCAAAAAAGCGACCGCACTCCGCTGGGTGCAGTAACCTACGTGGTTGGGGGCTCAGAAATCTCTTTCCCGCGTCGGGGCAGGCGTCGTCCGGGGCTGCCGCCTCCCGCGCTCAGTTGGGGAGGGAAGCGCCTGGAACAGGACGGGCCGGGGAGCGGGAGCGCCTGCGGGGCCGGAGCGGGCAGGGCGGCGGCCAGGGGCGGGGACTGCGCGCCACCTGCTCGGCAGCCCTCAAAGCGGACACCGCGGAATCGCGTTCCGGCGCGCGCTGCAGCGGGGCTCGAGCCGTGCGGGCGGCGGGAACGCCACGCGCATTGCGCGCGCCGACCGCCGAAGGAAGCGCTTTCGCTGCGGGGCCAGGCGCTAGGCACCCGGCCCTGCCCCCGGGACCCCGCGAGCTTCCGTGCGTCCGCCCCGCGCGCCGCGCCCATGGGCAGCCCCGGGAACCGCAGCCACGCTTCGCGGGGCGCCGGGGAGGCGCCGTGGGCCGCGCTGCTGCCGTGCGACGAGCGCCGCTGCTCGCCCTTCCCCCTGGGGGCGCTGGTGCCCGTGACCGCCGTGTGCCTGGGGCTGTTCGCCGTCGGGGTGAGCGGCAACGTGGTGACCGTGCTGCTGATCGGGCGCTACCGGGACATGCGGACCACCACCAACTTATACCTGGGCAGCATGGCGGTGTCCGATCTGCTCATCCTGCTCGGGCTCCCCTTCGACCTGTACCGCCTGTGGCGCTCGCGGCCCTGGGTGTTCGGGCAGCTCCTCTGCCGCCTCTCACTCTATGTGGGCGAGGGCTGCACCTACGCCACGCTGCTGCACATGACGGCGCTCGCCGTGGAGCGCTACCTGGCCGTCTGCCGTCCGCTCCGGGCGCGCGTCCTGGTCACCCGGCGCCGCGTCCGCGCGCTCATCGCCGCGCTCTGGGCCGTGGCGCTGCTCTCCGCCGGGCCCTTCTTCTTTCTGGTGGGCGTCGAGCAGGACGCCGGCCACGATGCGCTCCGGGACCTAAACGGCACCGCGCGGCCCTCCCCCTTGCCGCCGCTGCCGCCGCCCTTCCTGGGGTCCTCTCAGGCTTCCCCGCGGCCCCCGCCGTCGGGGCCCGAAGCAGCTGCCGCCGCGCTGTTTAGCCGGGAGTGCCGGCCGAGCCCGGCGCAGCTGGGTGCGCTGCGCGTCATGCTGTGGGTCACCACCGCCTACTTCTTCCTGCCCTTCCTATGCCTCAGCGTCCTCTACGGGCTCATCGGGCGCGAGCTGTGGAGGAGCCGCGGGCAGCTGCGAGGCCCGGCCACCTCCGGCCGGGAGAAGGGCCACCGGCAGACGGTCCGCGTCCTGCGTAAGTGGCGCCGCCTCTGTTCCAAACACCCCGACCACGCGGTGCCCCTTCCCCGGATCTCCCAGCCCTCAGCACCCCTTCTGGCCACGCTTCCTTTTGTGGTTCGACCCCACCTTGTCTCCCCAGTCTCTGTAGAAAACCATCTCCCGTCTTCTAGGAGCTCTGTGTCACCCAGGGAGCCCCCCTAACGGTGGGATATCCGGGTCTGGTAAATAACTATTATTTTCCAAAGCCTCTGTGAGCAGAGAGCTAGACTGATCCAAGATGAATGATTGCAGGCTCTTAAGCCCACTGCCTGTGTCCGTTAGATGCCGCAAATGTGGAATTATTCACAGAACCCTGGAGAAGACGGGATACCTCACGTTAAGATAAAGTTTCTTTACTAAATCTTATATTATCCTGAGGACTAAAGTGAATAGTGCCCATATCAAAAAATAAATAAATAAATAAAGATCGTACAGACGTTGCATAATTCTTTTCAACGGAAAACAGAGAACATGTTTCTGAAATAGGTTTGTGGAAAGAAACGGTTTCTACTTGTCAGTAGAAATCACTCTCTCTAGTTTATGTCCATCCTGGCTAGGGCATGTATGAGCCGAATGTTCAGTTGTTGTTGGATGTTCTCAAATATTCAATTTCAAACCAAACATGGATGCTGCCTGTAACCTGGTAGTTTTTCTGGGGTGGGGATCTGGCTAGGCAAGAGTTTTATTTATCCTGCTGTTAATTATTGTTTCAGTGGGAACTCTTGTTTTCGGATGCTTTAGCTAATTCTGGTGCCTGTGTTTTGGTTTGCAGTGGTGGTGGTTCTGGCGTTTATAGTTTGCTGGTTGCCTTTCCACGTTGGCAGAATCATTTACATAAATACCGAGGATTCCCAGATGATGCACTTCTCTCAGTACTTTAACATCGTTGCTCTGCAGCTTTTCTATCTGAGCGCCTCCATCAACCCCATCCTCTACAACCTCATTTCAAAGAAGTATAGAGCAGCGGCCTGGAAACTGCTGCTGGCCAGGCGGTCCAGAGAGAGAGGTTTCTGCAGAAGCAGGGAGGCCGAAGGGAACCCCGCCGGAAACAGGGCTGGCTGCACAGAAAACAGTGCCAACACGCAGAAGTCAGCAACCAGCACTGGCGCCCTGTCCCATGGCTCTGCGACTTAAGGGAAAACATGTCTGTAGGGAGGAAAGAATCGGGAGGGGGGAACGGATACTGTTAGGGAGAACTGGAAAGAGTAGTTGACATTTTGCAATATAAGGAAATCAACCCTAAATACTCATTGGAAAGACTGATGTTGAAGCTGACGCTCCAATACTTTGGCCACTTGATGGGAAGAGCCGACTCACTGTTAAAGACCCTGATGCTGGGAAAGATTGGGGAAAGAAGGAGACAGGGGCCACAGAGGATGAGATGGTTGGATGGCATCACTGACTCAATGGACATGAGTTTGAGCAAGCTCCAGGAGATGGTAAAGGACAGGAAAGCCTGGTGTTCTGCAGTCCATGGGGTTGCAAATAGTCGGACACAACTTAGCAACTAAACAACAAGAAAGAGTGGTTGATGTTTTGCAAGTTTGTCAGCAACTTAGCATGAATTTTTTTTTTTGTAAACAAAGGTATGAGATGTATCTGTACCAATCTCTCTGGCCTTCCTTTCATGTACCTCCTTGGGGAAGTTCATTTCATCCTCCTAAAATCCCACATCACAAAATGTGCTCTGGGGAGGTTTTCTATGTCCTCACTCTCCTATTCTTGGGATATGACACTCATTTTCCAGTTAACAAGTAATCCAGACAGATGCTGCCATAAAAACTGTCACCTGTGAGGTCAGAGGTGTATTTTGTTTTAGATATATGTTATGTGTTGTTTTTATTTTATGCTTTAGATAAATGTGATGGTACATCTACAAGGAATCCAGGATAATGAGAGTTTGATTCAAGAAATTACTTAATGTTTACATATGGCAGCAAAAAATGTTTAGAAACAAGTGAAAGGAATTCTGGGTAGAGTCAAGTGATCAGGGGTCTCACCTCTCTCAGGCTTGGAGAAAATCATTTACTTTAGGCACAGTACCCTCTGTTCAGAACCTAGTCACTGAAGCCTGAGGGCAGGGAGCTGCAGCAGGACTTGGCTTCTACAAAGAGACTGCTGATCACATTGATAAGAGCTTTAATATGCCTTATTCGCCTTGGCTTGGTGGGATAAGTAGTGATGGATTCAAGTCTCAGGTCTGAGTCTGATCTCTTAAGAGCCTTACCCACTTCCACCCTGAGAAGCTACACTTACAGAAAAACACGAGTCAAGGGAAAGATAGGGGGCGACAGAGGATGAGATGGTTGGATGGCATCACAGACTCAATGGGCAGGAGTTTGAGCAAGCTCCAGGAGACAGTGAAGGACAGGGGAGCCTGGTGGGCTGCAGTCCATGGGGTTGCAAAGAGTCGGACTCGACTGGGTGACTGAGCAACAACAATGGATGCAGTCAGGGTGAGAGAGACTGTACTGGATATTCTGGCCAACAACTGTGTAATGTTGTTTTTTACAGTTTGAAACATAAACCTGTTTTTAGAGGGCTGCTTCTGCCTCTGGGAACTCCAAAGGGCCTCAGCCACTGCCAGGGTCTTATGAATGGTGGCCCCTGGAGGTAGGCAGGATACAACTAACTCAGCTGTGAGCTACAAATGGTGACTCCATAAACAAGGGTCTGCTCTACATGCTGACCAGGTCCTTTTTCATGTGATTAGCTATATATGTGATGCCTTCAAGTCTGCTTGAAGCGTCCTAACACCCTGGCCCTGCCCTCATACAGCAGTGAGGAAGCCTCCCATCTACACTGTGTTTCTTGCAACTAGTGGAAGAGGCATACTGGTCACTGGGGGCAGCGGTCTCTAAACTGTGTTCTGCAGGTTTTAAGAGAGCATTTCAAGAAAGGATTCTGTGGTCATCTATGATAGAAAAACACTGCATGCTGTACCCACCTTCCCAAGAGTTACACAACACAAAAGAGCATGTCGGAGGCTCTGAGAAGCTGTTGCTGGGGACACTGATTGGGGGACTCACTGTGCTCTCGGCGCAGCCCTGTGCCTCTGCCACTTGTTTGTCTGGTGGCACTAAGTGGACACGTGCTGGAGCTGCAACCATGCAGTCTTTCTCCTCATGGGAGTTCCTCTCTGGGGCATTCAGAAGTGGCTTCTTCCCTATGGAAAATCATGGCTAAGAATTGATACATTATTTATAGTATAATGCTTTTATGTGTTTATTTATGTTTTATTTATGGTATAAAGTTTAGAAGCAAAGAGCTCTCCTTTGAGCTTTCCTGTTCGGATTCTAGAAAAGAGGGATGACAGAGGTGTGTTTCCAGGTGTCACAAGGAGCATCAGCCTTCCCTACCACTGGGTCCCTGAGATGGAGTCTCTGAATTCCATCGCTCCTGTGGATGGCTGGGCACCTGCTTTCAAAATGCCCACCTCATCCATTGGCGGATTGTGAGATAAGTGCAGTCTGACACATGTTTATTGGAATGTGAATAGATTAATCAGTGTATCTGTAGTAAGGCCAACTGTTATGTTGTGAAACTTTTGTTGCAATTATGTATCGGTTGGTATCTTTCATGGTTCATAAAATGTATTCTCATTGTGGGTCATAGTCAAAAATATTTGAAAAGTTGTTCTAAGGTCTAAAATTGTTCTGTGTTTAGTCACGTCTACAGAGAAGGCACTGGCACCCCACTCCAGTACTCTTGCCTGGAAAATCCCATGGACCGAGGAGCCTGGTGGGCTGCAATCCATGGGGTCGCTAAGAGTCGGACACAACTGAGCGACTTCACTTTCCCTTTTCACTTTCATGCACTGGAGAAGGAAATGGCAACCCATTCCAGTGTTCTTGCCTGGAGAATCCCAGGGACGGGGGAGCCTGGTAGGCTGCCGTCTATGGGGTGGCACAGAGTTGGACATGACTGAAGCGATTTAGCAGCAGCAGCAGCAGCAATCATGTCTAACCTTTTGCAACCCCATGGATCGTAGCCCATCAAGCTCCTCTGTCCATGGGATTTTCCAGGCAAGAATCCTGGAGTGGGTTGCTATTTCCTTCTTCAGGGGGATCTTCCTAACCCAGGGATCAAACCCATGTCCCCTGCATTGGCAGGTGGATTCTTTCCTACTAGCACCACCTGGGAACCCCCAAAGTGTTCTCTAGCACAGCAGAAAGTGTCCTCTCACGTTGACCACTAGCTGTAAAGGGGAGAGGCATCATGGGAAGATGTGAGGAGTAGCCTCGTGGGTCTCAAGTCAAGGGTCACTGGAGAGGGATGGGTGGCTGTGATTTCAGTCCTGGGCCTCCCTCTGCCCTGCGGATGGTGTCCTGGAAGCCCTGACTGGGGACTATCGCTGACCCCAGAAAGAGCTCTCTTTGAGCCCCCCAGCTTTTTTCAAGTGAGGTACCAACGTTGGGGAAGGGTTTGTGTTTCATTAATTGACTGCACAAATACTCACCAAGCAAAGTGTATGACAAAATACTCTAGAAACATTAGTTCATGTTATGGGGTTGAAATCATCTCTACTTTTGAATGGCCTTTTTGGCCTTGAAATGTATGACTGTATCATCCAGACTAAAAACAGATTCAGCTCACAGGCCAATAAAAGCACTGACATCAGAAAGGCCTGCAGAATTTCAGGTGATTTAAGAAAAAAAAAAAAAGTGGTTCTGTACAGATTCTGCTTTGGTAGGTCTGAAGTAGGGCCCAAGGTGCTGCATTTCTAATAAGCTCCTAAATGATGCTGACGTTGCTGGTCCAATGGCCTTAGCTTCCTTGCCTGTAAAATGGAGATGATGAAAATTTGCATCATAGATGTTGTATTAAATGAAGTGATGAGCATTTATATCTTTCTCCCACCCCTCTCAAGCTGTGTCTGCTTGATCGAGGTACTCAATGTCTCAGTTCCTATCAGTAGGGATAAAAATAAAAATACATACTTCATACGGTTGTTGGAAGGAGTAAATGAATATGTAAAAGGGACTGGGCTTCCCAGTTGGCTCAGTGGTAAAGAACCTGCCTGCCAACACAGTAGACGTGGGTTCAATCTCTGGATCAGGAAGATCCCCTGGAGAAGGAAATGGCAACCCACTCTAGTATCCTTGCCTGGGAAATCCATGGACAGAGGAGCCTGGCAGGCTACAGTCCACGGGGTCACAAGAGTTGGACATGACTGAGCACTGAACACATGCAAAGTGGCTAGAACAGAGTCTGGAATGTAGAAAACTCTCTCTACTGTAAGATACCATTATCATTACCATTATCATTGTTGTAAAGTTGATTCAAGTAGCTGTTCTACCAGCATGAGTTCCCTATTCCCTGTCTTACCTGTCCTCTCATTCCTACCCCTCCCTCCAGTCCCTTGACTTCTAACATGAATCATCAGAGAACCTCTTCAGGCTGCTGATTCAGAAACACCCAAATCCAGTCCAGACGGTGCTGCACACATGGGGACCCTTACGAAGCATGGTCATGGACCATGGTGCCAGGCCCACTACCTGCCTGCTCCCAGGCCACCGATGGCAGAGAACCCCAGGACATCACAGGAGGCGGGCCTGCCTGTCCTTCCTACCTGGTGGGGCACAGATGTCCTCAGGGTCGCTGGACAGTCTTACTTTGTAGCACACTGACCTATGTGGCACCAAGTTTACTTTTCTGAAGACACCAGTAGGGACAATACATGGAAAACTTGAGAAGTGACTTCTCTCTGGCAGCACTGCCCTCCGTAACAAAGCAAATGTGCCATGAAAGGCGTCTGGACTTTGTTTTGGCTTCTCTTTGCTTCTTTGAGGTTGAAGTGCTGCCAGGAACTGCCTTCCAAGAACTCTTTAGGAAACCTCAATTTCTGGATTCAGGGTGGTGCTTATGGTTACATCGTTGCCTAAAATGACCACAGGAGGGCCGATCCTTTGTACAAGGGTACACTGGCCAGCAGGGGTCCCTGTCAGTCCTGCGGCGACCTTTTCTCCAGGCGTGCAGGAGGCATGGTCATTGGTGTGCCTTCCACACACCCGAGCAAGACGGAGGGTGAGGTAGGTTTTCTTCTACAAGCCAGGTATTCGGTCTCTGCCGAACCTCACCAGTACCAACAAATCCAGCACAGACACCTCAGCTTGTTTTATTGTAAGAGGACTCTATCCAAATACACACACTGCTAGGACCAATGTTCCCAATCAACAGGACCTAGAATAAAAGGAAGAGACCCGGGTTATCTACAAAGAATAAGTAAATGAAACACAAAGCGGGGAAGGATACTATTTAGTGATGTTGAGCACCTATTCTTTACCAGCACTGCGCTACCTGGGATCACTGAGTTTTTAAGAAAACTTGTGATAAACATAATAACCCTCCCCCCTTCCTCCATCCCCTCCATCTGTCTCTCCCTCCTTCTTTCCCCATTCTCTGAATAAGTTGGTCAAAAAGTAATTTAACAGGACTTCCCTGGCGGTCCAGTGGTTACGACTCCGCCCTTCCAATGCAGGGGGTGTGGTTTGATCCCTGGCTGAGAAGCTAAGATCCCACTTGCCACAACTAATATTTTGCATGTGCAACTGAAGATCCTGCATGTCACAACTAAGACCCAGCACAGCCAAATAAATATATAAATATTTTAAAAATAAATAAATAAAATAAAATGTACATGGAAGATTAAAGGGTCAAGAAAAACCGAGATACTCCTGAAGAAAATAAGGTGGCTTTTTTTAGTGGGGGTGGGGGGAGTCAAGGGGGCAGAGGTATAATAAACCAATAATATAGAACCCAGAAACAGATTTACATATATATGGAAACTTGATACGACAGAGGTGACACTGCATATCAATAAGGAGATAATGCTGGGCTAACTGATTATCCAAGTGGAAAAGAAAGTGGATCCTGACCTAACATCATGCTGCTGCTGCTAAGTTGCTTCAGTCATGTCCGACTCTGTGCGACCCCATAGACGGCAGCCCACCAGGCTCCCCCATCCCTGGGATTCTCCAGGCAAGAACACTGGAGTGGGTTGCCATTTCCTTCTCCAGCTAACATCATACACAGAACTAAATTCTAGATGAATGATGATATAAATATGAAAGGAAAAATTTATGGCTTTTAGAGGAAATATAAAAGCTGTTAAAAAACTGAGATATAATTGACAGACAAAAGATATCTTTATAAACGGATAAAAATGCTTTTTGAAAAGATACAAAACTCACCCAAGAAAATTATTCGTACGTTTGGCACGTTAAAATAAAGAACTATGCACTGAAAAAATAATTAAGTGAAAAAGCAAATGACAAATGAGAAGATATTTACCATATACATTCCCACCCAAGAATGAGTATCAAGGATGTATAAAGAATGCTCACAAATGAATAAGAAATAACTACCAAATAGAAAAATGGTTAACAGGTATTTCATACAGAGGACATATGTATGGCCAATGCACCTAAGTAGAAATCAGGGAAAATCATAACCACAGGATATCATTTTATGCCAACCAGATTGGTAAACATTAAAAGTTTGACAATACCCAAGAATTAGTGGGGATACAGAGCTATGTAAATTGGTCCAATCTCTCTGGAAAACTTTTCAGCAGTTATCTGGAAAACTTGACAACTCAAGAATTCTACTCGTAAGTGTAGTCCCTAAAGAAGCTCATCCATGTGAACGTAAAAAAATATACAAAAAAAAATTTAAAGCAGCACTGCTTGCAATAGCAAAAAGCTGGAGATAGAGCAAATGTCTCTTGACTCATATATGGGTAAATAAATTGTGGTGTATAGCTACAATGAAATACTATACAGCAGTGACAATTAATGAACCACAGTCATCTCCATCAACACTGAAAATTCTCTTCAGTCTTTTACAAAATAATGTACTTTCATAACGTTGGCTTTTGCTTTCATAGTCTTGGAGCGGTTTTTGTGCCTATTTTTTAAATATTTCAGATTATGATAACAGCTTAGGTTAGTGACGGGAAATGGGCTGAGTCACTGGGGGGAGGGAGGAGCTTCATTCTAAGTCATGCCTAGGCCACATAAAATAATAAAACTAAATTGCACTGAGCACAAATCCACAATGTCTGGTACCTCTCAGATTTTCCAAGGGCCACTTCCTCCATCCTCAATTTCCTGAGGACAGTTCTACCCTCAATGTCTTCATGTGTTTAAGAAGCAGCAGAATGTTCTTGTGCCAGTCCCTGGCACTAAGTTGCCCCGGACTGGCCAATCTTAGAGGATAACCACCTGGGACTGTCCAGCTCCCACCTCCTTCGCTTCTCAAACTCTCTGAGACCCTGACCGCTAACTGTATGGGGGCTCAGGCAGTAAAGAATCTGCCTGTAATGCAGGAGACCTGGGTTCGATCCCTGGGTCGGGAAGATCTCCTGGAGGAGGAAGTGGCAACCCACTCCAGTATTCCTGCCTGGAGAATCTCACGGACAGAGCAACCTGGCGGGTTGCAGCCCATGGGGTCGCAAAGAGTGGGAGGAGACTGAATGATTAACACTGACTTCCACTTCAATTCTCCTTCACTCTCGGGCCAACTCTCAGGTATGCGAAGCCCTCATCGCCCTCGCCGAGTGTGCGCAACTTGGGACTTCGAGCCAAGACATCCTCGAGCGGCCAGACTTCATTCAGCAAACCCTAAGAACGCAGTCAAACACAAGCGTCAAATGATTCACAGCCCCGTGTCCTCTACTACTCGCCGGGTTGCCGCGGGAAGAATAGCCCCTACGCCACCGCGGCCGCGCCTCGCCGTGACGTCACACAGGGCGCCCGGAAATGGCCGCCGAGCTCGTGCGTCATCTGAGCGCGCCGAGTTGGCCGTCGCCGTCCTGTCTGTTGCTAGGAGGAGGCGAGAGGTGGGGTTGCTGGGGCAAAGATCATGCAGGACAGCGAGAGGTTTCCTGGGCTGCAGAGGCCGCTAGGCTGGGGATGAGAGAAGCGGGGCAGATGCAAAATCTGGAGAGCGCGGGGGCCGGACGGTCAGTCAGCACCCAGACGGGCAGCATGACCGGTGAGTGCCCCGAATCCTGCTCCCGCCGTCAGCCTCTCGCTCTGCTCTGCGAGTCTCCCGCCGTTTCACTCCGGGTTTCCTCTTGCTCTTCTTCGCCTGCGTTTCTGCTCTCGGGTGTCCCATCCCTGCCCCGGGCGCGTCCCGGCCTCCGTCACCGGGATCTCTTGGCCCGGCTGCACTGGCTTCTGAAGTTGTGCTCACTCCTCACTCCCCTTTAGTTTTTCTCCCAGGACGTGGATCGGCGAGCCTGAAAATTCCCTAAATCGTGTTTTGTTTTGTTTTTTTCAATTTGATTCCAAAATTAACCGCACGCGGCGCTTTCCTTATTTCAGCTCCTTTACCTTTTAAGGTCACTGTATTTTTAGTTCTATGTTCTAATCCCTGCCCTTGTTGCAGCGCCTCATCACAGTTCAGAGTAAAGCTTGCTCCACCGTGATCTCCGATGCAAGGACTTTTCATAACTTAAAAAAAAAAATAATTCCCATAGCTATGTGCATCACTTGTACTTTTTTTTTTTTTTGCCTGCTGGGTGAAAGAGGGCCCAACTTCGGAAGGTGCTGGAAGAGGTTGCCCTTAAGGAGGCTGAAACTTTCTGATAAGAAAGTGCTTTGATTCTTTTGCACGCGAATCCTTTTTCTCTGCCTCTTGCTAAAACAGCGGAGCCAAGGCTGCAGCACCCAAGTGGCAGTGAGCTTAGTTCTGATTTTCATCATCAGTAAAAGTTTTAAGTGTTTGCCCTCTCTTTTTGTAGGTGAAATACCAAGGCTTTCTAAAGTCAACCTTTTCACTCTGCTCAGTCTCTGGATGGAACTCTTCCCAGCAGTGAAAACCCAAAGACAGAAATCTCAGGTATAATTTGTTTCATAGATAGTTTTTCAACCTTTAGGCAAGCGATGGTCTAAAATCTGATTTTATTGCTCTAGTTTCCGTCACACTTAAAAACAAACTCAACAAGCCTTCAAATTGCAAAACATCCTCGCGATTTAGTGTGATGCTTGTAGTTCATAGCTGTGACGGTTTCGCTTTCCAGACTAAAAATAGAATATTAACAGTTACCCTCTCAGACTGCCATCGGTATTTTCTTTGGTCAGCTGGCTGTTAAGGTCTTTGGCCCACATTTTAATCAGGTTATCTGTTTCCTTATTGTTGAGTTTTAAGAGTTCTTTGTATATTTTGGAGAGCAGTCTTTTTATCAGCTGTCTATTATAAATATTTTCTCCTAGTCTGTGACTTGTCTTCTCATTCTTTTGAGACATTGTCTTTTGCAGAGCGGTTTTTAATTTTAATAAAGTCCAACTTACCATTGATTTCTTTCATGCATCATGCCTTTGGTGTTGTATTTAAAAAGTCATTGCCATACTCAAAATCATCTAGGTTTTCTCCTATGGTTATTTTCTAAGAGTGTTATAGTTTTGGTCTGTGACTCATTTTGAGTTAAATTTTGAGAAGAGTGTAAGGTCTGTGTGTAGATGGGAAATTTACTTCATGATAAAATGATAGTTCTTGGAGTGGTTTTCTCCCAATACCTATGTGAAATGTTTTATAAATAAAACATTATTTAAGATGTTGTGCATTTTTATTTCCTATTTTTCAACCACTTACTGTTATTGGCTTTGAGAAAGTTCTTCATTTTCTTCATGGCTTTTGAAGTCCTTTATTCTCCCTAGTTGTTAATAGCTTAGTATTATTTTATGAAAATAGAAGATTGCCAAGCTGTTGGGTTTTTTGGTTTGGGGATTTTTTTTTGCTAATGGAATTTGTCTTAAAAAGACAGAAGCAAATGTTTAAGATTTAAGCCTTTTAAAGTGCATTTAAAAGCTGGACTTTACATTACAGTGTTATTCAGCTGTGAGAAGGAAGGACATCCTCCTATTTGCAGCACAATAAATGGACCTTGAACACATTATGCAAAATGAGTAAGTCAGACAGAGAGAGACAAGTCTGTATGGCCAAACTCGGAGAGAGTAGAATGGTGGTTACTGGGGGCTGAGATAGATGTCGTTTAAGGGTACAGACTTATGAGTAGTAAATAAGCCCTGGAGATCTAGTGCACAGTCACAGGGAGTGCAGAAAACAACGCTGTTTTATAATCATCAAACATGCTAAGAAATTAGGACTTAATTATTCCAACTGCTAGAAAGAAGTGAATAATAGTTGTGTAACATGATTATTCCAACTACTAAAAAAAAATGAGTAGTTGTGTAATATGATTGAGGTGTGCTGCTGCTGCTAAGTTGCTTCAGTCGTGGCCGACTCTGTGCAACCCCATAGACGGCAGCCCACCAGGCTCCTCTGTCCCTGGGATTCTCCAGGCAAGAACATTGGAGTGGGTTGCCATTTCCTTCTCCAATGCATGAAAGTGAAAAGTGAAAGGGAAGTTGCTCAGTTGTGTCCGACTCCTAGCGACCCCATGGACTGCAGCCCACCAGGCTCCTCAGTCCATGGGATTTTCCAGGCAAGAGTACTAGAGTGGGGTGCCATTGCCTTCTCCAGATTGAGGTGCTAATTATTGCTATAATGGCAGTCATATTATAATATACAAATGTATCAAAGTAATGTACATCTTGATTTTTTACAGTGTTATATGTCAAATGTATTTCAATTAAACATTAATTAAAAGCGGGGCTTTTTACAAATTGAGTAATAATTTTTAAGAACCTTTTTTAATATAAAGATTTGGTATCATTTTAATTCATTCATACACACCACACACACACACACACATACACCCCAAAATATATCTTGTTCTTTTTCATCAGACAGGCACATTAATTTATATAAATAATTCCACTATTAATTGCACATGATGTTCACAAAGTTGATAAGATCTTTTTCCTAATAAGAAAAATGAAAAAAAAAAAAGAAAAAGAAAAAAAAGAAAAATGTTCTCTAAGCTAAGGTAATAAATTCATTTCACTTAAATTCTTTATCCTGCTTTTGCTATAGAAAGTAAGCCACAGAAACTCTAAGATGCAGTTTCATATGTACTTGTATTGGAAACACTGCTTTTGACACTCTAAAAGTCTTTGTCTTTTTAAAAATAAAATATTTTTATGTGTTACAAAAATAATACATGTTTTTTATTTACAAAATAGAAGAAAAAAAATCCCTCATAATTGCACCACTTGGAGACTACTAACATTTTTGTGCTGTTTCACAACCTTTTTGCTCTATTTCCTTTATTCACTGGATATCATTTAATTCTGGATCCTGCCCTTTTGACTTAACAACATTGAAAATGCTCATGTTGCAATACTGTTATAAACACTGGAGTGGCGACTTAGTCTAATGCTTTCGGAGTAGCCAGTGCTTCAGCAATTTCCCCCACCCTCACCCCTATCTTTGTCAACCATCATTCTGTTCTCCGTGTCTATGAACCTGGGGATTTTTGTTTGTTTCTTTTGAGATCCCATATAAGAGAGATCATATGGTCTTTGTCTTTGTCTGACTGAGTTCAGTTAGCATAATGCCCTTGAGATCCCTTAATGTTGTTGTAGATGGCAAGATTTCATTCTGTGGTATGGCTAAATAATATTCCATTGTGTGTACTGAATACTCACAGTGTTTCTTTTCCATTCATCTGCTGATGGACGCTGAGGTTGTCTTCATATTTGGGCTATTGTAAGTAAATAATGCTGCAGTGAACATTGGGAGTGCATGTATCTCTTCAAGTTAGTGTTTTCATCTGCTTTTCATAAATACCCAGAAGTGAAATTGCTGGTTCATGTTATAGTTCTATTTTTAATTTTTAGAAGAACCACCATACTGTTTTCCATAGTGCCTGAACCAATTTACAGTCTCAGCAACAGTGCATGCTGCTGCTGCTGCGTCGCTTCAGTCGTGTCCAACTCTGTGCGATGCCGTAGATGGCAGCCCACTAGGCTCCCTCATCCCTGGGATTCTCCAGGCAAGAACACTGGGGTGGGTTGCCATTGCCTTCTCCAATGCATGAAAGTGAAGAGTTCCCTTTTCCCACACCCTCCCTAACATTTGTCAATTCTAGCTTCTTTGATGATAGCCATTCTAACAGGTGTGAGGTGATATCTCATTGTGATTTTGATTTGTACTTCCCTGATAATTAATGATGTAGAGTATCTTTTTGTTTACCTGTTGACCATCTGTATATCTTTGGAAAAATGTCTATTCAGCTTCTGCCCATTTTTTTATGGATTTGTTGATTTTTTTTTCTGTTGTGTAAGTTCTTTATATATTTTGAATATTAGCCTTTTGTCAGATATGTGATTTGCAAATATTTTCTCCAACTCAACAAGCTTTTTAGTTTGTTGTATTTCCAGTTTATTTTTGCTTTTGCTCTTTTGCTTTTGCTGTCAGATTCAAAAAATTACCAAAACCTCTGTCAAGAAGCTTACCACCTGTTTTCTTCTAGGTTTTTATCATTTTTTGTCATCGTAATGATTGCATAACAATCCATTCTATCAATGTAACATGTCTGTTTCCTTATTATCAGATATTTAAATTATAATTTTTGCCAACCTTAGGGAATTGTTAACTACAACCATTTCTGAATATAACTGCTATCTGAGTTTTCTGTGTTGTCAAATATTTACACTGTATGAATGTGTCTTGAAGTTTGTTCAGCAAAGTATACATAGTATAAAGAGTAAGAATTTTTAATTACCCAGTCTAAAACTAGATAAATGAGTGGGACTTCGGAGGAAAAAAAAACCCATAAGTACTTAAAATTTTTGGAATAATACACAATGGAATATTACTTAGCCATTAAAAAGAATACATTTGAATCAGTTCTAATGAAGTGGATGAAGCTGGAGCCTATTATACAGAGTGAAGTAAGCCAGAAAGAAAAACACCAGTGTAGTATATTAACGCATATATATGGAATTTAGAAAGATGGTAATGATAACCCTATATGTGAGACAGCAAAAGAGACACAGATGTATAGAACAGTCTTTTGGACTCTGTGGGAGAGGGCAAGGGTGGGATGACTTGGGAGAATGGCATTGAAATCTGTGTATTACCATATGTGAAATAGATCGCCAGTCCAGGTTCAATGCATGAGACCGGATGCTCGGGGCTGGTCCACTGGGATGACCCAGAGGGATGGGATGGGGAGGGAGCTGGGAGTGGGGTTCAGGATGGGGAACACATGTACACCCGGGGTGGATTCATGTCAATGTATGGCAAAAACCACCAGAACATTGTAAAGTAATTAGCCTCCAATTAAAATAAATAAATTTGAAAAAAAATTTTGGAATAGAAATCGAATACTACTGAACATGGCTGTCATTTAAAAATAGTTATCTTTACTACTAGTTCATAGTTTTAAATTTCAGTTATGTAAGACTTATCTAAAATTTCCCAAATATTACTTCATTAAAACTTTAGAATAATTGCGTTGTTCCCTCATGTTTCTCTATACATCATGTATTGTCTTTCTCTCCCAGCTCTTGCCATGGTGTCCTCTGGGACCTTATCTTTATGCTGAAAGACCTCACATACTTTTCCAGGACAGAAGTAATGTAGCATAATGGTGAAGACAGTAGATTAGGGGCTCAGATCTCTGCTTACCCATTTATTAGCTCTGTGACCATGGTTGAAATATTTTATCTCTATCCACAATTTCTTCATCTGGAAAATGAGAATAATCATAGCTACTTTGTAAAAGCTGGGAAAATTAAAGAAGGTGATTTAGGACCAGATACGTGGTAACTGTTGGGAATTATTATTATCATCATACATATAGTCAGCATTACCACTACCACCACCCCGCACCCCCATCATTTCATTACCAACATCATTACTTCCTCCGCTTCCTGTTCTTTACATGGGAAATATTGAATTAATCACATTTTATGTACTAATCCTTTTTTTGCCCCATTAATCTGCTTTTAATTAGGAAAAGGAGGAAGGAAAGCATGGACCCCTAGGAGACAATGAAGAGATGGCCAGAGTATCTGCTGACAAAAAACAGGTGCATTTTTATGATTTTTAAAAAAGACATGTTCATAGTAACAAAGCAAAAGGGATGATACAAAGTAGAGTAAAAGTTTCTTTTATATTCAAGTTCCCCATTCCCATTTCCAGGAGAGTTTTTGTGTATCCTTCTAAAAATCATACATTTATAAGACTATGTATGTCTCTCCAAAGGCTGGGGGTGGGGAGGTAAGACCAGATAGAATTATATAATCTATAATCTGTTCCTATGTCTTGCTCTTTTTTTTTTTTTTTTTTTAACATTTTCAAGTTTCACTCTCATCACCTTCCCATGTGAGTTCATATAGAATGTGTTGAGAAACCCTTTTCCATATTTTCTCAAACTCCAACATATCCTGCTCGTCTTGCCAAGAAGGCAAGGCCCTCGCTGTGCTCTGCCCAGGCCATTGCTCAGGAGTTGAGTTTGCAGCAGGTAACCTTGAGGGTTGAAGTGATGTCTCTCTCTGGGACATAGAACAGGCTTGCTCACCATTCTCAATAAAACACAGCAGAATTCCCAAGCACAGTGTTCCTCTCCTGTGACGCAGCTAGCTCACTCTGTGTCTAGAAATCCATATAGGCCTGTCTGCGTGACCCCTTGTGGGCAAGGGGACCGTCGCAGACGTGAGGCTTGCACTGCTTGCTGTACGGGAGCCGTAGTCATTTCTGATGTAGTCTGTCTTCTGCTCACATCTATGGAACAGTACCAGGCCAACTTACTAGCTTATAGGTAGAGTAATATCAAAGCCCAGACCTGACCAGATGAGCCTTGTTCTTTTTGATATGCCTTGTATTTCCTTGCCATCTTAATCTTTTAAGTTTTCCAGAGAGACTCTGTGATTCACTGGGTGTGGAGAGGAGACAAAACATTCATATTTTGAAAAAAGTTACGTTGTACATCTTTATCATTCAAAAAAGTTGCCTTGATATACATTCCTGGAGACTTCTGGTTATTTCTGAGAGTGAGTCTCGAAAATGCCCAACAAGAATATAGAAATAATTTGTTTTAGAATATTTAGATGTTTTTAATTATAAGAAAGGCAAAAGGAAAAAAAGTAGTGAACGTATACACAACAGACTGTCCTCTTTCACTTCTGTTTTACTGTAAAACTCTGCGATTAGGTTTACGTAGACGACTTGTCAAGATGTTAGTGAAGTGAAGCAAAATCAGTTTCCAGAACAGTGACTCACTGCAAAGATTTAGTTCTGGGAGTTGGGGTAAGCAGAAGTCCCAGAATGGAATGCAACAGAGGCTTTTATTGGCTTTAAGTTTGGGATGGAAGAATCCTGGTCTCAAACTTGAGGTTTTGGCCCTAGCTAGAAACAGAATGGGAAGAAAAAAAAGATATTTTCGAAAGTAAAAAGTACTCTCAACAAAAAAGTGATAAATGTGGCCTAAAAGATTGTTCCAATAAAAAAGTTAATTGATGAGTAATGCTTCATTTTTAAAGAATGATTTTTAGATATTCCGCTGAGTCTCATTTTCCACTGTTACAGAAATTTATACTCATAACTGAAACCGAAACTTGGCTCCTTTTTAGTTTGGTCTCGTCTTGCAAGCGATTTCAAACATGTCCTCTTGAGAATAACTTTAGAGTAAAATCTTTTTGAAAGGGAATAGGGAATAATGGACGCTGTGTTCCCAGCCCAAGTCCCCCTCATATTGTAAAATCCCTCATGAGCCCAAGGATTAGTTTTAATGTCCCTTCCTTCATAATTTTTTGCTGTGAAAACAGCTATTTTGTGGCACATGCAGAACTGATTTTTAACCTTAATGTGTTTTATCTGATGTAATAATTGTTACAGCTGCCGTTTTGATTAGTATCTGTATAAATTAGATCACCTTAGGTTTAAAGGAACCACTCTTTGGCCCTCCAGCTCATGCCCAGCTTCCGGGACTGAAAAATAAAAGTCAGCCCAGCCCCTTACCGTGGGCGGGAGACCGCTGAGACAGCTGTGGCTGAGTGCTCTTGCCTTGAGTTCTCTCTCTTTCTAACACCCGAGGTTATGTCTTCCTTTCCTTGAGCTTGACTATACATTTTAAAACATTTAAAAAATTATAAATAACCTATATATTTGTGGGAGGTGAATCCTAACCACATTAGTCTAGACTGCCATAGTCTTAAAAATTAGTAGAATCCTTTGTTAGAAAGAAGTTGAGAGTGTCAGTATTTAAAATATTTTAGGGACTGCCCTCGTGGTCCAGGGGTTAAGACACCGTGCTCCCAGTTCAGACGGCACAGGTTCAGCCGCCGGTCAGGGAACTAAAATCCCACATGCCAAAGCCAAATAAGTAAATAAATAAGAATAAAAAGTAAAATAGGATCAATTAGAAAATTTCTAGTTAGTAGATGTAAACTTTATATAGAATGGATAAACGCAAGGTCCTATTATATGGCAGAGAAAACTATCTTCAGTATCCTATTGTAAACCATAATGGAAAAGAATGTATAAAAAAATGAATGTGTATATGTATAACTGAATCACTTTGCTTTACAGCAGTAACTAATACAGCATTGTAAGTCAACTATACTTCAATTAAAAAAAACTTTTTTTTTTTTTAAATTTAAGATGACCTCTGATTTAGTTCTGGTTTTTACCATCTGTGAGTCTTTCAGAAAGTCATGTAAATTTTCTGGTCTTCACTTACCCATGTGTAAAATCACAGGGTTTGCGAAATTTTTCCTTCTTACTATCTAGAACCTTAATACTAAGTAGTCTTAGGCTAGATGCTATAAGAAACAAGTCAAATCAACTTCATTATTGCCCTTTACTAGGGTAAAAAGTAATTCATTTTTTACTAGGATAAATTTGTGATAATTAAATGCTTGTTTGGTTAAGAAAACCTAGATTTAGAAAACTTCTGGTATAAAGTCAACGTTTTAAACCTTCAGAAAATTTTTTGGACCTAATGAGAAATATGTATTTGTTCAAACTATATTCAGATGAAGAATTAAACTTTTGTTTTATTCATAAATCAAGTATAATCCACGAGATGATCATTAGATATTATAAAATAAATTACTACTTTATATCTTAATATAGGTGAAGAGAACTGGTCTTGTGGTGGTAAAAAATATGAAAATTGTTGGTCTCCACTGTTCAAGTGAAGATTTACATGCTGGGAAAATTGCTCTGATAAAACATGGGTCAAAGCTGAAAAACTGTGATCTCTATTTTTCCAGAAAGCCATGTTCTGCTTGTTTGAAAATGATTGTAAATGGTAAGTGCATATAAGGCTTTGTTGGGGATTAATAGCATTTATCTGAGAACAAGTCAAATTGTCTAATATAATTTAAAAATATACATATGTATCTGAAGACAGTTTGATATACTGTAAGAAGAAGAATCGGAAACCATGTATTCTGCTCTCAGCTGTATCACTAACTAGTTAGGTGACCCTCAGTGTGAAGTGAAGTGAAGTGAAGTCGATCAGTTGTGTCCGACTCTTTGCGACCCCATGGACTGTAATCTACCAGGCTCCTCTTGTCCATGGGATTTTCCAGGCAATAGTCCTGGAGTGGATTGCCATTTCCTTCTCCAGGGGATCTTCCCAACCCAGGGATCGAACCTGGGTCTCCCGCATTGTAAACAGACGCTTTACTGTCTGAGCCACCAGGGAAGTCCCGACCCTCAGTGTATTGGTAGACTAATACTAGCTGCTTTCACAAACACCAACAACATTTCAGTGGCTTAATATATTAGACACTCATCATGCATGTAATAGTCCAGTGCAGGTGTTATCAAACAGCAGCCAGCTATTCTGTGGTTGATCTGTGGGCCTCAGCATCTTCTGTCGTAAGCTACTGGAATCCCCACTGGCCTCTCCTGTGTCTAGAGACAGTAGAGCAGGCATGTTGCTGTTTAGCCACTGAGTAGTGTCCGACTCTTTGAATGTTTAGAAAATGTTGCTTTGTTATTGTTGTTTAGCCTCTTAAGTCTTGTCTGCTTCTTTTGCGACCTTGTGGGACTGTAGCCCACCAGGCTCCTCTGTCCATGGGATTTCCTAGGCAGGAATACTCGAGTGGGTTGCCTTTTACTCCTCCAGGGGATCTTCCCACCTCAGGGATCAAACCCGGGTCTCCTGTGTTGGCAGGCAGATTCTTTACCATTGAGCCACTAGGGAAAGCAAGAGAAAGCATACCTGTTTCTTAAAAGCCCTGGCCTGGAAGTCGCAGACATCATTTCTGTTCGCGTCCATTGTGGGAACTGTAATTCCTGGCTGGGTGGCTGCCTCCCAGTGACTACTCTACCCCTCGAAAGGAGGAGCACAAAGAATCAATGTATAGCTATCTATTCACACTGGGCTCCTCTCTAATCTTTGTGTTTATGATTCTGTTTTGTACCTAGGTATGCATCCAGACCATTTTTCCTATTTAAGAAATGGTATATCATTTACGTGGGCGTCCCGGGTGGCTGGTGGTAGGGAATGTTCCTGCCAGTGCAGCAGAGTGAAGGTCAGATTGACGGTAAGGGGAGTTCCCTTGAGCTATAGGCACTTCCAGAAGAAGCGGTCACGTGGCTAGAGCCTCCTTCAAAGGAGGCCTCCACAGTTACAGCCCAAGCCACAGTAAGAGTCTGTAGTAGCAAGGAGTAGATAGAAATGTGCATTTGTTCAACTCAGATGTTTATTATTTTGAATATAGAAAACCTGTGGGCCATCTGTTTATTCACCTCTGGGCACAATGATAAAAAAGTAAATGCCGTTTCTAATGGAAATTATAGGAGACATGAGCAAAGAGGTTTCTTTGTTTTAAATACTAATTAATCGATGCACGTTTATGTGTTTAATTCTGTATCAGGCATCTTGTTGTTCATTTCCAAACACAAATTTAAAACTGTTTTCGTGTTTGTTATTCAGTTTTGCTTTCTCTTTGGTAAATTTACTTTCTCTCTTGTCAATTCACACGTGCTCTCCAAGAATTTCCGTATTCTTGAGAAAGATGGGACTCCTTGGTGGCTCAGTGGTAAAGAATCCACCTGCAGTACTGCTGGGTTTGATGCGGGTCAGAAAGATCCCCCTGGAAGAGGGCATGGCACCCCGCTCCAGTATTCGTGCCTGGAGAATCCCATGGAGAGAGGAGCCTGGCGGGCTACAGCCCATCGGATTGCAAAGTGTCGGACACGACTGAGCCACTAAGCACAGCAGCCCATATTAAAATGACTAACTTTTCCTCTGCTGCATTGATTGAAGAATGTTCCTTGTAGTTGTTGTTTTGTCTTTAATTTTGTATTCGTAAAAGCAGCTCACACTTCTTTCTCTCCCCCTGCTTCCCTGCTCCCGTCAGGTTATAAATTCTTTATGGATGTTTTGGATAACTATATTTTATTATGAGGAGGACTGTAATGTGTTAAACTGTTCCCCTGTTCTGGCCATTTAGATTTTTTCAATTTTTACTGTTTTAAACAATGTGCTGCACTAAACATATACATACATGAATTTTTATTTTTTGTCTTTACTTCAAATATTTTCTTAGACGAGCTTCCCAGAGAAAAGTTTAAAGTACCAGTACATTTTTCATGCGTGGATAAATTGTTTATTTTAGGTTCACAACTCTAGTCAATATCAGTTATGCCGTACTATTTCTAGAAGCAGCCATTTCATTACGTGGAGTACTCTGGTACATCTTCCTAGCTCTGGGCTTTGGGACCACACTTAGCAAAACCATTGATTCCCACGGGCTTTGTTGTCAGCAAGCATTTCCTATAAAGGGCCACATAGTAAGTATTTTAGGCTCTACAGGCTGTATCGTATTCATACAGCTGTTCATCTCTCAGCTAATCCATCATAGTACAGAAACAATGAAACTATGTCAATGATTAGGTATGTCTGTATTCCCACAAATCTTTACGGGCACTGAAATTTGAATTTTATATAATTTTCATTGTGTTACAAGTATTTTTTTTTTTCATTTTCTCAACTATTTAAAACTGTGAACGCCATTCTTGACCCACAAGCTGTACAAAAGTAGCCAACGGGACAGATTTGGCCTGTGGCCGTAGTTTGCCAACACTCGGGCTATATTACTGGTGATTTGGTAGTAGACATTTATTACATTGGGACCTCAGGATCAACTGCAATGATATGATAGATTTATCAAGAAAACCCTTAATTTCAGCAGGCATCTGCTAACTACCTTTCATATTTTTTATTTCAGCTGGAGTTAATCGAATTTCATATTGGCCTGCTGACCCAGAAATAAGTTTGCTCACTGAGGCTTCCAGTTTTGAAGACGCAAAGTTAGATGCCAAAGCAGTAGAAAGACTGAAGTCAAACAGTCGGGCCCACGTGTGTGTCTTACTTCAGCCTTTGGTGTGTTACATGGTGCAGTTTGTAGAGGAGACCTCTTACAAATGTGACTTTATTCAAAAAATTTCCAAAACATTGCCAGACACTAACTTTGATTTTTATTCTGAATGTAAACAAGAGAGAATAAAAGAATATGAAATGATATTTTTGGTTTCCAATGAAGAAATGCATAAGCAAATACTGATGACTATAGGTTTGGAGAACTTGTGTGAGAATCCGTACTTTAGCAATCTAAGGCAGAACATGAAAGACCTTGTCCTTCTCCTGGCCGCAGTAGCTTCCAGCGTGCCCAACTTTAAACACTACGGATTTTATTGTGGCAACACCGAACACAGTAATGAAATTCACAATCAAAGTTTGCCACAAGAAATTGCAAGGCACTGCATGATTCAGGCCAGGTTACTGGCGTATCGAACTGGTGAGTTACATGCTTAGTTCCTAAATCGGTGTTGATGGGGTCGTATTTGTGTCAGACATAAAGTGGTGTTCATTTCACTTCTGGTAGCGTTTATTGACTCTTAGATACTAAAGTGTTGCTGCTTATACCAATATGGAGAAGTTAGTGAGACCTTTGAGTAGACATCTCTTTCTTAGAGCAGTTTTAGGATTTCTTGTGGCCTATATTGGATGCTGCATTTATAAATCAGAATCTGATTCAGCCCTTTTTGCTTCTTGCTTTTATCATTTCCCAGTTGAATGAGCCCTCCACTAGAGAAAGGACAAAAAGAAAGAGAACCAGAATTATTCCTCTTTTTTAACTACTCAATATTCTATATCTATTCAATATTTAGTAAAAACATAGAAAAATCTTTAAAAATATGAATTTCAAATAACCAGTAGAATCAAAGGAAACTTGGCAGATTCTTCCAATTTCTGGTATGTTTTCAAACAGTAAGGGGAGAAATCAAATAGTGTTAACTTTATTAAGTTGTACATGAGTATGTATGTGAAGAAGGAAAATATTACTTGGGAATTTTACCTTACCATGATAAAGGGTGGTATCTATATTTCCAGTTACAGAATAGTGTTTTTACATCTTACCAGACATAACATTTTTGAAAGTAGAATGATGATCACTTTTTAAAATGCAACTTTGGAACAGGGGAAAGAAAATGCCAGCAGGAGGAGCAGCAGAGGAATGCCTGGTGAGTGGGCTATAGTAGGAATTTTAAAACTTATCCCAAGAAGAGAAGGGGGATAGAGAAAATCTTCAGAAAGAGTCCATACCGATGCACTGGTCGCAGTACATGCTCAACAGAGACCCTGGGTTGAAGTGATTTCAGTAAAATGGAGGTTTTCAAAAGGCAGCTTGTCAGGATCACCATAGAAACTTTTATTAAAAGTGAAAGTTTAGTCACAGTCATGTGTCCGACTCTGCAACCCCATAGACTGTAGCCCATCAGGCTCCTCTGCCCATGGGATTCTCCAGGCAAGAATACTGGAGTGGGTTGCCATTTCCTTCTCCAGAGGATCTTCCTGACTCAGGGGTTGAACCCGGGTCTCGCACATTGTAGGCAGATGCTTTACCATCTGAGCCACCAGAGAAGTTCTAAGTACAAATGCTCAAATTCTAATCCAGACCCACTAAGCCTGGTCCCTGTCAGAGGTGTGTCCTAGGCCTGTGAATTTTTAGAATTCTGCAAGGGATTTCAACATTCAACAGGGTTAATCATCACCTTAAAAGAATTTGATTCTACTACAGGCACAAACTGTATGATGCCAAACCGCTGTAGGGCATCTAATCTTAACTATCTGGTTTAAGTGTGAATTTTGATTTATGTCCTGTTTTCCATTAGACTAGGTGTTTTCCAAAGCTGACAATTATGCCTTCCTCCCGAACCACACAGTGTTGATGATGAAAGTAGGGTGACATAGCCAAAAAAGCTCAACTGTTTCAAATCATAACTCAGCGGTTCTCAACTTTCAGTTGAGGCGATGCTCATGAGAAGTCTAGGTTCCCAAGTCTGCTGCCTGCCTTGGAGAGGTTAATTCAGGGAGTTTCCATGGGAGTCAGGAGTCTGCCTTTTGAACAAGCGTCCAATGGTTCTGATGCAGTTGGTCTGTGGACCACACTTGGACAAACCCCGATGTGACCACAGTATTGGGAGTGAAAATAACCACACTTGTGTGCCAGAACAATAGCATAAAGAGTCCTCTGACTTTCAGTGATCAAAGGGTCCGCCAAGGAGTTTGGCTCAGTGATTACAAGTTGACCTTTCCTTTAAGGGTATACAGAGAAAAACCCTGTGAATGAGCAGATCCTGGGTAGCAATTTATAGACATGAAAGATTTTTTTTTAAGAAGTTTTACATAAAAATTACAGATGTGAAAAGCTTTTTGAGAAATTACCTCATCTGTCACCCAACCTTGAGGGCTGGGTGAAACCTTCTCCATTGTATATGGATGAAATTTTATTCCGATTTCAAAAGACATGTAGTAAAGTATATTCTCTTGGTGAAACTAACCTTAGCTAAATAGTGGAGCTTAGAAATCATATTCTGGGGGGCTTCCCTAGTGGCTCGGTGGAAAGAACCTGCCTGCCAATGCAGGGGACACGACTTCAGTCCCTGATCCAGGAAGATCCACATGCCTTGGGACAACTAAGGCCATATGCTACGACCGTTGAACCTGTGCTGTAGAGCCCGGGAGCTGCGGCTGCTGAGCCCACGTGCCCCAGCTCCTGCAGCCTGGGCGACCTAGGTGAGAACCCATTCTCTGCAATGAGAAGCCACCTCAATGAGAAGCTCTTGCACGCAACTAGAGAATAGCCTCCGCTCACCGCAGTTAGAGAAAACCTGGACAGCATCAAAGACCCAGCACAGCCATAAATAAAATTCTAAAAAAAAAAAAGAAAATTTTTTTAAAAACCACATTTTTTTCCCCTCTTGACAAGATTTAGTCTGTCCTTAGACTGAAACAGAAAAGGTGGCTCCTGGACTAAAAAATAATAATATGAAGAATACGTAGTGTCAGTGGTAGGAAAAGTAGACTTGATATGAAGAATTTCTTACTGCCCCCCCCCCAGCAAAAAGATATTCTTATTTCATTAAAATCGTATTATTCTGTTTTTTTCATTCAGCAAACGGTTTTTGAGCTTTTATCATATGTTAGTCACTGCCCTGAGCTCTCTAGATAAAGTTAATATGTTTAACTTTTAAAATTAAAAACTTGGGATCTGAAGAATTTCCATGAGTTTTTCATTTTTTGTTCCAGATTTATGCATGTATTAAGTACAGTTTTACTTAGAGGTTTTCATTTTTAGCTTCTGCTACTTGCCTTAGAAATGAGCATAAAGCCACAATTATGTTCTTTTCTCACCGTGTTATATTCTGAAGATCTTGGAAGGCACAAGACTTTGTTTATCCCCAAATCCTTTTGTTGACAGCCTCCACCTCTAAAGTACATTCCTGCCACGTTGTTCCTCGGTATCATGTTCCTTTCCTTTATAGCCCAGCACGCTGCCTTTGCTTTTAGACTCTTTCTTGTTACCACCTTCCTCCCACCCCAGACCATGAGCTTCATGAGTGTAGGGACTCAGGTATTCAGTAAAGGGAAGTCTTGGTTACGAAATTCATGTCAGAGGAAGGCAAGCAGATTGGGTGAAGAGATCTAAATCTTAATCACTTAATTTGAATATGTAGAATTTCTATTTTGGTTTTGTATTTTCTGTTTAAGGTTAATAGTTTAAAGAAATACAGCTTTGCTTGTTGCAGAGTAATTAAATTGGTTCTGCAGGGAAATTTTAATCTAATATTTATGACTTCTACCACTTGATTTAGAAACGAGCATCATGTCAACAACTTGGCATTCTTCTCCCCACAAGGTAAACTCTGAAGGTCAGGGAAAGGACATCATTTTGTGTAAATTGAAATTCCTTTCATGTACCTTCCAGCAATATATATATGTATGTGAGGGCCCATAAGGATATATGTTTATGAGTTTGAACTTTTTTCATAGCAAGAACACATCCATGAAATGTATTTTCTTTGATGAGAGTGCAAAAAATGCTAGGAGAAGACAGATTTGATTGTTGTGAATGGTTGTTATATTACACCAAATCCATTAGTTCAGAAACTTCTGTCTTACTTTCATCATCTCTTAGAAATAGGTATTTAAAAACTGACTTGGTGGAGATTCAGTAAAGTTACCCTAAAGTCTAGTCACAGCTTTGAAGTCACCTGAGCGTGGGCACTGTTACGACAGTGATCTCTGCACACGCATCATCTGTGCCTGGGTTGGTAGTGACACTGTCTATAATTAGTTCACACCTAGCTCCCCTAGTCTATGCTTGACAGTATTCTCATACTTTTCCGTAATTAGTGAGGTTGTCAAGGATTGCCACTACATTTATGAAGTATATTTCAATAAATACATGTTTATTGTTTTTGGAAAAACAGTCTATTTCTGAAACTAACAGATCATTGGTTTTCACTGAGTCACATGCCATGTATCTTTCAGAGGATCATAAAACAGGAGTCGGGGCAGTCATCTGGGCGGAAGGAAAATCTGTAAGTGTGAAATTAATTCTTTATAACCATTTACACTTGATTTTGTTTAACATATTTTGATCTTAAGTGCATGACATTTTGTTGACCCATGGGGATTAATATTTCTTATTAGGGTATTTATTAAGTTCGAAAAACATTACTTTGCCAACAAAGGTCCGTCTAGTCAAGGCTATGGTTTTTCCTGTGGTCATGTATGGATGTGAGAGTTGTACTTTGAAGAAAGCTGAGCGCCGAAGAATTGATGCTTTTGAACTGTGGTGTTGGAGAAGACTCTTGAGAGTCCCTTGGACTGCAAGGAGATCCAACTAGTCCATTCTGAAGGAGATCAGCCCTGGGATTTCTTTGGAGGGAATGATGCTAAAGCTGAAACTCTAGTACTTTGGCCGCCTCATGCGAAGAGTTGACTCATTGGAAAAGACTCTGATGCTGGGAGGGATTGGGGGCAGGAGGAGAAGGGGACGACAGAGGATGAGCTGGCTGGATGGCATCACTGACTCGATGTATGTGAGTCTGAGTGAACTCTGGGAGTTGGTGATGGACAGGGAGGCCTGGCGTGCTGCAATTCATGGGGTCGCAAAGAGTCAGACATGACTGAGCGAATGAACTGACTGAACTGAAAAACTGCTTTCTTTCAGCAGTTTTCTAGATAGATACATTCATTTAGTAAACCTTCATTCAACAGCTTCCACAGGACAGGATAGACTCTGTGCCCCTGTGAACAGTGGGGCCACATATTCCACCCTTCATGGCCTTACAAGGTCTACTGATGGAGACAGAGGTGAAAAAGAGACAGGCATATAACTGTAATCATAACATGACGCCATGAGAGCATAGAGGAGGCCTCTTACTCTGCTCGGAGAAATTAAAGCATTCTTGGAGGAGGTCAGGTGCTATTAGTCTTGAAGAATGAGGAGGAGTTCATCAGCAGAGCAAGTTAGTGGGACTCAGAGGGCAACATGCAGAGGTAGCGCATAAGAATATGGGGAAATGCAAGCGCTTTGGCACATTGGCGTCCAGAGTCCTGTGTCTACTAGAATAGCAAAAAGATTAGGCTGCACCATGAAGAACTTCATATACCATGGAGAGTTCAGACTTTATCTTTTAGACAGTGGGGATACCCGAGCATAGCACTAACCAGCAGAAATGAAAAGCAAGCCACGTACGTGATTTTAAAGTTCTTAGGAGCCACATTAAAAAAAATAAGAAACAGGTGAATTAATTTTGCTGCTGCTGCTGCTAAGTCGCTTCAGTCGTGTCCAACTCTGTGCGACCCCACAGATGGCAGCCCACCAGGCTCCCCCGTCCCTGGGATTCTCTAGGCAAGAACACTGGAGTGAGTTAATTTTAGGAATATACTTAATCACCTGTTGAGAAATATTACCATTTCAGCATGTAACCAATATAAAAATATTGGTTAATATTTTTTTTTTGCCTTCCTTTTTTTTTTTAATTTTTTTTAATTTTTTATTTTTTTTATTTTTTAAATTTTAAAATCTTTAATTCTTACATGCGTTCCCAAACATGAACCCCCCTCACACCTCCCTCCCCACAACATCTCTCTGGGTCATCCCCATGCACCAGCCCCAAGCAAGCTGCACTCTACGTCAGACATGGACTGGCGATTCAATTCTTACATGACAGTATACATGTTAGAATTCCCATTCTACCAAATCATCCCACCCTCTCCCTCTCCCTCTGAGTCCAAAAGTCCGTTATACACATCTGTGTCTTTTTTCCTGTCTTGCATACAGGGTCGTCATTGCCATCTTCCTAAATTCCATATATATGTGTTAGTATACTGTATTGGTGTTTTTCTTTCTGGCTTACTTCACTCTGTATAATTGGCTCCAGTTTCATCCATCTCATCAGAACTGATTCAAATGAATTCTTTTTAACGGCTGAGTAATACTCCATTGTGTATATGTACCACAGCTTTCTTATCCATTGAAAGAGACACATGTACCCCAGTGTTCATCGCAGCACTGTTTATAATAGCCAGGACATGGAAACAACCTAGATGTCCATCAGCAGATGAATGGTTAATATTTTTAATGAAATATTTTGCATCTGAGGGGAGTATTGAGTCTTCATAATTCTGTGTGTGTTTTATACTTGTTTGTTATTGTTTAGTCACTTCAGTTGTGTCAGACTCTCCTGCGACCCCATGGGCTGTGGCCCCCCGGGCCCCTCTGTCCATGAGTCTCCCAGGCAGGAACCCTGGAGTGGGTTGCCGTTTCCTTCTCCGGGGCATCTTCTGGCCCCTCTCAGTTCGCACTGACCACGTGTAATGGCCACTGTATTGGACAGTGCAGTCCAAGAACATCTTAAGTGGGAAAATGATCAGATTTGCATTTTAAAAATAAAGTGGGGCTACACAGGAAGTAGGGAGATTAAGAAAAGAGATGATGAAGACTTGAAATTATGGGGATGTGTTGAGAAGGAATGGAACTAGGAGACAGTAAATATGATACTGTTGATACTATCACATGAGTAATTATTAATATATTGAAATTTAGTGAGGTTTATCGCGAAGAGTTGGGCACGACTGAGCGACTTCACTTTCACTTTTCACTTTCATGCATTGGAGAAGGAAATGGCAACCCACTCCAGTGTTCTTGCCTGGAGAATCCCAGGGACGGGGGAGCCTGGTGGGCTGCCATCTCTGGGGTCACACAGAGTCAGACACGACTGAAGCAACTTAGCAGCAGCAGCAGCAGCAGCAGCAGCAGCAGCATAGCATTTTCCAAACAATTATGAACAGGTTTGGTTTATTAAATATTTTACTTTTAGAGTTGATAAAGCATTCATATTAACACCTAATATGCCACTGACCAGGAGAAAGAAACATGCCGCTTATGTAGGAAGTTCTATTATTTACATGTATATGTATATATATATACACACACACACAACAGAGGCTCAGTAAACATAAAGATGGAAGGAAAATACATTATTTATTTTCCAACTGTATACATAATAGCACATTTTTAACCCCAAACAGAAATTGCTCAAAATATTTTTGGAATTTGTGACTTGCTAACCAGTAGCACAGCACAGAGCATGTAATAAATTAACAATAATTTATAATAATATAGAGTACCTGCTCTGTGTGTGGACCACTATAATAGGTGTGCTTTAAGGGCCAGAAAGACAGTATAAAACATGGTTTCCGTTCTCTAGGATCTTATAACCAATCAGGGAGAGATGTCTGAGTCAAGTGAAACAGTGTGTGAATTAAGCTAGTATTTAACTAACTGCTAAAATGAAGGACTGTCTTGATATTATAAACTAGAGATGATTAGCCTGCTTGAAATGTAACTTTGGCAAGATCACCCTGCTGAAGGAAAATCCAGTACTGTATTTTCTGATGGCTCCGTGTATCACTGTTGTTCATTGTTGAGTCACTAAGTTGTGTCCGACTCTTTGCGACCCCATGGACTATAGCACTCCAGGCTTCCCTGCCCTTCCCTAGTTTGCTTAAACTTATGTCCATCGAGTCGGTGATATCATCTAACCATCTCATCCTCTGTCGTCCCCTTCTCCGCCTGCCCTCAATTCTTGCCAGCATCAGGGTCTTTTCAAATGAGTCGGCTCTTTGCATCAAGTGGCCACAGTGTTGGCACTTCAGCTTCAGTCCTTCCAATGAATATTCAAGATTGACTTCCTATAGGATTGACTGGTTTGATCTCCTTGCTGTCCATGGGACTCTCAAGAGTCTTCTCCAGCACCACAATTTGAAAGCATCAGTTCTTCAGCACTCAAGCCTTCTTTATGGTCCAACTTTCACATCCGTACATGACTACTGGAAAATCCATAGCTTTGACTATATGGACCTTTGTCAGCCAGGTCTCTGCTTTTTAATACGCTGTCTAGGTTTGCCATAACTTTATAGTGTGTTATGGAAAAGTGAATCCATTATACAAAGTGTGAGGCGAGGCTTTAAAGATAGAATGTAAGATGCCTTTTCAGAATGTTGAACACGGCTTTGTTGGTTTGCTCACTTTCCATAGAGAAGTTGTGATGGGACAGGCGCCATGTACTTCATAGGATGCGGTTATAATGCTTTTCCTGTTGGATCTGAGTATGCTGACTTCCCGCACATGGATGACAAACAGAAAGACAGAGAAATAAGGAAATTCAGATACATCGTACATGCGGAACAGAATGCCTTAACATTTAGGTATGAAATCCGTTTGCGTGTATTTTGTATAAAATGTAGCAAGGGTTAATTGAAATTAGCTTTCATTTTGCTGTAATTTATTGCCTTCTTAAAAATTCCAAGAAATATCCTTTTCAGAAGTATAGCTCTAGTCGTATGTGGTTTTTGCTGCGTGACCAGAGGCCACTGTCAGGGATCCTCCAGGCCTTCAGATTTATTGAGCAAATCTTTTTTCCTTTCTTCCTTCTCTCTCCAGGATAAAACTGCTTGAAGCGTGTCCTTAGGGTCTTGCATATTTCTGCATTATAAGATCACCTTTGTTTTCTAAATTCTGAGCATGTATTTATGAATATATAGATTTTATTATGAACCAAATTGCTTTAACATAGTTTTTGTTAGAGCTTATCATTGGCATTACCTCCTTCTAACGTTAATTTAGATAATTTCCACAAATATTTCTCAGCATTTACCATTTAGTGGGTGCTCTTGGGAGATTCAAATCTGTATGAGTCATGGTTTCTGTCCTGAAGAGTTTATAGTCCAGTGTGGGATATAAGACTGTACTCAACCTAACATGGTCAGTTGTGTGGGAAGGGTCAACACAAAGTGGGTAGAAATTCAGGGGCTGCAGTAGATGGAGAGGGAGTGTGAGGGAAAACCTTTATGGAGAAACTGGCATTTGAGCTGAGCTTTAAAGCTTTGGTAGGATTGTGGCAATTGAAGATGCTTACTTGAAGGGAAACCATTCTTGTCTGAGGCATAGCAGTGGGCTAGAAGAAGGAAAATGCTTGTGTGTTTAGGAACATAGATGTTCCATTTAGGCTGGACCGTGGGCTAGCTTGGGATTGACAAGGGAGAACTTCGAGTTTAGACTTCATTTGGTAGTAGTGGACAAATGGAAAGACATTGATAGAGCTACAGTAATGATTACTTAGGGTACAGGTGTACAGTTTGAACAGACTGCTGCTGCTGCTGCTAAATTGCTAGATGCATACACCCCTGCTTCCCTGGTCCAGGGGAAGCGAATGAGACTCTAAACTGAGGACATGGATGCGGAAGGCTGGTGATGGGGAGCATACGACTGAGAGCTTTGTAAACCACAGAACCTGGAAGTGCAACTCCTCTATCCTCAGTCCTAAACTACCCCGGCGTGCAGAATTTCACTACACAGGTTTTTTTCTTGAACTCTTCATTACAGATTTACTTGCTTCATTTTTTCAAATCCAAGTGTTTGTTAAGTTATCCTATGTGAGGTAAAAGCAGTAAGTGAACCATAACTCAAAACAGAACTCTAACATTAATCAATTTAGTAAGCATTTATTAAATATCTCTTAGGCACCAGATCGTCTGGCTACCACGATGACTTAATGTCTAATCACACATGGTACATTCTCAGGGAAGGCGTTAGTTCTGGCCCGTAATTCTGACTTTATAATGAGTTTCCTACTTAGAAAGCATTATTCCCTCTGTTTTCATTTCCTTTGTAGTCTAAATACTGAAAATCTTGGCATTGACTAATTCAGCAAGAATAAGGCTTGATCATTATTGTGTATAATGTTGTAAGTCTGTTTCCAAAATGACTCAATTTTAATGTTTAAAGATTTTTCTAAAACATAACTTACCCTTTTAGAAACTACCTTCCTAATTTTTTCATATGTATATATATATTTGTAGGTGTCAAGAAATAAAACCAGAAGAAAGAAGTATGATTTTTGTGACCAAGTGCCCTTGTGATGAATGTGTACCTTTAATTAAAGGTGCAGGCATAAAACAAATCTATGCAGGGGATGTAGATGTTGGAAAAAAGAAGGCAGACATCTCTTACATGAGATTTGGGGAACTTGAAGGTGTCAGCAAATTTACAGTAAGTAGATACACACTGTTTTCAAATATACTTTGTATTATGTTGATAGCTGTTTAGTCGCTAGGTCATGTCCAGCTGTTTTGTGACCCCATGGGCTATAGCCCACCAGGCTCCTCTGTCCATGGGATTTTCCAGGCAAGAATACTGGAGTGGGTTGTCATTTCCTTCTCCAGGGAATCTTCTCGACCACGGGATCGAACGCATTGGCAGGCGAGCTCTTTACCACTGAGCCACCTGGGAAGCCCATGTTGTTCCGTTACTCTGCTGCATATTTTAAATTAGCGATTCTTGCCCTTTTAAAGAGTTTCAACAAAATATTATCACTGAGTTTATTTTTATGTGCAAGCACTTGCCTAGTCACAAATGTTCAGCTTAGGATCTGCCTTATGAATATATATCTCTCTCGAGAGAATTTTACCTTGACCTTGTGCTGTGCTATGCCAGGCTCCTCTGTCCATGGGGATTCTCCAGGCAAGAATACTGGAGTGGGTTGCCATGCCCTCCTCCAGGAGATCTTCCCAATCCAGGGATCCAACCCAAGTCTCACACTGCAGGTGGATTCTTTACCAGCTGAGCTACCAGGGAAGAACTTGACCTTAGAGACCTAGAATCAGTTGGTTCTATAGTGCCATCTGGTGGCTAACAAAAGAAAGTCCCTGATCCACCTCTTCCCACAGCCTTTTTTTTTTAACTCAGTGGTTGAGTTCAGTCGCTCAGTTGTGTCTGACTCTTTGCGACCCCATGGACCACAGCAGGCCAGGCCTCCCTGTCCATCACCAACTCCCAGAGTTTACTCAAACTCATGTCCATTGAGTTTGTGATGTCATGCAACCATCTCATCCTCTGTCATCCGCTTCTCCTGCCCCCAATCCCTCCCAGCATCAGAGTCTTTTCTAATGAGTCAGCTCTTTGCATCAGATGGCCAAAAGTATTGGAGTTTCAGCTTCAGCATCAGTCCTTCCAATGAATAGTCAAGACTTATCTCCTTTAGGATGGACTGGTTGGATCTCCTTGCAGTCCAAGGGACTCTCAGGAGTCTTCTCCAGCACCACAGTTCAAAAGCATCAATTCTTCGGTGCTCAGCTTTCTTCACAGTCCAACTCTCACATCCGTACATGACTACTGGAAAAACCATAGCTTTGTCTAGATGGACCTTTGTTGGCAAAGTAATGTCTCTGCTCTTTAATATGCTGTCTAGATTGATCATAACTTTTCTTCCAAGGAGCAAGCGTCCTAAAGTTTCATGGCTGCAGTCACCATCTACAGTGATTTTGGAGCCCCAAAAAATAAAGTCTGCCACTGTTTCCATTGTTTCCCCATCTACTTGCCATGAAGTGACGGGACCAGATGCCGTGATCTTAGTTTTCTGAATGTTGAGCTTTATGCCAACTTAAATTCAATAGTATATAGTAGTAGATAGAGGTGAACATTGGAGAAGGCAATGGCACCCCACTCCAGCGCTCTTGCCTGGAAAATCCCATGGACGGAGGAGCCTGGTGGGCTGCCGTCTATGGGGTCGCACAGAGTCGGACACGACTGAAGCAGCTTAGCGGCAGCAGCAGCAGCAGAGGTGAACATAGTTTAAAGTTTAAGATTACACAAAAGGAAGGGGACACATACACACATGTGTGCGCACACACACACACACACACATGCATTTCTCATGAGAAAAATCAGGAAAAAATTAGAAGCAATTAGTATTTGATATTTCCAAAGAACTGCTGAGGTGGTAATTATTTTGTGGAAAACTCAGAACTTTAATGCCTCATGATTTTTTTTTAACTACTCTGGTTTCTAAAAACCTTTCTCTTTTTAGAAATAATCTTAAGCATGCAGAAAAGTTACCAAAACACTAGAAGAATTTTTTTCCAGAAACACTTGAGAGTTAAGTTGTTGCCATGATGCCAAGTCACTCTTAAATACTTTCTTGTGTATTTCCTCAAATAGTAGGTTGTCCTACATAACCACACTACAACCACAAAACTCAGGAAATTTTCATTGATATATTGCTACCATTTAATCCACAGAGTTCAGTCAGGGTTTACCAGTTATCCCAATAAAGTTGTTTATAGCAAAAGGATCCTGTCCAGAATCATGTGTTGCTTTTTAATGATAATTCTGGCACTTAATATAACTTTTATATGCTATAGTTTGCAGTAAGTACAAAAGATATAATAGTACTATTTATAGATTTCAACATGACTTTTCTGTTTGTGTCCACGGTGCCTGGAACATATAAAGCACCTAAAAAATACTTACTAAACCATATATATAAGATTCTCTAAGAATATTAATCCTTAATCCAGCAGTCATATCATTCAGGGTCATCCAAAGTTGTTATTAGGGCTTGGGTGGTATGACACACTAACTGTTCTTACTGTTTTAAGCTGTTTTTATATTTGAAGGCACAATGCTGAAATGCTATTTTTAAAAACCTTCTTAAACATATACATAAAATGTTTGTTTCCTTTTATAGTGGCAACTGAATCCATCAAGAACTGGTGTTCTTGAGCAAAATGAGCCTGAAAGCAGAGAGAGTAAGTATCTACAAGTCCTTTATTGAGGTTGACTTTGTTGCTAAGAAAAGAAAAATAGTAACTTATAATGATCAGGTGTTGGAAATTGCTGTGGTTGGAGGTAGACCATATTCTTTTTGCAGATTAGATTTTTGCATTCAGTTTGTGTACAAACACTTGTGTATCGACTATATGCTAGATGTCATGGGAAGTGCTTATTAATGACTAGTCCTATGGACTCTGTAGTTTAATACAAATAATCATGCACAAATTGAATTTATAAATTAAATTTATATGAGACTATAGGCAACAGTGCTCTTCTGTACCAAAACAAAAGCCTCTTGGGCAGTTAGAAAGGAAAAATACATCTAATTAATACAGATGGAACCAGGGCCAAATTATGAGGCTGTGTACATTCTTGTTTGAGTGAAGCCACATTAGCTCAGATTGGCCAGAGAATGGAAATATCCTGGTTATTTTAATAATCTAATTAAGAGTCATCACAGTTACCATAAATGAATTACTTGTATTCAGAGTTTTACTGTTTATAATTAACACATATTTTTAAAGCAATATAGTCTTTAGGAGACCTTGCAATTCCTCATGCATATTATTTTGAATATGAATTATTACTATACAATATTATTTTTAAATATTAGTTGTTATCTTTCTGTTTGGATTCAAGGTAAGTAGAAGTTCAATATAATAAGTAAAATTTTCTTGATAATAACAATGATTTGATTACTCTGAAACATTAGCAAATATGAAAGTCTTTATGAAAATAATGTCTATGTGAATATCCTGATTTTCTGTGTTCTAACTTAGCTTCATTTTATTCAAGTAGTGAAATTTTAATTTGCAGTCTGGAAAAAAAGTACATATCCACTCCATCTTTCTTTTTAAAAATTTATCAGCAGGGGGGAGGTGGTTAAAGATAAAAGGAAAGGAAAAAATATGGATCTGATTGAAGACTATGTACTCAATAATAGTGTTCGAGGGGGGTGAGTTAATAATTCCCTGTTGTTAAGGAGAAGACACAAAAAAGCATTAAACATAAAAAACATTTATCTGTGTTAAAATAAAGAACACCTGTTTGTCAGAAGATAGCACTGAAAGAGTACAAAGGCAAGCCGTGAAAGAGGAGATTTTTGCCGCTTACAATCAAGAGTCTTGTAGCCAGGATTCCCTGTCCCTAGATCACTATGGAAGGGGAGAGGAAGGGGAGACGTGCGGGGGTGTCCTGAGAGGGGAAGGAGGGGTCGGGATGGCGAGGGGATGAGAGGAGTGCTTCCGTTTTGCTGGCAAGGCTTTATTTCTTGGCCTGGGTGATGGTTAAATGTTTGCTTTATGATTGTCCACTGAAATGCAGGTTTGTGTTTTGTATGTATTTTTTAACAAATACATATTTGTTTTAAAAAAATTGTTAATATGTATTTTTTGTATTTTTATATCACTAAATAATATCCTTATCTCTTTTTAAATTTTATAAGAGCTTGATTGAGGTATAATCTATATACCATAAATTTGCCCTTTTAAAGTACAGAATTGGGTGGGTTTTGGTAGATTCAGAGTATTGTGTAACCATCACCACAGCCTAATTTCAGAATTTTTCCATCAGCTCAAAAAGAATCCTCTTACCCATTTATTAGTCATCCCTGTTTCCTCCTATCTCCAGCCCCAGGCTGCCACGAATCTACTTTGGTTATTTGGATTCGTATATTCTGGCCATTGATTTTAGATCATTCTTCTTTTCTCATATATACATTCACTGCTATAAATTTCTCTCTAGCATTTCTTCCACAGATTGCTACAAATTTTGATAAGTTGTGTTTTATTTAGTTCAAAATATTTAAAAATTTATGTTGAGTTTTTTGGTGTTTTTTTTTTTTTAACTCATTTGTTATTTAGCAATGTATTATTTAACTTCCACATATATTTTAGGATTTTCCAGTTATGTTTCTATTAGTCATTTCTAGTTTAATTATACTGTGGTCTGAGAGCAGATATTACATGATTTCTATTCTTTTAAATTTATTAGGGTGTGTTTTATGGCCCAGAATGTGGTCTCTCTTGGTAAGCATTCCATGTGAGGTTAAGAATAATGTGTATTCTGCTATTGTTGGATGAAGTATCCCGTGGCTGCCAATTATATACAGTTGACTAACGGTTGAGTTCATTTGAGAATGGGTAGAAGATAGTTACAGTTATTTCACAACAGAAGAAACACAGACATCTAATAAGCACATGAAAAAATGCTCAGGCTCATTAGCAGTCATGGAAATGCAAATTAAAGTCACTGCAACAGTGTTTACACCCCTATTGCTGTACCTACTAGAGTTGCAAAATTAAAGTTTGACGACACCAAGTGTGCTAGTGAGGAGGTGGATCGTTAGAAACTTCTGTATATTGCTGGTTGGACTAAAAATGTATACAGCCACCTTGGGAAAGCAGTTTAATGTTGTCTTTGTAAAACTGAAGATGTGTGTATTCCATGACCCAGCAATCTGACCTCTAAGCATATGCCCTAGGAAAATTCTTACATGTTTCGTAGAAAAGACAGAGATAGATAATTCATTGCAACTTTGCTCTTAAAAGCAAAAACTGGAAATAGCACAAAAATTTATCTCTGGAAATTAAAATATTACAGTGGAATATTATAAAGCAGTGAAAGTAAAATGAATTACAGCTTCTTAAACATGGATGGATCTTAGAAATATAATGCTGAATGAAAAAATCAAGTTTCAGAAGACTAAATACATTATGATGCAACTTCTATGTAAAGTTCAACAAGAAGGCAAATAGTGTATTGGTTAGTACATGTGGCAAAATTATTTTTAAGGAGCAGTGGAATGATAAACGATTCAGCACAGTGGTTACCTCTGAATAAGGGTGACAGAGGGATGGGATTGGACTGGGGGGCACCTGAGAGGTGGTTTTGGGGGTGGTTTCACACCCCTCCCTCAGTTTTGGGGGTTGGGTAGTAGATTCTTGAACAAACTCTGGGAAAGAGTGGAGGACAGAGGAGCCTGGGGTGAAAGAGTCGGACACGGCTTAGGGACTGAACACCGACCAAGTAGGTTCTTGAGTGTTAATTTATTATTAGGCTTTAGGACTCCCATCTGTATCACACACAGTCTTCTTTTTTTAGTGTTTCCAATATTACATAATAAGAGAGAGAGAAAGCTTTCCAGATCTATTCTCCCTGCACCCTGAGCCAAGTGTCCTCAAGACTAGGAAGAGGGAGGTGAGCACAGAGGCTTGGAGGGCAGGCAGATCCCTGGGAAGACAGAAAGCAGCAGGATGAAAGGAGACTCTCAGAGGTGGTGGGTGTACTTACCATGTTAAGTGTGGTGGTGGTTTCTCAGATGTGTGCTTGTGTTGAAACCCATCACATTGTGCACTTTACACGCACACAGTGTGTGTCCCAGGAAGGCCAGGGAAATCAGGTCATGGGGCGAGCTGTAAGCCAGGCCCGTCTCCCACCTGACCAAGGTGATGAGTCCGCTTGCCTTCCAATGGGAGGGGGATGTGTCCCCTCACACCTCACTGCCCCACAGACGACTCCCTTTTCTCCCTGGACAACAGATGGGTCCTTTTGTCTCCTCCAGCCTAACAGTAATAACTTTTCCCCCGAAAAAGTTTTGTGAATTGTTGTCTATACACTGTTGATGAATCCAGTTTGTAAAAGGTCAGATACATTGTGTCACCTGTGAATGACTTATCTAGAATCTGTTCTTTAACAGTTGAGAATTTTAAAGATAAAATCAATATGCCCTTTTTCATTTTTATTTTTAAAATATTCCTCTTTAGCTTAAGCATTGTTTTGATCTTACAGCCTCTGACTTTGGAGTGACATTTTCTTTGAAGTGACAAAGCTCATTTCTTTGAAGTAACATTTTCCTGACGTTAAGTTATTCTTGACCATCAGATGGCGTTTTGGGATCCGTACCCCTGGATGAAGAACCACACCAGAACAAGAAGCTGCGTCTTGCAAACCACTAAGTCTTGTCTGAACAAGGGGTGAAGCCCTCCAGAATTTTTATTGCACTTTTAAAATCCAGCCTTGTTAACTCAGAAAATAAGAATGGATTTTGTAAATAGTTGAAAAAATTTTTTAAAGGAAGCTAATTTATTATTAGCATACGAATGATACTAAGGAGAATATTTTTATTTAGATTTATTTGTATGTTTTCCAGAGTATAGTGGTGTGTTCTTTTTTTACACTGAAGCAGGTGTCAGTCATTTCAAGAGACCAGTTCAGTCGGCTACAGGGATTGATTTCTCCTGGTCCTAGCTTTAGGGGATCCAGTCTGAAAGGGGCTGGTTCATTGGAGGTCACATCTCAGCAGAGAAGTACACACCTTTTCAGAAATATTAATCCCTTTGGATTATGAAGGTGATAATTAGTAATCTACTCCATGGAAATAAACAGCAACCTGACCATTTTTAAGTCAATGTGTGACTCACCAAAAGGCCCCATTTATACCCAAAGCTTTCTGGTAATCAGAATTTACTTGATTAGCCTGGAGTCATAAAAAATGAATTTGGTGGACCTGCTCTCCATTATAAAAGTGTGTTCCTAACAAGGTTATTTATTTTTTCAGTCTTTCAGTGTGTATAAATCATGATACTTGCTGGACTCTGGTGTTACATCACTGATTCAGGGTAGCAATAGGAAGACAGCATTATTCTCGGACAATATTATTCTCTGATCTCACTGACTCTTGAAACCACTAACAAGAGAAGAAATATTTTAGTCTGGAATTCCATTCATAAATGCTGCCCATTATCCCCTCCATATAATTAGCAGAGAGCGTTTCAGGGCTTTGAATGGAAGGCCTTATAAAAACATTTGCAAACCTTAGGAATACTGAAAGTCTTGACGGCGAACATGATGGTTATTTTCCAAATTGCTCTTCATGAGTCCTCTCATTTTTTATTTGTTGAGGAAACTTTCAGAAAATCAGCCCAAAGATAAAGGCACGGGCTTTGTACTTTCCTGGAGTTAGGGAGGGAGCCGTGTGGCCGGTGGCCCGTGGGCAGCCCTGGGGTGCGACGGACTCTGTGCGGGGAGTCAGCTTCACCTCTGCTGTTGCCCACTTTCTCCCTGGGGCATCTCGTATCCTCACAGGGCCTCCTGCCAGTCTCAGGAGAGTGCACAGGCCACCCCGCACGCGGGCCTGTGCCCCTGTTTGGACGGCAGCCTGCTTAGCCTGTGTTGTGTGTATAAATTTTTTTTTTTAACTGCTGAATCTAGTGCCTGCAACAGTGTCTGGCACGTGACAGGCATTCAATAAATATTTGTTGACTAAATAACTGCTGGACACTGCTAGACCCTGGAGATGAGACGTGTAAGAAATGCTCCCTGACCTCAAGAAGCTTGCAGTCTAGTGACAGACATAAGCATGAAGTCACGTATTAATAATAGTGCTTCTCAGAGTGGGGTCCCTGGACCAACAGCGTTAGCCTCATCTGGGGGCCTGTTAGAAGTGCACATTGTTAAGCCCTACCCCAGACCTGTTGAATCAAGCTCCGGGGCTGGGGCCAGCATTCCCTGAAGGTGCCTCTGAGGACCTTCAAGGTTGAGAACTGCCCTGTGGATGTAACTGAAGGAACAGTGGTGGAAGGAACACACAGGAGGACAGGCAGGCACTCGGGTGAGTCACGGAAGAAGGGCCTGTAGAAGTGGAGGCCCCGTAGAAGTGGAGGTCCTGAAGGGGCTGCAGGGAGCGGGCAGCTGAACAGTGGGGGTGAGATGAACATCTGAGAAAGTAATGGAGATGGGTGGTCACCCCGGGCAGCAGGAAAGGGAAGTGACTGGGAACTCACGCAAAGATTGCTAACCTGTACCAGGAACCCCCTGGGGCAGCAACAGTACTGCCGAAAACCTAGTCACCCACAGTCAAGAGGGCTCACCCCTCAGGCTGAGAAATCGGAACTTGCCCTTAAAAATACATCACCATTAATTTCAAAGATTGGGAAGGCAACAGTAAATGCATAATTTGAAACAGAGCTCTGCATTTGTTTACTGCCAAGGACAGCAGCTATGCCGACTGGAGGTGGGGTGAGCGCAGGCCTGGCTCGGCGCTCGGCTGTCAGGTGGGGTGCGTGAGGGTTTACCTGTATCTAATCACTGCTAACGCTTCTTTCATTCGGCTTTTCCATGGGTTTCTCTTCCTCAGTTACTTAAGGAGTTTGAGAATATACCTTCTCATAAATCTTCCTCGGTTTATGCATGAACAGTTGAGCTTTCAGATCTACCACTGCAGTCTGCTTCTAACCCACTTTAGAGCTATGTTTTGAAGTTCTGGTATTGCCAAGAGTGGCTGCTTAGCATTGAGCTGCGGCTGTTACTTCTGCTTCTTAAGGTCAAGGAACAGTTTAGAACCTTCATTTCATGTGTCATATTAAGGGGTTTTTCTGTGATCATTTAAAATTATTACATATAAGAAAAGTGAAAAGCCCTATTAATCAGTACTAGTTGAAAACAAGGCCTGTTTAAAATGGAATACCCTTTAGAAATGCATCCATAAAATGTGTTTACCCTATTCAACTACTGCACTTAAACAGACTCAGATTTCAAAGGAACTTAGATCTCATCTATTTAGAATATTCCTCTGCAGAACTGGAAACACGAGTGTCCAGAAGGTGAATGATTTCCTAAAGTCTAGCTCAGGATGTCACAAGGGCCTAAATCAGTATCAGCTTTGGTTTTTTTCTCTCTTTACATTTTCAGTTTTGTTTTTAATATCAGTGTTCATTTGTCCTGTACCTGTTGACGTATTAGCTGATTTTAACATGTGTGTGACAGTAATAAAAGACTTCTATCTGGTAAATTAAGTCATTTTTTAAGTAAAATTACACCTACACATTAAAAATGAGCAAAATAGATCTATAAACCTTTCTTTGAAACAGTAAGACCCGCTCTGTCTTCTGTATCACCCCTCCCCAGAGGCCACCAGGCTCAAGGATTTTAGCTGATTTACTTTGTATTTGTCTCCAAATCACATGTTTCTTACTAGTGTTTCAGTTTTAGGTATTTTCTTTTGAATTTCCATCATGGAAGGGCTTTCTTTCACCTCCCTCTCCTCAGCACACACTTCCATCTCTCCATCCTCCTAATATTTCAATTTGGTTGCATCAGTATTCATTGTTTGGTATTATGACTTTAAGTGCTCACTCACAGCTTTATCACATTATGTACTGTGATGACTTTCTGTATAAAATGTGTTTTCGTGCATTTCAAATTTGTCTTTTCTGCACGGGGCTGCGGGGACATTGATTTTGTATATTTTATTGCTAACCTGTAACCAAACCCTTCTCCCAGCTGTGTAATCTTCTCTTCGTATTCAAGCACATTGGGTGTCCTAAAAAGCTTTTCTTATTGAAGAAGTGCCTCCCAGAGCCTCTGACCACCTCCAGCCTGGGCTGATCAGTCACTGGATTTTCTGCGCTGCTGTCTTCCCGGGTTCTCCCTCCGCAGCACTCCTGGGGTCGGGGAGGGCAGGGACAGAGGCATCCTCCACCTTCTTGAGCTGGAACCCCCAGAATCCAGATTTTTCTCAGTTGGGCGGGCATATCTTTCAGAAGGTCCCTGAGAAAAGGTACATGGTGGTAAGATGACTGACTGTTGATGGGGAACAGTTTCGATACTGTGAGTATCTGTGAATGTCTTTATTCTGCCCTCAATTTAGACACTTTGTTGGGTGTAGAATTGTAGACTGGGAATAACCACCACCCCGGACCCTCCCCGCACCCCGCCTCAGAATTCTGAAGGCCTTCTTTCCTGATCCTGGGTACACTACTGGAGTGAGTTTCAAGGTTGGGGCTGTCAGTCAGACTCACGAGATTCAGCGAGGGCTGCTGGGCAACGTCTTTCAGGACACTATAGAGTAGAGCTCAGCCTCATGCACCGCAGCACGTTCCCAGGCAGAGCGTCCGACTGTCCTCACTGAGTCCTCTGTTCTGTCTGTCCTGAGCTTATGTTTAAAACAGAGAAAGCCAAAAAAAACTTCACTCTCATTTTATGATTTCAGGGGCATAAACAGGTAAATTAATATTTTTCACTTCTCCATTTTCATATTTTCTGCAGTGTTTTGGCTTTAAGCATGAAGTTCCTTTCCTGCAGTCATTTTAAATAATGTATTTAGTATAAATGGGCTCAGTTGCTTCAGTTGTGTCTGACTCTTTGAGACCCTATGGACTGGGGCCCGCCAGGCTCCTCTGTCCATGGGAGTGGGTTCCCATGCCCTTGTCCAGGGGGCCTTCCCAACCCAGGGATCGAACCCACGTCTCCTGGATTGCAAGCAGATTCTTTACTGCTGAACCACTGGGGAAGCCCATGTAGTACAAATAGCCACTCCCTAATATGTATCTTTCCCCTGGGGATAAGCCCCAAAGATACTGTGTCAGAGGACTATGTGTTCTTCTGCTGAGGGCTATTTTTTAGACAAGGTAGAAATACCTGAAAAATACAGATTTTCTAAAACACAATCTTTGGGGATAAAGAATTAAAGTCTATTCAACACCACTGTAACATTTGAGTGTCTTTCTATTTGTTATTTCTGATTGTATATTTTAAAAGGCTTGAAAATAGAAAATACGTGACCAGGCTAACCATGTATTTTGGTTCATATTAAACATCTGCTGGAATTGGCCCACTAGGTGGCTTCAGGCTCAAGTTTACTTGCACAGTATATATCTGATAGAGTTAATGCCTCAAATATACAAAGAACTCATAAAAGTCAACATTAATAAAACAAAGCACCCAGTTTAAAAAAATGAGCAGGGGATCTGAAGAGACAAATTTTCCAAAGAAAATATACAGATATCAACAGGCACATGAAAAGATGCTCAGCATCACTCATCAGAGAAATGCAAATCCAAGTCACAAGAAGATACCGTCTCAGAGCTGTCAGAATATTCTGTTCTCAAGAACACAAGAACAGATGACAACAGAGAAAAGGTAACCATTGTTCACTCTTGGTGGGAAGGAAATTGGTATAGTCACTGTGGAAAAAATCGGAAAAAAAAGTATGGCTATTTCCAAAAAGAAATTAAAAATAGGTCTACCATATATTTTAGGAACTCCAATTCTGGTTATTTATCTGAAAAAAATCAATTATCAGAAAATATATATGCACCACTACAATCACGGCAGCATCATTTACAATAGCCAACCCAAGAGCCCATTAATGGATAAAGATTAAACATACATACATATGCACAACAGGATATTACTCAGCCGTAGAGAAGAATGAAAGCTTGCTAGTTGAGACAACGTGAATAGACCTAGAAGGTACTATGCTAAGTGAAAATAAGATAGAAAAACAATGATTGTATGACTTCAATTATTGGTAAAATCTAAAAAACAAAGCAAATGAACAGATAACAAAACAAAACAGATTTGTAAATACAGAGGAAAAAGTAGGTAGTCACCAGGGAGGGGAGTGGGAGGAGGGAAGAAACAGGTGAGGGAGATCAAGAGGTACACACTTGCAAACAAACAAACAGTCTTGGGTATGAGATTTGAGAAATGTAGTTAATAGTTATGTGATCCTTACCTATGTATGATGACATACACAGACTTACTGTGTTGATCATTTTGAAATGTCCAGAAATATCTAATTGCTACATTGGGCAACCAGAACTACCCAGTGTCATAGGCCAATTATAGTTCAACAAACTAACTCAGAGTAAAACAGATTTGTGGTTACCAGACGCAGTGTACTCCAGGTTACAGACAAATTTGGCCTTGGAGTACAGAATGCAGCAGGGAAAAGGCTAACAGAATTTTGCCAAGAGAATGCGCTGGTCACAGCAAACACCCTCTTCCAACACAAGAGAAGACTCTACACAAGGACATCACCAGATGGTCAACACCGAAATCAGATTGATTATGTTTTTTGCAGCCAAAGATGGGGAAGCTCTACACAGTTAGCAAAAACAAGACCAGGAGCTGACTGTGGCTCAGATCATGGACTCCTTACTGCCAAATTCAGGCTTAAATTGAAGAAAGTACTGAAAACCACTAGACCATTGAGGTATGACCTAAATCAAATCTCTTACGATTATACAGAAGTGAGAAATAGATTCAAGGGATTAGATCTGATAGAGTGCCTGATGAACTATGGACGGGGGTTTGTGACATTGTACAGGAGACAGGAATCAAGACCATCCCCAAGAAAAACAAATGCAAAAACCAAGGCTGTCTGAGGAGGCCTTACAAATAGCTGTGAAAAGGAGAGAAGTGAAAAGCAAAGGAGATTTGGACTCTGTGGGAGAGGGAGAGGGTGGGATGATTTGGGAGAATGGCATTAAAACGTATAATATCATATAAGAAACGAATCGCCAGTCTAGGTTCAATGCAGGGTGCAGGATGCTTGGGGCTGGTGCACTGGGATGACCCGGAGGGATGGTGTGGGGGGCAGGGGTGGGAGGGGGGTTCGGGATTGGGAAAACGTGTACACTCATGGCGGATTCATGTTGATGTGTGGCAAAACCAATACAATATTGTAAAGTAAAAATAATAATAAAAGCAGGGTGAAAATCAAAAGAAAAAAAAAAGCAAAGGAGAAAAGAAAAGATATACCCATTTAAATGCAGATTCCAAAGAATAGCAAGGAGAGATAAGAAAACCTTCCTCAGTGATCAATGCAAAGAAATAGAAGAAAACAATAGAATAGAAAACAATAGAGATCTCTTCAAGAAAATTAGAGATACCAAGGGAACATTTCATGCAAAGATGAGCTCAATAAAGGACAGAAATAATATGGACCTAACAGAAGCAGAAGATATTAAGAAGAGATGGCAAGAATACACAGAAGAACTATACAAAAAAGATCTTCACAGATAATCACGATGGTATGATCACTCACCTAGAGCCAGACATCCTGGAATGTGAAGTCAAGTGAGCCTTAGGAAGCATCACTATGAACAAAGCTAGTGGAGGTGATGGAATTCCAGTTGAGCTGTTTCAAATCCTGATAGATGATGCTGTGAAAGTGCTGCACTCAATATGCCAGCAAATTTGGAAAACTCAGCAGTGGCCGCAGGACTGGAAAAGGTCAGTTTTCATTCCAATCCCAAAGAATGTTCAAACTCCTGGAATCAAGATTGCCAGGAGAAATATCAATAACCTCAGATATGCAGATGACACCACCATTATGGCAGAAAGTGAAGAACTAAAGAACCTCTTGATAAAAGAGGACAGTGAAAAAGTTGGCTTAAAATTCAATAGTCAGAAAACTAAGATCATGGCATCTGGTCCCATCACTTCTTGGCAATTACATGGGGAAACAGTGGAAACAGTGACAGACTTTACTTTGGGGGGCTCCAAAATCACTGCAGATGGTGACTGCAGCCATGAAATTAAAAGATGCTTACTCCTTGGAAGAAAAGTTATGACCAACCTAGACAGCATATTAAAAAGAAGAGACATTATTTTGCCAAAAACAGCCGTCTAGTCAAAGCTATGGTTTTTCTACCAGTTATGTATGGATATGAGAGTTGGACTATAAAGAAAGCTGAGTGCCAAATAATTGATGCTTTTGAGTTGTGGTGTTGGAGAAGACTCTTGAGAGTCCCTTGAACTGCAAGGAGATCCAACCAGTCCATCCTAAAGGAGATCAGTCCTGAATATTCATTGGAAGGACTGATACTGAAGCTGATACTCCAATACTTTGGCCACTTGATGCAAAGAACTGACTCACTGGAAAAGACCCTGATGCTGGGAAAGATTGAAGGCAGGAGGAGAAGGGGATGACAGAGGATGAAATGGTTGGATGGTATCACCAACTCAATGGACATGAGTTTGAGTGAACTGGGAGTTGGTGATGGACAGGGAGGCCTGGCATGCTGCGGTCCATGGGGTCACCAAGTCAGACATGACTGAGTGACTGAACTGATTGACTGATGCAGTGTATGGGTGGAGACGGAACTGGAGGAATGCAGCCAAAGTTACAAACCTCCAGTAATAAAATCAATAAGTACTAGGGATTTAAGGTGCAACATGACTAATATAATTAACACCCCTTTATGTTATAGATGCAAGTTATCAAGAGAGTACATCATAAGAGTTATCTAAAATTTTTTTGTTATTTCTTGAATTTTATACCTATATGAGGTGTTGAATGTTCACTAAACTGATTGGGATAATCCTGATATATGTTCATCAAATCATTATGCTGTAGACCTTCAGTTCAGTTCAGTTCAATCATTCAATCGTGTCTGACTCTTTGCAATCCCATGAACCGCAACACGCCAGGCCTTCCTGTCCATCACCAACTCCCAGAGTACACCCAAACCCAAGTCCATCGAGTCGGTGATGCCATCCAGCCATCTCATCCTCTGTCGTCCCCTTCTCCGCCTGCCCTCAATCTTTCCTAGCATCAGGGTCTTTTCCAATGAGTCAGCTCTTCGCATCAGGTGGCCAAAGTTTTGGAGTTTCAGCTTCAACATAAGTCCTTCCAATGAACACCCAGGACTGATTTCCTTTAGGATGCACTGGTTGGCTCTCCTTGCAGTCCAAGGGACTGTCAAGAGTCTTCTCTAACACCACAGCTCAATTCTTCGGCGCTCAGCTTTCTTCACAATCCAACTCTCACATCCAAACATGACCACTGGAAAAACCATACCCTTGACTAGACGGACCTTGGTTGGCAAAGTAACATCTCTGTTTTTTAATATGCTGTCTAGGTTGGTCATAACTTTCCTTCCAAGGAGTAAGTGTTTTTTAATTTCATGGCTGCAGTCACCATCTGCAGTGATTTTGGAGCCCAGAAAAATAAAGTCAGCCACTGTTTCTACTATTTCCCCACCTATTTGCAATGAAGTGATGGAACCCAATGCCATGATCTTAGTTTTCTGAATGTTGAGCTTTAAGCCAACTTTTTCACTCTCCTCTTTCACTTTCATCAAGAGGCTCTTTAGTTCTTCCTCACTTTCTGCCATAAGGGTGGTGTCATCTGCATATCCGAGATTATTGATATTTCTCCTGGCAATCTTGATTCCAGCTTGTGCTTCATCCAGCCCAGTGTTTCTCATGATGTACTCTGCATAGAAGTTAAATAAGCAGGGTGACAATATACAGCCTTGACGTACTCCTTTTCCTATTTGGAACCAGTCTGTTGTTCCATGTCCAGTTCTAACTGTTGCTTCCTGACCTGCATACAGATTTCTCAAGAGGCAGGTTAGGTGGTCTGGGATTCCCATCTCTTTCAGAATTTTCCATAGTTTATTGTGATCCACACAGTCAAAGGCTTTGGCATAGTCAATAAAGCAGAAATAGATGTTTTTCTGGAACTTTCTTGCTTTTTCCATGATCCAGCGGATGTTGGCAATTTGATCTCTGGTTCCTCTGCCTTTTCTAAAACCAGCTTGAACATCAGGGAGTTCATGGTTCACATATTGCTGAAGTCTGGCTTGGAGAATTTTGAGCATTACTTTACTAGCATGCGAGATGAGTGCAATTGTGCGGTAGCTTGAGTATTCTTTTGCATTGCCTTTCTCAATTAGACTTGAAGAAATGAATAATTCCTTAATAAAGCTAACTTTTGGCTTCCCGGGTAGCTCAAATGGTACAGCTTCTGCTTGCAATAAGGGAAGCCCAGGTTCGATCCCTGGGTTGGGAAGATTCCCCAGAGAAGGGCAGGGCAACCCACTCCAGCATTGTTGCCCATAGAATCCTATGGACAGAGGAGCCTGGTGGCCTACAGTGCATGAGGGTCACGAAGAGTCAGACACTAGTGAGTGACTTTGATATTCACTTTCAAAGCTAACTTAGGAAAAAATTTATACCAAGATTAAGTGAGTTCAACACCAAAGAATCCAATGTTTTGGTGGTTAGTGTTAGGTAGGTAGAACAGGGAAAAGGAGTCCAAAATGGTGGTGGCTACAGAGAAGGAAGGGAAAAGCCTGTGAAAATGAAACAGAAGAAGGTCCGAGGACCAGAGTGAGGACCTCAGGTAAAACAAGCAACACTCCTGGCTGGCCCAATTTACATAGGACAGGCCCAGGAAGAGAGAAACATATAAATACAGGAGCCAGAGCCAGCTCTCTCTCTCTCCCGCGCGCTGGGGCGCTCTCCTCGTGTCTTTAGATCGACGTGCCCTCACGCCTCGAAGATGGATTTTCCTGCTATCTTCTAAATAAAATAGAGCTGTAACACTGAGCTGTAACACTGATTTGTCTAAGAGCTATAACATGGTCCATTCGAGACCCGAGAGTCTATCCAAGACCTGAGAGCTGCGACACGCCGGGGGGCTTTAATGTCCGTCACTCCAAATCTTTGTTGTGACGAGACAAAGAATCGAGGAACATACACTTGCGTGACATTTGGAAATATATTAATATAACTAATTGACTTATAAATTCAGGAAAAGTATGTGATCCACTTGATAGACACAAAGTAGCATGGTAGAATATTGCAGGGAACACTTTTAAAAATAAAAGAGATCTTAACACTTATGTACTCAAAGAAATCTCCAATACCCACACTAGTTCACCTATAGAGAAATAATACATTGATTTCCTGTAATTGTCAGAAAGATCACTAGTAGTCATGAACCCCTAACAACACTTTGGGTAGTAAAACAATCATCTCCATTTGTAGAGCATGTGGATCTGTATGTAATAAGTCCAAATAACCAGTGGAAATTCATTACAGAAAATAAGACAAAATACATTTTTTTTAAGTCCTTATTGAATTTATTACAATATTGCTTTTGTTTTTTTGGCCGCAAGGTATGTGGGATGTTAGCTCCCTGACCAGGAATTGAACTCGCGCCCCTTGCAATGGAAGGTGAATTCTTAACCACTGGACCACCAGGGAAGTCCCAAGACAAAATATTTTTAAAGACTATAGCCTAAGTGGAATCCCAGGGACAGAGGAGCCTGGTGGGCTGCCATCTATGGGGTCGCACAGAGTTGGACACGACTGAAGCGACTTAGCAGCAGCAGCAGCATAGCAGAAGTATGTAGTACACAGTTCACATAGACACATTAGTTAAAAGGTCTATTAAAAGGGAGGCTGTGAGTTTAAAAGTATAAAAGAAAATAAAAATAAATCTAATACCACATGTGAAAGTGCTCATATGAATAAAATTATCATGAACTCCTCATATAGATAGTACAGGAAAAAATAACTGAAGAAAAGGAAAAAACGACTTCCTTAAATATAATAAGAAATCTTACCTGTAAAGAAAAATATACCAATATCCAAATGTGTAATGGATATTTGTGTATGTCTGTGTATGTGTATATATATACAAACATATATACAAGTATTTTTCTGAGGATAATTTATGGTTTACATGAAATATTTTATGAAATTAAAGGTTAGTTATTAACTTAAACACATTTTACATACAAGATACTTTATATACATTTCATGGAAACTACAAAGGAAAAATTACTATAGTTACACAAAAGACAAATAATTAATTCATACCATATTAAAAAAAAAAACCTAAAGGAACTGTTGTAGCCACAATTTCCAAGAAACAAACTCACTCAGAAGGACAATGCAAATAGTGGAGTGCAGTTTATTACACCCGCCGGCCCAAGGCAGAGTCTCCTCTTAGCCAAGGACCCTGGCCAGTTTTTGTGAAAACCTTACATACCCCAAATTCCCCGAAACTAGTCTGAACAAAGGAAAAAGAAAGATAAAATCAAAGTTAACCCATGATTCATATGCCTTAAGCCTAGGTAGTTAACGGAGGACAATTATCAATAGGCCTGTGGTCATACCCCAATAAGCATAATAGAATGTATGATTCTATTTGGTTACACAGATAATTAGGGTATTCTTTTAGGCAATGGGTGCTTCCTTCTAGGGGCCTGGTTTTCCAGTTGGTATGCTGTTTTCATGGATACTATACATGTAGCTCAAAGTCCAAGATGGAGTCCAGCATTCAAGATAGAGCCTGTTCTGTTTCCTCCTTCAGAACAATAACAATAACAAACAGAAAACAATGAAAATCCTTATCAACAACTTAAACATTAATGGATGAAATTCTCCAATTAAATGACACAAAGTGATAATTAATTTAAGAAAGGAACCTACAGGGAATTCCCTGGAGATCTAGAGGTTAAGTTCCTGTACTTTCACTGCTGGGAACCTGGGTACAATCCCTGGTTGGGGAACAAGGATCCTGCAGGCCAAGCGGCATGTCCAAAATAAAACAATAATTTTAAAAAGAATGTGCAATATGCTGTTTACAAGAGACAATTCAACATAAGGACATATATAGACTAAAGTGAGAGGATGTGAAGATACATTCCATGCAAATAGCAGCCCAAAAGACAGCAGGAGTAACTGTGATTAGTACATGTTTTCCATCCAAATCAGTCACAAGAGACAAAGAATGTTACCCTACAGTGATAAAGGGGTCAAATTATCAAGAGTCTATTACAAGCATACATATATGTGCACCCAGCACTGGAACATGTAGATACTTAAAGCAAATATGAACAAAACTACATACAAAGGAGCAGTAATGAATAGCAAGGTACTTCAATATCCCATCTGTAAACACGGATAGATCTCCAGGCAGAAAATTAATGAAAAACATTGACCTGCATAACACTTTCGAAAAGTAAAAGTGTTAGTCACTCAGCCATGTCCAACTCTTTGTGACCTCTCTGTCCATGGGATTCTCCAGGCAAGAGTACTGGAGTGGGTTAGCCATTTCCTTCTCCCGCGGATCTTCCCCAACCAGGGATCGAACCCGGGTCTCCCACCTTGCAGGCAGACTCCTAACCAACTGAACCACCAGGGAAGCCTTAGAAAAGTAACCCTAACAGACATATGGGCTTCCCAGGTGGTGCGGTGGTAAAGAATTTGCCTTGCAAATGCAGGACCCGGGTTCCATCCCAAGTGAAAAATTCAGAGCTTTTCCTGTAAAATCAGGAACAAGATAAGGCTATCCACACTAACGACTCTTATTGCAGACAGTACTGAAGTCCTAAGCAGAGGAATCTGACAGAAAAATAAGAACTAGAAAGGCATCCAAAATGGAGAGGAAAAAGTAAAGCTTCTTCTATCTTCAGAAAACATGACCTTATATATGGCTCCCCCGCCCCAAATGTTATTAATAGTAGTAGTTACGTACAATAAGATTGTAGGATACAGAATCAACATACAAAACTCAGCTGCATTACATTAATACAATCTGTTGTTTTATCATTCCGTCGGCAAGTGGTGTCTGACTCTCTGCCACCCCATGGACTGCAGCGCGCCAGGCTTCCTTGTCCTTCACCATCGCTTGGAGTTTGCTCAAACTCAGGTCCATTGAGTGGATGATGCCATCCAACCATCTCATCCTCTGTCGCCCCTTTCTCCTCCTGCCCTCAATCTTGCCAGCATCAGAATACAATAGTGAATACAAATATTAGAAAGAAATAAAATAATTCCATTTACAATTAACTATCATTCTCGACCACCCCAAGGCCGTCTATGACCGCGCGGCTCTGACCTGTTTAGTCTGCTGAGCCCAGGGCTTCAGGGGCTCCTCCAGTCGCATCTGCTGTCCCCTCCCCGCTGGTACTTGATCTAACAGCGGAAAGAGAACAGAGGCACTTGGCTAAATCAAGGGACTTGCGAATCTATGGATCAGTTTTAAGCCCTAGAACTCGAGAAGCAATTAAGTATTACCGGAAATTCCACTCTAAGGTGAGGGCATGTTAGGAGGCTGAATCCCGCCCCCGAGGGTGCAGACCCAGGACCCCCACACCCACCCGCATACACTTCCGGCCCACAGGAGGAGGGGGCTCTGCGACTCCAGCCCGGACTCTGTCCCGCCCCCTCCCCGATTCCACGCGGGGCCGAGCCAGCCGGGCAGGGGGCAAAGGGGCGAAAAGAGAGACCCAAATTCCCCTGGACTAAGGTGCTGGAGGAGAACCGGACGACAGAGGATGAGTTGGTGGGATGGCATCACCGATTCAATGGACACGAGTTTGAGTAAACTCCGGGAGTTGGTGACGGACAGGGAGGCTTGGCGTGCTGCGGTCCACCGGGTCGCAAGGAATCGGACACGACTGAGCTGAACTGAACTGAACCGAAGGTGCTGCGGGGCCGCTCTTCCAAAGGAGCAGCCGCAGCTCGGAGCGAACCCCTGCGCCTCAAAAGTCGGCCTCGCGCCGCCCACCCCCACCCCGACCCACGCGGTGCAGGGTCCGGGCCAGCGCACCTGGCGGGCGGCGCCAGGTGCGGTCTGGGCTTCAGCGAGGGCGGATGGCAGAGTCGCGGCGCGAGGAGTTCGGGCTCCGCAGTGAACCCCCGCTCCACTCCGGGGGGCGGGGCGCTCGGCCCCCAGTCGCTTGCAGGCTCTATTGTCAGGCCCCGCCCCGCCCCGGGCGCTAAACGCCAGGTGTCCGGGACGGAGGGCAGGTGGGCGGCTTTTAGTCGCGTGGCCCAGCTCCACCGCTCCGTCTGCCCCTTAAGCCTGCAACTGCAGAAGTTGGGAACTCTTCCTTGATCCCAGCACCTCACATAGCTTTTGACGCGAAGTCTGGGATCAGTGACTGGGCAACAGATGGATACGTGAGACCCTTCTGCTGCGGGAAGAAGGGGTGCGGGGACAGGAGAGGCTCAGATGGAAAAGAAAGAAGTTTGCGGTGGGGGGGGGGATCTCTCGAGAGAGAGGGCGCAGGGATGAGCACAGCCCACCCACCAAAATACCGCCGCCTTTACAGGCTGCCAGTTCAGGACCGCCGCTCCCCCATCCCTCCTTTTCCAAATGCCAACACCCACGCAGGCAAGCTGCAAGTCCCAGAGTCAAGCCAGGTAGTTCTGGGTCCAGAGTCCTCTTTAGAAACAGCCCGTCAGCCTGTCTAGCCCCTGAGCCACCCGATCAGAGGGGAAGTGACCCATCGGATGCCGAAGGGGCCTCTGTGGGGCCAGCCAGTTTGGGCCGGAGAGTCAGAGGCGCCCGGGAACCAACCTCTGCTCTCTGGGCTCATCCTTGGGCTTCCACCAGCCGCGTCTCGCAGCCTGGAGGTCTGGCTGGGGAGCCGCAGGTGGGCTCCGCTGGTGCCCGGCGCCCTCTAGAGGCCGTCCTCTCTAAAGCCGACGCTCGGCCCTTCCTCCTGCCTTCCATCCCCAGCACTTGGGCGTCTGCCAGCCTGATTGCGCTCCTCCGCTCTCTCTAAGCGCCGTGAAGTGCCCTACAGACGTTTAGGATCTCTTGGAGAAGGAAGCTTTTTTGGTCAATACACCTTGACCCTGCGAAGGTGGTTTCAAGCATGAGCCTGAAATATTGTTATTTTTCTCCATGTATTTCCAACTAGTTTTCCAATTATAAGAAATATGAAGTTAGGGACGTCCCTGGTGGTCCAGTGGTTAAGAATCCGCCTTGCAATGCAAGAGATGAAGGTTTGCGCTCTGGTCGGGGATTTCAGATCCTTCATGCCAGGGGACTACTGAGCCTGGGTGCCGTAGCTAGAGAGTTCTGGGCAGCTATGAGAGATTCCCCCATTACCCAGTGAGGAGGCCCTGTGCCGCAACCCAATAGAGCCAAATAAACACACAGTTAAAAATACAAAGTTATCATGTATTTTTGATGTTCTGAGCCAGGACTGTAAAATTAACACTTTAGAAAGTTTGTTCTTTTTGAATGGATCTTTCATTGAAGATAGAATAAAAGATTCCCCTGTAGATCCTTTGAAATGTAAATACATGCAATTTCTCTGTGGACTTGGTTGATTCAGCTGTGACATTTGAAAGAGAAAGCTAAAACTGCGCACGAGCAATTTTTCTTCACAAAATTCGTTCGATCAATCAGCCCCCTTAAATCAAAGTGACCCTTTTGATTAAATCAGTCATCTTAAATCCCATGACCCCCATTAGCTCAATCAGCAAGATAACAGTTTTCATTTCACAGGAAAGTACCAGGAAGTGTTCCCAAGAGCACAGTTCTATTTAGGCAAGTTCACACACACACGCACACACACACACTCACACACACACACACACACACAGTTTTTGAGTTCTGTGCACATATCCTACTATTTAAGACTAGCAGATAATTTATCTCTTTTTCCTGTTTTAGAATTTCCATTCTAAAAGGGTAGATGTGATGCTTTGTACTTTGAAAACTAATATCTAGAATCTGTAGTACATTCACATGGTGCAAAACTAAAATATATACATATGTGTTTATATTTTACACATACACATATGTAATACAACTGTGTATTTGAATTTATGGCCCTGTCATAATTTACTGAATCAGTCTCTGTTGATGGAAATGTGAGTCATTTCCAGTCCTGTACCTTCGCCATCTGCACAAGTATCTTGTGCGTCAAAATAATTTCACAGGGATATCTGTGGAATAATATCCAGAAGTTAAAATTACCCTCAAAGAGGTTACCCCAGTTTCTACTTGCATCATCAGTGTATAAGATCGCTGGTCTCAGGCTTCCATGTTCACATCTCCCAACCTCAAAAGTCACGGAGCAGTTTGTAAAGCGGGGACCTTGCAGCTGAAACACCGGGCAGGTGCCCTTGTTCCCTGTCGGAATGACCTGGAAACCGAGCTGTGTGGAGCAGGCCACACCAGCGCAGTTCAGACATCCCGGGACGCTGGGACTGGCTCTGAGTTGCTGTCACCGAAGGGGGAAAGGAGGGTCCCTCAGGCAGGGCCGGGGGCCGGGGGCCGGGGCGCTGGACTGCGTTCCCTGGCTTGTCGCACATCAGCTCATGACGTGTGGCACCTGTGCTTGGCTTGGGGCCCGTGGGAAAGGAGGTTCTTTGGGGAGACTGACTCTTCTCTCTGGTTCAGGGCCTCCTCTGTGTCCTGCTTGGAAAGCCAGGCACCGAGTGGTCAGGAAATGATTCCAGGTCACACAGCTGATGCAGGCCAGGTGCCCAGCCCTCACTCTCTCCACCTTCCCACGCGCCATGGTGATCCCATGCGTCAGGGTCCCTCGGAGAGGCCCAGGCCTCGTGGCTGGGAGTTAGAAGCCAGGGCGCTGCCGTGAGAGGGGGGACGGGGCCTTTCCTGGGCCCCTGATGTCCAGAGGCTGCTGTCAGCCAGGGGGACAGCAAGCACACTGCACTCTGGGCTGTTTCTTCTTGCAAACACCGGGAGGAAAACCCAGTATTGCAGGCTCATTCTAGAAACCCACCTTCTCAGGGTTAAAGCGTATTGACTAAAAGAGCTTCCTTTTCTAAGAGATCCTAAACCTCCTCAGGACGCTTGTTTGCACTTAGAGGGAGAGGAGGAATAGCATCAGCCTGGCAGGTGCTCAAAGCCCCTAGCGGGCCCCGGGCTGAGAACCGAGGCAGGAGGGAGGGCGGAGAGTTGACCCCACAGCGATGGGTCGCTAGAGGGCGCCAGAGCACCGGCGGTTTCCGACCTCTAGATTCAGGGATGGGGTTGGTGGAACCTCTCCCCAAAGCGGCGGTGTTGGTTACCAGACACTTCTGGCCTGGAGATTCCATGGACTGTATAAGTCCATGGGGTCGCAAAGAGTCGGACACGACTGAGCAACTTTGACTTTACTTCACTTCACTTCACTTCACTTTTTCTGACTCTCCCGCCCCAACTGCCTCGCCTTCGTCTTTAGGAAGAGCTGCTGGCAGCCGCTTAGTCTAGGAGAACTTTGGCCCCCACGTCTTATGAGATGGGAGAGGCGAGGCTCTGTGCGGTCCCAGGGCTTGCTGCAGGGGGATTCCACCTCTCAGCCGCCTAACCACCTTCCTCCCTTAGAATACTTTCCAACAATATTTCATGTAGACCCATGGACCTCCAGGGTGTCTGACTGGGTGAGTCTAGTATTGAGAGTCAAATAATTTGTATCTCTGACAATTTCTCAGGTGCTACTGCTGTTGCTAGTTTAGGAACCACACTTTGAGACCCAGTGCTTTATATATTCACCTGATTTAGGTGAACTGCGCATTAACGGAGGACAGCCTTGTGGTGAGGAAAGAGACCTGACATTTACTGAGTATCTGTGACACTTGCTTCGTGCCGGGTACCCTGGGGCTTCCCTGGTGGTTCAGACAGTAAAGAATCTGCCTGCAATGCAGGAGACCTGGGTTCAACCCCTGGCTGGGGAAGATCCCCTGGAGGAGGAAATGGCAACCCACTGCAGTAATCTTGCCTGGAGAATCCCACGGATAGAGGAACCTCGTGGACTATGGTCCATGGGGTCACAGAGTAAGACATGACTTAGCGTGCCTGCAGGCAGGTACCTCAGCAGCACTTTGCACATATTGCCCCATGTAATCCTCATATCTGTCCCACCGATCAACCGATCAGTTCATAGTTATTTACTGAGGCCCTGTCCTGTATCATGCAATGTGCTGTGCTAGGGTTATGGAAGGAACCTTGCAGACATAATCAGGGAAACATGCTTGAGCAGATAATTACAAGGGCAATTAGTTCGACCCATAGAAAATGGAAGGCCACAGAGGTTAAATTTCTCAGCTAAGGTTGCCTAGCTAGTGGGAGATAAAACAAACTTAAAAATCGTTTTACTCCAAAATGTACCGTTCTTCAGCCAAACCAAAGGTTGTCAATACACTCTCAAAAATTATTAAAGACCCGGGCTTCCCTGGTGACTCAGTGGTAAAGAGTCCTGCCAGTGCAGGAGACATAGGTTTGGTCCCTGATCCAGGAAGATCCCACATGCCACCGAGCAACTAAGTCCGTGTGCCTCAACTCTTGAGCCCGTGCTCTGCAACAACAGAAGCCACCGCGATGAGAAGCCTGAGCACAGCAACCAGGGAATAGCCCCCACTCTGTGAAACTACAGAACAGCGCTTGCAGGAACGAAGACCCAGAACGCAGCCAACAGATAAATAAAACCATTCTAAAATTATTAAAGACCCAAACGATTCATTTATTTGGGTTAAATCTATTAATGTTTGCTGCTCAGTTGCTCGGTCGTGCCCAACTCTTTGCGACCCCATGGACTGCAGCCCATAAGGCCCCTCTGTCCATGGGATTCTCCAGGCAGGAATACTGGAGTGGGTTGCCATGCCCTCCTCCAGGGAATCTTCCCAACCCAGGAATTGAACCCAGGTCTCCTGCATTGCAGGTGGTTTCTTTTACTGTCTGAGCCACCTACCAATGTTTACTATATAAGAAATAAGAATATTTACTGTAATAGAAATGAGAACCACTGCACTAAACCAGGCTGCAAATAGTAACATCTTTCTTAGATTCTGAGCCCTGACCTGTTTTAATGACTTCTGTAGTCGTCAAAAATGAAGAAACTTCTATTTTTTTTTTTTAAATATGAGGGTCTCTTTTAAGCCTTGGCCTGCATTTCTAGTGATGATGGCTTTCTAAAGATAAGCCTGACCTGCTCTGGAACCCCCCTTTTTACATGTGTGCGCATGTGTGTGTGTTTATGATAAGGAAAAGCAACAGGTAAGCAGGACGAACTAAGATGTGGTGGCTTTACTAGTCACCAAAGGGTCTCTATCCCAGCCATTTAAAAGTTACAATTCATGGGGCTTCCCTGGCGGTTCAGTGGTTAACATTTTGCCTTCTAGTGCGGAAGTGTAGATTTGACCCTGGTCGCCAAGCTAATATCCCACATGCCTGGGAGCCCAAAAACCAAAACACAAAACAGAAGCAATCTTGTAACAAACTCAATAAATGCCCCACATCAAAAAAATCTCTTAAAACGATACAGTTCCTGAAAGTTTATGACTGCGCCTTGCCTTCAGGGTTCCTGGCGGCAAACACCACCCCCAGGGAAACCCAAGGTAGGGCCGAGGGATCCCTCCTGCTGCCCCATTACAGTAACAGAGTGAAAGAAAGTGAAAGTCACTCAGTTGTGTCCAGCTCTTTGCGACCCCATGCACTTGGATTTTCCAGTCCATGGAATTCTCCAGGCCAGAATACTGGAGTGGGTAGCCTTTCCCTTCTCCAGGAGATCTTCCCAACCCAGGGATCGACCCCAGGTCTATTGCATTGCGAGCAGTTTCTTTATCAGCTGAGCCACAAGGGAAGCCCAAGAATACTGGAGTGGGTAGCCTATCTCTTCGCCAGTGGATCTTCCTGACCCAGGAATCGAACCAGGGTCTCCTGCATTAGGAGGCAGATTCTTCACCAGCTGAGCTATCAGGGAAACAGTAATAGAAGCAAATGGATAATTCGACTCAAGTGCTGGCAGCTTTTCTGTAATGTTATCAGCAGAACCATGTTTAATGGGAGAATGCCTGGAATTCTCCCCTTTCCCATCATTTATATTGTCTAATGGGCTTGAGAAGGCCTGGTAGATGATACATTCCTTTGGTATGAAATGGTCTGCCGTTGTTCAGACAGAGGCACTTGCTGACTCTAAATGCTTTATGGCCTTTGTTAAGTTTTACTGAGTCAAATCATCAAATCAGAGCTGATGTAACTTGATGTGATTCTCAGCAGATGATCAGTGAGACCATATCTCCTTTTATTTTTATAGAAATCAGTGAACTGGTGTGTGTGTGGCGGGGGGGTGGGGTGGGGGTGGTGCTGAAGCAAGGTAAGTGCTGTTTAGATACAGCAGGTCCTTGGATGAGAAGCAGATGAGTTAGTTGGATGGCATCATGGACTCAATGCACATGAGCTTGAGCAAGCTTCGGGAGCTGGTGATGGACAGGGAGGCCTGGTGTGCTGCAGTCCATGGGGTCGCAAAGAGTCGGACACGACTGAGCAACTGAACTGAACTGACTGGATGAGAAGCAGGAAGAAAGAGAAGCTGCAAGTCATCTGACCGTGTTGTCTTCTTGACATTGAACACTGGCGTCTCTGGCTCATGGGGAAATTTTTTTTATATGTTTATCCAAGTGTACTGTGTCACGTGGGCATGTCCCAAAGCCCAAACAAACCAGCCTGAAGGCGCATGATGCTAGATGGTCATTTGTCATCTTCCATAAAAGCTGCAATTTTCCAGTTGACCTGGGCATCGTGGGGTCCTTCACATGGCATCTCTATGCACAGGGCACATTGTGCCAGGTGATTGTGACTTTTTGGAGGAGATATTTTTCTGGAAAGAAGCTCCTGGAGGAGGGTTGACGGTCCAAGGAGTTGCACTAGCAAGTTGAACCTCCTCTTCACTGTCACCTCAAACAGCAGTCTCTTACTTGTCCCCTGAGGGGCCATCTCCCAGGAATCCTTTTAGCCAAGTTTCGCGTGCTCTTAATGCCCTGATCTTTGAGAAGGGATTTGGAACTAAGCCCAGTCAATGTCAAGTCCTAAGTTATTTCACAGATTCCAAGGCTCCTGCCTCTGGCCCCTGGGTTTGAATCTTGCCCCACCATGTGTTTACCGGACAATCCCTGGCCAGTGACCCACGCTCTCTGAGCCTCGGTTCCTGCATTTGTAAAGTCAGGATCGTAAGAACTCTTGCCTCAAACCTTCTAAGGTTTGAGTTTAGTGTCTGTGAAGCACCTGGAATCGGGTCAACCCAGAGAAGGCTCAGATCGGCCATAGTTGCTCTTAGAGCCTCCTCCTTGTCTTGCACCCTCTCGCTCAGCACTCCCCAGGCCAGGCCACTGCCCTCCAGACTGACACCGCTCTGACAGGCAGGATGCAGGTCACTTCCTACTGAAAAGCCAGCTGCCTCCATGATGGCCCTAAACCCTTGAGGTGCCACTGAAGGCTCCCCGCCGAGATCCCTCCCCGTGTCCTCACGCTCAGTACTCAGGGCACACACCTGTCATCTCTGCACATGTGTTTCATGCCTGTGGCCCCTTCCACCCGGACTCCACACTGGAGTGTGATTCCCTCTCCCACTGGCTGTGAACCCCAAGGGGTAGCTGGGAGTCAACATGGGAGTGACCCTGGGTTGGCACATCACAGATTTTATCTCATTGATTCTCTGTGAAGCAGCTTCTCTTTCCCCGTCATGTTACGGGTTAGGAAAATGAAGGTGAGTGATTCTCAAGATCGAATCCTTGTCGTGGAACTGGAAGTCCAGGTATGGTTGTCCCCACTGTCTGTGTGGTTCCAGCAACTCCACACAACACTCTGGTGTCATTTAAGAGGGAAAACCAGCCAGAGGTCTTCAAGGGGGTAAGATGCTAAGAGGATGTGAGAACACAGCCCCCGGTACAGCACCTACATGGGGAGTTTTGAACATGTCCATTTAACTGAGCTGCAACAGGCTTCCAGGGTCTCCTCTCCTGCTTGGTTGGGCTCAAAAGAAAGTTGGCAGCCTTGCAAATGGAAGTGAGGTGGCAGCCACCCTTTCACTGGGCGGGTGGAGCCATGGCAGTTCAGGCCTCCTGGCTGGGCCTGTCATCGGGGTCCAGACCCCCCCCCCCCCCCCCCCCCCGCCCCAGGGACCCTCTCCTTCAGCTGCTCCAAATCTGGGCTCAGCCAGGGGAACTCTACAGTGAATTGCACCATCCTGCAGTCAACCACATGCTTCCCAGGTGGCGCCAGTGGTAAAGAACCCACCTCCCAATGCAGGAGACACAGGAGACACAGGTTTCGTCCCTGGGTCGGAAGATCCCCTGGAGGAGGGCATGGCAACCCATGCCAGTATTCTTGCCTGGAGAATCTCATGAATCCCTGGAGAATCCCACGTGTAGATCTAATGCCTTCTTCCAAGATCAGACAACCACGTGGAGCAAAGCTACCCCCTGAAGTGAAGCTAGCTTTTGAAATCTTCCTGCTGAGTTCTCCTTCAGCAGGATTTCCTCTTTTCCTTGGGGGCCATGATGAAGGATGTGTCTGTCCTGGGGGTGGAGCTGAAGAGCAGGCTTGGAGGGAGGCGGCCCAGGCGTGCAGCCTGGACTCTGGGGTCAGACCTGGCCCTCAATCCTGGCTCTGCTGCCAGCTGTTTGATCGGGTGAAGTTACTCACCCTTTCTGTGAGTCAGTGCTTTCCTCCGTCACCTCTGGGACTGATACAAAGGGGTGTCTGAAGAGGCTTAGCGTCAGCTAGGCTGCTCATTCTGCTGTACTTTGCTTTCATTAGGTAGTCATGTACTAACACTTTCTTTTTAAAATAACTTTTTTAGTTTTTTAATTTTTTGGCCACCCCAAATGGCATATGGGATCTTAGTTCCCCAACCAGGGGTCAAACCCACGCCCCCTGCACTGGAAGCACAGCCTTAACCACTGGACCGCCGAGGAAGCCCCATACCAGCACTTTCTGTACGTCAGAAATAAAATCACGGGCTTCCCTAGTGGCTCAGGGTGGGAAAGAATCAGCCTGCCAATGCAGTTGATCCCTGGTCTGGGAAGATCCCACGTGCCACAGACCAACTAAGCCCGAGTGCCCCAGCTGCTGAGCCTTTGGTCCACAAGAGCCGCCGCAGTGGGAAGCCCGCACACTGCAACTAGAGTAGCCCCCGCCTGCAGCAACCAGAGAAAGCCTGCTTGCAGCGACGAGGACCCAGCACAGCCAAAAATAAATTATGTAAAAAAAACACCCAAAATACAAAATCACACCTGTGTTCACAGCCATCTTCTGTCTTTTCAATCTTCTTAGGAAGCCTAAGTGTAGCTTTTCCAGGTCTCTTTTTGTTTCGGGCTTTATCTAACTATGGGCCCTCATTAAAATAGTCCAAACCTTCCTGAAAGAACAGGCATGAAAAGATGGTGGTGATTCACCCATACGTGCAATATTCTTTTGGATAACACAGAAAAAAACAAGTAAAAGATATAAATCTTAAGTGCCTCTAAGACTAGAAAGACCCGTCAAGTTATTTTAAAACAACTATCATTTCATATTTTAAAAATCCTAGTGATTTTTGAATTTCATTTTCCTTCACACAATTCCAGTCACTTTCAGGTCGTATGTCGTTTCCAGATTGCACCGTGGCTCAGAGCAGCTGCGTGTCACACGGACCAGCAAGTGCGGTTGCTGACAGAGGCATTGGGAAGCTCGCTGCCCAGCCCCCTCCAGGAGGTACTGCTCCCCAGAGCCTCCCAAAGACGGGCAGCCACAGAGGCTGGCTGGCAGAACGGTTGCTCAAAGACCGCATGCCTCTTGGCCTTTCCTCCCATGATAATAAGCCTAACATTTGGGCAAACGCCTGGCTTGAGCCAGAGCCCCGTCCAAAAACAATATGAACTCTATCCATCCTGGCTTCATTCTGGAGCCTTCACCCCTGGGAGCCTGCCAGGCGGCAGTGGGGGAGGGCACAGCATGAGTCCAGACCCCCAGGCCCGCCCCTCCTTCACAGCCCTGGGGATGAAAAAAAGCCTAAGAGTAGGAGTTTGGCCTCTGGCCACCGTGGCTTTGTTCCCCAGCTCTGGTCCATGTTGCCTGGGGTAAACTCCTTAGCGCCTTGGTTTCCTCAAATATAAAATGGGAATGACTCTGGCTGTAGTGAAGCACCCGTGAAATGTCTACTGCCTGACAGGCAGCCCTTGGTCAAGGGCAGTGAGCCTCACAGGGCGGGGGGACGTGGGGCCTCCCGGCAGCCGGTGCTTTCCCTGTTTGGAGCGGTGATAAGAACACAGGGGCGGGACACGCAGAGAGAAATGAAACCGACCAAGGAGTATGTGGCACCTTTTCATTTAGTCAGTCTTTATTTAAATGTGTGCTTTTGAAATGGCTTATTAAATATGACCTTTTTGAAACTCAAATCTCACAATATTTACAGTGGCTTTTATGCAAACATACTTTAACTGTGAGCTTTTGGCTCCCTCTTTCTCACGTTAACAATTTACAAATTTGTATCACGGCAAAACCCCAGCTACTTCATTTATTACGGGGGTTTGCTAGGAAAGAGCTAATTCAAGCTCAGGGGAAATAAAATATGTTTTACTTATCAAAAAAAGAACTCTAACAAGGCTTTGCTTTCCACTTGAAAGTACGTGTCCCATGACGTGTGGGACAGTATTTAAGCAAAGAAATAAATTTCCAATAGTCTGCTGCGCCTTCTTTCTTTCTTCCTTTTATTTTTTTAATATTTATACTCATCTCTTTTAAACAAACAAAACCAGAAAAGTCAGATTCGAAGAGACTCTGGACTGTCAGGGAATGTTATAAAAATAATCTGACCTCAGCGATGTAAGATTGAAGGCCATCAGATGGTCCAGCACTGGTCAGTGCTGCCACAAGAATCTCCAGCAGACCCAAAAGCATCTGCTTCAGAATTCAACGCTGGGGCTGGGGGTGAGGATAAACGCAGCCAAGAAGGATGAAACCACGCCAGGTGATGCTTCAGATGCTAAATCTACAAGAGCGTGGATCCTGGAGAGGGATCTTCCCCTCTCTGGCTGGAGAAATATCTGGTTCGAGAACATAGTACCCTACATTGTAAAAAGTGAAGATTCCTATGGAAGGCACTAATTCATGATCTGGAAACAAGAATCATTAAAAAAAAAAATACAGACTAACAATTGTACTTTTAATGTCTTGTAAATATAGCTTTAAAATTCCATTTTGTACACTTGATGTCTGAAAACAAACCGTGACCTTTATTTTAAAACACACAAATTAATTCCTAAATCATCCTAGTATGCAAGAGAGTACTTGAGACCAACATTTTCACAGAAACCTTTTCAGTGAAGAATCTGATGTGAAATTACCATGACAGATCAGAAATTAGAGTGAAATTTGCTTTAGTCCTTTGAGGACATTTCATGCATGTAATCATTTGCCCTCCCAACTGCAGTGTTCCCTTATGTATAAGTGGTCTAAAGCCCTGTGTGACCTCTGCACCTGTGGTTTTACACACACTAGGCATCTCGATGCAATGATTCTTACTCTGAAAAACACTTTCACCACAAAACTTCTTTCCCAAATTAAGAAGTATGAATGAAATATCCCAAATATTCACTAACCCTATAGAAGTCTGTGAAACAGCAATTACTTTTGCTAGAGTTGTGGTTCTTAACCGTCGGTTACAAGTTTTCAAGTGAGCAGGTCCTACCCCACTGGGTCCTCCATGCCTGTGATCCTTGTTAGACCATCCTGTTTATACCTAGTTGGTTCCATACTAATCTGGTCAGAGTAGGGTGTATGTGTGTGTGTGTGTACCATGAGTCAGGTGTGCAGAAGAGATTCATTGAGATGGAATGTGGGGTCATAAGCAGAAAGGAGAGTAGCAGTTTCCTAGGAAGCTAAGAATGAATGATTATGGTTAATAGATGTGGGCAGGGAATAGAATATGGAATGGCTGAAAATACTGGATCTTATTTTCTTAATGCCTTAAGAAATTTGTGGGCAAATGGGCAGATAGGCGAAACAGTTTTGTGCCTCTTGCCCCAACTCCCAATTCTCCTCTGAGAATTTAATCCTCCTTGAGGACTGGGTGACATCCACCCTTCAAGTTCCCAGCACTTGGTGGCTCGTGGTGACTGAGGGCTCATCTGCAAGCCCACAGCCTTGCTGCCTTTCATTAAGAAAGTGTTAAAGTTGCTCTTTCATCAATTCCCCAATACAATGGCTCTGATTTCATATAAATAATCACAGGTTACAATGAATATATTATTCTAAATTAATTTTTTTCATTCAAATGATTATATCCCACCTACCCTGAATGACAGATTGAGGAAAAGCAGGCACCTCCACAGCCTTCCCAAGAATGGCTACTTTCTGAAATGACACTTGTCATACGAACGGAATAAACGAGATGGCGACAGTGGCAGGAAACTTGGTGGGGCTTTAAGGGGCCGCCTTCTTCAAGTCACGGATCTGTTTAATCAGGTAGTTCTTCTCATCGGTGAACTGCTCATCGTCGGTCCTTTCCTTTTGGAAGTTGCTCAGAAACTCAATGAGTTTGGGTTGGTTTTTCAGAAGAATCTCCACAATAGGCTGTGTTTTGTGAGGACTGGCCACAAATACCTGAAACATGGGGAAACAAACACCCAGGTCAAGGGGTGCACACCTGGAAACCACGGGTCCCTCCCGCCTCTCATCTGTTACTTGAGTTATTGAACACAGAAAGCCTGAGATTTTACTCCCTTTCAGAAGAAAATTACGGTGTAGGTGGAATGAGAGTCCATGAATCAGATTTTCTCTTTCTTTTTTGGTGGATTGTATGTTCCTTGGATTTTGTCCATTTCATCTACGTTACCTAATTTATTGACGTACAATTATTTGTAGTATTCTCTTGTGATCTTTTATTTCTTTAAGGAAGTTGAATCAGGAACCAAAAACTTCTCAACAAAAGTTCAGACATGACCAGATGATTTCACAGTAAATTCTACACATTTTAAAAGAAAAATCGACACCAATCTACTTCAAATTGTTCCAGAAAATAAAAGAGAAGGGAATAATTCCTAACTCGTTATATGAGGTTAGCATCACCCTGTTACCAAAGCCAGACAAAACTACCACAAGAAAACTACAGACCAATATCCTTTATGAATGAAGATACAAAAATCCTCAACAAAAGACAAGCAAATGAAGTCCAGAATAATATTTAAAGGATTACACACTATGACCGATTGGGAGTTATCCCAGAAATACAAGCATCCTCAACATAATGAAATCGATCAATGTAATACACCACATGTACTGGACTGAACTGCATCCTCTCAAAAGGTGAATGTTCAAGCCCTAACCCTCGGTACCTGTGAATACGACTTTATTTGGAAGCAGAGATGTAATCAAATTAAGATGAGTTCATACTGGGCTAGGCTGGGCCTGAATCCCACTATTAATACCAGTATCCTTAGAGGAAGAGGAAATTTTGGACACAGAAACACACGGACATATGCAGAGGAAAATGCCATGTGAAGATGGAGACAGACAGGAATGCTGCCAAATCAGCTTTACTTCAGATACAATGAATAAACTTGAATTAAAAAGAAAAACAAAAAAGATGGAGACAGAGACTGGGGTTATGCATCTATAAGGCAAGGAGTGCCAAGGACTGTTGGCAACCACCAGAAGCTAGGAGAGAGGCACAGATTTTCCCTGAAAGCTCCAAAAGGAAACAAGCTTGCCGACACCTTGATTTTGGACTTTAAGTCGACAGAATGCAGAGACACAACTTTCTGTTGCTTTAGGACACTTAGCCTATGGAACTTCATGAAACCAGCTCTAGGAAGTCGATATGACACATGATTACATTGAAAAAAAACCATACGATCATTTTAACACATGCAGATAAAGTATTTGACAAACCCCAATACCTTTTCATAATAATTTAAAAAAAGCAAACACTCAACATGGGACAGCTGGAAATCCACATGCAAAAAAAAAAAATTAAGTTGGATCCTTATTTCACACCATAAACAAAAATTAACTCAAAACTGATCAAAGACCTAAATGTAAGAGCTAATAAAAATATTAGAGGAAACTATATGGGTACATCTTCATGACCTTTAACTGGTTTCACAGCTACATCAAAAGCATGATCAAGAAAAGAAAAAAACGGGTAAAGCGAACTTCATCAAAATTTAAAACATTTGTGCATCAAAGGATACTATCAAGAGAGTGAAAAGACAACATAAAGAAGGTTAGAAACAAATCGTGCCTATGACCAGTGTCTATTATCCAGAATATATAAATAATTCTTCTAATGCAACAACAAAAATACACACAATGCTTTTTTAAAAGGGGCAAAGGACTTGAGTGGACATTTCCCCAAAGAAAATATATAAATTATCAATATGCATGTGAAAAAAAAGTTCAACATCATTAGGTCACTAGGAAACACAAATGAAAACCGCAACGAGACTAGTGCTTGCTGTGTGCTCAGATGCTTAGTCATGTCCCACTCTTTGTGACTCCATGGACTGTAGCCCACCAGGCTCTTCTGTCTATGGGATTCTCCAAGCAAGAATACTAGAGTGGGTTGCCAGTTATTCCTCCAGAGTATCTCCCCAACACAGGGATTGAACCCATGTCCCCTGTATTGACAGGCAGATTCTCTACTGCTGAGCTACCTGGGAAGCCCATTTTTTCTGTGCATATGGCTAAATGTAATAATTGAGACAAAACTGGGCTTCCTGGGCGGTGCTAGTGGTAAGGAACCCATCTGCCAGTGCAGGAAAGCAGGAGACAGGGGCTCAATCCCTGGGTCCACAATATCCCCTGGAGGAGGGCATGGCAACTCACACCTATACTCTTGCCTGAAGAATCCCACGGACAGAGGAGCCTGGGACTAGAGTCCATGGGGTCGTGAAGAATCGGACACGACTGAAGCGACTTCTCACTCACGCACCACATATGCTCAAGTTCCAGCAGCTCTGAGAGTGGTGAGCTGAAAGGCACTGACCACCCCCATCCTCTACATGGCTTAGTAGAAAGTGGCAGTCGGGTCCTTTGCTATTAAGGAGGCTAACAGGGAAAGGAAAGAGATACCAGCTCATAGTGGATTCCTAAATTCACATTGGGCACCTCTCTGGAAGAGGCAGGATCATAGAGACAAAGGTCTCCTGAACCTAGTATCCTGGAATTACACTTAAAAAAAAAATACTGCATGTTTATTTATTTATTTTTTCTTGGTGTATAACTGCTTTACAATGTTCTGTTATTTCTGCTGTACAGTAGGATGAATCAGCTCTGTGTATAAATACATCCATCCATCCACACCCTCTTGAGCCTCCCTTCCACCTTGTCCAGACTTTTTTCATTTTAATCTAACTGTACCTTTTAAACATTTTTTTAATTTTTATTTATTTATTTGGCTGTGCTGGGTCTTAGTTGCCGCACATGGTATCTTTGATTTTTGTTGTGGCACATGGGACCTTTAGCTCTTTAGTTGTGGTATCTGAACTCTTAGTTGGAGCATATGGGATCTAGTTCCCTAACCAGGGATCGAACCCGGGCCCAGGGCACTGGGAGCATGCAGTCTCAGCCGCTGGACCACCAGGCAAGTCCCTAACTTCAACTTTTTTAATTTAACATTTTGCAAGTGAAGATCCGAATGGATTTGCCCAAAGTCACTGATGGCAACTGAGCCACAACAAACACCCAGGTCTCTTGAGTTCCGGCCAGTCCTTTCCCATCATACAATCTTGTTTGTCAATAGCAGAGAAAACATGAAATGGCATCTCATTCAAGTCTTTGAAAGATTCAAGCAAGCTAATGAAAACTGGCCATTAATAATCTGGTGAAGACATTTTTAGACCACATTTTCTGTATCTTATGGAAGGTACTTGGGGAAAGAGACTATTAATAAAGAACTGAAAAAAACCTGTGAAAAATAACTTTATTTTTCTAAATAACAAAACATTATTTTTGGCAAGTAATTCAGTGTGCACTTCAGTGGAAGGAAGAAAGTCAGGGTCCAGGGTACATCCAGTTTATACACATGCAAGTACTCTGTCCAATAATGAGACAATCCAAATTCTGATCTCACAGGATGGAAGTAGGTTATTTCTATTTTGCCACCCACTGAATACTTCTACAATACTGCATTTTGGAACAAAATTATATGAAGCATCTTTTCATCTAGGATGGCAAAGTAAAACTCTGTGGGAGCTGGAATGACAAAACAATGGCAAGCCTTCTATAATTTCCTCAGTCAAAAAGGAAGGATCTTAAGAGGGTCTATCATTTTATACTGTGCAGGCATTTTCCTGTCCTGCAAGAGCCTATTTTTATTCCATCCAATTTGTGCTTATTCCTTATGAAATAATACAAACAGAGAAGAGCACAGCAGTAACACTGCAGATTTCAAGTTCCCACCATCAGCTCTATCATTTTTGCCATATGTGCCTTCAGAATCTGAATAAAATAAAACATTACAGATAAAATTAAAGGCCATTAGACACTTCTTGATGTCATTCTCTTTCCTGATGTTATTCTCTCTCCTGTGAGGTGACTGCTATCCTCAATTTGGTATTTATCATTTCCATGCAGGTTTTTAGACACTAACTGCTGCTGCTGCTGCTGCTGCTAAGTTGCATCAGTCGTGTCCGACTCTGTGTGACCCATAGACGGCAACCCACCAGGCTCCCCCGTCCCTGGGATTCTCCAGGCAAGAACACTGGAGTGGGTTGCCATTTCCTTCTCCAATGCAAGAAAGTGAAAAGTGAAAGGGAAGTCGCTCAGTTGTGTCCAACTCCTAGTGACCCCATGGACTGTAGCCTACAAGGCTCCTCCGTCCATGGGATTTCCCAGGCAAGAGTACTGGAGTGGGGTGCCACTGCCTTCTCCTAGACACTAACTACATATGTATGAATCTATACATAGTATAGTTTTTCATGTTTTTAAACTTTAAATAAATAAAATCCTTTTAATATTTGCTTAATTCCACTCAGTGTTTCTGAGACTTACCTACATTGATTCCATATAACTCTATTAATTTTAACCCATTACTAATATGCTATTATATAAATATATCACAATTTATTATCCTAGATTTCTGCAGATACCCATTTTTTTTTTCATTTTCATGCTAAACAATGTGCAATAAACATTTTGGTACATAACTCCTTATGCCTGTGAGCAAGACTATCCAGGAAATGAGATTTTAGGAATCAGGAGTATGGGCACTTTCAGTACTTTATTTTGCTAAACTGCTCTCCCAAGTGCTTGTATTCATACTAATTTACAGTGTACAAACTGACTGCTCCCCCAACCTTACCACAATTTGATCTTGTCAGACCTAAACATTTTTGGCAATATGAAAAATGTAATGTGACATCTCATTGATATTTTAATGGCCATTTCCATGATTGCCACTGAGATGAGCATCTTTACTTATTTGTTGGTCAATCAGGTTTCCCCCAGAGAAGGAAAGGACAACCCACTCCAGTATTCTTGCCTGGGAAATCCCACGAACAGAGGAGCCTGGCGGGCTACAGCCCATGGGGTCACAGTGTCAAACACAACTGAGTGACTAAACAAACAACAACAAAAACAGGTTTCCTCATTTGCAAGTTACCAACTTGTATCCTTTGCCCATTTTTCTGTTTAATTGTTTGCCTTTTTCTAAATGATTTGTCAGCTCTCTGTACCACATTCTGTCCTGTTCTCTCTCTTTGTTTATGATGTCTTTTCAAATAGGTGTTAAATTTAAATGTCAAATATTATTTCCTTTTATGCTTTGTGGTTTCAAATTCTTTTTAAAAATTCTTCCTTCCCCAACATCATAAAAGGTTTACTTTCTCTTTTAAAAGTTAAAAGATGTTTTGCTTTTCAAGTGTAGACCTCTACTGATAATTTATTTCTGAATATAGTGGATGGGAGTTTTCTATATTAATAATCCTTTTCCTAGAACCATACACAGACAAACTATACAAAAAAGATCTTCATGACCCAGATAATCATGATAGTGTGATCAGTCACCTAGAGTGAGACATGCTGGAATGTGAAGTCAAGTGGGCCTTAAAGCATCACTGCAAACAAAGCTAGTGGAGGTGATGGAATTCCAGTTGAGCTGTTTCAACTCCTAAAAGATGATACTGTGAAAGTGCTGCACTTAATATGCCAGCAAATTTAGAAAACTAGGCAGTGGCCACAGGACTGGAAAAGGTCAGTTTTCACTCCAATCCCAAAGAAAGGCAATGCCAAAGAATGTTCAAACTACCGCACAATTGCACTCATCTCACACGCTAGTAAAGTAATGCTCAAAATTCTCCAAGTCAGGCTTCAAAAGTACATGAACTGTGAACTTCCAGATGTTCAAGTTGGATTTAGAAAAGGCAGAGGAACCAGAGGTCAAATTGCCAACATCCGCTGGATCATCGAAAAAGAGAGAGTTCCAGAAAAACATCTACTTCTGCTTTATTGGCTATGCCAAAGCCTTTGCCTGTGTGGATCACAACAAACTGTGGAAAATTCTGAAAGAGATGGGAATACCAGACCACTTACCTGCCTCCTGAGAAATCTGTATGCAGGTCAAGAAGCAACAGTTAGAACTGGACATGGAACAACAGACTGGTTCCAAATTGGGAAAGGAGTAAGTCAAGGCTGCATCTTGTCACCCTGCTTATTTAACTTATATGCAGAGTTCATCATGCAAAATGCCGGGCTGGATGAAGCACAAGTTGGGATCAAGACTGCCAGGAGAAATAGCAATAACCTCAGATATGCAAATGACACCATCCTTATGGCAGAAAGCAAAGAAGAACTAAAGAGCCTCTGGATGAAAGTGAAAGAGGAGAGTGAAAAAGTAGGCTTAAAACTCAACATTCAGAAAACTAAGATCATGGCATCAGGTCTCATCAGTTCATGGCAAATAGATGGGGAAACAATGGAAACAGTGACAGACTATTTTGGGGGGGCTCCAAAATCACTGCAGATGGTGACTGCAGCCATGAAATTAAAAGATGCTAGTTCCTTGGAAGAAAAGCTATGACCAACCTCGACAGCATTTAAAAAAGCAGAGACATTACTCTGCCAACAAAGGTCCATCTACTCAAAGCTATGGTTTTTCCAGTAGTCATGTATGGATATAAGAATTGGACTATAAAGAAAGCTGAGCACCGAAGAATTTATGCTTTTGAACTGGGTGTTGGAGAAGACTCTTGAGAATCCTTTGGACTGAAAAAAGATCAACCCAGTCAATCATAAAGGAAATCAGTCCTGAATATTCATTGGAAGGACTGATGCTGAAGCTGAAACTCCAATACTTTGGGCACCTGATGTGAAGAGCTGACTCGTTTGAAAAAACCCTGATGCTGGGAAAGACTGAAGACAGGAGAAGGGGACGACAGAGGATGAGATGGTTGGATGGCATCACTGACTCCATGGACACATGTTTGAGCAAGCTCTAGGAGTTGGTGATGGACAGGGAAGCCTGGCGTGCTACAGTCCATGGGGTCGCAAAGAGTCAGACATGACTGAGAGATTGAGCTGAACTAAGAAACAGTAACCCTTTCTTTAATGATTTATAATTTCTCCACTACCAAATATCAAATTTTCATATTTGCACAGGCTCACTTCTGGGCTTTACTCTGTTTTGTTGCTCTATTTATCTGTCTCCATGCCAATACAGTACTATTTCCACTCATGATAAATCCCAGAGGAAGTCTTAATATATAGTAGAGTGGATTTCTCTACCTTGTTTTCTTTGAAAATTGTCACGGATAATCCCAGGCCATTGCTCTATCATACAAAGTTTAGAATCAGCTAGTCAGGTTCCAGAAAAAGACTTGCTAGGATTCTGAATGCAATTAAATAGAATATATAAATTAATATGGGATTTGAATGGCTCTAGTGGTTTTTTGCACAATAAAGATCTGGTGGCTTGAAAAATCGACTAAAATTTTTTTTACCTTTCAAAGCAACAATCACACACCTTAAAAATTGCTGTGTCTCTGACTTATATATGTAAATTCAATCACAGAATATACCTTACAAAGATTTAAAAAAGAAAAAGAGGTTGGAACTCTCTCAACCCTTAATTCTATTCTAGATACTGATCCTAAGAAAATAATCCTAAAATTGGAAACAAATTAGCTAGAAACGTAAAATGCTCATTGTGGCTACAAACTGAACACAGCCTAACTATAAACAACATGGGAATATTTAAGTAAACTAAATATACTCAGTGAAAAACTATGATACCAGTAAAACTATTGACTCTTTTAAAAAGCTATATATAACAATAATGAATTAGTGTTCACATATGGTATAGCATTAAGTGATAAAATTAGTGTATCAATATTGTGTACAATGTGAATTCAGCTGCAGAAAAAAATGTTTACATATGTGCACAGGAAAATAAAATTTACTAAAATCTTTACAAGAGTTAAGTCATGGTTAGTGGATTATAGATTAGATTTCTCTCACCTACTCTACTTTTATTTTTTTTTAATTTATTTTTAAAAAGATTTGACTTCCCTGGTGACTCAGATGGTAAAGCATCTGCCTACAATGCAGGAGACCCAGGTTCAATCCCTGGGTTGGGAAGATCCTCTGGAGAAGGAAATGGCAACCCACTCCAGCGTTCTCGCCTGGAGAATCCCATGGATGGAGGAGCCTGGTGGGCTACATACAGTCCATGGGGTCACAAAGAGTCGGACATGACTGAGTGATGTCACTTTCTTTTCACTCTTTTAAAAAGATTTTTATTTATTTATTTTGGGGTGTGCTGGGTCTTCACTGCTGCGCACGGGCTTTCGCAAGTTGCAGCGAGCCGGGGCTACTCTCTAGGTGTGGTGCACGGCCTTCTCACTGCAGAGGCTTCTTCTGTGGAGCGCGAGCTCTAGGGCGTCCTGGCTTTGGTAGTTGTGGCACATAGGCTTAGCTGCTCCTTGGCATGCGAGATCTTCCCGACCTGGGATCGAACCCATGTCCCCTGCACTGGCAGGTGGATTCTTAACCAATGGACCACCAGGGAAGCCCCCACTCTACTTTTAAACAAATCTACTGCTTAAAGTTTCTAGGAGATGATTTTATTACTCTTACATCACAGAAAAAATATTCGAAAAAGTAGGTATTATATAGACTAGTTTTCTTTTAAAATGCATTAAAATATTTCTAAGCAAGGAATAAAAGTAGTACACTGTGTTTCTTTCCGTTTCATTTAAACTTCAAAGGAACATTTAAGGCAGAAGTGAAACATTCAAATTCTGACACTCAGGGTTGGGGTTTTAGCTCAATCACTGATTATCTTAGTAACTTCTGGGAAACAATATCCACCTATTTTCTTACTGAAAAAGATGCAAACATTTCGAGATATAGATTCATCAGCAAATCTTTTTGAAACAAATGGGCATCCATTCAAATAACTCTAGAATCTCACCTAAGTCACACAAAACCGACAGATTGCTTAGTTCATGTTCTCTCAAGTCAAAAGGAAGGTCCAAAATAGGGATTTTGCCATTTGAAACTGGAAAAGGAATGTCCACATTATTTCTGCAGGGTGCTGTTTACCTTAAAGACGTGAAAGGCTTCAAACTGGATGTTGGGGCTTTTATCCCGGAGGAGGTTCATCGTCAGTTTGAGGTTCTCTGGCTTGCTGATGTACTTGGTCATGATGGCAAAGTTGTGCCGGTCCAGGATCAGTTCACCTAGCAACTACAGAAAAACACAAAACCAAAGTAGAATCTGAGAGTCCTCTTATTCAAAATATATCCCACTCCTTTCTCACCAGAAAACAAAATGTAAGTTATGAATGTTGACGTGAAAAAAAAAATCAGAGTCCTTAAGTGCATCTTAAAGCGCAGGCATGGAAGCTGTAGTTATCCTTGTTATTTTTAAACTTTTCATACAGTCTTGCTAAAGTCAGTGCTTAATCCATTTCTGAGTCTTTTTTTTTTTTAATGCCATTCATTGTTGCAGCTTAAAAAAAAGCTCTTTCAGGCTTCCCTAGTGGTCTAGTGGTTAAGGATCCACCTTGCAAAGTAGGGGACATGGGGTCCATCTTTGGTCCAGGAAGATCCCACATGCACAGTGGCAGCTGCGTCCTCACACCTTAGAGCCTGTGCTCTGCAACAAGAGAAGCCACCGCGTCGAGAAGGCCGCCTCCCACAACTAGAGAGCAGCTCCCCCTCGCCACAACTAGAGAGACGCAGCAACAAAGGCCCAGTGCAGACAAACAGAAAGCTCTCTCTGCAGCTTTCATCAAGTTAGCCAGAAGTTAGTTTCTAATTTTTATCCTTTGCTTTAATGTGATTCTCACTAACGTATTGCTCCTTAGGTACTGACATAGGATAAGAATAATAAAACTGACTCAACAATGATCTCTCCCTTATCTGAATAAATATACTTTGGTAGTGCTGGAAAAACAGACAATATTAAGTGACTCTTACCTTCTCCCTAAATTTTACGACAAAACCTAATATAGAGCCAGAAGAGAAAAAATTCATTGACCCTGAGTCCATATGAAATTTAATACGTACAGCAAGTTTTTATCAAAAAGTAAAACAGAACATTTTCTGGGGACAATAATTCCTAAAATGCAGCATTACTCCACGTTATGAACTGCAGGTTTTTGTCCCTGTAAGTCTATATGTTGAAATCATAATCCCCAGCGCAATGGTATTAGGAGGTGGGGCCTTTGGCAGGTCAACAGGACATGAGGGTGGAGCCACCATGCATGGGTTTGGTGCTAATACACAAGAGACCCCGGGAGCTTTCTTGCTGCTGGCCCCTTGATCTCAGACTTCCTAGCATCCACACTGTGAGAAACAAATGTGCGTTCTTTAAGTCCCCCAGTCTTTGGTATTTTTGTTATAGCAGCCCAAACGGACTAAGACACTTCAAAACAAAATAAAAATGCCAAAAGCGGGAATAGTTGAAGACCCTCTGGCAGGAAATAGCTGAACTTTTATTTTCACCATAGTGGCAGCAAAACTAAGACTCAGTGCAGCGAAATAAACAAATAAAAATATTTTTTAACAACCCAAAACAAAACCCACTGTGACTGGACTCATTGCTACTCTATCCCTCTCTCCACTACCTCACTTATTTTTTCTCATTCTTCTGCTTCTGTGGCATAACTCCCCTTGCGCCAATTTTCCCCCAGCTTTAGCAAGGTGTAATTGACAAAACTGTATACATTTAAAGTGTACATCATGAAGATTTGATACGAGCACATACTGTGAAATATTTACCACAATCAATTGAATTAACACATCCATCACCTCATGTAGTTACCCTTTCCTCCTTTTGTGGTGAGACTAGTTAAGATCTACTCTCAGCAACTTTCAAGCATACACTACAATATTACTATGAATTTTTTTTTTTGGCTGTAAGTGTGGCATGTGAGATCACAGTTCCTTGCCAGGGATGAAACCTGGACCCCTTACGTTGAAAACTTGGGGTCCTAACCACTGGACTACAAGGGAAGTCCTACAATACAGTATTAATAACTATAGCCATCATGCTGTACATTAGATCTTCAGAATTCATTCACCTTATACCCAGAAGCTTGTACCCTTTGACCCACATCTCCCATCCCCCTGCCCCTCACCCTATAACCACCATTCTACCTTCTGTTTCTATAGCTCAACCTCAACTTTTCTCCCAGCTGACTCTCCCCTCCTGCCTTTGTGCTCTTTGCTTTCTCCTAGTTGTATTTACTCTGCTTTGCAGAACAGAGTTACTGGTAAACTTATTTAGAATACAAGCTTCACAAGGGCATGTATCAAATCCTGCTCACATCAGTAGCCTTGACAACTTGTGTGAGGTGTGTGGATACTGTTGGGGAAATAAAGGCCAAACAACACAGAATCCTCTCCACAAAGTGTAAAAAGAAAGAAAGCAGTTTTATTACTGAATACGTGTATCCAGAGCATGACGCTATAGGCACTCTACACAGAAGACATTACAAAGACATACAATCCTGCCTCATTTATACAGGCAAACAGTTATAATCCAGTACATACATATATGCTCAAGATGAAAGATAACTGGTCACTCCCCTTTAAGAGACCTTCCCTGGTGGCTCAGACAGTAAAGAGTCTGCCTGCAATTTAGGAGACCGGAGTTTGATCCCTGGGTCGGGAAGATTCCCCTGGAGAAGGAAATGGCAACCCGCTCCGGTATTCTTGCCTGGAAAATCCCATGGACCGAGGAGCCTGGCGGGCTACATACAGTCCATGGGGTCACAAAGAGTCAGACACGACTGAGCGACCTCACTTTCCTTTCTTTCCCCTATAAGAGGGCTTGACAGCACCTTTTCATAGTCCACTCTGAATTCACCCAGCCATGGAAGTAGCCATTTGTTTTACCTAGCTGCTTTTATCCACTAATGAAGACGATAATAAACCTTCTTATCGCTCTGACAAGCAAATGGTTACAGCTCGGAGAGCAGGACCAAGGTTAAACTCTCCTGTGATGGAGAGGCAGGAGTGCTGTCTTCCTAGATGTTCACATTCCAGGGGGACGGCTCCCAGACGCTCAAAACAATTATGCTAGGTTGTAAAACTGACAAGAAGCTTCTGAAGATATACATACAGATATGCACACACATATATTCATCTGCACATATACCCACACTTAGGGGTTCCCCTGGTGTCTCAGTGGTGAAGAATCTGCCTGCAGTGCAGGAGATGCAGGTTCCATCCCTGGCTTGGGAAGATACTCTGGAGAGGGAATGGCAACGCACTCCAGTATTCTTGCTGGAGAATTCCATGGACAGAGGAGCCTGGCGGGCTACGTAGCCTGGCTACAGTCTATGGCGTCACACAGAGTCAGATACAACTGAAGCCACTGAGCACGCACACACACACACATATATGAATATATAGCTTCTGTGTAACTAAAAATTCTATGTAGATACATATTTATTTAAATATAATATGTATAATATATACACATATATCATATACTCCTACACATATATCATATACTCCTACACATATCAAAAGGTCTTTTGACCACAGAGAAATTTCATTTAAAAAATTTAAAATTTGTGCACACACATATTCAATGAAAATTTATTGTAGTGATATTTATGAGTTAAGTTCAGGTAAACCACTTCAATTTTTATTACATGGGGATGCCTACATATAAATTCTATCAATCTATCCTCCTTATATAATTTCACTACTTTTCAGAAGCAAGCAATTGTGTTAAACCACTTGGCCAAAAACACTGAGTCTTTTAGTCGTTAGATATTAGTCTATTCATTAATACTGATAGTAAAAGTGTTCCATTTCATAATAATACAAAGCATTATAAAGAAATACTGTACTAAGTAAATGGCAAAAGATTCATATTTCTGTTTCTTTAAATTTCATATTACAGGCTTAATAGCACACAGTGAAACCATGTAGAAATAATAAGAGTTTTAAAAATAAAAACTTTATATTTTAATAAAATTCATCAGTTCAGTTCAGTTGCTCAGTTGTGTCCGACTCTTTGTGACCCCATGAATCGCAGCACACCAGGCCTCCCTGTCCATCACCAACTCCCAGAGTTCACTCAGACTCGCGTCCATCGAGTCAGTGATGCCATCCAGCCATCTCATCCTCTGTCGTCCCCTTCTCCTCCTGCCCCTAATCCCTCCCAGCATCAGTCTTTTCCAATGAGTCAACTCTTCGCATGAGGTGGCCAAAGTATTGGAGTTTCAGCTTTAGCATCATTCCTTCCAAAGAAATCCCAGGGCTGATCTCCTTCAGAATGGACTGGTTGGATCTCCTTGCAGTCCAAGGAACTCTCAAGAGTCTTCTCCAACACCACAGTTCAAAAGCATCAATTCTTCGGCGCTCAGCCTTATTCACAGTCCAAACCTCACATCCATAAATGACCACAGGAAAAACCATAGCCTTGACTAGATGGACCTTAGTCAGCAAAGTAATGTCTCTGCTTTTGAATATACTATCTAGGTTGGTCATAGCTTTTATTCCAAGGAGTAAGCGTCTTTTAATTTCATGGCTGCAATCACCATCTGCAGTGATTTTGGAGCCCAGAAAAATAAAGTCTGACACTGTTTCCACTGTTTCCCCATCTATTTCCCATGAAGTGATGGGACCGGATGCCATGATCTTCGTTTTCTGAATGTTGAGCTTTAAGCCAACTTTTTCACTCTCCACTTTCACTTTCATCAAGAGGCTTTTTAGCTCCTCTTCACTTTCTGCCATAAGGGTGGTGTCATCTGCATATCTGAGGTTATTGATGTTTCTCCCGGCAATCTTGATTCCAGCTTGTGTTTCTTCCAGTCCAGCGTTTCTCATAGAAGTTAAATAAGCAGGGTGACAATATACAGCCTTGACATTCTCCTTTTCCTATTTGGAACCAGTCTGTTGTTCCATGTCCAGTTCTAACGGCTGCTTCCTGATCTGCATACAGATTTCTCAAGAGGCAGGTAAGTGGTCTGGTATTCCCATCTCTTTCAGAATTTTCCACAGTTTATTGTGATCCACACAGTCAAAGGCTTTGGCGTAGTCAATAAAGCAGAAATAGATGTTTTTGATCTAGCGGATGTTGGCAATTTGACCTCTGGTTCCTCTGCCTTTTCTAAAACCAGCTTGAGCATCAGGAAGTTCACGGTTCACATATTGCTGAAGTCTGGCTTGGAGAATTTTGAGCATTACTTTACTAGCGTGTGAGATGAGTGCAATTGTGCAGTAGTTTGAGCATTCTTTGGCACTGCCTTTCTTTGGGATTGGAATGAAAACTGACCTTTTCCAGTCCTGTGGCCACTGCTGAGTTTTCCAAATTTGTTGGCATATTGAGGGCAGCACTTTCACAGCATCATCTTTTAGGATTTGAAACAGCTCAACTGGAATTCCATCACCTCCACTAGCTTTGTTCATAGCGATGCTTTCCAAGGCCCACTTGACTTCACATTCCAGGATGTCTGGCTCTAGATGAGTGATCACACCATCGTGATTATCTGGGTCGTGAAGATCTTTTTTGTACAGTTCTTCTGTGTATTCTTGCCACCTCTTCTTAATATCTTCTGCTTCTATTAGGTCCAGACCATTTCTGTCCTTTATCGAGCCCATCTTTGCATGAAATGTTCCCTTGGTATCTCTAATTTTCTTGAAGAGATCTCTAGTCTTTCCCATTCTGTTCTTTTCCTCTATCTTTGCATTGATCGCTGAAGAAGGCTTTATCTCTTCTTGCTATTCTCTGGAACTCTGCATTCAGACGCTTATATCAGAGCCATCCCCAAATCCAAAATTCCACCAAGCTTCTTCTGAATTATAATCTTTCCTGCTAGTAATTAAATACCAGGCCTCTGAAGAAGATAAGAAATAAATCCTAAGCTGTGTCACCTGAGTGAAAGGAATTTCTCTGTTAATTTCTTTTTATTGACACCAAGAATCTAAGCACCTCAAGATAGTTCAAAAAATTTAGAATATGATTAACAATAAGCAGCAGGTAGCAAATACTTTGGAATCAGAAAATAGCCTAGTTTTCAGTCTATTACTTACATGGTACTGTGAGTAAATACACTTACAATAATCTAACCTCTCTTGTTTTCTAAAATTATGAAATATCACAAAATACTACAGAATCCAGAGATATAAACATTGTTACATCAAAACAGGACACACTGCTACCACAGATCTAATTTCCCAAAGGAAAACCCACCAGCGCATGGGGGAATTCTCCAGAACCATGTTCTTCGGTTGAAGACAAGAGCAAACAATATTTAAGGAGTTCATTCCTTGAATAGAGTGATACAAGACCATCTAAGCAATACCTTTACCTAGAATCTAGCATTCAAAAAGGATATCTTCAATAACGATTTGAACAATTTTTGCATTCTTGATATGCTTTATCTGCCTTTTACCAGTGCTTTTCAATGTCTGACCAATGCTCGGTTTTACTACGTTGTAAGTCAAATATTGGTGAGAGAGTCAGCTGTAAAGGATTTTAGGCAGAAATGGTGGCTCATGTAGTATGTGTGGGTGGATTAACAATGAACAAGAAAGAGACCTTGTGAGTGGGCTGGGGCATCTGTAAATAAGCAGGTAACAATCAGTTTGAAAGGAAAGAGCTTTTTTTTTTTTTAATGCCTTTGTTTGCTGTGCCAGGTCTTGTGTGGCATGCAGGATATTTAGTTGCAGCATGTGGGAACGAGCTCTCTGACCCAGGCATCGAACCTGCACCACCTGCATTGAAAGGCAAAGTCTTAACCACTGGACAACAAGGGAAGTTCCGAAAAGGGGAGAGTTTAAAGGAGACTTTCTATACCAGATACTGTACAAAGTCAGATGCTCTTTGCCAGAGTCACTGGGAACAGTGCTGAGGTCTTCAACTGCAGAACCATGGAAAAAGAGGAAGAGAAGCTGGATGATGGAGAGCAGGGTGGTGAGAAATGTGTCTTTCTCACCTTTGTTACCCACCAAATGTATATTATGGGTTGTACTAATCATACATCTACTGGGTGAAGAGGCTTGGATTTTTAAATGCAAATGCATCCTGGTAGGAAAAAGTCTAACTCATACACGTGTGTGTGTGTGATCAGTCACTCAGTCGTGTCCAACTCTTTGTGGCCCCACAGAGTATAGCCCACCAGGCTCCTCTGTCCATGGGATTTCCCAGGCAAGAACACTGGAGTGGGTTGCCATTTCCTTCTCCAGGGGATCTTCCTGACCCAGGGATCAAACCCAGTGCAGTTCAGTCTCTCAGTCATGTCCAACTCTTTGCATCCCCATGGACTGCAGCACACCAGGCCTCCCTGTCCCTCACCAACTCCCAAAGCTTGCTCAAACTCATGTTCATTGAGTCGGTGACACCATCCAACCATCTCATTCTCCATCATCCCCTTCTCCTCCTGCCTTCAGTCTTTTCCAGCATCAGGGGCTTTACCAAGGAAGTCAGTTCTTTGCATCATGTGGCCAAAGTATTGGAGTTTCAGCTTCAGCATCAGTCCTTCCAGTGAATATTCAGGACTGATTTCCTTTAGCATACATTGGTTTGATCTCCTTGCAGTCCAAGGGGCTCTCAAGAGTCTTCTCCAACACCATAGTTCAAAAGCATCAATTCTTTGGCACTCAGCTTTCTTTATAGTCCAACTCTCACATCCATACATGACCGCTGGAAAAATCATAGCCTTGACTAGATGGGCCTTTGTTGGCAAAGTAATGTCTGTGCTTTTTACTATGCTGTGTAGGTTGGTCATAGCTTTTCTTCCAAGGAGCAAGCTTCTTTCAATTTCATCTGCAATGATTTTGGAGCCCCCCCAAAATAAAGTTTCTCACTGTTTCCACTGTTCCCACTGTTTCCCCATCTATTTGCCATGAAGTGATGGGACTGGCTGCCATGATCTTAGTTTTTTGAATGTTGAGTTTGAAGCCAGCTTTTTCACTCTCCTCTTCCACTTTCATCAAGAGGCTTTTTAGTTCTTCTTTGCTTTCTGCCATAAGGGTGAATAATCTGTATATTTGAGGTTATTGATATTTCTCCTGGCAATCTTGCTTCCAACTTGTGCTTCTTCCAGCCCAGCGTTTCTCATGATGTACTCTGCATATAAATTAAATAAGCAGGGTGACAATATACAGCCTTGACATACTTCTTTTCCAATTTGGAACCAGTCTGTTGTTCCATGTCCAGTTCTAACTGTTGCTTCTTGACCTGCATACAGATTTCTCAGGAGGCAGGTAAGTGGTCTGGTATTCCCATCTCTTGAAGAATTTTCCACAGTTTGTTGTGATCCACACAGTCAAAGGCTTTGGCATAGTCAATAAAGCAAAAATAGATGTTTTTCTGGAACTCTCTTGCTTTTTTGATGACCGATGGATGTTGGCAATTTGGTCTCTGGTTCCTCTGCCTTTTCTAACTCCAGCTTCAATATCTGGAAGTTTACAGTTCACATACTGTTGAAGCCTGGCTTAGAGAATTTTGAGCATTACTTCGCTAGCTTGTGAGATGACTACAATTGTGCGGTAGTTTGAACATTCTTTGGTATTGCCCTTCTTTGGAATTGGAATGAAAACTGACCTTTTCCAGTCCTGTGGCCACTGCTGACTTTTCCAAATTTGCTGGTATATGGAGTGCAGCACTTTCACAGCATCATCTTTTAGGAGTTGAAACAGCTCAACTGAAATTTCATCACCTCCATTAGCTTTGTTCATGCATATCCTGCTGTGGCAGGCAGCGTCTTTACCACTGAGCCACCTGGGAAGCCCTCTAACTCATACCCTAGTCCCAATTATTTATTTAGAATAGATCAGTGCCTTCCAGAGACTGAACTCTGGGGACAATGATGAAGAATATTTATTAATGAAATTTACTTCAATTTTCTTTAGAAAATATATCCAGCCCTTACCATTTGATGGGTTCTGCTCTAACCATTTTACAAATATTAACAAGGGAACAGGACCAGGTGGGGTTGAAAACATCCTGAGAAGAGAATGAGGGCACATGCATTTGACGGGATGACAGGACAGTGGGAAAGAAAAGCAGGAAGAAGTCCAAGAAGGGAGATATCTGGGTAAAAAAAAAGTCAGCTTTATAACTTTGCCTAAAGCCCTAGAGACTGTCAATCTCAGAAAAATCTGCCACAAGTTCTCATCACTGTGGGAATTGGTGCGAGGATCAACTCTAAGCCCATGACCCCAGCTTTCTTGATCCAAATTTGTTCAAGCATCTTAGTTCACATCAACCTCTCTACTTTGGTCCAGTATCTGACAGATGCCCATTAAAAAGAGGAAGGACTTGGAAAATTCATGAGAGATTAGCTGCACATTGGCCCTTTAGAGCACTGTCACCTCTGTTTCCTGTTCCAAAGTCCTCCACCTCTGCAACACAGAGTTTCCCTGGCTTGACTCTTTCAGTACATGGCTATGCCAACAGGATGTACTCTCATCTTTGACTGCTTCTTTTTAAAAAAATATTTCTAATTAATTTATTTATTTGCTGCATAGGGTCTTAGTTATGTCGTGCAAGATCTCTCACTGTGGCACACTGACCCTAGGTATGGAGTGTGGGCTCAGTACTTGCAGGCGTGCAGGCTTAGTTGCTCCAAGGCATGCGGGATCTTAGTTCCCTGACCAGGGATTGAACCCATGTCCCCTGTACTTCGAGATGGATTCTTAACCACTGGACCTGCCAGGGAAGCCCCTTCAACTGCTTTTAACAAGCTTTCTGGACATGGGAGAACACAGCATTGATGGCCTTTGCCTGAAGTCCCCTGATCTCCCCCTCAATGGGTAAAGCTGGAGCAGCGAGGGCGCAGGTACAGGGGAGCACGATCAAGGCCGACACAGCCACGGGGACAGTGAACTGACAAATGAGTGCTACAAGGCAGATTTAATTTATTGCTTTAGCTTAAAACTGCATCCAACATTTAGAAACAAGCGTACTGTTCTATAATGTCAATATGCAAAAACAATATATTTTAGAAATAATATATAGAATATGAATATGTAATAATATATATGAGCGTAAAACTGTATCCAACATTTAGAAACAAATGCACTGTTCTATAATATAAAAATAATATATTTTAGAAATAATAAATAAAATAATAATATAAAATAATATTGAGTAAGCTCAAGCATCATATAAACGGCTTGACAAAAGACATCAAATTATTATCTGCCAAAAACCTTCTTTTGAAGCTCTGAGTAGGATCTGAAGGGCAGAGATACAGTTCCAGCCAATGCCCACTCCCTCAGGAGCTGTCCCTCTTCATGCGGGCAAAAGGACTGCCTCCAGGCACCTCTCCACTGAGGAAGGGGAGATCCCTCATAGACGGATGTGGCTCTACTCTGCTGGGTCCCTGTCTGATGAGGGACAGGCATTTCTACAGGCATTTCGTTGGACAGAATCTCATATCACAAATGCTATTTGGTTACATACAAACACAGACTCCTCATCCTGTGCTTACGCTGTACTTAATACTTTTACTGTTACTTCCCAAAAGTATTTGAAGCAGGGCACTTAGCTTGTTTTGCTACAAAGTACTGTCAACATGTGCTTCCCTGGTGGCTCAGATGGTAAGGAATCTACCTGCAATAAAGGAGACCCGGGTTCCATCTCTGAGTGAAGATCCCCTGCAGAAAGAAATGGCAACCCACGCCAGTATTCCTGCCTGGAGAATTCCATGGACAGAGGAGCCTGGCTACATGGGGTCACAAAGAGTCAGACACGGCTGAGTGACCAATACACACAGCCATAATATAGAAAATACTTCTCAAGTTATGAAAAAAAGAGAATAATTTTTCTGTGTTTCCTTGCCCACTATTTTTTGGTTTGTTTTTTGGTGGTGCTGAATGGCTTGAGGGATCTTAGTTCCCTGATCAGAGATCAAACACCTGACCTCTGCAGTGGAAGCTCAGAGTCCTAACCACTGGACCACCAGAGAATTTCCTACTTGTCCACTATTAAACCAGTCATTTAGGAACAAGAATGTCAACTTCTGGAGACTCTAACCTAAAGAAATTTGACATTACCTTCAAAGATTGTCTCTTAGTCACATAATTCTCAGACTGAAGCAGTTTCTCATAGTCTTCAAAAATCTAATGAAAAGAAAACAAATATTAAGAATGTAAACCCAGCAGTGATTTCTCTGCATTAAGTCTGTTTGCTTCAGAAGTAAATCCCCAGTCCTTCAGCCCAGCCCAGCGGTTGTGCTGTGTATCTCTGGGCGGATTGCCTTTGTCCACTGGGAGGCTTCCCCGTTTCTCCATCCTCACTTACTCATAGAGATACTGGAGGACGAGGAGGCGGGTGATACCAGAGACATGCTTCCCTCTGTTCTGCAAATTAGAAATTGAGTAGAAAAATGGAGTAACTGAGTCCTCCCAATAGATCACTTTGACTAAAACATCTATTTTATTTTTGGCTGTGTGGGGTCTTTTGTTGCTGTGCATGGGCTCAGTAGTGTCGGTGCATGGGTTTGATTGCCCCTCAGATGTGGGATCTTCCCAGACCAGGGATGGAACCCATATTCCCTGCATGGGCAGGCAGATTCTTAACTCTAGAACACCAGGGAAGTCCTGAAGAAAGCATCTATTAACTCATCTAATAAGCTGCAGGATAACTCATCTTATGCCATTTTTAAAGAAATGCATCTATGTAGTCTTGCTGGTAGCTATTAGTCTTTGGATAATTTGAGAAAGTGAAGAAGAACTAAAGAGCTTCTTGATGAAAGTGAAAGAGGAGAGTGAAAAAGTTGGCTTGAAGCTCAACATTCAGAAAACAAAGATCATGGCACCCAGTCCCATTGCTTCATGGGAAATAGATGGGGAAACAATGGAAACAGTGGCTGACTTTATTTTTCTGGGCTCCAAAATCACTGCAGATGGTGATTGCAGCCATGAAATTAAAAGACACTTACTCCTTGGAAGGAAAGTTATGACCAACCTGGACAGCATATTGAAAAGCAGAGACATTACTTTGTCAACAAAGGTCTGTCTAGTCAAGGCTATGGTTTTTCCAGTGGTCATGTATGGATGTGAGAGTTGGACTATAAAGAAAGCTGAATACCGAAGAATTGATGCTTTTGAACTGTGGTGTTAGAGAAGACTCTTGAGAGCCCCTGGGACTGCAAGGAGATCCAACCAGTCCATCCTAAAGGAGATCAGTCCTGGGTGTTCACTGGAAGTACTGATGTTGAAGCTGAAACTCCAATACTCTGGCCACCTGATGCGAAGACCTGACTCATTGGGAAAGACCCTGATGCTGGGAAAGATTGAGGGCAGGAGGAGAAGGGGACGACAGAGGATGAGATGGTTGGATGGCATCACCGACTCAATGGACATAGGTTTGGGTAGACTCTGGCAGTTGGGGATGGACAGGGAGGCCTGGCGTGCTGCGGTTCATGGGGTCGCAAAGAGTCGGACACGACTGAGAGACTGAACTGAACTGAACTGAATGCTGTTTCTATTGCCAATACACTTAGCAAAAGCATAGCAGCTCTTGGTTGGGTATGCTTATTCAATGTTCATTTAACACCACCAAATATATGGTACTGAGTTAGGTATTAGGGATGTAAGTAATCATGATAAAAATTAATCCATGGTGCTATCCCAAAAACCTTAAATTTTGTCAAATTCCTACAACAACCCTATGAAGTAGCTATTATTAATATCCTCATTTTTTAGCAGGCACAATAACTTGTCCAGAATCATAATTAGTAAGAGATACAGCAGGATTCTGCAGCAAAGCAACTGGACATAAATCTGTACTGCATTCTGAACCCCTGTGTTTGACAGATAAGATTCCTGCCTCCCAGGGAGCTTATGAGCCAGACAGAAAGGTATAAAGACACACCATAATAATATTAGACAATGTGGGAAACGTGTGAGAAAGAAGGAGAATGGGAGGGGGAGAGAGAGAGACAGTGTGTGTGTGTTTGTGTGTGTTTGGGGGTGAGGGGGTTAGGGTGTATGTTAGGGAAAGCTTCCTAGAAGAGTTACATGATGAAACCAAGCAGGACCCTGCGGGCAATCCCGGGGATGTACCTTCCCGAGTCTCCCACTTCTTGTTTCTAGGAAATGTTTACCCTCCAAGGCCCAGATTCCAAAGAGCAAATTTAATCAGAGAAGTGAGAAAATGCAGAAACAAAGGACAACAGTCAAGAAGACAAAACAGTAATAGTTTAGCCAAAAACAAAGTCAGGGATCTTCAGTTCCTCCATAAAGTCTATAGATAATATCCTGAGTCATATCCTTGAGTTGTTTAAGAGAGACTGAAATCCCCACCAGGTGGAAGAAGTTAACTGTATACTGACCACAAGTATGAAGACCTCATACTGGTTGAAACGAAAGGGTTGATAATGTTAACCCCTGATATACCACCTTGTCACCTTACTACCAACCAGTTAGAAGATGGTCCACTCACAACCCTCACCTCTTCCTGGAAAACTATTCAGGATTTGAGTCTATTGAGCATTTATTGCCTTGCAGTAAATGCTGGACTTTCCTTCACCACAACCCGGTGTCAGCAGACTGGCTTTGCTGCATGCTGGGTAAGTTTGGTCAGTAACAATGGTAGCTGATTATCAGAAGGATGAGATGGATTCACCCTTAGAGAAGGGAGCTGGAAGACAGATGTATATTTTGGTATTTCTACTAGTCAGTGAATCTAGTTATCAACCACGTAAAAGGATTCATTTTATTAAGGGTGGGGTGCCCTATATGGCTTAGACGGTAAAGCCTCTGGTGCAATGCAGGAGACCTGGGTTCGATCCCTGGGTCAGGCAGATTCCCCTGGAGAAGTGAATGGCAACCCGCTCCAGTATTCTGGGTCTTCCCAGGTGGCACTAGTGGTAAAGAACCCACCTGCCAATTCAGGAGACGTAAGACATGGGTTCGATCCCTGGGTGGGAAGATCCCCTGGAGAAGGGCATGGCAACCCACTCCAGTATTCCTGCCTGGAGAATCCCATGGAGAGAGGAGCCTGGTGGGCTATAATGGGGTTGCACAGAGTCGGACACAACTGAAGGGACTTGGCACATACATATACACTGCCTCTTAAGGGCAACATGGATGCTCTTAAGTCAAGGTCAAAGTGAGCTGGTGCTAGTTGTTTCCTGGAGCTCCAGAGCACAACAGAAAGAGATAAGAAAAACAAGGATGCCCTGATCTCCTGCTATCCTCTATTTTTCATAGTTTCTTAATGATCTGACTTCCGGGTAATAAACCAAGGGGGTGGATGGTTGGTTTCAACTTCTCTCATAAATAGAAGTAAGGGCTAAGAGATCTAAGAAGGAGAGAGAGAAAGGAAGAAGGAGATAGAGACTTAAAAATGACTTCTACTTACAGTGTCATAATTTTGTTCTAAGAAGTCTGCTACCAACACTTTATGTCTGGTTAGTAAATCCTAGAAAAAGAACAGTCAATGAAACAAAATTATTATAGGTAATAAATTTTAAAAATCTATTCTTTTCTTCTAAGATTTTCTAAGTCAATTAATTTGAAGCACAACAATTTCAGAATATTTTCATTTACATCCCAGAATTATTTCCATTTCTTAGTTTAAGGTGTGAAATACAATTTGTTTCATGGTAAAAACAACAAAGAGTGCTTTAAATTCATCATTGTTAGATTACAGAAATAATTTAACTAGTGAAACAAATGTCACCAAAGAGACAAGCTTACATTATATTTCTTCAAGCCCATAACTATACATTGTAAATATGATACAATAAATATTCAAATAAAGCTTATGATGATCTTTTAAAATATCATTAACAACTATTAAAAGCAAAAACTCTGAATGGACTAAAACCATGTCTCACAAGGTAACAGATTTTCAATGATTGACCTTTAGTTTTCTTCTTGATCACTTTTGAAATGGAGGTGCCCCCTGGAAAATCCCATGGATGGAGGAGCCTGGTAGGCTGCAGTCCATGGGGTCGCTAAGAGTCGGACACGACTGAGCGACTTCACTTTCACTTTTTACTTTCATGCATTGGAGAAGGAAATAGCAACCCACTGCAGTATTCTTGCCTAGAGAATCCCAGGGATGGGGGAGCCTGGTGGGCTGCCATCTATGGGGTCGCACAGAATCGGACACGACTGAAGCGATTTAGCAGCAGCAGCAGCAGCAGGATTCTCGGAAGCACAAGAACGACATTTAAAAAACTATGTTTATTTTACTTATTTATTTGGCTGCACTGGGTCTTAGTTGTGGCACGTGAGATCTCTAGTGGCAGCATTCAAACTCTTAGTTATGGCATGTGGGATCTATTTCCCTGACCAGGGATAGAATCTGGGCCCCTGCATTGGGAGCGTGGAGTCTCAGCCACTGGACAGCCAGGGAAGTCCCACAAGAATGACATTTATCTCAGCATTGTCCTAATCCTGCGCTTGGGTTAGTGGGCTGTGAAGTGTTGTGCAGTTACTAAGTAGCACAATGCACCCTTTCAAAGTTGAGGACAAGTAGCCTGATCTAATTATAGACCTAACTCCCTGGAAACTGAACAAAAGCATAAAGGAACGTTTGATTGGAAATTCACACCTAAATTATAACCTTAAGTCACCTTGATGTCAAAAGAAAACAAGCCCCAGCTAATCCTCTTAATATGCTTAAAGGCTAAATGCCTTGCCTAGGTACTATACAGAATTTAATTAAAAACAACATGAATTTTCAAGTTTTCCAAAATAAACTCTTATGCTTTAATACATATTTAATTAAAACTTTTAATTTAATTAAAAGTATATACAAGATACACAACATAACCTCACAGAGAAAAAGAAGGCAGCTGCAACGGTAAAACTCACTTCTTTTTAAAACAATTTTTTGAATTGGAGGATAATGGCTTTACAATATTGCGCTGGTTTCTGCCATACATCAACATGAATCAGTCACAGGTATACATACGTCCCCTCTCTCCTGAACCTCCCTCCCATTTCCCCATCCCATCCCATCCCACCCCTCCAGGTTGCCACTGAGTCCTGGGTTGTAAAACCCACTTATTTTTATTTCAATAAAAGGTAAAATATTTAAAGTACTTTGCACTACAGTTTTCTTCTTTAAAATTTTTATTGGCATATAATTGATTTACAGTGTTGTGTCAGTTTCTGCTGTACAGCAGAGTGAATCAGTTATATATGTACACATATATCCACTCTCTGATTCTTTTCCCACATAGGTCTTTACAGAGTATTGAGTAGAGTTCCCTGTGATATACGGTAGGTCCTCATCAGTTTGTACTACAATTTTCAAGCCCCCAAATAATGAAACTGGCTATTAACTTCATTTCCTATTACTTATCGTCACAACTTGTTTGACCACTGGACCTATCAATGGAGACACGTACTTGTTTCCCCCGGAGAACGTAACAGCACGGTTCTGGAACTGGGATTCTAAAATGGGAAAACCCTCTAAGGAATTCATCCCAGTCAAAATTCAAACTGGTTGCTACATCAGGGACCCCCTAGTTCCACAGCATCCTTTTGGAGTCCCTAGTCTTTTTCTAAGTGGATATTTGGAATGCTCAGTTTTCAGGTCCCCAATCTCCTGAGCGTTACTAGTGGTTTTCTGAGCTGACTCAGGTTAGAAAGGTCTCCGCATGGGCTGCAGCAGGCACTCTGGATGGCTGCACCCATGGAGCTCTGCATCTGTGATGCCAGCCATCAGCCTTGAGTACAAGGATCACAGTCTGCCGTGGCCTCAGCCCCTACACCTGCAACGACGGTGACACCGGAGAGAGTACCTGGCGGGTAAGCGCTGCCTGCGGAGGGTTTCCGTTCGCCCTACATTAGTGTTGCACAAAGAAAGAGGAATAAGGAGGGCTTCTGTGGGCAGCGGCTCCTTCAAATTCTAAGGGAAAAAATAACTTTAAAATCCAACAATAGAATATGTAATAGGGTAGGGAAAAACTCCTCCAGCACAAATGTGTGTGGTTAGAGACAATAAGTGAGTGTGCACACATTATATATACATAGATATACCCTCACATTTATACACATAATAGTGCAAAACTGGAGGGACTGTACCATATCCAGGGCATCTTTCCACCCCAGGGACTGATCCCGGGGCTCCTGCATAGCAGGCAGATTCTTTACTGTCTGAGCCACCAGGGAAGCCCCACATACATATATGCGCGCTAAGTCGCTTCCGTTGTGTCCAATTCCGTGTGACCCCATGGACTGCAGCCTGCCTGGCTCCTCTGTCCATGGGATTCTCCAGGCAAGAATACTGGAGTGGGTTGCCATGCCCTCCTCCCGACCCAGGGATCAAACCTGTGTCTCTTACATCTCCTGCATTGGCAGGTAGGTACCTTACCACTAGCACCACCTGGGAAGCCCCCATATACACATATAGGGTGGGTCAAAACGTTCACTTGGATTTTTCTATAATATCTCATATATGTGTGTCTGTGCATATATATATTATATCATATTATTAATATAATAATATATTATTATTATATAATATTATTATATAATAATATATATTATATATACAGAGACACACATATATGAGATATTATAGAAAAATCCAAGTATTATATAATAATAATATATATATTATATATATTATATATATACACACATGTATATATACACAATACATAGACAAATACAGCTGTTGCATTATTAAAGATCAAAGAACTGAGTGGGAGAAAAAATAGCTAGGATTCTACCAAGAAAGGAAAAAGCCAGGAAATTGCCAAGAAAACTAAAATTCAAATTTTTAAAAATTTTAAAAATTTTAAAAAGTATTCAAAATAGTGTATTCTTTCATCCCACTTCCTAACAATTCTGTTTTGACAGGACTAGGTTCTGCATGGTCTAAGTCTTATGCTAAAAATTATCAATATTGGTATTTTAGTGAATTCTGCACAGCCTGGAAGAACTCGGGGTGAAATGACAGAGACATACATTCCATGGCAGGGACCCAAGATCACAGCAGCTCACAGCAGCTGCGTTTACTATGTGCTGGAGAGTGTGCTTTGCACTTTACATAGGTTATTTCTAATCTGCACAACTCTGCAGAAACGGGGATTATGTTCCTCATCTCACAGATGAAGAAAATGAAGCCCAAGGGTTAACTAACTTGCTCAAGGACATACAGCAAATCAGGTGCAGACAGAGATGGAATTCAAACCACTTTTTAGCATGTCAATTCCTAGGGGGGGTGGGCATGGAAGAGACTGTGGTTGTAAGGAATCTTTTTGGGGAATGGAAAATTTGCAGACAAGGCCATGAGAAAATATAATCCAATAATAGTAAAACATCAATAATTAAACCGAAGAACAGTCATCCTACAGGTCAAAAAAAAAAAAAAAAAAAAACAAAAGGCTAAGCCTAGGAAGTTAAAAACAAAAGCCCAAACCAGCCAAGCAATCAAGCTAACAAATCCCTTTGAAAGCAGTTACTTAAAAAAAAAAGCGGGACTTCCCTAGTGGCCTAGTGGATAAGAATCTGCCTGCCAATGCAGAGGACATGGGTTCGATCCCTGGTCCAGGAAGATCCCACATGCCTCGGAGTAACTAAGCCCATGTGCCACAACTACTGAGCCTCAGCTCTAGAAACTGTGCTCTTCAACAAGAGAAGCCACTCCAATGAGAAGCTCTCACACCGCGAGGAAGAGTAGCCCCCGCTAGCTGCAACTACAGAAAGCCTGCACACACGCAATGAAGGCACAGCGCAGCCAAAAATAAATTAATTAATTGATTTTTAAAGAGGGACTTGCATTCATTACATTATATTGACCGCAGCATTTTCGTAAAATGTAGAAAATTGGCATTTTCAATATCAGTAGCATACTAGGAAAGTTTATTTTTTTAAGGTTATTTAGATTCTCAGAGACATAAGTTCAACAAAACTGTTGTAATTTATCTTTGTGCTTCAATATTGTGGTGAAAGTTAAATTGGATCAATCATATGATATCAAGACATTATTATCACATTTGTTTATTCTATTAAATGTTGAAAAATCTTTGGGGAAATTTTCAGAAATAAATGCTGAATTGAATTTGCTTTTCTCCCCTTCATTAAAGCTGCTGTAGGTGTACAGCTATTTGTGAAGTCTTATCGATGGCTTTTCAAAAAAGGAACTAACTTGTTTCTGTGATGGCGAAGGGTCATCAGATAGAAAAGGGGGAAAAAAAAGGCACTACAGTACTTACTAATAGAGAACACCTGAATTATTTCAGCACAAATATTTGCTAGAAAGAAATGGAACGGTCCTTTGTGTTAAATGTCCTTTTTGTTTGACGCACCAAGGTCCCTCTTACCATGTGTTCCAGGATAGACTCCCAGGGGCTTCAACTGTAGCCACTGTACAACTGTTGTTTGGCCAGGTGAGACTTTTTATGTGCCCAGTTGCCTCATGTCATGTGGGATCTTCCCCAAACCAGGGTTGAACCAGAGTCCCCAGCATTGCAAGGTGGGTTGTTAATCACTAGACCACCAGGGAAGCCCCATGACAAGCATGCTGAGTTGCTCTTTCCACAATGTGACAGAGGGGTCTAGTAGATTGTGTTCTGTTTACTGAATTCTCTTATGATCCATATCATACATGGTTGGCTATGCTCAGGTCTAAGAAATACAATTTTCTGCTTTTTAAAATTAGACTGCCTCTTAGAGCCAAGTGACTTAAGTACTGAAACTAAATAACCCTGCTGATTCTGGTGGGTGGGTGGGAGTGGGTGAGGGGGGAGGGGCAGGGAATTACCTTAAAAGTAGCAAAGGCATCTGAAGCGATATCAAATGTTGACAGTTCAACATACTTAAAGAAATCTTGGAACTGATTAGAAAAGAGGATGATTTTGGCAAGTGGTTCATGTCGAATACATTCTCTCAGCATAATACCACAACGTAAGGCGATCTGTGGGACTTCATAGCTAAAGCACAAACAAGAGAGAAAGAGAACTATGTATTAAAAGAACCATTTCAATACTGCTGTTAACGGAAGCATAGGTACCATTTGTCACAGTTCATTCAAACACCACTCACTGAATACCTACCAAATATCTACAATGTGCCTGGCACTATTTCAGATGCTGGGGATACCTTAAAAGTAGCAAAGGCATCTGAAGCGATATCAAATGTTCGCAGTTCAACAGACTTAAAGAAATCTTGGAATTGATTAGAAAAGATACAACAGTATCTTTTGTTGGGGATACAACAGTCAGCAGACAAGGTCACTGCCTTCCTAGCATTCACAATTTAGTGAAAATGCGTCTGGTGGGAGAAGAAACAGACTATAAACAATGACCAGATAATTTCATATACTTCAGGGCTATAAAACTGAAGAAAATAAAATAGGTACGCTAGAGAGTGTGACTCGTCAATTTGTTTTACTTTAGGCCAAGTGGTCCTGGAAGGAGAAAAGCATTCCAGGAAAAGGAACTAAAAGTGCAAAAAGTCCAAGGAAAGAACCAGCAGCTTTGTAAGCCAAGTAAGCGTGGTAGGAAGCCTCTGCAGAGTTTAACATACGCAATTAACACAGCTGATCAGATACTTTAAAAATGCTGATCAGATACTTTAACAATGATCATTCTGGCTCCCTGTGGAGAATTCTGTAAAACAGAAAAGAGTGGGCTGTGGAGCTAAAGGGCAATCAGGGAGACTAGCTAGTGCGGAGGAACAGCAGCCCAGCTAGACGATGGGGGCTTGGGCTGGGCGACGGAAGTAGCGTAGAGGACTGTGGGCAGGTCACGGATATTGTTCAGGGGAAGAGTCAGCAGAGGTAGGTTGAGGAATAAATTTGGGCTGAGGGAAACTGAGGATTCAAGAATAACAAAAGAATATTTACATGAATTTCAGACTCGAGAATAAAATCTCTTTCCCACAATTTAGGAAACAGGCTACTTGGCAACTTCCAATTGATAATTATAGCAGGGAAAACAGCAAAGAAAGGTCTCTGAGAGAAGTCATTAAACCAGGGCGGTATTTATTAATTTTGTCCCATTTTTATGTGGAATAATATTCACAAATATCATCTGAATATTCCCTGAAAAACTCATGTTAACATTAAACGCTAATATATTCAGACAGGTACAATTCTTTGTAGAATATTAAAAAATGCCAAATTATAGTGTTAGCAATTTCTCTTTTCAGAATAATTTGAAAATCAGCCTATTGGCATGCATGGAAGAGTTATAAGGTGGGTTTTATTAAAGATGTACCACTTCATAAAGAGGGGTACATTTTCTGAAATGCGAAGGAGAAGAACAGTCATTTACTAATAGAGCACTGAAGAAGTGATAAAAAAAAAAAAAGACTGTTGACCTAGAGAAAAAACGTAAGGGGCACACAATTAAAATCCTAAAATGACTTATTAGTAAGATATTTATGGACATTCATAATTTTGCTTTAAACTTAACCTTTCAATTTCATCTGCCAACACCTCCCTTAATTCTTTGCGGTATGGCCTTCTCTCAACCTAGAATGCCCTGCTCCGTAAGTTTTCACCTCTAAGATTCTCTCTCAGTTTTCAAAACTTAGTTCAAATGCCACCTCCTTCTTGAAGTGTTTCCAATCACCTACCATTCAGAGTCACCCTCCCCTCCTTCAGACTCCTAAATAGCTTGTCTGTAATTCCACTTTAACACATTTCTCATTCTTCAGTGTGGCCTATTTCAATAGATTGTTATACATTTGTTTTCTTAACCTTATCACAAACAGCTTCATTGCTAAGGATATGCTCTACTCACCCTGTCACTTTCTCTCCTCCTCTATGTGAATCTCCATGTGGTATCCGTGTCTTATTTACTGGTACCTGCCTCCATCTTTACCCTGGTCTCCAAAGAGTGCTTAGTATAACGTCTTTCACAAAGGTGTATAAAGAATTTAGTAAACTTCAAACTCTGATTAAACTTCGTAATACGAGGAGTCTCTAATGAGACACACACTTTGGCTTACAGAAAAAACTGTATGATCTCTAGCTATTCTCATTTCTTAACTAATCAAATGGAAACTATAGAATAAAAGTTTCTACTCGAAACTTTCGTGTATAATTAGTTCCTTTTTTTTTGTTTCATTAGGTGAAGTTTATCGGAACCATCTGTGATGCACAGACTATGTATTCTTGAGAAACAAGAGAGCATTTTTCAAAATGCTACTCTGGGTCAGAACATCGGTCATTCCATCCTAGTAGTTTGTGCCCAAGAGAGGAACGGTCATTCCTCTGAGCTGACAACTTCTTACAGTTAGGAATATATTGAGATATATAAAGAAATTCCTAATTTTCCTCAGTACCCTTTAAGGAACTTGTAATTCACATGTTTCAAACTGACTATCCTCCAGGATACTGCCTTTTGATAGTTTATTGCTTGCTATAAAAAGAAGTGCTCCATAAGTTAAGTACCTTAAGTTTCAAATCCCAAGAACATTAATATCCTTAGGTTTGGTAAAGAATCAATATTTACCTCATCTATTTTACTCTACTTGTGGATAAGGGTCTCAAGGACAAGAACCATGACAAATCACTATGTTCTCCACAACAACTAACCTAGTGGCAGGTTGCTGATAAAAGTTATTCCAATGAATGTAAATCATTATTTTATAGAACTGAACCATATCTTCCTTCTGATTTGCTGTTTAGATCATATGCACACATGCATGCTCAGTCGCTCAGACATATCTGACTCTTTGCAACCCCACTGACTGTAGCCCACCAGGCTCCTCTCTCCATGGAATTTTCCAGGCAAGAATACTGGAATGGGTTGCCATTTCCTACTCCAGGGGATCTTCCTGACCCAGGGATTGAACTCGAGCCTCCTGCATCTCCTGCATTGGCAGGCAGGTTCTTTACCACTGAGCTATCTGGGAAACCACATGGGAAGTCTGGACCGTATGGTTAACTGTGTCAGTGTGGAGAAGGCACACTATTTTATATGCATGCTTATTCAAATAATAGCACAGAAGATCTGTTTCAAATTTAATAAAAGCCAAAGTATAAGAGCACTTATCTCATCTGGTGGTGAGCTACAATAAATATTGTACATAAAATGATTTGAAGAAAGATCCTGTGCAAGAATATCTCAGTTTAAGAATGCAGATTATATTATGTAAGGAGAAAAATGACTTTTGTTGCTCCTGATAGAAGAAACAAGGGCAGCCAGCACTAGGAAAAGCATCAAAAACAAAAGTGGCCTTTTCCAGATGACCCCTGTCCATTTGACATCACTCCCACTAGTTTGTGAACACTTCCTTGCTTTCTGGCCATCCTATACATTTCCTAACACAGACCTGGAATTAGCCGTTTCAACAAAGGACTCTTAGTTTTCTGAATGTTGAGCTTTAAGCCAACTTTTTCATGCTCCTCTTTCATTTTCATCAAGAGGCTTTTTAGTTCCTCTTCACTTTCTGCCATAAGGGTGGTGTCATCTGCATATCTGAGGTTATTGATATTTCTCCCGGGAAATGGATGGGGAAACAGTGGAAACAGTGTTAGTTAGACTTTATTTTTGGGGGCTTCAAAATCACTGCAGATGGTGATTGCAGCCAGGAAATTAAAAGATGCTTACTCTTTGGAAGGAAAGTTATGACCAACCTAGAAAGCATATTAAAAAGCAGAGATATTACTTTGCCAACAAAGGTCTGTCTAGTCAAGGCTATGGTTTTTCCAGTGGTCATGTATGGATGTGAGAATTGGACTGTGAAGAAAGCTGAGCGCTGAAGAATTGATGCTTTTGAACTGTGGTGTTGGAGAAGACTCTTGAGAGTCCCTTGGACTGCAAGGAGATCTAACCAGTCCATCCTAAAGGAGACCAGTCCTGGGTGTTCATTGAAAGGACTGATGTTGAAGCTGAAACTCCAATACTCTGGCCACCTCATGCGAAGAGCTGACTCACTGGAAAAGACCCTGATGCTGGAAGGGATTGGGGGCAGGAGGAGAAGGGGATGACAAAGGATGAGATAGTTGGATGGCATCACTGACTCGATGGACATGGGTTTGGGTGAACTCCGTGAGTTGGTGATGGACAGGGAGGCCTGGCGTGCTGCGATTCATGGGGTCGCAAAGAGTAGGACATGACTGAGCGACTGAAGTGAACTGAACTGAACAAAGGACTCTGGCTCCTTTTAGTTAGAAATGATTCTTAGAAACTACAATTTGAATGCTAGCGATACTCATTAACATTGGGTTGTTACTGCTTCTAGGCCTTTTCAGTGGACAGTGTTAGCTTGCTATTTTTAAAGTTAGCAAATGTTTCTAGATTAGAAGCAAAACTTCTTGATTATATTGAGGAGGCCAAGTGTTTGCTGAAAGATATTTTATAAAACTTTTCCTAGCGGTTTTTTTATGCTTGATTAAAAGTGCAATTATATAAGATGTATGAAAACACACTAAGTCCACTAGTTCATAATGATACTACAAAAAAAAAAAACAAACAAAAAATAAGGGAGGGGTGTTGGGAAGATAGAGGAAAAAAAAAACACAGCAAAATATCAATGGTTATAAAGGTTGGGACATGGGATTTCTTTCTTCTGTCTTTTGTATATGGTTGAAAAAAGTTTTGCAATAAAATTTTTAAAAATAAGATTATTAGGAGAAATTTACTATTTTAATATTGGACTTGGAACAGCTTCCACTGGCAGTGGTTCTTTATGGATCAGTGAGAGCAGTTTAGCAACCTCATTCTCAAATCCTCTCAGTATCCTGGAATGTCATTTGCATGGGCCAGGAAAAAAGTTTGTCTAAAGTAAGAAAGTCCTTTTAAATAATCTTTTCATAAACTTTGGGCTCCAAATCCTTTTACCAAGTTTTGTATCCCATACCCAGATGATTTTCCTTGATAGACAAGAATCACCTTCTTTCTGTCTTAATTCTTTATGGTTCAACTTAGGTCCAATATAGCATGTTACTACCATATCCCTAAATAACATCATTATTTGATTTATGAGTGCACCAGTAAAGTTATGTTCTAAGTTTTTGCACAACTTTGCAAGAGATAATTCAGTAAAAATGCTGACCTTTACCAAATGTCTAGCTAAACTCCAGGCATTTCAAGCTAACCTAGAAAATGGTAATGGGGAAAGCTGATTCAGGTGCAGTAGTTCCATTTAAGGCTTCTTTTTGTCTACTCTGTCCTCTGGGTCTTCTATAATTCCCTCTCCCTTCCTATCTGAAGGGCTTCAAGTCTTTTCAAGGATGTATTAGTGGTTAAGATGGAATTTAGAATCAGATCTGCACTGAAAAATTGGCTGTCACTCAGTTGTACATATAACCTTGAGCAATAATAGCCTTACTCTAAGTTTCAATTTCCTCATCTGTAAAATGGTGAGGATAATACCTAGTCCTCAGAGTACTGATAGAAGGATTAATGAAACAGCATAAGTAAAGACACTGAATGTAACACCTGGCACATAGCAAACACTCAATAAGTGATGTCTATAAAGCAGGACGTGAAGGAATGAGTTTAAAGTTTGGGTTACAAAATAACGGAAGAATCATTATAATAGAGACGGTTGCCATCATCTGACTGCTATTCAGTGACAGCAACTACAGAAAGGAGAGCCTCCAAACAAATAATTCCCACTCCGAGAATGCAGTTCGTGGAGGTGCGTGTCTGCTTTCACATAATGACCTCACTGCGGAAGATACCGTTTTAAACCACCCGCACCTCTTCTCTTCCACAACAGCTGACGTGCTCTCCAACATATTTTTAGGAGGACAACATATTTCAGCATTGTCAAGGGATCACTTATTTGCAAGCTAACTCCATTTTATGTTTTTGAAGGAGGTGAACTTGAAACGACTTATTTATCTTTGGCTGCACTGGATCTTCATTGCTGTGCCTGGGCACTCTCTAGGCTCTGCAGCGCTCAGGCTTCTCACTGCAGTGCCTTCTCTTGCTGCGGAGCACAGGCTCCAGGGCGTGCAGGCTCAGCAGCTGTGCTGCACGGACTTAGCTGCTCCACGGCACGTGGAATCTTTCTGGGCCAGGGATCGAACATGGAGGGATCCCTGCACTGGCAGTTAATTTAATCTCTGGATTTAATTTAATCCAGAGATTAATTTAACCACTTGACCACCAGGGAAGTCCTGCAAGCCAACTTCAAATTAATTTGTCTTCACTTGCTGAAACACAAATCTGATATTTTTCTCCCAAAACAATCCAATGGCTTCCCATTTCCTACAGGATGATGTCAAATGCTTTAGCTTAACATTTTAGAATCTCCAGATGGGAGTAAAAATTGATCATTTCAGTCTTTTCCACCAATAACCAGGTATGCGGATCATACCCCATTAAATCTTGTAGATATACCTGAACTGGAAATGAACACTTCCCTTTACAGTATTATTCTGACACTTATGTATGGTCTTAATTATATTTGTTCAAACTTTTACTCAGTGTGAACTGCAGCTCTTAAGAGGGATAGTAATAATAATTTCTTAGACTAGTAGTTACCAAGTAACGTACCATGTGCTCAGTGCTAAACTCTGCAGAAACTACCTCACTAAAAGACTCATAATGACCTACTGAAGTAGGTATTATTATTGTCTTCAGATTGCAAGGAGGAAATCAAGACTTAAGGAAGTTAGGTAACTTGCCCAAAGTCTTAGCAAGTAAATAGCAGAACCCTGACTGTACACAAAAATCTGTCTGACAATGCATATAATGTAACATTATTTTGTGCAAAGGTAATATTACAAATTTTACTCTTTACAGATAAGGTAACTGAGACTTGGTGGAAAGCTGCAGAGGCTTGCCCAAGGTCACAGAGATAAGTGCAAGAGACCAGAAAAAGGAATAATCAGAGAACAAAAAAGAGTTCTTATAAATTAAAAATAGGGTAGTTGAAAGTTCAGTTGAGTTTATCGTCAATGGAAGATACAATTAAGAACATCTTCTGACTAGTGAGACAAAAAGACAAACAGAAAACAGAAGAGTTAAGAAATCAGTCTCAGAGATTTTGCTTTGACTAATAGGAGGTCTAGAAAGTAAGGACAGAGAATATGGAAGGGAATACATTTTCAAAGAAACACTAAGGGGCAGAGAAAGTTAGCTGTCTGCAGAATCCCTTCTCCTCTTCTTCCTGGGTGCTCACTACATTTCTCAGGTTCCCTTAAGAATTCAGAGGCCAAGTGACTAAGTGCTCTCAAATGGAATGTGAGTGGGAGTAACACAAGCCCTTTCCAGGCCTGGCTCATAGATTCTCCCAAGTGTTTTTGCCTTCCTGTGGGGTGAACTGGCGATCAACACAGTGCTCTTAGGAAGCACACTTTGAAGGAACCCCTGCTGACCTAGAACATCTGTTCTCTATTACGTGAGAAATCCAGTTATCTTGTAGTGGGGCCACTACATTGTGGGGACTATTTGTTATAAAGCTTAAGGTTTCTTATAATTTTAAGCTACCCTAATACATGATACAAGTATATTGCCCTTTCCAGAATTTAAAGACTTAATTCTCCAGTAAAAACAATATTTTGTACGGAAAAACAAAGTAATAGTACACTACATAGCTATAATAATATACATGTAACTTTTAAATGAGATAAAAAATTGTGACAAAGGATATTGGGAGGGTGAGGGGAAGGAAAATGGAGTAGTGGTGGTGGTGGTGGAAAAATGAAATTGTCACCTAGTCCATGAGAAACTTAACAGATATTTTTTTAAATGGGCAAATCAAAACTTAGGAAAAGCTCCTAATTCATAATATAGAGGTAAATACCACAAGAACAAATAAAAAAGATCAAAGTGGTTGTTTTTGGTAAATGGGACTGAGGAATGGAGAAGGAAGAAGCCAAGAGGTGCTGTTTGTTGTTGTGTCTGGTTTATTTATTTGGCTGCACTGGGTCTTAGCTGCAGTATGTGGGATCTAGTTCCCTGACCAGGGATTGAATCTGGGCCCCCTGCATTGGGAAGGCGGAGTCTTAGTCACCAGATCACCAAGGAAGTCCCTATATCTGGTTTTTAAAGTATGTGGCACGTATTATTTTGATACAATTAAATATTTTAAAATGCACAAGGACTTGGGAATTGAAAACAGATGAGATGGACTAGGTATGGAATAGCGTGTGAAGTTCAAAATGGTAAAGTAGAAAGACAGAGAAGGGGAGACCAAAGACAAAAGGCTACTATCCCCAAGCCCTGCTACATTCATATTTCTAATCCTAGGAGTTGTAGTAGCCTCACAATGCCCAAGAAACCTCTGTAAATGAGCAAACACAAAAGAGTCATAATCGAGGATTTTGTTATCCGACTAGACTTTAGGTTTTTGGCTGCCCTGTGGTCCCATATATGTACAGTGATTATTATTCTATTCCTACATGAAAGCATGTCGCCTGAGTAGAAGCTAACCATTGAAAGGATATTGTATGTATGCGTCCGTGTCTGTGTATATTTGTGTAATGAGGTGATTCGATTTTATGTAAAGAGGGTAAAGTGTGAATGTGAAAGTGTTAGTTGCTCCATCGTGTTTGACTCTTTGCAAACCTGTGGACTGTATCCCACCAGGCTTTTCTGTCCATGGAATTCTCCAGACAAGAATACTGGAGTGAGTAGCCATTCCCTTCTCCAGGGGATCTTCCCAACCTGGGGATTGAAGCTGGGTCTCTCGTAGGAAGATTCTTTACCATCTGAGCCACTAGTGAAACGAAGAGGGCAAGTGGGCAGCCAGGAAGAGGGTGGATTGGGAAGTGTAAGCTATAATGTAATAGGTAGAGAAGAAAGGAAAGTGGAGGAAAGAGGGGCAGTAGGTGGAAGGAATTTTACTTAGAAGCATTTTGTTGCAGCCTGAACAATCACAGAGACATAGATTTGGAGGGCTGACTTCAAGCATAGAAAATATGAATCCAAAAGGGAACTGATCATATCTCAAATGATGCTAATGCCATCCACTTTTAACAACTTTTCCAAACTCAAACCTACTTTAAAGGAAAGCATGCACCTACCCTTTGAGGAGCATAAACAGGATGTCAGGATGAGCACTAATGTACTCCACGGTAGGAATCCGAGTGCCTATCTGTCTTCTCAGGATGTTGTTAAATATCTGGGTCACATCCTTTTTTCCCTGTTAAAGAAACAAACATCCGTTAAGTTGTATAGTTTAAATGAGTGAATTGTATGGCATGTACATTATTTCAAAAGCTGTTTATATACAAACACACACATACTCAGTCCATTTAATATGATATTTTCCCACCTGTGCATTCTTTGACTTCATTTGTCTAAAGATAGGTACAAAAATAAACAAACAACCAGAGTCAAGGCCAAATAAAATCAATGCCCTACACACCTAGTAAGCATTTCAAATCATTAAATGCATGAAGTACAGTCAAAGCTTGTGTCTAAAGGCTTTGTGATCTCTATTTTTACAGTAATAAAACCAAAGGTTGAGGACCACTTTTTAATTAGGGTTGGGGAACAGAAAAAGATCTTAAGGGGATAGAAAGTTTCAAAAACAGGACCATAACCTGGCTTATTGAGAAGCTGATTCTAGAGGGCTTTTTTTGCTTTTTATTTTTTTAACGTAGCAAGAAATAATCATTAGTGATTAAATTATCACAGTAGGAAGTTTTCTGCATTTTGGAGCCGCCTTCTAATTTAACCTGAACAGTTGACTGTATCCGCCCTATTTTTGCAAGGCACACCTGCCTTTAAAATGAACGCATGGACTCTTACATACAATACGTTTTCATCCTTTGATCTCTTATCACACTGTATTTCAAAACATCAAAGAGTCTAAGGCTGTGTCTTGAATACTGGCCAAACCTCAAACACCATAGCTCTGAGTTTGTTCCTGAGCCCATAAAGCAGACAGCTTGCAATCTCAGCCATAACTCTTTTCTTTTTGGAACTCATAAGAATACGCTGAAGTAATTTTTTTTTTCTGTCAGCATCTTTAAGGCTTAAAAGATTAGAGAAAAATTTATGGTTATAAAGTAATGAGTTTTCTTTTTAAACAATTGTAACCCAAAGGTCTGTCTTCTAATGAGCCCTTATTCACATCACAGCAGGGTCTTCCAGTTCTTCGCTCACCCCGTTGGACTACTCTCCTCCGGGTTTCTGAAGAAGGAAGTGGGCTTGTCACACAGATTGCTGAGTCAGTCTCTGCTACTCAACCGAAACCAACGCCTTGGGCCACCATCACTGCTGTCAGCTCTGGAGTTCAAATCCCTGCTCCTACCTCCTCTCAACCCTTGTTCATTGTCTTGCCTTCTACAACCAGTTATTTCCTCAACCAGCTATTTTATACACAGTTTATCTCAAGTGTAGAAAACTGCCTCTTCTCCTTCATTCAACATATTATTAGTACATAGTTCTTTTATCAAGGGTTTAAGGGTAACAAAGGATAATTATAGCACACTGCAGAAACAACGTCCAACTGAATCCCACACATCACTATTATTACAGATTCCTCAGCATTTCTGATCATTTTTTTCCTTAAGCCCCTTCCTCTGTCTTGGTTCTGGAGCCTTCAATCCCCCTTACTCCATTCCCTTTTCCTATCTCCTATTTCCTTCTACTATCAAAGTTAGCCAATGAGAGGACATTTCTCAAATTTCTGCTATTTTACTCTGCAAAAGGAATCTAAGCTCTTTTCTTTCAGTCTTTTCCTTCCCAACACTGCCTGGAGACCTCACTTTTCACAGTGAACAAAAAAGCCCATGTAGGTGTCTTCTAAACAAAAGGTCTATTTTTCTCTGTAAGCAATGCTCCATCTTTCTAGGCTATCTGGCAAAAGCTGCAGCCCATCCCTAAAGAAATAATTTTCCTTTCCTGTTATAAAAATACACCAAAGATTTTACAATCAAAGAGATGCAGGTTCGATCCCTGGGTGGGAAGATTCCCTGGAGAAGGGCATGGCAACCCACCCCAGTATTCTTGCCTGGAGAATCCCATGGACAGAGGAGCCTGGAGGGCAACAGTCCATGGGGGTCGCACAGAGTCAGACATGACTGAAGTGACTTAACAAGCAAAACGCACTTTTTAATGTGGATACTTTACCCGTGAGAAGAAAAGTTGCTGCCCGCAGGCTGATCTTTAACACTTCTAGTCCACAGAAATGGATAGTACATTCCTGCAAGTAGTCTAATGATGCTCCTAATGGTGCATTCTTTCTGAAAATACTGTATGTAATCAGTGGAATGCTTAAAACTAAACTGTTTTCAACTTTAACTGCTTTTCATTCATTCATTCAACCAAGAAGCATTTATAAGTATTTATTGTCTGTGGGCTTGACTGAGGAGGACAGCCTCACCTACTGAATATCACGTCCATTTATAACTATGTTCTAGGTGACAACTGAATGAACAAAGTCAAGACCTGTCTGGTTAACTACACCTCAATAAAGCTGGGGAAAAAAAAACTGCCTGCAATTATCATGACAGCAAGCCTTCGTAATGATAGTATTGAGTCACCAGGGAAAATTATTACATCTAGTACATCATTTTGGAGGACAGGCACGTCTACAATGCATTTTATAAAGAAAATGTAAAGTAAGCCACAAAAGTACTACTTATCTACTTATCTCTCTCCATTTGAAGAGTTAACTTAATCTTCAGCTACATGGAAAATTCAAATATTCAGAAAGATAAGTATTTTTCTCCAAGGATTTTAGGGAGTAAAATTTTACTCTACTTGATAATGTAGAAGTCCATTTTTAGGCAATTTAATGACTTAATTCCCAAATAATTTTAAAGTAAACTTTCTTACTGTTCCTCTTTTGTTACCTAAGTCAATGCAGCACAAAGATGTGAAACATACAAAGTTTTTCTTTGGTCTACTCCCATCTCCTCAATTCTTGGCGAGCGCTTTGAGCCTATGCTATTCTGTGGTTGCTCAAGGCCTCACAAGGTCACCGGACCCAACAATATTTCACCCTTGACTCAGTCTTCAAAACATAGCCAACCTTGGTCATAGTCCTTCCAGCATCCCACTGCAGATTAGGTTAATCTCATAAACTAACTCAAGCTAAATTAATGATGATAATAGCTTAATACACTGCTGCTTTCAGGGAAACACACAAAACAATAGATTTATAGAAATCTAACATCATATTCTAAGAGCAGGGGAGTTTCCCATTTACGGTCACTCACCAACCAAGTTTAAAACTAAAATAATAAACGAAGAAACAGACATCAAGGGTTATAACAAAAATAAACCAGATTATATCTAACTTAAGTTTGAGAAGGAGAGATGAGAATATACTATTTGGCATCTATATATTTGCATATGTATTTAAGTGTTCTTCCATAACACATATATGTATGTATATTTTACTTAGTTTAATATTTAAAAACAATGCTGTAAGTTCATATTATTCCTATTTTATAGATGGTAAAGTTTAGTCCCAAAGAGGTTATGTTGCTAACTACCAAATGGCAGAGCAGGGACTCCATAAACAAGTCTAAATCTAAGTCAAGGGTTTTCCTACTACGCACAGCTCCTACAAATGCCCATAATACCTCATTTTAAACTAAATGAAGGAAACATGAAAGTATATAAACACAATGATAAAACTACAGTTTAATTCCATTAAGTCTGGTTTTAAAAAGGAAATGGGGAGGGGCTTCCTAGGCGGTCTAGTGGCTAAAACTCCACACTCCCAGTGCACAGGCCCCTTGTTTGATCCCTGGTCAGGGAACTAGATCCCACACGCTGCAACTAAGACCCAGTGCAGCCAAAATAAATAACTAAATAAAAATATTTTTTAAAGGGAAATAGGGAGTAAGATGGGGAGGGAGAATGACAAGCCAAGCAAAAGGGAAAGGTAAGAAAGGAGATAATTGAGCAGAAAATGTCAAAGTTAGAGAAACATATAAGGGAGGGAAGGAAAAAAAAATGACACGTTTCTCCCATCCAAGTATTAACCAGGCCCAACGCTGCTTAGCTTCAGAGATCAGACAAGATTGGGCGCACTCAGAGTGGCATGGCCAACAAGACAGAGGTTTCTAAAAGGAAGGCTGAGTTGAAATCTGGGCCCTGTGGGGCCCTCCGTCAGTCTTGTTTCTAGCCAAGCACACAGGGCAGTCTTGCCCTGCATTCCTCCCCCTCAGCCCTAGTTGGCCAAAACCTTCCTCCATCTAAGCCATCCAGAGAGCTGTGAGCTAGTATTTCCACACATCCCCAGAGCCCCGACCTTATCTTGGTCCATCACTGTAATGAGTCTCCTTTCACTTCCTCAGTGACAAAACTAAAGCAATTTACTTCAGAAATCTCCATTCTCTTCTATCTCTGAGAGTTAATGGAGATCCAAGTGCTTACCTGACATTATCTGAAGCCTGACAGCAGTAGCAAAACAGCAACCAAATCAAAGCCAAGATTTCCATCGTGAAATGTGTCACACCACCACACATTTCATTGAGAAACCACTGTTCTAAGTTAGATATATCAGAGATAATAAAATGCTTACACACATTCACCCCTTATGTTTCTAGATTATTGTTTTACATATTATTTCAGTAATTAGGTATAACTGCTTTCAAAAAATGAGAGAAATATCCTATATTAGTAGCATTTAACAAAATTCTTAAATCATTGGTATAAATGTTTTAATTAAAGAAACAGGCCTGGCAGATACTACATCTGAACCTCAGCTTAGGCTCTTAGTGACCGAGTGACTGTGGGGAAATTAATACCTTTAAACTTTAGGGTCTTCATCTATAAATCAAGGCCAATAGTATAGTACTGATCACATACAGGTTGCTTGAGGAATAAAAAGAGGGACTTCCCTGGTGGTCAGTGGCTAAGACTCCATGTTCCCAATGCAGGGGGTCTGAATTCAATCCATGGTCAGGGTTAGATCCCACATGCCCCAATTAAACCTGGCAAGCCAAATAAATAAATATTTTTTAAAACTTAAAAAGAAAAGAATTAAACTAGAAGAGTGCTTAAAAACTGTACAACGTTCAGTAAGCACTCAACAAGTTATCTTTTATTATTATTGACCATTAACTTCACAACTTGGCTGCATAAAACTTAACTATGGTATACCTTTTGTTTTTTTTTTTTTAAAGATTAAGGTGATTTTAGAAGTTTTAGTGGGGAAAATGGGATTTTAAATAGTATATAAATAGTATTAATTTGGCCATGTGATGCAAACAGCCGACTCATTAGAAAGGACCCTGAAAGACTGAAGGCAAAAGGAAAAGAAGGCAGCAGGATGGGATGGTTGGATAGCATCACCAACGCCGCGGACGTGAACTTGGGCAAACTCCAGCAGGAAGTGAGGGCCAGGGAGGCCTGGCATGCTGTAGTCCATGGGGTCATAAAGAGTTGGACACAACTTAGCGACTGAACAACAACAACAGTAAGAAAAGATGACAGTCAGATACTGGTAGTCATGTGTATAAAAACTGAAAAGCACAAGTGTCAGCCTTTGGCAGATAGTGTACCTCAAAGTCTATCAGCTGCAGGTCGGCTATGAGTGTCGCCAGCAGCCCGGTGTTGTAGAGCTCCTGTGAGAGCTGGGCCACAGCTTCCACTGGGGGCTCCTTGTCACTTGTCCCACACAGAATTTCTTTCATTGCTTGCAGTGATTTTGACACTTCTTCTGAAGCCTAGGGACCAAAATATACGCTAACAGTTAAGAGTGAAAAAGAAAATTTCAGGCTACAAACAAACAACAACCACTTCTTGAGCCCTGCTTATTTATTTACTTTTAAAATTCTGTATAATTATTATTTTTATTAATTGAATAACTGTTTTACAGTGTTGCGTGAGCTTCTTCTGTACAACACCATGAATCAGCTATATATCCCCTCCCTCCTGAACCTCCCTTCCACCCGCCAACACCCCACCAACCCCATACCCCCACCCCCTCCAGGTCATCACAGAGCACTCAGCTGAGCCCCCGTGTGCTATATAGCAGCTTCCCACTAGTTACCTATTTTCTGCTTATTTATGATTAAAGAACTCAGTACAGTTACAAACAAACAAAAGCCATGTAGTAGGCACTGTTTATGGTTTTTTTTAAATATTACTGAAATTACTTTATAAAAGAGAGATCTTTAGTATTTCTACTTGGTTAATATAATTGAAATGATCTTTCTTTAAATCATATTCATAGTGAACTTTGCTAGTAATTATAAATTTAACTCTTGGAAATTCAATTCAATTCATGTTGAAGACTTATCAGTAGCAAGCAGTCTTATTTAAAGCATTTGTTAATGATTTTCAACAAATCCCTATGATTCTTATTTTTTAAATGAAATAGGTACAAAATCATATATTGTCAAAACCTATAACCTTTGTCAATCCACTGATCCCTCACACATAACCATTATCTTTTTGTTATCTATGAAACTTAAAAAAAAGAGCAAAAAATCTCACTACATTCTAAAGAAAAATAGGAGAGGGACTTCCCTGGTGGTCCAGTGGCTAGTACTCCACCCTCCCAACGCAGGGGGCCCTCGACATGCTGAAACCAAGAGTTCACTTGTCACAACTAAAAACTCCATGTGATGCAACTAAGATTCAGTGCAGCCAAACTAATTAACCAGAAGAATAATAGGAGAACCTATAGAGGAAGAAAGTATATCAGTGAGTAGAGCCTGGGGAGGGGAGAATGAGGTGCTGAAAATATTCTGAAATTGGACAGCGGTGATGGGTACACAACCTTCTGAATAAATAACCACTGAATTGCACACTTTAAAATGGTAGATTGTATAGTATGTTAATTATACTAAGAAATTATAGCAAAAATTTTAAAAAATAGGTAAGGAAAACAGGCAAATTAGTTCACACTTTGCTGAATATTTTAAAGTAGGTATAGTTTTAGTACTTTCAAGTATTGTACTCTAATCATTATAAGTAAAGAAGGAAATAGAATAAAGCAAAATAATAAAAAACTAACTCATAGTAGTTGTTAAAAAATTAATTTCCAGATACGTTTCATGATATGACTGAAGAAATCCTTAATTTATTAAAGGTAAGAAGTTTTCTTAAATTGTGATATATACCTATAGAAGATTACTTTAAACATATACAGAGTTTAGAATAACTATAAAGCAAACACTTGTGTGGCCAAAACAGAGGTCAAAAAAGAGGACATTTTTAGCATCCCAGAAGCCACTTTGAATGCCTTCTTTTCAGTCTAGAAGTAAATCCTTTTATGTCTTTGATGATAACCACTGATTTATTTTTCTTTACAGGTTTTTTTAAAATCTATGTTTGTTTCCCAAAACAACATAGCTTAGTTCTGCTGACTTGGAATAGCACCTGCACCCTCTTATGATTTGTTTCTTTCACTCAACACTGTATTTGTAAGGCTCACTCTTTCTGCTGTATGTCACAGCACTTCTTTAAATGCACTGTTCTATAGTATTCTATTGATAGCTGGACAGCAACTTCTCAGTTCCACTGTTGATGGACACCGAGGTGTTTCCACTGATGGGTTACTATGCACAACAATGCTATGAACAATCTTGACAGCGCATCCTGGTGCACATGTGCAAGAACATCTCTAGAGCTTACACTAGGAGGGAACTGCAGGGTTTTAGAGCATGCATGCAGTGAGGTGCAGGGGTGCAGGTGTGATCAGTTGTGTCCGACTCTTTGCGACCCCATAGATTGCAGCCTGCCGGGCTCCTCTGTCCATGGGGATTTTCCAGGCAAGAATGCTGGAGCCGGTTGCCATTTCCTCCTCCAGAGGATCTTCCCCACCCAGAGATCAAACCACATTTCCTGCATCTCCTGCATTGCAGGCGGATTCTTTACCGATGAGACCCCAGGGAAGCCCCAGTCACTTTAAAGGTATTGTACTGAATATGTCGGATTCAATGCCCCTTTGAGGGAATATCTAAGATACTAAAAAGAACTTCCTCTGAGGAAGCGCTGCTGGGTAGGACTTTAAAACAATGTTAAAAGGAGGCTGCACTGGGTATTCCTGGCAGTCCAGTGGTTACCACTCCATGCTTCCAGTACAAGGTTCAATCCCTGGTTGGAGAACTAAGATCCCACATGGTGCTGTGGTGTGGCCAAAACGAGAAAAAAGGCAACATCGTAGTAGAAACTGTCAGATGATCTTTAAACACAAACTTTTCACCCTTCATGTATAACATTATACACAGTATAAGTATTAATAGTATAACCCGTTAGATATTAACTGTAAAACCCCAGATGGTTTTTTTTTTCATTCTAAATTTTTTCCTTCTAGTTTTATTGAAATATAATTGACATATAGTCCTGTATAAGTTTCAGGTGTACAGCATAATGATTTGACTTACATACATCATGAAATGATTATCACAATAAGTTTATCCATCACTGCATACAGATACAAAATTAAAGAAACAGAAGAGAAAAAACTTTTTTTCCTTGTGATGAGAACTCAGGATTCTCTTAACCACTTCCACATATAACATACAGAAGTGATGATCACATTTATCATGCTGTACCTTATATTTCTAGCACTTTCTTTACCTTTCAACTGGAAGATTGCCTACATCCAATTCCTTCTTCCCAACACCCCTGCCTCTGGTAACCACAAATCTGATCTCTTTTTCTGAGTTTGTTTGTTCATATGTTTTTGAAGTATAATTGACCTGTAACACTATGTCAGTTTCTGTTACACAACATAGTGATTTGACATTTCTATACATTTCTAAAATGTATAAGTCTAGTTACGATCTGTGGCCATACAAAGACACTACTTAGTTATTGACTATATTCTCCACACTCTTTCATACCCACGCAACTGGAAGTCTGTACCTCTTAATCTCCCTCACCAATTCCTTCCCCCAACCCAAATCCTACCTCCCCTCTGACAATAACTGTTTCTCCTTAATATTGTTTTGTTTTTTAGATTCCACATATAAGTGAAATTGCACAGTGTTTGTCTTTCTCTGACTTATTTAACTTAGCATAGTGAACCTCTAGGTCTACCCAAGTTGTTGCAAATGGCAAGATGTCCTTTCCTTTTTATGACTGAGTGATACTCCGTTACTCCTTAAGTCTAGAGGATACAAGGCTGGTCTGAGGCTTTAGAAAATGAAAGAAGAGTTCAAGACAACAGATTCAATAATTATCAATGGCATTAAGACCTGAAACCAATTTAACTGTATTCACAAAGACCTTGAGAGTGCATCGCAGACCATGTTTAGGATTCTTCATTAAGCTTTTACACTGGCTTTTGGTCTATTCATGTATTTTAATAATAACATTATTGTTTTAGCTCATACCTTATCTGTCTTTTTGTCTTGTTTTTCCAAAATAGCCAAGTTGTCTCTCAGAATTTTCACGATTTCTGCTGGATTTTTGTGTGATTTACTAAACAGAGGCATTTTTTCATTTATAGAAATCTCTTCATGTAATATAGAATGCTGAAAACAAGTAAACAAACAAAAATTATTATTTTAATTCTTAACATGATTAAATTGTTATACCAAAATGTCATGTTTTCAACAACCAATTCAGTAATATGGAACATTAAAATCGATCAAACTAAAACAAGTTTTAAGTTTCATGCCAAATTTAAGTTAGTGTAAAATATTTCAAGAAATTTATTTTTAAAGGTTTACCTAAAAGTTTTTACTCAGAGTTTAATATCTTTCTTATAAAAAAATTAAAGATTTATACAAGAATAGGAAAAGGAGTATTCTTAGAGAATAAGCTGATACTTAAAACTAGATATTTTGACTAAAGAGAGTGAGGAAGATGGTGATATTAATGATGATAAATAAAATAGAACATGTAAAACAGAAGTCAGACTAGGATCCACAAGCTCTAGTAAAGCAATATTTTAAAACATTCCACTCCATAGCAATAACAAAATTACAATGTAAAATTATTTAGAATCCTTTTTTTTTTTTTGTTACTCTTCAAATATTCAGCTGGCCATACTCACTGATGAAATGAGGATTACCATGATGGGTGGGAGTGGGGAGGTGAGGAGGAGGGGAAAAGAAAAATCAGTTCTTTTTGAGAACATCTATTTGCATAGAGCAGAAAAAGCTAAATATAGCTATTATGACCCTATTTATACTAAAAATATGCTAGGCAAAAAGATCTAAATTAAAGGCTCCAGTTAGGAGAAACATATTCATTTGCTTTACATTAATTAGTAAAAATATGTCAAACATTACAGAAATATGATGTAATTAATCAAAAGCTCCCATTAACCAGTGATACAGAGGTAACAGCTGTTATCAGCTTTTATACATATTCCTCCTTAATTTTTCTCTCTCTATATAAAAATGTATTTTTAAAACCAAAATATAATAATATTAAAAACAGTATTTTTCAGGCTATAGTATTTTTTTTTAGGCTTTCCCTAATGGAAGAAAGCAAAGAGAAACTAAAGAACCTCTTGGTGAAAGAATAGAGTGAGTGCTCGCTTCGGCAGCGCATATACTAAAATTGGAACGATACAGAGAAGATTAGCATGGCCCCTGTGCAAAGATGACATGCAAATTCGTGAAGCGTTCCATATTTTTAAGCTTCTGCACAACAAAGGAAAATATAAGCAAGGTGAAAAGACAGCCTTCTGAATGGGAGAAAATAATAGCAAATGAAGCAACTGACAAACAACTAATCTCAAAAATATACAAGCAACTTATGCAGCTCAATTCCAGAAAAATAAACGACCCAATCAAAAAATGGGCCAAAGAACTAAATAGACATTTCTCCAAAGAAGACATACGGATGGCTAACAAACACATGAAAAGATGCTCAACATCACTCATTATTAGAGAAATGCAAATTAAAACCACAATGAGGTACCACTTCACACCAGTCAGAATGGCTGCGATCCAAAAATCTGCAAGCAATAAATGCTGGAGAGGGTGTGGAGAAAAGGGAACCCTCCTACACTGTTGGTGGGAATGCAAACTAGTACAGCCACTATGGAGAACAGTGTGGAGATTCCTTAAAAAATTGCAAATAGAACTACCTTATGACCCAGCAATCCCACTGCTGGGCATACACACTGAGGAAACCAGAACTGAAAGAGACACATGTACCCCAATGTTCATCGCAGCACTGTTTATAATAGCCAGGACATGGAAACAACCTAGATGTCCATCAGCAGATGAATGGATAAGAAAGCTGTGGTACATATACACAATAGAGTATTACTCAGCCGTTAAAAAGAATTCATTTGAATCAGTTCTGATGAGATGGATGAAACTGGAGCCGATTATACAGAGTGAAGTAAGCCAGAAAGAAAAACACCAATACAGTATACTAACACATATATATGGAATTTAGAAAGATGGCAATGACGACCCTGTATGCAGGACAGCAAAGGAGACACAGATGTGTATAACAGACTTTTGGACTCAGAGGGAGAGGGAGAGGGTGAGATGATTTGGGAGAATGGCATTCTAACATGTATACTGTCATGTAAGAATTGAATCGCCAGTCTATGTCTGACGCAGGATACAGCATGCTTGGGGCTGGTGCATGGGGATGACCCAGAGAGATGTTATGGGGAGGGAGGTGGGAGGGGGGTTCATGTTTGGGAACGCATGTAAGAATTAAAGATTTTAAAAAAAATAAAAATAAAATATATAACTAGAAAAAAAAAAAAAAAGAATAGAGTGAATACGTTGGCTTAAAACTCAACATTCAAAAAACTAAGACCATGGCATCTGGGCCTATCATCTCATGGCAAATAGATGGGGAAGCAATGGAAACAGTGACAGACATTATTTTCTTGGGCTCCAAAATCACTGCAGATGGTGACTGCAGCCATGAAATTAAAAGATGCTTGCTCCTTGGAAGAAAAGCTATGACAAATCTAGACGGTATATTAAAAAGCAGAGATACCACATTGCTGACAAAGGTCTGTCTAGACAAAGCTATGGTTTTCCAGTAGTCATGTATGGATGTGAGAGCTGGACCATACAGAAGGCTGAGCACTGAAGAACTGATGCTTTTGGAGAAGACTCTTGAGAGTCCTTGGACTGCAAGGAAATCAAACCAGTCAATCCTATAGGAAATCAGCCTTGAATATTCATTGGAAAGACAGATGCTGAAACTGAAGCTCCAATACTTTGGCCATCTGATGTGAAGAGCCAACTCACTGGAAAAGACCCTGATGTTGGGCAAGATTGAGGGAAGGAGGAGAAGGGGCCGGCAGAGGATGAGATGGTTGGATGGCATCACCAACTCAGAGGACATGAATTTGAGCAAACTCAGGAGATAGCGAAGGACAGGAAAGCCTGGCGTCTGCAGCCCATGGGTCACAAACAGTCAGACACAACTGAGCGACTGAACAACAACAACAACATCCATTATACAGACATATAATTACTAGGAGTATTTGGTAATTTCTTATTAAATTTTATTTTACCAATACCTCTATAGAAAGACTTCTGGGTCAACTCCATTTTTCCTCATATTTTTCTTATTAACAATAATGCAATTAATCAGTGAAGAATATTACACACAAATGTATAACAGCAACTGATAGCAATACTCTAACCAGTTATGCACCCAGCATAACCTTGGTTACGGTTCTAAACACTACATCCCCTGGATTCCTGCTCCCCAAATCTGCTTCCCTAGGATTTCTGTCCAATCTCTGAGTTACTTGAGATCCTTCCAAAAATTTTCTTCAGTACTTGTTGTTTGTGATCAAGAGTTATAATGCTGGCATTCAACGTATCTGCTAAACAAACATGAGGTATTTAAATCCTAATCTAGTTCTGACTTGGTAACTGATCCACTATGATTCAGAAGTTATCATGCTTGTCTACGTGTCATTTAAGTTTTTAATTAGTGTTTTTTTAAACTAGCTGCAAATTCACCTTGTTACAACGTTTAACTCATATTTTTTCTATCTCACTCAGGAAGATATCAGGACAAATGTTGCCAAAGGCTCTGAGAAAGCCCACATACATTCTATCTGTTAGTACCAAGCAAGTTACTTTATTTTATTTTTTAATGCATCCCCATGACTTACTTAGTTTATGACTGAAAGTCGGTACCTTTTGACCCCCTCACCCATTTCATCCACACCCCGCCCTCTGCCTCTGGCAACCACCAATCCATTCTGTGTATCTATAAGCTCGGCTTCTGTTTCCTAGTCTTTTAGATTCCACATATAAGTGAGAGCATATGGTATTTGTCTTTTTCTGATTTACTTCACTTAGCATAATACCCTCAAAGTTCCATCCTTCTTGTCACAAATGGCAAGATTTCATTCTTTTATGGCTGAATAATACTGTTCTATACACACACACCTCACACACACACAGCACTTCTTTATCTATTCATCCATAGATGGGCACTGAGCTTGTCTCCATTATCTTGGCTATTGTAAATTACATTGCGATAAAGATGGGGGTGCATAGTTCTTTATGAATTGGTGTTTTCATTTTCTTCAGATAAGTACCCATACCATATGGTCAGTCTACTTTTAATTTTTTGAGGAACCTTTATATTGTAAGGTTGATTCATAAAGAAAGATAGAGCATCATATTTTCAAATTAGATAGGCCAAATACGGTGAGCTCTCTCTTATTCATCACTGGCCCACACCCATTCTGAGTCTAATTCTTAGTATCTATCAAGGCCAAAGATAAAGGGTGTAAGGGGGAGTTCTGAAAATGATGCCTCCTTGGGATAACATGGTACTAGTAATTTTCCCATAAATTCTACCTCAGAGTTTCTAGAACATGCATTATATTTCAGCAACACAAGAAGCAGGAACAAGAGAAGATGCCATGTTAGGTCCAACAGACCGACACTGCCCAGACGAATGCCCCCGGGGCACTGAAAATCAACTTGCCCTCCAGGTTAGTGGTGACAGTGAGCCACGCAGCAACATAAATAGCAGATGACCATCATGGGCCCTGTTGTACTTTTCCCATTTACAAAGTAATTAAACAGAATAAACAACAAATAACACAGGTGCTTTTTTTCTTTTTTTTTAATAGCAGTACAAGAAAAGGGGATAAGTGTCCTGCGGACTTCAACAGGAAAGGTAACTTCCAGAATTAATTCCCTGTAGGAGACAGAACAGAGATAACTGAGGGTGGGGAGGTGGGAAAGGAAAGGACTTAAGACAGAGAGGAGAACTGGTCAAGATAAAAGATGAACACATAATATACACACACACATACAGAAACACCCCCAGACGTAGCATGGCAATCCAGATCTGCACAGGGCAGAAGTGACCCCACAGAGCATTGACTGAGGACAACGGAAAGGTACACAATTAGTCCATATTTATTCAGTCAAAAAATATTTACTGAGTTTCTATAAGGTTCGAGGCCTTGCACTACTAAATACAAAAGTTAATAAGCCTCAGAGAGTGCTCAGTGTAGTGGGAGACACAGCCACACAGAAGGATTTTGCCAGAACACCAGAAAAGCTCAAACTAAAATGATGGAGATAAGATACTTGTGTGTGTGTGTGTGTGTGTGTGTGTGTGTGTGTGTGTGTGTGTGTGTGTGTGTGTGTGTGTAGTATATCCTGCATTGGAAAAACCTGAATGAACGTTTTGGCCAACCCAGTATTATAGAAATATGGAGAAGATACAGTGTTATATCCTATAAAAACACATATTATGACAATGAAAAGAGATGGAGGAAGCCAACAAGTGCAAAAGGAACTAAAACATGGAGTAGAAGCAACAAAGATAAAACAGCTTAAGTAGAAAAGAGATCTAAATGCGATCACTGAAAGGATTTTTCTTGCTGAGACTAATAATGAGGCCCCAAACTCACTGTGCTGCGGCGTGCTACAGGCCATGGGGTCGCAAACAGTCGGACACGACTGAGCGACTGAACATCAACAAAACTCAGTGCCGCTTTCAGAAGAAACCAACACTTTTCTCTGAAAGCTCATTCTTGCAAAATGACTGTAACAACAAAAAGGATCAAAATTAAGTTGTCTTTGGACTTTCATAAAACTACATGTCATGAAGCCATGGAGAAATCTAGAGTTCTCAAAGGAAAGTCTATAATCTCATAATCAAATCTCTGGCCAACATATTTATGTGCAGATAGACTGTGTACACTTCATAAAATTTTTACCAAAAGTTGAGATGGAGTCAAACCCACAAAAGCTCAACAAAACCAGAAATAGTTCTTGAAAGGGAGCCTTGAGGTGGGAGGGTGAGAATCTACAATTCATTCACGTCAAAAAGGAGATTGCTTCAAAAATCTCAAAGAAAAAGAATGGAAATAACAATAAAATTAGAAATAACCGAATCAAAACAGGAAAAGAAAATCTCTGGTACTTTGGGTGCCTGTTTTTTTTCTGGTGATAGACCTTTCTGCTCTCCTTTCCACCCCACCTCACACACACCACCCCACCTACTCTAGCAAGAGGGTGAGGACATGACCCAGGCAGGCCAAGTATCTCTTCCACCGCCCTGGCTCTAGCAATTGGCTCACAAACGGCTTGTGACACCACCAAGCTAATCAAAATACCCTTCAACTCGGCTTTCCCCCCTAGGTGTTTTAATTTAGTTTAAATAAAATATCTGGGGCATCTGGAAGAAGAAATAGAGAACAATGTAACAAGTTCCTGTGTATTTACCACCCAGCTCAAAAATCAAAACAACCCAAGCTCACCTTGGCAGCTTCAGTTCTCTGATCCCATGCACCTCTGGCTCATACTGTATCTATTTATCATGTACCCTAGCTATACATACTTTCACACTTTTACTAATATTACAGATAATACGTGATATTGTTGTGTGTGCTTTAAAGCATTACAGAAATGGTACTACAAGTCAGTTTCTTTCCCCCCACCAACATTATGTTTATGAGATTTGTGTATTGATACAAATCTCACATTTATCTAACATGCTATAGAGCACCCCATTGGCTTCCCAGGTGGCGCTAGTGGTAAAAAACAAACAAAAAAAACAAAACAAAAACCTGTCTCCCAATGTAGGAGATGCAAGAGATGCAGGTTTGATCCCTGGGTCAGGAAGATCCCCTTGAGAAGGGCATGGCAACCCACTCTAGTATTCTTGCCTGGAGAATCCCATGGACAGAGGAGCCTGGCAGTTCATAGGGTCACCAAGAGCTGGACACAACTGAAGCGACTTAGCATGCACTTATACCACAATGTGGGCTTCCCTGGTGGCTCAGTTGGTAAAGAACCTGTCTGCAGTGTGGGAGATCTGGGTTCCATCCCTTGGTTGGGAAGATCCCCCGGAGAAGGGAACAGCTACCCACTCCAGTATTCTGGCCTAGAGAATTCCCTGGACTATGGGGTTGCAAAGAGTAGGACACAACTGAGCAAATTTCACTCACTCTCTGACTCCTAATTGTTTTCAATTTTTTTTTTTAATTTTTATTTATTTACTTGGCTGCTCCATGTCTTAGATGTGGCCTGGGGGATGTTTAGTTGCGGCATGTGAGATCTAGTTGACTGACCAGGGATTGAACCTGGGCCCCTGTCTTGGGAGCAAGGAATTTTGGCCACTGGACCACCAGGAAACTCCTTCACCTTTTAAAATAGTGACATATAGTAAAAAATGCACTTTATATTGTGACCCAGAGCAAAGGAGTGTATAAATGGTAGTATAATTGTCTCATGAAACAATACCTGAACTCTGGATAGATTCCATTCTATCTGTTCTATCCTACATCATTAAAAAAAAAAGTCCTGATCATTATCCATTAAATTAATTCACTACCTGCTAGTTGGGCTTCCCTGGTGGCTCAGATGGTAAAGGATCTGCCTGCAGTGTGGGAGACCTGGGTTCGATCCCTGGGTTGGGAAGATCCCCTGGAGAAGGGAATGGCAACCTACTCCAGTATTCTGGCCTGGAGAATTCCATGAACAGAGGAGCCTGACGGACTACAGTCCACGCAGTGGCAGAGTCAGACACGACTGAGCGACTTTTACTTCACTTTCACTAACTGCTAATTAGCATGCAAGATGTCATCATGGGTGAAACTAGATGAAAGGTACACAGGATCTCTTGGTATTGTTTCTTATCTATAGCTATCTCAAAATAAAAAGTTAAAAGTGAAGAATCTATCACTATGGGAAATTGACAGCAATGATCCAACATAAGGATAGTTACTATTCCTGAGGCAGAAAACTAACAAATGAAAGATGTACTTAAACATGTACAAAGTATGTCTATTTATCTATTCAATCCTTCAGCAAGCCACCTTTTTAACTGTATACAACCACAGAATCATTTCCGGAATGTGGCTCAATTAACGTTAATTCATATTATCTGAATGAGATTTGTCATCTTGATGTTTTTCTGTTTACCTATAATGAGCATATTTCTTCTTTACTGAAACAATAGACAGATTTGTGAGGGAAAAAATCCATATAACTAAGCAAGGAACTGAACAGAAAAACCCATTTTATTTTTGAATAGAAAAATCAAATATTGAATATTTCAATATCATTAAAATGTCAGTTACTCCTAAAGTCCATAATTTGATACAATTCCAGTCACAAATCCAAGAAAGTTTTTAGTAAATAAATTAAGTCAAGAATATAAAAGAACAAGGATAACAAATTTTTTTTTAAATGGAAGATTTCTTACGGGGGAATGAAATTGAAAGTGTTATGAAGTACTATAAGTAAAACAGTAAGTCAAGAAAAACAGACCAATGGAACAAAACAGGCCAGATACAGAAGTGACTGTAAGTGACTTTCAAATTTCTGGATATAAAATAATTTCTCTAATTTTACAAGTAATGAAGTAAATCTCAAAAAAAAAAAAAAGACTGACAAATCAGTTAATATGCTACAAATTTATTTAAAACTTTTTGAATTTTTATGGATATAATAATAATAACATTACAGGCAAACAACAAATAAGAGAATTCTGTGACATGAATATGAAAGACAGAGGGCTAAAATCATTATAAAAGGAGATCTAAAATAAGAAAACCATGACGAAATAATGTATACATATTAGAAAACCACAAAGGAGGAAATATAGTTAAACACATAGTGAATGTTTATTTTCTATAATGAGAACACGAAAAGTTAAAAATGAAGGACTATTTTGCTCATGATGTAACATAGTGTCTTTGTTGGTTTGAGAAAATTCTAGCTATTGATGGTGAAATGCAACAGGTTCTCTCTTTTCTTATTGGTGGGATTGGGCAACATGGATCTAGAGCCTTTAAATATCAAAACCTCTGATGCAGTAATTCTATCAGTTTGTCCTAAGAAAATAAACTAATAATGGTTATCTTTACAACTCTTTTTTTTTTCACATTTCAACATCTCTAAAATGTGCATGTGTGTTAATAATTTATGGAACCTTATACTAACTGGCAGGGTATTTTTCTTCATTTGTTTGTTTTCTTTCTTAGTGATACATAAAGTGTATGCCTTAAAACCAATGACTTCTTAGATTTGATGGAATACAGTATATGGCTATGAAAATGTTTACAAAGAATGTGAAATAAAATGTACAGGCTGCTAAAAGAACCATCCCATAATATAGAGTATAACGACAACTACATAAAAGCAAGCAAACCCACAAATACACAAAACTTATGCAGAAAGAAATAATTTTAAAAAGTTAACAATGATAGCCTCTGGGTAGCTGGATTATGAATATTTAATTTTCTTCTTCCTTAACATTTTCTCTTCTTTTCTTCAAACTTTAATAGATCACGCAAATACATTTACAATGGAAACACCTTCTCATAAATGAAAATTTTAATGCCTAAATAACCATTTTTTAAAGTTCAAACTGTGGAATATTTGATCATCATGTCTTTTCAAAGCATTAGTCAAACAAATGATTTCTGTTACTCTGGCTATGAAATTTCATTAAAGAGTTGTACTTGGCTTAGATCCTGGAGAGAAAGCCAAAAAAAATTATTCAGCTCTGCTCCCAGGCAACTCAGGCCCTGTAGACTTTTAGTAGATTTTGGCAGCATTCCTTTTCCTAAGACACAGTGAAATATTTCATAGTCCTAATTTACGTGTGTGCGCCTCTACAGATGACCCAATGTCAGTCACTCCAATGACTCATCTAAACATGTTTATGATGTAAGTGGAGAGGAGTGCATTTGAAGGGGGAAGGAGAAGCTAGGAGAAGAGGTCATTTGGGGCCTTAAATGCCCTCATGGTATCCTTTAAAGTATTTTAAAGGGGAATAAATGGCTAATGCCTGTCTAGTCAAAGCTATAGTTTTTCCAGTAGTCATGTATGGATGTGACAGTTGGACCATTAAAGAAAGTTGAGCGCCGAACAATTAATGCTTTTGAACTGTGGTGTTGGAGAAGACTCTTGAGAGTCCCTTGGACTGTAAGGAGATCAAACCAGTCAATCCTAAAGGAAATCAGTTCTGAATATTCATTGGAAGGACTGATGATGAAACTGAAGCTCCAATACTTTGGCCACCTGATGTGAGGAACTGACTCATTAGAAAAGACCCTGATGCTGGGAAAGATTGAAGGCAGGAAGAGAAGGGGCCAGCAGAGGATGAGATGGTTGGATGGCATCACAGACTCAACGGACATGAGTTTGAGCAAGCTTTGGGAGTTGGTGATGGACAGGGAAGCCTGGCGTGCCACAGTCCATGGGGTCACAAAGAGTCGGAGACGACTGAACTGAACTGAACTGAAATAGCTAATGAGAATTTCTAGGCCTTCATGTCTAATCTCCAACTGTACTGTTCAATAACAGTTCTAACTTCAAAGGTTTTCCACGAAATCTTAAGGGAGTGGGAAATTTCTCTCTGAAGACAAGAAAAGTCTCAGGATTTCCATGGGTAAACCGTATCTTCTGTCCATCAACTGATGAATGAAAAAAGAAGCTGTGGTACCTATATACGATGGAATACTACTCAGACATAAAAAGGAACGAAATTGATTCAGTTGTAGTGAGGTGGATGAACCCAGAGTCTGTTATACAGGGTGAAATAAGTCAGAAAAATGAAGATCACATATCAATGCATATACATGGAATCAAGAAAAACGGTACTGATGAACCTATTTGCAGGGCAGGAATAGAGACACAGACGTAGAGAATGGGCTTGCGGACATGGCAGGTGAAGGACAGGGTGGGGCAAACTGAGAGCAGCACTGACGTATACACACCACCTTGTGTAAACTAGACAGCTAGCAGGAGGCTGCTGCACAGCGCATGAGTCCAGCCTGGCGCTCTGTGAGGACCCGCGGGGTGGGGGGCTGTGTGGGAGGGACGCGCAAGAGGGAGGGGGTAGATAGATAAAAGTATACAGCTGATTCAATTTGTTGTTCAGCAGAACCCAACATAACACTGTAAAGCGATTATCCTCCATTAAAAATAATTTTTTTTTAAAAAATGAGCCTTTTTTTTCCCTTCATATAGGTTTCTTTTATAATCAGCGATAAGAGGGGAACATTTCCAAAAGTCTTCCATAGAGCTTGCTAATTTAAACTTAAGTCACAGTTACCTTCTCTCAACTAAAAAAAAGAGTAAACAACCACATTAAAGAAAACTTCAGGAAAGTTCAGAAATTCCCATTCTTTTATCTTTTATTCCATACACGACTCACAGATAGAAATAATGCAGTGAAAAAGTACATCTATGGGGGAAACTAATTGGGCCAATAAGTTTCATTTTTAAAAATCAATGGGATGGGGACTTTCCCGGCAGTCCAGTGGTTTAGAACATGCCTTCAAAGGCAGGGGACATGGGTTTGATCCTTGGTCAGGAAACTAAGATGTCACATTTCTCGGGGCAACTAAACCTGAGCAAACTGAAAGATCCCGCTTGCCATAGAGAAGATCCCATGTATAGCAAGACCCGGATGCAGCCAAAAATAGGTACATAAATTTTTTTTTTTTTTAATCAGTGGGATGGAGATTACAGGAGTATATATATTTCTCAACATTCAGTGAAACATTCTCTTAAAATGGGTACATTTGAATAAACGTAAATTTTAAAATAAAAAAGTACACATAAAAGTTCTACTGTATTTGTTATATCCCAAATAGGCCTCTCCCTACTGCAAAATCATAACTTAGAATTGCCTTCTCAGATATAATAATTTACAAAGCACATCATTATTGGTATTATGCCATTATTTGTTGAGTTGAAGTAAGAGTGATATGCAATATGTATGTAATAAGTAATAAGTCTGAAGTTGACACCTTACTTCAGAATGTCCCATGTATTCAAGATACCAAGCTTGTAAATTGCCCCCCTCATCACCATCCCTACTCATTCAGGGTTGTCGCTAAGTTACACCATGGTCTTTTCTTCTTCTTTTAACAGTTAGGCCTATTCTGTACTACTATTGCTTTGCTTGCTTCTTAAAATTCAATTCTTGACAGGCCATCTCTTTCTCATAATAAAAACTGTGTGCCCCTAAACCCCTTTCCTTTTTGGGGTACATTGGAAAAACTACTCAGTTCCATTTTTGTAAACCAAAGAAAGAGTTCAGTCTCCATGTGGTAAATATTTATTAGCTACCTACTTACGTGCCAGATACTGGGCTAGATCTTAGAAATGGCTGATAAGTATAAAAGAATCAGCTAGAAATATTTCTGTAACAAGGAAAAGAAAAATCACTGATATTATTGTAAGATTAAGGCTCATAAACAGTGCAGTTAATCTTAGAAGCTCTGAAAAGTACATAGAAATGCTATTTATAAACATATTGCTTTCCTTCATGTATTAACATTTAGGAAAAATAAAAATGTCTTATTCAACCCTGAATTGTTTCTAGATTTAGTTTCATCACTTTTTGTTGTTGTTTTCAGTTGCTAAGTCATGTCCAAATCTTTGCAATAACTGATTTTCTAATATTTTTCGGGGTGGCAATGGTTTTTCTATAGTGTGAATAAAATATAATCTTAGACTATAATAAAATCAAGCAATCATTTGTTAAATCGTTTCCCAGGGAAGATGGTTCCTAAATTCCCAACAACCCACCTACAAATAAATTTCTAAGGTACAAAACACTTGGAATCTAAGGATGAGTTATTCCCTATTTCTATATATTTACATTCCTATAGGCTTGAGAAATGGTGCCCCTACTAAGATAACATCAATGAAATACTAGTTTAAAATAAAAGCTTATTCTGAAGATTGTGAAGCTAGATGCAATTCTTCCATCAGTCTAAGCACTGAGTGTGGAGAATTCTGTAAAGAAGTAAAACTTGGTTTGTGATATAAATATAATTGCTTTGGATTTACTTTTGACTTCAAGAACAAGATACTAGTTTGGAAAAGGTTTCCACAGACCAGCTAAGTTTCTTCTTATACACAGGTCAACAGGTTTAAAAAAAAACAAAACACACACAGACACACACACACACCCATGAAACAAAACCTGTTCTACAGGCTTCTGAACACATACAGGAACTATTGGAGAAAGTACAGCCAGTTTATATTATACCTCGAGTACAAACCCTTTTAATTGTTCACTGACACTCTGCTTAAGTTTTCACTTCTGCTAAGTTGTTCTGCCTTAAAGGACTCACTTGAATCAGTAACTAAGGACATCTTTTTTGAGGCTGGCAGAGTAGATTAGAAACTTTGCTTAGAAAGATGTATCTTTAAGCAATGACTCACTTTAGCAGTTAACAATATATACTTCCTTCTTCCCACAGAAGAATGATTACATGCCTTCCATGGGTGCCTTTAAAAAGACGTGTAAAATTAGTATACAATCTCCTCTGTTAAGATTGTAAAATGAAGTTTATTGGAATGTGAATACATATTTCAAGAGTTTACTCTTTTTTTCTCTGCTCTACTGCTTACATACATAAATGCAACTCATTAAAATAGTTCTTCACTAGAACAATATTATATTACATTATATTATGTACCATCTATGAGAAAAAAATAATTGTTCTTATTCCTTATTCCTTAATTTGAAAGGTGCATTCATTTTGTATCAAATGGTAAGTCTGAGATGTAAATTATCTAATTTTTGTTTTCACTACAGAACTTTGAGTCTAACTGAAGCATTCAACATTCAAATTTCATATCCCTTTAATTAATGGCCTCATTAACATTCCTAATTGAATTATGAGGGAATGCTTCAATTTATAATAATTGATACTATCAAACATCACAATGATCATATTAAATTTACTGACAATAAACAGATAGAGGTAACTTTGGAATTTTCATTCAGTTGAAAGAGAAACATGAAAAATGGTATCCTGCCACTGTTTTATTTTTGGAAACACGCTGTAAATAAAAACCCATTTCCAAAATAAGATATTCCATGGACACAGAATAGTTGGTAATGATTCAAGTGCCTTAGGCAACAGAGAAGTATTGTTTTGTAGTTGTTTTTTTAAACCTCTCCTAGTAACAGCAGTTCATCATGCACAAAGAAACGAGGTAACAGCTTGGTTTATAAAACAAATTTATAAGCAGTAACTGTAAAACCTCAACTAAACGAAAAGCTTATCATATTAATTCCATTTCTGTGAACCAGGATAGGTAACCTGGTTGATAACTCACCCAATGTTATAGAAAAGTCCAGGCTTGTCTAAGCAGCAAAAAGTAGACCCATGGTGAGGTGCTGAAGACAGCTCTCTCTGGGGCTCAAAGCACTTTAGATGAAGTAGCCTTTATCTTCCATTTAACAGAGGGTGCCTCCTATTACCAAAGCATAGCAGAGAAAAGACTTTCCACGATCTGTCTTGACTTTCTGTCTCTCTCTTTGAAGAGTAACAGTTACCACCGGAAAACGTTAGCAGAAAATGCTCACTGAACACTCACACCGGGCAGCTGTAAATTTCCACTCTCTTTACTTGCTCTCAGATTCCCAGCCTTGCTTGTCTCTTAATCTGTCACAGGCAGTTCTGTTTCTGGTCAAACCAGCTTGCTTGTGCTTTCTCCTCTCCTCTAATGCACGCTTTTAGACACATTCCACACAGTCACAGCTCCATCTCTCTCTCCCTCCCTCCCAATCATGCAATGTCACAAGAATGTGCGTAAAGCAATTAAGTTGAGGCAAATTTAATTCTTGGCAAAAAAAAAAAAAAAAAAAGTCTAGGGATAAACAAAATCTTTTTCTCATTACATCTTTCCCCCTCTAAGTCCTATACTTGCATGGGGTTTTGTCAACAGATTAAATTGCCCTGACCATCTTGTTTCAAAATGTGAATAACAAAGGCATGTTGATAGTGATAACAGATTTATCTGCCAATATGCTAGTTCCTCTGGGCAGATGCTATTTTCAGTCATAATAAGAAAGTGTAGGAAGTAAACACACCAATATTAGTAATTTAATCTTGAGATTTAAAAAGCAAGGGAGATGGGGGGTGGTCAGTGAGGCAATGGATAATGCATCTGACTATAGGTCAGAAGATTCTTAAAAAAGCAAGGGAGGTGATAGAATGAGTATTCATAATTTCAATGTAATTCTGTGAAAAAAATTTTTTAAATATGGCATATTTTGAAATTTAGCATCAATATTAGTTATACAAAGGAAATTACATAGAACAGAGAAACAACACCAAACACAAAATGGTTCATACCATTCATGTGCAAACCAAATGCTCCCCATCCCTCCCCACTTCATCACATACAAGCACTATCAGTCAGGATATGTAACACCCCTTCAGTGAGAATTTTAAAAGCTAAAGCTTATAAAAAACATTTTTTCATTATTATACATGTATAATTATAGAGCAAAATATCTTTTTTTTTTTGGCTATGCTGTGTGTCATGTGGGATCCATGGATCAAACCCACGCTCCCTGGAGCGGAAGCATGGAGTCTTAAACACTGAACCACCAGGAAAGTCCTGATTATCAATTCTGAGAGAAGGAGGCTCATAATATTCACTTTCAATGGCGGCAAATGAGAGACTGGGTTTTTTGGTAGGGGAATTCTTTCTCTTCTTTTGACTATCGTATTAGGTTCACAAATTTTCATATATTCAATATGCTTCAGTCAGTTACAGGCACTATTCTTTTTGCTGCTGTCCTTGTAGCCTGTGTTTTTGCCCCCACCAAAAGCACGGTCTGAAGCAAAAAGCTCGTGTAATGTTATTTTAATAAGAAATCCAATCACAGTGAGCAGGAATGAGGGAATAGGGAAATAAAGCAAAGGAGGACAGCCAATATGACAATGCCTCATCAAGCTGGCCACCTGTTAAGTCTATCAGATTGAGCCTCTTAGAAGCCATACAAAGTACATTTCAGGATCACCCCTAGGGCTTGGGGGTGGGAGGGTGGAAAAGGAAGGGGAAGAATTTACCTTTGGCTCTTATCTTTTCTTGATCAAAGGCTTTCCCCAAAGGGCATTAAATCCCCTACCCTTGAGTTTAACTCCTCTGTGCTTCTGGGTTGCACAAGTGTGGTCTGGACCTTGAGGAGACCTCATAGCAGTGGCCACAGGGAAGCCTTGGGGCAGGTAGCAAAGGGCTTGCAGAATGATGAGAGATGAAGCTATGAGATTGTACCTGCATTAGGGTTTGCACAGAGCTGAAATGAGACAAGCAAGTGCCAGAGGATCTGCAATGGTATACGTTGTTGTTGTTTAGTTGCTCAGTTGTGTCAGACTCTTTTGTGACCCCATGGACTGTAGCCTGGCAGGCTCTTCTGTCTGGGGGATTTCCCAGGCAAGAATACTGGAGTGGGTTGACATTTCCTTCTCCAGGGGATCTTCTCAATCCAGGGACCATGTTTCCTACGTTGGTAGGCAGATTTTTTTTTTTTACCACTGAGCCACCTGGGAAGCCCTATAACGATGTATAACATAAATCTAAAACAATTGTTCAGGGACTTCTGTAGAAGTCCAGTGATTAAGATTCCTCACTTCCACTGCAGGGGGCACAGTTTCGATCCCTGGTCACGGAACTAAAAAACTGTATGTCACTCCGTGTGGCCAAAAATTTACACACACACACACACACACACACAAAACAATTGCTCAGATTTCTCATATGAGTTCATTACCTTTTACTCAAAATCCTGTGACTCAAATTTTACCCAGGTAGAATGCTGTGAAATCACATATTACTCCACTTCAGTGATTATGATCATTTCATTTACCTGCAACTTTGCTTATTTACAATATTATGAGGAGGGTGGCTTAAAATCTGGCAATTGGAAGTGATATCTGGAAGGTCTTAAATAAGACTTCCTCTCTTTTTCTACTTTATTTATATCATTGGGTCAGCCAACAAGTTTTACTGCAAGAAGGCAGAAATTTTACAGTCTCCTTTCACCTTATCTTGCATGTATTTTTCTAAAAGACCTCTTATTACTTAACTAAATTCCTATTTATTAGTTCTGTACATCACTCCACTTCCCATGGTCCACATCTTTCTGTATTTAACTCTCTACAGAAAGGGGTCAGCCTCTATTTTCCTCACAGTCTTCCCTCCTGATCAGTAACACTCTAGTTACCTAAACAGATAAGAAAGTTTATTTTGTGTTTGCTTTAATTATACTTCTAAGGTTGGTTATGGTAAAATAAAACAAGAACTCTAGTACTTTAACACAGAGTGTAAATTAACATAACTTTTCCCTGTAGGGATATTAACAATAAGTTGCAAAAGGCTTAAAATATTCATATTCCTTTTCATTTAGTAATTCATTGTCTACAAATTCATTCGAAGAATAACAAATATGCAAGGAAGCAGATACAGAGATATTTATTACACTGTGGGTGCTCAGTTACTTCAGTCGTGTCCAACTTTTTGTGACCCCATGGACACACAGCCCACCAGAGTCCTCTGTAAACTGGATTTCTCAGATAAGAATACTGGCCTGGGGTGCCACGCCCTCCTCCAGGGGATCTTCCTGACCCAGGGCTCAAACCCACACCTCCTGCACTGCAGGTGGATTCTTTACCACTGAGCCACTACTACTATGTATAGCAAACACCCCTCCCCAGAAAGTCCAAAACTACGTGATTGACTATATTTAATCATTGGATTCCATGTAGCATGGGCATTGACCAACTGAAGCAAGTGTACAAACAACTAGCATAGTCCCAGGCCATTCAGCATGTCTGCTGAATACTGAGTGGAGTTCATTCATCCATACAGATTATCATAGTCAAACTGCTTAAGAATATTTAAAGAAATGGGGATATATTTATTGCATACTATCAAGTTAAAAAATCTAAGATCTTAAGCTTAATAAAGAATATGAGCTCACAATTTTTGTTCTAATTTTTCCACAAACATTTCTTTTTATATGGATATGGAAATAATACCAAGTATTAACATTAGTTGGAACACTGGTAATTTTTAAAAAATATATTTTAAAATTTCTTTAAATATTTCTTTTATTTACTTATTTGTTTATTAACTTGGCTGTGCCAGGTCTTAGTTGCCACATGTGTGGCCATTAGTTGCAGCATGTGTGAATTTTGTTTTTTCAGTTGTAGCAAGTGGAATCTAGTTCCCTGACCAGGGATGGAACTTGGGCCCCCTGTGTTTGGAGTGTGGAATCTTAATCACTGGACCACCAGGGAAGTCCTGGAACACTGGTGATTACATTCATATATTCTAGTGTTTTCCAAATATGCTATAATTAACATGTACAGTCAGTTTCACTACAAAACAAGGTAAGTGTTCCTAAAAAATCACCATGTTACACAGCTCTGTATCATGTAGTAAGAACCAAAGAAATTGTGGGGGAAATTGGGTTGGAGCTCAATACTCAATAATGTCATCAGAAACATACTTATTTCTCTTAAAGTAGGAACCTAATAAAAATAACACATTTTTTTACAGCAAGCAGTTTAAGAAATACATAAAATAAATATGGCATAAACAAATACATAAAATAAATACCACAATAAATATGGCATTTTCCTTGAAAAGACCTGATATTTGCTTGTGTAGGTAGATGTTAAAAGATTTATAGCTTGTGAATTATGTCAAAAGTGGAAATAGGATTTATCTTGTTGATAGCCATACCACCCTGAATGTACCTGATCTCATCTCATCTTGGAAGCTAAGCAGGGTTGGGCCTGGTTAGTACAGTTAGAACTGGACATGGAACAACAGACTGGTTCCAAATAGGAAAAGAAGTACGTCAAGGCTGTATATTGTCACCCTGCTTATTTAACTTCTATGCAGAGTACATCATGAGAAATGCTGGACTGGAAGAAACACAAGCTGGAATCAAGATTGCCGGGAGAAATATCAATAACCTCAGATATGCAGATGACACCACCCTTATGGCAGAAAGTGAAGAGGAACTAAAAAGCCTCTTGATGAAAGTAAAAGAGAGTGAAAAGGTTGGCTTAAAGCTCAACATTCAGAAAACGAAGATCATGGCATCCGGTCCCATTACTTCATGGGAAATAGATGGGGAAACAGTGGAAACAGTGTTAGACTTTATTTTTGGGGGCTCCAAAATCACTGCAGTTGGTGATTGCAACCATGAAATTAAAAGACACTTACTCCTTGGAAGGAAAGTTATGACCAACCTAGACAGCATATTCAAAAGCAGAGACATTACTTTGCCGACTAAGGTCCATCTAGTCAAGACTATGGTTTTTTCAGTAGTCATGTATGGATGTGAGAGTTGGACTGTGAAGAAGGCTGAGAGCCGAAGAATTGATGCTTTTGAACTGTGGTGTTGAAGAAGACTCTTGAGAGTCCCTTGGACTGCAAGGAGATCCAACCAGTCCATTCTGAAGGAGATGAACCCTGGGATTTCTTTGGAAGGAATGATGCCAAAGCTGAAACTCCAATACTTTGGCCACCTCATGTGAAGAGTTGACTCATTGGAAAAGACTCTGATGCTGGGAGGGACTGGGGGCAGGAGGAGAAGGGGACGACAGAGGATGAGATGGCTGGATGGCATCACTGACTTGATGGACGGGAGTCTGAGTGAACTCCGGAAGTTGGTGATGGACAGGGAGGCCTGGTGTGCTGCGATTCATGGGGTCGCAAACAGTCGGACACAACTGAGCAACTGAACTGAACTGAACTGAGTACTTGGATGGGAGGATTGTCTGTTATCAGCTGTAAAGTTGTAACACCAAAGGTGGATGAATATGACTCACATAATGTGAGGTATACAGAGATGGCTGGTATGTGTTTGAGATGTGTGCATGTCTATGTTTTGTGTATTTCTCCATGGCTTGGTTCAGCTGGGTGGCTTTGTTCAGCTGGGTGGCTTTCTGCATTCATGAGACTATACAAAAGCAAATGAGAAATCTGCATTATATTCAAATGTTTCCTAATACATCAATGATATTGGAACAAACCTGTGTTTTCAAAACGTGTTAAAGCAGAAATGACTGTTACTTTCACCACCATAAAAATATATGTATATATATATTTGAATAAGTGAAAGTGAAGGTACTTAGTCGTGTCCGACTCTTTGTGACCCCATGGACTGTAGCCTACCAGGCTCCTCCGTCCATGGGATTTTCCAGGCAAGAGACTGGAGTGGGTTGCCATTTCCTTCTCCAGGGGATTTTTTCGACCCAGGGATAGAACCCGGGTATCCTGCATTGTAGGCAGACGCTTTACCGTCTGAGCTACCAGGAAAGCCCTTATTTGAATATGCTAACAAGTATTGTGAACTTATTGCTATTAGTTTGCTAATTTGGGCAACTAAAGATTTTTTTAAGTGATATTTACCTCTCTCTTTGTTTCCCCCCCTTTCACTTCTCATTTATGCTTTTGTTTCTCTATTTATCTCTCTTCTGAAAGACTACAGTATAGATACAAAATATTAATACCACAGCTACACATTCAGGTAGCCTAGGAATAACATTTGACTTATTCTTCAATGGTCTTAAGCCAAAAAGAAAGCTTCAAAGCAAAGAATCTATTTACTACCTTAGGAGTTTGCCATGCTATCCACATACCACAGATACCTCAAGTTCTTTTCATAATTCCCGTTTCAGGCAGAATTGTTACCCTGGAACTTGCTTAAAGATATTCAAATTGTTTTCATAAAAGCAGAATATAGACGAAATGCTAAATGAGAAATGCTTTAGAGGTGTCCAAGCTGCAGTGAAATGGGGGTTAATTGATAGAATGAAAACACATTTCCAATTATCCATTAATTGCTAATCCTTGGCTAAATTTGGAAAGCTTTAAAAGATCTTCAGCAAGATAACAAAACTTCATTAGTCTGTTTTTGTTCTCACACTAACTCTGCTTCCATCTCTTCCTGCTTTTTTTAGGCAGGAGGAAGCTTGGATTACAGAATTTAGGTGACAATCCTGCCCACTGGCTGTATTTCCTAAACGCTGGAGCAATCTTTAAGTTGAGAACATCAGACCTTTTCTCAATTTGGAGCACTACTCTGGCCCCCTGCTGGTATAGCGCTGCAGTGGCAGCTAAAATACTTAGGTCTCAGCAGTGAGCTCTACCATGCCAGTCTAAGGAAGGACCACCTTGTTTCCCTGATGCCAAGATATATCTCTATGTACATCTATTCACTAATAAATGAATATAGCTATATAGCCTCTGAAGGGGTTTATGTGATAAACTATTGTGAACATTCTTCTCATATCAAGTGGCTAGTTTCATAGGCCACAGAATCTTTGGAATTAGGCTGACCCAGACTTGAATGAAAACAGATTGTATATAAGCAATATTATCTTTAAGTTGGATACAACCCTATACACTCCAGCACTAGTTAAGAGGATCAAGTGAAATACACTATACATGCATGCCTGGGATCTAGTTAACTGTTAAATGTTAGACACTGATCCACTCATAAAATTAAAAAAAAAATACTCTTATATTCTAAAAGTACATCATCCAACTTGAAGTTTCTCTGTGACTACTCTCAGATGAGGCAGATCCTTTGGAGGGGGTCACAGGTAGTTTGTAGTCAACCTCATTCATAAAACACTTAGTAGATGCAAAGTGCCACAGTAAGAGCCCCCGAGATATACATAACCCACACACCAAGTCATTAACTCTGTGTTTAAGGACTTTTAAATTTGTCTTGAGACTTCCCTGGTGGTCCAGTGGTTAAGACTGTGCTTCCACTGCAGGAAGGGTGGGTGACCCCGGGTTGAGGTTCTAAGATCCTGTATGACACTTTTGTTATTCATTCACTCAGGTGGGTCCAACTCTTTGAGACCTGATGAACTGCAGCACCCTAAGGCTTCCCTGTGTTTCACTATTTCCTGCAGTTTTCTCAAACTCATGTCCATTGAGTTTCCCACAGCACAGTCCAAAAAAGAAAAAGTGAAACTGAAAGTGAAGTCGCTCAGTCGTGTCTGACTCTTTGTGACCCCATGGACTGTAGCCTACCATGTTCTTCTGTCCATGGGATTTTCCAGGCAAGAGTACTGGAGTGGGCTGCTATTTCTTTCTCCAGAGGATCTTCCCGACCCAGGGATTGAACCTGGGTCTCCCGCATTGTAGGCAGACGCTTTACCATCTGAGCCACCAGGGAAGTCCAAAAAGGAAAAAGAAAAAAAAAAAGCCTTATACACCAACCAGGCCAAAATAATTCAATTAAAAGAATTCTGAAATAGATCACCAGTCCAGGTTCGATGCATGAGACAGGGTGCTCAGGGCTGGTGCATTGGGATGACCCTAAGGGATGGGATGGGGAGGGAGGTGGGAGGGGGGTTCCAGATGGGGAACACATGTACACCCGTGGCTGATTCATGTCAACATATGGCAAAAACAACTACAATATTATATAGTAATTAGCCTCCAATTAAAATTAAAAAAAAATTCTGGATGCAGTTTTTTGGGTTGTTGTTTTTTTTGCCACACCACATGGCCTGTGGGATCTTGGTTCCCCCATCAGGAACTGAACCTGCCCTTGGCATTAAAAGCCTGGATTACTAATCATTGGACAGCCAAGAAATTCCCTGGATGCAGCATTTTAAAAAAGCACAGGACAGGAGCACAGAAACTCTGGAGTCTAGTCTAATTTACTCTAACCAAAAGATAGAGTTGAGGTGGGGGAAAGGGAAATGGGATATTAGCCATTTGATCTAAGTAAAATATTACAAGAAATCTCAAAGGTTCTAGAAATATCATAGGGGTTCCAGAATATTTATGAATTTGAGATTAATTGCAAATTATCAAGGAGACTGTCTATAACAATGCTTTTACACTTGATTAATCCACATCTTTCATTTCAACAAACAAATCTGGGGTACTTTCTATGTGACACAAAGTAGGGTTTTTTAATATTTATTTATTTATTTGGCTGCACCAGGTGTTAGTTGCCGTATGTGGGATCTTTTATCTTTGTTTCCACATGTGGGATTTAGTTCCTGAACCAGGGATTGAACCTGGGCCCCCAGCATTGGGAGCAGGGAGCCTTAGCCACTGGCCCACCAGGGAAGTCCCCAAGGTAGTTTCCGTAATGAACTTCAGTCAATACTGTCGGTACTTTCAGGGTTGCTACTAGCTTACTTTGGTAAGGGTCAGAAAAAGGGACAGGTGCAGTCAAGCAGGTGCACAGATTAACCAGACTATAGCATCATCATGCAAAGAGCAAGTATTCTTTCCTTCAGGCAGATGCAACCCTGCACCATCCTGGCACATAGTTTGATTGGAGGGAAGGGGGAATGTGAGCTGGATTTCAGGCCCTACTCACTTTCCTAGCCAAGAGTTTTGATTAGTGGACAAACCATACAGTTAACATGCAATGGCCCTAAACACAATGGCAAGGCCCTGTTACAACTTTCTTATCATGTCCATATATAGGATTCATTCATCCAACCATCTGAGGAAAATATGCTCTTTGGGGCTACAGAGTGAAAAGGAATTCACATTCTCTTAGGGGGTATAATACATGTACCAAAAATCACTACAGTGTAAGGCAAAAAGTTATGAATCACAAATGAAAAGACTAATGAAATGCCAAAAAACTCAGGAAAGCCAAACCGTACTTATATCTTGAGGAATCACAGAAGGCTTCAGAGAAAAGGTACATTGAACCCAGTTCTGAATGATGGGTAGCATTTGGTCATATGGAGATAGGAACAGAGGATTTAGGAAGTGCAAGATGTAAATAACAAGCAAGAATTTAGTTTATCAGAAGCAAGTGCTATGTGAATGACAGTAAAAAGAAAAACAGATTGGGACCAGATTATGAAGAGTGTAATACTAGGCTACTGAGTTTACCTGTTAATTTGCGGGCAAGGGAGAGCCATGAGGTAATCAAACTCTTTCATGAGTATGAATTTAGAAGAGTAAAAAAGAATCAAAAAGGTAGAGAAATAGGCGGAGATGAAATGAAAGGCAATTGTACTAGTCTAGGATGACACTGCGGAGAAGGCAATGGCACCCACTCCAGTACTCTCACCTGGAAAATCCCATGGGCAGAGGAGCCTGGTGGGCTGCAGCCCATGGGGTCATGAAGAGTCAGACACGACTGAGCGACTTCACTTTCACTTTTTACTTTCATGCACTGGAGAAGGAAATGGCAACCCACTCCAGTGTTCTTGCCTGGAGAATCCCAGGGATGGGGGAGCCTGGTGGGCTGCCATCTTTGGGGTCGCACAGAGTCGGACATGACTGAAGCGACTTAGCAGCAGCAGCAGCAGGATGACAATGTGGAGAAGGCAATGGCACCCCACTCCAGTACCCTTGCCTGGAAAATCCCACGGGCGGAGGAGCATGGTAGGCTGCAGTCCATTAGGTCGCACAGAATCGGACATGACTGAGTGACTTAGAAGCAGCAGCAGCAGCAGGATGACAATGAAACTAAGTACACAGTGGGAAGGAGAGGACTACCTGACTGTCAGAGACAATAGATTCGGCCACTGAATAAATGTAGGTGGTAATGGAGAGGACAAACAGGATGATGAGTTTCCATGCCTATGTGAGAGTAGACGGGTAATATCTTCAGAGTAAATAAGGGCCGAAGAAGAAAAAACAAATCTTTACACAATAACAACTTGCTTTTATGTAACAAGTTTGAGATGCCAGCAAGGCTTCTGGATATAGATGTTTACAGAGGCAGCTGAACACACAGAACTAGGAGAGAAAATAGAGCCAGAGACACACATCACGCTGCCTATGCAATGTATGCTCCTCAACTGCTGACGCTTGTCCAGTTCTTTGCGACACCATGGACTGCTAGCAGCTAGGGTCCTCTGTCCATGGAATTTTCCAGCAAAGAATACTGGAATGGGTTGCCATTTCCTACTCCAAGGGATCTTTCTGACCCAGGGATCGAACCCTCATTTCCTATGTCTCCTTCACTGGCAGGCGGATTCTTTACCACTGTGCCACCTGGGAAGTCAATGCAATATGAGAGACCAACAAGAAAGACAAGAACAAACCTTTAAAGGACACCTACAGGTGGTGGTAGAAAAAAACAGTGACTAAAGAAATCATAGTCAGAGAAGGAAAGGAGAACCAGAAGAGTATACTACCACTATGACCAAAAGTCAGAGCATCAAGAATATGAAGTGTGCAATAACAGTACCGAACACTGCACAGCAGGGATGAGCACCTGCGCACACCTGTAATTCAACTGCCAGGGGTCGCTTTCAATTCTACAAACCAAAAGTATTAGCAGAAACAGTGATGTCCAAAGAAGTAGGACAAGGAAGGGGACCCTTAAGTATTCATATTCCCCTAAAATCCTGAAATATAGGCTGATCAGTTCAGTTCAGTCGCTCAGTCATGTCCAACTCTTTGCAATCCTATGAACTGCAGCACCCCAGGCCTCCCTGTCCATCACCAACTCCCAGAGCTTGCTCAAACTCATGTCCATTGAGTCAGTGATGCCATCCAACCATCTCATCCTCTGTCGTCCCCTTCTCCTCCTGCCTTCAATTTTTCCGAGCATCAAGGTCTTTTCAAATGAGTCAGTACTTCCTATCAGGTGGCCAAAGTATTGCAATTTCAGCTTTAGCATCAGTCCTTCCAATGAATATTCAGGACTGATTTCCTTTAGGATGGACTGGTTGGATCTCCTTGTAGTCCTAGGGGCTCTCAAGAGTCTTCTTCAACATCACAGTTCAAAAGCATCAATTCTTTGGCGCTCAGCTTTCTTTATAGTCCAACTCTCACATCCATACATGACTACTGGAAAAACTACAGCTTTGACTAGACAGACCTTTGTTGACAAAGTAATGTCTTAGTTTTTTAATATGCTGTCTAGGTTGGTCATAGCTTTTCTTCCAAGGAGCAAGTGATTTTTAATTTCATGGCTGCAGTCACCATCTGCAGTGATTTTGGAGCCCAGAAAAATAAAGTCTCTCACTGTTTCCATTGCTTCCCCATTTATTTGCCATGAAGTGATGGGACCAGATGCCATGATCTTTGTTTTCTGAATGTTGAGTTTTAAGCCTACTTTTTCACTCTCCTCTTTCACTTTCATCAAGAGGCTCTTTAGTTCTTCTTTGCGTTCTGCCATAAGGGTGGTGTCATCTGTGTATCTGAGGTTACTGATATTTCTTCCGGCAATCTTGATTCCAGCTTGTGTTTCTTCCAGTCCAGCATTTCTCATGATGTACTCTGCGTATAAGTTAAATAACTAGGGTGACAATATAAAGCCTTGACATACTCCTTTGCCTATTTGGAACTAGTCTGTTCTTCCATGTCCAGTTCTAACTGTTGCTTCCTGACCTGCATACAGATTTCTCAAGAGGCAGGTCAGGCGGTCTGGTATTCCCATCTCTTTAAGAATCTTCCACAGTTTGTTGTGATCCACAGTCAAAGGCTTTGACATAGTCAATAAAGCAGAAGTAGATATTTTTCTGGAACTCCCTTGCTTTTTCAATGATCCAACGGGTGTTGGCAATTTGATCTCTGGTTCCTCTGCTTTTTCTAAATCCAGCTTGAACATCTGGAAGTTCACGGTTCGCATACTGTTGAAGTCTGGCTTGGAGAATTTTGAGCATTACTTTACTAGTGTTGAGATGAGTGCAATTGTGTGGTAGTTTGAGCATTCTTTGGCATTGCCTTTCTTTGGGATTGGAATGAAAACTGACCTTTTCCAGTCCTGTGGCCACTGCTGAGCTTTCCAAATTTGCTGGTATATTGAGTACAGCACTTTCACAGCAGCATCTTTGAGGATTTGAAATAACTCAACTGGAATTCCATCACCTCCACTAGCTTTGTTCATAGTGATGCTTTCTAAGGCCCACTTGACTTCACATTCCAGGATGTCTGGCTCTAAATGAGTGATCACACCATTGTGATTATCTGGGTCGTGAAGATCCTTTTTGTACAGTTCTTCTGTGTATTCTTGCCACCTCTCCTTAATATCTTCTGCTCGGTCCATACCATTTCTGTCCTTTATTGAGCCCATCTTTGCATGAAATGTTCCCTTGGTATCTCTAATTTTCTTGAAGAGATCTCTAGTCTTCCCCAGTCTATTGTTTTCCTCTATTTCTTTGCAATGATTACTGAGAAAGGCTTTCTCATCTCTCCTAGCTATTCTTTGGAACTCTGCATTCAAATGGGTATATCTTTCCTTTTCTGCTTTGCCTTTAGCGTCTCTTCTTTTCTCAGCTATTTGTAAGCCCTCCTCAGACAACCATTTTGCCTTTTTGTGTTTCTTTTTCTCGATAGAGAGGTAAAAGCCAGGTTGCGATCACCAGATCTTAGGGCACCATGCGTGCTAAGTCGCTTCAGTCGTGTCCAGCTCTTTGCGAGTCCGTGGACTGTAGCCCGCTAGGCTCCTCAGTCCATGGGATTCTCTAGGCAAGATACTGGAGTGGGTTGCCATGTCCTCCTCCAGGGGATCCTCCCCACCTAGGGCTTGAACCTGCATCTCCTAGGTCTCCTGCATTGGCAGGCAGGTTCTTTACCACTAGCGTCACCTGGGAAGCCCCATGTGGGCACTATAGCAAAGCATAAAGCAGGAAGAGGACTCCTAGCCAGTCCTTCTGGGAAACTGGTAATAATGGTTCAGATCTAGGTAGCATGGCTCAGCTGCCTCACCTAGAACACTGAATGGAAAGGTCAGAGTCTTCGCAGTACCTGACACACAACAGCAGTCCAGGGCAAAAGTAGGATTGCAAGAGGTTAAGGATGAGCTGATGAAGGCACTAGCGTACAACACTGTTTCCAAGCATTTGATAAGGAACAGAAGGAGAGCTTGAAGGGATTTTTGTTGCTTTTTTGTTGTTAACTTTGAACTGTCAGTAGACTGAGTGGGTGGAACAGATAGGAGGAAGATGCAAGATAAGAAGAGGGAAATTAATGAGGCAAGAGTCTTAAGCCCACAACAGAAGATGGAATCAAGACCATAAGTGGAAAGTTCAACCCCCACAAAGAATTATATATGTTTTTCTAAAATGAAAAAGGAAGAGAAAGAGTGCGTAAAGAAACTGTCCGGGTAAAGAGGAATGAAGTTACAAAGCACATGATTGCTTCCATTTTCTCAGAAGAGAAGGACTTAAAATCAGCTCAAGAGAGTAAGAGTGAGGTAACAGAATGAGCACTGGGGCAGAGTGAAAAGTGAGGTTACAAAAACACATAAATGTAGCAAGAAACGCTAAAGGCTATAATTCATGCACATCAAATTCTATGTCCAATGGTACAATTTCACTTACAATTGCACCACAAAAACTAACTAGGTGAGAAACATGCTATGGTATTCCTCCAAATTCCCAATTTAAGGACTAACAGAGAATGACAAAAGAAAGAAATCATGGAATCCGCAGGTATAATATACAATAGCATCATAACCAACAAAGATGGGCTTAGTGCTATAAAACTAGAGTCAGATGGTGATGAGTCTCATATTTCTCTGCCCTTCTTTGCTGGAGCTATTTTCTACTTTTTCCACAGTCGATACTTCTATGGAAAGTTCTTTCTTGAATCAGTTATGAAAACAATATAGCTTTTAAACAACTCTCAGCCCATGTTTGCTCTTTTTATAAAGTATGTCATCTTCTAATTTTCCAGGTTTTTACAAACTTTCCCTTTGCTACAAATTATGGAAATCAGAACTACATGAAAAATTTTATGTTGGAAAATCATATTATTTCTATTGTAAATCTTTAAAAGTACAATTTGTAAGCTGGTGCTCTAGAGCCAAGGAGAAAACAGGATTTAAAAAGAACACAGAAAGGACAAAGAAAGATAAGGCTGAATGAAGAGAAAGAAAACCTTGAGTTATAAATTACTCAGTTTAAAATGTCAAGGGGAACTTGTCTCAGAGTATCCCTTTCTATGTTTTGAAGCTTGTTAATAACAGAAAGTCCTTTTAAACAAGATATTTAATTTTCAGATTCTAACAAATCCATTGACAGCAAACAAATACATAGAACTTATAATAAAACATACACACTGAATGGAAAAATTTCTATGGAATTAGTTCAGTAACTATAGTTGGATTCCATTTTCTTTATAAAACACATTTTACCATAACTCTAAAGACTTCTAAAACATGATCTAGAATAGGAGAAATAATTACAATCTATTAATAACTACTGACCACAGGGGGAAAGAAATCTGTAGTAAATATAAACACACACGGTCTCTTGTTTTACAAAGGAAATGTGAACTAATTCTTGTGCCAACTACTAAAAGGTGGACAATTTCTCCATTTCAATACAGAATCAAAAATGTAGATAAAAGTTTTCACCTTAGTAAAAGAAGCATAACTGTTATAAGAAACAGAATCTTCCTAAGGAATAGAATAAAGATTTTTTAAAACATAGACTACCACCAGGCGGTAAGACAAAGTCTCATATGCTGCTGTGCAGAATAAAATCACTAAGAATACTTCTAGGAAGCAATTTTTCAGAATGTTTATGCTCTTTAACACACCATTTCTACTAACAGAAAGCTAGTATGAGAAAGTAATCAGAAATATGACCAGATATTCAGTGATGTTATATAATGTTATTTATGATAGGAAAGCCTAGAATAGCTACAAAAAAGAAATGGTTGAATAAATTATGCTATGCTACCATTTTATTATAGAATTTAATAGAATGTCAAAATAACATTTGAAAGGGTCATATATTCATATAAGAAAAATATGCTAAATAAAAATTAAATGATAAAATATATGAGTATTTAAAATTCATTTTTTATTGGACTACAACTGTTTGACAATATGGTATTAGTTTCTGCTGCACAATGAAGTGAATCAGCTATCATATATGTATGGTGGTGGTGGTGGTTTCGTTACTAAGTTGCGTCTGACTCTTGCGACCCCATGGGCTAGAGCCCGCCAGGCTCCTCTGTGTATGGGGTTCTCCAGACAAGAATACTGGAGTGGGTTGCCATTTCCTTCTCCAGGGAATCTTCCGGACCCAGGAATTGAACCTGGGACTCCTGCACTGCAGGCAGTTTCTTTACCGATTAAGCTACCAGGGAAGCCCATATACATACATCAAATTCACTTTTACTTACATATATACATACAACCTGGAGAAGGAAACTGCAATAGACTCCAATAGTCTTGCTTGGAGAACTCCATGGACAGAGGAGCCTGGTGGGCTGCAGTCCATGGGGTCGCAAAGAATTGGACACAACTTAGTGACTGAACAATAACAACCACAATACACACAGCCATTTGCATGTCCATATACACATATAATTTTTATCCAGATAAAATTAGAAGGAAATACAACGAAAATTTTAGAGTAATTTTCTTTGTTTTTAGGATTATTTTTTCCCTCTATTCTTTTCTGTAATAATCAGAAGCGAGGTGAGGAAGCGAACGTCGTTGTTCAGAAAATGTCACAGTAAGACACATGCTGTGTCGCTGTCCTAGCTCTAAGTCCTATCACTGACATAAACCGATCTGTGGCAAATGCGACTACCCTGCCAAGTGCAAGAGAAAATATAACTGGAGTGCCAAGGCTAAAAGAAACGCCACTGGCACTAGCTGAATAAGGCACCTAAAAGGTGTATACAGCAGATTCAGGCCTGAGTTCCTGAACAACATCACCTAATCCCAAAAGAGCAGCTGTGGCAGCATCCAGTTGATCTTAAGAGTTTTGATAATTAGTTGCTCAATAAATGTTCTAGTTTAAAAAGAAAAACACTGAACTTTCTACCATAGCATTTGTAAGCAGAAAGTTTCATTTTTTAAAAAGTAGCAGCTATGTTTCTCTTTAGATAGGCATTTTTTAAAAAATGTAGGCTCTGATACACATAATGTACACACTCTACACTATTGTATCCTCTGAATATGATAAAGTCTGCATAATCCTGGATCTCTATTCTAATCCCATGCTGAGGAAAGTTATGAATGAAAAGGAAAGGAAAAAGCATGCTGTTGTCTTGATGTTTACTTCCTAAATGACTTTAAGGACACTAGAACATAAGTTAATCTGAAGGGAGGGAATTTGTGTGTTTTGTTCACTGCTTTATCCTGCTTTATTCTCAGCAAATATTTGTGAATAAATCTACAACTGATTTTTTTAAATTATGAATCACTTTCCTGTTCTACTACGTTCTTTATCTTGAATCAAAAAGTAAGACAAGGAGGAAGCGCTGACTTTTATGTGATGAGTTGAGGAACTCACTAAATGAAATTTGTTTTTTTTTCTTTTATCCCCTTACAAAGGGGATGACGCTTTCTCTGTAGAGAAGTTCATTTTTTCTACTTTAGTATTAACTTTCTTGCACAAATTGTATCCTGTTATTCTGATTAACTCATCTCACAATTTCTTTTATTTTTTCTGTATCTTTTTTCTTTGTGTATGGCCTTCTATGCACAGTTGAACCTGGAACAAATGGAGGGTTAGGGGTACTAACCACCATGCAGTCAAAAATCTATGTTTAACTTTAAAATTAGCTTTCTGTAATTGCAGTAACCACATCTGTGGGTTCAGCCAACCGTAGATCATGTAGTACTGTAGTAGGTACTTTTTGAAAAAAATTCACAAGGTCAACCACAGTTTCTTTCTCTTTTTAACTGTGCCTTATATGCTGGGTTTAACATCTTTACTTCTTAGTTTTATTATGGGGTTTATAATTTCTGATACCCTAATTTGTTCTTATTTTAGTGTGCCTGGCCATTTTTATAGTCTGTTACTTTTTATATTTAAAAATCCCTCTTTTATTAAATACATTTATCTTATATCTTGGATACTTCTAATAGCTGAAATATCTATAGATAAGTTTTAGTTCTGGTTTCTGCTGACTCTAGCTCAATGTATTTTTATTCTTTCTCCCTTGTTATATTTTGTGATTTAAAAAAAATGTGTATGAGCTTATTTTTTAGAATGTTAACTATGATTATTTGATAACTAGGTTAATAACCCTCTCTATGGAGGATTTGTGATGGTTTCTGAAAACTGTCACAGACTATTACAAACTAAAACTCTCTACTTGTAGAGTTTAGAGACCATGAAAATAATATAAAATAAGGCCTCAAATCCAAGTAAATGTGACCTGGTAACCAGGAATTGCTCAGGGAGATTTTAACTCCACCTAGAGTTGTATGCCTCTCCAGGATGGTTTCTAACAGGCCCCCTACACTTTGCAGAATGCAAAGGATTTTCTCCAAGTCTCCATTTTTCTCCATGTACAAGTTTCTATGCTAACAGAAATTGACGGATGCCACCAAAGTATTCAGTGATTTCAGCACTTGTTTACCTCACAGAATAGACTTGCTTGGTTTCTAGCCCCAGAAAGTTTCCTTTGTTTTCTTATAGGTTCATCCATTTATTTTAAAGGATTTTTTAATATGGAATCTACTATTTTACATATTTTATGGATGTCTTCTCTATCATGATCTTCCCTGGTGGCTCAGACAGTAAAGAGTCTGCCTGCAATTCAGGAGACCTGGGTTCGATCCCTGGGTCGGGAAGATTCCCCTGGAGAAGGAAATGGCAACCCACTCCAGTATTCTTACCTGGAAAATCCCATGGGCAGAGGAGCCTGGCAGGCTGCATACAGTCCATTGGGTCACAAAGAGTCTGACATGACTAAGCAACTTCACTTTCTTTTCTCTATCATATTCTCAGAAATGGAAATCTATTTAATACTTCTGCAATTGCTTTGCACAATTTTAATTGGGATATTATAATTATTCCCGATAAGTCTTGTTTTGGTGTGTTAGGGTAGTCTACAAGTCTGTCAAGGGCACCTATAATCTTGACTGAGTTATCGGATTGGCCAGAGTTCATTCAGGCTTTTCTGTTAGATAATATGGAGAAACCCAAATGAACTTTTTGGCCAATCCAGTATGTTAGCTTACCTTTGAAGTTTGTATCACCTGCAGATTTGCTTCAACTTTCTCAGCCTTCACCACAGTCACTGATCAACACAGCTTCTGACAAAAAGAAAAGCTAAAAACTTAATTGAAAAAATCTTTATAGAAATTTTAACAGTTTTTTCTTATTGTTATCAGGTACATAGAATTATAAATTGAATTTTCATCATCACCATAGATCAATACAAATAAATCAAATTAAAATAGCCTACTCCTGATTACTTTAACTGGTAGACATTTAAAAGAGTAGTATTGAACCAAATAAAAATATTTCAACATTGGGGGAAATAAGTAGAAATGTGAAAGGGTGGTATGGATGAGAGGAACTCTAACACGGCTGAAATCCCTATCAGCCTTCACCTTACACAGGAGGAAACCTCTTTATCTAAACTAGTATTTTTTAAACTACACAACTTCAATATGTACAAAAAGTTGTGCAAAGCTTAGAAGAGCTCTAAAATATCACAAAGGGAAGCTTTGAAAGGTTTTTTGCTGATAAAAGCACCATGAAAACCCATGACTACTAGATTCTTTTCTCTTTTCTGCTTTGCCATAGCTTTAGTTCATATCTTTCACTAATTTCAGTCATCAATGGCAACTTTTATAAAATTTTTCTCTCTCAACATCCATATGATGGTGTACAGGTGTACATGTGTGTATGTTTACATTTTCCCATTAGAAATAAGAGAAAACTTACACTCTCGCCTTCAGTATAATGCTCTTGCATGAAGAACGTATAAACCACTGACTCTGGGTCTGCATCTTTATTTTCTGAGCAGCAACTACCGGTTTAAATAGAACATTTAGCTCTTGATATTCTTTCTTCTCAATACTTGATGTATATATCCTACAATAATGTAGTAGAAAAAACACAGGCTTTGGAATCACATAGATCTGGGTTTAAATCTCAACATCTCTGACCCTCTTATGAAAATAGTATCACAAACTCAAAGGACACCTCTTAAGAGTCAAATTATATATATACATATATATATAGTGCCTAGCACAAAGCCTGCCATGTTACCTGCACTCTGTTACGTTAGCTGTCTTTCTGTGTAATTTTGTACTTCATTTCCACTTTGCTCAATCTAGCAAAGGACTTTCCAAGCTAAATTTTCTAAGTCATAGCCCTGATAAACTACTGTGGCTCTGTTCAAGAATTAATATTCTGTAACACTTATTTTGCAACACTTATTTTACCCAACAATAGACATAAACTACTTCAAAAATAGCAATGCAACAACAATTATACTACTGAGTATATCCCATTAAGGTACAGTCATCTCTTGTTATCCATGGGGGACTGGTTCCAGCACAATCCCCTCATGGACAACAAAATCCATGGATGCTTAGATCCCTTACATAAACATTACAGATATACTTTAAATCATCTCTACATTATTTAACAATGTACATGCTCTATAAACTGGGGAAAATGCAAGCTTTGCTTTTTGGAACTTTCTCGAATTTTTTTTCCCAGAACACGCTCGATCTGTGGTTGGTTGACACTGCAGATGCAGAGGGCCAAGGTACAGTCCAGAATTTATGTTCTAAAGTCACTAAAATCAGGGCTTCCCTGGTGGTCCAGTGGTTAAGCATCTGCCTGCTAATGCAGGGGATATTGGTTCGATCCCTGGTCTGGGAAGATCCCACATGCTGTGGGACAACTAAACTCATGAGCTGCAACTACTCAGCTTGCACACCCTAGAGCTCATCTCTGCAACAAGAGGAGCCACTGCAATGAGAAGCATAAGCACTGCAACTAGAGAAAGCCTTTCAGCAGCAATGAAGACCCAATGCAGCCATAAATAAATCTGAAAGATAAAATAAAGTTACTAAAATTGTTCCTTTTCTTGAGTGGCTATGTCATCAACATTCTTTATAGTTACGTAAATTTATTTCCTTTTTAGATTTCTCTTTCTACCTGTTTATTTTATTTTTGAATATGTAAACATACATGATTCTAAGATCAAAACTATATAAACAAGTTATAGAGAAATCTCTCCATCATTGGCACCATCCCTTCTACTTATAGATTAATCTATAGACTCTTCTGGGCTTTTGCTTTTTCCATTTCAAAATATACTCTGCAGATCACCCTATATTGGTGCATGGAGACTTTCTACAGTCTCTTTATGCCTTCTGAGGAAAAGGGCAGCTTGGAAGGGATACCATCAACCTGGAGATTATTTCATTGTTGCCAATCTTTTGCTAATAAAAGTAATTGTTTGACTAAATTTATACAAATGCCAGTTTATATTTTATGCCAATGTGTCCTTAGAACAGATTCCTAAAAGTGAGATGTCTGGGTCAAAAGATACATGCGTACGTAATTCTATAAGATATTGTCAAAGTTCCTCCTGGGATTTGCACTTTTGCATTCTTACCAGAAAGGCATCAAAGTGCTGGTCTCACACAGTCCATAGACTATATTATATAACTTTGGATTTGGGTGAGAAAGGCTTTTTTAAGATAATTAATCAGTTGTGGCTGTTTTTAAAATTTTATTTTTAACTGAACAGAAATTGCTTTACAGTATTGTGTTGGTGCTGCCATATGTCAACATGAATCATTTTTGGCTGTTTTTGCAATATGCATATATGCTCAGGTGTGTCCAACTCCTCGCGACTCCACGGACTATATAGCCCACCAGGCTCCTCTGGCCACCGAATTTTCCAGGCAAGAATACTGGAATGGGTTACCATCTCCTTTTCCAGGGGATCTTCCCGACCCAGGGGTTGAGCCCATGTCTGTTGCATCTCTTGCACTGGCAGGTGGGTTCTTTATCACTAGTGCCACCTGGGAAGCCCAGGTGAACTCTTTACCCACTGAGACACCAAGGGTTTTCCTCTTTAGGGTAGGCTTTTCCCTTCTACTTGCATTCTACTGACCCCAGGTCCTGCTTCCCTTTCCTCTGTTCTGAAGTCTCAACTTCACTTTTGTCATTCTGAGCACAGGTTCTAGAGCTGACGCTGTTTTGTCTCAGTGTTAACTTGCCTACATAACCATAATTTGAGATTATGTTAGTCAGGCAAGGGTGGTGGTAGTTTACTTTGCTCTCCTTATAGATCTATGTGGTTTTCAAAAAGGATATATGGAGAGATTTGGATTTAGAAAGTTACCATCATCCTACAGAAACCCTGAGCCAAGTTTTATTTTTTTAATTTTTGAATTATTTTCTTGACTTACTATGTGTGATCAAAATTTTGACTTCTGTATTCTGGAACCAAGATATTCTTTGTGGTCTAATCTAGATTTTTATAACTGTCCTATGTGCACTTGCAGAGAAGGCAATGGCACCCCACTCCAGTACTCTTGTCTGGAAAACCCCATGGATGGAAGAGCCTGGTAGGCTACAGTCCATGGGATCGCGAAGAGTCGGACATGACTGAGCGACTTCACTTTCACTTTTCACTTTCATGCACTGGAGAAGGAAATGGCAACCCACTCCAGTGTTCTTGCCTGGAGAATCCCAGGGACAGCGGAGCCTGGTGGGCTGCCATCTGTGGGGTTGCACAGAGTTGGACACGACTGAAGTGACTCAGCAGCAGCAGCAGCATGTGCGCTTGAGAAGATATATCCTCTATTAATGGATTCAGACTTTGATACAAATCTGTAAGAGCTACTTGATTGATTTTTTTGGTCTACTTAACCTGACTTACGTCGAGATACGTGTTAAAGTTTTCTATTATTAGGAGGCTTCTGTTCCTCCTTACATATCTAGCAGTTTCTACTTCATATCTATTGATGTGTCATTTGGTAAACAGATATTTTTAAAAATCTTTATTGTAAATATAGCCCTTAGCTTTATAAGGGATATTTTATAATATCCTTCATCTTAATGCTTTTTCAATTATATTCTGCCTTGTCTAATACTAAGATAACGAACCCCGCTTTCTAAAAAATTTGCACTTATTTGATAAGTCTTACACTCTTACTATTTATAAATTATTCATTTACTAACTCCCTTTATTTATGATTTTTACAACTGTATCTTTCACATACAACAATCATTAAGTTGAGCCATCAGTTCAGTTCAAATCAGTTCAGTCGCTCAGTCGTGTCCGACTCTTTGCGACCCCATGAATCACAGCACACCAAGCCTCCCTGTCCATCACCAACTCCCGGAGTTCACTCAGATTCACGTTCATTGAGTCAGTGATGCCATCCAGCCTTCTCATCCTCTGTCGTCCCCTTCTCCTCCTGCCCCCAATCCTTCCCAGCATCAAAGTCTTTTCCAATGAGTCAACTCTTTGCATGAGGTGGCCAAAGTACTGGAGTTTCAGCTTTAGCATCATTCCTTCCAAAGAAATCCCAGGGTTCCTCTCCTTCAGAATGGACTGGTTGGATCTCCCTGCAGTCCAAGGGACCCTCAAGAGTCTTCTCCAACACCACAGTTCAAAAGCATCAATTCTTCGGCACTCAGCCTTCTTCACAGTCCAACTTTCACATCCGTACATGACTACTGGAAAAACCATAGCCTTGACTAGATGGAACTTAGTCGGCAAAGTAATGTCTCTGCTTTTGAATATGCTGTCTAGGTTGGTCATAACTTTCCTTCCAAGGAGTAAGTGTCTTTTAATTTCATGGCTTCAATCACCATCTGCAGTGATTTTGGAGCCCCCAAAAATAAAGTCAGCTATTGTTTCCACTGTTTCCCCATCTATTTCCCATGAAGAGATGGGACCGGATGCCATGATCTTCGTTTGAGGCTTTTTAGTTCCTCTTCATTTTCTGCCATAAGGGTGGTGTCATTTGCATATCTGAGGTTATTGATATTTCTTCCGGCAATCTTGATTCCAGCTTGTGTTTCTTCCAGTCCAGCGTTTCTCATGATGTACTCTGCATAGAAGTTAAATAAGCAGGGTGACAATATACAGGCTTGACGTAATCCTTTTCCTATTTGGAACCAGTCTGTTGTTCCATGCCCAGTTCTAACTGTTACTTCCTGGCCTGCATACAGATTCTCAAGAGGCAGGTTAGGTGGTCTGGGATTCCCATCTCTTTCAGAATTTTCCACAGTTTATTGTGATCCACACAGTCAAAGGCTTTGGCATAGTCAATAAGGCAGAAATAGATGGTTTTCTGGAACTCTCTTGCTTTTTCCATGATCCAGCAGATGTTGGCAATTTGATCTCTGGTTCTTCTGCCTTTTCTAAAACCAGCTTGAACATCTGGAAGTTCACGGTTCACGTATTGCTGAAGCCTGGCTTGGAGAATTTTGAGCATTACTTTTCCAGAGTGTGAGATGATTGCAATTGTGTGGTAGTTTGAGCATTCTTTGGCATTGCCTTTCTTTGGGATTGGAATGAAAACTGACCTTTTCCAGTCCTGTGGCCACTGCTGAGTTGTCCAAATTTGCCAGCATATTGAGGGCAGCACTTTCACAGCATCATCTTTCAGGATTTGAAATAGCTCAACTGGAATTCCATCACCTCCACTAGCTTTGTTCATAGTGATGCTTTCTAAGGCCCACTTGACTTCACATTCCAAGATGTCTGGCTCTAGATGAGTGATCACACCATTGTGATTATCCGGGTCGTGAAGATCATTTTTGTACAGTTCTTCTGTGTATTCTTGCCATCTCTTCTTAATATCTTCTGCTTCTGTTAGGTCCATGCCATTTCTGACCTTTATTGAGCCCATCTTTGCATGAAATGTTCCCTTGGTATCTCTAATTTTCCTGAAGAGATGTCTAGTCTTTCCCATTCTGTTGTTTTCCTCTATTTCTTTGCATTGATCTCTGAAGAAGGCTTTCTTATCTCTTCTTGCTATTCTTTGTAACTCTGCATTCAGATGCTTATATCTTTCCTCTTCTCCTTGGCTTTTCGCTTCTCTTCTTTTCACAGCTATTTGTAAGGCTTCCCCAGAGAGCCATTTTGCTTTTTTGCATTTCTTTTCAATGGGGATGGTCTTGGTCCCTGTCTCCTGTACAATGTCACGAACCTTATTCCATAGTTCATCAGGCACTCTATCTATCAGATCTAGGCCCTTAAATCTATTTCTGACCTCCACTGTATAATCATAAGGGATTTGATTTAGGTCATACCTGAATGGTCTAGCGGTTTTCCCTGCTTTCTTCAATTTCAGTCTGAATTTGGTAATAAGGAGTTCATGGTCTGAGCCACAGTCAGCTCCTGGTCTTGTTTTTGTTGACTGTATACAGCTTCTCCATCTTTTGCTGCAGAGAATATAATCAATCTGATTTTGGTGTTGACCATCTGGTGATGTCCATGTGTAGAGTCTTCTCTTGTGTTGTTGGTATTTGCTATGACCAGTGCATTATCTTGGCAAAACTCTACTTTGCCCTGCTTCATTCTGCATTCCAAGGCCAAATTTACCTGTTACCTCAGGTGTTTCTTGACTTCCTACTTTTGCATTCCAGTCCCCTATAATGAAAAGGACATCTTTTTTGGGTGTTAGTTCTAAAAGGTCTTGTAGGTCTTCATAGAACCGTTCAACTTCAGCTTCTTCAGTGTTATTGGTTGGGGCATAGACTTGGATTACTGTGATATTCTAATCTACATTCAGTCACAAAACATATTTAAAAGGTGTCGTCAAATTTTTTCTTTTAGAAACTATGTATCACTTGATAATGGGAAAAAATCTAAATTTGTATATATGCTGCTGCTGGTAAGTCGCTTCAGGCGTGTCCGACTCTGTGCAACCCCATAGACGCAGCCCACCAGGCTCCCCAGTCCCTGAGATTCTCCAGGCAAGAACACTGGAGTGGGTTGCCATTTCCTTCTCCAATGCATGAAAGTGAAGTCGCTCAGTCGTGTCCAACTCTTAGCGACCCCATGGACTGCAGCCCACCAGGGCTTTAACTTTTAATACAAGTTAAATCAAAGTTAAATCACTTTTACTTAACATCACTTGACCTTGTTCATGCAAAAGTGTTATTTTAAAACATTTCTATGGATCTTCAGATTATTATGAAATCTAGAGAATTATGTTCTTCAAACAAAAGTCTGCAGATACTCACCTAATTTGTTATTTTAAAATTACTTATATACAGAACATATTTATGCAATATAGTAAATGTAAACACAGTATTTTGACTTTAAGTTGTAGAGTAACAAATTTTCTTCAGCAGAAGAGACTGAAAGCAGTAAGTTTGGCATCATTTACCCTGACTGGATACTTTCAAGAAAAAAATGGCAAATAGAGCATTATTACTTAAGGGTTCATTTTCATTATCTCTACTGTAGGATCTCATAAACACACCTCAGAAAAAAAGGATTATGAACTCATCCTTAGTATTATTCTAATGTATAAATTGGAAGAGAAAAACAAACTGAAGGTCAAGTTTTTGGAAAGCAGATTAAAAAGTTATTTTTTAGTTAGGCTAAAGAAAAAAAAGAAAGGACATGAGTTTGAGTAAACTCTGGGAGTTGGTGATGGACAGGGAGGTCTGGCATGCTGCAGTCCATGGGGTCGCAGAGTCAGACACAACTGAGTGACTGAACTGAACTTAAAATATATATATATATCCATACCTCCCAATTGCTATATTTTTTAATTCATTCATTCAACAATTATATTTTTGAATATATGCCAAGAACTATTACCGTGTTATCGTTACCCAAAGGCTTTCACAAACATTTACTGAGCAGGTACTTTGTTATTGGTGTTTGTTAGCCACCAATCCCTTTGATAGCCTATATAGTTCTCCAGAGCCAAGGACTAGTTCCAAAACTCCCCATAGATATCAAAATTCCTTAGGCACCTAGTACCTAAGCCATCAACTCCATAATAAATTAATGATATTTGAACTCTTATAACTTAAGATTTTAAGATTCATGGATAAAAAGTAAATTTTTTAAAGAAAATTAATTTTCAATTGTTTATTTTACATTTTACTGCTGTTCTCCTTGATATTCCTGCCACAAAATACAAGGCACTGTTGACTTGAATGGGTTACCAGTTAACCTTGATAGTGAAGTGAAGTCACTCAGTCGTGTCTGACTCTTTGTGACCCCGTGGACTGTAGCCTGCTCAGGCTCCTCTGTCCATGGGATTCTCCAGGCAAGAATACTGGAGTGGGTTGCCATTTGATTTCTAAATTCAAGGCAGTATCTTCGCTTCTTCTCATGAGTATCAAAACTGGTAACATTAATCATAAAATACTAGCCTTTTAGCTAGGTTTTCGGATCTGAGATAATTTCCCCCTCAAATGAATAACCAAGCAAGCTTTCTACTTTGATTTTTAAAAATAATAAAGAGGAGAAAGAGGTAATTCCTGGCTCCGTCCTCCCATCTCAAAGAGTTTGGGAGTTAAAAACGCTTTTGTTACAACCTCACCAGAGCCATGACAGGCTCAGAGAGGTGCACTAGGCCAAAAATAATCCCTGAGTCATGCTTCCGGGGCTTCTGGGATGATAACTGGCCAATCAGTAAATACCAGGAAACCCCTGCAGCCAATCAACCCTTGCCAACTCCCTGTCTCTGTTCTAAACTTATAAATACTGCTGTAAATCTGGGCTCCGGGCTCTTGCTCTGCTCCACTCCACTGCGGTGGGGGTGCCCTGGCTCCAGCTAGAAATAAAACCCCTTCATGCTTTTGCATTGCTGGGGACGTCTTGTTCTCTCAGTTTTGGGGACTTGGACTCTGGGCAAAACACTTTCTTTTACACAAACTTCTGCCTACCCAGGACGAAGCCACCAAGCATGCCAAAGCAAACCCTGAGATTCCCAAATCTTCAGCAGAACGTAATCAGGAAAACCAAGATTTGACAAAATTCTTCCTTCGCCTCCACTGTTTCTGCAAAGGCCATCCACTTCTAGCTTAAAAAAACAAACAAAAAAAAAAACCACTGCAGGAGTGTCGGCTGTACACTAATGAATAAAACTGCCCTAACGCAGAAGCTGGGGCACGGCTTCAAAGGATGGCCTTAGAAGTTAAGCAAAACACATTAGTCGTCATTCCCTCGCAAACGACAGAAAACGAAGACGTCTCTTCCGACTAGTAAAGATAGTCGTAGCTCCCTCTCTCCTCTTCCATCACCAGTCTTGTTCCTTTCTCAATCAGGCAGTCCATCAGACAACCTTCCTTGTGAGTATAGAGGGTTGATGGTCAGAATCTTTCGCAGACAACGATTACTAGAATAGTTCCCTGGAACCGAAGGGATGCTAAAGTGTCAGAGTCCACACCAAGCCATGACAATAACCAACCAAAGCCTGTGATCCTAATCACCTCCATCATTTATCTCTTTCCAGCCAGGGCTGAGACTCAGACCAGGAAAACCTTTCCCTTTCAGGGAGGTAAGAAGCTTCCAGGTCTGTTTCCTCAGGCCCCTTCTTTCCTCCACTGCTTCTTCAGGACATCTCTACAGCTTGAGCCGCTAAGGTAGGTTTCAAAGGCCCAGCAGCCCAGTCCCAGCCACACACAAGATGGCAGCCAAACACCTACCAGAGGAAACAGACGAACCACCACTCCAGCGATGCCGGTCTCTAGACTGTGGATATCCGCATTGGTCCAGTCGGAGAGCGCGAGACAACCCGAGAACTCTGACAGCCAATCGGAAAACGGCGCGCTGAAGCGCCGTCGCGTTGCAGGCTGTACGCGCTCGGAACCTCTAAGGCGTGAACCCGGTAGGGGTGTGCAGCCAATGAGCTAGAGCCTGGGAAGTGGGAGCTGTCGGTGTTGTACTCCCATTTCGGGCTCATGGACCTTAGAAATATGGGCTGTCCTCCCTACCCGGCTGAGGCGAGGCGGAACTGTTGGCTGAGGTGAGGGCTAGTAAACGGTGAAGTACTTCCCGGCCAGGGGGCACCTGAGGCCGTGGGTTCTCGGCGGCGTGGAGTGGGAGAGGAGTCCGACCCGCGGGGAACTCAGCCTCGCCAGTGGGGCGGGCGGAGCGCAGCTCTCGGCTGTCGCGGGCTGCGTGGAAACCGTTAGCTGAGCTAGTGGAGCTGCCGTGGGTGGCCCTCCCGAAGGCTCTTTCGGCCCAGCACCAGGGAACGCAGCGGAGCTCTCTGCCGCCTGGATCCCACCCCTTGGGACCTCCCATCTTCCTTTCGCCCGCGTACAGTCCCGGGCTGAAGAGGCGGACCGCGGGCGCCCTGAGTTCCCACCCGCCACATTTCAGTCTCTTGACATCCGGCTGCACACCGTGAGAGGTGATTCCTAAAGCAGCTGGGAACCTGAAGCTGTAAAGGGGCTGCGGAAAATGAACTGCGGTCCAAAATCCAGAAGCAGAGCTTGACGGTTTATCCACTGACTCATTTCACAGGTAAAACTACGCTGAATAAGTAAAATCATTTCCCCAAGATCACGGAGTTGGGAGCAGATGCTCAGAGCTCCTTTCATTAACCACAACCCAATAAGTAGTTATTCCCAATAGGTAGGAAATAAGAAACAATACGTAATTGTGCTCATCAGCAAGTGGAATCCTGCAGTGTGTGTTAAGAATGAGGTGGTAGATTAGAAGGATCAAAAAAGGGCTCAGAAACCAGGCTGCTTGGTTCCTTAGTTTGTCTTTGCTGTTTACAGTGTAACATGCTTGAGCTTCTTTGTGAGAGAAACCCAGGCATGCTACAGTTTGTCCCTCGTGATTGTTATGCAGGTCAATAACACGGCAAGTGTTTAGAAGCCTGCCTGACACATGGTTTATACGCAATGAATGTTCATTACTGTCATCACTGGTAAAACATAGCAGAAGAAATGGTCACAGTTTCACAAAAGCCTATTGGTGAAAACGAACCATAAATCGAAGCGAAACAGTGTTTTTCTGCCAAAATGAAAAAGTGAGAAGGGGGAAAAATATGAACAAATTTTTAAATACTGTGACAATCTAAAGTTAAATTGGTAGTCTCTGGATGATGAAATTATGAATGATTTAAATTTTCTTCTCTGTGCTTTACAATATTCTGCAAATTTACTGAAGAAAACCTTTTTTGTGATTACTAACATAATTGGCCTTTTTTGCGTCCTCTTTCTTTACCATATTTCTATTCGTATCTTGTATTTTTCTATTTTTCTTTTTAAATGAGCTTAGCCCCAAGTTTTCTTTGTTCTGTTTTCTTTTTCATACTGTACTTTTACATGTTTAAAAATTTTTATTGAAGGATAGTTGCTTTACAATGTGTCACCTTTATATTTTTAATGCAATTCATACATTTAGTTCGTATTGATATTCTCTCTACAAAGAACTTCGTGTGATTTACTTTACTTTCTGTAATCTTACAACAATCCCCTTCCGTCCCTCCTCCAAAAAAAATGTTAATTTCCTGTGGTTTTATTTTCTAGCATTATTTCATTCGTCATTAAAACCCACTTTTAATCTCTCTTTATCTGGCATTAATGTGTTTTATTTCTGAATTTGCTCACTTTTGTTTCTTTTACCTCAGCACTTCCCTCTAGGTTAGTTCTATTAATGAAGCGCTTCTTCATTTCTTTCAGAGTCTCTGATGGCTCTTTGAATGTCTCTAAGAGTCTTTTTTCTTTTAACTCTTGCTATTGAAACATAAGGTGGCTGAAATAGTATTCTGGATTCAGACTTATGTTCCCTTAACATTTTGCATCGACATTTCTGATGAGAAGTCTGATTACCAGTTTGATAAGTGTTCATTTTAGATCATCTAGATTTTCTGAAAGTTTCTGAGGTTTTGTCTTTATTCTTGATATTCTGAAGTTTACCCATGGTTTGTCTAGTGGTTTGTATTAAGTTTATTTTGTTACTCAATGGACTCTTAGTGGCCTATGTGTTGTCCAGTTATAAGAATTTTTTGATCATTATTGCCTTGTCTTCTTTCTACTTACCCCTCTTTTTGCCAGTTCTTTGCTCTGTATTCTGAGTGAGTTACTCAACTTTGTCTCCTGGCTCTTTATCTGAATCTGTTACTATGAATGTTAATTATTGAGTTTATTTAACAACTACTTTTATATCCAAGATATCCAGTTAATTATTTTTCAGAATTGTATGTTATTTCTTTAGCTCTTTGATATTAAATACAGTAATACTTGTTTTAAAATTATTTTCAGGATGCTCAGTTAATTCTCTTTAATTCAGTTCAATTCATGAGTTTGGTGGGCTTGTTAAGTCTCTTCCATGGTGTAACTTTTTTCATCTGTTTGGTGACTCTTAGTTGTACATACTCGTCTCCTCTGGGAGGATCTGCTCTTTATTTTGCCATGATACGTTTGTGGTTGGCATTATCTTTGCAACTTCCCATCTGTTTCCTTTCCACAGAGAGGTCCCACAGACTCAGTCTATAGATAATTTCCTTTTTATTTTCAGCATGATTCTATATTTTTAATTTAAAAACTTAAGGTTTCTGTGAATTTGGTGTGGGAGTAGGAGAAGAATTCACCATGCGTTGACTAACATCCTGAGACTAAAACTGCTGACCTCTTTTTGACCTTAGTTTCGCCTCTAGGTGTGTATCTTAAGGAAATAATCAGAGATAGGCGTAAAGTATGTTCCATCATTATTCATTGTACTGGGAAAATAGAAATAATCTAAACGTCTCATATAGAGGTTGACTTAATAATTTGCTACATTCTAATTATTAAAATTCTTTAGTATACTTTAACTTAATGGATTATTGACCAAAGTATATTGTGCAATCACTTAAAAGGTCATATTATAGAAAAACATTAATGATGAGAGAAAGTGCAAGATGTATTATCAATGAAAGATCATACAAATTTATATATACTAAAATTCAAATTTTGTTTTTAAAGTATATATACAGAAAGAATAATAATAACTTAGCATTCGTCGAGTCCTTTGTAATGTGTCAGGTATTATTCTAAGGGATTAAGTCACCCTCACAACAGTCTTTTGAAGTAGTTAACATTATTAGCCCCATTTAAAAGTTTTTAAAGGTTTATGAAATGGAGATACTTTATATTAATTAACATATACTTTAAATAGGTAATTTTGAATTTTCCTATAATATTCCTAATATTGATATTTTACATATTTTTCCAGTTAATACATATTCTTTTTTCATGATAGTTCATGCTATTTTAAAAGCTAGAGCTATTGTTACAACAACCCTCTTTTTCTGATATATTTTATTATTTTCAAATATGTCTTTTACCATTCCTTATTGTTTTCCTTACAGAATGTTTCATGTATTCATGGACCAAAAGATGGAGTTGATTTCTGTTTTTAAAAAGATACTGTTGATTTGATACAACTGTACGTATTCACTTGATAAAGATTCATGGAGTGATCATTAAGTTGGACTAGTAATCATTTCGGAAAGTTTCTTCAAGCACAGTTTAAAATTCAGGTGTCAAAGAATATTCGGCTTAAAACAGTATAATAATATATTTTCTCTGAGTACTGCAAATTTCAGAGACCACAGTTGGATTCCAGTTATATTCTACAATCAAAGTGATTCAGTTCTTTGATACAATTAATTTTGAAGAATTTGATGTTTGTAAACAGCACCAAAAGATGGGAGAAAAAAATGGTAGGTTGAAAAACCATTGTTAAACTTTATGTTTAAAAGTATATAGACTTCTTAATGAAGTTGAATTGTCGAATTTTCAAGTTTTTTCATTGCATGTGACTTTCCTGAATTACAATTAAGGATTTATTCTCATGGAACAACAGTTTTGACTCTATAATTAATTGTGTATCTGTAATGCTTAGTCAGTACTTAAATGTACTTTTAAAAAATATACTTTATTTTTTTAGAAAACTTTAAACTTTACAGAAAAATTGAAAGGCTGGTACAGAGTTCTGTGTACCCAGTTCTGCCTATGATTAAAATCTAACATTTGGCTGATACATTTGTTACAGTTATTGTTACTGACACATTATTGTTAACTAAAGTTCATAGTTTATTCTTATTTCCTTACATGATGTCTTTTTCTATTCCAGGGTCCCATTCAGGATACCACATTACATTTACTTGTCATGTCTCCTTAGGGTCCTCTTGGATATAACAGTTTCTCAGACATTTCTTGTGTTTGTAAGATTTTGTATCCAAGTGTCTTGGAAGATGCTCCTCTATCGGAATTATTGAGTGATATTTTTTTTCCTCATGATTAGACCTGGGGTTGTTTATTTGGGGGAGGAAGACCATAGCGGTAAAGTGTCATTTTTTACCAAATGATGTCAAGGGTACATGTTATCAACATGATTTCTTGTCTGTTGATGTTGATCCTGGCTGAATTGTGTTCAGTGATTTCTCCACTATAAATTACTGCTCTCTTTTCCCTCTGTTTCCCTACTTACTCTTTGACAGGAAATCACTATGTGCAGCCCATACTTAAGGAGCGGAAAGTCATACTCCTCTTTGAGAACAGGATGCTCATACTATTATTCAAAATTCTTCTACAAGGGAGATTGGTCTCCTCTCCCCAATATATGTATTTATTCAGTCATGTATTTATATCAGTATAGATTCGTGAATACATGTTATATTTTGCATTATAATCCAGTACTTTTTTATTTTGTTATTCAAATTATCCCAGGATTGGGCATTTGGAGCTCTTTCAGTCAGTCTCCTCCCCCTTGGACATACTCCATCAGTGCAGGTGGTTTTTGTTTTGTTCTTTGTTTTTGGTTTTTAGCACTTTCTTACTTTCTGGTACTAAAAGATGCTCCAAGTTAATCTCATATATTTCCTGCCATCCTCCTAGAATGAGCCATTTCTTGAATGAGCCTACCAGGTTCCTTTTATTGGAGAATGGTATTACAAACCAAGATCTGGGCAGTAGGTGTGTTTGTTGCTCTTGGGGTGTCTTGATTATAGGCCCTCTCAACTGACAGAGCAAGATATATATAAATTGTATTTATATGTATCTATAAATATTTCTATATGTAACCATCTCTAACTATATTAAGTTAAACATGAGTTTATACTGATGTTTCTGGCTCTAATCCATTACCACATGGGTATGCTAACCTAGTCCCCTTGCTTATCTGTAAATTCCCATTATCTGTTATCCACTTACTTATTTGCTTAATTCCAATATATATGTATAGCAGTATCAGAAGTATAAACTCATTCAGAGGTGGGAAACCTCAGTGCTTGTGCAAGTTCCTTTTGCCTGTAGTTTTACAGAGTCCACTTATTTCCAAAGTTGTTTCAATCAACATCTTTTCCACCCAGCCCTTCAGCAAAGTTGTGTATACATGCCTTCCTGGGATCCCTGATCTCTTAAATGATATTGCATACATTAAGCTTCCCTCTTTGTGCTTTCAAGTACTGTGGGTTTTGATGAATGCATAATGTTATGTATACACCATTACAGTATCATACAGAATAGTTTCACCACCCTTTAACATGTGTGTAATAGGTGAATTGTTAAACAGATTGTAGTACCTGTTTCACTGGACAGTTATCTAGGCCAGTGGTTTTAAGCCTTCTTTTGGTTTCAGAGTATAAAGAGTATAAAGCCTACTTTATGCTCTTCAAAGTATTTAAAACCCTCAATAGCTTTTGTTTATGTGGTTCATATCTGTTCATATTTACTATATTAAGAAATTGAGAAGCTTCAAAAATGGTAATTGATCTATATTTTTAAAATAATAAACCCAACATGTTAATATAAATTACGTGAGAGAGAACTATTTTCTGAAACAAAAAAATTAGAAAACCACTGTTTTTTATTTTTACAAATCTCTTTGATAGTTGGCTTAATAAAAGAGAGATTCTCATATCTGCTTCTGCCTTCAGTCTGTTGTGAAATGAGGCTTCGGTGTAAATGTATAAAGAAAATGAAGCTTCACACAGACAAGAAGTTGGAAAAAGGAATATTTTAATAGCCTCTCAGATAATCGTTGAAATTTTTGTTTGATACAACTACAAAACTCAAAAAGTAGTCATTCCTTCAAGATTAGTTATAGTGTGGAATCTGAATTCATATCAGTGAGTTTTCTTTACACTGTTACATTAAAATCCATCAATTTGCCTTGCACTTTGAATGGGTCTCTTACACAGGCATGATTTTATAACATCATGCATTGGCCACTTGGAAAACATTGGTGCAATGAATTATGCAGATTTTTCTAAATGTTGACACATTTAATCACGGTATTTTAAAATTGCATTTGTTAATATCGCTGTCAGTCATCTAAAATTGATGAATTAGTGAGAACCTTTCAAACTTACCATGGCAGATGCAAGTTTTCTAAATTTTCAATTTTAATTTGGTAGCTTGAATTTTATCGTTAGCAATGACTGCAGTTAGTTTTGTCCTTCAAGCTTGAGAAAATGTGTACCAAACACCCAGTCAGAAAACCATAATTTTTATTAGTGTTTCTTTTAAGTAAAAATGGTTTTCCATGGTCATGAGAAACGCTGGGCTGGAGGAAGCACAAGCTGGAATCAAGATTGCCAGGAGAAATATCAATAACCTCAGATATGCAGATGACACCACCCTTATGGCAGAAAGTGAAGAACTAAAGAGCCTATTGAGGAAAGTGAAAGGAGAGTGAAAAAGTTGGCTTAAAGCTCAACATTCAGAAAACGAAGATCATGGCATCTGGACCCATCACTTCATGGCAAATAGATGGGGAAACAGTGGCTAACTTTATTTTTCTGGGCTCCCAAATCACTGCAGATGGTGATTGCAGCCATGAAATTAAAAGACATTTACTCTTTGGAAGGAAAGTTATGACCAACCTAGACAGCATATTAAAAAGCAGAGATATTACTTTGCCAACAAAGGTCCATCTAGTCAAGGCTATGGTTTTTCCAGTGGTCATGTATGGATGTGAGAGTTGGACTGTGAAGAAAGCTGAGCGCTGAAGAATTGATGCTTTTGAACTGTGGTGTTGGAGAAGACTCTTGAGAGTCCTTTGGACTGCAAGGAGATCCAACCAGTCTATCCTAAAGGAGATCAGTCCTGGCTGTTCATTGGAAGGACTTATGTTGAACCTGAAATTCCAGTGCTTTGGCCACCTGATGTGAAGAGCTGACTCATTTGAAAAGACCCTGATGCTGGGAAAGATTGAGGGCAGGAGGAGAAGGGCACGACAGAGGATGAGATGGTTGGATGGCATCATCGACTCAATGGACATGGGTTTGGGTGAACTCCGGGAGTTGGTGATGGCAGGGAGGCCTGGCGTGCTGCGATTCATGGGGTCGCAAAGAGTCGGACACGGCTGAGCAACTGAACTGATGGGAGGATAAGAAAGCTAGTTTATCTTACAACTCAAAATGGTCTCACTAGTGGTTTTCCTTGAAAGAGCCATTGTACTGTGGGAATTATTTATGTTGCCTTATCAAGAACCCTAAGTGAAATTGGTGGTAAACAATACAATGGCTAACTGGTAGTTTGGTGCAACTGCCTTGATTCATACTAAGGCTCCAGCACTTTTATTCACCAGAGCTTTTGAACCATCAGCTAATGTCGATATAGGGAAGAAAAAGGCAAATAATGTATTACTGTTAAAATACTTTGACCTAGTGTATTGTCTGAAAAGATTTGTGCTATGCTGTGCTTAGTTGCTCAGTCGTGTCCAACTCGTTTGACCCACGGACTATAGTCCGCCAGGCTTCTCTGTTCATGGGGATTCTCTAGGCAAGAATACTGGAGTGGGTTGCCATTCCCTTCTCCAGGGGATCTTCCCCACCCAGGGATGAAACCCAGGTGCCCCGCATCACAGGTAGATTCTTTATCATCTGAGCCACTGAGGAAGCCCCAACATCCAAGAATTCATAAACTATACTTTGCTGATAAGAGGCTCAAAGGTGTCTTAGAGATTCTCTGGACCACTGCCCTGAAGCTCTTCAAGGAATGGATGGAGAAATATAAATACATACATATACATGTACCTAGGTCATTATCAGTGTATTTAGTAAGCAGTCCATAAATATTCATCTACTAAATGAGCTCAGGTCAACATGATTCATGACTGTTGCCTATTTACAAAGACTCTATCTCATGTGAGATTGGAAGACATATAGTATAACTGTATAGTTTACTTGTCTTCCTTCTTTGCAAAGGTGCCGTACCTCTTGCTTCATGATTATGTTCTTGCAATAAATCTTAAATCTAGCTGAATAATGGAGCAAGCTTGGATAGACAGTGGAGTTGTAAGATGATATTCTTCATTTCTAGAGGCAAGTAGCAGCAGTATTAGTTTACTGATTTGAGTTTCAACTCAAGTATCTGGTGCTATATTCCTTCTCAGTCTCCATGATTCCTTTTTCTTACTCGCATCACTTATATGTTGATGTTTTACAGAAAACCCTTCTCGTTCTACGCATTCTCTCTAATCACATCTCCTCTGTGGCTTCAATCAAGAATTTTTGTATCATTGACTCCAAAATTGCCTATCTGGACCAGATCTTCCTCTGGAACCTATGTATCCACTTTACCTGTGCTGCTTGAATTTCCCACTTGTTGCTCTGCCTTTATTCACTGTTGCAAATAATACCAGTATTGTACATGTGGTTGACCAAGTCAGGAACAGAGAAATCAGTCTTGACTCCCTTTCCCACTGCCCCATGAGTGATATTTTTAAAAACAAATTAATGACATAACGATAAGCTGCTTAAGCCTCTCAAGTGGCTCTCCATTGCCTTCCATATAAAAATAAGGTTGCTTAGTATGGCACACAAGGCCCTCCATGTCACACCCCCTACCTTTCTCTAAAACATTTCTCATCCCTTTTGCCTTTTCACATTGTGTTTTTTTTTTTTTTCAAGTGTTGAAACGTTTGTCTGAACTGTGCTTTGGGGAATTAAAACTAGGCTTAGTCTTGTGTAGTACCCAACAGGCCAGAGAGGTAACAGGGAAGCAGTGCTGCTCCTGAGGCTGCTGGAGAGCAGCCGCTTCGTTAGCCAGAGGTCCCCTTGGGGTAAGATGACTGCCAGGGAGAGTAGAGACTGAAGAATTCCCCACCGTTACTAACTGGGAGTTTCTGGGTTTAATTTTTATGAAGGAAAATGTATTTTTTGGTGAACTTACTGTGCTGTCTGCTCATTAATCCTCCCAGTGGCTTCTCAAGTGACCTGTCTTCAGTGCATTTCCTCCTTTGCTTAAGGCCCTGTTCATTTTAAGCATTGTATGCATTAATGTTATCTATTTTAGAAATAATTTGTGTTTAACATTTTGGGTATTTTTGTTACTTTGAAACATGGTGTGAGATTTGACTTTTGTCAGTTTATTTTCATTGCATTTCTCATATTTCTGTTTTCAACTGTGAAAGGATGGAAATTTTTGATTACAGTGTTAGTTTGCTGAGCATCTGAAATGTTAGTTTATCTATATAACTTTATAAAAGCTTTAAACATTATTTTGCCTCATGTCACTGTGAACAAAAAATATTGCCTGCTACTTCAGAAAATAGTGCTGCCTGCCATCAAGCCAACATCTACATCCACCCCCAGTAGCACTCCCTGAGGAGAACTGAAAAGGTAGAAAAATTAGGTACTGACCACAGATAGTTAAGATGCATATCCGAAGAATAATTTCAGCGAGCCCAGACTCTTGTATCTCCCTAGACATAAAAAAGCACTAACATCGTTAAATTGAGACATCTGTTCTTTGTGATTGGCAGTAATCATTCAATCTTTAATTACATGTTTTATTTTTTCCTCTCAGCAAAAACTGTTTATCCTGACTCCTCCCTTACCTCTTGGGAGCCATTTCTCAGAGCTATCTCAGAGGCTCTCTCCCAGACTGTAGTCCTCAGTAGGTCCCCAAATAAAACATAATTTGCAGCTTTTAGATTGTTTTTCTTCAGTCAAGATAACCATTAAAAAGTTGGTAGCAAAGATTTTTAAAAGCATTAGTGTTAGATATTTCATTATTTCAATGGTTGTTGAGATGTTTCATTCTGAAATCATCCACTTGATACTCATTGGAGGTTATGTCCTTGAAAAATTTTAAATGTATAGTTGTCCATAAGTACGCCCACTTCCATCCCAGAATGAAGTCATTCCTTCTGTTTTCCAGTCAAGAAATAGTTTCACTAAAGTTTTCAACACTTTTTTTTTTTAGTTAGCAGAAATAAGGGAGATGCCTAGGTCATCTTTGTTTTTCATTCTTTCTAAAGAGACAGTGACCAAGGACTCCAGTGGTTAGGCCTCCACACTTCCACAGCCAAGGACCTGGGTTCAGTCCCTGGTCAGGGAACTAAGATCATGTGGCTGAAAGAAAAGAAGAAACAGTGACAAAAATATTTTTCCTGAAGGAAAGTAATAGCCCAATTAAATCTTGATTTTATTTAGAAACTAAGTGGATTTTTAGTAGCATGTGCCTTAGAAAAGTTACAGTCTATGTCTGTTGAGCTCTTAGGCTATTCACTTATTTTTTCTTTAGGTGATGCAAAAACTTTCTGGATGGAGCTGGAAGATGATGGGAAAGTGGATTTCATATTTGAACAAGTACAAAATGTGCTGCAGTCACTGAAACAAAAGATCAAAGATGGGTCTGCCACAAATAAAGGTATGAAGCAATAAAAACTTTCAACACATTTAATGCTAAATATTGCCCACTGGCAATACAGTTTAGTTCTAATTCCAGTATTGCTATTTGTTTTAAAAGTCAAAATATTTTCTTTTATTTTCTAAGAACCTGACATCAGTTCTGTTTGCTTTTTTTGTGTATATGCTCTGTTTCTATAAAAACTGATTGTTATCATACTATGAGCATTTGTAAAAGGGGATGAAGATGATTATTTTGAATAATAAATTATGAATAAATAAATCTCTTTATCTCAGGCTACTTTTCTCTCCCTCATTGTATCTTTATGCAGGGTGGAGGGGGTGTATTACAAAACCAGTATGTGCTCCTTGTAGAACATTTAGTACATACAGTAAAATATAACAGACTATCCATCACCCAGTCTTTCAGAGACAGCTTAGATGTATATGGATATGTTCTGCCTGCTTCAGACAGAATTTGCCTTAGTAGTCTTCAGAGAGCAAGTCTTGTGTTTTACATAGGCAGTCGGTTCAGTCATCCACGTTTTTATTTTTTCTGTTTCTTTGTCTTCAGCCCAGGTAGTTGTAGAATATAGACTTTTATATGGAAACTTCCTTCATTACATCAGAATATATGATTTTCAAGCAAAATTTCCCCCCTCCTATTCTTTGTTTTCCCCAGGATATTTTAAATTCTTTTTGGATATTCTATGACATTAATCTGTTGTGTGTTTGTCTGCAAAATTAATACTGTCTTTCATTTTAATATTCTTATTCCTTCATGAATCTGATATATGTAGGTTTGAATTCACTTCTACCTCTTCCTATCTGATTGACCTGAAGTAAACAGCTTAACCTATAAGCTTCAATTTCTTTGTCTTTAAAGTAGATACTCATAAAAACCTCTTAGAGGAGTTACAAAGATGGAATGAGATAAAGTATGTATCAGTGAATTGCATAGCACAGTAGCTGAAATCTTGAATAAGGTGATGTTGTTGCTGATTGTTTTCATTCTTTTTTCCCTTCCTTAACAGAATACATCCAAGCAATGATTCTAGTAAAAGATGCAACTATAAACCACAATTCAACATTGATAAAGGGTATGTACATTTCTAATCCTAACCTAGAATATTCTCTGCTGTTTTCTTGCTTTGAAGCAAGCCAGCCTTAATTATGTTGCGTTAAGCAAAGACAGTTTAAAATAAAACTGCAAGATCCATATAAGTAAGTTATGGAAATCAGTGTTCCTAGTCAATGAAAAGTCCTGGCCATCCAGAGATAGGAAATGCACACCCTGTTAAACCTCTCAGGAAGAACAAATGTATCTCTTCTTCAAAAAAGGTTCTCCTATAAGAAGCACAAACAGAATTCCAAGACTCCAAACCACTGTAAATCTGCTTTGTGTAAAGAACAATGCTACAAAGATATATTTTGGTATAGATAAATTGATGGAAACTTTTTTCATTTCTGTATTATTATTAGAACATCAGTGTATCAACTTTAAAGGAATTGAACAAAGATAATGTACTAGGATTAGAAAAAGAAAAATTGAGAAGTTATTTTAGGTAAACAACAAGGTCCTACTGTATAGTATAGGGAACTATGTTCAATATGCTATAGTAGTCCATAATTGAGAAGAATATGAAGAAGAGCATACGTGTGTGTGTGTGTGTATATATAACTGAATCACATTGCTATATAACAAACACAACACTGTCAATCAATTATCCTTCAATTAAAAAACTTTTTTTATTAAAAAGTTATCAGAATCACTAGCCTATAAATGTTAGACTATCACCAATCTGCTAAAGTGTTGAAGTACATTTTCTAAATTTTAGTTAATACTGCCATGTATTTTCAACAGATTGTAATCATTTTAACTGTCATAATTTGCAGCCTTAGAGTTTTAAATCTTTGAAAATATGGTTTAACATCAGTTTATTTTATTTATTTTTTAAAAATATAAATTTATTTATTTTAATTGGAGGCTAATTACTTTACAATATTGTATTGGTTTTGCCATACATCAGCATGAATCCGCCACAGGTGTACACTTGTTCCTCATCCTGAACCCCCCTCCCATCTCCCTCCCCGTACCATACCGCTGGGTCATCCCAGTGCACCAGCCCCAAGCATCCTGTATCATGCATTGAGCCTGGACTGGTGATTCGTTTCACATATGATATTATACATGTTTCAATGCCATTCTCCCAAATCAGCTCACCCTTGCCCTCTCCCACAGAGTCCAAAAGACTGGTCTCTTTTGCTGTCTCATACAGGGTTATCGTTACCATCTTTATTAATTCCATATATATGGGATACTGTATTGGTATTTCTCTTTCTGGCTTACTTCACTCTGTATAATAGGCTCCAGTTTCATCCACCTCATTAGAACTGATTCGAATGTATCCTTTTTAATGGCTGAGTAATACTCCATTGTGTATATGCATCAGTTTATTTTAAAGAAAGGTTTTATTTTTCAGAAATGTTTTCAGTTTCAGTCGCTAACATAAAGTTTTAGAAAAGAGAACATTCTTTCAAGAAAACAGTCTTTCTCCCAGTAGCCTACAGTAGCACTTAGAATCAACATACCTTAAGGGTTAGATTAGTTTTCTAAGAGAGAAGCCTATAAGTGCAAGAGGTGGTAAGAAGAAATAATTCTAAACAGCTTTTTTCTTTCTAAATAATCTTTCCCAGTAAAAGAAAGTAAGTTGGGTTTTTGTCTTGGTTCTTTTAAAGTAATGATTTCATTAGTAGAAATGCAGAGTATTCTAGTTTCATATTTTTATATGTTTATCTGAAGTGTAATAAATTTATCAAAATAGAAGTATATGTTTGCTAGTGGTAGAGCTAGCAAATGTTTTTAAAGTAATCAGGGAATTATGTTGTGACATTGCTAGCAAATGTAGGGATTAAACACTTCATAGTACTCCTGCCTGGAAAATCCCATGGATGGAGGAGCCTGGTGGGCTGCAGTCCATGGAGTCACTAAGAGTCGGACACGACTGAGTGACTTCACTTGCACTTTTCACTTTCATGCATTGGAGAAGGAAATGGCAACCCACTGCCATGTTCTTGCCTGGAGAATCCCAGGGACAGGGGAGCCTGGTGGGCTGCCATCTGTGGGGTCGCACAGAGTTAGACATGACTGAAGCAGCTTAGCAGCAGCAGCAGCAGTAACTTTATTAAACTTTAGGTTTCATATTATTATTTATTTTTAAAGGAATACTAAGACTGGGAGAAACAAAAGGACTTGGTGTTGAGGTCAAAACAAGCCACCCAGATCCAGCCTGAATTCCCCAAACCACTAATATACATTTGATTTTTCTTTGCTTGTGTGTAATTCTAGAAATATTTGCTGTATCCCTATACAAAGAACTGGATACTGTTTTCTTGAAAGAAATTATTATTACTCCTTTCTCCTCTTATCTAATGGTTGATATCAAATCTCCTTGTTTTTTAGTAAATCTTGTTTCCGACTCTGCTTATACACCTTTGTTATCTTTGTATCTGTTAGTATGGCGTTATATGGCTCATTCAAAGAAATTTGCTGTGAAAAATCAGAAATTCTTAATTTGAAAAACTTACTGTTTTTTTTTAAAGGCTGTGCCATATGGCATTGGGTTATTACTTCCCCAACCAGGGATTGAACTTTTGCCTTCTACTACGTTGGGAGCACAGTCTTAACCACTGGCCGAAACTAATTGTTAATCAGTTATTGTAGCTCTCTTCATCTATCAGATTTTAAATCTTCTTTCTTTACCTCCATAACTAAAGAGGGATATTTGCTTTCCAGTTAGCCAAGGATGACCTTGGATTAGGGCTTCCCATGTGGCACTAGTGGTAAAGAACCTGCTTCCCAATGCAGGAAACATGAGATGCAGGTTCTATCCCTGGGTCAGGAATATCCCCTGGAGTAGAGCATGGCAAATATTCTCGTATTCATCTCCAGTATTCTTGCCTGGAGAATCCCCTGGACAGAGGACCCTGGTGGCCTAAGGACACAAAAAGCTGGACATGACTGAAGCGACGCATTTGTCTGCACACATGACCCTGGATTATAACTTAAACTATTCCTTTATTTTCTTAAACTTTTTTTTTCTGTTTAATAAGGCTGGTCTACGCTAAAGGACCAATGCAAGTTAATAATAAGGCAGGAAGAGAATCACTTTTTTATTAAGGTCCACCACTGCATAGGAAAAAGCATGATTAAAAACAATTTTTTTAAAAACAGATTACTCTGCATATTCACTTTTTTTTTTTTTCCAAAATAAGAGCAGGAAATCTATAACTTTTTTTCATTAACTGCATAGCTTCTTTGTATAGTGAAGTTATGTTAGAGAGTAAGAATAGGTGAAGTTGGAAAACAGAGACAAGAATGAACCAGGGACGTCCTGGTTCAAGATGAAATTAAGTGCAGAAAGATATAGGGAAAACTAAGAGAACTATGAAGGAACAAATGAAAAGACAAAAAGAGCAACCCAAATACTTTTCTCTCTACAAAAATAGAAAGTAATAGAATAACGAGAAAGCAAGAGAAATGTGAAGGCTTCCCATTTTGCAACCTTAATAGAGTCTTTGAGAGTTACACTATTTTTTCTGTAAAATACAAGCAGAAACAGGGATACTTGATGTTTGCTTTAAAGGATGATTAAAATTCAGATAAAGTTTGGGCCAAATTAGAATTTCTGCAGTAGAAATTTCTTCTACATCTCATTTTATCCTATCTTATTTTCTTAATATTTTTAAAAATGTTGATAGCTAATTTTTGCCTCAATTTTGAAACCTTAATGGTTTCAGATTTAAGGGCTTCTTATATCTCTAGTCAGTAAAGTTATTATTTAGATATTACAGTGACTCATTTTTAACTTGTTTGTAATTTTTTCATGTAGATCATACATCTGTGACCCAGAATGCAGAAGAAAACAAATTAAGTTCATTGCCCTCGACATCATATGAAGACTTCTTTCCAAAAGACTGCACCTATCTGTATGTATAGAAGTTAAATTTATTTATGTTGTTAGTGCTTTTGCTCCCAGAAAGCGATTTATTGTTGCTAATCATTTGACATAAGAGTGGATAAAATATATTAAAAAAGGATTCTTTCCCATGAAAAGTTTTTTTTTTTTTAATCTTCTTTATTTTGTATTGGAGTATAGCTGATTAACAATGCTGTGATAGTTTCAGGTGGATGGCAAAGGTACTCAGCCATACATATACATGTATCCATTCTCCCCCAAACTCCCTCCCATCCAGGCTTCCATATAACCTTGAGCAGAGTTCCCTGTGCTTTACAATAGGTCCTTGTTGGTTATCCATTTTTAATATAGCAGTGTATAGCTGTCCATCCCAAACTCTCTAACTATCCATTTCCCCTGCCCTTCCTGAAAAGTTTTAAAAGTTGTATATTTTATGTAGCTTAATAATTCTCTACATAGGTTATTTGTTAAATCTGTAAGTAATAAAATCTTTTAATAAACTTTAGAACTAAGGATACCCCAGATAAAATTTTTTCTCTTGAATATATGCTGAGTTAATCCCTTCATAACAAAGAACTTCTTGAATCATCAGTATTTCATATTCCCTTTCCGCAAAAATAGGGGAAATAAATTGATGACATTTTGTAGAAAAGAATGCCACAGAACCCAGCTTGAAACATAATTTATTTGTTTTAAAGTTCAAAATCAAGTTGAAAAGGGAAATGAAACACTCAGTTTACTGGTTATCCAACACCAGTGGAATTGCTCAGTTGTGTCTGACTCTTTGCGACCCCATGGACTGTAGCCTACCAGGCTCCTCCATCCATGGAATTTTCCAGACAAGAGTACTGAAGTGGGTTGCCATTTCCTTCTCTAGGGGATCTTCCCAACCCAAGAATAAAACCCAGGTCTCCTACATTGCAGACAGACACTTTACCCTCTCAGCCACACTGTAGCTATGTAAATCACTCAAGAGTAAATTAGTCTAGAACAAAACAAAGAACAAAGCTATGAGAGCTTAAGAGAATTTATTTCAGTAAGTACTGAATGAAACCAAAGGTATATATATCCCAGGTAGACAAATAGTAGTGTTCATGGCTCAGAATATACTATAATGCTTTATAAGAAAAAGTGGTAGAAAGGAACTTGGCATTTAATGATAAGGAAAGAGTAATTCCAGGCACAGTCTTTAAAAAAGAAGGAAATACTGAATACCAAAGTAAACAAATAAATCAAAAACTTATTAAAGTGGACTAGGCTAAGAAGATAGAAGTTAAATGGAAAAACAAAGAAAAATGGAAGAACAAAGCAAAAAATGCATTATAGACTATATTTTTACTATGGAATGTACCCCCAGTATTATTCAAAAACTACTAAAATAGATTGAAATTATTTAAGGGAAAACATAACCTTACCTCTTTTTTTTTGTTTCTTCCCTCATTTTTAATGTATTAGGTGCTATTGCATTGTAGTCCATGGATATGATAGATTTGCATTGATCTTTTAGCTGCATTCTCATTCAATATTTTTTACTATCTTTTTGAGAGTTTTTAAGATTGAAACATATAAAAGAATATATCAAAAACTATATTAACACCAGCCAGAACTAACAGCTATTAACATTTCATTGTATTTGCTTCCAGTGTCTTTTTTTAAAAGAAAACAAAACACTGTAGTCTCTTTTGAGCCATATCTAACTTCCCACCCTGTTCTCCTCTCTGCCTTTCTAAGAGCAGTCACTGTCATCACTTATTTCTCTAGTTCATTTTTAAAATATTTACATAGCCATAAGTAATATTTAGTGCTATTACTTATAGTTTTTAAATTTTACATAAATATTCATATATGTACCTTCTTACTTTGCTCAGCATTAGTTTGAGATCTAATCATGTTGCTTGCTGTGTTATAGATCTGTTTCATTCCCTTTAACTGTTCTTTGGATTTCCATAATGTGAAAATACATTTTATTTGTTCATCCTTTTAAGGATGGATAGATCATTCCAAATACTACCTAATGTAAATAGTAGTACAGTGATCAGTTTTACCCCAAACTTCCTTTTAAGGAAGTATTCATTGTGAAAGTTGCTATTAAGGAACTCAAAGGTATAGTCTGGAATCTATAAGATTACCCAAAATGTAGAAGAAAAGGGCAAATGGATGAGAAAAAGAAGAGAATGATGAATAGTGTTCTTAAAAAAGAAACCATTACCAGAAAACCAATGATTTTAATGAACACTATAGAAATACTTTCTGGATTATCCATGTTATAATGTTTTTTTAGAAATGTTAAGAGTTTCAAGCTAAGATGATAGAGTTAGGGCCACTGTGCTGCTGCTCATAGCTCCAGTGAAGGAAATCACAGTATCTAAACTAGGCTTCAGGATGGTTCCAGCAACTAGAAAATGAAAATACATGCTTTTCATTTAAAAATTTGTTATTTAGGGAATTCCCTGATCGTCCAGTGATTAAGACTCCATGTTCCCAGGGCAGGGACATGGGTTCTTTCCCTGATCGGGGAACTGAGATCTACATGCCATACAGCATGGCCAAAAGAAAAAAAAATGAGTCTAGAAAATAAGAGAACATTTTTGTGCATTTATAAAAACTTGAGATATTAAGCTAGTAAGTCAAAGTTAAGTGAAAGGACTCTTGACAATATTCAGTAAAAGACTCTAGAACAATTGGATATCATTTGGAGAATTTAAGTTAGATATTCATGTTACATCAATATAAACTCCAGATGAAATTGAACTCTCAAACCCAAAAAATTAATTATAAAATTAGAACTCTTAAAATCAGAAAAATAAAAGATGTCTTTCTATAACATTATTTAACATGGCATTATTCATAATATCATTTATGCTTTATTATAAATACTTAATTCTCTGCCTCAAATGTAAGTTCCTTGATTACAGAGCTCTCATCTTTGTTTTCATAGCACCTGGCACATAGCAGGCATTCAAGAAATCTTTGATGCCCTTGCAGCCCTTCCTCCCAGCCTCCAGGGAGGGGAGAAGGGCTGCAGGTGAAGATAATCACCAGTCGCAAGTGATTTAATCTTTCATGCTTAAGCAGTTAAACCACTATAAAAAACAACAGGGCTCTTGGAGCTTCCTGGTTGGCAGACACTTTGAGGTGCTGGGAGAGGGGTGCATTTGGAGAGGGCATATGGAAACTCCATGCCCCTTCTTACCTACATTACCCCATGCCTCTCTCCCATTTGGCTGTTCCTGAGTGCATCTTTTATTATAAACTGGTAATAGTAGTTGAAATGCTGTCCTGAAGTCTGTGAGTCTTTCCAGCCCATTAGCAAAGAGGAGGAGGTTGTGGAAACTCATGGATTGGTCAGAAGTGTGGTGACCTGGAAATTGCATTTTGCGTCTGGATTGGGGGCAGTTTTGTGGGACTGAACCCTTTAATTTGTGGAATCTGATGCTGACTCCAGGTGGATAATGCCAGAATTGAACTGAATTATTGGACACTCATTGAAGAAGTGGTGCTAGAAAAAAAAACACCACCTATTTGGTGCTCAGAAGAAGATTAAAAAACATAACTTTATATAACTGTAAAACATAGATTTATTTCAGAGTCTGGCTTATTTTCATGTTGTCTGAGAAGAAACTAATATAGGAATTAAATATCATCTTAGTGTTTTTTTTTAAATATGGGGAATTGTGCTATAAATTTGAGGTTCTAATAAATAATTAATTTTAAACAGATCTACAGAAAACCAAGAAATTCCCCTTATGGAAAATAAAGATGCAGACTTTAGAGAAAAAGAATCTTCTTTAAATTTATCTTACCAAAAGCATGAGTGCTCTGGCACCTGTCTGATGAAAATGCCATTTAACTTCAAGGGGGAAAACCCTCTGCAGCTACCAGTCAAATGCCATTTCCAAAGACGACACGCAAAGACAAACTCTCATTCTTCAGCACTCCACGTGAGTTATAAAACCCCTTGTGGAAGGAGTCTACGAAACATGGAGGAAGTTTTTCGTTACCTGCTTGAGACAGAGTGTAACTTTCTATTTACAGATAACTTTTCTTTCAATACCTATGTTCAATTGACTCGGAATTACCCAAAGGAAGAAGAAATTGTTTCTGATGTGGATATTAGCAATGGAGTGGAATCGGTGCCCATTGCTTTCTGTAATGAAATTGACAATAGAAAACTTCCACAGTTTAAATACAGAAAGACTATGTGGCCACGAGCATATTATCTAAACAGCTTTTCCAACATGTTTACTGATTCATGTGACTGTTCTGAGGGCTGCGTAGACATGTGAGTAGAAGAACATGGCATTTCAAAAAAAATCTTCTGAATGTAGGGGTACTTGTCAAGAAATCCTGCTGTGTATCAGTTTGTCTGTCTATCTTATCTAAAACCAGTTCATCAAGAATTGAAAATAGAGAGATGCACTCTCCTTTAGCAGTAGGAAGGAAACTCTTCACCTATTATTTTATTTATCGGGGAATTATTTCTTGCAGAGATAAGTTTTTCCCTTAATCTGTTACTGTAACTATTGATAGCAACAATTAGGGCTAATGCCGTGTAACTGTGCCAAACATTGTGACAAGTGCTTTCCATCTATTTTCTTGTTTAGTTCTCACAAAGTCTTATGGAGTAGTTAATATTATTTCCATGTTGCAAATGAGGAAGTTGAGAATCCAAATGTAAGGTCAACAAATTTAAGCACCAGGATTTGAACCTATGCTGCTGCTGCTGCTAAGTCGCTTCAGTCGTGTCCGACTCTGTGCAACCCCATAGACGTAAGCCCACCAGGCTCCTCCGTCCCTGGGATTCTCCAGGCAAGAACACTGGAGTGGGTTGCCATTGCCTTTTCCTTTAGGTTTTGTCATAGAGGAAACCTCTCACTGTGCCAAGTTTTATTCTGTTTAAATATAGGTTGTTGTTTTTAAGCATTGCCTCTAACCTGTCTACATCTGGCCAAGCCCAGTCTCCTTCAATGCTAAAGGAGAAAAGTAACTGTTGGGTTGGACAGTGTTTACTGAACTTTATGGTTAGTTTAACAAGGTTTTTTTCAAGCATAATTTTGATGGTGTGTGATTTTTGCCTTAGACCATAGAAACTAATCCCCATGTAACATGCACCACCAGCACACATATGTTCGTTTTTTGGTCACAAATTACAAGAGAAGTCACAAAATAAGCAAAAAGCTGAGGCTCACGGGAATCTGGAATTGGACATGAACACTGTGGCCAGGGATTCTGATCCTGACAGGAATGGGAATTAAATGTGTCCCATGCATGGTGGAGAGTGGGCACCAAGCTCTCAGGGAAAGCGGGCAGAAACAGGGACCTACCCAAGACTAGGAGGTTGGCTGATAACCCACAGGGCCTGCGGTTGTATAACTGTCCTGATAACAGCCAGGCTGAGAGCTGTGAAACCCGTAGGTCGGAGCCAGAGCAGCCAGTGTAGAAGAGCGCCCAGGAGTGACCTGGGCAGAAGTATGACCTCGCATAGTCAGAGCACACAGGCAGGCAGGACCGTGAAGGCAGCGTAAGTTCCCACAGAGAGCACAGGCCCCGCCTGAGGAGTCAGAGGTAGACGCGGAATGGACTGAAGGAGACTTTAAAATAGGTGTGTCTAAGATGTCCAAAGAGAAAAGATCCTAACATCCATGAAATGAGGAGGTGATCATTTTTAACAATACTATATAAGTAAAAGAGCCATTTAGAAATACGGGAAATAAAGCATATGGTTATGGAAATAAAAAACTAAGTAGATGAACTAAGTGGTAGCATTGGTATAGCTGGAGAAACAATCAGTGAATAGCAAAGCAAAACTAAAGGGTTCTCCCAGAATGCAAAGGGATAAAGATACGAGGAAAAAAGTTTGCAGGTTGAAAAATATGAAAGGTCAATGGGAAATTCCAACATACCTCTGAGAAGAGAGCATCATTCAAAGAGATAATAGCTGAGAATTTTCCAGACCTGAAGGAAGACAGGAGTCTTCAGAGTGAAAAAGCCTGCTGTGTACTGCTGCTGCTGCTGCTGCTAAGTCGCTTCAGTCGTGTCCGACTGTGTCCTAGGAAGGGAAATAAAATAACTGTACATCTAAATATATCACGATGCAACTTTGCAAGTATCTAGGGCAAAGAATAAATATGCTAGCAGATGGAAAAGAGAAAAAATATATTGACAAGGCAGTTTTCATCAAAAATAATAGAAGACAAAAAGGCATATTAGCTTAAGATGCTGAAGGAAAATAAATATAAAACTAGAATTCTGTAAAAAGCCAGACAGTTATATGGTGGGGGATGGGGGTGTTAAGAGGGTATTCAGACAATTACACAGCAGTTGAAGATATGCATTCCTGTTTTTCAGCAATAGTATTTTTATACTAGAGCATTGTTTTCCAAGTTCTAAGTTTAGTAGGATGTAAAATCACTTAAAGGGTTGTAACTAGAATCTTAAAAATTAAATTGTACAGAAAGTACCATGTGTACAGGAAGTACAGTGGTAAGGTACTTATATGTGACTGCTATTTCTTACTTTACATATACACACACATATAAATATGCTGCCTCTGTAGCATCTTTTCTTAGAAATGTAAGACATTTCTTGCTGTGAGTCATAGTCAAAAATATTTGAAAGCTGCTACCCAAGCGATGCTTAGACAGGGCATAAGAATAAGGATGTTACAGCATTGTTGTATTAAAGCTAGAAGCAGTTTAATTGTGATTCTAAATGCTATGGAAAAGTTAAAAAGGTAAATCTCAAAAGCATTATATTGAATGAAAAGACAAGTTGTAGGATAATAACTATAGTAATATTTTAAAACAATACATTGTTTGTGGATAAATATATATGTAAAAGTTTAAAGGATGCCTCACCAAACCTCTTGAGAGCTTAGTTTTATCTTTTTTTTTTTAAGGAAGATCATATATACAGTATAAAGGTTGTAAATTATAGTTGACCTTTGAACAATGCAGGGGTTAGGGGTGCCAGCCCTCAAAAATATAACATGTAACATAATTGGCCCTCCACATAAGCGGTTCCGCATCCATAATTCCACAGCCAAGTTTTCATCCAACTGTAGATTATGTTCAGTTCAGTTCAGTTCAATCGCTCAGTCGTGTCCTACTCTTTGCGACCCCGTGAATCGCAGCATGCCAGGGCTCCCTGTCCATCACCATCTCCCGGAGTTCACTCAGACTCACGTCCATCGAGTCAGTGATGCCATCCAGCCATCTCATCCTCGGGCGTCCCCTTCTCCTCCTGCCCCCAATCCCTCCCAGCATCAGAGTCTTTTCCAATGAGTCAACTCTTTGCATGAGGTGGCCAAAGTACTGGAGCTTCAGCTTTAGCATCATTCCTTCCAAAGAAATCCCGGGGCTGATCTCCTTCAGAATGGACTGGTTGGATCTCCTTGCAGTCCAAGGGACTCTCAAGAGTCTTCTCCAACACCACAGTTCAAAAGCATCAATTCTTCGGCTCTCAGCCTTCTTCACAGTCCAACTCTCACATCCATACATGACCACATGTATGTAGTACTGTGTTATTTACTATTGAAAAATATCCACATATACGTGGACCTGTGTAGTTGAAACCTGTGCTGATCAAGGGTCAGCTGTATATACATAAGAGAAAGGACTAGACAAAATGATGACAGCTGATTCTGTCTGCTCAGAATGAGTGTTTGTTATTGTTTGTGTTGTCTGTACTTTGTAAACTTTGCAAACAAACTCGTATTGAAAAAGCAACAATAGATTTCTACATCTGTAAATAGAATCCAAGTCAATCAATTTATTGCTTATTTTTTCTGTTGCAAATGGTAGTTACCACTCTGACATGTATTGTATATATACAGAAAAATACTGAAGTGAATCATAGAGGAAACAATCTTAAAGTCACTTGCCATTTAACACAGGAGATGAGATTCAGAGATTTTTAACCAGTAGTCACACATCTGGTTTATAACTTACTTCTATCGAGTGTTAAGTCCCTGTCATGTTTGATAGTCATCTCAGTAGGTAGAGAGGAAATTTGTTTTTAGGTGTTCATGTTCACTGCTTAGCAGCGCTACGAAAAACAGCCGGATACGTGGCATCAGTCTCCTCAATCTATTTTTATGTCATTGGAGAGAGAGATAATATAAAACATACACAAAACTATGTAAGTTCTTTTGAGCTTGACACGTTTAAGTTTATCCATTGTAGGAGAGCAAACCTGGGAGAATTCTCACAATGAAGCTTCTGCTGAATAGGAAATGAAAGGAATTCATTTTGAAATGTTAAAACTCGTATAGTTAACTATTTAATGAGCAAGTCGAGGTACAGGGCAGTTTATAATTATTTATAAACTTTTGGTAAATGTTGTCTTTCAAAGAGGTCTGTTTTATTTAGGGAAGACGTCTTGACAGTCCATGAGCCAAATAACTATTTTAAATACAACTATATTCTTAATACTTTTGTCAAGAGAGCCTCATAACTTGATGCTTTTGTATTCTGACTTCTCCATCCATTGTCTTCCTCTTAGAACAAAATGTGCATGTCTTCAACTGACAGCAAGGAATGCCAAGACTTGCCCCTTGTCAAGTAATAAAATAACCGCTGGATATAAATATAAAAGACTAGAGAGACAGATACCTACTGGGTAAGATACACTGTGGATTTGTTGCAGGGTGTTTATACCTTTGAAGGAGGGTGCTTTATCACTGTGGCCTATTTAGTCTTCTAAATGTTCTTAATGTGAGAGTTGGACTATAAAGAAAGCTGAGCACCAAAGAATTGATGCTTTTGAACTGTGGTGTTGGAGAGGACTCTTGAGAGTCCCTTGGACTGCAAGGAGATCCAACCAGTCCTGGGTGTTCATTGGAAGGACTGATGTTGAAGCTGAAACTCCAATACTTTGGCCACCTGATGCGAAGAGCTGACTCATTGGAAAAGACCCTGATGCTGGGAAAGATTGAGGGCAGGAGGAGAAGGGGATGACAGAGGATGAGACAGTTGGATGGCATCACCGACTCAGTGGACATGGGTTTGGGTAGACTCCGGCAGTTGGGGATGGACAAGGAAGCCTGGCATGCTGCGGTTCATGGGGTCGCAAAGAGTCAGACATGACTGAGCGACTGAACTGAACTGAATGCTGAATTTCTTACTTGTTGTTTCTGTTCAGTTGCTAAGTTGTTTCCGACTCTGCAAATCCATGGACTGCAGCACACTAGGCTCCCCTGTCCTTCACTGTCTCCCTGAGTTTGCTCAAATTCATATCCATTGAGTCGGTGATGCCATCTAACCATCTCAACCTCTGCTGCCCCCTTCCCCTTTTGCTTTCAGTCTTTCTCAGCATCAGGGTCTTTTCCATTGAGTTGGCTCTTCGCATTAGGTGGCCAAAGTACTGGAGCTTCAGCTTCAGCATCAGTCTTTCCATTGAATATTGAGGGTTGATTTCCTTTAGGATTTGACTGGTTTGATCTTCTTGCAGTCTGAAGGACTCTCAAGTCTTCTCCAACACCACAATTCAAAGGCATCAATTCTTCAGCCCTCAGCCTTCTTTACGGTCCACCTCTCACTTCCACTCATGACTACTGGAAAAACCATAGCTTTGACTATACAGACTTTGTTGGCAGAGTGATGTCTCTGCTTTTTGATACACTGTCTAGGTTTTCCACAGCTTTCCTTTGAAGGCGAAAGTATCTTTTAATTTCATGATTGCAGTTACCATCCGCAGTGGTTTTGGAGCCCAAGAAAATAAAGTCTGTCAGTGTTCCCACTTTTTCCCCATCCATTTGTCATGAAATGATGGGGCCAGATGCCTTGATCTTTGTTGAGTTTTGAGTTTCAAGACAGCTTTTTCACTCTCCTCTTTCACCCTCATCAGGAGGCTCTTTAATTCCTCTTTGCTTTCTGCTTTTAAAGTTGTATCATCTGCATATGTGAGGTTGTTGGTATTTCTCCTGGCATTCTTAATTCCTGCTGGTGACTCATCCAGCCTGATACTTCTCATGATATACTTTGCATATAAGTTAAATAAGCAGGGTGAAAATAAACAGCCTTGACGTACTCCTTTCCCAATTTGAAACCAGTCCGTTGTTCCATATCTGGTTGTAACTGTTGCTTCTTGATCTGCATACAGGTTTCTCAGGAGACAGGTAAGGTGGTCTGGTATTTGCATCTCTTTAAGAATTTTCCACAGTTTGTTGTGATCCCCACAGTCAAAGGCTTTGGTACAGTCAGTGAAGCAGAAGTAGATGTTTTTCTGGAATTCTCTTGCTTTCCAACAACAGATGTTGGCAATTTGATCTCTGGTTCCTCTGCCTTTTCTAAATCCAGCTTGTACATCTGAAAGTTCTTGGTTCCTGTACTGCTGAAGCCTGACTTGAAGGATTTTGAGCATTACCTTACTAGCATGTGAAACAAGCACATTTGTACAGTAGTTTTAACATTCTTTGGTATTGGCCTTCCTTGGAATTGGAATGAAAGCGGACCTTTTCTAGTCCTGTGGCACTGGCAAGTTTCCAAATTTGCTGACATACTGAGTGCAGCACTTTAACAGCATCATCTTTTAGGATTTTAAATAGTTCAGCTGGAATTAGTTTCTTATACCAAAAATCTAAATTAAAGAATTTTTTTAAAAGCCTGTATATCATTTTTGGAAATGGAAGTCAAGAGTACACACATGTAACATGCAGACAGTACTTGACACTCATCTGCTTTGCCTCTGACTCTTAGCCCTATTGGGTTAGCTTACTTTGGGTAGACGTTTCCCCATTAAGACATATACTGTGCAGAGGTCGTCTGAGAATTGGGAATTTTCTTTTCAAGGTGGTTATTGCTAAAAGACAAACAGAAAAGTATTCTTCCTAGACTTTCCCTTCTTAGACATTGGGCAACATTTTGAAAGAGCTAACCCTTATTGTGTGCCACACATTGTCTCAAGCACCTTGCAAATAGGCTTATTTAATCTTTTTTTAAAGTTGAATTTTATTGAAATATAGTTGATTTCCATGTTGTGTTAGTTGCGGCTATACAGCAATGTGATTCAGTTATACATCTATCCACTTGCTTTTAGATTCCATTCCCACATAGGTCATTGTAGAGTACTGAGCAGAGTGCCCGTGCTATGCAGTAAGTCCTTATTAGTTGTCTATTTTATATATAGTAGTGTGTATATGTCACCCCTGATCTCCGATTTATCCCCCCTCCCCGCCCCGCAACTTTCCCCTTTGGTAACCTTAAGTTTGTTTTCTACATCTCTGACTCTATTTCTACTTTGTGAATAAGTTCATTTTTACCATTTTCTTAAATTCCACATATAAAGATTAACATGTGATACTTGTCTTTCTCTGTCTGACTTACCCAATTCATTTAATCTTCACAAAACCACCCTATGCCATATAATCCATGTTATATGGTAGTACCATATAATCCCCATTTTTAAAAATGGAAAATTGAAGCACAAAGAGATTAAATCATGGGCATGCAGCTAGTGAGTGCTGGAGCTGTGATGGAAACTAGGCAGTCTAGCCCTGGGAGCCTTCACACTTGGTCTCTTTCCCTCAGTGATTATTAGCAAGGTAGCAATAGAAAGTGCTTTTGCTTTTAATTTGTCTAATTGATTTTCTCTTGTATATTTTATTGACAAGCATTTATGAATGCAGCCTGTTATGCAAGTGTGATCGACGAATGTGTCAAAACCGAGTTGTCCAGCACGGACCTCAAGTGAGGCTACAAGTGTTCAAAACTGAGAAGAAGGGATGGGGAGTGCGCTGTCTAGATGATATTGACAGAGGGACGTTTGTTTGCATTTATTCAGGTAAAGCAAAGGTTTACTTTCACATTACGCTGTGGGAAGATCTACATTTCTGAATCTCCATTGACTAGTCAGGGCCACCGAGATCTTATAGCAAGGACAAGAGCGACAGTATAGGAGGACTGTCAGAGGAAGGCAAGTGACTGGGAAATCGAGCCCTGAAGGCATGACGTGCATTAGGAGGTACCAGGTGTTCCAGAAAAGAAAGGCTGAAGGATAAAACTTGGGTTACTGCATGAGATGTGTTTTTTAGTCTCTGTGGCTGCAGATGCTTCGGGGTAAAGTAAGAAAACTTTTAAATAGAAAAGTGACTGATTTACTAAGGTAAAGATTATTGGTCAGAGACTGTCTTCGTCCACATCTTGAGCTATTAGAATTTAGCAAGTTAATGTTATAATGAATACCTTTAGGTGATGATTCAGTCAAGGCTGCTGCTGCTACTGCCACCAAGTCGCTTCAGTCGTGTCCCGCTTTGTGCGATCCCATAGACAGCAGCCCACCAGGCTCCTCTGTCCCTGGGATTTTCCAAGCAAGAGTATTGGAGTGGGTTGCCATTGCCTTCTCCAAGTCAGTCAGGGCAGCTCTCTCCATTTCAGGATTCTATAGAGAGTTGCCCATGTTCTGAGCAAAGCCTCCCCACCGTGTGTTACAGTCGTGCAAATTACTGATTCATTCAGGCCACAGCCCACAGGCCAGACAGGTCCATCTCTAGTAGTCTCTTCCTTTTACCCCAGAGTGTCAGGCAAAAGTCCTCACTTTCTGTGTGTGCCACGAAGTGAGAAAGGTTGGTGAAATGTGGCTCTCAAGGCAGTCTGAAGGAAATGTGCCAGGCAGCAGGGACCAGAGCAGGCCTCCTTATCTGGAATTCCAGGTTCCCTTTAGTGAGGGCAGGAATCCTCAGAGTTCAGAACAGTCACAGCTGGATCCCTGCCACATCCCCCTTACAGACACAAATACTGCACAGCTTGCCTGGACATTTGTCTCTCATATTTCTCAAAATAACCCTTTGATAAAAGTTAGCTTACCATAAAATGCCAGATGGTGTCCAGGAAGTGTCATTTATTGACTTTATCTGCATTGCTAGGAAATGCACCTAAGGGTATCTCTCTAATCTAGCTGTTAATTTTGACTTGTTAACTGTAATTTGAAGTTCCTTGAAAGAAAATGCATAAACTTCAGACTAACATTTTGATTACATTAAGGCTTAAGATGAGAATAGGCACATATCACCACAGATTTAAATACATCACTTTATAAATAAAGTTTTTAAATGATAAAGCATTCATAACTAGACACAAAAGCTATAATTGTAAGACTAGAGTTCTAGAGTGCTTTCTGATCTGTATTTTTGTTTTATATTATTGTAGCTGAATCTCCTGTCTTCTGTATTATCCCACTTCAGACTTAGATTCCTATGTTTTTTCATGTACTGGAAGATGCGAAATCTCTTCTTGGTCTTTTATTTTTTTATTTCTCACAGTAGTTTTCTAGGATGAATTAATGTTTATCTTCATTCTAGAAGTGAGGTACACCATACACCGTTCTAATAGAGCAGAAGAGATGCCCTTTTGTTGCTTTGTAACTATTACTTTTTGTCATATTTAGCTCTTTTACTTTTTCCTTTAGGAAGATTACTAAGCAGATCTGACACTGAGAAACCTGATGCTGTTGATGAAAATGGAAAAGAAGAGAATGTTATGAAAAATATGTTTTCCAAAAAGAGGAAAATAGAAGTTGCAGATTGTGAGGTTGAAGTTATCCCAATAGAACTGGAAGCATGTCCGAGAAGTATGGAGACTCAGGAGTATCCACCTAAGTTCCATAATAATACCAAAGAGCCTATTATGTGAGTGAGATCATAGGAACCCAGTCAAGATTGATCTATACTGTTTCGTACCAATTAAGAGTAGTTCTTTCTTTTTCTTATTTCTTACTTTCCACTCCAGCTTCTGGATCTCTTATATATCAGTTTGCTTCCCAGTTGTATGTTTCACACTGAGAAATCTAGGGCACTTAAATTTAAAAATCTGACCAACACACTGTATTTCCTCAGTTTCCATCTGTGGAACTTCATCTTTAAAAACTTTGACTTTAATCAGATTGTTTATGGATGTCATGACTTTGGCAGTTCTTTTTATTTTCTATCACCATTTTATTTGCAAAGGTTTTCTTAGATTTTCTTCATTTTTTAAATATACTTCCAGAATGATTGACTTTAAAATATGATTATTCTAGTGAGGAGTAGGCATAAGTGTTATAGCTTAGATTAATTTCTAATGAATATTTACATAACAGTGATGCTGTCTATATTTCAGGGCACAGTAAAGAGCGTTTTTAGTGATTTACAGAATAACTTTGTTTTCCTTTTCAGAGGAATGAAATATAACAGCATTGCAAGAATTCGATATCATTCAGTCATTAGGAGTCCTAAAACCAAGACGGTCATTATTCAACACAATGGGAAAAATATGGTAAAAAGTGCAAAACATAGATGGTGCCCTTCTGAGAACATTAACTACTATTTAATTCAAATTGTTTGTGTTACTTAATAATGTGTAGGATTTCTTTTATTATTTTGTAATGTGGTGCTGTTAAAGTGTTAGGACTATGTTTTTTAGTAACTTTGTATCCTAAGTAATGGTTGGCATGTTCCCAACTTAGATATAGAAGGAGAATGTTGATCGTGATCTGACCGTGTATTCTACTGAGACTGAGAGGTATACAGTATAAGAATTCATGCAAGAAGCTAAAGTGATAGTATTACATAAGAAAGAAGGATGGAGTAATTTAGGTTGAGGAGGTACGGTTGTGAGATGTAGGAGAAAGAACAGAAGCAGTCTAATGAGAGGATCATCCAGAAAGCAGCGCTTTACATGATAGCCTCTGAAGATACACTTTTCAGTCTGTCCTGAGAAGAATAACTAGTCAGAGACTGTAACTTAAGAGAATGATGCAAGAAACAGAACAGGCAGACAAAATGGTAGTTCATGGCTTGTTGGTGAAAAATACTAACGTAGGTGGTACACAAATACTTGCCCTCTGCCTAGTAACATACAGAAGATAACTCCTTAATACCACATCATTATGCGAAGATTGGGCCAGGAAATCACATAGACCTAGTTTGCCCTCCAACACTGCACCTTAACTAGCTGGTTAACATCTGTCTGCATTTCTTTTTTTGAAAAATTATAATAATAGTATCTATCTCAGAATTAAGAGGGTTAAATGAGATAACGTCAGAAACTTAGTGTAGCACAATGCTTGACACCCAGCTCAGTGCTCAACACATGTTGACCGTTGAAGTACATGGATAAGAAGAATAATGGTCAAATGTGCTGCGTGCCAAGCATTGTGCTAAACCTAATACCCCTTTTTGAAAGTTATCATTACCATATAAAGTGACTGCAGTGTCCTCAACTCATGGAGATAGGCAGCTCCTTTAACCTTTTCTTTCAAGTAACTAGCCAAAGAGTGTTTTTAATCTTTGCACATCTTCTAGTGGAAGCCAAATTTATCATCTGGTATCAGAATTGAGGGATACCGACAGATATGTGTGTATTTCATTTTGAATTTATAATGCCTCAAGAATGTCTTGACAGTCCTTATAATGTTCATAGCTGTGGCTCACGAAAGTGCTTAGGAGTAGAACACAGCTAAAGGGCTCCGACGTGTCAGAGATGCCTCAGGCTATCAGCTTGGAGTCTTTGAAAACTTCTAATTGGTGCAGCCTATGGAGATTGATAACTTGATGAAAGAGGCCTTACTGCTAACTTAAATTCTTTTTCCTAACCTAGAAAGTAAAGACATCTTCCTTGTTTTCTTTTAAGGGATTTACTTCCTCAGAGGCTGTCACCTCAGAAGATAATGGAGAACTTAATCCAGCTCAAGTACATCTGAACTCTAAAGCCAAGGAAATGAGAAGTAGGCTTTGTTTCATTCTGTGGTTGCCCCCCTCTTCTGCCTTTTTGTCTCTCATGCTCAATACTCGTAGCTAATTTTTTCAGACACCATTACAAAAATGCTGCATTCAGCACACGGCTTCCTGTATGTCTAGATCAGAGGTCGACAAACCGTGATCTGTGGGCCACATCCAGCCCACCACCGGTTTATGTATGGCCTGTAAGCTAAGATAATTTTTACCTTTTAAAATAACTGAGAAGAGATGAGAAGATAAATAATGCTTTGTGACACTCGAAACTTACAGGATATTATAATTTCAGTGTTGCTAAATAAATTGTATCGGAAGATAGCCACACTCTTTGATTTACATATTGTCTCTACTTGCACACTATAGTAGCAGAGCTGAATACTCACAACAGAGATGGTGTAGCCCGCAGTGTTTACTGTTTGGCCCCTTACAGAAGAAGTTTGCTGACCCCTGGTCTAGATGCCAGCCGTGACCTGATGCTGGGCAGGAGAATAGCATGGACAACTCACAGTCCATTTCCAGCTTCGGAAGCCCTGCCCAGTGCAGCCATTTCCTCTTTGTTTAGGCTCCTTTAAAAATAAAGACAAGACATTCTCCTGCAGTATTCCAGCCAGTGCTGCCCCAGAGGATGCTTAGCAGAAAGTGAAAATATTGCTACCCTGAGTGCTCATCTTTCAGTGTTACCAGTCTTGCCATGGTATAGACTATACAGTCCATGGAATTCTCCAGGCCAGAATACTGGAGTGGGTAGCCTTTCCCTTCTCCAGGGATCTTCCCAACCCAGGGATCAAACTCAGGTCTCCCGCAACTGCAGGCAGATTCTTTACCAGCTGAGCCACAAGGAAAGCCCACTTTAATATTAAAACCTGACAAAACTGGGCTTTAGTTTATTTGCATTTCAGTATATCCCTCAGGGAGAGATGTTGCTGAGACATGACCCTTTGTGAAGAACTGACTGACCGTGGCCTCTTCTCCCTTTGGGCTTCCTAGACATATACACCCCCAACTCCCCCCCTTCCTAGTATTAATAGAAGGACACCTTTGTAAATTTATATCCTATTTTTAGGCAGAGAGGGGAGAGGACTTGGAGCTTTTCCTGTATTACTGCTTAGCTCAAATTGCCCTTAGCTTAAAATAGTTCTTATGTCAAAGATGTGTGTTTTGGGACAACATTCTGATATATCACTGTTTAAAGCATGAAAGTCGTCTGAGTCCTGTTGCTCTTGGTTCTTTTGTTGTTTTCATTGACCACTACAGTACATATAGCAGGTACTACAAAATTAGTTATATACTATTAATATTACTGCAGGTAACCTATGATAGGAAAAAGCAGCCAGAAACAGTGATGATTACATCAAAAACATTAATTTTAGAAAAGTGTAATTTCTTTCTGCCACTGAATTAGGAGGCACAAATGACTTTTTAACAATAAATAATTTTACTTATTCCATTTGACATGCATCCATACTTTTGAATATTTTGGAAAATTACTTGCATTATTAGATAAGAAAAATAAGCAGTTCATCTTCTAAAGTATTGTTGTTTGTAAAAGTGTGATTACTGAATGATCATCTAGCAAAAACACATATACAAAACCCATAGCGGTAGTTATTGCTTCTGGGCCTTAGAGCGGGTAACTTAATCAGGGTCTCCCCAGCCTTTCATTGGTATCATAAAGGCCTAAAATGCTCCCTAAACCCTTTCTGTTCCAGCTGCTTAGAATATATTTAAATGCAGAGTACAAAGTTGAAGAGAAGTCAATTTGTAAGGAGTAGAGCTTAACTATAGTAACAGGAAACAACATGTATACAGATTCATAAAAAGCCATTGTTCGGTAGTAGAAAGAAGGTAGACTTCAGAATCAGATATTTCTGGGTTTCTTACCCCACTTCTCATTATTATTGCTAGTTAGTTAGTTGAGTGAATCCCTTAAGCCTTCAGAAGCTCAGAGTTTTCATTTGTAAAATTGAAGTACTGTGTACCTTAATACATTGTACGGATTAGCAATAATTAACACAACTTGCACTTAATTAGTATTGTTACTCTCAGCAGTATTGCTCAGCCATTTATATTCCCTGACAATTCCTTCTGAAATGTTTATTAGAGGACTCAAGCTCAAACCAAGTTGAAGATTGTGAAGACAAGCCTGTGATTGAATCTGATGTGATAGATATAACCAAGTGTAGAGAAGACACTCCACCAGGGGACACATGTCACCAAGCAGTCACACTGGATAACAAGAATGAGGTTCAAATACAAAAGCCCCAAGAGGAAAAATCTCCAGCATGTCAAAACCAGCAGGTCTTTTTTGGTAAAGAGTTACCAAATGAAATCAAGGATGCTTCATCTGATTCTCTAGAGAAGTTCAATAAAGGGAATGTGTTTTTATTGGATGCCACAAAAGAAGGAAATGTGGGCCGCTTCCTTAATGTGAGTATATGGGCTGAGATTCCTATATCTAAACATTTTTCCCCTAGGCTGCTTCACAAAATCATGAGGAAAATATGACTGATAGATTCCAGAGCCACACTACTTGGATTAGAATGCCAGGCCTCTACTTCACATGGGCTTGGACATCTTACTTGACCTCTCCATGCTGTATTTCCCACTTCGATAATATGGAGTAAATAACTGTCCAGAATGTTGTGAATGATCATCTAGCAAAAACACATATACAAAACCCATAGCGGTAGTTATTGCTGCTGGGCCATTTATATATAAATGTATTATATATAAAGTGCTTAAACTATCTAGCACACAGTAAACATTTGCTTAAAGGAACTATAAGAAATTATAAGAAAATCGTATATATTTATTGAAAGGCTTTTAAGATGCATTCCTTCAAAAAAACAACGGGGCACATAGAATAAGTTTTTCTTTTGTGTCTCATATGATAGAATGTCTTATTCAGAAATACCTCTATTAAAAAAATTTAGTTGGGAGCACTTATGTTTTACTACTCTCACTAAATTTTGAGTGATTTAGTGGCTTAGTACTAGAGAAGGCAATGGCAACCCACTCCAGTACTCTTGCCTGGAAAATCCCATGGACAGAGGAGCCTGGTAGGCTACAGTCCATGGGGTCGCTAAGAATCAGACACGACCGAGCGACTTCACTTTCACTTTTCACTTTCATGCATTGGAGAAGGAAATGGCATCCCACTCCAGTGTTCTTGCCTGGAGAATCCCAGGGACGGGGGAGCCTGGTGGGCTGCCGTCTATGGGGTCGCACAGAGTTGGACACGACTGAAGCGACTTAGCAGCAGCAGTGGCAGCAGTGGCTTAGTACAGAAAACCAGTACATTTATCAGAATATTGCATTTTACTATCTAACTCTTCTTATTCCTAAGCCATAGTCATTTGCTGTTTCTGTGTATGTTTGGGATATATGTAATGAGACTTATTTTCATTTATATAGAGGAATATTTATGATTTCTCTGATTTAAGGTTCATTGGGCTTCCCTGTTAGCTCATTTGGAAAAGAATCCACTTGCAGTGCAGGAAACCCCAGTTCTATTCCTGGGTCTAGAAGATCCGCTGGAGAAGGGATAGGCTACCCACTTTAGCATTCTTGGGCTTCCCTGTGGCTCAGCTGGTAAAGAATCTGCCTGCAATGCGGGAGACCTGGGTTGGAAAGATCCCCTGGAGAAGGGAAAGGCTACCCACTCTAGTATTCTGGCCTGGAGAAGTCCACGAACTGTATAGTCCATGGGATTGCAAAGAGTCATACATGACTGAGCGACTTTCACTTCACAAGGTTCATTGACACTTAAGACTCCTGGCATCTTCATGATGAGAGGGATACTTTGCATTGTTGGCCATAACTACTGTGTAGGGTGGAATTGGAGTTAGCTTTTCCCATCAGACTGCCAGTCTCGTCTCTCCTGCCTCCTACCATCATACATGCTTTTCAAAGAATGTACATAGTCCCAGAAATTTTCCAGGGGAAAAAAGAGAAATACCTTCACCACTAGTCCCAGTGTCTGTATAGACTGCCCTGTCTTTGGCCAGCCGGACCATGCAGAAACCACCTGCATTCCTCCTCCTCTCTGGGCTCCACTTTGTTCTGACTTATCCTACCCAGGAGAGTGACGAGGAATCGTGGAAGCAGGACAGGAACTTTATGATAACCTCCACACATCCTTTGGAAAAGTCCATTCAGGTTCACTGATTTCTGGATGTGGCCTTAATTTTTCTCTTTGCTCTGCATCAGAGCGCTTCTTCCTCTCTGTGGCGTTGTTAGTGGGATGGGCAGCTTTGACTTTTCCCTTAAAATAATGGGAAGCATGCATAGCCCAAGATTCTTTTATGTATTTCCTTTGCTAAACTCAAGACCTATTTATTTATTTATTTGTGGCTGTACTACTTGGCTCAAAGGATCTTAGTTCACTGACCAGGGATCAAACCTGTACCCTCTGCAGTGAAAGTAGAGTCCTAAGAGCTGAACCACCAGGGAATTCCCTCAACACCTCTTTAAAATATGACATTTGAATGGTTTGAAATTGCTGTTTAGTGATAATTTTAAATGTAATTCATGTGCCATCAGAAGAAAAAGTACTCTCAAGTCAGAAAATCTTTGAAACCAAAGAACTTTTTTTCCTTGCTAGAGAAATCTGTTTGGCCTTTTTCTTTTTCGCTCTCCTAGTTAGAAGGATACTTGGTTAACAAGAGACGCCTCTCTGAATACTGAAGTGGGTTGCCATTCCCTTCTCCATGGGATCTTGCTGACCCAGGGATGGAACCTGGGTCTCCTGTACTTTCACTACTTCTACACTATTGCCAAACTGCTGGAAGCTACTAAACATGCCAGGAGAGCCAGGAGATCAGTAAAGAATGATCCTTAGCAAAGAACTGTTGTGGCTTTCTTTCCAGTCAGTTACGTTGAATAGTGGCTACACTGGAATGATATGTTTGGTCTCACTAGCTGGATCTCCCGTTGTTTATAGGAAGAGAAAAACAAGGCCTTTCTGTCTTTTTAGATTTAATTTTCTACATAGATAATCCATTCTCATGATTTAAAAACTTAAATAAAATAAGACACCTTAGAAAATACATACAAACAGAATTGTTTCACAGCATCTGTGACCCTGCCAAGGAGGTACCCTGAGTAAAGCTCACCAGGCTCAAACTGAAAAAAATGTATGGATGATAGGAAGTTATTATTGAAATCTAACAGTGGTAAATGTGTCTGAGGAAAATTGCTGGGATTCGATCCCTGTATGAATCTGGTGATAGATGACTGTGCAGCAATAACAGCTCATGTGCAGCAAAATAGCACTGAAACGGTGGTGATAGGAGATAGTCATCACCATGTTAGAAGCCTTGGAAGAACAATAAATGATGCTTGTGTTCAGCAGAGAAATCAATTACTTACACAGATGCCCTTTCCAAAGGATCTGTTTGATGTAAAATTCAGGTCATAACATATTCTTCATATTAAACTTTTTGTTTTGTTTTAAAAATAATGTACTCTGCCCCTGTTCACCCTGCCCCCAATCCACCCTCTATAGTAAAATCATTTTTTATTACTTTTTGGTGTATTCTTACAGTGTTTCTTTATGAAAATACAAGTAAACATAAGGATGTGTTCCTATTCCTACCCCTTACCTAAAAGACAGCATATTACATTCAGTGTCCTACACCTTGTGTTTTAAGTTAACGATATACCCTGGAGATCTTTCTGTATGAGTACACCAAGCTCCTCATTTGTTTTTGTTTATAGGTGCATATGATTCCAGTGTGTGGCTATCCAGAAGTTTAAATAATCCTCTTTAGATAGACATTTGCATTGCTTCAAAACCTCTACTGTTGAAAACAATGTTCGGTAAATAATCTTACATGGATATATATGCAGATATATCTGTCGAATACACTCCCAGATACTGGATTGTTGAATCAAAAGATAAATGCATTTATAATAATGATAAATAGGAGTTTTTACTATTTTGCATTTCTACTGGCAAGATGTAAGAATGTCAAAACAGGGCTTTCTGAATGAATTCTTACCATCAACAAAATTGTAATGAGCTATGATATTTTGCATACTAGTCAGAAGAAAAAAGAAAAATAAGATGTGTTGGAAACAGAATGGTGTTCTAATGCTTCAAAGAACAATGTATCAGACTTTATGCTATATCTAACATGTGTTTGTCTATTTTTGTTAACAGCATAGTTGTTGCCCAAATCTTTTGGTACAGAATGTTTTTGTAGAAACACATGACAGAAGTTTTCCCTTGGTGGCGTTCTTCACCAACAGGTTTGAAAAATTTTTTAATATGATTAATTTTGAAGTTGTGACTTTAAAAATAACAGTACAAAAATAAAAGAAGATATATGCTATAGCCCTAACTCTCTGGTACCCTAGTATACTCAGTCATCCCAAACTGTTTAGAGGCGATAAAATTTTAAATAGTTGAAATTTTAATTCTTATTTCCTCTTAGAATTAATGTCCAAAAAGGCTAAGAATGACAGGTCTCAGCCAGTTCAGTTCAGAAAATAAATGATGCAGAATGCTACATCTTTAAGTCAGAACTACCCCTGATTACTTCCCCGGGCCTCAGTGCATTGCTGGGGCCCATTCTTTTTAAAAACACACTTCCTCCCTTGTGGATATTGACAAGTTTCTTCTTATTTGGGATTTTAGTAGATTTGAAATAAAACTCAAATAGAGCATTCCTAAGTAGTGGATGTTGGAGAGAGAAAACGATATTGTTGAGGAGGGTTAATGATGTTAACATGAAAATTGATTATAATCAAATTTGGTTCATTCAGGATAATTTATGATTATTTTTTAAATTTCTACTTTCTAGGTATGTGAAAGCAAGAACAGAACTAACATGGGATTATGGTTATGAAGCTGGAACTATGCCTGAGAAAGAAATCCTCTGCCAATGTGGGGTTAATAAGTGTAGAAAAAAAATATTATAAATCTGTAGTTAATACGTGCTCATGAAATCAGCTGATCAAGCTGAAACTAGGGCCATGCAAAAGAAATCCCTGTGGCCAGTGGAATTAATTTACATTACGATCTGTCAAGAGATCCCAGTTTACCCTTATTGGGAGTGTTTATTTGCATTACTTAGAAATGCTTGGAACAAAATAGGGACATTTTCATATGCATAGCCTATCTCTTTATTCTTACTGCTCTTCAACTGTACATGAGTAGAATGGATGTGTATATTTTATATGAAACACCACTGTATAATTTGTAACTTATTTGTAAATTATATATTCAGAAGAACTGATGTCACAGTTGATTTCAGCACTTCTTACTGCTTTTGTAATTATGATCTTTGACTTTCAAGGCCCCACAGGGCCACATTTCACCTCTTTACCTACAAAATTTATTTATGTTTAGTTCCTGGCAAATAATTTACCATTGTGAGCCATAAGATGGGCATCAGAGCCTGAAGAATATTAATATTATGCAAATTACTTCCAAGTATTTTAAGTTAATTGGATAAGCTCCATGAAATAGTGTCCCATCAGTCCACTTGAATGAGAAAGAAGAGAAACTCTCCTAGGGGAAAGTTTTGGCACATTTTTTGAAATGAAACTTCTTTTCCACAGATTCTTTTCACTCCTTCTATACAAACACAGGAAAAGCGAGAATAGAAACTTGGATGAGCTGAAATATTTTTGTTCTAGACAGAGTAGAACTGTAAGAAAAGGAAACTTATAAGAGAATAGTCAGACATGGCTTATTTATTGCCAGAAGAGATGGTGCTGGGTAAGAATTTCACTTAAAACAATTCTGTTGAAAGAGTCTGAAACAGACCGTTGGAGTTTCCTGGGCATGATGTGCAAATTATTTTCCTAGAGAAAAAGGGAAAGATTTACTCTGCTGTAGGTTTCCTGACCATGATCATCTAGTGAAAAGGGGGTGAGAGTCTCCAAGAGTTAAAACAAAGATGTACATTTGGCTGTCAGGAAATTCTCCTCGCCCCTGGAACCAGCATAGGAATACTAGCTCAAAAAGGAGGAATTGAAGTAGTTCTGGGTTTTTTAGGGTTTGTTTTTTTTCTCAGCTTCTGGGTTTAATTACCTTTGGTTACCTTTCAGACAATGGAGAAGGAAATGGCAACCCACTCCAGTATTCTTGCCTGGAGAATCCCAGGGACAGAGGAGCCTGGTGGGCTGCCATCTGTGGGGTCGCACAGAGTCAGACACGACTGATGTGACTTAGCAGCAGCAGCAGCACCTTTCAAACAAGAATCTAAATTTGTACTAGGTTTAATTTCTTTAAAATATTGAACTAAATAAAAATTTAACTTGAAGGTGGGTTAGAGAGTGGGAAACCAAAGAGCTAGGAAAGGGAGCAAGAAATTGTAACCAGACAGCCATAGACAAATGGGCAAAGCTGAGAAGTTCATTTATTCACCGTAAAGATGCAGGAATTTTAGGCAACGCACTGAAATAAAATGAAGACACTTGAAAAGTATGGGAAATCTGTACAGAGATCTGACATCTTGATCTCCTCCATCTGTACTGGTTCCCAGCTGTCATCTCCCGTCAGCATCCTAGAGATTCCCTTTGTCTTTCCGATGTCAGGTCTATTTCTAGTTAAATCCCCTTATTTCTCCTTTCATTGATTTACTGCCACATATAGGCATGGGGTCACAAAGAGCTGGACACAACTGAATGACTTTCACTTTATGGGTGAAGCACATCCTCCAGTACCTTTTGAAAGGGAAAAAATGAGACTATATGTTTCAATATGTTCTTTTGCCCTTACACTTGATTGCTGTTTTGGCAGGGCAGAGAGTTCTGAGTAGCTTTCATACCCAATTTTGAACATACATGCTACATTCCAGTGTTGCTGCTTTGAAATCTGAAAATGTTCTCACCTCTCGCCTTCAGAGTGACTGTTGGAAGTCAGAGGCCATTTTTTCTCTCTTATATTTGTGACCAGTCTTTCTCTCTCTAGAACGTTACAGCAATCTCTTTGACCCAGTGTTCTGTTCCCAGTAAAGGTCTATTATTACACCTGATACTAGGTGTTTGGTGGAGTCTTTAATCTGAAAACCTTGTTCTTTGGTTCAGAGAACTTTTCTTGACGTGTTTCTTTAATGATACCTTATCTGTTCTCACTTTCTAGGATTCCTGTTACCCAGACCGTAGACCTCCAGAATTGGTTCTCTGATTTTCTTACCTTTTCTGTTAATTTCCAGCTCTGTCTTATTGCTCTACTTTCTGGGAGATTTCCTCAACCTAATCTTCCAATTTGTCTATTGTGGTGGTTTTTTTGGTTTTGTTAGGTAGGTAGAACAGGGAAAAGGAGTCCAAAATGGCAGTGGCTACAAGACAAGGAAGGGAAAAGCCCGTGAAAATGAAACAAAAGAAGGTCCAAGGACCAGAGTGAGGACCTCAGGTAAAACAAACAACACTCCTGGCTGGCCCAATTTATATAGGACAGGCCCAGGGAGACAGAAACATATAAATACAGGAGCCAAAGCTAGCTTGCTGTCTCCCGCGCTCTGGGGCGCTCTTCTCGTGTCTAGATTGACGTGCCCTCATGCCTCGAAGATGGATTTTCCTGCTATCTTCTAAATAAAATAGAGCTGTAACACTGAGCTGTAACACTGATTTGTCTAAGAGTTATAACATGGTCCATTCGAGACCTGAGAGCTATAACACGGTCTATCCAAGACTTAAGAGCTGCGACACGCCGAGGGGGCTTTAATGTCCGTCACTCCAAATCTTTATTGTGATGAGACAAAGAATTGAGGAACATACGCTCACATGACAGTTTGTTAGTTTACTTGGGGGCAGGGTCTCATTTTTTTTATTTCTAGAGCTCTCTGAATATTTTGTTTTTCTTCAGTAGTAACTTACTGGTTCATGGTTGCAGTATCTTGTCGCTTGGAAAACACTTTATATAGTACATCACACACAGGCATTCATGCCTATATTTTCTTCCTGAGTATCTGTGACCTCCAAGATTTCTGTTTTCTTTGTATGTTTCCTTTGGTCTTTGTCTTTCAGGCTTTAGGCTTTCCTTAGTGATCTTGGCAGTCTGCTCCTCCCTAAGAGTGGAACACTGAAAAGCCGAGATTAGGATCTGAGAGTGGGGGAAGGGGCCCTTCACCTGCTTCACTTGGCCCAGCTGAGCTATTCAAGCTCTTATTCAGTGTCTTTAGGACTTTTTGGCCTGGCAATGAGTCAGTCTTACTGCTTGAAGGCGAAACACTGCTGGCAGAGCCTGCCCTTTTTCCTCTCCTTTTGCTGCTCCGCACATCTGCTGCTGTAATTCATGTGTGTTGGTCAAGACTAAGTTATCCTTTTTAACAGTTTCTCTTTTCTGTCCCCAATTTGCCTCCTTTCCTCTCTTTAAAACCTGGCTCAAAAAGCAAGACTTCGAGAAGTTTTTCCTTTGATTGCCTCAGCAAACCACCAGCTATTACATGTTTCTTTTTTACAGAGCAACTTATTTTGTAACTGCGATTTAATTACCCGCGTCTGTGTTTTGTGTGTTTGTTCCATGCGCCAGAAACCTCATCTTGTATGGTGCTGTGTACGCTACCGGTGCTAAATAAAGGATTACCACTGGAAGCTGGCATTGCACTCAGTTAATTCTGCCTCCGCTTATGATAGACCTGTTCAGCCCAAACTTGGGGGGTGTGCGAGTGAAATAATGGCTGACCACTGGAAACTGGCATTGCACTCGGTTAATACTTGGGTGGGTGGGTGTGTGTGGAGTGTTATTTTGATTGTGCCGCATGGCATGTGGGATTTTAGTTCCCCAACCAGGGATTGAATCCGGGCCCCCTGCAGTGGAAGTGTGGAGTCTCAATCACTGGACCGCCAGGGAAGCCCCACGTGATAATGGCTTTTTAAAAATAACGGGTAATCCCTCAGGAAGACCCATCACTTCTCCAGCTGAGTCCAGGGACTTCGGCCACCTTCCCTCCGACCATCGGATAAGTGGGCGCAGAGTGGGGAGCGCCTGGCGTGATTTGTTTTTTCTTTTTAAAGCAGTTCGAATTCAGACTCGGAGGTAGAGAAGCTGTCTGCAAAGCCTCGGTGCGCTTCCCCGGCAGGGGAAATCCATCAGCTTGATTTCGCCAAAGCGGACTTCCGGCGGCGGGGAAGCAGCGCGCAGACATGGATCTGGCGGGGCCTTCCGCGCCCGAGTCGACCCGCGGCGCCAGCTGGTCCGAGGCCCACGCCGCGCGGGACACAGTCCCGCTCCCGACCGGTGAGTACCGCGCGGGGGGCGGTCGGGTGGGGCTCGGTGGTGGCCCAGGGCCGCTCTGCGGTCGCCGCCTTATGGGAGTCGCCGGCCGCGTCTACAAGACCGCGGTGAAGTCTTTGCCCCGCGGCCCCCGGGCGTCCACCGCCAGCGGCCCCGAGCCCAGACCACTACCCGGGGCCCCTCGGAGGGGCGATCGTTTGCCTCCGTTTACCGTGTGCCTTGCCTCTCCCCACTGCAGATGGGAAAGCCCGTTGCTGCGGTCCTACATCGCTAGGAATGCAGCCAGCTGGGGAAAGCGAAAGAAAAGCCTGTGGGTTTCCTTTCCCAGCGCGGCTCCGCCCGCTTCTCAAACAATGCGGCCGGAGAAGTGCCCCGGGGAGAGGGGAGCTAGGCTGGAGGTGGACCCCTTTTGAAGAGAACTGGTCAGTTGGGTCTCAGGATCAGTTGTTTAGTCGCTAAATCGCGTCCGACTCTTTGTGACCCCATGGACTGTAGCCCGCCAGGCTCCTCTGTCTAAGGGATTCCCTAGGCAGGAATACTGGAGTGGGTAGCCATGCCCTCCTCCAGGGGATCTTGGCAGGCGGATTTTTTTTTTTTTTTTTTTAACCGCTGAGCCACCGGAGAAGCCCGGCGGGGAGGAGGGGTCGGGGCGGGCTGGCTAGGTTTAAGAAGCAGTTTGGAAACTTTCCGCAGAGAATGCGATATTTTGGAACCATGCCCTCCTTTCCATTTAGTAGTTCAAGTCTGTGGCCCTGTCTTTAAGTGAGACAGCAGCCTCTTGAGGGGGCACCTTTCTTGCAGTTCAACAGGTGTGGATCTTCTAACCCGTGTAGACCTTCTTCCCAGTGCATGCTCAGGACCAGGTGCCAGGAATACAGAGATGAACTAGGCAGACCCTGCCCTAGAGAATCTAATAGGCAACTCGGGTGTGAGCTGCTGAGAACCACAGAGGCACAAATGAGGGGCTCCTTCAGCTCAGCCTGGTGTTCAGGGGACACCCTGTCTTCGTTTTAAAAGGCAAGAGTCAGTCACCCAGGGGTAGAAAGGGCGAAAGGGCAGTCCAGAGATGAAGACTCGAATAAAGGCGCCAGCCACAAAACATCAAATGTGACAGCCACAAGTGAAGCAACATGTTGACTTTCATTTTAGCCGGCGAGCATTTAGCTAGTGGGCTTCCCTGGTGGCTCACATGGTAAAGACTCTTTCAGCAATGCAGGAGACCTGGGTTTGATCCCTGGTCGGGAAGATCCCCTGGAGAAGGGAATGGCTACCCACCCCATTATTCTTGCCTGGAGAATCCCATAGACAGAGGAGCTTGGTGGGCTGCATACAGTCCATGAGGTTGCAAAGAGTTGGACTCAGCTGAGTGACTTAACACTAGCACTACTGATCATACAGAATGCAAGATGAGTTACTGGAGATGAGGTTGTTTCCCGACCTTTTCCCCAAACTCCAGACTCCTATCACCAATTTAATCAATGCTTGGAGCGATCTCAAACTCCTTTTTGCCTGCACACACCCACATTCTCCAGACCTGCTCAACCAACTACTAGCAGCCTTCCCATTCCGTTCACCCAGGTGCTCAGGCCAAGACCCTAGTTCCACACTCGGTGCCGCTCTTTCCTCCTTGCCTCCCACCTCACGTGTTAGTCAGACCAGTCAGTTCTGTCTCCAAAATATATCTCGAGCCTGACCTCTTCTTGCCGCTTCTATCACTACCATCCAAGCCACTATCATCTCAGACCTAGACTGTGGGTTTCCTGTCTTCCGCTGTAGCCTCTTATACAGACAGGACTGCACAGAAGCCAAAAGGACCTTATAAAACAAAAAGCAAATGTGATTCTCCTGCTCAAAGCCCTGCAGTAGTCTCATTGCTTTCCGAATAATCTTACTGTGGCTACTGTGTACCCTGTGTCCTGATCTGATCCAATCCCTACCCATCTTGATGACTGCCACCCCTCACTGCCTTGCGAGTCCTCTAAACCCCCACCATATTCAAATCTCTGCTCAGCGGTAACCTCCACAGATAGCCTTGCCTGCCCACCCTGTTTAGAAGAGCCGTCCCCCGACCCTCATCAGTCTCACCCTCCTTCCCTTGCTCGTTTTTTCTTCATAGCACTTACTACTACCTGAAAATAATGTGTTTGAGGGTCTATCTCTACTACTAGGATGTAAGTTTCATGAGTGTTGAAATTCACATCTTATTCCCTGCTTTACTTGTAGTGCCTAAAAGGATGCTTAATAGGTGCTCATCACGTATTAAAGAAACCAGTGAGTCTGCATGTAAAGAGCTTGGCTTCTATTCTCCAGGTGATAGAGAAGAGTTTTTAGCAGGAGAGAAACACGGACAGTGGACATTTTAGATAGCCCACTCTGGCAGCAGTGTGACGAAGGAAGTGGAGGCGTGACAAGGGAAAGCAGGAGGAGGGACATGAGCTTATCAGAATAGACCAGATAAAAGACAGTGAGGGCAAGGCTTTCCCACACTGCTGCCAGAGCTCACTCTCAGGTGCACGTGTGCCTACACACAGAGATCAGGTCATGGCAGTGCCAGTGTTAATCAGGGCCTGTTGGCTACAAATAGTGCAAAATCAACCTGATACCATTTAAGCAACGGGGATGCTTGTTACTGGAAAGCAGGGAGACCAGACTCATCCCAGGAGCATGGATGCTGTTGTATTTTCCAGAAAGAGCCAGGAACCAGGGCCTGAAAAGTCTTCATACACTTTGACAGCACTCAGCATATCTGCTTTGTTCTTCTCTTTCTTTGGTCCAGTTTTCCTGCTAATGGGATAGAAGATGGCCACACTCACAGCTTCTCAGGTTTTTACATCTCCTTCAAGAAGCCAGCCCAGTCTGAACTAAAATCTTCTATTCTGAATTCTGTATATCTGGGACGGGCAGGTAGGTCCTCTAGGACTGTCAGCTGTGCATAGGGAAAGAGTCACTTAGTACAAACATGTCTGCTGGGGGTCATTCCTGTGTGTGATGGTGAGCCTGGATAAATCAGGAGATAGTACAGCTCTTATAAATCAGGAAATAGTGAATAATCCAGTAGAAAAATGGGCTAAGGATGTCAGTGCCAGAGGAGAAATGCAGATGCCACCTTGTGATATCCTATATTCACAATTAGAGATGATGATTCATTTCTCTCTGCACTTTGTATTCTTTTTTGACTCAGTCATCTAACTTTCTGTCCCGGCTATACCTTTATAGTATGTTTTAAAATCAGACAGACTCTCTCTCATTTTTCCCTAAGTTTTGTTCACTGCCCATAATCATTTATACTTCCAAATAATATATTTTTCAACCTCTTTAAAATAACCTTCTTGAGATTTAACTTGAAATGGCATTAAATCTAAAACTTACGCCAACAAAGGAAAACACAACCTAAAAATGCAAGTTTTGTTTCCTGTGGGGACCTTACTCAGGACTGTAGCCTGGGAGCCAGACTCTGAGGAACTGCTTTGAAGAGGTGAGGGAGGAGCCAGGATATAAAGTTTTTGCTGAAAACAAACATGTGGTTGAACATTAGAAGACTACTGCTAAGTTACTGATTTTAGAGCTTTTCCAAGTATGGGAAGATGCAAGAATCTGGGCTCATGGAAATTATTCCTTAGAAGTGCATCCTAAGTATTTAGAGCAAGTATTCCGTTTTCACCATCCTGAACCCCCCGAGGGCACACCGTTTTTAGGGGGTGGGGATTGCTGCAGTGGCTGGTGGCTTGATGGATTTTTAGGGGCTGGGGATTGCTGCCGTGGCTGATGGCTTGATGGCAGGCAGCATGTTTTCGTTTGCCCTTATTTGAGCTAGAACAGACAGCATTATGACATCCAGCCTTCTGTCCAGGTGCACCGTATTTCCCTCCTTGTACTGAAATGGAGCTTAAAACAACTCTTTCATCGTGTTATTCCCCTCCTCAAAAATCCTTCCTGGCAGCCTTTCACCGTCTGTTCCTCAAATTCCTTTCCCGCTTCCTTTGCATGAACTCTCCTCTTCCGTCCCGCTGATGAGCTGTCTCCCAGTCTCACCTCTTGGCCTCTCCCCCCATCTGTGCTTCTGTCTGCAACGTCCCCCCCACCTTGACTCCCCTTTCCATCTCCAGGTTGTACCGGCTCCTTGACAGCACCCCATCCCACCGGGAGCGCTTCCTCCTCTGACCATAGCATGTATTTTATTTCCTACTCAGCAGCTACATTACTCTGTGCCATGTATTCTGTTATTTTACTTTCGTAGTTGCTACTTCATCTCCTTGTTTACCTTGTCAGCTTCTTGCAGGCAACAGTTCTGTCTCATGTTTCTTTTATAGCCTCTGCTGTACCTTCTTCCATCTGTACCATATCTTCCATTTGGTAGCCACCGTCTGCCTATGCCTCTGGAGCATTGAAAATATGGATTGTCCAGTTGAGACGTGCAGTAACCACGAAACACACTGGACTTCAAAACTCAGTACAAAGGATGAATTAATTGTTTTATTGATTAAATGTTGAAAGGGTAGTATTTTGGATATATTTGATGGAATAAAGCCTATTAAAATTAATTTCACCAACTTCCTTTTGAGGGGGACCCGCCATGCAGCATGTGGAATCTTAGATCCCCAACGGGATCAAACCTGTGCCCCCTGCGTGGAGAGCAGAGTGTTAGCCACTGGACCACCAGGGAAGTCCCTCCTTTGCTTTTTTAAATGAGGCTTCTAGAAATTCTTCATCTACACCTGTGGCCCACGTGGCGTTTCTACGGATAGCGCTGGTGTAGAGCCCTCAACACAGTGACTCTTGTACAAAGAGGCGCTCCCGACTCGGTGGTAGTTTGAGAGGAATGAAAAGCAGCAGTTCGCCGGTTCCATTTCATCTGAGGCGTTTCCTCTCAGTCTCCCCCATTCCTGTTTTCTTGGTTGATAGGAGCAGGAGGACCACTCGTTTGTAGCCCCACTAAGCAGGACTCCAATCCAGGAAACAAATGATAATTAAAGAAGAAACTCATCTGAACGTGAAACAAATGCTAGCTCCAAAGTGAGGTCTTTGGACAGTGTGAGACGTAAAAGTCTAATTTAAGAGAGGTGCTGAGAGATCTTACGCTTTGGAGTAACCAAAAAGACTTTTAAGAAGCGCTTAAGCAGTTTAACCTCATCTAAATTAAACCCTTTCACCGTTAAATGAAGTTTTGTTTCAGAACTAAAATTTGAAGGTAAAATTGAAAGTGCTTTTCTGCTATGGAAAACCAGATGAATAAAGAGGATGAGCATTGGAAAGGGCAAAGAAATATTACATGGATGCTTGTGGCCAAACTAACAGCAAACTAATAGATTAGCGAGTAAAGGTTGTCTCCCCCGGGTGCATCCAAGTGGGATGTTGGGAACAGCTGGCTTTTTTCTCCATCTCTGACTCTTCCCTGTTCTTCCTAGCTCTCCTTCTCTGTCTCTTTCCTTTCTTCATTCTTCTCTTTGAAAAAAAAAACAAAAACTGCTTCCTATCATGTATCTTTCTCTCCTAATTTATTATACTAGATTACATCACATTAAAGTACATTGTTCATTTACCTCTAATTCACCCCAAATTTATTTTTGAATATAGTATAAGGATCTAAATTCTTTTTTATAGGTAGTTAATCAGAGCATTATTTCTTGAATACAATTGATTTATAATGTCAGTGATTATAATTGAGAGCTTCCTGTGGGCAGGGAAGTGATGTGAGAACTTTGTATTTAAATTCCTACTTCTGTTTGTTAGGCAGAGGGTTTCCTCCTGTGTGTGCTCAGGCTTTTCAGTCGTGTCTGACTCTGTGACCCTGTGGACTCTTAGCTCACCCGGCTCCTCTGTCTATGGGATTCTCCTGACAGGAAGACTGGAGTGGGTTGTCATTCCCTCCTCCGTGGGAGTCTCTCTGATCCAGGGGTCAGACCGTGTCTCTTATGTCTCCAGCATTGGCAGGCGGGTTCTTTACCACTATCACCATCTGGGAACCCCATTGTTCCTCATGTTTCAATCTTTTATTTATTTATTTTTGTTTTGTTTTAGAAAGTCCCTGGACATTTTAAATAAAACATTTTCTTTTTTATTAATCCATTAAAAAATGCAAAAGTAAAATTTTAAAAATTGCAAAGGTGCTTTTCTACTTGGGTCCCAAATTTTTTCTCCCTGGGAGCTGAGAGACTCTTCTAAAAACAAGTGCCCGGCCCTCTCCTTTAAGATGGGTGGAGGAGTTACAGACCAAGAAATTCCACTTTCCATTTCTCACGAGGGATGTTACTTTGTAGGTGTCTTCCAGGTTGCAGAAAGGTTGCAAAAAAGGATATGCGCGCTCTGCCCCAAAGACCTCGAGTGTAGTGTCCTGTACTTTGCACAGTCAGAGAATATAGCTGCTCATGAAAACTGTTTGGTAAGTTTGAACACACATGAGTCCTTTCAGGGAAGGACATCCCGAAATAGACAAATGTACTTTGAATACAACAAAGAACAGCACATTGGCTGCCCATGATTTGGGCTTTGAAGTGGGGATTTGGGGAGCATATTTTTCTCTTTTTAAAGTGTCAGATAATAACACTTTTTGATTACTTTTGGTTTTATTTATAACTGATCAAACGTAAGGAATTCTGGTGAAGAAGCCTCTTTAAAGATATTTTAATTAAATATTTCAAATATAACAGATACCCATAGACATTTATAAAATGTCTACCCCAGATTTATAAAATGGTATTATATGATACTCACTTCAGCTTTTTTTTTTTTTTTTAAAGGAAAAACAACGTAGATAGTTAAGGACTCTCCCTTCTCTGTCCCATTCGCGGCATTCCTTCACCAACACAAATTTGGTACTTATTATTATCTTGGCTTTTTAATTTTATGCTTCCACCACATATTTAAGTATTTCTAAACAATAATATGATATAGTTTTACATGTTCTTGGACTTTACAGAATTTCTATCAAATTCTGTGGATTATTGAGACTTATCCATGTTGATAGGCGCTCTAATCTTTAATTTTAAATGTTACAGTATTCCATTTTATGACTATAATTACTATCTTTTAAAATGATTTTGTTTTTCTTTCTTTAGTGTTTGCTTATCTTTTGACTGTGCTGGTCTTTGTTGCTGCGCCTGGGCTTTCTCCAGTTGCAGCAGGCAGGGGCTACTCTAGTCGGCGGTGCGTGGGCTGCTCACTGCTGGGGCTCCTCTTGTTGCAGAGCAGAGGCTCCAGAGGGCGCAGGCTCAGCAGTTGTGGTGCACAGGCTTAGTTGCAAGACATGTGGGATCTTCCTGGATCAGGGATTGAGCCCGCGTCCCCTGCATTGGGAGGCACATTCTTAGTCACTGGACCCCCAGGGAAGTCTCCATAATCACTATTAAAGTGAATGATCATTTGGGGTTTTCCAGTTTTTTGTGTGACTGACCAGCTGCCATGAATATCCTTAGATAGGTCTCCTAATTCATGGGAGCTTTCCTCTGATCTGGGGGGCACTTAGCAAAAAGCAGAACCTATGGGCTAAGGAAGAGTACATTCTGCACCTCACGAAATGTGCCAAACTGCTCTCCAAAGGGATTGCGCCAAGTTTGACTTCCACTGTTCTTACTTCTTTGTCAACACTTAATTCTGTGTGATTTATTTATTTATTCATTTTGGTCTGGTAAAAGTGTGTGTAATTATGTAGAAAATTGCCAAACTGTCCTCCACGGTGGCTGTACCATTTTACATTCCCACCCGAAATGAGTGAGAGTTCATGTTGTTTGTATTTTAATCAGTAATGGCCTGATGACGTGAGATTTTGAACATTTTTTCATATATTTATTTACCATCTGTATATCTTCTTTGGTGTTGTCTGTCCAGATCTTTTGTCCAGTTTTTAATTAGCTTGTTATTGTTGTTAAGTTTTAAGAGCTCTTTATATCTTGGATAGAAGTCCTTTGACAGATATATTTTATGTATTTGCCCCCAACCTGTAGCTCTTCTTTTCTCTCTTCACAGTTCCTCCTTGGGTCTGTGTTTTGGTGTGTGTCGTGATCCTATGAAATTTAATGTTTTCCTTTCAGATGGGTGTGCGATAGTCTCTTGTTTGTATTTGCAGTTCCTGGATGACTTTGTGGGCTTGCACCTCCTTCTTCTGTGTGGTTCTGTTTTGCTTTCTTTATGCAGTTCCGTTTGTTGATTCTATGACATGTTCAGAGACTACATTTTATTTTTGAGATCTTAATTTCACTTATATATGTTTATTTACATAAAAATACATTCAATGCTTTATCATATATTTGGCTTTTGATTTTATTTATGGTGCTTCCTGTTGCATGGAAGCTTGTAATGTAATTAACATTCATCATTTTCCTTTATAATTTGTAGGATTTTCACCCTAAGAATTTCTTTTCCATATTAAGTTTCTGTTTCCCAAAAAGTTCAAAAATTGTGTTGTTCTCATTTAGCTTTTTTTTTAATTATGCTAATCAGTTTTTTGTTGATAATAAGAATGCCTTTGGATTTAGAAACAGCTCATTTAGGACTGAGGTAAATTAGAAAGCTATGGGCTTCCCAGGTGGCTCATTGGTAAAGAATCCACCTGACAATGCAGGAGATGTGGGTTTGATCCCTAGTTGAGAAGATCCGCTGGAAAAGGAAATGGCAACCCTCTCTAGTATTCTTGCCTGGGAAACCCCATGGACTGAGGAGCCTGTTGGGCTACAGTCTGTGGGTCACAAACGAGTTGGATACAACTTAGCTACTAAACAACAACATATTAGAAAGCTAAAGGAAAGATCGAAATAATTAAGGGAAGTGATATTTTTGATGCAACTGAATTTATCTGGATCACCATATAAAGCAGGGATCTACTTTTGACAACTTATGGTGAACAATGTCGAATTCGTGGCATCTGAAGATGATTTAGCTTTGGGACCAGGAGCCAGGCTTGATCACTCAAGAACTTTTGTGTAGCAGAGTTTTATTAAAGTGAAAAAGGGACAGAGAAAGCTTCTGACACAGACATCAGAAGAGGGGTGGAGAGTACCCCGCTCACTGGTCTTTGCAAGGGCACTATATACCTTATTACAATAAAGGGTCTTACCAGATGCATTTTCACAACATACATCTTAAGATAACAAGATTAGTCAGAAGGTTCTTGTTAAGGAGAAACATGTCTTTGAGCAAGATTCATTGTTACATTGACTAAGACAAAGCAGTGTAGGAAAAAACATTTGTCCTTTCCTCCTCTTTGGGAACTCCAGACCCCACTCTCCTCCTTGAGTACCCCAGACATCTCATCAACCTGCCTAGGAATTGACTCTCACCTCTTTTTGTTTTTTCCATGTGATTAACTACTTCTCCCAGCTCTATCTTGCCTGCAGTGTGGGAGACCCAGGTTTGATCCCTGGGTTGGAAAGGTCCCCTGGAGAAGGAAATGGCTACCCACTCCAGTATTCTTCCCTGGAGAATCCCATGGACAGAGGAGCCTGGTGGGCTACAGTCCATGTGATTGTAAAGAGTCAGACACAACTGAGCAACTAACACTTTCACTTTCCTGCACTGTTATTAAAAAAAACAAACTATCCTTTCCTTACTGATTTGTAGTGATAATAATGGTAACTATTGTTATTATGATTTGGTGTCCAGTGTGTGTGAGGTAATACTCTGGGTGGGAGCTTACCTGTGTTTAACTATTCATCCTCACAACTACCCTAAGACGGAGGTTTTGTAATTATGCCCAAACTAAAGGTGGAACAACTGAGGCATGGAGAAATTAAGTGACTTGCCCAAGGTCACAGGGCTGTAAGTGACTGAGCCAGGACTCTCACCTAGATGTCTCGTTCTTGAACCTTCATCCTTACCTGTTGCTCTTAACAGGATTGTCGTATAGGCACAGATATCTTTCTGGCTGTCCATTGTGTTCCATTAGTCACTTACGTATCCCTGAGCTGGTACAATGCTCTTAATTACTATGATTTTACAATAAGCCTTAGCTTTTTTTTTTTTTTTTTTTGCACTTTGAATTTGAGATCGGCTTATCAGGTTTCACAGAAATTTCTATTGGAATTTTAACTGGAATTCTATGGAATTTATAGATAAATTTGGGAAAAAATAGATACCCTCACAAAATGTCTTTCCATTAACAGGGAAGACATATTAGCCAGGTCTTTTATGAATTTCAAAAATGTCCAAAAATTTTTGTCAGATCTTTGGGTTAGGTCTATTCCTGTGTTGGTTTTTGTTTTGTTTTTGTTAATACGTTTTTAAAATGGACTATTATTGGTATACAGGCTTCCCAGGTGGCTCAGAGGTAAAGAATCCACGTGCCAAGACAGGAGATGCAGGTTCAATCTGAGGGTCAGAAAGATCTTCTGGAGAGGAAATGACAGCCGGCTCTAGTATATTCTTGCTTGGAGAATCCCATGAACAGAGGAGGCTGTAGTCCACAGGATGGCAAAAGAGTCAGATATGACTTAGCAACTAGACAACAGCATAATTGATATACACAAACACTATTGATTTTTTTTTAACTCATCCAAAAATCTTGCCAAACTCTTGCATCTAAAAATCAGTTACTTGGATATTTTATTTGGACAGTCCTCATCTATAAATGAAAACTTTTTTTCCTATAAACTTTGGGGCCTCTTAATTTCTTTTTCTTATTTAACCACATTTTTCTAGAACACTGTGTTATACTGGTGATTAGAAGCATTTTAGTGAGCCTTGATTGTTCTTATATTACTGGGATGCTTCTAGGTTTTATCATTAAATTTGTATTTACTTTAAGTTTTTAATACTTTCAATTTATTAAAATTAGATAGCTCCGTTTTATTCCTAGTTTTCTACAAGTTAAAGTATTGAATATTATGAAGTGCTTTTTTCTGCATCTATTGTAATGTTCTTCTGGGCTCTTTCCCTCTCTTTCTCTGGCCATGCACAATGCTAAATGCTTTCTTTTTTTATATATACACTTTGGCTTTCTTAAATCTCAAACTTAGAGAAAAGTTGCACATACAGTACAAAGAATCTTTTTTGTTGGAACTGATCAAAGAAATATTCACATATTGAGATAAAGGAAAGTCATTCTGGCTTATACATGAGTTAACTTGAATTTTATGCTAACTAAAATAGTCTTTCTGTGGCCTATCAAATATACATTGTACATCTGGTTTATTTGTTAGAGATAAGGGCACATTGACCAGAAGTAAAGAATGTCCATGTTAAAAATAAAGATTAAATGTCTTTCTTCCTGGCATGCCAACGCTGGTCCTTCTTTGATGATAAACCTCCCTTCCCAGGTACCAAGGTCATACTGACTCACTGCGTACGTGCTGGTCTGTTCTTTTTCTTCTTCCTTTTTTAAAAATAATTTTGAAGAAATGTAACGCTGACTTGTTTAACGTTCTTTGTTCTGACAAGGTATAAAACTGTACTAGAAACTGCTTCTGCAGAGCAGTTTCTTAGCGTAATCTGGGAAATGGACTTCCGGGCTAGGCCTTCATTTGGCTCAAATCCATTCTTATTATAGATGGTTTACTGATTATTTTCATTGACAGAACCATTGGAAATTGAGACACGATGTCTTTCCTGAACACTTAGTGCACCTTTTCTACAAACAAGGATATTTACATAATCACAATGTAACCATCAAAATCAGGGATTTAGCGTTAATATATGACTATCACCTGATCCTCAGACCACTCAGGTTTCAGGTTCAAGTGTCCTAATAACTTGCTTTATAACAGAAGATTCTGTTATGTTTGGTTTTCATGTCTCAAGTTTTCTCCTTTTAATTTGTTACTATAAGATATGTGCTTGTTTATTTTCTGCTGTTAAGCCATTTTGAGAATAACACTATTTGATTGTGATGTTTATCCTAATATACTCTTAATGTTCATTTTCTATTTTTAGTTAACTTTGCTGGTATAATTTACATTAAAAAGCACTCATTTTAAACGTACAGTTCAGAGAGTATTAATTCACGTATTTGCCAATGTAACCGCTACCACCATCAAGATGTAGAACATTTCTATTACCCCAGAAGGTTCTCTCATGCCTCCTTGTAACCACTTCCCCCCAGCCCCAGCACCTCTAGGTTGAGCCTGTCTTTCCATCTCGTATGAAAGGAAGCAGTGTGTATGCTTTGTGTCTGGCATCTTTTGCTCATTAACAGTCTTTGGAGATTCTTCCATGGTGTTTCGCATATCTGTATTTTGTACCTTTTTATTTCTGCATAGTATTCCATTGTATGGATCTATCGTAATTTTTTTATTGTCTGTTGATAGACATAGGTATTATTTCCATTGTGGGGCTATGCTATGTGCTGTGCTCAGTTGCTTCAGTCGTGTCCGTCTCTTTGCAACCCCATGGACTGTAGCCCGCCAGGCTCCTCTGTCCATGGGATTCTCCAGGCAAGAATACTGGAGTGGGTCGCCATGCCCTCCTCAGGGGATCTTACCAGCCCAGGGACAGTACCTGCTTCTCTTGTGTCTCCTTCATTAGCAGGTGGGTCTTTTACCACCAGCACCACCTGGGGATTTTAAGATAACTCTGCTGTGAACATCTGAATGTGTGTCTTCATGTAGACATGCTTTTTGTGTATTATATCACTGGTTTGTTTTTTTTAGATTCCACATATAAGTGATGACATGTACTATCTGTCTTTGACTTATTTCACTAAGCATAATACCCTCCACATCCATCCATGTTGTTGCAAATGGCAAAATTTCATTCTTTTTTATGGCTGAATAGTATTCCATTGTGTGTTTATGTGTGTGTGTGTGTATACCTACTAAACATACACATACATGCATACATATATGTGTGTATATATATAGGAGCTTCCCTGGTGGCTCAGACGGTAAAGAATCTGCCCGCAGTGTGAGAGACTCGAGTTTGATCCATGAATCTGGAAGATCCCCTGGAGAAGGGATCTTCTGAAGTGGCTACCCACTCCAGTATTCGTGCTTGGAGAATCCCACGGACAGAGAAGCCTGGCAGGCTACAGTCCATGGGGCCACAAAGAGACACACCGCACATCTTTATTACCCGTTCATCTGTTGATGGACACGCAGTCTGCTTCCATACTTTGGCTATTGTAAATAATACTGTTATGAACATTGTGGTACATGCATCTTGTTGAATTAGTGCTTTCATTTTCTTTGGATGCATACCCAGGAGTGGAATTACTGGATCATATGATAGTTCTATTTTCAGTTTTTTTTGAGGAACCTCCATATTGTTTTCCATAGCAGCTGCACCAACTTACATTCCCACCATCCGTGCACAGGGTTCCCTTTTCCCAACATCGTCACTAACATTTGTGTGCAGTCTCCTTGATGACAGCCATTCTGACAGATGTGAGGTGACATCTCTTTCAGGTTTTCATTTGCCCTTCTCTGATGATCCGTGATATTGAGCATCTTTTCATGTGCCTTTTGGCCATCTGCATGTCTTCTTTGGAAAAATATCCATTCAGATCTTCTGCTCATCTTTTAATCAGGTTATTTTTTGATCTTCAGTTTTATGAGCTGTTTGTATATTAACCCCTTACTGGTCATTATCATATACAAATATTTTCTCCCACTCAATAGGTTGTCTTTCTGTCTTATTGATGGTTTGTTGATGCAAAAGCTTTTAAGGTTAATTAGGTCCCATTTGTTTATTTTTGTTTATATTTTCCTTGCATTTGGAGATAAAAAAGAATATTGCCCGTGTTTTCTTCTAGGAGTTTTATGGTGCCCCATCTTGCACTTAGGTCTTTAATCCATTTTGAATTTATTTTTGTGGATGATGAGAATATGTTCAAATTTCATTTTTTAACGTGTTGATGTCCAATTTTCCCATCACTGCTTATTGAAGAGACTGTCTTTTCTCCATTGTATATTCTTGCCTTCTTTAAATGTGGACATACGCTTTTATTTCTTGGGTGAATACCTAGAAGAGGAATGCTGGGTCATAAAATAAGTGTATGTTTAACTTTAAAGGTGACTGCATTATTTTACACTTCTACCAACAATGTGTAAGCCTTTCATTCGCTCCATACCTGCACTGACACTTGGCTATTTTTCAGTCTTTTTAATTCTAACCAATCTGGTGAGTGTGTATTGCTTTCTCATTGTAGCTGTGGCTGTGGGTTACCGATTTTGAGCATCTTTTCATGTGCTTATTCACCATTTGTAACTCTTCTTCTCTGAAGTGTCTGTCCAGATCTTTTGGCCATTTTTAATTGTATTGTCTTATTGAGTGGCAACAGTTTTTCCGATATCCTAGATATAAGTTTTTTGTCAGATATATGAATTGCAAATATTTTCTCCCAATTTCTGGCTTGCCTTTCTTTTTTCTTAGCAATGTCTTTCAAAGAGCAAAAACTTTTAATTTTGATGAATTCCAACTTGATAACTTTAAAAAATATTTATCTATTTACTTGGCTGTGTTGAGTCTTGGTTGCAACATGTGGAGCCTTTTTTTGCAGCTCACGGGCTTAGCTGCTCCATGGCATGTGGTATCTTAGTTCCCTGACCAGGGTCGATCCCTGTCCTCTCATGTCCTCTGCGTTGGAAGGTGGATTCTTAACCACTGGACCACCAGGGAAGTCCCAAGCAACTTGACACCTTTTTTATAGTTTCTGCTTTTATTAGAAATCTTCGCCTTGTCAGGTCAGAATGTTTTTCTTATGTTTTCCATGCACTTTATGATGTAAGTATACTGTAACGTTGGTCTTTCATTAGGAAGTAGTTTGGATTCTTTTGGTCTCAAGAAGCTCTTAGAAACTAGAGCCAACCTGAATACACAAGAGGCTTTGTAGTGAGGTGCAGGGCCACTGTGTGGCTCCTGAAGGCAGGTCCAGAGTTGCAGCCAAGAAACAGCTGAGAAGCCCTTAGGAACCTGGGATGTCCTGTCTGGCCCTCATTTTTTGTTTTCCCTCTCTCAATAGACTGACTTTCTCTTCTCTGACCATGAGCCTCAGAGCCTATTTAACTTTCCTAGAATAGGAACTTTGGTTGGCCCAGCTTGGGATCTGGGCCTTGACCAAGTCCGGTTAGGCAGTGTGAAACATGCCCAGGGATCAGGACTCTTCCCAGAGAAAAGCTGGCTGGCTTGAGGTCTGCTCACACACCCCAAAAGGTTGTCAGCTTCCATTCCTGATGAACACTTTTTTGGTACCATTTTCTGACTTGTAGCTCTCAACATTTCTTTGTACATAATCTGGATTGTTTTTCTTTTCCCAATCTGCAGCTGTATTCCTCTGCACTTGTGGAATGTGAGGACTGTGATCCATCTAATAATGATAGAAATTTTGATGTGGAATCAGTAAAGAAAGAAATCAAGAGAGGAAGGAAGTTGGTAAGTATGAATCATTTTCTCAGAAAGATGAACAGACGCTTGGGGATGCCTTCAAAAGAAAGTCTGTTTGATTAATAAAGCAGGGATACAGACGTATCTTGGAGAGCTGAAAAAGGAGGATCTGTATTGGAAACTTATATTCAGTTGAATATATTAATATTTTAAAATAAGCTACAATGTGTTTCATCAGCAAAAAGTATCAATAGATAAGGAGTCAGAATGCTTTGGCTAAAAGAAGGAACTCCAGCTGAGACTGGCTGTTAAAAAAAAGAACGCTCATTTTCTCACTTAGCCCAAGGAAAAACTGGCTTCAGAGTTGGTTGATTCAGGGGCTCAATGACATCATCAAGGGCCTATCATCCTTTCCACCCTGCTGTCCACAGCATCAGCTGGTCCCTTGGTGATCCTAGGGTGGCCACAGGCAGCTGCTGAAGCATCAGGTTTTCGTCTTCCTGTCTATAAAAAGTTATTCCCCAAGCATGGCCTAAGAGCCCTCCTGAAAGCTGAGTTAGGCCATATTTCTCTTTCTGCACCAGTTGCTAGAGGTGACCATACATAATCAGGATCTACCCTTGAAGCTGGGGTCAGCTCCTTGGGAACGAAGCACCCTGGGTAGTTACCCTCCCGGGGCTGCTACAGGAGACTCCCCCAGTGACAGCACCCTTCACAGCTTAGTCAGCAGTGCAGCAACCATAAGCACTGACACGCTCAGCACCACCACAACCCACAGTCAGCTTAGTGATCCAGAGCAAACTCTTTCAGTCCTTGTGCGATGTCAGCATATACGGGGGCAGTTTCCGCAGCACCTGATGTACTTTGAGATGTGCCTGCTCTGGGCGCTCAGTGAGCAGGCAGCTCAGCACAGCTGGGGCTCAGGAAGCCTTCCGCGCTGGGGGTGGGGGTGAAAATGAAGGCAGGGAATTCCAGAGAGAGAGGACAGGGTGTGCAAAAGCTTATGGAAGGCCAGAAAGAAGATGCGACGTGTTCATAGAACCACAAGCATAAGACTCTCCCTGGCATTCTCTTTACTGTCCTCACAGAATTACATAGATGTAATAGAAGGTGTGAGGCCGTTCCCTTGCCCTTAGATAGTGAGTTGACTCTGGTTTTCGCTGGAACAACAAAGCCGTAGTAAACGTCTTTGTGCATTACCCTTATGTGCTGGTGTGAGGGGTACTGTACGGCACAGTCCTAGAAACCACTGAGTCAGAGAGAATTCCCTTTAAAAGCTTTGAAACGTGCTGACAAAATGACCCCCAGGAAGACTGTACCACTTTATACGTCTGGTCTTAGTGGATGAAAGAGCGCTTCTCCCAGTCCTAGACAAAAATGAGTGTCGCAGACCTTGTTGATTTTTGCCAGTCTCACCAAGTTCTACATTGTGTTTCCCTGACCCCTGGAGAGGTTGACCATTTCCCCTCCTTGCATTTTCCTCCCCCACCCCTTCATATCAGTGTCCCCTCTTTCTACTTGATTATTCCCGTCAGCATATAAACATGATCAACAGATCATGTCATCTTTTTAAAAAAAATCCTCCCTCATACGCCAAAAGCTGGTCAGTTACAGGGTCACTTGTCTGACTTAGGTGACCTTCCGGCAGGACCCTCACACACTGGTCCCTGCCCTGCGTCTTGCAGCACTTCCTTCTTCTCACGTCCGGGCACACTCTGCTGGGATGTCTTACCTTTCAGGCTGCTTCTTCCCAGGTGCCTGGGCTGTTTTTCCTCCTCCGCTCACCCTCTGTGGTTTGGAGTGCCCGAGGCCCTGGCCTGGGCTCCTTCATCAATCTAAACATCCTTCCTCCATGACCTCATCCAGTTCCCGTGGCTTCAGGACCACTCTTATCCCTGGACTCTCTTATCTCCAGCCCTGAAGACCAGCCTGACATACTTACCTGGATGTCTAATTGCATCTCCCGTTAAACTGGCCCAGAAAAAAATAGTTCCACCCCCTGCACATTCCTGCACACGGTCCATCCACACCTGTCCGCTTCTCCTCTGCAAACAGCAGGTCGCTTGTCCGCCATCATCTGCTCCGCAGCCCCAGCCCAGCATCCAGCCCATCGGTGTCACCCTATAGACCTTGCGCCCTCCTCTTCTCTCTCACCACCACCCATCCACCAGGGTGGGGTCTGACCCCGCTCTCTCGACGGTTGCTGAACACTGCGGGTGCCCATCCCGCTTTCTCCCTCCCAGCCCATCCTCCACACAGCTGCCAGAACAGTGTCTTTATGCGCCAGTTTATGCTCCCCTTGCACGAAGATGAAACTGCAGCTCATCACTGTGGTTCATAAGGCCCCTATGTCAAGCCCTCAATTACCCCCTGGATCTTAGTTCACACTCTCCCCCTTGCCTCCTCTCTGTTCCAGCAACACTACTCGTCCCTCTTGTAAGCTGGCCAGTATGGAAGCTCATTCCTGTCACAAGAACACAAGGCCTTCTGCTGACAATGTCCTTACCTCTGCTTTGATGTAGACTAGGAGCTTATGATGTCACGCCCTTAGGGAGGCCTTGTGTATCACTGACCACCCAGTTTGAAGTAGGGAACCAGACACTGTATCACGTGGCCTTAATTCTCTACAAAGCATATGTCATTGTTTTAAAGTTGGCTTTATTTGATCATTGTCTGTCTCCACCACAAAGTTTACTTCATAATGGCAAGTACCTTATCCACTCCGGTTTCCCCTGTCCTATAAGAGAGCTTGCCAGGTCAACAGCTACTCTGTGGACTTTCAGTGAGTCAGTGTTTATTGTTGTTCAGTTGCTAAGACATGTCTGACTCTGTGACCCCATGAATTGCACACCAGGCTCCTCTCTCCTCCACTATCTCCTAGAGTTTGCTCAGATTCATGTCCATTAAGTTGATGATGCCATCCAACCACCTCATCCTCTGTCGTCCCCTTCTCCTCCTGCCCTCAATCTTTCCCAGCATCAGGGTCTTTTCCAATGAGTCAGCTCTTCGCATCAGGTGGCCAAAGTATTGGAGTTTCAGCTTTAGCATCAGTCCTTCCAATGAATATTCAGGGTTGATTTCCTTTAGGATTGACTGGTTTGATCTCCTTGCTGTCCCAGGGACTCTCAAGAATCTTCTCCAGTACTACAATTCAAAATCATCAGTTCTTCAGCACTCAGCCTTCTTTTTTGGTCCAGCTGCCACACCTGTACATGGCTACTGGAAAAAACCATGGTTTTGACTATGTGAACCTTTGTCGGCAAAGTAATGTCTCTGCTTTTTAATATGCTGTCTAGCTTTGTCATAGCTTTCCTTCCAAGGAGCAAGCGTCTTCTAATTTGATGTTTATTAGCTGATTGTATTTCTGGTGTGATTTGCCTCTTCCCGTTTTTCTGTGGGTTAGTAGATTCTTAACCCATTATCAACTAGGCAGCCAACAGTCTTCCTTTCTTCTTTTTATGGCATCTTATCACCTTAAAGGCGGCGCTTACATTCTCTTACGTAGTCAGATCAGTCTTTTCTTTGTGGCTTCTGAGTTTCCTGCCTTGCTTAGACAGCCTTCCTCACCTCAGTGCTATACTTTTTTCTTCTTTCTCATATTTTCCAGATTTCAGTACGTTTTTAAAAATAACCTATTTTTTATATAAAGCCTTATTCCACATGAAATTTATTGAGAAATATATCGTGAGGTAGGGATCTTCCTCTTACTTCTTTTCTATACATCTAGTTAGATGCCCCCCCCCCAACAGTAAATGGTCCTTCTTTGTACTCTGACTTCACATCCGGCCTTCCGCACAATCTAATTGCTCTCCCATATTTGCATTTTGTTTATTTAGACAGTTTGTGCTGCTCTTGGGATACTGTGTGAGCTTTCTCCTGTTTTGCTAGGTGGTTACCTTGAGCTTGTACTTCGTGCAGCCAGAGTGTGATATAAACCAGCCTTGGTCATGGCTCGGATTCCCGCAAACAGTTAGGTTTCTGACCTTCTAGCCATCTCTACCCCACCCTCCTATCAGGCCAACAGACTAATACAGAGGCAAGAGATCAAATGAACTGAAGTAAGGAAAAAACTTACTCTTCAGAAGCTTTTTTATGTTTGTTTTTTTTTACATTTGTGGCCTTTCTGCATAGATGCCAAAGAGGTTTCCCTTCCTTTCTCTCATGTCTCCTCAGTCAAGCGTCTGTAAGACACGTGCTGTTATCCCCAGGGGAGAATGCAGGTCTAGGAGAGGGGAGGGGGCCTGCTCGAGATCGCACAGCTGTTAGGGCACCCCCTGGAGCTGCCCTTGGCCACAGGCTCAGTGTCACCGGCAGAACCTCTTGCCTAGAGCCTGGCAGTGTTGCCAGCCCTGCTTTTTAGAAATCTCTTAAAGAGAGGGGACAGGAGTTTTCTGCTTTTAATCAGATCATTACAAAAACATTCCAGTTAGCTGAGGTGGTGCTGAGATTCCAAAACGAGCAGCCAGATGTCGGGACCCAATGTTTGTAACTGAGGACATGAGGGCAGCCAGCTTAAAAATAGCACTTGATGACCTCTTGCCTTTTAATTTTTATAAAAATCTGAAAAAGCAGGTGTTTACTCAGTAAATCTCCTTTTCTGTAGAAATGCACATTTTGTGGGAAAAAAGGAGCCACCGTGGGATGCGACTTAAAATCCTGTTTCAAGAATTACCACTTTTTCTGTGCCAAGAATGACCACGCAGTTCTGCAAGCTGATGGACATAGAGGAATTTATAAGTATTTAATAAAACTGTTTTTTTAAAGCCATATTTGGGGAAAGGGTGGATTGGAATATGGAATGGTTAGAGTAAGAGAAGATTTTTTAAAGCTAGTTCTATACAAATTGTTTCCAAGTAGGAATGTGGTTTGGGAGATGCCCAGTTAGGAACCTGACTTCAGAAGACCATCCCTGGCTTCCCAGGTGGCTCAGTGGTAAAGAACCCACCTGCCAGTGTATGAATGTGGGTTCAGTCTCTGGGTCAGAAAGATCCCCTGAAGGAGGGCATGGCACCCACTCCAGTATTCTTGCCTGGAGAAAGAATCCCACGGACAAGAGGGCCTGGCAGGCTACAGTCCATGGAGTCGCAAAGAGGTGAACACGACTTAGCGACTAAACAGCAACAATAGTCACAGGAAGGAAAGAAGCAAGGTTGGCTCTGTCTGGAGTTTGCTCTCCCTGTATCGTGTCTTTCCTGGTAGAAAGTGCTGCTTGTCATAGGGGCGCTAGTGACCTAACAGTTGGCCACGAGGCTGGGAACCAGTTCTCACTCGCGCTTGTCTGCAAACAGAAGGGAGCCTTCTTAGTCACAGGTCCCCGCTATGCCCATCTTGTCTCCAAATGGATGCATTTTCCCACTAATGTCACCACCCTCTTCAGTATAAACAGCCTCTGAAAATGATAAACTAGGCAGCAAGTTATCAGACATCAAGTCCTTGAAGAAAAACTTGTTTTGGCTTTGAAATCCTGCTCCTTGTCTTTAAATAATTCTGTCATGTTAATTTTTATGCAGTGAGGCGTATTTCAAGTCTACTACAAGTGTATTTGTTTTACCCGGAGAAACTTGATCTTCCTTCTGATGAAAGATGTCAGTTAAGTCATTATACAGTTTAGTCAGAGGAAATCAGTAAGCCAGTTGTTAATTGATTCAGGTCATTTTAAGTGAACTCTTTCATACATAGATGTGGTCTAGAATATGTTATATAAAGGTGAAGAAAGTTATATAATGGTCTTAACAGTTTTGACCTTTTTAATGTTATGAGATGGAATAAAACAGAAACTGATGGTCTAGCGTGGACAAGCCAGGGAGACACTTGTCACTTCTTTGGGGCATGTGAACAGATTCTGATCGAACCATTTTCTTTATTTTCGCTGTGCTGGGTCTTCGTGGCTGCACACAGGCTTTCTCTAGTTGTGACGGTGGGGGGCCACTCTCGAGTTGCTGAGAGGGCTTCTCTTTGCGGTGGCCTCTTGTTGCAAAGCTCGGGCCCTGGGTACGCGGGCTCTAGAGCACAGGCCCAGCAGTTGTGGTGCACAAGCTTAGCTGCCCCTCAGCATGCGGACTCTTCCAGGACCAGGGATCGAACATGTGTTCCCTGCATCGGCAGGTGAATTCTTTATCACTGGACCACCAAGGAAGTCCTGGACATTTCCAAGTTCAGTGAGATATGTACATTTTTTTCAGTCATGGTGTCTGAATAATAGGATCAGTGCTGAGAGGATTATTATTTTATCATTGGATATAGTTGATTTACAGTGGTGTGTTAGTTCCAGGTGTACAGCAAAGTGAGTCAGCTCAGACTTTCTCAGATTCTTTCTCCTTACAGGTTGTTACATAATACTAAGCAGAGTTCCCTGTGTTATACAGTAGGTCCTTGCTGATTATCTGTTTTATATATAGTAGTATATATATGCTAATCCCAAACTCCTAATTTATCCCTCCCAGAGGGTTACTGTTAATACAATTTTTATAAGATCGATTACATTCCTAAATGATATTTTAAAATTCCATATGGAGGGTAGACTTGCCCCCCCAATTTTATCAAAATCTTCCAACACTATTTTATTACTTTATTAACCATTTACTTTTTGCCAGGAATACTTCAAAGTACTTTGCAAAGGTTAATTCATTTAAAACTCATATAATAGCCCAGTAAGGTAGATACTGTTATTCCCGTACTATTATGAGGAGACTGAGGCCCTGAGGGACAGTCATTTGTACCCAGGCCACACTTTTGGCAAGTAGCAAGGCTGGGCTAAAGGGCTCCAGAGACTTTGCTCTTTGCCACCACATCCTCTTTAAGCTTAGGGGTCATATATGCTAACATATGGGCAAACCTAACATTCCAAGAAATTTAAAATAATTTATAATTTGATATCTGATTTTACAAGTTCCATAGGTATTTTCTTGCTTGAGACTAGACAGGAAATGTATGAATATGTTAATTTTATATTCTTTCTATATTTGATATACGGAGAAACCCACGGGTTGTAATATTCTACTTCACTTTTATTACTTAACCTTCCCAAAGAGCTTGTTTTATTATGACTTCTCCAAAGTCCTGAAACACCCACTGTGAAAGACTATTATTAGCAGAGCTACAAGGTCAAACAAAAAGAACTTCCTGCTATACCTTAAAGTCTGAAAAAATACTGATCATATATTAGAACCACTGAAGAGAGACTCCATAAAGTAATCCTTTTTGTCATAGTTTTTATCAAGTATTAGGCTTCCCTGGTGGCTCAGGCAGTAAAGAATCTGCCTGCAATGCAGGAGACCCAGGTTTGATCCCTGGGTCAGGAAGATCCCCTGGAGAAGGGAATGTCTACCTGCTCCAGTATTCTTGCCTGGAGAATTCCATGGACAGAGGAGCCTGGCGGGCTGTGGTCCATGGGGTCGCAAAGAGTCAGACACAACTGAGCGACTGACACTATCAAGTATCAGGTGAACTTTCCTTGATTTTTTTATTGAACTGAAACATTCAGAGTGCCTGTCACGCACAAGACCCCTTGTTAGGTGCTATGATGTAAAGAGGAACAAGACATGGACTAAACCCGTCACCTCATAGGAGGACCAGGTCAGAACTAAGCCTGTGGCAGGATGGGACTTGCATGCAGCTGGCTTGGCCTTCAGTTGGTAATTGTTGAAAATGGGTGGGGGCATGGGAGTTCATCACATCTCCTCCACTTCTCTCTGTTTGAAATTTTCCATAAAAAATTAAGTATACCTGGCAAACAAAAGTGCTCGGAGATACCAGAATCTGAAGGATGAGATTAATATTGATTGGGGATGGAGGGTGGTTTGCTGGGAGAACTGCATGGAGGAGCGGGCACTGGTATAGGTAAGATGGGAAGAATTCATATTCTCCTAGGCTCGGGGGACCCTGCATCTGGAGGTCAGCACCTTAAAGACACAGATCTGGGGGCAAAGGAGGAACAAAGGCTGCAGAAAAAAAAATGGAGCCAGAGCAGCTCCTTCACTCAGAGCACTCCTCCACTGCAGCTTCACTTCTTCCTTCTCTTCTATGGCTGATCAGTTCCAGGCTTGTGCAGCTCAAATCAAAGATCTGGGGGCGATGCCTGTGGAGTTAGAAAGCGCCTCGCCCCGCAGATCGCTGCGTGCAGTCTGCGGCCTCAGTCTCTGGTCTCTTTCTGGCCGCGCCTGGTCTTCGCTGCTGCGTAGGCTCTTCCCTGGCTGTGCGGAGCGCGGGCTTCTGGCAGTGGCTCTTCTTGTTGTGGAGCACGGGCTCTGGGGGCGTGGGCTCAGCAGCTGGAGCACGTGGGCTGGGGGATGCTGGCTTAGATGTCCTATGGCATGTGGGGTCTTCCTGGACCAGGAATTAAACCCATGTCCCCTGCAATGGCAGGTGGTTTCTTACACACTGGACCACTAGGGAAGTCCAATTTTGTGCTTATTGTGGAGAAGCGGCAGAACTTTGTATAGTCAGATGAAAATGTGTGCCTTAGCTGCTGGATTGCTCGGGATCTTTATACAGTAAAATCCCACTGACTCCTATGTAATAAGCATATTGTTTGAAATATGTCATCAGCACTCACCCCTGCAGAGAGCACGTTGACGGTCCATGTGGTTCAAGGGCACCGGGGACGCTGGTATGGGCTCCATCTGCACTTGATGTGCATCAATCGTGAACGCAGGCTTGAGCGGCGATTTTTTGTTTGGGGTTTTTTTCCTTGGCCGTGCTACGTAGCATGCAGAATCTGAGTTTCTTGACCAGGGATCAAACCCTCACCTCCTGCGTTGGGAGCGCAGAGTCCTAACCACTCGACACCCAGGGATAGTCCCAGCAGTTCTGTTCTTAATAATTCTATTTATTTATTTTTGGCCCTGCTGCATCATCATCGCCGCAGGGTCATTTCTCCAGTTGTGGCAAGCGGGGGCTTCTCACTGTGCTGGCTTCTCTCGTTGCAGAGTACAGACTGTAGGGCAAGCAGGCCGCAGCAGCTGGGGCCCAGGGGCCTGAAACTGCGGCTCCCAGGCTCTACAGCACAGGCTTAAGTTCTGGCGCACACGGGCTTAGCTGTTCCAAGGCCATGTGGGGTCTTCCTGGATCAGAAATCAAACCCGTGTCTCCTGGATTGGCAGGCAGATTCTTTACCACTGAGTCACCAGGGAAGCCCAGCAATTTTGTTTTTAAAATAAATACTTAGGGTTAAGCCCTCATGAAAAACAGGTTAGTTCCCTTTTAAGTTACAAAGCAACAGGCATAATACTTGAAAAGTGTAAGTCAAAATATCTGACTTTCTGAAATTTCATGTTTTCAGAGTGTTTTGCCAACAACATGCTGTCCCTCAAAATGGTAAGTATCTAAAATTCAGTGTTGTGAGTTTAAAAAAGGTAAACGTTTAGGTAAGACATGGAATAACCTGATGTACTGGCCTCAGTAAGTTAAAATACAAGTGTTTGAGTTAAAATGTTAAAATACTTTTAAAATTAAGTTGTTGGTCCCTGTGCAGTGTGCAGTATATAATGGACTAAATTTCTCTTTGTAACTAGATCTACCATTGATGAAGCCTTTGCCTGGTGTCTTCCATTCTCACTACAGTGAACAGACCAAACCAAGACACGGTAAAAGCTGTGGGTTTTATGACTATTCGTCTTCTAACTGCTACTGCTAAGTCACTTCAGTCGTGCCCGACTCTGTGCAACCCCATAGACGGCAGCCCACCAGGCTCCCCTGCCCCTGGGATTCTCCAGGCAAGAACACTGGAGTGGGTTGCCATTTCCTTCTCCAATGCATGAACGTGAAAAGTGAGAGTGAAGTCGCTCAGTCGTGTCCGACTCTTAGCGACCCCATGGACTGCAGCCTACCAGGCTCCTCCATCCATGGGATTTTCCAGGCAAGAGTACTGGAGTGGGTGCCATTGCCTTCTCCGATTCATCTTATAAAATGACTGTCAATTTTCAGTAGATAAAATTGACAAAAGTGCTGTATGTTCTCTGAATGCAGTTTCCCTAAGAATGCATGATCAGCATTTCTGTTCTGAGGCCAGTTGGGTCCTGGCTGCCTAGAGTTAAGTAGCCTTTGTGTACTGCTGGAACAGCCGTCTTGCCAACACTTACCTGGAATGCTGTCTGCATGGGAGTCAGCCCTCTCGGGTGAAGGCTTAGTTCCCTGTCCTGCCAGCTGCACTGTGTGGTGTTAAGCAATGCTCTTTCAACCAAAGAGCTACCCTCATTCTTCAACCATCAGCCTTTCAACTTATCAGATATACTGTAAAAAATACTGCTGTCAATCAATGTTTATTGACAGGAAAAGATGACCATAATGTATTTCAAAAAGAAAATTGTAACACCATTTGTAATGAATCCTTTCCCTGGATGAAACCATCTTTTTTTTAAAATTCTTCCAAAAGTGTTCTGTGTATACAAACATACACTGTACTTTGCTTTTTTCACTTCATGTATCTTAGAGATTCTTCCCTGTCAGTGGCTGTGAGTAGATCTTACTTCATTTTTTAAAATAGGCTTCATCGTCTTCCACTGTGTATCTTACTCAGTTGTATAGCTGAACCACTTGTTTCCAGCTTTTTCTATCACATTAAATACTGTAGTTAACCTTCTTCTGGAATCATCCTTGTGCAGGTATGTAACAGTACTGTTTGACTTCCTGTAAGTAGATAGCTAGGTCAAAGCGTATGGAGAGTGAAACTCTGGGTTAACTGTTGGCTAGTTATCTTCTAGAGGCCACACCAGCAGTACACACAATGACCCAAATCCTTGCAAACTTTATATATTAAACATCTTCATCTTAATCTGACCAGTGAAAAATTCTGTTTTCCTCTGCATATCTTTACTTTGGGTGAAATTGAGTGTATTTCCCTTACTTTTGATTAGTTACATCTGTTGTCCTATGACCTAATTTGTTTTTCTGTTTAATGAAGCCTCTTCTCCAGAGCTCCCCATTTGCCCATTTTTCTACCTAAGCTGCCTTTTTCATATTGATTTATATGGTCTTTTTATATTTTAAAATTTGCCCTTTTGGCGTTTGTTTTGCAGACATTTAGTCTTAAGTCTGACATACCCAAGTTTGACTTTGTACACTTTATGCAGTCAAGCATTAGTCTTTTCCTTTACGAATTCCAACGTCTACATAGTTTGTGTTTTTCACCCTACTTTTCAGGAGTGAAAAGAAAAAGAGGAAGACGTAAACGACATCATGTACAGGTAATTTGACTTCATTTTATTACAGCTTTAATTTTCTCCAGTCTTTTTTTAAACCATTCTGAATTTTGGGTGACACAATGATAGATGATAAGATGAATATGAAAGAGAAGTCAGATGTGTCTTGGGTGTCCAAGCACATAACCTCCAGGAGGTGACCATCCCATGGTTCCTGTAATACGTGCCCTGGTACCAAATCAGTGAGGATCTGAGCCCACATGGTACAGTGGAACATCCTTACCTAGCCAAGTATTTCCCAGCTACAGGATCCATATTTGCCCTAATACATGACTCATAATTTTCTGATTCCTGTTATGGGTAAAGCATATGAAAATGTTTTGGGGATTTGCATTAGCTCATATAAGCTAAATTAATATGAGCCAGCAGCCTTCGCCTCTCACCCTTTATACAAGAGGGGCTTGTTACACCTCTTAAGGTTTTGTTAGACAACACAAAAATACATTTGATGTTTATGCCTACAGACATGACTTTCACCATAGGCATATCACTGAATTTGATAAAACTTCTCACTTTATGCAATACAGTAAGTCCCTACATATGAACCTTCAAGTTGCACCCTTTCAAAGATGTGAGCATGTCCAGTCACATAAGCTGGTTTACTTGTCTGGCGCACACTGTCACCTGTGTGCAGCCTCTACAGGCGCTGGTTCTGTTGTGCACTTCACAGTACTACAGAGACTACAGTAGTACAGTGTCTCTATTTCGAGCACAGGACCCGAACGTAGGACGGCACACGAAGGCTGCAGCAGCCGTTCAGAATGCAGTCCAGTGCTGCGCTGTCGCCTGTGATGAGAAACAGAGAGCTCCTATCCAGACAACACTGGACCGCTTTCTCAAGAGGGTAGATAGAATTGAACCCAGCAAGGAGCCAGAACCTGTGCCGTCAACCTCAGGCGTGAGTGAAGCTGCAGCTTGCCCTCACCTCCTACTGCTGCCGGCCCTTCAGCTCTAGACCGTCTCCCACCTCCTCTCCCTTCTCCAGTCAGTAACTCTTCCTTTCACTCGGCCAGCCCCTGTATACCAGCTGTTATTCTGTACTACTGTACTTTTCAAGGTACTGTACTGTAATATTAAAAATGTTTCTTTGGTGTGTTCTGTATTATTTTTGTGGAAAGTATTATACACCTATTACAGTACTGTATAGCCGATTGTGTTAGTTGGGTACCTAGGCTAACTGTTGGAACACAAACAAACTGGACTTAGGAACGCGCTCTCAGACTGGAACTTGTTCATATGTAGAGGACTTACTGTATTAAATATCAACAGTAAAAAATCAGTGTAAAGTAGTCTTGATTCTTCTCTCCTAGCCACCTGAGAGAATGGCACTGAAGAAGGAAAAGGACAGCAGACACACAGGTTTGCTATAAGTTTTCAGTAACAAATATGACTTACAGTACTTATTACCGTGAATTTGAGAGTTGGCACCCCACTTTATTCTTCTGGACTTGTAGTAGTGAACTGTGAGAGTGGGAATCTTCTGTCCTGACTATCCACTCCATCAAAATCTCAACAGATCAAGGTAATGGGGTGGGATGGCCCACTGCTCTTCAGTATTAGGAAAGGATACAGTTCCCGATATAGAAGCCAGGGTTGCCCAAGTTCAGAGTCCAATGACAGGCCGCCCCTCACCCTGTGATCCCCTACCCTCACCGCAGGAGGCTGGAGCCAGTAGTTTTACCTTTCTGTTAAGGAAATGGGCTTCCCTTACAGCTCAGCTGGTAAAGAATCGACCTGCAATGCCGGAGGCCTGGGTTTGATTCCTGAGTTGGGAAGATCTCCTGGAGAAGGGAAAGGCTGCCCACTCCAGTGTCCAGTGAAGGAAACAGATATTCCATAATGATAAACAGTCAATTGTGACAGAAAAAAAATGAGGGAGACTATTATCTCAAAGATTTGAAGCTAAATTTTAGAAAATTCTATTTACATCATTATTCTAAGCAGAGAAGTTATTTTCCCTTTTTATAACGTTTCATTGTTTCAGCTTGAAAAAAAAGAGCAAGCTATGGAGAAATTAACAGAAAAGATAAAGGTGCTGTGCTGTGCTTAGTCACTCAGTCACGTCCGACTCTTTGTGACCCCATGGACTGTAGCCCGCCAGGCCCTTCTGTCCATGGGGATTCTCCAGGCAAGAATACTGGAGTGAGTTGCCATGCCCTTCTCCAGGGGAGTTTCCCAACCCAGGGATCGAACCCAGGTCTCTCCGATTGCAGGAGGATTCTTTACCAGTTAAGCTACCAGGGAAGCCCAAAAGTGCTGTGTATGTGTTATCTAGTAACGCTCATCCACCATTAGGGAAAGTCTGAAGAAGTGAGTGTGTGTAGGATGGCTGCCCTGAGACGTACCATGTCCTTCTGAAATTCCTTTCTTATTCTTAGATGCAATTGTGAAAGCTGCTTTTCTCAAGAAATGTAAAGAAGCAGGGCTTCTTGATGCTTTATTTGAAGAAATATTAGACAAACTTCATTTGATTCAGGAAAGACTCATGGATGAGACCACCGCAGAATCAGGTACTGAAATAACAAATTTTCTACATATAGAGATGTCTCACAGACCTACATCGGGAACAAAACAAACACCCCCCTAAAGTACACATTTTCTTTCTATGCTGTTTATTAAAGAATAAGATAAAGAAGGAAAAGAAAAAATAAAGTTTATTGATCCAGATCTCTGTAAGTCAAAAGAATGTAAGTAATTCACAAACTCATTAATGTAGTAAAAGAAAAAAAAAATAGCCTGATGCCCTGGAAGTTTTAATGTTTTTTCCCCAGAGGTTCATAACTGAGAGTGACCAGCAAGAGCTCAGAACTAGATTCAGTCAGACACTTGCCCCCTCCCCGCAACTGAGCATGTTTACTACTAAGATCTGAGAATGGCATTCATTATGTTAGTTTTGATTTGACTCAGATTCAGTTCATTAAAAAGCTATAGGTTTGATTTGACTCAGATTCTGTTCATTAAAAAGCTAGCTGCTTTTTTAAACTATAAAACATAGAAGAAAGAAATTTTAACGTTTTTGTCGATTTTGGTTTAAAGATGCGTTTCAGAAACAACTCTTTGGGCAGCTTAAGTTTCCATCTGTACACGCAGGTATATACCACATACCCTTCTTATAAGCTGTGTTAGGAGCCTAAAAGCTTTATTATAAATAAAGCTGACACTTAAATAACAGGTTTGTACTTTACAGGCCCACTTATACCTGAATTTTTTTTCAGTAAATACTACACAATAAAATACTACCCAATCTGTGGATGCAAAACCACAGATCGAAGAACCGCATATTTTGGCGGGCTAGCTATAAAGTTTAGCCTGGATTTTTGACGGCACAGGAGGTCAGCAGCATAGCTGTCTTAAAAGGAAAGGCCTGACTGTATTTTAGAGAACAATGTAAAATATACGATTATTTGAAAGGGATTTTTTTTCTATAGGACAAAACCAAAAAGTGAAGTTATAAGCAAACATTTGCCAAAGATCATTCATTACATCCTTTTGTTTGTTTATTCTTGTCTCTAGATCAAGCACATGTGAACCTCCTGGGGGGCTTGTTAACACGGTGGCCCCTTCCCAGGAGGGGGCAGGGACCTTTTTGATGCAGTAAAGGTGCCAGGGGTTTGCGTTTCCAGCAGGGTCCCTGGGGAGGCTGCTGCTGCAGCAGGGGGTGCCCGCTGTGTGCGCTGCTCCTTATCTGGGGTTCCTCTGTGAGGCGTTTCTGTCTGTATAAAACAACTGAAAATGTTTTCCTCCCTCCAGACTATGAGGAAATCGGGACTTCACTTTTTGACTGTAGATTGTTTGAAGACACACTTGTAAACTTTCAAGCAGGTATGTGAGTTATAACTGAGCAGCAGAGTTCATAAATACTTCCATATTGACATGATACAACACTAGTCAGGTGGTAAAAGTCCTATTTTAGAAGAATGTTCAATTCCGCTTCATTCCGTTAAAAAGCCCATTACAAACATGTGCCCTCCCACCCAACAGGAGCACATATACACACAGACACACATGCGCACACAGACTGCACGCGAGGGAAACAGCAGTTACCTGTAAGTGGCCGGGTTATAGTAACTTCTTTTGTCTCAGTGCTCATTGTATTTTCCACATTTAATACAGACACAAAATGCTTCCCTCATCAGAAAAAAACTCATTTAAAAAAGTAGAAACAAAAAAAAATTGACTGCAGAATGGAAGTATTTGGGCACCATTCCTGGACATCAGCAGGAACGGGGGTGAGGCTGTGATAAATCACAACGCCACGGTCTCCCTCTCACTTGGTGTGACGTGTATAAATTTCAATTCTGCCAACATCAATCTTCAAATCTAATGGAGGAGAGGGAAAGTTGTGGTTGATTCTAAAGTTCATCATCAAAAAAGAACCGCCAAGAAATTTTTGAGAAAGCCTGCTGGAAACAGAGACAATTTTTCCAGCAGACACTGGGCAGTGGTCCTCTGACCATTGTTCCGGATGCCTTTGAAAGAGGCTACGTTTCCACACTGATGGGTCCTGCCTGACTTCTCCACCAAGGCTGCCACACACAGCTGGCAGGCTGTGCCCTGCACATCCCAGGCAGGAGTGGAGGATTTGGGGCAAAGGGCTCCCCCTGAAGTTGAAAACAAACAATGGCCTATACTCTTTTCTCTCCCGGAGGTGTATTTGTCTTTCCAGCAAATGTATTAAGAAAATACTTTCCCCGTGAAGAAAATATTGGTTCATGTTCCTCTCTCAGTATGCATAAGCCTTTCTCATTTTTGTTTTCATAATACACATTTGTTTGAATTTTGTGTTACATTTATAATTGGCAGGAAAATGTTGTTTTTAATTTACCAACAATGGTGTGTTGTTGTTTTTTCACCAGTCTCTTGAGAATGTCTGCATACTTCTAATGGGAGTACCTTTTTTTTTGAAAGCACCCGCTTTATTTTGTATTTTGACTTTCGTTTGTGTTTATTTTTCTTTCGTATAAAAGTGGCACGTTTAGCACATGTCAGCACTAGGTGAGTCAGGTGGGAGCAGTACAGTGTATTGTTTGCGGGGTGTGAGCACCAGGGAGACACGGTTAGGAGGAGACACTATTTGGAACTGCATGAGAACCAACTTAGAAGATTTAATTTCTGACACTCCAAGGGGTAACTCTCATGCTTAATTCAGCATTTCCAATGTTCCAGAAAGTTAACTACATATATACAGATACTCCAAGAAAAGATTATGTATGTATATATTTTAATATTCTTCCATTTTCAGGTTTTTAAAAAATGACATTGCCATTGAATATTATTATAGATTCATAAAGCCTAACTAAAGTAGCTTCTAAGTTGCCACAATAAAAGCACTCCTATTTCTAAATAAAGCCAGGAGCTTTTCTGTAGCATTAAAACTAGGATGCATTAGTCTGAAAGGTTTGCCGTACCCTCGGTAATCTAACCACATCCTCTCCTAATAAATGGATAATGTGCAGCATTAAGGTTATACAGTCGCTGCTTTCAAGTCCTCAGAGAGATACAGAAGCTACCTTTTCTAATTGTGTACAAAATTTTAAAGATGTATGGACCCGCCTTAAGTGTGATAAATACTAGAATTCGATCCTGAACTAGGAGAGGAAGCAAAGGCATGAAGGCTCACAGGCACTGGACCCTGTCCATCTGGGGCACAGTGCTGTGTACTGAGCACTTTGAAAAGAGGCTAGAGATGGTGCATCATGTATAGAACTACCAAATGACCTGAAACAACCTCCTCCTCACAGCAGTAGAGAATCACATTCACGAATCTGAAGAGAGGCGACGGCAGCTGAAGGAAGAGATTGAGCTGCTCCAGGACTTAAAACAAACCTTGTGCTCTGGGCTTCAGTCAAGTTCCACTTCAGATTCTTCTCTGTCTTCTTAAGAAGGGCCGTTTCCTGAGCCAGGAGTCGAGCACAGCTGCAGACAGGGTGAAAGCTGGAGAGCGGCCTGTGAAGCCACACACCGTCAGCCCCGGGCCCACGGGGCATCTCTGGCCCTGCCCGCTCTTACCTGCTCTTGCTGCTGGGCCTCTGAAGCCCATCCGCCTCCCCTCCTTACTGCCATCTCACTTCTACCTCTCTCCCACTGGTAAACTATTCCTCAGAGTCTACTCGAGTAAATTAGACCGTGCGTCCATGGCTCTTAAAATCCCCTTAGCGGCCTTCCCCACGCCAGTGAGCGAAGTGGCTGCCAGGTGCTCCCGCCCCAGGGCCTCTGCACGTTCCGCTGTGAGGTCTTCACCGAGATCGTCCTTTCTCCTCACGTCTCTTCTCGGTGCAAGCCACTGTATCGCACATCAGACCACTGGAGTGTAAGCAGCCTGTGGGCAGAAACTCCCATTCCTGTTTTTCTCCCTGTCACGTTTCCAGCAGCTAGCATGCTCAGTAAACGTTAAATGCATAAACTTTTTATCTTTGATTCTAGTTCCAGCCCATAATGCCTCTTTGATATAATAAATTTTATTATACATTACCAAACCTGTCTGCTTTTGAAATTTCTTTTCATCCACAGTCACCACGTGAGTACAATATCATCTTCAAAATAAACATTTAAAACTGGCCTCTTTGGAGGTTTTTCTCAACCTAACAATATATAGTTCAGATGTTAATGTCCTATTCACGTCTGACCTCTGAAAACTTCACGTTCACGTTTCCACCTTTTCACCACACTGACCCACAACAGTGCTACATTTCAGCATGAGTTTGGTCTGAGTCCCCAACACGGTATCTGGCACATAATACACTCAGAAAATATCTGTTGAAGAATATGATGTAAATGAAGAACACGTCCATCCCTGCTGTAATGGCAACCCCAGCCCAAGCCAGTAATAACTGGGGGCAAAATCTCAGTGGTTTTCAAATTTGGCTACATCAGAATCATCAGAGGACAAACAATAGAAGCCAAAATATATATATATATATATATATACACACACACTTTAGAAGATGGCAGAGTATACCAAAATTACAACTTGCTTCCCAGGTGGTACAGTGGTCAAGAATCTACCTGCCAATGGTGGAGAAACAAGAGATGTGGGTTTGATCCCTGGATTGGGAAGAACCCCTGGAGAAGGAAATGACAATCCACTCCAGTATTCTTGCCTGGGAAACTCCATGGACAGAGGAGCCTGGAGGGTACAGTCCACAGGGTCACAAAGAGGCGGACACGACTGAGCATGTGTGCACACACACACACGAAGAACTACTATAGATCAAAGAGACTATGACTGAGTGAACACACGCACACTACTATGGATCCAAGAGACCGAAGGTACCCAATAGTCTTTTCTACAGCTGAAGATAAAGAACCATACCCAGACGTGGCGCAAAAACAAAAATACGGTCAAGCCCCACCCTTGGGGTGAGTGGCCCACAGAGGTTCCCCGAGGAACGACGGGCTGAGCCTCACATCAGCGTCCCCAGCCGAAGGGTCTTGTGCCAGGAAGACGAGCCTCCGGGACATTCGGCTTTGGAGGTCAGTGGGGCTTGCCTTTGGGAGTCCCAGGGGGCAGGGGAAAATGGAGGCTTCACTCTTAAAGGCTGCACACAGGAACACACGCTCCAGGGCACAAGCAGCAATTTGAAAAGAGCCCAGGACAGGCCTGCCTGCTCATCGTGAAGCGTCTCCCTGAGAGCTGGGAGGCGACTGGAGCTCACCTGGAACACAGAGACCGGCCGTTTCTGGGAGCTCATTCTACCACGTGGACAGTGCTGGTAGACCAGTGGCAAACACCATTCTGGAATCCTCTAGCTTTAGCCTCAGGATGAGCCGTGCCCGTGCTAGCCTATCGGTACCAGTACTGGGAGACCTTGGGCTTCCCGGGGGGTGTAGTGGTGAAGAATCCACCCGCCAAAGCAGGAGATGTGGGTTCAATCTCTGGGTCAAGAGGATTCCCTGGAGGAGGGCATGGCAACCCACACCAGTATTCTTGCCTTGAGAACTCCACAGACAAAGGAGCCTGGCGGGCTACAATCCATGGAGTTGCAAGAGTTGGACACAGCGAGTAAACAGCAGCAGCAACTGGTATACCTCAGGCAGAACAACTGGGGTGGGGACAGAGCCCCACACACCAGCAGACCTGCCGCCTTAAGACCCCCGAGCCCAGAGCCACCCCTGGACATAGCCCTGCCAGCCAGAGGGCCAGGCCCTGGTGCAGAGACAGCAGACCCGACCACCCTGGGACCCAGCTCTGTCCACCAGTGGGCAGACAGCAGCCCCAGACTCCCCGGAGCCCCAGCCCACTCACCAGTGAGCCGGCTCCAGCCTGGGGACCAGCCTCACCCGCCTCAGGACAACCACAGCCCCCCAGCAGGCCAGTACCAGTCCCGGGACTAGCTGGGCCCAAGCTCCACCCACCAGGAGATAAACCCAATTTCAAGACACCCTGACCCAGGACTTCCCAGGTGGTCCAATGGCTAAGACTCCACACTCCAAATACAGGGGGCCTGGATTCAATCCCTGCTCAGAGAGGTCGAGTCTGCATGGTGCAATTAAGAGCTCGCATGCCACAACTAAGATCCTTCATGCCGCAACTAAGACCCAGAACAGCTTAAAAAAAAAAAAAAAAGACACCCCAGACCCTGTAGCCAGCTGTGTCAGGAACTGACCATAGCCTCCAGGGGTCGGACACCAGTTCTGGGACCCCAGGACCCTGAAGCGGGACCCCAGGACCTGGCTTCGGCCACCAGGGGGCAGGAACCAGCTCCAGAATCTCCTGGACCCAATTCCTGGTTCCAGCGAGCCAGCACCAGCTCCTGGGCGAGCCTCGCAGGGTTCCACAGCCTCGTGATCCACCTGTCAACCAGTGGTCAGCTGCCTCTGCCCAAGGCAGGGCCTGGCAACCCATCAGACCAGAGGCCACCCACACCTTCCACCCTGCCCACAGTGGTCAGCCTGCCACAGCAGGAAGACCCACACAGCCCACACAGAAGGGCACCCCCTACCAAAAGCCACTTTTCCAAAGTCAGGGAACATAACCAACCTCCCCAATACATAGAAATAAACACAGTAAGTTAAATAAAATGAGGTGACAGAGAAACACTTCATCTCAGATGAAAGATACAATCCTAGAGCTAAGCAGAGGCGGAGTTCCAAGTCATGATCATGAAGACAACTGAAGAACTGAGAGTAAGAATGAATGAACAGAGTGAGAAACTAGAAGTTCTTAAAAAAGAGTTAGAAAACATAAAGAACCAGCAAAGAAATGCAGAATGCAATAACTGAAATGAAAACACACGAGAAGGAATCAATGGCAGACTGAAATGATACGGATGGACAGGCCCATGAGCTGGAAGACAGACTAGTGGGAATCACTGACACTGAACAGAAAAGAGGGACGGAAAGAGGGCAGTTGAGATCACTGAGGCAGTAACCACCACACCAACATTCATATGATAGAGAATCCAGAGGAGAGGAGAGAAAGGGCCCGAGAATACGTCTGAAGACACAGAAGCTAAAGACCTGCCTAACCAGGGAAAGAAAACAGTCACCCAAATCCAGGAAGCACAGAGTCCCAAACAGGATCAACCCAAAAAGGACCGCACCAAGATATACTGTAACTACAATGGCAAAAACAGAAGGTAGAGAGAGAATACTAAAAGCAACAGGGAAAAGCAACAAGTTACTTATAAGGAAACTCCCACAAGGACATCAGCTGACTTTTCAGCAGAAACTCCGCAGACCAGAAGGGACTAGCATGATAGTATTTAAAGTGATGAGAGGGAAAACCCTACAACCAAGAATACTCCACTTGACATGGCTCTCGTTCAGATCTGATGGAAATCCAAAGTTTCACAGACTAGCAAAAGCCAAAAATGTTCAGTGCCACCAAACCAGCTTTACAACAAATGTTAGAGGAAACTTTTTAGTGGAAAAGAAAAGCCCACACAGCTAGAAACATGAAAATTATACAAGGAAAAAACCCACTGGTGATGGCAAACACACAGCAAAGACAGTACATCGTTCATGAACAAAGTTAGCAGGAGGGATAAAAGACAAAAAGCGAAAGTGTTAGTGTTAGCTGCTCAGTCCTGTCGGACTCTTTGTGATCACATGGACTGTAGCCCACCAGGCTCCTCTGTCCATGGGATTCTCCAGGCAGGAATACTGGAGTGGGGTGCCGTGCCCTTCTCCAGAAAAGACAAAAGTAACAGTAAAATCATTTATGCCTACAAAAAGAAGTTAAGGGCTAGACAAGACAAACAGATTCAAAATATATGTCAAAAACAGTCATCATGAGGGGAGGAGAGTACAACTGTAGGGCTGTTAAAATGCATCTGAAATTAAGAGATCAACAATTTAAAATAATCACATATACACAGATTGCTATACAAAAGGAGAAGGCGATGGCACCCCACTCCAGTACTCTTGCCTAGAAAATCCCATGGGCAGAGGAGCCTGGTAGGCTGCAGTCCATGGGGTCCCTGCACAACTGAGCAACTTCCCTTTCACTTTTCACTTTCATGCATTGGAGAAGGAAATGGCATCCCACTCCAGTGTTCTTGCCTGGAGAATCCCAGGGGCGGGGAGCCTGGTGGGCTGCCACCTATGGGGTCGCAGAGTCGGACATGACTGAAGCGACCTAGCAGCAGCAGCAGCAGCTATACAAAAACCTCATGGTACCCATACACCAAAACCCCAAAAAGCAGTAACAGAGAAAGGAATTCAAACATAAACTAAAAATAGTCATCAAATCACAAGGGAAAGAGAACAAAAGAAGGAAAAAATATATATATATATAAAAACAGTCTACAAATAGAACTACAGAACAATTAATGAATGGCAATAATTGCAAACATACCAGTAATTACAAATGTAAATGGATTAAATGCTCTCATCAAAAGACAGAGACTGGCTGAATGGATACAAAAACATGCTTCCTACAAGAGAGTCACTTCAGATCTAAAGACACGTGTAGACACAGTTAAAAGAAGGAGAGGCATTCCATGCAAGTGGAAATCAAAAGAAAACAATACTGTGCCAGACAAAATAGATTTTAAAACAAAGATTGTTGAAGAGGTAAAGAAGGACATTACATGACAATCGAGGGATCAAGGAAGATATAACAATGGAAATATAGAGACACTCAACATGGGACCACCTAAGTTTATAAAGCAAATATTAACAGACATAAAGGGAAAAACTGACAGCCATGCAATAATAGTGGAGAACTTTCACAGCTGAATTACATCAATGGACAGATTATCCAGACAGAAAGTCTATAAGGCAACACTGATCTTAAATGACACATTAACCACCTACAGAACAAAAAGACAACCTACAGAATGGGAGAAAATATTTGCAAATGATATGATAAAGGGTTAATATACAAAACATGTAAATGGCTCATCTAATTCAACATCAAAAAAAAAAAACAACTTTGTATGAAAAATAGAAGAGCAAAAGGGACATTTCGTTAAAAAGGACACAGAGATAGATGGCCAACAGGCACACGAAAAGATGCTCAACACTGCTAACTCATCAGGGAAATGCAAAAAGTATCATGATGTATCACCTCATACCTGTCAGAATGGCTGTCCTCAAAAAGACCATAAATAGGGGAGTTCCCTGGTTAGGATTTGGGCTTTCACTGCCATGGCCCAGGTTCAATCCCCCAATATTCATAGCAGCATTATTTACAGTAGCCGTGATATGGAAGAAATCTAAGTTCATCAACAGATGGACAGATGAAGATGTGTGGGGTGTGTGTGTGTGTACTAGATAGCCATCAAAAATAAGGAAATTCTGACATCTGCAACAACATGGATGGACTTGGAGGGTATTATGCTAAGAGAAATCAGAGCAAAAGACAGATGCTGTATGTTTTCAACTTACATGTGGAACCTAAAAATTAAAACAAACTAGTGAATGTAACAGAAAAAAACAGACTCATAAGCACAGAGAACAAACTTGAGGTTACAAGTGGGGTGAGGGAAGGGGCTAGACACAACACAACCTTAGGGGACCAAGGGCTACAACTATTAGGTTTTATAATGAATGAGCTATTAGGATACACAATATAGCCAAGATTTTATAACTATAAATGGAGTATAAGCTATAAAAATGTTGAATCAATATGTTGTATATCTAAAACTAATATTCAGTTCAGTTGCTCAGTCGTGTCCAACTCTTTGTGACCCCATGAATGGCAGCATGCCAGGCCTCCCTGTCCATCACCAACTCCTGGAGTTCACTCAGACTCGCGTCCATCGAGTCAGTGATGCCATCCAGCCATCTCATCCTCTGTCGTCCCCTTCTCCTCCTGCCCCCAGTCCCTCCCAGCATCAGAGCTTTTTCCAATGAATCAAGTCAACTCTTCGCAAGAGGTGGCCAAAGTACTGGAGTTTCAGCTTTAGCATCATTCCTTCCAAAGAACACCCAGGGCTGATCTCCTTTAGGATGGACTGGTTGGATCTCCTTGCAGTCCAAGGGACTCTCAAGAGCCTTCTCCAACACCACAGTTCAAAAGCATCAATTCTTCGGCGCTCAGCCTTCTTCACAGTCCAACTCTCGCATCCATACATGACCACTGGAAAAACCATAGCCTTGACTAGACGGACCTTATAAATCAACTATACCTCAATAAAAAAGCCAAGACTCCATCCTAGACCTGCTGAAGAAAGATTTCCCCTGGTCTAGATGCTGCTGTAACTTCCGCTTGCCTCCCTGATGTTACATCCTATAGCAAAGCTTATCTGAGGAGCAGTTCTCATGTCGTGACGTTTAAAAAACCCTCTGGCCTCCACTTTACTTTCAGATTTCACTGGTCATTCACAGTGGGAACTCAGCACAACAGAGCAACAAGAAGGAGGCAGCCATCAAGGGGCAAATGTTGGACAAGTGAAAACAGAAGCTGGGTTTGTACTTTCGCAGAGTCACTTCCTGCTGAAAAAATTATTTAATCTGAGCCTAATTTTGCCTACTCTATGGTACAAAAATGTGGGCATTAAAAAAGAAAACATAGGGGCCTTCTCTGGTAGTGCAGTGGATAAGAATCTGCCTGCCATTTCAGGGCACACAGGTTCGATCCCTGGCCAGGAAAGATTCCACGTGCCGGACTAAGCCACTGTCACAACTACCAAGCCAGAGACGCCTGGAGCCCGGGCTCTGCCACCAGAGACGCCGCCGCAACGAGAAGCCTGTGCAACCGCAACCAGGAATAACGGCTCCCATGAGCCGCAACTAGAGGAAGCCCAAGAACAGCAATGAAGACTCGGCACAGCCAGAAAACAAAAACCAAGTATTTGTGAGGCACAGGGCCTGGCATCGTGGGAAATAACTGCTCTCATCCACATCACACACACGCACACACCACACGTGTCCACACGCCCTTCCCTTGCCAACACTGCTGCCCGAGGAGCCCTGGTTTATTTTCTCCATTCTGACCAAACAAGCTTGCTTAAGGTAACGTCCTGGAAGGCGTGTTAGCCCCCACCTCTGAGCCGTTGCTTGGGCCGCTCACCTGTTTTGGGAATGAGCTAAAAGGCCAGTGTGTGTGCACCCCCATGCCACACAAACAGGGCCTTCAGAACAACTACTTCTCACACTAACCAGACTGGGTTTCTTCTCAATGACTTACGAGAAGCTGTTTATAAATGTTGTTACTGTGTTTAATCCTAAATCTCGCTCCTCCCTCCTAACAATTTTTACATTCCTTGAGGACAGAGACTATGTCTCACCCCTCATTTATTAGTCCCCCAAAGGATCCGGAATTATTAATATTTTTCCGCTGTGATGGCTCAATTGTAGTGTCTTTCAGCAGGAATAAAACTAGAGCCTACTTTCTGGGGTTGGGAAATAGCTGAGAAACAGCATGCTCATGGTGGAGTGAAAGTCGCTAAGTTGTGTCTGACTCTTTGCAACCTCATGGACTGTAGCCCGACCAGGTTCCTCTGTCCATGGGGATTTTCCAGGCAAGAATACTGGAGTGGGTTGCCATTTCCTTCTGCAAGGGATCTTCCTGACCCAGGGATCGAACCCGGGTCTCCCGCACTGCAGGCAGATGCCTTACCCTTTGAGCCACCAGGGAAATGCTCACGGTGATACCTGCTTTTAGCCTAATATTCAAGAATCAGAGTACTGCTTTTTAAAAAATTTTTCATTGCAAAATACACATTACCGTATTAACCATGGTTAAGTTCGGCAGCATTAGGTCCATAAGCATTGTTGTGTACCATCTGCGCACAGGACACTTTTTATCTTGCTAAACGGAAACTCTGAACCTATTACGTAATAACCCCTCGGACCCCTTCCCCCAGCCCCTGGCAACAACCATCTACCTTGACTGCTCGAGGGATCGCATGTAAGTGGGATCATACAGGGCTTGTCATTTTGTGACTGGCTTATTTCACTGAGCATAACACCCTCAAAGTTCATCCAAGTGGCAGCATGTCAGAATTTCTTTCCTTTTTAAGGCTGCATATGATTGATTTTTGAGAGGGAAAAGACAACTCTAGATGCCCATTTTAACAGACTGCTTTATTTATTAACATGTCACTCTAAACACTGCATAAATACAACCTGTATAACTAGAGTATCAAATGTTCCAGTAAGAAGTTCAAGAGTACATTTTAGGGCTATTTTAAGAAATACGAATACTTCGGCTTTCATAATTATGTCAGATGAAGAAAACAACTCAAAGAATAGTTTTTGCCTCCTGCCGTGATTAACAAAACCAGGTAGAAAAATAAGAGAGTATAATTTAAAAAAAACACATACACACAAGTACTTTCTGAAGGACTTTTTCCTGTCCTCTTCACTGAATACATACTCATACAAATAACTCAGTAATCTGAGAAGTGGTTCTTCACCTATTAGGAACTCGGCAAATATTTGTTGAATGAATGAACTATCTATGGAAATGGATATACTACGTTAATTTGTGCTTTTGTTAAAGTGTTTTTTTTTTTCAAGTAAGAGCAATAGTAAACACACTGAAGTTCTTGTTTTGCCCGGATCATAAGCCTATGACAGTGATTGTTATAAGTACTACCCATCATAGCTAATAATCAAATTAATGTACATTTCTCAACCTAGTAAGAAAATTCTATCATGCTGCAGTAATAATCCTAATGTAGTAACTCACTGGGCTTTGATCACTTGCAACACGGTCAAGAAAAGGGGGCTTGGATTTCTGGGCTTGTGTTTATTGCCCCCATCAATGAATTTCCATCTCTGGGCCCTCCCCCGCCAACACACACACAGAAACTTTGCTAAAAACAGTAGCTGCAGCATCTCTTCACCCTCTTGTTCATTTGAGTCTGAAAATGTATCTAGTCTCGATTCAGATGGGAGACCTTCCAAACAGCAAACAGTTCACCAAGGGAGCTTCCCCAGAGAGAAATGAGTCTGTTGGCCAGAGAGAAGAACAAAGCCTTGATCTCAAAGCAAGCTCAACAGACACACATGAAGCAAGCTGAAAAGACACGCACTGAGCACTCTCACTCCCAAAGCCACATTCATAACCAGACCACCTGCCCCGTAATTTAGGTCCTTCTTCAAAGTTAAGTTGTTCTAAATATTATACCTAACACAACCAAAAGGAAAGTCAAATGTGAAAGCTGGTGAAATTTCAAATAAGCAAAATGTATGGTGGTATTTGGCACAGATAAAGACCAATAAAAACAAACTCTGTTAAGTCCTGTAAGAAACTTGGGTTTAAGAACTACTTATTTGAGTCAGACATAGCAAATCTGATGATTCAGCAACCATGATTTAGGAAGCAAGAGAATGCTGAATATATCACTATTATCCTCTTACACGATTAGCATTTATAGGGGAAAAGGTGGGGGCATTAAAATTTGGGTTCTCAAATTTAGCCTTAATAAAACACTGTTAGATAGAAGTGGAGACTCTGATTTATAAAATATTCACCTTCACCCAAGTGAAGTTCCTTCCATCATTAATTTTTCATAGATAATTCTACATTACTACTCTTTAACGTACTTAAGTCTTAAGAGAAACCCTGACTAACCGAGAAATTCGTCTTCATGTAATTATCATTTCGATAGGTTTATGTTAAATTGAATATGATTTTGAAGTTAAAAAAAGTCATCAATGATGCAAAAAACACAAGTAAAACCTCAAACGATCTTAACTATCCCTTCAAAGTGAGGCTACAGACCTAGCAACTAACGCAGCTCTTCAGCCAAGTCCCAGGCCAGCACCTTTCATTCTGGGGGGTGGGGGTGGGCCCGCTAGACCTCTCACAATCTGTGCACTATCCCAACTCCTGGGATCAAAAGGGCTGCTGATACATGAGCCAGGAGAGTTGCCACAAACATCCGCTTTCCAACTTTAGAAGTTCCTCTAATCAGAAACAAACAAAACCAAAAAAACAACCAACCAGCAAAACTTTCACCCCTTTACAATGTCCCAGCCATGTTAAGGTCACATTCAAAATACACACGTCTGGAAATAGTTTTAATCGGGTTCAGGAAGAGCTGTGCACTCTTCACATATCCCTACACAGAGAACTGTATCCCCATGCGAGCAAGACATGTGATGGTTTTGTTTTTGTTTTACCTGCAGAATTACATCCCCCATAGAGCACAAACGACAAGCCTTCACCAGCCCCAGAGCACTCACACAAAACCCAGCAGTCTTGGGCTTCAGTTCTTAAAGGCTCCACATTTACTGGCTTTAGCAATGAATTCCTTTAGGAGAGGGCCATCCATTTGCCAAAATGCTGCAGTCTGTGTGACTTCTGTCAAATGATTGATGCAAAACTTAAAGCAGAATTCTTCTAAATCCTGGACACACACAACAAAAATAAAAACAAGAAGAGGCCTTTTTTTAATTAACTTTGACTGAATTACTTCTCTCCAGATCCCTCACCCCAAAGCTCTCACCCTCCCCTAGAAGAGATTTGAGGCCAGAAACCCCAAACTAGGCAAACACGTGACCACAGGTACAAGGCAGAAAAAATACAAACTATTTTCTCATCACACAGTAAAAGCAATGGTTCCCGTACTCAAGTCTGACTCTTCAAAACACACACACAGAGTTGTGGGATGTGGGGGTGCAGTTTCTTCACAATTATCACATAATCCAGTCACTCAAAGACATGGTTTTAAAGAGTTGAAAGCAACTTAAGTCCATATTATATGTTTTACTACAGCATCAGAGAAAAGCCTTAAGATGCGGGTCATTTGGTTCCAGGGAAGAAAAGACTTTTAAGAAACAGAAAAACGATGAAGAGAATTGGTCAACCTAAAGGGACACATTAAACATTCTAAAAAAAACAATTAAAAAAAATTTTAAATAAAAATTCCAAAGACCTTAAAATCACTTTCATGCTCTCCTATATAAAAATGTCTTCATTTTTAAAGCCACAAGGAATAATATACTATGATTTCCACCACACTAATTTCTCAGATAGTCAATCAGAGGAGAAGAGTCGCCAGCTATCAACATTCACAGGGCCAGTCTCATACACAAGTGGCAAACCAACAGTTTCAGAATTGATTTTGGCCTGTGCTAAGACATGCTTTCACCCCCAGCAAAATGCTACTGTGACCTCTGTTCCTTCAAGTGTTGGAACATACGTTTATTACACCAGTCAGGTAACCTGGAATGTACACAAAGGTGAAGTCTAACAGCTCAGCTTCTGTAACCTGGCCAGCAAGACTGAAGGTAAATATTCAGGGTGCTACCAGACCAGGATCCCAACAACAGTTAAACTGCAGGGTCTTGGCTTCCTGCATCCCAGCTCCCAGCAAATGAGAACATCAGGCAGGGTGGGGAAGGGCTGCTTTCCACACAGAAATGCCCCTTTCAGACCCCTGCAAACAAATGCTTCCTCGTTCTACACGTCTCTCTGTCCTTTGCTCAAAGCAGCACCCCCTCCAGTCATAACCAGGAAGAGAGAAACCACGTCAGAAGTCTCTCGGCCAGCTGCTGCCAGAGCTCTATTCCCAGATAACTGAAAATACATCTAGATTGTTAGCGCAGTCTCTAGATCCATGGCTTTGTTTTATTTTGTTTTAAAGTAAGAGATTCCTGGTGAGCTAAATGGAAAGCTGAATGCCCTACAACATAAAACATTCTCTCTCACATTGTTATTCAGGAAAAAGCAATATAACACTCCTGGTATTATAACTCAATGGTTACTAAACAGCTCTAGGGACTAAATTATATTCCATAGAAAGATGAAAGTCACATTTTTAATTTATCTAAAAATATGTAACTAGTTTATCTACATATAACTGAGGAAGAAGGACCCAGTCACAGCATAAAAAGTTCTTCAAACCATGTCACATATCAGATACAGATCTTTAGGTATTTAAATTTTAATTACACAATTTCAAGTTCAAAGGCGAAATAAAATTCTGACACTGCAAAACCATACCACTTCTCAGCCTGGATGGAGGGGAGTTTGGGGGAGATGGATACATGTGTATGTACGGCTGAGTCCCGTCACTGTCGGCCTGAAACCATCATAGCATCGCTTGTTAATCGGCTACTTGTTGTTGCTGTTCAGTCATTGTGTCCAACTCTCTGCAACCCCATGAACTGCAGTACACTAGGCTATTCTGTTCTTCACATCTCCCAGAGTTTGCTTAAATTCACATCAATTGAGTCGGTGATGCTATCTAACCATCTCATCCTCTGCCATTCCCTTCTGCTATAACCCCATACAAAATAAGAAGTGCAAAAAATAAAAAAAAACCAAAAACTTACTTCTATATCTGCTAATTTGGAATTAAAGATCTTTGTAGTATAATGAAAAAGTGAGTTTATTCAGTTTATTAATTGTATAGATTACCTGGGATATAAACTTTTAAGAACTTTTTTATATAGTACAGGCATACAAAGTGAAGTGTTATTTGCTCAGTCATGTCTAACTCTTTGCAACCCCACGAACTGTATCCCACCAGGCTCCTCTGTCCGTGGAATTCTCCAGGCCAGAATACTGGAGTGGGTAGCCAATCCCTTCTCCAGGGGATCGTCCAGACCCAGCGATCAAACCTGGGTCTCCCACACTGCAGGCATTCTTTACCGTCTGAGCCACCAGGGAAACCCCAGGTATACAAATGGGGCTTCTAAATTGTCAGTTCACAACTCTATGAAAATAGTTTTATCAAACTGCTTTGTCTTCCCCTCCATTTAGTTTAGTGAGATTTCTCAGTGCAGTTGATCCTTAAACGACAGGGGGTTAACCCAAGTATAATTTATAGTTGGCCCTCCATATTTGCAGATTCAGCCAACCATGGGTCTAACGTACTGCAGTATTTACTACTGAAAAATATCCATGTATAAGTGGACCCATGCAGTTCAAACCCATGTTGATCAAGGGTCAACCGCATTCAACAAATGTTTAATAGTTTCAAACACTGAAAGGCTAACTAAAGAATACAGCTGCTGCTGCTGCTAAGTCGCTTCAGTCGTGTCCGACTCTGTGTGACCCCATAGACGGCAGCCCACCAGGCTCCCCCATCCCTGGGATTCTCCAGGCAAGAACACTGGAGTGGGCTGCCATTTCCTTCTCCAATGCATGAAAGTGAAAAGTAAAGTGAAGATGCTCAGTCGTGTCCGACTCAGTGACCCCATGGACTGCAGCCCACCAGGCTCTTCCATCCATGGGACTTTCCAGGCAAGGGTACTGGAGTGGGGTGCCATTGCCTTCTCCAAAGAATACTGAAAGTAACCTAAATCTGAGTTGTCTAAATAACTAATTAAACTGTGGTTAAGGCAGATCTTCAGAAAAAGAAGCACTGAACACACTTGAAGGGAGGAATTAAAATCCGCACGTTCACTTCCATGAACCAGAGAGCTGCACAGTCAAGCAGATTCAATCAGTACCTGAGCCCGTGTGCTGCTGATGCGGCTATGTGAATTAGAAAAATGCCCTTCTGAGAATTCTTAAATAGTGTAAGAACTGACATGATTTGTTCAGCTCAATATGCAAATGATCAGATCTTCAATCACCCAGGAAAAAAAATGCAACTCTTACCCAACGAATAAGTCGACTATAACAGCACTGCTGGACTTAAAAAAAAAAAAATTCTAAGAAGGACGAGGAGTATTTGGCCAGCTGGTGAAAAAAGTTTCTAAGTGCCTTCTCAAGGCTATGGAATACCAAAGTGGGCAGGGTGTAAATTCAAGGAATCTCATAATATGGTATTCTTGGTGTTTCAGAAAGCAAAGTCCATGTTTATGACATTCTGCGATGGAATTATTATAAAGTGATTCTGAAGTAGATCAAATAGCAGATTTGTTGTAATTAGGAAAAAAATCAAAACACAATACTGCTCTTCTACATTTATAAATTCATTCTCAATCTTTAAACATCGCATTATTCCAATCACTGTACACACTACGAAAATAACTTGGTTTTTCTTTCCAGAGATTTTCTTTAGTAACAAAACATGGAAGATTGAGTCTTAAAACCCACATTTTAAAATGATGTTGCAGCTTTCAATGGAGTTCTTATCCAGTCTGAAAAGCCCAAGGCTAAAATACATGAGTGCTTAGACATTTTGCAGAAGGACTACTCGGCCAGGGTGATATTTTTCAACAGCACATACTAACTGCACTACAGGATCCGAGGCTGACTGACTCCAGGGATTTGGACAACCACAGATATGGAGGGTTGACTGTAAATTATACACCTTTAACCCCTGCACTGTTCAAGGATCAACTGTACATCAAGTACAAAAACATTCCATATCAAAGTGGGTTTTTTCTTTTTTAGAAAGTATTTCAGTGTCTCACCATATTGGAAAGTTTTTAAAAAGCAGAGACATCACTTTGCTGACAAAGGTCCGTAGAGTCAAAGCTATGGTTTTGCCAGTAGTCACATATGGATGTGCAAGCTGGACCATGAAGAAGGCTAAGGGCCAAAGAATTGATGCTTTCGAACTGTGGTGTTGGAGAAGACTCTTGAGAGTCTCTTGGACTGCAAGGAGATCCAACCAGTCCATCCTAAAGGAGATCAACTCTGAATATTCACTGTGGAAGGACTGATGCTGAAGCTCCAATTCTTTGGGCACCTGATGCAAAGAGCCAACTCACTGGAGAAGACCCTGATGTTGGGAAAGACTGAGGGCAGGAGGAGAAGGGGGCGATAGAGGATGAGATGGTTGGATGGCATCACCGACTCAATGCACACGAGTTTGAGCAAACTCTGAGAGAGAGTGAAGGACAGGGAAGGCTGGCCTGCTGCAGTCCATGAGGTCACAAAGAGTCAGACATGACTGAGTGACTGAATATACACTCAAAAAATATTCTGTAGTCTACTGATCACAAAAAATGTTTAATTAACCTCCTAAGAAAAGAAGTAAATGCTGACCACCTGGCATTAGCACTAAGTTTTAAAAAAATCATATCCCAAAATCAATTCTGTAATTAGATTCTTGGCTGATATTTATTTCTACCCACCAAAAGCAAAAATTTAAGACATAGTTGCTCTTAAAATTTTCTGGAAAGTTCTCTAATCTGATTAAACAAAACAAAAAAAACCCTCCCCAATTGTTTCTTCTAATGTTCAACCAGACACAGAAAACAAAAATTTCCTGAAAAGAAACAGTATAAATAGAAGCATTTCAAAATGTTTATACCTATAACATGATCAGGACTATCATGAGACAAGGTTTTATTCACATTTTCTCCCCTGATATCAACACTTATTCAGGTTTGTACTATAGGAATATTTAAGTCTTCTTTCTCTATGTCCTTCTTTACTTTTTAAAAACTTGCAGAAAGTTTGACAATGCATCTATAATATAAGGGTTCCACAACAATTAGCTTACTTTCAAAAATCTTCACAACTATTAAGTCAATACATTTTTGTTCCTTTAACATATGTACATTTGCTTCAAAATTATCTTGTCGAAGCATGGAGGAACCACAGTAACTTTTACAGAAAAGAGAAGAAATATGAGAGGCAGGGAGTCTCCACCCTCCTAGCATTTTCACAGAATGAAAGAAAAGTCATGTAGGGTCCCTAAGCTGAATCACTGAAAATAACAGATTTTGTAGCTAATTTCCAATCTCCCTTAGCAGGAGCTTCCCATCAACTAACAGATATTGTAAGTGGCCTTTATTTTTATATTCTAAAGCTTTATTTACTTTCTACATTCTACAGTATTAAGGAAATAAAATATAAAGTTACATTAGTCAATTATATAACTCCCAACAGAATAAAAAATAATACAACCTAAAAAGAAGGCTTTTTGCCTTCTATTTTCTAATTTCTCTACGTTGAATACATAAAATTTACAGGATTACGAGTTACTGTTTAACAATTTTTTTTAAAGTACAACTTTATGGTGACATGTTTCAAATACATTCATTCATTCACTTAACTCAGCATGTATTTCTGAGTGCCAACTATACGCCCGCACTGGGACAGACTCTGGTGAAGCACGTCTGTGGTCTCAAGCAAGGGACAGCTTCTAATGTACTTGATATCAGAAAAGTGAAAACTAGTGAAGGAAATGACCTGGCCTGGGTAGGCATAAGGCATCTTCCGTAAACTTTCTGGGGTAGATTTTAGCTGAAGGTGAGAAAGAACTTTCCAGCAACTAGAGTCGAGTTGCTGCCCCAGTGGTCCTGGCTCCCAGGTGGCGCTAGTGGTAAAGAACCTGCCTGCCAATGCAGGTCAGACAAAAGATACACGGGTTTGATCCTTGGGTGGGGAAGATCCCCTGGAGGAGGGCATGGCAACCCACTCCAGTATTCTTGCCTGGAGAATCCCATGGACAGAGGAGCCTGGGGCTACAGTCCATGGGGTCGCACAGAATCAGACACGACTGAAGCGACGTAGCACAGCACAGGCGGTCCTGACTGGTTTTGGTCAGCAAGATCCTTATCTCAAGAACACAGACCTCATTAGCACTGAGGAGGAATATGGAAAGACACAGAAGGTTCAAAGTCAACCGCCAAATGAAGTGAAAAGTCATGGACCAATTTAAAATTATATCACTGGGAGGAAATAAAATCTGAAGAAACAGCATTTCTGTTTGATGACAAAGAAAGGGTAGGAAAAAAATTAGACATCCATTTCCTATTAGAAATTATTTACTTTGATCATCATCCCATCTGTTGAAAAGGCCACAGAGAAAATCAGCTATATCTGACCTTATCAAATATTTATAATCATAATATAATCTGAAATAAAAATAGGATGCATTTTGAAAACCCAAGACATAATGGTCCATTTCGATCCCCAAATGCGGCAAAGACGCAGTCTGTCCTCCAACACATCTCCAAGGCCGCGGCTGCAGATCTTTGCATGAGTCTGGTAAATTCTGACACCAGGTGATCTCCCTGGTCATATGACGATAAAACGAAAGACTGACTGTGTCATTTCGGGTGCAAACCTTAGCTAGACACCTCAGATGCCAAAGCTATTGCTCTCTGACTTTTATTCTCCATGAAGACATAAAAGCAGCCTCTCAGCCTTCAGTTCCCTAGTTATCCTTAATGCATCCTTCCCGCGGCACCACCTCCACTCAGTTCAACAAACACTGGCCACCCATGTGCTGGGCACAAGGCCACAGACGGACGGGATCCAGTTCCTGCTCAGAGGGAGCTTACATTCTGACGGTGCCATGGCTCTGCACGTCCAGAAAATGCACACAGTCAAAGAGCTTCAGGCTCCCAACAGCCCATTCACTCAAGGACTCTCTAGAGATCCATGAATCAATCCAGTATAAAAAACCACTGAACAAAAAGGAGTCCAGAGCAGGCTCTTCATCCATGAATAACCGTGAGTGACAGTTAGATGACGACAGAACTTCAGAGCAAACACAGGTATAAACCACAGGGCAGCCCCGGCTTACGACAGGGCAAAGATGGGGCGAAAGCACAGCGGGTCCTGAGGAAAGATACTTTAAGCTCGCCTGGAGAAATACTTGAGAGTATCATGTGCCGTCTGCTAGTCCCATTAGATGTGGCTCTTTATATTCCAACCTGCAGCGGAGCTGCTGGGACTCCAGTTTCCTATCTTAGGTAGAAATAGGAGAAACAACCATTTTTGAAAGAGAATAAAGCCAGCCAGATTTCTTTTTTTTAGGGGTCAGTTCATTCAATGATTCCCTAAACAGAAGTGAAGTCCCTCATCATGTTCCTTGTCCCATGAGAAAAAAAGGGGGAAAGGTGCCCACGGGGAGTTACGGGCGGTGTGTGTTTCTGCGTGCTGGTTTACGTTACCTCTGCGTCGTATCTGACTGCGGCGGAGAACAGTGAGAAGGCATTCTCCACGGTGATGCCTCGCTTGATGATATGCTGGCAAAGTTTCTTCAGCCTGTTTTCACAGTAGGACGTCGCCAAGTCCAGAAGACCTGAAAGTAAAGTATGGGATGCTTAATGGAGCTTATAATAGTTTCCAATCATCTATAGACATAAATATTTCATTTTGGTGAAGAGAGTTATACAGATAAGTCAGAAGCTTCTTAGGGAACAGTACTCCAAATCTTACTAAATAAATTCTCTAAGTTCGTCCCCTTCCCACCTCCCAAACACACCTCTCCTATACTCGGTTTATACAATTTCTTCTACAGTACAAAGGAAGAGGGAAAAATCGGATTCTCCTGTGCTTCCAAAACGATGTGCTTAATTCATTAGCAACTTATACTTCAAGATTAAAAGAGTAAAATGAGATCACAGTCATAAATTAACTGTGCCCACAATTATTAACTGTGATATCTATATATAGTTTCTAAACTTTTTAAAAATTGAAGTATAGTTGATTTACAATGTCAATTTCTGCTGTACAGCAAAGCGACTCCGTTACACACTTATATACTCGACCATGTTGTTGTTCAGTTGCTTGGTTGTGTCTGACTCTTCACGACCTCGTGGATTGCAGCATGCCAGGCTTCCCTGTCCTTCACCATCTCCCAGAGCATATTCATGAGACAGGGAAGCTTGGCATGCTGCAGTCCATGGGGTTGTAAACAGTCTGATACAAGTTGGCGACTGAACAACATATTCTCTTTTACATCCTTTTCCATTATGATTTATCCCAGGACACCAAATACAGTTCCCTGTGCTATACAGCAGGATGTTGTTTATCCATCCTGTATGTAATAGTTTGCCTCTACTAACCCCAAACTGGAAGCTTATCTCTCACCCAAATTCAATACTATTTCTAAAGGCATTTACTTTAAATCATTCTTAAAAATCACATTAAAAATCAATAAATCTGAAACCTTTTACCCTTCAATACTATCAGAACACTACGATCATGGCATCTGGTCCCATCACTTCATGGCAAATAGATGGGAAAACAATGGAAACAGTGACAGACTTTATTTTGGGGGGCTCCAAAATCACTGCAGATGGTGACTGCAGCCATGAAATTAAAAGACATTTGCTCCCTGGAAGAAAGGTTATGATCAACCTAGACAATGTATTAAAAACCAAAGGTATTACTTTCCCAACAAAGGTCCATCTAGTCAAAGCTATGGTTTTTCCAGGAGTCATGTATGGATGTGAGAGTTGGACTATAAAAGAAAGCTGAGCACTAAAGAACTGATGTTTTTGAACTGTGGTGTTGGAGGAGAGTCTTGAGAGTCCCTTGGACTGCAAGGAGATCCAACATGTCCATCCTAAAGGAGATCAGTCCTGAATATTCACTGAAGGACTGAAGCTGAATCTGAAGCTCCAATACGTTGACCACCTGACACGAAGAACTGACTCATTTGAAAAGGCCCTGATGCTGGGAAAGATTGACAGCGGGAGGAGTAGGGGATGACAGAGGATGAGATGGCTGGATGGCATCACCAACTCAATGGACATGAGTTTGAGTAAACTCCGGGAGTTGGTGATGGACAGGGAGGCCTGGCGTGCTCCAGTCCATGGGATCACAAAGAGTCAGACACGACTGAGCGACTAACTGAACTGAACTATAAGAGTATGGGAAAGTTGCTCAGTTGTGTCCCACTCTTTGCGACCCCATGGACTATACAGTCGATGGAATTCTCCAGGCCAGAATACCCAAGTGGGTAGCCTTTCCCTTCTCCAGAGGATCTTCCCAACCCAGGGATTGAACCCAGGTCTCCCGCATTGCAGGCCGATTCTTTACCAGCTGAGCCACAAGGTGAGCCCAGTAAGAGTGTGAGGAGACATGCTTTTGACCCTGTGTCTTGCCAGTCCCAGCATGGCTGGTACCTATGGCGTCCTCAGGGGGCAGGTCCACTGCGTCTGTGTAGAGGTACTGGAGAAAGGCACGGTACACAGCATAGGAGAACTGGTCTATCTCTATCACCTCCTTCATGTCCTCATTCCAGTAAGACTGGAACATGGATCGAAAGTGCTCACACCTGAAACAGAACAGCAAAACTTACCTGCTTAAGGCGGTGAGAGCAAGGATAAACAAGTATTACAGGGACATTTACCCTATTTGAATAGTACATTCATTCCACGTACAAGAACCAAAATATATTCCACATGCAAGGGTTTTTATATTCACCTTTTACATACACTCACTCTCATTCTTTAAGGTATTGCCTATTAAAACAGTAAGAATTACACATAGCCTCAAAGTAACCAGCGCTTCAACAAGCACCACTGTTTGCATCTGACAGACCTCATTCAGATTAAGGTTTTTGCTTACCTGTTTTGTTTAAAAGATGTTATACAGAAGGGCATTTCAAACAATGAAATTGAAAAGAAATTCAAAAGTGACTGTTCAAACTTTTGATACGTATTAATATCACTCAAATGATTCAATGTTTGTGTGTTACCAGCACATTCTTGCAATCAGCATTTTTGTAATGAGCACATTCTTAAAATGGTTTTAAAAGTTAACTGGATTATGTTCAAAGGACTTTTATTCCATTACCATACATGACAACTTTCCTTCTTTTCTGACTCATCCTCAAAACAGCCACCATCCCAACTTTGTTCCTTTTCTTTCATCCGCTCCCCTTCTTCTCCTCCCAAGCCTGTTACCAATTTATTTGTAAAGCACACCCACTAGGATAGTCACATATTTGAAGAAAAACTAAATAGGTCTTTTTGTGTTGTATTTACATGTACAGATACACCTAAATGAGGAACTGATTTCTGAATATTTGATTTTCTTAAAGTATAACATACTTCATAATTTTTTAAAAATCATCTTTACAAATCCTTTTTAAAATGAGCTACAGTAGAAAAACACAAATATATTTTCAATATCCATTCGGAATACTGAAAGAATGGCTCCAATTAGAAAGGAAATTACCTCATCTGGGAGGGAAAAAGTTACAGTTGTCTAGGCAAGGGTTAATAGATAAACTCGGTCAGAACACTATGCAGGAAAGGGACCGATGGGCTGACCACAGGTCTTCAGACAGAAACAATTCCCCTTCCCCTTTTCAATTACTACTTTGCTGTAGACACTTACTCCCTTAAAGTAATGAATGACATAGCATTTTAGTTCCCTAAAAACATGTTATTTTGTAAATAGATGTTAAACTAAATTTTGAAAAAAGACTCGTAAATGGCCAGTTTAACTCTCAATGGTCAGATTTTATGTGCCTCTCTGCTGAATGGCAGCCTCAGTGAGCAATCATCCAGTTATTAATAAATACAAAGTTTCCTCACATTTATACCAAGAACTCCTGCCATGCACCATATTTAGAGAATATTTCTTCAACTGGGAATTAGATGTCTCTCAGGACCAGAAAGTCCAGTATTCCTAAGTTTTCTGCTTATGGAAAATGAAGTTTTAACTGCTGCTGCTGCTGCTGCTGCTGCGTCACTTCACTCATGTCTGACTCTGTGCGACCCCATAGACGGCAGCCCACCAGGCTCCGCTGTCCCTGGGATTCCCCAGGCAAGAACACTGGAGTGCGTTGCCATTTCCTTCTCCAATGCATGAAAGTGAAAAGTCAAAGTGAAGTCGTTCAGTTTTGTCCAACTCTTAGCAACCCCATGGACTACAGCCCACCAGGCTCCTCTGTCCATGGGATTTTCCAGGCAAGAGTACTGGAGTGGAGTACCATTGCCTTCTCCGGAAGTTTTAATTAAAAGAAGACATATACACTTTTCACTGATGGGCCTTTGTATTTTCTTAAACCTATATACAATTTTTTTGATGGAAATAATTATGTATGAGCTACTTCATTTAACAAACAATACAGAAAAATACTCCCACATTATGCTTTTTCTAAAAGGCACATGAGTACATGCGCATACACATACACACACAGAAACATACACACAAAACTTTTCAATAATGAGTGGACTGATACTACATGTAAAATTATTAAGTGTGCTGTTTCACTCTACTCCCAAGATTAGTTCTTATTAGTCTCCATTGTGTGGAATAACAAGGAAATGGAGACTGCAAAAGAGTAAGGCTACTGATGACTCTAAACTCATGAGAAAATACCTGATTTTCAAAACAGCTTTATGGACATGGATGTATTTCCCATCAATTCGAAACTTCAGATCGGCAGTTTCTGGACTGTCAAATTCTTTCTTCAGTGACTCTGCAACTGTTAGAAAGTCTTCATGCTCTGAAGGAAGCAAGCACATTAACACAGGTGCTCAAGGTTTGAAAGACTTCACAAAGATAGTGACTAGCATGATGGATAATTCCATTAGATTTTTGTCATAAGAGTTCACACCTTACTCGACAAATCAACTTTCCAGTATTAAAATCAATGTCACAGAAATTAAATTAAATTTCACAGGCTAACAGGGAGACAAAAAATTCCAGGGGCCCTTGTCAGCACTGAATGAAGGTACTTCAGACACAGGAGATAGTTTTTGATCTCATCTCGAGATGAGAAGGTGAGTCTCAGCAGCTGGTGATACCTAAATGTCGCCAAGTGTATAAACTATAAGAAAAAAATGTATATTTGGATTCTGTAAAGCAATTATCCTTCAATAAAAAATAAATTAATTTTAAAAATGTATATTTGGAAAGGCCAAAAACTGGTCTTCCAAACTAAGCCAGACATTAAAAATGTGTATTCCGTGGACTTCCCTGGTAGTCCAGTACTTAAGACTTCACCTTTTAGCTCAGGGGCTGTGGGTCTGATCCCTAGTCGGAAGCTAAAATCCAAAAAAAAACAAAACATAAAACTGAAACACTGTTGTAACAAATTCAATCAAGACTTTAAAAACATGGTTCCCATTAAAAAAAAAAAAGGCTTTTTGAAAAGAAAAAGTTATAAATTGTCATTTTACGTAAACTCTTCTCTCAAAAGTTTGAGCAGTATTCATCTAAGGCTGAGAATGGATCAGTTTTCCTCCACTGAAGCACTTTGGACACCTCTGCTCTGCTTTTAGGGTAGTTTCAAGGAGCTCGTAAATTCAATTCAAGGAGTCCTAAGAAACACATTCCTCACATGAGTGGTCACGCTAGAGTGGTGTTCTTTCCCAGGGTGACCCTTTTCCCTCCCTATCTGGCATCTAAACATCCTTCTTAACCTTAAAAATTAATGCAGCACAAACAATAATCCTTACACGCTATCCAAAAGCAGAGCAAATTTACTTAGTAGGAATGCGTACTTAAGAGGAGTCGCTTTACAAAACCGTGGTCACACTGCCTGATGAAAAGGTACAAGGACATATAATTCTTCCCTATAAGTAGAACTGTGTTATCATAAAGAAAACTAAAGGCGGGTGTACAAACTCATGCAACACTTTCTTGCGCTTTACATGTGTGAACAAAGGAAAAGAGGAAGAAGGTGGCTAACGGGGAAACATAAAAATTCCAGAGACCCTCACTGGCATTGCTGAATGAAGGCACTACTGATGCAGGAGACCCATTTCCAAGTCCTCCAACATGAGGACTTCCCCCAAGACTCGCAGCAGCTGCTGTTTCCAGGGCAACTCTTACAGAGGGACAACTGCTAAAAGCTAGGCTGAAACCTAACAACGAGCTTTCCGTGAGCTCTATTATCAGACTCTCCTAAGGAAATGCCATTTGCCTAAGCCCTGTGACTCTGATCTACAGCCTTCCCTCCGACCCTGACGATGCAGAGCTCTCTTGGCTTTGGGGGAAAGGTGGATATTCTCTCAAAAACCTGATCCTGATATCTGAATCTCCAGTGAATGAAAAGACGGAAAATAACTAAGATGGGCAAAGAGTCCAAGAGCCTAGATTGGTACCCACCCTCCACACCCAAAGCACAGTTCTTCTCAGTACCTCAACTCCTGCATCTCGCCCTAAGGGCTGGACCACCTTGGTTTCTGGCAACAAGTATAGTCCCACCCTCCAGAGGAGAAACTGTTCTTCAGAGGCACCCATTCATCCTCTGATGCTGGGAGCCAGCACGGGAGATCCCACCCATGACAAGGTCACGTGGAAGAGACCTGATGAACAAGGCGGATCAGGACTCCCTGAGCCCCTGGACCTGCTCGAGCATCTACCCCAAAACCAGAATCTGTCTGTCTTACTATTTTGTGCCTTTCACCAACTCTTCTGACATTAACAGGGGGCTATCCCCGACCACCTTTGTCTGGAAAAAGTCAACTTAGGGCTTTAGTTAATAAGTCTCTAGGGCATGAGAGGAATATTTCAATTCAAACCCCCTCTGTCGGCATTCTAGCTTACTTGGCAGGTTTATCCAGACTCTTGCAGCTACGCATGTGATTGTTCACAGCCTCCCAACTGTGACAGACACGGGAAGCCTAAAATATTCTAAAAATATAGAGCCTTTCGAAGAGTTAAAAACTATTAAGAGTACTGCTGGTGTAGGATTGCATTGTTGAGCCAATGCTTGCTGCCAAGTTCCCATATCCCTTATCCACTGTGCACCTGGGAGTGCATTAGTTAACATAGTTGGAATGTAAGAAAAACAGTAGTAGCCTTGGAATTAACCACATCAGACCTTTGAGCTCATTGGTTCTTTCTTTGTTGTAACTCACTGCACCTTTGCTCCATGAGAATGTAACTCCGTTTAATACTTTCTGAGGCTGACATAGATTAGAAATATAAAGAAAAAACACTTCAAGGGAAAATAAGTTTTCTGGTTAAGCAGCCGTTATCAAAAGAGGGTCATAAAATGTCCACAGGCCTCCAAGGCCAGAAGATAATGTATACAACATTGTTTATGGGAAAGGTATGCAGAAAAAATCCTGACTTTGATTAAGACGAAACAGATGTAATGTTTGGGCTGACTCTGCATGACTTTGCATCTTTCATTTCCCTCTATGTACAAGTCAAGGTATAAAAGTTCCTTTTGAAAATAAAGTTATGGGCCTCACTCACCGAAGTTTGGTCACCCCATGTCATTTTTTCTCTCTCCCTTTCTTTTTCAGGCTGATCCTTTGGAGCATAGAAGCTCTCTGAGTTCACTTTTCTGCCCGGGCTTCTAAGACCCTCTTGAGAAGGTGCTCTGCACCTTTTTCCCATCAAGAAGGTGCCTGTGGCCTACATGAACAGGGCAAGTCCCATGCTGGGGCCTGCTGAGATCAGAAACTGCGAGGAAACAAACACTTCTGACGTTTAGAGGGTGGACAGGAAAAGCAGTCACCTGGGAGTTATACTTAGTGACTGTATTTTTTCCTAACTTAATAGTAGAAAATGGTAGGACATTTGGTCTGAAAAGAATGTCTTTTCAAGATGAGGATTTTAAGATGCAAGAACCCGAGGGAAGCCTTTCATAAACAGGTCCAGGTTAGGCAGGTATATGAGACTTTGAAGATGTATACAGGTCTATACATATGTGTGAATACGGCCAAGAAGTCCCGTCCTATGAACTAAATTTTCTCTAATCACAACATGCACTGCAATCACTGAATTACAGTTAAAGAACCTGCAAAGGTTCCATTTCTTTAAGTTGAGCAGCAGCTTTACTTTTCCTAAACATCTTGCCCCCATGACCACAAAGACTGGTCACTTGTTGATGGGACAGCCCCAGCCACCTGACACACCTGAGCCGGATGTATATTACAAGACCTTCAGTATCAGCTGCTGAGCAGTCCAAACCCCATGCTGTCACAGCTGAATTAAATTTCAAGCACAGGGTATCATGACTCACTTTATTCCCTCTGCACTATAAACAAAAGAACAATTTAGAAGAAATACATTTAGAAGAAATACACTGGCTATAAGGTACAAATAAGAAATAAAAAGAGACTGAGATTATCCTGCTAATGCCTACTCAGCTTGATGACAGCTTCACATTTTCGATCAACAACAGGCCCATGAAGGAAGACAGTATTCAGAAAAGGGACAGATGACGTAACCAAAGATCACTCTGAACTCCACTATCCTTTTATTCTTTTTCAGGCCACACTGTGCAGCAGGTGGGATCTTAGTTCCCTGACTAGGGATCGAACCCAGGCCCCCTGCAGTGGGAGCACAGAGTCTTAACTACCAGGTAAGTCCCCCACTATCCTTCATAATATCTCTCCTTAGCTCTCCTCCAAGGAAAAAAAAAAACTTTTGAGACTGGTTGAAAGGAAAAAAGGAGAAAAAAAAGTGGAATTAACTCTACAAAGTTAACAAGCTCTTCATTTTTTTAAGTTCACATTAAATTATATAATAAATTTAGTATAACAAAAGGACTTAAGAATATCTGTACACACTCAAATATCTGTATATGAATGTTCAAAACAACAGTATTCACAATAGCCAAGAAGTGGAAACCATCCAATGTCCATCAACAGATAGATGACAAACAAATTGTAGTCTATATATATAATACAACAGGGCTCAGTCATAAAAAGAACTACTGACACCTAGTATGTTACAACCTCGATGGGTCTCAAAAGCACCGAGTAAAAGAAGTCAGACACAAAAGGTTGTATCTGGTAAGATTCCACTTAAGGGAAACATCCAGAACTGGCAAATCCATAGGAACAAAACAAAACAAACAAATTGGTAGCTGCCAGTGGTTGGGGGAAAGAAAGACTGGGGAGTGACAGTGTAATGGGTATAGGGTCTTCTTCTACAGTGATGAAATGCTGTAGAGCTTGATGTAAATGCTGGCTGCCCAACACAGTGAAGGCAGTAAATGCCTCTGAATTGTATACTTTAAAAATGGTTAATTTTTGTATGTGAATTTCACCTCAAACCGAAAACACCCAAGGGGAGAAAATAATAAATTCATATAATATTCCATCGTATTTTAATAAACAGTATCATGCAAATCTAATTTGGGGAAGGGTATTAAAGCTAAAGGAGGGTAAAGCATTCTGAAGCGGACGGAGCCCACAGCCAGCAGACGCGCAGGCACGGCGCTCGGCTGACGGTGCCCTTCGTCCGGGCGGGCAGCCGGGAGCTCTCACCCGCAGACAGGAGGCGCCACGTGACGGCGGGGGTGGCGAAGCAGGCGAACACGTCGTCGGTGGAGGAGAAGTGCGTGAGGTGCGGCAGGGTCACTGACTGGCCGCGGCACTGGCCCCACATGTACACGTGGCCGCCCTGCGTCTTGGCGGCCGACGTGTGCGCCGAGTGGCAGGCCGCAATCTCTATCACCCTGGAGAGTTTTACGAAAAACGCACGTTACGTTTTCTTTGCAGAAGCCCAAGTGCACCACACACGGTAAATAAAAAGTTTTGTGCTCGGAACACCTCAAAGAGCCCAGGATCCAGGAAGTTAGCTGTCAGGTCATACGGACAAAACCAAAAGACTGGGGCATCAGCTCTGGGTTACGCTCATCCTGGTGCCCCTTTCTCACCCGGAGCTCATTCTGAGTTAGGACAGGTAATGCATAATGTTGAGGAAAACCTGGGAAAACGGACTAGCAACCAAAATAAATGAGGAAAGTAGAGACTGAAAAAAATGTCCTGGCAGTTCTGGGGGCTTCAACAGTAGCAAAAAATCCTGTAGTCAATAAACCATTTCCTTACAAATACAACTTTCTCTCTTACCCCCAATCGGGGCTCAGAATGCTCATTAGGCTGATTAAGCAGTGGTCCAGGGGTCATGGACTCTGAATATCCCAATCCAAAGGGACATCAAGCCAAACTTACTACATTTCTCTGTATGCTTCTTAGGTGGCCTCCCAGAATTAGAAGTCAACATCCTAAAGCTTTAGTGGGCAAGACCTCACAATATGGCTCAAAAAACATTTAAGCATCTATTCCAGTAACACACATTAAATCAAATCAATATTTAAACAGATAATGGCCTTTCAAGGGCAGATTTTATTTATTTAAAAGTTTAGTTGGCTCAAAGGGAAAATAATATGCTTTAAATTTCAACATGGTGACAGACCCTACTAGGAAGTCTGCAGGCAATACAGCAAAATGCATGAATGCCTATTGGTGGTTATTTTGGGTGGTCATCTGAGAAAGCTGCAAGAGAATCATGTCAACTTCACGTTCACTCTGACTGGCACAGCACTCTTTTGTTCACAATGAGAATGTTAATGACCAGAAGAGCTACAAAGCCAAACACCAGCGCTCCAGAGCACACAGGCCCAAGTCCCCATGCACACACAGTCCCAAGACATGGTACCACCAAGTTACCTTTCTTTCTCCACCATGATGTGTGCTGGGCTTAGCAGGTTATTTTTATTGCCAGTTCCCAGCTGCCCATACGTGTTAGCTCCCCAGGCATACAGCAAGCCCTCATCGGTTAGTGCTAGAGTATGTGCATAGCCGCAGACAATCTGCAAGTAAATTTACATGGTTACCATCAACAGGAGAACAGAAGGGCAGGGGAAACATTTACTCAAAGATTACAGCCAGCTCCTGCAGAATGCCAGTTCATCATCAGGTGTGGACTGACATTCTCTGGAACATTTAAAAAAGCATTAGAAAAGCCTGTACCTGAGACTACTGGATTTTTCCCAGTAGCTTTTCAAATTATCAAGACCAATGTGCCAGCACCATGGCCTTGCTTCTCATCATGGGAATTTAGGGAGGACAGAATATTAAATGTGGCAGATGAAGGCACAAGGGACTGTTCAAAAAGTCTGATTAAAAGAGTGAATTTCTGGGACCTCCCTATCAGTCCAATGATTAGGACTCCGTGCTTCTACTGCAGGAGGAACAAGGTCAATCCCTGGTCCGGGATCTAAATTCTCACAGACAGTCCAAGTCGGAGCAGGGAAGACAGACAGGGAGCAGCAGCTAGGAGCCCACCACACGTACCTGGTTGACACACACACTGTGCAAAGCTGCCACTCTCACGGGGGTCAGCTGATTGCCATTGTTTCCCAAGCCGAGCTGACCATTGCCATTGTAGCCCCAGCCATACACCTTAGAGGAAGGGGGAGAAGAGGGTTTTAAAACTGTTGGTGCAAGGAAAGAGATAAAAATGAAACCCATCTAAACAAATGAGAGATTTCTTTCACTTCCAACACTCATATTCTACTGAATGAGGTCCTACAACTGATCTCCAAACAGAAGATGTTTCAGGTGTGGGGATGACAGCTCCAGATCTTACTAGCTGGATAGGCTTGGGCGAGTCATTAATTCTTGCTTGCTACAAGAGGAACCTGAGGCTCATTAACAACTATTAATCACCTACTGTATTTCAGGATTTTTTGAAAAGTAGTAGGAATTAAATCTTTGGACGCAGTTGAACAGGGGGATGGACATACGCAATTTTTCTGCAGCCAGACAGCAAGTGCTAGGGTACAGATATAGTCAAGGCATTGCAGACAGAGAGGAGAAAGGACTTAGCCATAGGAAGAAAGTTAAGCTTTTTTTCAGATAGCAGAAATCTGAGCAAGGTAGATGCTCAGATCTGGCTGAAGGGTAGATGGGGATGAAGGTATCCCAGGGAGAGGCAGGTTCAGGAGACAAGCAGGTGGGCTGGCTGGACCCACCTTGGGTGGCGGTAGGGAAAAGACCAGAAGGAAAAGTATGGGCCAAGGGATGAAGTGCCCAAACATAGACCAAGGAACGTGAAATGCATCCATGGATCTGCCACTGAAATATTCCAAAGCAGAGATTAACATAATTAAAGTTGTATTCTGGAGCAATCTTGCAGGCAGCAACATGAAGGGTTGACTGCGGTGAGCAAGACCAGAGGCAGGAAGACCTCAAATACATAAACTCGTCTCCCATTGGCAGATAGGTGAGCTCTGATGGGGGTCCAGCGAAGGCAGTGACGGCAGGACCACAGGAGACGGGACAGAGGAAAGAGGTGTAAGGAGGAGACACAGGAGAATGTGGGGACCCCTCAGACACCTGCAGCAATAGGGGTCACCACTCAAAGCAGCAGAGCCGGGCACAGGTCTGACAGCGAGTGCTGAAGGCTGAGAACAGCCAGCGTGGGACAGGGTGAAGTCCTGGCCGGGAAGCCGGGAACAGACAGAAGGCCTGGCTCAGATCAGAAACACGCGGTGTGGTGGCAACACACCCCAGGGCAAAGCAGGGCGCGGGTGAGGGCCTTCCACGTCCAGGTGAAAGGGGGAAAGGGGACAAGGCCTCAGGGTGCTAGCAAGGGATGGCCAGAAGCACACGTTCAATGTCAGAAGTCTAACAGGTTTGAACCTTCTGAGGAGAAATTTGGCAAGAGCTATCCAAAAATGTAACGGTATATTCCCTGACCCAGAAACCCTATTTCTGGAAAATTATTCTATAGAAATACTTGTATGTGTGTACAAAGATATACACACAAACAGTAACAGAAAATCAGCACAACAGTGTTTTTAGTAACCAAATATGAAAAAAAAAAAAAGTTGAAATGCCCATCAGAAGAGTTCTGGATATGGGTCATGGAAAACGAACATCCATACCAAGAAAATTTAGCAACTGTTATAATAGAAGCAACTATAAATGGTCTGCCAATGGATTCTGGTAAAACATCTATGCTGTCAAGCAAAAAAAGGTGCGAACTGGCAGAGAAAAGCGGTAGGTAATTATACTCACCTGTATGTAACTATTTATAGAGAAAGGTCCAAAAGGACATACATCAAACCATTAAAAAACTGAGGGACAGGCAGGCACTTTTTATTTCACGTGTCTTATTTGTTTTCCTTTGTTGAAGTAATCACATAATAATAATTTTTAAATTAAATTTACTTTTAAAAATAAAAAAAGCGTTTCAAAAGAGAAAGAAATCAATAAAGAAGTGGAAAATACTGGGATGGAGGATGTTGGATGACTATCCCAAGGAATTTGGAAGTCATCCAGCATAGTATCAGGCTTGATTCAGAGAGTCAGCTAACAGAGCTGAGTACTCAGTAAACTCTACAGCACCCTCACACCCCGATGCAGGATGCTGTACATTCGCGTTCAGAGAAGTGTCCTGGAGTAAAGTTTGTGCACTGGGGCACGTACAAGTGGTAACAGGTCCATTTAAGTAGAAGCTGCCACCAGAACAATTTTATAGAAATAACCATCAGCTCAAAGGTGACCGTGGTCGAGGATCACTGAAAGGTGGGTTTTTTAAGAGTAGCTAATAACCGTCAGGAAGAAAAATTCTCCATTTCCAAGTTGCTTCTTCCTGGGGGCAAGCATTGCAGACAAAGGCAGGCACACAGCCTTCATGCCCATTAGCATCAGTGCTTATAAACACCGTCAGCCAACTTTCAAGAGCGCACAGCGCCTCTCACCGTCTGAGGTGGCCGCACTCTTGGTCTCATCTTCTGAGACAGGCTGTATTCTGTCTACGGAATGTGTATCTCTCTAAATTAAAAAAAAAAAAAGAGTCCTCTTTCATTAGAAGAAAGAGGCAACATCAAACTCTTTCATCTACTACATTAAATCGAAAATAAATGCCTGAAAGCATCAGGCTATGTGAATCTGGCAAAAACACATTCAAACTTCTACTTGCAGATAAACCTTGGAACTTAAAAATTCATAATGAGGAGCGAACAGCCTGTGGTTACACCTCTATCAGCTAACTATCTATGGAGCTACCAAATCAGAGCACTCTTCCTTCCATGATCTAAGCCCGTACCTCATAAAGAAACGGACAGGAGAAAGGGGGGTGCGAAGACCGCTCACCTCACCATTGTCCAGAACAGCCATGGACGAGGTCTGACCACAGGCGATGCCGACCACCCTCTTAATATGTAAACAGTTTGTCACTTTCCGAGGAGTTGGTTGATTTGCGGTGGACCCTGACCCCACCTGGCCACAGTTGTTATAGCCCCAAGCAAATACCTACACAACAGAAGGAGAAAAGAGAAAGAAAGAAGAGTAAGGGTGAAAATTCTAACACACAATAATCATCATGTTACATAATAATCATCATAAAACAAAAATAAACCCACTGAATGAGTCCTTACAGTGTGCTAATGGTCCTAAGTGCTTCACACACAGGAACCCATCTAACCCTCACAGTAAGCCTGAAAGATGACCCTGGGGTCGGTATTAATACTAGTATCATCCCCATTGGATACGTGTAGATGGGAACACAGAGAAGTTAAGTGACTTGCTTGAGATGCCACAGCTAGTAAATACGATTTATTACTAATACGAACCCAAGCAGTCTAGCAGTGCTCTCCAAACTGTTACACCGCCACTGTAATTTCAGTAGCTCTTTATGGTTTTTAGATCTGGCATCCAAAGGAAACGAGGTTATGTGCCACGTAAGTATCAGTGATATGAAAAAAAATCAGCCTAACTCTTTGGGTGTAGTCTTTTTTTTTTCCCCCATGGAAATCCTTCAAAACAATACTTACTTTCCTCTATCTCATTAATCATCAGTGCGCGATACTATATACCCTCCCTGATGACACAAGCCCACCATCACTATAATTATTAATCACAGTTCCACTTCCTAACACAGTCACACTCACAAGTATTAAGGAGATGTCTGTCCCTACAGGAATGACATGGGGTTGCTAAGAAACTCTTTTTCTTAATTAATTCTAACTGTAGCACTGCTGCTTTAGAAGGTTGAGTTGCTCTGGATAATGTTTCATGAGTCCTCATGGCTGTCATCTCCAAGCAGCTCCCCTCAAATGCATCCTGTTTACTTTTGGCTTGTGATCAGCCACAGTCTGAAAACCATATTCCTAATGGAGAGAGACACAGATGGATCTCTAAGCTAAAGATGAAAAACAAAATGAAAAATCCCTTCAAGTGAATTATTAACTGAGCCTGTCAAACAGAGTGTGGCCAGAGAAAAGAATCAGCCAAGGGCAGATGCTGGCCACAGAGGAGATAACTTCCTCCATCACTAGAAGATCTGTGAGGACCCCTCTTAGCCCCCTCACTTGCCTGTGGCAAGCGGTCCTCACACAGCCTGAATTCTGGCTTCCATGAGTCTCTGTTCTCTCTCCTCTGTCAGCATTTTCTACCTAAGATCACATGTCTGAGGCTGCCCACGGACCGTCTTGAAACTCACACTGATGTCTTAAAAAGTACGTGTGGCACAGGTTCATTTCACAGGCAAAGAAAGAAAGAACCCTGAAAGAGATTACTTCCTGTTAAGTGGATTCACAGGACTAGCTAGTGTAAATATTTATCTTTACCAGTTTCCCAGAGTAGCATATGCTTAAGGTTACAATAAACCAGGAACGCAGGCTGCGCAATTAGCAAGTTCTAATTTCAACCGTCGTTCTTTTGCACTTCTTTTCAAATAGCCCAAGTTCTCTTCCAATGCAGTTGCCTTTTGTTTTTTTTTAAAAAATGGGGACTGGGGTTCCACTGACCAAGAAACAGATTGGGAACGGTAGATTCCATGCACCAGGGCTATGCGCAAGGCCCGGCTCCAGCACATTCCAGCCACGAAACCTTTATCTCACCGAGCTGCTCTGGTTTCTCAGCTGTAACCTGCCCCACTTAGTGGAATCACTCTAACATCTCTGAAGGTCTAAACAGGGAACAACAGAATCTGAATTTTATTTCAGAAGACACAGTGGACAGAGAAGTTATAGTGCACAGTTTAGACCAACATAAAAGCTATGGGATGAGGACTGTGCCGGTGCGCCAGCGGCTAAGGCTCTGCACTCCCAGTGCAGGGGGCCTGACTCTGACCCCTGGTCAGGGAACTAGATCCCACATCCCACAGCTTAAGTTCTTGTGTGCTGCAACTAAGATCCGGCACAGCCAAATAAATAAATAACGATTTAAAAACAGAAAAAAAAGCTATCAAACAGAAGAGACCATGGCGACAGTCCAGGAGAGGGCAAAGCCCGACCTACGGTGATAGAGATGGAGAGGGATGAAATGACACAAGGCACCAGGCGACAGAACCCGCGGGATGAGTAACAGTTAAGATATGCATGGAACTTGGTTGGGGGTGGGGTGGGGCAGGAAATCTAGCTGTACAGAACCTACTGGAATGCTGGTAGTGATGCTATAACATCACTACATTTACTGAAAACCAAAATAGACCTGGGGAGGGCAGGGGGCGGGTAGAGGTCATTAAGAAAACGACAGTACAGGACACTGCCATACACATCTGATTTGTAATCTGAGCAAAAACCGAGACTCAACTGCCTTGAGTTCAGTCTACTGTCTTCAAAACAGTGCTCCAGATCACACACTGTAGGCTGTGTTAGAGAAGGAGCTTGTTCTCACAGTGGTTTTAGCTATGTACCCAGGGCAGCTACGTTCACATGCTATTCAGTTCAAGTACAAATATGGTCTTAAGAAAAAGAAAAAAGGCAAGGCACTTTCACATGGCCAAAGGTAGAAATGATCCAAATGTTCATCAACAGACAAATGGATACACAAAACAGATAAACAATGAAACACTGTCAGCCTGAAAAAAGGATGAAAATCCAACACATGCTGCCACGTGGATGAACCTTGAGGACATTAAGTGAAATAAGGTGGTCACAGTGGACAAGCACTGTGTGATTCCACTCATATGAGGTACCTAGAGGGGTCAAATTCTTAGAAAGCGGAATGGGGGTTGCCAGGGGTGGAACTGAAAGAAAGGAGAGGGTTCATGTTTAATGGGCACAGAGGTCAGTTCTGCAAGATGGAAAGAGTGCTGTGGATGGATGGTGGTGATGGTTGCAAAACATGAATGTACTTAATGTCACTGAACCAAACACTTAAAAATGGTTAAGATGGTAACTTTTATATGTCTTTTGTGTGTGTTAGTTGCTCAGTCATGTCCAACTTTCTGCAACCCCGTGGACTGTAGCTCACCATGCTCCTCTGTCTATGGATTCTCCAGGCAAGGATACTAGAACGGGTTGTCATTTCCTTCTCCAGAGAATCTTCCCAATCCAGGAATCAAACCCAGGTCTCCCGCGTTGCAGGCAGATTCTTTACTGTTCGAGCTACAGGAAAGTAAATGAGGGGCTTCCCTGGCAGTCCAGTGGTTGAGACTTTGCACCTCCATTACAGGGAGCACGATCCCTAGTCAGGGAACTAAGATCTCCCATACCTTGAGGAATGGCCCCCCCAAAATTAAAAATAATTAAAAGTAAAAATAAAGCATAAGAGCAGGGCACTTACCTCTCCATCAGCTGCCAGGGCCATTGAATGATGCGAGCCACAAGCTACTTCAACCACTTGCTTGATCAAGAGGTTGGTGCAGACCTGGATGGGTGCCAGGCCTTGGTTGGTTGTCCCATTCCCAAGCTGGCTGTAGCCATTGTGGCCCCAGGCATACACGACTCCATCTACACAAGGGGGGCCACACACACACAATCAGCTCAGAGAAGAGACAGCCGACCCGGAACTTTCCTCCCAGACTCTGTACAACTCGTGTTCCAACCTTTACTTCTTTCAGTGACACTGCGATTTGTAAGAAGTATGTATTTGGGCATCCAGATTACAAAAATACATTGCTCTTGTATATTTGGTCATCATCCACAGTCCCTGGCTCACAGCTCCCAAAACCGGAGGAATCTCCTTAGAGTTGACAATGATGAGGGCGTCTTTTGATAATGAGAACATTATCTCCTGGCATCTCTGCTGCCAGGAGAACCAACCGTAAGGTAAGTGGGTTGGAGGGGAGAGGGCTGGAGGCTGAACCAACTGCCAATGCCGATGGCTTAGCCGTCATGACTATGTAAGGAAGCCTCCGTAAGAACCTCAGGGGACGGTTTTCTGGCCCCTTTTCAGAGTGTTTCCATGTTGGAGAACCAGAACACTGACACATGCCATTGTGTTAGGCACCAAACCTTACAAGGATGGAGGCTCCTTTATTCAGGCTGTTGATTCATATCCTTTTATAATAATACGTCATCTAGTGAGTAAATCGATTTTCTGGAGTTCCTTGAGTCACTCCAGCAAATTAATCCAATCCAAAGCACGAATTCCCTGGTGGTCCAGTGGTTAGGAATCTGTGCTTCCACTGCAGGGGGCCTGAGTTTGATCCCTGGGTCAGGGACTAAGATCCCACATGCCATGGTGGAAAACAAAAACAAAAACCCACAAAGCCCAAGGAGAGATGGAGGGAACCTGGGATTTGCAGCAGGTTAATCAGAAGCACAGGGAACAACCTGGGCTCAAGACCAGCCTCTCAAGTGGAGGGTGGTGTCATAGGACTGAGCCTCTTACCTGTGCAATCTGATTCTATCTCTGAGTAGAGAGCATCAGAATTGTGTGCAATTCCTGGACACCCTGATAATATCTAAGCACTACTTCTTGGTGTGGGAATGCCTATATACACACACGCACACAGAGATTGGGTCTAGGAATTAACTAACACTTTCTCTCTGTCTTTCTCTCTCTCTGTCTCTCACTCACACACACACACACTGCAACCAAGAACTCTCTATTTAGCTGATGTCAGGAATGGCTCACAGACATTTGTTTTTTGAAGACAAAGAGATTAAAGAGCAAAGAATGAGGAAACTTTGACTCCCGGATGGCTACCTAGTCACCGTGGTACGAAACTGCAGCCGTGCTGTGATCAGTTCAGTCGCTCAGTTGTGTCCGACTCTTTGCGACCCCATGAACTGCAGCACGCCAGGCCTCCCTGTCCATCACCAAATGCCGGAGTTCACTCAAACTCAAGTCCATGAAGTCGGTGATGCCATCCAGCCATCTTATCCTCTGTCATCCCCTTCTCCTCCTGCCCCCAATCCCTCCCAGCATCAGAGTCTTTTCCAATGAGTCAAGTCAACTCTTCGCATGAGGTGGCCAAAGTACTGGAGTTTCAGCTTTAGCATCATTCCTTCCAAAGAACACCCAGGGCTGATCTCCTTGCAGTCCAAGGGACTCCCAAGAGTCTTCTCCAACACCACAGTTCAAAAGCATCAACTCTTCGGTGCTCAGCTTTCTTCACAGTCCAACTCTCGCATCCATACATGACCACTGGAAAAACCATAGCCTTCACTAGATGGACCTTGGTTGGCAAAGTAATGTCTCTGCTTTTCAATATGCTGTCTAGGTTGGTCATAACATTTCTTCCAAGAAGTAAGCGTCTTTTAATTTCATGGCTGCAATCACCATCTGCAGTGATTTTGGAACCCCCCAAAACAAAGTCTGACACTGTTTCCACTGTTTCCCCATCTATTTCCCATGAAGTGACGGGACCAGATGCCATGATCTTCGTTTTCTGAATGCTGAGCTTTAAGCCAACTTTTTCACTCTCCTCTTTCACTTTCATCAAGAGGCTTTTTAGTTCCTCTTCACTTTCTGCCATAAGGGTGGTGTCATCTGCCTATCTGAGGTTATTGATATTTCTCCTGGCAATCTTGATTCCAGCTTGTGCATCGTCCAGCCCAGTGTTTCTCATGATGTACTCTGCATAGAAGTTAAATAAGCAGGGTGACAACATACAGCCTTGTCGTACTCCTTATCCTATTTAGAACCAGTCTGTTGTTCCATGTCCAGTTCTAACTGTTGCTTCCTGACCTGCATATAAGTTTCTCAAGAGGCAAGTCAGGTGGTCTGGTATTCCCAACTCTTTCAGAATTTTCCATAGTTTATTATGATCCACACAGTCAAAAATCTTTAGTGATCAGTTACTAAAGGTCAAAGTTATCAATGCAATTTAGAAATGGGAGTAGAGCCAACTCCTAAGGAACTGGCTCAACAGATACATAAGGAAATGCAAAGTAAGAAGCATACTAAATGAACAATTTCCTGCTTATTTCATATGTAACAGCCAAAATGAAAATTAAGTGCTGGGTGGAGCCCTTGAAGTTGATTCAAGCTCAGATTTGGGTCAATCTGAGCTTCAGCCATTTTCCTCAAAGCTGCCAAGAAAATTATGCAGGAGCAAAGGAAAGTACCTCTAATACCTCTGGGTCAACTGAGAAAATAGTTAACGTAGGGGAAGGGGAAACCAAGAAACAACTGGAGGCAGGGGGTACAGTGTGCAGGAACTGGCTCATTCTGAGGGCTGATGTCACCGGCTTCCTGAGGAAGCTTTACTGACACAGGCTGTGCGTGCAACTGATGTAAGGGCTGTGTCTGTGGTTTTCAAGCCTGCAGGCTAGAAGAGCATGTGTGGGTTGAGGCAGGACCCACTGCTCTCTACTGAACCATCACACAAGGCTGTGCGTGACCCAGGAGGTTATTCCCAAGGAAACTGCCAGGGTGGTGAACTGGATAAAAGTCACGGTAGTGTGTTTATCCTGAGAAGACGGATTTCCCAACTCCCGCTATTAATGGCAAATGGAACATCCCAGATGAAGCAGCTGAGATGCAAGCCGTGTGGGACTGTGGCTTTAGGATACCTGGGGTATTCACCTCTGAATACAAAATCAAATAGCTTGAGATGCCTTATCCAATATGCTATCTCAACTTCCCCATATGGATCTTACAGAAAACATGAAAGGAATTATGAAAATGGAGAAAGACAAAGAGAGAGCATCAAGGGACCCAACCCGGCAGAATAAGTCTTCAAGTACTGAGCGGGGTCAATAAAAGGGATGCTGATGGAACTGAAGCCAAGGGATGCCCATGGCACTGTCACAGTCTGGTGGACCAAAGGGACCCCATGTTGGTCTCTGACACCGAAGGGCCCCAAACAAGTCGACTCTACTTATCCCAGTTTTACAGGCATTTAAAAAGCTAGAAGGGCGTCCCTGGTGGCTCAGATGGTAAAGAATGTCTATAATACAGGAGACACCTGTATTCAATCCCAATGGGTTCAACGCCTGGGTCGGAAAGATCCCCTGGAGAAGGAAATGGCAACCCACTCCAGTATTCTTGACTGGAGAATCCCATGGACAAAGGAGCCTGGTGGGCTGCAGTCCATGGGGTCGCAAAGAGTCAGACACGACTGAGCAACCTTTCTCTTTTCAAAAAGCTAGAAGGTAATGATTAAGATAAGAAAATTGATCCGGAATGCCCTGGGGCGAGGATAAGGAAGATGATCAGGATGAACACTGACCTAAAGGCCAGGATCTTCTGGCCCCACCGCTGGCCAGGCACCCAAAGGCATAAGCACCTGTGTGGGTGAAACAGCCAGTGGGGGAGAGGACCAGCGCACCGTGCTTCCACAGCCTGCGGGTGAAGTCTTAACAGCCAAGCGTAGAATGGGAGGATGCGGACACGCAACAGTGGACAGGAGTCAAGTGGCAGTCTGGATGGTAACTGGGGTTTTGGAACAGACTCTGTGTGAGGTGGTCCCATCTCTCTTACCTGAAGGTATTATTGGGTGGATATTAGTTCTGACTGGGGACTGCTTCCCCTACCTAAAACATGAGGCGTGGAAATCCACCCTCAGGCCAGTTTTAACCGGGCGCTGGCTGGGAACCCCTAAAACTGCCCGAGCCCAAACAGGTGTTTAAGGAGAGAACACCCCGTGGACAAGAAGAGCTCACCACTGTAATTCAAGCTGGGGCGCTGGGACCAATATACTCGCTGAACGATTGAAGCTTGCCACTGGGGGAAAGGTAGATGGTTTCTGGGGACTAACAGCAGGCTTTTTTAAATCACTTTGGTTGTGTATGACGCTTTGCAACACCATGGACTATAGACCACCAGGCTCCTCTGTCCATGGGATCTCCAAGGCAAGAATATTGGAGTGGGTTGCCATTCCCTTCTCCACGGGATCTTCCCAACCCAGGGACTGAACCTGCATCTCCTGCCTGGCAGGCGGATTCTTCACCACTAAGCCACCAGGGAAGCCCCATCTGCAAGATTGCAAAAGACAGCTGGATCTGAGTGGGGTCCTGCATGAGAGCAGGCATATCTGAGTTAGCAGAGGGCGGCAGCTCTCCCACTGCTAAAAGGTGGGAAGGCACTGACTCAGACATGACCTTGAGAATATCCGCCCCCCGCACTCTGCACCAGGAGCTTACAGCCAACCTGGAGCACCTCCCAGCAGTGACCACTGGGATTTCAAACCAGAAATTTCCCAGATGCTGCTCACCATTTGAGAGGAAATCAGTAGCCTGGGTGGTAACTGAGATTCCCTCAATGACTGAAGGACATAAAATAATCATGAAACTTGAGATATCCACAACATCTTGGGTGGGGTTGGAGAAGCACTCTAATAAGGAAGGCAGTACCCAGAGGGTTTCATAATAAAACAGAAATGTTTTACCCAGGGGGCGTGCTGCTGGGGAGGTGCCTGCCATATCATGAACCAGGCAGCCTCTGTTCATTGAGGACCAACTCTGGAGCCAGCTGAGAAGCTGCTAGAACCCTCTGCCTTACAGATGTGCCCTATGAAGCTCTAACCAAGCGACCAAGAGCTGCTGGCCTTACAGACGCAGTTCTAAGGCAAATGGACACTCTCCCATTTGGAAAGTGGCCACATTAAAACCAGTGGATGGCAAGACTGACTGAAGGAGGCAAGAACAATCAGCTCAGTGGCTGAACTGCAGGCTGTTTTCCCAGCAGTGATGCAAGAACTGAGAAATCGGAAAAGCCCCCTGTGTTTGGGTCTTTACCAACTCACCGGCTACAGCCAATGGCCTGGCTGTGTGGTCAGGTGGATGGGCAATGGAAACTGGACTGGAAAAGGGATGCCCACATGGGGCATGGCCCTATGCAATCACTCTGGGAATTAAAGAGGCTCATTAAAGTAGGATGTGTCAACGCCCATCACAAGAGGGTGACGGGAATCACCAAGTGACAGTCTGGTGCACTCTCTTGGGGTGGCCTCCTGGGGCCATACAATGAGTGGGTGTCAGGGGCTGCAGAGATACAGAGACAGGTTGCCTCTAGACATCTTCCTCTTGCACCTGAGAGGCACAAAATGCAGACACAAGAACCATTCTGTCAACAAGAGAAACTACAGGGCTACGGGGAAAATGCCCCCGAACAGAGCTGGTAAGGGGATTACACTGGAAAAATGCCAGCAGCCCCGGTGGCTGTAAATGGGTCCTACCAGGAAGAGACCCTTTACTCTGGACTGAGCTCTGCCTACCAGGCAGTAGAGGCAAATGCTCAAAACACGATTAAAGGACTGGAATGGAAAAGGCTGTTTTGTTGTTGTTTTGTCTTTTTTGTGCAGACAAGTCAGGGACCAATTGCCTGGGGAAGATAAAGGCGTTTTAACACGGTGTCTCAAAGACTTCTCTCATATCCCTTTCTTAAGAAGCTGCTAGAAAATGTGTCTCACCCACATGAGGGTATAATCCAAGGAGGAAGACATGGGACACAAAATGTAGGTGACTCAGAAGGACAAAGGTGAAGGGACTTCCGAGGATGATGGTGACATGAGGATCTAGGACGACGGGTGTGCAGCAGCCTGGCATGACCAGTCCCAGCTGGAGCCGGGGGACAGGATGACCTGGAGTGGCCCGACGGGCTCAGAGGTGCCCAGAAGCAACACTGCGATACAGCGGAGTTCCAGCTCGTGCTAATGAGATGGGGAGAAAAGTAAGCCCAGGAAAGCAGGTAGCCGTGGAAGAAAGGAGAATGGCTCAGCTGAGAATAACACTTTTCGAGCCCTGGGAATGTGAAAACTGACCATGGAGACATGGTGACATCACTATACTGGCAGGATAAGCAGAGGGAAGGCTAATCAGAGAGTGCTAATCCTATCTGCTGATACAGAAAGTCCAAGGAGAAGGTCTAAAATGAAAATTCAAAACCAACAGCATAAGCATATTAATTTAAAAACACGAGATTAAAAGTCAGAAAAACACACCTGAAGGAGTTAAAAAGGAGTGGTTTTTAAGAGTAAGGATGGATGAAACTGCGTGCTGGTTTTTACTAAAAGTCATACAACATTTGATGGTTTAAAGTGTTTAAACTATATGACTACTTAAAACAGATACAAAATACACACAAATGTATATATTATACATACATTAAACATGCTATATATCACATATCTCATATATGTTATGTACAATGTATTACAACAATCAAAAATGAATTAAAAACAAAAAGAAGACTATTTCCACAAGAAAATCAGTTACTTATATTTGTGCTTTCTGCTTATTTATATCTTAATTATAACATTCAAGATATTTAAAACTGCAGGATCTGAACTCCAAAAATAATTCCAAAAGTTAACCCCCCCAAGGTCATGCATATGGTTTAATAGTTTGCTCTGGGAGGGGGGGGGGGGACCGCTTCAGTACTTTATGGTAGGAAGTCAATTGCCGCATTAAAAAATTAATGCATTAGGAAAACATTAAACCATTAGGTCACAATGGATGACAAGCTGAGCCAGCCAGCAAAGAAGCAGCTGCTTGAAAGGGCCCATGTGATGCCAGAAGGCCAGATCACACAACTCAGAGGCAGAATAATCACCTCATTATGCTCCACGCCAGTTACACTCTTACTAGATACTCATGCTCACATCTGGACCTCACAGCCTAAGGAAGATGCCGAGAACCCAGCTGGATTCCAATGGGAGTCAAAGGCAACTAAAAAGCTCAACACTAAGACCGGTGGTTACACCCAAGGAAGCCGTGATTCCCCAGGCTAGAGACAGAAAGGCAGAGACGCAAACGCTCCCATGCACCCTACAGTTTACCCAACAAAAGCAAGAGAGAGCAGGAACTCATGTGCCCAAACGTGAAGGGAAGAAGCCGGGTTATGCATGGCTGACTCAGGGCGTTCCGGGCGCCCACGGTACAGATCAACAGCCTGGGAAGAACGCGGAGGCCTCTCTGCTGATCTTGGAGAGGCAGGAAGAAGGTACCCCAGCTTTTTTCTATACGGCGGCCACGTGAATGCCAGGAAATGAACTGAGACTTGAATTCAAGATACAGAAATGACACCAGTAAAGCAAAAGCAGTATCACCTGTGTTTTTAAAAACGTACCAAGTAAAACCTGGACGTTGCCACGCTACAACAAAACTCACTGAAAAACTGGGCTGAAGGACCACTTCGTCTGCTGCGGTTCATCTTCCACAACTTTACAGAAGTCGTCTAAAACCTCACAAGTTTGCTTAAAATGAAAGTCATCCGACGGCTGTTCCAAGGGGAGCCTGAAGTGTTTAATAACTTTCACCTGCTTTATGTACTTCCGCTCAGAAATTAAGAAACAAATCATTCGAAACTCAGTATGTGGCCCAGCCCTACCTCCTCTTAGGTTAGAATTAACCGCTCGATTTCCCACAAACAGAAGACGCTGAACTTGTTGCCACTTTACCTTCCGTGCTGAGAAGAACGTGGGGTCCACTCCCGTAACTAAGACTCTTAATCTTCTTTCCACATAAGGCGTCCAGCTTTTTGGGTACCAGTGTACTCTGGTTATCTCCAGTTCCTAAACAGTTACTGTAGTTCAGTCCAAATACAAAGACCTGGGAGACAAACAGTTCTGTCTGAGTCACTTGGCCTACAGCTACACAAAGGGTCCCTTCTCCACCCTGAACATAGAGGCGCTTCAGCTCAGCTTGACCACTCAGCAGATAGGTAGAGACTGACACAGCTGTTAAAATTCAACCTCTGCTGCCTACTTAAGTTTTATAGTATTTGGCTGTACCGTGAAACTCAATGGTTGGTTGGCATCACTGACTCAATAGAGACGGATGTCAGCAAACTCCAGGAGATGGTGAAGGACAGGGAAGCCTGGCGTGCGGCAGTCCAGGGGGTCGGACATGACTAAGCTACTGAGCAACAAGCAATGAAACTCGAAGGGCAGCAGGGATGACGGGTATTAAATCAAGAAACTGAAGGAAAAGACAAATTACATCAAAGACACACCATCTTTCTGGATTTCAGGTTCTCCTCCTGCCCTCCTTTTTTCTCAGTCTGCACACAGCAGACTCAACCTCCCAGAAAGCTCTAGAAGGAAGCTCTGGGGTTTGAGAGAGGCCCACCTCGTCGCTGTCAGTGACATAGAGCGCTTCGTTGGCTGAGGTGCCGAAGACGCAAGCTTTCCGGATGGACGCGATCTCCTGAGGCGACAGCAGAGTGAAGATGGGCCACTTTCCCACGTCCACCATGACTCTGGCTTCAAGTGATTCCTACAAAGGAGCCGACATCTCTGCTGTAACAAACAGAGAGGGTTCCAGAAGAGATTAAACAGCCACTCGCTGAACCCGAAAAAGACCACGCTGATAAAGAGGAAACAGAAGCTGGTTTCAGAGTAAACCACCTACTCTCGGTTAAATGGATGGCTCACGTTCCCCAGCACCGTGTCGAATCCTTCCTCCACCTTTGAAGCTGGGCCTTGTCCTGTAACGAGAAGAACCACTGGCTAGAACCAGCTGTCTGTCGTGCCTGCTTACAAGTCAGGGCTCAAAGGTCACGAACATGTTTTGTGTGCAATCTGACAGTCTCATCAGGTATTTCTGCCTCCAGGGTAATGAGATAAAGTTAAAGGTTACAATATTCATTTGTCTAAGAGAGTTAATTCTCATCTCAACTAGGAGAGTGGGAGTGTGTGTGTGTTATAAAAATCAGAATCATTTATCTCTACCTTCCCACTCTCCACTACTGCTCCCAGGATGAGCCACTGTTTACTGATAGAAATGGAACATCCCTCAACAGCCTGGAATGGGAAAAATATTAAGAAGCAGTAGCCTAAGATTTACTGGATGAAACCATAAAAGAAAGTACCATATTCAATGCATAATTTATATGACTACCTTTTCTACATATATATAGACCACATTGCATTTCACATTGAGAAATGTTAGACGCACAAGGATAAGCCAATTCACCCTCATCATGGTGTCAGAGCTGATAACTACAGCCTTCAGGCAAGTAGCAATCAGCTTAAAGAGCATCCTATACAAGGTAGAGATATGTACCAATTTCCATAAAACTCTACATTTGATCTGTTCAAGAAGTTTCACACAAAGAATCTTGGTCATAGGTCCAATTCTCTGAGGGTTCAAAAGTATTTCTAGAAATTCCATGGGGCTGCACGAAGCACAAAAATCTACCAAGCCTCGTGAGTTTCCATTCTGGCTCTCACCTCTGGAAACTGAAATAGAATCAAAGAGTTGATAGACACATCCAGGGTTTCCTAATGAGGCACAGAACTCTTAATGGTCCTTCCAACTCACTCTCTTCTCAGATCTCTAAAAACAGACACACAAGTCAAGGTCTTTTTTGGCCCCAGCACCTCTGCCAGCAACTATAGGAGAGCCCTGCGTCTTGGGCTTACTCAGCCAGGGCCTCAGTTTCCACCACCCAGGGAGGTTTTGCTCATCAGCACCTGCTTGGATGAGAAGGGTAAGATGCTTGCAATGCCCCAAGGATCACAGCGCATATTCAGTAAGCATTCACCACCACCAGCACAGGCTGGTTCTTATCACTGCACAGTTGGACCCCTGGACTAACATTTGTTCTGAAAAGTGTGCATGAGGGTGTATGTACATGCGCACACACGTGTGTGTGTTGGTGGGAGCACACAAAGGACTTCAGGGAGGGGAAAAACTAACACTTACGCATGTTGACATTTTTCTGTTCCAGATGGTACAAAAGGATACAGGAAAGTCAGTCTCCCTACAACCCCTCCCTGACCCTCTCTTCAAAGGCAACCGCTACCACAGTCGATTCTAATTCCTTCCAGAGACAGTGCAGAATTACATGGCAGGTGTGGGGGTGTGGGGATGAAAGCTTCCCCTCCCCCTTAATAGTACATCTTTGGAATCATTAACACATGTACGCCGTCTCTCTTCAGTGATTCCACAAGCACATTTCATTATATGAATTTAACAATTCCAATGCCTCCCACCAGAAATAGATAAGTCACTACCAGTCTGTTGCTAACATGAACAACACTGAAACTACTGCTTGCATACATACACATCTTTTTAATACATGTTTCTAAGATAAATTCCTAAAAGTGGAACAGCAGGGTCAAAATCTAATAGCTCTTTTACCTTTAACAGCTATTTTAACTTGTCCTCTGCTAAAGCAGTACCTATATATTCATATAAAAGAATCGTCCACGTACGGCACCACCCTTCACCTGCACCCTCGCTCACAGTGTATTTTCACGTGTCTCAGCTTTGCTTAAACTTGAATTTCTCTTAGGATGAGTGAGGTTGGGATAATTTTTTTTTTACATAATCACAATCATAGCAACAGCTAACACTTCTTGAGTATTGTATGCCAAATACTGTCCCAAGTTGTTTTACATTTATTAATTCATTTAATCCTCACTTGACAGACGAGGAAATGGAGACAAAGGGATTTTAAGAGCTTGCTCAAACTAGTAAGTGTGTGCACCCTTCACCTCTCGGTCTCATATGATTAAGAGACCGGTGTCATCCCACTACATAAAGTCAGTATTTTTTCTACTGGACTCTCATTCTTTTCTTAGTTCCTGATTTAGAAGTGTTCTTTGCATGCTAAGAAGACAGTCTTAAAGGCTTTTAGAAGTAACAGAAAAGATGCCCCCCAAATGGTCTGCCTTGTGCCCCTTACAAAACAAGGGGAGAAAAACACAAGAAATGAAACAGTGGGGATATCTACAAGGAGGGACATAAATTCCAAGAAAATCCAGACACCATTCTTCTAGAATATGAACTAAATCAAAACCTGTACCAAACTGTGTCAAAATTTAATACTTAATGGTAATATACAATTACATTTTAAATGAGGGGGGGAATAATTGTATCAGCCAAAAATACAATTCACCACCTTTAAAATTATAACATAAAAGGATATTACCATTCAAAGTCATACAATTTCCTGACAGCAGTGCAATTATTCTGCAGTCATTAATCAGTTTACAGGCAGCTCTGCCCTAAGGGTTTGGTAATCTGCTAAAAAAAGAAAAAAAAATCAAGCTAACGTGCATAATGATAGCTCATCATACGAACTGAGTTTATGCATGCTAAATTATGTGAAGCTTTATGAGATACTGCTCCAAACACTGGTAACTTGAGAGTCAATAAAAAAGTCAAAGCATGTATCTTCCATGCCCACACTCCTCAGAAAAGCAGAAAGCATTACCAAATAACCCTGGCCTGGTGGAAAGGACTGGAGCCCTGAGGCCTGGGTTTTAGTCCCAGGTTTGCTTTTAATCAATCCATGGGATGTGATAACCGTCCTAAGCCTGGGTTTTCCAAAAAGCTGCTCTGCAAAAATCTACAGTTCAAGATGCAAAGAATAAGCTCCAGGGATTTCTGAACACAAAGGCAGCGACACTAGCCAAGCAAGCGATTTACTCCTGGTAATGAAACCAGCAAGAGCAGGAAGTCAGAAAGGAAAAGGATCAAGGAAGGACCTGCTCTGTGCTAGGTAGCTTCAGAGCAATTTACTCCAAGCAAGCAATTTACTCCTGGTAATGAAACCAGCCAGTGCAGGAAGTCAGAAACGAAAAGGATCAAGGACCTGCTCTGTGCTAGGTAGCTTCACAGACATTATTTCATTTAATCTCCACAATAGCCTCACAAGGAAGAGACCATAATCCACGCTTACCAGGTAATGAAAGAGGTTCAAAGGTGAAATGACTTCCCCAGGTCACGGGGCAGTCAGGGGCAGTCAGGATTCAACACCCACTCCTGAGACTCTTCTTACAGAGAACATCAGTCCTTCAAGGGCTGAACTGCTCCCAACACGGCTTCCTTCTGTCTTTACCTTGTCTCAGACACGTACACCAGCATCTTTTCAAAATGCCTCAAATATAAAAGAAATTTACCTCCAAAAAAAAAAAAAATCCATTCCCCAATTCCCCAAAATGCCTCTGTCTGGATTTACCTGGTTAAACCTTGGGAATGTCATTGGTACCTTCATTCTCCCAAAACCACTGAGAACGCAGGCCCTGAAGACTACATGTGTCCTTCATCCTCAGAGAGGTCACAAGAGCATGTGGCACAAAGTATACCCTTGGGTTGTGGACTAAGGCACGGAGTGGGTCTTCATCAGACTAGACTCAACCTGGCCAACTGATAACATGAACAGGGGATCTTCAGAACAGAAGCAAGGTTCTCTAAGAGCTCTGTGGAGCCATCAAAACCCAGGACTTGTCCTGTGCTGCCCATGAGACAGATCAGTCCTGAGCCTGGGCTCGCGGTGAGCCTTTACTGAGGCAGCGCAGTGCAAATGGAAATACCACCAGAATGTTCTGATTAGCTCAGAATGACCGCCGTCGTCATTAGTTACTTTACAGTGGTGAGACATTGAATTACTCTTCTTCCTGGGGGCAGTGGTATCTTTGCTGGTTATTAAGAAAATCATACTAAGAAGCGTCATTCTATCAACTTCAAAGACTTAACATTCCACCCTCTATCACAAAATTATAAAAGTGCTAATCCAAAAAGCCAAAGCAGGCAGAATCACTAAAAATTAACCACTTAACCTTTTATGAAACCTGTTATCAGACATACCAGGTGGTGCTAGTGGTGAAGAACCTGCCTGCCAACACAGGAGACGAAGAGACACGGGTTCAATCCCTGGGTCAGAAGATCCCGTGGAGGAGGGCAGGGCAAACCACTCCAATCTTCTTGCCTGGAGAATCCCACGGGCAGAGGAGCCTGATGGGCTACAATCCATAGGGTTGCAAAGAGTCAGACACAACTGAAGCGACTTAGCACCCAGGCACTTATCAGACTGAAGAACCCTGTGACTTTCAATGACTAGGAAATACAAGGATCCATCACAGGAAAAGTGGAATTAGTTAGGACAATGCTGATGTCCTGTGGTATCTACTAACTGTGCCTAAATGTGAAGCACAGGTATTAACAGTTTTTATCTAACTGTATGGATTTCACTGTAGAGGAACATAAACATAGTTTAACTACGTTTCCTTTAAATCATCACTCCGGAGTTTTCAAAAACAAATTAAACGCTTCAAATAGCAACTTGTGAAGTTATTCTACCAATGAATGGACTGAAGATGTGTAACTAATAGGGAAGAATCTTCACACCTGTTAGGTTCACTAGGTCCACTCAACCTAAGCCACCCTGGATAGGAATGTACCTTGCTAAGTATTCAGCGGTGATTAGCCAGGGTGTCCTTTTTGCCTTTTTATACTGTCCATGGGATTCTCCAGGCAAGAATATTGGAGTGGGTTGCCATTACCTCCTCCTTGTCTATGACAAACCTAAACAGCATATTAAAAGGCAGAAATATCACTTTGCTGACAAAGGTCCGTCTAGTCAAAGCTATCATTTTTTCCAGTAATCATATACAGATGTGACAGTTGGACCATAAAGAAGGCTGAGCACTGAAGAATTGATGCTTTCGAACTGTGGTGCTGGAGAAGACTCGAGTCCCTTGGACTTCAAGGAGAGCAAACCAGTCAATCCTAAAGGAAATCAACCCTGAATATTCACTGGCAGGACTGATGCTGAAGTGCCAACACTTTGGCCACCTGATGCGCAAAGAACCCACTCACTGGAAAAGACCCTGGTGCCGGGAAAGATAGAAGACCAAAGGAGAAGGGGGTGACAGGGTGAGATGGTTAGACAGCATCACTGACTCAATGGACATGAATCTGAGCAAACTCTGGGACAGTGGAGGAGCCTGGCGTGCTGCAGTTCGTGAGGTCTCAAAAGAGTCGGACACAACTTAGCAACTGAACAACAACCATGACAAGCAGGTATCTTAAGGCTGATAGCCCAGTGCTTTTCTGCCCGACATCAGTGGGCACTCAGGGAAGATGCTAACAAAAGCTAAACTATGCGCTCATTTCCAAGAGAAAAACCAAAACAAACCAGGAAACCCACAAAAACCAAAAGCACTCTGGAAGACTTAGGTATATAATAAAACAATATGTACCATGTGAATACAATTTTAAGTATAATGTATACAGAAAAAGAATATAATTTTTTAAGTATCATATGTAATGTACTTCTCTGGAAAGATAGAGGTGATTTTTTTTTGTTTGTTTTTTGCTTAACTATATTCCAAATTTCTGTAATACATATTTTGTGCTAAAAAATAAACAAGCATTTTAAATGAAAATAATAGTTATCTTAACTATGTTTATCCTCCTAATCTGTTACAAGTTTTAAGAGGTATTTGTACCTTCAATTCACTACCTAGGAGGACAGAATGCTTCTGGCAAATCTGTAAATGAATTTTTAATATAAACTTAAGTACAGAAGGTGTGAATGTGAAATGGTACAGCCAACGTGAGTTTGAGTAGGCTCCAGGAGTTGGTGGTAGGCAGGGAGGCCTGGCGTGCTGCAGTCCATGGGGTCGCAGAGTCAGACACAAATGAGCGACTGAACTGAACAGCCAACACGGAAAACATTATGGAAGTTCCTCAAAAAAAATCAAACACAGAACTACCATGTGATTTAGCAGCAACCCCACTGTTAGTGTATACCCCGAAGATTTGACAGCAGGGTCGCAGGCAGCTGTACACTAATGTTCAAAGCAACATTATTCACAACAACCAAAGGAAAATTCAAATGTCTATCAACAGATGAATGGATAGACAAAATATGTACCCACTGGAATGAATAAACATGGATGTGATGGAATATTATGCAGCCTTGAAATGAAATACTAACACACGATGAGGATGAACCCTTAAGACATTATGCTAAGTAAAACAGGCTAGACACAAAAGAGTAAACACGGTATGTGTCCACGTACATGAGATACCTAGAGTACTCAAATTCAGAGAGACAGAGTAGACAGAGGTTGCCAGGGCCCTGGGGGAGGTGGGAATAGGGTGTTAGTAAATAGGGTACAGAATTTCAGTAGAGACGACGAGAACATTCTGGACATTGAGAGTGGGGACACTGGCATGACCATGTGAACGACTTAATGTCATTAAACTCAGAAATGGTTTTAAAATGGTAAATTTAACGTTACGCATGTTTTAACCACAATTTTTAAAAATCAAAGAAAGGTCCCACGGGCTTCTATCAAGCCTGTATTAATAACCTCAAGCATGTATTTTTAAAAGTTAAATGTAGAAGAGTTTCAGAACTGAAAAATAGTTCAGGAAAAGGACAGTCATAATTCTGTCTCAGAAAAGCAAACTCAGATTAGGGAAATTCTGAATGGAACATTTCTACTCATAAAAGAAACACAACCTTCTTAGAACTTTCCAGTACATACAGCATTTCAAACTAGACCAAACTAATTGCTATGATGAACAGGTCCTTCCAGAACTTAATTGATAATCATAAAGAATGAGTTGTAATTAGCATGCCCGTTATGCTAAACAGTTACTCATGAAGTTCAACAAGACAGTGATTTTTTTGGCAACGTTATTTTTAGCCATTATTTTATTTAGGAAATACGTTCTCATAAATAGCACTGATACGTGCAGAATGAATTATCATTCACTGTACATTAATAGGTGATTCAATGTTTTGTTTTGTTTTCTTGGCTATATGGATATAAAATAAACATGAAAAAAACAAAAAAGACAAATGGAAGCAGAGATTAGAAAAGAGTTTAACCCTCTCAAGGGCTTCCTCTATGGTTCAGCTGATAAAGAATCCGCCTTCAATGCGGAAGACCTGGGTTTGATCCAGGTCTTGGATTGGGAAGATCCCCTGGAGAAGGGAAAGGCTGCCCACTCCAGTATTCTGGCCTGGAGAATTTCAAGGACTTTACAGTCCCTGGGGTCACAAAGAATCGAACACGACCAAGCGACTTTCACTTTCACACTCTCAAAGGATAATATGCCAACCCACTCAGATCTCTGTATTCTCTCTGCCATTAGAAAATAATACATCCTTAAATATATATATATATATACATTCCGTGTTGCCAGGGACTGACTCTGTATGCACTAGTACCACAGATCTGTATCACATTCCCTGGGCTGGCTTTTCCTGGCAACTGGCACTGCCCCTCAGAGTTGGTGGCATGGGGAAGAAAAGGTTGTTTCATTGTACTCTCTGAAAGCAAATTCAATCAAGAGGACAGACACAGACCTTCCAATTACAGAAACCTGCATTAGACCTGGAGACTGAGGGGTACGCAGCAGCCCATCTTCTGATTCCCCTAAGAGCACGTCTGTTTTCATTTCCCCTAAGAACCGAGTGTTAAGGGAGGGTGCAGGGAAGGCATTGTTTTACTGATCTAGCAAAAATATATTTGAAAATGTTTAGTATTTTTAAAAAACAGGAAATGGAGGAAAATAATACAGGAAAACTTCCATCTGATCAAATAATGGTCTCAATACTAAACGATACCAGAAATTTGGGGTTGCCTTATAAGCCAGCCCTTGGTGTCCACAGAGACCTCAACCCCCGAACTCTACTCAGATGTATTTGGCACAAAAGAGACTGATGTCACCGATGGGACTTCACCCCCACAACCCGTCTTCTGCTCACCCGAAAGCTTGCTAAGGAAAGGAGAGTCTAAGAGTGAGACACCAGCAGAACTGGGCAGCTCCCAGACTCTGACTCCCCTGGCTGGTGTCATCCTCCGGGCATGAAGTGAGATTGCATCACTCTTTATCACGGAAGCTGACATCCTCACAGGAAACAGGAAGGACTCTGAGCATTGGAACAATCCGTCTAAAATGGCCTATGTGTTCCGCACCATACCAGCCATAGCCAGGTTTAGACGACATCCAGAAACAGTCATGGCAAATATGAAACATGATTTTTTTGAAACATCTTTAGAGCACTTATATATAAACTGAAGATCCCTAGTAAAGGTTTCTCTCTTTTCATAAACTGGATGGGTGATGATTTTAATTGTCAGTTTAGTTGCTAGGCCATCTTAAAAAAGGGATTTATTTATAGTTAATGAGCTATTGATAAAGTCTACGATGTCTTACAAGAAAGCACTACCAAAAAAAGAAAAAAAAGAAAGCACTACCATTTGATAATGTCAACAAAATGATAATATATATTCATTCTTCTGACCCCACATACCAATAATGCTGGGGAAAAGCATAAAGCGATACAATTATGACCCCTGTCTCTGAGAAACTTTAGGACTAACAGAAAGTCAACCCTAGTAAGTAGAAAGCTAAAATGCAAATACAAGTGGAATAACTAAGTAAGCAATGAGACAAACACGGCAACACAGGCCAGGTGATACCTGTAAATGGAAAAAAATTTATGTGCACAGCAGTTACAACTATATAAAAATTACATCTCCCAGAAACCGGTTATATGAAGTTCCAGAAGTCAAATTCTCTCCAGCGTATGACAATATGAAAGCATTTCCTCAGTGGAGCTCATCCAGGTTTCCTGCAGGAACAAGCATTTCTTTATAGCCTCCTTTTGTCACCCGTGTAAGTTCCCATTTGAACACAAAAGATTTAGAGCGTGGCCATCTTTCCCTATTTTGGAGTACATTATATTTCAATTCTAGAAGACTTTCAAACAGGAATTCTAGGGCTCGGCGTAAACTTTTCTGAAGCACAATTTTATAACTTGTGTCTTGTATCTATGCTACAACACAAGCAATTCAAAAAACCTCTGAAGTTACAGAAGAGCCGCATGTTACTCTTACTATTTTCTTCCACACCTATCCTGATGAGCTTTTTGAGACCCAGCAGATGCTACAACACTGATCTCGACACCAAATGTATTTCCCAGGTCCAGACAAGCCTCCAGAGAATGAGCTCAAAAATCTTTTAAATACAAAAACACTTTTGTTATGTAATTATTTTATACTGTTAGGTTAATCATGTTTCCATCATGGCTTGCAATTGTAATTATCTTTTATTTTTTTGTCTGGCTATTAATTGATGAAAACTGATAAATATCTTTTCTGTGAAAAAAAAAGTTACTTAAAATCATTTAATATACATAAGAAACGTTAATAATTACCTTTCCCAGGTGCCTTGATCCTGGGAAAGAAAGGGCACTGGCTAAAAAATTCAAGTCAAATTAACAAGAAATTAAAAACAATTATAAAATAATAAATTGGTATTCTTTTTTACTACTTCACCCTTTAAAAAAATACACTTTAAAACTGTCTCATCTATTCTGATATAAATCTTGCAAAGTAGCAAAGTTTCAGAGACTGGCTGAGACACAGATGCTGAAACAGCTGGAGCAACTGCCGTTCACTTCTCTTTTCTGCAGTATTACTGTATGGCAAGAATGAAAATTGGAGAGAGAAATGGCAACCTACTCCAGTATCCTTGGCTGGGAAAACCCATGGACAGAGGAGCCTGGTAGCTTACAGTCCATGGGGTCTCCAAGAGTCGGACACAACTAAGCGACTCTCACTCACTCAAGAATGAAAGAGTAAGAAAGAATGCCCCAAATACTTGATAAATTCCACAAAGACTATGGGACCCTAAGAATGAAGTGTTCTCCAAAGGAGTTTCTGCCATCCCTCATCAAGACTCCTCTGTGCGAGGGACAAGGTAACCCTCCTACCTTCATTGAAGGGCCACATGACTGCTCTCTTGCAATTTCCTAACACATACTGCGATTCCCTTTGGCCTCATCAGCTTCATTCAAGTCCATTACTCATTGAAGAAGACAACTGTTACTTCTCACCCAACAGGTTACCTGATTTGAAGTTCAATGTGCAATAATGGCCTCAGAAAGCGATTCTTAAGCTTCATCCTCCAAGAGGCTGCATTCATGTCATTGCACAGAAGCTTGAGGCAATCAATTCTAGGACACCTGGGAATCTGACAGCCCATTCACTGTAAGTGAAGAAATCATTTTACAGAAGCCACATGCTCAGGTTAGCAAAGCAAACCACCCAAGTGTACACAGCACTAGCAACAAAAGAGGAAAACTTCAGGGTTGTGAAGTTATGCTGCTTTTACGACATACTTTTATTTTCAAAAGGAAACAGAAAAGAAATCTCCATGACTACAAATAATTTTTTTCTACGCTTCTATTCTTTGTTGCATCAAGCATGCAGATTTAGCAAAATAGGCCACGTAAAAATAGACAAGTGAATAGTGAAAGAAATGGATGGGTCCAAGTTCAAATCTATCTCTGGTGTCATGAACCTCTCCTCCTGGGACATCTCTAAAATGATTTCACCTACTACTCTCCACTGCATGAAGAGTATCCCTGTGCCCTGTGATGGCCTAAAGCCAAACTACAATTCCAGCAATGGATGGGCAGAAACACACTCTATTCACTCTGTAAGTGTTTACTGGATGTCCTCTAGGTAAACAAGACACAGAGCCAATCTCGCCCCCAGCAGAACTTCATGGAATTGGGGTGGCAGGGGGGGCGGTTTCGAGGCACAGAAATAGATGCTAACCACAGCGTGGCCACACTTGCTGCAAAAAGCTTGTTGCTATTCAGTCAACCCCATGGACTGCAGCATGCCAGGCTTCCCTGTCCTTCACCATCTCCCAGAGCTCGCTTGAACTAATATCCATCGAGTTGGTGATGCCATCCAACCATCTCATCCTCTGTCATCCCCTTCTCCTCCTGACCTCAATCTTTCCAGGCATCAGTGTCTTTTCCAATGAGTCGGCTCTTCGCATAGGGTGGCCGAAAAGCTTAGTTTATCCAAAAGGCAACAAGTAACTACCAAAGGAACTTAAGCACAGAAGTGGCATGATCAGATGTGTGTCTGTGAAGGCAACTTCGACAGAATGCAGAGACTAGATGGGGATGACGAAGGAGACACACCCAGGGCCTAAGGTGGCTGCGGTAACCAGGGAAGAAAGAATGGACGTCTATGCCAGCTAAACAGAAGTGGAGAAAACCACCCAGAGACAAATTTAAAAGCATTCTGTAACTGACTGAACGGGAGGAGGAGGCGACACAAGGGAAAGGGAGAGCCAAGGCTCACACTCAGACGCTCGGCTCAGGCAGTGAGGGATCCTTAACAACCACTCATGGTGGGAGAGAACACAGCAAGTTTCAGGGGGAGATGAGGAATTCTACTCTGGGCATTTTAGCTACCTGTGGGATATCAAAGTGGGTATGTAGAATAGACAGATTTATAAATCTGAAGATCAAGAAAGAGAGCTGTACAGATATGTACCCAAATGTATGACCAAATCACTGTGCCGTACACCTGAAGCTAACACTGCAAATCAACTCTAGTTCAAAAAATAACAATAATAATTTTAAAAAGCAAGAGATCTGTATTGGAGACTTGGAAATCTGGCATGAGATCACTCAGGAAAAAGCGTGTGGAGTAAGAAGAGAAGAGGGTCTTGGAAAAAACTCAAAGGAACTCCAACAGGAAAGGGACAAGCAGGGCTTCATGACAGAGGCGGGAGGAAGAGGCAGCACAGGAAGAAAACCAAGAGGAGAGTGTCACAGGAGCCTAGGGACGCAAGAGGCAGTGTCTGGGTCAAATGCTGCTGAGAGACCAGACAAAGTGAGGACTGAGAAAGGTCTGTTGGGTTTACCAAAAATTACTGGCAACTGTAAGAAGCCTCAGGGAGGCATGGGTGAATAAGGCCAGGTTGCAATGGTTTGAGAGCGTGTAAAAGGTAAAGGACAGACCTGATGAAAAGGAATTTACAAGGCTGGAGGTAATTTCCTTCTTTATTGTCCTCTCTTGGCTACTGAGAGTCTGCATTTTTCAGTTCCACCAGCAACATAGGGGGTTCCAGTTTCTCCATCTTATTGTCTGTCTTTGCATTATAATCACCCTAGTGGGTGTGAGGTAGTATCTCACTGTGGGTTTGACTTGCATCTGAGAGCATTCTCTTTCATAAATTCTCCCTGTGAACGAAGAGGGAAGGCTTTCGGCTGAGAGTAAGAGGGGAGGTAGCAACAAAAGATGGAGCGAACCAATAAAAAATAAGGGTAGGACCTCCCTGGAGGTCCAGTGCTTAAGACCTCACCTTCCAATGCAGGGGGTGCAGGTTTGATCCCTGGCCAGGGACCTAAGATCCCACATGCCTCATGGCCAAAAAACCAAAACATAAAACAGAATCAATACTGTAACAAATTCAATAAAGACTTAAAAAAAAAAAAAAAAAGGTCTACATCAAAAAAATAAAAAATAAAAAAAAGAGGTGGGGGGAGACTGAAGTAGCCACCAGGAAGGATGGGAAAGACCACTGATCAGGGAAACCTAAAAAGATGTTATACGGAGTCCACCAGAGGCGGAGACTATCAGTCTATAAAAGCACTCACCTGATCTCCAATGAGATTTTCTTCTCCAGAAAAGAGGGTTTTTTGGATTTTTTTTTTTTAACTGAACCAGAATTAGAATGAAAAGCTGCTCAGATGATTTTTTTTTCATTTAAAGACAACAAGGGTACTTCCCTGGTGGTCCAGTGGCTAAGACTTCCCAATCCCAGGGCAGAGGGCTGGGGTTCCATCCCTGGTCAGGGGACTATTAACAGATTCCATGTGCCACACAACTAAGATCCTGTATGCCGAGACTAAGAACTTGCATGGCCAAATAAATAAATAATTATTTTAAAAGGCAGTAAGAACTGCCCCTGAAAAATCCATCAGTGGATTTTTGAAGTCCTATATCATATTCATTAGAAATGACAGCTTGCATACAATTCACTCTCCTTGACCCTTGAAAGCAAAGCACTTCCCAGACTTGTGTTCCCTGCAGCAGATCTTACATCTGCACTTAGGACTACAATCATGAGGATGCTACGTTCATCAAGTGGCAAACTTCAAGGAACACCACACATCCAACACCTCAACAATGGGCAATTCCTCTAAAACATGTGAGACACTGCTATCACCAAGTGTTAACTTAAGACTGATCATATATACAAATAATAACCAATTACACAAAAGAAACTGTCTTTTGACTTAACCATCATCTAGGAGAGTACAAGATATAGCCAGCCAGGTGCTATGCGGTGCCTAGTGGCTCAGTTGTGTCCGACTCTTTTTGACCCCATGGACTATAGCCCACCGGGCTCCTCTGTCCATGGGAATTCTCCAGGCAAGAATACTGGAGTGGGTAGCCTATCCCTTCTCCAGGGGATCTTTCCAACCCAGAAATTCAACCAGGTCTCCTGCACTGCAGGGGGATTCTTTACCAGCTGAGCAACCAGGGAAGCCCAGACATAGCCATAGCCTTCATTAAACTGTACTTAATTCAACTAGTGCATCCCTATGTAATATGAAATAAAGATGTAATTAATTGAGAGACTTATCTTTAAAGCATGCCCCTGGGTATGTTGACCACAGTCTTGTGCTCATGGATCCCATCTTGGGACAGCTTTATACGCAAACCGGATTCATACCCAGGGTTTCACTGCACAAGGTGCTACACTGTATCAGTTATCTGTTGCTGAGTAACGTGCCACCCCAAAACTCGGTGGCTTAAAACAACAGCAATTTGTTATTTCACTCAATGCTGTGTTTTAAGTGGGCTCAGCTGGGATCACAGGCACTGGGCGCTTAAGCAGGGTTGAAACGGGCCAGGCCTTGTTCACATAAACCTTCTCAGGTGGTCTTTCTCCACCTAGTCTAGCTCAAGCCTCTATACCAGCTGTTGGCCCCCAAGAGAGGAAATGCTCAAGCTGCCAGGCTCTTAAGGACTATGTCCAGAACTGACTCACAGCACTTCCACCACATTTACTGGTCAAAGTGAGTGATGTGGAAAGCCTAGGTTCAGAGGGAGCAGAAACAGACTCCATCTCTTGAGGGGAGGAGGGGCGATAATGGAGGGATGGGATAAATTGCTGGCAGTCACCTCTGGAACACTCTTCCACAGCTGTAGACAGTATTACTGAACATTTTCAAGATACCACTTGAATTCAGGATTGAAGCATTAGAGAGGGTACAGACTTTATCTATTTCCAAAACTCAAACTTTTTCTTAAGCATCAAAAAGAATATTGGGGCAAAAATATTCTTTTTTCCCCCTTGGGATGCTAAGCTCACAAAAGCTATGGAATCTTCTCTTCTGGGACTGTGGGATGGAGACAGACCATCAGACTTCAGGAATGGTCCAAGTATAATCTTCCCTAGATGCGATTCATCATTTTCTGAAGTCATTTCACAACTTACAATATATTACGTATGCAGGGGTACAATCTCATTTTTAAAAAACATATCTATACTAAATATATATATAAAGAGAGGTCTCCCCAGCTATTTTAACTCTTTCTATCCAAACTCAAGAATCAAATAGATTTGGCTAAGTACTTCAATACTCAAACTTGCTACTGGCTCTTCTAGGCTCAGGAATGGACTAAATTTGAGTATCACAGTACCTTTTACAATATGAAATCTCACTATCTGAACAGAGCAATCCAGTATACCTGTTTTTAAAAAGAACTTATAAGGGGATCTATGTATACATAGAGCTGATTCACTTTGCTGTATGGTAGAAACTGACACCACATTGTAAAGCAACTAGACTTCAAAAAAAGTTTGTTTTTTTTTTTAAAGGACTTACACCCAAAATATTGTCCTCTTTAGATGATATAAATTACAGGTGATGTACATTCTTCCTTAATGTCTGCCTGCACTCGACATTCCTTGAGGGTCCAAACCTTGTTTTCCACGCCTGTCTTACTGTTCAATGCAGGACACACAGAAGGAACAGCGTCATAATGATAATAAAGGTCTTTCACATCCCTTCTGTTTCATTTTCCCCACTCTGACTTTCAGATAAAGGAAGACACAGTCTTGGACTTCCCAGCTTGAGCTGCTGAGTATTAAGATGAAGCCAAGCTTCTGCTGGACAGAGAACACAGAGCGAACTCTTTAAACAATTTTAAAGAAATTTTTTTTTTAAGCCGCAAACTTGATAGCACTGATCTTTATAGCTACCTGCTTTCTGAAGTTCTCAGAACTTGATCGTTTGGATCACATAAAAATCACTGCAGAAGAAATCTCTTTAAAGATGAATACCCTTCCTCTTCAACAGAAATGCCGGGGAGGGTAGGAAAAAAGGACTAGTCTAGAAGTATTAATAAATGGACTGGTATTTGCACAATGGATTAAAAGATATCCATACCACAGATTAACTGCCATATTAACAGACTCTAAATATACCTATTCAACCCTGAAGGCAGTCCAAAGAGGTGAAATTCACCAGTGCTCACTACAAATAGATACTTGAAAAAATTTAAAGCACATCACACACTGTTGTCAGGTTCAAATCATTTTCCCCATTCCTTTCAGCATTATATACCTCGATACTCTCATGTGCTAGCCCACAACACACACAAGCTTCAGAAACTCAGTTTTTGCCTCCAAGAGCTATAATCCTCCCTCCAAAAAGACTAAGCCAAAACCAAATAAGACTATGAATCTGGGTTTTCTTAAATGTTATGAAACTGCTTTATAAAACTGTAATCCTCAGATGCAGAGTTCTGCAGCAGATGATTTCGGAGTGTCTCACGTGCAAATAAACATAAAAAGTCACTTACAAGAGCAGAATAGAGCGTGCCTAGACGGTCATCTTAAATAAAGCAGGCAGCTTAACCGACGCAGGACTAGAGAAATGTCTTTTCACTCGGTTCATCGCACTCCTGGACCAAAGTCCCTATTAAATAAAACCCCTTTGGTGGACTCCGTGTTGCGGAGGAAAGGGAGACGGTGCAGAGTATGGCGACCTACTGAGGCTTAGGAACAGATGCGAAGATCTTGGCAAGGGCCGAGGGAGGACGGGGAGAGTCGGCGGAGAGGTCTCCTCTCGCGCAGACCAGCGCCCAGAGCCGTGCCAGACTTCAGCTCCGAGCAAAACGTCGTCTCCGCAGCTCCCGAAAGAGAGGGAGCCGGGAAAACTTTCCAGAGCTTCTCCCCCACCCCGTCCCTCCTCCTCCTCGGATGAAACGCTAGCAGAGGCGCTAACGGCGCGGCGCCGGCCGCCCCATCACCCGCCTGGCCGCAGCGCCAGATGGACCGGGGGCCTGGGGACCCAGGCCGGGGGGAGCGCGCAGGAGGAACGCGGCGCGCCGGCCGGGCCCGCTGGGAAGGCGGAGCGAGGGGAAGGGGCCTCCGCGCGCTCGGGCCCGCGCCCAGCCTCCCCGCCCCGCCGGGGTACCTGGGAGGCCAGCCGCGGCCGCGCGCCGTCCCGCCAGGCCCAGCCGCCGGGACCTCTGAGGCGTCGGGGCCCGAGAACCTCCGGCGAGTGGCGGGCGAAGGGGCGGAGCTGGAGGGGGCGCCGGGGGCCGGGCCGCCGGGTCACGCGGCCCCGGCCGCCTCACGTGACGCCGCCGCCCGCCGGCCTGGGAGCCCCGAGGCTCTCGGCCCGGGCCAGCGGGCGCGGGGCTTCCCGAGAAGCCGTGTGGAGCCCCCAGGCTCTGCGGAGAGTCCCGGTTGCTCGGTGACTGCCGGCACTCGCAGCGGCTTTGTCCTGCCTTTCTGCTCCCGCCGTCCCCGCTCTGGATGATTGCCCGTAGGGAGGGGGCCATCCAGCCATCCGAAAGGGACCTAGGATGGACATATTCGGCTGGAAACCCTTCTCCCGGCCCCAAAGCGCGCCTGCCCACGGGGGCATTACTTAGGGGTTGCTGCCAGGGGCAAAAGGCCAGAGCTGTCTATCCCCCGCACCCCCCAAGCTCCAGGCATCCGTCTCTCATTTAATCTACCGGTGGACAAGCGCCTAAGGCCCAGGAATAGAGAAAGTGACCCCTGCACCAAGATCAGAAGGAAGCAGGGAGGGAGGTACAGGGCCCCGGTAATGGAAGGAAGGCAGAGGTACCTCGGATGCAGGCTGTCAGGATGGGAAGGGACCTAAGACGGCAAATGACCCTTTATTTGTTTATTTTTGTTATAAATGAAAACAACAACAACAACACTGAGGCCGAGAGTGGGTATGCGACCTGCTGCTCCATCCAGCCTGTCATCCGTTGTGACCACGTCTGTGGTTTGTGTGCGCGCGTGCATGCTCAGTAGTTCAGACTGTCCGAATCTTTGTGACCCCATGGACTGTAGCCCCCACCCCACCCCCGCCAAGTCTATGGAGTTTTCCAGGCAAGAATACTGGAGTGGGTTGCCATTTCCTTCTCCAGGGACTCTTCCCCACCCAGGTATCCGAAACTTGTATCTCCTACATTGGCCGGCGGATTCTTTACCACTGAGCCACCTGGGAAAGCATGGAGACTGCAGTCACCTTTATAAAGTACTGCGCAGCTCTGGGGAAACTCTCTGGCTCCACAATATAAAGTCCCAACTGCTTGGCAAACAATTTTGTTCAAACTTACTTTTCCCGTTTAAATAGGAAAACATACCATTTTTTAAGCATCACCAAACAGCTCAGCTAATCTACTAAAAGATGCCTACTTTTCCTCATCTTCCAGCGCTAACTGAACACAACTCCATGCTCTGGCTGCAGAGAATTCCTGCTTCCCTTGACTGCTCAGTTTTCTTTGGATTACTTACTTTTCCCCCCAAGTTGCTTTACTCCTCTTTGTTCATTCTTTGGCCTCAGTCTGAGATGCCCTGAATGCCCTCTCCTCCCATAAAGAAAACCAGAGCCCAACAGTAGTTAAAGAAGTAAAAACAGATTCTGATCACAAGCTATTGCCACAAGGGAATTGAGTCCAGTTTTATAGTGAGGTTTGTTTTCCCCTTTGCAGTAGTTGCTGAATAAAGTCTTGTTCTTACTGCCTTAACCACTGTCAAGTTCTTGTTATCTTTAACAACCCATATCAGTACATATCAGTCTCCTACTCATCTTTCAAAATCCAGGTCAAAACCCACTCTTGTCTTCCTACCCTGCATCCTCCACCTGATGAAACAGCAACTGAAGTTCATGCAGAGGTGTCAGCTGCAGTTTCCAGGACAGTGTCCCTATTCTCATACGTAAACCTCACAGTACTCAGAAAGGTTCCATTCAATTCTGGTAAGAAGTAAATTCTCTATCCCTATCTTCTTTCCTAAATTATAAACTCTTTTAAAACAAGACTTCTGGGCTTATTTTGATGCCCTCAGTATCCCCTGAGTGATGATCAGTGTGGTAGATCCTCAATACCTGAGTGAAGGTTTATACAAAGACCCTCAATCTGCACTGAATGAAGTGGCTTGACCCCAAGGTAGCAGACACTCAGTGAGTGTTCTAAAAGAGGTCTACTTTTCTCAAAGACACCGAAGTCAGTTTCTCCTGTAAAACGTGTTTGAGGAAAAAATGGGAGTTTGGGGTCTGAGTCATCAATACTTCCTGAGCACTCACTGCTTATCATGGGCCAGATGCTGTGCTTCCAGAATCTTGGAGAATGAAAAGTTTAGTAAGACATGCTTGTGGGTTTCAAGGAAGGTGTAGTTTGGTTATTCCAGTCCAAGATGAAAGTGTGATACAGAGTGCTAAATGAACACAAATGAGGCACCAAGAATTAGACATGGGGTTAAGAAAAAAGTTTGACCAAATTCAGGTGGACAAGAAGTAGTTAGATGAAGAAGGGAAGGAAAGCCCTTCCAGAAGAGAGAGCAATGTGTTCAAAGATAGGGACGCCTCTGAAACAGTGTTATTTACTTAGGAAAAGTGAGTCACCCTGCATAGCTGGACTCGATGACCTTGTTTACACCTGGAACAAAGGATACCTAATTAGGTTAACATTAAGGTACTTGAAAGAATCAGATATTTATTAGGACTATTTATTGGATTGAGTAAGTTTCCATCAGACAAACTACAGTCTTTTCACCTAAAATCGGCCTGCGCTCTGTGCTGGGTGATTTCTTTTTTTCCAGCTCCAAAAGCTCTCTGTAACTGTTTCTAAAAACAGCAAAATTACTTGTTCCAAAGGAGATTATCTTAGGGCCCTCTAAATTTGCCTGCAGGGCAAAAGAACTCCATTCACTAGTAGTTGTTTAAGGAAGAAACTGGGCGCTTATCTCCAGAGGTGGGGGCAGGGGGGATACCCCATCCGGGTGTTCGTGCTAATACAGCACTATGCTGATAAGAAGTGTCTGTCAGTAAACTAATGAAATATAGGTAATGTAAGGTTTAAGGTGGGATGGGACATAGGAGAGCCATTCTAAGCACTCTCGGAGGTTGTAGAATTTCGTTTCAAAAGTCAATCTCTCTGTAAATGGGAGCTCCGAACATCATCTTTTGTTTACGCCCTTCCCTGCCCTGTACTCCTCTACTCCGAGTCTCATTTGGGTCAGGCGTGGGTCAGCCAAACCAGCCCCACTTCCTTCAGCTGGGCTATCTAATGCTTGACTGAATGCACCTCTTACACAATTTTCTTGGCCAAGGAAGTCTTCTAAAGGTTCCCTAGGCAGACACGCGTCTTTCACAGGTCACTGGGAAGTTCTCGATATTCAGCAAGCAAAAGTAAAAGGGATTTCACTTACTCCCTTAAACACTTGAATATTATTTCTCCTGAGAGAAGGAAAACAGCTGGGAGCACTCAGATTATCTCTGCCTTTTCTTCTCTGCCCCTCTCTCTTCTCGTGGTTAGTCAAGATTCAGAGAAATAAACCAGAGAACCACCAACTCTTATAATGGTTAACTAGGGAACATTTAGGTCACTATATAAGATTGCTTACCTGTTTATGTAATACACAGTCAGGAAATCTGTCTGGCATTCTCAAAAACAACATCATTGTTTATGAGACTTGAGATGACATAATTTCTAGGATTGTGCAAATGTAATAAAACGTAGCATTTATCTAGAGGGAGATTCTTCAATGAGCTTAACCAAGCAGGTGAATGTGATCAGTGACAACAAGCTCTACAACCTCAGTCCTTAGTGATCAAACTGCCTTGGGGATAATTTCTGCTCTTACAGTTGGGATGAAAAAACATGGCGTAAAATGGGGAGAAAAGCTTGAGAGGAGTGGTAATGGAGACGTGGAAAAGAATTTTAATTCCCTTTCACCCTCACCCCAGGAACTAGACGATTTCCCTGTGATCCTCACGCAAACACATTAAATAAACAAATAAGCACCTTAGCCCTGGCCGAAGGAGATGGCTCCCCTGATTCATATCTTCCCCTGTGCTGAAGCAGATGCTTTGCTGAACAGGTGGCATAAAAAGATAAAACCTGCTTCACTCCCTGGACCAGCCATGAGACCAGGCGTGAGACTGCTGCTCTCCTGGTGTCAACACCACTCCCACGCAAGATCACCATATACAAGTGATCCAACACTCTCTGTTTAGAATTGCTTCCTTGTCCCTGGTCAGATGAAGTGAAGTGAAGTGAAGTCTCTCAGTCATGTCTGACTCTTTGCTACCCCATGGACTGTAACCCACCAGGCTCCTCCATCCATGGAATTTTCTAGGCAAGAGTATTGGAGTGGGTTGCCATTGCCTTCTCCAGGGATCTTCCCAACCCAGGGATTGAACCTGGGTCTCCTGCATTGCAGGTAGACCCTTTACTGTCTGAGCCACCAGGGAATCCCTTGGTCAGATGAAAGAGCTTCTTAAATATGAAATCCAATGCAGGAACCACTTTATAGCCAAGGAGGTGGACCAGTGGGCACATGGGCATGGAATCCAGTGGACCTATCCCATGGTATGGCACCCAGAAGAGACTGGCCTGGTAAACAATAGAACAGCCGGTTGAAAGCTTGGCTGAATTGCCATCTTGGAGATGACACCCTGTGAGGACAAGTTGCTACCCCCTCCAGGATGCAAAATGCTCTAAATCAATCACCATTATATGGTGCTGTTATCCTCAATAGGAAACCTGGAAATGAGAGCCAGTGTGTGGAAGCAGGAGTGTCCCTATTTACCATCAATTCTGGTGACCCACGTGGGAATTTCTGCTTTCTCATCCTCACAACTATAACCACAGGTTTGAAGGTCTTGGTTCCCAGAGGGGGAACATTTCTACCAGGGAACACAGCAAGAGTCTTCATTGATCTTTAAGCTACCCCACCGCTCAGGCGCTTGGGGCCCCTGTGTCAGGGACCAGCAGGCAACAGTAAGGTCCTGGTGAGGGTAACTGACTTATCACCAAGAGGCAATGGAGCTAGTGCTCAGCTGTTACAGTGCGCTGTGCTGTGCTTAGTTGCTCAGTCCTGTCCGACTCTGCAACCCATGGACTGCATCCCGCCAGGCTTCTCTGTCCATGGGGATTCTCCAGGCCAGAATACTGGAGCGGGTAGCCTTTCCCTTCTTCAGGGGATCTTTCCAACCCAGGGATCGAACCCAGGTGTCCTACATTGCGGGCAGATTGTTAACTGTTTGAGCCACCAGGGAAGCCCATGGAGTCAAGAAAACCCGTATTGGGGCACCAGAGAATCAACTTGAACTTCTCTTAGTACTGTCCTGGGCAATTGTGATAACAAATGGACAAGAGCAGTGGGTACAGCCTGAGAAGGGCGTGATAAACAGTAACTGGAACTCATGAGTTTTGAGAATCTGAGTCCCTCCATTGGGTAAGTCACCTAAACCTTCAGAGGTGATAATTGACAGTGAGGAGGGAGATAATAAAGATAAAAAACTACAGACCTTTTCAAATTAAGACTAAGCGAATTTTCCACTGACAGACTCTTGCAAAAAGAAGAAAAATAAACCGAGGAGGAAGGATTTGAATACAGGAATCAATAATGAGTAAAGAAATTAGTAGATTACATTGGTAAATCTAAGTAAACAATGCTTGTAGAACATTATTAATTTTTAGAGGATAAAACACACTAGGATATTACATAGCAATCAAATTGAAGATGAAAGGCAAATTCAGAATTAAATATTCTAAGTTCCTTATGATGTATATACAATGTTAAATTCACCTATAACTTTTAAAATTTTTAAGGAAAACATCTTAAGCAAATATGAAGAAAAGAAAAAATGACCAACCCCCGCTCCCACAAAAAAACAAAATAAGTTTAACTGATTCAGTTCAGTTCAGTTCAGTTCAGTTGTCAGTCGTGTCCGACTCTTTGCAACCCCATGAATCACAGCACGACAGGCCTCCCTGTCCATCACCAACTCCCGGAGTTCACTCAGATTCACGTCCATCAAGTCAGTGATGCCACCCAGCCATCTCATCCTCTGTCGTCCCCTTCTCCTCCTGCCCCCAATCCCTCCCAGCATCAGAGTCTTTTCTAATGAGTCAACTCTTTGCATGAGGTGGCCAAAGTACTGGAGTTTCAGCTTTGGCATCATTCCTTCCAAAGAAATCCCAGGGCTGATCTCCTTCAGAATGGACTGGTTGGATCTCCTTGCAGTCCAAGGGGCTCTCAAGAGTCTTCTCCAACACCACAGTTCAAAAGCATCGATTCTTCAGCGCTCAGCCTTCTTCACAGTCCAACTCTCACATCCACACATGACCACTGGAAAAATCATAGCCTTGACTAAACGGACCTTGGTTGGCAAAGTAATGTCTCTGCTTTTCAATATGCTATCTAGGTTGGTCATAACTTTTCTTCCAAGGAGTAAGTGTCTTTTAATTTCATGGCTGAAGTCACTATCTGCAGTGATTTTGGAGCCCCAAAAAATAAAGTCTGACACTGTTTCCACTGTTTCCCCATCTATTTGCCATGAACTGATGGGACCAGATGCCATGAGCTTCATTTTCTAAATGTTGAGCTTTAAGCCAACTTTTTCACTCTCCACTTTCACTTTCATCAAGAGGCTTTTTAGTTCCTCTTCAGTTTCTGCCACAAGGGTGATGTCATCTGCATATCTGAGTTTATTGATATTTCTCCCGGCAATCTTGATTCCAGCATCCGCTTCATCTAGCCCAGCATTTCTCATGGTTAAAGAGATCAATGCAAAGAAATAGAGGAAAACAACAGAATGGGAAAGACTAGAGATCTCTTCAAGAAAATTAGAGACACCAAGGGAACATTTCATGCAAAGATGGGCTCAATAAAGGACAGAAATGGTATGGACCTAACAGAAGCAGAAGATATTAAGAAGAGGTGGCAAGAATACACAGAAGAACTGTACAAAAAAGATCTTCATGACCAAGATAATCACGATGGTGTGATCACTCACCTAGAGCCAGACATCCTGGAATGTGAAGTCAAGTGGGCCTTAGAAAGCATCACTACAAACAAAGCTAGTGGAGGTGATGGAATTCCAGTTGAGCTATTTCAAATCCTGAAAGATGATGCTGTCAAAGTGCTGCACTCAATATGCCAACAAATTTGGAAAACTCAGCAGTGGCCACAAGACTGGAAAAGGTCAGTTTTCATTCCAATCCCAAAGAAAGGCAATGCCAAAGAATGCTCAAACTACCACACAATTGCACTCATCTCACACGCTAGTAAAGTAATGCTCAAAATTCTCCAAGCCAGGCTTCAGCAATACGTGAACCATGAACTTCCTGATGTTCAAGCTGGTTTTAGAAAAGGCAAAGGAACCAGAGATCAAATTGCCAACATCCGCTGGATCATCGAAAAAGCAAAGAGTTCTAGAAAACCATCTATTTCTGCATTATTGACTATGCCAAAGCCTTTGACTGTGTGGATCACAATAAACTGGAAAATTCTGAAAGAGATGGGAACACAGGACCACCTGACCTGCCTCTTGAGAAACCTCTATGCAGGTCAGGAAGCAACAGTTAGAACTGGACATGGAACAACAGACTGGTTCCAAATAAAAAAAGGAGTACATCAAGGCTGCATATTGTCACCCTGCTTATTTAACCTATATGCAGAGTTTAACTGGTAGTATATATAAAATCATCCTTGTTTCAAAATGGAAAATCAGGCATCACTGTATTCTTTATAAATTTCCTCTAGCCAAAACCACTGACCATAAAATACCCACATCTACCACTATTGTCCCCCAATGATGAGTTAGTGCTCAGTTGTTGTTCTTCATTCTTATAAAACTCCATGAAAGATATATACGAAAATGTTGGGGAGCGGTACTTCCCTAGTGGTCCGGTGGTTAAGACTCTGTGCTCCCAATGCAGGGGGCACATGTTCCATCCCTGGTTCAGGAACTAAGATCCCACACACTGCACAGTGGCCAAAAGAAAAACAAAATGCTAGAAGGAATCTCATATACTACTTGGGGCTTTTTTTTTTTTTTTTTTTTTTTACTGGTGAGTCAAGTGTGAATAACTATTTGCACAATACTCTTTTCTGGTTGCAATACAAAATAATAAAAAAAAGAAAAACACAGTCTCTCTTACCAGGTAGTTTATAGTCTAATTAGGGAGAAGCAAGCTATATAAACCCACCTGAAAAAAAACTCCACTGTGGTGGTGGAGGTTCAGTCAGTAAATCGTGTCTGACTTTGTGTGACCCCATGGATTGTGACTGCAGCCATGAAATTAAAAGACACTTACTCCTTGGAAGAAAAGTTATGACCAACCTAGATAGCATATTGAAAAGCAGAGACATTACTTTGCCGACTAAGGTCCGTCTAGTCAAGGCTATGGTTTTTCCTGTGGTCATGTATGCATGTGAGCGTTGGACTGTGAAGAAAGCTGAGCACCGAAGAATTGATGCTTTTGAATTGTGGTGTTGGAGAAGACTCTTGAGAGTCCCTTGGACTGCAAGGAGATCCAACCAGTCCATTCTGAAGGAGATCAGCCCTGGGATTTCTTTGGAGGGAATGATGCTAAAGCTGAAACTCCAGTACTTTGGCCACCTCATGCAAAGAATTGACTCATTAGAAAAGACTCTGATGCTGGGAGGGATTGGGGGCAGGAGGAGAAGGGGATGACAGAGGATGAGATGGATCGATGGACATGAGTCTGAGTGAACTCCAGGAGTTGGTGATGGACAGGGAGGCCTGGCATGCTGCAATTCATGGGGTCACAAAGAGTCGGACACAACTGAGTGACTGAACTGAACTGAGGCTTCTCTGTCCATAGGATTTCCCAGGCAAGAGTACTGGAATGGGTTGCCATTTCTTCCCCAGGGGATCTCCTAACCCAGGGATGAAACCCATGTTTTCAGCATTGGCAGGTGGATTCTTTACCGACTGGGCCACCAGAGATGCCCAACCCTACTGTTCAGTTCAGTCGCTCAGTCGTGTCTGACTCTTTGCAACCCCATGGACTGCAGTACGCCAGGCCTCCCTGTCCATCGCCAACTCCTGGAGTTCAGTCAAACTCATGTCCATTGAGTCGGTGATGCCATCCTACTGTAGAAGACAGCAAAGGTGAAGAGGCTTGGATTGTATAAATGTTACAGTTCAGTGTAACTAGGATCATTTCCAACCAGGATGTCTTGGAAATCTTTGACTGAATATGTGACATTTGATCTGGATAGATAGCATTTCATTAGAGAAAACTGGGAATAGGCATGATCAAAAGCATTAAAATATCACAAAGCGTTGGAGCTAAGAAAAGATTTTTTTTTTTTCTCACTGATGAACTTTTATTGAATTTTGAATGGGGTATGTATGGGGTGTCTCATTATATCTTAGGATCTCAGGATTCAGAGAGGTGGTAAAGTGGCAATGGTGAATTTGGGAATCTGGTCTCCCAGAAGTACCTGCCACTCTACCCCTGGTTCTGCAATGGCTGCCAGGCGGATCACCCCTCCACTAGAGCCATCCCGCTCCATTGCCAAAGCGAGAGCATTGGCAGTGAACTGCAGGCGTTCTTCCTTGGTCATGCCTTCCTGGTAGGTAGCATCCACATAGCCATAGATATAGGAGCTCCCAGAGCCCCGGATGGCAAAGGGCTGGCGTACCATCATACCCCCCAAGGGCACCGAGTACACCTGTCCCCCTTCTTGGGGGTCCCAGCCGGCAATGATGATTCCTGCCATCAGGTCTTCTCGGTATCGGCAACACATCTCCTTAAAGAGACTGGCCGCTGTGTGCACCAGCGGAGGCTCATTCAGCTCAATGCTGTGGAAACCAAGCTGATAAGTGACCACATCAGCTACTGCTTGGGTATCAGCTGCTGAGCCTGAGCAGCAGCAGAAAATACGGTCGTGAATAGGGGTCAGCTTGTCAGTCACTCGATTGGCAATGTACGACCCAGTGGTTGTTCTGGAGTCGGCTCCTAGAACCACGCCCCCATCAAATTGTACGGCCATGATAGTGGTCCCTGTGGAAACTTCCCGGTTCTCCCAGTCGGGGGCAATAGCCTCAGGCCCCCAAGCTGGTGCCGGCCTGGTTCCCCAAGCTGCTACTAGGGTGGCCGCCATCTTCCTCGAGCAAGAAAAGATATTTTCCAGAAGAATCTTTCCCTTCCTCCCTCCTCTGAATCCACTTGGTCTATATGATTAAGAGTCATGATATTAATAATATCTAATATTAATTAATTTATTAATTAATAAAACAAATAAATAAAATTAATTAATAAAAGTAGGAAGTCAAGAAACATCTGGAGTAACAGGCAACTTTGGCCTTGGAGTACTGAAGGAAGCAGGGGAAAGGCTAATAGCATCCTGCCAAGAGAACCCACTAGTCATAGCAAATACCCTCTTCCAACAACACAAGAGAAGACTCCATACATGGACATCACCAGATGGTCGACACTGAAATCAGATTGATTATATTCTTTGCAGCCAACGATGGAGAAGATTTATACAGTCAGCAAAAACAAGACTGGGAGCTGACTGTGGCTCAGATCATGAACTCCTTATTGCCAAATTCAGACTGAAATTGAAGTGGAGAAAACCACTAGATCATTCAGGTATGACCTAAATCAAATCCCTTATGACTATACAGTGGAAGTGAGAAATAGATTTAAGGGACTAGATCTGATAGACAGAGTGCCTGATAAACTATGGATGGAGGTACATGACATTGTATAGGAGACAGGAATCAAGACCATCCCCAAGAAAAAGAAATGCAAAAAACCCAAATGGCTATCTGAGGAGGGCTTACAAATAGTTGTGAAAAGCTACCCATTTGAATGCAGGGTTCCAAAGAATAGCAAGGAGAGATAAGAAAGCCTTCCTCAGCAATCAATACAAAGACATAAAGGAAATCATAGAGGAAATCACTGCAAAGACATAGAGGAAAACAACAGAATGGGAAAGACTAGACTAAGAAAATTAGAGACACCAAGGGAACATTTCATGCAAAGATGGGCTCGATAAAGGACAGAAATGGTAGGGACGTAACAGAAACAGAAGATATTAAGAAGAGGTGGCAAGAATACACAGAACTGTACAAAAAAGATCTTCATGACCAAGATAATCACGATGGTGTGATCACTCACCTAGAGCCAGACATCCTAGAATGTGAAGACAAGTGGCCTTAGGAAGCATCACTATGAACAAAGCTAGTGGAGGTGATGGAATTCCAGTGGAGCTATTTCAAATCCTGGAAGATGATGCTGTCAAAGTGCTGCACTCAATATGCCAGCAAATTTGGAAAAGTCAGCAGTGGCCACAAGACTGGAAAAGGTCAGTTTTCATTCCAATCCCAAAGAAAGGCAACGCCAAAGAATGCTCAAACTACCGCACAATTGCACTCATCTCACACGCTAGTAAAGTAATGCTCAAAATTCTCCAAGCAAGCCTTCAGCAATAGGTGAACCGTGAACTCCCTGATGTTCAAGCTGGTTTTAGAAAAGGCAAAGGAACCAGAGATCAAATTGCCAACATCTGCTGGATCATTGAAAAAGTAAGAGAGTTCCAGAAAACCATCTATTTCTGCTTTATTGACTATGCTAAAGCCTTTGACTGTGTGTATCACAATAAACTATGGAAAATTCTGAAAGAGATGGGAATACAGGACCACCTGACCTGCCTCTTGAGAAACCTGTATGCAGGTTAGGAAGCAACAGTTAGAACTGGACATGGAACAACAGACTGGTTCCAAATAGGAAAAGGAGTATGTCAAGGCTGTATATTGTCACCCTGCTTATTTAACTTATATGCAGAGTACATCAGGAGAAACGCTGGGCTGGAGGAAGCATAAGCTGGAATGAAGATTACTGGGAGAAATATCAATAACCTCAGATATACAGATGACACCACCCTTATGGCAGAAAGAGAAGAAGAACTAAAGAGCCTCTTGATGAAAGTGAAAGAGGAGAGTGAAAAAGTTGGCTTAAAGCTCAACATTCAGAAAACAAAGATCATGGCATCTGGTCCCATCACTTCATGGCAAATAGATGGGGAAACAGTGGAAACAATAGCTGACTTTATTTTGGGGGGCTCCAAAATCACTGCAGATGGTGATTGCAGCCATGAAATTAAAAGACGCTTACTCCTTGGAATAAAAGCTATGACCAACCTAGACAGCATATTAAAAAGCAGAGGCATTACTTTGCCAATAAAGGTCTGTCTAGTTAAGGCTATGGTTTTTCTAGTAGTCATGTGTGGATGTGAGAGTTGGACTATAAAGAAAGCTGAGCGCCGAAGAATTGATGCTTTTGAACTGTGGTGTTGGAGAAGACTCTTGAGAGTTCCTTGGACTGCGCGGAGATCCAACTAGTCTATCCTAATGGAGATCAGTCCTGGGTGTTCATTGGAAGGACTGATATTGAAGCTTAAACTCCAGTACTTTGGCCACCTGATGCGAAGAGGTGACTCATTTGAAAAGACCCTGATGCTGGGAAAGATTGAGGGCAGGAGGAGAAAGGGACAACAGAGGATGAGATGGTTGGATGGCATCACCGACTCAATGGACATGGGTTTGGGTGACTCCGGGAGTTGGTGATGGACAGGGAGGCCTGGCATGCTGCGGTTCATGCGGTCTCAAAGAGTCGGACATGACTGAGCGACTGAATTGAACTGAATATTAATTAAGCAGGTATTGTGATAAGTGCTTTAAGTGCTATTTTAGTTAATGACAGCTGCCAGATTATATAAATATCAGTGGATTAACAAAATCGAGGTTTATTTCTCACTCACGTAAAGTCCATAATGAGTGTTGGTAATAGGCACGAAGCACTCCTCTATGCCGTTTAAGCACCAAACTCCCTTACGTTTCCTAAAGGTGATGGCTCTGCCATCTTTAAGAAGTAGCTTCCAGGGAAATTGCAGAAATTGAAAGAACAGTGAGGATCACAATGGGAGGTTTTTGTGAGCTGAGCCTAGAAGTAGCAGGAACCTCTTCCTCTTACATTCCATTAACCAGAATGTGGTCATAGGACCACAATTAACTGCAGGTGATGATGTGAAATGTGGTTTAGCTGGTTGCCCAGGAAGAAAAAGAATGATTTAATGAACAGTTTGCCCAGTCTCTGCCATACATATATTTTCCCGCATATAATCCTAATAAATCCACCTGATAGGAGTATAATTTATAGTCCTTTAAAGATGAGGAATTTTGATAGGCCAGGTCCCTTATCTCACAGTTAACAAATGACATAGTTCAGTCAGTTCAGTCACTCAGTCATGTCCGACTCTTTGCAACCCCATGGACTGCAGCACGCCAGGCCTTCCTGTCCAACACTAACTCTGGAGCATGTTCAAACTCATGTCCATCAAGTTGGTGATGCCATCCAACCATCTGTCATCCCCTTCTCCTCCCACCTTCAATCTTTCCCAGCATCAGGGTCTTTTCAAATGAGTCAGCTCTTCGCATCAGGTGGCCAAAGGCTTGGAGCTTCAGCTTCAGCATCAGTCCTTCCAGTGAATAGTCAGGACTGATTTCCTTTAGGATGGACTGGTTGGATTTCCTTGCAGTCCAAGGGACTCTCAAGAGTCTTCTCCAACACCACAGTTCAAAAGCATCAATTCTTCAGCGTTCAGCTTTCTTCATAGACCAACTCTCACATCCATGCATGACCACTGGAAAAACCATAGCTTTGACTAGACAGACCTTTGTTGGCAAAGTAATTCCTCTGCTTTTTAATATGCTGTCTAGGATGGTCACAGCTTTTCTTCCAAGGAGCAAGCATCTTTTAATTTCATGGCTACAGTCACCATCTGCAGTGATTTTGGAGCCCAAGAAAAGTCTGTCACTGTTTCCAGAATGGCAGACTACTTCAGTATTCTTGCCTTGAGAACCCCATGAACAGTATAAATGACAAATTCAAATTCAAATCTAGGCAATCTAACTGAAAAGTTATATTCCTTATCAAGTTAACTGCAATATGGATGAAATTAAGAATGTTTAGGCTTTCTTTTAGATTTAAGAGAGGTTATAAAAGGGCAGACATTTCCCTGCCCTCTCCCTGCATTTATGAAAATAAAAAAGGTATCTAAATTTGTTTAAAAGGCAATTGATTAGAATTTCCCTAGTGGTCCTGTAGTTAAGACTTTGCCTTCCAAGGGGGTGCAGTTTGGATCCCTGGTCAGGGAGCTAAGATTCTACATGCCTAGAGGCCAAAAAATCCCCCAAAACATTAAACAGAAGCCATATTGTAATAAATCCAATGAAGACTTAAAAAAAGAAAAAGATGATTTTAGAACTGTAAGTAATCCAAACCCATACTTTTAGTGATGAAGAAACTGAGATCTAGAGGCAGAATGTCCTGTGGAAGGTTGTAAAGAACATTTTATAAGAAAACATAGTCTTGACAAACCAACAACTTATGCTATTCGTTCTAAAAGTTAACTTCCTAGAAGATGTGGTTTCCTGGACTTAAATCCAAACATTGAGATTTGCTTCATGAACAGGAAGCGTAACACAGAGTAAGCCTGCCACCGTGTGGTATGGGCCAAAACTCAACATTTGTTAAATGCTTTCACTGTGTTGTTAATGCATTTATTGTGTTTGCTTCTAGTTTATTTAACCAACCTAGATTTGATGATGCTTTTGATAAGAAATTCACACTCAGCTCTCTCAATGCTATAGGTTTAAGTACTTTTTAATTTCAGGATACATTTCTTCATCCATTTCTAAAAACCACTGCAATCTTTCTAATCCTACTACAGGGGTGACCAACTTTTAAAACATGGCCTAGGCATTCTCACAAGAGGGTTACTTACTTTGGTGTTCACAAACAAAGCAACAAATTTAACAACTAGGAAGATTTATCTCAGTTTACTCCATCTGAGGCAAAGAGCCGGCTCAACAGAAAAGACCCTGATGCTGGGAAAGAGTGACGGCAGGAGGAGAAGGGGATGGATGACAGAGGATGAGATGGTTGGATGGCATCACTGACTCGATGGACTTGGGTTTCAGCAAACTCTGGGAGATGATGAAGGACAGGGAAGCCAGGTGTGCTACAGTCCATGGGGTCGCAGAGTCAGACACGATTTAGCAACGGAACAACAATGACTCAGAAGTGAATTGATGAGCCAGATTAGAAGACAGAATTCCTGATCATGCAATGGGGATTTCTAAAGACTCTTTGAATATGGATAACACATCCCTGGGAAGAAGGAGTGTCAGAATTTAGACAGAGTTCACCATTTCCTAAAGTTTCAGCAATATACAAGCTTTATATGTTGTAACTCGCCAGGCAGACATTTCCCTCCCCTGTTCCTGCATTTATCAAAATAAAAGTGATATATAAAAAAATGATATCTAAAGTTGTTTAGGACTTTCTTGGCGGTAGAGTGGGTAAGAATTGGGCTGCCAGTGCAGGGTCTGATCCCTGGTCTCGGAAGATCCTGGTGGCTCAGATGGTAAAGCGTCTGTCTACAATGTGGGAGACCTGGGTTCAATCCCTGGGTCGGGAAGATTCCCTGGAGAAGGAGATGGCAACCCACTCCAGTGCTCTTGCCTAGAAAATCCCATGGACTTCTAGGCAAGGGAAGTGTCCATGGGGTCACAAAGAGTTGGGCACGACTGAGCAACTTCACTCACTCTGGGAAGATCCACATGCCTCGGAGCAACTAAGCCCGTACATCACAAACACTGAAGCCTGCACGCCCTGGAGCCAGGGAGCACCAACCGCTGAGCTCACAAGCTCAGTGGACCTAGAAGCCTGTGTACCTAGAACATGTGCTCCACGACAAAAGAAGCCACCGAGACGAGAAGCCTGAGCACCAGGGTTGGCGAGTAGCCCCCACGTGCCCCAACTAGAGGAAGACCCAGCACAGCCAAAAATGAATAAATAAATAAGATGGTTAAAAAAACCTATCCTCTGTGAATTATGCTAACTTCTCTATGAGAAAAACAAATGATAACCGTTTTTATGTATACCTTTGACCATAATCTAATCTGAGAGGTCCTCCATTTTTTACTAAGAGGATATTTGTGCAAAACTGACAGAAAATATTATACTGAATGAAAACATTAGATGTATTGCCTCTAAAGATAGCATGGATTAAAAAAAAAATAGCCACACATTTTTTTGTACCTCTCCTGTGGACAGATGGAGTTTGTGTATCCTCTCTTGGAAACTGGGGGGGGCTTATGATTTGCTTGTAACCAATAAAAAGCAGAAGTGACCTAGTGTGACTTCTCAGGCTGGGTTAGAAAGGGTGATGCAGCTGCCTACTTGTTCCCTGGAACTCTGGCTCTTGGAAGAAATCAAATGATGGAATGGAAACATTCAAACCCACGCTTCCATGTCAATATATGAATTAGAATACGACAGAGGTGATACTTCAGTTAGCCAGGAAAAAAAGAGAGCTTATTCATTAAATAGTATTTATTCAGCTCATCTAAGTTGTTGATTTTATTGGCATAAGGGTGTCCATAATATTCTCATCAGAGCATTTGAGTCAGTTCTAATGAGGTGGGTGCACGAAGAGCCTATTATACAGGGTGAAGTAAGTCAGAAGAGAAAGACAAATATCGTATATTAACACATATCTATGGAATCTAGAAAGACGGTACTAATGAACCCATTTGCAGGGCAGCAATGGAGATGCAGACACAGAAAACAGACTTGTGGACACGGAGGGGAGGAGAGAGTGAGACAAGCGGAGAAAGAAGCATGGAAACATACAGTATCACGTGTAAACAGCCAGCCAGTGGGAATTTGCTCTATGACTCAGGGAACTCAAACCAGGGCTCTGTAACAACCTAGAGGGGTGGGATGGGGTGGGAGGGAGCTTCAAGAGGGAAGGGATATGTATACCAATGGCCGATTCATGTTGATGTATGGCAGAAACCAACACAACATTGTAAAGCAATTATCCTTCAATTAAAAATAAATTTTAAAAAATTCTCATCAGTCCTCTTAATGTCTAAAATCAACAATGATGTCTCTTTTTTCATTCCTCATAATTTTGTTTTTTCTTCATCAGTCTTATCAGCAATTTATTGACTTTATAAATCTTTTCAACTTTCTCAATTTTCTCTGTTTTTTCCATTTAATTGATTTCCATTCTTATTTTATTATTCCTCCTACTTATTTTGTCTTTAGCTTGCTTACAAATAGCTGTGAAAAGAAGAGAAGCAAAAAGCAAACAAGAAAAGGAAAGATATAAGCATCTGAATGCAGAGTTCCAAAGAATAGCAAGAAGAGATAAGAAAGCCTTCCTCAGCAATCAATGCAAAGAAATAGAGGAAAACAACAGAATGGGAAAGACTAGAGACCTCTTCAAGAAAATTAGATACCAAGAGAACATTTCATGCAAAGATGGGCTCGATAAAGGATAGAATTGGTATGCACCTAACAGAAGCAGAAGATATTAAGAAGAGGTGGCAAGAATACACAGAAGAACTATACAAAAAAGATCTTCATGACCAAGATAATCACGATGGTGTGATCACTCACCTAGAGCCAGACATCCTGGAATGTGAAGTCAAGTGGCCTTAGAAAGCATCACTACAAACAAAGCTAGTGGAGGTGATGGAATTCCAGTTGAGCTATTTCAAATCCTGAAAGATGATGCTGTCAAAGTGCTGCACTCAATATGCCAGCAAATTTGGAAAACTAGGCAGTGGCCGCAGGACTGGAAAAGGTCAGTTTTCATTCCAATCCCAAAGAAAGGCCATGCCAAAGAATGCTCAAACTACCACACAATTGCACTCATCTCACGCGCTAGTAAAGTAATGCTCAAAATTCTCCAAGCAAGCCTTCAGCAATACGTGAGCCGTGAACTTCCAGATGTCCAAGTTGGTTTTAGAAAAGGCAGAGGAACCAGAGATCAAATTGCCAACATCTGCTGCATCATCGAAAAAGCAAGAGAGTTCCAGAAAACCATCTATTTCTGCTTTATTGACTATGCCAAAGCCTTTGACTGTGTGTATCACAATAAACTATGGAAAATTCTGAAAGAGATGGGAATACCAGATCACCTGACCTGCCTCTTGAGAAACCTCTATGCAGGTCAGGAAGCAACAGTTAGAACTGGACATGGAACAACAGACTGATTCCAAATAGGAAAAGGAGTACGTCAAGACTGTATATTGTCACCCTGCTTATTTAACTTCTGTGCAGAGTACATCATGAGAAACACTGGACTGGAAGAAACACAAGCTGGAATCAAGATTGCTGGGAGAAATATCAATAACCTCAGATATGCAGATGACACCACCCTTATGGCAGAAAGTGAAGAGGAGCTAAAAAACCTCTTGATGAAAGTGAAAGAGGAGAGTGAAAAAGTTGGCTTAAAGCTCAACATTCAGAAAACGAAGATCATGGCATCTGGTCTCATTACTTCATGGGAAATAGATGGGGAAACAGTGGAAACAGTGTCAGACTTTATTTTTCTGGGCTCCAAAATCACTGCAGATGGTGACTGCAGCCATGAAATTAAAAGACACTTACTCCTTGGAAGAAAAGTTATGACCAACCTAGATAGTATATTGAAAAGCAGAGACATTACTTTGCCAACCAAGGTCCGTTTAGTCAAGGCTATGGTTTTTCCAGTGGTCATGTATGGATGTGAGAGTTGGACTGTGAAGAAGGCTGAGCACCGAAGAATTGATGCTTTTGAACTGTGGTGTTGGAGAAGACTCTTGAGAGCCCCTTGGACTGCAAGGAGAATCAACCAGTCCATTCTGAAGGAGATCAGCTCTGGGATTTCTTTGGAAGGAATGATGCCAAAGCTGAAACTCCAGTACTTTGGCCACCTCATGGGAAGAGTTGACTCACTGGAAAAGACTCTGATGCTGGGAGGGATTGGGGGCAGGAGGAGAAGGGGACGACAGAGGATGAGATGGCTGGATGGCATCACTGACTCGATGGACATGAGTCTGGGTGAACTCCGGAAGATGGTACAGGGAGGCCTGGCGTGCTGCAATTCATGGGGTCGCAAGGAGTCGGACACTGAGCAACTGAACTGAACTGAACTGAACTGAACTGAACTGAACTGCTTTTATTTTATTCTCTCAAGACTGGCGCTCAGATCACTGATTTGTACATCTTTCTTTCTTTTCTAATATAAGCATTTTTCCAAGGCTTTTGCTGTAACCCACAAATCCTGATATATTGTATTTCATTCGGCTCAAAATATTTTCTAATTTCCTTTGCAATTGCTTAGGTGCTCCATGGGTTTTTTAGAAGTATGTTATTTATTTATTTTCCATTAAAATAGTCATTTATTTATTTTTGGCTTCCTTGCTGCGTGGGCTTTTCTTGAGTTGCAGCAAGAAGGGGCTCCTCTTTGTTGTCGTACATGGGCTTCTCACTTCGGTGGCTTCCCTTGTTGCTGAGCACAGGCTCTGGGGCTCGTGGCCTTCGGTAGCTGCAGCTTGCAGGCTCACAAGCACAGGCCCAGAAGTGGCGGCGCTGGGGCTTCGTTACTCCTCGGCGTGTGGGAACTTCCTGCTTCTGGGATCAGACTCGCGTCCCCTGCACTGGCAGGCTGATTGCTATCCAGTGCACTGCCAGGGAAGTCCCAGAAGTGTGCTGTTTAATTTCCAAAAATGTAGGGGGGTTGGCGCTTTTCTACGTATCGGCCCATTACTTTCTTATTGTTGTTCAATCACTATGTTGTGTCCAACTCTTCTGTGACCCCCTGGACTGTAGCCCCAACAGGCTCCTCTGTCCATGGGGTTTCCCAGGCAAGAATACCAGGGTGGGTGACCATTTCCTTCTCCAGGGAATCTTCCTGACCCAGGGATTGAACGATGGCTGGTGGATTCTTTACCACTAAGCCACCTGGAATGCTACCTTATTTGCCCTGTGGTCACACTAAGGAGTACACTCAGTGTGATTTCAATTCTTTCATCATCTTTTTCTTGGCTGCAAGGCACAACTTGTGGGATCTTAGTTCCCAGAGCAGGGATTGAACCCAGGCCCTTGGCAGTGAAAGTGCAGAATCCTAACCACTGGACCGCCAGGGAAATCCCCAATTCTTTTATAATTATTGAGACTTTTCTAATAGCCCACCATATGGGCTACATTGGTGAGTGTTCTGTGCTCCTTCACTTGGTCCCCATGTAATTATTGTGCACGCTGACAAGACAGCATTCTGCTCCAAAGTGGCAAATAGGATCCAGGGAGAAGCAGGCTCCCTGCTAGGAAACAGACTGCATGCTCCCTTGAAGGAATCAGACCCCAACTCAAAAAATAAGAACATGCCCCCTCTGCTTGTTACCACATTTGTCTTCTGATTCAGGGTCTCCTGTTGTCATTCTGCTTGGTTCCATGGAAACTCAGAGAGATGATGCAAAATAAGCATACTATTTTCAAAAATTCAGAGAACAAAAATGAGCCCTTAAAAATACTTTAAAAAATCATAGATGAAACCAGAAAATATAACAGAAGGGTTAAAAGATAATGTTGAAGAAATCTTCCAGGAAGTAGAGTGGAAAGGTAAAGGTGTAAGGGACTGTCCTGGTGGTCCAGTGGTTAAGACTCCGAGCTTCCCCTTCAGGGAGCATGGGTTCCATCCCTGGTCAGGGAACTAAGATTCCCAATGCCACGTGGTGCGGGCAAAAAAAGAGCAAAGGTGTAGAAAAGGAAATATTTTTTTAAATTAGAGAATAAGTCAGAGCTCAACAACTAAATAATAAGATTTCCAGCAAGAGACATAAAAATTGGAGAGGAGAATCGAGATGTCCCGGAACTGAGAGTAACTCACTTCTAGGAGTAGGTAGCGGAGTGAAGGACCTGCTAAGTTTCCAGTGTAATGGATGAAAAGAGACTCATATCAAGACACATGATTATGAAATCTTTGAATTCCTGGAACAAAGAGACTATGAACACAAAGATTTTATGAATCTCCAGAGAGAAAAAAAGTCACACTTAATGGATCAAGGTCACATTTAATGGATCAAGAGTCAGTCTGGTTTCGGATTCTCAACAGTGACAGTGGATGCCGGAACACAAAGAAGCAATGCCTTCCAAGTTCTAAGAGGGGGACTTCCCTGGTGGTCCAGTGGTTAAGACTCTGTGCTTCCGATGCAAGGGGCACAGGTTTGATCCCTGGTCAGGGAACTAAGATTTCACGTGCCATACAATGTGGCCAAAACAACAACAACAACCTCCCAAAAAACAAAGTCCTGAGAGGAAATAATTCCATCCTAGACTTTCATATCCATCGACACACTGTCAAATCAGTTGCTAGAGTAAAACAAAGATTCAGAGATTCAAGGTCTCATAAAATAGTACCTCCCATGCATCCAGGAAAACGTGCTCCATCAAGACAACAGAGTGACCCAAGAAAGGGGAAAACCTAGAATCCAAAGCAGAGGATGAACACAGGAGTGAGGTCAAGGGGATCTCCCAGGGGATGTGCGGACCAAGTGGAGAGTGACCAGTTTCAACCGAGGTGGCGTTACTTAGAGGCTCAGTGAGGGCTGTTCCCATCAAGCTCTCTGCAGCCATCACACTCTCTTTACCTGGAGGAAAATGCTCCCAGGCCATCCTGGCTCAGACTCATGTCTGTACCTGCTAGGCCTTGGATGCGTGCTGATGAAGTCTCTCCCCTCTTCTCTCTATGCCCCGCAACCAGGATCAGCTGACACTCCCTGAGGACATACCCCAAGAGGTATCCTGATTCGCCAGCTCCTGAGAACTAAAACTACAGAGCCGTCCATTCCTAGTGACCACAGATAACCAGACTGGCCCACACTTAGGGCCTGCCAGCTACCCCAACCACAGTGAGCCGTATGCTTCCCAAGAAGGGCTGTGCCCACCAGCTGCCCCAGAAGGGGCTCTTACAAAACTCCCAAGGGAGCTAAAGTCAGGTTCAGAAACTCCATAGCTCATCTTTCCCTGGAAGCCCTCATCTATATTCCTTCTTAGTGAGATCTGTGCTTGTTTCATAAACTAATGTAGATATCATGTATGATACAGGCGAGGGGCTTAATCAGTGATAACTCTTTTTTAAAACACTTCAGTTTAGGAAGATGTTTCCTTTGAGGTGTGAGTATATGAGTGACTATGCTTTGTGTGTTCAGGGTTGTACATGCAAAGCACAATGAGGGTAAAGCAAGGGCAATTTGCATCTGCCCAGGTAACAGAGGCTTCCAGAGAGGGCAACTTTCAAATTCTTGCAGAAAAAAACTGTGAGACGTGACAAGGTCCCAGAAGCTTCTGAGCTATGGCAGAATCAGAGGTTTTATATCTCATATAATTTTATATATAATTTATACCTCTTCTAATTTTTTAAAATATTTTACTATGGAAAAGTTCAAATGTATGCAAAATGCAAAGACTAATACCGTATACCCCTGATCAACCTCACTTCACAATTTTCAATTTATGGCCAATCTTGTTATATTTATATTCCAAGCCACTTCTCCTTTGACAAGCAAATCTCAGAGTCACATAATTTCTCCTGCATTTTAGTATTATACTTCTTACAGCCTTCTCATTATTTAATAAATTCTTCTTTAAAATAATAACAGAAGATAATTAGGTAGACAACTAGGTATATGGACTAACTAGTAGATAATTAGGTGCATGTACCAACATGGAGAAATCACAGACACACTGTTAGATGAAATAAACAAGTTGCAGACATCACAATTACTTTTAAAAAAAGACCCAACCAAACAAAAATGAATAATAAAATAGACGTGTGCTCCAAAATACATAAGCGTATCATAGAACGATAACTGTAAAAATGTACATTGAACTGTGGATTCTAATGATCTCTGAGAAGGCGAGTAGTGATTAGGGGGTTGAACTTGGGAACTACACCTTGTAGGCGTTTATATTGTTTGACTCTCATACAGAAGAATATATCCATCATCACTTATGTAATGCTTTTTAATAAAAAGAAGAAAATTGAAAAACACTTTGCTGCTCGCTGCCCAGAGTGACAGGAAGTCATCTGGGAAATGGAGAAGCCTCAAGTGCTGATTGGAGTTTCTGAGAAGTGACCTTCCACACTCCTTCCTAATCAAGTGATTTTTTTTCCTGCCAACTAAAAATACACTCTCCAGTTCAGGAAATGTGGCTGATTGAATAGCAGCTGCTGCCAACGACCTACTTTGCATATTAAAACAACCTTAGAAGAAAAGTAGCAAACCCCCCCTGTCATCAGTTCCTGTTTGGACCAAGGCTGAAGCTCACCACATGCGTCTCTCTTGGCCTCCGTATTAGCCTTCCTGTGTATTTTCACAAGGCAGCCTCTGGCCACTGTATCTTTTCCCCCTTAAGTGTCAGGAAACTTCCTGCAAATATTGTAAAAGCAGAAGCTGAAGGAGCTTGAGTGCGAAGCTAACATTCTTCGGATCTTTCTCACAGTTTCAAAAAGCAGATCACCCACTGCTGTTTCCTTTTCCTGTGTGTTTTTTAAGTGACAAAGATCCACTGCCAAGATACTATTTCTGTTCAGAGCTAGTGAGAGAGAGCAAAGAGAGACAGGCACAAAAATTTCCCCCAGCTCCACCATGGTGGAGAGATGGTGTTTTCAGTAAAATGAAAACTAGAAACATGGAAAGATGAGCTGTGCTGTAAGTGTAAAACACAAGTCAGCCAAAGTGATAACTCAAAGTACTATTTGTAATGCTAAATACAGACATTTAAAGAGTCTACAATATTATACTCTATATCTAATTCTATTACGTGATATCCCAGTCTTCATAAGCATGAGTAATGTTGACCTCTCCCATTCATAAAGCATGCAGGTGCATTTTTAAAGAGTTACTTTTTTTAATTGGGGAATTCTTTGGCGGTCCAGTGGTTAGAATGCTTTCACTCCCAAGGGCCCGGATTTGATCCCTGGTCAGGAAACCAAGATTCCACATGCTGAGCAGTAAAGCCAAAAAAAAGAACAAACAACAAAACCTGATAGACTATACAGAGCACTGCTCATAGCTGCTCAATAAAGCGTTGCATTGAACCTGTTATGTGGCGATGGGAGAGGAACGTGGGGGAGAATGGATACATGTATATATACGGCTGAGTTCCTTTGCTGTCCACCTGAAACCATCACAACACTGTTAACCACCTACATGCCAAAGTAAAATATAAAGTTTAAAAAATCGCATCATGTTTATAGAATATTAGAGCAGAATGAAATTTAGAGATGACCTATCCTACCTTTTTGCTTTACAGATTAGAAAACTGGGGTTCAGAAAGATTAAATAACTGACCCAAGGCAACACAGATAAGAAGCAGCAGATCTGGGCCCAGAATTCCGATCTCTAGTTCCTCAATCTGCCTTCTTCCTACTCTATGATGTTGCCTCACGATTCCAGACTCACTCTTCTGCTCTCTCTCATTTGCTAGACAGCAAGCAAGAATTACTGCAGCATTTCCTCTGATTTCTTATCTTTGGACTTGACAACCGAGCTACCTAAGCAACCAAGTATGAACACTTGGGACATCCCCCCCCCCCCCGCCCCCGGCCACACACACACACACACACACACTGTTAATTCTCATTAAGGACAATCTTGGAAGAAAGCATGCGCTGTAAGAAGACAACCTTCTACCATGGAATGCTGGGGAAATGTATAGACGCTGCTGGTCACCGAACACTATTCTCACTTCCTTCTTGCTTAGAATAGTGCAACTTTATTCAGCTATTGAGAAACAGAGACAGTATGTTCAGAGGTGAACCCTGCCTGGCCAAACCAAGTCATTTCATTCTCTCGGACAATGAGATATTAGAACTGACTGGGAGGCTTTGGGGGAGTATTTCCTTCCTGATAAAAGGAAGGCGTGGTACCCCTTACCACACACACACAGCCCATGCAAGACCGCGGGAGCCACAACCAGACTCACAAAAGAACAACAGTAACCTCAACAACACAGTGCTGCCTAGGTTTCTGATTTTTCCCAGTTGCTTCCTCCTATTAAATATAGCAGCCTGATGGTATCAGTCATCACAATAAGATGCTTGCCATTTACAAAGCACTTCCTTGGTGAGTAACACGATGTGATAAAAGAGAAAGAGATGAATTATAAACCTCAGCAAGACCATGAGCGAATTATTTATCCCGTCTGAGCCTGTTTCTTCATTGGTAAGATGAGAGAATCACAACCCCCAGCTTGGTTCCTGACATTTTAATGAAAGAATGTGCCGGAAAGCGGAGTTGTCACCCATTATGACAGCCAAACCACTGACGCTCCAGATCCAAATCAGGATCTGCTGCAGAAGCAAGGGCTTCTGACTGGCCAATGTTTTGAAAATTCTATTTTTCGGGGCCATCATTTCTACTGGGAAAAATATAGTGACACTGTTCAGGAAAAAAAAATTAAGAAAGCTGCTTAATCGTCCTTAATTTTAATTACATTAACACAGCTTTATAATTTTTAAATAAAAATTTAAACTTCGAATTTTAACATAATAGTAGTAGTTCAGTCACTGAGTCATGTCTGACTCTTTGCGACCCTATGGACTGCAGCACACCAGGCTTCCCTGTCCGTCATCAAACTCATTTATATATATATATATATATATATGCATATATATATGGTGGCCCAGATAGTAAAGAATCTGCCCCCAATGCAGGAGACTTGGGTTTAACCCCTGGGTTAAACCTGGGGAAGGGAATGGCGACCCACTCCAGGATCCTTGCCTGGAGAATTCCATGAACAGAGGAGCCTGGTGGGCTACAGTCCATGGGGTTGCAAAGAGTCAGACACAGCTAAGTGACTAAACACTTTTACACTTTCACATATAAGGTAAACCATAAAATTATATATCTATAATAATTATATATAATTATATACATAATTTTATATTATATATATATTATATATATATTGGTTTACTTTCAACACTTTAGACCTAATTTTTAAGAAGCACATATGGTTCCAAGCAAACGAAAGAATCTCCAGGCACCAGAAACACAGGGAGGCATGAGCTGAAAGAAAAGGTCCAGTTCTCAGCTTTCTGCTTGGAGGGGATCTGAGATCCTGAGAGTAGGAGCAGGAGAGAAGCAGCTGAACACGACCCGGTTCCGAGCCAGGCGCCCGCCCTCCTGCCTACGGAGTCTGAGCTGCAGAGACCCAGGAGCTGCGCCGAGGCTCCTAAGGCAGAGCGGAAGGGCAAAGGGCATCCTGGCGGCGCCCAGGGTGTCTTCTCCGGGAGCCCCGGCGGCGCCGGAGGAGGGGCTCAGAGCCGGCCCCACCCCCGACCCGCACGGGAAGGAAGCAGAAAAAGGGGAACCGGCCCCATCGTCTCACACTATACTAGATTCTCAGGACTGAAAGCCGCTGCCCTGGGAGGACCACACAGAGGGGCAGCCTCGGCCTCCCCCTAGTAACTCTGAGGTAATTGTCATTTTTACGCTTCTACCCCTGGCCTGAGGATTGAACAGAGAGCGTCTCATTTTCCTCCACGGGGCAGCTGAAATCTATTCCTGGGCCTGAGGTGTCCCTTTCCCTGTTCCAGCCAAGGTTTCCCAGGACTTAAGGTGGGGACAGGTCTTGGTCTTAACACTTGAGATTCTTCAAAAACGTGTGTAATGTTCTGGAGGTGATTTATGTCGGTAAGCCACTGGAGGAAACCACTTTGCTCTGACTGGTTCCTTTGCCTGCAGTCAGCAGGATTTATAAATAGGCATGGTTAAAGAGGGGGCAGCCTGGTCCTGGGTGGGGCAGGGGCGGGGTGGTTCCAAAGGCTGCAGAAGTCACCACCAACCCCCTGCCCACTTCTCTCAGTGCACTGACCCCGAAATAACTTCCCCTTGGGGTTTAGGCTTCCAGGTGGACACCAGAGGCTCGAAGCCACGGAACAGCAAGAATCGAAGACATCCTTCAGTCACTTCTGCTCAACCAGGTTTGTCTAGCAGAAGTGGGTTGTGCCTCCTTGCCTTAACTACCAAGGAATGGGAGCTGACGTTCCATGTCTTCACGGGGAGACCCTGGTCTCTTCTCTGCAGCAGGCACCCCTCCCCCCCGACCCCCAGAGATAGGTCAGCTGATGCTGACTCACACAGCCCTTCTTCCCTGCCCTTTCAAAGCCCAGACCTGGGTTTGAAAGCTGACACTGTGGACATTACCTTGGGTGTAGAAGCCCTTCTCCCATGGCCCACACGGATTTGTCTTCCTCCCGACGAGTGCACCTGGCCTTTCTTCCCTAGGGTCTGGCAGTGGCTCCCATGGGGTCTGTGAGTTCTCGAAGTCACACGGCGGAAGCCCAGGTGGTGATGATGGGCCTGGACTCGGCCGGCAAGACCACGCTCCTGTACAAACTGAAGGGCCACCAGCTGGTGGAGACCCTGCCCACCGTGGGTTTCAACGTGGAGCCCCTCGAGGCCCCCGGGCAGGCATGCCTCACCGTCTGGGACGTCGGGGGCCAGAGCCCGCTCAGGGCCAGCTGGAAGGACTACCTAGAGGGCACGGCCGTCCTCGTGTTTGTGCTGGACAGCACAGACGACGCCCGCTTGCCCGAGGCAGTGGCTGAGCTCACGGAGGTCTTGGAGGACCCCCACCTGGATGGCGTCCCCCTCCTGGTGCTGGCCAACAAGCAGGAGGCACCCCACGCCCTGCCATTGCCCGAGATCCGAGACAGGCTAGGCCTGCAGAGGTTCCCGGGGCTCTGCTGGGAGCTGCGGGCCTGCAGTGCCCTCACCGGTGAGGGGCTGCCTGAGGCCCTGGGGAGCCTGAGGCGTCTCCTGAGCTACCGCAGCCCCCCGAGTCTCTAGGTGAGTGCAGGGGGCGGCTGTCGGGAAACCTGAGAGCCTCAATCTCGGCAGAGCAGCCTGTCTTCTCTGCTCTTACAGACTGGAACACCAGCTAATCCTGAAGGGTTCTGTTTATTAAACAAGGAACCCTCCTAGGCTCAGACACGATATGTAAGTCTTGGGACTTATTGCCACCGGTGTTTGTGTTGCAAATCAGCTACTCTTGGAATAATGAATACTCTAAGTGTTCCAGGTGGTTCAGCAGCAAAGCATCTGCCTGCAGTGCAGGAGATGTGGGTTTGATCCCTGGGTCATGAAGATCCCCTGGAGAAGGGAGTGGCAGCCCACTCCAGTATTCTTGCCTGGAGAATCCCGTGGACAGAGGAGCCTGGCGGTCTACAAGTCCATGGGCTCGCAAGAGAATCGGACATGACTTACCGACTAAACAACAAAGAAAGAAAAATACCTCAACATAATTTGTTTAGTAACTCATCATTACCGCGTGTGAACTGAGAAACTGTAATAACAGAACAAGTAGCTGCCGAATAATTAAGACCTAAATTCACAGAGGGAAAGAGGTTTCAAAATCAGATCAGAATATCAGACTTGGATGTGTTCAAGATCTTATGAGTGATTGTCCTTAGTAGCCCCCTAAATTGCAAGCAGTCAGGGCCAGCAGGGTCAAGTCTGCTTCCAAGAGATCTCGGGTTAGAAGTTGGCTGGGGCACTCAGCCCTGGACAGAGGCTGGGAGTTCCGACCTTCCAAAATCAATTACCTTCTCTGACCCTGACCAGTCATTCTCTGGAGGAGGGCGTGACAACCCACTCCAGTATTCTTGCCTGGAGAATCCCACGGACAGAGGAGCCTGACGGGCTGTAGTCCATAGGGTCGCAGAGAGTCAGACATGACTGAAGCGACTGAGTGTGAACGCACGAATGCACGGCCCTTCACCTTTTTGTTACCCTGTGCTGGTCTTTTTCCAGAACCTTTCGTTGTTTTCTCTCTGTTTTCCTTCTCTTTCTTCTCCTTGTAGTGTATAGATTCCCTTAAAGATCAGATTAATCAGTTTCATTCATCCATTTATTCATTCACTTAATCAAAAATATGTCGAGCATGGAATTTGTGGCAAAGGGCAATGAGTTTTAGATATGAAGCGGGGCCTCCAGATGGGAGGCGTGAATTCTGAAGATGTGAAGAGCGGCAATGTACCTCTCACTATTTACAGGGAAAGAGGAAGTTGAGCATAGCATCCTAGAAGGGTTCTCAGGTGAGGTGATCTTTACCTAGGATCCAAGAAGCTCCTGAAATTATTTGCAAAAAGATCAGAAACTTTCATTAGATTTTAAAAGGCACCTGTGACTCCCTAAGGGTAGAAGCACCAACCTGGTCTTATCCTTCATCCAACCCAGGAATACTTCCTATAATCTGAGATTTTTACTAGCAAGCTGCTTCCATTTGGTACCTGCTCTCGTGTTAAACAGCTCTAAATGTTGGATATTCTTTCCCTCTTGGGTTTCCATCAGCCTCCTAAGAGCTCCTGACGGTGGCTCTGCCCTCTGTGGAGTGACACGTGACAACTGGCCCTCGACACCCCTCTGATGTCTGAGAGGTCCCTCTACCCAAAGTCTCCCCTTCAAACATCAGCTTAGATGTGCCTGTTTTTTTCCACCTCTTGCCAGTTGATGTGTTTCAAGACTTCCTGTGTTGGACACAGGAAAGTACAACGATGCAGACAAAGGGAACAAGGCCTCCAGGCTCAGGGAGCTCTGGGTGGGGAAGCAGAGAACATGATTCCCATGAAAAGGTGAGGATGAGAGTTTGCTGTTTACTGCGCATGTGCTGGGGCTGGCTCTGTGCTCAGTCCCTTACAAGAGATGATCTCTAACTCTCCTAATTCTGCCAAGTGGGTATCCTTCCCATTTTATAGGATTAGACACTGAGGCTCAGAGAGGTTGTGACTTGCTTGAGGCACTGCTCTTAAGTGACACTTCTGGAATTTGAACCAGATGTTCTAGCCCTTGATGATGCCTGCATACCTCCACGACATCGTGCTTCTAGGAGGTTTAATCCAAGGTTGACATTTGATTGGTAGATGAGATGGGGGAGCAGTCTAATCAGAGGAAATAGATTGTTTGGAGGCATGAGGGACAGTATAGGAGAACAAATAAGCCAAAAAAAAAAAAACACAAAAAACTGAAACAGGAGGTTGGGGGTGAGAGGTGGTATGTATTATAAAAGGAAACAAAACCGAAAGGAGGGACTTCCCTAGTGGTCTGGTGGCTAAGCCTCCACGCTCCCAAAGCAGGGGGCCCAGGTTCGATACCTGGTCAGGGAACTAGATCCCACATGCTGAAACAATGACCTGGCACAGCCAAATAAATGAACAAATGTTACCTTTTTTTTTTTTTTTAATGGAGAGAAATTTTAGATCCAAGTTGAGAAGGCTTCCCTGGTGGTTCAGAATCTACCTGCAATGTGGGAGAGCCAGGTTCCATCCCTGGGTCGGGAAAATCCCCTGGAGAAGGAAATGGCAACCCACTCCAATATTCTTGCCTGGAGAATCCCATGGACAAAGGAACCTGATGGGCTGTAGTCCAGGGAGTCGCCAACAGGTGGACACGACTGAGTGACTGACATACACACACGAGAAGGCTTAGACTTTCATAATTAGGAGTTGGTCTCAGAGAAGTGAAGCTGTCTGGCTTCCATTTAAGAGGCTAATTTAGTGGCAGTGTAGGGGTGAAATAAAGAGAAGCGGGAACACTGGGAATGGAGAGGCAGGGAATCCCAGCGGATGCCTGTCGCAGTCACAGAGGAGAGGAGAAGATCAGAACACTGAGAGCCATTTTTAAGAAAAAAGGCTGAGAGAGGAAGAACTTGAAGACATTCAAGGTTTTGAAACTATGTGGCAGGTGGGATTGGAATGAACTCAGAAGGTGGACCCGGGAGGAGCAGGTTGTGAAGGGGTCGGAACCGCTGGGCTCTGCTGGGTCTGAATGTGTTTATAGCTCTGTTCTCACTGGCATTATCTGCAGACCTTGGGGCACCCAGGACCCCCTGGAGGTATCTGCTGGTTTCTGTTCATGGAAGCTCATCTCCTCACGTGATCTGTCCTGTTTCCATTGTGAGCTCATCTTCAGCAGCGTGTGCTTTTCCTGTGTGACTGCCTTGTGACAGGGTTTCTACACAGAGGGGTTTCCCATTAGCTGTCTACTAGATGCTGGGGCTTTTGATTGTTTGAGACCAGATATTATGTTAGTTTCTCTGCTTGGGACTCACAGACCTCCCAGGCAGTAGAAATCTGAACTCTGTACTCATCCACAGGCCAGGCCCCAGAGATGCAGTTTCTGACAGACGACTGTTTTTTTTTTTTTTTTTTTTTTTTTTAATTCATATCCCAAGATAAGACCATTTGCTTTCACATGCTTGACTGAGCTGGTGAGCAGACTTTTCTAATCCCCTTTTAAGAGGAGGGTGCCACTTTAATGCTCTTGCTTTTCTGTTGAGCTCAGAGCAAACTTTTCTCCCTCTAAACAAGAGTGAGGCCATATCTTCCATCCCCATGCAGGTGCTATGACCGCAGCCCGGTCCCTAGAATCTTCGTTTGGCTTCTCTAAGATGCCCTTGAACTCCAGGCTTCACTTAACTGCTTTGGCTATGGTTTTTCCCCTTCATTTCTGCCACTTGGATTCCCTGCCCCCCCCCCCACTTTTTTTAATGTTCAATGATAGCCTACATTAAAACATTTTTTCTAACTATAGTTTACCCAACACTTATGACTCCATAGTGGAAAACATCTGCCATGTTGCTAGGCACCTGCCAGGGGCCCAGGAAAGGCTGAGAAGAGACCAGGATGGCCTAAGGCACACAGGTGGTGGCTGGCTTTGCCTTCTCCAGGTCTCCCATCTTTCCCCGTGCTTCCACTCCAGCCACGGCGGGTCTGGAGGGAGGGTGGAACCCCATCTTCCTTTAGAATCTTCCCTGAAGACCATAGGGTAGCTGGCCTTGCCCAGTGGAAGCAAGAGTGGCAACAGGTCAATGCTGGCCGGTAGGCCTGGGGATTCTACTCTCCTGGCAGCTGACAACCGGAAGGTGGGGCAGTCTGTGGCCAGTTGGATGGCCTCAGCCTTTGGCTCCCCTCCTGAGTGAGGCCGGAGCCCATCAGGGACATGGAGGGGGCAGACAGAGGGGCTTCCCTCCTGCTCTTCTGCTCAGATACACATATGGATATATATATATGTACTTACACCACAGAGCTACAACACAGGGGACCTTAGGAAAAAACAAATTGTGCCTTCTATTTTGTTGTTTAAAAGGTATACTCCTTATGGGAGAGGTATTTTGCGTGTTTCAAGTCACCCACACCTTTCAGATCCCTCTGCCTTCCATTAACCCATGAGCAGGAGTAAGGAGGTGCAGGAGCTGATGTGGCTGAAAAGCACATGCCTATTGCCTTCTTACATATAAATGAGTTTTTTCTTTCTGCAAACACTGTATACGGTATCTATTTCACGTTGGAGAGCCGATCACCTCTTTGAATACGGGTCGAGTTTCTCCCTCTCTGACTCGCTGACTTTTATTTATTTATCTGTGGCTGTGCTGGGTCTTCCTTGCTGCGCAGGCTTCTCTCCAGTTGTGATGAGCAGGGGTCACTGTCTAGTTGCGGGGCGCGGGCTTCTCATTGCAGGGCTTCTCTTGTTGTGGAACATGGGCTCTCCAGCACAGGCTCAACAATTGTGGCTTCGTTGCTCCAAGACAGGCAGGGTCTTCCCAGGCCAGGGATCGAACCTGTGTCTCCTGCACTAGCAGGCAGATTCCTTACCAGTGAGTCGTCAGGGGAGCCCCTCTGACTCAGATTCTGAAGATGTTTCTCCCCCCCGGCTCTTGGACCATGGGAGCTGGGTTTTGGTTTGGTTCTGCAGAGTTTCGGGTCGGGGCTGTCCGTCCTCATGGATCTCTGTGTTAGCTTCCTCCCGCTGGGGCTGGGGACAGCTGTGTCCTCTAAAGTGGGCCAGACCCCCCTCCCGAGCACATGGGTGATCCGGGACCTTGCCTTCCTTCTCGTCCTCCGCCACCCCCAGCGTCTCAGCTGCAGCCTGAGGTCATGCGGTGCAGTTGCCTCGATAAAGACTCGTCTTCCTTCATAGCCCACCTGAGGCAACTCAAGACCAGTGGGGGTCCCACACAGAAGCCCCCGCCCCCGCAGACAGACAGATGCAAGTCAGTCAGTAGGAATGATGAGACTGTTCAGGCCATGCCTCTCGCGGCAGAGGCTGAGCCAAGATGGGAGAGTCCTGAGTGAGCGGAAGGAAGATCCCCTGGAAGAGGGCGTGGCAACCCACTTCAGTGTTCGTGCCTGGAGAATCCCAAGGATAGAGGAGCCTGGCGGGCTACAGTTCAGAGGGTCGCAAAGAGTTGGACATGACTGAAGCAACTTAGCACATCGTACACTTTCAGCTGGGCTTCTGCGTGTAAAAGGACAACGTCATGACCCAAGCAGAAAAAGATCAAAATTCTGTGGGCCTAATCCTTTGGCCACCTGATGAGAAGAGCCAACTCATTTGAAAAGTTCCTGAGGCTGGGAAAGATTGAAGGCAGGAGAAGAAGGGGGTGACAGAGGATGAGATGGTTCGATAACATGAGATGGTTAGTCATGTCACCGACTCAATGGACATGAGTTTGAGCAGACTCTGGGAGACAGTGAAGGACAGGGAAGCCTGGTGTGCTGCAGTCAATGGGGTCGCAGAGTCCTATACAACTTAGGGACTTAACAACAACTATCCTGCCTGGGGAGAAATTCTATTAAACCAGCATTCCAAACTCTTCAAGGAAGTCATATGCAGAGGTGCCCCTTTCTACCACTTTGAAGACAAGATCGAGTTCTCTGGGTCTATCAGGTGATCCCCAGGAATCAAGAGCTCTGGGTGGTGGGGCAGAGAAGCTGGCTGGCTGTCAGGTTCTGTCACAGCCACGGGTCACGAGGTTTTTACACAAGCTTCAGGGTGGACCCATCACACACCCTTCCTTCCCCTCAGTCAGTGTTGATGACTCAGGGGATTTCAGAAAGGAGCTCATGGGACATGCAACCAGCAGGTTCATCCCAAGGCGCTTCTTAGCATTTTCTAGGCAGAACTTTAGGAGCTGGATCCACACCTGAGTAAGAAGCCTGGCATTTGCTCCCCCAGCTCTGCCTGCTATAGTCTCAGGCCAGACTATGACGAATGTACTACCTGGGGGAGCTGCTTCAGGAGAGACAAAGAAAGCAAGCAAGCTGTTGAGCCCTGTGGCTCCACGTTGTGAAAAGCACATAGACACACGACTCTACCATCTCCCCATAACAGACAGGAGGGACAATAAAGGGATTTTTTTTTTTAACACCAAAGCCCACAGGGACAAAGAAAGCAGAAGTGAATCTGGGAGGCTTGAGACAGCACTAAGATTACAGAAGATAGAAAGTGATTCACAGACCAAAGAAAGTGGGAATATAAGTTGTTGGGGGTTGGGATGTATGTACGTATGTGTGTGTATGTATGTTCAGTCGAAGGACTCACTCTGTGCCAGGCACTGGTCTAAGTTCAAGGTGTATTAATCCCCCAACAATGTGAGAGTTTCTAACCTGATCTGGGGGATGAGGCACAGAGAGGTTAAACAACTTGTCCCAGGTCACACAGCAGAATTTGAACCTCTGCAGAAGTGTGGCCCAGAAACCTTGGTCTACACAGCCTCACGCAGCAAGTCCTTCTGACACAAACCCTAGCACATCTCAGGACTTGGGTTCTCATGAAGCAACAAAGGAAACATAACTTGTGGAAAGTCTGTATGAAGAGACATATCCTCAGACTCCTTTGCTGTTTTATTCAGTCTGGACCACTGGATGCTTTCAGTTTATTCTCTGGAGGTGTTACCAGTTGAGGATGAGATGAGACATCTGTTAAAAAAAAAAGCCTTGAAAGTGTGTGAATGGACTAGTGAGGCTGCCTGGACCCTCCCGCTTCCAGCTCCCAGGGGCTGGCAGGGAGGTTTACACAGGGAGGTGGGAACTGGGGCCCCCCCTCTAGGAACTGGCTGGCTGGAGAGAAGACACAAACAACACTGACATCTGAAGGTCCCCAGATGAACCAGCTGGCTCACCAGCTGACGAGCCCTGCCTCCCATGAGCCAGGACTCACACGAGCTTCTAGAAGCTTTCTGGTATCTTTCTCTTTCCTCCACCTACATTTTTATTATGGAAAATGTAAATATACAGAAAAGCTGAAAAAAAAATACTATAATGAACACCCATATGCCCACCTCTTAAGTACTACAATTGCTAACACCTTGGCATGTTTGTTTTATCTTTAGATAAAGGTATGTACATATAGTATATTTCTGAACCATTTGAAGATGACTGCAGATGTTATATTTTACCTAGACATATTTCAGTATCTCTAGTCAAAGAATAAGGACCACATCAGCTCTAACCCACATGCATTATCACACCTGAGAAAATTTCAAATAGTTCCCAAGTACATTCCAATATTCAATCCATATTCAAATTTCCCACACTGTCCCTAGAATATCATTGCATCTGGTTATTATGTCTCTTTATCCTCCTTCCATTTGTCTGCCCCACAGTGTTGATATTTTGAAGGGACCAGGTCATTCATTAAAGCAGCATCTCAGAGCTGATGTGTCTGACTGGGTCGTGTGTCATTAAATTGGTCCCCGTATCACTTGTAAACGCTGTCAAGTGGAAGTCAGGTCTAAAGGTGCGACGCGATTCAGATCAGATGTTTTTGGTGACACAGGGAAGTGACATTCTCTACTTCATGCTGCATCTCATCAGGGGACAACGTTTGATTATCTCACTAGTCGGGAAGCTGAAGGCAGTGAGTGATGGTTCGCTCCAGTGTGAAGAAGTGATAGTGCCTTATTCAAATAGGAACAGATATTAAAGGACGACAGGACATCCGAGAAAAAGTCTCCAATGTGAGAGAGAGAAAGGAAAAAACAACTCAGAGGAAAGAGGAGAAAGAGATCATTTCAGGAAGCAAAAGAAAACTTCCCCCAAATGATAAGTCTCCTTAGAAATAAGAGAAGATCTCACATCCATGAAGCAAGATGGCTATAAAAAAAAATTTAGAAACCAAGAAAGCGCTCTTGGAAATCTACACTGAAATCCAGTACAAAGTTGGAAGACAGAGTAGAAGCAAAAATCTCCTAAAAGGTAGAACAAAAAGATAAAGGAGGAAAAACTGGGAATTAAAACATAAGAAAACTAGAGGATTAGTCTCAAAGTTTAGCATTGGGATAATGATGTCCCAGAAAATTCAGAAAGAGTGAGAAAGAAGAGGGGTGAATTATCAGATAAATATATAAAACAAGAACATTTTTCAGAACACATGAGTTTCCAGCCTGAAAAAGTCTACGGAGTTGCCCAATACAAATGCATGTTATAAACATCAGCACAATACTGTTCAATTTCAGAACATCCTAAAAATGACAGGTCACATACTAAAGGTCAAGAACCAGAATCGCATTAAACTTAACAGCAATACTAAAACTTAAAGGATAATGGAACAAAGCCTTCAATATTCAGAGGGCAATTTGAACAATTGAAAATGGTATGATAACCCCTAGGATAAAAGAAATATCAATGAGTGCATGCTGATACAAATAACTAAGTGAATGACTAAATGCATGGAGGAGAAGGAACAGCTTCATCTTACAAAAGAATTTCATTAATGACTGTAAAAGAAATGAGGCAAATAGAAAATTACTATTAAGCACATTATATTAATAACTCTTTATAGGTAAGATTCACCAATGGATGCTAAAATTTGATAAGTGAAAGTCTGAGGACAAACAGGGTATTTGTGTTATCTTAGAGAATGTCTACCAATATTTTTACTGATTATAAAAGGAAAAATAATAATGAGAATGAGAAGCCTAGCATGAACTACTTAGCCAGGTGATGAAGATGGACATCCTGAGGAGTGAGTACAGCATCACCATGGAGCCCTGATATGAGGCAGGAAGATGGGCACATCGTCTCGGTGGCATTCTCACCCCAAAGTCCATAAGCTCAACCGAATCTTGATAAAACATCAGAAAAATCCAAACCGAGGGACATTTTACAAAATAATTGACCAGTACTCTTCAAAATGGTTAAGCTCATGAAAGAGACAGACTGAGGACCGGTTCAGATGGAGGAGACGAAGAAGATTTAGCAACTCAGGATAATGTGAGGTCCTAGATTGGATCCTGGAAAATAAAACGACATTATTGAAACTGGTGAGATCCAAAGTCTGCCACTTTGTTAACACAGTGTACTGAAGTTAATTGCTTAGTTGCCTCTTTTTTTTTTTTTTTTTTGATGTACACTTCTACGTGCATCCTGGCTATGTAAGATGTTAGCATTAGGGGAAGCTAGGTAAAGGCGTTAGCCAGAACTCTGGAATGTTTACACAATTTTCTGTAAGTCGAAAATTATTTCAAAATGGAAAGTTAAGAGAAAACATTCTGAGGGAAAATTATTTTCCCCCTAGAATTTTACACCCAAGCAAGCTATCAATCATTTATGAGGACAGAATGTCATTTTCAGATAAACGAGAATGCGTGCATCTTTTCTTAGAAGGGTACTGGTCATCACGCTCCTTCAAGAGAATAAACTGAAATGAAGATCAGGGACGCAGGCACTGTGAGATTCACCACCAGAGGGAAGCAGAGGAGTTTTGAGAACACCAGCTCTGTGATGGCCTCCAGAGCAATTAGTACAGAAGAGAACAAGAGAATGCGTGGTTCCCAGAAGGATGTTGCAGATAAACCTACCAAAAAACCCAGTGGCTTCCTCTTATCTATTCGATTGCATCAGTGAAATCCGCAATTCTGACAGTTTAGGGCTGTATTATTGATAAGCATTTATCAAGAGAAAACCAAGTAAATAGACAGAACAAAACAAACAAAAAAAAACTCTTGGGGAAACAAAAGTTGCACCAAAAGGAAATATAATCATAGTATACCAAATGGCTCAGTTGTGAAAAGTTTTTACATAAGTCATAATAATATAAGTACTAAAATATTCATTTAACCAAAATGTCTCTACTGTGCTGAGAGCAGGTTTTAGTTAAGAATGGAGAGCAGGCAATGGGTTCTGGAAGCCAGAGATTCTGGAATGGACTTAGAGATTCCTATACAATGTTGATCAAAGCAGAGAGGAAGAAGACAGCATGCAGCCGAGGGGGAGTGCACCTCAGCTGGCAGGACCTCTGGGATTTAATCGCACTCAGTCCTGTAACAAACCCCTTCGCTCTTCCTGCAGAACCATCTCTGCTTGGAATGGGGCTGCCAAGTGGGAGAGACTCAACCCAAAACGTGGGGGTCTGGGGATGTGAAGAGGAGGGAAACCAGGGATGAAGGACCAGTTCACAGATTCAAAGGCTGTGGTTCACATCTTGCTTGGATTTAATGGGGGAAAAAAAAAAAAGGTAATACATTCTCAGAATGCCAGCCAGGGTAGCCAGGGCTGAAGTCTTCCAAGTCAGGACTGTGGGACTGATTCACTTAATAAAAGTTTCCTCCCAGGCCCAGGGGCTTCCCTGGTGGCTCAGACAGTAAAGTATCTGCCCACAATGCAGGAGACCCAGGTTTGATCCCTGGGTGGGGAAGATCCCCTGGAGAAGGGAATGGCAACCCACTCCAGTATTCTTGCCTGGAAAATCCCCATGGACAGAGGAGCCTGGCTGGCTACAGTCTGTGGGGTCACAAAGAGTCAGATGTGACTGAGCGGCTAACACTTTCACTTTCTTTCCCAGGCCCAGGGCATTCCAAGCAGATGTTGGGGAACACAGGATGAGAACTCAGAAGGCAGAAAGCAAGAGAAAGCAAGAAGATTGCTGTCTAAGGGGCTCCTGGCCTCAAAGCAAGCAGCACCCTCTGGATGCTGATCTGGGGCAGGGGCGGGGAGGGGAGCACGAGGAAGAGGATTGCAACAGATGTGGAGGCATGGGGGGCCCCTCTCTCCCCTGCTGCCTCCCAATGGTTCGGCTACCAGGCAGGCTGGGAGGTGTTGGAGAGCGAGCGTGGAGAGGGATTAGGACTGGGGCAATGGTCCAGGCGGGACTGACTCACGATGAGCTCAGGTTCACTTTTGGGAGCAACTGGCGTCCAAGGAGATGCCATCTGGGGTGCGGATGCAGCCACGAGTCGAGGCAGCTGGCAGCTCTCACGATGTGGCTGTGGCATGTGGGCCAGCACTCCCCAAGCCTGGGTCTGTGAACCACCGGTTCCAAAGGTTGTGAAGGGCTGTTGGCCTGAAAAGAGGGTTCTGTGGTCCAACAAGCTTGGGAGGTGCTAGGTTTAATGGAATTGCACAGGTTTCTCCACTGCAGGACATCTCAAAGCCCTTAATATGATGACAGGAATAGCCAGGCTCTAAAGCAAGAACTGTGGTGTTGGAGAAGACTCTTGAGAGTACCTTGGACTACATGGAGATCAAACCAGTCCATCCTGAAGGAAATCAACCCTGAATATTCATTGGACAGACTGATGCTGAAGCTCCAATACTTTGGCCACCTGATGTGAAGAGCCGACTCATTGGAAAAGACCCTGATGCTGGGAAATATTGAGGGCAGGAGGAGAAGGGGACGACAGAGGATGAGATGGTTGGATGGCATCACCGACTCAATGGACATGAGCTTGAGCAAGCTCCGGGAGATGGTGAAGGACAGAGAAGCCCAGCGTGCTGCAGTGCATGGGGTCACAAAGAGTCAGACACGACTGAGCGGCTGAACAACAAGAAAATCAAGGCAGGCAGAATGAGAGGATACAGGTTTTGATCATGATCACGGAACCCTTTCTGCACAGAACAGAACTTCGGGCTAGTGAACTACTGACACTTTCCAGAGTGGGACACTAAAAATACCCCAGCCACCTGATGCCCAAGCAGGCAGTAAATCACTGGCCTGCAAGCTCCAGAATGCAGGCCAGGCCTGCCCTACCTACCATGGCCGCTGGCGGCTGACCCTTGCCAGATGGCCCAAGTCCACTTCTTTGCACCCAGGCAGCCAGTGGGGCTAGGAGGAGAGGGGCCCCCAGGAGGCAGGAAGCTGCTGCAGGTGCATCCTGGGTGTGGGGTGGTTAGAGGTGGGTGTGTCATGGGAGGAAACGGGGTTCCCCGGGAAAGGGCAGTGGCTTCCACAGTGACAATTGCTTTACTATTAATCAATACAATCGGGGCATCCCATCAGAACCCACAGATCAGCCTCTCAAATTACCCCACGGCCGCCAGATGTCGCTGTTGCGGGGAGCATGAATTTGCGGTCCTATCTCCCTACAGGCAATGACTTTACCGAGACAGTTCAAATTGTGGGCGCTCCGAAGCCCATGAGACCCACCCAATTCCTGCGACTCAACTGGGTGAGACCCTGCTTCCAGTTCTTAGTGATTAGATCCCACCTCCAGCACCCCTGGGACCAAAAGCAGTCTGACTCCCAGAATGTAACCAAGAAATGCCAAAAATCTGTGCCCGGTTCCTTTTAGCACAAAACAGCAAATCAGAAATGAGAGGCCAAGACAGAATATTTATTTTTTTAACTAAAATGCATCATCAGCAAACACAGAACAATGAAATTGAGAGGCTCCTCAAGTATAATGAATAGACCCAGATGATCAAAAATGTACTGAGGTTGAATTTTTTTGACCATTAAAAAATCCACAAAACAATGATTTTCATAGCTTGCAGGCTTCTGGCAACATGTCTAACAAGGTTGGACTTGAAAAAGTACTTATTTGATGTGGAGCATCTTTTTAGTCTTTGTTGAACTTGTTACAAAATTGCTACATTTTATGTTTTCTAGGAGGCCCATGGAATCTTAGCTCCAGGCCAGGGATAAAACCTGCACCCACTGCATCAGAAGGTGAAGACTTAACCAATGGCCTCCCAGGGAAGTCCCTAAAAGTACTTTAAGTGAACTCGGTTCTAGTTCACTAAAAAGCTATGTGGACTTGGGCAGGTTATCCAACCTCTCTGAGCCTTAGTCTCCTTGTGTGTGAACTGAACCTACCCAGGCCCCACCCCGCTTTTAAAACATTTTTATTGGAGTATAGTTGCTTTACAATGTTGTTAGTTTCTGCTGTACAACAAAGTGATTCAGTTATATACACACACATACACACATATATACACACATCCATTTTTTAGATTTCCTTCCCATTTAGGTCACCACAGAACACTGCGTTGCCCATGCTATACAGTAGGTTCTCATCAGTCATCTATTTTATATATAGGAGTATAAATGTCAATCCCAATCTCCCAATTTCTCTTCCCCTACTCCCCGCTCAAGGCCCCTTTAAACAATATATGAGTCTAGGATTCTAAGTGTGGCCTTGAAGGGCCCATGTGCAGCTGGGAAGGTGGACATCAAAAATAACAAAACAATACGAGGCCACTTAAGTGACACAGACAAGGGCTGCAAGAATGCAGAGTCCTCCTCTTCTGACTGGGGGACTGAGAGAGGCTTCCAAAGGGGAAGGGATTCAACACCTGAAACGTAGCATTGCAGCACGCTCAGCACACTTGATCCCTCCCTTGAAGAGCTGGGAGGCGGCCAATCCAATATTTCAAGATGTCAACTTGATCCGTGTGGACACAAACATCTAAGGAAACTGGTTTCCAAAAATAAATGATAACTGCTACCTATCAGTCTCCGTGAGCGCATGAATTTCTCAAGGATGGGGGCATGTTCTGTAATTCTATCCAGCTGGTTCGGTGTGGACAAGTATAGTATACTGCTAGTTCCTGGATGGTAAATCTGGGCCAAGGGAGAGAGAGGAAGGGAGCGGGGAGGTTAAAACCCTTCTTCACATGTTAAAAGTGTCCTCTCCCACCCATGTTAATACACGCACAGGCAACAGCTTGAGAAATGGAAACTAAATTTGTAATAGCGATCCTATCTGATGATACTGGGGGTTAAATATTTTTCTTTTTGCTTATCTGGATTTTCCATTTTTTATCAATGGTCATGGATCAATTGCATTTTTTTAATGCAAATATATCCGGGAAGGATGATACACCCAACCACTATCAGTTACTAGCACCTTAATATGAATTAAAGGATGTGATCTGTGTCCTACAGTGAAGCAGTGGTTTTGTTATATCGGGTCGGCCGGAGTGTCAAGGCAGTGGAAAGGGAGAGAAGATGTAGAGTTTCTAAAAGGACAGTGAGTAGAGGAGGCCTGCCAGGGTGTTTATGGACCTTGAGGGAGTTTTACAAGAGTAAGGACAGCAACAGTTAACCTTTCTCAAGGCTTTATCCAATTATTCTCATTATAAATTATTTTTAGATCCAAACTCCAGCTTTCATAACGAACAACGGTACATGGATTTTAAGAATACTTTGAAAAGAAAGAAAACAAAGGATTCTTCTCCAAACTTTGTGCGTTTTGGTTTCTGTCAAGCCTTTTTTGGATAAAGTTTTATGAAATGGTTAGATAGCATCTTTGCGACCCCATGGGGTGCTGCAGTCCATGGGGCTGCAAACAGACGCGACTGAGCAACTGAACTGAACTGAGACAGCATCACCGACATAATGGACATGAAATTGAGCAATCTCTGAGAGACACTGGATGACAGAGGAGCAGTGGCTACAGTCCGTGGGGCTGCAAAGAATGGAACATGATTCAGCGACTGAACAACATTGCAGCCTGTAGACTTGTCCTAAAGCCTCAGTGCTAGCACTTCAGGACTGTAGAGCCGACATAATTAAATACAAGAGAAGGTCATCATTTAGACTCTGATTTTGGATGGATTATGCTGATATTTGCCTCAACATTACTTGGAAAGGAAGAGCGCACAGAGGAAATTTATGGTAGAAACACTGAGAAAGGATGGACAGTTTGCAGGAATCTAGCTGCCTTTAATATAAGCAATTCATAACTCACTGCAAATCATTTGATAGGCAAATCATCAAAATATGCCTTCTATGGACAGCTCCTAGGAAACAAATGTGATAGAATGGGGGTGCGGGGGTGGGGCAGATATTGGAGTAAATGATTCCTAAGATCCCAAGTAAAATTTAGACTTTAGACATTTGAATCCAAGTAGTTGGAGATATTCACACTTGAAGAGAGGAACAATATTGAAGGTAGTGACTTATTTAATTGAGTCTAAGATGCCATAGGGCTTCCCTGGGGGCTCAGCTGATAAAGAATCCACTGCAATGCGGGAGACCTGGGTTTGATCCCTGGGTTGGGAAGAGCCCCTGGAGAAGGGAGTGGCTACCCACTCCAGTATTCTGGCCTGGAGAAGTCCATGGACTGGATAGTCCATGGGGTCGCAAAGAGTCAGACATGACTAACTTTCACTTTCAAGATGCGATTATAGATGATTATATTTTTGAAACAAAAAACACGGTCTAGTGAGTTATGACACAGCTGTAAAATGCATTCTCATTTTAAAAATGTTAAAATGTGGGTGAAAATATCTATCTTAGAGTTAATGAAATACAGTATTACCCGTGTCACCTTGCCCCTAACTCCCTGTCACCGGGAGACAGGCTTTTGTTCAGTGACCTGTTAGACTTCATATAGGGACACCAATCCTTCCCATTCACTGAAGGGTTAAAACATTCAGGTCCTTACTTGGCAGTAAAATGTATCTGTCCCCCAGGGTCCTGTCAGAGTCTATAACCTCCATTTCTCTCCCATCCAATACTCAGCAAAAGCTCAGTTGAGAAAAGTCATATTTTTAGGACTGCCTGCACGATATGTAAGCCCGTCCATTTTTCTCTACCCTGTTTACCCGTGGCTTGAGCCAGATCAGCAGAGAGCAAAGTACTGGAAACAACTAGTAATCCCTCATAGAAAGGCTGATCCAAACTCTCTCTGGCATCCTGCCTTCAGCCCACGTGGGGGACACTGTTAGAACAGCCCCAGTCGTACTCAAACTGCTGTCAAGGACACAGCATTCTCTTCACGAGGACCTAGGGGAGACATTTTTCAGGTCTTTGTACCAGGAATCTCAACAAATAAACTTTTTAAGTTGAAGTATAACATACATAGACAAAAGTACACCATTCATACAGGTACAGCTGAATGAATTATCACAAATTATAACAACCACTCAAATGAAAAAAATAAAACATTACCAGCATCTCAGAAGCCCCTTCGTGACTTCTCCCCATCACTATCCCCACCCTCTTCCCCAGAGGCAACCTCTGTCCTGATTTCCAACACCACAGTTTTATCCATTTTTTAAAAATTAATTTTTATTGGGGTATAGCTGCTTTACAATGTTAGTTTTTACTGTACAGCAGAGTGAATCTGCTATACACATACATATATCCCCTCTTTTTCGGAATTTCCTTCAATGTAGATAGAGTTCTTCGTTCTCATTAGTTATTTCTTTTATACATAGAGATGGGAATTGACATGTATACACTTTTTTAATTTTTTTACACTTTTTTCCTAATGTGCGGTTTGTGAGATCTTAGTTCCTGACCAGGAACTGAACCCTCCAGCTCAGCGGTGAAAGCAAGGCGTCCTGGACTGCCAGGGAATTCCCCTAGTTTATCTACTTTTGAAGCTTACAGAAATTGAATCATACAATATGTACCCTCTTGCTCTGGCTTCTTTTACTTATAACTTTTTTTGTGTAATGCATCCATGTTACTATGAAGTAGGTTGTTAATTTTCATATTGGAATTTTCACTGTACGTATCTACAGTCCATTATATATGTGTATCCCACAGTCTGTTCATTCAGGTTGGTTCTGGTTTGGGGTCATGATGAATGCTGCTGCCGTCCTGGCACAGAGTCAGCACTTCTGTGAAGCTTGCCTAAGCTGGGTTTCAGGGCATGCACACGCTCAGTTCCATTTCAAACCAGTTCTCCCCTTTACACTCCACCAGCAGCGCATGAGAAGGCTGGTGGTGCTGCATCCTCACCAGCACTCATCATTGTCCGTCTTCCCATTTTTAGCCATTTTAACAGGCCTCTGGTAGCTCAGTAGGTAAAGAATGCGCCTGCAGTGTGGGAGACCTGGGTTTGATCCCTGGGTTGGGAAGATCCCCTGGAGGAGGGCGTGGCAACCCACTCCAGGATCCATGGGGACAGAGGAGCCTGGTGGCCTACAGACCATGGGGCTGAAAAGAGTCAGACATGACTGAGTGACTAACCACAGCAGCACACAGCAACATCTTGTGGCCTTAATTATCATTCCCCAAATCCCTTCTCTTTTGTGAAGTATTTAGTCAAATTATCTCATCAACTTTTCTCTATTAAATTGCATGTCTTCGTCTAACTGATTTACTCATTGGGATAGGTCTTCTGTCAGCTATACGTACTACAAATGTCTTCCACCTTCTGGCTTCCTTTTTTTTTTCTCTTAATGGTAGATTTTGATAATCCAAAGTATCAACACTTGATTTTAAAGTAGTCAAACTTATTGCTGGTTTTGAATCTTTTTAAAGGCTATATTCTCCTATTTTTTCTTCCTGAAGCTTTATTATTTGCCTTTCATATTAAACTCAACAATTCATCTGGAGTTGATATTATGCATGGTGTGAGGTAAGGATCAAAATCCATATTCCCCACATGGATATGCAACTGACCCAGCACCATTTACTGAAAAGACTGTCCTCTCCCCGTTGCTCTGCAGTGGCACCTTCGTCCTAAATCCAGAGTCCATACACGAAGGTCTGTTTCTGTTCTCTCCAGTCTGCTGCATGGGTCTGTCTGCTCACTGGTCTTCCTGTACCAATGCCACATTGCTGTAATTACTGCAGCTTTACACTGAGACTGAATGTCTGGTAGAGAAAGTCCTCCTGAGAGCTCTGAGCTCTCACAACGTTGTCTTCGCCTTCTTGGCCCTTTGCATTGCCATAAAATGTCTTAAAATCAACTTATTTAAAAAATGGCAACCAGATAAATCTGTTAGGATTTTAATTGGGATTACATGGAATCTATAGATCAATTAAATTCTGAAAGAGATGGGAATATCAGACCACCTGACCTGCCTCTTGAGAAACCTATATGCAGGTCAGGAAGCAACAGTTAGAACTGGACATGGAACAACAGACTGGTTCCAAATTGGGAAAGGAGTATGTCAGGGCTGTATATTGTCACCCTGCTTATTTAACTCATATACAGAGTACATCATTAGAAACACTGGGCTGGAAGAAGCACAAGCTGGAATCAAGATTGCTGGGAGAAATATCAATAACCTCGGATATGCAGATGACACCACCCTTATGGCAGAAAGTGAAGAGGAACTAAAAAGCCTCTTGATAAAAGTGAAAGAGGAGACTGAAAAATTTGGCTTAAAGCTCCACATTCAGAAAACGAAGATCATGGCATCTGGTCCCATCACTTCATGGCAAATAGATGGGGAAACAGTGGAATCAGTGTCAGACTTTATTTTTTGGGGCTCCAAAATCACTGCAGACGGTGACTGCAGCCATGAAATTAAAAGATGCTTGCTCCTTGGAAGAAAAGCTATGACCAACCTAGATAGCATATTGAAAAGCAGAGACATTACTTTGCCAACAAAGGTCCATCTAGTCAAGGCTATGGTTTTTCCTTGGTCACGTATGGATGTGAGAGTTGGACTGTGAAGAAGGCTGAGCGCCGAAGAATTGATGCGTTTGAACTGTGGTGTTGGAGAAGACTCTTGAGAGTCCCTTAGACTGCAAGGAGATCCAACCAGTCCATTCTGAAGGAGATCAGCCCTGGGGTTTCTTTGGAAGGAATGATGCTAAAGCTGAAACTCCAGTACTTTGGCCACCTCATGCGAAGAGCTGACTCATTGGAAAAGACTCTGATGCTGGGAGGGATTGGGGGCAGGAGGAGAAGGGGACACCCGAGGATGAGATGGCTGGATGGCATCACTGACTCGATGGACGTGAGTCTGAGTGAACTCCGGGAGTTGGTGATAGACAGGGAGGCCTGGTGTGCTGCGATTCATGGGGTCGCAAAGAGTCGGACACGACTGAGTGACTGAACTGAACTGAACTTTTTACAACATTAAGCCTTCCAATCCATGAACATGCATCTCTCTCTTGCTTATTTAGGTCTTATTTAACTTCTCTCAGTGTTTTGTAGTTGTCTTTGCTTTCTGTGTAAGACTTGAATATCTTTCTGTTTTCCCCTAAATATTAGAATGCTATACCAAATGACATTTTTTAAAATGCTACTTTAATTATTTACTGGTTTGTTTTTAATCTCATTAAATTGGACCGTTACTCAGAGCTTCCCCCTACCTGATGTTCCATGAAACAACCATCCCACTTGTTAAAGTGGTCTGATATATGTTGGGGAAAGTTGGGCTTAACAAATTAATCTCGCTTCATACTGCAGAACTTCCCAAGTCTTTAATGTGCTCATATAATATTCCTCAACCATACTTGCCCATATTCATTCAGTATTCACCAAATATCGTAGTCAAGTATCATTCATGATATAAGCATAGAAAAACAGTGATTACTCTAGGTATTTTATGCAGGAGAATTCCATAGACATTCCCTGTCACCGGAGAACAGAAAAACAACAGTGAAAAGGAACAGCTGAAAACGGTCTCCATGCTGTCACCCTTCAAACCTCTCACAAATACCTCAAACGGTGAAACGCATTTGGCATCCAGGACTGTACCTGCAGCTCTCTGCACGATGAGAGGAAACCTAGATAGAGGTGGAACATAGGCTGAGCTGAATGACAGCAGCCGCAGTGGCCAAGCAAGTGTCTGGTGTATGTATGTGCCAGGCAACCCTCCCAGGCAAGAGAGTACATCCTGCACCAAGAGGCCGTAAGAAAAGCAGGTGCTGAACGAGTTAAGGCGAGTACCCGCTCCCCACCTTGGACAGAACCGCTGCGACATCTGCCGAAATGAGTGTGGCCTGCGGCAGCGCGTGGCAGCGTTTCCCTCTTGGTGCTGAAGGAAAATGTCAGATTTATGTGTCACTTGTATCAGTTACACACGACATCATGGCATGCCTTTCTGCGTATTAACTTTGCCTTCATCTTATTATTTCTCACTCTTACTTTCCCTATGTCCCTATTTCCTGATTTACTTTTTATCGTATTTTTGTAAGGTATTTCAACTCTTCCTCCTTGCAAGAGAACAGGTATAAATTAATCAGCTGTCGGTGAAACCCCAGTGTCCACCCATGAGGAGTTAACCCACTCATAAACTCCTTCTACTGTCGTGTTTTTTGTTGGCTTCACAAATTTGCTACAGTACAAACACTAAACAGAAGCATTCATTTCATTTCTGGTTTCACTTTAGTAATCAAAAGACTGGTGGGAAGATCAGAAGTTGAAGCAACAATAAGTTCTTTGAAATATAAAATTAATATAACATGCTCTACGGCATTTCATGATAATTGGCTTTATTAACGTACAACAATTAATGTTAGCCATAAAAGGATATAATTAAATGTGTTTTATTCTGTTTAAAATTTATTCTGTTCCCTGTATTGCCATTTAATGGGAAAAAAACAACAACAGCAAAAACTTGTCAACCTTACAGTCCATTTGAAATTGATTCCACTGAAATCAATTAGGTTGCTCCAAAATGACAATGAAAAAAAGAAAAGCACAGACTGGAATGCATTACATTTTGGCCCAACAAAAGGATTCATTCTCATAAAGCAAGCTGACAGTGTTTATGACTTTGAAAATTCACTGAAATTTTTTGCGTGAATTAGATCCTTTGTGATGCATTTTCTTGAGTTCTACCCATGACTGCCACAGTAACAGCCCTGGGATCAGAACCCAAATACCATTCAAAAATACCAGATAGACCCAAAAGTAGAGCCAACTGTTGGTGTTGAGGTTGGGGCTTCCCATAAGCCAGTCTGGGCAGAAGGTCATCCACCCGCCATACAATTCACACACACTCAGGGTAATCTGCACGAAATGCCTGTTAGAGAGAAAGAGACAGCGATGAAACTGCCAGCTGTACCAACATCATCTCCCACAGCAGATCACCTCCCTGAAGTGGGACCTCTGGGTTCACACAGGGCTCCCTTGATGGGGCAAGTTGATCACTGATGAAGACCCATGCTTTCATTTTCCTTTGGAGAAGAAAATGGAAACCCACTCCGGGATTCTTGCCCGGAGAATCCCACGGGCAGAGAAATTGGTGGGCTACAGTCCGTGGGGTCACAAAGAGTCGGACACAAGGAAGAGACACTCTCCTCGGAGAAGCAACAGTACCCTCTCTAGACTACGCTCGGAGTTAAAGAAGGTCTCTTGGGTATCCAGTCCTATCCCTTGGAAGGTTTAGTGAAGTCACGAAAGAGAGACCTGGATGTGAACTTAGGAGCTCCAATCTCACCTGTTGGAAAAGGGCTAATAATGGTCCCTTCCTTGAGTAATGCTTCGCTGGTGGCTAGCTGGCAAAAAATTCACCTGACAATGCAGGGGACTGGGGTTCGATCCCTGGGTCGGGAAGATCTGGAGGAGGGAATGGCAACTCGCTGCAGTATTGTGGCCTGGAAAATCCCATAGACAGAGGAGGCCTGGCAGGCTACAGCCCATGGGGTCTGTAGAGTCAGACATGACTTAGCAACTAAACAACCACCACCTCAAATAATACTGCGGAGATTAAATGCGATACGTAGATAAAGCACGTGCCTGGTACATATTCAGCAATGCATACGTGTGAAAATGTTTGAAATAATACACACATGGGTGAACGTAGCAAATCCACAGCCACGGTCATGGACATGGAAGGTGCCCAGAAGCAAGCTCCAGGAGACGGTGAAGGACCGGGGAGCCTGGCATGCTGCAGTTCATGCGGTCACAAAGAGTCGGACGCAACTGAGCGACTGAACAACAACTACAGGCGCCCAGAAGGAAATTTCTCCTACCAACTCTCTAAGTAAAATCGGGCGGGGGCGAGTAGAGTAAATGACTTTTGAGGTTTCTTTCAAGTCTGAAATTTCATGACGAAGTTTTACACAGACTTCTTTGATCCAAGATAGTGGAAAATGGAATGCCACTGTGCCCAGCTGACATGAGTCTAAAACCATTCCCTGGGAATCATTCCCAGGAAAGCGATCTGTTCGTCCCAGGTCACTCTGTCCCTAAGGAGGAGAGGAAGGGAACAGAGGGAGGGGGCGGAGTTCACAGTTTCAGGGCCCGACTGATGGATGGCTAATCTGCCGTCTTTCTCCTCTATCTCCCCACTCTTCTGCCTTCCCCATACCTTCTAAAGGCTGCCTCTGAAAAGACCTATTTATCTTGCATGTCCACCTCAGAATTACCTAAGAGACTTCTCTTTGTGACACGTGGAAGAGAAGTTTCTAGAATGATTTGGGGGCGGAAGATGAAAATAACTACCTTTTGATTCTCCACAATACTGGTGGCCAGTCACCCAAAGCTGCTAGCCCTGTGCTTGTCTATACGGTGTCGAGGCTGTCACTGCCATCATATTTCTAGTGGTTTTTATTTTGACCGATCCGAAATTACACGACATCAAATGACTTTCTACTCTACTTTCCGTCCAACAAACAACGGTGGTCGTCATCCACGCCACATGACACTGTGGCATCGGGACAGCTGGTGTTTCTCCTCTTTCCAGCCGGAGAGGGGAGAGCACTTACCGATAATGCTTCTCTTTGACGATGGCGTAAATGAGGACCAGTGCCAGAGACCCACCCAGGACGACCGTCAGAATTTCCACAGACACGATGGCTGGATCAAAATTAAGCCATCTTGCATCAGCTTTCCCATATTCTTTCCCTAAAAACAAATACATTTTGTTACTCATCTGGCAATTATTTTTATGACAGTTGGTGGAAATGACCCCCCCCCCATTTGGAGGAGATAAAAAGAATAACTGAACCGCCATTCTCTCTACAGTCTTCATGATGCCTTAGTGGAAGGAAGGAGGGGTCCTGAGACAAAAACCCAGTACCCCTGGACACCAGTACTGATAACAACATCACGTTATATTTGTAAAACGGTGTGCATTTTCCAAAGTGCTTTCACAGGCGTGGCTTCTTCACCTCCTCCTTTTTCATTGTAAGCAGCAGAATTCTAAATCAGTTTGACACAGTCAGACTTTGCAAAGATAATCTTTAGTAATTATCTTGGTACGTGCATTATAATTCCTAACTTTAAAATTTCAATATAAAGTTTGTATTAGTCAGATGTGGGAAAATTACTGTTCAGGAGATGTTTATAAAAACACGTTTATTAATAACTGAAGAGGAATTGAGTGTTGAGGGGCCAGCAAGGAGGGGAGGGGGGCAACACAGCCTGGACTATGGAATGAATCTGAAATGGACAAAGGGGGCATTTCAGTCTGCTACAGAGTATTCATCAACAACAGCCACCACGAAAGCCTCAGTTGTGCTGACCTGGGGGTAGGTGTGCACTAAGAAACCTTTTCAGACCCCATTATCAGGATGGTTTCTTCCAGAAAGCACTATGAGGTCAGACAGTCTTTTTAGTGCTAGACCGCGGGCCTTGTGTGAAGTCATATTTCCTTCCCTCGTCTCTTCTTTCCTTCCTCCTCCTCTCCTTCTCTGTCTTTATCTCTTTCTTTTCCTGTTTACCAAAGTAATACATGCTGGTCCTAAGATCTCACATAACCAGTGGGGGGAAAAAAGAACCCAACGCCCCCACCTCTTTACTTCACTCTCTTTGTGGGTGACCCCTGCTCCCACAGTTCTCACATAACTTAGGAAAGCTATGAATGGTCCAAAATTAGCTACATGATCTGACTGATTTGGTCTGAACAGCACAAAACAACAGTCTCTTAATGGTTAGAGTTAGGGTCTCTCCGGGGCTGGGGACAGAGGTTTCTGATGAAAGGCTGTCCTCAGGAAAAGGACAGGCCAGTAAACAGAGTGAGCTATTAAATGAGATAACACAGAGACACACGCTGAGCGGAGATTCTGTGAGCGGCAGACACAACCGGCAGAGGCGTCCAGCCTGTCCTTAGCTGACTGCCAGCCGCGACCTCACCAGGAAACAACTAACAGTGAAAGTAAATGTTTTTCCTTTAAATTTAAACACAGATACAACAGGTGGAATACACCACCTAGTGTAGCCCAAATCTAAGAAAATATCACAAGTGAAAGGTCAGTGCTTTAGGAGCGAAGAGATTAGTGGGTATTCAGACATTCACAAAAATAACCCTATCCATTCATTAAAAAAAAAAAATTATTTATTTGGCTGTAGCTGGTCTTAGGGCACAAGGGATCTGCAGGCTTTGTTGCAGCACGCGGGATCTTTAGGAGCAGCGCGGGAACTCCTACTTGCATCACGAGCATCTAGTGCCCTGACCGGGGACTGAACCCGGGGCCTCAGGAGCAGGGCGTCTTAGCCACTGGACCGCCAGGGAAGTCCCTATTTCCTTCTTTAATTCAACACTTTTTTGTAGCATATAGACGCCTCTGTGCTAGACCTCAAGAATGCCTAGCACAGAACACGAAGTCTGCCTGCTGGTGGCTCACGCAGTGCGTGACAGGGACAGAGAATGGGGCCAGGGAGGGGAGGCACTGCACAGACCAGGAGCGGAGGGGTTCTGATTACCTCCTCTTCACCCTACAGGGGAGGGAGGCGTCACCCTGGGCTCCTGGGGAGGCTCAGCACACAACAGGCGGGCAGCACTGGACGGATGAGGCTGACGGCCGCTCCCTGGTGGTGTGACACTCGCAGGCTGGGAGAGGAGGACACGGGCCACGGGGGCCACGGGGGGGGCCGCACTAGGACCCGGAAGGACGGGGAGGGGCTGTGCGAGGCGGGCTCCGCACTAACTCCAGCGTGGGTGAGCCCTGCTCCCACGGGCAACGTGGCTGGCCTGCTGCAGTAACTCAGGGCTGGCAGGGCACTGAAGCCGGCTCCTCAGGGACACACAGGCGCCTGCTGGTCTGCGAGCCGGGAGGGCATGGGGGTGGGGGGCTGCTTGTCTAGACTCTATTATACAGGCAAGCAGGGTGGGGAGGGGCTGTGCACTGAGGGCGTTTGAGGGCCTCTGGATTTTACCAGGAGTCAAGGCACACGCAACCCTGGGTCTTAATCTCAGGCTCTTCTCTCACTCCCAGACCTTCCACTGTTGGTGTTCAGTTGCTCAGTTGCATTCGACTCTGTGACCCTACGGGCTGCAGGACGCCAGGCTTCCCTGTCCTTCACCATCTCCCGGAGTTTGCTCACACTCGTGTCCATTGAGTCGAAGATGCCATCCAACTGCCAGCAATCAAGGCGATGGAGTGAGGATAAGCACCCCACAGATCAGTGGCCAGCCCACCATGCATTTCTGTCCCAAAAGGTACCCGGTCCAGTCTCAAGGGCCAGTTAGAGGAGGGGGTCATTTAACACGAGCCCCACATGGACCCTCGAGTGGTGTGTCAGTTGCCCCCACCTTGGGAAGTGTGTATGAACTGAAACACAGCTCTTACTCCCTAAACCAAATGGCCTCTTCTGGAACTTGTGCTAAGAAATAATCTGAATTACAGAAATAAAGTGCATTTCATGGAGAAACAACAACAAAAACATCTCAGGTCTTAAATCACAGGAGGTGAGCCCTGAATAGGGGAGGGAGAGGTGTTTCAGGGGTAAAGTTTGAGCAAAAGCCCGGGGCTGAGAGTGCTTGGTGTGTCTGAAACTACAGGTAATTCAGCAAGTTGAAGGAGACAGGATGTGTGCCCGCGCGTGCGTGCGTGCGTGCGTGTGTAAGTGGGGCCTGGGGAGCGGCGGGGGCAGCATAAACGCTGGAGAGGAAGGCGGGGTGGGAAGGGGAAGCAGGCCCTGCTATCTGCCCGCCCCAGTGTACCAGACCTCTGGCCTCTCATCTATCGCTTAACTTTGACCATCTCTTTGCAGGTTCAACGCCTATAAAGGGAGGAAAAGGACAAGCAGAGCATTAACAAACCTAATGTGATCCTCGTCCTTTATCCTGTGACTGACCGCCAGGCTCGGGCAGAGGTTTAGAGAAAGAGGCACAGGCGGAGCTGGAGGAGGCACCCAGGAGCCAAGCGACGGCCGTGGCCTTTGCCACAGCGCAGAGGTGAGGACGCAAGGGGCGGCGACTCTTTCTTAACCGGCCCCAGCACCTTGGGTTCTGCGCTCGGCCCAAGAATCCTGCTGAGTAACCTTAGTGATTTATTCTCTCAACAGCTTTATAAATGCCACACAGCAGTGTTAATTGTATTGACTGTGTCATACATTACATCCCTAGTAAGAATTTATTGTATAATTAGAAGTCTGTACCTTTTGAACATCTTCATCGAATTCCGCCACTCCCCAGCCCCTGCCTCTGGTAACCACAAATCTGATCCTTCTCTAAAATGAGTTTCAGGTTTTCAAATTCCACATAAAAATGAGATATTGTAGTTTTCATTTTTTTCTGTCTAGTTTCTATCACTTGGCATAATGTTCTTCAAAACCCATCTGTGTCATCACAAACTGCAGGATTTCCTTCTTTTTACGGCTGAATAATACTCTGCTTCCCTGGTGGCTCAGGTGGTAAAGAATCCACCTGCAATGCAGGAGACCCAGGTTCGATCCATGAGAAGGGAAGATTCCCTGGAGAAGGGCATGGCAACCCACTCCAGTATTCTTGCCAGAATTCCATTGACAGAGGAGCCTGGCGGGCTACAGTCCATGGGGTTGAAGAGTCGGATAAATCAATGCAGGTTGTTTATCCACTCATCTGTCAATGGACACTCAGGTTGTTTCATGCCTTGGCTGTGGTATGATAGATACTGCTGCTATAAACAGAGAGTGCAGATTACCAATCACTGCTGATATTGAATCTAATTCCTCATCCCCCACCCTTCATATCAATACCCTGGCCTGCCTTTAGCAAGGATCCTGTTGAGTCTATCATCAGCCCCCCAGCCTTGATGTTTCTTCTTAATAATTTTCCATCCACTGTCTCTGACCCTGTTCCCAGCCTATAAATCTCCACCTATCCCTGTATCTAGGGCTTCACTGGCGGCTCAGATAGTAAAGAATCCACCTGCAATGGAGGAGACCCGGGTTCAATCCCTGGGTCAGGAAGATCCACTGGAGAAGAAAATGGTAGCCCTCACCAGCATTCTTGCCCAGAGAATTCCATTTTGGGGCTTCCCAGGTGGAACTAGTGGGAAGGAACCTGCCTGCCAATGCAGGAGATGTAAGACATGTGAGTTTGATCCCTGGGTTGGGAAGAGCCCCTGGAGGAGGGCGTGGCCACCCACTCCAGTATTCTGGCCTGGAGTGTCCCATGGACAGAGGAGCCTGGCAGGCTACACTCCATGGGGTTGCAAAGAGTCGGACATGCCTGACTGAACATGAACACATGTCCCTGATTAAGGGTTGAGCCAATCTCTCTCCCACTGCTGTGGTCTCTGTGGAATAAAGTCTTCCTTACCATCTTTAACAAGTTCTACATCCTGGTGAATCAAAGGACAATCCTCAGATCAATATCCAGGAGGCCTAACCCTAGACCCTCTGAATCAGAATCTGCATTTTAACAAGAACCCCAAGCAATCTGCGTCCTTTGGTTTGGCTGTGCTGGGTCTGTGTTGCGGCACACGGACTTAGTTGTTCTGAGACATAAGGGATCTTAGTTCTCCAACCAGGCATCGGACCTGTGTCCCCTGCACTGAAGGTGGATTCTTGACCACTGGATCACTCAGGAAAACTAGTTAATATCTCTGCAGAGCAGGGAGATTTCTGGAAATTATCTACAAGAATATATATATGTAACTGCAGCCCACCAGGCTCCTCTGTCCATGGAATGCTCCAGGTAAGAATACTGGAGTGGGTTGTCATGCCCTTCTCCAGGGGATCTTCCTGACCCGGGGATCGAACCCAGGTCTCCCTCATTGCAGGCAGATTCTTTACCATCTGAGCCACCTGAGAAGCCTGTACAATATATATACATTTATATACAAATAAATGTTGAAAGTATGGAAAACACCCAGTTTAAATACTGCAGACTCCTCAATCTGCACTCAGTGCAAACATTTTAAAATATACCTTTATTGAGATATAATCCATGTGCCAGGTCTGTTTTTTTCTTAAACCTGTTTAAAGTGTATAACTCAACAAGTTTTAGTACATTCCCAGATTTGAATCACCACAACCTCACTTTACATTAGTTTCTACTTCGCAAAAGAAACCTGTACCCACTGTTAGTCATTCCCCATTTCTGGCCAAATCCCGCTCCCTTCCTGCACCCCCAGGCACCCACTAATCTGTCGTCTGTCTCCATGGATCTGTCGCTTCCAGACATTGCATGCAAACAGAATGGTACAACGTGGGGTACAGGTACTCGTTTAATGGACAGCCGTACGGAACTGACCCCTCAAATGCGGCAAGTGCCAGCGTTTCACATTACTCACACAATGAAGCGATCAAGGCATCTGAGTCTGTGATGTTTCCCACCATAGACAAGTAGACGTAAGGGCCTTCCTGGAGAGAAGAAAAGGAAAACATGCTCTAATTCAGCATCACACCTGGGAGATGGCACCGGGGGCACACCCCCGTGCAGGCAGCATCCCTTGCCCAGAGTGCAGGAGTACACATCCCGGCCAGCACCTCAGCCCTGCACCTCGCAATCCCAGTGTGCACGGGCGGGGGCGGGTGAGGGCCGACCTTGGAAATGGATCCACCCACAGTGAGTGTTTGTATAGTAAATGCTAGTTTTCAGTGACTGGCATTCTAAAATCAGAGGTGTGTTCAGACGGAGAAAAAAAATAAGCTGAAAATTTTGTCCAAGAGTCTAAATGTTATAGTAAATAAACTAAATTCTGGATTAATCCAGAAGTACTTCAGAGTACTTCATCGTGTCTCACCTCCAAAAAACGCCAAGATCTCTCTTAACAAACGTGGCATTTAAGTATCACTATCAGAGCAGTAACTAGTTTTTTCCTCCTGCATAAGGGCAAATTTAGGAAAATTAAAAATGCTTACAGGCTATATTTAAAATTTTGGGTAAGGAAATCTCTGCAATTGTATTTAGCATTTCCTCATCAGAGAAATGTTCCTTTGCCTAAAATTTCAAAAACTGGATTAACTAGGATTCTCTAAGATATCTGATTATGGTGTTCCTTTAAAAAAATTTTGTTGCTTATCAATACAACTTATTTTTTTATTTCTTTTTACCAAAACAATCACATACATGACATCAGAACAGTGTCTCTGCCTAAACCCTAAGCTCACTTCTAGTACAAAACTTCCCAGAGGCTACCAGTTTTAACCACTTCTAACTGTAGTTCTGGCAACAATCTTTATACTTATACTACTATTTCTATTACTATTTCTTTGTGCTTAGTCGATCAGTCATGTCCGACTCGTTGCGACCCCATGGACTGTAGCCCATCAGGCTCCTTTGTCCACATGGATTCTCCAGGCAAGAATACTGGAGTGGGTAGCTTACCCCTTCTCCAGGGAATCTTCCCGACCCAGGAATCTAACTGGGGTCTCCTGCATTGCAGGTGGATTATTTACTACCTGAGCTACTGGGGAAGGCCCACTATTAACTGCCCATCCTGAAAAATTACGATATAAATTATAGTTTCCCCTTCCCTTCCCTCCATCCAATTTTTGATGATGTAGGGGAGGAGAAACTTCTTCCTCCCCTCTTAGGTTCTGTAAGCTGGTTTAAGAATTAATTGACATAAATGGATTAAAAAGAAAAGCATACACATTTGATTTACTATGTTGACACGTACATGGGAATCTTCAAAAGGAAAATGACCTGAATAAGCTGTCAGGCCCCAAAACTCATACGCCTGTTTACCCAAAGACCAGTAACTGCAGGGATGTGAAGAGACCAGGGGGCTTGGGCTGAGCAGTACTGTCCCCAGTAAATACACGGGGAGAAACTAATGGAAGACAAGGGTTATTTCAGTCGGGCTATTCGCACGGGACCGTTTCAGCACTGACTCCCAGTCCCCAGTGAAATGAACATTCTTTTCCTCCTGGTAAAAGGAGAGCACCTTTCTCAAGGGAAATTCAAAGACCTGATTTGAGCTAGAAAGGGGGGAGATCAGAGTGCCCTCCACATCTACTGTTCTCAACTGCCTTCTGTTCAAAATCAATGCGTCAAAGTGGCATAATTTGGAGTGGCGTGTTCTGAACTCCTTTAACAGCTACATGAGTTCTCTTTAATTCTTCTGTTAGTTATCCCGAATTTGTAACTTCAGGAATAAGCTTCAAACCTCACCTGACTCCTCCATCAGTGCTGTGCAGTATACGGACTTCTGTGATATCAGGCGAGTATGAAAACCCCCAGCAAGCTCTCTCCTGCTCCTCCCCACGTCTCTCAGCCTCTGTCCACTTTGTACATTGCTGAGATTGATCACATTTTCCATTCTTGTTCTGTAAACATATTTGTCTTCCCCATTTTATCTGTAAGTAGATTCTCAAAGCTGAAAAGTCAATCGATGCTCTATTGACAATATGGTGATTATAAAAAGTGTTCACTGGAAGAGGCCACAACGTCTTACTCTACAAATCAGTACTTCTGTCACTTAAGAAGAATGTGGCAAATGGAACAGTCCTGCTTACCTTCATACATCTCTCAAAATCATGCTACATTTTAGCTTCCTTCGACTTTGGGCCAGGACTTTCTTGTAAGATATTTTGGTTCATGCCACAGTTTGTAATTGCCTTTCTTTTTCTCTAATTGAGAGAAGAAACCCTACTTTCTCCCCATCTCATTAACATAATCTTACAGCTTCTTTTCCATTCCAATCTTTGCTGAACAGAGGCTTGAAGCTGGTTTCTCTTTTCTTCCTTTTTTTAAAAGATTTATTTATGCATTTATTTATGGCTGTTCAGGGTCATCATTGCTGTGCTCGGGCTTTCTCCAGTTGCCCGAGCCCCCCGCCTCGGGCTTTCTCCAGCCCCCCAGCGAGCGGGGGCTACTCTCTCTTGAGGCACGAGGGCTTCTCACTGCAGCGGTTTCTCTTGTCGCCGGGCGCAGGCTCTACGTACACGGGCCTCAGTCGCTGCAGTGCGTGGACTCAGCACCTGTGGGGCACAGGCTTAATTGTTCCACAGCAAAGTGGAATCTTCTTGGATCAGGGACCGAACCGGTGTCCCTGCATTGGCAGGCGGATTCTTCACCACTGAGCTACCAGGGAAGCCCTATTTTCCCTTTTCTTAACATTCTGTAAGTTACCTAGCAGGTAAGTGTGGTTTATGTCAGAGCATAGATGAAAATCCTATTCCTTAAAGGAGATTTTTAAAAATTACACGAGATCGTGTTTTTAAACAAGACGTACTCCCTGTCTACTTTGTAGCTCCTTATTCTCACCAGCTGATTTTTTATTTTTAGCAGAGCCACAGGAAGTCCACATCACTTCCCTGGCATGGCTGGGGAACTTTCTAGACAAAAATACATCTGCTGGACTGGCCAGTAGGGGCAATGAGGCTGAGCTGAGTATGACCCTCTGTGGGGCTCAGTCCACCTATCTGTGAGATAAAGGGCTTCCCAAAATTAGACTGTTGGTCTCATGACTTCCACGAGCAACCTCTTCAGCTGGAGCCATCTGCAAACCCGGACCCTAACATCCTGTGTGGTTCTTTCCTCAGGAGCAATTCTGTGGGTAAACGCAGGATGGGGACCTGGATCTAAGATCAAGATCAAAGTCACTTGAAACATTAGTTACTATTTCCCAAGAGCAAAAATTACCTGTGGAATTTGACAGAATGGAAATAGACTTACTTCCTCCCATGAATTCACATTTTATATCAAATGAACCACAAAGTGCTTTTTCTCCCCTGTTAAAATTATTTTCAGGCTCTGGAAGATGAAATTTATACTAACTTACAGAATAAACTTGGAAGGTTATCAGCTCCAAAAGTCTTTAATCCTACTATATGGTGAAGAACTAGCCAGCCAGAACTAAAATTCCTGTTTGAGCTCAACAGCTACCTGGAGATTTTAGGGATCAGAAGAAAGGTGCTTGGTAAGCAGCAAAGGCCATCAGTGGGGTGTTGCTTAACTGGGAAGGAGGGCCTGAACAGGTGGAGGGGTAAGCGCCCTGTGCTGCAGGCTGGAGATCTGGGTGGGCTTGAGCAAAAAAAAAAAAAATATATATATATATATATATATACAGCATATTTTATTTCTTATATTCCCTGCTACCTTGACCTCTCTGAGTTTCAACTCCCTCATCAATGTAAAGTAACAGAGTAAAGCTCTCAACAGATGTTGGATGAATGAAGACCTGAGTGAATGAGAGAGTAATGAGCAGAGTTAGGCTAGACCTTCACCTTTCACAGAGTGTCTCTTGCTGACTGGAAGCCCTGAGTGTGACACTTGGTCCACTGACCTCACTGAGCGGTGGCCCAGGCGGAGTGCCTGTCAGTGGAGGGCCAGGCGTGGAGGAAGGGGCCCCCATGGAGGGCTGTGGGGTCAGAGCCTTTTGAGCCCCAGCCGCTCAAGTAGGAGTGGGCTGTGCATCCCACACCTGCCACTGGTCATCAGTCATGGGAAGGCCAAGCTCGTGGCAGCCCCCAGGGCAGACTCCCTGGCTGACTCACTGGGCGTGAGACTGTTGTCAAGAATTTTGGAGTGAGTGCAATTATTCCTACCACTGTCTGAGAGGCAGACACCTGTCCCCTAAGAAGCACAGCCTGAATTTTTACAGAGAAACTCACTCAGGATGTAGGGGCAACATGACAGGAGGTCTGGGTTCCCTTGAAAATACTTCAGCAATAATGAAAGAAAAAGGAGGGGAGGGAGGAGGGAGGGAGAAAAAGAAAAAAAAGGGACAAATGAAGCAAGTGCAGCAAAATTTGAAAACACCGAACCTGCTCATTACAGTAGTCTCTCTACATCTGCGCGTGTTTAAAATTTTTCACAGTAGAGCTTGATTTAAAAAAAGATGCACGGGACTTGCCTGACGGTCCAGGGGCTAGGACTCTGCATGCTCCCAACTCAGGGGGCCCAGATTTGATCCCTGGTCAGGGAACTAGTGGAGAAGGCGATGGCACCCCACTCCGGTACTCTTGCCTGGAAAATTCCATGGACGGAGGAGCCTGGTGGGCTGCAGTGCATGGGGTCGCTAAGAGTTGGACACGACTGAGCAGCTTCCCTTTCACTTTTCACTTTCATGCATTGGAGAAGGAAATGGCAACCCACTCCAGTGTTCTTGCCTGGAGAATCCCAGGGACGGGGGAGCCTGGTGGGCTGCCATTTATGGGGTCGCACAGAGTCGGACACGACTGAAGCGACCTAGCAGCAGTAGCAGGGAACTAGATCTCACATGCCACAGCCAAGACCTGGTACAACCAAATACATAAAATAAATAAATACTTTAAATATATATATATATAGCACCTTTTCATACTGTTCATGGTTAGACAGCATCACTGACTCACTGGACATGAGTTTGAGCAAACTCCTGGAGATGGTGAAGGACACAGAAGCCTGGAGTGCTGCAGTCCATCAGGTTGCAAAGAGTTGGACACGACTGACTGACCAACATACAGCACTTGGTCAAACTGCTGTCCGTTGCGTTTCTGGATTCCCGGCTCAGGACCCATGGTCCCAGAGGTCCTCTGCCCTCACACTTCTCACCAGCCCCAATGTGTCACACACAGACACACACACACACACACACACACACACACACACAGACACACAAACACACAGACACACACACACACAGACACACACACACACACACACACCCCCAAGGATAAAAAGCAAGGAGAGCCAATGGCCATGACCGCAGAAAGAAAGGGAAAACAGTCTTGGTGTTCGCACAACTTTTTCAAATTAGCTGTGCCCTTCTGGTGAACGAACAGCCACTGACATGCTAGCCCCCTGTCCTCCTGGCTCCGGCTGACACGCTGGGTGAATTCTCCGTGTTGTCCAGTTAAGCCTGCAGAGAAGCTGCAGAGTGGGCTTCCGCTCCCTCTGTGTGTGCATGCCAAGTTGCTTCAGTCGCGTCCAACTCTTTGTGACTCCACGGACTGTAGCCCACCAGGCTTCTCTGTCCGTGGGATTTCCCAGGCAAGAATACTGCAGTGGCTTGCCATGCCTTCCTCCAGGGGATCTTCCCGACCCTGCGATCATATCCGCGTCTCTTGCATCTCCTGTATTGGCAGGCCAGGTCTTCACTGCTAGGGCTCACCCTGATAGGGCTCTTTTCCTGTTACAACTCACCTGTCCTTGCCCCACATCGGTGCTCCCAACCCCCACAGCATGCTGATTTTCCATCACACTTTTGTTTACTCTTCCGACATCCTTTCTGGTGGTGTACCTTTACCATTTTAACTATTAAAAATTATTGAAGTGATACATGCTGTAAGTTAAAAAAAATTTACAAAAAGCTATAAGGTAAAAGGTAAAAGTCTCTTTCTCTCCTAATCCCCAATCTCACCCCCCAGAGATATCACTGCTTGAGTTCCATAGTAGCCTTCAGGAAATTTTTCATGTATATGTTATTACATAGCTATAAATATTTAAAATACTTTCTCCCTGCCATTAGTTTTCCTACTATCAACCTAGAGGGTGATAAGGACAATTCTACAATGTTTATTGACTTAAAAGATTTTACGTTCAATGTATCAGGAATTTTGGTTTAAAAACATTTAATTCATATTAAATGCACTAAAATGTGACTGGACTATACCGTCTGAGCTGCTAACAAAATCAACTTAAAAGCTAAAATGAATCATGGCAAATAAATTAAGAAACAAAGGCAAGATTTCCCTGGTGGTTCAGTGGTTAATACTCCGTATTTCCAATGTTCAATTCTTGGTCAGGGAACTAAGATCTCATGTGCCTTGAAGTGGGGGGAAAAAAAGGCTGGTCTCATCTCATTTTTCACTTAATGTGTTCCAGACATGTAGTTCTAACAATGCATTTTATAGACTTTGAGACAGCTACAAGTCAAAGCTCAGATTTTAAAAACATGCTTGAGCTGGGCAAGTTTCTGCTATTTATAACTCAATGACCAATTGGTAAAGAACGCTCAATTTACTCATTTCACCCTTAAAGAAAAATTTTTATAAGCCTTTATAGGCTTTATAGAAATAAAAGAGAACATACATTTTCTTCTTTGTAATTTGTGTTTGTGTTTGTAAAGGCTGAATTTATAGTTAAATATATTTGCAAGGTTAAAAAAAAAGTGTTTGAATGAAGAGCTAGAAAAACTGCAATGCATTAAGAGTGGGAGAATAAAGTGGAGCAAGAATAGAATCAATACATGAATCCTGTCAAAGTGTATTAGCATTTACTGATCTGACTCATAAAACCTCAGCCTAATCGGACTTGATTTTTCCATGTCATGGCGACAGCACATATCATTGTTTCTGGAAGGATCAGCTGCTTCAGCCTCCTACAGCCCCTCAATGACAAGGCTTTATTGACTTCATAAATATATGCTGCCCAGCTGTCATCCGCTTAATGAGGCGATGACTTCCATTCGATGGAACCATTCCACTCGGTCCTAGCAGGCTGGCTGTTGCCTGATATTAACAATGGACCATGCTGGCCCTTTCAGAAGTTCGGGTACCACACAGCCACACAAGTTCTATTGTTCCTACAACATGGTAGCTTAGTGTTTGCTTTAGGACTTAAAAACCACTTCTCCCCTTTAAAGAATATACCCTCCTTTGCTGAGGCAGTTACTTCTTAGATCTGAAACCTTCCAAGGCTCATCTTTATTGGACATGTGTATAATCACATTATTACTTAGGGACAGGATGAAGATTAAAACTTAATCCAAGTAAGAAGGATGGTGAGGAGGGGTCACAAAAGGGACAGAAGAAGGATGAACATTAACTGAACTCTGCTAAGCTCCGGGCACTGTGCCCAGTGCCCTGCATCCTTGCTACTCATATATGGTCCATGGGCCACAGCTCAGGCACCAGCTGGGAGCTTGTGTGGACTGTCAGACCCTAGCCCAGACTTATGGAGATTCCTGGGCGCAGTCAAGTTTGAGAAGACCCGCCCTAAATTACAAAGTTTATTTAATCCTTTCAACAACCATTCGAAGAAAATATTAGTTCCATACTTTATGTCTACAAATTTGGGGTAGACATCTCAAATTTGGGTCCTGATCTCGGACTTCCAGGCTCCAAAACTATGAGAAAGAAATTTCTGTTGTTTATAAGCCACCCAGTGTGTGGCATTTTGTTGCAGCAGCCTACAGAGACTAACCCAATAAGGAAACCCAGAAAGAAAGTTTCCTTTCTCCCTTCCTTAAAAAAAAACACACACACATATTATTTTGCTTTTTATTTCTCTTCGCTGCCAAGAGTTTAATGCAAAATACAAGTATGAGTAAACAATGAAATTAATAATTTCCCCAGTGCTTAGAAGTAAAGAATCTGCCCTTGATATAGGAACTGCAGGAGACTCAGGTTTGATCCCTGGGTTGGCAAGATCCCCTGGAGGAGGGCATGGCAACCTACTCTAGTATTCTTGGCTGGGAAATCCCATGGACGGAGGAGCCTGGCAGGCTACAGTCCATGGAGTTGCAGAGTCAGACACGACTGAAGTGACTTAGCAGCAGCAGTAAACGGGGGAAATCACTGTAGTGAGAATTTTGGTTTTTCTGTATATGCTCTGCAAAGCCTCCTCAGCCTGTATTTCTCACACATATTTAATGCACATTCCCTGGTGGCTCAGATGGTAAAGAATCCGCCTGCAGTGCAGGAGACCTGGGTTTGATCCCTGGGTTGGGAAGATCCCCTGGAAAAGGGAATGGCAACCTGCTCCAGTACTCTTGCCTGGAAAATTCCATGGACAGAGGAGCCTGGCAGGCTCCAGTCCATGGAGTCACAAAGAGTCGGACAGAACTGAGTCACTAAATCACCATGACATTTCATAATGCACATATATTTCTTCCTTCCCCTCTGCATCACAGGAAGGATTTCCAGTGGGAAAAGGGGCGCTGCCCAGGATTTCACAGGTGGGGAAAGACAGAGCCGGCTGCACCAGCACACGTGTCGGACCCCAAAGCCCATGCTCCGCCCGCCTTCCCACTCCGCCCCGGGTTTCCTGAGTCAGGGCTCCTCTGGGACAACGCCGAGTAACCAGCACTTGAAAGGCAGCCTGTGGTGTGAGTGAGGGTGCGTGACAGGGAGGAAAAGAGCCAGGAAACCACGCCGTGGGAATCGGCGGAGCTGCAGCTCAGCCTCCCTTTGGGCTACAGAAGACGGCACAAGTAGGACCCAAAGAAATCACAAGGGGGCTAGTCTCAGCCCAACGTAAGGCAAGCCTTTCTTGTAGCCAGAGCTATTCTGTGTGGGAAGGATGGCGCCCACTGAACGCTTTCAAGCACAGGCGGCTGACCCGAGGGCGTCTGTCTGGACTATGAGACAAGTCCTATTTCAAGGGGGGACTGGGCTACTTGGCTCCTGAACACCGCTCCCAGACATGCTATGGCAGCGTTCTCACTTTCCACACGTGGCACCGGGCGTTCCTCTGGATGTGTGGGGCACGATGCACACTGTGCCCGCCACGGCCTGGGCCCGGGTCTACACTGCGACAGCCGCTCCTTTGGCTGCAGGTGCCCGGATCCCAGGATCAGGAGGGACAAGGAGGCAGTCAGCGCATGGGCTGGCGGCTGGCCTACAAAGCAGCCCTTGCCAAACATCACAACCTGAACAGACCCAAGCTGGGCCCGTGACAACATTCTTATTCTCCGAGAGCACCAATTCAGACAGAGGGCGTGAATCCAATCTGATTCTGACAATTAATACGTAGGAGAGGCCAGCAGAGGCCCAGAACAAATTGCCACTCTGAATAAAGTCAAGTTACCAGGAAGCAGGTGTAGTCATTGGATTGGGCTGCCACAGAAAAGTACTACAGATCGGGTGGCTTAAAACCACAAACACTGAACTGTGCCACAGTTCTGGAGGCTGGTGTGCAGGATCAACCTGTGAGCAGGGCCAGTTTCTTCCCAGGGCTGCAGGCAGAATCGGTCTCGTGCCCCTCTCCCCTACACCTTCCAGGCATTTGATGGTACTCTTTGGTGCGCCTTGGCATGAAGGAGCCTCACTCTGATCGACACCTTCAAGTTCACATGGCGTTCTCTCCCTGTGTCCAAATTCCCTCCTTTATAAGGAACCAGTCGTTATTGGGAGAAGGTCCATGCTCATGACCTCACTTTAAGTGAGGAAGTATTATACTGTATTCTACTACTTTCATGGGGATGGCTGTCCCAAGGAGGCAGAGGAGGGGAAATGGGGCCAAGGAGAGGCGTGAATCAGGTATGAGGCTACATTAGTGGGTTTAGCAGCTTAGTAAAGCTGCTTAGGAACAAGCTAACTGATGTCTCAATCTTACACTTGTCCAAAGACTGTATGATCTATTGCTTCTTTGGGGAGTTCCTCTTGGGTGAGGAAGGAAGAATTTATCCTGTGGTTCCCAAAAACCATTGTCAAAAGTTCATCCGTGGGCAGGGGCGTGGGAGCTGAGTGGGACCCCAGGACCTTACACCTGAGTGGCATGTGAGGGGCCTGGGGCAGGGGCTGGAAGCAGAAGCTGCCTGGATGGGACCCAGTGAAGCTGGAGTTGGTTGCCATCATGGTGGCAGAAGCAGAGCAAACTGTCAAGGGTCAGATGAAGCCAAGATGATCTGAGAAGTACCTGATACAATCTTGCTATCTCCTACTGGGACAAAGCTGATGGGACTACAAGTGGGGATCACGTTTCTGGGATCTTCAAACACTGGCTTCTCTTGGTTTAGTTGCAAAGTCGTGTCTGACTCTTGTGACCCCATGGACTGTAGCCTGCCAGGCTCCTCTGTCCACAGCATTTCCCAGGCAAGAATACTGGAGTGGTTTTCCATTTCCTTCTCCAGGGGATCTTCCCAACCCAGAGATCAAACCCGGGTCTCCTGCATTGCAGGCAGATTCTTTACCAACTGAACCACCAGGGAAACTCTTAGCTTCCCTTAGAGCAAGCAACTATACTTTTCAGGATTCATCCTGAGTAAACACTTAAGACAAGTGTATAAAAATGTACAGAGAACATTCTATATAATTGCCAGCAACTGGGAAAAGCCTGTAAGTCCAACAATGTAGGGTTGGTGAAAAAGATTATACATGACGTATATTGGAATCCTAAGCAGTTATTTAAATTTATGAGGTATTAATAGTTCAAGAGACTCATACAGATGGCCACTGAACACAGCTAAATGAAAAAAAGCAACAAAGAATGAATAATATGATCCCATTTTTTCAAAAAGGATCCTGAAAAATATTTATATGGATATATATATTCATATAAATTCTGGAAGACTATTTTTAAGAATACTAACAATAATTATCTCTAGGTAATTTTAACTTTTCTTCCTTGTAGATATGTTATTTTTTTTTATAATTATTGTAGAAATAAATGATTCAAACAAATTTTGTTTTAAAAGACCGTCTGACATAGAAAAAGAACTGACATTTTAACCACTTTTTTTTTTTTTTTTTTTGCCTTGTGGCATATGGAATCTTAGTTCCCTGACCAGGGATCGAACCAATGACCCCTGCACTGGGAGGGCACAGTCTTAACCACTGGACCACGAAGGAAGTCCAAGAACTGACATTTTAGATATCTGAGCAATCAGAGGCTTACAATGTAAATGGCAGATGCTGCTAAAAATTAAATGGAAAGAATCTTCCATTCATTCAGTATTAACAAATATTCCAGCATAGCTCCTACAAACCAGGCACCAGGCCAGGTTCTGGAGATAGAAGAAGTCAAAACAGTTACAAATTGTGTTTAGTGTTATAAAAGAAAAAAGATATTTCCCTGGAATATTTTTATTTCAAAGGAAGTAAGTTTAGTTGCATTAAAATTTTTTGAAGTATTTACAGGCTTTCTCCTTTTACAAAAGATTTTAGGTTAATTACAACAAAAACATTTCACTGAATGGTAAAACATACATAAGAATTTGGATCGGGGACAATAAAAACATCTATATGTAGACTATCTTTTGTTATTATAGAGCTTAAATATGGTTCTGAGCATCCAAGCAGCCAAAGCGAAAAGGAGACCATTTATTTTGTTCTTGCCATCAGAGAGATAGAGACCAATTTTTTAAAAAGAAACTAAGCTTCTCCTAGCCCTTATCTGCAAAGGAAATTTCTCATATTGAGTGACATTAATAAATATTAATATTTATATTAACAAATATTATTTTCCACATGAAATAATAAGAAAAAATCTGCTAATCCATAAACTCTGAGAGGACAAGGGTCATTGATTTTGTTTGTATCTAGACACAGGTGCCCCAGCAGGCACGCAAATTTTGTGGAAAGGAGGAACAGTATGTCATTCTGAGATGTGGCTACGTGGACAGCCATCCCAATTGCTAAGGAACACTCTTCATCATGTTAGAAAACAGACTGAATCCTGATCTGCAGAAGTACGAGGACTGTCTAGCACCCTAAATAATGGACAGCGGCTCATTCTGGGAGCTATTCTTTAGGCTTTGACACCCTAAACAGCACCATCAGGAGATTAGATGTGTACCTAAATTTCTGTCTATATATGTCTATATATCTATCTACCTAGACTTATCATAAGGAACTGGCTTAAGCAATTATGAAGGCTGACAAGTCCCATGACCTGAGGTTGAGTCAGCAAGCTGGAGACCCAAGAAAGCCAATGGAGCTCTAACCCAACCAGAGGCCTGAGAAGAGACGGAACTCAATGGTACAGATCCAGTCCAAAGGCCAGCAGGCTTGGGATTCAGGAAAAGTCCTTGCTTCAGTTCGACTCAAAAGGCAGTAAAAAGCCAGTGTCCCAGCATGAATGTCTCCCAGGTAGGAGACTTTCTCTCTGACTTCAGGGAAAACCAGGTTTTTGTTCCAGTCAGGACACCAAGGAGATCCAACCAGTCAATCCTAAAGGAAATCAGTCCTGAATATTCACTGGAAGGACTGATGCTGTAACTGAAGCTCCAATACTTTGGCCACCTGATGCGAAGAGCTGACTCATTGGAAAAGACTCTGATACTGGGAAAGATTCAGGGCAGGAGGAGACGGGGACGGCAGAGGATGAGATGGTTGAATCAGTGGACATGAGTTGAGCAAGCTCCGGGAGATGGTGAAGGACAGGGAAGCCTGGCGTGCTGCAGTCCATGGGGTCGCAGAGTCAGAACGCCAAAGCAACTGAACAACAGGCCTTCAGTTGACGGGATGAGGCCCACTCGTGTTACAGAGGGCATTCTGCTTTCCCAATGTAAATATTAACTTCATCCAAAACATCTTCACAGAAACACCCAGAATAACGTTTGTCCAAATATCTGGGCACCCCATGGTCCAGCAAGGTGACACACAAAATTAACCAACATGAACCATTACTCTTAATACACAGCTAAACCAACTGTGATTCACCAGGCTTACCAAACAGCACAAGGACTATAAATTCATTTACCAGAGAGGATATCCATCTTAGAATAAAACTGATGAAGATAATGATGCCAAAAATGGAAAGGAAAACAGGAGCCAGCAACAGACGGCGAAGTAAAAGGCAACTTCAGACCTCATGACGAAGTAGCGGGAGGAAGACAATTTTAGAAAGTCCCAAGATCAGAGGCTGAAGTTACTGCTGTGAAGGCAAAGAACAGATGGCAACGTGAAACGGAAAGGGGTAATGTCCAAAATACACCAATTAATAGGGAGGGAAGCAGCCTCAGGATTTCTTGAAGAAAGACGCTTGGGCGTTAAGGCAGAATGAATGGAGAGACTTACAGAGCCCAGATGTTCCGTGACAACCGTCCTGCAGCCTGATGGACAAGCCCGAGTGCTGCTCCGCAGTCATGAAAGGGTGGGAATGGCTAGCCTAGGGGTCTGAGCAGAGGACCAGTGGCAGAGTCAGGCACATCCGATTCCCCTCGGTTCCCTCGGCCAGGCAACACCAGACGACACGTGGGCCCGCGCACAGCTCTGCCGTCCACCCTCCCCTGGACCAGGGTCCTGCTCGCACATGCGCGCAGGCCTTCCCACCTTGAACCCCAAGTCCCTGGCTCTTGCCGTATCTTTTGAACTTTTCTTTGTAAACAACGAAGAATAAAGGGTGTTGCTCAGCACCCAGCTCTATGCGGATGAAGTCAACAACCACTGCAGTTGCTGTGCTCCCTGAGAGGAACTTGGGGTGAAATGCAGGATGAGACACACTGTGCTTCAGAAAAACAGGCCCCAGAGATTGTAGGATGCACGTCTCAGGAGGAATTTTCATGAGCCCAGATTCAAGCATCTTCACATATATGGCTGGACAAGCACTGATATTGTTACCTTGAGATGTCTTGTTTTTTTTTTGTGGCCAGCAGTGATTTTTTTTATCGAGGACGTGTGCTTGACTGCATGTCTTCCCTAGCCAAAACCCATATATAAGCTCTTCCATGGCAACCCACTCCAGTATTCTTGCCTGGAGAATTCCACGGACAGAGGAGCCTGGTGGGTCACAGAGTCAGACACAACTGAGTGACTTTCTTCTTTCTTTTCCCCTATCTTCTGGGGGCAGCTTCTTCTGAGCTCCTGAGAGCCTGTCTCCTGGGCCACTCACAGTCCTTAGTAAGGTCCCTGAATTAAAACTTAGACTCACAGACTTCCCTGGTGGTCCTGCGGTCAAGAATTCATCCGTCAATGCGGGGGACATGGGTTCGATCCCTGGTTGGGGAAGACGCCGTGTGCTGTGGGGCAACTAAGCCCACACGCCTAGAGCCCGAGCTCCCCAGTAAGAGAAGCCTGCGCACGCCAGCTAGAGAGTAGCCCCCGCTCTCTGCAACTAGAGAAAGCCCACGCAGCAACAGAGACCCAGTGCAGCTAAAAAAAATACCTCTATATATTAAATAAATTAAAAAAAAAAAACAACTTACACTCACAGCTCTTAAGTCTGTCCATTTTTCTTCAAGTCGGCACACTCCTGCACTCTCCTTCCTCCCACCACCAAATCTCCTGCAAGTCTGGCATACGCTGAGTCCACTTCCCCTCTGCCCCACCTGCTAAGCCCTTGCCCCCAGCTGCTGGTGCTCCCATTCAAGCAATGCCAGCTACATCCACTTCCTGACGGCTGGTCCCAAAAGGCTCAGCCTTCACCGTTTTTGAACTTTTTATTTTTGTAACAGTGCTGCACATTTCACGGTGATCCTGAAATTCCCTTCTTTGGCTCCCAGGACCCAGCACTGTATCTTGTTCTTGGCCTTGCCCCCAAGATCCTTCCTGGATCTTCCTCTTCCTGACTGTTCAATAGCAATATCAAAAGACTCTGCTGTCATCCCCCAGGCTTTTCTCCATTGTTTCCTCTTCTTCAGAAGTCACTCTCCCCAGGGCTTCCTACTGTCTCCTCCAGTCCAGGGAGGAACTTCCAACTCTCTGTTCCACCCTGACTCTGTCTCTCCAACCGGTCTCACATTTTCAGCGCCTTCCAACCATTTCCCCTCAATTACACCCTGGAGTCCCAGATTCACAGTTCTAAAATCAGACTTTCTTGTCCTTGTTAACATTATCAACATTATCCAAGCCGGCCAAATTCTAAACCCCAAGATCATCTCCACTCCCGATGTATAAGTGGTTACTCTGACTCATAAAATTCTTCCTTTCGCCTTCCTCCTCATTTTAACTTTCATCACTACCCGAGCTCAGCTTTCTTCTCATTCCTAAAATACTGCAATCGCTTTTAGCTGATCTTCTTGCCCTGAACTATCCTTTCCAATCCACCCTGCATCTGTTAGGAACCAATTTTCCATAAAGATCTCCTATTCTTGCAATGTCTGGCTGGGGTGCCTAAGCACAGTCATTAACACTAATTTAAGAATATTTCTGGTGGTCTCGTGGTTAAGAATCTGCGTTGCAGTGCAGAGGATGTGGGTTTGATCCCTGATCAGGGAACTAAGATCCCACCTGCTGTGGAGCAATTAAGCCCAGTGCCGCAACTTCTGAGCCTAAGCACTAAACTTCTACTAAAGCCTATGGGCCCTGGATGCAACTACTGAAGCCCATGGGCCCTGGCGCCCGTACGCCACAACTAGAGCTCATGCACCACAACGAAGATCCTTGGGTGGGGAAGATCCCCTGGAGAAGGGAATGGCAACCCACTCCAGTATACCTGCCTGGAGAACCCCATGGACAGAGGAGCCTGGTGGGCTATAGTCCATGGGGTCGGACTGTCCAAAGGGTTGGACATGACTGAGCAACTAACACTGAAACTAGAGAAAAAGCCTGCACAGCAACAAAGACCCAGCACAGCGCAAAACAAAATTATTCTAAAAAGAAAAACATGTAAAAAAAAATAATCTATTAAAAAAAAAAAGAATATGCATGCAAGGAGACATTCCATAGTAGTAGGGCTTAGAGACCTCTCCTTCCTGAGATGTTTCAGGGTAATGAAGATAAAGATCTTACCTCCTCTTCCTCAGAGATCTGTTTACATTTCTGAGTAAAGATAAGGTCTTTCTCCAGAGAGAAGTAGGAGCAGGTCCCCAGCAGCTCCACAGAAGATGGGAACCTAATTTGGGGGTTGTTCCTCTCCTGTAATGCGCCCCTCCAGGCTGTGCAAGCACCATCTGGCCCTCACTGCCTTGCCCTGTGGAGCTTGGACAATCAACAAGGCTAACTTCACTTGAAGAAAGGTAAAATCTCAGACCCCTTACCCTGTGACTTAACACAACACCAACAAATTATCTTTTGAAAGATCCACTCTGGCCAGCTCACTTCCTTGATTGAAACACTTCCATGGCTTCCTTGCACAGAATAAAACTCTAAGCCTTATCTGTAATCCAAGTTCTCTTTCCAGTTTGTCCCCCTTCTTTATATAAGGGACCTAAGAATTTGTGGTTTTGAGTATCCCACGGGGTTATGGAAGCAATCCACCATAAATGCTGACAGAGGACTATCAGTATAGTCCTCTGTCTCTTTCTCTAAAGAAAGAGAAATCAAAGCCTACGATAATCATCTAGGTCTGCAGATAGCAGCTGGACATGGGTTGCCTGAGTCTTACCCTATGTAAATCTTCCGTTCTAATCAACCTGGACTTCCACATGTTCCCCAAACAGGCATATACACCCTGCCTCCAGCTCTGGCCACGCCTGTGCTCAGTCACTCACTAGTTTTCAGCTCTTTGCGACCTCATAGACTGTAGCCCACCAGGCTCCTCTGTCCATGAGATTCTCCAGGAAAGAATACGGGAGCAGGTTGCCATTTCCTATTCCAGGGGATCTTCCTGACACAGGGACTGAACCTGGGTCTGTGTCTCCTGCATTGGCAGACAGATTCTTTACCATTAGTGCCACCTGTGAAGCCCCCTGGCCACGCCTAGAATGCCATACTCAGATCACAGATGAGGGAAAACCCATGAAGCACCAGGGCAAGAAACACCCATAGCACCTTTTGAGCAATGGTGAGCCAGATCACTGACTTCTTCATGGATGTCACCATGACCCCCATCAGACAGGAAACCAGCCAGCCCTCCATCCCGGCCATAATCGATGAACTGCAGGCCAGAGCTGCAGCCCCAGGTGACCAGGGTCTGACTGGACATCAGGGAGCTGAACCATCTCTGGCAATGCTTGGTTGAATCTCTGTGCAACAGGGGAGCTCGGCAGTTTATGGCGGCCAACAGACCCAGACAGCTCCTCCATTTGAGAAGTCAAGTCAAAAGGGGTGAGGAGAGGCAGCTCAGGTTCCAGTGGGAAGAAGCGAGCTGGGGTTTCAGACCTCTTTCAGTCTTTCTACTCAAATCTTAGCTCCACCCACATTTCTGGGTATTCTCGCAACAAATTCCCAATCATCTCAAAGATAATATGGACGTGCATTTGTCTGGTAGGCCTCAACCACTTAAGAGTCCTTCTCACAGTCTCAAAGATATGTGTACCAAGACGCTGGTTGAAGCGTTGTGTGTAAATAGTCAACTTAACCAGACATTATTAATGGGCGTGCTTTAATCTATCATATTTCATTATCAACTGAAAGATACAACCTAATTCCAGAGACATAAAATATCAGGGACTTCCCTGGTGATCCAGTGGCTGTGATTCCGCACTCTCCATGCAAAGGCCCCAGGTTCGATCCCTGGTCAGGGAACTAGATCCCACATGCTGCTCAAATAGTTCCAACGCCACAAGTGAAAGACGCCAGGTGCTGCAACTAAGAGGTGGTGCAGTCAGACAAATGAATACATATTTTTTAGTGGTGGTTTAGTGGCTAATTGTGTCTGACTCTTGAAACCCCATGGACTGCAGCCCAGCAGGCTCCTCTGTCCTTGGGATTTCCCAGGCAAGAATATTGGAGTGGCTTGCCATTTCTTTCTCCAGGGGATATTCTTGACCCAGGGATCGAATCTGGGTCTCTTGCATTCCAGGTAGATTCTTTACTGACTGAGCCATAAGGAAGCTAAAAAATATATTTATTTATTTATTTATTTAAAATATATATTTTAATATATCAATAAAATAACCCACAGTGGTTATGCCACTGACTGTTGTAACATACAAAAAAAAAAAAAAAGTGCCTTTTAGAATTAAGAGATTATTGTATGTATTCAAGGTATGTATTCAGGTCCCCGGTGGCTCAGATGGCAAAGAACCTGCCTACAATTAGGAGATGCGGGAGACACGGGTTTGATCTCTGGGTTGGGACGATCCCTTGGAGAAGGGAAAGGCAACCCACTCCAGTACTCTTGACTGGAGAATTATAAGAACAGAGGAGCTTGGCAGGCTATAGACCATGGGGTCACAGAGTCGGACACGACCAAGTGACAAACACTTTCACTTCAAGGTACGTATGGTACGGTACACTCAAACAGTGGGATGTTTTGCAGCTGAGACAGGTAAACAGCACAAGATGGGTCCATGGGTGGTGGTGGGGGGAAGAATTTCCTTCAGAATAAAGGAGGAGAGTGGGGCATACGTGGGGCTACACCTCAAGGTGCCAAGTGGAGATGTATCCAGTGCTTCCTGGCAGTCGGTGCTTGAAAAGCAGACTTTAATTTTAAACTAGGTGCTGAACATGTGGGTCTATGTTTTAGTGTTTTTATACCCTTCTTGTGTGTCTAAAATATAATACACTTTAAGTGAGCCTTGTAACCTGTTTTGTTGCCCCTATTCCTCGGATACCTTGTGTTCAGCAATGGCCTAAAAATTCTTTAGAGACTCCCCTGGTGGTCCAATGCAGGGGGCCACGGTTTGATTCCTGGTTGGGAAACTAGATCCTGCATGCCGCAACTAAGAGTTCACATGCCGCAACTAAAGATCCTGCATGCTGCAACGAAGACCGAAGATCCCATGTGCTGCAACTGAGACCCCATGCAGCAAAAAAAAAAAAAAAATCAATTCTATAAATACAGGAGTTGAGGGAACTGTTTACTGTCTTCAACCTCCACAAGCTGACTATTAGGAAAGAAGGAATTTCGTCACTCCACTCAGCAGTATCTGATATGTGCACATATCCAACTGATAAACATCTGCACCCTAGGCGACAGTCCAAAACTCAGCTCTTTCTCAATATTCCAGTCCTCCCTCAGAAGGCACTGTTTCCGAGGCATGCCAAAACCCACAAATGCTCAAGTCACTTCTGTAAAAATGGTGTAGTATTTGCATATAACCGGACAGCATCCCCTAGGCTTTAAATCATCTCTCAGTTCAGTTCAGTCGCTCAGTCGTGTCCGACTCTTTGTGACCCCATGAATTGCAGCACGCCAGGCCTCCCTGTCCATCACTAACCCCCTGAGTTCACTCAGATTAATGTCCATTGAGTCCGTGATGCCATCCAGCCATCTCATCCTCGGGCGTCCCCTTCTCCTCCTGCCCCCAATCCCTCCCAGCATCAGAGTCTTTTCCAAAGAGTCAACACTTCGCATGAGGTGGCCAAAGTACTGGAGTTTCAGCTTTAGCATCAGTCCTTCCAAAGAAATCCCAGGGCTGATCTCCTTCAGAATTGACTGGTTGGATCTCCTTGCAGTCCAAGGGACTCTCAAGAGTCTTCTCCAACACCACAGTTCAAAAGCATCAATTCTTCGGTGCTCAGCCTTCTCCACAGTCCAACTCTCACATCCATACATGGCCACAGGAAAAACTATAGCCTCGACTAGACGGACCTTAGTCAGCAAAGTAATGTCTCTGCTTTTGAATATGCTATCTAGGTTGGTCATAAATTTTCTTCCAAGAGTAAGCGTCTTTTAATTTCATGGCTGCAATCACCATCTGCAGTGATTTTGGAGCCCAAAAAAATACAGTCTGACACTGTTTCCCCATCTATTTCCCATGAAGTGATGGGACCAGATGCCATGATCTTCATTTTCTGAATGTTGAGCTTTAAGCCAACTTTTTCACTCTCCTCTTTCACTTTCATCAAGAGGCTTTTTAGTTCCTTTTCACTTTCTGCCATAAGGGTGGTGTCATCTGCATTATCTGAGGTTATTGATATTTCTCCCGGCAATCTAGATTCCAGCTTGTGTTTCTTCCAGTCCAGCGTTTCTCATGATGTACTCTGCACAGAAGTTAAATAAGCAGGGTGACAATATACAGCCTTGACGTAATCCTTTTCCTATTTGGAACCAGTCTGTTGTTCCATGTCCAGTTCTAACTATTGCTTCCTGACCTGCATACAGATTTCTCAAGAGGCAGGTCAGGTGGTCTGGTATTCCCATCTCTTGCAGAATTTTCCACAGTTTATTGTGATCCACACAGTCAAAGGCTTTGGCATAGTCAATAAGGCAGAAATAGATGTTTTTCTGGAACTCTGTTGCTTTTTCCATGATCCAGCAGATGTTGGCAATTTGATCTCTGGTTCCTCTGCCTTTTCTAAAACCAGCTTGAACATCGGGAAGTTCACGGTTCACGTATTGCTGAAGGCTTGCTTGGAGAATTTTGAGCATTTCTTTACTAGCATGTGAGATGAGTGCAATTGTGTGGTAGTTTGAGCATTCTTTGGCATTGCCTTTCTTTGGGATTGGAATGAAAACTGACCTTTTCCCGTCCTGTGGCCACTGCTGAGTTTCCCAAATTTGCTGGCATATGGAGTGCAGCACTTTCACAGCATCATCTTTCAGGATTTGAAATAGCTCAACTGGAATTCCATCACCTCCACTAGCTTTGTTCGTAGTGATGCTTTCTAAGGCCCACTTGACTTCATATTCCAGGATGTCTGGCTCTAGATGAGTGATCACACCATCGTGATTAACCGAGTCGTGAAGTTTTTGTACAGTTGTTCTGTGTATTCTTGCCACCTCTTCTTAATATCTTCTGCTTCTGTTAGGTCCATACCGTTTCTGTCCTTTATCAAGCCCGTCTTTGCATGAAATGTTCCCTTGGTATCTCTAATTTTCTTGAAGAGATCTCTAGTCTTTCCCATTCTGTTGTTTTCCTCTATTTCTTTGCATTGATCGCTGAAGAAGGCTTTCTTATCTCTTCTTGCTATTCTTTGGAACTCTGCATTCAGATGCTTATATCTTTCCTTTTCTCCTTTGCTTTTCGCCTCTCTTCTTTTCACAGCTATTTGTAAGGCCACCCCAGACAGCCATTTTGCTTTTTTGCATTTCTTTTCCATGGGGATGGTCTTGATCCCTGTCTCCTGTACAATGTCACGAACCTCATTCCATAGTTCATCAGGCACTCTATCTATCAGATCTAGGCCCTTAAGTCTATTTCTCACTTCCAGCGTATAATCATAAGGGATTTGATTTAGGTCATACCATACGCACAGAAAACTAGTCAATATAATCACACTAGGACCACAGCCTCGTCTAACTCAATGAAACTAAGCCATGCCCGCGGGGCAACCCAAGATGGGCAGGTCATGGTGGAGAGGTCTGACAGAATGTGGTCCACTGGAGAAGGGAATGGCAAACCACTTCAGTATTCTTGCCTTGAGAACCCCATGAACAGCATGAAAAGGCAAAAAGATAGGATACTGAAAGAGGAACTCCCCAGGTCAGTAGGTGCCCAATATGCTTCTGGAGGTCAGTGGAGAAATAACTCCAGAAAGAATGAAGCGATGGAGCCAAAGCAAAAACACCACCCAGTTGTGGATGTGACTGGTGATAGAAGCAAGGTCCGATGCTGTAAAGAGCAATATTGCATAGGAACCTGGAATGTCAGGTCCATGAATCAAGGCAAATTGGAAGTGGTCAAACAAGAGATGGCAAGAGTGAACGTCGACATTCTAGGAATCAGCGAACTAAGGACTGGAATAGGTGAATTTAACTCAGATGACCATTATATCTGCTACTGTGGGCAGGAATCCCTTAGAAGAAATGGAGTAGCCATCATGGTCAAGAGAAGAGTCCGAAATGCAGTACTTGGATGCAGTCTCAAAAACAACAGAATCATCTCTGTTCATTTCCAAGGCAAACCATTCAATATCACAGTAATCCAAGTCTATGCCCCAACCAGTAACGCTGAAGAAGCTGAAGCTGAACAGTTCTATGAAGACCTAGAAGACTTTTTAGAACTGACACCCAAAAAAGATGTCCTTTTCATTATAGGGGACTGGAATGCAAAAGTAGGAAGTCAAGAAACACCTGGAGTAACAGGCAAATTTGGCTTTGGAATACGGAATGAAGCAGGGCAAAGACTAATAGAGTTTTGCCAAGAAAATGCACTGGTCAGAGCAAACACCCTCTTCCAACAACACAAGAGAAGACTCTACACATGGACATCACCAGATGGTCAACACCAAAATCAGATTGATTATATTCTTTGCAGCCAAAGATGGAGAAGCTGTATACAGTCAACAAAAACAAGACCAGGAGCTGACTGTGGCTCAGATCATGAACTCCTTATTGCCAAATTCAGAGTTTAATTGAAGAAAGTAGGTAAAACCGCTATACCATTCAGGTATGACCTAAATAAAATAATCTCTAGCTCACCTTTAATACCCAACCCTATGTAAATACTACATAAGTAGCTGTAAATACAGCGTAAATACCATGTAACTAGTTGTGGGTGAGGAGGGGGAGTTGCAGAGGCGGGCAAATTCATCTTGGAAATTTCTGGAATTTTTTTTCTTGTATTTTCTGTCCTCCATTGATTGAAACCACGGGATAGGAAGGAGAACCGATTGTAGAGACCCTGGCTTCACATTAGCTTTGGGTTTCCCTAGATTTAACCAAGGTCAAATTGGCAAAAAAAGGAAAAAGATATTTTGCCTAGTTTAACAAAAGGCTTTAAGAAGAGTGTGTGCACAGGAAGTGGGGCATTTTCAAAAGAATCCCTTAAAAGCAACTGTCCTGGCCATACAAAAAGTGAGTTGAAGTTTTAAGAACAGGTTTCCTAAAGCCTGGCATGAAATAAAGTGCAAGCTTTGGAGTCAGACTAATTAATAAAAGTTATTCCGAAAATCACGCCAGCTGTGTGGCACTGTGAAGTCATCTAACTTTGCAGGCTTGTTTCTCTGTAAAATGGGGACAGTAAGAAGTGACTTATGGGGTGTTAGCAGGTCAGAAATTTTAAACAGAGTACTGGGCCTGCATACTGTAGTTACCTAATAAATGGTGATTACTATTTGGGAGCGGGTTTGGGGTTTTGGTTCAGGCCCCAGCGTATCTCATCACCCCTCCCTGCTGCCTCTGGGTCATTCAAAAACTCTCAATTATCTTAAACATCTATGTGCAGGTTAAGAAGTCAAGCAAACCAAGGCCTTTCCGCAGTTTACAATCCGACTAACAGCATCATAGAGGGATAACAATGTTCGGCTTTTCCTGGTTTAGTTTTAATCTGGTAGAGAAACTGGCACCACTAGGGAAGCTGCGCTATGGCCTTGGGACCTCGGAGAAATGCAGTATCTGGCCAAAGGCCACGGGCCTCCAGGTGATTCCCGGGTCTCCCGCCATAAGGCCCGGGGCGGCCAAGGCGTCCCTGGCGTCCGCGTCCTTTCCTGGAAGCTAGAGGGAAGGGTCTCAAGAGAGGCGGCGTCCATCCGCGTTTTCGGGGCCCAGACGAGGACGCTTACTTACCAGCGCGAAGTGCACCAGGGCGTTGAAGCAGAGCCAGGCGAGCGACCCGCGGTCCGCCGTCCCCCGCCCCCGGCCCAGGCGAAGGCCCAGCGCGCAGCCCACTGCCAGCAGCGAGGCAAACAGCAACAGCGAGCCGCCCGCCGAGGCGCCCAGCTCCCAGCCCGCGTGCATGCTTCCAGCTCCGAGGGCAGACTGCCCGCACCTGGGCTGGGATCTCCCCGCGAGCTGTGAGCGGGAAGGCGGGGCTGCGCGGCGAGGAGGCGGGGCTGCGCGGCGAGGAGGCGGGGCTGCGCGGCGAGGAGGCGGGGCTGCGCGGCGGGCGGGTGGGGCGAAAGGAGGCTTTACCCTCCCGCCCCGCTGCCCCGCGGAGTCCCTACACTGCAGAGCCAGACGTTTTCTCAACTCAGGTTCATGCTCATCAATTTTCTTAACTGCCGAAACCAGACCTATCCCCAGTTCTGTTCACTCAGTCGTATCCGACTCTTTGCGACCCCATGAATCGCAGCACGCCAGGCCTCCCTGTCCATCACCAACTCCCGGAGTTTGCTCAGACTCCTATCCATCGAGTCAGTGATACCATCCAGCCATCTCATCCTCTGTCGTCCCCTTCTTCTCAGCCTTCAATCTTTCCCAGCATCAGGGTCTTTTCAAATGAGTCAACTCTTCGCATGAGGTGGCCAAACAATTGGAGTTTCAGCTTCAACATCAGTCCTTCCAATGAACACACAGGACTGATCTTTAGGATGGACTGGTTGGATCTCCTTGCAGTCCAAGGGACTCTCAAGAGTCTTCTCCAACACCACAGTTCAAAAGCATCAATTCTTCGGCGCTCAGCTTTCTTCACAGTCCAACTCTCACATCCATACATGACCACTGGAAAACCCGTAGCCTTGACTAGACCGACCTTTGATGGCAAAGTAATGTCTCTGCTTTTTAATATACTGTCTAGGTTGGTCATAACTTTCCTTCCAAGGAGTAAGTGTAAGCCACCTATTCCCAGACCACGCCCAAAAGGCTGGAGAAAGGGCCACACCTTTTGATGCAGTGTGATTGTTAACAGGGTTCAAAGCCTTAAGCCAGGAAGTGAAGTCTAGCTGTTGGAATTTTTGCCAATAGCCTGCAGTAGAGGAAGGGAGGAGGTAGGGGGTGTGGCGGGGGAGAATTTTAGGGACAAGATATTCTAATTAAGCCTTGCAAGCAACCATCAGTAGACATTATGGCTTACTCTAACACTATCCTTAAAGATCCAAAAGCAGCGTAAGTATGGGCGAGAGGAGCAGTAGGTCACAGCAGTTTGGTACCAGATAATTTACCTGCGGTATTTTATGTTGTACTTACTGTGTTGCTGTTTAGTTGCTCAGTCGTGTTTGAGTCTTTGCCACTCCAGGGACTGTAGCCCACCAAGCTTCTCTGTTCTACTGAGTGGGTTGCGTTTTCTTTCTCCAGAGGAATCTTCCTGACCCAGGGATGGAATCTGTCTCCTGCATTGGCAGGCAGATTCTTTACAGCTGAGTCAGCTCATGTGGTATTTTATCTTTCTTTACAACCCTGGGACTCAGTGTGTGTCCCCCTATTTTACAAATGTGGAAACAGGCTCAAATAACAGATTTAAATAACTTGTCTAAGGACTCTCAGTGACTGGGCCGAGGCCAGAACCCACGAGTGAGTGTTCCCAAGGCCTTTGCTTTTTGACCCTTGAGTAGGTGCTTAACAGACAACTACAGTCAGCCGGGTTGGACGAAGCCACAAGCTGGAATCAAGATTGCCAGGAGAAATATCAATAACCTCAGATATGCAGATGACACCACCCTTATGGCAGAAAGCGAAGAACTAAAGAGCCTCTTGAAAGTGAAAGAGGAGAGTGAAAAAGTTGGCTTAAAACTCAACATTCAGAAAACTAAGATCATGGCATCCGGTCCCATCACTTCATGGCAAATAGATGGGGAAACAATGGAAACAGTGACAGACTATTTTTTGGGCTCCAAAGTCACTGCAGATGGTGACTGCAGCCATGAAATTGGAAGATGCTTGCTCCTTGGAAGAAAGGCTATGACCAACCTAGACAGCATATTAAAAAGCAGAGACATTACTTTGCCGACTAAGGTCCATCTAGTCAAGGCTATGGTTTTCCCAGTAGTCATGTATGGATGTGAGAGTTGGACTATGAAGAAAGCTGAGCGCTGAAAAATTCATGCTTTAGAACTGTGGTGCTGGAGAAGACTCTTGCAAGTCCCTTGGACTGCAAGGAGAGCCAATCAATCCTAAAGGAAATCAGTCCTGAATGTACATTAGAAGGACTGATGCTGAAGCTGAAACTCCGATACTTTGGACTCCTGATGGGAAGAACTGACTCCTTGGAAAAGACCCTGATGCTGGGAAAGATTGAAGGCAGAAGTGGATGACAGAGGATGAGATGGTTGGATGGCATCACCGACGCGATGAACATGAGTTTGAGTAGGCTTTGGAAGTTGGTGATGGACAGAGAGGCCTGGTGTGCTGCAGTCCATGGGGTGGAAAAGAGTTGGACACGACTGAGCAACTGAACTGAACTGAACAGTCAGCTCTTGAATCTGCAGATAGGAAGGGCAAACTAATGAGACTTGAACATCCGTGGATTCTGGTACACACAGGGGCTTCTGGAACAAATGCCCCGTGGATACCCAGGGATGACCTGCACTTCCTGTTTTAATAATCCCCAAAACAGAGGATTCAGATCTCTAGTGCTTGCCCTCTCCTCTGAGCCCCAGTATTTACAGTGTTGACCATCATTTGCGTTGTCTCCACTCAACTCAACCTGAACTGAACTCATCACCCTCTACTCCATGCATCTGACTCTCTACTGTTGCTCTTTTTTCTTCTGACTGCACTGTGAGGCTTTCATGTTCTTTGTTCCTCCACCAGAGATTGATCCTCAGCCACAGCAGTGAAAGCACTAAGTCCTAACCAATGAATCAGGGAACTCCCCCTCAGTGTTGCTTATTATCTTTTATGCCACTTAATATTCATCAGTTATAGCAACCCAGAAACACAGAAATCATCCTTGATATCTTCCTCTCAATTCCTGATCTAAGCTTCGCTTGCTCCTGTTTTAGTTGCCAGTATCTCTGGATTCCACCTGGTGGCTCAGATGGTAAAGAATCTGCCCACGATGCTAGAGACCCAGGTTCGATCCCTGGATTGGAAAGATCCCCTGCAGAAGGGCATGGCAACCCACTCCAGTATTCTTGCCTGGGAAATCCCACAGACAGGGGAGCCTGGCTACACTCCATGGGGTCGTGAAGAGTTGGACACTTTCTTTCATCCACTTCATGGACCAACCTGTTCACCATCTCTTGCTTTAGGGCTTCACACTCACTATTTCAACCTGTACACATTACTAAACTCAAAGTACATTTCCTGCCCTTGCCCTACCAGCTAATGATTGTTATTAAACACAATACTTCTATCATCACTCTTGTTTAATGAAGATGATTTACCGTTGCTTGTAGAATATCAAAACTTCTTTGTATGCCTTGCAGGTGGGGGTCTGGCACCTGCCTCTCTCTTCAGCCCTCCCCTGCCCCTGGCAGCCCTCCCTTCACGATCATTTTGGCTCCAGCTGTACTTCCTTTCACTACCTGGACTCCCATGCTCCTTCCTACTTTGTACTGTTTCTTCTGCCAGAAAAGCTTTTCCAGTGAATCTGCCCAATTAACTCCTGCTTTTCCTTCACCATTATCAGCTGTGTAATTTTTGGAGACTTTAACTGCTGTCTGCCTGATAATAAGAATCTTCATCACAGAGATGTTGAGGACCAAGTTGGTACTTCTTAAGCACTCGTACCAGTGGCTGGCATTTACTGAGAACTCACTGCCAGCCTGATTATCACCTTCCTAACCAGGCCAACTCCCTCTATTACATATCATTGTGTATCTCTAACATCTGACCTAACTTTTACTTTAATTCGTGTGTGCGTGGACCTTGCACCCTAGCATGGGACCTGGCAGGGGATAGGATGCTCAAGAAGTATTCGAATGTTCTTAAATGCTTAGTTTCAAAATTCTTATTTATATAAAAATGACTGAAGCATGGAAAAGATACATACAGATATGGAATGTTCTTATTATGAAGAAAACTGAGCTGAAATCAAATAAAGTGAAATTTATAGATTCTATTAAGGTTTGAAAACTATAAACACCAAACTACTGGATTGAAAAGAGCTGAAAACAAAGGGAACTGAGGCTGTTCTTTTTTTTTTTTTTTTTTTTTTTTTGAGGCTGTTACCTGATCACAAATCTAATGATGATGAAGCTGGTAAAGTAACTGAAACAGTCCCTTCCACGTTAACAGAATTAAATGGCCAGATAATGAAATGTTCCCATTCCATTGTATCCAGAAACTAGCCAAAGCACACTTTATACACAGGGTCCTTGGAATGCATGAAGCCAAGAGGAACCAGGTCCAGGAAGGACTTTAAAGCAGGATGGCTGAAATGCATGGAGTGTTCAGGTTGAGAAAGGAAGTTAATAAAAACAGATCTGTCTCTTCTGCTATACGGGAATAATTAAAAGTCTATACTTGAAATTAAGAACAGTTCATTTGTAATGATGGTTCTTTAAGAGTGGTGACTTTTATTCAATATTAAGACTCAGTCACAATGCAAGCTAGTCCATAAGCAGATCGACTTGGGAGTGCATTTGCTTCTCCAACTCTTCTGACTCCTAGCCTGCAGAAATGTGTCCACAAAATGGTCTGCCTCAAAAACAAAACCTGATTTTGTCTTTAAAACATTATGCAAAATGTGTCCTTTACTCTCTAACACCAAGGTTTGTAGTACCATAGAACTTTCTTATATCAAGTAAAACCACTGCCCTGTGAAGATGCCTGGTTTCCCTTGAGGCTTCACACATCACTTGGCACAAGGCCCCATTTATCTCCAGGAACCACAGTTTTAAAGAATTACTCAAGAAGGCAGATGGTAGGCAGTTCTTCAGGGCTGGGAAAATGGATGTTGCAGAAGAAAGGCCCTGCAGGGAACACATACTTTATAGAACAGCCATAGATCCCCTGCTTTTAGTCATATTTAATAAACCTGTGAAGTATCCTGATGAGGCCAATCTCTCATAATGCTTTACAAACTATGCTAGGGATTTCTCTGCTCCAACCCCAGCTCCCCCAGAAAACTTCAAGCTCTTCAACCGGAAGTGTCTCACACACATTGCTACAGGGAAGTGTAGAGAAAACAAAGGGCAGTCCACACATCTGGTTGCCTCACACAACCTTTAGGGCTGTCCTGGTAGCTCAGCGGTAAAGAATCCACCTTCAATGCAGGAGACACAGGGCATGCTGTTTCAATCCCTGGCTTGGGAAGATCCCCTGGAGGAGAAAATGGCAACCCACTCTAGTAATCTTGCCTGGCAAACTCCATGGACAAAGGAGCCTGGTGGCCTGCAGTCTACAGTATGGCAAAGAATTGGATGCAACTGGGTAAACTGGGCTTCCCTAGTGGTGCGCGCACACACAACTTCTTTTAGCCACAGGATGCATGTGAGAGAGCAACGTGCCCATTCCTCCTAAGCGCTTCGCAGTAGACAGGCTCAGGACTGCCAGGAGTCCTCACATGGGATCTGGGAAATGTGCTAAGCTGATTTCTCCTAAAACTGAGAATGAAGAAAATTCACTTTTTTTTTGGCAGGGGTGGGAAGGGGGTTTCCTCTTTTTATCTTCTGTTTCCGGGGGTGGGGGGTGGAAGACCTGGCACTGTTCATAGAACAGAAGGCATGATTTAGGCTGTCTCATTTGAGTGGAGAAGTTTCCTAGCTGAATTGATTTAGGCCAATCGTTCACGCATGGGGCAGTTCTGGCCCCCAGGAAACACGTGGCTGTGTCTTGAGACATTTTTCACTGTCCTGACTGGGAAGCGCAGAGATGCTACAAAGTCTCGTGGGCAGAGCCTAATGATGCAACTAAACACACTACAATACACAGGACAGCCTCCCACAGTCAAACACTACCCAGCCTAAAATGTCCATTTTTCTTTTTTGGGGGCCACTCCTCAAGGCCTGCAGGATCTTAGTTTCCTGACCAGGGATCGCACCTGGTCCCTCGGCAGTGTAAGTGCAGAGTCCTAACCACTGGACCACCAGGGAATTCCCAAAAATGTCCATACTGAAGGGTTTGAGAAACCCTGATATACGTGTTAGCTGAGGGATTTCATGGGTAAATAGAGTGCATCACATGAAATGCCAGGCTGGATGACTCACAAGCTGGAATCACAACTGCCGGGAGAAATATCAACGTGATATGCAGATGATACCACTCTATGGCATAAAGTGAAGAGGAGGTAAAGAGCCCCGTGATAAGAGTCACAGAGGACGGTGAAAAAGCTCGCTTGAAACTCCACATTCAAAAAACTAAGATCACGGCATCCATTCCTATCACTTCATGGTAAATAGATGGGAAAAAAATGGAAGCAGTGACAGACTTTATTTTCCTGGGCTCCAAAATCACTGCAGACGGTGATTGCAGCCATGAAATTAAAAGATGCTTGCTCCTTAGAAGAAAAGCTATGACAAATCTAGGCCGTGTATTAAAAAGCAGAGATGTTACTTTGCCTACAAAGGTCCATATAGTCAAAGCTATGGTTTTTCTAGTAGTCATGTATGGATGTCAGAGTTAGACCATAAAGGCTGAGGCTGAGCACCGAAGAATTGATGCTTTTGAACTGTGCTTCTGGAGAAGACTCTTGAGTCCTTTGGACTACAAGGAGATCAAACCAGTCAATCAATAAAGGAAATCAATCCTCAATATTCATAAGGACAGATGCTGCAGCAGAAACTCCAATACTCTGGCCACCTGATGCAAAGACCTGACTCATTGGAAAAGACTCTGATGCTGAGAAAAACTGAAAAAGATCCCAAGTCAACCCATTAATGAGCACAGAGTTAAAGGTTATGCCAGCAGCCAGTAAAATTGAATTTACTGGGAAGTAACAGAGGGATTCTCTACCAGGGAAGCTTCCCTGATGGCTCAGATGGTAAAGAATTCGCCTGCAATGCAGGAGACCCGGATGGATTCCTGGGTCAGGAAGATCCCCTGGAGAAGGGATAGGCTACCCTCTCCAGTATTTTTGGGCTTCCCTGGTGGCTCAGCTGGTAAAGAATCTGACTGTAATGCAGGAGACCTGGGCTGGGAAGATCCCCTGGAGGAGGGCATGGCAACCCATTCCAGTGCTCTTGCTTGAAGAATCCCAATGGAGAGAGCAGCCTGGCAGGCTACAGTCCATGGGGTCGCAAAGAGTTGGACATGACAGAAGTGACTAAGCACAGCACAGCTGATGTTGGGAAAGACTGAGGGCAGGAAGAGAAAGGGACAAGGGAGGATGAGATGGTTAGCTAGTATCACCAACTCAATTAACAGGAATTTGAGCAAACTCTGGGAGACAGTGAAGGACAGAAGAGCCTAGCACACTACAGTCCATGGGGTTGCAAAGAGTCGGACATGACTTAGGGACCGAACAAGATGGATGTGAATATGCTGTGTTCCCACATTCCTATTCCTAAACACTTTGTCTTGATGGAGTACTGAGTCCATCTATATAACTGACCCTGAACAACACAGAGGTTAGGGGTGCTGACCCTCTGAATATTTGAAAATCTGCCTATAATTTATAGTCAGCCCTCCATATACAGAGTTTCTCCATACAGCAGTTCCTTTGTGTAAGTGGTTCCACATCCGAGGAGTCAACCAACAGCAGATTGTGCAGTACTATAGTATTTACTATTGAAAAACCCCACATATATGTGGACCCACACAGTTCAAATCCATGTTGTTCAGGGTCAGCTGTATACAAGTATGTATAGATAGAGCCTCATCTATACGCTGTGCTTTTGAGAGTCATTCTAGCAGTGTTTCTCATTTATTTAACAAAGCACATCATTTATGTGAAGAGCTCCTTTTACACTCTGGACAAATGAGTGGTAGGTTAAAGACAGCACTCCTTGGCCTATTTTTGCCTGAAAACTTACAGCTTAATGTACAGAAATTATATTCCCTTTCTCCAAATAGATTTAAACCCCCAGTTCAACTAGGGTTAAGAGAATTCATAACTATCACTGTTAGACAACTGACATCCATAAATTTTTACCAGCAATAGTTGGTCTTCTCAAAAGGACAACCCTTGTAAAGTACATGCTGGCAAGTGTAATTTATTTTCTCATACATTGAGTTTGTTCAAAAATAATCTGAAGTGTCATTATACAAAAGTAAAGTTTGGCTGATCCTTTGTTCTTTTAAATAATCCAAGATTTCATTTACAGCCACAACCTCTATCTAACAGGTTAAAACTATTAGGTTTACTTCAATTACTATCTTGCAAAGTTCTGGTTTTCACGGATTAGACAAGCCTTAAGTAAAGTTTCAGCTTTTGTTTCATGAAAGTCACAATTACACAATCATCTGAAATGGCTTTCTATGAGTTACAGTATTTAAACCAGAGACACACAGAGAACTGATGTGCTAATGAAGGCAGAGACTAGAGAGATGCAGCTACCAGCTGAGGACTACCAGAAGCAGGAAGTGATGAAAATCCTTCCCTCCAGAGAGCAAGTCCCAGCCACCACCCTGACTTCTAGCCTCAAGCCTGTGCAACAAGAAGTTTCTATTGTTTCTGTCACCATCTACAGCAGCTTAGGAAATCAGTGTAGATTTTGCTACTTCTTCGGTTACACGATATTCTTGAACCTAGCATTGTTACTGGTCATCCTAGTTTGCTCTAGTGGAAAGGAGATATTAAAATACAGTGAAAGAGTTAATTCATGACTCACCTTCATTGGAGCTAATATTTGGAAAAGAATTCCACTTAACCACATAGAAAACAAAACTAGGAAATTCAGATACTTTCAAAAATAAGTTCTTCGATGTTTTATCATATTTGATAGCAGCTTTTTTATTGGTTACAAAACCTAAGCCCATATACAAAATTAGGAACACATTTAGATGCCTCTTTTGAAAGAATGTTTTAGTCTTTTTTAACTGAGTTTAAAAAAAATAAAAACAATGCAAATTTTCAACACTGTTTTGAAAACGTAAAAGTGCAGCAATATACTTAGTTTCCTTTGTCTACGAAATGGTGCAATTCCGATTCCAAACCGATAGGTCACAACAAACTGGATCAAGCCAATGCACACGGACGTCTGCACTACTTGATGCTAATGTTCACTTATGTTAGTTTGCACTTAAAACACACAGGAAATAGGAGTCGGCACAGTAGAGGCCCAATTCAGTCTCCATGTGTGCAAAATTTAAAAGGTAACTGTCAGTAACTATGGGGAGTCCAGAAGGAAGTAAACCGGAAGGGGTATAATTCACAATATCAAGAAGATTTGGACTTTAAGGGTTTCACCGAAGTTTGTGACCTTGATTGGCTTTGACTTTATTATTCCTACTTTTAGTGAACACCACACAGTTTCAAAAATTTAGACCATGGTGTCTGAACAGGATGCAGTTACCATATGAAGCTTTAACTCAAAATTTGGATAAAGAAAAAAAGGCACAATGAACTTCAACTCAATTTTATGTGCACAAGAGTTGAAAAGTCTGAGCCACCTTAAAGAGAAATTGATTCTAAAATTTATAAAACCTATAAATAATCAGAGGCCAAACCACTATATTAAAACAGATTCTCTAGCAAGTAAAAATCTTGCATTTTAAACATACGCTTGTATCCACTTTAGATACAAGACAAAACTCACTCTTTAAAGTGGCTCCACCTTGGCAGATACACATATTTGTAATGAATGCACACCTGCTATGTGTTGTTTATCAGTGAAAACACCCCCGCTGATTCACAAAGCTCTGACGGCATGTGTCTCATCTTCATCACAGTAAATACACCCCCCTCCCATCGGATAACTAAATTAGTTTAGATTTCCTATCCCTTCACATCAACGCGTTGGGAAATTATACCCAGTAAACAATAGCAACAAAACGATTCCTGTGACAGCACAAACTGTTCAGTTTAAGAAATTTCAAATCCATATTCTTTCATTAATAACTGGGTCGGACAATTTACCAAAAGCAGTGACTTTACACAGTAATACCAGATTTTTCAGAATTACTTGAAGATCACTGCAAATCAGGTTTATGTTAAATAACTGCAGATTATTCCTCTAGGCAGACCCTTGTCTGAATCTTTTTATATGTGAATATGCTTTTAGAGTAGGATCTGAATGAACTTTCCAATACGCAAAGAATGAAGTCTTATGACACGTCTAGATAGTTGCTGGTTTGTTGCCAACCACATTATCAAAAGCACTGGTTACTAAGTAAAAAATATTTTAAGACTAAATTACAGTAAACATGAAAGCTCCACAGTTTAAACCCAATATAAATCAACCATATCCAATTATCAATTTAAAACGAAAAATATTAACTCCTGAAAGCTGAAAGCAAGATTTTCTTTTTTAATATCACCAATGGGTACTTTAGACCTTTGTGTTTTTTGGTTTTATTTATTTATTTTTCTTTATGGTCAGGGATTCTTGCTTTCAACTTAAACAGAAGTTCAAGTCCGTAACAGGTTGCAGCTCAGGTAAAATACCATGCACAGCATTTGATTACTTCAAAACAGCAGGAACACACAGGCTGGAGTGAGTGGTCAAATAGGGCTTGCTGTTCTCAAAAATTAGGTATAATGGCGAAAGCGTTACCATCCATAGCTAAAGTCCTTCCTCCAACCCTGGCTTCTGAGGCAGATAATAAACACATCAATTACTGGTAGATGAAGCACAGTTTTTTAAAACTTATCTGTTTAATCAATAACCAAGTTTCTTTTTTTTTAAGTTACTTTTTGTTTGTGTCAGTTCCACCAATGAAAATCATTTGGCTTGTACTTTTAAAATCTATTCTTCCACATAAAGAGTATGAAAATATGTTTGTGGAGGACAATGATGGAGGCTCAGATCAGACTGCACCTCTTTAAAGTCTTCCAATGCGTGTGTGTGTCATACCAAAGTGTCTTGTTCCACAGCGCACCATTTTCCAAAGGAGTATCAAGTGGGCAGCTGACATGCCACCACTACAGAATATTCTAAACTGGAGATTGCAGATGTCAGCGTGTGGCACCAGGGAACGGGGGAAAACAGGGCAGTCAAGACTGTTAAGGAGAATTCTAAACCAGTTTAGGAAATCATGCATATGCATTTACAGTCCGTGTGGATAGTGACTTTTGGCAACTGCAAAGTGACTGAGACACGGCTTGCTTTAGAAGCATCAAAACAAAGAGGCATGTATGTTTTGGAGCCTTCGGTAGTTGCTGTTGCTCTTGTCATTTTGGTAGCCATCTGGTGGTGCTTCGTATTCAATGTGGGATAGATGCTGCACTCAACTGAATTTAAAAATTGAATTCTTTTGTTTGAAGGTTGGCCGTTGGATCAAAGTTGTAAGTACCTCCTTGTGTTGCTTCGGGAATGAGGCTAGGATCTTCATCAATCTACAAGAAGTAGAAAAAGAATTTTCATTATGTTAAGATACTATACATTACAGTGTAAGCAGAGTTGATTTACTTCTTAGGAAAAGAATTTTGTGTGTGTTTTTAATACCTAAAAATATTTTAAGAAAATCATAGGGCCTCCCTGCGGGCTCAAAGGGAAAGACACCAACTGCCCGCCAATGCAGGGGACATGGGTTCTATCCCTGATGTGGGAAGATCCCACCTCTGTGTAGCAACTGAGCCCGTGTGCCACAGCTACCGAGCCTGTGCTGTAGAGACCAGGAGCCCCAGCTCCTGAAGCCCATGTGCCCCAAGCCCTGCGCTCTGCAGCCAGAGAAGCCACCGCAAGAGAAGCCCACGCACCACTGCTAGGGAGGAGCCTGCATAGCAACAAAGGCCCAGTGCAGACAGAAATAGAGAGAGTCAGCGATTTAAAACTGGACATTTAAAAACTGCCCCGTTCTTAAGTCCCTGTATCTGTAGATTTACCGATATGAACATACATCATTTCTATAATTACTGTTTCTTCCCATTTAACAAATTACAAAAGCAAAGGTAACAGGAATACAGTATCAATTTAGTTATGGAAAATTAATTCTTAGTAAACTTACTTTACATATAGATTTTAATGTACATGCAGACACACTATACTTTAATATATACTTACATCATCACCAGAGAAATACTGATCTATGATTTCAAATGCTAATTTATATATGTCTTCATTTTCATGTTGCTGTAAAACTTCAATTTTCTCCAAACCTGATAATAATTAAAATAATTAAGTACACACTAATAAAGAAACTGTGCTCATTTAATCATGAAACATCCTAAAGAACTAAAAACACCCTCCCTACCACCCTCCAAAGATGATCATTTATCTAAAAAAACAGATAAAATCCTGAGTTGTTCTGTTTAGAGAACCAGCACCCCACTAATTTCTTCCTCTTTAGAGGCCCTTGAGGTACCCTGTTCCCTGAGGCAGGCAGTTTAAAAATCACCTAAACACTCCATTTGACAGATGAGGGAGTGTGGCGCAGATATAAAGGGGTTTGTTTCAGGTTACATGGCAAGTGAGTGGCAAGACTAGGATCAAGATCTCCCCCAGCCTAAGATTCCTTTAGTATAATCATACTGGTGCATACAATAATTTTTTTATCTTTTTGTTTTCCAAATGTTACTCAAAGATTGACATAAATAGAAGGTAAAACTTTAAATTCAGAAGTGATTGCTTAAAAAAAAAAAAAAGAAAGAAAGAAATAGGGTGCTTATCTCCTATATAGCCATATCAATTTGGGAATTTTTTTTCAGAATAGTTAACTGTAGAATGCCTTTATTTATATTCCCAAAATATTTACTCCATATATCAGATGCAACTCTATTAAATCCTTGATACTATTCTTCCTTGAATGTCTTTTTAGCTAAGTTATTTTGAAGTAGTTTCAAAATAACTGCTTTTTAAAATTTTTTATATAGTAACAAATCTAAGTTACTATAGAAAAAAATTCAACTTTTTTCTATAGTAACATCCAAACCAGAAAAATGGGAAAATGGGTATCAAAGATAATGGATATAGAGTACTTTATAAAATCATAAAATGCTAAGTAAATATGTACCCTAATTATAAGTATTTGTCTCATAGACAGAAGCAACTATACTGATAAAAAGCTGGAGTAACAATTCTATAGCTCAAACTTTCTGGGTTAAATTGTTCTGAATCAGACTACAATGCTTGTTTCAAATTATTTAAAAAGTAAAACATCTTTAAAAAAAAAATTAGTTCCATTATTTTATTTATTCCTATTTTAATTCTGAATTAATTTTAAAAAATTAATTTATTTAACTGCAGGATAATTACTTTACAATACTGTGCTGGTTATATATTGACATGAATCAGCCGTGGGTACATGTGTCCCCCAATCCTGAAACCCCCCTCCCACCTCCCTCCCCACTCCACCCCTCTGGGTTCTCCCAGGGCACCAGCTTTGAGTGTCCTGTTTCACGCATCGAATTTGCACTGGTCATCTGTTTTCACATATGGTAATATACATGTTTCAATGCTAGTCTCTCAAATAATCCCACCCTCGCCTTCTCCCACAGAGTCCAAGTCTGTTCTTTACATCTGTGTCTCTTTTGCTGCCTTGCATATAGCACTGTCGTTACCAGCTTTCTAAATTCTATATGTATGCATTAATAAGACATCTTAAAAACAAAATGAATAGTGAATTAATAGTAGCACAGTATGAACATCTGGCTTTTAATTATGCTTCTACCACAAACTACTTCTCTGACCATGGACAAGACCCCTTAACATCTCTAGGATATTTTCTTCTTGTTATTAAGAAAACACTTTCTGTCTGAATATTCAGTGATGCTATCACATTTGTTTTCACTTAATCTTATGCAACATGACTTCAAGAGGAGTAATTGTGTTTCCTAAAAGGCACTGTAAAACTCTAAGAAAGTTATGGAGTGACTTTCACAATCAGCTGTTTTCTGGAAAATCTTCCTGGATTACTAACATAGCAAATAAAGAATAGCAACATCCTCAGATGATATTAATAGCAATGTATCCTAGCACTTTTCTTTCAGATTAACTGTCTTTAAAGGAACTAATGTTTCAGAGCTCCACAGCTCAACTGTTTTTCTTTAATCAACCCTCTTACCTCCACATTCTTCTATTATTTCAGCTATTGTGCTTGCTTCATCACCAGCCATTATCAGAATGTTTTTCAGACCATCTAGAACCACCTGAACAACTTGAGAATCTTTTACTGACAATAAATTACAGAATGGTGGTATTACATTCTGCTGTACAAGGTATTCAACCTAGAGAACAAAAGAGAAGAGATACTCTTATTCATATAATTACCTCTTCCTCCAAAGGAATACAGTACAGGGCTTATAAACAATCAAAAACTCCTAAACACAAGACAGTAGTGTACTTCCCAATATTAACAATCATAACATTTTTTTTTCCAGACTCACCTGATCTTTTCTGCCACTTATCGTCAAGTTGCTAATAGCCCAAGCAGCTTCCTTTTGTGTTCCAAAGTCCCCCTGAAGATTTAAAAAGAAAAGCTGAAATGAATTTTTTGCTCAAAAAGTCTTGATTATAACATATTAACAGACATGACAAACTCATAACAATGACTGACCTTGGCAAGCTGATGAATAATCATAGGAATTAATCCAGCATCTATTACAGCTTGAACTTGTTGCTGGTTGCCTGCTGTAATGTTGGAAAGGAACCACACTGCTTCCTATAATTAAATAAAATACAGGGCACCTTTATTTGAAAAATTGTATCTTTAATGTGCTTATGCTCTTATTTTAATGTGATTTACATATACAATAACAAAATCAGCTCAGTTACAATAAGGCAAACGCATCTAAAAGTGATTAGGCAATACAGTATCTTCCATTTTAAACCTATTAGGAAACTTTTAAGCATAATTTCTTGGCCCATTAACCTAGCATAACCTTCAATAATACAGATGCTTAGGACTATACCCTAAGCACTGTTTTAGACAGTGGTGACACGGCAGTGAACAAAACAGACAAAAAATCTTTATGCAAGGACCTTACATTTTTGCTGCATGAGCTTCCCTCTTAATAGTGGTCCCCAACTTTTTTGGCACCAGGGACCAGTTTTGTAGAAGACAACTTTCCCACAGACAGGGGTGGCAACTGGGATGATTCAAGGGCACTATATTTACTGAGCACCACCACCTCAGATCAATAGGCAATAAATTCTCATAAGGCGTTCACATCCCAGATCTCTCGCACGCACAGTTCACAGCTGGGTACAAGCTCCAAGAACCTAATGCCGCTACTCTTCTGATAGGAGGCGGAGCTCAGACACTAAGGAAAGCAATGGGGAGCAGCTGTAAATACAGATGAAGATTTGCTTGCTTGCCCACTGCTCACCTCCTGCTGTGCAGCCCCAATTCCGAACAGGCCAGGGACTGGTACTAGCCCTTGGCCCAGAGGTTGGGGACCCCTGCTCTAAAACACAAATGACAGAAATAAATAGAAGACAGAATTTCTTAATACGTGGTTAAAACTACTTCTAAGAAAGATGAATTGCTTTATTGTAAAAATACTTATTTGTAAAATATATTAGAACTTAAGTCTCTAACTAGTCTAAGAATGATCTATATGACAAATTTTACTGTAACCTTAGAAGTTTTATGTCATGAACAAACAGGTTTATTTCTAAGTTTAGTGTTAAAGTACTATCTTCCTCCTCCTCTACAACTGCAAGATAATAGGAAAGCCTCCACTGGCCTGTGATTACAATGTAGCACTTTCATCACCACAGCCTGGTTCAATCCCTGGTCAGGGAACTCAGATCCCACAAGGCCTGGCACATGGCCTAAATGAAAAATAAATAAAAAGACTGTACACTTTTTTGCCATCCAATTGTGGTGAGATATGAATAACTGATTAACTGGTGTTTTACAGTAAAAGGGTGTTTCACTATATTATTTTTGCAAATTTCTTGCACATTTGAAAATTTTCAAACTAAAGGTCGAGGGGGGAAAAAAAACAAGTTGGTAACTTACACCTCCAAAGAACTATGATGTAACCAACATGCAAATAACACAAACACTCAAGGTGGAAAACTTCTGCCAACAACTACCTCCTTGCTGAAGCTGAGGAGATATCTATCCATAGAAACCCTCTTCCCTTCCCCTATGATACCTTCACTCAGAGTATACCAGATCCCAGGACAGAACCTCTCGACCTACTCCTGTCCAGTTTCCTCACTTCTTAGCCTTGCTTCCAGTCACAGAATACTAATACATTCAGCTGTAAAAATCACATATATTTGCCTAGAGTTTAAAAGACTCTGGTTTCTTTCCCTTCACTGGAACAAATTCAAAGTGAAAGTGTTAGTTGCTTAGTCATGTCCAACTCTGCGATCCCATGGACTGTAGCCCACCAGGCTCCTCTGTCCATGGGATTCTCCAAGCAAGAATCCTGGAGTGGATAGCCATTCTTCAGAAGATCCCTTCTTCAGGGGATGTTCTCGACCCAGGGATCAAACCCAGGTCTTCTGTATCGGAGACAGACTCTTTATCACCTTAGCCACCAGAGAAGCTCACTGGAACAAAAGCACCTACAAAATCTGATTTCTGACAACACACTTTTCTGTAAAAATCCAACTATCAAATTTTAGTCAAGGAACTATATAAATATAGTTATGACAAAGAAGAAATAGGCAGTTTTGTTAGTCTGAGGATGGTGGCATTTCAGGCAGATAAAACTGTAATACACTACACGCAAATCGAAACAAGCAGACCCTACCTTCACAGTACTAGGATGGCTACAATAATAATTAAAAAAAGGAATTGGAGGGACTTTCCTCGTGGTCCAGGGGCTAAGACTCCCTGCCCTCCCAATGCAGGGGGCCTGGATTTGATCCCTGGTCAGGGAACCAGATTTCACATGCCACAGTGAACAATCCCGCCTGCTCTAATGAAGACTGAAGATCCCACCTGCTGCAACTAAGACCTGGCACAGTCAAATAAATAAACAAATAATACCTATATAAAACAAGACTAGAACCTTCATAACACTGCTTACAGGAATGTAAAACAGTGCAACTGCTATGGAAAGAAGCTTGACGGTTCTTCAACAAGCTAAACATGTAATTACCATATGACTGGACAATTCTACTCATAAAGATATACACCCAAAAGAACTGAAAGCAAGGACGGAAACCAATGTTCACAGCAGTATTATTATTCACAAGAGCCAAAGGCAGAAACAATCCAAAAGTGTACATCCACAAATGAATGTATAAACAAAATACGGTATATAGGTACAATGCAGTATCTATTCAGCAATAAAAGGGAATGAAGTTTTGATACAAACTCCAAATGGATGAATGTTGAAAACATGCACTGTGAAATAAGCTAGATAAGAAGACTAAAGTACTTCAGCACATGTTTAACAGTAAGTTTATATCGTAAGCTTAAAATATTAAAAAAAAAAAGAAAACAAACAGAAAACAATTTTAATGATCCTTTAATTTAGGCACTGTAGTTTTACATTCAATCTAATTCTGTAGGAAGATTAAATTATGATCTATTTGTTTATTAAAAAACACCAGCAAAAAAAAAAAAAGGATAATAGCCACCCAATGGAAAATTTCACATGTTCTTTCCACCTAGTGGCTACTAATTTGTTGATCACTGCTACTGCTCAATATATTGAAATAAAAACACTGGTTAAAAGGAAACTAATTTTATTCTGTGATGATCATGGCAGCACTTATAGCAGGCAATTAAGAACTGAAAGAAAAGAACTGCAGAGGTGATCTGAAATTAACCAGAGTGTTTGAAGAGAATCACAAACGAAAAGTCATCGAAACAAGAAGGTAGTTAAAAATGAGATATACAAAGAGAAAGAAGTGCATTGACGAGGCTGTTATATGCCTTACCTTATTTATCTTCTCTTTTGGGTGTGATAAGAGGTTTGGGAAGTGTGACAGGACATCGCAGTTGAGAACAACCTGGGTCTGTTCATCTGTGCCTGTCACTATGTTGCCAACCGCTCTGAGTGCTGCTGTCTGGGTGGGGATAAAATATTTTCTATAAATTTGTTTATGATGAATCTGATTCTATGTTTTTTATAATCTTGAGAAAATGTAAAAATGCAAGCAGTGAACTGATTGAAACTTACTGCATGCTTACACAAAGCATTTTATAGAACTGAGAAGCAATTCTGAATTTTAAACAACAGTCTTGTGAAAACTGGAATTATACAGGAAAAATTATGTGAAAAACTGTTGGAGAAAAGATTAAAATAAAATGTAAAGGTCCATTTTTTTCATTGCTATTTTTATCTATTAGTAAACTGGCACCACAGAAAGATTTTAATAAAGGCCTGGAATGGGTACAGACTTCTATCTAAAGTCATTTGGGCAGAAGTGGGATGAACAGATCTATCAGTGATGTGATGAGAAATCAAGAGAGAGAGAAAGAGAAAGAAATGCAGTTATCCAGAGAAAAGAAAATAAACCTTGAACTAAATGAGTGGCTCTACATACAAGGAGAAGACAGATGTGAAAGCTATATAGTAAGGACTAACAGGGTTTTGAAATACAGCAGAGATAAGAGGAGGAATACCAAGGTTCCTAGCTTGGACTATGCTGTCCATTAATAGGGGATATATGAAGAGGAGTGGGTTTGTGGGAGAAGACGGTAGGTTCATTTTTGCCTGCTTGAAATAATAATAGAGTATTATTGAAGGAGGTTCTTGGCAATTATGTCTAAGGACTCAAAGACAATTGGCTACATGAGTCTGAAACTCAGCAAAGAATCTGGATGAGATAAAGATTTAGAAATCAACAAAATCAGATTCAGTAAAATAGCAGAAGAAATACTGAAGAAATGTGCATACAGATAGAACTGAAGCCTGGTTGTATAAGTTAACTGGTTATAGCCAGTACAAATTTTATACAAGTAAGAAAAATGCTTAATACTTACTTGAACTTTCACTTCCTGGTGGCTCAGAAGGGGCACAAGGAACGGCACAACCCCTGAATCAATAACCATCTGTATCTGCTCATTACCTCCATCTGTCAGGTATGATAATGCCCAAACAGTGTCCACGAGAATCTGCAGGAAATAAAAAAGAATGGCCACTCAATATATTTGTTTGGAAAAAAAAAATATATATATATATATATATATATTTGTTTGAATGCTTAAGATACATAACACACTTAGGAGATGGTGACATAAAAAGTAATTAAATTTTGTTTTAGCTTGGCAGCAAAAATATCTGCTAAGCTGATACAAGGTAAAACTCTCTCAATGGCTATCTCAGGTCACTCTTCACAAAAATGAGACACAGAAGTCTGGGCCAACTTCTACCCCAACTTCCACATCTATGTATTAAGTAGACAAACTTAAAAATAGGCAGAAAAGGAATTCTTCCTGCTCCCATACGCTGAATACCCAATAATCATAAGGAAATACTTTATATACAGAATGAAACCAGTATGCCATGCTGCTTCAAGTCTAGAAAAGCCCCAAAGATCATTTATCCATGTTTGTAGTTTTCAAACATGTTTAACAATGTAATTTTTCAGACTATTAAACAGACAAATGACTTGGCATTTTAACTTTAGGGAAAAAAGTTAATTATTTGCAAATCTCTTGAAAAATGTTCCAGCAGAAGAGCACACAGTATAAACCATACACTACACCCGTCTAACTTTGCAAATAATAAACAAAAACCCGGCTCAGGTTTGTTGACTCATTCAAAGTCAGAGAGCTTATAAGCAGTTTTCCTTGGTGTCTTGACAGAGGAATGTAAGCACAGGTCTGATCTCATGTGAAATCCAGAGATGTTTCCTACTATAAGACATTTGTTGCTCTAAAATAAATACTGCCATCTCAATTAAAATCTCTCCATGTATCCTTCAAAAAAGTGTACTATTTAATAAGGGCAGGTAAAACCACACATAGCCCACACCTTCAACATTACTAGGAGTCTGAGAATGCTACAAATGTCAAAATACCTGTAAGAAGAGAAAAAACTGAATTCTATCCTTTGTCTGGACCTCCTGCCTTAAGCTTATGTGAGACTTCAGAGAAGAGGAGAGGGGAGTGAAGAGCTTACAGTAACATATCCTTTGCTACTCTACATTAGTGGGACAGAGACCACGTGGCTCAAAAAAGCGTATAATATTTACTATCAGTTCTTTACAGAAAAATCTGCTGACACCCTTACCAGAGGATGAGCTTCTTTCAACTAAGAGATAAGTGAAGAAATATTTCATTGTAGATCAAAGATGAACACAAATGGGAAGATAAGAGTGGAAGAATACTTTTAAAAAGATACATGTTTCAGAAAAATAGAAATATTGCAACTTCAAAAATGAGAGGACAGAAGGTATGCCCGAGAGTTGAATCCGTCTACCATCCTACCCCACAAGGAAGGCCTCCTTACTGGAGGGTGTGAGCAGATGCTGTGTGGAGCAGAGCTCGTCTACTCCTCAGTCTAGCATTAACAGGTAGCTAGATTTAAATAGAAATCAGAGTCTCATAACAACACCCAAAACGTGGGCTACAGCTGAAAATAACTCATCATATCAAGAACCAGGATCATCTAAACTGCAAAGGGAAAAGGTGGTCAACAGACGCCAATACTGAATGAGGCAGATGTTGGAGCTATCTGACAAGAGTTTCAAAGTAACTGTCATAAAAATTCTTCACCAAGCAATTGTGAACACATCTGAAACAAAATATAGAAAATCTCAGCAAATAAAAAGGAGACATAAGGAAGAATCAAATGGATTTTAAAATTAACAAACTCAATAATCAAAATTTAAAACTCATTGGAAGTAAAAGGGAAAGAGAAAAGAAATCAACTAACTCAAAGACAGATCAATATAAATCATCCATGGGGTGGGGGTGGGGGGAAAGGGGAAGATGGCAAAGAATGAAGAGAGCTTTAGGAACTTGTAAGATGAGTAACAAAAGATGTTACATTTATGTCAGTAGAGTTTCAGAAAGAGGTGAAGCTGAAAAAGTAGCTGAAGAAATAATGACAGAAAACTTCCCAAATTAGGCAAAAGACACAAACCTATATTCAAAAATGGGAGAATGAGGTGAGAGAAAAGTGAAACTAGAATAAGCTAGTCACTTATTCTATGGGTAAAGACAGGAGTCAAAAAATACCACTGAAACCTGTCAAACCAGACAGTTTAAAAAAAAAAAGGCATTATAAAAGGTTTAAGTATAAAGGCAACAATGTAAGAAAAACAAACATTCCTAAATACCAAAAGAAATTTTTAAAAGAGAGAAGAACACTAAGTAGAAAATAAAACACAGAAATTGCAACTCAAAGTAACAGGACAGAGTTGAAACCAAACATGAACAGGCTTAACTCACCTGTAACAAGAAAAAGATTTTCAAATTGGATCCTAAAACAAAACCCAATTCTATACTGTATACAAGAGACACACCTAAGTCACTCAGAAAGGCTAAAAATCAAGGGACAAGCAAAGGCACACCAAGTAAATTATAAGAAAGCTGAGACTGCAAGCCTATTAGCTGACCAGTATAATTCATTCTTCAAATCATTACAAAGAATAAAGAAGGCTACTTTATAAAGCTAAAAATCCCACAATTTACAATGAAGATATAACTGTTAAAGACATCTGTTTGCCAAATAACCCTATAAATATCACTATGAAGGAGAAACTAAAAAGATTCAAGAAAAAATAAAAATATACTGATGAAAGATTTTTTACACACTGTTGTCAGTATGAGCTCAAGTAGACAAAAAAATGAGGATACAGATTTTATAAATATATACTGAAATTCAAACCTTGATAATAGATAATATAACATGCAGACGGGGCACAAAAAAATTAGGTCCAAAGTAAACATCAATTACATAAAGCAGAAATACTATAAAACTATTACAAGGCAATAAAATTGGATATTAATAAATATGAAATACAGTATGGAAATTTAAGAGTCTGACTCTTAGATTAAAAAATACAAAAAACTTTCTAGACTATTATAATGAAAATACCATGTATCAGAAGCTATGGGATTTATGTAAAGCAGTGTTCAAAGGCAAGTTCACAGCCTTAAAAACTATACGACAGAACTTCAAAAGAATGAAAATCAATTCCAAATAAAAAGCTAGAAAAAGAACAGAGTAAACCAAAAGAAAGCAAAAAGAAACAACAAATACAAAAGTAGAAAGAAATGAAGTAAAGAACAGGAAAAGCCACAGATCTAATTAAAAAACTGGAATCCTGATTCTTTGAAAAAACTTTTGAAAAGTTCTTGTTAACTTAATTAGAGAAAGTGGTGGAGGGAGCACAAATGTACAAAATAAGAAATGATGAAGAAAATAAACCTTGAAACAGTAAATTAAACCCCTCAAAAAAATCTTTACAATTATTCTGCATACTTACATGCAAGCAGAGTTGAAAACTGAGAAGAAATGAATAATTTCCTAGGACAACAGCTTACAAAAAACTGACCGCAGCAGAGACAAGAGAATTTAAGCCCATTTCAATAGCCAGAGAACATTATCAAGGAACTAATCCCACAAAGTATCCAGACCCAAAAGGCTTCAATGGGAAAAGCTACCAAATCTGCAAAGATCAGACAGACCGACCCCAGGCTGAGCACAGAAAATAAATGAAGAATAATGTTTTTTAAATGTGGTAAAAATATAATATTAATACCTAATGAAGACACCATTAAAAAAGCTGTGGACCAATATCGTACAGGTAAATAGTGATATAAAAATTATGAATAAAATATTAGTGAACAGGAGCCCATACTACCTTAAGAAAATAATATAATCAAGTGGAATTACTCAAGGAATGCAAGGATGATTCAATTTTAGGAACATCTATCTATGTCATATTAATAGATTTAAACAGAAAATCATATAATCATCTTCATAGACACTGAAAAATTCCAACACTCATTTCTGAGGTCAACACTCAAAATGGGATTTTATGGACATTTCCTTAACATGATAAAACATCTGTAACTGAGGAATCTAAATCAACAAAAGGAATGGCTGATAAATTTGACTATATAAAAAGAAAAAAATCTGCATGGCAAAATATATCAAAGACAAAGGACAAATTAGGAAAATTTTTGAAATATATATCAAAAGTAAAGAGCTAATGTCCTTAAAACATAAAGAGCTCTTATAAGCTAAGAAAAAGGGACCAAAAATTTGATAGAAAATGAGCAATAAAAGATAAACAGGCTATCTGAAAAGATGCAAAAATGGCTCTTCAACAAAGTCAAGTTCAACTTCACTTACAAAAAGTGAAACACATACCAAAAATGAAATACAGTTTCTCACAGACTGACAAAAATTTAAAATGTGACAGTACATTCCGTGGGCAAGGCTAAGGAGAAAGTCACTTTTATGTATTTCTGCTGAGAATGCAAACGGAAGCACCCTTATGCAGGGTATTTGGTAGTGCGTAACAAAAATTACAGTGCATTCACTCTGATCTAGCTTTCCTGATTCTAGGAATTTACCCTGAAATACACCTCCAGCAATATGAAAATACATAAGATTAATCCCTGCTACATTATTCATATTTGCAAAATTCAAGAAATGGACTAATTGCCTACCCCAAGCAGGATGTTTGAATAAACCTTAGCCACAAAATGGAATACTGTGCAAAACAATACTGATTGCCTTGGCCTGTGATGTTTTAGGACGTTGCTAAATGAAATCTAACTTTGCCCCCTCCATTATAGCCCCCTTCTATTAGCAGAAAATCTTTTTTTTTTTTCCTAATACACAGTAGATTAGAAAAATGAAATATTTAAGGTTTCTAAGCTGAAATCAATTCAAGGTTTTTGGTGGAATCTCATGACAACATTTAGAGGCTAGTGGAAGAAAGTAAGTTACAGCTAGGTCTCAGGTCCCCTGAAACTGCAGACTCTTCTGCTGCTGCTGCTGCTGCTGAGTCGCTTCAGTCGTGTCCGACTCTGTGCGACCCCATAGACGGCAGCCCACCAGGCTCCCCTGTCCCTGGGATTCTCCAGGCAAGAACACTGGAGTGGGTTGCCATCTCCTCCAATGTGTGAAAGTGAAAAGTGAAGTGAAGTCGCTCAGTCGTGTCCAACCCTCAGCGACCCTGTGGACTGCAACCTTCCAGGCTCTTCTGTCCATGGGATTTTCCAGGCAAGAGTACTGGAGTGGGGTGCCATTGCCTTCTCCACAGACTCTTCTAGTCGCCCTTTTTCTTTTTGATAATATACTGGACCTTCAATGAAAATCTCATTTTTAAAGTGCTTTAAAAATTTGAATTCACACGCAAGATTATCAGACTATTCAAGTTTCTTTTGTTTTCAGCAGTTTGCTTTCCTCACCTACGTAAGCAGGCTAACAGCTGCTTTAATATTTATAATTGTACCTTTCACTGCCTTTTCCCATCTGAACTGCTTCTGCTATTCTACAGCTCCTCCATCTAATATTCTTTTTTTTACCCCCCAAATTTCTAGATTTCTATGGTTAAATGCCTGGCTTTTACAGTCACTAACAGTCAATGACTATACTCTTTTCCTTTCAGCTAGTAATCAGATTAATCATGTGCCAGTGAAGTCTTCAGCAATCCTGAGGTATTTTAATTATTTTTAAAGACCTTTTTTGTACAGTTCTATGTATTCTTGCCACCTCTTTTTAATCTCTTCTGCTTCTATTAGGTCCTTGCTGTTTCTGTCCTTTATCATTCCCATCTTTGCATGAAATGTTCCCTTCCTATCTCCAATTTTCTTGAAGATATCTCTAGTCTTTCCCATTCTATTGTTTTCCTCTTATTTCTTTGCTTTGTTCACTTAAGAAAGCTTTCTTATCTCTCTTTGCTAGTCTTTGGAACTCTCCATTCAACTGGGTATATCTTGCCCCTTCTCCTTTGCCTTTTGCTTCTCTTCTTTTCTCAGCTATTTGTAAGGCCTCCTCAGATGATCATTTTGCTTCGTTGCATTTCTTTTTCTTGGGAATGGTTTTGATCACCATCTCCTGTACAATATTATAAACCTCTGTCCACAGTTCTTCAGGCACTCGATCAGATCTAATCCCTTAAATCTATTTGCCACTTCCACTGTATAATCATAAGGGGTCTGATTTAGGCCATACCTGAATGGTATAGTGGTTTTCCCTACTTTCTTCAAATTAAGTCTGAATTTTGCAATAAGGAGCTAATGATCTAAGCCACAGTCAGCTTCTGGTCTTGTTTTTGATGACTGTACAGAGGTTCATCCTTTAACAAACTAGTAAATATAACTGTTAACCTAAGTTCTTTGAACTGCTTTAGCAAATTAATAGAACCCGAGGAGGGGGTCTTGGTTCTATTCATTAAACCTCCAGTTTAAAGCTGGTTGGTCAGAAGCACCGGTCTGACTTTGTGACTGGCAAGTGAAGTGTGCCTGTGGGTTAGGGGAAGAGGTGGCCACCACGTGGGACTGAGTCCTTGACCTGTGAGATCAGACTCTATCTCTGGTTAGTGCTAGAACTGAATTAAATTGTAGGATATCCAGTGTATTGCAGATACTCATTTGGTGTTGTGGGGAACCTCCCCCAAATCCCTACTGCAAAACATCTGGTGACCAGAAGTATGAGAAGTGAAGTGTTCTGTGTGTGCAGTAAAGAAGACACATAGGAGAGAGACCCACAGGGAAGAGATGGGGTTTTCACCTACACAGGAGGGAAAAGACAATTTTCCCTAAACAAATCTGTATTCTTTTGCTATAAATTATAAGCATGAGTGTAAAAGCTTTTCAATGATTCCTTCTAGCAAATCACTGAACTTGAAGGTGGTCTCGGGGACCCCTGACATATGATCAGGTGTCACTACCCATCAAGTCTCAGCATAAAACCAATCTGCCACAACTGACTGATTTCATTTGTACCAGCAGCAAAGCAAGGTAGATCTGTATCAAATGTTAGGTAACACTCAAAACTGTCTGGGCATATCAAACCACGGATGAGAAACTTCAAAAAGGACAGGAAAACCAAATGCTACAGAATCACTGCAACTGCATGTTGACTTTAAGAACAATAACTAGAAAGAAAATGAACAGATTGACCTGAATCAGTCCAGATTTATTCTTTAGTTCTGAGTCAGTAAGGAGTTTTTCTAATGTCATTTAAGCATATTAATGTCCATAAGCTAGTTCTCTCTACACCCCAACAAAGCCTTTCCAGCAGTCTCACAAATGACTGTCTCATAAATGAAGTCTTTACTTTAATGCTATTCTTTTACTTTTTCACTTCTCCTCTTTGATTCTTTCCTCTTGAGGTTCTACTCACTTTATCCTCCTACCCATTACTTCTTTGGGTTGATACCCTCATCAAGTTCCTCAAACCTACTATGATAGCAAAAAAGGCCAGGTTATGTTCAAACTAACCCTATTCCAGATCCTCCTTACCTCTTTCAAATTATCTGACTAAAACAGACGTGAACATGCTGCTGCTAAGTCGCTTCAGTTGTGTCCGACTCTGTGCGACCCCACAGACGGCAGCCCACCAGGCTCCCGCGTTCCTGGAATTCTCCAGGCAAGAACACTGGAGTGGGTTGCCATTTCCTTCTCCAATGCATGAAAGTGAAAAGTGAAAGTGAAGTTGCTCAGTCGCATCCGACTCTTAGCGACCCCATGGACTGCAGCCTACCAGGCTCCCCGCATCCATGGGATTTTCCAGGCAAGAGTACTGGAGTGGAGTGCCATTGCCTTCTCCAATATGAACATCAGTTCAGTTCAGTCGCTCAGTCGTGTCCGACTCTTTGCGACCCCATGAGTCGCAGCACGCCAGGCCTCCCTGTCCATCACCATCTCCCAGAGTTCACTCAGACTCACGTCCATTGAGTCCGTGCTGCCATCCAGCCATCTCATCCTCTGTCGTCCCCTTCTCCTCCTGCCCCCAATCCCTCCCAGCATCAGAGTATTTTCCAATGAGTCAATTCTTCGCATGAGGTGGCCAAAGTACTGGAGTTTCAGCTTTAGCATCATTCCTTCCAAAGAAATCCCAGGGTTGATCTCCTTTAGAATGGACTGGTTGGATCTCCTTGCAGTCCAAGGGACTCTCAAGAGTCTTCTCCAACACCACAGTTCAAAAGCATCAATTCTTCAGTGCTCAGCCTTCTTCACAGTCCAACTCTCACATCCATACATGACCACAGGAAAAATCATAGCCTTGACTAGACGGACCTTAGTTGGCAAAGTAATATCTCTGCTTTTGAATATACTATCTAGGTTGGTCACAACTTTTCTTCCAAGGAGTAAGCGTCTTTTAATTTCATGGCTGCAGTCACCAACTGCAGTGATTTTGGAGCCCCAAAAAATAAAGTCTGACACTGTTTCCACTGTTTCCCCATCTATTTCCCAAGAAGTGATGGGACCGGATGCCATGATCTTTGTTTTCTGAATGTTGAGCTTTAAGCCAACTTTTTCACTCTCCTCTTTCACTTTCATCAAGAGGCTTCTGAGTTCCTCTTCACTTTCTGCCATAAGGGTGATGTCATCTGCATATCTGAGGTTATTGATATTTCTCCCGGCAATCTAGATTCCAGCTTGTGTTTCTTCCAGTCCAGTGTTTCTCATGATGTACTCTGCAGAGAAGTTAAATAAGCAGGGTGACAATATACAGCCTTGACGTAATCCTTTTCCTATTTGGAACCAGTCTGTTGTTCCATGTCCAGTTCTAACTGTTGCTTCCTGACCTGCATACAGATTTCTCAAGAGGCAGGTCAGGTGGTCTAGTATTCCCATCTCTTTCAGAATTTTCCATAGTTCATTGTGATCCACACAGTCAAAGGTTTTGGCATAGTCAATAAAGCAGAAATAGATGTTTTTCTGGAACTCTCTGGCTTTTTCCATGATCCAGCAGATGTTGGCAATTTGATCTCTGGTTCCTCTGCCTTTTCTAAAACCAGCTTGAACATCAGGGAGTTCACGGTTCACGTATTGCTGAAGGCTTGCTTGGAGAATTTTGAGCATTACTTTACTAGCATGTGAGATGAGTGCAATTGTGTGGTAGTTTGAGCATTCTTTGGCATTGCCTTTCTTTGGAATTGGAATGAAAACTGACCTTTTCCAGTCCTGTGGCCACTGCTGAGTTGTCCAAATTTGCTGGCATACTGAGTGCAGCACTTTGACAGCATCATCTTTCAGGATCTGAAACAGCTCAACTGGAATTCCATCACCTCCACTAGCTTTGTTTGTAGTGATGCTTTCTAAGGCCCACTTGACTTCACATTCCAAGATGTCTGGCTCTGGATTATTTGCTGGGGAGTTAAATTACAGGGGTTTGTATCCTGTGTTAAGGAGTTTGGACTTCTCTTGTAATCAGTGCAGAGTCACTAAGATTTTCAAATAGAGGAGTGATATGTTCATACTGAGAAATCTTAGTGACTCTGCATTGATTACAAGAGAAGTCCAAACTCCTTAACACAGGATACAAACCCCTGTAATTTAACTCCCCAGCAAATGTTTTGGTTTATTAACCACTTGGATTCTCCACATCCTCCTGTATTCTCTTGAATTCTTAACATAGTTCCTCTGGTACCTGAAACAACTTTTCAAACTTGACAAAATCCTTCCCATCCTAGTTGTACGACTACACACAAATTAGTTAGCTGGCTTTTTTTTTTTTTTTTTACCATATTTGTAACATGAAGACAATTTCAGTAACCAATCACACGATTTTTCTAAGGAATAAATGAGTTAATATATGCAAAAGTGCTAAAAAACAGTGCCTGGCACACTTGAAACCCTTAATAAATGCTATTAGCATAATCATCTTTTTTCACCTCTAACAACAGTTCCACCACCATCCTTCTTATAATGCTTATTTCAAATGTTACTTTCTCAGTGAAACTTTCTGGTTGCCAAAGAGAACATGTGCTTTGATAATTCTAGTGTTTTGGTGACTTCTCTGTTTTCTTTTCTTATTTGTTTGCACACATACTGTATCATTATGTGATCATGGTACAAAACAGCATAGGCCTTGACTCGGCTTTAATTTTCAGCCATGGCTTTTATTTATCGTATGACCCTTAGTTAGGTTATTTTACTTTACTGAGTTTCAATTTCCTTACTAGTAAAATAAGAGAACAAAATTTATCTCATAAGGGTGCTGGTAAGACCAAAGGAGATTACAGAAATAGATTTAGTACAGCAAGCAACTGACAAAAGCTCATTTCGTTCACTCTTTTTACCTGCTGCTAATGCTGACATCTAGGTTGATCATAACTTTTCTTCCAAGGAGTAAGCGTCTTTTAATTTCATGGCTGCAATCACCATCTGCAGTGATTTTGGAGCCCCAAAAAATAAAGTCTGACACTGTTTCCACTGTTTCCCCATCTATTTCCCATGAAGTGATGGGACCAGATATCTTGGTTATTTTCCTTTTAATTTTGGCTTTCAGAAAGCTTGGACTAAGTTTAGCAGTAACAATAAATACACTTTTAAAAATAATTATACCTCCTCCTTTCTTCTAAGGTATTTATTATCTTACGTCTATTGCTAAGTCACTTTTATGTCCATTTTGAAAACAGGACAGTATATAACTAAACAGGATTCACTTAATTGTTATGACAGTTCAGGCTAACACTTCACAAATAAAAAGTTACTTCAGGTACCTTTAAAAGATTCCTTCCTAAGAACTTAAAGTCCTAAAATTAACTAGGGAAATGTGTGGTTCAGTACTTATATAGGAACTATATATTGCTTCTTGAGAAATGTTAACAAAGATGTATTTTCTTCATCTCAATGATAAATCACACATAATTCTGACACCCACACACATAAATATTATGTGTAAACAAAGATACACAAAAACACAAACATACAAATCGGAAGAGATCTTAATTGAAATATTAGAAGCCAAATTCACGCTGGATGAACATTAGAGTCGGTTCTGAATTGTCTAAAATTTATCCATTGTTTTACTTTGGGGAAGAATTGGCATTCAGTCTTGCTACAATCAGAATTCTCAGATTGCCTGAAACAAACTGTGCCAGAATATATACAGTAAGTGCTTAACTAAACCTCATATAATGAACAAATAATCTAAAGATACCTTTGCATTTAAAATGATACTTGATATTCTTCAATACTATACCTCAAAAGGTTATAGCCTAGGAGTTAGTACAGTTTCATAGGAAGTAAACAAGACCTGTGATCAGAAGATCTGCATGGGGATGACCCAGAGAGATGTTATGGGGAGGGAGGTGGGAGGGGGGTTCATGTTTGGGAACGCATGTAAGAATTAAAGATTTTAAAATTTAAAAAAAAATTAAATAAAAAATAAATCATTTTAAATCTTAAAAAAAAAAAATAATAAAACTATTATATGGCCTGAAAAAAAAAAAAAAATAAATAAATATGGACACTGACCCTTATAAGCTCTGCTACTTTGAATAAATCACTTAACCTTTCCCTGAGGCTGTTTCTTATTCTTTAAAATAAGGATAATAATATCTAGACTACCAATTACAAAAATCAAATAAAAAGATTTTTTAAAGTACAAAGGAGCTTTATAAAGCTCTTACCACTCTATAAATATTGATACTTAAAAATACTATTATGATATAAATAACTAAATTAACTACATATGTGATAATTTCTCCAATGTTAGTATTTTTATTATCTGAATGATTTAAGATATAAACTCAGTTTAACCTTAATCCTATTTCTGAAAACAGAACATACATTTCTTCCACATACATTATGGAAGCTTGACAAATTATTAAGATATATGGTGACATTTACTAAAAGCATAAGAATAAAATAACCCTTTCAGTCTCATTAAGAGCCAAATTCCAAAACTAAGGTTCTGCTTTACTTACGTTTATATCTGTATGGTATATGAGGACACATAATGCTGGCAAAATCTGAGGAAAGAAAACAAATGATAAATAACTCTAGAGTGGACAAACATGTCTTTGCAAAAACGAGTAACTGTGATTTTTTTAAAAAGCAGTAAATACTATTTGAGGGCAAGAAAAACAACATTGAGTTTTTTCAATCTCTATTAGGAAAATTAAAATACAATAAATTCAATCTGAAACACCAAAAAATATTTCAGATGTTTAATTAAAATAGTCAAGTAAGTCTGACAGAGATTAATGTACCTTCAAGGAAAAACATTTGTTTTCAATAACCTTCTTTATGACATATGTCTACTGCAAACAGTGGAGATGCGAGTATATAGTTATTTTTAAAAAGCCATTCTTAAAACTGATCTCACTGTCCCACTTACCTGCTTAAAACTAAGATTTTATTTAATGAACTACTTGAGTCAAATTAAAGTTTTTGATCTCAGATTTAGTCAAGAGAAGAAGGACCAGTATAAAGTCTGTTGAATGCAGACATTTCAAATCTTTTCTTTAAATCTGTGAGGGCGTGGGGGGAATCACTAAGTACCCTTTCCATATGGGCAAGAGGTGGCAGAAGATGGTGAACGATGCCAATCATAAAGATTACAGATTCACAGTCAACATTTCTCTATACAGTCAAGTGATTAAAGGTTACATAGGATTTTATAAAACTTAAAATACTCAGATCCATCTACAAATCAGATGTAAAGAGCAAACATTTTACTTTGCTTTAAGTAGCTGATTTAACAGCAATTTAACTCTAGAACATTTGCATATAAGTACACTAGTTTTATCAGCAGCCATCCCTTATTTTTTAGTGTTAAATCAACAACTCAATGTAGTGATAACACTGAGATTTTATTTTCTTCTTTTGTTGTTTTCTGCTTGAATTTATGGTTTCTTAAATTAAGGTGGACTGTATTTGGTCAGGTGCCACAAGTCTCAACTTTTATTTCACAGAAGTCAAAAATTAAGTTATGATACATTACTTAAATATCTCATACCTGCAATGAAATCAGTATATGCGTTATTTCATTCCCTGTACATGAAAACCTAAAGCATAAACATAGGGAAAATATACCATCTGGCCTTTGCAATTCTTCATTTACCTCCTGAACTGTCTCCATAGGCGGTGGGGGGTCCTTATTCCTGCAGAGATTGACAATGACCCATGTGACGTTCCGAAGGAAGGTGATGGGAATGGAGGGATTGATGAAGGACAGAAGAGGTTTGACAACTCCCAGTGATATGACATAATCTCTACATTGAGGACCATCACCTACAGAAATGAAAATTGTATTTAAAAAAAAATTACATTCAGGATGAGAAAGTCTGAAATGTATGCAATGGCTCATGTTGGGACACTGATGTTCTATGTTTCCTCAACATCAGTCAAGGGCATCAAGTGTTGCTATTTCTCCAGATTTTGATTTGGGGAACACAAATTTAACCTACCAGTCCTGGATAACAAATTGCATATCCATCTAAAGAGGTACAATCTTAAGTTAATATTTATGAAGCAAGAAGATAAGTCAACCCACATTAAAATTAGAGGAAACATAGTATGTAATGGCCAATGTAGGAAAAAAGTTAATTAAGATACTTAATTGGAGTGTTTTAAAACCTAATTTTAACTTACCTATAATGTTTCCCAAAGCCCATACTGCTTGTTCACAAACATTCTGATGTGGTGAATGGAGAAGTCTTAGAAAAAGAGGTACGGCATCTATAATAAAGAAAAACTAATATTTATACTGCAAAATGTTGAAGAGTTCACAGGTTTCAGTCTAAATAAGTTGATGAAATATACATAGAGTTTGGTACACTAGAGTTGCTCAATTATAGTTCAATGAATAAATAAATGTAGCAAATACCTTTACCCTAAATATGCTACATTTTAGTGTTTCCCCAGTCTCAAGCAACAGACTTACTGACAGTATCTAGAACTGCGACTGTGTTAGTTAAATGAAAACAACAGCATGACGTTTTTCCTGCAATTCATTAAAAAAAGGTTTCTACCTTAGAATACTTTAGTCAATATGATTCCAATTGTTGATAAGGGATTAAAGAACTGATTATACCCATATCAAGCCTACCTTATATTTCAAGATAATTTATCATTATATTTCTTACTCTACACATAACTTATGAACTAACTCAAATTCCAAAAGACTGGTATCCTATTCATTTCAGGTGGGAACTAAGTATAAGGTAGATCACTTTTTCTTAAAATTTCAGTATGTTGTATACCACCTCTAGGATTTTTAGCTGTATCTCTGCACGACCTGTATTATTGAATGTTTAAATTAAAATTGACTCAAACTTTTAATAGCATTACTGAGATATAATTTATCTGTTTAAGTGTACAGTTCAAAGGTTCTTAGAGTTTATACAGACTGAGATATAATTTATCTGTTTAAGTGTACAGTTCAAAGGTTCTTAGAGTTTATACAGAGTTGTGTAGTCATCACCACAATCTAATTTGACAACATTTCTACTGCCCCCAAAAGAAATCCCATACCCAGAAAGTCCTACTACCTTCTCCCCCAGCCCTTGGCAACCATTTACTCTGTTCTCTGTCTTCCTGTTCAGCACATTTCATGCAAATGACAGAAGGTCCAGCAAGTAAATAAGTTAATTTACTTACTAGACTGTACAACAGCTTGAGTCTGTGCAGAGGTTCCTGATGCTATATTAGTTAATGCCCATGCAGCTTCAAACTGTAATGAAGGGCTGTAAAAAACAAAAAAAATCTTTAGACACCTAACTACCACTTAAGACCCACAGATTACATGGCTATCCTTTACCTTGTCCTTGAATTTTGCCTCATTATGTCCAACTGCCTGTTGAATATCTCCACTTGAATGTCTCATTTGCTTTCAAAGTCAGTCAATATAAACTCACTTCTTTAGGTTCATTGGTAGTTGCAACATTTAGCCAGTCATTATTTTCCTTGACCCCTTTCTCTCCCACAGATATCATATCAATTTTGCCGCTTAAATATTTCTTATATTTATAGTGCCATCCAAGATATCACTGTGGTAGCCGAAGTCCTCATCATTTCATTTGAATCACTGCCACAACCTCTAGACAGGTCTTAAAGCTCTGACTTCACTACATCACCTGCTTCACATACCAGGGATATTACAAGGCTATATAATTTTGCTGAAAGGATAAGATCATTATAATCTGGAATGGTGATGGAAGACTTCACAAAGAAAGTGAAAACTGAACTAGGTTTTCCAAGAGTGATAAAGAAAGAAAGGCACTGACAGCTGGAAATACAAATAAAACCACCACGGCTGGGCTGGTCATGATGTGTGCAGGTGGCAACACAGAGATCAGAAGAGCTGAAGCCAAGAAGATGAGCAGCACTGCGGCACGGGTAAGACTGCAAGGGCAAGTTACAATGTGTGTGTGGAGCAGGACTCGAATCTCAGGCTTCAGGACTTGGAATTTATTCTACAGACATACCAAGTGCAGAGTGCTACTGAAAAGTGACATAAAGAAAACAATGTTGAAGTCCATGAAGAAGAGATAAAAATGGGCAAAGGCTGATGTGGGAAAAATCTGTTAAGAAGAAATTACCTATGTTAAGTTAGGGTGGATAGCTGAAAAACATCAATTCTTTTCAAACAGAATGCCAAGGTGGGAGGAGGTGGGAATGAGCAAAAACCAAGGAAAGCCAAAGGTTAGGAACTTAGAAGAAACTCTATAAATATCAAAGAAACAGAGTGAGGTTGTTAATATCAAAAGATTAGAGAGATCAGAGAAGGAAAGGGTTTTAAGAAGGAAAAATGTCAGTGATAATAGCAAGCAGTGAGGTTAAAAAGATGGAACAGACCAGACAATGAAGTAGCAGACAAGAACTAGCAATACTCGATGAACTTTGGCGAAAGGCAAGAAATAAGAGGGCATCAAAGTTGAGGAGAAATAAAGGAATGATAAGATCAAAGATGATCAGATAGTTTATGTTTTCTCAGACTGGAAGGAGAAAGTTATTAAACTAGGATGGATGGTTTGGCAAAATACTGACAATGAGGGCCTGAAATGAGAAAACAGAAAGATGCAAAAAATACGATTACAAAGCTAGGGAAGGTCTTCTAAAATATCATTTAAAAAGAGAGAGATAAGACAGAAAAAATAAGTAATAAAATGAGCACAGTAAGTAAACAATAAAGAAACATTTATTATATGCTTGGTATTATGTGGTATTTTGTATATACTATTTTCATTCCTTGCAACCACCTAAATTTTATAGATGAGGTACCTAAGCATCAAATGCTTTTTGGGTTTAGGTCAGCCACAAACCCTAGATTTAAACCAAGGTCTATTCAGCTCCAGTCTCGGGTCTTTTATATTATGACACAATTTCCCGTAACAAATCCATTAAGTCAGACTGAAACCATTGACAATTTTCTATTTTTACCTCCAGTGGTAGTTATACATGTCCGTATATATTTCAGCATACTCTTCTGTTATATATACAAGCTACATTTCACAGACACACCCATACAAATGAGCCCATGACAGAGACAAAAATGCAAAATAAATAAATAAATGGAAAAGAAAAGAAGAAAAAAGAAAAGCAGCTCAAGAGCCAAAAAAAAGAGAGGGCCCTAAAGGTAGAGGCAAACCAAATTTTTTTTTTAATAACTGAAACAAAACTTATTTTTGCTTAAATAAATCTTATGGAAAATAGACACGATAGAGATGGTTGTGGTACACAATGGAAAAAGAATGAAGTATTTTAAAATAATAAAAACTCTTAGTGGAAACAATTATAATGCTACTATTTTAATCTAGTCACCTGAAAATCTCATAGACAACATTTAGCAAAATACCCCCAAGTTTTAGTCTAAATATCCTTAAAAGAAAAATGAGCCCTTGTTTACATGTATTTTGGGGTTCAGACTTACATTCTAGCCAATTAACTCAAACTGATGAGGTTTAGCATCTAGCATCCAAACACTAGTAGAAATGGGGCCAGCACCTCAAAAGATACCAAGTGGTGTTTTTCTCTTTCTATTTTGGGAAATTATAATCTGCCCTCTTAGTTTTAATTTACCACAGATAAAAACCATGATGATAGACCACTAATCGTGGCTGGAGTTCTGTTAAAGACTTCACAGAGTATCAGTGGATCAGCTGGAATATTCCCAGGGTAAGAAAGAGCTACTCAGTTCTGGAAACCATTCATGTTGACTCAAGTCATGAGGTTAATCTATATATAGACTCATAAGCAAAGAATGACTCAAACACTATTTGGGTTGTTTTAAAACATTACTGAAGAAAAAGCCAACTAACAAATAACGACTATAAATATTTGAGACAATTTAGAATAGACAATAAACAGACGTTAAAATTTTCCTAGAAAACACACACACATACTTTATAAACTAAAAAGAAAAGCACTTAGGTCTGCAGAGTATTATCACAGTATTTAGAAAACTACATTAAAATACACGACAAATGAAAAATGTAATAAAGGCAAAACCAAATGGAACCCATTAGTTAAATAATAATCACAAATTTTCAGTTGGCTGAAAAAAGTGAACAGGGAGTTAAATCCATACTTACTTATCATCCCTTTCTAGACATTTCACTAGAATTGGTAAAATCCCAGATTTTATTAGGTCATCAATTGGTGGATTTCTGTCACTGGATAAAAGCTTTCTAGAAAAAGAAGTATGAGAAATTAGTTGCTATATGTTTCAAACTATGAACAGAAATAACAGTGTACTACTTCTAGACCATGTGTGACATAATTCTCTCTCTGGACAAATTCGTCCTTACCTTGCAGCCTGGACAGCACTCAACTGGACCACTGGGTTATCACTTGTGGCATTCTGCAACACCAAACATAAATTTCAGAAATTTAAAAAAAAAATCAATTTGAAAATACTTCAAAAAGAGAATATTAAATTAATAACATACCTGCAATATAGCTTCTAGTGTTACATTTTGCTTAAAAAGAAAAAAAGATAGTTCAGCAAAGAGTTTAATAGCAAAATTACATTAATTAATATATTTACTAAAGAGTTAATATACCCTAATTATCATTGTAAAATTAGTCTTAAGATTGAGAATGAAGTTCTCTGGTTATTATAAAAATTACTTTTACAACACCTTATAAGCAATGTTAACTTACTGCTTTAAAATCAGCATCAACATCTGAATCTTCTAAACTTTCCTCTTGAGGAACATTTCTTTTTTTCAGTAAGTGTTCATCTCTTTTGTTCTGAAAGACAACCAATAAAATAGTTAAGTTCTAAAGGCTGCTGCTAATGAAAATGTCATTAAAATTATTTCAACTTTATCAGCCAACTGTGAAGTAAACACTAAATCTCTTTATAAGGACAATATGAATTAAGTATGCATATTACAAATCAATGACAGGCCACATTCTGGATTTGGTAACAAAATTAACTGGTTTAAAGGCCAGCACTCATAGACACACACAATTTATTAGGCAGCAACTGTTTTCACCAATACTGTGCTTCCTAATTTGTAATAAAGATTCAAATTTTAAATTATTCTGCTGCTGCTGCTAAGTCGCGTCAGTCGTGTCTGACTCTGTGTGACCCCACAGACGGCAGCCCACCAGGCTCCCCCGTCCCTAGGATTCTCCAGGCAAGAATACTGAGGTGTGTTGCCATTTCCTTCTCTTATTATAAAGGTCAAGCAAATATATTTCAGCTAGTATACTAGCTTTCATCAGCTTGCTGCTAATGGTTGTCTGAAGCAATGCATTTATTAAGAAGCCAGCTTAATGAGGGTTTATTGCTCAAATGTTAAGATTTGTATGTATCTCACTTATTGGGAGTGCAGGGATGGGACTTCACTAGCAAAAATGTCATCTACTTGCTATTACCTCAGTTTTAAACACTTATCTCTGCATTTTATGGGATTTGAACTCTTTGTAATGGCAATGTGTGCCATTTTACATAATATATAACTGGGTAAATGACAATTTTTCTTTTCTTAGTTTGTCTACAGAATTAAGTAAAAATAGATAAAAGATTGTATGATATCTAAGATTCTTTTCAATTTAAAACTTTCAAGGCTTTACCTTCTGGTCTTTAATATTTATAGAAGTGTTTGACTACAACAGAAAGGTACTGATGATATATTAATACTGATGCTAAAACTCAGATCAATTAGAAAAACTAGAGACAGACGAGGCTTACGGGGTTATATGCATGGTATTTACTTTTGTGCTATGTATAAGCATGTTTAAACTAGATGCTTACATGTACGCTAATGCTTAAGAGATTACCAATTTCAAATTATATCACAGCACATTTTAGTATGTACTCAATTAATTCTACATTATTTTCAAATCGATGCATCTCACAAATATGAAAATAATGCACTGATATTTTATAGTCTCAAGTGGCTCCCCACATAATACTTACTAACTTACAGAGAAAAAACTGGGCAGATAAGTGTCCCGATCAAATGGCAAACATTATAATCGAGTAAAGAAAAATACGTATAACTCAGCGAATTCTACTCAAAATTCTGTAATGGCCTATATGGGGGAAAATAAAATCTTAAACAGCAAATATATCTCTTCAAGGAAATTAGTGATACCAAAGGAACATTTCATGAAAAGATGGGCACAATAAAGGGCAGAAACAGTATGGACTTAACAGGAGAAGACAGTAAGAAGAGGTGGCAAGAATACACAGAAGAACTATACAAAAAAGATCTTCCTGACCCAGATAACCATGATGGTGTGATCACTCACCTAGAGCCAGACATCCTGGAATGCAAAGTCAAGCAGTCCTTAGGAAGCATCACTACAAACAAAGCTAGCGGAGGTGATGGAATTCCACTTGAACTATTTCGAATCCTGAAAGATGATGCTGTGAAAGTGCTGCACTCAACATGCCAGCAAATTTGGAAAACTCAGCAGTGGCCACAGGACTGGAAAAGGTCAGTTTTCATTCCAACCCCAAAGAAAGGCCATGCCAAAGAATGCTCAAACTACTGCACAGTTGCACTCATCTCACACACTAGTAAAGTAATGCTCAAAATTCCCCATGCCAGGCTTCAAAAAGTACGTGAACTGTGAACTTCCAGATGTTCAAGTTAGATTTAGAAAAGGCAGAGGAACCAGAGGTCAAATTGCCAACATCCACTGGATCATTGAAAAAGACAGAGAGAGAGTTCCAGAAAAGCATCTGCTTCTGCTTTATTGACTATGCCCAAGTCTTTGACTATGTAGATCACAACAAACTGGAAAATTCTGAAAGAGATGGGAATACCAGACCACCTGACCTGCCTCCTGAGAAATCTGTACGCAGGTCAAGAACTAACAGTTAGAACTGGACATAGAATGACAGACTGGTTCCAAATAGGGAAAGGAGTGTGTCAAGGCTGCATATTGTTACCATGCTTATTTAACTCATACGCAGAGTATATCATGCAAAATGCCAGGCTGGATGGAGCACAAGCTGGAATCAAGATTGCCGGGGAAAATATCAACAACCTCAGATATGCAGATGACACAACCCTTGTGGCAGAAAATGAAGAGGAACTAAAGAGCCTCTTGATGAAAGTGTAAGAGGAGAGTGAAAAAGTTGGCTTAAAACTCAACATTCAGAAAACTAAGATCATGGCATCTGGTCCCATCACTTCATGGCAAATAGACGGGGAAACAATGGAAACAGTGGCAGACTATTTTGGGGGGCTCCAAAATCACTACAGATGGTGATTGTAGCCATGGATTCAAGAGACACTTGCTCCTTAGAAGAAAAGCTATGACCAACCTAGACAGCATATTAAAAGGTAGAGACATTATTTTGCCAACAAAGGTCCGTCTAGTCAAAGCTACGGTTTTTCCAGTGGTCATGTATGGATGTGAGAGTTGGACTATAAAGAAAGCTAAGTGCCGAAGAATTGATGCTTTTGAACTGTGGTGTTGGGGAAGACTCTGAGAGTCCCTTGGACTGCAAGGAGATCCAACCAGTCCATCCTAAAGGAAATCAGTCCTGAATACTGACTGGAAGGACTGATACTGGATCTGAAGCTCCAAGGCTTTGGCCACCTGATGTGAAGAACTGGCTCACTGGAAAAGACACTGATGCTGGGAAAGACTGAAGGCGGGAGGAGAAGGGGACAAGAGAGGATGAGACAGTTGGATGGCATGACCAACTCAATGGACACGAGTTTGAGCAAGCACAGGGAAGCCAGGCGTGCTGCAGTCAATGGGGTTGCAGAGTCTGACATGACTGAGAGCCTGAACTGAACTGATAGTTGATTTACAATGTTGTGTTAGTTTCAGGTATACAGCAAAGTGAATCAGCTATCAGTTGCTTCTCCTCCTGCCTTCAATCTTTCCCAGCATCAGAGTCCTCCAATGAATATTCAGGACTGATTTCCTTTAGGACTGATAGGTTTGATCTCCTTGCAGGCCAAGAAAAAAATTTTTTTCTTAATTTCAAATACACTTTAAAAAGAAAAAAGAGTAAATGAAAATCAACACGGTATGCCTTCTCATCGATGTACTGAGAAAACAGTCATCTTGGTGGTATTCCTGAGCAAAATAATAGTAGTAATAACGACCATCTAAGAAAAGTCAAGACAAACCTAAATTGGCCATTCTATTAAAAAATCAGTCTATATATTCAAATACACTGTCATGAAAGATACAGACTGAAGAACTACTGGATCAAAGGAGACTTAAAAGATGATGTAACTAATTGCAATGTCTAATCCTAGACTGGATCTTGGGTTTATAAAAGAATATTATTGGAAAAAGCTAGCAAAGTATGAGTGACGGTCTATGGATTAGATAGAAATTTACGTGAACTTGAAAAAAGAACTGTGGTTACACTGGAAGGTGTATGAAAATAATGCACTAAGGGTGTAAGGGGGCACCATGCCGTAACTTAACTGGTTGCGGGGGTTATATAAATATATATATTTATTTATCAGGGAGAAAGAAAGAATAAGGCAAACATGGGAAAATGCCAAGAATCAAGGAAGTTGGGTGCTGAGTGCTGTACTTTTTTGGTACTACTTTGAAACTCTGAATTTCAAACTGCAAGTATGAAATTTTTTCCAAATTAAAAAAAAAGGTATGCTTTTCACTTTGTGACTTACACACAGTTAACCCTAAAATTCTTTATTGTTTGTTATTCAGTCACTAAGTTGTGTCTGTCTCTTGGCGACCCCATGGACTGCAGCACACCAGGCTTCCCTGTCTTCCATCTTGTGGAGTTTAAGTTCATGTCAATGGAGTGAGTGATGCCATCTAACCACCTCATCCTTTGCTGCTCTCTTCTCCTTTTGCTTTCAATCTTCCTCAGCATTAGGATCTTTACCAATGTGTCGGCTCTCGGCATCATGTGGCCAGAGTATTGGAGCTTCAGCTTCAAGCAGCAGTCCTTCCAATGAATATTCATCAGATATTTAGGAATGACTGGTTTTATCTCCCTGCTGTCCAAGGGACTCCAAGAGTCTTCTCCAGCACTACAATTCTAAACCATCAATTCTTTGGCACTCAACTCAAGTTTTTTTTTATGGTTCAACTCTCACATCCGTACCTGACTACTGGGAAAACCATGTCTTTGACTATATGGACCTTTGTTGGAAAACCAATGTCTCTGTTTTTTAACATAGTGTCTAGGTTTGTCATAGCTTTCTTTCCAAGAAGTAAGTGTCTTCTAATTTCATGGCTGTAATCATCATCTGCAGTGATTTTGGAGCCCAAAAAATTGACATCAAATTGTCAATATTTGTTGGATCATAGAGAAAGCAACGGAATTCCAGAAAAACATCTACTTCTGCTTCACTGACTACAAGAAAGCCTTTGACTGTGTAGCTCACAACAACATCTATTATATGGTGATTTTTAACACTTCTTGGAATTTAAGCCATTTAAAAAGTTTCAAAAAAGTTGACTGATTTGACAGATAAACAAAACAAAAATTATTCTAACCCTGGTTCTATTTTTATCCTCTGTTTCCTCTAACTTTACCAGACTCTGAATAATTAAGCTTCCAAAGGCCTTTCAGGGATCTTACTCCCCCTATTCCTCCTACTCTCCCAGGTATTTCAGGCACAAAAGTAATACAAAAGCATAAGCACAACTAAATCCTCCTCTGTACACAGATGCCCAATCCAGGGATAGCATTTTACCATTATATATTATGTCTGCTGTAAGGAAGCTCCTTTCTAATTCTAATTTGCTACATTTTCTTTTTCAGACACACATAGGTGCTCAATTTTACTAAACTGTGCTTTTTAAAAAAGTCTATTGAAATGGCCACATAATTTTCTCCTTTCATCTATAAATGTGGTAAATTGTGAGTTTTTAATGTTAAACTCAGAACTTTTTAATGTTCAACTTATCACCTGGGATAAACCTGTCTTGGAATTAAAATATGTATATATATTCATTACTGGATTCAATTTAATAATACTTTATGAGGGATTTTTTCCCACCTATGTTCATAAGTGAAACTGACTTATATACATCTTTTTTCATGCTGTCTTTGCCTGGTTCTTGGTGTTATGGTTTGTTAACCTTATAAAATGAGTTCAGAAATGTTCACTCTACCTTCTCTGAAATCACTAAGTAAGGCTGAAATTGTCAGTCCCTTGAATGTTTGCTGGAGTTCTCTCTGTGAGTACTTTTTCTTTTCAGGGCAATAGAGACATTAAATTTTTAGTTACTGATCTAATTAATTGTTTAAAAATCTATTCAGATTTTTTAATTTCTTCTTGAGTAAGCTGGGTAAATTATTTTAAATTTTTCCACTGAGAAATTGTTCATTTCACCTAAGTTTTCAAATTTATTGGCATAAAATTGTTCATATTCAAATTGTGGTTGTTTTATAAAATGGTTATCATTCACCTTCCCATATCCATGACTCTGGATAATCTGGTCCTGTATTTATTCCAGGTATGGCCATGTAACTTGCTTTGGCAATGGACTTGAGTTTAGTAAATGAACTTGAAAAGCTCCCCCACATCCAAGCATGTCCTCTCTTGCCAATTATATAATTCTAGAGCCACCAGGTGAGCAACTGTGAGCTTGCCTGTTGCAGGATGAGGCTATGTGGAAGACAACTAAGGTCTCAGTCAATAGTAAGAAACTTCTATGAGACCATCTTAGATCATCCAGTCACTAGCTAACCCACCAGCTGACCACAGATGAGTGAAGGAGCCCAGGGAGAGATCAGGTGAACTGGCCCAGACCGGAAGAACCACTCTGCCAACCCACAGAATTGTCAGTGGAATAAAATGGCTATTTTGTTAATAAGCCACGAGGCTTCAGAGTGCTTCATTGTTGTCTGGTCACTAAGCCGTGTCAGACTCTGAAACCCCATGGATAGAAGCATGCTGCATAGGACCCTGGAATGTTAGGTTCATGAATCAAGGTAAATTAGAAGTGGTCAAACAGGAGATGGCAAGAGTGAACATCAACATTTTAGGAATCAGTGAACTAAAATAGACTGCAGTGGGTGAATTTAACTCTGATAACCATTATACCTGTTACTGTGGGCAAAAAACCCCTCAGAAGAGATGGAATAGCCCTCATAGTCAACAAGAGTCCAAAATGTAGTACTAGGATGCAATCTCAAAAACAACAGAACGATCTCTGTTCGTTTCCAAGGCAAACCATTCAATATCACAGCGGTGGTGATGGTGGTGGTTTAGTTGCTAAGTTGTGTCCAACTTTTGTGATCCTACCAGGAACCACTGTCCATGGGATTCTCCAGGCAAGAATACTGGAGTGGGTTGCCATTTCCTTCTCCAGGGGATCTTCCTGATCCAGGAATCGAACTGGGACTCCTGCATTGCCGGCAGATGATACACCAACTAAGCTATAAGGGAAGCCCAATATCACAGTAATTCAAATCTATGCCCCAACTAATAATGCTGAAGAAGCTTAAGTTGAATGGTTTGATGAAGACCTACAAGACCTTCTAGAACTAACACTGAAAAAAGATGTTCATTTCATTATAAGGGACTGGAATGCAAAAGTAGGAAGTCAAGAGATATCTGGAGTAACAGGCAAATTTGGCCTTCGAGTACAAAATGATACAGGGCAAAGGCTAACAGAGTTTTGCAAAGAGAATGCACTATTCACAGCAAACACCCTCTTCCAACAACTAAAGAGAAGACTCTACGCATGGGCATCACCAGATAATCAATACCCAAATCAGATTGATTATATTCTTTGCAGCCAAGGATAAGAGAAGCTCTATACAGTCAGCAAAAACAAGACTGGGAGTTGACTGTGGCTCAGATCATGAACTCCTTATTGCAAAATGAAAATGAAGGTATTAGTCCCTCAGTTGTGTCCAACTCTTTGCGTCTGTCCATGGAATTCTCCAGGTAAGAACAGTGGCGTGGGTTGTCATTTCCTTCTCCAGGGGATCTTCCCAACCTAGGAATCGAACCCAGGGCTCCTGCACTGAAGGCAGATTCTTTACTGACTGAGCTATGAGGGAAGCCCCAAGTCAGACTTAAACTGAAGAAACTCGGGAAAACCACTAGACCATTCAGGAATGACCTAAATGAAATATCTTACAAATATACAAAGTCACAAATCGATTCAAGGGATTAGATCTAACAGAGTGTCTGAAGAACTATGGATGGAGGTTTGGGACACTGTACAGGAGGCAGTGATCAAGACCATCTCCAAGAAAAAGAAATCCAAAAAGGCAAAATGGCTGTCTAAGGAGGCCTTACAAATTAGCTGGAAAAAAAGGAGAAGCGACCCAGGGAAAACGACAAATTTGAATGCAGAGTTCCAAAGAAAAGCAAGGTGAAAAAAGAAAGCTTTCCTCAGTGACCAATGCAAAGAAGTAGAGGAAAACAACAGAATGGGAAAGACTAGAGATCTCTTCAAGACTATTAGACATATTAGGGGAAAATTTCATGCAAAGATGGGCACAATAAAGGACAGAAACAGTATGGACTTAACAGAAGGAGAAGACAGTAAGAAGACGTGGCAAGAAAACACAGAACTATACAAAAAAGATCTTCATGACCCAGATAACAACAATGGTGTGATCACTCACCTAGAGCCAGACATCCTGGAACATGAAGTCAAGTGGGTCTTAGGAAGAATCACTACGAACAAAGCTAGTGGATGTGATGGAATTCCACTTGAGCTATTTCAAATCCTGAAAGATGATGCTGTGAAAGTGCTGCATTCAATATGCCAGCAAATTTGGAAAACTCAGCAGTAGCCACAGGACTGGGAAAGGTCAGTTTTCATTCCAATCCCAAAGAAAGGCAATGCCAAAGAATGCTCAAACTACTGCACAATTGCACTCATCTCATACACTAGTAAAAGTAATGCTCAAAATTCTCCAAGCCAGGCTTCAGCAATACATGAACCATGAACTTCCAGATGTTCAAGCTGGATTTAGAAAAGGCAGAGGAACCAGAGGTCAAATTGCCAACATCCACTGGATCATTGAAAAAGATAGAGTTCCAGAGAAACATCTACTTTTGCTTTATTGACTATGCCAAAGCCTTTGACTGTGTGGATCACAATGAACTATGGAAAATTCTGAAGGGATGGGAATACCAGACCACCTGACCTGCCTCCTGAGAAATCTGTATGCAGGTCAGGAAGCAACAGTTAGAACTGGACATGGAACAAAAGACCAGTTCCAAATCGGGAAAGGAGTACGTCAAGGCTGCATATTGTCACCCTGCTTATTTAACTTATATGCAGGGTACATCATGAGAAATGCTGGGCTGGATGAAGCAAAAGCTGGAATCAAGATTGCCGGGAGAAATATCAATAACCTCAGATATCCAGATGACACCATCCTTATGGCAAAAACAGAAGAAGAAATAAAGAGCCTCTTGAAGAAAGTGAAAGAGGAGAGTGAAAAAGCTGGCTTAAAACTCAACATTCAGAAAACTAAGATCATGGCATCTGGTCCCATCACTTCATGGGAAATAGATGGGGAAACAATGGAAACATTGTTTATTTTGGGGGGGCTACAAAATCACTGCAGATGGTGACTGCAGCCATGAAATCAAGAGACGCTTGCTCCTTGGAAGAAAAGCTATGACCAACCTAGACGGCATATTAAAAAGCAGAGGTATTACTTTCCCAACAAAGGTCCGTCTAGTCAAAGCTATGGTTTCTACCAGTAGTCATGTACAGATGTGAGATTTGGACTATAAAGAAGCTGAGGGCTGAAGAACTGATGCTTTTGAACTGTGGTGTTGGGGAAGACTCTTGAGAGTCCCTTGACTGCAAGTAGATTCAACCAATCAGTCCTAAAGGAAATCAGTCCTGAATATTCATTGGAAATACTGATGCTCAAGCTGAAATTCCAATACTTTGGCTACCTGATGTGAAGAACTGGCTCACTGGAAAAGACCCTGATACTGGGAAAGATTGAAGGCAGGAGAAGGGGACGACAGAGGATGAGATAGTTGGATGGCATCACTGACTCAATGGACATGAGTCTGAGCAAACTCCGGGAGTTGGTGATGGACAGGGAGGCCTGGCGTGCTGCAGTCCATGGGGTCGCAAAGAGTCGTACATGACTGAGCGACTCGACTGAAATGGTGTGCTTAGTTTTGCAGTTTATTACAAGCACAAGCTTCTTAGCTTGTAGCAGACCTGCAACAAACATTCTGAGGACTTTTAGCCAATAACTATACTTTGAATAACACTGATACTGATCTATAAAAACTGAAGATCAGATCTAGTTATTAATATGCAGTGCCCTGAAAGTGAAAGTGAAGTCACTCAGTCATATCGAACTCTTTGCGCCCATGGGATTTTCCAGGCAAGAAAACTGGAAAATTTCCTTCTCCAGGAGATCTTCCCAACCCAGGGATTGAATCCGGGTCTCCTGCATTGCAGGTAGACGCTTTTACCGTCCAAGCCACCAGGGAAGTGAATTCGCAGTGCCTTACTGGCCCCAAACTCTTTTTGAGCGCCTCTGTTTTCCTTTACCTTCTTGATCTCTTCTTATTGAATTAAGCCTTTATGGTTCAACACTCACAAGAAGTCTGTATTTCGGTTTTATTTCATGTTGTAAACAGAGTCAAAAAGAAATGAAATAAGTTGCCCAAAGTCACACAGCTAAAAAATGGCAGAACTGAGTTTTCAACCATTATGCTATATTGCCTCAATGTGTATGTTTAAGCTTTTTGATGTTCAGTTCAGTTCAGTTGTTCACTCCTGTCCAACTCTTTGAGATCCCATGGACTGCCGGTCCATCATCAACTCCCAGAGTTTACTCAAACTCATGTCCATTGAGTCAGTGATGTCATCCAACCATCTCATCCTCTGTCATCCCCTTCTCCTCCCGCCTTCAATCTTACCCGGCATCAGGGTCTTTTCCAATGAGCCAGTTCTTCACATCAGGTAGCCAAAGCATTGGAGCTTCAGATTCAGTTATCAGTCCTGCCAATGATTATGCAGGACTAATTTCCTTTAGGATGGACTGCTTGGATTTCCTTGCAGTCCAAGGGACTCTCAAGTCTTCCACAAAGCATAGTTCAAAAGCATCAACTCTTCAGTGCTCAGCTTTCTTTATAGTCCAACTCTCACATCCATACATGACCACTGGAAAAACCACAGCCTTGACTAGACAGACCTTTTTGACAAAGTAATGTCTCTGCTTTTTAATATGCCGTCTAGGTTGGTCATAGCTTTTCTTCCAGGGAGCAAGCGTCTTTTAATTTCATGGCTGCAGCCACCATCTGCAGTGATTTTGGAGCCCCCAGACATAAAGTCTGTCAGTGTTTCCATTGTTTCCCCATCTATTTGCCATGAAGTGATGGGACCAGATGCCATGATCTTCGTTTTCTGAATGTTGAGCTTTAGGCCAACTTTTTCACTCTCTTCTTTCACTTTCATCAAGAGGCTCTTTAATTCTTCTCTTTCTGCCATAAGGGTGGTGTCATCTGCATATCTGAGGTTACTGATGTTTCTCCCTACAACCCTAATTCCAGCTTTTGCTTCACCCAGCCCAGCATTTCTCATGATGTACTCTGTGTATAAGTTAAATAAGCAGGGTGACAATATACAGCCTTGAAGTACTCCTTTTCCTATTTGGAACTGCTCTGTTGTTCCATGTCCGCTTCTAACTGTTGCTTCCTGACCTGCATACAGATTTCTCAGGAGGCAGGTCAGGTGGTGTGGTATTCTGATTCCTTCAGAACTTTCCAGTTTATCGTGATCCACACAGTCAAAGGCTTTGGCATAGTCAATAAAGCAAAAGTAGATGTTTCTCTGGAACTCTGTCTTTTTCTATGATCCAGTGGATGTTGGCAATTTGATCTCTGGTTCCTCTCCCTTTTCTGAATCTAGCTTCAACATCTGAAGTTTACGGTTCATATACTGTTGAAGCCTGGCTTGGAGAATTTTCAATATCAAATTGTTCAAAATTTAAGAATTCTGAACACACCATTTAGTTAAATTATTTATTAATCTAGGCAGAAAAACTTTCATGGTAAAGGAAGCAAGGTCTTATTCATTTTTTTTTAATTTTTAAAAAATAATTTATTTTCTTATTTAAGGATAATTGCTGTACAGAATTTTGTTGTTTTCTGTCAAACCTAAACATGAATTAGCCATTCAAGATTGCCGGGAGAAATATCAATAACCTCAGATATGCACATGACACCACCTTTATGGCAGAAAGGGAAGAGAAATTAAAAAGCCTCTTCATGAAAGTGAAAGAGGAGAGTGAAAAAGTTGGCCTAAAGCTCAACATTCAGAAAACGAAGATCATGGAATCCAGTCCCATCACTTCATGGGAAAGAGATGGGGAAACAGCGTCAGACTGTATTTTTTTGGGCTCCAAAATCACTGCAGATGGTGATTGAAGCCATGAAATTAAAAGACGCTTACTCCTTGGAAGAAAAGTTATGACCAACCTAGATAGCATGTTCAAAAGCAGAGACATTACTTTGCCGACTAAGGTCCGTCTAGTCAAGGCTATGGTTTTGCCAGTAGTCATGTATGGATGTGAGAGTTGGACTGTGAAGAAGGCTGAGTGCCGAAGAATTGATGCTTTTGAACTGTGGTGTTGGAGAAGACTCTTGAGAGTCCCTTGGACTGCAAGGAGATCCAACCAGTCCATTCTGAAGGAGATCAGCCCTGGGATTTCTTTGGAAAGAATGATGCTAAAGCTGAAACTCCAGTACTTCGGCTACCTCATGCAAAGAGTTGACTCATTGGAAAAGACTCTGATGCTGGGAGGGACTGGGGGCAGGAGGAGAAGGGGACAACAGAGGATGAGATGGATGAGATGGATGGCATGGATGGCATCACTGACTCGATGGACGTGAGTCTGAGTGAACTCCGGGAGTTGGTGATGGACAGGGCGGCCTGGCGTGCTGCGATTCATGGGGTTTGCAAAGAGTCGGACACGACTGAGCGACTGAACTTAACTGAACTGATACATATATCCCCTCCCTTTTAAACATCCCTCCCATTTCCCTCCGAACCCCACCTCTCTAGGGTGATACAGAGCCCCTGTTTGAGTTTCCTGAGCCATACAGCAAATTCCCATTAGCTATCTGTTTTACTACAAAGAATGCTCAAACTATCAAACAATTACACTCCTCTCACGCTAGAAAAGCAACGCTTAAAATTCTCCAAGCCAGGCTTCAGCAATACATGAACCGTGAACTTCCAAATGTTCAAGTTGGTTTTAGAAAAGACAGAGGAACCAGAGATCAAATTGCCAACATCCGCTGGATCATCAAGAAAGCAAGAGAGTTCCAGAAAAACATCTATTTCTGCTTTATTGACTATGCCAAAGCCTTTGACTGTGTGGATCACAATAAACTATGGAAAATTCTGAAAGAGATGGGAATCCCAGACCACCTGACCTGCCTCTTGAGAAACCTATATGCAGGTCAGGAAGCAACAGTTAGAACTGGACATGGAACAACAGACTGGTTCCAAATAAGAAAAGGAGTACGTCAAGGTATATTGTCACCCTGCTCATTTAACTTCTATGCAGAGTACATCATGAGAAATGCTGGGCTGGAGGAAGCAAAAGCTGGAATCCAGATTGCCGGGAGAAATATCAATAACCTCAGATATGCAGATGACACCACCCTTCTGGCAGAAAGTGAAGAGGAACTCAAAAGCCTCTTGATGAAAGTGAAAGAGGGGAGTGAAAAAGTTGGCTTAAAATTCAACATTCAGAAAATGAAGATCGTGGCATTCGGTCCCATCACTTCATGGGAAATAGATGGGGAAACAGTGGAAACAGTGTCAGACTTTATTTTCCTGGGCTCCAAAATCACTGCAGATGGTGATTGCAGCCATGAAATTAAAAGACACTTACTCCTTGGAAGGAAAGTTATGACCAACCTGTTGCTGCTAAGTTGCTTCAGTCGTGTCCGACTCTGCGACCGCAGAGACGGCAGCCCATCAGGCTCCCCCGTCCCTGGGACTCTCCAGGCAAGAACACTGGAGTGGGCTGCCACCTCCCCCTCCAATGCATGAAAGTGAAAAGTGAAAGTGAAGTTGCTCAGTCGTGTCCAACTCTTCGGGACCCCATGGACTGCAGCCTACCAGGCTCCTCCTAGACAGCATATTCAAAAGCAGAGACATTACTTTGCCAATAAAGGTCTGTCTAGTCAAGGCTATGGTTTTTCCAGTGGTCATGTATGGATGTGAGAGTTGGACTATAAAGAAAGCTGAGCACCGAAGAATTGATGCTTTTGAACTGTGGTGTTGGAGAAGACTCTTGAGAGTTCCTTAGACTGCAAGGAGATCCAACCAGTCTATCCTAAAGGAGATCAGTCTTGGGTGTTCATTGGAAGGACTGATGTTGAACCTGAAACTCCAATACTTTGGCCACCTGATGTGAAGAGCTGACTCATTTGAAAAGACCCTGATGCTGAGAAAGATTGAAGGTAGGAGGAGAAGGGGATGACAGAGGATGAAATGGTTGGATGGCATCACTGACTTGATGGACATGGGTTTGCGTGGACTCCAGGAGTTGGTGATGGACAGGGAGGCCTGGCATGCTGCGGTTCATGGGGTCACAGAGAGTTGGACACAACTGAGTGACTGAACTGAACTGATCTGTTTTACATATGGTAATGTAAGTTTCCATGTTACTCTTTCCATACATCTCACCCTCTCCTCCCCTCTCCCAAGTCCATAAGTCTATTCTCTATGTATGTCTGTTTTTCCACTGCTGTCCTGTAAATAAATTCTTCAGTACCATATGATAGTTATGTTTCTCTTTCTGACTTATTTCACTCTTTATAGTAGGTTTTAGGTTCATCCATCAGATTAGAACTGACTCAAATGTGTTTCTTTTTATGGCTGAGTAATATTCCATTGCGTATATGATACCAAAACTTCTTTATCCATTCATCTGTCGATGGACATCTAGGTTGCTTCCAGGTTCTAGCTACTGTCAATAGTGCTGCAATGACCAATGGGATACACGTGTCCTTCTCAATTTTGGTTTCCTCAGGGTATATCCCTAGGAGTGGGATTGCTGGGTCATATGGTGGTTTTATTCCTAGTTTTTTAAGGAATCTCCATACCGTCTTCCACAGTGGCTGTATCAAGTTACATTCACACCAACAGTGCAAGAGCATTCCCTCTTCTCCACATCCTCTCCAGCATGTATTGTTTGTAGACTTTCTGATGATGGCCATTCTAACTGGTGCGAGGTGATATCTGATATCTCATTGTAGTTTTAATTTGCTTTTATCTAATAATGAGAGATGTTAAGCATCTTTTCATGTGTTTGTTAGCCATCTGTATGTCTTCTTTGGAGAAATGTCTGTTTAGGTCTTTTCCCCACTTTTTGATTGAGTTGTTTTTCTGGTATTGAGTTGTGTGAGCTGCTTGTGTATTTTAGAAATTAATCCTTTATCAGTTGCTTCATTTGCTATGACTTTCTCCCATTCTGAGGGTTGTCTTTTCACTTTACTTATAGTTTCCTTTGCTGTGCAAAAGCTTTTAAGTTTAATCAGGTCCTACTAGTTTACTTTTCTTTTTATTTCCATTACTCTAGGAGGTGGGTCATAGAGGATCTTGCTTTGATTTATGTCATCGAGTGTTCTTTCTATGTTTTCCTCTAAGAGTTTTATAGTTTCTGGTCTTACATTTAGGTTTTTAAACCATTTTGAGTTTATCTTTGTGTATGGTGTTAGGAAGTATTCAAATTTCATTCTTTTACATGTAGCTGTTGACTTTTCCCAGCACCATTTATTGAAGAGGCTGTCTCTGCCCCATTGTATATTCTTGCCTCCTCTGTCAAAAATAAGGTACCCATTAAGTCCATAGGTTTATTTCTGGGCTTTCTATCTTGTTCCGTTGGTCTGTATTTCTGTTTTTGTGCCAGTACCATACTTACTGTCTTGATGACTATAGCTTTGTAGTATAATCTGAAGTCAGGAAGGTTGATTCCTCCAGCTCCATTCTTTCTCAAGACCGCTTTGGCTCTTGGGGTCTTTTGTGTTTCCCTATGAATTGTGAGATTTTTTGTTCCAGTTCTGTGAAAAATGTCATTGATAACGATAGGGACTGCATTGAATCTGTAGATTGCGTTTGGTAGTATAGTCATTTTCACAATAGTGATTCTTCCTACCCAGGAACATGGAGTATCTCTCCATCTGTTTATGTTGTCTTTGATTTCTTTCATTAGTATCTTACAATTTTCTGTGTACAGTTCTTTTGTCTCCTTAGGTAAGTTTATTCCTAGATATTTAATTATTTCTGTTGCAATGGTGAATGGGATTGATTCCTTAATTTCTCTGATTTTTCATTGTTAGCATATAGAAATGTAAGTGATTTCTGTATATTGATTCTATATCCTGCAACTTTGCTAAATTCACTGATTAGCTCTAGTAATTTTCTGATACTCTCTTTAGGGTTTTCTATGTAAGTATCATGTCATCTGTAAACAGTGAGAGCTTTACTTCTTTTCTGATCCGGATTCCTTTTACCTCTTTTTCTTCTCTGACTGCTGTAGCTAGGACTTCCAGAACTATGCTGAATAACAGTGGTGAAAGTGGACACCCTTGTCTTGTTCCTGATCTTAGGGGGGAATGCTTTCAGTTTTTCACCATTGAGAATTCTGTTTGCTATAGACTTATCATATATGGCTTTTACTATGTTGAGGTTGGTACCTTCTATGCCCATTTTTTGAAGAGTTTTAATCATAAATGGGTGCTGAATTTTGTCAAAGGCTTTTTCTGCATCTATTTAGATTACATTATTATTTTTATCTTTCAATTTGTTAATATGGTGTACCACACTGACTGATTTGTGTATATTGAAGAATCCTTGCATTCCTGGAATAAACCCAACTTGATCATGGTGTATGAGCTTTTTGATGTGTTGCTGAATTCTGTTTGCTAAAATTCTGTTGAGGATTTTTGCATCTATGTTCATTAGTGATAGTGGCCTGTAGTTTTCTTTTTGTGTGTTGTTTTTGTCCGGTTTTGGTATCAGGGTGATGGTGGCCTCATAGAATGAGTTTGGAGGTATTCCTTCCCCTGCAATTTCTTGAAAGATTTAGAAGGATAGGCATTAGCTCTTCTCTAAATGTTTAAGAGAATTTTCCTGTGAAGCCATCTGGTCCTGGGCGTTTTTTCTTTGGGAGATTTTTGATCACAACTTCAATTTCAGTGCTTGTAATTGGATTGTTCATAATTTCTATTTCTTCCTGGTTCAGTCCTGGAAGATTGAACTTTTCTAAGAATCTATCAATTTCTCCAGGTTATCCATTTAATGCCAGATAGTTGTTCATAATAGTCTCTTATAATCCTTTGTATTTCTGCATTGTCTGTTGTAACCTCTCCTAATTTTGTTGATTTGATTCTTCTTTTTTTCTTGATGAGTCTGGCTAAGGGTTTGTCAATTTTGCTTATCTTCTCAAAGAACCAGCTTTTAGTTTTATTAATCTTTACTATTCTTTCATTTCTTTTTCATTTATTTCTGCTTGGATCTTTCTGATTTTTTTTCCATCTACTAACTGGCGGTTTTTTGTTCTTTTTCCAGTTGTTTTAGGTGTAAAGCTAGGTTATCTATTCAATGTTTTTCTTGTTTCTTGAGGTAGGATTGTATTGCTATAAACTTCCCTCTTAAACTGCTTTTGCTGCATCCCATAGGTTTTGTCATTTGTTTCCTTTTTTTTTGTCATTTGTTTCTAAAAATTTCTTTATTTCCCTTTTGACTTCTTCAGTAACCTGCTGGTTATTTAGAAATGCACTGTTTAATCTCCCCTGTGTTTCTTATAGTTTTTTCTTGTTAATTGATATTTAGTCTCATAGCATTGTGGTCAGAGAAGATGCTTGATACGACCTCAATTTTCTTAAATTTACTGAGCTTTGATTTGTGACCCAAGATGTGGTCTATCCTGGAGAATGTTCCATGTGCACTTGTATTCCTCTGCATTTGGATGGAATGTCCTAAAGATATCAATGAGATCCATCTCATCTAATGTATCATTTAAGACTTGTGTTTCCTTATTAATTTTCTGTTTTGATGATCTGTCCATTGGTGTGAGTGAGGTGTTGAAGTCTCCTACTATTATTGTGTTCCTGTCAATTTCTCCTTTTATGTCTGTTAGTGTTTGTCTTATGTATTGAGGTGCTCCTATGTTGGGTGCACAGATATTTATAATTGCTATGTCTTCCTCTTGGATTGATCCCTTGATCATTATGTAGTGTCCATCCTTATCTCTTGCAATTTTCTTTATTTTAAGGTCTATTTTGTCTGATATGAGAATTGCTACTCCAGCTTTCTTTTGCTTCCCATTTGCATGGAATATGCACTTTCAGTCTATATGTGTCTTTAGGTCTGAAGTGGGTTTCTTGTAGACAGTATATATATGGATCTTGTTTTTGGATCCATTCAGCTAGTCTGTGTCTTTTGGTTGGAGCATTTAATCCATTTACATTTAAAGTAATTATTGATATGTATGTTCCTACTTCCCTGGTGGTTCAGACGGTAAAGTGTCTGTCTACAATGCGAGAGACCTGGGTTCTATCCCTGGGTTGGGAAGATTCCATGGAGAAGGAAATGGCAACCCACTTCAGTACTTCTTGCCTTGAAAATCCCATGGACGGAGGAGCTTGGTGCAGGCTACCATCCATGGGGTCGTAAAGAGTCGGGCACGACTGAGCGACTTCACTTTCACTTTCATTGCCATTTTTAAATTGTTTGAGGTCGATTTTGTAGATCTGTTTTCTTCTCTTGTATTTCCTGACTATGTAAGTCCCTTTAACATTTGCTGTAAATCTGGTTTGGTGGTACTGAATTCTCTTAACTTTTGCTTGTCTGTAAAGCTTTTTATTTCTCCATCAATTCTGAATAAGATGCCTGCTGGGTACAGTAATCTTGGTTATAGATTCTTCCCTTTTAGTACTTTAAATACATCCTTCCATTCCCTTCTGGCCTCCAGAGTTTCTGTTGAAAGATCAACTGTTAAACTTATGGGGCTTCCCTTGTATGTTACATGTTGCTTTTCCCTTGTTGCTTTTAATAGTCTTTCTTTGTGTTTAGTCTTTGTTAGTTCAATTAGTATGTGTCTTGGCATATTTCTCCTTGGGTTTATCCAGTATGGGACTCGTTGTGCCTCTTAGACTTGATTCACTATTTCCTTTTCCATGTTGGGGAAATTTTCAACTATAATCTCTTTGAAAATTTTCTCATACCCCCTTTTTTTTTCTCTTCTTCTGGGATCCCTATAACTCGACTGTTGGTGTGTTTGATATTGTCCCAGCGGTTTCTGAAACTATCCTCAGTTCTTTCCATTCCTTTTACTTTACTCTGCTCTTCAGAAGTTATTTTCACCATTTTATCTTCCAGCTCACTGATTCATTCCTCTGCTTCAGATTTGTTTACTATTTTGAGACAAGCTACCTGACTTGTCACAGATCAGGTCTTCTGAATAGCACTACTCTATAACGAAAGCATTTTTCGTAAAACTTCAATAAGTGATGTAAATTTAAGTAAAAATTTAAGATATCACAATTCTAGACCCCGGTTCGATTCCTGGGTCAGGAAGATCCACTGGAGAAGGGATATGCTACCCACTCCAGTATTCCTGGGCTTCCCTTATGGCTCAGTTGGTAAGGAATTCACCTGCAGTGCAGGAGACCCGGGTTCAACTCCTGGTTGGGGAAGCTTCCCTGGAGAAGGGAACGGCAACCCACTCCAGTAATCTTGCCTGCAGAATTCTATGGACAGAGGAGCTACAGTCCATGGGGTCGCAAAGAGGGGGACACAATGAAGTGACTGACACTTTCAACTACATGTCCAGAATCTGACTAAGCATTCTGAGACAGGCTGGGGAAGAGACCTAGGAGTACTGGGGTGTGGGAAGCTGGGGTTGGATGGGGGGAGTGTGGTTAACACATTCAATTTAGAAGTTGACCATCTAGTAGAAATGTGTAGAGCTCATCTAAGAAACTCTGGGAACTAGCTCCCTTTCTTGTATTTTCAACAATCTCAGTGTCAGTAATAACAATGCTATGATTTTCTCCTCAATGGAGCAATAAAGATAACAAGGGTGAAATCAAAGACAGACACTTTGTCCTTAAAGAGTGGAAGAATCTTCTTTTGAAGGGCTCTTTCCACCTCTGAAGAAGTACATCAAAATCAATTAAGCTTTGAAGTCTATGCTTTGTTTCAGAAGGGGTCACTTTCTGCTGCTTACTCAAGGAATTCTGAAATGTGAAATAAGGAACTGCCTGAAATTTCTTCAGTTAATTTTATTTTGATCATCCCACAAGCATTTTTTTTTCAGGAATTAATCAGAGTAATTAGAAAGGAAATAATGTTATCCAGAAGGGAAAAATGAAGAGCTAAGAAAGAGGTCTCTAGACTAAACCACCACCACCACACGGATTTGATCCCTGGGTCAGGAAGATCCCCTAAAGAAGGGCATGGCAACCCACTCCAGTATTCTTGCTCGGAAAACCCCATGAACAGAGAAGCCTGGTGGGCTACAGTCCACAAGGTTGCAAGGAGTTGGACAGGACTAAAGCCACTGGGCACACAACCAACAAGGACCTACTGTTATCACAGGGAACTCTGCTCAATATTCTTAAAAACCTAAATGGAAAAAGAATTTGATAAAGAACAGATACAAGTATATGTTTAAATGAATAACTTTGCTGTACAGCTGAAACTAACACAATATTGTTAATCAATTATATTCCAATATAAAATAAAAGTTAAAAAAAAGTGATGTCTAAAGAAACCAAGGTGGACATTAAGAAAAGACGTACTCTGGCAAGGAAGAAACTTTAATTCTATAAATTAAATACAGAGGGAGTACAACTATTAATGTAAGAGAAACAAATCACCAAGTATAAATATAAGTGAAGAGCTTAGATTTATAAGCATATCAGAGGAGCTAAAAAGCTTAAAACAGGAGAGAATTCTGAATAATACCAAGACCAATACAAAAGTCTCAGAATTGTATCCCAAGCATGAAAAGTTAAGGGAAAATGAAGGCTTACATCTGGGGAGAGAGTTGATGTAATGTGAAGAGCTAACAAAAAATGAATAATTATTTAATTTCAATTTTATTCCTAGCGGTTCTCCTACAGAGAATGATCTTCACAAGATGAATGAAAAACCAAATGCAAAAGGACACATACTATTCCATTTATATAAAGCTTAAAATATGCAAAATAATCTATAACATTAGAAATCAGGGTAATGGTTGCTTTGGGGCACAGCACTAACTGTGAAGGAGCCTTAGGATACAGATGTGCTCACTTTGTGAAAATTCATCAAGTTGTACACTTAAGTTGTATTGATATTTTGTATGTTTATGTGCTAATAAAAAGTTAAAAAGAAAAAGAAGCTAAGTCCAAAGTGTTAAGATTGGCAAGGAGCTCACCTCACTCATTTATTAAAAGGTTAGTTCAGCTTTTTAAGGCTTAGTTCAGTTCTCTGGTCCAAATGACCCAACAATCTGAAAACTGACAAATCACTGAGGTTAATCTGAGTATCCATGAAGTTAAGAGTCAAAAGAACTGAGATTGGCTAGTATTTTTCAAATTTAATAAAAAAAAATGGGTCAGAAGGGGTACGGAAGAATGGATCTCAGGAACTGTATTCTATAACAAGTAGCATAATATCAATGCTGAGTAAAAATTCATGACACAAAGTGGGTATTAAAGACTTACTGAGTAAATAAATGTACTAAGTGAAGTGAAGTCGCTCAGTTGTGTCTGACTCTTTCTGACCCCATGGACTGTAGCCTACCAGGCTCCTCTGTCCATGGGATTTTCCAGGCAATAGTACTGGGGTGGATTGCCATTTCCTTCTCCAGGGGATCTTCCCAACCCAGGGTTCGAACCCGGGTCTCCCGCACTGTAGACAGACGCTTTACCGTCTGAGCCACCAGGGAAGTCCATTTAATTTTAGTGACTCACTGAGAGAGTGTGTACTCTCTGCATCAAGATAGTCTTTCTCTCTGAAACTGGAAAGATTTAAGATAATATATGAGTTTCAGGAGTGAATCAGATGAAGAAAATCTAACCTAAGACAAACAGAAAGATTTAGAAGTAAGTTTCAAATCTATTTTTTAAATGTACGTGTGTATATAGACAGAATTTATTATGTGCACTTTCTTAACTGATAATTAAAATTTGCTTAAAAGAAAATGTGCTTAAAAAAATAAAACATGCTTGCATAAAAACACAATCTAATCAAGGGCAATTCAAAAGTAATGGAAGAAAACAGAACAAATTTTTAACAATAGTTGCATCCACCTGGTAGAATATAAGGTTATTCTATTGTTATTTATTTTTCTAAAGTGTCTTTAACAAACAGTATCTAACTTCACCAGATGTTATGAGAATTTCAATGACAGTGGTACAGTACTTCACACAGTACCTAACACCTCAATAAATGGAAGGTACTAAAAATGTATGCCATCATAAATTATTTAACCATATGTTTTTATGCTGTATAGTTTTAGGGATGCCCACTAATCTGCCATGGTATTTTCATTATTCAAGTTATACAAAGTTTTAACATTAGAAAAAATCTATTTTTTAATTAAACACAAATCACTCTTACCTTTCGCAATTCAACTGTCACTTCATTTCTGTGTCTTCGCATTGTCTGTAAGAAAAACAAAAGTTTCATTAAGTATCTAAATATTGATACTGCTAGTATAAATTAAGGTCTCTGGCATTTATTATTTTTTTTTTTAGATTTTATTCTTAAAGATTAAGGATTAGTCAGTTTTAGACTTTAAATGATGAACTACAGGAGGCTAAAAAGTCAAAACGCCTGTCTATTTTACTGGATACCTGTTGATTAGTTCTGTGGGAAGTGGGAGACAGAGCTCAGCTGCCTAAGACCCACACCCCTGTCCTAACTGCACCCAGGTTTCTATGGGGAATTATATACTCTCCACTGTGTAGTCTTGATGGAACCATCTATTAAAGCATCTCCAAAAAGAGAAAAAAGAAAATCATCTCACTCTCTCCTAGCATAAACAGCATGAGCTCAAACTCTGCCAACAGAACTCTCCCCTGTAACTCTGAACCCAGAGCAAAACAGAAAGAGGGAAATTTTTTTAAAAAAGCACGTTAATTACCAAAGGAAGTATCTGCACAAGGCAGTGAGCCATGCCTATTTCTGAACTCGCTATATTCCTAGTTATCTGGTGTCTGTACTCATTCGATGAACTACCTCACAGTCTTCCAATATGGTTTTGCTTTTAAGTCAGCCAGAACCAATTTTTTATGCCTGCAACTAGTGTATTCTATCTCAAACAATTAATGTTTCAAGAAAGTAATTTACTCATTGTTATGACCTTAAAAATCACATAAAAATGAAAATAAACTTGAGACAAGTATTTTGTATCAAAAGATAAAGAAGTATCCTTCTAAGTTTACTAAGAGGCTCTCACAAATGCCTTAATAGGAATTATCAAAATAACTAGATATCTCTGGTAGCTCAGCTGGTAAAGAATCCGCCTGCAACGCAGGAGACCTAAGTTTCAATCCCTGGGTTGGGAAGATCCCCTGGAGGAGGGCATGGCAACCCACTCCAGTATTCTTGCCTGCAGAATTCCCATGGACAGAGGAGCCTGGCATGTTGCAATCCATGGTTTTGCAAAGAGTTGGATATGACTGAGCAACTAAGGACAGCACATATATCCCTTCTCCCCTTAACACAGTGATATAATGGATTATTTCATTACACATACAAATACAGTAAGTGTTTACATTTTTAGAATAAAGGCCACATGTCATGGTGGATTACTTTTTTAATACACTGCTACAGGCAGTGTTATTAATATTATTCTATTTAATGATCTTTTGTTACTGTGCCTCTGTCAAGTTTTCTTAAACTGCAGTGATGAATTAATCTCTTTGCAGGAAAAAGAATCCCATGGAACCCAAATTATAAACTTTGTTAAATACACTGAAATATTATCTAGACATAAATTCATGCTTAAAGACAGATATATTTAATTAATGTAAAGGAAATTGCCAAATAAAATTCAAATTAGTAACATTTATTTGATGTGATCATGGAAAGAGGCACTGCTAAAACTATTACTACTAATAGGGTTCAACAGTAAAAAGAGCAAGCCCTGAATATAATTCTTTATTTAATGTTTCTGGGTTTATGTTTCAACACTATTAATACAGAGAATGCTTTATGTATTGATTAATCATACAAATTATAATAAATGTTGAGCAAATACAAATATTAATGAAGTGTTATCTGGTCACTCTGTAAAGACAGCTGTCTTTATTCACCTGAAAAACTACCAATTGTCGAAATCTGCCTGTACAGACTGTTTGCCTAATCCAGCCGTTACTAAAGCTGGAAGAGAAAGGTGTTCTGACTGTAATGACTACTACACTCAACTGTTTACAAACTGTTTAAAGAGAGTACACAAGGACTTCCCTGGTGGTCCAGTGGTTGAGAATATGCCTACCAACGCAGGGGACACGCTCGGGCCACATGGAGCGGAGCAGCTAAGCCCACGTGCTGCAACTACTGAAGCCCTGGAGCCCGTGCTCTGCAACAAGAGAAGCTGCTGCAATGAGATGCCCATGAACGGCAACTAGAGAGTAGCCGCCGCTCTCTACAACCAGAGAAAGCCTGAACGTGGCAAGAAGATCCAGCGCAGCCAAAATAAAGTGATTAACTAATTAAAAATAAAGATAGCAGACAACAAGAAAGTCTCAGGCAGCCTGTCTCTTCGAAAATATGGTCAACTTACTGCTACGCTGTAATTTCCATTAAAAAACTACTTCAGCAAGGCTAGAAGTGGTGGGTGAACTAAAGCACTCTGAATAAATGAGGAATCTACACTTCAGAGGAGGTTAGTTAGCATGTGAAGTGCCCAAATCAGGAGTTAATTCCCAATTAGTAAGTGCTTCAAATACCAACTTCTGAATTTAGACACTTGTTTGTTAATTAACGTAAGGGATGTTGGAAATAATTTTTTATTGCTGAACTGGAATTGTTCAAGACATATGGATTAACTAGGCATATAGGTATACCTTGAGTCTTACCTGTTTGCAGTTTAAGAATCTGACAAGCCCTACAGAGAAGTTTTTGAGTCTAAGTGATTCTGTGGCCCACCTCATCTTGAAAGATTTTGTTCCCTAATTCTAGTCAGATCTTCCTGGTGTCTACTTAGGGTTAAAGTTTTATTGCTAGGTGGTAGTTCAGGATCTAAAAGAGCTAAACTCATAAAACAAGCTCCGTGACTTCTGGCGACTGCTCGCTAATACACACTTGTGTAAGAATTAACAGCAAATTCTGTCTAAGGCTTATTTTATTACTCACTGGGAATTCCCTGGCAGTTCAATGGTTAGGACTCAGCACTTTCACTGCTGAAGACCTGGGTTCAATCCCTGATCGGGGAACTAAGATCCCACAAGTCATACAGCATGGCCAAAAACAACAACAATAATAATAGTATAACTCACTGGTAGTAAAATCTCTAAGGAAAATCACCTATTACCTGCACCTATCTATACAGTTAAAGGCCTTCTATTCATCCAAAAGAACCTATGGGTGTAAACTGCCAAATGGCTTAGGTCAGTCAGCAACAGCTAACTATCATCTATGGTGCAAGTACCTTTGAATTAGTCATCACTTCCTCTCCACTCTGTTTAAGTGATAGAAAAAGGCTTCATCTTAGGGCCTCTCCTTCCTTACATTCTTCCCAAGTGATCTCATCTACTCTTACATCTTCAATTACAGTTTGAAGACCACGCCCAAGTATCTATTCTGCTCTCTCGCCTGGGCTTCAAATCTGTAAATACAATATTCACTCTTTTGTCAAAAATGTACTAAATCCAACCTAAATGCTCCACGCAATATGCCTGCAACTAGAAGGCAAATACAGCAATTATAGTCTAGTACTGCTGCTGCTGCTGCTGCTAAGTCGCTTCAGTCGTGTCCGACTCTATGCAACCCCAAAGACGGCAGTCCACCAGGCTACCCCGTCCCTGGGATTCTCCAGGCAAGAACACTGCAGTGGGTTGCCATTTCCTTCTCCAATGTGCAAAAGTGAAAAGTGAAAGTGAAGACGCTCAGTCATGTCAGACTCTTAGCGACCCCATGGACTGCAGCCCACCAGGCTCCTCCATCCATGGGTTTTTCCAGGCAAGAGTGCAGGAGTGGGGTGCCACTGCCTTCTCTGATAGTCTACTACAGTGGTCAGTAAACCGTAACCTGTGGGCCAATTCTGGCAAGCTGTCTATTTTTTCAGGGCCCCACAGGAATAGTCTGTACATTTTTAAGTGATTACAGTATAAAGGATATTACATGTCTATATGATACCTTTATTTTTGTCTCTTGGCCCCTCAAAGCCTGTAATATTTACTATCTGTCCTTTTAAGAAAAGTTTGCCAGCAGCTGGTCTAGGGGAAAAGATAGTAATAACACACAGTAATATAAATGTGTTAATTGTTAAGATAGGAAAATAAATAATAAAGTTCTATATCAGAAGGAGATATGATCAGAGGGTCAGGAAAGGGCTCAATGAAGAATTAAAATATGTATGCCTATGTATAAGTTTAGGGATAGGGGACAGATCACTGCAGGGCCTCAAACTCAGCTGCTTATAAATACCACACCTGCTCCCTGATCTTCCCCCACAGAAAAAAATACCACCTACGCTTCCATGAATATCCCCAATACCAGGAAACAGTACAACCACCCAAAAAGTTAAGAGCCCCAATCCTGGTAGATCATCCATGGATGGCTACTCACTCTCCAATTCTCTGACATCCAACAAGGTCAACAAAATAGGATTCAAACCTTCCAGCCTTACCGCCACCATCCTAGACTACTAAGCCACCATCATGTCAACTGGATCATTACTAGTCTCCTTCTATGCACTGAACCAGTTTTCCATAATGCAGCCAGAGCATGCTTTTTCTAATGCAAACCTGTGTTGCAATTCTCTTGAATAAAATCTTTCAGTGAATTTTTTTAATCTAGAATCTTTCACTTCATCAAAAAAAAAAAAAAAGTTACCAGGACAGTCAAACCAAAACCCCACAGACAAAATCTACAACAATGGGTGATAAGGCACACCCATGAATTCTCAAATAAAAGAAGGTTAAATCTGGTTAAATCACCAACTACAGGACTGACATGTTCTCAGCATATCTGCTGAAGGAAATAGAAGGGCAGAAGTAACTGGGTAATTGAAGGAGGAGAGGGGAGGAGAACCCCAAATCATGAATTTCTAGAATTTAGAAAGGCAATTTGAGGACAGCTGCAAATGAAAGGGACAAAACACTAAGAAATGACGAGAGCAGACTCAAACAAGAGGCTGAAGTCCTCCTTCCTAGGAAAAGCCCTATAAGAAATTTCTGGGAGAAGAATTCCAAGTGATTAAGACAGGCACAACTAGGGCAAAACAGAGGATCCAGACGAAAGTGGGTGAGTGAAAAAGAGCCAGATCTCAGAAAATAGGAATATATATATATATATATTTATAAAATCATTTTTTAAAAAAAGAAGAAGGGGGTCTAGAGTAGTATGGCTAGAAAAGCTATCCTGACCCATCCCTCACTCTGAAAAGCTCAGGAAAACGTATCATAAAATGAACAACATAAAAGGACTGGGGTCAAATTCTATGTTATAAGACATAAGGAACAGAATGATCCATTAAAATACAACAGGTAAAAATTACATCCTAGAGAACGACAGAAAACGTGAAAGAACATTATTATTCAGAAAAACTCAAAAATGAGGTAATAGAAATGAAAGAATTTGAAAATTTTGAAAATTTCAGAAAGAAAACCTAGCCAAGAACAATCACCCAACACAACAGATAATGCTTAAGAGTTACAGAATGTGCAAAGAAATAAAATTTTAATAAAAAAGAAATGAAGGTGAAAATTATTAGAAATAACAATAAAGACAATAATTAAAAAAGAAAAGTTCTAAAACTAAAAGACCTGAAATTACTGAAAAAGCACACAAAGTACTGGGAAATCAATCCAGAAAAACCAATACCAAGATATATTAGAAAGCCTAGTGGATTTCAAAAACAGAAAAGAAAATGCCTCTGGACATCTATATGTAAGGTAGATCTACTAAATGAGCTCAGCAAGGTCACAGAATACAAGATAAAAACACACAAGTCAGTTTGTACGTCTATACACTTGCAACAAACACATGGGCATCAAAACTACCACAGAGAGTGTTCCAATTTCATTCTTTCACACACAGCTGTCCAGTTTTTCCAGCACCACTTACTGAAGAGACTGTCTTTTCTCCATTGTATATTCCTGTCTCCTTTGTCATAGATTAATTGACCACAGGTGTCTGGGTTTACTTCTGGACTTTCTATCCCATTCTACTGATTTATATCTCTGTTTTTGTGCCAGTATCAGACTGCTTTGACTACTTCAGCTTTGTAGTAGAGTCTGAAGTCAGGGAGCCTCATTCCTCCAGCAATAAACTAACAACGCACACATGGGCATCAAAATGAGAAATACAAATAATATCATTAATAATTTCTCCAAAAAAAATCTTAGGTATGATCCTAACAATACCTGTACAGGATACATATGTTAAAATGAAACAACACTGATGAAGGAATTTAAGAATCTAAAAAATGTAAAGACATACTGTGTTAATGGACTGGTAGACTCAAGTTGATGTCAATTCTTCTCATAATGATATACAGATTTAGCACAATTCCTTTCAAATACCGATAATACTGTTCTAAGCTTCTGTAGAAAGCCAAAGTAATTAGAATAGCTAACAATTTTGTGGGAAAAAAAGTGGGAGGAATTAGTCTATCTAACTTCCAGACTTATTATATAGCTACAGTAATAAACACTGCGTGATACAGGTGGAAAGATATATACACTGATCAAAGGAACAGAAGAGGGAACCCACACAGACCTGCACAAACATGCTGAATCGCCTTCTGACAGAGGCATGAAAATAATTCAACAGAGGAAAGCTAGACTCTTCAACAAATGATGGCATTCAGGTAGACGTTAACAGACAAGTATATGAACCTCAACTTGAAGACTCATACCTCATACACAAAATATAATACAAACTGATCATGTTGAAATTTAAAACTAGGATCTGGAACTAGGCAAAGAATTCTTAGACTTTTCCCTAAAAGCATGATCCATAAAAGGAAAAACCAATAAATGAAACTTCATCAAAATTTAAAATTTTACTCTTAGAAAGCTTCCATGTGGAAAGGATGGAAATGAAATATTGTCAATGACACTATTATAGAGAACTCTTATAATATTAGAACAATTAAATTAGAAAATAGGCAAAAGAGATGAAGAGATATTACATGAAAGAGGATATACAGATGGCAAATAAATACATGACAAGATGATTATTAACCATCAGGGAAATGCAAATTAAAACCAAATGAGATATTACTACACACCTACCAGAACAGCTAAATTAAATAACTGAGACAATACCAAACGCTGAGGAAGATGTGGAGAAACTCATGCACTGCTGGCGGAATGTAAAGCAGTACCAGGAAGATCATTTTTTTTTTAACTAAACATGCAAATACACTGGACTCAGCAACTACTAAACATTCATCCCAAAGAAATGAAAACTTACATTTCATAAATGTACACAAATGTTGGTAGCAGTTTTATTCATTCATGACAGCCCAAACCTGGAACCCAGACGTCCTTTGTAGTTTAAACGAAATTTTGGTACATCCATACCACAAAATAAAAAGAAATAAAAAGAAATGAGGGACTTTTCTGGCAGCCCAGTGGTTAAAACTCCACACTACCACTGCAGGGGGTTTGGGTTTGATCCCTAGTTAGGGAACTAAGATCCTGCACGCCATGTGGTGTGGCCAAAATAAAAACATTTTTTAAAAATGAATGAACTACTGATACACGCAACAGCCTGGATGAATCTCCAGGATTCACATTCTGTTGAAGCCTGGCTTGGAGAACTTTGAGCATTACTTTGCTAGCATGTGAAATGAGTGCAATTAAGTGGTAGTTTAACATTTTTTGGCACTGGAATGAAAACTGACCTTTTCCAATCCTGTGGGCCACTACTGAGTTTTCCAAATTTGCTGGCAGGTTGAGTGCAGAACTTTTGCAGCATCATCTTTTAGGATTTGAAATAGCTCAACTGGGATTCCATCACATCCACTAGCTTTATTCATAGTGATGCTTTCTAAGGCCCACTTGACTTCACATTCCAGGATGTCTGGCTCTAGGTGAGTGATCACACCACTGTGGTTATCTGGGTCATGAAGATCTTTTTTGTATAGTTCTTCTTACCTGTATGGCCTAGTGGTGTTCCCTACTTTCCTCAATTTAAGTCTGAATTTGGCAATAGGGAGATCATGATCCGAGTCACAGGCGGCTCCCAGTTTTGTCTTTGCTGACTGTATAGAGCTTCTCCATCTAAGGCTCTACATATGGACATCACAGATGGTCAATACCGACATCAGGTTGATTATAATCTTTGCAGCTGCAGATGGAGAAGCTCTTGACTGTATATATATCAATATTTTACAGTATGTTACCATTGGAGGAAGCTGAATAAATGGTCTCTTTGTATTATGTTCTACATTTGCATATGATGTTATAATTATCTCAAAGTAAAGGTCAATTTTTTTTAAACCTTTAAAGGAAATTCCCTGGTGGTCCAGTGGTTAGGACTCCATGCTTACACTGTTGAGAACGTGAGTTAGACTCTTGGTCCAGAACTAAGATCGCATAAGCTATGCTGTGCAGCCACAAACTACCAAAAAAAAAAAAAAAAAGATCAATAGACACACACACAAAAAAGTAAAAAATAAAAAGATATATTTTACATCAGATGCTGAGGAGGAGGGGAAGAAGTCATAATCAATTTCCAAACTGTACATAACAGGGAATCAACAGATAATAACTAAAAGAGAAGGAACCAAATAAAGCTAACTAGCTACCATAACAAAAATACAAACCTTCTATAAAATATCAAAAAGTATACGTAAAGAATCACCTAGGACTATTTCACACATAAATATATGGAAACAGGGAAGAAATAAGGTAGAGAGCTCAAGGAAATTAGGCTACATATGACTTCAGAATGTATGAAAATGAATTACATATGTGTATGACAAAATGAAACTTCAAGAAAAGTAATAAAAAAAAAAATCATGAAGCTAAATGTGCATCCAGTTAGTGGCACAGTCTTACTGTAACCTTCAACCCAGTAATTTGTATATCCCCAATCAACTCTAAAATGTACTCATATAATTAATACTTTACTAAAATTTCGCCTTTTTAAAAACACAGGCCCTATATGACATATGGTTTACATATAATTTCATGTGGTTTTAGAGCCATCAGAAAGCCTCTATTAATTCCAGGTTATGAATCTCTATAATAAAAGAAAGTAATTTCAGAAAAGGACAGGAATGGAATTTGGGGGTTAATGGAAGTAGACTAAAACTAGATTTTTGTGATGGCTGCACAACTGAACAATTGACTACAAATCAAACTTTATACTAACTGTAAGTAAATTATACTGTATATAAACCGTACTAACATAAACCTGTTTTTAAAATCCTCTGCAATACAGGTATTTATATACTTGCTCCTTCTAAATACAGTAATTGAAACAAATGTATAAGTTTTATTTGGGGAGGAAGTAGAGGACTACATAAGGATATAAAATTGACCTGTCAAGTAGTGATAAAACTAGAAAAAAGTAGCTCTGGGACAATAATAACTAAATTTGCCACCAACTGAGTCATCCATGTTTCAAGGTATTCATGACAAAGCTGACTTCTGAAAAGCAATGGAAGCCCCAGAGCGGTAAAGTTGGGATCTTCAATGAGCTGAAGGAACATTAACTTCAATCTCAGAATTCTTACAAAGAAGGAATTGTAGAATTCAAATACACCACTTTACAATGAACAGATTAATGGACCTAGGCAGTGATCATCAACGGTTGCTAACATCAGGAAATGAAATAATCCAGCACTGTAGTTTGCTGTTCAGTCGCTAACTCGGGTTCAACTCCTTGTGACCCCATGGAATGTGGCACACCAGGCTTTCCTGCCCTTCACTATGCATCACCTAATAAAAATTATGAGCTTCCCTGTAGGAAAAAGGTAGCTCAGTCGGTAAGGAATCTGCCTGCAGTGCAAGAGACCCGGGTTTGATTCCTGGGTTGGGAACATCCGGTGAAGAAGGAAATGGCCACTCACTCCAGTATTCTTGCCTGGAAAATCCCATGGACAGAGGCTGGCGTGCTGTGGTCCACAGGGTTGCAAGAGTCCGACACGACTAAGCAAATAAACCACCACCACCACCACCACCTGGTGGCTCAGTAGTAAAGAACCCACCTGCCAGTGCAGGAGATGCAGTTCAATCCCTGGGTCAGCAAGATGCCCTGGAGGAGGAAATGGCACCCCACTCCAGTGTTCTTGCCTGGGAAATCCCATGGACAGAGGAGCCTGGTGGGCAGCAGTCCATGGGATTGGACATGACTTAGTAACCAAAGAACAACAACAATAAAAATTATGTATTATCCAAGAAAGTGAAAAGCCAATCCGTGGAATGAGAGAGAAGATTTGCAAATTATATATCTGATAAGGGACATGTATCTAGAATAAATAGTCGCTCAGTCATGCCCAACTCTTTGCGACCCTACGGACTGCAGCCCTCCAGGCTCCTCTGTCCGTGATTTTCCAGGCAAGGACACTGGAGTGGGTTGCCATTTCCTTCTCCAAGGGATCTTCCCAACCCAGGGATCGAAGCCGGGTTTCCTGTACTGTAGGCAGATTCTTTACCAACTGAGCTACGACGGAAGCCCAGAATGGACTCATACAATTCAATAATTAAACAACACAATTTTAAAGTAAGCAAAGGATCTGAATAAACAGTTCTCCAAAGAAGATAAACAAATGGCCAATAAGCACAGGAAAAGATGTTTGACTTAATTAGCTATCAGAGAAATAGAAAACAATCACAAGATACTCATTAAAATGGATAAAATAAAGACGACAGATAAGTACTGGTGAGAATGTGGAGAAATCAGAACTCTCACATTCTGCTGGTGGGATTGCACAATAATCTGAAAAACAGTCTGGGAGTTCCTCAAAAATTTAAACGTTGAATCACCACATGATTTAGCAACTACACTCCCAGTATATACCCAAGAGATATGAAAACATATGCCCGCACAAGAACTTGTACCAGAATGTTCACAGCAACTCAGTCCACAATAGCCAAAATGTGGGAGTAACTTAAATGCCCCACCAAATGGATACATATAATGTGGTATACCCATACGACGGAAAATCATTCAGCAATAAAAAGGAATGAATTATTAACATACACTAAAAACATGAATGACCCTTGAAAACATTATGCTGAATGAAATTAAGTCAGTCACAAAAGACCACATACTATATGATTCCATTTATGTACATGTCCTGAACAGGAAAATCTATGGAGATGGAAAATGGATTAGTTGAAGCGGATGGAGAATGGAGAATGACTCCTAAAGGTCATATTATTTCTTTTTGTGGTAATGAAAATATTCTGAAACTGGGTATGGAGATGGCTGTACAACTTTTACTTTTAGTATGAATATGCTAAAACCCACTGAGTAGATGTGAAAATGTATGTAAACTGTATCTCAAGATCTTTCTTTTGCAGTATATAATACCACATACAAATCAATCTTTGCAAATAGCTTTATTAATAAACAAAACATACCAAGCCTTTACATGTAACAACCAATTTACAGGAAATGAAAAGAACAGAAGGATATACTAGACATCAAGAAGTTGCAACGAGCAAAATTCAGGATAAACAACTCCATTTCTCAAACAACAAGCAACAAGGCAAAGGCGGGTAGGTGGTGGTGGCTTGAGAAATGGAGCAGGAACCTACAGACTGGAGATCTAAGAGACATGTCAACCAATCACAGAACACAGAACTCATATGAATACTGACCCAAACAAACTATAATGTAGTCATGCACAGATGTGAGAGAGTTGGACCATAAAGAAGGCTGAGTGCTGAAAAACTGATACTTTCAAACTGTGGTGCTGAAGAAGACTCTTGACAGTCCCCTGGACAGTAAGTAGATCAAAAACAGTCAATCTTAAAGGAAACCAACCTCGAATATTCATTGGAAGGACTGATGCTGAAGCTGAAGCTCCAATACTTTGACCACCTGATCAAAGAGCCTATCCGCTGGAAAAGATGTTGATGCTGGGAAAGACTGAGGATAGGAGCAGAAGCAGGCAACAGAGGATGAGATGGTTGGAGGGCATTACTGACTCAATGGACATGAGTTTCAGCAAACTCAGGGAGATAGTGAAGAACAGGGAAGCCTGGAGAGCCGCAGTCCATGAGCTAACAAAGAGTCAGACACGATTTGGCAACTGAACAACACTACATACATTAGAATGTGTGCACGTATGCTACAGATAAAACACAGCTGGGAAGTCTGAACACTGGATATTTAAATGAAGTTACTTCTACAATGGCACCCCACTCCAGTACTCTTGCCTGGAAAATCCCATGGGCGGAGGAGCCTGGTGGGCTGCAGTCCATGGGGTCACGAAGAGTCAGACACCACTGAGCAACTTCACTTTCACTTTTCACTTTCATGCATTGGAGAAGGAAATGGCAGCCCACTCCAGTGTTCTCGCCTGAAGAATCCCAGGGACGGGGAGCCTGGTGGGCTGCCGTCTCTGGGGTCACACAGAGTCGGACACGAGAAGTGACTTAGCAGCAGTAGCAGAGCAGCTGTAATTTTAAAATTTTTAAACTTTTCAAGATATAAAAGTATATACAGATTAAAGCAGAAAATAAATTCACCAAAAGAAGTTCACTTCAGTTCAGTTGCTCAGTTGTGTCCGACTCTTTGCGACCCCATGAATCGCAGCACACCAAGCCTCCCTGTCCATCACCAACTCCTGGAGTTCACCCAGACTCATGTCCATTGAGTCAGTGATGCCATCCAGCCATCTCATCCTCTGTCGTCCCCTTCTCCTCCTGCCCTCAATCCCTCCCAGCATCAGAGTCTTTTCCAATGAGTCAACTCTTCGCATGAGGTGGCCAGAGTACTGGAGTTTCGGCTTCAGCATCATTCCCTCCAAAGAAATCCCAAAGAAATCTCCTTCAGAATTGACTGGTTGGATTTCCTTGTAGTCCAAGGGACTCTCAAGAGTCTTCTCCAACACCACAGTTCAAAAGCATCAATTCTTCGGCGCTCAGCTTTCTTCACAGTCCAACTCTCACATCCATACATGATCACTGGAAAAACCATAGCCTTGACTAGACGGACAGTGGTTGGCAAAGTAATGTCTCTGCTTTTTAATATACTGTCTAGGTTGGTCATAACTTTCCTTCCAAGGAGTAAGCGGCTTTTAATTTCATGGCTGCAATCAGCATCTGCAATGATTTTGGAGCCCCCCAAGATAAAGTCTGACACCGTTTCCACTGTTTCCCCATCTATTTCCCATGAAATGATGGGACCAGATGCCATGATCTTTGTTTTCTGAATGTTGAGCTTTAAGCCCATTTTTTCACTCTCCACTTTCACTTTCATCAAGAGGCTTTTTAGTTCCTCTTCACTTTCTCTTCTTCACCAAAAGAAGAGATCCCTCAAATAAACTCAAACATACATGGAGACTTGATATGATAGAGATGGTATTGCAGACTACTAGTAAAAAAGGCCATTTAATAAATGGTCCTGAGCCAAACAATTATCCATGTGGGGAAAAAAAAACGAAACTGGATACCTACTGTATCACCATACAGAAAAATCAATTTCAGATGGTTTGAAAATCTATAAAATCAACACTTTAAGTTTTTAAAGAAAACTATCTTTACAGTCCCTGGGTGGAGAAAAGTTTAAGTAGAACACAAAAATGTTAAAATCAAAAGAATAACTCCATTAAAATTTAGTATTTCTGGTCTTTGAAAGGTGTCACACAGAAAGTGAAAAGAGAAGCCAAACTGGAAAGAAACCTGAAGCATGAATACTAAACAACAAATATCCAAAATATACAAAGTACTCATACAAAAGACAATAGACAAAACAGGAGAAAGACAAGGCATTTCACAGACGATAAAACAACAGTCAACATGAAACGATGGTCAAGCTCATCACATAGGAAGATATAAACTAAGAGTACAGTGAGATACCTTTCTGCACTTTAGACTGCCAAAACTTGGTATTATATCACCAAGTGTTCATGAAGATGTAGAGCAACTGGTGAGTTGGTACAATCATTTGGGGGAGAAAATTCGGCATTTTTAAAATATGGTACAGATGAAAATACTCAAGTACACAACAATTCTATTTCAAGGTATAAATCCTACAGAAGCTCTTGCATATACTCATCATGAGACAAATATAAGCGGTTTCTGGCATCATTGGTTTATAACAGCAAGAAACAAAAATACTGAAAGCAACGCGAATGTTCATTAAAAGGAAAATAAGTGAATCGTGAGGCAATCATTACTCAGCAATGAGGATGAATGAACTACAGCCACACAAATGAATCTAGAGCTGTTAACATTACATGAACAAAACAACTGAAAACTTTTTATTTTCCACATTATACAATACGAATATTTCATATTATAAAAAAAGCAAGCAAAAGTAAATACTATGTTATTTCAGGATACAGACATGTACAATAATCAGGAAAAGCAAAGTAATGATTTACACACATTTATGACAGTGGATTACTTTTTATATATATGTGTGTGTATGTGTGTATATATATGGAATGAAATACATCCTCTGGCTCTGGAGTCACACATGCACTTTCATTACAACACAGAGGCCCAAAGTCAGGGTACAAGTCCCTCAGCCCAGTCACGGGCAATATAGCGGCAGAAGAACTAGACAAGAATGTCACTACTTGGACTGCGGATTTACTTCTGATAGAAAGCTAGGGATGTGATCAGAGAGATAGCTTCTGTTTCTAGTTCTTAAACTTAGTATTGGATTCACAGATATTTGTTTTATTATTTCTTCAAAACATATCTACATTATCTATTTTTATATATCAAATGTTACACAATTTTTTAAATGTTTAAAGGAAAGAAAATAGCACTACTGATATACAATCAAGCATTGTGAGCTGTCCACAGCTGTGATCCACTGACATTTTGCTTCCCATTTCACTTGTGACCAGTAAAATCAACATATCAAACTGCAGTCACAGAGTATGAAAGTGAAAAGTGAAAGTAAAGTCGCTCAGTCACGTCCAACTCTCTGCAACCCGGTGGACTGTAGCCTACCAGGCTCCCCTGTCCATGGGATTTTTCAGGCAAGAGTACTGGAGTGGGTTGCCATTTCCTTCTCCAGCAGATCTTCCTGACCCAGGGATTGAACCCAGGCCTCCCACATTGTAGGCAGATGCTTTACCATCTGAGCCACAAGGGACTATCTAATGCTAATGAATCCACATCAGATTTCAATTCTCAGAATGTGATCCAGAAAACACTGACAATCTCAGTATCATTTAAGGCTAATTCAAATTCTAATTTACCTTCTCATATGATGCCCTGCTCTGGGTTAGTAGCGCTCCAATTTTCAGCCTGCAGTAAAATAAACTAGCTTTGTTAGAACGCAAACTGGGACTTCCCTGGTGGCCCAGTGATTGGGAGTCTGCCTGCCTATGCAGGAGATGGGGGTTCCATCCTGGTCTGGGAAGATTCCACATGCCTTGGGGTAACTAAGCCCCTGCACTGCAACTACTGAGCCCTCAAGCGGCAACTACTGAAGCCCTCACGCCCCAGAGCACGTGCTCTGCAACAGAGAGGCCACCGCAATCAGAAACCTGCACGCCGCAACCAGACAGCAGCCCCCGCTCACTGCACCCGGGCGCCACAATGAAGACTCCGTGAGACAGGAAAAAGAAAAAACCAACAGGCTGCTGGGCTCTGCTCCCAGATTCCTCAAGCAGCAGGGCTGGGGTAAGGGTTAAGAATTTGTTTCCAACAAGATCCCAGATGATACTGATGCTGGTGCTGCTGGAACCACACTCTTAACCACTGCTCTTGGTTAATTCTCTCATAAAATAACCAACAAAATTGTCACTAAATTAGAAAGTATCCATATCATACCAAACAATTTTCCTCTAAGGTTTCATGTAAATTATTCAACACACACTGAAGACATATTACACAAATCACATTAGAGCACCATCCTAGAATGGCACAGCACAGTGGTTAGAAATATCTGCTCTGGAGTCAGTGGTCTAGGTTTAAATTCAGGCTCCTCCATGCAAACCAGATGATATTTTCGAAATGTTACTGGCCTTTCCATCTTAGCTTCTTTATCTATAAAATGATGATAACAATGCCTCATAGGATTACATCAAGAAATGAGTCAAGTTCATGTTAAAATTTGCATAATGGGGACAGTGCCTGTCACAGAGAGCCCGCAAGAACATTAGATACCATCGCCATTATTAACGATGTCCCCATGTTCCACATGTGTCAGAGTCAATGTCTCATCCACCTCCATACGCTTCAAGACCACTGCTTCCGCGGAGCTGTGGAGAAGAACCTACCTCATTTACCACATCACTCTGCCCATTTTCATTTCTGTCACCAGTGCCCTTACAATCAGCAAAGACGAGAAGCTGGTTTAGTTTTCCTCTCCAAACCAAGTCCTGACCACATCCCTGGTATCTTCAACAACCCTTCTAGCAGCCTGTTCACCAGTTGTTCTTTTTCCTAAGTTTCCAGCAACCCTTTCATCAAGAACCAACCACAGATCTGCCAGTCCAATTAGGATAAATTTGGGATGCTTTACACTTCATTCATAAACTCTGGAATATTCAGCATTTTAATATGAAATGGGTAGACTTTCCCTTAAACACATGTACACTGACCTCTAATTTGAAGAATCTCTGATCCTAGCAGCAAAATACTGCAACGATCCAATTAAGGCAACAGACAACTTCCCGTTCATTAGTCACTGGACAGACTGACCTAGATCCACAAAGATTACTTTAGACCCTCAGCCCTTGATTTTCTCCCACTTTATTAACCCCTTCCTGTTTTGCTTCCTTCTTACATAGTCCTCATACTTCAACACTTCTGCCCCCTGTATTTCTATTCTGTTGCCCTGATAAAAAGCTAACTTTGACTCACTTTAAGTCTCACTCCAAAAGCCAGGCTAGCAAGCGCTGCAAGAGAAAAAAACAAACAAAACAAAAACAAACCTCAGCCTCCAATATGGGTATTAGCAATTCCAGGTCTCTAATCTCAGTTAAACTCTCAATGCTTGCTGTTTGGATAGTTTTCCCGCTTCCTTAGGTAGGTTTTGCACAAAAAAGCTACTATCCACAAGACCCCTTTTCCATATTCTCCTTCCTCTCTGAAGAAAACCAGGCTCTCTATTTATTAAGAAAACAGGAACCATGAGATGGTAGCAATTCTCTCAGCTTCCTATCATGCACTGCACCTCCAAATCTCAATTCCATCCCCAATCAACTGCATCCTCAAACATTCTTCTTTCCTTTCATCCTATCACAACCACTGGGCCTTTCTTCATCAGTTACCCCCTTGTCCATTTTCCCAAGCTCTATTTCTCATCATCATGAATTTGCTCAAGTCTCTCTCATCTTATTTGGAAAAAAAAAAAAAAAAAAAGCCCTTCTTCAATCTACATTTTCTTTTGACAACTGTCTTCCTTTAGCCATAATTCTTGACGGAACAGTCTACAGCATTTTCCACTTCTTCACTCCATTCACTTAGCCAGCTTTCAAAAAACTTCACTAACACAGCTTTTGCAAACATCATCAGCAATCTTCTATTCATGACACATCCGTCTGTGGCGCCTCTGCAGGGACACACTGTCACCCGTGCACTCTCACTCCCTTGACCCCCATGCGTCCTCCTCCGTGGCCTCCTTCCCCGTCCCGCTATGGTGCTCTCCCTGTAGGCTCTGTCTACAACCTTGCAGGCCACTCATCTACTTCCTCCACAAACCCCTTCTAGAATACTATATTTCCACGGCTTCAATTACCGACTTTATATTATTAACTCTGAATCATCTGGGTTTGCTTATTGATGAATTCTCAAACATGTATGGTGTGTAACTTTTCAGCAAGGTTATAAACATTTGTATTAGGAAACATCCAGTTAATCTTTATAGGAAAATGTTTTTGTCCGGTGTTTAAAATAGTACAGTATATTGTTCTGCCTGCCTGCATACAGTCTAGGTTCCAGAGTGGAACCATTGTTCCTCTGGTGGTGGTTGTTACAACAACATTCAGATGTCATTCACACGCCCATAACTGAGCCATTTAAAGTGTACAAATTCAACAGTTTTTAGTACAATCAGAGTTGTGCAACCATCACCAAAATCAAATGCAGAGCATTTACTTTAAAAAAAAAAAAAAAATTTTGGCCACACTGTGTGGCCTGCAGGACCTTAGTTACCTGATCAGGGATCGAACCCATGCCCTCTGTAGTGGAAGCACAGAGTTTTAACTAATGGGCCACCAGGGAAGTCCCTAGAGTATTTTCCTCACTACAAAAAAGAAACCTTATTTCCTTTAGCAGTCACCTCCTGATTCTACCCAACTCTCACCTCAGTCCTTTTCAACATTAACCTATTCTTGCCTCTAAAGATTTGTCTCTTCTGGAATATAAATGGTCATATAAATGGAATTATACAGTATATGCCCTTTTTTTGGTGGGTGGTTTCTCTAGTTAGCATGTTTTCAAGGTTCATTTATGTTGTTTCCTTTTATCAGTACTTCTTTCCTTCTGTTGCTGAATAACATTCCACTGTAAGGATGTATTCCACATTTTATTTATCCACTCATCAGCTGATAAGACACTTGGATTATTTCTACCCCCTCCAGCAGTCTGGCCTGGAGAATGCAGGACTATTCAGGACTATACAGTCCATGGGACTGCAACGAGTTGGACACAACTGAGCGACTTTCACTGCTTTTGTAAGTTTTGTGGAGAAACATGTTTTTATTTCTTTGAAATATAAAACTAGGAACGGAATTGCCGGATCATACTGTAAGTCAATGTTCAACCTTTAGAGGCTGCCAAACTGTTTTCTACAGCAGGTATAAGAGACAGTGTTAGTCACTCAGTCGTGTCCAACTCTTTGTGACCGCATGGACTGTAAAAGCCTGCCAGGCTCCTCTGTCCACGGACTTTTCCAAGCAAGAATATTGGAGTATGTAGCCATTCCCTTCACCAAAAGATCTTCCTTAAACAAGGCTGGAACCCTCATCTCCTGCGTTACAGGCAGATTCTTTACCATCTGAGCCACCAGGCAAGCCCAATTTGCAATCCCAACAGTGATGAGGGTTTCCATTTCACCATTCTCAACTACATTTGTTATAATCTGCTTATTATTTCAGCCATCCTAGTGGGTTTCATGAAGTGGCATCTCACTGTGACCAATGATGTTTAGCATCTTTTTGCTTACTGGCCACACTTCCTTTAGAGAAATCTCCATTCAAGTCTATTGTCTACTTTTGAATTGGGCTGGTCTTTTATTACTGAGTTTTAAGAGTGCTTTAGATATTCTCGATATAAGTCCCTTATAAATCCTCAAAGAAGATCCTCAGAGAGGATTTGCAAATACTTTCTATCCTTCTGTGGGCTTCTTTTCATTCTTGATGATCTCCCTTGAAGCATAAATATTTAATTTTAATGAAGTTCAGTTTATTTATTTTTTATGTGGTTGCTTGTTCTTTCCATGTTGTCATCAAGAAACTAATGCCCAATCTAAGGTCATAAAGATTTACACCTACCTTTTTCTCCTGAAGTTTTTTTAATATGTTAGTTTTTACATAGGAGAAGGCAATGGCAACCCACTCCAGTATTCTTGCCTGGAAAATTCCATAGACAGAGGAACCTGGTAGGCTGCAGTCCATGGTGTCGCTAAGAGTCGGACACGACTGAGCGACTTCACTTTCACTTTTCACTTTCATGCACTGGAGAAGGAAATGGCAACCCACTCCAGTGTTCTTGCTTGGAGAATCACAGGGACAGCGGAGCCTGGTGGGCTGCCATCTATGGGGTCACACAGAGTCAGACATGACTGAAGAGACTTAGCAGCAGCAGTTCTTACATAAAGGTTTTTGATCCACCTAAGTTAAGAGTGTGAGGCAGAGGCCTAACTTCATTCCTTGATTTGAGGATATCTAGCTCAGCTGTCCCAATAGTTTTTATTGAAAAGACCATTTTCCCCTTGTTGAACGGCACTCGCACCCTTGTTAAAAACCAATTTACTGTAAATGTAAGTTTACTGCTGGATTCTAAATTACATTCCAGTGACCTGTTTGTTTTTCCTTATACCAGTACCACACAGTCTTAATTAATGAACTAGTACTCTGATTGATCAACTGTTAACACAGTACTACTAATCATATGTGAAGACCTCATTTCAAGCATAATCCCCCAAGAAAACTTCAGATTAGTTTAAAATAACATTAAAAACTATTCTCATCAGCTGATGACAGTTTATATGCACAACTAAAATTTGTTTAAGCTGCTACCCATGAGAAATGAATAAAATGTGTGATGGGGGCAGGGAGGCAACATCTGAAAGGCTTATTTTCAGAGAAGGAAAGGTGGCCAACACAGACAGTAAATTTCGATGTCAGACTTGAGTCATCCCTTCAACTACAGTTCCCTGTAGCCAGCATCCTTTAAATAAACAACTGTGTTAAGAAATAAGCAGATTTTGGTATGTTCTGCAAGTCCAACAACCCTGGGAAATGAAGCAGCTTAAAACTTTAATTCCAGATCTCCTGAGCTGAGCGTCTTCTGAATCACTTCAGCAAACACCCCACAAATTCCTTAGCATATTCAGAACAGAGTTCATCATCTTCCTCACTGATCTTGCTTCATTTACTGTTTTTACCTTATCTGTAAACGACAGTATTCTTTTAAAAGTGGAATATTAAAACTACTTGAAAAAGTGGTTCTGAGAATTAAATGAGATAAACATTAACAGAAGAACCTGGCACAGTCTGTATCACTAACTAAGCAGTCATCTATGTCCTCTTTCCCTTTTCTATAGGTTGTAATAAGCATTTCCAATTTTAAATCCTGTCACTTCTGTCCACTGAGTACCTAATGTCACTGATTTTTTTTTCCTCTTTCATTTCTAGCTACATTAAGTCCTTTTCAAGTATGCCTGATCTACTCTGGTAGTATCTTGGGTTTTTTCCCTAATGCTTCTGATTCTTCCTTATATGATTCATTCATTTAAAACTATTTATTTTACAGTCTTTCTCTAATACCTCTATTACTGAATTTCTTAGGAGATTTAAGATTATTTTTGGTATCTGAACATTGCCAGTAATAGATTTATTTCCTCATTTCAATTTTGGAATAAAAGGACTTCCCTGTTTCTTTCCTGTCTAGAGGGAGTGCTCAAAATTGGAACTATTTCATCTTTCTATAGTAGTAATTAAAAACAAACTACTTAGAATTTAAATACCAGCACATAAGATTATCTTCATGGTGAAAGGCCATTAACAGCTCCTTACATGTATGCTGGAAAAGAACAACTTCTAGGCTGAATGTAGGCTGGCTCCCTAGCTGCACAGAAACCGTAAATTCTGATACATATTTTATCCCACCGAAAGACAATACTCCAGCTTAAAAGAGTGCTGGTATGGTCTGTTCTTTAATCTTTTCTTATTCTTTAAATAGCTAGCCAATACTGTTATATAGCCAAAGACACATTATTGAAGTTTACCAGGCAGAGGAACTGAGTAAGAAGAGTGGGAAGGGGGCGAATCTTTCTCAAGATCCCTAAACTACCCTCCAGACACCAGGTATCTTCTACTTCACTAACACAAAACAAACAAGCAACAAGTAACTGTACTCTGAAAGTCTGCAGCACCAAAACTATCCCTTTGCTACCATATCTTAGTCCCTTTCACTGATAAGAAAGTTGGGACCCCAATTTCTCTTCTTTAATATGGGGGGTGTGTATTTCAAGTCACACTAGCCCCCAAAATCAGAACAGTTCTACCTAGAATTCAACAGCTCCAGCCAGTCACAACTAGGGTGTAACATCTAGAACTGGGTCTCCAGATGCCTGCTTTCTTCCAGGTTGTAAGTTCAGAATTTTCCTTTCTGCTTCCTTCTCCCTTTTCTGCCTCTTACTGGAAGAGAGCTCTGGACTTCCTCTCAAGGCTGTCCCTACCCTAACCAAATCTGCCCAACTTCCCTTCCTCCGAAGTACCTGTCCTGCTGAGAGGAGTATAGTTTTCTCCACAATAGGTCCAATACCTACTATGTTTACCAGAAGAAAAGCATATGGAGGGATACTGTATTTTGGTCACATTTATTTAAAGTGTAGCCGTGACCACAAACATCAAATCTTCACTTAATGCCATCATGTTCATAAATACAAAGCTGAGAATTAAAAACCTGGTAAGGCGCCCTAATCACTGCATGGAACTAATATCTGGTTTACTAGAAGATTCTGTCTGCACTGGTACCTAATACCATTTATCCAGAATGTGTTCTTATTGTGACTATTCCAGCTGTTTTTACAAAAACAAAACTATACACCAAAGAACTTCTTACCAGAAGAGGAATAGTAAGTAATCTAAAACAGTGCTTCCCAGCCTCCTTCATATTACGGCACGCACAGCCCCGCGCGCGCACACACACACACACAAAACATATTTGCAAAGCACTGAGATTAAGGGACAAGCCCACAAGGGCTCCACCACCCAGATCCCTAGCTGGCACCCCTAGGACAACAGAGCAGATGAGAAACACTGATAGAACAGACCTCCATGCTGACACTCAGGGCCACTGAAACAAACTAGAGGGAGGGTCACACGTACACTGTCATCAAGAAATCAGCTTAATGAAACAAAACTCTTTCTGCTAAACATATATCTAACCTACACATCTTGTGCAAAGCAGGAAACATTCATGTCCTCTCCACTGTGAAGTTCTGTCAAGTCTTTTAAGGCCAGCGTTCACCTGTCCCTCCTGTGTACCCAAACCACCCTTACTTTTATTAAGCAATCACAACCTTACAGTTACCAACAGCTGTATTTATTTCTTATATTAAATTGCCCTTGAAGGCAGAGAACTTGTTTCATTCAGTTTTACTTCCCTCTACTCTATAATACCAAAAAAAAAAAAAAAGAGTATGGCTTGCATGGTGGTCCCGCGGTTAAGAATCCACCTGCCAATGCAGGAGACACGGGTTAGATCCCTGGTCCAGGAAGATCCCACACGCCTAGAAGCAACCAAGCCTGTGCATCCTAACGACTGAGCCGGTGCCCTAAAGCTGAGGCTCTCAACCAGAAGCCCTAGCAGCAGCTGCAGAGTAGGCCCTGCTTGCCAAAACTAGAGAAAGCCTGAGTACAACCATAAATATATCAATCTTTTTTAGAACTTCTTTTAAAAGGTAGTTTGAATAACTATCTCCTGGAGAAGGGAAAGGCTACCCATTCCAGTATTCTGGCCTGGAGAATTCCAAGGACTGAGTGACTTTCACGTCATTTCACTATGAATAACTAACATTAACTTTGAACTTTTGTTGAGTCATATTCACTGACAATGCTGTTTGCACTTCACCACAATCAGTGTATGGTCCAGGTACTTTCTCCCTCTGTATTCCAAAATGTGATTAATTTAGCTCAACACTCAATTATCCCACTTTCCCAAAGTTTCAAAGGATACACAAAAATGTTACTTTGCATGAGCCCTACATTCATAAAACTTAGAAAACAAAAGAAAATGCCCATTTACTATAGAACTCTTAACATCCAAGTATCAACTCTTTTATTCCAATCAAAAACAATGTTTCCAGAATTCAGCACAATACTGAAAATACTGCTGCTACCAGCCACAGACCATAACAGTAACTTTAAATTGTACGTGGAGATGAGGAAGCATTTTAAATTGTCACTCATACCAAAGGATTTTGGGCAATGAGAATTTATTCTCATACAAGAATGAATTTGCATTTTATTATTAAATAGTATGAGAGCCTTAATATTTAGAATCATGGTTTATGTTTCATCTTCTCCTTTAAAATGTATTTAATTTTTAATAGTAAGTAAAATATACTTCGGAGAAGGCAATGGCACCCAACTCCAGCACTCTTGCCTGGAAAATCCCATGGACGGAGGAGCCTGCTAGGCTGCAGTCCATGGGGTCGCTAAGACTGAGCGACTTCACTTTCACGCACTGGAGAAGGAAATGGCAACCCACTCCAGTGTTCTTGCCTGGAGAATCCCAGGGACAGGAGAGCCTCGTGGGCTGCCATCTATGGGGTTGCACAGAGTCGGACACGACTGAAGCCACTTAGCAGTAGCAGTAGCAGAATATACTTACTAACAAGTGAATAATTAACTACTAATACAAATTAGTACACAAATTAATGTCACACAGCACCATTCCCAAAATATTCTACTTCTTATGTTTTTGTTTAAAACACCAGTTTCTAATTATTAAAAATTTATTTTTGCAAAGTTTAAAAAGAAAAAAGGTCTCAATAAATATTCCTAATTATACATTATTCCAAAACTAAGATATACATATACATGACACTCACAGAACCAGATTCAAGTTAACAAATTTACAAGAAGATACCGCAGTCTGTGTACAGCATAGCACAGTCCATGCTCTGCTCCACACGTCATGCACCATCCAGCATCTAGGCTGTTTATCATCTACGTATGCATCTGTACTGTCCATGTACAGACCAGCACTTAGCCAACATGACCATCCTTTTCAGGCTACCTACTTTCTTCCTGCACATCCGAATTTTTGAGAGGAACTCACAGATGTACTATGCAACCTAATTATTTCAATGCCTGTCCAGCCACCTTCCTCCATACTCTGTTCAGCTTTCTCTCTCGGTCTCTCTACTGCTATCCTGACTAAAGAAAAATGACAACAGTGTCAACCTGAATATCCTCTGGAAACACTGCAAAGACGTTTGGAATACTGAATCTTTACCTCTGCGATTCTGAGGTAGGGAATGCAAAGAGCAAGCATACACTATTCTGACAAAGAAAAGGGCCACAACCCAAGTTCACTGCTGTCCCAATTGACTCTCGGTGATTTAATGCTTCTATATTTAATAAGAAAACGTGTGTGTGTGTGTATGTGTGTGTTTGCATTCCAGGAATAATAAATCAGAATATATCAAAGGCTATTTCAGAGACACAAAGTGTTTCAACATCTTTCTTATAATGTATAGATGCATTGGAGTCATTTTCATTTAAAAAAAATTCACTATTAAAATACTGAAAATATGAAAAAGGCTTTCTTTCCATAAAGTTTCCTCATTCCATAATAATCTATATACCATCTTTGGAAGTTAAAACTTAATACCTGCTATTATCAACCTATTTTGAAACAGAGAGGATTATTCCTCTACTTTTCTTTTTAGTCGAAAACAGGAAAAAAAAATTATTAAAAATATTCTTAATTTCCTATGTCACATCCCAACCCCAAACAACTGACCAAGAAGGTTCCTTTTGGTCTATAAATCTGTGGTATAACACTGAGTATTTTTACTTTGAAATTTCATATCAAAAGTGTGTTTTTAACTGAGTATAATTATTCTGGGCTCTTTAAGTATAATAATGTATCTGACTATGATATGGTGATTTATAATATGAAATATATAGTTGGTCTTTACCTACTGTTCCTGGTACACAGCGTTCCTAAAACTCTTGGAATTTACTAAGTAAAGAGAGCATGAAGTGGGCTTCCCAGCTGGCGCTACTGGTAAAGAACCTGCTTGCCAGTGCAGGAGACAAAAGAGATGGGGTTCGATCCCTGGGTCAGAAGATCCCCTGGAGGAGGGCACCGCAACCCACTCTAGTGTTCTTGTCTGGAGAATCCCATGGACAGAGGAGCCTGGAGGGCTACAGTCCATAGTGTCGCAAAGAGCTGGACACAGCTGAAGCCTGAAGAGAGCAGTAAAGGTGTCTGTAGTTATATTAATGAGGTGCAGGTAACCTAAGGTTGAGGGCTGGATGCCAGACCGATGATTGGAGGGTTGGAACTTTTAGCCCCACCCCCCAAACTCCAGGGAGGGTGGAGGGGCTGGAGATCCAGTACCATCATCAATGGTCCATGATTTAATCATGTTCTCATAAAAAGCCAGGGTCTGGAGAGCTTCCAGGCTGGTGAACACATGGGGAGCTGGAGCCCCGTGTACTCTGAGAGACCATGGAAGGTCTGCTCCTTTCCCCCAGACCTTTCCAATGCACCTCTTAACTTTGGCTGTTGCTGAGTTACATCTTTTCATACGAAACCAATAATCTAGTAACTAAAATGTTTTCTGGGTTCTGTATGACAAAGTATTCCAACACAAGTTTTGTGGCCAGGTGGTTAGAAAATAGGCAGGGATAAGGGTGGGGAGCAGTCTTGTACTATATCAATGACCTGTGGAAACTGGAAGTGAAAGTGAAGTGGAAGTGTTAGTTACTCAGTTGTGCCAGACTCTTTGCAACTTCATGGACTGTAGCCCACCAGGCTCCCCTGTCCATGGAATTCTTCAGACAAGCATACTGGAGTGGGTAGCCATTCTCCAGAGGATCTTCCCAACCCAGGGGTCAAACCCAGGTCTCCTGCATTGCAGGCAGTTTCTTTACCCTCTGAGCCACCAGGGAAGCCCATGGAATCTGAGGCTATCTCCAGGTAGGTGGCATTAGAATTTAGTTGAACTCTAGGACACCCAGCTGGTAGGGGAGAATTGATCTCTGGTTCCTCTGCCTTTTTTAAACCCAGCTTGAACATCTGGAAGTTCACGGTTCATGTACTGTTGAAGCCTGGCTCGGAGAATTTTGAGCATTACTTTGCTAGCCTGTGAGATGGGTGCAATTGTGTGGTAGTTTGAGCATTCTTTGGCATTTCCTTTCTTTGGGATTGGAATGAAAACTGACCTTTTCCAGTCCTGTGGCCACTGCTGAGTTTCCCAAATTTGCTGGCATATTGAGTGCAGCACTTTCACAGCATCATCTTTTAGGATTTGAAAAAGCTCAATGGGAATTTCATCACCTCCACTAGCTCTGTTTGTAGTGACGCTTCCTAAGGCCCACTTGACTTCACATTCCAGGATGTCTGGCTCTAGGTGACTCATCACACCATCGCGGTTATCTGGGTCATAAAGATCTTTTTGTACAGTTCTTCTGTGTATTCTTGCCACCTCTTCTTAATCTCTTCTGCTTCTGTTAGGTTCGTGTCATTTCCGGCCTTTATTGAGCCCATCTCTGCATGAAATGTTCCTTTAGTAGCTCCAATTTTCTTGAAGAGATCTCTAGTCTTTCCCATTCTATTGTTTTCCTCTATTTCTTTGCATTGTTCACTTAAGAAGGCTTTCTTATCTCACCTTGCTATCCTCTGGGAACTCTGCATTCAGATGGGTCTATCCCTTTCTCCTTAGCCTTTAGCTTCTCTTCTATTCTCAGCTAACTGTAAGGCCTCCTCAGACAACCACTTTGCTTCTTACATTTCTTTTTCTTTGGGATGGTTCTGGTCACTGCCTCCTGTACAATGTTATCAACTTCCATAGTTCTTCAAGCACTCTAACAGATCTAATCCCTTGAATCTATTCAACACCTCTACTGTATAATCATAAGGGATTTGATTTAGGTCAAAGCTGAATGGCCTAGTGATTTTCCCTACTTTCTTTAATTTAAGCCTGAATTTTGCAATAAGGAGTTCATGATCACGTTAAATACTGATAAACAAAACAGAATATCTGGAATTTGCTTCAAAATATTCCAGGGAAGGGTAAAATGGGTAAGAATATAAATGAAATAAGACTGGCCAAAATTATTAACTATTTTACACTGGTTAATAGTTCCATAAACTATTTTCTCTACTAGTATATGCTTTTACGTTTTCTAAAATACAGATTTTGTTTTTAAGCATGTTGTGTTACCCAAGTACTGGAATCAGAAAACCTGGTTATCAGCTAGGTGAGTGAACAACATTCCTTATTTCTCTACACCCCCAGATTCCATATCTGTGGGAGAAATGGTTCAGACTCAATTTCTGCATCTTGTTAGTTCAGTTTTTTAATGATTCAAGTGAGTATGATTTCTACACTTTATATTTGGCTTAACTAACAATTCTAACTATAACTCAGGATGCTTTCGTAGCTAAATCTGACACAATCAACTGAAAACTGTTCACAACTGTTACCAAAATACACTATAGTACCATCGGTCTGCCTGGATTCTAAGGGCCAAATGTACTCATTTACTACATTCGCCGTTTTACAAAGGGACTTGAGTATTCACGGATTCGGGTATCTCAGGGAGCTCCTAGAACCAATTCCCTGCAACACCAAGGGAAGACTGTACTTATCTCAGCTAGGCCTTCATTGCCAGGTAGTCTGCACTCCCCCAAAATCTTTAACCTCAAGTATTACCTCTCTTAGACTCTATTCTCTGGAGGTAACTTTGTCAAAGAAAACACAGGCCATCAGCCATAATCTGCTCCACCCTACTGCAGCCCATCCTCACTTCTAGCTCTAGTTCTCCAAGTCCTTTCCAACTGAGAGCCCTTCCAAACCTAAGCACAATATGTATCTATTACTGCACCTAATGGCTCCCCAGTATGCCAGACTCAATCATTTATTCCTTTTCTAGCTAGTTAGGTCCTTAAATCTCTTTTGCTCTGGCTTCTTCCATGTAGCCTACAAACAGGAGCCAATCCCACACTTCTCAACAGCTGAGAAACAACTAAAATAATTCTTTTACCCACACTGCCTCCTCAGGATGGCCGGTGGTCCCTCCTTCCCATGAGCACCAAGTTTCTTAAACTGAGTTTCTACTGGCTGATTCTATCTACTACATCTCTAACTCACTTCTCACCCTACTATAATCTAGCTCCCAGCCTCCACCACTCTCAGTTTTCCACTTAATAACTAGGCTCCAATGACAATGAACCGCTTACTTCAGGTCCTCATCATACCTGTCCTCTGCAGCGTTTAATACTGCCACTGATATCCTTCCTTCAGGAGACTCTTGTCCCCTAAAGCTCTGCTGCCACTCTCTGCCGGAAGTCTCCTGCAGACTCATTCTTCAGTGGCAATTTCACTAGTACTCTAAAATGATGTGGTTCCTGGGGTTCTTTGCTTCCAGTCCTCTTTTCTTCTTATCCCTATGAGCCCATATCTATTAATACATTACCTTAAACATCGTGTGAATTATTTTCCAAATTTTTGCCACATCGTCCTAGAATCTAGGGCCTATGAGCTAAATAAGCTTTGTTTCCCTATCATCTGTGGCTGCTTTCACGCTCACGGCAGAGTTGAACACTTGTGACATCAACATTATGGCATTCAAAGCCCAAAGTATTTAGGCTTTTAAAACCATTATGGCCCTTCACAGAAAAAGTTTACTAACCTCTCTTCTAGAAGGAAAACCGTCCTGACAACTTCCTGCCTTTGCCACCCATGCCAGTGCTATCAGTCAGACAATCCGTCTCTGAGACCCCTGAGAGTTTTCTACCTATTCCTTCTAAGCTCTCTTCCCATTCTCACCGATCCATCTCCTATGGTACAAACAAAGCAATCCTTCTCAATGCACAAAACTCGCTTCCCATGTAAAATTTTCCCCACCATAAAGCCTTTTCACAATCTTGCTGTTGTTAGTCCCTAAGTCACAACCAACTCTTGTGAGCCCGTGGACTGTAGCCCACCAAGCTCCCCTGTCCCTGGAATTTCCCAGGCAAGAATCCTGGAGTGGGTTGCTTCTCCAGGGGATCTTCCCGACCCAGGGATAAACCTGGGTCTTCGGCACTGGCAGGCGGATTGTGCCACTGAGTCACCAGGGAAGCCTTTTTCACAATCTGGCCCCAGCCTATCTTTTCCAGCTTTCTAATCACTCCACCTGTAAGAAATACTAAACGAGTTTAGTTCCCCAGAGCATATGCTGCTGTCTATTACTTTCAGGACCACCCAAGATTTACCACCAAATAACTACACACTTTTCTAGCTTCAGTTTAAGCAGCCATCTGCATGAAGCCTCTCCTGACTCACCTACACTCGTCCCCTGTGCCCAGTGTATTCTCCATGTGACTTCATTTGTTTGCTTTTACACTGTTTCCGTACTAGTCTTCCTCGAGCAGGGACCCTGAGGCAAAGTGGGAGAATGGTCATTAAGGGGCACAGGATTTTCAATTAGGAAATCTAAAACTGAATGCAAGCTCTGCCTCATCCTAGTTGTATCTTCTTAAATGAATGACTTAACTCATTTTCTTCATCTGTATAATGGCAATTTTGTGAGGGTTATTTACGATTATTCTTATAAGCAGAGTCCCCTGTACATAGTAAATGCTCAACAATAATTCATTATCAATATTTTCATTGTTTTATCCCTCACACTTAGTTCAGAATTCAGATTAACTGCTGACTGAAATAAGTGAAGCAAGCTAGTTCTGTACAGGTGATTTTCAGCTACATACTGAGTATTTCCATCTGAACAATGTTTGATTTTCCAAACTCATTATCCCTTCTAAACTGTTTCAGTTAGAGTACCCAATCTGTTAAGGTTTGCCCAGGACTTTCCTGGTCTCAATGCTGAAAGTTCTGTATCCTAAGAACTTCCTCAGTCCTAACCAAACCAGGACAATCATCACCTTAAATTACAGATATGTTGCAAACAATAGAAAAATAAAAAAACACAACACTTCAGTTAATTTAAGATATAAAAGGGAAGCAAGAAGACAGAAGAGAAGTTACTGGAAAAAGATAGAAAAATTCAAAGAACCAAAGGAAAAGCTAAAGAATGAGATCTATGAACAAATCAGGATTAAAGCAACTCCAAAGATCTAGGTGGCAGGAATTAATGGAAGATTTCTTCACAATACTTCCGCGAGGATGAATCACTCAGGTTCCAGTACCAGATTTACAGGCCAGGGGATAGCATGTGATTGGCTAATTATATGTTATCCAAAAAGAGTGAAACACTTTAATTAACCAAAGGAAGCAGGAGCTTTCAATTAAAACTTCCACCTAGAGGTATCCAATGAAACAAGAGTAGCTTCAAAGGTGAAATCAGAATGCTGTTTCCAGAAGAAGGGGGAATAGATGTAAGATCACCAAACCAACCAGTGCTTGAGCGCACCATGCTTTTAACACTTTATGGTGTAATCACTGTTATGCATGTTATTTTTCTTTGTGTCTTGGCAAATTCCGCCTCCAAGACCCAGCTCAAGAGTGACCTTCTGTGTAACCTTACTCAATTTCCCCAGATAGAGTCATTCCCTTTCTCCATGCTCTCACAGAACTTTGCAAATTTTGTACGTATATCACAGAACTTATACTGCACACTAAGTATATACTTAGATGTCAGTCTCTCCTACCAAACTGAACTCCCCTAGAAGTTCATGCATAGAAGATTTTTAGAAACACCAGTATTTAAAAAAAAAAAAAAAATCTGGCATGTAAAGAAACAGAATTGGGACTTTCCTGGCGGTAAGATTCAAGAGTTTCCAATGAAGGGGGCACAGGTTCAATTCCTGGTCGGGAAACAAACATCCCTGTGCCACTCAGTACAGCCAAAAAAAGACTTTTTTAAGGAAAAAACAAAAAACAAAAAAACCCATAACCCCCAAAACTCAACAGTTCAGAATGACTATTTCCAAATAAATAGTCATGATTTACGACTGAGCGACTCCACTTTCACTCTTCACTTTCATGCATTGGAGAAGGAAATGGCAACCCACTCCAGTGTTCTTGCCTGGAGAATCCCAGGGACAGCGGAGTCTGGTGGGCTGCCGTCTATGGGGTGGCACAGAGTCGGACACAACTGAAGCAACTTACCAGCAGCAGCAGAATCATGACTATATTTACTTGGAATTAGTCATTCTTAACTGTTGAGTTTTGGGAGTTATGAGATTTTTTTCTTTTTTTTCTCCTTAAAAAAGTGTTTTTTTGGCTGTACTGAGTGGCACAGGGATATTTGTTTCCCGACCAGGAATTGAACCCATGCCCCCTTCATTGGAAACTCTTGAATCTTACCGCCAGGAAAGTCCTAATTCTACCATGTTTTAATTGTTTATGTTGGTATCCTAAGCTGTGACAATTTTTTTCTTCATGGCAAAACTACCGCAAAAGATAGCTACATCTTCCTTAACTATTTAATACTGTTTTACTTTCAAAGCAAAGGAACAGAGACTTGGAAATGAGAATACAGCCAAACCTTATATTAAGAAGAAAAAAAAAGTGAATGTAGGAGTGCTGTCAGTCATGGAAAAAGAATATCACTGACCTTGAAGTGAGATTTTCTAGATGCATTTTCTAACTCCTTTACTACCCAAAAAGTCAGGAGACGTTTTCACTTCAAATGACAATCAAGTCTTTATCATATTTCACCCAAAAACTAAAATTCCTCTCGCCAAATATGGTAACTCTGACATAAAAACATGAAACTACTCATTATCATCCGAACCACCTGATCAGTCTAACATCACGATTGGGACAGATTACACAGCACACCAACGGACGAGGTTTTTAAAATCAAGAATGCTTAAAGATATTTAAGCCTTTAAAACTAACCTCTAGTTTCCAGAAAACTCAGAGGGTAGTAAGAAATAGGAAAAACAAGTTAATCAACACCACAAAGAAAGACATATTCAGTAGTTCAGTTCAGTTCAGTCGCTCAGTCGTGCCCGACTCTTTGCGACCCCATGAATCGCAGCACGCCAGGCCTCCCTGTCCATCACCAACTCCCGGAGTTCACTCAGACTCACGTCCATCGAGTCAGTGATACCATCCAGCCATCTCATCCTCTGTCATCCCCTTTTCCTCCTGCCCACAGTCCCTCCCAGCATGAGTCTTTTCCAATGAATCAACTCTTCCCTTGAGGTGGCCAAAGTACTGGAGTTTCAGCTTTAGCATCATTCCTTCCAAAGAACACCCAGGACTGATCTCCTTTAGAATGGACTGGTTGGATCTCCTTGCAGTCCAAGGGACTCTCAAGAGTCTTCTCCAACACCACAGTTCAAAATCGTCAATTCTTCAGCACTCAGCTTTCTTCACAGTCCAACTCTCACATCCGTACATGACCAATGGAAAAACCATAGCCTTGACTAGATGGACCTTGGTTGGCAAAGTAACGTCTCTGCTTTTGAATATGCTATCTAGGTTGGTCATAACTTTTCTTCCAGGGAGTAAGCGTCTTTTAATTTCATGGCTCCAATTACCATCTGTAGTGATTTTGGAGCCCCCAAAATAAAGTCTGACACTGTTTCCACTGTTTCCATCTATTTGCCATGAAGTGACGGGACCAGATGCCATGATCTTCATTTTCTGAATGTTGAGCTCTAAGCCAACTTTTTCACTCTCCTCTTTCACTTTCATCAAGAGGCTTTTTAGCTCCTCTTCACTTTCTGCCATAAGGGTGATGTCATCTGCATATCTGAGGCTATTGATATTTCTCCCGGCAATCTTGATTCCAGCTTGTGCTTCATCCAGCCCAGCGTTTCTCATAATGTACTCTGCACAGAAGTTAAATAAGCAGGGTGACAAAATACAGCCTTGATGTACTCCTTTTCCTATTTGGAACCAGTCTGTTGTTCCATGTCCAGTTCTAACTGTTGCTTCCTGACCTGCATACAGATTTCTCAAGAGGCAGGTCAGGCGGTCTGGTATTCCCATCTCTTTCAGAATTTTCCACAGTTCATTGTGATCCACACAGTCAAAGGTTTTGGCATAGTCAATAAAGCAGAAATAGATGGTTTTCTGGAACTCTCTTGCTTTTTCAATGATCCAGTGGATGTTGGCAATTTGATCTCTGGTTCCTCTGCCTTTTCTAAAACCAGCTTGAACATCAGGGAGTTCACAGTTCACGTATTGCTGAAGCCTGGCTTGGAGAATTTTGAGCATTACTATACTAGCGTGTGAGATGAGTGCAACTGTGCAGTAGTTTGAGCATTCTTTGGCTTGCCTTTCTTTGGGATTGGAATGAAAACTGACCTTTTCCAGTCCTGTGGCCACTGCTGAGTTGTCCAAATTTGCTGGCATTTTGAGTGCAGCACTTTGACAGCATCATCTTCCAGGATTTGAAATAGCTCCACTGGAATTCCATCACCTCCACTAGCTTTGTTCATAGTGATGCTTCCTAAGGCCCACTTGACTTCACATTCCAGGATGTCTGGCTCTATGTGATGATCACACCATCGTGATTATCTTGGTCTTGAAGATCTTTTTTGTACAGTTCTTCTGTGTATTCTTGCCACCTCTTCTTAATATCTTCTGCTTCTGTTAGGTCCAGACCATTTCTGTCCTTTTTATCGAGCCCATCTTTGCATGAAATGTTCCCTTGGTATCTCTTAATTTTCTTGACGAGATCTCTAGTCTTTCCCATTCTGTTGTTTTCCTCTATTTCTTTGCACTGATCGCTGAGGAAGGCTTTCTTATCTCCCCTTGCTATTCTTTGGAACTCTGCATTCAGATGCTTATATCTTTCCTTTTCTCCTTTGCTTTCCACTTCTCTTCTTTTCACAGCTATTTGTAAGGCCTCCCCAGACAGCCATTTTGCTTTCTTCCATTTCTTTTCCATGGGGATGGTCTTGATCCCTGTCTCCTGTACAATGTCATGAACCTCAGTCCATAGTTCATCAGGCACTCTATCTATCAGATCTAGTCCCTTAAATCTATTTCTCACTTCCAGTGTATAATCATAAGGGATTTGATTTAGGTCATACCTGAATGGGCTAGTGGTTTTCCCTACTTTCTTCAATTTAAGTCTGAATTAGGCAATAAGAAGTTCATGATCTGAGTCACAGTCAGCTCCCAGTCTTGTTTTTGCTAACTGTATAGAGCTTCTCCATCTTTGGCTGCAAGAATATAATCAATCTGATTTTGGTGTTGACCATCTGGTGATGTCCATGTGTAGAGTCTTCTCTTGTGTTGTTGGAAGAAGGTGTTTGCTATGACCAGTGCATTTTCTTGGCAAAACTCTATTAGCCTTTGCCCTGCTTCATTCTGTATTCCAAAGCCAAATTTGCCTGTTACTCCAGGTGTTTCTTGACTTTCTACTTTTGCATTCCAGTCCCCTATAATGAAAAGGACATCTTTTTTGGGTGTTAGTTTTAAAAGGTCTTCTAGGTCTTCATAGAACCGTTTAACTTCAGCTTCTTCAGCATTACTGGTTGGGGCATAGACTTGGATTACCGTGATATTGAATGGTTTGCCTTGGAAACGAACAGAGATCATTCTGTCGTTTTTGATATTGCATCCAAGCACTGCATTTTGGACTCTTTTGTTGACTATGATGGCTACTCCATTTCTTCTAAGGGATTCCTGCCCACAGTAGTAGATGTAATGGTCATCTAAGTTAAATTCACCCATTCCAGTCCATTTTAGTTCGCTGATTCCGAGAATGTCGACGTTCACTCTTGCCATCTCCTATTTGACCACTTCCAATTTGCCTTGATTCATGGACCTGACATTCCAGGTTCCTATGCAATATTGCTCTTTACAGCATCGGACCTTGCTTCTATCACCGGTCACATCCACAGCTGGGTATTGTTTTTGCTTTGGCTCCATCCTTACATTCTTTCTGGAGTTATTTCTCCACTTATCTCCAGTAGCATATTGGGCACCTACTGACCTCGGTAGTTCCTCTTTCAGCATCCTATCATTTTGCCTTTTCACACTGTTCCTGGGGTTCTCGAGGCAAGAATACTGAAGTGGTTTGCCATTCCCTTCTCCAGTGGACCACATTCTGTCAGACCTCTCCACCATGACCCTCCCGTCTTGGGTGGCCCCACATGGCATCGCTTAGTTTCATTGAGTTAGACAAGGCTGTGGTCCATGTGATCAGATTGACTAGTTTTCTGTGATTATGGTTTCAGTGTGTCTGCTCTCTGATACCCTCTCACAACACCTACCGTGTTACTTGGGTTTCTCTTACCTTGGACGTGAGATATCTTCACGGCTAGATACATGTGACTAGCTAGAGACACATGTATACCATGGTTCAGATATAACGGAACCAAACACTTTGTGTTCATGTTCCAGTTTCTCCACTAACTGTGTGAACTTGATTTAGTCTCACAGCTTCTCTAAGCCTAAATATATGTGCCTTACTCACTGCCTGACGACCACCACTCCACTGAAGATTGGCTGAATGCCCTCACTAAGGTTGCTCCTGGACAGATGTAGCTTGTGGGAGGGGCCCACTGTGGCCAGTAATTATAACAGCCTAATAAGCTGAACCATAGGAATTTGATGATACTTGGCAGCTTAAAACTGTAAAAGTGGCAATTTCACGTGGTTTGACTTAATATAAGAAAACGGATCTGATTTTCTTCCTTCACCAAATTAACACCATTTTTTTTAATGGTGGGGGAAAATAGCAGAAAGATAAAAGCAATCCAAGAATCCATCAGTGGATAAATGTTGCAAAATGTAGTATGTCCATATAATGGAGTACTGATCAGTCATAAAAAGGAAGGATATTTTGACACATGCTACAACCTGAATGAAGCTGAAGACATTATGCTAAGTGAAATAAACTAGTCACAAAAGGAGAAACGTTATACGATTCTACTTATATGAGGTTCCTAAAACAGTCAAATTCATAAAGACAGAAAGAAGAGATGTTGCCAGGGACTGGAGAGAGGGGAAATTTTAGTTACTGTTTAATGGAGACAGAGTTCCAGTTGGGGAAGATGAAAAGTCCTGGAGATGGACAGTGGGAAAGATTATACAACAATGTACATGCACCTAATGCCACAGAAAGTACACTAAATTGGTTAGTTTTATATTATGTATATATAAACAATAAATATTATATTTATGTGTATATATATTAATTGTAAATTTTGTATTATGTATGAAAAGCACAGTGGGAGATGCCTGTTCTAGATTAAACGAGACTTAAGAGACATAACCAAATGTGATCAGATCTTATGTAATCATGGTTCTAACAACCAAATGTTTTTTTTAAAAAATTAGACAACTGGGGAAATTTAACTGCGGATTACATTAGCCATTATCAGGAAATGATTAACTGTGTCAGGGTGATGTGGTATTTATTTAAGAATGCATTATCTTTTAGAGAAGTAGCCAAAGTCTTTGGTAATAAATTATAAGTTATGATATCTGATGTATAAGAAAATTCTACTATGCATGTGTCTTAATCTCTCAATATTTTTTCACATCAGATCAGTCACTCAGTCATGTCTGACTCTTTGCGACACCAGGGACTGCAACACACCAGGCCTCCCTGTCCATCACCAACTCCTGAAGCCTACTCAAACTCATTTCCATCGCGTCAGTAATGCCATCCAACCATCTCAACCTCTGTCGTCCCCTTCTCCTCCCTCCTTCAATCTTTCCCAGCATCAGGGTCTTTTCCAGTGAGTCGATTCTTCACATCAGGTGGTCACAGTATTAGAGTTAACCTATCAAATTATAAGTTTGGGCTTTTGTGGGGAAGCAATTTTTGAAAACGCCCTAAAAGACTGAACACTTCAGTTAAAAAAAAGAAAACATACTTTAGGAAAATTACAATGAATGTCCTCATTCAGGAAACATTTTAATGTTTATTTTGTTCCAACCACTGCAATGGAGGTACATAGAGGTGAAACAAATAAAACATAATAAAAACATTAAAAAAGTAAAAACAAACAAAAAAAAAATTTCCAAGCACAGTGAGGGAAGAAAGGTTGCTAACAACCCAGGAGGATGAAGGGAGATTCAGAAAGATCTCTCAGAAGAGATGAGTATTTAGGAGGGGTGGGAATTAGCCAGGCAACAGGAGGCAGCAAAGGATACTCCAGTCAGCAGAATAGCCCTTAGAATAGAAATAGCATGGCAAGCAGGGGAGGGCAGGAGTCCAGATTACGCATAAGTGCATAAGCAGCTCTGTGCTGCCAGAGCTTAAAGGCGTGGGGCTGGGGGGTGGTGGGTGGGGTGAGGAACTAACAGAACCTGGAGAAATAATCAGGTGTCAGGCTCACTGAAAAGCCTCATGAACTGAAGCAAGAACCCCACTTTGCAGGCAACTTTTAAACTGCTAGGTGCTAAGTAACAAGGCTGAAAGTAGGCTGGAGGCAGGGGAATAGAGAGGCAGGGCCCAAATCCTGAGACAGCAGCGATTCAAGCTACATGACTGGCATCTGACTGAACGTGGAAGATGAGGAAGGAGTCCAGGAAAGCTCTCAAATTTCAAGTTCAGGTTTCGGTGAGAGTGATGATGCCATAAACAGAACAAAAAAAAAACAAAAAAAACCTTTAAACACTTTGAGCTTAAGAAGCTGATGTGATGCTCATATGATTAATTTCCAGTGGATGATTAAATCAGATTTAAACTCCCCACAATGAAATGGTGGTTAAAACTAAGGCAACTTCTGATGTGGACAAGAAAAAGTCCATAGAGAAGCAAGTTATGGACAGAACCTCAAGACATGCATATACCCAATGGGTAGAAAGAAGACTTGGCAAAGATGACCTGAAAAGAATAATCAATGAGGCAGAAGGACCAGGAGAGATGATATGTCCAGAGAGTGAATTCAAGAAAAGAGAATTATAGTGTATCTGCTATAGGACATATAGAGTCCTGAAAAACTTCATGTTCTGCAAAATTAGGAAGAAAGCGGGAAATACATCAAGACAGAACAATAAGCACCTTTAAGACAGAACACACATTTCATGGGAGCCAACAGGCATACTCCTGGGCTTGCTATGTTCAACTGTTTCTGTACTTCAACTACTTGTGTTCAACTCCTGTTATTTGGGAGGGCTAAACTGTTCATGTGCTGGTAAAAATCAAGTATTAGCCTACATGAATTTTGCATGAACTAACACCATTCCTCTTTAACATTCAAATATGAACTAGTTTACGTTACAGAAATACATTATAGTAGAACAGACTGTCAATGGAGGGTCAGACAACAGTATTAATGCCATAAAGTCAATAATAAAAGAAATTATTAATATCTTAGACTGTACCTTTCACTCCCAACTATATTATCTAATCTCTCTTAAAGAGTGCTTATTAAATAAATTGACCAGTAATAACCCAAGGTCCCTAGACTCAGTGGGCTTCTTGGCAGGCTGTTATACACACAAGAGAATTTGTTGTATGTCACAGCAATCTATACCAAAGAGGTAAAGGAAAACTCAGAGAAAAGCATTAGAGGGAAGGAAAAAAGTAGACAGGTCAAGAAAGGCCCTGTGGAGAACTGCTGAAGGGTTTTTTTGAACTATAATGCTATCTGGAGGAACTGCAATGTTGGTGTCTCACAGATACGTGGAGGAGACTGAGTGAAGAAAGAGTCTGTCAGAGTGAGCCCCCCAAACAGACAGCAAAAGCAAGTATACAGGAATGTATACACGTGCACAAAATGTACAGGAATTATAAGAAGTGGTAGGTAAGGTAGAAAAGGCAGAATTTTTTGTAAAATTAAGTGCAGCATACTAAGGATTTTTTATTTTATCCTGAATGCAACGGGATGAATTGCCAGAAAAGTGCTACAGGAAGACTTCAGAAAGGTCAACCCGTAAGCTACACTGGGGAGGAAAGACCAGGGGAACCTGGGGCACCGCCAGAGCTGCGCAGGTGACTGCAACAGGGGCCAACGCTAGGGCGGAGTGTTAAGACTGATAACAGGCAGAAACGTGAGGGCTCGTCGGACGACTAACCGACAGTGAAGGCAAGGAAGATGGGAATCAAAGCCTAGGATAAGGATTTTAAGCTTGAACAGTTAGGTATACCTCTTGCCAATAGAGGTTTCAAAGAAAGAAACAAGTTTAGTAGTGCTAGTTAAATTTGAGGATAAGACAATATTTATTTAGCCCTAGTATTAAAAACTGAAGCCAAGGAAGGAGGTTCAAGAAGGAAAGGATATATGTATATTTATAGCTGATTAACACTGTTGTGTGCCAGAAACCAACATAACATTGTAAAGCAATTATCCTCCGATTAAAAAATAAACTATCAAACTCTTAAAGGAAATATATGCAGTACACTCCTTGATATAAATCACAGCAAGATTCTGTATAACCCACCTCCTAGAATAATGGAAATAAAAACCAAAATAAACAAATAGGACCTAATCAAACTTAAAAGCTTTTGCACAGCAAGGGAACTAAACAAGGTGAACAGACAACCCTCAGAATGGGAGAAAATAACAGCAAATGAAACAGCTAACAAAGGATTAATTTCCAAAAGGTATAAGCAGCTTATGCAGCTCAATACCAGAAAAACAAACAACCCAATTAAAAAGTGGGTACAAGACTGAAACAGACATTTCTCCAAAGAAGACATACAGATGGCTAATAAACACATGAAAAGATGCTCGACAGCACTCATTATTAAAGAAATATAAATCAAAACTATGATGAGGTATCACCTCACACCAGTCAGAACGGCCATCATCAAAAAATCTACAAACAATAAATGCTGGAGAGGGTGTGGAGAAAAGGGAACCCTCTTGCACTGTTGGTGGGAATGTAAATTGATACAGCCACTATAGAGAACAGTATGGGGATTCCTGAAAAAAAAAAAAACAAAACTAGGAATGAAACTACCATAAGACCTAACAATCCCACTACTGGCATATTCCCCGAGGAAACCATAAATGGAAAAGACACATGTACCCCAATGTCCACTGCAGTACTATTTACAATAGCTAGGACATGGAAGCAGCCTAGACAGATGTCCATCAACCAATGAACAGACAAAGCAGCTACGGTGCATATATACAATGGACTATCACTCAGCCACAAAAAGGAACACATCTGAGTAAATTCTATCGAGGAGGCTGAACCCACAGCTTATTTTGCAGAGTGAAATCAGAAACAGAAAAACAAATATCAAGTATACATGTGTGTGGAATCTAGAAAGATGGTCCTGATGAACCTATCTGCAGGGCAGCAACGGAGCCGCAGACACAGAGACAGACTTGCGGACCCAGCGTGCGAAGGAGAGGGGGGACAAACAAACAGCAGCACTGAAATATATACATCACGAGACGTAAAACAGACAGCAGGGAGGGATCTGCCACACGATGCAGGGAGCTCAAACCTGCTGCTCTATGACAACTCAGAGGATGGGATGGGGTGGGAGGGAGGCTCAAGAGGGAAGGGACGCATGTATGCCTATGGCTGACTCATGGTGATGTATGGCAGAAACCAATACAACATTTTAGAGCGATTATCCGCCAATTAAAAAATAATTTTAAAATAAACAAAAGAAACAGAAGTCTAAAGTTTAAGTGGTAAGGCCAAGAATATGAGTTACTATTTTTCAGTGAAACCAACTAACTGGCTTCTTACTATAGCCAAACTTTTACAAGAGTTAAAAAAAAAATAAAAGGTAAATAAATCAAAGTGATAAATTGAATGTCAAAACAATTTATTAGCAAGATTTTAAAATAATGAAAAGGGCTTCCCTGATAGCTCAGCTGGTAAAGAATCTGCCTGCAATGCAGGAGAACCCGGTTTGATTCCTGGGTCAGGAAGATCCCCTGGAAAAGGGATAGGCTACCCACTCCAATATTCCCGGGCTTCCCTTGTGGCTCTGGTAAAGCCGGAGCTGGTAAAGACTCCGCCTGCAATGGGGGAGGCCTGGGTTTGATCCCTGGGTTGGGAAGAACAGGGATTTCTCTGATATAGTTAAGATTTCCTAATTATTTCCCCCATTTATTAACCTTCAGATGTGCATCATATAAGTCAAGTCTTAGGTTCTACTCAGTGAAGAGACAGTGCAGCACAGTAAGCAAGTTTTGGCTTTAGTGTCACGCAGCTTCATTGTAAGTTTAGGTTCTGCCTAAAGCACAGTGGTCCCTGCATTGGGAAGATCCCCTGGAGAAGAAAATGGCAATCCACTCCAGTATTCCTGCCTGGAAAATCCCATGGACAGAGTAGCCTGGTGGGCTACAGTCCACGAGGTCACAAAGAGTTGCACACACACTGTCACTTAAACCTTCTGAGGCCCTGGGGCTAACTACTTAAGAACTGTTAAGCCTCAAGCTTCCTTGGATAGTAATACATACATACTTCATAAGACTAAATAATGCATATAAACAATTGATACTTGGTACAGGTAGTCCTTGGAAGGAAAGTCACGACCAACCTAGATAGCATATTAAAAAGCAGAGACATTACTTTGCCAACAAAGATCCGTCTAGCCAAGGCTATGGTTTTTCCAGTGGTCATGTATGGATGTGAGAGTTGGACTGTGAAGAAAGCTGAATGCCAAAGAATTGATACTTTTGAACTATGGTGTTGGAGAAGACTCTTGAGAGTCCCTTGGACTGCAAGGAGGTCCAACCAGTCCATCCTAATGGAGATCAGTCCTGGGTGTTCACTGGAAGGAATGATGCTGAAACTCCAGTACTTTGGCCACCTCATGAGAAGAGTTGACTCATTGGAAAAGAACCTGATGATGGGAGGGATTGGGGACAGGAGGAGAAGGGGACGACAGAGGATGAGATGGCTGGATGGCATCACCGACTTGATGGACGTGAGTCTGAGTGAACTCCGGGAGTTGTTGTCAGACAGGCAGGCCTGGCGTGCTGTGATTCATGGGGTCGCAGAGTCGGACACGACTGAGTAACTGAACTGAACTGAACAGGTACACTGTAAGCATTCAATAAACGTTAAGAATTTTTAAATAATCATTCGTTTCTGTCACAGATTAAAATATCACATCCTTGAAGTGAACGTTTGACCCAGGTGGCAATTACCTGCAAGTGTGATTTATAAGTATTCACTAACTGGAATTCATTATGTATTTCCTTGTTTTAGATACCAAATCCATTCCCCCACCCAAGCCTTAAACTGCTGACCATGATAATTATTCCCTCCCCGACTTCCATCTATAAAGCTCAGGATAACCTTTATCTCCTTTCTCTCCACTGAGTTTTACAAAGAAGAGAAAGGAAGGGGAGGAGGTTCAAATCCTCATTCTACATTAGGACCAGCCCCAGTCTTAATTTTTTGGCAAATTCCTCCTTACATATGGGTAACAGTACCTTTACTTCAAAATTTATTCTAGTTATCTCTGCCCAGTCACCTTTTTCCATCGCTGTTATCATGTTACACCTCCTAACCCTACTCTGAAATAAATTTCTTCATATCTCTTTATCAAGAAGTTTCTTATCAACAACTTTTTGCCACAAAAATATTCTCAAACCACCACAGGCAACCTTAAAGCCCATCTCTTCCCTCCTTCATATAACTTCTCTTCTTTTTCACCCAGATCTTTATTCACGAAATTCCTGTGTGCCCAGTGCAAGTTTAGTACATCCGTTCTAAGAAATTCGCCAACCTTTCGTTTATGAAGCCATTTCCAACTGAATGACTATGAAACTGCATTCTTCCCCTAGTCACAATTCCCTGGCATAACTCCACACTTTTTTTTTTTTTTAGAAACTATGTGTTTTATTCTTACACCTAGCATCTTGTGTATTGGCTGGCTATATAATCTGTAATGTTTTTATCTTTTATCTATTCTGTAGGAGAAAAGACAGGAATGATTGATAGCTCAGCAAAGTATATTTCACTGTTTTTTTAACAGACTGATAATCACTACTATTTAGTCACAGAGCTAAGTTGCAACCTAAGTTTCTAGTATAATAGTTTCTAAAAAGGATAAGACTAAACTAGATAAGGTGTCTAGTGTCAGTTATACCAAATTCCACAATAAAGGCACTTGAGCAGATCTGACCCCAGTTCACCCTTTAGTCACATTTCTAGCATCCCTCTCTCTTAGCAGTCCAGCTACAGTGGTAACTGAAGAGCCCTACATTCTCAGGACTCTTTGGTTACTGCTCCCTCACGTCTGAAATGCCCCTTCCTTGCCCTCTCCCTCTCCCAACTTCCTTGCATCCTTCAGGATCTACTCACTCCCATTCATCCACTAGGAATCAACCAGAACATCTCCCTTGACTGCTCAGCTCCAAGTCAGGATCTCCTCATGCGTTCTCAGCATACACTTATTGATGTCACTGCACTGTAGTGATCAGTTTACTTTCCTACACTCCTACTGAACTATAAAAGTAAACTCCTCCAGGTACAGACTGAGCAACCTTATATACCCAACAGACAATGAGTGAATGCTCATACCCACTCCATGACCTTGTGCAGCCTGTACAAGCAGTCCTGAGCTTCGTCATCTTAAGTACTTTCCTTCTGTAAAGTGGGGATAATGCTACACCTTGCTCACAAAGTTGTCCTAAGAACTAAAAGCGGTTATCAATGAAGCTCTTAGTAAAGTGCCTGCCATGTGGAACTACCATTTCAATGTCTGCTACTTCATGCCTTAGATTCCTTCCTGTATCCTGGGAATCGTAATGCTGTGATCAATACTTTCAGGCTGGAAGGCTTAGTTAGCAACCAGGCATCTTTTTCATGCATCTAGAAGTTATTGGTTACCGTCTGATCATCAGCAGGCATTTACGTGTGCCTATGATGTGCAGGAGTCCTTTCTAGGTTATCACTGAGTTCCCAGAACACAACAGAGGCAAAAAAAAAAAAAAAAAAAAAGACAAAAACCTGTACCAACACCCAGAAGCAGAAAGATTGTTAATTACTTCGATACAAACAATACCAGAATGTTTCAAACTACATTAAGCTTTGCTTTATAACTGGTGTAAGCTTCAAGAACAAATACTGATGGGAAAAGTTCAAAATTAACTTCTATCATCAAGTGGACCAAAAATCAGAGGCAGTCCCCAAATTTCTTGTTGCTATTCCTAAGTTTCACTTTTACTTAAAAGTATTTCTCATAAAAGAAGCTTAACCATGACCACGACAGACATAGATGACCTTAATTTGTCTCAGTCAAATGGGAATTCCACGGTATTTCCTAATTAGTATTTAATTTGGCAGCTCCGAAAAATAGCCTGAGTTTTCTGTTTTTCTAGAAAACAGAACGTTGAATGGCATATCCCCACCACCACCACCTTCTCTCTTTAAGACAGGACAAAATGCACACTTTCTTAAGTCACACTGGCCTCCGAGCAAGAATGACAAAACTGCAAATTATGTCACCTGGTATTAGAAAAGGAGGCTGTGGACCTGAAACACCTTCCCCCTAGCAAATCCAGAGGTCAGAGTCCCAGGGAAGTTTCTGCACCACACTACACGGCGTTCGGTAGCTGCAGAGAGACCTCTAGCGCTGCCTGCAGAAGCCGAGTTTGCAAACAGTACCTGCTAATGTCACCTTACTGAGACAATGGCAACATGCTGAGTAGCAACGAACTGAGTGACCGCGATGAATGTTTACAGTTTTGCAACCACTTGGACATTCTACCAGCTTACAGCAAGAGGCCCTCCAAGCCTCTTTATTTCAGTACAACGTGTCAAAGGAATGATCCTTCTATGCACACCCCCTCCGCTACAAGAAAAGGCTAAGAAAACAGGTCCTGGGAGCGGAGGTCGGAACAACGTCTCTTCCAAAGCCCTCCACACAATAGACGGGAAACTATTGTCCACCTTCGGCTTGCTCCAAATGCCAGCGGTTAACGAGAGTACAAGCTGGGAGAAGCTCAGCACGACTGCTCCGGGGAACCGCACCGGGTTATAAGAAAATGGTCCTGGCGCATCCTACCCTCCCCCATCCGCCACCCTCAAACAAGTCGGTTACCCAGCTGGTCCCCACCCCCCTCTGCGGGCCGCCACCGCCCGCCTGGGCCCGGCTCGCCGAAGGTAGGCGCGGGGACCGGCGGAGCCGAGGCTCCATGTGCGGCAGCGCGGGAGGCGCTGAGGGGGCCGTGCCGGGCGGGAGGCTGCACCGCGAGCCGGGCGAGAGCCGCGCCGCCCCCTCAGCGCGGCGGTCGAAAGACCGCGGCCGCAGCATCCCCGGCGCGCGAGGCCCCGGCCCGCGGACCCCGCCTCAGCTCCACACCTCTTCCTCGCCGACAGCAGGCCGCGCCCGCGTGACGGGGCCGAAAACCCCGGCATTTCCCGGTCTCCGCACCGGGCAGCCGCCGGTGGCGGCTGCAGCCCGGACCGCCACCCGCCTCCCGCCGCCCGGCCGCAGGGACGCGAGGCGGCGGCCAACTCCGACCCATCGCGGGCCGGCGAGAACCAGCCCGGTCGCGCCGGCCCCCCGCCCCTCCTCGCCGCCTCAGGGCCGGCGCGACCGGGCGGGCGAGCCGGGCGGGCCCCCGCCGCGGAAGCACACTCACCTCCACATCTCGGCCCTTATTCTTGAAGCTCTTGATGCGGTGGTTCTCCAAGCCGGGGTTCTCGGCCATGGCTGCGCGCGGCTCTGGCGGCGGCTACTCCTGCGGCTGCGGCGGCGGCGGCGGCGAGTCTTGGCGAGGGAGGGGTAGGTGGGGGAGGGCGGGAGAGGGGAAGGGCGGGGGAGGGGGAGAGGCGAGCACGTTCCGTGACGCCTCCGAGCGCGAGGTGGCAGCAGCGCCAGGGGAAGCTCGGGCCGATGGACGCGAGGGGCGGGGCGGGGCGGGAACAGCGCTGAAGAGAGCCGCGGGAGCCGGAGGGGGCTGGAGTCACGTGACGGCCTCCGGCCTGGATGCTCAGCCGGCTGGACGTGCCTGACGGTTCTCGGAGTGACCCCCCCGCCCCCGACTCTCTCACCCTCCAGACAGCCCTTCCTACAACCCTTCGGAGCTTCCAGTCCTGTGCCAGGAATGGAGCCAGACTTGGCGGCTTTTTACTGCCCGTTCATACCCGGGCTGCGGCCGGAAACTACAGTTCCCAGCATGCCATTCTTCGGCGGGGGTAATTTTCTCAGCCTGCAAAGCACCCAGAGAATGCCGGGAACCCTAAGCGCGCGGCTTTCTGCGCGGGGCGCTCGGAGAGCCTGGGCGCGGGGCTCCGCCCCCAAGACCGCCTCTGGGCGGGACTGTGGGAGGAGCTTCCCAGGAGACCGCTCTCGCGCCTATTGGGAGGGAGGGGGGCGGGACTTCGAAGGAGGCTTCCAAGAAAATTAGAAACGGATCCATGGTTCCTGCTTTGCTTCTTTGCTTGTTTGGCCGGGGTCACCTAAGACAGCACCCACCTTCACTTGCTGTTCCCTTGCTCTGCTTTGGTTTTATAATTAGCATTTATCTCCACATGACACATACATATGTATGTTATATGTGTGTTTATGTGTGTGTGTCACCTGGTTTGCCGCATTGGAATTAGCGCAGTAAAAGTAGCGACAGTGGTGGGTCTATTGCTGAAGCCCTCTGTTAATACAGTGCCTGGCACTTCATGAATAACCAATAAATACTTGAACTGATTAGCGCTCTAGCGTCTGTTTTTTCACCATCGTCCCAGGCTCCGTTCTGCAACCTCCACCCTGGCAGTTCCTGTATTTATGTATCCCTAATACCTCATAACTTTCCTTCCAAGGAGTAAGCGTCTTTTAATTTCATGGCTGCAATCACCATCTGCAGTGATTTTGGAGCCCCCAAAAATAAAGTCTGACACTGTTTCCACTGTTTCCCCATCTATTTCCCATGAGTGATGGGACCAGATGCCATGATCTTCATTTTCTGAATGTTGAGCTTTAAGCCAACTTTTTCACTCTCCTCTTTCACTTTCATCAAGAGGCTTTTAGTTCCTCTTCACTTTCTGCCATAAGGGTGGTGTCATCTGCATATCTGAGGTTATTGATATTTCTCCCGGCAATCTTGATCCCAGCTTGTGCTTCTTCCAGCCCAGCGTTTCTCATAAGGTACTCTGCATAGAAGTTAAATAAGCAGGGTGACAATATACAGCCTTGATGTACTCCTTTTCCTATCTGGAACCAGTCTGTTGTTCCATGTCCAGTTCTAACTGTTGCTTCCTGACCTGCATACAGATTTCTCAAGAGGCAGGTCAGGTGGTCTGGTATTCCCATCTCTTTCAGAATTTTCCACAGCTTATTGTGATCCACACAGTCAAAGGCTTTGGCATAGTCAATAAAGCAGAAATAGATATTTTTCTGGAAGGAATGATGCTAAAGCTGAAACTCCAATAGTTTGGCCACCACATGCAAAGAGTTGACTCATTGGAAAAGACCCTGATGCTGGGAGGGATTGGGGGCAGGAGGAGAAGGGGACGACAGAGGATGAGATGGCTGGATAGCATCACCGACTCGATGGACATGAGTTTGAGTGAACTCTGGGAGTTAGTGACGCACAGGGAGGCCTGGTGTGCTGCAATTTATGGGGTCGCAAAGAGTCTGACACAACTGAGCGACTGAACTGAATACCTCTGTTTCACCACCATACATAATATCAGCATTCAAGAAGTAGTCAAACCTTGATCCGCAGACTCTCTAGTCTAGCATCTCCCTTTAGGGTCATTGTAGGAATTGATTAAGGCAAATTTGAATCCGTAATACTAATAGTTGCTTTCTGGAGCAGGTGCGTTTCTTTGAATGTATGTGAAATAATTTATTTTCAGAACCTCTGGCAGATACAAGCAACATTTGACACTGAGGTCATTCAAAGGTTGGGAGAAATATAACCATGCAAAGACTGAAGAAGATACTCTTTCAAAATAAAAGAGACTTAGAGAACCTGAGGTTCAGAGGTCGTGAATTCAGAGGCCTTTTTTGGCCTGGCTATGTCTGGGCCATTTTTGTAAGTGGTGGATATTGGCCTGTTGATAAACACAAGCTTATTTAAAGGCTTCAGACCATTGTTGCCATATTAGACTGTGGGTCAGGCTTGCCAAAGGCCCAATTTTTCTAGGGAAACCGAAAAGCTGGGTTCTTTTTTTCTTCGTTTTAAAATGTCGATTCATGTTTTTTAATGCACTTTAGGGAATAAGTCACTCAAAAACTCCAGGCCCTCACATTGTGGGCCAAATGGTCCAAACATGCATTTGATGGGGAGAAAAAAAAAAACACCAAAAGCTTAGAATGAATACATAGATTACTTCTACCCTAGTTCTTAAGGTAATAGATGTTGCATGCTTGCCACTCCTCTGATTGACTGAAGGGAAACTTGCACACGGTTGTTCAAGCTCTATTACAGTTTAGCAAAAACTTCTCTTTTCCAATTACTTTGCCCATTTCTGCCTCTTCTCTTCACCCTACTTGACATCACCAACCATGTAAGTCATGATTTTAGAGTTTATGCATATTTAGTGAGCACTTACCATGTGTTAGTCATTGCACTGACACTGGGATATATTTGTAAATAAGACAGCCTGGTATCCTGCCTTCACATAACTTCAGAGCTATCAGAGTTGACAGACAATAAAAAAAAAAAGTTATCCCCCAAATGTGTGATGGGTGTCAAGGCTCACAGCAGGAAGACCCTTATAACCTGCTGATTCCTAATACACAAGGACAAGATCCAAAACAGGAGTCTACATGTCACATGTCTACAATCTTAAAGTTAAAACTCCAGCTTCCAAGCTTAAAATATATTCTAAACTTTGACAAATGTGCTTCCACTACAACCTGGAAGTCTGAGTCTGAATTTAAATTTCCTGCCTTTTTGGACTTCTGCTTCAGAATGTGGCTGTGTAAAGAAGCATGGTAGCCAGACCCTCACCCACATTTTGTTTCCCTTCTCTTCCCTGTCCTGGCTCCACCCCATACCGGAACAGACCTTGAGAACAAGTATACATAGCCCTATTCACAACGTTCAAGTTCTGCCACTCACCTACAAAGCTTTATTCACATCTCCCTACCTGACTCAAGAGATGCCTCTTGGCCATTGCTCAGGCCTAAATGTGCAAAGCTGCAGCATCACATTCCCCCAGGAGAACAGACCCAGAAAAGAAGCCTAGGAAGATCCTAGGAGCAGGATTGGCCATTTAAACAGAGAATCACCAGTCCCTGGTATTCAGAGCTGGGTTGAGAGGCACAGGTTCCAATGAGCATGACCAGTTGGCCCCATGGGCTTTCAATGGAGAGTAGTGCAGCAGAAGGGAGCAAGGGTCAGGAGCTCTAAAAAAGCAGGGTCCAGAGTAGGGTCCCTTCTTGGCCAGATCTTAGTCGATTGTATGCTTTGCCATTATTGCTAGTGATTTCAATATCCACATACCTGGTACCTTAGCCCCAGAATCTCTCTGCATTCTTACTTGGACCAGGCTTCTGTCACTTGAAGCCCCCACCAGGCCTTGAAGTCCTTCAGCTCAGTTCAGTTCAGTTGCTCAGTCATGTCTAACTCTTTGAGACCCCATGGACTGCAACACACCAGGCTTCCCTGTCCATCACCAATTCCTGGAGCTTGCTCAAACTCCTGTCCATCAAGTCGGTGATGCCGTCCAACCATCTCATCCTCTGTCGTCCCCTTCTCCTCCCACCTTCAATCTTTCCCAGCATCAGGGCCTTTTCAAATGAGTCAGTTCTTTGCATCCGGTGGCCAAAGTATTGGAGTTTTATCTTCAACATCAGACCTTCCAGTGAACACCCAGGACTGATCTCCTTTAGGATGGACTGGTTGGATCTCCTTGCAGTCCAAGGGACTCTCAAGAGTCCTCTCCAACACCACAGTTCAAAAGCATCAATTCTTCAGCACTCAGCTTTCTTTATGGTCCAACTCTCACATCCACACATGACTACTGGAAAAACCATAGCTTTGACTAGATGGACCTTTGTTGGCAATGTCTTTGCTTTTTAATATGCTGTCTAGGTTGGTCATAGCTTTTCTTCCAAGCAGCAAGCATTTTTAAATTTCATGGCTGCAGTCACCAACTGCCGTGATTTTGGGGCCCAAGAAAATAAAGTCTATCACTGTTTCCATTGTTTCCCCATCTGTTTGCCATGGGACTGGATGCATCAATCTTAGTTTTTTTAATGTTGAGTTTTAAGCCAACTTTTTCACTCTCCTCTTTCACTTTCGTCAAGAGGTCCTTTCATTGAAGTCCTCACTCTCTGGGAAATGACTGTCACCAGTGACTCAAATTTGGGGCGTCTCTCTGTCAGCCACCACCTCCTCTTTTCCCTCATTCTATTCTTCCTCTTTGTCCTAAAACTTCTGACAATTTTTTTTTCTTTGACAATTCTTCTTTTAGATGGATTTCTGTTCCAAACATACTTTGAGTGTCCACCACCCCCCATACACCGTCTTCATCAGGCACTTGCATTAATGGACAGGGGAGGAGTAGGGAGCAGAGCAGAGACAGGAGGGAAAGGCTCTCTGCCTGGAGAGTCGGTCAAACTTTCTTTCTTCCTCTGACTCACTGCCTGCCTTCCCAGTGGACAGTCAGGTGACGATATGCAAAGGGCAACACAAACACAACAGATCCAAGAAGGAGCTCACGTGGGACTTACCTAGGGTGCAGTGGCAAAGACTCTGCACTCCCAGTGCAGGGCACAGGGGCCTGGAGTTCCAGCCCTGGACGGGGAGCCAGATCCCGCTGCCACAGCTAAGACCAGGTGCACCCAAATTAATTAAGTAATTAAAAAACTTTATTGCCTGGCAAAGCAATAAAGATATCCTTTCCTACTTCACCCAAAACTCTGCCTCCAGGATTTGACTCAGCACTAGTGTACAAAGAAGCCAAGCTTTTCGTAACAACCGTAAATCCAGAGGTCAGATAGAAAAGGGGCTATCACGGAGACTTTTACTAAGCAGGCATCTATGTTTTGTTTGTGTATCACTCTTTGTAGGAGACCTAGTCTATTTGTTAATATTGAGCAGCAAAGGCTCCAATTTGTAAACATTCAGCTCTAAAACCATTCATGGAAAACAGGATAATTGGAGGCAGGAGAAGCCTGAAAGCAAAAATCAAAAAAGCTTGGTTAAATTGTTTGACTGTAAACATACTCCTCTGTCCTTACTATGATATTTGGGTTATTTATGATTCCCTAAATGAAAACACCTAGAGGACTGATGGAGAAGGCAATGGCACCCCACTCCAGTACTCTTGCCTGGAAAATCCTATGGACGGAGGAGCCTGGTGGGCTGCAGTCCATGGGGTCGCTAAGAGTTGGACATGACTGAGCGACTTCCCTTTCACTTTTCAGTTTCATGCATTGGAGAAGGAAATAGCAACCCACTCCAGTGTTCTTGCCTGGAGAATCCCAGGGATGGGGGAGCCTGTTGGGCTGCTGTCTATGGGGTCGCACAGAGTCAGACACGACTGAAGTGACTTAGCAGCAGCAGCAGCAGCAGCAGCAACAGAGGACTGAATCTTGCAGTATGAATACAGTTCCAGGCACAACTTCTTCCCTGTTTTCAAGCTGGTGTTGGAGAAGACTCTTGAGAGTCCTTTGGACAGCAAGGAGATCCAACCAGTCCATCATAAAGGAAATCAGTCCTGAATATTCATTGGAAGGACGGATGCTGAAGCTGAAACTCCAATACTTTGGCCACCTGATGGGAAGAACTGACTCATGTGAAAAGACCCTGATGGTGGGAAAGACTGAAGGTGAAGGAGAAGGGGATGATAGAGGATGAGATGGTTGGATGGCATCACCGACTCAATGGACATGAGTCTGAGTAAACTCTGGGAGTTGGTGATGGACAGGGAGACCTGGTGTGCTGCAGTCCATGGGGTCGCAAAGAGTTGGACACCACTGAGCAACTGAACTGAACTGAACTGATATCCCTTATAATCAACACTGCCAATATATTAATAACAGCTGGTTCAGCAGTAAAGAATCTGCCTGACAATACAGGAGATGCAGGTTCCATTCCTAAGTCAGGAAGATCCTTGGAGAAGGCAACAGCAACCCACTCCAGTAGTCTTGCCTGGGAAATCCCATAGACAGAAGAGCCTGGCGGGCTACAGTCCCAGAGGTCGCAAAGAGTCAGACACGACTTAGCAACTAAACAACAACAACAAAATAAAATATACTATCAAAGCTTTCCAAAAGAAGTTTTCCCTACCTACATTTTGTGAGTCTTTTAACTTTGAGGTCTACCTTCCTTTAAAATCTGCAATTTAAATGACTTTGATTTGCATAAAAGGTTATTTTTTTTCTCCAACTACTTGCTCACACTTGCTGTCTTCGATATCCAGATCTACTATGCATGAGACCACAGTAGCCTGTGTTTATAGAACAAGCAATGTGATGTCCTACAGCTATGTGTAGCCACTAGACACATGTGGCTATTAAATTTGAATTTAATTGTTTGATCAAAATTAAATAAAATTAAAAACTGATTTCTGGACTTCCCTAGTGATTCAGTGGTTAAGATTCTTCCTGCCAAAATAGGGAACAAGGGTTCGATCCCTGGTCTGGGATGATTCCACAAGTTGCTTGGCAGCTAAGAGCATGCACCACAACTACTGACCCCACACAACCTAGAAGCAATGTTCTGCAACAAGATAAGCCACTGCAATGAGAAGCCCACACCCCGCAACTAGAGAGTGGCCCCTGCTTGCCACAACTAGAGAAAGCACAGCAACAAAGGTCCAGCACAACCGTAAATAAAGAAATATTAAAAAAAAAAAACCGATTTCCTCAGTCACACAAATGTCATTGGTGCTCAAAAGCCACCAATACTAGGGGCACCAGACTCGAACACAGAGACATAGAACATTACCACAGAAAATTCCATGAACTACCCTGCCTTACAAAGGACGTAGACTTAGCAACAGACAGACTTTTGTTCACAATTTTGAGTTGGCGCTATTGGTAAAGAACACACTTGCTGCCGCAGGGAACCGCTGGTTCGATCCCTGAAGATCCCTGGAGAAGAAAATGGCAACCCACTCCAGTATTCCTGCCTAAAGAATCTCATAGACAGAGGAGCCTATAGGGTTCCAAAGAGACAGACGTGAGTGAACCGGCTTAGCACCACACAGCAAACACGTTCAATTCCCATCTTTTACTAGACTTGTGATCCCAAGAGAGTTCTTAAATGTCCAAAGCTTCAGTTTATTTACATTACTTTATTTACATTATAAAGTAGAGCTAGAAATATTAATACTTATACCCACAGTCAGTTAATGCCCAGCACATTTTAATTGCTTAATAAAACTATTAGTGTATAGGGATCAAAAATACAAGTTTTTTGAGACTCTAATTCGACACCAACCAATATTTTCTTCATGCCAAGAATATCCAATAAATCTTGCTGGCTATTCAAAAAGATTTTAAAAATTAAGAGGGAAAGAATATATGTATACTTAGAGCTGATTCATGCTCTACAGCAGAAACCAACACAACATTGTAAAGTAATTATTCTCCAATTAAAAATACATTTTTTAAAAGATTTTAAAAATTAAAAACATCACAGGGCACACTTTCTTCCTTTCTTTTTAATTTTTGGCTGTGCTGCAATGCATTCGGGATCTTAGTTCCCTGACCAGGGGTCAAACTCCTGTCTTCCACAGTAAAAGCGCTGGACCACCAGGGAAGTCCTCAGACACACATATTTTTGTTTCTTCATTTATGACATCAAACTTTGTAAGAGAAAACAAGTTGAATTGCCCTGGAGAAACCTAAGATGTGGGTAGCTGTTTAAACCCATAAGTTGACCCAGGAGATTCCTGATTCCCAAACCATTCCTAAAATTTAATTCAGGAACAGGTTCAGCAGATGTTCGCATTTGAACAGGATCCTCTTGGTGATCCAAAGCTGCCTTCCAGAGCAATGAGACAAAATTCACACTTCCCCCTCCTCACCACCCTTTAGCCTGGGGATAAAACCCATGCAAATTGCACACTCCAGGACTTCTGAAAGTACTTCAACTTATCTAAGCCTCTCTCCAGCCCCATCCACTTGCCCTACTTTCAGATCAATATGGAGCCTGCTGTAACAGCCTCCAAAACCGAGAGCTGTGGATAATGTCCCCATAGACCTTAATCCCTGCCACTGTCACAGAGGGACACATTACAGATAGGAATGCGAGCTGCTAGAGCCAAGATAATTCCAGACTCACAGAACAATTGTTCTATCAACCACAACTACACAGAACAACCCAAACAAAAATAACCAGGAGAAGCTATGAGTAACTTACAACTCATCATGATATGAATTGCTAACATCACACTCGTTTGGAAATTCCGGTTTTTCTAAGCTTCTCAAAGTAAAAAAGAAAAAGGAGAAGTGAGATTATGCAATGAGAAGATAAAAAGATAGAGGACAATAACCGGTCCTTATTGTTCAAAGCTAAACTGAAAAATATTCTAATTAAAGAAATCTTTAGTTTGTTTCTCTTTAGACTTCAGTAGAGCTTTGCTTAGGTTTTCTTTCATATTAAAGAAGCACGATGAAATGAGTTATTTCTCTCTCTCTTTTTTCAAAAAAATTATTTTTTTACTTATGGCTGTGCTGGGTCCTCATTGCTCTGAGCAAGCTTTCTCTAGTTGCAGTGAGCAGGATCTACTCTTCGTGTGGTTCATGAGCTTCACGTTGCAGAGCGCGGACCCTAAGGCACGGACTTCGGTAGCTGTGCACTGATTCAGTTGCCCTGCAGCACCTGGAATCTTCCTGGAGCAGGGGTCAAACCTGCGCCCCCTAGATTGGCAGGCGGGCTTTTAGCTATTGGACTACCAGGGACGTCTAACGAGTTGTTTCTCTCTCCTAACATTAGACAACCCAACTAACGGGAAAAGGGATGGGACAGATGAATACATTAAAAATACATAGAAAAATACCATAAGAATGTCTTCTGACCCACAGTATGAGCAGATATAATTCCAGTCACTTACTACCAAACGAAAATCTGAACCAAGCCAAGCCCTGCCATTTGAAATAGCCGTAATTCTGAAAACCTGTCTTCATTAGTTATTTGTTTATTACGGAAATGAGAATAAGTAAAGAATCTGCCAGCAATGCAGGATACCTGAGTTCAATCCCTTGGTCAGGAAGATCCTCTAGAGAAGGAAATGGTTATCCATTTCGGTACTCTTGCCAGGAGAATCCCATGGACAGAGAAGACTGGTGGGCTATGGTCCATGGGGTCTCAAAAGAGTCAGACACGACTGAGCAACTAACATCTACATTTAACACGTTCTAAGCACTGTCCTCGGAGAAGGCAATGGCACCCCACTCCAGTACTCTTGCCTGGAAAATCCCATGGACGGAGGAACCTGGTAGGCTGAGGTCCATGGGGTCGCTAGGAGTCGGACACGACTGAGCGACTTCACTTTCACTTTTCACTTTCACGCTTTGGAGAAGGAAATGGCAACCCACTCCAGTGTTCTTGCCTGAAGAATCCCAGGGACAGTGGAGCCTGGTGGGCTGCCATCTCTGGGGTCACACAGAGTCGGATACGACTGAAGTGACTTAGCAGCAGCAGCAGCAAGCACTGTCCTAAGTGATTTACATATATTACTGACAAGCTTACAAGGTAAGTAGATAATACCATTTTCCATTTTTATTGTTCAGTTGCTCAGTCATGTCTGATTCTTTGTGACCCCAAGGACTGCAGCACGCCAGGCTTCCCTGTCCTTCGCCTTCTCCTGGAGTTTGCTCAAACTCATGTCCATTGAGGCAGTGATGCCATCCAAATTTCTCATTCTCTGTCGTCCACTTCTCCTCCTGTCCTCTATCTTTCCAAGCATCAGGGTCTTTTCCAATGAGTTGGCTCTTCACATCAGGTGGCCAAAGTGTTGGAGCTTCAGCTTTAGCATCAGTCCTTCCAATGAATATTCAGGGTTGATTTTGGCTGATCCCATTTTACAGACAGATCAACTGAGGCACAGAGTAGAGACTCTCCTTAGGTCATACAGCTACTCAGTGTGAGAGCCAGGACCTAAGCTCAGGCAATCTGGATTCATTTTACAATCTTGCCTCTGAGGGCAGTTGGAACACTAATGAACTTAAAGAACAATTCCTTACTATACACAAACCTGTGATCATACAGCAAGACTAATACAGCTATGGTTGTTTGTAGAAATCAATTAGAAAGAAGAACTCCAAGGGACTTACCTGGTGGTCCAGTGGTTAGGACTGCATGCTTCCGCTGCAGGGGGTGTGGGCTCGATCCTTGGTGAACTAAGACCCTGCACACCCCTAAAGTGCGACCAAAAAAATTAAAAAACAAACACCTGATGGTAGCCTCTTATTGTCATCAAACTCACTTCTCCTTGGTTTTCAAAATCCTCTGTAGGAAGAGTATCTCAGCTGGCCATATTTTTTAAAAGTCAAGAAATAAATCCTGGACACATTCTTTTGGATCTAATTCAAACTGCACCTGAAATTGGAATAGTTCATGAAATGTTCTCTCTGTCTCTCTTTTTTTTTAAAATTATACCTTTGAATAAATTCTCCTTTAAAAAAAAACCTGGCTGAGTTTCAACAGAAAGACCCATAACAAACGCATCCTTTTCTGCAGCCACTGTCATAGGGATTGTCTCAGGGCTGGGCTCTGACCTCAGTCAGTCTATTCAGAGTGAATCTCAGGACCTTTGTGGGCAGGACCAGACAAGAAGGTCGCTAGAAAACTGAACTTGAACCTTGGAAGACATGAGGCTGCGGAAGCTGTACTCAGGGTTGCTGGAATCCACTGTTCAGAATCCAGGGTACCCATCCAACCAAAGGAAGGTAGTCAAGAGATGGAGAGAAACAATCCCGTGACATCATTTGACCTTCACTCCTTTTCAGTAACTTTAGCCAATAAGATTCTACTTTTTGCTCAGGTTTTATCATTAGTGATCAAAAGAGTTCAAACACACTCTTTTAATATTCCTCAAATTTACCTACTCTCTTTCTGCCCTGCCTAGGATCAAGCTAGCCCTCCTTCTCTATAGAATGCTTCTCTCTATAGAATTTTTATTTTTTTGGCCACGCCACACAGCATGTGGGACCTTAGTTCCTGGACCAGGGATGTAACCCACATCCCCTGGAGTGGAAGCAGAGAGTCTTAAAATTATCTATTTTTGCCTTACAACGACCCTGAAATGTAGTGGCTTAAAACAATGATTCATTATTTTTCTCGATTCTGTGTGTTGGCAAAAGGTGATGGTTCAGATGTATCAGTCAGCTTTACCATAGTAACAAACTACTCCCTGATTCCCAGTGGCTTGTAACAACCAGTGTTCCTTCCTCTGGTACCACGTCTGCCGCCACACTGGTAAAGGCCCTGCTTCTGCTCCGTGTGTTTTCATAATCTGGGACCAAGGTTGCAGGAGTAGCTCCTATGTGAGACGTGCCAGTCCTGTGCCAGAAGAGAAGAGCAAGAAAGTAGGTGCAAACGTCCACAGTAACCTTTAAAGCCTCAGTTCGAGTGGTGTTTATGCCATGTCCTTTCACAACACATTGACCAAAGCAGGTCCCTAGCTTTGAAGGCTCCCCATAGCTGGCCAGATAAATTAGGTTGACACCCAAGGCCCTTTTGAGAGGTTAAATAAGGTAAGGAGATACATGTATGCACACACACAAAAGCACAGAGAGAAGGAGATATTATATGTATAGATACACACACACAAACATGCACAGTATTATCCTTGCTTGCTTGCTAAGTCACTTCGGTCGTATCCAGCTCTTTACAACCCTGTGGACTGTAGCCCGCCAGGCTCCTCTGTCCATGGGATTCTCCAGGCAAGAATACTGGAGCGGGTTGCCATGCCCTCCTCCCGGGGATTTTCCTGACTCACAAACTGAACTCACGTCGCTTGTGTCTCCTGCGCTGCCAGGTACGTTCTTTACCACTAGCACCATCTGGGAAGCCCATATAGTATTATACCACCCTTTATTTTTAATTTTTATTTTTTTGGCCACGCCACATAGCATGCAGGACCTTAGTTCCTGGACTAGGGATGTAACCCACATCCCCTGGAGTGGAAGCAGAGAGTCTTGAAGTATTATTCCACTCTTGAGGAAACTTGACTTCTGCGTGGCAGCTTGAGGGCAAGCTCTGGAACCCATCCTTTACTAATCAGGGGAAATCCAGGAAGCCTCTCTCCAAATAATTGTCAGGCTTCTGTTGAGCCTGTTCTGATTGTAGGCTTTAGTTCTAGTAACTGGGATCCTCCCCTCCTTTTTTTTTTAACTGTAGTAAGAAATACATAACACGAAATTTACCATCTTAGCCATTTTCAAGTGTGCAGCACAGTAGTGTTAGATGCACTTGCTGTTAGATGCACTTGACCTCCCAAACGTCTTCATCTCTCATAACTGAAACTTCATACCCATTGAGTAATACCGCCCCATTTGCCTCTACCTCTAGCCTCTGCATTCAGCCTTTTGCCCCACCCGTAGGGTCACAGTGGCTCTGCTGTGAAACTTCCCTGCCCACCTGCCAAGGCTCCTGCCCAGGACGCTCGGCTCCTTGTTGTTTTCACAGACCTTCTTCTTAAAGCCGACCACGTGGTCTGCCCTCCAGTACAGCCCCACCCAAGAGCATCTAATTTCTGCCTCCTTCCTGGATACATATATAGGAGCTGAGATAATAACACTAGTGGGAATTCCCTGGCAGTCCAGCGGTTACACACAAGGGGCTTCCCAGGTGACTTAATGGTAAAGAATCTGCCTGCCAAGCAGGAGACATGGGTTTGATTCTTGGGCAGGGAAGATCCCCTGGAGAAGGAAATGGCAACTCATGTCAGTATTCTTGTCTAGGCAATCCCATGAACAGAGGAGCCCAGCAGGCTACAGTCCATGGGGTCTCAAAAGAGTCAGACATGACTTAGCAACTAAACAACAATGACAAACCGGTGGTTAGACCTCCCTAACCACTGCCAAGGGCCCCAGGTTCAGTCCTTAGTGGGGGAACTAAGATCCCATAAACTGCGTGGCTCAGTCAAAAAATAAAATTAAAACTAAAAATACAAGGTAATAATAACATCTATAATTTATTATCTATGTCCAAGTTCTAGGCATCATTCTAGATGCTTGACAGATGGATCTCCAATCCCTACACAACCCAGAAGTTATGTAAGGAATGAAGGCTACTCCCAGGTCTTTGTTTCCATTAAGCACCACTCTTTCTATCTTTTTTTGGCCACATAACTGGGCTTGTGGGATCCTAGTTCCCAGACCTAGTTCCTTCAAAGCATCTAGTCCTAACCACTGGACCACTAGGGAATTTACCATCATGCACCATTCTTGATGTAGGTTTCAACTTTTCTTCAAGTCCCCCATAAGAATCCATTAGCACTAAAACTATGCGCAAGCAATATAAATTTACTGATGCCTCCCCAAAGACGTGAAACAGAGCTCTACACTGCGCATCCAACAGATGTCAAAATTCTCAACAGAAGTGGCTTTTCTCTGCTGTCCTCTTCTGCTGTGCTACCATCAAGCCTCCTTCTTAGTCTCCCTTCTCCAAGGTTTAGCCGCCTCAATTTTATACTGAATAAGGTAACAGGTAACAGAATATGCAATAGAAACATAGCTTAAACAATAAAGTTTATTATCACTGGAAATATCATTTCTAGGTTTGGTTAACTCAGAAGCACAACAATGTCATCAGGCACCCAACCCAGGTGCTTTTTGCCTTTTTCCTTGGCCATTCACAGAATATAAGTTTTCATCCTCAGAGTTGTTACTCATGATCACAAGACGGCTGCCATAACTGGAGGAATAATACCTGCATATAACTACACTTACACGCATAAAAAGTGGCACTTCTCACCACATCCCCTGGCTCCCACCCTAAATCAGAAGAGAAAATATTTCCCAGAAATATCTCAAGACTTATCTTTAAACTCATCCACCAGGGTTGAGTCACAGGCTTGTAGTAACTGATACTGGTGTTTTTAGCCTCTAGAGTTGGAAAGACGGTTCTGGCAGTAAGGACAAAGGGTAGGGAGAGTTGTTGAGAAATAATCCACCAGTCTTGCCCATACGAAGCAGCTCAGAATCCTGCTCACTTCTGTGCTCTGCAAAGTAAGATGCCCGACTGTTTAAAAGGTGAAGCTCCCTGCAGCTCTAGTTCCCAGCAGTCTAATATTACGCAGGGAGGCTCTGTAGAGTTCCACTCCTGCCCCTAACCCTAGTGGGACTTTCAAATGTTAAAACTCCTCCTTAAGAGGACTTCTGGAAATATCTTTACTGCCATCTCCATACACGTAGCCATTCAGCAAACTTTTATAACCTTGTACAGATTTGGAAACAGCATCAAAGCCAGGAGTCAAACAGGCTTCAAACAGGAGTCAAACTGCAGATCAGTGTTCGAATCCCGGGCTGCCTGGCTTCAGTGGCCTTGCTGCCAATGAAGGCAGCAGCCGCATGCAGAGTGCTTAATCACCCAGTCGTGTTCGACTCTTTGAAACCCCATGGGCTATATAGCCCAGCAGGTCCTCTGACTACAGGATTTCTCAGGCAAGAATACTGGAGTGGCTTGTCTGTTTCCTTCTCCAGGGAAAATTCCTGACCCAGGGGTCAAACCTGCGTCTCTTGCTTGGCAGGCAGATTTTTCACTGCTGAGTGACCAGGGAAGCATCTTCAAAGAACCAAAACAACAGAATGGGTTTTAAATCTACCAGAAGGATAAATAACTTCTTGGCCCTGCAATAATTAAAAACCATCACAAGGTTCTAAGGAGGAATACAATTTCTGTCCCTCCCTGGCTATCTTTAAAAGATAAAATAGAGCAGTGCTTTCAGCTCTTGGCTGAGAACATGGAGGCATTTTAAAGTGTCTGAATAAATGAACACAAGCCACGCTTCTGAGTTCCTGACATTCAACCCTTTAAGTGGGGCCGAGGGAGCTCTTCGTTCAACAGCAAACACTTACTGGAGGCCTGGCCCTGGCCCTGAGCAAGGAGGTCTGAGGCCAAAAACCTGAATAGACAGATATTTTGGTCTCCATGTGGTAAGAGTTATTGTGGAAGTATGAACAGAAGGCGCGGGAGTGCTAGCAGGGGAGAGGGCCAGGAGGGTGGCTATGAGAAGGGCCAAGATCGTCATCGCCCTGACTGAGGCCATGCCTGCGTTCCAGGACAGGGCAGTCACTCACTTTCAAAACAGGGACCCTGAGTCATGAGGGAAGAGCTAAACTGGATTCGGAATACGCCGTAACACAAGGTGCGTGCGTGCACACTGTCACTTCAGTCGTCTCCGACTCTTGGCGACCCTATGGACTGTAGCCTGCCAGGCTCCTCTGTCCATAGGGATTCTCCAGGCAAGAACGCTGGAGTGGGTTGCCATGACCTCCTCCAGGGGATCTTCCCAACCCAGGGATCAAACCCAAATCTCCTGCGGCTCGTGCGCTGCAGGTGAAGAAATCTTTACCGCTGAGCCCCAGGGGAAGCCCGTAACACAGGGTTGCTGCTGCTGCTGCTGCTGCTGCTGAGTCACTTCAGTCTTGTCCGACTCTGTGTGACCCCATAGACAGCAGCCCACCAAGCTCCCCCGTCCCTGGGATTCTCCAGACAAGAACACTGGAGTGGGTTGCCATTTCCTTCTCCAATGCATGAAACTGAAAAGTGAAAGTGAAGTCGCTCAGTCGTGTCCGACCCTTAGCGACCCCATGGACTGTAGCCCACCAGGCTCCTCCGCCCATGGGATTTTCCAGGCAAGAGTACTGGAGTGGGGTGCCATTGCCTTCTCTGAACACAAGGTTGGAGGGGTGAGAAATGTTTTGGAAAGATTTCCTTCCAAAATGGTTTACAGGAAAACATTTTAGCAATTCTAAATGTAAATTTCAGGGTTTCATTTGTCTTGAAGCTCGGCTTATGGAACACTTCACGTGGCTTATGTACTTACTTCAAATAATGTAGCAAGTAATTTGCATACATAATCTTGTTTAAAGCTTACAATAATCCTGTGAGATAGGTAGTCCTATTTTTCCACTTAAAAAAAAATGTTCTTTTTAAATTTTTAATTCCTCCACTCTCCTTTCTTTTAGGTGCAAGAACTAAGGATCAGAGAGGTTAAGCAATTTGTCCAAGGTCATTCAGCTCTTAACTAACAGACCCAGATCCTGACTTTCCCTGTCACATACGTGATCAAGATGTGTCTAGGAAACTCATTCTTAGAAAGTATTATTTCATGGGAAAGGTAGTTATAGGTTAGTACACTGGATTCAAGTAGAGAATAGGCGTTCTGTATTTACACTTCAGTAGAAAAGCAAAGAAAATCACCATCGAGGTTGAATGATCCATCAGTAGAAAGAAGAGGAGAAACATTTTTTTAAATGGACACCGAATGATGCTCTATTCTCACATGTATTTTTATAACAAAGTATTTATTAAGGAATTCAGTTTTAGGGGGAATAGTTTTGCCACTCTGATTATCTGTTCAGGCTGTATTTTCTAAATCTTGGGCAAATTTACAGACACACTGAAAAATGTGAATGGGAATACCACTGAACTGAGACCCTTGCATTCAAAGTGTTGTCCATCCCCTTGACTGCTTTTCAGAAATGCAGGTTCTCAGGCCCCTCTCCAGACCTGGTAGGTGGATGGTGGTTTAGTTGCTAAGTTGTGTCCAACTCTTTGCAACCCCATGGACTGTAGCCCACCAGGCTTCTCTGTCCATGGGATTTTCTAGGCAAGAATACTGGAGTGGGTTGCCATTTCCTTCTCCAGGGGATCTTCCCAACCCAAGGATTGAACCCTGGTCTCCTACATTGCAGGGGGATTCTTTTAACGACTGAGCCACCAGGGAAGCCAGGATGTCCACGTAGTTCAAGTGCACATGGAGCCTGAGGAGCATGCTTCTCTATCTCTAGTATCCTCCCTCCCATCTTGGATAATATTCTACAAGTCTATGAAAATCAAGAACACTGTAGGTCATGTGATGGACTCAAAAAAACAAAGTTTATATCCAAACATTTACTACCTCTCGACCTGGACTTGTTTTTTACTTTAACTTTGTCTAGTAACTCTTTTCCTTAGATTTCTAGGGAGACCTCTGGCAATACAGAGCTTCCTAGGTGGTACTAGTGGTAATGAACTGCCAATATAGGAGTTGTAAGAGACATGGGTTCGATCCCTGGATCGGGAGGATCCTCTGAGGAGAGCATGGCAACTCACTCCAGTATTCTTGCCTGGAGAATCCCATGGACAGAGAAACCTGGCAGGCTATAGTCCATAGGGTCTCACAGAGTTGGACATGACTAATGTGACTTACCTCGGAGAAGGCAATGGCACCCCACTCCAGTACTCTTGCCTGGAAAATCCCATGGATGGAGGAGCCTGGTGGGCTGCAGTCCATGGGGTCACTAAGAGTCGGACACAACTGAGCGACTTCACTTTCACCTTTCACTTGCATGCATTGGAGAAGGAAATGGCAACCCACTCCAGTGTTCTTGCCTGGAGAATCCCAGGGACGGGGGAGCCTGGTGGTCAGCCATCTATGGGGTCGCACAGAGTCGGACACGACTGAAGCGACTCAGCAGCAGCAGCAGCAGCAAAGTGACTTACCACGCATGCACACACATGGTCATGCTAGAAAAGAGGGGGAAATAACAGGGGAAAAGAAGTCAGTGGGGAGAAAAAGAAGGGAGCTGTGGTTTCCCCATGGCACGGACCTATCATAAGAAACTCTTTAATATATGACTGAATTTCTGGAAAGGTTGGGTGCAAAGCCTGCTACGTGAAATGCCCGCTGGGTGGTCTGGCCTTTGAACAATGATTCCTCCCATCAGAAACCCTCTGATATTTTGCAAACGTTTCGGTGGCTCTGATGAAAGCAGTGAGACAACAGCTGGTGAATAATCTCATTTTATATTAATAGAGCAGTGTTGACCCATCTAGGTCCCTCAGTACTTCACACAACAGAACATCCTTTCTTTCCCAGGGCAAGGAACAGAAGTCTCAGCCACTCTGCACTAGAGCACCAGTAGGGGCCGCTGCAGAAGCAGAGAGCCCTTTTCCTGCAGACAGAACCTATTGGGCTGTTCCAGACGAAATTTAAGCTAGAATTGGAGAGCAGGCATGGCTGCGTGCTGGTAAGCCGTGCCCGACTCTTTGGGACCCCATGGACTCTAGGCCACCAGGCTCCTATGTCCATGGAATTCCCCAGGCAAGAAAACTGGAGAGGGTTGTCATTTCCTTCTACAGGGGATCTTCTCGACCCAGTGATTGAACCCTCAACTGGATTGGCAGGCGGATTCTTTACCACTGCGACACCTGGGAAGCCCTATTAGAGAGAATATCTTCATTAAATCACCATATTTTCAGTTCAGTTCAGTTCAGTTCACTTGCTCAGTCGTGTCCGACTCTTTGCGACCCCGTGAATCGCAGCACACCAGGCCTCCCTGTCCATCACCAACTCCCGGAGTTCACTCAGACTTATGTCCATCGAGTCCGTGATGCCATCCAGCCATCTCATCCTCTGTCGTCCCCTTCTCCTCCTGCCCCTAATCCCTCCCAGCATCAGAGTCTTTTCCAATGAGTCAACTCTTCGCATGAGATGGCCAAAGTACTGGAGTTTCAGCTTTGGCATCATTCCTTCCAAAGAAATCCCAGGGCTGATCTCCTTCAGAATGGACTGGTTGGATCTCCTTGCAGTCCAAGGGACCCTCAAGAGTCTTCTCCAACACCACAGTTCAAAAGCATCAATTCTTCGGCACTCAGCCTTCTTCACAGTCCAACTCTCACATCCATACATGACTACTGGAAAAACCATAGGCTTGACTAGACGGACCTTAGTGGGCAAAGTAATATCTCTGCTTTTTAATATGCTGTCTAGGTTGGTCATAACTTTTCTTCTAAGGAGTAAGCGTCTTTTAATTTCATGACTGCAGTCACCATCTGCAGTGATTTTGGAGCCCAGAAAAATAAAGTCTGACACTGTTTCCACTGTTTCCCCATCTACTTGCCATGAAGTGATGGGACCAGATGCCATGATCTTCGTTTTCTGAGTGTTAAACTTTAAGCCAACTTTTTCACTCTCCTCTTTCACTTTCATCAAGAGGCTTTTTGGCTCCTCTTCACTTTCTGCCATAAGGGTGGTGTCATCTGCATATCTGAGGTTATTGATATTTCTCCCGGCAATCTTGATTCCAGCTTGTGTTTCTTCCAGTCCAGCGTTTCTCATGATGTACTCTGCATAGAAGTTAAATAAGCAGGGTGACAATATACAGCCCTGACGCACTCCTTTTCCTATTTGGAGCCAGTCTGTTGTTCCATGTCCAGTTCTAACTGTTGCTTCCTGACCTGCATAGAGGTTTCTCAAGAGGCAGGTCAGGTGGTCTGGTATTCCCATCTCTTGCAGAATTTTCCACAGTTTATTGTGATCCACACAGTCAAAGGCTTTGGCATAGTCAATAAAGCAGAAATAGATGTTTTTCTGGAACTCTCTTGCTTTTTCCATGATCCAGTGGATGTTGGCAATTTGATCTCTGGTTCCTCTGCCTTTTCTAAAACCACCTTGAACATCAGGGAGTTCATGGTTCACATATTGCTGAAGCCTGGCTTGGAGAATTTTGGGCATTACTTTACTAGCATGTGAGATGAGTGCAATTGTGCGGTAGTTTGAGCATTCTTTGGCATTGCCTTTCTTTGGAACTGGAATGAAAACTGACCTTTTCCAGTCCTGTGGCCACTGCTGACTTTTCCAAATTTGCTGGCATATTGAGTGTAGCACTTTCACAGCATCATCTTTCAGGATTTGAAATAGCTCAACTGGAATTCCATCACCTCCACTAGCTTTGTTCGTAGTGATGCTTTCTAAGGCCCACTTGACTTCACATTCCAAGATGTCTGGCTCTAGATTAGTGATCATATCATGATTATCTGGGTCGTGAAGATCTTTTTTGTACAGTTCTTCTGTGTATTCTTGCCACCTCTTCTTAATATCTTCTGCTTCTGTTAGGTCCATACCATTTCTGTCCTTTATCGAGCCCATCTTTGCATGAAATGTTCCCTTGGTATCTCTAATTTTCTTGAAGAGATCTCTAGTCTTTCCCATTCTGTTGTTTTCCTCTATTTCTTTGCATTGATCGCTGAGGAAGGCTTTCTTATCTCTTCTTGCTATTCTTTGGAACTCTGCATTCAGATGCTTTTATCTTTCCTTTTCTCCTTTGCTTTTCACCTCTCTTCTTTTCACAGCTATTTGTAAGGCCTCCCCAGACAGCCATTTTGCTTTTTTGCATTTCTTTTCCATGGGTATGGTCTTGATCCCTGTCTCCTGTACAATGTCACGAACCTCATTCCATAGTTCATCAGGCACTTTATCTATCAGATTTAGGCCTTTAAATCTATTTCTCACTTCCACTGTATAATCATAAGGGATTTGATTTAGGTCATACCTTATGATAAACGATAGCCGCAAAATAACACAATTCTTGTCCCAAACCTGCCTCACTTTTCTTTATGTGAGGCTCCTTCTGTGAAGCACAGTAGACATGTCAAAGTTAGGTGATAATCCTGAAAGATAAATCTGGGCTATTTTTAATACCAGGGCTAGCAAAGAGTTGGACATGACTGAGCAAGTAAGCACAACACAGCACAGCTAGTGGTTTACCATGAGTGGAGTCAAATAAAACAGAACCTGGCGACACCAGCCTTAATCAGTGGCCCTGCTTGAGCCAGTAGCATTTCAACAGTGCAGAGAACTGCAAAGGAATGAAAATAATCTGTGATTTTGAGGCACTTCATTTTGCTGCAGGATTTATTCAAGACGAATGGCTGGAAGTCGGGATGTAAGATAAAAGCATTAAAGATAAATACCGCAGCTGATTATAAATGCTATTGACATACTCAGGGGGGCTTCCCAGGTGGCTCTCATGGTAAAGAACCTGCCTGCCAAGGTAGGAGATGTTAGAGATGAGGGTTCGATCCCTGGCTTGGGAAGATCCCCTGGAGGTGGAAACGGAAACCCACTCCATTCTTGCCTGGGAAATCCCACAGAGAGAGGAGCCTGGTGGGCGGCAGTCCACAGGGGTGGACAGAGTCAGATATGATTGAAGCGACTTAGCACGAAGGCACACATACAGGGTGGGAAGACTAAAATATTTTGCTTAAGGAACATTTCTGGAGGTTTGGTCAAAACTTTTTTTTTTTTTAAATTCCAGGAGAAAAGTAATGCTGTTTGGGTTTTTTTTTTTTTTTTTTTGGTTGTTGTTGTTCATTTGCTTTTAATATTATTTAACGTTTACTAAAGCTGAATTGGGCTTCCCAGGTGGTGACGGTGGTAAAAGAACCTGCCTGCCAATGGAGGAGACATAAGATACCTGGTTTCACCCCTGGGTGGGGAAGATCCCCTGGAGAAGGAAATGGCACCCCACTCCAGTATTCTTGCCTGGAGAATCCCATGGACAGAGGAGCCTGGTGGGCAACAGTCCATGGGGTTGCAAAGAGTCGGACACAATTGAGTAACTAAACAATAATAAATACTGGAGGATGACTTATGTGCTGGCACCGCATGGGGATGACCCAGAGAGATGTTATGGGGAGGGAGGTGGGAGGGGGGTTCATGTTTGGGAATGCATGTAAGAATTAAAGATTTTAAAATTTTAAAAATTAAAAACTAAAAAAAAAAAAAAAAAGAAAATAGGCATTATTATCCCCATGTGTCATGGAAAATCTTTCTTTATGACTCCTCTGTACATGACCCCCCTCTTCCTTTTCTACTTTGTATTATGGAACATTTTCAAACATTTTACAAAACAGAGAAAATAATGTAATGGATTACTGCCAAGCCTCAACAATTATTTACATGTGGAAATTCTACTTTCATCTATCTAACTAGATTATTTTGAAATTAGTCCCAGATTTCACATCATATTATCCACACATATTTTAGTGGTGTGTCTCTAAAAGATAAGGACTCAGAAAAAATCATAACCATTGGGATTTTCTTGGTGGTCCAATGGCTAAGACTCTACATTCCCAATGCAAGCAGCCGGGGTTTGATTCCTGGTCGGGGAACTAGATCTCATAGGCTGCAGTTAAAGATCCCACATAGCACAGTGAAGACAGAACTAAGACCTGGTGCAGCCAAATAAATACATAAATGTTAAAAAAATATATCATAACCATAATGTCATCATCATCCCTTAAAAAGCCTTAATGTTATCAAATATTCAATCAGTGTTCAGATACTCGAAATTTCTCATTATTTTTTAACAGCTTTTTTAAATTAGTATTTTATGGTCCATACATTGCAGTCAGTTTAAATATGTTCTATGTCTCTTTTCACTTAAATTAACTGTCCTGCCTTCTTTTCTTTTCATTTGTTGGGAAAACTGGGATACTTGGCAGTTACCTACATTCTGCAGTTTGCTGACTGCATCCCTGTGGCAACATTCAACATGTTTCCCTAAGCCCTGCATTTCCTGAAAAGTAGTGGTTACATTGTGATTAGATCAGGGTCCGTTTTTTTTTTTTCCACCAAACTTTAAACTGTTTATTTTGTACTGGGGTAGAGCCGATTAATAAAGCTGTGGTAATTTCAGGTGAACAGTGAAGAGACTCAGCCATACACACACGTATGCTTTCTCCCCTAAACCCCCCTCCCATTCCCACTAACACTGAGCAGAGTTCCCTGTGCTACAGAGTAGGTCCTTGCTGGTTACACATTTTAAATATGGCAGTGTGTACATGACCTTCCCAAAGTCCATAACTATCTCAGGGTCCATTTTTTGACAAGGATACTTCATAGCTGGTGCCGTGAACCTCCGACTGCGTCGCATCAGCATCACGTGGTGTCTGCTTGTCTCCTCTTTTGTGATGCTAGGATTGGCGCGTGAATCCAGGCACTGCCAGCTTGATCCATCCATTTAAAAGTGCCCCATAAGCTTTTCCCCTGAGAGTTTTTAACAGGCACTGATGATCATTGCTTAGATCTGTTATCTCATTAGCGATTAGAGAGGTACGGTACTCTAATCCCAGCATTCCTCCTTCATCTACTAGCTGGAAAGCTTCTGAAACAAGAACTTTTCCTCAACAATTCAGCTATCCTGAGATATGGTTCATATAGAAAAGACGAGGCAAATGCTCAGCTTTCCCTTTTTAAACCAGCCTTCAGAGTGATGAGTCGGTTCCTTAGCAACCTGTAAAGGTGACCTGTGAGGAGGATTTTTTTTTTCTCCTGGTATAATTATAATCTCACACATTTTAATATATTTGATGAATCTCAATCCATTGGAGCTGCTCAAATTATTCCATCTTTTGAGAGTCTCTTTAACCTCACTGGCTCCTGACGTGAGTCTTTTGAATACAACCCAGTCATCTCTAAGGGTTTCCCCAGTCGCTCAGCAGTAAAGCATCTATCTGCAATGTAGGAGACTGAGGGTTTGATCCCTGGGTGGGGAAGAGCCCCTGGAAAAGGAAATGGCAACCCACTCCAGTATTCTTGCCCGGAGAATCCCATAGACGCAGGAGCCTGCCGTGCCGCGGGGTCCGAAGAGTCGGGCATGACTGAGAGACTGAAGAACAACTATCATCTCTGAAAGCCTCCTTGCTTTCTAGAAGGACAAGATGCTCATTTCTTGCCCCAGCTCTGGAATCAGCGGTGACCCACAGAAGCCCTGGTTCCCTTTAGTGCCACAGTTGAGTGGCCACGTGCTGGTGACGGGGTGCTTCCGGCTCCCGGGATTGCGGTGCGAGCGGGTCTTTCCATGGCCAGAGCCAGGCAGGCCGCGCTTCTGCTCTCGTCTCCTTCCACTGCCCTCGTTCGCTTCACTCCTGGCACACCCGCCTCCTTACTCAAGGTGCCGCTGAAAAGAACAGAGAACCTCCTGCAGAGGGCCCTTTCTTTGCCTCCGGTGTTTCCCACACTTCTCACTCAGTCTTCCAAACACCGCTGCTCACTCCTCATGTCCTTCAGGCCTTTACTCAAATGTCACCTGCTCAGTGAGACCATCTCTGAACACCTCATCCAACACGGGACACAGAACCTGCCCTCCCCAATATTCCCCACACCTCTCCCTGCCTGAGTTTTCTCCCAGGACCTGCTGGCTAATTCTATGTAATTTAGTTGATATTTTGTCTGCTGTCTGTTTACTGACTAGAATGCATGTTTCAAGAGGGCAGAGACTTTTGTCTGCTTTTTGTAGGTTCGTATTAGTTACCTACTTTATACATAGTAGTGTATATATGTCAGTCCCAGTCTTCCAGGTTATCCCGCTCACCTTCTCCACCTCAGTGTCCGTACACTTGTTCTCTACATGTGTCTCTATTTCTGCTTTGCAGATAGGTTCATCTGCACCATTTTTCTAGATTCCACATATATGGGTTAAGATAAGACATTTTTCTCTTTTTGACTTACTACACTCTGTATGACAGCTTCTAGGTCCATCCACGTCTCTGCAAATGGCACAGTTTCATTCCTTTTTATGGCTGAGTAATATTCCATTGTATATACATACCACATGTTCTTTATCCATTTCTTTATCCACATTTTTCATTATCCATACCCATTCCCATTTAGGTTACTTCCATGTCCTGGCTATGGTAAATAGTGCTGCAATGAATATTGGGGTACATGGATCTTTTGGAAGTATGGTACTAGCACAAAAACAGAAATATGGACCAACGGAACAGAATAGAAAGCCCAGAGATAAACGCACACACCTATGGTCACCTAATCTATGACAAAGGAGGCAAGAATATACATTATACAAGAGTATACAGTTTCTTCAAAAAGAGGTGCTGGGAAAACTGGACAGTTGCATGAAAAAGAATGAAACTAGAGCACTCCTTAACACCAAACACAAAAATAAGCTCAAAATGGATTAGAGAGCTTTGTCCATTTTGGATTACAGAGTTCTGTTTTGTTCAGAGATGTATCCGTGGCATCTAGAGCAGGGTCTGGCTGTGAGTAGCTGCTTAGTAAATAGTTGTTGAAGAAATGAACTGAGAGGAAATAAGCATATTGTGACCGACCTAAGCCCATCTAGTCTTTCAATTATTGGACGCCTCTGGCAAACATCTGTAAACTCCAAAAATTAGATTTTTGTGGGGAATGTAAGCTCACCCTACCCCCATTATTTCAGGATCAAGTCTGGAAACAGGGCTAATTTAGTCACACACTTGTCAGACTCATGGGCCCCTGGAAGGACTGTGGTTTATAAGCTGAGTGAGACAGGTTATACGAAAGACAGGAGTCAAGGATGACTCTCCAGAGTTGTATCGTTTTTGTTTTTGTTTTTGTTTGTTTGGGGGTTTTTTGGTACAAACCAAAACTTTCAGAGTGGCATTGCCATTTACTAAAATTACCAGAGAAGCAAGCTTTGAGGGACAAATCCTGTTGGTGTTGACAGCCAGTAAGATACTGGAGCTGTCAAGTGGGCAATTAGATAGCAGGGTTTCCAGTTCAGAGGAGAGGTACTGCTTGGATAGAGAAATGCGGGGGTCATCGGTACAGAGACGGTACTTAAAGCCATGAGACACGAAGAGATGAGGCAGAGCGGCGATGAAGGCTGAGGACCGATGCTTCGGTGCTTTAAGGTCCGGGAGTGCCCTGGCAGACGGCCAGGAACTGTGGGGCGCGTGTTGTCCTGAAAGTGTTCCAGGGCTTCCCTAGGGGCCCAGTGGTCAAGAATCCACCTGCTGATGCCGGAAGACCGGAGTTTGATCCCTGCTCTGGGAAGATCCCACAAGCTGTGGAGCAACCAAGCTCGTGCACTGCATCTATTAGGCCAGTGCTCTGGAGCCGGGAGCCTCAGCTGCTGAAGGCCATGCGCCCTAGAGTCTGTGAACTGCAGTGAGAGAAGCCAGGACAGCGAGAAGCCGGAGAGCGTCGCCAGGAGAGCAGCCCCTCGCCGTGCCGCAACCAGAGCCGGAGAGCAGCCCCCGCAATGCCGCAACCAGAGAGCGTCGCCCGGAGAGCAGCCCCCGCCTTGCCGAAACTAGAGAAAAGCCCGGCGCAGCAACAGAGGCCCAACTCAGCCAAAAACAATTAGATAAATAAAATTACAAAGAAAAGAGCTCCAAACATAACATGGATTTCCTTCAATAAATTTAAAAACAGAAAAGAAGGTGTTTCAAGGAGGACAGAGTGAGCAGCTGCCTTAAAAGGAAGTAGGATAGGCCCAGTAAGACATGTGTGTGAATGCGCTCAGTCACTGCAGTCATGGCTGACTCCGCGACTCCACAGACTGTAGCCCGCCAGGCTCCTCTGTCCATGGGATCTCCAGGAAGAATACTGGAGTAGTTGCCCTTTCGTACTCCAGGGGATCTTCCCGACCCAGGGATCGAATCCGTGTCTCCTGTATTGCGGGTGGATTCTTTACCACTGAGCCACTGAGAATGCTCCAAGTAGGGTGACCAGTGGATTAAAAAGAGTAACTAGCCATCCCTAGAGGAGAAATCAAAACCACCACACACATACACCCCAGTCCCCAGGGAGATTTATCCTGAAGTAAATCATAAACAATAGAGGTTTTTCCAGGTGCATTTTACTGGACAGGGGCAACCAGTATGGCCCAATGCTCCGTGGGCCGGAATGGGGGGCGTGCAGCTTTGTGTCTCTGATCCTCAGGGCAACACTCTGGCCACCTCAGTGTGGAAACCAGAGCATTCCTTAGGCAGGGTTAGGGAAGTGTTTTTCATTCCTAGGAAATATCACTCTGGGGCAGCCCCCTCTCTTGGGTGTCAAGGGCAGGAAGGGTGGCTTCAGAGCTGACAGGTGCAATGGAATGAGCTGCCTTAAAGTGGGGGTGTGACAGTAACTGTGGGGGTGGGGTGGGACCCTAGTCATCCCAGGTGGAATCTACCTCATATCCACTTCTCCCCACTTTCTTATTGCCCTTCATGTCAGAACCATCAGCCTTCCTACCTAGAGACCTCCCCCTCTCATCTTCATTTGGTCCCACTTTTCCCCAACTTTGACTGCCTCAGTTTCTCCTTGGAGCACAAAAAGGTCAATTAAAGCAAATTCATAATAATCGAAAACAATGATCATTTTGATACAGGCTAGGGTGAGGGTGAAAGGTGCTCAGTTGTGTCCGACTCTTTGCGACCCCATGGACTGTAGCACGCCAGGCCTCCTTGTCCATCACAACTCCCTTAGTTTACTTAAACTCATGTCCATTGAGTCGGTGACACCATCCAACCATCTCATTCTCTGTCATCCCCTTCTCCTCCTACCTTCAATCTTTCCCAGCATCAGGGTCTTTACCAATGAGTCAGTTCTTCACATCAGGTGACCAAAGTATTGGAATTTCAGCTTCAGCATCAGTCCTTCCAATGAATATTCAGGACTGATTTCCTTTAGGATGGACTGGTTTGATCTCCTTGAAGTCCAAGGGACTCTCAAGAGTCTTTTCCAACACCACAGTTCAAAAGCATCAATTCCTCGGCGCTCAGTTTTCTTTATGGTCCAACTCTCACATCCATACATGACTATTGGAAAAAACATAGCTTTGACTAGACAGACCTTTGTTGGCAAAGTAATGTCTCTGCTTTCAAGTCTAATGAAGTTTCATGTCAAATAAAGGACAGCCTATCCCTTCACCAGAGCTGTCTCCTTGAGACTCTTAACATGTACACCGCCCTCTTACATCACCACTAGCCAATCAGAACAAAGCCACACACCCTGCAGCCCTCACCTCAAAATCTGTTGATAAAAACCTCTCCCTGCAAACCATCAGGGAGCTCAAGGTTTTTGAGCATGAGCCACTTGTTCTCCTTGCTTAGCCCTGCAATAAGCCTTTCTCCAAACTCCCATATTTCAGTCTCTTTGACCTCACTGTACCCTAGGTACGTGAACTTTGTTTGGTAACAAGTTCATCCATAAAATACAATGCTTTCCAGCCACAGATTCCTTTAGACAAATCTACCTGAATGGATTTGGACCTGTCCCCTAGGCATTTGAGGTGAAAAACAGAGTATTCATTATGTTACCACTTCAATCCTAAAGGAAATCAACCCTGAATATTCACTGGAAGGACTGATGCTGAAGCTGAAGCTCCAATACTTTGGCCACCTGATGGGAAGAGCCTACTCATTGGAAAAGACCCTGATGCTGGAAGGAGTGAGGGCAAGAGGCGAAGGGGACGACAGAGGATGAGATGGTTGGATGGCATCCCTGACTCAACGAACAGGAGTTTGAGCATGCTCCAGGAGGTGGTGAAGGAAAGGGAGGCCTGGCATGCTGAGTCCATGGGGTGGCAAGGGACATGTCTGAGCGACTGAACAAGAACAGAAAAAGAAAGAAAAACAAGGTCACAGAACATTTCTGAATCTGTAACAGATTGGTACACAGAGAGAAAAGAAACATGCATTTCCCTACATACCTTATTGTTGTTTTGCAGTTATTGGAATGTACATGAATCATCTATTCAAAAATTAATTAAAAAAAAAAACTAAAAAAGCACTTAGAAAATCAATGCTATCCAATTGATTGATTGATCTTGGCCTTCCTGGGAGGACTTACAGATGAGAATCGAAGGTAGGAAGGCTTTCAGAAGGATCCATTGATCTAGGGAAGGTTTTAAAGCCAGGGGTGGGCTTGGGAGAAGGAGACTGGAAAAAGCGTCAGTAGACCTAGAAACAATCGCGCTTGAAAGAACTTGTGAAGTACTTAAGTTCCCTGACACTTGGGAATTACATCCTAGCTGTGACACCATTATGGAAGTGAGAATGTGCTGGTTTAGAATGTCCAGGGCACTTACCTCCACTTCTGGAGACTGTCCAAGGAGTCTCCTCTGCAGTCTTGAAGGGCTGTGGCATCACCATAAAATCTTACTCTGGGAAGCAACCTCTCTCAGTTGCTACTTTCTGGTAGTTCATTCTAGAATTGCTTTAATCATGTTAAAACCAAACTGGTCATTACCTTTGAATGGAGAAAGATCAAGAGAACAGGCGGGAAAGATACTAGCTGAAGCCAGATCGCTGGTGGCTCATGGCTTGTTCTTCACTTTACCCCTCCTATCAACAGTGTTTGTGACCTGGAGTTACTAAGTAGGAAAGACCCAGGTTAGCATCTCATCTCCAGCATTATTTAGTTCAATGGCCCTGGGCAAATTGAACCAGTATCTTCCTTGGTAGGGGGAAACACTCATGGCTGCTTCAGTGCTATAGTTAGGATCAGATGAGAGCCTTTGTGGAACTTAGTCAGCAATTTTTGTGCAATTATCATGTGATAGGAAGAGGGCTAAAGCAGTCCTTGTGCTCTAGTGTAAGAGAGAGATTAGAAGATCACTTCACGGCAAATAGATGGAGGAACAGTGGAAACAGTGTCAGACTTTATTTTTCTGGGCCCCAAAATCACTGCAGATGGTGATTACAGCCATGCAATTAAAAGATGCTCACTCCTTGGAAGGAAAGTTATGACCAACCTAGACAGCATATTCAAAAGCAGAGACATTACTTTGCCAAAAAAGGTCGGTCTAGTCAAGGCTACGGTTTTTCCAGTGGTCATGTATGGATGTGAGAGTTGGACTGTGAAGAAAGCTGAGCGTTGAAGAATTGATGCTTTTGAACTGTGGTGTTGGAGAAGACTTGAGAGTCCCTTGGACTTCAAGGAGATCCAACCAGTCCATCCTAAAGGTGGTCAGTCCTGAGTATTCATTGGAAGAACTGATACTAAAGCTGAAACTCCAATCCTCATGCAAAGAGTTGACTCATTGGAAAAGACCCTGATGCTGGCAGGGATTGGGGGCAGGAGGAGAAGGGGACAACAGAGGATGAGATGGCTGGATGGTATCACCGACTCGATGCACATGAGTTTGAGTGAATTCCGGGAGTTGGTGCCAGACAGCGAGGCCTGGCGTGCTGCGATTCATGGGGTCTCAAAGAGTTGGACACGACTGAGCAACTGAACTGAACTGGACTGAAGAAAGAGAACCAGGAATGGCTTTCTTGACATAAAGCCATTTTGTGATTGAAGCCTGACCACAATGCTTGCCCTTCAACAGTTCTCAGTAATTAATAATCTTAAGAGAGGGGATGTACAAACAAGGGAGAAGCAGTCAAGAAACAATAGGGCAGTCTTGGGGCAGGAATATGCCCCAAGGAATATGCATAACAATACATCTTTAAATTGTGCAGGATTTAAGGCCCCCCACCCAGATGGTCAACACCAAAATCAGATTGATTATATTCTTTGCAACCAAAGATGGAGAAGCTCTATACAGTCAGCAAAAACTAGACCAGGAGCTGGCTGTGGCTCAGATCATGAACTCTTTATTGCCAAATTCAGACTTAAATTGAAGAAAGTAGGGAAAACCACTATACCATTCAGGTATGACCTAAATCAAATCCCTTATGATTATACAGTAGAAGTGAGAAATAGATTTAATGGACTAGATCTGATAGATAGAGTGCCTTATGAACTATGGACAGAGGTTTGTGACACTGTACAGGAGACAGGGATCAAGACCATCCCCATGGAAAAGAAATGCAAAAAAGCAAAATGGCTGTCTGAGGAGAGTGAAGTTGTTCAGTCATGTCCGACTCTTTGCGACCCCATGGACTGTAGACTACCAGGCTTCTCCCTTCTTGGAATTTTCCAGGCGAGAATACTGGAGTGGGTTGCCATTTCCTTCTCTAGGAGATATTCCCGACCCAGGGATTGAACCCAGGTTTCCCGCATTGTAGGCAGATGCTTTACCATCTGAGCCACCAGGGAAGTCCTGAGGAGGCCTTACAGATAGCTGTGAAAAGAAGAGAGGCGAAAAGCAAAGGAGAAAAGGAAAGATAAAAGCATCTGAATGCAGAGTTCCAAAGAATAGCAAGAAGAGATAAGAAAGCCTTCCTCAATGATCAATGCAAAGAAATAGAGGAAAACAACAGAATGGGAAAGACTAGAGATCTCTTCAAGAAAATTAGAGATACCAAGGGAACATTTCATGCAAAGATGGGCTCAGTAAAGGACAGAAATGGTGTGGACCTAACAGAAGCAGAAGATATTAAGAAGAGGTGGCAAGAATACACAGAAAAACTGTACAGAAAAGATCTTTACAACCAAGATAATCATGATGGTGTGATCATCACATAGAGCCAGACATCCTGGAATGTGAAGTCAAGTGGGCCTTAGAAAGCATCACTACGAACAAAGCTAGTGGAGGTGATGGAATTCCAGTGGAGCTATTTCAAATCCTGAAAGATGATGCTGTGAAAGTGCTGCACTCAATGTGTCAGCAAATTTGGGAAACTCAGCAATGGCCACAGGACTGGAAAAGGTCAGTTTTCATTCCAATCCCAAAGAAAGGCAATGCCAAAGAATGCTCAAACTACCGCACAATTCCACTCATCTCACATGCTAGTAAAGTAATGTTCAAAATTCTCCAAGCCAGACTTCAGCAATACGTGAACCATGAACTCCCTGATGTTCAAGGTGGTTTTAGAAAAGGCAGAGGAACCAGAGATCAAATTGCCAACATTCGCTGGATCATCGAGAAAGCAAGAGAGTTCCAGAAAAACATCTATTTCTGCTTTATTGACTATGCCAAAGCCTTTGACTGTGTGGATCACAATAAACTGTGGAAAACTCTGAAAAAGATGGGAATACCAGATCACCTGACCTGCCTCTTGAGAAACCTCTATGCAGGTCAGGAAGCAACAGTTAGAACTGGACATGGAACAACAGACTGGTTCCAAATAGGAAAAGGAGTATGTCAAGGCTGTATATTGTCACCCTGCTTATTTAACTTCTATGCAGAGTACATCATGAGAAATGCTGGGCTGGAGGAAGCACAAGCTGAAGTCAAGATTGCCAGGGGAAATATCAATAACCTCAGATATGCAGATGACACCACCCTTCTGGCAGAAAGTGAAGAACTAAAGAGCCTCTTAATAAAAGTGAAAGAGGAGAGTTAAAAAGTTGGTTTAAAGCTCAACATTCAGAAAACTAAGATCATGGCATCTGGTCCCATCTCTTCATGGGAAATAGATGGAGAAACAGTGGAAACAGTGGCTGACTTTTTTTGGGGGGGCTCCAAAATCACTGCAGATGGTGACTGCAGCCATGAAATTAAAAGACTCTTACTCCTTGGAAGGAAAGTTAGGACCAACCTAGATAGCATATTAAAAAGCAGGAAAAAAGGAAAAAAGAAACGACAAAGCAGAGACATTACTTTGCCAACAAAGGTCTGTCTAGTCAAGGCTATGGTTTTTCCAATGGTCATGTATGGATGTGAGAGTTGGACTGTGAAGAAAGCTGAGCTCTGAAGAACGGATGCTTTTGCATTGTGGTGTTGGAGAAGACTCCTGAGAGTCCCTTGGACTTCAAGGAGATCCAACCAGCCCATCCTAAAGGAGATCAGTCCTGGGTGTTCACAGGAAGGCCTGATGCTAAAGCTGAAACTCCAATACTTTGGCCACCTCATGCGAAGAGTTGACTCATTGGAAAAGACCCTGATGCTGGGAAAGATTGAGGGCAGGAGGAAAGGGGGATGACAGAGGATGAGATGGCTGGATGGCATCATCAACTCAATGGACACAAGTTTGGGTAAACTCTGGGAGTTGGTGATGGACTGGGAGGCCTGGTGTGCTGCGATTCATGGGGTCACAAAGAGTTGGACACAACTGAGCAACTGAACTGAACTGAACTGAACCCAGATGGAGGACAGAATGATGATGCTGACCCTTTGGACTTCAATCAAGTCCCGCGTAGACACTGTCAAATTTTTGGTCCAATTCTGTGCTTAATTCTCCTTTGCTCAAGCCCCATGATGAATATGCATGTGTCTGCCTGCCTGCTTAGTTACTCAGTCATGTCCTACTCTTTGCAATTCCATGGACACAAAGGCTCCTCTGTCCATAGGATTCTCCGGGCAAGAATACTGGAGTGGGTTGCCATTCCCTTCTCCAGGGGGTCTTCCCAACCCAGGGATCAAACCCAGGTCTCCTGCATTGGCAGGCGGATTCCTTACTGTCTGAGCCACCAGGTGAAGCCCTTTGCTCAAGCCCACTTATGAATATGCATATACCCTTAGTTTAAAACCTCCTCAGTTTTGCTGTTGGGGAGACATTGCTTTGGGAAAGGGTTCTTATTTGCTAAGTCACTTCAGTCATGTCTGACTCTTTGCAATCTTACCGGGTGGAGCCTGCCAGGCTCTGTCCATGGGATTCTCCAGGCAAGAATACTAGAGCGGGTTGCCGTTTCTAATTCCATGGGATCTCCCGGACCCAAGGATCAAAGCCAAATCTATTCTGTCTCCTGCACTGGCAGGCGGGTTCTTTACCACCTGGGAAGCCTTATTTGCTGCAGGTGACAATAAGTCCTTCCTTCTCCCACTCTTTGGCTTGGTTGTGTCCATCGGCTCAGGATCCATCAAGAGGTAAACCCAACTTTCTGGTAAGAAAAGGGCTTCAGAGGCAATCTGAGAGGTAAGTGCTAAACTCCGGGTTGGTTGAGGGAGAAAGGGTGCAGATTTGCAGAGGATAAAAAATACATACATTAATAACAGTTGAAGCAGATGCACCCTCACCCCTGGAACTCTGCACCACGTCGCTCCAGTTAACTTCTCAGCATCTGTCAGTGCTGTGTTTGTATGCTACAGTCAATCCCCCTCTTCTAGAACACAATCTTCTCTACAGGCTCTGCCGTGTTTCCTGCTGGGTCTCTTGCACCTAGAATTCTTCTCTTCCTTCCTTTTTTTTTTTTTTTTTTTTTTTTGGAGGAGGGAGCAGTGGGTAACTTGATTGTATTTTAAGATTATGATAAGTTCATAAAATGTTTTAGTTTTTATCTCTGTGACCTGAAATACAGTCATCCCTGCGTATCCTCAGAAGACTCTTTCAGTAACATTCCAGTAACTGGTTCCAGTAACTGCAGGCCAGTAACATCACTGGTTACTTTGCAATAACACCCTTTGTATTAAAGGGTAGATAGGACCCAGATCTCCTGAGCCCACTGCTTTTTTAAAGGTTAGATTGAAATCACTCTTTTACTCTCTTCCATGAGTATTGACTGGTTTAGATTTTCTTCTTCTTCTGTTTTTTTTTTGGATCAATTTTGGTAACTTATATTTTACTAGGAAGTCATGGATTTCCTCTACGTTTTCAAATATATTACTGGAGTGTTGTACAGATTTTCCTAAGGTTCTGTGTATCTCTTCCATAACAATTCTGACTCCCAACTTAGTAGGTGGAAGAGCAGGCAGCAAAATATGATTGAGGAAAAAGGGTCAAAAGGATTAGGGTTGAACCAAGAGAGCTGAGTATTATGCCAGGCACTGCAGATACAAAGATATGCCAAGCCTCATGGGGTTTCATATTCCGTCCATTTTGGGGTATCTCCCCCCCTTGCAAAAGGGACACTTTTCAAAGGAAAGTGAGTTTCCAATAATTTAAACTGAAAACTAATGAGGAGAAAAATAAAGATGATGATTCAAATAGATGTAACCCAATAAGCTAAGTCTTAATCATCGATTTCCCCATCATCATTATTTGAACTTAGTGTTCAGGAGAGTAAGTCCTCACCCAAATCATTAAAGCCTCTGCCTCCCAGTCTTGTGCTCTTTTGCAATCTGTCCAAATTACATCTGCCAATCACTGATTTTTTTCCTCCTTGGCAGCAGTTGGCATAACTGAGTTTCCTATTGTTTCTGTCTTTGGTTTGCCATTGCTTCTTTGCGTCCCTTCCTGCTCCCTTCCTATGCTGTGGGGAGTTTCCTCATGCTTGGAAAGTCTCTCTCTAGAGTTTATATATCAAATTTGGTCTATATCAAATAATAATAGATAAATATTGGTGTATACCAATAATACATATGTACCAGATAATAGGGACTTCCTGATGGCTCACCGGTAAAGAATCTGCCTGCAATGCAGACTAGGATTTGATCCCTGGGTGGGGAAGATCCCCTTGGAAGAGGGCATGGCAACCCAGTCCTGTATTCCTGCCTGGAGAATCCCATAGACAGAGGAGGCTGACAGGCTAGAGTCCATGGGGTCATAAAAAGTCAGACACAACAGAATTGACTGAGCACGCACACATGCACCAAATAATAGATGATATATTGTTTGGGATATAGACCAATATATACAACATACCAAATACTAGATATATTGTTTGGGATATACCAAATAATATATATATATGTTGTTTGGAATATTCCAAATTGTGTGTGTATATATATATATATCAAATGTCATATATATCAAATTTGGTATATATCAAATAATAATAGAAATACAGAGAAGGCATAAAACAACACAGAAATACATAGAAGGCATAAAGTAATAGAAATATAAAACAATTTAGAGGAAGGAGAGATTGAATCAGAAGGAGAAAAAATTGTTACCCAAATAGGATTTGAGAAATGCATAGGGAAAAATTGAGAAATGCTCAGAAAGACTGAGGGCTGGAGGGGAAGGGGGCACCAGAGGATGAGATGGTTGAATGGCATCACTGACTCAATGGACATGAGCTTGAGCAAACTCCGGGAGATGGTGAAGGACCGGGAAGCCTGGTATACTGCAGTCCATGGGGTCACAACGACAGGACTTAGCCACTGAACAACAACAAGCTGCATCATACCAGACTGTGTGTTTATTGAGGGAAGGAATCTGTTATGTTATCAGATCCTACAGCCCAGGTCTGCCGAGACAAGGCATTCAATTAACACCTGGAGAACCAACTGATACATACTTTTACACTTAGGCAGGCCTTATTTTTAATGTTTAAATTTTGGAACTGTTTTAATTTACAGAAATAGCTAAAGATAGTACAAAGAGCTCCCACATGACCTGTGCCTAGTGTTCCTGACTATTCACATCTAACATTAATATGGCGTTTTGTCACAACTAATGAACCAATACTGATTCATTATCATTAACTAAAGTCTGTATGGCAGTCCAATTTTTCTTTGTTTTTACCTGATGTCCTTTCTTCTAATTCCAAGATCTGACATTACATGGAGTTGCCACATTTCTTTGGGCTTATTTTGGCTGTGACAGTTTCCCATACTTTCTTTGAACTGAATGGCCTTGACTATTAAGCAGTGCTGGTCAGCTCTTTTGTAGGGTATCCCTCAATTGTGATTCGTCTAATTTTTTTTTTTTTCCTGATTAGACAGGAGTTGTGGGTTTGGGGGAAGAAGACTGAGAGATCAAGTGTCCTTCTCATCACACCATACCAAGCCTACAGACTCTCAATGGGATTTATCCACATTGATGTTGACCTTGATCACCTGGTGAAGGCACTGTTTGCCAGGTTCCTCCATTCTAAAGGTGCTCATCCCCCCAATCCTCACCCTTCTCACACTGCACTCTTTGGAAGAAAGCAGAGTTGTAACACACTTTGAAGGAGTGGGAGTTAGGCTCCACCTCCTGGAGGGCTGAGTATCTACTTAAATTTTTTGGGATTCTTCTGCATGGGAGATGTGTCTCTCCACTCCCGTGTTTATTTACTCAATCATGTGTTTACATCAGTATAGACTCCTGGATATTTATTTTATACTTTGGGTTATAATCCAGTGCCACTTTATGTTGTTGCTCAAATGCTCCAACTTTGGCCATTAGTGAGTGAAGTTGCTCAGTCCTGTCCGACTCTTTGCGACCCCATGGACTGTGGCCTGCTAGGCTCCTCCATCCATGGGATTTTCCAGGCAAGAATACTGGAGTAGGTTGCCAGTTCCTTCTCCAGAGGATCTTCCCAACCCAGGGATCGAACCCAGGTCTCCCGCATTATAGGCAGATGCTTTTCCTGTCTGAGCCTCCAGGGAAGTCTATTTATTTGGCCACACTGGGTTTTAGTTATGGCACACGGACTTAGTAGTGTGGTGGTCCATATGCTGAGTCGCCCACAACATGTGGGATCTTAGTTCCCTGATAAGGGATGCCACCTGTGTCCCTGCATTATAGGACAGATTTTTAGCCACTGGACCACCTGCGAAGTCCCTAGAGGCTCTTTCATTTGACTCCTTTGTCCCTTTCACGTACCTGCATCATCATGCAGTTTGTTTTGTTGAGTGTGTGTGTATTGTTTTCTTTCTAATCTTTTGGCAATGCCACATGGCATGTGGGATCTCAGTTCTCTGGCCAGGGACTGAACATGTGCCCCCTGCATCGCAAGCCCAAAGTCTTAACCACTGGACCACCAGTGAAGTCCCATGTTTGTTTTAACACTTTACTTTCTAGCCCTACAAGATGCTCCAGGCTCACCTTGTATAGCTCTGGCCTGAGTCTGAGAATCAGCCATTTCTCTGAGGACCCCTAGTTCTTCTTATTGAAAAATGGTACATGCATACTATAGACCAAGACCTAGGCACTCGATATGCTCACCATCACTGGAGTGTTGTGGCTCCCAGGCCTTCTCAGCTGACAGCAAGAAACATATGGGAAGATCCTTTTAATCTTACAAAGATCTTAAAAAAAAAAAAAAAAAAACTGGAGCAATTTAGGCTTCCCTGGCCGTTCAGTGTCAGGCTCTTTTGCTGTCTCTCCCTGCCAGTTCCTTTGTGTCAGTTCAAATCGGTCTGTCCTGCCTCCTCTCCTTGCCTACCCCTGCTCTTCTCTCTGCTGCAGTGAGCTGACCCCTGAAGGCTGCATTTCCTCAGCTCCTAGCTCAGCCAGCTTCTGCCTGCAGCAAGTGGAGGGCAGCCTGTCCAGCAGCAAAGGTAAGTCCTCTAGGGCTCTGGCTCCTGCTGGACAGGCCCACTGTGATGCTATCTTCTAGACCCTGCTGCCATCGCCTCAGTACTTTGTCCCTCCTGCCCAGAGGTGTCAATGGCTTCAGACTGCGGTCTTTCTGTTGCCCTCTCCCCAACCCCTGTGGGCTTCTCAGCTTCTTCTATCATGCATGTAACCATTTCTCTGAATAAATTCCTTCTGTTTAAAAAACACAGTGCTGGGACTTCTCTGGCAGTCCAGTGGTTAAGACTTCCACTGCAGGGGGCACGGATTCTATCCCTGGTTGGGGAACTAAGATCCCACATGCCCTGTGGTGCCATCAAAATAAACAAATAAATAAATGCATTAGAATAGAATACACAGTGCTTTCTACTTAGCCTATTTGGACCCTGAGACAGATACACATGTAATTTTTTTTTTTGTTAAGTGGCCCCAAGGTGGGGGCTTCCCTTCCCTGGTGGTCCAGTGGTTAAGAATCTGTCTTGCGATGTAGGGGACACTGGTTCAGTCTCTGGTCCAGGAAAATTCCACATGCCATGGGGGCGACTAAGCCCATGCCCCACAAGTACTGAAGCCGGCGTGCCCTCGATCCTGTGCTCCATGGCAAAAGAAGCCATCGCGGTGAGAAGGCCAAGCTCCTCACCTAGAGAGTAGCTGCCACTTGCTGCAACTAGAGAAAGCCAGGGCACGGCAGCAAAGCCCCAGCACAGCCAAAGACAAAAATAAGTAAATAAATAAATATACGAATACATTCTTAAAAAAACAGAGTGGCCCCAAGGAATGAGAGTGGGGTTTGGGAGTCAAGCCAGTCACTGCTGTGGACAACTGAGGCTTGACCCCACTGGGGAGGCCGACTTGCTAGGGAGAATGGACCTCAAAGCCGCCAGGCTGCCTCCCGAGGCTCCAAGGTTGCCTAAAGATGGGTAACTCCTTGTACCTCCAAGTTTTCACACAGATCTGGTTGGCTCAGTGGGTCCCCACAGGCATGCCATGGATGGTGGCAGTCCTCACCTCCATCCCCATAGAAATCCAAAGGTTCAATTGGCAGCCAAGGGGAGGGGCTGTTGGGACCTACGTGCCTAACTGTTTGCCGCAGAAGTGACTAAAGTTTATAAGAGGGGATGGGCCACGAGGATTCAAGGCAGGCACAGAGGTCTCCAACAGATTTTTCGCAGGTTCTGTTCCTCATGCTCTGCTCAAGGCCTTTTTTCCCTCTCATTCTTCACCCTTCTTGAGCAATCTCACACAAACTATCTACACTGATGTAAATGGATCAGAGTTTGATTTGTGCTTTACCGATAATCTATTAGAACCACTGACTGACTTTACTTTTGCTGGTGCAAAATTCCCTTTGCAGACAAGAAGGATACTCTCAGATACTTCGCCTGTCTAATTAAGAAAGCTTTCTGTTGAACGTACACTGGAACAAGATCAGTAAGGACTCCTCAGCAGATATTCATGACGAAGCTGGTGAACAAATTCAACCTTCTAGAAAAACCATGGTGGTGATAATTTTCAGGGAAGCACATTCTTTACCATAAACATCTTAACAAATGCACAGTATGCATGGTTTCAAGATTACAAGTCAACAGTCCTTAAAAGAGAATTGCTAAAATTAAACTCTGACTATGACATGAATGTTATATTAAATAATCAGAAATATTAGATAATTACATCATGTTCAGCTACAGAACGAAGAGTCCTCTGGACAGCAAGGAGATCAAACCAGCCAACCCTAAAGGAAATCAACCCTGAATATTCACTGGGAGGACTGATGCTGAAGATGAAGCTCTGATACTTTGGCCACCTGATGCAAAGAACCGACTGGTTGGAAAAGAGCCTGATGCTGGGAAAGACTGAGAACAAGAGGGGAGAAGGGGGTGACAGAGGACGAGATGGTTGGCTGCCATCACTGACTCAATGGTCATGAGTGTGAACAAACGCTGGGGTACAGTGAAGGATAGGGAAACCTGGTATCCTGCAGTTCATGGGGTGGCAGAGAGTCAGACGTGAGCGAATGAACAGCACCACCACAATGTATACATTCTGTGACATCAACGACCAAAAGGCAGTGGGATGAAGATGGAAAGGAGCAGATTATTTTTAAACGTTATTGGAGTTAAACTGGCATAAATTCAAATTGAAGTGTTATAACTTCAGGACGTCAAATGGAATCTCCATGGCAACTACAAAGCAAATAGCTGAAAAATATACACAAAAGAAATGAGACAGGAGTTTAAATGTTTCCGTGTAAGAAAAAACTAAATGCAAAAGAAAACAGCAATGCAGAAAATGAGGGACATAAAGGCATATAGAAGACAAATAGTGAAAGTAAAGAAGACAGAAGACAGGCCACTTTTCCACAGCCCTCGCCTTGTAGCCACCTCGCATGTGTATGCACCTGACTAGACCCTGAGCATTGAGTTTCTCACAAAAAGAAATTACAGTGTGTCCAAGGGCAGATAAGGAAGGTTGGGATGAGCCCTCTGATACAACTCCAGTTCTCAGCAGAGAGTCTGACACACAGGTGGCTGCAAAATAGTTGGGATCAATGCTTCTTTCTTGACATTTAATTGTAAAACTTGGAAGCCATGACTTCCCCGGTGGCCCAGTGGCTGGGACTTCGCCTTCCAAGGCAGGGGGTGCAGGTTTGACCCCTGGTCTGGGAGCTAAGATCACACATGGGCCAAAAAACCAAAACACAAAACAGAAGCAATATTGCAACAAATTCAAGTGAAGTGCTAGCCACTCAGTCCTGTCCAGCTCTTTGAGACCCCATGGACTGTAGCCTGCCAGGCTCCTCTGTCTATTGGATTCTCCAGGCAAGAATACTGGAGTGGGTTGCCATGTCCTTCTCCAGGGGATCTTCCCAGCCCAGGGACTGAACTCAGGTCTCCCACACTGCCGGCAGGTTCTTTACCATTTGAGCTACTGGGAAGCCCTAACAAATTCAATAAAGGCTTAAAAAATATGGCAGCCATGCACAGTTACAGCGCCCATTCAGCCTCTGATGACTCAAGAACCAACAGCTTAAGTTTTCTGCCCTTTCTTTGCACCTTATATTCCACTTAGCCTGATTTCTTTGGTTTTGATCCTAATTTTTTTTTAATGAAATCTGACATGAAGTCTTCTAATATTCAACATTAAAGTTTAAGTTTAGGGAACCTCCCTGGCAGTCCAGTGGTTAAGACTCCATGTCCCCAATGCAGGTGAGCCTGAGAATTAAAATAAATTAGTTTAAGTTATAATATACTACATAGGTAATTTTCTACTTCGTTTGCAGTATTACAAACTGACTTACTTTAAAAAAATTTTTATCAGGGAAATTTCAAACATGTCCAAATATTTTTTAAATTTTAAAGAGAGAGAGACTAAAGCAGTGAATTCCCCTAAACATCTATTCTCTAGCTTCAACAATTATTAACTCACAGCCAGTCTTCAACTATACCGTCACCAACTTCTCTCTACCATCAGATTATTTTTAAGTCAATCCAAGATGATATGTCATTTCATCCATAAATATTTCAGTATATCTGCTACAGTGCTAGGGGTAAAGAATTCACCCGCCAGTGCAGGAAACCTAAGAGATGTGGGTTCAATCCCTGGGTCAGGAAGATCCCCTGGAGAAGGGCATGGTAACCCACTCCAGTATTGCCTGGAGAATCCCATGGAGGGAGGAATTCCAAGGGCTACAGTCCATAGGGTCACAAAGAGTCAGATACGACTGAAGCAACTTAACACACACACACACACACACACACACACGTTTGCTTGTATCCATTTATAGTAAGCTACCCCAAAACATAGTTGCTTACAACAACGATTTCTTTGCTCTTACTTTTGCAATTTAGGCTAAGTTGAGCTGTGTGATTCTTCTGTTTTCCCCAAGTGATTCTTGCAGCCAAGGTTATCAAGTAGCTTGAGTGTGGTGGGCAGGTCTAACCTAAGACGCCTCACTGTCAGGGGACTTGGTGCTGGCTGTCAGCTGGGATTTTCTCTTCATGCAACCACTTACCTTTCAAAAGCTTGGCTTCCTTCTGTGGCAATGGCAGCGTTTTAAGAGGGTGTAAGTGGGGGTTTCTAGGTGCCGCTACTGCTAAAGAACCTGCGTGCTAATGCCAGAGACTTAAGAGACATAGGTTCGATCCCTGGGTTGGGGAAGACCCCCAGGAGGAGGGCATGGCAACCCATTCAAGAATTCTTGGCTCGAGAGTCCCATGGACAGAGGAGTGGTGGGCTACAGTCCATGGGGTCGCACAGAGCTGGACACGACTGAAGCAACTTAGCATAGCACTTTTCCCCCCAATTATTATTGAGTTCAGGACCTCGTTTATACAAGGAAATATAACTTTTAAGGCTCTGGGGGAATGTTCTTACTCCAGAGAAGACTTGGTGTTTTGGAGCTTTTTGTTTTTTGGCCTCACCATGCAGCATGTGGGATCTTATTTACCCAACCAGGGATCAAACTTGCGCCCCCCTGCAGTGGAAGTGCACAGGACCATTGGGGAAGTCCCACCAGGTTTTTCAATCTACTGCAGTGTCTACAAGACAAAACCTCTAGTTTTGAAACAGAACCACAATTGCACGGTCAAATCTTCAAAAAAAAAAAAAAGTTAAATGATTTAGTGTAATTCTCTATTATTGATTTGCAGGGGTTTCCCTGATGGCTCAAGCAGTAAACAGCCCATCTGCAATTCAAGAGATTCAGGTTCGATCTCTGGGTTGGGAAGATCCCCTGGAGGAGGAAATCCAACCCATTCCAGTATTCTTGCCTGGAGAATCCCATGGACAAAGGAGTCTGGCAGGCTACAGTACATGGGGTTGCAAAGAGTCGGACATGACTGACACACACACGTTGATTTGTAACTTCAGAATTATGAAACAAAAATGCTATTATTACAAATGTAACAGTGTTCTGGTATATTGTTTTTTCTTAGTAGATATTATTAATGAGGATTTGGAACTTAAATAGAAAAACAACCATGTAAATCTCTAAAATTTAAATTCTAATATGGCTAACTGGCTCTTTGAAAAAGCAGCTAAAAAAAAAAAAATTAAATGTTCCATGGTTGAAAGAATAAGGGAGCCTCTTCTGGGAAATTACATATTTAGTTCACTGCGATTTGCTTTCTAATTCGCTGAAAAATAACACAAGTGAACTATTAGAATGTCTATTCACGTTGCAATTTTTGAGAGTTTAGGGAGACAATGAGAAATGAACTGGGGCGGGATCCCCAGCCTCCTCAACAAAGCTCCTAAACGGGCCTTTGTGAGACGGCACAGCAGCTGCAGGCCACAAGAACTGCCAGTCTGTAAGTGACCCACAAATCCCATGTGCCAGGAAGTTGGCCAGGTGCAGGCTCTGCCCAACTAACAGGGCCCCCTTCAACGTCACTTTTAATTGTAGAGTCACTCTATTAACAATTGAGGGCATGATTACATAATTGGTTTTATTAACAGCCAAAAGGATTCAAAACTAATTTGCAAAAAAATAGAGAATTTACCAAAAAAGAAAAAAAAAGTCCAAGGCGACTACGAGCTCTTCTCAGAGGGCAAGAATTCAAGGAACTTGAGAGGCAGCATTGAATAGCCCAGGTCACAATGGTTAAGAGCTCTGGCTTCTACAGTCAAGGGCAGCTTGGCTCCCCTGTTACTGTATGGCCTTAAATAAGTTACTTAGTCTCTGAGCTTTAATTTCCTCACAGTTTTGCTTTGAGGGTTATATGAAACAACATGTAAAAAGTACTTAATGGCCAGTCTGGCACTTTTAAGCATGAGACACATAATAGCTCCTACTGTGGGTCATGTATCACTCATATTCCCATATCCTATCAAAGTTGCTCAGCACAATGTAGACGGTCAGTTAATGAACTGACTGAATGTGATTGTGCTAAAAGATGTACATTATTTGCTGATCAGCACCATTTCTTTCTTAGAAAATCTGTTCCTCCCTCAACTCATCTGGTCTCACTGTTGCTATTCGGCCAAAATTGATTCACCCACAGGGGATACCAGCCTCAGGCTGAGCCCATCAGATGGTATTGGGCCCTGGAACCGTGATGTCCTAAAGACTGGAAGTTGGCAGATCACAACTCTCCAGTCAAAACCAGCTCACTGCCCCTGACTTTGTAAATAAAATTTATCGGCGCACGGCCACACCCATTCACTTAGGTATTGTCGTGGCAGCTTCTGCGCTACAGACATGGAGTTGAGTTGAATAGTCGTGACAGAAGCAACAGGATCTGCAAAGTCCGATTATTTACCACCTGGCTCTTCAGAGTAAAAGCTGGCCTATTTGTGGAGTCAGACCAACAACTGGCAACTTTTTTTTTTTTTTTTTCCCATTTGTATGTTAAAAGGTAAGCAGGAAAAAGGCTCACCTGCAGAGACCAGAGGGAGACTGGTTTAGACATCGGGGCATTTGCCCACAGAAAGCGAGAAGGCAGAGAAGGGAGTGGCAGAGACAGAGGCTCGGGGAGGGCTGGAGGGTTCGTTTCCAAGGGCTGCTCTGGAGGTTGTTGAGCAGCACCAGCTGTGGCCTGGGTTCCTCCCCGTGTGGACTGACCCTCCAGCCCCCACTCCCCGGGAACTCTTGAGTGTCCTCGGGAGATGGCAGCTGGCTTCCCCTGGGGCGAGTGACCTAAAGCAGTATCTTTTATGATCTAACTTCAGAAGCCACACATAGACTGCTGTTTCCATGATCCTGTTCGTTTCTTACATGTCAGGCCTGGTTGGTGTAGGAGGACCGTGCACCAGGACGGGAATACAGGGAGGGGAGACTTACTGGGACCACCTGCTGACCTGCCATCAGTTGAGGCCCCTCTGAATTCTCCCCTGGGATTCAGTGAGACTCTGCTTATCGTATAACAACTGTCTCCCTCCTTTTCACTGGCGATGACAAGTACGTTTCTATACCCTTGCAACAAATCAGTCCTAAGAAAGCAATGAAAAAAAGAAAAAGAAAGCAATGAAGAGCGGAAAATGACATATTATTTGTCCCATCACCTCTTGTCAAATGAAGGGACCCCTGAGGTCTTGAGCTTCCAGGGCCCTTCTTGGTAGCCTCTGGCTCTTTCTGGTGTGTGACACTCCAGCCTAGCTCCTACTCATTTATGCAATATGAGTGACTGTCAGGCCCTGGGATGTGGCCACAGACAAAATAGAAAAAGACCCCAGGCCCTGGAGCTGAGATTCCAGTGTGGGGAGACAGCAGTAAAGAAACAGAGAACATACCCGGCAGAGATGAACATTATAAAAATAATTAAAATGTGTGTGTGAGAGAGATTTTATAAAGGGTGGCTGAGCAAAGACCTAAGTGAAGAGAGCGAGTGAGCCATGAGAACGCAGCAGGAAAGGGGACCTGGGAGATTTGCTGGGAAGCTAAGAGGTGGGCGGTAGGAGCAGGATGTGGGATCACGGGACGAGAACATGTCCATTAGCCAAGGAGTGGGCTTCCCGGGTGGCGCTAGTGGTAGAGAGCCTGCCTGCCAAAGCAGGAGATGTAAGACATGCAGGTTCTATCCCTGGGTTGGGAAGATCCCCTGGAGGAGGAAATGGCAACCCACTCCAGTATTCTTGCCTGGAGAATCCCATGGACAGAGGAGCCTGGCGGGCACGACCGAAGTGACATAGCACATGCATCTCATGATTCAGGGATGCAGGAGCAAAAGGGATGAAATCCGGAGGCCACCCGACCCAGCGATCGAACCCGGGTCTCCCGCATTGTAGACAGACGCTTTACCATCTGAGCCACCTGGGGAGTCCCCCTACAGAGCTGGGACCCTACAGATGGAAGCAGGTTGAGGATGTGATGGACAGCTGAATTCATACGACTGTGTTCGGCATTCTCAGTGGACTGTGAGCTGAGTGATGGGCCACAGGGGTTCAGGAGGTTTGAGGAGAAAGAGGAAGATGATGAATGAATTTCAGAAAGCAAACCACCAGGGCAGTGCTTCTGAACATTTGATGCAGAAATGAATCACCTGGGGACGTTGTTAAAGTGCAGATCATCCTGATTCAGGAGGTCTGGGTGGGGCCTGAGCTTCTGCATGTGCAAAAGTGATGTCTGTGCCGTTGGTCCAGGAAGGGAAATAGATCGGACTTGTGGGCAGTGTGATGGGACCTTTAGGGTCTGTGGCCGGGAATTAAAGTGAGAACACTCACCCCAGCTAGTGTTCTCTTCTGGCTGCTTGGGTACAGGGATAGAGCAGGGGATAGCTGAGTGTTAGTGGTATTTATGAGGAAGTGCTCTTAAAAAATATGCCATTTACCCTAAGCTGAGTCAGGAAGGAAGTGAAAAACTAAGCTATGATAAGGCCAGTGAATCATGGGCCTTGATGATGTCAGAGAATCGCTGGGATGGGAGCATTAGAACCAATAAGCTACAAGGAGAGGAAGAGGTGCTCAAGAAGGGGGGGCTTCAAATCAAGACTTACAGGTGACGACAAGGTCCATCGGGGTGGAAAGTTATAGACCACTCAAGGTGAGGAGGTCAGGAACACAGAGGCCAAAGCTCCCTAAATAGTGACGGAAGGGGTTGGTGAAGATGAAGATGGTGAGTTCAGTACTCAAGTTCTTAAGGAACAAGCAGGCTGAAAGTGAAGGCAACTGGAGGGCACCAGGGATTTAGTCTGGTGGCATGGACTCTGAAGGAACTTGCGCCAGCAGCCGGCCAGAGACACAAGACAGACATAGCTCCCTCTCCTAAGTGTGATGAGAGCCACAAAGGGTTTTAGACCAGTCTGTTGTGGTTTAGTGGCCAACTCGTGTTTGACTCTTTGTGACCCCATAGGCTGTAGTGGACCAGGCTCTCTGTCCTTCACTGTCTCCCTGAGTTTGCTCAAACTCATGTCCATCGAGTCAGGGATACCATCCAACTCTCTCACCCTCTGTTGCCCCCTTCTCCTGCCCTCAGTCTTTCCCAGCATCAAGGTCTTTTCCAGTGAGTCAGCTCTTCACATCAGGCAGCCAAAGTACTGGAGTTCCAAGTGCTAGAGACCAAATGTTTGTGTCCCCCCTAGATTCCTGTGTGGAAATCCTAACCCTTAACGTGGCGGTATTTGGGGCAGGGGCCCTCGGAAAGTGATGAGGCTCCACCCTCACGAGTGGGATTGTTGTTGTTTAGTTGCCAAGTCGTGCCTGACTTTTTGTGACCCCGTGGACTGTAGCCCGCCAGATTCCTCTGTCCATGAGATTTCCCAGGCAAGAATACTGGAGTGGGTCGCCATTCCGTTCTCCACGGGATCTTCCTGACCCAGGTATCGAAGCCGAGCTTCCTGCATCGGCAGGCCGGTTCTTTACCACTGAGTCACCTGAAACATCCTGAATGGGATTGGAGCCCTTATAAAAGCGTTCCCTTGGCCTTTCCACACACGAGGGTAGGAGAAAAGACTGAGGGTAGGAGAAAAGGGAGTGGGCCTTTACTAGACACAGAATCTGCTGGCACCTTGATCTAGAATTTCTCAGTCTTGAGAACTGTCCGAAATAAATTTTTTGTTTATAAGTGACCCAGTCTATGGTATTTTGTTACAGTGGCCTGACCAGACTAACAGAGCAAAGAAACTGACATGATCCAAATGAGATTTTGCATAGCTCAGTTCTCAAAGGATCCGCCTGCGATGCAGGAGGCCCCAGTCCGATTCCTGGGTTGGGAAGATCTACCGGAGAAGGGATAGGCTACCCACTCCAGTATTCTTGGGTTTCCTTTGTGGCTCAGCTGGTAAAGAATCTACCCGCAATATGGGAGACCTGGGTTTGATCCCTGGGTTGTGGGAAGATCCCTTGGAGAATGGAAAGGCTACTCACTCCAGTATTCTGACCTGGAGAATTCCATGGACGGTATACTCCATGGGGTCTCAAAGAGTCAGACATGACTGAGTGATTTTCACACAAAGATTTCTCGGACTGCTATACAGAGAAAGGACTGGAAGGAGGTTCAGTTTGTCAAAGAGTGGACTCCAGGAGCTTCAGCTTCACCAAAAACTTGTGAAAATGTACATTCTTGGACCCCTGAATCAGAAACTCAAGGGTTGGGAGCCCTGCAACCTGAGTTTTAATGTAAACTCTCCCAGTGATTAGATGTCAGTTGAAGTCAGACTAAAGAACATGGTGATTTGATTAGGGCAGTGGAGAGAGAGAGAGAGAGAGGATGGAGCTGTATTTTGGTAGAGGAAGGACCAGGACAGAATATGGGATGTGTGGGTGAGGGGGCAGGTTTCTGGGAGAAAGGAAAGCATAGATGGAGTCTTATGCACAAGAAAGGCAAGGGTGGAGGAGAAGCCAATTTGCCGGTAAGATTAAAAGTTCAGGTCTGTCTGTGGTACAGGGCAAATGTGTTCTGGAGAAGTTTTGGTGGGAAGTAAAGTTGTGGGTAAAAACCACAGTAGTTCTCAGTAGGAAGTTGGAGATGCCTTCATATGGGATTGCTGCACAGGCCCCATGGGACAGGAGTCATGTGACGTGTCATCCGTGGCTCTCTAACAGTTTGGCTGCTGCTGCTGCAGCTGCTTAGTTGCTTCAGTTGTGTCCAACTCTTTGCGACTCCATGGACTGCAACCCATCAGGCTCCTCTGTCCATGGGGATTCTCCAGGCAAGAATACTGGGGTGGGTTGCCATGCCCTCCTCCAGGGGATCTTTCTGACCCAGGGATTGAACTGGGGTCTCCTGCACTGCAGGCAGGTTCTTTACCGCTGAGCCACCAGGGAAGCTCCAACGGTCTGGCTAAGTGTCAGTATTTCACACTCGTAGTTGGTGGCCTGGTAGAGAGAGCACTGAGTTTGGAATCCAGAGGAGTTAGGTCCCTGGGTTCTAGTCACTTTCCAGCAAGTTACCTCACCTCTGTGAGCTCCAGCCTCTACCTCCTTTCAATCGACATTTTGGTATCTAGGTGTCAAGATTCCAAGGTCCCAGGATTGTTCTGAAGACTTTCTGCTCTTCTGTTATGACCTTCAAGCACCTTCTAAGTGTCTTTGCTCTCCATGACATCCAATCACTTTCACTTAGATATTGATGGTGGCATGTTTGAACAAGAGCCTGGGGGGGGGGCGCCCTCCGAGGCAGGCTGGCCTCCTTGAGTCCACTAACCTACAGAATAAATGCATAGCAAAGGATGAGGGGCAGGCAGGCTGTCTTGGCCCAGGAGTCTGTTTTCTAGGGGTTCACGGAGATGCAGTTCATCTTGCACACAGATAGCATTAGGCTTGTGAACTCTGCTGTGGGCAGAAGAGATACTAAAGTTGTTTGGAGGCTGTGGCAGTTGATGATGTCAGTTTGTGACATGAGACTCTAGCAGAGTTAGAGAGGAGCCAGTGTTCCTTGCTTTACAAACACAAAAAGCCAGGGCTTTGTCCACAGGACCACATTGGGACTGGTGAGTGTAACAGAAACAAAATTCCAGCCTCCCAGCTGCTCCTCTCTTCACTCCTATACTTAAAAACAATATATTTGTTTATTTATTGGACTGTATCGGGTCTTAGCTGCGTCACTCGGGATCTTCCTTGCTTCATGCTAGATCTTTCTTTGCAGCCCACAGACTCTCTAGTTATGGTGCACAGGCTTAGTTGCTCCCAAGGCATGTGGGACGTGGGATCTTAGTTCCACAACCAGGGATTGAACCTCCGTCCCCTGCACTGCAAGGCTGATTCTTAACCACCGAGGAAGTCCCACTCCTATACTCTTAAAAAGAACTGACACAAGGCCAGACAACAAAAAGTCCAGGAAGAACCGACATCTTTTGCATGAGCATGGCCTTCATTAAAGAGTGTTTTCTGAATATGGGCTTGGTGTCAGTTCTGTGAGCACTGCTTTGCCGGATCACAATGGTCCTGTAGGCAGATACCGTCAAGGTTCAGGGCTCCGTGGTGTGCGTGCTATGGGCTCCCAACTGTTGGCAGGATGGATGGGTGGGTGGGTGAATGAACAATTGCCCGAAGGAGCTGGAGAATATCACCTGGACAGACTTGGAGTACAAATTTAGTGTCAAAGAACATCATGTTACACTGGTTATTTTTTCTGGCACGGGAGACTATATCTCAGGAGGAAAAACCCTGCTGTTGCCCAGCAGTGTAGACATAAGCCATCAATTACATGCACTCACTACTGTTGTTTTTTAATGTGTCCTGACTCCTCCAGTGGAGGCAATAAACAGTTAAAACATTTGCTCCTACACTGTCCTGAACACTCGTTTGGAGTGGCTGTGAAAATCAACTATCTGAGGAGAAAAGAAGGAAAAGGAATTAACCTCCAATGACTTCACTTTCAGAATGAGTCAGGGCAGCTTAAAAAAAAAATCACCACTGGATGCAAAGAGAGGCAGAGACACAGGGCTGCAGGAGCAACAGCAAGTTCCAAGGAGAAAAGGACAGTATTAATAAAGTCTGTTTCGTTTTCTTGTCCCTGAGGTCTTTTGGTGGGCCCATGATTAGGTCTGCCAGTCACCTGGCTCCCTCTGGAGAACTGAATACTTGGCGCTTCTTGGACCGCAAAGATGTTTTGCTGCTTTTGGAGTTGGGAAGAAATGGGTTCTAGTCCGCTGGCTGTGTGGCTTTCGGCCAGTTACTTAACCTCTCTGAGCCTTAACTTAGTTGTGAGAAAGGTTTGTCCAGAGTAAGTGATATAGCACATCGGGCATCAGTGCGCGCTCATCGAAGGGCTGGAAAGTGAGGGGTTTCCGGTTCCCGGAGTTACTGCGAGCAATCTGCGCGGGGAGGAAGGGGGACCGCGCGCCTTCCGCGTGGCCTCAGAGCCGCCTTGCCTCGCTCGAGGGGCGAGTGCAGGCTCGAGTTCTGAAGACAGCGCGCCCCCTAGAGGCCGTGGTTTCTCCCTACACGGGGCGGAATAGAAACCTTAGGGGCAGCCCTGGCCAAAGGCACAGGGTGAAGCGGGCCGCCCAAAGCTGTCGAAGCCTTTTTCTGTGTTTTCCGAGGGCTTCGAGCGGATTCTGTCGACGGTACCAGGCTGCATCCCCAGGCTGCCGAGCTGACCACAGTCGGGTAAACTGAAAGAAATACTTGGTTTGTTCAAGCAGAAAAGACTCAAGTAATATTTACCGAGCATTCACTCTGTTCCAGTGTGGGAACTGGGTGCTCTTCACTTAACCTTATCTTGTTTAAACTTCTCAGCAGCCCTGCGAGGGAAGGTTTATCCTGTTTTTCTGGTGAGGTAATTGAAGCACCCTAAAAGAAGATATTTGCACAGTTGAAACACGCCAAAATTGAGATTTGTGTTAATCTGCTTGTTGTTGTTGAGTCGCTCAGTCATGTCCAACTCTTTGTGAAACCATGGACAGTAGCCTACCAGGCTTCTCTGTCCGTGGAATTCCCCAGACAAGAATATTAGAGTGGGTTGCCATTTCCTCCTGCAGGGGATCTTCCCAGGGATCGAACGTGTCTCCTGCATTGGCAAGTGGATTCTTCACCACTGAGCCACCAGGGAGGCCATTTGTTAAGACTCCTATAAGAAAAACCGCAGACTGGGTGGTTTAAACAACAGAAATTTATCATCTCACAATTCTGGAGGACAGAAGTCTGAAGTAAGATGGAGTTGGTTCTTCCTGAGAGGGCCCTGAGGGAGGGATCTTTTCCAGGCCTTTTTCGTTGGCTGGTAGATGGCTGTCTTCACTCCGTATGCATGTCTGTCCCCTAGTTTCCTCTTTTTTAAAAACACCAGTCATATTGGATTAGTAGTAGTGGCGGTGTTAGTCTATCAATCATGTCTGACTCTTTGGAACCCCATGGCCTGTAGCCCGCCAGGCTCCTCTGTCCATGGAATTCTCCAGGCAAGAATGCTGGAGTGGGCGTTCATTTCATTCTCCAGGGGATCTTCCCCACCCAGCTATCGAACCGGGGTCTCTTGCATCGCAGGCAGATTCTTTACCATCTGGGCCACTGGGGAAGCCATATCCAGCAAAACTGTCCTTCAAAAGAGATAAAAGAATATATGGCAATATAAACAAAAACAAGAAAACAAACAGAAGAAATCTTAGATGTGAAAAATATATCCATAATAGTTGAAAAGAACACATCAGGTAGACGAATAACAGAATGGATAAGGCTGCAGAACAAATTAGCAACTTGGAAGACCAGGTGAAGGAAATCTTTCAGAAGGAAGGAGGAAAGAGATATAAAATATTTTAAATTTTATTTTACAAAAAGATATAAAATATTCTTTAAAAGCTAGGTTATTTGGAAGATAGAAGTATTGAATACTATCATGTGACTGATAAGAGTCCTAGAAAGAGAGGAAAAATAAAATGAAGAGGAAGAAGTGTTTGAGGAGAAATTGAGATAATTTTTTGTAACTTATAAATGGTGAAAGATTGAATGTTATAGAGGAGAAATAATGAAAAAAATCCACACCAGGATATTTTACAGTAAAATTAAGAATTTCAAAAGAAGCAGAGAAAATTCTAAAGTACTGCAGAGGGAAAGAGAAGATTGCAAAAAGAGAAGTCAGATGGCATCAAATTTTTCAATAGCAACAACTGATTCGAGAAAATAGTGGAGGGAATTCCCTGGCAGTCCAGTGGTGAGGACTCTGAGCTTCCACTGCAGGGGACGTGGTTTCAATCCCTGGTCAGGGAAAAATCCCATATGCCAAAAAAAAAAAAAAAAGAGAGAGAGAAAAAACAGTGGAGTGGTATTTTCAAAATATTGAGGGAACAGAAATTAGAACCAGCCTCTTTCCTTTGTCCAATCTGCCACCAAAAGCAGCGCGTAATTAAAAAATATTCTCAGGCGTTGAAGTCCCCAGAAAATTTATCACACAAAGACTACACTGGAAACTGTTTTGGACAAAGAGGTTAAAATAAGTGGGGAGAAAATCTTTTAGGTGCTGCAAGAGATACTGGTAAAATTTGTTTGACTTTAAAGGATAGCTATGACTAAAGAAAAAAAGAATATATATTTCCCATAAACTGGCATTGAAATGTAGGTAATAACACTATGTAGATTTCCCAGGAAGTAAATGGTAAAGAACCCTCCTGCCAATGCATCAGTGTAACCTGCAGGAGACACGAGTTCGGTCCCTGGGTGGGGAAGATCCCCTGGAGAAGGAAATGGCAACTCACTCCAACATTCCTGCTTGGGAAATCCCATGGACAGAGGAGCCTGGTGGGCTACAGTCCATGAGGTCACAAAAGAGTCCCAACACGACTGAAGCAAGTTAGCACCCACACACAGAGTAACGTAATATAGGTCTGGGGTTAGAGATGAAGAGATATGAGTGTACAGCAAAGCCTTGCTCTTACTAGGGGTGTGAAAGTTTTAGTCGCTCAGTTGTGTCCAGCTCTTTCCATTCCCATGGACTGTAGCCTACCAGGATCCTCGTCCATGGGACTCTCTTGGCAAGAATTCTGGAATGGGTTGCCATGCCCTTCTCCGGGGGATCTGCCTGACCCAGAGATGGGTCAGAGATGGGTCCTGCGTGGCAGGCAGATTCTCTACCATCTGAGTCACTGGGGGGAATGTATACTTATTAAAGAAAGGGTTAACAGGAAGTACAGAAAAAGTGAGTCAGGCTGAAATAAAATACTAAGATCACAGAAACAGGTCCAACTATATAAATAATTACAGCAAATATACATGAACTAAATTAATCAGTTTAAGAAAAAGACTGACCATTGGATTTTTTAAAAAAACCAAGTATGTGCTGTGAACAAGAGATGAACCTAAAGCATAAGGAAAATGCAAAGGCTGTATGTAAATGAATGCAAAATGATATACCAGCGAAATACTAATCAAAACAAAGACGGTTTATCTACAGGAGTGTCTAAACTCACTGTGATTTTCATAAAGGTCTGGAAGTTAGAACAGTATTTCCAAGTTAACTCTATGACTAGCATGCGGGTTGGCTTGCTTAGGAGTTAGTGTGCCAGTTTGGTTGGAAGCTCCACTGATTGAAACAAAGGAATCCAGGAACTGAAAGACCAGTGAGTTCAAGCATAGTCAACTTAAGTCACAGTTGTTCAGTCGTGTCCGACTCTTTGCAATTCCAAGGACTGTAGCCCACCAGCCTCCTCTATGAAATTCTCCAGGCAGGAATACTAGAGTGGGTTGCTATTTCCTTCTCCAGGGAATCTTCGGGACCAAGGGATCGAACCTGGGTCTCCTGGATTGCAGGCAGATTCTTTACCGTCCGAGCCACTTAGTAGATGGGAAAAGGAAAAAAGGAAGGGCTAAATTGCTGGGATCCTCTTAGAGATGCAGGGACAGCAAGTCACTTGGGAAGAAGTGACATCCAAAAACCACGAAACCACAACCCTGAGAAAATAAGTATTAATCAGGGGGTACAACAGGGATAAGGCCCAAAATCCAAGTGGAAGAGAACAGGCAAATGGAATCTTCACTGCCCACGGATCAAAACGTAATGTTTCAGGTATGTTCTTCTCGGCAAATATTCCTACCATCTGCTTTTGAAATGACGGAGCTGGTTTAAAAGCGATATATGCCAGGCACTTCAAGGACCCCACATTCTGTAGGCAAAAGTAAAGACAGTTAACAGAGCACAGTTCTGTTTCACCTGACTGCATGAAAGAGTTTACATTTTTCCTTTGAAGTCGTGGCTGGGACTTCTGTGGTGGTCCAGGGGCTAAGACTGCCAGGGCAGGGTTCCTGGGTTCCATCCCTGGCCAGAGAGAAGTCTGCCAGTAGCGGAACACCAAACTGTCATGTTATGAATTTGCAAAATTCGACAGCTTTAATGATATGGCCTTGGTCTTGAAATTCAGTGCACAGTAATTTTATGGTAAAGAAAAGGACATGAGAAAAGAAAGGACAATATGTTTTTCAAATTTCTTCCCTCTTCTATGACTGAGCAAACGTTCTTTAGAAAAATCTGACGTATTCTCATGCTTAGAAATTTTGCTATAGGGATAGCCACTGCTACTGTTTACATGAGACATTCCTTTTCTGAAATCTAAACTCTGAAGTATTTACTATGCTTAGATAAATCACATATTTTTCCTTGTGAGTACAGCCTGTTCAGGTTTATACATACCACTGGGTAATTCCCCAAGCACTGTTCCCAGCTTATTGCATGATGTTGGATGCATTTGTGGAAACTGATGTGAAAGTTCTTTGCTCTTCAAAATACTTGCTAAGCAGGCCAGTTAAAAGCATGCCTTTGAATCTGAATTTGGCTTTGGTCAGTGGAGGCTCCAGGAAAACCGATAAAACAGAAGAGAAACTGGCTTGTTCTTCTAGAATGTGAATGGGGAGACCCAAGCCTGGGGATGGGGAACATGGCATAATGATGGCAGAATCTTAGAAAGAAGAGACATGGATGAAGGCAGCTGAAGAATCCAGAAATCTTTCTGGTTTCTGGCCCTCCTGAGGCTTTGATTCAAGAAATATCCTAATATCTTTCTGTAGTCTTCTGCCATGCTCTAAAAAGTTTATAACATCTGAACAGCCCGTAACATTAGGGAAAAGTTATTCGACTGTGAACAGAGCCCAGAAGATGGTACAAAATATTTCTTCACTGTTCTCATCACATCGTTGTTCAGTCCTGCTCCATGACAAGGCCCAAAGCGCGTCTGCTTTGTGAAAGCATTGGGTGAATGCTTTCATGAGTGGAGCCCCTGCCAGCTCTCTCAAAGAGCTGCTCCCCTTGGTGAGGCAGGTAAAAGATACCACCACTGATATGGTCTCTCCGATTCTAATGAGGAGACTGGATCTCAGAGTGGCAGAAGTAGTGGAAGCACTTAATCGTCCAAGACAAACAGGGTGCCTCTACTGTTAGGGGTGGGCTTCCCAGGTGGCTCAGTGGTAAAGCACCTGCCTGCCAACGCAGGAGACGCAGGAGATGCGGGTTTGATCTCTGGGTCAGGAAGAGCTCCTGGAGCAGGAAATGGCAACCCACTCCAGTATGCTTGCCTGGAGAATTCCATGGACATAGGAGAGTGGAGGGTTATAGTCCATGGGGGTCACAAAGAGTCGGACATGACTGACTGAGCAACTGAGCACACAGCAGCACCGCTTTCCAGAATTAACACAAATTTTAATGTGACGAATCCTTACATAATCCCTGGAGACTCCACATCTCCTATTTTCTTGCTTTCAGTTTAACCGGTCTGGAGACTCAGCAATAGTCTGAGTGAATCGGAATCACAGAGTTTTAGAAAGCATCTAGTTTGGTCTCTAACTCAGGAGGAGCCATATTTATGAGGACTCTGGGATAATCCTCTAGCCTCTGTATTAATTACATTTTCTTATTTCTGTATTCCTGATGCTTTCCTGGAGCCTTACTGTCAGAGGAGGGACTGCTTCACCCAGGGTTAGTTAATTCCTAGAGACAGCAAACAACTCACCCCAGGAGTCTGCCTTTCATTTGCAAACCAACCAATCCAGAGTTCCCACTTTCCCAACTGGTTCTTACATTCATGCCAATCAATATTCCCTTGTCCTGCTCGCCCCAGGGCCAGGTACCAGACAGCTGGGTCAGCCCCTGTACCCTAGAGCCTGCTGAAATTCTTCACAGCAGCCAATCCCCGATGGCTCAGTGGGTAGAGAGTCTACCTGCAATGCACAGGAGATGCAGGTTCAATCCCTGGGTCGGGAAGATTCTCCGGAGAAGGAAATGGAAACCCACTCCAGCACTCTTGCCTGGAGAATCCCATGGCCAGAGGAGCCTGGAGGGCTACAGTCTGTGGGGTCACACAGGGTTGGACATGACTGAGCAACTGAGCACGCACAGCACACAGTCCTGAGTGTGCTTGCCCTGCCTTGCCCATGGGAACCACACGGGCTGATGCCCATACCTTCCCATGCTCCTCCTGCCTCCTGGCCAGCTCTGCTGCTTACCTGTGGGTCCCTGTGTGGCATGGCGTGCCCTCTCTTCGGAACCGTAACAAACTATCTTTTTTCAATGGCAGTATTCCCCTGCTCACCATACCTGAATAAGGACAAAACTTACATTTTAAAAACACTGGTTAAAACAATTCCAGGGGCCAGAAATTCATTTCTTTGCAAGGCAGCAGTTTCAATAGTGAACTAAATAGGCAAGTTCTTTTCCATCTTAAACGGAAATCTGCTTCCCTCTGCTGCTGCTGCTGCTGCTGCTAAGTCGCTTCAGTCGTGTCCAACTCTGTGCGACTCCATGGACGGCAGCCCACCAGGCTCCGCCGTCCCTGGGATTCTCCAGGCAAGAACACTGGAGCGGGTTGCCATTTCCTTCTCCAGTGCATGAAAGTGAAAAGTGAAAGTGAAGTCGCTCAGTCGTGTCCGACTCTTAGTGACCCCATGGACTGCAGCCCACCAGACTCCGCTGTCCACGGGATTTACCTTCTAATAACTCTGCCTGTATGACAATAGAAAACAAATCTACCCATTATTTAAAGAGATGAACCATCAGATATCTGAAACACATCTATGATTGTCTTTGCTGAAATACATGTGTGAGAATCACACACGTGACTCTGTAGATTTTGGGGGGCTTTATTTCTAGTCTCCTTCAGATGACTAGTATTTCACAAGTCATTTTGGTTTCAATAGCTCAGTGGATTAAATATAGTCTTCCCACATTACCAACATCCTCAATGACCATTCATTCATGGAGGCATGGAGGCATGGATTAATTAAGCAGCCGCTCAGCAGGCCGGTGGCCTTCACTGGCTTATTCCTGTCCTTGATTTCAAGTGCAGTGTGTGCTGGCACTGGTCTACTCCACGTGTGGCTCCCCTCTCACCTATTTCCATGGGCCTGGGGACCTGGTCTACGGTGGTGCCAGGCATGGTATCAACGAAAATTTCTGAATCTTTTAAGATGGTCACGAAATACATTATATCCTGTACTTGAGTTGTGATTTTACTGTAGCCTTTTAGATTTTTTCAGTGTGAATGTAAAATCCCGTTCTCTAGTGCACAGAGCTTCCTCCAGAGTCACTTTTCTCTTAAAATTATTTTTTCCCCAAATAGTATGTTAATTGTAAAAAAAAAAAAAATCAGATAAACTTACAGTGACTTAGTTTCCTGTAATCTTATTCCCATTTTGGTGTATAGTATATATTTTTTTCCTATGCATAAGCCTTTGGGGTTTTGTTTTGGTTTTTGGCCCTGCCACACTTGAGGAATGTATTTTTGTTCCCTGACAGGACTGAACCCCAGGCCCCAGCAGTGAAAGAGCGAGGTCCCACCTACCTGACTGTGGATCATATTATACATACAATTGTAATTCATTCATAAATATGATACAAGAAATGATTCATTCATAAGTATGGCTCTACAGGAAAAATTTTACTAGTATATCTTGGGTATTGTAGAGCCATACTTATGAATGAATTACAATTAGCAGAGTTCCTTGAGGGCACAGAATATTGCGTTTGAGTATTCATGAAACACAACACATAAGTGATTCAATCTTTGAATGACTACATTGTAGTGATTCCTATGGACTTACAGATTATGCATTTCAGCCAATCCTGGGACAGTTTTTCCTTCAAATTTCTATAGAAATCTTGGATGGTATGTGATTCATTTACATTGCTAATTGTATCTAACATTGCTGTTTATACTGATTATTTCAATAATTTTGTCCTGGTTTTTTTAAAAGAACAAGTTGAAGGATATTCATATCCTATTGGATGACAACTGATTGATTCTATTTCCACTCATTCATGGGAACAGCCTGTTTAGCTCCAAAGTATTTCTCTATCAGATTGCTAAATATTGCAAATTAATATGTGGTAATTAATTATATTCCACTTATGAGTACTATGCCTCTCTTATGGCTCAGCTGGTAAAGAATCCGGCTGCAATGTGGGAGACCTGGGTTTGATCCCTGGGTTGGGAAGATCCCCTGGAGAAGGGAAAGGCTACCCGCTCCAGTGTTCTGGCCTGGAGAATTCCAGGGACTGTATGGTCTGCTGCTGATGCTGCTGTCGCTTCAGTCGCGTCCGACTCTGTGCGACCCTGTAGACGGCAGCCCACCAGGCTCCGCTGTCCCTGGGGTTTTCCAGGCAAGAACACTGGAGTGGGTTGCCATTTCCTTCTCCAATGCATGAAAGTGAAAAGTGAAAGCGAAGTCGCTCAGTCGTGTCCGACTCTTCGCGACCCCACGGACTGCAGCCCACCAGGCTCCTCCATCCGTGGGATTCTCTGGGGGTTGCAGAGTCGGATATGACTGAGCGACTTTCACTTTCACTATGAGTAGTATGTACAGGAAAAGTTCCCACAGTTTTGATTAAAACTTTTCTTCTCACAGTATCTAGTGTTTTTACATTATCAAAAGAAATTATTGATTTAATGTGGCTTATCAAGAATAGTCTAAGATTTCACTCAAATTTTCAGCTATGCTTTTGCTGGTCCATACCTAGACTTACATTAAGAAGTAAACATGCAGTTAAAAGAAAAAATAAAGATGTGAGCAACACTACATGTTTCTGTTTTTGTTAATGATTTTTAAAAGCCTTAAATTATATTTTGTATCATTCTTAAATGATAATAGCTTGTAATCCAAGTGGAAAATATATTCAAATAATCTTAACCAGTGAGCTGACAGCAGTTAAAAGCCAGTATCTTTTTCTGGATTTTAAGAATGTAAACTTATTATGAGATGTTCATTGTTTCACATATATGCCATTGCAAGTCCCTTGCAATGTTTAAATCACTGAAAGAATAACATGGATAATGAATCACTAATTTTCAATGTGAGTATAAAAAGCTACATCAGTGTGAACAAGTGGATTTCTGTGAAAAACAGAATCAAGACAATGGACAGTTTCTTCAGCCAGGAACAAATGCAGGTTTTTTTGTGTTAAAATATAAGGATGTTTTATGTCCCATCTATGTTTATATTTAGCTATCACTGAATACTTATGCTTAAGGATATACCATACCAATGTTCTATTGTCTTCAAGAAAGGCTTTAATTTTCTTCTAGCTGAATGTAGGTTTTTAAATACACTTTATTTTTTGGAACAGTTTAGATTCACAGAAAAATTGAGACAGTAGTACAGAGTTCCCATATGTCCCCTCTTCCAATTTCCCGTTAATAACATCTTACATTTTTATGGTTCATCTATTACAAGTAATAAACATATTGATACATTATTAACTAAAGCCCATGATGTATTTAGATTTCCTTAGTTTTTACCTAATATCCTTTTCTGTTCCTGGTTCGCACATTACATTGACTTGTTTCCTTAGGCTCCCTGGGGTGTGGGTGTCTCTGATTTCCCTCGTTTTTGATGCTCATGACTGTGCACAGTACTGCTCAAGTATTTTGTAGGATGCCCCTTTATGAATCTGATGTTTTTCTCAAGGTAAGACTGAGGTTATAGGTAATTTTCCTACGAGAAATTAGATAGCTAGAGATTAAAAGCACATCTGCTGCTGCTGCTAAGTCACTTCAGTCATGTCCGACTCTGTGCGACCCCATAGACGGCAGCCCACCAGGCTCTTCCGTCCCTGGGACTCTCCAGGCAAGAATACTGAAGTGGGTTGCCATTTACTCCAACGCATGAAAGTAAAAAGTGAAAGTTAAGTCGCTCAGTCGTGTCCGACTCTTGGCGACCCCATGGACTGCAGCCCACCAGGCTCCTCTGTCCATGGGATTTTCATCAAACTGTTGTCATGGACATAACTCATATACCAATTTTAGTACTGTATCTATTCAGTATGATTAGAGGTAGCAAAGACAGTCTTGAGAAAAGAACATGATCATTAAAAAAAAAGGTTAGCTCTTAAAAAAATAATTCGGAGGTAGGTAACATTATAAAGAATGCAAGCAGTAGTTATATTAAATCTCTTTCTGAAATAACCATGTTCTTTACTAATTAAAATTACAAGGTCAGAAAGGCAAAAATACATAAAGTTAGTTCAATTCTGTGTATCTACAGAGTTAAATCTGGGATTTATGTAAATATGTTACTCAAATATATCTATGTTTTAAAACCAATTGTTATATTTTTATGTATCAAATAATAAATAAATATTGTGCAGGACTCTATGTGTCAACAATAGTCTTAAATCCTTAGAAAATTTATAGTAGGCAATCACTCTTGGAGAATTCTCTCCTGAGCAGTGGTTCTCAATCTTTAGCATGGATCAGAATCACCTCAAGGGCTTGTTCTGTAACAGATTCCTGGGTGCGTCCCCAGCAGTTTCTGATTCCATGGGTTTGGGGTGGGGCCTGAGTGTCCACGTCTAACAAGTTGTCAGGTAAGGAAGGCTGATGCTGCTGGTCTAAGGGCCACACTATGAAAACCACTGAGCGCAGTCAACAAAGACGCTGCATTCATTACGTGTGGATGATGATGAGGCTGTTTTGCATATGTAATTTTAACCAGTTTCAGAATCTTACCAACAAGGTATGACTATCCCTTTTATAAATGGGGAACCTGCATCCAGAGAAACTGAGGAAATTGCCTGAAGAGATAATGGGATCCAGTGGCAAGACTACAATTCAGGTCTCCTTTGATTCTTAAGCGATGTTTTTCTGGTATGACATACTGCTCCATGTCGATAAATGAGTGAAATGCATGCATCCTTGGCCTGGCCTATCTGCAAAGGAGACTGTCCCAAAGATACGGACAGTGATTTGTTCAGCTTTGTAGGGTATTTTTTAAAGGATTCTTCCTGAAAACTAAGCAAAGGCTCAGTCAGGGTCATGGAGAGGATTCACTTATTTCTGAACTTCTGAATAATCAAGGGCAAAGTGAATTTACAGTATAATTACAACAGGAAGAACATGTATTTAATATAGTACTGAAGAGTCCTTAATTACTATTATTTTATTATTCCTTACAGAAAAATGCACATTTAAATTAAAATCCTTAAAAGAATAACCTCATTTCCATTTAAACTGAAGGCATCATACTATTCTAAATGTCTGCTGTGTACACTGTCACCAGTCAACCACCACTTACTCAGGTATTGAAGTAACACAGCATGATGGTCTTCAACAAAATGCTCCAATAATTACTACCACATTTATCTCCTTTCACAAAGAAAATTAAAAACGGCATACAAACAAAACAAGCAATTAACATTTTTAAAGTGGTACATTTTACAGTAAATAAATCGCCAAAACTGAAGTTGCCAATAATATAAATTTGTCACTTTGTTATACGTTATATAAAAAAAGACACTGAGACACAAAATTATTGGACTGCGGACTTAAAACAGTTAATGAGGTCTAAACATCAGAATGACCAAAAAACTCACCCAACTCTGTCTCTATCAATACAAATATTTTACATTAAGAAAGACTCCCTTTTAAATATCTATATACATATTCCCGTTTAATACTGTTAATTAAACCCACAGTTATATTTATTTAAATAAGAGTTAAATAAACCGCCCCAAATGCTGATTTCATATCACAAAACCCAAGTACTTTAAATCACAACTTCAGGGTGGTATAGTGTATACACTGGTTCCTTAGACAATATTAACAAGCATATTTTTAAGAATATATTTTCATCTATGTGTCAGGTAAAGCTTTATTAAATGGTAAACACTTTTAACAGTGCAGAAATACAAGTTTCAAAAACAAATACATTCAGAAGATCTGCTGTTCAAATAATATCTTTTCAAAACCAGGTGGAGGAGTATGATAAAATTCACTGAACTGGCAATCCAAAATTGCACTGTCATCAACTAGAGACAGAAAAAGAAAGAAAATAAATTAGAAGCAAACACCTTAAACTGAATGAGTACATACTTATAAACTGTTTCCATAATGCCATAAAATTAACACGCAAGAAGAAGAAACACATCTGCTATCCAGGTTACAAAACATGATCCTACTGGTTAAAAACAGCCACAGTGAAGAATAAAAACTGTCAAGAACACTGAACGGAAATACATCAAAATATTATTATGATTATTTCTAGATGATGTAAATACAGGTAATTTAAGTTTTTCCTTATTTACCTACCTGTATTTTCTCAATTTTATACATTACGATAAATTACTTCTTAAAAAATATTTTATTAAAAAAGGATAGATTCACAAAGAGAAGCAAAAACAATACAAAAATTCCTGGGTAACCTTCGTCCAGCTTCCCCCATTGGTAACATCTCACACAAATACAGTACAATGTCCAAACCAGGAAACTAACACTGATACAATACTGTTAATTAGCCTGCAGGCCTTATTCAGCTTCTACATGTTTTTTTGTTTTCCTTTTTTTTAAGCAGTACTTATCCAAGAGAAATGAATGCATATACCCACACAAAGACTTACACATGAATATTTATAGCCACTTTATTTGTAATGGCCAGAAACTAGAAACAACCTAAATATCCAACAATAGGTGAAGGGAAAAATCAATTGTGATGTATCCACACAAAGAACTATACTACTTGGTAATGAAAATCAATGAATTCTTGGGACATGTTACAACATGGATGAGTCTCAATTACACTGAGTAAAAGAAATCAGATTAAAAAAATACAAATTGTATGATTCTATTTATACAGTACTCTAAAAACGTAAGATCATCTGTAGCGACAGAAAGCAGATAGTGGCCACAAGGGGGGTGGTGGGGAGAGGTGAGCAGAATGCATGGCAAGGGGGCAGGAGGAAACTCAGGGGTGACGACCACGTTCATTATCTTGACTACAGTGATGACGTGGGTTTCACTTTATAGCTATTTGTTAAGTTGTGCATATATGTTTGATACACATTACTAAATAGTTTATATTTCATTATCAATGCAGGACAAAAGTTAAGCGCTAGATGTGACATTCATGAAGTCACTAACGATTTTTTTTTTTCCACTAGTGATTTTTAACGCAGGTTGCTGCAGTGAAGTGGTGGGAAAGGCAGCCTCAGTAGCTGAATATACAATATAAACAGAGACAAAAGCTATGTTTTAGGAAATGCAGCCATATAGAGAAGGGTAAACCCAGGCCTGGTGAGGGGCACAAGTTTAAGGGAGGGCATTTTGGAATAAGAATGATTTAGAATGTTTACAGGCACTGAAGAACAAGGTTGATGACATGAGATACAGACAAAATAACTGACAGTCAAGTCCCAGGACTGGGAAGTTTGAGATCTAGACTGAGTTTTTTGAACATTAAGGGCACCACTTCCTCTAAAATGGGATGGGAAGGAGACAAGATTGGAAGAGAAAACCTTTAGGAGGTGGGGGAGGGAAGCTGGAGTTCACCATGATGGACTGTTTCTCTATAAAGTGGAAGATGGATCTACAGAGAATGAACAGGGAATTCAAGAGCGATGAAAGTCTGGAAGGTGCAGAGATGTAAAAACACAGAGAACTTAGATGAAACTGGAAGTCCTAACTGTGAACAAACTTTTCTTCACTGTTACTCAGTTTTGTCTCTCCACAGGTTGAATATGAGGACTGACAGTATGGACAACAGGAAAGAATTAGGATTGGGTATAGGATAGAAGGCAAAGGGTAAGGGAATTTGAATTTTATTTTTATTTTTGATCGTATCTGGCTATCAATTTCAATTTATAAAATATATTACTACAGAAACGTCACTGCATTCAAAATAATGCCAAATCAAAGAAACAATTTAGAATAAAAATCTCGTTTGCTATCTTCATTTGTGTAACTCAGTCTAAAATTTTACTGATATTTGTTTCTCAGACTAAACTATTTCAAATATTAAGCTACATTTCCATTTATTTAAGTAAACAAAGACATTACTTTTAGGATTACCAAATACTGCAAGCAAACTAACTTATATCAAGTTTAAAAATACACTTTTCATGCAAAGATATGCAAAGACAAAGAAGGTAGAATCACTGAAAAGTACTATTTAGGGAAAAAGAAGATAAATGAAAACTTTAAAGCACAGGCTTTGGTTGTTATATCAAATTATTAAATATTTATATTTGCTACTGTATACTTTTCTGCTACTCTGAACAAAGTCTGTTACTTTTCTGGTAAGTTACTATAAAAAAGCTAACAATTAGTTTTTGTTATGGCTCAAATCCTTAATTATTTAAAGTAATTTAAATGAGAAAATGTTTTGCAATCCACTAATAGCACAGGCAGAAAATCATACACTTGTTGATTTCAAGTTGATAACATAAAAAATGAAGAGAGTGATAAAGGCACTGTACTTATGTACGTTTCCTATAAAGAGAGACATCTTATTTTTTAGGGATACATATAAAATATTTTAGAATAAAATGGTATAATGTCTGGCATTTGCCTTAGAACAATCTAAGGAGGGGAGGTGAAGAACAGAGGACTGTAGGGAGGAGATGAAACCTGTCTGGCTATTAGCTGACAATTGTTTGAAGTTAAGTAGTGGGTACATGAGGGTTCATTATTCTATTCTGGCTACTTCTACATGTTTGGAATTTTCTGTAATAAAATAAAAGTAACTGAGGAGTACAGAGTCATCTCTAAGTAACCCAGTTCTTGGAGGTATACCTGCACAGAAACTATACTTACACATACATGGCTATCAAAAGCAAAACAATCAATATGAAACCATTCTAAGTCATAATTTTTCTCAGAAGAGTTTTAACATTTAGGTGATTTTGTAAAGGTAACCAGTGTTCAATCTACATGGAATTCCCATCTCTACTTTCAAAATATTCTTTACAATTACATTTTCTGTTTGTCTAACCCTTTCTAACAACTGGCAGGAATGCCTTTTTGAAAATTCCGTGAAGTTTTTGAAACTTTCTGGAATCTAAGACTATATGATCTAAAAGGGAATATGGCTATTGCATATTTAAGAATAATCATTGTATTTAGCAAGTTTATTTTTTTAATACAAAGGAAATAAAAACTTTCCTTAGTCCCACAAAGAGGGATTGTGATAACCTACTGAGTATACTCCATATACAAAGGTCCTTATTAATTTGTCCAGCCTTCTGGATGATAGTTACAAAGTTAAATGCCAAGCAAAAGTTAACATACATTTAATAATGTTTAGAAATATTTTCGCTTACCATAAACAACTGGATACACTGTCCCTCGTATACCTGATGCTGGACAATGCATGTTTTTTCCATTCAAATATACATTTAATTCTACATGGTCATATGTAATACCCTAGGAAGCAAAGTAAATATTAAAAAGAGGGAAAATATATATGTTCCATAAAAACCTGAACAGTCAGAAAGCACTAACTGGGGAGCATGGAAACAAAAAACTAAGCAAAAGATCACAACAGATTTTTTTTTCCATAACAGATTTTATTAAGGGTTTACAATTTGGTAGAAATCTATTTGAATTGAGCTAAAAAAAAAAAAGTAGTGGTGATTATGTGGAGAGAGGGGAAAAGTAAAATCCCATGAGTCCACATTCGAGGGGTCAAACTAAATCCTAGTATTTTATTCAGATAATCTGGGTTTTATATTTTGAATATTAAGGTGATATAAGTACTACATACTGTAAACAGAGAGACCTTTTAAACTCATATAGAAAACACTGCTTTATGTAGAATTTGATAACAAAGGGGGAAAATAGTGAAGTTTTCACCGTTAGGGATTATTACCTATTATTGTTTTCAGTTGTGGTGAACTGTCTTTATACAATTTATTTTCAAAAAGAAATAATATATTTCTCTTTTTACCTTGGTTTCAAATATGTGAAATGTATTACTAAGGTAAGGTGGGTATTTACAACTGCATATAACTGATAATTAGTATCAAGTGGAAAACAGAAAAACAACAGCTCAAAAGGCTTTAAAAAGACAGCAAAATAAAAATATATTACTTTGTATATTATTAATGGTACAAAATTACAATTATTATTATTGACATTCTGGAAAACAACCTGTATTATGTACCAAACACTAGACACTTCATATTTACTTATTTAATCCTAAGTATTTTTATTATCTCCACTTTACAGATGAGGCAGCTAAAGCATAGGAGAGGTTAAATACCTTATTTGAGGTTGCACAGTTAGGAAGTGGCAGAGCTGGAATTTAAACTGATGCAGTATGGCTTTGGAAAAGTTATTCTTAATTGCCATGCAATTCAAAGCTTGTAAAGACTTTTACACTTTTAAAACTCTCTTTAAAACTCTGTACAGTTATTTACCAGCTAAAGACGGAGAGCTTTCCTTTCAAGAAAGACAGCAGAGACCTTTCAATAGAGAAATCATCACAGATCAAGAAGCAACCACTTGAAGGATTTCTGACTGTGGATAAATTATATGAACCTAAAAGCTTTTATAGACAGAAAAAGACCTTACAGATGATCTAGTCTTAAATCCTTCACTTTCCAGTTAAGACAGCAAAGGCCCAGATAAGTCAACATGTTAAGTGCTTTAAAAGATTCTCCTCAAATCTTAGCAAAGCCAGGGTTAGACTAAACACTGAGAAAGATAAACAAAACTGCTTTTGCTTTATTACATATTTGCTTTAAATACGTAAATAATGCTTTAAATACTAAATACTTTAAATAATACTTTAAATGCTTTAAATAATAAAGTGATTGCCAGGATTTGCTTTTTAGTGAAGAAACCTGTTTCATTTAAAAAACATGATTACATAAAAAGCAGCATGTAACCCTCTTTACAGGAAATCCAGCAGTTCAGACTAACAGGTATGATCTGGGCACCTTCCCCACCTGGTGGCAGCATAACCTACTGCAAGTTCTCAACCCTACCCTCCAGCATCAATACCCCACGAGTGAGTGAAAGTCACTCTGTTGTGTGTGACCCTTTGCAACCCCAAATGGACTATACAGTCCATGGAATTCTCCAGGCCAGAATACTGGAGTGGGTAGCCTTTCCCTTCTCCAGGGGACAACACCCACTACGCAGTATCAAAGATCCCCTGGAGAAGGAGATTGCAACAAGCTCCAGTAGTCTTGGCTGGAAAATCCCATGGACAGAGGAGCCTGGTGGACTACAGTCCACGGGGTCGCAAAGAGTCGGACACAACTGAGTGACTAAACAACAAAAATACCAAGGAAAGACATGAGGAAGCATGTGAGAAACCACACCGCGGGATCTTAGTTCTCTGACCAGGGCTGAACTGGTGCCCCCTGCAGTGGAAACAGAGTTCTAACCATTGGACTACCAGGGAATTCCCTTAATCTGCCCTTTGTTCTAGATAGTAGGTTTGATTCTTTCATAATTTATGATACCAAAAACCCGATGTGTTCTAAGGATTTATCAATAATTATTTGCAGGTTTGGTGAACAGACTCTGAAATTAGACTGTAATCCTGGAGTCACTCTGAATAAGCTATTACTTAACTTCTGGTCTGTAAAATGATAATAATAGTACCACCCATTTCACCTTCTCTGAAATTAAACTGAAAACTGTAATTTTAAAAAGGTAAAAGTAAGCATAAGCTGTCTCAGGTGTGCCTCCTTGGTGCTGCAGTAGGCCCTGCTGATCCTATATGGTTATTACAGAAACACAATCATTTGGTTGGATATTGAAAGCTTGTGTTTCTTGATTTCTCCTCAGAGAATGGTATATGACCGACATTCTACACATATGGAATGTTTCGACTGTCTTATAATTCATTCCAGCTTTCCTATGCTGTTGTCAGCAATTCGGTGAAATTTGTTTGCAAGTGTCTGAACTAGGAAGATACAGCCATTAGCGTGGGATGGTGCTTTACTTCTCAGGATTCTGCTCGTCTCTCATCTTTTTGAGCCCTCCTTTTATCAGAATGGGCATAAAAACTCAAAGTCTAATTTAACAATGCTGACAGACTAAAAATGACATCCTTAAATCTGTCGATATGAGGAACGAGACAGGCAGGAAAGAATAACACAGTACAAGTCAGTACATCAACAAAGAAAAGCTTTTGTTACTGATTATCCTTTCTTCTGTTTTCTGGTCTCACCATGCGGTACATGGGATCTTAGCTCCCTGACCAGGGATGGAACCCGGGCCCTCTGCAGTGGAAGCACGGAGTCCTAACCACTGGGGAGTTACCCGGATTATCCTTTATGTTTGAATTTCATTTTTTAGTATAAGCAGGCTGACAGCATCAACTTGACTTCAAGATTCTCTTTCATGAAATAACCCCTTGAATAGGGTGTTCCACATTACGGGCATCTGGCAATGATCTATAAACACAGAACCAACTATTTAAAAGGAAGAACAAGGAAAAGCAGATTTTAAAAATGGTTTATGTCTTTGGTTTCCTTGTTTTCTTTAGTTAATTTGGGGGGGGGGAACCACTTTCTATAATTTACCTATTTAAAAACTGTTCTTCATAATTTTTTTTTAAACTGAAGAGAAGAAAGATCAGACCATAGTCAAAAGCTTTCATTTCCTCATTATTTTTCAACTTCTTCCAAATAGTGTATACTTCTTTAATTCAGTAACCTGGATTTACCTTGTCTGTTATCTAATTATTAGAAAATCTCATTCTTTAGATTCCTTTCGATTTGCTACAAAAGCAAGGAACCCAAGGCTCTGGGTATAAGGACCCTCTGGCTAAAAGAGACCCAAGAACCCTATTCTCAACAGATAATGGCCTGAATTCAATGCATACGGTTCTTGGAAAACACTGTGAGAGGAAGTATCTGAAAAAGACAGAAAGGGATCTCTGGATTACATCTTCAATAGGATGGCTCTGGCAAAGACTTGAATATATCTAGTTGGGAATAAAAACCGAGAAGCCTTCATAATATGTAACTCCTTCTATCCCCTGCTTTCCAAAAAAAAAAAACTTTTCCATAATCAAGCCTTAGGATTTTGAGCCAGTTCTTGAAAGAGTTCTCAAAGTGAAGAAGTTTAAGCAGGTTAAGTTTAACAAGGACCAACACTCCTGATAAAAATGCTGTAATTCTTTAACAGAAGTCCGTAACAAATTAAGTAATAAATGTCTTCTCTAAGAGATCTCCAGCTGCAAAAATATCTAATCTTTTCTAACGTAAGGGTCAGCGTTCTTTTACAATTGTGGGCCAAGGCTTCTTTTAAGTGAGAGTGGCAGGAGATGTTGACTGGCAGCCAACCAGTCATAAACTCTCCTATATGGAAATAAGGGTTCGTGGTGATTTTCCTGGCCAGTGCAGCTCTAGAAAGAAGGCAGTTATGTAAGACAGCAGCATCAACATCAAGGGCTCTCTTTGGAAAACCAACTACCTCATTAGATCCAATCCCGGTGCTCTGGAATTTGGACCACAAACTCCCAGGCAAAACTAGAAATACTAAAAGCAGCTCAAGTTGAATAACTCACAGTGGAAAGCAAGTCCACAAGGAAACTTACCACCACATCTCCCTCCTGTGGAAGGCTGTTTGCTGGCAGCCTGTTTTTCTCCTCGTTGTTGTGGTATAGGGCTCCATCATTTCTCATCACCAGACTGTGTACATCTCGGCCAAGGGGGATCTGATTCAAGTTAACTTTCTGAGTTGCAACGCCAATACCCCAGATTCCTAAAAAATATAATAATTTAAATGCTCCCCAAATCTGAAGAATACAAATAAGAAAGTTGTTTTAAAAGAGAGTGTAAATTGTTTATAAAGAAAGTGGCATATTATCACTAAATTATTTTTTGTTAATCTTAAAAAAAAATTTTTTTCAAGTAGTTTGCAAATGATGTGCTACATCTCTGCAGATGTAGGTACAGCCTGGCAGATAAGAGTGGGCCCTGGAGCTGTACTACCTGGTTTAAATCCTGCCTGTGCTATGTCATCTTGGGCAAGTTACGTAACCTCTGTTTCCTCATCTGTGAACTATGGAGTCTAACCGAACTCGCCTCTTAAAGTTATCAGAAGATACAGCAAGATCATCCAAGTAAAATAACTGGAACACTGTATTTTTTTTTAATGGATAAATAAAGCACAGAGGAAGTATTTTTAAAAGATGCTAGCTACTGTCATTACTATTATTATTCTTCCCCCCAAATATTACTAAAAAGCCACACATTGAATTTAAATAGCCTCGGATTCTATTTCAAGCACCACCTCTGAGAAGCAGGAAATGACTTCTTTAGTTTTTGCATCTGTAATATGTGACCAATAATGTATGACCTGATCAATACTATGGAAAGGAGAAAATTAATGATAAAATGTAAAATCATTTTCTTATCCAATACCTTAAGTCCATGAGTTTAAAACCATTTGGTCTAAGTTGACTTTTAAAGAGACCAGCTCTCTTCTTTATCAGTCTAACAGAATATGTACAGCTCCTGATTATATCTCAAACTGTTTCCTTCTCAGTTTTTATCAAAATCAGGGGAAATTCTAAAGAATGCTTGAAGACCATGTTGTCAATCAATTTTCCTGGATTGAGTGAGGCCATCAGAAAACTCCATGTCTGGACTTCCCTGTCTTGGCCTCCTAAATAATTTGATAATTTATCCTCCAAGGCGAGACAAGAGTGCCAGTAGGGGATGATACTAATTTCATGTGACAACAGCTCTAGGCAGGGTTACAGCGTCCTCTTCCTCCTGAAGAACTGTGCACGGTGACACCCGTTGGCACACTGCCTGCAGCTTTCATTGAGGGATCAATGCCTCAAACTCCAACAATACACTTATTCTAGAAATATCTTTGAGGATAGCATCCTTTACAGAAAACCCACAAAGAAATCTGTATTACATTTAAGGCTCAAGGAAATATTCACTTCTCTTGAGAAAAGGTATGTTATACTTGAGAAAATTACGGTAACCAGAGACATTTTGCAGCCAGTGAGTTAACTTACAAAAGAATGGAATGGAGGACAGATTTATATTTATTTTACACACTTAAGAAAAATTAGTATTTAAAACAATTTAAAAAACAAGTCCCAGAAGGATATTTTATGTCTTTCATGTAAGAGCAGAATTAATTTACTCCACTCTAGTTTCCCTGTTCTGCACCTATATTACTCATGCCATATTTTACTACAAGTTTCTTTCTAAGAAAGCCTTAAAAAAATTTCCCCATATTCAAAACTGCCACAAGTTAACTAATAATAACTATTATAATATTCATGTAGAACTGCCATACAAGTCAAGAAACTTCATAATTAAAAAATTTTTTAATTTTAATTGAAGCATAATTGATTTACAGTATTATGTTAGTTTCAGGTGTACATATTCAAAAAATTTTAAAGAGACTTTAGACTTCTACCAAGATTCTAAATCTGCCAATCACTTCAGAAGACACTGAATCAGGGAATCTTAACAAGAGTTAAGGGAAAAACTCAGGATCTTAAGATTAATTTTATCTTAAGATAAAACAGCAAGAGTCTACACCTTACACGCTTGACCAAACGAAATGGTTCACCTAGCTCCTGCTAATCATTAACCATATTAATAACAATGCTTGTGTGTTAAACGGAACCAGTACATACTGCTGTTAAAACACTTTCATACATACAGCTCCTATGAAGCGGGAAGGGCGGCTCCTGTAATCCATTTTATAGATGAGAAAACTGAACTTAATATAACTAAATTAACTAATGAAACCAGGATCTCACAAGAAGATGTGAGTGAAAAAGGTCTCCAAGTAAGAGTTCAGTGTTTTTTTTCTTAATTACCTCATTAATCTTTTCCATATATTGAAGATTCCTCCTCACATTCAGACTACTAACAGTCAAGTACCGTTATACCAACCTGTGGATTGGATTTTGAATTCAAAGTAGCTTTTGTTTTGATGTAAAGGTGCACTGGCTAAACAACCTCCTGTTCCACATATTCGTCTTCCATTTTTTACAATGACAACGTCAGTTCCTAAACAAAAAATACAGACACTGTGTAAAGTTTTGTATTCTCTTACCCAACAATCAAGGTTAAGTTTTTAAAAATATTTACTGATTTACTGTTTACTTATTTGGCTGTGTTGAGTCTTGGCTGTGGCACAACAGATCTTCATTGAGTCATGTGGGATGTTTCACTGCAGGCCACAAACTCTCTCATTGCAGCCCATGGACTTAGTTGTTCCACAGCATGTGGGATCTTAGCTCCCTGACCAGGGATGGAACCTGTGTTCCCTGCATTGCAGGGTGGGCTCCTAACCCCTGGACAACTAAGGAAGTCCCTCAAGGTTAATTTCTATTTCACTTTTAACTCTTAGTCTCCAAAAAATAGGAAGACTATATATACTCTGAAATATGAAATAATGATAAATTTAAAATATTTAATTCACTTTTTTTCTGGGAGAACATTTATATTTAATATTAATTTGAGGCTAGGAATTTGTTTAATTAGACAGCTTCAAATTAACAGTAACTTTGAATTATACTGAATTTTTTTAATATACATACTGAATATTTTAAACACTTTTAAGGTAGAAGTAGATTTGTTTTTGTTTTTGGCTGTGCGGCTTGTGGGATCTCAGTTCCCTGAACCCTGGGTCCACCTCAGTGAAAGCCCACAATCCTAACCACTAGGCTACCAGGGAACTCCCTGAAGTAGACTTTCTTCCATTTTAGCCAGTGAATCAATTTGATGACTTCATAAATCTCTTAATTTAAATAAAAACAGAAACACTTAAAAGAAGCTGGGAAATTAGTACAATTTTCAGTTCAATCCAAACAAAACAACTTGGTAAAAGCTGAATGAACGTATGTACAAGGTCTTATGCAAGTGCACTGGTCAAGTAAGAACTGAAGAGTAATGAACCATGGAAAGAAACATACATCTATGTTCTCGAGATAGCTGACGTGGAAAAATGCCAATTTTAGGATCTTAAAAATATCTGTAAGATCGCTGCTGTTAATCACATTGAAAAGATGTAAACAAGGTTTCAACATCATTAAATGCATTTTATTCTCATGGAAAATCTTAGCTTAGTTCAAATAACATTTGATAGATGAGAGTAAGAAAAACAATCTCTTGATCATGTGACTCCAATACCAATTCTTTTCCAAACACTGATTTAGGAAACCATAGCAGAGAACATAAAGAAATTTAACAAAATGCTTATCTGTAAGAAATATCCCATAACTATCCCGTGACAGACTCCCAAGATCTGTAATCAGTATAACTTTTCTGCTAGTAAGTTTATAAACCAAGCAGATCTGGCTAGGGGAACTGTAGGGAATCCCTCTTTCCAGAGAGGGCAAAATAAAATTAGAAAATAGTAACAAATGTACTAACAGAGGCAGGTCTCTCAACTCACTGTTGAATTGATACTTGAACAAAAAACTATTTGGGACAAATACACACGAGAAATACCAAATTTTCAAGACTTTACCACAATTCTAAATGGGCTGATTAAAGACACTCTTATAGAAGGTGAAACTAAGATCCTTTGTATTGCACTATGTGCCTGCTCAGTCCCAGGGACTGTAGCCCATCAGATTCCTTTGTCCATATAATTTTCCAGACAAGAATAATGGAATGGGTGGCTACTTCCACCTCCAGGGGATCCTCCCAACCCAGGGACTGAACCTGCTTGTCCTGGGTTTCCTGCATTGTAACTGGATTCTTTACCCACTGAGCCATCGGGGAAGCCCACAAGATCCTATTATATGATTATTAAAAATTCATTAGCATCCTTTTTTTTCTAATTACAAAATGCTAAACTGCAAATTCTGGGAAAGTGTCTTTATACATAATTTATATCTAGCTGCCTCACAGATCTCCAGCAGTTGGCTGGTGAGCAACCGGGGCCCAGCTCCTCCTTAATAGCAAAGACCATGGAGTGCTTGGCATCCAGCAGACGCTCGACAAATAACTGATACGGAAATGAATGAATATGCTCTGCTAAGTGCTTGTCGTGGACATGCAGCATCTGTTTTCTCTTTCCCAACGAACTTCTCTCTGGAGATCAAAACAGTTCCAAGGAAGCTGACTCAATCTCTGGCTGCAGGGGTACAGCTTTGACCTGGGTTAAGTCAATCAGTGCATTCCACACTTCTTGGCCACAGTGCCTGAGTGAAAAACGGTTATGCGACCTAAGCCACTACCATCAGAGATAGTCTCAAGACTTTTGCAGAGAGAATGAAGGGATAAAGATTCTCTCGCTCTTGCTGGATTCGAATGAGGATGCCTATAGTACAGTGAGAGGCTGTAAGCTGTCGGGGACGCCAGCCTTCAGGAATAAGCCACAGCTGACGGGGGAAAGAGAGAAAAGGAGCCCAGTCCTTGGCAGCATTGCGTCTTTTCTGAAGCTAGTGCTGTGTTTTACTTTTTAAATTTACCTTCATTTTTCAACAATTTTTGAGTTGTAGGTTTTACTGCTTGTAACTGAAAGCACCCTAAGTGAAAAAACATTTCAAGAATTATGAAAATACATGGTATTTTTTTAAACCCAGCAATACTCTATGGTTCTTACATGTTAACTCTGAGTTGAACCCAAACAACCAAATCTGAATATGCTATTATGTTCTTATCTCAATATCATTTCTTATCGCCAAGGGATTCTGCCAGGTACTGAGATGTTTTATACATAAAGAGGGGTAAATTCAGAGAACATTCTACAGGGCTTGTGAATCATTAGGGAACTATTTCAAGCCTATTCTATTTCTCTTTTTTAAGTACAAAGCTATCCTATATTTGGATCTATGTGATTTGTACAGTTTTATTATCAAGATTGTTTAAATAGTCAAGGCAAATTTGAGTACAGTCAGAAAATATATAAACATAGCCAAAGAGTATTTTTTAAAAAGCATTAGACATTTCTAAATGAATAACATCCCTTTCAAGGAAGCTACCTTGGAAGACATTCATTTCTAAAAAGTATTAGTCAGTCAGTCGTGTCCAACTCTTTCTAACCCAACAGACTGTAGCCCACAATCCTCCTCTGTCCTTCGGATTCTCGCAGCAAGAATATTGGAGTGGGCTGCCATTCCCTTCTCCAGGGGATCTTCCTGATCCAGGGATCAAACACGGGTCTCCCACACTGCAGGCAGATTCTTTATCACCCAAGCCACCAGGGACGTTCTATATTTCTAAAAAACCAAATCACAATTAAATATGGAGGTTGTGGTACAAAAGAAGATATTTATAAAACTACACCACAGAAAATCCCAAGAGGAATTCCAAATCACTTTAGGTGATGTAGCATTACCAATATAAGTCACAACTTTGAAAGAGACAACACTTATTCGCATATGAAATGCAGAGACTTTAAAAAAAAAAAAAGGCAATCATATTAACCTTTCACATATCCAAATACATGCATATTCACTCAGTGGGCTTCCCATATTTCAATTTAAGATTAATTCATGCTTGAAACCTATTCCTAACTTGGTAAGCCTCTCCTCTTATATTGTTTTCTAAAATCAGGCTTTTTCTGTGATTGAAGAATTTGAAGCTTTTGGAAGACAGGTTAAGAAAAAGTTTCCACGCAGGAAGAAAATCAGGGGATGACGTTACTCTACTGAAAGATGCGGGGCAGCTTTGGAAAAAGGAGAACATAGTGGAAAGAGTACCAGTGACCAGCTCTCCGTGCAGAAGAGACCAGAGAAAGCAAATACTCTAAAGACTGTAGTAGACTGTATAATTCAGGAGTTTGGCAGTAGAGACAGAAAGAACTAAAGCTGATCATAACCTCCAGAAACTGTGTGTGGTTTTCCTTTACTGTGTTCCTAGCATATAAAACAATGCCTGCCATCTGACAGTCACTCAATAAATATCAGCTGAGTGAATGAATACATGAAATGGAAACATTTCCTGAGGGAAATCACAGAATTTGAACCTCTGTCTATAAGTGATGATGAATAAGAAATAATTCAAGGAGATATACGTACACCTACATACATATTGGACTTCCCTGGTGGCTCAGATGGTAAAGCGTCTGTCTACAATGTGAGAGACCTGGGTTCTATCCCTGGGTTGGGAAGATTCCCTGGAGAAGGAAATGGCAACCCACTCCAGTACTTCTTGCCTTGAAAATCCCATGGACGGAGGAGATTGGTGCAGGCTACTATCCATGGGGTTGCAAAGAGTCAGCACGACTGAGCGACTTCACTACATACATATTTATGCACTGGGGTTCTATATTACACTGGGGAGATCTAAGAATGAAAAGTAAAAACCCGCATACAAAGTGGTAAACAATTATCACATTTGTTATTTAGTACATGCTATAGAAATGTGAAAAAAAGAAAAATATAATGAGCAGAGTGTTTTCAGAGTATAAAGAATCTGGGCAGGAGAGGGTTTTGCTACAAATATTTAAAAATTCCCTTTGTTACTTCAATGCACTGTCCTTTTAAAGAGAGATATGGGAAAAACTAAAAGTGCAGATGTATATTTAAAAGAGAATAATTCGGCAAAAAGACAGTACTCTGAAATAATTACAGTGGGAAATGTCATCTCCTAGAACCACACTCCAGAAGCATGAAACTACATGGGACAAGTCTAAGAAAGAAATAAGGTGGCGAGAGGCTATAGAGGGGAAGAGGAGAATGTTATAGGAGGAGAAGCTATAGGCTCATTTGAAATTGAAAGGAAAAACCATAGATGGGAAGAAGCAACACGCTATTTCTGCAATAGCCTGACCTGCTAGGAAGAAGCCAGCCAGGTGAAATTACACCACCTCTAAGCATGACTCAGGAGGAGCCGCACAAGGGGAGGTTTTTGTTGAAATGACATGTCCTGAGCTAAGCTGTGACTTTAGGCTTTTGCAACTTGCCTTGTCTTGACTTTAGGAGGTGAGAGCAAACAACCGATAATTGACGGGCTAATAGAAAGCTGTCAGGGCAGAGGAAGGAGCGAGGACAGCTAAGTGTTCTCAACATGCGCGTATTTGACTGAAGCTCGACGGCGGGATAGGAGAACCGAGTCGCCCCCACGCCCCTCGCCGGGGACGTCTGACGAGTCTCGGGAGGTGGCGGCCCAGAGGAGGTTCCTGTGGGAACGGGAAGGTCCACACGTCCGTATCTCCCCGAGACAGGAGCGGACCGGGCTGCTTGAACACAGCACCAGGCCACGGTGCGGTCGGCCGGAGTCCGGAGGAGATCCGCGACGCCGACCCGGGTCTTCGGCAGCGTCGCAGGGCGAGGGGCAGGGGACGACGCCCGGAGCCCGGCGGGGCCCGGCCGCGTGCGGGGCTCCTCGAGACACCCCCGGCTGCCCCCCGACCCGCCGCGCCCGACCCGGGGTGGGCCGTTGGGTCTGGGGAAGGGAGGGCCCTTACCCATGTGCTGCGTGTCCAGCTGCACGGCCGGCATCTCCTTCAGAGGGATGTGGCCCGTCCCGCCATCTCTGCAGCACCGCAGGCAGCAGAACACCGAGGCGGCCATATCTCGTGGACCTCCGGCGCCGCCGCCGCCGCCGCCGCCGCCTGCAGCTGCTGGGCTGAGGCGACACCGCCCCCGACCCCTCCGCTCCGCCTCCCGCCCGCGTCCGAGCGCCTGAGTAGGCGCGGCGGGGGTGGGGGAGGTCTGTGCGCACCGCGGAGGCGGGTACCGCGACGCCCCAGGCCGGCAGAGCGCAGCGCAGGATGAGGAGAAGTCTCCCTGGGCGGAAGACACGGAAGACCAGCCGGGCGCGGCGGAGCTGGGGAGGGCGGGGCTATGGCGGGGAGGGCGTGGCCAGGGGCGTGGCGTGGCGTGGCGTGGCGAAGGGGGTGGCGGCCTGGCGGACAACACGGGGTCGGCGCGCGCCTGCGCGTAGGAGGATTTTTTCCTTTGCAAAGTCCTGCTTGTGTCCTGAGAACAGGGATTCGTGAGCTTGGCCGGTTTCACTGTACGCTCAGGGGTCCTGGGGTGCTGTATCTTTAAAATTGTGCTTCCCTCACCTTAACCATTATCTTTAGAGATGAGCTGACAGAGGCCAATCTGGCTGGGGAACGGGAGCCGATTTAGAAGAGCCCCAAGCTTGTCCCCGCGCGCCCAGGACTGAGGAAACTATGCCTCCACCCGAGAGCCTCTGACGCGCCCCCCACCCCCACCCTCCTTGGGGTGACTGGTTTCTGAAGAGTGTTCTCAAATCCTAAACAGACGCACAGGGCCCAGGATTAATGGCTGTTAATGATTGCATTGTGAATACACATCCTGCGCTCTGAGTCGTTGGTCCTGCTGCATTTTAGGTACAGAGATGAGCTTTTCGTCGTGACCTTGGGGTGCCGCGCGGTCGCAGTCGCGCAGGAGGCTACTCTGGGAGGGACCCCTTGGGCAGGGCGGGAGGGCGATCCTTGACCTGTCTCTTCCAAGCTCATCCTCCTCGTGGGCATGGAGTTCTGATGAGTGTGATGGGAACCTAGAGGTAGCGGGAAGAATGCGGGGCCTCCGAGGGAAGTAACTCCGTTTCTTCCGCTTGTTCTTTCCTATTTCCACACAGGAATCTCCCTTGGTGATTACCTGTCATCTTCGTGCTTACGTAGATAACCCGCCCCGATCTATTTTCCATCTTCAGATCCCACTTGGCGTCTGGAGATGGAGTGGGATGACTATCTAGAATTAACCTGAAATCTGGCTCAAATCTCTGTTCCCAAACAAGGTTTCCTTCCTGAAGGCTTCCCTAGGCTTCAAGTCCTGGAAACCCCGACGCAGAATACTCTCTTACAGTGTAATGGGTTCCTCTACACAACATTCTGGTGACCTGAGTACAAATATCCTTTATGGAGAAAATTTTCAGGGGCCTGTGTCTCTGATGTTTATACAAATGGTGTTTTCATTATAATACTTATGAAGGGCATTGCAACCCATTCCAGTATTCTTGCCTGGGGAATCCCGTGGACAGAGGAGCCTGGAAGGACAGAGTCCACACAGTCGCAAAGAGTAAGACATGACTGAAGCAACTGAGCACTTTGTACTTGGAGATTTATTATGGTAGGATTAATAATTAAGATGATGATTGAACCCCTCACTGCCTATAAACTATTTTCTTGGTAGTCATTTTACACTTGACATTTTCTTTTACTGAAAACTTTGACCAATATTCTGAGAAGTGTTAGTGTTCTAGTTTTTTCCCATTGGGAAGGAGGGGGACTTGAAAAGAATGTTGCAGAGACAAAAATTTTCTGTGTGTGAGGAGGGAACTCTTTCACATGTATATATAATTGAATTATTGAAACCTTTGAGAGTGAATATTGCCTCTACTTTCCAGATGAAGCAATAGGCTTGGAAAGTGAAAGTGAAAGTGAAGTCACTCAGTCTTGTCCGACTCTTGGATCGAACTCTGGTCTCCTGCATTCCAGGCAGACACTTTAACCTCTGAGCCACCAGGGAAGTAATTTGGGTAGACACAGATGACTAGGAAATAAACAAGGTGGGATTCAAAGCCCATCAGTTTGACTCCTAAGCCTGTATTTGCTCGACCAGGTCACACTGCTTCAAATTTTGAAGTTCTGACTCTTGCAGTTAAGGCTACAATCCTCTTAAATGTGCTCTCAGTTCCAAAGGCAGGTGTGCACTTTATTTTTGTATGTTTCATTAATCTCTGAATTGGCCATAGCAGCCATAACTCATGTGTTTAGACAATAAGATAAAATTAGTTGTTATAAGGTAAAATATTCAGAAATATTATTAAAAGTAGTGCCTGCGTGCATGCGTGCTCAGTCATCTCCAACTCTACGTGGTGCTGTGGACTGTAGTCTGCCAGGCTCCTCTGTCCTTGGGATTCTCCAGGCAAGAATATTGGAGTGCGTAGCCATGCCCTCCTCCAGGGGATCTTCCCAGTCCAGGGCATGGAACCTACGTCTCCTGTGTCTCTAGCATTGCAGGCCAATTCTGTACCGCTGAACCACCGGGAAAGTATTAAAACTAGTACATATACTAAATATATAATGAACATTCAGGCCATTCAAGGTAGTCGCATCTTCAGTGAAATGCCAGACTCTTATACAGCTGTGAATCAGCCTTTCCTATAGAGGCAGAATTGCCCTAGGCTTTCCTGGCAAGAAAAGTCATTTGCTGGGGCACTGCCCAGTGTACTTTGCTCCTGTTGTAGCTACTCAAGTGTACTCAGTGGTAGGAAGCAAGCAAAACCAGTTAGGTCCTGAGACAGACTTTCCTGTCTTGGCAGATGAATGCCATCCATGAGCTCACAGCCCTTATTCCTTCTTATATCTGGGATTCTATTATCCTTTCATTATTACTTTCAAAGAAATTGCCCTTTCTTTTGGAAAAGCACACTGTTAGGTATTTTGACAGTCTTTCGCAGCTATCACTTTACATAACCATCACAAATAAAGTCTACAAAAGGTTTCCCAATAGTTAGTTAGAAGGTCGTTTATCTAAGTCAAAAGCAATAACAGAGAATGACCACTTGAAAAAAATTACAAAAAAAAAACAAAAAACAAGTCTGTTTCAGTGACACATGCCAGGAGCTCAAGAAGTGATAGGATAATATGTAAAGCATGTGTTTCCGAGTTGAGGTCAACATCGTGCTCAGGATTTTCTTTAATGGTTTTCATGCCAGCCAGACATCTCCTGTGAGTCAACTTTACTCCTTGTACTGGGTCATACAAAATGGTTTCTTTCTTAAAAACTCATTTATCAGTGTAGTAAGCCACACTTTTTTTTTCTTGGGGTTATCCAAGCCCCATTGGTGATCTTTTAAAAATCAGAAACACTACATACAAAAAATAACCTCAGACTTCTAAAATGTAAAAATGTTTCTGGAGCCTTCATCTATTCATTATTATAATTTTGAGTGATAGTAACTGACATTTATGTGGTGTTTAATATTGCCAGGCAATGTTCTAAGTACTTTTAATAAACTAAATTAATCCTTGTAATAACCCCATGAGGTCAAACTGTCCTCCAACTTTACAGATGAGGAAGCTGAGGCAAAGAAAAGATCAGAAATGTGCCCAGAGTCACATAGTCAGTAAAGGAAGTTAGATTCAAATCCATGCAAATCTGGTCTGTGTTCTTAACCACTATGCAAACTGCCTCCCTAGGGTGTCACATTTAAGAGTCGATACCCCATTTTCATGTACTTCCTTCTCTTCCTTACCTCAGAAGTTGATGTTTAAATTTACCTGTCATTAGTTGCACTCATTCAGTCTGGGTTTGCTGAATTATAAGGTGTATTACCTACATTCAACAACCAAAAACAAGACAAATAACATGGAGAACCTTTCACTTGCAACACACGGACATTAGTCACCTTGCAGCTTTGCTGTCAGCAGCACCACTGAATATTTTCCAGCTGAGTCCTTCATAGGATGTCTCTAAATGACCCAAAGAAAAGGATATTTAGTACTTTAAATTTCTAAGACACTTAAGCCAGGATGCAGATGGAAAATATAGAGATCTGGCATAGAAAGGGAAAATAAAAAGGGGTAAAAGAAAGGTATTTTATAAAAGTACAGGAAAAATAAGAATAATAGAGGATAAAGCAGAACTATTTTTTAATATTAAAAAGGAAGGGGAAAAAAACCAATAGCATGTGCTGTATAAATAAGATGCCAGGGAATAAAAAAAATGTGATTTACCAAAATCTTTCAACCTGGATTCCCTGGTGGCTCAAATGGTTCTTTAGAACCTGCCTGCGATGCAGGAGACCAGGATTCAATCCCTGGATTGGGAAGATCCCCTGGAGAGGGAATGGCAACTCACTCCAGTATTCTTGCCTGGAGAATCCCATGGATAGAGGAGCCTGGCGGGCTACAGTCCACGGGGTCACTAAGAGTTAGACATGACTGAGCAATTAACACTTTCACTTTTTTTTCAACCTAGAAGACGTGTACCTTAATTCCCTTCTCTTCTGTGAAGATAAAGCAGGTTGTCTTGAGCATAAAGTACCTATTTAAGTCTGCCTTTTCTAAACAACTGAATTGTTTATTAATTATTGATTTGTAAGAGTTTTAAAATATCTTCTGGATAAAAGTCTTCTATCAGATATAAGATATTATGAATATCTTGAAAGCAAGCAGGATCCTTATGGGGCCCTTCTGTGCACGAAAGCGTTTCTGTGTCCCCTGTTTTCTTGTTTGCAGGAAAAGGGCTTCTGTCTCCTAGACCTTCCTGAATACCAAACAGCAGATTCAAACAGTTGCTAATCAGGGAAGTAAGGGGATGTAGAAACAAAGAGGAACAATCAGAAAATTATAGTGCAAGACCCTGGTGCCTCCTCAAGAGGTATAGGTAACAACATCTTTGAGTTCTACCCAAACCAAAATCCCCACCCAGTGGAGGTTGGCAACTTCAGGGAGAGTACCAAATGGCAACCCACTCCAGTACTCTTGCCTGGAGAATCCCATGGAGGGAGGAGCCTGGTCGGTTACAGTCCATGGAGTCGCAAAGAGTGGGACTCCATTGAGCGACTTCACTTTCACCAGATTCCTAGAGCACCACCCTGTTACCTCATCACCAACCAATCAGAAGAAAGTCTCATACCCAGCAGCCCTCACCCCAGGTTTTGCCCATGTACGCTTTCCCCCCAAACCAGGGGAGTCTGGGTGGTTATGAGCATGAGCCACGTATTTTTCTTGCATGGCCCTGCAATAAAACTTTCTCTGCTCCAAACTCTGACAGTTTGGGTTTGTTTGGCCTCTGGGCACACAAACTTGTGAACTTGCGTTCAGTAACATCTTCCAGTCTGTGGCTTTTTTTTTTTTTTTTCTTTTTTAGTGATGTCTTTTGATGAAGTTCTTAATTATAATTAGATCCAATTTATCAATTTTTTTCCTTTTCGGTTCAAGAAATCTCTCAGCATTGACAGCCACATTCATTGATTTATGAACTCTTTCACTAGGATTTTTGGCTAATAAGCTTTGTTGATAAACACTGGAATGAATTACTTGAAGGAGCCAGTGTTACATTTTAGGTTAGCTATAAATCCTGCTTTGATTGCTGATCAAAGTAGCTTAGTATGTTATTTGCTGCATACACAATCACATTGCAAAAGGGTATACTCTTTCTATGAAATAATTTTTCAGGGTTCCACCATTTGATAATCCCTATATATGTATTGTCAATAATTTTTTAAATGACATTTCTTTTTCTATATATAGGCAGTAAAACTTCATAATCACATAGGTTACTTTCATATGCTTATAATATATTGAAGTAAAGTGAAGTGTTAGTCAGTCTGTCATGTCTAACTCTTTGGGACTCCATGGACTGTAGCTTCCCAGGCCCCTCTGTCCATGGGATTCTCCAGGCAAGAATACTGAGTGGGTTGCCATTTCTTTCTTCAGGGATCTTCCCAACCCAGGGATCGAACCCAGGTCTCCTGCATTGAAGGCAGATGCTTTACCATCTGAGCTGCTAGAGAAGCCCCTTATAATAATATATTAATATAGTATATAATATAGTCAATATATTATTGTATAATATATGTAATTATTATAATTATTCTATAATTATATATAATTATATATGTAATAATTATGTATACTATGTATATATACATATTTAATGTATATATTATTATACATATTATATATATTATAGATACATTATGTAATTTTGTACATATTATGTAATAATAATGTATTGACTTAATATATTGACTATATTGCTTATAATATATTGACTATAATTCATCACACAGGTGATTTTTGACATCTCTCACTATCTTAATGGTCTATATCAAAACTGTATCATTGCTTAATGAAATAAACAATAATAAAGAAATTCTTCTCTAACATTATATGGCTCAAATAATCACATTTTGTGATTGTGCCATTCTATAAAGGACAAAAAGACTTTTGTCCTTTTAATTAGAAGATTTATTCTAATTCCAATCAGAATATTATGGCTTTATAACAACATTCCTTTAAATATTAGAAATATTATATATTTGCTAATTTTATCAATGTTTCTCTGTAAAATGTACATGATGGTTTTTTTGCTTCACTAGAAAGGCATATTGGCACAATGGGTACTTTATTTGTGAGCAAAGTTATGAACAAAACTTCAAATAATCAACTGAATATTACCAGATCTTTTATATATTAGCCATTTTGAAATAATAGCCAATTAAGATTTTTCATATATAAATATATTTACTATACATGTGCACATATGGATGTTCATCTCAGAAATTCACATGAAAATAAAAAAACGTAAACTATTCTGGCTAATGCAATTGGATGTGAGTTAATACTAATCACCAAGACACCAATGTTTCTCATCTGTTCTTAAGCCTCATAACATCACTGTAAAAGTTATGATCTGCATTTATAAGATCTGGAAACGGAGGTTCAGAAAGATTAAGTTACTTAAGCAAAAGCATAACTAGTAAGTGCTAGAACCAGATATTAGGACTATTTGCTTCTAAAGCCGGGGTTCTTCCAGTGTTATCTTTCAGCACTTGAGGGTATGTAGAGATTATATTGGGCTTCCCAGGTGGTGCTAGTGGTAAAGAACCCACCTGCCAATGCAGGAGATGTAAAGAGACACAGGTTTGATCCCTGAGTTGGGAAGATCCTTCCACATGCCTGGAGAAGGAAATGGTAGCCCACTCCAGTATTCTTGCCTGGGAAATCTCATGGACAGAGGAGCCTGGTGGGCTACAGTCCTTATGGTTGCACAGAGTTGGACACGACTAAAGTGACTTGGCATGCATGCGAATCGCATGCAGGACTTCCCTGGTGGTCCAGTGGTTAAGAATCTGTCTGTGAATGTGGGGGACATAGTTCGATCCCTGGTCTGGGAAGATTCCACGTGCCAAGGGGCAACTAGACAGTGTGCCACAACTACTAAGCCCAAGCCCTAGGGCCCGAGCCCTGCAACAAGGGAAGCCACTGCAGTGAGAAGCCCAAGCACCTCAACTAGAGAGCACTCTCAGCAACTAGAGAAAAGCTTGTGCGCAGCAACGAAGATCCAGCACAGCCAAAAATACATAAATGAATGAATAAGGATTAAAAAAGCGAAGAAGAACTAAAGAGCCTCTTGATGAAAGTGAAAGAGGAGAGTGAAAAAGTTGGCTTAAAACTTAACATTCAGAAAACGAAGATCATGACATCTGGTCCCATCACTTCATGGCAAATAGATGGGGAAACAGTGGAAACAATGGCAGACTTTATTTTTGGGGGCTCCAAAATCACTGCAGATGGTGACTGCAGCCATGAAATTAAAAGATGCTTGCTCCTTGGAAGGAAAGTTATGACCAATCTAGACAGCATATTGAAAAACAAAGACATTACTTTGCCAACAAAGGTCCATCTAGTCCAAGCTATGGTTTTTCCAGTGGTCATGTGTGTATGTGAGAGTTGGACTATAAGAAAGCTGAGCACTGAAGAATTGATGCTTTTGAACTGTGGTATTGGAGAAGACTCTTGAGAGTCCCTTGGACTGCAAGGAGATCCAGCCAATCCATGCTAAAGGAATTCAGTCCTGAATATTCATTGGAATGACTAATGCTGAAGCTGAAACTCCAGTACTTTGACCACCTCATGCGGAGAGCTGACTGAATTGAAAAGACCCTGATGCTGGAAAAGATTGAAGGCAGGAGGAGAAGGGGATGACAAAGGATGAGATGGCTGGATGGCATCACCGACTCAATGGACATGAGTTTGAGTAAACTCTGGGAGTTGGTGATGGACAGGGAGGCCTGGCGTGCTACAGTCCCTGGGGTAGAAAAGAGTCAGGCATGACTCAGCGACTGAACTGAACTGAAAAAACCCATGTATAGTAAAATATTAATGGTAGAATCCAGGTGGTAATTACACAGTATTCATTATAAAATTCTCTCAACTTTGCTGTAAATGTTCATAATAAAATGTTTGGGGAAAAAAATCTAGAAATGTAGTTTCATCCTAGATCAGCAGGAAATGCAAAAGAAGCCACTGTTATGATTAGACCTGTATTCTGATTTCTGGGCTCGATAGCCTTTTAGACTGAATCTAATTCCCTGGATTCTGATCTCTCAGGGTTTTTATTACTTAAAACTAGTTACCTGTATTTTGGTTTTCTGGTTTATCTATTTGTTTATTCGTTTTCAAATGCTTATCTTCACCTTCTGTGAACCAGGCCCTGTTCAGGTGCTGAGGATACAGTTTCGTCCCTGTTTCCCTGAATCTTTCATCCATGGTTTATTTTCAGTAAACAGTATCTTCGATCTCTTAATTCTATCAGAAATGCTAGTTCCTTCATCTTTGGCTGAGGCTAAAACTGACAGGACCATATTATCCATTGAGGACTACAAGACTCCATTCCTAGAGCCTAGGAGGTTTCTGTTTTTGTTTTTGGTGAGGGGAGGGGCGGGTGATGGTGGTGCTGGTGTCATATCTCCAATTTACAAAAAAGAAACTGCAAAATCTTCCACATTCCCTAGAATGCAGAAACAATTCCTAGTCCCCTCGATTCTCCCTTTTTCACAGCTTTAGATCCCAAAGGACTAACAGCCAGCATTTCTGGTCCCAGTGGCAAAGCCAGCTCTAATGCAGATGCTGTGGGGGAGTAAGATACTCCAACAGAGAGATGGACCCTTAAACTATCATCACTTTATGCCATGGGATTCCTTGTTCATCGGGCTACCTTCTAATTCCCATGTAGGCCCGTGGAGAGAATGCACTATTTGAGTTTTTCTGATGCTTGTGACAGTGACTTCTCAGCCAAACCAGAAAAGCAACCAACTCTTGATTGAGAGCTGTTGCATCACACGTCTGGCACTCGGGGAGAAAATACACCAATCATGCCACCACCACCATCATCATCATCATTTTGGTTGCTTGTGGCCATGAATTTCTCAGTGTAAATTTAAATCAGTAATGCTTGCATGTGCGCTAAGTCACTTTAGTCGTGTCTTACTCTTTGCAACCCGATGGACTCTAGCCCATCAGGCTTCTCTGTCCGAGGGATTCTCCAGGCAAGAATACTGGAGTGGGTTGCCCTGTGCTTCTCCAGGGATATTTCAGACCCAGGAATTGAACTCGAATCGCTTATGTCTCCTGCGCTGGCAGGCAGGTTCTTCACCACTAGCACCACCTGGGAACCCCCTAAATCATCCCCTAAACCAGTGACTAAAAACAGGGGATGGGGAATATTCTTATACTCTTTGTCCTTCAGAGCCTTAGTTTTGAACTGTTTTAGCTGATTTAGCCCTCATAAAGCCTTGTTCTTTTTCTCAACTTCTGGTTCTAATCACTACTGTTCTCTTACTGATGACTACTTGTCCTCTGACCTCATGCAAGGCTCATCTTATCAGCTGAGATCTTAGCTTCTGTTTCTCCACTTTTAGCTGTGTTATTTCAGGGTCCTTTGGGAAAGGTCCAGCCAACCTAGGCCCGTGCATCACAAGGATGCTCCCGCAGCCCGTACGCACTGCACACCCAGAGCTGGGGCCTATCTGGGCAGCTTTTTGCACGTAAAATCCCAGGATTATAAAGATTTCCACCTAGTACATATCAACAAATAAAGAATATTGGTTTTAAGGACTTTGTTGTGACAAGGTAAACAATAGAACCATGACTTATAAACCAATATCTAGTGAAAACTAAGAGTATTATGAGATATTTTATTTTTATTGGTTGGTAATTACACCTGGATAGTTTACAAAATTATCATAACATTCTTAATTTTATGCTTCCCCCAGGAAATCCTCCCCTATTTTAAATAAAGAGTATTTTATCTATTGAATGCATTGGTACTTCTATCCTGTTATACAATTACAACACTGTAAATAAACAGAAAGAGCTATGTGGTTTGACTACTTCAGCCAGAGGGAATTAGCTCCCTAAGAAGAACAGTGTTATTATCCTTTTCCCTTTAGAATCAAAAGGAGTCTGATGATAGCTCTTTGAAAGGACGATGCTGAGAAGACTAAAGTCTTCTCAAGTCTTCACGTCCCTGTTCTGCTGTCTTACTCTGGATGACTGGGAACAGACTGGAATGTATGTCTCTGCTAGGGACCCCAAAGAGCTCACTGCTTAGGACCCACTCCAGCGTGGCTTTATATTTTCTGCATTTTTCTTCAGTTTTTGTTCAGAAAAGCTATGGGGTTAAAAACAAGGTGTGTGTGTGTGTGTGTGTGTGTGTGTGTGTGTGTGTGTGTGTGTGTGTGATAGAGAGAAACCATTTCAGTTACCATGTGTTTTAGTATTTAATATTATTCAAATGTAGTCATCTACCATTATGATCACTCTAATTGGCATATATTTTTTGTATATACTTGTGGTTGTTCAGTCAGCCAGTCATGTCTGACCCTTTGCAACCCCATGGACTTCAGCGTGCCAGGCTTCCCTGTCCCTCACCATCTCCTGGAGTTTGCCCAAGTTCACGTTCATTGCATTGGTGATATATATACTTATATACAGCCTAATAGCGTGCAGTTGGAGACTATTTAGCACGTCTGATGTGAAAGGCTCTGGGTGACCTTAAATCTCCTGTTCAACAAAGCAGGGTATAAATCAACCAATTAACAAGCTAAGTGCCGTGTGTTCAGTTGGGCCTGACTCTGTGACTCCATTGACTGTAGCCCACCAGGTTCATCTGTCCATGGGATTACTCAGGCAGGGAACACAGGAGTGGGATGCCATTCCTTCCTCCAGGGGCTCTTCTTATCTAACTCGTGTCTCCTGTGTCTCCTGCACTGTAGAAGATTCTTTACCATCTGCCTACAATTGGGGGAACCATCGGGAAAGCCTCAGAAAGTATAGAGATACAGTATGTACAATACAGTGAGGACTATTCAAGTCCTAACTTTGCTAGATATTCCAGGTAAAGGTCAAACTGGCACTTTAATAATTCATAAAGAATTATTATGTATGTATGGCAAAACCAATATAGTATTGTAAAGTAAAATAAAGTAAAAATAAAAATTAAAAAAAACTGAAAAAAGAAGTATTATATAAAGGATTATTATTAAAATAACAACTAGAACTCATTTATAACTGTATAAAGGAGACTGTTTCTGATAAATATCTATTCATGATTTATTACATAAATAGTATTATTGTTATTTCTTTAATAGGGAATATGTTCATCGTTGTTCAGGATTAACTATTTTATGTTAACACTATATGAGAAAATGCTATCTTAACCTCTCTATGGGATGTGTGAAATCCTAACATACCTGTGGAAATTCAGCATTTTCATTTATCACCAGGCATAAGACATTACTCCACCACCTCCCGCTCTCCAGCCTCATCTTTATTCCCACAGTCACCTCCTGTGAATTAGGACAGAGGACAGAGATATAAACATGACGTAACTGGCCGGCTTTTTCTACCACACACCACCTGACCCAGGTCTTGAGAGTGACATCTGTATGTCTGTCACACACACTTTCACTCAGTTTAAGTACATAACAAAGCTTAATGCTCTCTGTTCAAATTTGCTACAGGTACATTCTTAACATATCAGGCATGCATAAAAATAGAGGTGTTGTGTTTGTTTATTTGTTTTTCTGATTAAATCAAATAGGGAGGTGGCTGTTGTTTTTGGCCACAGTTCTCACATTTGCTGAGAATTAGGCGAGGATTTTTAGGGGTGGGGGAAGCCTGTGTAAGGGCTTCCCGTGAAGCCGTTAGCTGAAAACCTTCGGTTTAAACCACAATGTCCAGGGCTGGCCTCTAGCTGCTGTCTCAGGGCTGCCTGGCCTCCTGCCTGTCCCGACCCCTTGCACCTCTGCTCTCCCATTAATAGCTGTTTGTTGGTGGGGGAGAGACTTTCACTTCTACATTACGCTCTTCTGCATCGTCTGCATTTTCACATGTTGACTCTGTGCGTATGTGTATGAGGACACTGAAGTTCTTCTTTCCTTGCCTGCTTTTTTACTAAGCCACGCATTACTTACATTAAATTATAAACGTGAGATGTTCACCCTGATGCAGCCTGCCTGTGGCTCCTCACAGTCACCCCTTCTCTCTGCTTCCTACCTCATTCTCTCTCCCTTTTCACCTTTTTCTTCTTCTCTGCTCTCATGAGGTTCCAGTGTTGCCTTTCTTCGTTTGCACAGATTTTTTTTCTCCACTGTACCCTTTGTGGGAACCGTCTTAGAGATTCCTCACAGGTCCTCATTTGTAATTACATTCTTCTTTGGTTGCCGTGATGGCTGACCTATAGGCCACAGCTCGGAAACACTTATCCAGAGTGACTCCTGCATGGAGTGGCATATTTCTCCACTTCTTTTACTTCTTATCCTCATATGTTTTGACAACAATTATTAAAAACATGTTCTTCCTTTTCCTTCAAGTCCTTTTCCCTCTTGACTAGTATAGCAGGTTTTGTTACCAGCAGAACTTTCTCTAAAGTGAAAGGCGACAGAGAGTTAACTAAAAGACACAGTGAGCTGCTGGGTGTGTCTAGAGTCTGATTTGGTTTGAGAAGAGGAACAGAAACAATTTTTGTATTTTAGAAATGGAGGAGGCCTCTTGGCCTAGTTTGAAAAACACAAACAGATAAAATTCTGTTTTAAAAAATCCAACAAAGTCTAGTTGGGAAGCTAAGCTAGCATCTTGTTACTAATGCATCAGAGGTCTTGGTCACATATTTTTAATGCTCTTGTTACTTATTAATTTAATATCCGAATGCATAGATCTCCTCCTGGCCCCTGTTAACCTTAATCGTGAGTTTTCTGTGCAGCCCCTCTGGCGCCCACCCTGGAGAGCTCGCTATCAGGACAGCTTCCAGGTAACCTGGGGCTTCAGCGAAGCACCGACCGATTGGCCCGGTCGCTCCTGTGCAGGCCGTGGTTTCTGCGCACACAGAAAATGATGGGGTGAGTCACAGTCCTCCTTTCCAACAAAAGGGCATTGTACTATGCTGTTTGGTTCAGGCTCTGGCGTGCCACTTGTGGTTGCAAATGTATGGGACAGGAGGCTGGCTGCAGCTGCATTCTAATGGGCTGCTTCGGGTGTGCCCCGATAGAGCGTGAGATACTTTAAGGCTGCGAGGCTTTGATTTACCTTCGATGCTCAGCGCTAAGTGCACTTGTGCTTAGCTCAGGGCAGCGCTAAGCCAGTTTGGCTTGGTTGGAAAGCTGCAAAAGAGGGGAAGGGCTAAAGTTTGCGCTGTGCTGGGGGGAGCGGGAGAGGCCCCCTGATGAGGCCGGCTTGCCGGCCAAGCGCCGGCAGGGGGCGCAGTTGCACCAGTAGCTAGAACGCCCCACTTGTTTACTTCAGCGTTACCTTTTTGGTGAATCCGGATGCGTGAGACCCTAGAAATTTAAACTTAAACCTGCACATAAGTATTAGAATATGAACTATTGAACAGAACAAATTCGCATTATATTTAGTCCAAAAGGCACAAGAAGAGTCCGGAGTTAGCTTACTGAATACTGAGTCAGGACACCTCCGAGTCAGATCTAAAGAGGAAAATTACCTGGTCAGCCTTCCAGGAAATAATAATTTTGCATTCGGACGCTTCTTACACTCACTTGACGAACTATTTCTTCTGATTTAGCTACCTCATTTGTCAGAGGAGAAGCCGACATTTATGAATCCAGTCCTCTAGCCTCTGCAAGAGGATGTAGCTACAGAAAAATTATATAGAGCTTTTCTGGGTTTTAGCCATGCTTTGAAAACACCCCAAAAGAGGGCCATTTGGAAAACTGCACTTACAATCCTGCTCTCTCTCATATATACATACACACACACATATACATATGTACCTGCATAAAATATAACATTTACACACAAAAATATATGCATATAGTATATATTTTATGGGGCTTCCCAGGTGTCTCAGTGGTAAAGAATCTGCCTGCCAATGCAGGAGATGCAGAAGATGTGTGTTCGATCCCTGGGTCAGGAAGATCCCCTGGAGTAGGAAATGGCAACCCATTCCATTGGAAACTTCCATGAACAGAGGAGCCTGGTGGGTTACAGTCGGTGGGGCTGCAAAGAGTCGGACATGACTGAGCTACTGAGCACACAGTATATATTTTATATATGATAAATATATATTAAAAATCTATCTCTGCCTGCAATGCAGGAGACCTGGGTTCGATCCCCTGGAGGAGGACAGAGTAACTCATTCCAGTGTTCTTGCCTGGGACATCTCCTGGACAGGGGAGCCTGGCAGGCTACAGTTCACGGGGTCACAAAGAGTCAGACATGACTGACTAACCACAGCACAGCACAGCACATCTATCTATCTATTTTTCAGGCCCTTTATAGAGGCAGCATAGCCTAGTGACCTCAGCACACAATGTCACTGGGTTTGACTTCTTGGTTCTGTCACTTATTAGCTGTGTGACCTTGTGTAAGTTACTTAACCTCTCTGTGACTTAATTTTCTCACCTACAAATGAGGTTAATAATAGTAAATGTTTCATTAGTTTAAGGATTAAATAGATTAATTTTGTAAAGCTCTTAGGATTATACTTGGTACATAAAAAAGTACTATAATAATTGTTAAATAAAATTCATATAATTTTAAAAACACTATCTTAATCATGAATGTAGATCACATTTCATAGGTACTTTTTAAAAGGTTTGAGGTTGGCCTTTAATAATATCTTTTTTAGGGAAAATCTATCAGGTAATAAATGATAAAGATGTGAGAAAGAATGTGTGAGTGGTGAACCTGTCCACCAGATTGAGTCTGAAGCTTTACATTATGATTCCAGGTGAGGCTCTGGTTTCCAGGGTGCAGAAAAGTCATCTGACAATATTTTTTTTTCTCATTTTGGAAAACTAAAAAACAGCCCCAGGAATTCCCTGGTGGTTCAGTGGTTAGGACTTTGGGCCTCCACTGTCAGGAGCGCAGGTTCCATCCCTGGTCAGGGAAACTAAGATTCCACATGCCATGTGCCGCGGCTGAAAAAGCAAACAAACGATAAAAAACCCAAAACAGAAATCCCAAATTCAAATGCCCAAATCGTCAGAGAATCATGTGCTTGGAGCACTTTAAATATAACTGCCCCCTTGTAGTCTGCTGTTTCAGAGGAACCACAACTTTCTTTCTGAAGCTGATTCTTCATCAGCTTCCTCCCCTGTTCCTGAGTGATCTGAGCCAGCCACTGTTGTATTCTGCTTGTCTGGGGGTGCTGCAGGGAGTGGCTGGCAGGAAAGATGATCAAGGATAGTCTGTCCAGCCCACGTGGTATGTCTGGACTCCAGGGTCAGTCACTAGAAGTAGGGGGGGTCCCTGCCCCGTGAGAGGCCACTAGGATCCAGCTGAAGACCAAGTTGGGTCAGTCAGGCCCAGCTCTCAGGGGCTGTCACTGGACAGATCAAAGCAGCTCCAAGAGTACAGAAGAGGCAGCTCCCCCTAGTTGGGTAGAAGGATAGCAAGAAAACAGTTCAGTTCAGTTGCTCAGCTGTGTCTGATTCTTTGCGACCCCATGGACCGCAGCATGCCAGGCTTCCCTGTCCATCATCAACTCCTGGAGCTTGCTCAAACTCATGTCCATCGAGTTGGTGATGACATCCAGCCATCTCATCCTCTGTTGTCCCCTTCTCCTCCTGCCTTCAATCTTCCCCAGCATCATGGTCTTTTCCAATGAGTCAGTTTTTCGTATCAGGTGACCAAAATATTGGAGTTTCAGCTTCAGCATCAGTCCTTCCAATGAATATTCAGGACTGAATTCCTTTAGGATGGACTGCTTGGATCTCCTTGCAGTCCAAAGGACTCTCAAGAGTCTTCTCCAACACTACAGTTCAAAAGCATCAATTCTTCAGCACTCAGCTTTCTTTATAGCCCGACTCTCACATTCATACATGACTACTGGAAAAACCATAACTTGGACTAGATGGACCTTTGTTGGCAAAGTAATGTCTTTGTTTTTTAATATGCTGTCGAGAATGGTCATAACTTTCCTTCCAAGGAGCAAGCGTCTTTTAATTTCATGGCTGCAATCACCATCTGCAGTGATTTTGGAACCAAAAAAAAAAAATAAAGTCTGTCACTGTTTCCTTTGTTTCCCCATCTATTTGTCAGGAAGTGATAGGACCAGATGCCATGATCTTAGTTTTCTGAATGCCGAGTTTTAAGCCAGCTTTTTCACTCTCCTCTTTCACCTTCAACAAGAGACTCTTTTATTCCTGTTCGTTTTCTGCCATAAGGGTGGTATCATCTGCGTATCTGAGGTTATTGATATTTCTCTGAGCAGTCTTGATTCCAGCATGTGTTTCATCCAGCCCAGCGTTTCTCATGCTGTATTCTGCATATAAGTCAAATAAGCAGGGTGACAATATACAGCCTTGACGTATTCCTTTCCCGATTTGGAACCAGTCTGTTGTTCCATGTCCAGTTCTAACTGTTGCTTCTTGATCTGCATACAGTTTTCTCAGGAGGCAGATAAGGTGGTCTGGTATTTCCATCTCTTTAAAAATTTGCCACAGTTTGTTGTGATCCACACAATGAAAGGCTTTGGAGTAGTCAATAAAGCAGGAAAACAGCCCTGGAAGAAATGTCCTAGGGTCTCACCTGAGGAGAGGACTGAGTGGAGATCTTCAGGAAGAGAAAAGGGTCCCTAAAAGGCCTTGGCTGTGAGGGGGCAGGGCTGAGAGGCTGTCTGAGAAGAAGAATGGCTGATCTCGAGTTGGGTGGAGGGCTCAGATAACCAATAATCAGGGAGATCAGCTGAGGCAGAAGAAGATGCTTGCAGGAAAGTCCCTGAGGAGCATGAAGGAACCACTAAATTCCCCACAGATAGCTTTTCACATGTTACCTGGAGGCCACCATTGGGAGGCTTTGAAAGAAGATACTGGATTACCCCACACAAGCACTTGCCAAGCCAGGTGACCCATTGAGAGAAGCTGCTAATTGTACTGAGGCAAAATGTTATCTGTGCTAAGTTTATAACAGTTTTCCAGGGGGAAATAAGGACAGGCCAATGCAGCCAAAAAGAGTTGGTTGTTGGCTTTGCAGAAAGTTACAACTGACAAAGAGGGTTGCCAGGTGTCCTGTACTGAACCAGACAGTGTGGTACTTTAGTTCCTGGTGTATTAAAATGCAGCAAATAGTTGTTTTCTTTTTAATCACTATTATTTCAGATGTACTTTTTCTTACATTTCGATTGATTTTTTTAATCAGCAGAGGTTTGTAATTTCACCTTTTATTTACTCTTTCTGCTAAATATTAAATGGACAGCACTGCTTAAAGGAGAATTATGAGCCATTTGAGATATGAGGAATTCTTCTGGGTATCTGTGTGCAAGTAAACTGTTCCAACACTAATGCTAAGTACTCTGTTAAATAAATATCTGTCTCTTGGGAGGGGAGGGTACACTCTACAAAACAATTTTTTTTTCCCCTCAGTCTCTGTGGGGTGGATATTTTTACAGTCCTAGAAAATGCTTATCTTTAAGGCAATAAAAGAGCTAACATTTACTGAGGGTTTACCAAATGCTGTGTGAGCCATCAACATCCTCTATTTTTTCTCACAGTAATCCCAACACAGAGATGCTCTAATTATCCTCACATTACAGAAGAGGAAACAGGCTCAGGAAGATTAAGTATTGAGGCCAAAAACCTAGATGTTATCCTCAGTTCCTCTCCCCTCCGCCAGACCCTCATTATTAACAAGTTCTGCCATCTGTAACACAAAAATATATCTAAAAATCTGACCTTTTTTTCACCCTAACTCAAGTCCTCATTATCTTTCTTGCTTGGATGTTGCATTAGCCTCTAACTACCCCTAGGCCACTCTTACCCCTGTTACAATCTTTCTTCCACACTACAGCCAGCATGGTCTTTTTAATTAATTTATTTTATTTTTATTTTTTGGCCACACCCCATGGCATTCGGGATCTTAGTTCCCCAGCTCCCCAACCAGGGATCTAACCCATGCCCTCTGCACTGGAAGCTCGAAGTCTTAACCACTGGACCACCAGGGATGTCCTAGAGTAATTTTTTTAAACTGTAAGTCAGAGCATATACTCTCCAATGACTTGTCCTTCACATTTAAGATAAAGTGGAGGACTTACAAGGCCCTACATGATCTGGTTCCTGGGTGCCTTGTGCAAAGTCTTATTTAATTAACAAAGAATTATTGAGGGCTTCCCTGGTTGCTCAACAGTAAGGAATCAGCCTGCAATGAAGGAGCCACGGGAGACATCGGTTTGATCCCTGGGTCAGGAAGATCCCCTGTAGAGGGGCATAGCAAACCACTCCCGTATTCTTGCCTGGAGAATCCCTTAGACAGAGGAGTCTAGCAGGTTACAGTCCATAGGGTCACAAAGAGTCGGACATGACTGAAGCGACTTAGCACGCACTACGTACTTGCCAGGCACTATTCTAAATGCTGGGTGAATTGTTTCTGTCCAGAGCTTACAATAATCAAGGAAATATGTAGGATGATACGCATTATCTTGTAATAACCTATAATGGAGCATAATCTGCAAAAATACCAAAACACTATGCTGTACACCTGGCAACCCACTCCAGTGTTCTTGCCTAGAGAATCCCAGGGACGAAGGAGCCTGGTGGGCTGCCGTCTATGGAGTCGCACAGAGTCGGAGCAACCTAGCAACAGCAGCAGCAGCATGCTGTACACCTGAAGCTAACACGATATTGTAACTCAACCTAACTTTAATTTTAAAAAAAAAAGAAATATGTAGGCTAGCGGATAGTGGATAGGAAAACAGAGGGACTACAACAAACCAGTAACAATGTACAAGGTACAGGTCTGAAATTGGGGTACTGATCGAAGTTTGTCTGTTATTTTTCAAAGAAAATGCATTAAGGCAATGCTTTTGCTGGGACTTCCCTGGTGGCTCAGTGGCTAAGACTCAGAGCTCCCCATGCAGGGGGCCTGGGTTTGATCCTTGGTCTGGGAACAAGAACCCACATGCCACAACTATGACCTGGTGCAGCCAAATAAATAAGTATATACGTCTATATTTTAAAAGGCAGTGCTTTGGAATTGAAAATGAAAAAAATGCCCATTTTTTTTTAAAAGGAAAACTGCAGGCAATCTGGGGATGAAAGCAAAGGGTGCAAGTTTAAGTTGTCTTTTCTGGGAGAGCAACTGGTTTATAAGATTAAACTACGCACATGTAAAGCAAAGATTTTGAACCATTTTCTGGGTTACACTTACATCTTTAGTTTCACGAAGGATGACTTGAAGCAGCCACGTTTGTGATGTAAAGCTTATTCTTCAGTGTTATTTTCCATTTGCAAATTGGTTGGGTCCACTTGAGTCAAACTGTGCTTTTGTGGATGTCATTGCTGCTTTTGGACGTGTTCTCTCAAATTAGGTTACCGAAACAAGAGCTGAATCATACACACAGCTGCAGAAATAGATCTCTACTTGCAAGTGTAAGATGGAAAATAGGAAACTTGAGAGAGCTCCTTTAGTGCTGAAACCAATCGACCAACTTTCTGGGTAAAGTTCTGTTTCTTAACACATTCAGAAATCGGTGGGTGGGTGTCCACATGGCCTGAGGAGGCAAGCAGTCCCCTTTTAGAGCATAAGCTGGGGTCACACAGATAGATGTTTGAATCCAGTTCTGCTCTTCCTAGTTGGATGACCCTGGTTAAGTCATTTAACCCTGTTACTTTCCTCATCTGCAAAAAGCCCTGTGCCCAGAGCTCCCTCATGGGGGTGGCTGTGAAGATTAATTGAGATGACTGAGTGATCTGCTTGATAAATGGAAGTCATTGTAAACTGTTAGCAGACTCCTTCTTGCTTTCATGCACTTGTGTTTCTGTTCTTGCTCTGTTCACAGGCAGCATGAACATGGAATTTATCATCCACACTGGGGCCCTTTTGAATATAAAGGCGGACACCAAACCTGAGAGGACTCCAGGCTCTTAGGAGTAGATTGGGACTCTCGCAGGCAAACAAAGATGTAGGGTCACCCTCCCGAAGACTGAGAAGCCTGTAGGAGGGGGCGGCTGCCACCACCAGGCGCCTGCTGGAGGGGCAGGGAAGAAGGGGAGGAGGTAGGCGATATTAGTTGCCGAGTCGTGTCCAACTCTTTATCACCCCATGTCCTATAGCCTTCTGGACTCCTCTGTCCAAGGTATTATCCAGGTAAGAATACTGGAGTGGGTTGCCATTTCCTTCTCCAGGGGATATTCCCAACCCAGGGATCAAACCCGGGTCTCCTGCACTGCAGGCAGATTCTTTACCTGCTGAGCAACCAGGGAAACCCAAGGTAGGCAAGGACGGGCCTTGTCTGGATTGGTGTGCTGGTTAGGAACTAATAGTCAGTTCGAAACAGATTAAGAACAGATGAAGCCCCATTTCCCTCCTCTCCTGCCACTTTATAATTTTGGCAATGAACCTCTCTCTGTGTGCCCAGATTGGGCTGGAGATTAAGCCAGCATGTGCCAAGATAGCATCAGACCACAGAGGCAGGGTGAGGACCTCCAGCATGTTTATGAGTAAGCCTTTTCTTGTGAGCCGAACCATGGGGATTTATGCTACTGTGCTTATTTCTCTTTGTTACTTGCCAGTACAGTGATATACAAAACTGCCAGAATTTAAGGATAACTGACTTTACTTTCAGCTACCCGCTCCCATCCTCCACCAACATAGACCTGAATCCAAATCTCTTGACGTCCTGTATATTTAAATGAGAGTCTGGGACAGTTTCTGTGACTGGCAAGGTCAGGAAACATTGCTCTTGCCTTGAGAAAAGCCATTTAAACTTTCTGGCTTTGACTTTGCCTTTTGTCATCTCACTTTTGGGCCTCAGCTATCAAAGGAGGGATGGATCCAAGGAGGCTCTGATGGAGCAAAGACAATCAGGGTGAGATTTCCAATACAGACGCATTTCCAGGACAGGGTTTAGGGTTCTGCGGTCTGTCTGCTTCTGGCCCTGCCCTCACTGGGATCTTTTTCATTGCAACTTAGGAGGAAGTGAGCCCTATGCATGCTGTGTGTGCTAAGTCACTTCAGTCGTCTTCAATTCCGTGCGACCCTATGGTCTGTAGCCTGCCAGGCTCCTCCATCCATGGAATTTTCCAGGCAAGAATACTGAAATGGGTTGCCATGCCTTCCTCCAAGGGATCTTCCTGACCCAGGAATCAAACCCATGTCTCTTATATCTCCTGAATTGGCAGGCAGGTTCTTTACCACTAGAGCCACCTAGGAAGCCCCAGGGAGGCCTATATTTATTATTAAAAAGCAATGATTACGTGTCCCTATACTCTATTTAGTTATTGCTCTTTCTCTTCTTTCCTCATCCTGCTTCCAGAAAGAACTGTTCATACCTCCTGTATGCACTTCCTTAATTCTCATTCACTCCCGACTATGGTGGGGTGAAGCCTGGCCTAGGCGATCTGCTCTGTGTGGCCCTGAGCAGGTCAGTGAACCACTCCAGCCTCGGTTTCTCCACACCTTCTACATGAGGTAAGGCACTTAACTCTCTTCCTACCCACCTCTGCCCCTCGTCCAGAGGTGAACCTTCTTTTCCTGAAAGCATTAGAAACCTAATTGTAAGGTTTGATGGTTATTTTTCAGAGCTCAACTTGCTTTTCTTGTCAAGAGTTATGACTATATTCAGTTCTTTAGGTTCTTTTTTTTCCCTTCCATCTATGTTCCTTTTCCTGGTTTTTGCCTCCTGGTTCTTTTTCCTTTCATAAACTCAATAGGTGTATTAATGGAATTATGCAGCCATCAGAAAGTATCTATAAAACTGTAGGAAGATGACAAAATGATTACCTGAACATCTTAAGTATCAATAGAAAGAGTGCAATGCAAAATACTACAAGTTAAAAATAGGTAAGGTGGGACTTCCCTGGTGATCCAGTGGTTAAGAATGCACAGGGACATGGGTTTGATCCCTGTTCTGGGAAGATCCCATATGCCTTGGGGCAACTAAACTTGTCTGAGCCTGCACTCTAGAGCCATGCTCTGCAAGAAGAGAAGCCACTGCAATGAGAAACCAACTAGAGAATAGCCCCTACTTGCCGCAAGTAGCAAAAGCCCAGGAGCAACAATGAAGACCTAGCACAGCTAAAAATAAAAGTAAATAATAAAGGAAAAAAAAGGTAAGGTGCTGATGCTCTTAAGAAGGCATTATGGCCACATGACCAGAGAAAACAGTGTATTAGCCTAGACTGCGGCCACACCCACACTCACACGCAAGGTCCACCAGGGATAAAGGGAACATCACAAACGAGCAAGTGTCATTTGCTATGAGCACCCTGACAAGCTGGGTCTGAGCCCTGCTTTGGGTTTCAGATCTGAAGACTTCCTCTATCTTCCAGGCATAAATAAACTCTTACCTCTGCAGGAGCCTGTCAGATAGGTATGTCTAGTCCTCTGCCTGAGACGAATCAGATCCTAGTTTCAGCAGTGAACAAAGAGGCAGCATAAAAGATGATAAATTCTCTTTTGGGTGTGTTGAAGCAGGCTCATAGGACTTGAGAACTGATTCTGATAACTCTCCCCAATTCTTCTCAATTCTGATAACTCTTCCCAATGTGAGTTCACTGAACTCACATTGACAGCTTAAAATCAGCCATGATGGGAGAATTTACAACATGGAAAATGGCAAACAGTACAAAGTATGGCTCTCCATGCACCGCCCCCGCCCCCAACCTTGCCCAAAGCTGAATGTTAACTGTTCATCAGCACACCATAGGAGAGGGCAGAAAACCCGTCAGCCTCCCCTGCTCTGAGCTGGCCCTGGTTATATGTAACACTTTCAATATAGGAAGAGACAGGGATGTCTAGATTCATATCTGCAATAATAAAGATGACAACAATGATGATAAATACTAACTGAACACATCTGGGCACTGTGCTTCACTGTACTACCCAAGTGCTTCCCAGGCATGGCCTTAATTTACACTCAAATGACTTTATGAAATAGGGACTGTGATTACCTCTGTTTCACACATGAGGAAATTGAAGATCAGAATAAGTGACGTGTTAAATGTGCCACTGCTGGTGATTAGAAGATTCTGGATTCCAGGACAGGCAAGGCCTCTCAAGCGTCTCAGCTCTCACCCTTCATCATAATCCCTTCCTGGGGAAAGGAGGAAGACAGATTGGAAAGTTTCATCCCCAACTAGCAGTTGACAGCATGTATTTCTATGATTGAAACGTTATATTAAAAAATATGCATCCTTGTATATTGTGATACAGCTTAAAAAGATTTTGTTTTTAAAAATGTTGGCTATGCTGGGTTTTCATTGCTGCGAGGGCTTTTCTCTAGTTGTGGTGAGCGAGGGCTACTCTAGTTGCCGTGCTCGGGTTCTCGTCACGGTGGCTTCTCTTGTGGAGGAACCCCCACTCTGCAATGGAGAGTAATGCTCGCTTGCTGCAACTGAGAGAAAGCCCGTGTGCCTCAATGAAGACCCTGTGCAGCCAAAAATAAGTAAATTTGATTAAAAAAAAAAAAAGAGGGATCTGACATTGGCCTGGAAAATCTTGGAGAGCTAACCTGGGATGTGTCAGTTGTGCTGTGCTTGAAGGATGAGGACAAGGAGGAGGAATGTGGGGCCCAGCGAGGGGCATTTGTTAGGGAGACAAGGAACTGTGGGAGCAACAGGAGGAACCCTGAGCAACACAAGGGCTGACTCAAACACTTGCAGAGAGGAGGACTGTGGGAGAGGAAAAAGGGCCATGCCTCCCTAAAGTGTACATAAACTTAAGAACGATGAGACCGAGGGTTATTGGTTTGTGATCTCTGCTTGGCGGGGAATGTGAGTCATTAGGTGATAGCTGAAGTCTGGAGACTGTCCTGAACCTGAATGTTCAAAGGATTCTAGAACTTACATTCTGGATACAAAAGGACAACCCAGCAGGAGTCCCTGAGCCGGGAAAAGAAAAACTGGGTGTGGACGTGATGTTACTAAAGGCCAGGGAAAGAGGGCTTTTTAAGGAAGAGTCAGTGAGAACTGCCAAGAGACCAAAGCAAATGAGAACTGAAAAAACTGTCCGTTGAATTTTACAGCCCAGAGGTCAGTGACCTTCCCCAAATGCCCGCCCTGGGCTCATACTGTTTGACAAGTCTCTGGCATCTTCTGGGTTGTGTGTCTGTTGCTGTGACTGGGAGGAGCGTGGGCTGCTTTAGATCCAGCGCAAGCTCCCGGAGACCTGGCCACCTTCTCGCCACAACCAGGATAGTGTTGTAAACAACAAGACCATTATAAGATAAATATATATATATATCTTTTAAAAAATAATTTCATTTGTTTGGTTTTGGCTGTGCCGGGTCTTCGTCGCTGCGCGGGCTCCTCTCTAGCTGTGGCGCGCGGGCTTCTCGTTGCGGCGGCTTCTCTTGTTGCAGAGCACGGGCTCCAGGGGATGTGGGCTTCAGCAGCTGTGGTTCCCGGGCTCTGGAGCGAAGGCTCAACGGTTGTGGCACAAGGGCTCAGTTGCTCCACGGCATGTGGGATCTTTCCGATTCAGGGCTCGAGCCCCTGTCTCCCGCATTGACAGGTGGATTCTTTACCACTGAGCCACTAGGGAAACCCCAATAAGATAAATACATTTTTGACAAGGCATTTATTACCACATGCTTTGATATCAGAGAGACTCAACTGGACTCATTAAAAAACAGAAGCATATATTTCTCATGCAGTGCTGTAGAGGTAGGTATCTGATACATTTAGATCTTCAGAGCCAAAGTTCTATGATGTACTACTGCCTTTACTTGAGATAAAGTGTGTTGGAAGTATAGAAATCTACCAGTTATTTAAAACTACGATATAAAACTATTGTACCCTTATTTGTGGAAGAAATATTCTAAAAATGTCTCATAGAACAGGGTGAGAGTAGTTTCCTAAATTGAAATTATAAAATTTCTTATTATAACTGACATTTTCAAGAGAAAACTGGAGCACATGATGATTAATGAACTCAACACAAAAATTCCAAACTGAACAGTTTCTGCAAATCAACTTCTCTTAAAAACTGCAAATATTTACCTGAATGAATCATTTCTTAAGGCCCCCATAAAATAACTCTTTATCAAGAAAAAAATTATACATGTATGGGAATTAAATTTAGAAAAGATTAACATAATTGAATGTAATCATCATTAAAATATCAGAATAGAGCATTATGCTTCAAAGTAATGATTTTTAAAGCTCTAATGTGGAATACTCTAAAGTATAATTAATATTTAAGCAATATACTAACAGTCATATATGGTATGATAAATTATATAGAATTGATATATAAATATAAATATAAATATACACACACACACACACACCCACACACCTATAATTTCCCCTCAGAGGACTTTAGGAGGATATTTGTCATGGTTAATTCTTCTTCCATTTTATTTACAAATTGAGAACTTTAATAAGCAATATATTTGAAATTAAATGGTTCAATGGGATTTAACCTAGGCACACATGTTGTACTTTTTTTTTTAATATACGTTGTACTTTTATATACATTGTTGTTGTTGGTTAGTCATTCAGTTGTACCCGACTGCATTTTTTAAAAATATGTAATTTTCAATAACCTCAAAAGTATTAAAATAAAGGAAACTTCTACCTTAGGTCTTGGCTCCTGTTACCAGATGGGTCTTCCTACAGTTCTGTTTTCATCTTGTTAGTGCCATATACTATTATCCAGTGGCTTCCCGTTTCCTACAGAATGAAGTTCAACTCTGACATCAAAACATTGCACAATTTGGCCTCAGAATTTTTTTCCCCCCAAACTAAGCCATGCCCCTCACTGACTTAGTATCAGTGAAGTTCATTCCCACCCTGAACTGTGTTCCTTACCTCTAATGCTCTTCTTTCTCATCTTCAAATCTGTGATCTTTAAAGGTTCTGTTGGACTCCCACCTCCCCTCTGAAATCTTTATGATGCTTCCAGGCCTTCCTCTGATCTTGTTTTCACCACTTACATTGGCTCTTAAGGAGCCACTATTACTATACTAGTTCATGCTTTTAAGAGTTGTGTCTTCAACCAATGGGAAATTCCTCATTTACTGTCTTTGGTGCCCAGCACAGTCCTGAGTATAAAATTATAAAGTGAAAGTTGTTCACTTTCTGACTCTTTACAACCCCATGGACTATACAGTCCATGGAATTCTCTAGGCCAGAATATTGGAGTGGGTGAAGAAGTGAAGTTGCTCAGTTGTGTCCGACTCTTTGCGACCCCATGGACAGTAGCCTACCAGGCTGTCCATGGGATTTTCCAAGCAAGAATACCGGAGTGGGCTGCCATTTCCTTCTCCAGGGGATCTTCCCAACCCAGGGATCAAACCCAGATCTCCTGCATTGCAGACAGATGCTTTACCGTCTGAGCCACCAGGAAAGCCAAAGAATATTGGAGTGGGTAGCCTATCCCCTTTCCAGCGGATCTTCCCAACCCAGGAATCAAACCGGGGTCTCCGGTTTGCAAAGAATCTGCATTGCAGGCAGATTCTTTACCAACTGAGCTACCAGGGAAGCCCATAAATGTTAATATCATCTTAATTACCTCTGACATTTTACTTTATTCTTATAAATTATCTTTCCATCTAAAGAAATGGCACAACTAAAGGCTAAGTTTACTGTTGCTTAAGTATCTCATTCTCTCCCAAAGCTAACTGGTCTTGCTGTTTGCTCCATTTAATGTACCATCTTCACTGTGCAATTGAAATACATGGAGCCTGGAATTCTCTTCCAACCAAGGACTAATTCCTTTAATTTCACCCAAGTCTTAGGTAAGTTTCTGTCTTTGGTGATACATGTATGTTTACAGGTAGATTTTTTTTTTCTTTTTAATGGAATGTTTTGGATGTTCCAACCATTTCACTGAAATTGTAAAGCTTTAAAAACCACTGCAAAGTCTTCCTTTCATTAAGTGGGATTTTTTTTCTTTTTCTTCTTTCCCTAAGCACAAAGAAGAAGATAAAGAAGATAACAGCAGTAGAAGGATCTGTGCCTTTAAAAGGCCACCCTGGACTGTAAAAAAGCAGAAATTATGGTGCCAGCTTCCTCAAAGAGTTGGATACGACTGAGCAACTAACACTTTACTTTCCTCTACTGTATAGGTAGTTTACCTCTGCTTAAGATTGTTGTGCTTGACGCTCACAAATCCAAAGTATCTGTTATTCAAAACTGGCATGGTTTTCTTCTTCCATATGGCAGTAGCAGCTGTTTATTAAGCACCTCTTATATGTCAGATACCATGCTGGTTGCTTTGTACATTATCTAATTTTCCCAATCAAGTGAAACGTGACCCCCATTTTATAGAAAAGAAAACTGAGGCTTAGAGATGCTTAGTAATTTGAACAACTTGTATATGGCAGAGCTCGAGTTTGGATGCAGAACTGATTCCAAAGTCACTGCCCTTTTTGCTACACCGTGCGATGTCAGTGCCTTGTATTGCCAGGAATTCTTGCTGGGGAATATTGGGGCTTGTGTTCATGACTGTGGCGGCTGCTGGGAAGGGAAGGATAGAATAGTAATGAAATGTTCCAGTATATCCAGGGAGGCTCACCAGCGCCCCTCTCCTGCACAAAATTGCTCCAGTCTTAATTGTTAGATGTTCCCAACTCTTGACAGTTTACACTTCGGTGTACACCAAATTTGGTGCTATCCCTTTAGTTATCTAACATGTGATCACTTGTCTTGATAGGTGTAAGGAATGCTGGTGAATTTTAACTTTGCCAAGGCTCAGGACAAAAGCAACAGCATGAAATAAATCACAAAAAATAAGAATATTTATATATTTCAAATATATAACATTAGAAACTCTAGGGACTTCTCTGGTGGTCCAGTGCTTAAGAATCCACGTGCCAATGCAGGGGACATGGGTTTGAGCCCTGGTCTGGGAAGACCTCACATGCTGCAGGGCACCTAGTCCCATGCACCACAGCTACCAAGCCCGTGTGCCTACAGCCCCAGCTCCACAACAAGAGAAGCCACCACAGGCCTGCACACTGCAACTAGAGAGTAGCTTCCACTCAACTGCAACGAGAGAAAGCCCATGTAGCAACGAAGATCCAAAAAGTAAATATAAATAAAAATACTAAAAAAAAAAAGCAGAAAGGAATTCTACCTGTAAAAATACTTTTTTTCATGAAAGATCAACCTACATAAGACTCTATCTTACTGCTATGCTTACATAAGAATTCCAATCTTAAGCTTAGTCTATTTATTTGAAGAATAGTCAATAGAAGGAAATTCCAGTGTGACAAGCATTTTGACAATCCCTTAGTGCTATCTCCAGTGGGATCTAGTTACATTGTGCTCTTCCAGGAAAGATGGTGCTGCGTACGTAGGTTTTAATCCAACAGTAATTCCCTTTTTCTAGCAGTACTACATGTGGTGATTGCCTGATTGTCTATTCTACAAAATAAGGGCCTTGGGAGGGAAAATAGGTTATTCTTCCTTCCCTATTTTTCTACACTTGAGAGTTTAATACACAACGTTTTCATAGTAGTTAATTTTAAATACAATCTAAGCATTTCTACACAGATTTGACCAATGTGTTCATTTAGTTGGTCAGAAGTTTATTTATTAATATTTACCACCAAGCAGAGAGATTACCTCACAGCTCAGTTGGTAAAGAATCTGCTTGCAATGCAGGAGACCCAGGTTCGATTCCTGGGTGGGAAAGATCCCCTGGAGAAGGAAATGGCAACCCACTCTAATATTCTTGCCTGGAGAATCCTAAGGACAGAGGAGCTTGGTGGGCTACAGTCCATGGGGTCGCAAGAGTCAGAGATGACTTAGCGACTAAATCACCACCACCACCAACCAGATACACATGAGTATCATATAATTACATAAGGATAATTTCTGATTTATGAATTAATAACTTTTCCCTCTTTTATCATTTTAATATTAGGGTAATTCAAAATGTTTATACAAGCAGGTGTTTTTTAAATAACACTTATTTAGTAGGCAACTGGGATGCAGTTTTTGTCCTGACAGTTACCTTGCTATAGAAAGACTGTGTACCTGGAATATGACTTCAGAGACTCAGTTCTGCCTGTTTTTTGTCTTGGAATTATCACTTCATCTGCTTCCTCATCTATAGGTTGCAGATCACAATAGCCATTCCACAGTGTTCTTATGAAGACAAAATGCCATAAATATAGGAACTCTTTGAGAAATGGAGTATTTCCTGCCATATCAATAAACAAGGATGTCACAGTTATCAGTGATTCCAGCCATCCGGGGCAACCAAAAGGAAAATAATACCTGCTGCAGGGCAGCCATTAGGTTGCAGCTATTCCCTTTGGTGAGCACTGAGAAAAAACAGGATCTGGCCCCAGATAGCTGAGATGCATATGAAAAGAACGATTTCAGTGAGCCCAGACACTTGCATCTTTTGGTACATAGAAAACACTAAATTCCTTGGTTTTCTTTAATTCACGATTCTTTTGATGTTCAGACTACCTGCCCCTTGTTGCAAACTTCTATAACTTGATCTCCCTACCCAGCCCTACCCCCAGCAGTTCTTTCAGGGTCGCTTGAGATGCTGTCTCCCAGGCTTTAAGTCCTAAAAATTCCCACTGAATAAATCATATTTCTCAACTTTCAGATTGTGACTATATTTCTGACATATTCTTCAAAGGCAAAATTGGGTTTAACAAATACACACAAAACTGGGTTTTATGGGACCTAAGCATGGTCAGGAACTCCAGTTCATCTAACATCTTAGAAGGGAGTGGGGAGGAGCTTTTTACAGCGATTGAGCTAAGCAGTGTTAGTTACTGGGCCCAAGCACCAATCCTTTTCTCCAGGAATTCTTCTTCCAAAGCACAGACTTCCTGTACACAGACAGACTCAAACCCAGGGAATATTCTGTGATTTTTCTGTACTTGCCACATCCCTCAAGGCTGCAAGTTTGGGAGAAGCCATTCTTTCACATTTGTAATCTTGTAATTGCTCGTTTTTAAGTGCTTAACGCCTTTGCTATTAGAGAATGTCCCTATACAGGGGGCTGGACGTCAGAATACAGAGTCAGGCTAGCGGCTAATTGTATTTAAGTTCTTTCTCTCCGAAGGAAAGGGCAGTGGTGTTTTCCCTAAAAAGAAACCTTGAATTGGGTCCCTCGTGTTCAGTCTAAAGCCTGCAAAGAAACAGATGGGGAGGACGGGGGCGGCAATAGTTAACTACTTTGACTGTGCTCTGGCTGGAGCCCTTGGCTACAGCCCTGGCGCTGGTCTCTGCGCAAGTGCCCGTCCCACCCACCCCGTGTTGTGGGTGCAGGCGGACAGCCGTCTGTCTCCCCCAAGCCGCTGAGGCGAGCTTCTGGTCGTGAGAGATGCAGATGAAGCGGTGTGAAGGGTTGGGCTTTTTTTTTTGTTCCTAAAAATGCAACGAACAAAAAAAAAAGTACAACAATCCAAACCCAACCATCTCGTCGTGCGCCGGCTTCCTTCCCAGGCGGCTCCACCGGGAACCACGCCGCCTCCTGTCGCCCGCGCTCGGCCCGGGCCCAGCCCGCGGGTCCGCGCGATCCGCGTCCCCGGCCCGGCGCCCCGCGGGCGCGCGCAGCCCTCTCGAAGCGAGCGGAGCGCGCCGCCGGGAGCCCGCCCCTCGGCCCCGCGCGCCGGGCGCGCCGGCGGTTGCAGGCGGCGGTTGGAGATACCGGAAGGGCTCCCGCCTCCCCTCACCCGCGGCCTCCCTCCCTGGGGGAAAAGGCGAGCCCCGGGAGGCGGAACAAAGGCGCGGCTCGGCGGGGGAGGCGGGCCGAAGTGCCGGGGGAAGGAGGGCGTCGGGGTGAGGCCCGTCGGCGCCGCGAGTCCATTTTGCAGCCGTTCCCGCCTCGTAAACGCGCGGTACCCGCGGCCGGAGGACTGGCGGCTGCGCGGCTCCCGGCGGCTTCCCCTCCACCGACCCCGGAGGTCCGAGATAAGTACGCGCCGGCCGGCCTCTCCCGGGGAAGCGGGGTGGGGACTTGCCCTGGCTGGGCGGGCACCTGCGTGCGTGGGGGCTGGCGGAGAGCTCAGTCTGAGCTCTTGTCTCCGCGGAGAGCAGCCGGGCCCGGTTACCGGAGGTGGGGGAATGGCGTGCGGGTGGGCGGCCGGGGCCGGGCCAGCGCGGCCGGGCTGCAGGAAACCTGCTCCGCTACCAAGCGCTCCTGGCTTCACCGCCGGCTCCTCGGGGTCGCCTACAAAAGAAGAGGCGACCGTGAACCAGAGTCGGAGCGCGCGACCACCACCCTCTGGCACTAGGCGTGGGGAGGCTGCCTGGTGCCGGGGGAGGGCGCCCTAGCCGTGAAGCTCCTTAGCACAAAAGATCGCCAGGCTCTCCCAGGCTCCTGGCTTTTTCACCAGGTCCTTGCCGGCTGGCTTTATTTGTGGGGGGATGATTGGAAAAAAAAATTGAGGGTCAAGACTAAGGATCCTGTGCAGATAAATGCATAACACTCTTCTTTGTTCTTTCTTTGCAATAGCCTCGTTTTGATTACCAGTCACGACCTGAAGAAAAAACAAACCAAAACCTGATTGCTTTGCCTTGGGAACCAGTAACCCTGACCAATACTCCTGGCTTGCAAGTGACAGAGGTAAACTACTTTTCCCTACATTAAGCAAAAAAGCACCCAATTTCTTCAGGCCCAGAACCTTTCAAAATCGAACTCTGTCGAGATTATGTCTTCCCACCCTCATAAATGGTCTTTGTTCTTTTCATATTTTGTCAAAACCCAGAAAAATAGATTCAATACGGACATTCTTTAAATGACAGTTATTTGAAACATAATCCAAAGATTTGTATTGCAAAGGAAGAGAGGCTACAACAACTTTTGGTTTTAAATAGGGTTTGTCTTTTTTTTTTTTCTTTTCCTGTGTCACTGCTGCTTGGGTTTGTACAACAGGGCTTGAGTTTTCTGACCCTATAATAGGTATTTTAAAAGCAGAATTTCTTTTACATAACCAGTCCCTGTGGTAGAACTTGATGGAGTTGTTGATTAACTGGTTATACTTCTGTCTTGCACAGTAAGAAGATATATTTCTTCATACTCTCCTGTCTTTCCCTAAAAATACTTTTTTTTTTTTTGCACCAGCTGACATACTAAGCCTCTCTGGCAAGTCTTTCTGTAACACCAGGTTATTTTTATTCTCTACATGTATTGGTTACCTGGCCCTACTTCTGCCACAGCTGTTAAGCTATGCCCATCTCCACCAATGGTGCTTTGCACCTGGTATGCTATGTAACACTTTGCCCTCCCTTGAAATTATAGTTCGAGAGAGTCCAACTGTCTTAGGACTTTTCTTGGTTAATACACTATGCTCTAACTCACTCATGCTCACTGTAAATGTGTAGTTACAGTTTTTACAGTATCTCTACACATATGTTAATTAAATCACCTTACAATGATGCAGGTCAATAGTTTACAAGATTGTCACACATTACTTAATCTTTCCAAGAACATGAGGTAGGTATAAAAATCCTGATGCCATGAAGGGTAGAGCTAGTGCTTGGAAAGCTAGGTAGTTAGATGCAGTTTCAGTGCTCTTTACCCTTCTTCACTGGAGAATCTGTTATAACCTACTTTGTAAAAATTATAGCATTTTAGAAGGGATTTAGAGAACTCATGATTAGATGTCTCCATTTAACGAGTGAGGATCCTGAATTCTTGACCCACTTTTCGGATAGTGCTGCTGCTGCTGCTAAGTCACTTCAGTCTTGTCTGACTCTGTGCGACCCCATAGACGGAAGCCCACCAGACTCCTCGGTCCATGGGATTTTCCAGGCAAGAGTGCTGGAGTGGGGTGCCATTGCCTTCTCCGTCGGATAGTGCTGAGGTCTCATAATTGGGCAACTCAGGTCCTATGCCTTGCTTGCTGTGTACAGTTTGCAGGGTGGGGTGGGGCTCAGTGTTTTCACTTGTAAAGTTAGGTGTTTAGCTAAATGATCGCTAAGAGCTAAAATGTTTTTAAGCCCAGTATTTTATTCTTACCCCATAACTTTTAGCACCATATACTATATATTGGTGATATGCAGACACATACTAATATTAACTGCCTTAAACTGTTTTATACTTTAAACTTAGGTAGGTATGGTAAAATATGCCTTTTTTTTCTTCTTCTTTTTTTTTTTTTTACTAAGTTCTATAAAAGTATGGTTCTGTTGTAAGGTCAGGAACTACTTGGAGAGGTGGAGCACCATCATACATCATTGGTCAGAGTGCAGAAAGTGGTATACTCTCTTCTAGAGGGAAACTTGACGGTTTTTTCAGGAGCCTTGAGGATGTTTCTACTCTTTGACTCACCTGACAGTACACTTAAAGGAACCATTTAAGGAAATAATTAGAGTGTTGGACTAAGACTTTGCTACATTGTTCATTAAAATGTTATAATCCCCCCAAAATAAACAGTAGGAAATAGCATATCCATAAGATGATCATGTTTTAAACGAATAGGGGAACAACAGGGGAAATGCAAGTAAGAAAATAAGTGGGAAAAGTGGACACAGAGTTCTGTTACGCTACCAGTTCTTTTAAAATATGGTGTGCATACACAAGATTGGAAGAAATATGCCAAAATAATGTTAGAAGAAATACACCAAAATAATCATAATGGTTATTTCTTGGCAATGTGACCATGGGTAATTTTTTCCCCTATATTTCCTGAATTTTCTGTAATCACAAATTATAATTTTAGAAAAACAAAATCCACATGTATGGATAACCTCTCCAACATTAGTATGGTGTCAGCTTTCTATGTCCTTTTGTAAGGCATTTGTTATATCTTGTATGATAATACCTCTGTAAATGTGCTATATTTTGGAATTTAGGGCAGGAACGGATTTTTTACTATTTCATCTTTTAAAACAGCATTAGATGGTTGGGATTGTCCATTTTTGTCATGAAAGACACTGCTGCTTTCATTACCTTGCCTTGAAACTCTCAGGTACTAGAGGAATAGCACCCCTAACAGGTAACCAAAAACAGGTGTCCTTTGACATGGAGAATAGTTACACTCCAGTCAAGCCCTTGAGGGAATCCAAGCAGATTCCCTTAATGTGGATGCTTTCTAATTCATTTGCATTATAGATGTAGATACATTTCTAAGGAAAAGTGGAACTGAAAATTTTTGCTGATAGTTTAAATCGTCTTTCCTGTGGAATAAGCACAAGTGTATCCTATTTGGCAATAGCCTGGCCAACCCTTCAGAATTCCCAGAGGAGCTCTTTCTTTGTTCCCCCGAATATGTGCAGATACTGAATAGGAGGGTGGAGTGTCAGCATAGTGAATAGACTATAGCCAACCTGGCAACTGCTTAAAGTTTAGCATAATCAGCTTTCTACTTGAAATATTTTCTAGATGAGTTTTACTTAGAATAAAATGTGTATGTAATTCTACACTGAACAAAGGGAACTTGGTTCAGACCAATTTTATTGGTAGGTAGTACTGATCAGTTGGCCACAGAATAACCTTTTTCTCTTGGCGCAGTATTACACACTAAGTGATTTTCACTTACCAGATAGATCTAGCTTGCTGTGTACTGAATTGACAGTACTTTTCTGAAAGCTGGTATTAACCTCAAATGCAGGGCTAGATGATGAAAACTTTCAATAGATACCAATCTGTTGGGGATAATAATTTAGGCTAGTGATTGCCAAGTTTATTGTTGCAAAAGAAGATTTGTTCTAAAATTTTTTTCACCTTCATTTAAACCTCTTTACATTTATTTGGGAGATAAGAAACCAGACACGTCTGGTTCATAACCAGTTCACGTCTGTTGGTAGTTCCAATTTAAGTTAATTTTAACTCTTAACAGGTAAAGATAAATAATCTAAATCTGGTTGGTACCAGACTAGGAGAATAATTTAGGCCATATGTTATGTTTCCTTGAAATTCAGACCTTCATTTTATTCTAATTGATTGCATCTGGGTGGGAAAGAATGGGATTTCATACCATTAGATATCCTCATAGATTTCTAAATAGTTGTTCATAAATAGGATAGTGATACCTGATGTAGCTCATAACCCTAGAACTATTGATTTAATGCTACTGATTAACAGGATTACAGAATAATATCTTGGGTGACTATCAGGTGAGAGAGAGAAGGTGTGAGATAAGGAGGGAATAAGAGAAAATCAAAAAGATTATGTTTCTTGAAGTAGAATGGGGAACCTGAGATAAAAGAAGAATAAACAAGTCAAGGAAAAAGAATGGCATAGAGAAGAGAATGAAGGAAAGGAAAAAACTAATTTTTCCCAAGTTTGTCTAGATTATGAAGGTAATGACCTAGTTTTTGGTTTTTGAGATGTCATTTTAGTCCAAAAACTTGTGAACTTTCGGAGTAGGTAGGGCTTCTAAGCTGCTAGACCTTCTGTACTAGGTTTATTTTGCCCTAATCAGGAATTCTATTAGAAATACAGTGGGGGAAATTTTACTTATTATTACATATTTACTTATTACTGCCACTTATTCTAGGACAGTGCCAGAAAAGGTAGGTTACTTATGTCTTATATGGCCACAAAGGTAAATTATATGGTGTTTGCAAGGGCCATGTAACAATTAGATAAGCTATTTTAGATACTATACGTGGTATATTTTCATATTCCTTTTTTAAGTTATCAGAAATTTTGTTTTTTTCTTAATTTCACATTATCCTGTTTGGATCATGTTTTGGCACAGTCTCTAAAAGCCAGAATGAAGTGTTAATAACATACTGATAAAGAGTACTTAAAAAAAAAACAACTTGGTAAATAGTTTTAATATATTATTAGATAACTTTCAAAACAGTTTTTCAATGAGGAGAAAAACTAACATGTGTAAGTGGTTTGTCCAAGGTCATAGATTGAGAGCAAAATGAGTATGTCAGTCTACTCATAGGCCTGGATCCAGACATTTCCAGTAAGATACTTTTTATTTTATAAAAGATAAAAAAATTTATGAAGCTTATCAGTCAGCTAGTATTTCTGAAGTTTTACCTTTTTAGCTCAATATGATGTTCTTATAACTGGTCTCACTGTTGATTTTTTTTTTTCCAACTTTTGTGAAAATTTTAAAATATACTAAAAATTAAAAGTACACTACAGTAGATATCCTTATATCCTCCACCTAGATTCAATTATTATTAATACATCTTTAGTAAGTTTCAAGAAACCATTTAGTGGATCTCGTACTAAATTATCAGTATACTACTTGAAAATAAGATTAACTAGTGGGATGAGAGGATATAAGTGTTTTAAAAGGTGAGCTCTTTTATTCTATACTTTGTTTCAAAATAAGGTTGATTGATGACTGGCTGTTTAGTAGAGTTCACATAATTTAGTTTTGTCTGTGAAGTGAGTTTCAGTATTTTCTATCTAGTTACTTGTTAGGTATTTAGATACTGCTTTGAAATTTCTGAATTCAAAGATCAAAGCAGGATGGAAATCAGGTTTAAATTTCTAAGATATAAGGTATAATCTTTTTATTCTCTAATGGGATTTGGAAAAAAAAATTGGATAATATTTTGAACTTTATATTGCTATCAACTAATGAAGTGCCAAGATTTAATAGGAAAGGTTCTTTTAATTAAAAGGTTTTGTTAAAATTATCTTTTAAGTGAATAAAATGAACACCTCTTCATTTATAATCATTTTGAGTTGATGATATAAAAACAAAAAGGCTCCCAGGAGGGAGAAGTCAACTTTTTGTGTTTTATGACTCCTTTCCTTTGGGTTGTGTTAGTCCTCAGTCATGCCCGACTCTTGTGACCCCATGGACTGTAGCCCGCCAGGTTCCTCTGTCCATGGGATTCTCCAGGCAGGACTGCTGGAGTGGGTAGTCATTCCCTTCTCCAGGGGATCTTCCTGACCCAGGGATCGAACCTGGGCTTCCTACATTGCAGGCAGATTCTTCACTGTCTGTGCCATCAGGGAAGCCTGTAACTGTTAGCTTTTCTATCTTTTAAAATATTCTGGTTGTTGTATTAAATACTCTTGTTGCTATTAATATATACCCACTCAAGGTAGTATTGATCAAACAGTTTTTGTAGTCTTCCTTGAGTGGATATTTTGAAAGTTTGCTTGAAAATAAATCTGTGGTGGTGTTATACAACTGCATTTGTCAAAATTCATAGAATTATGTACCAAAAGGAGTCTTATTCTCTGCAAATTAAAAAATATTTTAAAGTATAAATACAGTAGACAAATGAAGTTGAAAACCAGAGGAGGTGGTAGGTAACTAGTTATATATTCAGCTACTTTCTTTGTTGGTATAGAACTTGGGAGATTTTTAGGAATTCCTTGGCAGTGTGATGGTTAGGACTCTGCGATTTCCTTACTACATGCCCAGGTTCAATTCCTAGACAGGGAACTAAGATCCCACAAGCTGTGTGGAGCAGCCAAAATAAACAGAACTTGGGAAGTTTTTGATTCAAAATAAGAAATGAATCTTGGAAGACTTGTTTGCCTTTGTATACCTAGTTCGAGATTGGTTAAGTTGAAATTTTATGACTAGTGAACAGAAATTTTGTTCACATAATAAAGTTTCTTGACATCTATATTTGTCCCCCCAAAAAGGGGACGTATATTTTAGTTTTGTCGAAGAAGTAAGCTCAGGTGATTTATTTAGATTTTTATGTTAGCATACTTTTAAGAAAAGAATCTGTAAGTTCCTTTACTGTGAAGCATACCCTTCTCTTAGTGAGGCTAAAACCCTTATTGTTTTCCTTTAAAACTTCAAAGGCAGCAAACTTGCCGTGGTTTCTTGGGTTGTTAGGCTAATATATCTCAGTTTTCTCTAAAAGTCAGCTAGGGAATTGGTCACAGAGTTTTGACATAAGGTTTTGAGTATAAAGCTAAGAAAATAAAATTGTTTTAATGTGGATTAAAATGAAAGTCTTTAAATTATGAACTAAAATTTATAAGTTGTATCACTAAAAGTGGAACAACAGGATCTACTATGGTTTTGATGCAATTTTTTTAGAAAAGGGACTTTCCAAATTACGTTTTTCTCTGGTTCATTTTAAGAGCTGTAAATTGATTATGGCTTTGGGATGACTATTATTTCTAAATTTTCCTGTGTGTGACATTTTCCTTTTATCTTTTTGATGATACTTGATTGCCTTAAAATTCTTCTTGGCCGCTATTTCAGTATCCCCAGTTTTCTTCAAAGTTTCTTTGTCTTGGGTGCCTTTCTCTCCTCCTCATGACAAAACTTGGTCTCCTTTGTTCTTCCTGTTAGTTGTTTAACATGCTTAGATAGGATTCTCTGGAAATACTAACCTGGCAAGGAAGAGTAAATTAGGTTTATATAATTCTAGGTGAAACATGTTAGAGAGCAGGGGAGGTGACAGAACCAGGACTAGTGGTGGAAGATCATGAAAAGTTTTCTTTCTTTGCTCTAAAGAGAATGTTCTATAACTGCTTGATAACCTTTCAGCACACTAACCTCAGTCTCGGAAGCCATTCTCTTTCCAGTGCTTTTCGAAGATTATTTGATTTGTCATGTCACAAAAGATTTTTCAGAAAATAAGCTCATCACCATTTTTGCCATATAACACTAAAGTCTGGCAGAATACTCTACTTCAGTTCTACATTGTTGTTTAGTTGCTAAGTCATGTCTGACTCTTTGTGACCCATGGACTGTAGCCCTCCAGGCACCTCTGTCCATTGGATTTCACAGTCAAGAATACTGCAGTGGGTTACCATTTCCTTCTGCAGGGGATCTTCCCGATCCAGAGATCAAACCCCACTGAGCCACCAAGGAAGCCCCAATTCCACATATATATGTATTATATATTTATTATACATATATCTCTCACAACCTAAGACCATAAACTAGTTAGTCCTGTAAGTTCAGCTTATCTTTTAAGTCTTCTACATTGTAGGTCCAATTGTGATTCTTTAAATTACTGTCAAAAGGTTTACTTACTTTTGGTTATAAGATGACATAGAGATTAGTAGACCCTATTTTATTTATTTATTTATAAATTTTATTACTTTGGTGGTCATATAAATACTGAAGGATATATTTATCTTAGTAAACTGAATGGGGACATATTTAGTGCTGTTTTTGTTTCTAAAACTTTAGGGATAAAAGTTTTAAAATATACATTTTTAAAAGAATAAACTTGAATTGAGAATTAGTATTCTCTAGTTCAGAGGTCTCAAATATTTTGGTCTCAGGACCCCTTTACACTTCAAAGCTGAGGCTCCCAAGAGCTTTTATTTACATGTGTATTTGAAATTAAAACTGAGAAAAAATTTAAGGTAATTCATTTAAAATTATGATAAACCTATCATGTTAACATAATTTGTGAAAAATAACTTTTCAGAACAATTGTGAGAAGGGTGGCCTTGTTTTACATATTTAGAGATCTCTGTCAAGAATCGCCATTTAGTAGACAACAATAGGAATCTTTTCTGTATCTCTGCATTACATCTGTTACAATCAGTTATTTTGGTTGAAATATACAAAGAAAATCCAGTTTGGCTTGGCACAGATACGTAGTTGGTGAAAGGAAGAATATTTTAATGCCCTTTTTGGAAAACTATCACTCTTCTTTGATACTATACCAAAACTCAACAAGGGGTAGTTTCTTAAAAGTTAGTTAAAGTATGAAATCTGAAATCATATTTTTTTTTAACATAATTGGTCTTTTGATCTTTTACCCAGGCATGACCTGTAACATGCATTGGTGATTTGAACCAGTTAATTTGCTGTGTAGTGTAGATCTCCAGTGCACGCATGCATGCATGCATGCTAAGTCGCTTCAGTCGTGTCTGACTCTGTGACCCTATGGAGAGCAGCCCACCAGGCTCCTGCGTCCACAGGATTCTCTAGGCAAGAATAGTGGAGTGGGTTGCCGTTTCCTTCTCCAATAAATCTCCAAACAGTGACATATTTCATTATACAAAGACCTCTGTCGTAAAACAATACGCATGTCAATATTACCACTTGTTTCATTAGAAAAGTCTTCAATTAATGGTAAGCTAGCAAGCTCTTTTAAGTGGCAACTATGTTTGCCAAAATCCAGTTTTCACTTAAAAATTCAACTTTTTATCATTGGTGAGAAACACTGTCATTTATTTCCCTTGAAGTGATGGGCTCATTTTGTTTGTTTTCAGAAAAATGTCTGCCAGATACTTAAGTCTCCATACCCACAGTTTGTCATTCATTGTTTCAAGTATAAAAACGGTGTTCCCTGAAAAAAGCAGCTGATTAGCTTGTGGCTAAATTGCCTAATTGCTTTTCCTCCAGACAGTATCTGCTGGTATGCAGTAGAAATACTTTGTGGTTACTTCATATTTTGTTATATGAAAGATTTAAAAAGACATGTACACAAGGATTAAGATTTAGTACAATGAATAATTTTTACTGTTTCATCAAGAACATTCTAAAATGAATCTGGCTGCCCTCACCTTTGCCCAGCTGTGGGTATGTGGTGGTGAATACATTAGGAATCCAGTTTGGGGCTACCTGTGGTCTTGTTTGGTTCCTGCTAAGGCCCCAGCTGTGTCTGCTTACCATTGCTTTTTTAATGGTGCAGTGTCAACACTGCCAAAGGTAAACAGCATCTCAGTATTACTATGAAAATAGTATTGTCCTCACAGGTGCCTTGGAAGAGCCTTAGGAAGCCCAGGTTTCTCCCCATTGCATCTTGAGAACTGATTGCTCCAGACAGTGCAAACAGCTTTGATTACTGTCCCAGTGGTTTTAAAAAATACCCATTTAATTCTCTAGGGAAGAATGAATTGCAGCTCTCATTTTATGTTTTTACCCCTGATTTTAATAATTGTAATCTTGCCTTTGAAATAGGAAAATGTGCCAGTTTTTAATAAAAGTCTCCATGAGAGAACATGCTTGGATTTATATCTCTGCTTCTTTAAATAGCATACCATTTTATGATTGTGGGCCCAGACTAAAGAGCTCATTCTGCTCAGACACTGAGTGGCTTTGTTTCTGACAACTAGTAGTCAGCTCTGCTTTAAAGCAAGCATTTGGGCCCCGCTGGCTCCACTTGCAGTCGTCCCAGCCCTCGCCCTGTCTCAGCCAATGCCTGCTGTTGGAGAGCCCACACAAAGGCCTTGTGTACCGGGAGCCCCACTGATAAGGAGTGTGTTCTAGTCCCAGCAGATGAAATCTGCTTTGGTGTGCATTCCCGTCCCAAATTTCTCTTATTTTCTTTGTTTGACCAGTTATTTCTGTGACAAGAGCATTTTTAAAATGGCTGTGAAGATAGTTTCTTCTAATTATTTCATAGTCCAAATGGAGGGGATTCCTGATGTAAAATAAAGTGTTTCTCTCTCTCTGGTAGGAGATGTGATGGAGCTGCTTGAAGAAGACCTCACGTGCCCAATCTGTTGCAGTCTGTTTGATGATCCCCGGGTTTTGCCTTGCTCACACAACTTTTGCAAAAAGTGCTTAGAAGGGATCTTAGAGGGGAATGTGCGGAATTCCCTGTGGAGATCCTCTCCATTTAAGTGCCCCACGTGCCGGAAGGAAACTTCAGCAACGGGAGTCAATAGCCTGCAGGTTAATTACTCCCTGAAGGGTATTGTGGAAAAGTATAACAAGATTAAGATCTCTCCCAAAATGCCAGTGTGCAAAGGACACTTGGGACAGCCTCTCAACATTTTCTGCCTGACTGACATGCAGCTGATCTGTGGCATCTGTGCGACTCGGGGTGAGCACACCAAGCACGTCTTCTGTTCTATCGAAGATGCCTATGCTCAGGAAAGGGACGCCTTTGAGTCCCTCTTCCAGAGCTTTGAGACCTGGCGTCGGGGAGATGCCCTTTCTCGCTTGGATACCTTGGAAACTAGCAAAAGGAAGTCTCTACAGTTGCTGACTAAAGATTCAGATAAAGTGAAGGAGTTTTTTGAGAAGCTACAACACACGTTAGATCAAAAGAAGAATGAAATCCTGTCTGACTTTGAGACCATGAAACTTGCAGTGATGCAGGCCTATGACCCAGAGATCAACAAACTCAACACCATCTTGCAGGAACAGCGAATGGCCTTTAACATTGCTGAGGCTTTCAAAGATGTGTCAGAACCCATCATATTTCTGCAGCAGATGCAGGAGTTCAGGGAGAAAATAAAAGTCATCAAGGAAACTCCTTTGCCTCCCTCAAATTTGCCCTCAAGCCCTTTGATGAAGAACTTTGATACCAGTCAGTGGGAAGACATAAAACTAGTGGACGTGGATAAACTTTCTTTGCCTCAAGACACTGGCACGTTCATTAGCAAGATTCCCTGGAGACTTTATCCGTTATTTGTGGTGGTCATTCTACTTGGCCTTCTCATTTTCTTCAGTCCCACCATGTTCCTAGAATGGTCCCTATTTGACGAAATCGCAACTTGGAGAGAGAATCTTTCAAACTTTAGTTCCTACCTGCCTAGATCAGCTGATTTTGTAGAACAATCAGTTTTTTACTGGGAACAGTTGACAGATGGGCTTTTCATTTTCAGTGAAAGATTGAAGAGTTTTACTTTGGTGGTGCTGAATAATGTGGCAGAATTTGTGTGTAAATATAAACTATTATAAAATCTGTTTCAAGTACATAGTTCTGTGTCTTTTGTTAGAAATTGTTAGAATAGAGTGATAGTTCAGATTTGGTTAAGATTCCAGTCAGATATTGCCCTCTAAAAGTATTCCTTTCAAAAATAATGTCTTAAACATGTTGAAATTAGGTAGCATAAAGATAAAAGTGAAATTTAATAGTTTAGTCTCCAGCCCTCCTTCCTTTTTAAGGTGCTTTTGAAATTAGCATCCTATCCCCAGTATTGGTTATGTTTGTGCTATGAAAGGAGGGGGTAAGAGAGTACATGATTTAATACTGTATTGATGAGGTAGTGTAATAATGATTGTTTTTAAGCATGTAATAAAGACTGCTCTTGTAAAGCAACCGTTTTTTGTTTTTTGAGAGTGAGCATTCTTTAAAAAAGGAATAAAATAAGATGGATTGAATTTGCAGCTTTTTCTGCAGAGGGTTGATTTCCTTTTTCAATACAATGTAAATCTCATGTAAACAAAAACTGGCATTTTCTTATGCTAAGCTGACATTTTTAGGAGGGTGGAGATTTATTTCAGCTTGCCTTTTATCTGCTTTTAGGTTTTGTAAATTTATCACCAAAGGAATTTGGTGGTAAACTACAGAAGTGTTAGTGACTGTAAGCCAAGGCATGGGTTAAAAAGAACACATGGCAAAAGCAGGAAGTGAGAAGGCCTCCTTTTTACTGGCAACTAAGTGTTGTTCCAAAATATAATGGCAACTGTACAACCAACCAATCCATTTGTTTAAAAGAACTTTAGTGAGACTCATTTGACAGTAGATGAAGCAGTCTGTCAGCTATTACAAAGTGCAAAGTAATCAGCTAAACACTAGTACTGTCCTGTCTGCTCACATGAGATAAAGATGCCCTATCTTTATCTCCCACAGAACAAAAATACGTAATTTTTTTCACCTTGTTTAGGCTTCAGATGAAAACAGGAAGTGACTTAGAACCTCTTTCAGTCAAACTTATTTCTGTTATGGGGCAAGACATTCCTTGACAGCCCAGAGGGTGTTTACCCCAGTACATTAATTTGGTTAAGAGGAGGTAATACAAGCAGGGATGGGAAAAAAAGGGTAACTAAATTTCAAGTACAGAAGAATCTTTGCAGTTATGAGAAGAGTAGTCAACTCAAGCTGCTGGTTGAGGTCAACTGTCAATCTAGGATTTAGCCACTAAATTTCTAAAGGGTCATAAGAAATTAAGACGTTTCTCTAGAAATAGTGTCTCTGCCATGAGGACTCGAGTAGATACGAGGTGTGGAGAGGCTGAATGGTTTTCTGGTTCCAGAATATATTTTAATACATATTTATAAGAGGTTTTTATGAAGGATTTTTCTTTTTAAATGGGATACTGTAACTGTTCCCTGTTCTCAGACCTATTGGCAGTTTCCTTAAACTATCCAGTTTCTCATCTGTTGCTTTCTCACTTTGTATACTGCAGGTTCCCAAGCAACTCTCAAATTTGTAAACCCAGCTATGGACACACTGTTTGCTTTAACAGTAGTTACCTGGAAATCTAGGTCTCTGTTTTTGTTATTTTCCCCTCCCCTGGATTTCTTAATCATATATAACTAACACTGTGGTTAAGGTTGATGTACAGGTTCCTAAGGCTGTGTCTGATGGTTTGTGGCCTTTAGTTGGAAGCAAGAGAAGAATGAGTGGTCAGGAACTGGTCACTTTGAATGTGGGAGGGAAGGTATTCACCACAAGGTCTTCCACCTTAAAGCAATTTCCTGGCTCTCGGTTGATGAGAATGTTAGATGGCAGAGACAAAGAATTCAAGATGGTTGGTGGCCAGATTTTTGTGGACAGAGATGGTGTTTTATTTAGTTTCATCATAGATTTTTTGAGAACTCACCAACTTCTACTACCCACTGACTTTTCAGATCATCTTAGACTTCGGAGAGAGGCTCTATTCTATGAACTCAATCCTCTGGTGGATCTCTTAAACCAAGAACCCATGTTACAGCCAAGACCTGCTCTTGTGGAGGTACATTTCCTAAGCCGAAATACTCAGACTTTCTTCAGGGTGTTTGGCTCTTGCAGCAAAACAATTGAGATGCTAACTGGGAGGATTACAGTGTTTATAGAACAACCTTCTGCACCAGCCTCGAGTAGTAACTCTTTCCCTCAGATGACCTTACTTCCACTGCCTCTACAAAGACCATCTTACCATGACCTGGTTTTCCAATGTGGCTCTGACAGCACTACTGAGAACCAAACAGGAATCAGGTATTGTACTTTGAAGCCTCTATTCTATACCAGTTCCTAATGTTTCCCCTCAAAACTGAAATTTTCTCATGCCTGAATTTTCTTAGAAAAAATGACTGAAAATAATTTTTTTTGGAGTGGGGGAAGGAATCAGTAGAGTTGGGTGGAATGACCAGATAATTATTGTCCAGACTGGGATACTTTTCAGAGTGAAAGAAAGAATTTATTACATGGGATAACAGGAATAAATCAGAATAGTCCAGGGAAAACTGGGTCTATGGTCATTCAAGTTGTAGGAGGAAATGATTTCATAGATTATGTTCCACTCCCATGGAATGAGATGCCTTTTTCTACCCTCAGGGTTTCTTTTGGTTGCTGGCATATAGTAAAGGCTCAACAGTTTGTCCTGATTTCCTTACACTCTATGTATATTTGTTCTTTCAGCCATTCTGATTTGGCTACTAATTTTTCTCTATTCCACTTTATGTCTTAAACACCATTAAGGCAGATATATCCCATGGCAAATCTGGTCTCCTGTTACATCGCTGGCACTCTTGCACAACTCAAAATACTGGGATAGGCTGTCAGTATATTAAGGATAGTTGCTTCTGAGTCAGTTATTCACTTTCTCCCCGTTATTCTTGGCTGGACCCTCAGGCTGATTTTAACTCTACTGTCACGGACACTTCTTTTCCCCCTTAAAAATGTCTTAATGCGGTCCCACTATTATTTTACTAACTGTGAAAGCTGGCTTTAATTTTCAGGAGGGAAAAAAAGTCTGTATATGTTCTTTACTCATAGTATTTAAATAAAATATACTTTTTTGGGGGTAAAGGTAGACATATTTTGGGATATTAACTTTTGCAGTAGACACCAGGAGTGAATGTTTACCTCTCCCACAACATACCCCGTGGTCCTGCATACCAGCTTAAAAACCCTGGGCAGTATGACAGTTCTTAAGTTTTCACACTTCATAATCTCCTGTCTTTCATGAAATGTCATTTTGGGGAAAGGGATCCAGTTAAATTAACATGCTGATTGTGGAGAAAACCTAAGACCCTATCTTCACCTCAAAATGTTTTAAGATACCTCTGTGCACAATTGGTAGGACACTAAAACAGAAGGGGAATTACCAGTTTTTATTTTTAAATTTGCATGATTAAGATCTTTGGGGATCCCTTTCTAAAAAGTTAAAAACATAAGGAAAAATGGTATAATTGATTTCAAGAAGAAACATACAAGGTAAAAAGATATCCTGGAAATACTAAATGATCTTTAAAAACTATACATTTGGAGAAAATGTAATCTTGAAATGTAATCTTTTTATAATCTTGAAAAACAGAAACTCAAGTTGGGAAAGTTGTATGTGTACAATGACAGTACTTTCCCCTTTCTCGTTTAGTGTTTGTGTTTTACAAATCAGATTGTTTTCATCTTAATAAGAGAATGGCATTATACTTAAATTCCAAAATAGATAACTCTAAAACTAGAAGCGATTTTTAAAATTAGATTTTTTTAATGCATCACCAAATAGTATTCTTTTCAGTGTTTGAAGTTTAGAATTTTTTCAGCCGATAAGTAGTTCGTGATTTTTTTTTTCTATAACGCCAATTTCAAAGTAGAGGTAGATAACCCAAGACTGAAGGCAGGAGGAGAAGGGGACAACAGAGGATGAGATGGTTAAATGGTATCACTGACTCGGACATGAGTTTGAGCAAGCTCTGGGCATTAGTGATGGACAGGGACGCCTGGCTGCAGTGCTGCAGTCCATGGGGTGGCAAAGAGTTGGACACAACTGATTGAACTGAACTGAACTGAACAGAGATAACCCAAATCCGGTGACATCTTGGGAGTTTAGGTCATCGGATGAAACTTCTTGGTCTTAAGAGGCCCACCTTAGGTATATCCCACTTAGCTGGCAATCATTTTTATTTCCTGCTCACTCCTTGGTCTGAATCTGTCCATTCAGATGTTTTTTTTGAAGGTGAAAAGTGGAGAAGTAAGCCTGAATGGCTCCTTAGAGCCTGATATATCATCCAGCTGTTCAGTTATGTTCTACTAATATGATTTATCACTTTGAGGTCTTGGTAACCTAGCAAGTTGCTCAGTTATTATCTCTTAAGTTCATAGTACTAAAAATATTTGGCATGCATCTTGCAAAGGGCCATTCATATGATACCACATTATCAAGCTCAAGTTAGGGTCACAGGACTCTAGAGTCTTAGACATATATGTCTCAGACATATTCTATCTGTCTTTTCCTTTTTAAATTAGCTCAAATGGAGACGTGTAGTTGCCTTTTAAGTTTTTAAAAGAAGTTTTGATTTTCCATTTCCCATTGGTTTCTTTTCTCTTTTTCTTGTGCCTTGAAATCTTCCATTTCTCAATTTGGCATCTTAGGGAATCTGATATTTAGGCCCAGTGATTTCTTGCAAGTACATTCCACCTGGCTCAGTGATAAACCCACCTACAAATTCAGGGGACATGAGTTTGATCCCTGGGTCAGGAAGATCCCCTGGAGAAGGAAATGGCAACCCACTCCAGTATTCTTGTTTGGAAAATCCCATGGACAGAGGAGCCTGGAGGGCTACAGTCCATGGGGTTGCAAAAGAGTTGGGCACAACTTAGAAACTGAACAACAATACTACTTGCATCTTAATTTTGTCAGATGTTCTGTAACATTTTTTCTTTGACAAATGTTTCTAGGCTCTACAATCAAGATCTGGGGCTTGTGGGTAGATGAAATCATTTACTAATGTTAAAAATTTGCTGCATTAAACATAAACATTTTTTGGTTATGTACTTTGTAGTTTCATAATTCTTACATTTTATTATTGAATTCTTTTGTCTAGAATGAGTTTCTAAATGTGAACTACAATAACCAGTCTATCAATCATAATTAAAAGGCTAGGGGTGTCCCCAAGGCTCTTTTTATCCCATAAAACCAAAGACAGTTTAGGTGGCAGCCTGGAACTAATTTAAGTTAGCCTTTCCCTCCCCCCCCCCCCCACATTTCATAAACAAATGGTGGGAGGACAGTTCAGTCACTCACTTGTGTCCTACTCTTTGCGACCCCATGGACTGCAGCATGCCAGGCTTCCCTGTCTATCACCAACTCCCGGAGCTTGTTCAGACTCATGTCATATGGGAGGACACAAAGACATAAAAAACATCCTGGATGGTAGATAAAGCAGGGGCAATATAGCTGTATCTTTGTGGGTATTATTATGTTGACATTATTAAAGCAACCTTCCCTGGTGGCTTAGATGCTAAAGAATCCGCCTGCAGTGCACGAGACCCAGTTCGATTCCTGGGTTGGGACGATCCCCTGGAGGAGGGCATGGCAACCCACTCCGGAATTCTTGCCTGGAGAATCCCCATGGACAGAGGAGCCTGGCAGGCTATAGTCCATGGGGTCACAATGAGTCAGACACAATGAGCGACTAAGCACAGCACGGTCAATCTGAAAGTTAAGGTATATATTTTTTCTTGATTTATGTGTATTGGTTTTATTGAGTTTTCTAGGAAATAGGAAGTTTTGTCATTTTGACTCTAGAGTCCTTTTAGATCCTTTGTTTTGCTCTTCAGCTATGGATAGTTATTGAGAAAAATTGACAATAAAATCTTGACATTTAATATCTGCAAAACCTCACCTGAAAAAATGTTTTTGATAACAGAAAGTCACAGGAGAAAATTTGTAATGTCAGTGCTGATAATGAGTAAAATTAAATCTAGGGGGAAACTGTAAAAGGATCAAGTGTTCATTGAAATGACTGAATCAATTAATTAAAACAATATTTGGCAAGTCAAAAAGAAAAATTGGAAATAGTTATATAACAATCAAAAGCTGATTTAATTGTTTGATGAAATTGTTTGCTCCAGAAAATAATTGCTTAGTGAGACTTCATCAGTGTTAGCTATCTTCCTAAATGTGGAATTAAAATGACTTTGGAGATTACAGTAGGGTCTCTATTTTCAGTAGCCTGAAATTACTGGCTTAGATTTATAAATGAAGTCTTTAAAAAAAAACCTGATAAAAGTGGTATTACGCCTTTATTTGAAGTTATAAATCAAATTTATATATTTAGTTTTGCTAGTTATTAAAGGGATGTTTCATAACTGAACATTTTTGTGTGTCCTAGGTACGTCTCCATAAAACCTGATAACCGAAAACTGGCCAACGGAACTAATGTTCTTGGCTTACTGATTGACACTTTACTGATGGAAGGCTTCCATCTGGTTGGCACCAGAACAGTATCCTCTGAAAACAGGACTGAATGCTATAGTTTCGAAAGGATAAAAAAGCCTGCCGCTCTTGCCATGAACAAAACACTGAAATCAGAGACTACCCTCATGCCAGAGCAATAGCCATCTTCCCGTTTGGAAGTTCCATATATAGGGAATATATGTTAGTCAAATATGTACTCAGTCTATCTTTCTGGCCTTCCACCATGCCATCGTTGGGCAACTGCACCTTAATGCTCAAGCCACAGTGACTACTTGCTGCTCTCTAAACAGCATCGTGCCGTTGGTGCTTTGGTGTATGTTCTTTCTATCTTCAGTGCCTCTTTTCCCCTTCTCTTCTTCATGAACACATAAAGCATTCAAGAAGGGGCTATTGAGGGACTTCCTTGGTGGTCCAGTGGTTAAGACTTCGCCTGCCAATGCAGGGGACATGGGTTTGATCCCTGGTTCTGGAAGATCCCATATGTCGTAGAGCAACTAAGCCCACGCAGCACATCTACTGAGCCTGTGTTCCACAATGGGAAGCCTGTACACCACAAGTAGAGAGTAGCCCCCACTCACTGCAACTAGAGAAAGCCCATGTGCAGCAATGAAGACCCAATGTAGCAAAAAAACAAAAACAAAAACAAAAAAAATGGGGCTTTGGAATCAGACTGCTTGATGTTTTCTCCCTCAAATATCTGGGTTTATTGAGGGGATGGGGGTCTGCAGGGGAGCCCCAGGTGCCTGTGGGGAAGGCCTGCCATCAGCCTGGAGGGCAGCAGCCCAGCAGGCAGCTGAAGATAGGATCTTCAAAACCTGGGTCTACTTGAAAGAGTGGCTCTCAGCTCCACTGTGCCCAAAGCCTTTGGGTCCAAACATGGCTGTGTAGCAGGGGTGGTTGCCAAAGGGCTTGCCTTCATGCTGTGCATGACACCCCGAGGTCAGTGTCTTTCCACATTCTCACACTTCAGGCAAGGCTGATGTCAGTCCTTCCCCAGGGAGGTCACCCACTCACTAAAGTATACCTCCATGTCACACTTGGGGCACATGGGCATGGAGGCGCTGAGTCTGGGGCAGGTGGCTGGGTGGGAACAGACCAGAACGCTGGACTAGACTGCTTGATTTCTAATTCCAACTAAGTCACTAGCTACATGGCTTGGGCAAGTCACTCTCTGTGCCTCAGCTTTTTAAAAAATCTATCAAATGAGGATAATAAATAAATATCCTTTATAGGATAATATATTTCCCTTATAGGATATGTGAAAATTAAAGGAGATAATGTAAAATACTCAGCACATTGCCTGGCACATGGAAGTCACTCCATAACTATCAGTGATGATAATGATGGAAGATGGGTGACCCACTTTCAATTGCACCTCTTCTTGGAGGCCTGTTTTCCTCTTTTCCTAGGTGTAGAAAGCAGCCCTTTTCTCTGTATAGACTTACATGCCATCATAAAAACAAATTTTTCTCACTTGAATTTGAGCTTGATCCACTCAGTTTTAATTCTACTATGTGTAAAAGCATGCGCTAAACACTTGGTAAGAAATACCTTTGTTAACAATTAGCACCTACTCTGGTGAAAAGCTTTTGAAGATAACTTCTATTAATACTAACATTCAATATTCATATATTACTTTGATTTAATGAGTCCTCTTGTAGGAATCCTCATATATATATATGTCACTTAAAATATTAGGATAAACATCTAGAAAGGAAATCATTAAATGAAAGAGCACAGAATAAAGAGAGGGGATTGGTTCAAGATGGCAGAGTAGAAGAAGATGCACTTATCTCCTCCTATGAGAGCACTAAAATTGTAACTAGCTGTTGAACAACCATCAACAGGAGGACACTGGAACCCACCTAAAAACATAGCCCCCATCCAAAGACAAAGGAGAAGCCACAATGAGACAGGAGGGGTGCAATGAAAATCAAATCAAATCCCATAATCCTCTGAGTGGGCAACTCACAAACTGGGTAACAATAATACCAAATAAGCTCTCCCACTGTTGTGAAGGTTCTGAACCCTATATCAGGCTTCCCAGCCTGGGGATCCAGCGAAATGCCTAGGAATCCCCAAGGAATTTGACTTTGCAGGCCAGCGGGATTTGGTCACAAGATTTCCACAGGACTGTGGAAACAGAGACTCCACTCTTGCAGGACAAAAACAAAATCGTGCATGCACCGGGGCCCATGGAGAAAGGAGCAGTGACCCCACAGGAGACTGAGCAGACCTCCCTGCTAGTGTCTGAGGGTCTCCTGTGGAGGTGTGGGTTGGCAGTGGCTCACCACAGGGACTGGGGCACTGGCAGCAGCAGTCCTTGGAAGTGCTGCCCCTGGCCTGATCCCTCTTGGAGGTCACCATTAACTCTTCAATAGAGCCTGTAGACTCCAGGGCTGGGTCTCCTCAGACTAAACAATAGGGAGGGAGTACAGACCCAGCAGACAATCAGATTACAGTTTTACTGAGCACACCCTGCCCACCAGAGCAACACCAGTTTTTCCCACTGGTCCCTCCCATCAGGAAGCTTACACAAGCCTGTTAGCCTAATCCTCTGGAGGTCAGACAAAAGAAGTAGGAAGAACTATAATCCTGCCGCCAGCCAGAACAAAAGCCATATCACAGAGGGTTAATCAAAATGAAAAGGCAGAGGGTTATGTCCCAGATGAAGAGACAAGATAAAGCCCCAGAAAAACAACTAAATGAAGTAGAGATAGACAACCTTCCAGAAAAAGAATTCAGAATAATGATGGTGAAGAAGATCCAGGATCTCAAAAACAGAATAGAGAAGATGCATGAGACGTTTACCAAAGACCTAGAGGAACTTTTTTAGTTCGCAGAGGAACTAAAAAACAGAGATGAACAATATACTAGAAGGAATCAAGAGCAGAATAACTGAGGCAGCAGAACAGACAAGTGACCTGGAAGACAGAATGGTGGAAATCACTGCCACAAAATAGAATATAGAAAAAAGAATGAAAAAAACCTGAAGACAGTCTAACAGTCCTCTGGGACCACATAAAATGTACCAACATTCACACTGTAGGAGTCCTAGAAATAGAAGAGTGAGAGAAAGGACCTGATAAAATATTTTAAGAAATAATAGCTGAAAATGTCCCTAACACGGGAAAGGAAATAGTCAACCAAGTCCAGGAAGCACAGAGAGTCCTAGGCAGGATAAACCCAAAAAGAAACACACCGAGACACATAATAATCAAACTGACAAAAATTAAAGACAAAGATAAAATATTAAAAGCAACAAAGGAAAAATGATAATATACAAGGGAAGTCCCATAAGGTTATAAGCTGATTTCTTGAAAGAAACTCTACAAGACAAGGAAATGGAATGATATATTTAAAGTGATGGAAAGGAACCAAGAATACTACAACCAAGAATACTCTACCCATCAAGATTCTTATTCAGATTTGATGGAGAAATCAAAAGCTTTCCAGACAAGCAAAAGTTAAGAAAATTCAGCACCACTGAACCAGCTTTCCAGCAAATGCTAAAGGAACTTCTATAGGCAGGAAACACAAGAGAAGGAAAAGACCTACAAAAAATAAACAAAACAATTAAGAAAACTGTAATAAAATCATCCATATATATAATTACCTTAATGTAAATGGAATAAATGTTCCAACCAAAAGACATAGACTGGCTGGGCAGGTGCATGTATGCACTTTCAGTCATCACATCACTCTACTTAACTCCCTAAATTGTTTGTAATTATTTTATGTTGTTAGGTTAATCATGCTTCCATTATGGCTTCCAATTGCAATTATTTTAATTTTTTGTCCGGCCATTGATTGAAAATTGATAAACATCTTTTACTATTGTGATTATGTAACTATTATTTGTCTTAATACCGCTGTATCATGATTGGTCAACAGAAAGTAGTAGAATTCTATCTCACTAAAACTACCGTTTAATAGAAAAACCTGTAATCATTTTTTAAAAATCCAGATGCACATTAGAATTATCTTGGAATTAAAAAAAATATATACAAATGCCCAGGTATTGTTTTTTTCCCCCAAAGCTCTAGATGTGATTCTAAGGAGCAGCCATGTTTAAAAACAACTAGACTGTATGATTTTTTATCTAGTTTGTTTCATTTTTCTATTTCAGTGCTCCCATATAATTTAGTTTACGTTTTCTAACTTCTCCATCTCTTGTTCTTTCTCAAGCCTTTATCAAGTATAGTAGAAAAGCTCTTTTGTATATATATAAAATATACATACATTATATAATATATATATATATTTTAAAACTTATGAATTTATGAGTTTATGACATTTTGGTTCCAATTGTTTGAATAAGTATGAATAGAATGCTAGGTTTCTAATTTATATTCACTCAAAGGTTGGATAGTTCCATTTATTCTGGTGTCTAGTACTACTGCTAAAAGCCTAGAAAGCTTACTATGTTAGTGATTTAAAAAATTTTTTTGAATGAGGCTTGAAACTTCTAATTCAATTCTGAGAATATAAAGAAATACTATGTTGTATAAAACACCCAGGAAATTAACATGTGATACAGTATTAACTAAAGTACAGATTTTGTTTAAATTTTACAAAATTTTATGCTAATATTCATTATTTTTTTTCATTCCTTATTCAAGATTCCACATTGTATTTAGTTGCACTGAGCAGCTTCAGTTGCATGCAACAAATTCTCTTTTCATTTTTATTCTGTTACACATATTTTCTAATTTTCCTTGGTATGGCTTCTTAGATACACTCGTCCTTTAAAAGTGGACATTTGTTTTCCAAACACATGGAGTTATCAAAGTATATTTGATATATTAATTACTCATTTTGCTATTAATTTCTCATTTAAATGCTTTCTTCTCTGCAATCACCTTCTGTGTTTTTTCAGTCTTTTAACTTTATTGAGGCTTTCAATGGCTAAGTCAAAGATCTCTCTTGGTAATTGTTACATTACACTTGAAAATATGGGGGTTATTTTCAAATATCTTTTGATATAGATTTCTAATATAATTCTGCAGTGGTAAGAGAACAGACTCTATGATTTCAATACTTTTAGACCATTAAATTTTTCCACCTTGTTTTGTGTCCCTGAATATGTTCCAGTGTCTCCTGGTTTATAGTCTATGGGAACTTGAATAGAATTTGTATCCTGCTGTTATGTGAAAATTGTATAAATCTTAATTATGTTGAACTGGTTCATAGTATTTCTCAGGTCTACTATATCCTTCTACTTTTCTGTCTGTTCATTCTATTAATTTTTGAGAGTTTGATACTGAAGCTTCAACTAAAAATCTTAATTATCTACTTGAAAGAATAATTATAACATATAGTGGAACTATATGTAACTTTGGAAAATTCTTAAAGAGATGGGAATACCAGACCACTTTACCTGCCTCCTGAGAAATCTTCATGCAGGTCAGGAAGCAACAGTTAGAATTGGACATGGAACAACAGGCTGGTTCCATGTAGGAAAAGGAGTATGTCAAGACTGTATATTGTCACCCTGCTTATTTAACTTATATGCAGAGTACATCATGTGAAATGCCAGGCTGGATGAAGCAAAAGCTGGAATCAAGACTGCTGGGAGAAATATCAATAACCTCAGATACGCAGATGACACCACTCTTATGGCAGAAAGCAAAGAACTAAAGAGCTTCTTGATGAAAGTGAAAGAGGAGAGTGAAAAAGCTGGCTTAAAACTCAACATTCAGAAAACTGAAATCATGGCATCTGGTCCCATCACTTCATGGCAAATAGATGGAAAAACAATGGAAACAGTGACAGACTACTTTTTCACTCAGATGGTGACTGCAGCCATGAAATTAAAAGATGCTTGCTCCTTGGAAAAAAAGCTATGACCAACCTAGACAGCATATTAAAAAGCAGAGACATTACTTTACCAACAAAGGTCCATCTAGTCCAAGCTATGGTTTTTCCAGTGGTCACGTATGGATGTGAGAGTTGAACTATAAAGAAAGCTGAGCACCGAAGAACTGATACTTTTGAACTGTGGTGTTGGAGAAGACTCTTGAGAAGTCCCTTGGACTGCAAGGAGATCCAACTAGTCCATACTAAAGGAATTCAGTCCTGAATATTCATTGGAATGACTGATGCTGAAGCTGAAACTCCAATACTTTGGCCACCTGATGCGAAGAACTGAATCATTGGAAAAGACCCTGATGCTGGGAAAGACTGAAGGCAGAAGGAGATGGGGACGACAGAGGGTGAGATAGTTGGATGGCATCACCGACTCAATGGACATGAGCTTGAGCAAGCTCCTGGAGTTGGTGAAGGACAGGGAAGCCTGACATGCTGCAGTTCATGGGGTTGCAGAGAGTAGGACACGACTGAGCAACTGAACTGAATTGATATGTCACTGTTCTTTTTCCAAGTCTCCTGTAAATGTGTCATACTTTCATAATTTAAACACTAAAAAAAAAACAAACAACTAAAAAATAGAGCACCAAGTACTTTGCACATAAAAGGGTTAAAAAATGTTGAGTGGAAGCAGTTGAGCACCATTTTAAAAAGTACAAACTCATTCATTCAAAAACATCTGTTGAACATTTGCTGGACACTAAGTTTTCAGATTTAAAACAAGGGTAAAACAAAAATCCTTATTCTTAATGAACTTACATTCAAGTGAGAAACTGTATCATCATAACAGCAAAAATTAGAAATAAACTCAAAGTTCATCAATAGAGAATGGATAAACTCTGGGCCACAGTGAAATGCTCTGCAGCCTTTAAAATGAATGAGACAGCAATTTATAAACTAAGAAGGAAGGATTGTTGAACATTTATAAGTTGAAAAGCAAGGTGTAAGATAATATATAAAGTGAAAAATATATTTTTACTTTATGTACAGTATGTAGTTTCCATTTGTAGAAAAATATATTTTATACACACACACACACACACACACACACACACACACACACACACACATATATGTTCAGGAATTTTCAGCAAAGATATGGTCACCTGTGGAGAAAGAACTAAGTGAATGTGGTTTAAATGTGGGAGGAAGACTTACTTTTCACCAGACCAGGTAGGTCTTTTTTAAAAAGGGAAGAAAAAGCCATGCCTCAAAGATTATGTGTATGTGCCAGGGTTAGGGGACTGCTTTGGCATGGGATAGCCTATTATCTCATATGGATCCAAATTTTACCCTACCATCTTTCCTGTGAAATCCTTACACTTAGCAAAGGAATTACATTCCAGAAATTTCTAGTAATTATTTATAGATTTGTGTACTAAGCTATAGGGAAGAAAGATCTTTTCAAAAGTCTCCTAGTAGTACCTCAAGAGGTTATGTATAATGGAAAAGAGAAAAATACTTCAAGACTAGTAATGTCAAAGTTAGGAACTGAAAATAATGACCCAAATAAGAAAAAAAAAGCCTTATGAATGAGTGTTGTTTTTGGTAGCACTCTTCTCTTTACCGCAGAAAAGTCAACTTAGTTGTTTTAGTCTGCCATCTTAGTTTTGGGGATATGTCTGGTCTGGTTTTCTCACTAGCATCATATTCTAGGGTACAATATTTCCATTCTGCTAAGTTTTGGGCAGTGTGTGATTTAACTAGCTGAATAAAGTTGGCATGGTTATATATGTAACACTGTTTAATTCTCTATAGTGCTTTGCTGAGAAGATCATTAAAGACTGATAACTAGTTAAAAGAATAGTGAAGCAAAAATACTGTAACTACAGATTGGCAAAGAATAAGATAGGGAATGTTTAAATTGTTATTAATGTGTTCTTAGTCATTAAACTTGTAGAAACTAGCTTGAGATGAGAAATAAAATGTTCTTTTTAGCTGAAACTCCAATACTTTGGGAGTAGGCAATGGCACCCAACTCCAGTACTCTTGCCTGGAAAATCCCATGGATGGAAGGAGTCTGGTGGGCTGCAGTCCATGGGGTCGCTAAGAGTCGGGCATGACTGAGCGACTTCACTTTCGCTTTTCACTTTCATGCATTGGAGAAGGAAATGGGAACCCACTCGTGTTCTTACCTGGAGAATCCCAGGGACGGCGGAGTCTGGTGGGCTGCCGTCTACGGGGTCGCACAGAGTCGGACATGACTGAAGCGACTTAGCAGCAGCAGCAGCAGCAGCCAATACTTTGGCCACCTCATGTGAAGAGTTGACTCATTGGAAAAGACTTTGATGCTGGAAGGGATTGGGGGCAGGAGGAGAAGGGGACGACAGAGGATGAGATGGCTGGATGGCATCACTGACTCGATGGATGTGAGTCTGAGTGAACTCCGGGAGTTGGTGATGGACAGGGAGGCCTGGCGTGCTGCAATTCATGGGGTCGCAAAGAGTCGGACGTGACTAAGGGACTGAACTGAACTGAACAGAAACATTACCCATGGAAACATGTAATATACATATATTTAATTAATTCAGTCAGAAAATATTTATTGACATTGTATGCTAAATACTCTTCCAGACACTGAGGATACTGCAAGGAACAAAATAAGGTCTTCCTTCCTAGAGCTTACTACAAATACAATTCATAATATTGATGATGGGTTTAAATTAACTTAGGTTTTTAATTAAATAGTTCCTCAAAAGACATGGGCTCACAATCCAGAGGTTTTTAGAATGAGATAAATTATCAAAATTTAAAAATTATATATTATTGACTAGGAAAAGTGTACTTTCAGAGTGGATTGAGTTTCTTATTTTAGTAAATATTTTAAAGATGATATCTGGAGACACGTCTGTCAAGATTATCTCAGTGAGTCTTTTGTCTTCACTCCAACAAAGAGTGGGGTATGATGAGTGAGATATCAACATGCACAAAAAACTGGGTCTTGTTTTAGAAAGGGAGGCAGGCATATGGCTGGAAGCAAACAGGGATGTGTTAGATGAACCACAGACAAATTCAAACTCTTGCCTGATTTAGGGAAAATAGACGACTTTAACATATTCATATGGGTATCACTTCTTGACCAAATTGCTCATAAGAAAATCATAAGAAATTATAAGAAAATAATGGCAGAAGTTTGTATTGGTCAACCAAACTGAAAACTCTGGCGATCAAATCACAGACTCGTAATCGTCCATCTCGGATACATAGGGAGGAGTCATCACCAAGCATGGTTTGTCCATCTAGTTGGGCTTCCCTTATTCTCCCACTTACCTTTGTTTCAGCCTCTTTCTATAACCTAAAGTTTCATTTCTGATAAGGCACTAAGGATTTTAGCTTATTCTTGAATCTCAACAATATAAACATTTAAGTGGCTGGAAGTTCTTCCTAAAAAGATTTTCTGAAAAGGAGCTGTAGTGTTGAATTTTATTCTTGAATTTAACATACAAGTCATAATTGCAAAGAATTCTGAGTTATGTTAAAGTCAAACTTAATTTGAGCTGCTTCCCTAATAGCTCAGTTGATAAAGAATCCGCCTGCAGTGCAGGAGACCCTGGTTGGATTCCTGGGTTGGGAAGATCCCCTGGAGAAGGGAAAGGCTACCCACTCTAGTATTTTGGCCTGGAGAATTCTATGGACTGTAAAGTCCATGGCATCGCAAAGAATCGGACATGACTGAGTGACTTTCACTTCAAAATCTACTTGAAATCAGGAGTCTGAAGTAATATAAATGGTCAAGGGAAAGCAGTTTGAGAAGTATATGACTTAGGGAATTGTAAGCTGTTTCTAATTTGTCCTGTATACTGTTTCTATCTAACAAATGTCAGCTCAGTTATATACATCTTTGTATTGGTTCTCTATCATGAACAACAGAAATGGTCACATTGCCAGAGATCTTGCTGGAAGAATAAGACTTGCTAAGACTTTTAAATATCCCATATTCTACTGTTATTTTTATTCTGTGTTGGGAAGTTGACCCTGTAAGAGCACATTAAGCAATGCAGAAGGCACTAAGACTAAGAGGAAATTTTTAAAAGGAAATTTGGGAAATTTTATTACCTTCCTGGAGCTACTGAACCCATGGGAAACACTAGTGTAACATCAAACTTAGTGTTTTAAGCAAAAGTTTAAGAAGTAAAGAGATGAGATGAAAATATATTACTAAAAATTACTTAATTTCTGGAATATCAACAACATCATAAAGACATAACTGCTCACCAGCTTTGTCCCAGAACTACACTTTTTGAATTGTTAGGTCTTCTATTGGATCTATTAGAGATAAAAAGTTTTGTACAAATTTCACCTAAAGACTCATCATCTCAAAATTATTAAGCTTGGAAAAATGCCTTAATATTTATCTAAGCAATGAGGTCAATCCAACCCCTCAAATATTTTAATAGATAAAAAGCTAACCCCTTACATGTGAATGGGAAATGAGTATTAAGCATGGCACACAATAAATAAGCAACAAAATACAGTAGAATTAACAGAACTTTACTCCCCAAACTGAAATGTGCCTAAGACTTAATCAGAGTTTTCTATACCTTCAGGTTTCACACCAACACCTCAAATCCAGAAATCATAATTTTAAGGTGGCTTTTTTTAACTCTGCCAGTTGAATAAAACACACCGACTACCAAGTGTTTCTATTTCATGTTACTTTTCTCATTTCACACTCTGGTAAGAATTTGAATACCTTTGGGTTCCCAAATTGGAAGCCAAACAGGAGAGGTTTATCTTACCCTTCTTGTAAAAACACCCCAAGAAAGTCTGGTTGCAATGTCTGCGGTTCCATGAGTTCTTTTAAGACGAGGACTGGGATTGTGCTTCATACCGGTCTTTATATTCCCCCACAGTGCCAAACAGCGGAAGTGAATATACAGTGGAGGTGATGAATAGATTCAGGGGATTAGATCCAGTGAACAGAGTCCCTGAAGAACGATGGACAGAGGCTTGTAATATTGTACAGGAGGCAGCTAACAAAAGTCCCATGGGGTTGCAAAGACTCGTACATGACTTGGCAACTGAACAGCAGTGCTAGACATCTAACAGTCTTACTGAACTGAAGTGAAAAATTTGGAACTCTATAGTCTCAGTAAACATCCACTTAGAAAAACAAGAATTACAGTAGATTCAAAGACAAATGATATTTTACATGAAGAGTCTGAATGAGTTGATTCAAGTTAAAGACTATAGAAAGAAACCCATGGTATTTGTCTAAGTTTATATGGGTAACCACACAAAAATCGAGATGAAAGCATAGATGTATATAGAAATACTAAGTATTCTATACTAAGTTGAAAGTTATGCAAAATTATACATTTAAAATAGCCAAGCCAAACTACAATATACCATAATATGCTAATGAAAGTGTAATGCTACAAGAATGCTTAGTAATTAAATATCAAAGGAATACAAATTCAGAATGAATGTTATATGACTGCAGTCAATATTAAATCTTGACTTACCTCCATAATTTAGAAGTCATGAAAAGATAGTAGAAGTCATCAGACCTGGCACGTAAGTCAGATGTAACTAGGATGGAAACATAGAAACAAATGTTCCCAGTTCTGGATAACTTGACTTGAAGACATAGGTTCACTGAATTTGGATTAATCAAACGGTCCGAAGATTTAGGTAAAAGGGTCTAAAAGATTCTATTATATTCAGAAGACATATTACTGAGTTTTTAAAAGGCTATTTTGGAAGCACAGATTAATACTTTAGGTTTTCTTACATATCATTAAAGTAGAATATATTAGAAATTTAAAATGTAGAGTAATATGGTATTTCTGTCTCATGATGGGCATGTAATTACTAGGGAAACCAATCAAGATACTTTGACTTTCTAAATAGGAATCCTATAAAGCAAGGTCTAACTCCTAGAAAACCAGATTACTACTTTCAATTAATTAAAAAAATTTTTTTGCTTGGTCAACTTTTAAAATTTCTGGGTATAATTTAAGCAGTACTGAATCTCTATTTGATTTTTTGGGGCTAACGCTTTTCTTCAGAAGCAAACCCAATTTAGGGTGAAAAAGAGAAAATGTTTTCAACCTCTTAGACAGCTTAATCTTTTCTTAACTGTTTTTCTCCATCAAAAACAAGTATTTAAATAAGGAATCTCAATTATCTAAACCTATTTTGACCATCTTCCAGAATTTCTTGTTATACCTCTTTTGAAATGCCGCAGTTGCTTTCTTGGAAAACTCGTCTTCCTGGTTTTCACATTTCTGTTTATTATTACAATTCTTCAGCCAGAATGCCAGGCCTTTGTGCTGCACTGTTTCTTGAAATTGGAGACCAGCACATTTCCCACAATTTAATTACATGCTTTTCCATTTGAGAAATTTAAGTTATGTGTCAATTTTACAGTTTTAACTGACTGAATTGTTTGGACTTTAAGTTCTCAATTTCATTCCTTAGGTGTAACAGTGGGAAAGATTTTGTTTAGTGAATAGAAGCAAAGGGAAGGTTCAAGAATATGAACACATTTTAGTTATTGACTTTCATAACTGATACAAGTGTAGGAATTTTCCTAAAGGCAGAAGCTTGAGATATGACACTCTAAGAAAAAAAAGGTTTGAATTCCATTTTGGAAATGTCTATTTAAGACTACATACCCAAATAATTTTTTTACACTCTTGCCTGGAAAATTCCATGGACGGAGGAGCCTGGTAGACGGCAGTCCATGGGGTCGCTAAGAGTCAGGCACGACTGAGCGACTTCACTTTCGCTTTTCACTTTCATGCATTGGAGAAGGAAATGGCAACCCACTCCAGTGTTCTTGTCTGGAGAATCCCAGAGACAGAGGAGCCTGGTGGGCTGCCGTCTATGGGGTCGCACAGAGTTGGACACGACTGAAGTGACTTAGCAGCAGCAGCAGCAGCAGGTGTTTATGTACTTCTTTTTAAAAGAAAGGGATATATTGTCTTTAATAAAGATCTTTAGTTAGCTTGTCTACCCGTATCAGCTTTGAATGGGTAACTGACACTGCCTCTCCAGCCAGACTTTTACATAGAATTCCAGTTCTGTATATTCAGTGACTTTTAATCAAAGCAATTCCAAAAGAATACCTGGATATCATTTTAAATTCAATATTACAAAAATGGGACTCAATATCTTTCCTTCTCAAATTAGTTTTTCTTAACTCTCTTCTTTCAGTGATACTATTATTGTCTTCCAGGACAGAAAATGTTACTTTTGACACCCACTTTTATTCAGCTCATTATGATGTTGTGTAATTTTTTCTTTTGAAATATCTTAAATTTATTTTCTTATCTCAATTTTCATTGTCACTATTCTGTTCAGGTTTTCTTCACTCCTAGATCACCACAGTAGTCACATGCCCAGTTTTGTTGCCAACAGACTTTCTTAGAATCCTTCTGTATATAGTATAGCTGCATTTAATTTCCAAAAATTCCATTATTTTGTTATTATTATTTTGGTTTCAAGAGGCCATAACATCTCCCTATTCCTTGCTCTATCAAGACTAAAGTCCCCTAATCTGCCTAATATCTAGGCAAAGGCCCAATGACTTAGTTCTAACCTAGTTATCTAAATTCATGTGACCTTTGCCTTGAGTCTTAAGGCAAAGGTCCCAAGTTACTTTTGGGGGAATACTACATTCTATTTTGGCCTAGGATCTTACCCACAAACCAGAAAAGTCCAGTACTTGACAACTCAAAGCACCTTAATTTACAAGCGTACAGGCCACAAATTACAAAATAAGACATTTTTTTACTGAGTCAGCAGAGACATCTGTCTAATGCCCCTGCAGTTCCCTAGTTACTTACAGTTTTGAACTGAGGAGATCATCACATGTGGCATTTATTGCCTTTTACTAGAACGAGCTGTTGTCTGGCACTTTGCTCTGTATGGACAATGTCTGTTTTCTGCTTCTGGTCTCAGTCCTTTCTCCACATGGTCTACGTACACAAGATATGATTTTTTTTTTTTTTTTTTGATGGGGGCAGTGGTGATGTCAAAACAAGTGCCTAGAAAACAGGTCATAAAGCAAATCAGTATAGAGGGGAAACTACTTCACCATGGGAATCATTATTTAATTGCTGGTTGAATTCCTGACTTCTGGCTAAATATGTCTGGCAAATATGTCAACCTCCCTCAAAGCCAAATCAAACCCAACAGCAACATTAGACTTTTCAAAAAATGTAATTTATATATAGGTTCTGGAAATCAGACAAAAACATCCTATAGATTTTATATAAAAGCTCTAAGGGTACATAAAAATAAATCCTTATCACATTATAACTTAAATGTCCTAGCAGAAAACAAAAGTTCCATATTTGATCCACAATTTTTTCTTTTCTTTCTGAAAGCTTTTTTCAAGTGACTTGGATAGTCTTTTATAAAATTGTCCAAGAAAGTTTATAAGAAAACCCATTTCAGTCACTAAGGTAGCTCTAGTAAGCAGAGGGATTCAGAAGCATGCCATTAACTCTAGTCACTTTAAAGCATTGTAGCAGATGTTCCATAGTTATTTTCGTGATTATAGTAATGATGGCTCTTGGAATTTTTTTTTCTGAAAAGTATTTTTTAATGTAAGGACTTCTCATTCTACTTGCATCTCCCGTCTCCTCAGGGTGTGCATATGTGCTTAGTGGCTCAGTTCTGTGTCCTACTCTCTTAAGGCCCCATGGACTGTAGCCCGCCAGGCTCCTCTGTCCATGGGATTTCCCAGGCAAGAATACTGGAGTGGGTTGCCATTTCCTTCTCCAGGGGGTCTTCCTGACCCAGGGATCAAACTTGCATCTCATGCATTACAGGAGGATTATTTACTGCTGAGCCACTGGGAGAGCCTCATCTCCTCAGCGAAGTGAAAGCTGCTCAGTCGTGTCTGACTCTTTGCAACCCCATGGACTAGTTCCTGGAATTCTCCAGGCCAGAATACTGGAGTGGGTAGCTGTTCCCTTCTCCAGGGGATCTTCCCAACCCAGGGGTGGAACCCAGGTCTCCTGCATTGCAGGCGAATTCTTTACCAGCTGAGCCACCAGGGAAGTCCATCTCCTCAGAGAGACAACAAATAAAAGCCAACAGGAGTCAGTTAAATTATACTTTCTTGGAAAGTTTTAGATGATCAGCTAGATCACTAATAGCCTCAAAATTTCATAGGCTTTCCAACTATTCATTCTCCTATGCATAGGTTTCTGGCTTTGATTAAAGTTTTAAGAAGAAATTTCTTCAAGGTAGTTACTTAATGCCTCAATGTTAATAGGCAGCATAGAACAGAGGCGCTCTGATATGCGAAACAATTAAAGATGGAGAACTTCTAAATTACCAGGTATGAGCCTGGGCATTTTTATATTTATGTAGCTGGTATTCAGCCTTTCCAGAACATATTGTCTCCAAATTACTACTGATTTTCAGCAATCAATTGCCATTTATCAAGCATCTTGCAGGGTATATAATGAAAAGTAAAATAGATGGACCCTCCCATGATCAGATTTCATTCGAATCACTTCTTAGGCATTTTAACTGGGTTAGGATGTTACCTGGGAGAGGTGCCAAATAAACTAATCTGTGCTAATGTGTCAAAAACAAAACAAAACAAAAAAGCCTCTGCCCATAAAGAAGGGTGTATTAATTGTTCTAGAGCAGGTATAGGAGCACAAAACAGAGAAACAATATTTCTGGATGAGGAGGAAAAGTGAACTGGGAAAATTTCATGCAGGGGCTAGATACCCTAAAAATATTTAGATAGCTAAAGATGAGGGAAAGCACACCCTAAGAGTAAATAATTTGAGCTCAGGGTGGATGAAATTAGAGGTTTGGAAAAGGAGTAATGTTTTTATTTGGCTTAACAACCGTACTACAGTATTAATTCATAATCATTTCTGTAGTGGTAAGGTCAATCTCAACTGGGCAAAAAGTATCCCTGACAATAGGCTTTGGCCATGCAACCCCTTCCTCTCAAGATTTCTCACTTGATTTGCTGAGTTAAAGGCCTAGAGTGCCCAATGTTTAGGGTAATCCAATGTTTAGCCTAACTTAAGCCTAGGCTTCCTTCTAATATTTCTTACAACTCATGTTTTATTTTCCTTCAGATCATCACATTTTGATTTTTCAAGAGACTGCAGGCAATCTGAAAATACTCTCATTTTCTTCAATTAGAAATTAGGGCACATTATGCAGAGGAAGGAAAACAATCTCAAACATGTACACTTATTTCCCTACCATCTCCCCAAGCCCAATCTGTTTTAAAATTTTAACTACTCTTCCTTACCTGATTGTGACTTTCTTCATGTTTTCTGCACTAAGTCTCCAATTCTTTCATTTCTTTGAGTTAATCCTATCTATTTTTTCAATAGATAGCTTATTTTCCACATCCTCTAAGAAGTCTTTTATTGTCTAGATCCACATTTTCTTTGAGATTCTACTGCGCACTTCAAGTCCGTAAGACAGACTTTACACTCCACTCTTCTCTGGTTGTTTCTTGTAAGTCAGTACAATATTACCAGCAAGGAAAATTCTTTGAGGACAGTGACCATCTTTTTTAGACTATTGTGAAGTACTGGGCATAGACTAGGTCTTTACTAATAAAAGATCATCTCACTTGAAAAATATCAACAGAAAACTTTTAAGGCATTTTAAGAATTATTTTAATAGCTTTTTGATAGGATGAAATTATATTCACTCTCATTTATAGACCTCACGGAGAAGGCAATGGCAGCCCACTCCAGTACTCTTGCCTGGAAAATCCCATGGATGGAGGAGCCTGGTGGGCTGCAATCCATGGGGTCACTATGAGTTGGGCACAACTGAGTGACTTCATTTTCACTTTTTACTTTCCTTCATTGGAGAAGGAAATGGCAACCCACTCCAATGTTCTTGCCTGGAGAATCCCAGGGACGGGGGAGCCTGGTGGGCTGCCATCTATGGGGTTGCACAGAGTTGGACACGACTGAAGTGACTTAACAACAGCAGCAGTGTAGACCTCAAATTATCAGCATATCAGATTTTTACACTATTCAAAATAGATTTGCATATGAATAAACTGTCCGGCTCTACTTTGGTAAGGTATATAACATACATAAATATGTTATGTACATAACCATGATCAAAACCAGTCGCCATTCTTGGGATTTCCCTGGTGGTCCAGTGCTTTTGACTCTGCTTCCACTACAGGTGGCACAGGTTCGATCCATGGGTTCCCTGATTGGGGAAATAAGATCCTTCATGCCACACAGCCCAGAGCAAAACAGAACATAGCAGCCATTCTTGATAATCCAATCCCTTCTGATACAATTTCTGGCAATAGGAGAGATTTACAAGTATTAATACTTAGTTGTGGCCTTGCTTGCCCGCCAATAGATTATAATTGAAAGGTTTGAAATTTGAATCCTTTAGACTGTACACATTTCAAGTGTGTTGTCAAATTACGAATACAATATAATTTTGTTCAGTTTGAAATAGTGAAATTTTGCTTAAAGGAAACCGGAATTCTTCAAATTGAATCCACCTGTATTTGTCTCTTGCACTCTACTTCAAGAAAAAAGTAAACTTTAAGAAAAATTATAACCAAACACCTTTTGGACATTATGGCTTAAAACACATTAAACACTACTCTTGAAAGTTCTATACCTATTATAATATTTTATATGACTTGATCCTTACATAAAATTTAACATTTAGCATATTGCTTAAGAGAAAATATACTGAAATTTTGTAATTTTTATTACTGCTTTACAAAATATTCAAACAAGGTTTAAGGTCACTGTAAACTCCAGTTGACTAAATATCCAATACTTCACACTGTTCCATTAATTCAATTAAATGCTTTATCTGATAAACATTAAAATTTTTTCTTATTTTTCAAAAATAAGAATGAGTACATGCCTCTCCTTCTCCAAGTTTCCATGGAGCTGTTTTTCTTTCTCTTGGCTATGTTTCATATAGTCAAGGTTACAATCTGACAAAAGCGTGGGAAAAAAGTCTAAAATTTTTTCTAGAATGGAAAAGGTAAATATGTAATATCCAAAATTCTAAGGTGATAACTGAGGTTTCCACCTAAGTCTGCAAGATTAAAGAGTAACATGTCAGTATACAGAATTATTTATAAAATAAATACATTGTAGACTGACTCTGTCTTAGGATTATAAAAATTTAGGACAAGACAGACCTTTTACTTACAATTTACAGTGAGACTTGAAGAGAGCAATTTACTTAAGGTCACACAACTTTAAGCCAAGCCAATTTTTAAGTATTTGAATATGACCACATTTAACTTCTCTAGGATAGGACGTTTAAGCTTTTGTTTACATTGTCATTCCCCTGGCAAAATAACCAAGCGGTACTAAACACTTCTTTAGGACAACATTCACAAATAGGAACTTAATTATACTAAATTATAACTTTTTGTTCTGCTTCATTTCATGATCTTCTAAATCAGTGGGAAAACTTATGTTTCTCCTACATGCTTAATTGTTATCTAAATCAAATTCATTTTGATGACACTGAAGAGGCTGGTATCAGAGGCAAATGACTCTGAACAATTGTTGAATGAATAAATAGCTGTACATACATTACCGAATCAGATTCAAGTGATGGAGGTTTCATTGTTTGAGACTTAAAAATGAGGACAAAATGAGAGAAAATAACTTACAGATTCTCATGTCTAGAATCATCAAATTAATCTAATGGACATTTTCACTCCTAATTTCTTTTTTTATTTTTTGGAGGAACTGGTTCTTTATTTCAAAAAGACATTTATCAATTTTCAGTATCAAAACAGTTACACTACTGTTTTTTTTTTTTTCCTCCCAGTTGGTCCCCAAAGAGACCACACCAAAGGAGAGAACATTTTAAGCCAATTAAGCTGCAGGTTGCACACCTAGCAGACCTCACTGAAACCTCATCAGAAAAGGGGGATTGGGTAGGGAAAGAAACTTGAAAAGATCACCACACTGCTAGCCCACAGACTGCAGAGAGCTCTCACAGGCAGAGGGGTGACCAGTGTGCCTCAACCCCAAAGCAGCAAAGTTCCAAAATAATAGAAAAAATTTAAAGGTTTGTACATATGCTTTTCAAGATTTCTCCAGCACTAACCGATACAAAGCACAATGAGATGGCACTTTTAGAGACAGCAGCTTCAGACCCAGAAAAGGGTGATGAGTTTCATATGGCTAAATCAGTGGCAAAACATAACTTTCTTTCCTTTCTTTCAAGGAGGCAGAAGAGCAAATAAGTGGTCACTTCAACATAAGGGGCACATGATCCATTCTGTGAGCAGTTGGGAACAGGGTAGAGCTGGGACAAGGATTTGGTCTCAGAGGTTTCACCATCTTAATTGTTTGGTCATCCTAATTTATTTCTTGATTTTCTACATTATTCTAATTCTTATAGGAATCCTAATCCTGAATTATTTCTTTTTAGAAAGACCTATATTATTGCAATTTCTTTTCCTTAGGAGCCAGTAACAGAACCAAACACATAGTCTAAAAAGATTTACTCTAGAAAAATTTTGTTTCTAGAAGTTTCATATTTTCAACTATGAGAAATTAAATACAAAACTACTGAATATTAAAAGTAAACATTTAAAAAACAGAGGTTGTAATGTTGTAAGACTGTTGATAACAGAATTCTAAAAATTCTGACTTACCACCATGTTAAATAAATCAGATTGATTCAATATTAATTTAAATGTTTATGGGAAATCTACTCCATGTCAGGTATGTTTTCAGTTTAAAGTTCTTATATGCATAAGGAAATTGTTACTTGAAGTACATCAGATATCACAAATAATAAAATTACACATTTCTACACATGAACAAATGAAAACTACAAAAATTTAAGTAGCAGTTCCATATAAAAAGGTTATCATACTAAGACAGGAAATGAAACAAGATGAAAAGTAAACTTTGCCAAAATAAGGAATTTTCATACTAGATTGAAGACAAGGTTATAGGCTGATTTCATCATTCCCATGCTTCCTTTCACAGGTCTCTGGATAAATTCCATTGAGCAATTATCTATTTAAAGGTAACTAACTGTTGCCATGTGTTGTATTTAGAATCTTGATGTCAAAATCCTAAACTAATGCAACAGTATCTTAGGCTTTTTCCTCATTTAAAAATGAGGGTATTATTGGCAGTAAGCAATTAATTTTAGAAAACATCTTAAAAATAAAAACAATCTCAGAGTGCAGATCTATCAGGAATATTATCAATGAACAGGTCTGTTAATTATAAAACACCCAAATATTTGGTAGGTCATGCCTAGTTTGGAAGGCATTTTAACTATGAAGAGCAAGAGAGACCATCATGCGAAATCAATCTGAGAGCAAGCAGAGTATTATAAGGCTAGAACTTCAGTTAATTTGGGAATATATTTAGGTCCTCCAAACGTAAGTAGAGTCCAGAAGTCAGATGATTTCCCAATTCAGGGTCAACCAGCTGAATGCCATGAATTTAGGCAGGCAGCATTTAGAGGCTGGGTACTGTGTGTTCAGGAAGCTGGTTAAAGTTACAGTCGGAGATCAGCAAGAAAAGAACACGAAGACAGTGCTAGGAAAAAAGGTCACACCCTATGACCTCAGTGGCAAAGATGAAAGTGAAAACTGTTTCTTGATGAGAAACAGAGACAGTCATAAACAGTTGTTCTGGCTGAATTCTTACATACAAGCTAATATAATTTCATTGGTCTAAGCAAGATTGATTTGGATTTGGCTGTCTCAAGCAATGGAGCGCAGGGTCAGTCAGGTGAATGATAAAGTGGGGAAAATAGCCATCAAATAATTTTAATACTTTAAAAATTACTTAATATTTTATAAAACCCCAAATCTTGAGATGGAAACAGAGCTAACTGGAATTCCTGACCTCCATAATGCTTTCTTGTAACATTTCAGGAAAAACATTTCAGAAGCCACTTCAACCTACCACAGTTTTCCTAAGACTTACATCAGGTATACTGTCAAAGTTTGTCTGTTACCTAGAAGATAAAACATGCTCTGTGAAATTCTTTATGCCTTAAGTAATGCATCATCTCAGTAATAGATAAAGAGCCTTCACAGACTTACTTTATGTATAAAATATAAAACTTGCTATTAGCTGGGAAGAACTATTTCATGTTTCTCATTTCTCTTTCCCTGTGATCCTTCAATGAAACTGTGATACTGTTGATCTGGAAATAGATTTGATCTAATTGATCTTAGGAGAATTCTACTGAAAGGATCTAACTTCTGGCTATCTAACAAGCCAGTTGTTTTGAGTAGTCATCCTAATATTGGTATCAATGTATTATTGGTATCAATGCATTCAACAATCATGAAGGGAATTAACCTGATAGAATGCACCATGAGATTATGGGCTCACCAAATGGGCTAAGACAGTCTGGGTTCAAGCCTATTAGGCTTACAGGATAATAATAGAGAAATAAGGAAAATAATCACAATATGATGTAACATAAGCAATAATGAAATGACTATAGGGATGACAACAGAAAAGGGAGTTGTTAATTTTGTGTGTGTGTATGTGAAGAGGGTGGGAGGAGGTTGCCCTTCTGAGACAATACCCCCGAGTATTTCTGAAGGCTCAGTGAGAACCTGCTATCCTGCCTAGAATTGCTCTATAGGACAGAATGAAGTTAATGATGATAAAGCCGGCCAGCAGCCCTTTAAATTGACATGAAATACAAAGAAAATGGTATGTTTCACAGCTTAGGGTAATCTGCAAAATAAGTTTACAATTTAAATGTATAATTTTTCTGCAGCCTTCTAGTTACAAAAGTTCTATTTTCTCTTAGATTTTGACTAGCTTCTAAAGAGACACATGAAGTGAGATAACAATGCTGTTTGATCCTAGGATGCCTTAAAAGCAGTACAACCAAATATGACCTATAGACTTGTAGACTTGCTCTGCACAGTTAGGTGCTAGGGCAGTTTTCTCAGGGGCGAACACTGCTACTAAGGGCTGACACACATGAACACTCAGGACCAGTGTTACCAGAACACCATTCTCAGAGCATGTCTCCTTGCAGTGTGATAGTAGCAGCATCATGGAGTACTTCAGAAGTTAATTTGTGCTTAGTATAGTACTTCCACATACAAATCTATCAACATTCTTTGGAAAGTGTAACTATCATTTTGAGCCTTTTAGGGCTTAATTTCCACTTTGTCTCCTCTAACTCTTAACTATAAGACAGAGGTTGTAGCTCATTAAGTATGAGCTCTGCAATCAAACTGAGCTTCAATTCTGACTCCCCTTTTACTAGTTATGCGACAGTAGGCAATCTATTTGGAGAAGGCAATGGCACCCCACTCCAGTACTCTTGCCTGGCAAATCCCATGGACAGAGGAGCCTGGTAGGCTGCAGTCCATGGGGTCACTAGGAGTCGGACATGACTGAGCGACTTCACTTTCACTTTTCACTTTGATGCATTGGAGAAGGAAATGGCAACCCACTCCAGTGTTCTTGCCTGGAGAATCCCAGGGACGGTAGAGCCTGGTGGGCTGCCATCTCTGGGGTCGCACAGAGTCAGACACAACTGAAGCGACTTAGCAGCAGCAGCAGCAGGCAATCTATTTCCCTGTGACTCAGTTTCCTTACAACATGGGAGTAACAATGTGTCTCCTCCATTAGGTGATTTATGAGAATTGAAAGGATTTTTAAATGTAAGTTTCTGGCAAAGGATAAAAGCAATGTGTCAGCAGTAACTTGTCACTATTAGCACCTAAAGCTTGAGTGGTTTCCATATGCAGTTAAAAAGAAATCATATCCACAACCCAAGGGGTAGATATTGCAATGTTCTGATTTGATTTGGATTACTTTTACTAAAATGATCATTCAAAATAAAAATTTACTGGCCTCTTTCCCAGAGGGACAAATAAACATTAAGAAGTGTGCAAGGGCTGATGTTCCTTACTGTATTAACTATGAAGAATCTCTATAAATTTGGAAGAGAACCATAGTAGTCTGAAAGCTAACTGAATTGTAAAACTAAGCCAGCATTAAAAGATGTAGAAATCATCTCAGCCAATTCATAGCACTATTTACTCAAGCCTCAACTATGATGTGGGCTCAAGACTAGCAAATATATTACAGAATTGTTTCCTGTATGTTTGATGACAGATGACAACTCAATCCAGTGCCAATTTGAGTGAGACTGATCTTCCTAGGAACACTCCACTTAATAACTGAGCACCTACTATGTGTCTGGCAAGGTAATAAAATCTCCAGTTGAAGCTACATATATAGAATTCCAAAAGCAGTGATTCTAAGCCCAAGTTATGGCTCTGCAGTCTTATGAAAAATCCAAGCACCCTAGAAAATAAACATCAAAGAACGTCCCATTGACACTATGACTTAACTGCCCTCTCAAAACTGTGATTAAGACTTTCTCTAGAGTTGGCCCCTTCTTGTTTATCCAACGTCTTCAACTTTATTCTCCTTCGAGGTTTTAAGAGGAAAATGAACACTTAATGATCCAGTTCTATAGTGGATTTATTCAACAGCCTTGATAAAGTAATCCTTCTTGAAAACAAATGCCAACTTGTAAGTTTTTAGTATTTAAAATTTATGTTCCAACTTTACTAGCTCCTTGTTAACATTTTCAGTTTTAAGACAAGTGACACATATTTCTATAAACCTTGATCTTCAACTTAAAAAATTTCCCTAGTGTCCTTTAGTCAGATAGCACATGTGCTCTTAAAGGCAAGTTTGTTCAAGCTGATGTACTGATTTTCTTAATCTCAAATGTTATGTTTAAATCTTACTCCTCCCTCCAATTTCATCCCTCGTGGGGTCTCTGGTAAAGCAGCCCATTTCTATAATGTACACTTCAACAATCGGTACAGATCCCTTACTTAAGAGTTTACATTTGCACCCCCTGAAACTCCATCTCCTCAGTTTTGCCCTTCTGTATTTTGCAATACAGAATAAAAAGGTCTCAATATTGTTCTTTTTCAAGCAAGCTTCTCAATACCTTCAAGAACCCCTTAGGACATTTGCCATCTCCAATTTTTTCAGCTCTCTGAAAGCCCTCTAATTGGTTCACATCCATAATCTGCATGAGGCCTACACAAGCCACACACACCAGGACTTTCAATCAACAGTGGTTTGGGGGAGTGTTTATTAGCATATAGCAATAAATTATAAGCCTAAATGAATAATTTTCATGCTAGTTCTGAAGCTTGTTGGACTTTTGCCTAAATTCCAAATCATCTAATTTGGTTACCCCCCCAAAATATTTGCAATTCCCTTTATTACTCTCTTAAAGGAATTTAATATCTTAAGAAATAGAAAAGTAAACTCATCACGAATGTTTTCTGACGAGTATAACTATGTGGAAATTTAGTCATCAATTTTAAAAAATCCAAATTCCTTGAGTTTTATAACTAAATACACCTAAAGAGTTATATTTTAAAAAATGGTCTGAGGGCTTATGGTGAACTTGAGCATTTTTGGGTGCTTTCCCTTTTTTCAAGGATACAATGGCCAACTAAAATGGTGACAAAACTAGTGAGCGCGCGTCTAACTTGGCACCTGCACCATAGGCGAGTTCTGGTGACAAACACCCCTCCTCTCAGAGTCAGATTTTAAACTCCCAAGTTTAACTGATTAGCTAAATTGTCGTATTCTAAATCTAAACTACTTTTAAGAGTTTTAAATTATAAAATACTGAAATGTGAGAAAAACAGATTGAGACTTTTGCTCTCTATAAATGGGTTGCTGTAACAGGTCATTATGAATTTATGTCATGTCATGCTTCAATCCAAATTTCTTAGTAAATGTTTTTTGAATATCGAATGTGAATCCCATAATTTTTGAACACTGGCTCAGCTTTTTGATAAATTTGATGTAATTACTGAAGTACAAACAAAGCACAGGATTTAATTACTATACTAGTTTTAGACTTTCTTCAGCAAATCTTGAACAGTACATTTTCAGTAATTATTTCTCTCTCCCAATTAAAATCCTTCAATGACCTCCCCTGTCTCAGAAAGGCTCTCAAACAATGGAAAGGTACTGGAGATGACAGGCAGGTGTGGAAGAGGAGGCCAGATGGCAAACAAGATGCATTTTCTCCTCAAATATCTTGAAGTTCAAAAACTTAAGCATTTTTACAGTAAACTATTATGGAGCAGATGATATAATTAGTGGTTTTTACTTATATAGTTCTCTCTTGATCAATAAGCGGGTTAGGGAAGCTGACCCACCTTGAAGCTGAAAATCCATGTAAAACTTTACGTGCTCGTGCGCTAAGCCACTTGTCGTGTCCAACTCTTTGCAACCCCATGGACTGTAGCCCACCAAGCTCCTCTCTCTGTCCATGGGTTTTTCCAGGCAAGAATACTGGAGTGTTGCCATGCCCTTCTCCAGGGGATCTTCCTGACCCAAGGATGAAACCCACGTCTCTCACGTCTCCTGCACTGGCAGACAGGTTCTTTACCACCAGTGCCCCATGTGTAACTTTAGTCGGCCTCTACACCCACGGTTCTGCATCCTCAGATTCAATCAACTGTAGGTCGTGTAATACTGTAGCATGTATTTATTGAGAAAAATAAAAGACCCCTACAGTTCAAACCCACATTGTTTGGGGGTCAACTGTATTTTAGATAAACGTCAAGAAAAACTTTCTGAGCCAGCAGCATGTCTCGTCTCTCTTCTAGAGGGTGATGTTTTTTCCAGCTCCTGGCATAGTTATAGATTAGGAAATTTGCTAATCCAACTATACATTTAGAAGGAAATAACATACTGTTAATAATAGTAACTCTCATTGGATGATAAAAATATAATTTTTAAACAGAATTTTTTTGCCTTTTTTGAGGTTTCTATGTCTATACATTAGTTCTATGGTGGGAGAAAATAAAAAACTTTTAAAAAGACAATCCTTTTAAGATCAGAAAGTCAGTTTCGCTGTGCTATTAAATCTCTATAAACCAGATTTTTCTTTAGTTTATTAATATAGTTCCAAAATTAAAATACACAGCCACTCCTTTTCTTATACTTACCTTTTTAGGTTTTGGGGGCTGGAAGATGGGAGAAATGACAGCAAAGCTTTTCAACAAAGAATTCAAGAAGCGACTCTTGAATTCCTTCTCAACCCTCCTTTAAGAAACAGAGTAGACTGCTCCCCCAAGGCGGATTTTAAACTTATTTGATTTTTGAAATTACCTGTTTAGTTCCCAAAATAGTTAATTCTTCATTATCACTTCTTAAGTTCCTGAACCCATAAGAACTTAGGTTTTCCATTTATGGACTTCCAAAGGAGGTGATTAAGTGGTAAGGCTGCTTCAAGTATTTTGATTTTTCAAGGATCTTTTCCCAACCACCCCCCAAATCATACGTTTATTTATAATATAAAAAAATAAGATTTACTTCACACCATAGTACACCAGTAGTAACATTTTAGCATATGCATTCTTCTAATGATTCATACTATGTGGTAACGTTTTTCACATAACCAGGAATTTTCTAGCTCATTAAATACTCATTACATTATTTTAAATAGCTGCACAGTATTCCACTCAGCATGTTAATCAGGTTATTACTGGACACTTTAAAACCTCTTCCAATCCTCTAATATTATAAACAATACTATAATAAACACATGGATTACTTCTTAAATGGCTCTATTTGTCAACAGCACTTACTTGAAATAGAGAATCCATACTTTTAAGAATTCTTTAATTCTTCTAGTGTGCTAAAATCCTAGAAATATGACTAGTCCATACTCTATGTGGTATAAATATTTTCACATAACTGAGAAATCAGCTGTATCATTTGTCAGCATAAAATTAATATTTGAACTTTGGGTGTTCTGAAATTCTGGATGTTTTAAGTCTACCTGCTTTTTGTTTTGTTTCTTAAGTTTAAATATTTTTCTTCATATTGTCAATATTTATAAAAGGTAAATATACACAAATAAATGAGGTGAAATTAATGATAGAAATGCTGTATTTCTTTGTTAAGTGAGAGAAAAAGGTTAAGAGCTACAGGGATAAATTTTTTGTAACATGGGAAGGAGGGATAAGACCAAACTATTAAACTCATGGAACATTCAGCATAGTGCATTTAAAAACTGTACAGGAATAAATTGGGGAAGAATTGGGGTGGTGAAACGGCATAAATAAGGGCACTGAAATTAGAAAAACAGATGGAGCAGGACTAGTTTGCTTGAAAAAACTGGAAAAACCTCAAGAAGGTTAGGGCAAGATCATGAGGTACAATAAGTCTGAATTTTATCCCATATGCAAAAGCAGTGCATTAGGAAGATTAAATTAGTGGGACACACCATAAGGGATGAACGCTTTCAGGCAAGTGTTCTTAGCTAAAATGGTAACAGTTGGAATAAGTGAGAAAAATGGTGGCAATTACTAGAATGGAGGAATCAGACAATTTTGGTTCGTTTGAGTAAATTACAAATGTGTCATTTACTCATTTAGCTAGCTCTGACTAGGCTAAACTGAGCAAGTAAAAACAATTTCAGAGCCATCAAAACACAATTCATAAAAACCTGATCATCACACATATACCTATTAACCAACCATTTAAACATTTTACGTTCTAAATGGTCTCAGATGGACGTTCTGAGTCAGATCTAAAAAAAATACTCTTATCTACAAAGGTCAAATAGGCTGAGGCTCACACAACTCTCAAGGTAGTTTTAAAGAAGGAAGGAAAATTAAATCTGTATGTTAAGCCAAGAGCTTAAATAGCCGTAAAATCTGGCTCCTAGAAACTTTAATTTATGAGCTATTATTCTCTCTTGTATATTTGATGATAGCCATCCAAACTTTCTTGCTGCTCTTTTTGGTAAACACCAAAAATGTTTCAGCCTCAAGGTCTCTGTAGGTGTTATTTCATCTGCTCGAAAGGCTCTTCTCCCAGAAACCTAGCGGTTTGCTCCTTTAGTTTTTAGGTCTTCATTTAAATGTTATCTTTGTGAGGAATTTTCTGACCACACTATTGAAAAACACATCTGCCTGCCTGCCTTCCAGACCCGTTTAACCCATTCCTCCCACTTCCCTTGCTTTATTTTTCTTCATAGAACTTACCACCACCTGACATACCACATATTAGCACCTATCCATTTTTTGTGTATTCTATTACCCATGCCTCACTCCCAAAACTGTAAGCTCTATGAGGGCTGGAATTTATCTGCTTTGTTCAGTGCTGATCCTCAGTGCCTGTAATAAAATTTGTAGTCCTCTCTATATAAATGCTTCAAATCTATTTAATGCTCTTTGTTAAACACAAGACAGAAAAGACATTTATGGAAATACAATATAAAAATCTGCATAGACTATGTGAAAATGTACAAATTATCTTAAGAAATGATGTACCTACACTTTCTTTAGTTCTAACTACGGGGCAACGCTTTGTTGTTTCACACTAAATTGGCATTTAAGTGATCACATGAAAACTTAAAAATAGTTCTAGTGGTGCTGTAAGAATTAATATCCCTGAAAATGTTACTTTCATAAATATAAGCATTTCTAAAGATTATAAAATAGTGAGATGTGGAAATAAGAAAACTTTGGAGTGATTTAAAAATTTCTACTACTTCCTAAAGATTAATTAATGCTAAGTGGTTAAATTATAAAATGATATACAGAATAACTTTAATAACAAGTTAATTAAATTGAAGAACATTTAGTATAAAGGTGGCTTACATTTTTTTCTCAGATTAATTTCTCAAAATCTAACCCTATAGCATAAACAAGATTCTCTAGGCAGTTTACATTTTTGCAAAACATGAACATAATCATAATATAGTAATATAATTCTTAATAAGTACTATATTCTTAAGAATATAGTATCAGATTATTGAAGTTAAACAGAATTAAGGGGAACCTGTACTCATCAGTATGCTAATGTATTATTCATGTATTTTTATATGAATCCCATGTATTAATAATCAAGAAACAGACCCATAGAGAAGTTATAAATGTTGAATTTAGTTTCAGTATAATACAAACAAAAACTCATCAACTAATTTATCACACTGCACAGTAATTTTAACATAGCAAGTTTAAACTTATTTATTTTGCCAACATTTTTTTCACTGCAAATAGCCTAAAAAAAAAAAAAACAAAAAAAACACAAGATATCAGAAATCTCTGGGATACATTTTATAAATAAGCAAGGTAAGAACATAAATTCTTAAATTCTACTGGAGAAATAAATTCTCCATTAAAGGGGCTCACACAAAAATAAGAAATCCCTGATAAGAGGTAAGAAAAGAAAATTTTAGCTGGAAATGTACTGATGATGGTCTTCCAGACATGCAAGTGTTTGGGTTGGCCAAAAAAGTTCCTTCAGTTTCAAAGTAAAATGACACATCTTTCATTTCTCCAAGAACTTTACTCCACAATGTATTCCTCATTTTGTTCCACTACCTTCTGCCATTATTCAGGCAACTTCATCATTTCATCTTCCCCAATTTTTTAAAAATCTTTTTCAGCAAAGATCTGTTCGAGGTGTCTTTCATAGCCTTTCAGGGAACTGAAATTTTATTAAGAGAATTTTGTAAAAACCTTAAATGGAAAACAAAAAGGTGCAATGTCTGGTGAATACAGCAGATAAATCAAAACCTTCCAGCCAAACTGCAACAGTTTTTGCCTGGTCATCAAAGAAACATGCAGTCTTGCAGTATCCTGATAAAAAATTACGCATTTTCTGTTGACTAATTCTGGACATTTTTCGTTGAGTGCTGCTTTCAGTTGGTTTAACTAGCAACAGTACTTGGAATTAATTGTTTGGTTTTCTGGAAGGAGCTCATAATAGAGGACTCCCATCCAATCCCACCATATACACATCACCTCTGGATGACTGGCCTTTGGTGTGGTTGGTGATGGTTCATTTCACTTGTCCCATGATCTCTTACATTGCACATTATTGTACAGTATCCACTTTTTAATCACTAATCACAATTTGTTTTAAAAATAAACAGTTTTCATTATGTTTCAGTAGAGAATCGCGCATGTCAAAATATGGTCAAGCAGGTTTTTCTCTCAACTTATGTGGAACTCAAACATCAAAATGATTAACATAACCAAGCTGGTGCTAATGATTTTCAACGCTTGATTTGGATATTTTCAGGATGTTGGCTATCTCCTGCGTGGTATAACACTGATTGTTCTCAATTTGATCACTATCAACTTCAACTGGTCTACCTGAACGTGGAGCATCCTCCAGGGAGAAAATCTACAGTATGACCTTCACAAACTTTTAACACTTTCTCCACACAGCGCACAAATCTTTGTTTTTCAGTTGCATTTTTACCTTTTTTGAAATAAGCATAACATGCTGAAAATGTTTTCTTCCATCTTCAATATTAAAATAGCTACACAAAAATTGCCAATTTTGATTAAGTTTCTTTTCAAATGTACTCTGATGTGACCATTGTATACAATACAATCTAGGAAAGTTATTTCAAATGAAGTTTGGGCAAAACCGAACGAACTTTCTGGCCAACCCAATAAATGGTCTAAGTATTACTTACTAGAGCCAAATCTAATCTCAAAAAATTAGGATACTAATTTTTCTCCTTTTTGCTAATACTCAATGAGAAACAACACTTAGCATAAAACTTTTTCCATGAATAAGGGCTAGTAATATCCACCTGCAAAAGGAAAAAAAAAATGATTTAGAATGTCAACTTCTAAATAAATACAAACACTTAGAGGTCAAAGTTTATTAAAGTATAATCCTGCTAATCCAGTTATGACTAACCAAGGATACCACAAATGATACTTGGTGGTTTAAAAACACTTCTAATTCTCTAACAATTAAAAGGACATATGACTAACTGAAGAAAATCTTTACTGTTAAATATGATATTTAGTCTATGATCAAATTTTCAATTCTATGTCACGTATATGTGATCTTAAGATATCTGAATTTGAAGACAGTATGTGAAATGAATTGTTCACCTACTAAAATATCCCTCTGGCTATCTCCTGAATACTTGCCTGTAGTCCTCTGAGTTAGCACCAAACTCAATCCATACTCCAAGTAACAGATTTAAGATGCTCAATACTGGAATTATTTGGCATCAACTTAAACTTGAATGAAAAAGATTAGACGTTTTTTCCAAAGAAGATGGAAAAAATGAAATCTTAATATACATCCATATATAACTATTTCTTCTCTGCAAAATAAATGGCCATATTAAGACTAACATGAAAGGGTATAACGTTCATTTTACCATTCGCTCTTTGTATTCCAAAATTACACAAAGATAGAAGTATATTAACCCTTATAAATAAGACTTTAAGTCCTGTTGAGTTACCTAAATGAGTGTTTCATTAGGTATCGACAGGCTATTTCCTGTTCTCTATTAAGAGACTGGAAAGGAGCTGCATACTGTTATAATAAATTTCAATGAACAGTTTTTTTATACTTTCTTACTCTTCCAATATTTCAATTTTTTCTTTAATCCATTCTCAGGATTCAAGTTTTTATTTAGTCCCAAATGATCCTTTTTCACATCTTGAGCACCTAAAGGTTTACTTAGTAAAAGTAAAATGCATTTAGAAGGCAGATTAGACAAAATACAATTTTCTAAAATCTGACTTCAAAATCAAAATCAAAATAGAAATCTAATTCCAGGGTTGTTCTGTAAAATACTGGAGAAACTCTGCAACTCATTCAATAAATATTTCCAAGTATCTATAAATTAGTTCCTGAAATATTTTTAATAGAATCAAAAATTATATATTTGTAACAGTCTTTCATGAAATGGCTGAGATGAAATAAGGGAAACAGGTTAAAAGCTTGATAAATGATTTTTAAAAGCCCTAAGGCAGTATTACTTCCTTGTAAAAGCTGGCATTTGATTCTAGCCAATATAGTGTATTACTTCTTTATTCTGGGGGAAAATTTTGCTGAGAAAAAGTGAGAATCTTCTTAAAAATGAGAACTCTCTTACAGTAAATAATTTTCTTTACCTTGAAATTATAATTTAAACAGAAGATGCTCAAACAAAACTCCTTAAGTTACAGCTGAAATACTTTAAGGGTTTCCAAAATAGACAATGAAAATTGAAATGATTTTCTAAGAACTGCTTGTATTTTATAGATTTTCTGTTGGGTTACAATTTAAAGGAGTGAGATATTTCTTGTAGAAAATAAGACCAGAAGTATGGTACACTACACAAACACACTCTTATCCTGAACATCAATTTTTAGTTTAATGACTTATTAAACAAATAAGGAACAGAAGGTAAAGAAAACATTTTCCTTCAAATTTTAATTAAAATTTTGATTGTTTGCATCTATAAAACTAGTAACTATAATAATTTTTGTAGTTCTTATGCTAAAGTTAAATACTAGATATTAAAAACACCAAACAAGGCCTTCATGTTTTTTATTTTACTTACAAACAAGAATCTGTGGCTAAGGATAAACAAAATTTTTTAGTAAAAACAAGAAAAAACCAATATGACAGTATAAAGTCAGAAGACACAGGTTTAATATCTTAATCTGCAAGTGCAGCAAATTACTTGAGTTTTCATTTCTTGAGCTATCCAACAAATATACTGGTCATTTGTAAGGTCTTTCCTACCTTTAAAGTTATGATTAAGTGCATCTTTGAAACACAGGATTTCAGGAATTTAATTCACATATTTTGATTCTTTCCCCTTTCCCTTATAACAGAATATTTAGAAATATTACTAAAAATTATCCTCTAAGTTCTGTTCAAAATGTATATTTTACAATATATATTTATCTGTGAGATAAACACATGTCTTAATTTCACTTAAGTAGAGAAAGGGAAAAGTATTATTTCTGTTCTGAAGTAAAAATTGAATATTTAAACTGAATATAAATATACATTAAAAGAAATTTATTGGATGCTGTATGAGCTTTCAATACACTTGATGGCATTTAACACAATTATTAAATTACAATACACAATTTTAATACACATCTAAAAGTACTAACTTATTTTTATTCAATCATATGAGAATAAGACTATAATACTGAAAATTAAATATCAATAAAGCTGAAAATACATTGGTAATATTAATATACACTGAAATATGACAGTAGAGTATGGTCAACCTTACTTCAGCAGCACAGTTAATACTGGAGATAATTTTAGAATCTTAACTCCAATATTTACGTGCTGCTAAGGCACTGCTGACATTGCTATCATAAAAGCTATGAATAAAAAGAAATATATTTTCTTCAGAAGATCAGATCCTTGTATTTTTGAGGCAGCACAATATGGCCTGCACCTTTTCAAAATCCACAAACCATTATGTGCTGCTACTTTACTCCAAGGTTTTGTTTTTTTTAAACACATGAGCACCTAAAGATACGAAAAAATTTTTCTTTCAGAAAAAGAGGATAAATACATTTAAAAAGCCATGTTTAAAGATTCTAACATTAACATAGCAGATATAAATAGTTATTTCTTGGATGCTTTTGAGCAGCATAATAAAACTTATTCCTACACTGAATATTTAAGGAAAGCCTAATACGTGCAAAGCACACTGCTGTAAGTTAGGAACACAAAGATGTATAATATGAGAAATATAAAATCATTTTTTTTTCTGTGTCAACTTACTAAGTCAATACAGTTAAACAGTCAAATTTTTTAATGCATTAAAATATATGAAATTACATTTTTCTTTTACAAACAAAAAGCGATATTTGTAAAATCTCGTCTTTACCTTTGTAAAAGCATTATTTACAAACAGCATTTAACTCCTTGCAGTACACCTCTCAAACGACATCTTCATCAAGTAGGTAAGATTTCATGTCAAAGGAAAAATAAGAAATGACACACAAAAGCTAAGCTTCATTAAACTTAAGCTAGTCAAATGCAAATATACTTTTAAAGAGAAAAAAGGATTCATGTGAAATATTTTAATAATACAGTAAAAATATACAGGAGGCCTAAAACTAACTTTCTTTTAATTTGTTTAAAAAAACCCAAATATTATTTTACCTTGAATATTTATCTATTAGCTATTTTGTTAGAGTTGAATAACACTTTATGTAGGAAATAACTTTAATAAACGAAGTCTTGGAAAAACGAGTTCATTTTGTATCCAGAGATGAGAAATAAAACAGGAAACCTCTGGTTGTTGATTTTCCTATTCTCTGGTTCTCACTCTTCACCAGATAAGGAAGTATACTCCTGAACAGTTTCCACATACATATGAAATTACTTCTCTCAAAAAGATACCAGAAAACTATCACCACTCTAGCTCAAGGTCAGCCAACTTCTTTTACTCCACTCTTCTAATCACTAAAATGTCTATGCTAAAGCCATACTACATCTATTCTGGACAGGTGATGTGCACTTGAAATGCGCCCCTCCCTAATAATATCTAATTGTACATACAAAGCATAACCGTCACATATTTCACATTTTTGGGGAGTCTTTTCCCATTAGAAGTATATGTAGCTAATTTCTTCTTTCTGGCCTGCACATGGCTTATGAGACCTTAGTTCAGGGAGTGAGCCTAGGGCCTCAGCAGTGAGAGCACAGAGTCCTAACCCCTAGACTGCCAGGGAATTCCCCTAAAACTATGTAGTTGAAACTAAGCCAGGTGTGCCAAACTTGAAAAACGTAGTGTGAATACTGCAAAATGTAAGCAGTTTTACAAACCTTTTAAAAATCTTCAGTTAGAATGTCTTCACTTATTTTTAAAAATTGCTTTTAAATACAAATTCTACCATTTTACTTCTGTGGCATTAAGTACATTCACTTTGTTGTGCAACTATCACACCATGCATCTCCAAAACCTTTTCATCCAGAACCAATTGAAACTGTACCCACTGAACGCTGCTCACTTCTCTATTACCTCAGCCCCTGGAAACTACACTCTGCTTTTTGTCTCTCTGAATTTGCCTATTCTAGGTACTCTGTATAAAAGGAATCATACAGTATTTGTCCTTTAGTGTCTGACTTACTTAACAAGGTTCATCCATGTTGCATATATTAGACTTTATATCCTTCTTATGGCTGAGTAGATTCAATTGGGTAAATGCTACAGTTTATTTATCCACTAATCTGGGAAATAGATGGGGAATCAGTGGCAACAGTGTCAGACTTTATTTTGGGGGGCTCCAAAATCACTGCAGATGGTGACTGCAGCCATGAAATTAAAAGACGCTTACTCCTTGGAAGGAAAGTTATGACCAACCTAGACAGCATATTAAAAAACACAGACATTACTTTGCCAACAAAGGTCTGTCTAGTCAAAGCTATGGTTTTTCCAGTGGTCATGTATGGATGTGAGAGTTGGACTATAAAGAAAGCTGAGCGCTGAAGAATTGATGCTTTTGAACTGCGGTGTTGGAGAAGACTCTTGAGAGTCCCTTGGACTGCAAGGAGATCCAACCAGTCCATTCTAAAGGAGATCAGCCCTGGGTGTTCTTTGGAAGGACTCATGCTAAAGCTGAAAAACTCCAATACTTTGGCCACCTCATGCGAAGAGGTGACTCACTGGAAAAGACTCTGATGCTGGGACTGGCGGCAGGAGAAGGGGACGACAGAGGATGAGATGGCTGGATGGCATCACTGACTCAATGGACATGAGTCTGAGTGAATTCCGGGAGTTGGTGATGGACAGGAAGGCCTGGCGTGCTGCAATTCTTGGGTCGCAGAGTCGGACATGACTGAGCGACTGAACTGAACTGAATCTATGGATATTTGCTTTGTTTGATCTTCTGGTTATTGCGATAAATGTTGCTATGAACATGGTATATAAATATCTATTTGAGTTCAATTCTGTTGGGTATATACCCCATTATATATTACTGGATCATATAGCAATTCTTATTTTTTAAGGACCTGCCATACTGTCTTCCATAGTGCTGTACCATTTTACACTTCCATCAGCACTGTACAAAAGTTCCAATTTCTGTACATCTTTGACAACACATATCACGTCTCTTCAAGTCTTTTGCTCATTTTTTAACTGAGGTTTTTGTTTTTCTTTTTGGTTGCAGAAGCTCTTGATATATTCTGGATATTTAACCCTTATCAGACACGACTTGCAATTATTTTCTATTTTGTCAGTTGCCTTTTCACTCTATAGAGTTATCTTTTAACACACAAAAGTCCTAAATTTTGATCAAAGTTCAATTTAGTTTTTGCACGAGGCCTGCGTTTTTGGTGTCACATCCAAGAAATACAAGTCCAATGTCATGAAGCTTTCCCCCTGTTTTCTTCTAAGAGTTTTATTGTTTTAGTTCTAACATTTAGTCTTTGATCCATTTTAAGTTAATTTTTGTATATTGTGTGAGGTATCTAATTTTTCTTTAGGGTATCCAGTTTTGCCAAAACCGTTTGTTGAAAAGACTGCCCTTTTCCCATTTAGAGGTCTCAGCACATTTGTTGAAAATCACCTGAACATATATGTACAAGGGGCCTGGGGCTCCTAGTTTACTTTTAGGGGTTTCTCTAGTTTATTCCAATTGGTCTATATGTCTGACTTTATAGCAGTACCGTACTGCTTGGTTACCATAGCTTTATATTAAGTTTTGAAATCAGGAACTCTGAGAGTGTCAACATTGTTCTTTTTTCCCAAGATTCTTTTGGCTATTCCCCTTCTGCAAAGAATGTCATTGAGATTTTGATACACATGGCACTGAATCTGTAGATCACTTTGGGTAGTATTTCATCTTAGCAAAATTAAGACTCCCAATATATGAACATGGGATATCTTTTATTTATATTTCTTTAATTTCTTTTAGCAATGTTATATAGTTCACAGTACACAAGTCTTTCATTATTGGAGTTAATTTGATTCCTAAGCATTTTATTCTTTTTGATGTTACTGTAAATGAAACTGTTTTCTTAATTTCCTTTCTGGATTATTCATTGTTAGTGCATAGCAATGCAACTGATTTTTTAATGCTGATTTTGCTTATTACAACAGGTTTGTGTGTGTGTGTGTGTGTTATGAGCAAGGTTTTTCTACATATATCATGTCATCTGTGAACAGAAATAATTTTACTTTTCAAATTCTTTATACCTAAAATTGGTTCACAGCTACCTGGTAATCTTGGTCCTTTCGTTCTTCTAGAAAAACATCAGACAGGTGTCTCATCTCTCCCTTCAAACCTCCAACATCTCCCTTTCATCCTCACTTTCATTCAGAAAAACAGGAACTATCAGAAGAGAATTTCTGCCAATTTCCACCACAGCAATACACATATATGTGCCTGCGCCCATGTAACTCTTTCTTCTTTGTATTATGGATGAACAATCACTGTTCATATGACCAATCCTGCCCCTTTCAATAGATTTTATCCTCTGTTGACAACTTAAAGATATTCCTGTAGCACTCTCCCTTACATCTTTAATTTTTTTCTCTATTGGATCATTCCTATCGGCAAACCAACTTTGCAATTTCTCTCAATTTCACCTCTTAAAATTACTACTTTTCTGTGAAAATACTGCAGTTTTATCACTGATGTTTTAATAAACACAAAGATCTTTTCCTATCTATTTTTAATTCTGAGATAATTAAAAACCACAGCTTTCTATTTGAAAGCTTGAAAAACTTAAAATATTAGAAAATCTTTCCACATGCCAGAAAAATATGGAAATCCTTTATTTAAACATATTAGTGAAGTTAAAGATTCCACTGAAGCAACTCCAGCAAGGGAAGGTACATGTCTCTTTACTTGTGTTCAATATCAACAATAATTTCTTAGGCTGATGAGCTCTGATTTTTTCCTTTCCATTTATAATAATTGCTGCCTACTTTTGGGTGCCAAAGTAAGTTTTTTATCATGCCTTCAAGAAAGGGTTACTTTAAATTCAAAATTTCTTTGACTCTATAGACAGTGTCTATTGTCACATGTTAGGGACATTCAGATGCTAATACATGTCATGGAAATATTTATACTACTTTGTTGTTTATATATATCCTTTATGTGTTACTAAAATACTTTAGATTTTTCAAATAGTTCTACTTTTAATCTGGCATTAACATAATTTATAATAGTAATTACTTCAAGTATGCTTCAAATTATGCATATAAACCTCTAAGGAGCTGGTGATACATAGTCCCTCGGGCACAGACTGACTCCTGCTCAGGACAGTGGAATACTACACAGGTGGTATGATATATAGATTATACCTGGAGAAAATAAAATTCACAGACAACAGATTAAAAAATTTGCTTGTTTTTTTGGATACAAATGCTTAAAAACAAAGATTTTATTAACTAGATAAGATACATTTAAAATTCAGTGTTGAGAACAGGTTTGAAATGAAGCAATATTTAGATATAATCCAGAAACCCTGTTTTATAATCCAAACAAAACTCAGTTTAAGTGAATATAAAGTTGTACTGTTGCCACCTTTTTCTGATGAAGAAATTAATGATTATCTAGAAACTGTGCATGAAGTGGATTTCAATCTAAATAATTTATTCCAAAAAAGTCAGGAGATGTATGTATTTATACAAGAACTATATATATATATAAGTATACATATATACATATAGTGCATGTACGCTAAATTGCTTGAGTCATGTCCGACTCTTTGCAACCCTATGGACTGTAGCCCTGCAGGCTCCTCTGTCCATGGAATTCTCCAGACAAGAATCCTGGGGTGGGTTTCCATGCTCCCCTCCAGATCTTCCTGACCCAGGGATTGGACTTGTGTCTCTTATGTCTCCTGCACTGGCAGTCAGGTTCTTTACCACTAGCACTACCTGGGAAGCCCCATATATATAGTATTTTTAAAATGTTATCATTTTATCATTATCCTAACAATAGTATCCTTATATACAAAATTAAATCACTTAGTTTTTTAAATAGTTTTTAATTTTTGATTGACTTCTCTACTCCCTAGATATGAATTATAAATATACCATGTCAGCCAAAAAGTGCAATATAAAAGGTTCAATGAGAACACAAATAAATATGCTATTTATCTTAACTTTCTTTCATTACTCTTTTACATTCAAATTTATGAATACTCACCCATTACTATTCTTTTTTTATCCTCTGTCAATCCATTCAGTTGTTCAATAAAACTAACTGGCTCTTTCTTTGAGATTATAGTTCATCAATTTCTTTGCCATTCATAATTTCATACCTTAAAATCAGGTCTAGGTACAAGATATCTACAACTGTATTTCAGCCTGACTTCCTGTCTTTAGTTAGCTAACAAACTTCTTAAAACTCATACATTCAAGAATGTATCTGTGGTTTCCCAAGTGGAATGTGTACTCTTCTGCCTAGTGTCAATGTATAACCAGGCCCTCTCCAGTGTTTCCTATTTTTCGCCAATGAAAACACTCCACAATTCAAGTTAAAACATCTCTTTTAAGAGCCGTGACAACCAAACGCCTTACATGGATCTTTCTGAAATAACCAGAAATTTTAACAGGAGCTAGGTATCATTATTGTAAGAGGTTTCAAGCCTGATGCTACTGTGGTCACCAGTTGAGTAGAAAGTGGAAAAAACACAATTGCTCATCATTGAGTAGTGACTATCCTCTCCCACTATGTGAAGGCTCCCGGGAGAACTGAGACGCTTGTAATAAATTATTTTCCAATTCTTTCCCCTGCTAAGGAGAATATTTGTACCTGCCCTTTGAATCTTCATCAAACCTACTAATGGAGGCTAATATTAAACCCCCTTCCATTTATTCCTACTTTTAAGGACAACTTAAGTCTATCTTCTCTAGTGGATTCTTACTTCAGCCTCTCTGAAGAACTGAATTATCCATTTATAGTAAGTTTTGAATCCAGTCAATTATTCCCAGAACTGAATACTGTGCTGAGCAGATAATTGGTTTCATTATTTCATACTTATCCTCCTTGCAAATTAAGACTAGCTACATGGCAATGCTTGCTGGTACAAACCATGCCATTCCTCCACTCCTATATCCCAGTCCACTGGAAACGTCATAGAGCCTACATCTTCACCAAGTAGTTACGAAAGGAACTCTGATGACTAAACTTAGAACCAAAAAAATCTAAAAAATTCAGGAAACAGAACCATTCAGTTCTTGTCCTTTAATCTTTACACAATAGTTCTCAGTTTCAAGTCTGGTTGTTTGTATTCTGGCCTGCAGGCTCTTAAGTATCTCTACTGGCTTCTGAGGTATCAACTTTTCATTCTTACGGTCTTCTAAGAAAAAAAGTCATTTTGAAAGGTGAGGTAAAATAAATGTCTTGCTTAAGTCAATCTGAAAATAAATCTGAGTAAATGGGAATATTTACGTAACTTAAATTAGCTTTCTTTTAATATTAGATAACAGACAAGAATTTCAAAAGAACAAAAATTATACATTTTAACATAAGTTAGTGATTCCCCCCCCACCTCTTTGTAAGTGATATGCAACTCTAATTTTGTTTCCATTAATATTTTTGCTTAGGTTCATTTACTTTCTATCTGACACTGCTCTAAATTCAATTCATATAGTTTTTACATAAAGCATTACTGTATTTAACAAAGATATTAAAAAGTTCTAAACATGTCTCCTAAACTCTTAAATCATCCTGCAGTAGAAGTCACTGGTCAATTTCTGCATTTCTAACTTTATCAATGAAATGAGCAGTAGAAGTAATTTACTGAGGCAGCAACTAAATAGAACAGTCAATTTGGAGCCAGAAGACCCAAGATGGAATTCTGGCTCTGTCCCTTATGAGTCAAGATCTTGGATAAAATATTTCAGTACACAAAGCCTCAGTTTCTTCTTTGTAAAACGGGACCTATTAATGGCTACTTCATGAACCTGGTGTTAAGGCTGTAAAATCTTATAAACTTTTATGAGCACATCGAGAGGGGAACAAGTATTCAACAAAAACCTGCTGAATCCAAATTTACAGTAGGATCTGAAACACACTTCTGGCAGACTTAGGGATTCAGCGGCCTATGATTCAACATGAACCAACAGTACTGATGACAAAGAGAAAGTGGAATCAGGATACATTACTGTAAGTATCTTATTCATAAGACACATACTGTATTTTGTACCTCAAACCACACTGAATATACTGGGTTCAGTTCTATATAAAGAAGTTTAAAAGAAATACTGTCAAAATGTGGCAGATCCAAAGTGAAATATTCAAGATACTAATGGTCTAGAATTCATATTGTGAGAACTAGTGTAAGGACGTGGGAATGTTTAGCTCAAAATACAAAAACTATTTTTAGAAGACAAATCAGGGCCCAAAATTAAGTTATATGCTAAACTGAAACCTGCTCCCTTACAAGACTTTTACTTTCTATTACCACAGAGTTATTACAGATATAAATACAATTTATAACACTAAGGAAGAAGCCTATTTATTACAGTTCTAATTCTAATATTCTGAGGGCTAAAATAAGATGAATACAGATCAATTAAAAAACTGACATAAAAAATTCACTGCATTTTACTAACCTGTCTTATTAAGGATTTGGAGGACAAACTGCCAATTTTAAGTTCTGACTATAGGGCACCAAATTCCAGAGGCATAAGAAACAGCTTGTAGAACCAAATTAAGGAAAATAAAACTGAAAGCAATTTTAATAAACTTATCGGAAGTAACAGGAAGAGTACAACTGACAGTCTAGGCAAAAAGTCAGGTGTGATTGCAGACAACGGGATATATGATTATGTCAATCTGCATTCAATTTATTCCTATTTTTACAGAGAGATAATTTTGTAGACTCAGATTTCAGACAAATAGGCAAATGGTAAAACTGCAGAGAACAGTTTGGGATGTTACCTACTATATTTATGCTTAGAACTTGAAATACCTATTATACTAATATTTTAGCTATTATACTAATGAGCTCATTAGATTTGTATACTTATTTCCTACTTAAATCAAGGCTTGTGCTATTAAATTCTGTCTTGCCTTTATTTCCTAAGAAAACATCCAAAGGCACTTCATAAATAGTACGTTTTCTATTATTCTTCTTTGAGTCATCCATTGTGAGCTGAGAAGTTGTTCAGGGTGGGAGAACAATGAATTTACTCCCTTTCTATAGTTTTGGCGTTAAAATTCAAATTTTAGCTATAATTCTAGTGAGATAAAAAACACAGCATTGCCTTAATCATTAAAGCTCAAATTTAACCCATTCTCTTACACATATATATGTCAAATAAACAAACTTTGAGAACAGAACACCTGGTATTTGGTTAAGCATTGTCTGCTTCTCAAAAAGTTATTTGAACAATGACTGGAAAATGGCTGTTACATATCATGAACTATCTCTGTTCACAAATTATAAAACAATATATATAGCTTTAAAAGTTTAGATTTAATGTTTACTAAATATTAGTTGATGATATTAAGTTTGCAAATCTTTCTTCATCACCAAATGCTGACAGTACCTAGTACCCTATAACATTTTCTGCTTCAGATTATAACATCCTTTACTAATCCAAGTGCCAAAAGAGCAATTTGTTTTTTTCCTCTTTTGGCACACATCTCCCAGAAATATTCACATTGCAAAATTATTCAAGATAATTAAAATTTCCTCATGAGTGGTATTTGTTGTTGTTTAGTTGCTAAGTTGTGTCCGACTCTTTTGTGACCCCATGGACTGTAGTCTGCCAGGCTACTCTGTCCATGGGATTTCTTCAGGCAAGATTACTGGAGTGGGTTGCCATTTCCTACTCCAGGAGATCTTCCTAATTTACAAAGTCAAGGTCAAAATTTTTTGTGGTAAAGAGACAGAAGCAATAATATTAACTGCTGATAATGAACCTGAAGATGCTATTTTATTTTGCACCAAATGATGTATTATTTTAAATTCACAAAACAGAAATATGTAAAAATCAAAAACATAGCTCAAGAAAGGAAAAAAAGTAAGAAGTGTGACTATTTCTGAATATTTTATGTTAAGCAACAGAAGTTTAAGGGTTTTAAACCAAACTTGAAAAATATTTAATCTCTACTCAACTTGTAGAAATGAATCCAAAGCACTATCATTTTTTACAGTATCAAACATATGAAACAAAAATATTCCATAACTTCTGGAACATCTATGTTCCACAAGTAAATAGTTAAAAAAATATCTTAAGGAAACAATGGCATTAAAATAAACACGAGAGAGAGAAGGAAAACACACACAACCATGAAGAATCAATGACCACTGTCACTATGGGCCTATTTTTCTGGGTATAGTTTAATTGGAAACATCACTATTTTAGTATCTAAGACTAAAAGGAACTCCAGGCATATTACCTAAAGGAGACAAGAGAAAGCATTCCAACTATGAAATATAGCAAATGACCTGTGTTTTAAAAGAGGCTGGAGAGTATCCAAGAAAAGGCTGTTTGCTTAGAAATTTATAAAACAGATGAAATGAGCTTAAGAATGTGACATCATCAGTACTTACAAATCTACTGGAAATTAAATGCTATCTATTTCCTTTTGAAAAGTGTACTGCCCTCCAGTCTACAGTAAGAGTGCAATACCAATTGAAAAGATTTCTTTTTCTAAGAGTTAAGTTGAAGAAAAAGCTGAGCTGGCTTCCAAGGGACCAATTATGAAACCCAAGCCCGGATTATATAGGATTCTTTGGGGATTTGCAAAGGTTTCCATTCTAGTTTTCCAGAAACAAAAATATAAAAGGAAAAATCAGAAAAAGAAGTGATCTATGGCATTTGGCTACTACTCTTCAAACTGGCTTATTATAATATTTTCAATATTTAATTCATTCCTACCCTAAAAACTAATTATTGAGTTCAATGGCTAATCTATGATAATAAAGTCACTCCTTGACACATACACATTATTTACTGGGTCCTTAATGCAATGGTATGAGGTAATGTAAGAGAAGCATCTGAAGCACTAGTTTTCATTTAAATAGGGCCATCCCTCAATATCAAGAACAAAAACAGGAGCACTTGAATTTTTTGTTTACAAATGTAAAATTAACTGAAGGAATACATGATAACTAACCTTTTTGGTAGCTGATTTCAGTGTCTCAAATTTAAGGAAATAAGTATATTGGGCATTTATCATAACCTTGTTTTCGACAGTTTTTCTAGGAATATAATATTAATTTTAGCTAATCTATTAGATTATTCCCTTAGCATTTGTAAGTTTCTCAAAAGTAAAATGAATCAAGGTAAAAATGTTTCTTATTCTAAGAAGGAGGTGCGCATGTGTATATATAAAAGGAAGGAAAAGGGATTGCCTTCCTGTTTTTCCCACCCCTTGAAGTTTAACAGCTAAATTTTAAGCACGTCACAAGAAGTCAGAAGTATAATCTAGTGAAATGTAGGATAAATGAAAAAAACTATCAGGTGGAGAGAACATTCCAATTTCTAAAACCACAAAATAACTGTTAGTAAACCTGAATAATGATGACAATAAGTAGACTACTACTTATTTGTAAGTTCCTTTGAAGGAAAAGGGTTTAAAATTATCATTCTCAGATATAGGGATGAGAGGGCTGAGCTGTAAAATCCTTTCCAAGACAGAAAACTTACCCAAGGCAATGGCATTACTTGTGCTCTAAAATGGAGAAAGTTAACATCAAACTTCAACATGTTGGGGGCCAGAAAAGTTAGAAAGTTGTCATTCTAGGATAGTAGGAAAAAATTCTGAAATAAACCAAAGCATAATGCCAAACAGTAACTTTTTTATAGCAATGGTAGGAGGGCTGCCAGTTAATACTTACTAGGTAAGAACTGCAGGGCTAAGTAGGGGGCTTGTTATACTATAGTCTTCATTTTATTGTTAATAACCTAGAAAAAAAAAAAAAAAAGAAAGCCTCAAAAAACTTTGATCACATTATATAAGGTAGAAAATTTTCAGTAAGTTGACAATCATCGTTTTTCAGTCCTTATGTAGCACAGGACAAACACAGGTTAGAAATACCTAGCAGCATTTATATATTAATATTTCATTTCAGAGTACTATCACTAATTTTTAAAATTCATTTCTCTATTATTATTACTCTCCTGAAGTTTAAAAGTTGAATTTGTAAGTGTAACTAAAACTCATACTTTAATGTCTAACTTGGAACACACTGAGGCTTCTGGAGGACATCATATAATTGCAGATATTTTAAGATAAAATTCAGTACCATAGCTCCACACTTAACAATCTCTTTTTCTCACACACATACACATGAAAAGTACAAATCCATATATTACCCAATTCCAAGAATTCTACTGTAATACACTATAAATACTAAGCTTAAGTTGGAGCCTAAAATGCATGAAGAAATTTCTGAAAACAGTATGCTATGATCTATGGTCAAAACCAAGAAAACAGAGTCATGAAATTGCTTGAATTAAGGAGTAAATGAAAGAGTAGTGATAAAAAAAGAGAAACTGTTTCCATGGTTGTCCTTTACTCATAAGAGTAGGAAGATTAAATGCCAGCAGGCAAAGAAAGGAAACAGTAGAGCTCATCTTTAAAAATAAAAGAATTTTAAAATATCCTAGCAGGTTAAGTTGGTTAGAGTGTTTGATTTCTGTGGGCCATGGTTATATGTTGTAGTTTATACACCAACTAACTGTTAAACACTTACAAGACACAGAATACAATAAACCCAAATCCATGTTCTTAATGGAGTATTCCAACTGTACATCTTACTACAGAGGATCTTCACCAAACATGACTGTACATTTAAAAAACTTATTTGAAAAAATAAGTACTTCAAATCCACAGAAAAGTCAGCAGAATAGTAAAATGAATCTCCATATCCCACCCCTGGCCTTCCAATGAAGCTGTATTGAATTCTAATGTTTGGTCATCCTTACTTGGCTTGTATTTTTTTTAATAAAAGACTTTACATATAGCTGAGTCTCTTTTGTAGCATACCTTGGATCCCATTCCCTAAGACATAATCATAATCCTGAATTTGGTATTTAATTCCTATGCATCCTTTTACACTATCACTACAAATTCAAGTATTAGAAGACATTCATCTGTGATGATCCACATGGCTCTCATTTTAATAGCTGGATAACAAACATTTTTCATCATATGACTATGTCACAATTTGCCATTCTCTGTTGCTTAACATTTACATTGCTTTCAATTTTTTCTATTAAAAGTAAAAATAAATAAGCCTTTACTACAAATGTCTGAGTTTATATAAAACATGTAGGAATGGAAGTGTTGAGCTAAAGCCTATGTATATTTTCATCCTTTAGCAGGGTGTTGCCAAATGCTCCCACAAGCAGCATATGAAAGGTTCCCTTTCTGAATTTTCTCCAATACATATTTAGAAGTACATTTAAGATAAATAGCTACTATCTAAATGGAAATTTAAAAAATTCAAGTGATCAATTCCTTCTGTTTTCATCAAGTACAGGTTAAATAGAAGTATACTAAATATACCAACAAACAAACTTAAAATTTGGCCCAAGGTGCTCGAACAAAAATAAAGTTTTCATGATATGAAAGAAAAATCTAACAATGGAAGAAATACTAAGACTTCATTTAGAACTACTGTGTAAGAAATGATAAGATTCATAATTAGTTTCTGAGCTCAGAGAGGGGAAAAAAAAGCAGATAATGTAAATGGCTCATTGGTGTGAAGAATCCTCCCCTAAATAATTTTGGGCAGTGTTCTCACGTGATACTTCTGGAAACAAAACAAAATAAAACCCCGACAAAACATCTCACTTAGCACTTGAAAAAAAACACAGATTCCTAAGTCCAGCTCCACAGATTGTTCAACACATCTGGAAAAATGCTTTATTCTAGGTTATTTTGGTATAGGTGGTCCATAGACACTTTACACAGTAATTAGTAGTAATAACAAGATGTTTCCAATATAAAGCATTATGTAACTCACTTTTTTGGTTAAGGATAGGTAATAGTAATTAATATTACTATTAAATTACATCAGCTTATTAATGAACATTGTAGTATTAGGGGAAAAAAACAAAAATCAACCAACCAAACAAAAAGATACCCCATGATTATCTCTTCAAAAAAATGAATGCTATGCAAATGTTGGACTTTAAGAACTGGGGTACTAGGCTTATATGCTAAAAACTTCATTTATAAGTTTTCCAAGAATGTTACAAGTGAAATCTGAACTTTAATAGATATCCAATATTCACTTCCCTTTAGCTACAACCTACTGGAATTTGGAAACAAAAGAGAAAAATATATAGACAGCATTTAGATTATGCACATTTGCAAATTCAAATAATTAAAAGTAAAAATGACTCTTCTATACTACTTGAAATTACAGTCTTATTTTCAAAAGATTGAGAATAATATGAACTTTCCAAATACTAATTTCAGCTATAAGACATTATTTTACTAATACTAAAAAGATTTATGGGCTTCCACCTGTAGCCCACTTTGTCTGTATTCACAATGCCCAAGCAGTATAGTGTGTTGTTCTTTTTAGTTACAGTGAAAAAAAAAAAAAAAAATTGGCCTTGTTTAGACTGGGCTATAAAATATAGGCATATGGGCTTAGAATATGGTCCCAAAGTGAAATAAACACTCCTATGACACCACAGTCAACTTTTCTTTCCTCAGGGTATTACTTAACTTGGGTTATCAATAACCATTAATAATTTATTCTAGCCTACCAGCTTAAAAGTGAAAAACATAAAACATACCATAAATACTTTCAGAATCAAGACAGTTTTCCATTCAAACACATGTAATTAACTGACTAAAAATAAAATAAAATAAAACCAGAGTAAATAGTAAAATACAATGTCTTGAGAACTATAAGCCTCTAACTGTTCTCTTTAAGCTGTTTCAGGAAGAAAATACCTTTTTGTCAAAGAATGTATTCATTTTACTATATATGGGTTACACTGATAGTTGGGCCCTTCCCACCTGGTCTGTAAAAGCTAGTGGGTGCAGGCTCCATTGGCCACCATTATTACTGATGCTATTCTGTACAACAGCTGACAAGCAGCAGCAATCTCCGAGTCCCTGCTCCAAACTGTAAAGAGCAAGAACAAGGGCTGTTGATGATACTTGCTTATTCCCTGTTGCTGCTACTGAAGCAGCAAGCTGAGAAAAGCACAATGCAACTTAGCACACAGAAGGAAAAACTGGTTCAGCTCAACCTATCTATATCTAGCAGGTCTGCTTGTATCACTACATGATAATATCAGTAAGAAGGAATTTTTTCTTTAAAAAGTGGGATGGAGAAAGAATTAAAGACAAAATTGGTGTTTTGTTTAGAAAGGGAACCTGTAATGTGTCTACATGTATCATTAATTTTTTTCCTTAATGACACTTCAGTTCCTACTTTAGATTTAACTGCTCAATTATCAAAATTCTCAGAAGAGTCTGAACAAGGTTCAGGGTGAATTCATAAAGAATATCTCCCCTACCCGTTCTTCTAGAATATAAGAAAGTATCTAAACTTTAATCAAGAGATGAAATTTTATTATGCTTATAAAGAGCTCCAGTCTCCCAGGTTCCACATATCTATCTAATCAGCATCATATGTTTGACATCAGATACTATTAGCAAGTAAGATTTTATCCCAAAAGTTTTTACAAAAACTCCAACTATAAAAAACACTTTCCACATGTAATTAACCTCCTTTGAATGTATAATACAAAGCTAAAAACTTAGTAAGTACATAATATCAACTGATGACTAACAAATATTTGTTCTGTCAAATTATCTTTAAACTTAAATGTAATTCTATTTACGGACTCATAATTTTAAATTTAAAAGAAATTTTTATTCTTTAACATCTTAAGTATTTCTGATTCTGAAAAATACTTAAGTTAGAAAAATTAGGACATCTGTAAATTTTTTAAATGCAAGAATTGGCTGGTAAGTTTAAATAGCTAGTCAAGAAGGCTAGGTGTGAGATTAAAATAAAAGTATAAGATAAAATAACAGTTACAATTTGGATACTTTGTTAAAAACCTCAATGTTAATTTTTATCAAAATAGAAAAAGTAATTTTTCCACTTAGTAGCAGCTCAATAACAATATTAATAAAAGTTTTAAAAAATTCTGAGGCTCACAGGATAACAAACTTATTAAATATATTTGTTTAGTATGAAAGCTTTCAATAAAAAAGAATAACAGCAAATATTAATGATTTTTAAAAATTAAGACATTTAGAAACAGTAATAACTTTAAAAAACTATTACCCAATCAGTCTTAGTAACTACATTTGAATCAGGCTGCATTTTTCTCTTCCAAGCGACTCTAACCATGAAAATAGGAAAGTAAAACTAAGCCAAATCACATATGTTAATAAAATATAAAAAGTGGTTTGTGGTGCTGAGAACTGAAATTTTACTTCAAAATGCTATTAAATTAAAAAAAAATTAAGTCCAGACATTAATTAAATACTGCTTTTTGAAAATACTCATCAGAAAATACAATTCTGATGCATTAGGTCTATATGAAGAAAACAAACAGATTAAGGATCTATTTGCTAGTCAAAAAAGAAAACATAAGATATACACACATACAAAAACTACTTCAAATAAACATTAAAAATTCTTTCCTTAAGAAATTGTATCTACTCTTTAATGAATCCTTGGCAACATGGTAGACCTCAAAGAAAATGGTTACAGGTGACAAACTTTTTAAAATATAAGTTGTCCTTATATACCAGTATTATACATCAGTAACAAATAATGGATAATTTCAAGTCCCTTCATATGTAGATACGTTAAACTGCCTCTATTCTAGTTTATCCAAATATTCTTTTCCCCCAAGGATAACTCTTTCAATAAAACTAGAACACTGACAGTATAACTGTATTTTATGAAAAGCTAAGAATTTTCCTGAAAATAAATGTTATTTAATCCTGAAAATGCATTTAACTAAAAATATAAATATTTCAGAAATAAGACAAATCTATCACTGAAAAAATGTAACAAGATAAATCCTTTTCATCATATCATGTTAGAAAGAACTGCATGTTAAGGCTTAGTTAGATAACCAGGTTTGTAAATTTAAAACAGCCAAAATTTTTACAAAATGTCCTTTCAGGGTAGTTAAGGGATAGCCAATCACATACAACAGTAAAAGCCCTTATTAACCTGTCTCCTAAAACAACACACACTACTAATTATGTTAAAGTTTCTTACTCTGAAGAACTGACCAAATAAAACGGTTAATATCTGCACAATTCTTTTAGATATTCTTAACTAAGCTAAAAATTTGGAAGTTTATAAGCTATATAGATGGGACAATTTTCTAATTCTAAATACTTGTATCCAAACAGTAAGTTCTGACAATTTCAGAGATCACAACTCATAAATTCTCTAAATTAGAAATAACTGTGTGGATTTACATCTTTTTCACAACATAAACTCAAAAGCTGTCTCTCTTCCCGCGTTTAAGGCTGTGTATAAAGATATATGGATTGAAAGTGATAAGCTGAACTTGGATTTTTTTCCCCCTTAGATGATTATATTTTTTCACTCTTCCCCAGAAATTGTATTTTTTACTTTTCATTTTAATATTCTCTCACCTAGAATGGTTAAGTTAAAGGGGAAAAAACTGTAGTCATTTTCATTCTATCCAAATTAAGCTGCTTTAAAAAAAAATTACACTCTCAAAGTTATCAAGACTTTCTGCATCTTGTATTTATCTCAAACAACCACTTTACAGTACAATGACACCAATATCTGAACTTCACTTTTATATCAAACTGATTTCTATCAAATTTTAACATTTTATTTAAAGATAACTGTTAACAGAGTCACATTCCTGGATTATCAAATGAAACAAATTTCTGATTTTTTATTTTGGTATGTATCTCAATTTTCAAACATTTTAAAACACACATCTGATAATACACTTTAAACATTTTTTAAAAAACACTTTTTAAAGATAAAAACAGTTGTAGGACCATATGATAAATACACTTCACTCTTAAGACTAAATTACACTTTTCTTATGAAAACAAACCTTTCTAATTTCCTATATCTTAAATACATAAAGTAAGCATTTTTTAGGTGAAAAAATTTAAAGAAAAAATTAAGTTTTTTTTTTTAGTAAACCTCACTTTATTTAGCAAATAGAGTTTTAAAAATCATTAATGCTAATAATTTTTCATGTAATACTTTACTACTCAAAAATTAACCAAAGAATACACTGTAACACTGTTCAATGAGTTATCATTACACCAGATGACAATTCAGAAGACAGCCAAAATTGTATTAGCTAAGTATCTGAAAATTTCAATTAAAACTATAAAATAAATCTTCTTTCAAAGTAAATAAACATGCTAGAAAAGTATAAATCATTTCATCTGTGATAAAGTATTTTGGAGGTAAAGACAAGAAGTCACTTGAAGTTTTGGAATCCTACAGTTTATTTTTAAACAGTTTGCAACTTTTGATATGAACAATTTAAGTATTTTACTCAGAGTCCTATGAGTAAGAGGCTAGTTTCTGCTTAGGAAAGTAGGTTTTTCAGTTTCAACCAAATTGCCACTTTTGGTTAGGACAGTACTTGGAATACTTCATATCTCTTAAAACATTCTCATTATCTGATTTTACAGGCTCCATCTACTACTATACCTGTCAAAGAGCAAAGCAAAGCACCAAATTCCATTTGATTTAAATCTACTATTTTATAATATGAAAAATCCACTATTTAAGTCTTTAACATATAACAATGTAATAATAACCTTAAGATGAAAAAAGAAAAATTATATATATTCATTTTTAGAATAAGTAAATTCACTTGGAGTTGGACCAAAGACCAAATGATAAGAACATTAATTATATATATTTTTAAAAAAACCTGAAGTTTTAATAAATCAAGAGAACTCAACTGTGGCCACTTCACTGGATGATTTCTATCTATTAATAAATCTTTATTGATTTTAGCTTAGCAAAAAGTTCTAACTTTACAAACTGTCTAGCTCAATCATATTGCAAGGATATAAAATTGTATGCTTTTAAAATTCATTAGTATACCTTAATCTCCTATTATGTTCCAATGCATTATATGTTCAATCAAAGAAGTTAGCTTGTTCTCCAGAACTGGCTCTCTCCTAAAGGTCAAAACCTGCAATAAAAATGTCATGTATTATAGCATGAAGACACTCAACAGATTTCCGCCTCCTGCAGTTTCACAGTTGATCCCTGAACACAGAGGTAAGATCTTCAAAACAACCCCAATTTCGCCTATGTTCAAAGAAACCCTAACTTGAAAATAACCTTTTAAAAATAGAAATATCTTGATTAAAAACACCTGTGATATGCTTTATCATCCGAAGCCTCTTCAAACAAATCAGATTAATATGTTTCTGCTTTCATTTCTCTTTAGGGCATTCATTTTGAAAGCAGTGTAGATGAGTGTGTGTATTTATGTAGGTAGTTGTTAGAGGACTGGTCAAGAAGACTCCATAAAGAAAATAGAAATATAGTTTGTCTATGCTTCTTAAACTCATAAAATCCACACAGTTTAAAAAGTTTTCAAGGGATAGAGACAAATTTTTAACTACTTTTCTTCCCAAATTATGTTTTAATGACAGAAATTACCACTATTTTTAACTCTAGTCTTTTGTCAAGCCTGAGTGATTAACACTGCTATTTCCAAATGTTTTAAAATGTTACAATCTAACAGAAGAAAATTTAGAATTTACTTTTAATACAAATTAAAATATTTGTAAGTAATAAATGGATGAATGCTGAGCTACTGTTTTGTTTAATGTGTCCAAGTAGAGGTGGTGTAACTATATGTATGAAAGGGTGTTTTCATTTGTTTTACCTAAATCTTAATAACTTAGTGATGATCAACTGTATAAAAATATTAGTTAATTACCAAAGGCTTATAATACATATATGTGACCCACAACGCTGTTTTCCATTTTTATTTAAAATAAAACAATCCTTTATTCTTCTGCAGCCAAATATCTGATTGTCTAATGACAAAAAACACACATATATATAACTCACAAACACTAATCCTGAAACCAAGACATTTAAAAATACTAGAATAATTTCTACATAGTCTTCCTCAAAAGATACAGTTTTCTATATTCGAGTATATACAAAATGAAGCTATCTTAATTTTACAATTCACAGGATAATAGAAGCCAATATGTATTCCATGCCAAATGTTAAGATTTTAAATAGCAGGGAAAGAAAAAAAATACTAAAGTACAAAGAGGTTCAGAAAGAAGACAAATATTAAACCAAATGTTTATGATAAAAAAGATGTTAAAAAATCTTGAAATACTAAAATTCAAATCTATTACAAAACACAGCTTTTTACACTTTGAACCTACGACAAGTCTTTCCAGTACAAAGACTCTTTAGTGAAATGGGACAGGATTAAACAAGTGTATTTAATCTCAGAATGTGATGAAAAATATTGACTAAAATTCATATATCTATTTAATATCAATTCTAATACTTTAAACATCCTTCTAAAAGAAAGATGCTTTAAAGTATCTTTAATACAGGCAAAGAAAAAAAAAGGCAAGAAAAAATCATTTCCCAACCAGAAAGCAGTATTCTTAGGAAGGTTCTAGAGTCATTTGTTCATGCAATTAATAAGAAAAATCCATAAACACATATTAGGAATGTGATACTCTACAACTGATTTACTTCTGTTAATATTAATAATGATTTTAAAGTTCTAGTACTGTCACTTGTAAAAAAATGCGAAAGTGGCTTAATCTCATTTTGACACTTATTTGAAAGAAAAGTGGTAGTTTATTACTGATTTCCTTTGGTCTTAAGGAATTTGGGGCTACCAAATCTCAGAAAGTCATAGTCTGAATTCTAACTACATGCCAAAATTGTTGCCTGGCACATGGTGTTTCTAAGTTTGCTGAATTAAAACAAAGTAAAACTACATGTATAGTAATACTCTGACAATTCTTTCTAAGATGGTGTTTTCTAGTTATAATCAGACCAATAATCTGTTTCTTCTAAAAAAGGGTTAAAGAGAAATCAGTGACGATTACTCAAGCTTCATTTAACAGAAGGAAAAAAAAAAGGACAGTCAATTTTAGGCCAGTATTTTAGAATAAGACAAATTTTTTATAGAATAAAATTTCAAAATCATGTGTAAGTTTACACTGATATTTTTAACTGGAGAAAGCTTATGTATCATGTAGAAGAAATATCTAATATAGTCACTGGGCATTCCTTTTGTAAACCAAATCAACTGACCAGTATTTCTGATTGAAGTTATTTTGTGACATTCTGAACAGTTACTACATATCGCTTTACATAGAGATAAAAATATGTATTTTTCCACAAAACCAAAAACAAAAATGCAGTACACAAAGCATGATGAAAGAAGGGCTCCAGAATATGAAAGCTATTTTGAAATTTTCATCCTTAGCTCTAGATGAACGTTAAAAGTGATTATTAATTTGATTAGGAAAAAAGCTGTGTTACACACAAACACCTGAGGCTACATTTTGTAAACGTAGAACTAAGACAACTTATCAACATTAACACAAAGTCTAAAACTGGACTTTTATAAAACAGAATGAAAGGCAAACAAATGAAGATCAATGTTACCAGGAAGACTGATACCTTGCCTTCTCTAGTTCCCTCTGCCCCCAAACATGCAAACGTAGCTTTAAAAAGAGCTGAGTTACAGTATCAACACCTTTCCCCACCATTATTTTCCTGTGGTAATGTAAGACTTTTCTAGTCCTTTCAGTAAAAAATAAATTAAAACTGTCCATTTTTGCAGAGAAATATAGTGAATATACTTAATATACATCTGTTGGAACTCATATTTACATGCCCACAAGCCTAAAGCCAAAGTCTTCCTCTTACTAACACCACGTAAATGGGAAAATATTGTGAATGCTGTGGATTTTATTTAGGTGCTAGTGTGTTCTCAAGCTTCAGTGTAATATTTACAATAAAGAAATCTCTTCACTTCTTTTCAATATGGCTTACTAAATATAACAATCCCACACCTATCACCTCCTAAAAAAACCCAAAAAACTCCATAAACCAAAACATTAAAAAAGTATGGTTAAATTTAACCAGCCTGGTGGAATTTATAAAGTCTTTCCCCACCCCACCCTCAAAACTCTACAAGTCACATAATAATTTGAATGAAAATTAAAGCTCAAAACCTAAAATAGCAAAACCTACTGACTCCGGTATTTTAGGTAAAATTACATTAAAAATAGAAATAGAGTTTCATACAATTTCATTAAAGCAAATTTTAGAGAGGATAATTAGCATCTCATGAAATTTTCAACAGATGATTCAAAATAAAACGGCTCTGAAAAAAAGTAATGAACATAGGTTGTGTCGTTCTAATCCCTGTTTTGAAGGCAATATAAAATAGTATGATTTATAAACTCAGCTATTCCACTTATTAACATAAATTATATTTATAGATCTACAGAGATTCATAAAAAAAAGTCCTATGATCTTTTCATCTGAATATTTTCTAACTGTATATTTGACCTAATGTGAGAATACAAACTCTTAAGTTTCAAAATTTCAATTACTATTCATAAAAAGTATAAATTTCTATTAAAAAATCTTTCAAAACCCAGTTATGGCTATCTTGTTTATCAGTGAGTTTACCGATTTTCTTTGTAAACCACACCCGCCTTTTATCAAGATACAATTAAACGGAATGACAAGCTTTGTAATAAAAATACATTGACGGTTGACTCAAGCAACATCAAACAAAAATCAACTGAAAATCAACCAAATAAAACACAACACATCCACAATGTTGTATGCTATACATTTCTTCATAATGAATTTATGAATGAAATCATACACACTGCACCTGTGCTACTTACCTGTTGTACTGTCTAAATTAAGCAACATATATTTCTTGTAAATAAGGTTTTAAGTCCATTGCAATGGCTAAATTAGCAAAACCTATATATTTAAAATTATCTGTGAAAGGTTTAAAAAATGTATTCAATTTCTCTGGGAAATGTGGAAAAAGCTCATTCTTTTTACATTAAGAAAATTAAAGTTTCTTTTCATGGAAATAAAAGAAACAATTCTTCCGTAATCTGCATCTGACAAATACATGTGGCTTAAGATGAAAATTTTGTCAGAGGAACCAAAAAAAAAACCCCCAAATTCAGTTTTTAACCAATAGAGAACAGGGGCAAATATATAAAAGTCTTGTAATCTCAGCCAGCAGAATTACAATTTTGCGAAAATTGTCTTCTCTAGGTTTTACTGTTAATATACATTTCAAAATCACTCGAAAATCCTTTATGGACGAAAAAAATACTACACACCAGCTTTTGAATTCCTCGTCTTAACGTTTCATTACGTGGTTTTCTAAAAGTGTAATTTTTTTGGAAAGTCAAGAATTATAATCTAGTGTTCAACATTCAAACCCCCCAGTCCCGCTTCCTTCCAGCCAATCAGGGGGTAACAAGTTCGGTGTTTTGGGAGCTCCGTTAGACACCATTTGAAAAACATCACATTGCGCTCTCCTATTCTCTTCGCGGAAAGATTCTAAGTGAGGGCGGGTCCCCCAATCTTCACAGAAATAAGAACTCAATCAATCGTTACATCAATTCCAGGGGCGGGGTGGGGGAGGTAAACTTTAGGCAGGCAGTCCTAAGAAGTGTGTGACTGAAAGCGTTATTCCTCTTTTTCGAACAATTGAATAGCTGCTGCAAAAATCAACTCTTGCATATTCGCAACCCAGAGTCGCGCGCCCCATACGCAATACATCACACCAGGAAAGGGTTAATCTAGGGTGCCTTCAGCGCAGAAAAGGATTTAAGATCCAGTACATTTTTAATGAGTAATTTTACAAAGGCCATTATCTACCTATAAAGTATTAAAGTTAAAGCCGTCACTGGCTCAAATCATTCAAGTGCAGTCGAGCAAAAATTGGTAGAAACTACGAGGAGGAAAAAAAAAAAATCACTAAAGGGAAAGGCAAATAACAGCCCTTTCCCCTCCGCCTCGAAGTCAAGAGCGCTCCCAAGAAAAGGTGGGGATTGCAAAATTACCGTTAAGTTCTCCGGGGAAAGACTTTTCGGGAGGAAAACATCAACACAGTCTCAAAATTGCCTTTTTTTCCTTGCGACATGTTTCAAAGGCTGGGGAAGGAAAAAGTCTTCTAAGAAAAGTGCGGCTCGGAGAAGGAAATCACAAGGTCGAAGCCCCATCTTTCATCTCACCCAAGAACACTCCCCCCGCCGCCCCCCCCCCCCCAAGAAAGGACGACACCGTGAGAGCAAACGACCAAAATCCCGAGCAAAAAGCGAAAGTCCAGCATCTCTCCTAGGAGCCCGCTAAAACCTCAAAAGCCTGCCCCCGCCCCATCTTGCCCAAATTGGAAAAGCCAGACGCGGGTCAGTGCTAACCCTGCCGGGACCCAGGGGCGCGGAGCCGGAGGGCGGCGTGGATAGACTCACATCGCGAAGGCATCTCCCGCTTTGGCGTCAGAGACGACAATACACACGGCTGGGTCCCGCGGGGAGGACTGTCCGCGTGTCGGACCGGAGGCACCCGCTACGCCGGGTCCTCAATTTTCTCCAGACCTCAAGTTTCTTGTCAAGGGAAGACGGCCGCCGCGGGCCGGGGAAACTGCGATAAAAGACGGCTCGGTTCGCCCACGGCGGGGGAGGGGGCGCCCGTCCCCCTCCTCCTGTCAAGGAGCCGCGGCCGGCCGAGCCCCAGCGCGCCCCGGCCCCGGCCCCGGGCGGGGGGTCCCGCTGACAGATCCGCTGGGCGGCGGCCGCGGAGCCGCAGCGCGTCCGCGTCCCGCTCAAACTGCAGCTCCCCTCCCCCCACGCCCGCGACTCTCCGCGCTCCCGCCACATCCCGCCCGCCGCCGCCCACTCAGACAACCCAATTACCCCCCAACCCTATCTCCTTGCACTTTTTTTTTTTTTTGCGATTAAAATGAAGGGGACCCACTGCCCCACTCCCTGCACCCCCCACCGACTGCCGGTCCCACCACTGCCACCTCCCGAGTCCCGCTCTGCTACTTCTTCAGGCTCTTACCCGCTGCGCCAACCCTGACGAGGCTCCGCCAAGTGCCCTTTGCTCTCAGTAAATTTTTGGGATTTTTTTAGTGATTTTTCGGCCGAGTCTTAGAGGCGCTGTAGTCTCGGACAGGTTACTCCGTCTCTCCCGCTAGATTGATGAGATCAGGCATCACTCGAAAATGGCGCCGAAAGCGCTGAGGCTCCTCATTCAAATTCGTTAGAGCCAACCCCGCCGCCCCGGGGCATGCCGGGAACGCGGGCTGCCTCCACAGCTGTCAATACCGCCTCCAAACCCCCACTACGCTAGCTTTCCCGACACTTCTGCTCATGCGCAAACTCCTACTCCAACCCCTCGCCTTGAACATGCGCAGAATCCTCTCATGGTCGCCGCTCTCGCTTCGCTTCCTCAGCCGCGGTTCCTACCTCCGTTCCTGCGCCTGCGTGCAGCTCCTGTGCTCAGCCGCGGGGCTGGAGGGGCCGTGGGGACTGTGGGCCCGAGGGTCCATAGGTGACATTACCAGTCGGTAGACATTTATTCTACTGTTCGACGAAAACAAACAGGGGTACAGCTTAGGTGAAAAGAGAAACAGCTTATTGCCAGTGTCTAAACTCCTAACAACGGAATGTGTCTGGGAGCGTGTGTATGGATACACGTGTACTTTAGAGCAGCCCCGCCTGTTTGCAGAGCTCTTGCTGTAAGTCAACGCTTTACGGGAGCTATCGCACTTAAGCCTCAGAACAACTTTATGAGGTAGGTACTGTTATTATTCTCCGTTTGCAGACCAGGAAACCAAGGCCCAAAGAGTTTAAGTAATTTCCCTAAGGTAGCACAGGTAGCAAGCACGTGAACGAGTCCGCATCTGTCAGATTCTGGAGGCCGGGTCATTCTCTACCTTGCTGTGTAACTTTTGATTGAATCTAGTCTCTCACTGTCTTCTCGTTTTTAAACATTTGGAGAGGTGAATGGGTTATGGGCAGTTTTGGGAATCACTTAGGGGCATTTTTTTTTAATGGTTGGTAAGGGAACTTTCATGCATTGGAGAAGGAAATGGCAACCCACTCCAGTATTCTTGCCTAGAGAATCCCAGGGATGGGGGAGCCTGGTGGGCTGCCGTCTGTGGGGTCGCACAGAGTCGGACACGACTGAAGCGACTTAGCAGCAGTAACAGCAAGGGAGCTTAATCTAGCAAAGATGGGTTTCTATTGTGCCACGCATTGGTAAAGTAATAACAACTAGATACATTGTATTGACTACTCTGGGCTGCCATGGTGCTAACTAAACGCTTTACAGAATGATCATGTTTATCGCCCACAACAGCTCTGTGAAGTAGGCATTATCTTTATTTTACACAAGAGGATACCTGAGATTCAGATTAAGAAACTCTCCCCAAAGTCTTAAAATTACTAAACAGAAGCACAAGACCTAGGCAGATCTATTCAGTGTCAAAAAACTGGGCACTGTGGTAGGACGGTAAATGATGATAAGCTGTCAATATTGAATACCTTCTTTAAAAAACCTTTTAACTATTCATTTGTTTGAGAGAATTATTTCACCTGTTGCCAGGCTAGTTAAGATTTAAAAAAAGACTCCCTTTGATCTTAAATGATTACATTTTAAGAGTATTTTAAAACTGGTTGCTTTTTTCCTGATCCCAAGTTATTATGAATTCTCTAAAGAATCCAACAGTTAAAAATCTGGGGCATTGTTACACCTTTTCCTAGTTTTTATTGTAAAACAACTTGTGATGAATCATAAATGTTTGAGTATACAAAGACATACATCATTGTGAGAGTTAAATTAGACGAGTGTGCCTCAAGTACTAAGAAGTAAGGAAATGGGAGAAGGTAGCATGGTTTGTGTTACTGAGGTACAATCAGAAGAGGGATGGATTTTAATAATTTAATAATTGACATCATCAAGTAGTATCATGGTTGCATAGTATGTGACTTACATCTCTATGGTACTTTTTGTGCACTGGTTAAGTGAATGACCTCTGGAATCAAACGGCTTGGGTTGGAGCTCACCTGTTATTTACTAGCTTTGTGACTCTACAAGAGTTTTTTTTTTTTTTCTCAGTTTGATCTTTTGTAAAAGGATTAATGCTAATACTTCATCCAGTTGTTTTAAGGATGTGAATGAGCTAATATATTAAAGGTATTTGAACAGTGCATGGTATATTAGTAAAGTTAGCTATTGTTGTGGGTCAGTCATTAACACTAATCTTTGAGGATGGTTTCTTTAGAGGTGTTTCAAAGACCAGATTACAGTTAGGGCCATTAGGAATTAACATTTGTGTTCAAGAGCCTCTTAAAAGGATAAATCAGCCAGGCAAATTATTTTTGCCAAATGGAGTAGTAATGTCTGTCAGATGAATAAAGATGTTAATTTGTTTTGCCATTTCATAAGAGTAACCTATGAAAATGGGATAGTTTTACTGCTCTGATTATTAAAGGGAGAAAAGGGGAAAAATCAGGCCATTCTAAAGTATAAAAACCATCCAAATTTCTATCATCTAGAGATAAACACATATTATTTGTAATTTAACAATATACCTGTGGAGAGAATCAGCTAGCTGCAGTCTGGATAAGTGGTATATTTGGGGGAACTTATTTGCAAGACTGTACTAGAACATCATGAATTGGTAAAATTTTTATCCAGTCCATCCACTTTTAAGATTTATTCTGTCAGGAGAATTCCAAAGTGCTGATATTAGTAAATAATAACATTTATTGAGTACCTACTAGGTACTGAATGTCAGCTAAGCATGTATATCCATTTTCTCCTTGAATCTTCATAATAACTCATGCTGCTGCTGCTAAGTCACTTCAGTCGTGTCTGACTCTGTGCGACCCCATAGACGGCAGCCCACCAGGCTGCCCGGTCCCTAGGATTCTCCAGGCAAGAACACTGGAGTGGTTTGCCATTTCCTTCTCCAATGCATGAAACTGAAAAGTGAAAGTGAAGTCGCTCAGTCGTGTCGGATCCTCAGCGACCCCATGGACTGCAGCCCTCCAGGCTCCTTCATCCATGGGATTTTCCAGGCAAGAGTACTGGCGTGGGGTGCCACTGCCTTCTCCAGTAACTCATGAGGTAGGTGTAATTATTGTCTCCATTTTGCACAGACTGAAGTTTATATAGAGGTCACTTTTAGAAGAATCAAGTCCTGTTTGTTACAGATCCTATTTAACAAAAAAAGGATTTAAAAATCCTTCATTAAAGTTTCTTGATTCACTAACATGGGAGAAAGCAAAGTCAAGTAACTCGGTTCTTATGCCTGAACAAAAAAACCCAACTGGGGAAAAAAAAATGATTTTGAAAATGAAGAGTTTTATGTTTGACCACAAGGGGGTGCAAATTCCCGAACTGAACTTGAAAGCAAAGAAAAAAAGAGCACTTTTACTTCAGATCTTCAGATTCACAGGTAAAAAACTAGTTAAGAACACCTTCCTTGAACTTTAATACTTCATACAGTGATACACTTGATGAGAAGAATGGACTCAATTATTTAGGGACTCAATTGGGGCAGAAGTTTGCAGCTTTCTTTCATCTTCAGTACAGTGAAGAGTTAGCCACCCTACTCCCACCCCTTTCCACCCACCTAGTTTGTTTCTCTGCATACTCTTCTTGACTTGTCATGAAACTGAAGTCATAATTTAAAATTTGAGGTTTTACTTTGGAAACTGCCATGCAATCACCAGCAAATGAATGGTAAATATGGGTAGTGTGGAGAGCAGAGGTCTTGTAATTTCAATGCTTTTTTTTCCCCCCTCTTGCTCCTGTTTCTTAAGAGTAAGCTGCAACTGATGGAATGTTGGCTTCAACATATTAGCTTATTTAGATAAATTGTGAAAGTTACAGGTCTGTTCATCTTTTAAGGAAGAATGAAGCCTCTTAAAACACTGTGAGCAGTAACCTGAAAACTTGGTATACACTGGTGAGTGTTTTAAAAACAGTTTGCATAGATGCAAATTGCGCAGATGTAAAAGCTACATAAATAGCTTTTATTTTCCTGTTGGTCTTGTTTTTCTGATGTGGACTTAATTTTTTTAAAAAAAACTTTACTTGGAAATGATTTCAAATTTACAAAAAGTTGCAAAAATAGAAATAGTTCAGAGAACACTGGTATCATTTACTTGCTCTTTTGCAAATTTTCTCTCTCCAAATATATATGTTTCTTTATATGTAATTTTTTTCTGAATGATTTGAGGTTAAGTTACATACATCTTGGCACTTGATCCCTAAATACTTATTTCCTATCAACTTCATGAATTTACACTGAAAAAATACTTCAATCTACCATTGATACAGGCGTTTTGTAGGTTGGTCCTTGTAGCACTTCCCCCTTCAATACAGGAGCCAGTCTGAGGTCAGGTACTACATTTAGTGGGTCTTGATTCTAGCTTCTTTTACTGGAACGCTTTCGCAGCCTTTCTTTATCTTTTATGACTTTAGCATTCTTAAAGAATATAGTTTCTCCCTCCACCCTCCTTTTAGAGAGAACATTCCTTATTTTGTTTTTGTCTGATGCATCCTCATTAAGTTGAGGTTTTGCATTCTTAACTAGACCATGGCACAGGTGATATTGCGTCCTTCTAGTACCACTTCTAGAAGCATGTGATAGCCATATGTCCCTCACTGATGATGTTCATTTTGATTATCTGGTCTTTATGTGGCTAGAATTTTCCAATGTTTGGTTAACTGGGGTTTTTTTTTTTTTCTTCCTGGCAAATAAGTAATCTGTGGGGAAATACTTGAAGATACATCCTACTCATCAAAGTTCCCATTTAAATTTAGGATATGTTACTGCCAATATAGTTTTACAATGATGGTTGTAACATGATTCAGCAAATCTGTGTTAAGTCCTTTGATATTGACCAGTCAGTCCACAGCATTCTACTGCAAACAGAGGGCCCTTTCTTCTCCTCTGTTTATTTATTATCTGCCATTAACTTATGAATTCCTGTGTTTTTCCACTTCTGTATTTTGTTTCCTTGTGTTCTATCTGTATTCGTTAAGTGTATATTTTGTACATTTTTTTCTGAACCATTTCAAGGTAAGTTACACAGATCATGACCTTTCACCTCTATTTTAAAGTCTGTATTTGATTAGTTTTGGTGTTTGAATTGTCCTAGATTCAGCTAGTGGGAGCACCTTTAATCTGGGTCCTATGCCTTTGTGGTGTGCCTACATGATTTTCTGGGAATACTTACTTGCTTTCCGGTATAGTAAGATGTTTCAAGTCTAGCTCCTGCCATAACCCTGGAGTTAGCTTATTCTCTAAATAACCCTGTTTCCTCTTAGTGAATATGGTCTTAGAGACCAAGGTTAGGTTCATTGCTGCTTCTTAGACCTTTTAGGAGACAGAGTTAGGAAATATACATGTATATATGCACATTAAAATATGCATATACTACTATATATCTGTTAGTAACATGGGTTGAATTTTAAATTATCTTTATTATAACTGTAATTGAGAAGATATAGCAATTTATAAAGTTTGAATAAAGTCAAATCACAATTCACATTAATAACTCATGCAATTTTCATGTTCCCTTAATAAATGTCTGTACATATAATTTTATAAGGTCACAGTATGAAATAGTTTTGTCTTTTTCCGCTTAACATGTAAGAAGCGTCTGAGTTACTATGTTAGTTTTACAGTGTCATTCTGAATTTCTCTGCTACATTATCATTTAGCAGATTCTACTATTCCTCTGTTGATGGATATCTAGGTTGTCTCTAATTTTTAGTTATTATAAATAATCTTGAAGTGAATATTTTTCTGCTTTTCTAATTGACTTTTCTATTTATTAGATGATTTCTCAGAAGGGGGAATACTGGTTCTCAAAAGGTAGCTATGTTTTGATGAGTTTGATATGTAGTGGTACACAGATTAGTCACACATGTGAACAGGATATATAGAGATGAGAAATATGTAATCCCTATTAGCAAGGAGCTGAAAATCCAAGGAAAGATAAATTCTTTACGATTATAATTTGAAGTGTATAGGAAGAACTTTAACTCAGGTCAGGAATAGGTGGCTCAGGAAAGCTTTCTAGGAGGTGGTGGTTGAGCTGTGTCTTGAAGGATATCTTGGTGAAGACTTAAAGGATTGGAATTGTCCCGGTGTAAAAGAGAGAGCAGAAATAGGCCTTTCAGAGCATTTTGGGCAGAATCTTTAGAATGTAAGAAAGCAAGAGTCAGAAGGAAACCTGGCATGGTCAAGAAGATTCAGGTAGTTTGTGTGATTTGTGGTCTAGATACCGTTGGAGGAGTTGGGAAAGGTTAGCCTGATCAAGTGGATAGAGGTTTAACCATGAAGGGCCTTACATGTCACTCTTATATTGATGAAATTGAAAAATCTGAAACCAATTAGTAACATCAGATTTATATTTTAGAAATTCACTTTAACAAGGGTACTGGAAAACAGATTAGACAGTGCAAGAGCAGGGATAGAAAGTCCTACAGAGGCTATGGTATCAGTAGTATCCAGGCAAGAGATAAAAAGTACTTGAAGCACAGATTAGAAATGATTGTGAAATGAAGTATACACAAAACTGGATTTACTGCTTCAGTTTTAATGTGTAACTATTTACAGGTAACTGTTCAGCATCTACTCTGTGTTACGTAGGGCTTCCCTGGGGGCTGAGTCAGGAGAGAAGCCACTTGCAGTGCAGGAGACCCGGGTTTGATCCCTGGGCCATGAAGATCCCCGGGAGAAGGGAATGGCCACCCACTCCAGTGTTCTTGCCTGGAGAATTCCATGGACAGAGGAGCCTGGTGGGCAACAGTCCACGGGGTCACAAAGAGTCAGACACGACTGAGTGACTTAACACTGTGTTATGTGTTGTTTAAGGTCCTGAGCATCTAGGGGTGAGGAAAACAGCCACAGTTCCTCTCTCTGTGGTGTAGTCTACTAAGAGAAAAGAGGATTAAGTTAATAATCATACAAATTACCATTGTGATAAGTACAGGATGCCATGAAAAATATAGGATGCTATGAAAGCATACACAATGGGGACTTACCACTGGAGATTTAAATAAGGCCTTTCTAAGGGGGCAGGGTGGGGTGGGGGGTGGGGGGTGGAGGCTTCCCTGGTGGCTCAGATGGTTAAGAATCTGCCTACAATGCAGGAGACTGGGGTTTGATCCCTGGGTCAGGAAGATCCCCTGGAGAAGGGAATGGCAACCCACTCCAGTATTCTTGCCTGGAGAATCCCATGGACAGAGAGGCCTGGTGGGCTACAGTCCATGGGGTTGCAAAGAGTCAGACACAACTGAGCAACTAACACTTTCCAAGGAGGGACAGTTAAACTGAGATTAGGAATTAGGTAGGCCAAAAAAACGGAAGACCACTCTAGGCAAAAGAGGAGCATATGTTAGTGTCCTGTGCCAAAAGGACCAGTAAATTCAATGCCCATATTGTTAAAGCAGAGTAAGCTAAGATGGAGAAAGTTGAAGCTAAGACTGAAGAGATTTAGGAGCCTTTGTATATGGAGAAGAGAGAAGGAAGCATGGTAGTGGGGCTCCTTGGTTTCTGATGTACCATTTCCTGAGACAGGGAAAAACGGATCAGGTTTGATGGATTTTGACATGTGAAATGTTGATTTTTATATGCCTCTGGGTTAATTACAATCCTCCCATCCTCTGGAGAGAGAACTGGATATTAGGATTGGTGTTTTGATTTGGAAGTCTGGAACTTTAGGGCAAGTTCTGGTGTGCGCTGTTATCTATAGATTTACTAGAATTTTATCTGTTTACTAAAACTTGACTAATTGTAGTTGTAGATGGTAGTTTAAACTGTGGGATTGAATGAGATCACTGCAGGAGGTGTGTAGAATGATAGAAAGTTCAACACAATCTTGAAGAACATTGTTAGCTACACAAAAAATGTATATACACAGGAAAAATTTGGCTATAAATGGTAAAGACACATGACAAATCAAAAAATATTTTTTAACATATAAAGCAGATAAAGGGTTAAATAAGAGGTCTATAAGAAAAACAGAACAGTTAACAAATACACAGCGAAAGAAGAAAAACATATACAGGTTTTTCTTGTTTTTCTTTTTAAAATAAGTTCTTGGAGAGGTTTTGTTTATTAATCCAACTTTAAGTACTTAAGGAAAGCAGAAGTTATAGAAGTTATAAAATTCTAAAAGCTAAATATTTTAAGAGACCTTTAAAAGCCTCCTTGAAAGTGATTGCTGGTAAAATTTACAAAGACTAACCAGAGCTTCCAGTTGAATTTAAAAGTCAAGGAAGAACTAAGTTTTTTAGTTCATAACTTTGATAAGAATTTAAATGACCTCTGAATATTCTTTTCAGTGCACAAAAGCCATTTAAGAAAACCCCTCATACTGATGGTATGAGTGAGGAAAGGCTGGTGGCAGTGTAAGGTAAAGCAGGCCTTTTGAAAAGTAATTTAGCAATAATAAAAAGGGTGATAGAAATATTCATCTTTCCTGCCAGAAATTCCAATTTCAGGAATCTAGATGAAATAAATCTGAACTATGGGAAAAGATCTATACAGGAAGATGCCCAGAATATTAAATATAGTACTAAGTAGCAGAAAGGGAGGATTGGGTTGGAATGTCCAATAGTAATAAGATTATTAAGTAAATTGTGGGAAAATGACTGGACTTACTATTAGAATCATCACAAAATGATGCATACCAACTGGAAAACTGTTTATAAGTGCAAGATGTAGCGGTATAAATTAGGATGATTAGAACTACTTTTAAAAATTACATAGAGGGGAAATACAAGAAAAAACTTTCAATCCATATCAGGGTTTTCTGATCAAAGCTAAAAATATACATGTTAAAAAGCCAGTCTAAAATTTGGCATTTTGATACTATCAAACGATCCTTCTGTGGAACATGGATATTCCATAAGCTAGTCCAGTGATTCTTAAACATTCAGAATATGTTTATAATTGCAGGCCCCCCGGTCTCTGGAATTGTGTGCATGTGTGAACTGTTTGCATGTAATTTTATTAGAGTTAGATGATGGTCGATGGAGTTCCTGAAGAAAAGCAGAGGAAAATGGTTCATTTATATTGTTGGCAGGATACTGGTTCTCCGAAAGAAGTCCACATCTTAATCCCTAGGATCTGAGAATATGTTGTTATGTGGCAAGGGGTATTCAAGTTGCAGACAGAATTAAGGTTGCTACTCACATGACCTAAAAATAGATTATCCTGAATTATCTGAGTAGACCTAATATAATTCCACAGTTTTTCTAGATGTGGAAGAGGGAAGCAGAATAGCCAGTGTCAGAGTGGTGAGATGGGAGAGACTCAACCAGCCGTTGCTGGCTTTGAAGATAGAAGCAGGCCGCAAGCCAAAGAATGAAGGCAACCTCTAGAAGCTGGAAAAGCCAAGAAAACGGATTCTTCCTTACAGGCTCCAAGTTTCTTCCTTCGAGACTCTATCTATACCTTGATTTTAGCCCACTGAGACCCATTTGGGACTTCTGACTTCTGGAACTGCAAAATAATACATTTCTGTTGTTTTAAGCCACTAAATTAATGGTAATTGTTAAAGCAGCAAATAGGAGAATGTTGACTGCTGTATGTAAACAGTGACTTTGCATGTGTTGATATGTGGCTGTGGTAGTGAACATGCACAAGTGGAGATGTAGTTCCTGGTTCTGAGAATCTCGTGACGGCCAAGACCATGTCCTCGTTCTGTGTCTGCAGCACAGTTCTGCTTACTCACTCAGTCGTGTCCAACTTTGCAAACCCATGGACAGTAGCCCGCCAGGCTCCTTTGTCCATGGATTTTTTTCAGGCAGGAACACTGGAGTGGGTTGCTATTTCCAACTCCAGGGGATCTTCCTGACCCAGGGATCGAACCCAGGTCTCTTGTGTCTCCTAATAAAGATTTAATGGGAATGAATGGTACTTAGCACCAATTATTCAGCCACTTGAACAAATTTGAGAATTACCCTTTTTTTACTCTCTTATGTTCTGTGTGTCCTTATAATCTGTGAGTTAAAATGGTAAGAATATAAAATATTAAATATTTGTTCTATATTGATTGTAAAAGCTGTTTTTTAAAATTTAGTTTTTAACCTTTTATTTTGTGTTGGGGTATAGCCAATTAACAATGCTGAAGGGACTCAGCCATACATGATCCATCCTTCCCCAAACTCCCCTCCCATCTAGGCTGCCATAAACACAGCAGAGTTGAGCAGAGTTCCCTGTGCTATACAGTGGGTCATTGTTGGTTATCCATTTTAAATATAGTAGTGTGCACATGCCCATCCTGAAGGCTGTTTTCTAATTGAAATAAATTGATGTTTTTTGAGTATCTCTTACGGACAAAGTGTTCTGTTTTAAGACTGTTTTGTACTTGATGATTATCATATATTTAAAACATTGTGCTAAAAATAGCTATGGTTAGGATTTTTTCCCTAAAAAATGTTAGGAATATTATAACTAGTAAACTAGAAGAATTATAATAGGCAAAAAGAATAAGGTTTATTGTATAGCATGTGGAACCTGGCTCAATGTTATGTGGCAACCTGGATGGGGGGCGGTGGGGGAGAATGGATACATCTATCTGTATGGCTGAGTCCCTTCACTGTTGACTTAAGACTGTCACAGTATTGTTAACTGGCTATACTTCAATACAAAATAAAAAGTTCATAAAAAAAGAATAAGGCTTAACAATAATGGCTGCTTTGAAAGTGTTTCTTATCTGTGTCATATATCTATCCATGACTATTTAGTTTCTACTATGAGCTTTTAATTTTTCAAATTTAATATTTACCTGGAAATTTTAAATTGAGCTTCTAGTCAGATGAGTGTATATATATTTGTATATACACAAATATTGATAAAAATATTGTATATATTGGTAAAAATACCAAATCTAGGTAATTTTCTATACTTTTTTGTTTAACGAATTCATTGAAAGTACTGTTTATCTTTTTTTAGGTCTGAGAACTGCCAGACCTCAAGACGGACAACAACTGTTTCATTAGATACTGCATCTAGTTCTCCAGTCATAAACTTGTACAACATTCACTGAAATTTGTTGGTAATGTGATGAGTTCTTCCCACATATTCACCCATTTACAGTCCCTTTTTAAAATGCAAGTGTGTCTTTTATTTCAGATATTGATAATATTTTTGTTCTGTTAAGTAACTTTGATAGTCTTTCCCTGTAACCAAATTGATAAAATAATGATACAGTCCTCCTCAGAAGGTACTTAAATGGTTCATAAGTATATGCTTTAGTTAATTAGGTATCAGTTTATAAGTACTTTATTATACATAAATATTTTGGGAGGACCCTTTAAAAGTCATCAAAGACAAAAAAAAAAAAGAAAGAAACTACTTTTAGAGTAGTTTCTTTTTAGAGTATATCCATGTTAGTTATATGGGAGAAAATTTACACGTGGATCAAGAGATATACTTCTGTTTGGGGAAATTTGCTTTGCGTGGTTTTAAACCCTAGTTTCTGAAAGTAGCTTAGGATAGATGCATACATATTTTCAACTCGGATTCTGTTAGGATTTTTCCCTACATGAGAAATTGTTTTGCTTCTGTATTCTTGGCCACAGATTGTAGGACTGAATTAAAATTCATTCAAGAAAATTAGAGATACCAAGGGAACATTTCATGCAAAGATGGGCTCAATAAAGGACAGAAATGGTATGCACCCAACAGAAGCAGAAGATATTAAGAAGAGGTGGCAAGAATACACAGAAGAACTACAAAAAAGATCTTCATGACCCAGATAATCACGATGGTGTGATCACTCACCTAGAGCCAGACATCCTGGAATGTGAAGTCAAGTGGGCCTTAGAAAGCATCACTACGAACAAAGCTAGTGGAGGTGATGGAATCCCAGTTGAGCTATTTCAAATCCTGAAAGATGATGCTGTGAAAGTGCTGCACTCAATATGCCAGCAAATTTGGAAAACTCAGCAGTGGCCACAGGACTGGAAAAGGTCAGTTTTCATTCCAATCCCAAAGAGGCAATGCCAAAGAATGCTCAAACTACCACACAATTGCACTCATCTCACACGCTAGTAAAGTACTACTCAAAATTCTCCAAGCCAGGCTTCAGCAATACGTGTACCGTGAACTTCCAGATGTTCAAGCTGGTTTTAGAAAAGGCAGAGGAGCCAGAGATCAAATTGCCAACATCCGCTGGATCATGGAAAAAGCAAGAGAGTTCCAGAAAAACATCTATTTCTGCTTTACTGACTATGCCAAAGACTTTGTGTGGATCACAATAAACTGGGGGAAATTCTGAAAGAGATGGGAATACTACATCACCTCACCTGCCTCTTGAGAAATCTATATGCGGGTCAGGAAGCAACAATTAGAACTGAACATGGAATAACAGACTGGTTCCAAATAGGAAAAGGACAATGTCAAGGCTGTATATTGTCACCCTGCTTATTTAAACTTTTATGCAGAGTACATCATGAGAAATGCTGGGCTGGAAGAAGCACAAGCTGGAATCAAGATTGCCGGGAGAAATATCAATAACCTCAGATATGCAGATGACACCACCCGTATGGCAGAAAGTGAAGAGGAACTAAAAAGCCTCTTGATGAAAGTGAAAGAGGAGAGTGAAAAAGTTGGCTTAAAGCTCAACATTCAGAAAATGAAGATCATGGCATCCAGTCCCATCACTTCATGGGAAATAGATGGGGAAACAGTGGAAACAGTGTCAGACTTTATGTTTTTGGGCTCCAAAATCACTGCAGATGGTGACTGCAGCCGTGAAACTAAAAGATGCTTACTCCTTGGAAGGAAAGTTATGACCAACCTAGATAGCATATTAAAAAGCAGAGACATTTCTTTGCCAACAAAGGTCCATCTAGTCAAAGCTATGGTTTTTCCAGTGGTCATGTATGGACGTGAGAGTTGGACTGTGAAGAAAGCTGAGCACCAAAGAATTGATGCTTTTGAAGAAAGTGTTGGAGAAGACTCTTGAGAGTCCCTTGGACTGCAAGGAGATCCAACCAGTTCATTCTAAAGGAGATCAGTCCTGGGATTTCTTTGGAAGGACTGATGCTAAAGCTGAAACTCCACTACTTTGGCCACCTCATGCGAAGAGTTGACTCATTGGAAAAGACCCTGATGCTGGGAGGGATTGGGGGCAGGAGGAGAAGGGGACGACAGAGGATGAGATGGCTGGATGGCATCACCAACTTGATGGACATGAGTTTGAGTGAACTCCGGGAGTTGGTGATGGACAGGGAGGCCTGGCGTGCTGTGATTCATGGGGTCGCAAAGAGTCGGAAACGACTGAGCGACTGAACTGCCTGACAGTTATTAATGGTAATATTTATTAAAGAAGTATGAATTACCCTGCTCCCAACCCATTACAATAAGGATACTTGGAAAGGGATAAACCCATTTGTTTCAGCTATCTAACTTCTAAATAATTAGTGTGAAAGTGTTGACCTCAGATATATTAAATATAGTGTTCTAAAATATTGTTTTAAAATAATTTAAATTTTCTTAGTAAGGGAAAGTTAGCCTATTCATGTTTGGAATCATAGACTTCTATTAGTTAAAGCACACCTATTTTGTGCTTTAACTAATACAAGTCTATGATTCTAAGGGCTTCCCTGGTGGCTCAGAGGTTAAAGCGTCTGCCTGCATAGCAGGAGACCTGGGTTTGATCCCTGGGTCGGGAAGATCCCCTGGAGAAGGAAATGGCAACGCACTCCAGTATTCTTGCCTGGAGAATCCCATGGATGGAGGAGCCTGGTGGGCTACAGTCTGCAGGGTCGCAAAAGTCGGACACGACTGAGCGACTTCACTCACCACTTCACACCTATTTGTAATTGCCCCCTGGAGCTGCTGAGAACAAAGTCATTCCCATCTATATGTGATAACCCCTTAAGTATGACCATTAGTATTTTCAACCATGAGAACAACTGAAGCTCTACTCTCCAAATATCCTTAGTTTCTTTAGTGGCTTATGATTTTAAACACTTCATACTCTTGGTTCCCTTTTCTGGTTATTCTCCAGTTTAACAGAGCCCATCTCAAAAAGTGACACCCCAAATGGTAGATCATGTACCATATGTGGCCTGAAATACACAGGGGTCGGCTAGCTTTTTGTCTAGCCATTAAAATGTGTGTATTTGAGGAACAATTTAAATAATATAAAGGACTGGTAAATAATAAAAATGGGTATATTCTTGACTGTGTCAAAGGAAAATTGAAGGGATTTAATAAATAAACTTCACATTGAGTGAAGTGGTAAAGAAACTGCACGAGACACAGGAGATGTGGGTTCGATCCCTGGGTCAGGAAGATACTCTGGAGGAGGCAACAGCAACCGACTTCAGTATTTTTGTCTGGAAAATCCCACGGACAGAGGAACCTGGTGGGCTACAGTCCATGGGGTCGCAAAGACTCAGACACGACTGAGTACATGATAAGTAAACTTTACAATGAGTAAAAAACATTTAATGGCTTTCTCAGAGGCTTTCTTGACTTGGGAAGAACCTTTTTCTAGAAGTTGAGGAGGACAAGAATCTATTGACATTCATTTCTTACTCATTTCTAGTAAATAGAAGTCAAATTGGAACTCTCTGGGCTCTAGGAGATATGACTGAGGCCATGTGACCAGTTTGGCTTCATGCTACATTTCTATTATTAATATGTAAAAAATTATTTCTTATAGAAGAAATATATAGGGAAATAAGGAGAATAAAATACCTCACGTTCTCTTTTGGCAAAGAAATGCTTACGTGTTTTAAACAAATTAACTTTTTAAGGCAGCTCTGAAGAAGTAATTTATTTTAAATAGGTGAACAGTTTATAGCTCTTATGGGAACACTTTTTCCTTACTTTTCTTCATCATAGGATTAGGCCCTATGTTTTTAATTTAAGTCCTTTAATTTTTGCTGTTAACATTTAATTTACTTGATGACCCCATACTGTTAACTTTTGACCCAGTGAACTTGGATGGTATATACAGACCTCATAGCTAATTTTAAAGAAACCCTTAAACAAAAATAATGTTTGAAGTGAAACAGAAGATTAAATTCATGTCAGTGTTCCATGTAGAGAAGTAGTACACATATACTTAACCAAAGAACTTTTTTCCCCTTTTGGAAGATGTATTTTTATAAACACGGGGTTTTTACAATTAGATGTTTCGCTGTTGGCAAAACAACCCAAAACTGGTGTGACTTAACTGCAGTACTTCTAATAAACTGCGAAACCACTGATAGAGTATAGTAGATAGGAAACCTTTTCCTGACAAGAAATTCTTATAGCATGTAGCTAAATCTAATGGTCCTTTCATCTATCTCTGCTTATACTCAGTCTCCTTTCCTGTTATATAAAATTGAGATTCCTAAAGTTTAATCCTTAGATGTGAAAAATGTTAGCACACATCAGTTTCAGTTCAGTCACTCACTTGTGTCTGACTCTTTGTGACCCCATGGACTGCAGCACACCGGGCTTCCCTGTCCATCACCAACTCCCAGAGCTTGCTCAAACTCATGTCCATCATGTCAGTGATGCCATCCAACCATCTCACCCTCTGTCGTCCCCTTCTCCTGCCTTCAATCTTTCCCAGCATCAGGGTCTTTTCCAATGAGCCAGTTCTTCACATCAGGTGGTCAAAGTATCAGAGTTTCCACCTTCAGCATCAGTCCTTCCAATGAATATTCAGGACTGATTTCCTTTAGGATAGACTGGTTGGATCTCCCTGCAGTCCAGGGGACTCTCAAGAGTCTTCTCCAACACCATAGTTCAAAAGCATCAATTCTTTGGTGCTCAGCTTTCTTTTTAGTCCAACTCTCACATCCATACATGACTACTGGAAAAATCATAGCTTTGATTAGATGGACCTTTGTTGCAAAGTAATGTCTCTCCTTTCAATATGCTGTCTAGGTTGGTCATAGCCTTTCTTCCAAGGAGCAAGTATCTTATAATTTCATGGCTGCAGTTACCATCTGCAGTGATTTTGGAGCCCCCCCAAAATAAAGTCTGTCACTGTTTCCAGTGTTTCTCCATCTGTTTGCCATGAAGTGATGGGACTGCATGCCATAATCTTAGTTTTCTGAATGTTGAGTTTTAAGCCTGCTTTTTACTCTCCTCTTTCATCAAGAGGCTCTTTAGTTCTTCTTTGCTTTAGTTGTTAATTATAATAAAGTTCAAAGCTTCTTCTAAATTACTTGATGTAAAGATAATTTATGTATAACTTTTATTTGCCCTTAAAACTGGATCTGCGAACTTACTTTTGAACATTTCCTCCCTAATTATAAAATAGTATATGAGTCCTGTCATTTATCAACCTGTGAAAAATGCAGCTTAATCATTACTATAGATAATTTCAAATATGTCACATTTACTTTATTCAAAAATGAACAGAGAGTTAAGCAATAACTGCTGTGTGCTAACTACCATTAGGTACAGGGGTATTAACAAGGCTTTCTGGAAGTAGTGCCAGCTATATGTGTTTCTATATAAACGTTCATAGGGCTTCCCTCATGGCTCAGTGGTTAAGAATCTGCCTGCCAATGTAGGAGACCTGGGTTTGATTCCTGGGTTGGGAAGATCCCCTGGAGAAGGAAATGGCAACCTACTCCAGTGTTCTTGCCTGGGAAATCCCATGGACAGAGGAGCCTGGTGGGCTATAGTCCATGGAATCGCAGTGAGTTGGATATGGCTTGCTGCTGCTACTGCTGCTAAGTTGCTTCAGTCATATCCAACTCTGTGTGACCCCACAGACCGCAGCCCACCAGGATAAGGATATGGCTTAGTGACTAAATAACAACATAAAGCTTCATGGTTTGCTAGTAAGATAACATGATTGTTGTTCCACAGTGTAAATACTAGAAGGAGTGTTAGAAAATGTGATTTTATTGTATTTTTTAAATAAATGGAAGTATTTTTCTGTAGTTTTATAGCCATGGAGGGAAACAATGAGATTTTGTGCTAGCATATTATGCCTGGAATAGAGATAAGAGTCTTGAATGACTCCCTGGTCCCCAGCTTGGTTGTACAGTACAGTTTTACTGGAATAGAGACAAATGGAGGAGGAATGGGGCTTCTACGTATGTGTGTATATGTAAAAGTGTGAAATGGAAAACTAGGAAAGAGGAGGGAGATGAGAAACTCAGTGAAGACATACTGAATATGGAAGATTAAGTGCCAATGGGGTATCCATGTAGAGATGTTCACTAGGGAGCTTGGCATCTATGTGTCTGAGGCTGAGGAGAAAGGCCTGGGCTGGAGGCAGATATCATTAAATACGTGATAGTTAAAATCAGGGGATGCCATTGCTCATAGAGATGGAATATATGGAGAGGAAATGAGAGCATTAGTAAATGGGCAAATTAAGAGGAGGAAGATAAAGAACTGATAAGAAATAGCAGAGGAAGGGAAGGGAGCACCAACTGAGCTGTGCTTGAGAAGCCGATGGGAGAGAAGATTCAGAAGGAAAGAAGTCAGGAGGGTCAGACAGTAAACACGACTGGAATAAATTGAAAAACATGATGGCAATTTTGTTATTAGTACTGTTTGCCAGAATGTTTGCAGTGCACATTCAGTGTACTGATGGTAGCAGAATTCTGTTTGTGTTGAGTTGAAAAGTATATTAAAATTAAGAGAAGTTATATTAAATTTATATTATTCCAAGTCTCCTCAGCTCGCTCTCTCTTTTTTTGGTCACGCCATGCAGCTTGAGGAATCTTAGTTCCCTGAGCAGCGATCAAACCCAGGGACCCAGCAGTGAAAGCACTGAGTCTTAACCACTGGACTGCCAGGGAATTTCCAAAACTTTTCATCTCTTATTCAAAATACAATTGAAGAATGATAGTTGTAGGGAGGAAGTTAAAAGATAGAGGAGGAGATTCTACAGTGAAGAGAGTTTAACCTATTTATAAACTGTGAGGAAGAGAGGGCAGAGAGGAGAGATTAAAAAGAGAAGGGATTTAAAAAAATAGGAGGGATAAAGGTAAAGCCTTAAGAGATGAGGAAATATTCAATACTGATACGGGATCAAGGGTGTAAGTAGAGGAACTGAGCTGGAAAAGAAAAGGAAGAATACTTCTTCCTCTGAGATTAGAGAGGAGGCAAAGATGGTTACATGTGTAACTTAAATTGTGGGACTGAAATGGAGATTCATTTTGATTTTTTTTTCTGATAAAGGAAACATAAAAGGTAAATACATAGGTGAGTTTAAGTAAAAGTATAATACATGCTATAAGGAATGGGAGAGGGAGCAAGGTTATAAGCAGGAGAAATTGATGAACCTGGGAATCTAGGCTGGATAGGAAATGACGTGAAAGATTGTGGTTTGAAGGAAAATGGAATAGTTGAGAATTGAGGTTAAAATAAGGTAAGAAAGCAGGTGTTAAGGGAGTAAATGGAGTGAATACATTTTCACACCTGTTTTTGTTCATATGTATTTCTGAGCAAAAGGTATTCAACTATAATATACTTTAATGACTGAATAAGTATTCTATTATAGAATATTAGGTTGTAAAATAAGCAGTTTCTTACTTGGGAGTCTTTTTATTGATTCCTGCTGATTTTTCTCTCCTGGTAAAAGGAACAATAAAATAATTAAATTTTTGACTTATTTCCTTAGGATGCAATCTTAGAATTGGATTTTCTGGTAGGTCTTCATAATGACCCTTTTTATTTTGGGGCTTCCCTGGTGGCTCAGATGGTAAAGAATCTGCCTGCAATACAGGAGCTCAGGGTTCGATCCCTGAGTTGGGAAGATCCCCTTGAGATGGGAATGACTATCCACTCCAGCATTCTTGCCTGGAGAATGTCATGGACTGAGGAGCCTGGTGGGCTACAGTCCATGGGGTTGCAAAGAGTCAGATGTGACTGAGCGACTAACACTTTTTCTATCTTTATTTTAGGCCTATTTCTAACAGGCTTGTTTATGTGCATTTTTACTCTATCCTGGACTGGAATCAGAAAATTGGACAATGTTGCAGGTTCTGATTGATGCAGGCACACTGACCAGCCAAAGTGAGAACTGGTAAGTAAAAGTCCTCCTTCACGGGAATAGTGATGGGTGTTTTAAAAACTTGGAATCAAGTATACTTTTTATGAGTACAATAAGAAATGATTCATGAACTGAATGACAGGATATAGTGGTCAATTTAGAAATACATATTGAAATTAAATAAAAATCTCTATGAATAACCTGCATTTGTTGACAGCATCCAATTTTAGGAAAGGTTTTAAAAAATCATGAATAATCATCAAAGTCACTGCTTCTCAGACTTTTCCACAAAAGTTTGGTTAATAGCAGAGAAGAGTGAATAACTGCCCCAAAATCTGTGTCCCAAGATAGAATTTTCTTTAGTTTTGCACTTTGTCTTAAATTTAAAATGAAAGTGCATTATATACCATAATAGTCCTATGGTTAATATAAATATAATGCTTGTAATTTTTTTCAAAATCTCTGAGTAAAATTGATATTTTAGAAAATGATCCAAGTTTATTCAGCTTTTAAAACCCTGGAATGCTTAAAGTTCCCATTGCCCAAAGCTGGGCTTGTACAGGCAAGGTTCTAGGCTATTTCATGGTTGTACAATACATTCGTTTTCAGTTCTTCTACAGTTTAGCCAAGGCTATTTATATAGTATATGGCAGGGAATTGATTAATTAATGTTTACCCACACTGAAACTGAGTGTTACAGAAACTGAAAATTCAGAGTGAAATTTCAACAGACTACACTACAAGAAATGTTAAAGAAGTCCTTCATACAGAAGGGAAATGATACCAGGTGGAAATACGGATTTACACAAAGGGATGATAAGCACTGGAAAAGGTAACTATGTAAGATTTTTTTTCTATTTACTTCTCTTTTAAGATAATCAACTGTTTAAAAAAAATACTATGTGGGTTACAACATGCACAGTAAAATATATGAAAATAATAGCACAAAGTCCAGGAAGGGAAAAAAAAAGTATGATATTTGCTGTACATATAGTAGTGTAATATCACTTGGAAGTAGACTGATAAGTTATATATAAATCCTAAAACAACCAGTAGAATAATAAAACAATCTTAGATAGTAAGCCAACAAATGAGAAAAAAATGGAACCATAAAAAATTTAATCTGAAAAAAGGCAGAAAAAGGAAAAAAGGAACAATAAACAAATGGAACATAGGATAAATAGAACAAACAGAAAACAGCAAGATGATAGACTTATATCTAAGCATATCAATAATCACATTAAATGTAAGTGATCTAAAAATCCTCATTAAAAGGCAGAGATGATCAGATTGGATAAAAGCAAAACACTTTATATACAAAACCACAACAATGTTAAGAATGAAAGGATGGAAAATACCATGCTGATGCTGACATTAATCAAAAGAAAACTGGTGTGGCTAGATTAACATAGCGAAAGAAGTAAGATTTCAAAGTGTTAAGATTTCAAAATATTACGAGATAATGAATGTCATTTCATGATAATAAATGGGCCAGTTAATCAGGAATACATAACAATCCTGAATGTTTATGCCCTAAATAACAGTTGGTTCACAATAAATGAAGCAAAAACTGATAGAACTGCAAGGAGAAAAAGAAAAATCTACGATTATAGTCAGAGATTTCAGTACGCCTCTTTTAATAATTGCTTGAAAAAGTTGAAGCCTAACAAGGATGTAATAAGCTTAAATAACAGTATCCAGCAATATTACCTAATTGACTTCCTAGAACATTCCACTTAAAATAGCAGAATACACCTTCCCTTTCAAGTATACATGAAACGTTTACCCAGAGTGAGCATATTCTAGGCCAGGGGTCAGCAAACTATTGCCCTACTGCCAAATCTAGCTTGGTTTTATATTGCCCTGTGAACTAAGAATGGTTTTCATATTTTGAAAGGTTTCTTGGAAAAACAGAAAAAAATTTTGACAGAGTTTTTGGCCTGCAAAGGTTAGAATATTTACTTCCTGATCCTTTACAGAAAAAGCTTTCTGATCTCTGTTTTAGGTCATAAAATATGTCCCAGTATATTTTAAAGAATCCAAATCATGCAAAGTATATTATGGCCACAAAGGAATTAAATAGGAAATCAGTAACAGAAAGCTAACTGGAAAATCCCTAATATTTTGAAACAAATATAATCCATTGATTAAAGGACTCAAAAATGAAATCAGAAAGTGTTTTGAACTGAAGGAGAATAAAAATACATTATTGAATTCTGAATAAATGAAATGCCTGTATTAGAATACACCAAAAAAAAAAAAACCCTCAAAGCAATGACCTCAAGTTAAGAAGAGCAAATTAAACACAAAGAAGAAAAAAAAAAAAATCATGAAATAATTTAGATTGAAGTGGAAATCACTGAAATGGAAAACAAAAATCAATTGAGAATATCTGTGTGATGAAAGCTTGGTTTGTTGAGGTCAGTAAAACTGATAAACCTTTAGCCAGACTGGTAGGGAAAAAAAAAAAGATAAGACACATATCAGGAAGATTGGTAATCAGGAATAAGAGAGGTGACATCATTACAAATTCTACAGGTACTTAATAAGGGAATATTATGAAAAACTTTAGGCAAACAACAACAGCAGTTTAGATGAAATGGCCAAAGTCCTTCAAAGATTTTACAAATTACCAAGCTTACTCAAGAAGAAATAGATATAATAGAAGAAATAGATAACCTGAATTGTCATTTTTCTGTTGAATTATTAGTTTAAAATATTCCTATAGGAACTTCCCTGGTGGTCCAGTGGTTAAGAATCTACCTTGCAATGCAGGGGACAGAGGTCCTATCCCTAGTTGGGGAAGTAAGATCCCACATGCCTCAGAGCAACTAAGCCCACACCACAACTACTGAACCTGGTGCAGCCAAATAAATAAATAATATATATATATAAATTCCCGTCTTCCCTGGAGAAGGAAATGGCAACCCACTCCAGTATTTTCGCCTGGAGAATCCCATGGACGGAGGAGGAGCTTGGTGGGCTACAGTCCACGGGTTGCAAAGAGTCGGAAGTGACTGAGCGACTTCACTTTCACTTTATATATATATATATTCCTACAAAGAAAACTTCTGGTCTATAGGGCTTCATTGACAAATCCTTCCAAAACATTTAGGAAAAGAAAAATAATTCCAGTTACACATAAACTCTTACAGAAAAGTGAAGAGGAGCGAATACTTCCAAACTTGTTCTTGGAGGCCAGCATTACCCTGATACCCAAATACTATGAAGACATAACAAGAAAACTCAGGCCAGTCTTCCTCATAAACATAAATTGAAAAATCCTAAACAAAATTTTATTAAATAAAATCCAACCATATATAAGAAGGATAGTATTGGGTTTATCTCAAGAACGTAGGATTGGTTTTAACATTAAAAAATCAATGAGTATAATTCACCATTTTAAACTAAAAAAGAAAAACTGATTATCTTAATAGATGCAGAAAAAAACGTGTGACAAAACCCAGTATTCATTCCTGATTTTAAAAAACTCAGCAAACTTCGAATGCAAGGATTTTTCTTCAGTCAGATGAAAGGTATCTACACAAAACCTAAAATAACGTTGTATCTCCTGATGAAAGATGGCATGCTTTCTCCCTGAGATCAGGAACAATGAGGAACAAGGACTTCTGCCCTTACCACTTTTATTCAGTATTGGAAGTTCTGACCAGTACAATCAGGAAAGAAAAAAAAAAAATTCAGATTGGAAAAGAGGAACTACAACTGATATAATCATCTATCTAGGATTCCTAGGTGGCTCAGTGGTAAAGAATCTGCCTGCAATGCAGGAGATGCGGGTTTGATCCCTGAGTTGGGAAGATCTGGAGAAGGGAATGGCAACCCACTCCAGTATTCTTGCCTGGGAAATCCCATGGACAGATGAGCCCAACAGGCTGCAGTCCATGGGGTCACAACGAGTCAGACTGAGCAACTAAACAACAATAAATCATGCATCTCTTCCTCTTGGTGGAACTGGTGAAGAGCTGCTAGCAAGAGCTGAGTTTAGCAAGACAGTGGGATATAAAATCAATATCTAATAATCATTTATATTTCTGCATTCTAGCACCAAAGAATTGAAAGTGGAAATGTAAAAAATATACAGCATTTATAGTAGCATAAAAAATAAGTTCTTATGAGTAAATCTGAAAAAAGGCATGAAAGTCCTGAAACCTGGAAAGAGCAAATAGCACTAAGAAGAAGGAAAGATGACTTAAGTAACTGGAGAGATTTACCTCCAGTTTACCTCATGGGTTTATATTAATATGTCTGTTCTCCTCAAATTGATCTAAAGGTTTAATACATTCAAATCAAAATTCTAGTAGGCTTAAAAAAAAGTTAAGCTGATTCTAAAATTAATTCATATAGAAATGCAAAAGATCTAGGATAGCCAATTTTTATTTATTTGTTTATGTATTGTTTTTAGGTAACTTTTGGAGGCAAAGTAGATTTTTAGTTAAGAAAAGTAGCGTTGGACTCAAATAGATCTGGACTTAAATCCTAGCTTTGCCTACTTACTATCTACAGATAATCCAAGGAAACAAAGTCTTTTAATTTTATTCATTAAGTTTATTATTCTCACTCACTAAGGGGTCTGCTAAAAGGGAGAGAATGTTTAGTAAAGGGCATCTTTGACCTGAAGGAAAGAGTTCCAAAGCCAGGTTACTTCTTTTGAAATTGCTAACTCATTATACACAGCCGTTTGATGTTGTCTATTGCGTTCCCTTTTTAGCCCATAGGGTTTCAAACTGTTTTCTATATAATAATGGCTTTCACATATACATCAACAGGCCCAACAGGTTATCAAGAAAGCTTGAGTCCTCTGTCTTCTAGTGATATCCTGCTTAGATCTGACATTAGTTTCATTTTTTTCCTTCAAGCTATTTTTTTCCAAATTTCTTGGCTATTGTTGGTGATAACACAAATTTTGGAACCTTCAAACTTGTAATCTTAGGTTATGTCTTTCTTTCTTTACTTCCCATAGGTAAACAGTTGCTAAACTTGTTAGTTCTTCTAGTACTTCTCTATATTGCTACTTAATACGTTCCTTTGCATTTTGAAAATTGCCCATTTAATCCAAGCTCTTGATTGTCATTTATTTTGTAGCCTCTTGTATTGTGGCTTCCCTTGTAGCTCAGTCGGTAAAGGATCTGCCTGCAGTGCAGGAGACCTGGGTTCAATCCCTGGGTTGGGAAGATCCCCTGGAGAAGGAAATGGCAACCCACTCCAGTATTCTTGCCTGGAAAATCTCATGGACAGAGGAGCCTGGTGGGCTGCAGTCCATGGGGTTACAAAGAGTTGGACACAACTGAGCAACTAACACTTGCATTGCAGCCTCTTGTAGTCTCCCTAGCCCCCCATCCCATCTTATCCTCTTCCCTACTAGCTTACACAAAACACAGAATACTTTCTATAAACAGTCTGTAAAGAAGCATTGCTGGATGAATTAAAAAAACCTTATTAAGTATCAGTAGCAAAAAGGAATTTACATGGAGTCTCCTTTCAGCGATTCTACCCGAAAGGAGGAGAGCAGAACCTTCAGGAATTGAGTCACAACTCAGACAAATACCAAGTGGGAGATGTTTCTGGCAAGAGACTGATAATGTATGATAGTAACCACTGGAAAGATAAAAGGAGCCATAAAATTGAACTTCCCACTAGCCATTCTTTCCCTTTTTGCTCTCTGCACACTTCAGCTGGGAATCTTTATGCAGGTAGTAGTTATTTGACTTGTATTATTCTGGTTGTAATAAAGTTATATCTAAGAAGCTAAGAGAGCTGACCAACTGAGAAGGGAAAGCAGTTTGTTCTGACCATAATGACAAAAGGAGTTCAAGGCACACCAAACATTTTTCTCCCATTTAGAAACATCCTAGTATTTAAGCATATAAATACTTGGGCTTCCCAGGTGGCTCAGATGGTAAGGTGTGTGCCAGCAATGCGGGAGATCCCTGGGTCGGGAAGATCCCTTGGAGAAGAAAATGGCAACCCACTTAAGTACTCTTGCCTGGAAAATTCCATGGACGGAGGAGCCTGGTAGGCTACAGTCCATGAGATCACAAAGAGTCGGACACGACTGGGCAACTTCACTTTCTTTAAGCACATAGGTGGCTCAGATGGTAAAGAATCTGCCTGCAATGCCAGAGACTGAGTTTGATCCCTGGGTTGGGGAGATCCCCTGGAGAAGGGCATGGCAACCCATTCCAGTATTCTTATCTGGAAAATTTCATGGACAGAGGAGCCTGGCCAGCTATAATCCATGGAGTTGCAAAGAGTCAGATGCGACTGACTGACTAACACTTTTTACTTTAGTATTTAAGACTAGTATTTAATTTCTCTTTACTCTCTTATTTGTGTTCTCTGTTCCCATCATGTCTGTGAGATGACCTGCCTGGTCCTGCTCTGCAGTAGGTTTGTATAGTGTTGCATCTCTAGAGCCTTGAACAGTGCCTAGCATATAACATATAGGAAGCACTTAGTAAATATGGTATTTGATGAATAAATGAATGGTTATTTTTTCTCTCTGGGAATCTAAACCCATCAGCACTTTCAAAATATCTATGTAAGATTTTCTGATTCCACTAAACTTCTGTCCATTATCCATCTAGTTTTAAGTTACTTCATTTTCCACATCCTCATAGCAATTATTTGTAGCTTGTACTTGATTAGTGTATTCTTATTATGTTACTTTTCACATATTCCTGTATCTATTCTATCTATGTATATTATTTTCAACTAGAAGATAATGCCTCAAATGTCAAATACTATATGTGCAGTTCAGTATTGCCTTGTGTGCTGCAGAAAGGTAGACCCTCAATAGATAGGCAGGCTACCTCCTTGTGAAACATATTCTCTGGGTCTGTGTGATTTGCCTTGAAAGGAAGTTAAGATACATAGATTCTGGTTTTTTTTTTTCCCCTCATATATTGTGTGACTTTGAGTTAATTCATTCCTTCAGTGTTCAGTTTAAGAACAAGGTCAGGAATGGTTTCCTAAAGAAAAACATTTTAGACTTACAGCAGCATTTATATGTTGGTAACATTTCTCCAGAAATATTTAAGGTAATACACAAACTGGACTGGTCAATTTTAATCTTTTTCTTGGAATTTCCATAGAAAAGTTCAGGTAGCAGAGACACTGAAATAGTGTTACATAGAAAATACTAACTGTAGAAAGAACCATAGTTTCTTCATAGGGAAGTCAGAGATAATATCCTGAATTTTTGCACTACTTAAATAACTCCTTAGTTATCTCACAACAGAATTAATGTAGGAAAACACATTCAAGGAGTTACTGAAGATCGGAATAAGATGGTGCAAACTGTAAAAATGCTTTCTGTAATAGGTTTTCAAGTATTTAAAGAGTCATTCGCTCTCTGGCCTCCTCCATCTGCACTGTCTTCTGGCAACAATAAAGTTGTGCAACCTATGCATGAAAGAAGTTTCTAATAATGCAAAATCAACAGCAGTTTCTTGGTCATTTCCATTCCCTCCTCCATGAAAATGAACAACATTTAGGTTATTCCACGTATTTTTTTCCATGCCCCCCAAAACTGTTAGGTTGCCAAAGAAAACTGATCAGGTAATGAATTACTGTTTGCCTTCATGTAATTGGTTTAAGTACAAGATACATAAAATCAGACATTAACGTGGTAATATGAGAGGAAGAAAAACATCAAACCATAGGATTGAGTTTTAGTTTTACTGACATTTATATATCATACTTCCTGTTTATGATTTCAGAAGTGCAGCCAGGCAGTGCTTCTGTGAAAAACTAAGTAACTGGGAACAGTTTTGAGGATTAAAATGGCAACTTACTGAAAAAAAAAAACCCACTAAATTTACTGTTTATAGAATTACTATCTATTGTGTAAAAATTACTATCTATTGTGTAAAAAAAAGCTGAATCTCTTCAGACATCATTTATTTGTAATTAAAAGGGAACATGATGGCCTTGTGCCTTTAAAACAAACAGCCCAGTTTTAAGTCTTAGTCCTGAATTTGAGTAGGTGATGGGATAATGAAACCAAGCTAACCTCCTTCTAATCTATATCTATATCTCATACATATATATGTCTTTATACATATAGATGTATAAAAAAGGTAATTCTTGCAAACATTTGCTTTTTTCCCTCATTTTGAGATTTCAGTTGACTTGTTATGCATTAATTAACAATTAGTTCTGCCTGAAGGAGGGACCTGGGACCTGCCTCTTGAGAAATCTATATGCAGGTCAGGAAGCAACAGTTAGAACTGGACATGGAACAACAGACTGGTTCCAAATAGGAAAAGGTACATCAAGGCTGTATATTGTCAGCCTATTTATTTAACTTGTATGCAGAGTACATCATGAGAAACGCTGGGCTGGATGAAGCACAAGCTGGAATCAAGATTGCTGGGAGAAATATCAATAACCTCAGATATGCAGATGACACCACCCTTATGGCAGAAAGTGAAGAAGAACTGGAGAGCCTCTTGATGAAAGTGAAAGAGGAGAGTGAAAAAGTTGGCTTAATACTCAATATTCAGAAAACTAAGATCATGGCATCTGGTCCCATCACTTCATGGCAAACAGATGGGGAAACAAAGGAAACAGTGACAGACTTGACTGCAGCCATGAAATTAAAAGATGCTTGCTCCTTGGAAGTTATGATCAACCCAGACAGCATATTAAAAAGCAGAGACATTACTTTGCTGACAAAGGTCCATCTCGTCAAGGCTATGGTCTTTCCAGTAGTCATATATGGATGTGAGAGTTGGGCTGTGAAGAAAGCTGAGCGCCGAAGAATTGATGCTTTTGAACTATGGTGTTGGAGAAGACTTGAAGTCCCTTGGATTGCAAGAAGATCCAACCAGTCCATCCTAAAGGAAATCAGTCCTGAATATTCATTGGAAGGACTGATATTGAAGCTGAAACTTCAATACTTTGGCCACCTGATGGGAAGTACTGACTCATTGGAAAAGACCCTGATGCTGGGAAAGATTGAAGGCAGGAGGAGAAAGGGACGACAGAGGATGAGATGGTTGGATGGCATCACTGACTCAATGGACATGAGTTTGAGTAAATTCCAAGAGTTGGTGATGGACAGGGAGGCCTGGCGTACTGCAGTCTATGGGGTCGCAAAGAGTTGGACACGACTGAGTGACTGAACTGAAGGAGAGAAAGGGTAGAGATGAGTCTAATTCTTAAGAAAAAGGCCTTCTACTACTAACTTATTCTATTTGAAACATAATTATATGAGTTAATTTAATTTTGGCAATGACTTTAGAATCTGTGTGTGTATGTATATATGTGGAGAGAGTGAGCACCCAAGTGGGCAGTGACTATTAACTAGGTATCAAAATCCATGCTCTCACTTCTGGGCCATACATATAAGTCTGTCTCCAGCCTCCCTTGCAGTTAGCTGTGGACAAGTGACTTAAGTTACAGCCAACAGAATGAGAATGGAAGTTAACATGTACTACTTGGAGTGTGTGTGTGTGCACGTGCGCACGCACCCACACGTGTGCTTAGTCATGGTCCAACTCTTTGCAGCACCATGTACTGTAGCCTTCCAGGCTCCTTTTGTCCATGGAATTTTCCAGGCAAGAATACTAGAATGGGTTGCCACCTTCTACTCCAGGGTATCTTCCCAACCCAGGGATTGAACCCATGTCTCCTGTATCTCCTGCACTGGCAGGCAGATTCTTTACCACTGGTGTCACCTGGGAAGCCTCTCCCCTAAAAAACTCACTTTCCTACAGGCTGAAAAAGAAAAGACCCTTAGGGTGATCTTGGAACTTTGATTCTGAAAGACAGTATGGAAAGACCTTGAAAAGTAATTACTGTAGTGCTTGTTTATTTTAGCAAGAAATGTCCTTGAGCCATGATATATTTTGGTGTTGATCTGTTTTGGCAATTAGCCTTTCTTAATTAATTCAGTATACAAAACTTATATTTGCAGCGTCCATGTGTGATGTACGACTCCTGCGGGCAACATTTACACCCACGGTGTATGTCAGTGCCATTTCCTGAAGCACAGTTAAGAGGCTACAGTATGTATACACACGGATATGTGTAAACGTCCTTCCCAGACATTGTGCAACACTGTAGCTCTGCCAAACTAACTCCAGCTTCTCTCTTGGGTTTTATTTTGTAGGCGCATTAATTTGTGTAAAGACACTTCCCTTTTGTGTTTGTGGTAATAAATTAAGGTGGAATGGATCATCCAGTAAGAATCTTAAGGGGAAAATGTGTATTTAGGAACCAAAGCAGGTCTTTTTCTTAGAGTTGTTCAACTGTAGCTAACTACAGACTTTTCTTATAACCTGTTACCCTCTGGCATGCATTAGGCCAGAAGAGTGTGTTAGGAGCCTTCTTCCCTTCTGCTCGCCAAGCTTACTGTTATGAGTTATAAAAACTTTTCTAGGCTTCATTTTCCTTATCTGTAAGATGAGAGTTGGATTATATGACCCCAAAGATCCCTTCACTAAAATTCTACTATCTATAACTACAATATCCATAGCTATTTGTAGAAATAATTGTTAATGTGAGTATTCTTTCAGATTCCAAATTGATGCTATACAGGTGCTTAAAAGTAACTTGAAGTTATAAAAAAGATGTTTAACTTGTGGCAATTCACAATCCAAGAGGTACAACAGAGGTTCTACTCTTCTCCCAAACAAAAACTATTAAATTGGAAAGATTTTTAACTCACTCAGGATATTTTTTAGAGTAATTATAAAGCACTTTGTCACCTCTCTGATTCCTTTACTTTTTGGGTGAAGTATCAAAGCAGTGCAGAATTTGACATGTATTGAAATAATATATACCATATTACCAAAAAACACACCCCTAAATAGCAGATTGTGCAGTTGTTTGCTGAATTTAGCAGCTAAAAATTTAAGTTTTACTTCGCCTAATTGTATACTTATGTTCTAATGTTTCAACATAATAACAACTAATGCTTTAACAAGTTTAGGATCATGGCCAAATCACCCAAGTCACAGTTAACTTCTGCCAGAGTTAAGTAAGTCATATGTGGCTTAGTCCTAAATCATGTTTTTGTTATAGCTGACAAAAATGAATCTTTACCTGTATGTCTGCTGGTAGGGATTTTAATCTCATGGATCTCAGCTTTGGTTAAAACTAAAAATATACATTATCCAGACTTGATGCAGGCACAGAATTGGCTTTAATTCACATTTTTTTGCTTTGGAAGAGCTGCAGAAATAGGGCCTTCACTCAGGGGTGATGCTGTTTTAGAAAGGAGAAAGGACAGGCTGTAGATCGTTGTTTAAAGTGGAGTTTTTATGTTAAGAGAAAGCCATGTATAGGCTGGAGTAGATGAGAAGGAATCACAAAAACTTTTTTTTCTGCAAAAGGAACAAGACAGAGTGAGAGCCTACCATACTCTTTTGAGTACCAGTCAAGAATGGATTTTAAATATCTTTAGATAATTGCAGAAATTAGGAAAACAATGTTTAAAACGAAGGCATACATAAATTTTGGTATATCCATATGTCGGAATGCCATGCAGATGTTAAAAATATGTTTTCAAAAAATTAAATAACATGGGGAAATGACCATTATAAATGATATTCTTTATTGTTATCAAACAGGAATCAATCTTATTCTTTCCAACCTCTGTATTCTTCATGCATTTCCTCTCCACCCCCAGTATAAATAGGAGCATAATGGAAGAGAGGTTTTAAGGACAGATGCATAGACAATGAATTTTAAAGCCAAAAGGGATTTTAGCCATCATTTAGTCAAAATTCATCATTTTGCAAAGGAGACTGACACCAGACTGACACCAGAAAATTAAACATCTTACCAAAGATCTCAGTATCAGCATTGCTACTTGCTAAAACCTGGGTTTCCTTGCTCCCCAAATTTGGCACATTTTAAAGGTGGCTCAGTGGTAAAGAATCCACCTACCAATCCAGGAGATGTGGGTTTGATCCCTGCGTTGGGAAGATTGCCCTGAAGAAGGAAATGGCAGCCCACTCCAGTATTCTTGCCTAGAAAATTCCTTGGACAGAGGAACCTTGCAGGCTACAGTCCATGGGGTCACAAAGAGTCAGACACAACTGAGTGACTGAGCACGTACACACACCTTCTACTGTAATATGCTACAGCTGAGGTAGGGTCAGGCTAGGTACTTTTGGCAAGGGAGTGTGCAGGGTACAAGGGAGTGAGTCATAAAATATCTAAAATATTTTAAATAAGATGAGTCATAAATAAGAGTCAAAAAATATCTGTAGAGATCCATTTCTTAATAATTCTAAATCTTCAATTTTTTAACTTAGTACCGCTCTAAAAATTTTGGAGGGTAGAACTCAGATCACTTCTTTGTCTCACAGGAATAATACTGAGTAACAGAAGCTACTAGATTACAACTTATGACATTTATTTATTTGTTCATTTGCTTTTGCCTGTCTCTTCCACTAGGATATATTTTCCAGGAAGGCAGGCCTGTATCTTTTTGCTCCCTCCTAGCAACTGTTTGACATATAAAATATGTTCAGTAAGTATTGAACATCTTTAATTAGTCGAGTGAATTAATAAATGGTAGTACTAAAAAGCAGTACTCCTTATTTACTTTGATTTCTTCTGGAGGTTTTTCCAAATTTTGTGATTCCTTCATCACTGTAAATTAATTTTAGAATTGGGTGAAAGAAGGCAATGGCACCCCACTCCAGTACTCTTGCCTGGAAAATCCCATGGGCACAGGAGCCTGGTAGGCTGCAGTTCATGGGGTCACTAAGAGTCGGACATGACTGAGCGACTTCCCTTTCACTTTTCACTTTCATGCATTGGAGAAGGAAATAGCAACCCACTCCAGTGTTCTTGCCTGGAGAATCCCAGGGATGGCAGAGCCTGGTGGGGTGCCGTCTTTGGGGTCGCACAGAGTTGTACACGAGTGAAGTGACTTAGTAGCAGCAGCAGCAGCAGCCCCATTCATAGCACCGCATTTCAGTCTAATACCTTTGAACTGTTTTATAACATTAATTTTGGTACTCTTAAACTCTTGTGCCAAATTTGCCAGATTTGAGAATGACCATGATCTGTAATTTTATTTAGGTTTTTATCCATGATGTATGTGTACACTTACACCATGAATTAGTGGTGTACATGTGAGATTAGTGGTGTACATGCAGGAGACCTGGGTTCAATCCCTGGGTCAGGAAGATTCCCTGGAGAAGGAAATGGCAACCCACTCCAGTACTCTTGCCTGGAAAATCCCATGGACAGAGGAGCCTGGTAGGCTACAGTCCATAGGATCGCAAAGAGTCGGACATGACCGAGCAACTTGTCAATATCAATGTCAAATGTGAGACTAAACTGATGAGTCTGGAGGCAACACTGTTGGGAGAGCATATTTGGAAATAGGAAAAAAGAAATGGTAATACCTTGAAAAATAGAAGCATTAGGCTGAAAAAAGTAAACATTTAAACTCCTATCTCAAATTAAGTATAAATTTTAAACCTGATGAAAAGAAGTAAATAATATTTGGAAGAGTGGATTTTTCCTTAAAGGTAAGATATTAAAAACAAAGCAAAACAAAAACACTGAGCCTAAATTTAAATATTAATCTCAATTTTAAAAGGTAAGCCTCATACATTTTTCCCTCAGGCTTATTTTCAATTATATGTATGTAGAGAATTAAGAGATTTTAACAGCAAAATTTTTACAGATGAAGAAGCCTAAAAATGTTGGCCATGTAGTCTGTTTCTAAGAATTGATTCTAATTTAGGATATAATCTGAAATGCTAAAATATATTTATGCATAAAAAGTTCACAGCAGCATTATTTATAAGAAAGGAAAATAGTGTAAGTGACCACCTAAGGAAACCCTACTCCACACAAGGATCTTTATGTAGCCATTGAAAATGTTTTTAAAGAGTTCTAAATGACTTGAGGAAGCATTTCTGATAAATTGTTATGAAAAAAGTCAGTGACTAAGGAAAACAGTTTAAACTTCATATACTTAAAAAACTTCATGGAAATATGTCAACTGTAAGTCAGTTACTTTTAAATAAAGGAATTATTGGTTATTTTATCTATATTTTCCTAAAGTAAAAAAAATATTTTTTCTTTAAACATAATTTCAAATTTTTCTTTACTTGTACTACTTTTATAATCAGAAAAAGAAACCTGTTACTTGGCATAGATATGTGTTTATGTCCCAGTGATATGTTTTCAGTATCATCACATGAGTATAAATATTGTTGCCAGAAGAAAAGTTTGATATTACTTAAATCCAAATAATGGAGTTTCCAAAACAAACAGTGATACATATCCTATAACTTGTAAAATTTTAGTGGTTTAGTATAATTTACTAGTTATTTCAACATAGCAGGCTCTCAGTATGTTTGCTGATGATATGGATAGAGAAGGGATACCTCAATTAATTTACCAAGTTCCTTGAATCTGTCAGTTAGCAACTCTCCCACCAAGAGATTAATGATATAGTCTTGTGTCAAAAAGCTGTCCATAAAATCTCCCTTAGTTTGTGTGGTGCGCTTTTGCAAAGTGTTATTTTGTACTTCAAAAAGAACAGCCTCTTAAGTGCTAATTTTTTACAGACACAAAGGGAGAAAAATTGGTTCTTACCTTGTTTATATTGGCGAGCTATGAGTTTCAAGTAAGATTCTGTGATCTGACACCATCAGTAAAAAAGGTTTCTTGTGGAAATAACTGGCGACAATACCTACCTTGTAGGGTTTGTTATGGTTTAGAAATCATGTATGTAAATGCCCAGTATAGTACACGGCACACAGGCATTCAGTAACCAGTGGCTATTATAATAATACAATATGTAATATTACTATGATTTCTTATGTCACATTACTATATATAGGGTGAGTTGAAAAAACAAAGTGCAGTCTACTTAAAAACATTCTAGACTTTCAGACAAAGATGGGGGAGTGAAGGCAGATCACAAAATCTTCCTCCCCGAATACTTGACAAAACAGTTTGTGCAAAAGAAAGAATAAAAACTCCTTGAAAAGCATTACCAGAAGTAGCAAGAAAAAGAAAATGTCTGCTACCTAAGCCAATGAAGGCCAAAGTAATACTATCATTTCAAAATAAAGAAATTTGGAACAGCAAGAAATGAAAGCAGCATGGTTGGAAATCAGAATCACCAGAAACAGACTGGCAGCTGCAGCACATCCCCGAGTCAGTTCATCAAGATGACGGCGCCTCCTCTCCTCTCTCCTACATCTCCCACGTTTCCCTGCTCCTCACTTCAAACTCTGATTTTATTGATAAATACAAGCTCTCACAAGAGAAACTCATCTTTCCCACACTATATCGATCAACCTGCCTTCATCTGTACTCATATAAACTCTCTCTTTTGAAAAGGGTTAGGTAGCCCTGCTCTTAACTAAGGCAAGCCCCTCCACTAGTGTCCTGAAGCCCACCCATTCTTCCACAGTCAAGCTTTGTGTCCTGTGATTATTCCCTCCATTTCCTGCATCCTCAGTCTCTCTACCGGATTATTCCAATCAGTACTTCCCTGGTGGCTCCGCGGCAAAGAATCCACCTGCAGTGCAGGAGACACAGGTTCGATCCTTGTCAGGAAGATGCCCTGGAGAAGGAAATGGCAACGCACTCCAGTATTCCTGCCTGGGAAGTCTCACGGACAGAGGAGCCTGGCGGGTCCAAGAGTCACAAGAGTCGGACACAATTTAGTGACTAAACCACCACCACTTCCAAACATACTGTACTACTTCCCCTTCTAAAAATACTATCACCCTAGATCTCATATCCCCCTCTGCTTTCATGGGAGTAAGAGCCCATTTTTTTCTGCTGTGCTTTATAGTAGACTTTTAAAAGGTTGTTTGTACTTGCAGTTTCCACTTCCTCATTGTATAGCATCTCTTCAATCCATTCCAATTAGATTATTGTGTCCATAGGTCCACCTAAACTGCTCTTGTTGAGACTGATTACCTTCTTGCCAGATCATTTTCTTCTTCCCAAATGTTTGATACTTCAAGGCATGCATATTCCTCACCCCTCTTTTTTTCTTCTCTATCAATATTCATCCCCTGCCACTCACTCCCTGAGTCATCTTATTCAGTTTTCCTGGTTTTAAAATGTCTGTCTCTGTTTTTCAGTTCAGTTCAGTTCAGTCGCTCAGTCGTGTCCGACTCTTCACGACCACATGAATCGCAGCATGCCAGGCCTCCCTGACCATCACCAACTCCCACAGTTCACTCAGACTCAAGTCCATCGAGTCAGTGATGCCATCCAGCCATCTCATCCTCTGTCGTCCCTTTCTCCTCCTGCCCCCAATCCCTCCCGGCATCAGAGTCTTTTCCAATGAGTCAACTCTTCGCATGAGGTGGCCAAAGTAGTGGAGTTTCAGCTTCAGCATCATTCCTTCCAAAGAAATCCCAGGACTGATCTCCTTCAGAATGGACTGGTTGGATCTCCTTGCAGTCCAAGAGACTCTCAAGAGTCGTCTTCAACACCACAGTTCAAAAGCATCAATTCTTTGGTGTTCAGCTTTCTTCACAGTCCAACTTCTCACATCCATGCATGACCACTGGAAAAACCATAGCCTTGACTAGACGGACCCTTGTTGGCAAAGTAATGTCTCTGCTTTTAAATATGTCATCTAGGTTGGTCATAACTTTTCTTCCAAGGAGTAAGCATCTTTTAATTTCACGGCTGCAGTCACCATCTGCAGTGATTTTGGAGCCCCAAAAAATAAAAGCTGACACTTTCCCCATCTATTTCCCATGAAGTGATGGGACCAGATGCCATGATCTTCATTTTCTGAATGTTGAGCTGTAAGCCAACTTTTTCACTTTCCTCTTTCACTTTCATCAAGAGGCTTTTTAGTTCCTCTTCACTTTCTGCCATACGGGTGGTGTCATCTGCATATCTGAGGTTATTGATATTTCTCCCAGCAATCTTGATTCCAGCTTGTGTTTCTTCCAGCCCAGCATTTCTCATGATGTACTCTGCATAAAAGTTTAAATAAGCAGGGTGACAATATACAGCCTTGACATTGTCCTTTTCCTATTTGGAACCAGTCTGTTGTTCCATGTCCAGTTCTAATTGTTGCTTCCTGACCTGCATATACGTTTCTCAAGAGGCAGGTCAGATGGTCTAGTAGTCCCATCTGTTTCAGAATTTTCCAGTTTATTGTGATCCACAAAGTCAAAGGCTTTGGCATAGTCAATAAAGCAGAAATAGATGTTTTTCTGGAACTCTCTTGCTTTTTCCATGATCCAGCAGATGTTGGCAATTTGATCTCTGGTTCCTCTTCCTTTTCTAAAACCAGCTTGAACATCTGGGAGTTCACGGTTCATATCTGTGTTTTTAGGACTTCTTAAATTTGTATTCTATCCTTAATACCTTTGTTGAGCTCCAAACTCATATCCAACTCCCTTCCCAGGAATTCCACTCATATATCTAATAAGGACCTCAAAATTAATTCATTCAAAACAAACATGTTAGAGGTAGAGAATGGGCTTGTGGACACGAGGTGGGGAAGGAGAGGGTGGGATGAATTGAGAGAGCAGCCTTGACATATATACACTGCTGCTGCTGCTAAGTCGCTTCAGTCGTGTCCGACTCTGTGCGACCCCATAGACGGCAGCCCACCAGGCTCCGCCATCCCTGGAATTCTCCAGGCAAGAACACTGGAGTGGGTTGCCATTTCCTTCTCCAATGCATGAAAGTGAAAAGTGAAAGTGAAGTCGCTCAGTCGTGCCTGACTCTTAGTGACCCCATGGACTGCAGCCTACCAGGCTTCTCTGTCCATGGGATTTTCCAGGCAAGAGTATTGGAGTGGGTTGCCATTGCCTTCTACTACCATGTGTAAAATAGGTAGCTTGTGGGAAATATCAGCTTGGTGCTTTGTGATGACAGGGGTGCGTGTGGGTGGAGGGTATGGAGGTGGGGGTGGGAGGGAGGCTCAAGAAGGAGGGGATGTATGTATACTTACAGCTGATTCATGTTGTTATACAGCAGAAACCAACATAACATTGTAAAGCAATTATCCTCCAATCAAAAACTGAAGAAATTAAACGAAAAGGAATGCAAAGATTAACGAATGAGAGATCTGAGTAGTCTAGTCTGGCTAAAGGAAACAGACTTGGGTAAATCATAAATTTTGATTTGTTTGTATTTAAATAGTAAATTGGCAATAACATACTCAAACATACTGATTTTCTTTTTCCTCTCAATTTACTTCTGCCTGAGTTTCCCCCATGTCAATAAATGGCATTATTTTCATCCAGTTGCTCAAGACAGAAACCTAGAGGTCATCCCGAATTCCTCTTTGTTCCAGTTATTAGACTGTTAACTTTTAGCAATAACCCCTTCCCTACTCTGCTTTGTGCTGCTGTGGCTGGGACTTTGCAAGCTACATTTTTACTTTTTTTCAGCTGAATTCTTGCTATAGTCTGTAAGAGGCATTAGATAAAAGACTAAAAGTAAGAAGACAGAAAAAGAACTTGCTCTTCTTCCTTGTTGACTTTCCATACCTGCCAGCATTGCCCACTGGAGACCTTCATCCTGACAGCAGCAGTTAGCCCCAAATTTCAACGATCTTCCACTCTCCTGGAAGCAACCTCAGCGTACCCTCTCAGAGCTACCAGCAAGTGGGCAACACCTCCTACCGCAGGCCAGGCTTCCAGCTCTGTGAGTCCCTGCTCCTGGTTCCTGTGCACTATGCTCGAGCTAAGTCACGTTAGTTGTGGCTGACTCTGTGCAACCCCACGGACTGTTCTCCCTCCAGGCGCCTCTGTCCATGAGGATTCTCCAGGCAAGAATACTGGATTGTTTCCATGTCCTCCTCCAGGGGCTCTTCCTGACCTAGGGATCGAATCCACATCTCTAACGTCTCTTGTGTTGACAGGTGGGTTCTTTACCCTAGCACCACCAACTGGGAAGCTGGGTTCTAGTAACTTCAGGTCTTCCTCGGTTAATCCGGGACTAGATGACTTCCTGAAGTTATTACTCTCTTATCTTAGTGCTCCCCTTTTCCTTTTTTGGTTAGACAACACTTGATCAATTTTTTATGCTCAATTTACTGTTGTTGAAATACTTAGCAAAAGCCAGAGTGCCTCCTCTAAAGCAGTGGTCCCCAAACTTTTTGGCATCAGGGACCAATTTTGTGGAAGACAGTTCTTCCACAGACCAGCGGTGAGGGGCAGTTTGGGGATGATTCAAGTTCATTACATTTACTGTGCACTTTATTATTACTACATCAACTCCACCCCAGATCACTAGGCATTAGATCCCAGAGGTTGGGGATCCCTGCTCTAAAGCACATATGGTCCCCCTCTCCTTGTCACAGAACAAAATTCAGCCTCCTCTCTCAGGCCTCCAGCCTCTTTTGTGACCTGGCCTGATTTTCTGATCTCACCTCTCACCAGTTTCTGATTTCTCATCTGGCCCTTATTCTGTCCTGAACACACTGAGTTTCCACCGTGGGGCCTCTGCACTTGCTCTTCTCTGCCTCTGCATTGCCCAGGTCTTTGCCTAGCTCACTGCCTTGCTTCATTCATGTTTATTCTCAAATGTCATCTCAGAGAGACCTGCTCTCACTACATTATCTGAAATGCATGATTCCTGCCCACAACCCTCCCTTTCCTTACTTGGGTTTCTTATTATGATCGTTACCTGATTTTGTTATATTTATTTCTCTCTTCCCTATTCTCAAGTAAGAGCTCCATTGCTTCATACTAAGGAAGGGATGTGATCTCATTTACCACTGGTGCTGGCACTCAATACATTCCAGTTGACAAATGAATTTAATAGTGAATTGCAGTGAAAATGCAGAAGAAAAGTGGACCAAAGTAATTGCAAAGAAGACAGTATGCAACTGAGACAAAGACTACACAATAGAGCTGGATTCCACTCCCTGAGTACATAATGCAACAAATGAATCAGAAAAACCACTTAGAGATTAACAGAAGAGAACTTCCACAAAATTATGAAAGAACTGAATATGCAGAATAACATAGTCAAAGAAAAAGGGACATAAATATTCGCTATCAAGGTGTATACTGGTTAAGCTATTAACAATGAAGAATGAAGGAAGAACTTCAGACCTCTAGGCTAGAAAACTAAGTAACATATAAGAGGAAATCATGCTGGCCTTAGACTTCCTCTAAGCAACATTCAAAGCAAAAATGTTTGCAGTTTTAAGGCAAAGCCAGCAAGACCCCAAACTATGGTATCTAAATAAGTGTCATTCAGAAACTGACTGAGAAAGGCAAATATGGCATCCATGAATCCCTGGTAGGAAAACAGAACAAAACTACTTCGTGAAGAGCAGATGAGTGATGGATCAAAATTAGTAGGAGTTAAGAACTGAGGTGTGTTGTGACCACTGGATTTTAAAATAGAGGTCATGACCAAATGACCAAAGGAAGTTAAAGTTACAAAACAGAAACATTAAAACCTTCACTTAAAATAATGACCAAAATAATACATTTTTTCACAGCAGTCAACCTGTGTCTCTAAATTGGAAACATACAGATAAAAAAAATCTCCAAACTCTTAATTTTTTAAACTGGATATTTTAGGAAATAAGATCTCATGTTGCACAGAAACATATTTTCTGGAAGTTCAGCAATTCCTTCAGCTTCTCATAGTGCTACCATATTCAAATAATTTTAAATTTAATATTTAAAAAATTTAAAAATAGTGTATACATTCTCATCTTAAATAAGATTATTTATTTGTATAAGTGCATAGAAGTATGCCTGCTATGATGGTCATTTAATACTGATGGTAAAGTCTGGGATCTGAAGAGATTTAAAAATCTTCTGTGACTTTCTATATTTGAATTATTTATAAATGAACATGTATTGTTTTTATGAAACCAGTAGAAACACTATCCTTAAAATACTATTATATACAACACTGCAAATACACTTAATACTACTGAACTGTACGTTTTTAAATTGTTAAGATGGTAAATTTTACATTATGTGTTTTTTTAACTGTCTTTTTTTTTAACCACAATTGAAAATAAAAAATATTGTTATAAAAGTTTTATATAAAATTGGTTCAGCCATTATGGCTTTCCAGATGGATTTTGACTATCTAAAGGTCTCCCCAAATCAACTTTTCCACCAAACATTACTCCTCAAGTTATACCCTTCAAATACTACTCTGTATTTGCTTATATCTTATCTGATTTAGTTTTAGAAACAGGGATCATTCACTGGCAGATGTTGTTATAAATATGCAAAATAAAAAGATGCATGTAAAAAGTAACTGTTGTATAACTCTATTAAATATCTTAGTGTTATAAGAATGCAAATATGTGTTATTTGATTTGTATATTTGGGAAGAAATCCTTTAATGATTTTTTTCTGATGGTTAAAATACATGCTCATTTTAGAAAATGCAAAAAAAAGGTAAAAATTACCGTAATTACATAATATATATACTTTGGTATATTTTCCCCTCAGCCCATGAGGAGAAATAGTTTTAAAACCTAAAAGATTTATCTGTACATTAAATTAAACATGAGCATTTCTCTGTGGTATTCAGTATTTTTAGTGGTTACAAAAATTCCATTAGATTGATGTACCTTGGTTTATTTTATAACTCCTTTACTATTGAATATTCAGATGGTCTCCTATCTATAGATACTGTTATAAGCATATATAAATCTTTGATTTCATATCTGATTTTTTTTTTTTTCAGGATTGGTTCCTGTAAGTGAAACTACTGTATCAAAGATTTGGACATTTTTGACTCCAGAAAGGTAATATAGTAATAGATGGGTGTGTAAATTACATTCTTAGTAACAGTTATTAGCACTTATTTTCAGTCTCTGCCAATCTGATGGAAAGACTCTTTCTGTAATTTAGATAAAGTTGCATTTTGCTCATACACTCATATTAATAACTTAACCATTTTAGGGACTTAAGGTTCTTTATAGAGCCTTGCCAAGATATTGAAGAAAATATATTTTGTTTTTGGCTTTGGCCGCATTTAAGATAAATTATATTTTGAACACACAGAAGGGTGAGGAAAAAGGAACATAAAAAAGGATCCAAATTATTTTCCTTAATAAAAAGTAAGATTGTATTTTTTTTTAGAAACAGGAAAGTTTTATGATCGTCTAAGAAGCTTAATAGATATATAAATTGATTTTCCATTATAGAAATGGAGAATACTGCTGCTTTTTACATTTCTATTAAATATATATGCAATTAATTATTTCTTGGGCACAAAGGAAGTTCAACACAGTACAAGAACATATTCTTGTACTATGTACAGGCCATATTCTGACAACAAAACAATGCTCTGTGATGACCTAGATGGCTGGGATTGGAGGTAGGGGTAGGGTGGAGGGAGGTCCAAGAGGGAAGAGACACATGTAGTCTTCAATTCTTAATGTAGTAGTAGAGCAATATTACTATCAACCAGCAACATCGTGTTTTATTTATGGAAATCATTGAATTTATTGCTTAAGGTGCCATTTTTACTACAGAACTTTTCAGAATGCTTCGAAATACTTAGTCTATAAGGTTAAGAAAAACATTCACTGGATAACTACTTTGAAATAATTTCCACAACCCTGTCTTCATTCAAGAGGCCTAGAAACAGACTGGCTCACTTCCAACTTCCTTACTTGTTATCTTTGCTATGAAGTCATTCTATAGATAGGTTAATAAGCATTCTGGCATACAGCAAAATTGCATCTGTAAAACTATATGGCACAGTTTGGCTGGGGTTGTTCCTCCTTCGGAACTGTATTACGTAATTTTAAGGTGTTTACTTAAGCTCCTTTGGGCTGCCTCCATGGTAGCTATGAAGTCACTGAGAATTAGGAACAGTTTGCGGCCTGATAACAAAGTCTATTAGTTTAATGTGAACACTGTCAATTTTTTTTATCATTGCTGTATAGGGAAGTTTAAAAACAAAGATATTGATTCATTTTATTTTTTAAAAGAGCTTGCTACTTCGAAAATTATGAAATATAATACAAAGCAATCATAAATGTACATTTGCTCATTACCTAAATGTGCTTATTTTAAAACTTGTAATGAATTCACAATGTGATTTTGACCCAATAGAACTATAAATAATTATGCAAAATTACCAAAATGTATAGAGCACAGCCTTTAGCAGAGTATGAATTATTAAAACAGCCTAAGCCTTCTCTAAGTCATAAAGGAAGTTTTCTATGAGAACATCAAAGGTATATAAACTGTAATAATATCAGCTTTGGGAGAATTTAAAAAGATACCAGGTTATAAAAAAAGACTATTTTATCTTGATTGAATACAGAAAGGTATTTTCAGTTCCTTAGAGAACTCTTAAGCTCCTTTACCAACCAAATAACAGTATGTCATGCAGTTCAGGCAGTAGGCATTGTAAAAGTGAAAGAGCTATTCAAATTTTGTATGGTAATAATCAAGTTTTATATCAATTCAAGGAAACATGCAGATTCTTATACCTAAAATCTCAACCATCACTTTAGAATTATACTGAGTTTTATGAATCAACAAGCCCAAGTAAAAAAGATCCTGATATCTAAAAATGTATAACCCTTTTTAAGAACTGTCATTCTGTCTTAATTATATAACATGAATTTATTATAAAATTACTTAATGGAATAATCTCCATGGCATTTTGCTTTTAAACTTGGAGAAGTCACTGATGGTCTTGCAATGAGCTAGTAATATCCAAAGTCAGGGACAGTTTAAGGAGGCAGTGGAAAACTTTTAGGACCTGATCATGTCTTTGAAAAGTGCAGCCACTGGGAGTGTCCTACCTAGCTTTGGAGAGACACGAGTCTGTATATGGAGGCCTGACCTGGAGGGGAGGGAATGGTCATGGAGGAGAAAAAGGGGAGAAGATTATGAGATTGCCCACTCAGACTGGCTCTCAATTAGCTCTGCTGTAATGATGAAATACTTGGATTTTTATATTCACTTCTAATATCAAAAAAGGATATTTGTTATGTTTAAACAGTTTTTATATACAACGTATTGTTTAAATCTGTTTATCTGAAGTTAAAATGTGTGGTGATTTTAAACACATGGCAAATTCTTTGATACTCTTCCCAGTAAAAGGCAGAGTCTGATTCTCCTTCTAGAATCTGTATGGCTTAAGTGATACGCCTCAGAGGAACAGAATGTGATGGATAGGATTTCTAGGATTAGGTTCTACAGCTTCACTTGGCTCTCAGTCTTGGGACCCTTGGAACCCAGAGCCATGCTGTGAGGAAGCCCAGACCACAAGGAGTGGCCATGTGCAGGTGTTCAGGCTGAAAACCCTAGCTAAGATCCTAGCCATCTGTGAGCAGGGATTGCTAGATGGGGAAGTGAACCGCCTTCAGATGATGCAAGCCTTTAGCCTATGAGCTGCCCCAGCTGACTCCCTGTGGGCTAGAAACAAGCATCTTGCAGAGCCCTACCCATAACTGCATATTCCTGAGCAAGTGTTGGTTTTAAACCATTACGTCCTGAGGGTGGTTTGTTTTGTATCTGAGTTTCTGCTTACATTAAATCTCTAGCTCAGGTTAGCTGTGACAACTGGGAAACCTTTTCCCCTCACTTTTTGTTGTTTCCCTAGCCAGACTGAGATCTTAAGCACTTCTCGGTACTAACTGTGTATGATTAAGTGTGGTTTTGAAGGGCCATGAGAAACAAATACCACCCTTATGGGAATTCATTCTAGCTCATGTCCCTTTCCTTGAAGGTCTGGTGGTTGAGCAGGGCAAAAACAAAGCTTGATTCCATCTGTCTCTCCTTTTCTTCTTCTCCAGCTATCCAGTTTTTAAAAAGAGAGGAAAGCAAGATTTTATCCTCTCCTGCCCTTGTCTCCCTTCTGAATTCAAATCTTTGGGAAGGTGCTTTCTTTTTCACTGGAAGGGTACACAGCCTTTTCAGTGGATTTTCAGCCACAGCTTTTCATTCCTTTTCAAGGAAGCAAAACAGAGTTCCTCCTCCTGAACCAGAGGCCCATTTCTCCTCCCAGTCCACAGCCCAGACTAGAATGGGGATCCCTTGATCTGGCCCGTCAGTCACTTTCCCATTCTACCAGCTCTTTCAAATTAGCTTTCTTGAACCCCTCTCCTATCCCCACTGCCACTAGGTATACAGCAGTGGTCCTAGTTGATTCTTAGATCACAGGCTATTTTATTTTCCATCTTCCTGATTCCAGGACACCACCTGGTGTAATCTTTTCAAGGACCTGTATTCTTTTCATACCTGACCATGCATTTCCATTAAAAAAATGAAATCCTTTTATGGTTTTCCCTTTTCTGTAGGTTTAAATCCTGAGGCCCAATAATCATTTACACACAGAGCAAACACTTGAGATTGTATGCTGAATTGTAGTAGAGGTTACTCTGGAGAGAGACCAGATTGCTCTCCCTAGGTTCTCAAAAGGGTATTCGTGCCCCCAAAAGCTAAACACTTGTAGGTCTCAAGCTACATTCCAAACTCCCCAGCGTGGACTACAAAGTCCTGTGTGACCTGGCCTTTCATCCAGCCTCCCTTCTCCCCCTTTTCACAGCCCACCCATTCTTACTTGGCTGTAGTTGTTCACTACAGGCTTTGTACCTGCTACTTTGCTTGTTCAGCTTGGGAAAACTCTTTCCTTAGCTGGTCTAACTTCTGCCCATCCAGGAAACCGTCTTAACTTCTGCCCATCCAGGAAACCGTCTTCTTTCTTTTAAGAAGCACCTCAGGTCAGCTACCTACAGGAAGCTATTCAGGCTAAGCAAGCTGGGTGTGAATTCCTGCCTCCCTGAAGCCAGGCTAGCAACTGCTCTTTCTCTTAGCGTCTGCCTCTTGGATTTCCAAACTAGGGTGGAGGTGGGAAGAAAATAAAACAGTGAAGTAAAACCTGTAAAACAAGCAATGACTAATAAATTGTTTGTGCTGTGCAGCACTTACACTGAACAATCATCCCAGGCTGTAGTATACACTTTTGTAGTGCTTTCTTAGGAGGGAGAGATTGGGTAGCAAACGTGTAATTTATATTTGCCCCAGAGTTTTGACGATAAATACAACAGACACCTTGCTGTTAAGAGAATTTCCTACAGGAATTTTCAGCACCATCCCATTTTCCTTTATCTTATGCCCAGCCACCAAATGGTGTTATGTATTTAACAAATACTGAAATTAATAAATATAGTTCTGATATTCTGCTATCTACTAGGATTGCTGGGTCATTTATCTGAATTGTTTCTCCTTGGTTCACGCAACATCACCGCCCCCAAAAGGTCTAACACATCGTGAAGTGTCCTTAAAATTCTCCACCTACCCAGGAAGACGCTCCTACTTTTTGAGATACACTGTGTACTTGTGAGGTCTGCTTTCTCTCACAGCACAGGCTTTTTTAAGTCAACCCTTTACTCGTTCAGAAAAAGTTAAGGCTTAATTGTTGTCTTGAAACAGAGCTCTTTTCCCTCCTCGGGCGGACGGATCTGAGAGAAGTGTATTTCCCTGCTACTAACGAATCAACTTATAAATAGCGCTTACCGCGCTGAGTCACCAAAACCCGGAGTTTCCCCAAATAGCTTTATAACGACTGCTGGAATCGAGTGCTCCGGAACGGTGACAAACGCCTGTCACACACCCGCGAGGCTGGACGCTAGGCTTGCGCCGCCGAGCGGGGTCCCCAAACACCCGGCTTTCGGAGAACGCGGGCACGGCAGCCTATGTCCCAGCCTGGAGTTGAGAGTCGGACCTCAGGAGCGCGCTGGGCGCTCTCGGAACGCGGCCAAGACTTGGCCTTGACCGTCCGGGGCCGTCCCCGCCCCCTCCGGAGCTGGGAGCCGCAGGGGGCCGGCACCAGCCTCCGCGCGGAGCCGCCCGCTCACACAATGGGGCGCGTCGGGGGAGGGCGGCCTCAGCCACCGCTCTGGGCCCGGGCTTCGAGCAGCTGGGGACGAAGCCAGGAGCTGGGGCAGCAACGAAAACCCCCTCCACCCGTCTCCTGCCCGCCCACTCCCACACTTCGAAATGGCTGCAGCCGCCGCTTAGGGGGCTGGTTGGGGGGGGGGAACGGAAGTGCCACCCCCTGCAGTCAGGGGATGGTGACGTCATCCCTACTGTCAGCCTGTAGCGGGGGCGTCTGCCCGTCACGTGACCCCCCGCTCCAAGCCGAACCCCGCGCGCGCGAGCGCGCGCTCCCTCCCCCACAAGCTTCTCCCCAGCTCTCGCCCTCCCCGCTCCAGCGCGGCTGTCAACAGCGCCAGCTCCGCCCCCTCCCCCGCGCCCAGTGTAACCGCCACGGCGGCGCGGCGAGCGCTCGCGCTTGGGACCGGGCGCCCCGGAGGAAAGCGTTGCCTTCTGTCCTCACCTCGCCCCCCTCCCCTCAGTCGCCGGCGCGGCGGGTCGCGTGGGCACCGGAGCCAGGAGTGTGCGGTGGCGTGCGGCGACAGCGCTTCTCCGCTCAGCCCTCCCACAGCAGCTGCGCGGGACGAGGTGGGGACGCTAGGTCCGAGCTCCGAGGGGGCGAGCTGGGCTCAGCAGCCCCCTGGTCCTGGCGCGTCTTCCCTGGGGGTTCGGTATCCCAAGCAGGAGCTGCAGCAGGGAGCCCGCCGTCGACCGCTCGCTCGCCCGCCCGCGCCCCCGCGGCGCTCCCGCCTCCACTCTCCTCGCCGCCTGGGCGGCGCAAGCTAGTCCTGGCTTCGTCTCTGGCCGCGGCGCGGCCACCGGCTGTACGACGAGGGGGGCCAGGCGCTGACCGTCTCCGGAGCCCCTCGGCCACCCCGCCGTGCACTGCTAGGCTTCCAGATTGGGTGGCTGTCACTGCTGCGCCTCGCTCTAATTTTTTCCCCCTTTATTCCCTTCTAAAAGTAGAGGCTTGGGGGAGGGAAGAGAAAACCCAGTGTAGAAAGGGGCGGTGCGGACTGACCTGTCAACGGTGGAGGAGGAAGACCCCCCGATCCGGGCGAGCTCTCGAGCCCGCGCAGGGACCGGAGCCCTGGGTTCGCGCGGAGAGGCGCGGCGGCGGCGGCGGCGGCGGCGGCGGCGGCAATGCCTCAGCCAGGTGTCCCCCCTCGGCTGGGCCCGCGCTGCCGCGCCGCCCCCTCCCCCGGGCGCCGCGCTCCCCGCCCCATCGCCAGGGACCAGGGAACCCCCCAGCTCGATTTTTTTGTGCAGTTTCAGCAAAGCTCCGAGGAAGTTGGTCCTTTTGTTCCACTATTTATAGATTGCGTCAACATTGCGAAAAGGAGAAGGCGGAGCGGTGGCCCCTCCCCCCTCCCCTCCTCCAGCCGGCTCCTGGGAGAGAAAAGCCCCAGCACACGACCTAAGTACACAGCGCGCCAGCCGCCCGCCCGCCCCTGGCCTCCCGCTCGCCGCCTCCCCCTCCTCCCTGCCCGGGCCAGAGCGCTGCCAACCCCGTCACGTGCCCGCCCGGGAAAACCAGCTCCCCGGGGCTCCGCGCCGCCCCCCAGGCTCCGTGGCGGCGGCCGCCTCGCTCAGCTGTGCGCCTGGCTCGTGGGCTCCAGCCAGTGACCCAGGCGTCGCGCACAGCGTGGGCACCCGCACCCTAGTCACCCGGGGTCCGCGCCTCCCGAGAGTGCTCGCCAGCCATCGGCGCTTCCGCCCTCCTCAAACCTCCCCGCCGCCACCACCCCGCCCGATCTCTGGAGCGCCACCGCCCTGGTCGCCGAGTGTGCGCGCGTTCGGGCCTCGCTGCAAGCTGGGGGCCTGACTGGGCCCTCGCGCGGCCGCTTCCTCAGACGAGGGGATGCCAGTCCCCCTTTCCCTTTTTCTCCCCCGCACGATCAGCTGCGGGCGGGGGACCGAGGGACGCCGGGGTGGCTGGCGGCCGCCCGAAGGCTGGCGGGCGGAGCGCGGGAAGTACGGTGCGGCCGTTCCGAGACGCGCGGAGACGCCCTGCCTCCTCCGCAGGTGCAGCGGGGCGTCGCGCGAGCTCAACTTACTGCCTCCCGGACTTCTGCGGACCGAGGAGTTTTGCAGACCTGAGCCGCCGTGGGGGTACTGGAGTTTCTGAGGAGTTACTGGAAGCTAGATCTGTGACAAAAAACATTTGAACTTTCTTCTCAAACCTGATGACGAAGTGATAGGCCCCGGCATACGCCCCGAAATGAAACTGAGCTCCCTTGCTGGCCTAAAGCTTCTGTTCCTGGCTCGATGTAAACAAGGAGGGCGGTCAATACTAGAGGAAGGCCTTATTAAAAAAAAATAAAACAAGTGCAAGTAGCTGGTTTGAGTGTAATTTACCTTCGCAGCTTCCGGTCATTTCCCTTAGTGATTTATTTAGATCTTAGTTTAACTTTCCAGAGTCGGAATAAAAATAATTTAGCCCTTCAGATCACGGGTGGAGAAAAGTTCGAACTGAGCTGGGACGAGTGCAGGAAACGCGTCGGACCTTTCCGGGCAGCTGGACAGTGTGGTAAACAGTCTGCAAGAGTTATTTTCTAAGGAGTTTGGAGAGACTGTTCCCTCGCACTCACCCTCGTTCGGGCTCAAGTGCAGGCCGCCGGGGGAGGAGGGCGGGACTCTGCCCCGGCCCTTGCCCGGGAGCGGAGCTTCCGGGCCCTGTGTTGGGCGCGTGCAAACCTAGGAGAGCTTTCGCACGGGCCACTCGGGGCAGCAACAAGTTTACCTCTATTTGAGAAACCTTTCCAAGTTTGGCTTTTTTTTTTTTTTCTTTAAGGGGGAGACCTTAGTCCATGAGTTCATCAGTTTAGGATACATGCGCTTTGCTCACCATTAAGAGAGAGGCGAGATAAAGTGAAGCGAGCCTGTGCAGTGGTTGCTGGGTTTTTCCAAAGCGCAGAGCTGAGTGGACGAGCAGCAAATGGGACTGGGCGTTGGTGCCCCCTCACACCTGATGGTACTCAGAGCTTGGGGTGGGAGCCGGATCCCGGCTCTCGAAACTTCTCTCTCGGTTTCCTTCCAACTTAGTGAAAGGCTCCGGCCGCCCCTCTTCCGGCCTTTCTACCCTGCCTATTCGTCTGTATCTGCAAGACACAGTCCTCCTAAGCAGGCGAATTCGTTTCCGCGCCAACTTTGTTGCTTCAGTATCTACAAATCACGTTTCTTTACACGAAGAAAACAAGCCAGGCCTGCTGGCCCTTTTCGCCCATGCAAGGGACAGGGGTCCCAGGCCTCAGCCTGAGCCTTCCCCTCTCCCCGCCCAGCCTGGGACGGAACCGCGGTGTCCCCATCACTTTTGTCAGGACACGCGTTTTCCACCCCCATTTTGTTCTTCCGCGGTCGTCTCAGCTGCGGAGAGAAGGGAGCGAAAGCAAAACGAAAGCACCCGGGGCGCATCAGTCGCGGCGGCTTCCCTGAGCACGGCCGTGGGAGGTCAAGGTCTGGGGTTGGGAGGCAAGAGTGGGCGTGGGGGCTGCGTGGAAACCCGGTGGCGGGTGGTCCCCGCAGGGCCCCCGGGAGCTGCCCGGAGCTCCATCGCTCCTCCTCCCCCTGGGAAAGGCGTCCGCGTGTGAGAATATACCAGCCCCGAAGGGAAAGTTTGGCCTGGGTCTTGAGTTGAAACTCGAGACTGATTGGGACCGTGCGGAGGGGACCCAGAGGCCCAGGAGTGTGGCGCGGGGGCGAGCGTTGGCCCCCGGCGACTGATCCGGGGGAGAGGCCGGGGCGGGCGAGGGCGCGCGGAGGCCGCCGGGGACCGGAGGCCCACGGAATTGTCGCTCCACTCAGATTGGATAGGCTGCCCGCTTACCCGCAAAACCCAGAGTTCTTCGCCGTATAAAGACTTCAGGAAACTTTAGTGACAACCTCCGCGCCCGCCCCCCTCCCTCTCGGTAGTCACTTCGGGGACAAAGGCGGCCTGAGCAGATTTGGACAAGGCGCGGCCTCTGTGGGCGGCCTTCGCGGCCTCAGACTTCTTCAGTTAAGAAGAGGATGAGTATCTTTACGAAGTGAAGTTAACCACCCCCCACCACCACCCCTCACTGATGACAGACAGAGTCTGATCTGCTAAAAGGCGTCCCGTTCCCCCCACCTTCCCTTGCAATGAACCAACACGGGGAGAGTGGCCTGCAAGATGCTCACCCTGTCACTCGGGTACATTCGTCCATGTCACTCGGGTACACTTATGTAGCCAAAAGCGCTAAAAGTCCCACCTTGCCCTAATAAACAACTAACTTCATTCTTGCTTGGCACCTTTCTTGTCGCAATAACTGTGGGTTTTGGCAAGTGTTAAAAATACCATTTGATCCTAAATGAGTCAAACGTGGAAACAGTTTTCTGTGCGAGTAGTTTGAGTCTGTGCTTTCTCTCACTGGCACCTAATACACGGCGCAGCCCACAGCCGTGACACCTCAACCCGTGCAGGGGCGCTTTCGCGCCGCACCTTTTCACTCCTTAAATAAGTAGACTTGGAATTGTGTGCTTGTGTGCATTGTTTAGGTCCTGCATCGCTGGTTATTCATTTCACCAAAAGTACTCAAAAACGGCTATACTTTTAAAAGATGCAAAATTGAATTATTATAAGCGAACCTTGGGAAGGCAGTCTTAATTTCCTGCTGATGTTATGCCGGTAATAGGCAGTAGGCAATCCCAGACTAATTATGTTCGTTTTTATTCCTTTCCTGTTCACCACAACTGCAAATACCATAAAGTTCTGTGAAAAACATGGCCCACTCCACCCAAATTTCTTTATACAATAATGAGAGGAAACTTGCAGGTGAAATAGACCCGTAGGCTATTACTTTGGGAAGGAGTCTTCTATTTAAAAAAAAAAAAAAAAGCAAACTCAGCAAAAGCTATTTTTTGACTCAACAGGGTGATTAAAATGCCTGCTTTCACCATGCTCGCCCTTTGGTTTCATATGTGGCCACTGTTCTCACTTTCTTGCAAGTTTCCCCCCTTGTAACTTATTTCTGTGAAACAGAGATTCCATCAGGTTATCTTGCTAAACTGGGCATCTATAATCGTTTATCCTCCACCTCACTTCACACACGGCTTTGAAAGCCCGTAATTGTCTTTACTTCACACCCCCCCTTTTTTTTAAAAATTAAATCTACGCATTCGCAAACGATGCTTTGCCTGGGCTAGAGTACCTAAAACGTTACCCGCCCGGGCAGTCCCTTGAGGAATCGAAACTCCAGCCTTGCGCAGACCACTGGAACCCGCACCAGAAACCTCGATTTTGGAGTCCAGTTTGGAAACAAATCCGTGCTTTTCGCGGTGAAATGGGAACTTGCCCAAGCGATGCATCTGGCTTTAGATTTTATGGGGAATATGATCTGGAAAAGGGAACGCCTGTTTCAGGCGCGGCAACGTGCCCCGCGCAGATCCCCCGGGGCTCCCTCATGCTCAAGAGCGCGCGGGGCCTCGACCCGCAGGGCCTCAGCCAACCTCTGGGCCCCCGGGTTTGGGTGAGCCCCACACCCTGGCTTTCTCCCTTTCCGGCTTCGCCTGGGGTCGCTCTCCGCGGCTGACGGAGCTGTTAGACCCAAGGAGAAAGTTAAGAGACTGAAGATCAGATGTCCTTAAAGGGGCTGGGGAAAGGGAGAGGCTCTTCGCCGTTAGTGCCGAGAAACTCGGATACCCCGCGCTCGCCGTGAGGCGAAGAAAACTGTCCTGCGGGAGCACCAGTGTTCCCGAGATTTTGCCAAAGTTTGGAGAGCCCGGAGGTAGCGTGTCCCCCACCCCCGCCCGCCGCCGGGTTGTTTCACAATCCCCTCCGGGCTGCCTTAGGCGAGGGCCCGCGCGGGTGGGGCGGGGTAGGGTGAGGTGGGGAGGATGGGTTTCCTCCGTTTCCGCCCCCTCCGCAGCGGAAACGTCGAAGGGGTTAAAATGGCGCGGTGGAATGCGCGCGAGGAGAGGTGCCAGTGTTCGGCCCCGACGGGCGGGAGAAATGGGGTGAGGGTGTGGGATCCCCGGAAAGGGCCGGGAAAGCGGGCACCAAGGGGAGGTGTGAGGCCAGAGTGTTTGCCATTGGGGGTTGGTTTCAAGGCAGTTGCCGATCGTAGTGGGGACCTGAGCGGCACTAGGGAAGTTAAGCAATGGTTAGTGCCCGTCTTGGCCCGCCCTCGGGCAGGGTTATGTCAGGAAAGCGTCCTGGCACCGAGCTCCGGCCCGAGGAGACGATACTCCCCCTCGCGCGCACTCCGCGAGCGGGGCCGGGCGGGTGCGGAGGGGCGGGCGGTGCGCCGCGCGAGCCCAGGGCGCTGAGGTCGGCAAGTCGCCTTCGGAGCGGGCGGCGGCGCTTCTCCAGTCTACGTGGAAAAAAATAAAATAAAACTACAGAAGCACCCCTCCTCGGCAAGCGGCCCTTTAGCCCTGGAAACGAAGATAGAAAGGGACTCAGGGAACCGGAGAAGCTCAGTATAGTACTTCCCAAAGTTTCCAGGTTTGTCCAGCGACTGGGAATCTTGAGAGCTCTCCAAGAGTTGAGCCCATTTCCCCTTCCAGAACAAAACTAGAGCGTTCCTCCGGAGGAAGGCTGCAGTTCAGGCCCCGTGGGGAAGCCGAGCAGCCCCCGCCGGCTGACTTCGGGCTCGCTTCTTCCTAGGACAGCGGGGAGCGCCCTTTCTGAGCCGCCCCGGGCGGCAGGCGCGCGGCTCGGGGCGCGCTCGGCGCTGGGCCCAGCTGCGGGCTCGGACGTAACGGCAGGAAACTCCTCGTCCCGTTTTCAATCTCCCAGTCAAAACATTTGGCTGAATCTCGAAATAACTTTTTTTGATAGTCCGGAAAAGAAGCACGACAAATAGACTCACCATCGAGCCTTGCGTCAGCGAACCATTTCCCCTGGACTACAGTGAGATTGGTTTTTTCATTAGTTGCAAGAACTGAATTTTTGATGATTTACCTGCCTGCTCAGGCTCCTGGGTGTATTCTCCTCCCCTTCATTCCCACTTCATCTGGTTGTCAACTCGGTTCTGTCTCTCTGTCTCTTTTGTAAAGCTCCTGATACTCAACTTCATCATATCCTTTGTAACACACGAAGCCTCTAGTCTAACTCAGCCTCTGTCAATGGTCAGTGTAAGCCACAGTGTTTGCGTCGTCCTTACAAAACGAGTCATGTTTTCGGTTCCTTTGATCCACAGAGACGGAAAAGTGTTGGTTTGCATGTTTCCCTCCCCACCCCTCATTGCTTTCAGTGACGGCGCTCTCTTCCTAGTTACAAGTTCCCTCTCCTGCCAAACATAATAAAGATTTCTTTATTTTTACACGGACCTAAAGAGTTAGGAGAAATTCGGTGAGTGCTGACTCACCTTTACTCCCCCTCCCCCACAGGATTAGCACTAAACGATGTAATCAGTTAAACCAACAGACTTTAATATCATTAAACATGGATCTCTCCATTAACCTTGGCAATAATATCACTTCGAAGAAGGAAGTAATAAAAACGAAATTCTTGCGAATAAAATAAAATTATGGAAGCTGTCCACTTGAGGTCTTGGATGCAGAAGAAAGGGTTTGGTCTTTTTGAAAAGAGCACCTATTGATCAACAATTATTACTATGAAATAAAATTTGTAAAGCCAGTTCTACCAGGGTGTCTGCGCATAGTAGGTACTCAATGAGTATTTCATCTTCTTTTCTTCTCCACATCCTTGGAAATTTTGGCAGGAGATACAGACTTCCCAGTGTCTAAGGAAATTATGCTCAAACTTCACTTCTGGTTCATGTAATCTCCACTCACTCAAAAAAAAAAAAAAAAAACCCTCACAAAATTTATCCAGGGAACTTTAACAGCTTATTAAAACTTAATGGAAATAGCTAGACAAAATAAAAAGTATAGTGATTACATACGTATAAATCCGAAACATTAAATTATTTCGAACTTTCTCAGTGGACGTAATAGCCAAACCATTACCATTCGATTTCGTTTACCGATTTCTACAGTAAAAACGAAAATTGTGGGCTCCTGCTCATTTCTCGCGTTTCTGCTAGAGCAGCCTTCACCCACACACTGATCTATCTCGACCTCATATTTTTCATAGCGCAAATTTTACCAGACGCTGCTCTGCTATTCACTTTTAAGACTTGTGCTCTCTTTCTCTCTTTAATTTAAAAAAATAAAATGAGAAAATAGAGAAGGAGGCTGTAGCACTCACGGGCGGAGGAAACCCACCTGCCCGCACGTCCCTCCCGGGTGTCGGACTCTCAGGAGGAGAGTCGCCGGGAGCGGCTGGCGTTGGAGATCTCGCCCGGTCATCTGGTCCGGGCATGTTTTCTTTGGGTCCCATTCGCCCGGAGTAAACAGTCACGTCGTAGTGAGTTTCCTAGCAAGTTTGCACTGCTCTTTAAACAACAGAGAATTCCCGCATGTTCGTCTACGCTTTCAGGCTCCTCTTTCAAATTGTTAAGTATTTTTAAAAAGTGTTCCGAGCAGCCCTTTGGCCCTTTCTCCTACATGATGACGAGGCAGGTCACGACGGGTGACCTTGGTGTCTGCGGCAGGTCTCAGCCTCCTGGAGCGGGGCTGCCCCGTCGGCGGAGACTGAGAACCCGGGCGCCGAATTGGTCCGTGGCTCGCGCCGAGATGAGCGCGTGGGCACAGCGTGCGCTTCTCCAGCGCTGCGCCCAAGTTGAATGCGCCGCGCGAGAGGAAAACTTGGGGCACCAGTCTCCTCTTCTGACAAGCGCTCGGGGCTATCTGTGGAGATACCTAGGGGCGCGGTCGTGCTTGGGGACCAGGTCTTTACTTTTGAGATCTATATAACTCGTTCTAGAAAAATACCCCGTACGGAAGCCCACCATACAAATACCTCCCCGACTTGCCTTCCAGTGGTCTGCAAGCCCCTCCCCTGCACCTGGGTTCCCGCTCATGCAGAGCCCAAGGCGGGCCGCCGAGGTCACGTTAAGTTCAGAGCCACGGATCCAGGTCAGATCGGATGAAACAGATTTGTAGTCCGGCCCGGAGCTGCTGTCTGGGGCTCAGCCCCGTACCTACTCAAAATCCTTTCCAGAGCATAGCAGTTGATGGTTACTGGACTTTGCGCAAACTGGACGCCGCGCCTGAAGGGCCGGCGGGGTCACTGGCTGGCCTTCGCTGGGGAGGACACGTCCTTACTGTTGCAAACCGAGACGTGAATGGAGCCCCCATGCTCCACCAGCCCCGCGGCCCGGAATAACTCCAGGGCTCTCTGGTTTGGAGGGTCATGGGGTCGGGCGGGCCAGGGCTCCCAGGATCCCGGGGGTCCCGGCCGGGCCTTTCACTGAGGGGCGCGGGGCAGCGGGGACGGCGTCGCGCGCGGAGCGGGGGTCACAGAGCAGCGGCGGCCGAGGGCAGCCCATGCGGGCTCCGGCGCCGCGGCGAGGTCGGAGGCACTTCCTAGCTCGGCCTGGAGTGAGAGGCGCGCACAGGGAACTGCTTGTCGAGCTTCGAGGCGCAGGCCAGTCTGGAGAGGAGGGGAAAGAGGGGCGGGGAGGCGCTCTCTGTTCCCACGGGTCGGGAGGGTCAGCGGAGGCGGTCGGGGTGAGGGTCGCAGGAGCGTCAGAGTTTGCAGCGGCCACGCTGGGCCTGGCCGGAGCTACCCCGAGGCGCTCCCAGCCCTGGCGACGCGGCCTCCGCTTTCGGGGTGCGGGCCGCAGTCTGGCCGCGGGTCGTCCAGTCGCGGCCGACCTGGTTCTCAGGGAGGCCCCTGCAGATGGCCGGACGGCAGGGAACCCCCAGGCCCCGGCCTAGACGCGGAGAATTCACAGGGGTATTTCCAGGCCCCAGCGGCCTCTGGGTAGGGGTTAGTTCAGAGTCAGGTTTCTGCTTCCACCAAAAAAGAATGACAAAAGTTTCCTAGATCTGCGGTGAGCTCCGACTGCTTTCTTAGGATTCTCTAGGTATTTTTGCCTGTAGAAGTGAATTTGAGCAGTTCCTCTTTAACCTCACGTGAGCTGGCCACAGGCCTGTTGACGCTTCGCCCCCTGTTAGGTCTGTTCCTCCTTCTTGGGGCCTTGTGTGTCCCACACGCTGCTGGGCCTGCGGGGGAGGTCCCGCACTGGCACTGTGCGGGAGGTGCGCTTCTCTGCCAGACGTCTGATGCGAGTGAGAGGCCTACCTGGAAGACAGCAGGGAGGCCTGGCAAGGAGGGGGAGGCCCTGAGCTGTGTGTGCAGGGCTGGGGGTGGTAAGGGCAGCCTCCTCCCTGAGAAAAAGAGGCCTGTGGAGCTTTGCTGCTTGGACTAGGAAGACAAGGTGGATATGCCCAGTCTAAAGGTGGGTGGGGCGAGGCCCCACCCAGCTCCCAGAGACCAAACCAGGATGGCACATCTCTGTTTTCCTGCTGTTTCTTGTATTTTAATCCCTTCCCATTTGTTTTCTGTTTACTCTTTAGTCAAGTGTTTCTGAAAATCTTGCCAAAAGGATGTCATTCGTTTAAACAGATAGTTATTGAGAGCCTACTATATGCCTGGAGCAGAAAGGGGATAATGAATAGGACAGTTCCTGTCCTCACAGGGCTTACCATCCAATTTTCTCTATAGAGAGAAAAAGACAGGCAATTAAAATATGCTGTGAAAAGGGACACGTGGGCACATATGTGATGAACAGAGCAGGACAGTTTAGGGCTGTTGGTAAGAAATTCAGGAAAAGGAAATGGTAACCCACTCCAGTATTCTTGCCTGGAAAATCCCATGGACAGAGGAGCCTGACAGGCTTCACTGTCCATTGGGTCACAAAAGAGTCTAACACAACTGAGTGACTGAACAACAGCAACAAGAAATTCAACATTTCTGGAACATAGAGTGGAGAGGACTGGGTGGGTGATTAGCCTGGACCCAAGAGAGGAGTTTAAAGGAAGAGCAGTGCGTCATGGGGCCGTCCTGGTGGTGCCACAGGAAATGATGCTGAGGAGGCCTTGTTGCTGCTTTAGATCAGATGCCCTCTACATTTCCCTTCTGGTGTTAAGATTTGAAGGATTCACTTTTATTTTATTAAGGGGCCTGATATTCTGTGCTACCATCTGCTGAGGCAAGTGAAAGTGCAACTGTTAATTGCTGGGTCGCGGCCAAGTCTTTGTGGTCCCATGGACCATAGCCTGCCAGGCTCCTCAGTCCGTGGGATTCTACAGGCAAGAATACAGGAGTGTGTTGCCATTTCCTCCTCCAGGGGATCTTCCCCACTCAGGGATTGAACCTGGGTCTCTTGCATTGCAGGCAGATTCTTTACCATCTGAGCCATCAGAGAAGCCCAATATAGGTGCATATATAGATAAATAAAACATATCTATGCCTATTCTACTGCATAGTTAATATTTCAGACCTTGAAAAGAAAAAGCCCCTAAAACTAAAATTTTTTTAAAATTATTTTTGATCATGGCTTGAGGCTTGTGAGATCTTAGTTACCCGACCAAAGGTCAAACCTGGGTCTTTGAGTTTTAACCACTGGACCTCCAGGGAATTCCCCTTAAAAACGGATTTTAAGAGAACTCATCTAGTATAAAATTTTGTGACAATATTGCAGTTAGAAAATTGATATTTGAGGTGAACCCTAAAATAATGAGGAAGACATTGTTCTAACCACATGAATTTTCAGTCCAATGGAAGATACAGAGAAATAAATACAAGCTGTTCTGCATCTCTGATATATAAAGGGCAGCAGAGAGGGCAGGCTTTAAACTCTCAGAAACCGGATCATGGAGTGGGGCAGTTAGCTCATAGTAGTTCAGAGAAGTCCCATGGAGAAATTTGGATAATATTAATAGGAAAGAGAAAGCTTTCATGGATTGACACAGTCCTTTTCCTCTCAGAAAATGTTGGAGTCTTCCCGAGATTTGGAAGTCTCAGGACTGCTTGAAGCTAATGACTCTGCTCTAGAGGGACAAAGGAAAAGTCTTGCAACTAACTAGAGTTTAAGAAATGTTACATTAATGTCCCAGTGCTTAATTATGAAAATACCTAGACATTGTACCTTTAATTGGAGCTACTGAATCCTTTCATAGCATTTTGGCAGGGGCAGGTTCAGTTCGGTTCAGTTCATTTCAGTTGCTCAGTCGTGTCCGACTCTTTGCAACCCCATAGACAGCAGCACGCCAGGCCTCCCTGTCCATCACCAACTCCTGAAGTTTACTCAGACTCGTGTCCATTGAGTCCGTGATGCCATCCAACCATCTCATCCTCTGTCGTCCCCTTCTCCTCCTGCCCTCAATCTTTCCCAGCATCAGGGTCTTTTTGAGTGCCTGCTGTGTTTCATAGGCACATCGCATATATTGCCTTTTCTAACCCACGTAACAACTCCATGAAGTAGGTGTTTATATTTCCATTATATAGATTAGGAAACTGAGGCCTAGTGAGTATATTATGCAAGGTCACTTGGCAAGTAAGTTGCAGAGCTATCTGACTTCAAGTCTGTGTTCTGTTTACTCTTCTCATGAGGTCTTTTTCCAACCCGGAGGGTGATGAGCCTTGAAAAGAAAATCATATTAAGAGAATTCACATCTCAGGGCTTTCAATCCCTGTGGGAAAAAATAGGGTTGGGTGAACTTATAGTTAGTTAGTTAGTTAGCTTAGTCGCTCAGTAGTGTCCGACTCTTTGCAACCCCATGAATTGCAGCACGCCAGGCCTCCCTGTCTATCACCATCTCCCAGAGTTCACTCAGACTCATGTCCATCAAGTCCGTGATGCCATCCAGCCATCTCATCCTGGGTCGTCCCCTTCTCCTCCTGCCCCCTATCTCTCCCAGCATCAGAGTCTTTTCCAATGAGTCAACTCTTCGCATGAGGTGTCCAAAGTACTGGAGCTTCAGCTTTAGCATAGTATCTATTAATTATTACAGGGTTGCCAATATAAAAATTAAGGAGATTATAATATGTAGGAATGTTTTATACAGATTGAATTCACACATGTGATTAATTTGTTTTTACCATCTTTGTTTGCTAGAAAAATTTCAGAATAAAGAGATGCTGATGTATTAATTTTTATTATACAGAGAAACACATATGTATAGTCTTCTATCTTATATTTAAATAGAAACTCTCTTTTTGTCTCCCAGTTTGTAGTCTCTAGGTCACTCTCCCTGGGTTGATGTGCTCAATACTCTCCTAGACACATTTACTCCTTCAGACAAGCCTGCTCTTTGTCCCTGTGTATAGTGTACCTGCACAAAAAAATAGAGGCTCAGAAAATTTAAATAATTTGTTCAAGATTACACAGCTAGTGAATGGCAGAGCTCCAGTTCAAACACAGCAATAAAGAGTATGTATTTTCACTAAAACACACTGCATTCTTGACTGTGCAAATACTAAAAATTGTGAGTACTTGCTAGTCATTTTATCCCTCCTTGGCCTGTGTCCTCAACTAAAACAGCTGGATAACTATTCTTATCCTGTTTACTTCACGGAGCACTCTTAAAACTCAAAAGCACTGTAAGATTTTTTTTTTTTTCTTAAAGCTAATCCTAATTGTTTATCTTAATTGACTCTCACAAGAGAAAAATCATATAAACTCTAATAGCAAGTTTATTATTAATAATCTATTGATGAAAAAAAAAAAAGCTTCTAGCCTAATAGGATCAGAATCTGATGAATTACTGCTGTTCTTTGTTGTATTAATTACTGTGATGCCAAACATTTATTGGACATAGACAATTGCCTTGAGCCTGTAGACACAGAAACTGTGGCAAGTTACTTTTCAGAAAGGGGCTTCAAATCTAGTGGGTGAAGGAGAATATATAAGCAGTAGATTATGAAAAGGTGCTAAAAGAGAGGCCCAAGGTCTCTTGGGATCCAACAATATTCTGCACCTCCCTCACCAAGGCTAGAACCTTTGTCTCCCCAAAGTGTTTGTCAATCTAGAAGACACCTGGGCTGCTCATTGAAAAGTGAAAGTGAAAGTGTTAGTCGCTGAGTCATGTGCTATTCTTCGACTCCATGGACTGTGGCCCACCAGGCTCCTCTGGTCCATGGAATTCTCTAGGCAAGAACACTGAAATGGCTCATTAAAAACATAAAATCCCACTCACTTTTGTAGAGTCAGATTTTCTGGAAGTGGGGCCTGACTCTTCATTTTAAACAAATTCTCCGATAGCTCTTATTCTAGTTCTAGACCAGAATTTGGAGAAAATAACTAGACCACTTGATTACAGTCAAAGTGCCCTAAAGGAAAATAGTCCCCCAGTGCCTAACTGGCATGTGGTTATACCCTACCATCAAAAGTTAAGAATTCAATACCACTTAGGGAATTCAGTGTACTAAAGCATAGGAAAGTTTGACAGGAAATTTTCGAAACAGATGATGATGATGACATACAATTATAACACATTATATTGGGGAACATTTTGGCTGATAGTTTTACCCGTGAGTTCATTTAAAATTTGTGAGTGGATGCCACTCAACTCCATCTAGTTGATTAAATAAGAGTAGAGTAGAGAGTTCCAAATGCTCTTTTATTTTTTTTTAGGTCAAGGAATCTGTTATTCCAATGAAACTTTAATGGGAGGCTGACGTATAAAGAACTGCTGTGGTTGAAAAAAAGGATGGGTGAGGAAGAGGTGGGCTCTCTGAAAACCGCAAGTGCAGTTGTGAATTCAGCAGCTTGTGAGGGACTTAAGCCAAGGACTAGGCTTGTGTCCCAAGTCCTGGCACTGTGTGGGCACATATGTGCACAGTGTTTGATGACTCCTGTGGACTAAAGTTATCCGCTCTGTCATATTCCTATGTTGAAACCTAATCCCACACCAATGTATGGGTATTTTGGAAATGGGGTCTTTAGGAGATGATAGATTATGAGAGTGGAGCCCTCGTGAATGGGGTTAGTGCCCTTGTAAAAGAGACCCCAGAGAGTTTCTTTGCTCTTTCCACCAGGCAAGGCTACAGTCAAAAGACTTCTGTCTATGAGCGAAAAAGCTGACCTATACCAGACACTGACTCTGCTGGCACTAAGACCTTGGACTTCCCAGTCTCCAAAACAGTGAGAAATGCATTTCTTGTGTTTATAATTACCCAGCATTTGGCATTCTGCTATATCAGTCCCAAACGGACTAAGACAATGACTGAGTGAATAAATGAGTAAAATGTCATCATTTCTGTTTCAAAATGTAATTGAGAAATGCAAAGCTTGCTATTTTTTTTTTTTAATCAGTAAAGACTAAAGGAAATAATCCATTTAGCGGCTCATTTTCATCTGCAAATTCTTTTGGCCACGTAATGGTCCTACTTGCCTTCTTTGAACATGAATTTATGAAGCATTTGGTTTTTACAGTCTAATTTCCTCTAGGACTGTTTCCACTTGACTTAGTCATGAGAAGAAACCAGGTGAAGTCAGGAAACCTGGCAGAATGCAGGCTGATTTGTATATGAGGGTGGTAGTAACATAGGACAGAAAGGAAGAAAGGAAACTGTTTCTCTGTAAGAATCTCACATGATTAAGTTTAAAGATAAAATGTGTTCTTTACCGGATGATGAAAATAATATATTTTCACTGTAAAAAGTTTGGAAAATACAGTAAAGCACAAAGAAGGAAATAGACAATTATTTTTTCCTGTCATTTACCCAGAGATAGTGCTATTATTGGTATCTATCATTCCAAGCATATCTTTATACAGTAGTCTTTAAAATTTTTTTTAAAATTAATTAATTTATTGTTGACCATGCTGGGTCTTTGTTGCTGTGCGGGCTTTTCTCTAGTGGTGGCGCACAGTCTTCTCATTGCAGTGGCTTCTCTTGTTGCTGAGGGGCTCTAGGGTGCCTGGGCTGCAGAAGTTGGGGCCGCTGGGCTCTAGAGAACAGATTTAGTAGTTGTGATGCACGGACTTGACTGCTCCACAGCCTGTGGGGTCTTCTTGGACCAGGATTCAAACCCATGTCTCCTCCATTGGCAGCTGGACCCTTAAGCACTGAGCCACCGGGAAAGCGCTATACAGTAGTCTTTTTTTTCTTAAATTAGGATCACATCCTAATGTGTCTTAAACTTGCTTTTATCATTAAATAATGTACATGAATATTTCCTATGTCATTAAGTATTCTTTTGTAACATCATTTTAAAATTTCTACATTATAATCTATGGAAGAAAGAATCACGTTTTGTCAAACTAATTTCTTATTGTTGAACATTTGGATTGTTTTCCATTTTTTCACTAGTCTGAAGAGCGTGACACTGAGTATCCTTTAATCTTTGTGTGTCTGTGTCTCAGTATTTAAGGAATGCATATTTTTTAAGGCTTTTGACCCCCCGGAATGGTTGGGCTCCTGCTGACAATGGATGCAAGTTCTTGCTACTCACCCTATAATGACAGTCTGGCTGTTTATGGTCTGTAGTGGTTATTTGATAGTGAGCACACCACTTTCCTAGCTTTGGGAAGAAAGGGAGGGTATTAAAGCCCTGAATGTAGTATAGATATTTTTCAGATATTTACAGTTAAAAATCTATCTCAATATTTTGCTTTTTCTTAAAATGCAGCATTGTCTGAGGAAGGCTGATTAGCTGGCTATTAGCTGCTGCCTCATGCCTTCAGGGTGTTCTGAGTGTTTTCATCTTGATTTCAGAGCTTCATGCTTGGGCCTAAATGAGACATTACCCCAGAAGAACTTCTTCCACCATGACCACCACCACTTCTGAACTGAGTCTGTCTTTGGCTGTGAATTTGCTTTGGGGACTTCTCTAGAAGTTAAATTTGTTTGTGTGGAGGTTGAAACTAGTCATTTGACCACATATGTGATATGAGTCACGTTAGAATAAAGATCTAGGAGGGTGGTAAATTGTTCTGCCTAAATTGCATCAATAATGGCGGTGGATATTATCACTTACAGCTTATACACAATGTCTTTCCCAGTCCTCTCAGTTCAGTCTGGGTTTGAGTTTTTTTTAATGAACTGTACACAAAAGTGGTGTGTGTGTGTGTTATTTTGGAAATTTTGAACAGGATTTCCATATGTAGTTGTGGTATACTGCTATAACCAAGTGTTAACTCAGTATACACACATTACCCATTTAGGGAAAGTACACTGACTTTCTTTTTTTTTGCTTGCAAAACTGAAAAATTGGCAGAACCTTTAAATTGTAACTTGGCAGTATTGCAATTTACAGGCAAGAAAGGCAAGCTCAATTGGGTGAAAATTGTTTGAGAAAAAATTTTTTGAGTCTTAGTGAACATCATGTAGCTGAGTGTGCACACTTGGGCATTTTCTGCTTGATTTTTAACCACATCCATTGGCACTGCCAGAGGTAGTTAAAGCTTCCTAGTGGCGGCGTATGAGGCGCAGAGGAAGGTGTGAGGATTTATGACTATCCTATCCATGCAGGTAATGTTAAAAGTACTGTTGGTTTTCTTGTTTTGAAATATAGATTGGGGAAATATGAAATGTGACTTTATCTGAGCTTCATAAATCCACCTTAATCGTGAATTATATAAACACAGACCTGGGGATTGGGAGGTCAAAATTAGACATTTTTCAGGCCTGAGCTTTCTCCGTGGGTTCTTGGAACCTTCATGGTGCCCGAGGCGCCGCAGGAACCTGACGGCTCTGAGAACAGACTTTCTCTGCTGAATGCTGGGGCCTTTGAAATCATCTTCAGAATGAGAGGAGTCATGAAGTCATGAAAAGCTCTTTCCTTTTTAAAATGTTCAGACAGTAGCACAAACATCTGGGAATTTATTTAAATACTCTGGTTCCCTGAATTACCCATTTCCTTAACATATACTTTACTTATTTTTGCAAGGGGGATAAATTTCCACTTTGTGTTTTTCCCAGTTCCACCGTGTTAGATTCTTCATTTTAACATTTCGTTTGCTTCATACTTAAGAGTACAAAGGAGGTTCTATCACTCAAGCTATGATTTGGGGGGTAAGGGGAGTAGGATGTTGTCAGGGATATGAAGCAAAGTGGTTTTTGTGTGGTCAAGTTTCATTACATTACAGTTTCATTTCTTATAAATCAAATAAAGAGATGACCAAAACGAGTGTATCTTTTCGTCTCCATTTTAAAACACCAACAAATTATTAATTGACACCAGACAAAAATGAAACAAAATAGGTAAATACAAAATAGAATTGATTATAAATCTTAGAAATGAAAAGTACTGTCATTGAAATAAAAAAGTAATTACTTCAGTTATCTGTTACACTGGAGTGTGTCTTGAAAAATAATTAAACAACGATATTTTACTCAATCCTTGAATTAAGCAAAACTGCCACTCTCTTTCTCCTTTTCAGAACTTAATTCCTCTTTCCAATTTCAGAAGTCATGAGACTTCTCTTTCTTTCTCTTTCCCTCACCCTGCAATGTCTCAAGTGGTGAAAATGTGTGAGTAGTCGAGGGAGGTGGGGAGTAGTGGTCAGAATTCTCAGGAAGCTAGAATAAAAGAAACCAGCTTGATTTCTGCACTTGGAAAATAGTTTATGTCTATTTACGGATATGAGATCTGGACGGATGTAAAAGTCGGGACTTACTTAAATATTTCAGCCTGTAATATTAGATGATGAGACAGTGCAGTGAATATAGCTTCCTGGTTTGTCAGTGTGGTTTGGTCTCTTTTTCTGTTTTACTTGTCATATTCGTAGTAGGTTAAGTCAGTGTGGTTTTAAATGTTCAGGACGGGGCTATTTTAAAATAATAGGGCTTTGTTATTGTATGTAGCTTGCCAGTTTATGATCAATTAAAATCTGAGAAAAAATATGAGTTCTCTCGAGTAGCATGATGATGCTAATAAGATTCAATCTAGTTGATTTATTTAGTAGCCATTTTAGGACATCACAGTTATTACTGTGAACCTCAATGGGTTATAAGCAACAGTTGCTACTGTGCAGCATCAGACATGGAAATGTGGAGACTGGGCTTAATATATACAAATTTAGTTGGTCTAAGCTGGCAGTTGCCTATTTTAATATCTTGTCGCCATTTGAAATAATATTCATTTGCTCTCATCTCATAAAAGGAGGTTGAAGGACATATTTTTTAAAATTCTAGCTACATGAACTGGTTCGTTTATTTTTAAAAAGTTAAATAATAATTAATTGTGATTTGTGGGTCATTTCTTTCCCCCCAATGTTTTAATATCTGTCTGCTTAAATAAATGAAGGAATATTTTGGATATTTCCTCCTTTACACTAAATTGAGGAGTATTGTGAAGTGAGACTCTGGCTGACTATGGAAAGGTATATATTTGTACCCTATTATCTGGGTTTTCTTCTCAGTGTCTCTTTCTGGTTCAGATGGAATTATCCATTTTATATCTAGGTCTGGTGAAATAGAAACTGAGGGAGAGGGCCCTTCTAGGCCCCCATTTTCTGAAATGTCATGTTGCCTGATGTGAATGAATACACAGTCATACTCTTGTACCTGTGACTGTCCGTGAATACAGGCACAGATCCCAACTAGGAGAAAAAGAGGCCTAAGGCCCTCGAAGTATGGGGATGTGTTGCAACAGGTCCCAGAAGTAGCAGTTCATCACTGAGATCCAGAATGACTCATTTTGTGTTGTGATACACAGAACCAAAGCAAGGTTTTCGCTAGCCAGGGTGAAAGTGCCCAAACCTATCTGGTTAATGAGAGGGCTGATAGTTTTGGGTGTTTTTGTTTGTTTTGGTGTGTGTGTATGTGTAGAGGGTATTTGGTGAGAGCCAGGCAGTGTGAGAACAGTTCCAGGGGTCTCATCCCTTTGGGAACAACCCCAAGTTCCTCATCTGAGCCTGGTAATCTTTGACTCTCATTTAGCACAGTACTCGGCTCCTAACGAGTGGCTTGTTTCCTTGCTGTGGTATAAACTGATCCCTCTGCCACATGGTTGCCTCCTCTCTGTCTCCACTCCCTGCCCCCAAATTTGGCCTTTCCTCTTGAGATCTGGGTCACAACCTTTGTGGAAGCGTGGAAAAAAGTAGAATTGGCAGTTATCCCAGTGATCTGGATTCTAATTAATTAAAGTCTACTTTTATTCTACTTCTTTTTTGGTAGGGGGGAATAGTGCCTGTAGGCATTTTGTGGGAAGGATGCATTTCTTAATGACTAACTCTACCTCTAACTTTTTTGGACCCAAGGGGGGATATAAAAAATAATTAGCTACAAGGGGCACAACTGAAAGTATGAGATTTACACTCAAGCCAAGAGCTTTATTTGCATATCAAATAAACGACAGAGTCATGCTTGATGTCTCAGAATCTCTAGCTATCATAATCAGTAAAGAAAGTGAAACCAGATGTTTTCATTTAAGCTTGAATTGTGTTACTATTAAAATAAAATAAAAATCCAGTTTTCTTTAAGTGTTCTTCTAGGTCCCATCTAATCTTTTTTTTTTTTTTCCTAGATAGAATTCTCAGAAAGGCCAATGGCATTTTGAGAGTGGAACCTGGAGTTTTGCTGGATTTAACAGTTCTCCCTGAAGCTACGTACAAATTTTGTTCATTTGCCCTTTTGCTGTATATTTCTTAAAGTGCTATTTTTGTTGTGGTTTCAGTGATTCTCATCCAAAAACATAGCAGCCTCATGTCATGGAAAACACTGGACTGGGAGAATCAATTCACGTCTCAGTCCTTCCGTTAAACGAACAGATTTGAGCTTTTGGAAAACCACTTTAACTCTTTGGACTTCAGCTACGCTAGCTGCATGTCGGTCTGCCACGTAAGGTCATTTCTTTTGTCTAATATTTTATGTCTTTATTAGAACAAGCACATTACAGCGAGCTACAAGGATGCTTGTCTGTAGAAAATTGACATCTCAAGCTTCAGAATAGCACTGCTTAGCTTTTAAAGTGAGTGTCAGTGTTGGCGGAGTGTATACATCTTAGCATTAGAAAAGCAAAGACCATTAACTTATTGAACTGACAGTTTGAAAAAAATTTAAATGTATTAAGAATAACATTTACTTTTTTCTGTTATGCTATGTTCATTGCAGAACATCTGTGAAATTCAGAAAAAAAAAAGGATCTTAATATCACTACTCAGAACTAACCAATAATATTTTGATACATTTTTATCCCTTTTGGCTCTTTATATTTCTCTTACATTCTATGCCATATATGATTTATTTTTACAAAGTTTGTAAAGTATTTTTACATTGTTTATGCTGTTTTGTGTTTTTTTTCACTTGAGAAAACATTGTGAGTTGCTTCCCATGTCCTCATTCTGAAACATAATTTTTGAAACCTGTTTATTTTCATGTTTGAACTGTAAAACAGATATTTGCCAGATATAAAGATTTAAGCAATAACTAGTTTCATAAAGCAGAAAATTAAACTCTCTTCACACACTGCCGACTCAATCTGTCTCAGTCATATTCCCTGGAGGTAACTCTATTTAAAGCTTGGGGTATCTTATGGTCATTAAAAAATGTAAGTATATAAATGTATGTGTATGTGAGTTTTTTCTAAATAAGGTCATTTCACTCAAGCCACTTTACACTTTGTGGGTTTTCTGGCAGCATCACGGGTGCATGGTTTCTTTATTTTTTTCTTCCAGTTTTATTGAAGTATAATTGACACATAGCACTGGATAAGTTTAAGGTATACAGCATAATGATTTGACTTACATGCATTGTGAAATGATCATCACAGTAAGTTTAGTGAATATCTGTCATCTCATATAGATGCAAAAGTAAAGGAATAGGAAAGATTTCCTTTTGATATGAGAACTCTTAGGATTTACTCTATTAATCTCTTTCGTATGTAACATAAGCGGTGTTGATTATCATGTTGTATACTACATCCCTAGTGTATGTTTATGACTAGAATTTGTACCCTTGGATCACTTTTATCCAGTCTCTCCTCCCGTTATGCTCGCCTCTGGTAACCACAAATCTGGTCTCCTTTTTTCTGTGAGTTTGTTTGTTTTTGGAATATAATTGATCTCCAACACTATGCTAATTCCCGTGTGCAACATAGTGATTCAATATTTCTATACGTTTCAAAATGATCAATGGTGTGGATATTTTCTAGAGTATGTATAGCCAGAATTACCCTACCGCAGTGACTTCACAGTGATTCCATCCATGGGGTTGACCAATTTTATTTAATCAGTCTCCTCTTGATGGACACTGTGGTTGACTTAAAATTATTTTATTTTGCTATTAAAAGTGTTGCATAAATATCGTATGCCCAAATTTGGGGGTCATCTTTGATTATTTCCCTAGAATGAATTCCTAGATGTAAAATGACTGGGTCAAATGTGATTTTTGGTACTTATTGACAGTTTTCCTACAGAAAGGTCATTTTGATTTGTGTTAGTCACTCTTTGCCACCCCGTGGACGGTAGCTTGCCAGGTTCCTCTACTCATGGGATTCTTCAGGCAAGAGTATTGGAGTGGGTTCCATTCCCTTCTCCAGGGAATCTTCCCAACCCAGGGATTGAACCTGGGTCTCCCACATTGCAGGCACATTCTTTAAAGTCTGAGCCACCAGGAAGGCCCTGTGATTTTTGGTACTTATTGACAGTTTTCCTACAGAAAGATCATTTTGGTTTATATTCCTGAAAACCATACATGAGAAGCTCTGTCTATTTCCAATTCAGAACTTGTCAAAATTTAAAGCAAAGTTTTCATCATCACTATACCAGTTTTTACCTCAGTTTTAGTTCAGGACATTCTTTTCAAAGTATAGGGAAAAAAGGGGCTTCCCTGGTGGTCCAGTTGTGGGGACCCTGTGCTTCCAATGCAGGGGGTGCTGGTTCGATCCCTGGTCGGGGGACTAAGTTCCCGCATGCCTTGCGGCACAGCCAAATAAAATAAATAAAAAGTGTCAGTTAACAAAAAGTATGGGAAGAAAAAGTAATTCAAAATCTCTGTTGTCTTGGTCATCTTTGATTCTTCTGTTGAGACTTCGTAAAAGATGCTTGGGAATTTTAAGTTTTACTATGCTATATTTCTATTTTTATTTAGCATGAAGGACTCATAGATTAATAATTTATATATTTCTTTTAAATTTTGAAATTGGCTGGCTTAGGTTTCCTCTTCTATGAAAATATAAAGTCCTTTGGGAATGAAACCTGTTAAAGGACATTGTCATTCATATTCTAGAACTAGATTCTGGTTTGATTGAGCTTTTAAAAATCTTTGTCAGTAGAAGGTAAAGAGAGTCCAAGACTGGAGGACAGGGTACTTTATCCTACAGGAAGGGTCATTGTTGGAAGGCTAGGGGACCAATGGAGAGCCGGTGTAATGAATAGCAATTTAAACACATTGGAGTTAAAAATTACCAAGATCCAAAGCCTTTTAAAAGTATTAACAGTAAAGGTAACCATATTTTATTTGCATTGAACAACACACGTTAGCACTTCGGTTTTAGCAAGCTGTAACCATTAGTTGCAAACCACAATTTCATTCAGTCTTTAAAGAAATGTATTACATTTTAGTTGAATATTTTCCTGGTCTTTAGATTTTGTGACTGGAGATACACTGGAGTTATTGCTATGCCTTTTTCCTAGAAAAGAGAGCTCCCAAATGGGCAATGTTTTGAAACACAGCCAACAACATTTTAATATAGCACTCTTCCGTGGGGGTTCTGTTTATGACAATGGAATGCAGTAACTAGCCACAAAGGAATTGAGGTCGTGGTGTAATGGGGAGCAGGTTCAACCCTAAGCCAGGATACTTGTGTTTGATTCCTGGCCCTGGAGGAATTAAATAACCCGCATAACTCTGGACAGGTAACGCAGGTCATGACAGGGTGTGCTGCGCTGTGCTGTGCTTAGTTGCTCAGTTGTGTACAACTGTTTTCCACCCAATGCACTGTACCTGCCAGGCTCCTCTGTCCATGGGGACTCTCCAGGCAAGAATACTGGCATGGGTTGCCATGCCCTCCTCCAGGGGATCTTCCCCACCCAGGGATTGAATCCAGGTCTCCCGCATTGCAGGCGGATTCTTTACCGTCTGAGCCACCAGTGAAGCCCAAGAATATTGGAGTGGGTAGCCTATCCCTTCTCCAGGGGAACTTCCAACCCATGAATTGAACTAGGGTCTCCTGCATTGCAGGCGGATTCTTTACCAGCTGAGCTACCAAGGAAACCCCTATAACAGGATAGGCAACTAATAAATAACAGTGTGAACGAGCAATTCAGTTTAGGGCCCTAACACTCCATGGTATCTTCACTAATTTCAGTGGTCAAAATACAAGTGGGAAAAAAGAACCCCTAACTCAGGTCAGGAAGCAACAGTTAGAACTGGACATGGAACAACAGGCTGGTTCCAAATAGGAAAAGGAGAGTGTCAAGGCTGTATATTGTCACCCTGCTTATTTAACTTTTATGCAAAGTACATCATGAGAAACACTGGGCTGGAAGAAGCACAAGCTGGAATCAAGATTGCTGGGAGAAATATCAATAACCTCAGCTATGCAGATGACACCACCCTTATGGCAGAAAGTGAAGAGGAACTAAAAAACCTCTTGATGAAAGTGAAAGAGGAGAGTGAAAAAGTTGGCTTAAAGCTCAACATTCAGAAAACTAAGAACATGACATCTGGTCCCATCACTTCATGGGAAATAGATGGGGAAACAGTGGAAACAGTGTCAGATTTTATTTTTTTGGGCTCCAGAATCACTGCAGATGGTGACTGCAGCCATGAAATTAAAAGACGCTTACTCCTTGGAAGGAAAGTTATGACCAACCTAGATAGCATATTGAAAAGCCGAGACATTATTTTGCCAACAAAGGTCCATCTAGTCAAGGCTATGTTTTTTCCAGTGGTCATGTATGGATGTGACAGTTGGACTGTGAAGAAAGCTGAGCACCGAAGAATTGATGCTTTTGAACTGTGGTGTTGGGGAAGACTCTTGAGAGTCCCTTGGACCGCAAGGAGATCCAACCAGTCCATCCTAAAGGAGATCAGTCCTGGATGTTCACTGGAGGGACTGATGCTGAAGCTGAAACTCCAATATTTTGGCCACCTCATGCAAAGAGTTGACTCACTAGAAAAGACCCTGATGCTGGGAGGGATTGGGGGCAGGAGGAGAAGGGGATGACAGAGGATGAGATGGCTGGATGGCATTGCTGACTCGATGGACATGAGTTTGAGTGAACTCCGGGAGTTGGTGATGGACAGGGAGGCCTGGGATGCTGTGATTCATGGGGTCGCAAAGAGTCGGACACGACTGAGCGACTGCACTGAACTGAGCTGAACCACCAAGTTCAGTTTTGGCCATACAGACCGGCCTTTTCTTCTTCTTTGCCTGTTTCTCCACTATAGTAAAATATTGGTACCAGTGAGATATAGCCTAGAATCTGTGACTTTATTTCTTCATTCATTTATTCAGCAAAGGTTTCTTGACTATGTGTCAGGTCCTGTGGTACTCCCTTAAATTCACAGTGGTAGGAGTCAGGGGAGTCTGACTGGAAGGCACACATTAAAGGAGCCCACCCTACTCCTGGCATCTCTAGGTTCTGCATGCCTTGCAAATGCACTGGCCTCTTGAGAACTTCACCGCTGGCTTCCCAGTGGGAGGTATGAACTCATCTTGGCAGTTATTGCTCTTTGATCCTTCTTCAGTATGCCAAGATTGGAAGCAGGGAGGAGGAGAAAAGCCAAATTTGCATATTAAAAGTATCTCTGCCTCAAAGATTTTGAATTCCTGAATTTCATTGTTGAACTAATATCTTTAGTCACTTATTTTACAGATGGCAACAATTTGTTTTTGATGAGTAGCTCAATACCTTCTCAACCAGAGACCAACCAACGTGTCCACACAACAGGATGGTAAATTAAAGACACGTTCCAAAAACACTTTCACATACACAGTTCACTGATGGACGCAGGAACGTGCACACAGCTATTAAAGTGCACGGCCTTACTGATTCTTGAGAACAGAACTGGACTTACAGTTGGGGAATACAAATGGAACCACGTTTATTTTGGGAAAAATTATACCTTAAGAAAAAACAGTTCTGAGGCAGAAATGTGGTATTTGAGAAACAAGAACTTGTAAAACACCACACTTTGTCAAAACTGGCATAATAGAAGCAGCATCTTAACAAAGTGTACATAATCTGTATTTCATTTTATTTTTTTGAATAATTTTATTTGTTTTTATTTCTGGCTATTCTGGGTCTTTGTTGCTGGGAGGGCTTTTCTCTAGTTGCGGAGAGCTGGCTGCAGTGAGTGAGCTGCTCATTGCAGTGGGTTTTCTTATTGCTGGGGACGGGGCTCCAGGCCCGCAGGCTCCAACAGTTGCCCTGTGTGGGCGCCATAGTTGCGGCTCCCGGGCTCTAGAGCACAGGCTCGGTAGTTGTGGTGCACAGATTTAGTTGCTCCACAGCACGTGGGATCTTCCCGGATCAGGGCTCAAACCCGTGTCCCCTGCATTGGCAGGCAGACTCTACGACTGAGCCATCAGGGAAGCTGCTTATTTCACTTTATTGAGGCCACAAAGTAAGGCAGGTTTCATTTTCAATTTTCCAAAAACTGCTTTTCTTTTTTTTTTTAAGTATCCTGTTATAATTGAGAATAAAAAGGTTAACTTTGTATACTTGAATGCATTTATTGTATTCTTATTTAATAAAAATTGAGAAAAAGACTTGTAAAGAGAACCCTTGGGGGTACTGAGTATGGCGCGTTTTCTGAGGCTCACCCTGGGTGCTCTAAGAAACAGTTTCATATTTTCTGCCATCTGGGATGTAGATCAAAATTACAAGGCACGTCGGACCACCTTAGGACAAGGAATGATCATGTCAGGCATCAATCATGCTATCTGTCTTGATGAAAGATGGGATAGCGTCAAACCATGCATTTCTGTGTTTGATTTAACATTTGCATTCAGCATTTACTAGCTAATGAGTTACTGGAGATTGGCATTCTTTTGGACAGCCGATATTATCTAGCTGTTTAACTGCAGTCTAACCTGGAGAATCCCAGGGACGGGGGAGCCTGGTGGGCTGCCATCTATGGGGTCGCACAGAGTTGGACACGACTGAAGCGACTTAGCAGCAGCAGCAGCATGGTGTGGAAGGGTGCCTCAGACAGCATGTTTTCCAAGTGTTGGACAAGACTGACATTCACAAAACTTGCAACATGAATGAAAAGTTATCCAATAATAGTCTTGAAAATGCAGTGACTCTATAAGCAATTGTGGAACATTTATATGTTTATTTAAAAAATATTGGTGGAAAATTTAGGATGACTAAGAAATTTCTAAGACTATCGGCTTTAGGAGTTACATTTCAATATCTTTCTCCAGTTTTCTGTCACCCCTTTTGACCATCCCCACACCTTGTTTTACAATCTTCAAACTCACTCCTCAGTCCATTTTAATGGACTCAGCATTTCAGATTTTAGTTTTTATTTATTTACTTTTTAATTAATTTTTTATTGGGGTACTATTTATTTACAATGTTGTGTTAGTTTTTGCTGTGCAGCAAAGTAAATCAGTTATATACACACACATATATATATATGTCCATTCTGTTTTAGATTCTTTTCCCATATAGATCATTATAGATAGAGCACTGAATAGAATTCCTTGGGTTATACAGTAGGTTCTTATTAATTAACTTTTATATATTTGTTGCTGTTCAGTCATTCAGTCGTGTCTGACTCTTTGTGACCACATGGACTAGGGCACATCAGGTTTCCCTATCCTTTATTATCTCCTGGAATTTGCTTATTACTCATGTCCATTGAGTCGGTGATGCCATCCAACCATCTCATCCTCTGTCACCCTCTTCTCCTTCTGTCCTCAATCTTTTATATATACTCTGAGCTGGTGGCTCAGACGGTTAAGCGTCTGTCTACAATCTTTTATATATAGTAGTGCGTATCTCAGCTGGTAAAGAATCCAACTGCAATGCAGGAGACCCCAGTTTGATTCACGGATCAGGAAGATCCCCTGGAAGAGGGTATGGCAACCCACTCCAGTATTCTTGCCTGGAGAATCCTCATGGACAGAGGAGCCTGGTGGGCTACAGTCTATGGGGTTGCAAAGACTCAGACACGACTGAGCGACCAAGTACAGCACACACAGTGTGTATATGTTATCAGATTTCACTTTCTGTTTTCTAGGAATTTATTATATAAATTATAGCAGGAAGAGAATACAGATGAAAGAAAAAATTAATCAAAAGTTTGACAAAACAGGACTATATGAGGGTTAAAGGAGCCAGGATTATTTTTGCTTAGAAGAGAGAAACTTGTGGGTGCCTTAATAAAACTTTCCGGGTATATGAAGGGTTATTGTATGGAAACTGGTAACCAGCTGTTCTCTTTGCTGCTAAGAGGAGAACAAAGGGAAAAGTTCTCTAATTTCAGCAGAGGGAAGCTAGGTTGAACACAGGAAAGCATTTTCCCAAAGTGAGGTTTGCTAAGCATTGGAATGGATTACCATGAAATCTCTTTCTGGAGATGTTTGCAAATAAGTCGCTAAGAGTCCGACACGACTGAGCGGCTTCACTTTCACTTTTCACTTTCATGCATTGGAGAAGGAAATGGCAACCCACTCCAGTGTTCTTGCCTGGAGAATCCCAGGGACGGGGGAGCCTGGTGGGCTGCTGTCTATGGGGTCGCACAGAGTCGGACACGACTGAAGCGACTTAGCAGCAGCAGCAGCAGCAGCAGAAACTGATGTGGGAGGAATGGTTTGGAGAGGTGGAGTCTTGCCTAGGGCCCTGGAGAATCAACAAGGTGATCTTCCCCTTGCTGGTCCCTACACCAAGCCAGCTGACCTCAGTCTGACAAGGTATGGAGGAGTGCCAGGTTAGCTCTTGCCTTCAACTGTTTTAGCGGATGTTGAGCCGGTGTTCACACTGCCGCAGGCTTGGTTTTCTTGGTATCTAATTATTACTTGGTGGGAAGTAGTGACTGGGCCAGGAGTGGAAGGAGGTAAAGAATGCTGCCTTGTCACAGGCAAAAATATACATAAGCCCCCTTCAAAGAATTCTGAGTGAATAAGGGAAAAGTCCATGAAGTGTGAGGGAGCCTTGTAACTTCTTTTTTTCTTTCCTTCCTTTCTTCTTTCTTTCTTTGCCTCAGATACAGTTTTTTTCCTCAGCAATATAATTTCTGTGTGTTCATTCAAACTGCTTCTTCCTTAAATTTTTTGAGATACAGAAATATGTGTGTGTCTCCAAAGAAGCATTTCATTTAGTTCTTGTTAATAAACTTATTAGAATTTTAGATTTTTAGGCTTGCTTCAAATCGTGGAGTGGCTGTCTCATTTAAAACTGTGGAAGAGTTTTTCTAAGCTTATTAATAATCCCTAAATTGCATTGCCATGACAGTAGCAAATACTATACATATTACCACAAGAATATAAGTAAAATCACATTAGCCAAAATAACTCAGTGTGCTCTTTTTAACCAAATTGCTAGTATGATACTTTTACTGAATTGAATTTTTCTATTTTTAAAAATTTATTTTATCATTTGGACACAAGAGATTTGACAACATTTACTCAGTTTTAAGTACTAAAATTTTGCATACTGGGTAATAAAATATTCTTGGTTGCTTCAAACACAGTTATTGCTATAGGATTACAATAAGAGATTGAATCAATACTAATAACTGATTATTAATATTGATAATAACACTAATATTATTGGACTCCACCTCTCCACACACACGTGCACACACACACAGTCAAATGTAAACTGAACACTTAAGGTGAAAGATTATACTACTGCATTTTTAGCCTAGAGATTTCTCTCTTTCAACTGCTTTAAGAAGTTTTGAGAATAAAACTGTTTTAAACTTTCCTTCTGACATCATTTTACAAAAATGTCTTTAAAGAAAACGAAAGTAACATTTTACCGTGCAGCATCAGGCTAATGAACATGGACTATTCTTTCTCTTTTAGTCATTGCCTTTAATGCCCCATTCACAAAGATACATAAAGAAGCAACTGCAGTGAGGATGTGGTTTGGCAGGCAAGGAGGGACTTCTGCTCAATTTCCCACCCCGCTGCCTAGATTTGAACTATTAATATAAAGTCTAGAAACCTGAACTCTTACCTTTCTCTTCCCTGATAGGGGTAACCAGACCTATTCATATTAACATGGTCAACATCCCCAAAAAATTAATCGGTCAGTCTACTAGTCTTAGGGTTTGCTGAATTTTCTTTGTTCTTGCAAGATATTTAGGTCTATAAAATCTGATTTATTCAGGAACACCAGCAGGCTGCTTAAAGTTGGATTTTTTCATCTAAAGAATATAACAAATGAGAAGTAAGGGCAAGAAGTCAGAGAAAGCTTGATGCTTCCGGCCCAGGTAACTTAGTTAAGTCAGCAAGTCTTTCAGCTTTGCTAAAAGCGACAGCCAGAAGCTTGGGTTTGGTCAGTAGTCCGTATGTGCCCTCTCTCTAATTGGAAAGGTCATATGTTACAGAATACTTTTTCAGTTCTTCAAAACTTGCTGCTGGGTTATCCTGATTTCTTGAAACAGTTTTTGAGCAGAGCTAGACTGTTAGATACATCTTCTGGGTTCATAGTAGCATTTGACACATGTGCACACATACACTTATTCTTCAGACTTCTGTGTGGTCAAGAAAGCTTGCTGTTCAGAACTCAAAGTTGGCCCAGGACACCAGACTATAGTGCTTGCTTTGTTTTGTTTGAACTAAACGTCTTCAAGTTTCGTTTTCAATTTTTATCGTAAAAACTGTGCAGGGAAGGTATTTGCTTACTGTTGGGATTTGATTCCATCTTAAAGACCTGGAGCAGAAGTTTTATACAGATTTCAGAAAGCTGGTGTTTTATGATGCATGTGTAGTACAAGGTATAAAAATGCAAAGTAACCCAGTAAGAGTAAAAAGCAACATAACAACAAAAAAATCCCAAGTTGAATACTTAGAACACCTCTCACAAGAGAAGCCCAGACCTTTAAGTAGTTGTAATATGCATATAACATGAGATATCTGTGAATGCTGGTCCCTAACAGTTAACAGATCTGACGGGCTCATATGTTCCTGTCCTTTTATTCATGTGGCCTGCTATTCGTATATTCAGATGCAGCAGATTCATGGGAGAATTTCTAGCAGGAGTTCTGGTATATTATTCTGTGTTATGGTTTCTCTATCTGTTTTTATGATGCACATCCTGTTGATTCTGCTCATGAAAGTAGAAAGGAATTATTTTGGAATATGGCTGCATTGTTGATATACATTTGATACTTTGTCTAAGATACTGAAAAGGCAGGTAAAGGCAAGAATATTTTAGCTTTTTAATTAAGATATACATTTCCTACCTGCCCAGCCTAAACACCGTTTTGGAGGATTAAAGGGAAGGGGAGGGTTCATGAGAGATCACTTTTAAAGGAAAAAAGAATGAAATGTCAAGTTAAAAAGCAATATTATAAACTGCTAAAGGACCATCGTTTCAACACGAATAACATGCAAGTTATATAAAAGCCCTGTGTATGATATGTTTATTGTTATTAGTTTTTAGGCTTTATAGTCTTTGGGGACTTTGCTGGCCTGGATTTCTAGTTTAGTAGAGTACATTCAGCTGCATTGTGCATTTGAGTTCTATGGACCCCTTGTGCTTCATCCCTATTTACCTCATCCTTGTGGGCAAGCATCTGCTTTTTAATCTTACTTCTTAGGACTGCAGCTGGATTCTGGAATTCTGTGGCTGTCTGGTATTTTCTTCTGCATATTAATATGATTAAATTGTACCAATGGTTCTCTTTTGATCCCTTCAAAATGAATATACTCCTAATATTTTTAGATTATAAAAATGAGGTAGCTTTGTTAGAAAATATTCAAACAGTATAGGAAAGTATGGAGGTTAACAACAAAAAAGACCTCGCGATAATGCTGGTAGTGTGGTAACACATTCATGTTCATCCTTACAGATGTTTCTCAAGATGCTTATGTTCACATATAAATACATACTTTTACATGCCCTTTTACGTAAATGAAATAATGCCAAAAAAACTGCTTTGTAATCTTTTCCTATACTAATAACTACAGATCTCATCATTATTTTACTGGATGTCTTATGTATATAATGTGTATAGAATGCTGCCTGGCATTCAATAGGCCCTTAACCAATAGTTGTTGAATGGATGAGCAATAATTTATTTAACCAATCTCCTGTTTTTAAATTTTTATTATTATTATTATTATTTTGGCCATGCCACTCAGCACATGAAATCTTCGTTTTCCCCAGCTAGGGACTGAACCCAGGCCCCCTGCCTTGGAAGCACAGAGTCTTAACCACTGGATCGCCAGAGCAGTCTTAACCAATCTCCTATTAATAGACATGGTTTATTTCCAATTTTTCACTATAGTAAATTACACTGCAATGAATATCCTTTTGTATTGTCTTTGTTCCCATGTACAATGATCTGTTTAAATAAACTTCTTAGAAGCGGGTCAAATTGCTTAGAATTGCTGGTTCAACAGTTTGATAGTGATAAACTTGCTGAGTCACTAAATTTATGCTCAAGTTGTTCAAATTTATACCATCATCAATAGTACACAAAGGTAGCTGTTTTTACACATTCTCCCCAATGCTCTGATTGTCAGACTTTTAAAATTTGCCATCTTGAAAAATTGCTCTACTGGATTTATTTGCATTGCATTGCTTACATCACAAGCAAAACTGAATATGTCTTTGCATAATTATTGGCCATTATTCATTGTGTGTTCTTTGTCCAGTGGTTTTTCTTGAAAGAGAGAGACCTGTTTTATTCTGCTGAAGTCATCTAATTTTATAATCCTAAGCTATATCCCAAACAGGTGACAAAATACTTCCTTTAGTCAGGTATACTGGTAAGTGAACATGTGGACCCATAGTCCTCATTTGTCAGAGAGACCAAAGAAGAGAATTTGGAGGTTTTACCTCTTAATGTAGTGTCTTTTTGTCTGAGGACCACAACTGAAGCTTTAAGAATTTATTAAAGAGACAGTAGTCATCTGGAGCAAAGATTATGTTGTTTAATATCTGGGTTCCAAAAAAGTGGGGAAAAATCAGTTTCTTATTTATGCATATTAAAATAACACTTTATTTCCAACTTCTGAATAAATGTTTACTTTTCTTTTGTTTGTTTTTTTCAGCTTTATCATCAGGGTTCTGTAATGTGTGTGTGTGTGTGTGTGTGTGTGTGTGTATTTAATTAGAGAGAAACTCCCTCCTAACTTTATATGTAGTGTTGAGACCATCACTTTTTGAGTGAGGCTATTTTTTTTCTCAGACTGAAGTTGCTGCTGAATTCCCAATATGAATAAATCACAAGGGTTTTAGTACCCTTCCACAGAGTGATAATAAAGTGCTTGTGTTTAAAAACAGTAGGTAGGTTATGTCCAGTGGGGTTAGTTTAAATTCTTAATTTTCCAGACCAACATGCCAGAAAGTGAAGCTCGGTTTCTTGGTAATAATAAAGTGAACTCACTTCCAGCAGAGAGATTTTGCGGCTTGGGATGTGCCCCTGTATTTCCCCCTTCTGGAGCTCCCTTTTCCACTTGGCACACCTTGCTCAGCCCTCTCGCCTTGCTTGGAAAAACATCCTCATCAGTGAGTACTTGTCGGTTTAGGGTGATAAGGATTAAAGGAAAGAGGGCTTTGTTTCAATTCAAATAACTGCATTAGTCACAGGGATACTTAATCCATTACACATTGTAGAATCCTCCAGCAAACTCCTTTTGTTCACCAGAGTGTTTTGCACTTAGTTAAGGGGAAAAAAATGAACAAGTGAATGCAAACTATGGGGGAACTGTCCAGTTCACAGAGTTCCGATTTTCCTGATTCTAAATTGTATAAACGTTTGTTGTTGTTCAGTTGCTAAGTGGTGTTCCGACTCTTTGGGACCCCATGAACTGCAGCACGCCAGGCTTCCCTGTCCTTCACTACCTTCCAGAGTTTGCTCAAAATCGTGTCCATTGAGTCAGTTTTAAATTTTAATTTTTAATATATTTTAAAATTGTCATTAAAATATACATAACATACAATTTACTATTTTAACTATTTTAAGTGCATTAAGTCAGTGGCATTAAATACATTCACATTATTGTGTGGTTGTCACCACCATCCATCTCCAGAACTCTTTTCATCTTGTAAAATTGAAACCCTGTGCCCATTAAACAAAAACTGCCCATTCTCCCTTTCCCCTGACCCCTGGCAACCACCATTCTATTTCATGGAGACGTTTTTGAGGGATATTATATCTCTTTCTTTTAAAAAGAGGGTAGAAATCCATCTTTTTAGGAATGGTTTTAGGTGCATTCCTGCCTAGACACACAGTTGGACAGTCTTATACTTTATACATCTTCCTGAAATGCATTTGGATCATTTCTACAGAAAACTTAAAAAAAAAAAAAACTTCATCTTGCATCTCTTATCCCACTAACTTTTTGAAGCCATAAGAATATCTTATTAAGGATTATGCAAAATAACCTTCTACAAATCCTGATATTATTACACCGCCCCAAAAACTTCAAAGCATCAGGAAAGTTTCTTTTCTTTTTTTTTTTTAACTAAACCAGATTCAGCTGGCTACCCCACTTGGCTACAGAGTACTAAAGAAGAGACTGAACTTGATCCTGCAGCCCTTGCATACACAACACTCCCATTGACTCTAGAGAAGACTTAAGTGCATGAAAGGATTCCAGGATCAAAAGGTTAGCTCTACGGGGAGCTGTGTCTGCCTCCAGCAATCCATTTTTTTTTTCCTATTGACAGTGAAAACGTTTTATAGTACTTTTTCAAAGTTTTTCAAAAACAGGCTGCTTGTGAAAAAGTGAAAAGGCATCTAATTGAACTATATCCAGAGGAGATCATGGCTGAGACCAACAGGGAGGAAAACATTTCTAAATCATAGTGATATTGGCCAAATCATTTGTATTTGAAAAGTTAAGTGCTGGAGGCGCTGGCTGAGGGGGGTTTTCATTATGAGACCTGGTTGGGCTGTGAAGCAGACTATGAGATAAACTAAAACACAAAACTTGGAGTTTTTATCCTTGTCTGCTAATGACTTGACACTGGCAGGCTACATTTTAGGAAATCTGTGAAATAGGGAAAAAATACATGCTATACCTAAATAGTATAAATGTGCAGATGCTTAACTAATATTTATTCATTTCTGGGAAGATAAATGCCTTAAAACACTTCAAAAAGAGAAACTTCCTTAAGGAGAGTAATTAACATGGAAGAGTAGTAATAACATTTTTGAGGAAAGTGAGATATGGTTCCATGTGTGAATTTTCTACATCTGTTGGAACTCCTTAGAATGTATAAAAAGTCATTCATTTATCAAACATTTTTTGGTGCATTTACTATGTGCCAAATATTAACCTAACAGTTTTCCAAAATTTCAATTGAACAAGGATACAAAGAAATGGATTTACATTTAATAAAACAGGATGGATAGCTGGGGATACACATGTGTGTCTCAGATATTTTGCATTTTCAAATCACTCTTCGGTAGTGAATTTACCTCAATTTTCTCCAGCTTTACCTGGAATGTACAAATCTTGATTGGAAAATGGCTTCTGTGATCTTCCTCCTAGGAATAACTGTTAGAATGTTTATCCTAATACATGTACCAGGACAGAGAATGCTACCTTGAGCTGACTTGAAAAGCATGTTTTATATTCAGAACACCGATGTAATGTCATTAAAGTTTTGATCTTAAGCATCCTGCATCGTATGAGCAATGGCAAGGCTTGGTGAGGAGCTTGTCTGAACAGTTCTCTGGCCTTTTCACATAATTGGGCTTGACAGTTTTCTGCCGTTGCACAGGATAACTGCAGTTGATGGTGTTCATGTTTTTACTTAAGGGCCATTGAATTGTATTAGAAACTTTATACTACTCTCTTGTAATCCTGTAAGTCAGCTTTGAGTCGCATGATTGAAAGTGAAGAATAATATACCACAAAACAAAAATTACTCATGCAGTTAAAGCTTTCTCTGTGTAGTTTTAGAAACAACCAGTCCGCAGAGAATAAGGCTTATGAAAGAAATGAAAGTACATGCTCATCCTTACCCACTCCTTGTTGTCTAGGCCTGTTCGGATCTGGTGAAAACATGAAGCCACTTACTCTAAGTGGTATTGGATAGCTACTTTATTCAGCTTCTGGAAGGTTGATGCTTATAGAGACAGGATTTAAGATTTGAGAGGATGGGGGAAGGTGATAGCAAACTCTTCTAGGTAGCACATGCCCAAAGACCCACAGAAATCAAGTGTGTTAAAATTTCCAATCACTTTAAGTTTCCTTAGGAATTTTTACATGTTTCCTGGGTTATGTCCTTAAAATTTTGTTTTTTATTGGAGTGTAGTTAATTTACAGTGTTATATTAGTTCCTACTGTATAGCAAAGTGAATCAGTTATACATATACACAAGACCACTCTTTTTTAGATTCTTTTCCCGTATAGGTCATTACAGAGGATAGAATAGAGTTACCTGCAAGAATTGGGGCTTCCCAGGTGGCACTCGTGGTAAAGAATCCACCTGCCAATGCAGGAGATGTAAGAGACTCGGGTTTGATCCTTGGATGGGGGAGATCCCCTGGAGGAGGGCACGGCAACCCACTCCAGTATTCTTGCCTGGAGAATCACATGGACAGAGGAGCCTGGCAGACTACAGTTCTTAAGGGCGCAAAGAGTTGCACATGACTGAAGTGACTTAGCATGCACATATGTACCTGTAAGAAGCATCACTTCTGCTCAGACCTCCCTGACATACCACCCTCCCTGAATCAGTTCCTCCTCTGTGCCAAAATTATAATTACTTAGCACATGGATCATAATCAGTACTGTTTCGTGGTATTTTCTTTTCATGAGTGATTGCCTCCTTGAAGGAAAGCAGTGTGTAGTATCCACTTTTTTTATTCCTACAATCTCACATGATAGCTGACACATTAGTAATTTAACAAATATTTACTGCTTAAACAAATTCAGTGCTATAGTATGATTTTTAATAGCTACCTAGTATTATATATCCTATCATGGGCTATGTACTTATGCAGTGGTTAAGTTGACTTGCTGAAATAGATCTATGAAAGACCGAGGGCAGTGACTGATCGACAAACGGTTCTTGAGTGCACTCAGAAAATCAAAGAGGAATGACAGGGAGCAGGCTCCCAAATTTCTGTTCCAGCCAGTTAACACTAAGCTCTAAAACTTGCCCCTAGTGTCATCTCAGGGCATTACTTCCCAGAAGAACCCTACTAAAATTCAAAGATGTCCCTTTGTAGTGTTAGCACACTAATTGAGGTGATTTTGTCTAACTAAGCAGTTATCTATGGAACCAAGAAAGAAAGGTCCGGGAGGAGTAGGATGATAGATATCCAGGTGTAGAAAAGAAGCTGGAGGAATAAAGGTCCTGAGAATATAATAACGTTTGTGGAAGGGAGGCCAGGGGTAAGCACAAAGCACGGAAATTTGGCAGCTTGATGTAGCATACACATCCTAGATGCGGGGGCTTTGTTGGGGTGGAGGATGATAGAAACAATGGAGTAAATCTGATAAGGAGGTTAAAGATCCCTGAAGACAAATGCAACCTATTTTACAACCTGAATTTAAGTTTGGTCTTTTGTTTTTTTAATTTTTCCAGAAAAGAAAATCTTTTTTTCTAATTAAGGTTGCTTTACAATGTGTTAGTTTCTTGCTGTACAATGAAGTGAATCAGCTATATGTATATATATGTGTCCTCTGTTTTGGATTTCCTTCCCATTTAGGTCATCACAGAAGATTATGTAGAGGTCCCTGTGCTATACAGTAGGTTCTCATTAGTTATCTGCTTTATAGATAATTGGGCTTCCCTGAGAGCTCAGTTGGTAAAGAATTTTCCTGCAATGTAGGAGACCCGGGTTCAATTCCTGGGTCAGTCAGGAAGATCTGCTGGAGAAGGGATAGGCTACCCACTCCAGTATTCTTGGGCTTCCTTTGTGGCTCAGCTGGTAAAGAATCTGCCTGCAATGCGGGAGACCTGAGTTCGATCCCTGGGTTGGGAACATCCCTTGGAGAAGGGAAAGATTACCCACTGCAGTATTCTGGTCTGGAGAATGCCATGGACTGTACAGTCCATGGGGTGCAGAGTCAGATACAACTGAGTGACTTTCACTTATTTACTTATAGATGTGGCTTAAAGCTCAACATTCAGAAAACTAAGATCATGGCATCTGGTCCCATCACTTCATGGGAAATAGGTGGGGAAACAGTGGAAACAGTGTCAGACTTTATTTTGGGGGGCTCCAAAATCACTGCAGATGGTGACTGCAGCCATGAAATTAAAAGACACTTACTCCTTGGAAGGAAAGGTTATGACCAACCTAGACAGCATATTAAAAAGGAGAGACATTACTTTGCCGACAAAGGTCCGTCTAGTCAAGGCTATGGTTTTTCCAGTAGTCATGTATGGATGTGAGAGTTGGACTATAAAGAAAGTTGAGCGCTGAAGAATTGATGCTTTTGAACTGTGGTGTTGGAGAAGACTCTTGAGAGTCCCTTGGACTGCAGGGAGATCCAACCAGTCCATTCTGAAGGAGATCAGTCCTGGGTGTTCACTGGATGGTCTGATGCTGAAGCTGAAACTCCAATATTTTGGCCACCTGATGCAAAGAGCTGACTCTTTGGAAAAGGCCCTGATGCTGGGAAAGATTGAGGGCAGGAGGAGAAGGGGACAACAGAGGATGAGATGGTTGGATGGCATCACCGACTCAATGGAGATGGGTGTGGGTGGACTCCGGGAGTTGGTGATGGACAGGGAGGCCTGGTGTGCTGTGATTCATGGGGTTGCAAAGAGTCAGACACGACTGAGCAACTGAACTGAACTGAATAGTGTATATATGTCAATCCCAATATCCCCATTCATCCCATCCCCACTTGGCAGGGATTGGCTGTGACTCATTGTGGGGGCAAGGACATTGATAGCTGAAGCATCAGGAAGACATTATTAATGTTATTACTATTATTTTTTGTTTATTTTTCTGTTGCTCTTTTTTCTATTATTCTTTCAATTTTTTAAATTTGTTTTTTATGCTTTTATTTTTGTTTTTCTTTGGTTTTTTTTTAAAAGTCTCTTTTTAAACTCTATTTTCAATTTTTACTCTACTTTTTTGGAATTTGATCTTTACAGTAGCTCTTCATGGGAGATTAGAAGGCCTTTGCCTGTGTGTGGAAAAAGGCTTCACCTCAAGTCTTTACTCTGCTTGATTGAGGTTGCTTGGGTTGGGGTGCTGGCTCAAGGAGAAGTTCTGAAGCCAAGTCCAGACTCAGGGGAAGGCATTCCATCATTTAATGATTTCTGCCACAGGTCCAAGGGGAATAAGCAGTCAGTCAATGCAGCCAGAGATTCTCCTGCATTTTTGAGAATTAAGTAGATCACCAATGACAGTGACAACCCAGTCCAGTCCTGACAAGAGTGAGAAGAGCTTGGGAGATCTTGTTAATGAATCTACAAGAGTTAATGACTCTACAGGAGCACTGAATGCCTTAACTAAGTATCCTCCTTGCATATTTGTATAAACCTGGAAAATTGCTTCTTGAAGAGAAAAGGAAGTGATATTTTTAGACTTGGATCAGCATTTCCAGCACATCTATTGATGGGCTAGCTCTTCAGTGTTTACATGGCAACGGGATGAGCTATTATTAGTACTGCTCACATCATGGGGTATCCGAATGTATTTTGTTGTGATAGACCAGCTATACAGATTGTTTTTTGATTTTTTTTTCCGAAAAAGTTGAGTGCATTGATTTATTGGAATTACTGTTGACATTTTAGCTATGATTCTGTTTTTTCTCAAATATCAGACTGAATTCTCGTGTTCTTGAGAGAAGATTTTTGAAGACAACAGAACACTAAATGACATTTTAGTGCAATGGTTTTTTCTTGAATGTTTGCTATGTTTCTGACACTGTGTGCTGAGTGCTGTAGTGGATATCACAGAAATGAAGAGAATACCTTAAGGAACTTGTAATTTATTGAGAGACAAGGCATCTTTTTTTTTGTAATGTGTCTATTCAAAATAGACGCATCAAAAGATGGGTTGTTTTATTTTTATTATTTAAAAGCATTGAGGTATAATTGACAAACAACATTATATTAGTTTCAGGTGTACAACATAATGATTATATATTTGTATTTATTTTGTATTTATTGCAAATGATCATCACAGTAATTCTTGTCAACATCTGTCACCATCGTGCCCAGTCACTTTTCAGTCATGTCCGACTCTTTACAACCCCATGGATGGTAGCCCATCAGGCTCCTCTGTCCATGAGATTTTTCTCAGTAGGAGTACTGGAGTGAATTGCCATGCTCTCTTCTGGGGATCTTCCAGACCCAGGGATCGAAGCTGCATCTCCTGCATTGCAGGCGAATTCTTTACTGCTAAGCCATCAAGGAAGCCCCTCTCACCATATGTAGTTACAAAATTGTTTTTTCTTATATTGAAAACTTTTATGCTCTTCGCAACTTTCAAATATGTGACATGGTGTTTCCTCCTTATCTATTTCATATACTCCACCATCCTCCACTTCTGGCAACCACTAATTGGTTCTCTAAATCTGTAAGCTTGTTTTGTTTGTTTGTTTGTTTGTTTTTTCTGTTTTCCTTAGATTCCACATTTGGGAAAGATCATTTGGTATTAGAGACAAGGCATCCTTGAATCAGGGAAATAATAAGATAGTATATGATACATATGGGGAAACCCAGGTTGGTTCAGTGGTAAAGAATCTGCCTGCCAATGCAGGAGATGCACATTTGATCCTTGGGTTAGGAAGATCCCCTGGAGAAGGAACTAGCAACCCACTCCAGTCTTCTTGCCTGGGAAATTCCAAGGACAGAGGAGTGTGGCGGCTTACAGTCCATGGAGTGGCAAAAGAGTCGGACGTGACTGAGTGACTAAACAACAACAAAATATAATACATAGATTCATAATGATTTAGTAGTTTAGAGAAAGGAAGGAACAGTGGGATTATTTAAATAGCTAATATACCCATAGTCTGTTCCTCTCATTTAGTGACTCTGGAGCCCTATGAGAGAGGGGATGAGGAGAATGGAAGAAGGCTTGCTCATCTCTTACTTCTTTGCTCATGCGGTGTTGCTCTTGTGAGTCAATGTCTATGGAAATCTGGGGAGTGACAGGAAAATCATTTTCAGAAACGCAGATGAAGGTAGTGATGGTGGAATATTAACCAACAGTAGCTCTTGCTTTCTGTCCCCCAGCCCAGAGAACCGAGTACACATATATGCTCTTCTAGGTACTGCAGATCATTCCTGGATGGTCACAGGTCTGTCTGAGGTCACAGGGACTTACTTTAATTTCTGTTTTTTCCAGTTAAGCTGCTGTTTCAGGCAGGGAGAGACAAGAGCCATACATGGCTTCCCCCTTACTTCCTCCCTTCTCTCACCTCCCTGCCCCATTCTTTATCATTTCACTGATTTCTTTTTCTCTCTTCCTCCTAGTGGTTGTATCTGCTTTTCCCTAGATTCCTAGTTTCCCTTTCACAACTCTTCATGGCTCTCTACATGCCATTTTCTCTGTCTAACCCAGAAGCAACATTTAGAATTGGACACGGAACAGTGGACTGGTTCCAAATTGGGAAAGGAGTACGTCAAGGCTGTATATTGTCAACCTGCTTATTTAACTTATGTTCAGAGTACATAATGCAAAATGCTGGGCTGGATGAAGCCCAAGCTGGAATCAAGATTGCTGGGAGAAATATCAGTAACCTCAGATATACAAATGATACCTCCCTTATGGCAGAAAGCGAAGAGGAACTAAAGAGCCTCTTGATGAAAGTGAAAGAGGAGAGTGAAAAAACTGGCTTAAAACTCAACATTCAGAAAACTAAGATCATGGCATCCGGTCCCATCACTTCATGGGAAATAGATGGGAAAACAATGAAAACAGTGACAGACTTTATTTTCTTGGGCTCCAAAATCACTGCAGATGGTGACTGCAGCCATGGAATTTAAAGACAATTGCTCCTTGGAAGAAAAGCTATGACCAACCTAGACAGCATATTAAAAAACAGAGACAAGCCTTTGCAGACAAAGGTCCGTCTAGTCAAAGCTATGGTTTTTCCAGTAGTCATGTATGGATGTGAGAGTTGGACTATAAAGAAAGCTGAGCACCGAAGAACTGATGCTTTTGAACTGTGGCATTGGAGAAGACTCTTGGTCCCTTGGACTGCAAGGAGATTCAACTAGTCCATCCTAAAGGAAATCAGTCATGAATATTCATTGAAAGGACTGATGCTGAAGCTAAAGCTCCGATTCTTTGGCCACCTAATGCAAAGAACCAACTCATTGGAAAAGACCCTGATGCTGGGAAAGATTGAAGGCAGGAGGAGAAGGGGATGACAGAGGATGAGATGGTTGGATGGCATCACGGATGTGATGGACATGAGTTTGAGCAAGCTCTGGGAGTTGGACAAGGAAGCCTGGCATGCTGCAGTCCATGGGGTCACAAGAAATTGGACATGACTGAGCGACTGAACTGAACCCTGAAGAAACGAGAAGAGAATGAAATAATTGTTTCCAAACAAGACTTTTCCCTTCTTTCCATGTTTGGAAAAGCACCTCCTGGAAAATTAGCTCTTGAATTGTAGGAACTGAATTATTTTTGTTGTTCTGTACACATCCCAGTGTGTTTACGTCATTCCATAAAGTTTGAGAGCAATTAAGTCACCTATCATATATAAGACATTCTGAGCTTCATGCTAGATAAATGATGCATTGCTATATCTTACACATTCATTCATTCACTGAATAAAGAGATAAGCAGAAGCCAGATCTCATTAGGCCTTATAGGTCATAATGAAGGATTTAGTTTTCTTTCATTTCTTTTTAGATTCCACATATAAGGGATGTCATTCAATATTTCTCCTCTGTCTGACTTACGACACTCAGTATGACAATCTCTAGGTCCATCCTTGTTGCTACAAATGGCAGCATTCCGTTCTTTTTAATGGCAGAGTGATACTCCATTGCATATATGTACCACAGCTTCCTTCTCCACTCCTCTGCTGATGGACATAGGTTGCTTCCATATCTTGACTGTTGTAAATAGTGCTGCAGTGAACATTGGGGTGCATGTATCTTTTTGGATCATGTTTTTTTTTTTTTTCTGGATATATGCCCAGAGTGGGATTACAGGGTCATATGGTAGCTCTATTTTTAGTTTTTAAAGGAACCTCCATACTGTTCTCTGCACTAACAAAAAGGTTTAGTTTTGATCCTAAGGACTGTGGGAGACTTGGAGACTGACAGAGTCTGATTTGATATTTAAAAGTTGTGGCTGCAGTATGAGAATCCATGAAAGGGCAGGATGAAGAGAAGCTCCTCTGAGAAGCTATTACAGTATTCCAACCTAAAGATAATGGTAGCTTAGACTAGGGTGTTTGGAGTAGAAATGGGGAGAAGTGGGCCAATTCTTGCCAAAATATGTCTTTGCAGGCCCAATCCTATTTCTCACACTGGTGTCGCCTTTATTTATGGCTAGAGGCTAGCTACAGCATTCATGTTCTTAGCTTAGTATCTGAGCAGCTAGCTGATTTAAAACCACAGAAGCTGGGCAGCACTGGCTTGGATGTAATTCTGACTTACTAGCCATTCATGCCTATTGTAGGGCCCTGATGCTGCTCAGAATGTGTGACAACTTGATTACTACATTCCTCTGGCTTAAAATATATTTTTTAATGAGAAAGAGATGCTGGGAACTTCCCTAGCAGTTCAGTGATTAAGACTCTGCGTTTCCACTACAGGGGGCTCAGGTTCATCCCTACGGCGTGGTGGTGGCCAAAAAAGTAAAAATATAAGTTAATTTTTAAAAAAAATTAGAAAAGAGATTTTGGAACTGATAGTTTAATAAATTGCAAAATGCTTCTCTCATCCATTTCATACTTCATTGGCATTGTTGTGTGAGGTGTTTCATCCAATCAGTCTATTAAAATGAGAGGTTTAATATTTGGAGCATGGGGATACCAGTGTGGCCTTGGAAAACACCAAACAGCACTAGACGTGACAGGAGTCATTTTCACACGTAATTACTGAGGGCTGGGTGCATGCAAGATAAGAAGCAAGGTGTGCCTTTGCTTCCAAGAAAGCTGAGGAGAGAAAGTAGCCAAGTTACTGGAGAGCTTTCAAGTGCTGGCCTTTTCCAGCCTCCACCATTCAACCTGGGTGGGTGCTGTTCTTACCCCTATTTTATGGCAAGCACAGAGGCACCGTGTCTGTCTCAGGTCACACTGCTGTTCTGTGCAGAGCCATGAGCTAAGCCCAGAGCCCATGGTCTCCCCACGCTGTAGGTACCACTTTACAAGATGTCAGATGCTGGACTTCCCTAGTGGTCCAGTGGTTGAGAATCTGCCTGCTGATGCAGGAGACACAGGTTTGATCCTCGGTCTGGGAGGATCCCACATGACACAGAGCAACTAAGCTCATGTGCCTCGACTACTGAAGCTCACACACTGCAACGAAGAGTAGACCCCATTTGTCACAGCCAAAGAAAGACTGTGGGCAGTGTCAAAGGCCCAGAGCAGCCAAAAATAAATAAAAAATTAAGAAAAAAAGATGTCAGATATCTTTTGTTTGAATACTCCCCCAGCTGCTTCACAGCTACAAGATCTTGGAGAAAATGTTCTAATCTCTCTGAGCCTCAGTTTCCTTATCTGAAAAATACGGATAACAGTATTTCCTCAAAAGGGTATGCAGGAAGCGTGTATGTGTGTTTCTGGTTGACAGTAGACAGGAACTACATATTGCGTTCCCTTTCTTTTGTGACCCACCAAGAGGAAGTGTGATGTGATTCTGTTGTAGAGTCCTAAGCAAGCATGGCAAGTTTTTTTTTTTTTTTTCAATTTCACAACTGTCAGAAAAGCTTGCATTAGACGTTTGGGTATGGGGGTTAGGAGAAGTCTGCGAGACTGTGGGATTTGCGTGCAGAATATCTGTGCCTGGGAAGAAAGGCATTCCCAAGCTCCGTAGGCCATCGCACCAAATTCAGGTAGCAACAGGAGGGGAAGGAGGCATTGTTTATATAAGGCATATAATAAATGAAGCCCTCAAGTCCGGTGGGGTCAGTTTTGTGTGTCATTGGGAGCTGAAATTAATGGATATTTCCCTTTGAAGGATCAGCTCTTCAGACAATAGCAAATGGAATAAAGGGACTTGACACTTTTTGTGAGGGATCATGTTTATTTTTTCCAGTCTGATGGAAACCAATTTGCCTCCCCTGAAACTAGGCATGTAAGCTTTGATAAGCTGACAAGAGGGGGAAAAAGACAACAACCACAAACTTTCAGTCTGTAGCAGACTCTCTGTCTCTCTGTCTCTCGCTCTCTATTTATACATATATATGTATATATATACACATTTGCAAACAGTTTAATTAATTGTTTATTTTTGGCTGCACTGGGCCTTCATCGCTGCACGCCGGCGTTCTCCAGTTGCTGCAAGCAGGGGCTGCTCTTCACTGGGGTGTACCGGTGCACGGGCTCCTCATTTCGGTGGCTTCTCTTGCTATGGCTCCCAGGCTCTAGAGCAGGCTTAGCTGTTCCACAGCGTGTGGGACCTTCCTGGACCAGGGATCGAACCCATGTTTCCTGCATTGGCAGGTGGAGTATTAACCTCTGGACCACCAAGGAAGTCCTCTAGCAGACTCTTAAAAATAATGTGTGAGATAATAGTCCTGCTAAACTTTCTACAAAGCGATCCTTACATGCATGTGAGGAAGACAAGAAACTACCACTCTGGGAGAAAAAAATGCCAAAAAGGTAATCTTAATTATCGAACTGTACCGTATTGGCCTGAAGTTTTTTAAAAGTGGAGTGTGGAGGCAACATTTAGGGAGGATTCTCCATCTCACTGGCTGACTATGCTTCCATTATTGACCAGAGATGTATCAATACATTTTTAGAGAGTGATACAATTAATACCACCATGAGAAGTTGTTAGAGCTTAAAATTGGTCAAGAGTTCATTATACAACTTGTGATTGTCATTATCATTCACATTTGGCTCTGTTAGGTTTTTGTTCCAACTCTGTGTATATTATAAACATAAAAGGTTTCGAAGATAACACATTGCAAAATTTTGAGTGAAGGATTCGGTGAATTTTAGGCAAATACTTTCTCTGATCATCCAAGTGACATGTGTCAGAATGTCTCAGAAGATGATAGTTCTTCAGAATATTCTGATTCAGATGATGTGATTAGACCAACAAGATAAAAAACTCCAGTGATGGATTCTGATACAGAAAGTGAAAGTGAAATTCATGGTGCTGGAGAATGCTTCCTTGCTTCTACAGAACAGTGGATTGAAGACGACATTTCAGAAAAGTTAGAAGACTTTAGAGGTGTGTCAGGTGTACAAAGTACTATTGAATGGAATAACCCACAAAGTGTTAGAGAAATAACATAATTAATTTTTGACTGACCAAAATAAAAATTGCCAACCACAGGCGTTACTTTTTGCAAACATTTCTCTGGTCAATGATGAGTTAAAATCACTGAAGCATGGACGATTGCTGGGCCTTTACTCTTCTTTCCTTACTTGTCATCTGCTTTGAACCAAGTCTTACAGGTATATAGAGACACCCAGAGGCTTTGTTAGACTCATCAGTGTCCTGTCTTTGGATTGCTTCTCTTCCAACTCTGTTTTCCTATAATACGGTCTATTTCACACCAGCGGCCAGACTCCAGCAATCAAATAATGAAAGCTCTGAAAAAGGTGCTACCAGTGTGTCCACAGGATTATGGATGTTTCTAAGTTTTGCAAAAGCAAGATTAAAAAAAATTTATGTATTTATTTATTTTTGGCTGTGCTGGGTCTTCGTTGCTGCTTGGGCTACTCTCTGGTTGTGGTGTGTGGGCTTCTTGTCTCAGTGGCATCTCCTGTTGCAGAAAATGGGCTCTAAGGCATGAGCGCTTCAGTGTTTGTGACGTCGGTTCAGTATCGCAGCTCCCGGGCTCTAGAGTATAAGCTCAGTAGTTGAGATGCATGGGCTTAGTTGCTCTGTGGCATGTGGGATCTTCCTGGGCCGGGGATTGAGCCCACGTCTCCTGCTGGTATTGACGGGTGGATTCTCTACCACTGAACCACCAGGGAAGCCTGAAAAGCAAGATGTTTTAAATGCAGGTACTCAAGATCACCTTCTCTTTCCACTCTGATTTCCTCTCTGTCACCATTTGTCAGCTGCCGTCTGAGTGATGAATATATTTTGGATCTGGCTAAGAGGAAGTTGAATTGGGGATCCAAGTATTGATAGTTTAGTGGGATAGTTTTACGTAGTTTGCAGTCCCTTTTATAACCATCTAGGTGAGGAACTACATGGGACTTCCCTGGTGGCTCAGGGAAAGGATCTGCCTACAATGCGGGAGACCGGGGTTCGATCCCTGGGTTGGGAAGATCCTCTGGAGAAGGAAATGGCAACCCACTCCAGTACTCTTGCCTGGAAAATCCCATGGGTGGAGGAGCCTGATAAGCTATAGTCCATGGAGTCGCAAAGAGTTGGGCACGACTGAGTGACCTCACTCTACTTTAGGTGAGGAAAGGCTTCTTTGAATACTCCTACCACCTTGGATGCTCACCAGCATGGATGGGGAGCCAAGGTGAGCACCAGAGGTCCTAAGGCTATGAGCCAGTCCTCCGGCAGTCATCACAGGAAGTACAGGGGGACGTGGAGAGAAAAGAAGGTTGGAAGCAAGGTTTGAGTTCAGCTGCGGAAAATTCTTACCTTCAGCAGACATAAAGTTGTGAGAAGATTGATGCTCTCTTGTCTGGAAAATAGTTGATTATGTTGAGCATCCGATTATAAACTCACTGTGTGAATGAATAGCGTGGAATAGAGTTTGTTAGAACACTTGTGCTTGTAGGGCGCAGGCTGTAGGCAGTACAGCAAGAATGTCTGTGGGAGAAGATGCGTGTTTCCAGCATCCTATTCTGGGTCTCATCTTCTTGTGTCTGTTGCATCTTGTCCCAAGAAAACTTGGTAGTTTCTGTGGGGAAAGATGACCAAAATTGCCACCAAAGCAGAAGAAACGCTCTGAGAAACTAGTATTCAGGTGACAAAACTCTCACACACATTCATCACACACATCTCACATACAACCCGCAGTACGTGGCATAAGAAGAATTCAAGTTTTCTGTTACATAACTCAATGCAATGTAGAAACGTTAGAATTGTTCTTGTGTGTGTCTTAACTTCAGAATAGTTTTGTATTTTTTGCCAGTATTATTGTTCTTACAAAAATTCAGATGTGACCAGAAAGATGTATGTGTCTTGGAAGCCAAAAGTGGAAATTGAAAGAAATTATTCGTGGTACTTGTCATCACTTAAAAAAATTGTAGGGACTTCCCTGGTGGGATGACTGGTGGTTGGCACTTTGCCTCCCAGCCCAGGGGGTGTGGGTTGGATCCCTGGTTGGGGAGTTAAGATTCCATTTGCCTTGTGGCCAAAAAAATAAAACATAAAACAGAAGCAATATTGTAACAAATTCAATACAGACTTAAAAATTGTCCATGTGGAAAAAAAAAGCTTAAAAAATTGTAACGTGTAATTACTCATTCTCCATAATTAATTTTTGTATTGAATCTTGTATTTTATTTTCCTTAAAGAGGGTATCAAGTTAAAAAATTCACAGTGTGAGAGTTAAGCTTTATTTGGGGCAAAAGAAGGACTGCAGCCTAGGAGACAGCACCTCAGATAGCTCTTAGAAACTGCTCCAAAGAGGCAGGCGAGATGGTCAGTATATATGTGATTTTGGTGAAGGCGGAGCCCATGAAATCAGGCACATTGTTTTTTTTTTTTTTCCCAGAAGGTTTCTGCTAGTCATGAGGGAGCAGTCATCACCATGAAGGATTTTAGTGCTTTTCTAGGAGACACAAGAATTGGGGTCATAAAATCAGCTCCGGAAAATATCTAACTGTCTGAAGACCTGTCCTGCCAGTCCCTCCTCCGCCTTCCCTGAGGACAGCATGCCTCATTTCTCCTCTCCACCCTGAACTCCTTTCAGGAGGTGTTGAGGATCTGCAGCTGCAGCAGCACATGGTTTAACCCTTGTTGAGGTAGATGGCCAGTGCCAATTTGGAGTTGACGGGTCACAACGTTTGTATGAGCTTTAGGCCCTGTAGAGCCTGGGTCCGCTCAGCTCCATACCTTCACTCTTATGTGTGTGTGTTCAGTAGGATCTGGGAGTCGTGTGTGTGTGTGTGTGGGGGGGGGTGGTGCTGCATGCTGAAATAGAAGGAGAAGCCTTGATTCTACCACCTACAAGCTGTGTGGCTTCAGCAAGTTTCTTAGCCTCTCTGAACTTCAGTTTCCTCAGCTATAATGTTTGGATGATCCTTCTTCACAAGATTGTTGTAAGACTTCAAAGAATACTTAACATAGTGTGGGGCATGTGATCAGCACTCAATAAATCTTACTTCTCCTTTTTCCCTCTCTCTCTCTGGAATGGTTCATGGGTTTATCTGAGGTCAGGGACTCAGGGGAGGAAATATTTTGTCTTTTCAAAATGAGTTTTTATATAAGGATATTAAAAAGAGTGCTGGGGTTTCCCCTGTGATTCCTGTCTTTAACAAGCCCAGTACAAAATGAATCACAACGATATTTTCTCTGAGTATAAGCAAAGAATGAAGTGCTTTCATCAGTTGTAAAGATTATTGGGCTGAAAGTTCCAGTTCAGTGTGTCTGCCACACGCACACACACACACACCACACGCACGCACACTCACACACTCTTTCTTGTATTTGTTTGATATGGCTCAAGGATTAGATGATTCTGAATCACCGAAGTTTTTCTTAAAAACTTCATCGGTCAATCAAAAATATTGATTAGCAAAGCCCCAAACCATGTGTTAGGTTCTCATGAGATATAGAAATCTGGGAACTGGGATTTGCAGTTTGTGTCTTCATGAGCAAATAGTTTCTTTCTGGGGTGTGCCCTGGAACAAACAGCACAACCCTTCTGATAGGGTTGCTTCAGTCACATACATGCAGACATAGTCTCTGGGTGGTGGGAGTGGGAAGTGGAAACACAAAGTTTGCTGAACCCTGACTTGCTGTCAGGGTATCAGTCAGCCTGCAGAGCAGACTGACTAATGTCTGTGATGTTGGACCATGAACTCTTTTCTTCAAGGGAGAGATCCAATAATACCTTTTTTTTTTTTTGCAATTCCTACCAGGGCTAACATAGTAGGTGTTCATAGTATCTATCGAATCAATTTACAATCTATATATAGTAGAATTAAAAAGAAAGACTTAAAGTGCCCAAAGCGTTTCCCTTTTTGAAAAAAACCTGCAGCTTTTGATTAATAAGCATAAATATTATGTCTCTTGCCATGATATTTTTGAAGAAGGGGAATATTTTTCAAATGGGAAATCAAAATTGGTCTACTTCACTTATTTTGCTGATAAGCTCTTCCTTCTTGGTGTGAAAGAAACCATCTTTTCTTACATAACCAAGTCCAGGGTCATCTGAGAAATTAGCATACTTGTAAAGACCAAAAAATCACAAGTAGACTCTCAGCTGAGTGAAGAGCAGTGTGGACTCTAACCTACTGGCAGTTAGAAAGAAAACCTGTTTTCTGAGATTACCTCTGTCCCCCTGTAACTGTCATATATAACTGATTTCTAATGAAGAGGAATTGTTGGTCAAGTAAGAAAGAGTCTATGTAATATATGTCCTAATGGATTATTCGTTACCCTCTGCATATTAAACAAAGCTGGGTGCGTATAGTTTATCCAAATTTGTTTGAGACTATCTTGGTTAATTTTCCTGTTTTCTGAACTACTGAGTGAAATAAACTCACTCAGATTGTCAAAGTGAACCCACTTAATCTGGTTGACATCATGGTGTATGGGTGAGATCTACCTGGGATCTAGTCTATTTGGCTGCTAAACACACACAGACAGACATACACACTTGTTTAAAAATATTTATCCATGTACACCTTGTGGCAAGGGTATGCTGAGGACTGCGGGTGTGAGCAGGCATGACCCTGTCCCTGATCAGAAGATACGACCATGCAGCCATGTCTCTTTTTTGGGTTTTGTAGGAGGCCTGGAGCTAATGCTAAGCTTCCAGCAGTGTGTCCAGAGGTGGCTGGGTTTGCTCTCTCAATGGACAAGACATGCAGTTTACCAGAGACAAATGCCCCATTTGTTGTCTTCTGGGCCACTTAAACCTTGATCTATTAATTACTCATATAAAACAACAGAAAAGTTTAAAAGAATGATTGTCTCAGACAGCCATATTTTAAATTCAGACTATGGAACAGAAGTTAATTGATAATTTGAAGGCCCTTAGTAATAACTACTCTCGATTGCAGCAGTTTTGCTTTGAGCTGAGGTTACTGAGATAAGTTTTAATTCTGGTTGGAAAAGAACATGGAAATAGTACTTACCTTATACTGTCAAATTTTTAGTGCTTGAGTATTTGAAGTTACGGAGCTGTACTCTTTGTACGTTCAGGAATGTTAGTTATTTCAGACTGCAGCATGACTGGCTACAGCTAGCTGAATAAAATCCTTGCAGTTCATCCGTTCTTCTCCTACCAGCAGGTGTCATTATGGAAATATGAAAATACTGTAAATTCCAAAGTTGTAGGAACTGGCTATAAGAGAGAAAAGGAGCACTTTGGATATTAAAAAACAGCGAAGAGAAATCGTCTGGTACTAACCAAGGGTGGCATGTTTAATTACTAATTTGGCCGTGTTCTACAACATAATGAAACCGACACAGGATTTCAAGGCACATACATAATTTATTTTAATTAGGTTAAGCAAGCATTTATTAAAACCTACTCTAGGCTCATACGAGTCTCAAAAGGGAAGTAAGGCATAATTCTTATCCTTAAGGAGCTGGCATGATATCTGGGGAAAAAAGGGTATAGTTATGAAATATTAGTGAGCAGAATGAGTCGGTCCTTTTTAACGTGCCGATTGAAATGCATAGAGAGTAAAAGTCGCAACAATTCCTGCTGGAGCGGCTGTGTCGTATTGTCGATTCTTGGTTCTTCAAAGAATACTGTTTACATATTTAAGAAGAGCAGAGCTTCAAAATTATTTGGTAACTTAATGGCTCATTCTTTCCTTTTTTGCTAACTGCTATCACCCATCTTTCTCCATACATTGAAAGTGATAATTATAATGATTATGTATGCATCAGTTTACCAAGGATATAGTAATTGGTTGTACTAGTTTGCTATTATCAACTGATAATATGACCAAATTTTTCTAAAAGCTAAGGTCGACTCTACAAGTGGGCTTTTTTATCAGGAGACTTATACCAGGAGCCTTGGTAAGAGTATTAATGTCTGGATCAGGAGCAATGCTTCATCTATTCAATTTTTCCCCTCTAGACTCTGGGTTCTTCCAAGGCATGGGATATGTGGCATTCCTCTTTGCATTCCTACTACTCTAATTCTGTATCAGTACCTGTTTGTTGAATGGCTAGGTGAATAATAATAATGCCAAAGAACAGGATACTGACAATCCTTCATACATTATGGTGCTAGAATGTATGTTGCTATTAGACTAAGAAATCTCAGATGAGTAATTCAGAAAACTGGATTGAAAATTTGAGAGTATAGATTCTAAAGTTTTCTGCTTTGGTTCCATTAGTCCACCCAAGGAAATCTGTCTCAAAAATTATTTCTCAAACACCTTCTCAGTTTTTTAACACCCATTTTCCCCAAACCTCCCAAAACAATCACAAGAAGAACCAAATAAACATCAAATCTGAACCTCTCCTTGGCCCAGAGGATGCCAAGTTCATGTTCCACTACCCAAAGATTTTTTGGCATTGGCACATTCAAACTCAGACCCTCCTCTTCCTTATTCTAGAAGATGTTTAGACAATGGGGATATTTCATTAAAATAACTATGAATTGTTTAAATAGTATGTGCTATACATTTTATCCACAGTACCCCCAACCCTGACAGGACATCCAGATGAGAACCTGAATTTGGATGGGGTGATATGGGGTAGTCATTTATTTTGGCTTCTCACTGACAGTACATGGCAGAGATACTGAACCCAGGTCAGTCTGACTACAAGGATTTCTCTCTTTCTGCTATGCCAGAAGCTTAATGCAAAGATTCCCTGCCAAAACTGATAGAGAAAGGAAACTAAATAAAATAGCTATTTCCTTCAAAGAGTTGGACACGACTTGCACAGCACAGCAATTTCTTCAGAAGATTATTTCAGCATATTATAATCTAAATAGTATGTGCTTGACTTTAGACCAGAGGATGTATTGTTGTTTTTTGATAACCTTTTCAATAGCTTGTTTCTGTGGTAATGATCCGTCTTTGGCAAAGCAGGCAGTATGTTTGCTGTACCCGTAGAGGTCTTTTACTTGAAGGTTATTATTCACCAGCCACTACATGGTGAGGATGATGTCCTCAGCATCCTTTGGTAGACTGAACTAGCTATCTTTTTTTGTATCACTTACTTAAATCTCTTACTGAAATCTCTAACTATTTACTGGACTTCCCCATCTTGCTTTTTTTCTTGTCTCACCTCCAACTTTGCATGTAAAGAGGGAAATCATTTTAACTTTGCAAACTACTTTCTGTTGGTCCTATCTTTTCTCTTAACGGTACCATCATCTTTCCAGTCCCAGGCTAAAAACTTTGACATTTTCTTTTTGTTAAACCCTTTGTTTATAAATCAACGAGTTATTTATACTTCGTGTTGCTTTGTTAAAAGTTCTTTCCTTCCTTTCTGTTTCCAATACGAGGACTTGTGCTTTAGACCATGCCTCAACGAAACAGCCTCTTGGATCATCTTGTCATCAGTTTCTACTCTTTTTTTTTTTTTTAATCTCCATGAATGACTGTGAACATTTTAGTTAGACTCATTCAAACACTAGTGCCAAGCCCAAACTCTTTATCAGAGTTGCCATGTCTCCTCATCATATTGTAACTGATAACCTCTCTAACTCTAATCTTGTACGTGTCAAGTGTTTTGCTCCAGTCATGTGGAAAAATGCAAACTCCTAGTATATCCACTCTCCTTTTGTGCCTGGCTTGTTTGACTTAGTATAATGTTTTCAAGGTTCATCTATGTTTTAGCATGTGTCAGAATTTCCTTCTTTATAAAGGTTTAGTAATATTCTGTTGTATGTATATTGGAGAAGGAAATGGCAACCCACTCCAGTATTCTTGTCTGGAAAATTCCCCGGACAGAAGAGCCTGGCGGACTATAGTCCTGGGTGGCAAAGAGTTGAACATGACTGAGCACATGCGCACGTATTTTATGTATATAACTACATTTTGTTTATCCATTCATCCATCAACGGACAGGACGTTTAGATTGTTTTAACATATCCTACTAATTGCAGACAGGTTGATCTTCCTACTCCTTACTTCAGTCATGTTACTCAACTGCTCAGACATCTTCAATGAATTCCTTCTTACAGACAGAATCAGGTGCAGTCTTCACAGCCTATATCCACTGCTCTCCCCTACCTGGGTCCTGACCTATAGATAGAATATTAGATGTAGAATATTCATCTTCAGCACTTATTTATGAAGCAAATATTTTTTGAATGTTTGGTCTATGTTGGTCCCTGAGATAAGTGCTGTCAATGCAACAGTGAACAAAATAGACCTGGTGTCTCTCCTCATGGAACTGACTTCAGAAAATGATGCAGATGCATCTTCTAAACTAAAATATATCCCTATACATTCAATTAGGCAACCTTTTAGTATAAGGTCAAGGCATTTTCTTTGCAAATGGGCCTAATTATTCATATCATCTCTCTCACATAAATCATATACTCAAAATGAATCACTTATGGTTTCTGGTTTCAGTTTCTTTAAACAGGAGCAAGAACTTGAAGATACTTGTGATGTGATGAGTGCAGCGTCCTTGTGTATTTTTATGCTGCTTCTCTGTCCTTGATAGTTGTATCACTCACAGCCAATTTAAGAGCAGATTTTCTTAGAAACTCATCTTTATTGATTATGTAAAGTAACCCTATTTGCTTTTTCAAATGTAACTTTCTTCTCATATTTCACCAGCTCACACAATATTTAATTGAATTATATCATTATAGGAAGTACAAATGGCACAACTTCACTACCAATTGATACCTGGAAAGCCTACCGTGCAACTGGTAGGAGAAGAAACCTGCAGGCTTGTGAGAACTAAAGATGCTGTGGTGTCAGCCTGAATGTTTTCCTGAGGACTTAGAGCTCTATGTCTTTTGTATGTATAGGACTTTCATGCCTGTTAAATATACAGTCTGTAGGGCAGGTTGGCTAGAAGGACTTTTACTGTGTTTATTCTGTTACTATTTTTTTGCTCCTCCGTCCATGGGATTTGCCAGGCAAGAGTACTGGAGTGGGTTGCCACTGCCTTCTCCATTATTTTTTTTTAATGTGGGCCATTTTTAACATCTTCACTGAATTTGTTATACTACTGCTTGTGCTTTATGTTTTGGTTTTCTGACCTCGAGGCGTGTGGAGTCTTAGCTGCCCGGCCAGGGATCGAACCTGTACCCCCTGCATTGAAAGAAGTCATAACCACTGGACTGCCAGGGAAGTCCCTATTTGTTTATTCTTATAGACAATGGTGTGGAGAAGGGAATGGCAACCACTCCAGTATTCTTGCCTGGAGAATTCCATGGACAGAGCCTGGCAGGCTGTAGCCCATGGGGTTGCAAAAGTCAGATATGACTGAGCAACTAACACACACATAGACAATGGTGTGTGTGTGCTTACTAGCTTATAATAAAGTAAGAGCTGAGGAGGGATCTGTCAGGAATTGGTAGAATTTGTGTACACTAGAACTGCACAGAATTGGTGAATTTCCTTCCGGGTCAGTTGCACAAATCCTTCCTATTCAAATAATAGGAACAGGAAAACTTTGTTGGAGGTAAATTTACACAGAGACCCAGCATCCAAGGGTGGAGGGTGATGAAGAGGCAGGGTCTTAGGCTGTCACAACTGGCCACGTTATCTCTGGGCAGAGGAAATTTTTTCATACCGACCGTGTCTGCCAGGACCTCCGCTCCTCCACCAAGCGCCCCGGCCCTCTCTGAGGCAGACTCGCTTCATGTGTCTGCCCACCCTCTGGCTGCCCTGGCCCTCCTCAAAGGATGTGCTCATGGCATTCTGCCAGGGTCTCCTCTGCTTACTTCTGGATGTGTGTGTGGAAGGAGTTGTGGGCCAGGGTGGGAGTCAGGGTGCAGATCTTGTGCCTTGGACATGTGTCCCTCAGAAATTCCTTAGCAGTTCGCACAGCGGACGCCTCGTCCCTACTTCCCAGTCCTTCCCAGTCCGATACTGGCTGCTCTGTTTTTATATTCCCTTTGTCTTTTCCATGGAAATCCACATTTAAGGGTTTGGAATCCTCTCATGTTTTATCCCAAAGCTCCTTTTCTCTTTACCTCAGACTCTCTGTTTTAGGCTTTTGGACTGGGCTTACGATGCCTTTTTCCTCTACTGTAATCGGATGATAAATAAACTGTAGGTTCTAGTTAGACAGCTGGCAGTTCTTTGTTTCTCAGTATTAGTACTATTAAGTTATTCTTCCTCTTTAGATTCAAGGCCAGGGAATAATAATACTGATAAGTTATTTTATGCTGTGCTTGATGGTTTCACTGTGGCTTTTGCTTCATTTAATGAGATAAATAACCAGACTAATTGAGAGGGATGGTTTTGGAACAAAACATTTACTGAGGTAAGAAAGGAGTTGGATTCTTCTTTCTATTCTCCCTTTCTTGCAGTCCCTGTCTAGGAACTTTTAACCCATTACTGACTGGGGACACTAATTTTTGCAGACACTAATGCCTGTGGCCAGTGATTTTTATGTTGGCTGGCTAAAAATTAATTCTAGTTTTTCACTAACACTTTATGAGTTGTGTGCATGTGTGCTAAGTTGCTTCAGTTGTGTCCAACTCTTTGCGACCCTATAAATTGTAGCTGCTCCCCCCTCCTCCCGCCCGCCAGCAGGTTCCTCTGTCCTCCTCTCCAGGCAAGAATACTGGAGTGGGTTTTCATGCCCTCCTCCAGGGGATCTTCCTGATCCAGGGATCAAACCCATGTCTCTTACGTCGCCTGCATTAGCAGGCGGGTTCTTTACTACTAGCGCCACCTGGAAGCCCAACACTTTGAGGGTTATTACATACAATAGTTACACCTGACATACGTGTAAAGTTTTCTAATTTTTGTGAAATATTGTCTTCAATCCACTTCTATAGAAGCAATGGAGCATCCTCCAACACTGTGAGTTTCATTTTCACTTTGTGTATCAGAATCAGTCACTAAGGTTTTTTATCTTTTTGTTGGCCTAGTATTCATATTGTCTGAATCAGAACTATATTCTGAAGAACTATCATCTTCTGAGATACTAGTACATATGTCAAGCAGAGAAAGTATCTGCATAAAATTCACTGAAAAAGTCTTCTTTACTCAAAATTTTGTGCTGTGTCATTTTTGAAATTTTTATGTTTATAATATATGCAAGATTGGAATAAAAACCTAATGGAGCGAAATGTAAATGATAATGACAATAATAAATTGTATAATGAATCTTTGATGAATTTTAGACTCTAACAACTGCTCATGGTGATGTTAATTATATCACTCTCTAAAAACATATTGATACATCTCTGGTCAAAAATGTTCAGGTAGCAAAAGACATATTAATTCATCTCTAGTCAATAATGTATTTTAAATTATCTACTTTCAGCTTTGTCTCATGCAGGTACAAGTACATCGGGACAGTAGGTTATCAATGCTTACTGTTCTTTTAAAAATTATAGTTTTTAACAGAAAAGAAAGACAAATCAATAAACAATGTCAAGGAGAGCAAAGACCATGGTCTCAGTCTTGAGGACAGCTTTCAGAAGACAGTGACTGGGCTTTCCTTGTCTTTGATCTTGTTTTCTAATTGCCCCAAAGTGCATTGTCACAGATGGGCACATTTTTGCTAGATCAAGGAAAAGATGAATTCTGTGGCTTAGGAACAACAGTTTCTTCAGTTCCTGAACTACAGGCAGGAAATGGTCTTTTTGAGAAATGGCAACTGGATTGCAGGCATCTTTCTTTCCTAAGAAGATGAAGTGGACCCTCTGCCAGCCTCACCACATACAACCCTTGCTTTATGTTAACTTGGGTCGCAATGTTAGAGACTCTGTCCTTGATCTCTGAACTTGAAAATCTCTTGTAATACTGTAAATTACCCTCATTGGCTTCCCTTTTTGAGCTCTAGTGAATAATCCAAGTGTTCTCAAATTTCTGTGCTAAATACGTTCCTCCAGGGATCTGCAGTGAAAATGAAGCGTTGTTTTACCACTGAACACTGCGTGAACCCAGTCCCTGCTTTGATTTCGAAGCTCCGACCATATTTGAGGCAATTCCCCTGGCTTACAGCTGTGTCTGGCCTCTTTTCATTGCCTCTGGGGTCAGGAGCCTGACTGCATAAAGGTGGGGGTGAGAACTGTGGCCTGCCATAAGGAAAGGGAAAGTCATTGCTTACTTACCCAGTAAACTGGGGGCGTCAATAAAAAAGACACTGAAAACAATCCCCTCTTAAGACAGTCAAACACGAGAAATGCACAGCAGGGTAGTGCGGGCATAACAGATGCTCAACCAGTGTTAGTTGAATGGATAGCCTGGGGCAGCCGAGGGCGGCAGTCGTGCTACTGCTAGCTCAGCCTCTCTGGCGGCAGCCTCCGTTTCTCTTTATCTTCTCAGACCTTTTCTTCATCCCCTGCACCCTCATCACTGCTGGCCCATTGTTGCCCTGCCTTTTCTTCTCTGCTGCTGCTGCTGCTAAGTCACTTCAGTCGTCTCCGACTCTGTACGACCCCATAGACGGCAGCCCACCAGGCTCCGCCATCCCTGGGATTCTCCAGGCGAGAACACTGGAGTGGGTGGCCATTGCCTTCTCCACCTTCTTCTCTAACCCAGGGGAAAAGACAAGGACTGGTTTGGGAATCGAATTCTTAGGCTGGACTTGACTGATGGTAATTAAAGGACATAAAAATGAGGATACTTCAGAATCAGATCCGCTAGGATTGAACCTGGGTCCTTGGCAGTGAAAATGCCAAGTCCTAACCACTGGACAACCACTGAATTCCTATATCTTTTTCAATTAGTGTTTTTGTTTTCTTAGGGTAAATACCCAGAGGTGGAATTGCTAGATTATATGGTAGTTCTACTGCAATCTCATTTTGAAAAGTGAAAATAAACTGGCAAAATTATTTTTAAGAATACATTTAACCTGAAAGATTCAAAATAATATCATTTCAACACGTAATAAATATAAAATATTATTTATGAGATATTTTGCTTTCTGTTTTCTATACTAAGTCTTCAACCTCAGATGTGTATTTTAAATTTATAGAACATTTTAATTTGGACTAGACACAGTCTTAAGTGCTCAATAGTTACATATAGCCAGTGGCTATTGTACTGGACAGCAGAGTTCTGGACGAATCATAGTTAGTATGTTAACCACAGTTCTATTTGATTGACTGAGTCTGCTGCATACTGGGCTTTGTGCTGGACACTAGGAATAAAGAGATAATTGGTGGTAATTGTAATAACGATGATGACGATTATTAAATTCTTAATATAACTTAAAAAAGAATCAGATCCCTATGCGGCTTCTCTCAAATGCAGACATAGACACCTGGCTCTAGCTTGGCCTTTCCTGTCCAGATGCTTGGGTAGGTGGGATGGTCATCGGTGGCCACAGGGCTTTCGTAGAAGAATATCCGAGATGGGCTTCTTGTGCTTTGTAACCCACGGGGTTTAAAATCAGCTGTGTTCACAGTACATCTTATTCCAGCCATCTTTGGATGACTCGTAGGCTGGTGATTCTGGGACTGGGAAGTGTTCTTCTCTTGCTTCTCAGCTTTTTAGAACACGCTTTGTGTCTGTGTGTTGCGTCACTTCTGGTTTTCATGGGGCCACAACTCGCGGTTAAGTTAGTGGAAAACAGAGCGTGACTTCTCTTAAACTCTTCTGGGCCGGTGTCTACTCTGGAGGTGGTTTCTCTTTTCTCTACCTTCGGGATAATTCCGAGAATTCAAAGAAACTTTGGTATCTTTTGGATTCCAGAAACGTGTATCTGCTGGTGAGACTAAACATTCATGCACGCTTAGTGTGAGTGAGGCTGAGTCTTGAGTTGTAGGGTCAAATTCAACGCTTTAATTAGGGTCAAGTCCACTTTGATGTGTCTTCTTTCCCACTATGTTTTCTCTTCTGAATAGATTGGAATCATATCAACTATATGTTTAGCTTAAACAAATGCAATTATACTTAGAAAATTTTGCTCCCTCCCCCACGCAGTGAGCGCTTACCTTGGGACATGCAGGAGATGATTGAAAACAGCCTGCCCTTCCCTCGGTTGTCTTGGTTCCCATGTGCTGCTCGTGCTATGAACTTTTCCTCCTGTTGAGTGGGGTTTTGATATTGATTGATATAACATATTGTTGTTACCATATAGTCTCTAGACAGAAGCCAGGTCTCTGATTTTAACCAAAACCATGGTCATCTGTTTTACCTTTGGAGGAAAATCTGGGCGTGTTGGCCTGAACTGAGGGACTGTGTGTTTCCTACATGGTGCCCTCCTTAGGGATTTTCTAGGGTCATTTTGATCCTATGTAATTTTAACCCTAAGTGCTGATTTTAGAATCTCTCCCCTAAGATATTACACTGTGGTAATGTCTGGTTTCTCTTTCTGGTGCCTTTTGTGACATAATTCAGACTGGTGACATGCTATATTCCTTTTTATTTTTTTAATTTTTGTGTATTTATTTTCTGGCTGTGCACAGGCCTTTCTGTAGTTGTGGTGAGCAGGGCTACTCTCTAGTTGCAGTGAACGGGCTTCTCACAGCGGTGGCTTCTCTCATTGAGGAGCACAAGCTCTAGGGCTGCAAGCTTCCTGGAGGTTCCTCGTGCCAAGTAGTTGCAGCACAAGGGCTCGTTAGTTGTGGCTCCTGGGCTCTGGAGCGCAAGTTTGGTAGTTGTGGCTCTTGGTCTTAGTTGCTCCATGGCACATGGGATCTTCCCAAATCAGGGATCAAACCTGTGTCTCCTGCATTGGCAGGCGGATTCTTTACCGCTGAGCTACCAGGGAAGCCCCTGCGTTCCCTTTTTAATGTAAAATATTTTCTAGTCTTCCTAGGTGATGAGAATATAGTTGGAGCTGGTATTTGTTGCTTTCTCTACATGTGCTGTATAGAGTCTATAGAACCTTACTGTTGATCTGGGACATTATGGAGGAAACTTAGAGCCATGCCCAGAGTTAAAATATCGGACGAGCTCCACGTTGCTCTTTTAGAGCTGATTGATGAATGCTTATGTCACAAGATACTAAAAGTCATAAAAATAAGCTAAGATTTCACCAGAGTTCCATCTTTCCATGTTCTCTTTATCATGGATCATCAGTTGTTATAATAAAAGGAAAGGTCTTCCCTGACAGGGGCTTGGGAAATACGTTAAATCTGAAGATGGACTTTGTCTAAATGAAACTCACATAAAGCCAGGCTTCCTTGTATAGCTCTAATCTCTTGTAAGTACAACTTTCAACAAAAGGTAACTCAAGAAACCTTGAACAATAATCTAAATATTTACCTTAAAAGGTTTATTTTTAAAATATCTCAGCGATTCATAGGGTCGCAAAGAGTCGGACACGACTGAGCGACTGAACTGAACTGAACTGATAGCAATTTCACATCATACAGAAAGCTTCCTAAAATTTCCTTTTGCACCCTTTTCCTTCCCACCAGCTTCTCACTCAGGACAATGGTGAAATTTTCTCTTGTTCCATGTGGAGAGCACTTTTGGGTGTGCTCTCCCACACCACACACTCATTTCCTCTAGAATGTGTACTCTCTAGCTCTGGTGGGTTTCCCTGTGAACATAAGCTACCCTTGCCCCAGAATTCTGGTGAATGAAAATTTCATATCATTTTGAATGTTTTGCTCTTATTTACTCTTTGATCTTGGCTTGAGACACATTGCTTGTTCTTAAGTTGATATAATGTGTTCAGTCAAGTCTTCTAAGACCCTGCAAACCAGATCAACCTGCCTTCACTCTTTCATTAAATCAGTGGGGCCACGACAAGGGGAGGTGTACAGTTCTAGTTACAGTATATACCAGGCAGTGGGCCCAAAGCAGCACTCCTCACTTCCTCTCTTGTTCTCTCTTTAGAAAGTATGTTGTTTAAAACAGCATGCCTCCCAAAAGTCATACGAAGTGGTAGCATGCATGCATGCGTAGTCGCTTTAGCATGTCTGACTCTGTGACTCCATGGACTGTAGCCCTCCAGGCTCCTCTGTCCATGGGATTCTCCAGGCAAGAATACTGGAGTGGGTTGCCATGCCCTCCTCCAGGGGATCTTCCCCACCCAGGGACTGAACCTGCATCACCTGTGTCTCCTGCGTTGCAGGAGGCTTCTTTACCACTGTGCCGCCAGGGAAGCCCCTGAAGTGGTAGGTTTAGATGGAAATGGGTCTGACTGAATGTGGCAGCTGTAAATATGATGGTGGTGGTGGGGGCAGTGGCTAGTGCCTTTTAGGTCTGGGTGTGACTTCTACGCCCAATCATTCTCTGAGTTACTGCCAGAGCAGAATGTATGGCTATGGGTCCAGGGGAGAGGAAAACAGCTAAGGCTACTTGATATATCTTTATTTTTTATACAAGTTTGCTATAAAATTTATAGAAGCATATGTATTAGGGTTCTCCAAAGAAACAGGATGTGTGTGTGTATAATATATATATGTGTATATATTTATTTGGCTCAGGTGACTGTAGAGGCTTACAAATTCCAAGATCTTCAGGATGGGTGTGCAAACTGAAGACCCAGGAGAGCTGATAATGTAGTTTTAGTCTGAAGGCTGGCAGGCTTGAGATGTTTCAGTTCAAGTCTGGAGAGAGGAGAAAATTGATATCTCAGCTTGTAGGCAGTCAGGCAGAGGAAATTCTCTCCTACTCATCCCTTTTGTTCTATTCTGGCCTTCAACTGGTTGGATGGGGCCCACGCACAGTAGTGAGTGCAATCTGCTTTACTCAGGCTATCCGTTCAAAGGTTAATCTCATCCACAAACACCTTTACAAACACACTCAGAATAATGTTTGATCAAGTATCTGGGTACTCTGGAGCCGAGTCAAGTTGACGTATAAATTTATCCATAATAGTATTTACAAGATTGTGGGAGTACATAATTTACAATTCAATTTCCATTTATGTACATGGATGGGGCTCAGATGGTAAAGAATATGCTACAATGCGGAGACCCAGTTTTGGTCCCTGGGTCATGAAGATCCCCTGGAGAAGAGCATGACAGCGCAATCCAGTAGTCTTGCCTGGAGAATCCCATGCAACAGAGGAACCTGGCAGGCTGCAGTCCATGGGGTTGCAAAGAGCTGGGCACGATTGAGCAACTTTCACACTTTCGTGTATGGGTATCCCTTGATGGATAAGTAAGTAAGTGTTAGTCGCTCAGTTGTGCCCGACTCTTTGTGACCCCAGGGACTGCAGCCCACCAGGCTCCTGTGTGCATGAGATTTTCTAGGCAAGGATACTGGAGTGAGTTGCCATTTCCTTCTCCAGGAGGTCTTCCCAACCCAGGGATCGAACCTGGGTCTCCTGCACTGCAGGCAGATTCTTTACCGACTGAGCTACAAGGGAAGCCCCCCTTGATGGATATGATCGTGTTTTTAGAGTTCAGTAAAAGGAAAGGCATGGGAAAGCTGTAATAAAATTATTTATCTCATGTGTTTTTCTCAAAGGGTTATATTGATCCAGAGATATCTTTTCTTCCACTCCATTTAACAATTTAGGGTATATATTTTATATTGCTGTCCTTGACATCAGGAAATAAGATAGTTCTTTCTCTGTTCTATGAAAAGATGATGTTCTTTTTCACCATAGAAGGTGCTATATCCACTCCATAAAGTCTCTACATGGTTTACCCACCTCAAAAGGAGTAGTTAGACCAGAGTTTCTGCCTGAATGATAGCTTAAAGAAAGCCTGTGGTTTTTTTCCCCCATTTGATTCATCTAACTTGTGTTGTCTCAGAGAAACCTGCTTAAGCTGACTCACCTCAGTATGATGCCTTTGGGTTTTGTATTGTCAGCTTTCTTCATCTGAGAATTTGACTGAGAGACAAGTCTGTCAACAGACTGGTGGTTATTTGGGCCACGGTGCAGGGAAATACCTTTCGGGTGGGACAAGCTTTCTGGGTGTGGGGCTCTTTCTTTCAGAGGTGGCTTCAAAAGAGGGGTGGAAATATAGCTCCTAACTTTCTTAATCCAATTAACTGGGAGGCAAAATATGCTGTAATGTTGTTATTTTTGTGGTAAATCTCAGAGATCTTTGGACCAGTAACTGGCCAGTGGGCTTTCCTGGTGGCTCAGCTGGTAAAGAATCTGTCTGCAATGTGGGAGACCTGGGTTTCATCCCTGGGTTGGGAAGAGCCTCTGGAGAAGGGAATGGCTACCTGCTCCAGTATTCCGGCCTGGAGAATTCCATGGACTGTATAGTCCATGGGGTCACAAAGAGTTGGACCTGACTGAGCAACTTTCACTTTCAACAGGCCCAAAAGAAAGACTCACGAGAACTGTTGGCTTCACCAGAAGTCCAGGTTCATTCTTATTGCTGCCCTTTGTGTCTTCCAACCAGACTGCTTGGTCACACCCAATCCCTTTCTCACCCATGTCCCGTCCTCGGTGTGGTTTGTGGCTGGCACAAGTGCACCTCATTGCTCCAGACCTTCTCCTGGGCTGTTCTTTGTACTCATCCAGAGTCTCAAACTTGACCATTGTCTTTCATTTCTAGCTCTGTGCTTTCCCCTTTTGGTTGATGAGATTTTCAGCTTCTTTCTCTTCTTGACTGTTCTCTAATTCTCCTCATTTCTAAATCCTTGAAATAAACACCTCTTCCAGCTGCACTCCGGACTCTGGGGCCTCACCCTGTGCTTCCTTACCTAGGCCATGGTGGGAGGGGTAAAGGAAGAGAAATCCAAGAAATATCCGATGATGTCCAATTTTCAAAAAGTTCTGCGCTTAACCCCATAACTAACTTAAGAAATAAATTTAGAAGCAGAATCATTTTATAGTGATTTGGATCGACAGTGTTAGTCACTCAGTGGTGTCCAACTCTTTGCGACCCCATGGGCTGTATCCCACAGGCTCCTCTGCCCTTGGAATTCTCCAGGCAAGAATACTGGAGTGGGGGCATTATATTCACTTTGTATTTACATCTTGTCAAAATAAACTCTACAAATTTATTTGTTTTTGGAGTGCTTTTTTGTTTTTAAGGAGCTTCCCAGGTGGCGTGTGGAAGAATCTGCCTGCCACTGCAGCAGACACAGGTTCAATCCCTGGGTCAGAAAGATCCCCTGGAGGAGAAAATGGCAACCCGCTCAAGTGTGCTTGCCTGGAAAATTCCATGGGCAGAGGAGCCTGGTGGAATACAGTACTTGGGATCGCAAAGAGTTGGGCTCGACTACGTGTGCACGCATACACACACACACACACACAGATTTGGATTAAATTTATATATAAAATAAGTAAATATAATTATTTCATTCCTACATTATTTTCTTTTCCAGACTTGTGCTTGCTCAGGTCATAATTTTACTCCTGTAGAACGTTAATAGTAAATCACTAAGGGAAATGTAAAATCTGATAAGCAGCCTTTAACATGAATGGGGTAGAGGGCGAAGCCAAAGGGAGAAAATAAGGAAATTTGAGAAATATCTATTTTGGAATGGACAATTTTTAGATTGTATATCTATCTAGTAAGTTCCCAGCATTTTGAGGAGCAACAGGAGTTTGATGACAAAAGAATTAGGTGACTAAAACACACAGGAACCCAATCCTAGTAATTAGCCTTATTTAGGTATCACAATGTTACTTTGCTCAGGGACTCAAGCAAAAAAGTCTGTCTTCCAAAGTTTTCTAAATAATGAAACACTGTTTTAGTTGAATAAAATTTTTCTACTGCAAGAAAACTCTTTGTCAGAAGGAATTAAGAATTAATTATGCTCATATAATTGGACTTGGTTTTGCTCATTCATAGTAAAAAATGGTGGTAGCTTGCATTGTTTTCACCCTGGGGCTTGCTGGTCATAAAGCACTCTAAAAACAAATTAATCTGTAGAGTTTATTTTGACAAGAAGTAAATACAAAGGTAAAGCATAGTTTGTGTAGTACTATTATCATGGCACTCTTGGGCATAATTTATATATAAAGAAAATAAAAGAGCAAACATAACTTTCAAGCCGATTGCCTGTAAAGAACTTAATTGAAAACAGTTTTCTCCTTTAAAAAAGTGATTTATTTTAAATGTGCTTTTAAAAACAAAGGTCTTATTGATAACGATTTTAAGTAGATTATCTCAATGTGGGGTTTAAGTAAAAGGTCAAATCTTGTCGAAGTATTTTTGGTATGACTCAGTTCTGATCACAGACACACTTTATCAAGAAAATGAAATTAACATTTTCAGGTTTGAGTACTTGTTTAAAGAGGCAGAAACTTTTTTTTTCTTCCCACAAATAAAGATTTCAGGGAGAGAACTTTGATTAAGAAACATGGAAAATTAAAAATGCTGTTGTATACATGTTCTTTAAATAAGTTAATACTATATGAGAGGGGAAAAGCATTGGCTATGCTACACTAGAAGGAACTTAATGCACATGTGTAATTTTTGCAGCGTGGTCCGATCAGTCTCAGATCTTTTTTGCTTGAAATTGGTTGCATTTATTCAGTTTGTTCAACTAAAGGGCCTACATTGTGTATCAGAAAATGTGGAAATTTTAATTTAACATAGGAGTTAATCTTTCACCTACTCTAGACCCCGTCCTGAGCATCTGTGACTTGCTTTTTTCCTGGATCTAGTATGATTCCTGCAACTGGCCAATGATGGTCATGCAGCCAGTCACAGTAGGGCAGGCTCCATCTGCTGATGGGCTGTGTGACTCAGCACCCACAGATGTTTAGTCATTTAGCTCCTTTCCCAAGGAATAAGCCCCAACCCTTTGAGCAATTAACCTTTGTGAGTCTAGAGGTTCATCAGAAGCAGGGCAGAGAGGATCTTTTCACTTTCCTTCTCAGTCCTGCTGCTCTCCCCGGCTTTGTGAGTGACATCTGAAGTCTCTGCTCAGCAGAGAACAAGTGGGACTCAGGTCCGTAGAAGGCACTGCTTGGTAAAAGCTCTGAGCATCCTAAGCTATTAAGCAACGAGAGTCTATTATTCCTACTTCTCCCTGATGGGGAAGCCTCTTTAACATTGAACTTCATTGTCTTTACCCCATTTCCTGCTAAAAGGAAGTGGTTTTCCTTTAGGAATCTGAGCGGACCAGTGCTTGGGTGGCTAAATCCTCCAAGCCTCCCTTCTGTTTGCACTGCTAATAACCTCTGATTCCCTGGTGGTTCAGATAGTAAAGAATCTGCCTGCAACGCAGGAGACCCAGGTTTGATCCCTGGGTTGTGAAGATCCCCTGGAGAAGGAAATGGCAACCCACTCCAGTGTTCTTGACAGGAGAATTCCACGGACAGAGGAGCACGGGTCACAAAGAGTTGGACACAACTGAGTGATTATTACTTTCACATTTCACAGTCTCTGATTAGATGTGAGAGGTACTGCCGGGCTCTTTCTGCATTTCCATCTTAAACTCTGGGGAAAAAATGCCAGATCTTGGCTCCTTCCCCTTTAAAATTGTTCTTCCACTTTGCTGTGTATATTGGGGTTAGAAATACTGACTAATGTTATGCCCCACTTGCTTTCAGCTTGCCTGTTCTCCATTACCCCCTTTTTCCTTACTGACAGAACCCTGATTTTTTTCCTTATTGACAGCAGCATGCCCAACCCCGGGCAGTGGATCATGATTGGTCTAGGCTAATTAAGATATCTTTCCCAGTCTCCTTTGCAGGTAGAGGTGGCTGAGTAACCTAGTTCAGAACAGCAAGACTTAAGTCACAGAAGTCCACTGAGAGGAAGTGAGTGGGGAGGGGCAAGAGAAGGCAGATTCCAGGGAAAATTTTTGTGCTCCTGATAAAAGGGTACAGAAATTGCTGGGCTTTTTTGCCCGTTTATCTTGACGTGACTGGAGGTGAATTGCATGGGGCTGGTGCAGCTATTCTGTGACCATGGAGTACAAGCAGGCCTGACTCTGTTATGTGAGAATGATAAACCCACACCCACATAAGCTACTGTCATTGCCTTCCATTACTGGGTACAAACATTTTTTAAAATTAATTAATTAATTTGAATTGGAGGCTAATCACTTTACAATACTGTAACGGTTTTTGCCATACATTGACTTGAATCAGCCATGGGTGTACATGTGTTCCCCATCCTGAACCCCCCTCCCACCTCCTTCCCCATCTCATCCCTCTGGGTCATCCCAGTGCACCAGCCCTGAGCACCCTGTCTCATGCATCGAACCTGGACTGACGATCTGTTTCACATATGATGATATACATGTTTCAATGCTATTCTCTCAAATCATCCCACCCTTGCCTTCTCCCACAGGGTCCAAAAATCTGTTCTTTACATCTGTGTCTCTTTTGCTGTCTCGCATACAGGGTCATCATCACCATCTTTCTAAATTCCATATATATGCGTTAGTATACTGTATTGGTGTTTTTCTTCCTGACTTACTTCACTCTGTCTAATAGGCTCCAGTTTCATCCACCTCATTAGAACTGATTCAAATGTATTCTTTCTAATGGCTGAGTAATACTCCATTGTGTGTATGTACCACTGCTTTCTTATCCATTCATCTGCTGATGGACATCTAGGTTGCTTCCATGCCCTGGCTATTATAAACAGTGCTGTGATGAACATTGGGGTACACGTGTCTCTTTCAATTCTGGTTTCCTCGGTGTGTATGCCCAGCAGTGGGATTGCTGGGTCATATGGCAGTTCTATTTCCAGTTTTTTAAGGAATCTCCACACTGTTCTCCATAGTGGCTGTACTAGTTTGCATTCCCACCAACAGTGTAAGAGGATTCCCTTTTCTCCACACCCTCTCCAGCATTTATTGCTTGTAGACTTTTGGATAGCAGCCATTCTGACCAGTGTGAGATGGTACCTCATTGTGGTTTTGATTTGCATTTCTCTGATAATGAGTGATGTTGAGCATCTTTTCATTGGGTACAAAATTTTTAATTGACACACACTTAAATGGAGATATGAAAAGAAAATACAGTTTATTTAGCTTTTTATAACTGATTTCATCTTCTTCCCCAGCTTTCAGGTTGGAAATGATGGTGGTGGAGGTGACAGTAGATACTGGCACTTATTGATTAATGATAATTTAATTTATTTGGGGTAGATGACCCAGTGGTTTGATTTTTCTTCCTCTACCCGTATGGCTCTCCAAGATGATATCTGGAAAAATGGGCAGGGTTTCTTAAGCAGTGGCATGCTCTAGCTGGCTTGCATCAGCTTACCAGAACTGATTATTTAATTTTGGGGAATTTTGCAAGTCAGTTTTTAAATACAATATTCAATAACAGCTAAGGCGCACAAACTTACAATGAAAGAAAGAATACTGACAAGAAAAGTAATACTCAGAATTCATCGCTTTCTAATTTTTGACTATACTTTACTGTTATCTGTGCTATTGAAGTTCTATCAACTGTATCTGTAAGTGGAAATACTGTAAAATTGTGGCTTCTATGAACCTCATCTCTTCCCAACTCTATGTTCGATGGTGCGAAGGTCAAATCTTCCTTGGTGGCAGTCTTTACACCAAGGATATCTCTAAATACCACAAACCAGGGCTTTTCCTCTCTGGAGAGTCTGTTATTAAATATTTAACTTATTAGAGCATCACTGGTGTTAAGTGACCTCAAGGTCTGTGCAGAGGCTTAGGCCTTTGTGTTGCCCCCTTTCTGTACGTCAGCGTCACCTCAGCGTCACTGACCAGCTGCTGGTATCAGCTTCTGATGAGCCCGGGCCTCTCCCGCAGTCTGGTCGGGCCTTCGTGGCTGTTCTTTAGATGACCTGACTCACCTCATCTCTTGCTGACACCACACATGCTCCTGAGGTCTGTTGGGATTCTTATTTATTCCCAGACTGGGTGGTTCGTTCTGCGGTCCTTGGTCACAGGATCTTTCCACGGCTACCCTGGCAACCTCCATGGAAATTCATCAGGAAGCCCTCCATGGGGAACATCGGAATTTCTGGATCCTTTCTGTTCATATGGGAGCTGAGGAAGACTTCAGGGTGCTACCTCAGACCTTTGTATTCTTTTTCTCTTTTTACATTTTGGCCGTGCCACGTGGCATGCGGGATCTTAGCCCCCCAACCAGGGATCGAACCTGTGCCCCCTGCAGGGGAGTGCAGAGTCCTAAGCACTGGACTGCCAGGGAATCCCCACAGATCTCTTTCTAATCAGCATTTCCCCTCCCCCTCCCCCCATGAGACTCCTCTATACTGATGAGGAAATTATTCTGGATGAAGTTTCTTCTTGGAGCCCCAGTAGGAAGTGGGGGCAGGAACCCCTCAACTTTGGACTTTTCTCTCAGCTTTTACCTAACGACCTCTTACTTTGAGATTTAGGCCCAAGGCAAAGAAACCAGGCCACACTTTGTCTCTCTGCTTATGTCTCTTATTTTGAAGTCACCATTTACTGGAAAGTTTAATTTCCCCTGTTGACCAGGAGGAAATATTTCTAAGTCATTCCCTCCTTTCTGTGGAGTTGCTTTTTCCCCTTCTCTGAGGGCATGATGGTGGAAAGGCTGCAGGAAATCTGATTTATAGGAGAGAATGAACTAAGAATACAAACTTAACATATATAAAAAATGATCCTCATCGTGCTTATTCTTATGCGTTGTCTTGCCCAAAACTTCACTCTTCAGAACTTCATTAACTGCTCCAAGGTAATCACAAATCTAAGAATAAGGACTGAGGTGAGGACTAACTGACAGGCATTTGTCACCGAAAAAGCACTGAAAAATGTCGAGTAGCTGTATTACCCTTTATGTATCAGTACTTAAAAAGAGATTTTTTTTTTGACTGTGTTGCACAGCCTGTGAGTTTTTGGCTGTGTTGCACAGCCTGTGAGATCTTAGTTCCCTGACCAGGAATTGAACCCTGGGCCCCTGCACTGGAAGTGCAGACTCCTAACCACTGGACCACCAGGGAATTCCCAGAGATCTTTTGTAATTAATAAAATTGTTGAATATTTTTGGGTATTAGAAATAAAAGTGGGTGTAAAAAAATAAAATGGTCTTTAAGAGGTTACAATATACTGTTGCAGGGGCAAATTAGGCTCTAGGCAATGACTGTTGCCAATGCTTCACTGTCCCCACTTGCAACAATTCTTTCAGTGCCCCGGCATCTCTGTGACTTCAGCTGAGTCCCAGTCATCTGTCAAGCAGTCACTTCCTTTACTAATTTGGTTTAAGATGTCACAACCTCCTTCATTTCATTTAAAAACTTAAATGTGCTCTTGTTCGTATTGGTTATAAATGACAATTCATGTTCCTTTTAAGGAATTTATTTATTTGCCTGCATTAGGTCTTAGTTTCAGCATGCAGAATATTCAATCTTTGTTGAAGCATGTGGGATCTTTTAGCTGCAGCATGCAGGATCTTTATGGAGAAGGAAATGGCAACCCATGCCAGAACTCTTGGCCTGGAGAATCCCTTTGGACAGAAGAGTCTGGCAGGCTACCGTCCATGGGGTGCCAAAGAGTCAGACATGACTGAGCAACACAGCACATGCAGGATCTTTAGTTGCGGCACGTGGGATCTAGTTCCCTGACCAGGGATCTAACACTGGGAGCTGCATTGGGCGCAGAGTCTTGGTGTACGTGCGTGCCAAGTTGCTTCAGTCATGTCTGGCTCTGTGCAACCCCGTGGACTGTAGCGCGTCAGGCTCCACTTTCTATGGGATTCTCTCATGGACAAGAATAGGCGAGAACGCTGGAGTGGGCTGCCATGCCCTCCTCCAGGGGATCTTCCCACCCCGGGGATGGAAGCCGCTCTCCTGTGTCTCCTGCACTGGCGGGTGGGTTTACCACTAGTGCCACCGGGGAAGCCTATCTTGGTGTGCATCCTTTACTAATTATTCTACAAGTTGCCTTAAGTGGCTGCAGGATATGGGGCACATCCATTTTTGCCAGTTATAAACAGTGTATTTGTGGTTTAACAATAACTTCAGACCCTTAACCATTAACATTCAGAACTTATCGCAGAGTCGCATATGACTGGGCAATCGAGCACACACACACAGACACACACAGACACGTAGACAAGTCACGGGGAAGTGATTTTTGGCAGGGGGGTCTTCTTGGTGTGCCTAAAATCACTGCCTACCTTTGTTTTGCTTCTCAAACTCAGACCCTTCCCCCCTCTTTTACATCAATCAAAATCCTCCCTGTCTCTCGGGGTCCACTGAAGTTTTGCCCATTTAACCTTCAACTATCTTGCTCACAGTATTCTTCCCTTTCCCTGAATCCCTCATTACATGTGTTGTTCATTTAGTACTCATTTGTACATTTTCTCAAATTATTGCCAAACTGTTTAATGTCTCGTAGAAGTGTTTAGGGCCAGAAAGCACTTTCACGATCACCCAGTTTATTTAAAAAATGAGACCGAGAGATCTTGTTATTACAAAGATTCTAGAGTTGGGATTAAATCCCTGTTCCCCTGACTCCCAATCTGGCTTTTCACTATCTCAGATTGCACCTCCTCATTGGCTAAGCTAGCTAATAAGCCTTAAATGCTAGGAGCTACTATCAGCACATTCTCCATTTTAGGGATGAGGAAACTGATGTGCAGATAAGTTGAATACTTCAACTCAAGGTCAAACAGTTTGTAACCATGTGAAAACTGGCTGCACCCAGACCACTGACTCCAGGATTCCTGCTATTAATTCCACTTGGTATTGCCTCACAGCCGTGCTGTAACTCCAGAAAGGAGAGTTGGATGAGAACTGAAGACTGGGTTTGACAAATAAGAATTTTTTTACTTTTGCTAGGGAAACTTCAATAGAGGAGTAGGACTGAGAACTAAATTACAGGAAGTGAGAAATGAATGGGAGTTGAGGCAGCTGAGGGCCCTCGGACCACAAATAGACTTGGTGGTGAATGAAAGGGCACGCAGGGTAGTGGTTTGAGGAGTAGGTGGAATTGAGGGAAGCCTGGTGTTATTGACTGATGGGTGGGTGGAAAAAACTCAATAACTGATGAAACATCCTAGAAGAGGAAAACGAGGATGGGATCAAAATGCAGGAGTGATGGGGTGTAGAAAGGAGTAGGGTACTTTTCTTTTTGGACAAGAAAGAAGTGGGGAAGTTGAGTGGACGTAAAACTGGAAAGGTGAAAGGCATAGACGTTGTGGATGACTCTTTCATTTGGAAGTTATGGGCTAGGGTTAGGATAGGGGACTCAAAGAACCTGGAAGAGTTTGGAAGTACTGCTATAGGGAAATGCAATAGATGGACATATTTAGGGCAGAGCTGAGCTCTTAAATTTATAACTTAGGTAATCAACAGGGTTTTGAGATTCTCTCTGATGCTGCTGCTGCTAAGTCGCTTCAGTCGTGTCTGACTCTCTGCGACCCCATAGATGGCAGCCCACCAGGCTCCTCCGTCCCTGGGATTCTCCAGGCAAGAACACTGACTGGAGTGGGTTGCCATTTCCTTCTCCAATGCATGAAAGTGAAGAGTGAAAGTGAAGTCGCTCAGTCGTGTCCGGCTCTTAGCGACCCCATGGACTGCTCTCTAGTAGTACCAAAAAACTTAGAACTAGGAATCAGTTCTAAGGGGACTGTCAGCGAGAGGAAACAGGTCAGGATAACAGGGCAAGAGAACAGAAATGTTGATGAGGACATTGTTGATGTGATTGCCAAGTATTATTGTCTGTATTATTGATGACCAAGAGTTAAGGACTTGTCATGGATATGTCTCATATACTTTTACATTAAATTTTTTAAAAATTAATTAACTAATTAATATTATTTTTGGCTGTGCTGGGTCTTTGGTGCTGCGCGGGCTTTTCTCTAGTTGCAGCAAGACAGGACAACTAGGCAACTAGACAACTCTCTAGTTGATCTGCGCAGGTTTCTCATTGCGGTGTCTTCTCTTGTTGCGGAGCATGAACTCTAAAGCACATGCTCAATAGTTTTGGCACACCAGCCCAGTTGCTCCTCAGCATGTGGGATCCTCCTGGATCAGAGGTCGAACCTGTGTCTCCTGCATTGACAAGTGGATTCTTTATCATTGAGCCACCAGGGAAGCCCACTTTGCATTTTTGATATGCTTAAAGACAAAGAATACACAGGCATAAATATGTTTTCACATTAAACAACCAAAGTCGACTTAATTCACTTCTCACCTTTCCCTACAAACTTTTGTCCCGAGAAGATGGAAGGGAGGTGTTTACCCAAGAGTACATTTTATCATTCCGTGTGTGTTACTCGCTAAGTTGTGTCTAGCTCTTCGAGACACCATGCACTGTAGCTTGCTAGGTTCTTCTGTTCATGGAATACTCCAGGCAAGGATACTGGAGTGGGTTGCCGTTCCCTTCTCCAGGGGGTCTTCCTGACCCAGGGATTGAACTTGGGTCTCCTGCATTGCAGGCAGGTTCTTTGCCATCTGAGTCAATAGTGGTGGGTATATGTTGATGGGCGGTAAGGGAAGTGAGAATCTCTTCCAGCCACCCGTGGGACCCCTAGAGTGCTGAGTCACTGTCTTTAGGATGGACAGAGTTATCGTGTCTTTTAGTAGATGCCAGGGTGACTTCATGGTGACAGTGCTCTTGCTAGGCCAAGAGCCCCAGGAAGAACCACATGCCCTTTGGTTTACGGGGCTAGCTGGGAGTAGCCGTGGTTCTTATCAGTTGCCACCTGCCATCAGCTGTTTTCTCTCTACACAGTCCCAACCAATCTAGCACACTTCTTAAAAGTTCAAACCGGCGCTTATATCACCACCATAACTGCTTACAATTGTAGGCCTAGGAGATTTAGCTAATTTAATCAGTAGTTTGGTGATCAAAGGGAGAGGGCTTATAACATGGGCACTGGGCCAAAGAAACAGTCTCACGAGGGGTTTTCCTGGAGTTTTCTGTGGCCGCAAGGATGGAGGGAGAGGTGTCAGGCAGGGCTGATTAACTGGGAGCCAAGGAAGGGTGGAGGGGCTGGGTGTCTGGTGAGGCAGAGAAAGAGGTTTAGTGGGAGAGGGGGCGAGGGAAGAGTGTACGACAGGAAGCAGCGTTTTTTTTTTTAGTTTTTTTATTTTTTTAATTTTAAAATCTTTAATTCTTACATGTGTTCCCAAACATGAACCCCCCTCCCACCTCCCTCCCCGCAACATCTCTCTGGGTCATCCCCATGCACCAGCCCCAAGCATGCTGTATCCTGCATCAGACATAGACTGGCGATTCAATTCTTATATGATAGTATACATGTGGAAGCAGCGTTTTTAGGCTTATGTTTTAGGTGCATTCTGACGCAGGGTAGTATGACGTCTCTTGCTCTGACTCAGAGGCGAGCGTGAACTTGGGAGTCTGACCAGCATTGTTTAGAATCCCAGCCCCTGCTGTCTCCAAATAGGGGTGCTATAGCTGAGCTTTTGGTTTGCTGTGAGAGTTATAGATAAAGATGTGAAATTACTGATAGAGTGCCTGGCACGCACTATCTGGGAAGTTGGATTGGCCACGTCATCAAGGAGAACACTGAAGTTACTCGGATGCTGGCAGGAGTCCAGGGGCGAGAAAGACTTGGAGCCAGATGCCAAGACCTTCAGACCCACTGGGGGAGTGGGTGGAAAAGGATGGCATTACACGATGGAGAGCGCATGCTTCAAAGGAAGAGTGCCGTGAGGAAAGATAGAACAGCAATGGTTTGGAAAAGACAAGGCTCTTCCATAAGTGGTGCTGGGAAAACTGGACAGCTACATGCAACAGAATGAAGTTAGAGCACTCCCTAACAACCATACACAAGAATAAACTCAAAATAGATGAAAGACCTAAATGTAAGACTGGACACTATAAAAGTCCTAGAGGAAAACCTAGAAAGAAAACTCTTTGGCATAAATCACAGCAACATCTTTTTTCACCCACCTCCTGGAATAACAAAAATAAAAACAAAAATAAACAAATGGGACCTAAAGAAACTTGAAAGCTTTTGCACAGCAAAGAAAGCTATAAATAAGATGAAAAGACAACCCTCAGAATGGGGGAAAATATTTGCAAACGAAGCAACTGACATGGGACTAATCTCTAAAATATACAAACAGCTCATGAAGTGCAATATCAAAAAAACAAACAACCCAATCAAAAAATGGGCAGAAGACCTAAATAGAAATTTCTCTGAAGAAGATATACAGATGGCCAACAAATACGTGAAAAGATGCTCAACATCCCTTATTAGTAGAGAAAAGCAAATCACAACTACAATGAGGCATCACCTCACACCAGCCAGAATAGCCATCAGGAAGAAAATCTATAAACAATAAATGCTCAGTCGCTTCAGTTGTGGCCAACTCTTTGTGGCCCCATGGACTGGAATCTGCCAGTCTCCTCCGTCCATGGGATTTCCCAGGCAAGAATACCGGAGCGGGTTGCCATTTCCTTCTCTAGGGAATCTTCCCGACTCGGATCAAACCCACATCTCCTGTGTCTCCTGCACTGCAAGCGGTTTCTTTACCGCTGAGCCACGGGGGAAGTCCCTGAAGCTCAGCAAATAATATTAATTTTTAAAACTTGTGGTAAAACACACATAACAGAAAATTTACCATTTAAAAAAGTCAGTTTTAAAAAAATATGTTTTTTTGTTGCATCAGGTCTCAGTTGCGTCATGCAGCGAGAGGGCTTAGTTGACCTGCAGAATGTGGGGTCTTAGTTCCCCAACCTCATCCTCTGCTCTGCCTTGCAAGGCAGATTCTTAATCTCTGGACCATCAGGGATGTCTTTAAAATTCAGCATCTTAGCCATGTTTATGTGTCCAGTCCCGGGGTATGAAGCATATTCACACTGTTGTGTTATCACCTACCATCATCTCCAGAACTCTTTTCATCTTGCAAAACTGAAACTCTATACCCATTAAAAAATTTCTCATTCCCCCTTCTCCCAGTCCTTGGCCACCACCATCCTACTTTCCAACTCTGTGAACTGGCCAATACGATTTTTGTTTTAAGGACTTCAAGCTCTTCGCTGCAGAGGAGCAAACAGAGAAGCAAGAGAACAAACACAGGAGTTAGAGGTGTAACTCCCGGTGGCAGGAGCCTCACCCTTCTTCTCTCTCTGGGTTGTTCATTTTCAGTCTCTTGTAGATGGGGAACATCCACAAGTGCAGTCTTGCTGCCTCTTACTCCTGGGTGTAGGGCATCTTGGCTCCTGCAGGACTAAAGGTTCCCCCACCGCCTGCCCCTGCAGCTAGGGGGCAGGTCTCCAGCCCTCCTCCACAGGAGCAGTCAGGTCAGTCTTTGCCATGGATGAAGGACCCTGAATGATGACACGGTGACCACTACCCCCTTTCTCTAGGACTTCCTTTCTCAGGCAGAATCCACCCAGGGCAATTATGAATTTGATAGGTTGATTTACCACTCCTCTTGAATGCAGCGTCCCTCCTTCCTGCTCCCCTTTCCTGCTCCCACTGGATCCTCCTCCTCCTCCCATCCTCTGGAGGAGGAGAGTCTGCTACCTCACTCTCCCCCCCTTTTTTTTGGTCTGCACCAGCATATGGGATTTTAGCTTCCTCCCCAGGGATGGAACCTATGCCCCATGCAGTGGAAGCACGGAGTCTTAACCACTGGACCACCCCCTCATCCCTTTTTGTATGTTACACACTTCAGCTCATCAGCTTATTGGCAGATGCTTCCTTCCTGGGGGAGGGGTAGACCTGGGTCTTTTTGTCTGCAGGAGGCTTGTGGGCTCTAGTGGTGGGCAACTCAGCAGTCCCTTCTCCCTTGGGATTCGGTGGGCTTGGCTGAGCACAACTTTGAGAAGAACTAGGGCAGCTCTCAGACTGTCCCTCAAAAGCTGAGCAGACCCTGTCCTGGCAGTCACTTCACTGTGCGTGCTGTGTTTTGTTTCTCATCACTAGGATCACTCTGTTAGAGAAGCATGTGTGTGCACGGGTGGGTGTGCACACGTGCACATGTGTGTGAAATTCTTAGGAGCTGCCCATAAAATTGAAATTGAAAGCCATCACAAGCTCAGATTGATGTTCTGAAATCAAAACCAGTTTGATAGAGCCATCCTTTGATTTGGCTACAGTTTTGTTACAGTCAGGCACTGATACACTATACTTCTCTTTTTGCATGCGTGCTAAGTCTCTTCAGTCGTGTCTGATCCTGTGCCACCCTGTGACTCTAGTCCACCAGGCTCCTCCGTTCATGGGATTCTCCAGGCAAGAATCCTGGAATGAGCTGCCATTTCCTCCTCCAGGGGACCTTCCCAATCCAGGGACTGAACCTGCATCTCTTACATCTCCTGCATTGGCAGGTGGGTCCTTTACCCCTAGCACCAGCTGGGAAACCCGTACTTCTTCCTTATCGCAGTGAAAAGATACAAGCAGATTAAGAATTACACACTGCTAAGCTGCTAAGTCGCTTCAGTCGTGTCCAACTCTTAGCTACCCCATGGACTGCAGCCTACCAGGCTCCTTGGTCCATGGGATTTTCCAGGCCATATGTAAAATAGATAGCCAGTGGGAACTTGCTGTATGACTCTAGGAACTCAAACGGAGTCTCTGTGAAAGCCTAGAAGGGTGGGATGGGGTGGGAGGGAGCTTCAAGAAGGAGGGGACGTATGCATACTATGGTTGATTCATGTTAATGTGTGGCAGAAACCAACACAACCCTGTAAAGCAATTATCCTTCAATTAAAAACAAGTAAATTAAAAAAAAAAAGAATTTATGGTAAAATGAACTACTGGAGGCATTATGCTCACTAGAATCCCACACTTTGAAATTTGTTATCTTTACTTTCTTGCATCAGGCCTTTTAAATCTTGAAAGGAGAGCAGATGTTTGGGATCTCCTCATCTCTTTTTCTGTTCTGTTTGAAAATAAATTCCCTGAGTGTGACAGTTTGGACAGGCTGTTTGGACTGCCACAGTGGAATGCTCCAGAGGTGGGCAGGCAGGAGGGAGGCCTCTCAGTTCCATGATGAAGGGGTGGCTGCTCTGGGGGCTCCACTCAGCTGTCTCCAGCGAAATACAGTCAGAAGGCACCACTGGAATCTGACCCGCAAGAAATAGCCCGAGTCCTCAGGCCAAAGACATGCTTTCAGATTTGCTTAGTTACTTAAACTTGGTTCCCGGGGCAGGCCTTTGGTTGTCATTCCCAGGTATCATTCAAACAGGACCTGTGGGATCCTTAGGAAGGCTGGCCCATTAGAGCTGCTGATGTCTGATTTGAGAATCTAAGTGGAAACATTTGCTGGATCTCAAATGGCCTGGCAGATTTTTAGATTAACTACTATTCATTTCTGCTGAAATAATAATAATCCACATCACATACATGATTTCCCTGTATAGAACAGTGGTTAGAGCAGGAGCCTGTGGGGTCAGCCTGCCTCGGTTTGGCTACTAGTTTTGCCTTTTGGTGGAGAAGGAAATGGCAGTCCACTCCAGGATTCTTGCCTGGAGAGTCCCATGGACAGAGGAGCCTGGTGGGCTACAGTCCATGGGGTCAATAAGGAGTTGGACACAAGTTAGTGACTACGTTGTATCACTTTCACTTTCTTTTTGCCTTTTGGTGCCTCTGGTTTTTATTTATGAAAGAAGGATAGAGGAACTCACTTCTTAGGATTGTTGTAAAGACAAAATGAGTTAATGCCTAAAAAGTGCTGAGGGTAGTGAAATGTCTAGCGAACGTGCTCAGTAAAGCCGCTGTTTCCATGACGTCTTACAGGCACTTTAGGGGCAAAGCTCTTAGAAGAGTGTTTATTTCTGTGTGGGCAAGATGGTGGGGCAGGCATCTCTCCCCTATCTGTGACCTGGAATATTTTTTAAAATTAATTTGTTTTTTAATTGAAGGATAATTGCTTTACAGAATTTTGTTGTTTCTGACCTGGGATCTTGCCACTCTTGTTCCCCGCAATCCTCAGCAGCTCTCAAGAGAGGCCAGTTGCCCTGAGCTGTACATTTCCCAGGGACCTGTGCATTTTAACAAAGTATAAACAGATGAGTGGAATTGAGGAAGGACTCTGGGGGACTGGTTAATACTTTCTATATCCCTGACCAGCATTCAGACAGTTTGAGAAGGGGTTTTGGGAGGAGTAAGAGAAGTTGCCCAGAGTCATAATGTAAAACCCAAAGTGCACTTTCCAGAAGTTATTTGCCCCACTCTTTCTGCCAAATAGAGATTCTCTGGTTTACAGACTCCTCAGGCAGGTGTAGACTTTAAGTACATGCTTTATAAATTGCTTCAGATATTCAGATGGCTTTTTTTCTGAAAATCTTGCAGAGGTCTGATTCTGAAGGCCTAGGAGTTTTATTTGGGGAGCGAGGGGAAGCAAAGAAGGTGCATTTTGGAATGCAGTTCCCTAGAGGAGGGGTGGTTTGGGTTGAGTGCAGTGGGGGCTGGGACCAGAGGTGGCATGTGGGCCTTGGGTATCTGAGGGCCAAAGAGAGGTAACAACGAGATGGATTAGGGTTCAGAAGAGAGGTGAGAGCTTGTGCAGGACAGTACAGGATGGAATGACTATTTTAGAACAGGCCTGGGTCAGACCTCAGATCTTTCACTTACTAGCTCTGAGAGTAAGTTATTTAATTCTCTAATTGGTGGGTGGGGGTGGGGGACAGTGTTTCTTTCTGGGACCCTAATCAAGTATCTGATGCTGCAACTTAATTTTTGTGATTTATTACTATTTTATATCACCAAAGAGGAGCAGGATTTGAGATATCAAATCCTTTTTTTTTTTGGTTTTCACACTACATTCAAAGGTGGGTGGAGAGGTTTATTAGTTTGCTAGAGCTGCTGTAACAAAGTACCACAAACTGGGATGTTTAGAACGACCTGATTTTATTGTCACTTCCCAGTTGGTGATGGACAGGGAAGCCTGGCATTCTGCAGTCCATGGGGTCGCAAAGAGTCAGCGACTGAACTGAACTGAACTGAACTGAGGTTGGCTTAGTGGTAAAAAATTCTGCCTGCCAGTGCAGGAGGCAAAGGAGACGTGGGTTCGATTCCTGGGTTGGGAAGATCCCCTGGAGAAGGAAATGGCAACCCACTCCAGTATTCTTGCCTGGAGAATCCCGTGGATAGAGGAGCCTGGTGGGTTACAGTCTGTGGGGGTCCCAAAAGAGTCAGATATGACTTAGCACGCATGCATACATGCATGAGTAGGAGACCAACTGAATACATTGTGATGGTCTGTCCATTTCCTGGAATATTACATAGCTGAAGACATGAGGTAGAATCTATTGGCATTGATACATATTTATAATATATAGTTGAGAGAACACGATAGTATGTATAAATAAAACATTTATATACGAAAATTTTTTTCTTAAGCCTAGTTAAAAGTATAGGAGGATATATAGTAAAATAGTAACAGTGATTATCCTGAGAGATTCAGTTATTAATTGTTGTTTAGTCACTAAGTTGTGCTGACTCTTTGCAACCCCATGGACTGAATTCCGCCAGGCTCCTCTGTCCATGGGACTTCCCAGGCAAGAATATTGGAGTGGGTTGCCATTTTTTTCTCCAGGGGATCTTCTTGACCCAGAGATCAAACCTGTGTCTCCTGAATTGGCAGGCAGGTTCTTAACCACTGAGCCCCAGGGAAGCCCAAGTTATTAACTACCTTCTATTAAAATACTATTCTATATTTTCTGAATTTTTTGCAATAAGTATGCATACTTTGGGCTTCCCTGGTGGCTCAGAGGTAAAGACTCTGCCTGCAGTGCAGGAGATGTGGGTTCAATCCCTGGGTCAGGAAGGGCCCCAGGAGAAGGCAATGGTCACCCACTCCAGTATTCTTGCCTGGGAAATTCCATGGCCAGAGGAGCCTGGCGGGCTATAGTCTATGGGGTCACAAAACGGTTGGACATGACTTAGTGACTAAACAATAACAACAACAACAGTATATATTTCGTAATAAAAATAACAATGAATTAATATGAAAACTGCCTTTGGATGCTCTGGATGGCCACTTAACATCTGAAAGTTTTGCTTTTCCCAACTCCATAGTTCTTGCACAACTGGCCTCCTTTAGATTCTGATATTATAAACCTTCACACTTTTGATCAAAAGCCTTATATTTGATCAAAGCTCAATGACTGCTTATTGCAAAACCCATTCTACCTGGTGAGCTCTGATCTTCCCTAGTTTGCTGACCTTGATTAACCTCATGAGTCTGAGCTCATCTGGATGAGCCCAGAGAAAAGTCTACCCTGTTTTCAAAAACATCAACACCTCACCATCTGCTTGTGAGGTTTCTGAAGCATATGGATCAGCTCAGAGAAGAGCATTCCAGACCCTGCAAGAGCATGCCAACTCAAATTGTCTGCTCTTCATCACCTTCATCAAAGCTTGGCTGAGAAAAGTGGTATTTATGGGAGATTGTTTAGAATTCATCTTTTCCTCTAGATGCTACAAATTCTGTGCTTGAATCAAGCCAAACCAACGGAAATTTTCATTCTTGGAATATATTTTCTAAGCTTCTCATGAAATTATATTCATTAAATATTATCCTAGAAAAACAGGAAGTTTATCAAAAGGATACAGTGCTGTTGTTTCACAAAACTCTCTGAAAGAATTCCTCCAGGGCTGACACAGACACAGAGAACAGACTTGTTCACATAGTGTGGGAAGGAGAGGGTGGGACGAATTGAGTCGGTGATGCCATTCAACCGTCTCATCCTCTGTTGTCCCTTTCTCCTCCCGCCTTCAATCTTTCCCAGAATCAGGGTCTTTTCAAATGAGTCAGTTCTTCGCATCAGGTAGCCAAAGTATTGGAGTTTCAGCTTCAGCATTAGTCCTTCCAATGAATATTCAGGACTGATTTCCTTTAGGATGGACTGGAGGGATCTCCGTGCAGTCCAAGGGACTCTCAAGAGTCTTCTCCAACACCACAGTTCAAAAGTATCAGTTCTTCGGTGCTCATATAGGGCATAGACTATGACATAAAACCTTATTTTATTTACTTCTATCTTATCTACTTCTATCTATTCCATCACCTTTGGAGGTGATATATACTTTATTACCTGGAATTCCCTTTACTAGAAGTCCTTGCCTTGGGAATAACTATTTTCTTATGTTGCAGATTTTAACAACTGAAGAATGTGGGAATTTCCTGGTGGTCAGTGGTTAGGACTCAGTGCTATCATTGCTAAGGTCAGGGGTTCAGTTCCTGGTCGAAAAACTAAAATCCTGCAAGCCGTGCAGTGTATAATAATACTTTCACTTTATAGTACTATTTTTATTATAAAAAATAATAAAATGTAAGAATATGACAATAACTAGGTATAGAAAATCACTTAGTACATTTTTTGGGGGTAGGAATGGTGTTGAGGTGACTGTCAGGGACATCACTGCATCACCTGAAAGAGTTTCAGATAATAAAATTGCTTTAGAACATTGTGCTAAATATTAGATTAGAAAATAAAAATATAACTGATTCTTACTTTTCTTGGTGGCTCAGAGACAAATATGAAGCTCAGCAGTAGCTATTATCCTAGGCTCCTATGTTGTATATTTGTGTTTTTCTTTTTGTTGGTCTAAAACTACTACTTTTGTTTAGTCCTGATGCTCTTCTTTTTATTTAGTTTTATCGATGATCACACGTGTTTTTTATTGGAAACACCTCAAAATCTTGAGAAGGGAAGCCAGTCATAAATAAAGGCCATATTGTCAATGTTCAACAAGAGTTTCTCAGACCACTCCACATGTGCCTTTCCATCTGTCTACTTCAAGTTAGTTTTAAAATTGCTGGTTCTTATAATCTAAAGGGATTGGTAATGTGGATATATCGCACAGAGATATACACGGCAAGAACTGTAGGGGAGCTTTTCTATCACTCTATGAAGAACAGTACCTAGCAGTTCCCGAGAATATTTATCCATAGGTTGATGCCCTAAATACTTCTGTGCGTGCTTTTCCCATGTATCAGCATATAAAGTTTATTTTGCATTAACAAAAGTTAGCTTGTGCATGTGATAAAATAAAAGCTATTTGTTACTGTTTGTTAATTCATATGATGACTTTTTAGTCACTCTCTTCTGTTGTGCTTCATGTCCAGCTGACGACACACATGCACTTTAGCATACGTGTCCTCAACTAGAGTTAAATATTTTCTATGATTTTTTTTTCCTTTTTGCAATAAACTGTACATACCCACTGGAAAAGTTTTGATAAATGCATATAGCTGTGTAATCCAAATCACTACTAAAATACAGAACATTATTATCATTCCAGAAAGTTCCTTCCATGCTCCTCCCCAGTCCATCCCCATACCCAAATCCCTAAGGCAACAATGGTCCTGATTTTTTCCTATCATAGATTGGTTTTGCCTATTCTAGAACTTAAAATTAGAATTACACAACTGCTTTTGGGAATAAAAAAGTGTTTCTTTTATTGTTAGCCGTAATTAAGTTTCTGGGGTGATGACATATGGCCTTCAACATCCTAAAGTACACAAAATCATAGATTATTATCAGTGAGGTATGATCCAGTGCAGAGCAGTAGTTTACCCCTGAATATAGTGGACAAGAGAGAGCTTGGACTATCTTCTTGGGCAAGTGCGTGAGTGGGCGCTCAGTCCCTCAGTTGTCCAATTCTTTGAAATCCCATGGACTGTAGTGGACCAGGCTCCTCTGTCCTTGAGATTTTCCAGGCAAGCGGAAATTGGAGTGGATTGCCATTCCCTTCTTCAGGGGATCTTCCCTCCCAGGGACCGAACCGGTGTCTTCTACATTGACAGGCAGATTCTTTACCACCAAGCCAGCTGGGAATCCCCTTTTGGAGAAAATAGCTTCCATTAAAATTTCTCCTGTGGCCCTTTTGGAAGGGAGCCTAGTGAGCAATCATATACACCCACATAGGTGTCTGGCCAAAGATTATTTGTTAAGTCAGCTCAAAGCACGGAGACATTCTGCTGGCTGGCTGCCCCCAGGGACAAGGACACATCCTGCCTGGAGGCCCCCAGCTCAGGGAAGGGCCAGAAGGAGAGCGAACCCAGGAAAAGGGTGGGCAGCCCATTCTTGACCGCTTGCCCCAGGCACTTCTATTTTTTTTCTCCTCATTTTCTCCCTCGGCCTTCTCTGTCCTCTTGACCTTTAATTTCCTTTCTTTTTTTCCTCTTCCTTTTCTGCGATTCCCTGGATCAGCCCAGCATTCTGATCCTGGGGCTCCAGGTCTTGGCTGTAGCTCCCAGCGCTCGCCAGACACTCTTCCCACAGCCCTCCACGCCTCCATCCCTCCACACCCACCCGCTTGCTCGCTGGGCTCCCTGGTCCCGCCTAGCAGGGCTGGGGAAGTGAGAGCTGCTACCCCGCCGCCGCGGAGGCTATGAGTCAGCATTTCTGCTCGTGGACGCGGGCCTGGGCAGAGACCCTGGGAGAGGATGTGCAGGAGGCACATTGCTTTCCCAGACTGGAGCTCCAGACGTCCCTAGGGGCGGGGGTGGAGAGGGGTGGTGGTGGTGGGGGAGGTGAAGTCAGAGGGCTTCGGGGGCCAGGAGCACAATTGCTGTGGTATTCCTGTGTTCCTACACATCACTGGGTTTGTTTCTGTAAACTTGTCTCACAGTTCTGAAATTTGTGCTTAAAATCTTTAGCACTTGAAAATAAATTCTATGGAGGTCTCAGAGATTTGAGGAAATATAGCTACTAAGTGTGAGAAGGAAAAAAATACAGACTAAATTACATCTTGTCAAAAAAGTATAATGTGATTTTCCAAACATGTTAAACGGTTTTTTTTTTAAAACGGTTTAAAACATCTTTTTGTTCATATTAAAATTTTCAGTTTGATGTTTGTCGAAAACTTTTAATAGGCACATAATAGGTATTCAGTAAGTTTTTGTTGGTGGCAGGAAGTGCATTAAATTAGAGATCATAAGGACTGAGATTTTCTACTATTTTTAGCCAAAGAACAATGTGCACTTTTGAATTCAAAGATTCCTTATTACTGATTGGAAGTTAGCCAGTGCTTTGCAAAAACTGGTTACCACATAATTGGTATATGATGGATCTTCCCAAGTTCAGGCTTGATATATAGTGAATTATGTAGCTTTTCTCCAATTTTGAACAAACACACTTATTCCCCCCAGCCCCTCCCCACCTCCCTCCACCCCCCAGTTTATTTATCTTCATGTAGCTTATGTCACAGAGTTTATTTCAGTAGTCACTTAAAACTAAATTCTTGAATTCTCACGTCATATAGAAATATCCCAGGAACACTTTCTGGGTTGAGCAAGATTTTTATATCAGTTCATGAGGCATAGTGTTGTATTCTTGTAGTTGATTGTTGCTACAGCCAGTTTGCATTTCTGAATGTGGTGACACGATTTTTAATTAGTCACAGCCACTGGTGAGGACAGTTGACTAATTTAAAAAATGCTGGACAAACACTTGGGCATTGTATCCTGCTAACAGTCTTCACAGATTTTTCCTTTTGTCTAACCTAGATTTCTTTTGATGAGGTTTAGACTCATTTCCTCTTGTTTGGCTCTGAATGGTGACTAAGGCCAGCTGTACTCCAGCCTCTGAATACTGCCCGAGCTCCGAAGCAGTAGCTCTTTCAAGGCCCCTTGGAAGAAACGGTCCGATTCCTGTGTCCTTATCTCTTCTATGGGGAACATGGAATTGCTTTTCCTGGGAGCTGATTATAGGTTAAGCCATATTGCTTCTCTCAGTGGTGTGGTATGTGATTCATCAGGCCTCTGTTGAGAATGTATTAGTTACTCAGTGTCTGACTCTTTGCTACCCCACGGACAGTATTCCACCAGGCTCCTCTGTCCATGGGATTCTCCAGGCATGAAAACTGGAGTGGGTAGACATTCCCTTCTCCACGGGATCTTCCTGACCCAGGGATTGAACCCAAGCCTCCTGCATTGCAGGCAGATTCTTTGCCACCTGAGCCACCAGGGAAGCCTTCTTTCAGGAATGCGGAGCAAACATTTCGGCTGCTCTTTTGTCACTGAGCACCGCAGGTAATGGAGTATTCAAATACCCTGGAGACCCGCATGTGCGCTGCTGCTGCTGCTGCTGCTAAGTCACTTCAGTGGTGTCCAACTCTGTGTGACCCCATAGACGGCAGCCCACCAGTCTCCCCCATCCCTGGGACTCTCCAGGCAAGAACACTGGAGTGGGTTGCCATTTCCTTCTCCAATGCATGAAAGAGAAAAGTGAAAGTGTAGTTGCTCAGTCGTGACCCTATGGACTGCAGCCTACCAGGCTCCTCCATCTATGGGATTTTCCAGGCAAGAGTCCTGGAGTGGGGTGCCATAGCCTTCTCTGCATGTGCTCTAGATAGAGCCAAACTATTAATTGGTGCCATATGAAGCAGATGTCTGTCGGAACAGCCTCTCTTGTCCATGTCAGGATTTTTTCAGTTTAACATGAATGTAACATGTTAAGAGACATAGAAAGTGTTCCGAGATTAGAGAGTCTATTTGAGTAACTAGGAGTTCATATCTATTAACAGAAATATGGCATGAACTCTGTCCTAGGCCATGAATCCAGGTATTTTTGTTCTAAAATGGAACATAGTCCAGTTACAAAGAGTCCACTCTATTTTAGAGCAATGGGAGACTGGTAAATTCTTTTTTTTTTTTTTTTCTACCTTATGATAAGAACTTTTTTTTTAATTTTTATTTTTACTTTATTTTGCTTTGCAATACTGTGTTGGTTTTGCCATACATTGAGGTAAATTCTTTTTCTGAAAATCTTTTTTGGAAATCAGGATGAGGTTCAGCCTCAGTAAAGTGTTGTTCAGAGACTTTCAGAGAAAGTAGAGAAAAATTTCAGCATGGTACATGGTATGAAGAAATGTCCAGAACAGCAAGTCCATAGGGACAGAAGCTGGATTAGTGGTTGGCTGTGACTGGGGGGGAGGGGGAGGGAAAATGAGAGATAACGTCTAATGAGTGCTAGATTTTTTTTTTAGGGTGGTGAAAATGTTTTGGATTTAGGTAGTGGTGATGGTTGTACAACTTTGTGAATGTACTAAAACCACTGAGTTGTACTCTTTGAAAGAATGGATTTTATAGTTTGTGAATTATATCTCAGTTTAAGAAAATGCGATTTGAGGAACAGAATACAAAATACTGTTCAGTAATCCTCAAAATTTTCAAGGTCATCAAAAACAAGGAAAATCTGAGAAACTGTCATATCAGTAAGAGTCTAAGGATATCTGCTACTAAATATAATGTGTTTAGGGTTAGACAAAGGACATAACAGGAAAATTGAGGAAATTTGAGTGAAGTGTGGTCTTTGTTAATAATAATATGTCAATGTTGGCTCATTAATTGTGAGAAAATCCCATTGTAGAGAAGATGCTAGTAATAGAAGAAACTGGATGTGGGGGTGTATGAGAATTCACTGTATTAATGTCACAATAATCTAAAGTATTTGAAAATAAAAAGTAAGTCAAGGAAAAAAGTAAGTAATAGGAGAAAAATTTAATTCAGAGCCTATTGGATTATTAGACATTAACTCCTAGAGATGAATAAAATCTGGAGGTCCTTCTAACTTTAGAAATGTGATTTCCTGTACAGTTTGGCCAACTGAATTTTGGGCTATAAGTTTCACCAGCCAGCTGCTCAGCCAGACTTGAATTAATCATCTGTTCGCAGACTCCAGGGAGACAGAAACACCGAGGGAAGACTGTCCCCATCAGAGGAAAGCCACCTTCTCAGCCCCGCCCCTCCCCTGCCTTCTGTGCAACTTTGGTGGTGGTGGTGGTTTCCTTGCTGAGTTGTGTCCGCCTCTTGGGACCCCATGGGCTGTAGCCCGCCAGGCTGCTCTGTCCATGGGATTATCCAGGCAAGAATACAAGAGTGGATTGCCATTCCCTTCTCTAGGGGATCTTCTCAACCCAGGGATTGGACCCACGTCTTCTGCATTGCAGGCAAATTCTCTACCACTGAGCCCCTCAAGAAGTCACTCTAGTTGTCCTTTGAGCTGTTATCATATCGTGTAAAGGTGATGCACTGACCGTGTGGCAAGTACTTGCTGAGGTATTATTTCAGGCATCTGGGGGAGACCAAAGTGAACACCGGCGCAAAACCACATATTAGAAGCTAGTTGCACATGGTAATTAAGTACATTGTGATTATAAGCATGATGGACAGGGTGCTTTGAGAGCAGGTAGCAGGATCTCACCCCGTTGACAGGTATAGAGGGAATGCATCTTAGCTGCAAGGAGGATCCAGGGGCAGTCTTTGGGGGTGAAGAGGTGGGAGGGGCATTTCTGGCAGAGGGAATGGCATTGGCAGGTGTCTGAAGGGCACAAAGACTTGGGAGGAACTGAAAGAAGACCCCTGTAGTCCTGAGGTGTGGGCACAGGTACCCGGGTGGAAGGCGAAGATGGATGTGCGATTAAGCTGGAGAAGTAGGAAGGGGCCATTAGGAAGTCAGTGAAAGTTTTTAAGCCTGGAGGTGTCTTGATCAGAAGTGGATTCAAAAGATAATTCTCTTTGCAGTGCACAGAACGGATTGGGGAGCAACAGTGGGGTGGGGAGGCTGGGTAGGAGGCTAATTCAGGGGCTCAGAGAGGGAGACTGTGGTCAGGAGCAGTGAACCAAGCTGAGAAAAAACTGGGAGGTGGAATCAACGAAAAGATTATGCAGTGATAAAGAACATAATTTATACGTACAAAAAGCACAAATACACAGTTTTACTAAAAGATATCAACACCATGTGTTTGTTAAAAAGCAAGAGACAAAGCAACAGACTAACAAACACAAGGAAAAACGAAAACCACTGTTCTGATCTGAAAAACCGACAGTCCAGAGAGAATAATGAAATGCTTGGGTTTTTTTTTAAGGCACAATTATTCTTTCAAAATAGCCACGACAGTGTTTTCAAAAAAGTTGGCTTGCTCCTTATCAAATTATGAAATTTGTCACATATGATTTGTGTCTGTTTTCCACTTTGCCAGTGGTTTGGAGAGTCGTGATGTGTCTTACAAAGTTAGACTAAAGAGAGTGCTGATGTGAAAGGAACTTGCTGAGGCAGGCCTGGCCCAGCCGATGGGGTCAGTGCCCAGTGAGACAGCTTGGGGACCCGGTTCCAGCGAGGGTGTTCAGTGACAAGGCAGGCCCCGGGGCAGGGTCAGCTGTGACTGCAGACAGACTCACACCCACAGCGTCTACAGTACTCACAGCTGCCGCCGGGCTGCATTACAGAGGTGTCTCGGCAGAAGCATTTTGGCTGTCTGAAATAACGGCCTTCACACAGTCCTTAGACTATATTTTACAAGTTCGTTTTCTAACACACAGGCACGCTTTTATGGCAGCTGGAGCATTTTGCTGAATGACTTGTAGTGCACTGCTGACCAGACAGGGCATTTCCAGATTTAGATTATAAGAGAAAGACAGCAAGTGGTAAGTTCAGCTGCAGGTCAATGGACACTTGTACCATAGCTCCCTCCACAAGCACCGGGCGCCTTTATCCCAGGGGGACGCTCACTGTAAAGCACGTTAGACAGAGACAGTCCTGCTTGGTGGCCTTTATGACGGTTGGTTCCGTTTGCACAGGGACTGTGTTGTTATCACATTGTAAACATTGTTCTTGATATCAAAGAAAGACTGGGTGGAGTGTCGAGAAGTGGCATGCAAAAACTAGAATAGAATTGCCAGTGGTTGGTCTTAACTCTCTTCCGAGCGATGAGCCACAAGAGGCAAGTGCTGCTTGTGAAAAACAGAGACGGTGACAGAAACCGATGTTTATTGATTTTCCTTCAAATTATGCGCATCCTACATTTTTTTTGTTTTGTTCTTGGTGATAAGAACCGAATATTTTGGGTTGGGATAATTTGAAGGGGAATAATGATGTTCCCTGACAGATAGCTTTCTGAAAGAGCTGAGAGTTCATCCATTATTCCACATGAATCAAAGTCTCTCAGAGTTTTTCCAATTATGATCACATTTACCATTTAAAGTTTTTGCCCAGTTTGTCCAGTTTGATTTTTAAAAACGAGGGAGGATAGATTGTGTGTCAATTATATTTCCATTAGAAAGAAACATGAGGGAGGGTTAAAAATTAGAGTAATATCAAAGATAGGAAACAATTTTATTTTTTCTATTTTATAACATTTTATATAACTCATAAGACACTGCTTATATGATAATTCCCACAAAGTTGCTAAAGAGTGTACAATTTCCAAAAATGTCTTGGGTTTTTAGAAACAATTTTATTTTTCATAATTTATTTAGTTATTATTACATGTATTTATTTGGATGTTCTGGGTCTTAGTGGCAGCTCTCAGATTCTTCAGTCTTTAGTTTGAGCATGGGAACTCTTAGTTGTGGCCTGTGAGATTTAGTTCCCTGACCAGGGATCGAACCAGGTTCCTTGCATTGGGAGTGTGAAGTCTTAGCCACTGGACCACCAGGGAAGTCATAGCTCATTTACCTTTAAAATGAGTCTAAGTTTTCCTTGAGGCCATCTGAATGTGATTCAGTCTTTAGAAGAGAGATTATCTTTCACAATGACATCTGCCTGTCTGGTTGGGAAAACTGGCAGCATGAGGGATAAATAAATCCCACTGGGAACCAAATTTAGCTTTAAAGTTTGGTTTTAAATCACAAAATATTTTAAAGATGGCTACTTCCTTGTTCAGTCCAGGTTACTCCGGGGCAACCATCATTACTTCCATTCATTCAAAGCATACTTGCCTATGTATGTTATGTCTCACCTTTGGTGAGATTTCCTTTAAAAAATACTATAACTGGTATGGCTTACTCTTTGGCTGTCACAAAACAAAACACCAACTGCGCAAAACCTACCTGGGTCCTCTGAGGTTGGAGTGAAACAAAGGGGGAGGTTGTGAAACCCAGCCATGTGCCTGATGACTAAGATGGAACCCATGTAGGAGTTAAGTCAGTAATAACATGCCTCTTGCTGCAGCTCAAGTTGCCTGCAAACCCCCCACGCTTTTTAGCAAATATTACTTTTAATGTCAGAGTGCACAGAGCTGTTCTCGAGGGTTCGGCTAAATTTGACTCTGTGGGAGAATAAACCTAGAATTCCAAATGTGGTGATCCCAACAGTGTATGTGATGCAAGACCAATTTTCCACTTGTGCCGGGTGGGTTTGTTCGAATCTCACACAGAAATGAGAGATGCCAGACAGAGTGTTGACTTGCCCCAAACATAAGGTAGTAATTTAGGTTTTATTTTAAATAGGCATTAGAGTCCGGGTAATCCAAAATTTTAATTTAGGAAGGAGCCTGGGAGAATAGCAGAGGACAGGAGCTAGGTGGCCCTCCAAGGAGGGGTGGGGAGTGGAGGAGTTGGAGGCCTCACAGGCTTCCATCCATTTCTGGAAGGGTTATTTTGTGATACACTAGAGGCAAACTCTAAGTCTGTGTCTTAAACACGAGTCTGTAGCCAGACCTAAAGGAGGTTCTGGCATTGTGATTTGGTGTGGTAGTTTTTTTCTTTAATGTGCAGATAATAGAGTAACCTTTAATGGTGAAAGCATTGTAAGCTGACTGTGGTGTTTCGACACTGACCCAGTTTCAGCAGTGACCAAATCAGGGTGGCCGGGGAGAAGGGGGGCTTGGAGAGCAGCTTGAACAAAATAGGTCAGATGGTTTCTCCCAGCTTTTCTCAGACACTCACAATGGGCTTTGCATTCTTTACACAAAGCCCAGGGGTTGCATGAAGAATTTTTGTCCAAAATGCTGCTCTAAGCAATTTCTCTTGGTTCAAGCTAGTGCTTGTGATGCTGGGTCATTCCCTTGGTTTGCGGAGGATGTTTGGTGTAGTCAGTCAATAAATATTTATTGAGCATATGCTATATCCCAAGTACTATGGAGATGGCTGAGAATACAGCAGTGAATAAAGCAGAGTCTCTGTTCTCATGAAGCTTGCTTACTAGTGCAGGAAAGCCTGAGTTCAAATCCAAACTCCATCAGTTATTAGCTTGTTGGGTTACTTAGCTTTGACTGACACATTATTGACTGGGGATGTATTAGTGTGTCTTTTGTTTTCTGGTAATTATTGACTGGAGACAAATCTGTGTTTCTAGAGAGTGATACAGTTAAAATCACTGTGCAGTGCTTAAAATTGGTCAAAGGTTCAGTATACAATTAATGATTGTCACTATCATTCACAGTTTGCTCCATTAGGTTTTTGTTCCAACCTTGCATCTATTATATACATAAAATTTTCAAAAATGATGCATCATGAAATTTTGAGTGGAGAAGAGTTTTTTGGTGAATTTTAAGCAGATACTTTCTCTGACTGCTCAAGTGACATATATACTAGTAGCTCAGAAAATGATAGTTTTTCAGAATATAGTTCTGATTCAGACAATGTGAATATTAGACCACGAAAAAGACAAAAACCGTTAGTGATGCATTCTGATACGGAAAGTGAAAATGAAATTCACGATGCGGAGGAATGCTCCTTTGCTTCTACGGAAGAGTGGACTGAAGACAATATTTCATGAAAATCAGAAGATTTTTCAGGTATTTCAGGTTTAGTTATTGAATGTAATAATCTGCAAAGTGTTAGTGAAATAACAGAATTGTTTTTTGGCTGGCTGAAATAAAAATCGCTGGCCACAAGGGTTGCATGTGTGTGCTAAGCTGTGGGTTTCCCAGGTGGTGCTGGTGGTAGAGAGCCTACCCGCCAATGCAGGAGACATAAGAGACATGTGTTCGATCCTTGGCTCGGGAAGATCCCCTGGAGGAGGGCATGGCAACCCACTCCAGTATTCTTGCTGCAGAATCCCCATGGACACAGGCATTAGTTTCTGTCAAAATCCCCTAGTCAATAATGAGTTAACTTCTCTGCGCCTCTGGTTTCCATGTTTGTAAAATGGGATGACAAAATGGTACTTAATTCAAAAGGTTGTTTTGAGGATTAAATGAAGTATTTCATGTAAAGAGCTTACAATGATGGATGCACCATAGTAAGCATTAAATCTTAACAGTTACATATCAAATGAGCTTCAGCTGCTGTCTAAGGGAAGCGCAAGAAAGCGTTCATGCATCTGGTTAGTACAGACAAGGGTTCAGATGAGGCCTTCTGCTGCATTGGGTGTGGAGTTCAAAACTTGTGAAAAGCAAAGGGGCTCAGAAACTCTCATTTAAGCAAACATTAATTTGAAAAAAAAGCCTAAGTGGAAAGGCAGTATAGAAATTCATGGACTGTTCTTTCCACAGGGCTTCAATGATCACAACTGTAGTTGAGAAATCTTGCTTGGAATTAATAGGTAATAAAAATTTGGACCCCTTTAGGGGAGGAGATGCTCCCCAGCCCCAGTGAAAGACACGTTCTGTGGACTTGCTGGTGGGCCATCTGGTCTTCTGAAACATTGATACTACACTTGTGCTTTGTGCAGGGGAGAGTGATTTGGTAACTCAATTTTTCTATGAAATCTTGAGAATTCTGTAATTTCAAAGCCTGGTGTTAATATAAATTAGGTTGTTTGAGCTTGCTTATCACTCCACTACCACCTAGATCAGTTTCTTTATCTGCAAAACAAAGTATGTTCAAAGAGAAACCTTTGGTTAAAGCGATAGAACTTAGGAAGGAGTTCCACATGACTAGATGCCCACACGGCTAGGATTTGGTTTAGCAGACGGCAAAGCACATGTATCACTATGTTGCTTCAAGGCGATACTGTTCATACCTGGAGTGGGTTCTGATGGGCAATGTCAGTCCTGTTATGTTGAAAGACACGACACTCTTTAAATAGAAAGCCAGTTGTTTGCCCCAGATGCTTCTAGTTTGTTATGGTTTGCTCCTTTGAAATGTCCAAATATGGTTCTGGGGAAAATGGGTACAAGTTCTTTCTTTTTGGAGCAAAGGCTTTTTGGAACTAGGGCTGTGTTACTGATGAAAATGTTATATTGGGTCTCATGGCAATTCATTTATTGCTTTCTTGACCTTGTGTCATCCAGGGAGTGTCAAACCACATGGTGCTTCTGAGCCCCACGATTTTTGCAGTTAAGTCTCTGATTTAGCTGACAGATGTTAAAACACAGACACAGCCAGCTAACTCCCCAGTGACAGCACAGATGCAGAAACTGAAAAAAAATGCAGTTATTCTAACTTGGGGAGGGATTACACTGATGCTCCAAATTTTCCTACTGATAGCCTTTACATCCGCCCCTCCCCCCGCCCACCCCGGTAGCCTGATATGGCTTAGGTTAGGGGAAACTGAATCTCTTTCCTTTTTGTTGATTCAGTCTCCCATCCATACACCTAAGAAACTGTGCAGATCTGAAGGACCACAGATCAGGGAAATATTAGCAATAATATTGGGCTCAAGTCTCTTTTATGGTGAGCCCAGCTCTGGCTGAGGAACCTTTGGCTTTCAAGAGAAAAACAAAAAGATCTTTGATCTGAAGGGAACTTTCCTTGATGCCTACCCAGTTATTTTATGGATTAGCAAATGGGAAACCCACAGTGACCTTCTCTGGGTCGCAAGTGAGACTAGTGGACCCAGAACTAGAACCAGGTCTTCTAAACTCCAGGTCAGTCATTTCCCATTAAATCTTGCCCCCTTACACATCCTCAGCCTTTCCCCCAGCTCCCACCTCAGGCTGCCCCTTGAGATCAGTGTTGGGGACCAGGGATGCACGGAGGTTGAGATAGGACCTCTGGTTCTGCCCTGCACTGGGTATGCCTCATCGCAGCCCATTTCCTTTTGGGAAATGCTAACCACAAGCATGGTTAGATTTTTTCTTTTTTTTTTGTCTGTAGAGCTAATTTAAACCTGTGAGTTAAGAGGGGTTGTAACTTACTCAGATTTCCACAGTTCTCCAGGAAGACAATGAACAAATACTTATGGAGCACTTATGATCAGCCAGTTTTGTGGAACCTGCTGGGGATTTGAATGAGAAGAAGACAGATGTGGTTCTTACCCTGGAAGAACTTATTTCTAGAAGCAAGATAGTCAGGAAACAAACAGCCACAAATGGGAAGAATTTTAGGAAGGGGAGGTGCAGGATCCTGTTGAGAACTTCATCTGGTCTTTCAGAATGTTTGTGGAGAGTTAAAAGACAGGGAATGATGCCTTTGAAGTGACCTGCTTTCTTGCCCTATGGAGATATTTGAATCAATCAAAATTCTCTTTCATGTAAGGTTGTTCTGGCACTTTTCAGATCCTTCCTATCATTACCCTATTATTTACTACACTGAAGCATTTCTTCAAATTATGGCCTCACCACAGGTCACTCTAGGAGAAAATGAGGTAGTAGGGGTGGGTGTGCAGAGCTCATAGGGGAACTGAGGCCCAGAACACTCCCGAGGGAAGCTGCTGTGTCCTTGGCATCTGGTTGCCTCTAGAAAAACAAACAAACAAACAAACAAACAAACCTACAAGTTCATTCATAGATTTGTAACATTTGTCAATTGCCTGTATTTTCCTGTATTATCATGTTTTCTGGTAAGATGGCCCCTTCTGTCTCCCGGACTTCTTTTCTCCATGTTCTCAAACTTTGGAACTTTCCTACATGACAGCCATTTTTCTTGCACCGGCCCTCTCTCCCTGTCCCTTCACCCTCTTCTGCTCAGAGCCCACCTCTTCCTGAGCAGCCCCACCCCTTCCTCCATCAGCCGCCCACAGCCCTTGTGCACCAGCTGCAGCTGGTTTTGTATATGGTTACATATTTAAAACAATTTGTGTTCCTGTCTGTTTTCATTATGTGCATCCTTTCTTCTTCTCTGGATGACAAGTGTCCTGGGAAGAGGGTTTGGGGCTCCCATTTCCTTTAGGGCTTAGATTAGCAAGAGAGCAGGAGCTGAGGGGATACATGCCAGGAGAGCTGTGGACAAGAGCAGTTGTTTCAGGCAGGACAGCAGGCTGAGGCACTGGCTTGTCGTGTGACTTTAGACTGGGTTTCGGCTCCCTTGTCTATAAATACGTACGAGCACAGTGCCTCCACCCCGTGGGATCTAGTGATGTACTGTCAGTAGATGGTGTAAAGCATCGGACTGGATTGCAATGTCCTGCTCTCAGACCCTGCTGGCTATGTTGCGGGCAGGGGGCGGGAGGGCAGGAAATGTGACACAGGCTTTTATTTGAGTTGGCTCTGGACCCAGTCCTAGTCTTTGCCAGATGGATGGACAGTGTTGAGTGACCCAGATGACACAGTCAACATGGCTATGGGTCCTGGCAAGGAGACTCCTCAAATAAGAAGACAATGTCTTGGAAAAATTTTAGAATTTGATATATGTGTAATAGTTGATACACACACACACACACACACATGTCTCTGTGTATGTGTGTCTCAGTACTGTGCATTGGTCCAGGACCCCTGAGGGTATTAAATCCTCAGGTGTTCAAGTCCCTCATATACAACGGTGTAGTATTTGCATATGATTCAGAAGCAAAGGAAAGCTTGATTCTCTGAGCCAAGAATGGAGGGGTACATGCTTGTACTCTAGAGAACATGCTTTCCCTGCCAGACTGTGGGCCAGGTTGCTTTATCGAGTCTTGTGGTGGGGAAGTGTGGGAATTCTCGCGAGGCAGGCACTGCTCTTGGCTCTGGATCCAGTGCCCGGGGCAGCATCTCTGCACACGGCCCACCTCCGCCATCTTGAATTGCACTGACCTGAGTGGTTTCTGCACGTGCCCGCCCAGCTGAGGTGTGGGTGCAGCCAAAGTGCCAAGTTCAAGTCCTCTGCACGTGGCGGCCTATGAGCAAGTGAAACTAGACTAAGCACAAAGGAAAGAAAGGTTCGACTTCATTAGTCACCCAGATTCTCTTTTTATTTTCCGGGAATGGTTAATGGGCTTTGCCAGCGACAGATTTGCACAGTTAGCAGCATTATTCATAAGAGCCAAGAGGGGGAGACAAATCTAAGTGTCCATCAATGGGTGAGGGGGTTACCAAAAGATAGGATAGACACGGGCTTCCCACGTGGTGCTCGTGGTAAAGAACCTGCCTGCCAATGCAGGAGATGTAAGAGATGTGTGTCGGGAAGATCCCCTGGAGGAGGAAATGGCAACCCACTGCAGTGTTTTTGCCTGGGAAATCCCATGGACAGAGGAGCATATCATAGAACATTAGTCAGCCTACAGCTTGATGAATGTCAAAGACATCACGCTGAATGAAACAAGCCGGTCACAAAAAGACAAATACTGTGTGATTCCTTTTATATGAGGTACATAGACAGAAAGTAGAATGGTGATTGCCACAGGCTAGAAGAGGGGAGAATGGGGAGTTATGGTTTAATAAGGTGGTGAATTTTAGTTTTGTAAGATGAAAAGAATTCTGGAGATTGGTTGCACAGTCTAGATATACTTAACATTATTGAACTATACCCTTATAAGTAATTAAAATAGTAAATTTTATATTGTTTATTTTATCACAATAAAGAAAAACAAACAAACAAAACCCTCTAATGCCCAGGTTATATCACAGACCAATCACATCAGAATCTCTGTGAGTGAATCTCAGGCTTTGTATTTTAAAACTTTCTCTAGGATTAAACCAAAGTAGAGAACCACTGGACTCCAGGCAGGCAATCGAGTCCCCAGGTCACCGCTGTAATCCAGGAGTGCAATGGGAAGGAATGGAGTTACGGGATAAAACAAATTGCTTGGTTTGGAGAGAGACATGGGTCACCATTCAGTGATAGATTAGATATGGGTAAAAAGACAGAGAATGTATCAAAGAGGTTCCCACTATCTTAGACTAAATGGTGGATATGTAGAAAAACTGGCCATTTATCAGGAAGTGTTTGGGGAGGTTTTGGGGGATGATGATTTATTTGATGATTTGGTGGTGTACTTGAGTAGAAATTTTTGGAGGCAGCTGAAAATTTTCATACTCAAAATAATTTATCCATTTTCTCCTTAGAAACCAGAGTTCTATTTTTACATTAAAAATTAATTTTTATTAAAAAAGGACCAAGGGCAGAAAAACTGCCCTATGGCTATAATGTCTTCAGGAGCCAGTGATACACCTCTCATTTCAGAGCTCCTTTCGGCACAACTGGTGGGGAGCTGTGTCCTTCCCGTGTTTTTCTCCCCCCTGCCTCTGCATGTTCTATGCAGGACCCCAGGTACGTGTGATTGCCAGTTCCTCCCACCTTTCTAGAAAGCTCATAGTCATCAAATTCACATTAAGGCGATAGAAACTCCCCACAGTCATTTTTCTGGCAGCACTCACGTTTGAAAAACAAACTGAATGGTGAGAAGCACTTTTAATGAAAAGGAATAAAACTTGAATGATGGCATTGCAAGAAGGAGAAATTTTGTAGAAGAAATTATGGTTCTCTCAGGTCTCCAGAAAGCACCTCCCTAAAGAATCCTGGTTACATGTGCAGACCGAGGTGAGTGGGTGGGGGATTCAGTGAATCCCATGCAGCCAGAGTGGTAGATAGTCGCTGGCAGGAGGTTACCAGCTCACCTGGGGGATCTCGCCACAGATATGATGGGGACAAAAATCAGTGGGACATTAAACATAGCATGTTCCTCTGGCACAGAATCATATTTTTCAAGCAGCACAGAGTCATGCCTCCCTGCTTTACCCCAAAGTGTTCAGGAGACTGAAAATTCGAGGAAGGTCTCAGAAAATTTCCCTCACACAGACTTGGACTTGCCTGTATCACAGTGCCCACAATTGCATGCTGTGACTTGTAGCCATTGCCATGTTTATTTTGGACAGTTTAAGGGGGGAAAACCCAGGCTACCCTGGCAAGAAGAAGAAGGAAAAGAGTCAGACAAAACTTCTGGAAAAGCTTGCAGTGGTGTTGAGCCTTTATCTGTCTTTCTAGTTCAGGGTCTGGCACATGTAGGTAGTAAATAGACTCTGTTGAACGAACGAAGGCATAGTAGAAATAGTTTCTGCATGATTAATTTCACGGTTGTAATTCTGTTGTGCCATGTGTGGGTGGCATGTAGAAGGAAGCCCAGGAGGCCTGGATTCCAGCTCTGGTTGTGTCACTAACTAGTTCTGTGATATCGGCTCAGACACTGACTTCTCTGAGCTTGTTTCCTTGGTAATGACGGGTCAGTGAAGCTATGTATCTCACCCCTATGGTAGTTATTCGCTGTTAAATGAGATAAAAAACTCCGAGGTGCTCTACAAATATAGAATACAATCATTTTGAAAGCACTTAGCTTTGTAGAGGATTGTGTGAATTAATGTGTATTGATGAAGAAACACGTTTCATTAGGTAAAAACTGAAAGTAAAACTTGCATACTTTAGAATGTGAATATAAACGCGCCAACTTTTGTAACACTAATTTCAAGGTGTAGTATATTAATTTCAAGTAGGAAATTTATGAAAAAAAAACATAAAAACAAAACTGAGATGTTAAAAATGTTCAACACTGTTGCCTCTAACTTATTCTCAGAGCCCAAGAGTTTTACAGTTCTCATGTAAGAAATTTACATGAGGGTTAAATACCGGTCAGCTGTTGTGTTAGTCACTCAGTCGTGTCTGACTCGTGGCTACCCCATGGACTGTAGCCTGCCCAGCTCCTCTGTCCATGTGATTTTCCAGGCAAGAATACTGGAGTGGGTAGCCATTCCCTTCTCCAGGGGATCTTCCCAACCTAGAAATCAAACCCAGGTCTCCAGCATTCCAGGTGGATTCTTTTCCATCTGAGCCACTGCTGCTGCTAAGTCGCTTCAGTCGTGTCGAACACTGTGCGACCCCATAGACGGCAGCCCATCAGGCTCCCCCGTCCCTGGGATTCTCCAGGCAAGAACACTGGAGTGGGTTGCCATTTCCTTCTCCAATGCATGAAAGTGAAAAGTGAAAGTAAAGTCGCCCAGTCGTGCCCGACTCTTAGCGACCCCGTGGACTGCAGCCTACCAGGCTCCTTCGTCCATAGGATTTTCCAGGCAAGAGTACTGGAGTGGGGTGCCATTGCCTTCTCCTACCCATCGGTATCTGTGACCAGATCCTGAGATCTTGCCATGTACACCAGGTATCAGAGTTATGTTTCTACTGCTCTTCTTGGAGTAATCACTGGTTAATTTGACTAATGGTTGCTAGTCTTTCCAAGTATATATATTTGTGTGTGGTGTGCGTGTCGAGTAGCACAACAGTTTCATTAGCCTGGCAAAGTGCTGCATCCACGTATTTATAGACAAAGGTCCTTTTGATGTGTTAATGATCTTAAAAGGCTTAGTGCCACTGGGAACTGTGTGCATTTTTTCTTTATCTCATCTGAATCTTAAGTATTTTCCTGGATGGCCATTGAACATAAGTTTAATGTTAGCTGGATGAATAAAGTGTTAGTTACTGTATTCTCTTCAAAATAAACATAGCCTTGTTACAGCAACAGCGAGGTGAGCTTTCATTTGACTCTGGCAAAGATGAATTTTGCTTAAACATTTTGTAGCGGCTTATAAAGTTTGGCTTCTCTATAGTATATTAAAAGATTTATTTAAATATTGATGATAAATTTGGTCAAACTGACAAAGCATCTTGCACTTTTTGATGATTTCTATCTTTTTCCCCCCAAATATAGCTAAAGCTTTATCTATCATCATGGAGAGTTAGAAAAGTCGAGTGACCACTTCTTTTTTCAAACCAATATACAGTAATTCTCTATGTTACATTTCTCAGGTACCATAATCTGGGAAGAGTAGTGACAAAACTCAGATACACGGCAAGGAAGCTTGAGTAAACATGCTAAGGATGATGCTCGCCTGTTGTATGCATCTGGTGTTATGCACTTAAACTAAATAGGAAAATCTTACTCATCTCGGTAGAAAAACAGGGTAAAGATTACAACTTGGGGACTTCGTGATATTTTGTCTGTGTGCAGTTTGTCAAAAGGCAATTTATCTAAAGCTGGAAAAGGATATGGTTTGGCTGACTAAACTGTGGAGTGATACAAATGATACGTAACGATAAAAATGCTTAGGGGAATTTTTGGGGCGCTCAAATCAATTGTACAGTACTGTGTGGGTGTAAAGAGCAGACTTCTTTCTCTGCTTCTCTATTTGCACCAGTTTTCAAAACTGTGAAAGTTGCTGACATTTTATACCACATGCTGGACCGTTGAATCACAATTTTCGTGGTCACTTGTAAATGTGCCTGGTGGCGGAGGGAAAGCTTGTTTGTGCTCCCTGGGACAAACGTGTTTCTCCTGTGCCCCTCCTCGTTTTCAATCGCACCGGGTCCTTTCGTTTTGGAATCCAGGGGAATCCAGGGCTCTCTACTCTGAGAGTGACTTGGGAGAACTCTGGAGCTACCTTGTTTCCATAGATGTTTCCTGAAGGGAGGCTGAAAGTATGATTCAGAAACACAAATCTTCCAGTCCTCAAACAAAAATGATCTTTCTGATCGTGTGTCACCTGAAGGAATTTCTTCCTCCCCAGCACTGGGATTGGGAAGTCCTGAAGATATTTCAGTGGGGCTAGTTAGTTAAGCTCATTTTCTGTCTCATCACTAAAACGGGGCCACTGATAGTTAGTGATAAATGATCAGTAATTGGTGAAATGATACTAGTATTTAAAATGGGGCTACTGACTCTTATTAAAGTGGGTTTTGTGACTATCAAATGAAACAATGTGAGCCAAATGCTTGATGTAAGGCTAAATAGTAATAGTTGCAGTTATTACTATTTTTCTTTTTGTTGGAAGGGAGGAGAAGGAGGAGGGATAGGCCACTGACATATTAGGGGATTTTTCTCCTTCCCAGTTATACCCTGGGAGGTCGCAGAATTGGTGCTGAAGAAAGGCTTTGTCCTTCATGGTCAAAGAGGGCTTCTTTGGGGTTGGTTTGGGGGGATCAGCAAGAGAAATCCCAAATGAGGTGAAGAGAGAGGATGTTGGAGGGTACCACATTCTAATGTGTTCATTTTTAAGGTTCTTTAACTTTTCAAAGCACCAAGTCATCTGCTGACGTGTTTTCACAATGTATGGGTAAAGTTGGCAGAGTAGGTATTCTTTCCCTACAAGCGAGGAAAGCAGAGCCCTGAGGGGTAAAGGAACTCACCTTTTGTCATACAACAAGTTAGTGGTAAAACTGGGATTGGGACCCCAGTCTCAGATTCTGAGCACATCACCCATTTGCTATGTGACATCCTCAGAGTCAAATGACCTTGTTCACAGGCTTGTGTTCAGACCTGGGTCCCAACTGATGAGCCTATTGTTGGCAACTTGCAAAACAGCAGGAATGACAGACATGGTAGATTCATGGTCCAAAGGACCAGCGTCAGCGAGAGATGGCTGGAGGAACAGCATCTGAGCCAGGTGAGTTTTCATTTCCTGGCTGTGAGGGAGGTTTCTACCTGAACCTGGGCCAGGCAGAGTCACTGATGGGGGAGATCTGACTCCAGCCCAGAGCCCTCTCTACAGCTTTGCTGCAACTGAGCTTCAGAGTCCCGTGACTACGCTGAAAGGAATGAAAAGGAGTTGCCGGTGATGTTGAGAAATGTCAGGAAAGTGTGATTCTGACAGCATTCCATCAGCTTTTCTCTTCCTTTCCTCTTTTTTTCACTCCATTTATAAAAAATGGGTCTGGAAAATTAGAGAGAGACTCTATAAATGTTAAGCCTTTGTGTTATGACTTGAATTGCAAAATCCTTGGGGGCATTGAATTTCCAAACATTTTGGGGTAGCTGCAAAATTTAATTTTAGGTAGAAAAGAGTTAACTGAGGGTCAATGTAATTCCCAAATCATCAGTGTGCAAATCATCTAAGCATATGTGAAAAATTCAACAGCTTAAAGGTAATTTTCTGGGAAAGTAAAAATAATACACTGGTATTTAGCCAGAAATAAGAATTTGGAACATTTCTTTATGCATAGGAATTCTCTAGTAGGAAAATCATAAGTTAATGTGGAGTACTTATAGTCTATTTATTAACTTAGGGCTTCCCTGTTGGCTCAGACAGTAAAGAATCTGCCTGCAGTGCGGGAAACCCAAGTTCAATCCCCGGGGTTGGGAAGATCCCCTGGAGAAGGGAATGGCAACCTACTCCAGTAGTCTTGCCTGGAGAATCCCATGGACAGAGGAGCCTGGCAGGCTATAGTCCATAGGGTTGCAAAGAGTCAGGCCTGACTGAGCGACTAACTTATAGAGAAGAGTTAAGGTGGTATAGATAAAACAGATATTTTAAAACTAAAGCAGATGAACTCAAGGCAAAAACTAGAAAGAAGAAAGGAAAAAGGAGAGGGTCATAGAACATTAGTGAGAACTCCTGGGTGTGGGAAATTTTGATTGAGCGTGTACAACAAGTGTGTACTTGAATTTCCTTGTGGCCTGAGAAAAGCTGGTGCCAGAATGAATTGGATAGCCCTCATTTCCTTTCTGATACTAGAGTGCCTGTTTCATTCTTTCATTCACTCACTCACTCCCTCCCTCATTCACTCTTTTCAGTGAAACTTATTTATCTGTCTTTCATTACTGTGGCTCCATGCTACGCACTAGAAATATGGCAGTGAACATGGTCCAGAAATAGTTATCTTCATGGAGCTTATAGTTTTCTTGGGAAGGCATGTAGATAAATTATTGCTATATGATAAGATGTGTACAGATCGGCTAGACATGCAGAGAAGTATAAGAGCATCCAATAGATGCATTTAATCTTGAGTGGAGGTTAGGGAGATTTCTGTTACTCAATGAAACATTTTAAGCAACTCCACCTTGCTAGTAACAAATAACTTGCTGTTGGATTTCAGGACTACTTTTCAAAAGCAGAGTCTGATTTATTTGCACACGACTTAAAAACTAATGAATTGAACCAATGTCAACAAGCACTCTGGGCTTCCCTGGTGGCTCAGTGGTAAAGAATCCATCTGCAATGCAGGGGACACAAGAGACTTGGGTTCGAACCCTGGATTGGGAAGATCCCCTGGAGAAGGAAATGACAACCCACTCCAGTATTCTTCGCAGGAAAATCCCATGGATAGAGGAGCCTGGCGGCCTATGGTCCATGGGGTCATAAAGAGTGGACACAACTGAGCACAGCAACTATCTACTGTTTTTTATTTGGTGATTTATGGCTTGAAATAGGGCCTGCCTTATTGAATGTTTTCCTTCATACGTGATTTCTATCCTGTTTCTGGGTCCCTTTGCTATCTCTACAGATAGCTTTAATATGAGAGCTTGGCTTAGTCATAAAACCCTGTTCTGTTGGTTTACCCCAGTCTTGAATGATAAAATAGGATGAGCTAATTAATCAGAATAATAATACTCCCAGGACCCTTTGGAGAACTAACTAGAGTTTTAAATGCAATTTGAAAGGTAGAGTGGTACAATAAAAAGCTGAAAATCTTTGTTTGAAGAATAGTATTATAAGATACATGTGAAATATTTTGCTGGGCCATCAGAAGAGTTCAGATTTTACAGTATAGAGAATTCCTCTAAGGTAGAGGCAGAGTGGTGTATTTAAGAATGTGGGAGAAAGTCCCTTTCTGGTTCTGCCTCTTTCTAGTCATGAGAACTCGGGTAGGTTATACAATCTGTTGGTGCCTCCATTTCTTCATCTGCAGCATAAGGATAATGGTATTTATCTTGTAGAGCTGTTATGAGGGCTATATGAAGAGACCTAAGGAACTCAGCCCAGTGCCTGGCTCTCACAAAGGCTCAATAAATGTTAGTTATTCTTAATATTAGGATAGAAAATATAGGGTTTTGACAGTATTTTAGCTTGCTATAATATTTGAATTGGAATCTACAAAACACATCTCTTTCAAGAGGAAGCAGAATGAACAAAGGACAAATGGCCACAGTTTTGTTCATCCAAGATTCCACCAAGTCAACATGAATGAGGAAAAAGGGTTGTGAAGTAAACATTTACCTTGTTCTTGTAGTTTTCGTTACACTGAAGAAGTCAGAGAAGCCCGGGATTCTACAGAGAAGTGACCTTTGAAAGAGGCAGGGCCTGCTGAGGCATGGAGAAGCTGTAGGCATGGTGGTTAAGAGCACAGACTCTAGCGCCAATCTCAACCCCAGCTACATTTGGTGCCTGGGTGACCTTGGGCAAATTACCTAACCTTTCTGTGCTACTATTTCCTCCTGAGCAAAAGAGGATGATAAAAACACCTATGTCACAGGATTCTTGTGAGGATTAAATGAAATACTTGAAAAATGCCCCAAACAGTGATGGCCTGTCACTCTTAGTAAAATTAGCTACTACTATTCGTTTGACTAGGATGTAAGCTCTTGACACAGCAGGTGCTTTTTGCCTGTTTTCTTCTTTTCACTCATGTAGCTCCAGGACTTGAAAAGTGCCTGACATGGCAGCTGCTCAGTAAATACCTGCTGAGTGAGAAAATATATGAAAGCTCTGTTAGTCAGATAAGATTAAAAAGCTGGGCTAAAATGTTGAAAATAATTGCAGCTAGGTGATGGGTCCATAAGGATCTATTAGATGATCCTCTCTACTTTTTGTTTGATTGAGTTTATAATAAAATGTAAAAAAAGAGACTGAAAGTGAAAGTGCTGGTTGACTCTCTGTGACCCCACCAGGCTCCTCTGTCTATGGAATTCTCGAGGCAAGAATATTGGAGTGGATTCCCATTTCCTTTTCCAGGAGATCTTCCTGACCCAGAGATCGAACCTGGATCTCCCACATTGAAGGCAAATTCTTTACTGTCTGAGCCACGAGGGAAGTAATTAAAAAAAAAAGAGACTAGACTGATGTAATAATTGGACAGAGCCAGGCATTAAAAAAACTTTTTTATTTTTTGTTACAGCTTCAGAAAGTAAAAAGACATTTTATACTATAAAACATATGCAACGTTTTGAATATACACTACAGTACTACTAGAGACTGGGGAAACTGTGTTCCCCAAAGGACATTTGTTTCTCTTTTAAGGATTCTGATGGCAAGCAAGAATTTAGATAAAAATGGACAGAGCTGGTCTGTCAGCTGGCACAGTTCTGTCTTATCATTACCCTGTCATCACACACCGAAGGGCTGAAAGGGGCCTTGGAGGTGGTCCGTCTGCCTCCCTTGGAGGTTGCTCAGGTGTCTGTCTGCATGGTCCCCTCCCTGTTTCAGCACTTTAGCAGCTCCCTTAGCTTCAGGCCAGAGGTCACCATCCCCTCCTCTAAAGTCTCAGGAGACTCCTGGCCCTGACACAGCCTTCCCTTTGGACCTCTGCCCAGATCACGCTCCAGCCCTGTCAGTTCTCTTGAGTGTCCTTTCTCGTTTTGCCCCATTCAGGTGTAATAACCTGGCCATGGAACATACACCTGAGTGCCCATGTGACTTTGTGTGGGATATGGCCTCCGGGAGCTGCCCATGGTTCCTTGTGATAGCTCTGGTGAGAGGACTTCGCTTTGTAGTAAACTTTGTTCAGGCCCCCAGGGTTACTGGTCAGGATTTTCCTCCTAGCCTCTTGCCCCTTGGGAAGCATTATCATAGCGGTGTAAAGAGACCCATTTTAATAGTTCTTAGATAGGGTCTGTGGAAAGAGAACTCCATAGTCACCATCCTTGAGTTTTCAAGGTGGAAAGCATGGAAACTTTGGAGAGCATTTTTGGTAACACAAGAACTTATTTTAAATGCGATACAGTGGATTCTTGTTATTCATGGGAGTTCTGTTCTGTAAAGTCACTTTGAATGCTGAAGTAGTGAATACTGAACCATTGCTTTTAGGGGAAACATGGGGTTTGGTTCCTACCAGTCTGTGGTCATAACATTTTTGTCATCAATCAATACAAAACCTTGTTTTAGGTGTGTTTTGTGTTTAGATGCCTTATTTACTATATTCATTAGCATTGAATTCACAGCTATCAGTGCTGTAACTGAGGTGTGAACAACTTATCTAGCAGATCTGTCCCCTGGGAGCTGCATCTCAGCCTTCTTGCACTTAGAAACACTAGATGGGACTTCAGCTCTATGTTTGGGGCCATGTTGCACAGCAAAATTACCAACAAAAAGCACAATGATGTAAAAACCTGGCACTTAGCGGACCTTGAAAAGGACACTCGTTTATATCATAAGAATTGAAACAAGAAGGCAGAGCGTGACTTTGTTTGACCCCAGCTGAGAATGTGTGCATCAGGCAATACAAAATTTTCACTGCTTCTCCTGTCTTCAGACAACTATGAAAGTGCTGCATTGCTTTGGGGCTTACAAAGAAAGTTTAGCAAGTAGAAGAATTTGCAAATATGGAATCCATGAGAAATGAGGATTGACTGTATATCCATGAATTTTGTGCAGTAGGTCATTATATTTTATAAAACAAAAGATGCAATTTACTACATGTGTGTTACAAAATATTATATGTAGTCATGTAAAATCATGTTTCTTCATTCCATATCTTTGATCCAGGAGATCTGGAATGAGAAAATTAGATTATAAGGTGAGCTAAAAAAATTTAAAGATTTATATGATCTCTTAAGCTTTAAACTTTTAGGCTATAGATATTATTTATATATTTATATACATTTTATGTATTTATTATATCATGTCATATTTTGTCTTCTGTATAGCTTAAAATTTCCTTTATTGCAGTGGAAAAGGTTGAACTGAGACAATTTTCAGTGATTACCTGAAATACTGTGTTTATACCTAAAGAATATATTAACATCTATTTTAAATTATAGTTGGTTTATAATATTATATTAATTCCAGGTGCAACATAGTGATTCAGTATTTTCATAAATTATACTTCATTTAGAGTTATTATAAAATATTGGCTATATTTCCTGCATTTTACAATATATCCTTGTAGCTTACTTATTTTATACATAGTAGTTGGTATTAAACACTGTAAGTCTAACCTGGAAGTTTTTCTCCTGCACCCTGGTGAGGAATTATCAGTAGGAGGTATCTAGTGTTATTATCACTCTGTAAAAATAATTTCTAAATTTACATCTTTAGCATCTTTGAAGGACAGAGAAGCTTCACATTTAAGATATTATGACAGGAAAGCTGCTGTAGCTTTAAGTGGTCATATGGAATATATTAGGACCTTTCACTGAGAAGCAGAGGAGAGTTTTGGCTTTCTGGATTAGCAAATCAGGAGATAGAAAAATGGAGGTTTCAGACTAGGAAGGCTTTCTAACTCTAAGCAGCTAGTGGGTGTGTTTTTGCTTCCCCAGTCTTGGGAGTCAGCCTCTTGTAACTCAGTTGTGGAGTGCTTATACCCCTGTTACCTCATCTTCACGGATGTAGCGTGATGATGGAATTTTGGGGATGACTGGACATTTTTTAATGCATGTTGATTGCGAGGAAGGTACTTTTCAGGATCCACTGGTGCTTGAGGCAGTGGTAGGAAAAAAAAAAGCTATCCAGGAAGATAAATCAGAACAGTGCATACTCTTTTACTCCTGGGATCCAAACTGTTCCTGAATATCACACCAGCAAGGCAAATAAAAGACTGAGTGTCCATCCAGACCCTAAGAGTAGGGATAGATGTCATAAAACACACCCCACCTGGCCCAGACATGAGGAGGTAGGCTCACTCCAGGTGTGAAATCCTTTAGCCTTGTGGACTTTAATTTGGTCTTAGGGATGTGTTACAGGAAGTATGCTCTATTGGACTCAGTTGGAAACCCTCTCACTGGAGTGGAATGTTCTGTGTGAACTTGTTTTTACACAGTGGAGAATGAGGAAGTGATATATGAAACAGTTAAACCTTAGGTGTGTGGTTCTTACAGGGTACACAGCGCAGAATGAAGAAACACAGAGGATGTTGGGGTGAGGAGAAGGAAGCATGGAAATAAGACAGAGGTTGGATTCGAGAGTCCAGTTCACTCCCAGTGGAGTCACTTGGCACGCTGCACACGTTAATCGCAGCACATGATGTCTCAGTTGGGTGCTGGGCACAACATCTGCTGGGAGCTGGACCATGGTTCCCTCAGTGATACGTCTTCTCTCAGCCCTCAGTGTGTGGTCAGGCTCACTGCTCACAAATTCCACCGAAAATAGTCTTTCTTTTTCACACTTAAAAATTCTTTCCAAGCAAGTGTTTCCTTTTAACATTCCCAAAGCAGATTGACTTTTTGAGCTTCGTGTTGCTTCCAGCTCTGTCAATGTCGGCTTCCAATTAGTCTCAACATCTCATTGCTGTTTTCTCTTAAGAAGTCCTGATGGTATTGCACTGACTTAGGGTTCAATCTGCTTATGCTTTTTGCAGTGCTCATTAGACCGGCATTTCCACCGCTCTGTCTCTCTGGTCTTGGTCTGGGAAATGCTTGTGATTAACAGGAGGGTCTTGATAGTCATTCTCTGTCACCTTCAACCCATCAGTTATGAAACAGTTACATCCAGTTAAAAGAGGAAAGGGATATCATGGAGAGAAAGGGGGGCATTAGATATTAAAAGTCTTGAGGAAGGGAGGCCACAGGATGAATACCATTGCATATTAAGTTGCTCAGCCCAGTAAAAGTCACAGGAAACAGCAATGAACTGTTACAGAAAATTCTTTTGAGCTGTCCTCAGCCCATTCTCTTCTGCTTCTGTTGCTGTATTTGGACAGACATGTGCCTCCACACATATGTCCCTCCCTGATGTGATTTTTTAATAAACTTTTTATTGTGTATTGGGGTATACCCCACTAACAATGTGTGATAGTTCCAGGTGAACAGGGAAGGGACTTAGCCATATATATATATGTATGCATTCTCCCCCAAACTCCCCTCCCATCCTGATTGCCACATAACATTGAGCAGATTCCCCTGTGCTACACAGTAGGTCCTTGTTGGTTATCCATTCCAAATATAGCAGTGTGCACATGTCCGTTCCAAACTCCCTAACTCTCCCTTCCCCGCATCCTTCTACCTGGCAAACTTAAGTTCCTTCTCTAAGTCTGTGAGTCTGTTTTGTAAGTAAGTTCATTTTGTATCATTTCTTCTTAGATTCCACATAGAAGGAATGTCATTTAATATTTCTCCTCTGTCTGTCTTACTTCACTCAGTTTGATAATCTCTACATCCACCTGCCCTGCTCTGACTTCTGACTTGGTTTTATCCCTAGACATTAGGTTCTAGGCCATCTTTACATCTTCTTGTGTGAAGGTTCATGCCTGACTGCTGGTTTCAAGTCCTTTTCATCCAGGAAGGAAAAGACCTGATCAGGTAAGGCAGTACCCACTCTTCCACTTCCCTCCTTTTTTGCATCATTTCATTTTCATTGCTCTGTCTAGCACTTAATACTTTCTAGTGTAGTCATTAGTTGACTGGTTTATTTTCTGTCTCCTCCAACTAGAATGTAATTCTATGAAGGAAGGGACACTGTCGTGTTCAGTGATGTGATCTCTAGGGCCTGGAACTGTCCTTGGCACAAAGAGCCTGCAGGAAATATTTCTTGACTCACTGACTATGGAATGATGAGAGAATACTTTTGCATCTTGTGATTTGTGTGTATGCAAGTGGTCAGCAAAGTGACTGGCCTGTAGCAGGAGTTCACATAGACTCTCCCTTCCCCTGTTCACTCTAAAATGCAGGCTCAGTTATAGGCCCAGGGGTAGTAGGATCACTATATTGTTGACTCTTAACTTTTAACTTGCTGAGTTCCGTTTCTGAGTTAGTTTTGGCCTTTGGCACAGGCCAGGAGGGTGCAGTAAAAACAAATGCACCTGACTGCTAGCGCGGGGATCTTGGGTTGCAATCTTGGTTTCAACTCTGACTCACTATGTGAACTGTGGGCAACCTACTTAACCTCTCTGCTTCTGTTTTTCATCCATAGAATGGAGAGGTTGGCTAGATGATGCTTAAGGTCCCTTGCAGTTCTTGCATTTTATCGGGTCACCTATTTATCTTTCTTTGAATGTGAGCACAGACTATTCTCTTCATACGAGAGTAAACATACTTGCAAGGCGTTCTGCAACCCTTAACGAAGTGCTGAAAACACTCGAAGTGTAGGATCGCTATGAATATGCACCACTCATCTCTTTGTTTCATCAAAGATCCTCCAATCACGCATTTCTCTGCCATGTGCTTTAGGAGTCTCTGTACTTGAAGTGGACTTAACAAATCACCCTTTATATGTACATAGCATTTTCATTGCAGGGTATCAGTGTTTCCCTACAATCTGTCATGAAGTGCTATTGTTTATAAAGAAGTAAAAGGATGAGCTGCTTGAATTCTTAAGGGTCATCAATACATTAGATTCTGTCACTGCCACATGTTAGAAGCCCGGAGTTACAAATACATCTTAACATTTTTAATGCACTACATGATCCCACCAGAAGCACCTGGTTTCTACATGAGTTAAACATACCACTTGCCAAAATGTTACCCCACATTGAAGTGGATCTGCTGAGTGTGCTTCTTGACACCCTTATTCACTCTTCAATCGATTGCAGTTTGAACCCTTCTCCTTGGTTCTCTGAACCTGCTCATGCTTTTTTTTTCAATGTTCAATTTTTAGTTTTTATTGAAGTATAGTTAATTCAGTACTATATAAGTTATAGGTGTAGAATATACTGATTCACAAATTTTAAAGGTTATACTCCATTTATAATTATCATAAAATATTGACAATATTCCCTGTGTTGTACAATATATCCTTGTAGCTTATTTGATACATAATTGTCTATGCTTCTTAATTCCCTACCCCTAGGCTCCATCACTGCAGATGGTGATTGCAGCCATGAAATTAAAAGACGCTTACTCCTTGAAAGAAAAGTTATGACCAACCTAGATAGCATATTCAAAAAGTCCGTCTAGTCAAGGCTATGGTTTTTCCTGTGGTCATGTATGGATGTGAGAGTTGGACTGTGAAGAAGGCTGAGAGCTGAAGAATTGATGCTTTTGAACTGTGGTGTTGGAGAAGACTCTTGAGAGTCCCTTGGACTGCAAGGAGATCCAACCAGTCCATTCTAAAGGAGATCAGCCCTGGGATTTCTTTGGAAGGAATGATGCTAAAGCTGAAACTCCAGTACTTTGGCCACCTCATGCGAAGAGTTGACTCAGTGGAAAAGACTCTGATGCTGGGAGGGATTGGGGGCAGAAGGAGAAAGGGATGACAGAGGATGAGATGGCTGGATGGCATCATGGACTCGATGGACGTGAGTCTGAGTGAACTCCGGGAGTTGGTGATGGACAGGGAGGCCTGGCGTGCTGTGATTCATGGGGTCGCAAAGAGTCGGACACGACTGAGCAACTGAACTGAACTGAGGCTCCCTCTCTTGCTTTGAAATAGGTGCTGCCATCTAAACGCCAAACCTGCAGTCATTTGTTAGTCTGTGTCTTATTTGATGGATCCAGGACAGGATTCCCTTGCCCTCTTACTATATCCTACTTCGTTCTTGCACTGAATCCCACAACCATGCTTTGTATAGTCACTTCTATGCCTAGAATGTTCCCAGCCCAACCTGCCTGGCAAACTCTTGCTCATACCTTTGAAGATGTGGCTTAAACATCTCATCCTCTTTGAAGCCATTCTGACCTTCTCTCCCTATTCTGGGAAAAACTAGTTTTCTCTCCTTTATATTAGCATTATGCCAATACATTCCAAAATTACAGTATTTATTCTCTATGGAACAACAGACTGGTTCCAAATCGGGAAAGGAGTATGTTAAGGCTGTATATTTTCACCCTGCTTATTTAACTTATATGCAGAGTACATCATGAGAAATGCTGAACTGGATGAAGCACACACTGGGATCCAAATTGCCAGGAGAAATATCGATAACCTCAGATTTGCAGATGACACCACCCTTATGGTAGAAAGTGAAGAATAACTAAAGAGCCTCTTGATGAAAGTGGAAGAGGAGAGTGAAAGAGTTGGCTTAAAACTCAGCATTCAGAAAACTAAGATCATGGCATCTGGTCCCATCACTTCTTGGCAAATAGATGGGGAAACAGTGACAGCTTTTATTTTTTTGGGCTCCAAAATCACCGCAAATGGTGATTGCAGCCATGAAATTAAAAAATGCTTGCTCCTTGGAAGAAAGTTATGACCAACCTAGACAGCATATTAAAAAGCAGAGACATTACTTTGCCAGCAAAGATCCATCTAGTCAAAGCTATGGTTTATCCAGTGGTCATGTATAGATGTGAGAGTTGGACTGTGAAGAAAGCTGAGCACCAAAGAATTGATGTTTTTGAACTGTGGTGTTGGGGAAGACTCTTAAGAGTCCCTTGGACTGCATGGAGATCCAACCAGTCCATCCTAAAGGAGATCAGTCCTGAATATTCATTGGAAGGACTGAGATACTAAAGCCAAAACTCCAATACTTTGTCCACCTGATGTGAAGAACTGACTCATTTGAAAACACCCTGATGTTGGGAATGATTGAGGGTGGGAGGAGATGGGGACAACAGAGGATGAGATGGCTGGATGGCATCACCGACTCAATGGACATGAGTTTGAGTAGGCTCTGGGAGTTGATGATGGACAGGGAAGCCTGGTGTGCTTCAGTCCATGGGATATCAAAGAGTTGGACATGGCTGAGTGACTGAACTGAACTGAACTGATAGTTTTTTGCATGTCTGTATCACGTACTGAGAATTCATTGTAGATAAGGATTTGCCTTTTCAAGTTTTATATTCTTAGGCATAGCCTGATGCTTTCCATAAATGTTTGTTGAATGAATGAAGGAAGGAATGAATACATAGGACTTAATTTCTGGCCCCAAAACCAAAGTTATAAAATGATCTTGATTTGTGTATATGAAGTACTTTTTCAAATGGCTTTCTGGGTAGTCATAGGATTGAAAGGTAAGTTCAGAGGATTTTATGAGTCCCATGAAGGATGTCTGTAGTTAAACTTGGCATGAATCAAGTTTTGCTTTTATTTAAATTAATGCATCCAATTAAGAGATGTTAATTATATTAACCTACTAGCAAGGGGAGGAGAACTGTTATTATGATGATTGATTTTTCTCCATCATAAAATGCAGCTTGCGTGGTCTCTAGACACACTAATGAAGTGAAATTTGTGCAGCAGTCTGTGAATTGATTGAGTTGGCAAAGCTTCAAATACATTAAAAAATATGGCTGTCATTAATTTTTTACTACTTTTTAATTTTTAATTGAAAAAATGATTTAGTATCCAAATTAAAGAAAAACGTAGTAGAGAAATAAAATCACTGTAATATCTGTCATTGTAAGCAACAGATATTTTAACTGTTTCATGTTACCTTCACATACATTCTTATTTTTGGGCAGTTGCAATTGTGGGATGTTTTTTGTTTGTCTGAAGACTCTCTATATGTGGACATTTCAAATGGATATATAGCAATATTTACCAAGAGATATTTTTACAAATGCTAGTTTCTTTTAGCTAGAAAAATTTAGCTAGCTAAAATCTCTAGATTTTCAGTGATGTAACTTGGGGAAAAGAAAATATCTCTGAGAGCCAATAAGTTCGGTAAGTTGTAAAAGTAAACACATTCTTTTACTGTAGGATTTCCCAAAGGCTATAATATTGTCAGAGGCTTTAATAAAAAAAAATAGGATAATATGGCACATTTTCTTCATATAATTTTAACATGAAAACTTAAAAAAATACACAATAAAATGTCTGTTCTACAGATAGGTGCTTGGAACACACTTTGGAAATCAGCGGTGGGTAGTATTCTGTGCTGTTGTTGTTTAGTGCGCAGTCGTGTCCATGGACTGTAGCCCTCCAGGCTCCTCTAGCCGTGGGATTCTACAGGCAAGAGTACTGGAGTGGGTTGCTATTTCCTTTTCCAGGGGATCTTCCTGGATTGGCAGGCAGATTCTTTAATGCTGAGCCATCAGGGAAGTCCCATTTTGTGGTGTTGCTATAACATAATTTACTAGCCCAATCTTCTACTGTTGGACAAAGGTATTCAGTCACACTTGTGATAAAGCCCAAGATCCTTAACATGGGCTATAAACACGTGAGATCTGGTCTGTCTTAACTCCCGTCCGTCTTCTGCTTGACTTCTGTGCTTCTCCCACTTTGGTTTCCTTTAGTCCTTGAACTCACTAAGCCTTTTCCCATGCAGATAGGGCTTTTTTACATGGTGCTTTTTGACTTTAATATATAACAGCCCATTTATCTTATTTCCTTTTATTGAGCCATTTAGTAATTTACTACCAATATTTTCAGGAAACATAATTAGTAACCTAGAGAAATAGAGCACTATTGGTTTCATCTTCTACCAGCACTCTGTTGCATGGCAATTTCCTGTATTTCCAGGAACATCCAATCGTGTTTCATGATTATGGGTGTTTGCCTAGCAGAACCAAAGGAGAAAGGCCCATAATAGATCACAATCCCAAATATCAGTAACTTTCAGATGGATTTTTTTATTCTCTTGGTTGATAAGATTGTCAGTGTTTTTCTTTAAGGGATTTTCAGAATATATGTTTCATGTTATAGCTCATGAGGACTTTGCTCAGTGTGACAAGGAAGTGGCAATTTGCTCTCTTCCACACTCTTGAAGGCCTATGGTGCTCTAAAGGAAGTGAGGGATGACTGTTGACCTACTTAGCTTAACCTCCCAAGAATGCAAAATGAGACCTGGGTACACACGCGTTCCTCAGCATTTTGCTTCTAGGCGGTCATTTTATCATTAAATAGGATGAAAACATAGAAGAAATGTTTATCAAAAATGTAAGTAAGCCCAAAGCATAGAAGGAAGTTTTGGCCCAACCCATTGATTTTACAGAGGCACAAAGGCAGATCCTGAGCTTGGGTCACTGAATGACTTCAGAAGATACCACTCATGTAGACTGTGATGTGAATGAGGTTTCTGGAATTGTTCAACTTGGGAGCCCCATTCAGAGAAGGTAAGAGATCTGTTGGCGTTTGCTTTGTGATATCAGGCTGCCACTCATGACAGAATCAAGAATTAAGCATTAAAAAAATTATTTATTTTAAATTGGAGGATAATTGCTTTACAATATTGTGTTGGTTTCTGCCATACATCAACATGAATCAGCCATAGCTATACATATGGCCCCTCCCTCTTGAACCTTCCTTCCACCTCCCACCCCAACTCACCCCTCTAGATTGTCACAGAGTACCAGTTTGAGCTCCCTGAGTCATATGGCAAATTTCCACTGGCTATCTATTTCATACGTGGTGACGTATATGTTTCCATGCTACTCTCTCAATTCATTCCATCCTCCCCAAGAATTAAACATTTTTGGTAGACTCAAGAGATGGTGAAATTAATGTAAAGCAAAAAGTGTAAAGTATCAAATTTAGATTTTGAAATCAATTGACTCAATCCAAGCTGTGGAAAACCTGACTTGAGGTTATTTCAGTTGGAAAGACCTTAGAGATGAGTTAAGTAACCACAAGCACTATTATAGGTAACCCAAAGGTTGTAGCTGTGAAATGCTCTAGTGGAACCCTAGGCTGAAGTAATAGAGATAGAGTATCCTAAGCTGAATTGGTCAGAACACAACAGAAATATTGTGCTCAGTTCTAGAAGTCACATTTTTAAATTTTTAAAATTGAAATACAGTTGATTCACAGTGTTGTGTTACTTTTAGGTGTACAGCAAAATGATTGTATCATATCTATCTATATATGTATATAACAGCATTGTTAATCAACTATATGTATTTCTTTTTAAGGTTCTTTTCCATTATAGGTTACTACAATATACTGAGTATATAGGAGTCATATTTCTTAAGTGGATAATAACAAATCTCTGATTGCCAGGTCACATGCATGGTACCTAATAGCAACTTAATATTCAGCTAGGCTGTTGCTGAATCACCTATGTTGTATGCAAAGCTCTGGCACATAGTAGGTGCTCAGTCATGTTAGGTCTCCCTTTTCTTCTTTGCAAGGAGGGCAATCTGAATGCTATTGGTGCTGGCAAATGTGCTGACTCAAGACCCTTTCCAAAAATTGGGAGTTATTTCTGAAGTCTGTGAGTCTTCAAACACTGAGAGCTTGACCCCTCGCTTTTACAGTGTTTGTTGTGATTCCTTACAGACATAAAGGTTTGCTATTATTAAGACTTCATTGGAATTGTATAAATGACAACCAGTTTGGTTTCCCTCCCTCCCTCACTTCTTTCCACATTTATTGAGGACCATGGAAATGTGCTAGTCTCCAGGAATTAAAAATTTAATACTTCATGATTTCCTGGAAGAGACTTACTATAAAAGGAAGCAGATAGACATGAAAACAAATTACTTGCAATATATGTGGTGGTTGTAGCAACGGAAGTATGTGGAGGGCACAGATATATTAATAGCAATTCGATTCAATAAATACTAGCTTCAAGGACCTTCTATGTATTAGGTACGATGTGAAGCCCTGGGGGATCCAGATAAAACAAGGCACACCATTAGTTGTGAAGATTAAATACTTAATCTTAATTTAAATACTTAAATGTGTGTAAGTATTCTGAAAGGGGAGGCGCAGGCCACAGTGAGAGTCAGAAGATGAAGAAGGGTTTGATCTGAGGCTGAATGAAGGAGATGAGTTCACCAAGCATGAAGAGAGGGGAAACACAGTCCAGGGAAATGCCTGGAGCTGACCCCGAGAGTTGGGTTAAGAGAACATATTGAAAACTGAAGCAGTGTGCATGAAACCTGTAAATATAGGAATAGTCTTTGAGGAAGTAGGGTGAAAGATCTTTGCGGAATCTTCTCAGTGAGACATCTCTGGCCACCCTCACCTGTATGGGATTAATCACAATTTTTTCTCTACTCTGTATATATCTCTGTATTTGCAGATATTACATAATGTACTATGTGCTAAGCCACTCAGTTGTGTCCAACTCTTTGCAACCCTAGAGACTGTAGCCTGCCCGGCTCCTTGGTCCATGGGATTTTCCTGGCAAGAATACTGGAGTGAGTTGCCATTTCTTCCTCCAGGGGATCTTCCTGACTCAGGGATTGAACACACATCTCCGAGGTCTCCTGCACTGGCAGTGGATTCTTTACCACTATGCCTCCTGGGAAGCCCCATATAATGTATTATATATATATATACACACACACATATATATAAATATATATACATAAATATATATATAAAGACATTATATATACATATATATATATAATGTCTTCATCTCTTATCCTTTTCTGAACTACTTATTCAGACTTACTCTGTTAGTATTTCCAGCACCAAGCTTAAAACCTGGGATTTGGCACTTTTTTGCGGGGCGGTGAATTAAGGAACAATTTTCAGGGAATGGAAAAGTGAAGAATGCCTTCGATAGAGATTGTACAAAAGATAAAAATATCATGGAGAAAAGAGAGGGAAAGAAGTGTTAAGTAAGAAGAGCTATGATAGAATCTAAAGGGGATCTGGCCCAGGCTAGTACATCAGAGGAAGTTCCTGAGGAAGTGATCCTGAGTTGAGGTCTGAAAGATAAACAGGCATTAACTAAAATAAAAGAAGGGGTGCTTGAGGGAGCAACCTGGGCAAGACTACTGGGTAGTTATGGAGATGACTTTAAACAGACAGCAGGTAAAGTCAATAGGACTTTATTATTTCACAAGAAGAGGTGGCAAGAATACACAGAAGAACTGTACAAAAAAGATCTTCACGACCCAGATAATCATGATGGTATGATCACTCACCTAGAGCCAGACATCCTGGAATGTGAAGTCAAGTGGGCCTTAGAAAGCATCACTATGAACAAAGCTAGTGGAGGTGATGGAATTCCAGTTGGGATATTTCAACTCCTGAAAGATGATGCTGTGAAAGTGCTGCCCTCAGTATGCCAGCAAATTTGGAAAACTCAGCAGTGGCCACAGGACTGGAAAAGGTCAGTTTTCATTCCAATCCCAAAGAAAGGCAATGCCAAAGAATGCTCAAACTACTGCACAATTGCACTCATCTCACACACCAGTAAAGTAATGCTCAAAATTCTCCAAGCCAGGCTTCAGCAATATGTCAACGGTGAACTTCTAGATGTTCAAGCTGGTTTTAGAAAAGGCAGAGGAACCAGAGATCAAATTGCCAACATCTGCGGATCATGGAAAAAGTGAGAGAGTTCCAGAAAAACATCTATTTCTGCTTTATTGACTATGCCAACGCCTTTGACTGTGTGGATCACAATAAACTGTGGAAAATTCTGAAAGAGATGGGAATCCCAGACCACCTAACCTGCCTCTTGAGAAACCTATATTCAGTTCAGGAAGCAACAGTTAGAACTGGACATGGAACAACTGACTGGTTCCAAATAGGAAAAGGAGTACATCAAGGCTGTATATTGTCATCCTGCTTATTTAACTTCTATGCAGAGTACATCATGAGAAACGCTGGACTGGAAGAAACATAAGCTGGAATCAAGATTGCCAGGAGAAATATCAATAACCTCAGATATGCAGATGATACCACCCTTATGGCAGAAAGTGAAGAGGAACTAAAAAGCCTCTTGATGAAAGTGAAAGAGGAGGATGAAAAAGTTGGCTTAAACCTCAACATTCAGAAAACGAAGATCATGGCATCTGGTCCCATCACTTCATGGGAAATAGATGGAGAAACAGTGGAAACAGTGTCAGACTTTATTTTTTTGGGTTCCAAAATCACTGCAGATGGTGACTGCAGCCATGAAATTAAAAGACGCTTACTCCTTGGAAGAAATGTTATGACCAACCTAGATAGCATATTGAAAAGCAGAGACATTACTTTGCCAACAAAGGTCCATCTAGTCAAGGCTATGGTTTTTCCAGTGGTCATGTATGGATGTCAGAGATGTGAGAGTTGGACTGTGAAGAAAGCTGAGTGCCGAAGAATTGATGCTTTTGAACTGTGGTGTTGGAGGAGACTCTTGAGAGTCCCTTGGACTGCAAGGAGATCCAACCAGTTCGTTCTGAAGGAGATCAGCCCTGGGTGTTCTTTGGAAGGAATGCTGCTAAAGCTGAAACTCCAGTACTTTGGCCACCTCATGCGAAGAATTGACTCATTGGAAAAGACTCTGATGCTAGGAGGGATTGGGGGCAGGAGAAGAAAGGGATGACAGAGGATGAGATGGCTGCATGGCATCACCACCTCGATGGACATGAGTTTGAGTGAACTCCGGGAGTTGGTGATAGACAGGGAGGCCTGGTGTGCTGCGGTTTATGGGGTTGCAAAGAGTTGGATACGACTGAGTGACTGAACTGAACTGAGACAAATATTTATTCCAGACATACCTCTAGCTCTGGAGGCATAATGGTGAATGAGAGAAATCTCAACTTTCACAGGACTTACATTGTAGTGGAGGGAGACAGATCACAAACACACATGCAAATTGATCATTTGTTTATGGTGCCAGAGAGGGAAGAGACAAGATGCCCTCTGGGCTCTAGGATGGGCAACTGGATGGATGCTGGGTTCATTCACCAAAACAAGGAACACTGAGGGAGGACCAGACTTGTCCAGGAAGAGCATGGGTTCGTTTCTGATATGCTATGTGGAGTGCTTGTGAGATGAACAAGTGGGTCTCAAGTAGTCAGTTGTATATGTGGGTTTAAGTTTCAGTGTTGCCAGGTCTGAGATAAACATTTTGCAGTCTGTAATGTACATATGGTAACTAAAGTCACAGAAGGGGATAGAACTGCTCTTATGTCCACACAAGCCATGTACTGTACAACTTGATGGGAACCAGTCACGTTTGACTCTTTGCAACCCCCTCGACTGTAGCCCACCAGGCTCCTCTGTCCATGGAATTTTCCAGGCAAGAATACTGGAATGGAGCCATTTCCTTCTCTAGGGCATCTTCCCAACTCAGGGATTGAACCCAGGTCTCCTGCATTGCAGGCAGATTTTTCATCATCTGAGCCACCAGGGAAGCCCCAGGTAAAGGCCTAATGTATATGGTAATTAAAGCCACAGGAATGGATAGAAACTGCCCTTATGGCCACACAAGCCTTGCACTGTACAGCTTGAGGGTGAGCCAGTTCCATAGACAGTGGTGTGCCTAGTGTCTCCTGGAATTGTGCACCGTGATGGCCAGGGATGACCCCTGGAGGGAATATGAAGCGAGAAGGAAGGTGAGCGTTGAGGATCAAATATTGAATTACTTCAATATTTAAAGGCCAGGCAGAGAGGAAGGGGCTATTGAGAGAGAGAGAGAGAGAGAGAGAGAGAGAGAGAGAGAGAGAGAGAGAGAGAGAGAGAAAGGAGCAGCAAAGAACTGAGACGAAAATCCGGAGAGTGATGTCAGTGAAACCAAAGGAAGAGAAGGGAGGAGTGGTCACTAAGGTCAGATGCTGCTGGGAAATCTAATGAGATGAGGAGTGGACACACGGTCATCTCAAGTCTTGGTGGCCTTTGTGAAAGCTGTTTTGGTGGGGTAATAAGGCCAGATTGGAATGAATTGGCGGAGTGAGTGGGAGGTGACGAAATGTAGGCAGCTGATGTATCCTATGACGTGACATTTGACAAATGTCCTCACCCAGGCATGCAGATGAGCCCAAAATTGGAGTGATTCACCCCAGAGGGATCTGGGTAGCTTTGCAAGAACCCTAATTCGGAGGTGTTGGGGTTGGTAGTGGTTAGGTTTCTGAGCAGTAGTTTTTCTTCCTCTTCCTCTGCCGTCTTATTGTCTGGAGCATGACACTGATTGCAATGGCAGTGTCTGAGGTGACGACAAGAGAGTGTTTTTGGAAAAGGGGCTGGAATTTCCAGCACACACACTGAGTTGATTCTACTGTTATATGTGAAAGTTACTAATAAATTGGGAAAACATGGTGCAGACCACACACGACTTTTGAAAGGTCCTCCCTGATATAAGGAGCATATTCCTTGAATTCTTTCGTTTAAATATATCCTACCACTCTTGCCCAGTCTATCCATTGCCCTTTTAAGGGGTATCTATCTTCTGATCACTCACAGCTTATGATGTTTCTCAGCCTCTTCAAAAGAAACACATGTAGAACTGTTGTTCTCTATGTGGAAATTAGTTAGATGGAAGAGTCTAGAGAGCTCAGTGGCTTTGTGTGTGTGTGCTCAGTTGTTCAGTCATGTCCAACTCTTTGCAGTTCCATGGACTGTAAGCCTGCCAGGCTCCTCTGTCCATTTCCCAAGCAAGAATACTGAATCGGGTGGCCATTTCCTTCTTCAGGGGATCTTCCTGACCCAGGGGTCAAATCCTCATCTCCCACATTGTCAGGTGGATTCCTTACCACTGAGCCACCTGGGAAACCCTCAGGGGCTTTAGGACACAGTTATTGGGACTGGCAGGCCCCCTCTTTCTCTTGTTCTCTGGGTTTGTATGTATGGCCTCCGACCGAGGATCTGTTCTCTGAAGTACAGCGTGGAGCTGCCCTCCAGAACGCTCTTTAGACAGAGCCCCAAGAATTGAGATTTATGCAGATTCAGTAAAGGGCCTTTCAAGTCCATTTTCAGAGACATTTCCCAAGTAATGAAAGAATCTCTTATAGAAAAAAAATGATTTTGCTTTTCAAACTATTGAGATAGTCTTGAGATATCTTGAGTAGTCTTGAGATAGCCAGTTGTCAAAATTCAGTGGGTGTTGCGGTGTAATTCACTGCAGGAAAATATGCTAGCCACAGCTTTTTCAAGCAGGCAACCTGGCACTAACCACTGGCTTCTTCATAATGCATATATCTGCCAGATCTAACATGTGTTAATCTTATACAGCATTGCTATAGTATCGACTTCCCTGATGACTCAGTGGGTAAAAAACATGCCTGCAATGCAGGAGACAAAGGAGACACGGGCTCAATCCCTGGGTCGGGAGGATCCCCTGGAGGAGGAAATGGCAACCTGCTCCAGTATTCTTGCCTGGAGAGTCCCATGGACAGAGGAGCCTGGCGGGCTATAGTATTCTTGCCTGGAGAGTCCCATGGACAGAGGAGCCTGGCGGGCTATAGTATTCTTGCCTGGAGAGTCCCATGGTGGGCTACAGGAGCCCGGCAGGGTACAGTATTCTTGCCTGGAGAATCCCATGGACAGAGGAGCCCGGCGGGCTACAGTCGTGGGGTCTCAAAGAGTTGGACGTGACTGAGCCCACACTGGACTGGACTAGCATAGCTGTGACCCTGAATGTTACTCTCATTCACACAAAACTTGTGAACTCAGTATATTCACCACTAAGCACAGCCAAACCATATCAAAAGAGTGAACATATATTCCCTCTTCTAATATAACTCTGCATACCCAAAGAGCTGATGACCTGGAAAAGTAAAGAATATATAAACATGGTAACATGACATAAAAAGTTCAAGCTAAGGAGGGTATTGTTTTGTTGCTCAAAAGGAGAGTAAGAGTCAACAGAATCTTACTTACTTATATTTTTTAGTATTTATTTATTTGACTGTGCTGGGTCTTAGTTGTGGCACACAGGATCTTTGATCTTTGTTGCAGCATGGCGATCTTTCAGTTGCAGCATGTGGAATTTAGTTCCCTGACCAGGGATCGAACCTGGGCCTCCTGCATTGGGACTGTGGAGTCTTAGCCATTGGACGACCAGGGAAGACCCAACAAAATTTTTTATTTCACCTATAGGCTCCCTGGAGGCAGTCCTGCCAGTTAGCTCACCCTCAGTTTGCAACAAATTAGTGTTTAGAAAAGCCTTGGGGTCCGGCCCCTTTCTGACTCTTTGAGAGCAACTGGGAAGCTAATGAGAGAGAGATCAGTCTTATCTTGAGGAGTGCTTTGACAATAGGCCCAATAGAATAAAAGTCAACCTGTATTTATTTTTCAGTTCCTGAACATTTCCATGTCAGTGCTCAGAACTGTATGTTCCTATTTGCATTCTTTATTTTTGGAATGAAAATCTCTCAAGAGCGAAGTAGTATCCTTTCAAAGAAAATATCACAACCACCAGCATGATGGACTCTTCTTCTTCTCGCTATCACTTTTACCGCTTGCTACTCTTGTATTCTCTCTTTGAATGGTCAGATGTCAAGTATTGCAAGAGCTTCTGGGCAAGAAGCCTTAGTCTGCTAAGTCAGTGACAGGTGTGCTGTCAGTCAGCTGAACCCAGGTACCCGACGATACCTCTAAAGAGTGTCAAAACCATTTGAAGTCTTTCAAATGCTGATTTTGTCATCAAGAAATTCACTGACCTGCACGTTTGAAACAATCAAGGGATTTTTAACCAATGTTGCATATATACAATGTTAAGAAGTTCAAGAAGCAAGGAAGGAGGGCCCATTCAATATTTTTAAAAATTGAAAGTGATGATATTTAAACTCCAACTAAATATCTTAATTTAATCTACTTAAAAAGTTGTAATATATAGTGGAACTATATGTAACTTTGTTCTGTATTTTCCAAGCCTCCTGTCAATGTGTTATCATGCTTTCATAATTTAAAATATAAAAAAGGAGGAAGGAAAAAAGTGATTTTAAAAGTGACACGTGTAAAAGTGACAACTTGGAAAAGACCATTTAATAACAGGTGTAGAATGTCCCTTTCACGGAGGCTGTGTCTTTTATGGTCTGCGTGTATTCTTAGGGGCCTGACTTCATGATATAGGGCAGCAGTATCTCACACCACGGCCCTCTCTGCTTTGCACCTCTGCTCCAGTTTTCTTTCCTTTCACAACATGATAAACAAAACCACATGTTATTTATGTGGTCAAGTTAAAGGAAGGAAAACTTCACCAAAATAAAAGAACTACAAGTGTAATGTAATAAACCCGGTCCTTTTTTATTATGGTTTTTCGTCTCTAAGTTTTTCATGGCAAGCTTGAAGCAGCCAGTATGAGCCTGTGGTCATATCTCTAGCCATCTGTTCCCTCTGTGGGCTGTCCCCAAGGTTGGCTTTCAATTCCAGGAGGAAATGTATCCCAAATGACAGGATTTTTGATTTTGCAAGTTCCCTTTCAACTTCAGCTTGAATTTATTGATGTTGAATATATTTTTTCTTTGTGCTGACACCAGTATTCTAGCTGTCTGTGTGAATAGACTTGACCAGGTTATGAATTACACATTATTCATGCTTCACAATTTCTCTTCCTCAATCCAGTTTATAGAGTACAGGTATACCCAACAACATCACCTATCTTCAGGTTCATTTAAATCTCTCTTGTGTTACACACACACATATATACACATTTAGAAGAACACTTTAGCTAATGTCTTTCATGTTTCCTTCTTAGGACATGATAGAATAAAGATTATTAATATAAGAACCCTTGTAGTCTTTTTAAAAATTATTTTTTTAATTGAAGGATAATGGCTTTACAATATTGTGTTGGTTTCTGCCATACATCAGCATGAATCAACGGTAAGAACACGTATGTCCCCTCCCTCTTGAACCTCTCTCCTATCTCCCACCCATCTCACTCTTCTAGGCTGTCACAGAGTAACTGTTTGAGATCCCAGAATTAGACAGCATATTCCCACTGGCTATCTATTTTACATATGGTAGTGTACGTGTTTCCATGCATCTCTCTCCGATTGTCCCACCCTCTCCTTCCCCCCTCTGAAGAACACTTGTAGTTTTTAACCTTGTCTTCCTTCCTGAGTAGGCCTGGGGGAAGGAAGGTGAACTTTCCAAGGGGCACCTGGAGACAAAGTGCTAAAAGAGCATTCGGGGTTATGTATTGGGGAGAGAAGTTTGGAAGCAGTTTAATATGTGAAGAAAATGGAGAAGGAAGAAGGTGAAGTATAAATGGGTTCTATGGATGTCACTCATGATGCATTATCTTGAAATTATTTTTGGTTACATGAACTGGGATTCAGATACGAGGATGGATAGTCTTATAAACTGTATAGACATATATGTTGTGTCTGCCCTTGATGTTCATTTAAACCACAGTTGCAGGGTGTAAATGCCTGCTATGGTGCTGGTAGGAATGAGTGGGTGGAAGGCTCACATGGCCTGTGCCTTGAACTTTGATCCTCCAGGTTGGGGTTCACCACTGCAGACCCAGGAGCTATCCTTCCTTGATTGCTCTCATATTCTGGTCTGTGCTTCCTGCAGAATTCCATGGAATTGTGCTAGTGACCTGAGAATAAGACTGACACACATTTCTCAACCCTTCAAGCTATGTGCCGTGATTAACACCTGACCCCTGTGTGAGTGGAGGGGAACCACCTCCTCATTATATGTTTTCATCTTCTGAGTGGCCTGGTGCAGTTTCAGCTTCCTTGACACAGGGGCTGGAAATGCTCTCAGTATAGACTCCCAAGTAGGCAGCATTCTTGCCCTCCTGAAGTTCATAGTCAACCCCTAAACTGTGACCCAGGGTGGTCACCAAATAGAGGGTTACTCCAGCCATTTCTGTTGATTATTCAATTTCTCTGCCATCATCATCAAGATTTCCAGAGGATTCAAAGACAGTCCTTAGGCAGCAGTTGCTTTCATCTTCACACCCTTTGTAGTACCTCTCTCTTCCCTCTCTATCATGTCCATTTGGTGCGGCATATTTGGTTAGCTGTTCAGAGGAAGAAACTGTATGATTTTCTGTGGTGCTTACAGTATCTAGGGGCCCCCTGGTAGCTCAGCTGGTAAAGAATCTGCCTGCAATGCACGAGACCTGGGTTTGATCCCTGGGTTGGGACGATCCCCTGGAAGAGGGCATGGCAACCCACTTCAGTATTCTTACCTGGAGAATCCCCATGGACAGAGCAATATGTAAATGATTTGATCTATGATACCTGACTTGAAATGGGTCAATGTATGCTTTTTTGATGTTATTAGGGTGTGAAATTGATATGCATTCAGTAGAAATTTTTGAATTTTGGTCTTTTCCCTGGCTATTGATATGTGGTCTGCTATCCTCTCATGATGCTGGGCAGGGGCAGTGAGCCACAGCCCCCAGTCCTCACGTGATCATGAGTGTAAACAACCGATACATATACAGCCATCCTGTAACTGTACAATCATTCTGTTTTTTGCTTTCAGTACAGTATCCAATAAATTATATGAAATATTCAACACTTTATTATAAAATAGGCTTTGTGTAAGATGATTTGGCTCAGCTCTTCGCTAACATAAGTGCTCTGAGCACACCTAACGTAGGCTAGCTAAGCTTGGGGGCTTCCCTGGTGGCTCAGCTGGTGAAGAATCTCCCTGCAATGTGGGAGACCTGGGTTTGATCCCTGGGTTGGGAAGATCCCCTGGAGAAGGAAATGGCAAAGAAAGAAAGAAAGTGAAGTTGCTCAGTTGTGTCTGACTCTTTGCAACCTCATGGACTGTGGCCTACCAGGCTCCTCCATCCATGGAATTTTCCAGGCAAGAGTACTGGAGTGGGTTGCCATTTCCTTCTCCAGGGGATCTTCCTGACCCGGGGATTGAACCCTTGTCTTCCGCATTGGGATTGAACCCTTGTCTTCCACGTTGCAGGCAGACGCTTTACCATCTGAGCCACCAGGGAAGCCCCTGGAAATGGCAACCCACTCCAGTATTCTTGCCTGGAGAATCCCCATGAACAGAGAAGCCTGGAGGGCTACAGTCCACGAGGTTGCAAAGAGTTGGACATGACTGACCGACTAAGCACAGCACAGCTAAGCTTGGATGTTTGGTGGGTTAGGTATATTAAATCCATTTGACTTATGATATTTTCACCTTATGGTAGGTTTATTAGGATGTAGCCCCATCATGCAGTTCATGGGATTGCAAAGAGTTGGACACAATTTAGTGACTGAACAACCCCATCATAATTTGAGGGAGATCTGTATACATATCTATATATATATGCATATATATTTGCATACATATTTATATATCTCTGTGTGTATATATATATATATACATGCATACACATCCCACATATTTCTTGGTGTGTGGAGTCAGAAGAGATTTTTCATATGTATATTTACATATGTGTTCAGTGATATATTTGGTATTTTATATACTGAACTATTTAAATATTTATATGTATTGCTATATTGATAAATACCTTTTCTTATGTTCCCTTTCCTATTTTTCATCTTTGTTTTTCAGTTGTACTTTCCACGAGATTTCTTGAATTTTAACTTCTAGCCCTTTTAGTGAGTTTTTCATGTCTGCTATCACATTTTTTAAAATTTCTAAGGCTTTAGTTTGTTCTTTGACTACATTAAAAATTCAAGTTTTTACAATAAGTGCAATTGTCTCTTGTATCTCTCTTATTACTAATAGATTATTTTTTTAAGCTTTCTTTTCCCTCTGTATTCTGTTTCCCCCAGAGTATGCTTTTCTTTCTGTTTGTTTTGCATTTGTCTTTCATAATGGAAGTTCTCCTCTAATATTTCATCTCTTTAATTGCCTACTTGTATGCAAAAGTGGGGCACCAGCAACAGATTGGAAACCTGTGTGTGTGTGTGTGTGTGTGTGTGTGTGTGTGTGTGTGTGTGTATGCATGCGTGCATGCGCGCGCCTCACTTGAAGGTGATCTGGCTGGGCTGTTTATAGGGTGAATTTCTGATGTGAATAACTTTAGGTATTTCTCTCTTGGGCCGGCTTATCCCCTCCAGCTCCAAGCTCTTGCCAGAGGGTATAAACCTCACTGCTAGAGTTAAGGGAGTTGAATGAGAGAAGAGCCTGGGAATCTCAGCATCTTCCTGCTCTTACTTTGTCTTCTTCTGTCAGTACGGCACACCCACCCTCACTGGCGCCTGTTGCCTCGAAATCCAGAGACGTGTTTGACTGTTTCTAGAGAATAAACCTTTGTCCTCTTGAGGGAGCCTGGGGGATCTGAAGACTTTTAAAGAAACCTACTTTTAGCTTGTCCTTTGTCCCTGTTTCCAGAGATGCCCAAGCCTTTCAGGGATTTGGAGGTATAAATTGTGTTGCTTCTGGCTTTCCCCAGATTGGCAGTTTAGAATTCAGCTGTCTTTGTTCTGTGATGTCATTACCATTTTTTTCATCAGCTTTATAGCTTCCAGATTTTGCTGCTGTTATCACCTCTCCCATCTTCACACCTATCTTTAAGGGCTTATGCCTTTTTATGGATATTTTGGTAAAGTTTGGGGATGGAACAGTGGGAGTCCAGCCCATCATTATTTTTAAATTAATTAATTAAGTTTTAATTGGAGGATAATTGCTTTACAATATTGTGATGGTTTCTGCCATACATCAACATGAATCAGGCATAGGAATAAATATGTCCCCTCCCTCTTGAACCAGTCTGTCATTTTTAACAGAAACCCTTTCACAGAGATTTTATTTGTGTTTCTCCCTCCCAGCTTTCTATTGCTAGGCTGACACCATGCTGTGCCTGCTAAGACCAGAGTTGGGGTGGGGATGTGGGCTGGGGCCTAAGATGGAGCACTGATGTAAGGCCAAGCTCATGCAAATGTTTCCACTTCAGAGTGAGTTATTTTCTACTGATTTCTTATATCAGTTCCCTAAATCGATGCCTTCTAGCTGAGTTGTTCCGCTTACTCTTCAGGCAAGACCCCCACATTCTGAATTCTAGCCATAGAAACAGCTTAGGCTCAAAGTGGAACCCCTCATCACAGACTTCTCTCTCACTAGAGGGGTTAGGTATTCAAATCGGTCATGGTATTACACTGTTCACTGATGAACAGCAGTACATTTTTCCTTGTGTGAGCACGAAAATTCTAGCTGTGGAGGCACCACATGGGTATTGCATGTGCTAGCTGGAGATATTCTGATTTTCTAGAACATTTATTGCCAAAGGTACCTTGTTTATAACAGGGGTATTACACGAAATACTGGATTATATGCTACAACTCTAAATACAGTTATGTTCTGAACTGTATTTTCAAAGAAACGTAGTTGTTGACATGAATTTTATTTTTCTTGGCTTTAGATTGCTGGTGATATAATAAGAAAACAAATAATATAAAACCCAGAGAAATCTATATAAAATGTTAAGACTATCAACTAGTTCTTAAGCCTGCATAAATCGTGGTCCTTCATATGACATCGTTACCAAAAAGATATCCAGAGATGTTTCATCTTAGTGTTTTCACATGTACATCAAAAGAATATGAATGCTTCCAAGATGTTAGTCTGTTTCATTGAATTTCACAGCTTTGCATCCCATGTCAGGAAGCTGTAGCAGAGTTGTGCTGATACCCAGCGCAGAATGCCAGCACATACATATGCTGACACAGATGCTAAACGAGGAGTCAAGATGTATCCCACCCCAGACTTTGCTCATCTAAATTTAAAGCCAAGGTGGCCCCTGCAGGCTTTCCCTAAACTTGCCCTCTGGCTATGGCTTGAAACTAACCATCTTACAATCTCAGATGAATAGCACTGTCCGTATTGTAGACGCATGTTTGCCTAGTACCTCTGTGGTCACCATTCCTTCATGATTCACGGGCTTTGAGGTTCTGATGCGGCTGACTCCAACCTCTGGACCCAGAAGTGGGCCCATGACCCAGGCCTGGGCCATCAGAGAACTCCATTCACCTGGCTGTAGTAATGGCCCAGAGGGACTGAGTCAGTCCCCCTGTCTGAGCTTGTTCTGGAGCTCTCGCTAGAGCTGTCTAGGAAGAGGTACAGTCTTTTTGGGGGGCTGCCAAATGGTCCTCTTTGCTACTCCTGGGAAGAGACAGATTGAGAAAGGAGTCCACACAAAAGAAGCAGGGCTAAGGGATGGAGGAATAGAGGCAGATTCCCAGTGATATTATTTGTATCTCAGTATTGCCCCTGGACTTTCTAATTATGGGATCCCAATATAGTTTCCTTTTAAAAGTGCTGGATTAATGGGATTTTTATACCTGCAGTGGAAAGAGCCTTGACTAATATGATTGTACTGACCTCCACCAACTGTACTTTTTCTGCCAAACTGCATACATTTGGTCAGGTTACAGATGGCGATAAACTTGAATTATCCAACTGGGCTGTGTGTATTGATTCATTGAACTTGATACTTACTAAATCTCTAGCTAGTACTGTGTGGACACCTATAAACCAGCAGTAATGTACTGACGTTCTAGCTGCAAATGATTTACTGTGGCAAACTGTCTGCCTCCTAGGGCTTAGGGCCCTTACCTGTAAAATGATGATGAAATTACTCACTTCATAGAGATCCTGGGGTGAGTACTTCACATAAACCCTACAGGGCTCCTGGTTATATTTATGTATAGTACAAAGGGGCTTCCCTGGTGGCTCAATCGGTAAAGAATTTGCCTGCAGTGCTGGAGACATGGGTTCAATCCCTGGGTTGGGAAAATCACCTGGAGAAGAAAGTAGCCACTCACTCCAATATTCTTGCCTGGGAAATATGGGCAGAGGAGCTTGGCAGGCTACAGTCCATGGGGTCTCAAGAGCTGGACATGATTTAGCAACTAAACCACCACCACATAGTAGCAAAAGTGATTTTACTGACATTATAAGATGCCTGTTAATTTCTTAGTTGATCAAAATATAAGTTTCTCAAACTTTATCTGATTCTGAAATGATTTATCGAAATAAATCAGGATAAAATCTGAGAAAAATTCACATAGTTTATTCTTCTGTTTGCTCGGGTTACAAATATGATTTATTTATGAAATGTTGCTAGATGGTATTCTAGGCTTCTGGTGTGGGAATTCTTAAAATATTTAAAGACAGTTTTTAAAATAATGCCAACAACAAATGGTATAACATAACACATTGTTAAAGCAAGTTGTTAAGGTCTCTGAAGAGTGTGTATACCAACAAATCACATATATTTCAAGTATTAAATTGACTTGCCAAATTCTTTTCCAACCTCTCTTTCTGCACAGTGTATACTAGAACGTTTCCTTATCTACCTTAGTTTGCTCATCTGTCCTTTGACTCTATTATAGAAAGATAACTTTGTTGAGATATAATACATGTTATAAAATTCACCCGTAAAAGTATACAATTCAATGGTTTCTATCCCCTTATTATTACACAGAAGAAAGTATTCTCTGGGTGTCCGGCTGGCAGCTTAAAGTCCTCCAACAAAATATGACAAGGGTGAGTGCGCAAGCCTGCAGGAAGTCGCCACTTACCTGGTTCCTGCCGCCACAGTTGGTTTGGCGATGGGAGCCTCTCTTCTCGTTCTTTTTTAGGTTGGCGCTGACCTCGGTGTAGTTGCATTCCCAGTGGGCTTAGAGCTTTCATACATGTCTTACTTAATAAAATACTGCTTTGAAATGAAATGGAAAAGGAAATGGCAACCCACTCCAGTATTCTTGCCTGGAGAATTCCATGGACAGAGGAGCCTGGTGGGCCACAGTCCGTGGGGTCACAAAAAGTCGGACACGACTGAGCGACTTTACTTTCACGTTTCACTTTCATGCATTGGAGAAGGAAATGGCACCCCACTCCAGTGTTCTTGCCTGGAGAATCCCAGGGACGGGGGAGCCTGGTGGGCTGCCGTCTATGGGGTCGCACAGAGTCGGACATGACTGAAGCGACTTAGCAGCAGCAGCAGCACTTACCAAAATTTGTACTTACCTATTTACTTGATTGTCTACTGTTTATGCAACACAATCCCTATTTTGTGAGGAAAAATATATGTACGTAGGAAAGGCAAAAACCAAAAGAAATACAGGGTTATGATATGTTTTACTTTCTTTCTTGAATTTTTTTTCCCCAAATGAGTTAATTTTTATTATAAGATGGAGGTCACTTTAAAAATAGCCTTCAGTGCAACAATATGGTGAAGCTTAGCACTGTAATGTTTAGCTAGAAAAGTCTCAAAAGAGAACAAATCGCATGATGTGTTTATAATAGTATCCAAAGTAACCAAATGGAAATATGATTTTTGTGAAGAGTATAAAGCAATGCAACTACATGAAAGGAAAACAAGGGAGTATTGAATATGGAACTTAGAATGACAGTTATTTCAGGTGGGTGAAGACAGTGGGATGAATGGGGAAGCTGTGTAGTTACAGAGAGAATATTGTTAATGAATCTAGCTTTTGTTTGTTTTGTGGGCACTTATTATTATTTTAATAATTTGAAATAATAATATTTTAGTACTAGAGAGAGGATGGATGAATGGATAGGTAAATAGATAGCTAGGTACAGGCCATATTTATTTATTTTAAAGGATCTTTTTAAAAAAAATTACTTTTTTGGCTGTACCAGGTCTTAGTTATTACATGCAAACTGTTGGTTGCGGCATGAAGGATCTAGTTCTCTGACCAAGATCTGAGCCACCTGCATTGGAGTGTAGAGTCTCAGGCACTGGACCACCAGGGAAGTCCCCGCAGGCCATCTATTTAAAAAGGCTTCGTCTCCTATTTAAGCTGCCCACTTGCTGATTACAGCACTTTGCAAGTGGATCCTGTCACTAGGAAGTGCTGGGCTCATCAGGGCCAAGAATCACAGACCCAGTATCACCCGACTGCATCGCCGTGTCTCCTTCCTTCTGAACAGGTGTGAGTGGAAGCAAGGCATAGCTGAGGCCCAGCTGGGACACACCTGTAAGGCAGGCCAGCCTGTGTCTGTGATGTTAACTGTGAGCCTGTTCTGGCTGTTCAGCATTTTCAACATCTTGCCTGGTGTGGGAAAAGCTACCCAAGCTCATTCATTGACAGGCTGATCAACCACATTCCCATGCAGCAGTATAACCGCAATCAACTTATACTTGGGCTGATAATTACAAAGAGGGGGAGGAAAGGAGATAGTTGTAGGTTCAAAGAGATGAGACCTTTTGTTGTGGTCAGTCAGATCTGTTTGTGAATGATTTCAAGTCAGAAAGTGGCTCCACATTTCATGATGCCCCCAACGTCTGTTCAGCTCTCTTTTCACAGTATTTTCTGATGCAAAATGTGTCATCACCTCTTGTCTCTGCTTTGCATTTTAGACATACGCTTTATTTTTTATTGATTTAAAATCTCAAAAAATTTTAATTGAAGGATAATCACAATATTGTGTTGGTCTCTGCCGTATATCAACATGGATCAGCCATAGGTATACATATGTCCCCTCCCTCATGAACCTCCCTCCCACCCCATCCCACCCCTCTAGGTTGTCACAGAGCCCTGGTTTGAGTTCCCTGAGTCATACAGCAAATTCTCATTGGCTATCTATTTTACATATGTCACTAGACATACACTTTAGATGAAACAGATTTCTGGAGAGGAAGGAGAAAGATGACAAAATGCCCTTTAGTAAATCCTTCCAGATGTAGAACCAGTTATCTGGAGTGGTCCTCAGAGAGCTCCCCACTCAGCATCCCTCACTGCACAGGCCCTGAGGGCCTCAGAGCTCTGCCGGTAGGGACAGGTCACCGCCAGGACCCAGAGCCCCCGCTTCCCATCCCAGTGTGCTTTCCACTATGCTACATAGTAGGGAGCATGTTTGCATGTAGAGAAATATGGTTGGCAGCCACTTCAGGACCTAGTTCTGCCCACGAGTGGGGCAGCACCAGCCTGGGACCCCTCAGGCCATGCAGTCAGCCACCCCAGGACACAGTCTCACCTACCAAGAGGCTGGCAGACACCAGGGGTAGCAGGGCTGGGCAGCTAATTGTCTGAGGGTCAGTCCTGCCTACCAACACGCTCATAGTCATCAGCTGCACCACAACAGAGGGTCCTATATAGCTCACTCTTAGAGAATATGGCTCTGTTGACCAAGAGAGAGTATGCTACTGGGTCCCAGAGGACATCTTCTGCATAAGGCTACTTCTCCAGATAAGAAATGTAACCAACCTACCTAACACATATTTCTGATACACAGAAATAAACAGGGAACTGAACAAAATGAGGAGCAAAGATAATGTTTCAAATAAAGAGACAAAAGAAGAACTAAGAAGAAGAACTAAGTGAAGTGGAGATAAGCGATCTCTCTGATAAAGAATTCAACGTGTTTGTAAAGATGTTCAATGTACTTGGGAAAAGAATGAATGAATACAGTAAGAAGTTTAACAAAGAGTTAGAAAATATAGGGAAGGACCAAATAAAGCTAAAAAATACAATAACTCAATATACTGGAGGGAATCAGCAGTAGAGTAGATGATGTAGAGGAACTGATCTGCAAACTGGAAGACAGGGTCGGGGAAATCACTGAAGCTAACAGAAAAAAAGACAAAGAATTTTTAAAAATGAAGATAGTTTAAGAGACCTCATCAACATCAGGTATACTAACACTTGCATTATAGGAGTCCCAGAAGGAGAAGAGAAAGAGAGACGGGCAGAGAACTTATTTGAAGAAAAAGTAACTGAAAACTTCCCTAACTGGGAAAGAAAACAGACATCCAGGTCCAGGAAGCAGAGACAGTTCCAAACAAGAAGAACCTGAGAAGGATCACACCAAGACACATTATAATTAAAATGGCAAAAATTAAAGACAAAGAGTCTTAAAAGCAGGAAGAGAAAAGCAACTAATTACATACAAGGAACTCCCAGAAGACTATCAGGTGATTTTTCAGCAGATAGCTTATGGGCCAGAAGGTTTAAAGTGATAAAACAAAAACAAAACCAAAACCCTACAACCAAGAATATTCTACCAGTCAAGGCTGTTGTTCATATTTGAAAGAGATATAAAGAGTTTTACAGACAAGCAAAAGCTAAAAGAGTTCAGTACCCTAAACCTGCTTTACAACAAATGTTAACAGGACTTCTCTAAGCAAAAAAGACCATAACTAGAAATATGGAAAGTACAAAAGAAAAAATCTCATTGGTAGAGGCAAACATACGATAAAGGTAGTAGATCACCCATTTATAAAGCTAATAGAAGGATTAAAAGCCAGAAGTAGTAAAATCATCTTTATCTATAGTAAATGATTAAGAGATACATAAAGCAAAAATATGTAAATTATGATGTTAAACATAGTAAACGGAGGGAGTGCATAAAAATGCAGGATTATTAAAATCATTCAGATTCAAGAGATTATCAATTTAAAATAATTTTATAATTATATTTTTAATATGTAAATATGGCCTTACAAATAGCTGTGAAAAGAAGAGAAGCGAAAAGCAAGGAGAAAAGGAAAGATATAAGCAGCTGAATGCAGAGTTCCAAAGAATAGCAAGAAGAGATAAGAAAGCCTTCCTCAGCGACCAATGCAAAGAAATAGAGGAAAACAACAGAATGGGAAAGACTAGAGAATTCTTCAAGAAAATTAGAGATACCAAGGGAGCATTTCATGCAAAGATGGGCTCGATAAAGGACAGAAATGGTATGGACCTAACAGAAAAGGAAGATATTAAGAAGAGGTGGCAAGAATACACAGAAGAACTGTACAAAAAAGAGCTTCATGACCAAGATAATCATGATGGTGTGATCACTCACCTAGAGCCAGACATCCTGGAATGTGAAGTCAAGTGGGCCTTAGAAAGCATCACTATGAACAAAGCTAGTGGAGATGATGGAATTCCAGTTGAGCTATTTCAAATCCTGAAAGATGATGCTGGGAAAATGCGGCACTCAATATGCCAGCAAATTTGGAAAACTCAGCAGTGGCCACAGGACTGGAAAAGGTCCGTTTTCATTCCAATCCTAAAGAAAGGCAATGCCAAAGAATGCTCAAACTACCACACAATTGCACTCATCTCACACACCAGTAAAGTACTGCTCAAAATTCTCCAAGCCAGGCTTCAGCAATACGTGAACCGTGAACTTCCAGATGTTCGAGCTGGTTTTAGAAAAGGCAGAGGAACCAGAGATCAAATTGCCAACATCTGCTGGATCATGGAAAAAGCAAGAGAGTTCCAGAAAAACATCTATTTCTGCTTTCTTGACTATGCCAACGCCTTTGACTGTGTGGATCACAATAAACTGTGGAGAATTCTGAAAGAGATGGGAATACCAGACTACCTGACCTGCCTCTTGAGAAACCTCTATGCAGGTCAGGAAGCAACAGTTAAAACTGGACATGGAACAACAGACTGGCTCCAAATAGGAAAAGGAGTACGTCAAAGCTGTATATTGTCACCCTGCTTATTTAACTTCTATGCAGAGTACATCATGAGAAACACTGGGCTGGATGAAGCACAAGCTGGAATCAAGATTGCTGGGAGAAATATCAATAACCTCAGATATGCAGATGACACCACCCTTATGGCAGAAAGTGAAGAGGAACTCATAAGCCTCTTGATGAAAGTGAAAGAGGAGAGTGAAAAAGTTGGCTTAAAGCTCAACATTCAGAAAACTAAGATCACGGCATGTGGTCCCATCACTTCATGGGAAATAGATGGGGAAACAGTGTCAGACTTTATTTTTTGGGGCTCCGAAATCACTGCAGGTGGTGACTGCAGCCATGAAATTAAAAGCTGCTTACTCCTTGGAAGGAAAGTTATGACGAACCTAGAGAGCATATTCAAAAGCAGAGACATTACTTTGCCAACAAAGGTCTGTCTAGTCAAGGCTATGGTTTTTCCAGTGGTCATGTATGGATGTGAAAGTTGGACTGTGAAGAAGGCTGTGAAAGTGAAAGTGAAGTCTCTCAGTCGTGTCCAACTCTTTGTGACCCCATGGGGTGCAGCCTACCAGGATCCTCCGTCCGTGGGAATCTCCAGGCAAAAGTACTGGAGTGGGTTGCCGTTTCCTTCTCCAATTGATGCTTTTGAACTGCGGTGTTGGAGAAGACCCTTGAGAGTCCCTTGGACTGCAAGGATATCCAACCAGTCCATTCTGAAGATCAGTCCTGGGTGTTCTTTGGAAGGAATGATGCTAAAGCTGAAACTCCATTACTTTGGCCACTTCATGTGAAGAGTTGGCTCATTGGAAAAGACTCTGATGCTGGGAGGGATTGGGGGCAGGAGGAGAAGGGGACAACAGAGGATGAGATGGCTGGATGGCATCACGGACTCGATGGAAGTGAGTTTGAGTGAACTCCGGGAGTTGGTGATGGACAGAGAGGCCTGGTGTGCTGCGATTCATGGGGTCCAAAGAGTCAGACACGACTGAGTGACTGAAATGAACTGAACTGAACTGATATGTTGTACATGAACTTCAAACCACACACACACAAATCTAAAATAGATAAATGCAGAAAAAAGCCAAGGGCTAAAATATGTCGGTTATACTTCAATGAAAAAGAAAAAAAAATGAAGTACTGACACATGCTACAACATGGATGAATCCTGAAAACATTGTGTTGAGTGAAAGAAGCCAGACACAAAAGACCACATATTGTATGGTTTCATTTGTATGAAATATCCAGAATTTTCTAATCTATGAAGACAGACAGTAGATTACTGGTTGCTTATGGCTGGGGAGGGAATGGGAGAATAAGAGGGTGATAGTTGAAAGGTACATTTTTTTTTTGGGGGGGTGATAAAAATATTCTAAAATTGGTTGTGGTGATGGTGGCACAACTTTGTGAATATGTTAAAAATCATTGAATTGTACAATTTAGATGACTGAATTATATGGTATGTGAATTATATCTCAATAAAACTGATACCAAGACAACATGGTCCCCTGGAGCTCAGTCAGTACAGAATCTGCCTGCAATGTAGGAGACCTGGGTTCAATCCCTGGATCAGGACGATCCCCTGGAGAAGGAAATGGCAACCCACACCAGTAGTCTTACCAAGAGAATTCCACGGACAGAGGAGTCTCTCAGGCTACAGTCCACAGGGTCGCAAAGAGTCGGACATGACTTAGCCACTAAACCAACCCAACTTGATTTCCTCTTGGGGCAGTGGTGGTGTCGTTTAGTCTCATTCCTGTGTCTCTCCCCTGCTTAGTATGTGAGCCATTCTAATAAAACTTTTTGACTTGTGGTGTTTATAGATGGCATTAGTACTTTGGTTTACTTTTCCAAGATAACATTTATATCTTCAAAGGGATCTTTTGAGAGTTTTATTCCAAAGGAGAATGTGATATGGGAATTTCAGGCTGTTTAGGAGAATGGAGGAAGTAGTTTGTGGATAAGAGATTTTCGAGCCACCCAAATCATCCTTGGCTTTTACTTTGCAGAAAGCGTTCTTAGGGGAGAGGTACCAACTGTGCATATTCTTGCATAAGCTGCTCTTTATTACTCAGAATGCAGATATTCCCTTCACTAAGTCTGTGCTCCTTGATGACTGTGATGCTGAGTGAAAGGTTAATGAAATCTTTTTGTACATTTCCAGAAACCTCCAAAATTTGAATTATGTTAGGGTGTCGGCTTTTTTCATAGGCTGAAGCTGAGCTGGGATTGGGCAATGGCCTTGAGACAGTATCTTTATTATCTGTTAACACCAGGCTGTCAGTCTCCAGATCCTCCGCTGTTCTCATCCACATGGGTCACTGAAAAGGTGCCTATCTTAGTGTAGTTGGGTGGCTCTGTCTGGACATCCACTAGTTCTACTCACTAGCTCTTGCCCTGTGTCCGAGGTGTGCTCCCTTAAGAGGCCCTGGACTTGCAGAAATTATTTTTGCAGCCAAAGAATTTATAATTCGCTACATATGGCCAGTCATTTTTAGCAACTTTCCTTTTTCTTTTGCAGTTTTCCCACACCCACTCCCACTTACTGTTGGCTGCCCTCCCAGTACCTTCTCACCACTAGGGACTTATATTAATAGGCAGATTTCTGTAGGCTCTGAGAGAGAGCCACAAATGCATTAGTTGCCTCTTGTTTTCTTTTAATTATTACTTTTCATATTTTCTGCCTACAGATGACACATTTAATAAAAGTCAAGGGTATAGTCACTGGGCCAGGAAGAGCAATCTACGTGTCCTGACTGCTGTAGGCTGAGCAGCGGACAGAGCAGCATGGAAGTGGTGAGAGCTGAAGTCTTTGGCTTCTGCAAAGAGACAGTGTGGAATGGAGGGCTGAGGTGAGACGCTGAGTGATAGAAGTGAAAGAGTTTGGTATTTTGTGGTTGCACGAACTTTAGCTGGAGTGCTAACTCATCTACTGGTTGGCTATGTGGTTTGGGGCAAGTTACCTGTAATCTTCAAGCTTCAGTTACTTTACCTTATCTGTCAGATGAACTTGCAAGGCTGTTATGATAATCAACAGAGATGATGAACATGAATATACTTAGTGGCACATATAAAGTACTGCATAAATATTATTGGGTCTTTCCTTTCATTAAGAGAGAAGGAGCGGGAAAAAAGGCTAAAGACATGAAAATCCCCATGTTCTATTAATAACAGTTCCCATTTCTCTTTTCCATAATATTTTCATAATGCTTTAAACCATGTGGGTAATTGTTTCAGCATTTAACTTTTCCATTGAATTATTTAATTACATTTATGACAAGGACACGTTTATTTTGAGCATGTCAGAGGAACCATTAATTTATTCTAGTTGATTTATAACATGCTCAGATATTTTTTCACCATTATCTTTGTGGTGATAGAAAACTATGCAGCCTTCCATAGATTTATCTTGCTTCAATCACCCTTTAATCAGAATGAATTCCTGAAAAGTCTAGATAAGGGTCCCCCTAGAGCAAAGGAGTAAGAAGATTTTCTCTGAAAGCGATTTAAGCCTGATAGTTTATCAGTCCAGATGACTCCCACTTTTGTCCTCAAGTTTTAACAGAGGAAGCTTGGTAGGCGTTTTATCTTGGAAGGGGGCAGAGTGGTGGAAGAAAAGCAACGAGATTAGAAATTTCTTTTTCTAAAGAAAATGGTTATTTGGCACATCTGGAGAGAGGTGCAATTGTTTGGTTCCCAGATGCTTCTGTAGCCCACACTTCTGTAAAGATTCTCTGCCTGGCATGTCTTTATTGCCTTCAAAGGGATTTCTATTTGAGTAAGGTAATAAGGTTCACTTCCACAGCCTTCCCTGATTAATGCCTCAAGACTGGATCCTCAGTCCTGATGGGCAGATGAGTACCGAATTCCCCATTTAGTGCTCTCAGGCTTTAAACATTCCAAATAACAGTACATAAAACACAAGCCTTTCATCACCTTTCTTTTCCCATCAGCTTGTGGCCTGAGAATTTAGGTTAACCTTTTGATTATAACCAGGGTTTGAAACAATGAAAGCTTCCTAATAGTTCTTTTTTCAATTTGTTTCTTATTAAATTTTAAAAAATTTGCTTTATTTATTAGCAGGGTGGGTAGAGGACACTGAGGTGTGAGGCTTGGTCATGAACAACAGTTGCAAAAGAGGACTGTAAGCACAGGCAGTTGTGGATTGAAAATACGTCAGCAATTAGTGTTTTCCACCGAATCGTTAAAAACTGAAAAAAAAAAAAAAAAAACTACAGCTGCTGAAAGATATTACAAAATTAGGACAGCCTGAATGATCTTGCATTAAAAAAAAAATCTCGTTCTGGGAAAAGTTTTGCCCTCCTCATTCTTAGCCATAATTAAGACAAGGCAATAACTATTTAAGTTGTGTGCACAATGGTACAAATTTCTCCATGAAAAATGGACAAAAGTTGCTAAATAAACACATGGAGAACTGTAAGAGCCCTAATGTGACCTATGAAACACACAATTTAGATCTACCTATTGTATAAATCAAACATTCCCCAGAAGGAACACTGACAGCTATGTTTAGAGCTTGAAATGGGCCTGTTTTTGTTAGGATGAGATGAAGACTGACACTAAAGGTTTATTAACCAATATTCACTGTCTGTTCTGTGGACTTTATCTAAGAATGGTTTGATACACTTGAATGGTGCCAGTGTTTTTTTTTTTTTTTGATCATTATTCATGTTTTGTCAAGATGTTTTGTTTAAGTATACAGTTTCAAATGGTTTGTCATATTATTTAACTATATGTCTTTAGGTACAAAATGTTTATTTTATGAGAGTACAACTTCATGACAATCAAGGATAAATATGGTTTTATTTATAGACATTGACTTTTTCCCCAATAGCTTTGAGTTACACATCTGCATATATTATTCAGTCCCAACCAGGGTAGGGAAAGGTGGAGAGAAGAAATGACCTTCGGGGATCTGGAAGATCAAAGCTGCCACTTGTGTGAGGGTTTTCTCTCCACTCAAAATAGGAGGGAACTTGACCAGCAAAGGCTTGGACACCACTGTCAGCCTGGAATACCCTTCTATAGTTATTTCATGAGGCTATAGCTGGAAGCTGGCCTGAGGACACATTAACCCTGAGCACTCACTGTGGCCTGGTCAGATACCTGCCTACCTCAAGCCTCCAGGGCAAACTCCTGGGGATCCATGGTGAAACCACAGGCTGGGAGGTAAGACCACACCCCACATGTACAAAGGTCTTAGATCATGTGTGTGTGTGCTAAGTCACTTCAGTGTCTGACTCTTGGTGACCCAATGAACTGTATTCCCCCAGGTTTCTCTGTCCATGGGATTTTCCAGGCGAGAATACTAGAGTGGGTTGCCATTTCCTCTTTCAGGGGATCTTCCCCACCCAGGGACTGAACCTGCATCTCCTGCATTGCAGGTGGATTCTTTATTGCTTACGCCATTGGGAAAGTCATCTTATAAATTTCAGTTCAGTTCAGTTTCTCTGTTGTGTCTGACTCTTTGCGACCCCATGGACTGCAGCACACCAGGCTTCCCTGTCCATCACCAACTCCCGAAGCTTGCTCAAACTCATGTTCATCGTGTTGGTGATGCCATCCAACCATCTCATACCCTGTCCTGCCCTTCTCCTCCTGCCTTCAATCTTTCCCAGCATCAGGGTCTTTTCCAGTGAGTCAGTTCTGCGCATCAGGTGGCCAAAGTATTGGAGTTTTAGCTTCAGCATCAGTCCTTCCAATGAATATTCAGGACTGATTTCCTTTAGGATGGACTGGTTTGATCTCCTTGCAGTCCAAGGGACTCTCAAGAGTCTTCTCCAACATCACAGTTCAAAAGCATCAATTATAAGTTTACCAAGGAAATAAAATGGGCCCTCTCTAGGTTTAAACAAAATATTGGGACCAAACACATGTTGTTTTCTCTTTTATAGCTTGCCATCAGTCTTATCTCATTAGAAGGTAGAATAAGGTCATGAGAATTTGTTCTTTCCTTGCGTCACAAATAAGGGGAGTCATGGCAAAATGATTGCATTAATTTATATACTATATTGCTTTCAGTGGAGATCCATGAGAATCTCATACCTTGATCCAAAGGAATAGCTCTTATAGTAGAAATGTTAGGCGAAGTGTAGCGGCTTTTAGCATCCTTCAGACCACACATGGTAGTTATCATCTGCTGGCCCCAAGAAACTGGTGTGATTTTTTAATGGAATGATTGTTACATTGAATTTGAGTTATCTGTGAGACATTCAGATGAATATGTGGATGGATAATTAGAGGTATAGTTTTGAAGATTGAGGGCCAGATGTGTGAGATTTGGGAGTCACTGGTCTCTGAGTGGTAGCTGATGTTGTGGACATATGTAAGATCACTGAGGGAAAAATGAGAAAAGAAGCTGTCTGGGACGACCTAGGACAGAAGTGTGAGCTGCACTAACGTGTGGGCTACACTTTTAGTCACCCTGTAATCTTAGACTGATAGCACATATACAAGAACTTAATGCATGACACTGAAAATTTAAGGATGAAGTTTAGTGGAAAGTTAAAGCAGTCTGTTTACATGTTGCTGAAAATAAATTGATCAGATTGTCTGTTTCATGCAAAGATGGAAGTTAATAGAATTCAACCTACCAAAGAGTTACTAACTGTAAAGCACAGTGTTCCATGCCAACAGAGAAAAAAATCAGAGATGAATTATAACAGTTCTTACTCCTAAGAAGTGATGGAGACAGATGTAGAAACATCTAACTGTAATAGACAAATGAATGAGATAAGGGCTGTAATAGCTGAGTGAAATGGGAACTTGACAGAAAGAAAAACTAGTTTCAGAGCAGGGTTTGAGGAACATTTCACAGAAGAAGAGGAAGGATACTAATACTATAATAGGAAAAGAAGTGAGGGGTGAAAGTGAAGTGAAAGTTGCTCAGTCGTGTCCAACTCTTTGTGACCCCATGGACTATACAGTCCATGGAATTCTCCAGGCCAGAATACTGGAGTGGGTAGCCTTTCCCTTCTCCAGGGAATTTTCCCAACCCAGGGATCGAACCCAGGTCTCTTGTATTGCAGATGGATTCTTTACCAGCTGAGCCACAAAGGAAGCCCAGCCACAAGGGAAGTGAGGGGAGAGACTCTCAATGTGATTGCCCCTCTCATGCCCAGGCAGGAGGCACCAGAGGGCTAAACTAGGCTGAACTTGCAGGTCAAACACTGAGTATTCTGAAGTTACCTGGTTACTGTCAATGTGTAGCCCTCTCTAACCGCCACATGTCAGACCCTACACAAGAAAACAAGAGCCTCCAAAATAAAAAACCCTCATCCTAACCAGCAGTAAGCAGTACCTTCCAAGCAAGAACCTCCTGATGATACTCTCAAGCAGCTAAACATGGGTACTTCACAGTTCCTCACACATAAGAGAGAAGGAATGTGCTGTCACTCATGTCTGACTCTTTGTGACCCCACGGACTGTAGCCACCAGGCTCCTCTGTCCATGGAATTTACCGAGGCAAGAATACTGGAGTAGGTTGCCATTACCTTCTCCAGGGGTCTTCCCGACCCAGAATGGAACCCCTCCCTCTTGTGTCTCCTGCATTGGCAGACGGATTCTTGACCACTAGTGCCACCTGGGAAGCCCCGTAAGAGAAAATACCCTAGGACAAACCGTGCACTTCACGTAATATTCCTTTTGAAATATAGTGGGAGTCATTTTGACAGCGCAGGGAACATTTCAGCAAGATGTCGTGTAGTCTGTTTCGTCTTCCCAGATAGCTCAGTGGTGAGGAACATGCCACCACGGCAGGAGGCATCACAGATGTGGGTTCGATTCCTGGGTCAGGATGATCCCCTGGAGGAGGGCATGGCAACCCACTCCAGTATTCTTGCGTGGAGAATCCCATGGACAGAGGAGCCTGGCGGGCTACAGTCCATAGCGTCGCAAAGAGTCGGACACGACTGAAGAGCCGGGCACGACTGGAAAGACTTAGCAAGCACGCAGCACGTAGTCTGTTTAAAAGATAAAAAGTACTGCTTCAGTGTTACCTACCCTCCCGAGTTTGGCCCCAACAAGAGTCCTTCTACTCGGTGTGACTCGAGGCAATTGAATGAGACAGAACTCTGCTCAGAAGCGAAAAAAGCTTATTTGGTCAAAGAATGGAGAGGTGCAACCTGGCACTCAGGAGCACATGCCCTTCCCATGGACAGGGCTGCCTTATAGGGTCTCGTCCGCAGGCGGAGGGAGCGAACTTTTTGTGGGACTGCGTGCAGCGGTGCAGCGGTGCCGCTGCCGCTCCAGGTCCAGTCAAGGCGTCTGTACGCGGCTGCCACCGCCCTTTGCGTCGCGCAGTCACCATCTCTGCACACGGCCGCTGCCACCATCTTGAATCGTGGGGTCCTGTGCAGCTTGCAGCGGCCCAGCTGAGGTGTGGGCACAGCCTTCTTGCACTAGTAACTCTGGTCTGAAGTGCTGGGTACAAGACCTCTACACTCAGTACCCTATAGGCAAGTGCAAGTTAATTCTATCTTATCTTTTCCCGGGGACCTCAGTGGGTAAAGTAGCCCGGTGACATTTGTATCTGAAGAAGAATAAGACAACAATGGACCAAAGCCAGCCAGTTTGAGGGGAGTTTATTCTGGTGGAGACAGTGCTTGGAGGCGTAACTAGACGGTTTTTGAGAGAAAGAACGAAAATGAAAGTGAAAGGTACGCTTTTCCTCACATTTCTTTCCCTAGTATGCGGTGTTGTCAGTGCATTTCCGGGGTCTTCATGTTTGAAGAACTTTGTAGGGTGGATGCTGAAGTCGAGCCTTGACTTTATCCTTTTGTCATGTGAGATTTATTTTAAATGATTCTGTCATTCTTACATATGGTTCTGCCCTCTTTGGATCCTGTTTGGTAACTGCTTGGGTCATGTTGTAAGTTCACCTCAGCAAGGCTTGCCTCCTTTTCACGTTCTTTCCACAAAAGTGCAGAGCTAGTTTGCTGACATACCACAGGAACCCCTCCGGGGTCTGATATAAAGATAAGTAGGATATCCCTTCCTCTCTGAAGCCTCTTTGGCTCTCTTAGACTCAATACCTGCTGTCATTTTACTGCTTCTTAGTCTGTTCAGGCTGCTATAACAAAATGTCACAAACCGTGTGGCTTACAAACAACGAAAATTTCTCATGGTTCTGGAAGCTGAAAGTCTGAGATCATGATGGTACCATGGCTGAGGAGGGCCCAGGTCACAGAAATTTTGTGTCTTCACATAGGGGAGGGGATGAGCTAGGTCTCTGGGGCCTCTTTTAATTAACACTTGGATTATGCTTGTTTATAGCTAGCTGTGAATCTATTCTACTGAACTGTATCATTCAATTATATGCTTATAGAGATTCCACTTCCTCTCTGGCCCTAAAATTTCTGTGTACTCATTGGGTTGGGGTGATTTTGAACTTTATGACCTGAAAGTCCAAAACTGTGCTTCTTCCCCCAACCCCCTCAGCATCAGTTCAGTTTAGCTCAGTTCAGTTGGTCAGTTGTGTCCGACTCTTTACAACCCTATGGACTGAAGCACGCCAGGCTTCCTTGTCTATCACCAACTCTTGAAGCTTGATCAAACTCCTGTACGTTGAGTCGGTGATGCCATCCAACCATCTCATCCTCTGTTGTCCCCTTCTCCTCCCACCCCCAATCTTTCCAGCATCAGGGTCTTTTCAAATGAGTCAGTTCGTCACATCAGATGGCCAAAGTATTGAGTTTCAGCTTCAGCATCAGTCCTTCCAATGAATGAATATTCAGGACTGATTTCCTTTAGGATGGACTGGTTGGATCTCCTTGCAGTCCAGGGGACTCTCACGAGTCTCCTCCAACACCACAGTTCAAAAGCATCAGTTCTTCGGCACTCAGCTTTCTTTATAGTCCAACTCTCACATCCATACATGACTGCTGGAAAAATCATAGCTTTGACTAGACCGACCTTTGTTGGCAAAGTATTGTCTCTGCCTTTTAATATGCTGTTTAGGTTGGTCATAACTTTTCTTCCAAGGAGTAAACATCTTTTAATTTCATGGCTGCCATTACCATCTACAGTGATTTTGGAGCCCCCCAAAATAAAGCCTCTCACTGTTTCCACTGTTTCCCCATCTATTTGCCAAGAAGTGATGGGACCAGATGCCATGATTCAGTTTTCTGAATGTTGAATTTTAAGCCAGCTTTTTAATTCTCCTCTTTCACTTTCATCAAGAACCTCTTTAGTTCTTCTTTGCTCTCTGCCATAAGGGTGGTGTTATCTGCATAGCTGAAGTTATTAATATTTCTCCCAGCAATCTTGATTCCAGCTTGTGCTTCATCCAGTCTGGCATTTCTCATGATGTTCTCTGCATATAAGTTAAATAAGCAGGGTTACAATATATAGCCTTGACATACTCCTTTCTGGATTTGGAACAAGTCTGTTGTTCCATGTCCCATTCTAACTGTTGCTTCTTGACCTGTATACAGATTTCCCAGGAGGCAGGTAAGGTGGTCTGATATTCCCATCTCTTGAAGAATTTTCCACAGTTTGTTGTGATCCACACAGTCAAAGGCTTTGGCATAGTCAATAAAGCAGAAATAGATGTTTTTCTGGAACTCTCTTGCTTTTTTGATGATCCGATGGATGTTGGCAATTTGATCTCTGGTTCTTCTTCCTTTTTTAAAACCATCTTGAACATCTGGAAGTTCAAGGTTCATGTACTGTTGAAGCCTGGCTTAGAGAATTTTGAGCATTACTAGCATGTGAGATGGGAGAATACAATGGCACCCCACTCCAGCACTCTTGCCTGGAAAATCCCAGGGACAGAGGAGCCTGGTGGGCCACAGTCCATGGGGTCGCTAAGAGTTGGACACGACTGAGTGACTTCACTTTCACTTTTCACTTTCATGCATTGGAGAAGGAAATGGCAACCCACTCCAATGTTCTTGCCTGGAGAATCCCAGGGACGGGGGAGCCTGGTGGACTGCCATCTCTGGGATCGCACAGAGTCTGACACGACTGAAGCGACTTAGCAGCGGCAGCAGCAGCATGAGAGATGAGTGCAGTTTGAACGTTCTTTGATCCCCCAGCATAGGATCAACCAAAACTCCCAAGGGGCCCCTGGAGCCCCTCCTTGCCCTGATAGAAGTTCTACAAGGTTGAAGCTGCTTGGTCAGAGATGGATCTTAAAACTGGTATATGTCGGCCCTTGAAAAGCTCAGCTATCTCGTTCTGAACTATAATTATTTTTCCTGGTAGGAAAGATCCTTTTCTTTCTTTCTTTCTTTTTTTTTTTTAAAGAGCACATACTAGTCCATGATAAAATAACTTAAGAGAAAGATCTAGAAGGGCTGACTTCTCCCCTTTACACATGCCCAGAGCAGAGTCTGAGCACTGAATAGATCCTGGTGGAACTCAAGGCAAGGCAGATTCTTCAAGGCCCTGACCAGCAGGTGGGAGCCAGGAGAAGTATCCCCAACCCCTGCCACCCAGCTGCAGCAGGGCCCTAGCTGGAGATCCTCACAGACTCTCTCCAGTTTTCCAGACGAGATCTGTGGGGCATGAGCAGGGGGAGCTGGAGTGGGGGAGGTGAAGGACAATGTTGTTTCCTTAAAAAGCATCTACCAGCATCACACTGCTGGGCCTGATGTCCCCTTTAACCATCACTTGGTACGTTTTATAGCATAAATAAGACTCAGATCTAGAAAAATGGTACTTATGAACCTATTTTCAGAGCAGAAATAGAGACACAGACATAGAGAATGAACTTGTGGACAAAGCAGGGGAAGGAGAGGGTGGGGCGAACTGAGAGAGTAATGTTGGGATATATCCACTACCATGTGTAAAACAGATCGCTCGTGGGAAGCTGCTGTATAACACAGGGATCTCAGCTCGGTGCTCTGTGATGAACTAGCAGAGTGGGCTGAGGGGCGGGAGGGAGGCCCAAGAGGGAAGTATATATGTATACTAATGCTGATTCATACCAACACAACGTTGTAAAGCAGTTATCCTCCAATTAAAAAAAATCTCAAGGGAAATAAATATATTGGCTCCTATGAGGTTGGAAGTGAGCAAAAGTGGCTTTGGGGAAAATTAGAAAGTAGACCATAATTACTTTATTCCAGTTTGGGGCAACTTCCCCTTTTTCCATGACACATCTTTTTGCTGCTGGAGGTTGCTTGGTTTCCCTGGTTTCTCCCAGTCTCCCCTCCTCTGTGCATAGACACATCGTGTTCTCTGTGAGTCCTTCTTCCTGACCAGATTCTCACTCTCTGGTGACAGTTGCTTACTACTAGGTAATGGAATGGCAGTATGTGCTTGCATGAGTGCAACTGTCTCTCTCTCTCTCTCTCTCACACACACACACACACTCCACACATCCACACATATGTCAGTGATGAGCCAAGAAGTCTCCGGTCTCCAGTTACACACAACTTCAAAAAGCTACCATTCTGAGTAGTGTCTCTACCACCTTGCTTGGCCCATTTTATTACTGTGGATGAAGAAGGGGCAGGTCCAGTGTCATGGGCAGGGGACACGGGCCCCCACATTCGGAAGGGCCCTGAATTCGTTTTACGGCTCTGCTGTTGCCATGTTTAAGTTCTTAATTCTTTTTGAACATGTCACTCTGGATTTTTATTCTGCACTGGGCACCACAGATCATGTCTAGTCCTAGTCAAGGGTTAAGTGTCCTGCTGCATGATGTACCTGTTTCCGATAGCCTAGGAATCTGTTCTCCATGCCAGCAGCTCTCGAAAAACTACTTTACATTCATTTTTTAGCTGCATATTTTACAATAAACTATCTTTTAAAATGATTAATGGGTATTTTCTAAGAAAACGATTTCACTCAAGCACTCATCTAATGGAACTATTTGTTTTACTATGCTCATGTCCCAAGTGCTCTCCAATCTCTATTTAATTTTAATGTCTATGTGTTCTCTAAATTTTAAAAACCTCATCCAGAGCAAGCTTATACACCAGACAGGAAGAGGTGTAACTGATATTTGAGATTCAACAAAGATTAATCAGTACATACTATATGCGGGACCCTGTTCTAGAGGCTGGGGATAAAGCAGAGAAGGATAACATTCCTGATCTTGTACATTCTAGTGAGTGGAGATAGACAGTAAGCTGGTAAATGAATATGTGTTAAGCTAGTAAATCATAAGTAAGTGTGATAATTTCAGGTACAGATAAGTACTAAGCAGAAGGTTAAAAATTGGATTATAAGGTAGAGTCATTAAACTTGGCTTTAGCTTGGTAGTTTGAACAGGCCCCTCTGAGGAAGTGACTTTTGTATTGAGACCTAAATGACTTACCATGTAAGTTTCAAGTTTTGGTAAAGTTTTAAAATGTTAGCTGTAATTCATTATTCACTGTTTCAGTGAACTGTGAAATCCGTTGTTCACAGGGGGATGGTATTCATTCTCAGTGAAAGTATACACGTCTTCAGAAGGCATCAGACTTGAACTCTGTGGATGGAGCCTCAGATTGGTCCTCCTCCAGGGAATTTCCACGTTCAGTGGCAAGTTCCGCTTTAGGTCACTTTGTCGTCAAGACAGTTGGCCTTGTTCATGTGCCCCATATGTGGTGAGCACTTTATTAATTGTTTGTAGTTTCAGAGGAAGTTGAAGTTACAAAACCCACCCTTCCAATTTTCTGGAGAAGGCAGGGCAGAACCAAGGAAAGGTAAGTAAAAGCACAAATCATAGAAACCCAGGCATTGCCAACAACAGCTGTACACAATCGGGGGCCATGAGGGATCCTAGATTCACTGGGGTCATTCACCCAGAAAGGATCACTCACCATGTCCACTGGTTTTTCCCACACTGTTTCGAGCTAACCTTTTCCCCAGCTTGTCCATTTCAGGACCCCTGTTCCTTCCCTTCTTGAGGTTGGATAAATAGAGTAGCAAAATTCTAGGACTTCCCATAGCTCCATGTTATTAAACTTTTCTGTGGAAAATAACAGAATTTGGGGATTAGAGATTAAAAAAAGGAAGAAGCATCTTTCTTTACCTGATGGCCATATAATGGTTTTCTTCTTGACCACTTTTGACTGTGAGACATCTTGGTGAGATGCATGAAGCGTTTGCAAATTGTTGCAAAACTCCAGCCCTCCAAGCTGCTGAATTTTTTTTCCTGTTTAGGTTTTTTTTTTGTGGCTTTGTTTTAGAGTTATAAGGAAGTAGAAGTTAGTTTTTGTTTTTGAAAAAAGAAATAGTTTTATTCACACATTTGAAAAATGCAGTGTGGATGGTGAGACTGAGCTACGCTAAACCAAACTGTTAGAATGTTACTGTTAACATTCCTGTACTTAAATGGGAGATTCAGTTCAGTTCAGTTCAGTCGCTCAGTCGTGTCCGACTCTGCGACCCCATGAATCGCAGCATGCCAGGCCTCCCTGTCCATCACCAACTTCCGGAGTTCACTCAGACTCACGTCCATCCAGTCAGTGATGCCATCTAGCCATCTCATCCTCTATCGTCCCTTTCTCCTCCTGCCCCCAATCCCTCTCAGCATCAGAGTCTTTTCCAATGAGTCAGCTCTTCGGGTGAGGTGGCTGGAGTTTTAGCTTTAGCATCATTCCCTCCAAAGAAATCCCAGGGCTGATCTCCTTCAGAATGGATTGGTTGGATCTCCTTGCAGTCCAAGGGACTCCAAGAGTCTTCTCCAACACCACAGTTCAAAAGCATCAATTCTTCGGCGCTCAGCTTTCTTCACAGTCCGACTCTCACATCCATACATGACCACAGGAAAAACCATAGCCTTGACTAAACGGACCTTTGTTGGCAAAGTAATGTCTCTGCTTTTGAATATGCTATCTAGGTTGGTCATAACTTTCCTTCCAAGGAGTAAGCATCTTTTAATTTCATGGCTGCAGTCACCATCTGCAGTGATTTTGGAGCACCAAAAAATAAAGTCAGCCTCTGTTTCCACTGTTTCCCTTCTATTTCCCATGAAGTGATGGGACCAGATGCCATGATCTTCGTTTTCTGAATGTTGAGCTTTAAGCTACCTTTTTCACTCTCCACTTTCACTTTCATCAAGAGGCTTTTTAGTTCCTCTTCACTTTCTGCCAAAAGGGTGGTGTCATCTGCATATCTTGCACCTGTATTATAAGAGGTGCTGGAAAAGGGGCTCTCTGCCACCAATACTGGATATTCGAGTATGGAGACAGGAGGATAAAAGAGTTGTGGTGTGTACCCTGAACAGGAGATATTCATTTTGAAGAAATAAGAGCAGATCAGGAATGTTATTTGTCCCATCTCAGGTGGGGCACCTCACCAGGTAAAGCCAGGTTGCTCTCAGAGACTCCCAGAGATGAACTTTAAGGTTTGTAAAGATGATCATTTTCTTGTTCTGGTCTGAAAAGAATCATCAGTGGTGAGAACAGTCATCTCTGAATGTAACTTGGATTTCAGGTTTCTCCTTTACACCAGTCCAGAGTGATATGAAAAAAAGCTATAGGTGACTTTTCATCAGTAATAAAAAAAGAAAGATCTCCTACATGTATTTCTTCAAGGGCAGGTTTATATTTCTGCTTTTCAGCTTATTAGGACAAAGATGATGATGAATGGTGGTTTCCAGATGTATTTCTGAAAAAGCTGAATAAGAAAGAGCTATGTTTGGTTGACTCTCCTGTTCCTGGGAGTGGGAAGTAGAAGGAGAGGTGGATCATAGAAAGAGCGATGTGAGCAGTTGCTTTTACCACCGCTGTGTTGTATTGTATCTGTGCTTTTGTGTGGGTTTAACCTAGGGTGTTAACTATATTTAACCTAGGATTTAATCCAGTGGGATTTCAAAATTAAACCTTCAACACTATGTGTGAATAAGTCATCTTTCAAATGAGTTTTCTTATTTACACATTTTAAGTTTGCTTTCTTTGTCATTATAGCTGGACTGCTGCTGCTGCTAAGTCGCTTCAGTCGTGTCCGACTCTGTGCGACCCCAGAGACGACAGCCCACCAGGCTCCCCTGTCCCTGGGATTCTCCAGGCAAGAACCCTGGAGTGGGTTGCCATTTCCTCCTTTAATGCATGAAAGTGAAAAATGAAAGTGAAGTCGCTCAGTCGTGTCCGACTCTCAGCGACCCCACGGCTGTTGTACCTCACATGCAGATCTCACCATGTTGCCGCCATGCTTATGGTCCTGCTGTGGCTGGTCTCCGAGCTCCTAAGTAATAGGATATGAATGCTTTGTCCATTCCTTCTCGTTGTGTCCACAGCCTGATTTCCTGCCCCACTCTGCTTTACATTTGACCTGTCACACACCAGTGATCCTCTCACGTTGAGCTGCTCTGCATTTCACGACAATCCGTCTCTGGCGTACCCTTCCCATTTTCATCTGCTTGGCTCACTTTTACTGGACAAGCCATCATTCTCTCCAGAAAGTCTTCCCTTAAACCATGGGCTCCTTCTATAGGTTCTGTGGCTTCTTGGTCGCTACTGAATATATTAAATTTTTTGTTCAGATGTAATTTGATCTTTTATACTGTAGAAACCATATGGGAAGAGACTATGCCTTATCATTCTTGCAGGTGTTGAATGCAGTGGATACATGTAAATGTGCTTAGTAAGTGTTTGCCAGCCACTTCTGACTATTAAGCACTCAAGTTAGCAAGTATTTCAGTTAGACTTCCTAGCTAGTAGTAAGATTGAACTGAAGAAATGCAAGAAAGTTTCATAATGATAAGTGGTTAATAGCAGTTATGTCAGGAAATGAGTAACAGATTATTTTTTCCTCTCAGTGGTAAGGTCACAGTATTTTTAATGAGTTTAGAGAAATCCACTGCCCATGTAAAGTATATACATACATATAGCATATGCAGTAGGGATCACAGATAATATTTAGAATTAAGAGCTATGAGAATTGGGAAAGTTCCTCAGATGTCTTCCCGGTCAGTCATCTGTTCATTTGTGGTGCAAAAATCCTTTTATAATATTTTTGACAAATAGTCATGTCTTTTCTACCTAAACACCTCTTGATAATGGCCCCTTTTTATCTCATTAGGCAACAGCTCATTATTTTGGGACCATTTTAATTTTCATAAAGTTCTATACTAATCCATGTCTACTTTCCTATAACTCCTGTCTACAGTCCTAATTCCTCCTCTTGATGAAGAGGAAGATGCAATAAGTCTTTGTAGATAGAGGTGGATCATCGAGTGTCCCACAGCACTTCTCCTCTCCAGGTGAAGTTTCCTTAAACCTGGCAATTGTTCATTTTTTTAGGATTCTATGTCCCCTCATCATGCCTGTCGCTTTATTCTGTTGTTCTTCAGTTTTTCTGGAAGTGATCAGGTCACTCCAGGCTCCCTTATCAGTACAAATTTGAGCAGGCCCCTGGCAAACATTAAGCTAAACACTGTATTTTGATTCCTGAAGCCTGAGATTGCATTGACTTTTTTGGTAACCATGACACTTTGCCAACACCTATGGAACTTTTAATCAAAGTTGATAATGGTAATCCTTTAATAATGGTAATCCAAAGTTGGTAATGAAATCCTTTAGGATTGTCCTTCTCATATGGTTGCTAAGTCTTTGTATGATCTGGTCTTCTGAATGATGCTCCCCAGGTGACCAACTATTGATAATATGTGTAGACCAAAAGCGGGATGAGACAGTGCCCATGTCTGAAGGTCTAGAAAGTACTTTCTAATAGTTTTTATTTTCCTTTGGGCATGGAGACAATGAGATTGTAAAATCATCAAACTTTTTTAAAAACTAAAATTTCCAGAATTTATCTGTTCAAATCAGTATTGCCCTTTAAATCAATAACCTTGCAAGATTATGTACTTAGTCTGATGAGGTCTCATTTTTTGAGTTACTAGGACAATAAAATATTTTTCGATTGCCTACTCTGAGTTTAGTGCTCGGATACATTTTTTAAACTTCTGCCTTTGAATGGTTTTTAAATCCAGTGAGCGAACCACACAGGAGAATGTTCTATTTTCAGTGACGCTTTTATTTTTTAACCCCAAAATTCTACTTTAGTGGACTTGGCTCCGTATGACCTTTTGTCATCTCCAAAAATCAACTGTCCTCGAAGATGACAATTTAACAGACTAACAAACATCCCCATGCAGGCCCCTGGAGCCACTGACTGCTGGCATGGTCAAAATAAGCTTCATCAAGGCCATGCTGGCACCCTCTTTATTTAAACATGGGACTCCTAGAAATTCTGTCTGGAGGTCCTGGCTCCTGCCAAAAAATATTTTTTTCCTCCTCTATTCTAGGACCAATTACCAAATAAAGCACTCTACAGAGAACCCAAATGAAGTATTTCTCTACCTAGTTGGTCAGAAAAGTAATTAAACCCACCTGCTGTGATGAGCGGGTGGTGGTGGGGTGCTCCAAGCCACTGTTAGTTACAGTAACCACCCTGGATGCAAAATAAGATGAAAGGTGGTGTTAGACAGGCCTGAGCATTTCACAACCACAGTCCTTAGCAGTCGTAGCAAAGGGCTCTGTCTTAGATTCAGAAAGGCAGCTCCCAGCCCTTGTGGGTGTGGTGTGAGCTAACATTACAAAGCAAAATTTTTTTAAAAGCACACGTGAAGTATAGCTGATGATGGTTGTTCAGAGAATGCAGACGAATTTAATTTTGAGTCTAGGATTTGTTTGCTCTTAAGAGTTGCAGTGACACAGGCGCCACTTCTGTTTGACTGGAGGCAGCTTTTGCTCTTATCAGCCAACCCTTCTGGGCTTTGTCAGCATCATCAAGTTCAGGAAGTATATGACTTCTCCTAATACTACAAGCCACTAGGTGTCCTGTAACCTACAGTCAACATTCAGGACAATCTGAATTTCTGTAATTTCTTTGTATGTACCAGATTTTGCTGAAATTCTTGAAAACCGTAGAATATCGGCAGTGTTTGAAAAATGAGGCAGTACACATTTTGATTCAAATGGCAAACTGAACAAATTAGATATAATTATTGTCCTATTATACTGCATAAAATTTGGTTAAAAAATATGTTCAATCCTTCTCATATTATTAGGAAATAAACAGAAAAAGGAAGAAGAAATATCAAGATGCCTAGCTGAAACAAGAAACATATTTCATTTAGATACTAGTACTAATAGTAACAATAACAATATTGTTCAGTTGCTCTGTTGTGTCTGACTCTGCGACCCCATGCACTACAGCATGCCAGGCTTCCCTGTCCTTCACTGTCTCCCAGAGTTTGCTCAAACTCATGTTCATTGAGTCAATGTTGCTATCCAACCATCTAGTCCTCTGTTGCCCCCATTCTCTTCCTGCCCTCAATCTTTCCCAGCATCAGGGTCTTTTCCAATGAGTTGACTCTTTGCATCAGGTGGCCAGAGTATTGGAGTTTCAGCTTTAGCACCAGCCTTTCCCATGAATATTCAGGGTTGATTTCTTTTAGGATTGACTGGTTTGATCTCCTTGCTGTCCAAGGGACTCTCAAGAATTTTCTCCAACACTACAGTTTGAAAGCATCAGTTCTTCAGCGCTCAGCCTTCTTTACGGTCTAACTCTCATATCCGTACATGACTACTGGAAAAACCATAGCTTTGACTCTATGAACAATAACAATAGTGCTGCTCTAATACCTTATGTTACAGCATAATGAGACCATGGATCTCTTTAGCTGGGAAAATTGGCTATAGACCAGTAGTACTTAAGAACTTAGTCTGAGTAATATAATTTTAAAAACTAGTGAAACAAGGATTTTAGTGCTTTCAAAAAGAGTAATACTAATACCTTGTATGCACATAGCGCTGTGAAATTTATAAAGCATTTTCACTTTGCAGTAAAGGGTTTTGCAGAGGAGGTGGCAGAGCTCAGATGTTTAAGTGGCAAGACCTGGATTTGCTGCTCTGTGTGTGACCCATTACTGACTCAGTAAAACTCACTCAGCCAATACAAGTCTTTCGGATTTAATGGATTTGCTTAATGGATTTATGGGTATTGTGTTCATTTGTGGCATGTAGACTCTTGATCCTAATGGTGACAAAAGCATTTGTAATGTAGATGATATATGAAAATTTTTTCCAGGTGTATTTCCATCTTTTACAAATCATGATATTTGGGGGGTTTCCTGCAGTGACCTGGGCTTCCCAAGAATCCGCCTGCAGTGCAGGAGACCTGGGTTGGGAAGATCCCCTGGAGAAGGGAATGGCTACCCAGTACTCCAGTATTCTGGCCTGGAGAATTCCATGGACTGTACAGTCCATGAGGTCGCAAAGAGTCGAACATGACTGAGTGACTTTCACTTTCTGCAGTGACCTAACACACGCACATGCACTACTTATTGAGATAAACTCAGTCGACCAGTGAAAGAAGCTTTTCTAAATATCTGGAGCTTATCGAGAATATGATTTGGCGGACTCAGATCATTTTGTTTCTTCCCAAAGTGTTTAGAAGATTCCTGTGCTGCCTCTGTAGGTTGATCCTGGGACCTTGCTGTCCTTGAGTAGAAGGAAGATATGAAGTAGAGAGCAACACAAAAGTTTGCTCTTCAAGACTGAGAGGATTGTGGGAATAAGAAGTCAGTTGTCAGGGTCTTTGTTTCTCTTCTTTAAGGGTCCAATACAGGATAGGAAAGGGGAGGGACTTTAGAAAGTGTCATTCGTATTGGAATAAGGGATCCAAAGAAACCTTTGCTCCTTTGGACTAGTATACTGAAGGCTGAGCCCTGCAGGAAAGCTGCAGGTGTGGGGTTGGTACAGTGGCCAGTGTGGCATATGAATAAATGCAAGTGGTGTTGAGAACTAAGCCTTTATTCTGGATCCCCTGGGCCTTTTAAGTTACTTTATGCCCAGGGAGAGGAGGTAGAGATGCTGAGGGTCCTGGTGAACTAACAGAGGCCCTAATATGGGACAGGGGTTCATATTTGGTGGGAACTTAAAGAAGAAGATAAATCCCTTAAATCATGGGCTCCAGCAGTGAGTGCCAGCATGTGACCTCACATGACCAGGCAGAATCGTTTGTACTTCTGTGGTCACTAGTTCATGGAGAAGCTTAGTCCAGCCACTCTTTAGAATCCAGATGACCTCATATGGCACTGAGGATCCCCTCTCCTTCTCTATCACATCATCATATATGAACCAGCCATCATCTTGGGTTGGAGAATGAGGAAGGAGAGGAGATTCCACCCAAATAGATTAAGCAGTTATTAAAGGAACTGCAGTAATTGTTGCATCAGGTCAAGTTTGCCAGTTGGGAAGTCCTTTAAATTTTTTCCCAGACTTAGAGGTTAGGGGCTTATGAGGATGATCATATGGGTTATGGAAAGAAAGTAGGAATTCCTATATTTTATCAGAGCTATTGATTAATAGAAGAACCATTATTTTATGAATTATAAAAAAGAAAACTATTTTATCAGTAAGCATTCAACTGGAGAAACAGAACTAGAAGGAGATATTGTTAAGAGAGTGAATCAGTCCCACCCAGATTATCTAGGATAATCTTTATTTAAAGTCAACTGATTTTATAAATAAGTTCATTTGTATCATTTCTTTAGATTCCACAAATAAGTGATATCATACAATATTTCACTTTCTTTGTCTTACTTTACTCATATGACAGTCTCTACATCCATCCATGTTGCTGCAAATGGCATTATTTCATTCTTTTTTATGCCCCAATAATATTCCATTATATATATATATATATATATATTTATTTATTTATTTATCTCATCTTTTTTATCCATTCCTCTGTTGTTGGACATTCAGGTTGCCTCCATGTCTTGGGTATTGTAAACAGTGTGAAATTGCAGGGTCATATGGCAGCTCTATTTTTAGTTTTCTAAGAAATCTCCATGATGTTTTCCATAGTGGCTGAACCAATTTATAGTCCCACCAACAGTATAGGAGGGTTCCCTTCCCTCCACACACTCTCCTGCATTTATGGTTTATGGATTTTTTTGATGACAGCCATTCTGACTGGTGTGGGTGATATCTCAATGTAGTTTTGATTTTCATTTCTTTGATAATTAGCGATGTTGAACATCTTTTCATGTGCCTCTTGGCCATCTGTATGTCTTCTTTGGAGAAGTGTCTATTTAGACCTTCTGCCCATTTTTTGATTGGGTTGTTTGTTTTGATAATATTGAGCCACATGAGCTGTTTGTAAATTTTGGAGACTAATCCCTTTTCAGTCACATCGTTTGCAAATATTTTCTCCCATGCTGTGGGTTGTCTTTTCATTTTGATTATGGTTTCCTTTGCTGTGTAAAAGCTTTTGAGTTTAATTGAGCCCCATTTGTTTATTTTTATTTCCATTACTCTGGGAGACAGATCAAAAAAGATACTGCTATGATTTATGTCAAAGAGTGTTCTCCCTATGTTTTCCTCTAAGAGTTTTATGATATGTAGCCTCACATTTAGGTCTTTAATTCATTTTGAGCTTATTTTTTGTTTATGGTGTTAAAGAATATTCTAATTTTTTTTTTACAAAACAGAAACTGGTTCATGAACGAACTTATGGTTATCAGGGAGAAGGGCTGGGGGAAAAGATAGAGAGTTTGGAATTGACACGTACACACTGCTATATTAAAACTGGATAACCAACAAGGACCTGCTGTAGAGCACAGGTTCAGTTCAGTTCAGTTCAGTTCAGTCGCTCAGTCTCTTTGCGACCCCATGAATCGCAGCACGCCAGGCCTCCCTGTCCATCACCAACCCCCGGGGTTCACTCAGACTCACGTCCATCGAGTTGGTGATGCCATCCAGCCATCTCATCCTCTGTCGTCCCCTTCTCCTCCTGCCCCCAATCCCTCCCAGCATCAGAGTCTTTTCAAATGAGTCAGCTCTTCGCATCAGGTGGCCAAAGTATTGGAGTTTCAGCAAGGAATTTGAAAAAGAATAGATACATGTGTGTATATCTATATACATATATAGATATATACCTATATATATATGTGTATATATATATATAACTGAATCACTGTATTATGCACCTGACACTAACACAGCATTGTTAATCAACTATATTGCAATATAAAATAAAAAGTTTAAAAGATACAAATGAATTTATTTTTTAAAAAGTTTACAAAAAAGTCAACTGATTGTTTAATCACATCTATAAAATACCTTATAGTAACACCTAGATTAGTGTTTGAGTGAATACCTGATGGTTATAGCCTAGCCAAGTTGATACATAAAACTGACCATCACAGCTACTGTGGCAGGTCATGTTTTCGCTATGAGAAAGTGAAAATGTTAGTTTCTCAGTCATGTCTGACTCTTTGTGACCCCACAGACTGTAGCCCGCCAGTCTTCTCTGTCCATGGAATTCTCCAGGCAAGAATAGTGGGTAGCCATTCCCTTTTCCACGCTGCAGTCCATGGCGTGTTGCAGTTCATGGGGTCGCAAAGAGTCGGACACGAGCGACTGAACTGAACTGATTCCCTTTTCCAGTGGATCTTCCTGACCCAGGGTTCAAACCTGGGTCTCCTTCATTACAGGCTAATTCTTTAGTGTCTGAGCCACCAGGAAAGCCATGGCAGGTTATGGAATGGCATCTCAATTTTAGGATGTTAAAATGCATAAAAAGTACATTTTAGACACAGAAGTATGGTACGTTTTCTGGGTGTGGTGTGAGTAAATTTAGAGCTCTGCTACATAATTTCATTTAGTAACTCTGGAGATTAATTAATAATGATTTCATAATGATTTGTAATTCTAGAGATTAGTAGTAATTTTTGACTACTCATTTGTAAACTGAAAATTTGAGATGCAAAGAAAAGGAAGTCATTTCCTGAGGGTCACTTCAGACAGAGTTAGATGTAGGAGGCAGTTTCCCCTCTCACTGTTCTTTGAGTCTAGATCTCACCATTTTATAAGAATCATATTCTGGTGAAATGCAAATTATGATTCCCAAACTGCTGTCCCTGGTCATGTGAGGTTTCCAAAAGATATCAAAACTATTATAGGGAGCCAAACGGAGAGAGTACATTTAATCTGAGGCAATGCGCCGTGGGCTATATAAGATGTTGAGTTGCTTTGCTTTTGGCCAGCGTTCTGTCTAGTCCCTTGGGTTACTTTGTTGTTAAATACTGATCAGAAACTCTAATTACCAGTTAAATGGGGGGTGATGTGGACTGTTTACCTGCTTTCATTCAAATTCATTGCCCACCTTTCCTTGCTCTGCTCTATCAAAGGGAATTGTAGTTCCCAGATTTCCTTGCAAACTTACTTTATGAGTGAAGCGAAAGTGAAAGTCACTCAGTGGTGTCCAACTCTTTGTGACCCCATTGACTGTACAGTCGGAAATCTCCAGGCCAGAACACTGGAGTGGGTAGCCTTTCCCTTCTCCAGGGGATCTTCCCAACCCAGGGATTGAACCAGGATCTCCTGCATTGCAGGCAGATTCTTTACCAACTGAGCTACCAGGGAATCCCCTAGGTTCAGCTAATGGGAGACATCAGAGAAAGTCTGGAGGGTGGAAGAGGGGGTGAAACCAGGGATCTTTCCTTTCTGTTCTGCCTTGGGCTCTGCCTCCTTCATGGGTTGTATTTTCTTAGTGGCTCTAGCTTCCACTGGACAGTCCCTCTGTCTATAGTTCCATCTCACCAGGTGGTTCTGGTTGCTGCCAAATGGTCACAGCTTTGGACTCTTTTAACGACAACATCCCCTCTCATTGTTTCGTCAACTGTAGAATGGCAGTGGCTTCCTGCTCTTTCTGTGTTCTGGGTCATCTCACCATTTCCTGGGTTCTCCTTTAGCTCTCCTATCATCTGTGCAATAAATGCCTCCTGTTGGATCTTCTCTGTTTTAGAATACCTCCTGGTTTCTATTTTCCTCACTGGACCCTAACTGATACGTAGCATTTAAAAAAAAATTATTAATTACAATGGGAAAAATAAATCCGTTATTCCTTGAGAGATACAAATTTGGGTAGATTCATCATTCTAAAGATGTCTTCCAAGAGGAAAAATATAGGAAAGATGAGAAGGCCCTTGGTAGTGGAAGGGTTGGGAAGTCCCATGCAGTGGGGGCATATGAGGTAGTACAGAAGGGAGCCTTGGGAGCCACCGTTTTCATATGAGGAAAACAAGTCCCAGAGAAATAGGGGAACTTGTCCATGGTCAGTCAGTGAGTTAGTGAATGAATAACCAGGGCCAGCATTCAGCTGCTTCTACATTAGCCACAGTAGAAATGTAAGGATGTTTGCAGTCAGAGAGATCCAGTTAGAATCCTGGTTCTACTGCTCATTTGCTTTGTGACTTTGATCAAGTCACTTACTATCTCTATTCTCAGTTTTCTCATCTCTAAAATGGAGATTAACTTCACAGTGTTTGTGAAACTGAAAGAAGTTACTGTAAACATACTTGGCAGAGTGCTTGAGCAGAGCAGTGACTAAATGTGATATCCCAAGCATGATTTTTCTATAATGCTATCCAGGAATAATAAAAATTTCCCAGAAGGTGTTTTTTGAAACTTTCTTAAATTTTCTTTTTCTTTTACTAACTTGCAACAAAATGAAGTAAAAGCCACCAAAGTGCTTCAATAGTGTAATTTACTTCCTTTAAAAAATGCTTGCATATATGCTCTGAACATCCTTCTCTATTCTGTCTTTAGTTACATTTGACCTTTATGACATCAGAGTGAGGATCACATTTATATGAACTTATAGTTGCTGTGGGCCTGCTCTATGACACTTGGCAATCAGTCATCACATAGGCCTGCTTTCCTCCAGTTTCTGATTGATTACAGACCAAAATAGACCTTGTTATCCCCAAAATGATTCTTTTAGAGGTCTGCTCCTATGGGCCCATAGTCTGGAAGCTCCAAACATTTGGCCCGACTGGAAAACTGAGCTGCATGAAAAGATGTCAGCTCTGTAGTTGGTTGCATATGGGGAACTTCTTCATTTTGAAGTGAGATTGGATTTAGAAGGTTATTGTTTTTCTCATGGTTTCCATTCAGGCTGTTTCCTTATGTCTGACCATGATGCAAAGCAGGCAGTGAGCCGGCTTAGAGCTTTAGAATGGAGCAGAGCTATCTATGGAAACAGGATCGTCCCCTGGTCAATGTTTTAGAATTGCTTTTATTGAAAAAATGGATGAAATAGACTGAGGAGGGTAGGTTATGGGGTCCATACTTGTCTAACCAAGGCCACTAGAAAAGCTGCTGGATATGGTTATATTTAGAGGGTAATCAGAGGGGTTTAAATTCTGTGCAGACTGCATTTCAACTCTCCATTTAAAAACGCTCTTTATTTTTTTGCTTGCGGAGTATCAGAAATAGGGCCCTCAGGAAAGCTGTTCTGTGCATGACCTGGGGGTGATGGGACACCTCTATTTATGGCAAATGGCTTTGACTTCTGTGGGATTGGGTCATATTGTTACAGCTGCAAGACTAAAAAGGATTTGAATGATTATATTTTGACTAGTACTCTTCCTACACTTTTAGGAAACAGGGAAGCTTTAGTTTCTCTTTCTCTCACTCAGTCTTTCTTTACTTTTCCCCTGTTCCGTCTCTCTTCCATTTCCTTCAGATCCCTGTTTTGGAGACTGTGTTGCAGTCATCTTAATTGTCATGGAATATTGTGTGCCACTCAGGGGCTGCACCTTGGTATTCTCAGCTACATGTGGAGAACTTCTTCACTTTGAAGTGAGTTTGGATCTAGAAGTTTGTTGTTTTCTTTGTGGTTTCCTTTCAGGCAGTTCCACTGTATGTGATAATGATGCAAAGCAGGCAGAGGACTGGCTTGAGTCTTTAGGATGGGCCAGAACTATGGAAACGGCTCTTTTTCAGTTCATACTATAGGCGTGCATGACTTCATTGTCAGCCCACTGACATAACTGATTATTGTCAATGAAGAAAGAATAAACAAAAGAGAATGACAAGGTAGCATATGATAAAGAACAGAAAGAGAAACAGTGTCTGTGATCATTAGATGCCAATTACATGTCTAACTAAGCTAACTTTCCATCATAGTTATTTTTGTTTGAAAACACTGGTCATTGCAGATCAGTGTACTTTGTACTCAGTAGCAGTAAAAGGACCTAATATTTACCTGTGTTTGCAATTTACTAGACACTGTACTGGGCACTTTATTTCCATTATCTTATTTAAGCCTTGAAATTAGAGATAAGAATTTATACTATGAGATAAGAATTTATACTAGTACATATGTAGATCAAGTGCTTATCACACATGCACACACACCCATACATGCAAGCACATGTATGTGCCCAAGTCTCTGTTGGAATTTTCAATTTAAAAAAACTGGGATGGCAGAGAAATGGCCCCAGTTTTCAGCCTATTAAGTTAAACCAAGGAATTTGGTTCCAGCCTGTAGTAAATCATCTCTCAATACAGCCATCTTCCTGACTCATAACATACAACTGTAAACACTGAACAAAATACAAACAAATGAACCAAAAAAAAAAAAGGCAAAAAACCCCACTCTGTTTGAGGACTCTGAAAACTGAATCTCAGCAGACGGATTATTGGGGGAGGGGGACACTTGGATTAGTCACTGTGTGGTGGTGAGAGTCCCCTCCCCGCTTCTTTCTTACAGCTTTATACCAATGCTGGGTACTGTTATGGCACTATGGGCAGATAAAATCTTAATGAAAAACCAGTCCTTCTAGCTAGAGAAATCAGGAAAAGGATCCCTTGGGGGCTGGAGACTGAGGGAAAACGCAAGCGTGGAGGCTTAAATGTAAGACCTGAAACCATAAAACTCCTAGAAGAACTCCAAGTCCTGTACACCAGCTCTTTTCCAGGAGATATCAGTAACCTGGAATGAGGCAGAGTGAGAATGGGAAGATAATGCGTGCCATCCTCTGTGGTCTTTGGAGATTATTGCAGTCAGGGTCCTTAGACATAATTTAAATCACAAAGGCTACAGCTTTCTTAATTTTTAAGAAAAAGATTTTTGGCTGTACTGGGTCTGCATTGCTGCGTGGGCTTTCTCTAGTTGTGTTACGCAGGCCTCTCACTGTCGTGACTTCTTTTGTTGCAGAGCAGAGGCTCCAGAGAGCAGATTTAGTAGCTGTGGCACACAGGCTTCGTTGCCTTGTGGCATGTGGAATCGTCCCAGACCAGGGATCGAACTTGTGTCCCTGGCATTGGCAGGCAGATCTTCAGCTACTGGACCATCAGGTCAGTCCAAGGTTACAGCTTTTAAGATAAGCAAATAGACCTCTTTTACAAAAAGACTGTGTGAGGCTTTGTGTGCTGCCTCTGTGTTGGGTCCTGCGGGGATAGCCATGGTGAGTCTGTGTGAGCCCTTTAAGAACAGTCACTGAATTTGCTAATCGTCTTCTGTGTCTAATGGATGCAAGTTGTTGACTTTCAAAGCGAAGTGTTTTGAATGTCCTTCTCTCAGGAAGTCTTAAAAGTTGGGGCTCCAAATACAGAGTCGAAGCTCTTCATGCCTCAGGAAGAAGGTGGGAGTTGTGAGTTCCTTCTCAGTTGTGTGATGCCCTGCAGGATTGGGGTTTACGGCAAGATTGTGTATCAGCGTCTCCTACTCATTTCACTGTGTGGTTTTTCTTGCCTACCCAGTGTTTTGGAGTTCCTCAGCTGGTTTCTGAATTTCTTTCAGAGCTTATTCTTCCATATTTGACTATAGATTCATTGTGTCCATGGGAGGAGGTGAGTTCAGGAACCTCTTATGTTGCCATCTGGAATCGAAACCAGCAGTTTCTTAAAGATTGTAGGTATATGTCTACTGTATGATACGATCATTCCAATCTTGGTGTTTACCCAAGAGAAAAAAAAGTAGCAGCTTAAGTTTGTACAAAGATTTATACATAAATGATCACAGCAGCTTTATACATAACAAACAAAAATAAAAACAACCCAAAAGAACACAACAGGAGAATGGAAAAATAAACTGTGGTATATATAGTACAGGGGAATACCGTATGATGTGCTTGGTTGCTCAGCTGTGTCCCATTCTTTGCGATCCCATGGACTATAACCCACCAGACTCCTCTGTCCATGGGGATTCTCCAGGAATGCTGGAGTAGGTTGCCATGCCCTCTTCCAGGGATCTTCCCAACCCAGGAATTGAACCCAGTCTCCTGCATTGCAGGTGGATTCTTTACCATCTGAGTCACCAGGGAAGCCCAAGAATACTAGAGTGGGTAACCTATCCCTTCTCCAGGGCATCTTCCTCACCCAGGAATCAAACCGGGATCCCCTGCATTGCAAGTGGATTCTTTACCAGCTGAGCTACCAGGGAAGACTACTCAGCAATAAAAAGGAATGAACTGTGATACACACAGCAACATGGGTGAATCTCAAAACCATGATGATGAGAATACAGGGAACAAGAGCTTCTCAGGTGGCGCTAGTGGTACGGAATCTGCCTGCCATTGCAGAAGACGTGGGTTCGATCCCTGGGCCAGGAAGATCTCCTGGAGGAGGGCATGACAACCCACTCCAGTGTTCTTGCTTAGAGAATCCCATGGACAGAGGAGTCTGGCAAGCTACAGTCCATAGGGTCACAAGGAGTCAAACATGACTGAAGTGACTTAGCACAGCCTGGCACATAAAAAACAAAATTGTGGTTATCAGTGGGGAGAAGGAAAGAGAGAGAGGCGAGGTTGGGGTAGGGCATTAGGAAATAGAAACTACTGTGTATAAAATAAGCAAAAGGTTATGTTGAATAGCACAGGGAAATATAGCCATTTTTATAACAACTTTAACTGGAGTATAGTCTATAAAAATACTGAATCACTATGTTGTACACCTGAAACTGATATAATATTGTAAATAAACTGTGCTTCAATAAAAAATCATTATGGTGAGTGAAAGAATCTAAGCACAGAAGAGTATATTCTGTATTAGTTCATTTATACAGAATTCTGGGAAATGTAAACTAATTTATAGTGACAGAACGTAAATCAATGGTTGCCTGGAAAAAGAGTGGAGAGAGGGAGGGATTACAAAAGGACAGGGTAAAACTTTTAGGGCGATAAAATATTATCTTTGCAGTGATTGCTTTATGGTGTATTTGTCAACACTAATCAGTTTATACAGTGTAACTATGTGCAGTTTATTGTATTTCAATAGACCTCAGTAGATTAAAAAAAAAAGCTATTGGAGAGATATTACAGCAAAGGATAAATAGAAATATGTTGCTCTTCTAGACAGTTCTTGAGTCTAAACTTAACACTTGAATTTTAGTTTTTTTATATCTCTCATGTTACATTAAGCTTTCTGTAACACATCCAAGTGCAGACATTGAGTTAGAGAAGATGTCTAAGCCAGAGATACAGTATTGGATTTCAAGTAGAAAATAGCCTAAGGGTCTCAGGAGTGGATGTGTTTACCTTAGGAATGCAGGAGATAAAGAAAGTGTAGGATTGAGCTCTGAGTGAGTAACACCAGTAATTTCAAGGTGGGAAAAAATGAGGTGGAGCCAGCAAAGGAAGCTGAGAAGAAACATCTAATGGGGTTGAAAGAAATCCAGGAGAATGTATGGTCAGGGAAGTCGAGAGAGAAAAGTGCTTCAGAGAGGAAGGAAAGGTCACCTACGCCTAATCCTACTGAAAGCTGAGTTGAGTATAAAGTACTGTTCAAGGACTATGGGAACTGGACTTTGGAATCAGAAAAAATAACGCAAGCAGAGCCATGCAAAAACTTGCTAACATTTAACACATTTTGCCTGACTTATTCCTGAGTTAATAGGTTTCTCAGTTCAAGAAGTACAAAATTGAAAACAACTCATTAAAAAAATTTAAAGGACTAAAAAAATGAAAAGACTCGTTTAGACTATTTGACATATCACTGGGTCAGAGGTATCAAACCACATCATTACGTTTTACTTCTTTGATAGTCACCATCTTTACTCCTCCAGCAATTTTTGTTGTAAAACATTACATATTTTTACTACAGTCTTTAACGTTCATGGCTAAAGGATCTCTGAGATTTGCAGCTGACCCATATACTCCGGGAATTGGTGATGGACAGGGAGGCCTGGCGTGCTGCGATTCATGGGGTCGCAAAGAGTCGGACACGACTGAGCAACTGAACTGAACTGAACATATGATGAAGTTGTGAAGCATTCTTATATTGCCAAAATGGAAAAACCAAGGCAAACTCTTGCAACAATTGAGTTACTTGAATTAATTATAAATGGCTTACAGAGTTGGGTTTTCATGTGAAGTAACAAGGGGACGACCGAGGATGAGATGGCTAGATGGCATCACTGACTCGATGGACACGACTCTGAGTGAACTCCGGTGATGGTGATGGACAGGGAGGCCTGGTATGCTGCGATTCATGGGGTCGCAAAGAGTTGGACACGACTGAGCGACTGAACTGAACTGAACAACCATCAACCCTTCATTAGGAAATGTTAAATTGAAATAGTAGTGTAATTCCATTTTGATTTGTATATAGAAGGATTTAAATAGTAATGCAGTATAAACAACTTTGACAGCAATCTTGATTTATACGTTCTTGAGGGGTTCAGCTAGAAGTTCAGGGTGCAAAGGGCATAAAGAGAGATTGGCAAGAGCTAGAGCTGAGGAGGCAGCTGAAGGCAAAGACTCCTCCATAGGGTGTTTCTTTCCTTTCTTACCTCACAGAAGGAGGATATCCATGTGAGGGAAAAAATTCATGGTAGCAAAAATTGCCAAAGAAATTTACTAAAGCAAAAGTTATAGAGGAATGTGAGGCAATGACAATTAACCATTTAGAGAGACAGATTCTGACTGGATGAATATACAATGCTGTCCTTTCTGAGAAGCAAGTTATATCTGCTAAGAGAAAGCTGGGAATGAACTAAGCTTCAGCCTGTAGTCTTTATGCTGACATTTTGCCATATTTTCAGTGATGCATAGGAAATGCTATACTAGAATCATATGGTCGCATAGCTGTTGTATCCATCCAAATTATGGGAGTGCTTGGCTCTCCATACTAAGAGTTTAACACCTCCTGAGCATGCAGAGCCATCTTGGCCATACAGAGAAAACTGGCAGCATAGTCATCCCTGGGGTACAGCACTGTCCATGATGGAGGTCCATCAAGTAACAGATGCTGGAGGAAGTTAGGGTAAAGGAGGTAGCCTTGCCAGCAAGTCCTTAAAGGCTCTGGCTCAGCTGCATGGAAACCACTCTCTCTCTTTTTTAACCTTCTGGAGGCATAGATGGATTGTCCTGGCTTCCCTCACATGTAGACTCTTGTCCTTTGTGGTTTTCTTTTGTCTATGCAATTGCTTTCTATCAAGTTTATTTTAATTTCATACTCATTGGACAAAGGAGAATGCAGGATGGTGATAAGGCTGAGGAGTGGAGAAGCAGGAGCTGGAAAAGAGCTGAGGAAATGGAAGGGGATGATTTTCTTCACCCTGCCCTGGATCCAGAGCTTTTTAAACAAAATCCCTCCTAGACAGTCCTGAGCACCCTTGAAGTCTGCTGGTTCGGGCCAGTGACTTCAGACCCTGACCCTGCAGACACAAAGCTAACAGCTACTCTTTATACCAGAGGTTGCCAGCCTCTGGGATCTGATGCCTGTTGATCTGAGGTAGACCTCATGTAGTAATAGTAGAAATAAAGTGCAAAATAAATGAAATGTTCTTGAATTATCCCCAAACCATCCTCTCCCAACTCTCCATAGAAAAATCGTCTTCTGCCTAATTGGTCTCTGGTGCCAGAAAGGTTGGGGACTGCTGGTTTATACTATGACCTTCTGCTTCTTGGGAGCCTACAGGGCGTGAGTAGTTAACTTCAAGTAGATAAGTTATGTGACAAAGAAGAGCAATGGCTTATGAGTCAGGAGTTCCTAGTTCACTGTTTACAAGTACAATGATTGTGGGCCGGTTTCTTAAGTCTCTCTGTATCAGTTTCTTGTGTAAAATTGGAAAAGTAATACACTGTCTCTTTAAAGCATCATCCTATGGATGTGAAGATGATGTAAGTGAAAGTCCCCATAGGACTATTAAAATCTCTTAAAAAGTAAAGTATAAAAGCTTTAAAAAAGTTGCATTTAATTGAGACTACTTTAAATTGGTGTTTGAAATCCTTTAGGGAAGTTTCATTTTGAAATCTCTTTGTGATTCTCGTGTGGTATGAAGGCAAATCTAAGTGTGCCCTCTGTAAACAGAGCTCAGTGAAATGGAACATCCAGGCAGTGAGAGTTAAGGGACAGTACCAGGTAAGCAAAGAGAGAAAGGCTGTTTTGACTACAGGAACTATTGGGTTGGCCAAAGAGTTCATTCAAGTTTTCCATAACAGCTTATGGAAACCCAAACTAACTTTCTGGTCAGGCCAATATAACATGTATAGTGAGGAAAAACAGAGAGTGAACTTTGGAAAATAGGTCTGTGTGGGTATGTAATCTTCATCTAGGATAGAAGTTACCAATGGTTGTGGTGTGAATGGATTGAAGTAATGAATTGTTGGTCTGGTTTAGTCCCCTCGGTAGAAGGTATAGCTCCGGATGGCCACCATAAATCTGCCTAGACCTGTCAGTAGACCTGTTTACATGCTTTCGGTGGCATTCATACTATCCTCAGAAGAACTGAGGTTAGGTACTTTCTGAAAATTAAAATTTCATCATCATTTTGAAATTCTTGATATGAACCAGTTTGGTTGGTTTTGAAACACATACTACCAGCAGACCTTTTAATTTAAAGTAAGAGGAAGAGCTTAGATTCACTAAAATAGCTTTAGTGCTTATACATTTTTGAATGATTATAAAATGTTAAAAAATTTAATCACCTGTTGGTGCAAAGTTTCTCTTTGATGGTGACCAAGAATTCTGAAGAGATCATGGTTTAAAAAGCCTGTGTCAGAAAGCGCATAGTTAACTTATTCATAAAATCTTACATGAAAAAGTTATGTTCAAAGGAGCAAACTTAGATTTTGTATTAAAAATCTGAAAAGATCTTATTTGGAAATTTTAAGTATTTCAATACTTACTATCTTCCTGAATACTTTTACTTTGTTTTGAAGTCATGAATACATAATATAAGGAAACTGAAAGGATTTCCCTTCAGGTCGCCTGCAGTTTCACCATTGTGCCATATTCTCTGAGTGCCATAACATGACAATATTGGGAAACAGTGATTTTAAAGAAGAGCATGTCGCATTAGTCATTGACTACCTGTCTTGTCATCAAGTTTTCAGGGAGTTGGCTAGTGTCTTAACCCATCAGCTTAACTCCTTGCCAAGAATTCTTTATGTCTTTTCTTTGGGTTATGAACAGATTTTGCTCTAAAGTTCTTGTAGGTCAAAGTAGTTATTAGGGTGTATGGAGACAGAGATTGTGGATAGCAAATGTGAATTTCTTAATTCACTCCATCCTCAGTTCTACCCTTCGAAAAACAGCTTAAGCCACATGGCCATTACAGTGAAAGATCATTGTTGATCAAAAAACAAAATGTTTCTCCCACTAGCTGTTTTTTTTGAGGCTCCTCTTAATTTTTGTAGAAAATGCCTTGCAACTGGAATTCAGAGTTCTCCTGGCCCTGAAAGGGATGGCAATTGGCTGGTGGGTATGTACTTCCATTTCAGAGTTACTAGACTGTGGAGTTCCTACAGTGAGGAAACCCTTCTGCTGGAGAATTGTATGGTGGAAATTTTAGGAATCTTTCTGCCTGAAGTAAATTACTTCATACTGGACTTCAAGTTCTTAGGCCCAAATTTGAGTTTCTAAAATTGGTAAAGGAAAATTTAATAAATTACTTTTTTTTTACAAACAATAAACCCTCAACTTGGGATTGCATGGTTTATGATGACCTTAACTCTGGCACTTGGCTATAGCAAAAAGAACAGCGTTTAGAACCAGGCAGGATTAAGTTCAAACCCTAATTCTTGTCACTTAGTAGCTTGCCTAACCTTTCTGAGTCTCAGTTTCCCCACCTGTGTAGTGGAGAAAAGTACTTCATAACTCATGGAGCTGTGGCACAAACTAAAATGGGAAAACGTACGGCCAGCATGCAGTATAATACCTGTCACGTGGTTAGCTTTCAGTAAATGATGGGTGTTATTGTTATCCCATAAGTAGGTTCAGAAGGACAAATATTCAGACAAAGATTGCTAGCAGCTTGAGTGAGATACAGCTCATTCAAGTTTTGTGCTCATTTCAGACAAACATTAGTTATATCATTTCACACCTAAGTCAGAACTACTTTCTTCCCCCTCTCACCCTAGGGTAGGGGTAGGAGGCAGCTGACTTTCTGTGGGTTAAAGATGAAGTGGAGATTTTTAAAAAAGAAAATGCCAATAGTGGTTCTTTCTGCTGGTGGAATCTCAAGTGCCTTTTTTCTTTCTTCTTTTTACTTTTTTGTATTGTTTCTGAAAAAATTAAGCTGGTTTTGTTTTGTAAACACAATCCAGAACAACCAAAGTAAATGAGTTTTACAATGTTAAGATTTCTTTTATTTCATTGAAGGCTTGCACTGGCAGCTGGACACATCCCACCCCACTCCTGTCCCCCACCAGGGACTGTGTGCTGCGGAAGTCTCCACCATCCCTCCATCCCTTGCTCCTTTCAGGTGGCGGCTGGAGCAGCCCTGGTGATGGTTGCTGGAAAGGTTTTCTCTTTTCCCTCCAGGCTGGGGGGAACATGATACCCATGACAGGCAGTCAGTAAAAAGCAGCAGCAAAACGATATGATTCATGCTAAAACACAAAGCAAAATAAAACGAAAAACCTAGTGCAGGTTTAAGAATCTGGGAGACCAACTAGAAAAGAGAGGAAAGGAAGTGGGGGTGGGGTGGGGTGGGGTGGTGGAAGCAGGATGGATAAAACTACAGTTACAACAAGAAGGAAATGGAAAATAAATAAAGGAAATTCCTTAACCCAGACTAAGCCCCTGGAGGGAGTTTCTTTAGAGTGGATGGTGGGAGGACGCATGAAATTCATGTAGGACTGTATAATTTGTGGGGGATTCCTCTAAAACCGATTAAAAAAGAACAGCCTAGAATTCATATAGGACTCATTTGGGTTTACTACCCTCTCTGGCAGTCTACACTTTCTGAATGTGTGGATTTATGAGTCTTACATCATTTGTTTCCAGTTCCACTGAAGTAAATAGCTCAGCGCAGTTGGTGCATTTATGATTGTTGTACAGAGGATTGCAGCTGATAAATGACTTCCTTTTTTATTTGTCCTTTGACCAGAAAGATGTGTAGTTTTCTAGTAATTTGACTGTTAATCTGTAGCATTTTTCTTTCCAGTTTCATTGCAGGTGTAGGACAGCTGGTTCTAATCCAGCGATGTACAACACTATGGTAGGGTGACCTAGAGGTTATAGATCTGTGTTGTGCAATATGGTAGCCACTAGCCACATGGGCTGTTAGCCCTTGACATGCGGCTAGTCCAAATTGAGATGAGCTAGAAGAGCCGATTGGGTTTTGGAGACTTAGTATGAAAAAAGGAATGTGAACTATCTCATTAGTAGTTTTTACATTGATTTATATCTCAAATTGTATTTTAGGTCTACTGGGATAACTAAAATATGTGGTTATAATTAATTTCATCTGTTTCATCTTACCTCTTTCTTTTTAAATGTGGCTACAAGGAAATTTAAAAGTATATGTGTGGCTTGCACTGTATTTCTGTTGGATGCTGTTGAAGTATCGATTAGAACAGGCACATAGGAAATTCAAGTCTTGACACTTAAACTTTCTGGCTCATGACCTTGGATAAATTATTAAAAATTTCTAAGCTTCAATTTCCGATATCCAGTTAAATGGGGCTAATACTATTTACTTCATAGGGATCGGCTGAAATAATACCTGGCACATAACATGTGCTTGACAAATGTTAGTTCTCTTCCTTGTGCATTTTATTTACTGCTAGTAAATGTAACTATGTTATTTATAAAGAACTGTCTGGGATCATGAGAAAGTAGTCTGTCCCTATGTGGTACTTTTCATCCAAAAGGTTAAAGAGCTTGACAAATATCAGTCATATGAGGTCTGAAAGGGAAGAGCCCATTTTTGGCTCTCTGGAGAGTCTGTGGTTGAGCTTTGTGCCTGCTGGCATCTCTGGCTGCCACTGTGATTGTTAGACACACTTGGAGGCACTGGTTAATGGTCTGTTAAGCTGCTGAAATGTCTTAGGTTCTATTTTAAAGCCCCCAAATATGTTTCTGATCTTGCTGAAAGTGCACACCTTCAGCTTCCTGTGCTAACAAGTACAGTATTCCTTCAGGCATTTTAAAGCACACAATTAAGAAACAGGGCCACTCTCTTCTGAACCCATATTTCATTTCCTCCTCCTCATTCATTTTCAGCCTTTGAAGAGTAAAAGCATGGAGTATAGAATTGGCTTGTCTTTTTGAGCACTAAGCTACTTTAACTCTTGGTTATAGGTTATCTTTAGGGATGGCACTTTGACAAGAATCAACCCCCATCAAGCACTTGTGACAACATACTCTTCTGTACTGCCTTGACTTTTTCTACTTGCAAACTCTCTGGCCTAAAAATGCTAGATCCACGAGATGTGGGTTTTGGTCACCTCCAAGCTGGTTGTTTCCCATAAAAGGCAATTCAAGGGACTGACTTTGGTTTTAAAACGAATATTTAATTTTTAAAGTTTCATTTGAAAACGTAGTTCTTGGTTTACTTTTAAAATTTAGCATTTTTATAAAATTATTTATTTTATTTGGAGGCTAATTACTTTACAATATTGTAGTGGTTTTTGCCTTACATTAACATGAATCAGCCATGAGTGTACATGTGTCCCTCATCCTGAACCCTCCTCCCACCTTCCTCCCCATCCCGTCCCTCAGGGTGTCCCAGTACACCAGCTTTGAGTGCCCTGTTTCATGCATTGAACTTGGACTGGTGATCTATTTCACATATGGTAATATACATGTTTAAATGCTGTTCTTTCAAATCTTCCCACCCTTGCCTTCTCCCACAGAGTCCAAAAGTCTGTTCTTTACTTCTGTGTCTCTTTTGCTGTCTCGCATATAGGGTCGTTACCATCTTTATAAATTCCATATATATGCATTAATATACTGTATTGGTGTTTTTCTTTCTGACTTCACTCTGTTTAATAGGCTCCAGTTTTATCCACCTCATTAGAACTGATTCAAATGCTTTCTTTTTAATAGCTGAATAATATTCCATTGTGTATATGTACCACAGCTTTCTTATCCATTTGTCTGCCAATGGACATCTAGGTTGCTTCCTGGCTATTGTAAACAGGGCTGTGATGAACATTGGGGTACATGTGTCCCTTTCAATTCTGGTTTCCTTGGTGTGTATGCCCAGCAGTGGCACTGCTGGGTCATATGGCAGTTCTATTGCCAGTTTTGTAAGGAAAACTGTTCTCCATAGTGTTCTCCATAGTGGCTGTACTAGTTTGCATTCCCACCAACAATGTAAGAGGGCTCCCTTTTTTAGCTTACAGATCTTATCACTCTTTTTAAATAAATTTTAACAATTACTCATAAAATGCCTTTGAATAAGGTTTTAATTTGCAAACTTAAATTCACTTTATTTACTTATTTTTGAAATTAAATATTTTGATTTTTATAAGTACATTAGTTATCTGACAACAAAACTTTTTTGAAGATTCAAGTAATGTTTATAAATCTGTAAAAGAAACTTCTAAATATGCTGATTCCTAAGTACTCTTAAATATTCTATAGTATACATAATTATAGTAAGATTTATCTTTACAAATCACAAGTCTATCTCAGTTACTAAATTAACAATTTTTAGTTGGTATAACAAGGCTGACCTATTGCTTGTTTAGGCCAAAATTGCTTAAACAAACTACAATACTGCTCAGACACCTCCCAACTCTTTTGGGGAAATGACCTTGGGAATTGAACAAGGTGGACAGATCAATGAGATATATCTAGACTTCACAGGGGTATTATTTTAACATTTGTTCAAGTTGTATGGTCCTAAGATATAGGAAACATATGAAAAGTATATAGGAGTGCTTCAAGGTTCTTTAAATGAAAGATATGTTTATATATCATACATGGCCATCTCTTGGACATTAAAAGGATAATAAAGGAATACTATGAACAACAGTATACCTACAAATTTGATACCTCAGAAGAAATGAAAACCAGTTATTTGAAAGACACTATCCAGACTTACAAAAGGAGAGACAGATAACCTAAATAGTCCTATATTTACTAAAGAAATTGAGTTAGTAATTAATAACCTTCCAAAAAAGAAAGCAACCAGACCTAGTGAATTCTACCAAATATTTAGGGAAGAAATGATACCAATTCTCCATAATCTTTTCTGGAAAGATAGAAGCATAGGAAACACTTCCTAATTCATTTCATGAAAGCAGCATTACCCTGATACTAAATCCAGGTGATGACATTACAAGAAAATAAAACTGCATACCAATATTTCGGATGAACCTAGATGTAAAAGTCCTCAACAAAATGTAAGCAAAAAATTCTCAGCAAGCTGTTTTGTGGGCATCAACAAATTGATTCTAAAATTTATTTGGAAAGGCAAAAAACTAAGTATAGGAAGCATACTACTGAAGAAGAACAAAATTGGATGACTTACACTATCTGATTTCAAGGTTTATTGTACTGTTACAGTAGTCAAGACAAGACATCATGATACTGGCAAAGGGATAGATACAGAACAAAGTAGGGAACTCAGAACAGGCCCTCACAAATATAGTCAACTGCTCTCTGACAAAGGAGTTAAGGCAGTTCAGAGGATAAAAGCTATTACCTTTTCAACAAATGGTGCTGAACAATCACAAGTTCATATGTTAAAAAAAGTGACCCAAGATACAGATCTTACATCTCTGAATAGCTGATTTTGAGCTGTGATTTTTAATATGAAATTTTTACTTTATAGTATTAGAATATTTAAGAGAAATTAAGGTTCATTATTTCTAAGTGATAAAGTTCACTAATCTGAGTGCCCAAGAATTGATGCTCTTGAACTATGGTGTTAGAGAAGACTCTTGAGAATCCCTTGGACAGCAAGGAGATCATACCAGTCCATCCTAAAGGAAATCAGTCCTGAATATTCAGTGGGAGGACTGATGCTGAAGCTGAAACTGGAATTCTTTGGCCACCTGATATGAAGAACTGACTCCCTGGAAAAGACCCTGACTCTGGGAAAGATTGAAGGCGGGAAGAGAAGGGGACAACAGAGGATGAGATGGTTGGATGGCATCACTGATGCGATGGACACGAGTTTGAGTAAGCTTGGGGAGTTGGTGATGGACAGGGAAGCCTGGCCTGCTGCAGTCCATGGGGTCGCAGAGTTGGACATGACTGAGCAACTGAACTGAACTGAAGATTCACTATATTCATAAATTTAATTTATCAAGATATAAGAATTATTTAAAGTTAATGGGATAATTTGTTGGCTAAATATAATTGAAGTACTTTAAAAAGTAAATTGGGTATATTAAAACATTTGAATATTAGAGTCAGTATCACCTAAAAGTTCTTAAAAGTAACTGCTAGAATTTGTTAAGAGTTCCAAATATAGAAATATTTGTAAACCAGACTTAAAAGTTTAGGGAACAATGAGGTTTATGTATTTTTTTTAAATCAAATGAATATCAGGTACTCAGAATTGGGTCAACTGGAATCCCTGGCTCATGACACATCCTCATCATTGGTCCATGCCTGGTGTTTATTTGGTTGGTAATGTTAATAAATTTAACACATTTAATATTAGTTTTTAAAACCAAAGCAAACCTCTGAATAGTCTCGTCTTTATTCCAAAACTTTCTGTGAGTACACATTCATAGGATAAGGGTGGGATGTGTAAAGTGTCTAAGACATGTTTTTATGTATAAAAATGACTGTTCAGAAATAGTAGCATTTAACTTGTTTATTAAGGGCAGGGTATTTGAGCAATAAAAAAATAGATAAAATGGGAAAAACATTCTGCAGATGAGGCCTTTATTGTGAAAGGATAAGTTTAAACTATGAATAAACAATTCTATACCTGGAATTAAATGGATAATTAATGCTTAGTTAGATCTAATTACCTAAAGTAACTGCCATATTTTATAACTAAAAATAAAGCAGTTTGCAGGACAGTTAGCACTTCCAGTGATCCCAGTAAAATACTAGTTAATAATTTTCATCATTCTTCAGTGAGGTGTTATTTTCATTTTACATATATAACTGGAATCTTTGCAAGGTTGCTAGATGACCCCTCATACCTGTCTAAGTACTGTAGTGGGTGAGGTAGTATTCATGACATTTTATTGAATCTATAGATAATTTTTTGTTGGACAGGATATAATTTCTTTTAACATCTTTTTTGAAATATAAATAACATACAATAAATTGCACATAGCTATAGTGTACATTTTTCATACTGTTCATGGGATTCTCTAGGCAAGAATACTGAAGTGGTTTGCCATTCCCTTCTCCAGTGGACCATGTTTTGTCAGAACTCTCCATCATGACCCATCTGCCTTGGGTGGCGCTACATGGCATGGCTCATAGTTTCATTGAGTTAGACAAGGCTGTGCATGTGATCAGTTTGATTCATTTTCTTTGATTGTGGTTTTCATTCTATCTACCCTCTGATGGATAAGGATAAGAGGTTTATGGAAGCTTCCTGATTGCAGAGATTGACCCAGGGGAAACTGGGTCTTGTTCTGATGGGTGAGGCCATGCTCCATAAATATTTAATCCAATTTTCTGTTGATTGGTGGGGCTGTGTTCCCTCCCTGTTGTTTGACCTGAGGCCAAACTATGGTGGAGGTAGTGAAGATAATGGTGACCCCCTTCAAAAGGTCCAGTGCACCCACTGTTGCACTCAGTGGCCCCTACCCTGCAGCAGGCCACCGCTGACCCACACCTCTGCCGGAGACTCCTGGACGCTCACGGGCAAGTCTGGGTGGGTCTCTTGTGGGGTCACTGCTCCTTTCTCCTGGGTCCTGGTGTGCACAAGGTTTTGTTTGTGCCCTCCAGGAGTCTGTTTCCCCAGTCCGGTGTAAGTTCTGGTGGCTCTATGGTGGGGTTAATGGTGACTTCCTCCAAGAGGGCTTATGCCATTCCTAGGTCTGCTGTACCCAGAGCCCCTGCCCCTGCGGCAGGCCACTGCTGACCCATACCTCCATAGGAGACACTCAAACACTCAAAGGCAGGTCTGGTTCAGTCTCTGTGGCATCTCCTGGTACTCATAATGTTTTATTTAAGTCTTCTGAGTGTCTCTGGCTGGGTATGGGGTTTGATTCTAAACGCAATTTCACCCCTCCTACCATCTTGCTGGGACTTCTCCTTGGCCCTTGGTGGGATCCAACATTCTCCTGTTGATGGTTGTTCAGGGATTTAACAGTATGTGAACTGTGAATTTCCAGACATTCAAGCTGGATTTAGAAAAGGCAGAGAAACCAGAGATCAAATTGCCAACATCCATTGGGTCATCGAAAAAGCAAGAGAGTTCCAGAAAAACATCTACTTCTGCTTTATTGACTACGCCAAAGCCTTTGACTGTGTGGATCACCACAAACTGTAGAGAATTCTTCAAGAGATAGGAATACCAGACCCCCTGACCTGCCTCCTGAGAAATCTGTATACAGGTCAGGAAGCAACAGTTAGAACTGGACATGGAACAACAGACTTGTTCCAAATAGGAAAAGGCTGTATATTGTCACCCTGTTTATTTAACTTATATACAGAATACATCATGTGAAATGCCAGACTGGATGAAGCACAAGCTGGAATCAAGATTGCTGGGAGAAATATCAATAACCTCAGACATGCAGATGACACCACCATTATGGTAGAAAGTAAAGAACTAAAGATCCTCTTGATGAAAATGAAAGAGGAGCATGCAAAAGTTGGCATTCAGAAAACTATGATCATGGCATCTGGTCCCATCACTTCATAGCAAATAGAGGGGGAAACAGGGGAAACAGTGGAAACAGTGAGAGACTTCATTTTCTACAGATGGTGACTGCAGTCATGAAATTAAAAGATACTTGCTCCTTGGAAGAAAAGTTATGACCAACCTAGACAGTGTATTGAAAAGCAGAGACATTACTTTGCTGACAAAGGTCCATCTAGTCAAAGGTATAGTTTTTCCAGTAGTCATATATGGGTGTGAGAGTTGGACTATAAAAAAAGCTGAGCACCAAAGAATTGATGCTTTTGAACTGTGGTGTTGGAGAACTCTTGAGAGTCCCTTAGACTGCAAGGAGATCCAACCAGTCCATCCTAAAGGAAATCAATCCTGAATATTCATTGGAAGGACTGATGTTGAAGCTGAAACGCCAATACTTTGGCCACCTGATTCGAAGAACTGACTCATTGGAAAAGACCCTGATGCTGGGGAAGATTGAAGGCATGAAGAGAAGGGGGCTACAGAGGATGAGATGGTTGGATGTCATTACTGACTTGATGGACATGAGTTTGAGTAAGCTCTGGGATTTGGTGATGGACAGGGAAGCCTGGTGTGTTGCAGTCCGTGGGGTCGCAAAGAGTTGGACATGACTGAGCAATTCAACCGGTCGTGTACTTTGATAAATTTTAACATATATATACATGCAAACATATACACAGTCACACATATATATTTCTCAGCTAACCAGTGATCTTTATGTTATTATATATTAGTTTGCACTTTCTAGAATTTTATATAAATTGGATACACAGTATTGGATATTTTTAAAGTCTTTCACTCAGAATAGTGGTTTTGAGATTTATTGACACTCTTTATGTATAAATAGTCCATTCCTTTTTGTTGGTAAGTAGTATTTCATTTTATGGCTATATTATAATTTGTTTATTCTTTCACCTGTTTTTTTTTTTTTTTTTCCAATCCTTTCACTTGTTGATGGACATTTGGGTTGTTTCCAGTTTGGGGCTATTATAAAAAATACACCTATAAACATTTGTGTATAAGTCAGAGATCAAATTGTTAAAAAATTGTTAACATTCATTGGATCAAGGTGAAAACAGAATTTCCAGAAAGATGTCTATTTCTGTTTCACTGACTATGCTAAAGACTTTGACTGTGTGGATCACAACAAACCATGGAAAACTCTTCAAGAGATGAGAATGTCAGACCACCTTACCGGTCTACTGAGAAGCCTGTATGTGGGTCAAGAAGCATCAATTAGAACTGAAAACACCAATACAGTATATTAACACATATATATGGAATTTAGAAAGATGGTAATGATGACCCTGTATGCGAGACAGCAAAAGAGACACAGATGTGTAGAGCAGACTTTTGGGCTCTGAGGGAGAGGGAGAGGGTGGGATGATTTGGGAGAATGGCATTGAAACATGTATACTATTATGTAAGAAACGAATCACCAGTCTATGTTTGATGCAGGATACAGGATGCTTGGAGCTGGTGCACGGGGATGATCCAGAGAGATGATATGGGGTGGGAGGTGGGAGGGGGTTCATGTTTGGGAACTCATGTACACCCGTGGTGGATTCATGTCAATGTATGGCAAAACCAATACAGTATTGTAAAGTAAAATAAAGTAAAAAAAAAAAAAAAAGAACCAAACATGGAATAACTGACTGGTTCAAAATTTGAAAAGGAGAACGACAAGGCTGTATATTGTCACCCTGTTTATTTAACTAATATGCAGAGTACATCATGTGAAACGCTGGGCTGGATGAATCACAATCTGGAATCAAGATGGCCAGGAGAAATATCAACAACCTCAGATATGCAGGCAGTACCACTCTAATGGTGGAATGTGAAGATGAACTCTTCACTTGTTGAAGAGACTCTTGTTGAGAGTGAAAAAGGAGAGTGAAAAGCTGGCTTGAAACTCAACATTAAAGAAACTAAGATCATGCCATCTAGTCCCATCACTTCCTGGCAAATAGAAGAGGAAAAAGTGTAAACAGTGACAGATTTTATTTTGTTAAGCTGCAAAATCACTGTGGTTGGTGACTGCAGCCATGAAATTAAAAAGCACTTGCTCCTTGGAAAGAAAGTCATGACAAACCTAGACAGCTTATTAAAAAGCAGAGATATCACTTTGAAGGTCCATAGAGTCAAAGCTGTGGTTTTTCTATTAGTCATGTATGGATATGAGAATTGGACCATAAAGAAGGCTGAGTGCTGAACAATTAATGCTTTTGAATTGTGGTGTTGGAGAAGACTCTTGAGAGTCCCTTGGACTGCAAAGAGATCAAACCAGCAAATCCTAAAGGAAATCAACTCTGAATACGCATTGGAAGGACTGATGCTGAAGCTAAAGCTCCAATACTTTGGCCACTTGATGCTAAGAAAAGACCTGATGCTGGAAAAGATTGAAGGCAAAAGGAGAAGGGGGCGACAGAGGATAAGATAGTTAGAGAGCATCACTGACTCAATGGACGTGAATCTGAGCAAACTCTGGGAGATAGTTAAGGACAGGGAAGCCTGGCATGCTACCGTCCACAGGGTCGCAAAGAGTCGGACAGGAGTTACCAACTGAACAACAACAGCAACACTGTGTGGACATATACTTTTTTCCCACTCTGAGAAAATACCTATGAGTAGAACTGTTGGATATGTTTATGTAAGGGTGTGTTTAACTTTTAAGAAATTGCCAAACTGATTTATAGAGTGATTGCACTATTTTACATTCACACCAACAGTTTATGAGAGTTCTGGTAGCTTCACTTCCTTGCCAACCCTGCGTATGGTTACTTTTTAAAATTTTAGCCATTCTAGTAAGTGTGACAGAGTGCAGTTTTAATTTGCATTTTGTCAAAGACTGAAGTTGCTGAACATCTTTACATATGCTTATTTGCTAATTGTATATCTTATTTTGTGAAGTGTTTGTTCAAATCTTTTGCCCATTATTTTTGTGGCCATGTTGTGATGCACCATATGGCATGTGGAATCTTAGTTCCCTGACCAGGGATCGAACCTGCGCCCCTACAGTGGAGGCCTAAGTCTTAACCACTGGACCACTAGGGAAGTCCCTACCCATTTTTAAATTGGGATTTTTGTTTTTTTATTATTGAGTTTTTTATATATTCTTCATCAGATGTGATTTACAAATATTCTCTTTCAGTTTATAGTTTATCTTTTCATTCTTTTCAGAGTCTTTCAAGAGCAGAAGTTTTAAAACTTTAATGTTTTATAATTTTTTTTCTTTATGGATTGTGCATTTTTTTGTTATATTTAAAAAATCTTTGCCTAACCTAGTGTCACAAAGGTTTTTTCCACTGATTTCTAGTAGAAGTGTTTTAGGTTTTACATTTTTATTTTAGGCTTGTGTTTCATTTTGAGTTAATTTTTGTATATGATGCAAAGTATAGATAAAATTTATGTTTTTGTATTTGGATATCAAATTGTATAGGATCATTTGCGGGAAGAGACTATCATTATTACTCCACTAATTTACTTTTATAGTTTTTGTTTATAATCAATTGTTTATATATGTGTGGATCTATTTCTAGACTCTCCAGTGATTTATCTGTTCCACTGATTTATCTGCATGTCTTTATGTTGATACCACACTGTGTTGATAACTGTCTTGAAACCAAAGTCTGGAAGTCCTCCAACACTTCTTCTTTTTCAAAGTTGCTTTAGCTGTTTGAAATACTTTGCATTCTTCATATGAATTTAAGAATTAGATTCTACAGAAAAGTTGGCTGTCAGCTATTAAAAAAATTAAATTTTGATTTAAATTGCACTGAATTAGTAAGTCAATTAGGAGAGAACACAGGCTAAGAAAATCGTATCTTCTGAGGTTGCTCACAGATCTACTTAATTAGACACAATGAAAGACACCACCACAGCCAAATCCTCCAAACTCCTCCCCTTCCCTGGGGCAACATGCGGTCTCTGATAGCTTGGACTAAGTAAAATGCTAGTGTTGATTTGTATAGTAAATTTAACACCAGTAAAGCTTAATTCTTTGTGTTAAAAAATAAAAATCAAGTTATAATATTTTCTTCCTGTGCCTCAATGCATCAGTATTGGAAATGATGCTCCTTGTTTAAAACACTGGCAAAATCCCTACCTCTCAGTTCAGTTCAGCCAGTTACTTAGTCGTGTCTGACTCTGTGACTCCGTGGACGGCAGCACGCCAGGCTTCCCTGTCCATTACCAACTCCCGGAGCTTGCTCAAAGTCATGTCCATCTAGTGGGTGATGCCATCCAACCATTTCATCCTCTGTCGTCCCCTTCTCCTCCCACCTCAATCTTTCCCAGCATCAGGGTCTTTTCCAAGGAGTCACTTCTTTGCATCAGGTGGCCAAAGTATTGGAGCTTCAGCTTCAACATCAGTCCTTCCAATGAATATTCAGGACTGCCAATCTCTACGGTACTACAAAAGATTAAAACATCGCACCTGTTCCTCTCAGTGATCAAAACTGTATCGTGTACTGTTATTTCCGAATTTGGTCTCCAGGGGAGCAGCCACTTACCTCTTAGCCTCTGTAACTTGAGGGAGAGATGAGATAAGACAGCAGTTGGAAGCCTGGCTTGGCTAATGTTGGAAACAAGGCTCAGCTACTACTTCTTAGCCGTATTGCTCTGATTGCTATTTGTTGATGAAAGCTGTGGGAAGAAACAGCATTGCATATAAACAGGAGAGATTTAGTCATAATTTATGCTTCTTTAGAAAATGCCAGCAGCAAAAATTACTTCCAAAATATTCAGACCACCTATGATTAATCACACTAATCTCAGGATGACCTGCGTTTCCCTTGTGAGGCGGTCATCGAGCACGTTAAAGACCTTCCCCCTAATTTTGAGCATTTTTGAAGCAATATGATGCCATGATTCAGACTTTCTTAGTGCAGGTGTCCACAGTGCTTCCAAGTTTATGATATTTTGGAGCCTGCACATTTTACCCTCTAGGCATAGATGGTGCACACTAAGCAGAACTAGCAAAGTGGGGCCGTGGGTTGCTAGGCAATCCTTAGAGTCATTCCGGCTGGATCCCTTTTGGGTTTGCCACAGCAGCTGTTCCAAACCTTTACGTTCATTAACATCCAGTAAAATTTGACTGCAGTCTTCTCTGTAGCAGGCACTGTACCCCTACCTTCTTTTCATGTTTTCTTCATTCTCAGCAGATAAATAAAAATTTCAGCGTTTCAACAAAATGTCCTCTTTACTTCAAAGTAAGGTCATTTCCTCACATCTTAACCTCTGCCTTCCTATCTCTCAGGACGAGGCATCCTTTCCAAAATTATCCTTGCCCCTTACTCTTATTCTGGCTGATCCTCTTGCATCGCTCCGAAATTTGTTTGGCTATCCAGCTTCTGTTACATCTGCAGTCGCTCCACCTGGATCTATCCTGCCATGCCTTCCTCCCTGTCCCCCAGTGCTTAAACACTTCAGGGGCCACTATTACTCTTTGTTGTTGGTGTTCAGTTGCTAAGTCACGTCCGACTCTTTGCGACCCCATGGACTGCAGCACACCAGGCTTCCCTGCCCTTCAGTATCTCCCAGAGTTTGCTCAAATACTTGTCCGTAGAATTGGTGGTGCTATCTAATCATCTCCTTCTCTGCCATCCCCTTCTCCTTTTGCCTTTAATCTTTCCCAGCATCAGGGTCCTTTCCAATGAGTTGGCTTTTACTACTACTCTTAGGATATCATAAGGAAAACACTGTTCAGTGTGGCCTCCAAGCCCTGCACAGCCTGGCTTCTGCATGCCTCTACATTCTTACCTCTTGCTTGCTCTTCCTCTCTATCCTGTAAACACTCTGGAGTTTCAACCCCTCAAACACATCTTGAGCTTCCTCCTAGTAAATGGCCTTACATGAGCTCTTTCCTCTTTCCTTTTCTCTGCCATCTTAGTTTATTTCTATATGGAAACCTTCCCTGACAAGCATCATTTCAGTAGGGAAACCTTCCCAGGCAAGACCCAATTCTTTTGCTGTAGACTTCTAAGGCCTGCCATGTGTCTTTTCCTTGGCTCTTATTATAATTTCCATTTTACGTTTAGTTGGTGTCATTGTTTGATTGATGTCTTTTCTCCCTCACTAATGTATAAACTCCATGAAAGCAGGAACCTGTATGATTGTGTTCATCATTAAATTCCAGAGGGTGACCCAGTGTCTGGCACTTCAGAGATGTTCAGAAAATACTTGTTAGGTAAAGAGAAGTGGCATTTCTTGTCTCAGGGGTCACTTGTGACTTTCAAATTGTCACCTCCTCTTTTTCTAATCTTATCCTATTTGAACTCTGCCATATTTGGCTCTGCTTACCACACTATCATTGAAATTATTTAATTTCTTTGTGACTTACTCACTGTTTTTCTTATTACTCTTCTTTTTTGTCTCTTTTACTGTCTTTTCTCTCTTTCTATTTACAAATTCATTGTAGATAATAAATACTTGTTGGAGGAATGAATGAAATGTTAGTTTTCCTTAGGGTTCTATTATTGGTCTTTTTCTCTTTTTCTCCTTCCCTCTTTTCTTTGGTGATCTTATCTAACTCCATGGCTTCACTATCATCAATAGGCTGGTCCAGACCTGTGTTTCCAATTGATTATCTTCATGGAATTATCCTCTGCGTGCTCAGTTGCTCAGTCACGTCCGACTCTTTTGCAACCCCGTGGACTGTAGCCTGCCAGGCTTCTCTGTTCATGGAATTTTCCAGGCAAAAATACTGAAGTGGGTTGCCTTTTCCTACTCCAGGAGTTTTCCAAGAGGACTCTTAAAATCAGCCCAATTCAAACCAAAGGGATTCTCTTTCCTGAATGTTTTTCTCCTGTAACCTGCTCTCAGTAAAGTTCCCTACTACCCAGTTGGGAGGCTCTAAGCACAAGACATAAGCTCATCCTCCACCCTTTTCTTCCTCTTTTAGTAATACTAAATTCGATTGATGCAAGTGAAATGTCTCTCCATACTCTCTGATTTACATGTTCCTAACTGCTGTTGTGGGCTTCCCAGGTGGCGCTAGTGGTAAAGAACCCACCTGCCAATGCAGGAAATGTAAGAGACGTGGGTTCAATCCCTGGGTTGAGAAGATCCCCTGGAGAAGGGCATGGTAACCCACTCCAGTATTCTTGCCTGGAGAATCCCATGGACAGAGGAGCCTGGTGGGCTACAGTCCATGGGGTTGCAAAGAGTCAGACACGCCTGAAGTGACTTAGCATGCACAACTGCTATTGCCTAGCTTTGTAGTTATCAAACTTTTTTTTATTTTTAAAGAAAGAGAAAGCTTATAGAGATGAACTCCTACATAGAGAATTGTTAGATAAGGCAGGTGAACAGGAGCTTCTTTGATTGAAGGTGAGGGAAGGGATCTTGGAGCAACCCCCTTAGCCCAATGAGGCAGTACTAGAAGATGTTATGGTTTGAAAACTACTAGCCTATGTGATTGCAACAGCCTTTAAAATGTACTTAAAAATTTTTCATGGGTACAACACAGAATAATACCCAGGAGAGTTATTGTGAAAGTTAAATATAAGGCCCTTGGCATGTGGTACACACTCAGCAAGTGAGAGCTGAAATCATAATTATTCCTTGTAATCTTTTTTCAAACTAACTTCCTAATTAAACTGTGCTGTTTTTCTTAGGCATACTCAGTTAATCACTCAGTCTGGATACTTCTTTAATGGCACTTATTTACGTCTGCCCTGGGTCTTGGTTGTTACGTGTAGGCTTTTTCTAGTTGCAGTGAGCAGCTAGAGGAGAAAAAGCAATTATAACAAAGCAAAGTACTCTGATGGAGAATATAAGGAGCTGTGAATTATAGAGGAGAAGATCTAGTATAGTGCAGGAGCATGTCGGAGGGTATGTTAAGGACGGCTTCCTACAGAGAGAGACTGTTAGACTGAGGCCAGGAGGATCAGTGGAGCTGAGTGATGAAGAGGAGGGAAGATGCTCCAGGCAGAGAAAATATCATTGTTGGTGTCTTAGGGAGGGTTCATTACTGGGAGGGAGAAAGCAGGAAGGATTCCCGGCAGGGCTCATCTTTAGCTTATAAAGAAGCAGGGAAACTCTGGAGAGGCGGGCTCAGGGTGTAATGCTTTCTCCATCCCTTCCTTGTCTCCTCTCGCCTCCCTGCCCCCTAAATGCACACATACCTCCTGCTTTCAGGTTTGGTCCTCTTAGGGATTAGTTCTGAGCCAATCATTTGATCTGAAGCAGATGACTTTCAGCAAACCCCCAGGAGCCTGCCCCTTCTCCACCTCTCTGTGACAACCCCAAACCGTTCAGACACACAAACTCTGAACTCACCCAAGCCCCACCCAGAAGCCTCATAACTCTTTTTAAAAATCTTCCTCAAACAGAGGAATTTTGTGGCTTTGTTTGATCTTTTTATGTTGCTGTTTTCAGGATGTAACTCTTCTGTTTTCTTCTCAAGCCTGGTCTCCAGGCAGTTATCCAAGAGAGGAGAGGTCTGAAGTCCTTGGCCCGTCCCAGGACACCCATCACGACAGAGATGAAAATATAGGCAAATGGTCTGGGATGTCTTTATGAACACCACTCAGATGACTTGGCTGAAATCTTCCTCTTACATCAGAACTCAATGGTTTTAACAACACAGTTTGATAAAAACATTTTCTTTAGCAGTCATGTTACAGTCATTAAGATGTAACCTTGGGAACTCTACGCATGATTTAGTTCCTTTTTGAACTAATTGCTCTTGTTTTATAGACGTATCCTGGGTTTCTTTCCAGGTACATGAGGATTTTTTAAAATGACAGTCATATGGATTCTCTACTTAGCAGGATTCTCTACTAAATAATTTTGAGTGTTCTTACTCAGAGATTATTATTACGCACAAAGCAGCATAAAAGTTAATTTGAGATTGAACCACTTCCAGTTTTAAAATGAAGGTAATAAGACAGGTCTTTAAGTTCTTGTCTGAAACTTTTAGAGCCACATATATTTAAGAATTCAACTTATGATGGTGCATGGAAAATAAATTTTTGGTGGTGAGCATGTTGTAGGGTATACAGAAGTAGAAATATAATGTTGTAGACATGAATCTTACATGTTATAAATCAGTTACCCCAATAAAATTTTTTTAAAAAGAATTAAAACTTTTGTAGATATTAGAGAGATAATATGCTGGCTATATTACATAGTTCCACAGTCAGGGTCTAGGGTAATACTGCTAATCTGATGTGGAACCTCTGAATACTCACAATACATCAGATAACTTCATGTTAGCTCACCATATGAGGTTTTCGTGCCAAACTTAGGAAATAAACTTTTGGTTTTCAAAGCATTTAGAAATTACTGATGAGCGATTCCTCATCTTACTTCACTGAGTTGTATCAGATGTGGTGTTAATCTAAAAATGTTATATCCACTTAAAATATTATTTTAGAGCCACTGGAGCATCTTTGTCCTTTTTGACACATATATTCTTACAACATCCTTTTTGGTTATAAATGAAGTAATTCCTCTATCTGGAAGTTCCATGTACTGCTCTCCCACCTCACTTATGATCTTACTGTCTGTTGCTCTTTGCTGAGCTGGCTGGCTTTCCAATACATATTTCCTTTACTACAAAGAGCAGGGTTGCTCTTGCTAGACATCCTGTTGCACATGGCCTTTACGTCTCTATCATCTGTTTTGAGAACCTTTCCTAAAGTTAATTGTTTAGTGGACTGTGTTGGTCCAGTGGGTAGCTCAGATTTATTTATCTAGAAACCATGCTACTTGGGGGAAAGAGTAAAGTACTTAAAATACTCTGAACTCCTGGAATTTCACTTTATTTCTGGTTCTTTCTAGCTATGGTGATGATGACAGACAATTCGTTTGATTTGTCTAAATCTTAATTTCTCAACTTCAGAATGTGTTCCTTTGCTACTTCTCAGTCATGATGTGAAGTGAAATGAGATGTTGCTGCAAGCAAGGAGATTCACTAAAATTCAGATTTAAGAAAAGGAAATGATCTAAATTAAGGTCTATACATACTTCGTGAAAAGAAACTGTTTGTCTCTTAGTCGTGTCCCACTCTTTGAGACCCCATGGCCTGTAGCCCACTAGGCTTCTCTGTCCATGGGATTCTCCAGGCAGGAACACTGGAGTGGGTTGCCATGGCCTTCTCCAGGGGATCTTCTTGACCCAGGTTGAACCCGGGTCTCCCACATTGCAGGCAGATTCTTTACCATCTGAGCCACCAGGGAAGCCCTGTGTATAATTCAGTCACTATCTATTAATAAATGTTGTGTTATGTGGCTTTATTCTTGCTTGGATCTGCATAGTGACCATTTATTGTGTGTCTGGTGTATCAGGATAATTTACTGTGTGTCTCTTTTGAGGTGGCTGCCATCATTCTCCTTTCGAGAGATGGCAGAGACTTGGCCAGCGTCACATCACTGTCTAGTGCCTGAGCCAGATTGAAAACCAGGTTTCTTTGAAGGTTGAGTCAGCACCCCTTCTGCTTGCAGAGACTATTATGCAACAGTGAATGTTTTGTGGTGGTTGTTTTGTGTTTTGCAAATTGAGAGCAAGAGAGGATTCATAAAAGTTTAGATAATCTTATTTTCTCTTGAATATAAACTTCAGATAGTATCAATAAGTCTCATACTTTGGAGGCTCAGGGGAAATTAGCCATCATTTGGTGCATTGGAAAATCTTCATTTTTTCCCTTCATTCACTCATTCTTTGTATAGAATTTATTCTCATCATACAGTCCTTATAAACAAGCAGAAATGTTTCACTGGCTTAAAAAGCATTTATCAGTCCAGTCTTTGCTTGTAAGTCTCAGAAACAGTAAAACAAAATCATTTTTCTTTACTCTTTTCTTGGTCTAATTGTTCACTTGCCCTGAGGGAATTGTTGAGTTGAGAAACCCAGATGAACCTCCCAATGCAAACTCTTTCCTCATTTCCAGTAAGTGGCCCAATTTGCGATACTCTTTTAGCTATCAGTGGCTACATTTACTGAGACCCATATTTTGAAGCTGAGAAATTAAGACTTGGACAAATTAAATGAATTGAGTGCCATCATCACCATGGCTAAATAGAAGCAGAAATAGAGTGAAATTTCAGAGATGAGGACCTCCGGGAGAGGATGGGTTGGGATGGGAGACTGACTAATAAGCATTGGCATGTCTCTTTATTTTAGTCTCTCTCTTTTTCTCATTTAAGATGATCGGAGCAGGTCTTGCTGGCTGTGAGAAATATAGCCCAAGGGTTGTTAGAAGGCCTATGGCAGAGATATAAGTGATGCAGGTTTGATCCCTGGATTGGGAAGATCCCCTGGAGGAGGACATGGCAACAGCTCTGGTATTCTTGCTTGGAGAATCTCATGGACAGAGGAGCCTAGCAGGCTATACAGTCCACAGAATTGCAAAGAGCTGGACATGACTGAAGCTACTTGGCATGGACATGGCCCACAAAGACCTTCCCTAACTCATCATTTTGTCAACTAGGATTTCATTCTAGAGAGTAAGAGCCTATTTATGGTTTCAGAAGCCTCCTGGAGGCATCTTGCCGCGTGTCAAGGATCGTTATCTGTCCATGGCTCTAATTAGGTAGAATATCTAGAAGGAATTTGTCTTTGTGAAAAGGACTTTAAGTGAGAATAAATTTGAGAAAAAGAGAAGACAAGTTGGATTTCCATATTTCCTAGGATTTCCTTCTGGGTGGTGACTGTGACCACATGGAAATAGGATGTGAGAGAACTAAGAGCTTTCCTGGCAAGTGTCACATTCTTTTAGAGACTCCATGGCCTTTGATAGCCTTGATTTTGTTCCCCCTGTGTCTTTCATAATCAATTAAAAATCAGTGATTGAGTACCTCATATGTAGCCAGGCATACTACCTCAGATCACATGCTAGTGATTAAGGATGTAGGTAGCCCTTGCTTTCTTGGAATTCTCTAGTCTAGTAGGGAAGATGGATTTTAATCAAATAACTATATAGAATATTGTGAAACTGTGACTGAAGGACAGGGAAGCCTGGCGTGCTGCAGTCCATGGGGTCACAAAGAGTCGGACACAACTGAGTGACTGAACTGAGTGACTGAAGATGTTTATGGTGCTGTTAGAGAAGACATAATTTTTTGTTTGAAGGATTAACCAGTGGTGGGATTGCTGTACCCTATTTTCTTATAAATGTCAGGAAGCCTAGATACTTTTATTAGGTATTAAAAGGAATATCCTGGCTAAAAAATGATTAATTATGTAGTTTGTAAATGGACTACTGCATTCAACTAGTTTTAAACACACACAGAAACAATATATCTCTGTGTGAATATATATACATGTAAATTTTATATACATTTAATTTTTTAAAAAACTAGTATCTTTCCCTGATTTGGGGCTTCCCTCATAGCTCAGTTGGTAAAGAATCCACCTGCAATGCAGGAGACCCTGGTTCGATTCCTGGGTCGGGAAGATCCGCTGGAGAAGGCACAGACTACCCACTCTAATATGCTTAGGCTTCCCTGTGGTTCAGCTGGTAAAGAATCTCCTTGCAATGCAGGAGACCTGGGTTCAAACCCTGGTTTGGAAAGATCCTCTGGAGAAGTGAAAGGCTACCCACTCCAGTATTCTGGCCTGGAGAATTCCATGCACTGTATAGTCCATGGAGTGGCAAAGAGTCAGACATGACTGAGTCACTTTCACTTTCTTTTCCTTGATTATAAAAGCAGTGTAAAATTGTCAAAGAGTCTTTGGAAAATCATAAAAAGTACAAAGAGAAAAATAAAAATTCCCCAGAAATAATCAGTGTTAACACTTGAAAAAATAATTTATCTATTTATTTTATTTTTGGTTGCACTGATTCTTCATTTGGGTGCATGGGCTTTTGCTAGTTGTGGAGAGCAGAGGCTACCCTCAGGTTGTGGTGCGTGGGCTTCTTATTGCAGAGGCTTCTCTTGTTGTGGAGCACAGGCTCTAGGTGCACGGGCTTCAGTGGCTGCAGCACGCGGGCTTAGGAGCTGTGGCTTATGGGCCCACGACAGTGCAGTTTTCAGTAGTTGCTTAATTGCTCTGCAGCAGATGGAATCTTCCTGAACCAGGGATTGAACCTATGTCCTGTGCATTGGCAGGCAGATTCTTATCCACTGTACCATTAGGGAGGTCCAACATTTTGATATATATCTTTCTAGTCCTTTTTCTAGACATGCATATGTTTAAAATATAATTTGGATCATATTGCAAAAAATTTTTTTCAATTCCATTTAAAAGAGATTTTTCATTGAATTGTAAGCTTTATTTACTGCATTATATCCTATGTTTATATAATAATTTATTTTTTTATTTCTTTACTGTACACATTTTGCTACCATAATACTATGAAGTACAGTTCTCTGTAATTTATGATGGTTTTCTCAGGCTAGATTTTGAGACAGAAAGAAAACAAACCACGGTCAAAAGAATGAAATTATAAGGTCTGTGATGCTTTACAGATAGATAATATAAATCTAGTTCCATTAGCAAAATATGAGAGTGATTATTATTACTAATTACACCTATCATCACTGAATATGATCTTTGTTATAAATAGTTGAAAAATATTTTCTTTTAATTTGCTATTTTAGTCTACTAGTGGGATTAATTTTTAGAACTGTTTGTTAGCCATCTATGCATCTTTTCTTGGTTCATGTTCTTTACTCATTCCTTTATTGTGGTTTTTAGTGTTTTTCTTATTTCTTGGTAAGAGCTTTTTATTTATTAAGGATACCAATCTTTTGTCTTATGCAAAAATTTTCAAGTTTTTTTGCTTACAGAAGTTTCTAATTTTCAAGTAGTTAGATTTACTTACTTTTTCTTCATGGTTTCTATTGCTTTTATGCTTGGAAAGTCTTATCTTATTAATCAGATCCCATTTTGTCTATGTGTTTTTGATCTTGGTGAATTTTCACTGTGGGGCTTATAAGATATTTCAGCAAACTCATGCAGTGCCCAACATGGCACTTCTGAATATAAGGTATATTTACTTCATGTTTGGCTAATAGTTTGATCTCAGTAGACATTGGTCATTAGCACAATTCTTCAAGCCACTCTTGAAAGAGGAGGAAGTATTACCCAGTCAAACAAAAGAGAGAAGGATGATAAAAGATGGAAAATAATCACCAGGTTTTAAGCATGAGAGGAACACTGAATAAACTGACAATGAGAAATTCAAGTAAATTATTCTATTTACTCTAAACAGTAGAGAAGAGGATTGGGAGGATAAGGTTTGAATCTGGACAACCTTAGGAAAGAAAATGTTACCTTTATCAGTGATATTTAAGAAATGGGGAAGGTAGTGTTGTTTGGGCTAGAGAGAATCAAGAAATATTTAGATGGTAGGATTTGTCTACTCTACCTCTGGGCTTTTATGGGTTTTAATTGTGGACAAAAATGGCAGTACAGCATAGAGGAAATACTTCCCAGTTGGGAATAAGGACCTTGGCTCTGACACCAGCATTGCCATCTTTAATAGTTTTCCTCTGAGAGTTTCTACTTCTTTATCATTATAAGTGCTTTTTGGACTTATTTCTGGACTTCCTATTTTGTTCCATTGATCTATATTTCTGTTTTTATGCCAGTACTATACTGTTTTGGGCTCCAAAATCACTGCAGATGGTGACTGCAGCCATGAAATTAAAAGACGCTTACTCCTTGGAGGAAAAGTTATGAGCAACCTAGATAGCATATTCAAAAGCAGAGACATTACTTTGCCAACAAAGGTCCATCTAGTCAAGGCTATGGTTTTTCCAGTAGTCATGTATAGATGTGAGAGTTGGACTGTGAAGAAAGCTGAGCACCGAAGATTTGATGCTTTTGAACTGTGGTGTTGGAGAAGACACTTGGGAGTCCCATGGACTGCAAGGAGATCCAACCAGTCCATCCTAAAGGAGATCAGTCCTGGGTGTTCATTGGAAGGGCTGAGTTGAAGCTGAAACTCCAATACTTTGGCCATCTGATGCAAAGAGCTGACTCATTTGAAAAGAGCCTGATGCTGGGAAAGATTGAAGCCAGGAGAAGAAGGGGACGACAGAGGATGAGATGGTTGGATGGCATCACCAACTCAATGGACATGAGTTTGGAAAAACCATAGTCTTGACTAGACGGACTTTTGTTGGCAAAGTAATGTCTCTGCTTTTCAATATGTTGTTTAGATTGGTCATAACTTTCCTTCCACGGAGTAGGAGTCTCTTAATTTCATGGCTGCAGTCACCATCTGCAGTGATTTTAGAGCCCCTCAAAATAAAGTCAGCCGCTGTTTCCACTGTTTCCTCATCTATTTCCCATGAAGTGATGGGACCAGATGCCATAATCTTAGTTTTCTGAATGTTGAATTTTAAGCCAACTTTTTCACTCTCCTCTTTCACTTTCATCAAGAGGCTCTTCAGTTCCTCTTCACTCTCGGCCATAAGGGTGGTGTCATCTGCATATCTGAGGTTATTGATATTTCTCCCGGCAATCTTGATTCCAGCTTGTGCTTCATCCATCCCAACATTTCTCATGATGTACTCTGCATACAAGTTAAATAAGCAGGGTGACAATATACAGCCTTGATGTACTTCTTGTCCGTTGTTCCATGTCCAGTTCTAACTATTGCTTCCTGACCTGCATACAGATTCCTCAGGAGGCAGGTCAGGTGGTCTGGTATTCCCATCTCTTTAAGAATTTTCCAGTTTGTTGTGATCCACACAGTCAAAGGCTTTGGCATAGTCAATAAAGCAGAAATAGATGTTTTTCTGGAACTCTCTTGCTTTTTTGATGATCCAGCTGATGTTGGCAATTTGATCTCTGGTTCCTCTGCCTTTTCTAAAACCAGCTTGAATATCCGCTTAGTGTTTCAAAACTCCAAAGTAGCCTGAGAAATGTGAAAATGGGAACCTGTACTTTTCTAGGATTTTTACTTCCTGTTATTATAAAATTTCAGCTAGAGAGGACTTAAGAAATGTCAGAATTGAGCCCCTTCCTGCTGCTTGGTCAGCAGAACAGAATAGGTTTCTGATGTGAAAGGTGAGGCTTGTTTAACTGACAGCAGAAGCAAGCCCTTTTACCTCTTCAGCGTGTCTTATCGTTGGCATCATTATTATATCCTGCTGTCTTGTGACCAAAAACCAAAATGAAGACATGCTCAGAAACGATGGCTGTGTAGTAAACTAAATACAACTATCAGAAATTAAAAAAAAAACAAACAAACTGTGGTTCAAATTCGTTGGCAATTTTGGTAAAATTTGGGGTTTGATTCATTCAGTTTGAAAATGCTTGCCTAACTCTGTGGCTAATTACATACTGAAACACTTTAGCTTTCTGTCATTTTAGTCTTCAGTGGGTCAGACAAACTGAAGGATGCCTTGCGTTTTGGGAGAGCCTTGCTCTTTGTTGTTTAATTTGCTATTTTCCGTCATTTTTGTCTTGAAGCATTAGAATTGGGTCAGTTGTTGTTCAGTAGCTCAGTTGTGTCTGACTCTTTGTGACCCCAGGGACTGCAGCAAACCAGACTTCCCTGTCCTTCACCATCTCCCGGAGCTTGCTCAAACTCATGTCCATTGAGTCAGTGATGCCATCCAACCATCTCCTCCTCTGAGGTCCCCTTCTCCTGCCTTCACTCTTTCCCAGCATCAGGGTCTTTTCTAATGAGTCTGCTCTTTGCATCCTGTGGCCAAGGTATTGGAGCTTCAACTTCAGCTTCAGCATCAGTCCTTCCAGTGAATATTCTGAGTTGATTTTCTTTAGGATTGACTGGATCTCCTTGCAGTCTAAGGGACTCTGAAGAGTCTTCTCCAACACCACAGTTCAAAAGCATCAGTTCTTTGGCACTCAGCCTTCTTTATGGTCCACTCTCACATCCGTTCATAACGACTGGAAAAAACCATAGCTGAAGAATTGGATCTACATTCTGCTTTCTGCTTTAGGGTCTTATCAAAGGAGTGTATAAGCAGCTTAATCCTGTCAAGGGGAGATTGTACTTAATTAAGATTCCTCTTCAGGAAGCACCAGAATTCCACTCCTCAAGCCATTAGCTGCGTCTTGCTTACATGAAGCTTATCCTGTGACCCTCAGAAAATTCCCATCTTATCATGGATTACATCATAAATAATGAAAAAAACTGTCTGAAGCAGTTTTAGTGTTTTCTTAGGTTATTTGGAAATTTCCAGCTCTATGTACTAGACAGGAGACCTCTGACCTCAGGGATAACAGCATGAAGGGGAGGTATGGTGGCTCCTTGTGAGTCAATGAGAGCCTGTAATTGCTCTGCAGATGCTTTCTATTATTTTTGGTCATGAAGTTTCTGAGTGGAGTCACCGAGTGCATGAGAAATGAATTTACTTTAAGGAAAAATGTTGAGCAGAGAGAATTCATTCCTCAAATGGAAAAGTTTTAAAAGCCTGTTATTTATCTCCCTGTGCTTCCCAGGTATGCTAGTGGTAAAGAACCCGCCTGCTAATTCAGGAGACGTAAGAGACACAGGTTTGATCCCTGGGTTGGGAGGATCCCCTGGAGGAGGGCATGGCAACCCACTCCAGTATTCTTGCCTGGAGAATCCCATGGACAGAGGAGCCTGGTGGGCTACAGTCCATAGTGTTGCAAAGAGTCAGACATGACTAAAGCGACTTAGCATGCAAGAAATCTTAAGAAGGAGTTTTAGCTGTTGTTACTGAAAATTTATGAGTTATTTTTAAGAAGCAGTCTTAAGACGTAGGTTAATATCTAATTCTTAATGAATTTAAAATTCTTCTAGGTAAATTTAAAATGACAAAGTTTACATTAGTTGTTACAGGTTGCCAAAGGCTTAAATATGAAATTTTCTCAGTCCTGTCACTTTTTGTTTCTGAAACTCTTTGCACACAATGAAAATCTTTATTTATTGTGAAGTCACTTTTTCTACCTTTACTTCCTGCTCTAAAATAGATGCAAAGTGAAAGTGAAAGTGAAGTTGCTCAGTTGTGCCCAACTCTTTGTGACCCCATGGATAGTAGCCTGCACCAAGCTCCTCCGTCCATGGGATTTTCAAGGCAAGAGTACTGGAGTGGGTTGCCATTTCCTTCTCCAGGGAATCTTCCCAACCCAGGGATCGAATCCAGGTCTATCACATTGTAGACAGACACTTTACCGTCTGAGCCACCAGGGAAGTCAAAAATAGAAGCAAAGGGATGGTTAACTCTCAGTGTGCACTTTGGTTAGCCATCAATTTTGTTCTTTCTGTTGTCCAACCTGAAATGTCCTTTCCTCTCAATTTCTGACTGTAAAAATTGTATTTTTAACATTCAGATCAAATGTTACCTTTCTCTAGCTCATGGGACAGGTCTTTTGAGAGGAAAAAAAAAAAAGAGGTTGTGAACATTTAGGAGAGGAAGCAGGGGTCATTTTGATAAAGAAGTCATTCCACACTAATATCATCTTCTTTAAAAAAACCATATTTTCTTTTTAAAAACATTTTTCCTTAAACATTTTTTTTTTTCCTTTTTGGCTGTGCTGGGTCTTCGTTGCTGTGAGCAGGCTTTTCCAGCTGTGGCTAGTGGGGGCTACTGTCCAGTCGCGGTGCAGGGGGCTTCTCTTGTGGTGGCTTCTCCTGTGGTGCATGGGCTCTAGGCACGTGAACTTCAGTAACTGCAGCACTTTGGGCTCAGTGGTTGTGGCTCATGGGTTTAGTTGCTCTGCAGCAACTAAAGATCTGGGATCTTCCCGGATCAGGGATCAAATCCATGTCCCCTGCATTGGCAGGTGGATTCTTAACTCCTGGACCACCAGGGAAGTCCCATCATCCTTTTTTATTTTTGCATTATTGTTCCTCTGACAAATAATGGCGATGCAGCAGATGTGATGTCTTTGGATTTCAGTAAATCTTTGATAAGGTTTCTTTTGAGAGCCTTGTGGTCCACTTGATTGTATTATGCATTTAGGTGGATTAGTAATTGGTTAAATGGCTGAAGCCAGAAATTACTGATCAATGGCTTTTGGCCTCTGAAGTGCTTCACTGTGGAATGCTGCCAGTCTTTGTCCTTGACAGCATTGTAGAGAAAAGTTATATTAATGATGAATTAGTTGGGATGGGCTTTAATCCATGCTGAAATAACAAACAACCCTCCAAACTTAGTGGCCAAAAGTAATAAAGGTTGGCTTTTCTCTCAAACTGCCAGTCCATCCTGGTGAGATGGGGATCTTGCTCTGTGCCTTTGCTGCTGTCATTCTCCAGAACGTTGCTGGCTACACACAGCCACACTCAATCCCATGTGCACAGGCCTGCTAATTGTGCCTGAAAGGAGAGAGCCACCATGTTTTGAACTCTGCTAATGCCCGCCACACTGATTGGACAAGCAAAAACACAAAAGCACAAAGTATTAGTGGATGACATGAAACTGGTGGTATAGTAAATGGGATTTCTGGTCAGAAGACCTGATAATGGGTTCTGAACTCTTCCACTTATTTTTTTGTATGACCTTGAGAAAATCATTTAACTTTCCTAAGTCTATTTTCTTACCTATAAAATGAGGCCATCAATGATGTCAATATCCCAGGATTATTCTGTGGTGTACTGGTGTCTGGTACTGGTTGGTACTGGTATCTCTGAATTTAGAATTAGCTGTATATGTTGGTGTTTTATTCTTTGATATATAAAAGATTTCTACTGCAAGATATTATCCATAATATTATTATTATCCCTTTATAATTTTTGCTTCCTTTAAAATTTAATGTAATTTGTTTTGAATTCCATCTTGCATTTACTTACCTTGTGAATCTTAAAAAATAATTTGTGAACTCTCTTATAGATAGCTTGTTGTTATTTATCTAGTCTGAAACCATTTTTTTTTTTTTTTTTGGTATGGCCATTTGATCCATTTACATTTGTTCCCATATCTTTTAAACTAAATTTTCTTTTGGGTGGTTTTATTTATACTTTTTGTTTCTATATTTCCCTTTTATTCTGACTTTTATGCTATATATACCATTTGCTTTGCATTTTACTCCAAATGTAAACATTCTGTTTTTTCATTCTACTGAAATGTACCTTAAAGAAACAAAACCTAACCCCATAAAAGCTGTCTTTTTTTTTGAAATATCACAGTCAAGAATGAAATAATTATTTATAACCCCAAACTTTGAACACTGGTCTTTCTTCTCATCTGTGTGCTTTAGAATATTTTCATATGCCCAGGTTTATTTCTCTTTACTTATCCTACGAAGGACCAATGTTCAAGAATAGACAAGACATGGAAGCGACCCAGCGGTGCATAGTCTCACTTAAGTAAGATACAAAGATCCTCTTTGGGATTAGATAAAAAGACTAAAGGTACTGAATTGACAACCAAGTGTTGGTGTTGCTGGAAAAAGTGGCTCCCACTCTGAGATTTCATTTCATGGAAACCGAGTTTCCCTGGCACAAAGCTCGGTGGCTCCTGGAAGAAAAGACTCATTGGTTTGCCCCTAGTCAACAAATGACTGCTTCCTGGCCCCGCAAGCAAACTGGATCAGCTGGGAGCAGGCAGAGGCAAACACATAGGTAGAAGTAAGTCAATACAAATGTTTTCTGTGGCAATGTGGAAGCAAAGTGGTCTCAGGGTAACGCAGGACCTAAGACCCGCACCAGAGCCTGAAGCACTGAAGTGGAATAAGCACAGATGCTGGTCACCTGCCGTGTATTAAGGATTTTTAATTTTGCATTGGAATCCAGAGTGCTGTAATTTCTAAGCTTCCATATTACTGCATGGATGGTTTTTCTTATTTCATATTTTCTTTGTTCATGTAAGTGGTTTTGGTGGAAGGGTTTTTGAGTATTCTCTCATTTCTAAGCCAGAAACCCAAGGGCATTTCTTTCCACCAGAGAACAGAGCTCCAACTCAAAGAATTTGTACTTACGATTTTCAGGCACTAGTTGGCAGACAGGGCCTTGTGTCAACTCTCCAATCTGAATTCTGGATGGATCTAAGGAATCATTTAAGGTACAAACTTAGGTGACACCTCTGGGTGAGTTTCTGAGAAAGTATTGGGGCAGACCAACTCAATCCTTTCAGCCATGCAAAACACTTGCAACATTCAAGCACTTTTGTGAAACACAAATACGCATTATGTAGCAAACAGGATTGGGATGGGTCTTGTGGAGCTAAAGGCATTACAAAAAAAAAAAAAATTCCAGGATTCTAATAGCTAGGCACAAGCAGCTTCAGGATCAGCAAGCAGCAGCTGCAGTGTTTAAATAAACACCCAGCCTCTGCACGTGCATACATGGCAAGGCCTGTCAGTATCACTTTTCAACCACACCTGCGCTCCCAGGTGGCGACAACTGCCCCAGCAGCCTTGGCTTTTTAAGGAAGGACAGTCCCGGATTGTTTCACAGAGGTTTACAGATGGGAAAATAACTACCCCTCACCTCAGGCCAACACTGGGAACATTCTCCTGCATTTCCTTTATCATGCATTAGAAAAGGCCTCATTTCCCTGCCCCTCTCTCCCCAAAGACACCAGTTTTGAGAACTTCAAGTCTTTCACGATAAGTCTGGAACACAAGGCCGTTCATTGGTGTTAAAGTGGATTTGCTCAGTCTCCATGAAAACTTTCAGGGGCGAGGTGGGACCCTGATGGCCTGGAACCACTGACGCGGAGCTACTTCTGGGATGTGAAGTAAGAGCCACTTGCTGAGTTGCTTGGGCTAAATCTGAAACGACAGTTCAGCTGCCCATGTTCTTTGACTTCTGGAAACGCTCTTCCCTCATGGCTTTGCCAGTAAACCCATCTATTTTACCTTCTCTCTCTGTATGTGCTTTCTTATCCCCTTAATGCTGACTTTCCCCAGTTCCTAAAATGTAACAGTCTTCAGAGCCATCTCCTTGGCTCTTATCCTTTCTTCCTCCTCATGTTGTCTGGAGGTCATCTACATTCCTGTCTTCAGCCCCACACCCACACAGCCAGCTCCCTTTGGGACATCTTCTTCTGGGTCTCCAGGAGCTCCTCAACTTCCCTTGTCCTAACTGTGTTCTCTGTCTTGGTTAAGAACTGCCCCTGACCCTCCTGAGAAGACCTATCTTTTTTCACACTAGCCTTATCCTCTCTCTCTTTTAATTTTTCTCTGTTTTCAGCACCAGTGCTCCTGCTTTCTCATTTGGAAAAATCTTTATTGAAAAAAAAAAAATCCTGTTCATAGACTAAAACCTCCGTGGAACTTTACCCAGTCCTCCTCCCTCTCTGCTGGAATTAATTGCTACCTTCATTGGTAAAATAAACATTACTGAGGACCTGCTGGGCTTGAGGCACAGGGCAGGCAGTGGGGACCCTCAGGAGTCTGGTGCAGGAGGCAGACTGTGGTCAGCTAGCATTTGAAGTGGTGCAATAAAGGTATGTGCTAAGTGCTGTGGGAGCACAAGGGAGGGCGTCACTCACGCTCCATGTTCGGAACTGCCCACGGTTGGGAGCTGGGAGCAGAGTGCAGGGAGTATAGAGCATTCCCAAGTGAACAACTCGGCTCGCTGGACGCATCCTTCTTGACTGTCTCTCCTAGGCTCTGACCTGTCTCTCTCCCTCCAAACTCATCCATCTGTTGTCTATTACTGCCACTGGGAAGCTCTGCAGAGTGAAGACAGTTTCATCTCTCTCTTTTTTTCTTTCCAGATCTCAGAGTCAACTTGTGACTTTAATAGTTTTAACTCCTTCAGTATGACATGGTGATGTTGGGAAAAATATAACCTGCAAACTAAAGCAAATCTTAAATGGTGCAAACTCATGGTGAACCTCCAGGGTCTGTGCCTTTTAAAAGCTTCTCATTGGAGATCATCCCCTGCCCTGTTGCCTGTTCGTCTCTTTCCTGTGGGCTTTATTGTTTGATAAAGCTGTTCTGATCATGCTGTCCTGCTTTTTCTGGTGAAAATGATCATGGGGGTACTGTCTAGGTAGCATCACTACTTCATGCTTCACTGTTTAACGTATCCTATCAAGTTTTTATTCTAGATGAGTAGAGAGACTAGGCCCCATTTGGGAGCTGAGACAGCAAGGGAAATTAGGCATCTTGGTAACTGTCCCATCGCATGGAATCTGGCATGGAGTTGGTATATAGGATGAACTCAGGAATGATGAATTTGTGAGATAGAAGATAGTTCAGCAATCATCTGGTTCAAAATGGGAATTAAAATGTCAGTCTATGGAATGATAAGAAATTAGGGGGGTGAAATCTGTGAGAGAGTGTATTATGAGATGGACTTCCCTGGTTGCTCAGTAGTAAAGAACCTGCCTGCCAATGCGGGAGATGTGGGTTTGATCTCTGGGTCAGGAAGATCCCATGGAGAAGGAAATGGCAACCCACTCCAGTATTCTCATCTGGGAAATCCCGTGAACAGAAGCAACCTGGTGGCCTACAGTCCATGGCATCACAGAAGAATTGGACACAACTTAGTGACTAGACAAAAACAATGACAAGTTCAACATGCTTGTTTTACAAATGGCAGAATGGAAGCCGTTCTGCTAAAGAGAGCTAAAGTGATATGTTCATGGTTTACAGAGAGTTAGTGGCCAGTTTGCTTAATGTCCTGTTCAGCGGTGCTCTTTCTACTTCACTGTTGTCCCTGGAACTCTGTAGTTGCTTATAAGTAGTAATCTAATTATTATAGTCCTAGGTTTATCCTAATTTACACATGAGGTAGCTGGGGCATATAGAAGGTAAATAGATTACCCAGTATCACATGGAGCCCTTTTTAATAATCTAGACATCCTCACATACAAGATGGGAATTAAAGTATCAATCTATGGAATTATAATAAATTAGGGAGGTAAAATTTGTGAGATAGTATATTGTGAAATGGGCTTCCCTGGTGGCTCAGCGGTAAAGAATCCACCTGCCAATGCAGGAGACATGAGTTTGATCCCCGGCTTGGGAAGATCCCTGGAGAAGGAAATGACAGCCCACTCCAGCATTCTTGCCTGGGAAATCCCATGCACAGAGGAGCCTGGAGTGCTGCACTCCATGGGGTTGCGAAAGAGGTGGACACAACTGAGAGACTAATGACAACAACATATGAAATATTAATTTATGTGCTTTTCTCTTTCACACTTCCTTTTACTTTGTGGTCCTCTTTTATTTAGGCAGCTAAATAAGAGGGAATCAGAGAATTGAGCAAGATATCAAAGAATAAAATTCTTAACTCTTAGTTTCAAAGAGTCTTGTCCTTGCAGTGGTTATTTACTTTGAGGCCCCTCTTATTTTAGGGATTCCTCAATCACACATGTCTTGGTTGAAGCCAGTCTCCTGCCCCTCACTGTGGAAATAGTGGGGGCTGGGTATTTCATTTTCCTCCTACCTGGCAGCTAGCTTGTGAACATGTGAACTACTCTTCAGTTCAGTTCAGTCACTCAGTCGTGTCCGACTCTTTGTGACCCCATGAATCGCAGCACGCCAGGCCTCCCTGTCCATCACCAACTCCCGGATTTCACTCAAACTCATGTCCATCGAGTCAGTGATGCCATCCAGCCATCTTATCCTCTGTCGTCCCCTTCTCCTCCTGCCCCCAATCCCTCCCAGCATCAGAGTCTTTTCCAGTGAGTCAGCTCTTCGCATGAGGTGGCCAAAATATTGGAATTTCAGCTTTAGCATCATTCCTTCCAATGAACACCCAGGACTGATCTCCTTTAGGATGGACTGGTTGGATCTCCTTGTAGTCCAACGGACTCCAAGGGACTCCAAGAGTCTTCTGCAACACCACAGTTCAAAAGCATCAACTCTTCAGCACTAGGCTTTCTTCACAGTCCAACTCTCACATCCATACATGACCACTGGAAAAACCATAGCCTTGACTAGACAGACCTTTGTCGGCAAAGTAATGTCTCTTCTTTTCAATATGCTATCTAGGTTGGTCATAACTTTCCTTCCAAAGAGTAAGTGTCTCTTAACTTCATGGCTGCAATCACCATCTGCAGTGATTTTGGAGCCCAGAAAAATAGTCAGCCACTGTTTCCACTGTTTCCCTTCTATTTCCCATGAAGTGATGGGACCAGATGCCATGATCTTAGTTTACTGAACGTTGAGCTTTGAGCCAACTTTTTCACTCTCCTCTTTCACTTTCATCAGGAGGCTTTTTAGTTCCTCTTCACTTTTCTGCCATAAGGGTGGTGTCATCTGCATAGCTGAGGTTATTGATATTTCTCACAGAAATCTTGATTCCAGCTTGTGCTTCTTCCAGCCCAGCGTTCTCATGATTTACTCTGCATATAAGTTAAATAAGCAGGGTGACAGTATACAGCCTTGACGTACTCCTTTTCCTATTTGGAACCAGTCTGTTGTTCCATGTCCAGTTCTAACTGTTGCTTCCTGACCTGCATAGAGGTTTCTCAAGAGGCAGGTCAAGTGGTCTGGTATTCCCATCTCTTTCAGAATTTTCCACAGTTCATTGTGATCTACACAGTCAAAGGCTTTGACATAGTCAATAAAGCAGAAATAGATGTTTTTCTGGAACTCTCTTGCTTTTTTGATGATCCAGCAGATGTTGGCAATTTGATCTCTGGTTCCTCTGCCTTTTCTAAAACCAGCTTGAACATCTGGAAGTTCACGGTTCACGTATTGCTGAAGCCTGGCTTGGAGAATTTTGAGCATTACTTTACTGGTGTGTGAGATGAGTGCAATTGTGTGGTAGTTTGAGCATTCTTTGGCATTGCTGTTCTTTGGGATTGGAACGAAGACTGACCTTTTCCAGTCCTGTGGCCACTGCTGAGTTTTCCAAATTTGCTGGTGTATTGAGTGCACCACTTTCACAGCATCATCTTTCAGAATTTGAAATAACTCAACTGAGATTCCATCACCTCCACTAGCTTTGTTCATAGTGATGCTTTCTAAGGCCCACTTGACTTCACATTCCAGGATGTCTGGTTCTAGGTGAGTGATCACACCATCATGATTATCTTGGTCATGAAGATCTTTTTTGTACTCCTTATTGTCAAATTCAGACTTAAATTAAAGAAAGTAGGGAAAACCACTAGACCATTCAGGTATGACCTTAATCAAATCCCTTATGATTATACAGTGGAAGTGAGAAATAGATTTAAGGGGCTAGATATGATAGACAGAGTGCCTGATGAATTATGGACGGAGGTTCATGACATTGTTCAGGAGACAGGGATCAAGACCATCCCCATGGAAAAGAAATGCAAAAAGCAAAATGGCTGTCTGGGGAGGCCTTACAAATAGCTTTGAAAAGAAGAGGGGAAAAGCAAAGGAGAAAAGGAAAGATATAAGCATCTGAATGCAGAGTTCCAAAGAATAGCAAGGAGAGATAAGAAAGCCTTCCTCAGCAATCAATGCAAAGAAATAGAGGAAAAGAACATAATGGGAAAGACTAGAGATCTCTTCAAGAAAATTAGAGATACCAAGGGAACATTTCATGCAAAGATGGACTCGATAAAGGACAGAAATGGTATGGACCTAACAGAAGCAGAAGATATTAAGAAGAGGTGGCAAGAATACACAGAAGACCTGTACAAAAAAGATCTTCATGACCAAGATAATCATGATGGTTGGCTCCCACCAAAGACTGTGTGTGAAGATGGTGATCCAGGGATACCCAGTGGTTAGTTACTGTGGTAACAAGGACATGCTCAGTTGTGGCAAGGTCCTCACAATTTCAGTGTTTGGTTTCTGCCGTCCAGCTTCTTTGAACTCTTAGCTGATTCTTCAGGCTTCCAGTGATTCTGTGACCCACCCAGTATTAGTTTAATAAACTCCCTTTTTCTGCTTAAGTTAGCTGAATCTGTTCACAGCAAGAACCTAGACTGCTGTGATCCAAGTCTAAGACAGAAATATTTGAAACTGAACCTACAGAACAAATTTTCTCCAACAAAGAAGTGACAGAGCCCTTGGTGACAGAGAATTAGAGAGATATGTGGTGGGGTTTCCGAGAATGGACTGTGTGTCTCGCCCCGCCCTCTCTTTCTGTAGAATACAACACATGGCGAAGTTTGTGTGCAAGAGGAGAGCATGTGACTCATTCTCCTTGAAACCTGGGATGAGGCTTCCTCCTACAGGTTCCCCGTGCTGCCGGGAGTGGAAGTGAGAGTTAAGATGGCTTCACTGGGTACCAGGCAGAGAGGAGGCCACAGCTGCCCATATGGTTTTCTATTACTCTCGGAAGAGCTGAGTTTTCCCATGTTCCATGGAAGGTGTGGAAGTTGGCTGAGGGAAAGAGGAAGGAAGAAACTAAATAGCACCAGAAAGCAGGAGGGCCAGTGGAACTGAATGGGTCTTAGGATTCTGCCTAGGGGTCTTTGCAGCTGAAGTCAAGGACAAGGTGGGTATACAGACAGTTCGTAGTCCCAGCCTAGAAAGATGTTCACACATGGAAACCAGATGGGACTAACCAACTCAGGTATCCCAGGGAGGAGAGAAGAGAATCCCACACCCAAAACACCTCTATCCCCAACACTGACACCAAGACATTCTATAAACACCCTAGAACTGAGGTCAGTCCAAGGGAGAAGAAGAAGAGTAGAGGAGAAAATCGGAGCTGACTTAACAAAACTTGCAATGATTGAGAAAACCCTGAAGGTTTTATTTATCTGGAATCAACTAGATTATGTGTTCTGCCATTTGTGAACTGGAGTTTGAGATGGAAAAGCAGAGTGGCATTCTTGCAAACCTGAGACTTGTGGCCTTTGATCAAGAGAATTTGCTTTTAGTGATTCATGCTTTGAGCTATTATTAAGAAGGTGTCCAGTGCTATTCTGGATAGGAGGACCACACAGCTAAATAGCTTCCTCTTTGAGTCACTTCTCTGTGGTGATGGAAGCGAGGCAGTCCTCAGCTTTCTGGAGATACAGTTCTGGTGCATGCAGCCTTATACAGCTGGGATGTAGCCACGTTGGTAAACAATTAAGGGGATACACAGGACTCTCTGAGAAGCGTGATGAAAACCATAGTCAGAATACCAGTATCCCCAGTACACAGTGGAGCTGCTGGCACCTGGACGACCATGTGGCATTCCATTCCTGTTTTTCTTGACATTTTATGTTTAAAATTGTTTTCTTTAATTTTAGAGACCTTTCCAGGATAGCAATTGCAAGCTGGATATTGAGAACATCTATGACTCCTTGTTGTGGATTTGAAGGACTGGTTAACTAATGATCTGTATGGATTTGGCAAACTAATATGTTTTAGAGCTGTTTAGTGTCACCTGAAGTTTTCTGTCACCTTCTATTGTTCTTTGAGGTTTTCTCCAAAGCATAGATATTCAGTGAGGAGACTGCCCATGTAGGAAGTTTCATCCTGATATGATTGACGGTAAAGATTCAGTGTTGGGCCTTTGCCAAACACTCACAACTGAGAACTACCCAAGAGTAGCTAACGTGGTAAACAGAAAAAATAGCAGGACTAATGACTATTACTAACTCTTATTTTCCCCATTTACACACACTCACATGAACCAGTTCCCTTTCAACACAGCCCTGAGTGTGTCACTTGAAAATACAGGCTGTCTAGGTGTGTACTCTCCTGCACTAACTCTGGAGTCTGAAGGTCGATGAGTTGAGAGATGGGAATGAGAAGGTGAATTTGGAGTTAGTAGAAGACATGAAATTGCATCCTGGGATTCTGGTAAGGCTGATTTTTTTTTTTCCTGAAGCTGAATCTGGTGCTTTGGTCTGTGCTAGAGTGGAAATAGGAGTCAGCATAGTCCAGACCACATGGAAGTAGATTACTATACCTCTTTGAATGAGGCTTAGAGGATCTGGTCATTTGGGGGAACTTTAGTCTGAGGGGGAGCTGGTGTGCAAAGGACCTTTGAAGATGCCTGTGAAACATGTACTGGGTGTTTCAGATTACACCTGAGTGGGGAAGGTCAGGAGCCCGAGTTCTGTGGGTCTCCTGTGACCGGCTCAGAGAGGTACCTCGACCTAACCAACCAAGCCCCTCCCCGAGCTTGGGGCAGCAGGAGACTTCATCACAGCTCTGCAATGAGACTTTTGCACGGTGTCCTGACCAGTCCCTGCACCTCTTTGTGCCTCAGTTTCTCCTCATGGACAAGAGATCATTTACTAGTTCCCTTTCTCCTAGAGGATTAACTGAAGATGGGATCCTAAGCATCCTCACTCATCAGATGCTTCATGAGTGCTCAAGAGCACTGTTATCCCAGTGGCATTTCATCTCTAAATGTTAGTTTAATATATATGCTGTCTACTGGCTGTGATAATTCTTAAGATAAATATGTGGTAGATTTCATGCTATGGAAGAAGAGTTTCAGCCTGTACTTGGACTTCCGAGGCTGGGCCAGCAGATGCAAAAAGTCAGACACGAAGCACTGAGTCAGTCTTCTAGATTCTTGCTTCTTGATATTGTGTAGACAGATTATCCAGATGATGAAACCGTCTCTCTCAACACCCTGTTTCGGAATATGTCTGTGTATGTCTGCTTGTGCATTGCGTTGTACTTCTGTCCAGTGTGAGTTACCAATCATAAGTGAGCCGAATCATTCTTTCTAGAGATGCGTTCAGGCTCACAGCTTAGCTTTGTGGCAAATGCTGGTTCCCTTGCTTGAGTGTTGCAGGTGCTGAATTCTGTTTCTCATTTCCTCCTCTGATGCCTCATCTCTTTCTGTTCTTATGTCTCTCACCCTGTGGCTGGAGGCTGATGGGCTGGAGTGATGAGGCCCACAGATCCCTGAGCACCAGGCTTGCTTCAGCAGCACCCACTCCTCCTTTATTTCTTGTTTCTCTCGACCTCAGATCTTGCCCTTTCATTCCTCTGCCATTTGGCAGCCACCCTACCTTCCATTCCATCACCTCGGGGATGAGGCCAGGGGCAAACCTCGGGGATGAGGCCAGGGGCACACCTGAAGTGGCAGTTGCCTTGGTAGATAGACCAACTTTCCAGGAGCCCACTGCCCAGACACTCAGCCGATGGTGCAGCCAGGAGAACAGGTCAACAGCGTGTGACTAGGCCACGTCTAGAGATTTAGAAAATTACTTTTCTCTGTGCCCTGCCACTAAATTCTACTCGCCTTGATTAATATTCACAGAAGAACAGACAACTTTTTTTTTTCAAATGTGGTTAAAATGCACATAACACAAAATTTACCATTTTAATAATTTTTAATTGTACAGTTTTGTGGCATTAAGTACATGTGCACTTACATCATCATTATCATCATTCATCCTGAGAACTCTTTTCATCCTTGTAAAACTGAAACTATACCATTAAACAATAATGATTCAAAGAAAAACCCCATTCCACCTTCTCCTAGTCCCTGGCAACCACCATTCTACTTTCTGTCTGTGTAGACTTGACTACTCTAGGTACCTCGTGTAAGTGGAGTCATGCAGTGTTTGTCTTTTTGTAACTGGCTTCTTTTAGTTGGCATAGTGTCCTCAAGGTTGCAGAATGTGATAGAATTTTCTTCCCTCTTAAGGCTAAATAGATTACACTTTGTTTATCCAATTATCCTTCCATGGACATTCGAGCTAAGGATGTGCAACTTGTATATGAGTGCCCCATTTTGGGAGCCAGTATGTATGTGAGGTGGTAGAAATACCACAAAATTTATGGTCAGACAGACTTGGGTTTCAGTTGTGGCTCCGTTTGTTCTTAGCATGATCATGAAAAAGTTTCTTAGCCTCTCCTTAAAAAAGTACTTAAAAAATTCAAAGTAAATCTTATATACAGAAAAGAGTATGGCTTACATGTCCTGTTTGAAGAACAATAATATATAATAGTAACACAAAAACAGAATAAGAAGCCACATTCTAGCCATACAATCTAAGAGACGCAACATTACCACAACACTTGAAAGCCTTCAGTGCCCCTCTTGGGTGCTCCTTTGCTCCATCTTGAACTGAAAATTTATTTACATTATTCCTTTGCTTTTCTTTATCATTTGTGTAGATCTCTAAACAAGGTATTATTTAGTTTTGGTGTGCTTTTTAAACTTTATGTAAGTGAAATTTCACTGATTTATTTTTTCCTCCAGACTTTAAGTTTGGGGATTAATTTATGTTAAGCACATCACTATAGTTAATCCATTTCCAGCCATAAAAGTATTTCACTCCCATTTATGGGCCTTGGGTTTCCTCCTTTGTTCCCTTCCTTCCTTTATCCCTTCCTCCCTCCTTCCTTCCTTTCCTCTCCCTCCCTCCCCTACCTTTCTCCCTCTCTTTTCCTTTCCTCTACACACTGTGCTGTTCTGAACTTTTGTGCACGTTTCCTGCATGCGCGCAGGAGTTTGTAAACAGCATCTACATACAGTGGAATTACTTGATTACAGGGTGTTTGCAGGTTTGTAGGTAATGTTCAATTATTTTCTAAAATTGTGCTCTCCCAAGTTGTGCTTCCACTGGCAGGGCATGAATGTCTCCATCAGGTCACCTCTTTGCCGACATCTGGCAATCCCATTGAAAAATTTTGTCCCCTGATGGGGACATCTGGTGGGTGTGAAATGGTCTTACACTCTCTTTTCAAATACTTAATCTCAGTTATCTTTATCGAACATTCGATGGTAATAATTGCAGTGTATATGGTGCACCAATGAGAATTATTTTAAAACAAGATTGTTCTTCCATGAATGTGAACCTGGTCGAACAGCATGACAGCATAGATACTTGCTAACTTTATGCAGAGATGACCTATTGTTGCTGGGAATCAATACTGATATAAATATTGATTAACCCTAAATTGACTTTTTGCAATAATCCAAGGAGGAATAAAGACTTTACCTCACTCCCAGATGCAAACCGGTGTGTCAGTCATCTAGAAATATCTGCCAGGCTTTCAGTTCAGTTCAGTTGCTCATTCCTGTCTAACTCTTTGAGACCCCATGGACTGCAGCACACCAGGATTCCCTGTCCATCACCAACTCCCAGATGTTACTCAAGCTCATGTCCATTGAGTTGGTGATGCCATCCAACCATCTCATCCTTTGTTGTCCTCTTTTCCTCCTGTCTTCAATCTTTCGCAGCATCAGGGTCTTTTCCAATGAGTCAGTTCTTCGCATCAGGTGTCAAAGTATTGGAGCTTCAGCTTTGGCATCAGTCCTTCCAATGAATATTCAGGACTGATTTCCTTTAGGATTGACTGGTTGGATCTCCTTGCAGTCCAAGGGACTCTCAAGAGTCTTCTCCAACACCACGGTTCAAAAGCATCAATTCTTCAGTGTTCAGCTTTCTATATGGTCCAACTGTCACATCCATACATGACCACTGGAAAAACTATAGCTTTGACTAGACGGACCTTTGTTGGCAAAGTAATGTCTCTGCTTTTTAATATGCTGTCTAGGTTTTACCCATGGACATAAAGCATATAGAAAATACAGGTCTCAATTTAACAGAAAAGGGGAAGAGAAACATGAGGGAAGAGTGATAGGTACTTTCCTGTGTGTTAATCCCCACAATATACTCTTCAAAAGAGGTATAACATCCGAGCTCTTAGAAATGGGGATCTAGACCCAGAGAGTTGTCAGTCAACTAAAAATATATTTCAGTTCTGAGTGTGTTCCAAACAGTGAATTCAAAATGAATATACATGGTTCCTGCTCACAAGAATTTTATACTCAGCCTGGCAAGGAAAACAGATGTGAATACAACTGTAATTGCATTTTCATGTGTTAAGAGGTATGATAGAGGTAAATTCTAGATACAGGGATGGCTTCTCATGGAGGAAGACACACGAGACAAGCTTGGAAGGATCAGTAAGAGCTGGTTGGGTAGTAGAAAGGGACATTCCAAGTGGAGAGGACAGCATGAGCAAAGTCATGGGTATGAGAAACAGCACTCCTTTTCTCAGGAAAGTGCAAAGAGGCAGTATCTGATGTAGGGATATTACAGTATCTGGGAGCAGGGATCAGAAGAAGGATTTTTGGAGACCCAGGTGGGGGTTAGATCTTGTGGAGCTAGTAGGAGTCCTCTGAAAGGAGTTTGAACTTATGGGAGCCTTCAGCAAAGCAGGGGAGTAACTGGGCTGAATTTTGGCTCTAGAAAAATCACTTGATGCCTACATAGATTGGTGTACAAGGCTGGGAGTAGGGAGGTTAGGATGTAGTAATAATAGTTCAAGTAAGAGATGAGAAAAGCAAGAGGCAACAAAGGTACATTGCAGTCCTGTTCAGATTTTAGTGACTAGTGGACACAGTGTCTGAGGGAGCTGTTTGTATTTAGGCATCGTTCACCAAGGAAGTGAATATAAGGTGAGCAGGTTTGAGATGAATGAATAAGGAAGATATGGTAGATACATACGATGGAGTGCTATTCAGCCATACAAAAGAATGACGTTTTTCCATTTGCAGCAACATGGATGGATCTGGAGGGCATTATGCTCAGTAAAATTAAGTCAGACAGAGAAAGACAAGTACTATATAATATTGCTTATATGTAGAAGCTAAAATAAATACAACAAAGTAATGAATAAAACATAAAAGAAGCAGACTTAGAGATATAGAGAACAAAATAGCGGTGACCAGAGGGGAGGGAGGAGGGGCAATAGTAGGGGAGGGTAAAAAAGAGTTATTTGGGGATTATATGAACTCATGTGTGTGAAACTTTTGAAAGTTGCAAAGCACTATAGAATTTAAGAAATCTTTAATTCAGAAAAACAATCCATTAAAAAGTCAGATTTCAAAAGGTTAAAACAGAAAGGTGAGTGAGTTTGGGGTGGGGTGTGACAATGCTATCAGGAATGAACATATTCAATTTGTGGTGCCTGTAGAACATTGAAGTAGAAATGTCTGGTAGGTGCTTTGAGTTTCTAGGCCAACTGACTCATTGTGGTTTGCCTGAGAATTTCTCAGTTTTAAAGTCCCAAGTCTCGAGAAATCCTTCAGACCCAAGGAAACTGGAATGGCCTAAAGATCAGTAGAGTTTGGGCTAGAGAAAATGGTTTGGAATTTACAAAAGCCAAATGCATGAGTGAGCATCCATAGGGAAAGTGGAGAGTGAGAAGAAAAGGTGACCAAAGATGGCTCCTGAGGAAACCAACCTTTGACAAATAATAGAGGAAGAGGAATTCATGAAGGAGCTCAGAAGGAAAGCCTAGAGAGGCAGAGATCTGAGGGGATGAGGTTGTGAAAACCAAGGGGGAAAAAGTTTTGTAAATGAAGAAATGGTCAATTGTGTTGAAGACTGCAGAAAACGGATGATTAGATTGGCTTTTGGAAGTAGTCAGGGATGTTTGTTGGAGAAGGCAATGGCAACCCACTCCAGTACTCTTGCCTGGGAAATCCCATGGGCGGAGGAGCCTGGTGGGCTGCAGTCCATGGGGTCACTAGGAGTCGGACATGACTGAGCGACTTCACTTTCACTTTTCACTTTCATGCATTGGAGAAGGAAATGGCAACCCACTCCAGTGTTCTTGCCTGGAGAATCCCAGGGACGGAGGAGCCTGGTAGGGTCGTGAAGAGTTGCACACGACTGCAGCGATTTAGCAGCAGCAGCAGCAGCAGCAGCAGCAGCAGCAGCAGCAGCAGCAGCAGCAGCAGCAGCAGCAGCAGCAGCAGGGCTGTTTGTAAGGACATAGTCGTTTTGTTCTTAGGAATGAAATCAGCATAGGGCCGGCCAGCAGGCAAGGAATGGGACATAGACTTTTAAGAAACCATGTGGTGAAGTGACAGAGAAGGGTTATCTAGAAGAGGATACAGTGATGAGAGAGAGTTCTGAAAAAAATTAGCGGGAGAGGAGCTTGTATATATGATGAAAGGAAGAAGTTAGTGGTGAAAGAGAGACTGAAGGCACAGGGAGGATAATTGTTAGAGTAAGTGGGAGGGATGGGGTGAAGAAATGGGTTGAACCAGAGCAGACTCCTCTTTTGAGACCAAAGGTATCAGTGTGTGTGGGGAGTTTGTAGCAAGGTCATGTAGCCACTTAGCCACAGAGTTGGGATTTGAGTCAATGAGTGCCAGACTTCAAAAGCCATATTATTTCTACCTCATCACAGAAAAATACATTCAAACTCAATAAAAAATGTCTACACATATGCATAGTCACTTAGTGCTACACACAGACAGATATGTGCTGTTGGTGAAATTGGGGAAGTAATTAGAGCAATTGGAACCAGGTGTATTTCATCTGGGGAGCTTAACAGGAAAGGTGAACCTTGAACAGAATTCTTCGAGAAATGGAAAATATGGTGAGGCCAGAATTAGTTTAACATTTAAAAAATTAAGTTTTTCAAATCATACTTACTTATAAGAAATTTGTTTTGACAAAATAAGAAATTTGCTTATTGTTCTTATAGTATGTAGATTCTTGGTAGATGAAATTGATGTAGAAATGTATTTATTCCATGTAGCAGCAGGACTGCTAGTCACCATCTTTCCCGTTTCCACTTTTCCTCGTTTATAGCAATTGAATTTTTAAGTGAGATCATGGCTACTCAGCTAACCACTACTAACATTTCTTGCTAGTGTTCTTGACCAAGTTCTGGCAAATTGGATGTGATCAGAAGTGACATGTACAACTCCTGGTTGTGCTTTTAAAGAGAGAGATGTGTCCTTTTGCCATCATTCCTCCACCCTGCTGCTTGAATACAGAGTACTAATGGTGAGCCATCCTGGACCATGCAGATGAAGGCAACATCCTGGGGATGGTGGAGCAGCAACGTAAGTGGGGTTGGGTCCTTACCATATATAAGCCATTGGTAATTTGGATTTGTATTAACAGCATTTCGGCTATATACCCCATTGCTAGTAGTAAGACTCACATGCACATGCATGTGTGTGCTAAGTCACTTCAGTTGTGTCCACCTCTGCGTGACCCTATGGACTGGGTCAGGCTCCTCTGTCTATGGGAGTCTCCAGGCAAGAATACTGGAGTGGGTTGCTGTGCCCTCCTCCAGGGAATCTTCCTGACCCAGGTATCGAACCCACATCTCTTATGTCTCCTGCATTGGCAGGTAGGTTCTTTACCACTAGCGCCACTTGGGAAGCCCTAAGTTACTTATTTTCTTTGCATGATTCATATACATTTATAGTATTATACTGATGTCTGAGCTCTTTGCCTGTTTCAGCTTCCAGCTTAGTTCTTCTTTCTCAGAGCTGCTTTGGCTCTTCAGGATCTTTTGTGTTTCTGTACATGTTTTAGGATTGTTTTTTCCACTTCTGTGAAAATTGCCACTGGAATTTTGATAGAGCTTAGTAGAATGTATAGGTTGCTTTGGGTATGCGTGCTAAGTTGCTTCAGTCATGTCTGACTCTTTATGACCCCATGGACTGTAGCCTTCCAGGCTCCTCTGTCTGGGGATTCTCCATGCAAGAATACTAGAGTGGGTTGCCATTTCTTCCTCCAGGGGAATCTTCCCAAGCCAGGGATCGAACCCTTGTCTCTTATGTCTCCTGCATTGTCAGGTGGGTTCTTCACCAGTAGCTCCAGCTGGGAAGTCTCCTCCTTTGGGTAAGTATGGACATTTTAACAATTAATTCTTCAAATCCATGAAGATAGAATATCTTTCATTTGTGTTTGTGTCTACTTTAATTTCTTTCATTAGTTTTCTTTGTATGATCTTTCACTTTCTTGATTAAATTTATTCCTAAGTATTTTATTATTTTTGGTGCTATTGTGAATGGGATAGTTTTCTGTATTTTTTAAGATGTTTTGTTGTTAGTGCATAGAAAATGCACTGACTTATTTCTGTATGTTGATTTTATATACTATAAGTTTCTTGAATTTATTCATTAGTTCTAACAGTTTTTTGGTTGAGTCTTAGGATTTTTATATATGAATGTATCATCTGCAAATAATGACAATTTTACTTCTTCCTTTCTGATTTAGATGCCTTTTATTTCTTTGTCTTGCCTAATTATTATAGCTAGCATTTCCAGTCATATTAATATGTTGAATAAGAATAGTGAGAGTGGGCACCCTTGTCTTGGTCCTGATTTTAGAGGAAAAGCTTTCAAATCTTTCACCATTGAGTATGATGTTAGCTGTGGGTTTGTTGGAGAAGCTATCTACATTTTAGAATCAATTTATCATCTTCCATATACAAAGCCCTTCAGTAGACTTTTTATTTATTTATTTTTATTTTTGGCTGTGCTGGCTCTTCTCTTTGCAGTGACTTCTCTTGTCACATAGCACAGGGTCTAGGCCCGTGGGCTTCACTAGTTGAAGCACGCAGGCTCAGTAGTTGTGGCTCGCGGGCTCTAGAGCGTGGTCTTAGTAGTTGTGGCGCAGGGGCCTAGCTGTCCGAAGCATGTGGAATCTTCCTGGACCAGGGATCGAACCCATGTCTCCTGCATTGGCGGGCAGATTCTTATCCACTGTGCTACCAGGCAAGTCCCAATTGACTTTCTTTTAAAGAATTTTCCTGTAAGAGCCAACTAGTGACTTCTCTTTACATCTCATTAGCTAGAACTACATCCTATAACCATCTCTAGCAGCAAGAGTGACTGGAAAATCTATATGGACATACTGTATTCTGAATAAAACTGAGATTTTCCTCATAAGAAGAAAGGAGAGAATGGACATTGTATAGGCAACTAGCAAATTCTGACTTGGTTGCTAATTCTTCCAAAATTATTGGAGATGAAGGAAGAAGAGAGGAAGTGATACTTTCTCCAGTTATCAAATGAGCAGAGTTCCAGGCTTTTGCTGTCCCAGCTGGAATCACATTGCCACAACTCAGGGAATTGCTGGTTCCTATTATTCCCTTGTCTGTTAGATTGAACTAGACTGAACAGGAGTGAAGAGCCTAGCAACTCTTCTGGTGAGATCTTTTGCTCCTGACTACAGTAGTTTCATCTATTTCTTCTAGACTGTACAGAGACTGTACAGAGACTAAGGAGCCTCTATTTGTATACTAAGACCCTAGCTTTCTGTATTTGTTGAAAGGGACTGAGAATGAAAAATCAAGCTGCATTAGTCTGGTTTCTCTGAGAAGCAGATACCAGGATGGTGCAAGGATTTTATTAGGGGAATTTGTGCAAGGCTTTTATTAGGGGGAATGCCTGTATGAGAGAAAATGGAGAAGGAGCTGGCAGAGCCATCAGACTATGATGCAAGTCTAACCACAAGTGAAAGAGAGAGAAGGAAGGTTGGGTAGAAGTGACCTTGACCATTGTGCAGCCTAAAAAAGGTTCAACAGAGCCACTGTGGAATCCTTGAGCCAGCGTTGGCTACCATAGGAGCCTGTTTCCCCAGAACACGACTGCCTGCAATACCCTGTCATTGGCTGGGAGCAGCCTGTGGCAGTTGTGGCCTTGATACAGAGGTAACAGTCTATATCAGGGTGCAGCAGGTAGAGACCTTGGTTATGATATTCCTATAGTTGGAGATCTGCAAGGCACAGTCTCCTGGAACTCTCAAAACCTTAATAAGCTTTTGCTGGAAATTAAAGAGAGTGCTGGATGCAGCTTACTTTTGTAAACTGGTTGACATCTGTTGCCATGAATTACTTTAGGAAAAAAGTGAAGTAATGGTGAATCAAAAGAGAAGGGATAAAGTATATTGGAAGTCCTCAGAAGTCTATAATATTAGAACTGAGTGATTCTTGAATTATTTTCTTAAGTTCAACTAAGTCTTCTTGATTAGGTGCCATTAGCTTTCTTAAAAATTTGAACAAAAGCTTTTTGAATAGGTTAACTTATCAGGTGCAAAATCATCTGTACCAGACATTTGGAGTGTAGCAACAGAGCAAAACAAAGAGGACAGGGTTTCCTATGACTTGTTGATAGATTTACAGATGAGAATGCGTTTATTTGAAAAACAGACAATCTGGGCATCAGACAAGCCAGATATCAGACATTGGAGAATCAACTTTTTGCTAGTAGTTTTATTTTGATTTTTTTACACTATCAAGTCCTAGCATGGGCAAGCATAAGAAAGCACCAAACACTAAGCTCACCAAAACATTGCCCAGACAGGCATGTGATATCCACAGCAAAAGGACTTTCAAACCTGATTTATTCTTCTGTCTTCTCTCTAAGTCACAATTTGTGCTGATAAGATGACCTAATTTACTTAAAAGTGAAATGGAGAAGCTCAATAAAAATTGAGCAAATCCCGAGTTTATGTGTTGAACATCCCCATTAGCAGAAAGACCACAGGCAGAGGATGCAGCCTGTAACAGGTTTTCACTCTGGTCAAGATTAAGAGATGAGAAAGCACATGAAATAATCTCAATTCACCATTTTGCAGCCTGGAAGACCTAGAAGAAGAGGAGGAGAATGTTCTAAATAACCTATTTTTCGGATTATTTTCTCCCTCTTTACTATAAATGGTCTAGCTGATAGTTTTCTTGCCGTTTCTTCAGGGAGCTAGTCCTCAAGAAAAAGCCATCAGTATCAAACAGTTTTCTCAGATGATTTTCATTTTCTCTGATGATTTTTTTTAGTTGCATTAATCTAGAATAATCCTGAAGTTCTTTTTGTCCTTTCATTCATTCTCCCAAGATACCTATGAACCACTATTCGTCCTTTTAACCTTCCCATCACCTGGTTATGGCTCTTCTTTTCTGACTTGTGGGCAAGTCAAATCCTTTAAGAGAATTTATCAAACATATGATTTTATCAATGGCTGTTGGACCCTTCTTAGCTCTTGAGAGGTCCCGCAGCTTGTGACCGAATGGCACATTTTAGTGATTTCTTCCCAAAGGAACTTATTCAAATGCAAAAGAATTTCCTTGCATATTTGAATCTTCTCCTGCAGCAATTTGAAGCTGTGAGCCCCAGCTCTGTGAAATGGATTATTAGATATCACCAGAGTCTATAAGGCTTGGAAATATTTCAATTTGGTAAATTGAAAAGCAGCCTTGCAACTCTCTTCAGTATACAGGGGCAGTTTCAACACATTTTACAAGAGAAAGTAATGCAAAGAAAGAGTAATTTCAGCCTCCTCTGCTGATTACCACTCTTAAAACTCTCCCTCTCCTCCCTCCAAGGGGGTTAGCAAGGGCAGCCGGTTGCAAGGCTGCAGCTGTTCTTAATTGTTGACTTTAACTTTGCAGTGGTCCCTGGTGGGAGAGGATGCCATATCTGCCCCCTGGAGTGGACTTACAGGTGTTGGAGAAATGTTTTCTTTCCTACGGGTTACTTGACACTCTTAACAGACAAGTTATTATGATATACCAGCTGACGTTGGGAGACATGAGCTTAAATAGTGCCTGACTTCCCCCGCTCCTTTCGCATATGGACCTGCTGAAAAATATATGCCTTCTCTGCATTTCCCTGTACCCTGCCCCCTGCAGACAGGCAGGATACCTCGGCAGCAAAAGAGAATGTCAGGTGGAAGATTGTTATGAACTGGCTCAAAGCAGGCTCAGATTAAAATGGGTTCCAAACTGAAGTGTCTTGTTTTTAAAAAATGAGTATATGAGAAATATTAGCTTTTTTTAAACAAAAAGTTAAAATGCTACTTGGGAAAAAAAATCTGGTTTTACTTTTATTTGTTTTCTAAGAGTGAATACACTGGAATTTGGTTTCTGAGTTAGGGCTGGGTATACCTTCATGCTTGCTCTGTTGATGTCATGATGGAGTTTCACTTACTGGCTGTGGATGTCGCACGTGCAGTTAGTAGCACAGTGAATGTATTCATTTGAATGTATTAATATTAGCACAGTAATTGCTCAGATCATGAACTCCTTATTACCAAATTCAAACTTAAATTGAAGAAAGTAGGGAAAACCGCTAGACCATTCAGGTATGACCTAAATCAAATCCCTTATGATTATACAGTGGAAGTGAGAAATAGATTTAAGGGCCTAGATCTGATAGATGGAGTGCCTGATGAACTATGGAATGAGGTTTGTGACATTGTACAGGAGACAGGGATCAAGACCATCCGCATGGAAAAGAAATGCAAAAAAGCAAAATGGCTGTCTGGGGAAGCCTTACAAATAGCTGTGAAAAGAAGAGAAGCGAAAAGCCAAGGAGAAAAGGAAAGATATAAGCATCTGAATGCAGAGTTCCAAAGAATAGCAAGAAGAGATAAGAAAGCCTTCCTCAGCGATCAAGGCAAAGAAATAGAGGGAAAGAACAGAATGGGAAAGACTAGAGATCTCTTCAAGAAAATCAGAGATATCAAGGGAACATTTCATGCAAAGATGGGCTCAATAAAGGACAGAAATGGTATGGACCTAACAGAAGCAAAAGATATTAAGAAGAGATGGCAAGAATACACAGAAGAACTGTGCAAAAAGGATCTTCACGACTCGGATAATCACAATGGTGTGCTCACTCATCTAGAGCCAGATATCCTGGAATGTGAAGTCAAGTGGGCCTTAGAAAGCATCACTACGAACAAAGCTAGTGGAGGTGATGGAATTCCAGTTGAGCTATTTCAAATCCTGGAAGATGATGCTGTGAAAGTGCTACACTCAATATGCCAGCAAATTTGGAAAACTCAGCAGTGGCCACAGGACTGGAAAAGGTCAGTTTTCATTCCAATCCCAAAGAAAGGCCATGCCAAAGAATGCTCAAACTACCACACAATTGCACTCATCTCACATGCTAGTAAAGTAATGCTCAAAATTCTCCAAGCTAGACTTCAGCAATACGTGAACTTCCGGATGTTCAAGCTGGTTTTAGAAAAGGCAGAGGAACCAGAGATCAAATTGCCAACATCTGCTGGATCATGGAAAAAGCAAGAGAGTTTCAGAAAAACATCTACTTCTGCTTTATTGACTATGCCAAAGCCTTTGACTGTGTGGATCACCACAAACTGTGGAAAATTCTGAAAGAGATGGGAATACCAGACCACCTAACCTGCCTCTTGAGAAATCTGTATGCAGGTCAGGAAGCAACAGTTAGAACTGGACATGGAACAACAGACTGGTTCCAAATAGGAAAAGGAGTACATCAAGGCTGTATATTGTCACCCTGTTTATTTAACTTCTATGCAGAATACATCATGAGAAACGCTGGACTGGAAGAAACACAAGCTGGAATCAAGATTGCTGGGAGAAATATCAATAACCTCAGATATGCAGATGACACCACCCTTATGACAGAAAGTGAAGAGGAGCTCAAAAGCCTCTTGATGAAAGTGAAAGAGGAGAGTGAAAAAGTTGGCTTAAAGCTCACTATTCAGAAAACGAAGATCATGGCATCCCGTCCCATCACTCCATGGGAAATAGATGGAGAAACAGTGGAAACAGTCTCATACTTTATTTCTTTGGGCTCCAAAATCACTGCGGATGGTGATTGCAGCCATGAAATTAAAAGACGCTTACTCCTTGGAAGAAAAGGTATGACCAACCTAGATAGCATATTCAAAAGGAGAGACATTACTTTGCCGACTAAAGTCCAACTAGTCAAGGCTATGGTTTTTCCAGTAGTCATGTATGGTTGTGAGAGTTGGACTGTGAAGAAGGCTGAGCGCCAAAGAATTGATGCTTTTGAACTGTGGTGTTGGAGAAGACTCTTGAGAGTCCCTTGGACTGCAAGGAGATACAACCAGTCCATTCTGAAGGAGATCAGCCCTGGGATTTCTTTGGAAGGAATGATGCTAAAGCTGAAACTCCAGTACTTTGGCCACCTCATGCGAAGAGTTGACTCATTGGAAAAGACTTTGATGCTGGGAGGGATTGGGGGCAGGAGGAGAAGGGGATGACCGAGGATGAGATGGCTGGATGGCATCACTGACTCGATGGACGTGAGTCCGAGTGAACTCCAGGAGTTGGTGATGGACAGGGAGGCCTGGCGTGCTGCGATTCATGGGGTCGCAAAGAGTCGGACACGATTGAGTGACTGAACGGAACGGAATGGAATTGCTCCTCCTTCCTCCCTTAGGTGTTGAATACCCAGGGGTTCTTCCCTGGACTCCAGGCCTGTTCTATCCACCTCTGACCGACCCCTCACTCTTACCCTGATAACCCACTTCTAGACCAGCACCTAGACTTCTGTGTCTAGCCTGGTGTGCACATACTTCGTTTTGAAGAATGGCTACATTTGAAGGTGGAATGAGAGGAGTCAGAGCCTGCGCATGCATGTGATCAGAGTTCCTCAGGTGCAGCTGAGAGCAAAGAAAAGGGTGCCCTGGACCTGGTCTCCATGTGTGTTCTTGCTGGGATCTAACACTGTTAGGGATGGGCCTGCATACTACCTCTCCTACTGGCTGGTGCAATACTTAAAAAAAAAAAAAGGCAAACAAACATGGGTTTTAATTTTAAGACTAGGTTAAATTTATCACTCATTCTAGGTTTCAAGGCAATTACATAGGAAAGTAGTCTCCATGGAAGCAGAAAGTGAAACTGACCAATTTGAGTCCCCTTTTAAAGATACATGAATTGCTTCCTTTGGCAGACAATGCGTTATTCTGATGTTGATTTGAATGTTTGAAAGTTATTGATATTTTAGTAAAGTACATCCAAAGGATGTATGGTAACATTTTGTTGCAGTGCAGTGGATGTTGAACAGTATTTAAGAAACCCACAAATGGTGCTGTCTTGACCGTTATTCAGGTCCAGAGCTATGACAATAAGCATGATCACAGCACTCAGTTCTGTTAGTTAAACACCTAGATTATTCAGCCAGGTTAAAGACTTCCCAGATTTATTATAGTATCCAGCTTAGTAAGAGGTCAGTAAATATTTATTGTATTTTAAAAATTGACCCAGTGTCTGAAAATGTTTGGTTGCATTAGTGTTTGCAATAGTCCAAAACTGAGTCAGCATAAATTTCATGGTGCTTCCAGTTGTTTCAATGGCTTTGAAAAGCAACTCCAGCTTCCAAAGCCAACTGTGCTGATGGCTGGTCAAAGATACTTTAAAGTGAGAAGGTGGAGATAATTATTCCATTTACTGTCAAGTAGATGCAAGAATGTCCTCACCTCAGTGTTATTTGACTCATATCCAGAAGACTGGGGCCCACTTCTGTCTCAGCTTCATAATGGTTTCAGTCCATTCATTGGCCATTATCTCTTTGATCTTTAGTTCACTGGTTTGAAGTGGTTTAAGATAAATAATGCCCAATGATTTCCGATAGGTTCTATCCAGGAGGGTGTATTATCTTTCTGTGATTGTGGATAAGTTTGGGAATGGGTGATAGAGGAGTTGGATCAATGAAAAAAGCAAGAGAATTCCAGAAAAACGTCTACTTTTGCTTTATTGACTATGCCAAAGCCTTTGGCTGTGTGGATCACAACAAACTGTGGAAAATTCTTCAAGAGATGGAAGATGGGAATACCAGACCATCTGACCTGCCTCCTGAGAAATCTGCAGTTCAAGAAGCAATAGTTAAAACTGGACATGGAACAACAGACTGGTTCCAAATTGGGAAAGGAATATGTCAAGGCTGTATATTCTAACCCTGCTTATTTAACTTATATGCAGAATAGTTTATGCGAAATGCTGGGCTGGATGAAGCACAAGCTGGAATCAAGATTGCTGGAAGAGATATCAATAACCTCAGATTTGCAGATGACACCACCCTTTGGCAGAAAGTGAAGAACTAAAGAGCCTCTTGATGAAAGTGAAAGAGGAGAGTGAAGAAGTTGGCTTAAAACTCAACATTCAGAAAATGAGGATCATGGCATCTGGTCCCATCACTTCATGGCAAATAGATGGGGAAACAGTGGAAACAGTGAGAGACTTTATTCTGGGGGACTCCAAAATCACTGCAGAGGGTGACTGCAGTCATGAAATTAAAAGACGCTTGTTCTTTGGAAGAAAGGTGATGACCAACCTAGACAGAATATTAAAAAGCAGAGACATTACTTTACCAACAAAGGTCAGTCTAGTCAAGGCTATGGTTTTTCCAGTAGTCATGTATGTATGTTAGAGTTGGACTATAAAGAAACCTGAGTGCCAGAGAATTGATGCTTTTGAGCTGTGGTGTTGGAGAAGACTCTTGAGTGTCCCTTGGACTACAAGGAGATCCAACCAGTCCATCCTAAAGGAGATCAGTCCTGGGTGTTCATTGGAAGGACTGATGTTGAAGCTGAAACTCCAATACCTTGGCCACCTGATGTGAAGAGCTGACTCATTTGAAAAGACCCCGATGCTGGGAAAGATTGAGGGCAGGAGAAGAAGGGGACAACAGAGGATGAGATGGTTGGATGGCATCCCTGACTCAATGGACATGGGTTTGGGTAGACTCTGGGAGTTGGTGATGGACAGGGAGGCCTGGCATGCTGCAGTCCATGAGGTCTCAGAGTTAGACACAACTGAGCAACTGAACTGACTGACTGATAGAGGAGTTATGTAATCAGAAGATTGATAGGCTCTGATGAGGGTATCCACTGGGAGCCCAAGGTAATTCATGAAGTGATCCCAGCCTTCTACTTTGCCTTAAAGCATTGTGGGGTTTCCCTCCTAAGGATCCTGTTTTTCACCTTGAACACCTTAATTCATATTTTATCTGTTATGTCCCCAAATGGCTTTAAATTTCAGTCTTATTAAAATTGTGAACTTTGACCCATTAGTGGTTGTTAAAGTTAAATTCATGGATCAAACCAGAACTGAAAAAGAAGTAGAATTAAACAGAGTAGAAGACATCAGATCACTTCTTAGGCAACAGGGAAAGTATTAGTTTAGCAAAATTTTTGTTTCAATTGTTCATGTAGGAGACAGTACTGAGTGAGTGAGTGAGTAAAGTTGCTCAGTCATGTCCGACTCTTTGCGACCCCATGGACTGTAGCCCACAAGGCTCCTCAGTCCATGGAATTTTCCAGGCAAGAGTACTGGACTGGGTTGCCATTTCCTTCTCCAGGGGATCTTCCCAACCCAGGGATCGGACCCAAGTCTCCCGCACTGCAAGGCAGATGCTTTACCGTCTGAGCCACCAGGGAAGCCCCAGACAGTACTGAAGAGTGCTATAAAATTTGTATTCTTTACATGGGTAGTAATGAGAAAAATGTGAAACGCACAGACTTATGGCAGGCTGTTTGGTTTTTAGGCATATGGCAGGCATTAGGAAGGAGAGGGAAGGTTAGGGACAGGAGGCTTTCTGCACGTAACTTTCACCACTTCATGTAGGTAGCCAGCCTCCCAGTTTGCCTACTCATTCAGGTCATACCTTTTGATTTTGCTTCTTTATCCTTGCTTGGTAGAGGACCATCATGAAATCAAAATATCCTTTAGTGAGTACTTTTCTGCTTGTAAGGTGCTTTTGTCCACTCCATCCCATTTTATTATGGATTCTAGATTCTAAAAGCCAGGTTCATCCCCAAGTGAAGGCCAGGTTCAACTTCCTGCCTCTGAGTCCTCCAGCAGGATATTCTCTAGCCTGTTTTGATGATTCATTGTTAATATGACCACTGCCTAGGAGGTGATTCATTTATCTGACCTTATTTCCTGTGTCTGATTAACTTTTAACTTTTGAAGTTATGTTGCTGTTACTTAAGTTAAGGTATAATTGGGCTTATGACATCTCTAGTAACCAAGAGATGATATCAGAAGGGAGTGAAATAAGAACGTGGCACTGAGTTTCAAGAATGAAGGTCACAAGTGGAAGAGGATGGCTTCTGGATGCCAGGCAACTCCAGGGAGGCAGGGATGGCCCAACATCTCATTATTTACTGGTTAATGGAGGACTCCACTGAGAATTACAAACTCAAGCAGCCAGCTGTTTTTTAGAGGGATGGTTTTGTTGTAATGTTGTCAAACTACCATTCTCGGGGCCCAACTCTTCCACTCTGGGATCCTGCTATTGCTAGCAATCTACCCTCCAATTCAGTTGCTATTTATTGAAAGCCTGCTAGTCCTCTTCCCCTGGGGATCTATACAGAAATGGTAGAACTCTGGGATGAAAAGATGGAGGCTTACCTCCAGGACATTTGTTTAGTGGGACCTATTTATTTTCAAACCTCTTTCATCAAGTAACACCAGCTAATGCTAAAGAGAGTGAAAGTCATACTGGCTTTGTGTCTCTGTTGAAAGCTCCTCGCATTCACCAAACAAAAACAAAAACAAAAACAAAAAACCCCACATCTTTGGAGGAGAACTCTTAAGCCTAGAAGGAGTTAAGCTGTGTGTCTGCACAATGTGGCTTTGTTCTGGCAACGTCCCATTAGTTTAGGTCATTTCTGATGACTTCACTCTCCTGGTGACATCAGCCTCTAATCTCCTGAAGGTGAATTCATGTGCGATTGCTTCAAAATGCTCACTCCCTGAGTTCCAGGCCATTCCCGTTGATATATGGACAGAGCCTGTCTTTCCCAGGCCGCAGTCTGGTCTGTGCGCCGCATTTGTGCTTACCATATCATATTACCGTGTGGACATTATGTCACTCACTGGCACAGCCCAGCTCAAAAACTGAAATGTGCTTCTGCAAGCAAAAAACCAAAAGCTAACAGCACCTCTCTCCGTGCCCTACCCCAGGTATAAAATAAAAAGGTTAGAAGGATGGTTTGACTGTATTCCGGTTAGTAATTTTTCTAACTGCTCTCTCTTCTGCACCCTCTAAGTGGTCTGAATGCTGATAGCATCTTTGTCTTAGTTTTCAGTTCATTATACCCACTAACTCTTGAATATGTTTGGTTACTGATGGCACAAATTAAATCTAAGACCTTGAAATAATTTAGTTTAGACTTGTTCTAAAGTATCAAGCCTGTAAATGAAAGTAGCTTGTTTACCTTCTAAGACCATTTCCTTTGCTCTGCCTTTCAGATGTCATGAAAGAATAAAGAGTTGTCAGGAAAGCAGCCTGGGCTTGTTGGGTGGGTGTCCACTTCAACCACAGTGGTGTAGCTGTGCACGTGCCCCAAGTGCTGAGAGGGACACGATGCCTCTGGGGCTGCGGCACACAGCCTGGGACGGTCCCCGGAGCTTGCCCAGTGTTAGACCAGTGTAAGCACAGGTTATGCCCCTTTCTGCCCTTCCGCTGTTAGCCGCAGGCTGTGGTGACACCCAGTTATGTCAGTATGGATTCAGAATGCTACAGGGTCTCCCTGAGCCCCACTGTTACCCCGTGGCTCCCACCATCGCAGGGAAGTTAATGTGTTCTGTTTGGGGTTCTATGTCCTCAGATGGGACCTGGGCTGAAATGAGGCAGAGGAGAGGATCCTGTCTGCAGAGCAGAATCCCCACACCATTTTCAGCCCTGTGCATCCACTTTTTCTTCTGATTCATGGCTCTTGGCAGTCAACAGTACCTTCTGGTATTCAGAGCTAGCAGGGTATGCACTGGGGTTTAAAATCACATCAGAAATATTTCATAGTAACATAGTGTTTTTAAGAGGAGAGCCTAGTGTTTAAACAAGCCAATACAATGCCACTGTCACTATTTATCTTCATTTCATATTGAAGGGAAAGAAAGACACGAATAGAGCAATTTATCCTTACAGGCGTCACAGTGCAGTTTTCCAATAGTAGTGACTGCTTCGATTTGGTTTGGGAGTCATCGACAGACTACAGGGGTACTGAGAAGATACTATATGTTTTCACAAAATAAATTCAGAGACTCTTATTTTTTTGAGGAAGGAAATAAAATCCCTGAATGACTTGCCAATAAAATTTTAAACGCAGGGATAATTAGGCTTTCTGAGTTTCAGGTCTGTTGTAGTTGAGGGTGGGGGTGGGGTGGGAGATTGACTGCATCAAAGGAAACTTGTGGTATCAGTCCAGAATGCTGGCACCATTGCCGTTCACATCTGCTCATGACGTACGAAGATATTGGACTTTTTAAAGGTCTGGTATGAAGTAAGCCAACTTCCTTCCTCCTCCTGCTGCATCTCCAAGGAAGTGCAAATATTAGAGAAGCCTCTTTACAAACACATTTTCAATGCCATTCTCTTTCTTGGTTCATGTAGAGAAGAAAATAGAAAAAAAGGAATAAAGAAAGGCCCAGAAACCTAATGAAAATAAGTGAAGTTTAAAAATTCGTGTTTTGTGCCAAATTCTTACTTGTTCTCTTCTAACGGCATGACGGTTTCACTTGCACACAGTTTATACGTGCATATGCTTTATACGTGCCCATGTTTGCTCCCTTTCCTGCAAATAAGTATTGAGATCTCCCAGTTTCCTGGTATTGAGGTATTGAGGTATTGAGATCTCCCAGTTTCCTGCTCCCTGCAAGCTTCTGGAGAATAAGAAGGTAAAGCCTGAGAGAACTGCAGGAACTCTACTTTCCTAGCAGTGAGATGCTTCACATGGGCGATTGGGCTATAGTCTAATTTGGGGATGAAAGTAGAGGTAGGTGTTTGCCGATTCAGGTGGGTGGGAGTGGGTGGGGTGTAATGAAGAGCCCTGGATAAGCTGAGCCTTGTATCATTCCCATATGCACTATTGAGTGTTCTTGGGGCGGGGATGCTTTCTTTCTGTTTCTGAGGAGATTGAGAGAGGTCTGCTTTTGCAGTTGGAGAGGAAAGGCTGACAGTATCAGCCTAGATAGTTTTCTCATGGTGTCATTACTCTGGTGATGGCATAAACCACCAATCCTGCAAACCAGTGGGCTCGTTGATGAGCACGCCCTGCCGTCCTGTGCTGAGTACTTGTCCTCAGGGTGGGATTGCTGAGTCACTACAGGGGCGTACTTCCCCCAAGTCTGGGATCAGAGGTTGACGGCATAGTGTCCACTGTTTCATTAACTCCTGCACCCCCGGGGGAAAGCCTTTCACTCCCTACCTCCCTCTTGGAGTATTTTGCGTGGATTAGGTTCATGCCATGCTCTGCAGCAGCACCACCATCAGTTTGATGCAGGCTTAGGGTGATGCTGGTAGCTGGAGGTATAGAAGAGAGGGAACCTATCCCTAAAAGGCTGATGCGCACATGCACATCCATCAAAGTGTGTGCTGGGCACACTCACATCAGCAGGTCTTTCACTAAAACTCTGCCATCTACTGTCGGTCTGACCCTGAGAGAGAACTGTAGCCCCATATTTATCGTTAGTCCTGGGACTCTGGTTCAGAAGGAAAAAAGTTCCTGCTGGAGCTATCAGTGCCTGCAGCCCGCGGGATGATAAACACATATGTAGCTGATGATAGATACTGGTTTATTTGGGGCTTCTCCAGAGGCTCAGGGTTAAGAGTCCCCCTGCAATGCAAGATACGTGGGTTCGATCCCTAGGTTGGGAAGATCCCCTGGAGAAGGAAATGGCAACCCACTCCAGTATTCTTGCCTGGGAAATCCCATAGACAGAGGAGCCTGGCAGGCCATGAGGTTGCAAGGAGTCGGACATGACTGAGCAACTGAGCACACCCCAGCATACGCACCCTGTCTAGAAGCCAGCTGAGCAGCTTCTGATAACATGTGCACATGTATTTCCTGACCTCCCCCACCCTGCCAAGTTCCTTTGAGTTTGTGATCTGATGAGAAGTTCCCACCAGGACCACCTCAGGGGGTCCTCATTTGGCCCCAGTTGTCACCAAAGGGTTTGGCTCCTTGAATGGTGGAGTGCTCATGTCTCAATATGACACCTTCATCTTTCTTGTGTCTAGAGCAGAGTCTGGCATACACAGGCACTGGAGAACTGCTTGATGAGTTGATCTGTTGAAATCAATAAAAAATTTGCTGACTAAAATAAACCCTGAGCACAAAAGCAATTTTAGATAAAACATTAAGTTTCAGTGATCCAAAGTGTACAAAACATGTAGTTCTTTGAAAGGACCTATCTTGATATACGTTTACAAATCCACCTACTTTTCTTCCATTTGACATATTTTAATAGTGTGGTCACAGAGTGAGCTTCCAAAAAGGGTTAAATCTAAGGGTGGGGATTTGTGGTTTTCTCCAAAATGGGGGATCATAATCTAGCAGTTTGTTGGTCTGCTGTTTAACTTCTCTGTTAAAGAATTCAGGGAGGTGTATTCCATAAAGCTGGCTTCTCAGATGATATTTTTTCCCCTTTAATATTCTCATCCAATCCATGAACAAGATACAGCTCTTCATTTATTTTGATCTTAAATTCTTTCAGTAATATTTTCTTATTTTCCTAAGTATTCTGTATTTTTTGATGTTATTATGCATGGTGTTTTTTTTAAAAAATTTATATTGATTGTTTATTGCTTGTATGTAGAAATACAATTATTTTCATACATTGTATTATAATGCCACAGCCTTGCTGTGTTAGCTCACTGTTTAGTTCTAGTAGCTTCTTTGTATATTCCATCAGATTTTCTACACAGATAATCATGTCATCTTCTTCCTTTTGCTTCTTGCTTTCTAATATTTATGTCTCTAAATTTTATTTCTTACCTTATTGTACTGGTTATATCCTTCATTATAGTGTTGAATAAAAGCAGTAAAAATAGACATTTTTGTCTTGTTCTTGATCTTAGAGGAGTGTGATGTTGATTCTAAGTTTTTTTTTTTGGAGATATCTTTTGTCCATTTGAAGAAGTTCTCTTCTATTCCTAGCTTGCTAAGTTGTTTTTTTTTTTTAAATCAGAATGTAGGTTGGATTTTGGCATATCCTTTTTATACATATATTGAAATGATAAATGGCTTTTCTTTTTGTTTGTTAATATTGTGAATTAAGTTGATTGATTTTTGAAGGTTAAATCAGCCTTGCATCCCTGGGACAAATTGCACTTGGTTATGATGTCTTAGGAGAAGGCAACGGCACCCCACTCCAGTATTCTTGCCTGGAAAATCCCATGGATGGAGGAGCCTGGTAGGCTGCAGTCCATGGGGTTGCTGAGAGTCGGACACAACTGAGCGACTTCACTTTCACTTTTCACTTTCATACATTGGAGAAGGAAATGGTAACCCACTCCAGTGTTCTTGCTTGAAGAATCCCAAGGATGGGGGAACCTGGTGGGCTGCCGTCTGTGGGGTCGCACAGAGTCAGACACGACTGAAGTGACTTAGCAGTAGCAACAGTAGCAGTGTGATGTCTTATCCTTTTTATATATTGTTGAATCTGATTTGCTAAAATTGTGTTTTGAATTTCTGCATCTATATTTATGAGAAATATTGGACTGTAGTTTTCTTTTCTTGTAATGTCTTTAGTTTTTTTGTTACTAGTGTAATGATAGCCTTGCAGAATGAATTGGAAAATAGTTCCTCCTCTTTAATCTTCTGGAAGAGTTTGTGTAAAAATTGTATTGTTTCTCCCTTATATGTTTAGTTCCCTCATAGCTCGGTTGGTAAAGAATTCGCCAGCAACGCAGGAGACCCTGATTGGATTCCTGGGTCGGGAAGATCCTCTGGAGAAGGCATAGGCTATCCTGTCAGTATTCTTGGGCTTCCCTTGTGGCTCAGTTGGTAAAGAATCTGCCTGCAGTGCAGGAGACCTGGCTTTGATCCCTGGATTGGGAAGATCCCCTGGAGAAAGGAAAGGCTACTCACTCCAGTATTCTGGCCTGGAGAATTCCATGGACTGTATAGTCCATGGGGTCACAGAGTTGGACATTACTGAGTGACTTTCACTTTCACTGCTGAAGTCTTTGGGTCTGGAAATGTCTTTGTAGGAAGAGTTTTAACTATGAATTTAACATTTTTAGAAATAAAGGACTATTTAAATAACCTATTTACTTTGTGTGAGTTGTGGTAATTTGTGTCTTTCAAGGGATTTTTCCATTTCACTTAAGTTATCAGATTTATTGTCATAAGGTTTTTAACAATATTTTGTTCTTTTCCTTTTATTATCTGTAGAATCTGTAATGATGTTGCTTCTCTCCTTGATGATAATCATAAAAAAAGTCTTCTCTCTTTTTTTCTTCCTAATCTTGGTAGAGGTTTGTAAATTTTTTGACAATTTTTTGCCTTCTTATGGTTTCATTAATTTTCTCTATATTTTTCTTTTTACTATTTCATTGATTTCTCCTCTGATTTTTTTTTACTTGTTTACATTGCTAGTTTCTTTAATTGGAAGCTTTATGCTATTGATTTGGTTCCCTTCTTAATGTAGGCATTAGAACTATATATTTTCCTTTAAATTGTTGCTTTAGGAGCGTCTCATAGATTTTTATGTATTGCATATTCATATTCATTTTCATTCATTTAGTGTACTTTCTAATTTCCCTTTTGATTGTGTTTTGATTTATGGGTTATTTAAAAGTACTTTATTTACTTTCTAAATATTTGGGAGATTTTTCCAGAGATAATTCTTCTGTTGATTTCTAATTTAATTCCATGTTGGTCAAAGAACATCTTTTGTATGACCTGGATCTTTTAAAATTTATTGAGACTTCTTTTATAGCCAGGAATATGGTTTATCTTGGTAATGGTCAGTGTGAGGTTGAAGAAAAAGTGTATTTTCTGTTGTTGAATGGAGTGTTCCATAAATATCAATTAGATCAAGATGGTTGATAGTATTTTTCAAATTTCTATATCCTTACTGATTTTCTCTGTAATTATTCAATCAATTATTAAGAGGGGGTTTGAAATCTCTGAATGTAGTGGGGACTCCAATTATATATTGTACAGGTATATTAGACTGTTTGAAGTTGTACTATAGCTAACACTCTGTTAGTTGTATTTTAGTCTTTTTCCTCTTTTTGTTTTACTTATTTTAGTGATTTTTTTTTTCTGCAATGTCTTTTCTGCTTTTACTTCCTTACAGTGGTGTTTTCATCTCTAGAAGTTTGATTTGAGTCTTTTTTTTGGTAATATATTCCCCCTTCTCAACTTTCTGAATATGTGGAATACAATTAAAATCTCTTTTAAAATGCTCTTGTCTGTTAATTTTAACATCTATGTGTTTTGGGTTGGTTTTGATTGGTTGATTTTTTTCTCCTCAATATTTTCCTGTTTCTTTCCATGTCCAATATTTTTTGATAGAGTGGAGCTTTATAAATTCTCCATATTCGTGTAGAACTCATCTACTGAGTTCCGGTTATTTTTATTCTTATAAACATCTTGAACTCTGTTCTGGGCTTAGATGTAGTTAAGTTACTTAAGAATTGTTTGATCCTTTGAGATCTTACCTTTAATATTTGTGAGGTGGGAGTGAAACACTGCTTAGTCTGGGGGCTATTGTTTACCACTACTGAGGCAAGAAGGGCTTCCCTGAAGACTCAGATGGTAAGAATCTGCCTGCAATGCAGGAGACCTGGGCTCGATCCCTGGATCGGGAAGATCCCCTGGAGGAGGGAATGGCTGCCCACTCCAGTATTCTTGCCTGGAGAATTTCATGGGCAGAGGAGTCTGGGGGGCTACAGTCCTTGGGGTCACAAAGAGTTGGACAGAACTGAGCAACTAACACACACTGAAGCAAGAACTTTCTGATTATTCAGTTCTCTGTAAATTATGAGGTTTTTCAGTCTGGTGGGGGGATTACTTTTCCTGTCCTTTCATGAGCTCCAGGAACTGTTCTTTGTAATTCTCTGACCTCTGCTAGTTTCTTCCCACGTATGCACTTATTAGTATTGTGCTGAATCCTCAAGGGGGACTCGCTATGGATGTCCAGTTTTCTTGCCCTGCAGCTCTTTCTTCTCCTACTAGCCAGCCAACTTTAGCCATGTTGGTCTTTGGAAACTCTTAGCGGCATCTCTTCACCATAGGGAGTCTGTTAGACTACATCCCACTTCCTCTGTCAGGGCCTGGAAGCCTACATGGCAGTAAACTGGCGCTGTTGTAGGGCCCTCCTCTTTCATCTTTTATCTTGCGCTTTCTCCCGGGTTCTGTCCTGGTAATTAACTACCATCATTTTAACTTCCTAATGCCGTCAAACATATGTTTTTTTATGCTTTATCTAATTTTTCTAGTATTCTTTTGCAAAAGATTTGGTAGTAATTACTGTCCGCAACTGTTGGAATAAGAAACCCCAAACCTTTCAATTTCCATCAGGTTTTTCCCAGAGGAGTAAGTGGTTATTCTGGTCTGGTGGGGTCCCAGGTAGAGTCTGAGTGAGATTCAAAGCTGGGAATCCAGCATGTCTGACAGTTCTTGTGGAAGAGCCTCCTCTCTGGTTAGGATTGAGGAGACATTTGAGAGGGTGCTGATCCTGAAGGGAGAAGGAGCCAGACAAATGAGTTTCACCCAAGAACTGAATCTAGCTTATCAAAGAAGAGGAGCGGTGAGCGTGATGTCAGTCATTCATACCCCTTTTAGTCCAGCTCCCACTGGATTTATAAAGAGCTGCCTAGAGAGAGTTGACTGTATGTTAAAACAGAAAGGGTGCTTTTACTCGATATTCTGCCAAAAATAAAAAAGGAGCCAGAGGCCCTCCATCAGCAGCTAGGAGCAAGAACCAGTGAAATTTGAGTTATTACTGTTAATATGACCCTTTAGGAACACCTTGGCTAGTGAGGTTTGAAGAAATCAAGTTACACAGGGTCCAGGTTAGCCTCGAGCCAGCTGAAACTTTATGGTGCTTCGTTAGTAGAAAGAGTCCTTGGCACAAACCAACTGTCCATCAGAAACTATCCTGAGGCCAGAAACTCATTTTACCTTGATTCTAGAATGTCCATCAGATGGTGTGGCTCTTGCCTGGAACTCATATTTTTCTGGGCTGGTACTCAGAGAGATTGACTTGAGGTCCTTAACATTTTGCAACAAGTCATACATAGGGCCAGGTTTGCTGAGACTTAATGTGGCAATTTTTTGCTAACCTGAAGACATTGTGCAGATATGAAACGATTAATCTGATGCATAGAATGAAAGACAGGTAGCGGAGGTAGGGTGGGGGAAGCTATTTCCAATGAACATAGCTCTAGTTCATAAGATGAAATCTATATTTCACTCAGCAGAAGGTACAAATCTGTATTGCATTAACTCTGCAATTCTAACCAAAACAAAGACAGGATGGCAAATATTTAAACAGTGATTAAAACGTTGCCCAGGCAATAGGAACTGGCTCCTCTTGCCAAATGTTTGCTTGGATGGAATGAAATGAGGGGCACACAAACCTTGTCTGCCTGGTTGTTCTCAGGGACCCTTCTCTGGCACAAGGTCAGCACCCTCAATCACTAATTTGACTCCAATGGATCCCACTGGAAAGACCCTATTGAGAAAGAACTCTGACATCTGTTAAAGGCTAAAAGGGTCTTCAATATATATATATTTTAAAACATATTTTACTTATAAAAATGGCAGAGTGTAATCAGAGCAGATTTCTCTACCAGAAGTTTGAATGCTTAATTCAAAACAAACCCATATTTGATTTGGTAGTATAATTCTCCCCCACCTCCCTCATTTGGCTCTTTGCCAGCTGTTAGTCTAATTGCAGTGGTGGCAGCCTGAGATTCTACAGCCCTCAAGGGCAACTTGAAGGAAATGTTGCCATGCCTAATTATGGTGATGCCTTGATTGAAAGTCATACTCTGCTTCTGAATGGCCTAAAATGACATGGCAGCACAGACTCACGTAAGGACATCCCCACAAATCTATATTTTGTTAAGATTCAATGTTGCATTCATGTCAGAAGTGACCCTGAAACATTCTCACTCCAATTTTTGTAAACAGGCAGGATGACCACAACTTTGATCAAATCCCACTCAGCATTTTCCTTAGTCTTCTTGAAAGATAAGCTGTTTGGTGTATTGGCACAAAGTAGTCACAGTGCTACCATGCTCTTTTGCAGACAGATAGATGGCCTGGTGACTTAATTCACACTGGTAAATAGCATTCACTGTCACATTCTCAGCTCTGGACTAAACACTGCAGGTACACAGCCAAGGGAAGAGGCAGTGTTAGAAGTGAATTGTGTCCCCTCCTCTCCCCGCAAAGATATTTTGGAATTCTAACCCCCAATACCTCAGAATGTGTTCTTATTTGGAAATAAGGTCACTGCAGATTAATTAGTTAAGGTGGAGTGACACTGGAATAGCTGCTGCTGCTGCTGCTCAGTCGCTCAGTCATGTCCGACTCTGTGCGACGCCATAGACGGCAGCCCACCAGGCTCCCCCGTCCCTGGGATTCTCCAGGCAAGAACACTGGAGTGGGCTGCCATTTCCTTCTCCAATGCATGAAAGTGAAAAGTGAAAGTGAAGTCGCTCAGTTGTGTCCGACTCTTAGCGACTCCATGGACTGCAGCCTACCAGGCTCCTCCATCCATGGGATTTTCCAGGCAAGAGTACTGGAGTGGGGTGCCATTGCCTTCTCCAACACTGTAGAGTAGCCTCTAAATCCAATATGACTGTGTCTTTCTGGCTGCATGAAAACAGAGATACACGTGGAGGATGCCACGTAACAATGGAGGCAGAGGTTGGAGTTACACGGTTGCCTGTAGCTCAGAGGTAAAGAATCTGCTTTCAGTTTTGGAGATGTGGAGACGTGGAGATGTGGGTTCGATCCCTGGGTTGGGAAGATCCCCCCACCCCCAACCAGAGGAGGAAATGGCAACCTGCTGCAGAATTCTTGCCTGGGAAATTCCATGGACAGAGGAGCCTCGTGGGCTGCAGTCCATGGGGTCGCAAAGAGGGTAACACAATTGAGCGACTAAACAACAACAGCAACAACAAGCCAAACTGCCAGTGATTGCCAGAAAACCACCAGGAGCCAGGAGAGAGACAAACAAAATTTCTTACCTGCAGGTTTCAGCAGTAATGTGAAAAACCACATTTTTCAGTAATGTGGCCCTGTTGACACTTTGGTGTCAGCCTCCAGAACTGTAGACAGTACATTTCTGTTGTTTTAAGTCACTTGGTTTGTGGCACTTTGTTCCAGCTGCCCTAAGAAACTACTACAGTGTGGGATACACTGTGTTCTTAGGCAACATGGGACCTGATGATGGATCTCTGTAGAGTAAGGATGACATGTCGGATGGACAGAGGCCCCATGGAGACCGAGTTACTAGAGGAGGCAAATTTTAAGCTGATTTCCGGGTGTCATCATGTGAATCCTCAAACTATCTGAAGTGACTTTGTTTTCCCCCTGTGCAGTCTGGACACCTGAGCGACAGTGAAGGACAGGGGAGTCTGGCGTGCTGCAGTCCATGGGGTTGCACAGATTTGGACATGCCCGAGTGAGAGAACACACAGACACACACATGCAGTCTGGACCCAAGAGAAGGCAGTCTGCGATCTGGGCTCAAGTGGCCAATTCTCTTCCTACCACACAGAATATACTCATTAGAATCACATGAACTAGCCCCAGCTTAATACTCACCCTCTTTATTCCTAGTCGGCCAACAAAAGTATAGGGTAGCCTAATGACGTAGATAAAAAGGAATTTGGGATGTAGAATGTGAAAACCAAGGGTCCAATGGCTAATTATCCAACATCAAATATAACTATCCTAACCTAAGTAGCTGTTCTAAAACCCAAATCAGTAGAACCCTGACAAAATTCCTTTTAAAGTGCTAGAACAGAGATTCAGACACTGAATTTGATGAATTAGTGCAAACTTGGATCCAGCGCCAGTCTAGCAGCCCATTCCAGCCTTTGTAAATGTGAATGCAGCTTGCTTGGCTCCATGCCCATGCTGGGGGCTCCAGGAAGCTCTGATTCTCCTAGCCGGCTTCCTACTACACCAGAGCCATGTCCACTCTCTAAAATGATGATCTCCCCATGTCCCTTTCTGTGTACAGCCTTTGGTAGCTCTGACTGCCTATGGATCAGATAGAAGCAGGATGTTTTAATAAGCCTCTATGATCTGTCCCTGCACTAGACTCCTCTCCCACCATCCTCTCCCTTTAATTTTACATCTAGCTTCACAAAATTAATTGTCGTGTCCATAGTACATCCTTGTGTGTCCTGCCCTGGTGGCATTAACCTGCTATCCTCTAAACATACAATGTCATTTCCTTCTTTTTCTTCTAGGGAAACTCCAGTTAACCTTCAAAACCTTGTAAGGAGCACTTATCTATGAAAGCCTTCCTTGATCTCTGCCTCCAAATAGACTTAGAATAACTTATTTCTTTGTATTATTTTTACATATTTATTTATTCTGCAGCTCACACTGTATTTAATGATTTGCTTATAAACCATCTCCCAATTAAACTGTGAGAGAAGAAAGTATGTCATATTTACATCAGGATGTGCAGTAGTGAGTGCAGTGCCTACAGAAGGTGATTACTACTACTACTAAGTCGCTTCAGTCGTGTCCGACTCTGTGCGACCCCATAGACGGCAGCCCACCAGGCTCCCCTGCCCCTGGGATTCTCCAGGCAAGAATACTGGAGTGGGTTGCCATTTCCTTCTCCAATGCGTGAAAGTGAAGTCGCTCAGTCGTGTCCGACTCTTCACGACCCCATGGACTGCAGCCTACCAGGCTCCTCTGTCCATGGGATTTTCCAGGCAAGAGTACTGGAGTGGGGTGCCATTGCCTTCTCCACAGAAGGTGATTAGTAACTATTATAAGAATTTGTTCACTCAAAAATATTTATTGAAGCCTTTATTGTGTTAGTCATTGTTCTGGGCCTGCAGTAAACAAGACAGATAAGGATCTTGCTCACTTGGAACTCACATTTCTGGTAGAGAAGATGGATAAACAAGCAAACAAACGGAAAATGTATATATTGAATTGTGAAAGTTGCTCAGTCGTGTCTGACTCTTTGTGACCCATGGACTATACCGTCCATGGAATTCTCTAGGCCAGAATACTGGAGTGGGTAGCCTTTCCTTTCTTCAGGGGATCTTCCCAACCCAGGGATCGAACCCAGGAATCGAACCTAGGTCTCCCTCATGGCAGGCGGATTCTTTACCAGCTGAGCCACAAGGGCAGCCCTAAATGACCATAGCCTGGTGTTAACCATATATAACCATAACCATATAACCATAGCATTGGTGTTAACCACCCCAAAAACTCCCCATGTGGGAGATTTCCTTTTGTATGTTATATTACCTGGAAATATATATCTTTTCAGTTAGCATATGATTCAGCAATTCTGCTTCTGGGTATGTACCCAAAAGAATTGAAAGAAGGATCTCAAAATGATATTTGTGCAGCCATGTTCATAGCAGCATTAGTCACGATAGCCCAAAGGTAGAAGCACCTCATGTGTTGTCCATCAATGGATGAATGGATAAACAAAATGTAGTCTACATATACAATGGAATACTATTCATCTTTAAAAAAAGAAGGAAATTCTGACACAAGCTACAACATGGATGTACCTTGAAGATATTATGCTAAGTGAAATAGACCAGACACAGAAAGACATACACTGTATCATTCCCCTTATATGAGGTGTCTGCTGCTGCTGCTAAGAAGTATCAGTCGAGTCCGACTCTGCGACCCCATAGACAGCAGCCCACCAGGCTCCTCCGTCCCTGGGATTCTCCAGGCAAGAACACTGGAGTGGGTTGCCACTTCCTTCTCCAATGCGTGAAAGTGAAAAGAGAAAGTGAAGTCACTCAGCCGTGTCCGACTCTTAGCGACCCCATGGACTGTAGCCCACCAGGCTCCTCTGTCCATGGGATTTCCCAGGAAAGAGTACAAGAGTGAGGTGTCTAAAGTGGTCAGATCCACAGGGACTAAAGGTTGAATGGTGGTTGCCAAGGGATGGAGGGAAGAGAGAAAGGGGAGTTGTTGTGGGTACAGAGTTTCAGGTGGTGAAGATGAAATGAGTTCTGTGCATGGCTGGTTGCACCACAATGTAAAAACTCTTTTTTTTTTAAAACTTTTTTTTATTTTTATTTTTTCACTTTACAATACTGTATTGGTTTTGCCATACATTGACATGAATCCACCACAGGTGTACATGAGTTCACAAACATGAACCCCCCTCCCATCTCCCTCCCCATATCATCTCTCTGGGTCATCCCAGTGCACCAGCCCCAGGCATCCTGTATCCTGTATCGAACCTAGACTAGCGATTCGTTTCTTACATGATAGTATACATGTTTCAATGCCATTCTCCCAAATCATCCCACCCTCTCCCTCTCCCACAGAGTCCAAAAGTCTGTTCTTTACATCCGTGTCTCTTTTGCTGTCTCACATACAGGGCTATCGTTACCATCTTTCTAAATTCCATATATATGTGTCAGTATACTGTATTGGTGTTTTTCTTTCTGGCTTACTTCACTCTGTATAATAGGCTCCAGTTTCATCCACCTCATTAGAACTGATTCAAATGTATTCTTTTTAACGGCTGAGTAATATTCCATTGTGTATATGTACCACAGCTTTCGTATCCATTCATCTGCTGATGGACGTCTAGGTTGCTTCCATGTCCTGGCTATTATAAACAGTGCTGTGATGAACATTGGGGTACATGTGTCTCTTTCAATTCTGGTTTCCTTGGTGTGTATGCCCAGCAGTGGGATTGCTGGGTCATAAGGCAGTTCTATTTGCAGTTTTTAAAGGAATCTCCACACTGTTCTCCATAGTGGTGGTACTAGTTTGCATTCCCACCAACAGTGAAAGAGGGTTCCCTTTTCTCCACACCCTCTCCAGCATTTATTGCTTGTAGACTTTTGGATCACAGCCATTCTGACTGGTGTGAAATGGTACCTCATTGTGGTCTTGATTTGCATTTCTCTGATAATGAGTGATGTTGAGCATCTTTTCATGTGTTTGTTAGCCATCCATATGTCTTTGGAGAAATGTCTGTTTAGTTCTTTGGCCCATTTTTTGATTGGGTCATTTATTTTTCTGGAATTGAGCTGCAGAAGTTGCTTGTATATTTTTGAGATTAGTTGTTTGTCAGTTGCTTCGTTTGCTATTATTTTCTCCCATTCCGAAGGTTGTCTTTTCACCTTGCTTATAGTTTCCTTTGTTGTGCAGAAGCTTTTAATTTTAATTAGATCCCGTTTGTGTATTTTTGCTTTTATTTCCAGTATTCTGGGAGGTGGATCATAGAGGATCCTGCTGTGATTTATGTTGGAGAGTGTTTTGCCTATGTTCTCCTCTTAGGAGTTTTATAGTTTCTGGTCTTACGTTTAGATCTTTAATCCATTTTGAGTTTATTTTTGTGAATGGTGTTAGAAAGTGATCTAGTTTCACTCTTTTATAAGTGGTAGACCAGTTTCCCCAGCACCACTTGTTAAAGAGATTGTCTTTAATCCATTGTATATTCTTGCCTCCTTTGTCGAAGATAAGGTGTCCATAGGTATGTGGATTTATCTCTGGGCTTTCTATTTTGTTCCATTAATCTTTATTTCTGTCTTTGTGCCAGTACCATAATGTCTTGATGACTGTGGCTTTGTAGTAGAGCCTGAAGTCAGGCAGGCTGATTCCTCCAGTTCTATTCTTCTTTCTCAAGATTGCTTTGGCTATTTGAGTTTTTTTGTATTTCCATACAAATTGTGAAATTATTTGTTCTAGCTCTGTGAAAAATACCACTGGTAGCTTGATAGGGATTGCATTGAATCTGTAGATTGCTTTGGGTAGTATACTCATCTTTACTATATTGATTCTTCTGATCCATGAACATGGTATATTTCTCCATCTATTAGTGTCCTCTTTGATTTCTTTCACCAGTGTTTTATAGTTTTCTATATATAGGTTTTTAGTTTCTTTAGGTAGATATATTCCCAAGTATTTTATTCTTTTTGTTGCAATGGTGAATGGAATTGTTTCCTTGATTTCTTTTTCTACTTTCTCATTATTAGTGTATAGGAATGCAAGGGATTTCTGTGTGTTGATTTTATATCCCACAACTTTACTATATTCATTGATTAGTTCTAATATTTTTCTGGTGGAGTCTTTAGGGTTTTCTATGTAGAGGATCATGTCATCTGCAAACAGTGAGAGTTTTACTTCTTCTTTTCCAATTTGGATTCCTTTTATTTCTTTTTCTGCTCTGGTTGCTATGGCCAAAACTTCCAAACCTATGTTGAATAGTAGCAGTGAAAGTGGGCACCCTTGTCTTGTTCCTGACTTTAGGGGAAATGCTTTCCATTTTTCACCATTGAGGATAATGTTTGCTGTGGGTTTGTCATATAGCTTTTATTATGTTGAGGTATGTTCCTTCTATTCCTGCTTTCTGGAGAGTTTTTTTTAATCATAGATGGATGTTGAGTTTTGTCAAAGGCTTTCTCTGCATCTATTGAGATAATCATCTGGCTTTTATTTTTCAATTTGTTAATGTGGTGAATTACATTGATTGATTTGCAGATATTGAAGAATCCTTGCATCCCTGGGATAAAGCCCACTTGGTCATGGTGTATGATCTTTTTAATGTGTTGCTGGATTCTGACTGCTAGAATTTTGTTGAGGATTTTTGCATCTATGTTCATCAGTGATATTGGCCTGTAGTTTTCTTTTCTTGTGGCGTCTTTGTCAGGTTTTGGTGTTAGGGTGGTAGTGGCTTCATAGAATGAGTTTGGAAGTTTACCTTCCTCTGCAGTTTTCTGGAAGAGTTTCAGTAGGATAGGTGTTAGCTCTTCTCTAAATTTTTGGTAGAATTCAGCTGTGAAGCCATCTGGACCTGGCTTTTGTTTGCTGGAAGATTTCTGATTACAGTTTCAATTTCTGTGCTTGTGATGGATCTGGTAAGATTTTCTATTTCTTCCTGGTTCAGTTTTGGAAAGTTGTTCTTTGCTAAGAATTTGTCCATTTCTTCCACGTTGTCCATTTTATTGGCATATAATTGTTGATAGTAGTCTCTTATGATGCTTTGTATTTCTGTGTTGTCTGTTGTGATCTCTCCATTTTCATTTCTAATTTTATTGATTTGATTTTTCTCCCTTTGTTTCTTGATGAGTCTGGCTAATGGTTTGTCAATTTTATTTATCCTTTCAAAGAACCAGCTTTTGGCTTTGTTGATTTTTGCTATGGTCTCTTTTGTTTCTTTTGCATTTATTTCTGCCCTAATTTTTAAGATTTCTTTCCTTCTACTAACCCTGGGGTTCTCCATTTCTTCCTTTTCTAGTTGCTTTAGGTGTAGAGTTAGGTTATTTATTTGACTTTTTTCTCGTTTCTTGAAGTATGCCTGTATTGCTATGAACTTTCCCCTTAGCACTGCTTTTATAGTGTCCCACAGGTTTTGGGTTGTTGTGTTTTCATTTTCATTCGTTTCTATGCATATTTTGATTTCTTTTTTGATTTCTTCTGTGATTTGTTGGTTATTCAGAAGTGTGTTGTTCAGTCTCCATATGTTGGAATTTTTAATAGTTTTTCTCCTGAAATTGAGATCTAATCTTAATGCATTATGGTCAGAAAAGATGCTTGGAATGATTTCAATTTTTTGAATTTATCAAGGCTAGATTTGTGGCCCAGGATGTTATCTATCCTGGAGAAGCTCCCGTGAGCACTTGAGAAAAAGGTGAAATTCATTGTGTTAGGGTGAAATGTCCTATAGATATCAATTAGGTCCAACTGGTCTATTGTATCATTTAAAGTTTGCATTCCTTTGTTAATTTTCTGTTTAGTTGATCTGTCCATAGGTGTGAGTGGGGTGTTAAGTATCCCACTATTATTGTGTTATTGTTAATTTCCCCTTTCACACTTGTTAGCATTTGTCTTACATATTGCGGTGCTCCTATGTTGGGTGCATATATATTTATAATTGTTATATCTTCTTTTTGGATTGTTCCTTTGATCATTATGTAGTGGCCTTCTTTGTCTCTTTTCACAGCCTTTGTTTTAAAGTCTATTTTATCTGATATGAGTATAGCTACTCCTGCTTTCTCTTGGTCTCTATTTGCATGGAATATCTTTTTCCAGCCCTTCACTTTCAGTCTGTATGTGTCCCTTGTTTTGAGGTGGGTCTCTTGTAGACAACATATATAGGGGTCTTGTTTTTGTATCCATTCAGCCAGTCTTTGTCTTTTGGTTGGGGCATTCAACCCATTTACGTTTAAGGTAATTATTGATAAGTATGATCCCGTTGCCCTTTACTTTATTGTTTTGGGTTCAACTTTATATACTCTTTCTGTGTTTCCTGTCTACAGAAGATCCTTCAGCAATTGTTGGAGAGCTGGTTTGGTGGTGCTGAATTCTCTCAGCTTTTGCTTGTCTGTAAAGCTTTTGATTTCTCCTTCATATTTGAATGAGATCCTTGCTGGGTACAGTAATCTGGGCTGCAGGTTATTTTCTTTCATCACTCTAAGTATGTCTTGCCATTCCCTCCTGGCCTGAAGAGTTTCTATTGAAAGATCAGCTGTTATCCTTATGGGAATCCCCTTGTGTGTTATTTGTTGTTTTTCCCTTGCTGCTTTTAATATTTGTTCTTTGTGTTTGATCTTTGTTAATTTGATTAATATGTGTCTTGGGGTGTTTTGCCTTGGGTTTATCCTGTTTGGGACCCTCTGGGTTTCTTGGACTTGGGTGATTATTTCCTTTCCCATTTTAGGGAAATTTTCAACTATTATCTCCTCCAGTATTTTCTCATGGTCTTTCTTTTTGTCTTCTTCTTCTGGGACTCCTATAATTCAAATGTTGCAGCATTTCGTATTGTCGTGGAGGTCTCTGAGATTGTCCTCATTTCTTTTAATTCATTTTTCCTCTCTGATTCGTTTATTTCTACCATTCTATCTTCTATTTCACTAATCCTATCTTCTGCCTCTGTTATTCTACTATTTGTTGCCTCCAGAGTGTTTCTGATCTCATTTATTACATTATTGGCTCTTTTTTATTTCTTCTAGGTCCTTGTTAAACCTTTTTTGCATCTTCTCAGTCCTTATCTCCAGACTATTTTATCTGTGATTCCATTTTGATTTCAAGATTTTGGATCATTTTCACTATCAATATTCGGAATTCTTTCTCAGGTAGATTCCCTATCTCTTCCTCTTTTGTTTGGTTTGGTGGGCATTTATCCTGTTCCTTTACCTGCTGGGTATTCCTCTGTCTCTTCATCTTGGTTATATTGCTGCGTTTGGGGAGGCCTTTCTGTATTCTGGCAGTTTGTGGAGTTCTCTTTATTATGGAGTTTCCTCGCTGTAGATGGGGTTGTATCAGTGGCTTGTCAAGGTTTCTTGGATAGGGAAGCTTGTGTCAGAGTTCTGGTGGCTGGAGCTGGATTTCTTCTCTTTGGAGTGCAATGAAGTGTCCAGTAATGAGTTATGAGATGTCAGTGGTTTTGGAGTAACTTGAGCTGCCTGTATATTGAAGCTCAGGGGTGTGTTCCTGTGTTGCTGGAGAGGTTGCGTGGTATGTCTTGCTCTGGAACTTGTTGGCCCTTGGTTGGTGCTTGGTTTCAGTGTAGGTATGGAGGCATTTGATGAGCTCCTATCGATTAATGTTCCCTGAATTCAGAAGTTCGCTCATGTTCTCAGGATTTGGACTTAAGCCTCCTGCTTCTGGTTTTCAGTTTTATTTTTACAGTAGCCTCAAGACTTCTCCATCTATACAGCACTGATGATAAAACATCTAGGTTAGAGATGAAAAGTTTCTCCACATTGAGGGACATTCAGAGAGGTTCACTGAGTTACATGGAGAAGAGAAGAGGGAAGGGGGAGTTATAGGTGACTGGAATAAGATTAGGTGAGATCAGAAGAGGAGAGAGCAAGCTAGCCAGTAATCACTTCCTTATGTGCGCTCCACTGTCTGGACCACTCAGAGATGTTCACGGAGTTATACAGAGAAGAGGAGAGGGAGGAAGGAGACAGAGGTGGCCAGGAGAGTAAAAGAGGGAAATGAAAAGGAGAGAGACAGATCCAGCCAGTAACCAGTTCCCTAAGTGTTCTCCACTGTCTGGAACACACAGAGCTTCACAGAGTTGGGTAGAGAAGAGAAGGGGGAGGGAGGAGACAGAAGCAACCTGGTGGAGAAAAAGGAGAGTCCAAAGGAGGAGAGAGTGGTCAAGCCAGTAATCTCGCTCTCAAGTTAAAATGGGTACTGAAGATTGGGTTTTTAAAGGTACAAAATTGATAACAAATACCAAAAAGCAAAGATTAAAAATCTAGAGTAGAGGTTGGATTTTCAAAAATGCAATATTAAAGAAGAAGAAGAAAGAAAAAAAAGTCACAAGAATTATTAAAAACAACAACAACAGCAACAACAAAAAAATATATATATGGTGTTTGCTTTAAGAACTTAAAAATTAAAAAGTGTTAAAAATAAAGGAAAAAGAAAAGGAAAAGAAGAAAAAACCAAAACAAAAAAAAGAATGATTGTAAAAATAGTAAAGGTATATCTGGGACTTTCTCTGGTATTGTTGTGGGCAGTGTGGGGTCAGTTCATTTTCGGATAGTTCCTTGGTCTGGCTTATATTTCTTAATATCTATACTTCCAAGGCAGTTCCCTCCGTTTTAGCTTCTTCTGTTTGCTGGTCTCTTCAGTGTCTGTTTTCCGCCTTGACACAAGGGGGACGGTGGTGGACACTTTTTTTTTTTTTTTTTTTTTTTTAGGCTCACTTGTTCAGTTGCACTGTGGGGAGGGAGGGATGCTGCAAACAAATAACAATGGCATGTGCTTGCAGTGTCTCAGCCTTGCTGGGCCTGCCCCCGCTCACGGTGCACACCGCTCAGGCTCTAGGTTGCTCCGCCGGGAACCGTCTGAGGCCGACCCTGGGCTGCCTGCACCTCCCCCGTCTAAGCCGCTCAGGCTCAGGCACTCAGGTAGCCCTCAGAGGCGCAGACTCGGTTGGGCCTGTGTTTTGTGCCCTTCCCAGGTCCGAGCAGCTCGGGTGTTTGGCAGGCGCGGTCGCTGCGACTTATCACCTTTCCCGTCCTTGCTGCTCAGTTTTCTGGGTGTACAACTGGCGCCCCTTCTTAGGCAGAGGGTGACTGTCCAGAACCCCGAGAAGTCTTAGTTAGCAAAGAAGCTTTTTTGCAGTTTGGAAGTTAATGTTTCTTTGGGGCTGCGATTGCCCCCTTCCGGCCCTTCTGGCTCTGGCTGCCTGTCACCGGAGGGGGATGGTCTGCAGCTGGCTAATTCTGTTCTGTCCTTTGTTCTGTGCACGGTCCTGGTAGTGTCTTATGTTAGAGCTTTTCGCATGGTAGCTATCCCACAGTCTGGTTTGCTAGCCCAAGTTAGTTTGCTCTGGTTACGCTCGGGGCATTCTGGCTGAGCAGTGCAGCCCGTGCCTCCCTGCCCAGCCCCCGCTTGCTAGTGGCGGATGCAGGCGTCTACGCTGCTTCTCCGCTGGGGGCGTTACCGTTGGGCTCGTAATCTGTTGCTTTTATTTATTTATTTATTTTTCCTCCCTGTTATGTTGCCCTCTGTGCTTCCAAGGCTCGCCACAGACTCTGCAGTGAGAGTGTTTCCTGGTGTTTGGAAACTTCTCTTTTTAAGACTCCCTTCCCGGGACAGAGTTCCCTCCCTACCTCTTTTGTCTCTTTTTTCTGTCTTTTATATTTTTTCCTACCTGTTTTTGGAGACAATGATCTGCTTTTCTGGGTGCCTGATGTCCTCTGCCAGCATTCAGAAGTTGTTTTGTGAAGTTTACTCAGCGTTGAAATGTTCTTTTGATGAATTTGTGAGGGAGAAAGTGGTCTCCCCATTCTATTCCTCTGCCATCTTGGTTGGACGTAAATGCTCTTAATACTACTGCACTGTACACTTAAGAATAGTTAAGATTATAAACTCTATATTTTGTGTATCTTGAATTACACAAATTCCCTGTCTTTGTGAGGCTCATAATCTATTTGGGGGAGACAGATAATGAATTGTAAAGATTAAACACGTATATTACAAACTTTTGTTGGGAAGAGATGAATGATATAGAACAAAGCAGAGAAGGTTAGAAAGAGGATTGGAAGGTTGGGGACAGGGAGAGACTATTTTCAGTTTTTTTAAAAGGTGGCTGACTCCATGGTGTTTTTTTTAGCTAAAATTAATATGTTGTTGATAAGCGTGTCAACTGTGGAGTTGTGATTTTTTTCCTTGGCATCTAATTTTTGCCCAGGAATCTCTGACTTGTTAGAGTCTTGACTGTCCATTTAAGGTCTCCCAGAAATAACTTTCAAAAACCACCTGGAAGAGGGACTCCCAGGTGGTGCAGTGGTAGAGAATCTGCTTGCCAATGCAGGAGATGCAAGAGACATGGGTTCAATCCCTGGGTTGGGAAGATCCCCTGAAGTAGGAAATCCCATGGACAGAGGAGCCTGATGGGCTACTGTCCATGGGGTCACAGAGCAGGACATAACTGAGTGACTAAGCAGGCATGCACCATTGGGAGGAGTCTTGCACACTCAAGCTGGTGGGGTCTCACATGGGTACACCCAGAGGGGCTTCTTTTCAAATTTGTGATGAAGACAGCCAGGAGGGGTGTGCATATTAGGGAATAATGATCAGGAAGAGGGAGAAGTAGGAACAGAGGTGAAGTAACTTGGCAGGCTGGGTAGCCCTAGGCTGCTCAGTCGTGTCCGACTCTTTGCGACCCCATGGACTGTAGCCCGCCAGGCTCCTCTGTCCATGGGATTCTCCAGGCAAGAATACTGGAGTGGGTAGCCATTTCCTTCTCCAGGGGATCTTACTGACCCACGGATTAAACCCAAGTCTCCTGCATTGCAGGCAGATACTTTACCATCTGAGCCACCTAGGAAGCCCCTTAGGCAGGGCAAGGGGATCTAAAACTGGTAGGCGACATGATGATGGGTAGGGGCTGCATTTTTACTATTAATTATTTACCTCATCTACTGACTCCTTCAGCAAGTGTTCTCTAAGGGCCACTTCTGCATGTGCCTCTGGGCTAGTTCATGGTGACTGAGCTAGAAAGAGTGATTCCCCTGGGGAGTACATGATCTAGTAAAACAGTCAAAATGTATGCCCATTGTGAATAGCTAAATAAGAACAGTACACAGTTTATGATAAAGTACCCAGCTGAATGATAGAAGCAATAAATGCTATAGACACGAATGCTACTGCACAGGTATCAGAAGGTCTTAGAAGGGATGGGACCCAGTATACTCTAGGAGTGAACAACCCATAACCAGGAATATCAGTCCTGGTTATGGGAGCTTTGAAGAGCAAGGGATGAGGCCACCATCTCAGGGAGGAGATGGAGCTCAGACTGACTGAGCCTGGAGTGTTGGGAGGGAGAGAGGAGCAGGAGTAATTCAGTTCGTTTTATGATATAAGTGGGTTTCTTGGAAGATGATTCTGACAGCTGTGGGTGGGATGGAGTCACGTGGGAAGAAGGACGGTGGAAAGGCAGTGAGGAGGCTGTTATGGTTACTGAGGTGTGAGGTGAGGAGCGCGGAGGACATGATGCTGGAGAGAGGCTCACCCATGAGAAGGAGAACTGGGGGGTGGAGAGTAAAGCAACTCCATATTGTACTCCTGAGAGCCAGGGCATTTCTTTCCTGCAGTGAGTTATTCAGATGTGACCAGAAGTGTAATAAAAGCACAGTAAGGTGTGAGCTTAAGACACTGACACTGCTGTCACTCCCCTCCCTGAAATTCCTCTCTTATGATACAACAAGGGAGTTGGAGAATAAAATTTGTGAAGATGGCTTGTAGAATAGAGCTGGGTCCCCCACAGGAGTAGCTCTGTCAGCAGGAATTACTGTGGGGTCTGCAGTATTTGAGGACAGAGGTGGGCATCTCAACTTTGGACTCTGGCTTGGATCTGTAAAAATATTAACAATTCCGGAAGCCTCTGAACGCTGCAAACTCTGTCCTGGGAAGTCCCACTTTAGAAGCTATATCTAGATATCAGGAACCCAGGGAAGTGTCTTGACCTGCAAAACCCAAGCTCATCTTTTTGTTAGAACTAGACTTTGAGCATATAGCTCCCTAAGAGTTGTAGAGTTTCCCTTCTATAGTTTTAGTTTGAGTGCTCATCAAAAACCATCAGGCAAGTGGTAACGATCTCTTTGAAAAGAGGAAGAGAAAGATATATGACAAAATGCATTTCAACTTCCAGAAAAACTACTTAAAGAGGATGAGGAGTAAAAAGGAAGTAGTAGGCGGGTTGGGTGGCAGGTTAGTTGGAGCTCAAGAATTTTAGCTACAAGAATTTTAGCTAAATGTATACATATCACTGATTCATTTCATTGTGTAGCAGAAACTAATACAACATTGTGAAGCAATTATATTCTAATAGAAAAAGTAAGATGACTTCAGAAAACTGCTAGGTACATTATATCAATCAGAAATACATTTGATTTAAGCTGCTTGTGGATTATAGTGTTGGACCTAAGCACCGTCACATTGTTTATGACTTACTGTGTAGCCAGGAAAGTCAACTGGGACCTTCAACTCGGGGAACAGACTTAATTGGGGAGAGAAGCAGGGAGTAGGATGAGGGGATGGGAGGGTTTTTGAAGCTGTGAGCTTCAAAGACCAATTTAAGCAGGTCAGATGCAGGCAAGAGAGGGGATCTGAACAGTGAGAGGGCAACATGGAACATCAGGATGGATATGAAGCAACTGGGAAGGAGCAGAGATTGAAAAGAGCTGTGATGGAGAGGTGAGAGGCCATGAGGAAAGACAGCAGGGACCACATTCTAAACAGTGTGCTATTGCTAAGTCACGTCAGTTGTGTCCGACTCTGTGCGACCCCAGAAATGGCAGCCCACCAGGCTCCCCTGTCCCTGGGATTCTCCAGGCAAGAACACTGGAGTGGGTTGCCATTTTCTTCTCCAATGCATGAAAGCGAAAGGTGAAAGTGAAGTCACTCAGTCATGTCCGACTTAGCGACCCCATGGACTGCAGCCTACCAGGCTCCTCCATCCATGGGATTTTCCAGGCAAGAGTACTGGAGTGGAGTGCCATTGCCTTCTCAAACATGGTTCCTGTCCTTGTGGGTTCACAGCCAAGTAGGCAAGCAACAAACAATTTGTGTGGGAAGGTTTTTAGGTGAAGAGATTCACAAAAGCCCCTGGGAACAAGGAGGAATAATAACCACAAACATCCACTGAACACTTTTATGCCAGACACAGTGCTCAGTGCTCCGTAATGTATTATCCCAAAGCCCTATGATGGTCTCTATCCTTACCTTCATTTTTACTGATAAAGAGACTGAGACTACCCAGCAGAGGAAGTAATTTGCCTAAGCTAGTAGGTAGTAGAGCAGGTATTCTCTGAATTTAACATGATCTCAATAAATCCTGGGATTGTTAATTATGAAAATAGTATAAATTGATGCTGCTGCTGCTGCTGCTCTCCCTTTCTTGAAAAATTTTTTTTAGTGGCAAGGACTAGATTTTAAAGTTCATATTAAAATGTTCTGAAAATTCTGAAAAAGAAGTACAAAGAGAAGGGAAGAGAACTGTTAAACATTAAAGCATTACATAAAATTATAATAATTTAGATATTAGGATGTTGGTTCTATGAATAAATAAATTAGTGATACAGAACAGAGAGTAAGTCTGGAAATGTCTGATACTTATGTGGTAAGAATGTAGTATATTATAAAGATGTACATTATATCTGATGGACAATGGTTGTTTATTCTATAAATAACAATAAGATAATTGGGTAGCCATTTGTTAACACATACACACACACATATACACACACTGCATATAATCACAACCCTGCTTAATTTTGTGCATTAAATGCATTCAAGATTTAAATATATGACAACTGATGTCATAAAACTGCTACAGGAAAACATGGTAATATTTTAAAACAATTTACCGCAGAAAGGCTTTTCTAAGCCTGGCAGAAATGTCTAAAGCTTCTCAAGGAAAGATTAATAAAATAAGCACACAAAAATAACTTTTTTGTCATGAAAACACTATAAACAAAGTTATAAGACAAACAGCAAGCTAGAGAATGTATTTGCAATGTAAGATGTAGATGAGGCATTACTACTTTGTTCTTGCATGGTAGTACAAGATATCTATGTGTCTAAAATCTCCAGGGTTTTAATATTGTTCTGTCTTATTTATAAATATCTTATGAGTTTGTATTGTGTGTGTGTGTTTACTAACACAGGGTATTACTGCACATTTTGTGTTTTGTGTGTATACGACCAGGATCAAGACATAGAGCAGTTTCAGCATCACAAGGGACTTTCATGTTACTGTTTCATACTCATATCTAGCTCCCTCTTGCCCCACTTTCCCCAACTCAGACCCCAGGTAATCACTAATCTGTTCTTCATTTCTATCACATTATCATTTAGTGAATGTCCCTTACACAGAATCATACTGTCACCTTTTGGGTTTTGCCTCTTTCACTCACTCGGTTCTCCCGAGATTTGTTCATTCAGGTTGTTGCATGTAGCAATAGTTTGTTCCTTTTCATTCCTGAGTAGTGGTCCATGGTATAGATGTGCCATGGTTTTTAGGGTGAAAATCATTCACCCATTGAAAGACATCTAGGTTGTTTTCACTTTGGGCGATTACAAATAAAGCCGTTACAAACAATTCATGTGCAGATTTTGTGCGAACATAAGCCTGTCTGTCCAGGAGCGCAATTGCTGGATTATATGGCAAAGCATGTTTATTTTTATAAGAAACTGACAAATGTTTCCTAGGTGCCTGTATTATTTTATATGAACATATAATATATGTAAATATATAATGCATATATCAATAATTAAAGGGTTAGCAGCCCCAAGGAATTAGCAAAGAACAAGAACAGATAGTTCACAGAAAAATAAGAACAAATGGCTTTATAACATGAAGATACACTTAACTTTACTGATACTATGAAATATAAAAAATAAAATTATGATAGTATCATTTTTTCATGTACCCAATTTGCCAAGAACAAAAAGTTTGACAACATATTTGGTGTTTGAGGAAACAGTTAGCTTCATACATTGTTGATGGGGATATAAGTTAATAAAGCCACCTGAAGAACAACTTAACAATATCTGTGGGAAATTTTAATGCCAGTGCTCTTTGACTCAGCAATTCTAACTTTAGGAAACTTTTCAATAGATATATATACGTGACATTTGTTAATTCACTTAATAAGTAATTTATGTGCTAGTGTTTTTTCTGGCTGCTTGGGATACACTATGCATAAAACAAAGATCTCTGCCTTAGTGGAAATTAGCAGGGAGGCCTGGTGTGCTGCAATTCATGGTGTCACAAAGAGTCGGACACGACTAAGTGACTGAACTGAACTGAACTGAAGGGGAGAAAGACAATCTATAATAGACAAAATAAATACATGATAAAATATATAGAAAATGATAGGTGTTTTGGAAAAAGAGCAAGATAAAGGAGATTTGGTGTGCTGGAGGTGGGTATGGGTTGCAGTTTATTTTTTTTCTTCCAGTTGTGTTGAGGTATAACTGACATTTAGCACTGTGTAAGTTTTAGGTGTACCTGATTTAATCTACATGCATCATGAAGTGATTATCACAGTAAGTTTAGGGAACACACATCATCTCATATAGATACAAAAGAAATAGCAAGAAACTTTTTTTTTCTTTGTAATGAAAACTCTTAGGATTTACTCCCTTAACAGCTTTCATATATATCATTGTTGTTTAGTCACTCAGTTGTGTCTGATTCTCTGTGAACCCATGGACTGCAGGACACAAGGCTTTCTTGTCCTTCACCATCTCCCGGAGCTTGCTCAAACTCAGAACCATTGAGTCAGTGATACCATCTAACCATCTCATCCTCTGTAGTCCCCTTCTCCTCCTGCCTTCAAACTTTCCCAGCATCAGGGTCTTTTCTAATGAGTCAGCTCTTCACATCAGGTGGCCAAACTATTGGAGCTTCAGCTTCAGCATCAGTCCTTCCAATGAATATTAAGGATTGATTTCCTGTAGGACTGACTGGTTTGATCTCCTTGAGGTCCAAGGGACTCTCAAGAGTCTTCTCCAACACCATAGTTCAAAAGCATCAATTCTTCGGTGCTCAGCCCTCTTTATGGTCCAACTCTCACATCTGTATATGACTACTGGAAAACCATAGCTTTGACTAGAGGGATGTTTGTTGGCAAAGTAATGTCTCTGCTTCTTAATATGCTGTCTAGGTTTGTCATAGCTTTTCTTCCAAGGAACAAGCTTCTTTTAATTTCATGGCTGCAGTTACCATCTGCAGTGATTTTGGAGCCCAAGAAAATAGTCTGTAACTGTTTCCATTGTGTATACCATAGAGAATATATATATATATATATATATATATATATATATACATCAGCATATAAGAATAGCAAGGAGAGATAAGAAAGCCTTCCTCAGTGATTAATGCAAAGAAATAGAGGAAAACAACAGAATGGGAAAGACTAGAGATCTCTTCAAGAAAATTATAGATACCAAGGGAACATTTCAGGCAAAGATGGGCACAATAAAGGACAGAAATGGTATGGACCTAACAGAAGCAGAAGGTATTAAGAAGAGGTGGCAAGAATACACAGAAGAACTGTACAAAAAAGATCTTCACGACCCAGATAATCATGATGGTGTGATCACTCACCTAGAGCCAGACATCCTGGAATGTGAAGTCAAGTGGGCCTTGGGAAACATCACTACAAACAAAGCTAGTGGAGGTGATGGAATTCCAGTTGAGCTTTTTCAAATCCTAAAAGATGATTCTGTGAAAGTGGTGATTCTGTGAAAGTGGTGCACTTAATATGCCAGCAAATATGGAAAACTTAGCAGTGGGCACAGACTGGAAAAGGTCAGTCTTCATTCCAATCCCAAAGAAAGGCCATGCCAAAGAATGTTCAAACTACCGCACAATTGCACTCATGTCACACACTAGCAAAGTAATGCTCAAAATTCTCCAAGCCAGGCTTCAACAGTATGTGAACTGTGAACTTCCAGATGTTCAAACTGGATTTAGAAAAGGCAGAGGAACCAGAGATCAAATTGCCAACATCCGCTGGATCATCGAAAAAGCAAGAGAGTTCCAGGAAAACATCTACTGCTTTATTGACTATGCCAAAGCCTTTGACTGTGTGGACCACAACAAACTGTGGAAAATTCTGAAAGAGATGGGAATACTGGATCACCTGACCTTCCTCTTGAGAAATTTGTATGCAGGTCAGGAAGCAACAGTTAGAACAGGACATGGAACAACAGACTGGTTCCAAATCGGGAAAAGGGTATGTCAAGGCTGTATATTGTCATCCTGCTTATTTAACTTCTATGCAGAGTACATCATGAGAAATGCTGGGTTGGATGAAGCACAAGCTGGAATCAAGATTGCCGGGAGAAATATCAATAACCTCAGATATACAGATGACACCATCCTTATGGCAGAAAGTGAAGAAGAACTAAAGAGCCTTTTGATGAAAGTGAAAGAGGAGAGTGAAAAAACTGGCTCAAAATTCAACATTCAGAAAACTAAGATCATGGCATCTGGTCCTATCACTTCTTGGCAAATAGATGGGGAAACAGTGACAGACTATCTTTTTGGGCTCCAGAATCACTGCATATGGTGACTGCAGCCATGAAATTAAAAGATGCTTGTTTGTTTGAAGGAAAGTTATGACCAACCTAGACAGCATATTCAAAAGCAGAGACATTACTTTGCCAACAAAGGTCCGTCTAGTCAAAGCTATGGTTTTTTCCAGTAGTCATGTATGGATGTGAGAGTTGGACTATAAAGAAAGCTGAGCACTGAAGAATTGATGCTTTTGAACTGTGGTGTTGGAGAAGACTCTTCAGAGTCCCTCGGACCTCAAGGAGATCCAACCAGTCTATCCTAGAGGAAATCAATCCTGAATATTCATTGGACAGACTGATGCTGGAGCTGAAGCTGTTAATACTTGGGCCACCTGATGCGAAGAACTGACTCACTGAAAAAGAGCCTGATGCTTGGAAAGACTGAGGGCAGGAGGAAAAGGGGCCAACAGAGGATGAGATGGCTGGATGGCATCACTGACTCGATGGACATGAGTTTGAGTAAACTTCGGGAGTTGGTGATGGACAGGCAGGCCTGGCGTGCTGCAGTCCATGGGGTCACAAGGAGTCGGACATGACTGAGTGACTGAACTGAACTGATATATCAGCCATATATCGTCGAGCATGTATATATATCCATATATATATCAGATAGTGTGTTAATTTTATTTGTCATGTTGTACATTGCATCCCTAGCACTTATTTATCTTATAACTGGAAGTTTGTGCCTTTTGATTGCCTTCATCCAGTTGCCCTCCCACCAACACCTCCAAACACCTACCTTAGCTTCAGTGACAACCCTAAAGCCTTTGACTCTGTGGATCATAGCAAACTGATAACCACATATCTAGTGTCTTTTTATACGAGTTTGTTTATTTTTGAAGTATAATTGTCCTATGACATTGTGTTAGTTCCTGTTATGCAACATAATTTGGTATTTCTATATATTTCAAATTGCTCACTGCAAGTCTAATTGCAGTGTTCCACACAAAGCTATATAAAAGCTATTATATAGTTATTATATAGTTATTGACTTTTTCCTCACACTGTACGTTTCATACCCATGACTCATTTATTTTGCAACGGGATATTTGTGCCCCCTCGTCTCTTTCACCTATTGCTTTCCTTCTCCTGACCTCCTCCCCTCTGACAGCCACCTGTTTTTTTTCTCTTGAGTCTGTTTCTGTTCTTAAGTTTGTTCATTTGTTTTATATTCTTAGGTTCCACATATAAGTAAAATCATACAATATTTGTCTTTCTCTGTCTGACTTATTTCACTTAACATGATACCCTCTAGTCCATAATATCCTCTAGTCCAACAAATGGCAAGATTTTATTTTTTCCTACTGCTGGGTAAAAATTTCATTCTTTATATATATTTCATTCTTTATATATATATATATATATATATATAGGCAGCATATGTGTAAGCATATTTATATATATAGGCAGCATATTTGTATCCATTCAGCTGCTCCGTGTCTTTTGACTGGAGCATTTAGTTCATTTGCATTTAAAGTGATTCTTGATAGATGTGTACTATTATCAATTTTTAAGTTGTTTTGGGGTTCTTTTGTGTAGTTCTTTTTTGTTTCTTCTTCTTTCAGTGTCTTCCCTTGTGATTTGATGACTATCTTTAGTGCTATGTTTGGATTCATTTCTCTTTTTTTGTGTGTGTATTTATTATAGGTTTTTGGTCTGTGGTTACCATGGGGTTTATATATAGCAATCTATATATATGTGATTAGTTTAAGTTGCTGATCTCTTAAGTTCAAATGCATTTTAACAACTCTGATTTTTTACTCCCCTCCTCACATTTTTACTGTTCTTGACATCATATTTTACATCTTTTTGTTTTGTGTCTCTCTTAACTACCTACTGTGGATATAGATGATTTTATTCCTTTTGCCTTTCAACCGTCCTACTAGCTTTATATGCGGTTGTTTCACTACCTTTACTGTGTGTTTGTCTTTACCAGTGAAATTCTTCCTTTTATAATATTCATGTTTCCAGTTGTGTCCTTTTCTTTTTCACTTAGATAAGTCCCTTTAACATTTCTTGTAAAACTGGTTCGGTGGTGCTGAACTCTTTCAGCTTTTACTTGTCTGTAAAACTTTTGTTCTCTCCATTAAATCTGAGTGAAAGCCTTGCTGGGAAGAGTATTCTTGGTTGTAGGTTTTTCTTTCTCATTACTTTATTTACCTATTTTAAATTAAGTTTTTTTGGAGTATAGTTGACTTACAGTGTTGTGTTAATTTCTGCTGTACAGCCCAGTGAATCAGTTATACATACACATATATCCGTTCTTTTTTAGATTCTATTCCCGTATAGGTTGTTACAGAGTATTGAGTTCCCTATGCTATACAGTAGGTTTTTATTACTTATCCATTTTACTATAGTAGTGTGTATATGTCAGTCCCACTCTTCCCTTTCATCACTTTAAATGTATTGTGCCATTCCTTCTGGCCTTCCGAGTGTCTGCTAAAAAATCAGCTGATAGCCTTATAGGAGTTCCCTTGTATATAACTTGTTGATATCTGTTTCCTTTTCAAGGTTAAAGAAGTTTTCAGCTATTATGTTCACCAATATGTTCTCTCCCTCTTTCTTTCTCTCTCTTCTTCTGGGACCCCCTAAAATGTTATTATGCTTTATGCTGTCTAAGAGGTTCTTAAATGGTTCTCATTTCTTTTTGTTCTTTTTTATGTTCAGCTTCAGTGATTTCTACTACTCAGTCTTCCAGCTTGCTGATTTGTTTCTCTTTATCACCTAATCTACTGTTGATCCCTTCTAGTTTATTTTTTATTTCAGTTATTGTATTCTTCACCTCTGTTTTGTTCTTTATATTTTTTGCTTGTTAAATTCTGACTTCCTACTCTGTTCGTTCATTCCTCTCCTTGGTTCTTTAAACATATTTACATTCATTATCGAGAACTCAGATAGATTGCCTATCTGTCTCCACTTCTCTTAGTTCTTCTGTTTGGAACATGTTCCTTTGTCCTCTCATTTGGCCTAATTTGCTATTTCTATTTCTGTGTATTTGGGAAGTTAGTTATGTTTCCTGACCTTGGAGAAGTGGCCTTTTGTAGATGTCTTCTGTGTCCCAGTGGTGGACTTTTCTCTCATCACCAGAGCTGTATTTTATAGGGTGCACTCCATGTGGGCTGCATGGGTCCTTCTGTTGTAGCAGGCTGCCTACTGTGGGCAGTCTGGCAGGTGTGGATGACACTCTACTTGGTTGGTTGCCAGGCCCTGCCTTGTATGGAGGCTGTCTGCTGCTGGTTGATGGGGTTGGGTCCTGGGGAGGCTGAAGATCTTTGCTGTTAGTCTTGTGGTTTTTTTCCATCAATAGTTTCTCTGTAAACGGCTGTAATTTTGGTGTGCCCATGGGAGGAGGTAACCTCTGGGTCTTCCTATTGTGCATTATTGGCCACACTTGGGTTGCAGTTTCAAATGCATGGTTTGGGTTGGCTTCATTGAGGTGACTTGTGAGCAACAACTTGAAGAAGATCCAGCAGAGATATTTAGTGATTACAGAATATTGTGCTTCCCTCTGTTTCCCAGCCCCCTGTAGTTAGGCAGTGCCCTTGGACTAATTTTGATCAATGGACTGTATTTGGGAATGATTTGGGCAGAAATACTTGAGAGTTGGTAAATGACGCCCTGTTTTCTTCCCTGCTGTGGCAACTGCAGAAGCCTCAAATGACGATAGCAGAGCCCTAAGGTGGAAGCAGCCCCAATTCTTTGGCTACCACTTGAAAGAATGCCATCTTTATGAACAGTCTACATAGGAATTTTATGTGTTTAAACCACTGAGATTTTGAGGTTTGTTTGTAATTGCAGTCTAGCCAACCCTCACGAATTCAGGAGGTGAGGGAGTTAGCCATGTGTATATCTCAGGGAAGGGCATTTTAGGAAGATGGGAACAGCCAGAGTCAAGGCCTCAAGGCAGGAGAATGCCTGGATGGTCTAGTGATTTACACACAAGTTTATGAAGCATTGTTTAAATAGCAGAAGATTGGAAAGAAACTAAATGTTGTTTGCTAGGGGATTTTGAAGAAATTATGGCACATCCATTCAAGGAAATGCTAGACAGCTAATATTATAATGTAGCTTTGTAATTAATTAACAATATAACATCATAATTTGTAACTAATATTAAAAATAACTAGGTGGCCCTTTATGCAATGATCTCCAAGCTATGTAATTAAGTAAAAAATGTAAGACTAGAATGATGTAAATAACATATTATAGTTTAAAACAAATGACCTATTTATTAAAAAATATGGGTGTACACATCTGTATGTAATTGTTTTAGAGCAAGGTTTTGAATGTTAGAAACTCACCTCCTTGGAAATAATAAGATGTGTCATAACAAGGAGTGGAAGAGTGTCAAGGTTCTCAGCTGGGGACGACTTTGCCTCCCCAGGATCTGGAGACATTTTTGGTTATTGTGACTGGAAAGGAGATGCTACTGCATTTAATGGGTATGAACTAGGAATGTTGCTAACACCTTACAATGCACAAGGACATCCCCCATAACAAAGAATTATCTACCCCCTAAAATCTATGGTGCTGAGGTTGTGAAACCTTGGTTTAGTGGGCTTTGAGTAAAAGATTTCAAGTGGGCTACTCTGAAATGGTGAAATATACTAGTGTGTATTCAGTTCAGTTCAGTCACTAGTCGTGTCTGACTCTTTGCGACCCCATGAATTGCAACACACCAGGCCTCCCTGTCCATCACCAACTCCCGGAGTTCACTCAGACTCAGGTCCATTGAGGCAGTGATGCCGTCCAGCCATCTCGCCTCTGTCACCCCCTTCTCCTCCTGCCCCCAGTCCCTCCCAGCATCAGAGTCTTTTCCAATGAACCAACTCTTCACATGAGGTGGCCAAAGTACCAGAGTTTCAGCTTTAGCATCATTCCTTCCAAAGAACACCCAGGACTGATCTCCTTTAGAATGGACTGGTTGGAACTCCTTGCAGTCCAAGGGACTCTCAAGAGTCTTCTCCAACACCACAGTTCAAAAACAGCAATTCTTTGGCGCTCAGCTTTCTTCACAGTCCAACTTTCACATCTATACATGACTACTGGAAAAACTATAGCCTTGACTAGACGGACCTTTGTTGGTAAAGTAATGTCTCTGCTTTTGAATATGCTGTCTAGGTTGGTCACAACTTTTCTTCCAAGGAGTAAGCGTCTTTTAATTTCATGGCTGCAGTCACCATATGCAGTGATTTTGGACCCCTCAAAAATAAAGTCTGACACTGTTTCCACTGTTTCCCCATCTATTTGCCATGAAGTAATGGGACCGGATGCCATGATCTTCATTTTCTGAATGTTGAGCTTTAAGCCAACTTTTTCACCCTCCTCTTTGACTTTCATCAAGAGGTTCTTTAGTTCCTCTTCAGTTTCTGCCATAAGGGTGGTGTCATCTGCATATCTGAGGTTATTGATATTTCTCCTGGCAATCTTGATTCCAGCTTGTGCTTCATCCAGCCCAGCATTTCTCATGATGTACTCTGCATAGAAGTTAAATAAGCAGGATGACAATATACAGCTTTGATGTACTCCTTTTTCTGTTTGGAACCAGTCTGTTGTTCCATGTCCAGTTCTAACTGTTGCTTCCTGACCTGCATAGAGGTTTCTCAAGAGGCAGGTCAGGTGGTCTGGTATTTCCATCTCTTTCAGAATTTTCCACAGTTTATTGTGATCCACACAGTCAAAGGCTTTGGCATAGTCAATAAAGCAGAAATAGATGTTTTTCTGGAACTCTCTCACTTTTTTGATGATCCAGCAGATGTTGGCAATTTGATCTTTGGTTCCTCTGCCTTTTCTAAAACCAACTTGAATATCAGGGAGTTAACGGTTCATGTATTGCTGAAGCCTGGCTTGGAGAATTTTGGGCATTACTTTACTAGCGTATGAGATGAGTGCAATTGTGCGGTAGTTTGAACATTCTTTGGCATGGCCTTTCTTTGGGATTGGAATGAAAACTGACCTTTTCCAGTCCTGTGGCTACTGCTGAGTTTTCCAAATTTGCTGGCATATTGAGGGCAGCACTTTCACAGCATCATCTTTCAGGATTTCAAATAGCTCAACTGGAAATCCATCACCTCCACTAGCTTTGTTCATAGTGATGCTTTCTAAGGCCCACTTGACTTCACATTCCAGGATGTCTGGCTCTAGGTGAGTGATCACACCATTATGACTATCTGGGTCGTGAAGTTCTTTTTTGTACCGTTTTTCTGTGTATTCTTGCCACCTCTTCTTAATATCTTCTGTTTCTATTAGGTCCCTATGATTTCTGTCCTTTATTGAGCCCATCTTTGCCTGAAATGTTCCCTTGGTATCTCTAATTTTCTTGAAGAGATCTCTAGTTTTTCCCATTCTGTTGTTTTCCTCTATTTCTTTGCATTGATTGCTGAGGAAGGCTTTCTTATCTCTCCTTTCTATTCTTTGGAACTCTGCATTCAGATGCTTATATCTTTCCTTTTCTCCTTTGCTTTTCACTTCTCTTCTTTTCACAGCTATTTGTAAGGCCTCCCCAGACAGCCATTTTGCTTTTTTGCATTTCTTTTCCATGGGGATGGTCTTGATCCCTGTCTAGTGTGTATTACCAGTACTTTAAAGTGTCTGTTTTTATATGCAGCATATTAGCTAAGTTCTTCACAGGCCCAGCTGCTGGGCAAAGAACAATTCAACAAGAAATTCTCATTTGTTTCTTTTAACCAAATCATTTGTTTTTTCTTTTTGCTGGTTGGAAGGGAAAAATGTGCATTTCTATTTTCTACCAAAAGCTCCATCTGTATTTGAGTGTACTCTTATGGTTATAACAAATAATGTGCTTCAACAAATGGAAAAAGTGTCGTAAATGGCAACAGATGTAGCTTAGTGCTGACTTTAGATGGTGGCAAGGCCTCATATAGGACAAGTGATGCTGCGTCCTTCCCACTCAGAACCATCAAACACAGGAGTTACAAATTAGAAAGTAATGGCCATTGCTCTGCTTGTTATGATCAACCAGAAAAACAGGCTTTGGCTTATTGACTCTATTATTGAGCCCTAATTAGCTGTGGTATTTGGACATTCTGAGGCCTATGGTAAGATAAATAATATTTATGGTTTCTTCAATGTATCAAATCATTGTTTATGAAATGTAGGATAAAATACTCGCCTTTCTCAGAGTTTAGACCACAGAGTGACCAAGAACTCATTCTGGGGTTGTGATTGAAGCACTGGAGCCCAGCGTGGGTAATCTTCACGTAGACACTCTAACCACACATGTCAGAGTGCTCAGCAGCGTCTCTGGCCCACTCAGACTCTTCGACGGGTCCTTAACCAATGCCCTTAACATCGCCACGTGAGCTTTGGGTGGAATTGAGGAAGGGTAGCATTAAATACACTGAGTAATCTGAAAATGAAGGGTGGGGGAATTAAAAACAAGTTCAGCTGGGTTCAAAAAAATTTCTGAGAATATCAGCATTTTCCATTTTGGGGGATAAAAGATGCCTTTAAAAACTTTTCTGTAGGAGAACTTACTAAACTCTGATTAGTGCATATATTGATATGAACTGAAATAGGGTAGAGAAAAAAGTAAACAAAAAAGCAAAGTCTCAAAGACCTCAAATGAAATACCAGGATAACTGCATGAAGACAAATAGATCTCAGTTTCCTTATCCATAAAACAGGGAGAAAAAATATAATATTCTTGGAACCAGATGAGTTTCAGAGTTCAGTATATTTAATATTCTACAAAAGTAACAAGACAAACGTGCTTGCGTGCTCAGTCGCTCAGTTGTGTCTGACTCTTTGTGATGCTATGGACTGTGGTCCACCAGGCTGCTCTGTCCATGGGATTTTCCAGACAAGAATCTTGGAATGGGTTGCCATTTCTTCCTCCAGGGGATCTTTTCTGCCTAGGATCCAACTCGCGTCTCCTGTGTCTCCTGCATTGGCAGGTGGATTCTTTACCACTGCACTACCTCGGAAGCCCAAAGTAAACATACTGTTTGCTATATGGAACCCTGAGAGGGTCTGGGGAACTATTCCTTAATGAAGTGCATTAATATTTCTGTAATGAAATGTGTACCAAATGGGTTGAAGACTATAAGCTGCCTCACATTAGGTTATGTCAGTTTTTGCTGCTGAGTCAGTTTGCTCTAGACTTAGAAAACACTTTGAGTGTTCAGAACTTTTTAATTTATGAACTACAAATGAAGTATAATAAATATAAAAGACTGTAATGGGCAGACTGTGTATAAACTGTGTATAGTGCTAGGGTACAGTAAGGTTGCAGTAACAGTGGCTATTTATATTATTAGATTGAGTTGTGTGAAATTTTTGTTTTTATAGGTAAAAGACAATCAGATACTTTAATTATAATATTATGTCACCATTGCAGTCTTTGAGTTGATATTGATTTGGCTCTATTACTATTCCATTTCTTTTTTTTCCTTCCTTTCTGTATCTTTCCCTCCCCACAACTCCTCACTTCCGCCTTAAAATCCTTGCACATAAAAAGTAATGTGAGTGGTCACCTTTGGTTGAGTTACTAAACAGCCTCTTTAAGCTTCATCTACTTATATAGGGGTAGAGGGCCTTTGCTTAAAGAAGATAAAAACCAAAACAAAAATAGTAAAGCAAGCAGCAGGCATTTTACTTGTCTTAGATTTCCATGCCCTTCTTTCTCAGCACACCCTAAGTGTTCTAACCACAGTGATTCTGATGACCAGAGTTTCCAGAGAAACCTGGGACTGAGCTGAGTCAGAAGGATTTGAATTGGGTCAGCACAGAGTCCAGGCCAAAGTCATGGTGAGCTGGTGTGAAAAAACAAACAAACAAACAGACAAAACCAACCTAAAGCACAAAGCAGCCAGCTGCCAACCACTTCAGAATTGTACCAAAGTGACCTGCTGTTCATAAGTCTGTTTCTCTGCATTCCTTTCTAACTGTAGACCTCGGCCACTCAAATCACTCTCAGTCTTAAATAACATTATGGACCATCCACGGGGGCAGAAGAGTCAGCAAACTCCTGCATTGCATTACATTATGTTTACAAGTTTATTTCCAAGGCTGATTGTTTATTTGTTGGATTAAGAATTTCTCCTGGTGGCTCATGGTTAAAAACATCCGCCTACAATTCCAGAGATGTGGGTTCAATCCCTGAGTTGGGAAGATCTCCTGGAGGAAGAAATGGCAATCCACTGCAGTATTCTTGCCTGGAAAATTCCATGGACAGAGGAGCCTGGCAGGCTACAGTCCATGGGATCCCAAAGAGTCAGACATGACTGAGCAACTGGCCACCCACACGAAGAGAACCTTAGTAATTGAAAGCTTCATTTTACTAATTTGTAAATACTCCTGATTTTTATGGTAGGAATGAATCTAGGCTTGTCAAATATTTTCATGGTAATTCCTCTAATGAAGATCTTAATTAACCAAGTAATTTATGATGAATATAAAGGCATCTTAATTAACTGAATTATTTTTGGTGAGTAACCTCACCCCTACAGCAATGTGGGACATTCCAATTGCTTTGGCTAGACTGGGATGTGCCCCTCCCTGGGCTCCTCAAGATAGTCCTGGACCTGTTTCCTGTGACTTCCACTGGTTGTAAGCCTCCTCATTATCCAGTGCATTCTCATAAGAAATTCCATCCTAATTTGAACTAAACTGACCACTTTGCACCTTCCATCTTAAAAAAGTCCAATGTGTTCTTCTGGTTTATTCCAAGGCTACATTTTTCCTATAAAAAATAATTTTATTTCTCCCAGCAAAATTGATGCATAGAAAAATTAAAAACTCAATTAAGCACAAAGTAGAAAATAAAAATTACTGGTAATCCCCCCACTTGGATAATCACTATTAAATTTTGATGTGTATCTATGTAGCACTGTCTCTTTTTACAAAAGTGGAAGTACCGTGTTATGCAATTTTTTGAGTTATTTTTGCTTAATTGTTGTAAATACCTTTCCCATTTTATCTCAACAAATTTAATGATTAAACTATATTTCTATTGTGTGTATAATTTAATCACCAGTGTTGGACATTTTGATTGCTTACATTTTTCACCACTATAAGTACTTCTGTGATAAATAACTTTGTAGCTAAATTTTTGCACACATGTGTGATTATCTCTCAGGTAAAGTTTTAGAACTGGAGTTATTGGATCAAAGTGTAAGCACCGTTTTGAGGAGTTTGATTCTTAGGGACAGATTACCTTCCAGAAAATTTGTGCGAATTTACACATCAATCCAACAGTCTCTAACAGTCAGTCTCTCTTTTCTGTGGCTTCTCTCTGGGAGTTTTTCGCTGCTTCTGCCTCAGAATTGCTTGTCCTAAGTTTGTCAGTGCTGGCTCTGGCCATATTGTCTCAGAATACTGCCTCAATGTCCCCTTTCTTTTTCTGCCATTGGATCTCCTTCGATTGAATTGTCTATTGAGCAGTAGAGGGGAAGAAAAGTGAACCCGATGTGTTTTTTGTTTATTTGTTTGCATCCTATCCAGCCTATGGGAGGCAGCAGTAGCAGCAAATTAAACTCAAGCCTCGCAAGATGTGCTTTCCACTGGAAAATGAAAGACCCACGAAGTTCAAGGAGCCCATTAGCGGCAAGAAAATTAAGAACATAAACCCAAAGAATGCCCACAACTTGCTGCTTGGTATTACACGGATGCTTATGGTTCATATAATCTCTCATTGCTCAAGTGTGTTTAAAGACAATAACAACTCTGATTATATTCCTAATATAGTCACCAGGGAAGCCCCGGGATATACTAGCTAGGGTCAACCACCTGTGGCCCTAGTCAACAATCAAAGATGGTTGTGACAAATACTCTGTGAGACAGTAACAGAGGGGAATAGAAACATCAGTACTGCTTTTTATCCTGTAACTTTTCATCGTAAGTGTTTTGGGGGAACAGGGACTGAGACTCCTGTTTATGGGCTGTCAGACTATTTCTGTCCTCTTGGTGATCAAAAGGGCATTTGGGGAATTTTGCTGTTTGTTGGCAATTCTTACAGGCAAAGGCAAAGGCAGGCTGAAGGGATAGTTATTTTTCCTGCCTGTTTGTCTCTATTGTAGGAACTTAAAACTGTGAGAAGTTTGAGGCTACCTATTAAAATGTGTATATTGGCTTTTGTGGATTACCTTTTTTAGCTATGTATGTTCTCCCTGACTAACCCGGTCCATGCTGTTGAGAATAAACTGCATTTTTCATACATTTATTTATTCACTCACTCTTTCCTTGGGCAAAAGACTTGAGGAAAAAAAGGGTTGGAGAGAGTGCTCTTTGATTAAGTAAAAAGACATGAGTCCTACTCTTACATGTGATAGAAAGATCAGAACCTCACCCAGTATTCCCAAGAGGGTTTTTTGTGAGGATGGAAGCATGGGGACTCATACTGCAACCATGTCTTTTCTGTCACTTAGCTCCGTGGTCTCTCCTGCTTCATGAGGAGCATGCTTATGTTTGCATGGCCTTCCTCCATACTGCATATCACTCTTTTCCTTTATTTGCCCCAAACACAGCTAATATAAGACTGTGGGTAATGCAGTGGAGTTTGCTGAACTGCATGGTCTGGGGGAAGACTCCCCATAAGACTGTCCTCACTTCTGACACCAACTACAAGTTCAGAGGATTCCCCAAGACACCCTCAATTTGGATAATTTTCTAGAAGAAATCACAGTGTTACTGAACCAAACACGAGTCCACTCACCCATGTACAGAAAGCCTATTGACTTTCAGTGTCAGTCTGTTGACACTGACATTGGGGATAAAGGAAAATGCAGCTTTATTGTAAAGCACCATACAAGGAGAACAGGTGCCTCACGCTCAAAACCCCTGAACTCCTCGAAGGGTTTTAGCAAACTATTTGTAAAGGCCAGGTAAGGGAGGGGAGATTACAGGTATGTAATCAGATTGTGTACAATTCTCTAGTTAGTTGATGGTGAGGTAACAGGGCTATGTCCAGCAGTTAACATCAATCCTTAGGCTCAGGAGGTCTGGGGACTGTGTGCTTATTGATTGTCATTAAGCAGTTAGCACAATCCATTTGGTGGGGGGTTTTCACATCTATAAGACAACTCAGGAAATGTGTATTGGATACTATTATCTAGGTACTTTAGAGAGGAGCTATGGCAGAGGATATAGGGCAGAGGTCTGTTCCAGGAAAACCCCATAGGGTCCTGCTTGGTTACAATAGAACTTATTGAAAAGAGAGAGATACATGTTAATATCATCCAAGGGAAGAGACATATAGGGAAGAGTCCAGGAGGGGCCCCAAAATCATGCTTCCAACTGCCTTTTCTCTGTTGATTTCATAATGCTGTTACCTGCTCTTGACACAGTGTGTGACATATGCAGAATATTGCCCACTGAGGAAGTCCGCGGAAGCCTTTGGTGTCCAGACTTTTTATAGGCACTATGCACACACTGCTTGTGTGACTGACATACATTTAGTCTCCAGACTTTCAGGCTCTTAGAATTTCAGGCTAATAACTATAGTCTCCAGTTTCTTTGGACCTGAGAATTTATACATTTCCTGAAGCTTCCATTATAAATCCCATTGTTAAACCATTCAGTGACCAAAGTCCCCTGAATGGGAAAATACCCCACAAAGGTCTTCCTATCAGGTAAAACATTCCAGGAATCTACAGAGTAGGTGGGATCTACAGACGGTAGGTAGGACCTGCAGACCTGCCTCCTAATAGCCAAGGGACAAGAGCAAGATCTCTCCTTGAGTCAGGGTAATTCGTTACTACACAATTATATTAATTAGACATTTCTGGAAACTTATTGGTTAATCTTAAATCTCATTAACTGGGGCCACGCTCCCTTATTTTTTTTCTCTCTTTCTTGTTTTATTTTATTTTTTTTAAAATTATGGTTGATTTACAATGTTGTGCCAATCTCTAATGTACAACAAAGTGACTCAGTTATGCACCTACAAACATTCTTTATATTATTTCCCATTATGATTTGTCACAGGGTATTATGTATAGTTCCCTGTGCTCTACATTGTTGTTATTGTTTAGTCATTAGGTCATGTCCAACTCTTTGCGACCCCATGGACTGTAGCCCACCAGGCTCCTCTTTCCATGGGATTTCCCAGGCAAGAATACTGCAGTGAATTGCCATTTCCTTCTCCAGGGGACCTTGCTGACCCAGGGGTCGGCCCTTGCTATACCTTGTTGTTTATCCATTGTAAATGCAATGGCTTGTGTCTGCCAACTCTAAACTCCAAGTCCATCACTCTCCCTCCTTCGGACGCCTCACACAGCCACAAGTCTGTTCTCTACCTCTATGAGTCTGTTTCTGTTTTGTAGATAGGTTCATTGGTGTGATAGTTTAGATTCCACATATAAGTGATAGCATATTTGCTTTTCTCTGACTGACTTCACTTAGTATGGTAATTTCTAGTTGCATCCGTGGTACTGCAAATGGCATTATTTTATTCTTTCTCAAGAAAATTAGAGATACCAAGGGAACATTTCATGCAAAGATGGGCACAATAAAGGACAGAAATGGTATGGACCTAATAGAAGCAGAAGATATTAAGAAGAGGTGGCAAGAATACACAGAAGAACTGTACAAAAAAGATCTTCACGACCCAGATAATCATGATGGTGTGATCACTCACCTAGAGCCAGACATCCTGGAATGCGAAGTCAAGTGGGCCTTAGGAAGCATCACTATAAACAAAGCCAGTGGAAGTGATGGAATTCCAGTTGAGCTTTTTCAGATCCTAAAAGATGATTCTATGAAAGTGCTGCACTTAATATGCCAGCAAATTTGGAAAAGTCAGCAGTGTCCACAGGGCTGGAAAAGGTCAGTTTTCATTCCAATCCCAAAGAAAGGCCATGCCAAAGAATGCTCAAACTACTGCACAATTGTACTCATCTCACATGCTAGCAAAGTAATGTTCAAAATTCTCCAAGCCAGGGTTCAACAGTACATGAACCATGAAATTTCAGATGTTCAAGCTGGATTTAGAAAAGGCAGAGGAACCAGAGATCAAATTGCCAACATCTGCTGGATCATTGAAAAAGCAAGAGAATTTGAGAAAAACATCTACTTCTGCTTTATTGACTACGCCAAAGCCTTTGACTGTGTGGATCACAACAAAATGTGGAAAATTCTGAAAGAGATGGAAATACCGACCACCTGACCTGCCTCCTGAGAAATTTGTATGCAGGTCAGGAAGCAACAGTTAGAACTGGACATGGAACAACAGACTGGTTCCAAATAGGGAAAGGAGTACATCAAGGCTGTATATTGTCACCCTGCTTATTTAACTTCTATGCAGAGTACATCATGAGAAATGCTAGGCTGGATGAAGCACAAGCTGGAATCAAGATTTGCTGGGAGAAATATCAATAACCTCAGATATGCCGATGATACCACCCTTATGGCAGAAAGTGAAGAGGAACTAAAAAGCCTCTTGATGAAAGTGAAAGAGGAGAGTGAAAAAGTAGGCTTAAAACTCAAACATTCAGAAAGCTAGGATTATGGCATCTGGTCCCATCACTTCATGACAAATAAATGGGGAAACAGTGGAAACAGTGACGGACTTTGTCTTTTTGGGCTCCAAAATCACTGCAGATGATGACGGCAGCCATGAAATTAAAAGATGCTTGTTCCTTGGAAGAAAAGCTATGATCAACCAAACAGCATATAAAAGGTAGAGACATTTCTCTGCCAACAAAGGTCTGTCTAGTCAAAGCTTCAGTTTTTCTAGTAGTCATGTATGGATGTGAGAGTTGGACTATAAAGAAAGCTGAGCACAGAAGAATTGATGCTTTTGAACTGTGGTTTTAGAGAAGACTCTTGAGAGTCCCTTGGCTTGCAAGGAGATCCAACCAGTCCAACCTAAAGGAGATCAGTCCTGAATATTCATTGGATGGACTGATGCTGGAGCTGACACTCTAATACTTTGGCCACCTCATGCGAAGAACTGATTCATTGGAAAAGACCCTGATGCTGGGAAAGATTGAAGGCAGGAAGAGAAGGGGTCGCCAGAGGATGAGATGGTTGAATGGCATCATGGACTCAATGGACATGAATTTGAGTAAACTCTGGGAGTTGGTGATGGACAGGGAAGCCTGGCATGCTGCAGTCCATGGGGTGGCAAAGAGTTGGACATGACTGAGTGACTGAACTGAACTGACTGATGACTGAGTAATATTCCATTGTATATAAATGCTGTATCTTCTTGTCCATTCATCTGTCGATGGACATGTAGGTTGTTTCCATGTCTTGGTTATTGTGAACAGTGCTGCTGTGAACATAGGGGTACATGTATCTTTTTGAATTATAGTTTTGCCTGTATATTCTCAGGAGTGGGATTGCTGGATCATATGTTAATTCTATTTTTAGTTTGCGGAGGAATCTCCATACTGTTTTCCATAGTAGCTGTACCAACTTACATTCCTACCAGCAATGTAGAAGGATTTCCTTTTCTCCATACTCATTCCAGCATTTATTGTTTGTAGACTTTTTGATGATGACCATGCTGATTGGTATGAGGTTATACCTCACTGTAATTTTGATTTGCAGTTCTCTAATAGTGAATGATGTTGAGCATCTTTTCATGTGCTTTCTGGCCATCTGTATGTCTTCTTTGGGGAAATGTCTATCTAGATATTCTGCCCATTTTTTGATTGGATTATTTTTGATACTTAGTTTCATGAACTGTTTATATATTTTTAAATTATAAAAGTAATGCAAGAGTATATGTTTATTGTTAAAAAATACATTTTTCCCTCCTGCGAATCCTCCACTTACAATTCTGGTTCTAATTCTATCCTTGTGTCATCCCTTTGAACATGCTCCCTTGTTCTTCTGGATCCCTCAAAGCAACTCTACTACTACCCGTAGCTAAAAGGATTGAAAGGAAATATAGACTCCCCATCACAGAATATTTGAAGTGGTTACTCACTAGGCCTATATATGCATATTAAAATTCTCTGAGCTGTTATAGCAGCTGTTGCAACTGAAAATAATTCAGCAACTAGCATCATTTTCTATGTAGTTTATGGGCTCAGGAATGGTCCAGAAGCGCTGGTATTTGAGTTACCGTTAGTCTACCCAGCCCATCTCCACATGTCACAGGCTGGTAATTTGATCTACAGTTTCCTTGAAGTGAGTTTGCATTAAACACAGAAAGCTCTTTTTTTTTTTTTTCTCCCTTTTTTGCTGAACATTAAACAGACTTTTATGTGTGTCCTTTTTTCCCTTTGCAAAATCATGATTTGATTCAACAAAAATATTACACACCTTCCTGAGGGTTTCGTATCCTTTTCCCACAGCCGCACATTTTCTGCAGCTGCCTGCCCTCCATCACCAAAAGGCCTGAGTACCTAAGATGGGGAGAGACTGGCTTTGAATACAGCTGGGCCTAAGAAAACACAGACAGTGGTGAGAAAAAATATCTTCCAGTGACCTTTCCTTTCAAGGCTCAGGAAGTCGGCTGCTTCTCAGTGCTCTTATCATTGCTGCGAAGTTTTGATTTTTCCAGTCTCCAGTGGTGGTTTTCCAGGCAAATGAGAGCTGAAGCTGAAAGAGCCTCCTGTGTTTGGAGAACTGAAGGAGACTGCCTCAGGATGGAAGCAGTCCCACCTGGCCTCTCCTTCCGGCAGCCAGGGCCAGGGACGTGTCTGATGATGGAGACATTTGTAGCCATTTCAGCAGTGGCAGCTGGCACTGTATTCATTCCATCTGCTGATATGCAGATTGTGGTGGGTGGGGCGAAGGCGAGTGACGCCATTGACTCACCACCTTGCAACAGGTAGCCTGCTTTCCAGCCACTTTGCATGATATCCAGACTTCCTGGCAGAAAGGTTGATGGTTCACAGAGCCTGAGGCAGCACCTCTGAGTTCAGTAGCTTCCAGTTTTTAATGATACCCTAACCAGCGGTTGAAATACCTAAGATAATAGTAGCCACAGTGATGTGCTATTTTGGGTTACTGAAAACTGAAATTCACTTTTTTTCCTTTTTAGCTGAAGACAGACAGTTTAGTAACTTTTATATCAGTAATGTGAGGAGTCTTGTCTATCTAATCAGCCAGTTAGTTGTACTACAAGGAAAGATTAAATATCTGTCTTCAGAGTCACTGAGTTCTTATAACATTTTAAGTTAGAAATCCAATACTTTCTTCCCCAGAGATGTATAAACTTATTTGGTCCCAGTTTGGGGATGCCAGAAGTCATTGCGGTTTAGATGATACCTGTTAATGATTGACACAAATAAACAGTCACAAGTGTACAGAATCTTGAGTTGTGGGATCTTGCTGTCTGTCTGTCTGAAAGGCCATTGCATAAATCAGAAATTTGTGCTTGTCTGGGGCACCCAAGGGGAGGGAAGTGGGGGGTTTGGATTAGGATGGATGAATTGAAGGGTTTAAGCCACATTGCACACTATACCTCAATACACAAAAGTACCTACTTTTTGACTTTTCAGAACAGAAATTGATTATGAATAAGGTGAGGGGAAAAAAAGGAGGAAAGAAAGAAAAAAATCAACTCAGAAAACCAACCAAACAAAAAACCCAACCAGATATATATATGTATATATTTTCCATTTCAGTCCTTTAATAGTATTTTGAGCATTTGCCTCTACTACCTCGTAGGCAGAGCTCAGTCCAGAGTAAAGGGTTTCTTCCTGGTAGGACCCATTTATAGCTCCCAAGGCCACTGGCATTGTTCCAGTGTAATCCCCTTGCCAGCTCTGTGTGGGGGCATTTTCCCTATAGCCCTGCAGTCCCTGTTTTTCTTGTTGACAGAATGGTTCTTGTGCCTGGCATTTTGTGCCTCTCAGGGTGCAAGAGGAGAAGGCAATGGCACCCCACTCCAGTACTCTTGCCTGGAAAATCCCATGGACAGAGGAGCCTGGTAGGCTGCAGTCCACGAGGTCGCTAAGAGTCGGACACAACTGAGCGACTTCACTTTCACTTTTCCCTTTGATGCATTGGAGAAGGAAATGGCAACCCACTCCAGTGTTCTTGCCTGGAGAATCCCAGGGACGGAGGAGCCATCTATGGGGTCACACAGAGTCGGACATGACTGAAGCGACTTAGCAGCAGCAGCAGCAGGGTGCAAGAGGAAGATGTCTAGATTCAACCCATCTCTGCATCACTGCAGCCCCCCACACCCACTCATTTCATGGACCCAGGACGCCATCCCAAGAGAGTGCACCAAACGGTCCAGTTGGTCCAACCAGATATTTGATTAAAATATCAATTTTGTGATCATGTCAATGAAAGTGTGTGAGACATTGTGAGTGATGCGTGAAAGTCACTCAGTTGTGTCTGACTCTTTCACACATTAACTGGGTCCTGACTGTGGAACAGACAAGTCTTTGGCTTTGAACTCAACTCTGCAAGATGATGTCCCCCCAGAAGGTTAGCTTATGCATTGACTCTTGACAGCCAACAACTCAGGGTAGGTTTTTCTAAAACTCTCCATGGACAGAGCTTGGAGATCAGGCTCAGTGATCCTGGCCTTGCTCATGCCCTTACTGAAAAGGAGAAGACAGGTTGGAGGCTCTCCTAAACACTTTATGGAATTTTGGGATAAAATATTTAAAAGGTTAAAAAGCCTTTATAAGGGAGGAATTTCTGGTCTTTCTGTGGAAGATGACCAAATCCTTATTAAAATATTCCCATTTCTGGTAAGTTAATCAATCCCCCCAAATATATAACAGGCCTTCCATGATCAAAATCTGGATCCAAAATTGCTCATTAGAACAATTTTATCTACAGAAAGAACTCACCTATGTCAAATGGCAAGGTGGTAACCATGTATACAAGCAGGCTGCCACAGATGTAGGAAACAAGCTTGTGATTACCAACAGGGAGGGAGTAAGGCTGAGATGAGTTAGGAGGTTGGGACTGACATATATACATAGCACAGGGAACACAGTGCTCTGTGGTGACCTAAATGGGGAAGAAATATAAAAAAGACTGGATACCTACCCAAGTGACGCAGTAGTAAAGAATTCGCCTGCCAATGCGGGAGATGCAAGAGACTCAGGTTCAATCCCTGGGTCAAGAAGATCCCCTGGAGGAGGAAATGGCAACCCACTCCAGTATTCTTGCCTGAAAAATCCCATGGACAAAGGAGTTTGGCAGGCTGCTATCCATGGGATCACTAACAGTTGGATCCAACTGAGTGACTGTGCACGCATGTATATGTATAATGCATTAACTTCGCTGTATAGCAGAAACTAACACAACATTGTAAAGCAACTATATTCCAATACAAATTAATTAAAAAATAAAATGCACATGACAATTAGATAATAAAAGAGAAAAAAGTACAATTGAATAATAGAAGAAGAAAAAAAAAATGGAGCAAATTGCACAGCCCCAGTTTGCAGTTTGCTGTGGGAAGGAGTAGCCTCCAGTCCAGACTCTATAGTATGAAGTCAGGTAATTCAATGACAATAATAATTTTATTAATAGCTGAAGCTTAAGGGAAGTTTATAGCTTTAAAACAGGAAATGGAAAACAATAAGTAAGAAACTATAAAATAAATTGAACACACAGCTTTCTGTTACATTTTATACCCAGTGGTACATAGCATTTACTTTAGGAAATAACAGGCTTATTTAGAAGTCCAGCAACTTCTATAGTCTCTCTCTCTCTCTCTCTCTTTTTTTATCGAAATGTAAGTGGGAGCAATGTTAGATACACTTAAAGCTTATTTTTTAAATTTCTTTTTGAGTTTCTAATTAGGGAGTGTTAGTATGTGTCTAAGTTTGTTTTTCCCTTTAATATTTATATGCCATGTTATGGCAAAATAAATCTTTATTGTGAATTTGAATCTGGGTGTTATTAGCCATGTTTTATTAAATGACTAAAGTGAGCCAGGCCCTGTATTAAATATTACAGTGCTTTAGCTTATTTAATTAGTTTAACATTATGATGTGGGTACAGTTATTACTTGCATTTTACAGATGAGAAAACTGAGGATCAGAAAAGTTAAGCAACATGCCTAGGACACAAGTACTAGCAAGAATTGTACTGGAAACTCGGATCTGGCTGTCCCCAGAGCCCAAGATCTCAATCGATTCTTCTAACTCTTAGTCTATATGAAGACTGTCACAGCTGAAATTTGGGAACTCTTGGGGAGTCATGGGACAATGTTTAAGAAATATTTAAGGGTGCTGTATACATTGCAACTCTAATATTAAATCATAATTTCTCTTAAATAAAATTTCTTTAAAATAAATGAAAGAGGAGTCTCTGACTAATAAACTAACAAACTGATAAACTCCTAACTATCTGAAATTGTCATGTGCTATTTCTCCACCTCCTTTCCCTGGACTTCAGGGACTTTAAAAATGTCCTGCCTGCCCTCAAAATTAGAGAACTTTGAATTTCAGCATTGCTGGTGTGTGTGTGTTATCTGAACGGTAAGGGTCAGGGTGTAGGGGGAAGATGATAGGAATTGCAGTCTAAAGAAAATCAGGGAATCCAGGGACCCCATTTCCTTAGAGTCTTAGTATTCTCACTTTTAATGGAAATGATATCAATACCTATGAAATCAGAGTGTTGTTAGCATTAAATTAGACAATGCATGTGAGTGAAATTTATGGGTTACTTATTTTAGATGTAGTGAAGGTCTCCTTCCCTGTTTGACAATGTGTAGGCTGGTACTTTACCATCATCTGTTTCTAAGACCTGTTAAAGTCATTTTTTTCTGGGAGTGCTCTATTCGTCAGGAGCTTGGCAGGAAACAGATGGTGCATTCATGCTGGGAAGAGTTTAATAAAAGGACTGTTTACAAAGGTGTGTGCTGGATTTAGAAAAAGTACCAAGGGACAAGGGACCTCTCGGTACCCCAGTGGGGTGCCATTACTTATGCTAGGTTTGAAGAGGCAAGCAGAGGGAGTGTTTATCAGAGCCTGGAGATTTTGGAGAAAGCCACCTGGCAAGAACTGCAGCCTTTGGTGGAGGGATGCAGTCAAGCCACAGAAACCTACCAAGGAGAGATCTTGTGAAAAAAACTTCCTGACCTCACATTTTTCCCTTGCTTTGATCTCTTGCAGGTACTTACACTGGCAGAGTCCATATGGAAGCTGGAAGGGAAGGGAGCTCTTGATGTGGTCCAAAGAGGTCGGCCCCCAGGGCAGAGAGCAGGTGGAGAAGAGTGGAAAGTGGATCTGGGTAAGCAGAAGGTATGGAGCATGGCCTCATGGTTTTCCAAACATGTTAACCAATAACCTCTATCCCTTTGGTCAGGTTTGGTTGAATCAACGGTGATGCAAAAATTATGTTGTCTGCCTCCCCTTCTGTATTTTCTCCACATTTAGAAATGTTTACTCTTCACTTCCAAGCTGTCTTGTGTTCTTTCATTCCTCTAAATCTTCTTGTGAAATAATTAACACAAGAAGTTAATTCCCACACTTAGATGTCTTATGACTAATAGTTGTTTGTTAAAATACATGCTGATTTTGACTCCTGGGATAGCTAAGTTTCTACCAGACTGACCGCAGATGAAAAATGCAAAGAACTACCTGAAGGCCCTGGAACGTGAACTAATGCAAGGAGATTATGAAGGGTGGTTGGCATTTGATGAAAGGACAAAACAAGGAATTCCTTCCCTTATCATTTTTTTTAGCTTAAGAATTGGCTGTGGACAATGTCCATAGGTTTTCTGACCTAAAGAACTAGGAGAAAGTGTTGAGAGCAGCTACAGACATTGAAAAGTGAGGGGGGAATCTCCAAAAGGAGAGAGTCAGAGAGGAGAGCCCCAAATTTTGTGTAAAAACTTCCCCAATTCCTGGCTGATCCTTGAACCATGAATGTATGTGTCAGACTACAAGCGGCTCAGCAAAGGGTCAATGAACTAAACTCAAGATATGAGATATTGCCCAAGAAACAGAATACTTTTTTGCAGTACTGCCAAAACAAAAATATCACACTCTTTGGGAGATGTATAATAGAATTCAGAGTTCTCATGAGCAATCATCCACAGTGCCCAGGATCCCATCCAAAGTCGTGCTGTGCTTAGTCGCTCAGTCGTGTCCGACTCTTTGTGACCCCTTGGACTATAGCCCACCAGTCTCCTCTGTCCATGGGATTTTCCAGGCAAGAATACTAGAGTGGGTTGCCACTTCCTTCTCTAGCCATTCAAAGTTACTTGACACACAAAGAACAAAAACGAAGTTCTTGACCTATTCTCTATTATATTGAGAAAATATAATCAATATAGATCAATCCTGATGTGACTCAGATATTAGAGTTATCAGACATAGAGTTTAAAGCAGCTGTTCTAACAGTAACTCGGGGAAATTTTATATCTATAAGGGCTTGTATTAGAAAAGAAGAAACTTATAAATTAATGACCTAGGATATGGACTTCCTAGGTGGCACTAGTTATAAAGAACCTGCCTGTCAATGCAGGAGATTAAGACACTCTGGTTCGATCCCTGGGTTGGGAAAATCCCCTGGAGGAGGAAATGGCAACCCACTTCAGTATTCTTGTCTGGAGAATCCCCCTGGACAGAGAAGTCTAGTGGGCTACAGTCCATAGGGTTGCAAAGAGTCAGACATGATTGAAATGACTTAGTACAAGGTACCTTAGAAATTTAGAAAGATAGAGCAAATTAAATCCCCACTCAGTAAAAAGATGGAACTGATTAAGGTAACAGCAATCAATGAAGCTATGTTGGTTACAAGAGATGCACTTTAAAGACAGATTAAAGTTGACTTTTGAAAAGATAAAGAAAATTGATAGGCCCATAGGTAGACTGATTAAGAAAAAAAGAACACAAATTACCAATATCAGGAATGAAAAACAGGATGTAACTGCAGATCCCGTGGAGATATAATAAGACAATATGCTGACTGCTCTCTTCCTCTGTGCTGCTGGGCTCTCGGAGGCCAAAGTGCCTTTCAATAGTCAGAACTGTTAGTTCAGTGGGACTCCAGCTGTTTGTCTCCTGACAAGAATGTACTCTTCAAGGGCCAAAACCTTCAACTCTCAGAGCCCAGAATTTTGGGGAAGGGAAGGACATTTGAAGTGATATCAAATGGGGTCTCTCTGATTTCACCCCTTTGTTACACATTTGGAACACAGAAACATTTAAGAGCTTTTTGGTTGTAGATATTTGGGTACAGGAATATTGTCATTGGTAATAAGGAGTTCATGATCTGAGCCACAGTCAGCTCCTGGTCTTGTTTTTGTTGACTGTATAGAGCTTCTTCATCTTTGGCTGCAAAGAATATAATCAATCTGATTTCGGTGTTGACCATCTGGTGATGTCCATGTGTAGAGTCTTCTCTTGTGTTGTTGGAAGAGGGTGTTTGCTATGACCAGTGCATTTTCTTGGCAAAACTCTATTAATCTTTGCCCTGCTTCATTCCTCATTCCAAGGCCAAATTTGCCTGTTACTCCAGGTGTTTCTTGACTTCCTACTTTTGTGTTCCATTTCCTATAATGAAAAGGACATCTTTTTTGGGTGTTAGTTCTAAAAGGTCTTATAGGTCTTCATAGAACTGTTCAACTTCAGCTTCTTCAGCATTAGTGGTTGTGGATTACTGTGATATTGAATGGTTTGCCTTGGAAACGAACAGAGATCATTCTGTCATTTTTGAGATTGCATCCAAGTACTGCATTTCGGACTCTTTTGTTGACCATGATGACTACTCCATTTCTTCTGAGGGATTCCGGCCCGCAGTAGTAGATATAATGGTCATCTGAGTTAAATTCACCCATTCCAGTCCATTTTAGTTTGCTGATTCCTAGTATGTTGATATTCACTCTAGCCATCTCTTGTTTGACCACTTCCAATTTGCCTTGATTCATGGACCTGACATTCCAGGTTCCTATGCAATATTGCTCTTTACAGCATCAGACCTTGCTTCTATCACCAGTCACATCCACAGCTGGGTATTGTTTTTGCTTTGGCTCCATCCCTTCATTCTTTCTGGAGTTATTTCTCCACTGATCTCCAGTAGAGTGTTGGGCACCTACTGACCTGGGGAGTTCCTCTTTCAGTATCCTATCATTTTGCCTTTTCATGCTGTTCATGGGGTTCTCAAGGCAAGAATACTGAAGTGGTTTGCCATTCCCTTCTCCAGTGGACCACATTCTGTCAGACCTCTCCACCATGACCCACCCATCTTGGGTTGCCCCGTGGGCATGGCTTAGTTTCATTGAGTTAGACAAGGCTGTGGTCCTTGACTACTTTTCTGTGATTATGGTTTCAGTGTGTCTGCCCTCTGATACCCTCTTGCAACACCTACCGTCTTACTTGGGTTTCTCTTACCTTGGGCATGGGGTATCTCTTCACGGCTGCTCCAGCAAAGTGCAGCTGCTGCTTCTTACCTTGGATGAAGGGTATCTCCTCATTGCCGCCCTTCCTGACCTTCAACATGGGATAGCACCTCTTGGCCCTCCTGAGCCCACACAGCCACCACTCCTTGGATGTGGGGTTGATCCTCCCAGCCGCTGCCCCTGGCCTCTGGCACGGGGTGGCTCGTCCGGCCACCGCCCCTGACTTCAGACGTGGGGTAACTCCTCTTGGTCACTGCACTTCGGGCATGGGTTCCTCCTGGCTTCTGCCCCTGACCTTGGACGTGGGGTAGCTCCTCTCAGCTGCGTTTAGTGTGCCAATCGCAGCTGCCCATGCTTAGACCATTCAGATATGAACTAAATCAAATCCCTTATGATTATACACTGGAAGCGAGAAATAGATTTAAGGGCCTAGATCTGATAGATAGAGTGCCTGATGAATTATGGAATGAGGTTCGTGACATTGTACAGGAGACAGGGATCAAGACCATCCCCATAGAAAAGAAATGCAAAAAAGCAAAATGGCTGTCTGGAGAGGCCTTACAAATAGCTGTGAAAAGAAGAGAAGAGAAAAGCAAAGGAGAAAAGGAAAGATATAAGCATCTGAATGCAGAGTTCCAAAGAATAGCAAGAAGAGATAAGAAAGCCTTCTTCAGCGATCAATGCAAAGAAATTGAGGAAAACACAGAATGGGAAAGACTAGAGATCTCTTCAAGAAAATTAGAGATACCAAGGGAACATTTCAGGCAAAGATGGGCACAATAAAGGACAGAAATGGTATGGACCTAACAGAAGCAGAAGATATTAAGAAGAGGTGGCAAGAATACACAGAAGAACTGTATAAAAAAGATCTTCACGACCCAGATAATCATGATGGTGTGCTCACTCATCTAGAGCCAGACATCTTGGAATGTGAAGTCAAGTGGGCCTTAGAAAGCATCACTATGAACAAAGCTAGTGGAGGTGATGGAATCCCAGTTGAGCTGTTTCAAATCCTAAAAGATGATGCTGTGAAAGTGCTACACTCAATATGCCAGCAAATTTGGAAAACTCAGCAGTAGCCACAGGACTGGAAAAGGTCCGTTTTCATTCCAATCCCAAAGAAAGGCAATGCCAAAGAATGCTCAAACTACTGCACAATTGTACTCATCTCACATGCTAGTAAAGTAATGCTCAAAATTCTCCAAGCCAGGCTTCAGCAATACGTGAACCATGAACTTCCTGATGTTCAAGCTGGTTTTAGAAAAGGCAGAGGAACCAGAGATCAAATTGCCAACATCCGCTGGATCATGGAAAAAGCAGGAGAGTTCCAGAAAAACATCTATTTCTGCTTTATTGACTATGCCAAAGCCTTTGACTGTGTGGATCACAATAAACTGTGGAAAATTCTGAAAGAAATGGGAATACCAGACCACCTAACCTGCCTCTTGAGAAATCTGTATGCAGGTCAGGAAGCAAGAGTTAGAACTGGACATGGAACAATAGACTGGTTCCAAATAGGAAAAGGAGTACGTCAAGGCTGTATATTGTCACCTTGCTTATTTAACTTCTATGTAGAGTACATCATGAGAAACGCTGGACTGGAAGAAACACAAGCTGGAATCAAGATTGCCGGGAGAAATATCAATAACCTCAGATATGCAGATGACACCACCCTTATGGCAGAAAGTGAAGAGGAACTCAAAAGCCTCTTGATGAAAGTGAAAGTGGAGAGTGAAAAAGTTGGCTTAAAGCTCAACATTCAGAAAACGAAGATCATGGCATCCGGTCCCATCACTTCATGGCAAATAGATGGAGAAACAGTGGAAATGGTGTCAGGCTTTATTTTTTAGGTCTCTAAAATCACTGTGGATGGTGATTGCAGCCATGAAATTAAAAGACGCTTACTCCTTGGAAGAAAAGTTATGACCAACCTAGACAGCATATTCAAAAGCAGAGACATTACTTTGCCGACAAAGGCTATGGTTTTTCCAGTGGTCATGTATGGATGTGAGAGTTGGACTGTGAAGAAGGCTGAGCTCCGAAAAATTGATGGTTTTGAACTGTGGTGTTGGAGAAGACTCTTGAGAGTCCCTTGGACTGCAAGGAGATCCAACCAGTCCATTCTGAAGGAGATCAGCCCTGGGATTTCTTTGGAGGGAATGATGCTAAAGCTGAAACTCCAGTACTTTGGCCACCTCGTGGGAAGAGTTGGCTCATTGGAAAAGACTCTGATGCTGGGACTGATTGAGGGCAGGAGGAGAAGGGGACGACCGAGGATGAAATGGCTGGATGGCATCACTGACTTGATGGACGTGAGTCTGAGTGAACTCCGGGAGTTGGTGATGGACAGGGAGGCCTGGCATGCTGCGATTCATGGGGTTGCAAAGAGTCGGACCCGACTGAGCGACTGAGCTAAAAATATTGTCATTGAGAATTCTACTTTGAAATCCCTTCCATAGATACTGATCCATCTTCCTCATCACTATGACCTGATTTCCATCTCTTTTTTCATGCCGCCATTTAACACACCTCAAAACAGACCCCTTGCTTAAATAGTTTATCTACTTACTTCCCTACCACAGGGGAGAAAGGGAGTAGAGTGGGAGAAAAAACTGGCTTTATGTGCACGAATATAGTTAATGCTCACTATATTGTTTGCTCCCCTGTATTGCCCAGTCATCGTTGCAGTTAGTCGTGGGCCATGTGACTGGGCTGTGTGGTTAGTTCTTCTCCGTGGACTGTGGGTGGGTCTTCTGAGGTGAAGCGGTTAAGAGCCAGTGTATGTCCTCCATGGTGCTCTTGCCTTGGTGTGGCAACTTTGGAGGCCACATCTAGAGACTGTGCAGCAATTAGTTGAAAGAGGCCTACCAATACATATCAACTCAACCTTTATTTGCTAAGCTTCTAAGATTCTGGTTTATTTCTTGTGAGTGCAAGTGCTAATTACCTTGATTAAGAAAGATACTCTCCCCACACCCACATTTAATTGTAAATGTGTTTATTCTCAGAAAAAGATTGGTCAGTCAAAACTTTATTTGCGGTTACATGCACTTAGCATTATGGCAGGTGTTCCACTGTTGAGTGCCCACTCTGGGTAGGTGGAACCCTCTTTCCTGTGGTTGAGGTATGGCCTTTCTTGCCCAGAGAGAGGTTCAGATATTTTAAAAGCATGCCAGGTCCAGCTTTATTCAGTTCTTACCAGGGCTTGGTGAAGGTTATAACCTGCCCAGATATGCAGAGAATGTACAGTGCTACACATTCAGGGTTCTTCTCTGGCCAACTGTCTAATCCCTTCTAAATTCCATTCCTTAACAGGAACATCACCAGTTAATCTCTTAATGCATGTGCACACAGCAGATTTCTTACTATGTGTTTTCTATGTAGCCATGAGTGTTAATGCTGTCATAACAGCACCTTATTTAGTTACTGAGTCTTGGGGTTAATTCATGTGCAGTACCTGCTGTGGTCTTTGGTTCTTTGTTTAGTCTCTATCTTATCAGTTTAGATGTCTTTTGCTTTGCATCCACACTTAGTGGCCTCATTCTGACAACTCTTCTAATTTCCTCTTTATCCTGTTCTTAAATAAAAGTTAACAACTCTATAATCAGACCAGTAGGATCCAGCAGCAGGCACAGATACCGGGTGATTTACAGGTGTGATTTTGTGTTCAACTGTGAAGTAGATTTTTAAAAATTCCCTCTTTGCAGATGAGGAAATGGAAGTTCAGTGAAGACTCAAGAGAAATGTGATTCTCTTAGATACAATCTAGGTAGAGAAATAATATGGGGATAAGAGAAGTTTTTACTAATAGCAATATTTATATACTATAAACAACTAAATCTTGCTAAGAGAAATTAGAGAGGACCTAAGAAAATGTGGATATATATTGAATTCCTGGAATGGGAGACTCAGTATTTTTAAGTTGTTAATTTTCCCGAAATTTATCTATATATTCAAAGCAGACTTGTTTTAAGCATAAATTAAAGAAACTGATTCTAAATTCATATAGAAATGCAAGAGACTCAGAATAGTCAAACAATTTTGAAAAAGAACAAAGTTGGAGGACTCACAGTATCTAATTCCAAGACTTACTATAAAGCTACTATGATCTGGATAGAGTGGTAATGGTGTCAAGATGGACAAATGTGTTAAAGGATATAGTGGAAAAACAAATCCACGTGTATATGGTCCATTGATTTTTGATAAAGATGCAAAGGATTCAGTAGAGAAAGGGTAGCCTTTTCAACAATTGCTGCTGGAACAATTGTATATCCATGTGCAAAAAAAGAAAAAAAAATCTTTGATCTGAATCTTGCAACATACACAGACCAAAAAAGGATCATAGACTTAAATGTAAAATCTTAAAGAATAGAGTTTCTGGAAGGAAACATTAAAGAAAATCATAGTGATCTGATATTAGGCAAAAACTTCTTAAATTTCATATCAAAAGCATGATCCATAAAATAAAAACATAAAAATTGGACTTCACCAAAATTAAGAACCTCTACTGTTTATAGAAAGACTGTTAGGAGAATAAAAAGTCTATCTGTTGGAAGAAAATATTTACAAATCACATATCTAATAAAAGATTTACAAACAGAATACATAAAGTGGTAAGAAAAAAAGCAGTCCAATTAAAAATAAGCAAAAGATTTGAATGGACACTTTACCAGAGAAAACATACAGATGGCAAATACATATACTAAAAACGCTCAGTACCAAAATTTGTTATGAGCAAATTAAAACCGTCTGTGTTAATAACTGTTACACACCAATTATTAATAGAATAATGACTGACCATGGCAAGTTGAGGATGTGGAGCAACTGGGAACTTTCTTACACTGATAGTGAATATGTAAATTGTGCAACCATTTTGAAAAATAGTTTGGCAGTTTCTTTAAAAGCTAAGATATACCTACCGTATGACCAGCCATTTTACTCCTGGATATTTACTGAAGAGAAATGAAAGTATTTGTCTATACAAACACTTGCACATGATTAATCATAGCAGCTTTATTATAAGAGTAAAACACAAAAGTCAACTGAAATGTCCATCAGTAGATGAATGGACATATTATGGTGTATCTATCTATACAGTGGAATGCTTAGCAATAGAAAGGAATGAACTATTGATACATGCAACATCATGAATGAAATTTGAAGTAGCAGATAAAAATGAGTCCATACTGTATAATTTTATTTGTATAAAAATCTGGAAAACTCAGACTGGTCCATAGTCACAGAAAACAGATAGGTAGTTACCTGGAAAGATGGAAAGTAGGCAGTGATGGGAGGAAAGGATTACCAAGGGGCTTCAGGAATCTCTTGAGGGTGATGGATATGTCCATTACTTTGGTTGTGGGGACAGTTTCACAGGTGTATAATATGTCAAAACCTATCATATTGTGCATTTTAAATATGTGCAGTAGCTCAATTATACACCCACAAACATGTTAAGATAACAATAACAATAGGGAATATTTATTGAGAGGCAGGAGGTGATAGTGGAGAGATTGAGTTCTGGAGCCAGCATGCCTAAAGTACCACTTCTAGCTTTTCCACTTATTAGTTGTATGACTTTGGATGGGTCAACTCTGGGCTTGTTTATCAGTTTATACAATGGAGAAAGTTCCTGCCTAGTGTTGCTGTGAGCATTGTTAGTTTATTAATGGAAAGCCCCTGTATTCCCTGGAATATAGGAATTATTTAACAAAGGTCAAGAAATCTTGTGCTGGGTGCTATGCTGGATGCTTTATAAGAATTATCTCATTTAAACTTCATAGTCCTGTGAGACAAGTACCAATATTCTTATTTTACAAGTGAGGAAACTGAGGTACCAAGAGGATGTATAACCTTGCACAGGGGGCAAGTAACAGAATCTGGCTTTGAATAAAGGCAATCAAATTCTGCACATTTTTAATCCTATGAATAAGTTTTAACAGATGAGGCACTGACTCAAGTGCTAATAAGGTTGTCCAGACACTGCCCGTTTTCTAGGATGTTATTATCTGAGACATGTAAAACTATTGAAGACCAACATGTTTGGGCAGCTTTCTGTGAGTTCTTCATGTGATTACTCTTGGCAACTGGCTCCATGCTCGCCAAACCTGTTTCTTTGTCCTGGGCACATGGTCTAACTGTGTTTCCTGGTCCTCATGTGTCTATTGAGGTCATGTGACTAGTTCTTGCCCATGAGATTTGAGCAACACTGGTGTTGTCACTTCTAGGCTGAGGCAAGCAGGAATGGGTGGCTTTTTCTATCTCCAGTCTCCCTATTTCCATCAACTAGTATGTGTTTAAGGTGCTAGAGCCACAACATTGGGAGGAGCCTGATTTCTGAAAAACACCCGAAGCCGTGCTCTCACTGCTGAGATGCAGTGAACCACTTTTGCTGTGTTAAGCCATGGACACAAAACCCTATTGACTTTTGCTGTGGATGCTCCCTGTTTCTTGGGGCTTCCCTCATGGGCATCAACTCTAGGTATTCCAAGATTCACTAGAAACTGAGTCATTTATGGCCCTGTAAGATGCATTAATTATCTTCCTCGGTGGTTTTAAAAGCTTCCATTCACATCTCAAAAACCTATTTAAAGGGACAGGTTGCTACCATCTGTTTCTCCACTGCCATTTTTACCCCCTCCTTCTTGCTCATTGGAAGGTCTGACTTCCACTCATTCTACCAACTTCCACATCAGTGATGTGTCTTCTTTCATACTGTGTCTTGTCTGAACTATGACAATTCATGGTCTGCTGACAGTCTTCTGGTTCCTGGCCAATTACAGCTGGTTCATGACTCCATTAATCCCCTGGCACAAGAGGCTTCTCTCCATTTCTTAGGGCTTCTGAATGAGAGGAAAGAAAAGGAACACCTACTTACCCCAGCTTGAGGACCATCTGTGGCAGCCTGAACATGTGGCATTACTTTTATTATTTAATATGTTATTATTATTTAATTTAATATTACTTAATATGTTTCATTTCTTCCTTTTCTAGTTCTGGATTAGGAAAAAATAGAAGCCTGGAGACAGTACGCTTTGCTCTACTTACATTTGGGAGGCTTTGGGAGAGAACATTAACATTGACAAGTCGCTCAGTCGTGTCCGACTCTTTGTGACCCTATAGACTGTAGCCTACCAGGCTCCTCTGTCCATGGTATTTTCCAGGCAAGAGTACTGAAGTGGGTTGCCATTTCCTTCTCCAGGGGATCTTCCTGACCCAGGGATTGAACCCGGGTCTCCCACATTGTAGGCAGACGCGTTATCGTCTGAGCCGTGAGGAATCTGGGAGAGAACAGCTGTTTGCAAAACTGGACAATGGGTACCTCGTGCCACTGTCATGGAGAAAGGGCTTGGTTCTGGGGATCTGGTTCTGTAAATCTGTTGTTTTTGGCAGAAGGTGATGATGTATCATAGCATTCCAGGGGCTATCTACAGAAGGACCATGGGTGGGAGATCGGATCTTCTGATCTCACACCCTCATTTTACTGATAAGAAAAAATGGGCATACTGGTGCCCATCTGAGAACCACTTACTACTGGTTGGTGGCACTATGGGTACAGAAGCAAAAGTAAGAAGCATTTTGTTAAAATAGATAAGCTAAAACGATATATTGTACAGCAGTATAGCCGATATTTTATAGTAACTTAAAATGGAGTATAATCTATAAGAATTTCAAGTTATGTTGTACAGCTGATATTAATATAAATTATGTTGACCATACCTCAAAAATAAAGAAAAGTGGAAAAAAGCAGCATTTAGAAACTTTTACAATAATTTTACAGAAGAATTTTAAGTCAATTGACACTGATAGTTTAAAAAACTAGGCTTATGTATATCTCTTTAAAATTTCATGTATATTTAATTCATTTTATTTTTTATAATAAGGTTATTTTTATAACAATTTTAAACTTACAGAAATATTGAGAAGATAGTACAGAGGGTTTTCATATCCTCTGTCCAAATTTCCCCTATGTTTAATATATTACATTAGTATGGCACATTCATTACAGTTAACACACTCATATTGACACGTAATTAACTAAAGTTCATATTTTATTTATATTTCCTCAGTTTTTAACCTAATATCCCTTTTCTATCCCAGGATCCCACCTAAGATCCCACATTACCTTTTGTTGTCATGTCTCCTTAAGCTCCTCTTGGTTGTGACAATTTCTCAGACATTTGTTGGTTTTGACAACTTTGCCAGTTTTGAGGAGTAGTGGTCAGGAATTTCGTGGAGTGTCCTTCAGTGGGGATTTGTCTGATACGTTCTCATGATTCAACTGAGCATGTGGGTTTTGGGGAGGGAGACCAGAGAGGAGAAGGGCATTTTCATCACATCATATCATCAACAAGCCTACATATGCTCAACATGACTTATTACTGTTTATGTTGATCTCAGTCATATGGCTGAGGTGGTGACCGTCAGTTTTCTCTACTGTAAAGTGTCTTCCCACATCTCCCTTCCATGTACTCTTTTGAAGGAAGTCACTATGTGCAGCCGACACTTAAGGAGTGGAGAGTTGTAATTTATTTTATTGTGCTTTATAAAAATATAGTTTGTGATATATATGAAATATATAGAGTGTGATATAAAAAATATAGTTGGTCTGTGATAGATTGAAAATGAAAAAGGTCTTTCACCACTGCTCATTTGAGAAGCCCTGCTCTAAAAACCTGCTTAAGGGTACACAGAAGAAGAACTGGAACTGAGCCCAAGATGTGTTGGCTCCAATCCCAGCTCTTTTCATTCCCCAGAGCCCTCCTTGCATATCCATCTTATTGTGGAGCCAAGAGACAGGCTGGCTGTGGAATACCATAGACTGCTCCATGATATTTCCACGGCTCTTAAGAAAGGCTTCAAGTCTTGGTGAAGTTTCTGGAATACTGGACTCACTGCGCTTTAAAATGTTGGCCTGTCTGAACTATCAGTTTAAATCATGCTCCATGGCAAACAGATGCTGAGATGGAGCTTTGCACTCAGGCTGTTTATTATTAGCAGTGATGAGAATGGTGTTGGGCAGAAGGAGATGTTGAAGGGCAGTGCAGTCCAAACAAAGGCTCTTATCAGTGGTACAGCTGGACCTGGGGAGGCCATGCAGTGTGTGTTAGTTGCTCAGTCATGTCCAACCCTTTGCAGCCCTGTGGATTGTAGCCTGCCAGGCCCCTCTGTCCATGGGATTTTCCAGGCAGTAATATCAGAGTGGGTTGCCATTCCTTTCTCCAGGGGATCTTCCTTGCTCTGGATTTAGGCAGAGAGATCAGGCTTTGAACACTCCCACATTGACCAGGTATTGAACTCTGTCTCTGGGAAGGAGGTATAACCTTGGGAGAGGTAGCTCCCTTAGCCCAAGGGCTCAACCTAGAAAGGGACTTAGCTGTGCCATCAGCAGCCCATACTTCTGGCGGTGGGGAAATGAGATAATGGAGAGATCTTGATGACCTCCCCACTGCAGCACTTGTTATAGGTGCCATTGTGTGTGTGTACTCACTCACTCAGTTGTGCCCAACTCTCTGTGACTCCATGGAGGAGCCCACCAGGCTCCTCTGTCCATGGAATTTTCCAGGAACGAATGCTGGAGTGGGTTGCCATTTCCTACTACAGGGGATCTTCCTGACCCAGAGATCGAACTTGCATCTCCTGTGTCTCCTGCATTGACTGGTGGATTCTTTACCACTCTGCCACCTGGGAAGCCCATAGATACCATTACATTTTAAAAAATTTCTTTTGCCTTTGTGTTGGATCTAGATTCTAGGAATCAGAAGGTTGTTTGCCACACTCCTCCTTGCATTGTTAACTGTCTCTAGTGCCTGAATGCAGTATTTTGGGTATGGATGAGGTAATCCAGGAAGGGATTCTGGGAAGAGAGGCTGTGTGAGGAGGTTGGTATGGGTGTGGACACAGTGCAGAGGATTTGTATTTGTGCAGTCTGACTCTGATGCTGGGAGGGATTGGGGGCAGGAGGAGAAGGGGACGACAGAGGATGAGATGGCTGGATGGCATCACTGACTCCGTGGACGTGAGTCTGAGTGAACTCCGGGAGTTGGTGATGGACAGGGAGGCCTGGTGTGCTGCGATTCATGGGGTTGCAAAGAGTCGGACACAACTGAGCGATTGAACTGAACTGAACTGAGTCTGCCTGCTCCTGTGATTCATCTGGGTCTGTGCACCCTCATAAACAGTGGGCTCCAGTGAACTAAGTGTTGCTTTCTAAAGAAAAATTAGAGCTGGGATTTCAGCAGGGAGGAAAGTATATGCCCAATGGTAATGAGAACAAACACGCAATACCAAGGAAACCACACAGAATAAAGCTGCAGGAAGATTTTTTATATTTTTTTTCAAGGGAAAAGGATATAAGCAACAGAATTGTTTTAACTGGTCAAGAATTTGTCTCTTCAGTCTCTTGTCTCTCTTAGGATCTCAAGAGTGCTCTTTCTCACCATTTTGAACGGGAGTGAGACCAAAAGAATTTTAATTACAGGGCAAAAGATGGAATTTGAAAGCAGAGCAAATTTGACAAAATTAATTCTTATATAAAAAAAATGCTTCCTGTAGTTGGCATCCTGTTTTCCTGACTGCTTGATGTTCATCTCTTTTATTCTTTGCGGTTTGAAATCAGACATGCATCTTCCCTTTCAGCATTTCCCTGGGTTGGAGAGTGCTCAGCATAAATGAACTCAACCTGGTCGATAGGATGATCTTACATTTAGATGAAGGTGTTAGTCGCTCAGTTGTTTCTGACTCTTTTCAGTCCCATGGACTGTAGCCTGCCAGGCTCCTCTGCCCATGGGATTTTCCAGGCAAGAATACTGGAGTGGGTTGCCATTTCCTTCTCCAGGGGATCTTCCTGACCCAGGGATCGAACCCAGGTCTCCTGCATTGCAGGCAGATTCTTTACTGTCTGAGCCACCAGGAAAGACCAGGGGACTCAAAAGAAAGAGGAAAAAAAAGCCCATTTTCTGCATAGAGGCTTTTCCACCAGCAGCCTTATGACATGACATCTACCATTTGGATTATCTGTAGCTATGGGACAGGAAAGGGTTAAAGGACTTAGAAAGCATTAATTTCTTTTTCCCCCAGTCTTGAGATAGAAGAATGGGAACGACCACTTTTGCATAATAACCACAGACATATACTAATAGCTAACTGAGCTCTTTCTAAATGCTGGGCACTGTGCTAAGCACTTTATAGGCATCATCTCATTTATGTTCCTCGGAGAAGGCAATGGCACCTCACTCCGGTACTCTTGCCTGGAGAATCCCTTGGACAGAGGAACCCTGGTGGTCTACAGTCTATGGGGTCGCTAAGAGTCGGACACAACTGAGCGACTTCACTTTCACTTTTCACTTTCATGCATTGGAGAATGAAATGTCAACCCACTCCAGAGTTCTTGCCTGGAAAATCCCAGGGATGGGAGAGCCTGGTGGGCTGCCGTCTATGGGGTCGCACAGAGTTGGACACGACTAAAGTGACTTAGCAGCAACAGCATTTATGTTCCTAATGATGTGACTATTATTATGAACCCCTCAACACAGATATGAAACTAAGAGTTGGAGAGATTAGATACGTCGCTCAAGTGTGGAGATGGGGTTCAAATCTAGGTGCCAGATTCCTTTGTACCACATCCTGTGTTGCTTCAGCAGCTGTGAAATTGGGAAGGGGGAGTGGTTTGAATAGGAAAACAGGAAGTGTGCTCAGAATGACTTCCTAGGTAAAAGGTCTTCTGAGGAACATCCTACTGTAAGCTGCTTGTAGCAACAAAGAGGTTAAAGGGCACATGCTGGATTCCGAAAAACCAACATTTAAGGGGAATATAGAGGAAGACAAGCCAATAAGGAAGATGCAAAAAGAACAGTCAGTTTTTCTGCCATCATTTAGGACAGGTTGGTATGGTCATTCAGGGGAGTGTGGTGTGTGGTTGCCCAGCAGAGGATGAGCTAATGTCATCCAGAAGAGGATGGCATGTGGCCATCTGGAACAGAGTGCTATGTGGTCATCCAGGAGAGAGGAGGCATCAGAGTGGAATGATGCAAAACTCTCAGGTTAGGTGACCTCTCATCCTCTAAGAGAGGAGAGGAAGAAGGGAAGGTAGGAGGAAAGGCAGAGACATTAGAAAGTGTAGATAAGGTAGTGTTAAGGAAGGTTATGCCAGGGCCTGTATATTCTTATAGGGCTTCCCTGGTGGCGCAGTAGAGAATCTGCCCACAATGTGGGAAACGTGGGTTCATCTGGGTTGGGAAGATCCCCTGGAGAAGGGAGTGGCTACCCACTCCAGTATTCTTGCTGGAGAATCCCATGGACAGAGGAGCCTGGTGGGCTGCTGTCCATGGGGTTGCAAAGAGTTGAACACGATTGAGTAACACTTTGATACATTATTACAGAAGTAGAATGTTCTTTTGGTTTTTCTGGCTTGATTCCTGCCTTCCTTCCCAAAGCATCCTGTTACTAGTTCCTGTCATGTTGTGCATGAGCAGGGTCACCTCAACCACAGGCTAACCTGCTGCCAAAATCATGGTGCCTCTGCCAGGCCACTGGTGACTGTGGTTGCACCGCTGCTAGTACTCACTTGGCCCTGTTGGGTGGTTTCTCATTCCCTGAGGATGTTCTTCAAACTTTCTTGGAAACTAAAATGGGTTGATGTCACCTTTTGTCTTGGATAGAACTCCTTTCTATCCAAGTTTGGGTTCAAGTGTTTTCTGATTGCATCCTGCCAGTGGAACATCCAGGGACAGGTGGCATGTGGATATTCAGCCGACCTCTCTTTTCCCTGAGAACCTGTGCTGAAGGCAACTCTAAATGCTAAGGTAGTCAAGGGTTGGCAAACTCATGGTAAACACTGTCTAAGATCAGACTCCTGTGAGGTATTTGAGACCTGTGCTTCATGAGCGCTCCCCTCCCAGGAAGGTCTTCCTTGCTCTTCAGTGCTCTGATGCCTAACAGAACCCTCTTGCTTCATTTGTTTGACTGTTAATTGAATATTTTGTACTTTGTAAAGGTGTGGAACACACAAGTCAGTATAGTAGGATCTTTCTCATTTTTTTTTTTTTTACCAGATTTATCTCTCTTGCCTCCAGTAATTTAGATTGTTATTGACTTTGTCTCTCCAGGGAAGGGGTCTCATAGGTTCATCCCCTTGGCTAAAATGTGTCTTTCATAATTACAACATGATTCTTGAAGTAAAATTAGTGAACAAAGCTCGTCTTTCTGCAGCTAGAGAGATACCCATAAAACAACTGTCCTGGATAAATTCAATTTAAATTTGAAGCAAATTATAAAATATAAGATGTTTTCCTGGCTTCCCTGGTGGCTCAGACGGTAAAGCATCTGTCTGCAATGCAGGAGACCCGGGTTGGATCCTTGGGTTGGGAAGATCCCCTGGAGAAGGTAATGGCAGCCCACTCCAGTATTCTTGCTTGGAAAATCCCATGGACAGCCTGGTAGGCTACTGTCCATGGGGTCACAAAGAGTCGGACACGACTGAGTGACTTCACTTTCCTGGGAGCCATCTTTTAATGGAAGTGGAAAAAGATTATGGTAGTGGCTTGCTGCTGCTGCTGCTAAGTCGCTTCAGTTGTGTCCGACTCTGTGTGAACCCATAGACAGCAGCCCATCAGGGCCTCCATCCCTGGGATTCTCCAGGCAAGAACACTGGAGTGGGTTGCCATTTCCTTCTCCAATGCATGAAAGTGAAAAGTGAAAGTGAAGTCGCTCAGTCGTGTCCGACTCTTAGCGACCCCATGGACTGCAGCCTACCAGGCTCTTCCGTCCATGGGATTTTCTAAGCAAGAGTACTGGAGTGGGGTGCCATTGCCTTCTTCGATGGTAGTGGCTTAGTGCTGGGTATTTTGCATACTCTATTCCAAGTCTATAACAACACTGGGAATTGTTCCATTTTACTGCTCAGGAAACTGGGTCATAAAGAAGAAATTAACCCAGGTCCCTCAGGGTTCATTATGTTAATTAAGTGGCAGTACTGAATTTCAGATCTTGGTTTATCTGCCTATGCTCTTTCTACTACCCAATAGTTCTCTAACTTGACATAAATTTTTTTTTTGAGAGATTTGTTTATAAAACAAGTTCTACCCAATCCAAGGATTGGGTTCAGCAATTAATTAAATCCAAGGATTTAATTCAGCAAGAGTGGAGTAGGGTCAGGAATCTGTGTTTCTAAAATGTGCCTTCACTGATTCTGGTGTGCAGCTTGTTCGGAAATACTGGAGGGAAAAATAAGAAAGAAAATGGGGTGCAATAAGAATAGATGGTGGGTTCCCCACTTTGATAGTCTGGGGCAGGCCCACTCACCCTCTGAGGCTCGCAGCCTCTCTAGATCTGACCAGTGTTCTCCGACTCCAAGGAGAGTGGTTTCTTCTCTGCTAGAGGAACTTGCGCCAAGGCAAGGCTTCTAAGCATGGAGTTCAAAGCTGGCGCAGAAGTTTCAAGTTAGAAATGTAGTTCCTGTTGTCTTCTTCCAGAGGAAGGACCACTCACAACCGTACTCTAAGCCCAGAGATGGGATCTTCTTCATCTCTGGGTTCTTAGGGTCTGGCACAAGTGTGTATGGTGCATAGTGGGTGCTCAGTGTATCCTGGGTCAAGCAGGGTGGCAGGCATGCTAAGTGTCCAGTCCTCGAATAGGGCTAAGGGGTTACGTTTTTCAGTATGGCCTGTTTGGAAGCTACACTCTCTCTGAGGGGCCAGCCCTCTGGCATGTAACTGAGGAGGGCATAGTGAGAGTCCAGATGTAGCCAGATTTCTAAGATATGCAGTGATGAGTGTGTGATAGCTTGTTTTGCTTCTTGATGTTTTATAAGCTGGATCTCATTTACCTGTGGGAAAGTCCTGTGGAGATTAGATTTCTAATCTAGTCAGCCTGTAATTATTTCTTTCCTTTGGACAATTACTGATATTTCAGGTGGCTCCCTCCCAATTCAGAGTCAGCAGTGAGTACCATTAACTTGCCTTCTAGCATTTCTACCAGATCATTAGTATGATGTGAATAATCACGAGATTCCAAGAGCCTGAAGCTTAATCAAAGAGTCATGTCTTCTGGTTCCAAGATAGCATCCTCCATGGCTCTAATTTCCCATGCCTGCCAATCTCAAGAACTCAAGTGAAAGCCTTTGATGATTTTCAATAATGCAATTCCATGTTTTATAGGATCCCATGCCTGCCTCCTGGCTCCAGCTGTACACTAAATTTAAAGCAAGCCACTCATGCAGAGCTGACGTGAGATAACTCACCAACTTGATATTCAAAACTTTATCATTTGTACAAACTCCAGACTTGCCTCCTAGCCCATGTTGTCCAGAAAACTGAAAACAGTCCAGGCACAAATTACTGAAGGAGTTGGATGAAAGGCAACAGGAAGTTGTAGTAGCTACAGTGGCCTGGCAGGGACCCCAGAGGAGGCTGTAGTAATATTTTAGCAAAATAGGGGCTCCAAAGAAACTAGCTGTCTTTCTCCTTCCCTTTCTTCCTTCCTTTCTCTCACAAAAAATTCTTAAACTGTCCCCTCTCCATATTCCAGCCACTGTCCCTGGCCCCTGAGAATACAAAGAGGCAAATGACATGGTTTTCACATTTCGAGAGTTTAAGTAGAGCTGTGAATGGAGCGGAGCGCGTGTTTTCTGAGCCATCATTTCTCATTGACTCTGAGAGTCTGCAAAGCCTGGAGGCTGCTCTGATGCAGAGTCTGAAGCTAGTGCTTGAGTGCCGCTCTGCTGTATCACATGTCCCCCTCCCTCCAGTCCTTTCTATCCAAATATTTCCTCATTTAGATCTGAACTAAGTCTCAGTTTATGGGAGCATAGCAGAGGGAAGGGGGTTCAGAAAGGTCTCATTTCAGAGTCACTTTCCTTGGGGACAATTGGACCTCAGTTGCTGTGCAGTCTAAACAACTGCAGCTTTGAGTGGCCATGGGTGTGAGGATGTGTAGCCACTGATTCTGTAACATGGCCACTGGTGGCTAGTGTGGATAGGGACGAAGAGAGAAGAAGCCTTCGTGTTGGAAAATGCAACATTTGTGATAAAAAAAAAGACCTTTTAATATTTCTAAGAAATCTCCAGGTAAGTGAGATGTTCAGTTAGCCGTGTGCTAGTTTGGTCCACATGATGCCCGTTGGTTCGTTCACTCATCAGCCATCTGCCATGGTGGGCACTGAGTTTGGAGCTGGGTGGGCATGAACTGCAGGGCGTGTTCAGTCTGGTGACTGGGAAACTGATGTTTCCAAACACTCGATCTGAGTGTCTTGGCATCATAAAGAAAGGACTTGTGGCTGCAGATGTCTGGTGGGTAGAGTAGATGGCTCTTGGCATTTAATCTACGCTAAAATCATTTTCCAATACCATTTTACCAGCACCTTAGAACTGTGAAATATGTTATGAAATTTGAAAGAGAAAATCAGAGAAGAAACTATTAAAATGTAGAGTATTTTAACTGAAAAACTTGGACATTAAAAAAAAAAAAAAGATACCCAAAATTTTAACTTGGGTCTACTTTGTCTCAAAGGAGGTTTAAAAATCTTAAAAATAATAGGAACTTCAGAGTAGGTGGTCACTTACTAGGGCTTACTTTATGCTTATATCAAACTTATAATGTTTGGTAAGTTTTAAATGCTCATTACTTGGGATAGGAAAAAAAAGGTCTATTTGTTCCTCAACCCAGTTGCTCAAAAGCAGGGTATGGATTCTGCTCCCATCTTCCAATGCAAGTGAGTTTCTCCTGGGTTGAGACCAAACATGGACACTTACAGCCTGAAACGATTACTTTCTGGAAATTTGCAGTGAGTGGAAACAGTTATGTAGAGGTGTGGATCTTGCTACCTGGATCAATAACTTTAGCTAGTTAAGATTCTTGCCAAGGAAAGGCAAGGAAGATCAAATTTCATAGACCTAGCAAACCACTGGAAACTTCTTGCACGTGTGTGTTCAAGGATCACCTTTTATGATTTATAGAAATGAAAGAACTCATTGGAATATGAATAATAGCTACCATTTATTTGTCATTTATTATGCTGGCCACTATGCCAAGTACTTTATATACATCGACTCATTTAATCCTAATGACAACCCATGAGCAGGTACTATTGTTTTTCCTACTTTACAAATGAGAAGAGGCACAAAAAGCCTATTAAATTATAGAGTAGGATCAATGTGTTGTTCACTTAGAAAATGAGTCAAATACATGTGTGAATAAGTGTGAAAATTCCTATTTCCTTGTCTTCTCAAGTTTGGTGTGTTTTCTCTGTCTTTAAAGGACATTAGAGACTTCTTAGTCCTTTGAAGAAAAGTCAAAATTTGAATGCAGAAGACAGTTTTGAAACCTGTGGCATGAGCTCATGAAGCTAAAATAAAATTTAACTTCACAAATAGGATACTAGCAAATTGGAAAAATTCATTGTGTTTGTGGACCTTTATCTTTCTGAACACCCCTTACATTTCCTTCTCAGATAAGAGATAATGAGATTCAACCATCTAACTCATTTCCTAAGCAAATGACACATTTATCTACTCTTACATGTTTAGTCGCTCAGTCATGTCCAACTCTTTGTGACTCCATGGACTGCAGCCCACCAGGCTCCTCTGTGCTTGGGGATTCTCCAGGCAAGAATACTGGAGTGGGTTGCCATGCCCTTCACTAGGGGATCTTCTGAACCCAGGGATAGAACCCAGGTCTCCTGCATTGCAGGCAGATTCTTTACTGACTGGGTCATTGGGGCTTTACTGACTGAAGTCCACCTACTCTTATAAGTCTGGGCAATTTCCTAAAGTTTAGGACACATGATACAGAATTTTCTCTTCCTACAATGTCTAGCCTTCTCCATCATGGTTTCCCACAACTCATTCTTGACAATGCTCAGGCATCACCTGACTCCTGACTTCCTGAGGAAGTTTTCTGGGAAGTTCTTTGGAAATGGTGTTTAATCCATCCTCGACTGATATCTCAGCTCCAGCCTTTCCCCCTCATGTTGTCTTCACCTACACTTTTCTGAATGACTCCAGTACTGGGCTGATAATCATTGCACTTCATTACTAAATCAGTTCTGGCCACAGGTGTTCCAGTCAGAATGCCCCAGAGCCTGGACCTGCAGGAAAAATATCTGTGAAGCTTCTGGCTCTGGCCCTAAGCCATGGAACCTTGGTGAATGGTACCATTTCTCTGAGACTCAGAGAAGGCACTTTGTAGATTTTGAGGCATTAACCAATTGACAGGAGAGTTCGAGGGGTTCTGCTTTACACGTGTGGGTAGGTGTCTTATTTCTTTGTGATAGCCATCATCCTTGACTTAACTGGTAGCTCAGCAGTAAAGAATCTGCCTGCCAGTGCAGGAGATGTAAGACACATGGGTTCAGTCCCTGGGTCGGGAAGATCCCCTGGAGGAGGGCATGGCACCCCACTCCAGTGTTCTTGCCTGGAGAATCCCATGGACAGAGGAGCCTGGTGGGCTACAGTCCATGAAGTCACAAAGAATTGAACATGACTGCACTATTGAGCCGGAGAAGGCAATGGCGCCCCACTCCAGTACTCTTGCCTGGAAAATCCATGGACGGAGGAGCCTGCTAGGCTGCAGTCCATGGGGTCGCGAAGAGTTGGACATGACTGAGCAACTTCACTTTGACTTTTTACTTTCATGAATTGGAAAAGGAAATGGCAACCCACTCCAGTGTTCTTGCCTGGATAATCCTAGGGATAGAGGAGCCTGGTGGGCTGCTATCTATGGGGTCTCACAGAGTCAGACACGACTGAAGTGACTTAGCGGCAGCAGCAGCAGCAGCACTTCTGAGCACACAGCCATCATTCCTAGAAACGTGCCTGAGATACACGCCCCTGGCCATGCTTGGGCCTTCGGGAACATGAGTCTGAAGCCAGTGTCAACAGTGTCAGCTGGATGAACATGGTTAAGTGGCTAAGGCAGCTGGAAATTAATACTATGTTACATGTCCCTTTAAACTCCTCCCCTTATAGTAAAGTCAGAGCAGGGAACTGGACGGATTTGCCCTTGGCTGCAGGATCAAGCAGTCAAGTAAATGGAAGGAGAATAATCGTACGTGTTAAAGGCTGTCCACATTTGCCAAACCATGGTCTTTTAAAAATATATACATATATTGCACAAAGGGTTTGGCATTATAAAATGGATCTTGTAAGTACCATAGTCTTTTATCCAGAATATTATTAAGAACTTTTTATTAAAAATTAAGATGCCTTAGAAACCATATAAAAGTTTAAAAGGCTTTTCAAGGGCATCTCAGGAGAGAAGGCAGAATTCTCAAACAGTTGGAGAGCTCTGCAGAGGGACTCTCCATTCAGCCAATTTGTCTCCATACTGGCCCAGGGCAGCCATTCACCACCTTGTTTGGGGGTATTTCGGCTGCTGTTAGGCATTCTCCTCTACACGCACCTGCATCAGAATAAGCAGAGCTCTGTGTGTTCCTGTGAACTGTGGATGTGGGCCCCCAGCCCCGTGTTGCACCTCTGTCTGACCTTGCCTGGCTCTCCTGAAGTTTTCTGTGTTTTGTGTGAATCTTTTCTACATTGTCAACTTAAGTACAGGATCAGCCTCCTATTAATTCATCAGTGCAGTTTTCTTTGTTCAACTCGACAGCTCAAGTTGGGGTCACTTTGTTTTGCCTGCCTCAAGCAATCTACCCTCCTATCCCCTTTTCTTATCTACTAACATAGGGACAGTCTTTCTAAGTTTTTCCTGGACCAGTAGACCCTTCTCACATCCAAGAAACTCTTTGCTGTTCTAGGATGCTGGAATTTGGCTAAGTCTTATATCCCTCCCCACCTTTGCTCATTCTACTTACCCTCTTCCTGGGTTCCTCACCTTGCTCCTATCTTTTCAGCTTTTGTTTTTCTCAGAGTGAAGAGCACTAACTGTTTGGTCTACTATAACCCCTTAAATTCCCTTTTCTTGACTGCTCTTCCATATCTCTTTGTATTTCTCTAATTTAACAGCAAGCTTGCAGGTGCAGGTTGTAAAGGCATATGTTTCCCTCCTTCATTTCCATGTGATCCCTTGGATTTGCCTTACAGTTAGCTCTTTGAAGACCTGAAAACCCTGAGTTTTCCCTTTCCTGAGATTCTCTTTCTTGCTTATGAAAAAACAATAGAAGCCAAATTTTCTGGTCTTCTGCTATTGTTCTTTCATGTAGGAAATATTTACAGACTCTCTTCTTTTTTAATTTATAAATTAAAAAAAATTTTGGTTGTGCTGGGTCTTTGTTGCAGCCTGCGGGCTTAGTTGCCTTGCAGCATGTGGGATCTTAATTCCCCTACTGGGAATTGAACTCTCGTCCTCTGCATTGGAAGAGAGATTCTTAACCACTGGACCACCACCACTAGGGATGTCCCTAGAGTCACTTCTTTGTGCAAGAGTGTCCTTGGTGCTGGGGATACAGAGGCCCTGTCCAGAAGGGGCTTGTCTGCTGGGGTGGAGGATAGATGACACAAGCTACCCTCTGTTGAATACCTTTATGCTAGGGTAGAGTTGGAGGAGGGTTGCATGGGATGTTCCGTTCCACATAGAGACGAGACAGTCTAATTCAGCAAGGGTTGGGATGTCAGGGAAAGTGTTACCCAAAAGTCTTTGTTGAACTGAGTTCTGCAGCATGATGAGGTGTTCCCCAGGCAGTCAGCCAGGGCCTTCATGGTGGAAGGAGCAGCACAGGCAAAGGCTCAGAAAGAAGTGTGAAAGAGAATTGATGATGTCCGAGCTGTTTATGAACCTTGTCCAACATCAGAATAGTCTTGCCTTTCTGCATTTCTTGCCAGCCCTGAGAGCAGAATGTGCTTTTAGTGTGTTATCAGGAGAGGTCAAAGCCTGTGTAGCTGATGTGAGGGGCTGGGGTGGAGCCGGGTGAATCACTTGAAAGTTTTGTGTGCTAAGACAAAGCTCTTAGAGGAGCCCTGAGTTTTTTGCAGAGGAGAAAGTGCTTAAAGGCAGATTTTGCAGCCAACAGTCAGCCAGTAAAAGGTTTCACTGGGGCCAATACTGGGACATTTTGGCAGCCCTCTTTATTAGGCTTGGGGCTCTTTGGCTGTCCAATACCTTTGTGACTCTCCTTTCAAATGCCTGTGAGGGGGTTAGGGTGAAAATATAGAGCCTTTGAGCATTTGAATGTGATTTCAATTGCTTTTTAATTTTTAATAAAACTTTTAATAAAGTTCTGCTTTCAGAGCCACAGGGATCAAAAGATTCCATTTAATAGGGAGTCCGACATTATAGTACTGGGAGATAGATGGGTTTAACAAGCCTGTGGTACATCTCTTCAAATAAGTGCAATAAATGGTTCTGTTGGAATGGGAAGAAAGGGAGGGTGCTACATACATCCATATATCTTTTTATTTTTCTGTGCAGCCAGTAATTTCACTCTTTGGAAGTAATTTCAGAGCTTCTGGCATCTTTGACTAATGCCCTTCTCATGTAATAGTTACACAGCTCCAAAGACAGTACAGACATCTGAGCCAAACATTTTTCTCTTTCATTTGCAAGAATTGAACTGACAGATATACCTGTCTCTTTTGGTTCCAAGAAAATTTCTTGTTAGAAATGTGTGAAAATATATTATATGACAGTCGCTGAAAATGTTTCAGATGCAGCAATAAATTGATTGTGGTTTTGGGGACCAGATGTGCACCATGTTTAGAATTTATTGTGTGTCTCCATATTCTAGCTCCGTGCTTAAGTAAACAGAAAGAAGTACTTGGCTTTTCAGTGAAACTCCTTGTGTGAATGGACGGCATTAGTGATGGGAAATGAGAGAAATCATGTAAAATGGAAATACTCTCCTTACACCCGCTGTGTAATTGGTAAGACTCAAATTGTTTTGTTCTGACTCCTGTGGTCAACAGTGAGACTTTACCAGCAATGTAGCTGTTGTTGGTTAGTTGCTAAGTCGTGTTCTGCTCTTTTGTGACCCCTGTCCATGGGATTTTCCAGGCAAGAGTACTGAGTGGGGTGCCATTGCCTACTCCAGGGGATCTTCCTGACCCAGGGACTGAACCTGCGTCTCCTGCAGTGCAGGTGGATTCTTTATTACTGAGCAACTGGGGAAGCCCTAACTATGTAGCACTTTTGAGCTCACAAACAGACTAAAGAAATGTTCTTCCTATCTTATGATAGTATTTTAGATTCTGTCTTGTGATTGAATGTGTGATAGGACCTAATCAGGACTTGGTTAGTTAGAAAGGCTGAAGGGAACATCTGTTTGTTGCATATCCCTACAAGACTCAAGGCAGCCCTTGTTCAAGGTGTTAGAGACAGGACATTTAATTTTCCATCTGTGTCCTATAAATTATCTTTCTCATATGGAAATGGTCTGTGCATTGTGACTGGTCTGCTATTTTATGCTTTCTCATTTTCCAGTTAAATCTAGAGACATGTCTTATTTCCTCACCAACTGAGATTATGTTTCCAGCTTTTTCTTAATTCTAGGCATTTCAACAATTGCTACTGATCAGACCCCTAGTGCCTGGCACAGTTGGTAAAGAATCCATCTGCCAATGTAGGGGACATAGGATGCAACTTTGATCCCTGGGTTGGGAAGATGCCCTGGAGGAGGAAATGGCAACCCACTACAGTATTCTTGCTTGGAAAATCCCATGGACAGAGAGGCCTGGGGGGTTACAGTCTGAGGAGTCACAGAGAGTCAGACACAGCTGAATGCACACACACACACACACACACACACACACACACACACACACACACCCCTAGTCACTGTGCTAGGCAACCAGTAGATCTGGGAACTGGTGTAGGACCTGGTTCTGCCCTCAGGAAAGCCCTAGGAGGGTTCATGAAGATCAGGAAGGCAGAGAGCTTCATATTTGAGACCTCATTTAATGCATGGCAACCCTCAACTTTGGGTTCCCCTGGTGGCTCAGTCGGTAAAGAATTCACCTGCTATGCAGGAGACCCAGATTTGATCCCCAGGTGATGAAGATCCCCTGGAGAAGGAAATGGCAACCCACTCCAGTATTTTTGTGGGAAATCCCATGGACAGAGGAGCCTGGCAGGCTGAAGTCCATGGGGTCGGAAGAGTATGACACGACTTCGCGACTAAACTGCCACCAACCTTCAGTGTTGCCAGGGGCTATTTATTTCTTCATTTTACAAATAATATAACTAGGCCTTGGGCTTCCCTGGTGGCTCAGTGGAAAAGTATCCACCTGCCAATGCAGGAGACATGGGCTCGATCCCTGATCCAGAAGATCCCACACCAGATTTAAAAAACAACAACAACAACAAAAATATAGACCTCTCTGAGCTCAAAAATTAAGCTCCTGAGCCAGAAGATGCTGGACTTTAGAGCCCACACCTTCCTTCTAACTCACTGGCTAGCTGGTTAAAGAGTCAAGACATAACAGTGAATACCAGGCTAGAAAAGTTTTGAATAAGGCTAATAAAGATGCTATAGAAATAAAATATCATGTGAATTAGAGAAGGATCACTGTGAACCCCATAGTCAGTGAAAGCTTCCTGGAGGATCATCTGAGTTGTGATTGGAAGCCTGGAGAGATGAGGGTGGAAATCATGGATACAAAAGTATTTAGGGGATGAGCTTGTCATGGTGTTGACAAGCCTTATCAGATCGCTGTAGAGCTAGGGTGCAGTGGGCATACAGAAAAGGCGTAGGATGAGGGCAGATGAAAAAGACCCTGGATACAAATTGGAGGTGTTTAGAGCCTTCTAAGAAACTGTGTGTGTGTGTGCACATTTTCATGCTAGAGAAAGTTTTAAAATGTGAAGGAAAATACCATTTAACTAAAAACTTCAGCGTTTGGGGACTGTACAATGTTAAATTTTCCCTTTGCATCAAGAAAAAAAGTAGTGTTTAACAAAGAAGAGAATGTCACATTTTTTCCCCCCACCAGGGAATAAAATAAGTCAACCTCTTTGCTGAACTGAAAGTGTCTGAGAATTGTTGGCAAAGTGAACAAATTTTCTTCAAGTCTCAGTGGGAGAAGGAGGAAACTGGAGAGGGGGCAAGGGGGCTCAAGAAGGAGGACAGGAGTGCAGACCACCCTAGTCTGGCAGTTCTTCTGATGTCCTGGGGATGCCTAAACACTAGGATGCAGACAAAAGTATTAATATGAAAGAAAGAAAATCCAGGGGGAAAGGCTGATGAGCCCAGGGAACAGCAGGGAGCGCGTGGGTCTGCTCTGTAGACCTGGGGGACAACTGGCATTTGGGAGGAACTTATTTTCTCTCTGAGATAATATAACTTCCTACATGTTTCCAACAAATAGTTTTTTGTGGCCTTGTGGCCAGTCACTGTAGCACAAAGCCCCTGTTTTCTGTTTATAGAAAGATACAGGGCAATATTTTGTACAAATTTAAAAATGATTATGACATATGATTTTGTAATTGGGCAGAAGAAAAAGACTCTAAGACATAATGGGTGACCTAAGAGTCCCTTCAGAGAAGGCAATGGCACCCCACTCCAGTACTCTTGCCTGGAAAATCCCATGGATGGAGGAGCCTGGTAGGCTGCAGTCCATGGGGTCGCTAGAGTCAGACACGACTGAGCAACTTCACTTTGACTTTTCACTTTCATGCATTGGAGAAGGAAATGGCAACCCACTCTAGTGTTCTTGCCTGGAGAATCCCAGGGACCAGGGAGCCTGGTGGGCTACCACCTATGGGGTCACACAGAGTCGGACACGACTGAAGCGACTTAGCAGTAGCAGCAGCAAGGGTCCCTTTGTAGTAGTCATGGATGCCTATCTATTGGTAAGAACCCTGTTTCAAATGGGGAGTCTAAATTTAAGAGAAAGGGTCACACTGAATTCACACCTGCACATTTCTGGTAGTTTGAAAGAAAATGAAGGAATTTCATCAAGTGTTTGAAGATGATATGAAATTTGCCATGTATATGCAATCATTTATGTGATGGAAGATTGGCTAAATGTTGGGGGTAAAAAGAGGAAGTCCAGAAAGCTTGTTTTCTATTGAGAGAGGCAGAGAAATATATATACAAAGTGATTGGTGCTATAGTACAGAGTGGTGGAAATATATTAATAGAAGAAGAGTGAGTCACGCAGTCTGGGTAGATCAGGGAAGGCACTATTGATAAGATGACAGTTGAGTGGGTTTTGCAGTATTGATGGGAGTCCAGGTGAAGAGAGGTGAAGTAAAGGAGAATGGTGGGGAGCAGCATAACCAGAGAAATACACACATTAAAACTCAAGCATGTTAAAGTGTACCATCTATTTAGAGAACTAACATCAAGTCAACAAGGGTTGTACATGATGTACAGGAAGGAATGATAGGAAATGGGCTGTAGGAATAGATTAGAGACAGATGGCAACAACCGTAAGTACGTTGCTGATAAGTTTGAACTTTGTTCCTTAGACTAGTGGTTTTTCAGGTTTTTTGTTTGTTTAGTTTAGTTTATTGGGTGGGGTTCTCTCTCTCTCTTTTTCTCAATGCTAATTGTGCAAGGTGCCTTGGAAGAAAAGGGTTCTATGGTCTTAACTTTGGAAGAGATGCTATAAATATGCATCCTTTCTCTTCAGTCAGTTCAGTTGTTCAGTCCTGTTTGACTCTTTGCGACCCCATGAACTGCAGCACGCCAGACCTCCCTATCCATCACCAAGTCCTGGAGCTTGCTGAGATTCATGTCCATCAAGTCGGTAATGCCATCCAACCATCTGTTGTCCCCTTCTCCTCTTGCCTTCAGTCTTCCCCAGCATCAGGGTCTTTTCCAATGAGTCAGTTCTTCGCATCAGGTGGGCCCAAGTATTGGAGTTTCAACTTCAGGATCAGTCCTTCCAATGAATATTCAGGACTGATTTCCTTGAAGATTGACTGGTTTGATCTCCTTACAGTCCAAGGGACTCTCAAGAGTCTTCTCCAACACCACAGTTCAAAAACATCAGTTCCTCAGCACTCAGCTTTCTTTATGGTCTCTCACATCCATATCGGAGAAGGCAATGACTACTGGAAAAACATAGCTTTGACTAGATGGACTTTTATCATCAAAGTGATGTCTCTGTTTTTTAATATACTGTCTAGGTTGGTCATAGCTTTTCTTCCAAGGAGCAAGCGTCTTTTAATTTCATGGCTGCAGTCACCATCTGCAGTGATTTTGGAGCCCCCAAAAATAAAGTCTCTCACTGTTTCCATTGTTTCCCCATCTATTTGCCATGAAGTGATGGGGCCAGATGCCATGATCTTAGTTTTTTGAATGTTGAGTTTTAAGCCAACTTTTTCACTCTCCTCTTTCACTTTGCTCAAGAGCCTCTTTAGTTCTTCTTTGCTTTCTGCCATAAGGGTGGTGTCATCTGCATATTTGAAGTTATTGATATTGATATTGAGAAAATATCAGTAACCTCAAGTATCTTACCTCTTGGATATACACAATATTTTCATTATACTAATGCATTTTAGCATTGCTGAAAGCTAGATATGCTTGAATAACAAGCTCTGAGAATTCCTGAGAAAGCAACACAACCAAATGGTCTAACTCTGTTTTAACCATTGTTTCCCTTTTATGTTACCACAAGGTTCCCTTTTTGTGTAATACCTTCTCAGATTGGTATACCTGAAACTAATATCCCCCATCTTAGACTGGGAAATTACACTAGGGAACCACTGAGACTGTTTTTTAGCAGGAGGGGGATTTAATCTGGAATACACTGGAAGAAGGGAACTGGTGCTAGTGTGTAGGCTGGAACAGTGGTAGACCCCACACTGGGACACAATGCAGAAAACGGAACCTAGTCCTAGTAAGTTCTGTGTCATAAGAACTTACTTTGCACTGTAATTTCCATCTCCTCCACTGACCTGTGACCTCCTTGTATCAGTTGTTTTGCAGCATCCCATGCCCAGTACACAGTAGAATTAAAATAAATCTGTGTTAAAGAGTCAAGAGAATAGTGAGCTACAGTACTTGTTTGTTAAGAAATGTTGTTTAGTTAAGGTACGAGCCTCTTAGGGAAGCTTAGAAAAGGTGATATTCTTTGAGACTAGAAAATAAGAAAAAGAAAATGCCTAAGTCAGGTTTAGACATAACTCTTAACTTCTGATATTGACTCTGATAAAGCAGTATGACTATTTGTTTTCTTAATTTTTATTAAATGTGCTATTTCATGTGGATATATTTTCTATAAACCACCAATTAGTTCTTTTGTCTACATTAAAATGTTTTTCCTATTATTATGAGACAATAAAATATAAAAGAGGAAGTGTTATTTAATATTTATACTTCTCCAGAGATGGAGAAGTATTTTAAGGAGAATAAGTTATGAGACTTTTGGTGTGGACTGACAGTTATTTAAGCAGATAAAAAGACAAGTTTTCTTAATGTTTATCACAACTTTTACAGAAAAGGTGAAACAAGGAAAGAGGGCACGTCTTCATTTACAATTTACTTTCTCTCAGATTTCATGATGTGAGACTTACTCTAAAGGTCAATGTCTTTTTAAAATGTATTAACTTATTTAATTATTTATTATGTACTTTTGACTGTACTGGGTCTTCATTACTGCATGGGCTTTCCTCTATTTGTGGTGCGTGGGTTTCTCACTGTGGCAGCTTCTCTTGCTGTGGAGCATGGGTTCTAGGGTGTGCAGGCTTCAGTAGTTGGGGCATGTGGCTCAGTATTTGTGGCTTCTGGGTTCTAGAACACACGCTAAATAGTTGTGGCACACGGACTCAGTTGTTCTTTGGCATGCCTATGTCTCCTGCTTGGCAGGCAGATTCTTTACCACTGTACCACCAAAGAAGCCCCTGAAGACAAATCTTAAACAAAGCTAGATAAGTGGTTCATCACACGGCATCACTGTTTTCACATGTGAAATGGCAGAATCACAGAGCTGTCAATTTAGCTGAAGATGAGGTATACCATTGCAGCTTGGCCAACATCATCTAGAGGAAATGGGTAGTGAAATCAAGGCCTGTGGCCAGAAGAAGGCTTTCTGTGGCTGTAGGGTCCTCATGCATTGTGGCAGGGCAATATTTTGAAATATCAACTGAGTATTTTTTTAGTTTTTCCTGAGATAGCTTGGCTTTGGCTTCCATTTAGTAACTAAGCTGGTCTAGTTTTATTGCCTTAGGGAAGACAGGTCATAGGGCAAGTACAAGATATGAAGTCAATCTCAGTTTTGGGGTTCTAAAATCCTAGCTCCCTCAGAAGAGAGAAGAACCTCAGGGCATGAGCAATTGATGAGCTAGAATATCACGGGTTGAGGGTCAGCTGCATACCTGGAGGGGGACAGGAGTCCATGGATCAGGAAGCATTAGGGAGTTGCGGGGGTGGGTGGCATTTGTAATCGTTGGTGTGGAAAACTCCTGAGGAAGAAGACCGGTATCCAGCCCTTACTCAGGTCAAGCCCTGGGAAGGTGTGTCTACAGAGCCTCAAGATAGATCTGTGGGAACTAGATGCACACAGGATGTGCACTTTGCTTGTGGTGCTCAGAGGAGAATTGAATGTGTGGGAGGAAACACCTGAGCATTAGCTTCCTATGGCACAGGGTGATGAGAAGAATGATTCTCTGAGCCAAGTGGATGGGTTCTTAGATGACCTCACAGTGTTCCTCTGCCCAGCATGGCGTGGAGTGGTAAGTGAATTCCTGGGCACAAGAGAGGAGCACAGGAGAAGCAAAAGGAGAAGCGCAGATGGGAATGTGGGCTGGGAAGCAGTGAGCTTGTTGAATGATACCCAGGGCCAGGCATCTCAGAGATGCCACTGTGGATAGCTAATAATGATGACCGCCACCTGCTTCCCTGTCTCCTCGTTACTACTCAGCACCCCTTAGAATTCTGAAATGTGTGGACTGAGCTTCTGCCACCCCTTCAGCAAGGGCTCTCAAAACAGAAATTCAGTTGTGTGTAGAAAAATAAAGTCACATTTCTTACACACATGAATCTGGGGAGCATAATTAAACCCTGCTTTTTGTATAATAAGGAAAAATTCCATTTGATAATGTCTAGTCAAGAATGGGCACTTCTCTGTCCTGCAAAGATCAGAATGGCCTTAAACTCAGGCCAATACAAAGAAGGGTTTGTTGAAAGGATATACAAAAATCTCTTAGAAACCAAGGGCAGAGAAGTATAGCTGGGTCCTTGGAAAGTGGAAAATGAAGTTTTTTTTTTTTTTAAACTGTCTGTAAGTGGCTACATGAGGGCTTTCATGTCTCCCTGAGTGCCTTTCCCCTCTCTTTTAATTTCTTGCTTTGCATGCCATACCCCCCACCCCCCAACCTGGACAATCTGTGTTGGCCCCATCCCAGATCTCTTACTAAGTTACCTACTAAGGAGTTCACAGTTCAGTGTCTACACAGCAAGAATCTGATTGACTCTCCTTGATCAGGTGTCTACTGTTGGTCCAATCATTGGCTGTCTATTAGTGAAGAATCACAAGCCACATTCAGAGCATCAAGGGCAGGGATGCCATAAAGGATGTTCATGGTGATCAGAAGGAGGTTATCTTGACAACTTGGGTTGTTCCTGGTTAGTACAGTGGTTTAGAGGATGTGCTTTGATGTCCAACAGACTGCATTCAAATCTCAACTCTGCTTATAAAATGCAGTACTGGTAAAATTACTTGATTTCTCCAAGTCTTGGTGTCTTCATTAATAAAATGGGAATGATAATTTTTATCCTACAGGGGTTCTTATAAGGACTACAAGATCCAGTGCGTTTAAGGAATTCAGGCTGGTATCTGGTGCTTCAAAAATACCCTATGAGTTCCAGATATCATCAATTCTATTATTAGTGATTATAAACCATATAAATTATACAGTCATGAAATGTTGACACATTATATGATAAACGTTTATCTGCATTCAAGGTAATTAGTGTGTGTTTGGTTAAGGTCTATGGAGTTAAAATCAGAATCATAGTTTTATACCAAAATTGATAATCTAACAATGACAGTTACAATGATATTGATGATGATGAAGGAATAAAGCTGGATAAAATTTTGTTTCAGGATTGTGTGGTGTAGATATGTACATATATATGATATCTGATTTGAATTTTATTTAAAAATTTTTGTTCTAATGGCTTTTTTCTTTTCATCTTGACCCTATTTTAACATCTAGCAATATGTGATTTTTTTCAAGATACATGTTTCATAAACAAAATGTATGTTTATATCTGACTGTACCCAAGCTGCTAATTATGGGTATCTCTTTCTATAGCTCACTATTAAACACTCATGTCTTTGGGGTTATATAGAAAACAATTTATGTTACAAAATAAAATCCTCCCTCAAAAATGTTTGCCCTGTGAGTGAGGAGGGAGGAAATCACAAACTGTTATTATTTTCCCTTAGATGGATCTAAATATTAACATTCCCTTAGCTTTAAAGATTATTTTTATGCCGCTCCTTTATAAACAATCAAAGTACACTAACTCTTCTGTTGCCTCGGGTTCTGTCTACAGCGTACCCAAACAACCAAGCTAAAAAAAATGAGAAAATCAGTTCAACAGGTTATTTGGCATTGCATGCAGAAAATAAAAATGTTTGAATAGCTTAAAACATTTTAAAAAGCACAGCATATAGTAAATTGATTTGAATGTTAAACATAGCCTAAGGATTCCTTGCTCAGTGGAAGAAATTGTTTCTAGGTCTTCTTGCAGCTGTGTTAACTAGCCAAAGCCAGCAGCAGCAGTAGTAGGAAGAATAGGAAAAGGAGGAGAAAGCTAGTCTGATAACAGCAGAAATAGTGGTCACAGTAGTAGTTGTAATAGTAGTAGTTAACACCTCAGGCAGACAGTGATCTAGGCACTTGGTAACGTTTACTCTTTACAGCAGCCTTGAGAGAGAGCACTGTTAATTTCTTAGGTAACAGAAAACAGACTTCAAGGAGTGAAGTACCTCGTGGAGGAACCCAGAAGGGAAGAACAAGAGCAATGGCCGACACTGATGGCATGTTTTGAGTTTCTTAGATCTTCCTGTGCATGGCCTCCAGTGAATTCTCACAGCAGTCCTAGGAAGCAGCCTTCCCTATTATGCCCAGTGAACATGGGAAGAAAGGGAATCTGGGAGCCTTGACTAATTGAATGGCAGACAAGGGACTAAGACCAGGGATCCAAAGCCACACTGCAGCCTTGCCATTTATCTTGGGGTTTAGAAGTGATGTCTTATTCGTTCTGCTTGGACTGATTTGTTGAGAGTGAGGAACAGTCCTCTACTTAGAGATTCTCCCAGGATGCCACTTTCCCTGATAACGGGTTTTCCTTGAGCTGCTCTCTTCTTACCGCCTGGCTTGGAAAGCAGGTGCCCTTCTGCTGAGGGACCCTGATGGAACCCTCCTTACCCTCCACAGTAAGAGGTGAGGCAGTAGGGTAAGGCAAGTGAGGCACTTGCTTGGGGCACAAAATTTCAGGGCCCACCAAAGAATTTAATCATCAAGAAAATAATACTTTTATGTATTTTAAAATATTAAATATTAAGATAAATAGCTTTGAAAAATCTACATCTGAACATAGTATCAATGTTTAAGATAAAGACACGATCACTGTGGTCTTGGGTTATCCGGATGGAGACAGGATGGTGAGCCCCACGCTGGCTGTCTACTCATGGCTGCGCCTGCGGTCCTCACTCCCAAGGTCTTCTTGGGCCCTTCATAACATTTTGGCCTCTCAGTCCACCCCTCTACATGAGTACACACACAAGCCTCCCATACGGAGTTACCGTGAAGGAGTAGAGCCTGTATGGTGGTACTTCTGTAGGCATCACCAAAACAGTACATCTTCACTCAGTGCTGTTTAAAAAATGAGGACGGCATTTCCAGTGATATGCTAAAAAAATATTTAGCCTCTTCATTGTAGCTCAGCTGGTAAAGAATCTGCCCGCAGTGCCGGAGACCTGGGTTCGATCCCTGGGTTGGGAAGATCCCCTGGAGAAGGGAAAGGCTACCCACTCCAGTGTTCTGGCCTGGAGAATCCCGTGGACTGTATGGTCCCTGGGGTCGCAAAGAGTCGGACACTGCTGAGCGGCTTTCACTTCACTTCTACCTTTTCTCTCCAAAACTCAACTGATAGGGCTGTTTTAAAAAGAGGTAGTCAGTGCCTTTCCAATTTTAGATTTATGTATTTGGCCAGTCTTGGTTTCTCTTTTCTTATGTGCTACTTGGGGTGTCAGCTTAAGAAACCACTGGCTCCCCTGCCGGCATGTCAGCTGGGACACATGTGTTCTGCTGACCTCTTCTAGAAGCATTGAGGGATTGTCCGGTCCCAGAGGCCTTGGGCTTTGAGGACTCAACCCAGCATTCATGCTTTTGAATACGAATATGACTGCTTCCCACCCCAAAAGACATTTTATTTATTATTTTAAAAATATTTTCTTTGGGCTTCTTTAATCCTAGGGGACATTTGCTTGATGAATAGCAAATAAGTTTCCTAACCAGACTGTTGTTATAAATATCCATGGCATTAATTCAAACCATTTGCATCGGAAACTTTTTTTTTTTTTTTTCTGGAGGAAAAAGGGTGACTGACTTAACCTCAACATTTGGGACATGATTTTCCCTAAAATAACCACAACATTCATCATTTTTTTTTCCTGCTGGTGTGTCAATTTTTTAATGAGAGTCTGGGTCCCTCCAGTACCTTTGGTCTCCATGGTAACAATTCTATGTGTTTATTTTGGCTTACTGAAATAAAACACTGAGGAAAAGGTCAGTGACTCATTTTTGATTGGGGGTTGCTCTAATTAGAGGATGATTATTTAAAAGCTGATCACTAACACAAAGTTACTATGTGTGTAGAAATAAGATCCACAGCAAGTATTTTAAATGACAAATTGTAAAACTTTTAGACAGTTGTTTCCAAACTCTGCCTGTTTATTCACAGGTGCAGGTGTTTTTAAGATTATTATTGTTTCACCCATGTATAACTAACTTTGACTTCCTGCCATTCCCTCCTGGTACCAGGATCTGAGTAATGCATTAAGTAATGGATTAAAGTGTCTAGAGTGACTAATGCATTTATAGGAGTCTATTTGGACCTATGGTCTATACATCTGAGATGAACTAAATCAATACAGTTAAAGTCTTTCTGAGGTGGCTGCATTGCTGGAGTCCCAGCCTTTTTTATTTTGGTTGGAGTATAATTGCTTTATAATGTTGTGTTAGTTTCTGCTATACAAAGAAGTGAACCAGCCATATGTAAACATATATTCCTTCCCTCTTGAATCTCCCCTCCCCCCACCATCCCACCCCTCTCTGTCAGGTCAGCCCAGAGCAGCCAGCTGAGCTTCTGTGCTGTGCAGCAGCTTCGCACTAGCTATCTGTTTTGCACATGATTGCGTTTATCTGTCAATGCTGCTCTCTGAACTCGTCTCACCCTTTGCTTCCCCTCTCTGTGTCCACGTGTCCGTTTTCTATGTCTGCGTCTCTATTCCTGCCCGGCAAACAGGAGTTTTAGTCCTTTCATCTCCTCTGTCTCTTCAAGTTGGGTTTTGAATCCGCGAGAAGGGGCCTGCCATTGCTTTCTGATTGTTGCCTTGGGTTGCCACTGTTTGATTTAACATGCCTCTCTTTCCTCACCTCTAAAATGGGAGCAACAGAGAATCTGCATCATATGGTGTTTGAGGGGATTAATAATAAGAATAATGACGAATGCCTGATGTTTAGCAAAGGGCAGGCTCTTAGTAAACACCAAGTTAATGCTGGCTGTTAAATTACTCTTTACTTTCATTATTAGATCAGCTCTCTGGCCTTTGGATCGAGCTCCTTTGTTCAAAATTAATTTAAGGCAAATGAAATGTTCATTTGAAGAGGCAAGGAATCATTCTGAACAGTGAGGATATGTTTGTCTGTGAGGAATTTTACTCCTCTGAGTTTCCATGAAGCTGCTTTAACTCTCTCCTATTTAAGAAGAATGTGGTATTTTGTCCTCTTGAACCCAGGCTCTTGTGGACTGGCTGCTAGGCCGATGGACAAGGCTCAGGGGGAGAACCTGGCCTTCGTGCCCCCAGTGGTTGAATCTTGATCAGTACATACAATATAAAAATATGAGGAACTAATAAAGTCAAGTACCAAAAGTAGAACCAGGGAGTAGAAGAGTTGTTGCCAGGGGATGGGGGTGTCAAATGGGAAGATGTTGGCATAAGGGTTTAAACTTTCAGCTATGAGTTGAATAAGCTCTGGGGGTCCAATGGTGACTATAGTTAATAATATTGTATTGTTCTTTTTAAAAAAGATTTGTTTATTTTGTGGCTGTGCTGGGTTTTCGGTGCTGCTTGGGCCTTCTCCACTTGCGGAGAACGGGGGCTCCTGTCTAGTTTCAGTGGGCAGGTTTCTCGTTGCAGTGGCTCCTCTTGTTATGGAGCAGAGGCTCTAGGGTGTGTGGGCTTGAGCAGTAGTAGCACATAGGTTCAGTCGCTGTCTTGTCTCCCACGAAAATAGGGGAAATACCTCGGGCTATTAAACAGGGGAATCTGACAGGTAGCTATTGTTTCAGTTACCTTTTATTTTGTAAACTTGCTGTAGCAATTGGGGAGTTTGGGTTTGATAATAAATAGCCTTTCAGGTTCTGAGAGAAGGCTTGAAGTTGTCCAGAGATGGGTTTTTGGAACTGAGGCCCCACCCTACACAAGCCTGAAGCTGAAAGTGAAGTGGAAGTGTTAGTTGCTCAGTTGTGTCTGACCCTTGGTGACCCCATGGACTGTAGCCCGCCAGGCTCCTTTGTCCATGGGATTCTCCAGGCAAGAATACGGGAAGGAGTGGCCATGCCCTCCTCCAGGAGAATCTTCCCAACCCAGAGACTGAACCCAGGTCTCCTGCACTGCAGGCAGACTCTTTACCATCTGAACCACACAGGCCTAAATCTGAGATCCTCAAATTCTTGTTCACAACTCTGACCCTCACCCTTCTTTCACCTATTCTGTGTTTATTCAGTAAATATTTATTCAATGTCTCCTCTGTGTCAGAACACAGTATTGGGTATGGCAAAGAAAAGACTCTGGTTATTCTCAGGTCAACCAATTCAGTGTATTAACGCATGGCACAATGTTCTGTAGACTGATTTTCATCCCAGTGTGTCATTTCGGTCCTGTGAGAGTCACCTGGAGGAAGTGCTGGTCTCAGCCCTGCCACCCCTGGTCAGGCCTGGGGGCACTTCCTTAGCCTCTGTTGTTCCCTTTCCTGGAAACACACCAGCAAGAGCTGTTCAGTTCCTGATATTAGGCACACACACCTCAGCGCTAGGAAACAGCTCTTTTAACACCCACTTCCTGTCTCAACACCCACCCTCCCATCCCCAAGAGCAGCATGAAAAGCCTTGGAGACCCCAGCAGAGAGGGTGGGCTTTCCACACGGGTTGGCCCTGGGGTGGGATGGTCCCAGATGTCCTGGTTCATCATCTCAGGAGCGGCCCCCCTCCATCCACTCAGGGGTCTGCAGGATATCATGGAGACCCTTCAGAGAACCACCCCCTGAGGTAGTTTTTCAGACCCGTGAACAGTACCAGACCTAAAACTGGAGGTAGAATGAAGCCCTGAGATAAAGGAAAGGAGTGGGAGCAGGAAGAACTCCATGAGCCAGAGTGTTTGCACAGCCACCCCCCAGGCAAGGGTTAGTACAGTCCCCAGGTTGATGCTTTTCAAGAGAAAGACACAGAAGAGTGGAACACATTCCCTCCCGCTGCGGGAAGTCTCATGAAGCTGAATATAGTCCAGGGCTTACCATTCTGGGTGCAGGGGCCTGCTGGCCCTGATCCCGTGATCCCAGATTCTGCATGCCTGCTTTGCTTTGAGACAGAGTGAAGAACCAGGAACTTTGGGGAACAGTTCACTAACTCCACCCCCTCAGGCCCAGGAATGGAGTTTCTCCCCACAGGTGCCTTGCTGTTGGATTCCCTGAGAGTTGAACCCAAGGCCAAATTTTGCCTCTGGTATAATTATTCATGAGCCACCGTTTGTTGGTAAAAATGTAAAGGGCAGAGCTTGCCTCTCATTTCTGGGGCTGCTGGGTGTTTGGAGCATCTCCATTTATAGCCTGTTTTCAAAGCTTAGGAAATGGAGCTGGTTGATGGGTTTTGTTGGAGTTTGGGTCATTGAGCCTTTGCTGACAACTATTTACTGTCCAGTCAAGAATATGTTTTCAGATCATTTGTTCAGCAAAGTGGATCCCCTTTGAGATATGGGCTCATACATGAAAAGTATATTGTATATTAACGCATATATGTGGAATCTAGAAAAAAGGTACAGATGAACCTACTTGCAAAGTAGAAACAGAGACACAGGTGTAGAGAATAAACATGAATTCCAAGAGGGGAGGAGAGAGTTGAGGTGAACTGGGAGATTGGGACTAATATATATACACAGTACTGTGTATAAAACAGAAAAGAAATGAGGACCTAACTGCATAGCACAGGGAACTCTACTCAGTGCTCTGTGGTGATTTAAATGGGAAATCCAAAAAAGAGGAGATACATATACATACATGTAGCTGATTCACTTTGCTGTACAACAGAAACTGACACATTATAAAACAATTATACTCCAATAAAAGTTTTTTAAAAAGTTGATAGGAAAGTCCATTTTCCTTTAAAGACTGGCATCCTCTTTTTTGTTGTTGTTTTTAAAGAAGGTAGCATAGATTTTGGTGTCAGAGAGATGGTATCTCTAAGTCTCCACTTCTTAGTTGTATGAACATAGACCTGTTCCTTAAACTCAAGATACTGAAATTACCTCACTCTAAAGATGAGAATGCTTGGCTTGCTCCAGTAGAAGTCAGATGTGCTGGGATTTTTGTGACTTCTCTTTGTGTGTTTGTGTGTTTTTCAGGACATTTTCGTAGAAAGTGCAAAATCACGTTTACTCTTAGTCTCTTTGTCATCTCTGATTACACATACACAGAGATAAAGTTCAAAGGCAGACAAGGACCCTCGGGTCTGTGCCATGAGGCTGGAGGAAGTTCTTCCTAGAGAATCTTGACTGTTGAGAATCCATACTTGGAGTTTATCTTCAAGACATTGCCCACTGATAATGTTCAATACACCTAGCAGGTAGGACAGCAATCAGAAGAAAATGGAAATATGGTTTGGCAGGGTTAAAGGAGTACTCATCACCATCAGGCTTGTTATCATCTACAAATCACTAGTTCAAGCGATGTTCAAACTTGGAGTGAATAAATATTAGTGAGCCAGAGGCTAAGACTCATTCACTCATTCATCGGGATTTTCCTAAGCCACTGCCAGGCAAGACTGTCAGAGGTGGCAGGGTTCAGTGAAGACAGCAAAGTCCTGCCCTTTCAGAGCACAATTCCAGTCTGACGGTACATGGGAGGAGTTGAAATGTGACATAACGTTAAGTAGTGACAAGGCATTTGGAAAGAGAAAAGTAAGGCAGGGAGAGGAGACACAGTCATTTTTTAATACCAATATCAAGGAAGATCTCTGTGAGAAAATGATGTTTGATCAGAGACCTGGATCAAGCGAGGGCATGAACCCTAGGAATATGGGGGAGCACTTTATTAGCCATAAACCAGGATTGTCACCAAAACACTAAAACCCTTAATTACTCTCTTGGTCCCAGTGAGGACTTTGGATTTTAGTCCAAGTGCAAAGAGAAGCTATTAAGGAGAGACATGATCTGATTTTTTTTTGTTTTTAAAAGACCACCCTTACTTGCCATATGAACATAGACCTTTGGAAGGCTGGAGTGGAAACAGTGAGACCCATTTGGAGGCCATTGGAAAAGTCCAGATGTTGAAGCTGTATTTAGAAAAGGCAGAGGAACCAGAGATCAAATTGCCAACATCCGTTGGATCATCAAAAAAGCAATAGATTTCGAGAAAAACATCTACTTCTGCTTTATTGATTATGCCAAAGCCTTTGACTGTGTGGATCAAAACAAACTGTGGAAAATTCTGAAAGAGATGGGAATACCAGACCACCTTATCTGCCTTCTGAGAAACCTGTATGCAGGTCAAGAAGCAACAGTTAAAACTGGACATGGAACAACAGACTGGTTCCAAATCGGGAAAGGAGTATGTCAAGGTTGTATATTGTCACCGTGCTTATTTAACTTATATGCAGAGGACATCACAAGACACACTGGGCTGGATGAAGCACAAGCTGGAATCAAGATTGCCAGGAGAAATATCAATAACCTCAGATATGCAGATGACACCACGCTTATGGCAGAAAGCGAAGAAGAAGAGCCGCTTGGTGAAAGTGAAAGAAGAGAGTGAAAAAGCTGGCTTAAAACTCAACATTCAGAAAACTAAGATCATGGCATCCAGTCCCATCACTTCATGGCAAATAGATGGGGAGACAATGGAAACAGTGAGAGACTTTATTTTTAGGGGCTCCAAAATCACTGCAGATGGTGACTGCAGCCATGAAATTGAGATGCTTGCTTCTTGGAAGAAAAGCTATGACCAAATTAGACAGCATATTAAAAAGCAGAGACATTACTTTACCAACAAAGGTCCATATGGTTTTTCCAGTAGTCATGTATGTATGGGAGAGTTGGACTATAGAGAAAGCTGAATGCCGAGGGATTGATGCTTCACTTGAGAGTCCCTTGGACTGCAAGGAGATCCAGCCAGTCCATTCTAAAGGAAATCAGTCCTGAATATTCATTGGAAGGACTGATGCTGAAGCTGAAACTCCAATACTCTGGCGACCTGATGCAAAGAATTGACTTATCTGAAAAGACCCGGATGCTGGGAAAGATTGAAGATGGAAGGAAAAGGGGATGACAGAGGATGAGATGGTTGGATGGCATCACCGACTTGATGGACATGAGTTTGAGTAAGGTTCAGGAGTTGTTGATGGACAGAGAAGCCTGGCGTGCTGTGGTCCATGGGGTTGCAAGGAGCTGGACATGACTGAGCAACTGAACTGAACTGGAAAAACCCAGATGGGAGATGATAGTTCAGTTTTAAATGGCTCACAGCAGTTTTATTTGACTTCACCCTGAACTCATCCTGAGCATTCAGCCCTCCTATTATTTATGAAACAGTTCACTTATTCTCAATATTAAAGAAATTGATCCTCATCATCTCCCTTCCAAGAATGGTGCTGGGCTGGTGGATGTACACATATGCTCCCTCCAACATTTCACTGTCCTCCCCACTTTGCTCTTCCAGAAGAGAAAGGAGATATCAATCTCTCTTCTTGCTCTTCAGTTTTTTCATGGGTTTTGGTTCCAGAACTGAATGTCCTCTCCTCCTTTTCACTTTCCATCTTTGAATCAAAAATTTCCATTAGTCTTCTGAAGTAATTTTGAGCATGCACCAATTGCATCCATAAACAGTCCCATGAGGGACATTTTGTATTTCGTTGAAGTTGGTCCAAAGGTTATGATATATGGATTTGGAATTGTCAATAAAACTTGAAAGTTTTATTAGGTACATGGTGGACCTGGGAAAACGTGTTGGAACTTGTATGTTATGTAACTCTAATAGCTTAATTGCTAGAATTCTTGGGACTCTTACCAATGACTTCATTTCTCCTGAATGTGGGTTTCATGCATCTGGTTGCTTGGCTGTTTTCAGAAAATAGAGGTAATAGTCGCATTAATGTATCATCTTTTCCATGATTAGGAAAGAAACCTGAGAATGCTTTCCTAGCGAATATGTAGAAGCAGTTTCCTCCAACACCTGTTCTCTTAAGTCATGAGATGTTTGAAAATAACCACACAAGTTTCAGTATCTGATCCAGTCTTTCGAATATGCACTAGGGCAACATAAAAATTTTGCTAGTGTGAGCAAATGTCAGCATGCCCCATCTCTTGCACCTCTGCCCGTGGATTTAAGGAGAGTAAATACCTATTGATTTGGAATCACCAGTGGGTGGGTTATTTTGTTTCCATGTAATTAATCAGCAGATGAAAAAACATGTTTTTAAAAAGTTAAGTACCTAATGTCACATTGTTATTAAAATAAGGAGCTGGATCCATATTCCAGATACTTATCCACCCTACATGCTTTTGAAAAGTTTAAAAATTATACAGAAATACTTTCTAATTGTGGAAAAATTAGGAAACACAGATGGATTAAAAACGAACCTCAAAAAATATTTCCACAATTCAGAGATAACCAGTGTTATCCTTTTGTTTCGCTTATTTCCAGACGTTTTTCTACACAAATATAATTACAAATATCTTTTCAAAGATGGATACTGCTTTACAAATTCATTTAACCTTTAATATTGAATAATACCTTGTGCTGTGTTAATGTCTTTCTATGTCATGCATATGGGTCTGCACTGTAATTTTTTAAACTCACATTGTTTTCCATGCCAGGATGCTATTGCTGCTGCTGCTGCTAAGTCGCTTCAGTCGTGTCCGACTCTGTGTGACCCCAGAGACGACAGCCCACCTGGCTCCCCCGTCCCTGGGATTTTCCAGGCAAGAACACTGGAGTGGGTTGCCATTTCCTTCTCCAAGGATGCTACTAGTGTTTATTAAATATTTCATTATCTCTTTCCTCTTCTGAATTGGACTACAACTTGATTAACCAATCTTCCTTACTTAGGACATTTATTGAGTGCTAATGATATTTGAAGTGTACTTTAGATATGTATTTATTTCATTCATTTAACTTGCTTCCAATTTTTTAACATTACTGACAGTGATTACTTTTTACATACATTTCTGTATGATTCAGTTCAGTTCAGCCACTCAGGTGTGTCCAGTTCTTTGTGACCCTATGGATTGCAGCACGCCAGGCCTCCCTATCCATTACCAACTCCTGGAGCTTACTCAAACTCATGTCCATCAAGTCAGTGATGCCATCCAACCATCTTGTCCTCTGTTGTCCCCTTCTCTTCCTGCCTTCAATCCTTCCCAGCATCAGGGTCTTTCCCAATGAGTCAATTCTTTGCATCAGGTGGTCAAAGTATTGGAGCTTCAGCTTCAGCATCAATCCTTCCAATGAATATTCAAGACTGATTTCCTTTAGGATTGACTGGTTGGATCTCCTTGCAGTCCAAGGGACTCTCAAGAGTTTTCTCCAACATCACAGTTCAAAACCATCAATCCCTCGGCACTCAGCTTTCTCTATAGTCCAACTCTCCCATACATACATGACTACTAGAAAAACCAAAGCCTTGACTAGACGAACCTTTGTTGGCAAAGTAATGTCTCTGCTTTTTAGTATCTGTCTAGTTGGTCATAGCTTTTCTTCCAAGAAGCAAGTGTCTCTTAATTTCACGGCTGTAGTCAACATCTGCAGTGATTTTGGAGCCCCTAAAAATAAAGTCTCTCACTGTTTCCATTTTTCCCCATCTGTTTGCCATGAAGTGCTGAGGCCAGATGCCATGATCTTAGTTTTCGGAATGTTGAGTTTTAAGCCAACTTTTTCACTCTCTTCTTTCACTTTCACCAAGTGGCTCTTTAGTTCTTCTTCACTTTTTGCCGTAAGCATGGTGTCATCTGCATATCTGAGGTTATTGATATTTCTCCCGGCAGTCTTGATTCCAGCTTGTGTTCCATCCAGCCCGGCATTTCGAATGATGTACTCTGCATATAAGTTAAATAAGCACAGTGACAATATACAGCCTTGATGTACTCCTTTCCCAAATTGAAACCGATCTGTTGTTCCACGTCCAGTTCTAACTGTTGCTTACTGACCTGCATACAGGTTTCTCAGGAGGCAGGTCAGGTGGTCTGGTATTCCCATCTCTTTCAAAATTTTCCACAGTTTATTGTGATCCACACAGTCAAAAGCTTTGGCATAGTCAATAAAGCAGAAGTTTTTCTGGAATTCTCCTGCTTTTTTGATGATCCAATGGATCTTGGCAATTTGATCTCTGATTCCTTTGCTTTTTCTGAATTCAGCTTCAACATCAGGAAGTTTATGGTTCATGTACTGTTGAAGCCTGGTTTGGAGAACTTTGAGCATTACTTTACTAGTGTATGAGATGAATGCAATTGTGCAGTAGTTCGAGCATTCTTTGCCATTGCCTTTCTTTGGGATTGGAATGAAAATACCTTTTCCAGTCCCACGACCACTGCTGAGTTTTCCAAATTTGCTGGCATATTGACTGCAGCACTTTAACAGCATCATCTTTTAGGATTTGAAGTAGCTCAACTGGAATGTATGATTATACAGTGGTTATTTAAAAGTTTTTCTTAAATATTGCCAGAGGATCATTCAGAAATGTTCTAACAAATCATTTTCAGAGAGCATTGCAAGTGTTTATTTCTTCACCTGTACATAATCAGTAGAAGTTACCAACTTTATCAATCTTTTCTAGACTTATAGGGAAAAATGATTATCATTATTTTAGCTTTGATTTCTTTGATCACTGAAGAAGGAAAATATTTTTTTATTGGTATGTTTATCTTTTTCCTTAAAATATTTTAAATCTAATGTATTTTAAATAATATGTATTTTAACTATATGTATCCACATGTAAATAATTTGGTCAAGTGCAAACCTTTAAAATTATGAGGTGCTCTCTGTAAGTTTTTCTTTTTTCTTTGCTTCATCCTCTTGCTTCCTTTCACCACAGCCTCTCTACCTCCCAAGTAGCCTCTAAAACAGCATCACATGGATCTTTTCTGCACATTTTATCTATCCTTCTTATAATCTTCTACAATATATAATATACATGCATAGGCACATATTGTTATGTGTTATGTGTTTTTTTATGGATGTAGGATCATATATTATATGCTTTTCTACATCTTGCTTTTCTCACTCAACAATATCACATTTGAAAATCCTCCAAGTCATCTGGTAGAGCTCCAACTCATTATTTTTAACGACAGGAATTTTAAAAAAGTCATTCTCCTATTGGTCAACATTGCTTTTTTTTCTAGTTCTTTTTTTTTCCCTACCATGACTAACCATGCTGCAATCAATATCTTTTTACATACATCTTTTTAAACAAATACTTTTATTTTATTGGAATATCCATGAATATTATTGCTGGATGGGTCTGTGAGTATGTGTTTTGATTATAACACATGATGCCAGATTGCTTTTGCCAAAGGATGTAACACTTCATATTTCCACCAGCAATATATGTGAGAGAATCCTTTTCATTATATCCCAGCCAGCAATAGATATTGTGGCTCTTTGTAATTTTTGTTACTCTGATGGGTATAAAGTGATAATTATGTACTTACTGTAATTTGCATATTCATGGTTTCTCCTTGTGAATTTGTATATCTTTTCATTTGTACCTTACCACAGGATTTATTTATCTGAGTTATCTTTGCCTACTGTTTTATTTGGTTACCTCTTTCTTTCTTTTCTATTCATAAAATATTTTTGCATATTATTAACTTAAAATTTTATCATCTGTATTACAAATATTTTTTCCACATCTGTTCTTAGTCCATTGTATTTCTATATGAGATTCATTGTTATACAAAAGTTTTTCTTTTTTATTTAGTCAAATGTATCACACTTTAGCTTCTGAATTTCTAGTCAGAGTTAAGAAGTCATGAATTCTAGATAATACTGAATTGTGAAGTCTCAGATTTTCATGTTTATCTCCTTCCAGGTATGTATTTAGGATATTAGTACCAATCATTTTTCTTCCAGTTTTATTGAGGTATAATAGACATACAGCACTGTGTAAGTTTAAGGGTATAGAATGATGATGTGACTTATATACCCCATGAAATAAGTTAGTGAACATCCGTCACAATAAGTTAGTGAGCATCCATCATCTCATACAGATATAAAATTAAAAAATAATCTTTTTGCCCTTGTGATGAGAGCTCTTAGGATTGACTCTCATAAAAATTTTCATGTGTAACATACATCAGTGTTAATTATACTAATTGTATTATACATTACATAGCTAGTAATTATTTATTTTATATATGGAAGTTTGTACCTTTTGACCACCTTCATCCAATTCCGCCCTCTTCCCACTTCTTGCCTCTACTAACTAAAAATCTGATCTATTTTTGTATGATATATTAGTATCTCATATGCTAATATTAGGATATTAATACCAGTCATTAAACAATCTAAAATTTTTCTATTAAAAATGTACCACATTTATAATATATTAACTCATCTACACTGGGATTTATTTCTGAAGTATCTGCTATATTTTACTGCTCCATTTACTTCTTCCTATTGGATTATAATGACTTTATAATATATTCTGATAATTGTTAAGGCAAATCTTCTCATATCATTTTTTCATATTTTTCTTAAGTATATATTTTTTCACATACAACTTTAAAATCATGTATCTAATTAAAAATTTATTGGGATACTCATTGAAATTGCATTTAATTTGTAGATTAATTTTTGGATAACACATTTTTCTGTTATTCCCTTATAAGAGATGGAATGCATCTTCATATTTTCACAATTACATATTTTAATAAGATTCTATTTATCCTGTGACTTTTTATTTAAGTTACTTAAAAGTATTTTATGGTTTTTGTCACTATTGTAAAAAGATTGGACTTTTCATTTCTTGATGTTAATTGTTAGTAAAAAGCTGTTAGAATTCTACCAAAAATTTAGAGAAGAGCTGACACCTATCCTACTCAAACTCTTCCAGAAGATTGCAGAGGAAGGTAAACTTCCAAACTCATTCTATGAGGCCACCATCACCCTAATACCAAAACCTGACAAAGATGCCACAAAAAAAGAAAACTACAGGCCAATATCACTGATGAACATAGATGCAAAAATCCTTAACAAAATTCTAGCAATCAGAATCCAACAACACGTTAAAAAAGATGATACATCATGACCAAGTGGGCTTTATCCCACAGATGCAAAGATTCCTCAATATCCGCAAATCAATCAATGTAATACACCACATTAACAAATTGAAAAATAAAAGCCATATGATTATCTCAATAGATGCAGAGAAAACCTTTGACAAAATTCAACATCCATTTATGATAAAAACTCTCCAGAAATCAGGATTAGAAGGAACATAACCTCAACATAATAAAAGCTATATATGACAAACCCACAGCAAGCATTATCTCCAATGGTGAAAAATGGAAAGCATTTCCCCTAAAGTCAGGAACAAGACAATGGTGCCCACTTTCACCACTACTGTTCAACATAGTTTTGGAAGTTTTGGCCACAGCAATCAGAGCAGAAAAAGAAATAAAAGGAATCCAAATTGGAAAAGAAGAATTAAAACTCTCACTGTTTTCAGATGACATGATCCTCTACATAGAAAACCCTAAAGACTCCACCAGAAAATTATTAGAGCTAATCAATGAATATAGTAAAGTTGCAGGATATAAAATCCGCACACAGAAATCCCTTGCATTTCTATACACTAATAATGAAAAAATAGAAAGAAATTAAAGAAACAATTCCATTTACCATTGCAATGAAAAGAATAAAATACTTAGGAATATATCTACCTAAAGAAACTAAAGACCTATATATAGAAAACTATAAAACACTGGTGAAAGAAATCAAAGAGGATACTAATAGATGGAGAAATATACCGTGCTCATGGATTGGAAGAATCAATATAGTGAAAATGAGTATACTACCCAAAGCAATCTATAGATTCCATGCAATCCCTATCAAGCTACCAACAGTATTTTTCACCGAGCTAGAACAAGTAATTTCACAATTTGTATGCAAATACAAAAAAACCTCGACTAGCCAAAGCAATCTTGAGAATGAAGAATGGAACTGGAGGAATCAACCTGCCTGACTTCAGGCTCTACTACAAAGCCACAGTCATTAAGACAGTATGGTACTGGCACAAAGACAGAAATATAGATCAATGGAACAAAATAGAAAACCCAGAGATAAATCCACACACCTATGGACACCTTATCTTCGACAAAGGAGGCAAGAATATACAATGGATTAAAGACAATCTCTTTAACAAGTGGTACTGGGAAAACTGGTCAACCACTTGTAAAAGAATGAAACTAGATCACTTTCTAACACCATTCACAAAAATAAACTCAAAATGGATTAAAGATCTAAATGTAAGACCAGAAACTATAAAACTCCTAGAGGAAAACATAGGCAAAACACTCTCCGACATAAATCACAGCAGGATCTTCTATGATCCACCTCCCAGAATACTGGAAATAAAAGCAAAAATAAACAAATGGGGACCTAATTAAAATTAAAAGCTTCTGCACAACAAAGGAAACTATAAGCAAAGTGAAAAGACAGCCTTCAGAATGGGAGAAAATAATAGCAAATGAAGCAACTGACAAAGAATTAATCTCAAAAATACACAAGCAACTCCTGCAGCTCAATTCCAGAGAAATAAATGACCCAATCAAAAAATGGGCCAAAGAACTAAGCAGACATTTCTCCAAAGAAGACATACAGATGGCTAACAAACACATGAAAAGATGCTCAACATCACTCATTATCAGAGAAATGCAAATCAAGACCACAATGAGGTACCATTTCACGCCAGTCAGAATGGCTGCTATCCAAAAGTCTACAAGCAATAAATGCTGGAGAGGGTGTGGAGAGAAGGGAACCCTCTTACACTGTTGGTGAGAATGCAAACTAGTTCAGCCACTATGGAGAACAGTGTGGAGATTCCTTTAAAAACTGCAAATAGAACTGCCATATGACCCAGCAATCCCACTGCTGGGCATACACACTGAGGAAACCAGAATTGAAAGAGACACGTATACTCCAATTTTCATTGCAGCAGTGTTTATAATAGTGAGGACATGGAAGCAACCTAGATGTCCAGCAGCAGACGAATGGATAAGAAAGCTGTGGTACATATACACAATGGCGTATTACTCAGCCATTAAAAAGAATACATTTGACTCAGTTCTAATGAGGTGGATGAAACTGGAGCCTATTATACAGAGTGAAGTAAGCGAGAAAGAAAAACACCAATGCAGTATACTAATGCATATATATGGAATTTAGAAAGGGATTCTTTGGAGGGAATGATGCTGAAGCTGAAACTCCAGTACTCTGGACACCTCTTGCAAAGAGTTGACTCATGGGAAAAGACACTGATGCTGGGAGGGATTGGGGGCAGGAGGAAAACGGGACAACAGAGGATGAGATGGCTGGATGGCATCACTGACTGGATGGACGTGAGTCTGAGTGAACTCTGGGAGTTGATGATGGACAGGGAGGCCTGGTGTGCTGCGATTCATGGGGTTGCAAAGAGTCGGACACAACTGAGTGACTGTACTGAACTAAATGATAACCCTGTACGCGAGACAGCAAAAGAGACACAGATGTATAGAACAGTCTTTCGGACTCTGTGGGAGAGGGCAAGTGTGGGATGATTTGGGAGAATGGCATTGAAACATGTATGATATCATATGTGAAACGAATCGCCAGACCAGGCTCGATGCATGATACAGGATGCTTGGGGCTGGTGCACTGGGATGACCCAGAGGGATGGTATGGGGAGGGAGGTGGGAGAGGGTTCAGGATGGGAAACACGTGTATACCCATGGCGGATTCATGTTGATGTATGGCAAAACCAATACAATATTGTAAAGTAATTAGCCTCCAATAAAATAAATAAATTCATATTTTTTTAAAAAACGCTTTTAATTAAAAATATTTGTTTTTAATCCAAACCTAGAACAAATTATTTTATTACCTTTAGAATGTTTTGTATTAGAATTTTTTGTTTTCTGTGTATAAAACTGTACAATTATGTAATCAGTGAAAGAGAGTTTTTGCTTTTTCCAATGTTTTTTGCCTGCTATTTCATTTGCTTCAGTATCTACTATAATACTATAAAAGTGTTATCATTTATGTGAAATGGGTCATCTTTGATTTTGATTTTAGAATTTACTGCTAGATTTTGGAAAATTTTTGTTATTGGTTTCATAAGTTTTTTTGTAGTGCTATTTTTAATTAGAACTGACTGTTGAATTTTGTCAAATGCCTTTTAAAGTATCTGTTGTAAGACATCTTTCACATTTTTGCTGTACTGGTTTCAATGGATACATTTCCTGATATTAAGCACTTTATTATTCTTGAAATATACACATCCTTTGATATATTGACAGATTCTCTTTGTTAATATTTTATTTACAGTTACTGTTTTTACAGAAATAAGCCAAACTGGCTTGCAGTTGTATATTCTATTTTTATTAAATTTGGGCATGAAAAGTTAACATCATTAGGGAGCTTTATATATATTTCAATGGCTTATTTTAAACAATATAGGAATTTTCTGTTATTTAAAAGCCAAATTAAGGTCAGTTATGAAGCATATGGTCCTGGTGTCTTTTTAAATGATACATTCTTAACTATCTTATGGATTATTTGGTAATTTATTAAAATTGTCTACTTCTTGTTGAGTTGGTTTTGTGATTGATAATCTGCTAGGAAATAATTCATTCTTTTGGGCTTTCAAATATTAAAAAATTTTTTTTATTGGAGTATTGTTGATTTACAGTGTTGTGTTATGAGTTTTCAAATCTTTTGTCACAGGGTTACATTTATTGTTCTTATGTCATTCTTCAGTCTTTCCTGACTCAATGGTCATTTTTCTTTTCTCATTTTTAAATTGTATTTACTTTGTACTTTTTGTTTTTTACTTTATCAGGCTTAGAAAACATTTTCTTTATTTTACTGGTCTTTTCAATGAATCCACTTTTGCGTTTAATTCTCCTTTCTTTTATTTTTGTTGTTGTTTATCATTTTATGAATTTTACCTTTTATCTTTATAAATGATATCTTCCCAGCTTATTTTTGTTAATTTTATTTTCTTATGTACTAATACAAAGTTCCTTTATATTTTCTGCTTTTTAAAAAAACTCAAGACATTTAAAGCTATATATTCTGCCTTGAGTATAGCTTTTATTTGTGTCCTATAGGTGGTTTTACTATAAAGTGTTTTCCTTTTTATTGCCTCCAATGATTTTCCAGCAGTTTATATTTCTTTTCTTTTAGTACACATTTTTTATCACCTTTTTATTTATTCTTAATTTTTTGCTTTTATTTTAAATTGAGGTTTTAGATTCCACATATAATTGAGATTGTATGTATTATCTTTCTTTGTCTACTTGTTTCACTTAGCACAATACCCTCAGGGTCCATCCATGTTGTCACGAATAGCGAAGTAGCATTCTTTTTTACAGCAGAATAGTAGTTCAGAGTATATATAAACAACAATTTCTTTGTCCATTCATCAATTGATGAACATTTAGATTGTTCCCATATCCTGATTATTGTAAATAATGCTGCAAATGACAACAAAATGAAATGACAACCTACTAGATGGAGGAAAGTATTAGCAAATGACATGACTGATATGAGATTAATATATATAAGCAATGCTTACAGCTCCACATTATTAAAAAAAAAAGAATACAAATAGCATTTGTTGGCAAGGATGTGGAGAAAAGGGAACTCTAGTACACTGTTGGCGGGAATGTAAATTGATATAGTCACTATAGAGGACAGCATATACTTTTCTCAAAAAACTAAAAATAGTAAGGTTTTTAAATATAAAACTCCAGCTTTCCTTTTGTTGGGCTTCCCTTGTAGCTCAGCTGGTAAAGAATCCGCCTGCAATGGGTTCGATCCCTGGATTGGGAAGATCCCCTAGAGAAGGGAAACGCTATCCACTCCAGTATTCTGGCCTGGAGAATTCCATGGACTATACAGTCCTTTGCACTGCAAAGAGTCAGACACGACTGAGTGACTTTCACTTTCCTTTTGTTTTGCAGGGTGTTCAGTTTCTCATTCTTTTACTTTCTGTCTTTCTCTTTTTATATTTTAGGTGTTTCTTGAAAATGTCATACAGATTAATTTTTATCATCCAGTTTGATAATATTGTCCTCTAAAATAGAGTATTTAGTCAATTTAAATTTTAGGTGATCATTTCTACAGTTGAATTTACATCTTACCATCATATCCTTTGCTATTTGCTCCCATTTCACCACATCCCTGCTTTTAGGTAAATTGTTTTTTCTAATTCTGTTTTTCTTCTATTTGTTTGCAAGTTAACTACTCTCTTTCTGTTATTTTAGTGATTATCTAGAAATACCACATGCATACTTGTCAAGGTTTAAAATTAATCAACACCTTTACCCTCCTGCCAAGAAACACAAAAACCTTAGAATATGTTAACTCCATACACCCTCTATCAACGTATATGTTATGGTTTTATTTTCTATTATATCTTGCATTAGAAAAACCTCACAAGATATTATTATTATTGAGTTATTATCACTACTACTGCTGCCACTAGTTGTATTGTACTCTATGGTTGTTTAGAATTACCCACATATTAATTTCTCTGCTCTTCATTTTTTCTTGCGTCTCAGGATTGCTTTCCTGTTGCTTGGAATACATCTCTTAGAATTTTCATAAGTAAAGATTAGATAATACCAAACTTTCTTAGCTTCCCCCCCCAACCCGATAATATCTATTTCAGTATTATTTTTGAAAGATATTTTTTTACTAAGTAATGATTTGGGTAAGCTAATTTGCTTTACCTTATTGAAGGTGTCCTTTCACTGGTCTATGGCTTCTATTGGGTCTTCAGTTCAATTCAGTTCAGTCACTCAGTCGTGTCCGACTCTTTGTGACCCCATGAATTGCAGCACTCCAGGCCTCCCTGTCCATCACCAACTCCCGGAGTTCACTCAAAGTCATGTCCATCGAGTCAGCGATGCCATCCAGCCATCTCATCCTCGGTTGTCCCCTTCTCCTCCTGCCCCCAATCCCTCCCAGCATCAGAGTCTTTTCCAATGAGTCAACTCTTTGCATGAGGTGGCCAAAGTACTGGAGTTCAGCTTTAGCATCATTCCTTTCAAAGAACACCCAAGACCGATCTCCTTTAGAATGGACTGGTTGGATTTCCTTGCAGTCCAAGGGACTCTCAAGAGTCTTCTCCAACACCACAGTTCAAAAGCATCAATTCTTCGGTGCTCAGCCTTCTTCAGAGTCCAACTCTCACATCCATACATGACTACTGGAAAAACCATAGCCTTGACTAGACGGACCTTTGTTGGCAAAGTAATATCTCTGCTTTTGAATATGCTATCTGGGTTGGTCATAACTTTCCTTCCAAGGAGTAAGTGTCTTTTAATTTCATGGCTGCAACCATCTGCAGTGATTTTGGAGCCCCCAAAAATAAAGTCTGACACTGTTTCCACTGTTTCCCCATCTATTTTCCATGAAGTCATAGGACCAGATGCCATGATCTTCATTTTTTGAATGTTGAGCTTTAAGCCAACTTTTTCACTCTACTCTTTCACTTTCATCAAGAGGCTTTTTAGTTCCTCTTCATTTTCTACCAGAAGTGTGGTGTCATCTGCATATCTGAGGTTCTTGATATTTCTCCCAGCAATCTTGATTCCAGCTTGTGCTTCATCCAGCCCAGCATTTCTCATGATGTACTCTGCATATAAGTTAAATAAGCAGAATGACAATATACAACCTTGACATACTCCTTTTCCTATTTGGTCTTACTTTCTTATTGGATCTTAGTTTTAATCTATTGAGAAGTTAGTCTATAATCTTGTACCTCTTTAATATTAAGTACTTTGTTTATATACAATTTTGTGAAGCTTCCTTTTGCTCATTTCTGTTTTCTTAATGGTGTCTTTCAAAAGAAAGAAGTTTTTAATTTTTGATGAAGTCCATTTTATGAGTTTTGTTTCATGAAACATTCTTTTGGTGTTTTATCTGAGAAATGTATACCAATCTAAGATCATCTATTTTCTCCTATTTTCATCTTGATGTTTTCATTTTAGGTTTTACATTTAGGACATGATTCAGTTGAGTTACTTTTTGTTTGTGGTTTGAGGTGTAAATGAAAGCTTTTAAATTTTATTGTTGTGTATGGATATCCGATTCTTACAAGCACCATTTATTGAAAGACTCTTCTTTCTTCATTGAATTGTCTTTGTACTTTTGTAAAAAATTAACCATCCATATATGTGTGGATCTGTTTCTGGATTCTGTATTGCATTCCATTGATCTATTTTTGTGCCCAAAGCACCCTGTTTTGATCACTGGAACTTATTATATTAAGTCATGAAACTTGAGATTAGTCCTCTAATTTTGTTCTTTTAAAAAGTTGCATTTTGATATGACTTTCAGAATAAAACTTGTCAATTTCTAACCAAAAAGTCTATTGGGAAATTGTTTGGGATTACATTGATCATACAGATCAATTTGGGGAGGATTGACATCTTCATAATATTGAGTCTTCCAACAATGGGCATAGTATATTTCTCCAATTATGTAGGTAATTTTTACCTTCAATTTTCCTCAGCAATGTTCTATAGTTTTCTATGTATAAATCTTACATATTCTTTGTTAGATTATCCCCAAGTACTTTATATATTTTGATGCCATTATGAATTATATTAAAATTTGTTTTTGTTGCTACATAGAAATATAATTTTTGGGGGGTATATTGATTTTGTTTCTTACAGACTTATAAAATTTACTTATTAGTTCTAGTGGATTTTTTTATAGGTTCAATTGGATTTTCTATATATATGGTCTTGTTATTTACAAATCAAATAACAGCAGTTTACTCTGTTTTCAATCTGAATCCCTTTTCTGAAAGAATTTCTGTTGAATTTATATCACTCCTCTTAATGTTTGTAGAATTCACCAGTGAAAGCATCTGGGCCAGTAGTTTACTTTGTAGTTTTTAAACTACAAAATTCAACTTTTGATATAGATATAGGATTATTCAGGTTATCTTTTTTTTCCTTGAGTGAACTTTACTAATTTGTATGTTTCATGGAATTTACCCTTTTTACCTATGTTTTTGAATTTGATGGCATAAAATTGCTTGTAACATTTCCTTAATATTATTATTATTATTTTTTTTTGGCGATGCATTATCCGCTTTTTTTTTTTTAAATTTTTTATTTTTTTTAAATTTTAAAATCTTTAATTCTTACATGCGTTCCTTAATATTATTTTAATTGCTGTTAAATTTCTAATGATGTCACTTTTCTCATTCCTGATGCTGTTAATTTGCTAAAGTATATTTCTTGCAAGTGGTATGTAGTTGAGTTCTTTTGTCCAATATGACAGTCTTTCTTTTTAATAAGGGTGTTTAGCTCCTTTACTTTTAATATGATTATTGTGGTTAGAGGTATATCTGTTATATTGCTGTTTGTTTTCTGTTTGTCCCATCTTTTTTGTTCCCCCTTTCCTCATTTTGATCATTAAGATACTTCCAAGCTTTAAAAGTTTATCTAGGCAACATGAGAATTTCAATTTTATGTTGAATCTGAAGCTTCTCCCCTCTCCCTGCCCAGATCTGACCCATGTTTCAAGGGCCCTTTTCTGTTCTTTGTAGCTCTTTTACTTCTTTTTTTTTTGGTTTTACTTTTCTTCCCCTGCTCTTTCTGATCCTTTTGCTCTTCTCCATGGTTGATGTAGGGTGAAGCTAGATTAGAGTAGAAAAGACCATAAGTCTTTTATTCAGTGGTAGCAATAGCCACCAAAATCTTTGTTTTATCTTATTTATGGACGTCTTTGGTGTTTCATCCATAGAAAGCTTTAGATATTGAAAAGTAGACTCTGGTATTAATCCACTTACAACTTTTGCCAGCCTGTTGGATTTAAACACAGAAGATAATGGATGTTGGAGATTGGTGTACAGTTACTTACCTTAAACAGTTATTAGTAACTTAATTATTCATTGAGTCTTATCATTAAGAACTAAGATAGGATGTTTATTAAGACGATAGGAGCTACCATAACAAAAACCCTTAAAAATGGTTTATTTTATCATCTAAAGTTGGTTCCCTTTTAAAAGACGTCTGTCTTTAAAATAACAATCCAGGGCTCCTTCCATCTGCAGCTCTGCCACCTTCATCTTTCCTCTAAGGCTTCATACCCATCCATATCAAGCTGGCTTTGCCTGGGGAGATGTCTTTATATACTAAAGCCTAATTGCCTGGAAAATCCCTTGGATGGAGGAGCCTGGTAGGCTGCAGTCCATGGGGTTGCAGAGAGTCGGACACAACTGAGCAACTTCACTTTCACTTTTCACTTTCATGCATTGGAGAAGGAAATGGCAACCCACTCTGGTGGGTTCTTGCCTGGAGAATCCCAGGAACGGGGGAGCCTGGTGGGCTGCCATCTGTGGGGTTGCATAGAGTCGGACACGACTGAAGCGGCTTAGCAGCAGCAGCAGCAAGGGTGGCATACAGTACTTCCACTCACATTGCAGTGGCTAGGGCTTAGTTACACTTACCTGAAAGGTGGCTGGAAATATAGTGTGTGCCAAATGAGAACAGAAAAGATTTGGTAGCTAGTTTCTGTGTAGGGTAACTTTGCTTATTACAAAGTGTCCCATGTATTTAAATTTAAAATTAAAGCTCAGTGAACCTTGCTCTCTTTCCTTTCTTCTGTGGCAGTGTGTTGACATCATGCATCTAGGTCACTCACCTCTAACTTAGCCTTCAAATGGACACATCTTAAAAAAATGATCACCCATCACACTAACACTAAAGCTCCTAGAAATTTCTAAACTTGAATTTTTAAGAAAATGTTTTAGAGGGACCAGGTCTTTATAATGATCATTTAAAATAGAAAACTTATTAAAATCAACTGTGATACCTTCATACTTCATCTTCAGAGGATTTTCTTTTTAAAAAGTAATTCTTGAATGTCTTTCTAAAGATATTTTTCATTTAAAAGTAACAAAGTTCTGATTTTGGGTGTTTTGATTTCAGACAAAAAGTCATTTGTATAAAGAATCTTGTAGACTGTTTACACTTGTCTCTGTGTTTAGTGTTTTTCTTGCAAATCTTAGTCCTCTGGAGCCATGGGGTACTCTGGGCCCAGGGACTCCAGTTTAGCATTCATTTAATGGTTTTGACCCCTGCTCTGAAGTGGATTTATACAGAGGAGTCATGCTTTGCATGTCCTGAAGTCATTAGTTTGGCATGAAATGGTCCTGCTGCTTGTGTTGTCATAATAGTAAACAATTATTTCTGACTTGGGTTTCTGTAAAATGACCATGTCTATTTGAAGACCTAAATTATTTAAGAGCAAACTGCTTGTGGGGATGACAGTGCTTGAGGGCCAGTGACTATCTGATCCTACATGTAGGAGTAACTCTTTCTTACCATTTAGTTACCTAGGTGCTAATCACTTAATTTGAATGGCATCTCTTTCTAAGAACGCTAAGTGTTTCTTAGCATGGCCCTGGATATGGTTCTGCATGTTTTCCAATCTAACTCTGGAAATCTGTTGGGAACTTAGCATGCTTATTTTATTATTGAATATGTTGTTTATGAATTTGGGATCCTAAATGTGTCTCAGGTTTTTAATATGTAGTCTTCAGTTGTGATAAGATAGCTATCTTAATTTATATTCTAGGAGTTAAGACTTTTAATTGCTACTGTTTTCTCAGTACAGTATAGAGCAAAGCTGTCATCTGGGAGTGGGAATGGACTTTTGGAGCTTTGAGGAAAGAAGGTGTGATATGGTTGTCGAGGAGAGAAGAGGATGGAATGGAGCAAGGGTCCAGTGATTGCTGGGTAGCATTTTGCTGCCATAGATACAGAGGACTTGAGAGGTAAGAATTGTGGTCTGTGAGATGAGTTGGGGTCAGAATGAATTTGGATTTTGTTCAAAGTGAAGTGCGCCACCATTGGAGGGTTTGTGCAGTGTCATGACACTATCAGACTTAGAGTTTAAAAGAATCACTTTGATCACTCTGCAGAATATTCAGAGGCAGGAAGAGATTTATTCAGCAGTCTAAATGAAAGATGCTAGTAGCTTTGAACTGTGGTGGAAGTGGTGGAGGTGAAGAAAAGGGGTTGAATTTGAGTTATATTTTGAAGCTAGATCTGATGGGATTTGCCCATTAAAAGTAGAGTATGAGAAAAAGGCATCAAGGAAGAATTTAAGGTTTAATCCTAAGCAATGCGTGGATGCTGGTGCCAAATAGATATTGGGTTTCTCAGCTCCAAATAAACATATAAGATCAATGCCACCTGCGTTGATATCCTCAGCCAAGCAGCAGAATAATCTCCATGTAGACTGAGGCAACAGTGCCATTTAGGTTAATGTGGCTAATAGCCTCACATTTCAGACAAAAAGGAGGAAAATTTCTGCATGAACACACCAGACAGGCAGTCTTTGATGTGTAGTTTTTTAAGTGTGTTGGCATATTTTCTTTTAATTTATAATTCAAGATTAATTAAGTAGACTAATTTAAGCTAACTTCTGGCAATACGCTGGAATTTCCTTTTTTCAAAATATGACAGAATTCAGTTAGTATTCTGCAGCTTGTTAGACTTTTCCAAACAATAAAACAAAATGTATTTGTTTAAATGAGAAGCTCTGCTCTCCATTTAGTATTTTAATATTTTTACTTTTTCCTTCTTTAAGACTGAAATAAAACTATACAAGTATGAAAGATGAGTGTGCCATTAACTTTAAAGAGAGAGATGACACTTTGCTTTTCCCTTTTAAAGAGTAGCTTGTCCCAATTTTTCCAGTCTTTGGCTTTTTTGTTTTAAAATTTTATTGGCTTTTTGACTGGGCCAATGTCATTTCATACCCTTGCTACTGGAGCTACTTCATTCCTTTTTTATCAGCTCATCAGCACACTTTTTCTGGACAACTGAAAACCAACTGTCTTCATTTCCATCCCTTAAATGTGAAGACTTCAAAAGTTTCCATAACTGCTCACTCTCCAGGGAAAACCAAACTAAAGGATGCTATTTCCCCACAAAGTGCAGTTTAGTCATTTTCTTTATTGTGTTTGCAAATGATGCCACTGGGACTGAGGGAGGAAATGAATGTATTGCATAGGAATCTTTGTTTTGTGATTTGGGGAGATCAAGAAGAAAAACAGTACCTGGATCTTTCAGTTATGTCTTCAATTTGTTCCTTCTGGTCTTCTTACTGGGTGAATGGTTAATTTCAGGTGAAAGGAAGCAAGTCCTTTAGAGCCTTTCCCCTGAATTAGAGGACTTGATGGCTATGATTGTCAGCACTTTACAGTGTAAACAGTTGTCAGGTCTGTGGATTGATGCCGTGGTGGGAAGCCCACTGTTATTTCAGTATCAATAAAAGCAATAAAAGTATCAATAAAAGCAATGTTGAGAGTCTGGACTCTGGAATTCAACTTGGGTACAAATTCTAGTCTCACCACTCTCTAAATGGCTGGGTCATTTAACTTCTCTGAGGCTCAACTTAATCTATGTCAAATAGGAGTAATAGTGGTTACCTTACACAGTAGTTGGGAAGAGTAAAATAAATAATGTGTCTTATGCAGTTATACTATAGTGCCCTGCATATAATAAATATTCAGTAGTTGGCAGCTATTATTACTTTTCAGTTTTATTAATTTGTAATTTAAGGAGAATACTAAGATAAGATTGTTATAGATCTATTATTATATTTTATTTATATCTTATTTTAAGATAATCATACCTTATTTTATAGTATCATAAATTAATTTATTATATGTATGTATATTATTACATATGTGTGTGTGTGTTAGTCCCTCAGTTGTGTCTGATTCTTTGCAGCCCCATGGGCTATAGCCTGCCAGACTCCTCTGTCCATGGAATTCTCCAGGCAAGAATGCTGGAGTGGGTTGCAATTCTCTTCTCCAGGGAAACTTCCTGACACAGGGATCGAACATATGAATGTATGCATGTGTGTGTATATATATTGTCTATATATCAATAAGAAAAGGTTTAGATTAGAGAGAATAGTACTTGACTTTCTCTAGGTAGGTACCCCTATAGGTATAGACCAATAGTTATTACAATGTAGGCTCCAGACCATGGCATCACCTTCAACTGGGAACTTCTTTGAAAATCAGTTTTTGAGTTCCACTCTAGAAACTCAGGAAGTGCGGCTCAGCAATCAGTGTTTCAGTGAGTCTTCCCAGTAATCTTTATGCCTTGTAAAGTTTGAACACCTGGAATAGAAGTGTCACCACTCTAAGTTAATGATTTTCAGTCTGAAACATACTTGGTTTAGCTGGTATCTTTTTTTCATGTAGTAAGTTTTAAGCAACCTGTAAATACTGAACTGAAATCAGATAGTAATATTACAAACACAAATGCTTTGTTCAACAAAGGCTTGTTGAGTGCTTACTTGATGCCAGGCCTTGTACTCACATGCTTTCATGCACATTTAGTATCAGAGTGTTTGACATAGCAAGCAAGTGTAGGATCCAGAAGTACCATTTCTTTCTTTGTTGCTTGAAGGGTAATGTGGGCAAGACTTTCTCCCTCCCCTGTCAAGAAGTTGTAATTGAAAGTGTTTGGGACCAGCGCTGTCAGGTTCCCCAAAACTCAAGGCGTGAGACAGAAAACTGATGATGGTGTCAATCCTGTTGGGCCTTTACTGGTTGAATAACAAAGGGAGACACTGTAGGAGGCGGCGCATGAGCGCCTGTCAGTTCCCCTGGCTTCCTAGCGGCATCCTCTGTGACCTCATCAGCCTGCAGAAGGTCCCTCTTCCCCCACCAAAACCTTAATTCAGCAACATGTAAAATTTTATAACTTCCTGGGAAGAGTTGGTTCTGCATCATTATTTTTAGTATGACTAAAATGGCTAATGTTCCCTTGTATCATCTGTCAGATTAACAATGACTACATATGTGACAGAAATATTTAGAATGAAGTGAAAAGCTCAGGGCCTAGTATAACACACTCCTATACAGTCACCATTTAGATTTAACAAATGCTAATGTTTTGACATTGTGTTAGCCAGCTGAGGTTGCTGTAATAGAATACCATACCAGGGGTCCCCCACCTCCGGGATCTAATGCCTAATGATCTGAGGTGGAGATGATCAAATAATAGTAGAAAAAAGTGCACAATAAATGTAATGTGCTTGAGTCATCCCGAAACGCCCTCCACCCCCAGTCTGTGGAAAAATTGTCTTTCACGAAACTAATCCCTGGTGCTAGAAAGGTTGGGGACCGTATGACTTAAGAACAGAAATTTTTCATAGTTCGGAGGGCTGCAAGTCCCAGACCAACAGGCTAGTTGATTTGCTTCTGGTGAGAGCTCTCTTCCTGGCCTGCAGACTTCTTCCTGTGCCTCACCTGGCCTTTCCTCAACTTGTGTGTATGAAGAGAGAGTGAGGTCTCTGGCGTCTCTTCTTATAAAGACACTACTTCTGCTGGATAGGGCCATGACCTTATGGCTCATTTAACCTTCATTGTTTCCTTAGAGGCCCTCTGTCCCAAAACAGCCACACTGGTGATTAGACCTTCAATGTTTTGAGTTTTGGGGAGACACAATTCTACCTATAACAGCCAGTGGCATCAACCTTACCTGGGAACTTGCTTGAAATTCTCATTTTACCCTCCTTGACCCCATTCTTCCTTCTTCCTCCTCACAGGTAGACTTTTTGGAAGTCAGCTTGTGTTGTTCCTCTCCTTACATTATACATTTACTATATACATACACACACATATTTTTTCCCTCCGTGAGGACTTTTATTTGAATGTATTGAAACTACATTGATTTTAGGGGCAACTGGCATCTTAGAAATACTGTTATTGCATCTTTCAATCCAATAACATGTTGTTTCTCTCCATATAATTTATCCAAATGGCTATCTGTTTCTTCAAGATTTACTTAGAAGCCCATTTTATACCTACAGATTTGCCATGCCAACAAATCATGCCATGCCTTATCATAGACTACACTGCCATATGTACTTGTGTTCTTTCTGGGTTATCTCTGACTATTCCACTGATTCGTCTTTTAGAGCCCAAGCTACACTGTTTTAATTAGAGAGACTTTATAACGCATGTGCATGGCTTGTATCTGTAAACATTATATAACTTCATATAATTTGCTTCACGCACATGCGTGTGCTAAGTCGTTTCAGTCGTGTTCACCTCATTGCGACCCTGTGGGCCGTAGCCCACCAGCCTTCTCTGTCCATGGGATTCTTCAGGAAAGAATACTGGAGTGGGTGGCCATGCCCTCCTCCAGGGGATCTTCCTGACCCAGGGATTGAACCTGTGTCTCTTACATTGGCAGGTGGGCTCTTTACTATTAGCACCATTTGGGAAGCCTAATTTGCTTCATATCTGAATGATATTTGCTTTTGTTCTCTCACCATTCTGTTTCTGATATTTATTCATGTTGATGCTTGTGGATTTAGTTGATTTATTTTAGCTGCTAATTCATGCTTTATAGAATGAATCTATCATGATTTATCTGTCCAGAAGTAATAGACATTAAACAGTAGTTTCCGTTTTTTTCACTGTCATAAGTGATGCTGCACTGAGTATCCTTCTGGGTGGTTCCAAGTGCATGTGTGCTGGAGTCTCTTTAGGGGATATACAGAGGTTTGGAACTCCTGGGTAGTAGGGTATATACACCATCAATTTTATGAGATATTGCCAATTTATGCTCTTAGTGAAAGTTGATGCAAATTTTCATTTCCACCAGTAGAGTTTTAATTTTACACATCCTTCATAACTCTTGTCAGGCTTCTTAATTTTTGTTTACCTCATGACTAAAAAACACTATTTTATTGCTATTTTTAAATGTGTGTGTCCCTGATAATTCAGGGGCTTCCCTGGTGGCTCAAGTGGTAAGGAATCTGCCTGCAACACAGGAGCTGCAGGTTCGATCCTTGGGTCGGGAGGATCCCTTAGAGGAGGAAATGGCAACCCACTCCAGTATTCTTGCCTGAAGAATCCCATGGACAGAAGAACCTGGTGGGGTACAGTCCATGGGGTCCCAAAGAGTCAGGCATAACTGAAGTGACTTAGCATGCACACACTGATAATTCATGAGGTTAATTATCTTTCATGTGTGTATTGGTCAGGCAGATGGTTCCTTGGGAACTGACTGTCTGCATCTTTGTCTACTCTCTATTGGGTTGGTTGTCTTACTGTAAGTTCTTTATATAATTTTATTATTAAAATAAAATTTTTATTTATTTGTAGTGATTATAACCATCTTCTCCTTGTCTGTAGCTTGATTTTTTTACTTCTAAAAAGTAATATTCTGATTAAATAGAAAGTTTATATTTTAACATAATTGAATGTATCAATTTTTTTCTTTTATGATTTGGGCTAATTATGTCTTATTTAAGAAACTATTTCCTGCCTAAGCCCATAAAAGTATTGTTTTTGACAAGTTTTAAATTCTGAGCTCTCCATTCTTTTCCATTGGTATGTCAGTCTTTTTGCATATTGCTTTCATTATTATATGTTTATAGTAGCTTTGGTATCTCATGCACCTTAGATCAAGCTTGTTTGTTCTGGTGTTTGAATCTTTTGTAATTTTATTTTTTTCCAATCTATTTTAGGAATGTTAAAATCTTTCATATAGATGTGATTTGTCAGATTCTCTTTGATTTCATCAGTTTATGGTTTATATATTTTGAAATTATCTTGTTAAGTGAATATAGCCAAGCGTATATCAGGATGGGTCTATAGAATTAGAGCATAAGGATTTGGCAGATGTAAAATACCAGAGATAAAAACCAGAGGAGCTGGAGAAGAAAAGCTTTTTCTCAAACTCTATGCCGAGGGTTGACATAAAAGTGCCAGGTTATGTCTGCCAAGTTCATGGGAAAAAGACTCATATCGGGGACCATGTGCTAGATGAGGAGTGAAAGCATAAGAAGGGGGGTCCAGGATGAAGTCAGTTGGATGTAACTCATAGCCAACGGTCTTGTGTGTATGTTTGAAGGAGACTAGCACTGAAGGTTGTTACTTGTCACTGAATCTTGGCAAGATGCAGTTCTTTTGGTTGATTAAAACATATCAGAGCAACTTCTAACATTTAATCAATTCCCACCCACACTTTTATTTTGGAAGGATATTCCTGACTTTTGTATTCTTCATTTTAAAGTCTTAATATCACATTTCATATTCCTCCTTGCATTTTGAACTCCAGGAGGATGAATTATTCCAATTATCTTACTTCACTGACTGTTATTGTCTGGAGGAAACTTAAGAGAGTTCAGTTTACCTGGTAGCCTTTCCCTCTGAGATTTTGTTTCTGGTAGACTCCATTGCTCAGCAGAAATACTCCTATTACAGTGCTCAGTTTATCTTTAGATGAAAACCTTTGCATCTTAAATAAAATGCTCAGCTAACAAGGTCATGCTTGGGTCTGTTTCTCTTCATCAGTGCTTCTAAGTCTGTTTGCCAAGTCTGAGGTCCTGGACACAGACATCTTGGAGGAACACTAGAGGTAAAGGTGCTTTCCATTTAATGTGAAAAATAGCATTTTGCTTTAGACTATTTTGCTCAATTGCTCCAAAGTAATTTACCTTGGGGAGTACAGACCAAGACTGAGACATTCAAGCTAAAAGGAAACTAATTTTTTTGAAAGTACATAGAGTTATAAGCAATCAACAAAGGGGAGTTTATGATGAAAATTATTCTCAGCCCCAGTGGGGAATTTTCTATGGTAAAAGATGCATCTCTCTCGAAAACAACATGAAGATGTAATCCCTCTCTTCTCATTCCTTTATTACTTTCAGGTCTCTTTGGGGTGAAGAAACCAAGCAAAGTTTATGGTAAGACTTATTTTAGTAAAATAGATGACTATCCAGAGGATTTAAGGTTCTGCCCTTCTCCAGCTCCATACAAACATTTATCTCCTATGTTTAGTTTATGCAAATGAAAGGGCCTTGTAGGTGGTGGGGAGGGCATACCAAATACCCTATAATTGCACAGTTTTAAATTTAAGTTTGCTAGTACAGACTGGAATCTAAGATGGTGTGACATTTTCAGTCTCCAGAAACCTTATAACAAGCTCTGCATATTCTGTATTTGAGTCTGTATTTTCTTTGTTGGCCATTTTCATGCCATTTGATTATACTGCTACAAATTCTACATGGTAGGTCTGGCACAAGATCCCTTCCATGAATAACTATTGCTTTGCCAGATTCAAAAATATAAAAAAAAAATAGCTACATTAAACCATGGATAATCTGAGAGTTAATTTTTCAGGAGGGAAAAGGACAAGAGTCCAATTAGACGGCATTCGCTTTAGGATAATGTTTAATTATAGCAGTTCCAGAAGAATCTAACTTCACTGTAGCCTCCAGACTTTAATTATTTCTCTTTGCTAAACAAATCAGAATTAATTTTGAACTTAGATCCTTTCCTGGGTAGATGCTAAAGGCTGGGTCTTCAGGCCAACTTTCTGTTAAAATTCCCTTTACTTGACTTTTTTTAAAAAAATGGTTACTATCAGTTTTTCTCCTTCTTAGCTAAAGGTGGTATATTTACCTTGCTTATGTTGATAGAGTATGGACCTACGTAGATTCTTAACTTGTCCATGCTACTTCACTATGCCCTTTCTATTGAACAGAAGGTAAAGGAGTCTATAGGCTGCCATACCTTGACAGTGGATATCATTCTGTGGCTAGAGGGTGACCAGGTAAAAGGAAGTCCTTGTCCAGTATCATCTCAAAGAAAAATTATTTGTGCTACACTTCTTTTCCCAACAATCTATGAAGTTGAGAGCAATAAATTTATGTAAAAACAGAGCTTAAATTTTTTTTGATAGAAAGATGCCATAAATATTTAAAAATTTATTGAAAACCTATTGTTTGCATGGCACTTTGCTCAACAATATGTGTGATTCCACATTTTACAAATTAGGAGGAGAGATGAACACATATGCTAGCAACTGTAATTTCAAGCAGTTATAGAATGAGGCTCCTATAGAAAATGCAGACAATTGCAAAGATCACAAATGCAAAGATCAAAATTGGTGATCTTTTCTGGCCAGTGGAGTCTTCTGGAGAAAGTTGCATTTGTATTGGGCCTTAGAGATGGATAGGAATTATCAGTGGGCAGACATGTTTCCGTGGTATGAGGACTGCTTTAAATGCACATGAGTGAACAAGACCAAGGAATGGGAAAGAACAAGTCACCCTCAAAAACAGCCAAACTCAATTACACTGGGTAGAAAGGGGTATAAAATGGCACTGAAACTTTAAAGGGGATATCAGACTGTAAAAGATGGAAGAATGATAGAAGACCCAAGGTATAAGTGGGAGTCAGGTTATGAAGAGTCACTGATGACGGGGCTTTGTCGGCAATGAGGATCACTGAGTTTGGGTAGGGCAGTGATATGGAAACAGTAGCATTCACAGGACTCTTCCGTGATGGCTCTGGTGAGGATTAGAACCACCAGCCTGTGGGGGAGGAGATCAGCTAGAAAGCTCTTGCGTTACTCTGAGAGTTGGTCTTAAACTGAGAACCAAATCACATCTCTACCTACCTCATCAGGGACCGATTCAGGCTTGGTGGAGAGTAAATCTTGTATGATTTTAGGGTGTCCTTTTTAGAAAAAAATAAAGCAAATTTGCAAGTAAAAATTGCTTTGACAGGGACATGTAAATGAGGGGCCCTGAGCCCTCAACAATCTGGGTGAAACACTGTGAGAATTTTTGAGGTAGGATGATTTGCCCCAGTCATTATTGTTAAATGCATCTGCTTGTTCCAGAGAGGGAGGTTTTATGACAATTGGCTCAAACAGATAAATAAAACAGGTTAGCCCATGAACATAAACTGCCTAGTTGTGCAAAACCAGGGTCAAATGGGAAAAACTTATTTCAGCTTTACAGATTTTAAGTTAGTTATTTTCAACATCCAAACCACTTCTAAAATAAGGATTGGCTGTGCAGACCCCTTGGTTCAAATCCTATATCATCTGTTTCATTTTGAAAAGTGCTTGGAATTGTGCCTGGCACAAAATAAGTGCTCAATAAAATATTAGATAGTATTTTTCATCAATGGGGACTTTAAAGATAAAATTAATGGAAATGTGTTCAAAACAAGATGCATGTTAACTTGCTTTTAGACAGATCACTTGCCTATGCGATTGTTACTATTTGAGTCCCAAAGAAATTGTCTGTTTTCTTGTGGCTTTAGTTTCAGGTGGTTCTTAGCTGACTATACATTGCATTACTTGGGACACTTTTAAGTCTAACCTTTGCCAGGGCCCCACCTGGCCAATTTGATCAAAACCTCTGTGGTTAGCTTGGACATCAGGGTTGATTACAGGCTCCCTGATGACCTTATTAAACATCAGAGTCAAAGCTGGAAGCCAAGGTGTGCAGCCTCTCAGTGTTAGGCCCAGAGCAACCTGACTTTAGCCACAGTTGGGATTACCTGAGGAAGGTTCAAATTTTCTTTGTTCTATGTTACTATTTTATCAAAATAAACCACAACTAATTTCTAAGATAGATACTTGTTGAACTATGAAGACAGTGATCCCAAGAGTAAATTTTAAAAAATCCTTCACACTCTTCTTAACTCTATTAATTTATTCCAAAGCCCAATCTCCTTACAAATCTCTATTACACTCTGTTACAATGGTTCTTGTTACCCCTTGCCGTTTCTTTTCACATAAATATAAAAACTCTTCCTGGAGCATTCATAGAACCCTAAAAACAGTGGTCCTTACATCACACAGTGAACACTTCCTAAGGGTTGGGCCCTGTGTTAGCTCTGTATGGGCCGTGTCTCTTTGTCCTTATAACCCTCCATTTGAGTCAGGTATGATTATCATCCCCACTTTAAAGAGGGAAAGTGAATATCCTTGATCATGCGCCTGGTCTGAGAAGAGTTTCAGGGCATGTGTACTGAAAGGGAGGAAGAACAGAAGAGTGACTGAGAGCTCCAGGTAGGGCTCTGACAGACCCAGCAGGTTTTCAGCCTCTCCTCTCTGCACTTTGGTTTCCTCATCTGTAAAACTATAGAAATATTCACCTTGTAGATTAATCATAGTTATTATGAGGTGATAACTATAGATGTGCTCAGAGATGATGACTGTTAATAATTTAATTAATCAGATGTGCTGCTGTCTTATTTTTCAAATACATCCTAGGTTTTTAATGTTAAAATTTTTACTGTTATTTATGATTTTACAAAGAAATGCATGTAATTGTAAAAAAAAGGATTTCAAGCAAACAAAAATTTCAAAAAAACCACTGTTATTCTACAAGTGAGAGAGAACTTATTTAATTTTTTCTATCCCTTTTATTTTTTTCTCTACATTTACATACACATGATTTAGAATGAGATGGTGTACATTATTGTTCTTTTAGTTTGCCGACTAAGGTCCATCTAGTCAAGGCTATGGTTTTTCCAATAGTCATGTATAGATGTGAGAGTTGGACTGTGAAGAAGGCTGAGTGCCGAAGAATTGATGCTTTTGAACTGTGGTGTTGGAGAAGGCTCTTGAGAGTCCCTTGGACTGCAAGGAGATCCAACTAGTCCATTCTGAAGGAGTTTAACCCTGGGATTTCTTTGGAAGGAATGATGCTAAAGCTGAAACTCCAGTACTGTGGCTACCTCATGAGAAGAGTTGACTTATTGGAAAAGACTCTGATGCTGGGAGGGATTGGGGGCAGGAGGAGAAGGGGACAAAAGAGGATGAGATGGCTGGATGGCATCACAGACTCGATGGACGTGAATCTGAGTGAACTCCGGGAGTTGGTGATGGACAGGAGGCCTGGCATGCTGCGATTCATGGGGTTGCAAAGAGTCGGACATGACTGAGTGACTGAACTGAACTGAACTGAACTGAACTGAATGCCTTTTCATTCAGTAATGTTTATATTTTCTATTTTGCTGTACAGTCTTTCTTTTTGGGCTTCCCTGGTGACTCAGTGGTAAAGAATTTGCTGGCCAATGCAGGAGATGCGGGTTCGACCCCTCTCTCGGGAAGATCCCCTGGAGAAGGAAATGGAAACCCACTAGAGAATTCTTGCTTGGGAAATTCTATGAACAAAGGAGCCTGGCAAGCCATGGTCTATGAGGCCACAAAAGAATCAGACATGACTTAGTGCAGCAGCAGCAGTTTGCTATTAATATTATGCTTGCAGATGGGTGTTTATGCCCATAGATGTTTAACCAGGCCTTTACTACAGGATTGTGCATGATTCAAGGACTTGCTATATTATATAATTTGCTGTGGGCAAGGCTGGCTGTCCTTACACAGAGTGGAGTCAGTGCAAAGAGGCAGGTAGAGTCTTGCCCAGGGGGAAGTCTGTCAGACATTCTCCTTGTATGGTCATGAGGGCTGGAAGTTGAGCATGTTGGCAGACACTAAGGAGGTCTAGGTGGGAGATTCCAGAGGTGCTCCCACTGTAAGGGGAAGCTAATGTCAAACGGAGCCCTAGGGCCAGGACACAGTCGAATCTCAGGCTTGTGAAAGATGAAATATAGAAATGGACAATTGCTAGACCGTATATAAGAACAGGACTCTGACCCACAACCTGCAGTGACCAGTCCAGGATAGCAGCGCTTCGTCTAAGTAGATAACCCAGAAAGCCAGCCTGCTAGACGTCAGGCTTGCAGGAAGCCAGACTGCCATCTCTAGTGAACAGTCCAGAAAGCTAAGCAGTAGCATCAAGGACTTGATTAAAAACTGACAGCTTCCTACATTTTGTCCCCACTTCCAACTTAGGACCAACTAAAGAAAGATAAGCATGCATCCTGACCAGTCATACTGGATGCCCCACGTGTAGTCAAACCACCTCCAGCTCCCCCAGGCCAACAGCCCCCAACCAGTGCTTACTGGAGGCTTACGTTTAATCCACAGTCAAGCTTTCCCACTCCTATGCCTGCCATTGAGTCTCTGCTGAAACACCAGTGAATGGGTGCTGACAACCTTGCTATAGCAAGCTCTGAACACATAGCCTTTGCTTTTCACATTTGCTTGGTCTTCATTTATTTCCGTGGGCTTCCCAGGTGGTGCTACTGGCAAAGAACCCACTGCCAATGCAGGAAATGCAAGAGACGTGGGTTTGACCCCTGGATTGGGAAGATCCCCTGGAGGAGGACATGGCAACCCACTCCATTATTCTTGCCTGGAGCATTCCATAGACCGAGGAGCCTGGCAGGGTACAGTCCATAGGGTTGCAAAGAGTCAGACACTATTGAAGCGACTTAGTATGCATGCACGCATATATTTCCATACTTGCTTGATGCCCAAGATAGGCTGCTCGTGTATGACCACTTCAGATAAGATCCTGTGTCTTTGATAGAATTTTATCTCTTTTTGTGAGGTACAGGCTATTTTCCTGGAAGGCAGAGATCATAACTTACTCATCTCAGAACTCCTAATACCAAACACTGCCTGGTTCATAATACAGACTGTAGAAAGGGGTGGGGATGAGGTCCCACTCACAAGGATTAGGCTGTTTCTTTTCCAATATGGAACCTGGAAAGCCCAACATGTCTAGTCTGTCTTGTTTTGTTAGAATGAAATGTCATCCCAAATTCCAGCTTAAATGTAAACCAAACTGGAATTGACCTGGGAGTGAGGGGAATTTCACGGCCTGAGGGATTTTGTAAAATCTCTAGAGAACTATTTTAAAATCTTTTTGGCACAGCTTTCCCCTATTTTGTTTAACACCTTCTAAACCCATGTAAATTTTAAGGGAAATTTAATTTAAAAGATTTTTTTTTTCCCCTTAGCTAAATGGAAGCAGGTGCTATTCAGACAGTAAAGGAAACCATGGCTAAGCTAATTTGGTTTGCTCGTTATCCCTGTTTCCCAGGCAAATAACTGAAATGTGACCTGTGGCCATTTAATTGTCATTGAGATCAAATTTCGTGAGGCTTCTCCACCATTGTGTCAATATATCTACACCAGAACCTTGACCAGAAGCCCCACATTTCAGTTATGACCTATATCAGCTCCAGACTCCCTTCCTCAGGATGGAAATACCATTCCGGCATTAGCATTGGGACCTGGAATACTACACTTGGCTTCTATATTGACCTTGCCTGGTGTGTTCTTCCATAAGGCACTTTAGATTTCAACACTGAAACAATTTTATTGCTTAGCTAAAACTTCTTCAAACATGCGGGGAAGAAGTCCAAAGGTGACTAACTTTGGAGCAATAAATTCTCAGAAGTTATATTTAGAATATTCTAAATTTAGAATATTTTAGAGAATTCTAAAGTTTGAGAATTCAATTAATTCTGAGATTTCAGGGCTGTTAATGATATTGTTTTTGTGCTAAACATCCCATCTGATGGCTCCGATGGTAAAAAATCTACACACAGTGCTGGAGACCTGGGTCCCATCCCTGACTTGGGAGTATCCTCTGGGGTAGAAACGGTAACCCACTCCAGTGTTCTTGACTGGGAAATCACGTAGACAAAGGAGCCTGACGGGCTGCAGTCCATGGGGTCATAGAGTCGGACCCAAATGAGTGACTAACACACTGGACTATAAGTTCTACAACGGCAGGGACCTTGTCTGTCTTATTTATTTCTGTGTCTCTTGTACTTGACATATGATAGCACCTAATAGGAGTTTGTTCAATGTGTGTTGGGATCTTGGAATTCAGAGTCCCTGACAGAAGGTGCTGAATCACAGCAGACAGCAAAGACAGAGAGCAAAGATCTTCTTGTAAAATATATGCAAACAACAACGCTATAGCAATTCTAACTGCAGGAAGAGGCTAGTTTGGCTGGATATTTATTAACAAATAGACAGCTTTCTGTTAGAGTCTTTGGTGAGTCCAGAAGTTCTGCCCAATAGAATTAAGTGAATCTAAGATGAGTAATCTGATTGCCTCATTCAGAAGAGAAGGTTTAAAATAATGCCGGGTTACACTATATTGGCTTGTGGGCAGGGCACATAATAGAGTGGCATAATGAGCTCAGACCACCAGCGGGAGGAAAGCAATTCTGTGTCCCCTGAGGGTGCTAAGGAGGACAGACCTTTTCTTCAATTGCTGGCTAACGGAGAGAAAGCTTCCTCAACTTAGTTGTAACCTCTCCTCCTAAGCAGCCTAGTGGAAACAGCTGTGCCAACACTGAGCCATGTATTTGTACAACCAAATCCTCACTACATTTATCACCTAGTTTTTCCACATCTGTCTCAGCAGTCTTGGTGGGTGGGTGGGGAAGAGAAGAGGTCGCAAAGAAGACGAGTCTCTTAACATCGACTTATGTGGTGGAGCAGGAGAGGTTGTCACTCAGCATGTTTCAAGCTCCTTTCACTGTGCCTCCTATGGGGCAAGGGCTGAAAATCTAACAACTACATTTCCCAGAAACCCTTTTGGCCTGAGTGGTGGGTGAAGTTTAGCTGCTCTCTCTTTTTTTTTTAATTAATGAATTTTTTAAATTGAAGGATAATTGCTTTACAGATTTTTTTTTTTTTTTTTTGGTCAAACATCAACATGAATCAGCCATATGCTCTTATTTGAAAGGCAAAGTTATTTCTCCTGCTGACTGGGATGATTGAGGACCTTGTGGTTTCTCTGTAGCCCTGTTAGTAAAGGCTCCAGGGCCTGGCCCCTAGGGTAGTCGATGTTAAGAGGCAGGTCACGAAGCAGCCATATTGCCAGTGCACCTGGTCTTCTGGTGGAGTCCTGGAACCCGCAGCAATGATGGGGCTTGTGGAGGTCTCTTCTTTATGGCAGTGGTATGTGTTTGTACACCAGCTTCCCAACCAGCAGGCAGCAAGCTGGGTGGCCTGGGTCCGCTATGTGGCTTGGGATGTGCTTCTAGAAGAACCTAGAGTTTGTTTCGTTAGCCCTCCTGATGCCCTATAACCATTTAGCACACTGAAATAAACACAGTTCTGCTTCAACTAGCCAGATGAAGTTCTTTTCTCTGCAGTGGAACCCTGACCACTGAAAGGCTGAATCAAGCTTTCTACGTTAAGTATTGTTGAGGGTTGCCCTCCCCTGTTCCTGTTGCCTTGGTTTTAGACAATTATGTGCAAAACCATTGCTGTGTAACTTTTGATTCCTGAATTCTAAGCTATTGTGCGTTTGTCCACTGTATTCTAGTAACTGGTAGGCAGTTAAAAATCCAAGGTTATGGAGTTTATTGAAATATTGAATCTATTACATATTAGATTCTGATTTGTTCAGAAAAATGTTGAGCTGCTAATTTATCTATCCAGGGCCTGAGCTTAGAATTACCTTGTCTGTTGTTATTGGTGTTGCTCCTTGGTGTCTCAGAAACCTCTGCATGACATAGAATATAAAAATAATACCAATGACTTATAATAAAGCATTATGTTTGTGGCCTTTATTATGATTTTTTGAAAATGACATAATGATCCTTCCCTTATGTCAGGGTTAAGAGAAAGTATTGCAAAAAAAAGAAAAGTAAGATCCTGAGGTGTATGATAATTTGTGGAAAGTCACGAGGTTAGTTAATAAATAGTGGAATCAGGCCTATACCAGATCAGAAAAGCTTATTTTTGACAAGAAAAGCAACTGCCTGATGTAACAGGTTTTCTCCAATAACCAGCCAAGAATAGCCTGGGATAGCTAAAGGAGCTGGTTCCTCTTTTAAAAAAATTAACTAAAAAAGATTCATTGGATGGTATATAACATTGCTGGTGCCCTTAAAACTGTCACTTTGGATGCAAAAGACTGAGTTATTGACAGGAGTTAGGGGGTGAAGGGCAAGAGACAGGAGTCAAGCTGAAATGTCTCCTTGCAATATCTGTGAGTGCTGAGGCAAACTTAGGTTATAGCTTTAGTCCATCAAACGAGGATGTGAAAAGCGACCTTAAGGAAAAGTCATTAGGCTGGGCTGAGGTAGGAGAGGAAGAGCATAGGGCGACTTGTGGAGAAGGAGAACAGACTACCTGCTGGGCTTAGTACCTCAGTTAACACTTTCTTGTTTTGTTTTGTTCTTGCTATTAATTCCTATTATTAGAGAATCCTTCAAAAGGACCCTGTGGGTTTGAAACAGAATGAGAGTAAAACATTCTTTTCCACCAGATATCTCTTCGTCCCTTCCAGCTAAGACTTTCCTGGACTTAGTTTTAGTGTTACTGGTACATGAGGAGGTTGTTTTTTTTTTTTTTTTTTTTTTTTGCTGTGGAAGGATTTACATGTAGCCAAATGTTTCATGGTCCTATCTGTAATGTGCTTTAAAGCTTTTTCTGAAAGTGAAATTTATTTAAAGGAAAGGCTGTTTCCTACCAGTTGGAACAGCATCTAGATGACTCATGCAGCTGGTCCCAAGGGTTTTGATAGTAGAAACTTGCCACAGAACAAGCAGAAAGACGTTAACCTTTATAATGCTGCAGATCTGACTTCGGCAGCCCTGCCACCAAGAGCCTTCTTTTGTTTTGCTTCCATTGGGAGGACAAGCTAGCTGGTTGATAATAGTAACTAAGTCTGTTGGGACTATCATCCTAGGAGGTAAATTGATGGTTGGGAGGAAGGTGAAGTGGAAGATCAGCTCCCCAGTTCCAGGACTTGCCTCAGAAACTCTGCCTGGTCTGTGTATGGTATCCCGACTGGAAAGAGATTTTGGCCATATCTTTATATCATGGAAATTGGATGGATTTTGTGCATACACAGACCTGAATTTGAGTAACTTGACTAGATATTTGGTATTGGGAAAATTATGTAAACTCTCAGAGTCTGGGTTTCCTCATTTGTAAAATAAAGATGATCTGATGATCAAAAAGCTGTTGAGAGCGCTTGAAAATGCTTTAAAGGCAAGCCACACTGCCTCCTGGCACATAGTAGGTACTCAATAGATGGCAAATGACCTGAAATAGAAATAATCAAGGTTTGATTATGCTCAGGTCATTTGCTAGTTGTTTCCTTACCTCTGTGCTGAGTTTCTCTTTTCCATTCAAGTTTCTAAGTTTCCTACTCAAATCTGTCTTTCCCTATTTCTCTGTGTGTTATTAGCATGAGGTTTACATATAGTGCTTCTATTTCTAAATCTCAGAATCCTTATACACACACACACACACACACACACACACACACACATATTTAATTTATTTTAAAAAGGGATCCTCATAATAGCCTGCAAAGTAGGCAGCCAGGAGGGTGCATGTCCTTATTTCAGAGATGGGAATGAGTTGAGACACTAAGGGAAAAAAAAGGAAAGAGAGCATACACCAGGAGCACTTATTCTGGGATTTATGGGCTTCAATTTCCTAAGACATAAATGCAAAAAATTTGTGGTACGTTTTGATCAAGAGAAGGCCTATGGTTTTCATTGGATTCTCAGATGGTCTGGGATCTGCCTCCTCTCCCCCAAAGCTTATGAACCACTGTGGTTAAAGACATAGGAGTCAAGAGAATGACTTGAAGGTGGTCCCTGGTTTCTGCATTCAGGCAGGCAGAATAGCAATGTGTGGTTGGGGTACCACTTCCATTAGAGTCCCCTGGGTTGCTTTTTAAGATGCGGATTCCTCGCCCTATCTCAGACCGGCAGAATCCAGAGCTGGAGAATGTGGCATTTGAACAAGTTCTCCAGGTGATTTTTATGGCTTCTAAGGTTGGAAATCCACTGATGTGGTGATAAAACCTGCCTTTGAAGTCAGGCTCCCATGCATGGACCCACCACATACAGCTGTGGGACCCTGGGGCTGTTACTTCAGTGTTCTCATCTGAAAAATGGGAAGAATAATCATATTTCTCTCATAAAACATGTGTAAACATTGAAACAGATAATGTCTGTACAAATTAAGGGCTTAATATGATAATTACTCAATAAATGTTAGCTGAACTGATAATATTGATTATTACTGGTGTTATTATTATCAGTGCCTTTATTATGAACGTAGGAGAAAATTGAAGGCCCTGACTCTGTGGGAAGTTAATGGGTGAAGCTGACTGAGTGTTTACTTTGGTTGCTTTTGTGAGTTATCTGCTTCAACCACATAATATTTGTCAGTGATCAATTCTGTATTATGAAGACTACTGAAATGAGTAAATCAGTTAGATTATAGTTAATGGGAAATTTCCTTTCCTTCTTTCACTTTAGCAGCTTCTAATTTAATAAAAATGTTTGTTTCAAAGAGAGCTTTTTATATACAGTTTACTGAAAAATAATTTACTGTTTATTATCTGTGGTAAATTCTTTAGTTAATTGGTCAGGAATTTCACTCCTTGAGCCAGACATGCTAGAGTGTGAAGTCAAGTGGGCCTTAGGAAGCATTACTGTGAACAAAGCTAGTGGAGGTGATTGAATTCCAGCTGAGCTATTTCAAATCCTAAATATGATGCTGTTGAAGTGCTACACTCAATATGTCAGCAAATTTGGAAAACTCAGCAATGGCCACAGGACTGGAAAAGGTCAATTTTCATTCAGATCCCAAAGAAGGGCAATGCCAAAGAATGTTCAAACTTCTGCACTATTGCACTCATCTCACATGCTAGCAAGGTAATGCTTAAAATTCTTCAAGCTATGCTACAGCAGTATGTGAACCAAGCTCTTTCAGGTGTATAAGCTGGATTTAGAGCAGGCAGAGGAACCAGAGATCAAATTGCCAACATCTGTTTGATCATAGAGAAAGCAAGGGAATTCCAGAAAAATACCTACTTCTGATTCATTGACTATGCTAAAGCCTTTGACTGTGTGGATCACAACAAATTTTGGAAAACTCTTAAAGAGATGGGAATACCAGACCACCTTACCTGTCTCCTGAGAAACCTGTATCCAGGTCAAGAAGTAACAGTTAGAACCTTTCATTGAACAACTGACTGGTTCAAAATTGGTAAAAGTACTCCTTAACTCCTGTCACCCTGCTTATTTAACTTATATGCAGAGTACATCATGTGAAATGCCAGGCTGGATGAGTCACAAGCTGGAATCAAGATTACTGGGAGAAATATCAACAACCTCAGGTATGCAGATGATACCACTCTAATGGCAGAAAGTGAAGAGGAACTAAAGAGCCTCTTGATGAGGGTGAAAGAGAAAAGTGAAAAAGTTGACTTAAAACTCAACATTCAAAAAACTAAGATCATAGCATCTGGTCTGATCACTTCATGGTAAATACATGGGGAAAAAGTGGAAACAGTTTTCTTGGGCTCCAAAATCACTGCAGACAGTGACTGCAACCACAAAATTAAAAGGTGCTTGCTCTTTGGAAGAAAAGCTTTGACCTTAAACAGCATATTGAAAAGCAGAGACATCACTTTGCTGACAAAGATCCGTATAGTCAAAGCTGTGCTTTTTCTAGTAGTTATGTGTGGATGTGATAGTTGGACCATAAAGAAGGCTGAGTGCTGGAGAACTGATGCTTTTGAACTGTGGTGTTGAAGACTCTTGAGAGTCCCTTGGACTGCAAGGAGATCCAACCAGTCTGTCCTAAAGGAAATCAGTCCTGAATATTCATTGGAAAGACTGATGCTGAAGCTCTAAAACTTTGGCCACCTGATGTGAAGAGCCGACTCGTTGGAAAAGACCCTGATGCTGGGAAAGACTGAAGGCAGGAGGAGAAGGGAATGACAGAGGATGAGATAGTTGGATGGCATCACTGACTTGATGGACATGACTTTGACCAAACCCCAAGAGATAGTGAAAGGCAGGGAATCCTGGTGTGCTGCAGTCCATGGGGACAAAAAGAGTCAGATGTGAGTTAGCAACTGAACAACAAATTATGTTGTTTGAAAATTTTAAATTGTACTTAAATTACTTTGGCTTAAATGACAATTTTTAGGAATCAAAACATTTGAAGGCCCAACTGGGGAGGCATGGCATTCTTATTGCAGGTGCTAGAATTCTAGAGGATTGCCTAATGTTAGAATTGTTGCCTGTCTTCACAAAAGACTGGAAAGTTCATTTAAGAGTTTCCTTCTGAAAGAACTTACAATACGACTAAGAAAGTCTTATAAATTACTCTCATCTTCATAAGGACATACATTACTGTCTACATATATATATGTGTGTGTGTGTGTGTGAGTATATATATATATGTATGTTTCAGTGTAGTTGCTCAGTCATGTCTGACTCTTTGTGACCCCATGAACTGCAGCATGCCAGGCCTCCCTGTCCATCACCAACTCCCAGAGTTTACTCAAACTCATGTCCATTGAGTCAGTGATGCTATCCAACCATCTCATCTTCTGTCCCCTTCTCCTCCTGCCTTCAATCTTTCCCAGCATCAGGGTCTTTTCAAATGAGTCAGTTCTTCACATCAGGTGGCCCTTCCAATGAATATTTGGGACTGATTTTCTTTAGAATGGACTGGTTGGATCTCTTGCAATCTAAGGGACTCCCAAGAGTCTTCTCCAGCACCACAGTTCAAAAACATCAGTCCCTCAGCACTCAGCTTTCTGTATGGTCAGACTCTCACATCCATATATGACTATTGGAAAAACCATGGCTTTGACTAGATGGACTTTTGTTGACAAAGTAATGTCTCTGCTCTTTAATATGCTGTCTAGGTTGGTCATAACTTTTCTTCCAAGGAGTAAGTGTCTTTTAATTTCATGGCTGCAATCACCATCTGCAGTGATTATGGAGCCCCCCAAAATAAAGTCTGACACTGTTTCCACTGTTTCCCTATCTATTTGCCATGAAGTGATGGGACCAGATGCCATGATCTTAATTTTCTGAATGTTGAATTTTAAGCCAACTTTTTCACTTTCCTCTTTCACTTTGCTCAAGAGGCTCCTTAGTTCCTCTTCACTTTATGCCATAAGGGTGGTGTCATCTGTATATCTGAGGTTATCGATATGTCTCCCGGCAATCTTGATTCCAGCTTGTGCTTCTTCCAGCCCAGTGTTTCTCATGATGTACTCTGCATAGAAGTTGAATAAGTAGGGTGACAATATACAGCCTTGATGTACTCCTTTTCCTATTTGGAACCAGTCTGTTGTTCCATGTCCAGTTTTAACTGTTGCTTCCTGACCTGCATATAGGTTTCTCAAGAGGCAGGTCAGGTGGTCTGGTATTCCCATCTCTTTCAGAATTTTCCACAGTTTGTTGTGATCCACACAGTCAAAGGCTTAGCCATAGTCAATAAAGCAGAAGTAGATGTTTTTCTGGAACTCTCTTATATATAAAATGTGTACAAATATTTGGATTATAAATGGAAAATCACACAGTTGAAATGAAGACCAGAAGCCAAGTCAAATGAAGAAATACAAAGTATTAATAATGCTACTATCTCACATTGAACTTGGGGCTTAGTATTGGTTGCTATATATTTTTTTAAACAAGTTGCCCATGAGAGGAGCAAATGGCAAAGTCCTCTGGTGGCAGTGAACTACTCAGGTAAGAAAGACATGCAACAAAGGACAGCAAAACCCAGGTACATAAGCCAACGAGGAGGAACAGCAAGCAATTTAAATTCAAAGCAAATTCACAAGTCTCATAAGGAATATTTTAAGGAAACACAGCTATGAATTAAAAATTTGTGGTAACTGTTGAGAAGATAGTGAAGTGGGTAACAGAAGAATCTGCTGAGCAAAGTTTTCCATTTCTTTTCCCTCTTTCATATCCTCTTGGATAATGAATTGTCTCAGGCTGCTCTTGAGCTTCTTATCAAGTACTGCTGTTTGCTTTATGCGCTTGGCTGGATATGGCTACAGCTTGAATTTGTCCTTCAAACCATCCTCTGGCACTGTGAGGTTGTGTGTCATCACCAGACACTGTCATGGCCCCATTCATTGTAGGAACAATTCAGAAATGTGATTGAGTGTGGAGCAAATACCCAGAGGGTGTCAGGGAGCAGTTTATGTGGTTTGGGCCCATAAGATTACCAGGTCAATATGGTCCAGCTGCCCAAATTGATAGAACCACTGTGTCTTCCAATCATTTCCTTATGTAGAGCCAAAACTTGAAACTACCAGCAACAGGGAAATATCTGGGCTAAGCATGCATTCAAGCCAAGTGTGTCCACAGTCAGCTGAGAAGAAAATGGCCTAATTGGAAGCTCAGGTCATCTGTCTTCTTCAGATCTAATGTCAGTCACCATGAAGTCCACTGTGCCTTGACCTGAGGGAATTTCCTCTGCTCCATGTGTGCCCTGATCCCTCTGAGACTTTCCTCCCACCCCCCAGTCTCTAGTTTGTTAGTTTAGCTGGTGTATTTACACTGGTATAATCTGTCCTCTCAGTTTCCAGACCTGTTCTCAAGTCCAGCTCCTGATCTCCAGGAGCAGGGCTGGAAAATTGCTTCATTGCTTCACTCAGATAAACCTCTAGGAAAAAGTTGCCTCTGAGATCAAGCTCACTCTCTTATGCATCTCATTCACTGGGTCTGTGTCTCCTAATCTCTCTCTCACACACACATTTATGCCGTTTCCATGTTCCATGTTTTCTCTGTCTTTGGTCTCTCCTTATTTTTATAGGTGTTTCCTCCTATCTTTCACACACAAGTTTCCTGCTGTCCTTATTTCCCTTGTATTAATATTAACTTTCATTATGGGTCCTATGCTCATGATTGTCTTCTTTCATTGCCTCAATCCATTTTCAATCTTGTTGAAACTATACTTGGGTGTGTGTGTTCAGTCACTCAGTCTTCCTGACCCAGGGATTGAATCTGCATCTCTTGCATTTCCTTCTTTGGCAGACAGATTCTTTACCACTAGCGCCACCTGGGAAGCCCATATGTATGTGTATGAAGTTATTAATATATACATATATATTATATACGTAATGAAATTAAAAGAGAGAGCACCTTCTCTTCTGAATCAGATGTCTGTGGGAATTGTTACCTTTCTCAGCTCTCCAGTTATAGAGTGATGTTCCTCAGTCCCATGCAAACAGCAGTTAACATAGTACATTTAGTCTGAAGTTTAGACTTAGCTGATTGGTATACTTTGTTGTTATTCCGCTAGCTCTTGAATGACATGCAAATTTATTTAAAAAGTCAAAGTCTTGTAAGGGATATTTCCATGCATTCATTTCCTATTGGAGCATTTCCTTTTGACAGAGTCAACTCAAAAGTCTCCTTGGGAGATGATAAGGTGGACTGGCACAAGAGGACGGAATGGCCGTGAGTGTCAAGGTTCCTCCCTCCCACAACTTGGGTCATCAGACTGACTTTCTAGGCATAGAGACAGGTGTGTGAGTCTCTCAAAGAGCCTGAATAAATCAAATCAAGAAATGGATGAAGGTAGTAGTTCAGTTCAGTTCAGTCATCAGTTGTGTCCGACTCTTTGTGACCCATGGACTGCAGCATGCCAGGCTTCCCTGTCGATCATGAACTCCCGGAGCCTACTCAAACTCACATCCATCATGTCGGTGATGCCATCCAACCATCTCATCCTCTGTCATCCCCTTCTCCTCCTGCCTTCAGTCTTTGTCAGCATCAGGGTCTTTTCCAATGAGTCAGTTCTTCGCATCAGGTGGCCAAAGTATTAGAGTTGCAGCTTCAGCATCAGTCCTTCCAATGAATATTCAGGTCTGATTTCCTTTAGGATGGACTGGTTGGATCTCCTTGCAGTCCAAGGGACTTCAGGGGAGTAGTTTACAGCACTCAATTTCTTCTGTGGGCTAATAGGCAAAGCCGGGGACCATTTCTAACTCGAGTTTCTGCAGCACAGCAGGATTGCATGAATAAAAGTAACAGTTAAAAGTTGGCAACTCCATGCAGGGACAATCAATCTAACATCTCAAGGGTATGGTTTGGTGAAGTGAATCCAAAAGTAGGAATGAAGTTCATGGGCTATGATTTTGGTCTTCTTCCAGGCTTGCTATTAGCATGCTATGTAACTGGTTCTGTGCCTCCGTCCCACTCTCTTAGTACTCTGAAAGACACTGCCATGTCCGCTGAATTGGTGTAAAAATTTACTAACAGAGGGGAAGTGATTTATAGCCTCAAATTGATAAGTAGTAGCATGTGATCACCTCACATTGTTGTACACTAGCCATGCCTGACATAATGGACCCTAGTCTATCGGCTAATAGTTATTAGCAAAATATGATTTAACAAAATATGATAGTATTTATCCTGTGTTTAACTTTACTTGACAATGTCTGCGTTGCCTTGTGCTATTTTAACCTATATATTTTCTTTGAAGTATGTCTCCAACTTAATGATTTGCATGTGGTACTCTTCTTAGATTATTTTTATGTTTTTTTCCCTCTACTCCTTTCCAAGTTTTTCTCTTTCTTAAATGTCCTTTCTCTGTCTTTATCATCCTAGAATTTTGCTTTAGTCCTGGTATTTATTGAATCTCTTCTCCAATGTTTCATTAGCATTTCATCCATGGATTCCTTCACATAGTTCAGCCGTTTTTATACTTAAAACTTTTAAACCTTTGATTAAACAAATACATACACCAAAACCCACAAAATTTCTTTGACTGGGTTAAAAAGAAATGTCTCAGAAATGAATACAATTCTTATAAACATGTTTATCTACCATATTAAGTTTGAAACAGCTTATTTAACATTGCACATGGTACAAATTCTAAGTTTAATTTCTTAAAGGTTCAGTAAATATACACTCAGAGATGCCTATAATTCTTATAAACGTTCCTACCTGTCAGTTGTCAATGTCAACATTTGTGAGTTAACAGATGACATGCTTTGACACAATTACTAAACCTTGTCTGTTTACTTCTGGAGGAATCATATGAAAACCACATCCAGCTGGACCTTGGAAAAACACAAAAATTTTGCATAAAAAATAGAGGTTGTCCAACAGTATATCTGTCTGTAAGTTTTAGGGGCTTTATCCATGTCCAGTTAGACAAATTTCACCTCTTATGGCCAGTCCAATGCTTTAGAGACAGTGGCATTTGATAAAGGTTTTGGTTGTCAAAATATTTTCACTAAATGCTGCCCATTATCAACTGAGACCTTATGTATACACACATACAAATACATAAACAAATACATGAAAGAGATAAAAGAGAAAGCAAAAACCACTCCACATCTCACCACTCAGAGATAACCATCTAAGTTAAGATTCTGCTGAATGTGTTTAATTTCTCTTCATGTAAGTATGTAGATAACTGCATATGCAAAATTTCTACATAAATTGAATCATAATATACATGGCTCTCTGCAGCTTTCCTTTTTAATCAATAATATGTCCTGGACATTTATTCATGTTGTGGACACTGATATTCAATACTTGTCTGTTTCATCAATTTTAATGACTGTATAGTATTCCATTACACATGCATGTTGAAATTTATTTAGTCATTCCTTTATTGATGTAAGCTGTTTTTAGTCTTTTCAATTTACAAATAATACTGGCATGGACATCCTTTGTGTTTAGCTCTTTCCAACTATTTCCTTAGGATAAATTCTTAGAACTAGTTCAAATGGATAATTTTACACATGATGCCAAATTGTCTCCAGAGGGGTTTTGTTTCTTGTATAAGTTATAGTATAACGTTGAAAACACTAGTCCCGGAGGACACAGGATTTTTGTTGTAGATAATAAGCTAAAGGCAGAAAAAGCTCTGGTCTTGGGGAAGGAGAAAAATAGTGGCGGTGTTATGAGTTCAGCTACCATGCATGTTGATTTTCTGATAGTAGCCTGAGTAAGGGTAGGACTGGGGAGAATTGAGGCTTGGAGTCATTTCTGTGGAGGATGAAGTGTGAGTCAGGAAGATGTGGTAGCAATGATAACGAGAATAGCAACAAAAAGCCCAACTCAAACAATTAACAACTACTCAGAATCCCATGGACAGAGGAGCCTGGTTGGCCACAGTCCATGGGGTCGCAAAGAGTCGGACACGACGGAGTGACTTCACTTCAGTTTCAAGACTTTGCTATCTATATAAATGTACAGTCCTGTAAACTTATGGCATAGCTTGGATTTTTACAGTTTTGAAGTCTTTGTGTGTGTGTGGGCAATGAACGGAGAGGGCTGCTTTATTTGGAAGGATGAGTTGAGAATATGTTTATTTGGGATTATGATAAGTAAAAGCCACCTTTATTTAAGAAGATTGATGAGGGGAAGGTGCTCAGTTCTAGGAACTGGGGGGGGGTAAAAAGCAAGCTGAAGATAAAGGCTCTTAGATGGAGGAGAAGACCCTTTTGATCAATTAACCATGTGCTCCAGGTCCCTGAAGGAAGACAGAGAAGGCAGCCTGAAATGAGGAGATTGCCTGGATGGAATGTGACTGATGGAGTCAATTTCGTAAAGGACCAAGGACATAGAAGGATCAGAAATTTTGGCCAAACAGGAAGTATGTGCCTTGCATGGTTATTTGTCTCTCCACTCTTGATGCTCCTTCTATAGTCTGCTAAAGAAATAGTTTTATTCCATTATTCTATCATTATGTATCTTTCTCCCCATCAGACTGAAAAGTAAAAAGGAGAAAATGAGAAGATACTTTTATATAGACAAAAAAATAAAGCAAGAACACCAAAGTGAACTCCACAGTATATTTTAAAAATTGCTGTTATCCAGTTGCTAAGTTGTGTCTGACTCTTTTGCAACCCCGTGGATTACAGCATGGCAGGCTCCTCTGTCCATGGGGATTTCCAGGCAAGAATACAAGAGTGGGTTGCCATTTCCTTCTCCAAGGGATCGTTCCAGATCAGGGTTTGAATCCATGTTTCCTGCATTGTCAGGTGGATTCTGTACCACTGAGCCACCGAGGGAGCCCATATTTTCGATACAATATTGTAAAGTAAAAAAATAATAATAATAAATAAATGATAAATGGTTAAAAAAATAAAAAAATACATCATGACTAGGTATAATTTTTCCTCAAAATATAACAATTATTTGATATTAAAAAGCCCATCTGTGTAATTCAAACTCTTAAGAAAGTGAAAAAGATAAAAATCTATCTCATTGGATGTACAAAAAAAGAAATAAATAAAATTCAGTACATTCAGAATTTTTAAAAAATGGTCTTAAAAACGATATCAGTTTCCTGTGGCTGCCATGACAAATTGCTGCAAACTTGGTAGGCTAAATCAACACAAATTTATTTTCTTATATTTCCAAGGGCCAGAAACTCTAAGGGGCTAAAACCAAGGTGTTGTCAGATCCAGTTCTTTCTGGACAATTTAGGGGAAACTATTTCCCTGTCTTTTCTAGTTTTTAAAAGTTGCCTGCCTTCCCTGGCTGTGATCTCTTCCTCCTATCACATCATCTTTCTCTCTCTGCTTCTATCATTACATTGCTATTTTTTTTCCTTTAATTTCTGTAGTCAAATCTTCCTCTACCTCCTTGTACGTTAAATACTTTTGTAAAGTCCCTTTTGCCATAAAGGTAACATTCATGGGTTCTTGGGATGAGGATCAGGATGCTTTTGGGGCCTTTAGTCAGCTACAGTGGAGAAGGAAATGGCAAGCCACTCCATTATTCTTACCTGGAGAATCCCATGGACAGAGGAGCCTGGTGGGCTACAGTCCATGGGGTCACAACAGTAGGACACAACTGAAGTGACTGAGCATGAACACATGCATTCAGCTGTAGAAAGTTAAGATCAAGAGTATAAATTGGTCAGTTACTTTGTAGAGGCCAAGTTTGGAAGATCTTATAGCACTGAAAGTATACATCTGTGAGGTAGGTTTTTGCTCCTGACACGTGTGCAAAGGAGACACAGTCAAAGATGTTCATTGCAGCATTGTCTACATTGAAATAAAAACCCCATAATATTATTTTGGGGATGGTTAAGCACGGTGTTGTAGTTAGAATATAGTTTTTGGAGCTAGCCAAACATAGCTTTGAATCCTGGTGCTATCATTTCCTAACTAAATAAAGTAAGACAGTAAGTTAACCTCTGTGGTATACCTTCTTCTTCTATAAAATGAGGATAGATGGCAATGACGACCCTGTAGGCAAGACAGGAAAAAAGACACAGATGTGTATACCGGACTTTTGGACTCAGAGGGAGAGGGAGAGGGTGGGATGATTTGGGAGAATGGGAATTCTAACATGTATGCTGTCATGTAAGAATTGAATCGCCAGTCCATGTCTGACGTAGGGTGCAGCTTGCTTGGGGCTGGTGCATGGGGATGACCCAGAGAGATGTTGTGGGGAGGGAGGTGGGAGGAGGGTTCATATTTGGGAACGCATGTAAGAATTAAAGATTTTAAAATTTAAAAAAAATAAAAAATTAAAAAAAAATAAACTATATATAGATGCTCAAAAAAAAATAAAATAAAATAAAAGCTGGATGTTATGAATCTTAACAAAAAAAAAATGAGGATAGTAACACTAACCACATCATTGGGTTATTGTGAGAATTAAATAAGTAAATCCATGTAAAATGCTTAATTACACAGTGCTTAATACATGATACACTTTTAAAATGTGTTTAACACCACCACTAACAAGGATAATAGTACAGGTGAAGGATTAACGTAGCTGGTTGTGAAGCAATTAAATGCTTAAGGGGACCAAAGAAAAAATTCTCTTCATGCTGTATTGCTCCAGAAAACAGATCCCAGGATCTGAGTGGATATTAGAGGCTGACATATTTTATTTTATTATTTATTTATTTACTTATTTTTAATTTTATTTTTTACTTTACAATACTGTATTGGTTTTGCCATACATTGACATGAATCCACCACAGGTATACATGAGTTCCCAACCCTGAACCCCCCTCCCATCACCCTCCCCATATCATCTCTCTGGGTCATCCCCGTGCACCAGCCCCAAGCATCCTGTATCCTGTATCAAACCTAGACTAGCGATTTGTTTCTTACATGATAGTATACATGTTTCAATGCCATTCTCCCAAATCATCCCACCCTCTCCCTCTCCCACAGAGTCCAAAAGTCTGTTTTTACATCTGTGTCTCTTTTGCTGTCTCGCATACAGGGTCATCGTCACCATCTTTCTAAATTCCATATATATGTGTCAGTATACTGTATTGGTGTTTTTCTTTCTGGCTTACTTCACTCTGTATAATAGGCTCCAGTTTCATCCACCTCATTAGAACTGAGTCAAATGTATTCTTTTTAATGGCTGAGTAATACTCCATTGTGTATCTGTACCACAGCTTTCTTATCCATTCGTCTGGACAGCCTGATGGACATCTAGGTTGCTTCCATGTCCTGGCTATTATAAACACTGCTGCGATGAACACTGGGGTACATGTGTCTCTTTCAATTCTGGTTTCCTTGGTGTGTATGCCCAGCAGTGGGATTGCTGGGTCATAAGGCAGTTCTATTTGCAGTTTTTAAAGGAATCTCCACACTGTTCTCCATAGTGGCTGTACTGGTTTGCAATCCCACCAACAGTGTAAGAGGGTTCCCTGTTCTCCACACCCTCTCCAGCATTTATTGCTTGTAGACTTTTGGATCGCAGCCTTTCTGACTGGTGTGAAATGGTACCTCATTGTGGTCTTGATTTGCATTTCTCTGATAATGAGTGATGTTGAGCATCTTTTCATGTGTTTGTTAGCCATCCGTATGTCTTCTTTGGACAAATGTCTGTTTAGTTCTTTGGCCCATTTTTTGATTGGGTCGTTTGTTTTTCCGGAATTGACCTGCATAAGTTGCTTGTATATTTTTGAGATTAGTTGTTTGTCAGTTGCTTCATTTGCTATTATTTTCTCCCATTCTGAAGGCTGTCTTTTCACCTTGCTTATCGTTTCCTTTGTTGTGCAGAAGCTTTTAACTTTAATTAGATCCCGTTTGTGTATTTTTGCTTTTATTTCCAGAATTCTGGGAGGTGGATCATAGAGGATCCTGCTGTGATTTATGTCAGAGAATGTTTTGCCTATGTTCTCCTCTGACATATTTTAAATAAATGTAAGAAAGAACCTTCCAACAGTTACGGCTCTCCAGTGATAAAGCGGGCAGTGGAGCAAAATTAAGAGAATTCTGTCTCTGGATGTTTTCAAACAGTATACAAGACTATCTGGCAGACATGTTGCCAAAGAGATTCCTGTTTCAGTAGGAGCTGGCAGAGATAGATTCTCAGTCTCTTCCAGGTCTAATAATTTAATTACATTTTATTTATTTAAAATATTTAATTGGGTTTTTCTTTGAAACTAGCATTCCTATAATAAGCCAAACCACAAAGTAACACAACAATGGAGTTGAAAAATCCGTATCTACTCCTAATTCTGTCCTTCTAGGGGAACTGATATTGACAGCTTGGTTTGTGCTCCATTTCTAGATTTTTCTTTACACTCACACGAAGTTAAGAAAACACACACTGAACTCCATTCCTCCACCTCCAGCATTTTCTATTCTTTTTTAGGACATAAGATTATACTGTTTAGGCTGTTTAGCAGCTTGACCTTTTTTTATTTAATATATCATGGATATAACTGATTTTAAAGTTCATGTAGAAGAATGTGTACTTGAAACAGTAAGACAATTTTGAAAATTGCCTTATCAGACATTAAAATTTATGATAAAGCTACTTAATCAAAATTGTGTGACATTAAAACAAGAATATATAGATAAATCATAATAGGGAGTCCAGGAATAATTCTAAATTCAAATGGGAATTAAGCCTTTTAAATTCGTAACAAAATGATTCCCAATCCTCCCATTTATGTAGGCACTTACTGTGTCTCATATATAAAGATGATAATATAGAAATAAAAGTGAATTTAAGGAATTAAAAGTATAACATTAAAAATATTAGAAGAATGCTTGGGACATCCTGTGTATAACTTTGGGTGTGTGCGTGTGTGTATTGAGGTAGACTTCTAAACAACTTGAGAAATCTAGAAGCCAAGAAGATTGACAAATTTAACCATATAATAAATAAACATTTTCTTGGAAAAAGAAAATAGGCAAAGTTGAAAACAAATCACGTAAGGAGAAAATATTTATAATTCATGTAACAGTCAAGGAGTTAATGTTCTCATGCCCTTATTATATTTTTTAAAATCCTACAAATTGATAAGGAAAAACTAAGTAACCCAGTTTTAAACTGGACAAAGAATATGAACAGGTGTGCTAGATGGGAGAGGCAAGCAGATGAATAATTACTCAAATGGAAAGATGCACACACCACCTGTCATCAGGGAAACACAAGTCAAAGTAGCAACAAGCTGTCATTTTGTACTATACTGGCAATAGTGTAAAGCACTCATAACATCTAGAAGCAAAAAGAAAGTGGGGAAGTAGCCCTCATAAACTGCTCTTGGAAATGTGAAATGTCTTCTTGGAAAGTGATCTGGCAGATTAAAGTCAAAACTATTGGTCCTGCCTTTATGACTCTCTCCTACAGAAATGAAGTAATTAGAATATAAGATGACATATTTTTCAAGGATTCTTATTATAGAATTGTTTGAAGTGGCAAAAAGCTGGAAAAATCATCAATGTGTATAATGAAGGCATTGAATGGATAAGTAATGGTACATTCATACAGATCATTTTAAAGAAGAGATACTAACTTGGTGGGAAAATTTCATAATTTACTTGATTAATAAGAAACATTTTTAAATTATAAAAGTGTACGTAGTAAGTCTAGAAGATTCAAAACATAAGTGTCAAGAATATAAACTTTTACGTTTCTGAGAGTTATGTTTTGGTTAGTTTTCCAGTTCTTCATGTGTATGTATATGTGTCGATGCGTACGTACACATATAAATACAACATACATTTATATAGTTATATTTATTCCTACTTATATTTGAATTTTTAAGCTTAGCATTAAATGGCATTTTCTTCCCATAAAGATGTATTAAATACTATTTTAAATGCCCTAATATTAGTCCATCCTGAGGCTATAGGATTACTTGTTTTTGCCACTAGAAATTGAAGTGGTTTACTGTTTTCAGTGTTTAAAATAATACAATGGTTTACTCATACATTGCTGGTCGGAATGTATAATAGTACAGGCACACTGAAAACATTTTGGCAGCTTCTTAAAAAAATAAACATGCAAATACCATGTGACCCAGCAGTTAAATGCTTGGGTATTCCTCCCAGAGAAATAAAAACTTATTTCACAAAAAGCCTGTACACAAATGCTCATAGCAGCTTTATTTATAACAATCTCAAGCTGGGAAAAAACCCATGTATGTTTCAGTGGGTGCACATCTACATCAGGGACTACTCCTCAGCAATAAAAAAAGAATGAATGTTTGAGGCATGCAGCTTGGATGGATCTCCAGGAAATTATGCTGAATGTAAAAAGCCAGTCTCCCAGATTTCATACTGTAAGAGTCCACTGACGCAACAGTCTTGAAATGACAACATTATAGAAATAGAAAACATATAACTGATTGCCAGAGGTTAAAGAGGAGATGGGAGAGAATAGGAAGGAAGTGGATGTGAGTATAAAACGGCAACGTGGGAGATCCTTGGGATGGAAATGTTCAGTATCTCGACTTTCTCAATGTCATTATCCTAATTTTGATTTTGTATCATTGTTTCGTAAGATGTTATCATTAGGGAAAACTGGGGAAAGGGGACAAAGGATCTCTCTGTATTTCTTCATACAGTTAGCTGCATGTGAATCTACAATTCTCTGAAAACTGCAAGTTCAAGTCTGAAAACATCCCATGCAATGAGCGTTCCTGTGCATGTGGAGTCTCTGGTTTGCTTCTCTAGACTCTATTCCTGGAGGTGAAATTTCTCCTGCAATTGTATTAATGCTTTTAAGGCTTTTGAAACACATTGTCAAACTGCTTTTCTGGAAGCTTTGTACAGTTGAATCTGTATATTCAGGTAAGGGAGGTTGTGACTACAGCTTTTCTATAAAAAGGGCCTAGTGTTGTGCGACACAGATGACATTTCCAGAATCAGTATTCAGTGAAGTCAGGCTTTTCCATGGCCTCTGGCTTTTTGTAGTTCTGCAGAACTAAGTGGTGAACCTAAGGCCTCATAAGGTTCTGTTTTGTTTTTCCCCAAGAAGTATTCTGCTTGCTTTTAAAGAAAAAAGGTGAAGATGGTTGCCTGTTGGTGCATTTCTATTAAAGCTGTCCTAATTTTGCAAATCATTGTGTCTGTAACACGTGTAGTTCTGTTTTCAGCTTGTTTATAGGGCATGCGGAGTGTTAAAGTAAGGAAAGGTGCGTTATGCACAGTGCTGTGTGTACTCCGTCTATGTGATTCTGCTCTTCCTAGCTCTCGTAAATGTGCCAAAGCTTTCATCCTTCAGTTGTTTTAAGTAGAGAGTTAATCATCCTTAGTGTTTCCTAGGAAGTGTTAAGGTTCTTTTTTCGTTGTATGATTTTTCAAGTTTCACTTTATGTGCTTGGTTGAGTCTTCAAAGAAAATGACATTTTCATGGCAGTCCTTTGTTCATATAGGGCTATATTTTACTTGAAACTACTTAATTTGATCTATTTGCATAATTTCTTAAAGTATAGCTGATAACATTTAAATTAGCTAGTATAGGAAAAAATCAGAAGTCAATCTGTTTTGCTAGTCTTTTAAGACCTGGAGTTTATGTGATTTTATATAAAAAAATCATTGCCTTTAATTCAATTTAAATAAGTGCTCTTAATCAGTCAGTAAAAATTGGGTTAACACTTTTGAATTATTGTTACAATTGTGGCTATGTAGGTTTTGATGAAAGAGAATTGGTTAATGTACATAGCAAGCCAGTCATTCGTTTATTCATTCATCTGTTTTACTTACTTTCTTCCCCCTTACACATTATTTCACATTTCTCTAATTACTCTTCCTTTTCCAAAAACAAAGTTCCAGGCTTTTCTATTCCTCTGTATGAGAAAATCCTCACCCTGCCTTGCTTTTTTTTTTTTTATTGCTCTTTTGTGGATTTTTTGTCCCTTTTGGGAGAAGATGGCCCTAAATGATAAAAATAAGTTATGGATGACTTATGAAATAGAATAATAATACATCCTATATTTTTTCCAAATCCTTTTGCTTCTACTGCCTTTTTTTATTTTGGATTACCACTGTGTATTGAGCATACATCTTCATCAAGTTGTCCAGAAAGACGACTAAGTCTTTTTACAGGTCTGGAAGCTCTCCATGTCTTCCTCAGGGCCAATGTTAAGAAGGATTGTAAATTGCCAAAAAGCAAAAATAAAAATTCAGATGTAATGAACATCTTATGATAGAAGTGATTGAGTTCTTGGAAGTGAAAAGTAATTGGATCTAATTGTGAAGCCCAATTGTTTATAGCAGGAACATGTGTAGAATTTATGAGTTTGGATGGTCTACTCCACACTGAATGTAGGTAGTGTTAGCCCCAAGTAACTACATAAATAAAGTGTGTTACTTCACGTCATGCTTCTTATTGGGCAAACCAGATGACAGTGTTGCTGTTCCAACAGTGTTTCAGGCTCTTCCACTAAAAAAGGAGGTCTGGAGCAAGAGTGCCCCATGGTGGTTCTCAGCACTGTTGTTTTTTTTTTTTTTTTGATGACTTCATGCCATTTGTGCGTGTAATCTGTACCTCTCACTAGTTATTCTCGCTAGTTATTCACCTCATTGGTTCTCAACAATGGCAAGGGCAAAGAGTGGTGGCAGTAGGGTTCACTGGGCACGTTTGGCAGAATGTTGGGGCACGTGCTCTAAAGATGCCCCTAGGAGATTATGATCCACTATTCCCCCATTGCTACCTGCCCTACTCCTGTTTGAGAATAACATAGCAAGAGATATAAGGAAATACTCCCATTTTACTCTGGGCTTCCCTGGTGGCTCAGTGGTAAAGAATTCACCTACCAATGGAGGAGATGTGGGTTTGATCCCTGGGTCAAGAAGATCCCCTGGAAAAGGAAATGGCAACCCACTCCAGTATTCTTGCCTGGAAAATCCCATGGGCAGAAGAGCCTGGTGGGCTACAGTCCATGGGGTCACAAAGAGTTGGACACGACTTAGTGACTAAACAACAACAACATTAAACTCTGTGTCAAGAAATGGAAATTTCCAATATATTGTTTTCTTAGAAAGTTATGAACTATCAAGATTGACTCTAAAAGACAAAAAATATTATATAGACAAATATCATGAAAAAAATTTAATGTCAAAGATTTATATCCAAAAAGTTTTAGAACCATAGGGTTCTGCAGTTAACTTCTTTCAAACATTCAAGAAAGGAATAATTCTAATGATATAAATGAGCTGTTCTGATATAACCATATAGGAGAAGAGGGCGTTGGAGGATGAGATGGCTGGACGGCATCACCAACTCAATGAGCATGAACGTGGGCAAACTCCAGGAGATGATGAGGGACAGGGAAGCCAGGTGTGCTGCAGTCATGGGGTTGCAAAGAGTCGGACACGACTGGGCAACTGAACAACAGCAACAACATGTAACCGTGTGGACTTTCCCGGAGGCTCAGCGATAAAGAATCCATCTGCAATGCAGGAGACACAAGAGACTCAGGTTTGATCCCTGGGTTGGGAAGAGGCTCTGAAGGAAATGGCATCCCATTCCAGTATTCTTGCTGGCAGTATCCCATGGACAGAGGAGCCTGAAGGGCTACAGTCCATGGGGTCACAAAAGGTCGGACACGACTGAAGCAACTAAACACATATAACCATATGTTTGTCCAATGTGTTTTAAACAAAATGAATATGTATGCTGTTATTTGTAGGAAAAAAACAAAGACTTCTAAACATTAAAGGCATTTATATCTATTTGGTGGAATTCGGGGTTTTATATTTTAATTCACATTTTATTTTCTAAATTCTCTACATTGAACATGGGATATTTTTATCATTTTGTCGTTACAGTTTTATAATTAATCTGTGCATTAACCTTTCTTGAAGAAAAAAAGTAGATATGACTATGGTGAGTGACAGGCACACTGGACAGGGTGTGCAAAGCCTGTGACAAATACCCACCTTGGATCGAGGAGATCTCCATGGAGCAGCTTGTGTCACAGTGTTAACAGGTCTTCAGATTCCCCTAACCTGGTGGCTCTTCGTCCTGGCTGAATGTTAGAGGGAAGCTTTGAAAATTATCTCCCAGGCACTGGTATATATATTTTTAATACTCCCCAGTTGATTCTAACAGGCAGCCAGGCTTAGACCATTGTCAGAGGCTCACTGCATATATTCTGACATTTTGCTTCATTTTAGCAGCCAAGGAAGTGGAAGCCAGGGGTCCCTCTGGCAGGATAAGCTGAGGCAAGTGAAAGCCCATCCCACTCCCAGTCTGTTTTTTTGGCCCTTTGAGTGTAGGGGCAGAGCTTGCTCTTCACCACTGTGTTTGCCAGGTATTCAGTCTGAATATCTGTCCTTCACTGAGATACAATTTGGGATAATAGCTCTCTAGTGAAAATTACTCATTATGAGGCTATTGTTTATATGAACTCTTCAGTTCAACCCTTCTTAGGGAACAAGAGGTTTAGTTTAGTTCCTAGTGATGTATAGTTCCAAGAATTTCCATTACACCTGGCAGGGATGTCAATTCTATTTCTTATCACTCAATAAAACAATTTATTGGGAAAATAAGGTTTAAAAGTGCCAGACTACATACAGTTCAACCCTTGGAAATCATAAATGTCCTAAATCTTGTTGGACATCAGGAGAGGCAACTTAGGATATGTCTTTTCTTATAGCTCCTGGCTGGGAGCTGGGTCCTGAGGTCTGTCTGTGCTAGGCTGGGGAATGAGACTGTGCAGATGGTTGGAGGCCAAGTGAGAAGGGCCTGGACAAAGCCTGTTGGCTCCAGTCTGAAGTCTGGCTATGGGCTTTGGTCTTGTCTGCTCTAGGTATACTTGGTTATTATCACAAATAGGAAGCCCAGTTTCTTGGCGGAAGCCAAGGATGAGGAGCCAGGTGGGTCCTTAAGGAGTGTGACATGAAACAGGGCTCTATTAGGCAGTTCCTGGTTTTTCCATTGAACTTAAAAGGAGGGGCAGTTAGGTTAAATGATGAGGGAAAAAATGGAGAGCACAAATTTTTCTGTCTTTCCCAAACATTCTCTTAAGTCCTGTTACGTCCCTGTCCATTTTAGGTGATTTATCTTTAAAATGTACAGCCCTCTGGAGCAGTAGGAAAATCATTACTGTACCCATCTAGCTGCAGGAACAGCTAAGCTTTCATAAAGCCAGATCTCTCTTCCTTCTTGCCCTCGTCATGCAGTGAATCACAAAGATTTTGTAGATGCAAGTATTTTCCATCAAGCTTATGAATAACACCACTTGGCAGAAGACCGTGAACAAAGAACCAGACTGCAATGTTTTGTAGTGACTTTACATACAATGTGCCTTAATTACTGGCAAGCCTGTCGAGAGCTTATTCCCACATGTGTCAACACTTTCTTAATACACTGTAATTCATCATGTTAGCATGGCAGGAACAAGGTACTCTACGTCCTTGAACTCCTCTTTCTCCAAGTGCTGGTCTTGAACTGTGCATCCCCCTGCAGCATCTTCATCTGATGAACCAAGAACAGGCTACAACACTGAAACAGTTAGATCCCTGGAGTCCATCAGAGTCGTACATCACCAAGCACTTTCTGTAGCACACTACATCCAAGAAGCGCTGCTTTATCGTCAAAAGGACTTTCACTTAATAACAGCAGTAAATCCTGAAAGGCAGTCTAATTTTAGACAGACAGCTTGGCTAAGAAGGAATCCTATCATTTACTCCTTTTGACAACTTTATTCATTGAGTTAATTTTCAGGCTAGTTGCATGATTAAATTAAGATAAAATTTACTTCTCTTTATTAAAAAAAAGAAAGCCTTTTGAATTGGGAGAAGGAGGACAGGGTGGGGGAAAATGAATTCTAAATAATAAACACTGCAGTTCAGTTGGAAATAGAGTAATCTGTAAAGCTATATTATACTTCCTAGATCATCTCTTAACCCTTTGGCTTTTTGGAGTGAATTTAGAAGTGGTCTCTCAGCCCAATTTTAGGTGGTTTAGGGGAGAAGGGATGAATCTGAGTCTTGTCTCAGGGGAAAATTGGCATTGAATTCCAAAGCAACTTGGTTGCTTAACTTTTGCATTTCATTTTTATAGCTTAGGAGAGAGAAGATAAATTTATCTACCCAGAATTTTAGATTGCTTGATGTATGTTTCACATGATCTCTTGGCTAAGACAAGCATTTTAGAGTTCAGAAGGAAGGCCCACAGACCTGAGTATGGGAAGCAGAAACTTTGTTTCTGGTACTGCTGAGGCTTCAAGGAAAGTTCTCTCTGTGTGTCCATATTGCCATTTCTTAAACCTGTTCTTTGATGACCATTTCTTGTCTTCATCTGTTAAAGTGGAATACGTGAGTGGGGTCAGTGGTGACATCTTAGTCAACAATGGAGAGACCACCTGTTTTGCATCAATCTTTTGTATTAATTCACATGGCATTTTTCAAAAGTTGGAGCAAATTACATGTGGTAGAGCTATATTAACAGTCCTTAAATTTTAATATTTGTCAAATATGGGGCATAAGAATGCCATAGTATAAAATATATGAATGCTTTATATGAGCATTCATATAAAGTTGAGTTGCTTCTTAGCAACTCTTCTGTCCATAATAGCAAGAGTTTCATCTCTCTCTCTCTCTCTCTCGGCAGATAATCATGACACAGTTATAATGAAGTTAAGACATAAAAAGAAACATACTTTTTTCTGTCTTCTAGAGACTTGGAATCCAGGTGTGTTTTTTTTGTGTATGGTGAAGTGCCAGCAGCAGGGATCCTGATGGCAAAATGTAGAGGCTGTGGAGGGAAGGATGTGGGGTGATTAGTTTAGGTTCCAGGGAGGAGTTGTCACTGGAGTTAGACCCTGACTCTTAAGAGGGTTTATCAGAGCACAAGAGAGAGTGAACTCCAGGAAAAGAGAAAAACAACATACAATAACTTCTGAGGTTGCAACGGAGACACCTTGAAAGAAAGTTTTGTAACTTTGTGGTGAGACATAGCACGTTAAAATATATTTTGAATGACTTGATAGGATGATAAAAGTTAATATATAGGCTTTTCATTCCAAACTTGCTTCTTTTCTAGTGTTCCTTTGTGTATTCATGGACCCAACATCCCATCTGATTTCCGGGTTCTAAATCTCAATAGGATCTTTGCTCCTTCTCTTTCACTTTGCTTACATCTCAACGTGCAGCAAAATCCTGTTGATTGTGGTATCTCTGCAAACCCTCACTGCTCCCTTGTCCCTGATCTCAGACTAGCAATATCTTCTCCATTGAGCTCTCAGCCTCCTGTCTCCCTGCCTAATTTATTATGCTTTAGCTGTTGGGTTAGGTTTTTTGGAAGCACAGTCTTATACTCTCTGGCTCAAAAACTTCCAACAGTGCTCACTGCTTATAGAAAAATTTCCAGATTTCCTTTACTACATGCGAAAATTGCTCCACTCTAGCTTTATAGAACTTTTTATCCTCTATAATGCAATTAATGAAATGCTACACCATGCTTTTCTACTTTTTAAATTTTTCTTTGTACTTTGAACTCAATGCCTCTGGTCAGTACTTAAAACATGTTTTGTTGAAGAAGAATATTGGAGTTTTGAACATTAAAAGTTAATATATTGGAGGCTTTTAAGAATTGGTAAATGAAATAACATTAATAAGGATTAAATATTTATAGAAGTATTTCTATTCATATATAACACTAACATTTTAAAAGTTTCCTTCCATTTACATTTATTCAGCGGTCCTATTGGTTACTGGTAGAATTAGAAATTCTTTGAATCTCTCCCCTCTCAATAAAATATGGTAACCAAAAGTTCAGATATAAGATTAGAGCCAGCAGAGAAATAGAAGAGGAGGATGAATGTACTAGAGTAATGTTCTGTCAATATGTTACATTGCACTGATTAGATAAATTCTACATTTCCATGATTTAATAGAATAAAGGCTCATTTCTCACCACATAAAGTCCTGTGCAGTTCAGGCAGCCCTAGAAAGCATATCTCCTCCAGGCAGAGGCTCTGGGGTCCAGGCTCCCTCCATCTCAACACATGGATGCATAAGCACAATGGTGTTTATATTCACACAGTGTTTTCTCTCATATTCTATCAATTATAACTAGTCAAAAGGCCCTGCCTAAGTGCAAGGCACCTAGGAAGTAGAGAGGAGTTAAAAAAACAAAAACAAAAACAAACAAACTTGGTGAGTGCTACCATCTCTGCCACAGAAAAGAAAGAGTTACTGAGAAGGATGCTGGTAGAGCCCTAAGTATTAATACAGAAGATAGTCATTTGCCTGTTGCTAGCTGTGTGACTTTTGGCAATTTGTTGAGCCTTCTGTGCCTCTGTTTTCATACATATATGTAAAATATGTTTATGATAATAATATTAATAATAATAATATCATGTAGAGTTTATAACTCCTATAAAGCAGTTGGAAGACTGCCTGGAACATTTTAAGTTTTAGTTGATGTTAGCTATTATTATTAATATGAAAAAATGGGATAGGAGATAAAAAGAACCATGACTTGGAATAAAGTTCTTAAAAATAAGCTTAATGGGAAAAATAAAGGCATCTTTAAGCCTTGGCAAGCTTTGGGGAAATAATTATACAGTTGTCAAGTTGTCTATCAGGTAATTTTCTTGAGGATCTAGAGGAGAAATACGGTTCTTTTGCTGTTATTATTTTTAAAGGAATCTTTTTGAAAATTATGCTCAGAAGACCAGATTTTAAGCTTATGACAGAGATAAAGAGACTTCAGTTGACAAGACCAGCCTTTAATCATCAGACAGTAGGATATACTAGAGGATGATTTTTCTTTTTTCGGTTTTGTTGCTGTATAGTTGATTTACAATGTTGTGTTAATTTCATCTGTTCAGCAAAGTGAACAGAAGAATATACATATATATTCTTTTTCACATTCTTTTCCATTACGGTTTGTCACAGGATATTGAATATAATTCCCTGTGCTTAGTAGGACCTCATTGTTTACTCATCCTATGTATAACAGTTTGCCTCTGTTAATTCCAAATTTGCATTCCTCCTCATTGGCAACCACAAGTCTGTTCTCAGTATCTGTGAGTCTATTTTTAATTGGTAGATATCTTGATTTGTATCATATTTTAGATTCCATATATAAGTGACATCATATGGTGTTTGTCTTTTCTCTTTCTGACTTTCTTCACTTAGGATGATAATCTTTAGATCGAACCTGGTTGCTGCATTTTTTTTTGGCATCATTTCCTTGTTTTTGATGGCTGAATAGTATTCCACTGTGTCTGTATGCTACATCTTCTTTGTCCTTTCATCTGTTGATAGACATTTAGCTTGTTTCCATGTGTTGCTTATTTTAAACAGTGCTGCTATAAACATAGGGGTTCATGTGTCTTTTCAAAGTACAGTTTTGGCTGGGTGAAAGCCTGGGCGTGAGATTGCTACATCATGTAGAACACCTAGTTCTAGTTTTTTGAGGGATCTCCTCACTGTTTTCCATAGTGGATGTACCAATTTACATTCCCACCAACAGTGTAAGAGATTTCCCTTTTTTCCATACCCTCTCCAGCCTTTGTTATTTATAGATTTTTTTTAATGATGGCCATTCTGACTGGTGGTGAGGTGGTACCTCATTGTAGTTTTGATTTGCATCTGTTGGATAATTAGAGATATTGTTCAGCAATATCTTTTCATGTGTCTATTGGCCATTTGTATGTCTTCTTTGGAAAAATGTCTATTTAGGTGTTCTGCCCATTTTTCAACTGGATTGTTTTTGTTGTTGTTGTTGTTGTTGAATTGTATGAACTGTTTGTATATTTTAGAAATTAAGCCTTTGTTGGTTGCATTGTTTATAAAAATTTTCTCCCATTTTGTAGGTTGTCTTTTTGTTGTTTTATGGTTTCGTTTGCTATGCAAAAGTTTTAAAGTTTGATTAGGTCCTATTTGTTTGTTTCTGTTTATATTTTTATTGCCTTGGGGGACTGATCTTAGAAAAAAAGCAGTGATATTTATGTCAGAGAATGTTTTGTCTATGGTCTTTTCTGGTTTTATGGTGTCATATTTATGCTTAAGTTTTTAAGCCATTTTGAGTTTTTTTTTGTGCATGGTGTGAGGGTGTGTTCTAACTTCATTGATTTACACATAGCTGTTGACTTTTCCAGCACCACTTGCTGAAGAGACTGTCTTTTTCCTATTTTTCATTCTTGTCTCCTTCGTTGGAGACTAATTAACCATAGTTGTGTGAGTTTTTTTCTGGGCTCTTGGTTCTATTCCATTGATCCATATATCTGTTTTTGTGCTGATACCACACTGTTTTTTTAACTTTTTATTTTGTATTTGAGTTTAGCTGATAAACGATGTTGTGATAGTTTCAGGGGGACAGCAGAGGGACTCAGTCATGCATATACACGTATCCATTCTCGCCCAAACTCCGCCTCCATCCAGGCTGCCACAAAATATCGAGTAGAGTTCTCTGTGCTCTACGGTAGGTCCTTGCTGCTGTGCTGTGCTCAGTTACTTCAGTTGTTTCTGATTATTTGTGACCCTATGGACTGTTAGCCTCCTAGGCTCCTGTCTCCAGGCCAGAATAGTGAAGCGGCTTGCCATACCCTCCTCCAGGGGATCTTCCTGACCTAGAAATTGAACCCAATAAGAAAGCTGAGCACTGAAGAATTGATGCTTTTGAACTGTGGTGTTGGGGAAGACTCTTGAGAGTCCCTTGGACTGCAAGGAGATCCAACCAGTCCACCCTAAAGGAGATCAGTCCTGAATGTTCATTGGAAGGACTGATGTTGAAGCTGAAACTCCAATACTTTGGCCGCCTCATGCGAAGAGCTGACTCATTTGAAAAGACACTGATGCTGGGAAAGATTGAGGGCAGGAGGAGAAGGGGATGACAGAGGATGAGATGGCTGGATGGCATCACTGACTCAATGGACATGGGTTTGGGTGGACTCTGGGAGTTGGTAATGGACAGGGAGGCCTGGCGTGCTGCGGTTCACGGGGTCGCAAAGAGTCGGACACGACTGAGCGACTGAATTGAACTCATGCATTGTAGGTGGATTCTTTACTCACTAAGTCTCCTGTGAAGCCCAGGTTCTTGTTGGTACTCCATTTTAAATACAGCAGTGTATACATGTTGATCCCAAACTTCCTAGCTATCCCTTCTTCCTATCCTTCACCTTGGCTAATGGTAAGTTCATTCTCTAAGTCTGTCTGTTTCTGCTTTGTAAATATGTTAATTTGTATCACTTCTTTTTATATTCCACATGTAAGGGATGCCATATTTTTCCTTCTCTGTCTAACTTACTTGACTCAGTAATACCACACTGTTTTGATTACTGTAGCTTTTAAGTATTGGTGGGTGATGCCTCCTTCTTTGTTCTTTTTCCTCAGGATTGCTTTGGCAATTTTGCATATTTTATGGTTCCATATAAATCTTAGGATTGTTTGTTCTAGTTCTGTGAAAAATGTCATAGCTAATTTGACCAGTATCACATTAAATCTATAGATTGCTTTGGGTAGTTTTGCCACTTAACAATATTAATTCTTCCAATTCAAGAGCATAGGATAGTTTTCCATTTCTTTGCATCATATTTAATTTCCTTTATTATTGTTTTGTGGTTCTCAGCATATGTCTTTCACCTCCTTGGCGAGGTTTATTCCTAAATATTTTGCTTTTTTGGATGCAATTTTAAAAGGGATTGTTTGTTTACACTCCTTTTCTGATATTTCATTGTTAGTGTAAAGAAGTGAAACCAATTCCTCTGTGTTAATCTTGTATTCTGCTACCGTGCTGAATTTATTGGTTCTAGCAGTTTCTGTGTGGAGTCTTATTTATTTTGTTGCTGCCTGGATTTTTCTCTAGTTGTGGGGACGGGGGCTACTCTCTAGGTGCAGTGCAGTGGCTTCTCATTGTGGTCGCTTGTCTGTTGTGCAGCATGAGCTCTAGGGTGCCCGGGGTCTAGTGGCAACATGTGGGCTCAGTGGTTGTGGGCTCTAGAGCACAGGCTCAGGAGTTGTGGTGCGCTCGTTGCTAGGTGGAGCTAGCAGTGATAGAAGCTGTCTGCCAATGCAGGAGACATAGGAGCACAGCTTCGATCCCTGGGTCAGGAAGATCCCCTGGAGGAGGAAATGGCGATCCACTCCAGTATTCTTGACTGGAGAATCCCATGGACAGAGGAGCCTGGCAGGCTATAGTTCATGGGATTGCAAAGAGTTGAAGTGACTGATATGCACACACACACACGGGTTTAGTTGCTCTGCAGCATGTGGGATCTTCCCAGATCAGGGATTAAACCCATGTCTCCTCTATCAGCAGGCAGATTCTTTACCACTGAGAAACCAAGGAAGCCCTTTGTGTGGAGTCTTCACGGTTTTCTATACAAGGTGTCACATCATATGCATATAATGACAATTTTATCTCTCCCCTATCCATTTGAATACATTTTATTTCTTTTCCTTGTCTAATTGTTGTGGTTAGGACTTCCAATACTGTGCTGAAGAGAAGTTGTGAGAGTGGGCATCCGTGTCTTGTTGCCGATTTTACTGGGAAGGTTTTCAGCTTTTCACTATCAAGTATTATATTGGCTGTGGGTTTGTCATAAATACCTTTTATTATATTTAGATGTGTTTCCTCTGCACCCATCTTTGTAAGGACTTTTATCATGAATGGATTTTGAGTCCTATCAAATGCTTTTTATGCATCTATTGAGATGATCATGTGGTTTTTGTCCTTTCTCTTATTGATGTGGTATATCACATTGGTTGATTTGCATATGTCAAACCATCGTTGTGACTCTGATGAATCCAACTTAGTCATGGGTATGTCCTCAAGGATGGTCTTTTTGCTCTCAGCAACAGAAAATAGTAAAGGTGTTCATTTATAAGGAAAAAATAAACCCATGGTTTCTAGATGAGCCTGTTGATGCAGTTCAGGGGCATGGATGGTTACAACGTGCTCCCTGGAGCTGGGCTGCTGCTGCTGTTGCTAAGTCACTTCAGTTGTGTCCAACTCTGTGCGACCCCACAGATGGCAGCCCACCAGGCTCCCCCGTCCCTAGGATTCTCCAGGCAAGAACACTGGAGTGGGTTGCCATCTCCTTCTCCAGTAGGGCTCCAAGCCCTGAATCTACCTCTTACTAACTGTGCCACGTTAATCCTCCTGTGCCTTAACTTTACTGTCTGTAAGACAGGTTAGTAACCACACCCAGGCACCCAATCAAGATATTGGTGTATTTAAAGTACTTTGAAAAAAGTAGCTCAATAGTAAATGGCTATTGTTACCTGAGGACAGTAATAAAATTCAAATTGTAGTAGAGATGCTCAGGAGACTTAGAACTAAAAGTCATGATGAAAAATGGAGGAAAGTGTCAACCACACTCAGCAAATACTGACATTGAAGTATATGAAGTTGTGGAACAGAGTCCCCAAGAGTGAGGAGGAATTTCTGTAATTTAAGTCATGTAAGTTCAGGCAAAATGTGAGGGAAGTATGCCAGGGCAAGTGCTCTTATGTTTGCATTGTTGTGGATAATATGACCTAATAGAGTACTTTCACCTTGAATTTCTCTGCTAACTTGATTAGAAAGCTGGAGAGACTGACTATTCTTTCCTGAGAGGGAACCACTTTAACTGTTTGTGCTAAGTAAGTCTGTGCTGACTTAGTCAGAAATGCTGATTTCTGAGCTTGGTATTGACATGCATCATCACATTAAAAGGTAAAGACTTGTCAGGTTTCAAAGTCCAGTGCAGGATGGAGTCACCCACCTGGCTAATTTGGGCCAAAATGCCACAGCAAAATGAGAGGAAGGAAGCTTTTGAATTTAAATTATCTGGAAAATTACTTTAATTCCCACCACCATTTTGCATGTTATAAACATTCCTGACTTCTCGGTATTTTGGAAAACAGGTTTGTGGATTGAGAGGTTTTTGATGTGCCTTCATAAAGAATGTTTGATGTATTTTGATATTTCTTGGCATCACTTTTAATGTGTCAGACTAAACACAGATGCCGTGTACATCTTCAGATAAGTAGTCTCTACTTGCAATTTTGTTTTTTCTTCGTCAGGAGGAGGACACTTAGGTTCATTAGCAGAAGTAATGGAGAGGAAGTTTAGCATTCCCTACAAAGTAATAATAGGGGGTTGGGGGCAGAGTCAAAGAAGGCACTGGCACCCCACTCCAGTACTCTTGCCTGGAAAATCCCATGGGTGGAGGAGCCTGGTGTGCTGTAGTCCATGGGGTTGCGAAGAGTCGGACATGACTGAGCGACTTCACGTTCACTTTTCACTTTCCTGCATTGGAGAAGGAAATGGCAACCTACTCCAGTGTTCTTGCCTGGAGAATCCCAGGGATGTGGGAGCCTGGTGGGCTGCCATCTGTGGGGTCACACAGAGTTGGACACGACTGAAGTGACTTAGCAGCAGCAGCAGGGGGCAGAGTGTGTATTTGAGAAAGCCTTTTTTTATAATAATTAAATACAATCAAAGATTTTCAAAATTATATTATTTACATTTGAAAATAACCCCAAACTTTCATTTTCTTAAGATGATAAAAATTTTGCTGGATACGGAGAGGACGCAATGATTCTTAGTGGTTTTCAGGTAAGGATATCATAATTCAGTAAAGGGAGACCTTTGTGTACACACACACACACACTCACACACATTTTTAATGAACTGGGTTCAGCACCTCAGCAGAAGGAAGACCAAGCATTCTGACTGGGACCATCTCAGTTTACACACATACTAGGAAAAGCAAGGCAGTGCAGCAGAAAAGTTCCGGGTCAGAAGTTCAAGAGCTGGGTTCCTGTTGAGCTGCCATTCCAGTTCTGAAACCTGGAGCAAGTCACTCAATCTCATCAAGGCTCTCTCCTCTTCTGTAAAATGGGAGTAATAAAAACATTCTTTTATGATCTCTGTAGAGTTAAAATAGCTGCATAATGAATGTCAAAATGCTTTTTAAATTGTGAAGTGCTAACAAATGAAGATCCTGTTGCTACTGTGATACCGTCACTCTTATACCTAAAGTTAACTTAGACAACAAAGGCCCACTTACTGTCAATACATGCACACACACACGTATTAAGTGTGTCATGATTTTTCCATTTCTGGTTATAGTACTCAATTTCTTTTTTACAATACGTAAAACTTTCTACTCTCAGTTTAGGAGGACAAGAGGTACTTTAAAAATAGATGAAGAAAAGCACAATTACCATCTCTTTAGCCTAAGTTTATCCAGCCATCCATGCTTGATAGTGCATGATCTGTATAAGAAAATACTTTTGAGACCATTCAGGATTATTTTAACTTTAACCTCTCCTCAAAGATGCTTACTCCTTGGAAGAAAAGTTATGACCAACCCAGATAGCATATTCAAAAGCAGAGACATTACTTTGCCAACTAAGGTCTGGCTAGTCAAGGCTATGGTTTTTCCTGTGGTCATGTATGGATGTGAGAGTTGGACTGTGGAGAAAGCTGAGCGCCGAAGAATTGATGCTTTTGAACTGTGGTGTTGGAGAAGATTCTTGAGAGTCCTTTGGATTGCAAGGAGATCCAACCAGTCCATCCTAAAGGAGATCAGTCCTGGGTGTTCATTGGAAGGACTGATGCTGAAGCTGAAACTCCAATACTTTGGCCACCTCATGCGAAGAGTTGGCTCACTGGAAAAGACTCTGATGCTGAGAGGGATTGGGGGCAGGAGGAGAAGGGGACGACAGAGGATGAGATGGCTGGATGGCATCACAGACTCAATGGACGTGAGTCTGAGTGAACTCTGGGAGTTGGTGATGGACAGGGAGGACTGGTGTGCTGCGATTCATGGAGTCGCAAAGAGTTGGACATGACTGAGCAACTGAACTGACTGAACTGAACTCAGGGGATGGGAATATTTAATATTGAGGTCTAAAACAATTATTTCTCTGAGAATAACATCCTTTTGATTACTCAAACTTCATCCTCTTGCTTGTGATGTTGTTTTGGTGTGAAACAGACAGCTGGAAACTCCAGACCTTCCGGGACTTTGTCTTCTTCCTTGAAAATTCATGATTGGACCTTTGACCTTCTCCATCTTGCTCTCCTGGAGAGCCCTCATCTGACAGTCCTGCTGCATGAAGGCAGAGATAATTATAGAACATCAAGATATTGTACAGGCTTGTGTCTCTATGGTTAAATACTGGGTTTCTGCCTCCAAATTAGTAGTTTACTATATTTTCTTAAGTGCTGGAAATTTATGGAGTTATCATCGTTGAATTCTTGTTTCGAAAACAAAAACAAAAGAAAATACCACTTGCTGATTTCTTTCTATTTTTGTGTCTTTGGATGGCTTATACCGCCTGCAGCAGCAATCAAGAATGTTATAGAGTTGTTTTCCTCAGAACCAAATTGGTTTTTTTTGGGGGGGAGGGTATTTCATATATATATATTTTTATGAATGATGTTGTCCTCAGACCCAGGAAATTACTCATAGAGAGAATAGTGTCTATATTATGTTAATTTATTATTTCCTTGACTTTCTAATATTTTGTTTGACAGTAGAGGTAATTGGTGAAGTGTGAAATCTATGTGTATACTGACAAGTGCCTAGAAGACTTAGAAAACATTTAAATCATTTAAAACTAGGGACGAAATCTGTGGAGGGAGTGGGATTTCTAAAGCTAATTTACAGCATCATAAAAACTGTACAAGGTACAGTGGAAATTTGCTGGGGCTCTGTTAACAACCTGGAGGGGTGGGAAAGGATAGGAGGTGGGAGGGAGGTTCAGTAGGGAGGGGATGTATGTATACCTATGGCTAATTCATGTTGATGTATGGCAGAAACCAGAGCAATATTGTAAAGCAATTATCCTTCAATTAAAAATAAATATTTTTGTTTAAACCCATCAAGGTAAAAGGCACTTTTATCCCAAATAACTTATGTAGATATTTCTACTGCCTTAAGGGTGGGGAGCATAACTCCCATTCCTAATGTATGACCCGCATATAGTGACTCCATTCCAAAGTGTATAATATGGAAATAGCCCGGGAGAGGGACTGGAAGGAGAGGAAGAGAAACTTTACTGCAGAGAAGCTTGCTGTATACTGCTTTCAGCTGTATGATCAAGGCCAACACTGAGAGTCACAGATCATACTGATAATATGTGCCTTTGATATATGATGAAGATGGCCTCTTCTTCCTTAGAACCCATAACCGCAATCTTATCTTGAGAAGAACAACACACAAATTCCAGTGGGGCATCCTACAACATACCTGACCAGTACTCCTCAAAACTGTCAAGGTCATCAAAAGCAAAGAATTCTGAGAAACTGTCACAGCAAAGAGGAGCCTAAAGAGACAAGACAACTAAATGGACTGTTGTATTCTGAATGGGATCCTGGGATAGAAAAAAGGTGCTAGGTTAAAACTAAGGAAATCTCAGTAGACTATGAAATTTAATTATTAATAAAGTACCACTATTGGTTCATTGCTTAAGATGTTGATAATGGGGGAACCAGATGTGAGGTATGTGGTAACTTCCTATAGTACTCATAGTTATACTGTAAATCTGAAACTACTCTAAAATATGAAGTCTGTTTTTAAAAGGTGCTTTGTTATCTGTTCAGCTGATACCTTCTAGTGATCAAAATTATGCCAACACTTAATGTTTTCTTGAGTTCTTTGAATAATAGGCAACTCACTGTTTCAAAAGTGGTACTTTGATTAATGCACAGTTCTTAGTATTTTGTCTTATTTAGTTTTGGTAGGTAGCAGTAGCTACCAAAGAGATTGGAAGTGTTTAAGGTTGGCTGCTGCTGCTGCTGCTGAGTCGCTTCACTCGTGTCCGACTCTGTGCGACCCCATAGACGGCAGCCCACCAGGCTCCCCCGTCCCTGGGATTCTCCAGGCGAGAACCCTGGAGTGGGTTGCCGTTTCCTTCTCCAATGCATGAAAGTAAAAAGTGAAAGTGAAGTCGCTCAGACCCCACAAACTTGCTCCGTGGCTGTAATCAAAATGTCACAAGAGCGATTCTTCCCCTGGACATTTATCGCATTGCCATTCATTAGCGAGCAAGCACAGAGCACTTCAAAGGGTCTGTTATGTCAGCTTGATGAAGTCTAAGCTCGCTTTTGTTTTGGGCACCACATCTTGTTTCAAAGATTCACTCCAAGCAGGCAGGATATTCCAGAGTCAGGACTTTGTGTCCTCCCTCCAACAGATACCCTGAAATCAGAAATCGTCTTAAACCAATGACTAGAATCATTCAGGTTGTAGGAGTCATTGGATTTTCAAACTCTGTGCATGTGAGAGTATTTTTAAACTGTTTTGAGTGGTTCACGTATCTTGTAATTTATTTCATCAAGGAGAACTCTTTTCTAATATTCTTCATGCTCAAAAGCTAGTCACTAGTTTAACCGGTAAAATCAGCAAAATTAGGATGCTAATTAGTACAGTAATTTTGTTCATTGAGATGCTGGGAGCTAAAGGACTTGTCATGTATACACTGGAGCATGGCCTTCTCTGATGTAACGAAGGTGACTACCCATAAACTATGCATTCTGTGTATCACAGTAGCTAACCATCTTTAGAATTAAAGCTTTAGCTGGTCAAACATCCTATTACATTGATTACATGGAATGTTTTGAAGTAAATTATAGACATTGGTACAAGTATATTCCTTTTTTTTTTAACCAACTCAACACAGAAATCTGCTTCTATTCCTTCTGTTCATTCTTTCATTTGAGGCAGAGGAGTATGCTTAAGTTTGCATCCGAGGTGAATATAATGGTTGGGTATGGTATTCCTAAGAGTGAACTCCAAGTGTTAATACTTCTTGGGACATCATGGTGGTGGGGGGGGAGGTGAACAGAAGAGAGTGGGGTGAATGTAGTGACAGAGAAGGGCTTTGAATTCACTATCAGAAACCACAGTGGGTAGGGCAAGCATATTTTCCCTTAATCTAGAATGTTCTATTTCTTGATAATGTTTCTCAATATTTCACAGAAATAATATTCTATGTTAATACATCGTTCTGTCCCTTATCCAACACCATAGCAGAAGGTCAAGTGGGGAAGCCTGGAATATGTGTCCCCTTGATAAAAACAAGAGAAACAAGAAACATGATCACGAACATGAACATTATTAAATTGTACCTAGCATTTACTGGGCTTCCCTCATAGCTCAGTTGGCAAAGAATTCACCTGCAATGCAGGAGACCCCGGTTTGATTTCTGGGTCGAGAAGATCCACTGCAGAAGGGATAGGCTACCCACTCCAGTATTTTGGGGCTTCCTTTGTGGCTCAGCTGGAAAAGAATCCACCTACAATGCAGGAGACCTGGGTTCGATTCCTGGGTTGGGAAGATCCCCTGGAGAAGGGAAAGGCTACCTACTCCAGTATTCTGGCTTGGAGAATTCCATGGAGAAGTCCATGGGGTTGCAGAGTCAGACATGACTGAGCGTCTTTTCACTTTCACTTTCCCAGGTGCAGGTATAAATTCTATTAAGGGTTCTAAGTACATTACATGTATTAACTCATTTAATCCTACAAGTCTAGGAAATCTATTTATGGAAAACTATTATCAATAATCGGATAGACTAGATCACATTGTATACTGGAAAAAGTTACAGTTCTCTGACAAATGGCAAGATGGCAGAGTCAGAGAAAATCTAGAGCAATTAAAAAGAATGGTCATATAGAAAACAAAGAATTTAATTACATTAGCATTCATTGACAACTCCCTGCCACCCCCCGCCACCCCAGATTGCATGTCTCTGTAGTTAGAATACTAAAAAATGCCCAGAAAATTAACTGACAGCCCTGATAGGTACTGGTGCAAAGCATATATTATTTAAATTTTTACTATCTTCTAAGCTTTTATTATCCCTTAGATGCCCCATAGATACAGCAATGAGATATGATCTGTGTAGAAGAAAGAAAAATGATTTATTTTCAAGCTCTGTTCTATAAGAAATTAGAGAAACAAAAATTCTGGGAGGATGGCAAGAGAGGCAGTAAGTTTAGACTCTTCCTGAATCTTCTAATCAACATGGGTGGAGTAGCAAAACCCAAATGGCAAAGATGAAGTCTACAATAAAAGAACAAAACACAAACCCTAATAAATGTGCATTTGGGGACAAAACCCTGATGGCAAAAAAACTGTGCAAGAAGCCGAGAGAAGGATTGAGACTTATAATGGACTTGAGAGTGGGAGATCCACATCCCCAGTGATACTCACTGGAGGCTCAGTGGTCTGCTCAAAGAAGAACAACTGATTCTGGGAGTGGGCATTACAGGATCCGATTCACGGGTGAGTGCAAGGAGGCCATGGTAAGATCTGATGATGCTGTGGCTCTCTGACTCTGTGAACTGTTGAAACTAACCAAGTAAGCTCACTTTCAGAATAAAGCCCTGCGTTGAGTAGAGACTATTGGGAGTAGAACTTAAATTGATCAGGATGGGGACAATAGGAGCAAGGAAAGATTGATCAGGATGGGGACAACAGGAGCAAAGAAAGAGAAGGTTCCAATAAGAATGAGGGAGAGGAGCAGTGGAAGAAGATCTCAGAGAGGATGGGGCTATATTTTGGAATCCTTCATGAACAAAAAATAGAAGAGGTTGCTCTAGAATGTAAATTAAAGCCCTAATTTCTGCTCTAAAAGTATTAAAAAGAAACACTCATTTCATTGAAACATGAAGAACAGAGAAGGATTATAGAAAAATCCTATATGCAGTTATTATAAGAAAAAAGATAGAATAATGTCTCTACAGGTAATGAAGGCATTTCAGAAAAATAAGCCCCCAAAGCAGGTAAACACTGTAACCTAATATCTCAAGATAGGCAAAAGAAGTTGAGAAAACACTAACAGATAGGAAAGAAAAACACAAATCTAAATTAGAAAAACTCAAGAGATGAGGTGATTGGAGAAAAATAAGATTTGGAAGGAAGGGATGAGAGAACTTAGGAAAGAATTGAAAACAAAATTTAAAAAATCAAGTTCAATAGAAGAAACTCAAGAACAAATAAATGCCTTAAGAAAACTAGATAAAGGAAAGATGAAAAACTAATGAATGAAGAGATTAAAGGATTGAAAAGAAGATAGCAGCTGTAATGATAGCCAAAGGAAATCCAAAATATTTATGAGTCCCCAAAGAAAGAATCAGAGCAATGGAAAAGAACAAGTTCTCAAAATTATGATTCAAGAAAAACTTCCTGACCTGAAAACACTCATAGAAAGGTGTTACTACAAACCTGGGAAAACTGACTATATTCTACTAAAACTATGACTTTTAAAGAAAATGAAACAATTCTTAGGTCATCCAGGTAAAATGATGAAGTCACTGATAAGAGGAAGGAAATCAGATTGTATAAGACTTTCCAATAGCAAAACTCTGTTGCAAGACATTTAAGAAAATCAATTGAATGGAGAAGGAAATGACAACCCACTCCAGTAGCCTTGCCTGGGAGATCCCATGGACAGAGGAGCCTCGCGGGCTATAGTGCGCCTGATCACGAAGAGTCAGACACGACTGAGGGAGGGGCAAGCGCTCGCTAGAGGTCCCAGAGCTTTTGATGGCAGAGCCAGCACTGTGGCTGAGGCCTCCCAGCTCCCAGGCCTCTCTCACCAGACCGGAGCGTGGAAAACTAGAATCCAAAATACGCCTGAGGGCTTTCCTGCCAGCTCAGTGGTAAAGAATCACCCCGGTGCCAAAGCAGGGGTCGCAAGTTCCACCCCTGGTCTGGGAAGACCCAACGTGGCCGAGCAGCTAAGCCTGTGCGTCACAGCCACTGGGCCGGGGCCCTGGAGCCCGGGAGCCGCAGCTACGGATGTCTGTGGGCACCAGAGCCCGTGCTCTGCAACAGGAGGAGCCGCTGTGGCGAGAAGCCTAGTCTCCCCTCTCCCCCGCCCCTGGAGAGCAGCCCCTGCTCGCGCAACTAGAGAAGAGCCTACACAGCACGAAGACCCTGCACAACCATAGATAAATCAAATCATTAAAAACATGGAAATATGAGCCAAAGATACTATAATTTGTCAAACTGACATTTAACTATAAAGATAATAGATGAACTTATTACTATGCAAAAGCTCTTAGAATATTGTTTCATTGAGACTTCATGAAGACTTTCCCAAAAAATAAACTTCAAGTAACTAGAATAACTTGAAGGACTGATTGAGAGCATTAAATATATATTTATCTGAAGAATTAAGATTACATAATAATCAGAGTTCCAAAGAATAGCAAGGAGAGATAACAAAGCCTTCCTCAGCGATCAGTGCAAAGAAATAGAGGAAAACAACAGAATGGGAAAGACGAGAGATCTCTTCAAGAAAATTAGAGATACCAAGGGAACATTTCATGCAAGGGTGGGCTCAATAAAGGACAGAAATGGTATGGACCTAACAGAAACAGAAGATATTAGGAAGGGGTGGCAAGAATACACAGAAAAACTGTACAAAAAAGAGCTTCATGACCCAGATAATGACAATGGTGTGATCACTCACCTAGAGCCAGACATCCTGGAATGTGAAGTCAAGTGGGCCTTAGGAAGCATCACTACGAACAAAGCTAGTGGAGGTGATGGAATTCCAGTTGAGTTATTTGAAATCCTGAAAGATGATGCTGTGAAAGTGCTGCCCTCAATATGCCAGCAAATTTGGAAAACAGCAGTAGCCACAGGACTGGAAAAGGTCAGTTTTCATTCCAGTCCCAAAGAAAGGCAATGCCAAGGAATGCTCAAACTACCACACAATTGCACTCATCTCACCTGCTAGTAAAGTAATGCTCAAAATTCTCCAAGCCAGGCTTCAGCAATATGTGAATCGTGAACTTCCAGAAGTTCAAGTTGGTTTTAGAAAAGGCAGAGGAACCAGAGATCAAATTGCCAACATCTGTTGGATCATGGAAAAAGCAAGAGAGTTTCAGAAATACATCTATTTCTGCTTTATTGACTATGCCAAAGCCTTTGACTGTGTGGATCACAATAAACTGTGGAAAATTCTGAAAGATGGGAATACCAGACCACCTGACCTGCCTCTTGAGAAACCTCTATGCAGGTCAGGAAGCAACAGTTAGAGCTGGACATGGAACAACAGACTGGTTCCAAATAGGAAAAGGAGTCCATCAAGGCTGTATATTGTCACCCTGCTTATTTAACTTCTATGCAGAGTACATCATGAGAAACGCTGGACTGGAAGAAGCACAAGCTGGATCAAGATTGCCAGGAGAAATATCGATAACCTCAGATATGCAGATGACACCACCCTTATGGCAGAAAGTGAAGAGGAACTAAAAAGCCTCTTGATGAAAGTGAAAGAGGAAAGCAAAAAAGTTGGCTTAAAGCTCAACATTCAGAAAACGAGGATCATGGCATCCGGTCCCATCACTTCATGGGAAATAGATGGGGAAACAGTGGAAACAGTGTCAGACTTTATTTTGAGGGGCTCCAAAATCATTGCGGATGGTGATTGCAGCCATGAAATTAAAAGATGCTTACTCCTTGGAAGAAAAGTGATGACCAACCTAGATAGCATATTCAAAAGCAGAGACATTACTTTGCCGACAAAGTTCCGTCTAGTCAAGGCTATGGCTTTCCCAGTGGTCATGTATGGATGTGAGAGTTGGACTATAAAGAAAGCTGAGTGCCGAAGAATTGATGCTTTTGAACTGTGGTGTTGGAGAAGACTGTTGAGAGTCCCTTGGACTGCAAGGAGATCCAACCAGTCCATTCTAAAAGAGATCAGCCCTGGGTGTTCTTTGGAAGGAATGATGCTGAGGCTGAAACTCCAATACTTTGGCCACCTCATGCGGAGAGTTGGCTCATTGGAAAAGACTCTGATGCTGGGGGGGATTGAAAGCAGGAGGAGAAGGGGATGACAGAGGATGAGATGGCTGGATGGCATCACGGACTCAGTGGACGTGAGTCTGAGTGGACTTCGGGAGTTGGTGATGGACAGGGAGGCCTGGCGTGCTGCGATTCATGGGGTCGCAAAGAGTCGGACATGACTGAGCGACTGAACGGAACTGAACTGAATTATCATAAGGAAGACATTATAATGTATAATGGCTAAATGCTCTGGCGATGTAAATAAGCAGGATTAAAAAGAATTTGATGGAGGAGATGGATAGATTGGGAGTTTGGGACTGACATGTACACACTGCTATATTTAAATTAGATAACCAACAAGGACCTACTGTATAGCACAGGGAACTCTGCTCAATACTCCTAATAACCTAAACTGGAAAATAATTTGAAAAACAAAATATACATGAATATGCATCACTCTTCTGTACTCAGAAAGAACATAATGTTTCTGCTCAATTATACTCCAATGTGCAATGAAATTTTGTTAGAAGAGAAAGAATTTGGAAAATAATTAGGAAATTATTGATATAAGTAAAACAGGATCATTTACTGACTTACAGGAAAAATTCTATCCATATGAATAAATGAACCTAGGCAATAATTGTTGATAGCTGTTCACCTCATTAAAAGAGAGACAATTAAACATTATATGTCCTTTCTGATGAAATTTTACTTTACCACTGTGCAATATTCTGGCCAAATAAAGTAAAAATAAAAATTAAAAAAAAATTGAACCTGAATCCAATTGTCTTTAAATCTAAAATCTAATTACAGTTATAGGATCAGAAGGAACAGCAGAACGTATTCAGTGAGGCTATGGGGATGTAGTCAGCAAAACCTGAATCAAGGAAAACTCTGTATGATAAGCAATCTGATAGTCTCAACAACAACCTCCCTCCTCCCCCTCACCCCCTGCCAAAAAAAAAAATAAAGTGAGTGAAGTCGCCCAGTCGTGTCCGACTCTTTGAGACCCCGTAGACTGTAGCCCACCAGGCTCCTCCATCCATGGGATTCTCCAGGCAAGAATGCTGGAGTGGGTTGCCATTTCCTAAAAAAAAGTCAAGGGAAAAAAGGAGAGAAGAAGCCTACATTAAAGACAGATGTCAACCAATAACAATATATGGTACTTATTTGAATCTCAATTAAAAAAAAAAAACGAAACAGAACTCCTCTAAACATTAAGATATTTGAAACTACAGAGAAGTCGCTGTTAAACATTTTTAAGGTATCATAATTGTACTGCAGTTTTGTTTTTTAAAAAGAATCTTTATCTTTTATCTAAAAATCCTTAGAAATGTTTATGGGTGAAATGATGTTTTCTTGAATGTGCTTAAATAATCAGGGGAGAGGGAAGTGGCTTGGGGTACAGGTGAAACAAAATTGTTGATGAATCAATAGTTGTAGAAACTAAGTATTAGATACTTGGAGATTTTTAAAAATACTATTCTATGTTTGAAATGTTGTGTGGTAAGTAGTTTTATAAAAATTAGGGAATGTCCCTTTTTAAAAAAATACAAGTTAGAGTTTAGGTATAGAAAGTGTTAACCAAGCATAGAAGAACTTCCTTAAAACACTTATGAAATAGCCGGAGTCCTAAACACTATGCCAAATTCTTTCCCTCTTATTTGACAAATCATTTGTATTTTTACATTAATTTAATTTAGATGTTTCTACTTAGCTCATTCAAATATTATTGCATAAGAACTATTTGATGTTCAATTTCCACTCATCCAGAAAAAACAAAAACAATAACAAAACCCCAAACCAAAAAACAAACAGCAAATGCTTATCTTTTAAGTTGTGAATAGACCATAAAAATAGAGCAAAGAGACCACCACCACCACCAGCAACAAAAGCAGAATCTGCCAGACCTTTTTAATGTCTGGGCTCAGAAGTCTCAGAACATTCTTCTACATTCTATTGGTCAAAGCAGTCATGGACCAGCCAAGATTCAAGGCGAGGAGGAAATATACTCCATCTCTCGATGGAAGGAGCAGCGTGTACATAGCAGGGTGAGTAGGACTGTTTGAGGTCATCTTTGGAGACTAGCTACCAAATTTATGTGCAAAGTTAGAGCCTGCCTGTTTATCACAGCCTACTGCCCATCAGCTGGGATGATATGTATATCTCCTCTCTCTCTCTACATATGTAACACAATGTAAAAAATAATCCATAAAATATAGTATATATTGTATACATATAAATAAAAAAAATGTTCTTTGATACCAGCTCAGCCAGGTAGGCCCATGTGAAATACACATAGCTCTATTTTTGTTTGAAAGGAAACATTTCTTGGTATAGGAAGAGAGTGTAAGGACCTGAATGGGAGTTTAAGAAAGCACACAATTATATTTTAGAGCTATTCAGTCTACTACACATCTTGCAGATATGGGTGCCGTATCTTGTGTCCGATGTGATACATGGCTTTTCTTGGGGGGAAATGTGGTATCTTTGCTTTAGGCATTCCTTTTCTGATTTGCCTTTTCAGTTGTGACGACTACATTTTTAAATCCACTAAATGCAAGGAAACAATGGATGTCTTTCTTAGCTACTTGTAAAAGGTCATATGGAAAATGAGCTTGGGCAGAGTGGTTCCAGCTAGACACGTAAGCACAGGCATAAATGAACACATTAAGAACATTGTTTGTCAGTGTTAACCCTTTGCTTACACAGAAAAAAAGGGGACTGTTTGCCTGTCTTCAGTTGGTTTTAAGCTTAATTTATGTGAAGTTGAAAACAGAAGTGAATCCCTGAAACTGATACTAATGGTTTTTAATGCTAGAACCCTGGGAAGACCCAGTGTGGAGGTGGTGCCTGAGTCCTGGACACTGGGGGGAACATTCAGGATCTTTCCTGTCTGGTCTAAATTAGGACAGTAAGTAGACCAGAGCTTCAGGAAAACTATTAAAGGACTCTAGCACTATAGAGCGGAGAAGGCAATGGTAACCCACTCCAGTACTCTTGCCTGGAGAATCCCAGGGACAGAGGAGACTAGTGGGCTGCCGCCTATGGGGTCACACAGAGTCAGACATGACTGAAGCAACTTAGCAGCAGCAGCAGCAGCACTATAAAGATTATGCCCATCCAACACATGCAAAAGAGAAGAAGCAATGCACTGTAATTAAATAGAAGATAGTAGAAGATATGAATAAAATATTCTGACTTTTATTATGATTTTTTCCATGTGATTAATAATTTTAAAAAATCATGTTCTTTCAAAGTCTTTTTTTGTCTCATGATGTAGTATTCTTGCTTCTTGGGGCCTCCATACTTGCATTGCTTTGGGGCAATATAGCACTGGCTCACATCCATCTTTTCAGGAAGCCCAGATAATTACTTATCATGAAACCTGGTAGGATGGTCTGCTCACCAGCATAGTTTATTGACTGATACTTTTGCACTGATCTAAGAGTACTGTTTACTTTTGGTTGGAATATGGCTCCTTAGGGGGGAAACTGATGAGGTTAGATCATCCTCAGATTTCTGGAAAATATTTTATTATAATAGACCTAGTCATACCAAAAAGTATTATGAGACCTCATGGATCATCTTGTGGGAAAAACCCTGGACTTCAATGCCATTATTTTAGCAGCAAACAAAAATATTTTAATCCACACCTCACAATATAGGTTTCTAAATTTGTAAAGTCTGCTTTGTGATTGCCATATATAAAGAAGGGACTTGAATACATGCAATACTGAAAGAAACTCTCTTGTAAAGTGATGTGACTAATAGGTTTGGACAAATGCTTTTGGTGGCAATATTGAGCACACGTGCAAAAAAAAGGGTTTGCTTCTCTAATAAGAGATATAGGAAAATCATGTGTGAGATGCACACATGAGAATAAACAATAGTAATAAAAAGTTCTCTAAAATCCAGCATGTCTTTCTATCAAGATGGAGCAAAAGAGTAAATACATTTTGCACATCAATAAATTCTAAAAGGCCAAGAACTTGTAGGATCTGAATTAAATTTTTTTGAAAATACTGCATTGAACTGATGATGATTTAATTCTGAGTGCCCAAGTCATTTTTCTGCATATGTTTTTTTCTCCTCTTTTCTTTCCTTCTCTCCCGCCCTGTCCCAGCACCCCTCCTCCTCTCTACTTCTAAAAGAAGAGAGCACTGTTCCCAGAACTCTCTCAGGCTTTTTTAATTGAAAGCAATGGTTCTGAGTCACTCCTTTATATTAAGTGAAACATTTTTACATGAATCTCCAGGGATGAACTGATTAGCACAGCAAGAAGCCGGTGGACTCCGGTTGTCCCTGCAAGTGGTGGAAAGAATTAAATACAATTTTGCAAAGATAACACTGAAAGAATGATATTTTCTTTCAAAACATGTCCCTCTCTGAAATATCAGTGCAGACATATGTCGAGATAGAAACCAGATTGTATTTCTAACAGTTGAAGACTCAGATTTCATCAAACAAGACTGTTTGTTCTCATGCCCAAACTGTATCCTACACTGTCCCCTTGTCTGGACTATAATGGAATATAACATTAACTTCGGACAGTGGGGGTTGAGTTGGTGCCAACCTTGCTAATGAACATGTGGTTTCAATAATAGTGTGGCTACTTGCACGTTAGGTGGCAAGGTGCCAGGTACTTAATGTCGAGGAGGCAACTGACGTGAAAAGTACCATCTCCTGATATGACTGTATTTCCAAAAGTGCTCTGGGCCCGGATTGAGACTCAGCAAATCAAGGGGTGTCACTCAGTGTCAGGGAGCTGAAGGCACTGTCAGACGAGTACAAGGCCTGCAGATCTCTCTGCAACCCTGAAGCATCCTATAGCCTTAGTGATAATGGAATGGATAACAGTGCAGTGTGGAAAAACTTAGCCTGCCCCAGGAGGGGGTGGGAGGGGAAAGGATTAGGATCACTCCTTGCTTCAAGTTCCTGGTGTTTTGGACTCTGGGACTTGAGGGTCTGAAAGCTAGAAGACAGTGAAATGAATTACAGTTTAATGATATTCCCACTACACTGACAAAATGGATTCAATTACATAATGGTAGCATTAAATGTTATTAAGAAGGGATCCAGAGTCTTGAGGCCAGGCTCTCAGAAAATCATGATAAGCTGCTTAAAACAGCTGAAATAGCACATTTATGGGCTTTCCAGCCCTTGGTTTGTTGAAGAGGAAAAGAGTTACGTTTGCTGAAACATTCTACAGTGCTGGTCTGTTATCGGGGCCGTGGCACATGATGAAGGGAGGTACTAGGAAATATCTGATTTGATAATTCTATTTTAGAATATACTCCCCCCCCCCCACCCCCGCCAAATGCTTTGTGAAGTGCAGAGCCAAATGGTTTACCTGAGGCCCTGGTTGCCTAGGATGACTTGGTAGGACCACGGTTGTTCTAAAAGGTAGGATTCCTTCTGTAGGGTGACCAGGTTTATAGAGAATGGACAGTTTTTCTTAAATTCTGTCTTCTTCTTGGAATGAAACACTTATTTTTGTTTTAGTTTAAAATTTTCGTACTATAAAATTCACTCTTGGTAGTGAACAGTTTTGACAAAAGCATTGAGTTGTGTATCTATCACCATAATCAATGGAGTATTCCATTGTGTCAAGAAATGTCTTCTGTAGTCAATTTACCTACATACTTCCAATCCCTGGCCACCACTGACATTTCTCCATCTTAAAGTTGTGATTTTCCTGAACATCAGTATCTGATCTTTTGGATCTGACTTCTGTCACTTAGCAAAATTCATTTGACATCCATCCATGTTGTTCAAGTGTCACTGGATTATTCATTTTTATTTCTGAGTAGTATCCCATTGTATGGGGGTGTGTGTGTGTGCTGAGACTGTAAGTCATGTCTGACTCTTTGTGACCCCATGGACTGTAGCCCACCAGGCTCCTCTGTCCATGGGATTTTTTCAGGCAAGAATATTGGAGTGGGTTGCCATTTCCTCCTGCAGGAGATCTTCCCAACCCAGGAATTGAACCCATGTCTTCTGCATCTCCTGCATTGGCAGATGGATTCTTTACCACCGAACCACCTGAGAAGCCCATTTGAATGGATATACCATAGCTTATTCACCTGTGGGACGTTTGTACCGTTTCCAGTTTTTGGTAATTAAGAATTAAGCAGCTATAAAATTTTGCATATACGCTTTCTGTGTAGACATAGGTTTTTACTTCTCTAAAGTAGAATCCTGGGAGTGAGATTGCTTGGTCATATACGATAAATATAGGCTTAACTTGACAATAAATGGCTAAATGGTTTTCTAAAGAGGATGTAACAGTTTGTTCTCACCAGCAAAGTATGAAGGTTCTGTATTCTCTACATCCTCACCAACTCTTGGCATTTCCAGTTTGTTTCTTTAATTTAAATCATTGTAGTAAGTAGTTACTAAGTAGTGGTAATTCACAGTGGGGTCTAATTTGCATTTTTCTAACGTTTAATGAACTTGAGAATATTTTTATGTGCTTATTTGCCATCTGTTCATGTGAAATATAAACAGATTTGTTTGGTGAAATATCTATTTTTTGGTGAAATATCTGTTCAAATCTTTTCAGTTCAGTTCAGTCACTCAGTCGTGTCCGACTCTTTGCAAACCCCATGAATCGCAGCACTCCTGGCCTCCCTGTCCATCACCAACTCCTGGAGTTCACTCAGACTCACGTCCATTGAGTCAGTGATCCCATCCAGCCATCTTGTCCTCGGTCATCCCCTTCTCCTCCTGCCCCCAATCCTTCCCAGCATCGCAGTCTTTTCCAATGAGTCAAGTCTTCCCATGAGGTGTCCAAAGTACTGGAGTTTCAGCTTTAGCATCATTCTTTCCAAAGAAATCCCAGGGCTGATCTCCTTCAGAATGGACTGGTTGGATCTCCTTGCAGTCCAAGGGACTTTTAAACTGAGTTGTTTTTTTTTTTTTTAGTTGTTAAGCATTGAAGGCTATTTATGTATTATAAATACAGTCATTTGTCAGATATGTTAATTGTAAATATTTTCCCTCAATATTTGACTTGTCCTTTGATTTCCTTATGATATCTCTTGCAAAATAAAAATTTTAATTTTGATAAAGCACAATACAATAAATATGTTCTTTTATAGATTGTCCTTTGATGTTATATAGAAGAATTCATTGGTTAGCCCAAGGCCACGTAAATTTATTCTGTTTTCTTCTAGGAATTTCCTAGTTTTTTGTTTTACATTAGGTCTATGATAAATTTTGAGTTATTTTTTGCGTAGAGGGCAAGGTATGAGTTGAGGGTTGTTTTGTGTATACATATTCTTATGCAGTTTGTTAAAAAGGCTATTGTTTATCCTTGGAATCATCTTTTTTAAAAATTATTTATTTATTTATTTATTTATTACTTTACAATATTGTATTCATTTTGCCATACATTTGTCAAATATCAGTTGGCTATATTTGCATATATTTTTTCTGGACTCTATTCTGTTTCATTGATCTATATGCCTATCCACACATAGAATGTGATCTTTTTACAGAAGCTTTATAATAAATCTTGAGAATAGACAGTGTGATTCCTCCAACTTTGTTCTTTTATTAATCCCAAAATTGTTTTGCCTATTCAGTTGATATTTATAAAAAAATTTCTATTGAAACACTGATCAAGTTTACATGGGATCTATAAATCACTTTGGGAGAACTGACATCTTAACACTATTGAGTCTTCAAATTATAACATGGTATATCTCTACTTATCTAAGAATTTGCTTTTTTCCTATCAGTGTTTTATAGTTTATTGCATATATATTCCATACGTGTTTTGTTAAGTTTATAACTAAGCATTTTGAGGATGTCGTAAATGACACTGTTTATATATTTAGGGTTCCACTAGCAATTATATTTCTGTTTTGCTTGATTATAGAAAAATAATTAATATTTATTGTGACTTTTTATCCTGCAACCTTGCTAAACTCACTTATTAGTTCTAGGAGCATTTTCTGTGTGTGTGTGTGTGTGTGTGTGTGTGTGTGTGTATTCTATCTCCTTAGAAATTTGATCTGTGAATAAAGACAGTTTCACATCTTCCTTTCCAAACCATATGCCTTTCTTTTTCTTTCCTTATTGCATCAGCCAGGATTTACAGTGTAACGTTGAATATGAGTAGTTGAGAGAGGATATCCCTGCCTTGTTCCTGATGATTTGAGAAAAATATTCAGTTTTTAATGTTAAGTATGTTATGTGTAGTATTTTTGTAGATTCCCTCTGTCAGGCTAAGGAAGTTCTCTTCCATTCCCAGTGTGCTGAGATTCTATGGTAAACGGCTGTTGAAATGTATAAAATGCACTTTGTTTCACCATTAAGATGATCATATTATTTTCTTCTCTAGTTTATAATGTGATGGATTGTATTGATTGATATTTGAGTACTGAACCAGCCTTGCATTTCTGGAACAAATCCTACTTGGACATGATGTACTGTGTTTTAAAATGCATCTTTATATATCCTACCTTAAATTTGCTAGTATTTGTTCAGGATTTTTGTGACTATGTTTATATAAGGTTAAGCACTGCTTTGTTAAGCACAAATTTTTATACTCTGATTTTAAATTTTCATTCAGTTCAAAATTATTTAAAAACTGATCTTGATACTTCCTCTTTGACTTGTGCATTATTTATAAGTGACTTAATTTCCTAATATTGGAGATTTTCAGATATCTTTGTGTTATTCATTTCTAATTTAGTTCAGTATGGATGACCAGGGACCATTCTTAGCATGATTTTTTTTTAATTGGTAAAGTTTATTTTATGGTATAGAATATGATCTATCTCGGTGAGTATCTCAAGTGCACTTACAAAAAATATGCCATTTGTTGCGGGTCAATATTATACAAATATCACTTAGGTCAAGTTGGTTGACAGTAATGATCATGAGGGCTTCCCTGGTGGCTCAGTGGTGAAGAATGCGCCGGCCAATGCCCGAGACAGAGGTTTGATCCCTGGACTGGGAGATCCCCTGGAGCAGGTATGGCAGCCCACTCCAGTATTCGTGCCTGGGAATTCCTATGGACAGAGGAGCCTAGTGGACTACAGTCCATGGGGTCACAGAAAAGTTGGACATGACATAGCAACTAAACAACAACAACAATGATCGTGAATTCAGTCTACTTGTTCTATTAATTATAGAAAGAGAAATGTTGAAATACCTAAAATTGTGTATTTTTCTATTTCTCATTTATGTTCCACTGATTTTTGCTTCAAGAATTTTGAAGCTCTGTTGTTAAGTGAACATACATTTAGGATTATGATGCCTTCTTGGAAAATTTGTCTTTTTATCAAGGGATTGATTATTTTCCTCTTTTTTCTTGGTAATATTCCTTTCGAAGTATACTTCATTTTATATTAATATGGGTATGCCAGCTTCTCTTCTTATTGGTTGTATAGCATATATTTTTCTATCTTTTTACTCTAAACTTATCTTTGTCTTTATATTCAAAGTGAGTCATATCTGACTCTGGTTTTACTGATTTACTCTTAACCATGAGTTGCTTTTTTCTTATTTTTGTATGCTTTGTAATACTTTGTTGAAAGCTGGACACCTTCTATAGGACAATGGACACTAAAGTATGTGTTTTATGCACAAAAATAACACTTTTTTCTGCTAGAATTTAATGTGGATTACTGAGTCAATCTAGTTAGGAATTGAGCTGAGGGGATTTTACTGTTGCTATGGTTACCCATAATGAACTGTAGACTTACAGTTCCTCTGGCAATACTTTGTGTTTGGTGTGGAGAATGGTTTGTCAGAAGGCTTTTTCTCAGAGTCCATGCTCAGCTTTCGGTCTTTCCCTCTGCGCTATGCTTCAGTCTCTTTCCACACTCATGTCATTCTTCCAGCACTCCTGCACTGTGGCTTGCTACTTGATGCTTGGTAGCCTGGTGAGTGGAATCAGGTGTACATTCTCTGTTGTTCTCATTAAGCGTGTCTTAGGCAGGAAACTGCATCCCTGCAGACCTTTTTCTACATATTCTTTAATTTGTGATTTCTTGCTTTAAAAAGTATGGTGTTATTCTTAAAGATCTGGGGAGAAGTAAGGAGGTGTTCTCATGCAATTTAAATAAAAAAACATATTTGAGCACCATCTTTATGCCAAACACAGTCCTGAAAGCTTGAGATTATGACTACAATTGTGACTGCGATTATGACTACAATTGTGACTGCAATTATGTTTACAACTTGGCTCATCCCATTCCAAAACTCTGTGGCAGAGAACCACGAGTTGTAGTAAACGTTACATCCTAGTTTGTATCATGATAGGAGTAGATGCTAAGTGCTTTGAAACCCAACAGAAGGCCTTTTAGCTCAGTGTGGATGAGAGTGAAGTTTAGGGAATTCGTCCTGGAGGAAACCCAGGAAATCATCGTCTGTCTAGGAGAGCTTCCTTTGTCCTTCTGTAGTCAAGTGACAATGGATTTGGGGTGAAAGAGGGAAAGGCCTGAGGGTCTAAAGTAAGGATGCAGGAGGTAGATGCGGCAACTATGGAGAACTACAGCACCTTCTGGAAGTTACAGTCCCTGCATTACTTCAGGTAGCTTCACAGAGTCATCTCTAGAAAAATTGAGAGTTTTTGATTCAGACAAATCTTGGTTTGAAATCTTGCTTTTGAAGTCTTGCTTTCTCACCTATAAGCTGAGGAACCTTGGGCAAATTACCTTTTCAAGGTTCATTCTTCTCATACATAAAATGGTAAAGGTATTTCCTTTCTCATAGTATTACTTTGAACATCATGTGATGTACCAGACATCTAGAAGAAGGCTCATAATGAGTGGCTATTTTTACTATGACTGTTATTGTTCGTGTTTGTGGCAATTAAATTGAATGTTTTAAAATTCTTTAGGTACTTAATGTTTAGCTCAACCCAAGGAGTCTACTTGGAAGTGAGAAGCAGCTGTCTTTCCTACCAAAGTTCTTCCCAGAATGGTCAGTTCTCTGCTGGTGGTGAAGAAGCAGCTTGCAAATAACATCCCACAAAAGCAGATCTAAATACTAGACTCCTATGGGCATCTTGCACAAAAGCTTAAGTCAGAGTTCTTCAGGAAGCTTATAGGCCCCATAGAGTTCATAACCCTGCAATGTCTTGACCAAGTGTACTCATCTGGTACACTCAACCACCGAACTGGAATATGATACTCTGTTTTTTGGACAGAATTAAGAGTGAGTTCTCTTAGGCTCAAATGACCCCTGCAATCAGGGGCAAGAGGGCTGTAATTGAAATGTCACTCAATGAACATGCCAAAAATAATAGAGATGGAGATGACTACCTTGCCTTGTGGTGAGTTCCCTGCTTTGGGAGATTAGCAAGATGGTCAGAGGATGAGCAGAAGGCAGCACTTCATCTCGAGCCTTGCTTCTTCCTTTAGCATATAATCTAGTTTATTTTAGAAACTGAACACCAGTGATGTAGCTATGACCATTTCTTCCATGGAAAACCAAGATTTGTCTTCTTTACAAATAGAGACTCTAAGATTATGGAAGTTGGGTGGATGAGGGGCGCTTCTATGCAAGTGTAAATTCCTCCGTTTATTTATTCATTAGTAAGATATGCAGTGCTTTGCCTACAACTGGCTGAGCTTCAGGGAATAATACTGGATCTTTGTTTTCTTTTTGAGTAGAATTTATTGTCTTGTGGAAGGACATAGCTATTCATAAAATTGTTGCAAAAATAAGCATATTTCAGAGATAATTACTATGAAGGAGAGTTATATGATTTGGGGGTTCTGAAAAGTCTTCCCTGAGTGCGAAAATTTCTGAACTAGGTGAGTTGGCGAAGATTGGGGAGAGGCATATAGAGAGACATGTATAGCCGGCAACTGTAGCAGCATGCACAGAGGTCCTGGGGACCCTTTTCCATTATAAGTTATTACAAAATATTAAATATAGTTTCCTGGGCTATACAGTATTTTCTATGTCTGTGAGTCTGTTTCTGTTTTGTAAATAAGTTCATTTGTATTATTTTTTAGATTTCACATATAAGTGATATCATATCGTATTTGTCTTCTCTGTCTGACTTATTTCACCTAGTATGATGTTCTCTAGGTCCATCCATGTTGCTGCAAATGGCAATATTTCATCCTTTTTTATGGCTGAGCAATATACATTGTATATATATATATACACACACACCACATCTTCTTTAGGCATTCGTCTGCTGATGGACATTGAGATTGCTTTTTTGTCTTGGCTACTGTAAGTATGAACATTATGGTGTGTGTATCGTTTAGAATTAGTGTTTTTGTCTTTTCTGGTAGGGTATATTTTAATGGTATACTTAGGAGGATTTGTTGAATGACTGGGTATAAGGTATTAACAAAAATGAGCAAAGATGAACCCAAGATTTTTGCTGTGAATCACCAGAACAAGGAGTTTTCGTATACTGAAAATGGGGTAGACAGCAGGAGATTGAATGTTTGGGAGATAGAGATCAAGAGATCAGTTTTTGAACGTGTTAAGCTTGAAAGAATGTGTTAAGCTTGAAAGAACGTGTTAAGCTTGTCTGTGAGACATCCAAGTGTAAATGTGTGGATCTAAGTGGAGATTCAGGTGCTAGGACTCAGGAGAGAGATTCAGGCTGGAATTTGTCAACCAATAGATATATGAGGTCACCAAGGAATCAGGATACTTAGAGCAGTGAAGAGGATGAAAGACTAAGTCCTGTCACTGGGACACGATTTAGAGGGCAGAGAGATAGGAATAAACAAACAGAGGCTGAAGGCAGCAACCAGTGAGGTAGGGGAAAGTCTAGGTGGTATTCTGGAAGCTAAGCGAAGAAAGTTTATCAAGCCGGAAAGAGTGATCAACTGGGTTAGAGGTTGCTGGCAGGTCAGGCAGGATACAGGCTGAGCATTGACCTCTAAATAGGGCAGAATTGAGATTACTGGAGACTTTGAAAAGAGCAGGTTCAGTGGACTGGTGAAGGCAAAAGCCTGAAAGGAGTGGGTTCAAGAGAGTGTGGGAGGAGAAATCAGAACAGTACAGAACTGCACTGTTCACTAAAGACACTAGGCATAGGCGTACCTGTGATGTGGTTACTCTGGATTGAAATGTGCTCTAAGGGTAATATGCACATCAGATTAGAATTCGTGAAAGAAAGTCTAGTATCTTAATAACATTCGATAACAATTACATGTTGGGATGATACTATTTTGGACATGTTGGATTAAATAAAATACATTATTAAAATTAATGTTATTTGTTTTTCTTCACTTTTTTCATGCGGCTACAGGAAAAGCCAAAATTACAAATATGCCTTGTTACATTTCTGCTAAACAGCACTGATATAAGCAATTCTTTCAAATAGTCTTATTGTAACAGGATACAGATGAACAGAGTAGTAGATGAGGGTGGGGTGGGGTTGAGAGGAACCCGCTTCGTGGGGGTGTGGATTATTCATACAGAATAACAGGAGGGAAGTAATGACCTGGAAGCAGAGAGGTGGGTATTTATGGAAGTTCCTTTTTTGTTTTCTTAGTGACATAGGAAGCCAGTCTTCAGCTGAAAAAGAGGATGGAGGAGGAGGTCTATTTTGATATGTAGGATAGACCACAGTGCTTGGCAAAAGCTACTTGACTAGAGGCTGCTTAGCAGAGTGGGGAGGTACATTACTAGGTGTTTTCTCAGTCCACAGGTAGTCCATTGCTGAAGACGAAAAATGAAAAAACCCATTGGAGAGCTTGTCACTCTTGGTCATCTGTTCTCTTTTAGTTCTTGGACTCAATTTCTTTTCATCACATCAGAAAATTAAAAAATCCACCTTCAACCCCCTTGGTTTGCTCAGTATTCAACATGATTCCTCCTATGTTCCTGTGGGCAAATTTTTATTTTACTTCTTTACAATTTAGTTGCCATAAAAATGTTTGAATCCAGAGCCTTAAAATTTCCAATTCATCATTTTGTTTCTTGTTTCTTCTACTTCTTTTTTGCATTCACTAAACAAGCAAGAGAACAGCCCCATCTGTCTCAGCCGCTCTGGAGGAGGCTGCATGGGTTGAGAGGCAGCTTCTGCGCCTTGAACTTGGCCACTCCTGGGCTTGTAGTAGCCGGGCTTCAAACAAAAACCACCACTTCCTCCCCCGGCCCCAGTACCAGCTTCACAGGCAGCTGGGCTGCTTAAACATTTAAATTTCACTTTGGGCTACTATAAACATTTATTCCTGAAAGGGTCCCCCACCCGGCCACCCCAGGTATTCTGTAGGAATATAGGCCAGTTTTATGCCCCAGTACACTGCATGGTTTTGAACCCCGTTTTCATAGTTGCAGTGCCCAAAGATCAAAAATAAGGGTTAAGTAAAACTGGATGCGATGCTGGTGAGTGTTGAGACTGCTGGAGAGCCAGCCAAGCTGTGCCAACAACTTGAGACTCTTCGAGGTGTCAATGACTATGCTCTGATGGGGAGAAAAGAGAAAAGGGGGCTGGTGCTGAGGCAGCTGAACACTCAGATGTGGTTTAGGTCTGGCTGGGATCGAAACCTTAAAAGTGGTAGTGCGCTGAATTCTTTTGTCTTCCCTTGCTGCCTTGGAGCAAGGATTACATAAAAATACTCTGTTTATTTTCTGCGAAGTAGTTGTAGTTCACCTTTGAGTTGATGAGCATCTGCACCTAAAAGACCATTAAAAAATGGAAGAGTTTACAAGCCACTGTGAGCTGGCACAGTCCAGCAGAAGAGGAGAAAGAGGAGAAAGCACTTAGGAAGAATAAATATTTTATAGCACCTACATTTTCAGACTGCGTCTGCCTGAAAGGACTCGTGCTTTCTCTCTCGTGGCTCTCATCTCGTCTGCCTTCCCTTTCTTTTCTCTTGCTTTCTTTCTGTCAGTCTGTTAATGTTTTTTTCTCTCTCCAAATGAGTTTTTCTGTTTAATTCTACATGATTCCTCTGATAGTTAACTTGTTAGTTAGCTATGTAAACGTTTTATACATTTCTCTGAGCTTGCTTTACTTGTTTTCTTGGCTGACCATCTGAAGTCATTCTATGAAAGGAGATGGTATGAACTGGAAAGACTTGAACTTTAGAGTGGGTTGAGTTTGGTTATACCTGCTGCTACAAAGTCCAATCTTTATGAAAAGAAAAAGAAAAAGGAAAGCATGGAAAACAAAACAAAAGACTGCAAACAGCCAACCTTAGTGAGCTACATGCCTCTTTTCTCTACCTGTTGTCAATGTTTTTGTATCTGAGATTTGTTTGGGTTTTGAAAGGGACACCCCAGTTTACAACCTCCAAAATCGTCACTGAATTAATTTGCTGTGAAATAAATCATACCAAGAGAGGGCTCCTGTGTCAGAGAATGATTTCTTTTGCTCTAAGGAGCATTTGAATTTCAACAGCAGTTTGTTCCAAGGAAATGCTTATTTCAACAATGGAAGGTATAATGAAACAGAACGAGTTTCTAGACATTGTTAGTTTTTGTTTTTAGTGTAGAGTTCAGTGTTAGGCTCAGTTAAATGTTTTTGCAAATGAATGAAGTTTCTCCATTTTTATAATGCTGAAAAATTAGTGACCAGATGGTAAAATACTCTGACTGTGGGCATTATGTAAGGCCTTGAAGGACACTGCCTAGTGGAGACAGTTTTCCTCTGACTCCATAAAGGATGTGGATTTTAAAATGCAATTGGGTTTAATATTTCATCTTAATCAGCATTCCATGGCATCATGTCAAGTCACCATAAAAATTAAAGAAAGTTTCTATTGGTTAGGAAAAAGAAAGAAAGAAAGTAGAGATGTGATTGCTCTGTTGAGAAGATTAATCAAATTTATGAGGGAATAAAAATATCTTGTACATATGTGGCAAAGCTTCTTACGCAAGGGCTCTCACATTCTGCCGGAGGGTGTAGACCAGTTATGATGAAGTCACTTCAGGCAAGAGTGAGAGCTTTGCCCTTGGATAGCACAAAGAGTTTTCTTTGCACTTTTTGCAAGAGGCTTAATTTTTCTAGAGCCTGACGCAAAAGTCTGAGGGCAATTAAGAAAAGATGCAAATGCGATAATCAGAAAACACGTTCCCAAGGTTTAATGAATATTAGGTTCATGTTTTCTCATTCAACTGTTACATAGGGGTAAGGAAAATTAACAGTGATGGTGACTAAGGAGAGTTCTTTGAGTAGTCAGTTAAAATTTCAGTTATGTAAGATGAGTAAATTCCAGAAATCTAATGTACAGAATGATGAAAATGCTTAACAATACTATACTGTTACTTGAAATTTGATGTGATGGGTGAACTTAAGTGTTCTGACCACAAAAGAAAGAAAGAGAGAGCAAAATGTTAATGACGTAACGTGATGGATATGTTAATTAGCTAGGCTGTGGTGATCATTTGACAATGTATACACATCACTATATCAAGTTTTGCACCTTAAATATAAACAATTTTATGTCTATTATGTTTCAATAAAGCTGAAAAAAGATATGAATATTTAAAAATACAAAAGAAAATGCTAATAAAAAACCTCATTGCCAAACCCAAGATCACCTAGGTTTTCTCTTATGTTATCTTGCAGAAGTTTCATAGTTTTGCATCTTAAATTAAGGTCTGTGACCCCTTTTGAACACATTTTTATGAATAAATTAAGGTTTGTGACCCATTTTGAATACATTTTTATGAATGATGTAAAAAAAGAGGTGAAATTTTAAATAAAGAACAAATCTTTCTTTTAAAAAAGAACAGACAATCCTTTGCAGCTGTTGAACTTTACACTGGACTATGGCCATTGTATGGGATTCCCAGATGGCTCGGTGATAAAGAATGCACCTGCCAGTGGAGGAGATGTGAGTTTGATCCCTGGGTCAGGAAGATCCCCTGGAGAAGGAAATGGCAACCCACTCCAGTACTGCTGCCTGGGAAATCCCATGGACAGAGGAGCCTGGTGGGCTACAGTCCATGGAGTTGCAAAGAGTCAAACAGGACCGAGTGCCAGAGGACACACACACATGACCTTTGTACTGCATTCAGAGCTCCTGCTGGCATTACCATGTGACAGGTTGCTGGGCTGTTTGGGCAGCCAGCTCTGCTACATTGCCTGATTGTTTCCATGATGTGGGCTGAAATCCGCAATAGCTAGGTTGGCATCTTTGCAGTTACTTTGTGTGTGTGTCTCTTGTAGATGGCCATGACCTAGCCCTTCAGATGGTGCTTTACACTCAGCATCTTGGTCTCACTCTGGTGGAAGTCATTCCTTTGCTTTATAACATAAATCTGCATTGGTGATACCAACTCTGGAATTTTTATTATTTTTCATTATGGTAAAAAAAATATATATAACATGGAATTTACCATCTTAACTGTTTCTAAGTGTACAGTGTAATAGCGTTATTCCCATTGTTTGTGTAACCAAGGTCTTTTCCATCTTGCAAAACTGAAACTTTATACCTAATAAATAGCAACTCCCCATTCTCCCTTATTGCAGTCCCTGGAAACCATTCTATTTTCTGTTTCTATGAATTTGACTATTCTAGACAGCTTATATAGGTAGACTCATACAGTATTTATCTTTTTGTGATTGGCTTATGTTACAAAGCATAATGTTCAAGGTTCCTCCATGTTATAGCTTGTGTCAGGATTTCCTTTCTTTTTAAGGCAACCCACTCCAGTGTTCTTGCCTGGAGAATCCCAGGGATGGCGAAGCCTGGTGGGCTGCCGTCTCTGGGGTTGCACAGAGTTGGACACGACTGAAGCAACTTAGCAGCAGAAGCAGCAGTATTCCATTGTGTGTATATATCAAATTTTGTTTATCCATTCAAACCTCAGTGGACACTTGGATTGCTTCTACCTCCAATTCTGTATTTCTTAGGATTCAACATAGTTTGAATGGCAATGCTGTTCTGTTAATATTTATGCAATAATCTGCCCCAGAGCCTCAATTTTCTTTCTGTATGAAACATCTTTCCCCGAAAAGCACTTACTAATATTAAGACAAAGTTTCAACTTGAAATCAGGCAAAAGAATGGCTGCATGTCCTTTCACTATCTTACTGGATCATTTTCTAATAGGTCCATCTAAGGACTATATGATTCTTTAAGGAGATGCACCTTATTTGATAATACTATTTGCTGTTGATTAATGCTCAGATTCTATTAAATATTAATTCATAGATTTTGTCCAGCACTAATGCAAGTGACTTATATCCAGTAGAAAAGATGATTCTACAGGTTGATTTTAAATAAAAGGATTGTAAAAGATGATCCCTATTATTGCTGTGTGTGGCATTAACCAGTGTTCTGTCTGATCTAGCTGTCTTATTCAAACATTCATTCCCAACTGATATCAGTGATATCAGATTTAATATCAGTGATATTAAATGAATCTTCGCAACATGCTCATGTTATATTTATATGTGAGCACTATTTGTAACTTAAAATTTTTACAAACTGAATTTTTTTCCTGCCAGAGAAGCCAGAGTAAATGACCACATTTCTTCATTTTAGTGAAGTTTTTGTCGCCAAGTTATAGAGGAGCCCTAACGGCTTTCTCCTGAATATAATTAGAGAGTGACTTTTTTTTTTTCTTTTTAAAGAATACTGACCAGCATTGCAACAACAAATTTAGCCTATTTGTCCAAGTGGTTTTTTAAATTTCTTTATTTTTAATTAAAAGATAATTGCTTTACAATATTGTGTTGGTTTCTGCCGTACGTCAACATGAATCAGTCATAGGCATACATATGTCCCCTCCCTCTTGAACTTCCCTCCCTCTTCCCACCGCATCCTACCCCTCTAGGTTGTTACAGAGCCCCATTTTGAGTGCTCAAGTGTTTTAATCTAATATAAGGACAAAGTAAACCTACATGTTGCTCTTGTGCAAATAACTACTAGGCTTTGGTCCATCCAACTCAATTACGCAACATGAGTCAGAAAGCTAAAGAGGCCTCAAGATATGTTTCCCAAGAACAATGACCCTATATGCAAGACAGCAAAAGAGACACTGATGTAAAGAACAGACTTTTGGACTCTTGTGGTAGAAGGCTAGGGTGGGATGATTTGAGAGAATAGCATTGAAACGTGTATTTTACCATATGTGAAATAGATCGCCAGTCCAGGTTCGATGCATGAGGCAGGGTGCTTAGGGCCGGTGCACTGGGATGACCCTGAGGGATGGGATGGGGAGGGAGGAGGGAGGGGGCTTCAGGGTGGGGGACACATGTACACCCATGGCTGATTCATGTCAATGTATGGCAAAAACCACTACAATATTGTAAAGTAATTAGCCTCCAATCAAAAAAAAAAAAAAAATTGCTTCCCAAGTCAGAGTAGCTGGGCTGGCTAAGCTCATAGGTTTCAACAAAGATATTAATAATAAATACAAGGTGAAATTTCCATAAACTCTGCATTCTCATACCCACCTGCAGCTAAACCTCCCTAATTTGGAGATGAATACCAGGCCAGAATACTGGAATGGGTAGCTATTCCCTTCTCCAGGTGATCTCCCCAACCCAGGGATTGAACCCAGGTCTCCCACATTGCAGGCGGATTCTTTACCAACTGAAAGTTTCTATAAATGCTGCATTTTCATACCCACCTGCAGCCAAACCTCTTTAATTTGGAGATGAACCCCCTCACAATCTTTTTGCAGAGGGTTTGCCATTATGTTTCTGTTCTGCATAAACAAAGAGCAGATAACTGTGGAAAGTAGGTCAGAGACACAGTTAGCCTGTGCCAGTTCCTGTTCTTTTCGACGTAGGTGTGCGTGCACGCATGCCTCTGTGTGTGTGTGTGTTACTGAAGCATACAGTCACATAGCATGAAATTGTAAGCGTTCCAGAGGTCCGTTTATTTGACATTTACTGAAGAGCAATTGGCCCATTTTAAATATGTATCCCTAAAGATCAGGAGGGGCTTATTCTTAAGGATGGAGGTAATATATTGGTTGCCTTCCTTTTTAATATCCGGTACCTAGAAGAGAGACCAGCATGAATTAATCAATGCCTTATTGAATTCTGAAATCTTGTTTCTTCTTTTGCCCCATGGGAGAAAGAATACTAAAGATAAATGGTGTTTTCTAGACTAAAATTAAAAGATTAGAAAAGCAAATGATATATTTCAGTTAGTTAGTACAAGTGCAGAGTAAAGTCTTTTAAAAGCCTCCCCTACAGCTTAATCATTGTCACAGTGCAAACTCTACCTTGATAAAAAAAAAAAAAAAAAACTTTAAATATAGCCTTCCTCAGTTTTCTCTATCGATGTGTGGGAGCTCTCCTCTGTGAGATTATCTGTTTGAATTTGACTGTCAATTTTAAAATCTACCAGTGTTCCATTCTAGTTTGGTAGCCCCTTGACTTAAATGGAAGAGCTGGTGGTCTCACCCTGGGAATACACAGACACCTCCCCAGCACAGTGACTTTACCCTGTGGAGTCAACAGATGACAGATGGAGAAATTTCTCCACTGAAGTTGATGAGGCTCTGTCCATTTCTAGGAAATCTTTCTTAATTCTGGTTTTATAAGTTTATGAACCTCTGCTTTACAAGCAATACTTGAGTTTTGGGTTCTTCTAATCTTTTCAGCAAATCTGGTACCCAGCTTTTTTGTGTGTGTGGTGGTGTTTTAAATTCTTACTTTGATGTCATAATATTTCAGAAATTACCACAAGCGATTCTGTAATTCTTCCAGACATTTTATTTTTAACCTGAAGAAACCGTGGTCGATGTCAATAAATGTTTATTGAGTGTCAGCTAGGTATGAGCCCTGTCCATGGCACTTAAGTATGCTCTGAGTAGTCTGGGTTTCCAAGATGTTCCATTATCTGATTTAGGAGTTATATATTTCCCCAGAAGGGTCTTCATTGTTTTCCAAGCTTTAAAATTATTTCCAATTTTCAAAAACATTCTCTGTAAGACAAGAGTGTCCAGCAGTTTTCATTTATGAAATGCTTGCTCTGAGCCAAAAACAGTTTTACAGTGTATCTCCTGATCGTAATCCTCCCCAAATTCCCTGAGTTGAAGGATGGTTCTTACTATTCCCATTTTAGAAGTGAGAACACTGAGGTCTAGTGAGGATGTGTCATTTGTTCTGGGTTGCACAGCAAACGTGGCATTCAATTTGAGTCCAGGTCTGTCTGATTCCACAGCCTCTCTGCTACACCATATCCGGTTTGATGTTTGTAGCCTCTTGTAACGGAGAAGGCAATGGCAACCCACTCCAGTACTCTTGCCTGGAAGATCCTGTGGGTGGAGGAGCCTGGTGGGCTGCCGTCCATGGGGTCGCTAAGAGTCAGACACGACTGAGCAACTTCACTTTCACTTTTCACTTTCATGCATTGGAGAAGGAAATGACAACCCACTCCCGTGTTCTTGCCTGGAGAATCCCAGGGCCGGGGGAGCCTGGTGGGCTGCTGTCTATGGGGTTGTACAGAGTCAGACACGACTGAAGCGACTTAGCAGCAGCAGCAGCAGCCTCTTGTAAATTTACGCTAGCACCATAATATTTGAGAAAGTATGAGTGGTTTGGTTCTACATTTTAAATCTTAGGAAACCAGGTCTGCATCAGTGCATGTTTACCAAGTGCCGAGTGACTCTGTGCTTAACATCATACACGACTCTCTTGCACGCTCTAGGTTTCCAAGTTATTTCATTAACTGACTATTTTGGTCAGATGTATTTTGGAAGAAGGCTTTAAGAGTGAAACTTACTTTAAATTCCCAATTATCCAGGATATGTTGTTTGAAGATGAGAACAGCTGGCTATTTTAATTCCCTAAGTGTTGAAATATTGTGGAAAAGAGAAACCCCAAACCAGCTTGCTAACAAATGACTTAGTGAATGAATCAGCAGGATTGAGCTCTCTCTGGTTCTTCTTGGATGTTTTCTGTGTGTCCCCACAATCTGGGTGTAGTGTGATGAGCTGTTCTGCTGCGAAACCAGAGTTGAAAGAATAAACAGGGTTGACAGAATAAACAGTAAATCCTGATTGTCAAGGAAGGTTTACAAGTCAGCTTCCTTCTGCAGCTTTAACTCACATGTCTGGCCTTCAGGGAACGTGCTGAAGCTTTCCCTTTGTGCACTGGTGGCAACGACTTAAGTGCCTCTGATTTGTTTGGTTTCCCATTGACCAGTGCAGGGTCCTAGGCAGGCCCTAGTGGATGGAGGCTGCCAGTGGAAAAGACCAGAGAACTGGACATCACACGGTGAACAAAACATGCAGAGATGTGCTGGGGAAAAAGTGGGACACAGCACAGTGCCTGCGCGCGCACACACACACACACACACAATAACAAATTGGAAAACAAATGAATTTATTGATTATAGATCATTATGGCTGATACCTCAAATGAAATGTCGTATATGTCTAAAACATTTTCCATTTTCTATTTGTCACGTGCTCTCCTCTAAGGAGCTTGAAATGCATGCGCGGCTTCTTATGAGCCGACCACTCGGCACTGTTAAATGAGCAAGCTGGGTGAGGATGGGCAGGTAAGGGACATTGAAGAGGGAGTTGAAAAGGGAAGCACAAACCTCAAGTGCCGATGGTGGTCACTCAGCATCAGGAATAAGAACATGAGGAGAGCAATGAGTCTACAGCAGAGCTCCGTTTATCACCAGGGCAGCCTGGGCACCTGAGGGGCCTGGGCACATCGTCTTGCTGAGAAGAGCTGTTATCTGGGAGTGAGTTCCTAAACCTTAAAGTCCTTGTCAGTGCAGTCCTGTGCTTTGAGCACGTTCCACCAGATGATTCAGGAAAGTTGCATAGTGGAACAGCTGCACTTTGGAGCCTGGGTGGTGACACCCCATACGTGGGCAGGCCCAGGGACCCGATGGTTCGTGACAGGGATGCATGTGTCTCCTGGGCTGCTTTGCACATCTCAAGGGTGACTCCCAGTGACACCAGCCCCCAAGCACAGGCTACCAGTGTGCACTTGTAACCTGAGCTCACACAGAGCTGTTGACCCTCAGGACAGCTGCAGTTTGAGTTAATAGCACATAATTCAGCCCCTTATTGAGGCTTTCCTAGAAATCCAACCATGAACTCTGCATGGATTCAGTCCAGGAAACTCCTTTCCTATCTGAGAGAGCAGAAATGTGTTTTTCGGCATTTATTTATTTGCAGCAGTTGGATGAAACCTCAGTCACCAGTGTCTCTCCTTTTCTTCTTCTTCTTCTTCTAGCCCTTTGCATCCTTACTGCTCTTCTGAGGGAGTGCTCTTCTGTGAGACATAGCAGGGACACCCTGCCATAGTCGGGATTCTTAGCAGTAGGTTTTCCCTTGTGGTGTAGAGAAGAGAATCCTGATTTCTAATCGATGGGGAGCAGAAGCACAGCTGAGACAGTGAAATTTGAAGAGGTCAAGTTTTGGGGGGAAAGGATGGAACAGATGAGACCTCGCTGACGCAGGGTTCCTTCTCCTTCTTGGGTGTCCACATTGTTTCGGTCACATCTCCTGAAACATCTCCTGAGACTTTCAGGGTGACATTTGTCTCCTTGGCACTGAAACCTGGCATTCTGAGTGTGATGCTATTAATCAAAGCCCCAGACTAAGGAGGACATTCTCTTAGAGCGCACAGAGACGGGAGGCGCAAGGTAGGAGAGCTGCTTTTTGCATCTTTTAAGAGTACACTCATAATTTCCCCCTACATTCTTTTTCCCTTAATAAAGTGCTTTGTGTGCTGAAGCTGAGCCTTCCTATTCCATCTGAAGTCAGTATTTCCTCCGGTCTTTAGACAGCCTTAGGGAAGTTCTCCTGCAAGACTATAGATGGATTTCACATTATGAAAGGAGAGAGGAAAGCCACTTCAGCACACCGTAGAATGGCCAGGGCACTATTTATTTATTTTAGAGGTGGTGGCAGCTGGGGAGGAAGGTTCAAAAGACACAAAGTTGTGTATGAATTATGATGTGATATGTTCGCTTTTAGCTCACCACCGGGCAGACCTTCAAAGTCAGTTTCCAGTGGGTTTTTCTCAAGGGCCCACACCAGCATCTTCCAAATGTGAGTCTGAAGATGCTTCCCATCTTACATCACTCACAAATAACTGCCAGAGCAACAAGAAACAAAAACTATACAATTTACAGTTTAGCCTCTTTGATGTGATGTGGGATGGGGATCTGAAAGCAAAGGCCTCTGGGTTGATTGCCATAGAGAGCAAACTCTTATTTCCTTAAGAGAGCAAGCGCATTAAAATTATTAGAAAGCCTTTACCAGATTAAATGAAGCTTGATTTGGGTCAAGGCGGGGGAAGGGAAGAGGAAAGAAACTAAACAGTGTGCACCGAGGATTTGCTGAACATGTTTTTTTCTTTTTTTTCAAATGCTGACGGGCATTAAATTAAGTAACAACCAAAGATTACACAAGAGTAAACACTGCTGCTAATGTTTGATTAAAAGCTAACTGAGGGCTCGAAGTGACTCCAGTGAATTTATAGATCATGCCAATAACAGCCCCAGGGGAATGGGGCTGCTCAGGGTAGAGGAGAAGTTTTATAGGTAGAAGCCACAGTTTTAAATGTTGAAAAGGAAAACCAAGGCTGAAGGAATGCTTTATAAACTTCAGGGAAGGAGAGAAAGACAGAGAAAGAGAGAAAAGAAAAGGGGTGTGGGGGATAGAAAGGGGAATTGTCTCTGCGACTGCTGGGCTTGGGGTAATAAAAAAAAAAGGGATGTGTAACATTTAAATAATTCTTCTAGGAGGAGAGAGAATGCTAGGATCAAAGAGTTAACTGTTCCTATGGGACAGGAGTCTTAATAAATTCTAGACTGTGTCAAGGGTTCCATCCACCCCAAATGAAAGAGTGTAAATTCCCCTGTGTGATCAAATAAAATTGATTTAACTTTGCAACATTTAGCTTCAGGTTAAAATTTAAGTGTACAGTCTAGCAACAAATGATTTTAAAATTATAGTCCCCATTCAGCAAACCTCTTTTGATAAGTGTTAAATGCTTTTATAATGGGATGCTGGTGTGCTGTGATTCATGGGGTCGCAAAGAGTTGGACACGACTGAGAGACTGAACTGAGCTGAACTGATAATGGGATGTGTCGTTTATTTAGTAACATTGCAGTCACATAGCAGCCGACAGGCTTAGATTGGGGTTTCATCTTGTACTTTAATTTTCTAGGGCACGGGGGATGACCATAATTGCTGAACAATTCAATGGAACGGAATGGGCTAATTCAGCACTTTTTTCCCCCTACATTTTTCCACAGAATATCTAAAATCATCTCCTTCATCGTAGTATGTTTATGAAAGCAAGGCATTTAACCCTCATATTTCCTACGCTTGAATAGTTTCCTTAATAAAATATAAAATATTTGCAAATTTGCCCCATTTAAATGAGCATGCCGTTCATTATGAAGGAGATAGCACTGTTCAGCACGTCAGGGTTGAATCCTGTCTGCCGTTGTTTGGCTACCCTTAGAGGATACTCCAGGAAACCCAGTCTCTCTGAACACCCTTCTTTTTCCAAGTTCTGTCTTCTCTCAGACAAAGGCAAACATATCTGCTCAGCTCGGCCAGTCTTTAGTTTAATCTTGGAGTCTGAAAAACAAACAGTGGTAAGGTCTGGATAACATTGATCCACATTTGTGTGTTTGCCCAGATGAAACTTTAAAAAATGCTAAAAGCCACCAAAATCTCTGCTCTTTCCCTTAATTACCCTAGATTATCAGACTGGAGAAATAAAATGGGTGGGTATGTTCCAGTGCTATTAAATCTTGTGCTAACTGTACTGGTCCCAGCAGGACCGGCAGCCTCAAGTCTGCTTTCTAGCACCCTCCAGGGACCCTCCCAACAGGTCAGAAACCCAACACCCTGTCTGCAGGGGTGGGGATGGAGCTTGTGCTCTGCAAGAGGCTGCAAGAGAAAAATCCTGCTGTCTTATCCCGTGGCCACTGTCAGTTGACTGAGTCCCTTTAAGGCTTTTATTACCAAACCCCAAACTTGACAGCTGACCTGACTCAGGTCACCAGCCCCGTGAAGATATTTAAAAACATTGAAAATCACTTGGCGTGTTCAGTTTTTACTATTTATGAGTTTGCTCAAACATTCTGGTGAGCAGTTTCAAACATGAAGATATGTGTGCCAAACCATAGCAGAACTGAAAGTGACACTTCAGAGTGACTGGAATTAGTAGACATTGGTTTGGAACCCCTTGTCTTTCATATGTGATGTTAAATACAAAGACTGGCATCACTCACGTCGACTGGGTCAGTTTATTAAAGAAAATTGAGTGAAGTCCAAAGGGGATTGGGCTTTCATGTATGGAAATATTTTGAAACTCAAGCAACTTGCTGTAATTCATGAAAAGCTGGACATGAGGACTTCCCCGGCAGTCCAGTGGTTAAGAATCTACCTTCCGATGTAGGGGACACCAGTTGGATCCCTGGTCAGTGAACTAAGATCCCACATGCCGCAGAGCAACTACTGAGTCCGTTCAGTCTGGAGTCCGAGAGCCACGACTAGAGAGCCCAAACACAATTAAGACACGACACAGTGAAATAAATATTTTTTTTTAATTTATAAAAATATATTTTCAAAAGAATACGACACGAATGGACAACTCTACTGTCACACTGTATGAACAAACAGATAGTGATGATGTGGCATTTCCTTTTCTTGCCTTTAAAAGAAAATATGACATTAGGTTGCATTTATCTGACACTTTTTCTTTTCTACTGTAACCTGAAAAATGAAATGTATGCAGTTTCTCAAAATTTCAAATCACAGAGTTGGGGAATGGCAAGTGGTATCATATTGGCAATGAGAGCTGAAACTCATTGTGTGTCTGCTCTGCTCTAAGCAATAACCATGTGGGGCAGGAACTGTTGTTCTGCTGCTGCAAAGTTTTGGACGTAAAGCTACAAAGAGATCCTGCTGCAAGGCCACGGAGCAGTCCATGGAGGAGCCTGGGCTCAGCCGCACTTGTCTCCATCCATCTTGGGCTCCACCAGAGAGAGGATGTCATCACTCTGCATTCCCAGGCACCCACATGCATGTGCTCACCATTGTGGTTCCACTGAACCATGTCATCTAACCTATCTTGTCATGGCAGACCCTTCACGCTGGAGTAGGGGAAGAGGGAGTGTATTTCTTAAACTCCATTCTCCATTATGCCTAAAAAATCCATCTTTTCCCATAATTTAGAACATACTTTTTTTTTAAAAGAGTGGCCTATTGGAAAAGAATAATAGTGTTCTCTGTACCAGATATTATTCAAATTACATTTCTTATTTATTTTATTCTCACGACAGTTTGAGGAAGGTAGTATGTTTATTGCCATTCAACAGATGAGTAAACTGAAGACAGGTCATGTCACTTGCTTAAAGCCACCTAGTTAGGGGGATGCAGAGATGAACTCACACCCAGCAGCTTGGTCGGATGGTTCATGGTCTTAACACTCTCTCTCCAGTGAACTGAGGACTAGCCAGGCAACTGATGGGGGCTTCTTTGGTGGCCCAGATGGTAAAGAATCTGCCTGCAATGCAAGGGTCCCAGGTTCAGTCCCCGGGTGGGGAAGATTCCATGGAGAAGGGAAGGGCTACCCACTCCAGTATTCTTGCCTGGAGGATTCCATGGACAGAGGAGCCTGACGGGCTCTAGTCCATGGGGTGGCAAAGAGTTGTACATGACTGAGAGACTAATACTTTCACTCTCAGGCAGTTTGAAGGGCAAGCAATGAAATGACTTCTGTCAAATAATCTAGGCTGGGTTTTATCACAGCTAATTGTGGAATTACATACTTCCCTGGTGGCTCAGTAGTAAAGAATCCACCTGCCAGTGCAGGAGACGTGGGTTCAATCCCTCGGTCAGGAAGATCCCCTGGAGGAGGAAATGGCAACCCACTCCAGGATTCTTGCCTGGAGAATTCCATGGACAGAGGAGCCTGACAGGCTACAGTCCATGGGGTCGCCAAAGAATCAGACACAACTGAGTGACTAAACAATAAAAAACAGCAACAAATTGTAGAATTGGCCATTTCATCACTACTGGGAGCTGATAGACTGCCTGATACAGTCACACAATTCAGAAGGAAGACCCTTGGAGGATCTATAGCGTCCTGGGTAATTCTCTCAGCAGCTCAGTCTGGGCCATTTCCAACTCTTACTCTCTGAACCTTGGTTCTCCTACCTCGAATATAGGTCTAACAACAAACAGTAGACTCTTTTATTGGTGCACTTTTCCAGTTTACAGAACGATTTCTCACACATTTCATGTGATGTGAGCCTCAGCATGGTTCTTTAAGGTGCAATTATTCAGTTAGGACCTTCAGAAAGCTATTGCTCACAGATACCCATGGCCACGAAACTGATCAAGAAGGACTAGGCATAAAACCTGGCTTTCTGAGTCTAAGCCAAAATGTATTTCAACCATATCCCCAGTTCTTTCTGTGGTAGAAATAACCTCTTAGAGCAAGCTTCCTGTCGTGTGGCAATTTCATTGCGAGATCTCATGAAACCTTCTCCTAGTTCCTTATATCAAGGCTCTGTGAAGTAGGCCAACCAGTTTCCCAAACTAGCTGAAGGCCATCCACATGCTGCTCACGTTCTATTTTGTGCTTGAATCCACTTGCCATGGTAGACATCTTATGGTGGTCAATGGGGACATTTAGAACTAGTTATGTTTATCTACAGGCTGGGTCCACAGACAGGGCAACAAGCTCATCAACCATGCACCCACCAATGCAGAGGTGGGAAGTGTGCTGAAAACATTCTAGGCTTTGAGGTCTACCCTCATGATTGTAGAGAAGTGTTGCCTTACTGTAAAAAATAAAAAGAATAAGACCCAATGTCAGTGATTGAGGGCAAGTCCCCTGTGCCCCTCCTTTTGCCTCCACTCCTTTGGGCATGAGACGCTGACACAGAGAAGATGAGGTGGCTGGCCTACTTATTTGTGGCAACTTGCAGAGCTTAATTGGAGGCTGGGTCCTGGAACGTCAGCTCAGAATTTCAGAAGAGTCTGGGCTGTTTTCACAGATCCAAATCTGGAACCTGGAAGCAGGCTCTTACAACATTCTCAGATGGTATGACTGGCTGGTTCATGCACTGTTCGTAAGAAAGCCGAAATCCTCGGCTCCAACTAGCAGAAAAAGAGAAGAATTTGCAGAGAAAAAAACAAAAGAGAAAAGACTTGTAGAAGGAAAATTCACAAAGCCCCTTTCCTAAGAAGTCTGTAAGCTAGAGCCGTCCAGCAGACACGTATGGGCAGGTTAATGTCCCTGAAATCTAGCAGGAGCCAGTAATAACATGGTCAGGCAAATAGAAAGTTCCAGCTGGTTAGGAAGTCTGTGCAGCACCACACCATTACCCGCAGCAATTACCCTAGATGTAGGGCTGGCTCCCCAGGTCTGGGCACACACCCTGGGCTGGAGAAACTGGCTCTACTTCTCCTAAAGCATTCTCCTCTCACTGGGACAAATCCTTGGAGCATTAGGAAGGCTTTATGGTAAAATCAAGCTGTATCTCTCCTGGGTTCTGGAGGCTAGGTTAGAAGCTGCTTGTCTGATCCCTGCCAGCAGCTGGGATGGCTTGCTGGCAGGGACCTGAGGAGAGTGGTGTGATTGTGCTTTGCAAGTTGTGTGGCTGTTGTGAGATGCGGCGGTGTTTGCTGCTATGACTGGAGCCCCAACTGGCAGATCTGTGTGTTACCGCTTAAGCATCCTTGGGTGGTGTGGGTATATACCTCTTTAGGGGAACAAACTAAATATGACAAGTTTCCGAGGTTGGCAGTAGCTGCCAATTGCTTGCTGTCTGTTGTCCAGCTTTCTTTTTCTAAAGCAGTAGAGTGCCGGCATCTGTTTCATTGGTTTCTATTTCTGTGAAAAACATTTCAGAACCACTTTCCTCATCGATCCTGCTAAAAATCAACCTTCCCTTCCTTTTTGCTCTGGAAGGGCTGACCCATATTCTCCTGACCCATCCCACCCTTGGCTGTTGCGAACCCCAGACGGGTTGCTGCCATCAGATGATGCCCTGCCCTAGCCAGGGGGACACATACCATATCCCTAAATAAGTTCTGGAGGAATTAAATACATAAACATTAAATAAATTTTTAAAAACACAAAAGAATAAAGGAAGTTATGGTAAATATTCACCAATTCCTGCTTCACAGAAGCACTTTTAAAGCAAAAAGGTAGAGGAAGAATTTATGAAAAGATCAAATTTTTTTGGTATAAAACTAAAAGCTTGTATACATCAAAACTCATGACAAAAAAAGCATAAAGCAAAGAAAAACCTGAAAAATGGCAAAATATAAGACAAAGGTATAAACATAATTAATACATGAAAAGCCTCTAGAAATCAATAATTAGAAGATAAATAATCTAAACCAAAAAAATTGTCAATGTTCACAAAAAGGCAATTCGTATAAGCAAAATTGTACATATGTATACAGTAGTCATGTATGGATGTGAGAGTTGGACTACAAAGAAAGTTGAGCGCTGAAGAATTGACGCTTTTGAACTGTGGTGTTGGAGAAGACTCTTGAGAGTCCCTTGGACTACAAGATCAAACCAGTCCATCCTAAAGGAAATCAGTCCTGAATATTCATTGGAAGGACTGATACTGAAGCTGAAACTCCAGTACTTTGGCCACCTGATGTGAAGAACTGACTCATTGGAAAAGATCCTGATTCTGGGAAAGGTTGAAGGCAGGAGAAGGGGACGACAGAGGATGAGATGGTTGGATGACATCACTGACTCAATGGACATGAGTTTGAGCAAGCTCCGAGAGTTGGTCAACGACAGGGAAGCCTGGTGTGCTGCTGTCCATGGGATTGCAAAGAGTTGGATGCGACTTAACTGAACTGACAAGCAGAAAACAATTAGGTAATAACTCAGAAAAAATTTCAAGCTTACTATTCATTTAAAAATAATTAAAGGAAGATTAGTTGTTGTTTCTCGAGTTGGCAACTGTTTTAAACAAACAAATCAGGTAATTACATATTTGGAGAAAAGTTCAGGAAAATATATATAGTGCTGGGGAAGTATAAAGATTTTTCAAGTTTTCTAATTGTAAATGTGGCAATATGCATTCAAAGACTTAAAACTGTGAATAGTATTTGACCTAATAATTCCTCTTCTAGGAATCTGTCCTTAGAAAATATTTTTTGAGAAATATAAAGATTTAGGTTCAAGGGTGATTATCACAATGTTATTTATATCAGGGAAACATTCTAAAAAATAGGTTTAATTAATTATAGTACATCTGTAAGCACTGAAAATCATGTTCTAAAAAATACTGAAGACTTAGGAAAAAATGTAAAAAGATACTATGAAGTGGAAAAATAGAATGCAAAATTGCATGTACAAAATGCTTCTACTTTTGTAAAAAATGTGAATTTGGTTATATATGCGTGTACATGCATAGGTATGCTGAAGAAAGACTGGAAGGATTTGCACAAATGAAATATTAATAGTGGTTTTCAAGATAGTGGAATTATCACTGGTTTTGAAATTAAGTTTATTTGGTATTTCTTCAGATTTTCTGCAAAAAGAATGTATTAACTTTATGATCAGAAGCATAAATATTATTTTTGTAATTTTCTTTGTTATCAAGGGCTCCCCCTGCTGCTCGCCTTAAAAATCATGGAGGCTTGGCCTTCTGCTTATTTCTCATTTTCCTCGTCTTCTAAAAGGCTCTATTCTTGATCTTGATGGCCACCTCTATTTCTTATTACAAGTCTCAGGAGCAAACTCCACTAATTTAAATATTTGGAATGATTTGTCAAGGTCTAGACTTTAAAAAAAACTGAGACATAATTCACATACACAGATCATTCATTTAAAGTGTACAGTTCAGTGTTTTTTTAGTATATTCATAATATTGTGGAGCTGTCATCAATATCTAATTCCAGAGCATTTTCATCCCTTTAAAAGAAACCTCATACTCATTAGCAGTCACTCACCTTTCCTGGTCCCTAGTAACTACTACGCTACTTTCAATGTCCATGAATTTGCCTATTTTGGATTTGTCATATAAATTGAATCATTCCATATGTGATCTTGTGTCTGGCATCTTTCACTTAGCATAATGCTTACAAAGTTCATCTATGTTGCAGCATATATCAAAACTTCATCCCTTTCATGACTGAATAATATTCTATTCTTTGAATACTCCACATTTTATCTATCCATCAGTTAATAGATATTTGTATTATTTCCACTTTTTAGCTATCATAATTAATGCTTCTATGACATATAAGGTTTTTGTGGAGATATGTTTTTGATTCTCTTGGGTATATAGTTAGAAGTGGAGCTGATGAGATATAACTCTTTAACTTTTTGAGGAAATGCCCAGCTCATTTTAAAGGTGACTATATCATTTGATATTCCTACAAACATTGAATGACAGTTCCAGTCTCGCCTTATTTTCACCAATGAGTATATACTGCCTTTCTAGTTAAAGCTGCCCTGCTGCTGCTGCTGAGTCACTTCAGTCGTGTCCGACTCTGTGCGACCCCACAGACAGCAGCCCACCAGGCTCCCCCGTCCCTGGGATTCTCCAGGCAAGAACACTGGAGTGGGTTGCATCTCCTTCTCCAATGCATGGAAGTGAAAAGTGAAGTGAAGTCGCTCAGTCGTGTCCAACCCTCAGCGACCCTGTGGACTGCAGCCCACCAGGCTCCCTCGTCCCTGGGATTCTCCAGGCAAGAACACTGGAGTGGGTTGCCATTTCCTTCTCCAATGCATGAAAGTGAAAAGTGAATGTGAAGTCGCTCAGTCATGTCCAACTCTTAGCAACCCCATGGACTGCAGCCTACCAGGCTCCTCCATCCATGAGATTTTCCAGGCAAGAGTACTGGAGTGGGGTGCCATTGCCTTCTCCAATGCGTGAAAGGGAAAAGTGAAAGTGAAGTCGCTCAGTCGTGTCTGACCCTCAGCGATCCCATGGACTGCCGCCTTCCAGGCTCCTCCGTCCATGCGATTTTCCAGGCAAGAGTACTGGAGTGGGGTGCCATTGCCTTCTCTGTAAAGCTATCCTAGTGGATGTGAAATATTATCTCATTGTGGTTTTGATTTGTATTTCTCTTAACAACTAATGATGCTGAACATTGTTTCATGTGCTTGCTGTCTATTTGTATAGCTTCTTTGGATACGTGTTTAAAATTGTCTTCCTGTTTTTAACTGAGTAATTTGTCTTTTTATTGTTGGGTTATAATAGTTTTATATATTTTGGATATTAGACCCTTATCAGATACATGGTTTGCAAATATTTCCTCTCACATTATGGGTTGACTTTTTACTTTCTTGATATGCTCTTTGAAATGAAAAAAATTTTTTGCTTCGGTGAAGTCCGATTTATCTACTTTTTCCTTTTGTTGCTTGTGTTCCTGGTGTTGTGCATAATATTAGCTATTGATTATTCTAAGATCTTTGTAGCTCGGGATTTTACATTTAGAATTTTGACATTTCTTTTTGGCATATAGAGCGAGGCAGTGTCTAATTTTATTATTTTGCATGTGGATAGCCAGTTGTTTTGCATCATTTGTTTAAAAGACCATTGTTTCCCCCATTGAATTGTCTTGATACTCTTGTCACAAGTCCATTGATCGTACATTTATTGGTTTACTTTTATACTCTCAACCCTATTCCATTAATCTGTATGAATCCTAATGCTATGGTGCTGTAGCTTTCAAAATTGGGAAGTGTTATCTTCCACGTTTGTTCTTCCTTTTCAGGTTGTTTCAGTTATTCTCAGTCCCTTGAATTTCCATATGAACTTTAGGATTAGCTTGTCAATTTTTCTATGAAAAGACATTTGTAATTTTGGTAGAGATGGTGTGAAGTCTATAAATTAATCCAGTGAGTGAATATTTCTATCCAAATAGTTTTAAGTTTTCTAGTCCATGAGCACTTATTTCTAGTTATTAAGATCTTTTAAACTTTCTTTCAGTGATGTTTTGTATTTTTCACTGTACAAGTCTGACATGTTTTTGTTAAATTTATTCCCAAGTATTTTATTCTTTTTAACACTCTTGTAAAGGAAATTTTCTTAAGCTCATTTTCTGACTGTTCATTGCCAGTGCATAGAAACACAACTGAATTTTCTAAATTGAGCTTATTTCCTGTAAGTTTGATGAGTTGGTTTATTAGCACTCATAGATATTTCTGGATTCCTTAGAATTTTCTGTTTACAAGATCATGTCATCAGCAAATATAAATAGACTTACTTCTTCCTTTCTAATCTGGATACCTTTTATTTCTTTTTCTTCAGTAATTGTCCTGATTGGAACATTTAATATAATGTTGAGTAGAGTGGCTAGAAACAGCATTCTTTTCTAGCATTTTCTTATCAGCATTCCTGATATTAGTGGGAAAGCTTTCTGGTTTTCAGCATTAAGTATGGTTTTAACTGTGGGTTTTCCTTAGATGCTATTTATTAAGTTGAGGAAGCTCCTTTTTATTTGTGTGTTGTGTCTCACATGACAACATTTTTATCATCTATCATTTGGCTTTAGTAAAATACTTTTTCTGTGTCTATTGAGATGATTCTGGGGTATTTGTCCTTTTATTCTACTAATATGGTACATGATATTGATTACTTTTGGAGTGTTAAATCAACCTTGATTTTCAGGGATAAATTCCAGTCATAAGGCATATAGATCTGTAGTTTTCTTATGATGCCTTTGGTTTTGGTATCAAGGTAACAAGATCTTGTAGAATGAGTTGGGAAATATATGCTTCCATTCTGTTTTGGGGAAGAGTTTATGAAGGATTGGCATTAAGTGTTCTTTAAACACTTGGTAGCATTTATCACTAAAGCCATCTGGTCCTGAGCTTTTCTTTTGTGGAGAGTTTTTGATTACTAGTTCAGTCTCTTTTCTTATAAAGGTTTATTTATGTTTTCTATTTCTTTCTGAGTCAACTTGTATAATTTGTGTCTTCCTAGAAGTTTGTCTGTTCAGCTAGGTTATATAACTTTTCGCATACAGTTATAAAAATAGTTCCTTTAGAGCCCTCCTACACTGCTGGTGGGAATATAAATTGATGCAGCTAGTGTTCCTCACTTGCCTCTGAAGGTTTTTGACAAATATCCCTTAAGAAAAGGCTGCATTAGGTGACCTGTGAATCAGGTCAAATGAAGAGAGTCTTCTTGCAAGTGGGGTTTCCCGGGGTACCTCTAGATGTGTCAAATAATTACAATTCTCTGGATATGGATATTTGGAGAAACTCTAACCTCTTTCAGAAGTCTTTAGCCTACAGAGAAGGAGGAGGCGGACTGGGCACAGTGGAATGTGATTTAATATGAGTGATTAGTCTGAGTCTGTGTGTGGATTTCCTCATTCAGGTGACTTTCCTCATTGATACTCAGTCCTTGTTTGCCAAGAGTCTTTGGCCTTAAGGAAGGTGCCTTACTAGCTATGTGATGGATTATTGGGATATGATGCCCGTTGAATGGGGAGTTTCCCTGTGGAAACTCAGGATTGTAAAGAATCTGCCTACAATGTAGGAGACTTGGGTTTGATCCCAGGTTGGGAAGATTCCCCTGGAGAAGAGCATGGCAACACACTCCAGAATTCTTGCCTAGAGAATCCCATGGATAGAGGCGCCTGGAGGGCTACAGTCCACAGGGTTGCAAAGAGTTGGACACGACTGAAGGGACTGAGCACACGCACATGCCTGTGGATCGAATCCTTAGCTTTTCTTCCTCCCTTGAACTGGTGCTGACACTCCCTCTTGGGCTCTTGTTAAGCTCACCTTAAATCATTATAGATTTAAGATGATCAAATCTGATAAGTTATAAATTAATGCCTTAAAATGGCAACCAAACCCCTGCACTGTCTCTTTAAGACTACAGCTAGTATAAACAATAACTGTTCTGTACTAAGTGCCTACTTTGTTTCATGCAGTCTGCTAAGTACTTCATATACATTAACCATCGTTAAAATAGGTGCTGTTATTTCTCTGGAGGAATAAACTGAGGCTCAGAGAGGTTAAGTAACTTGCCTAAGGTTCCATAGTGGGTTAATGGTCGGGAACAATGTGCACTGAAGGACTGCAATAAAAATTTATTATTTCAGACTAATGGAGGCAAGGCAACCTGAATTTGTGAGGCACACGCTTTTAATAAACTATATTTAAAGCTAAAGAGTTTATTGCCTTCTCAGACACTGAGTAACTTAAACTGTGTATGAAAAGAGAGCAATTGCCTCCAGGGGGGTCTTGGAAGACCTACAGACAAGCATTATTTATAATTAGCATGTCACTCTTAAAGCATTATTTATAATTAATGTGTCGGTTATTTATAGTGGAAGAAATACTTCTAGATTATTTTTTAAAAGGTTTTAAGAAACAGTTTATCTCAGGCTATTTAAATTATAGTTCTTTACATCCTTGATTTGCTTAGGATTTGTTTAGGGAGCTTCAAGCCAGTCCTGAAGACTCTGAATTGATGGGAGTGTGAAGTAATATAGTTTAATGTAGAGCCTGGTGGTCATCCTTGTTAGGCGCTCTTATTTGAAATACATGTCTTGTTGACTAGGATTGGCTGTTTGGATATCTACGAGATTCACTCTTTGTAATGATACTACAATCAAAGCCTCTAAGGAACTGGATTTAGTCCTAAGAACCTGGAGTCTTCCTTTGAAGTGACCCTTTAAAAATATTAGCGAGTATCAGCCTTAATATCCAACTTGTATGCCTCACCGAGTTTTCATGAGATTAGCAGCCATTGCCATTTCTTTGTCTGGAAGTTGAAATGAAGAGTTGCCGTGGACTAAGAGAACACTTCTGTTTCATGTCCCCATGCTTTTTTGGTCCAAATGACTCAGATACAGTACTACAGCTGTTTCAGCATTCTTGGGTTTTGTTTGCCAGCTCTATTGGAGACTAAAGCTTATATAAGTAATATAAAACCTCAGCATTTACAACATAAAGGCACCACAAGAACTCTCAGACATTAAGCTTTGGTAGGATTTTATTTGGAGGAATTTTATTTTAAAATGTAATATCCTTTTCCTTTCTTTGGCAAAATAGAATCAGGAGAACTTGGATGGAACTCTACTGCTTATGAAAAGTCTCACCCTGTTCATATAAGCAAGTCTGTCACCCTTGATTGGAAAGTAATAATTCATAAAGCTTAATGTTATTATCATCCCTCTGCCTGGAGAGATAGATATTCTTGAAGCCTTTTAAATAAAAAGTTTAAAATTGAATTTGCAACTCAAAAGATTGGTGGGTTCAGATGTTAGTTTCCTGCTGAGTAACTGGGAAAACAATTCTAAAGTAGCCAGTAGTGTGTTGGGAATGGCAGTTTTATTAAATGTCTTGATGGAGTGCAATGAAAACACACTTTCAGCGTCTTTATGCGGTCTTTCCCTCTACAAAAATAATAGTTTTCTCACAGATGTTAGTGTTTGCTTTCACTGTACCTATTTGGTTATTCTCCCAGTTTAGGTTTTTTTGCAAAGTTTTTCAAAAGAAGATGAGATTCAGTTTTAGTAGCAGACCAATAAGATTCTCACGTATGAACCAATTGTCCAACACTGCTCAGAGATTATGATTTGCATTGCATCATATGATTTTGTAGGATGAGAAGTCTTAAACAATCTACATGGTCTAGAATAGGGCCACTGAGTATTTTGTTCCCATGGTGATGAGCCTTCCAACATCACAGATCTTCAATGAAGTCCTTGAAGGAGCTGGGTCTCGCTGGAAGGAAGAGAACCATCCAGTTGTGGGAAGGCTTCTCTTGTCCAATAAAAAGCCAGCAAGTTCATTTAAAAAGGTATCTTTCAATTATAAAACCTGGCAGGCATCAAAGGACACTTGGCAGTTGAACTTTGCAAAAACATTTGCACTGGCGGCTAAAGAGGACCTTCTCTTTTGCTGGTTTTGTGAAAAAAAAAAAAAAAAAAAAAAAAAGGAACATTTTGCAGTTTCACCTCAATTTCCTCTCTCCTTCTTTCCACAAAAACAAAAGGTGATTTTTCAAGGTCCCTGTATCAGCATTATTTGACATCCTCATCTGGTTTTGACCAAATAACCGACCAAATCCCTCAGGATGAATATTGAAAATTTGTTATGATTTCCATCCCTCACTCCCAATGCTGTCTCTCAGTCAATGGCAAGTTGTCTGTTTTCCCAGTTTCTTTATTTTTCCCCCTATGGGCAAAACACTGGTGCTATAAAAATAAAAACAGTGAAATTCCAGTCTTGACTAAATTTGGGAATTCTCACACACATGAAAAAAATCTTTGTTTCTCCTTGGGAAATTGGCAAAGTGAAAATTGACAGCTTAGCTTTTCTCACATTGGCACTTATATTAACTGTAGGAATTGGATTTTTAAATGATTTTAAATATAATTTCAAGGGAAAAAAATGCTACTTACATGTAAGTGTGGCTTATGTTTATCTTCACACCATATGTCTTATATGAAGATCTTTGTAACCAGACCTGAAGCATTCTTTTCTTCCTGGGCAAAGATGTAGCTTTGTAAGAATGGAGGCCTTTTCATCATTATTCCTCAAATCAAGACACTGTCTAGTCCTGCCTAGATTATTCGGGATAGCAGAGGGTAAGGCAGCCTCAGACTGTCAGATGACCTCTGGGTTAAGTGCCTGGACCTCCCTGGTGGCTCAGATAGTAAAGAATCTGCCTGCAATGCAGGAGACTTGAGTTTGATCCCTGGGTTAGGAAGATGCCCTGGAGAAGGGAATGGCTACCCACTCCAGTATTTTTATCTGGAAGATTCCATGGACAGCGGAGCCTGGTAGGACACAGTCCATGGGGTCACAGAGAGTTGGACACAACTGAATGACTAACACTTTACATGCATGTTTGATTTTCTGGCAAGACATCAACAAAGTTCTTGCATCAGCAGACTTTGGGTACACTGTGCCATCAAGTATTTGTCTGTGACATGAAATAACTCTGGATAATCTTATTTGTATCATTCAAATAATACACCAGTGGTTCAAGTTCTACTCTATAATTTATGTGTACTTGTATGTGTATTTTCTTCTTCAGTGTTGATCCTTAACAGAAGGAAATAGTTGCCCTAAAATCCTATGCATAAACATAGGTATAACAACTGGTGCAAAGACAAACAGCAACCTGCTCAGATTTTTAAACCCCCAAATTTAACTCTCCTCTTTTCTGCACACATCTATTTTGTAATTTTGTTTCTAATATCTGAATTATAAGGGATATATTGCTGTCTGCTGCAGTTTCAGTGAAGCTTTAGGTCCCACCAGTAAGGCAGGGAGCGATTGTCTTGCATTTTGCACTTAATTGTGCCTATGGGTAGCGTTAACCATCCTGCTATGAAGGGGAATGGCTAGCTGGTGGAACCGGCACAGAGAAATCCTGGCTGTTGCTCATGAAGGTCCGTATAGTCAAAGCTATGGTCTTTCCAGTTGTCAGGTACAGATGTGAGAGTTGGACCATAAAGACGGCTGAACACTGAAGAATTGATGCTTTAAATTGTGGTGCTGGAGAAGACTCTTGAGAGTACCTTGGATTGCATGGAGATCAAACCAGTGAGTCCAAAAGGAAATCAACCGTGAATATTCACTGGAAGGACTGATGCTGAAACTGAAGCTCCAGTACTTTGGCAACCTGATGTGAAGAGCTGACTCATTGGAAAAGACGCTGATGCTGGGAAGGATTGAGGCCAGGAGGAGAAGAGGGCAGCAGAGGATGAGATGGTGAGATAGCATCACCGACTCAATGGACATGAATTTGAGCAAACTCTGAGAGATAGTGAGGGACAAAGGAGTCTGACGTGCTGCAGTCCATGGGTTCACAGAGTTGGACACGACTCAGAGACTGAACAACAAGTGAAGGGGTCAAGCCATCTTGATTCACCATGATTTCCAATTCATTCCCTACCTGCCTTCCCACCTCTGGCCTCTACCCTCCATTACCTTACATGGCAAAAAGAACTTTGCATATATGATTGAGAATACTGAAATGGGAATATTACTCTAGATATTTCAAGTGGTGAAGCATAATCCCAAGGGTCTTGTGTAAGAGGAAAGCAGGGAGAAGGCAGTGTGATAAGAGACGCAAAAATTGGAGTGATGGGGCTGGAAGCCAAGACAGTTCCTAGAAGGTAGACAGGTAAGGAGAAGCCTCTGGAGGGGGAGAGCCTCCAAAAGGAACCAGCGCTGCTCACCCTTGGATTTTAGCCCCTTAACACTCCCTTTAGACTTCTGACCTCCAGGATTGTCAGAGAAAATGTTTTGTGCTGCTTTAAGCCATTTGTTGTTCAGTCGCTAAGTCGTGTCTGACTCTTTGTGACCCCGTGGACTGCAGCATACCAAGCTTCCCTGTCCATCACCAACTGCTGGAGCTTGCTCAAACTCATGTCCATTGAATTGGTGATGCCATCCAACCATCCCATCCTCTGTCATCCCCTTCTCCTCCTGCCTTCAGTCTTTCTCTTCATTAGAGTCTTTTCCAATGAGTTGACTCTTCTCATCAGTTGGCCAAAGTATGGGAGCTTCAGCTTCAGCATGAGTCCTTCTAGTGAATATTCATGGTTGATTTCCTTTAGGATGGACTGGTTTCTTCTCTTTGCTGTCTAAGGGACTCTCAATAGTCTTCTCCAGCACCACACTTAGAAAGCATCAATTCTGCTGCACTCAGCCTTCTTTTTGGTCCAACTCTCACATCTGTACACAACTACTGGAAAAACCATAGCTTTGACTAGACGGACATTTGTTGGCAAAGTAATGTCTCTGCTTTTAAATATGCTGTCTAGATGTGTCATAGCTTTTCTTCCAAGAAGCAAGTGTTTTCAAATTTTATGACCACTAGGTTTGTGATCATTTGTTTTAGCATCTACATAAAATTAAAATACCTTCCCATAGTCTCCTCAACTTCTACACAGAATCCCTGACTTTGATACCATCTTCATTTTTGCCTTTGGTCCAGTTTTTCATCTCTGTTCCAGGCCTATTGACTATGGATTTGCCTGTTCTCTCTTTTATTGACCATCCTCCATGCCTAGACTCTTGCACAGCCAAGGAACTTGTCAGTTTTACCCTTCAATAAGGACCTGTGGTTACAGAGCCAGAGTGACATTTCCTGAAATGTGTCCCATGACATATTGGTCTTTGAGTATGTGAATACAGAGTATATAGAAAGGAAATGTTGTTTATCACATCCACCTCTTAGAGACTCATACTCATACTTCATATTAGCATGAGAAAGTCTACAATTTTGTTTAATGCAGAATTTTCCCAATTTATTTGGCTACAGAACATTTTTTTCTTCATACGACAAATATAAACATGTCCTGGAAATGGAGTTCTGAGGAGCTGGCATGGGAAAAAGCTTCACTGGGATACACCTGGGGCTTGGGGATGCTCATATCCTTCTTGAGTGGCCTGAAGCTCATGTCCATTTGGTCTCTGGATTGAAAGGAGAGCCAGCTTCCATCATCCAGGGGCTGGGCTTTGGGGACTTCCCCTGAATTAGATGAGGGATGTAAGAAAATAAATTGATGGAATAGGCTTTCTGCATCTATGGCAGTTTCCTACTTGTCTTCTTGGGAAATGTGTTTGAAACCCTTGGAGAGAGCTGACTCAAGTTTCATAGATCTGCAGTGGTAGGGAGGCCTTTAGTATATAGATCCCAATGGATTTGCCAAGCAATGGCCTGTTCACAGACAATGCAAACTCTTTTAAGATGTGTGCTTAAGATCTGAAGAAGATGAGAATCCATGAGAAAATCCCAAATGGCACAACCTTCTTTGTCTCAAATCCAGGTAGAGTACTTATTGACCTCACTAGGGTCAGGTGACCACCCTCTACACCAGTGAACACTGCCTAAGGCACAGATCAGGTATATAGTAGTGTATGCAGTATTAGCTAACATTTATGCAGTACTTGCTCTGTGTTAAGAATTGCTCTAAGCACTTCAGATATCTCGCAAGCGAAGTGAAAGTTGCTCAGTTGTGTCCAACTCTTTGCGACCCCATTAATTTCTCCAGGCCAGAACACTGGAGTGGGTAGCCTTTCCCTTCTCCAGGGAATCTTCCCAACCCAGGGACTGAACCCAGGTCTCTTGCATCACAGGTGGATTCTTTATCAGCTGAGCCGCAAGAAAAGCCCAAGAATACTGCAGTGGGTAACCTATCCCTTTTCCAGCAGGTCTTCCCAACCCAGGAGTCAAACTGGAGTTTCCTGCATTGCAGGCGGATTCTTTACCAACTGAGCTATTAGGGAAGCCCAAGATATGTCACCACTTTATGCAAAATTCTGGAGCATGTGGAGGTTAAAAATAACCCACCTGAGGTTACTTGTCTTGTAAGTGGCATCACTAAGCTTTGAACCCAGGCAGTCTGGTCCCAGAGTCCCTGTACTGAAACCCCTGTATTACATGCAAGTGAAAGGAGGGTGAGCCTGGAATCCAGTAGAACTGGGTCTGAACCCAGACTTCGTGCTATGATCTTGGGCAGGTCTCTTACTCTCTCTCAACTTCTGTTTCCTCTTTGGAAAATCATGATATGAAAACCTGGTGTCAGAATCATATCATATACTTGCCAGTCTGTTAACATACCTCTCTTAACTAACAGAGCCTCTCACCAATCTGTTTTGGGAGAATCATGACTGTCAATAAGTGTCTGATCCCTTTAAAGAAAGAGGTTACATTCTGACACTTGAGAAACTATACTGAGTTTAATTATTGCTTTTTCTTGAAATATTTTCTTCCTCAAAAGTTTTTTCTTATTATAAAAATAATATGTATTTATTTCAGAAAGGAAAGCTAAGGAAAAGTAAGTGAAATTTTAAATAAAAAATAATTCTAGAAGGTAATATCTGTTAACCTTTGGATCTTAATATTATTTTTAATGATTTTTACTCTATATTCTCTAAATAATGTTTTCATACTGTATGCTTTTTACTCTATATCTCCTTTTTCAAATGATATTTTTCTAAAATGAAGTTTTGTAAAAATTGCTTCTTTTCATTGGTATATCTTGAACTATTCTCGTGCACTAGTCTATAACAATTTTTTAAATTGACTAGAAATAACAATAACCTCAGACATGCAGATGACACCACCCTTATGGCAGAAAGTGAAGAGGAACTAAAAAGCCTCTTGATGAAAGTGAAAGAGGAGAGTGAAAAAGTTGGCTTAAAGCTCAACATTCAGAAAACGAAGATCATGGCATCTGGTCCCATCACTTCATGGGAAATAGATGGGGAAACAGTGGAAACAGTGTCAGACTTTATTTTTTTTGGCTCCAAAATCACTGTAGATGGTGACTGCAGCCATGAAATTAAAAGATGCTTACTCCTTGGAAGAAAAGTTATGACCAACCTAGATAGCATATTCAAAAGCAGAGACATTACTTTGCCGACTAAGGTCCGTCTAGTCAAGGCTATGGTTTTTCCTGTGGTCATGTATGGATGTGAGAATTGGACTGTGAAGAAAGCTGAGTGCCGAAGAATTGATGCTTTTGAACTGCAGTGTTGGAGAAGACTGTTGAGAGTCCCTTGGACTGCAAGGAGATCCAACCAGTCCATTCTGAAGGAGATCAGCCCTGGGATTTCTTTGGAAGGAATGATGCTAAAGCTGAAACTTCAGTACTTTGGCCACCTCATGCGAAGAGTTGACTTATTGGAAAAGACTCTGATGCTGGGAGGGATTGGGGGCAGGAGGAGACGGGGACGACAGAGGATGAGATGGCTGGATGGCATCACTGACTGGATGGATGTGAGTCTGAGTGAACTCCGGGAGTTGGTGATGGACAGGGAGGCCTGGTGTGCTGCGATTCATGGGGTCGCAAAGAGTCGGACACGACTGAGCGACTGTACTGAACTGAACGTGATGGCTACTTAATCAATTTCATACTGTTGAAAGTTTATAAGTTTTTTCCATTTTTGTTTCTGATTGTTGTTGAACATGTTACAATGAACATCATGGAGACTCCTGTTTTTGACTCATGATTAATAGAGTTAATCATTTTTAAAAGTTGTTTTACTTTTATACAATTTAAAGGTTACTTTCCGTTTACAATTATTGCAAAATGCTGGCTGTATTCACCGTGTTGTGCAATGCATCCTTTTACATCTATAGTTTGACCCTTACTCCCTCACCTTTATTTTGCCCCTCCCTACCTCCCCTCTAGTTAATAACCACTAGTTAATAGAGTCAATCTTGATGGCAACATTTTGGATCCCTAAAAAGCAGGTTGTGTTGAATTTCAAACAGAAAGACCTGATTCATTCAATTTACTGTGCCAGTGCCCAGAAATACATTGGGGTATAGCTAAATAAATACCTATTGAGAAGGATGAATAGAATCTGAAGCAATTGCTTCCTTTCCAGGTAGATTCTTGCCAGCAACTTAGCAAGTAGAAATCATCAGAGTACCTGGTTTCATCTGGCCGGTGAATGGCATGGAGGCTCATCTGGTCTCACTCTCATTTGTATCTTGTGGGGAGTGAATTGTGACCAATAGGCCTTCCTGGTATTCTAGAAGCAACAGACATTTTTGGAGCATTGCCAAGCTTAGCTCTTCAGATACTGCCCCCAACCCTTACTAGGGCTTGGTTTCTTTTGGAAATGAATGATATTATTGATCATCAAGTCATGGGGCTTTTAACTCATTTGCTGAGAAATGATCTTCTAAAGTTATTATTAATTATTTTTCCCTAGAGCTTCAAATTTTGAGAATTTTTATTCTTACTAAAATCTGTATGTCAAAATCACTTTTTTAACAATGGAACATCATGCAGTCATCCATAAAGACATGTTAGATCTATGTTTTGACATGGAAAGATATACATAATGGTATATTACATTCATATTAGACAAATATATATTTTTATATACATATGTTCATAAAGGCACAGAAAAATCAATGAGCACGTGAGAGTTGTTAATAATTGCTACCACCAAGGGGTGGGAAGTAACTTTATTTTCTACTTTTTTTTAAAGTATTACTTGAATTTTCCACAATAAGCGGGAGTTTTATAGGAGTCAAAACAATAAAGGTAGTCCTGATGTTTTAGAAAGACAAATAGTATTTTTAAAGGCAGTATGTATAATTACTTATAATGATAGATTAATTTATATGCTGAATTCAGTTTTTATGATTTGGGGGACTATAATATATGCTGTCAGCATTTATAATATATCCTTTTAAAAGGGTGTTTTGATTAAATAAGTAAACTCTATATTGCATATGATGCCATATTTTTCCTCATGTCTTCTCATAAATATCAGAGAAGGCAATGGCACCCCACTCCAGTACTCTTGCCTGGAAAATCCCATGGACAGAGGAGCCTGGTAGGCTGCAGTCCATGGGGTCGCTAAGAGTTGGGCACAACTGAGCGACTTCACTTTCACTTTTCATTTTCATGCATTGAAGAAGGAAATGGCAACCCACTCCAGTGTTCTTGCCTGGAGAATCCCAGGGACGGGGAAACCTGTTGAGCTGCCGTCTATGGGGTCATAGAGAGTTGGACATGACTGAAGCAACTTAGCAGCAGCCGCAGCTCATAAATATATGTTCCTTAAGCACATAAAAATTATTTTGCTGGTGCGTTAATTTATTCACTCATTCATTCACTGATTCAACAGACATTTATTAAATGTTTTGTTTCTTGCACTGGCCCTCACAGGGAATATGGTTGTAAACCCTCAGGCAAGGTCCTACATAAAACATAATGCATTGATTTCAAGTGAAATTGATTTTTTCACAGGATAATGGATGCTGGACTAGGTAGCACTTCACTGATATCCTTACACTGGAACACAACTAACTTCGGAAACATTAAAGTCATGATGAAGAGAGATCAGAAAGAATCAAGTATTTAAGTATTTATTGCTCGAGTCACACCAAGTGCAAGATTCTTAAACTTTTTCACAATAGACGATTAATTAAGACCCCCCCCTCCCGATATTATACTTATTCTTTAACTTCCAGTCTTGAAGAAGGTATTCTTACCTCCTTGGTGAATTCTAAATGATGCCTGCAGGAGTAGAGGTGGCCTGATATTCCCGTTTCTCCCATTCAATTCTATGTTCATTACTAGTATGAGGACATTACTAACTTGTGGGCCTTTGAAGGATTTCCAGTTCTAAAACCAGTAAAGTTCCAGGCAAAGTGGGACAACCTTGTCACTCTGAGTTGGAAGGAGGTAGTAGACTTCTGTGAGGAGGGAAGAATGGCCTGAAATGAGGTTCAGATCTGGTCATATATACTATAATTTCAGAAGAAAGATGAAATTTCTAAGTCCTCTATGACAGTAACCTAGGATATACTTTCTCTTTAATATTTACCTGCTTTTTATATACTTAAGATCTATGCATTTTGTGTAAAATATAACTCAAAGGTTTCAAGTTACAAGCTGGGAAAAATATTTACAACATATATGTAAGATGAAGACGTAATATCCTTAAGGGACTTCCTTGATGGCTCAGCAATAAAGGATCCATCTGCCAATGCAGGAGACTCGGATTCAATTCCTGGGTCAGGAAGATCCCCTGCAGAAGGAAATGGCAACCTACTCCAGTATTCTTGCCTGAGAAATCTCATGGACAGAGGAGCCTGCACGCTATAGTCCATGGGGTCACAAAAGAGCTGAGCATGACTTAGTGACTACAGAATAACAACAGTATCCTTAAGATGTAAAGAACTTCTATGAATCAAAAAAAAAAAATGTATAGACTGGTAGAAAAATGAAGCCTTGAACTGACAAATTTACAAAAGAAAAATATACATGGTAAATTAAAAAAGAAAAAGTTACCCAGTTTTCCTTTCTTACCTTCATGTCCAGCCTAGAGAAGCATCAGATATAAACAACAATGAGAGAGAATTCCAGGTCAGAAAACCAGTGAGCTCTTGGCTAATGGAAGCCATGTGTCCCTGGCAGAAGAGTCACTCCCAGGGGCTCCAGTAGGTGCCCACTGCCTGCCCAGAGGTGCCAGCAACCCCCATGACAACACATCCTCAAGAGTTTTTTGAACAAGAGCTTTCCAAAAACAATACCACAAAGTGCATCCCTCATCATCTCTTTGTGATGGTCCGTGGAGTGGCCAAGGGTGGGCTTGGGTAGCAAGAGTATAATCACTTTTTATTTTTGGAAGCAGAAAGCACATCTACTCCTTGGCAGCTAAAGTGCTGGCATGGGCCAGAGGGAAAAGTTTAGATTACACAGCTTCCCAGTGCCCTTGTTTATCTAAACTAACCCCTGGGGCAATGGCTTTGGCAAATCTCTCAGTGGTTGCCTTTGAGGAAATCTACCAGAAGTCTTATTCTTTTGTTTTGAAATGTGGATATCCCTTGTAAAAAAAGAGAAAGAAAGAAACAAAAGGCAATAATGCAAAACAACCTTTCAGTGACCCTGAGCTTCGCCCCTGCTCCCCCACCTCTCCAACCTGCACTCTTGTGCTGTGGCTCTGTGGAGCAGGGACAGGGTGCCCTCAATGCCCTGAAGCTGAATGCCAGCCCCTCCGGGTCAAGCCTGATCCAGCAGGATGTGCAGTGGGTTGTGGAGGACTTTTGTCTAGATATGGTTTCTATAAGGAGTAATTGCTCCTGCCACAGTGTTGTGGAGAAACCAACCTGCCTTCAACCGTGGGCATAAAGGGATTGACACAGTTAAGCTCTATTTTGCCAGACAGAACAATTAAAATTTGAATTAGCCTTTACTTAGCAGAAATGCATTTGAATTCGATTAATACAAAGTGATAACTCCTGGAAAGAGTGGAAAGATCCCTGAGTCAGAAGACTTGGGTTCCAGACTTAGCTCTTTGCTGTCCAACTCTGTGAGCTGGGCCAGGCCCATCAGGCAGCTCTCTGGACTTCGGTTTTCCTACCAAGTAAATGAGGAAGGTAGGTGGTGTCACCTTCTCCCCAAAATTAATTTGGAAAGTTGTACTTATTGACTCATTCAGTGATTCAACCTTTATTGTCATCTTCCAAGTATAAATTAAGTTTAAGCACTCTATTAATTACTCCATCACTTATTTCAACATTAATCAGTGTTATTATGCTCTGGGATCTGAGAGATGAGGAGACAAAAATACTGCTTGAACCCTTAACAAAGAAACTGATGTAAGAAACAGACAAATTTGTCACTAATTGTATTATCCTTCATGTGCATGTGTGTGCGCTAAGTCGCTTCAGTTGTTCCAACTGTTTACAACCCTATGGACTGTAGCCCACCAGGCTCTGCTGTCCATGGGATTCTCCAGGCAAGAACACTGGAGTGGGTTGCCATGCCCTCCTCCAGGGGATCTTCCTGACCTCGGGATCGAACCTGACTCTCCTGCAGCTACTGCACTGCAGGCGAGTCTTTGTTGCTGAGCCACCAAGGAAGCCCCATTATCCTTCACAGTTATCTTTAAATCTTATCATTTCTATATGCATTTAAAATGTCATCTCCTCTATACTTCCATTTTCTTTTATGCTACCTTGGACAATTTTATGTGTCTTGTCATCTTTTACATATATTTCCTACGTTCTTAGTTGTTGGTATTTCTTTCTAATCTGCTCTTTCCTGAAGCCCATTAAACTTGAAGACAGGTACTGAGTTGGGTCACATTGTTTTCTGTCTGCAATGGCACTGAGCCCAGTGAGCACAAAGTAGGCACTCAACACATGTTTGTTCAATTGCATCAACTGATGGAATCCTAATAAATGGCTTCTTCTTGTCTGTGTCCAGTTGCCCTTGGTCAATGGTGTTCTCTTAGTATCCTAATGATGAAACCTCAGACTCCTTTGAGGCTGGCATGTTTACCTAGGAGCCAGAAAGAGACCTTCAGGAGTGGAGGATTGTTTTTTCCTTGAAAACAGAATACTCAATATTATTCTGGATTATGGCACAGGTGTTGTGACACCCCTTTCACATCAACACCGGGAATATTCATTGCCAGCAGCTGTAGGTTTGGATTTCCCTTAAACCAGCTGTGAGTCTGGATGGAGGTGAGAATTTGCTAAGGGCCACAGGATACCTTCTGAATTCCGTAGCCAAAATGGCAAGGGGAGACATTCTTATTACCTGCTAATGCAGCTCAGGAAACAGATAGGATCTGGGTATATTACGTTGCTCTTAGGTGCAATAACTCGATACAGACTATTTTTAATGGATCCACTTTAAGAAGTGGCAGCAGCTATATTCTGTTGCGTGTTCATGTGTTGTATGAAAGTCTCCAAAGTAATATTACCTACTATTTATGGAATGCTTCCAGTGTACCAGGTTCTCATCATGGGTTCTACTTCAGTGAATCCTCACAGTGAAAGTGTCAGATTGAAAGAAGGTACAGAGAGCAGGAGGTAAACAGTGCCTTACTCATGAATAGGGAGTGGTTGAAACAGTAATGGAACTAATTCATACAATCAGACAGTGATCTCAAACAAAACTGTATATGTATAATAGTTATTTACTCCATCCAGATAATCTACAGCATCCTTACATTGATCAAGATTTTGATAGGAGTAACTCACTACTTCCACCCCGCCCCCCCACCCCCCGACACACACAAAAATTTAAAAAAGTAAATCTTGGTGGAGAACTATAGCTTCCTGGAGAAAATGCACATTTACTTTCATCGCTCAATAGATCCAAGCTTGAAAAACTATTTTACTGATGATATTTGGAAATCAACTAGAGCAAGATAAGCTTTAAAAAGAAGTATTACAAGCCTCAGAACTCCTAGCTGTGTTCCTGATAAAGGCCTCTGGGTCTTGCTTCTCTGTTCTCAGCATCTAGAGATAGAAATTTACCTGGGCTCAGAAGCTGATTTTCAGCAAAGCCTTTGGGAGATGGAGAGGACAGAAGGAGATGCTTCAGCATGATTCATCCATTTCCAAACGATGGCTTTGGATTTGCGCTGCAATCAGACTTTCAACCCAAGTGTGCCACTGCCGTTGGTTTACTCTTGGCAAAGCAAGATTTCCTGTTTTTCAGCAAACAGACTCAAAAAGGTTTAGACAAGAGACTCAAGAGCTTTCTTGCACACCAATCAGTTCTTGCAAAATAGCATTTTAATTATTTAAGTGCAAGTGAATCAGTAACATCTGAATTAGATTTTCTTGAATAAAAAAAAATACAATTGGCTTTTGAAACTGAAGGGAGAAAGTGCTTGGTTGGCTAAAAACAATTTAGGTTTTGTGGTAACCCCAAAGTGTTTGAAAAACAATTTACATATTTGATGAGTTCAAAATGTCTCTGGCTTAGGCCTTGTTCCCAGGATAAAATACACAATAAATATGGACATTTTAAATAGGGCTCATATTGAGTTCCATTTTCACAGGGTCTCAAATTTAGTAATCAAGAGTTGAAAGGGCCTGTCCTTATTTTTTACATGGTACATTTTCAAACCCATTAACACTCTTTAAAAAAATTATTCAATAATGAAAACATCTTATGAACTAGGCTTTCCATGGTATCTAAGTAGAATATTTGGTCAAGCCATTTAATAACATTTTTGTAGCTATTTTTAACTGAGCCTGTCTTGTACAAAAGGGAAATTATTTCAGGAAAAGTCTACGAGTATTTAGGTTCTGAGACTACAACACATTTTCCTGTAAAATTAGTCATCGAGATAGTTTGCAGAACTTAGATTTATGTTCATGGAAGTTTCATACCAGCTTGGGTTAATTATGCTTATTAATCAATTTATGTTGCTCTTGCATTTTCTTAGATTTTATTTAACCAGTAGAGATATTTTCTGGTTGATAGTTATAAATCCAGTCACCAGAGTTGAGTTTTTTAACTCACCAGTGATAAAGTTTAGGTAAAAAAGAAAAACAGATGTCCATTGAGAGACATGCACTGATGGATAAGAACCCATTGATTGAAACTTGCTGTGAACTGACAGTGTGATTGCAATCGAATGGACTTAAAGCTAGAAGATTTTGGTTTTCTCTTCAAGTATGTTGTGTGTGTGTGCTAACTTGCTTCAGTAGTGTCTGACTCTTCACAACCCTATAGACTGTACCCATTCTCCTGCATTGGCAGGTGGATTCTTTACCGCTGAGTCACCAGGGAAGTTTGAAATGTGATATTCTGGAAGATAAAGTGTCTCAAGAAGATGGAGTGATCAGTCATGTGGAATGATGGGTCATATAAGAAAGAACTGGTTTTTCAAAAGGGCTTAACAAAGGGAAAGTTACTAATGATCCTGACCAGAGTAATCTTTGCAACCCCATGAACTGTAACCTGTTAGGCTCCTCTGTCCATGAAATTCTCCAGACAAGAATACTGCAGTGGGTTGCCATTTCCTTCTCCAGGGGCTCTTCCCAACCCAGGGACCGAACCGGGTCTCCTGCATTGCAGGCAGACGTATTATCATCTGAGCTACTAGGGAAGCCAATATTATTAGGGTGGTGTAAGTAAAAGCCCGACTGGGGCAGACATAGAAGGGAATAGAAGGAGGGAAATAAGAGAAAACTGATATGAACAATTCTCTCAAAGAGTTTAGCTCTAATTCTGTTTCTGAAAGGGGAAATAGGGTATCTTAAAATCTTTTACAAAATCAACTTTATTGAGGCATAATTTATATACCATAAAATGTACCCATTTTGAACGTTCATTTTGATGAGTTTTGACAAACTTATATGTCTGTGAAACCACACCATAACTGAAGTAGAGAACATTCATGACATGCCCCAAAGTTCCCCAGTGCCACTTCCCAGTCAGTCCCTCCACTCCTGACCCGGGCAACCACTAATCTGCTTTCTGTCACTATAGATTATATTTGCCTTTTATAGAATTTCATTTAAATGCATTCATACTGTATGTACTCTTTTGTGTCCAGATTTTTTTTTCACCCAATGATAAATTTTTCTAAAAAGATTTTTCCATGTTGTTAATGGGATCATAGATTATTCCTTTTATTTATGGGTAGTATTCTTTTATCTGTATAAATTATAGTTTGTTTATTTGTTCACCTGGTGGACGTTTGTATTCTTTCCAGTTTTGGATAATTATTAATTTAGGTTGCATGATTATTTGTGTGCACCTGTGTTTTCATTTCTATTGTATAAATACTTTAGAAACGGAGTTACTGGATAAGTGGTAAATGTCTATATAATTTATAAGAAATTGCCAAGATTTTTTCTAAACAACTGTATGATCTTCATACCAGAGGTATACAAGAGTTCCAGTTCCTCCAAAATATTCTAACATTTAGTATTGTCAGTTTTTTTTTTTTTAAATTTTGGTTAGTCCCATGGGTATGTAGTGGGTATCTCACTGTGGTTTTCTATTTATTCTGGCAGTTTTGGAAATTTGTAATTTGCAAGGAATTTCTTTAGTTCATTAAAGTTGTCCAATTTATTGTTCTAATGTAATTCATAATGTGCACTTACCTTGTTTTTAGTGCCTGTATGGTCTGTAGTAATGCCTTTGCTTTCATTCTTGATATGGTCATTTTGTGACTTCAGTCATTTTGTTGTGGTCAATAATGATTAATTTAGCTAGGGTCTCATCGAATTCATACTTTCAAGGAACTAACTTTATAAAATTAAAATATAATTGATATAAAATATTATATTAGTTTCAGGTATGCAATATTATTCACTATTTGTATATGGTGGCTAATGATCACCACAATAAATCTAGTTAACATCTATCACTACATATAATTACAAATTATTTTTCTTGTGATAAGAAATGCTAAGATTTACTCTCAGCAATTTTCAAATATACAGTAGAGTATAATTAAATATAGTTACCATGCTATATATTACACTTCCATAATTTATTTTATAATTGAAAGTCTGTATATTTTGGCTGCTGCTGCTGCTGCTGCATTGCTTCAGTCGTGTCTGACTCTGTGCGACCCCATAGATGGCAGCCCACCAGGCTCCCCAGTCCCTGGGATTCTCCAGGCAAGAACACTGGAGTGGCTACCTTCACCCATTACACCCGCCTCCCATCCCTTGCCTATGGTACTACCAATCTGTTTTCTGTATCAGTGAATTTGATTTTGGTGTTTTTTTGTTGTTGTTGTTGTTACTGTTGTTTTTTTTTTTTTTTTCAGATTCCACATAAGTGAGATCATATAGTATTTTCCTCTGACTGATTTCACTTAGCATAATGCCTTCAAGGCCTATCCATACTGTCACAAATGGCAAGTTTTTCTTTTTTGTGGCTTAATAATTTTCCATTCTCAACTTTGTTTCAAAAAGTTTTTATTTCACCTTCATTTTGAAGACTATTTTTTACTGTTTGTAGCATTATTGGAATTGTAGATCTTTTCCCCTGTCTCTTTAAAAATGTAATTCCATTGTCTTCTGACTTGCATAGTTTCTCATGAGAACTTGTGTGTTATTTTTGTTCCTCTGCATAAGATCTTTATTTTTTGTTTGCACTTAAGATGTTCTCTCTCTCTTTTTTAAAATTAATTTTTTTTATTGAAGGATAATTGCTTTACAGAATTTTGCTCTTTTTTGTCAAACCTCAACATGAATCAGCCATAGGTATATATATATCCCCCTCCCTTCTCTTTATCACTGACTTTTAGCAATTTGACTATTATATGCCTTGAGTGTCTTGTGTATGTGTCTGTGTATGTATTCTACTTGGGATTTATTGTGTTTTTTTGAGTCAAGGGGCTTAAAGTTTTAGAGAAATTTGGAAAAATTTCAGCCATTATTATTTTCATTTCTTCTGAGACTACAAGATATCAGGCTACTTGATATTACTTCAGAGGCCGTTAAAGCTCCAGTAATTTTATGTTCAACCTCATATCTCTTAGTGTTTTATTTTGGATAAGTTCTGTTGTAATGCCTTTAAGTTGATTGACTTTTTCTTTTGTAATGTCTCATCTGGTGTTTATCTCATTCAGTAAAATTCTCACTTCAAATACTGTATTTTTTTAACCTCTAAGACATTACATTAGGTTAATTTAAATAGCTTCCATGTCTCTCCTCATTGCATCCTTAGCACCACCATTTGTTATTTCTGGATTGGTGTCAGTTGACAGATTTCCCCTCAAATACCTGTTACATTTCCTGCCCTTAGCGTATCTAGTCACTTTTTACTAAAGGATATTCATTGTGATGCTATTTTATTGATTGTTCTGAATTTTGTTGTCTTCCTCTAAAGAGTGATGGCTTTTTTTTTTTGTAAGCAGTTAAGGTCCTTGCATATCAGTCCGTTCCTACTGAAACCTGTTTTTAAATTTTAAATTTAAGCTTGTGTTGAGTAGACTTTGCTCTTGAAAGAGTTTATTTTTATCACTAACGCATAGTCTCTCTGATACCTCTTTTAAATGCCCTTATACTTGGCTTATATCAAAATATGGTTACTTATTGTACCATGGGGCCTATAACAATAGAGATGTACTTTACTTTTCCTCTGTGAATTGTCTTCTGTTATTAAGTTAATTTTGATTTTTTACCCCCTTCCCCTTTTCTCCATTCTATTTCATCATTTCTTACTAGACAAATGTTGAAACTTTGAATCTTCCCTCCATGCTCTAAATTTTATTTTATAACTTCCATCACACTTTTGTTTCTGGGGGAATTCCTTAGCTTAAGCGATAAGATTACTAATTTGTTCTTTATCAATGTTTTTTCTGCTATTCAGCCAATCTCTTGAGTTTGCTCCAAATATTATGTTTTTCATCTTTAAGATCTCTGTTCTTTTACATAAGGGCCTTTTCTTATTTCATAGATATGATATCTTCTCTGTTCCTTTGAGAATGTTAATTGCTTTTTGTAAAGGTTTCTTATTTGCTTATTCTGTTAACTGTACCCTCAAGTGTTAACCCTTCTCTTTGTTAAGATATTTTATCCCAGTGTTTGTTGAGTCTGTGTTTATGCTTCTTTCAGATTCCCTCTCATATTTATATGGATTCTATTGTGTATTGCAGCTACTTTCAGTTACTATAAGGGAAAGGTAAATTATTCAGCCATTGGGCAGCTTGTGCCAGTGGCATGTCTTCTGGGTAAGTGAAGTACTTCTTCTTCCAAGATAAAACCAGACTCTCATGGGACTTCCCTGTTTTTTGGACCTAAACACTTGTATTTCTTCCAAACCCTTAGAAGCAAAAGTCTACTGCTTATATCTTGTCCCAAATTGGGGATGAATGGATGGATTGAACAAAACTACTGTCATGAGTGCGCTCTGATTTTTATTTTCTCTCAATATGCTGCTGCCGCTGCTGCCACTGCTGCTGCTGCTGCGTCACTTCAGTCGTGTCCGACTCTGTGCAACCCCATCGACAGCAGCCCACCAGGGATTCTCCCTGGGATTCTCCAGGCAAGAGCACTGGAGTGGGTTGCCATTTCCTTCTCTTAGCAAATTCATCTTCTAGACACCGTTCCTTACATACATTGTTCTGCATTTGAAGTCTTCTAGACCCACTTCCAACTTACGTAAAATCTTCTTATGTATAGTGACAGAGTGGTTTGCTTCCATTAATTCATTCCTTTGTGCGTTCTATATTTAAAGGGCTTCTGAACATATTTGTTCTACTGATAAAATTTTCTTGTTTTCTGAAGTGTTTATTGAGATAATCCATAGTTGAATTTCTTCTGTATTTTTATAATCTCTTCTTCAGATTTATTTGTTTACTTCTGTTTTCTTAGAAAATTTGCCAGAATTTTATGTTCTATATTGATTTCAAATAACAAATTTCCATGGTTATTAATTTATTGATTTTTTTGTCTTCCAGTTGTACTGATTTCCTTGTTATTTTCAGTTTTAGCTATATCTAAGTTTTTATTTCTAAGATTATTCTTAAATTATTTTCTAAATCATTTGTTTGATAACTTGACTGCTAAGTCAAAGACGAAATGGAAGGGCTTTGTGATTTCTAATTACTAAGGTTTCAAAACAGTTTTTGCTTCTCTTTTTGTTCAGTTTAGTTCAGTTCAGTTGCCCTGTCGTGTCCGACTCTTTGTGACCCCATGCTGAAGTCTCAGTAAATATCTCATCATATATCATTAATTCTGATTGTTTGTGCTCATCTATATTTAAAGTTATGAAGTCATCTTTGTGCTAATTATTGTGGTCAGAGTGATGAGAAATAATCAGACTATTTACATGAATGGGGAAAGATACGAGTGGATTCTGGATGGCAACCAAAAATATTCAGTGGAGTAGACACTGATTTTTCTTTTTAATTTTATTAAGAATGTCGTAATGGCTGCCACATTATCTTAGCAAATGCTGCTAATGATACATAAGTTAGTAACAAAAATGACAATCATGTTTGCCTATTAATTCAGTTTTAAACTCATTTTCTCCTCATACAATCCATATGAAATAATTAGGATTTATATTATTGTTCTTAGGCTGCAAATATGGAAACTGAGGCTTATAGGAATGAAAGGGCTTCTCCAATGTTCTAGTTATTTTGGAGGGAACTATTTCTAAGGCTAGCCAAGACAGCATATTTTCTGGCTGCAAATTCAAGTAAACACCCTTTGTCTTCTTTACCTATACTCCAACAAGTTTTTCTTATTTCAAAATTACCATATAATTTTTGGTACCAATTACCCTATTTTGAATTGCTACCAAAAAACCTATCATTTTCACTATATGATTACTTTTTCTTAGGGGTAAATTATATATAGCCTTAACCTCATAATTCTGGTTAAGCTGATGTGGGTAAATAATATGATGTTCTTTCCAATAGCATTTTTGAAAATGCCATCACATTGTTTATAGCTTTTCTTCTGTGTTATTCTCCATTTTCTAGATTTAATGGTTTAAAGTCTTATTTTTCTTAAACCAGTGTATAGAGGTTGCATTTATATTTACTAAAATAGTGCTATATATAATCTCACAATTTGGTAACAATATTCAGTCTTTTACGTTACGACTCCCTAATTTTCTACAGTTTAGTAGGGTCAAGAATATTTTCAGTTGAAACTTTTAAGCTAGGTACATGGTTGGTTTTTAGATGTTACAGTGATAGGGCAATTTTCATTAAAAAACAGATGCTTTAACTCTATTCTTTAGCCCTTAATTTTATTTCCTGCACTTATATGCATTATCATACATAGTAGCTAGAATTTATAATAGTTTGATAAACTGTGCTTTGCATTTGGCATAAAAGTACACATCATTCATTACAAAGAGTCATGATTTGATGCTTATGTTTTTGTTTAACACAATGACCAGAATCATTTAGTTTTCTACTTCTATTTCCAGCCAAATCTAAAATAGCAAAGACTAAATCAATGCCTTGGATATAGTTCCTAATTTATCATACAATTCCTAATCATGTGAGACACTCTCCTTCCTCTGAGAAATATCAGAATGCATTTCATTTTATCTGACTCAGAATATTGATGTCAGGAGTGTCACAAACTTATAAAATCCCTAATAATATGGAAAATTTTGGGAATATGAGGCTGAGTTTTAATGGTGGAAAATGACTCATGCTCAATTTAAAAATTTTATTAGAAGAGATGTCTATTTCTTAACCTTTATGTAAAAAGAGAAACATGATATAGTAGAAAGACCACTGGCCCTGGATTTGGAAAGTTCTAACTCTATCTGGTGCTTCTCCGATGGCTACATGGTAAAGAATTTGCCTGCAATGCTGGAGACCCAGGTTCGATCCCAGGGTCAGGAAGATCCCCTGGAGGAGGAAATGGCAATTCACTTCAGTATTCTTGCCTGAAAAATCCCACGGACAGAGGAACCTGGTGGGCTACAATCCATGGTGTCTCAGAGTCAAACATGACTGAGCAACTGAACAACAAGCTGTATCTAGTATGGGCTCTGGCATGAGGTAGTAATGAAACAATGAGCTAGATAGTTTCTCTGAGCTTGTTTTCTCCTGTATTTATGGGAATAATAATATCTGTCTGGTCTTAAAGGGTAACTGAGAGACTCCGATGAGATCACATATATGAAAGGAAGCTGCCAAATGCAATGCACTGTGGTGGCTGCATTAGCTTTCCGTACACATCTGTGCTTCAGTCTTGAATGGAAACAATGCTCCACCAGCCCGTATAGGAAGAGAGAACACCTAAGAGGAACAGACCTTTTATTTTATGTTATTTTTTTTTGAGCTTTTTTTTTTTCTTTTTTTTAAATTTTAAAATCTTCAATTCTTACATGCGTTCCCAAACATGAACCCCCCTCCCACCTCCCTCCCCACAACATCTCTCTGGGTCATCCCCATGCACCAGCCCCAAGCAAGCTGCACCCTATGTCAGACATGGACTGGCGATTCAATTCTTACATGACAGTATACATGTTAGAATTCCCATTCTCCCAAATCATCCCACCCTCTCCCTATCCCTCTGAGTCCAAAAGTCTGGTATACACATCTGTGTCTTTTTTCCTGTCTTGCATACAGGGTCGTCATTGCCATCTTCCTAAATTCCATATATATGTGTTAGTATACTGTATTGGTGTTTTTCTTTCTGGCTTACTTCACTCTGTATAATTGGCTCCAGTTTCACCCATCTCATCAGAACTGATTCAAATGAATTCTTTTTAATGGCTGAGTAATACTCCATTGTGTATATGTACCACTGCTTTCTTATCCATTCATCTGCTGATGGACATCTAGGTTGTTTCCATGTCCTGGCTATTATAAACAGTGCTGCGATGAACATTGGGGTACATGTGTCTCTTTCAATTCTGGTTTCCTTGGTGTGTATGCCCAGCAGTGGGATTGCTGGGTCATAAGGTAGTTCTATTTGCAATTTTTTAAGGAATCTCCACACTGTTCTCCATAGTGGCTGTACTAGTTTGCATTCCCACCAACAGTGTAGGAGGGTTCCCTTTTCTCCACACCCTCTCCAGCATTTATTGCTTGCAGATTTTTGGATCGCAGCCATTCTGACTGGTGTGAAGTGGTACCTCATTGTGGTTTTGATTTGCATTTCTCTAATAATGAGTGATGTTGAGCATCTTTTCATGTGTTTGTTAGCCATCCGTATGTCTTCTTTGGAGAAATGTCTATTTAGTTCTTTGGCCCATTTTTTGATTGGGTCATTTATTTTTCTGGAATTGAGCTGCAGAAGTTGCTTGTATATTTTTGAGATTAGTTGTTTGTCAGTTGTTTCATTTGCTATTATTTTCTCCCATTCTGAAGGCTGTCTTTTCACCTTGCTTATATTTTCCTTTGTTGTACAGAAGCTTTTAATTTTAATTAGATCCCATTTGTTTATTTTTGCTTTTATTTCCAGAATTCTGGGAGGTGGATCATAGAGGATCCTGCTGTGATTTATGTCTGAGAGTGTTTTGCCTATGTTCTCCTCTAGGAGTTTTATAGTTTCTGATCTTACATTTAGATCTTTAATCCATTTTGAGTTTATTTTTGTGTACGGTGATAGAAAGTGATCTAGTTTCATTCTTTTACAAGTGGTTGACCAGTTTTCCCAGCACCACTTGTTAAAGAGATTGTCTTTACTCCATTGTATATTCTTGCCTCCTTTGTCAAAGATAAGGTGTCCATATGTGTGTGGATTTATCTCTGGGCTTTCTATTTTGTTCCATTGATCTATATGTCTGTCTTTGTGCCAGTACCATACTGTCTTGATGACTGTGGCTTTGTAGTAGAGCCTGAAGTCAGGCAAGTTGATTCCTCCAGTTCCATTCTTCTTTCTCAAGATTGCTTTGGCAATTCGAGGTTTTTTGTATTTCCATACAAATCTTGAAATTATTTGTTCTAGTTCTGTGAAAAATGTGGCTGGTAGCTTGATAGGGATTGCATTGAATTTGTAAATTGCTTTGGGTAGTATACTCATTTTCACTATATTGATTCTTCCGATCCATGAACATGGTATATTTCTCCATCTATTAGTGTCCTCTTTGATTTCTTTCATCAGTGTTTTATAGTTTTCTATATATAGGTCTTTAGTTTCTTTAGGTAGATATATTCCTAAGTATTTTATTCTTTTCGTTGCAATGGTGAATGGAATTGTTTCCTTAATTTCTTTTTCTACTTTCTCATTATTCGTGTATAGGAATGCAAGGGATTTCTGTGTGTTGATTTTATATCCTGCAACTTTACTATATTCATTGATTAGCTCTAGTAATTTTCTGGTGGAGTCTTTAGGGTTTTCCATGTAGAGGATCATGTCATCTGCAAACAGTGAGAGTTTTACTTCTTATTTTCCAGTTTGGATTCCTTTTATTTCTTTTTCTGCTCTGATTGCTGTGGCCAAAACTTCCAGAACTATGTTGAATAGTAGCGGTGAAAGTGGACACCCTTGTCTTGTTCCTGACTTTAGGGGAAATGCTTTCAATTTTTCACCATTGAGGATAATGTTTGCTGTGGGTTTGTCATATATAGCTTTTATTATGTTGAGGTATGTTCCTTCTATTCCTGCTTTCTGGAGAGTTTTTATCATAAATGGATGTTGAATTTTGTCAAAAGCCTTCTCTGCATCTATTGAGATAATCATATGGTTTTTATTTTTCAATTTGTTAATGTGGTGAATAAAGCCCACTTGGTCATGGTGTATGATCTTTTTAATGTGTTGTTGGATTCTGATTGCTAGAATTTTGTTAAGGATTTTTGCATCTATGTTCATCAGTGATATTGGCCTGTAGTTTTCCTTTTTTGTGACATCTTTGTCAGGTTTTGGTATTAGGGTGATGGTGGCCTCATAGAATGAGTTTGGAAGTTTACCTTCCTCTGCAATTTTCTGGAAGAGTTTGAGGAGGATAGGTGTTAGCTCTTCTCGAAATTTTTGGTAGAATTCAGCTGTGAAGCCGTCTGGACCTGGGCTTTTTTTTGCTGGAAGATTTCTGATTACCATTTCAATTTCCGTGCTTGTGATGGGTCTGTTAAGATTTTCTATTTCTTCCTGGTTCATTTTTTTTTAAGTTGTTTATTTATTTGTCTGTGCTAGAGCTTAGTTGTGACACGTGGGATCTTTAGTTGCAGCGTGCAAACTCTTAGTTGCAGAATGTGAGCTAATTTCCTGACCAGGGATCGAGCCCATACCTCCTGCATTGGGAGTGTGAAGTCTTAGCCATTGGACCACCATGGAGGCCCCTTTATTTTAAAACATTCTTAATTTGGATTGGTCAACACATGCCCTGTTCTATTCTGTGGAGGAAGCATCATAAATATATCATGATCACTTGTGGTATTGTCCCTCTTGCTACGACTGAGTGATAATTCAGGGATTCTCTAGTGCTTGCTCATGACTCTAACACTCTATCAAGCGGTAGTGCATCTTCTTGATATTTCAATTGTGATTGTTACAATGTAATTCTTACATTCCTACACTGATTTTTGAAGCGTTTAAAATATTTTTCCTCTTCTGACTTTATTTTTCTATTTGTGACTATTATATTTGTAACTATAAGCATTATCAGTTATCTCAGTCAAATTGTCTTCATTCAGAAGATTCATTTAGATTTATTATCTTAGTAACTTCATTGTAGAAACATTTATGTAGCACTTGAAATATATGTAACTTCTGGGTACTAAGAACTGTAAGTCAAATAAGATAGCATCTTCAGGAAATTTTAAATTTAAGTTAGGAAAATGGAGATCCACACAACTCTAATAGAATGTGACAAGAGTGAAATGTGGTGATATAAACAGAATGATAAATAGAGCTCTAGCTTGGACTTGATGCCAGTATTTTTTTTTAATTTGGTGGCCAAAAGTAGGGTACAAAGACCTGACATTTAAACACATCAAGTAATTCTGTTTATCTAAAGCAAAGTTCACAAATTGTCTGTAGACTAGATTTGTCTTGCATATATACATGTATATGCACACATATATAGGCTCATCATATTAAAAAGCAGAGACATTACTTTGCCAACAAAGGCCCATCTGGTCAAAGCTTTGGTTTTTCCAGTGGTCATGTATGGGTGTGAGAGTTGGACTATAAAGAAAGCTGAGTGCCAAAGAATTGATGCTTTTGAACTGTGATGTTGGAGAAGACTCTTGAGAGTCCCTTGGACTGCAAAGAGATCCAACCAGTCTGTCCTAAAAGAGATCAGTCCTGAATATTTATTGGAAGGACTGATGCTTAAGCTGAAACTCCAATACTTTGGGCCCCTGATGTGAAGAACCGACTCATTTGAAAAGACCCTGATTCTGGGAATGACTGAAGCCAGGAGGAGACGGGGACGACAGAGGATGAGATGGTTGGATGGCATCATCAACTCAATGGACATGAGTTTGAGTAAGCTCTGGGTGTTGGTGACAGGCAGGGAAGCCTGGTGTACTGCAGTCTATGGCGTCTCAAAGAGTTGGACATGACTGAGTGACTGAACTGAATGAATTGATATTGGCTCACAGAATATTTCAAAAATTTGAACCATCATGAAAGCATTAGATCTCATGCAAAAGTCTAAATTTCTGAGTTTCTCTTAAAGTTGTTAAACATTTGCTGGTAGTCCTTAATTAATGTCCAAAACATTAGCTTTGCTTTTGTATGTGATGAAAGCCACCCAAAGATGGACTAAACATGCCTACCCTAAATTGGCCACGTGCTCACAAGTTCGCTGCTAGCTGCCACTTCACACTCTCCATGCCTGTCATTTCTGAAATACCCACATTGGCTCGCAGTGTGGGTATTTCATGGCCTGTGCATTTCTTGATCTCTTGTCTGGAACTTTCTCCCCTGCCCCCCACCTCTGCCCCCACCCTGTGTACCTGTTAGCTCAATTCCTCATTCATTCAGGCCTCTAGTTCAAGGTTACCTCATTATAGAGGCTTTCCCTGACCTTCTTCCCTAAAAGAACAGTCATCACTATCTCTTTATCCCTCTTAACTGTTCTCTGAGGCATGCATGTGTGTGCATGCTAACTTGCTTCAGTCATGTCTGACTCTGTGTGACCCTATGGACTGTAGCCCCCAGGCTCCTCATCCATGGGATTCCCCAGGCAAGAATATTGGAGTGGGTTGCCGTGCCCTCCTCCAGGGGATCTTCCCGACTCGGGAATCAAACCTGGGTCTCCTGCACTGCAGGCAGATTCTTTACCACTAGTGCCACCTAGGAAGCCTTGACACTTATTGCCAAATGGCATCTGATGTATTTTTTATGTGTTTACTTGTTTATTAAATATGCCCCTCTGATAGAACATATGCTTTGTGAGAGCTGGGCCTTTGTTTTATTTACCATGGTTTTCCTGCCACTTATCACAGTACATGGCACTGAACAAGCCAATAAATACGTGTTGGGCGAATGCTGTTGAATGAGCGGATTGAATGTATACACATGTGTATAATGTACATTACATATAATATATACAAAATGTTAAATCTGCAGTATATATTTTAATGATCTGAGAAGCTGTTCTCAGGCTCTGGTTACCTGAATGGTAAACAAAGAACCTTGTTTGATCATGGCTGCTACAATTCAAGAGTCTGCAGAATGCACATGATCTGGGACATACGGTTCAGTCTGGATCGTGCTGAAATTCTGAGCATTTTGTGGTTTCTCCCTAACACCAGACATGCAGCTCTCCTTCCAGTGTACCGTGCAGTTTTATTTCAGGTCCTGTAAAAACCACAAACTAATGGAGGTGTGGAGGTGGGAAAAGGCGGTAGAGAACAACACATCTTAAAAGCTTTTTGTTTCTGAGTGCTCATACTTCTTTTTTTAATATAAATTTATCTATTTTAATTGGAGGCTGATTACTTTACAATATCGTATTGGTTTTGCCTTACATTGACATGAATCTGCCACGGGTGTACATGTGTTCCATACTTCTTGTAGAGCTCTGCACCAGAAGGGGAAAAAAAATGGTCAGGACTATCAGGGGAAAGAATTGAATAGACATTGGATAGGATAGATGAGAAGGAAATGGGGGAGGGAACATTTGAGTCCAGATAAGTTTTACCACAATGTGAAAATAAGCTCCCATAATCCTCCTGTCCTCATTGTGTCCTCAGCAATGACACAAACATGGGAAGATTTATGTAAGTCAGTGAGTCTCACACTGTTAGGAAGAAATATTGGAATGAGGGAAACCCTGACTGTGAACTTGGCTTTTCGCCAGCCTGACTGTGTGGTATGTGTGTATTCCCCAAACAATTAAGAAGCATTTCATTTTGTTCCTTGGCAGATCTGCTTCACTCCCATGTATGACTACCTTCTTGTCTTTATTCTTTTCTTATGACTCAAAGAAAAATTATACACTCCCTGTTCACGATCTCTTCCCCATCTATGACTTAATGGCTCCCCATCTGTGCTTTTCTCTCTGTTTTATAATATAATCGACATGCATTCTTATTTATCCAAAAAATGTTTATTGAGTGCCCACTAGTTCTAGGCATTAGAGATACACAGTGGAATAACATTTGTAGCTTTAATAACACTTTCTATGATCTAAGGAAGTACCAGGGAGAATTTTTACAGATGCTGGTTGAAACATCCATCAAAGGATATTGAGAAAAGTAAACACATGATGTTCTTTTCCTGCAAAAGACAGACACTTAATCCTGGTGTTCTATGGAAACCTTTAGTGTAAGATGTGTAGGGAGGTTTGTATGTCAATGATTCTCTATCAAAATAACTACAAATTCTAACACCCGAGAAGAATGTCTCAGAAAAAGCAGGACCAGATGTTTCTAGATGTATGCATAAACAGCACATATGAACATGCTTAGGCATTTGATTAGCCTTTTTTCTTCGGGCTGAGATGCCTACTCATATAGGTGAGTATGCCAGCACTGCAGAAAAACTTCTCAGCCTCTCTGATGCCTAAAGATAGAAATATAAATATTAATTTGGAGACCAACTGAGTAGGTGGCCTCCTGGGTGTGATGGGTGTCATTTTTTTTAAGGGAGATTTTAATCAGCAAGTTATTGAGATGACATCATGTATTGTTTTTAGCTGAATTCTGTGGCAGAAAAGTGTGTAGGAAGACACCACAGTCCTGTAGGAAAGATAATGTTATTCAATATTTCCCATATACTTTTAAGTATAAACCAAGAATGGAGCAGCAGTTTCAGTAGCAGAAATGCTTGGCTTTTGGAAGAGTTTTCTCTGCTCTTCCATTGGCTCCACACGTGGGCCCTTTTGGGGTTTTTCATGAGAATTGTGAATGTGGAAGTTATAAAATAGACTACTAGCCTGTACTCCTCATTTGGGGGAGCATAGAGAAGTTCCTAGGAGCACGGGGTAAGGTAGCCCTTTCTGTTTGCTCAGCTGAAGCTCTGGAAAACTGGGAAGGCTAGAGAAGGCGAAGTTCCAACATTTGATTTTCTGATTAACTCTGTCACTATGAAAACTCTTAATTGTTTTCGTGCTTGGGATTGAAAATATTTCTAAGAAGTCTGCTTACTTCATAGTAAGTGCTGTTTACAACTGTAATGGAATCTTTGCTCAAGGTTAAGGATCTCGCACCCTTGGGTGCCTATAGTGGTGATCATAACTGTAGTTTAAATGTAGAGGAGAGGATATCCTGTAGATATCCATGGATTTTGGACTAAATCTCTCGTGAGGACTTGTGTGTTGCCTTTACGTGAGGTAATAATTAAGATTCTAGGTAGCTGTCTATGGCTGTGCTGAGCCCCTCAGCCACAGGCACTTTGAGAAGAAACAGGCTCTTGGGAAGTTATTTCTAAAAGTTACATAACTGGAACTTCCTTGGTGGTCCAGTGGCTAAGACTCCACACTCCCAATGCAGGGGTCCCAGGTTCAATCCCTGGTCTGGGAACTAGGTCCCACATGCCACAATGAAGGGTTTGCACGTGGCAACTTAAAAGATCCTGAGTGCCACAACTAAGACCCAGCACAGCCAAGTAACTAAAGGAAAAAATAACTAAATAAAAGTTACAAAACTAGTAAGTGACAAGGGAATAATCCAAAACCCAAACTTTAAAGATTAACAACACAATCCCATTTTATCAATAACTAAGTGAGACGCAGAGAAGTTCAAGGCCACAGAACAGATTACAAACAGACATGGGACTGATGGGCTTCTGTCCACCAGGCTGGCCTTCCTACAACACTATACATCTGGCTGTGTGTACAGCCCACCAGGGTCTCAAGATCAAATTTGAGACCAAGGAATCCCTACCACACCAGCTGCAGTACAAACAAAACCTTGTCACTGTTTGGGGGAAGCTTTTTGCTTCTCACTATCATATTATTTGACCTCCTACTACATAGGCTTGCCAGGTGGCACCAGGGGTAAAGAATCCTTCTGCAAATGTGGGAGATGCAAGAGACGCGGGTTTGATCCCTGGGTTGGGAAGATCCCCTGGAGGAGAAAATGGCAACTCAATCCAATGATCTTGCCTGGAAAATTCCATGGACAGAGGAGCCTAGCAGGCTAAAGCCCATGGAGTCGCAAAAAAGTTGGACACGACTTAACATACATGCCTATTATATGGCCAGACTCTACCAGGTTTTTCTGTGATCCTCACAATAACCCTCTGAGATAATATTATCATTATGATCATTTTACAGATGGGTAAACTGAGTCCCAGTTCCGTTAAAGAACTTGCTCAAGGTTGCACAGATAGAAGGAGACTGAATTGGGGTCCAAAATTTTTTCAATGGGACTTGAACCTATCCTCTTTCCACAACACACAGTGTCCTTCACTGTTGCTCTGGGGATGGCGGGGGCGGGAGGGGGTGGTGGGTGAGGAGGTGCCTTATGCAAACATCTCCTCCTGCCTAGCCCCAGAGATTACTGCCTTGCTTGGCCAGATGCCTGGCACCTGTGAGCTTGGAGCCAGCTGCAGCTAGGCTTTGCAGGCATCAGAGCCTGTGCTGGGTGGGCATGTCACTCCGCACTGTGTGAATGAGTGTTTGATTTGCCTTAGCTCACCATTGGGTGGAGTCCACTTTGGGCAGAACACTTAGTGGCTGAATAAACACTCAGAGCATCTTGGAAAGGCTGCATGTGCTGGTGGTTTGACACTGATTTGAGCTGCTTGGAGAGATGCCACTGAAAGCCAGCTTTGACCACTGGTGTTCTATTGAGAGACCTTGCCTTCTTAGCCTCTCACTGTCCCAGTTTCCTTGGAGGTCAACCGAGGACAAATACATCCTGTTATTTCTGCCGAGTTTCTCTTCTTCAGACCGAGGACAGAGGCAGGAGACGCCTCTGAAATTCTGGACAAAGCAAACTAAATACCACCAAAATGGAAGAGGCTGCTTTAGAACTTCACAACTGGGAGGGTGATAAAGACTCACCACCTGGGGCAAGGATGGAGAAATCTCTTTGCTTTTTATATTCTTAGAGACCCTTGGAGCTGGCCCGTTAGGAGACGTGTTTCCTTTTATTACCTCAGGGACTGGGTTAGAGGATTTGGGGAGCCTTATACTGTTGGTCCCTGCCCTGGCTCCGACTTGAATCTCAGAAGGGTGGATTGCTATGACCATGAGCCTGAGAAAAGTGCAGAAGAATGGGAGTTTGTGTGTGACTGTGAATTTTGCTGCATTAATGCTGGGGATGCATGAACAGGGAAAGTGTTCTCAATGGACCAAAACAGTCCCATTACATGGAGGAAGTGGGGAAGCTTGCTGTGAATTTCTCAGACTTGAAGCTAACGTGTGAACATTGGTGATGAATTCAGTCTTTCTCCAATAGTCCACATAAAGATCTAATCTATGCATGTGTGAAAACTCACAGGAGATCTCAAAACTAGCCTAGAAAAATGTCTTCAATATAGTCAGTGTCACTTGAGTATGCAAAATTGGTTTTTTCTTGACTGATTGAAACAAGGCACTTGGAGATTTGAGATGGTTGGTGAAATAATAAAGTGCCATTATCTCTTCAAAGAAGTAATAAACAAGAGGCAAGGAGGAGAAACCATCTATGATGAGCATTATGGAAATTTCTGCAAAAATATCCCAAAAGGGAGCCATCTCTGGACCTTGAGGCCTGCATCATTGACTTTAAAATAGCCTTTTTTTAGCTCTTGTTGATCTCTACCCAAAGAAAATAATCATACTTAAGTAAATTATTTCTCACACTGTGTCTCATGGAGAACACTGAAATCACTGTGAAGCTGAAAAATTACTGACAGACATAGGGGACGTGTTACTCTAAGTAGCCTGGAAAGGTGTCTAAACAGTTGAGTGACTTAGTGTGATTAATGAGCCTGTTTGAGTCAACAGTAGTGGCTGGAGTTCTGAGGTCAATTTCGTTTCCTTAATGACAATAAGCATGGAATGGGGACTAGCTTAGATTTAGGAAATTGAATTAGAGTCTGGATAATTTAGAGTCATGATAGTATAGCTTGAAAAAAAGAGTTTTGCCACCTTCAACCAATTGCCAGCTTGGACCTTTTTAATTGAGTGACTATTTTGGTGGAGATAAAGGAACAATAGCATTAAAATAAATGCCAAAGACTTTTCAGGAAATTAAAAAAAAAAACACATATTTAAGGGGAAGCTAGCTACCTCTTTCTTATCTTTCAAGGGTTCAACTTAAATAACTATAAATAACTATTCCCCCTGCCAGAAGGCCTCCCTCAACTTGTCTAAAGTGTTAGTCCCTGATCTTATTTTTACTTTATCTTATTTTATTTTTTCATGTAAAGGCATTTTATTTTAAATATAGCAGTGTGTAAATGTCAATCTCAAACTGTTAGTCTGAAACTATCCATCTATCCCTCCCCCACCACCTTTACCCTCAATGACCATAAATTTGTTCTCTAAATCTTATAGGTCTGTTTCATAAATAAGTTCATTTGTATCACTTTTTTAGATTCCCCATATAAGCAATATCGTATAATATTTGTCTCTCTCTGTCTGACTTACTTCACTTAGTATGATAATCTCCAGGTCCATCCATGTTACTACAAATGGGATTATTCCATTCTTTTTAGTGGCTGAGTGTATCTCTATCAGATATATGCCCAGGAGTGGGATTGCTGAATCATATGGTAACTCTATTTTTAGTTTTTAAATAGCTCCTTGGACTTTGCACGATTGTAATTCTATAGTTACTTGTGTCATTATTTGTTTAAAATCTCTCTCAAGACAAAGGACTGTGTCCATTGTCTTCACCACCATATTTCCAGCTCCTATCCCTGTATCTGGCACATGGTAGAAATTTAATAACAAATGTATTGATAGAACAAATGAGTGAATGAATAGCTCCTTCACAATGACTACTACATTTTGTAATTATAATCTTGTTGTTTACACGCTAAGATTGTTTGATTTATCACAGATTTATTGGTCAGAAGCTTGCAAAGGCTAGACATTCTCTAGATGAACTGCTGAAGCTAAAGATACATTTTTTCCAAAATAAATTCTGGATTTCCAGCTGATAGCATCTATTTGCAGTTGTTTTATAACATAGAGCAACTCAGCTGCCTTGGGTTCATATTTTTGGAAGAGAATTCCCATGTCAAAATGAGATTCCTCTTCTCTCACTTGTCAACAAGTCTTCATATTTCCTCATGATTAGGATTTATGAAAACACTATTGGGGAGGATTGTGAGAGTCACAGAAACCAAAGAATGATGGTCACTGGGTATATCTTAAATGCCATGACTATGGAGTCTTTGGGGCTTCCCTGGTGGATCAGCAGTAAAGAATGCGCCTTAATGCAGGAGTCACAGGAGATACAAGTCCGATCCCTGGGTTGGGAAGATCCCCTGGAGGAGGGCCTGGCAACCCACTCCAATATTCTTGCCTGGAGAATCCCATGGACAGACTGTGGGCTACAGTCTATAGTATTGAAAAGAGTCCGACACGACTGAAGCGACTTAGCGCGCATGCACACGAAGTCTTCCCTCCTGTTCAAGGTGTAGGCCATTCCCATGGCCTTGATTTCCAGTCAGCAAGCATCTTGGTTCTGAATGTGGGTGAAACCTATAAGTGAACATTTTTCTTGGAATCTCTCAAACTGCTTCCCCACCCCCTGATTTAAGAGGAAATTTCAAGAATAAATTTCAAAGAGCCGTAAGTCAATAAGAAAAAAGGCAGAAAACTGACGAACTGCTCCTAGTTAGGTCAGTTGAGGGTGGCCTTCCGCGTCTCCTCTGAGTCTAGCCCTGTATTTTCTAGAAAAGCGTTTCTAACTCCTCCCAGCCAATGTCGGGGAGAGGAAGATGCTTAGGGCTGCAGGAAGAGCCTCCGGGAAGCATATTCATGGTGTAGCCTCGTGCTGAGATGCTATGCGTTCGCGGGGTGGGGCGGGAACTAGTCATCCCCTATGGCCTCTTGCCTGGAAAATCCCGTGGACAGAGGAGCCTGGTGGGCTTCAGTCCATGAGGTCGCTACGAGTCGGTCACGACTGAGCGACTTCACTCTCACTTTTCACTTTCATGCATTGGAGAAGGAAATGGCAACCCACTCCAGTGTTCTTGCCTGGAGAATCCCAGGGACGGGGGAGCCTGGTGGGCTGCCGTCGATGGGGTCGCACGACTGAAGCGACTTAGCAGCAGCAGCATGGCCTCTGATGAAGCATTTTTCCACAACCGAGATGACAGCAGAATGTTGCCGTGAAAGATGTTTTTCACTTCTGTTTCAATGCGGTTGACTGGAAACATCAGTTTTCCAGTCAGAAAGCTGTGCGCTCCGCAGCTGTGGCTGCGTGCATGCCGCACGGCGGTGAAGCGCTCCACGGCGGATGCTATGGAGTGAGGAAGGAAGCAGGAGGCTGGCACTGCGCCCAGTCCCGGGTCCTGGCTCCGGTTTTGACACCGTTTCATCTTAGGATTCCTGTTCTCTGAGTTTGGGAGAGATATCTTGTTAAGCCTTAGTTTACTTATCTAGGAAAATGGGTAAACTGAATAGATCATCTAAGTTGATCTCTAGGAGGCCGGCGTCAGGTGAGCCAGCTATGGTCAGGCAAGTGGCTGATCAGGTCCTTACTGACCATGGCTAGAAATACTAGATTACCTATACCAAGGCTTGGCAGTTTTAGCGTGTCATCAGGGCTGTGTCTCTCAGTCTGTGCTCAGTCTGAAATACAAAGAAGGAAATACTGGGGGCACAAGAATGTATACACTTTACTTACCTTTGCCTTTTATAGTCTGCACTAGTATGTCTCAAATAGCAGTGCCTACTTAGGCAATTTAAATGCTTTACAGCAATTGTGATAATTCTAGACGTCACCTTTTAAGCACATTTTCCAATATTCAACCAAAACTTTTTTCCTTAGCTGGACTCTTCTGTTGGACATTTAAAAAGCTACTGATTTGCACACAAGTTTCTAAATTATAATATCGACTCTACTCCTTACAAAAATAATGACAAATAGTTATAGAATATTTTGCATTTCATGTTCTCCTTAGAACACATCCCACTAGAGGTGTTCAACAAAAAAAAAAAAAAATTACTGTTTCTTTCTAAGTTTGGAAGACAGTAGGCAAGTGTGAATGTTGTCTTGATGAGGAGGGAGTAGGTCTTTAGTCACCAGCATCTCTCACTTTGGAAATATCCACTTTGTTTTTTGCAAAAACTTGCATTCATTTGAAAATCAAAACTCAAATTTGGTTGAACCCCAAGATAGTGTTTCTAAAAACTCAGAATTTGATCTTGCTTGGATTTACAATTTAAAGAGACAGGTGTATGTGTTTAGTTGCTCAGTTGCTTGCAACCCTATGAACTGTAGCCCACCAGCCTCCTCTGTCCATGGCATTGTCCCAGCAAGAATACTGGAGTGGGTTGCCATTTCTTCCTCTGGAAGAAAACTGTTAAGCTACAGAAGTGGATGTGTGCAGATACTTCCTTTCATAAGGAAAGCAGAGAAGACTGCTTCACAGAGAGCAGAGAGGGCCATACTTGCCCCATAGCTGCCCCTTCTTAGACCTAAGCAACCTTTCTCTTTTAAGGCTTCCAAGACTATCATTCCTCAGTGACAAGGGGCCCTACCAATAAAGGTCCTCTCTTCCAGTGTCCGCTTGATGTAGTGACAGCATACTCTCCCAGGTTAGCCTTTAGGTGCCCAGGGAGAAGGCAAACATGTCTTGTGTGAATGAGATTAACACTGCCCACAGGCTCTTTTTATCCTCACTATTGATAGTGTGTGAAAAACAGGATGTAGCCAACATTGAAAAAGGTCACATTGCAGGAATGCAGAGATTCCAAGTTTAAAAATACAGAAGACATAGTTAAAAAAATGGGTGGTTTTATGCTTATTCTACAAAATTCTGAACAGTAAGTTTAATACAACCAGAAAGCAAAGTATTGTCCACATTAGCCTACCTATTCTGGGTAAGACTTGTATTTGTGGTCATCATTCATGAGCCAAGAACAACCTTGGAAAAAAGTCATCAGAAACCAGGATTCACATGGCTATGATGTAATCAGCATCAAATAAATGCAAGGTCAAGAGCTGTAATGTTTCAGTACATACAGGCTCTGAAGATCCATGGTCTTGTAAGTAACAGCAATATAGCTATTTTTATTTTTTGATCTCATGTTGGAATACATGCAGTTAGCAGCATAGGCATAATTGGTAATAAAAAACCTAAAAAGATAGTTTCTGAGCTTTGAACAGGAAGAGGCAGCACTTGGATACCGTGTAAGCTGATTCAACAAACAAGTACGTAAATAACTCTTCTCCAGCCATTATTCCAAATCTGTATTGATAAATCATTGCATCTCATATGGATCTATGATTTTGTAAATTTTCATTAAATTCAAATAAACATAAAATTGATAATTAAGGTGTACAATTCAGTGGCATTTAGTACCTTCACGTGTTGTGTGACCATCACCTATATCTAATTCCAAATTATTATTTTTTTGATATTTATTTATTTGGCTGTGCCAGGTATTAACACAGGATTTTTAGCTGAGGCATGTGAGATCTCATTCCCTGACCAGGGATCGAACTCAGGCTCCCTGCATTGAGAGTGCAGTGTTTTAGCCCCTGGTGGTCCAAATTATTTCTATGGCACCCAAAAGAAACCTTGTAACTGCTAAGCAGTCACTCTTTTTTCCTCTCGCCAGCCTCCAGCAATTGTTAATCTGCTTTCTACCTCCATGGAGTTCCCTATTCTTCATGTTTCATATAAATGAAATCATAAGATATGTTACCTTTTGTGTCTCATGTAGGAAGAATTCATAGAGATGAGTTTCTCAAAGCAGTAATTTGAATGTGGGAAGGAGCAAGACGTTACGAAGGCAGAGAGGCAGAAGAGTGGCCAGTGTTGCCAGAAGAGGGCAGAGAGTAGAAGCCAGGGCTTGTATGGGAAGAGTTCACTCATAGAAGGTCCTGATGGCTGTAAGAAGAGTTTTAATATTGTGCAGAAGGCAGCTGGAATTCTTGTGGGATCATTAGAAGAGGGACAGGTGATTTTCAGTGGTGTCTGCAGGAGTGAATGCTGAAGTCAGGGAAGTTTGCAGTATAGGTTATGACGGAGGGCTATGCCAATATTGCTCAGCCGTTAAAAAGAATACATTTGAATCAGTTCTGTTGAGATGGATGAAACTGGAGCCGATTATACAGAGTGAAGTAAGCCAGAAAGAAAAACACCAATACAGTATACTAACACATATATATGGAATTTAGAAAGATGGCAATGACGACCCTGTATGCAAGACAGCAAAAAAGACACAGATGTGTATAGCGGACTTTTGGACTCAGAGGGAGAGGGAGAGGGTGGAATGATTTGGGAGAACGGCATTGAAACATGTATACTGTCATGTAAGAATCGAATCACCAGTCTATGTCCGATGCAGGATACAGCATGCTTGGGGCTGGTGCATGGGGATGACCCAGAGGGATGTCGTGGGGAGGGAGGTGGGAGGGGGGGTTCATGTTTGGGATCGCATGTACACCCGTGGTGGATTCATGTCAATGTATGGCAAAACCAATACAGTATTGTAAAGTAAAATAAAGTAAAAATAAAAATTAAAAAAAAAAGAGGCAGAAATCAGGGATAAATAATGTTCCCTCAAGGTTTGAGTATGTAGTTATAACTCTTTAGTATTAACAATTCCCTGGTTCACTTGAAAAGTTTCTGCTAATTCAAGAAAGAAGTGAATATTCTAAGAATCCATAAAAAATATTTTAAGTGCATGAATGCCTTAAGAAGCTATCTCTATAAAAGGTATCTGTTTATTCATAATTAACTTCTCTCCAGAGTCTTTAATGTTCAACAATTCCATACTTTCCTTCATTCAGATTTTATTTATTGAGCAAATATTTACTGAACATGTGCTTAGGATCATGCAGAGATTTAAAAACCAGAGAGCTGTATTTGGACTAGATTAGTAGTTCTTAACAGGAGCAGTACCCTCTATGATGAATTTTGGAACTTTGGGTGTGTTTTTGGTTGTTGCAGTAATTGGGGTGAACTAGTGGCTCATGGTGGAGGTCTGGGAGGTTAGGTGGCCTGGTTATTCCCAGAACAGTCCTGCACACAGAAAAGTGATCTCATGGTCACTCAGCTTCCTAATAGCTCAGACAGTCAAGTAGGTGGTAACCCTGTTAATAATTATCCAACCAAAATCTAACTCAAATATATATAATTATCTAAACTTAGAACCTAAACTAAAATATTTGTACACACACACACACACACACACACACAAATATTTCTTCATAGTTTCAATGAAAATAAGACTTTTTCAAGAGTGGTCCTTATTGAGGGAAGAGAGTGCTTTGTTTCATTCAGCACTTGTCAGGTTCACTATTTTGGAAAATGGCATCACCAATGGTAATATTTAGACTTGTATTTCAGTCTTCATCAACCAGTCTGATTTTCCAACTGCCATATTTGTAGTCATTCTAGATATAGTTATGTTGAAGAATAATTTTTGGAAGTGCTCGTAACTGTGACTTTCATTCAGCTGTAAAATGAGCCTGTGTGATGATGGTTAATTTAACCTTGGCTAGGGTAAGGGATGTCCAGATAACTGGTAAAACATTATTTCTGGATGTGTCTGTTGAGGATGTCTGGGGAGGAGATTAGCACAAGATTTGAACTCGTGAACTGAGTGAAAAAGATCACTCTCACAGTGCAGGAGAGTCTCATTCAGTCCAATGATTGAGAGTCTAAATAGAATATGAGGAATGGCAAATATGCTTCCTCTGCTTGAATCGAGACACCCAACTTCTCCTGCCCTGGGAACTCTGGAACATTACGACTTCTGAGTCTCAGGCATTTGGACGTGGACATAGACTAGGACTTTGCTCACCCCACCTCACCCCCCTACACCCCCTCCATTCTCAGATCTTTGGACTTGGACTGAACTATACTACCAACTTTAACGGTTCATCAGCCTTCTTAGTTCTCCAGCTTCAGACTCAGGGACTGTTGGTTTCCATGATCATGTGAGCCAATTCCTATAATAAATCTCTCATATATATTTATATATATCCTATTAGTTCTGTTCTCTGGAGAACCCTGATTAACCCAGCCTGTGTCAAAGATTCTTATTTAACATATCAATTAATAGAATGCTGAAAATAAAGTCGTTCAGTCGTGTCTGACTCTTTGAGTCCCCATGGACTGTAGCCTGCCAAGCTCCTCTGTCCTTGGAATTCTCCAGGCAAGAATACTGGAGTGGGTTGCCATCCCCTTCTCCAGGGAATCTTCCTGACCCTGGGATCAAACCTGGGTCTCCTGCATTGCAGGCCGATTCTTTACTGTCTGAGCCATAATAGAATGCTGAGATAAATTTATAAAAAGACAAACAGGTAAAACCTGATCAGTATCCAAGGGAAATAATCAGTTGCACCCTACTAGACACATTTTACCTTTCTAGGGACAATAATCATTTGCAGTGTTCCCATTTATTTATTAGTGAACAGAGTTGTTAGCTCAAAGGCAATGGCTGAAAGATAGACGTATCCCAGGAAGTGTGCTAAGGCACTCAGTAATCTACACACTGTTTTTGCCAATTTCAAAACCTCATTTTTTCCTCATGTAGTCATCTGATTTTGTCTTCTAGGTAGTCATGCTTGAACATTTATGTAGTAAAATGTGTGTCTTCTAAAACGATAAATTATTTTCTTTTAATTTTACTTTATAATTATAGAAAGATATTAATTATTTTAAAATTATGTGCAGGTAAATTATGTTATCTATGGAGTTAATTTTAGAATATTAAATGAGAGGTTAGAAAACATTTGTTTAAAAATAAGGCAACTCAACTCTTCTATTAAGAGTTGAGGACCACTGGACTAAATAGTCTTTAAGACCCCTTCCAACCTTGCAATTGCTGACATCTTGATTTCAGGATGTCTAATTTTAAATTGTTTTCTGTCCAGTATTTTTTGTTGCAGTTGCTCATCATCTGACCTCATAAACCCAAACCTTCAGTAAGAGTCTGTTCCTCTGGGGAGAGATGAAAGGGGAGGATGTCCAGTATAGGGGTATGTAGTACAGAAAAGGGCCAGCCCACCTCAGGGGTAAGAAACAGACAAAAGAGGGAATTCAGGAGCAGAAAATCCGAGCTGGAAGTTGCACCAAGACCCAAGCTCCCTACCCCTGAATCTTCAGAGATATCACAGAGGAAGCTAGATTATCCATAAGCTAGTTTATTTCTAAAGAACCGGGTATCCCTAATCTATTTGAGGGCTTCCTTTGTGGCTCAGCTGGTAAAGAACCTACCTACCAATGCAGGAGACACAAGAGATGTGAGTTTGATCCCTGGGTCAAGAAGATCCCCTGGGGAGGAAAATGGCAACCCACTTCAGTACTCTTGCCTGGGAAATCCCATGGAAAGAGGAGCCTGGCGGGCTACAGTCCATGGGACCACGAAGAGCTGGACATGACAGTATGCATGCACACACATAATCTATTGGAAGACTTCAGAACTCCAGAAGGATGGCAAGCACATAATTCATTCCTCGGGTTTTCTTCATTTATATTAGGAGCTTTCTCAATGTGGGAAAAACTAAGCTAGATTCTTCATGAGTAAACGTCAGCACAGCCTGTGTGGTTTTATTTGCACATAGTGTGACTGTTCCTTAGTTGAAGGATTGCTTCTACTTCTGTGAAGCCACAGAGCACTCGCTTCGACTTGAGTCTGCATCAGCTGCATCAGCAGATATCCCGAAGACAGTATTGCTCCCCTGGGACTCGGAGCAGGGATTTTCTTCTTTAAACTCCCCCTTTTATTTAAGTGACTTCCCTGGTGGCTCAGACAATAAAGTATCTGTCTACAGTGCGGGAGACCCATGTTCAATCCCTGGGTCAGGAAGATCTCCTGGAGATGGAAATGGTAACGCATTCCAGTATTCTTGCCTGGAAAATCCCATGGCTGGAGGGGCCTGGTAGGCTGCAGTCCATGGGGTCGCAAAGAGTTGGACATGACTGTGCGACTTCACTTCACTTTACTTTATTTAACTGCTGGCAACAGGGTTATTGCACTCATCTCACATGCTAGTAAAGTAGTGCTCAAAATTCTCCAAGCCAGGCTTCAGCAATACGTGAACCGTGAACTTCCTGACGTTCAAGCTGGTTTTAGAAAAGGCAGAGGAACCAGAGATCAAATTGCCAACATCCGCTGGATCATCAAAAAAGCAAGAGAATTCCAGAAAAACATCTATTTGTGCTTTATTGACTATGGCTAAGCCTTTGACTGTGTGGATCACAATAAACTGTGGAAAATTCTGAAAGAGATGGGAACACCAGACCACCTGACCTGCCTCTTGAGAAACCTATATGCAGGTCCGGAAGCAATAGTTAGAACTGGACATGGAACAACAGATTGGTTCCAAATAGGAAAAGGAGTATGTCAAGGCTGTATATTGTCACCCTGCTTATTTAACTTATATGCAGAGTACATCATGAGAAACACTGGGCTGGATGAAGCACAAGTTGGAATCAAGATTGCCAGGAGAAATATCAATAACCTCAGATATGCAGATGACACCACCCCTATGGCAGAAAGTGAAGAGGAACTAAAAAGCCTCTTGATGAAAGTGAAAGAGGAGAGTGAAAAAGTTGGCTTAAAGCTCAACATTTAGAAAACTAAGGTCATGGCATCCGGTCCCATCACTTCCTGGCAAATAGATGGGGAAATAGTGGAAACAGTGAAAGACTTTATTTTCTTGAGCTCTGAAATCACTGCAGATGGTGACTGCAGCCATGAAATTAAAAGATGCTTACTCCTTCGAAGGAAAGTGATGACCAACCTAGATAGCATATTAAAAAGCAGAGACATTACTTTGCCAACAAAGGTCCATCTAGTCAAGGCTATGGTTTTTCCAGTGGTCATGTATGGATGTGAGAGTTGAACTGTGAAGAAAGCTGAGCACCGAAGAATTGATGCTTTTGAACTGTGGTGTTGCAGAAGACTCTTGAGAGTCCCTTGGACTCCAAGGAGATCCAACCAGTCTATTCTAAAGGAGATCAGGCCTGGGTGTTCTTTGGAAGGACTGATGCTAAAGCTGAAACTCCAATACTTTGGCCACCTCATGCGAAGAGTTGACTCATTGGAAAAGACTCTGATTCTGGGAGGGATTAGGGGCAAGAGGAGAAGGGGACGACAGAGGATGAGATGGCTGGATGGCATCACCGACTCGATGGACATGAGTTTGGGTGGACTCTGGGAGTTGGTGATAGACAGGGAGGCCTGGCGTGCTGTGATTCATGGGGTCGCAGAGTCGGACACGACTGAGTGACTGAACTGAACTGAACTGAACAGGGTTATAATGAGTAACATATTTCAAAACCATTTTTCTCCATCCCTATCTATTTCTGCAATCTTTATTTCAGTAAATAAAACTCAGGGTCCAAGTCTTGTTTTTCCCAGGACAATTTCACCTCTCACACAATAGTGTGTTTCTAAAATAGTAAATCAAGGGCTGTTGGGGACGTCCTTAGAGCCCAGAGCAGCACGAGTTGATAAGCTGGAGCAAACATTTTCTTATGGGAACTTCATCTGCCTCCTTCCACAGATATAGCAGAGAAAAGGTCCACAATGCACAATTTTTCTTCACATAGACCTCAGGTTTTCTAACATATGGAAAAAGTGGCTTGCTAGTGGGACTTTCCAGCAAAATTCTCTTTCAGTTGGATTCACATAAGACTATACTGCTCGGTTATAGTTTGGACCATAGTGACACCTCTCCTTTCACTTGGCAGCACTAGAAGCTATTTGGATAGAAATGAAAGCCCTTGAAAAAGCATTAAGGAAATTGCCATCCTCCTGCTGGAAAGGGGTGAGAGGCTTGCTTAGTTTCCTTACTGGAGCTGGAAAAGTCTCTCAGCTCACCTGGGTCATCGCCACCCTTTGAACTGGGGTCTGAACTCCTGATTTTAAGAGTTGGCATCTTTAGGGCTTAGTCAGGTAGCACTAGTGGTAAAGAACCCACCTTGCAATGCAGGAAACTTAAAAGACAAGACTCAGGTTCTATCCTTGGGTCAGGAAGATTCCCCGGAGGAGGGCATGGCAACCCGCTCCAGTTTTCTTGCCTGGAGCATCCCATGGACAGGGGAACCTGGTGGGCTACAGTCCATGAGGTCACAAAGAGTCAGGCATGACTGAAGCGACATGGCGTGCACACACGAACCAGGCAGTGAAGATGCAAGGAAGCCAGGTCTGCAAAGGGCAACCTGGGATGAAAACCCCTCTGATTGGCTTAATAAGTTCCTGGGAGATGCAGAACAGTTGTCCCCACTCATACACCTAAGCCATCAGTCGGCACCTTCCTCCCTTATCCTAGAAAGAGTTTTCCATAGAAGAGGATTTTGTGGGCTCTGAGCGGGGCTTGGCAAAAGAATGGAGAAGAGAAAGGGAGCGAACTGGAGAGAAAAATAATCAAGATGAAAAATGAACAAGATTTATGAAGGCAGCCCACCCCTTCCCTGCTACATAATGCTGCTGCTTGAGATATATTTTCCAGCTCCTCATAGACTGGTTTCAAATGAGGCAAATTAGCAGACTGCCATCACTTTCTTTGAGAAACTGTCAGCAGATTAATAGATCTTCCCAATATAGTAATTGCCCTCAAAGTGAGCCTCTATTTTCCATCACATCACTGAATTTATATTTTCCTTGGAGTAGCCTAAGCCTTTGTTTATGCCCTTTGAATGCTTGTTTCATATCCACCACTATCATATTTCCTTTTAGCGCAGTGTGATCTCTTGGCCAGGTTATATAGAGTTAAGCCTTTGGAGTAAAGCCTTCCAACCCATAATTATTTTCATGCCTCTCTTCAGAGTTCCTCTGTGTATTGTTGTCTTCTTGTGCTTTGGGGTTCTGCTCTGCACAGGGATAATGGTAATGGAGTTGTGCTTGAACCCTGGTGCCCGGAGCAGTATTGGGTACTTGGGGGTCTGCAGCTCTTTCTGGCTTCCACTCTTGCTTTATGATGTATTATTAAACCTCCAGAAGTCTAGAATTTCTTATTGGTGACAAAAGCAATTTTTCCTTCTTCCCTCAATTCTTGGCCACTGAGTTCCTTTTCATACTGTGTTAACCTCTACATCCAAGTCTGGAGGTCACTTATTTTCAGAGTAACCTGTCCCCCGCAGTTTTATGACCCTTTTGAATATGGGAACAAGATGAAGAGCACAGAGAAAAGAAAAAGGACAGGTCTTTTGTGATTCTTCCACAAAGGGAAGGAGTTGTGAAGAAACACAAGTTGCTGTGTAGAACACAGACAGAGTTTGATGTTGGGAAATAGACAGAATTTGATGCTGTTAGAGGTAGAATTAGTGTTGACTAAAGACAGTGGTTGCCTTGCAGTGCGCAATCTCAAGAGGCCGCACACAAGCTCACCTTTTCTGCCTCGGGTTCAGTCATTGCTTCATTTGCTCTCATCAGCTCGATTTTCTGCATCTCTGTTCTTGATTTTTTTTTTCTTTTTCTGTAACCAAACCTCAGGATTCTTGCACTGTTTTTCTCCCACATGTGCTTAAATTTTTAAAAATTCATCTTTGCCCTTTGGTTTTATAGAAAGATCTTGAGAAAACCTGAAAACCATTAAGACTTGTAGAGATCGCTTGATTAAGATGCCACCCCCCACCCCTACCCCTTCATTTAAAAAGAAAAGCTCTTCAAAGTCCTGCAGCTATGAAGAACATATTTTTAGGATCCTTGTGGTTACTTTAATGTCTGACCTTGCTTTGACATCATGCTTGTGAAAGACGGGGGATATCTCCAGAGATTAAAAAACATTCAGCCCATGCCAAGTCCCAAATCGTTGACCCTGATTTATCTTGTGAGAGTGAAGCGTTCCCCTTCTTTCACCCACACCCCTGGAGTGGAGCATCACTCAGACCCTTTGGTGCCCCCTTCCCCCTGCCTCCCCACCTCCCCCCAGTTCATGGAATCAGAAGTTGTTCCTGCATCAAGGCACTGAGCTGTCCTGGCCTGGTACTTTATTTTTCCTGCCTGTTACCCTGATCTGCCATCTATCTGCTCTTCAGGGATGATGAGGCCTGGGCCCTGCTCTTGAGAGGGCTCCTCTGGGCTCTCCTCTGCCCACAACTGCACTCCAGACATGGGGCCCATAAGTCTATTCAGAGCCTGCACCCCATCTTCTAGGCAGCCCCTAGAGAACTGGGATCCGGGACCCCTGATGGCTGCACAACCGCCCAAGCATCCTTCCAGGGCCGGTGCGCAATCTGTTACCTGGCCTTGAGGATGAGCCAGTGGTGGGGGGCTGTGTGGGCACTAAGGGCAGAGCTTGGAGGCAAGGGCTGGGCTGTCAGCTCTCTGTGATGTTGAGCAGAACCAGGACAGGAAAGGGCAGTAGGCTGGGTCACAGGCTGGGAGCTGGGTAACAGGGTCCAGCTTTCCCTAAGCACCCGTGTCCTGGGGACTCTGAATTCAAATGTGTACTAGATCTTCTAGGTATATTTATTAAGATGGAGGAGTAGACACATGTTAACAGTTTGTGTGCTTGCTGTGGGCTCCCCTGGTGGCTCAGATGGTAAAGAATCTGCCTGCAACGTGGGAGACCTGGGTTTGAACCCTGGGTTGGGAAGATCCCATAAAGAAGGGCATGTAGTATGCAAGACAGCAAAAAAGACACAGATGTGTATAACGGACTTTTGGACTCAGAGGGAGGGGGAGAGGGTGGGATGATTTGGGAGAATGGCATTCTAACATGTATACTATCATGTAAGAATTGAATCACCAGTCTATGTCTGACGCAGGATACAGCATGCTTGGGGCTGGTGCATGGGGATAACCCAGAGAGATGTTATGGGGAGGGAGGTGGGAGGGGGGTTCATGTTTGGGAACGCATGTAAGAATTAAAGATTTTAAAATTTAAAAAATAAAAAACTAAAAAAAAAAAAAAAAAAAGGGCATGTATAAATATCTAGACCTATAAGGAGCAAGCCTCCTTTAATATTCCCTGTCCTGTGCCTGCTGCAACATGTGTCAAGAGCAGGCCTGTTCAGGACAGCAGCTCGGAGTGGTCTGATTTTGTTGCTCGGGCTGGAAACTGTCAGAGAGAGTTGCTTTCTGTTGAATAAAAGGCGAGATTAGGGGCTGAATTCCCCAGCCCAGCCTTCCAGGGCTTCCTAGAACATTTCCATCCAAGTATTTGCCACCTGAAGGGAATGTAGGTTTTTGGGGAAAGAGCTGTGATAGTTCCAGAATCTGCCAGCCGTGGGGAGATATCATGGGCACATACTCTCCTGGTGGCAGGCACATGAGTCCCCTTGCAAAGCTGACGGGATGATGGGGTGGTGAAATGCTGGGCTGCTCTATTTTATTACAGTCATCACTCAAACGGAACCAAACATGTCACTTTACACCAGTACAAGTCTGTATGGAACCAGGGTTCCTTTCTCTGTTTGGCACAGACATTGGGGCTGTTTGATCCCCAAAGCATTGTTCACCTAAAGTCCAAGTCACTTGCACCGTTCAAAGAAAGGGTTAAATATCACTATCCTCTTTTCTCGAAAAGTGAATCAAAAAGCCGCATTTTCAAAATGGTGATTTCTTTCTTTTTTGTAAAACCCCCAAATAGTATTATTAAACATTTTCATGCTGATGAAATAAACTCTTCAAAGTAATATGGAAAAAATGATTTCATTTAAACACCTTTTAGCCAAAAAAACATATGCTGCTGGTTAAGCAAGTGCAGGAGTGGAGACTTTCACAGAGTTTGTGCGTCTTGAGGTCTGTGGTTCGGCCACGGGCTGTGCTGTTGACTCGAGACTCAGCTGGAGTGGAACCCACGTGTCCTGGTAGGTCCCCAGAAGGCAGGCAGGTTCGCACAGGCATGCAAGGAAGTTACTGAGCACACGTGTGCATGTCTGTGGAAACTTCTCTGCAGAAGCAGCCTTCCAAGCCCTGCTACAGACTCTCAAGTCTACAAGTGTCCAGAGCGCTAACCCTTTTATGCATGCATTTTTGTGTTCAGGCTACCCACAGATTCAGCACCATAAATCACTGCCAAAGAAGACCCTTCTCTCTTTGAAATAATTGATTCATTTTATAGTGTCAGGAAATCTCATCATAGGTAAGCAGTATGCTGGGAACCTTGGCATTAACTAAACTCCTCTGTAAATAAATAAGAGAAAGTGAAAATACAGACTCCTTCCAGTGACCCTGGATAGGTCTGTCTGAGTGCATTCACATAGTATTTATTATGAGCCTAGTTCCCTGGTGGCTCAGAGGATAAAGTGTCTGCCTGCAATGCAGGAGACCCGGGCGAGGACCCACTGCCTGGTTTATAGATGGCATCTTCTTGTTTCACCTCACATGGTGAAGAGCAAGGAGAGGAAACAAGCTCATGTCTCATCTCATAACGGCATGAATCGCATTGTGAGTGGTTCATTCTCATAACCTCATCTAAACCTAATCATCTCTCAAAGACCCCATCTCCATATACTATCACACTGGGCATTGGTATTTCAATATCCGAATTTGAGGGGACAAGAACATTCAGTACGTAGCACCTTCCTGCCCCCTTCATCCCCAGCTAGTGCTAAGGAAAAATCTGGAGAAAGAACAGTGCATTCTCTGACCAGACAACTTGTCCGTGTGGTCAGACTTGTCCACACTGGACCCCACAGAGCTTTAGCTCTTTATGATGGAGAAGTCGCCCTCCCCCAGCCATACCCAGGGCACAGACCCCTTGCTCTGCGGCTTCATTGGTGCCTTATCATTAACAATGCCCAGAGGAGTCAGAGCAGAGCAGGATTTCAAACGTCCCAAATATTGTGCTGAAGAAAAGAATCATTGTCTAGTCATAAATTCCACATGTGTTCTCAATAGATGGCCCTCTTTCTCATTTCCCAGTGTTCTTTTATGCCATAGGACTCGGGCTTAGGCCACTTTGGCTATGAGTCCCAGTTCTCCACTTACTGCTGTATGGTGCTAGTCGAAACTTAGTTTCCTTCTCTCTAAAATGAGGATATTCAGGCCTGCCTCACGGGACCAGCTATAATCTGGGCAATGCACCTAGCTTAGTGCCTGGCCCCTGTGTGCTGTGCTGTGCTTAGTCACTAGTCGTGTCCAACTCTTTGTAACCCCATGGACTGCAGCCTGCCAGGCTCCTCTGTCCATGGGGATTCTCCAAGCAAGAATACTGGAGTGGGTTGCCATGCCCTCCTCCAGGGGATTTCCCCAACCCAGGGATCAAACCCAGGTCTCCTGCATTGCATTCTTTACCATTTGAGCTTAGTGCCTGACCTGTACCTGGTACTTAATGCTTGGTATACCTTGAGGGATTTCCATACAAGGATAAAGTCTTTATCTTTTGGTAATAATGTGCATTGGTAATCCATGTTATGTGTACATTACATTTAGCAATTAAAATGTAACTTTTTTAATTGCTCTGATTTGGTAATAATTTACATAGGAAAGATATGCAAAACAAACTCGATGAAGTCTGTCTCCTACTCATAGTTTCTAAACTCCCCTTGGTTTCTCTCTCCAGAAATGAATGTAGTCTTTTCAGAGCCATCTTTGGCTTACATAAGCAAGTGCATACAATAGACCCCCTTATCCGCGGTTTCACTTTCTGTGGTTTCAATTACTCAGGGTCAACAGAGGTCCGAAAATATTAAATGGAAAATTCCAGAAATGAACAATTCTTAAGTTCTAAATTGCATGCCGTTCTGAGTGGTGTGATGAAATCTTGCTCCTACCCTCTGGCCCACCTGGGATGTGAATCATCCTTTTGTCCAGCATATCCTGACTATTAGTCACTTAGTAACTGTCTAGGTTATTAAATCAACTGTCGTGGTATTACAATGCTTGTGTTCAAGTAACCATCATTTCACTTAATAAAAGCACAGGAGTAGTGATGCTGGAAATTTGGAAATGCCAAAGAGAAGCTGTAAAGTGCTTCCTTTAAATGCAGAGGTGAAAGTTCTTGACTGATTAAGAAAAAAAAAATTCTTATGCTGAGATTGCTTAGATCTATAGTAAGATCAAATCTATTTCTGAAACAGTGAAGAAGGGAAAAGAAATTTATGCTACTTTTACTGCCACACCTCAGACGGCAAAAACTGTTGCCACACTGTGTGACAAGTGCTTAGTTAGATGGAAAGGCATTAAATTGGTGCAATAAGATGTTTTGAGACAGATAGTGACCTCATTCATATAACTTTTATTGCATTATATTGTTATAATTGTTCTATTTTTATTATTAGTTATTGTTAATCTCTTACTGTACCCAATTTATAAATTAAACGTTTTCATAGGTGTGCATGCATAGAGAAAAACAGTATATATAGGATTTGGCATTCTGCAGTTTCAAGCATCCGCTGGGGGTCTTGGAAGGTATCCCCTACAGCTAAGGGGAAACTACTGTATATTTTTTTACTCTGTCCCTCCGTTTTGTACACCATGGGTTATTTATTTATTTATTTTTGACCTAGTGTATCTTAGAGATTATTGAATGCAGAAACTGTGTTTTCATTTATCTTCAACGTTATGGTATTCCATTGTATGGCTAGCATGCTTACAATCGCCTATCTGTAATTTCTAACTTAAAAAAAAAAATGCCTGAAGCCAAAAGTTTTCCTAAGATTGTGGCAAACTCATTTGGTGGAGAAACATAACTTGAGTTGACATGAGTTGTATTTCTCCCACTTTGTATGAATATTCATAGTTTCTCCACAGAAATATTAATGGATTTGATTACTGAGTGTTGCCTTAGAACTCTCTAGAGTGTTACATAATATATACCCACACTGTACCCACACTGTATTAACTTTCTGAATTTCAAAACATTCAGACATGCAAACCACATCAAACCCTAGGGTTTCAGATAAAGAATTGTGGAGCTGTACCATAATTCGTTTAACTAGTCCCCTGTTGCCCACCACTCAGATTTTTAAAATACTTTTTGCTATTATAGTGTTACAGTAAATAACTTTGTTCGTATGTCATTTCACATGTGTAAAATAATATATGTAGGAGAAATTCTTAGAATTGTGATTGCTGGGTCAGAGAATAAATGCATGTGCAGTTTTGACAGATTTGGTTAAATTGTCCTCCATAGAGGTCGTATACCTTTTACCCCCATTAGCCTAGTTTCCCATCTTCCCCAACATAGAATTATTCTTTTTCATTTTTTCTCATTTGAATAACAGTAAATATCTCATACTAAATGCGTAGAGCCCTATTTAGTTCCTTTCCTATGAATTGTCCATCTGTTATGCTCAATTTTTTACATTGGATTATTGGAATTTTTCTTGTTGAGTTGTTGGTGCTTTTTATATATAAGAAAATGAATCCTTTCTGATATAATTCACAATTTCACAAATTAAAAAATTTTAATAATTTTGGGATATAGTTGATTTACAATGTTGTGTTGCCTTCAGGTATACAGCAAAGTGATTGTTATACACAAATACAAATATTTATATATTCTATTTTTTACATTCTCTTCCATTATAGGTTATTACAAGGTATTCAGTATAGTTCTCTGTCCTATACAGTAGGTCCTTGTTGGCTGTCTATTTTACATATAGTATAATATATATTTTAATCCCAAACTCCTAATTTATCCCTCCCTCACTTTCCCTTTGGTAACCATAAATTTGTTTCCTATGTCTGAGTCTATTTCTGTTTTGTAAATAAGTTCATTTGCATCATTTTTTTAGATTCCACATTTAAGCAATATCATGATATTTGTCTCTCTCTGTCTGACTTACTTCAGTTAGAATGATAATGTCTAGGTTCATCCATGTTGCTGGAAATGGCATTATTTCATTCCTTTCTTTGGCTGAGTAATATTCCATTACATATATATATACACACACACATTTACACACTGTATATATATATACACACACACACACACACACGCACACATACATACATAGATACATGCATGTGGTGTGTTTGTGTTTGTGGCCCCATGGACTATACAGTCTGTGGAATTCTCCAGGCCAGAATACTGGAGTGGGTAGCTTTTCTCTTCTCCAGCGAATCTTCCCAACCCAAGGATCAAACCCAGGTCTCCTGCATTGTGGGCAGATTCTTTACCAGCTGAGCCACAAGGGAAGCCAATTCACAGTATTTTTCTGGATTGTTTTGTCTCTTGACTTTCCTCCTGGTGGCTTTTGCTATTGGGTTTATTTATTTGTATATTCCTTTATTTATCGATTCTTTCTCTCCACAAACAACTTTCCTTCAAGTTATGTGCTTTTATTCTGTATTTTGCATAATCTATTCCGATTTCTTTTTATGAGAAGGGAAAAGAGAAAAGTACAGAGGGTGAACAGCTAACCAAATGATTCAGATCTTAGGAGAATCAGGAAACTGATAGAAAATACTAAACATTTTCAATTCAGCACTCAAATTGCTTTTTGTAAGAATTAAAGATTTTAAAATTTAAAAAATAAAAAAAAAGAAAATTAACCAGAAACAGGTGCTAAAAAAAAAAATTTTGAGTCAATTATAACAATAGCAATTGTCATCAGTGCTTAATAAGATACTTTTTATCTTTGAGAACAAATATTTACTTGTCTCAGTCAGAAAACACAGCTATCTGAACGTCCCCGAACCATGTCTGTCATCTGTCACCTAGCCTCTCTTTCTCAAAGCACATTCTGCTTGTGCGTGTGCATGTATGCGTGTGTTTTATTTTCAAAAATGTCGCTCTTGTCCTCATTTGCTTTTTGCAAAGTGGCTAGAAAGCAAACTTGATTGGTCATCCATGTTTTTTTATAAATACATCAGGCTTTGAAGACTGTTTATAATCATACTTCCAAAGGAAAGACGGTTATTTGAAGCAAATACTTCAAAACAATTGAGACATGTATTGAAATCACTGAAAATGAAAATGAAAGTCACTCAGTTGTGTCCAATTCTTTGTGACCCCCATTTACTATACGGTCCATGGGATTCTCCTGGCCAGAATACTGGAGTGGGTAGCCTTTCCCTTCTCCAGGGTATCTTCCCAACCCAGGGATCAAACCCAGGTCTCCCACATAGCAGGTGGATTCTTTACCAGCTGAGCCACAAGGGAAGCCCAAGAATACTGGAGTGGGTAGCCTATCCCTTCTCCAGCAGATCTTCCCAACCCAGGAATCGAACTAGGGTCTCCTGCATTGCAGGCAGATTCTTTACCAGCTGAGCTATGAGGGAAGCCCATAGCTTCAGTGAAATCATTGAATTTAACTCTCAACTCTTCAAATCAAAGCATTAAAATAAAAATGTGGTTAACCACTTGACATTTCACCGATATGGTTACACATGCTGTTTTAAGCACATAAAACTGAAATTAAAAGGGAATAGATCCTAATATTAGTCTACAGAGGTGCCTATTTCATTAGGGCTCTTTTTGTTTTCTGCTCATCATGTAGTTCAACTTGCGTATGCTTTGGGCTCATGTAGTCATCATTTTCTCTTTCACTTTAAGCCTGTGGTTAATTTTCAAGTAAGAGGGCCCGAGGGGTGAGGCCCGAGAAGGGCTGGGGGCGGTCAGGAAGGGGCCCCTGCAGAAGGCAAGCCTCTGTTTATTCACGGTGCAGGTGCAGGGAGGGGGCGGGCAGGCAGTGCCCCTGGGGCTTCCCCCAATCAATCACCCCACCTGGGCCACTGGGCGTCCCCTTGGGGCTGCCGTGCACAAAATGTAGCCTTTCTCAGTGTCATCCAAACAGGCAGAGAGGTTAGAGTTCATGGAGAGCAGGGCATTTACTACGTGGCTGTTTTTAAGATTTAGTCCAAAAGTTAAATTGGGGATAGCATCCCAAGTGGTAAAAATCTAAATAGTCTCTCTTTCCTCTCCGCCTTCCCCTCTCCCTGGAGCTGTTCAAGGGTTCCTTTGACTTCCTTCCTTGAGCCTCCCCACTCCATTTGAGGAGATCACTGTTGTTTTTCTCCTCCTGTGAAACTCTCGCTTAGCTTCCAGCCTTTGGAAGACATGCCTAATATTTTCAGCAGTGAAAACCTGTCTTCAGAAATAGAAGGTCCCTTTAGGAATGAAGACCACAGCCTGTTCTGAAGCTGGCCTCTACCCAGACGGATGTTAGAGGAGGAGGTAAAGAACGCTGCAGTGTACGGCGGGGAACAAAGGAGCCCTGGACATTTATTAATTACACTCTTCCTCTGGGCAAAACAGTATGTTAAGGATGGGGCAGGGAGAGAAAGAAGTAGAGATAGACTTCGGCTTACAGTCTAGCTGGAGAGAGAAAGTAATGGCACATAAAAACGGTAAACAGCGAATCAAGTAGCTCATGGTTTAAATCCTAGCTCTGCTAGTGAATAGCTGTGTGACCTTGGCAGACTGTTAAACTTCTCTGAGCTCCTATTTCCTCATCAGTAGTTCAGTTCAGTAGCTCAGTTGTGTCCAACTCTTTGTGACCCCATGTACTGCAGCACACCAGGCTTCCCTGTCCAACACCAACTCCCGGAGCTTGCTCAAACTCAAGTCCATTGAGTCGGTGGTGCCATCCAACCGTCTCATCCTTTGTCATCCCCTTCTCCTCCTGCCTTCAGTCTTTCCCAGCATCAAAGAAAAAAAAAGAAAGAAAGTGAAGTTGCTCAGTCGTGTCTGACTCTTTGCGACTGCATAGACTGTAGCCTATCACACTCCTCTGTCCATGGGACTTTCCAGGCAAGAGTACTGGAGTGAGTTGCATTTTCTTCTCCAGGGGATCTTCCTGACCTAGGGGTCGAACCCAGGTCTCCCACATTGTAGGCAAATGCTTTACCATCTGAGCCACCAGGGAACTCTTTTCAAGTGAGTCAGATCTTCGTATCAGGTGGCCAAAGTATTGGAGTTTCAGCTTCAGCATCAGTCCTTCCAATGAATATTCAGTACTAATTTCCTTTAGGATTGACTGGTTGGATCTCCTTGCAGTCCAAGGAACTCTCAAGAGTCTTCTCCAACACCACAGTTCAAAAGCATCAATTCCTTGGCACTCAGCTTTCTTTATAGTCCAACTCTCACATTCATACATGACTACTGGAAAAATCACAGCTATGACTAAATGGACCTTTGTTGGCAAAGTAATGTCTCTGCTTTTTAATATGCTATCTAGGTTGGTCATAGCTTTTCTTTCAAGGAGCAAGCGTCTTTTAATTTCATGGCTGCAGTCACCATCTGCAGTGATTTTGGAGCCAAAAAAAATAAAGTCTGACACTGTTTCCACTGTTTCCCCATCTATTTCCCATGAAGTGATGGGACCAGGTGCCATGATCTTCGTTTGCTGAATGTTGAGTTTTAAGCCAACTTTTTCACTCTCCTCTTTCACTTTCATCAAGAGGCTATTTAGTTCTTTACTTTCTGCCATAGGGGTGGTGTCATCTGCATATCTGAGGTTATTGATATTTCTCCCGGCAGTCTTGATTCCAGCTTGTGCTTCATCCAGTCCAGCATTTCTCATGATGTACTCTGCATACAAGTTAAATAAATAAGGTTACAATATACAGCCTTGACATACTCCTTTCCAGATTTGGAACCAGTCTGTTGTTCCATGTCCGGTTCTAACTGTTGCTTCTTGACCTGTATACAGATTTCTCAGGAGGCAGGTCAGGTGGTCTAGTATTCCCATGTCTTTGGGAATTGTCCACAGTTTATTGTGATCCACACAGTCCAAGGCTTTGGCACAGTCAATAAAGCAGAAGTAGATATTTTTCTGGAACTCTCTTGCTTTTTCTATGATCCAATGAATGTTAGATCATCAGTAAACTGGGGATAATCTTAGCATCTTCCTCACAGGATTGCCCTGAGGATCAAATGGGATAATGTATTTAAAGCACCTCCCTTGACCTTGAGCAAGCCCCAGTGAATGTTCATTGGTACAAACTAAATACATGTCAAAAGAGTGGGACAGACAGTAGAGCCCCCAGGAGTTCAGAAACAAGCAACACCCACCACAGATACGATGATCAGAAAGAAGTCCTCATGAGGGAAGAAAGACTTGGCCTGGGCCTTGAACGAAGTGAAAAACGTATATACGTGGAGGTAAGAGGAAAGAAAATTTTAGCTTGGTGGGGAAATAGGTGGTGTGAGGGCACCCAGAGGTGGGGGTGGGGTTCTCCGTTTTATGTGAACAAGAAGAGCTCCACTGTTACCACTTCATATACGGGGGAGCTGGGTCTTCCAAACAAGACTTCATTTGAAATCTGCTCATTAAAAACAAATTGAAAGCCAGTGACTCGGTGAAAGGCAGTTGGTTAATGAGACAAAAACTTTGTCTGAAAAGATCGTTTATATTCTTTCATATTTGTTTGTTTGAGGAGTCATTTAGTAATTGTTTGTTTGAGGAGTCATTTAGTAAACACTTGAATGTGCTGGGTAAGGAGAAGACACAAAGATAACTAATATACGAGAAGGTCCTGCTCCCACTTTCTGCCCACGAGGCAGACAGGGCTGGACAGGCAGACAGCCTGCATGAATTAAGTGATAAGCAAGGGGCTTCCCTGGTGGCTCAGATGGTAAAAAATTTGCCTATAATGCAGGAGACCTGGGTTTAATTCCTGGGTCAGGAAGGTCTCCTGGAGAAGGAAATGGTAACCCATTCCAGTATTCTCACCTGGAAAATCCCACGGACAGAGGAGTCTAGCAGGCTACAGTCCATGGGGTCACAAAGAGTCAGACATGACTGAGCGACTAACACACAAAACGTAAGCAAAGGGTTACCAGGGCCTTCAAATTTGTCTGGAATTTGATGTAAAGGTCAAATTGGAAGGGTCTGGAAAGGCTTCATTTAGTAGTTTGGGGGAAGTGACAGGTGAGCTCTGTGGCTGGACATGCATGCTGCCTCTGAATGTTTCAAGAGAGAGAGGTGCCTTGTCCCCTCCAAGATACACTTGGGGATGCTCCCCTCTGTAGAAGGGGTAAGGCAGGCAATGTGTGGGGAAAAGAGGGGAAAAGCTGAACTCAGGCAGTGGGACCCCAGGTGTGAGCAGAGGAGCCAAAGCTATGCCTTTGGCAGAGCCTAGCTCAGAATCTGCCCCTAAAAAGGTGAAAGTGCATTCGGACCCTGATTGAAGCCGGGGTAGGAAGGCAGGGCAGGACTCTTTCGAAAGAGTTGAGTTAATGACTGTTTCCTAGAACTGTTCTGACTTAGCCTTTCTGCTTCTGCTTCCCCTTTCTATTTGAACAACCATTTCTTACATACTTGTGCTCACAGGAATAGTCTTCTGTGGGTAGAAATCTGAATACATGTTCAGAGGGTATACTGATCAGATGAGGATACTCAGCAGTGTGAATGAACACAGGCCCACCTAGTTTCTTTGAGGGATTTCATTTTCATACAGCTGCAAAACTGCATGTCTAGTATATCTTTGGAGCCCAGGGTGCCTTGTGGAGCATGGATGCATAATAAACGTTTGTACCATGGAATGAAAGAAGCCAAACAGGGCATAGCTTCATAATTGAATTTACAGATGAAACCTGATAGAGATAGGATCTGGGAACACCAGTGACAATTGAGAAACTGCCCCAAAGGGATGGAGGGGAAAGGGACTAGCTGCGTGGGCAGGAAATAACAACTGGACGTTTGACCTTGAACAATGGAAGGGTAATTCACCTAGGGTGACATAATTGAAAACACAGATATTCAGCCTAGAAAAGGCACATTGAAATCTAAAACGTTGATAAGGGCTCGGGGAGGCTAAGTAGCCAATTGGATTGCAGATTAAATAAGGACAGGGCTGCACAAACTGAACTCCAGTGAAGGGTTCTGCCAGACTTGTAGCCCTGCCTGGCTCTACTGTGGACACTGTGGCTCATACAGGCAATAGAAAGCCCAGGAAAACATAAAATAGGAACACAGGGCTCCCAAGATCAGTGTCATAAATACACATAAGAAAGTGGATGAGAGATAATAATATCTGGAAGCCACTGGCTGGTGAAGGCCTGAGTTCACCAGATTATGTGTTTGGCTGGAATAAAGTGGGGAACAGCACCTTGTCCTCTTTTTGTTTGTTTTAATATTTATTTGCTCATTTGGCTGCAGTGGGTTTCAGTTGCACCATACAGGATCGTTCATTGAGGCTCAAGGGCTCAGTGGTTGAGCTCTCAGTTTCAGTAGCTGTGGCACACGGGCACAGTTGCTCTGCACCATGTGGGAATGTTAGTTCCCCAGCCAGGGATCGAACCTGTATCTCCTCCTACGTTGGAAGGCGGATTCTTAAGCACTGGACCACCAGGGAAGTCCCTGTCATATTTGAAAGATGTGCTGGAAGGAGGTGGGGCAGGAGGAGGCTTCAGAGAGAAGACTGGGAACTGAAATAGGTGAAGAGAAAATTGGTCAGGAAAGGCTCTCCTCAGCATTGAGCACAGAATGAAGTGTATGGTGGTGCCCAGGCACAGTTATTAAATGGATTCGAGTTAAGAGTAACTAACCCCCACTCCCTGCGGTAAATAATACAAGGGCTCTTCAGTGGGGTGTAGGCTCACTAGTCATCCTGGAATTCTCAGGTGGTCCCTAGCTGGCACACTGCCTACTTTATTTAAGGAGTGTCAGTGTCCAAGACTTTGGCTTTGGGCATGAATTAACTTTTTAGAGTTGTGTGTCTTTTCATTAAGTCTCATAAAAGTAGCCATTAAAAAAATTTTTTTTTTCTTTTTGTAGGAAGCAAGAGTATGGAGATTATTCATATTTGGGCCCGTTTAAATTGCCCACATGTCAAAACGATCTGAGAACCAACACTTCAGCAAAGTGTCAGGGATGCAGTGTAGAGGCGATTTACTATCTGTTATCTTCCCAGTTATGCAGACACAGAGGACCGTTGGATTTCTATCCCCTCCTGTTGCCACTCATTTTGGTGATCGACTTCAGTGAATTCTAGTTCCGTAAATGCCTTTGCAGCTGGCCCCTTCCTGCCCTTCACAGCACTGACCTACATGCCCTGCAAAGGGGCTGTGACTTGGTCCTGCTCTCCCCATCTCCTCTTGCATGGCCCCCGCCCCCTGAAACTGGGCTTCAATTGGGTCACTCCCCTTCTCAAAAATCATCAATGACTTCTCATTGCTTTTTCCCCCCTCAGTATTCTCAAATCCTGGTCTGCTATTCCAGGCTCACCTCACTTGCCCCTCTAACCTCTGCAGCTTCCTCATCAATCTACCTCCAGTACCCAAGATAACCCCTCCCTCCCCAGGCAGATCCTAGGCTTTTCCCAAGGATTTATTTTCTCCAGGCTTCCTTCTCTCCAGCAGGTCTTCCTGCCCCACCTGCTCCTTCCCTGTCCCTTATCCTCAGGTCAGTTCAGTTCAGTCGCTCAGTCGTGTCCGACTCTTCGCGACCCCATGAACTGCAGCACACCAGGCCTCCCTGTCCATCACCAACTCCCAGAGTCCACCCAAACCCATGTCCGTTGAGTTAGTGATGCCATCCAACCGTTGCATCCTCTGTCGTCCCCTTCTCCTCCTGCCCCCAATCTTTCCCAGCATCCGGGTCTTTTCCAATGAGTCAGCTCTTTGCATCAGGTGGCCATTGGAGTTTCAGCTTCAACACCAGCTCTTCCAATGAGCATCCAGGACTGATCTCCTTTAGGACGGGCTGGTTGGATCTCCTTGCAGTCCAAAGAACTCTCAAGAGTCTTCTCCAACACCACAGTTCAAAAGCATCAATTCTTCTGCATTCAGCTTTCTTTACAGTCCAACTTTCACATCCATACATGACCACTGGAAAAACTGTAGCCTTGACAAGATGGACCTTTGATGGCAAAGTAATGTCTCTGCTTTTTAATAGGCTGTCTAGGTTGGTCATAACTTTCCATCCAAGGAGTAAGCATCTTTTAATTTCATGGCTGCAGTCACCATCTACAGTGATTTTGGAGCCCCCAAAAAGAAAGTCTGACACTGTTTCCACTCTTTCCCCATCTATTTGCCATGAAGTGATGGGACCAGATGCCATGATCTTCGTTTTCTGAATGTTGAGCTTTAAGCCAACTTTTTCACTCTCCTCTTTCACTTTCATCAAGAGGCTTTTTAGTTCCTCTTCACTTTCTGCCATAAGGGTGGTGTCATCTGCATATCTGAGGTTATTGATATTTCTCCCGGCAATCTTGATTCCAGCTTGTGTTTCTTCCAGTCCAGCGTTTCTCATGATGTACTCTGCGTATAAGTTAAATAAGCAGGGTGACAATATACAGCCTTGATGGACTCCTTTTCCTATTTGGAACCAGTCAGTTGTTCCATGTCCAGCTCTAACTATTGCTTCCTGACCTGCATAGAGGTTTCTCAAGAGGCAGGTCAGGTGGTCTGGTATTCCCATCTCTTTCACAATTTTCCACAGTTTATTGTGATCCACACAGTCAAAGGCTTTGGCATAGTCAATAAAGCAGAAGTAGATATTTTTCTGGAACTCTCTTGCTTTTTTGATGATCCAGCAGATGTTGGCAATTTGATTTCTGGTTCCTCTGCCTTTTCTAAATCCAGCTTGAACATCTGGAAGTTCACGGTTCAAGTATTGCTGAAGCCTGGCTTGGAGAATTTTGAGCATTACTTTACTAGTGTGTGAGATGAGTGCAATTGTGTGGTAGTTTGAGCATTCTTTGGCATTGCCTTTCTTAGAGACTGGAATGAAAAATGACCTTTTTCCAGTCTGTGGCCACTGCTGAGTTTTCCAAATTTGCTGGCATATTGAGTGCAGCACTTTCACAGCATCATCTTTCAGGATTTGAAATAGCTCCACTAAAATTCCATCACCTCCACTACCTTTGTTTGTAGTGATGCTTCCTAAGGCCCACTTGACTTCACATTCCAGGATGTCTGGCTCTAGGTGAGTGATCACACCATCGTCATTATCCGGGTCATGAAGATCTTTTCTGTACAGTTCTTCTGTGTATTCTTGCCACCTCTTCTTAACGTCTTCTGCTTCTGTTAGGTCCCTACCATTTCTGTCCTTTATTGAGCCCATCTTTGCATGAAATGTTCCCTTGGTATCTCTGATTTTCTTGAAGAGATCTCTAGTCTTTCCCATTCTGTTGTTTTCCTCTATTTTTTTGCATTGATTCCTGAGGAAGGCTTTCTTATCTCTCCTTGCTATTCTTTGGAATTTTGCATTCAAATGGGTATATCTTTCCTTTTCTCCTTTGCTTTTCACTTCCCTTCTTTTCACAGCTATTTGTAAGGCCTCCTCAGACAGCCATTTTGCTTTTTTGCATTTCTTTTTCTTGGGGATGGTCTTGATTCCTGTCTCTTGTACAATGTGATGAACCTCCATCCATAGTTCACCAGGCACTCTATGAGATCTAATCCCTTAAATCTATTTTTCACTTCTACTGTATAGTCATAAGTGATTTGATTTAGGTCATACATGAATGGTCTAGTGGTTTTCCCCACTTTCTTCAATTTCAGTCTGACTTTGGCAATAAGGAGTTCATGATCTGAGCCACAGTCCACTCCTGGTCTTGTTTTTGCTAACTGTATAGAGCTTCTCCATCTTTGGCTGCAAAGAATATAATCAATCTGATTTCGGTGTCAACCATCTAGTGATGTCCATGGATAGAGTCTTCTCTTGTGTTGTTGGAAGAGGGTGTTTGCTATGACCAGTGCGTTCTCTTGGCAGAACTCTATTAGCCTTTGCCCTGCTTCATTCTGTACTCCAAAGCCAAATTTGCCTGTTACTCCAGGTGTTTTTTGACTTCCTACTTTTGCATTCCAGTCCCCTATAATGAAAAGGACATCTTTTGGGGGTGTTAGTTCTAGAAGGTCTTGTAGGTCTTCATAGAACTGTTCACCTTCAGCTTCTTCAGTGTTATTGTTTGGGGGCATAGACTTGGATTACTGTGATATTGAATGGTTTACTTTGGAAACAAACAGAGATCATTCTGTCATTTTTGAGACTGCATCCAAGTACTGCATTTCGGACTCTTTTGTTGACCATGATGGCTACTCCATTTCTTCTAAGGGATGCCTGTCCACCATAGTAGATATAATGGTCATCTGAGTTAAATTCACCCATTCCAGTCCATTTTAGTTTGCTGATTCCTAGAATGTCGATGTTCACTCTTGCCATCTCCTGTTTGACCACTTCCAATTTGCCTTGATTCATGGACCTAACATTCCAGGTTCCTATGCAGTATTGCTCTTTACAGCATCGAACCTTGCCTCTATCACCAGTCCCATCCACAACTGGGTGTTGCTTTAGCTTTGGCTCCATCCCTTCATTCTTTCTGGAGTTATTTCTCCACTGATCTCCAATAGCTTACTGGGCACCTACCGACCTGGGGAGTTCATCTTTCAGTACCCTATCTTTTTGCCTTTTCATACTGTTCATGGGGTTCTCAAGGCAAGAATACTGAAGTGGTTTGCCATTCCCTTCTCCAGTGGACCCCATTCTGTCAGACCTCTCCACCATGACCCTCCTGTCTTGGGTGGCCGCACATGGCATGGCTTAGTTTCATGGAGTTAGACAAGGCTGTGGGCCGTGTGATCTGATTGGCTAGTTGTCTGTGATTGTGGTTTCAGTCTGTCTGCCCTCTGATACCCTCTCGCAACACCTACCGTCTTACTTGGGTTTCTCTTTCCTTGAATGTGGGGTATCTCTTCACGGCTGCTCCAGCAAAGTGCAGCCGCTGCTCCTTACCTTGGACATGGTGTAGCTCCTCTCGGCCACGCTTTTGCATTATCGCAGCCGCAGCCGCCACCGCGCTTGCAGTTCAGTTCAGTTTAGTCGAAAAGAGGCAGACACGACTTAATGACTGAACTGAACTGTTTAGTCATTAAGTCGTGTCTGCCTCTTTTTAACCCCATGGACTGCGGCACGCCAGGCTTTCCTGTCCTTCACCATCTCGTGAAGTGTGCTCAAACTCATGTCCACTGAGTCAATAATGCTATCCAACCATCTCATCCTCTGTAGACCCCTTCTCCTCCTGCCTTCAGTCTTTCCTAGCATCAGTGTATTTTCCAATGAGTCAGTTCTTCACATCAGGTGGCCGAAGTATTGGAGCTTCAGCTTCAGCTTCACTCCTTCCAGTGAATATTCTGGGTTGATTTCCTTTAGGATTGACTGGTTTGATCTCATTCCTTCAAGGCGCAGTCTAGACACACAAGTCTCCCTACTTCCTCCAGCTGGAGTCTCTCTCCCTCTTTTGGGCCCCCATGACACTTGAACTTTACCTGATCCTCTCATGGGAGCTAGATGGCTCAGAGTCCCTGTGTTGTTGTGTTAAGAGCACATGCTTTAGAGTTCAAAACCTGGCTCTGTCTCTTACTAACCAGGTAACTTCTCTGAGTTTGAGCTTTCCTCTCTATGAAATGTGTGTGACATGCTTGGCAAGGTGGTTGGGATGATTGGTAAGAATGCACGGCACAAGGTGGAGGGATCAATAAATGACAGGTATTATTACTACATACTCCTCCTCCCCCTTCTGGCTCAGCTGATAAAGAATCCGCCTGAAATGCAGGAGACCTGGGTTCGATCCCTGGATTGGGAAGATTTCCTGGAGAAGGGAAAGGCTACCCACTCCGGTACTGTGGCCTGGAGAATTTCATAGACTGGATAGAGTATGGGGTCGCAAAGAGTTGGACACTACTGAGCAACTTTCACTTTCAGCTAACCTAAAAGTGAAATATGTTAGGTTGTTGCATTTATACATATTCATGTCTCATCTGGTGGTTTTTTTTTTTTTGGAAACATTTTCTTTTGTATGGCGTACAGCTGGTTAATGGGGCTTCCCAGGGGGTGGGGTAGTAAGGAGCCCGCCTCTCAATGCCGGAGACGTAAGAAACGTGGGTTTGATCCCTGGCTTGGGAGGATCCTCTGGAGGAGGGCATGGCAACCCATTCAAGTATTTGCCTAGAGAATCCCGCGGATAGAGGAGCCTGGTGGGGACTGCAGTCCATAGGGGCGAAACAGTCAGACACGACTGAAGCACGCAGACATGCACAGCCAGTTAAAATTGTTGTGATGGTTTCAGGGGGAAGCAGAGGGGCTCAGTCATACATATACACGTATCCATTCTCCTCCAAGCTCCCCTGCCATCCAAGCAGCCATGCAGCATTGAGCAGGAGTTCCACATGCGATACAGTAGGTCCTTGTTGTCTGTTTTAAATGTATCAGTGTGTACATGTCCATCCCGAACTCCCTATCCCTTTCCCCCATCCCTCACCCTTGATAACCACACATTCATTCTCTAAGTCTGTGAGTCTGTTTCTGTTTTGTAAGTAAGTTCATTTATCTCATTTCTTTTTAGATTCCACGTATAAAGGACATCATGTAATATTTCTCTTTGTCTTAGCCTTATTCTGAGAGCTTCCTCGAGGCCAAACTCGACTAACTCATCTTTGTACCTTCTGCAGTACCTAGCACAGTCACTTCCCATCAACCAGGTCCTCGAAGGGTGCTTGATGATAGCCTCAATGACCGAATAAACAGAAATATAATCAATGGTACTACACAGAATGCTCTCTTGAGGCAATCATCTTGTCATTTGACTCAGTCTGACCTTTGCAGTTAAACTAAAAGTGACTGCAAATTGCAAGCGTTTACAGGCATGATGGCAGAAAGCACAAAGCATGCTGATGAACAGGTTGTAACCTGGGGGATTGCCCACTTGGGTTATACAGTGAACTAATTGACTTCCATGCCTTATTTCCTCCCTTTATTTGACTAATCCACATCCACCCAGCAGCAAACACATGGAACAGAGCCCTGGAAATGCAGGCAGTTTTCCTTCTTTGAGTCCCCTGGGAATTTCACTACCACAACCATTATTAACTGGCTGGAAACAATTTAGCATCTGGCTCCCAAGAGGAAGAAATGTATAGAATAAGGAAAGGGGTGAAAGTACATCCCATCCTGTCGTTTAAACAATATTCTGGCTCGGAAAGGAACAAATCTAAACTATGTTTCCAAGAAAATGTGACTGTGGTCATTTTTCTTAAAAGAGCTCAGTGTTTCTGGTCCTTTGATAACAGAGACTGGCTCTAAAGGAGAGAGGTCATTTCACAGAACAAGGTCAGTCTGGAAGAATTTTGAGAGACGTGGCTCAGACGATAAAGAATCTGCCAGCCAGTGCAGGAGACCTGGGCTTGATCCCTCGGTCAGGAAGATCCCCTGGAGGAGTGGCTACCCACTCCAGTATCCTTGACTGGAGACTTCCATGGACAGAGGAGTCCAGTGGGCTACAGTCCGTGGGGTCACAAAGAGTCTGACAAGACTAAGCGAGGGACTTTTTTTTTTTTTTTAATTCTCTACTCTTTTTCTCCTCACCTCCTCCCCTTAGCAGGCACCTTCATGCCCTTCTGGTGCCACCCTGGGAGCTTTTCCTGTTTTCTCCTCTTGGCCATGCATGCCCGGGTGAGGCCCTGAGCTCTTTCCCTGGGGCTGGATCCTGTAGTCCGACTCCTCCTACTTCTCTATCTCACTTTCACCCTCTTTTGCTCCCAAAGTGCTCATCTGTTACCTGTCTCATGAAATATACATGATTTTTTAATTTTTGTGTGTGTATGCAGGCTTTCTGTGTGAAGTAAGCTTTCAAATTCATTGGGTAAATACTTAGGAGCACATTGGTAGGTTACATGGTAAGACTGTGTTCGCCTTTGTGAGAAGCTGCCAAACTGTTTGCTGAAGTAGTTAACAACATTTTGCATTCCCCCCAGTAATGAATGAAAGTTTCTGTGGCTCACTATTCTCACCAACAATTGGTATGGTCAGTTGTTTGGATTTTAGTCATTCTGATATGAGTGGTAGCTTGTTTTAAATTGCAGTTACCTAAAGACAAATGATGTTAGGTCTTTTCATATCATTGTTTACTCTCTGTTGTCTGCTTTGGTGAAGCATCTGTTTCAGATCTTTGGCTCATTTTAAAATTGGGCTTTTTTTCTTCTTATTGTTGAGTTTTAAGAGTTCTTTGGGTATTTTGGATATAAGTCCTTTATCAGTCTGTGGCTTAACTTTTGATTTTCCTAACAGTGTCTTTTACAGAGCAAAAGATTTTAATTTCAATAAGTCTAACATATCCATGTTTCGTTTCATGATTCATGTTTTTGGTGTTATATGCAAAAACTCAACACCAAATCCAAGGCCATGCAGATTTGCTCCGGTTTTATTTTAGAAATGTAAAAGTTTTGTATTATGAGCATATCTTCTCATTTAAAAAAAATGTTTTTATTTTACATTTAGGTACTTGATCAATTTTGAGTTCTGTCCTGTGTAGAGTATGAGGCCTGTGTCTTGCTTTATTTATTTATTTTTTGGTTGGTTTTTGCAAATGGTTTTTTATCAAAGAGTGCTGCTCGTGGTGAAAAGATTTGTGTCCCGTCTGATCTTCCTTCATTCAGTGTCAGTCTTGGGACCTAGAGATGAATCTATCCATCATTTTCTTTCAAGTAATCTTCCCCTGCGTGCATGTATGCTAAGTCGCTTCAGTCATGTTCAACTCTTTGTGACCCTATGGACTGTAGCCCACCAGGCTCCTCTGTCCATGGGATTCTCCAGGCAAGAATACTGGAGTGAGTTGCCATTCCCTTCTCTGGGGGATCTTCCCAACCCAGGGATTGAACCTGGGTCTCCCCCATTGCAGGCGGATTCTTTACCATCTAAACCACCAGGGAAGCCCTTTTAAAATAAGACAAAAAGATAAAGCAAGGTTGGGGTGGGAGATAGTTTAAATAAAAATAATAAAATACTAAATAAGGAGAGCAGAAAGTCAGGAATCCAACTGAAACAAGGGTAGTCAACACCATCAGAAAAAGGATTACTGAAGTAAGGAAAACAGAAAAACCAAAAAACCACTGACAATATGGAAGTGCATCCTTCTAGAGGAAAATACCTTCTTCAAAGGAAACCTAAGCTCTGCTACCCTCTAATGATTTTCCTTAAATGAAAAAGTGAAATTGGTGCCCCAGAAAGATGCAATATATGACATCTAACATGAATTACTTTCCTTAGTACCATGGTTCACTTGTCTGGATCTACTCATTCTTTACTTGCTGAGAGCAAAATTATGCCAGTTTTGGTTTCTTAGGTCACATGGGTCCATATTTACAATAGGCCCCAAATTGTTGTTCTTGGAAGCATTTGGTAGAAACTTGGTGTTTGAGGTTGTGGTTCTTGTGGCAGAATCAAGGGAGGGAAGATATTCCTCCAAGTTCATATTTTATTTTTAAAAGAATCATGTTGGGATCTTACAGATCAGCATTGTTTACCTTCTGTTTTATTGATGAAGAACCTGAGATTCAGGGAGGCTATGCTGTTTTCCAAGGTTTGATTTTACACCTCTCTGTATATATTCAGGAAATTACTGCAATAGCTTTAAATATTGGTCTAAAGTAACCAAAAACATTGTGTGAATGAATGTCCCTGAATCCATGTGTGGTAACATGGGTATAAAAGTGTATTCCAACTAAAATTAATTGTATGCTATACCCAGAGAAAAATAGACTGAAAGGAAAGACTCTCTGGAAGATGCAATTATAGGAAATTATTATTTTTCTTCATCCTCTTCTCTGTTTTCCAACTTTCCTATAGTTATTGTGTATTACTTGTTAAATCAGAAAATAAGCACTAGCAACTTACTGCAATGTATTTTATAAAGGAATAAAATTATACATAAATAGTATCCACCCAAAATGGCAGAAGCCAACCAAGGGAGGCTGTGTGCATAAATGCTTAGTTGCTCAGTTGTGTCCAGCTCTTTGCAACCCCATGGACTGTAGCCTGCCAGGTTCCTCTGTTCATGGAATTTTCCAGGCAAGGGTACTGGAGTGAGTTGCTATTCCCTTCTCCAGGGGATCTTTCTGACTCAGGGATCAAACCCCGGTCTCCCGCATTGCAGGTGAATTCTTTTACCGTCTGAGCTACCAGGGAAGCCCCCAAAGGAGTCTGTGGAAAATCAGTAAAAGCCAACATCTCCCAGGAGAACAGGCACAGACTGTTTTACAGTATCCAACTGTAGATGTTCAGGTCTAATAGAAGAGGGTTTCAACCAGGAGTCTGAGATACTTGCATATATGGCAAAGACAGAAACTTCCAGATCCAAAGAATGAAAGGCCAGGGAGGGGAGACCCCGGAGGATGAGGATGGTACCGTAAGATGCCTCCCTGTGAAAATAAGGGTGCTAAGAGCTGCAAGACTTCTGCCTGTGCAGGTGCAGAGCTGGCCCCAATCCTGCACCCTTGGGTGCTCACATCTGATTGAGTGTGAACAATAAGGTGTTACTAGATAAAATTCACATTCTGTGCTGGAAATTGGCGTTAGCTCTCCTTCTTTCATAGCAAAGCCAGTCTGCCTTGGTTTTATGCCCAAAGGCACACAGTTGGGAGAAAGTAGAAGACTCCGAACTGTTAGCTCCACTTCCTTTCATCACTGCATGCTCCCTCTCTTTTATTAATAAGTCATTCAATTTACTCTGCACAGGTTTTGTGCCTAAAAGCAAATTCTAAATTCTTATTTGCCAAGTTTAGTCTTAAGTATAGGTAGGGTAGGATTAGGTGGTGTAATAAAAGCCCAGAAAGTCCATTAATCCAAAAATCTCTTTTTCATGTGGGAACCTAAATGCCTGAGAATTTATCTTAGGAAATAACTCATTCCTTCAGGCTAAAATTCTGGGTTTCATTGCGTTCTTTGTGTTAAGGCCATTTGGCAGAAGAGGTGGAGGTGGTGGTTTAGTCGCTTCAGTCGTGTCTGACTCTTTGCAACCCCGTGGACTGTAGCTCACCAGACTCCTCTGTCCATGGGATTTCCCAGGCAAGAATACTGGAGTGGGTTGCCATGCCCTTCTCCAGAGGATCTTCCTGACCCAGGAACTGAACTGGCATCTGCCGTGCTTCCTGCATGGCAGGCGGATTCTTTACTGCTGAGCCACCTGGGAACCCACAGAGGTACCACACAAGTAATAAGAGTCACGGGGTCTCATCTGGGCCATTATGAGCTATCCAGCTAGTAGTTCAAACTCTTTGGGTTTCTGTTTTGTCACCAATAAAAGCTCTTAAATACCTCTTAGTCATCAGACTGTTCCCCAGATTTGTCGTGCAGCATGACTACTACAGAGGAAGCTGCTTTGGAGCTTTTAAAGGAGGAAGATAAAGAAGAGAGCTGATGGTGTTCAGACTCGGGAGGATGGAGAGAGCAGCCCTGGGAGCTGGGGATCCAGAAGAGACGGAAGGGCCCCCATGGAAATGCAGATCAGACTATATTTGTGTTGCCCTTCTTATGAGGACAACAAAACTCTTTCTGGTCCTCCCCTTACCACCTAGCACACAGTGCGTAGTCAGCAAACTATTCCTTTTGCCTGGAGCAGTTCTCTCCATTAGAGAATGTTAAATCTATTAGGGCGTCTCACATGAGTTATACCTAGGGCCTGACTCCAGGATTAGAGGAACATGTGGACCTGCATAAGCCCCAGAAGTGAAGGCAGTGTTGTTGGGATTCTTCTCCTCCGTCTGAGAACACCCCTGATTGACTTCTTGAAAGGACCTGTTGTTCTTTAGTCCAGCCCTTTCTTCAGTCACTCAGTTCAGTTGCTCAGTCATGTCTGACTTTTTGCGACCCCATGGACTGCAGCACGCCGAGCTTCCTTGTCCATCACCAACTCCTGGAGCTTGCTCAAACTCATGTCCATCAAGTCGGTGATGCCATCCAACTGTCTCATCCTCTGTCATCCCCTTCTCCTCCCGCCTTCAATCTTTCCCAGCATCAGGGTTTTTTCTAAGGAGTCAGTTCTTTGCATCAGGTAGCCAAAGTACTGGAATTTCAGCTTCAGCATCAGTCCTTCCAATGAATATTCAGGACTGATATCCTTTAGGATGGACTGGTTTGATCTTGTAGTCCAAGGGACTCTCAAGAGTCTTCTCCAACACCACAGTTCAAAAGCATCAATTCTTCAGTGCTCAGCTTTCTTTAGAGTCCAGCTCTCACATCCAGACATGACTACTTTCTAACCTAATCCATAGGGAGCGTCTATGCTCACCATTACAGACTGATTCATACCCTTAGTGCCTGCAGTGCATCACAGTCACTGGGTTTCTTTTACTGGGTTCCCATCCTGTGGTGGGATGGGAGTAAATTTGCCAGTAGCTTGAAGGGGCAGAACGAACAGCAGCCAGACCTGAGATGATGGAGAAGCTGGATAATTACCCTTCAAGTCAATGAGCTGCCTGACTTAACTGGAATCTTGTATGCCGTCATTGTGAAAGTTTTCACCCAGAACATCAGAACCTCCCAAGAAACACATGATAATCAATTAGAGGTTTAAGCCAGTTCAGTGCAGTCACTCAGTCGTGTCTGACTCTTTGCGACCCCATGAATCGCAGCACGCCAGGCCTCCCTGTCCATCACCAACTCCCGGAGTTCACTCAGACTCACATCCATCCAGTCAGTGATGCCATCCAGCCATCTCATCCTCTGTTGTCCCCTCTTCCTCCTGCCCCCAATCCCTCCCAGCATCAGAGTCTTTTCCAGTGAGTCAACTCTTAGCATGAGATGGCCAAAGTACTGGAGTTTCAGCCTTAGCATCAGTCCTTCCAAAGAACACCCAGGGCTGATCTCCTTTAGAATGGACTGGATGGATCTCCTTGCAGTCCGAGGGACTCTCAACAGTCTTCTCCAACACCACAGTTCAAAAACATCAATTCTTCGGCACTCAGCTTTCTTCACAGTTCAACTTCTCACATCCATACATGACCACAGGAAAAACCATAGCCTTAACTAGATGGACCTTTGTTGGCAAAGTAATATCTCTGCTTTTGAATATGCTATCTAGGTTGGTCATAACTTTCCATCCAAGGAGTAAGCGTCTTTTAATTTCATGACTGCAGTCACCCTCTGCAGTGATTTTGGAGCCCCCCAAAATAAAGTCTGACACTGTTTCCACTCTTTCCCCATCTATTTGCCATGAAGTGATGGGACCAGATGCCATGATCTTCATTTTCTGAATGTTGAGCTTTAACCCAGTTTTTTTTACTCTCCTCTTTCACTTTCATCAAGAGGCTTTTTAGTTCCTCTTCACTTTCTGCCATAAGGGTGGTGTCATCTGTATATCTGAGGTTATTGATATTTCTCCCGGCAATCTTGATTCCAGCTTGTGCTTCTTCCAGCCCAGTGTTTCTCATGATGTACTCTGCATAGAAGTTAAATAAGCAGGGTGACAATATACAGCCTTGATGGACTCCTTTTCCTATTTGGAACCAGTCTGTTGTTCCATGTCCAGTTCTAACTGCTGCTTCCTGACCTGCATAGTGGTTTCTCAAGAGGTTTAAGCCAAGGGGGGCCTATTTCCTTCCTGCTAGAGCTAGATTTTTATATTTATAGAAAGTTCTCTAGAATGTGTGCCTTTCTTAAACAGTTTAATTCCCTGAGTCCTAAGAAGGGGAGAAACAAACAAAAGCCCCTGCCATTTAAAAGAGAGACCCAGATACTGTGTGATGTGACAGGCGATGACACTAACAGTGAGTGCTTCTTTGGTTATAGTGTGGCCAATAGGGCTGTTGATTAATATTTCTCTTCTCCTGGTGATTTTCTGTTAATCTTTATTAAAGGAAAATTCCACCTTTTGTGATCAGCTTTCTAAAACTTGAAAGTTCAGACTTGATATACATTTTAAAATTCATCCAATCACAAGGAAAGATTATGCATTTAGCATTTTACATTTTCTTAAGTGTTTGTTGTAAAGCTTTCGGATGATTACAAAAAAATTGTTTTTAGTATAGCTTTATTGATATATGTACTCCTTTGGTTTTTTTTTTTTAGCTTTTTATTTTTTAAATTTTAAAATCTTTAATTCTTACATGCTATTGATATATGTATATCTCACATTTGGATTTTAATTGTATGTAGTTTTGTAAACAACTTTTAGTGGCTCAGACTGTAATGAATCTGCCTGCAATGCAAGAGACCCAGGTTTGATCCCTAGGTCAGGAAGATCTCCTGGAGGAGAGCATGGCAACCCATTCCAGTATTCTTTCCTGGAGAATCCCATGGACAGAGGAACCTGGAGGGCTACAGTCCATGGACTCACAAAGATTTGGGCATGATTGAGTGACTTTCATGAAATACAATAACTTTCTTACAAAATATAGTATATGACAAGCATTTCTTTTTTTCAATAGATATTCTTCTAAGGGATTTTATAGCTGTGCAATATTTTATTATATAACTATAGCATAATGTATTTAACCATTTATTTAATCTAACCCCCATGGGACTGTCTTCATTTTTTCACTATTATAAATGAAGCCACAATAACTATCTCTGCATGTATTTCTTTTTCTCTGGTTCAAAAGAGTAATTTGAGGTTACCTCAAACCATAGATTTTACTAGACACGTAGATATGAACAGATTTTCCAGTGGTATTTGCCAACTGCCATCTTCTCTTATATATTTCCTAAAATGTTCACTGCTTGCCAGGAAGCTCCACCGTGATTCTCTCTGGATATCTTGGCAAATTAAGATTGGAGGCCAACCGTGCTGGTACCGTAGACGCTGCAGCAAAAGCATGAGGAAGGGAGGATATGAGCCAACCTTTGTATTTCAAATAGCAGCAGCAGCTCCTTCAAGTTCTGCCTGTAACTGAGATTCTTATCTTACCCTATCAAAGAGTTGAGCCAACCATAACTAATGCAAGACATTTTAATTATTAGCATTGGGTTATATGGAGTGCTTGTGTTCTTTATTTCTCTTACCATCTTATCAATCTCTACTTTTGCAACTGGTCCCAAATGGTGTCTCCAAATCTCTGGCATTTTGCGTTGCATGGGTGAAATGGAAATGAAGATGATATCAGCAGTGATGGAATGGAATGAACTTTTCATCCAGCTGAAAAATCACCCTGAGCTACTGAAATATAACAGCATACATCATAGTCAAGTTGTCAAAGGGGGATATTTCACAGCTATGACCTCACAGCTATAAAACATAAGCCATGTAATGTGTAAGGAAACCCAAGACAACCTTTCCAGATTTTTTTTAACTAATAAGATTACCATATGGAAAATAACTTTAACCAGTTATAATAATCTAATTTTAAAAATACTTGGAAATTGTATAGACTTTTCCATTTTCAAGGGCTGAAATTTCGTATTCATTACCTGTGGCAGCACAAAGTCATTTGTTCTCTCCACATCTCGTGCTCAGCCCAAGAGGGTCCAGGTTAGAGACCGAGTCTTTTTGCACTTTCAGTGTTTGAGGTGCATCCCTGCCTGCCTTCTCCTCCATTGCTCACTGGACCCCAGCAGCAGGTGGGATCCACTGAGTTAACTCCCAGCCGACCGTAGAGCATTGCCAGCAGCTGTCAAAATCAGTCCAGGGCAGGCTTTAACACAAACTATCCTTTTGACCTTTCCCCACACAGAACTCACATCCAACTCGAACAATTCTTCAAGGACTTTTGATGGCAGCTCTGTGAGTTTCTAAGGTTACTTTAGAAATCCCATTGTTTCCTTTTATTGAAGTGTCTTTGTTTCTTTTCAGAGTAAATTTGACGTTTTTTTTTCTTCTTTGCATCTCAGCTTTCTTATTTATGATTAAGAAGGCTTATGGAAAAACCAACAGTGCTAAAGTCATTTGATGATTTACGAAAACACTCTCCAGTCGTTATCAGCATTCCCACTACTACTGGATGAGTACTTTCTTCCCCATTGTGGAAAAGCACAAGCTGGTTTAGGTGACCACTAGTGAGGAGGAAAAGGGTGAACATCATCTGGAAATTGTTGTACAAGGAATGTCAAAGCTTCAGTGAAATTTTCAATGAGCAGGTGTTTTTCCACTTCAGGTGTTACAACATAGATGTTGCACCTGATGCGAAGAGCTGACTCACTGGAAAAGACCCTGATGCTGGGAAAAACTGAAGACAGGAGGAGAAGGGAGCAACAGAAGATGAGATGGTTGGATGGCATCACCGACCCAATGGACATGAGTCTGAGTAAACTCTGGGAGATAGTGAAAGACAGAGAAGCCTGGCGTGCTGCAGTCCATGGGGTCACAAAGAGTTGCACACAACTGAGCGACTGAAAAACAACATTGACGTTTTCTGGCGATGTGTATTCCTGAAGGGGTAGATTATCCCTGTTTCAAACCTTGTGAAGACTCCAACGTCCACACCAAAGTTTACATAAGTGTCCAAAGGGTGTACACTGCATGATCACACTGAACTCCTACGTCCAGTCTTCACTGTATCTTGTTTTCTGTTCTGTCTCATAGTTGTTGCTTAGTCTCTGCCTTTGCCATTGGCTCCAGTATTAAAAGCATCCTTTCCCATGACTTCCTCCAAAAACAAAAACCCACTTAGGAACATTATGTAAGACTTTCCTGAATGTTCGGGGAACTGGAGGGGATTTATATTGCAACAATGACTGGCATTCCTGGTGATAAAAATCCCTTGGCTCCTTTACCTCTCCTTTTAATTTTTCTCTTTGCTCATTTGCTGAGAATGCTTGCCTGACTGCTGCCCACCAACAACTCCCGTTTTCTTATTTAAGGTCACTGGCCTCCCTTCAGTTCTTCCACAAAGGACACTGGGCCAGATGTATCACTTGACCCATTCGAAGATTTCACTGAAGCTTTGACATGTTTAAACAACTATTTCTAGATAATATGCAACCTTGTTCCCATGCACTCTCTAGAGAAAAGCAGGGAACAGTGCTCTATTCTCAATCAAGACACACTTCATGAGAGTCAGCACTGAAGACCTATTATGTATTTAATCCATGAATCTTGCTTTACTTTCTGGAATTTTTGTCTCAGTCCCCCACAGTTTGTTCTTCTATTAGTTCAATCCCTCCTAGATAATAATTCCTCAAAATTGAGCCAAAATCCCTTTCCAGATTAGTAGACACGAGTATCCTCAGTAGACATATTGGAGACCAAGCTGGATACACTGGTGCAGAGTAAATCACCACTCAGTTCCCAGTGGGGATCTCATCAGTTCAGCGACAAAATGATTGATGGAGTCGGACAGGAAAATGTGCATTTTTGCTGTCCAGCAAAATAATATATAAAAATACATCACTTTTTAATGGACATAGGGGAGGTGAACAATTCTATCTGCTTAACGTATGAAAGTGGCAAACTCTTACTTGGTAATCACTAAGTTATTGCTTTCGAAAATGATCTGTTGGCTTGCGATTGCCACCAAATTGAAAAGGAACGAAGACAAGACTTGTGAGCTGTAGCTGGAGTTGGGGAAGAGCAGAAAGGAGGAGGAAACTGAAATGGCTGGAGATGAATGTCTCACCTCTCGGAAAACCCAGCAGTGCTATTGAGCGTCCCCGTAATTATTGCTAACATCTACTGAGTTCTTCCTATGGGCTCCACATGCAATGTCTCATTTAATCTCAAACCAGCCCATTAGGGAGGCTCTATATTTGTCTGTCAGAGAGAGGTTAAGTAGCTGGTATTCAAATTCACCCAGTCAGTCAGGGCAGAATCTGACTCCACAGCTGGTGCCCTTGACCTTCACATTATATTGCTTCCCTAAAAGGCCCAGGAGAGAATTTTCTCTCCCCACATAAAGGTGTATAAGAATTCCAATGACTGTGACCAGTAGGATACCTTTTGTGGGCCTCTGTCTTGCCTTACAGAGGATACACGTAGAAGTGCTGTGAGGAAAGATGAAGCATTAGGCAGCTATTACTGTACTTATCCCTATGCTTGTCATTTTAGTGATAATAAATGCTGCTTTATCTTGACACTCTCTGCATTCCTATTAGGTAGGCAAAGAAGTTATTATTCAACGCAGTTTACAGATGATGAGAATGAACATTCCAGAAGCCTTTGCATCTTGAAAAGAAAGGAGGTTTGGTGTCGTCAGAGCTTTATTTAGGTGCTGGCTGCACTGTTAACTGGCTGCGGTGCCTCGGGCAAGTCTTGTGCCCTCCATGGGCCTTTTTTCGCAGGTACAGAGGAGTGTTCGTGTTTCCCTCTAAGGCTATGGTGAGGGGCAGAGAGAATGAGCTTCAGGCGCCAGCCCCAGTTTCAGGTGTTGTTCTCTGTGCCCCAAGGTGCGGTGTTGCCTTTCTCTCGGGTTTGAGGGAAAATGAGCTCCCTAACTTCCAACCGCGATGGCTTCCAACAGGTCAGAATCAGGAGTCAGTAATCATTTCCTCACCTGGCCCTTGCAGACAGGATGACAAATTTCCCAGTTCAGTGATCCACCCAGTTACCACACATCCATTCAGGAGAGAGGAGAGGAGAAAACCTGGAGAGGAGGGAGGGAATACTTCTCCAACCAGGCTGATGGAAAAAACTAAGATAAGACACGTGAAGACCCTGAGCATGGGACCTAGAATAAATCAAGTGCTTAATGAATATCTATTCCTTTCCTTTCTGTTTTTCTCACTAAAATCTAAAATCTAGGGCCCTCTGTTGACTTCAGTAAGCATCACGTGAATCAAACACATTTGCTTTCAATGTGAACAGACCATTCATGCATCTGTGAAAGGTTTAGCAAAATCCTCCCCACAAATCAGGTAACAAGCTGTGTACCATGACTCTCTAGAATATCCCAGCCTTTTCTCAAAAACATTGCTGTAAGAAGTGCCATTGTATCACAGTCCCCCACATTAAAAAAAAAAAAGTTTATATATTTTTCTGCCCTGATTCCTATCCACTCTTTTTTTTTTCCTCCTGGAGTAATTTAAAGCAAATCCTAGATGCTTATATATTCCACTTATAAATAGTTCATAATGAATTACTTACAGATAAGGACTTTAAAAAGATAACTACAATACCATCAGAGAAGGCAATGGCATCCCACTCCAGTAGTCTTGCCTGGAAAATCCCATGGACGGAGGAGCCTGGTAGGCTGCAGTCCATGGGGTCGCTGAGAGTCGGATACGACTGAGCGACTTCCCTTTCACTTTTCACTTTCATGCACTGGAGAAGGAAATGGCAACCCCCTCCAGTGTTCTTGCCTGGAGAATCCCAGGGACGGGGGAGCCTGGTGGGCTGCTGTCTATGGGGTCGCACAGAGTCAGACATGACTGAAGTGACTCAGCAGCAGCAGCAGCACAATGCCATATCTCACCAAGAAAATTAATAGTAATCCCTTACTAGGGCTTCCTAGGTGGTTCAGTGGGTAAAGAACCTGCCTGCTGTGCAGGAGACACAAGTTCCAGTCCTGGGTCGGGAAGATCCCCTAGAGGAGGGCATGGCAACCCACTCCAGTATTCCTGCCTGGAGAATCCCATGAACGGAGGAGCCTTGCAGGCTAAAGTCCACAGGGTCACAAGGAGTCAGACACAACTGAAGCAACTGTAATAATCTAATACCCATCTATTTTCCAGTTTTCTCACTTGTCTCAGAAATGTCTTCTTAGAGTTGACTTGCTCGGGTTACATTCGTTCCTTTTAAATTTCCTTTGTCTTCTTAGCGTTGACTTGCTTGGATTACATTCTTTCCTTTTAAATTTCATTTCTCATGTTCTTTCTCTCCTTCCCTATTCTAGAAACCACTTAGAGAGAGGATCTTTCAAAAATACATATGGGACAGTGAAACAAATTAATTCCACAGTAAGTGAGAAACTATGGCAAAAGGGTGAATACAAGTAGAAAAGACAGATGGAGCCAAGACTGGGTGAGGATGTAGAACACCTGCTGTGAAGCCTCCCGTTTCCTTTTGCATTTTCTAGCAGACATTATAAAGAAGACACATGCACATTTGTGGGACTCAGAGTTGATAGCTCACAATAAAATTGCTTAGGACAAGCAAGAGTTGAGAGGCATCTTCCTGTGGAACCAGACAAAGGAACATTGAGTAATCAGAAAAAGCATGTTCTCCATAGACCTCCACGTTCCCCTGAAATACAAGAGCAATGAGTTTCATGAGGATTTTTAAAAATCACATCCTGGGTATTCTAATGGTACATTCGAGAATCAGCTCCCTTAGAGCATAAACATTTCTTGGAGTTCAGTCATGACCATGTCCAGATCCCTGTAATAGCTGCCTCGTTGATCTTTCCTAGAGCAGCTCCTCATCTCACCCAGCCGCCTCACTGGTGTGAAGGCCCTACAGGCTGGCCTTCCTAAGGGACCACTTTCAGCCTTTTGCTCCCTTGCTCAGGGCTCTGTGGTTTTCCCCTATTGCCCCCTGCATGTTTCAAGTTTCTCTACTGCAGTGATGCTTCTCAACTTACTCTGCCAGTGCTGAGTGAGGAGAGAATCTGAAGAAAGGTTTGCTTAAGAGTTTCAAAAGCGTCAGAGAGACAGAGGAAGAGAGCCTAGAGAGGCCCATGGATTTGGTCACTGGTTGTTCAGGGAGTGAGCTTGAAGAGAACATTTTCTGAAAAATGGCCAAGGCAAGACAATACCTAAATTCAGGACCACAGTGTTTAGCGCTTAAACCCTCTTGGCTTGTTTTGTGTAGGCTCTGCCTTTGTGAGCCTAGTGGCTGGATTCCAGTCCCAGACATGTCGTTGCTTTGGACAAGTGACCTAATCTGGTGCTACCTCAGTTTTCTCATCTGTGAACTGAGCATAATGCAATGTCCATCAACAGAGGGATGGATAAAGAAGATGTGGTACATGTATGCAATGGAATATTACTCAGCCATAAAAAGGAACAAAGTGGGTCATTTGTAGTGATATGGATGAACGTAGAGTCTGTCACACAGAGTGAAGTAAGTCAGAAAGAGAAAAGTATTTATTAATGCATATATTTGGAATCTAGAAAATGGTACTGATGAACCTATTTGTAGGAATAGAGATGCAGATGTAGAGGATAGATGTGTGGACACGGGAGGGAAGGAGAAGGTGGGACATACATACGCCACCACGTGTAAAATAGCTAGCTAGTGGGAAGCTGCGGTATAGCCCAGGGAGCTCAACTCAGTGCTCTGTGATGACTAGAGAGGTGGGATGGGGGAGTCAGAGGAAGGCTCAAGAGGGAGGAGATATGTGTATACTTACAGTTGATTCATTTTGTAGTACAGCAGAAACTAACACAACATTGTAAAGCAATTATGCTGCAATTTGAAAAAAAAAAAAAGAGAATTTGCAAACTCAAAAAAAGAGTAGAACCTCTCTAGAGCATACTTACAGAGAGACTGCGTGAGCCACACAGAGGAAGCGGTAGATACCATGCCCCCAGGCTGAGTGCCTTGCCTCTACCTAACACAGCAAGTCTTAATGTTTATTACAGTGTGCATCCCTTATATTTTCAAGAATATAGCAAGAGGAACAATTGTTAAGGTTAGTTCTTTCAATTAAAAACTATATTAAATAGTTACCAGGGTTTGAGGGGAGGAGAATGGGGAGGTTGGTGTTTAATGGGTTCAGTTGCGTTTCTGGATGATGGAAAGTTCTGGAGATGAATAGTGGCAGTGACTACACAATAATGTGAATGTACTTCATACCACTGGATTATACATTCAAAACTAGTGAGACTGGTGAAGGCTATGTGTATTTTATCACAATAAAAATACCATAGATAATACAGGAAAAGAAAGAATACAATTTAATTAACTCAATAGAAAATGCTTGAGGATGCATAAGCAGTTATTCAGTTGTAAACTTTAAAAAGCTTACTGACTCACTGACTCTCCAAGAAGTGATTTATTTGGTCAGTGATATTCAGCAATAAGGAGCTCTTTCTTGTTACATGCCTTGTTTTGAGGTCTATAAAGAGGTATAATAAAAACCCCAGGTCACACCACCAGATGGGCCCTCTGATACTGTTGTAAGATGTGGAAATGGCACTGGTTTGAATATATTGGAGATTTTCAAACTTTATTGTCTGTAACTCTATTTGCATTCAGCCATGACCCATGTTTCCATGAGATCATCTTTCATCAGATCATATTATTTGTGAAATCTAATTTTCGAAGAAACAGATCCAAAGCCATTCTTTGGCCACATCAAGGTGTTCAGTGGGATGGCAGAGTCAAGGCGTCTGGTCCCACTTTTCTTTTTGAAATCCACTGAGCACAACTAAAATAGTTCTTGAAAGTTAGAAAGGAAAATATACATGAAACTTGAAAACAGCCCAACTCCTGATTAACGCAGTCGGTTTGGGTTTGGTTTCGAGCAGAGGCTGAAAGGAAAGACAGGACTCTCAGAGTTCAGGTAACACAGAGCCTGCCTGAAGTGGGCCAAGAATTCTAAGGAGATAAACCATTGGTTTCCGTGAAGGGTGAGATTTGTGTCTACGAAGGTGAATTTGGAGGTGTCCCCAAGTCACATGAGAGGACTCGTCAGGGCTTAAAGAGGAAGTGAAGAAACATGCTATCTTTGCTAAAAGGCAGCATAGGAGAGTGGGCGATGATCTTGCAGCTGAAGGGAGATGAGTGCTGAGTGCCTCCCTGTTGACCGGCAAGCTAGCCAAGCCTACTTCTTCCTGTTGGGTGGGAGGCAAAGCTGCAAGGCAGAGAGAAATCCAAGTGGATGAGTGACCTAGCTCACTTCTCTGTACTCTCTGCCTTATCATACTTTAGAATATAGTTCACCTCTATAAGAATAGTCCATATAAATTAATGAGAAATCTCATAGAAATATGAGTATTAATGCAAAGAAGTTTGTATGGTCCATGATACAAATACACTGAGAAAAATCAATAAATAGATGAGAGGGATTTGGCAAAAGGTAGGTTAACATTCCAGAAAATTAGACCAATTGTAGATACAAATTATAGAGGAACATTTTTCCATTAAAAATGTTTAAATATGGCTTTTCTGAATAATAATTCAAAGAAGAGCTATACTGGCTCAAGCAAGAAATAGTTAAATTACAGAAGTGATTTTTAAAAAGAGAAACTGTAAGGCCTTAGAAAGAAATAAAGAGTAGATTTGGAAAAAATAATAAAAGAAAATAAATGAGAAAGAATATTTAAATATTTGAAATGATTATTGAGAAAATTATGGATATGGGAAGCAGGAAAAAGAATTTCAACTTTCCTACAAATCTTGTCTCTAATAAAGGAAACAGAAAAAATATTCAGATATAACAGAGTAAATATTTCCTTAAATAAGTAAGGCCTAAATCCATAGTTTGAAATAGGCTCAGCTGTTCCAGGAAATAAGAAAAAAGAAGGATCAGCAAAATCAACACTGAAACATGGCTTAGCAAGGCTCCTGGACTTCAAAGATAAAGGAAAGAATCTAGGCCTTAAAAAAACATCAAACAGAAATAAGAGGGAAAATATAACTTTGGTTATAGAATTTTTCTTAGCAATATTAACTGCTAGAAGGTGATGAAAAAATGTTGCCAAGTTCTCAGAAAATGTGTGACCCAAGAAATTTTTTACCTAGTCAAATTGTTTCATATTTCCAAGCATGCGAAAGGGCCAGGAAAAAAAGAAAACCACCAATACAGTATACTAACACATATATATGGAATTTAGGAAGATGGCAATGACGACCCTGTATGCAAGACAGGAAAAAAGACACAGATGTGTATAGCGGACTTTTGGACTCAGAGGGAGAGGGAGAGGGTGGGATGATTTGGGAGAATGGGAATTCTAACATGTATACTGTCATGTAAGAATTGAATCGCCAGTCCATGTCTGACGTAGGGTGCAGCTTGCTTGGGGCTGGTGCATGGGGATGACCCAGAGAGATGTTGTGGGGAGGGAGGTGGGAGGGGGGTTCATGTTTGGGAACGCATGTAAGAATTAAAGATTTTAAAATTTAAAAAATAATAAAAAAAGAACTTTTGTATCCTTTATTTTAAAAAAAATTACTTGAAGATGTCAATCAAGAGATGAAAGGAATAGCTATGGAGGTAAGGAGAGCAAACGCTAAATCTAAGACATAAGCAACCCTAATGTTCATTGACAGATGAATGGGTAAAGAAGATGTAGTATAGATGCAATGGAATATTTGTCAGCCATGAAAAGAATGAGATAATGCCATTTGCAGCCACGTGGACAGACCTAGATATTATCACACTAAGTGAAGTAAATCAGACAAAAACAAATACCAAATACCGTACGATATCATTCATATGTGGAATCTAAAAAAAAGAGGTACAAGTGAACTTATTTACAAAATAGAAATAGACTCACAGACATAAAAACAAATTTATGGTTACCAAACAGGAAAGTGGCAGATTGGATAAATTAGGAGGCTGAGATGAACACATACACTAATATATATAAAATAGATAACCAACAAGGGCCTACTGTATAGCACAGGGAACTATTCTCAATGTTTTATAATGATTTATTAAGGAAGATAATCTAAAAAAGAATATATATATATATATATATATGTAAAACTGAATGACTGTGCTATATACCTGAAACTAACATGACATTGTAAGTCAGCCATACCTCAATAAAATAAAAGATTAGGGGGAAAAAGGGATAAGTTTAAGCAACTGTAGGAATTATGATTATAGAATATAGTATAATATAGAAAGAATAATAATAGCAGTAAAGCACTAGTAATTGTGAAACAGACCAAGAATGAGAGATAGAGGGAAAAGCAGCATAGGCATCATTTCCTCATCTTTTATAGCAGTCTCAAAACTTACCATTTAAAATGATAAACCAAGTGACAGAGGTGTCAGTGTATTATTTAAAAGTACAAAGGTAACAGCCAGCAATGTTAGTGATGATAATATTATAATAAACCAAAATTGGGCAGTGTAGGATAGGCAAGATGGAGTAGATATAAGTGTAGTAATTGTCTCATCATCTTTTAAAAAAATTATTTATTTGGCTGCAGCAGGTCTTAATTGCAGCATGTGAAATTCTTAATTGTGACATGTAGTTCCCTGACTAGGGATTGAACCTAGGTCCTGTGTGTAAGCTCAGAATCTTAGCCACTGGTCCACCGGGAAAGTCCCATGTGTCATCTTTTGTAGCAGTGATTCATCAGGTTCTATTTAAGAATTTTAAAATATGATAATAATATGTAAACTTATAAAAGTAACAACTAAAAGATCTTAGAACAGACTATAAACCTTTAGAATGATCAGAATGAAAATGCACACACAATAAAGAAACCAAGGACCATGTAGGAAAAAATATATATGTTCATGTCTTTAATTTGTGTGTGTGCAACATTGCAAAGGAAAAATGCAGTGAAGGATGATGGAACCTAACATTCCTCTCACGTCAAGTATAAACCTATTGAAAGAAAAAATTCTAAAATCAGATTACAAAGCACAGTCCAAATATATGCTATTCTCAGACAGAAGCTGCTAAAATCACGCCAGGGAAACGCAGCAGAAGAAGCAGAGTTCCTAATACTGTGTTAGTTCAGGGTGAATTATGCAAAATTATTAAAGATAAAGAAGGACATCTTACAATGAAAAAGGATATGATATATGATGAAGCTCTAATTTTCCTGAATCTTTATGTATCAAAGCTGCAAAATTCATAAAACAAATGATACTGGAAATATAAAGAAAACTAAAGAAGAACTTGCTGATAGAGGAGCATTTATTTTCTCATCCCATGAGAGTAGGGAAAAAAAGTGAGAATAAACTGGGCTTGAACATCATAATTAATAAGATAGATGTAAACAGTAGACACAATCTGTTTTTCTAATTGTGTCACCAAAATGAAAAATGCATTTTCTTTTTAACTCTACAACATTTAAAAAAACTATGATAAAGGAATCCTCAATAAATCCCACAAGTTGAAAATGTGTTGAATGGAATATATTCTCCTAGTTTAATGAAAAAAATATAAATTAATGACAAAAATAGACAATAACTCTGTTGTTGTTCAGTCACTAAGTTGTGTCCAACTCTTTGCATCCCCATGGATGCAGCATGCTAGACTCCTCTGTCCTCCACTGTCTCCCGGGAGTTTGCTCAAACTCATGTCCGTTGAGTTGGTGATGCTATCTGACCATCTCATCCTCTGTCACCACCTTCTCCTATTGCCTTTAATGTTTCCCAGCATCGGATCTTTTCCAGTAAGTTGTCTCTTTGCATCAAGTGGCCAGAGTATTGGAGCTGGAGCTGGAGCTTCAGCATCAGTCCTCCCAATGAATATTCAGGGTTGATTTCCTTTAGGATTGACTGGTTTGATCTCCTTGATGTCCAAGGGGCTCTCAAGAGTCTTCTCTGGTACCACAATTCAAAAGCATCAATTCTTCAGTGCTTAGCCTTCTTTGTGGTCCAACACTCACATCTGTGTATGACTACTGGAAAAAAACCCATATATTCATATAGTTGACTATATGGACCTTTGTTGCCAAAGTGATGTCTTTGCTTTTTAATATGCTGTCTAGGTTTGTCATAGCTTTCCTTCCAAGTGTCTTTTAATTTCATGGCTGCAGTAACTGTCTACAGTGATTTTGGACGCCAATAAAGTAAAATCTGTCACTACTTCCACTTCTCCCCCTTCTATTTGCCATGAAGTGATGGGACCAGAGGCTGTGGTCTTAGTTTTTTTAATGTTTAATTTCAAGCCAGCTGTTTTCACTCTCTTCTTTCACCCTCATCAAAAGACACTTTAGGTCCTCTTCACTTTCACCATTTGAGTGGTATTATCGGCATATCTGAGGTTGTTGATATATCTCCCAGCAGTCTTGATTCCAGATTGTGATTCATCCAGCCCAGCATTTTGCATGAAATACTCTACATAGAAATTAAATAAGCAGGGTGACAATATACAGCCTTGTTGTACTCCTTTACTAATTTTGAACCAGTCCATTGTTCCATGTCCAGTTCTAACTATTGCTTCTTGATCCACAAGTTTCTCAGGACACAAGAAAAATGGAATGTATTCCCATCTCTGTAAGAATTTTCCACAGTTTGTTGTGATCCACACAGTCAAATGTTTTAGCATAGTCAGTGAAGCAGAAGTAGATTTTTTTTTTAAATTCCCTTGCTTTTTCCATGATGCAATGAATGTTGGCAATTTTATCTCTGGTTCCTCTGCCTTTTCTAAATCCAGCTTGTATATCTGGAAGTTCTCAATTCATGAACTGTTGAAGCCTGAAGGATAAACTTGCGAGCGTGTGAAATGAGCACAACTGTATGGTAGGTTTTACATTCTTTGGCATTGCCCTTCTTTGGGATTCGAATGAACACTGACCTTTTCCAGTTCTGTGGCCACTGCTGAGTTTTCCAAGTTTGCTGACACAGTGAGTGCAGCACTTTGACAGCATCATCTTTTAGGATTTTAAAGAGCTCAGCTGGAATTCCATCACCTCCACTAGCTTTGTTTGTAGTGATGCTTCCTAAGGCCAACTTGACTTCACACTCCAGGATGTCTGGATGTTCTAGGTGAGTGACCACACTGTTGTGATTTCCATGGCATTAACACGTTTCTTGTTTTTTGTTTTTTTTTTTTTGTATTCTTGCCACTTCTTAATCTCTTCTGCCTCTCTTAGGTCCTGTTTCTGTCCTTTATCATGCACATCCTTGCATGAAATGTTCCCTTGAAGAGATCTCTAGTCTTTCCCATTATATTATTTTCATCTATTTCTTTGCATCATTCATTTAAGAAGGCCTTCTTATCTCTCCTTGCTATTCTCTATAACTCTGCATTCATTTGGGTATATCTTTCCCTTCCGCCAATAAACTCTCCTATCCAGAAATTTAAAAGCCAAACAGAAAGAGCAGAATCTCCCATGAAAAAAGCAAGGATAAAGGCATCACTCATCTCATGTCAGTGAGTTGTATGTCACCTGCTGGGCTTACTATTTCATTTACTAAGCTTCTCTTCCTTCCTGCAAAAAAAAAAAAAAAAGGCAAGACTAAAATTAATCTCATCAATGTCCTTTTTCTAAACTAGAAATTTCCTAATATGCATGAACAATTGCTCTACTGTGTTCATCCTAATTCCTTATTTGTGTTAGTCACCCAGTTGTGTCTGACTCTTTGGAACCCCATGGACTGTAGCCCACCAGGCTCCTCTATGCTTGGAATTCTCCAGGCAAGAATACTGGAGTGGGTAGCCATGCCCTTCTCCAGGGGATCTTCCTGACCCAGGGATTGAACCTGGGTCTCCCACATTGCAAGCAGATTCTTTACCATCTGAGGCACCAGGGAAGCCACAATTCCTTATTTGGGTGTGTTAAATTTATTTAAAATTTAATTGCACTTACCATGTATTATAAGAGAATAAACTTTTAAAATTCTTTACTTGAATTACTGCCTCAGTTTCAAACAAGCAGGCTTATTTCCTTAGGTATTAAGACCCTGCCAATAGCCAATTGGAGCAGCCTGACTTAGGAAGCAGGCAAGGTGAGGCTGTCATCAGCAAGGTGGCCCTGCCATTGTACTAACTTTGGAACTGAGGGTCAGAACTCCTGGGTTCTTTTCTGTACTTGGCCTGCCTTGGCTGTGCACTGATAAAATGTCTGTCCTCCTCTTCTTTCCTATATCTGTTTGTCCTTTTCACCTCTAGGCTGTGTTTCTGCTCTTGGAAACCTCAGGAGCTTGGAAACTACAGATAGCCCCCTCCCATTTTCTTGCTGGATATCTAGCACTTGACCCACACGACAGCCCGTTGGATGAATAAGCTGTCATGAGTCTGTGCTTTCCTGACTCACTCAACACTTTGCCTCCTCACTTCTCTGGAAGGGACTGGGTGCCTTGCTGGCAGAGTTAAAGCCAACTGTGACTTGGAGACATTGTCCAGATTATCTCTTCCAGGGACCTTCATCTAGTATTGAATAATTACCCTCTTCTTGTATCTTGGCGTATGCACACACTTTTGTTGTTGTTCACTTGCCAAGTTGTGTCCGACTGCAACCCCGTGGTCTGCAGCTCTCTGGGCTTTTCTACCCCTCACCATCTCCTGGAGTTTGCCCAAGGTCATGTCCCTTGAATTGGTGATGCCACCCACCCATCTCATCCTCTGTCGCCCCTTTCTCCTCCTGCCCTCAATCTTTCCCAGCATCAGTGCACATACTATTCAGTTTTTATATTGATTTCCTTTCATCTGTGTTTATATGTAAATAAATGGTAAGAAAATAATATCTGATTGAGGGGAAAAAATCAAGTAAGCACATGGTCCTTGAAAAGTCACCACATTTCTGTACACTGTTCTTGGTCCCAATTCCTTTGTCGAAACCTGGAGTCAGGGAGAAGATTGGAGCATAGTCTCCGATAAAATTTATTCACCGCAATGTTCAAACCAGCCTTCAATATTTGGGGGGACATTCTTTGTAGTGAAATCACCCTCAGGCAGTATTATGTGTGATAATGGCGGAGGTCTACTTTCTTTACAAAGGCAGCAGCTCTTGATATTTTTGTTCAGGTATCAGGGATACCATAAGTACAAATAGATTCACATATGCCAAGCATTAACTTGTGTGTTCAAAAGGCAGGCACTGACAAGACTGAACTCATCAGTTCCTTTGTAGTTGTTTGCAATGGTTCGCAGAACAAAACTTCTTTGATCTGTTTCTCCTTTATGTACATCACAAACATGGAGGCTCACTAGAGGCGTCAACATGAGATGACTCAGATGAATACCTACTTTGAGAGGACTAATGTAGCTCTCTTCCGTAACCCACTCTTTAGTGAATTCTAGAAGACAGCACATCATTTTCTCAGGAATCTTGGAGATCCCATTCAATGGGATCCCAAAGATCCCACTCATTTTCAATTTTTGTATGAAATTTCTTCCTCTTGCCACAACACAAATATGCAACAGGGCAGGAAGCTCAGAGTAAACAAAGGCTTCTCAAGAGCCAAACCCAAACATTTCAAGACGTTTTGAGAGACAGTTCTCACATCCAACTGCATAGCCTTCTTTTGTTGAAAGGTTGGACAGTTCTGATGGTTTGAATTTGAAACAAATAAATTGCACAAACACAGTGAAGTGTATAGCCATTGTATAATGAATCCTAAGTAATATATTTCTGCTCCCATTTTGTTTATTTAACATGGCTTACCCCTAGTATATGGATATTTCTCTGAGTTGATGTTGAATTGCCTATAAAAGCAGGTAGCTTTTAACAAGCAGCTTCTTTGTCCCAGACTCTTTGCTAATACATGAAGAAGATAAAAATTAGAATATTACTAATTTGCAGCCCCTAATGAACTTAGGCTTTGAGCATAAACAGCTTCTAATTTCACCAAAAGAGAGACAAACAAATATTATATGTAACCTGTTGGAAGCACTAACACCACCCATGAAGAATTCTTCTAGATCTAATTACAGGAAACCCAGAGGACACAGGGCCACGTTAAACAACATCCAAGAATTCAGTCAACACAATGCAAGCTGTGGGAAATTCTACAGGACAAGTGTCCAGTTTTCTTCAGTCAGAAATTGCATGGGGAAAAAAAGATGAAAGCAGAATGTGAAAATTAAAAGAGACTTAAGAGATATATAATCAATTGCAGTGTAAGAACATTATCTGGAAAATGACTCCAAACAATAAACTACAAAAAATTAAAATTTTGAGGTAATTATAAATTTTAAAACTGATTATATAGTTGATGATGTTGAAGAATTATTTAGAAATTTTAAATGTGATAATAGTAGCCTGGTTTTATTTGTTTTAAAAGATATCTTTATGTTTTAAAGATATATACTGAAATTTTCAAATAAAATGATATGTTTTCCAGGCTATGCTTCAAAATAATATGCTATGGGGTGGAGGAATGGATTACAGCATAAATGAAATAAGATTGGCTAAGTTAATAATTGTTGAAGTTAAGTGAGGTACATGGGGATCCTCTACTATTGCATCTATTCTTGCAGATTAAAAAAAATTTTCAGAATAAAAAAGAGAGAGATTATTGATGAGATTAAGTTTTTTATGTCATAAAGTTAAAGGAGATGAGCCAGGATTTGAACAAGGAAAATTTTAGTCTAGAATTGAATTTCTTTAATTCTCTACTACCTCAAAAAATATTTTTAAGGGTGAATATTAATTAAACAATTTCAGAGCTGCACGAAAACAGTTGATTACTTCTTACCTCTCTATTAATAGTCATTTCAGTCCATGAACTGAATTTTGAGAACTGAATGTTTTTCTGCATCTTTTGTTTGAGCTACAGTAATGCTTCTATATTTATTTTTTCTGCAATGTCTCTTTCTCCAAGGAAGAACATCCCATTTTCCTAGAGGATGCATACATTCCTGGTAAAGAATGCCTCACAAGACAATAATTATTTTCAAAGGAAATTTAGCCCCAAGCTTTTACTTTGCCTGAAAGATAAAGTTTAATCTCAGTCATTTTATGCTTCTGTGTTTCACTTAAGGATTTTCCAAGTCAATTCATGGTAGACTTGTTGACTTCTTTTCCTCCTTCTTGGTGGAACTGTATTCAAAGTCTGGGTGCCTTAACACATCAGGGCATTGGGAGAGGACAGGTGAAGTGTCTAGTCTTGTTTGCCTTCTATCCATAGGAAATCTCCTACTGTATGCTTAGCCATATTGGTGTCCAGACATTGGCAGATATACATATGTAAGAGCTCTATTCCCTCATCTGGTCTCTGGCCAAAGTCCAATCAGATCATTCTGCATCTCACTTGCTCCTTCAGGTCCCCTGCCTCTCACCGAGCCCAGCGCCCTTGGATGCTCTTCTTCACCACTGAAGCTGTCTGAGCACCCACTGCCCAGGCCCACTGAACTGCCCAGCCTAATCTAGCGCTGCTCTGTCCCCCTACTGCTCTTCTAGGGGAGGAGGAGCTCTGCACCCCTACTGCTCTTCTGGGATTCACTCCAGAAACAAGGCAAGCTGTCCTCCACTCTCCTGTCCTCCAATTGGTCAGCAGTTCCAATGTTCTCCTCGTAGATTTTGACCTCAGGAAAAGATGAACTGCATGAAATATCCCTTATTAAACTCCCTTAGAATTGCTTTCCTTTTATTCTCTGTTCTCCCCTACACCCAAGGAAACTGTATCTAGTATCCAGTGGGCAGAAAACTTGCTCTTTCTGCTCATGTAATCTTTCAACTCTTGTCTCACATCTGGACCTCAGATTTTGAGGCTAAAAGCTAAGAATTAACATTTAATTTCTGTTCTCTACAATCAGCTGTGACCTTTGTGGGCAATAGATTATCCATATCTATCTGGCTAAATGGGGCAGGGCCATGGGTTAACAGGGAATACTCGAAATAGACCATAGCTGTTGACACATTGAAACACTGTCTTGTCACAAGGGGATAGTAATTGTACCAAATGAGCTGCAGCAGAAGTCCATAAAATCTGGGAGTGCCTTCTCTTACACAGCTACTTCTGAGAGAAAGTGGTTTCAGTTTGTTCTTTCCATTATAAGCTGCTATGACTACTCCATTTTTTTTTAAATTTTGGAGTATAATTGCTTTATGAATTTGTGTTAGTTTCTACTGTATAACAAAGTGAATCAGCTCTATGTATACATATATCCCCTCCCTCTTGGACCTCCCTCCCATCCCACCCCACCATGCCACCATCTAGGTCATCACAGAGCACCAAGCTGAGGTCCTGTACTACACTGCAGGTTCCCACGACCCATCTTTATACGTGCGAGTTTGTATATGTCAAACCCAATCTCCCAACTCAGCCTGCTCGTGCCTTCCCACCTTGCGTCCACACGTCTGTGCTCTATTCCTGCTCTGGGACTAGGTTCATCTGTACTATTTTTCTAGGTTCCACATACGTGCATTAATATAGGGTATTTGTTTTTCTCTTTCTGACTTACTTCACTCTGTACGACAGATTCTAGATCCATCCACATCTCTACAAATGACCCAATTTTGTTCCTTTTTGTGGCTGAGTCAGCATGTGTAACCATATTGCTGAAATGTCACATGGTTAAACACACTTTGATTTTAATGTTTTGATCTGAAGAGTTGAGAGTTAATTCAGTGATTTCACTGAAGCTATGGGCTTCCCTCAGCTCAGTTGGTAAAGAATCCGCCTGCAATGCAGGAGACCCTGGTTTGATTCCTGGGGCAGGAAGATCTGCTGGAGAAGGGATAGGCTACCCTCTCCAGTATTCTTGGGCTTCCCTTGTGGCTTAGTTGGTAAAGAATCTTCCTGCAATGCAGGAGACCTGGGTTCGATCCCTGGGTTGGGAAGATCCCCTGGAGATACCCAGTCCAGTATTCTGGCCTGGAGAATTCCATGGACCATATAATCCATGGGGTCACAAAGAGTTGGACATGACTGAACAACTTTCACTTCATCTGCAGTGGAAGCTCAGAGTCTCAACCACTGGAATGCCAGGAAGTCCCAAGCCAATATTCCATTTATATATGTATCACATCTTTATCCATTCATCTGTCAATGGACACTTAGGTTATTTCCATGTCCTGGCTACTGTAAATAGTGCTGCAATGAACACTGAGGTACATTTGTCTTTTTGAATTATGGTTTTATCAGGGTACACGCCCACTAGTGGGATTGCTGGGGTCACATGGTAGTTCTATTTTTAGTTTTTTAAGGAGCTTCCATATTGTTCTCCATAGTGGCTGTATCAATTTACATTCCCACCAACAGGGCAAGAGGGTTCCCTTTTCTCCAAACTCTCTCCAGCATGTTGATCAGGATATGATGTTTTAGAGTAGGTCTCTGGAACCTGTTTATCTTGCTTAACTGAATGCTTCTCGCTTGTGAGCCTCATGGTAGCTCCTCATTTCCTCCTCTCCTCAGCCCCTGGCAACCACCATTCCATTCTTTGATTCCCTGAGTTTGTCTGTTTCAGATACCTTATATAAGTAGAATCATGCCATATTTATCCTTCTGTGACTGGTTTATTTCATGTATTTTATGTCTTCAAGGTTCATCCATGTTGTCATATCTGGCAGGATTTCCTTCTTTTTTTTTAAGGCTGAGTAATATACCATTGTATATAAATACCAAATTCATCTGTTGGCTGGCAATTAGGATGTTTCCACATCCTGGTTATTGTGAACAGTGCTGTAGTGAACACAGGAGTCCTAATACTCCTGTGTCCTGATTTCAGTTCTTTTTGATAAATATCCATAAGTGGGATTGTTAGATCACCTAGTAGTTTAAGGGTTTAAAAAAATTTTTTTTGAGGACCTTCCATATTATTTTCTAAACCTGCTGCCCCATTTTTCATTATAACTGACTGCGGGCAAGGGTTTCAATTCCTCCACGTTCTTACTGTAAAGCACCCTTTGTCTTATTTTGGAAGTGTTGTTTAACCGCATCCTCTGTTGAGAAGTGCAGATATATAAACTCCAAAACACTTCTGTAGGTAGCTCAGTATCAGGTTGCAAATCCATAGTACATCCAAATTAGCCATTTGATCTTGATTCAAAAGCAAACAGTTCCATAATGACAGTATAACCCCCTCTCACCCTGTCTCCCTATCGCTTGCCTATAAGGGAAGCTGCGTATTTATTTATTGAACAAAACAAAGCTCCTGGTTCCAGCTAGGGGAAGAAAAGGTCAAATTGCCATGTCATGATGTAGTCAAAGACTAGTGGTGAATAACTTTGAGGTGACATCTATGTTATAAAATTATTAGAAGATCAGGGGAGTCTTAAGCAGTTCGAATGTCTTTAATGACATTGTCATGGAAAGAATGCGAGTATGCTGGCAAAGTTAACTGTATAGGGGCTGCTTTTGGCCATTGCCTCAGAGGGTCCAAGCAGGCCTGAAATTGATGGGAACTCAGAGCTTGTGCCCTTTAAAAGAAGAGAACAAAGAGAGGGAGGCAGAATAATGGAACTGTTGTTGCTGGAAGATACGGGCAGAAATTGTCAAACTCGGATCCTTTGGTTTAGGAGAGAAATTATAAGAAATGGGAATAACCTACCCTAGAAGGCAAAGAGCATATTCCCACTGGGCTCTGATGCCCCTAAAAATTGTTTCCAGATGCCTGACTTCATGGAAGGGGAGAAGAAGAAGTGCCAGAGAGGAAAGGGGATGGGAAGGGAAGGTATGAACCAACAACAGAAAAATAATGAGAGGAAAGTACCTTATATTTCCTTTGAAGAAATCATATTTTTTTCTTTTTCTTTTTTTATTGAAGGATAATTGCTTTACAGAATTTGTTTTCTGTCAAACCTCAACATGAATCAGCCATAGGTACATATATACACCCTCCCTTTTGAACCTCCCTCCCATCTCCCTCCCCATCCCACCCCTCGAGGTTGATACAGAGCCCCTGTTTGAGTTTTCTGAGCCATACAGCAAATTCCTGTTGGCTGTCTAACTTACATATGGTAATGTAAGTTTCCATGTTCCTCTTTCCATGCATCTCACCCTCTCCTCCTGTCCATAAGTCTGTTCTCTACGTCTGTTTCTCCACTGCTGCCCTGTAAATAAATTATTCAGTACCATTTTTCTAAATTCCATACATGTGCATTGGAATATGATATTTATCTTTCTCTTTCTGACTCACTTCACTCTGTATAATAGGTTCTAGGTTCATCCACCTCATTAGAACTGACTCAAATGAGTTCTTTTTTATGGCTGAGTAATATTCCATTGTGTACATGTACCACAACTTCTTTATCCAGTCATCTGTCGATGGACATCTAGGTTGCTTCCATGTTCTAGCTATTGTAAATAGTGCTGCAATGAACAATGGGATACACATGTGTATCTTTTTCAATTTTGGTTGCCTCAGGGTGTATGCCAGGAGTGGGATTGCTGGGTCATATGGTGGTTTTATTCCTAGTTTTTTAAGGAATCTCCATACTGTCTTCCATAGTGGCTGTATCAGTTTACATTCCCATCAACAGTGCAAGAGCATTCCCTTTTCTCCACACCCTTTCCAGTATCTATTGTTTGTAGACTTTTAATGATGGCCATTCTGACTGGTGTGAGCTGATATCTCATTGTGGTTTTCATTTGCATTTCTCTAATAATGAGCAATGTTGACCATCTTTTCATGTGTTTGTTAGCCATCTTCTTTGGAGAAATGTCTGTTTAGGTCTTTTCCCCACTGTTTGATTGGGTTGTTTGTTTTTCTGGCATTTAGTTGTATGAGCTGCTTGTATATTTTGGAAATTAATCCTTTGTCAATTGTTTCATTTGCTATTATTTTCTCCCATTCTGAGGTCTGTCTTTTCACCTTGCTTATAGTTTCCTTTGCTGTGCAAAAACTTTTAAGTTTAATCAGGTCCCACTGGTTTACTTTTTTTTTTGTTTGTTTGTTTTTATTTCCATTACTCTAGGAGGTGGATCTTAGAAGATCTTGCTTTGATTTATGTCATCAAGTGTTCTTCCTATGTTTTCCTCTAAGAGTTTTATAGTTTCTGGTCTTACATTTAGGTCTTTAATCCATTTTGAGTTATCTTTGTGTGTGGTATTAGGAAGTGTTCTAATTTCATTCTTTTACACCTAGCTGTCCAGTTTTCCTAGCACCTTTTATTGAAGAGGCTCTCTTTGCCCCCACTGTATATTCTTGCCTCCTTTGTCAAAAATAAGGTATCTATAGGTGCATGGGTTTATTTCTGGGCTTTCTATCTTGTTCCATTGGTCTATATTTCTGTTTTTGTGCCAGCACCATACTGTCTTGATGACTGTAATTTTGTAGTATAATCTGAAGTCGGGAAGGTTGACTCCTCCAGCTTCGTTCTTCTTTCTCAGGACTGCTTTGGCTATTCCGGATCTTTTGTGTTTCTATATGAGTTGTGAAATTTTTTGTCCTAGTTCTGTGAAAAATGCCTTTGGTAATTTGATAGGGATCACACCGAATCTGTAGATTGCATTTGGTAGTATAGTCATTTTCACGATATTGATTCTTCCTACCCAGGTCCTACTCCTTTGTGTTCTTGCCTCCAATGCCCACAGCTATTAGAACTAGTGTGTTTTCTTTTGCGGGAGCTCTCAGTGACTTTTTATATATTCCATAGACACAGATTCTGCCTAGTTGATCGTGTGGATTTAATCTGCAGCTTGTACAGCTGGTGGGGAGGTTTTGGGCCTTCTTCCTTAGCCACACTGCCCCCTGGGTTTCCATTGTGGTTTTATTTCCACCTCTGCATGTGGGTCATCTACTGGGGTTTACTCCTGAGGCTGCACTGGAGGACTTGGGTTTGCTCCTGTGAGGGCCACGTGTGGAGGTGGTGCATGGGTCACAGGGGTCCTGGCAGCACCAGGTACTCAGGGGGATTGGCAGCCAGGGCAGCAGGAAATATTGTGCTCTAGAAGGGTATGGCAACCAGTATTGGCCAATGCACTTCAGTATTCTTGCCTGGAGAAACCCCTCCGTGACAGAGAAGCCTGGCAGGTCACAGTCCACAGGGTCACAGAGTCAGACACTACTGAAGCGACCCTGTGAGCAAAGTCGCAAGAATTTTTTTGCCTGTGGCAGCTCTGCGCCCGTGAGAGCGGAGCGTGAAGGTAGCGCAGCTGCTTGACTTTTGGGGACCCTGGCGGCGCCAAGTGTGCAGGGACACGGACTGCCTCTATCGCAGAAGTTATGGCCCTATCGGAGTCTTTTTTCAAGCCTCTTGTAGCTGGCAATCAGAAGGCCTCTTTGGCCAGTCTTTCTCCGTAGCTCCACCCATTCAGGCACTTAGAGGGCTCCCTTGCCTGGGGTCCTTCTCTGTTGTTTGGCACATCAGGCACTTAAAGAGCCACCCTGGGTGGGGTCCTACTCTGTACTTTGGCGCATCACTCACTTAAAGGGGCACCCTGGATGAGGGCCTACTCTACAGATCTGAGCGTCAGGCACTGAAAGGGGCACCCTGGGTGGGGTCCTACTCTAGTTCAGTGAGTCCGGTGTTTGATGGGCCAGCCTTTCTGTTCTTCAGCTGCGGATTCCTGCCTGTGGCAGGAGAGAGGCTATGGTGATGGCTCCACCCCCTACTTGGGACTCAGCAGTATCGCCTTGCTTCCGTGGCTTCCTGGCTTTCCTCCACAGGCATTTCCCACCACACTCTCTTCCCTCACATCCCCTCAATCCGTCTCTCTGCAGTCAACATCAGCCCTTGCCCTGGGATTGCTCCACAATCCCTAAGCTCCAGCTCCCAGCCGCTGTGCCTTCCAGGGGATCTACGGCCCTGTCTGGGGTGGGTATGGCTGCGGCAAGGACTGTCTGAGTCTCATTCTATTTAGGCTGCCACAGATCAGCTGTTTCACTCTCAGCCTTAATTGTTTCTCCTCTGACTCAGACAGTTGCCCCAGTGTGGGGATCAGACCCCTGCTTCAGTTCCCCCACCTGCTGAGGGCAGGCCCAGTCCTACTAACACTCCTGTTTCTCCCTCTGGTTCCTTCATTCTACCGAGTTTTGCATGGGTCTGTATATTCTTTACGCTGGTCAGGGACTCCTGTCCGCTCTCAGCTGGTGTTCTGCATGCACTTCTGTGTCTGAAGGTGTGTTCCTGATGTATCCGTGGAGAGAGAGAGACTCCACATCCACCTACTCCTCTTCCATCTTGTTCTCTCACATTTTTATTCTTACCAGAATTTGATCAGAGAAAATTCTTCTTCTGAAACAATAGGTACAATTATTTTTATTTTTATAATTATTATTTTTTTTATCTTGACCATACCACACAGCATGTGGGATCTCCTTTCCTGACCAGGGAATGCCTCTGCGTTGGCAGTGTGAAGTCCTAACCACTGGACCTCCAAAGAAGCCCCAGGTACAACTGTTAACTGTGTGTACAGCTTCCCCTCCTGCTACAGCAGTGAAGGCGAGTCTCTCAGTATTGACTGAGTCCGTGTGTCAGGCGCTGAGATACAAAGGTGAAGTCAGGGAACCCAGAGGATCTACCTAGTGATAGATACCTGTAAACCATGGTGTCTCTGAGCATGACCCAGCTGGTCAGACATGGGTCTTCTAGGGCTTCTCTGTTCAAAGCTAGATCCAGACACATGGGATATAGTGACCAGCTGTGGTAGGGACATCCAGAGCCAGGAGAACCAGGGGTCTGATCTTAAACCAGTCTGGTACTTGAGCTTTCTTCCCTTGGAAGGGAAATGAGAAAATACTGGAAGGCAATGGCACCCCACTCCAGTACTCTTGTCTGGAGAATCCCATGGACGGAGAAGCCTGGTGGGCTGCAGTCCATGGGATTGTGAAGAGTCGGACAGGACTGAGTGACTTCACTTTCACTTTGCGTTCTCATGCTTTGGAGAAGGAAATGGCAACCCACTCCAGTGTTCTTGCCTGGAGAATCCCAGGGACGGAGGAGCCTGGTGGGCTGCCATCTCTGGGGTCACGCAGAGTTGGACACGACTGAAGTGACTTAGCAACAGCAGCAGCAGCAGCAGCAGCAGCAGCAGCAAGCTTTGTTTTTATCATGTTATAAAATGTTTGTTCCCGAGTCCTCTTATACTCTTTAGGTGGGTGGTGTGTGCTGCTGTATCAATTTGATGCCCTTATGCCAAGAGGCCAGGCTTCCCATTTGGCCCTAGTGGTAAAGAACCTCCCTCCCAATTCAGGAGACATCAGAGACTAAGGTTCAATCTCTGGAAGATCCCCTGGAGGAGGGCATGGCAACCCACTGCAGCATTCTTGCCTGGAGAATCCCATGGACAGAGGAGCCTGGAGGGTTGCAGTCCATAGGGTCACAAACAGTCAGACACAACTGAAGCGACTTAGCATGCCTGCACACAGGCCAGGAGGCCAACATTTTGACTTCATGAGCTCTAGGAACTTTCACTTTTGCAGGTTTCTTTCTCCCCTCCACTAAATTTAAATTATATTTTTAAAGTATGTTTTAAATTTATTTTTCAGAGTTATATTTTATGGCATTGAAACATGTATGATATCATATAAGAAACTAATTGCCAGTCTAGGTTTGATGCAGGATACAGGTGCTTGGGGCTGATGCACTGGGATGACCCAGAGGGATGGTATGGGGAGGGAGGTAGGAGGGGGGCTCAGGATTGGGAACCTGTGGCGGATTCATGTTGATGTATGGCAAAACCAATACAGTATTGTAAAGTAAAATAAAGTTAAAAAAAAATAATAAAGTGAAAAAAAAGTTATATTTTGTCACTGCATTGGTATAAAGAAGAATATATCAGTACTATATATCAACCGTTTCTTCAACCTAAAAGTTTATTTTTCCCATCAGATTGTAAAAGAATTTAAAGCATTCTACTAGGTCCTTAAAGTATTGCGGCCTTAGCACAGAGACTGCTGTGTCTGATGGATAAGTTTGTCCCAGACTTCAGCCTAAACTTCATTGTCACGTTAGTGCCGCCAGGGGAGATGGCAGTAGATAGGACGGTTCTGGATTCACTGTAGCCTCATATACCAACCAGCTAGCATGTAGAGATGCCCAGTTATTTCCTTCTATGCATGCATTCAGGTCATTGTTGCTTCTTCTTTCTTGTAGCAACTCAGTTCAGTTCAGTTCAGTTCAGTCGCTCAGTTGTGTCAAACTCTTTGTGACCCCATGGATCGCAGCACACCAGGCCTCCCTGTCCATCACCAAATCCCAGAGTCCACCCAAACTCATGTCCATCGAGTCAGTGATGCCATCCAGCCATCTCATCCTCTGTCATCCCCTTCTCCTCCTGCCCCCAATCTTTCCCAGCATCAGGGTCTTTTCCAATGAGTCAACTCTTCGCATGAGGTATCCAAAGTACTGGAGTTTCAGCTTTAGCATCATTCCTTCCAAAGAAATCCCAGGGCTGATCTCCTTCAGAATGGACTGGTTGGATCTCCTTGCAGTCCAAGGGACTCTCAACAGTCTTCTGCAACACCACAGTTCAAAAGCATCAATTCTTCTGCACTCAGCCTTCTTCACAGTCCAACTCTCATATCCATACATGACCACAGGAAAACCATAGCCTTGACTAGACGGATCTTTGTTGACAAAGTAATGTCTCGGCTTTTGAATATGCTCTCTAGGTTGGTCATAACTTTTCTTCCATGGAGTAAGCGTCTTTTAATTTCATGGCTGCAATCACCATCTGCAGTGATTTTGGAGCCCCCCAAAATAAAGTCTGACACTGTTTCCACTGTTTCCCCATCTATTTCCTATGAAGTGATGGGACCAGATGCCATGATCTTCGTTTTCTGAATGTTGAGCTTTAAGCCAACTTTTTCACTCTCCACTTTCACTTTCATCAAGAGGCTTTTTAGTTCCTCTTCACTTTCTGCCATAAGGGTGGTGTCATCTGCATATCTGAGGTGATTGATATTTCTCCTGGCAATCTTGATTCCAGCTTGTGCTTCTTCCAGCCCAGTGTTTCTCATGATGTACTCTGCATAGAAGTTAAATAGCAGGGTGACAATATACAGCCTTGATGTACTCCTTTTCCTATTTGGAACCAATCTGTTGTTCCATGTCCAGTTCTAACTGTTGCTTCCTGACCTGCATAGAGGTTTCTCAAGAGGCAGGTCAGGTGGTCCGGTATTCCCATCTCTTTCAGAATTTTCCACAGTTTATTGTGATCCACACAGTCAAAGGCTTTGGCATAGTCAATAAAGCAGAAATAGATGTTTTTCTGGAACTCTCTTTTGTTTTTCAATGATCCAGTGGTTGTTGGCGATTTGATCTCTGGTTCCTCTGCCTTTTCTAAAACCAGCTTGACCATCAGGAAGTTCACAGTTCACGTATTGCTAAAGCCTGGCTTGGAGCTCAGGGCATTTCAAATGTCTTTTTAACTTTATTGCTTGCTCTGTGGCCCACAATGGTATGCAAGGGGAGGAAAAATAAGAAAGACAGGATGAGCTATACAACAGAATAATTTAAGCAACTGAGCCATTCTGAAACTCAAGGGAGAGGGAATTGCTCACACTTATCGATGATCTGAAAATGAAATGCAAACAGTAATCATTCCATTCATAACAAACATTGCTGATGAAAAGAATCAATAGAGAACAGCATTGGCAAAGGCCAAAATTGCATGACATGAAATTTTTTGTTGCCAAATATGGATAGGAAAAGTAAAATCTTGGTAAATTTTGGGTATGCAAAGCTTGACACAGGAAAGTTGGATTTTATAAAAATAAAAGGTACAGAACAAAATTCACAAAATACAAAATACAATAGATCAAAAAGTAATCAATGAACAAAACCTTGAAAAGGTGAAAAGGCGAAAGGAAAGTGATTAACTCTCATCCCAATAACTTTCTAACATAAATGCAAAATATGAAAATGAAACTGCATTGTATAGACAATTTATCATATATTAAAAATAGGTAATAGAATTCAATTTAGAGAAAATAATCAACTTGAGGAAAATTATAATTAAAATGTTGATGGTCATGAATATGTACTCAATATGTTCTTATAATTAAAATGATGGAAAGTGAAAGTGTTAGTCGCTCAGTTGTGTCTGACTGTTTACAACCCCATGGACTGTAGCCTGCCAAGCTCCTCTGTCCATAGAATTCTCCGGGCAAGCATACAGGAGTCAGTTGCCATGGAAATAACCAAAATTCAGAGTTAAAATTGTTTCAAAAGATCTAAGGTATCCCAGAAATCTTAGTGTGGTTTTAGATTATTAAAACAATTTACTTACAACATCTATATTCCTGCAGTAAAGTTTAAGATGCTTAATTTAGTTATACATACACATACTATTGTAACTGCCTAGGGATATTCTAGAAGGATCGTCCCAAACAGATACCAGTGACAACCTCTGGAAGGGATGTAGGACCACATGGGAGAGAGTTTATGAACATTTGGAGTTTCTAAGAGTTTGAGACTTTTTGTTTTTTATTCTGATGAAGTTGAACAGCCAGTTAGGACCAAAAAGAAGCATATTCTGTCTTAAAAAGCAAGTGTCTTGTTGTCCTGCCCATTGGGCCTCCTACTTCTCCAGCAGTAGTTCCAGTATCTTCATCACTTGCATTCAACTTTTTACGCACTTAGCCTCGCTCATTTTCTGGAGTTGCAGAAAATTCCCCTTTAGCACTTTCCTTTCTCTCCCTCATCTAGGAGTTTCCATCTTGACTCATGCTCAGAAAATTTATCCAACTCTGTGGAGTAGGTAGGACAGGTTGTTATTCTAATTTATAGATGAGCAAGTGGAAAAGAGTTTAAAGTACTTTTCCCAGTTGTAAGACTGGGTTTATGACCCACACTCCCAGCTCAGAGGTCCCTCTGTTGTAAGGTTACCCCTCTGAACTTTTAACCTGGCAGGTGTAATACAATAAATGTGCTACTTAAAAAAAGACAGATTCACAATCCACTTCCTAGATCAATCACCTACAATGGATCATATTGCCTAATTAAAACAGTCCGACTTTAGATATATTGGCAAAATTGGAACTAAGAAGAATTTGGAAAAATTACAGTGCAAATATAATTATTTTCTAAATTATTCCTTTAGGACCTCAATTCCCTTGGGTCTATGTGATTATTTTGCAGTTCACTAACTATACAGGTGTATTTGGAGAAAACAAGGCAAGAATAAGGAGTAAAATTAATGTTCTTCTCTCATTTCTGAAAAAAGATATGTAAGCTGTACCATAACCTCTTAATAAAATGAAATGTCAATTCTGTAAGAATTAAGACTGCACAGAAATCTTGCAGTTTTACAGCCTGGGGATGAGGGGGTCCCAGCCCCTCTCTCTGCCTCCTGCTGTCCTCTTCCTGGGTTTCCTTTGCCAGCTGTGCACTGGTCTGGCTCTAGAGTGTGTGACGGAGCACTGTGTGAGTGTGATGGAGCACTGTGTGAGTGTGACGGGGCACTGCGTGAGTGTGACGGAGCACTGTGTGAGTGTGACGGGGCACTGTGTGAGTGTGACGGGGCACTGCGTGAGTGTGATGGGGCACTGCGTGAGTCTGTGTTTTTGTTGTTCAGTCACTAAGTCAGGTCTGACTCTGCGACTGCAGCACATCAGGCTTCCCTGTCCTTCACACTCTCTCCTGGAGCTTGCTCAAACTCATGCCCATTGAGTTGGTGATGCTATCTAACCATCTTATCCTCTGTCACCCCTTTTTCCTCCTGCTCTCAATCTTTCTGAGGATCGGGGTCTTTTCCAATGAGTCAGTTCTTTGCATCACGTGGCCAAAGTATTGGAGCTTCAGCTTCAGCATCAGTCCTTCCAGTGAATATCCAGAGTCAATTTCCTTTAGGATTGACTGACTTGATCTCCTTGCTGTATCTTCGTCACTTCCATTCAACTTTTTATGCTCTTAGCCTCGCTTATTTTCTAGAGTTGCAGAAAATTCCCCTTTAGCACTTTCCTTTCTCTCCCTCATCTAGGAGTTTCCATCTCGACTCGTGCTCAGAAAATTTATCCAAGGGACTCTGAAGAATCTTCTCCAGCACCACAGTCCGAAAGCATCAGTTCTTCATCGTTCAACCTTACTTATGGTCCAACTCTCACATCCATACATGACTATCAGAAAAACTATAGCTTTGGCAGTCTGGACCTTTATCGGCAAAGTGATGTCTCTGCTTTTTAATATGCTGTCTAGGTTTGTCGTAGCTTTTCTTCCAAGGAGCCAATGTCTTTTAATTTCATGGTTGCAGTCACCGTTTGCAGTGATTTTGAAAACCAAGTTAAGAAAATGTTTCAACAGTGAAGTTGCCAGCTGCTTTCCAATCTAGAAAAAGTAAGAAAAAATCACTTTGAGTTCAATCTGCTTTGTTCTTCATGGAGTCTCTGGGTGAAGCCCTCTTAAATCCACACACATGTGGACACCTTATCTTTGACAAAGGAGGCAAGAATATACAGTGGAGTAAAGACAATCTCTTTAACAAGTGGTGCTGGGAAAACTGGTCAACCACTTGTAAAAGAATGAAACTAGATCACTTTCTAACACTGTACACAAAAATAAACTCAAAATGGATTAAAGATCTAAATGTAAGATCAGAAACTATAAAACTCCTAGAGGAGAACATAGGCAAAACACTCTCAGACATAAATCACAGCAGGATCCTCTATGATCCACCTCCCAGAATTCTGGAAATAAAAGCAAAAATAAACAAATGGGATCTAATTAAAATTAAAAGCTTCTGCACAACAAAGGAAAATATAAGCAAGGTGAAAAGACAGCCTTCTGAATGGGAGAAAATAATAGCAAATGAAGCAACTGACAAACAACTAATCTCAAAAATATACAAGCAACTTATGCAGCTCAATTCCAGAAAAATAAATGACCCAATCAAAAAATGGGCCAAAGAACTAAATAGACATTTCTCCAAAGAAGACATACAGATGGCTAACAAACACATGAAAAGATGCTCAACATCACTCATTATTAGAGAAATGCAAATCAAAACCACAATGAGGTACCACTTCACACCAGTCAGAATGGCTGCGATCCAAAAATCTGCAAGCAATAAATGCTGGAGAGGGTGTGGAGAAAAGGGAACCCTCCTACACTGTTGGTGGGAATGCAAACTAGTACAGCCACTATGGAGAACAGTGTGGAGATTCCTTAAAAAATTGCAAATAGAACTGCCTTATGACCCAGCAATCCCACTGCTGGGCATACACACTGAGGAAACCAGAATTGAAAGAGACACATGTACCCCAATGTTTATCGCAGCACTGTTTATAATAGCCAGGACATGGAAACAACCTAGATGTCCATCAGCAGATGAATGGATAAGAAGGCTGTGGTACATATACACAATGGAGTATTACTCAGCCGTTAAAAAGAATTCACTTGAATCAGTTCTGATGAGATGGATGAAACTGGAGCCAATTATACAGAGTGAAGTAAGCCAGAAAGAAAAACACCAAAACAGTATACTAACACATATATATGGAATTTAGGAAGATGGCAATGACGACCCTGTATGCAAGACAGGAAAAAAGACACAGATGTGTATAATGGACTTTTGGACTCAGAGGGAGGGGGAGAGGGTGGGATGATTTGGGAGAATGGGAATTCTAACATGTATACTGTCATGTAGGAGTTGAATCGCCAGTCCATGTCTGACGTAGGATGCAGCATGCTTGGGGCTGGTGCATGGGGATGACCCAGAGAGATGTTGTGGGGAGGGAGGTGGGAGGGGGGTTCATGTTTGGGAACGCATGTAAGAATTAAAGATTTTAAAATTTAAAAAATAAAAAAAAAATTAAAAAAATTAAAAAAGAAAAAAAAAAAAAAAAGAAAGAAAATGAGCAGACAGTGCCTGTTCCAGAAAAAAAGTAGCAAAACCTTTTCTATCACCTGTTAGCATGCAAAGCTCTGGGAAGAAGTAGAGCAGTCTCTCACCACTTTAATTAAAGCCACTATGAACCAAAGCAAAAGCTTTCCCACCAATCTGCCAGCTCCTTTATATTCCTCTACAATTTGTCCTTCATACTATAACCAGAACGATCTTTTAAAACTGTAACTCACATTCATTACTCTTTCGTTGAAGCCGCCCTGTGGCTTCCCACCACATTCAAAATAGGTCTAAATTCCTTCCCCTGGCCTAGAGGCCACTCCTAATCTCCTATGACGCTGCACCTTGCTTAGTCTTCTGCAGCCACAGGAGCCTGCTTGCTACTCCTCACACACCAATCTGGTCCTCTCCAGGCCTTTGTGCTTCCTGTTTCCTTTGCCCTCAACACTATTCCCTAAAACTTCACATGACTTATTTTCTCAGTTTATTCATGCCTCTGCCCTAAGTTCATCAGAGGATCCTTCCTGGCCATTTTGTTTAAAGTGGGACCTATCCACTACTATTCCTTTAGCCTGCCTTTGTGCTCCATAGCATCTCTTTTTTTTGTTAACCTGTCATGTTATTTGTTTGCTTATTATCAGTATCATGAACTAGAATGGTCACTCTTTGAAGCCAGGAGTTTTGTCTTAGTCACCACTGTATCACTGCACATGGAATACTGGCTGGCCATTAGTCAGTGTTTAATAATTTTTGTGAAAGAATGAAAGAATCTTAATCTCAGTATTATAATTTTTATACATTTTCTTTCTGAGAAAACCTGAAGGCAGCTTTGACACATCCCTTCAGAAGATAAGACAGTGTTTCTCCTCCGCTGTTTATTCGTAGTAATTGTCAGACCTGTTTCTTTGAGATTTTTTCAAGTCACTGTTATCTGTGGATGTTTGTGGGCCTTGCCAGAAAGCTTCCACTCAAAATCATCTCATCCAGTCCTTAAATTTGGATGCACTATTGCACTGCCATCTCTAAATTGCAGTTAGGGTTCTCATGTGATCTTACCTGAATTACTTTTCTTTCTGGATAGAGTCTTGTTAACTCCCCATTGGCTATGTGTTTTTCTGTCCCCCTCCCCCCCCACCAATTTCTCTCAGTGGGAGCTGACTCCATCAGCAGGTGGGGATTTAGATCTGTTCATTCATGACAATTAATACCTTCTTGACTTTTTCTTTGCATCTCTGTCCACCTAATGAAATTACTATCCTTCTTCAAAAGAAGCAGCTTTGGTTTTTCACTGATGGATGATTTTCACCCAACTTTTTGGAACTCAAAATAGAATAACTTGCTTGGGGAGAAAGGAGCCTAGACCTTGCCTTAAGAGAAAGTGAATAACCTTCCCTGGGTTTCCTTCATTTCCATATGCCTATGAAAACCAGTGTTATATCCCCACAACTTTTTCCACACTCATGTAAGTATACACAGAGGATTTGATTAAAGGATTTGTTATTTGATTAAAGGTGGTATACTGTGGACATGACTCCAGTTGCTTTTCTCCCTTAACACGAGCTATGGACGGCTGTCTTCTGAAATCAATCAAGTACTTCTTCACTGATTTAAACTCAGCAAAAGAGTCCTTGATTCAAATAGTGCCACAGTTTATTCACTCATTCTCCCACTGAAGGTCAGAACTGTGCCTTCAGTGTGTCCACTGTTTGTTGACAAGCCCTACTTCATGACTGTCACCCTACTGAGTATTTTATTAATAGATAACTTGATTTCTTGATGAATGTTTCTACAGAAATTCCAACACATCATCAGAAAATGGATATTTGCTTGAAAAGCTTATAGGTAATTTCCTTAGTGTCACCCTCCTTGCTGTTGATTTCATGCAATAATGTGAAATCAGAAATTGTGAGGTGATGTGGAGTGTTTAATGGGATAAGGACTTTGCGTGTGCTTGTGGACAGAGAATAGGCACATAGGGAAAGCCTTGCACCCAAAGGCTGGGGCCAAATTCCAGTTTTAATTCCAGGATTTAACTGTGTGATCTTAATTAAGTAATTGGCCCTTTGGGTCTTCCGTACTTTCAGGTTCAATTAGGGAGGTAGGTAATACAATGCTTCTCAGTCTAGGGAACCCTTGCCATTGGAGAATGTAGCTGCTGAGGGTTCTCCGGGCTATGGGAATCAGGATGCATGTTTCTAAGGTCTGTAATTTAAAACTTTTCTAACACAATGTGTTACATCAATTATACTCCAATAAACATTTTAATGAAAACTTTTCTATATTTATCATTCACGGACATCTTATGGGATACAGTGGAAAATCAGTATGAATGAGACCCTAAAGAAAATCCCTCGCTGTGGTCAGCTGTCATGAGGTTGCTCTTTCCTCTCATCACTGTTTCTAAAACAATGCACTGAGTAGAAATAACCTAGCAGGGTCTCTTCAACTCTAAAAATGGTGAGGACAGGACAGTATTCATTCCAATTCTCTGAATTTAGGCAGTGGATCCGTTTCTAAAAAAGCCTGAAAAATTTTAAATGCCCAAGGGAGAGTATATATATATATCAGTGGGACAGACATCCAAAATCAGTCACGCCTTACTTACCATGTTGCATGAATTAGAATAATTTACTCATTTAACAGATACTCACTTAGTGTCAGCTCAAGGAGGAGTGACACCGGAGGAAAGGCATGTGAGAGACATGTGAGGCTGGAGGAGGAAGTGTTTAGAGGCTAGCGCACTTGCAGTGAAAGGAAAAGTAGTTGGAAATGAGATTGGACAGGAACCAGGTTCTGCCTGGATCCTACCCTGGACCAATTCAAACGTAACTGCTAGACGTAGCACAGGCATGCGTAGAATTTAAAGTTCCTTAGATGACTTAGATGGAGAAGGCAATGGCACCCCACTCCAGTACTCTTGCCTGGAGAATCCCAGGGATGGGGGAGCCTGGTGGGCTGCCGTCTATGGGGTTGCACAGAGTCGGGCACAACTGAGTGACTTAGCAGCAGCAGCAGATGACTTAGATACCCATGTGAGATGAGACTCACTGACGTGCGGTCTTGATGACTTTTACCCTGAGTGAAGTGTTAGTCAACAGAGACGCTTCTAAAAGTAATTTTTATTGTGGTAAAATACATGTCATTTAACATCTACCATCTTAACAAATTTCAAATGTACGGTTCAGCAGTATTAAATACATTCATCATATTGTGCAACTATAACCACAATCCATCTCTGTAACTCTTTTCATATTGTAAAACTGAAACTCTGTACCCACTAAACACTGACTCCTCATTCTCCTCCCCCCTCGGACCCCTGACACCACCACTGTACTTTCTGTTTCTATGACTTTGACTAGTCTAAGTATCGGAGAAGGCAATGGCACCCCACTCCAGTACTCTTGCCTGGAAAATCCCATGGATGGAGGAGCCTGGTAGACTGCAGTCCATGGAGTCGCTAAGAGTCGGGCACGACTGAGCAACTTCACTTTCGCTTTTCACTTTCATGCCTTGGAGAAGGAAATGGCAACCCACTCCAGTGTTCTTGCCTGGAGAGTCCCAGAGACGGGGGAGCCTGGTGGGCTGCCGTCTATGGGGTCGCACAGAGTCGGACACGACTGAAGCGACTTAGCAGCAGCAGCAGCAGTCTAAGTATCTCCTATAAGTGGAAGCATACCGTATTTGTCTTTCTGTGACTGGCTTATTTCATGTAGCATAATATCCTTAAGGTTCATTCATATGGTAGAATGTGTCAGAACTTCCTACCTCTTTAAGCAATATTCCATTGTATGCATATATCAGATATCTATTCATCTTCTATGGACTCCAGAGTTGCTTCCACTATTGCGACTAATGCTGCTATGAATATGGGTGTACATGGGGGTACAGACTCTACTCTCGATTATTTTGGGCATATGCCCAGAAGAAGAATTGCTGCAACATATGGTAATTCTATTTTTAATTTTTGAGGAATAGCCATATTGTTTTCCATAGTGCCTGTACCACCAACAGTGCAAAGGGCTGCAAACTCTCCATATTCTCACCAGCATTTGTCCTCTTCTGTTTTTGATAGACACCGCCATAATGAATGTGGGGTGGTATCTCACTGTACTTTAGGTTTGCATTTCCCTAAGCATTGCTGATGCCGAGAATCTAGTCATACTCTTATTGGTCGTTTGTATATCTTTATTCTTCGAAGAGTCTCTATCTATTCAAGTCTTTATCTTTTCCTATTCTTGAAATTTTTGTTATTGTTCAGTTTTACGGTTTTCTGTTTATTCTGGATATTAGTCCCTTATCAGATATATGATTTGCAAGTGTTTTCTCTCATTCTGTGGGTTGCCTCTTTACTCTGTTGATAGTGTCTTTCTAAAACATATGCTTGGCTGCATCGGATCTTAGTTGTGGCACGCAGGCTCTTCATTGTGCTGCACTGGGTCTCTAGTGGCATGTGCTCTCTGAAAGCGTGTGGCATCTTAGTTCACCAACCAGGGATCGAATCCATGTCTCTTGCATTGCAAGACAGATTCTTAACCACTGGACCACCAGGAAAGTTTCTAATAGTGTCTTTTGATGCACAATTTTTTTTAATATTCATGAAGTCTGCTTTTTCTTTTGTCATCTTGCTTTTGGTGTCATGTCTAAGACATCATTTCCAAGTTCAATGACTTTAAGTTTTGCTATATGTTTTCTTCTAAGAGTTTTATAGTTTAGTATTTCCACTTAAGTCTTTGATCAACTTTGAGTAATTTTTTGTATATTGGTGTTGGATAAGGATCCAGCTTCATTTTCTGGTATGTGGATATCCAGTTTTCCCAGTGCCTTTTGTTGAAAAGACTGTCCTTTCCCCATTGAATAGTCTCGGCAGCCTTATCAGAAATCATTTGATGATACATGTGAGAGCTCTCTATTCTGTTTAATTGGTGTTTACTGTTGTAGTCTGGCTTTATGCCAGTACCACATTGTTTTGATTACTTGAGCTTTGTAGTAAGTTTCGGAAAGAGGAAGTGTGAGTTCTCCAGCTTTGTTCTTCTTTCTCAAGTTTATTTTGGCTATTGAGATTCCATATGAATGTTAGGATGGGTTTTTCAATTTCTGCAAAAATGTCATTGGGATTTTGATAGGGATTTCACTGAATCTGTAGCTGACTTTGGGTAGTCAGTTCACTTCAGTTCGCTCAGTCGTGTCCAACTCTTTGTGACCCCATGAACCGCAGCATGCCAGGCCTCCCTGTCCATCACAGACTCCATGACTTCATTCAGATTCACGTCCATCGAGTCAGTGTGCCATCCAGCCATCTCATCCTCTGTCGTCCCCTTCTCCTCCTGCCCCCCAATCTCTCCCAGCATCAGAGTCTTTTCCAATGACTCAACTCTTCTCATGAGGTGTCCAAAGTACTGGAGCTTCAGCTTTAGCATCATTCCTTCCAAAGAAATCCCAGGGTTGATCTCCTTCAGAAACAGACTTTGGGTAGTATTGACATCTTAATAATACTGTCTTTCAATCCATAAACATAGAATATGTCTCCAATTATTTATGTCTTTAATTTTTTTCAGAAATGTTTTGTAGTTTGCTATATGAGTCTTTCACCTCCTTGGTTAAGTCAATTCCTAAGTATTGGGTTGGCCAAAGGGTTACCTTAACCCTAAGACAGATTTATAAAGTATCTTCTTTGACCACAGTGGGATGAAGTTTGAAATGAGCAACAGAAGAAGTATACCTGGAAAGTTCACATATTTGTCTTTTTAAACCTATTGAGACTTAATGTGTGGCCTAACCTATGGTCTGTCCTGGAAAATGTCCCATGTCACTTGAGAAGAAAGGGTATGCTGTTGTTATTGGATAGAGTGTTCTGTGTATGCTTGTTAGATCTAGTTGGTTTATTGTGTTAAGATAACTATTGTCTGTCTAGTTTTTCTATCCAATGTTGAAAGTAGGGTATGTAAGTCTCCAACTATTATTGTAGTGATATTTCTCCTTTCATTCTTTCAGTTTTCACTTCATGTATTTTGCTAATCTGTTATTAGATGCATGCTGCTGCTGCTGCTAAGTCGCTTCAGTCGTGTCTGTGTGTGACCCCTTAGATGGCAGCCCACCAGGCTCCCCCGTCCCTGGGATTCTCCAGGCAAGAACCCGGGAGTGGGTTGCCATTTCCTTCTCCAATGCATGAAAGTGAAAAGTGAAAGTGAAGTCACTCAGTTGTGTCCCATTCTTCGTGACCCCATGGACTGCAGCCCACCAGGCTCCTCCATCCATGGGATTTTCCAGGCAAGAGTACTGGAGTGGTATTAGATGCATAAGTGTTTGTAATTGTCATTTCTTGTTGTATTGAAACTTTTATTAATATAAAAATGTCATTTGTTTCTTGAAAACTTTTTCGGTGAAGTTCTGTTTTATCTGACATTAGTATAGCCACCCCTGCTCTCTTTTGGTTACTATTTGCATGGAATATATTTTTCTGTCCTCTCACTTTCAGTGTAATTTGCATCTTTGTATTTAAGCTGAGTCTCCTGCAGACAGGACATAGTTGGATCATATGTTTTTATCCATTCTGCCAATCTCTATTTTCTAACTGAAGTGTTTAATCTATTTCCATGTAAATTAATTACTGATAAGGAAAGCCTCACTTCTGTCATTTGCTACTTGCCTTCTAGCTTTTCCCCCTCATTTTCTGCATTACTGTCTTCTTTTGTGTTTACTTGATTTTTTTATAGTGAGATAATTCCTTTCTTCCTTTTCTGTATATACACAGCTATTTTCTGTTCAGTTTGGGAAATACATTTAACATCCTAAAGTTATAACACTCCAATTTGAATTTATACCAGCTTAACTTCAACAATAGTTTTTTAACACAGTAATAGTCTAATAATTTTTAACATGCAAAACCCCTACTCCTTTACAACTGTGTCCCCACTCCTTTCAGTTGTTGGTGTCACAAGATTACATCTTTATATGTGTGTGCACAAAACATAATTTAGTAAATCTTTTAAATGCATTAATGTCTAAAATTATGTAGAGAACAAAATGTAGGGTTACAAATCAATGTTCAATAGTCTAGTTTTAGACTAATAATTAAAAAAAAATCCAAATCTCTTGAATCATGTAGAAAACACCAAATGGACTTAGCACATACATGCAGACACCGTTGTTACAGTGGTTACAGTAATATCAGCTTTTATAATTACTCATGTGTTTACAGTTATTTGCATTATTGAGACATTTATTTCTTCATACAGTTTCTAGTCTTTCTAATGTCCTTTTGTTTAACCCTGCAGGACTCCCTTGAGCATTTGCTTCAGGGCAGGTCTACTGGTAATGAACTTTCTCAGCTTTTATTTATCTGGGAATATGTTAGTTCCTCTGCTCTTGAAGGGCAGTTTTGCTGGATATAGGATTCTTGGTTGAGAGCTTTTTTGCTTTGATATTTTTAATGTATCAGCCTACTGCCTTCCTCCAAAGTTTCTGATGAGAAACCTACTGATTATCTTACTGAGATAATCACTTCATGTGATGAGTTGCTTCTCTCTTGCTGCCGTCAAAATTCTCTTTATTTGATTATAATATATCTCTGTGGGTTTCTTTGAGTTCATCTTACCTGAAGTTCATTAAATTCCTTTAGTGTTTAAATTCATGTCTTTAATTAAATTTGGGAGGTTTCTAAGCTGTTCTTTTTTCAGATATTCTCTCTGCACTTTACCCTCTCCCTTCTCCTTCTGGGACTCCCACAGTGCATATTTAGGTCCACATGATAGCATTCCACAGATCCTCTCGGCTCTGTTCACTGTTTTTTCACTCCCTTTTCTTTCTACTCTTCAGACTCAACAGTTTTCTTGTCCTTGCTTGTCCTGTCTTCACCCTTTTCTTTCTTCTGACTGATTAAATCTGCCTTTGAATCCCTCTAATGAAGGTTTTGTTTCAGGAATTATACCTTACAGTCCCAATTTTCTTTTTGGTTTATTTTTAGGTTTTCTGCCTCTTTTCTGATATTTCATTTTTCACATATCCTTTTCTTGACTTTCTCTACATCTCGCTTTCAACCTTTGAACATGCTTAGGATGAGTGATTCAAAGTCTTTGTCTAGCATGACTGCTATCGGTTTCAAGGACAGTTTGTCTTGACTTATTTCTTTCTCTTGAATGGGTCATACTTTCTTGTTTTTGTATGCTTTTTGAGTTTTTGTTGAAAAATAGACATTTGAATAAAATTACGTTGGAACTCTGGAAACTATATTGTCTCCTTTCTCCTGGGTTTGCTGGGGTTTGCTATGGTTTCTGTTTTTTTTTGTTTGTTTGGTTTTTTTCAACTGTTGTAGTCTGGCTTTGTGCCAAGAACCATCCTGGTATAAACTTAAGATCATCTCAGGTCTTTTCTGAGCCTATGCCATTCCCTCGTTATGTATAGTTACTTTCTAATTTTCCCCATATATGATACTGTTTTTGAATATCCTAGCCTTAATGTTTGATTTCCAAAAGTTAACAAAAGAGAATAATGAGGGAGGGGTGTGTTCTAGTCCTTTGAATCCCCTACAAGTTACTTTAGCCAAAGGGGAAGAGGGCTTGCAACCATGGGGTGGAGATATAACAACAGTGGATCTCTCCTCTTTGCATCTCTGTGATCAGAAGCAGCAATTAGAGAACAGATGCTTGATATTTGGCAGACGGGATGCGTTTTGCCCACCCTGGCTCCTACAAGCTGTGTGCAAGCTGCTCCAGAAACCCATGCACAGCTGTCTGCCATACAGCTAGGGGCAGGGGAGGATGGTACTGTAGCATGAACTGAAGCTGATCAGAATTAACCACAATTTACTGTTCAAGCCTTCCCATGGAAGTTGAAAGACTTAAATAGACTCCAGGGTTACAAAGTAGTTACATCAGACAAGTTCTTCCAGTGCAATTGTTGTCTAAATGGGGAAACAGATTTTTGGTGATTCCTACTCTTACCATCTTCCCCAAATCCTCTCCCACTGGTGAGTTTTTGAACAGAGCTCCTCTATGTCTGTGAATCACTCTGGATGCTGCATTAAGAAATGACCACAGGGAGGACAGGGTGGGTAAGGCAAGACCTGATAAGGGACTACCCCAATATTCCAGGTGAGATATGATCATACTTGGCCACCATAGGGTTGTTGTGCTGATCAATATTTTAATCTGGATATATTTTGAAGGCGGAGCCACCAAGATTTGCTATTGAATGAGAGGCAAATAAAAGATCATGGAAAAGGATGTCAATATAAGAAATGCCTATTTTTGAAATGAACAAAAATAGTCATGGAAATGTCCTAAAAGCCACAAGGAAAATTAGATTTTAACCATTTGTTCTGACATTCCCTATCTTCTTCATTAAAACTCTTTCCACCATTTTTGGTCATGGGCACTGATATTATATACCCAGGCTTTTCACTCCTCTGAATTGCACTGGCATGAGTTGGTCTTTCCATATATTCTCATGGATAAAGCCTGTGACTACCCTTTTCAGTGGGCCTGAAAACATTCTTTTGGCTTCAAACATGAAAGCTGTTTGCTGCTCCTCAACTTAGGTCCTCCCAGAGATGATAGCTGATATTTTTGCAGAAATAACTTTTATTTGGACACACGTAAGACCGCCTGGAAAAATAAGTATAGCCCACTGATGGCTCTCCTGAACTACCACTCTGCTAACATCAGACCCTCCACAATTTTAGCAAGTGTTTTAAATTGTATAATTCTGAAATTAGTATGTCCTTCCAAGAAGTTGTTGGCCTACACTCTTAATGACTATAATATGTGGCAGTAAAACACATCACTCATCTGCTTTTTCAATCTCTGGTACTCTCTATCCTTGAGAACCAGAAAATATCTTTGAGATCCTTCGAATCAGTGAGGAGCACTGGGCAAGGGAGAAGTCCCTCACATGTGACAGATATTTTAGGGGATGTGGTTATAATTATTCTTGTCTTCAGACTCCCATCAGTACAGTTCGGTCAACATGGCGAATCACGGAATTTTCTCATTGGTAAGCCCCCTCTCAAGGGTGTTAAATGTCTCGCTTGGCACTTTGTTTTATTTAGCTAACTTCTCAGCCTATTTTAACACGTGGAACCTCCTGAAACATGAGCCAGAGAGCCTACGAATCTAGCTCCATTTCGTTCTGGTCTGTCACTTTGGTGTTAGCAGTTTCCTCACTCTTGTTTCCAGTCCGAGTTATGAAACCATTTCAGTTCAGTTTTAATAACCTCCCTGGCATGGCAAGCTCTATGAGAGCTGCCAAACTTAATACGCTGACTCCCTGTGAAGAGGGCAGCGGCTCTGGCCAGGGGAGGACGGGAGACGGATTTTCTGTAAACGCATCCGTTTTCCATTACAGCCCTTTCTGATTTGGTAGCAGACTGCCAGGTGCAGCTGGCTTCCTCTTCTGTGCACAATCACTCCTGACTTTGGTTTCTGAATTTCCTTGTCTCCTGACTCACCCGTGATCTTACCTCGTGATCAATCTTCCTGCCCGTGGAGTAGGTCCCAGGGCTCAGCAGCTGTAAGTGGGGCTAGCTTCACCCTGCAGGATGAAACTCCTGGTCAGCAACGTGTGTTTGTAGAGGCTTCCATGACCATCAGAGGGGAAGCTGCTTTGGGGGGCGGAGAATGCCGTCTTTGTGGAGTGAAGCAGGATTCTACCTGCAAATGGATTTCCACATGAACTGCAGTCATACCACTGAAAGTGTCAAAGCTCTCTGAGTCAGCACCAGTGAGACCTTCCCCCGGCCCCCAGCCACTCCTCTACAACAAAACAAAGATCAGGCTAAATGTCCAGGTCCATCATCTTCAGTCTCATTTTTGCCTTAGATTCAGTGTTTATTTCAAATGAAGACATGTTCATCTCATTGAGTAAAGGGCACGAAAATTTTCACTTCTTACAAAATGTGCAATAAACTGTAGATTTCATGGGTTGGTTTACAATATGGAGATGCTCTGCTTTAAGCCAATGAAATGCACGAAATTCCAAATCAATAAACAGAAAAGTTAAGGCAGTACAGAATTACTTGCTTTATAAGAAGAGTGGCTATAAGAAACTCTAAGTAGCTATTCTCTGTCAGGACAATAATATACTATCATTTCTTCTTCAGATAAGGTGAGCTGTTCCTATAACGAGAGTATTCAGTAGAAAAATAGCTCAGGGACAGATCCAAAAGGCCACTCCGAACTGGTGTGTAAATTCCCAGTTGGCAACGTGGCCACCTATAATTTCCTTTAGAACCTCAGCTTAATCTGATTACATTTCCACTAAAATTCTCTAGGGTAATTAAGTGGTAGGAGTTAGGGGGTAAACTTTCCTTGGGTTTTAGCTGCTTCTTACCACACAAGTATTTGTGGCCTCATAGCAGAAACCTCAGCGTTGCAAAGTCACTGTGTGGAGAGAGGGCAGACGTCTGGGCGTCTTATCACCTGGCAGTTTGCATCTTTTCTTCTGCTACCACCTGTGATGGGGAATGACTTACTCCCATGGGTGCAGACTGCAGGCTGCTGCATCGATAAAACAGACCAGAAGTGAAGCGCAGCTCTGCAGGTCTGCTGAAGCTCTGCTGAAGCCCCACCACTTTCTCCTCTGCTCAGGAGTGTCTTAAAGCGCAAATGGACCAAAGTGTTTTGGGAGGGGTAACTTGGGATGAAGGCTTACTGTTTTTATGTTTATCATCTAAAAATTTGGTATCTTCTAACTATTGTTAGTAACAGTTTGCTTGTTACAAACATCCCCCCTGAGATCTGCTGTGTAATCTGCCACTATACAGATTGGAGGCCTCGAAGGGGTTGTCTGTCCTCTGAGTGTCCAGGGTCCAAGCAGGCAGGGACAGCCTTCCCTCTGGATAGCTCCAGGTCTGGCAGACTTGCTTAAGGGCTGGAGCTACAAAGAGGGGACGATTCGGGTAGGACCTGGAAACACCCTCCTATACTTTGAGTCAGACCGTGTTGCTTTAAGTGACCCTCATGCAGCTGGATGCTTGTCATTCTGATCTAGCCGGTTGTTTTTGTTTTGTTTTTTACTTTTTCTGTTGCTGATGGTCTGCAAAGCACAGCCCTTTTCTGAAACATCACAGGACATTCGAATTAGCAGTCTCTGGCTGTAGAGTTGCAACTTGTCTTGTGTGTGTTGTGCTGCGCTCAGTTGTGTCCAATTCTTGGTGGCCCCATGGACTGTAGCCCTCCAGACTCCTCTGTCCATGGAATTTTCCAGGCAAAAATAGTGGAGCGGATTGCCATTTCCTCCTCCAGGGGATCTTCCTGACCCAGGGATCAAACCCACGTCTCTGCATTGGCATCCCCGAATAATTAGGCTTTTACAAGCTTTTAAAACCCAAAGTTTAAAAAAAAAAAAAAAACCCAAAGTTTGCTTCAGAAACATAATCCTTAATTTATTGGTCCTAAGTTAAATGAACACAAATTCATTTGTAATGTTGAAAATTATTTTCCAATTTAGTGAAAATGTTCACTGGACTATTTTTTTCTTTACAGGGAAAATAAAATATTTTAGCAACAAAAAGAGGCCTTTCAAAAATGAAAAATCTGTTGTTATTACAAGTTTTCTTCTCTCCCCTCCCCTGGCCACTGGAGGACCTACAGAATTCAATTGTCTTGAAGGGGAAATATTCTGGAGCCTGGTGTGGGGTGTGAGGGTAGCTGGTTTGGTTCATCAAAGCTATGTGTTTAGAACAAACAGAAAAGGGGAAATTACCTTGTTATACAGGGGGTGTCCTCAAGAAAGACGCATCAGTGGGGCAGATGGGGGCTTCTGTATTTGGCTTTGCAGAGTCCAGTGTGGACGTGAGGTGAAACATGGAAAGGGAGAGGAAGATGCTATGGATGGAATGTTTGTTCTCCCCAGTTCATATGTTGAAGGTTTAACACACACACACACACACACACACACACACTCCCCCTACAGTATGATGAGCCTTGGAGGTAGGGCCTTTGGGAGTAATTCGGGTAAGATGAGGTCATAAGGGTCGAGCCCCCATGATGGGATTAATGTCCTATGAAGAAGAGACCAGAGTCCTCCCCTTCTCTCCAGCAGATACAGCAAGGAGAAAGATATGCACAAACCAAGAAGAGCACTCTCACCAGACATGGAATCTGCTAGCACCTTGTTCTCAGACTTCCCAGCCTCCAGAACAGTAAGAAATAAATATTTATTGTTTAAAGCATGGGGTAATTTGTTACAGTAGCTGGAGCTAAGACAGGAGGAGAAAATTTTGAGTGGAGCAAATTCAGATTTTTTTTCTTCCAACTAAAGAAACTCTGCTTTCAGAAAAAGAGGAAATTATCTGTTTTAAAATTCAAACTTCTGTGTGTGTGCATGTATAGTCATTCTTCAGGCTTATTATTTGATACCAATCCTCTATTGTCACTTAATGCCAAGTATAAATTAAAACTTGGAGGGGAAAAGTGATTATTCTCTAAAAAATAGCCCAGATTTCCTGTCTTTTAAGATTACTTACAGAGGAGGGAGCAGAGAAAAAAATGGATCAAAAGAATTACAGGTAATGAAAAAAGATGATTGTATCTCTTTTTGTATGGGCAACTGTACTTGATATTATAATACTGAATGATATATAATTCTAGGAACTCTTCCAGGAAGAGTTATTCAGTAAGGGGATATTCATCATTGGTGCATTCAGAAATTACAGCTCTAGTATGTTTGCAAAGAATCATCCATAGCCATGAAAACTCAAGAATAGCAAAGTCAATGAGTGTATTTAAAAATGTGTATTCCTCTTCTGTCAAAGAATCACTCTGTACATGAATGGCAGTTGCGTTATCAACCTGAGTAACTGTTTCTTCTAAGCAAACAAAATTTGAGCTAAAGACCCATAGATCTTATGAATACAGACCATCCTGTAACAGAATGGAAAGAGATGGTTTAGAAAGCTTTGATTGTTAGTGATGCTCTTCAGTGTCTCTCAAGTTGATAAATACTATAACATGTATCATAAATATAGATTGCAATGGTTTGCAGTGTTTTCATTTTGGAAGGAGGGAATTAGACCGAGGAATCTCTTCTCTATGCTATGCTTTCAAAATGCATGCGGTCTGCTAACTGAGGAGATCTGGCTTTTATAATAAAAAGGGTACCTAGTAATACAAAACCTGTGCCCAGCAGCGTATTGTTTCTGGATTTTATCAGAGATATCAGCAATGAGAGACTCAGAGATGGGGTGGTGGGAGGAACATGGGCTTTGGAATTTGATTCACCCAGATCTAAATCCCAACCATCAGCAGAGTTGTCTGAGCAGTTTGTGAAGCTGCTCTGAGTCTTGATTTCCTCCTTTGTAAAATGAGAACAAAACTACATGTCTCACAAGGTCAAGTGAGATACGAAAGTCATCTGGGTAAAAATGCCTTGCCCTCAGTAGCTGCTCATATATACTGGATTTCTTCCTTTCTTGAGTCTGAGAAAGGGTGTGTTAACTTATCAGGAGATGGGAATCTTGAGGGATTCAGCTAGGCTTCCCTTTTGATATTTTTCTGTGTGGTCCAGAATGCAAGGCCAGTACTTAGAGAAATGGCTGGACATGTCCAGGTAGAAGGCAATACAAGCTGCATGGAAGTTGTTACCATCTACTAGCATCAATGTGAGCTTCCCATGTTCAGGGTCTGCTGAAGTGTATGTGGTGTTTACCTGCCTGGCGATGGTTCTGTCCATCAGTAGTGATGAAACCTTTAGATGAGGATGCTTTCAGAAGTCCTTTGAATTCCATTTCTTGGAGATGAAGTAGGGAAATATCAGTTGTCTTAGAAATTCTTGCAACCTGGCAAGAACTTTGGAAATTGATGGAAGCACTGAAACTGGCTTGGAATTATCCACGAGCTCCTCTCTGTTTTAAATATTAGGCTTCCTGAGGAGATATCATTGAAGACAGACTTCTGTGGCCCCAGAGATTTTGTAAACCACTGGCTTAGTGCAGCAGAGCCTTTGCCCAAGAGTGAAGAGCCCCGCACCAGACTGAGTTCTGTCACTCATTCACTGAGGGACCCTCTACTTTTATGTGTTACTTTCTTCAAGGTTAGGGAAAAGATCATGTATGGGGGGCAAGATGGTAGATTTTTAAAGTCTCAAGCAGTATATCCATCACAAAGATCATCTAAACACCGCAGGTTCACTTTGTCCTCAGCAGAAGGTTTGCTGTTATTTAAATTATCTCAATATCATAATCGCCTTGGTGGCCCATCTCAAACCACAGCTGAAATTACTTAGTTCAGTGTGGAAGAAACAGAACACCTTCTTGCTTTCTTATGCTTTTTTAACATTAGACATTAAGACATTTCCTAGTTCTTTCAGTTAAAGAAAGGACATTTATTTTTGTACGAATTGGTTTTTCTGCCAATTCCAAAAAATACTTTCATGGAACAAATCCCAGGAATAACTAGAAAAAAAATTCCCCCAGTTCCAACTAATCAGTGTTTCCTGTGAGTTCATCAGTCCAATTCGTTTGAGGGTGAAAACCACCTCTGCTCAGAGTGTGTACAATGCTGTGCCTGCCGCACCTGCTTTTCTAGTGTACACAATGTATGAACATTGGGCCAGACAGGCATTGCAGACTTACACCGTGAACACGTGTATCTCAGTATTCTCACAAGAAGAAATATTTTCCAGAGCAATGATTTATAGTTAATGAGGGTGCTTGTGAGCATTCATAAGAACATTGTGCAATAAACAAATATTTCATTACTTAATGTAAATGTGACATGAAACGTAACAAACACTGATTTAAAAGCTGACATTAATTGCCAAGAGAAACTTAATCATAAGTTATTAATTTACCGTAACATCTGGGAATCTTGATTAAACTTCCAATAACCCAAAGAATTGTAACCTGTTATACTCAAGTTAGAAAAAGCAAAAAAAAAAGAAAAAGCAAATAATTTTAACCGTAAGCATTTGTCTTCCTCACCATGACAGCTCTTACCAAATGTAATCATACCATGAGATACCTTTCCTATTTTGTTGAGAAGTTGCAGATAGAACACAGTGTACAGCAGGTTTCAATAGATTTGGAGCTGAAAGGAGTGCAGAAGTTTCATAAAGATCTGCATCATTTATAGTTTTTAATTAAAATGAGGATTTGACTTGAGAAAAAATTTAACCAACTGGGCTGAAAAATCCAGTGATCAGTTCAGTTCAGTTCAGTTCAGTCGCTCAGTCGTGTCCGTCTCTTTGCGACCCCATGAATTGCAGCACGCCAGGCCTCCCTGGCCATCACCAACTCCTGGAGTTCACTCAGACTCGTGTCCATGGAGTCAGTGATGCCATCCAGCCATCTCATCCTCTGTCGTCCCCTTCTCCTGCCCCCAATCCCTCCCAGCATCAGAATCTTTTCCAATGAGTTAATCCAGTGATAGGGGACTCTAAATGGATTCCAGTCTTTATTGGGAAAGGAGAAAAGAAGGCAAGAAAATCGCTTTCCTCATTCTTCACCCCCTGCCCACCAGCCAAAGCCCATGAAAAGGCACTCAGGCTATACCCACTTGGTGACCTCTTGACACTGGCTGTTACAGGAGTCACTGATCTGATTGGTCAGAGTGTGAAACTGATCAGACCACATTTGCAGAGGGCATGGCCCGCAAATGTCCACCCTCCTGCCGTTCCACCTGTGCCCAGGGGGCTCATTAGCCCCCAGGTCTGCTGCACAGGGACTGGCACGGCTCCTCCCCCACCTCTCTGTAGGACACCACACCGTACAGAATGCGACGTTTAGATTCAAGGCCGTCAGCCTCACACTTGCTTTGGTTCTAAGTTCGATTTTCCTAACCAGTTAATCTGAAGTCTTGTCTTTTCTAGTTTTCAGCTACTTACCCAGATTAATGGTTATGTTTTGTGTCTCACTTTCCCAATTATCACTATTTGTTCTGTCAAAACCTGAGTGGGGAAGAGAGGCAAGAACAGACAGGGAGTGTTTGCCGGGGAGGAGAGGGAAGGATGTAGGGTACTTAAAAGGAGTCTAATTCAAGCTCACAGAGCCCAGAAAACATACAGAAAACAACAAAGCCTGCCAAAGAGGGACATCCCGGAAGGATATTTTCTCCTTCCCCATCCCATCTCCTCTGCGCTAGCCACCTGCCGCTGTCTGTATGAAGACGTCCTGGAGGTGGCAAGTGACAGAATCAGAGCTGCATCCATAGTGCCTGAACCGCTACATGCTCGAGACAAAATCAAGCGACCAGGGAATGCGTTAACTGGGAAAGATAAACTGAAAGCCATCTTTTGTTTTACAAAGTAACATTCTTTTCCTCATTTGACGTATATGTGGAAAAGAAAAAAAAAAACAAGCATAAAAAAGGACAATACATGTCCTGGGCATCCTACCAGCCAGGAATGTGCACCCTACCAGCCAAGAAGAGTGGGTTTTTTCGGCTTCTGAGCTCCCCTTGGCCTCCGCTAAGCTGTTGGCTGTCCCACCTGGTTCTGCTTAGACTCAGCGGCTGGTTGGAGCACAGGTGTTAAAGACCTCATTAGCACAGCTCTGCTACTCACTTGGAGAACTAAACACTCTCCAGTGACTCCTAAGTTCTCCCAGCGCAATCTGTTTCTCCAGCTGGCAAGTCCAGAGGTTTAGGAGTTTGTGTGTCGCTGCGGCCTTCTCTTGAACGGTTCTGATTTGTCCTTCTGAAAGAACACGTGTAACTGTACCACGTTAGGCCCACCTGTTCCTGATTTCCGTGCTCCAGCTTCCTTCCGCACACCATATTACTGGTCTCATTTTATTTGGGGGTCAGGGAGGTCCTATCACTTTTATTTCTTTCCCACCACTGAACAGAGAAAAGAAGAAGCAATGGTTTAAACCCATTTCTTCACAACTCTAGTCTAAAGTGTCCGAGGAAATTAAGTCCCCACACAACGGGGAATTGTTCTGCTGGCTGAAAGACAAGAAGAGGACAGGACAGTTCTAACTGTTGAATAGAAGGGCATAGAGAAGCCAGAATCCTAGGCATGGCGTTTGGTCAACACACTCCAACAGGCATGTGCCCACTGGCATGGTGAACATGTTTTCTCTTTAAAAATCAAGGCAAGGTCTGAAGAACATAGTTCAAGAAACAGAGAATGAAGTGACTTTTCTCTCACAAATGTGTTTTCTTCCAACATTTTAAGCAGCTGTTGTTCAATTGCTAAGTTGCATCTGACTCTTTGTGACCCCACGGACTGCAGCACTCCAGGCTCCCCTGTCCTCCATTACCTCCCAGAGTTTGCTCAAGTTCATGTCCATTGAGTTGGTGATGCCATCTAACCATCTCATCCTCTGCTGCCTTCTTTGAAACAATTTGAAGCAATAGCCCACATTTTTAAGCAAAAGCCCGATTTTTTGCAATAGATCACATTAAGTTATATGGTCTCTTTCTGATCATTTCCCCGCTGTGTTGTCAGCCTCCTCTTTCTCTTCCTAAGTATCAACATCTCCAGGGTTCTATCCTTGACTCTTTGCCTTTCTTGTTTACATGCTCCCTCTCAGGGAAGTGCTAGCTTACCTCGACTTCAGGTATACCCCCTGCTCTGCAGAGGAATCCCAGGCCCTCCCTGAACTTGCCAAAAAAAGTGTAGCAAAGTGAAAGTGTGCATTTTCTATTGTTGTGTGCCTTTGAGAAAGTTTTTCAGTCTCTGGGCCTCCACTTCTCCATCCACACAGTGGGGAGAAAAGCTTGAGACTGTATTTGAAGGCGTTAAAGTATTAGCAAAGGTGTGTTGGTTGTAAATTATCTAGTTTGTTATTTGTTTGTTTGAAAATATCTGAATTTCATTTTGATTAAACCAACTCAGGGTCCCTTTATCTTTTGAAAAAGGAATATATGCGCAGAGAAAATTTTACAACAAGGTGTGCACATAGGTAAGTCTCGGTTAACTCCTATCCCTCGGCCACTTTCCAGAAGCAACTACTTTTTTACACCTCACATTTTCTAGCTGCTAAGGAAGTTCTCATGCAATATCTCTTGAAATATGAAATATCTTGTTGGATATATGACACTGTTATTCATTATCCAACTATAAATTTCAGGCTAATTCCAATTTTTGTTATTAAAATCAGTGGTGGACATGTTGGAATATAACTAGGGATAGATATCCAGAACTGATATTGATGAGTCAAAGGAGATATGTAGATTTTGTGACTAGGTTTTTTGAGCTATAATTTATACACAATAAAATGAAAGCGTTTAAGTATATAGGTCTGTAGGTTTTGACAGATGCCTACAGTTGTACATCACCACCAAAATCAAGGTACAGAATACTTCTGTCACCTCAGACATTTCCCTTGTGCCTAGTGATGTGTTGAAGCCAGAAGACTGTTAAACTTTAAGGAATTTTTGAAGCCAGTAGTTAAAAACAGCTATTATTTAAAATTACGTACACTTATAATTGATACAATTATACCTTTTAAAAGGTAGTAAGTACTAAAAGCTCGTGTGTGTGTAGTTGCTCAGTCGTGTCCGACTCTTTGTGACCCCATAGACTGTAGCCGGCCAGGCCCCTCTGTGCATGGAATTTTCCAGGCAAGAATACCAGAGTGGCTTGCCATTCCCTTCTCCAGGGGATCTTCCCGACCCAGAGATCAAACCCTGGTCTCCTGCATTGCAGCTAGATTCTTTACTGTCTGAGCTACCAGGGAAGCCTAAAAACTTGTTGATTCCCAGTTATTTTACATTGTACTATTATCTGTGACTGTGAAGTTGTTTCTATCTGCTTTATCTGTGTGGTGGAAATACCGTATAATACTGTGTTCTTTTGAGTCTCTTCCTAAGTCCACGTTCATCACTTTGTCATCACTTTGGGAGGTTAAAGTTGGCAATAGTGGGAATATTTCCACTAGAGTAACTGGCAAATGCTACAGATCAGAGTTTGTATTTGGACAGCTTGACCATTACCTGCCTACTGTGTTCGTACCCCTTTATGCCACTGTCAGACCCTGGCAGTGACTGATAAGTTTTCTGCTCCTATAGTATTGTCTGTTTCTGAATGTAGATTGTAGTCTTTGAGTTTAGTCTCTTTCACTGAACATAATGCATCTGAGATCAGTCTGTGTTGTATCAGTAGTTCCTTTTCATTACTAAGTAATATTTGCCTGTATGAATGGATACACCACCCTTTGTTTATCCATTCACCTGTTGATTGACATTTGAGCTTTTCTCAGTTTGGGGTGATTATGAATAAAGCCATTATAAATAATAACATACAGATTTTTATGTGAATATTAGTTTTTGTTTGTCTTGGGTACAAACCTAGGAGTGAGATTGTTGGTTCACATAAGAAGTATGTTATACTTTATAAGAAATTGTCAAATTGTTTTAAAGTGGCAATTTTTTTGCATCCTGACAAGTAATATATAAAAGTTCTAGTTACTCTTCATCCTTGCTAACATTCATTTTGGTCAGCTTTTAAATTTTAGATGTTCTAGTATGTTCATTGGAAAAGGCAATGACAACCCACTCCAGTACTCTTGCCTGGAAAATCCCATGGACGGAGGAGCTTAGTAGGCTGCAGTCCATGGGGTTGCGAAGAGTCAGACATGACTAAGCAACTTCACTTTCACTTTTCACTTTCATGCATTGGAGAAGGAAATGGCAACCCACTCCAGTGTTCTTGCCTGGAGAACCGCAGGGACGGGGGAGCCTGGTGGGCTGCCGTCTGTGGGGTCGCACAGAGTCGGACACGACTGAAGCAACTTAGCAGCAGCAGCAGCAGAATGTTCATAGTGGCATCTCATTGTCACTGGAGCATTGATCTGGCATAATGTATTACAAGGTTCTTACAAGTATTGGGTTGACCAAAAGAGTTTGCTTGAGTTTTTCCATGTGATGTCATGGAGATATCTGAACTAACTTTTTGGCCAACTCAATATAATCCTTTAATTTTTGAAGAATATTTTCACAAAATATATAATTTATAAACTGCTCTTTTAAGAAATTTGAAGATGTTCTGCTGGGTTTTGGCTTATAATCTTTACGTTGTGAAAAGTCAGCAGTCTTATTATTGAGCCTTTGAAGGTAATAGCTCATTTTTTTCCATACCTCTTTAAGAGTTTGTTTCTTTTGTCTTTGATTTTCAGAAGTTTTATTATTATGTGCTTCTGTATGATTTGTTTGTGTGTTTATCCTTTCTGGGGTTAGCTGAACTTCATGTATTAATGGCTTGGTATCTTTGATCATTTAAGAAAAAAATTCATAACCATTATCTCCTCAAATATCACTTCTTCCAAGACTTTTTCTTTTCTACTTCTGGGGTTCAAGTTACTTGAATTTTAGACTTGTTAACCTTGTGTTGGAAAAGACTTTGATGCTGGGAGGGATTGGGGGCAGGAGGAGAAGGGGACGACAGAGGATGAGATGGCTGGATGGCATCACTGACTTGATGGACATGAATCTGAGTGAACTCTGGGAGTTGGTGATGGACAGGGAGGCCTGGCGTGCTGCAATTCATGGGGTCGCAAAGAGTCGGACACAACTGAGCGACTGAACTGAACTGAACTGAACCTTGTATTAGGTTCTTTTATCTATTTTGTCTACTTCTGTTTCTCTACATGCCCAGATAGATATTTTCTCCTATTTTTCATTATTTGTGTTTTGACTCTTCTGTTAAGTCTATTAATTGATATCTTAATTGCAATTGTTGTTTTTTATTTATTTCATCTTCATATTTGTAACAATTTCCATTCTGGCTGAAATTCTCCCTCTTATTTAATTCCTCAAAAATATTAACTATGGTTATTAAAAGTCTATCTCTATTCCAAACATGGACTTTATAATAGCTTTTTTTTTTGTGAATCTGTTTGTAGTGGCTGGTTTTTTTCATCGTGTTCAGTCCAGATTTTCATTTTTTGGAATCTTGTTACTTTTGATCGCATGTTGGACATTTTGTGTGGGGCACTGTAGACATAAGTTCCTGGATTATATTCTAATGTTATTTTGACCCAAGAGAGTTTCCTTTTGTTTTTAAGAGACAACCAGGCTAGGATACGGAGAAGGCAATGGCACCCCACTCCAATACTCTTGCCTGGAAAATCCCATGGACGGAGGAGCCTGGTAGGCTGCAGTCCATGGGGTTGCTAAGAGTCGGACACGACTGAGCGACTTCACTTTCACTTTTCACTTTCATGCATTGGAGAAGGATATAGCAACCCACTCCAGTGTTCTTGCCTGGAGAACCCCAGGGATGGGGGAGCCTGGTGGGCTGCTGTCTCTGGGGCCGCACAGAGTCGGACATGACTGAAGCGACTTAGCAGCAGCAGCAGCAGGCTAGGATAAGCTCACCATTATCCAATTAAGGAATGAGATGATCAAATTGAAGCTCCAATTCTTATGAGGTCTGATTTATTTCTAGGCCATCCTTATTCTTAGTGTGTCAATTTTGAGGGTCCCAAATGAAATCCAAGGGTATATACCAGGTATACTCCATCTTGGTGGGCTTCAAACTCCAATTTTCACCACCCCCAATCCCCATCCCTGTGAAACTACTGGAAACCCCCTAACTTTTCAATCTCTCAGGCACTGATTTTGAAACTGGCAGTCAGTCCTCTTGAGGGAAAAAAATTGCCCCAAATGTCTGATCATGACTCCTGGATTTCCTTCTCATCTGATCTTGGCCCTCCAAATTCTTACCCTCTTGGTAGTTTCAGATGTTCACACACATTTTTAAAATACATTTTGTTCAGGTTTGTGTTTTCTCAATAAAAGGGTGGGACCTAAACAGGCTAGATAGTTGTTTGGGGATGCAGTACTCCATCAGTCATTTTGAAAAACTTCCCAGATGATTCTGATGGGCAGCTGCAGTAAGAAACCACAGACACGGAGCATTAAATGTATGCAACATTCTTCGTGAATTGATTCCTTCACATCTGTGTGGCCTACCTACTGGCCCCAAGCCCATATACCAACCAGCCTGATGGAGCCATTTCTGATGTGCCAGGCCACAGCGTTCTCTCTTACATTCAGCCTCTTGCATTTATCACCATGCCTTTATTCACCCTTTGTATCTTAAGTGTTACCTCTTCATATACATGTTACGCAGACATGCTGTCATAATCAAATAGCACACGTAAGGTGTTCATCATACAGCGAGTTAAACAGATTACATTCCTGACCTGAGAGAGTGCTACTGTGCGTGCGCTCAGTAATATCTGACTCTTTGGGACCCCATGGACTGTAGCCCACTAGACTCCTCTGTCCGTGAGGTTTTCCAGGCAAGAATACTGGAGTGGGCTGCCATTTCCTCCCCCAGGGGCTCTTCCCGACCCCAGGATTCAACTTGTGTCTCCTGCATTGGCAGGCAGGTTCATATAACAATCCCCCTTTTATCTGTCTCTTCCATCGGTTTGTAAGGCTCAGGAGGAGCTGTTTGCTGTTTTAAAGGTAGGACTACGTCTTCTGAGATATTCTGTCAGTCTGAAGTTCCACTTTTTCTCCTTCAGTAAACCTCCCATTTCTTGCTCGTCTGCCTAGTACCTTCTTATAGCCAGTCACAGTGACTGTGAGGTCACTGAAGAAAGGAACTGACACAGGTGCTTAAATAATGGTTATTGAGTTGAATTAAATGAAACATGCTTTTCAAAAGGCAAATTTCATGAAAATAAGACTGCCTCAGAAATCTGAAGTCTGTGTTCAATCAGTTTTGATTAAATTCAGTCCATAAATAGCTGAATAGTATAGAGAAAATATCTTTCTCACTGTAAATGAAAATAGTGTTCAGTTCTTACTCTGCTGAGTAATTATTTACTCTGTGCTGATTTTCCTGGAGATAACATATAATTAACTAATTTTGCTTAGAGCTTGATATGTGCCAGGCATGATACTATCTTTACCCACGTGTTTTCCCATTTAATCCTCACAATAGTTCTATGTAGTAGATGCTATTGTTTGTAAGGCTAAGAGATACCAGGTCATCTTACCAAGATCATATACCTAGAGAGTTGCTCATCCAGGACACAAAGAATGTATGTGTGTGGTCGGTCGTGTCCAACTCTTTGTGACCCTGTGGACTATAACCTGCCAGGCTCCTCTGTCCATGGGATTCTCCAAGCAACCCAAGAAGTGGGTTGCCATGCCTTCCTCCCTGGGATCTTCCTGACCCAGGGATTGAACCCGTATCTCCTGCGTCTCCTGCATTGCAGGCAGATTCTTCACTGCTGAGCCACTGGGGCAGCCCCAGACAAGGTATATCTAATCCCGAAACTCATGCTTGAGTACCGCTACACTAAACAGAGGTAGAAAAAGCACGGCTGTACACCTACAATTGCTTTCTGCACTCATTTTCTTCGCTAATTAACAGTACCTCGTTTCCATTGCTAGTTAGCAGCCTATCATACGACAAACGACTTAAAATTTCAGATCTTCAGTTTCCTCATCTACAATAACTGAGTTCAATAGTTCCCTGAAAAGTTCTGAGAGAAAGGTCAGGCATAATATCGGGTGTATTACAAGTGCTTGATAAGCATGATCACACACACACACATACATGCACACGGGCACACACTTTGTCCTCATGTTTATTTGTTTCATTGTTGACCTCTTTATACCGTCTGTTATTTGACTATAACTACTTTAGTTAGTTATGCATTCCTTTTCTGTACTCTAGGCGGTGCTCGCATGGTTTTAACTAACTTCGTATGAATTAATTACTTACCAGTAGTGACATATTTATTGTCAATTACACAGTTGCTTTATGGAGTTCTAGTGAAACATTACTTCAAGTGTAAAATATGTCTAAGTTAAGAACAAATTACCCATGGTAATAAACAAATTTGATACAAGCCATTATTTACTGAGCTTAAAGCTGTGTTCATTGAAAAGCCTCAAGTCATTTCATCTTTGCTGAAGACTCATATTTAAGTAATTGTGTAATGTAGTCCTCATTGCTGCCCAGCTACACTTCTCTCTGAGTTTACAACAAAGAACACAGCCCAGAATTTAGTGCATGTTCTATAGGATTATTTCTTATTGGGGGGGAAAAACAGATTTATAAGAATCCTGGATGAAAGGACAACATAATAGATTAATTCTGTTTGGTATATTATTTCATAAAGTGGTCAGATTTCAGCACACTTGCCTTTGGTCTTTTTGCCTAGGGTTATCTCATCACTTTATTTTTTTTTTTTTTTAAAGAAAGACCACATTGATATTAGTTCCCTTGGTTGTTTTGAATATCAAGATCTGTTTAACAATTGCTTTCTGCATATCCAATTGGTTCACCCATGCAAGGGGTCCATCTGTGACCCTTGTGGGTGATGACAACTTCAGGCCATTTATAGGAGTGGCGAGAGAAGTGGCTATAGTGAAGGTATTGGTTTCCTAAGTCTTTTTGGATAAGAATCACCTTGGGCACTTATTGAATGCACAGCTTTTCAGGACTTGCTCCTAGCAACTCTGATACAATGGATCTGAGCACTTGAAAGTCTAAGGAAAAACCAAAGTAACTTTTCAAACTTACCCTTGGGTACATTTGGAAAATACTGTTACAAATGTTATATGAGCTTTTATTATTTGAGAAAATGGATGCGTTTTATCCTCTTGTGCTTCAGTAGGTATGTATACAGAACTCTGCAGGCTATACCTTCAAGTGTGTGCATGTTTATAAATCTGCCTCTCTATAAACACATTTTTGTTGTTTTTAGTCTCTCGGTCATGTCCAGCTCTTTGCCACCAATGGACTGTAGCCCACCAGGTTCCTCTTATCTATGGGATGTTCCAGGCAAGAATACTGGAGTGGGTTGCTATTTCCTACTACAGGGGATCTTCCCAACCCAGGGATCAAACCCATGTCTCCTGCAAGTCTCCTGCATTGTAGGCAGATTCTTTACTGCTGAGTAATCGTGGAAGCACAAAGCACTTTACACTAAGTTTATCTAAAGCTATCAGAAAAGAGATGGATTTATACAAAGGGCTCTAGAGAAGGAAAGGAAAGCAGCAGCTCCCCTTGATGTGACACGGGGCTCAGACTCTCATACGTTATATTCTGGGAGGATTCAGCACTGGAATGGCTGCAATCCAGCTGAACAAAACCCCACTTACCAGCCCCTCAAAGAGTTGCTACATTTTAAAGTGAAGTAGCGTTCTGTTTTTTCTATAAATAACTCGCTACCCTGTCTCTAGCGGGCTGAATCAGAAATCAATAGAGAAACCAGGAGCAAACCTATGTGTACTAGGCATGTGAGAAGCCAGCTGCCTTTACAAAGGCTTGGTGAGAAATTTTCTCCAATAATACCAGTTGCTGTTGGGATGGAGGTATACCAATCCAACAAAAACCCCTTTTGGAAAAGAGTAAATGCCAAGGTATGAGATAGCTAAGACTTTCAAGTTCAGACTGCATACTGAGTGATGCTAGCCAACTGTCCTTGTTCCCTAAAGCACCCAGACCCTGAGCACCTGTAGCTACTGCGAGTCATCACTTATACCACAATTCCGTAAAACCTCAACATAGAGGCTTTTCCCCAAAGTCATCTGTTCATGTCCCTTTCTTGCAAGCCAAACTAGCGAAGTAATATAAGCACACACTGTCTGCAACTGAGCACTGACCTTATGTCAGTCAACAGCCACAGAGAGCTGTAGGTCTTGGGAAGTTCAGCATACAGCATATGTTAGCTACTTTGCCTTTAATCCAGAAACCTGACTCTACTGGTGAAGTTTTATGTAATTTTCAGTTTATACAATGACCAATACATCATGGCACCATCTAACCAGAACGGATGCTGGCTATCAAATACCAACTTTGTTCAGGGTTCTTAGTTTAGAACATACAGTCTACTCGAACTAGTTTAAGCAGGAAGAAATTTATTTAGAGGTGCTGAAAGTTCACATACTCAGTGTGAGGGCTAAAGAAATAGACTTTGGTCCCAATTTCCAGGATATGTCTCAAAACAACGTTGCAGAACTAGAAAGTCAAGGGAGCTGCCACCTCTGACATGATCAAAAGCTAAAGAGTCAGAAAACTGCTACTATAACTCCTGGCTCCAGAATCATACAGCTGTCACCATGGTCCACACAAGCAAAATGGATGCTTTGTCATCTACCTCTCTCCCTAGGGTAGAGAATACTACAGTACCACTCAAACACCTTTAAGCTCTAAGGTGCGATCCTGAAGCATAGTCCTGGAGACGCCAGGAGTGTTGGCTGCAACTCACCACGAAGAATTTCCCTTGGCCACAAAAACCACGCCTAGCTGGAGGAATGCTTTCCACGCCATTGAATGGTTGCTGCAGGGCTGCAAAGACCCAGCTTCCTCACTTCAATTAGGGACAACTCTGAAGAGCCATACAGAGCATCTTATAGAATCAGCAGAGGTCTCTGTTGCTTTTGTATCTCAATATAGCTTCTTCTTCCCATCAAACGTATTAAAATATTGTTCATTACAATAACTGGGTACAATTATCGTACAATTATTGCACAATGAAAAACAACGTCTGAGAGGCAGCCAGAGAGCCTGACTCCTAGAGAGCCATGGGGATGATGAATAGAATATGGCACTCCTGGGACAAGAGAGTTATGCAGCCCAAGAGGGTATTTCTCAATCTTATCGATCAAAAGAAATTTTTTTAAAAAAGGGATGGTTAGGAGACTAAGAGTAGCAACCCCCAATAAGTAGTTCTTAGACTGAGCTGATTCTCATATCTGGAATCCACTGACTGGGAGAAGCTGGGTCACCAGTACAAAGGATCCCAGAGCACCATGGTACTTGTATATGATAGTGATTCTACCAGCCCCTCCCCAAAGGGATCTATAGCCACATGTTTGGGTGACTATCCACTAGGGAAAGGAAATTACTCAAATATTTTGAGAACTAGTGGGCATGGACATACATAGCAGTGGCAAATCTTCCACACTGGTTTCTTGGCCTGGAGTTTAGAGCTACCCGTGGGGAATGACAAATGGAAGGCTTTGAAACTGTCTCCCTCTTCCCGCCAAGTTTGTAAATTAAAAAATAACATCACATCTTGGGGCCAGTGACAGAGATAAATGCCAACAGAAATGCCTTTGGAGTTTTGGTTTTGTGAGCTTCAGGGGATAGGAGGTAAACTTTTGAAGTTCAGAGGCCCCATATCAGCACAGTTTTTAGGGTCTGGGGATGCCAGGGCATCGATTCCAATTATATCTTGTACTTCCCCTCACTAAGAAGGATACACAAGTGTGATAGACCTCTTTGGGTTCTGAGTACAGCAAATTCCACATTTGGGAATATTTTTCCAGTCTGTGCACCAGGTGACAAGTATCCCCTTCTTGCTGGGACAGGTAGAGAAGGAGCAGGAAGGGCAGAACAGAAGAGGGATGTGCAGCAGGCCCAGGCTTCTGGACAAGCAGCCCACCCCCCTTGGCAATACCAGGGCACCCCAATAGAGACATCTGTGGTGGAAAAACAGATGCCCTGTGGAGTTGATGGCAAATTCATCCTTACGGGGAATCACAACACAGACACCTAGCAAGACACTTGATATCTGCAGCATAAAATTATATTCCGTTTGAAAAATGACTCAGCCCTCACCATGGGAGTGAAGTGGCCATCCGAGCAGACCTGTCCATCTATCAGATCCACCAAGATATATGGTTGGTGGCCCGACAGTAATCTATCGTAAGATAGAAGTGGGGCACCTGGGGCTGGCACAGGTTAGTTGCACAAGTGAGTGACCCGGTCCGTGTGCCATCCACCCCTCTTGCTCTGATGTTTCTTGGAGCACACACAGGGCCACATGGTAAGTCCCCTACTGCCAGCTGACAGAAGAGGGAAAAGGCCAAACTTCATCCACAGGTGAGATGCTGTCTCAGATGAGGACGGAATATACTCAGAACCAACTAACATTATACAGGGCTGTGCCCCCAATAGGCAGAATGCATGTGCCTAGGAACTAAGTGGTAGAAATACAAGTAGCCCAAATTTTCACACTCCCAGTGACCCACTTGGGGGAATCTGTGCTTTCTATCCCTTCACCTTTAGGCGCTATGGCTCATTGTGCCCAAACACCAGCATTTCAAGGAGAGACGTCATCATGCAGGTAGGAACAATTGGCCTTGATCACCAGGAGAAGATAGGCAGCTGTTACACACACAAAAATGCAACGCACTGCAGCTCTGGCATCCTGATGATTGACTGGAGTTGGCATGGTTTTGTTTGACCCTGTGCAATTTTGATGACGAGTGCAGTAGTCACAGGCTGAAAAGAATATGCTGACCAGGGACTCAGACCTTCACGGGGGTGGGATTAGGTCACCATACCAGTGAAGCTTCTAGAGCAGCAGACGTGATCGCTAGGAGAAAAGGGAATTTAGAAGGAGCAGTAGAGAAGAGGACCGTGAGCATCTGTTGTGACCTTAAAACCAGCTGCAGCCATGAAGACTGTAGTTCATTAGATTGAGCTGTTTCTTAAGTTTTCCCTGAAAATGATGCCAGCCAAAATCCCAGAGGAGCTGTTTGCGGATGAGGCAGATGTGGTATGAGCAAGTCGGTCTGAGCAGCGCAGTGGGCACTCAGCAGTGAACACTAGGGGTCTGCGCTGGGCTTAACGCATTTCCCCTTCAGGACCTGGGCGCTCCTCCCAGCAGCCCAGAAAGTTGACTGCTGATGACTCTACCCGTCTTTGAAAATCACTCCTGACCATTAGGAGCCACCTTGCCCCAGGTATGCCTGGTCCCTGGGTTGGGGGGAGGGGGAAAGGGCAGCCTATGTCCATTGACTAATAGATGCAGGATATAGACTTCCCTGGTGCGCTAGCAGTTAAGACTCTGCCTTGCAACGCGGGGTACTTGGGTTTGATCCCTGGTGGGGGAGCTAAGATCCCACATGCCGTGGAGCAACTGGGCCCCTACACCACAACAGGAGAGTCGTATGTGCCACAACAAAAGATCCCACGTGCTGCAATGAAGATCCCGAGTGCCACAGCTGAGATCAGATGCAACCAAATAAATGAACATATTTTAAGATAGATGCAGGATACAACATACTAGTCTCTTCCACCTCAACTGAGGACACCTCTGAATGGCCTGCCCAGTGCAGAGCACTCGTGGGGTTGATTGAAGTCTGCTTTGCAACTACATAACAGTTCAGTTTCTCTAAACTCAGTCCATTCCTGTTTCCCTCTTCTACTTCTAGGTGTTGTTCCCAAAGACAGTCCCTAATAAATCTCTGTATACAGATCTTTGCCTGTGTGCTTAGTCACTCAGTCATGTCTGACTCTTTGCAACCTCATGGACTGCAGCCCGCCAGGCTCCTCTGTCCATGGGGATTCTCCAGGCAAGAATACTGGAACGGGTTGCCATGCCCTCCTCCAGGGCATCTTCCCAAACCCAGGGATTGAACCCAGGTCTCCCGCATATCAGGCAGATTCTTTACCACCTGGGCCACCAGGGAAGCCCATTCTTTGCACAGGAGTCAGTTTTCAGGAAGTCAAGACTAAGATGCCATATAACTTGATATAAAATCTAAGATGTGGTGCAGCTATTTCTGCAATCTACATCACATGTGAAGTGCTAACTGTAAGGGACCTGGGGAAACGAGTAGCTAGCCTTGCAAGCACTAAACTGCTGGAAGTCGTGCCCAGATGTGGGTAAACTGTGCAGAAGGAATTGATTTGTGATATCCAACATGGACACATCTTAGAAGCCTGTCCAGCATGCTGGTCTGCCTTCAAAAGTAGGAAATGATGGCTGATAATTATCATTTCTTGGAGCAGAGAGAAAACTTGCTTCTACCTCAACATCTTTGCTCCCCTAATTGTCAGCACAGACTGGTTACTCCTTTGGAGCTGGCTAATCACTGCCAAAAGTCCAAGTAACAAACTGTTCAAATATGTGTGTAGAACAAGTCTCTGTCATGTGGGCTTGAAAGCTTTGTGAAGGACATTTGAGATTCATTGATGATTTACTTTGTGCCAGTCATGGCCTAAGGTGACTTCCGGATGGATTCGGGAAAAATGACTTGATGTGCTGGAGATCACCATGTAGAAAACTGGAAACAGAAACTGGGGAGTTAATTGGTGTTTTGTGTTATTTTGTTCTGGTTTTGCGTCATAGTGGCAGTTGTGGGATTTGAAGTTTCCTCCGACTCCTAAGTCCATTCTCTTTCCGCAACACTGTGGTGTCTGGTGAAAAGCAGGGAGCAGGTCTTCCTTCTCAACCAGTCTAACTGAGCTGCTTGTTCTGTCGGGCTGGTGAAACAAAGGGTCATGATTTTATCTTTCCCCCAAAGCTGTGTCTGTCATGTGAGGTCCCACTGCCATGGAGCATCCCCTGGGCAGCAGTGCATCCATGTGCCACTGGACATGATGGGAGTCAGTCCAGATAGACCTGAGAGGCTGGCCGCAGCTCCAACACCATCCCCAGGAAAACAGCTTGGAGGTCAGGGTCTGCTGAAAGCAGGGCAGGAGCAAGCTTTTGTGCACAGTCATTTCAGTATTCTGTGGAGAAGATGAGCTTAAAGCAGAAACGTGCAGCTGCAACATCTCAAGCATCTTTATCATGCCAAAGGACAAGAGGTCAAAACTTGGTTGGCAAATTAGAAGGCAGTTGGACCTTGGCAGTGACCTACCTGAACATATGGGAAGCATTTTTCCCATCTCTGCTCAATCTGAGTTGAGAATTGCGTTTATGGGAAAAGAACCGACATTTACTGAGTGACCGCCATGCCTGGGCACTGACTTCCCTCAGCCACACCAGGACTTTGGGCATTGTGATCCAATATTTATGGGTTTAAAAAAAGAAAAAGGAACTTGGCAAAGTTTAGTAAATCCCCCAACATCCCCACAGCGAGGAATACCTGGCTGAAATGCTAATCCAGTCTGTCTGGCCTGAAGCCCACGTGTTGTCTAAGATGCTGTTTAGGGAGGAGAGCGAGACAGAGTGAGTATCGCTGAGCTAGTTTGATCAGAACTTTTGCTGAAATGCATTTGCTTCGTCTGTCTTAAGAATCCAAGGTGGTTTTGCAGCATCTCTCTGGACGGGATGTGTTCACAGATGGTGCATGGATATCTCAGCCAAGAGCTCTTAAATATTACATGACTCTGTTCTCCGAAGGAATTCCCTGAGCACACTGGGTCTCCAAGCCTTAGACTGCGTGGACACCTGCACGCACAAAACTCACACTCAGCCCTCCGTGTTCTCACACACAGATGCACATTTTCTCCCATTCTCCCACTCGCTCCCTCTCTCACAACACACCTGTTACTGCCTCTCAACAAAGGCCGTTTTGTACTGTGAAAGCACCAATTCAGAGGGAAACTGTAAACCATATGGAGGGAATGGCAGAAGGGAAGTTCTTAAGCAAATAAATAACATAACTTGTCTCATGAATTTTCCCATTTTCCCTTGGGGTGAAGATGAAGTAAAGGGAACTATGCCCACCTGCCCCGGTGCTCTTGCCAACTGCAGTTTGTTTCCAATTTTAAAGGCGAAAAGTAGCTCTTTCCTAGGACTAACCATCGTTGACGAAGGGAGGCAGAGCCTGAAAGTGTCAGTTGCTTAGAGGGACTGAATATAATGCTACAGGTTCCAGAATATTGAGGGAAATTAATATTGAGATTAGCTCCACATCCTAGGTAACCAAGAGAAGATGTAATTTGATACCAATTCATACAATTTTCCAATGCAGTCCTACTAAATTGTATGTATCTATCAATGTGCAAGAGGTCAGGTCAAGAAAATTTTTTTCTTTATCTCAATGAGTAGAAAACACCATGTTGTATCCCAAGGAAGTTTGCTAAATTGCTTTTTACCAAAGTGTCCTGAGAAATCTGAGTGCTTGACGTGCGACAACTCAAAACTGAACAGTTACAAGGTTTTCTCCCATTTTCTTTTGTCTATCCTTCTCATGGAGAAGAAAGAAAACCTTAGCAAAATAAATAAAAGCAGATGAAGTGACCTGGGAAGAAGTGAGAAGTATGGAGTTAGTGGAAATTAAATGAGTTTTTAGTGATCAGTTTCCCAATTTTCCCATTCCCCACAGACATTGCCAAGATGCTTCTCCAGTATCCACAGCTAGCAAGGAGGGAGCAGGGCCAGGTTCTGACCCCATGTCCAGCGTTATTTTCTGCTATATTACCCTGCCCAGGAGGAGACTGCTAAGGGGAAAGGGGAAGCCTGGAACTTTCCCCACAGGTATAATTTGTCCATAAGACAACAGAAAAAAACAGTTGTTAAGTTGATTTCATCTTCAAAATGATCCCTGTGTCCCACCATTCCTGCAGACGTGACTACCATGGAATAAATTTGGAGAAGTATTAGTTTGCTCCCTCCCGTGCCCCCAGATGGGTTGACTGGTGCAGTGTTTTGCATCGCATGGCTTCTGATCCAAGTCCAGGGGGTGTCTCAGGTACCAACAGGGCTGGAAGCCAACCTTTGGTATTTCTGTCTTAAATTACACTTGCAGGGCCCATGAGCATCTCATTTTTCTAATTCTGTTTCGCACAAAACAAGCCAACATCTGCCTTTTGTTATTTCTAACCCTCATTGTTTTTTAAACATTCGTAGTACGTTTTGAGTAAAAGTGCCTTTACAAAAACTGCCTGGCGGGGCCTGGGCACAGTCACACCACGGGCAGAGGGCTCACAGCCTGCCTCTCCCATGTCACCAACACTCAGGATGCGTCCCAAGGCTATCTAGGGTTTGCCCAAAAGGTGTGAGTTCAAGATCTCTGGAAAAGACAAAAAAGAAAGTGAACCAGGCAATTTTTGGTGAGGGAGTCTTACCCAATCAGGAGGGGACGAAAGTGGGAGCCTCCTTTCCTTGTCGTACTTGGCCAACTTTGTTATTCTCCACTGAACACCCATTTTTCATAAGAGGACATTATTCCCCCATCCCACCACTATGTGGAGAACAGAAGAGAATCCAGAAAAGAAGAAGAGAAGGGGGGATTTGTTCCTCTTTAGTCACATGGAAATGGAAGAGAGGTCTAGGAGATGGCAGGAGAGTTTTGGGGAGAAGGGCTCCCAGCCATGATTCTCTTTTTAAACTAATTTTTATTGGAGTATAGTTGATTTACAATGTTAGTTAGCTTCTGCTGTACAGCAAAGTGAATTTGTTATACATATACATATCAGTTCAGTCGCTCAGTCGTGTCCAACTCTTTGTGACCCCATGGACTGAAGCATGCCAGGCCTCCCTGACCATCACCAATGCCCAGAGTTTACTCAAACTCATGTCCATTGAGTCAGTGTTGCCATCCAACCATCTCATCCTCTGTCGTCCCCTTCTCCTCCCACCTTCAATCTTTCCCAGCGTCAGGGTCTTTTCCAGTGAGTCAGTTCTTTGCATGAGGTGGCCAAAGTATTGGACTTTCAGCTTTAGCATCAGTCCTTCCAATGAATATTCAGGGCTTATTTCCTTTAGGATAGTCTGGTTGGATCTCCTTGCAGTCCAAGGGACTCTCAAGAGTCTTCTCCAATACCACAGTTCAAAAGCATCAATTCTTTGGCACTCAGCTTTCTTTATAGTCCAACTCTCACATCTATACATGACTACTGGAAAGCTTTTCATAGCTTTGAAAATCCATAGACAGACCTTTGTCAGCAAAGTAATGTCATACGTATGTCATATGTATACATATATCCACCCTTTTAAAGATTATTTCCCCATATAGCTGAAAGGGAGGAGGGATTAATTGGGAGACTGGGATTGACACATACAAACTGCTATGCATAAAATAGACAACTAATAAGAACCTATTGAATAGCACAAGGAATTCTACTCATTACTTGTAATGACCAGGCATGATTCTTCATCACAAGGTTGGTGAGTCTTTTTAAGATATAGCACAGAGGCTCCTTACGAAGGAGATTATTTAGGTTACATTTTTAATCTCTCTTTTATTCATGGGAATCAATCCACGTTCCTTTGAAACAGGTGAATCACAGTTTCTGGCTGGAGTCACAGAAAACCTGAGGCTTTGAGGGTACAGCTGATAAAAGCAAAAGGTGCCCCTCCACACGAGGAATTGTATAAAGTTCCATCTTAAAAGTCTTACTGCTACTTCACAAATCTAACCGAACTCAGGACATATGGAATAAAAGGATAGTGTGTACAATAGAATATGAGAAATTACATTTGGAGTCTGAATATTTGAATTAAAATTCTGCCTGTGCTGAATTTCTGACTGGGTGACTTTCTTTGAGTGGCCTGAATTCTGCAAGCCTCAGTTTCCTCAACCATAAATTAGATATTTGGTTGAAACTCAAATAATGTTAGATGAAGGCAGTGTGAAGATGCTCAGTAACTATAAAGGCAATCCAAGTGAGAGGAGCGGTCATCCATGCCCAGCTAGTGGCTGACAGGAAAAAACAGAGTCCTTGTATTGAGTTTTTAGACTTATGAAACAGGGCCTCATTGTGAAATCTTAAACAAACAGAAGCTTTTCCATTCTTTTAATTGAAAACATTGCTAAAATGTTCGCTTGGCCCAATTTCTTGCCTTGTGAAGTAGCACATCAAGGATAGAGCACGGTCTTGATTTCAGCACTTTTAGAATCCCCAGTGTCACCAGCTGGCCCGAGGGATATGACCGTGGAGGAGATTTAGCCGGGATGGAGGCAGAGAAGAGACTCAGGCTCAGGGAGGGCAGAGCGTGTCCTCCACCTGGGGTCCGTCCGTGACGGAGCCAGAACCAGCTGGACTGTGCCAAGTGCCTGACTTCCCACCCTGCAGACCCGCTCCTCTTCGGCCCTCAGCCCTCTCACACTCGGTCCACGGCAACTCCCCCTCCCGTTTGCTCAGGGCCAAACCTCTGAGTCCCCCTTCCCTCCTCTGACACCCTCCACATTCACTCTGTTGGCAAAGCCATCATTCCACATTCACCCCATTAGCAAATCCAGAGGGCTTTGCCATCTGCTCTCCCAGGACCCCAGTGCTCTCCACCACTTCCCACTGCCACTCCAGTCCGGGCTGCCATTGTTTCTCCATAGATCCTTTCAGAAGCCTTCTTGCTTCTGCCCCCATCTCAAGGTGGCAGCCAGAGGAAGCTCATTAAATATAAGTCAGAGGGTGTCACCCCTTGCTTAAACTCTCCAGTGGCTCCCGCTTTACCCAGATGGCAGCCAAAGTCCTCGTGATGATGCAGGAGATCCTCATATCGCAGCTCTTTGTTTTCTCTCTGCTTCATCACAGTACTCTTCGTTCACTCTCTCCTGGCCTCGGCATTGTTCCTTAAACAAACCGTGAATTCTCCTGCTCCACAGCCTTTGCACTTGCTTGTTCTCTTTCTTGGAATGCTCTTCCCCTCGAAGTGGTGATCTGTGTGAATATCCGATCGGTGTCCCTGCCCCTGGAGTGATACAGATTCCTTATGCGATGTGCAAAAGGCATGCTGTTAAGTCTGAGCCCCCTCAGATTCTGTGTTCAAATAGATCTGATGCTGCTTGGGGGCCAGGGAGTGAGGAAAGTGACGAGAGAGAGATGGGTCCAGCTCCCTGTTTTCAGAAAGCCGGTGTCAGGAACCTGGGCTGTGGCTCATGACAATGCCTTTGCTCATTCTCATGTTACTGCCAGTCACCGCCCTGTTCCAGCTCTGAAGCCAAGCCCTGTCCTGCAGCTCTGCCCTGCGTGCACGACTGAGGGGCACAGGGGAGTGGGCGGCATACAGACTCAGAGTGCTGCTGGTGGAGGATTCCCAGCCCTAATGCTCACTGCAGAGCCAGGGTGGGAAAGCAGTCGTTAGATATATTTCTTAGGCTCCTTTTTCTTTTCTGAACGACCACAGCCCTGGACTGAGAAACAGAGTCTGATCCCTTCAGCACTCTGGTAAGAAAAGGCTCACAGCCCTTCTGGGGAGAAAGAGAGGTTTGTGCCACGTATGTGCTGTAATCGTGACTGACGGCAGGAGGCACCAAGAACTCGGGCCCCTCCCCCAAAGGATCTGGGCAAGGCTGAGGAGGGGGGATGGGACCGCAGTTTCCCCACCACCTGAGAGGCGTTGCCCAGGTTACCCTGGGAGACGTCCTGGTCTTTGCCATCAAGGGCTGGGTATGGGCAAGAGAGGCCCTGTGCATGTGTTGGTTTGGTAGGAGCTGGAGAAAGTGAGGGCCTATGGAGAGAATGAGCTGGTTTTAGAACGTCATGGCATCTAGAAAGCTCCAGAAAGATCTCAAAACGTGTTATAAAAGGAGTGGTGGGAAGGTCTGGGAGTTTGGCTTGAGAAAAAAGGTTTGGGGCATCCAATAGGAGATTTGGAGAAGGCAATGGCACCCCACTCCAGTACTCTTGCCTGGAAAATCCCATGGATGGAGGAGCCTGGTGGGCTGCAGTCTCTGGGGTCGCTGAGAGTCGGACATGACTCAGTGACTTCGTTTTCACTTTTCACTTTCATGCACTGGAGAAGGAAATGGCAACCCACTTCAGTGTTCTTGCCTGGAGAATCCCAGGGACGGGGGAGCCTGGTGGGCTGCTGTCTGTGGGGTCACACAGAGTCGGACACGACTAAAGCGACTTAGCAGCAGCAGCAGCACCAATAGGAGGTTTCAAATACTTGAAGAGAAATTAGGTATGTTCTTCAAACTACCAGCAGGAAGAGCAGGGAGAAATTGCAAAATGTTTGATGAGTCCTTCCTGTTTTCCTCTGAATCAGCAAGAACTGTAACACAATGGAACAAGCTTCCTCTGTAGGTAGTGAGCCTCCTGTCTCTGGAAGTGTTCAAGCAAAGTGGAGTGGTTATGGAGCAGGTTTGTTGTTGAGTGGACTTTCCACTGGGGGGCATTACCTAGATGGCCTCTTCCAACTTGGAGAGTCCTTAAACCTATGGTGGGGCTTTCCTGATGGTTCAGATGGAAAAGAATCCTCCTGCAATGCAGGAGATCTGGGTTCGATTCCTGGATCAGGAAGATCCTCTGGAGAAGAGAATGGCTACCCACTCCAGTATTCTTGCCTGGTGAATTCCATGGACAGAGGAGCCTGACGGGCTACATGGGGTCACAAAGAGTCAGCTACGACTAGGCGACTAACACCTGTGCTTTGAAACCTACACTATCCCCTTTGCCTATATGACTCAGTGCCTGAATGTCCACCACTGCAGAGGGCAGGTCTCTCTCTTTCTCATATTACTCTTGCGGGAGCTTCTCACCAGAGTGTTAATGCCTCAGAGGCTTTTCTCTTCTGACAGTAGGCATGCCTGGGCTGAAGCTTGGCTGGGCTGCAGCTCACTCCTCCCCCAGTCACCTCTTACGGGTTAGCTTGATGTCTTAGGAGAGTCAGCGTGGTCACACTGCAGCGTGGCCTCAAGGTAAATTTATGGCTTTTAAAAAATAGATTCCCAAGGCCTCTGATGTGATACTGATTCAGCAGATCTGAGGTATGAAAATGTTATAAAATGTTAAAAAATGGAAAATCTTTCCAGGTGATTCTGTTAGTCAAGATTTAGGAACACTTTCCTAAACTCTGGAGAAGGAAATGGCAACCCACTCCAGTATTCTTGCTTGGAAAATCCCATGAACGGAGGAGCCTGGTAGGCTACAGTCCATGGGGTCGCAAAGAGTTGGACACGACTGAGCGACTTCACTTTCACTTTCTTTCTTTGCTGAACTTTGCCCTGACCAAATTCCCGAGGATTCAGCTGGGTAGGATTATTTTGACCTTAAATGTATCAAACCTGTTGATTTCTGTGGGATGTTCTTATTTTGATCCATGTGTTTGCCCAACCCTGAGCTGCCTTTGTCTTCTGCTCAGGATCCCAGACCCACTGGCCACTGGCACTGTGCCTTCGTTGTGTCTGATAGCCAGCACTTTTTGATCCCAGCCACACTTCCCCTGCCTGCTACAACCTACGCCTTTTGAGACTCCTTATTTCAGTGGGCAACTATGACCCTGTGCCATAAAGACAGCTAAATGTTTTCAACTATTCATACATGATGTTTGTCTGGGATTTGAACCTAATGTGCTTGCTTCACTGGGTGGCTCTGCTTTCCCTGTGTATCATTCCTGCAGACCCTACTGACCTCTACTTCCTAAGGGCCAGGACTGTGCCTTCCTTTGTGGAATCTCTCGCATCTAGCACAAAGCTAGACACAAACCGTGTGCTCAATATCTGAAGAGGGAAGGAAGATGAGAAAGCAGGATATGCTTGTTCCAAAGATCACGTCTAGTGTCAACAAAGATTTCTTGATAAATTATACAGAAATCCTAGTGACAAGACGCAGTTGGGATCGGGGCAGCATGTGTGTATGTGTGTGAAATGCATACAGTTTGGGGACTCCAGGTGTTACAAATGTTATCTGTGTCTTATCAGAGCCCGATGTCATTACGAGGCTGAGAGTACAACTCACCCGTCTCACCGGCTCTCAGCCTCTCCCAAAATAAGTCTCCAAGATGTCACACGGCTCCTCATAAAGACAGCTGGCTATTCTGATGGCAGCTTTCTAAAGACATTCACTGACACTGTTTTAGCAAAACCCATGTGTACCTTGAGACGAATACATTATGAAGACGACTGTCATCACGACCACATGTGGTATTATTTACTCAGGTCAGTTTGAATGATTAATGTGGCAAAGTGGCTGAGCAGCTAGTAAGAAGGAGGGCCGCGTAGGACAATTGCTATGTGATTTCAAACAATGCCCGCAGTGTCTGTGGCAAGTCGAAGAGACATGAGTCGCTGGTGCCATGGCCCCCACCTTCCACTGACTCCCATTCTCCACTGTGTCCTTCCCCTACGCTCCCCACCCCCAGAGACTCCAAATTTTCCAGCTGCAGCCAAGGAGAAAGTGGAGACACTTTTCATTTCAGCAGCCTGGGGTTGTGAGCGGTGGCAGCTCTCCGGCTGACGTCACTGGTGACTCCTTAGATGGCCAGGGGACAGAGAGCCTCGTGGGGCCTTGGAAAGTCCAGGACTGCTGGCTGGTCTTTGCCCCCTTTAATGAGTGACTACATAGACAACGTTAAAAACCAAATAACAGTGTTGATGTATGGAAGAAACCAAAGCAATATTGTAAAGCGATTATCCTTCAATTAAAAATAAATAAACTTAAAAACAAACAAAAACACAAATAATCCATCATTCTGCAGAGAACCGTCATTGCAGTGGAAGAGTCTGAAAGAGAATGAGGTGCTACAACAAAGCCAGGGATCTATTCTGTAGGCCTGTCGGGTCTATAAGTATCTAGAATTCTGCTTACCAAGCACTGGTTTGATATACAGCCCCAGGGAATAAGAATTTTCCATGCTCTGGCCTTTGCGGAAAGCCTGAGAGATGACACAATAACACAGTTTATCCACACCCATCTTGACAGCTAGTCCCGTGACTGTTACTGTTACCTCCCTTTTTCTGAGAGTTCAGCAGTTGAGAGCTTGCTAGAACCTTACTGAATGCCTTGAGGGCATTGCCTTGCTTTAATCTCAGTGTTGGTGAGGAAACTGATGCTCAGGGAGTTAATATAAGCTGTTCAGGGAGTGGCAATCAAGGGACTGGCAGTTCCAATCCCTGGGGCTGGAATCCAGGGCCCTGTGACTCCAGAACGCGAGCTCATCACATCCGCCTTGGGTGCGTCACCTGCTTTCCTTCCCTTCCTTTGATTTTCTTTTCGTGGTGTGTAGGGAAGGAGGATGGAGAAGGCAGTGGCACCCCACTCCAGTACTCTTGCCTGGAAAATCCCACGGACAGAGGAGCTTGGTAGGCTGTGGTCCATGGGGTCGCGAAGAGTCGGACACGACTGAGCGACTTCCCTTTCACTTTTCACTTTCATGCATTGGAGAAGGAAATGGCAACCCACTCCAGTGTTCTTGCCTGGAGAATCCCAGGGACGGGGGAGCGAGAGTCGGACACAACTGAAGCGACTTAGCAGCAGCAGCAGGGAAGGAGGATAGGGCTCAGCGTTGTGAGAAGGAAGAAGGGGAAGTGGCAGGGCCCAGCCCCCTCTGGACTGCCCACCGCATGGTTTGATGGACAGGCCCATGGGTGACCTATGGGGATGGTGGAGCTGGGAGGCGAGGTGATAGGCAAGCCGGGTACCCACCAGAGGAGACAGTGAAAAGAAACCGCTTTCTCCTTCTGTATTATAGATCATGGCACCAATCCCAGCAATGTTGGTTGAGGAGTATTCTTTTCCAAGAATCCTGGAAGGGTTCAGTCCAGCTGTGAGGCAGGACCGCCTACTACATAAAATGCAAGATAGATTGAGCAGAAATTGAAAACTATGAGTGTCTCTTGGAAATATCACTCGTGGTGGCTCTGACCCCTGGGGAGAAGTTTCCTAATACTCTGAAAGGGATCTCCAGCAATCTTGAGAAATACAATGACACAACATATGCGTCTGGACGTGGCTGTGCTCCTTGTGGGCCATTGGCCCTGCCACAGGATTTGGGTGGTGGTACAGCTTCTAGTCACCCCTGCAGACTAATCACTGTGAAGGCCCCTTGGGGCCAGGGATGGCACTGTCTGTGGAGCGCTGACACCCCCAGTCCTTGCTGACTTCACCTGTGATTTGTGATACTAATGTCAGATAAGACCTGGAATCAGAGTCAGTAGCTAATTTTCCTGTTATATGGGGAAAAAAACACCTATATTTTCCATGCCAGCAGACAGCAAGAAACAAAAAGCCTCTTTTTCTTAGTTTATAAAGATTTTCAAGCAGATACATATAAGAAAACCAGAAAAGAGTGACAACGTTACAGCTGAACATTTGATTTCCTTATTACTAAGAACACTGACTCTTATTATGAATTTACTTTATTTCAGAGGTTTATTTTTACTCCTGTTTCCTTCCTGTTTTCACTTTTGATCCAGCATGAGTCATGTTTGACGCAGCATAATCTTATACTACCATTGCATCAATGTTTTCCTATCTTCATCCTGTTTGGGGGATAGGTACAGGAATAAATTTACCTTGAAAAATCAATTATTTTGTAATTTTCCCCTTTCTCTAGAATGTCTGGCTAAAGCTACCTGATTTGACTTATATTTTCTATTGATGTCTTCTGCCTTGACAGCCATAATGACAGAGTCTATATGGTAAGTAACAGAAGCACCAACATCCATTGGAAACCAGCCATAATGTCAGTTGAGGAGGCTTCAAAGACTCTTTACTCTTGGTTCAGTTTTGGACAAAATTTTAATGAATAACATGATCACATCTATCCATGTCAGTGATCCATTTTGATTGATAGTAGAACTCCTTTCACAGAGAAGGCAATGGCACCCCACTCCAGTACTCTTGCCTGGAAAATCCCATGCACGGAGGAATCTGGTGGGCTGCAGTCCATGGGGTCACTAAGAGTCAGACACGACTGAGCGACTTCACTTTCACTTCTCACTTTCATGCATTGGAGAAGGAAATGGCAACCCACTCCAGTGTTCTTGCCTGGAGAATTCCAGGGACGGGGGGGCCTGGTGGGCTGCCGTCTATGGGGTCGCACAGAGTTGGACACGACTGAAGCGACTTAGCAGCAGCAGCAGCAGCAGAACTCCTTTCAGACTAATGATGCCGAATTATCTTGTGCCCATGATTGGATGCAGTGTTTCTCAAAAGATGTTCCTGGAAGAGAATTGCCCAGAGTGCTGATAAAAATGCAGATTCCTGCTTCCCACACTGAACCTACCCAAAAGGACCCTCTGGAGGTGCATTCATTTAAAAAATAAGTCCTACACACGATTCTTGGATATATTGAAAACCACTGGTTTAGACCTCAGGTAGTTTTGAGCAACACTTTTGGAATTTTGCAAGATCAACATTAGTGGTTAGGGAAGGTTCAGAAGTCCTGAGAACCTGCATGCATCTTTTTTGTTCATTCAGTGAGCCTTTCTTGCGTACATCTGATAGTCAGTCTTGGACTAAGAAGATGAATGTGGGTTCTATAGAAGCCTCATTTCCCTTGCCTTTAGAATAGAAGTGTGACTCTAAAATAGTGGTTCTCAAACCTGCTTGTATATCAACATAATGGAGAGCTTGACAAAAATGCAGAGTCTGTCCCTATACACACACACACACACACACACACTCCAACACACAGAACCGCCGCCCCTCACCACCACACACACACATATACATACACAAGCACATTCTACAGAAACATGTCCCTCCTCACTGGTTATACTTTATGTCCTTTCTAGAATAAGATAAAATATTAGGTAGATGGCCTATATCTTAATTTATTTCCGCCCTATTGTTGTTCAGGTCGATCAAGTTCAGTTCTTAGTTTCATAAAGAATACACAGCATGTTGGTTTTTTTCTGATTTCGGAATTTCCTTAGGCAGATATCTAAAAATGAATACTTCGTGTGGTAACTTCTCTGAAACTGGCTCAGTTCTGCTTTGCCCACTCTCAATGCCTAAGTGGAACTACGTCCCTGAGAAAGCACAGATAGATCTATAGGCTGGTCCCTGATCTCAAACAGTGGGCTCCTGAGGGAAGAGGTAAGGTGCTCTAACAAAGGAGACCCCACCGTACTGTGGTGTAAATAAGATGGAAATTTATTTCTCTCTCACTTTATTGCTCAGACAAGAATGATTCAGGACCAGTGAGGAGACTGACATTCTTAGCCCATGGCTTCCATTTCTGGATTCAAAGGGACTACTCCATTCTCATTGTTTTGCAGACAATGAGTAGGAGGAAGTAATCTGGGGGAGTGCCCACCTAATTATTTTAAAGGCGAGATCCAAACATGGCGTACACCGTTTCAGATCGGATCCTATTTGTACAGACCCAGTCACTGGTTTCATGTAGCTGCAAGAAAGGATAGAAAATGAAGTCGTTGCCTGGATAGCCAAGTGCTCAGCTAAAAGTGGGAGAAGAGATTTGGAAACACAGTTAGCAGTCAGCCGCACTTTCACCTGGGGTCTGGGAACCCAGAAGGTGAGCAATCCAGAAGGGTTTGTGTACTAGGTCCTTTCTATGACCCCTGTCTTGCTCAACTTTGAGCCTTCAAGATGTAAGCAATAGAAACATGAGAGTCAGATAGCGAAAGCTTTGCTAATCTGACAAGGAATCAAGGTTCATTACGCTCCTAAATGTGGCATTTTTATAGAGTATGAACATACTGGAGTTGGCAAAGTGCAGACATCATTAGCTCCAGGTTCATTTGAACTCCGCGGTGCATTTTTCCTGTCTCTCTCTCTTCCCCTCTCCCTGACTTTGCCACTCTCTCCCTCTCATTCTCTGCATTTCCTTTCTGTTTTTGAACCTCCTTTCTGCTATTGATAGGTACACAAGGAAAAAATTTAGGGTGTCAGTGGAAAAAAAAAACATGTAAGAATTAAAGATTTTAAAATTTAAAAAAAATAAAAAATTTAAAAAAGAAAAAAAAAAAAACAAGTTCTAAAGCAAAATTTTCAACGAGAAGCCCCATGAACAATGGTCTATTCGCACAGCTGAAAGCTCTACTCACAAATTTCTCTCTCTTTTAGATTTGTGAGGAACAAGGGGTTATATTCTCTGCATGGGATTTTGCTTCTGGGTTAGGGTTGACTGCAAGTTTATTGGAATGAGCACTACGTTTTGTTTTGTTTTTACCATAAGGGACCTCTGCAAAGAGCCTCAGTGCTTGTCATGTGTTACAAGGAAAATGGAGAGTTTGCAGAACAGTTCTTTCCCTTCATTCAAAATTAGGTTCAAGCTGAGAACCACTGGTAATTTTTCAAGTCTTGTTTTGGATGAAATAAGCAGACATATTTGAATTAATTAACGTTGCAAGGCAACTCTTAGCACTGAGACTTAGTGCCTAGGAGAAGGAGCACCGAGCCAGCAGTCTTAAAGCTCCTGTCCTATCCTTGGCCTTGCCACAAACACTTTGTAGGACTGTGGGCAAGTCACCAATGCTTCTGCACCTCGTTCCCCCAGTTACATAAATTCAGAGATACTTGCAGTTTTAGAATGATTAAAGATACTCTAGTCTCGCTTTCTTATGATAACAGGAAGACTGAAGTGCAGGAAGTCCTTGCTGATCATCCTCCCCTCTATGATCCAGGTGAAGGAGACCATTCCCTTCTTGGAGACCCCTGGACCCTACACCCTTGTTCACTCAGTCATGTCGACTCTTTGTGACCCCATGGACTGTAGCCCGCACCAGGCTCCTCTGTCTATGGACTTCTCCAGGCAAGAATACTGGAGTGGGTAGCCATTCCCTTTTCCAGGGGATCTTCCTGACTCAGGGATCAAACCTGGGTCTCCTCCATTGGAAGCAGATTCTTTACTGTCTGAGCCACCAGGGAAGCCTTCCACCCTTGCACTCTGTACATCTACTCCTGTGTGTCTTATAATATTTTATTTACGGGTCTGATTTCCCATGGACTTCTTAAAAACAGATTTCATTTCTTACCTGTCTGTGTTGTTCTGTAGTGCCTAGTCCTTAGCTGACTCATGTACTGTGCTTAGTCGCTCAGTGGTGTCCAACTCTCTGCGACCCCATGGACTGCAGCCCACCAGGCTCCTCTCTCCATGAAATTTTCCAGGCAAGAACACTAGAGTGGATGGCCATGCCGTCCTCCATGGATCTGCCCAACCCAGGAATCATACCCAGGTCTCCTGCATTGCAGGCAGATTCTTTACTAACTGAGCCACCAGGGAAGCTCTGGTTGGCTCATAGTAGGTGCTTGTTGTTGGATAAATGAATGAAATAAAGCACATCCAAAGTCAGGTAGCTGGCAGGGTGTTGGCTAGTGGCTGTTTAGGGCTAAGTCAAGATTCATTATTCCCAGACCAATTTTTTCATATTCAACCTCTTAGTACCCTCAAGAACAAAGTGAAATGTGATGTCAAATGTAAGAAGGGCTTGAGCACAGGAGATTCTGGTACAGGACATGAGTGATTTCCTCTGCTCAGGCTTGATCTACTGTTTCATCTGTTGATCCTTCGTAATGATTTGTTCTTATATTTCTCTTCATTTTTCCTCAGGAACCTCTGTTGGAGGTGGTTGGGTAGAGGTGCATGCTTGCTAAGTCGCTTCAGTTGTGTCTGACTCTGTGGGACCCTATGGACTGTAGCCCACCAGGCTCCTGTGTCCATGGGATTTCCCAGGCAAGCATACTGGAGTAGTTCGCCATACCCTCCTCCAGGGGATCTTCCCAACCACAGGATTGAACCCACATCCCTTATGTCTCCTGTATTGGCAAGCAGGTTCTTTATCACTAGCACCACCTGGGAAGAGGTGCCACAGGCAAAATCAAGGAGGAGGGTGTTGCACTGGGGTGCAGAACACTTTGTAGGAACTTTTGATGTCAGACTCTGAAGTCCACAATATCCCCTGAGAGGAGGGATAATTCTCCAAGATGAGGCTTGCAGGAACTGCCCTAAGGAAGGTAGAGTGCCTCTTGCCTTTGGAATGGGGCCCAAGACCTCTGCCTGGGGCTGTCACCCAGGTCTGACACTGCTTAAGCTAAATGGGTCTATGCCTTGGTGGTCAAAATAACCACTCAAGGCAGGGAAGGACGTAGCCCAGAGTCTCAGGAAGTGAGAAAGGGGCTGCTTTTAGCACATGGGGAGGAATACAACAACCAAAGCTACAGCAAACAAGCCGGGGAGGAAGGAAGGCAGCTGCGGGGTCAGTGGGAGAAACGTTTCCTGCCATTGTCTGGCCTCACGGCTTGAAAATAAAAATAGGTGGAGCTTGAAGGCTGGCCGTGTGCATCGGGAGCCAGATCCACACAGAGAGTCTGTGCTGTGTTTGAGGGCCAAGGTGAAAAGACCCAGGGCGTTTCAGCACTGTGAATATAGGATGTGGAGGTCAGAGATCCAAGGAGTGAGACTGATAAACCTCAGCCATGCTCCAAGCCTTTTAGAGAAGAATTTCTCAGCCTTTAGGTCCTCCCCAGCAATATCTGATAGAAGAGAGAGAATCGTACAGTGCAAAACACTGAATCATGGAACACTTAGGGCAAAGCCCAGAGCAGCAAAATACCATTTCATGAATGCTAAACAAAGGTGGAAAGTCAGGTTTTCAAGCCTTCTTTGATTCTCACCTTGTTTTTTTAAGATGTGTTGAGAGTCCAGAAAGGGGCTATTTGAGGATCTTTTTTTTTCCCCTTCACTTTTTTCTGTTTTGTTTTAGTTTGTACTATGGAGAGTATCAACTATGCATACAAAATAACAGAATAATCTAATGAACTTCTATGTACCCATCAACCACTTTCAACAATTATCAACTCAAGGCCAGTCTTATTTCATCTGTATCCCCATCTCCTTTCTCATCCCACGTTGGCACGTAATTTGGAAACAAATTACAGACATTATGTAATTTCATCTAAAATGTTTCATGTTGTATTTCTAAAACATAAGGATGCTTTCTGAAAACCATAATTATTCCATTGTGGTGCCTAAAAATATTAGGACTCTGTAAGGTCATCAAATATCCAGTAGTGTTCACCTTTTCAGCCCCTGACATCTAACCACGTCTTTCCTCCTGCAAAGCAGACTTATCCCACAAGGAAAGGAACTGTGATGCCCTGGTCCTTTTGTTTCCACTCTATAGTAATGTAACAAACACATGGTATGCTAGGAGCAGAGAGGGTGACCCCAAAATTGAAGGCAAGCACATTGGCAACATAAAGAGAAAGTAACTGACAAATCCCTAATTCTGAAAGATACCCAGAGAGGCTGGGCCTTGAGCCAGGAGCTTAGCGAGTTTCCATTGTTATTGGCAGCCGACAAATTTAGAAGCAGACAGGGGACCTTCTTATCATGGGGAATTTTGTTAGCTGAGACTGTATGCATTAAAAAACATAATCAACCTGTAGTGAGCTAAGGGATTAAACATGATTTTTCTCAACTTGAATGACCCTTCTCCCTAAATTAAGCTGCCTATTTAGCGCCCTTAATAAATACATAGATAATTTAAACCATGTGGCAGCAAATTGAAAACATGGGCTTTTTGAACTATGTATTTTCTTTCTCATGTTGGAACATTTCCCTCGAGAAAATCTCAGGTCTCATGATTATGGAAAAGAAAGATCTGTACATCTTTCTGATTAAGTGTTTCATGATACACACATACACATTGATCAAATTTTTTTTCTTTTTTTTTGGCTGAAGTGAAGCATATGCTTCTGAGAGAAGTGTTCCATCGACACGCCTCTGGCAGCTGCCTTGTATATTTGTCAACAAAACAAAATGTGGAAGGATTATATTTCTATAAAAGTAATTACATTTCAAAGCAGCTTGTTGTTGTATACCATGTGGCATTACATTGAACCAAGATGCTATTTTCTGCCTGATCGTTAGAAGTAATTATCTGTATTCACAAGTCAGTATGTATCTTCTCCTTTGCTTCATTAGGGAAAATAATACTCTGCTGGAATACCTGGAGATTTGAACTGAAAGATTTAACATGTCAGTTTTCAGATATTCATATTCATCTACTGATTTAAAATACAGCTGACACACACAAACACAAAATATTTATCTTAACATTAGGGATCTGATTTGAATCAAAATTAATGTGACAAAGTTTTTTTTTTTTAATAATTCCTTATGGTAAGATTTTCCCTTTTCCTTGAATGAATGAGTCACATCAAACAGTGTCTCAACTTTTAAAAGCTTTGTTACAATTTGCTTTGGCGTCTTTCATGTATACCCAAAAAAAAAAAAAAAAAAAGTCCATAAACATTTTTCCGTGCTCACGGGGCCCAGGGGACTCATCTGGTCTCCTCATCTTCTTTGTGGTCAGAGTTCTACCCAGACAGTTTTCACTGCAAATTCTCTAGAGATAAAGTCTGCAGCTTCCCTTCTGATTCTAAGCTTGTAGCCTTCTCGAAGCAGAGAGTCTTAGACAACATTGGACAACAGGACAAATCTTGAAATGCCAGGTCCCATCTGTACTGACTTTCTCTTGCTATCAATGTGGCAAGTGAAGGACTTGGCTTCTGCAGGCACAAAGGCTATTTTTCAAAGAGAGGACTCAGCTACTCCAAAACTGGGGAAATACTCACGTAGGCCAGTTTCATCTGGTTAAAACTTTTTTGTTTTCTCTTGGAAGACAGATGTCGAAAAACAAGTCTTCGAGGCCAGACTTCAACAGGACGAGAAAGCCTAATTGTCTGGTAAAGCGTATGAGGAGACAGAGCGTTAGCCTTTTGAGCCCATTACGCAGTAACATGCCATGGAGTTAGCACCACCCCCTCTTTGAATTGGTTTTCTGAGTGTCCGCTGCCTGACTTCTTTGTGGCCCTCTGTCTGATGTTGGTAATCAATGGTATCATTTGAAGGAGCCAGTCTTTCAGACAGAAGCATGAAAACTTCTGAGGAGACCTTTATACTGTATTAATTTGTAAATCTAAATATTGTACACAGCTCTTTGTTCAACAATGCTCCTCTTTTTCTGATAACTGACTGAAACTAATCGGATGCAAGACACAGCTAGCTGGTGGGCAAGTTGAGATGTTTCAGGTAGCTTCTGAGACAATACATGGCAGAAGAAAGCAAAACTCCCTGGCCTATTTTCTTAATGATGTAATTAGTGCATGTCTCCGCAAGAAAGCAGTTAAGAGATTGGCCTTCACAGATTATTTAGAGGTTATCCTTAGCAGTAAATAATGTGTATTCATTTTAGAAATTATCTGAACAGTTCAAAAATAAAAAGACACAGGAGTGTTGTAGATAGCAAGTATACATTCTCACGTTTTAACTTCCTTACCAGGATTACAGGAAAGATAGGTTTATACAAAGCAACAGGGCTGTTTGTGATAACTTTCCTGTTGGATCTAGTGTTACTTGTATAATCAAAAATGGAGGTGCTTTTTCTTTTCAATTTCTCATGTTGAACTCCTGGTATTTATAGAATGTATATAACACAATGTGTAGCAAGTGGTATATTTTGGTAGTTCAAGTGTGACCAAATCCTAGCAGAGGATGATTCAACAAGCCCCATGAACTTAGTTTATCTAGACTAGCCTTCTAAAGCTGTGCTGTCCAACATGGCACCCACTAGCCATCTGTACTTATATTAAAATTAAAATTGAAAACTCAGTTTTGAGTTGCACAAGCCATATTTCAAGCTACCATTTTAGACATTTCCGTCACTGCAAAAAAGTTCTTTTAGAAAGTGCTGCTCTAAAGAATCCTAAATTCACTGGGTAATTATTCCAGCTGTCCATATTTGATCTCTGCAGAGTGACATTACATAGTCTTTAGGATTCTCTCATTTTTGAATTTCTCATCTCAAGCACTTTCGTAATACCTTGGGGCTAATCTGCATGACAGTTTTCAGAAAGGCCTCAGTAAGAAAGACTGCAGCATTGTGGAGAAAAACGTCTTGGAACCTACTACAGAAGGTAGTAACTGCCACCACCATTCATTCAAGCTACATAAGTCGGGAAAAGTCACTCAATTACGTCGAGTCTCTTTATTCATTCATCAAATGAAAGCATTGAGCTGAATAATGTCTGAGGTCTGCGTTTACTCTAAAATTCTAAAATATCACTGACTTTTAAAAATACCCCTTGCTTATGAGGTTGAATCAACCAGATTTTGGTACTGTGTAGTCTAAGCTATTTTCTCTGAAAACAGTTTGAATTCTCACAACACCCATCCAAGGAAGGGGAAACTTATTACTGTTTTCCTTTCCCTGAAAGGTCTGCAGTGACGGAGTCCTCCCTGCACCCAGTATTTGGAAGATGTGTGAAAAATAGCCAGTCAAACAGCTGTTTTCAATATAAAGATACTTGGCGTCTGTGTTCTGGGTATCAGAATGATAAAAGTTTTTACTTTTCTTCCAAAAATATTGGTGTCTTGTCAACTTACCATGTGAAAAATACTTAGCTTAGTATTTTAACTTGATCTATAGCTAGTATACTATGGCCATTACGTTTTGGTGGCTCAGACAGTAAATCTGCCTGCAACGTGGGAAAACCTGGTTTGATCCCCAGGTCAGGAAGATCCCCTGGAGAAGGAAATGGCAACCCATACCAGTATTGTTGCCTGGAGAATTCCATGGACAGAGAAGCCTGGCAGGCTACAGTCCATGGGGTTGCAAAAGAGTCAGACACGACTGAGCTACTAATGATTTTAATATTATAAGCAATATAGAAAAAAAAATTAGACATTTTATTTCATTTCATACAGACGTTTTTAGAGATTTCATTTGGCACAAATGTTTTCATCAGTGTGGTCTTTGTTCAGTTGACATTACATGATTAATTATGAAATATTTTCATATAGTGAGTTTATTTAGAACATTAGAAGACTAAAGCTAAAATTAAGAAAAAAGGTCTATAAATTTACTCAAATGATATTTAATGATCATTTTCTATATGGCAGGCACTATTCTAGAAGTTTAGCACTCAGCAGTAAATAAGAAAAAAAAACACAACTCTTCTCTAAAGTAGCTGTATTCTAGTGGGGGAAACTCTGGAAGAATATCTAAAACATATTCCATGATACTAGATTTTTCTGAAATATTAACAGAGATTATAGTCAAACAAAACTATGCTCAAAGATGGTGAGGAAATCGTGTGCTAAACAAAATTAAAATTTTGTTTATTACTGTGAAATTTCCAGAGTATTGCCAGGTACGTTGTGAATTTTCAAGATTAGAATATAATAGGGAATGTAAAACAAACTCTTTTGATCACTGAACCCTTTTTACCTCCTTGAATACTTTAAGAAAAAGATTAAAGCTCTGGTGCACAGAAGCAGCTTGATCAGATCAGATCAGATCAGATCAGTCGCTCAGTCGTGTCCAACTCTTTGTAACCCCATGAATCGCAGCACGCCAGGCCTCCCTGTCCATCACCATCTCTCGGAGTTCACTCAGACTCACGTCCATCGAGTTGGTGATGCCATCCAGCCATCTCATCCTGGGTCGTCCCCTTCTCCTCCTGCCCCCAATCCCTCCCAGCATCAGGGTCTTTTCCAATGAGTCAACTCTTCACATGAGGTGGCCAAAGTACTGGAGTTTCAGCTTTAGCATCATTCCTTCCAAAGAAATCCCAGGGCTGATCTCCTTCAGAATGGACTGGTTGGATCTCCTTGCAGTCCAAGGGACCCTCAAGAGTCTTCTCCAACACCACAGTTCAAAAGCATCAATTCTTTGGCACTCTGCCTTCTTCACAGTCCAACTCTCACATCCATACATGACCACAGGAAAAACCATAGCCTTGACTAGATGGACCTTTGTTGGCAAAGTAATGTCTCTGCTTTTGAATATGCTATCTAGGTTGGTCATAACTTTTCTTCCAAGGAGTAAGCGTATTTTAATTTCATGGCTGCAGTCACCATCTACAGTGATTTTGGAGCCCAAAAAATAAAGTCTGACACTGTTTTTACTGTTTTCTCATTTATTTCCCATGAAGTGATGGGACCAGATGCCATGATCTTCGTTTTCTGAATGTTGAGTTTTAAGCCAACTTTTTCACTCTCCTCTTTCACTTTCATCAAGAGGCTTTTTAGTTCCTCTTCACTTTCTGCCGTAAGGGTGGTATCATCTGCATATCTGAGGTGATTGATATTTCTCCCGGCAATCTTGATTCCAGCTTGTGTTTCTTCCAGTCCAGTGTTTCTCGTGATATACTCTGCATAGAAGTTAAATAAGCAGGGTGACAATATACAGCCTTGATGTACTCCTTTTCCTATTTGGAACCAGTCTTGTTGTTCCATGTCCAGTTCTAACTGTTGCTTCCTGACCTGGATACCGATTTCTCAAGAGGCAGGTTAGGTGGTCTGATATTCCCATCTCTTTCAGAATTTTCCACAGTTTATTGTGATCCACACAGTCAAAGGCTTTGGCATAGTCAATAAAGCAGAAATAGATGTTTTTCTGAAACTCTCTTGCTTTTTCCATGATCCAGCGGATGTTGGCAATTTGATCTCTGATTCCTCTGCCTTTTCTAAAACCAGCTTGAACATCAGGGAGTTCACGGTTCACGTATTGCTGAAGCCTGGCTTGGAGAATTTTGAGCATTACTTTACTAGCAGCTTGATAGAAAACCTTTATCACTGAATGAACGGTTAAGTCATTAAGACTGAAACCTCTTACAGTCCCTGAAACAGACTCCAACCGATACTTTCAATTCGCTAGTCTCTTCAGGGGGTTAGCCCTGGACACCATTCCAGGCATGTGAAGTATTTGGGCAGGCTACTGAATCCACAGCTGGTGCTTGGTCATCATCAACAACCATAAGATCATGAAAAGGATCATAGGGGATGGTGGGAGTTTGCTTTTTAGATCAGAGCTGCAGCAACGCCACACTGACACTGCAGGATATCCAAAGCCCTTGGGCTTTAGACTTGGAAGCCCTGGGCTGGAATCCCAAGTCTACCTCGTATCTGCTAAGCATCCTCAGAGAACGCACTTACTTCTCTGAGCCTGTTTCCCTGCTTGTAAGAAAGAAGGTATCATGGCCACTCCCTGAGCTCATTATGAGCCTCCAACAAGATCTTGTGTGAGCACAATTCATAATCTTGGCTCTGAATATGGAACAGGCTATGCTGGCATGAGCCACGTGGTCATGCCCCTCATCCAAATGGGTATTTTGGCAAACCAGGCAGCTGGGATCCACATTCTCTTATTATATACATAAATGACACAACATGACCCTTCCCCTGCTTATAAAGGATTCTTGCTCCAGCCAAAACACTCAGCACTGAAGATTCAATAATGGATACAAATTACATTCAGATTTATATAATTTGAGTACAAAAAGTATGCTTATGTTTTCAGTACACTGTTAAATATGGCATTGCTTATATATCCCCTGGAGAAGGGAATGGCAGCCCACTCCAGTATTCTTGCCTGGAGAATTCCAAGGATGGACAACCTTGATGGGCTACAGTCCATGTGGTGGCAAAGAGTTGGTTACAACTGAAGCAACTGACACACACATATGTCATTATGTAATTATTCTTTTAAAAAGAGAGCAGAGGAACATGATTGTCTTTGTATTAATTATGCCAGCAAGCTGATTCTTCTCAAATAGTGCAGTGCAAAAAAAAAAAAAAAATTGCAAGAAAAAAAAAATTTCTTTAACCAAGATTGTCATTTGATTATTGGAAAAACTGGACTATCCTTGGATTATTCTATGGAATTTACCATCTTCCAACTGCTGTAACAATTCTTTGGTCAATAGCTTCCCATTTCTCAAATGAGAGGCCAAGAAGAAATTGTTGAGAAAAATTCTCCTTTCACCCCAAGTGGTCAGGGCTGACATGCAGGATCCTCTGGTAAAGAAACAGTTCTCTGCCATCAACAGCGTTGAGAAGGAAAAGAACAGAAGCATGCTCTCTCCAAAAAAGGCATTAGTGGCGGTTGGAAGGTCTAAGGGGAGAGATTTGCTGACTTGACAAACCATGATTACTTTTTACAGCTCATGAAACTGTCTTCTTAAGAGACATGTTCTACGGCCTTAGGTTTATTGCCCTCACGATTTTAGAAATGTCATGTTTTGGAAACATGAGAAGCCTCAGTGAGAAAAGGCGAGATTAATAGCAGAGCTTTGCCCTGATGCTAAGCATCTTAGCGTTTGTTGCCAAACAGAGGAGAATGCAGAATAAGTCTTCAGAGGCCCGCAGGCTGGGAAGCTGTGCCATCCCCTCAGCACAGATAACACCCTCCCCAATCCCAGTTTGCTCTTTAATAATAAAGTCTGTTGCTCTGCTTTATTTTATAAACTGATCGTGAAAGTCCAGATTGAATCATGGTTTTACTCCTTATTAGGTGACCAGGAGCACATCACTCATCAACCTCTATGAGTCTTGATTCTTTCTTGTTTAAGAAGAGGTTAGTAACAGGCTTCTCTTTGAGTCTTGGGATATTTGACAGCTAAGTCACATGATGTCACTCATCTCAAAATCCTCCAAAGGCTGCCCATATCACTCCAAGTGAAACCTAAACCCCTGACGGTGTCCCACAAGAAAGATCCTGCAGTGTCTTCTGCTCCTTCGTCCTCTCTGATCTCCTTCCCTATCAAGCTCCCACCTAGCCATCCTGGCCTTCTCAATATTGCTTACACAGGCTAGGCCCGTGCTGGCCGCAGGGCCTTTGTATATGCTGCTTCTCCTGCCTGGAGTGCTCGTCCTCAGATGCTGGCATGGGTTGGGTCCTTAACCCTTAGGGTCTTACTCAAATATCTTTTTCTCAGAGATCCTATCGATTCTATTCACAATTTTAAACTCTCCTCCTTCCCTGGCTTCTTTTCTCCTTCCCTACTTTATTTTTCTCCATAGCCCTTATCACAGCTTAACATACATATATTTTACTCATTTTTTGTTACCTGCTTTTCTCCTCCTGAATATAGCTTATGAGGTCAGGGTTTTTATCTGTTCACTGCTGCATTTCAACACACATAGTAAACACTAAATAAATATGCATTTGATGAATGAGTATTAAATTATAACACCATGAAAGCACCCAGCACTGTGCCTTAGATTTAAAAAAAAAAAAAAGATGTGAAGAGATAGGGGTAGGTAGAAACATTGACTTGAATGTGTAGAACATTCAAAGTTTTATTTTACTATCTCGTAGCAAATGGTTTAAAAAAAAAAAAAAATAGCCCAAGATGACCTGAGAGTCACAAAGGAAACACATGTTAAAAATAATTTTTTAGAAAGGACAAAACATTTTTTATAGAAGATTACCATTTAGATGGAGGAATGATAGAATCACCCTTTTTAAAGAATCACCATTTTTACTGCCCCTATTGAAACAGCTGATTCCAGTATGACTCATCAGTGGATGGTAAAACTAGGAGGTGCGAAATGCCTGGGAAGTGGATAGCTGAGCAGAGCTAAAGAAATCTAGTAACCCACAGAGTTTTTACTAGTGATATAGATAGATAAATTTTAAAAACGCAATTATTTTATCCCGTTCCTTTGCTGCGTCAGGAGCCTCAGGGAACAAGAGCAGTGCCAGAAGGAGGCGTGTGCTCCTGCACGAGCCTCCCCACCCCACCCCACCCCACCCCACTGCACCTGCAGACCCCAAACCCAGGGCCTCAGCGCTCATTCAGGACCAGGCCTGCAACACGCAGCATCGCTGTCCAGGGAGCTCTATGCTGCTGTGTGCAGCAGCCTGCAATCTTGGACCTTCAAGTGGAGCTTACCCGTGAGTTATATTCACTAATGAAAACAGCGTTATGCGTGCGGGCTAAGTCGCTTCAGTCATGTCCAGCTCTTTGCAACCCCCATGGACTGTAGCCCGCCAGGCTCCTCTATCTATGGGATTCTCTGGGCAAGAATACCCGAGTGGGTTGCCATGCCCACTCCGGGGGATCTTCCCGACACAGGGCTCAAACCCGAATCTCTTATGTCTCCTGCATTGGCGTGCAGGTTCTTTACCATTAGCGCTACCTAGGAAGCCCCAGTGAAAACAGCTTTATACAGAACTTCATTTCCCCAGCTTGTCCTGTTTTCACTTCTACTTCTCCTTTCACTCCTAAACAATTTGATTCAGATTCTACTTTTTTTTTTTTTTTAAAGAAGCAGTTAATGTCAGTGGTCTCTCCTAGTCCCCTTTGTTCCTTGTCACTTTGCTCAGATGGCAGATCCACAGGCTGGGCTCCGCAGAAGCCTCTGGTAAGGAGAGACCTTCACAAGCCCTGTGTAGATCCATTTTCTCTGTAAACTGTCACTGGGAGAAACTAGAGCATGGGTTAACATTGCCATCAGTTATAAAACCATCCAGGGACTAGGTTTCTGCAAAGAAGGAGAAGACAGAATTCAGTTGTAAAATGACTCCCAAGAATACTAGGAATTTGGGGCCTTTAATGGAGTCATCTGGCCGGAGGCATTCTGATGACTAAGCACTCTGCAAAGGGGGCTCTCTCAGTCCTGTCTTCTTTTTCCTCTTCTCCTTTGTTCTGTTTATTCCTTTTGAAAGGAAAAGCAAAATTACCTTTCCATCCTCCGTGGGAGAGTTTATCATGGGGAATGAGATGTCAACAAGTCTTGAGAGTAGCTGGGCCCTAGACAGCATGGGGACTTGCTTGTAAGTGATAACCATTTTAAAACCCAATATGAAACTTCTCAGGGAAGCAGTGTAACATCCGAGAGCTGAGTGGACAGAAGGACCGCTGGGGCCCCAGACAGAGAAGCCTCAAGAACCACATTCCTTTTTCTCATCCCAGCCTTGGGAATCCCCCCTCCTGGGTTTGGCAGACTGGCTTTTGATTAGGAAGTTTACATGTGACTTAAAAACAGTTACAATTGCTCTATGATTTGAGTTTTCTGGCATGAGAGAAAACAGACCAAGCATGGAATCGCTGTTTCTGATGGTCACAGCCAAAAGGCAGTTCTGTGGTAGTCCTGAAGGGTCCCCCAGACTCCAGTTCATTTCCTCCTCTTGCTTTTTGCAAGTGGGCTCCCAGTTTTTATCTCCATGGACTTCATATTTTAAAAGTTGATTTTTCAATCATGTACTGTATCTTAGTCACAGTCTGGATAGCCTTAGGGTTTTCATTTCGCTTTATGAAACATCCCTATCTGATGTTCCTCCTGGACAGATGGGTTGGGAAATCCAGTGGGTGAGGTTCTAGAGGGCTAGTCTGAGCCTGGTTAGAGATGGGAGATGAGGGTGAAAGAATCTACCCCATGTTTCCTCTGACCTTCCACTGTCAGAATCAAGGCTCCGAGTCAGGAGACTTTGACAGGGCAATCAAGAGGATTAGCCCAGAACAGGCAGCTATGAGGTCAAGCATAAGGTGAACAGAGTGGAAGGACTAGCTGCTGAAATTCCCTAGACTATGGTGTATCTTCCAAAGGCTTTTAAGGTGATACCCACTGCTTCAAGCATAAATGGGTGAATAATGGAAGAATTTAAGGAAAACAGACATCTCCAGGCCCCCCAAACCGATTTTGGAGATCTGCCTCAGCCCAAGGAAACATGCAAATGGACTGTGCAACCCACACATGCCCAGAAGAACTCTGACCCACCAGCTCTGCAACAGTTGGCTCAAAATGAAGAACCTGACCAATGACCGTCAGCTTCCCTATTTTTTGTCATCCATTTACAAATAACAACCAATCAGAGAAAATCTAACATGCTCCCCAAACGCATCCTGTAATATGCTCTGCTTCTAATAAGCCCACCTCCAGGTTCCCCAGCAACCTCCAATCAGCATACCCAAAACCTTCTCTTTTTTTCACTAAAGCTTTCCAACTCCTCTGCCTGCCTATGAATCTCTGCCAAAGGCTAGTGATGAGGGCTGGCTCCCTCTGTAAAAAGCTGAATAAATAGCCAGTGTGTTCCCCTTTGGGTAGTCTTTGTTTATTCCCACAGATCTATAATAGACATATGAAGATTCATTATTTAAACAAATAGCCCAGAACCTGCACATCTGACTAGCACTGCCTGTAATTCTTCTGAGTTACCTCTTTGAAGATTTAAGATCTTTTTTCTGATACCATTATTACTCCAAGTATTTTTAGCACTCCTTTTTTCAGCATTGAATTTAGAGTCAAGATAGGATTACAGGGTTGTGTAGGGGGCTCACTTTCCATTTTGTCATGCTTTCACAGTTTCATTCTCTTTCTCTCATGCATACACACACACACCTCCCAGTACATTTCATTTCTGGCCTAGAATATGCCCTCTGCCATGTTTATGTTCATCTTACTCACCAGCCCTATCTTCAAAATGATTTCAAATCGTTTGCCTAACTGACCCACTTCCCTCCAAGATTTTGTTATTTACCAAAATGATTTTACAAAGAGCGACTCAAGGTTTTGTCATCTATTCCAGAGACTTGTCACAGACTCTTCCTGTCTGCATTTTGCAGTTCCACTGGCAAGGGCACATGTTTAATGAATTTTGCCTTACTCCAAATCCTCCCTAAGTCCATTCTGCACCAGGTCCTTCCTCGGATGGGAGACACCATTGACGTGCAGGCCAGAGAGGGAAGGGTAAGCCCTCTTTTGGGTTGCAAAACCCTCTTTTGGGTTGCCTGGCAAATCAGATGGTGTGTTTTCATTTCCTAGACACACGTACAGGACAGGCTTTTTGGTGTCTCCTCTTGTCATCCACTGGAAACAGTATATGTCAGCATCTGTAGGTGATATCAGTTGGTTTTGGAGAACTGTAAAATTTGTAAACAAATGTAGATTGTAAGCAATCATTGTGACTTTCATTCTTATTATGAATTCCTATGGTAAATGGATACTTGTCCTTATATATCACTATTTTTGTTCACAAGGTTCAAACATCAGAATTCTGCCAAATGGCTCTTTCAATCTGGGTGGGCTTAGAATGATTTTGCATCTTATAAAGAAACTGAACAGAGCAGCCCCGGGTCAGCAATGTTCAGTTCTTTGAAGTCTGGAGTATACAGATACCGACGTTAGAAACAGGCTGGAGTGTTTACAATGTACTCAGGCCATAGAGCTGAAAGCCCACTGAAGGATAATTGCTGGAAATGCTCTATAAACAATTCATAATAAGCATATTCAAAACGGGCACTTTGCTCTGAAATGATAAAATCATTGAATTGTTTGGAATGCCCACATTGATCCTTTGAAATTCTTCAGCCATTCCTCCTGTGGAATGCTATGAGGTGGGGGATAACTGGAAGGATATTTCAGCGGTTTCATTCTAATTTTTCACCCTATACCAGCTGTTGGGAGTGAGGGGTGGGGAGGAAGTCTTTCCAGTCCTTCTCTTCTCATTCTTGTAGCTCAAGAAATTTCCTGTCCTTGTTGGTCGTTCTAAGACATTAATTACTACTTAGGGATACGTATATTGGCACTCCCATCCTGTCTGCACAGATGACCTTGGGAGCTGACAGGAAAATCTAGGGGACTCCAAGTCTGGTGGCTGCCTGTGCACACGGTCACCTCACTGGGACACCAAGGTAATCAGGGAAGGGCGCTTCTCCACCCGTGTTTCCTGAGTCAGGAATGGCAGCCATTTTTTTCAGGAGTCCATTCAGCTCCAAGGAAGAGGTCATGCCCTCAGACTTCAGTTCTTTGTCCCCTTGGAAGTGGAAGTGTTAGTCGCTCAGTTGTGTCCAACTCTTTGCGACCCCATGGACTACAGCCCGCCAGTCTCCTCTATCTATGGGATTTCCCAGGCGAGAATACTGGAATGGGTTGCCATTTCCTTCTCCAGGGAATCTTTCCAATTCAGGGGTTAAACCCGGGTGCATTGCAGGTAGATTCTTTACTATCTGAGCCACCAGGGAAGCCCTCTGTCCCTTTCCAGTCCCTACCCTGGGATTAGACACCTCTCCTCGATTCCCCTCTTGCACTCTGTGCTAATCTCCATCATAACAAGTCATCCTAATTGCTCAGCTACAGGTTGGTCTCCCAAGAGACTGCACATTTCTTAGAGCTGGACCTCATCTTAGCATCTTTGTGTTACCTGCTCAAAGAAGCAATAGTGAAAACGAGGTTCTACTGTACAGCACAGGGAACTGTATTCAATACCCTGAGATAAACCATAATAGAGAAGAATATGAAAAAGAATACATGTGTATAGCTGAACCATTTTGCTGCATGGCAGAAATTAACAGGATATAAATTAATTTAATGTCAATAAAATTTCTTTTAAAAGAAAGAACAAATAAGCAACAGAGAGAAGTGTCCAAAATCAGAACTCAGTGCTAAGCATTTCAGGCAACCAGGGAATAAAATATATAAGTCTAGATACATATATATTTGAATGACATTGTTTTGGTCCTCTGGGAATTACTTGTAGAAGTAGGAAATAAATCTCTGTAAAATAAATCAGTGAAAGTATGCCATAAGACTACACGGTCATTTCCAATTGACTTCTTATGAGACCCAAAGCACTTAACAGATATAAAATCACTTACAAATTTTTAGGCCATAGTTAATATTATTAATACAATAATAATATAATGTCTAGAAACCTTATCCTATTTCTCTCAATGACAGGAGACTTCAGGCAGTAGAACTTTCTAAAGCTAATATTTGGAAAAATATATAACTTGGTTAATGATATTTAGGCTATTTTGTTCTGTCTGTGGGTTTCATCTTGTTCATCCCAACCTTTAACTTATTGATTTCTTTATATATAATTTAGATTAGACCCCATGTTTTCTTGCAGCTTTGAAATACTAGTATTATAATTTACTTATTCTGTATTTGCTTTATTTCTCTCATAGAAAGATTCGTAGATATGCAAATATAATATTATAACATCACTCATAAACACTTCTGCATGGCTTTCCTAGGAATAAGTGTATTCTACAACATAAAGACAGTTTCTTTATTGCAGTCAAGAAACATTAGCATATATAATTTACTATGGAAAAGGTCAGTTTTCATTCCAATCCCAAAGAAAGGCAATGCCAAAGAATGCGCAAACTATCGCACAATTGCACTCCTCTCACACACTAGTAAAGTAATGCTCAAAATTCTCCAAGCCAGGCTTCAGCAATATGTGAACCATGAGCTTCCAGATGTTCAAGCTGGTTTTAGAAAAGGCAGAGGAACCAGAGATCAAATTGCCAACATCTGCTGGATCATGGAAAAAGCAAGAGAGTTTCAGAAAAACATCTATTTCTGCTTTATTGACTATGCCAAAGCCTTTGACTGTGTGGATCACAATAAACTGTGGAAAATTCTGAAAGAGATGGGAATACCAGACCACCTCTATTTCTTTGTGTTGATCGCTGAGGAAGGCTTTCTTATCTCTTCTTGCTATTCTTTGATGAAACTAAAAGAGGGGAGTGAAAAAGTTGGCTTAAAACTCAACATTCAGAAAACGAAGATCATGGCCTCTGGTCCCATCACTTTATGGGAAATAGATGGGGAAACAGTGGAAACAGTGTCAGACTTTATTTTGGGGGACTCCAAAATCACTGCAGATGGTGACTGCAGCCATGAAATTAAAAGACGCTTGCTCCTTGGAAGAAAAGTTATGACCAACCTAGATAGCATATTGAAAAGCAAAGACATTACTTTGCCAACAAAGGTCCGTCTAGTCAAGGCTATGGTTTTTCCAGTGGTCATGTATGGATGTGAGAGTTGGACTTTGAAGAAGGCTGAGCGCCGAAGAATTGATGCTTTTGAACTGTGGTGTTGGAGAAGACTCTTGAGAGTCCCTTGGACTGCAAGGAGATCCAACCAGTCCATTCTGAAGGAGATCAACCCTGGGATTTCTTTGGAAGGAATGATGCTAAAGCTGAAACTCCAATACTTTGGCCACCTCACGCGAAGAGTTGACTCATTGGAAAAGACCCTGATGCTGAGAGGGATTGGGGGCAGGAGGAGAAGAGGACGACAGAGGATGAGATGGCTGGATGGCATCACCGACTTGATGGACATGAGTTTGGATAAACTCCGGGAGTTAGTGATGTACAGGGAGGACTGGCGTGCTGTGATTCATGGGGTTGCAAAGAGTTGGACATGACTGAGTGACTGAACTGAACTGAACTGAATTAATGCAAGCCATATTTAAACTTCCCATTTTTTCCCAAATTGATTTTCATATTGGATCCAGGATCCAGTCAAGATTCACACACTTTGTTTCTCATTTGTCCTGCCCTTTTTTTTTTTTTAATGACATTTATTTTTCTGAAGAGTTCAAGGAGTTTGTCTTCCAGAATATCCCACTGTCCTATTTTGTATACTTGTTTCTTCATGATTGAAGTCAGGTTAAACTGTTTCATGTGTGTGTGTGTTAGTCACTCAGTTGTGTCCAACTCTTTGTGACCCCATGGACTGTAGCCCAGCAGGCTCCTCGGTTCATGGGATCCTCCAAGCAAGAATACTGGAGTGGGTTGCCATTCCCTTCTCCAGGGGATCTTCCCAATCCAGGGATTGAACCCAGGTATCCAGCATTGCAGGCAGGTTGTTTATTATCTGAGCCACCAGGGAAGCTCATACTTATAAGAAAAATATGTAAGTAATATTGTACATCAGTGAAATAATCCTTATTATTTTTAAGTATTTTTAATCATATGTAATATAAAGATATAGCATAAAAATTACAAAATAGGAAAAGAAAACACCGATCATCCCACTATCCTAATTTATACAATAACATTTTGGTGTATTTCCAACATTTCTCCTATTATTTTTAGCATAGTATCAATTATATGGCAGATCTAAATTTGTTGTCTGGTTATTTTTGATATAATATTGCACGATAATCATTTTCACTAGAAATAATGGCAAAATACTAGCAGTACTAACTGTTAATACCATTTACTGAGTTTTTTGAGCACTTACCCAATTGCAGCTAGCAGCAACCACTCTCTTTATTCTATTACTTTAAAAATTTATTACAACCCTTTGAAATAAGTTCTTTTATTCCCCATTTCCTTTTTTAATTAATTAGTTTATTTTTTATTTTTTAATTGGAGGATAACTGCTTCATAATGTTGGGTTAGTTTCTGCTGTACGACAACATGGATCAGCTATATGATACAGATATCCTCTGCTCTTGAGCCTCCCTCCTACCCAGCTGCAGGCCCCAGTCCTTTGGGTCATCACAGAGCGCCAAGCTGCACAGTAGGATCCCGTTAGCTATTCCAGTTTACATTGTGTATGTGCTTAGCCACTCAGTCATGTCTGACTCTTTGTGACCCTGTGGACTGTAGCCCACTGGGCTCCTCTGTCCATGGAATTTCCAGGCAAGAATGCTGGAGTGGGTTGCCATTTCCTTCTCCAGGCGATCTTCCCCACCCAGAAATCAAACCCTTGATTCTTACGTCTCCTTGCATTGGCAGGCGGATTCTTTGCCGCTGCATCATCTCTTACACAAGATAGTGTATATATGTCAATGCCACGCTCTCGGTTTGTCCCCCCCTTTCTTCCCCTCTCACCACCTCCACAAGTCTGCTGTCTATGTCTGCATCTCTATTCCTGCCCTGCAAATAAGGTTATTAGCACCATTTTTCTATCTCCATTTTGGACTTGAGGAAACTGAGACTCCATTCCACAGCTGGTTGGGGGTAAAGAAGAGATTTGAACCCAAGTGTATATGACTCCATTGCACCATCTGTTTCCTATCATTTTTACTGAATGTGCTTTGATTTATCCATTCCGTGTAAACACACTAGTAGATATTATCAACCTAGACATGTCCTACTTTTAAGAATACTTCCCAAGCTCTGACATTTTGCCTACCTCCTTTGAATTACAAGCATAGCCCAGACTGGCTTCAGAAACTAGCGCTTCCTATTTTTCCCGAAAGAACTCAATTTAAAACAAACTTGATTTTCTCAAAGTCTGTTTCATTTATAAAGTGGCGACACAATTTTAAGGTAAATAACAAAGCCATCAAGGATACCAAGTAGGGGTGAATGAACAAAAAATAAATCAAAGGAGACAGCTTCTAGGGGCCCAAGTCTCAAGTACCCTAGCCCACCTTGAGCTTTCCCAAGGGTGGATAGGTTGAGGCAAGGTTCTTTCCTAGAGCCCTGGCGGCCCCCCCTTACAAGGATATTGCCGTTGACAGCAGCATGACTGTGGGGGTGTCTGTCTTCTCTTTGGCACTACCAAAAGACCCTGGAATTTAAGCTACACAAGGTCATTCTGTTGTCAAGTGCCTCTGATCTAAACACACCCCACTGATTAGAAATGTGTTTGATGTCAAAGCCCTGACAAACACAAATTCTAGTACTTCTGAATGCACTTTAATGTGGGTTAAATGCCTACATTTGTCTCACAGCCCACAGTGCCAGCTGGGGAAGAGGCAGCAGTAGCAGGAACTCTTGCCAGCCCAGCCTTTGGGAAGACTCCGAGCACAGTGGGAAGAAGCTGAATGCATTTCAACTGCAGCCAAGTTAGTGGTTTTAACTTCATAAACATGTCTTAAATGTTATGGCTCTTATCTCTATGCCATGGCATTCCTACCTCAAAGAATAACTATTAAAAATAAAACACACAATTCAGCAAACTTTGATTTAAGAAAAAAAAGAGTTGATTAATCATTTTTGGATGCTTATCTTTCTTCTGACTGGTTCCTCTAGATTCACCTCCACATCATAGTCAGGTTGCTCAATCATTTACTAAAAAGGTTAAAATAATAATAAACTCCTTATAATTAAAAATAAAGACAAAGTGAATTCTCCATAGTCTCATAATTTTACCTGACTCGGGGATTGGAAGTGGTGATCAGGACTTATTAGGGTTTCTCTTGTGATAATTTATTTTTTGGTTGTTTAATACTTGGTAATGCGAATGAAGGCGAAAAGGCAAGTTTCATGATTAACCCATGAAACTAGCTACATTTGATTAGTGTCCCAACCCTGGTAAGTTATTGCGTGATGCTGTTTGTAAAGAGTTTAATGAGCCTGTACATTATTCACATGTGTCAACTGTCTGCTGCCACAATGATGCTGTGTAATAAACAAAAACAAACTTTCAGTGGCATAAAATAAGAATTTATAGCTCCTACATTTGGAGTGGTTGACTAGTCAGTTGGTTATTCTGATCTCAGGTGTGTGTGTTCACTTATCTCGGGGTCGGTTTGCTGTCAGATGATCTAGGCTGCTCTTTACTAGAATGACTGGGACAACTTGATTAAAGGGGTAAAAACTTGGATCCACAATTTCAATATACTATAGCAGGTAGTTCTATGCCCTGTAGAGTTAAAGTCACTGTGAACAGTCATCCAATAGCTAATTCCAGTGGAGATCCAATCATGAGGCCAAATTTTACAAGAAAAGTATAATTTGGGAGGCTGGTCTCATAGTTCAAGGTAGAAGAAATGATTTGGCATCAAAGATGGCCAGAAAGATTCAACATTCTTAAAATGTCAACACTTTTCAAACTGATCTGTAGATTCAGTGTAATCTCATAAAAAATCCAGCAAGGTGTTTTTATAGAAATCCCCAAGATAATGCTAAAATTTATAAAGGAAAGCAAAGAAAACTTCCATGAAAACAATTTTGAAAAAAAAAAACAAAAAAACAAAATTGAATTCAAGACTTACATAAACCTACATAATCAAGTGTGTGTATCAATGAAAGGATAATATGTAAACCAATGGGATAAAATAAAATCGTTAGCAGATATACAAATACATGCAACTCTGTTCATAATCTTCAAAAACGAAAGAACCAAGGAATTCAGTACAGATAGTTTTTCAACAGATTGTGCTACAATTTGGACATCCATGTGTAAAGTTATGTTCCATGACCCATACCTTTCAAAAATTATAAATGCAAAAGTCAATTCAAAATGAAACATATACCCACATATAAAACCTGACAATATGAAAGTTCTAGAGGAAAATAGAGGAAAAATGTCTTTGTAACCAAAGATAAGGGAAAGATTTCTCAGTTATGACACAGAATGATGAATTATGAAAGAAACAAAGTAAGCAGCACTTTGTCAAAATGAAAAACTCCTGCCCCTTGAAAGACACTGTTAAGAAAAGAAAATGAATAAGCAACCCAAAGACTGGGGGAAAATATTTGCAAAGTCAATTTATTATAAAAGACTTGTATCCAGAATATATTGAAAATTCTGACAGACAATAATAAACAACCCAGCGAAAAATGAGAAAAGATTTGAGCATTTCTCCAAAGACGTTAAAAAAGATGGCAAAGGAATGAATGAAAAGATACTCAACATTATTATTCAGTAGGGAAATGAAATGTTAAAACTGCAATAAGGTTCTAACACACTTCTGTTTGACCACGAAGACTTAAAAACCAAGACTGAGAACTGATGAGAATATGGAGCAACTGGAACACTCATACGAAATGGTGCAGCCTCTTTGGAAAACTGCTTAATAGTGCCTTGTACGGTTAAATGTCACTTATGGGACGGAGCATTTGGGTGTTCACCCAAGAGAAATAAAAATACATGCCCACACCAAAAGCTGTATGTGAATGTTTATATCAACTTTTTTTCATAATCTCCCCAAACTAGAAGCAATCCAAATAACCACCACCTGGTGAATATATAAACAAACTCTGAAACGTAGGTACAATGGAATAGAAACAAAAGAACTAGTGATAGAGAACATGGATATTCGAGCGCATTATGCCAAGTGAAAAAAGTTAGAATTGCAAAGCTACCTGCTCTGTAATTCCACTTAACATGCTGGAAAAAGAAAAACTATGGGGGCAGAGGCGTGGTTGCCAGGAGCTAGGGGTAAGGTGAAAGGAGTGAGCACGAAGGTCCAAGAGAGAACTTTTTGGGTGATGAAATGTTCTGTGTCTTGATTGTGGTGGTGCTTATACAACTGTATGTATTTTTCAGAATTCATGAAACGACACCAAAAACAGAGTGAGTTTTGCTGTATGTAAGTTATACCACACACACAGGAAATCTGACTTAAAAGACGCGGGAGAGAAATGCAAAATTAAAACTACAATGAGGTATCACCTCACCAAGCTCAGAATGGCCATAATCAAAAGATCTACAAACAATAAATGCTGGAGAGGCCTTGAAGAGAGGGAGCTGTCTTAACACTCTGGTGGGAATGTAAATTGACACAGCCACTGGGAGAACAGTATGGAGGCTCCTTAAAAAACTGGAAATAAAACTACCATGTGTGAGTGTATGCTCAGCCGCTTCAGTCGTGTCTGACTTTGTGTAATCCCATGGACTGCCAAGCTCCTCTGTCCATGGGATTCTCCAGGCAAGAATGCTGGAGTGGATTGCCATACCCTCCTCCAGGGGATCTTCCCGACTCAGGGATCAACTCTGTGTCTCTTCAGTTCAGTTCAGTCACTCAGTCATGTCTGAATCTTTGCGACTCTATGGTTTGAATTGGCAGGCAGGTTCTTTACCACTAGTGCCACCTGGGAAGCCCAAAACTACCATATGACTCATCAATCCCACTCCTGGATCATATACCAGGAGAAAAACCATAATTCCAAAAGACACATGCACCCCAATGTTCACTGCAGCACTATTGATAGTATCCAGGACATGGAAGCAACCTAAATGCCCATCAACAGGGAGGGATAAAAAAGGTATGGCACATATATACAATGGAATATTACTCAGCCATAAAAAGGAACAAAATTGTTTCATTTGCAACGACATGGATGGATCTGGAGACTCATATGCAGTGAATTAAGTCAGAAAGACAAAAACAAATATTGTATACCAATGCATATATGTGGAATCTAGAAGAATAGTACAGATGAACCTATTTGCAAAGCAGAAGTAGAGACACAGACAGAGAGAGCAAACATGGACACCAAATGCAGAAGGGAAGGGGGGATGAATTGGGAGACTGGGATTGACATATATTCTTTACTATGTATGAGTTAGCTAATGAGAACCTACTGTGTAGCACAAGGAACTCAGTGCTCCATGATGGCCTAAATGGGAAGGAAATCCAAAAAGGAGGATGTATATATATATATATATACATATATACATATATAGATGTATATATATATGTATATAGAGAGAGAGATTAGATATATATAGATATATATGGATATAGATATATAAGATTCACTTTGCTGTACAGCAGAAACTAGCACAACATTGTAAAGCAACTATTCTCCAATAAAAAAAAAAAAAAAGAGGGAGCTAGGAAAGCAAAATACAGACTGTTTTACACCATAAATCAATAGGTGTGTGGTTAAAGCCTTGGATCTGACCACCAAGAGAGGCCAGGCCAAATGGCTCATCTCTTATTAGTCTTTTCAGTTAAGACTGTCAGAAGAGACATTTGGAGCCAAAAGCTTTACACATTTTAGTACTGCTTGACCCACCATTATTTCTAGAATTTTATCTTAAGGAAAAAATCATAAATGATTTTCCTCAAAGAGAATTATCAACCACAAAATTCAAAGAAGTTGGAAATAACCTAATGCCCACCAAGACTTCTGGCAGTGGAAGGACTGAGCATGGAAGTATTAAATAAGCCTTCATGCAATGGAATATTATCCATCTATGAAAGAATATTTAATGCTCTGGAAATATATCCATGTAGTAAGATTTTTTTTTTTAAGTCAGATAACAAAAGAGTATGGCATGATCCCTCTTTTTTTTAATCCCCATATTATTTTTTAAATTTATTTATTTATTTTAATTGGAGGCTAATTACTTTACAATATTGTGGTGGTTTTTGCCACACATTGACACGAATCAGCCATGGGTGTACATGTGTCGCCCATCCTGAACCCCCCTCCCACCTCCCTCCCCATCCCATCCCTCAGGGTTGTCCCAGTACACCAGCTTTGAGTGCCCTGTTTCAAGCATTGAACTTAGATCCCTCTTTTGAAATGTATGGAGAGAGAAACTGGAAGAGTCAATATGCCCAAATGCTAACGATTATTTCCTCTTGGTAATGGATTTGTGAATATTTTTTTTCTACATTTTCCAAGTCTCTTCTGATGAATATACATTTCTTTCATACTAAGAAGCAAAATAACCTCATTTTTACTTTTTAAAAGGCATTTGTAGATTAAGCTGAGTGAATTTCACTACATTTACTTGGTCCTCATCCATTCAGTTCAGTTCAGTTCAGTCGCTTGGTCATGTCCGACTCTTTGTGACCCCATGAATTGCAGCACACCAGGCCTCCCTGTCCATCACCATCTCCCGGAGTTCACTCAGACTCACGTCCATCCAATCAGTGATGTCATCCAGCCATCTCATCCTCTGTCATGCCCTTCTCCTCCTGCCCCCAATCCCTCCCAGCATCAGAGTCTTTTCCAATGAGTCAACTCTTCGCATGAGGGGGCCAAAGTACTGGAGTTTCAGCTTTAGCATCATTCCTTCCAAAGGAATCCCAGGGCTGATCTCCTTCAGAATGGACTGGTTGGATCTCCTTGCAGTCCAAGGGACTCTCAACAGTCTTCTCCAACACCACACTTCAAAAGCATCAATTCTTCAGCACTCAGCTTTCTTCACAGTCCAACTCTCACATCCATACATGACCACAGGAAAAACCATAGCCTTGACTAGATGGACCTTAGTCGGCAAAGTAATATCTCTGTTTGTCAACATGCTATCAAGGTTGGTCATAACTTTTCTTCCAAGGAGTAAGCATCTTTTAATTTCATGGCTGCAGTCACCATCTGCAGTGATTTTGGAGCCCAGAAAAATAACGTCTGACACTGTTTCCACTGTTTCCCCATCTATTTCCCATGATGTGATGGGACCAGATGCCATGATCTTTGTTTTCTGAATGTTGAGCTTTAAGCCAACTTTTTCACTCTCTTTCACTTTCATCAAGAGGCTTTTTAGTTCCTCTTCACTTTCTGCCATAAGGGTGGTGTCATCTGCATATCTGAGGTGATTGATATTTCTCCCGGCAATCTTGATTCCAGCTTGTGCTTCCTCCAGCCCAGCGTTTCTCATGATGTACTCTGCATATAAGTTAAATAAGCAAGGTGACAATATACGTCCTCATGAATGTGCTAAACATTTGTTTAGTTTTCATTGAGTCGAGTCAAACAACTGAACCCTACATGTTAGCTGACCCCCTGAGAGGAAGGAAGCATTTGACCCTTTAAGAATCTTGGAGCCCTTATGTCTTCTCCTGTCTAAAAAAAATGTGAAGTCCTAATGAGAGAGAACCAGGTGCAAAGAGATGTGTTCATGAACCAAAAAGATTTCAGTTGGGATAGCGGGCTGATAAACTAGCTTTTTAAAATCCAGCACTGAGTTGTTATGACAATATTATGTTTGGGAGCAAGACCTGTGTGATGGTAGACAGAAGTGTCTTTCCTCTCTGGGTTTTACCTGAACTAGGAAGTCTCTGAAAATCCACTCTCTTCCAATTTTCTGGGATTTGGGGGTGGGGTGGCTGAACCAAGACCAGGATGGATTTCACCATTCCTTATCTATTTGCATAAGTTCACGGCATTGAGGCCTGTTTTGACTGCAGGAAGAAGGAGATTATTCTTGTTTTTTATTTTCTACGATGGGAAGGAGAAACTGAGTGAATGGAAAGAGCAAGTTACCTATTTCCCCCGGATCCCTTATATTCAGTTGATGATTGCTGAGAGAACAGTTGAGGCTGAAAAGTGGCTGAGGTTTCCTCATGAGAGGCTTGGAGATCCTCAGGCTCCCTGGTCCTACTGTGGGGTCCTTGTGATCAAGGGCAGTGCTGGGCAGAGAGGCACTTCTCCCACCCTCCAGGGAACCAGCATTCCTCTGGCTTCCTGAGGACCAGTGGATTTGGGCTCTTGGAGAGAGTAGCCCAGAATGAACGTTAGTATATTCTAGATGGTCCCATCAACACAGCCAACAGTTTCACCGCATCTGAAGCTATACAGGCTATGGTTATGAGCAAGGACTGCTGGAGGAAAATAGCAGAAGGTTTACAGTTAGTGTTGTCTTCAGGCTTGTGAGAACATATAAGGCACTGCTTGAAGACTTCTAGAAACAGCAATTGATTTTTTGATGATTTTTTTTTTAAATTTGTAGATGTTAAGTGCTGAGGATGCCTCCACTGCCACTCTATACATCAGCAAGGGTAGCAATGACTTATTCTTTGAGTGACCAGGTCTAACCTTCTCCTGTTTCCTATGAAAAAGGATATTTTCAGGAAGCAGTTTCTCTGAGTTGATTGGCCTCAGGCTGAGTATGCCAAGCCCCCCCACCTGGAGTCAGAATCTCTGAATTGATAGGAGAATTGATTATCAGGGGGATGATTATAAGATGATCGACATCAGAATGAATAGACTGCCTGCGTCTGCACACACAGGCTGTCTCTCTGGCTGTCCCCTCAGAGGTCAATGGCAGCTTAGAAGGCTGCCTTTGGGGAACTTTTGGTCAAAACAAGTCAAATACTAAAGAAAGGAGTGGTTAACTTTCAGAAATTATCAAAACAAATTTTTCTCATTGCTTAAAAGCCACTCAGTATGATTATCGGGCTTCCCAGGTGGCACTGGTGGTAAAGAACCCACCTTCCAATGCAGGAGACGTAAGAGATGTGGGTTTGATCCCTGGGTTGGGAAGATCTCCTGGAGGAGGGCCTGGCAACCCCCTCCAGCATTCTTGCCTGGAGAATCCCCATGGCCAGAGGAGCCTGAAGGCCTACAGTCCATAGGGTTGCAAAGAGTCAGACACGACTGAAGTGACTGAGCATGCATGCACACGTGATTGCCAGCTCACCATACAAGAGCAGCCCGGAGGAAACCATGATCCCTCCCAGACATCCATGGAGAGAGATCAGGGGTCTAGTCTAGACACTCACGCCCCGCTTAACGACCAAGAATTTACCCTCAGTTGAGACCTGGCTTTATGGCAGATACTGGCGATAGTACTAGGTGTGTGTGTTTGTGGGTTGGTGGAGGGCCTTTCCTTCTAAAGCTTCAGTCCTTTTGGAAGGTAAAACCACTGTTTCTATCAATCCTGAATGCCTCCTTACTGTAAAGGAAGGTCAAGGTTTATTTCACTGTAAAGGAAGGTCAAGATTTGTAATGGTTGTTTTCTGAGGACCTTTTGAAAGGTTTGGAAATCACAGAACCATATACTGTCCAGGGAAGAAAGAAAAGGAGAAAGAAAGCCAAAGGTGACTGGCCAACTGACTCCTTTCACAGATGAGTAAATAAACCCTCAATGCTGGCTTTTCTCGAAGTGATAAAGCCAGGAAGTAGCAAGTGGTGCCATTCATTCAGCCTCCTGATATCTGGTTGTATGCCCTACTAGAGCAAGCCAGCTCCAGACCAAACTGAAGTCTTTTGCTTAAGAATTTCCCTAGGAAATACACAGACCACACACACACACAACACACAGAGAAGAATATAATACATTGCAATATTAAGCAATTCAAATCAATCCTTCTCCAATTAGGGTTGTTGTTAGCCAGTCTATGTCTGACGCAGGATACAGCATGCTTGGGGCTGGTGCATGGGGATGACCCACAGAGATGTTATGGGGAGGGAGGTGGGAGGGGGTTCATGTTTGGGAACACATGTAAGAATTAAAGATTTTAAAATCAAAACAATAAAAAACTAAACAAAAAAAAAAAAGAAAATCAGAAGAACATTCATACATTTTGATTTAAAACAGCATGAATTACTTATAAAATGGCAAAAGTAAAAAAAATGCTCATATATGATCATTAAAATAATAATAAACATTAAAAATACAATATTAAAAAAAAAAGAAGTAAATAATAGAGAAGAAGAGAGTCACAGGACCTGGAGTGAGATCACTGGGATGCCAAGTAATCTAAGGCTCTCTGTGCCTCAGTTTCCTCCTTTGCACAGGAGGGACAGCAGTAATACTATATTGTGAGGCAGTTGTAAGTACTTAATCAGGTACTACACATAAAACACTTGGAATAAAGCCCGGATTCAATCTCTGGTTGGGAAACTAAGACCCCACAAGCTGTGCAGAGCATCAAAAAGAAAAGCAAAAGGGAAGATAATTACAACAGAGGGGTTAGTGAGCTAAGCTGTAGACCCTCCGCAACAGCTGGTCCTTAGATCATAATTGATAGTTATGATCCAAGACGTTCACGTCTGTAGAGCCTGAGACCCTTGAATTACCTCACCTCAAGGACGCAAAGAGACAATCCGAATCTTATTCCAAAACAACCAGCACAAGCTTTCTGCGTTTGCCCATTCACCAGTAAATCCCGCTAAGATCCAAGCATGCCTCCCTTGTGCCTTCATGGTATAGTAAGAGGCCTATCTCATTATGATAACAAGGTAGCTTCTTTCTTTGCCTGCTACTCTCTATCGGCATGAGGAACTCAGAATACAAACGACAGCCATCATTTTAGGGCCCCTCCAGGGAATCCTCCCGACCCAGGGATTGAAACCGTGTCTTCTGTGTCTCCTGCACTGCAGGCGGATTCTTTACCACTTGAGCCATCAGGGAAACCCAGGGTTAACATAATGCCCCCCAAAATACTGCATCCTGGCAGAAAACTTGCCAAGTCCCACTGGAAACCAGAAGCTGTCACCCAACGGACCCTAACATTGTGGGTCATAAAGCAAAATTCCCCAAGTGGATCAAAGAAGGGTAGTATCAGGAGCCATGCCCTACTTCCACCTCTTGGTTCCCAGCCCCACAGACTCTTCCTGTTGAGGGTTTGTTGACTCACACTACATACTACAGTTCAAACAGCATACTCACATCCTACAGGCACCATCCTCAGGCTGTTACCTGAGTTGCACCCTTAAAAAGTGTAAAGAAAGTGAAAGTGAAGTTGCTCAGTCGTGTCCGACTCTTTGCAATTACATGGACTGTAGCCTACCAGGCTTCTCCATCCATGGGATTTCCCAGGCAAGAATACTGGAGTGGATTGTTATTTCCTTCTCTAGGGGATCTTTCCAACCCAGGGATCGAACCTGGGCCTCCCACATTACAGGCAGACGCTTTACCGTCTAAGCCACCAGGGAAGCCCTTAAAAAAGGCATTCCAATTCCTATCAGACTGGCTATATTGAAGTGATATTGTGATACAGAACCAGCTGATACCATGACATGTCCCAGATGTTATACTTCTTTCCCTGGGAAATGAGTCCATTGGACTCATCATAGGAGCACTATGTAAATCGGACACTCTGTAAGTGCTTGAATACCTTTCAAATGCCTGTGATGTTACACAAGCCAGTCCATCTCTAACCCATTCAGATCCATCACCACTACTACTGTACATGAGGGTCATCACTGTCCATCTGTTGTTGTTCAGTTGCTAAGTCGTGTCTGACTCTTTGTGATCCCATGGACTGGAGCCCGCCAGGCTCCTCTGTCCACGGGATTCTCCAGGCAAGAGTACTGGACTGGGTTGCCATTTCCTTCTCCAGGGGATCTTCCTCACCCAGGGAACGAACTCACGTCCCCTGCATGGGTAGGCGGATTCTTTACCACCTGAGCCACCAGGGAACCCTCCTTCCATCTGTAGCCCATCCAAATGTATCCTTAATGCTACTGTATACTGGGGCTTATCAGCACACCATTTTCCACCAGTGCTGGGATCCATTTAAGTGAGGTGGTTCCAGAATCCAGCCTCATGACCTGTTCCTTGGGACCCCTGCTCATACCAATGACCTAAGCTCGTGTTCCCCCAGAAGCAGATGCTGAAATAAGTTTCTGAACACAAGTAGTTTAGTATGGAGTTGATGCCAGGAAGTATTGATAAGGAAGTAGAGAGATGAGATAGGCACAGCAAGGCTGCCAACATCGTCAAACAAGTTATAATAACTAGAGCAACTGGAGCTAAATCCACTGAAGGAACTCTGATAGACCACACAGGACCCACTGCTGAGGTTTATTCCTTCTGAAGGATGAGGAAGCTGGGGTGTTGGTCCACCAACTCCCATCTATTATTGGGAGAGAGAAGGGCTGTTAACTCCCTAGCACTGCCAGCTTGCCATGGGTGCATAGGGACAGAAAAAAATGAGTGTCAGAGAAAACCTTCAGGCAAGAATCACAAATGCTAGCAATTACTCGAAGCTGATACAGCATGCACACACCTGGGAGAGGTTGTGGAGCTATGGGAGCAGTCTGCCACAACCTGGGGGAATATCTGAAGAGCAATTAATAGCCGACATTTACTGACTGATTACTGTGACCCCGGGACTTCCGTATATGCGCGGTATGCACTTTGTCTCCGGCATTTCTCACAATGCTTCTAGAAGTAGCATCAGCCTATCACTAGCCTTATTTTCCAGATGGAGAAATGGAAACTCAGACATGTTAAGTCACTTTCCCTTGGAGGCGCTGGGATTCAAAACGAAGCACTATTCCCCTTTCCAGAACACGGAGGATTGTGATGCTGTTGACAGAAAAGCATAGAGGCAGTTGAACAAAACAGAAAACCACACAGCGTGCTCTTGATCATATGTGCTGGTGTCCAAAGTGCCTGAGTTCTCACGAGGAATCACAGTGGAGAGGAACAACTGCCTAGAGTTAGGGCTCCAGCCGGCATGGCGGGCTCTACTCCACATTCTCGCAGCCTTTCTAAGAATCCCTTCCCTCCACCTCCCATTCTTACCTTACCTGCATGATTTGAAGGTTTCTAGCTACGTTACTGGCTCATTACTGAGGGCTGATTGTGAGGCTGGACAAATCAAATGTCAACTTTCCGTGTGGCAACACTCAGCAGGCTTATGTTTCAAGCATGCTTAAAGTTCTTCCTGCAAAGGGACAAAAGAGAGAACTGAGGATAAATCTTTTGAAGCCAAGAAGGTTTATAAGGCAGTGGTCCCCAACCTAATAGTCACCATGGACCAGTTTCATGGAAGACAATATTTCCGTATGTTGGGCGTTGGGCGGGGTGGGGGGGGGGGGATGACTATGGGAAGATTCAAGTGCATTACATTAAATTTGCACTTTATTTCTGTTATTTCATCAGCTCCACCTCAGATCATCAGGCATTGTATCTGGGAGGTGAGGGGCCCTGGTTATAGAGGACAGAGTAGGAACTGCAAACTTGACTGGTCCCAGGGGCCAGGCAAGCATCAGAAAATAAGGAAAGCAGGCTCAGTGCAAGACAGTAGGGAGTGAGGAAGCCTGTAGGGAACAGGCCAGCACATCCCTGGTCTAAAAGCAGCCCTGCACAAGCCACTCAATTCAGTCCATTATTACCAATTGGGAATGTGTGCTCACTGCCTCCGGAGCTCCCAAAGTTTCAAAGGAGTGAAGAACACGGATTTGTATAGGTAATTTTCCAAGTTTTAAATATCAAAAGCTGACTTCTAATTATTTAAAATTACTCTTTGGGCTAATCTGTGACCCTTGCCTTAATGTTTATAATGGAATGTTTGTAATGTTTGCCCCTGCAAGTGGGATTCTGCTTGGGTGTGACCCTGAGTGACAGAAATAGGAAGAATGAGTGGAAATTTCATAGAAACAGGCCTTGATCCAAAAGAAGAAAACATTTTCTTATTCAAAGATAGAAAAGGGACTTTAATTCAACAATAGAAGAGCCAACTCTAACGGAGCAAGCTGCTCATTTCCAGTATCAGTTGGATAATCTTTCTGCCAGAACAGAGTAAAGGAGATCCAGGCATCAGATGGATGAGATGTTAGGCTTAATATCTCCCTTCCAACCCTGGGCTTTTCTGAATCAAAACCACTGTTTCCTTCATTAAAGTTGCAACCCAAGTTGAATTTGACCCTCAGAGTGAGCCTTTTGGTTTTACTTACTGTGTTGTTCATAGCACACATGTGTGTCTCTTCTCATCTATTAATGCAGGATGTTATTGGGATGTCTCTTCCAAAGGAAAATGTTTCCAAAGCTATTTATTACTATTTTATACTTCCTATCTCATGAGCTTGCCTTGCCCTGAGTTGGCCTATGTTTCCTCAAACCTAACCAGCAAGACTCAACTTGGCTTAGCTGTGTCTCTGATGGTATTATTTTTTTTTAATGGAAATAAATGCACACAGACTCTGATAATTTACACATGTTCAGAAGTAGCCATAAGGAGAAACCAACACTTTCCTATGTATATAAAAATTGCTATAAATCTGAGGTTTGGAAATGAACAGTTTCTCTTCCTCTGAACACATGTATTTGCCGCTATTGGTATTTTCTTCACTCTTGAAAGCAGTAACTATATCAATACAACACTGAAATATGTGAACATTTAAGCAAAAATAGTTTGGCCAGTTAAACAAGATGCATAAATTAATTCAATGACAAAAATAAATCAAACGCTCACTTAGCTTTGGCCTCACATGAAGGCATTCAAGATACAATCGTCCACTTAATTTTTGACAGCTGCGTCTGGTCCTCATATAGCCATCTAACACTTTCAGTAGATCTTGACCTCAGTATGAAACTTGTCCACGTTTTCAGATCTACAAAGGACAGATTTTAACCATTATTCGGAAATGCTTTTCCTTCCATAAGAAAATGAAGAATTAAAAGAAAGAAAGACTGTTTTACATTAAACTGCTTGTTTTAGCCATGAAGATAAGCCCTTCTAGCCATTCTCCGATGCTGAAATGTTCTGGTTTGGAACATCTTTACTGCTTGGTTCTTGGCCTGGAGCCTCATTATGCTACGGAATTTGTTTTAATGCTCTGTTTTTCAAATTGTTTGTTTGCAAAGTCTAATCTGGAGTATGGAACTGGTGTCATTATTAAGGATCTTTTATGGTCAAGGCTTGTGCCAGGCATTTAACATGTAGTATCTCATTTAATCTTCACAGCGACCCAGTGGGTGCGAGCACTGTTTTGCACATGAGAAAGTAGGGTCAGGGTATGTAAGGATCAGACCTAGTATCAGGGTCTAAAGTCAGCTAACTCCAAAGTTCATACATTTCCTTCAGCATCACAGAAAAATGATGGGGCAAAGGAGAAGAGAAACTTGTCATAAATTTAGGTAATCCAAAGTTAAAATTCAGAAAATCAAATTTCTGAAACTATCTCTTTGAGTCATAATTCAGTTGCACATTAAGTTAAACTGGAGGGAGGCCTGAGTACAGACATCTGTCAATTAGCCTTAAAGTAAATCTGTGCAATAGGAACTCACTGAAGTTCTTGCATAACAGACTACACTTGCTTCTGGCTTTGGCTTTTAACTGTTAGATTGATAATTAGCAAGTAAAGGGGACGTGTGCCGGTTCAGCCTTGAGTAAACTGTGGGATTTTTCTTTCCCTTGATTTACACAACTTGTGTATGCCTTCCGTGGTATACCTATAGTGCTCAAAGGTTGATATGCCCACCCGAAGGTTAATATGCTCATTCTGCATTTATTTTCTCCTTGAAGTTAAAACCATATGTGGAATCAACATTTCCTCAAGAGCTTTTTTAGCGCTTTCAGTTCAACTTTCTCTCCCCATTTCTTTCCCTTCCCTGGTTTAGTGTGTTAAAAAAAAAAAAAATCCTTTTGCATCAGCATTTATGCAGCATCTATTTTTTTTTTTTTTTTACTCTCATCCAAAGGCACATTTGGATTTACTATTTCTCTTGAACAGTTGGTGTTCACTGGCAGCAACAAGAACAAAATTTATAGCAGCAAATGGAAGCTGAACTTGCATGCTGGCTCTGGGCTGGAGCGCTTTGTGTTTGCCATTTCCTAATTGTGAAAACAATATGTCCAAGGTTTTGCAGTCATCAGCATTCTAATGTAACGATTTCCATCTGGTCAAAGGAGGAAACTCAGAACCTCTATCTCCTTGAATTTAATTCCACTCCAATGCAAAGGTAACTGGCTTAGAAGAATGTGGGAAGACAGAAAAAATTCAGACGAAATATGTTCTGAAAAGTGTCTGTAACATCCACTTATCCACGGGATAATTTTCCTGAAGGACAAACAGGGGTAGGGAGAGAATTTGCCATGATCTTCTTAATGGAAGCAGCTCTAACTGGAGCAAGATGACAAGATTACTTGGAGGTGAGAGAGGATAAGGAAGGCAGAGTGATTTGTGGGGTGTTCCAATTGGAGGTAATAAGGAGTCAGATCCACAGAGACAAAGCAGTTGGAGAATAATACTGAGGCAATCAAGGCCAACAAAGTGGTAATAAGAAGCGGTTTTCCCATCTCATCTCGTCCCATCTGGCCTTAAGAATTTGGCCCTGGCTGTTGAAACACGAAACTCATGATGACCCCTAACACTCTTCCAGTGACCTCCCTCACTCATTGGTGTGGAGGTGAAGCCAAAGGAAATGTAGTGTAATATTTCACATGCTTGGTTTGCATTTTTCCATATTCATTGATTCAACAAATATTTACTAGGCAGTACACTATATGTCAAGAATGGCATTAGGTGCTGAGGTTATGGATCATAAGCATCTCTTGGCTGTCCGTTATAGATAATTAAATGAGAAACATAAAATATACACAGCATGGTCTTACTTTGAGGTGTTTCAGCTGAAACAACCCACAGGGACCACTTTTCTATATATTAACCTTTTTTCTTATACTTTATATTCATCTTTTTCTTCCTGAAATGAGTATGGAAAGGAAATAGGGTTCTAGAAATTACCCTACAGTTGACCTTCACTCTATATAGAATAAGCGAGTTCTTGGCAGGAAGAGGAGTCTATCCGTGATCTCCCAGCTCCTAAACGGCAGCGGCATTGCAAACATAGTCAACTTCCAGAGCTGAGGCCAGAGCCTAGCACATTCAATGAGCAGGTATCAGTTGGCCAAACAGAGGACGCTTGACTAGATTGTTAGAGTCTGCAAAATCAGGGCTCCAAAATGATTTTTAAGGGCAGTGGAATGGGACAGAAACTATGAGATTGTTTTCCTCCTCCTCAGATACGCATCAGTCGGCAGATGTGAAACAACTCAGCTTGTTCTCAGCACACGGCCTTTAGTTCTGGACATCAGGGTCCTACCCCCCTGCCCGCAAGCAGACCATGGGTTCTGTCAGAGAACTGCCACTCTGTCCCCCGCTTCCCTTCTCCCCATGTCTGGACATTCAAGCTGTGCAGTCACAAAAGTCAGGGAGGAAAGAGAGGGTCAACTGTTGCACTAACTCAAGCTACAGGCAGTACTAGTGGCGAAGAACCTTCCTGCCAGTGCAGGACAAGTAACACATTCAGGTCCAGTCCCTGGTTTGGGACGATCCTCTGGAGAAGAGAATGGCAACCCACTTCAGTATTCTTGCCTGGAGAATCTCACAGACAGAGGAGCCTGGTGGGCTACAGTCCATGGGGTCACAAAGAGTTGGACGGGCCTGAGGTGACTTAGCACTACAGCACTCAGTTACATAGCCCCAGTTCATTCCATTCTGGCAGAGACTCCTGTAGGAAGACATAGAAAGGATGCTTACCTGGGAGCCGTCCCTCATCCAGAATCACCAAGCCCTCCCCTGTCTCCTCCGACCGCTGCATCTGCTTAGGGTCTCACCAGTCCCCAAGTCTAGGGCCAGAAGCCCTGTTTCCTCCACACTAACTCACATGTTGGGCAATACTGGTTCTTTTTTTTCTTGTCACTCATCCCATCTTGACAGTGACCTCTCTGGGATTTCATCTCCCTCTCCTGTTATTCTTCTATATCAGAGCAACCCCAGTCTATCCAACATGTTTCAAGACCATTGAACCTGAGGAGGAAGGCAACTCTCCTGATATGTCCATGTAACAGGATGTCCTGAGGAGGAAGGCAACTCTCCTGATATGTCCATGTAACAGGATGTTAAAACAAAACTTTCCTGTTGCCTCAGTGTTAGCTGAGCCCCTAGAGCTAAGAATGAATATTGTTAAATACCCATCTGTTCTGAAGAGACTTAACTTGTCCAGGGGTGACTGAAAATGGGTCCAGGAACACTTAGCCTTTCCCGTAACCTCAAGTATGTATATTAAAGGAGAGGCCTATGAATTAATGTGGAAAGCATGGATTTCATCAGAGACAATTTTTAGGTTGCTGAAATGTTTCCTCTATTTTCCTGGTGTTTTCCTCTTAAGCAAGTGAGAGGGGACTTCAGAAACTTGAAGAATGGATCTACATAGGGTGCATTTATTTCCCATGGCTGCTATAACAAATTATTACAAATTTAACAGCTAAACACAATACAATAGAATCCCTAGTGGCTCAGATGGTAAAGAATCTGCCTGCAATACAGGAGACCTGGGTTCAATCCCTGGGTCAGGAAAATCCCCTGGAAGAGGAAATGGCAACCCACTCTAGTATTCTTGCCTGGAGAATCTCATGGATAGAGGAGCCTGGCAGGCTACAGTTCATGGTGTCACAGAGTCAGACACTGCTGAGTGACTAACACACACACACATTTATTGTCTCACAGTTCTGTAGGGACTCGGCTGAATTGTTTGCTCTGTGCCTTACTAGGCTAAAATCAGGGCTTCCCAGGTGGTGCTGGGATAAAGAACCCTGCCAATCCAGGAGACATAAGAGATGTGGATTCAATCCCTGGGGTCAGTAAGGTCCCCTGGAGGAGGGCATAGCAACCTACACCAGTACTCTTGCCTAGAGAATCCCCATGGACAGAGGAGCCTGGTGGGCTGCAGTCCATGGGGTCTCATAGAGTCAGACACAACTGAAGCAACTTAACATGCGCGCAAGCATGCACAAGCTGAAATCAAGGTGTTGGCTGCACTGCCTTCTCTTCAGGAGGCTCTAGGGGAGAATCTGTGTCCAGGCTCATTCAGATCGTTGGCCAAATTTAGTTCCATTCGGCTGCTGGACTTAGGTCGCTGTTTCCTTGCTGGTTGTCAGCTGGGGACTGCCCTTGGCTCCCAGGGCCGCTTTCTGGTTCTTGCACAAGGGCCCCTATATCACAGAGCCAGCCAGAACACATGGAATCCTCCTCATGGTGCTGTATCTCTCTGACTTCGGCCAGGAAATGTTCTCTGCTTTTAAGAGCTCATGTAATAATACTGAGCCCCTCTGATAATCCAGGATAATCTCATCTTAAAATTCACAACCTTAATCACATCTGCAGAATCCCCATTGCCACATAGTGTAAACTATTCACAGGTTTTGGGGATTAGGGTTTGGACATCTTTCGGGGGGATATTATTTCCACCTATGACATAGAGAGTGGGACCTGAAAAAATCAGAGGCTCAGAAGCTAAACAGAGCAGCTTGTGGCAGCTGAGTGAGAAAGGGACCAATTGATGGGATCAATTGTACTTCCGCTGTTGCATTTCTGCTGATGATATGGCTTGTTCCCTGTGAAGCCTCCAGGGAAGAGATCTGGACTTGGTAACCTTGAATTGAAGCATTCCCCAAGAGAACCATCAGGAGCCACAGGTACCAAGCAGAATGAAGTTAGAGGTGAATTACAGGAAGCCAGGGGCTAAGAAGTAACAGTAGCCAGTTGGAGAAGACACATGTGTGTGCCTGCTAAGTCACTCAGTGTGTCCAACTCTTTGTGACCCCATGTACTGTAACACATCTAGCTCCTCTGTCCATGGGATTCTCTAGAAAAGAATACTAGAGTGGGTTGCCATGCCCTCCTTCAGGGAATCTTCCCGACCCAGGGATCAAAACAGTGTCTCTTTTGTCTCTTGCATTGGCAGGCAGGTTCTTTACTAACTAGAGCCACCTGGGAAACCCAGAGAAAACACGTATACTAGGAAACCATGCTGGGAGTTCCCCAGTGCCCAGTGGAGGTGTTTCTGAGGAATGCTAAAGGTGCCTTATTAGAGAAAGCGTCAGCCTTCAGATAAAGCCACATCCAGAAAACTCCCTCAAATGAAAACCTTGCCTTTCCTTCCCACTGTTGTTCCAATGCTTGTTGTTCAGTCACTCAGTCGTGTCTAACTCTTTGCAACCCCATGGACTGCAGCATGCCGGGCTTCCCTGTCCTTCACCATCTCCTGGAGCTTGTTTAAATTCATGTCAGTGATGCCATCCAACCATCTTATCTTCTGTTGTCCCCTTCTCCTCCTGCCCTCAATCGTTCCAAGCATCAGGGTCTTTTCTAATGAGTCAGCTCTTCTCATCAAGTGGCCAAAGTATTGGAGCTTCCATTTCAGCATCAGTCCTGCCAATGAATATTCAGGATTGATTTCCTTTAGGATTGACTGGTTTGATCTTCTTGCAGTTCAAGGGACTCTGGAGAGTCTTCTCTAACACCACAGTTTGAAAACCTCAGTTCTACAGCATTCAGCCTTCTTTATGGTTGAACTCTCACATCCATACATGACTACTGGAAAAACCATAGCTTTGATTAGGTGACCTTTGTCAGCAAAGTAATGTCTCTGCTTTTTAATATGCTGTCTGCTACTGCTACTGCTAAGTCACTTCAGTCATGTCCGACTCTGTGCGACCCCATAGACGGCAGCCCACCAGGCTCTCCCGTCCCCAGGATTCTCCAGGCAAGAACACTGGAGTGGGTTGCCATTTCCTTAGGTTTGTCATAACTTTTCTTCCAAGGAGCAAGCGTCTTTTAATTTCATGGCTGCAGTCACCATCTGCAGTGATTTTGGAGCCCAAGAAAATAAAGTCTGTTACTGTTTCCATTGTTTCCCATCTATTTGCCATGAAGTGATGGGACCAGATGCCATGATCTTCGTTTTCTGAATGTTGAGTTTTAAGCCAGCTTTTTCACTCTCCTGTTTCACCTTCATCAAGAGGTTCTTTAGCTCCTTTTCACTTTCTACCATAAGGGTGGTGTCATCTGCATATCTGAGGCTATTGATATTTCTCCCAGCAATCTTGATTCCAGCTTGTGCTTCATTCAGCGGCATTTCTCATGATGTACTCTGCATATAAGTTAAATAAGCAGGGTGACAATATACAGCCTTAACTTACTCCTTTCCAGTTTGGAACCAGTCTATTTTTCCATTTCCAGTTCTAACTGTTGCATCTTGACCTGTATACAGATTTCTCAGGAGGCAGGTAAGGTGGTCTGGGATTCCCATCTCTTTAAGAATTTCCCACAGTTTGTTGTGATCCACATAGTCAAAGGCTTTAGTATAGTCAATGAAGCAGAAGTAGATGTTTTCCTGGAATTCTCTTGCTTTTTCTATGATCCAGTGGATGTTGGCAATTTGATCTCTGGTTCCTGTGCCTTTTCTAAACCCAGCTTGTACATCTGGAAGTTCTTGGTTACAATACTGGAGGATCCAAAAGCAGCAAAAGAATCAAGAGGAGTGGGAAAGCAAGGACGGGGGAGAGGTGTGCCTGCCCATGCCCCCTTCATCCACAGTGGTCTCCTAAGGCAGGGCTGAGCTGGAGGAGGGAGGACACTTCGAACTGAATAAGCAATTAAAGCTTCTGTATCAGACTGGACTTAAATTTCAGCATCTCAAAACACAAAAGTATTTGTTAATACCTGATAGTCACATAAAAGTTATGGATCTGCCTTAGGATCCCCAAAAGGGAAAACAATTTCATCAGTCAGTTGCAGCAAAGAATAACATTGCTTTCTGCTTGCTCTTGTTTAACTGACAGTTACATAAATTACCCAGCCCTTCTCTAGCAACCTTTAAGGTCTGATTACCAAAAGCCATCTCAAGGGAAGAACCACATATCTCCATTAACAGGAACTCAGACCCTTGTTGAATTAAAATCTTTGGTTATACTTTATTGATTTCAGTTGCAAAGCCAAAATACTGAGTTTTTATGTGATATATTATTTATGTGAAATAATACCTTGTTGTTACTCTACTAAACACAATAAAGTCTCTGAGAACTGACAGAGTATTTTAATTAGTCAAGAAGGCTATTCTTTGATCTGTGATCCTTTGGCTACTTTTTCTGTGGTGTAATGGAACAAGCATTAGGCTATTAGGTATTAAGCTCATTGAATAACAAACTATATACACATGGGCAGATCATTTCACCTCTGTGAGCTTCAGTTTCTTTGTGTGTGAATTGGTTAACAGGAATGTTTGACTGCCCATCTCATGGTATTTCAAGGAGAATCAAATGTCATAACACCATGAAAACACATTTCTAAATTTTAATCTCTCTCTATATTAAGGTGTTATTAGTAATTGAAGCTGGAGAAGGAAATGGCAACCCACTCCAGTATTCTTGCCTGGAGAATCCCATGGACGGAGGAGCCTGGTGGACTACAGTCCATGGGGTCGCAAAGAGTCGGACACGACTGACCAAGCGACTTCATATGCCATAATAGGTAATACCTTTTTAAGGAAATCTAAGATTACTAAATGGACTATTAATAATCCATTGTATAACAGTCTATGCTTAATGGACTGTTTCTGGAAGGACGCATAAGAAACTGGTAACAGTAGCTGCCTTCAGGTAGAGACTTGAGCGGTGGGGAAGAGAGAGACTTATTTTTCACTCTATTCCTTCTTTATATCTTTTGAATCAATACCATATGTATACATCATGCATTGAAACAAATAAAATTTAACAAGAATTTGAGAAACTTAAGAAAGGAGATATGTTTATTCTTGATAACAAATGGGGTATAATCTAATCTTTCTGTAAAGGAATTTTTTGGCTCTGTAATGCTTCAGGACTAAATACAATCAGCACAGAACTTGGCACATAGCAGATGTTCAGAAAGTGGTAATGCCCTTTCTCTTGAGGTCATCCTTATGACCAGTAACCTCTGGTAAATTAGCTATACACAAGGACATAGCTAACGGGATACTGGATATTAGAAACTTTATTGGATTTTGCTAGGATGTTGGACACAGATGCTAAATAGGAATGCCAGAAAGCTGATGAATCATCTGGTAAACCAGTGGAAAAGGTGAGTGGAGCCAGAAATAGACCAGAGAGGGCAAGGAAACAAATAGATCTGGAAAAAGGCAACTGCACTCATTATATCATGGAACCTGCTTTGCAGCTGCTGATGTTCCCAGACTATTAAGTGCATTTTGCAAATTGGAGTTATTCTAATCTTCATGGTATTAAGCTCATTGAATAACAAATAGCTTGAAATCTCATTAGACTATGGACCTTTCTTTTTTAATTTATTAATACTCCTCATTTTATGATGAGGAGCAGTGAGTCCATAAAGCAGAATGCTTTATGGGAAGCTGTAACACCTAGCCCTAATGCCAAAACTGAGAATCTGATAGTGTAGCTGTTAAACATGAAGACTCCTGCTAACAGGAATGCCCAAAGCAGGCAGACACTATGTCTCCCTTTTTGTTTTAATGTAGCTGCGTCAATTCCACTATTCTGTTATAAATTAAGCACCCAGAATGACACTTAGGAAGCAGGCAAAATGAAAACAAAACTTAGAAAAATTATCCCATAGAGAAATTGCCAGTGATGTTAAGGAGTTATTGATGCTGTTGTGGGGACTATGGGACCATTTAGAATCTAGATGCTCAGAGTGTGGTCCCCAGACAGCAAAATTAGGGAGCTCATTCTCAAGGCAGACTCCCAGACCCTCTCCCAGGACCTTCCAAATCAAAAACTCTAGTTTCACAAGATCCCAAGGTGATTTCTATAAACATGAACAGTTCTTTATTTTTATTTCTTTACTTTTTAAATTAGAGTTAATTGCTTTACAATGCTCTGTTAGTTTCTGCTGTACCGCAACATGATCAACTATATGTGTACATGCATGCCCTTCCCCTTGAACCTCCCTCCCACCACGCCTCCCATCCCCCCTTCTTGGTGGTCACGGAGCCCCGAGCTGAGCTCCCTCTGCTCTCCAGCAGCCTCCTGCTGGCTGTCTGTATACGGGGTTTCCCAGGCAAGAATACTGAAGTGAGTTGCCATTCCCTTCTCCAGGGGATCCTCCCAACCCAGGGATCCAACCTGCAGCTCTTGCATCTCCTGCATTCGCAGGCAGATCCTTTACCCCTGTACCACCGGTGAAGCCCAATTTAAGTGTAGCATATATTTTAGCCTAAAAAAAAAAGTCCTAATTGAAAGACAACACTCATTTTATCTCAGTGAAGAAAAATGGTCAACTTGAACTGTCCCATGAGAATAAATAATTAGTAAATAAATTCAGTCAAAAATTTAATACAGAGGCACTTTCCAAGGAAAGGCTTTGGGACAGTGGAATCATCTGAGGGCCATGCGAACTGAAAGAAGAAAATAGAGAGAAAACAACAAGCTCAAAGATGAAGGCTCTAAGTCTGGCAAAGGATTGAATGTAGAGTCCAGTCTCTCCAGACTGGTGGATAAGAGAATGAGGAGGCTTTTCACTGAAGAAGATAATCTACTAACTAGTGAGATGCCAATGAAACAAAGCCTGCATTTACAACCAAGGACATTTAGGATCTGGGACATATTTTTTACAAGATTGTTCTTTGAATCAGTGATTCTGTTTGACACCAAGTATTGCTTCTGCTGCTTTCTCTCTTCCCAAATGGATACTTGATTTTTAAAAAATTTATATTGGAGTATAGTTAGCTCAGACGGTAAAGAATCCACCTACAGTGCAGAAGATTAATTTCTGGGTTTAATTCCTGGGTCGGGAAGACCCCCTGGAGGAGGGAATGGCAACCCACTCCAGTATTCTTGCCTGGAGATTTCCATGGACAGGGGAGCCTGGAGGGCTACAGTCCATGGGGTCGCAAAGCGTTGGACACGACTCAGCAACCAGCACTTTCACTTTGCATAGTTGCTTTACAATGTTGCGTTAGTTTCCCCTGTGCAGCAAGGTGAATCAGCCGTGTGTATGCATATAGCCCCTCTTTTTGGATTTCCTTCTCGTTTAGGTCACCACAGAACATTGAGTAGACTTCCCTGTGCTACACAGTAGGTTCTCATGAGTTCTCTGTCTTATACATAGTAGTGTATATAGGTCAGTCCCAATCTCCCAGATTAAACCCCCACATTCCCCCCTTGGTGTCCATACATTTGTTCTCTATGATGCTTTATTTGAAAGGCTTCATCTTTCACCCTCCATTCACTATGTAAGAATATTTTCCTCTGTTTTATTCATAAAAGTGCTACTGACCAGTATGAGATAATGCATGTTCCCACTAGGGTTGCTATAATTTCAGCAAAGAAACTTAATAACTTAATCGGTGTATAAAATTTCCCATATATGACTCAAACAGGGGCTCTGTGACGGCCTGAAAGGCAGGATGGGGAAGGAAATGGGAGGGAGGTCCGGGAGGGAGGGGACATGGGTATACCTATGGTTGATTCTTGTTGATGTATGACAGAAAACCACAAAATTCTGTAAAGCAATTATCCTTCAATTAGAAAATTAAAAAGTTATTTAAAAATTTTCCCATTTATGATTTTGATTGGAAAATAACTCAAGAACTTACTGTGAGTGTGACCGGGAATAAGAATCCACTGCACACCTGAGTGAAGGTTCCCAGGCTGGATAGGAAGGAGAAGAATGAGGGGCAAAAATGTGGGCAAAATTAAGAGAAATTTTTACTGCCTCACTGTAAGCTCTTCCCATTAAAGGAGTTAGTGAAAGGAAATAGGAAGGAGCATATATACTTGGGAATGCTCAGACCCGTCCCCCTTGTCAACAAACTGCGGAAATAATAGACATCAGCAACCAGCTGGTGACTTTTACTTTGACTCTTATAATAATGAATTAATGGAAAAGCTTCTGAAATATAACTTCCAGTGTGGAAGACCATCATCTTTCTTACTGTAGGGGACCAAGTTATAATGTTATCTATTAGAATGAATCATTTCTCTTGGAAAGTCCCTATGTGATAAACCAGACTGTCCGGACACTAGCCAGCTTTATGTTTTATTTTTGGTGATTTAAGGGATTTATTACAACAGATGACATTTCTGATAGTGGAAATTTACCTGCATATAGCCAAAGTCTTGACCTCTTGAATAAATTTGCAGTTGGCAGAAGTGGAAAGTCTTCTCCAGCTTTGAACTATAGGGATTTTCAGTAAGGTTTCAATCAACAAAAATTCAGATACTCTTTCTTAATGGGGTAACTTTAAAGGTACATTAACTGGATAAAAGAGATTTCTGTGTGGACAAGTTTAGAGAATAACATAGCGGCTGATATGTGCGGGTGATTATTTGGGTCCTAGCTTGAAGAGAGAACAACTTTTAAGATCCCTGTTAAGTGTGCAAATCTAGGTAAAGTCCTCTCAGCTTTGAGTCAGGGATCAGGCAAACATGCTCCCATGGTTCAGCATTAATGGGAATTAATATGTGGTTTATTTAGCAACTTAAAACTCTTCCACATTAGACAGGACTTTACAGCAGACAGTTTTATAAGGAGAATGGAATGAATTGAACACAGTCACTTGAATTAGAATATCTTTTATATTCTCTGTGTCCCCCTCAGAGTTGATGATAAACCTAGAGAAGCATGCTAGAACAAGCAGACCAGAAAATTAAATTCTCATTCTCACTTTGTGCAGTACACGCGATTCGAAGCATTAGCCTCAAACATCTTTCTGTGTGTTTTCTGTTTTACTTTCTTCCTTTGCTTCTTTGTAAGTCAGCCAGACTTGGTAAGGTCATTAAAAATGGGACTTTGGCAAACTTGATGAAATCAGGAAAAAATTAGCCTGGAAAGATCCTTGGAGTGAGTCAGGTCCCGCGCTCTGTCTCCTGGCGCTGACCTCTCGGGACTGTGGGAACCGACTGTGATGATGAGTGTGAGAGCACCTCTGCAGGGCCGCGGGCCAGCTGTGTGGAGGTACACGCCGTCATTCTCACGGGTATGGCACCAGATCATCCTGGATTGTTAGAAAGTTTTGTTGTTTAAAATAAATTCTATTTCCATATGTGCCCTAGACGTATTCACCTTTAATCATATAGGACCATTCCCACATTCATTTGTTAACAAAGAAGGAGACGAGCTGGTTGCAGTCCTATCTAGTGACACCTTGATTTGACAGGAGGAGTTTTTTAAAATTATGAAAAGTAACTCCCTAAAAAGGTGGGGGGAAGTTGGGGCGAGGGGAAGAGCAAACAAGTGTATGAACCAGGATAGGGAAGCCTTTTCTAAGTAACATAATACCAAAGGCAGGAACTTTGAAAGCAAAACTTCATAGATTGGCTGTATATAAATTTTGCACTTTTGTGTATTAAAGACCACCATGTTGTTCGGTCACTAAATCATGTTCAACTCTTTGCAATGTCATGAACCGCTGCATGCCAGCCTTCCCTGTCATTCATTATCTCCTGGAGCCTGCTCAAACTCATGTCCATTGTGTCAGTGATGCCATCCAACCATCTCATCCTCTGTCGTCCCCTTCTCCTCTGGCCTTCTATCTTTCCCAGCATCAGGGGCTTTTTCAATGAGTCAGTTCTTCACATCAGGTGGCCAAAGTATTGACTCTTCAGCTTCAGTATCAGTCCTTCCAATGAATATTCAGGGTTGATTTCCTTTAGGATTGATGGGTTTGATCTCATTGCTGTCCAAAGGACTCTCAAGAATCTTCTCCAGCACCACAATTTGAAAGCATCAATTCTTCAGCATTCAGCCTTCTTCATGGTCCAACTCTCACATCCATACATGACTACTGGGAAAAAAACATAGCTTTGACTATACAGACCGTTAAAGACTTGCAAGTTATAAACTGGGGAAATACTAATATTTGTAACTCGTATGGACAGATAAAATTATGTTATTTATTTACTGTATACATGTTATTTATGTTATTGCCAAGATGTCACTAAAATGAAATGAAAGGAATAAAAGCAATATAAAATCACAAAGAGGATGAAAGAAGAGACAAGAGCAGACAAGGAATTGCAGCAAATTTTTGAAAGATGGAGAGCTGATGGACAAATCAGCAGGGGTGACCAATCTGAGCACCAAGTATCTGCAAAGGAAATGAGATGTGAGCCAATCCCTGCAAAGCAACACTAGGAAGTTTGGGAATGGGAAGTACCAACTAGTGTGGGAGGCACCATAATTAACAAGAAGAATGCAATATCCAATAGTACAGTCACTGTTTCCAAAACCACTAGAAAAGAAACACAAATTTTAAAAGAGATTAATATCAGATGGAAACGGCTTAAAATACACTCACTCTTCAGCATTTGTTCATTCACCAAACATATACCAGGAACCTCAACTATACTCTTGACACTCTTCTGAGTCTTCCAGATAAAGTAACAAATAAAACAGTCCTACTGCAAGAAGACAGATCCATAACCCTGGGAGATCAGTGGGTGAAGGGGAAAGGTCAGCAGGACCTAAGCCTTTCTTTCTCTTTCAGTCTTCATTTCTGTGCATTACCATGCTTTCAGCAAGAGAGCACGTCACTTGTCCTTTACTGCGTGACAATGCAGAATATGCCCTAAGCCCTGCCACCCAATAGCATGAGCCAGATGGGGCTGACCCAGCACAGCAAAGGAGACCCAAAATGAGAGTAACACAAGGTACAGTAGAGTGAGCTTATTCAAGAGGATGCTGTAATTAAAGAGAGAGAGAGAAAAAAAGAAGAAATTATAGCTGAGAGGGAGGAGACAGAAAACTAAGAGATATATCATGTCAGTTGGTTCTCAAGGCTGGTTAGAGAAAGAAACAAGCATTCCTATTTTCTGTGCTGTGATTGTGAGAGGCCTTTTTCAAGAAGAAGAAGAGGCCCAAGGAGGTGGGGAGCTTACCAATCCATTTTCTGAGGGAAGAACAGTTCCGGCAGAAGGAATAGCAGGTGCAAAGACTCTGAGCAGCGTGAGTGTTTGGATTGTCCAAGAACAGTAAAGAGGCCCGGGTCACTGAAGTCACAGTATGTGGGAAAGAGTGGTAGGAAATAAAGTCGGAGAAGCAGCCAAGGGCTAGGTCATGTGCAGCCTTGGAGGCCATAATAAAGAATTTGACTTTTATGACGATACTAGAAACATTCAGAGTTTCAAGGAGGAAAATGATAGACTTTGATTTGTGTTTGACAAGGATCTCTGGCTTCTGCATGAGACAGCATTTTGTGGGCAGAGAAAGGACAAGAAGACTATTGGTTTGGAGACTATTGACATAATCCAGCAAAAGGTCATGGTAAATAAAGTGATGGAGGGGGTGAAGAAGGTAAGAAGTGGTCAGATTCTAGATACGTTTTAAAAGTTGGGCCTGTAGGGCTTGAAGATGAATTAGATGTGATGTGGGAGAAAGACTAGAGTTGAGGATAATTATAATTTAGTTTGGAGAAGGCAATGGCACCCCACTCCAGTACTCTTGCCTGGAAAATCCCATGGATGGAGGAGCCTGGAGGGCTGCAGTGCATGGGGTCTCTGAGGGTCAGACACGACTGAGCGACTTCCCTTTCACTTTTCACTTTCATGCGTTGGAGAGGGAAATGGCAACGCACTCCAGTGTTCTTGCCTGGAGAATCCCAGGGACGGGGGAGCCTGGTGGGCTGCCGTCTATGGGGTCGCACAGAGTCGGACACGACTGAAGTGACTTAGCAGCAGCAGCAGCATAATTTATTTGAGACCTGAACAACTGGAAGGGTGGAGTTGCCACATTTTCAAATATGAAGACTATGGGAGGAGTGCCTAGTGTCTGTGTTGTCATAGCTGTGGTTGTGCTTGTGGGATGCAGAATCGAGAGTTTGGTCTTACTGAGTTTGAGATGCCTTCAGACATCTGAGAAGAGATGCTGTGTAGGCAGTCTGGGGTTCAGAAGATGGGTCAGGACTAGACAAATCAATGTGCTCATCAGCACATTGTGTTTATTTTGAGCCATGGCACTTGATAATCTTCTTCGAGAGTGAGGGGAAATTCAAGGTCTGAACTAGTGGGCACTGGAGCACTGAGGCTTCCTACAAGTTAGGAACATAAGGAGCATGTAACTGAGAAGACTGGAAAGGACTGATCAAGAGAATCAAGAGTGAAGGTAGATCTAGCCAGAGAAGGAAAACCAAGAGAGAATGGCATTACCAAGGGAAACAAAAAAAAAACGAGTTTTGAGACAGAGGGCATGAGCAATTATGCCAAAAGCTGCTGACTGCTCAGGCAAGCTGAGGGCCAGGACTTGAGCACTGGCTTGGACTAAGTAGAAGTCTTTGAAAGAGCAGGTTTAGTGCAGTGGTGGGGAAAGAAGCCTCATCACAGTGGGTTTAAGACAAATATGAAGGGAAGAAGAAGAAACAGCAAGTAAAGACAACACACGGAAGACAGAAAGATCAACACTGTGTGATCCCATGGTCTTACAGAAGAGGGAACCAAAAAACAGTCAGCAAGCAGCCTGATGGCCAGCACGCTCCTCACCCCTGTCCTGTGGCCTGCGCTTAGGTGACATGGCCACGCTGGCTTCTGAGGTGCTTTTCTAAAAAGTTGAAAGATAATTGCTTTACAATATTGTGTTGGCTTCTGCCATACATCAACATGAATCAGCTATAGGTATTTTAAACTTGTGAGGTCCCAGCCCAGCTCACCTTCCCCAGCTCAGCCCTCTTTTTATTTGCCTCCTTTTACCATTCCCCTGGGCAAGGTTCCCATCCTCTGTCCTACTCTCCTCACACCCCCACCCACCTTCTCATCCAAAGACAATCACCTCTCCAACAGCTTTTCCCAAATCTATCTGGGAATCAGCCAGCCTCCTCCTCCCTCTTTGTATACAGCAAAGGCTTGCTTTAGAAAGACATGTTTTTTTACTTAAATTTCCCTTGAAAATACACAAGGGTTTAAATTAGGGGTAAAAATTGCATTTTTGAATCACAAAAGTTTTTGCCCAAATCCAAAATGTTTGAAAAAATAGGTCAAGAGGCTTTCTTAAAGCTTCAGGTTTTCCCATCTGTGGTTAGCTTCATGGATCACATGTGAGGCCCTTTCATGTGTGGATGTCATCGTTCCAAGAGTCTTCTGACTGGGCCTTTTATTTCTCCAGGCAGGGGTGGTGTGCCATGGGGGTGGGCTGAGTACCTGTGAATCTAGGCAGCAGTTCCTAGAGAAGGCTGTGACCTTGAACTTGTTTCCTAACTCTCTCTGTTGTGCTCAGCTGTTTCCGTTGTGTCGGACCCTTTGCAACCCCATGGATGGCAGGCCACCAGGCTCCTCTGTCCATGGGATTCTCCAGGCAAGAATATTGGAGTGGGTCGCTGAGCCCTCCTCCAGGGGATCTTCCTGACCCAGGGATCCACATCTCTTATGTCTGCCTGCATTTCAGGCAGATTCTTCACCGCTAGCACCACCTGGAAAGCCCCAACAAAAGCTTCACCTAGATACTGAGTCAGTTTGGAGGCAATCTGGGATGAGGCCTGAATTCACATCTGCATGGAGTCATTATTTTCTTTTCCACTGAGTTGTTCACCTGGAAGAAGTGGGACACTAATGCCCGACTGTTCTTGGGTTCCATACCATGAAGAGCTGTTGAGATGTTCTTGCCAGACTCGCTTGTGAGGCTTGGGCTCCCAGCACCTCCAGGACTCCTGTGTCTGCTGGCCTCAGTTCCCTCAGCCAATTCTCCTTTCACTTATCTGAAAACATTTGAAGTGATTCCCTTGACTTTTCTCCAGTTTCACCCCTACAGCAACCCCACCCTGAAAATGTGTAGAGTGATCCTCTACCTTGGGGTCCAGTTAATGAACTCAGTGTCAAAGCTGGCTCTGGTCCACTTTCTTCCAGAACCAGGGCTCTTCTCCCAGCTTCAAGCCCTCTGAGCTTTGCTCACTGCCGTGTGCTTTGCACCAAGGTCTTTAAACTTTAAGGTGCTAGTAAATCACTTGGGAATCTTGTTAAAATGAAGCTTCTCTTTCTGTAGGTCTGTTGTGGAACCTGAGATTCTGCATTTCTAACAAGCTCCCATGTGATATATGGCCTGGGACCCGCTTTAAGAGTGGGCCTTCATAGTGTACCTGAGGCTGCACCTGTTGGTACCTGGCAGGGCCATGCATCATGCTAACTCTGTCAGTCATGTCCAGCTCTTTGTGACCCCGTGGACTGTAGCCCACCAGGCTCCTCTGTCCATGGGATTCTCCAGGCAAGAACACTGGAGTGGGTTGCCAGGCCCTCCTTCAGGGGATCTTCCCAATGTGTCTTTTACATCTCCTGCATTGGCAGGAGGGTTCTTTACCACTAGCGCCATCTGGAAAGCCCATGGCAGGGCCATATCAGCAACCTTTAAGTAGATCTGGCCACAAAAAGGCACCCTTCTCAGGAGATGGGCGGAAGCCAGTCCTTGGATTGGAAAGGAATCACATTAGCCTGGGCTTTGGGAGAGAAAAAAAAAAGCAGGAAAATGCATCTTTTTCCAATTACAGATAAGAAACTAGTTATTTTAAAGAGAAATGAGAAATGTAATAGACTAAAATTGCAGTTCCCTAGGTATATTCTAGGAAATATTGGTCCTGTGGGATGTTAACAGGAGTTGTGTGCAAAAGAGGTTTCTATGCTCAAATGAGTTCTAGAATCTAGAATGTAAACAGGGGGTTAAACAAAGTTTAATAGGTTTTCTTACCACAGAACTTTTCAGAGGCTTTTATAAGTTGATGTGCGTGGTAGATCTCCAAGAAGGACATAAAGCCTGCAACATTCTCCAAAAGTATTTTCTAAGAAAATCCCTAGGGTGTGTGTGTGTGTGTGTGTGTGTGTGTGTGTGTGTGTGTGTGTGTGTTTTAAGGAGGCTAAACAGGACTAAATCTCCATGGAATGCTCTTTGGGAAAGGATAACATAAGCGCATACTCAGAATCAACTGCATCGACCTTCCACTTCTTCCTTTGCCTGCCCCAGAGATTACAAAATGGAAAAATGTTTGTTTTCTCAGATTCATTTGCTAATAACTTCGTCACTGTTTAGTACATTCATGAATGCATAAACATCTGTTATTTAATTTTTTTCACAAATGTCATGTATTTCTTATAAGTGCTATGACTAAAATGTAAAAATCATGACATCTGTTCATCTCCACGTTCTATCAAGAGTTCTCCTTCTGCACTCTTTCCTCTCCTTACTACTAACAGAAGTGTTGCAGGAAGGGGGAGCCCTTCTAGGGCCTGACAGTGGGCTCTTGCCCAACACTCAGAAATGAATTGTCCGAGGAGACACGTGTGTTAACAAAACAAGAGCTTTTATTGGGAAAGGAGTTCCTGGGTGGAGAGCAGTAGGGTAAGGGAACCCAGGAGAACTGCTCTGCCACATAGCTTGCAGTCTTGGGTTTTATGGTGATGGGATTAGTTTTCAGGTTGTCCTTAGCCAATCATTCTGATGCAAGAGTCCTTGGTGGTACACGCCTTGTTCAGCCAAGATGGATGCCAGAGAGGAGGATTCTGGGAGGTAGTCAGACACGTGTCTCCTTTTGACCTTTCTCAAACACTTCTGGTTGGTGGTGGCTTATTAGTTCCACGTTCCTCACTAGGACACCCCGTCCTAAAACAACTCATGCAAATGGTTATTATGGTGCCTGGCCAGGGCGGGGGCGGGGGGGGTGGTCTCAGTCAGCGTGCTTCCCCTAACAGAAGAATTGGGGGAGGAGCTGTAGGAGGAAGAGTATTTAAAATGAGAAGAGGAGGACAGTCCTTTCATCTGTAATTTGGAAAGCTGAGAGGGCTTGATTTGGTTAAACATGTTTGAATGCGCTTCAGAATTTCTCCTTGAGCTTTAGGAGTTTGTCTGAACGGGTAACAGGAAAATATAGGATAAGCAGACTGGAGGACCATGCCTCCTCCAGATCTGGCTGAGGGGTCTGCATCCTGGAACGTATTTAGTTGCACTTAAGATACTCTCTGAAAGTGAAGGAGGCATCTGGAAGTTCTGTGTTTCTGTTGCAAGCAGGCTGGAGAAGCATTTTACACGGTTATGGCCACAAACCAGGATGCAGACAGGGCATCCGGTTCATGTAATAGCTGCGTCCTCAACCAAAATTCTTTTAATCGTCTTTGAGGAAAATTAGATTGATGGGATGGAGCAATGAAGAGGGGTGTGTGTGTCTGAGGCAGTAGGTAGCTGGAATTGGAGATGGGTCAATTTACGAATTAAATAAAACAATAATATTGTACTTCAAAATAGTAAAAGTGGAAAATCTCTCTCTACCATGATAGCATTTTCCTCCCCGGCCCAGGGAGGTGTTGGACACATCAGAGCCTGTATTGTTTGGGTTGCTATGGCAACTGCAATACCTCCACTTTCCTCTAAAAACCTCACTAGCCCAAGAACAAGCCTGGGCAAGTTCACAGTTCAGCCTCTTGTGAGCACTTTCTTATCCTAAAATAGTGCAGTGATAATTGCTGAGAATCATAAATAGAAGAAGGGGAGGTTATTTGTGCTTGCCTCATCTACCTACTTGGGCTTTCCTCACATAATGTTTCTGGTTTAGTCACTAAGTCATGTCCAACTCTTTGCGACCCTGTGGACTGTAGCCCACCAGGCTCCTCTGTCCATGGGATTTCCCAGGCAAGAATACTACAGCAGGTTGCCATTTCCTTCTCAGATCTTCCTGACCTAGGGATCGAAGCTGGGGCTCCAGCATTGCAGGCTGCCCTTTCCCTAATTGTCTGCATATCTAAACACAACTTACTTCCAATTACAAAGCCAATGTCCATTTTCCCAAATTAAGGGGAAAAATGTCTGCCAACTTGAACATGTAAACTTTTAGGCATCCAAGTGAAATACTTAAAAATCTACTTACAATATTTAATTTATTAATTTCCATATATGTATATGAATTGCATAAAACTAAAGACTGCAGCCATGAAATTAAAAGACGCTTACTCCTTGGAAGGAAAGTTATGACCAACCTAGACAGCATATTCAAAAGCAGAGACATTACTTTGCCGACTAAGGTCCGTCTAGTCAAGGCTATGGTTTTTCCTGTGGTCATGTATGGATGTGAGAGTTGGACTGTGAAGAAGGCTGAGTGCCGAAGAATTGATGCTTTTGAACTGTGGTGTTGCAGAAGACTCTTGAGAGTCCCTTGGACTGCAAGGAGATCCAACCAGTCCATTCTGAAGGAGATCAGCCCTGGGATTTCTTTGGAAGGAATGATGCTAAAGCTGAAACTCCAGTACTTTGGCCACCTCATGCGAAGAGCTGACTCATTGGAAAAGACTCTGATGCTGGGAGGGATTGGGGGCAGGAGGACAAGGGGACGACAGAGGATAAGGTGGCTGGATGGCATCACGGACTCAATGGACGTGAGTCTGAGTGAACTCCGGGAGTTGGTGATGGACAGGGAGGCCTGGCGTGCTGTGATTCATGGGGTCGTGAAGAGTCGGACACGACTGAGTGACTGAACTGAACTGAAAAAGAAAATAACATTCACTCTAATCTGGAAATACTGCTCTACTCTGGCATTTCATGGCTTCCCTGGCGGCTCAGTGGTAAAGAATTTGCCTTCGATGCAGGAGCCAGAGGAGACTTGAGTTCAATCCCTGTGTTGCCGGAAGGGGGACCCCTTCCAGGGCCCGAAACTGGGCTCTTGTCTAACACTCGGAAATGGATTGTCTGAGGAGACACATGTACTGACAAAGCGAGAGATTTTATTGGGAAAGGGCACCTGGGTGGAGAGCAGTAGGGTAAAGGAACCCAGGAGAACTGCTCTGTCACATGGCTTGCAGTCTCTGGTTTTATGGTGATGGGATTAGTTTCCGGGTTGTCTTTAGCCAATCATTCTGACTCAGAGTCCTTCCTGGTGGTGTATGCCGTGTTCAGCCAAGATGGATGCCAGAGAGAAGGATTCTGGGAGGTGGTCAGACAGGTGGTGTCTCCTTTTGACCTTTCCCGAGCTCGTCTGGTTGGTGGAGGCTTATTTGTTCCGTGTTCCTTACCAGGACCTCCTGTCGTAGAACAACTTATGCAAATAGTTACTATGGTGCCTGGCCAGGGTGGAAGGTTTCAATCAGTGTGCTTCCCCTAACACCTGGGTCAGGAAGGTCCCCTGGAGGAATAAATGGCAACCCACGCCAGTATTCTTGCCAAGAGAATCCCATGGACAGAGGAGCCTGGTGGGCTACAGTCCATGGAATCGCAAAGAGCTGGACTCGACTAAAGCAACTTAGCAGCAGCAGCTGACACTTCATGAAGCAGTTTGATTCAAATGTGTCACGTGTATCTTGGCTGTCAGTGAGTGTGCCGTCACTAGAAATCTCTTTTGGTTTTTCAACAATTTTCCCAAACGTACTGTCTCTCTGGGCCCCGCCAAGTTTGACAGCACAGTCATTTTTAAACCCAGATGTGATACCATCACCGGAAATGGTATTCCATACCTCAGGTATCCATTTCCACAACAGGAGGATGGACTTTCCTTTTTGTAATTCATCTTTCATGGGTTTAGTGATCTCTATGATATGACCCCCTTACTGTACTGCCTTAAAATTAAAAAAAAAAAAAGGTGTTTACAATGACATACACAACTTGAAAACTGAGGTTGAACCACCTAAAGTAAAGATGATTACACTCTGTTAAATGTCTCTGACTCCTTTTCATTAATTTCAACTTAATTTGATTAGTTGACCTAACAAAATAGTTTCAGTGACAGCCATAGCTAACACTTCCTGAGCTCTTAGCACTTGCCAGACATTGTTTAACCAAGTTATGCACAGTAACTTATGTAAAGGCCTCAGAGGATGGCAGATGAAACTTCCAGTGCAGATACAGCTGTGGAGCAGATGAAAGTGTCACTCGCTTGAGGGTGGAAAGCATCACCCACAAATCATGTAGAATGGTTTCCACTTGTATGTGCATCACTGCTGTTTAATCACCTGGTTACCCATCACACACACACACACACACACACACACACACACACACACACACACAGAGAGAGAGAAAATGGCCATCCTTTCCTTTCCTCGTGGGGAAATACAAAGGCAAGATCTTAACAGCATGCCTTGTTTTAGATTAGTGGTTCAACCATGTCTGCACGTTTGCATCATCTGAGAAGCTTTTAAAAGACACTGATGATGCCCAGGCCTCGCCCTAGGACGAATAAAGCAGAATCTCCTGGATGGAGTCAGAGCATCAAAAGTCTTTAAAGTACCACAGCTGATTCTAATCTATAGCCGGATTGTGAACCAAAGTTTCAGCTTATTAGACATAAACCAAATGCCCTCGTATTTCTACCTCGATAAAGGAAATGTCCTCATCTCCCTACCTAGGAAGTTGGGAGGCACTCGGTGTACTCTTCCGCGTTCTGAAGAGTTTCACAAGTTCCGCTGCATATGAACGCCTGGTTGCACAGTGTTTGCTCCGTCCTTCCTTTGCCCCATCCCTTAAAACACCCACCTCACCTATGCGCTTAGAATATACCAAGTTCTCCTGGCTAATAGTGCCACCCAGAGACTGGTACAGGGAATTTATCTCCCCACCTGCTCCTTCCCACTCACTAGGGGGTGCACACCCAACTCAACTCCATCCCCTGTTTCCCTGCACTCAAGCACACATTTTGTGTCTTCCAGTCTTCCGCTGATAACAATGAAGACATTCTCTTTCTTATGTAGCAACTTTCCTTCCACATTATTCTTCCAATAAGGCCCACAGAACAAAACAATAATAATTTCTTTTTTGACCTTATTATATATAATATCATACATTGTACTAAGCATTATACATGGCTATCATTTATGCCTGCAAACGTAGGAAAAATCCTTTTGCAGATTAAAACACTAAAGCTTGGAAAGAAAATGTACCCTGCTCAAAATCAACAAGGTAGCAAGTAGTGGATGTCAGGATCAGATTCTGAAATATCTGGCTAGACATTCTGAACTCTACCATTATCATACAACCCAGCCTCCCTGACATGTAACTTGGACAGTTACACAGAGCACTATGCTCCGAGAAGTCACGCTCAGTTTAGTGCTCTCTGTGAGTGTCTTGAAATTCTTAATAATTTTTGAGCCAGGAAATTGTTCACATTTTCATTTTACACTAGGTCCCACAAATTTAATCACCAGTTCTATTTTCTAGGCTCTGTCAAAAATAAATAAAAGCCAGTCACTCCATTTCCTTTGGTAACCGAAACATACTCAAAATATGGTCTATATGGGGGGGGGGGGAGAAACTTCACATTTAAAACAAATCTGTGAACCTGAAGATAGATCAAAATTATTCAGTCTAAAGCAGCAGTCCTCAACCTCTTTGGCACCAGAGACAGGTTTCATGGAAGACAATTTTTCCATGGACAAGGAAGGGAGGTGATGGTTTCAGGATGATTCAAGTGCATTATATTTATTGCATACTTTATTTCTAATCTAATGTCACTGCTGATCTGACAAGAGGTACTGCTCCTCAGCCCAAAGGTTGGGGTTCACCTGACCTAAATAAAGGAAAAGATAAAAGAAGAGAAAGAAGAAGATGAACAGCAAAACAAAAGCAACACTGTCTCGGGAACGTGTGGCCCAAATTAAAAGTTCCAACTCACATGTCATTGGAACTCCAGAAAGATAGAAAAGAAGGGGACAAAACAGTTATCTGAAAAAACAATGTGCAAAAATGCTACAACTTTGTGAAAGAGAATTTTACAAATTGAAGAAGTTCAATAAACTCTAACCAGGATAAATACAAAGAATATGACAACTCTATCTATGATAGATACGATTTACATCTAAAGACACAGGTAGACTGAAAGTAAGTAGATAGGAAAATAAATTCCCTGCAAACAGTAAGCCTAAGAAAGCTAGATGGCTATGTTAAAGTTACTAAGTAGCTGAAGTAGCTATGTAAAGTAGATTTCAAGAAAAAGAGTTACCAAAGTAAAGAGGGATGTTTCATAATGTGAGCTATCCACTTGATCAGTAGGATGTTTAGATATGAGTGTGTCTGTGTCTGAAAACAGCTTCAAAATACATGGAACAAATAATGACAGAATTCAGAGGAAAATGAGATGATCCTGCAAGAATAGTTACAGAGTTTAACATGCTTTTCCCAGACATTGATAGACTAATTAGACAAAATAGTTCAGTGAAGACAAAAGATATGAATAACATTATCAATCATCTTGACCTAATTGATATTTATAGAGCACATTATTTAAAATAGAATAGACATTTCTTTCAAGGGCACATGTTCACCAAGAGAGACTATCTCTTTGGCCATAAAACAAGTCTCAATAAGGTAAACATTTTAAAATCATGTAGAGTATGTTTTTTGTTACTATGGAATTAAAATTAGAAATTAGAGGTCAATAACAATGATATTTCTTGAAAACCCCCAAATTATTGGAAATTGATCTATGAATCAGAAAGTAAATTATAGGAAAAATTAGGAAATGTCTACAACTGAGTGAATATAAAGATATGTTGAAATTTGTGAATGCATCTAAAGTAGTTTTCAGAGGAAAATTCATAGGTTTAAATATTTATATTACCAAAGAAGAGTGGTCTAATATTTGTTGGATAAAAAGGCTAATGGTTGCCTAAGATTCTACTTCACAAAGAGAGAAAATAAGAGGAGAATAAACCCAAAATAAGAAGAAAGCAAATAATAAAGATAAAAGCAGAAGCCAGAACATTAAAAAACAGACAACAGTGAAATTTAACAAAGCCAAAAATTGGAAAATACCAACAAAATTGATTAGTACCGGAGGAGGAGAGAGAGAGAGAAGTGGAACGTGAGAAGCAGAGAATACAAATTATTTATACAAAAAATGAAGGAAGGGGAGTTCTGTGATGCATAAGTGATTAAGACCCCACCTTCTGATGCTGGGGGCTCAGGTTTTATCCCTGGTCAAGGAACTAAGGTCCCCACATGCCGCAACAAAAACTAAAGATCCTGCATGCCACAGCTAAGACCTGGCACAGCCAAATAAATATAATATAAAGAATGAAATATATATAATAGAATATAATTAATATAATATACTAATATATTATATTAATATGTTGATATAATAATATATTAATTATTATATTGATTATATTATTCCATAATATATTATAATATGTTAATATAATATATATAAATAATATATTATAAAGAATGGAAATGAATAGGCCTGCCACAGACTAGCAGAAAATATTTTCTAATGTACATCTGAGAAAGGATTAATATACAGGAAGGATATTTATCTTATCTTCTCCATGGTAATAAAAGAGACAAACAACCCCATAAAAATGGTTAAAGGATGTGCATAGGCACCTCACAGAAGATATATGAAGAACCAATAAGCATATGAAAAAATATTCAGCATCATTAGTCATAAGGTAAATTCAAACTAGAGCCACAGTACTTCTGCAAACTCGTTAGAAACTAAAATCAAAGACACTTCTGGAAACAGCAAATATTGGCAGGCGTATGGAGCAGCGGGTGTTCTTGTAGACTGTCGATGAGACATGAGACAGTGAAGAGGTGCAAAGGGTACAGCCACTTTGAAAACAGGTCTTACCATTTCTAATAAACCAAAACATATTTACACCACTAGCATCATTCTACTTGCGGGCATTTTCTGAGAAAGATGAAAACATGAATCCATAAAACAACTTGTACGCAAAAGTGAATAGCAACTTTTGCTTATAACAGCCATAACCCAGAAACAACCTCTGCGTCCATACACAGGAGAATAAACTGTGGAATATCCAGACAAAGAAACGTTACTGAATGGGTCGCTCAGAAAAACAACAGATACCAGCAAAACTACAGATAAATGTAATAATGTGGTTGAATTTGAAACGTTGTGGTGAGAGAAAGAAGCCTTCGACAAGAGTACCTCTTTATGATTCCATTTGTATCAAGCTCTGTAACAGGCAAAGCTAATCCCTTGTGAAGAAAATCAGAACAGAGGTTTCCTCTGGAGAGATGGGGAGGGGTTTCCTGGGAAGAGGCATAACAGAATGGTTGGGATAATAGTCATTTTCTGTATCTTGTTGGTGGTTTGGGTTACATGGGTGTATACATTTGTCAAAACTCATCAAATAGCGCCTTTAGGATTTATGGATTTTATGCTATGTGAATTTTACCTCTAGAAAAAAAATAGCTTTAAACAAATGCTAAACTCTTTAAAATATGTAATAACTCTGGTTTATGATGCTCATACTGAAATATTTAGGGGGCAATGTACTCAGGAACGCATCTTACACTGAAATGTACCCAAGAGTTGATTGATAAATAGAAGGATTGATAGGTAGATAGATATAGATGTAGATGAAGTGATGTAACACATTAATTTTAGAATCTAAATGGTGAATTTTCCCTGTAAAATTATTTCCACTTTTCTATATATCTGACATTTTTCATAATAAAATGTTGGGAATAAAAAGCTTCATGATAATGGTAACCGCAGCAATTGTTTAGAACCTAGGCCTACAAAAGATTCTTTCAGGGAGGAATATTTTATCACTGACATTGTTTAGAATTGCCAGCACATGGTGATAATAAAAAGCAGATTGACTTTCAGTTGGGTTCATTATTGTTTTTAAATTCTCAACAGCAATGCACCCCCTTATTGCCTATACCCATTGTAGGCCCTCCTCCGTGTACGTCCCGGGTACATGGTTAGTGTCACACAGTTGGAAAGGCACAGTGACAGGGATCGGAGCCAGATCTGCCTGATTCCAAAGCTCCTTCCATGCCAACAAACTCTTTTCACATTATCCTGCTAGTTACGCTGCAAATTATACAAGAATGAGAAAGTCGTAATTCTGGCCTGCAAGACGATCAGAGTGTAGTGGAGACAGATGCACACTTAGATGTTTCTAATACAGTTGCTGGAGGAAAAGGGGAAAGCTTCTTAGAAGTAGTGTCTGAGGTGTAATTTGCTCCCTCTTTCAACTCGTTTGGTGTCCTTCCATAGTTCATAAACTCAAGTCCAAAATCCTTAGCATGACCTACAAAGATCCTCCATGATCTGGGCCCTTTCTCCTTTTCTCTCCTCATCTGGGGCATTTCCCAGTAAGCACGCCTCCAAAGATAGCACACGCTATACTATTCTGGCTTCACTGGCCTGCTCTTTGTCTTCTGCATCATGTCCCTCCTTGCCTTGTGGTCTTACCTGGGCAGTGCCTTCTTCATGGAATGCTCATCGCTTTTTTCCTCGCTTCCCCCCACTTCCAACTTCACCTAGACCAATTCTGTTCATTCTTCAGGGCTAAGATAAAAGGTTGCTTTCTCATTAAGCCTTCCCTGCTCTCTCAGGCTGAGTGGCCTGCCTTTCTCCTGTAAGATACAGGACACAGCTGTAATTACACCTTGTCTTAAGTAAATTTGGATGTGTTCTAGATTCTCAGATAGAGCGGTTTGGAACCATATTTGACTTGTTCCAACAAATCTTTGTTGAGTGAATAGAATTGAATGACTCATTAGGTGACTCTATGAATAAATGAAAGGTAGGACTTTAGCGCCAAGTGATGGAATGGAGATGGAGGGAAATAACATACAAAGAGAGGGAGAACCTTGAGCCAAATTCCAGAATGAGACGGAATGAGAAGAGATGCCAAGACCTGGGTGTTGGGTACTTTCTGAGATTGTTTTAAAAGGGAATTTTAAAAAGTCAGTCCTCAAGAAGTTCCTGTGCTTGTCCTGACTAGGAACCAGACATGAATTACCTTTTGTACAAAGCAGGTAGATTTAGAGGCATTCGGGGGAGAACCTGAAAATGTCTCCCCAGCCCGGTCTCTAATTAGAGTTTCTGGGAATTGTTTCTTTTCTACAATATCTCACAGCTCCAGAAAGATCAAAACTGAGATATGATCAGGTCCCTGGGAATTCCCGCTCATTAGTGTAACCCAATCCCACCTCGTCTCTTTTGGCCAAATGCTTAAATATATAGTGACACTAGACTCTTTCTTCAGGGCATATGAAGCTTCCCAAAGAAATGATTCTAAACGCCTAGAATTTCTTATTAAATCAACAAGTGGCTAATGTGGAGCATGAGCCGAGAGAGAAAGTGTAGGGAGGTGAATTCTGCCTTGTTATTGAGACCACACTGATTTATTGTTGATTTCTGCACCACTTTTTTAGTCCTGGCTGGACCACAAAGGTGCACGTTCCTAAAAGAGCTTAAAAACGTACAAAGATCTTTATTCCCAAAGGTGCTCACACAATTTTTCCTGCACTATTTAGGCTTCCATTTATTGATCCCTTGGTACGGTTCCATTTTAATGATGCACAAATAGGGAAAGGATGGACTGTAGAGCAGTTCATACAACAACCTCAAACCATAGTAATGTAATGGTAAACCCTTTTCTCAGAAACTGGAATCCTGAAGGCAATATTCCTATAAAGGAATTAAAGAAGTTATTTTAAATCCATGTCCACACAAAGATTTACAAACCATAGACATTTTTCTCAATCTTCTCTGAGGTTTTTCTGGGAGTAAATCTGAATTTCAAATCCCTGGTGTGTGCAAAGTTATGTTATTAGACTGACAGAGTTTTGCCTACTCCCTTCACAGACAGAACAGACATTGCTAATGACTCACAGAATCCTTTGCAACTCAGTGTACCAGGCTGCTGCTAAGTCACTTCAGTCGTGTCCGACTCTGTGCGACCCCATAGACGGCAGCCCACCAGGCTCCCCCGTCCCCGGGATTCCCCAGGCAAGAACACTGGAGTGGGTTGCCATTTCGTTCTCCAATGCATGAAAGTGAAAAGTGAAAGTGAAGTCACTCAGTCGAGTCCTACCCTCAGCGACCCCATGGACTTCAGCCTTCCAGGCTCCTCTGTCCATGGGATTTTCCAGGCAAGAGTACTGGAGTGGGGTGCCATCGCCTTCTCCGGTGTACCAGGCAGTCACTACCTATTAACTGAAGACTGCGCATGAGTTGAAATTTACTTGCTGCCTGAGAGCTAGGACATCTCTTAGGCTTCCTATAGAAATCAGGATCTCACATACAGTTGTTTACTTTCCACACAATTTCATGAGAACATCTAGTTAGTTAAGTAAATTTAAGGAATATTTACTTTGTCCTTGATGTTCAAAGAAGTATACTAATAAATATATGCTAATACTTAAAATATACTTATTTTCTCAGAATCTCCATTTTCTTCATTGGTAAAATGGGTAAAAGCAATGCTTATCCTTTTGTGGGATAGTTAGGGAATTTAAAGTACAATGGATTTTTAAAATTTTAGAACACAAATAGTAGTATATAGATATATTTGTATTTTTAGATCATCTGGGAAAAAATACAACAATCAATAGAAGAGCAAGATTAAAGAGCTAGATTAAAAATGAAAAAAAATAAAAATGAGTTGCCCTTTGTGTGTGTCTAAAAGCATTTGGTGGAAAGTTTATTGTTCTCTTTAAAACTGAAGACTTTGGCCCTGGCTGTTTTTTTTTTTTTTTTCCTTTTTAAAGTTTAAAGAAACCCTAAAATGACTTAAATAATCACCCCAGGTCCTTTAAAGATCAGACAACACTTCCAGCCTGCCCAAGGAATATGTATTTCTTGGAGAAGGGAACACCATTTTAAGGCTAACACAGGAAGCCACACTCAGGATTCAAAGTCTAGGGTTAGTATTTAGTATGGTTTTGCAGCCTATTTTCCGTACGTGGTGATGACTGAATAGAAACTCCCAACCCCAAGGCACAGAGATGGAGCAGCTGCAAACCCTGATGAGGTGGGCAGAAGATCAATTTGGTCACTGGTCTATATGGACCGGGGGCCAGTAAACTTTCTGTAAAGGGTCATAGAGGAAATATATTGGACTTTGTGGATCATTGACAGATTGCAACAAGTCACCTCTGCTGTGTGTGGAAGCAGCCAGACAGTAAGTGAAAGAATGAATCAAGCTGTATCCTGATGAAATAGTACCTACAGAAACAGGCAACACATAGGCTCAAGTTTGCCAACCATCAGTTGAGACTGTGAAAGCCTTCTCCTGGGGTGAGAAGAACCCCAGCACAGGCAGAACCTGTGTTTGGAGGTTCAGAGTTGTCCAGGATGCACCCCTCCATTGTGTCAAAGGTGGCAAAGATTTCCCACCTAAAGGGCTGCAAAGGAACCAGTTCAGTTGTTTACCATAGGGTCTAAGTATTTCTTCCCTTTTAAATATTTCTATGGCTGAAATGTGTTTAAAAGAGAGAAAGAGGGAACAGAAAGGACAGGAAGTTAGCACAAAGGAAAACTGGATTATGCAAGGAAATTGACAGATTCTACTGGACAGACCCTTGAGGCCCAAGAAGGTTTGCTGACAGGGCAGGTAAGACAGAAAAGAAGGCTGAAGAGAGGCCCAGTGAGGGTCTTTTAAAACAGTGGACATCCCACATGAAAAACTGGGCACTTGAGGTCTGTGGTTGAGAGGGGGGCTTCTGGAAACAGATCTAAGTTTTAAATCCTGGTTCTACTATTTACTAGCTGTCCGACCTTGAGCTTATTTCTTAACCTCCAAGCCTCAGTCTTCTCATCTGTAACATGGGAATAAGGATACTTTAACTTGCAGGATGTCTGTAAAGAATAAAAAGTATGTTGAACCCTTAACACAACATAAGTGCCCAGTAAATGGAAACAACTCTAATGAATGAGGTTTTGAGCAGAAAATTCATATTGAGAGCAACTAAAATTAAAATGGAATTAGCATTCTAGGTGAGTGAAAAACAAATTACCTAGCCTGTTCTGACATGAAAGCATTCAGCACAATGGATACTCAGCAATATAAATACAAATATTTACATTAAAACACAAGCATAGCTCTTCTCTTCTAGAATTCTGTTTTCTAGGTTCATTTTTCATTACAGCAGATGTTTCTCATCACTTACTATATTCTTGGTGCTGTGGTAGTTTCTGGGTTTACAAACATGAGCAAGGTTCTTCACTTCTGACAATAGAAAGCTGAAAGAGCCTTGTGGCTTGAAAAGGCCACATAGCCTAATAGCTGACTTGTTAAGCTATTGTCTTTGAACTGTAAACCCATCCTTCTATACTCCACTTAGTGACCCTAAAGGTGACATTCTGGAAACCACTTCTCCCCTTTGCCAGTACTGTACTGCTTAGTAACAGTCTTCTATACCAAAGTCGTGGAGAACTATGCTCCATAAAGTCAGAAGTGATCTGCAGGCTTCATTTTCCTTGTTCGTACAGCGTAGACTGTAACAGTAGATGCCTGTGAAGGTCCATAGGAGATTCAGGCCCTTGGACTAGTGCCTGGCACACACAGCTCTATAAGTGTTTGTTAAAACAGACAAATAAGTATTTGTCTATTTAATAGCACTTAACACTGATTATTTCATTTTACAATCCAATTTCATATCCATTAACTCATTTGATGCTTAAATAATCCCACAATGAAAGAAAATTAACTCTCCAAAGGCTAAAATAATAGTCACACAGCTCAGGTCAAGCAGTGAGACTCTAGTCACCTCACCACACCTTCTTTTGGCTGCAAATCAGCTATTAATATAATGTGGCTTTATTCTTCCATCATGCTGTCAGTGGATAAATTTGGCTTCCTGATACAATGTGCAAGCTTTAGAAAGTTCAGTAGTTTTATTTAAATAATTAACTTCGTTAATGAAATAGAAAAATTATTAACCTTTTCTCATGTCCTTCCCTCTCGAGGTATTAGTCACTTTTCAGTATCACACACATAGATACGCATACCCCTTTAATCAGTGTATTTTTACTTTTTCTAGAAAAATTCTATTTAGGCCCACCAAATTTTCCACTGAATTTATCCCTTTGCAAGTAAATCTGTCTGCTTCCACCCTGATTTCAAGGACCTTCCAGTGATGATTGGCAGGAAAAAGAAAAGGCCACCTAGTAGACAGGGAAAGAGTGAATTTTGACTTCAAAAGGATCTATAGATTTGCCACTTAGCTGCAAGGCATTAGGAGAGTTACCTAGCCTGTTCCGACATGAAAGCATTCAGCACAATGGATACTCAGCAACATAAATACAAATATTTACATTAAATATTTAATAATATTTACATCAAGTGTTTATGTTTAATATACGTAAGCATCTACTTGTGGAATATAAACCTTACAACTGCCCCCAGACATAAGTGTTCAAGTAATGTAGCCCAAAGAAAATGATAATAAAAAGCAGAATGCATTATAGATGGCTTTTCGATTATTCCGGACTGAATGATAATCGTTGTTCCTAAGAAAAGTAATCATAATGATTAATGCTTTCTTCGGTTAATTCTCAAACGACTGTAGTTATGCTATCTGTTGGCAGGTTGGGCTACTGCATTAAGGGAGAAGGTTGGTTTTGTCTACACACCTCATATAGAGATGGGAGGCATTCCGTTTATGCTCTCAACCAACAAACATTAAAAAATAAATACAGCTGTATTTATGTGCCTGGGCATACCACATGAATGTATTGAGACTGCGTTTTAGAATCACAGAATTTGGAGGCTGAGAAGCACCCCATGGAAGCGCTCTCTCGAATAAAACCTCAGTGTGTCACAAGTCCAGGTAAGCATCTACTTGGTACCAGCGGGTCACTGAACACAGCTTGTCCTCGCCTCGCCCTCTGCCACCCATCCATCTCCCTCCTGCTGTCCTTGCAAGTCCCCGTTACCGCTCAGCCTGCAAGCCTGTGCTGTGATTCTGTGAGCAATAATTTTCCGTTCGCACTTCCCAGGCCTGTTCCAGCTGGAAAGATGGGAGTTGTAAACTTTGACTTATGCAGTTGAATGAGACATTGTTTGATGGAAATGTGTGGGCGGGGATGCTAACAAACCCCAATTGCCAACTCTTGAAGCAAACATGCTCCCTTTATCCCCCAATGTCGTTTTTGACGTAATGAGCATGGCTTCCAATTTTCCTTGCAAATCAGCACACTGGTGACCATGGCAACTGGCATGCTCAAAAGATGCTCTGTCAAAAGGCTTTGAAAGGCCTACAGACATTTGTATTAGGTGGGCACAGCCACTCTGGCCAGCGCCTAACAAACACCCAACTAGACCGTGCTCCTCAAAATGAAGCATGCAAACATTTGTATTTCATTAAACAGAAATTAATAAGACTCCAATAGGAAGAGGCAAAGAAGTTTTTTTGTGTATACAGCTGTGTTATGAAGTCATACAGAGAATGCTCATATGAATAATGATTGCACATGTGTATTCAATTTATTTCTGTTACCTCTTACACGGTCTCCTTCAGCTTTTTTTTTTTGTATAGGTTTTTCAGAAATCGATCGCACATTTCATAGCTGGCCAGGACAGTTCTCTTGAAATCTCTTTTTACACAACAGGGCCCCGATAGCACTTCTATATTTAAAAGCCTCCCTTGGATCATAAGCAAGTTATACTTTTGGAAAATGTACAAGTTCTCTCCTTGATGACAAAGGGACATTGAGTCTATTGTTTGACACTATTGGAGGAGAAAATAAATGTTGAAGTCTATGTCTAGAAATAATGAGCCTCTGCATTAAAAAAGGAGGATAAGTGTGGTTTTTAGTGCAGTGAAAGACAGAAGGACTCACAAGAGAGGCAGTGTTCTCTGGTGACAGTCCCTCCTCTGGGCCCCCCCCCCATCTTTTGTTCACACCCCCATAAAACAAAAGAAGGCTGGTGCTGGCGAGTAGTAAATGTTTTGAAGGGGAAAATGGAGGGGAGAGAAATAGAAGGCAAAAACAAGAAGGAATGGGAGAGGGAAGTGAAGGAGAAAAAGAGAGAGAAGAGAGAAAAAGAAGAAAGGAAAAAAAGGAGATACTGAGAAATTCCCCAGTATGCTGATTGTGCATGCTTTTTGAGGCTATGGGAGTCTCATTTATTCAGGCAGGTCCGTCTAAAAACTTGTCTTAAAAGAAATAAGCAACAAAAAAGTAGGGGTGGAGGGACTCATTGGGTTTCTAACCCAGCACCCAGATAAAAACGAGCTGTGCTTTAGTCATAAAATGTTCGTTGCTGAGTCATGTCTGACTCTTTGTGACCCCATGGACTGTACTCCACCAGGCTCCTGTGTCCATGGAATTCTCCAGAGAAAAATACCCGAGTGGGTAGCCATTCCCTTCTCCAGGAGAACTTCCCAACCCCAGGATCGAATCCAGGTCTCTCACGTTGCAGGAGATTTTTTTACCATCTGAGCCACCCAAGAACCTTCAGTTCAATGAACCTTCATTGGTCACAGCTTCTCATGATGTCTTCTCGTCTAATATGACATTCATTGATAGATATGGCGTTCATTGATAGACATCCAGCTTGATCACAGCTCTCTTATTTGGGCTTCATGACACTTTGGAATTTCCCCAACCTGCAAAACCTCCACAGAACTTTACTTTCTAAACTCAGCCTTTGGGCAGCTCTGTTTCCTTCTGGCTGCAATTTGCTATTCTTGTCACACAGAAGGCAACTTCCGTTTTCCTCTGAACCTCCATCTTTCAGGTTGAACTTGATCACAGGCAGGGTGGGTGGGAGGTAGAACATGGAAATATTTCTCATTCTAGAAAAGATTATAAAACAGGAACTTTCATGCCTTGTGCAGAGCCTATCCCTTCAAATAAGCAATGTGATGTCAGCAAAAGTACAGGAGCTCCTTGAGGTCTGACCGATGTGGGGGATGATCCCCTGGAAAGAACAGTGGCACCCTGGCCCAGTACAAATACCAATCTCACCATGCCTTCAAACAGTTCTAGACTTTGCACCCAAATATGATAAGTTGCTTAAGTAATTTATGCCTGACTTGGTTCTCAAGTGTTTATCCTCATTATCAAGATGTATTCTTAACCACAATTAGGGGTGAGCAACACATTTAAGGCGATAAATGAAGTTTTTCAAGTTTGCGATTTGCAACCCTATTGTTAATGGCGATAAAAGATAAAATCCTAGTTGTCCCCCTCTGTTCTGGGTATAAGTGAGGAGACTGAATACAAGTGTCTTCTCCATTGTGATGGGGGCTGATGCGGAAGGGAGGCAGCAAGGGAATTAAGTAAAATGCTGGATACAACCACTTTCCATTGTTTTATTTTTTTCCTGTTATTAAACTACAAGCTGTAGATTTCTTAGTTCACAGAACTCATTTTAGACCTACTTTATTTTTTTTTAAAAGAAATTCTTAAGTAGGCTATTTTGTGTTGTTGCTGGACTCTCTTCTGTGATGGGTAATGTGTTTGATTGTTTGAGATTTTTAAAACGTAGCAGTTGACTTTTTGCCAAGTAAAAATAAATAAATATTATTCCAGTGGTGGGGACGAGGCGGGGGAATCTTTCCAAGGCTCATCTTCAACACTGTAATACACATTGATCAAAGGGAGAAAATAACCAGCTAACTATGATTTCTTTTATCCTTATTTCACCCTTGTATTGCAGCATAACAAATTGCCCAAAACTCAGCAGTTTAAAACAACTCTTTTTTTAATCACAGTTCTGTGAGTCAGGGAGCCTTTGGTTCAAGTGCTTTCATGAGGCTGCAGTCAGGCTGTCAATGAGGCTGGGGTCTCATCTACAGACCCCATTGGGGAGGGTCAAGTTCCAAGCCCACTTGTCTGGTGATTGTTAGGCCTCAACTGCGTGTAGGCAGTTAGGTCTCTTTCCTACTGGCCATTAGTTAAAGATCTCCGTTAGTTCCCTGCCACACAAACCTCTCCACAGGGCTCACTAAAAACATGGCAGCTAGCTTCCTGCAGAGTGAGTGATGAGAGAGAGCAAGAGAGAATATTCAGGACAGATACCATAGTCTTCTTATAACTTAATCTCCATTACACTCCATTGTGTTTACGCACTAAGTCACTTCAGTTGTGTCTAGCTCTTTGCAACCCCATGGACTGCAGCCCACCAGGCTCCTCTGTCCATGGGATTTTCCAGGCAAGAATACTGGAGGGGGTTGCCATTCCCTCCTCCAAGGGTTTTTCCCAACCCAGGGATCAAACCCAAGTCTCTTGCATCTCCTGCATTGGCAGGCAGAATCTTTATCACTGCACCATCTGCGAAACCCTCAGAGGTCTATAGTTCAGTTCAGTCGCTCAGTCGTGTCCGACTCTGCGACCCCATGAATTGCAGCACGCCAGGCCTCCCTGTCCATCACCATCTCCCGGAGTCTACTCAAACTCATGTCCATTGAGTCGGTGATGCCATCCAGCCATCTCATCCTCTGTCATCCCCTTCTCTTCCTGCCCCCAATCCCTCCCAGCATCAGAGTCTTTTCCAATGAGTCAAGTCTTCGCATGAGGTGGCCAAAGTACTGGAGTTTCAGCTTTAGCATCATTCCTTCCAATGAACACCCAGGACTGATCTCCTTTAGAATGGACTGGTTGGATCTCCTTGTAGTCTAAGGGACTCTCAAGAGTCTTCTGCAACACCACAGTTCAAAAGCATCAATTCTTCGGCACTCAGCTTTCTTCACAGTCCAACTCTCACATCCATACATGACCACAGGAAAAACCATAGCTTGATTAGATGGACCTTTGTTGGCAAAGTAACGTCTCTATTTTTGAATATGCTGTCTAGGTTGGTCATAACTTTTCTTCCAAGGAGTAAGCATCTTTGGGTCTACAGTGAAGGCTGACTGGATGAGGTCTGGGGATTTTATAAAGCACTTTGTACATTGTAAAGTGCCATACACATGGAAGTCTTATTGTTATGTAGCCTTTATCATAAAAGGATCAGGACAGGACAGAAAGTAATGAAAACAGCCTGCAGCCAGTCAGCTCGTCTTGGGTGTCTCTCTGTGTGTCCATTTCTTTTCACAGAGGGGAAACATCAGCATCTGTAAGGAAGTAAGAGGGAAAAACAAGTGGCCTGTCGCCTTCACACTGAAGTTTCACTGTAATGCGTTCACAGTGTGCTGGACGCTTAGGAGGGCCCTCTGACTGGTCTAGCTTCCCATGATCTCTATTTGAGTCTCTCTGGTGCTTCATCTGAAGCAAGAGCCTCTCCCCTGGAGCCTCTCCTGCAGGTTCTCTGTTTCATCCACCGTCTCTTTACTCTGCTTTCTGTCCCTTGGACACCTTCTCTCTGAGATCTCACTATCGCTTGGGTGGTGACTGCAATGTGGGACGTCAGTCAGTGTCAACTCCACCTTCTCCCACAGCAAATCACAGCAGAAGTATGAAGCCTTTTCAGTATCCTCAAATATACATCTTATACACAGAAAAGGCCTTTCAGAGTTTAGGCTGGTTTCCAAAAAGCAATATTAGATTTATTAAAGTTATATTAAAAATATAATTCCTCTTTAAGCTTTTGAATACATCCTATATAAATCATATTATTTTGTTTGTTAGACTACAAATTTTAACAATGATTGTTAAGGTTCCTTTGATTAATACATGGTCTCATTTTATAAACCAAAGTAATTAAACACCTTTGAATGTTTTTAATTCATTTATTAATGTATGTACTTTTAAGTATACTTGAAATGTCTAATGACAAACATCTTCATGTATCTGCATATTTCCTATGAATCTAATTAAGCAAGTTTTAAAATGTAATCAATATTAAGTTCAATAAAATGTTCCGATATTTTGTATAGGTTCAGTAAACATGTTAGTATATGTTAGGCTATGATAACAAATGGAATGTGAGATCTTGTTGGATAACACAATGGGAAAAAAATCAACCAGACACCATTAGCAGATTTGGGTTTTTTTTGGCCTCACCACCCAGCATGTGGGATCTTAGTTCCCTGACCAGAGATCGAACCCATGCCCCCTGCATCCCTGCGTTAGAAGCATAGAGTCTTAGACACTGGACCAGCAGAGAAGTCCCAGCAGAAGTCTTTGTTGAAAAATTCAGGCACACAGAAGTCTCCAAGTGGGATTTCTGACTTAGAGAAGGAGGACAACATGTTTCACAGGCTTTCGCAAGACGAGGTCTGCTGCTGTTCAGTCCGTTTCAGCAACAGTTGTATCAGGGAGAGTTTTCGGAAGAGAGAATTTTATTCTCTCTTCTGGGTATGTATATTAACAGCCATGGTTTGGGCATTTGGATTTTTTATCAAAAGGGGTGAAGGTTAACATGTGCAAGAAGGGGCTGAGCGGGCATATGTACTGGGAGCAAAGATGTGAGAGTCACGGTGAAAAACCATCTGTCTGTCATGGTCTCTCACAACACAGTCCAGGTTCACGTCCCCTTTGGGTGGAGGGCAGAGCCCTCCCCGATCCAGGAGCTACACCAGCCAGGCCATCTGCTTCCAGGGCACCTTCACAAGAACGAAGGTTGGAGGAGACAGTCCTACTCTGGCCACTCCTATCTGACATAAATATTAAATAGAGATTTCTCAATGTGAAAATATGAATGATACAATTTTAATTCTTTAAAAGATTCCTATACTTAGTTCTGTGTCTTCCTAAGGGCTTCTTTCTGGCTGTGCAGTAAAAGGTTTTGGGGGATTTACTTTCTGAGACTGAATCACAACTGGCGATTTTAGCAAGGATGCTTAGTTTATGAATTCATGCCTGTAATTGGAGCATTATAATGAAAAAACAGCCCTGTCACCCTCAAAACCCACATAGCCCATGTCCATGCTACCCATATATCCATATATATCCGTGCCCATGTCCACATAGCGTTCATGGAATAGGGCGGAGATGGATTGTTACCTGTCCTGACTGCTAAGTTACCTACTTAGAATGTACATTTCTTTTTTTTTTTAAAGTAATTTTATTCATGTATTTGGCTGTGCTGTCTTCGTTGCTGCCTGGGCTTTTCTCTGGTTGCAATGCACAGGCTTCTCATTGCAGTGATTTCTGTTTCTGTGGAAGACAGGTTCTATGTACGTGGGCTTCAATAGTTGAGGCAAGAGGGCTCAGTACTTGTGGCGCCCCAGGCTCTAAAGCACAGGCTTAATAGTTGTGGCAACCGTGCTTAGCTGCTCTGAGGCATGTGGGATCTTCCCGGATCAGGGATTGAACCTGCATCTCCTGCATTGGCAGGTGGATTCGTTACCACTGAGCCGCCAAGGAAGCCCTAATTTTCATCTCTTTGACTCTTAAGACACATAAATATCTTCTTCATCTAATTCAAATACCTTTGAACATGATGCATTCTTTTCGTAAAGGTTTATGAGTATCACAGTGTGAAACAGAAGTGAAAGAAGAAGGTGCATTCATCTTGAAAGGGAAAGTGTTAGCTGCTCAGTTGTGTCTGACTCTTTGCAATCCCATGGACTGTAGCCCATTAGGCTCTTCTGTCCATGGAATTCTCCAGGCAAAAAATACTGGAGTTGGTTGCTATGCCCTTCTCCAGGGGATCTTCCCAACCCGGGGATTGAACCTAGGTCTCCCACACTGCAGGCAGATTGTTTACCCTTTGAGCCACCAGAGAAGCCCCATTTATCTTGAAGGCAGAGGATAAAGATGGAAGATGCTACCAAGATGGTTTAAGAATGGAACCCTTCTGCCTACTACCGAAAAAACAAACAAGCAAATAAAAACATTCTCACACTACAGAGCTTGGTCCTATGTATTTTATGTGCTAAAAAAAATACAAAAAAACAAAAACGCATCAGCTGCCTCCCCATCATCACAGAAGGACCCCCATATACCTGGAAAGGATGGGACATTGGGGCTGGCAATAGAATCAACGGCGAAAAGGTAAAGACCCTCCCACAAATATGTCTTAGCCTGGTTGGGTGAGAGGGACCTGCAGCCAACAAGTACACACTACTGGGAGCCTGGGAAGCAGGACAGGAGCCACTGCTAGGGAGGTGGGAAAGGGAAAGTTGCTCAGCCGTGTCTGTACAGTCCATGGAATTCTCCAGGCCAGAATCTTGGAGTGTGGGTAGCTGTTCCCTTCTCCAGGGGATCTTCCCAACCCATGGATTGAATGCCAGTCTCCCACATTGCAGGCAGATTCTTTACCTGCTGAACCACCAGGGAAGGTGAGGAGGCATCCGTATTTGTGGTAGTTAACTGGGGAGAGGAGAGAGAGCTGACTGCAGGCAGGACAGTGATGGGTAAAGATGCCGAGAAGCCTGAGAGCAAACTGCAGTTCAGCACTGCTGTGAAATGGTCTGGGAAGGATGAGAAGCCACTAGGCATTGTCATTAGCATCCTGGATTTAGTCCGAGAGCTAATTGGGAGGCACTGACAGATGTTAAGTAGAGAAATACCATGATTAAAATTTCATGTAAGGAAAATCAATCTAGTGTAAACCGCTAGGTAGGGGGAGCTGGCTGAAAACAGGGAGACAAGTCAGAAGGCAGTTGCATTTATTTATGTAAGACATGATGAGGGCCTGCATCAGAAATTATACACGTGCAGATGGAAGAAGAAAATGAATTCTGCTTTCAGGAGACAAACATCAAAAGAAAAGCAATTCTTTGAGTAAAGGAAGAATTTCCAGAGTCGGGAGTTAGAGAATTATATGAGGGCCCTAAACAGCAAAATGAGAAATAGACCTGCAATTCCCAGAGAACAGAATTCACCCTCTGTGCTGAAATGCTCAACTGGCCATACTACCCTCCCAGCCCCGTTCCCTTTCCCTGCCTTTCAGCAATCTGAACTCCCTAATCTGCCCTACAGGCTGGGCTGCCCAGTAACCTGGCCTATGGCCCACGTTTCTTCTGGAACCAGCTGACATTTGCTTGCTTTCTGACAAAGAGACACTCCCATCACTATTCCAGAGCCCAGATTCCACATCTATAAACCGTGAACAATAATAATACTGCTTCCTGGGGTTGCTGTGAGGACTTGAGACAATGTGTGTGCAAGTACCTGATAAATGTGTGTAAAGCACTGTACCGGTGTAATGTGTTGTTGATGACAGCCAAATGAGAAAGGGAGGCATGGTAAGGCAGGAATGCCGGAGGAGAGAGGCGGAAATGGACGGAGCGTTGTCTGCGACTGGTCATTGTATACAGAATTCAGTGCAGTCTGTGCTCACAGTCCCACAGTGAGAGTCAAGCTCTGTAAACAGAGTCGTGTGCTGGAAAGCACGTGGACTTGGCAAGCCTTCAGTCTGAATCCTAACGTCACCGCTGGCTAACTGTGTGGGTATCAACAAGTTACCTGACATCTCTGAGCCCTCATTACTTTATCTGTAGTATAAGATAATATCTCCTCGCTTACAGTGGGTTTTTTTTTAATATTTATTTTTATTTATTTACTTGACTGCACCAGGTCTTAGCTGCGGTATGCAGGATCTTTAGTTATGGCGTGCAAACTCTTAACTGCGGCACAGTTCCCCAACCAGGGATCAAACCCAGGCCCCCTGCATTGGGGGTGCGGAATCTTAGCCATTGGACCACCAGGGAAGTCACCCTTACAGTGTTTTTATGAGAATTGAATGAGTTAGCAGAAGCTGGGTAGTACACAGAAGGGGACTGAAAATGTTGGTTTCCTTCTCCTACTTTTTTTCTTCTTGAGAAGTAATATAGTTTCAGGAGAAGCTCAGCTTTTACAAGAGCTGCTTTCAGAAAGGAAAATAATGCCAGCCTGAATTTTGCCCTCTCCCTTCTAGTGCCAGGAGTGGTTAACAATCAATCAGTGAAATCTCCAGATGGCCAGAGGGGCTAGATTATTCAGAAACATGTGAACTGTTGATGAGAGTGCAGTGAGTCAAAAAAATAATGGACTCAAGTAAATCAAGTGGCCTCACATGTTACTGAAAATATGTGTACGTGAACTTGAAACCTCAGTAATTTGGGGCACGGTTGTTATCTGTAACGTTTGCTCATTGTCCCATAGGACATCTGACAAATGTCGCTTTCGGAGGGGACTTTGGTCATATCTCTTCAGCCCTCAGGACATGAGACAGTCTGCCAGAGCGGATGGGATGCAATATCCTTCCTAAAGTTAATGCATTCACTACTTAGGAATACAGAAGGATGAGGTGTGTTCAAGGAACAAAGGCGGAGACCTGGTCGTGGTGCCTGAGGCTCTCACGGGCAAGAGTTGAGGTTGGAAAGAAACCATGAGAAGGCCAAGAAAACCTGGCATTGCATTGACTATTAGGAGGCTCAAAAGGGGTCAAGTGCTTTTTTTCTAAGCACTTATTGTGATGAATTCCCTTTCATCTAATATGGTTTCTATTGACATTAGCTTTCAGACTTTTCTAAAAGATTTCTTAAATGTGCTGTTTAGTGGGGAGGCTGGGGGAGAAGAAGCAGGGAGAGGCGTGAGTCTGCATCTCAGCGAGTTTTGTCCCCCCATCCAAACAGATGTTGTCTGGCTAGAGCAGCACAGCCTAAAACATGACTACTGGATTTGGCATAAAATGGACCAGTTAACCTTCGCTGATTGAATCCTGCAAAAGTAACAGGACTGCATCACGGCTGGATGCTGTTTAAAAAAGCACAGTGTCAGCCAAATTGCTCATTGCCTGTCATGATCACCAGCGTATTCTGAGCAGCTGGATGGCTCGCGGTCCCCTCCGTCCGCCTGGAGCCCCGCAGGCCTGTGCTGGGCTTTTAATGGGCTTTAAACATGAAACTCTCAAGATGAACCCCACTCAACTGCTCCAGGGATTTTGGCCTTAGGTCTGGAATAATGAAAATAAAAGGACAATCTCCTCCTCCTTTTCTTCTCATATCACTTAACCAGACTTGGGGAATCTCTCTTTTCCTTTCTCATTACTGTTTCCTTCTTTGCTTACAACTTTCCACCTTTTCAGCACCCTCCCCTTATGCTGGTGATGAGCGAAAGGGTTCCCACACTCTTTAGGTCTAGGACAGTGAGTCTCTGTTCCTGAGAAATCCCTGGAAAGCTAGTTAAAAACTCAGGCAGGCAAGCCCCAACATCTTTGCATGTGTGCTAAGTCACTTCAGTCGCGTCTGACTCTTTGCAGCAACACTATAGACCGTAGCCCACCAGGTCCCTCAGTCCATGGGATTCTCCAGGCAAGAATACTAGCGTGGGTATTCCCTTCTCCAGGGGATCTTCTCAACCCAGGAATCAAATCTCAGTCTCTTACATCTCCTGGGTTGGCAAACGGTTTCTTTACCACTAGCACCACCTGCAAAGCACCCCAACATCTATAATTTCAATGAAATAAATGTGAAGGAGTGTGGTCTGAAAATCAACACTTTTAGCCCCATCCCACTCCTACCCCTTCCATCTTAGGTGATTCTGACACAGAGGGACAAAGCACCAGAAATGCGTGACCAGCACGGCTGGCGTGCACGGCTCAAGAGAGAGTTGAGTGGAGACCTGACACCCACATCCTGCATTTCCTCTGATCTGTCTGACTCTTTGCATTGGCTCCTCTTTCTGGAACCAGGAAGATTCCCAGGCCTTTGTTCTCAGAACATGGCTCTGATTCTACACACCCTCTCTGATTGGTGTGACTGGAAGGACTCATACACTGAGGACTGCAATGTCTCTAGTCCGGATCTTGCTTCAAAGCTCCAGACAGTGACTTCCACCTGGAACTATCCCACAACTACCTGAGTTTAACATGCTTAGAACTTAAGTCATGAGTGTTGATTCTGGATGAGATGGGTATGCACGCTCCACCCCTCTGACTCTCTGAATGCAGCTCTAAAACCCGGACCAGCTATTTGAGGACTCTGAAAAATACCAGGCACGCTAGGATAGAAAACCAGAGAATTCAATATACGTACCCCTGAACTGGTGATGAGCTTCCCATTTTTCCTCCCGTGTCCGCTAACCTGGATACAAGACAGGCTGAAAGCCAGAAGCGGGAACCATGTGTACAGACGGCACACCCTTGACTCTGGCTTTGTTGTTGTTCCATCACTGAGTCGTGTCTGACTGTTTTTGACCCCATGGACTGCAGCACGCCAGGCTTCCCTGTCCTTCACTATCTCCCAGTTTGCTCAAACTCATGTCCATTGAGTTAATGATGAAGTCCAACTATCTCATCCTCTGCTGTCTTCTTCTCCTCCTGCCTTCAATCTTTCCCAGCATCAGGGTCTTTTCCTAAGGGTTGACTCTGCATCAGGTGCCCAAATTATTGGAATTTCTGCTTTAGCATCAATCCTTCCAATGACTATTCAGGGTTGATTTCCTTTAGGATTGACAGGTTTGATCTCTTTGCTGTCTGATTCTGGCTTGGTGAGTGGGAAAGGGAGCTCCTGCAAGAAAACCTGTTGTTTCACCCCTGCCCATTCCCTAGACCCTAGCTCCAAGCTATTCTTCCAGAGAGGTGGAAGCAAGAATTGTGTTCGCAGGTGCCATGGGGGTAAATGCTTTCTACCTTTCTATGACTTGCTTTTATTTTCCTAATGGTGTGTTTTGAACATCAACAGATGTTCGTGTTGACAAAGCCCTATGTCTCTTTTGCATGCTAAGTCACTTGAGTAGTGTCTCTCTCTTTAAGACCCTATTGACTCAAGCCCACCAGTTTCCTCCACCCATGGGATTCTCCAGGTCAAAATATGCCCTCCTCAGGGGACCTTCCCAACCCAGGGATTGAACCCACATCTCTTGCGTCTCTTGCACTGGCAGGCAGGTTCTTTGCCACTAGAGTAGATTTGCTCAAATGTTTATCATTTTAATGTTCTTCATTTCCTCCAGTAGATGTGAATTTCTACCTGTTAGTAGTTTTCTTCAACCTGAAGAACATCTTTGAGGATTTCTTACACTGTGGGTCTCCTGGCGACAAATTCTTTCTGCTTTGATTCACCTAAAAATCTCTTTATTTCACTTGCATTAATTTTTTTTGCTTTTTTTGTTCTATGTATAGAATTTTGAGCCAGCAGTGTGTTTTTCTTTTTCATCATGTTATATCTTCTATCTTTCATCATATCTTCTAGTTCTGCTTTTTTTTATGAGAAGTAGCCATTATTCATAGAATTATTCTCCCTTAGGTAGCATGTCTTTTTCCTTTGGTTGCTTTTTTCTCTTAGTCTTTGGCTTTCCATAGTTTGACTGTAATGTGATTAGTTATGTTTTTATTTGCGCTTATCCTACTTGGGGCTTGTTGAGCTTCATGGATGTCTGGACTACAGTTTTGAATCAAATTTAGAATGATTTCAATAATATAGTTGCAATATTTCCTGCTCCATTTACTCTCTTCTCTCCTTACATATGTCTTAGACTTCTAGTGACAGTCCTACAGCTCAATGTCAAAAAATCTTTTGCTCTCTGACTTTCAGCTTAGCTAATTTCTATTGGCCTGTCTAGTGACCTGTTTTCTATCTCTAGTGACCTACTGACTGCCACTACTCCTTGCACTTGCTGTGTTTATTCTCTCTGTGTCAGTCATGGGAAATGAATATTTTCAGATACTGGGTTTTTCAGTTCTTGCATTTAAATTTGAGTCTTTTTTTCAATTTACATATCAAACCTGACAATTTCCTACCTTTTCATCCATCATACCCATGCATTCCTATAAATTCATTAACATATTTGCCATAATTATGTTAAAATCCTTATCTGTTAATTTCAACATCTGGTTGGTCTATGGGTCTCTTTCTATAATTGACTTTTCTCTTGACTATGTGTCATATTTTCCAGTATCTTTCCATGCTAGTAAATTTTTACTTTATAGTGTATACGGTAGCTCAGATGGGAAAAAAAATCTGCCTGAAATTCGGGCAACCCAGGTTTGATCCCTGGTTTGGGAATATCCCCTGGAGAAGGAAATGGCAGAGAAGCCTGACGGGCTAGAGTCCAGGGGGTCGCAGAGTCAGAAACCACTGAGCAACTAACACTTTTCACTTTGAGACATTGTGGGTGAAACTTTGTAGATGCTTTGAATTCTTTTCTTTCTGAAGAATGTTGACTTGTTGTAGAAGGCAGTTAAATTACTGGCAGAGAACCTTGATTTTTGGAGTTTGCATTTAGGCTTTGTAAGGGTGATTCTGTTTCAGTTTTGTGACTGCCATAGGGTGAATTATTTAGTCCCAAGTCCTAGGGCATAGCCTTTGGGTTTTAAATTTTAAAAGCTTGAGGCATATTTTTCAGGTCTGCTTAACTTGGCAGGATTTGAATTCCAAACTATGTAACAGGCAGCTGCTGAAATCTCTGCTCAGTTTTTTCAACTTTCTTGCTCTTGCTTCTCCCAGGGCATCTTGGAGACTCATCCCATGCATATGCAGTTTAGGAATCAGCTGAAGGTGTGACTTGAGTGTCTACACAGACTTGGGGGCTTCCCTAGAATTCCCTACCCTTCTCAATTTTAAGCCTTTCTGGCAGTCCCAGACTCCTTCTCATTCCTCAGTCCTATGTCCTATGGCAGAAAGCCTGCCGCTTTGTGCTTCAGCTTCACCGGCCACACTGAGGGACCTGGGAGTACCCTTGCTGCTGCTGCTGCTAAGTCACTTCAGTTGTGTCCAACTCTGTACGGCCCCATAGACGGCAGCCCACCAGGCTCCCCCGCCCCTGGGATTCTCCAAGCAAGAACACTGGAGTGGGTTGCCATTTCCTTCTCCAATGCATGCTAAGTCGCTTCAGTCATGTCCAACTCTGTGCAACCCCATGGACAGCAGCCCACCAGGCTCCTCTGTCCACAGGATTCTCAAAGCAAGAATACTGGAGTGGATTGCCATTTCCTTCTCCAGGGGGTACCCTTAGGTAGGGCGAAAAAGCATGGGAATGTGGATCTCACTCAGTAAGGATCAAATCCGCTCCAGTTTCTGCCAGCTTTTGTTTAACTCCCAGTTGTTTGTTCTCCAACCTCCCCCCTCCCCCCCTTTTATAATTGTTATTGGCAGGAGAGGAGCCAAACATTCCACTGTGCCATTACTCTTTTTTTCGTAATTTTCATCTGTTTCCCCTCTGTGTTATGGTCTGGATAATTTCATCACATATATCTTTCCATGCATTAAATTTCTCTCTGGCTTTGTTTCAGTGGCTATTTAATCTGTCAATTGAGATTTTAATTTCAGTGACTGTGTTTTTCATTTATAGAAATTTTATCTTTTTCACATCATCCTATTTTATTCCCCAAGGACTCTGTTCTTTTCTTATGTTTTTAATTCCTTCTTAAGTTCCTTGTCATTTCAACCATACTTACTTTATAGCCTCTATCTGAGCACTGTATTATCTCTATATTCTGCAGGATCAAATCAAATTACTTATTTGGTCAATTGGCTTCTACTCATGGTGGACTGTATCATTATGTATATTTGAGTTTTGGACTCATATTTGGATTTCAAGTTTATGTTCAGCTGAGTTTTAGCTGTGGAGATGATCTGTGATCCTTGGTGCAGGGTATAGCCCTGCCGAGAGGTTTTACATTGAATTGCCAGATATTCTGGTACTATTAGGGGCCTGGGTACACTTTTCAGCTAATTTCTTAATGCCAGGGTTCCTGTACCTTGGCAAACTTTTTTCCAACCAGAGTCCAGATTGAAATAGATCGTTTTCCTTGATAACTCCTTATGCTGATGGGTAGGTATATTTATCTGTGCTGGTGCTCAGTCGTGTCCAGCTGTTTGAGACCCCATGGACTGTAGGCCACCAGGCTCCTCTGTCCATGGGATTTCCCAGGCAAGAATACTAGGGTGGGTTGCCATTTTCTTCTTCAAGGGATCTTCCCAATCCAAGGATTGAATCTGTGTCTTCCGCACTGGCAGGCGGATTCTTTACGCTGAGCCACCAGGGAAGCCCCAGATATGTTTATAGTTCTCCATAAAACTCAAGCCTCTTCGCTTCATATCCATGAGCGTAGCTATAATTAAAACAAAACCAAAAAAAAGCACCAGAATACAAAGGTGTTCACATGCATGTGGAGGAACTGGGACTCTTCTGCACTGCTGGTGGGAATATAAAGTAGTGCAGCCCCTGTGGGGAATAGGATGGCGGTTCCTCAGAAATTAAAAACAGACTCACTATTTGACCAAGCAATCCCGATTCTGGCTATATACCCAGAAGAACTGAAAGCAGGGAATTGAGGTAAAGCTTGTACACTCATATTCATTCATAGCAACAATATTCACAATAGCCAAAATGTGGAAGCAATCCAAATATCCATTGATGAATGAGTGTGTGGGTTAATAAAATATATAAGTATGCTTACATATAAATTATAAATAAAATGGGATTATTATATATAAAATAAATTCATGTAAATGCATAATATTATTCAGTCTCAAAAAAGGGGATTAAACTCTGATACATGCGGTAACACGGATGAACCCTAAAGATGTTAAACTAAGCGAAACAAGCCAGTCACAAAAGAACAAATATTGTATGATTCCACTTACATGAGGTATGCAGAGTAGTCAGACTTATAGAGTCAGAAAGGAGAATGGTGGTTGCCAGGGCCATGAGGGAGGGAGGGGTGGGGAGTACAGAGTCTCAGTCTGGGATGAAGTAAAAGTTCTAGAAATGGATGATGGTGATGGATGCACAAAGTGTGAATGTACTTAACACTATTGAATTGTACACTTAAACAATGGTTAAGATGGTAAATTTTATGTTATTTCTGTTTTCCCCAGTAAAGAATAAAATAAAATAAAAGTCAATCACCTTAGTTCCTAAGACTGAAAAGTATCCCCAGACCCAGGGGAGGCACACTGTCAGCTCATAGGCTCAGCACTCTAGAGGTGAACTGTGGGTCACTCAGCCGTGTCCCACTCTTTTCGACCCCATAGACTGTAACCCCCAAACTCCTCTGTCCATGGGATTCTCCAGGCAAGAATACTGGAAAGGGTCGCCATTCCCTTCTCCAAGGGATCTTCCTAATCCCGAGACTGAACCTGGATCTCCTGCCTTGCTGGCAGATTCTTTCCCTTCTGAGCCTCACTACCCTAGGGATTTATCTTACTCTTTGAAGAGGTTAACTATATATTTAAACAGTACTTTCAGCATTTTATTTAAGCTGTTTTGTTAAAGAAGAGTTTGTATTATTTTTCTCTTTTTTCATAAATAGCCTCATCAAATGAAGATCCTAAACAGAGGTTGCAAACTGGTGACTTACAGATTTTCTTGTTTGTTTTTCATTTGGGACATCTCACACAAAAAGTCAGATTCCCACCTTCTCTTGAAAATTTTGAAGCTTGTCCATTATTGGGCCACATTCTCACCTGGAAATGGAAGGTCCAGCCAAGTACTGACTTCCCCTTTGAGAGGGAATAAATGCTCTGGAGCTTGCCACACCTGCACATCTAAAACTGACCTGTTTTACTTTTGTAAGTACAAAAAATATTAAAGTTTGCAGCCGTGGGACTAACAGGACTCTATCAGGTTTTTATGTGCAAATAATTTCTGCTTGTAGGAAGCCTTTTTAAATTCAAGCACATAATCCGCTCTTAACAGTAGTCTCCCCCTCTTATTACAGGGAAGAATCAGAAGCTTGATTGAAGGTGTCCCTGAGAAGCAATGAGGTGTCATAAAGTTTTGGACAAGGAGGGATCCTTAGTCTGTGCAACCTCTCTCATCTCCATAAACCTACCTTCACCCTTCTAATCTTCTCCATCTCATGTGTTTGCTTTGACCAGAAGGAACAAGAGAGTGTATACAGAGCGCCACGCCAGCAGTCACACCTCAGGCATTCTACTTCCAGACCTGCCTTTTACTAGCTGGGTACATCACTTCCAGAAAGACCCAGTGACAAATCTAAATCCTTAACCTCCATCTCGGACTTCTTCATCTATCTGCTGCTGCTTCCTCCTCTTTCTATCCCATAAATAGGATGGGTCATGTGTCTATTACGCTAACAATGGATCATCTGCTGTTAATCTAATGTGCTTCTTTCAAGGGCGCATTTGCTTTGCTGCTGCTGCTGCTGCTGTCGCTCAGTCGTGTCCGACTCTTAGCGACCCCATGCACTGCAGCCCACCAGGCTCCTCCGTCCATGGGATTTTCCAGGCAAGAGTACTGGAGTGGGGTGCCATTGCCTTCTCCGACAGTTGCTTTGGGGGAACTTAAAATATTAGAAAAACTAACTAGATAGCCAATGTCCCTTGTGAAGAATAATTTTAGGAATTAAAAAACAAACAAAAACTAGTCTTCATGGTTGTGCTCGTGGTAAGGAGTCCACCTGCCAGCTCAGGAGACACAGGTTCCATCCCTCAGTCGGGAAGGTCACCTGGAGTAGCAAATGGCCACCCACTCCAATCCTCTTGCCTGGAAAATTCCAGGGACTGAGGAACCTGGCGAGCTACAGTCCAGGGGTTGCAAAGAGTTGGGCATGACTGAGCAACTGAGTGCACACGCACATATCAGAGAATAGCATAATTATCTCTGCCCTTAGTTGCCACTTCTTTTAACTTTTAAGGTAAAAATCTCCTACTTTTGCAAATGCTGTCAACTAATTCATTTAAACAAAGCCCTGTGTGGGCAAGAGAAAACATACCTATGGACGCAATTTGGCTTATGAGCCACTAATTTAAAGGAGGAAATTCTAAAAATAATGGAAAAGTTGTTTTAAGATTTATGCCTTTAATAAGTTGGATATAGTAAACCCCCAAAATAGCACTTAATTTTATATCATTTTACATCCCCTAATGATTTCACACATAAATCTCTAGGCTTTTGTTAGTCCCCTGGGAAATCAAGCTATTTACTGATGTGTATTTCCACATAAGGATCTAGCAGGATGTCAGATAAAGAACATATGCTTAGTCTGGCCAATGTTTTCATGAAATTGTAGGTTTAGGAAGTACCTCTTGAGCTTCAAGTACCTCCTGAGTTTCTTGTCCAGAGATGGCAAATAACATGGTCCCATATGGAGCCATCATTCCCCATCCTCACAACAGACGTTGCCAGGCAAATCACCTGGAATTCCCACCCTTAGCGTTTTTTATTCACTTAAAGTGAGGTTTAGAATCTCAGTTTGAAGAATAGCATCTCCAAACTTGTCTTCCTTGAACCACTAGTTTTATGGGACATCCTTAAGTAGTCATTAGTTTTTGTGGTTGTAGGAGTCAGGGTTTAATTGCAACCTGGATTCACTCTAGTAGCTTAAGTAGCAAGTTATTGTTATTATTGTTGTTGTTATTAGTAGTATTAGTAGTAAAAGCCTCTTGATGAAAGTGAAAAAAGAGAGTGAAAAAGTTGGCTTAAAGCTCAACATTCAGAAAACTAAGATCATGGCATCTGGTCCCATCACTTCATGGGAAATAGATGGGGAAACAGTGGAAACAGTGTCAGACTTTCTTTTTGGGGGCTCCAAAATCATTGCAGATGGTGATTGCAGCCATGAAATTAAAAGATGCTTACTCCTTGGAAGAAAAGTTATGGCCAACCTAGACAGCATATTCAAAAGCAGAGACATTACTTTGCCAACAAAGGTCCGTCTAGTCAAGGCTATGGTTCTTCCTGTGGTCATGTATGGATGTGAGAGTTGGACTGTGAAGAAAGCTGAGCGCTTTTGAACTGTGGTGTTGGAGAAGACTCTTGAGAGTCCCTTGGACTGCAAGGAGATCCAACCAGTCCATCCTAAAGGAGATCAGCCCTGGGAGTTCTTTGGAAGGAATGATGCTAAAGCTGAAACTACAGTACTTTGGCCACCTCATGTGAAGGTTGACTCATTGGAAAAGACTCTGATGCTGGGAGGGATTGAGGGCAGGAGGAGAAGGGGATGACAGAGGGTGAGATGGCTGCATGGCATCACTGACTCGATGGACATGACTTTGAGTGAACTCTGGGAGATGGTGATGGACAGGGAGGCCTGGTGTGCTGCGATTCATGGGGTCACAAAGAGTCGGACACGACTGAGCAACTGAACTGAACTGAGTAGTATACTCTGGGAGGCCAGACTTGTATGTTACTCAGCCAAAAATAACACAGCTGGGGCCAAGAATAGGCAAAGAACAATGTCCGACCTCACGGCAGCACTTTTCTGGTAGAAACACCACTGCCTGAGAGTGGACACCGGGCCCTCCACCACATCCCCTCAGGAATACTAGACACCCACAGCGCTGTTCTTATCAAGAGATGCAGTGTTCCCCTAATGTACTGACTTCCTCTACGAGGTAGCCCTGGGCACACATCTGATTGGCCCCATCTAGGTCATGTGCCTGCACCCAACCTCCAAAAGTGTCCAGGGAAATGTCATTTTTAGAAGATGGAGCTGCACACACTATAAAGGAAGTTGGGGTGGTGGGGACAGAAGGTGAGTGAGTCAATCCACAGTATCTGCCACCTGGTTGAATTAGTTTAAGCCGAACTGCTGTCTTAGTGGAAAGTTTTTTCAGAGCTTTTAAAATGCTAATGTTGTTCTTTCTAAGAGAATTGTTTTTGTTTTTAGCTTTCTAGTCTATCCATTTATTTGCATGTGTACCTTTTGTTTTTTTTATTTTAATTGGAGGCTAATTACTTTACAATATTGTGGTGGTTTTCGCCATAAAGTTATGTTACCAGGAAATATTTTTTCCTAATCTTTCAGAACTAGTATGTTCTATAGAACACAATTTGATGATTACTACAGTATGCCATTTGTATATCAGACATGAGTATGTGTTTATGGTAGCAAGCCCTTCCCTTCAAAAGCCCAAGATCTTGGCAAATTTTGATGGACAGATAGGAGAGAGGCTAGGAGTCAGGGTCTTCAAGATGACAGACTTGAGTGTACAGCCCTAATGAGGACTCAGAGCCTCTCTGGGCCTCTCAGGAGAGGATGACCTAGTCATAAATCCTGGGGATAAAGAATCACTCTCTTGGCATCACCCTCAGGTAGCAGTGTCTGTACGCCACAGATATTTGCTCCGTGTGGACCAGTGAGCTGAGCCCACCAAATGGATTGCATCAGCAACCTTTTGATTTAAAACCTGGATTTGACAACATTCCCAAATGTGAAGGGTCATTTTCTCTTCTCACTAGTGACTCACTTGTTGAGAGCAAGCATTTGTTTGCAGATACCAAAAAGAGCATTTACTAGTAATTTGCAACACATTATCATGTGGGAATCGGATTGCAATTTAGGATTCCCTCATAAAACAAGCTTTAAGATTTACTACATTTCTTGAGAAATACATGTGTTCCTTGCCTCTGTTAAGGATGCAGTTACAGGTCTTATGTGGGTTTGGGGTCAGCAAGGAATACCATCTCGATTCTTCATGATGGCCGAGATGAGTAAACTCTGTGCAGAAGGGAGAAATTAGCACGAGTCCTTTCCCAAAGGGATTCCTGCAGCAGTGAGATGAGCCACAAAGCAGAGGGAGGATGAGAAAGGCATCTGGTTGATCTCATGAAAGTGGAATCTGCGGCTCTGCAGAAGGAGTAGTGAGAGTTTATGGCCAAGCAGAGGCTAGCCAGGGAGTCAGTAAACACAGTGCCTTCTTCCTCTCCACTGCAGTTTTTCATTTTCTTACTGATGGGGCCTCATTTCTCCTACCCAGGGTTAGCACCTATGATGGTTAATTTCATGTGTCAACTTGCCTGGGCCACACAGTGTCCCAACACTTGGTTAAACATTATTCTATGTGTGTCTGTGAGGATATTTCGAAATGAGATGAACCTGTGAATCAGTGACTGAGTAAAGCACATGCATCTCCCCAGTGGGTGTGGGCCTTGCCCAATCTGAGGAAGACTTGAGTAAATCAAGAAGACTTGAGTAAGGGGAATTCTCCCGACCCCCTCTCATTCTCTTGGTTCCATCTCTATGGAGAACCCTGACTCATACAGCACCCCAAACTGGCTTTCTTCAGATATGTTCCTAGCCCATCCCCCTTTATGTCTATTCCTTGGTTTTGTCAATTCTCTGGCTTATCTGCCTTAGTTTTCTCATCCATATAATTGGGGCAATTCTCCTTGTATTCCTTACTGAAAATCCCTTGGCAATTTTTCCAAATCAAATCAATAAATATCTATAAAGCAGTGGTCCTTAAACTTTGAGGATCTCAAAGTTTTGTTTACATGGAGTGTACTGAACAATATTTATAATATTGTCTATAAGCCACTTTAGAAATTAATTAAAAATAAAAAACAAGTGTTTAAAACACCGGAATGAAAAAGCATATCTTAGCAATTGCAAAGAAATTGTCATCACGCATCATTTAGCTTCGGACAGCTGCTCTGTGCAGCAGTGACAGAATGAAAATCAGGACAAATACCCTCTTTTAAAGATTTTTATCTGTGTGTCTGTCTTCTTATTTTTGGCTGCTCTGTGTCTTCCTCATCGTGTGCAGCTTTCTCTAGTCGCAACGAGCGGGGACCACTCTCTAGCTGCCGTTCATGGGCTTCTCACTGTTGTGGCTTCTGGTTGTGGAGCAAGGGCTCCAGGCATGCCGGGTTCAGTAGCTGTAGCTCATGGCTTGGTTGCCCGGTGGCATGTGGCATCTTCCTAGACTAGGGATCAAACCAGTGTCCCTTCTATTGCAAGGCAGATTCTTAACCACTGGATCATCAGGGAATGCCACCTTAATATTGGACCATCAGGGAATGCCACCTTAATATTGGACCTCTCCAACTTCTAGGATTCCTTGAAAGGAATCTTGGACATCTTGAAAATCACTGCCCTAGAGCATCTTCAGATGGTCTTACTGCCTCCTTCCCTGGATCCCTGATCCCACCATCACTGCCTCACCAATCTTCCTGGACACACATTTGATTGGGACATTCTTCTACTTAGAGCCCTTTCTGTAACTTCTCGTGACCAGTAGGATAAAGTATAAATGGTACACTACAGCAGCCATGATCTGGGTCATACCTATCCTTACCTGAAAAACACCTATTTGTCCTTTAGTCTCAGCTCATATAACTAGGACATTGTGATAATTTTAATACAATTGCCTAGGTTAAAATAGACTAAATGAAAAATTATACAAAATTCTTTTATGTGTAGAGTTTAATTTTTTTAATTGAAGGATAATTGTTTCAATATTGTATTGGCCTCCACCACATGAATAGATTTTTTATTTTTATTTTTATTATTTTTTTAATTTTATTTTTACTTTATTTTACTTTACAATACTGTATTGGTTTTGCCATACATTGACATGAATCCACCACGGGTGTATACAAGCTCCCAATCCTGAATCCCCCTCCCACCTCCCACCCCATATCATCTCTCTGGATCATCCCCGTGCACCAGCCCCAAGCATCCTGTATCCTGTATCGAACATAGACTGGCACTTCATTTCTTACATGATAGTATACATGTTTCAATGTCATTCTCCCAAATCATCCCACCCTCTCCCTCTCCCTCAGAGTCGAAAAGTCCGTTCTATATATCTGTGTCTCTTTTGCTGTCTCGCATACAGGGTCATCATTACCATCTTTCTAAATTCCGTATATATGTGTCAGTATACTGTATTGGTGTTTTTCTTTCTGGCTTGCTTCACTCTGTGTAATCGGCTCGAGTTTCATCCATCTCATTAGAACTGATTCAAATGTATTCTTTTTAATGGCTGAATAATACTCCATTGTGTATCTGTACCACAGCTTTCTTATCCATTCGTCTGCTGCTGGACATCTAGGTTGTTTCCATGTCCTGGCTATTATAAACAGTGCTGCGATGAACATTGGGGTACATGTGTCTCTTTCAATTCTGATTTCCTCAGTGTGTATGCCCAGCAGTGGGATTGCTGGGTCATAAGGCAGTTCTATTTGCAATTTTTTAAGGAATCTCCACACTGTTTTCCATAGTGGCTGTACTAGTTTGCATTCCCACCAACAGTGTAGGAGGGTTCCCTTTTCTCCACACCCTCTCCAGCATTTATTGCTTGTAGACTTTTGGATCACAGCCATTCTGACTGGTGTGAAATGGTACCTCATTGTGGTCTTGATTTGCATTTCTCTGATAATGAGTGATGTTGAGCATCTTTTCATGTGTTTGTTAGCCATCCATATGTCTTCTTTGGAGAAATGTCTATTTAGTTCTTTGGCCCATTTTTTGATTGGGTCATTTATTTTTCCAGAATTGAGCTGCATAAGTTGCTTGTATATTTTTGAGATTAGTTGTTTGTCAGTTGCTTCATTTGCTATTATTTTCTCCCATTCAGAAGGCTGTCTTTTCACCTTACTTATAGTTTCCTTTGTTGTGCGGAAGTTTTTAATTTTAATTAGATCCCATTTATTTATTTCTGCTTTTATTTCCAGTATTCTGGGAGGTGGATCATAGAGGATCCTGCCGTGATTTATGTCGGAGAGTGTTTTGCCTATGTTCTCTTCTAGGAGTTTTATAGTTTCTGGTCTTACATTTAGATCTTTAATCCATTTTGAGTTTATTTTTGTGTGTGGTGTTAGAAAGTGATCTAGTTTCATTCTTTTACAAGTGGTAGACCAGTTTTCCCAGCACCACTTGTTAAAGAGATTGTCTTTACTCCATTGTATATTCTTGCCTCCTTTGTCAAAGATAAGGTGTCCACAGGTGTGTGGATTTATCTCTGGGCTTTCTATTCTGTTCCATTGATCTATATTTCTGTCTTTGTGCCAGTACCATACTGTCTTGATGACTGTGGCTTTGTAGTAGAGCCTGAAGTCAGGCAAGTTGATTCCTCCAGTTCCATTCTTCTTTCTCAAGATTGCTTTGGCTATTCAAGGTTTTTTGTATTTCCATACAAATCTTGAAATTATTTGTTCTAGTTCTATGAAAAATACTGCTGGTAGCTTGATAGGGATTGCATTGAATCTGTAGATTGCTTTGGGTAGTATACTCATTTTCACGATATTGATTCTTCCAATCCATGAACATGGTATATTTCTCCATCTATTAGTGTCCTCTTTGATTTCTTTTATCAGTGTTTTATAGTTTTCAATATTAGGTCTTTAGTTTCTTTAGGTAGATATATTCCTAAGTATTTTATTCTTTTCGTTGCAATGGTGAATGGAATTGTTTCCTTAATTTCTTTTTCTACTTTCTCATTATTAGTGTATAGGAATGCAAGGGATTTCTGAGTGTTGATTTTATATCCTGCAACTTTACTATATTCATTGATTAGCTCTAGTAATTTTCTGGTGGAGTCTTTAGGATTTTCTATGTAGAGGATCATGTCATCTGCAAACAGTGAGAGTTTTACTTCTTCTTTTCCAGTTTGGATTCCTTTTATTTCTTTTTCTGCTCTGATTGCTGTGGCCAAAACTTCCAGAACTATGTTGAATAGTAGCGGTGAAAGTGGGCACCCTTGTCATGTTCCTGACTTTAGGGGAAATGCTTTCAATTTTTCATCATTGAGGATAATGTTTGCTGTGGGTTTGTCATGTATAGCTTTTATTATGTTGAGGTATGTTCCTTCTATTCCTGCTTTCTGAAGAGTTTTTATCATAAATGGATGTTGAATTTTGTCAAAGGCCTTCTCTGCATCTATTGAGATAATCATATGGCTTTTATTTTTCAATTTGTTAATGTGGTGAATTACACTGATTGATTTGTGGATATTGAAGAATCCTTGCATCCCTGGGATAAAGCCCACTTGGTCATGGTGTATGATCTTTTTAATGTGTTGTTGGATTCTGATTGCTAGAATTTTGTTGAGGATTTTTGCATCTATGTTCATCAGTGATATTGGCCTGTAGTTTTCTTTTTTTGTGGCGTCTTTGTCAGGTTTTTGTATTAGGGTGGTGGTGGCCTCATAGAATGAGTTTGGAAGTTTACCTTCCTCTGCAGTTTTCTGGAAGAGTTTGAGTAGGATAGATGTTAGCTCTTCTCGAAATTTTTGGTAGAATTCAGCTGTGAAGCCGTCTGGACCTGGGCTTTTGTTTGCTGGAAGATTTCTGATTACAGTTTCAATTTCCGTGCTTGTGATGGGTCTGTTAAGATTTTCTATTTCTTCCTGGTTCAGTTTTGGAAAGTTGTACTTTTCTAAGAATTTGTCCATTTCTTCCACGTAGTCCATTTTGTTGGCATATAATTGCTGATAGTAGTCTCTTATGATCCTTTGTATTTCTGTGTTGTCTGTTGTGATCTCTCCATTTTCATTTCTAATTTTATTGATTTGATTTTTCTCTCTTTGTTTCTTGATGAGTCTAGCTAATGGTTTGTCAATTTTATTTATCCTTTCAAAGAACCAGCTTTTTGCTTTGTTGATTTTTGCTATGGTCTCTTTTGTTTCTTTTGCATTTATTTCTGCCCTAATTTTTAAGATTTCTTTCCTTCTACTAACTCTGGGGTTCTCCATTTCTTCCTTTTCTAGTTGCTTTAGGTGTAGAGTTAGGTTATTTATTTGACTTTTTTCTTGTTTCTTGAGGTATGCCTGGATTGCTATGAACTTTCCTCTAAGCACTGCTTTTATAGTGTCCCACAGATTTTGGGTTGTTGTGTTTTCATTTTCATTCGTTTCTATGCATAATTTGATTTCTTTTTTGATTTCTTCTGTGATTTGTTGGTTATTCAGAAGCGTGTTGTTCAGCCTCCATATGCTGGGATTTTTAATAGTTTTTCTCCTGTAATTGAGATCTAATCTTAGTGCATTATGGTCAGAAAAGATGCTTGGAATGATTTCGATTTTTTTGAATTTATCAAGGTTAGATTTATGGCCCAGGATGTGATCTATCCTGGAAAAGGTTCCGTGAGCACTTGAGAAAAAGATGAAATTCATTGTTTTGGGGTGAAATGTCCTCCTATAGATATCAATTAGGTCTAACTGGTCTATTGTATCATTTAAAGTTTGCGTTTCTTTGTTAATTTTCTGTTTAGTTGATCTGTCCATAGGTGTGAGTGGGGTATTAAAGTCTCCCACTACTATTGTGTTATTGTCAATTTCCCCTTTCATGTTTGTTAGCTTTTGTCTTACATATTGTGGTGCTCCTATATTGGGTGCATATATATTTATAATTGTTATATCTTCTTCTTGGATTGATCCTTTGATCATTATGTAGTGGCCTTCTTTGTCTCTTTTCACAGCCTTTGTTTTAAAGTCTATTTTATCGGAGATGAGTATTGCTACTCCTGCTTTCTTTTGGTCTCTTTGCATGGAATATCTTTTTCCAGCCCTTCACTTTCAGTCTGTATGTATCCGTTGTTTTGAGGTGGGTCTCTTGTAGGCAACATATATAGGGATCTTGTTTTTGTATCCATTCAGCCAGTCTTTGCCTTTTGGTTGGGGCATTCAACCCATTTATGTTTAAGGTGACTATTGATAGGAGTGATCCCATTGCCATTTACTTTATTGTTTTGGGTTTGGGTTTATACGCCCTTTTTGTGTTTCCTGTCTAGAGAATATCCTTTAGTATTTGTTGGCGAGCCAGCTTGGTGGTGCTGAATTCTCTCAGCTTTTGCTTGTCTGTAAAGCTTTTTATTTCTCCTTCATATTTGAATGAGATCCTTGCTGGGTACAGTAATCTGGGCTGTAGGTTATTTTCTTTCATCACTTTAAGTATGTCTTGCCATTCCCTCCTGGCCTGAAGAGTTTCTGTTGAAAGATCTGCAGTTATCCTTATGGGAATCCCCTTGTGTGTTATTTGTTGTTTTTCCCTTGCTGCTTTTAATATTTGTTCTTTGTGTTTGATCTTTGTTAATTTGATTAATATGTGTCTTGGGGTGTTTCGCCTTGGGTTTATCCTGTTTGGAACTCTCTGGGTTTCTTGGACTTGGGTGATTATTTCCTTCCCCATTTTAGGGAAGTTTTCAACTATTATCTCCTCAAGAATTTTCTCATGGTCTTTCTTTTTGTCTTCTTCTTCTGGGACTCCTATAATTCGAATGTTGGAGCATTTCATATTGTCCTGGAGGTCTCTGAGGTTGTCCTCGTTTCTTTTAATTTGTTTTTCTTTTTTCCTCGCTGATTCATTTATTTCTACCACTCTATCTTCTATTTCACTAATCCTATCTTCTGCCTGTTATTCTACTATTTGTTGCCTCCAGAGTGTTTCTGATCTCACTTATTGCGTTATTCATTATAAATTGACTCTTTTTCATTTCTTCTAGGTCCTTGTTAAACCTTTCTTGCATCTTCTCAATCCTTGTCTCCAGGCTATTTATCTGTGATTCCATTTTGATTTCAAGATTTTGGATCATTTTCACTATCAATATTCAGAATTCTTTCTCAGGTAGATTCCCTATCTCTTCCTCTTTGGTTTGGTTTGGTAGGCATTTCTCCTGTTCCTTTACCTGCTGGGTATTCCTCTGTCTCTTCATCTTGGTTATATTGCTGCATTTGGGGTGGCCTTTCTGTATTCTGGGAATTTGTGGAGTTCTCTTTATTATGGAGTTTCCTCACTGTGGGTGGAGTTGTATCAGTGGCTTGTCAAGGTTTCTTGGTTAGGGAGGCTTGTGTTGGAGTTCTGGTGGCTGGAGCTGGATTTCTTCTCTCTGGAGTGCTATGAATTGTCCAGTAATGGGTTGTGAGATGTCAATGGTTTTGGAGTAGTTTTGAGCTGCCTGTATATTGAAGCTCAGGGGTGTGTTCCTGTGTTGTTGGAGAGTTTGCATGGTATGTCTTGCTCTGGAACTTGTTGGCCCTGGGGTGGTGCTTGGTTTCAGTGTAGGTATGGAGGCATTTGATGAGCTCCTGTTGATTAATGTTCCCTGGATTCAGGATTTCTCTGATGTTCTTAGGATTTGGACTTAAGCCTCCTTTTTCTGGTTTCCAGTTTTATTTTCACCCTAGCCTCAGGACTTCTCCATCTATACAGCACTGATGATAAAGCATCTAGGTTAAAGATGAAAGGTTTCTCCACACTGAGGGTCACCCATAGAGGTTCACTGAGTTACACGGAGAAGAGAAGAGGGAGGGGGTAGTTAGAGGTGACTGGAATAAGATGAGGTGGGATCAAAAGAGGAGAGAGCAAGCTAGCCAGTAATCACGTCCTTATGTACGCTCCACAGTCTGGACCACTCAGAGGTGTTCACGGAGTTATACAGGGAAGAGGAGAGGGAGGAAGTAGAAAGAGGTGGCCAAGAGGATAGTTCCCTGAGTGTTCTCCATCGTCTGGAACACACAGAGATTCACAGGGTTGGGTAGAGAAGAGAAGGGGGAGGGAGGAGACAGAGGCCTCCTGGTGGAGAAAAAGGAGAGTCCGAAGGAGGGGAGAGTGGTCAAGCCAGTAATCTCGCTCTCAGGTAAAATTGGGTACTGAAGATTGGGGTTTTACATGTACAAAATTGACAACAAATACCAAAAAGCAAAGATTAAAAATCTGGAGTAGAGATTGGATTTTCAAAAATACAATATTAAAGAAAAGAAAAAGAGGAAAAAAAGAAAGAAAGAACAAACAAACAAGCAAAACAAACAAACAAAAAAAGCCACAAGAATTATTAAAAATTATAATTAGAGAAATAGAGTACTTAAAAATTTAAGAAAGTTAAAAAAAATGAAGAAAAAAAAAGAAGAAAAAAGAATCACGCAACCCCATCAACTCAAAAAAGAAAAAAAAAAAAGTTTGTAAAAGTAGTAAAGGTATCTCTGGCCCTTTCTCTGGTGGTGTGGGTTGTGTGGGGTCACTTCCAAGGCGGTTCCCTCTGTTTAACTTCCTCTGTTTGCTGGTCTCTTCAGTGTCTGATTTCCGTCTGGACACAGGGATGGCGGTGGTGGACACACTAGGCTCACTATTCAGTTGCACTGTTTTTGAAGCAAATGACCTGCTTTGCTGGGTGCCTGATGTCCTCTGCCAGCATTCAGAAGTTGTTTTGTGGAATTTACTCAGTGTTGTAATGTTCTTTTGATGAATTTTTGAGGGAGAAAGTGGTCTCCCTATCCTATTCTTCTGCCATCTTAGGACCGCCCCCAATAGATTTTTTAAAATTTTATTTCTGGTTGGAAGAATTGCTTTACAATGTGAATCAGCCATGTGTATACATATAGCCTCTCCTTCTTAAACCTCCTTCCCACCAACCCCCATCCCACCCTTCGGGGTCATCACAGAGCAGAGCTAGGCTCCCTGTACTATACAGCAGATTCCACTATCTTTCACATGGTAGTTTACATATATCAATGCTACTCTCTCAATTCATCCCAGCTTCTCCTTCCCTCTTTGTGTCCGCAAGTCCATTCCCTATATCTGCATACTATTCCTGCCCTGCAAACAGGTTCATCAGTACTGTTTTTCTAGATTCCATATATATGCATTCATAGATAATATTTGTTTTTCTTTTTCTGACTTACTTCACTCTGTATAACAGGCTCTAGGTTTATCCATCTCACTAAATTGGTTCTGCTGAGTAATATTCCATTGTATATAGGTACTGCTTCCATGTCCTGGCTATTGTAAATTGCACTGCAATGGACATTGGGGTACATATGTCTTTTTGAATTGTGGTTTTCTTAGAGTATATGACAAGTAATGGGATTGCTGGGTCATACAGTAGTTTTATCACTCGATTTTTAAGAAATCTCTATACATACAGATATTTTGAGGATAAATAATGGATTGGATGTAAAGATTTTATATTAGGGGTCAGAAAATTTTTAAATTTTATGCCTGGTGTCCGTTACACACTTTAAGGCTTTTCCATATATATCCAAACTGTGGTTGTATTTATATACATAGGGTTTGCCTTCTAGAATAAAAGCATATCATCTATAATTTTTTTAAACTTTATTCAAATATCATCTTATACCTTCCTTCCTTACCACTCTTTCCCTCCTCTGAGAGATGTTCCCATGAACTCGCATACCTGAATGTTCATTTTCTTCACAAAGAGCCTATAAGTCCATTGAAGACATAAATCACATTTCACGGGTCTTTGTAACTAGATTTCACTATAGTGACCAGTGCGGTTCCTGAGACTCAGTAGATTCTCTAAAAATGTTTATTAATTAATGAATAATGGAAATCAGGCCTGTGTATATATTGCTCATGATAATCCTTTTCTCAGCTTCCATGCTATCTTCCTAAATGGCTCTTCTCCCTAACATCCAAAATTCTGTCATAGGTGTCAAAACTCCATGTACCTATGAATCCTTCCTCACACTCAATTCTTTTCACCAACTAGCTACTGAGCCCTCTTTATTTCTGCAGTGTCTCTCACATCCACTGTCTCCTTTCTATCATCTCCTGCCACAGATTTAAGTAACTTCTGCATTATCTCACTTGAGTACACCTTCCTCATCTTCTGACAGCAATAGCCCTGATTTCCAGACAGGGGGCCTCTAGAGGGCAAAAGATTTAGCCCTTACCATACTCCTGGCATATTGCACAGGATACAGAAAAAAAAAATTTTTTTTAATAAAATGTGAACTCCACCTATTATATATACTGTATCCAGAAAAAAATATTTTCAAAGCAACTTTTAATCATGTCCCTTCATTCAGTTCAGTCGCTCAGTCTTGTCTGACTCTTTGTGACCCCATGAATCGCAGCACGCCAGGCCTCCCTGTCCATAACCATCTCCCGGAGTTCACTCATGGACTCAGACTCACGTCCATCGAGTCCGTGATGCCATCCAGCCACCTCATCCTCTGTCGTCCCTTTCTCCTCCTGCCCCCAATCCCTCCCAGCATCAGAGTCTTTTCCAATGAGTCAACTCTTCGCATGAGGTGGCCAAAGTACTGGAGTTTCAGCTTTAGCATCATTCCTTCCAAAGAAATCCCAGGGCTGATCTCCTTCAGAATGGACTGGATCTCCTTGCAGTCCAAGGGACTCTCAAGAGTCTTCTCCAACACCACAGTTCAAAAGCATCAATTCTTCAGCGCTCAGCCTTCTTCACAGTCCAACTCTCACATCCATACATGACCACTGGAAAAACCATAGCCTTGACTAGACGGACCTTAGTCGGCAAAGTAATGTCTCTGCTTTTGAATATACTATCTAGGTTGGTCATAACTTTTCTTCCAAGGAGCAAGCATCTTTTAATTTCATGGCTGCAGTCACCATCTGCAGTGATTTTGGAGCCCCCCAAAATAAAGTCTGACATTGTTTCTACTGTTTCCCCATCTATTTCCCATGAAGTGATGGGACTGGATGCCATGATCTTCGTTTTCTGAATGTTGAGGTTTAAGCCAACTTTTTCACTCTCCTCTTTCACTTTCGTCAAGAGGCTTTTTAGCTCCTCTTCACTTTCTGCCATAAAGGTGGTGTCATCTGCATATCTGAGGTGATTGATATTTCTCCCGGCAGTCTTGATTCCAGCTTGTGCTTCTTCCAGTCCAGCGTTTCTCATGATGTACTCTGCATATAAGTTAAAAAGCAGGGTGACAATATACAGCCTTGACGTACACCTTTTCCTATTTGGAACCAGTCTGTTGTTCCATGTCCAGTTCTAACTGTTGCTTCCTGACCTGCATACCAATTTCTCAAGAGGCAGGTTAGGTGGTCTGGTATTCCCATCTCTTTCAGAATTTTCCACACTCATCTAGAGCCAGACATCTTGGAATGTGAAGTCAAGTGGGCCTTAGAAAGCATCATTACGAACAAAGCTAATGGAGGTGATGAATTCCAGTTGAGCTGTTTCAAATCCTGAAAGATGATGCTGTGAAAGTGCTGCACTCAATATGCCAGCAAATTTGGAAAACTCAGCAGTGGCCACAGGACTGGAAAAGGTCAGTTTTCATTCCAGTTCCAGAGAAAGGCAATGCCAAATAATGCTCAAACTACCGCACAATTGCACTCATCTCACATGCTAGTCAAGTAATGCTCAAAATTCTCCAAGCCAGGCTTCAGCAATATGTGAACTGTGAACTCCCTAATGCTCAAGCTGGTTTTAGAAAAGGCAGAGGAACCAGAGATCAAATTGCCAACATCTGCTGGATCATGGAAAAAGCAAGAGAGTTCCAGAAAAACATCTATTTCTGCTTTATTGACTATGCCAAAGCCTTTGACTGTGTGGATCACAATAAACTGTGGGAAATTCTGAAAGAGATGGGAATACCAGACCACCTAACCCGCCTCTTGAGAAATCATGTCCCTTACCAATTCAAAAACTTTTCTGTTTCCCATGAGTTACCGAATGTAAAGGATGCCATTCATTCCCCAAGCCCACATCTCCTCACCTCCCAAGTTTACTTGCTGCTCTGGAGTACAGTCCCAAGACAGTTTTTCACCTCAGAGTCCTCAACATCCTCTTTTCTTCCTAGAAGTGTTTCCACCATTAAAGGAGCTTGTTCTACTAAAGGTATAACCCAGAAGCTGGGAAAAGTCAAAACCCTTGAAGGCGACTCTCACCCATGTGGTTTAGGAGCCACTGGCTGAATGCCTCAGTCTTCTCTCTCTTTAGTTGGGCTCAGTTTCTCAGACGGCCCAGTGCCCACAATGGTAAATCACTCACTAACAAATATTTTATTGGCTTCTCTCCTTTCCCTGTCTCATTCCCTTACTTCTTCCCTTGTGACCCTCTATGATCACCTCCCAAATAAACTATCTCAACTCAAACAGTGACACTGAACAAAATTTAAACTTCTTGGCCTGTCATTCAAAGCACCCCATAACTTGATGCTAATCTCTCTTGCCAAGCTATGTCATCTCTTCCTTATACATACCCCACCCTCTGGCCTAACTGGTACCCACACGACTGCACTCTAAGTCAGAGTCATTGAGCATTTTCATGCATTAGTAATGGAGTGAGATCACTGCGATTCACTTAGACCAATGAAGTTTCTGGGCCTCACCTACCTTAATGGAAGCCTCTCAGGGGAAGGGGACTACACTATAGGGCTTCTCAGGTGGCGCTAGTGGTAAAAAACCCACCTGCCAATGAAGGAGATGTAAGAGACACAGGTTCGATCCCTGCGTTGGGAAGATCCCCTGGAGAAGGGCATGGAAACCCACTCAAGTACTCTTGCCTGGAGAATCCCTTTGACAGAGGAGCCTGGTGGGCTTCGGTCCATGGGCTCACAAGGAGGTGGACACAACTGAAACAAGTTAGCATGCAAGCAAAAGACAATGGTTCAGCTGATGGATTGACAGCCAGTAGTGTCTGCCACAAACAGGTGACAGGAAGATAAGAAAGAAAATAGGCGGTCACCAAACTCTACCAAAAAATGCTGGAGAAGTGCTGGTGAGCTGTAGTGAGGAATCTGACATATACTCCAGTAGCAGACACTTGGTAGATGCCCACAGGCCCAAATCCATCCCTTCTGGACACCTCCTTGACCCCCGCCATAGGGCCCTCCCAATGCTGGCCCATCCTGTGTGCAAAGTGAACATGTGTGCAGACATGCCAGGACCCCTACGCCTGTGCTAGGACTGCTTCTGCCAGAAAAGGGACCGTAAAACTACCACCCACCATTTTTCAGAAGTTGCCACCCCCTGCTGTAAAGACTGTCTGCAAAGCCATAACCTCCAGCTTCAGCTTCAGAGACCCATTCCTTTCTGCTCATGGTTTCTGTTCAACTTGGATGCAGAGAATTTCCAAGTGTGCTCTGGAGCTGCCGTGGGTTATGAGACATTAATCAAACACCCACTTGAAGTGCTTTGGAAGCACCTCTGGTTTTGGGTTATTGATTTACTCATGTTGAGTGAAGGTATATTTCTGGTCCAATCATGAGTTCATTTCAAGACACATTAAAGGAGGATTTTTCCTTACTGCTGACTTCAGGATATTGGTACCTAGAGACCAGGTGCTTTTCACAGCTCCTTAGAGGCCCATGAGGAGTGATGGAAAAATGCAGCCAGGCATTGCACATGGAAGTCAAACATACTGGAATTCCATTTGCATACTGCCTTAATTTAGCTGTTATTGATTCTCCTGGGGAGCCCACTTCACACCTTCACACGTCTCCCTCAAATTGTTTCCATCTCAAAGGAGGAGATGAGATGGGAATTTAGAAGCACAATTTCTTCAAGACAGACATGTGTGCCCCAACTAAGTAATGGGCGTTTCCTTCCATGGAGCATTTTTCACTATGGAGAAATGTTCAAGCACATATTCCTCTTTTTTTTTTTCATATATACTCTCCTTGCCAGAATATTTATTTTTTATTATTTTTTAAATATAAATTTATTTACTTGGAGGCTAATTGATTTACAATATTGTATTGGTTTTGCCATACATCAACATGAATCCGCCACGGGTGTACACATGTTCCCCATCCTGAACCCCCCTCTCACCTCCCTCCCCGTACCATCCCTCTGTGTCATCCCAGTGCACCAGCCCCGAGCATCCTGTATCATGCATCGAACCTGGACTGGCGATTCGTTTCACATATGATATTATACGTTTCAATGCCATTCTCCAAAATCAGCCCACCCTCGCCCTCTCCCACAGAGTCCAAAAGACTGTTCTATACATCTGTGTCTCTTTTGCTGTCTCACATACAGGTTTAACATTACGATCTTTCTAAATTCCATATATATGCGTTAGTATACTATATTGGTGTTTTTCTTTCTGGCTTACTTCACTCTGTATAATCGGCTCGAGTTTCATCCACCTCATTAGAACTGAGTCAAGTGTATTCTTTTTAATGGCTGAGTAATACTCCATTGTGTATATGTACCACAGCTTTCTTATCCATTCATCTGCTGATGGACATCTAGGTTGCTTCCATGTCCTGGCTATTATAAACAGTGCTGTGATGAACATTGGGGTACACGTGTCTCTTTCAATTCTAGTTTCCTCAGTGTGTATGCGCAACAGTGGGATTGCTGGGTCGTATGGCAGTTCTATTTCCAGTTTTTTAAGGAATCTCCACACTGTTCTCCATAGTGGCTGTACTAGTTTGCATTCCCACCAACAGTGTAAGAGGGTTCCCTTTTCCCCACACCCTCTCCAGCATTTATTGTCAAGCACATATTCCTATAGGCACATGGCAGCCAGCCCTGGAAATGCTCACAAGGATATGACATCACTATTGCAGGTGACAGCCTGGACCCCCATCCCTGATCTGCCACCTCTCCCTCGTGACCTCAGACAAGCCATTTGAATTGTCAGGGCCTCCTTTCTCTGATTTGCAGTAGTAGTAAGGATCAGTCTAGCCCTTCAGCCTCCTTCCCTGGATCCCTGCCAAGTTATCCCCACTCTGGGTCTGTGTAAACAGTGAAGCATTTTGTGAAAGTAAGCGATTCAGATTCCTACCTGTCCCTCAGATCCAGGTAAACTGTTCCTCCCTAGAGCTGTCAGTCACCAACCTGAATCTGGCAGTATCCAGATGCACAAACTAGCACTTCCCTAGTGGAGGACTCCCTTGTTCTCCAGATTAAACGTGACTGTGCTTCTGCTCGGGCCAGGTATAGGAGTAACAGGAAAGACTCCTCAGTTTATGTCGTTTGCTGCACAAGGGCCATGACTCTTACGTCACTGAGATGTTCAGTGCGCCGCAGCCAGAGTTTGCCCAGGGGTCCCCTACCAGGTGGCCCGTGTCAACATTCCTCCTCGCTGATTCAAGCTGAAGAGTCGCATAACCATGATACTGAGTCATTTGGAGGAAACCCAAATTCAACAGGCACCTTGAGTTAAATAAGTGAGATCGAGAGATGGATGCACCAGAAACCAGGAATGAGGCTGGACACTCACCAGTATTTCAGTCATTTAACATCTTGAAGCATTTTAGCTCAAATCAGAAGATGTGACAGTTAATAATAATAGCAGCTAGTATAATGTTATCATTTCCTTAAATTTTATTGTTTTTTTTTTTTTGGTAGGGGGGGATGCGGAGGAGGAGAGAAAAGTTTTTTCACAGAGTTTTGCTGTTTTAGAAGCCAAATATGGTAATAGATGCTGGAGTCAACATAACCCACTGGAAACTGGAATGCAGAAATTGGGGCAGGGAATTGTCATCACAGCCCCACTGCCAACTATAGAAAAGATCACGTAAGGCAGCTTAAAGGATTGAGAGGCTGCAAAATTAAATGGCAAATTAGGCAACTTCATCACTGATAGGCAAACTGTCCAGGGAACGTGCCTGGAGTATCACTTCCTTCCTTTCTGGGATGCAGGTGAATTTTCTGGCTTTGCAGTTCAACTGGTCCTTCATGAACAGGAGATGAATATTACCAAATGTAGAGGGCAGAAGTTTTTTTCTCCAAGAGCAGAACATTTATCAGCAACATTTAGTACTTGCTGAATTTCTCATGGAACAGAGAGTCGGCATTACAGGTGTGCTAAAGTTATCACGGTCCTTTTATTCTATGATTTTGTCACCTAAAGGAAGAGACGCGGGCAGAACAGCCATAGAACATACTGACAGCCGAAATGGAAGGAAACCACCCATTATAATTGCTTGGAAAGATTCTAGCATAAAGAATCCGTGCTAAGATGAGAACAGGGTGTGGAAACTAAAGGAAACCATGAGGTGATTTTGAATCAGACCGTGGATGATGAAAATTTGGCAGAAGGGAACCTTCATATAACATATTTGCATGTCCAGATTTACAAATATAAATTCCATGGCCCAGAGCTCTGGAAGAAAACCAGCTGAAGAAACAGGTTTAAACCCTGGGTGGGAAAGATCCCCTGGAGAAGGAGATGGCAGCCCACTCCAGTATGCTTTCCTGCAGAATCCCATGCACAGAGGAACCTGGTGGGCTACAGTCCACGGGTCTCAAAGAGTTGGACATGGCTGAGCAACTGCAAATGCATTAGAGAATAAGATTGTTGGGTTAGATATCACCTGGTTAATATTCAACATACCATAAATTATTGGGGTTATGTGTTTGACTAATGAGAAATTATTTTTAAATCTCTTAATCAAATTCTTCAAATTAACAGGTGGCTTCCTTCAGTCTGAGAACTTGATTTAGAATTAAGCAGCAAGGCAAACCAAAGACATTCCTTGAGAAGATCCTTGGGTGGCCGTCACCCTCTTACACTGAAAGGATGTGTCATCCACTTTCTTGCCTTCATCCTAAATTTTGGATAATTTTTCCAACATTACCTGTGTTATTGGATTGTTGTGAAGATTAGATGAGTTAATACACAGGAAGTCCTTAAAGCAGTGCCTGGCCTTTACTTTGCAAATGCTATTGAAATTAATTTGACTCTGAGTTTGCACAGTTAAGTCAGGTCCGCTTAATAATACCTAGAAAGCATTTAGAGCAAAAATCAAAAACGCTACTCCTAACGGCATTACCCTCCCTTCACCAGGAGAGACTTCCCACTATTAGAGCAGAAGAGAAATGAATAGCAATAGCTATTGTAATTAACACTGAAAATTAGCACTATGGGTGGGAGTAAAATGGAGCATGGAGCAGGGGGCAAACAGAGACTCAAAGGGCCAAGCCCTCAGCTGCCACATCCAAAGGGCCGTCAGATCCCTCGAGAAGCCTGGAAACTGCCACCTCCTCACCATTCGCTCTGATGTCTGGTGCCCCGAGTGTTGAAGCAGGTTCCTCACCGGGCTTCTCCCTCCTGCTGTTTCTCTGCCCTCCCTTCATCCTGCACAACTGCCACCAGAACCTGCTGCCTAAAACGTGGGTCCAATCCTGTCACTCCCCTGCCCCTCAACCTTTAGCAGTGATCTGCTCCCTGGGTGACTCCCCTCCATCTATTCTCAGCAGACCATTTCCACCCCCATGTCCCCCACCTGGCTCTGTACCCTCATCCCCCGTTCAGGAGGGACTGCCTGGCCCCCCTCTACCACCCACACCCACTGCTCCTGCTCGTCCTCACAAAGCCAGAGTCACCTTTCACATCCTTCGAGGCCTCTCAACTATTTCACTTCACCTCTTTCTTCCTGCCTCTGGTCCAGTGCACACACCATCACTGGTAGTCAATATTCATCTGCCGAGACTCCAACACTTTTCCTGGGGCAGAGCCTCACTGGATGCTTAGAAAACCTATTTCCCCATCTCTCAAGGTGCAGAGTCTACACTTCTTGGTCAATGCCAGGCTGTGTGCCTAATTTCAGGCTGGTCCAGGACATCTCCCATATATGCTAGAGCCCGAGGCCCTTCCTGTTTGTGTGTGTGAGAGAGAAAGCACTGAAAAATAATACTAGAGCTGAGAAAGAGAAAAGATAAAGGCAAGAAAAGCAACTCCTAGCATTTAAGCATTTGATAGACTCTCATTGTCAAGTACACTCTTCAGATATTCAGACTGCACCATCCGTCTGCTTTCCCCTCTTCAGCTCTAACGCGTCGCTTAGGACACAGGACTACCACCTACCATGCTGTTCTGTTTCGTGGGGTGAAAACCAGAGCAGAACTATATCATTTTTCAAGGGGTCAGGAAGTGAACATATTATAAGGGAAGAAATACTTCCTGAGAGGAAAGTACCCTGAAGAACCCTAGCCTTGGATTATCAGATGCGGAAATGACACGTGGGCATGATAAGAAACACCGGGTTCAGACTCCTAGTCATACTACAGACGCGCTTCCTGTTCCTGGTGCAAGTGAAGAAGGGCCATCTGATGCTGTTTATTAGGGTTTTCGCTGAAGGTCAATGCACAGGGAAGAAGATGAGGAAGCAGATGTCCTGTGTCCTGGGGGACACCCTCCACTGAACACTCCTGGGATTTGTGGAGGCAGCCACTCCGCCAACCGGGCCTTATTTCCAGCCGTAAATAGAGAAGGAGAGCCTGGGGTGTATCAAAGAAGAGAGTAGCTAGCTACTCAGAAGTCTGCAGCAGAGTGAGGCTTATTTTCCCTTTGTATGTCTGTAAATAAATGGTTTTAATTTGGGGAAACGTACATCTGGAGTGTCGATGTATTGCCAAACAGACAGAGCCTCATCACAATATGACAACAGCATCCAGAAGGTTGTCTGCTTTCCGTGAAGTGTTGCCCAGAGGGTGCTCGGTGTCTCAGAGCTCAGCGCGATCAGTGGTTGCCCATCGCGGGGCGCACGTTAACCCGTTAATTCTTGGGAAGAATTAACCCGAGAATGACACTTGTGATGCTGGGGTCGGGTGTGTGAACCCAGGGTGTTCAGAATTCTCGCCTTGGTCCTGCCGCTGCCTTTACTTCATAGCAACTCCATTTAACCTCTTTGTGCCTGAATGCAGCCCTTGGAAAGGGAGATTCGGTGTAGGGCAAACTCCCAGTGTGACTATTCCTTCTTTAAGAAAATTGAACTTGACATACTAGATAAATAAGGTCTGCCAAGAGCTTCATCATGAGATTCTTGAAGGCAGAAAACTCTGTGGTATACATGTAAAATAGACATCGATTCATTTACAAATATACTTTCATTCACACTTTCAAGAAACAGTTGTTTCTCACAGAAGAGTGCTTTTCTGAATTACATGCCCTGTTGCTGCTTAATCAATGCCTGTTGAGCCCACAGCACTTACCAGATATAAAACAAAAGAAATGTTAACTCTATAGCAAAATACTGCTAGCATCATTAGTATGAAATCATGGTGGCTCGGGTGGTAAAGAATCTGCCTGCAATGCAGGGGACCTGAGTTCAGGCCCTGGGTCAGACATACCCCTGAGGAAGGAATGGCTACTCAGCCCAGGATTCTTGCCTGGAGAATTTCACAGACATAGGAACCTGGCAGGCTACAGTCCATGGGGTCAAAGAGTCGGACATGACTGAGCGACTAACAGTACCCTTAACACATAGTATGTTAGCCCTAAAAAAATGATCTTGGAGATCATTTTGTTCTCTCTCTCCATATTATAGCCGAGAAAACTGAAACCCACTGAGATAAATTATGGCCATTTCTGATATTTCAAAATATGTCACCTGTGTAAAATTTTTTGTAATGTTAAAGTACAGATCAGTTAAATTGAGACATCTCAGAATGAAATAGCAAGTATTTCTACAAGTCTCTGTTTCCCAAAGTTATCTATTCACACGACTATTTGTGCGTTCATTACCGTTAATATCTTCTATCTTGTTTTGTTGGGGAAAAAAAAGACAAGATCTGAAGAGGGGAAAGCGTAGGAGTTGTGAGGGAGGAAAGTTTTCTTTTTCTTTCAGATCCTTTCTTATTGTTTTCATGACACAACGTGGACTTTGAGATTCCCTTAGACCCACGAGGATCTAGTGTGAACCAAAATAAGGCTCCTGTTTAAGGAGACACTTGCTTTTTCTTGTTATCTACGAGGTATTTACCATGAAGTCTGACCGTCTTGGTGTTCAGAGACAGCTTGGAGAAATTCCTGGTCTCCCAAATACGAGTAACGAGGAAGCTCATTTCAGGGAAATTTGGAATGGCAGGGAGTGTAGATGGCCAGGCCGTGATGGTTAGGCTGGTGTGGTTGGCCTGGGGTCACAGGCTTGCTAGCTAGGGGATGGAGAGGACTCTGCCCTCAGGTGTTCTGCCAGAGAGATGGATGCTTTCATTAACCCCCTTTACGGATGAGGCTGTAGCAGCTAGAGAGGCTCCCTGTAGAGATCAGCCTTGGCTTTTGTCTCTAGGTTCCCTGGCATTCTGGAAGAACAACCAGGACTACCCCCTCCTCCATCTGAACTGGTGACTCTGGACAGTGCCTGTGAGGGGAAGAGGAGTGGGAGAGGGGAGGGACACATAGGGACATGAAAGGACACGAAAGGAGAGTCGCTGAGAGATCCTGGGGTTTCGGGGTAAAATTCACCATAACTGTACCCAACCTGGATTCCATGAATCACACTCCTTATTAAATCAGCCTATGAGTGCCGTCAGGAGAAGGAAATGGCAACCCACTCCAGTGTTCTTGCCTGGAGAATCCCAGGGACGGGGGAGCCTGGTAGGCTGCTGTCTATGGGGTCGCACAGAGTCAGACACAACTGAAGCAACTTAGCAGCAGCAGCAGCATGCATGCCGTTAGGATTGTGGAGATTTCCTGCTGCAGTCCATGGGGTCGCAAAGAATCAGCAGGACTTAAGACTGAGCACGCATGCACTGTTGCCTAGATACAGACCTGGGCGTGGCTGGGCTCTTCCTGAACCATCTGAAGGGCCAGGCAGGGCTGTGCCTACACCCGGGACCACCTACACTGTCTCCCACTCACACAGTGAGCACCTGCCCAGGGCTCCTACGCCACTCCAAGCCCCAGAGGAGGTGACCACATGGGGTCAGGGGATGTGGGCAGTGAGCCTTACATCTCCAGAAGAGGCAACCCCAGGGCTACCTGGGGAGTGGTTGGACAGGGTGAAGTAAGATACATGTGTGTGCGCCAGTGAGTGTGTGTGCTTGTTCTTAGAATTCCAGGAACACTCGACTCCAGGCACATCTGACACTCCCTATCATCTCCCCACAGGCCAGTTGCAGGGGTGGATTCAAGTTTTGTAGAGCTGAAAATTTACGCAATTGGAGGGCTCTCTTTATGAAAAATAATTACAAAATTATGAATACCATTTTGTGTGAAAATAAATATTTATTTAGAATGAGAAAAGAAACTACAGCAAATGACAATTTTAAAGATCTGACGAGTGCCAGAAACATTGTCTAGAAACATGTTTTGATTCATTAACAGCCTGATACCTTTACATGTTTTTCACATTTTCTTGGCTGGTCTTTGACCCACTTTTCCTCTGACGATGATATTGTATTACCATTTTCTGCAGAGAGAATGGACATAAAATTCAATTTCAATCTCTGTTTTCTAGCTGAAAACTTTCAGCTTCACAATTTCTCGTTGGCAATGTTTTACTTCTTGTTTTTTTTAGAACTGTTGTCAAACGTGGGGAAATCTCTATCCAGTTTCTTTCATATATGAGCTGCAGGATTTAAGGTTATTTTGACTTTTCTAGCACAATGACTAATCCTAGATATTCTTTAAATTGATAACACCCATTAGCCAGAGAATCATATATTGTATATTGTGGTGGTGAATATGAGTTTCCTGTTTTCTTCATTGAAGTCAATATTTTATGTCAGATCAGCAGGAAATGAAAACATTTTTCAGTGTGTTCAATAAATCATAGGAATGATTTACTCTTCTTTCATTGACTTATCAAGTAATCCAAGAATCTGCCTATTACAGGCATACCTCATTTTATTAAACACCACTTTATTAAAATTTGCAAATACTGTGTTTTCTATAGACTGAAGGTTTGTGGCAACCCTGCATTGAGCAAGTCTTTTGGCGCCATTTTTTTCCAACAGCATTTGCTCACTGTGTGTCTCTGTGTCACAGTAGATAATTTGGGCAATATTTCAAACCTTTTCATTATTGTTATATTTGTTATGGTGATATGTGATCAGTGACCTCTGATATTACTACTATGGCTCATTGAAGGTTCAAATGATAATTAGCACTTTCTAGCAATAAAGTATTTTTTAATTAAAGTATATACTGTTGATTTTTAGACATGCTGTTAGATATTTAATAGACTAAAGTATAGTGTGAATATAACTTATATATGCACCAAAGGAGAAGAGGGCATCAGAGGATGAGATGGTTAGAGAGCATCAGCATCTGAGCATGCATGTGCACACACACACACACACACACACACACACACACACCACACACACATCAAAACACTGCAGTGGTCTGGAACCAAGCCTGAAATATCTTTGAGATATGCCTGTATTTCTATTTCCAGAAGATATCTCTACACACAAAATGTATTAGCCCAATAATTATATGAAGAAATGACTGTGTGTCATGTATATACCTCATTAAACCCAAAATAAAGAAATCCCCAATGCAGGCACCCTTTAACTATTTCCCAAAATGTCCTCAGACACTCTGACACCACTGGACAATAGGGAGAAGTGAGATCAGAAATAGACAGCAGTCTTAACTGATGGCAATAAAATATGTGTCTTTTGCAAATTTTACTGAAAAATATGGACCAAGTGAACACATTTCCTCCTCCCAGGCTCTTGGTGCTTGAGCTCGTGCTGAATCATGTTCAACTCTTTGCAACCCCATGGACTGCAACCTGCCAGCCTCCTCTGTCCATGGAATTTTCAAGGCAAGAATACTGGAGTGGGATGTCCCTTATATGGGAGAGTCCTGAACCACAAGCTTCCCTGGCTTCCTGGAGAACCCTCCCCTGGCTGGCATGTAGCTAGTATAAGCGATGGAGCAGGTACCCTTGGGTAATGCATCACCTAGTCAATACAGGCAACCCAGAGGAAGGAAGAGAGGGTTGGAGGCAGCCTTCCTGAAATGAAGCTCACGTTTCTTCCTGGGCCCTAGAAGTTGTAGATCTTGTTTAAACAGCAGTTCCACCCAGGCTCTAACAATGGAAGACAATTTATCAACAAGCAGAATCTAACGCCAACGCTTTTCTTCTAGTAACACTTATGAAACACAGTAAAACTATTTGATGAAAGCTAGGCTGACATGATCTCTAACAATTAAGTATTCTGTCACCCACAATCTGGCTTCAGTATTAAACCTCCTATTATTTTCTCTTCTAGCATGTTTTAACATTCTAGAAGTTTATCACAACTACATAGACCCTCTACTACAGCTTACACCTGTGCTATTTAACCCAGTTACATAGTGAAATCACTTCAGTAACTTTATAAAATTCTGTTGCCAAGACTCCACCCCTAGTGACTAATTGGCCCAGGGAGTAGGGTCCAGGCTTCAGTATCTTTTTAAACTCCTAATATGTACCATGGGAAAAACAACTGGATTAGATTTCAGTACTCACTCCCTTAGTACCACTTTGTGGGCCACTCCTAGAAGCTCACAGGTAGCTATTGCATATACATGATGTAATTTTGAGGAGCTTCCCTCTTGGCTCAGATGGTAAAAGCATCTGCTTGCAATGCGTGAGACCTGGGGTTCGATCCCTGGGTGGGGAAGATCCTCTGGAGAAGGAAATAGCAACCCACTTCAGTGCTCTTGCCTGGAAAATTCCATGGATGGAGGAGCCTGGCTACAGTCCATGGGGTCGCAAAGAGTCGGACACGACTGGGCAACTTTACTTTCACTTTCAATGTAATTTTGACTGTTCGTTTGTTTTGTAAATTGATTTCTCAAACTTTGAGAAGTAAGGTCAGTTTGTTTCCTCACCAAGTGCAGAAATTAAACGGCTGTCTAAAATAATGGTCGTTTTATTCGCTTTACCTTGGCCACCTGATATCATAAGCAGGTGACAGTGAGTGACACGCCTGAAGATGGGTGGCCCATAGGCTGCGTGGCCATGTGTGACAACCCTGGTGAAAATATCATCTGAGCCAGAAATAAATGTGAATCTAGCCATAAAGAGATTGGCCCTCATATTTTCTCCAGATACAGTCTGATTACGTGGTCAGCTCTTTTAGGAGCAATTGACAGTTTCCTAGCCTGGCCTTGAGAATGGGGAGCTCTGAGAACAAAAGGTAACCCTGAAATTGATTGTTATTTATATAAAAGGGTTCCAGACTCTTCCCACAGAGGAGGTTTGGGGGAGTGAGTGCTGTAGCTCACTTCAAGTGAAAAAAAAATCCAGTTATTTCTGCTTATATAATGCCAGTGACCTGCATCAGATTTTTGTCACCTCCTTAAATGAAGATGCCAGGCACTAAAGAACAGAATTCAGGAAATAAAGTAGCCATTTAAATCTCGGGACTTTTTTCTGTTGTTTTTTTTTTTTGAAAAATCCTTGAAGAAATGTCATCTTGGTATTTCTTAATTTCTCAAGGCTTCCCTTATGTAGGAATTTTATTTATTCCACAGCAGAGAGGTAGACACTGGCAGAGAGGAATGCATCTCAGGTTATAGGATACACTTTGGTTGGAATCTGAGCCACTCCCACAGCATGAGGAAATGAAGTTTCTATATCCAGGTAAAGGGTCCTCCTGTTTCAAAGGAGATCCCAAAATAGAAAGCATCAGAGTTTGTCTGGAATGGACAAGAAGACCCTTGTTCTTTCGCCACACTGATTCCCATATGAGGGAACAGAATTTATTTGGGAATTTCTCACTAACCTGGGAAGATCTTCAGTTCAGTTCAGTTCAGTCGCTCAGTCGTGGCCGACTGTTTGCAACCCCATGAATCGCAGCACACCAGGCCTCCCTGTCCATCACCAACTCCTGGAGTTCACTCAGACTCATGTCCATCAAGTCAGTGATGCTATACTTTGTTCCATTAATTTGATCTCTTCATAGATAACTGTCAGGTCAAACCCAGAGCACTGGGAATATGTGATCACTGCCTAACTTAATTCTTCTTTTATTGAAAACAATTCTGATCTTTCATGCCTTTATAAAAAAAAAAAAAATGGACCATGCAAAATGGTCCCAAGCTGTGATGTCCTTGGCTTGCTTTGTGACTCACCATTACTAACCAAAAGCTAGAGATAGGCTAGCTTGTATCATCTATAGGAGATCTACACATGCTTTCCTAGAGGAAGCTGACCTAAGCAAATCAGCTTGGGGGTCAATGGGTTCCACATTTCTTAAACCAAACAGATCCTCCTGGCTTTTAGAGTCCTTCTCTCCATAGTCCCTGGCTGTGAGACTAGGGCCCATAGTAACCTCAAAGAAACAAATTTACCCTGAAGCCAGGCCATGCCACCACGGTCTCCCAGTTAACAAATGCAGCTTGACAGGAAAGGGAGATGGAATGTGCCCCTCACCCGTGGTATCCTTGCTCCAGCTCTCAGTTCTGTTCCTTAGAAGAGACCGATAAAAATGATGCTGAAGGAGTGCACTCAGGGTAGATTGGGAAGGAACGTGGCATTTGTCCTGTTCAGTATTTTTCAACTCAAATGATAGTTCAAGTATTTACAGTCTCCTTTCTGAACCATTCAATACTACATGTGTGTTACACATATTTGGGTTCCTATTGAATTCATTAATAGATAGCAAATGTTATTTAAATATTCTTTCAGCAGTTTAAAAGTTTCTATCAACAATCTAAAATGTTAACCCCCACAAATAATGAAATTATTTTAAAACAGCCTACAGAATTGAGATCAGGTACATAAGCTGGATATTTCAGTTCTTGTATTTAGAAAAGACTACGACTGCAAATAAGAGTGGGGCTAGATCACTGTTGCCCAATCTACTTCAGTTCAGTTCAGTTCACTTCAGTCGCTCAGTCATGTCTGACTCTTTGCGACCCCATGAATTGCAGCACGCCAGGCCTCCCTGTCCGTCACCATCTCCCGGAGTTCACTCAAACTCACGTCCATCGAGTCAGTGATGCCATCCAGCCATCTCATCCTCTGTCATCCCCTTCTCCTCCTGCCCCCAATCCCTCCCAGCATCAGAGTCTTTTCCAATGAGTCAACTCTTCACATGAGATGGCCAAAGTACTGGAGTTTCAGCTTTAGCATCATTCCTTCCAAAGAACACCCAGGGCTAATCTCCTTTAGGATGGACTGGTTGGATTTCCTTGCAGTCCAAGGGACTGTCAAGAGTCTTCTCCAACACCACAGTTCAAAAGCATCAATTCTTCGGCGCTCAGCTTTCTTCACAGTCCAACTCTCACATCCATACATGACCACTGGAAAAACCATAGCCTTGACTAGACGGACCTTTGTTGGCAAAGTAATGTCTCTGCTTTTCAATATGCTACCTAGATTGGTCATAACTTTCCTTCCAAGGAGTAAGCATCTCTTAATTTCATGGCTGCATTCACTATCTGCAGTGATTTTGGAGCCCAACAGAATAAAGTCTGATATACTTAGGATGGTATAATTTGTCTTCCTGGAAAAGGAAATGGCAACCGACTCCATGGACAGAGGAGCCTGGTAGGCTACAGTCCACGGGGTCACAAAGAGTCAGACATGACTTAGAGACTAAACAACAACAGCAATCTGTCTTATGCATAAATGGACACTTTTGACCTAAAAGCTTTAGGAATTATGTATCTTTGGTGGTGGAAGTTAATCACTCACACCTTCCATTTGGGGGTGGTTATATAACCGAGTTCTGGTTGGTAGACTGAGTAGAAGTGAGAAGTATCTGCCTAGGAGAAGCCCCTGTGTCCAGTCCCTGCCCTTCCACCATCCTCTGGTTGGATGATGAGGTCTATAAAGAGCAGAGCAGTCACCAGACAGCAGGAAAACAGGTCCCTGAGAGACCACCTGGGGCAGAGCCCCCACAGCCCTTCTGGCATGCACTGAACTGTGTTGTGAGCAAGAAGTAGAATCCTGCTTGTTAAGCAGCTACAAATTCGAGATGGGTTGTTAAAGCAGTTAGCCCAGCCCGACTAACACTCTAGACAGAATGTGCTTCAGACGAGCAGAAGGAGAGTTCTGCAATAGAAAATGGGGATCCATTACCAGTTTTGAAATAGACTTGGTTTGAGAGGATGTAGGACTTGCACATGGAGCTCACTGGATGGAGTTGGTTGTTCTGGGACAAGCAGGTGGTGATGTGGGTCCAGAGAATAGGTTTAGATCCTGGGTTCAGCCCAAGAGAAGCAGTTGGCATTCAAATGCTCCTCCCAGGAACTGGGGCTCCGTGGTTAGAATCCCCACCAGGAGTCCAGGGCAGGAAACTCCGTCATGGTAGCGGGGGAACCGTGAGGGAGGAAACTCAGCCAAAGTCAATACTGAGAGACATCTAATCCTTTTCTGAAGTATGCTAATATAATAAAGGCTCCAGACACAGGGACTTTGTATCACGCTTTTAAGGCTTTACTCACTGAGCGATACTTAAAGAAACAGTTTTTTCTTTGCAAGTTTTTGCATTTTAATATGAGAATCAGAAAGCATTTTGAAGTAGGAATGGGCTATGGAAAAAGAGTAGGTGTTCCTTTCTTCTTAGTCGTATCTAAAAAGCATTTGTGTGTTTTCTTAGGTCTTGGATTCAGTAGCAATTATTTACTCTCAGGGCAGGAAAAGATAATGAAAAGATTAAAGGGGTTTGTCTTGCTTAGATCTTTAGACACATAACTATGGAAAACGGTCAGAGATGCAAATTCACTTCCGTTTGGAAAATGCCGAGGACACTGAACATCCCTCTGATAGCCCATTTTTCTTTCTTATTATTACTGTTTTGCTGTTATTACTATTTCATTCCCTCAATGAATGAACCCTGATTGTACCCCCTTAGATCTGCCAGAATCTAAGGGGGCACACAAGAGAGTTGTAAGAATGAACCACGGTCCCCTCCCATTGGGAACATTCTTGAACTCATTTGGTCAGTGTTTCGTGAGTGTTTATTCCTGCCTAGGAGAGCCTCCTGTGTCCAGCCCCACTTCTGGGTCACGCTGTTTTCGGCTTTGGAAATATGGTGTTCATGGAGTTCATGGTGTAACAGGGGGTGGGTGAAGAATGAAGAAATTGTTTGAAACACCAAAAATAAATGGATTACTCACCTTACTTTATAAAACTGAGTGCCCTTTTGGCCAAATTGGGCATAAACTGAAACCTGGGAAATCCTGATTCCACCTAAGTTTGGGACAGGGTGGAGTGGGCGAAGGGGTCCCAGGCAATGCCAGGACTCTCAGAGGATGTCTGGTTCTTCATCATCCCCTGATAATGCTGGCTTCCATGGTGATAGCCACCATCTATCAGGGTCTCAGCCCACAGCCCTTCAATCATGCGTGCAGGGCTTCATCAGCCTGGAGCCTCCTTATGCTAGGTGTGGGCCATCCTTGAGCCCCTGAGAAATTATTCGGTGGCTCCCAGGCTGCACCAAGACATGAAAAACTCTAAGGCTATCTAGGTCCCATCTCTACTGCAAGTCATGACAGAACTTGTAAACAGGACGGTGTTACCAGCCATTCCCTCCATTGGAGCACTAGCGGCTCCCTGGGACTGTCAAAGCCCCAGTGTTGCTTCTCTGGAGTCTCCTGCCTGCCAGGATGCTGGGAAGGTCCTCGCTCGTGATCCCACACACCTGCGTGGGCATCTGTCCCACCTTACCCACGCCTGCAGAAAAACACCCCTTGTGGAAGCACTCTTTATTTCCCCTCCAACTCGTCTCTTTCACCTAAGCTGAGGAAGTCAGAAGCTCTGCTTTTCACCTTCACTGCTTTTTTTCCTGGGCTTTGGTTTTGGAAACTCAAAAGCCAAACGAGGCTTCCCTTTCTCTGCTTTTGGTCAACACATCCTCTCCCTGAGACAGTAAAACCACAAACAATGAGCTTTGTCTGGTTGGGAGTGAGGCAACAGATAGGCCAAGATGTAACAATACTGGTCTATTCTGCACGCACACATAAGTGTCCTCCAGCCTCCAAATTACACAGAGATAACTGCTGCCTGGATTCACTCAATGCCCCTCTTCTCTAATGCACTGATAAAATCTGCACCGCAAGCGGCCGGGTAACACACCTTGTCCCTGTCTGGATTCCTGTATTCAGTTTCACGGTTCTGTGCTGTTTGCTGATGCTCTTCTCTGTTTCACTTTGTCCGTGTCCCAGCTTAACCTGGAAGATTGGTCAGATTAGTTACTCCCAGAGTGATTTTATTAACTACAGAGAACTCTGTCTGCAATTTTAAAAAGCTGTTCTGATGTGACAGTTTAGACTCCAAACATGAGATTCTTTAACAACTACATTTCTGTAGCGCTGGCTATTCCCATTCCCAGTTGAAACTGCGCACATCTGGGCAAAGGCAGAAACTTAAGATGATTTTGGCCTCCTCTAAAATGGGCTCCATAAAATGACTACTCCAAACTGTCTTCTCTTCTCTGCGCTATTATGGAGGGGGGTGGTATTATAGGCCCTGCTGGTTTGGGGACAGCAGTTGAAAATTCTTCTGCTTACAAACGATCTAGAAAAACTGTCTCCTCATTTCTCTACTTCTTTGGAGTCATTTCCTCTTCCCTTGCAGCTCAGCTGGTAAAGAATCTGCCTGCAATGCGGGAGACCTAGGTTTGATCCCTGGGTTGGGAAGATCCCCTGGAGATGAGGCTACCCACTCCAGTATTCTGGGTGGGAGAATTCCAGGGACTGTGTAGTCCATGGGATCACAAAGAGTTGGACACGACTGAGCGACTTTCACTTTCACTCTGTGATTACTGCCTGTACTGCGTTGTCTTCATTCTCCCAGTGGCAACAACGGGGGGTGGGGGGGAGGGGGGGTTGATGATCTCTCTCCTGCATTGCTTAAGTTTTTCTATTTAGCTGTTTGTCCACACATATGTGTGTATACACTAGCAAAATGCCCCTAACACTCTTTGAAGGGGAGGATGAGCAGGGAATGATTTAATTTGAGCAGGGAATGATTTAATTTGAGCAGGGAATGATTTAATTTTGCCTGGAGGAAAAAAAAAAAAAAAGGCTGGGCAGGGACAGTGAAGGCCTTATGCAAGAGGTGACGTTTGAAGGAGGTTTGAAGAATGAATGGAATTGCACCGTTCAGGAGAGATGGCTGGCTATCTTGGGGGCAGTAGGTGGTAGAGGACACAAACCAAAGAGTGCGGCAGACAGAAAGGGGCAGGAACAGAGGCATAGGCGCTCAGAAGACTGTGGTGGGAAAAGAACAGGGGCAGCTTCTGCTGATTAAACGGCACGGAAACCACATCAGAAGAGAAATATCTATCACCAGCGTCCAGCCCTGGTTGGCTGTAAAAGAAGAAACTGAAAGTCTTTAAAAATAAAGTATACAGGCATGTGACGAAGGATACCAAACTCAGAAAAAGCACTCCTTCCGCTGCCATTTCAAAAACTGCCCTTTGCTTGTCAGAGCTTTGTGCAGGAATCACCCTCTCCGAGGAATAAAGAGCACCCAGATAGGGTACCTGTGAGTAACTCATTGCTACAACACCCCAGGCATGAACAAACAGAGAGAGCTTCCGTCCATCCTCCTTAGCGGCCCTTTGATGAAGAAAAAGAAGCATCTGAAGGTATACCCACTACCTACATGGATGTTAAACCCATATGAAGTGGGGCTTTCCTGCACACCAAAACTTTTGCCTGCCCTCCAGTCCAGCCAAGTCACTTTAATAAGGACGACCAAAATGATTGTGCTGAATAAAACTCCAAGGGCTTGAGTATTTGATTTTAATAAATACTCCACTCAGTTCCTCAAATTCTCAAATAATGGGGATAAAACTTGCGGCCATTAAGTGAGCTGAGGTGAAGAAACAAGAGCGTCAATGGCCTCTTGGAGTTTTCTGCCGCCCCCAGCTCCCCTCGCCTCCGAGGTTAGTGGATTAGTTTTGGAGCTCACCACCCCAGGCTCCTCCCTCATACTCTCAATTTCTCCTTGGGCGATGTCTAGAGATTAATCAGGGTGGCCCACCCAGAGAGTGACCACGAGCAAGCCAGCAATGGGCTGGACTCCCTGTTTGGCAGGAATGTTTGAGGAGGCTTTTTAAACTTGACAGAAATAAGGATCGTGACCCTAAGAAACATATTGCCTGCAAGTTTACCCTTGGGAAGCAACTTCCAGCCTCTCCTAGTTTTTAAAAACTCACTGAGATAATGAAGAGATCAGAATGCTCTCTTGGGATCCCAGAATGTCTCAGCTGAGAGAGCTTCCAGGAAGTAGTCAGTTTAAAAGACAGGGCCAGCTCTGGGTACACGCTCAGCCCTCCACACAGCTTGTCACTAGGCAGTTCCCAAGCGTGAGGCTATGCCTGGCCGTCGTCCTTCAGCAGCACAGAGCTGCTTTTTACACTTCGACGTGTGTCTCAGCCCCACAGTTTTCTTCTTGGAGTGTCCTTTTTCTTTTTTCTAGGAGCAAGGTAACTTCTGCTTGTCTACTGTGCTAACTGCTGCATGCAGCTAGCACGGGCGATCAGTGACTCAACACTGACCTCCACTGGTTGGCGTAGAAATACCTAATCCCTTTCTCTCCAGGCCTTGCACATTTTCACAGGTTGGGCCCGCCAGCACCTTGCTTGCATGTGCTAGGGTTTCAATGGTAATTGAAATTTTCAGTGAGTATGGGCCTACCTCATGGGGTTACATGTGTAAATTCTGAAAAATTCTGGCCCAACAACATTGAACCTTGGGACCATAGACCTTGAATTTCCTCGAGGCTCCCATACTGCCACACACCAAGCAGGATGTCGCACTATTTTGCTTGCCAGATTTGGACGGTCAAGGTTCCATTCACAGGGATCTGAGAAATCTAGATCCATCTATTCCCCTGGTGATACTAATAACTTCTCAGTTTCCAGTATGGGCTTCCCAGGTGGCTCAGTGGTAAAGAATCCATCTGCCAGTGCAGGAGGCCCAAGAGAAGCCAGTTCGATCCTTGGGTTGGGAAGATCCCCTGGAGAAGGAAATGGCAACACTCCAGAATTCTTGCCTGGGAAATCCCATGGACAGAGGAGCTTGGTAGGCTACAATCCTTGGGGTCGCAAAGAGTTGAACACAGCTAAGCATATTCACACACAGGGTTTCCAACTGACTTATTATTATCTTTTAAATGCTGTAAACTCACTTTGGCATTGGTACCCCATTTTCAATAGTACAATACCCTTACCTAGACTCACCGTGTGCCAGGTACCATGTTATCAATGCCCTCATTATCTGCCAGGAGGCAGTGAGATAGTGCCCCCAAGTTTGGGCTGTAATTCTCCTCACGGGTGTCATCAGGGTTTGGAACCAGCCAGCCATGGTTTTCTGGAAAGATGGAAGGCAAAGTCAACAAGGGGATCTCTAGACCCTGAAAACGTGCAAGCCCACTATTTTTCCTGGAAATATGTCTGGAAATATTTACTGGACATCCTTTAAATCCAGAGCAGCCCCTCAGACACTGAGGCTCTTGCTGATGCTGATGGAAGGCTAACGGAGGCCTCCTCACTCAGGAGCTTACAATAAGGGAGCAATTGGAAGAGGAGAATCTGATTTGGAAATAACTGCCATTTGGTCCCACTCAACAGAGGTCAGAAAGGTCTAAGCAAATAATATAACAGGTGTTCCTGACTGCTAAGAAAACCATAGCCAAAACCAAAACTTTAGGAGAGCAGACCTGTGTTATTTGGGTTGGTGCCCGCATTTGGAACAGGATGTTGCCTTAACACCACTGTCAAGATGAATTTTAAGCAGAAGTTTTAAAAGATACATTTGCAATAGATATAAAAAGTTGAGTGAAATAGCCTCAATGGATATCATTGTTGCTTCAATGCCCTTTAATATATTTAAATATTTCATATCAACTTTGAGTAGGTAATATATTGAGCGTTCATGCATACTCAGTTGCTTCATCATGTCCAACTCTTTGTAACCCTATGGACTGTAGCCCACCAGGCTCCTCTGTCCATGGGATCTCCAGGCAAGAATACTGGAGTAGGTTGCCAATTCCTTCTCCATATTACTATAGAGGAGAAAATTCTATCTATATAGGATTTATATAGGAAATCCTACTATAAGGATCAATAAACTATAGGACAGTTCCTTGTTTTAATAAATAAAGTTTTGCTAAAACACAGCCATGCTCATTTGTTTACATATTGCTTTATGATGGCTGAGTTGAGTAGCTTCAAGAGAGACCGTATTGTCTACAAAACCTAAAATATTTACAATCTGGCTGTTTAAGAAAAAGTTTGCTGGCTCCTGTTGTAAAAAGTTGGGTTTACATTTCAATATGTGTCACTGAAGACTCTTACAACTTTTTCTCATCTCAGCACCCACGGGCATCTTCTTTGTGGGGCCTCTTGTGTCCTTGCTTGACCCTCACCGATTTTGGAAGACGACGTTCTCATTTTTCGTTTTGGGGTCTCTGTTATTTCCTAGTTTTACAAAGGATAAGCTTTGTGTTACTATTTTCTCTGTTTTCCATTCTGTTTTGGGGTGGCTTTCCTGAGAAGTGAATGAGAAATGCTGAATTTGCTCTGCATATTAAAATTAGAATTCCTCAGATGATATTCCAAGAAATTGTTTTTCGTTTGCGTCTTTGGCTGGCTCTTGGTCATTGAAGAGAGATCCTAGCATACTAGTTGTCTTTGTCCTAAATACATCTAGACATTTTCTTTTTAATTGTTTGTATGAGTTTTATAATTCTCTTTAGGTATGATTTAGTTCTCAGTGGAAAACATAAACATATATTTAAAATCTTTAAATATATAAATAAGTAAGAGAAATTTTATATTTTCTGTTGTCCTAAATCCTGACTCATATGGGACAGTTCAAAGTGATGTTTAGCATTTTAAACTTCAGAAGTAATTGTAAATAAACCCTGCTATAAATATTTTTAAAAAGAGATGGAAATAATATGCTTTAAAGCACTTCCCAACTTCACCCTCAAATTTTACTGCTATCTAAGTCTTATTTAGTTACATACTGGACTTATTTTTAAATTATAACAATTTTTTAGAACTTTAATATATTTGCATATTTTCCAAAGCCATCGTGTCCAAATATCTTCCCTAAATTTCATTTCATTTTTACTTATAAATTTAATTTTTAAAATGAAGTGAAATTTTAGTTACAATTATACAATTCAATAGGAGGCTTCTCTGGTGGCTCAGATGGTAAAGAATTTGCCTGCAATGCAGGAGACCTGGGTTCATTTCCTGGGTGGGGAAAACCCCCTGGAGAAAGGAAAGACTACCCACTCCAGTATTTTTGGCTGGGGAAATCCCATGGACAGAGCGACAAAAACTTTTTCAAATAAAATACTATTCAATATTTTATTTCTGTCTGCTTCTCTGCCTTTTATTTTTAAGAGTAGTCTGTTTCTGCAAACTTTGTTGTTGCTATTGTTTAATCGCTGAGCCACATCTGACTCTTTTGTGACCCCATGGACTTCAGCCCACCAGGCTCCTCTGTCCTAGTTTTCCAAGCAAGAATACTGAAGTTGGTTCCTGTTTCATTCTCCAGGGGATCTTCCCAACCCAGGGATCGAACCCACGTCTCCTGCATTGGCAGGCGGATTGCTTACCACTGAGCCACCAGGGAAGCCCCTCCGCAAACTTCAATGAAGTATTTATTAATGGTACTTCATGGGAAATTCATAGAAGGAGAGAGTCTTTTGGAAGAAACGTCCTTGCATGTAATTGCTGTGAAAAGAGTTCCATATCTGTCTTGTACTTGACTGTGTCTCCAACACCTAAAGCAATGTGTGGCATATAGTAAACACCCACTATTCATCTGTAGAGTGATGATGGACAGGAGACCCTGATGCAAGATTTCTTCTGTTCTCTTGCTGTTGACTAGGTAGAGAACCAAAAAGTGAGACAGGAACTCCAGGAAGAGGAGTTAGTTTTGGTGTAGGTAAGGGTGAAAAAGATGACTGATTTAAAAACTGGGTTTAGGAATCAAAAGTTAAGCTCCAGCAATCAGGAATAGCATTAGGTCTTCAAATGAGAAATTGTTGATATTCTTGCAAATTGTGCTTTTTCTATAAAATCATGGAATTAAAAATCTTTCTTCATTTCCAAATGAAAATAGAAAAGTCAAGGGCAATAACCAGAGGCATAAAGAAGCCATAAAGGGAACTACTGTGGTGTCCTGGGGTACATTTTAAATTAGAAGGCACTTCAGCAAAAATCTTTGTGTTGAAGACTTTTTAAAAATTGGATCAATTCCCAGTTTCCCAGGCAATTTACTCTTATGAAGCTTGTCTACGTGACTGACCCAACCATGAAAATGATAATAGCAACTTGATGAACTGTCAGATAAAGCTTGGCGACTTTTCCTCACCAACCACTGGCCCCACAGGAAATATTAATCACTACAGTTTTTACCTTGTACCAGATATTTAAAAACTAAAACTTAAGAAACTCATTTCCATGTGTTTAAGTAGGAAAAAGAGAGAGAGACAGAGAGAGAGGTTTCACTCAATCTATTCCAGAAATTATAGCCACCTTGGGACTAAACAGTTCTTTCAGCCTTAGCCCAGAGGCAATCACATGGGGACACTGTATGCATTTGGGGTGATAAAAATTGAGCTGTGGTCTAACCTATTGCATAATTTTCATTCTAAAATTACTTTGCTCTGGACATAATGACCCTATCAGTCAAGCTATCATCTGGCTAGTTAAATGAAGTCAGAAAATAATCTCAGCCGGTCTCAGAGGAGTGGGAATTCAACTGCCTGAGGGGCTGAGATTTCCTGAGAGTTTGTTCTAGATCTCTTGGGCAGGCATTTGGTCTTACCTTCAGTCTCCACAGCGAAGGCCATTCAGGCCAGAGAAGAAGCTGCTTTCGACGAGGCCTCTAACCCAAGATGGAAACACTTAACAAGGCCAGACTTTTTTTTTTTTTCTTCCTTTCAGATCTAATGCATGAGATTGTTCCTAATTAGGCAGAGTCTGCCTCGAAAAGTACCCCCTCCACAAATGCAGGAAAGAGCTCTCCTTTAAAAATGTCTTCAAAACGAAGATACATTAGGCTTGAAAGTCAGTTTTCATTTAAGGAATCACAGCTGCATAAACAATGTTTGTTCACTACAAGAAGAAAATGTATCGTCTTTGTCAGGATAAAGTAAGCACATCGGGGACCCTGTTAGTGACACAGTGTCACCCTGCATGGTCCTTTGAGACAGCAGGCACAAGAAGAGTTCAACAACGGAGGCAGCTTTCTTGCCGTGTTACCCTCTTTCTGACTCACATTTCAGAACGATCCTGCATTCAGACCACCCAAATTACTATGAGTGCTGGGAAAAGAGAGCAAGTAAGGTGACGGACCATTTACCATCCTTGTTCTCTATACTTTCTGGGAAAGAAGTTCTTCAAAAAATAAAATAAAATTTACATTATTTCAAGAATTTCAGTGGTTGCAGGCATTCACTCCTGGTCTTGGGGTCTGACCCAGCCTTACAGCAATGTTTTCCTGACTTTAAATTTCATGGAGAAGTAAAACTGGTTTTAAAACCAATACAGAGTTTCCATCTTTTAATTTTATAAAGAGAAAGGTCCTTTAAACCAAACAGAATATGTCTGTCATCCACGGGCCTCACTTTTTGTAAGCAATGAACATTTTAATACCAAAAGAGAGAGGCAAGAAAAGCAAAAATAAAAATCTCAAAATAGAAGACGGAGCCTGCCATACATTTAGCTGTAAGAGACGGTTCAGTCTATTTTCTTGGTCCTTCTCGTCTCACTACTGAAGTTGAAGACTATGTCAACAACTGGCCCTGCCCACAACTGGCATTTGGAAATCACTCCATTAGGGAAAAGACCACAGAGAACTTCTGGTGCCAAGAAGTGTAGAAAGAGGCGGTGTCTGGTTGCACGCTGTCTGTGCATAGTCCTTCACAGTCATCCATCACGACCTATATCTCAGCAATCTGTAAGTGTTCTAAAGAGGCCTAGCGGGGCAATCAACTGTTGTGAATTTTTTTAGTTTATTTAAAAGTTTGGCAAAACTTACATTAAACACCGCAGGAGTCTTAAATCTTTAAAGCCCTGTGGAATTTCAAAGAGCTTAATGGTGTTTTCTTTTTAATGACCTTGACCCGAGAAATTAATTTTTTTTAAGTAGTGTTACTGTATTATAGAAAGGGTTCTAAAATTTTCAAGACATCGTGTGGTACCAATGAAAACACATAGACTTCCTGGTGGTTTCATGCAGGAAAATGTATACGTGTGTGTGTGTGTGTGTGTGTGACTGAGTGTGTGAGCTGGAAACACCTCCCAGGAAGAGCCGTGCTTTTATTTGTCAGGGCCCCAGAAACTTGCTGTGACCCCTCAAGAAACAAATTCTGCAATTTCTGTGCTTTGTGCCGCTGCTGCTGCTAAGTCGCTTCCGTCGTGTCCGACTCTGTGCGACCCCATAGACAGCAGCCTACCAGGCTCCCCTGTCCCTGGGATCCTCCAGGCAAGAACACTGGAGTGGGTTGCCATATCCTTCTCCAATGCATGAAAGTGAAAAGTGAAAATGAAATCACTCAGTCGTGCCCAACTCTTAGCGACCTCATGGATTGCAGCCTACCAGGCTCCTCTGTCCATGGGATTTTCCAGGCAAGAGTACTGGAGTGGGGTGCCATTGCCTTCTCCATCAGTGCTTTATAGGGAGCTTCTAAACAGGAAAAAAAAAAAGCAGATTATTAATAGAAGAATGCAGGCAGAAACTGAATGTCAAGGACCCAGAGAAAGCATTTAGAAAGGGAAGCAACCAGAGAGGTTCCCAGAGGAAGACCATCGAGGGAGGGAGTGGCCATATCAGACCTCTAACAGAGTGTCCTCTGTGGACACATGGTGGTCCTGACTGGAGCCTCATAACCTCTCTCTTTTCTGTAGACTCCTTCCTCTTTAACAGCAATGCTTATCATTGGCTGGAACCTTCTATCCCAGAAAGTATTGTAACAGCTGGCATTTCTGAGAGGGAAATCTGTTCACCTGTGAAAAGTTCCTGGCAGGGAACTCTGCGGTCAGGCCCATGGAGAAAATAGACCCCCTCCAGGGAGCTAAGCATTAATGCCCCTCTCACCTTTCATCAGCCATTCATCTGAGCCACATGGCCTGGTAGCCCCAAGCCAAGTAGAGAAAGAGGAGCTGCTCCAACAGCCTGTGCTTTAGCCATGAGGCTTAACAGCAGGAAGGCTGAATGAAGAGTCGGGAGAACTGGATTGGTCTCTGTACCTGTAGAAAAGTTGCTCAGATTCTCTGGCCTCGTGTTTAAAAAACGTGTAAGATGAAAAGAATTGGTGTTTATCTGTTTTTTGGTTTGCTTTTTATTCATTTCTTTATGGTATTTGTGTGTTGTTGATTTTTCACTTTTGTTTTCAGTAGTGGAACCCTATTTTCAATAGAATTGCCCTTTGAAAGTTGATGTATACACATAGATAATGTTTTCAAAGATGAGTTTTCGTCTGTACATAGAGATGTAGGTGGCGCAGCGATAAAGAATCCAACTGCCAATGCAGGAGACACAGGAGACATGGGTTCAATCCCTGGATCAGGAAGATTCCCTGGAAAAGGAAATGGCAGTCCACTCCAGTATTTTCACCTGGAGAATCCCATGGACAGAGGAGCCTGTTGGGCTACAGTCTGTGGGGTCACAAAAGAGTCAGACATGACTTAATGACTAAACAACAACAAAAAAAAGATGTAGGGTAAATCACAAGAAAGGCCATGGTAAGATAAACAGTTTACTTCTGAGCACAAGAAAAGCAGTTATGAAGGACTTAAGGTCTATTACAGGACACTACAATCAGCCAGTTCAGCAGAAAGGCATAAACTTCAGTCTGCAGAATTAAAAACAAATGCTTTTCAATCAGTCACAGTTGGGATTGAGGGTGTATGTAGCTTGTTGATATACGTGAATAGTTGTATGTAGTTTTACATGTATAACTCTAGTTCATAGATAGGTAGATATTTAAAGTATGGAGAAAAATCTGGAACATAGCTAAAGCTGTAGAATGAATGAGAAAAAATATGTATATTAATATATACCTTAAAACTTCTGTTCAAAGTTTGATTCGAACTATTGCAGGTGACAAGCCAAATTCTCTAAAAGATAAAAAACTAAATTAATTCTTTTATTCTCAGAGTAAGCTACAATTATCAGAACTCTTCAGGTTGGTGGTATGATAGCTATGTCATGTGAAATGTACTTATACTGATATGTCTGAGTTTGACCAAAATTGCTGCAAGCCTTGGAAAGAAGGATAACTATGGGTTTAAATACACTCCCTTTAACAACTGGTAGTTAGTCAACAGTCTCTGACTCTTCACAACCCTATGGACTTGTAGCTCTCCAGGGTCCTCTATCCATGAAATTCTCCAGGGAATAATACTAGAGTGGACGGCCATTTCTTTCTGCACATTAACCTGAAAAGTCTCCATAATTTTTATCCAACATAAGAATGTATAAACACTTTGGGGTAAATGATATAGGTCTTTGATTTACATATTGAAGAGATCCTGAAATTACATGGTAAAACAAAGAAGTGCTGTGTTTTATGCCTCAGCCATCTTAGGAGATATGCATTACTTTGGTTAAGTTCTATTTATTTTCCATGATTTACTTTTTTTATATGAAGAATACCACTTTTCTCTCTAATTAGATTGAAATAGAATTTCTAGGAGGTATTTCTTTCTATAAATGTGTTCTCATCAATTTTAAAATGAAATAGCAAATGTCATATTTTGATCTTTGAAATAAATAACCAGTTTATATTAAAGACCTTGAACTTCTATATTTAATGTCTAGAAAGACAAAAAGAACACAAAAGTGACATTTTAAGCAATATATATTTAAATTAAACTTCAACATGGAAAGTTTTTAAATTAGCAAACATCTACACCTGATAGGAGATCAAATGAGCAATATTTTACAGCCTAGTTTAAGATACAGAAAAATGCATTAGAAAGGGAAAACACCAGCTCTGTATCTATCTAAGTGAGGTCATTGTCACCACTAAATATTTGAAGGGGTCTGTTGTGAAGTGAAAATAAATGAATTCATTTAAAGGGACAGAGGCACATTTGGAAATATTTACCTCATGATTTTGTCATATGGATTTAAGAAAAGAATTCACATGTGGAAATTTCATTCTGTCAACCCAAAGTAAGAGAATGCTCTTACTTTGATGATTTTGATGAAGATTTTCATGGTGGTCATTTTTGTTACCAAGAGCTTATCAACTTGGCAGAATGTCCAGATATGAACATTGAATGGGTTTTACAAAACTCTTTTATTTAGAAAATGAATTTTGAAGACAAGAAAAAGAAACAAACAGAAGTTGAATCCATGAGTCCTTAGCTCTCCTCTACAAACCAATCCAGTCTTAGGTTAAGCGGACCAATACTGGTGGAGCGCTGAGCAACCAGACCATCTATCCCTCCATCCGTCCATCCCTATATACATTTTTGAGAACTAATGTAGTTCCTGCAAGTAAATTGAACTTTAATTTAGTCATATAAATTATGTTGTTTATTTTTCTTCATATAAGTGAATGTTTATTGGTATGTTCCTTGGAGTAATGGAACAGTTTGTCTTTTTTTATTGGAGTACATTTGATTTACAATGTTGTGTTAGTTTTAGATGTACAGGAAAGTGATTTATGACTTAAGTCTATTTTTTTCAGATCATTTTCCCGTATAGATTATTACAGAGCAATAAGTATAATTCCCTGTACTAAATGTCCTTGCTGATTATTTTATATATAGTAGTGTATATGTATTAATCCCAAACTCCCTTTTGGTAATCAAAGTTTGTTTTTTAAGTCTGTGACTCTATTTTGTAAATAAGTTCATTTGTATCATTTCTCTAGATCCCACATATAAGTGATATCATAGGATATTTATCTTCCTCTGACTTAACTTCGCTTAGTATAAAAACCTCTAGGCCCGCTCATGTTGCCACAAATGGTATCATTCACTCTTTTTATGACTATTATTCCATTGTATATATGTATCACATTTTCTTTGTCTGTTCCTCTGTCAATGAACATTTAGGTTGCTTCCATGTCTTGGCTATTGTAAATAGTGGTGCAATAAACATTGGGGTGCATGTATATTTTCTGAGGGTAATTTTCTCCAGATACATGCCCAGGAGTTGGATTGCTGGATCACATGGTAGATCTGTTTTTAGTGTTTAAGGAACCTCCATACTGTTCTCCATACTGGCTGTGTCAATTTACATTCCCACCAACAGTGTAGGAGGGTTCCCTTTTCTCCACACCCTCGCCAGCATTTATTGTTCATAGACTTTTTGATGATGGCCATTTTGAGCAGTGTGAAATAATACCCCCTTGTAGTTTGGATTTGCATTTCTCTAACTTCTCTATTTGCATTTCATCTTTTCAGTGTTTTTTTGACCATCTGTATGTCTTCTTTGGAGAAATGTCTGTTTAGATCTTCTGTTCATTTTTTGATTGGGCTGTTTTTTGCTTTAGAGCTGCATGAGCTGATTGTACATTTTGGAGATTAATCCCTTGCATTGTTTGCAAATATTTTCCCCATTCTGTGGGTTATCTTTTCATTTTGTTTATAGTTTCCTTTGCTGTTCAAAAGCTTATAAGTTTAACGAGGTCCCATTTGTTTATTTTTGTTTTTATTTTTATTACTCTAAGATCCAAAAAGATATTGCTGCAATTTATGTTTTATAGTATCCAGTCTTACATTTAGGTCTTTAGTCCATTTTGCATTTATTTTTGTGCATGGTATTAGAGAATTCTCATTTCTTTCTTGTACATGCAGCTGTCCAGTTTTCCCAGCATGACTTACTGAAGAGACTGTTTTTTTCTCCATTGTGTATTCTTGCCTCCTTTGTCATGAATTAATTGACCATTGTTGTTCAGTTGCTAAATCACGTCCAACTCTTTGCAACTTGATGGATTGCAGCATGCGAGGCTTTTGTGTCCTTCACTATCTCCATGAGTTTGCTCAAACTCATTGAGTCAGTGATGCCATCCAACCATCTCATCATCTGTTGCCCCCTTTTCCTGTCACTCTCAATTTTCCCCAGCATCTGGGTCTTTTCCAGAGTCAGCTCTTTGCATCAGGTGGACAAAATATTGGAGCTTCTGCTTCAGCATCAGTCCTTCCAATGAATATTCAGGGTTGATTTCCTTTAGGATTGACTGCTTTGACCTCCTTGCTGTCCAAGGGACTATCAAGAGTCTTCTCCAACTACACGGTTCAAAAACATCAGTTCTTCGATGCTCAGCCTTCTTTATGCTCCATCTCTCACATCCATACATGACTAGTGGAAAAAGCATAGCTTTGACCATACGGACTTCTGTTGGCACAGTAACGTCTCTGCTTTTTAATACATTGTCTAGGTTTGTCATAGCTTTTCTTCCAAGGAGCAAGTGTCTTTTAATTTTTTGGCTGCAGTCACCATCCACAGTGATTTTGGAGCCCAAGAAAATAAACTCTTGTCACTATTTCCACTTTTCCCCCTTCTGTTTGCCATGAAGTGATGGGACTGGATGCCATAATTGACATCAGGTTCAGAGGTTTATTTCTGAGCTTTCTATCCTATTCCATTGTAAGTCTGTCTTTGTGCCAGTGCAACATCATTTTCATTATTCTGCCTTATAGTATAGTATGAAGTCAGGGAGCCTGAATCAGGGAGCCTGATTCCTAGAACTCCATTTTTGTTTCTCAAGATAGCGTTGGCTATTTGGGATCTTTTATGTTTCCACACAAACTTTAAGATTTTTGTTCTAGATCTGCAGAAAAATGGCATTGGTAATTTGATAGGGATTGCATTGAATCTGTTGATTGCCTTGGGTAGTATAATCATTTTGACAATATTGATTCTTCCAGTCTAAGAACATGATATATCTTCCCACGTGTTTGTGTCATGCTTTCTTTCATCTTATAGTATCTTATAGTTTTCAGAGTACAGGTCTTGGAATAGTTCTGTTTTGACTGTAGTGATTACAGAAATCTCTACCTAGAATCAAATTCCATAGAACTACTAACTACTAACTACACAACAGTACATGTAGAGACTGATAAAAACTGAATAAAGTTTGTAATCTGTTTAGTACCATTGTACCAATGTCAGTTTCCTGGTTTTGCTATTTTTTTTAAGCCAAAAAGTAAATATTATTTAGGAAGAGAGAATGTTAAGAATGTTGCAAAAAATTGGAAAACGTTGTAAGCATCACAAAATCTGGAATTATAGCATAATATAGTTTTTCTATAGTCATATAAGATGTCATCATGGGGAAAACTGAGTGAAGAGTTTACGATACCCCATACAATATATATGGCAACTTTATATATGAATCTACAGTCTTTGAATAATATATTAATTTATAATTATTTTAAAATAAAAGGTTAAAAATAAGTAGATGCGTATGTAACAAGTTATCGGGATACACATAAAAGCTCCTGAGCATTTTACTTGGCAAACTCTATTCTTCACTAGTCTTACTGCTTTGCCAAGGGCTACTTTAATTTTCCCAGAAACTCATTTATTTGCAATGAACAGTTTTATAACCTTTAATGAAAAGACCTCTGGAAAATTATGATATGATAACTAGTACTCAAAAATCCCATTTAGGAACATGTTAGGTATGTAATCATTACTTTCAATGGGGTGTCATCCTGGAATTTCTTGTTTTTATGGATACCCACTCTAGTACCCTTGCCTGGAAAATCCCACGGACAGAGGAACATGTTAGGCTACAGTCCATGGGGTCACAAAGAGTCGGACACGACTGAGTGACTTCACTTTCACTTTCATTATTAATAGAGGGCTTCCCTGATGGCTCAGTGGTAAAGAATTCACCTTCAATGCAGGAGCCACAAGCAATGTGGGTTCAATCCCTATGTCGGGAAGATCTCCTGGAGGAGGGTATGGTAACCCACTCCACTATTCTTGCCTGAAGAATCCCAGGGACAAAGGATCCTGGAGCGCTACAGTCCATACGGTTGCAAAGAGTCAGACATGACTGAAGCAACTTAGCCTGCATGCATTGTTAATAGAAAAATACCTCCACTCAAAGATCTTTTCAACCTATTGATATTAAACTACTGAAATGGGTAAAGGAAAGTGTGAGAGGACACTTGGAAGTCATATGTTTATTGATACAGGAAATCACGTGCGCATACACACACACACACACACACACACACACACACACACTCCTGCTAAATTGATTGGATTTGTTGTCAACTCTTCCTATAATTTCTATCCTAATTAGATCAACTATTGAGCAGTTTCAGTCATCAAAACACCTAGAAACAATGGACCCATTGTCTCTTCCATCTAGACAAGATGGTGATTTGCACTAGAGTTAGGCCCAAGTTAGATAAGAATGTATATTTATTGATCCTTTGGCTAAATTTGAAGTAAATAAGCCCATGGACCCACTTAGGCTGTACCTAAGTTTGTGAATGTTTGTGGCTTGACAATGCAGTATTCCAGAAGAAGCAAGACCTGGGAACAGGAGCAGAACAACATTCAGTACAGTCTCATGGCAGTAATTCCAGCCCTATTAACTTAAGCACGCCTGATACTTGAAAAGCAGCAAAGCTACCTTTTTAATGGAAAATTCAAAAATTTAATTTCAAAACAGGAAATATTCTTGAAGTGGCTACCAAAAAAAAAAAAAGCATAGAATTTCATAATATAGGGTAGTATAGGTATTGTATCAACTAATTTTAATCAAACAAACAAAAGTGTGAAGCAAATTGCATCAGCAAGGTTTATCTTATTCTTTTTGTCTTTCTATCAAAATTGCCAATAGACAAGAAAGTGAATAGAGGAGCTTTATTCACATCCTAAGTATGACTCTTCACGCTATGTGAGTGTAAACAGTATTCCTACTATATACACATTTAGTTCAATTTTGAGTTACACAGGAAATAGATGTCTAACAATTATTTAACTGAGACTCTAAGAGAGGCAAGGAAACCCAAAAAAAATCGAGAGAAAAGAATCAAAGACCAATAGCTCTTAACTTTAGTTATATATGAGGATGTTTAGATACAAAGCATTATGCAGTTAATAACTTTATGCATGATGGTCCAAGACAGAGTGAGAGGCTGAGAGATGAGAGGAGATGGAGACAGATTTTGAGGACAGTGAGACTGTGCATAAAATAGCTGTCACATCAGCTATATGCAGATAATCAAATGGCTCAAAAGGTTTCAAGTGTGAGGAGCACTATGTTTTTCATTTGATCAAATCAATAAACCAATCAAATTCATTTGATGACTTCTTCATCTTCCAAGTTATCCCATTGCTTTCTTTGTGTTTAGGCTTATAACACCAGGCTCAGGTATTCTTCCTCCCCTGACCTCCCTTCCTCTAGCCCAGACACAAAGACACACACACACACACACATGTTCTAAGCATGTGCTGTGCCCCTATTGCCTCCATCACATTTAGAACTAGATTACATAGGCAGGAAAGGGAAGGACATTTATGTTACCTCATCTCTCCTCTCTGTAACAACTTAAGCCAACACTGTCTTTGGCAACATGTTTCTCAGATCCCTGTGAATTTATTTTTCCATCAGATACCCTCTACACTCCACAGACATTTCATAACGCTTCCTTAAGGAAAAAGAAAATGAAGTCATGATGATAACGAAGTCTTTATCAAGGCAAGAGGAACAAATTAGTGTTACTTCTGTCCTGGGAAAGATTCCTGTCAACCTTGAAAGTGTCTCCTGACTTATGACTGTAAGTGTGGAGTAAGTATCAACTTGTCTATAAGAATAGAAATTTATAAACCAGGGCTCAGCTTTAAATATCACTTCCATTGAGTGTAGCAGCACAGAAGGCATCAGATAGAAGCAAGCTCTCTGGTAACATACACCAGGACTACAACAGCCTCGACTTTCCGTTCTGATGTGAGCTAAGTGAAACCAGGATGGTGGTAATTTTTTGGCTTTAGAAAGGAACACTGGGATCCTTGATGCAGATACCCAGATTATGCAGAATACCTCTTATTCAAAGTTCTGCTGAATTTAGTGTCTTGGAACTCATGAATCCACAGAACTGACACTCCTCTGAGATAGATTTACTGTATAAGTATCTGGAATCAGAGCATAAGGAACAATGGAGAATGGGGCCAACTGTTTCAGAGACTCTTTAGACGTGAAATATATGATTCTTATAGTCTTGCGTTCTGCACAGAACTAGTAACTGAATGATTTCCTACCCTTTAGTGGCCTTCATTTAAACCAAGGAAATTAACCCACTTTGGGGAGAAGCTGTAAGAAAAGGAAGAGCAGTTAAATGAGAGAAGAGAACTGATCCTGAGGAGGCCAAAGAAAATGGAACATTGCCAGAGGAACGTGAAGGTGGCTTCTGTATGAGCATAAGGCGTGCGGTCAAAGGCTGTAGGATCAGGCCAAGCTGGGACCTGGCGGAGCTTCCAGAAAAGCAAAGAAAAGAGTGAGGAGAGTATCTAGGGACAAGAGAAAGGGTTGTAGGTATGACCTTGTCACTTGTCTGCCCAGCTCTGCTTAAAGCCCTCAACATGGCCCCTATTTTTAATCCACAGGCAAATATGCTTCCAGAAATCTATTGTTATAGAGCATACAAACATAAGAGTCCAGGGGAATGGGGGGGGGGGGGGTTCAGTATCTAAGGAAATCCAACAAAGAAATTATCAGATGACTCAAATTTTTCTCAGAGTTATAGAGATACCCTCAAACTATCCTGATGCAAGTGTTACCCGTGTTCAAGGTGCTACATGGTATGAAATGAAACACACCCACACACAGAGCCTGGCTCCAAGATGACCAAATGTCCCCCAAACTTTGCTGGAACCACAAAAATGTAGAAACTTCTATTAAGCATGATGATGGTGCCATGGCTGCGGAAGAAAATAGTCCACAATAATAAAGTTTTAAAATGTACCTTTTAAGGCACATTTATGCAGCTTTAGGGTAAAGGAGAAAAGAAAAAAGACCCTACTCTTCTGAGTGTCCTAGGCTGGCCCAGTCGCTGTTAAGATGATCATCCTAGTTGTCCTTTTGTTGTTCAGTCACCACGTCAAGTCTGACTCTTCGCGACCCCATGGACTGCAGCACGCCAGGCTTCCCTGTCCTTCACTGTCTCCCAGAGTTTGCCCAAGTTCATGTCCGTTGAATCAGTGATGCCATCATAGTTATTAATGATGATCATCATAGTTATTAACCATTTATTGAATGATAGCTGCATAATATTAAAACTCAACACCTGATCAAAATGTGCTGATTGTTTTAACCCTTAATACTGTCCTTTTAACTTTTTTCTCAGATAGTAAGGAGTCTGCCTGGGTTCAATCCCTGGGTCGGGAAAATCCCCTGGAGAAGGGAATGGCTTCCCACTCCAGTATTCTTGCCTGGAGAATTCTATGGACAGAGGAGGGTGGCGGGCTACAGTCTATCAGGTCACCAAGAGTTGGACACGACTGAGCAACTCTCACCTCATTTTAACTTTTTTCTTTGAATTTAGATATTTACCAAAAGATACAGAAGACTTGGGGGATTTCTGGAGAACTCAAATTCCTCCATAAAAAACAAACAAATGAAAGAACAGACAAAGCAGCTGAAAGGACTAACCACATGACTTGTATGTCTTCATTCATCAGACATGTATGGGGCTGCTGCTCTATACCAGGCTTGTGCAGCACTGGAGATATCGCCGTGCACAACATCCTGGTGCTTATTTGCCAGTGAGGAAAGACAGGTGTATTCATTTCTTATCACTGCTGCAACAAGTTATTACAAACTGGGTGCTTTAAAACAGCAAAACTTTATTCTCACAGTTCTGGGGATGAGGAGTCCAAAATCCAGATGTCAACAGGCAGCTCACCCTGTGAAGGCTCTGATTATTATTATCACCTAATTTTTTAAACGGGGCTTCCCTAGTGGCTCAGATGGTAAAGAATCTGCCAGCAATGCTGGAGACCCAAGTTTGATCCTTGGGCTGGGAAGATCCCTTGGAAAAGGAAATGACAACCCACTCCAGTATTCTTGCCTGAGAAATACCACGGGCAGAGGAGCTAGATATAGTCTTACCATACAAACCCAGTTTACAATTCCTCAGAAAATAAGTTACATGTATACATTATACTCCTTAAAAAAAAAAAAAAAACTAAAGCAGTTTCTGCTAAAACTTGAAGAGAAAAGCCGAATTTCAATTTACTTTTGTTCTCAACACAGCCATCATTAAACAACAGGAAACTTAGTTTTCCCTAAGCACATGCAGGGGGCTTCCCAGATGACTCAATGGTAAAGAATCCACCTGCCAAGCAGGAGATGCTGGTTCGATCCCTGGGTTGAGAAGATCCCTGGAGAACGAAATGGCAACCCACTCCAGTATTCTTGCCTGGGGAATCCCACGGACAGAGGAGCCTAGCGGGCTACAGTCCATGGGGTCGCAAAGAGTTGGACACCACTTAGCGACTTAAACAGCAACAACAAAGCATGCACAGCTTATTGTTGTTGCAAAAAGTCACTCTCTTTTCCTAGGCCTAAATGTTTAGGGAAATTTGCTAGTATATCCACTCCCTCCTTTTTTTCACCAGAATTTCCTACTTCACGGGGAATGTTTAGAAAGAGCACGAGGAGCTAGATGTTTTCACATGCGACTTTAATAATACTGTACTTTGTATTTACGTATTATATAGTCTTGGTACTTCATAGCTCATTATCATTTCAAATTGAGAAACCAGTATATGAAAGCACAAAGTTTAGAAGCAGCTCTCCCCTGCCCGACAGCAAGTTATTAATGCCAGGATTGGAGCTCAATTACTGACACATGTGTTTGTAGCCCTTCAACTTTCAAAGATCATTTTCATAACATAAAATGAAGTGTTCAGTACGTAGGACATATCAGTTATCGAACATTCTGTTTATTCAAAATAATGTTAAGAACCATGGAGCTTTAATCATACAAATAACTATATTAAACCCCACGTGTGCTCAGTCACTTCAGTCATGTCCAACTCTTTGGGACCCCATGGACTATAGCCTGCCAGGCTCCTCTGTCCTTGGGATTCTTCAGGCAAGAATACTGGAGTGGGTTGCCATTTCCTTCTCCAGGGATCTTCCTGACCCAGGGATCGAACCCGTGTCTCCTGCGCCTCCTGCATTGCAGGCGAATACTTTATCACTAGCCATCAGGGAAGCCCCATTAAACCTCATAGGTCAACATTAATATGAATATGGACTAAAGGTGTCATTCAATTAAAATTAATATTTAATATAAATTCATAAATGTATATACATATATAATCTAGTTAGCTCCACAAAGTGGAATATATTTCAATCAAAAAGTCAGCAAACATGTTAGCACACTTAAAAATGTGAACTACTGCTTTAAAAAATTTTCACCAACATGCTGTAATTCCAAAGGGCACAAATGCCACTGGTCAGACTGCTATGTACGCTATCAAGTGTCCCCTCACTGGAATAAAAGCATCCACTGTCTGCTGATTTACTCGGGAACTAAGGTATTCTCCAGTTCTCTAAGCAGTGCTCGCCGTTGTTTTAATTCCAGCATCTTGAATACTCATATGTCAGGGAGATTCTGTAAGATCTGTCTCCAGGAAGCACAGGCTACCATGTGGGCATCAGAAGGAAGATTAGCAAGTGACTGAATCAGCTTCTCGACTATCGTTTTCAAACACTGGTGGGCAGCATTCAAATCCCTGTCAAACTGCTGTCCTTCGGTTTGTATAGCCAAATGACTGCAGATGTTTCTAAACTCAACACTGTCCTGAAAGGAAGAGCAAACACAAACAAGCAATTAGGGTATGGAGGATAGTCTTCACTCCCATCTTTTCTGATGACAGAATCTCAATTTTCCTCTCAGAGCATCATTCTCCTCCATTCTCAGCCCACATAGTTTGACCAATGCTAACCCTATTCCTCAACTCCAGGGGCAAGGTCAATCAGAGCACATCATCCCTCAGCCACTTCGACTGACCAGGGATGGGCTGATGACCTAAGATGGGTCAGTAAACCACAGTCCCAGGAGATTGCTCAATTGGGAAAAAGAAGTTCTATTTAACTGGAGCTGTTGGAAAACATCTTGCCACCATAAGGAGAGAATTCAAATGAAAGTAAAGCCAACACATTAAAAAAAAAAAAAAGTAGAAACGAGATTAAAAGAGACTGACTTCAATTACATTTTCTGAGCATGTCAGTCTAGCTGTGCTTGGACAATAAATACCAGGATTTTTTAGCTATCTGAATCAATAAATATTTCTTTCTACTTAAGCCATTTGGAGTTGAATTTCTCATGCATGCTAAGTTGCTTTAGTCATGTTCAACTCTTTGCAACTCTCTGGACTATAGCCTGCCAGGCTCCTCTGTCCATGGGATTCTCCAGGCAAGAATACTGGAGTGAATTTCTCGTATTTGTTCTTAAAAGAGCTTTGATGAATACACAGATAGACTCTGTTCCTTTTATTCCACAATTACTATCTTCAAGATTCCAAAAACAGGATTGGGTATTTAATGAAAATGGTCCCAAGAAATATTTGATGCAAATCTAGAAAGAGTTCACAAGTAGTTTTAAAGAATGAACTAATTAAATAGCTCTTTAATTTTCAAATATTTCACATTCTAAAATCCATTGCATGTAAATGGTACACTGAAATTATTCCACATCAGAGATAATGTTTGCTATATGTTTTATTTTAAATACAGTTGACTCAAACAGCACAAGATTGAACTGCACAGGTACATTTATATACAGATTTTTTCCAATAAATGTGAACTACAGTACTAGAGGCTCAGATGGTAAAAGTCTGCCTGCAATGCAGGAGACCTGGATTCGACCCTGGGTCAGAAAGGGCCTCTGGAGAAGGGAATGGCTACCCATTCTAATATTCTTGCCTGGAGAATTCCATGGACAGAGAAGCCTGGCAGGCTATAGTCCAGAACCCCCTTCCATGGGGTTGCCATGGCTGAGCAACTAACACTTTCACACTATCCATAGTTAGTTGAATCCATGGATTTGGAACCCTGCAGCTGGAGGGCCAGCTATAAAATCATACACAGATTTCTGACTGCTTGGAGGGCCAGCACTTCTAACCCTATCCTTCAAGATTCAAATCTACATGAAAATGACTCCCCCAAGACTTCTGGTTCTGTCACTTGGCACATACAGTTTCCCTATAAGGTCTTGCTACTAAATTCTAAGCAGTAGAACAAACATCCTTTCTGAGCTTGCAAGGGAGTAATGGAAATTTCCAAGGGCCAAGTATAAAAGAAAGGCAAATTACTTTAGCTGCGTGCCAATACCTATCAAGAAGAGAAAGCTGGTCTCTCTTGAGCTGGGTTTGGGGTAGAAGGTACAGTTGTCCTTATGAATGTGTGACGGCAGAGCTGTACAATATAGTAGTTCCAGTTTGGAGTTGCCCTCTATACCATATATATGTTCATGGAGCACTCATGCCAAGAAGTTAATTTAAAAATTGGAACTGGTCTGAAATATCCATGGACACATGGCAAAAGCAAACAAAAGCCTATTCCACAGAAACCTGTTCACAACCCATGCCCCACAATAGTACTGCCAGAAAGTCTGTTGAATACAAACTTAGAATATGAAATTTAAAGTACAGTCCACCCTGATATAGTATATATAGTGCAGGGCAGAATTAGACTCCAAGAATTTCAGGCATAAATTACAAAATATATGTATCATGGTTAAACATATAAAAGAAAAAAGTCAGAAAAAAACTCCCAAGAAAAAACAAACTTGAAAAAGAATCTAATCCCACTTCTAGAAATGTGTGACAATTATCACAGCAAATTAAAATACTCAATGGGAAACACATTAATAAACACAGCTGAGGAGAAGATTAGTAAAGTGGATGATAAGTTTGAGAAAATTATCCAGAATGCAAAATAAAGACTTGGAAAATATGAGAAGTTGACTGACATGGACGACAGAATGACAAAGTATGACAAATACATTTTCAGGAGAGATAAGAAAGAACAAGAGAGAAGTAGTGGTCAAAGAGAATAATGGATAAAAATTATCCCAAATTGATTCAAAATGTGAATCCTAAGATTCAGGAAACAAAACAAGCTTTGAGTAGAAAAAGTTAAATGAGATCCAAATCTAAACTCATTAAGGTAAAACTGCTCTTAAAAGCAACCATATAGGAAAAAGATGGCACTCAGTCTGGATAACCAAACAGCTAAGTTCCAGCCAACTTCTAAGCCACAACAATTGAAGATAAAAGAATAGAATAATATCCTCAAATAACTGTCGACCAAGATTTTTTTTTAATTCCACTGAACTACCATTTAAATATCAAGGCAAAATAAAGCACAAAATGAGTTATCACAGTAGACATTCACTGTCAGATCTTCTTAAAGATATAATTCAGAAAGAGGAAATTCAAAGAGATGTAAGACGCAACAGTGAACAGAGAAACTTAAAAACACAGCATAAATCTAAAGATTTGGTTAATCAAAACAAAAATTTTAACAACTAACTTGGGTTTCACAAAAGCAAGATGGTTGTAAAACACTGAGGTGCAGTCACACGTAGGATACAGTGGTATTCTAAGGCATTGCATCATTGAAGATGCAAAAGTGGCAGAGGGGATCAATTTTAGGCTTGTTAAGTATGCCTGTGAGAAATGTAAGGATCATTGTTAAAAGGAGAGAAATACGAGGCCAGAAAAGTGGTGCCACGCAGGACAGGTCAAAAGTGTTCAGCTGCCCCTTCCCAGACCGAGTAAAGCACCGCAGGCTTTGAGGCCCCTTTCCTGTGGCTGCAGCGGACTTCGACCATGTCCAGAAGATAACAGTGCTGGAGTTTCTGTCCATGGGAAACCTTCTGTGGTATACAAATTTTTTTCAAGTATAGAAATAGTCCATAATATTTCAGAATCAGCAGAGGAAAAAGATATATCAAAACTTAATTGATCCTACTGATAGAAGGTAAAAACGGAGAAATAAAGGATTCAAACATAAAGCAAGATGAATAGAAATCTAAAATGTGGCACAAATAAACCTATCTACAAAACAGAAACAGACTCAGCCATAGGGAAGAGACTTGTGGTTGCCAGGGTGGTGGGAGGCAGGGGAGAATGATGGTCTGGGAGTTTGGAGTTGGTAGATGCAAACCATTATATATAGGATGGATAAACAACAAGGTCCTACTGTAGAGCACAGGGAACTGTATCCGATATCCTGTGATAAACCATAATGGAAAAGAATATAGAAAAGAATATATCTATGTGTAAAACTGAGTCATTTTGCTGTACAGCAGAGATTGGCTGCTGCTGCTGCTAAGTCGCTTCAGTCGTGTCCGACTCTGTGCGACCCCAGAGATGGCAGCCCATCATTGCAAATCAGCTATACTCCAAGTGAAAAAGTACCAAATAAGTCACTTTTTGAAATACAGTGGTTCCCAGGTTGGATATTCAAATTTTATCCGAATGCTAAAAGCAAAACATTTAAAACTAAAAACATCCAAGATTGAAAGTAAATGGATACTAAATATACATCAAGCAAAGTTAAAATAAATCCGGAAAAATCATTTTTAGAGAGAAAATAAACTGCAACATGGACTATTGCCCAAGAAGACAGTTTTGTACTTGTGTGTGTCTAATATGATAACCTCAACTTACACTCAATCCACAGACATAAAGACTAATTTTAATTCATCTTTCTCAGAAACTGATCAGACAACAGGACATTCAGCCTAGAGAGAAAAGACTGAAAATCTTTTCTAATCATAAGCTTGGTCTAATGGAGACAAGCGAATATACTTTATTCTCAAACACCTATGGATTACTTATGAAAGATGAAAGTGAAAGTCGCTCAGTCGTGTCCGACTCTTTGCCACCCCATGGACCATACAGTCCATGGAATTCTCCAGGCCAGAATACTGGAGTGGGTAGCCTTTCCCTTCTCCAAGGGATCGTCCCAATCCAGGAATTGAACCAGGGTTTCCTGCACTGCAGGCAGATTCTTTACCAACTGAGCTATGAGAGAAGCCCTATGACATTATAGTAATGCCACAAAACAAATCTCAATATCAAAGGTTATATCATTCAAATCAGAAAGGAAAAACTGAGAAACCAATAATATAGATAATCTTCCCCAAACAAGTATGACTTAAAAATCCACTTCTAAATAACTCATGGGTCAGTGAAAAAAATAATTGAAACTTTAAAATTGCTCTATTTGTTGTTGTTCTTCAGTTGCTAAGTCCTGTCCAACTCTTTGCAACCCCATGAACTTCAGCATGCCAGGCTTCCCTGTCCTTCACTGTCTTCCAGAGTCTTGCACAAACTCACATGCATTGAGTTGGTGATGCCATCCAACCATCTCATCCTCTGTTGCCCACTTCTCCTCTTGCCCTCAATCTTTCCCAGCATCAGGGTCTTTTCCATTGAACTGGCTCTTCACATCGATGGCCAAAATAGTGAAGCTTCAGCATCAATCTTTCCAATGAATATTCAGGGTTGATTTCCTTTAGGATTGACTGGTTTGATCTCCTTGCTGTCCAAGGGACTCTCAAGAGTCTTCTCCAGCACCACAGTTCGAAACATCAGTTCTTGGGCGCTCAGCCTCCTTTATAGTTCAGCTCTCACATCTGTACATGATTACTGGAAAAACCATAGTTTTGACTAGATGGACCTTTGTTGGCAAAGTGATCTCTCTGTTTCTTAATATGCTATCTAGGTTGGTCATAGCTTTTCCTCCAAGGAGCAAGTGTCTTCTAATTTCATGGCTGCAGTCACCATCCGCAGTGATTTTGGAGCCAAAGAAAATAGTCTGTCAACTGTTTCCATTGTTTCCCCATCTATTTGTCATGAAGTGATGATGGGACTGGATGCCATGATCTTAGTTTCTTGAAAGCTGAGCTTTTTCACTCTGCTCTTTCACCTTCAAGAGGCAGTTTAGTTCCTCATCGCTTCCTGCCATTATAGTGGTATCATCTGCATATCTGAGGTTGTTGATATTTCTTCTGGCAATCTTGATATGAGCTTGTGAGTCATCTAGCCCAGCAATTAGCGTGATGTATTCTGCATAAAAGTTAAATAAGCAGGGTGATATTATATAGCCTTGATTTACTCCTTTCCGTACTGAACAATTATGGAAATACCATATGACAATTTGTGGGATGTAGCTCTGATGATAAAAGCATAGACTTAAATGTTTATAGAAGTAACGAATAACCACTTAACCAATGAAAATCCATGAGCTATGGATGCAAGGCAATAACTTAAGAGAAACAGATAAGAATCAAAAAAAAAAAAATCCTAAAAGTTGAACAAAGTTTGACAAGGAGCTAGTTTTTTTTTCTAATTCTGTGTAAAAAGGGAAGCTATTCTTCTCCCTAATAAAAACTCTCTCGGTTGGGTGAGAAGAACCTGGGTTTCTGGCAAAGTGTTTACTAGAAAACATTCTCCAAGAAACAAAACAAATGTCCATTCATTCAATTCGGCAGACAACAGCAGCAGGACTCCATGTGGGCTAACACACCACAGTCGCCTTCTGGGAGTATTCACAGGTTACCACCCTTCTAGAGTGCTTTTCTCCTTAAAGCATTCTTGTTTCCCTGCCTTTGTGTGTTGCTTATTTATTTCTGCTCCGAAGGTATTAAGGGGCCCTGTAGATAATCTGTCCCACAGGTTTTGGAGTAACGTATATTGCTGGAGCATGTTGCTTGGAAATGAGAAACCAGAGGGAAAAAATGACTCTGGACTGCTTTCCCAAGATCCACATCAAGGGAAATTGTCCACTTGCTTTATAGAAGTAATCCAACTCTAAGTACAAAGTGGAAGGATCAAAGACAACATGCAAAAAGAAATTTAAAATAGAAGGACCCACCAAAATGTGTGCTGACGTGTGCCTATTAGCCAGTCTGCAAAGGCATTCATCACCCAGAGAAGATTAAAATGCCTTTAAAAACATATTTGTAGGCTGAAAATCTGAAGCCAATTTCACGTTTACTGTAAAGAATCAAAGAAGGCATCTTTAGGGAAAATTATACATACAATAAAATTCCACTGCTGAGCTATACTGGTCCCTGAGGCCCTAGGTAAACTTCAGATCTCTGGCGAGCTTTGCAAAGTCTCTTTATTTTACTATTTTAGTACAGTATTTCCATTTAATCCTTTTTCAAATATATTAACAGTCAAAGAAAACAAATTAATAGGAATAGGCTTTCCATGGGACTCTTAAGCCAAGGAAGGGAAAAATAAAACAGGTGGTTGCTTCCCTTCCTTTCTGGAAGGTCTGAAGGCCAACTATGGATCCAGCAACCGTGACCTCCAACCCAACCTCTCCTGCAGAAGTTAGGGGCCGCCAGTGACAGCCTTAAAGCAACAGCATATAAAATGGCACATGGGTTTTCAGTAGAAACTCACATGATCAATACTGGTGATGATTTCACTTATGGTGCTTTCCACTCAATGACAGAAGGCATCCTCCCAGCAGCTTTTATTTAGCAAGATCCAGATGCTTCCAGAAATGATGTAATATCCTACACGGTGCTTTGAGCGTTTTGCCAGAATTAGAACACGATGGTGGCTGAGCAATCTAAAAGCAGGTTTTGGAACGTCTAAAGCCTTGTGTAATCTCAGATTTTGGATATGAAATGTATTGATTGCTGCAGTGGTCCAAATCGATGGCCAGCACTTCCATTTTAAAATGAGTTGAGATAATCTCTCATGACTCAACTAATCTACTGGGACAATGGCCTCAGTCTGTTTGCCTGTTAATAAATCTGTTAAATTTATTTCAAATGTGTACCTAGCCTCTAATACATGACTTATTACTACACTGGATAAAAGGCAATAAGACATGGCACTTGACCTCTAAAGAGCTTATAACTTAGTAGAAGGAATCACACACATACAGCATATCTCCCAATGTCCAATGAAATGTGATGAGTGAGGGATATGGTATTAAAAACAAAACAAAACAAAACATAAAAACCAGTCCTACAGAAGAACAGACATTTATAGACTCATGATCTAAACATTGTACACAGTTCATTCTGGGGGGGGATGCTTTCAATAGCATACCTGATGTGTGGTTGCCCAAAGTTTGCAAGATGCACAAGATGAAAAAGTTATGGAGATTGTCTGAACAAAAATGTGAGTGTACTTAACACTACCCTTAAAACAGTAAATTTCACTTTGGGGTTTTTTTTTTTCTACTACAATTAAAAAAAAAAAATAGTGGTTGAGACTATCAGGTTACTGCCAGCCTTTGTAGAAGGGAGTGGAAATTTGGATGAGGCATCAGCGAAATGGTAGGTAAGAAGGACTGTACAGTTGCTATAAGAGGGATGGTGTTGGGGAAAGCAATATTTGACTCTTAGAGGAAAGAGATGGCCCAGAATTAGAATGAATGATACTGGTACTGAAAGGTGTGTGGTCTGGCTGCTCACTGCTCAAAAGCCAATAAACAGGCCAGACTGGTGGGAAGGAAAGTCTGTTTCATTTCAGACACCGGCAACTGGGGTGGGGAGGGTGGCAGACATCTGTCCAAAGGCCAGCTCCCACCCCCACCCCCCGCACCCCTCCGCATTGGCAACCAGTGTGCAGGAGCTTTTATAGATAGTATTGGGGAGGGGGCTACATGCAGGAACAGCACCATCAGCTCTGACAGTCATCTTCAAACTGGTCATCAGTGGTCTGACCAGCATTGTGTTGGTTATCTAGGTACAGATATTCTTCAGTTTCAGGGTCCACTTGTTCCCATTTCTTTGCAGTCAGTTCTCAGAACTGTGGCAGCTCATGTCCTGAGTACAATCTGGTCATCATGTAGTTGACTTGTCCACCTCATGTTTAGTATTTATGAGACAGCTCACAGGATATGGCTCAGAATACTATCTATAGCCCTTGAGAAAGAACTAAAGGTCCTTGAATATTGTTACTAACTACATTATTATTATTTAGTCTCCTTTGACTGTTTTTTCTTTGTTTCCGTGTTTCTCATTTCTCTGATTTCCATGTTTCTCATTTCTCTGATTAAATTTATTCTTTGACTAAAATTTTCCATAGACAAAAGGCAAGCAAAGGTCGGGGGCCGGTGGAGGGTGGAGGCAAGGACCGTAGAGTCCTGCTCAATTTCAATACCAGCAAAAACCCAGAGCCAAGTTGGGCCTGGGACTGGGAGGAGATCAGTCTGAAAAAACAACAGAGCATCATGTTACCTTTTCAGAATAAGCTGGTGCAGAAAGCCTTGAATGCCAGTCAAGTCCCTGGAACTTCTGAGCATGGCAAACCAGCATTTGAAGAACACTTGTCAAGCCTATGAGCCTGAGCACCTATTAGGCGCCAGGCTCCAAGCGAGGCTCCTTATATACCATATTTCACTCAGCCCTCACAATCATCCAGGAATTAGAGATGAAAAGAAATGCTGCTTGGAGAAATTAAATGACATCCCTAAATAGCACAGCAAGTAAGTGGCAGAGCTGAAATCTCTCTCTCTCTCAAAACTCAAGTGTTCATCAAAGACTCACCCCACATCAGAGACTGGGCCAGATGCCAGGGTGACAGAGAGCAGAGCTCACCGTCCAGCGCGGGAGACGGACCAGTGAACGGGAGGGACAGAGCTGCAGATGCTACCCTGGGGTGAACAGGGACACCATGGAAGCCAGCTAGGAGCACCCAACTAGCTTTAAGGGAGGAACAAAAATGTCTCCTTGTGAATTGTTACATGTTTCTTTTCCAGCTATATTCATGCTGTTTTTCTTAAGGTTAACTAAGCGTTACGAAGCTCAAATTGGCGGTGATCATATCCAAACTGAAGACTGTCCTGTTGGTCCTGCCCACTTCTCTGCAACATATTTGAGACAGCTTGGTTATCTGGAAAGGATTCAAGGCATGGAAGCTTCCACGGCCCATGTAAAGCCAACTCCTAGCTAATCAGAGACCTCCTAGCCAGAGCTCTCCCTTCCTCCGCTCTGTTCTCTCCCACCCAGTGGCAGGGAGGTCTCTTACAAAATCCACCCAACGTGTGCTCTTCTGCTTCGTACACTGTGTTTATTAGGAATGCACACGTCTGGAACCTTGACAACTGAAAATGCACCTGCAAAGTTCAAAAAGGGAAGAAAAGCTAAGCTCCTTTTTAGCTTTTTACTGAAAATAAACACTCCCATCAAAACCAAAGGCTTGAAAGCAGAAAGAATCTGGCAATAGGAGTCAGTTTCAAAGCTTGTTTTCTGAAACCAACACCAATGGATAATAAAGTCAAAAATAAAAAATGACTTTATAGGTTCTATAATACAGATAACTTTTAAACAATACACAAAGGTTTTTTTTTTTACCCCCTCCACGACATCACCTTCAAAATCATGTCTAGATCTTCACAAACTATAAATCAATTCATATTCCCTTCACCTCTGGCTTTAAGATAAGTTGGTTCTTTCCAAAACAGTCCTGTCTTGAGCTGCTTGCTCTTATAATGGTCTCCACAAGCTTGTTTCTTCTCACATTTTCCCTCCCACTCTCCCCAATGCCTAGCATCTTCTGCAAAGAGTATTAATGAAAGAGCTTTTCCCCAGCTCTCTGTGATAAGGCCTGACCTTAGTGAACTTTGGCCTGGACAGCAGACCACTCTCCACTAAAGCTGCCCAGGGGCTGGCCCTTCAGGGGAACACAGATCCTCCCCTGGACCCATCAGAGTACTCCATGCTGGATACGCACGTAAAATGGGACTGTCGTTTCTCTATTTTAGAGGGATGTTATGAAAACCACACTATCAGGAACAGTATACTACAAATTGCCCCAGCTGCTCTTCGTTCATTGGTATCTGGCTTTAAACCACAAATTCACAGGGCCCAGAACAGTCATCAGTTGCCTAAACTCAAGGTCAATCTCAAGTAGATATGCAACTGCGTATTAATAAAACACCCAGTGAAGAACCACGGTATCTGCCAGTCACCATAAAAAGTCTATCGTCCACAGGAAATTAAACATTTTTACTTGTGGTGTACCCGGTGTAAACGCTCACAAGTAACTATGGTGCCTTATGCATTTGCTTTGGGTATGGTACCATTTTCATTAGGAAAGTCCAGTGAAAAGCACTTTGTGATGCATACAGGCACTCGATCCAAGTGCATTCACAAGGCAGACCCCAAAATTGTAAAATAAAGCACAGCAGCATTTCCACAAGACATTACACATTTAAGTATTTAGTTTTGTTTTAGGGCCATCTTGCAATATCTTTCCCCAAATGTTGATTTCGAAAAGACTTTATGTCCTGGTTTTCATATCATTCACCTTATAAGGAAAGACAAAGCCACAACGAAGCTACTTCTAGGGTTGTTACTGAGCCTTTTCCTGACATGCAATTTTGTCCCAAATAAAGAGCACTCCCCTGGCCATGGCTACTAATAATATAACCATGAGAACTTAATTATTCAATAGGAATATTAGAAATTTGTAAAGATGCCATTTTCAAATTTGCAGAAACTGGCTTTATTAACCAATATTTATGGGGGAAAAAAGCATTCATCATCAATGTCTTCCTCTGAGTAACTCAATATTCACACGGAATTTGCAAAGAGCCTTAGCAATGACTGTGAAGCCAAAGCCAACGGTTTTACAACCACTACTCTTCCTCTGTGGAATGAGAAAACCAGCTCAGACCACTGAATGTGACGAAATTATTGGTACCAGAATTAGTTTGTTGAATTCATAGGCAAGTTGAGTTTATAGGCAAGTGAGCAAAAGCAGGCAGGGAAGTTTTTCTGCCTCCAAAAGCTGGCATCAGCCATGGTTTCCATGAAACTTGCTTCAGAACAGAACTCTTGGAAACCATAAATGTCTTCAGCTATCAAAGGAAGATAGACAAAACTCAATCAGAGTGATTTCCTGATTGGTTGAGTTAACAGTCTCTATGGGTTGGTCACTTTTAGCAGTTTTTAAAATCCTAGACTGGCTTCCTTCTGGTGCTCCACACATTTCTATGCTCCCTTTGGATGGACAGTATTAAAGCCTCTGTGCTAGTATTACTAGTTTGACAATGATTTCCCACATTTATCTGGGCTTTTTGTCACTATGTAAGGTAACCATGAGAACTTCCTTAGTGGCTCCGTGGTAAAGAATCCTTCGGCAATACAGGAAACACAGGTTCGATCCCTGGCCTGGGAAGATCCCCTGGAGAAGGAAACGGCAGCCCACTCTAGTATTCTCACCTGGAGAATCCTACAGAGAGAGGAGCCTGGTGGGCTACAGTCCATGGGGTTGCAAAGAGTCAGACACGACTTAGTGACTAAACAACAGCAAAGGTGACCGTGATTTAAGGAGACACAAGTCATTCCGTGTTACGGACTGAACTGCCTCTCGCCAAAATGCATATGTTGAAAAGCTAACTTGCAATTTGACTCTATTCAGAGATAAGATCTTTAGGAAGATAATTAAAGTTAAACTAGGCCACACCCCTAATCCAGTAGGATTAGTGTCCCTACAATAGTAGGAAGAGACCTACGAGATATCTTGCTCTATGCACAGAGGAAAGACCACAGGACGACACAGTGAGAAGGTGGCCGTCTACAAGCCAGGAAGAGAAACGTCCCAGAAACCAATCTTGCTCTTAGACTTCCCAACCTCCAGAACAGTGAGAAAATAAATGGCTATAGTTTAAGCCACCCAGTCTGTGGCATTTTGTTATGGCAACCCAAGCTAAGATACTCAGGTTACAGCTTGACTATTGTGACCCAAGCAGTGTGCAGACACACGGCAGGTATGACCGTGCCCTCTCAACTGTGCACGCTCATGCATTTGATTTCAGTGTGATGTTCACCACACGCCCATGAGCTAGCACTGTGAAAAGAAAGTGAAAGTGAAGTCGCTCAGTTGTGTCCGTCTCTTTGCAAACCCGTGGACTGCCTACCAGGCTCCTCCATCCATGGGATTTTCCAGGCAAGAATGCTGGAGTGGGTTGCCATTTCCTTCTTCAGGAGATCTTCCTGACCCAGGGATTGAACCTGGGTCTCTCGCATTGGAGGCACACACTTTATCATCTGAGCCACCAGGGAAGTCTAGCACTGTGACTGGTATCAATGGAAAGAGTCAGACAAAGCCACGTTTGAATAATGGGCTACTACTTCTTGAGCAAAGCTCTAAATTCCTCTGAGCCTCAGTTTCCTCCCATACTAAATTTTTATCAAACTGGTTAACTCCATCTTCTCCACCAAATTTAACAAGACTCAGTTTTGTTAAGCATTTTTCATCCACCATGAAAAGACTCGCTTCACGTTTTGTTTTGTTTTGTTTTGTTTTTTGCATGAATTTGATGATTTCTTCCCTGGTGGCTCAGCAGTAAAGAATCCACCTGCCAATGCAGGAGATGTGGGTTTACTCCCTGGATTGGGAAAATCCCCCCAGAGGAGGAAATAGCAACCCACTCCAGTATTCTTGCCTGGAGAATCCCATGGACAAAGGAGCCTGGTGGACTATACAGTCCCTGGGGTTGCAAAGAATTGGACATGACTTAGTGACTAAATAACAACAACATACTCAAAAGGAATATGAAGTGTTGGCTTCTTAAAGAAAAGAGTGAACTACTATAAGGATATGTATTATTACTGTGGTGAGGGTTTCTCTCCATTCATGCCCAGAAATTTCAGTCCCTTAATTCTGGTGGTTTGATAGGCGAGTCACCCGTGGTCACATCTCTCAGTCAGTCATCGGCCATGGACTAATGCTGACCTCTGAAAAGTCACTTCCTGGAAATGTCTTTGGGTCATTCTGTTTTTGTCAACAACCTCAGAAAAGTAAAGACAGAGTTTATGAGTCAGATCCATCAATATCAAAAATGAAATAGAATAATAAATAGTCAATAAAGACTCCTGAAGAAGATCGAGGCATCGGTCTCTTAATAATAATACTAATAAAAGTTCAAAAGTATTGCAGTTTACCATGAACAGCCAGTAGCTAAGACTTTGTATGCATTATCTCAATAACCTTTATAGGTCAAATACCACTGTTCCCACTTTACAGGTGAGGAGACTGAAGCACAAGAAGGCTAAATGACTTGGCCAAGAGTCTGCAGCAGGAAGCAGCAGAGCAGGTTTGAAATGCTCCATGGGACCAGATCACTGTGTTGTTCCTCTTCCTCCTTTCTGTGGCAAGTAACACTGTGGGAGGGATCTGATGTTGGGGAAATTTCCACACACTTTTAAGTGACACCCAAGTGTTGTTTCCTTTCGCACAAATCCTCCTGAAGCCATTCTGGTGTATAAAATCAACCTGCATGGTCTTAATTTAAAAATATAGAAGACACACATCCAAATCACTTGAGTCAACACTAGTAATGATGATGTCAAGTCTGTATAACCAGCACCACCACTCCCCCCCCCAGAAAGACAAACTGCTATGTCCTTGAGTCTAAGTGCTTTGTAATCATTACCCTACAATCCAAACTGAGATACTGCCTTCTCTCCTGACAATAAACCAAGCAAAATTTCAAGATGCTAGCCAGGAGACAAATCATCCAGAAAAACCACTTCTCTCTCTTCTGAAAGCACTGGCTGTTCTCAGGAGCCCTGAAACTCATTATTCCCCTGAAAGTGAACAGCAGAGTCCAGTTTGTAAGCAAGTTGAGATCCCTTGTTCCCAATGAGGACTCTGGATGCCTCTAAAAACACTGGCAAACATGCACCCAGAAGTCTGCATGTTTGCTTGCGATGGAGAAGAAAGGGACCAGGACTCCAGGGGTTGGGGGAGTGAGGGAAGATTTGAGCATATTTATGGATTAAGGGAACTGGCAGAGGGAACGCACTGGAAAATACAAGGTGAGAGGAGAGAATTGAAAGAAAAAAGTCCAGGGGAAAGTCTAGAGGAAAGATTTGCTCCAGCACTTAAGAGAAAGAATTTATCTGGGGGGTGGGCAAGGGTGGGAACCACACAGTATTTCTTTATTAGAGGCAAGAAAGAAGATAATTGGAAATGAAATCTTTTAGGTAAAATGAAAGATATTTGTGTCAGATGGCCTCAATTTTCTAGAAAAGGAGTGAGAGGGCTGGGGTTTGGATGAAGAAAGTTTGCAGAGAGTAGAAAATGTTTAGGACAAAAAGTCAAGTAGAGAGGGTTAAAAGGATTACCAAGTAGAAGTGACAGCTGTGTTAACCTCAAGTGGCATGAGCTGTAGTCCAGAGCAGAGGGCGGCCTTGCTATTAAGCTGGGTCAGGTCCTCCGACAATGGTTTTCTGGCCTGACCTTGCCTCTGTGATTTATCAGGGTCCTCTCTTCAGTCATTTCAACAGCTGCCTTTTTGCCTGCAAGACAATCCAAGGTCCTTAGCATGACCCAGAGGCTTTTTGCATCTGACCCCACCTAACTCTCCAGCATTTTTTTTTTTTTCCGCCTTCTGCCATACTGAACTAATTTTAGTTCCCCCAAAGCCCTAGGTGCTTTCATTGCTTCTGGGCCTGAAATCCCACAGCTCCTCAGAACTGTTTTTTTCCTTTAATGCTTGGAGAATAAACATTCTTTTTTTAAAAAAAAAAGAAACCTCCTCCAAGAAGCCTTTCTAGATCACCTAATGTAAAACTGATCACTCAGCTTTTCCTTTTGTCAACCCACCTGTGCCCTGTATAGGTTCCTGGCATGACAGAGTACTTCATGTTTCATTAATTCTAAGGTGCATGTTTTTTCACATTTCAAAAATCTCTGAAGTGAGGATATGTCTTATATTTGATAGTGTGTCACAGTTTAATTGGTAGGATTTTTATTATTATTATTATTTCTCAGTGGTACCAAAAAGTGCATCTTACCTCAAGAGCACTGGTGAAATGCAGCTTCTTTTTTAAAAACTTTTTAGAATGAAGCAGTGATTCGCATCTGGAGGTAATCTCGTTTTCCCTCCCAGCACACACACTTCAGCAATATTTGGTTCTGTCCACTAGTGGGGAGGGTATGCTGCTGGCATCTACTGGGTAGAGGCAGAGGATGCCCAGACCCTGCCCCCCAACCCCCATACACACACACAAAGAATCATCCTGCCCAAAACATCAGCAGTGTGAAAGTTGAGAAACCCTAGTTTAGGGTGACAATATTTATTCGGGTATATGCTATGCTTTATTATATTTGATTTTAAATCAATCTTCTAATATATATCAATGTTTTCCAAATGTTGGCTTGTAGAGCAAGAACAGCAACTCTTGAAAAATACCCTTTCTTCATCACCCCTCCCCCATGTCCCTCCACTAGACTCCCCAGAGAATGAATGAAGCAATATTAGGGATCAATACTGGAAGGCCAGAGGGTCCAGAAGAGATCTGTGACCTTAAACAAATTAGGAGAGTTAATAGCAAGGCCAAGACTGGATCCCAGACCCCCAGATTTCCCTGCTGCCACGCAACCTGGGAGGCAGGCCGCTCTGCTCTCTGCCTAAGTTGGCTAACACAGTTTGGTACCTTAAGAGGAAACCTGTGCCCTTCAAATATGAGCAGCGCGACTTAGCAGGAGTTTAGCCTGAGTATTCACGCTTCAACACCCAGCACCCACGCCACTCTGGTGCTACTTTATGAGAATTTAGGTTGACTCTGTAAGGCCCCCTGAGCTCCGTGGGGAATTGGATTTATGCAAAAATAACTGCGATTCATAAGTGTGAAGGAACTTCAAATACATGTAGGTGATTTCGTCACACAAACGGCAGAGCGAACGGAATACGTGTATTTGAGGCTGTAGGAGAGCGGTTATTAATTTGGAAGGAGAGCAGACAGAGCCGTCCTCCACTCCCAGAAGCTGCACGTGTGAAAAGAGCCTCGCACTGGAGCTGAAAGCTGATTCATGTGAGTGAGGGAGGGGTCCCAGAGGAAAGTTTTGGCAAAGCCTTTCCTTGTCTCCGTGCTGCAGTCAGGTGGGCCCTGATTGCCCACTCCCCCGAGCACCACCTTCCTCCTTCCCACTCCGAAGGCTGGATCACTCTGGGGGAGGCTCCACTCTGGATCCTGTGGCCCAGCTTCGTGTGCGCCAATCCCCTCTCCACCCTGCGCCGCCTCAGGGGGATGGATGCCCGAAGCCAGGCTCACTTTCAGGCGGATGGGGAAGGACCGCTCCTGCGGAGGGGGCCCAGGAGCGTCTGTCTGCTCCACTCTGACCAGCTCCGAGGGCCAGCGAGCTGCGCGTCACTATCCGAGCCAGGATGCAGGGCCCGCGGCCCCCGGGGAAGGTCAGCAGTTCCGCGCCCCCTTTGGCACCTCGCACAGCTTCCACCTCGGCGGAGCTCGCCTGCGCCCTCGGACCCCAGATTCCTGATCCCCCGGCTCCCGCCCTCCTCTTCGCGCCCTCTCCTGGGCCCTGCCAGCCCTGGGCCTGAGCGACACGCTGGGGTGGTGGACACGTGGTCTAGGTCATTCGGGCTCCCGGGGGCGCCCGGACGGTCCCCTGAGCCCCCCTCCTGCTGCAGCAGCTAAAGGGTGTGCAGAGCCACCATCTGAGGGCCGGTGGAGACCTCTGAGGGCACGGGGCTGGCCCTCGCCTCCGCCGCCGGCTCGTTGCGCTCCACCCGGGCAGGTGCAGCCGCGAGCGATGGAGGCGGGGGCGCGTGGGGTCGCTGGGGTCATTTTCCCAGCCCGCCGCTCCTCCGCCTCCCGGCCTCTCGGCATGTGGGGCCCGCCCCGCCTCGCGCCCGAGGTCAGCGACCCGCGCTGGCCCCAGCATTCGGTTCGAGTCCGAATGGGCTTGTTCCGACTCGAGACTGCCTGAAGTCCTGCTCCCCCCGTGCACTTGAAAACCGGCCAGATGCTGCGCGCTGGTTCGCCCTGTCTCCTGCCGTTTTGTGCGGAGGCATCTATCCAGGGATACTCTGCCCCCGGCTCCTTTGAAGAAGGCCTACCTGAGACCCTTTGGGGGCTGTGATGGGGGTGCACGAGTTAAAGACCCACCAGGAAACGAAAAGTGTGCAGGACCAGAGAAAAACTCACGAAACCAAGACGGTGCTTGATCCCCCTCCCACCCTTTCACAACCCTAGGGGAATTTTCAGGGACTTCGTGAAGTAGCCTTCAAGGCCTCTATCCCCCAACACAGAAGAAGGACTGTGTATCTTCTCAGGCCCCTTGTGCTGGAAGGGCCTGACTGCCGAGAGCAAAGTTGCCTCAGGGCGCAGCCAGGCCTGCTCGCATAGCAACTGGGGAAGCAAGGGCTTGGCACTGCCTAGATGAAGAGCCTCAATGTTTTTTTGTGGAACTCCCGAAGGACTTAGGCAGCAGAGTTTGAAGCTAAATCCTTTTACCAGCCATGAACCCGGGACAGCTGTACAAATAGTTGCTGGTTTTAATTAAACCTAACTTCAGCTACTTCCTTAACTTAGGAAAAAGGACTGGCAAATTTATGCTTTGATAAATTGGAAACTATTGGTGTGTGATTACACTTAAAAAAAAAAAACAGACATTTGAGGGGACTGGTAGGGAGGACTGTCTCAGAGCAGAGTGGTTTCCACTCTTTTCTTGCATGGGAAACAGTTTAGAATCTAAATTTTAAATGACCCCACAACCAAGTAAAATGGGGCAAGGGTGCAGGCTCATGGCAGACAAGTAGACCCTAGCAGACCCAGAGGATGGGGTTTCATTCTTCCTTTAGAAGGAAAAGTCCATCTTTGAGGCTAAGTAAGATCCGGGGAGGCCCTTGCATGGGAAAGTTTCTCCAGGGAGTCCATTAATCTAGAAGTGTGGTCATCAGAGATACAGGGAGGGATTGGGGGTCCTTGAAGGTCTCTTTAACTCTGGGATAATATGACCCCATATAATCCTCCCAACTCTCCAGTGAAGGTTCCTTCTCATTCTCAGTATTTTCTTTGCCTATGAAAACAAATCTGAATGCCAAGGTAAAGAAAACCTTTCAAAAAAAAAAAAAAAAGTGTGTTCACACTAATTATAACTCAGTGAAAATGCATGTCTGTGCATTGACAGAGAGGAAATTACTTTGGAGGGAAGTAAATAGTTTAAAGTTGATTAGATTCTCTTGAAGTTACTTAAGTTCATAATGAAAAAGAGAGAAATTCTTCTTTATGTTTTTTTTTTTTTTTTAATCCTCAAACATTGAACTACATTAGTTCCCAGAGACTAACTGGGAATAACAAAAACTAACCCCTAATTTTCACAGAGCATGTCAGGTCTCCAGGGGTGCTCCTCTTTCCAGATACGCTGGAAATCCTAGTGGACCCACTGTTCCACTATCAAGTGACTGACTGTGAAAGCTTCTTGACAGATAGATTCCAGCCAACTGCAGAATTGAAATCACCCAGTGCAGACTGACCTGAGGCCCCAGTGTTCAAGATACCAGGCTGACTCTGAGAGCCATAACACCAACTGAATCGCCGGAGGTAAGAGAGATGGGACCAGAAAACCATGGGGCCTGGCATTGGGTGATACATGAGGCTTCCTTAGCTGCCAGTGTTTTCTGGTATCCATTAGAGAGCACTGGATTCTCTAGAAATTCAAAGCTTTGTCTGTCTTGGCCATGACACCTTTTCCTTTGCCATGACCTTGAAATGGCTGATGATATGAGGCCCCAACTGAGGAAAAGGATCCATAAACTATTGAGGTGAGTCCATAGCAGAGCAGATCTACTTTTGATCTAAAACACTTCCAAAGTTATATATGCTGGGCTACCAGACCAGGTAACTAATTACACAGTCCCTACTCACTGTACAAACAATTTAAGGCCACTGGACAATAAAAGTCACATCCAAAAGGATGAAGGACTGGGCACCTGGTGTTTTTGCTTCACAGTATCTATTTCACTATTTTATATAAACCATACTCTAATTTCCCAGTAGCTAGTCTTTCTCCTCTGGGCTCAGTCCATCTCATCAGGTGGGATGAACCCGTTCCATACAAGTGGGCTGGAGCATCTAGGCTGAGGCCAACCACACATCAATCCGAGTTCCCACTGTGAATGGTCAGGAATGGGCACATGACATAACAGGAGCCGAAGACAGTATCATTTAGAATGCTTTCAGCTGAAAGTACCATATAAGAGAGAATAATGGAACTGGAATAAAGTCCAGGCCAAAAGATGAAACAGCAAAAAAGATGAATTCCCCTGTAACAAGAAAGCTCCATATAAAATAGTTTAATCAATAAGTTACTGTCTCAGATCAAGTAGTCTTCAGGAGTGTCAGATATCCAGGGGTCCTCCTCTTTCCCAAAATACTGGAACTCCAACTTTCTGAGGCTGGCACTCCTAATATCAAATGATTGACTGCATCACATCCTTGTGGATGTGAAGCCAAGATGTAATTTCTGGAGCTTCTGCAGCCATCTTGTAAGTCTGAGGACAGAGTCTGCCTGTGAATGAGCAACACTAAAGACAGCAAAGCCAAGAGATCTGGAGAGAGAGACTTGAGCCCCATATTGTGCTGCATAAGAAGAGAGCCCCATCTCTGAGCTTTTCAGTTATTTGTTGCGTTGCTCAGTCATGTCCAACTCTTTGCAAACCCATGGACTGCAACACACCAGACTTCCCTGTCCTTTGACATCTACTGGAACTTGCTCAGACTCTTGTCCATTGAGCTGGTGATGCCATCCAGCCATCTCATCCACTGTCATCCCCTTCTCCTCCTGCCTTCAATCTTGCCCAGCATCAAGGTCTTTTTTAATGAGTTGTTTCTTCACACCAGGTGGCCAAAGTATTGGAGCTTCAGCTTCAGCCTCAGTCCTTTGAGTGAATATCCAGTCCTTTAGGATGGACTGTGGTTGGATCTCCTTGCAGTCCAAAGAACTCTCAAGAGTCTTCTCCAATGCCACTTTAAAAGCATTAATCTTCGGCACTCAGCCTTCTTTCTGGTCCAACTCACACATCCATATATGGTTACTGGAAAAACCTTGGCTTTGACTATAGGGACCTTTGTCAGCAAAGTAAGGTCTCTGCTTTTTAATATCTGTGCTGTCTAGATTTGTCATAGCTTTTCTTCCAAGGAGCAAGTGTCTTTTAATTTCATGGGAGGCTTCCCAGGTGGCACTAGTGGTAAAAACAACAACAACAACAACAACCCATCTGCCAATGCAGGAGACATAAGAGACTCGGGTTCGATCCCTGGGTTGGGAAGATCCCCTGGAGAAGGGCATAGCAACCCACTCCAGTATTCTTGCCTGGAAAATCCCGAGGACAGAGGAGCCTGGCGGGCTATAGTCCATGGGGTGGCACAGAGTCCGACATGACTGAAACAACTTAGCAGCAAGGGGGAGATAGGAAGAAACAATGTTTAATTAGATTGCAGCTATACGGCCCCAGCTCTTTTTTTTTTCAGTTATACAAACCACTGAAATCTCTTTTTGCTTGAATTTGCTTTAGGTTAGTTTACTGCCTCTTGCAGCAGAAAGTCACAACTGAAGCAAACTGCTTGAACTATATTATAGGGTAGATAAGTTAATGGAGTGATCCTAGGATCCAGTGTTTCTTGGGCAAAACCCTGCTAAAAGGTGCCTCCAGCCATTTCCAGCAATGCTGATTCATTTACCTCATCTCTCTACTACTTCAACAGTTGTGGGGAAAGATAATCTGAACAACTCTGGTTGTTCCTAAAGACAGACAAGAGCATTGGAAAATGACTAGTGGAGACATTCATGACTCATGATGATGTGGGATGGAAAAGGGAACAGAATAGAAAAACTCAGTGAAGTAATAAGCATTTTTCTACCCATTAGTAGACAAGGTTGAGGGTTGTTAGGTAAACGAGTATTCTGATGCTTCTGTTATTACAAAGGTTCTTTTTCCACATGAACAACAGATATGATCCCTTATGTGGAACCATGAGGAAGCCAGGCACAGTGAACAGAAGGGAGCTGGAAGAAGGTGCAGCTATGTGGAGCCTTTCTCAAAGGCCTTGGCAGAGCCCAGATACATCTGAGCCCTCCTTATATACTTTGGCAGTTTTCTCCAAAAGGGATCCAAGAAAATTCCAGAAATGGGGCCGTTAACCTTCAACACACTTCAGTGGAGTTCATATGTGGGGGCAAAACAAAACGTGTCCAAAAGAGACCAAAGAGTTATTATTCTTGAATGAAAATCATGATTGAGGAGAAACAGATGCTTTAGCGATATACCAAGATATGAAAATGTACTATAAAAGAGAAAACAATGGAACTAGGAAAAAAATGGAAACCCAAAGAAGAAAGAGCAAAAAAGATCAAATTCCCTTTTTAAACACACAATTGTAATGTTTGAATATGCCAAGTCATAAAAATGCGCATGCGATTCTAACTTTGGCCTAAACATTTGATTAAAAAAAAAAAAAAAGCAGTCCTGCCACGAAACCTCTGAGTTGCCAAAAACAATTGTTTACACAGGGCAATGTGTTTTCGGGACGTCTTATATGTGCTGCCTGCCCAGGCCCTGTTAAGCTGGTGAAACTAAGTGAAGCGTAGTAAAACTAAGTGTAGAAAAATAGGGAAGTCTAGCAAAAGGAGGGAAAAGAGAAGTCAAAAATGTTGAACCCCACCTGCTTGTGCTGACATAATCTGATACGAAATTCACCTCCTCAACATAGAAAACACAGAATGCCATTCCCTCTGGACACATACATCGTTTTACTTGGTTCTGTCTTAATAAGTTTATGTCCAGGAAGAATTCTTGATGTTGGCAAAAAATAAATTCAAAAGTGGATTTTAAAAGAGTCAATATAACTTTTCTTAATTCTTGTGCTTTCAGTAGGTGGTTTCCTGCTTAAGGGTAAGAGGACGGCCATGGATTTTCTTGCTGCTTGCACATGATTCCAACAAGACCGCCCTGCTGTGTTTTCCTCTGTGTTTCTGATTATAAGATGTCACCCCTGAAAATATCCTTTCTCTTTGCGGGAAGAATTTAAAACATGCTTTAGTTCCTGAACTATTGCCTTGGCCAAAAATTTCGTTTGGGTTTTTCTGTAAGATGTAATGGAAAAACTCAAACAGACTTTTTGGCCAACCCAATATTTCAATTTTATGTGTAGATGTGATTTGTAATACTGAAACTGGGGAAGAAATGGTAATAACAACTGAGAAGGGATAAACATGGGGAGTGCTTAAATCAGACTAAATTCCAGGTTCTTTTTTTAATTCCAGATTCTTTAATCTTAATGGAAAAAAAATGTCACCACCCTCATTATTCTTCGTGATCACCCTCTTTTCAAACTCTGGTAGGTACCCTTTTAATGCAATGCGGGGAAAAATGCTTGACTTGAATTGATATATTTTTAAAAATTAATCTTTCCTATCCCTTTCCTTATGTTCATCCTCAGACCCTTATGCATTTTTTCTCTAAGAAATTATCTACTCCAATGTCTTTTCTATCAGGCTTCATGGTTGAACAGACATGGGGGTTTTATCTACCCTCTCATTTTCTCCTCTATTCTATTTTTCCAGTGATCCCTTTCCTATAGTAATTGTAATAAAAAGGGGGATGGAGAGAGGGAATTCGGAGCCCCATGGTTTTTTGTTAGTTTTCTCTACAAGATCACTATGCCTGAGTTTCCATGAAGTCAAAACTTCATACTGGGAGATTCAGTTTGGTCTCCAACTCTTTTTTTTGCAGTCTCCAGCTCTTAAACCCTGGATGCAGCAAGGGAGAACTAAATTCAGTTTAGAGAGCTGGATTAGTGCCTTCCCACACTGGCTGTCTGTGCTAGGAAAACGAGAGAGGCCAACAGAGCTGCTTGCTTTGTTTGGTTATTTTAATCTAAATCATTTTGTTTCAAAGTATTATTGAGAGTGGTCCGAAAAGTTGAAATCAGGTAAAAATCACTTAAAAATGAAGACCTGCTGACCATGATTGGAATGACCCATATTATTCCTTGGAGGAAAAAGATAAAATACTTTAAGATGTATGTTTACATAAAAACATGAAATGACATCTTTTAGTGTAAAGACTATTTTTCAGTTCTTATCATATGGTTCTCTGACTGTTCCCTGTTAATTAGCAAGTGGGCTCTTATAGATGCTAATCTGAACATAAAGTTCAAATATTCCATAGAAGTGATCAAATTTCCAAGTATTTGTTCAAAAAAAACTATATGTAAATTTTATTTGGTCTTTGCTTCCCATTTAAAAATTGAAACCACATTCAATAGGATCCTTAAAGCCCTGTTCATATATCTAAGCTTCCTCAGAAGCTTAAATTGTAGCCTTTGATGCCTCACTCTTAGTTAATGGTAGATAATTTGTTAAAGAAGCATTAAAGGAATTCTTAATGTCCTACTCTTTTTAGCTAAGAATAAAATCTAAAATGTTAGGTGAATATTATTTTAATATACAATTCTGTTTAACAATGCCTTATTTTTTTAAAAAAAGTTTAATGACGGTTATTCCAAAGCCAGGGTAAAATATAAAATACACATAATGGGCAAGAAGTATACCGTGAAATCTCTTTGTTCTTGTTGCTCAGTCGCTTAGTCGTGTCTGACTCTTTGCGGCCCTGTGCACTGCAGCACGCCAGGCTCCCCTGTCCTTCACTGTCTCCCCGAGTTTGCTCTAACTCATGTCCATTGAGTTGATGATGCCATCCAAACATTTCATACTCTGTCATCCCATTCTCCTCCTGCCCTCAATCTTTCCCAGCAGCAAGGTAAAATCTCTTATTTACTGAAATTTACACAATGTTTTAAATTAAAAGTTTTTAGCTCCCATAAATGTCCATGCTAATATTTTAAATTCCCAAATTTAGCACTCACAGGGGAAGGGAAAGTAATGTAGTATGGAAGCTAACAGATTGGGCTCTAATAGACGGTAAAAAACATCTGCCTAGAGAATTTTTAAAAATTAACAGAAAAACTATACAAAGAAAGAAGAATTGACTTTAGATGCATATATAGTAAACATATAAAACCTGATTCACTTTCCTATGCACCACAGTGGCCGATTAGAAATGTCAGGGGGGAAATGGCCCAATTCTTAATAACAACAAGCGTGTAAAATAGCTGGAAATATACTAAACAGAAGGCAATGGCAACCCCACTCCAGTACTCTGGCCTGGAAAATCCCATGTACAGAGGAGCCTGGTAGGCTGCAGTCCATGGGGTCGCAAAGAGTCAGACACGAATGAGCAACTTCACTTTCACGAAGGAAATGGCAACCCACTCCAGTGTTCTTGCCTGGAGAATCCCAGGGACGAGGGAGCCTGGTGGGCTCCCATCTATGGGGTTGCACAGAATCGGACACGACTGAAGCGACTTAGCAGAAGCAGCAGACGTTTTCAAGACTTATGATGAAAACCCCATGTAAAACAAAATTACCTCAAACTATAAAAGATGATGTAAATAAATGGAGAAAAATATTCTATTTCTGATTAAACAGTCCATATTTGTAAGCTATCAATTTTCTCTAAGTTAATCTAGAAACCCAATGCAATTCCAGTAAAACCTCAACATAATCTTTATGAAACTAAGCAAGCTCATTCCCAAATTGATCTTCTCAAGTTGATTTAGAAGAGAAAGCATCAAGATAGTCAAGAAATTTTTCAAATGGCAACAATTAGGAGGAACTTTCTCTGCCACATATCAAAATGTGCCATAAGCTATACTAATTTTAAAAGTGTGGTAATGGTACTGAAAATGGACATATAGATCAACAGTCAAAACAGTGTGTGTGGGTATACACACAGTAGAAGCATAATCTATATATAAGTATAATTTCATTTATGGCATCTCAGTGAAGGTAGTGGTATGACATCTGGCTATCATCCATTTGGATAAAAACAAAGTTAGATCTGTTGCAACTTCATATGCAAGCATAAATAGTAAAGTGCTAAATACTTTAGTTAGAAGGTACTATTTGAATCTTTATAATTATTGAGTGGGAAACGCATTTCTAAACACAATATGATATATATACATCATAAAGGAAAACTGATAGATTTTATTACATAAAATATTGAAATATTAAAAATTTAAATATTTAAATTTATTAAATATAGATTTGAGGAAAGACATCATAAATAACATTTAAAAACAAGTGCAAAAAATATTCTGAAACATAAGATACAGGCAAAGGATTAATATATGACTATGTAAAGAATAATTATAAACTTTTTAATGAGAGAGATTTTAATTAAATATAAGCAAAGGATATACAGAAAATCAATGGTCCAATGGATATATGAAAAGATAATCAACCTCATTGATTATCAGGAAAATGCAGATGGAATCAGCATTCAGGGTACAACTACTATGAAGAATAGAATGGGACTTCCTTAAAAAACTAAAAATAGTTTGATCCAGCAATCCTACTCCTGAGCATATATCCAGAGAAAATTACATAATCTGAAAGGATACATGCACCCCAGTGTTCACTGAAGCACTGTTTACAATAGCCGAGACATGGAAGCAACCTAAATGTCCATCAACAGAGAAATGGAAAAAAGGATGTCATACATATATACATGGAATATTACTTGGCCATAAAGAAGAATGAAATAATGCCATTTGCAGCAACATGGATAGACCTAGAGATTATCATATTAAGTGAAGTAAATCAGACAGAGAAAGACAAATATCATACTATATCACTCATATGTGGAACTGAATTTTTTTAAAAAGAGATACAAATTAACTTATTTGCAAAACAGAAACAGACTTATAGATATTGAAAACAAATTTATGGTTACCAAAAGGGAAGAGTCAGGGGGAGTGATAAATCAGGAACTTGGGATGAAGACACACTACTATATGTAAGAGAGCCAACAAAGGCCTACTGTATAGCACAGGGAACTCTGTTCAGTATTCTGTGATAACATATATGAGAAAAGAATCTGTAAAAGAATGGTGTTAGTATTATCCTAACATCAAAACCTGCAAAAGACAATAAAGGAAGACTATAGGCCAAACAGTGTCAGGCTTTATTTTTGGGGGCTCTAATATCACTGCAGATGGTGACTGCAGCCATGAGATTAAAAGACGCTTACTCCTTGGAAGAAAAGTTATGACCAACCTAGATAGCATATTCAAAAGCAGAGACATTACTTTGCTGACTAAGGTCCGTCTAGTCAAGGCTATGGTTTTTCCAGTGGTCATGTATGGATGTCAGAGTTGGACTGTGAAGAAGGTTGAGCACTGAAGAATTGATGCTTTTGAACTGTGGTGTTGGAGAAGACTCTTGAGAGTCCCTTGGACTGCAAGGAGATCCAGCCAGTCCATTCTGAAGGAGATCAACCCTGGGATCTCTTTGGAAGGAATGATGCTAAAGCTGAAACTCCAGTACTTTGGCCACCTCATGCGAAGAGTTGACTCATTGGAAAAGACTCTGATGCTGGGAGGGATTGGGGGCAGGAGGAGAAAGGGACAACAGAGGATGAGATGGCTGGATGGCATCACGGACTCAATGGACGTGAGTCTGAGTGAACTCCAGGAGTTGGTGATGGACAGGGAGGCCTGGCGTGCTGCGATTCATGGGGTCGCAAAGAGTTGGACACGACTGAGCGACTGAACTGAACTGAACTGATAGACCTGTGTCCTTCAAACACAAGCCCCCAAAATGCTGATAAAATTTTAGCAAATTGAATCCAACAATATATAAAAATTTAATACATCATGGTCAATTAAGATTTATTCAGGAATACAAGATTGATTTTTTTTAATTTTTTTTTAATTTTAAAATCTTTAATTCTTACATGTGTTCCCAAACATGAACCCCCCTCCCACCTCCCTCCCCATAACATCTCTCTGGGTCATCCCCATGCACCAGCCCCAAGCATGCTGTATCCTGCGTCAGACATAGACTGGCGATTCGATTCTTACATGATAGTATACATGTTAGAATGCCATTCTCCCAAATCATCCCACCCTCTCCCTCTCCCTCTGAGTCCAAAAGTCCGTTATACACATCTGTGTCTTTTTTGCTGTCTTGCATACAGGGTCGTCATTGCCATCTTTCTAAATTCCATATATATGTGTTAGTATACTGTATTGGTGTTTTCCTTTCTGGCTTACTTCACTCTGTATAATCGGCTCCAGTTTCATCCATCTCATCAGAACTGATTCAAATGTATTCTTTTTAACAGCTGAGTAATACTCCATTGTGTATATGTACCACAGCTTTCTTATCCATTCATCTGCTGATGGACATCTAGGTTGTTTCCATGTCCTGGCTATTATAAACAGTGCTGCGATGAACATTGGGGTACACATGTCTCTTTCAATTCTGGTTTCCTCAGTGTGTATGCCCAGCAGTGGGATTGCTGGGTCATAAGGTAGTTCTATTTGCAATTTTTTAAGGAATCACCACACTGTTCTCCATAGTGGCTGTACTAGTTTGCATTCCCACCAACAGTGTAAGAGGGTTCCCTTTTCTCCACACCCTCTCCAGCATTTATTGCTTGCAGATTTTTGGATCGCAGCCATTCTAACTGGTGTGAAGTGGTACCTCACTGTGGTTTTGATTTGCATTTCTCTGATAATGAGTGATGTTGAGCATGTTTTCATGTGTTCGTTAGCCATCCATATGTCTTCTTTGGAGAAATGTCTAGTTCTTTGGCCCATTTTTTGATTGGGTCGTTTATTTTTCTGGAATTGAGCTGCATAAGTTGCTTGTATATTTTTGAGATTAGTTGTTTGTCAGTTGCTTCATTTGCTATTATTTTCTCCCATTCAGAAGGCTGTCTTTTCACCTTGCTTATATTTTCCTTTGTTGTGCAGAAGCGTTTAATTTTAATTAGATCCCATTTGTTTATTTTTGCTTTTATTTCCAGAATTCTGGGAGGTGGATCATAGAGGATCCTGCTGTGATTTATGTCAGAGAGTGTTTTGCCTATGTTCTCCTCTAGGAGTTTTATAGTTTCTGGTCTTACATTTAGATCTTTAATCCATTTTGAGTTTATTTTTGTGTGCGGTGTTAGAAGGTGATCTAGTTTCATTCTTTTACAAGTGGTTAACCAGTTTTCCCAGCACCACTTGTTAAAGAGATTGTCTTTACTCCATTGTATATTCTTGCCTCCTTTGTCAAAGATAAGGTGTCCATTCACCATTGCAACGAAAAGAATAAAATACTTAGGAATATATCTACCTAAAGAAACTAAAGACATATATATAGAAAACTATAAAACACTGATGAAAAAAATCAAAGAGGACACTAATAGATGGAGAAATATACCATGTTCATGGATCGGAAGAATCAATATAGTGAAAATGAGTGTACTACCCAAAGCAATTTACAAATTCAATGCAATCCCTATCAAGCTACCAGCCATATTTATCACAGAACTAGAACAAATAATTTCAAGATTTGTATGGAAATAAAAAAACCTCAAATTGCCAAAGCAATCTTGAGAAAGAAGAATGGAACTGGAGGAATCAACTTGCCTGACTTCAGTCTCTACTACAAAGCCACAGTCATCAAAACAGTATGGTACTGGCACAAAGACAGACATATAGATCAATGGAACAAAATAGAAAGCCCAGAGATAAATCCACACACATATGGACACCTTATCTTTGACAAGATTGATTTAATATTTGAAAATTATTCAGTGAAACACACTGAAAAAGAGAAACTATATCATCATATCTATAGATACAGAAAGGCGTTTGAGAAAATACAGCATCTCTTCCTTGTAAAAACTTGTTGCAAACTAGAAATGGAAAGAAACTTCCCCGATCTGGAAAAGCATATCCTTGGAAAACATACAGCTATACCATACAAACGGTAAAAGACTGAATGCTTTTCTCCTGAGATTTAGGACAAGGAAAGAATATTCACCATCATCATTTTTATTCAACTGTGTTCTAACAGATTCTAGCCAGTGGAAAAAAGAAAAGAAAAATAAATTAGGCATCCAGATGGAAAAGAAGAAAAGAAAAACTACCTTTTTTCTGCATTCAACATGGTTATTTATGTAGAAAATCCAATGAGAATTTATTTTAAAAAATCACTGGAACTAACAAACATAGCATGTTTGCAGGAGCTCAATATTAAAAAATGAATTGTATTTCTATGTATTAGCAAAAAATTCAAAATTGAAACTTTAAAAAAGTTCCATTTATAACACATCAAAAAGAAACAGTTAACAAAATATGCACAATACTTGTATGCTGAAAATAATAAGAAATTTCTGAGAGAAATTAAAGATCAAAATAAATAGAGAGATATTCCATGCTCATTGATCAGACACATTCAATATTAAGGTGTCGATTCTTCCTAAATGGATATACAGATTCAACACTATCTCATTCCAAATTTCAGAAGACTTTTTGGTATAAGATGACAAACTGACAATAAAATTCATATGGAAATACAAAGGCCTAAAATAGTCAAAACAGCTTAGAAGAACAAAGTTGATTACAAGACTTTTTATAAACCATAGTAATCAAGATAGTCTGTTGCTGGAATAAGCAAAACAAATAGATCAATGAAACAGAATAGAGTCCAGAAATGTCAATCAATTTTTGATGAAACTGATAAGGCAATTTAATAGGAAAAGAAAATCATTTCAACAAATGGTGCTAGAATACTTGTAAAAGATTTAGAATAGTGAGAATTATTCTGAAAAAGAAGAATGGAGCTAGAGAACTTTATTTATCTATCTATCTATCCAGATAAGGTCCATCTAGTCAAGGCTATGGTTTTTCCAGTGGTCATGTATGGATGTGAGAGTTGGACTATAAAGAAAGCTGAGTGCCGAAGAACAGATGCTTTTGAACTGTGATGTTGGAGAAGACTCTTGAGAGTCCCTTGGATGCAAGGAGATCCAATCAGTCCATCCTAAAGGAAATCAGTCCTAAATATTCATTGGAAGGACTGATGTTGAAGCTGAAACCACAATACTTTGGCCACCTGATTCGAAGAGCTGACTCATTTGCAAAGACCCTGATGCTGAGAAAGACTGAAGGCAGGAGGAGAAGGGGATGACAGAGGATGAGATGGCTGGATGGCATCACTGACTCAATGGAAATGAGTTTGAGTAAACTCTGGGAGTTGGTGACAGACAGGGAGGCCTGGCGTGCTGCAGTCCATGGGGTCGCAAAGAGTCAGACACGACTGAGTGACTAAACTGAACTGAAAGGATCTATCCAGATAATTTTTGCCAAAAATCAATGAATGGGGGAAATGGAAATCTTTTTAATAAATGTAATTTTATTGAGAAAATGATTTGCCAAATCACAAACTGGAGAGAATATTTAAATAAATATTAACATCTGACAAAAGACTATATCTTAATATACACAAATTGACAATTGAAAAAAAATCCTGTTTTTAATGAGCACAAAATTTATACAGACATTTCACAAAAGAAGGCATATATTCGAATAGTCAACAAACAGGAAAAGTAGCTGCACATCATTAGTTATCTGAAGAGACAAATACTGGAGTGGGTTGCCATTTCCTTCTCCAGGGGATCTTCCCAACCCAGGGATCGAACCCAGATCTCCTGCATTGCAGGCAGACACTTTATCCTCTGAGCCACCAGGGAAGCCCCATTAAAACCACAATGTGCTGCAATTTCAGTCAATAGAGTGGCTTTAAAATAAGAAGACTGATGACAACAAATGTAGGGAGGACATGGAGCAATTGAAACTCATAAGTCGCTGGTGGGAGTGTAAAAACATGGCACAAGCAACGTGGAGAACTATTTGGCAGCTTCTTATAAAATTAAACATACATGCCCCCTGTGACTCAGCAATTACATTCCTAGGTACTTAGCAAGAGACGTTGAAACATATGTTAACTAAAGGACTTGTAAAACAATATTCATAAGATTCTTACTCAGAATAGCCAAAAACTGGAAAAACACACATGTCAGTCAAATAGGAAAGTAGATAAACAAATGATCATATATTCACAGAGTAGAATATTTTCCAAGAAAAAAATCTTAAAATGATTGATAATAGCAAAACATGCCTGGAACTTACAGATACTAAATTGATTGCATTCAGTTCAGTTCAGTCGCTCAGTTGTGTCCGACTCTTTGCGACCCTATGAATCGCAGCACGCCAGGCCTCCCTGTCCATCACCAACTCCCGGAGTTCACTCAGACTCGCGTCCATTGAGTCAGTGATGCCATCCAGCCATGACCTGGGTCGATCCCTTCTCCTCCTGCCCCCAATCCCTCCCAGCATCAGAGTTTTTTCCAGTGAGTCAATTCTTCTCATGAGGTGGCCAAAGTACTGGAGTTTCAGCTTTAGCATCATTCCTTCCAAAGAAATCCCAGGGTTGATCCCTTTAGAATGGATTGGTTGGATCTCCTTGCAGTCCAAGGGACTCTCAAGAGTCTTCTCCAACACCACAGTTCAAAAACATCAATTCTTCGGCGCTCAGCCTTCTTCACAGTCCAACTCTCACATCCATACATGACCACTGGAAAAACCATAGCCTTGACTAGACGGACCTTAGTTGGCAAAGTAATGTCTCTGCTTTTGAATATGCTATCTAAGTTGGTCATAACTTTTCTTCCAAGGAGTAAGCGTCTTTTAATTTCATTAAGTGGATTAAAAAAGAAAAAGAATCTTTACTGCAGGTAGCAAAATTTTGGCCTCATGACTTTGGTCATGCTGTTATTCCTGTAAATATGTTACATGACATAGCAAAAGAGACTTTGAAGATGTGATGGAGGTTACTTATCAGTTAAAATAGATTATTCAGGATTATTCTAGGGGGTGGGGGCTCCACTTAATCATATGAATCCTTGAAAGCAGAGGCTGAAGGGGAAGTGAGAGCTACTGAAGCTTGAGAAGAACTCACATTAGCTTGAGGATGGAGAAGGCCATGTGAAAAGTGTGAGAAAGAAATGGATTCTGCCAACAATCTGTGCTTAGAAGATGACCTTGAACCCCACGTGAGACCCTCCCCTCAGCCAACGCTTGATTTTGGCCTTGTGAGATCATGGGCAGAGAATTAAGCCATGCCGTGTCACATTTCTGATCTATAGAAACTTCAAGATAATAAAGATGTGTCATTCAGGCTGCTAAGTTTGTGGCAATGTTTTACACAGAAATAGATAATACACTATATGATTCCACTCATTTTAATCATTCAGTTCAGTCTCTAAGTCATGTCCAACTCTTTGCGACCCTGTGGACTGCAGCACACCAGGCTCCCCTGTCCTTCACCATCTCTCAGAGCTTGCTCAAACTCATGTCCATCGAGTCCGTGATGCCATCCAACCATCTCATCCTCTGTCGTCCCCTTCTCCTCCTGCCCTCACTGTTTTCCAGCATCAGGATCTTTTCCAACGAGTTGGCTCTTCACATTGGTGGTCAAAGTATTGGAGCTTCAGCTTTATCATCAGTCCTTCCAATGAATACTCAGGATTGATTTCCTTTACGATTACTGGTTTGATCTCCTTGCTGTTCAAGGGACTCTCGAGAGTCTTTTCCAGCACCACAATTCAAAAGCATCAATTCTTCGGTGCTCAGCCTTCTTTATGGTCCAACTCATATCTGTACATGACTACTGAAAAAACCATTGCTTTGATTATACGGACTTTTTCAGCAAAGTGATGTCTCTGCTTTTTAATATGCTGTCTAGGTTTGTCATAGCTTTTCTTCCAAGGAGCAAACATCTTTTAATATCTTGGCTGCAATCACCATCCACAGTGATTTTGGAGCCCAAGAAAATAATGTCTGTCATTGTTTCCATTTTTTCCTCATCTATTTACCATGAAGCAATGGGACTGGATACCATGATCTTAGTTTTTTGAATGTTGAGTTTTAAGCCAACCTTTTCTCTCTCCTCTTTCACCTTCCTCAAGAGGTTCTTTATTTCCTCTTTGCTTTCTGCCATTAGGGTGGTGTCATATGTGATTGTTGATATTTGGTCATATCTGAGGTTGTTGATATTTCTCCCAGCAATCTTGATTCCAGCTTGTGCTTCATCTAGCCTAGCATTTCCCATGATGTACTCTGCATATAAGTTAAATAAGCAGGATGACAATATACAGCCTTGGTTTATTCCTTTCCCAATTTTGAACCAGTCCCGTGTTCGTGTCCATTCTAACTGTTTCTTCTCGATCTGCATACAAGTTTCTCAGGAGGCAGTAAGTGATCTGTTATTCCCATCTCTTTAAGAACTTTCCAGTTTGTTGTGATCCAAACAGTCAAAGGCTTTCGCGTAGTCAATGAAACAGAAGTAGATGTTTTTCTGGAATTCTCTTGCTTTTTCTGTGATCCAACAGCTATTGGCAGTTTGATCTCCGGTTCCTCTGCCTTTTCTAAATCCAGCTTGTACATCTGGAAGTTCTCAGTTCACGTACTGTCGAAGCCTAGCTTGAATGTCAATTATTAGCACAGCCAAAACTAAGCTGTGATAATAGAAGTCAGAAAATAGTTATCTGTGTGAAAGGAGAGAACTAATTGAAAGGGGTACAAGGTAAATTTCTGGGGTTAATAGAAATGTTTTATATGTTGTTATACATGGTGATTACATTATTTATAAAATCATCAAAATTCATTACACTTTATATCCCTATCAGACACAAACAAACACAGTGAGACACCCTATATGCCCACTAGTCTGGCAAAAATAAAAAGGACCAACTGTAAGTGTTGGCTAGAATGTGAAGCAACAAGAACTCTCATGCACTTCTGGTGTGGGTCTAAAATGGCATAACCAGCTTGGAGACATGTTTGGAAACTTCTTATAAAGTTAAACTTACATTTTCACCATAACCCAGCAATTCCACTTGTAGGAGTTTACCTAAGAAAAATGAAAACTAGGTTTACAGAAAGACTTGTGCAGTAATGTTCATAGCAGCCTTATCCATGATGGCCCCAAGTTGAAAAAATAACCTAATGTCTATCAAGAGGAGAATGGAAAAACAAATTGCAGTATATCCCTATAGTAATACAGTGTATTATTGTTGTTTAGTGGCTAAATTGTGTCTGATTCTTTTTGTGACCCCATGGACTATAGCCCACTAGGCACCTCTGTCGATGGAATTTCCCAAGCAAGAACTGGAGTGGGTTGCCATTTCCTTCTTCAGGGAATCTTCCCAAGCCAGGGATCGAACCTGTGTCTCCTGTTTGGCTGGCAGATTCTTTGCCACTGAGCCACAGAGATGCCCAATACAATGTATACTCAGCAAAAAAAGAGTAATGAATGATACTTATAGAAACATGAGTGAATCTTAAAAATATTATATTGAACAAAATAATTTCTGTACAAAAGAATGCACACTGTTGGTTCCATTTATATGAAGCTGGTGAACAGTAAATAAATAAATAAATAATAACTATGGTGATTAGAACCAAGAATTGGTTGCCTCTGGATTTGGGCTGAATGATTAATTGGAGAGGGTCAGGAAAAAACTCTCTGGGGTGATGGTAATATTCTATAATTTGTTTCAGATGGTGATGACACAGGAGTAAGTAATTGTCAGAACTTATTCAACTGAACATTGGAATCCTATGCATTATATGTAAATTTGTCTCTTTGTAAATGAAAAAGAAATCCTAAGAAAGTGGGAATAGTATTTATTTGGTCAGCATTTACTCTCTTAATGTAATGAATTAAGTGTCTTATCTATTGCACACCTGACCCTGTGCTGAGCCCTCATGCTGGAAGACCATTTTGTCTTGATTTTATCTGTTTATTATCTTGACAGATGTGCTTCAGATGCTTCCTTAATGACAAATTTCACAAGTTCAAACAGGTCTTTATTACATTAATAGTAAACAGTTACATGCAGATGTCCACATACAGTACAGATACTCCATGTACAGTGGTGTGGTATCTGCATATAATGTACACACACCCTCTCATATATCTTAAATCATCTCTAGATTATGTAAAATACCCACTACCATGTAAATGCTATATAAATAATTGTAAATACAACGTAGATGCCATATGAATGGTTGCCAGAGTGTGGCAAACTCAAGTTTTGCTTTTTGGAACTTTCTGGAATTTTTTTTTCTAGATATTTTTGACCTATAGTTGGTTGAATCTGTAGATGAAGAACCCACAGATAAGGAGCATTGACGGTATCATAACTGCACCCCATCCCCGAAGCCAGCAGCTTTAAGCGTTCCCTCTTACTCATCTTGCTGCGGCTGCTACAGCACTTCAATTATGTCTGACTCTGCAACTCCATGGACTGTAGCCCACCAGGCTCCTCTGTTCATGGAATTCTCCAGGCAAGAATACTGGAGTGTGTTACCATTTCTTCCTCCAAGGAATCTTCTCAGCCCAGGGTTCAAACCACGCCCACCCCCCACCCCCGTCTCCGGCATTGACAGGCCGATTCTTTACCACTAGCGCCACCTAGGAAGGAGGACTGACTATATAATAGTTACACTATTGGCCTAAAATGTGTGTTTCCAACAACTATAGCATGAAACACAGTGTAGCTTATTTTCATAGGAAATGGAAAATTACGTCCAAGGAATAGTTTGATTTAGAATTCTGAGTCCACCCAAACCTTATGGAGTTGAAAGCTTTGAGATTAAACTGAAGGAAGATATTGAGATTTACATTTCTTTTTCACTTATTTCTATTTTGGCAGTATTTGTTTGCTATGGATTATTTAGTCACTGCTTTAATTCTTGTTGATACTATACAAGCCATGTTTTTAACATTGTGCTGTGGTAAGTATGAAGATTTGAAGGTTTTATAGAGAGTAGAAGGATTATTATAGAGATATAAAATTTATTTAAAATTTTTATTTTGCCCTTGCAGAGCATTTTGCTTCAGGGCTTCCCTGGTGGCTCAGAGGTTAAAGCGTCTGCCTGCAGTGCAGGAGACCTGGGTTTGATCCCTGGGTCCGGAAGATCCCCTGGAGAAGGAAATGGCAACCCACTCCAGTATTCTTGCCTAGAGAATTCCATGAACAGAGGAGCCTGGTGGGCTATAGTCCACGGGGTCGCAAAGAGTCGGACACGACTGAGTGACTTCACTTGTTCACATCAAGAGTAGAAGGATTATTATAGAGATATAAAATTTATTTTAAATTTTTATTTTGCCCTTGCAGAGCATTTTGCTTCAAAATTTAAAGCAGTTCACAAAAGGAGAAATACAAATGATTAATAAGCATATGACAGAAGTTAAGCTGTTCCAATAATGAAAGAAAAATAAATTACAAATTAGATACTATGCTTTTGCTTCTCAAGTTAGCAAAGATTTATATAAGTGATATTATCCAGGTTTGCCTGGGTTGTAACATGGGTTGATGGTAGAAATGTAAACTGGTACAATTTTTGGAAAAGCAGTGTGGCTTTGTACATCAGTACCCTTACAAGTATAGGCAGCCCTCTCCTTGCATGGTGCCATGTTTAACTGAAACTCATTCATATCAGAACTATGCAAAGTAAGGAGTGTCTTTCTTGCTTTAGATATAATAATTCTGCCTCCCAGAATCTTATTTTGAGATAATACACAGAGATGCCTAAAAGATTAACATATAAGTATATTTATGGGGCATTATTTATAATAAAATGAGAAATAATCCACATATCCAACAATAAGGAATTGGTTTAATAAATTATGGTGCTTGCATATAGTGGAACACTCTGCTTCTATAAAAATCATGTTTTCAAACAATAACTAAAGACATTTGGAAATGCTTATGATATAATATTCAATAAAAAAAGGAGAATGCAAAAATTACATGCAGAATGAGCTCAATTTTATGTGCATCTGTGCAGCCATGCTCCCAAAAATATACACACATGATTCTAGTTTAAATTGAACCAAAACGTTAAGAAGGCTCTTTCTGAGTGATGAGATTATGGATAATCTGTAATTTATTTTTAAGTTTTCTGTACTTCCCCCAATTTTTGTTATAAAACTATTCATTCTTATTTTATATTTTAATACTTATAATAAATATATTTTATAGTACATTTAAAAAATCTGAAACTGTATAGAGTAAAAATGTAAAGTGCCCAGTCTGTTTTCCTGTACAAATGTCCAAACCATTCTCTATGCACTTGCATAATGATAAAGGCATTATCCAAATTAAAAATGACTTCACTGAAAATTAAGTTACTGCTTACAGTAAACCACATCCATTTGAAGTGTACAGTTTAATGAATTTGGCAGATGTACCTCTCTGTTAAACGGGCACCATAATCAGAACAGAAGACACTCCCAGCACCCGCAGAAGTTTGGTCGTGTCGCTTACAGTTCAACACTCCCTCCATTCATCAATTTTTGTTATCTTATTTGAGAACTTTATATAAATGGAATTACATAGTATTTAGTCTTTAGTATTTAGCTTATTTTGCTCATCATTATGGTTTTGAGATTCATCCATATGGTGCATATAGAGTTCCTTTTTTATTGCTATAGTATTTAATTGCATATATATAAGAAATGTTTATATATTCACCTGAAAATATTTGACTTATTTCTAGGTTTTTTACTATTACAGATAAATCTGCTTTTATCATTTGCACATAGTATTTGTGTAGACATAACATTTTCATTTTTCTTGGCTAAACACCTGGGAGTGTGTATTAGTCTGGGTTCTCCGGAGAAAAAGAACCAAGAGAATATATGTAATAAATATGTATTACATAGATAGATATATAGAGAGGTAGATAGAGAGACAGAAAGTATTTACTATAAGGAGTTGGCTCCCTTGACTGTGGGGGCTGAGAAGTTCTAAAATCTGCAGTTACGTCAGCTGGAGACCCAGAAGAACTATTGGTATAGTTCCAGTGTGAGTTCAAAAGTCTGAGAACCGGACGAGCCGATGGTTTAAATTCCAGTCTGAGTCCAAGTCTAAGGGCAGGAGAAGACTAATGTTCTAGCTCAAAGACAGCCACAGAGAGAGTGAATTCATCCTTCCTCAGTCATTTAGTTCTATTCAGGCCCTCAACAGATTGGGTGAGCCCACCCTTAACGCAGAGGGCAATCTTCTTTACTCTACTGATTCAAACATTTATCTCATCAAGAAACACCTTTACCAACATACCCAGAATAATGTTTGACCAAATATCTGGGCTCCCAGAGACCCTGTCAAGTTAACACATAAAATTAACCATCACAGAGTAGAATGAATGAGTCATAAGGTAAATGTATGTTTTACATTTTTAAGACACCATGAGAAGTTTTCTGAAGTGATTGGGCCATTTTCCTTTCTTACCAGCAATATATGAGTAGTTGCACTTTTCCCACATCCTTTCCAACACTGGTACAATCAGTCTTTTTAATTTTAGCCATTCTAATAATTGTTATTTATTTAATTTATATGCAGAGTACATAATGAGAAATGCTGGGCTGGAGGAAGCACAAGCTGGAATCAAGATTGCCGGGAGAAATATCAATAACCTCAGATATGCAGATGGCACCATCCTTATGGCAGAAAGTGAAGAGGAACTAAAAAGCCTCTTGATGAAAGTGAAAGTGGAGAGTGAAAAAGTTGGCTTAAAGCTCAACATTCAGAAAACTAAGATTATGGCATCCAGTCCCATCACTTCATGGGAAATAGATGGGGAAACAGTGGAAACAGTGTCAGATTTTATTTGGGGGGGCTCCAAAATCACTGCAGATGGTGACTGCAGCCATGAAATTAAAAGATGCTTACTCCTTGGAAGGAGAGTTATGACCAACCTGGATAGCATATTGAAAAGCAGAGATATTACTTTGCCAACAAAGGTCCATCTAGTCAAGGTTATGGTTTTTCCAGTGGTCATATATGGATGTGAGAGTTGGACTATAAAGAAAGCTGAGCACCGAAGAATTGATGCTTTTGAGGTGTTGGAGAAGACTCTTGAAAGTCCCTTGGACTGCAAGGAGATCTAACCAGTCCATTCTGAAGGAGATCAGCCCTGGGTGTTCTTTGGAAGGAATGATGCTAAAGCTGAAACTCTAGTACTTTGGCCACCTCATGTGAAGAGTTGACTCATTGGAAAAGACTCTGATGCTGGGAGGGATTGTGGGCAGGAGGAGAAGGGGATGACAGAGGATAAGATGGCTGGATGGCATCACCAACTCAATGGACATGAATCTGAGTGAACTCCAGGAATTGATAATGGACAGGGAGGCCTGGTGTGCTGCAATTCATGGGGTTGCAGAGTCGGACATGACTGAGCCACTGAACTGACTGACTGAATAATTGTTACTTCACTATGGTTTTAATTTGTGTTTCCAGAAGATGTAAAAATGTCTTTTCATGTGCTTATTTGCCATATGTGTATGTTCTTTGGTAAAATGTTCAAATTTTTTGCCCAGTTTTCAATTGGATTGTTTCTGCCCTTACCATTGTGTTTTTAAAGTTCTTTATATATTCTAGAAACAAGTCCTTTTCAGATATACACTTTATATTTTTTCCTAGTCTGTGGCTTAACAGTGTCTCTCCAGGAGCAGAAGTTTTTTGTTTTGATGTCGTGCAATTTACAATTTTTTAATTTTTTGTGTTTTGCTTTTGGTATTGCAGGTAAGATCTTTGTAAATGCTAGGTAACAGGTAACAAAGATTTTCTCCTAGTTTTTTCCCAGAAGATTTATAATTTTACATTTATGTATGTGATTCATTTTGAGTTAGTTTGTATATATGATGTGAGGTGTGAATCAAATTCTTTTTTTAAAAATACAGATATCTGATTTGATTGTTCCAGCCCTGTTTCACTGTTGTTGCAGATACTATCCTTTCTCCACTGAATTGCTTTTGCACCTCTGCTAAAACTCAGTTGTTCATCTATGTGAGAGTCTGTTATTGGAGTATCTAATCTGTGTTATTATCTCTTTGTCTATCTTTATGCCAAAACTGTATCATCTTGATTAATGGAGCTTTATACTCGGTTTTGACAGCAGAGACATTACTTTGCCAACAAAGGTCCGTCTAGTCAAGGCTATGGTTTTTCCTGTGGTCATGTATGGATGTGAGAGTTGGACTGTGAAGAAGGCTGAGCCCCGAAGAATTGATGCTTTTGAACTGTGGTGTTGGAGAAGACTCTTGAGAGTCCCTTGGACTGCAAGAAGATCCAACAGGTCCATTCTGAAGGAGATCAGCCCTGGGATTTCTTTGGAGGGAATGATGCTAAAGCTGAAACTCCAGTACTTTGGCCACCTCATGCGAAGAGTTGACTCATTGGAAAAGACTCTAATGCTGGGAGAGATTGGAGGCAGGAGGAGAAGGGGACGGCAGAGGATGAGATGGCTGGATGAACGTGAGTCTGAGTGAACTCTGGGAGTTGGTGATGGACAGGGAGGCCTGGCGTGCTGCGATTCATGGGATCGCAAAGAGTCGGACACAAGTGAGCAACTGAAAGGAACTGAACTGAGTGTTAATCTTCCAACTTTGTTTGTATTTCTCACATTTAATATGATTATTTTAGATTCTCTGTATTTCTATACACACTTTAAAATTAACATTTCATTTCCTACAGAAAGCCCTTTTGAGGTTTCTACCGAGATTGTAATGAATCTATAGATTCAGTTTGGAGACAGCTGACATCTTAATATTGAATCTTTCATCTATCAGCATGGTTTCAGTATCTATCTATATCTGTATTAATCTATCTATCCTAAACATTGCTGAAGCTATCAGACATTATTCATATGTATATCAGCAGTGCACACACTCACACACACAATATTGTTAAAACCATTAAACACTGCTGAGATATGTATCAGGGCCTCGTGATACAAGGATAAAAGTCCCAAGACAGTTAAGATTCTAGCAGACTTTGGGAACAATAGAAGGATCATAATTTAGATGTGAGCACTCCCATGATATTCAAGTTCACATAGTCTAACATTTGAAACAGCTATTTCAGGAGCCAAATTATTAAGGATAATTTATTCCAGATCTCCGCTGGAATAAACAATGCTTCTGAGTTCTGTACAGATGTGTAGCCAACAGCGAACCGCCTGACTGCATCAGTTTCTAGACATCTTTCAGCAGAGTCAGAACTCCACTAGGAAAGCCAAGTATTCAGGGCCTCTGTGCATTTTCCGGCTCACTCTGGGGCCTCAGTCTAATAAGGGGATTACACTCTTCTCTGTGTGTAATTTTTTCACTGGTGACAGATTTAATGTGGATAATAATGCTCACTTAATATAGCAGTACAGTATAATTTAACAGAAGTTAGTAATTCAAGTGAAAATGAATTTTCATCTACAATTTTCAGAGCCTCATGTGTGTATGATAGAGAAGAACAGTGGGTGAAGAGCTAACCTAAAAATAGAAACATCCTGAATTGTGTGTTAGTGGATTCATTTCTTTTACTTAAACAGTTGAGACAATGAAAAGCGGAAGAGTGTATGTCACGGTAGAGACAATTTGCATAAGTAGTAAGAGCTTAAACCGAAAGATTGTACCCGTCACCTAACATAAGACATGAAGTCATGTTTACTTAGAGTTTTAGCCTTTCGTCTAAACCAGTGTTGGCAAATGTTTTCTCTGAAAGTCCAGACTGTAAATGTTTTAGACTAAGTAGACTATCCAGTTTCTGCTGCAACTACCCAACAACTCTTGCCTTTGCAGCCTGAAAATAGCCTTAAGCAATAGGTAAATAAATGAGCATGGCTGTGTTTTAGTAAAACTTTATTTACAAGAACATGTAGCAGGCTGAATTTGGCTTGAATAAATAGGTGGGAGCAGTGGAGCTGAAATTAGACTTGCTATAAGAAATTATAAGTTGTGCACAAAATGTGTTGATCTATGGCTGGCTCCAGGCAGAATTAGTTGATCTACGGCTGGCTACAGGCTGTGTGTTACGCATTAATTATGACTATCATGCAAATACAAGATGAGACTTATGAGTGGGTATTATAGCAATACGTCATGGCCATTTTCCTCGGGGTGGTCAGGGAGATAGATCCTCAGTGGACTCAGTAGCTTTCCACTGAGTGGGAGAAGAATTAATTAGATTAAGATCGTTTAAGTTATAGATGTTTTCAACACCACTCATTCATTCATCCAGCACTATGTTGTTAATATCTTGCTAGGATCTGGGAATACAAAGATAAATAGAAAATAATATCTGTTCCCAAGGGCTCAGTCTAGTTATAGGAAGTGATGAAAAAACAATTAAAAGGATTTAACAAATCTCATACCCGGTAGCCCAGTGATAAAGAATCTGCCTGCAATGCAGGAGATGCGGGTTTGATCTCTGGGTCGGGAAGATCCCCTGTGAAAGAAAATGGTTACCCTCTCCAGTATTCTTGCCTGGAAACTTTCATAGACAGAGGAGACTGGCTAAGCCTATGGGGGTCACAAAGAGCTGGACACGACTCCCTGACTGAGCATAGCGCAACACACAGTAAAAGCGTGGACAAGGGACTCTGATGTGGGGAAAGAGAAGCTCACAACTTTTCCTGAAGCTATTAAGGAAGGCTTTGCGGAAGAGACGGACACGACTGAGCGACTTCCCTTTCCCTTTGCAGAAGAGATGTCATTTATTTGGTCTTCAAAGACTAAATGTTTGCCAGGCGGACAGATGAGAGAGAATTCTAGGCAGACAGGCAATTTCATTTTACTTTCTTCACTTTATTCTTAGCCTCTGGTCATCAGGCTTCTGTCTCCACAACTTAAACTATTCTCTCTCTCCTATCCGCTGTTTCTCAGGCTGTGAATTCTCCTTGATTTTTCTGCCGTATGTCACATTGTTTAATCACTGTCTTCTCCTCATCCATTTTTTCCCCTCCTTCTTTTTTTAAACAGATACATACTTTTGGAAAATCCCTCAGCTTGAAATATGGAAAATAGATGGTAACAGGGAGACTGGTTACAATTTTATTGTGTTAAGTAAGAAATGATAGGTCCCAACCTGAGTCTTAGAGTGCTAATTGAGACAGGGGAAAAGATTCTTGAGGTGTTAGGAAAATTGATTCCTAACAACTGAGTAGGGACTGATCAGATTTGGCACTGTGAGAGGTGAATAAGGTATGACCCATGACCCCACCAGACTGAACTTGGTGTGTTAGAACCTTGAAAAAGCAATTGACTCCTGTCTCAGAAATACTATCACCCCTGAACACATATAAAACAGATAGATAATTTTACTTGTTTCTTTGAATTATTTTTTAATTGTCTTAAAATACACATAAAAAAATAAATAAAATAAAATAAAACACACATATAAATGTTACCATCATCACCAGTTTTAAGTGTACATTTCAGGGGCCTTAACTACATTCACGTTGTTGTGCAATCACCATCACCACCCATTTCCAGAACTGTTTCATCTTTTGTGAAACTGGAAGTCTGTATTTATTAAACAAAACTCCCGTTTCCTCCCCCTGCGTCGCTGGCAAGCACCACGTACATTCTGTCTCTATGGATTTGGTTACTCTAGGTACCTTGCGCAAGTGGAATTACACAGTATTTGTCTTTTAAGGAGTGGCTTATTTTACTTGGCATAATGTCCTCAAAGTTTATCCATGTTGTAACATATGTCAGAATTTCCTTTTTAAAAACTGAAAAATATTCTATTATGTGTATATACCATATTTTGTTTATCCATTCACCCATTGATGGATACTTGTGTTTCTCCTAGCTTTTGGATATTTACTTACTTTCTAAAGCTTAAAATAACATTGTAAGATGCTTTTCAAACTAAGTACTATTTAAGTACTATTGTAACTACTATTTCAAACTAACAAATCTGCAAATTATCAACATTTTCAAAAATGCATGATTTTTTCACTAATTAACCTAGTGTAAAAAAGAGAGGAGAGCACAAAACTGTTCTTAACTGCACAGATATCTCAAAAATCTTCCATCTTCTATATACTCTTTTTGTGGTTTTTCTCTGCCTTTCCCTTTCTTCCCTTTTATGATACAGTTAAGAAGAAATTGGCTGTTAAATAACCCTCAGAATAGCCAACGTGTATAATGATTACTGTTTGGTAGTCAGAGCTTGTTTTGTTTCATTTGCACCTTTGCCAAATAAAGCAAAGATGTATTGCTTCTTACCTCCCAATTCTCTCATCTGGTTTCAGTATTCTTCTTCCTGAAGAACATAATTCAGTAGCTGTTACAAGGACCTAGTTGATTTCTCAGGCTTTGTTGCTCTGAAAGTCTATTTTGCCCTCACTCTTGAATGAAAGTCAGAGGACCATAGTTGGACCCATCGCCGTGAAACCTCAGGATACCAAGGAGAGAGAAGCCTTCTAACTTAACTTAGATGCAGACATTTGGCATATGACAGAAGCAGCATTATAATTAGTAGTCTTGGGAAATTTGGCGGCTCAGATAGATGAAAAACCTAAATTTTAAAAATGCAATATTGTAAAAGTTTGGGAAAAAATAGAAAATAATATCTTTATGGTAGTGTAATATAGTTATTACTATATGAGATTCAAGAACATAAACTATAAAAAATAGTAAATTTAAATGTCTTAAACTTAAAAAAAATCCTCACGCAATACGTTATACAAGGGAGAAAAGCCACACACAGGGTAGGATATTTGCACGGCATACAGCAGACAACTACCATTATGTAAAGAATTCCGAGAAATCAATAAGAAAAAGTGATCATAGAAAAACTGGGCAAAGAATGTGAATAGGCAACTTATAGAAGAATAAACTTGAATAACCAGTAAGCATGTGAAAAGATAGTTGGTCTCACCAATAATCAGATAACTTGAAAACAAAGAAACTTTGAGACAGCCTCTTACTCTCACTGGCTTGGCAAGAATGGTCTCACCAATAATCAGAGAACTTAAAAATGAAGAAACGTTGAGACAGTGGCTTACTCTCACTGGCTTGGCAAGGAAAATATTTTAATCTGACTACACAGAATGTTGATAAGGACATGAGAGAAAAAGAACTCTAAAAAATCATTGATTAGAAAGTGAATTGCTATAATCACTTTGAAAAATTTAGTACTGCCAGGGGCTCAGTAACTAAAAATTGCCCTGCCATTCCAGGAGACTTGGGTTCAATCCCTGGAATAGGAACTGGCAACCCACTCTGTACTCTTGCCTAGAGGATCCCATGGACAGAGGAGCCCAGTAGGCCACAGTCCATGGGGTCACAAAGAGTCAGACATGACTTAGCGACTAAACAACAACTACAACAATAAATTTGAAGACACACATAACTTACAATTTATTTGGCACACAATTTGGCACTGTGAGAGGTGAATAAGGTATGACCCATGACCCCACCAGACTGAACTTGGTGTGTTAGAACCTTGAAAAAGCAATTGACTCCTGTCTCAGAAATACAGTCACTCCCGAACACATATAAAACAGATAGATAATTTTACTTGTTTCTTTGAATTATTTTTTAATTGTCTTAAAATACACAAAATACTGCTTGCTGGCAGTTCCACATCTGAGTGTCAATTATCCATTTAATAAAATGATATAAAACAGAGATTCCTTTTCTAAAATAAGGTGTAGGGATACTCTTAATGTTATGTTCTACCTTATGAATAAATACACTTAAAAAAATCATTTTAGGATAAGAGTACTTAGGGTAACCATACAGCCAAATACCTATCAAGGTAATGCTTTCCATATAAGTTTTAAAGTCCTTAATTGTCAGAGCAGACAGATTACCTGACTGTAATGTATAAATTGAAATATTATAGCCTATCATTATTAAGGTTAAATCAAAAATAAGTAAAGATTAGCATTTTGGTACAACCGCTCCTCACTCAGTGAGTGACAGTTATTTTCCAATTATTTTCCTGCAGCCTTTGGCATCTGTGCTGCCCTGCACAGCACCTAGCCTCGCCCACCACTGGAGAAGCCAGGAGTGTTCCTGGACAATGGAAGAGGTGCTGGGGATGTGCTCACAGTCTCCTGTTCTTCCTGATGGTAAGTGGTTGCTCAGCGGCAGTTCATGTGACACGTATTCCCCTTCTCAGTATCTGCTATTCTGTAAAAAGAGAAAGAGTAAAGGAGGGGAGAGGAAATCAAGGAGATGAAAGAGAAAAGCAAGAACAGAAAGATGAATTAGAAGGGCTGTGGTTTTCAAACACAAGGCCTGAATAACAGAAAATGGAAACAGAATAAAAAATGTAAAGCTATGGGACAAAGGAATATGAGAAGTGAAATCTTTAATCTGAAAAAAAAAATGTTTGATGATAATGAGCATCTTAAGATGTTCTTAAGAACATCCTGAAATGCCCTTGATTGCCCTAAAGGGAGAACTGGACTGAAGTGTTTCTCGTGGTCACTTTATGTCTGTAAGAATGGTAGGTGTACATGACGTACATGATGTAAATATAAATGATGAAAAACAACCTTGTAGGGGAAATCCCAGGGATGGGGGAGCCTGGTGGGCTGCCGTCTATGGGGTCACACAGAGTCGGACACGACTGAAGCGACTTAGCAGCAGCAGCAGCAGCAGCAAGGGAAATCAAAGCGCTAGTTTGGTTTAATATGGCCCGAACAAGCTACATACACCCACTTTATTCAAGGGCTTTGCAGCAGTCCATGGACTTTTTCGATTCTATGAGACCCTTGGGATTCCAGCCATACTTAGGATTCCCTCGCCTTGTAGTTTTGGTACCAAAGCCTTACAAACGCTGTTTGTGTAGAGAAATCAGTGATGTTAAAGAAAGCCATCATTCATAAGAAAAATTCCAAAGGGAGCAGTAACACCAAATGATGAAAATGCCAAAGATATGAAAAATAAAGACAATTGTTACAAGACACAATAGCTCTGAATGTTTGCTTTTATGTGACAGATGTTTTTAACCAAAGCTCAACGTTGGCAGTTTAAGTACACTTGTGATTTTAATTTGTATTCTATCCCCTTTTCATATTGATGTCTACTTACAACATCTGTGAAGGCTCTGTAACCTGAATTTGACAGGGGAAAGTGAACAGACTGCCTTTGGAGTATTTCCATTAAGTCCCCGTAATAGACTGTTAACAAAAATCTTAAATAACTATTCTAATCATCAACAGCAATCTTACACAAATTAAATTAGACCCAAAGGGCCCGATTAACTTTAAAATGCCTTACAGGCATGTAGCATAAGTTTAACTCTTTTTTCCTTTGGAATAGAATAGGATTGTTCGGTGTGTGTCTGATGTACAGTTTAAAAAAGAAGTTAGCATGCAGGTCGGATTCATAAGGACTCAAGACAGTTTCATTTGCTTTATCAGGAAACCACACTTCTGTGCCTAGAAATTCAGTTACACCACAGCCAAGCTCCCTGTTTACATGCAAAGTAGATGCTTTGAAAGAGGTGGGGAACACAGCTCCTCTAATAAGCTCAAGGAGGTCTTGCTGGTAGAGAAAAGAGGCATATAACAATAGGCATTAACAATAAAATGATACCATCAGCAGAGGTTAAAGCTGAGCTAGAATTTCTGTAGTTCAAATCTACCTATCAAGAAATAAGCTGGATTCATGATGTGAAGTATAATTATACTATGAATCAAGGAAGAACCATTGTTATAAATATCTTCCATTTTTTGCTTTAGCCAATTCCCCAGAGGCCTGTCCAAACGTACTTCTTGAATTTTCACTCATCTCAAATTCCAGCCATCATTTGTACATTTTGGTATAGTCTCCAGTCTTCATGGATGGTTGATAACTTCATGTAGGCACCTTCCTTCCGGCTGCATGGAACATGTAATTTCTGCCCAAATCAATAGCAGTGAATGAGAAAATCGATTCATATTAAAGAATATTAACCACCAAAAATTCCCCTAACTATATGTGGACCTTTGAGGGAGATATGGCCTTTCAAGTCTTACAGAGCTATCACAGACACCCATACTTGTCAACACCCCTGCGTTCAGGGACCCTAACAGTAAGTTTTTTCACCCATTTAGGTGAAAAAACTGCTCCCCATCTCCCCAGACACGGGATCAGAGTCATGCAAAATGTCCACTGCCTGCAGAATATTCATTAGTACCTTACAGAACCAAAACACTTTTTTCTCTCCCTTTCACACATCTCAGGATTTAACGACCACCTGGATCACCAAGGATAGAACCAGATCCATTTAAGTCAATGGCAGCCACTGTCACTGGGCCAAGGATGGGCATATGATCTGAGATGACATAGACAAGGAAGAAAGAAGGCTTCTATTAATATTTCATGCTTCAGTCTAAACCAGGAAGTGCATAGCTCCCATTGCCACTGGCAGCCAAATTGTGAGCATGAAGAAAACCAGTCCTCGGAGGAAAGTGATGCTGCTTTACCTTTGTGAAAGTGTCAGTCGCCCAGTCGTACTGACTCTTTTTGTGACCCCATGGACTGTAACCTGCCTCTGTCCATGGAATTCTGCAAGCAAGAATACTGGAGTGGGTTGCCATTCCCTTCTCCAGGGGATCTTCCTGACCCAGGGATGGAACCTGGGTCTCCTGCATTGCAGACAGATTCTTTACTGTCTGAGCCACCAGGGAAGTCCTGCCTTTGGGATCTAGTTATACAAAGGAATTTTCTTAGTGTTTATGCCAACCTGAGTCAGGGATTTTAATTCCCTGTAGTTGAAAATACTTAACTGATTTAAGGGGTCTTCTGAGCCATTTGTACGCCAATGTCTCTGAATTTTTCCTAGAATTCAACCTCCAGTTCATGAGGGCTGGGCCACGATGCTGTGAACCACAGAGTGTGTCCTCCATGCCTTCTCTGTTCTCCAGGGCTAGAGATCTGGTTGTGAACCAAGCATGTGCTTGGCTTTCTAAAAATGGATTTGTCTCCCAAGAGAGTTCTATCCTCATGAAATTAGACTTCCTACCCACCTGTCAAGTATGTTCAGGTAAGCCATAAAATATATCAGGCTAGGCTCAAACTAGAACCTTTGTTACATAAATACATGTATTTTTTATTCAGTTCAGTTCAGTTCAGTCACTCAGTCATGTCCAACTCTTTGGGACCCCATGGACTGCAGCACGCCAGGCTTCCCTGTCCATCACCAACTCCCAGAGTTTACTCAAACTCATGTCCACTGAGTCGGTGATGCCATCCACCCATCTCATCCTCTGTCGTCCCCTTTTCCTCATGCCTTCAATCTTTCCCAGCATCAGGGTCTTTTCTAATGAGTCAGTTCTTCGCATCAGGTGGCCAAAGTATTGGAGTTTCAGCTTCAGCATCAGTCCTTCCAATGAATATTCAGGACTGATTTCCTTCAGGACTGACTGATTTGATCTTGCTAAAACCCACTTTCTTAGTTTATCTTCACACCCCTCAATTTTAGATGAAACCTGGAGTGAGGAAGGGGTAGCTCAGACAGTAATGAATCCTCCTGCAATGCTGGAAACTTGCGTTTAATCCTTAGGTCAGGAAGATCCCCTGGGGGAGGGCATTGCAACCCACTCCAGTATTCTTGCCTAGGGAATCCCCTGGACAGAGGAGCCTGGAGGGCTACAGTCCATAAGATTGCAAAGAGTCGGACATGACTGAGTGAGCACGGCACACAGGCTCCGGCTAGAACACTTGTTACATAAATAAATGTATTTTTTATTCATTTGTGCTAAAACCCACTTTCTTAGTTTGTCTATCTCCACATCCCTCAATTTTAGAAGAATCCTGGACTGAGGAAGGGGCCAGACTCAGGAGAACAACGGAGGAAAACCTGAGCTGGGACTGACCTCGCATCCCTGCCTTCAGTTCAGGGCTCTGCCTGAGGCAGACACACAGCCTGCCAGGGCAACCCCAGTGCCCTTCCCCAGGGGCCTGGGAGCACAACGCATGTGTTATGCTGGCGATTTGGAATAAAACTGTTGAAGTGCTATATTTAAGAAGTTTGAATTTTTTGTACCAGCCAAATTAGCCGTTTACATGATTTTTGCTATTTTTCTTGAAATAGGGCTCAGGTGCAGTAAAAATCTAAAGAAGAATCAACCACTTAGAAGGGCTCTAAGCTCCAGGTCAAAGCTCCGCAAATGGGGTCTGACTGATGATAAGGTTCGTCCAGTTACACTTGGCCTTCTCTCCACTGGTGTGTTTTAAATTAATTGAGTGGTCATTTAACAACAAAAATTGTATATTTTAACAGAAAAAAAGAAGTAGACTTTTAATTTTCTGCACGTGGACCTTTCATTTCATGCCTTGTGCTCAAGCTCAGCCGCTTCTGTTGTGTCTGACTATTTGCGACCCTGTGGGCTGCACCCGCCAGGCTCTGTCCGTGAGACTCTCCAGGGCAAGAAAGCTGGAGCGGGTTACCATGGCCTCCTCCAGGGGATCTGCCTGACCCAGGGTCGACCACTGGCCCCTGTGTCTCCTGCACTGCAGGCAAGTTCTTTACGGCTGAGCCACCTGGGAATCCCATTTTATACCTGCTGCTGCTGCTGCTGCTGCTGCGTCGCTTCAGTCGTGTCCGACTGCTAGCGGCCCCATGGACTGCAGCCTACCAGGCTCCTCCGTCCCTGGGATTTTCCAGGCAAGAGTCCTGGAGTGGGTTGCCGATTTTATACCTAATCCATATGAAATACTTGATTGTAAAAAATTGCTACCAAACACATCTGGAAATGTGGTTTACAATATATCTCTGACCTACTCAAGAACACACACTGCTTCTTTCCTTCTTTCGCTCCCTCCTCAAGTCTAGAATTCTCTGGCTGATTTTCAAAGCATTCTGTGACCACACACCACTAATCAATTATTCCACTTCACCACCTCCCGTGCTCTCTAACACATCTGCGCTATAGACAGATTCAGCAACATACTCTGATACTCAATCCGGTTTTAGCCCCCATTTAGCAAACAACTGGAATGTCCTCCACCCTTCTACAACTGTTCAAGTTCCATCTGTCCCCCAAGAATCCTCATAACCCCCTCTTCATTGCTGATGAGCCCACACGCTTTGCTGTGGCTCAGCCTTATCCATTGCTGTGTTATGTTTTTCTAATTATTTCTTTTGTGTGGGCCTTTTCAAATTTGACTGTACACATTTTAAGAATAAGCAATGATGGTATTCTTTCCTATATTCATTCTGCAGAGCACCTTATACAGTAGGAATGTGAATGATCCTCTACAGATGCTTGTTGATGATGGAAAGAAATAACCTGGAATACAGGTGAAGAGGCACTTTCCCCTGCATCACTGGCCTCCAGAGCCTTGGTTGCCTTGGTCCTGCTCAGGTAACCCTAGCATCTGTTATAAGGTCTTATGAGGACTGATGGCCAGGCTTTCCTGTTCTCTTCCTCAGTGTCCTTCTTTCTTTGTTGCAGATTCTGAGTAGATCAGTAAAGATCAGTAAAGAGTAGATCATAAAGATCAGATCTATAGAGTTGGCGGAGAGAATCTCAAATTTCAGAGGACATCTGTGACATTGGTAATCCCTTCTGGTTCCAAGTAGGCTAGAATCTAAGCTATTTCAGCAAATCTCTTATTCTCAAAATCCCCAGGCAGTCCTGAAAGTCTTACAGAGATCTGAAATTATTTCTTATGTCTAATCTAAATCTCTCTGACTTCAACAGTTTGTTGAAGTTTATTTCCTTCAACATAGAAACATTCCGAAGCCTATTTCCTTTATCACAACCCTAAGGATTGGTAGAAATAGAGACGAGGGCTTTCTTTGCTGAAAACCATGTCCACACCCTAAAAATGATTTTTTAAAAAAATATATTTATCAGGCTATCTTCTTTACAACATAAGCTGTACCTTTCCAGCCTTTACATAATATTTATAAATGCTATCTGTTTGGAATAGTGTAGCTGGAGACTTGAAGTGTGAACCCAGTGTGCAGTGTGCCCTGCCTCGCTCCTTATTGGCATAGCTGAGAGGAGATCTGGAGGATGGATGAGAGGCATGGCCTCAGTGGACTTAATTTAGTAAATAATTTAATAACTAGCAGGAATTTGGGCACAGAAGATGAAAATCAATGAGTAGTCCCTTCACCAAGACATTCTAAAAATTCATAGACTATCAACAAATTATTGATTCTTGAGAAATTGTAATTTGGACTCAATAGGTTGTCCTTGAAAAGTTTAAAACCTTTAGATAAAACTGTCTTTATTAGTCAAAGGAAATCATAATTAATACTCACTGATGAATTTTCCTTTCATAATTATTCTATATCAATTATTCTAATTTTTAGACTTCAGAAAATTTGCTTATTCATCCGCTAACAAGAATTTACTGAGCATTGATTATGCACCAGACTCTGTGCTGTGAGGAAATAAGACAAGATAGATGGGTCCCTGCCCTCATGCACCTTACACACCTCAAGGAGATATGTCATCACAGGGACAAGTTTAATTTGTGCTGTGACAAGGGCCCTCCAGCACCCTCTTCCTCTTCTTCACACATGTGGCTCCTTTCTTCCCTCAGGGTCTCAGGGAAACTGTCATATTCTCCAAGAATCCTCTCCCCACCAGCGACTAGTCTCTGGTCCAGCTCAGAGCCCTGACTTAAGATGCTATCCCCACTTACTCTCATTTGGGTGTTTTTAGACAGTCTGTCATCCTAACTAAACTAAGAGCTCCACAAGGACTCAGAGCCTGTCTCTTGTCCTGTCATCTTTGCTGACCCTCGCCAACATCTAGCGCAATGCCTGGCTCATAGATGGAACTCAACACACTTGCTAAAGGAGTGAATGAACACGTGAGCCAAGAAGAGGAGATCTAGGAAATGAGTTGGCTTTGTCCAGGAAAGAAGGACATGAGAGGAGTGTTGGATGGGAGTGGAAACAATTTCCTGGCAGAGGAAACACCCTGCGCCTGATTTTTGAGGCTGGAAGGAGCATGGCATGCTTCAGAGGCAGAAAGAAGACCAAGAGACTGGAGCTGCAGGGACCCAGTGGTGGGCAGTGGCTTCCCTCGTGGCTCAGACGGTAAAGAATCTGCCTGCAGTGCAGGAGACCTGGGTTCAGTCTCTGGGTTGGGAAGATCCCCTGGAGGAGGGCATGGCAACTCTCTTTAGCATTCTTGCCTAGAGAATTCCATGGACAGAGGAGCCTGGTGGGCTACAGTCCATGGGGTCACAAAGAGCTATATGTGACTGAGCTCCTGACACACACACACACACACACACAAACACACACACACACACACACACATAGTGGTGGGCTGGGGTCGGTTTGTCTTGGTTTTGAATGCCAAGCTGAGGATTTTAAATTTTGAAACATTGTTGGAAACCACTGAAGGGGTTTAGGCAAGGCAGTGATTGGTTCAGGTTCTCATACCATCCGCATCAGTGCTCAAAAGCGTAAGTGGCTAGTGGCTACCCTAACAGAGAAAAACAGCTATAGAGCATTCTCATCATTGCAGAAAAATTCACTGGGTAACACTGTGGGAAAAATTGGCCACTCTTGCTGTGTGGCCAATGACAAATCTAAGAACTTCTTGCAGTGGCAAATATATATATATATATATTTAAAAGTACAACCTTGTTGAAAATGAATTCTGAGTTTTGAAAGGGCAATTTAATGGTTCAGAAAAGTACCAGTCCTTATATATTCATAAAACCAAGCTGTTCTCAAACATTTTGAAAAACTTTAAAAAGATTTTTGAGATCTAGTTCTAAAATTTGCACTGTTTTCTAAAACAACTATATCTGAACATTGGTCTGGAGATAATGAACAGAAATCTATTAGCAAATTTACTAATTAGGGTCATGTCTACACTTTTATGGAAACATTAAACATTTGTTTATTTGAAGTAAAGTCTCTTTAGTCAGCTACCATAAATATTGGCTGCCTGTCAGAAATGATGTGCCCAAATTTCATGTTTTACATTTCCTAACAGTGACCCAGCCCACACAAGATTTTTATATGACTACAACTGTCATGAAAGCAGAGTATCTTATATATTCATTGGCTTTTGATTAATGAGCTAACGGTGGTTCCCTGTTGAAAGTCATTAGGCCTTATGTGTGTTTAGCCGAAGCCCACTCAGAGTTGACAAAGATGATGGTTATGTCATCCACATGTTAGGGTGTAGCCAGAACAGTCGCGTTACCGATTAGCCGTGCTCTTTTAACTGTATGTCACAACCCATTACTAGGTTGTAAAATCAACTCAGTCGATGTTACCAGCATTGAATAAGGAAAAGAAACCCAATAGCCTAGATTTAGAGTCCACTGAACGTCGATGTATGTAAGTTTGGGTTTGTGTACCTTTTATTTGTATGTGTGCCTTTTGTGTGATGGTTGGGTGATGCTGTAAAATACGCTTCTTATTGTGGATGACAGTGGAAACATTTTGAGCAACACTGGGCTTTTCTGTCATGTTTTTAGTTGATTGTTCTCCCTTTTCCCTTTTCTTATCCTTTATTACACTCTTTTAGCTTTCCTTGGTCAGCCCTCTGGAGAATCCCATTTTACCTCTTCCCATGGCATATAAGGGTTTCCCTGGTGGCTCACACGGTAAAGCCTCTGCCTGACCCAGGTTTGATCCCTGGGTCGGGAAGATCCCCAGGAGGAGGAAATGGCAACCCACTCCAGGACTCTTGCCTGGAAAACCCTATGGACAGAGGACCCTGGTAGGCTGCAGTCCACGGAGTCGCAAAGAGCTGGATGTGACTGAGCGACTTCACTTTCTTTCTTTCTTTATGCCATATAAGGTCCTTACTTCCCCATACCTGTCTCCTGCTTCTCTTCCCCTTGCTCATTTTGGTCAAGCCACACAGCCTTGTTTGCTATCCTGTAATATGCCATAAAAGCTGTAGGCTGGAGGTTTTGCACTGGTTGTTCCCTGTGCCTCCCCTTCCCTCAGATATATACACACCTAACTTCCTTTTCTCCTTCAGCTCTTTGCTCAAAGTTTACCTTCTTAATGAGGCTGACACTGACCGCTTTATTTAAAACTGCACCCCTCCTCGTCCTCATGAGCCCCTTGCCTTGCTGTCCCTCTTCCCTACAGAGGACTAGCCCCCTTCTTTTGCACTATAAAATCTATTTATTATGTGTGTTGCTTGTCTGTCTCCCTCCACTAGATGTAAAATCCAGGAGGACCGGCATTTTAATTTATTTACTGATATAGCCCAAGGCACCAGAACAGTGTCTAAAACAGAGTGGGTATCAGTAATATTATAGAATTAATTTAGATTTGCCCATGCAGGGAGGGAGAGAGAGAGAATGAGAAGGACCAAGCATCAAAGTAACCAGGAGACGGCATGCGTGCTTAGTCGCTCAGTCATGTCCAGTACTTTTGCGACCCCATGGACTGTAGCTTGCCAGGCTCCCCTGTCCATGGCATTCTCCAAGCAAGAGTATTGGAGTGGGTAGCCATTCCCTCGTCCAGGGGGTCTTCCCAACCCAGGAATTGAACCCAGGTCTCCTGCATTGCAGGCGGATTCTTTACCATCTGAACCACTAGGGAAGCCCCTAACCAGGAGATTGTTATTGCATTATTAGGTCATTTCCTGCCTTTTATCAAAACTTTCTGAACACTGAAGTTTGTAAGCACTTTTAAAGGACAGTTGCTTTATGACACTCTTAAAGAACTGTTGTTTAGTCACTAAACAGATAAGTTGTTTCTGACTCTTTTGTGACCCCATGGACTGTAGCCCACCAGGCTCCTCGGCCCAAGGGATTTCCCAGGCAAGAGTACTGGAGTGGGTTACCATTTCCTTAAAGAATTAGGAATGCTTAATAAACTAATGAAGAAGACTCTAAGTTTTCAGGAACGTTACATGGTCAGTTTAACTACTAAAGTCAGTATGAAATTGAATATTATTCTGTTGAAGATGCATCAGTTCTTCCTTAAATAGTCAACCATTACTTATTTTTTCTTTTGAAAAAAATCAGGTGGAATTCACATTACTAAGAACATTGTTAATCTTTTGCAACAGATCAGCCATATTTAGCAATTGCATTTCCTATTTTTTGCTAGTTTGACAGAATGAATTAATAAAGGATCACATTACTATTTGAAGAGTATTTTATTTGTAGGGAGAGAAGAGCAGAAATGTACTGCTTAGATGTTATAAATGAATGTGTATCTTTTTGATGTTCAGTCGCTCAGTCGTGTCTGACTCTTTGTGACCCCATGGGCTGCAGCATGCCAGGCTTCCCTGTTCTTCACCATCTCCTGGAGCTTAAACTCATGTCCATTGAGTCTGTGATGCCATCCAACCATATCATTCTCTGTCGTCCCCTTCTCCTCCTCCTGCCTTCAGTCTTTCCCAGCACCAGGGTTTTTTCTAATGAGTAAGCTCTTCACGTCCTGTGGCCAAAGTATTGGAGCTTCAGCTTCAGCATCAGTCCTTCCAATGACTATTCAGGATTGATTTCCATTAAGCCTCTTGATTATGAGATCATCAGTAAAAGTTATCAGAACTAACCACATGAGAACCAGAATGTTACTGTTTTAGTAGCTAGGAGGAAGCACAGAGTCTAAAAAAAAAAAAAACAAATATAAATGAATTATATTGCTATTATCAAATTTAAATTATTAACTGAACAATTTTTAAAAATATATCAAAGTAGAAAAAAAATGATTAAAGGACAGCTATGGTTAGATGTTAGTCACCAGTCTTTTATTTTTATCATTCTTCTTAGCTGTAATCATGTCCTCTATACAAGTTTGTATCCTGCTTTTGAAAATTAATATTTAACTGAAAAATAGCCAACATTTTGGCATTTCTCCATTTCTCCTTGTCAGATAACTCATAACTTAAAAGATACATCTCTGCACTATATAAAATATTAAAAGCACATATAAAAGCAAAGTGGGAATAAATAGAACATCAAATTACTGAAAGTTTCTGAAGTGATTGCTTAGGCTGTCAGGAAGCAAAATATGTAATTATTTGACTGTCTGCTTCACTTGAGGAGTAGGAAATGGCAACCCACTCCAGTGTTCTTGCCTAGAGAATCCTGTAGATGGAAGAGCCTGGCGGGCTACAGTCCATGCGCTCACAATGAGTCAGACACGACTGTGCAACTGACCTACTGCTTCACTTGAGCGTGGCAGCCTAGCTCTATAGGCTGCAAAAGTACATTTTGGAGCTTAAATTGCCTGAATTTTCATACTACCTTAATTTTACGTAAATATATGTAAGGTTTATGACTGTACGCACACGCGGAGAGGAAATGTGTAAACACGGTGTCAAGCCCGAGTTTAGCCCAAGAACAACCTACGCTTGATCAAGCAGATCCAATACTCAATTGCAGGAGGCGGAGCACAGGCCATGGGAAGTCGGGGTTGTCCGGAGCCGTGTTAGGCATTACTGACAAAATAGGGGCACAGCCCTAAACCCCCTCCCTTTGCTCCGTAGGCACGGACCCGGAATGAGGGAGTTAGGTTTTGTGATTCTGACTTGTTTTTTCCTTTCCTCGGCTGAGTTGACTGAGTAGGCTATTAAGGTACTTATTGTTTTTGAGAGGAGCAGGAGAAGGCACAAAGCCTTCTGCAGCTGTGCTCAAAGAATAATTCATAAAGTTAATCACTGGCATCTGTTCAAGGACTTTTACAAAAAAGTGTTCCAGGGTGAGCACAGAGGGCGCAGCTTGAGACCATGGGAGGGATTCCTATCTGAAGCCTATTTGTGAGAAAAGTGATTATGGCAAAGGAGTTTGCTGAATTTAGGGCTTAGGAATAATTAAAATAGTTAGAAGCTAAAGATTTAAGGATGACTGTAATGTTACAATATTCTACTATAGCTTATAAAAATTAGGGACTTTAGAGATATTATTAGCTAGAAGCCCTTTCTAAGAAATAGTGAACTTAGGATACTAGGGGCAAACAGGACTTAGAAAGATAAGAAATAAACTGAGGAATGCGGTCTGTGGCCCAGACATTAGCATGAGTTACAGTGTATTCACAAGGACACATGAGAAGAAGTAGATAAGAGAATTGCTGAGGAAGGAACTCCTTTTGAGGGGCAACAATGATTTTTGGAGAAAAATATATCTGGGTCAATGGGAACTAAAAATATCAAACCTCTGACCTAATGCTTTTGTAAAAGTATAAAAGAGAATCATAAGCTTGAAATAAACAAGCAATCCAAGAAAACTGAGAGGCTGCCTCAGTTTCTCTTGCCGACACCGCCCACCCCTTCAGGGTGAATCCCTGGCTGCTGGAGCTGGACTCTGGCGAGGGGTGTTGAGTAGGAGGGGGCTGGGAGGAAGCTTGGGAGGGTTGGGCTCTGGTTGGGTGACCTGGGGAGGGTCTAAGGACACAGGGATCCACCCTGGCTCTGTTGCTATGAGAAGGCAGGGCAGATCTACCATTGATGTCTCCTCTACAAGGAGAGGAAGCTGGGGGAGGATGAAGCTGTAATTGCAAAGAAGTAGCAATCACTCATTTCGGCTAGGAGAGGAGGTTTCAGTATTTTGCAGGTCACCCAGTGACTTGTTTTTGTCTTTGCTTCGCCCAAATCGTGAAGCGGCCTTACTCTCTCATTTTATTGTGGTCTCAGGGCAGCCTTGTCTGAGGCTAGTATGGTCCTGGGAGAGTCATGGATTCCAGGGGGGCCAGGTTCTGAACGTCTGAGGCTGCTGTTCTTTCTCTCTCAGTAGCTTCAGTCATTCTTGTTCTATAACTTGCAGATCTCAGTTTTATATGTGGGTATTTGCATATCGGATATGCAGCCTTTTGCAACAAGTACGATCCTGTTGGGTTGGATAAGAGAGTGAATATAAGAGGAAATATTATCCCCAGAAAGAACAGCTCAGTACTACTCCTTGGTCTCCCATCTAAACAGTTGGCCCTTTCGAGAACTGATGCCCTTCTCCTCCCCATCTTTTGCTTGGGTACCACGTTGCCTTCCTTGATATCCCTAGATGAATGCTTGGCAACAGGACAAAAACACAGCAACAATCCTTTCTCAGGATAAAAGTGATGATAAACTAGGATTTTCATTCTCATTTTGTTTTGAAAGAAGGATTCTCATAAGTGTTTAATAATTTATAAGAGGAAAAGAATTTTATTTCATTATCAGTTCAGACTCTGTGTTCTGATCATCATTAACCATTGCTAGAGGTCACTGGACTGTGAACTGTCTTTAAAATTTTTTTCCCCAGTTCTTTTCTTCTTCTACTAGAAAATAAACATTTCTTATTTCTGGTATTTAGAAGAGGTGTTTTTTTTTTTCTTTCTACTCAGAGGTATTAATGTTGCTATTCCCTTCTTACTCCTTGGAGAATGACCTGTTGGTCTCTTTGTGTGTCAGTATAACTAGTACAAAAATTAATTTATGGAATATTTTATGATATACTAAATATAATCACTTTGTTCTTGCTTATGAAGCTTAGGAATGCCACACTGACTTTTACGATAACTGCCTATCTACCCACATGCATGTTTACTCAGAAAATATTTGTGGGGCATATGCTATGTGCCCATACAGCTTTGTTCCAGGCACTGGGACACTAAGGAGGGAGGGAGGGGAGGCCAAGAGTCCAATGTCTGGGTTGGAATTCCTGCTCTGCCACTGCTGGGTAATTAGTTGACCTCGTTAAAGTTTGCATTCTTTCTCTATAAAATCTGGGGATCACACTGCTCCTTCCGCTTAAGACTGCTGGGAGGACTCAAAGAATCAGTCACATGTTCACCGCCATGCTTGTCACAGTTAGTATGCAGTGAAAGTCATCTCCCGCTCTCTTTTTTTTGAGGATAAAGTGTTGAATTATTAGATGCTGTCCTTCCTCAAGGAACTGACTGAAAATCAGGCTCACTCCCTTGTAAGGAGGCATCTCACTCATTCATGGGGAGGGTGTTTGAAGAGAGGAAGAGGAGTGCTAATGAGAAGTGAGCCTGATGGGTGAGGGTCCAGGCTAAGTGGAGAGTGAGAGAAAAAGTGGAGTTGAGAGCTTAGTCCATAGTTGTGTGTGTGTGTGTGTGTGTGTGTGTGTGTGTGTGTGTGTGTTAGTCACTCAGTCATGTCCGACTCTTTGAGACCCCATGGACTGTAGTCTGCTAGGCTCCTCTGTCCATGGGGTTTTCCAGGCAAGAATACTGGAGTGGGTTGCCATTTCCTTCTCCAGGGGATCTTCCCAATCCGGGGATTGAACCCAGGTCTCCCACATTGCAGGCAGACGCTTTACCATCTGAGCCACCAGGGAAAATTTAGTCCATAGTTGAGAGTAGTGCGGTTCCAACATTAGGGACACAGTGTCAAGTGCTGACAGACAGCACTTCTTAGGACCTGCCAGACTGTGGTCAAGGTGGGGAGGGAGGGAGGCGGTGGAAACAGATGGGAGAGGCACGTGAGGACCAGATCTCATGGGCCATGTGTTCCAAGCTTAGGACCTTAGACTTTACCCTGAGGACAGTAGGAATCTGGAGCCCGTCTGGAACATCACCACTTCCAAGAAGGTCACCCAGTTGTGTCAGACTCTTCACCACCCCATGGACTGCGGCACACCAGGCCTCCCTCAGCACACAGAGTCTGAACTGATAATGTCCTTTGCATCCAACCATCTCATCTTCTGACACCCTCTTCTTCTCCTGCCCTCAGTCTTTCCCAGCATCAGGGTCTTTTCTAATGAGTCATCTCTTCCCATCAGGAGGCCAAATTAGTGGAGCTTCAGCTTTAGCATCAGTTCTTCCAATGACTGGCATGTGAATGTGAAGTTGCTCAGTTGTGTCCGACTCTTTGCCACCCAATGGACTCCAGCCTACCAGGCTCCTCCATCCATAGAATTTTCCAGGCAAGGGTACTAGACTGGGTTGCCATTTCCTTCTCCAGGGGATCTTCCCAACCCAGGGACCAAACCCGGGTCTCCTGCATTGCGGGCAGACACTTTACCATCTGAGCTACCTCAGAATAATCCGATGATTATTCGGGGTTTACTTCCTTTAGGATTGACTGGTTTGATCTCCTTGTTGTCCAAGACAGCAAGGGTTCCAAGAAGGTACTTAACTAATTTTTTGATGGATAAATGAAATTGCATAGAGATGTTTGTTTCAGCACATTAAAAAAAGAGAAAGTTTTCATACTTGGACCTACAGTGAATTATATTCTCATTCACAGAACATAGTGACAGCCATCCACGTGCCCCTCCAACCCCTCTTTTGATATTTCTTGCCTTCTCATTCCTTATCCCATTCTTTTGCCGTTTAAAGACACCCATTTCTTATGTGTTTGATATATAGCCTTAAATGTGCATGTATCCTTCTAAAAGATATGTTGTTTTATGTATTTTTAATTTACTGATATTTTTTCTGCCCTAAATCTTTTCCTACTTCTCTTTTTCCCTCTTGATATAAAGCAACCATGTTGCCATGTGTTCATTAGTTCAGTATGTATACCTCTAGTTCATTGCTTGGCTCAGTGGGTAAAGAATCTGCTTGCAGTGCAGGAGACTCAGGTTTGGTCCCTGAGTCAGTAAGATCTCCTGGAGGAGGGCATGGCAACCCACTCCAGTATTCTTCCCTGGAGAATCCCATGGATAGAGGAGCCTGGTGGACTATAGTCTATGGGGTCGCAAAGAGTTGGACACGACTGAAGTGACTGAGCACACACTCCCACTGCATAGTCCATATATAGTATACAGAAAAGGAGCACATCAAGGCTGTATACTGTCACCCTGCATATTTAACTTATATGCAGAATGCGTCATGAGAAACGCTGGGCTGGAAGAAACACAAGCTGGAATCAAGATTGCCGGGAGAAATATCAATAACCTCAGCTATGCAGATGACACCGCCCTTATGGCAGAAAGTGAAGAGGAACTAAAAAGCCTCTTGATGAAAGTGAAAGTGGAGAGTGAAAAAGTTGGCTTAAAGCTCAACGTTCAGAAAACGAAGATCATGGCATCTGGTCCCATCACTTCATGGGAAATAGATGGGGAAACAGGGGAAACAGACTTTATTTTTTTTGGGCTCCGAAATCACTGCAGATGGTGACTGCAGCCATGAAATTAAAAGACACTTACTCCTTAGAAGAAAAGTTATGACTGACCTAGATAGCATATTGAAAAGCAGAGACATTACTTTGCCAACAAAGGTCCGTCTAGTCAAGGCTATGGTTTTTCCTGTGGTCATATATGGATGTGAGAGTTGGACTGTGAAGAAGGCTGAGTGCCAAAGAATTGATGCTTTTGAACTGTGGTGTTGGAGAAGACTCTTGAGAGTCCCTTGGACTGCAAGGAGATCCAACCAGTCCATTCTGAAGGAGACCAGCCCTGGGATCTCTTTGGAAGGAATGATGCTAAAGCTGAAACTCCAGTACTTTGGCCACCTCATGAGAAGAGTTGACTCATTGGAAAAGACTGATGCTGGGAGGGATTGGGGGCAGGAGGAGAAGGGGACGACAGACGATGAGATGGCTGGATGGCATCACTGACTCGATGGACGTGAGTCTGAGTTGGTGATGGACAGGGAGGCCTGGCGTGCTGTGATTCATGGGGTCGCAAAGAGTCAGACACGACTGAGCTACTTCACTTCATAGCATTGTTTAGAATAACTGTTTGAAATAACCTAATATTGCAGGTTAAGGAATGGGTGAGTAACCATGGTACATTAGCAGTGTGAAATAGCCTGTCTCCAATGATGGTTCTGGATGCCATGGGAAAGGTATTTATGGCAATGTTAACGGAGAAAAGCAGACAAAAATAGTTTTGTACTGTCCATTCTAAAGGATATCAGTCCTGGGTGTTCTTGGGAAGGACTGATGCTAAAGCTGAAACTCCAATACTTTGGCCACCTCATGCGAAGAGTTGACTCATTGGAAAAGACTCTGATGCTGGGAGGGATTGGGGGCAGGAGAAGAAGGGGAAGACAGAGGATGAGATGGCTGCATGGCATCACCGACTTGATGGACGTGAGTTTGAGTGAACTCTGGGAGTTGGTGATGGACAGGGAGGCCTGGCGTGCTGCGATTCATGGGGTCGAAAAGAGTCGGACACAACTGAGCAGCTGAACTGAACTGAACTGACTGTGAAAACAACCACATAAAAACACATTCAAGCAGCCAATGGCTGGGAATGTTCAGAGAAAGATGAAAATAGCTCTAGAGCAATACCTCTCTGCGGCCTGCCCCAGAGTTGGCCTCTGGGTGCCCCTCCTCTACCAGAAAGGCTTCCTCTCTGCCAGGTGCTTCCTGCAGTCACCTTCAGTTGCATTTGTCTGCCCTGGTGGGAAATAGGATTGAAACAGAGAATCTTTTCAGAAGGCCGAGATGATCTAGTGCTGCAGCTTTTAACTATCTTCAAGATTAAACAAAAACCGATAAGTGCCTTAAGAGTTATGCATATTACTCTTTCATTTGTGCAAAATAAGAGTAAGACACAGGAACTTGTTTGTGAATGGAAAAATTCTGGAAGAACAGATAAGAGACTGATAACAGTAATTTCCCTGGAGGAGGGGGATTGGGGGTCTGGGGTAGCAGGGTGTCAAACTTATTCTTAAGTATGAGACACACACTTGGTACCTTTTCTAAAACCGTGTACAATTAAAATTCTATTTTTGAGAAGTTTAAATACTTAAATATCATGACTCTTTGTAAACATCGCTTTTAAAAAGTCTTGACTTGTTACAAATCAACGTCTTCAAAACAACAAATGTACATTTTGGGCCTCAAACTGTGCCCCTCTTTGGAGTAATGAGGACTAACCCCAATTTGAGGTCTGCTTTGCATGCATTTTGTCATGAATCACAAAGCACACCAGATTCTGGCATTAATTCCAACGCAGAATGCAAGCGCTATCCAGAAACGTTGACGAGGAACAGCGGCATGAGGATTCGGGTGTGACAGTTCTCGTCCTCAGGAGGAATTTGCGCCAGGCTTTGCGTCCGGCCAGGTGTGCGAGCGTCCGCCAGCCTACTGGGGCGGCGAGCGTCAAGCCTCCGGGTGCCCCATGGCCCGGGGACCCGGCCTCGCCGCGATCTCCCCGGGGCCGCGCCCCGCCGCGCGCGCGGACGGCCGCTGGGAGCGCGGACCCGGAGCCTCCGGGCCCAGGCGACCCCGCCCCCGGGCCGCGTCACGGGGCGCCGCGGGTGAGCAGCTACCATTGGCCGAGCCGCGGAGGGGGGAGAGGCCGCGACCCTTCCCTGCCGGCGGGCGACGAGCCAGGGGGCCGGCAGCCTGGGCCCGGCGCTCAATTTAAACTCTGAAATCTGGGCCGCTGGCGGACTCCGGAAACGAGACGACGTTCGCCCGGCCGGCCGCGCGCCCCGGGCCCCGCCGCATTCCCGGAATCGACCCTTCTCCCGCCATTTGCCACCCGCGTCTCGCCGAGCCCGCGCTCCGAGGGCTGAGGCCCGCGGCCGCCGGGAGCGGGCGAGTGGCATGGCGCGCGGCGCGGACGGCGGGGACGGGGCTCGCGTCTGGCAGCACGTGTTCCTGCTCCCAGGTAACCACGCCGGCCCCGGGGCGGCGGCGCGCGGGCGCGGCCCGGGCTCCTGCCCTGGGCGGCCCGGCCCAGGAGCGCGCCGGGCGGGTTCTCGGCGACGGGGCGCGCCCCCTCCGGCCCGCGGTCCCTCGCGCGCGCGCGAACCCTGACTGTTTGCGAGTCAGCGCCGAGTCTAGGGGCTGCCGACCCCGGCCCTGCCCCCGCGGCCGCGCGTGGGGGACCCGAGTGTCACCCGGAACACGTGGTTCCTCCTCTTGGTCACAGTGCCCTCGGTTTCGCTTTTTGTTTTTAAACCCGAGCCGGAAGCGCAGAAGCAGACCGAGTGGATTTTTCCCGTTCGGGTTCTTTGTGGATCGGGTGGCCTGGAGGGAGCGGCGCAGGCTTGGGGAGGGCCGCGTGGGTTCAGGACCTGGGGGCCAGCGGCGAGGCCTGGAGGTGTCTGCTCTTGGGGTGTAATTTGGTATGTCCTAGTCGACAGTTGTCTTAGCGTCTGAGCCCTACTAGATCGGAACCTAGAATCCAATAGGTTCGCATTGACCTGAAGGCTGTGCTGTCTTAACACTTTCCCTCCACTGGGACATGCCTTGATTTGTGAGGCTGCATAGTGGTGGGGGTTAGGACAAGGGTGATTCGGAGAGATTCGGGCAGGTAGCTAAGGATTGAAGCCAGCCTTGTCAGCCTCCCCGGGATGGTGACCACATCCAGGCCTGCAGGGGCTAGAGATGATGGACGTCAGTTGCCACCTATGATGGCATGAAGTGGCAGAATAAATGGAGTTTGGGACCAGGGAGTGCAAGCCAGAAAGTTTTGGCCTTTTCATAGAAGGATACATTGATTTGATGGCGTAATTGAATATAGGAAAGCCCATTCTTCTCTGTATCTAATTTTGAGATGTAGCTCAGCAAATGCAGTATTTTTGCAGTAAATGATACTCTGATGTCAGATGTAGTTGCCCAGTAATTTAGATTTTTATGTGTGCTTAGTTGCTCAGTCGTGTCCGACTCTGTGATCCCTTGGACTATAGCCCGCTAGGCTCCTCTGTCCATGGGGTTTTTCAGGCAAGAATACTAGAGTGGATAGTCATTTCCTTCTTCAGGGGATCTTCCTGACCCAGGGATGAAACCTGAATCTCTTACGTCTCCTACATTGGAGGCCGATTCTTTACCTTCTGAGCCATCAGGGAAGATTTTTATGATAGGTATTGAAAATTATTACAGGATAATCTGTCAAGGATATTTTGTATGTGTTTAACTTTTCTTCTCTTTGTAGAGAAGTATACATATCGTTGTCCCTTTATAAAGAAATATAACATATATATTGTTGTTTAATCATTTGGTCATGACCGGTCCGACTCTTTGTGAACCCATGAACTGTAGCCCGCCAGGCTCCTCTGTCCATGGGATTTCCCAGATGAGAATACTGGAGTGGGCTGCCATTTCCTCCTCCAGGGGATCTTCCCGACCCAGACCCAGATCATGCCTGCCTCTCCTGCACTGGCAGGCAGATTCTTTACTGCTGAGCCACCTGGGAAACCCACGTACATATAGTAAAGTGTAAAAGTTTTAAGTGTGCAAGTCAGTGAACTTTTCATATGTGTACACCCCTGTCACCATTCCACACATCAAGACCTAGAATTTATCCTGCGAGCTCCTCTTGCCTGTTCTAGATGGCCTCGGTAACCTCTATGCTGACCTCTGTCACCAGGTATTTTGTTCCGCGTGTTTGGTCAAGCATGTGATTCTTAACCCCTTGCATCTTTTACTCAGCGTTACGTCTGTGAGGCTCATCTGTAGTCTGTAGCAGTGGTAAGGATTGTTGGTTCATTTGTGTTTTCCTTGCTGTGTCGATTTTATTGTATGCATAGTCATATTATTTTTTTCCACTGCTGAGGATGGATATTTGCATTATTTTTTCCTGATTGTAACTATTACGAGTTGCTGCTGCTGCTGCTAAGTCGCTTCAGTCGTGTCCGACTCTGTGCGACCCCAGAGACGGCAGCCCACCAGGCTCCCCTGTCCCTGGGATTCTCCAGGCAAGAACACTGGAGTGGGTTGCCATATCCTTCTCCAATGCATGAAAGTGAAGTCGCTCAGTCGTGTCCAACTCTTTTTGACCGCATGGACTGCAGCCCACCAGGCTCCTCCATCCATGGGATTTTCCAGGCAAGAGTACTGGAGTGGGTTGCCATTGCCTTCTCCGTATTAGGAGTTACACTTCTACAAACACTTTTATGAGGCTTTAAGTAGCAGGATGTAATCATTTCTCTGTGGTGCAAACCCAGGAGTAGAATTGCTGGCTTTGGATATTGTGTTTAGCTTTGGTGGACACTGCTCAACAGTTTTCCAAAGTGGTTGTACCGATTTATTTGCCCAGCTGTGTGAGAGTTCCTGTTGCTCCACATCCTCACTGGAGATGTTTGTAGTTTGTGTAAGGCAAATTAATGCAAAATTCAGGGTTTTCATAGAGTCTAGTAAATAGTAAAGGGATGCCTGATACATGCTTTACAGTAGAAAATTTCTCACTGTTACCAGGTTATCTCAATGAGATTTTAATGGTGGGAACTCTAATCATTCAGAGTGAATAAAAATAATTCAGATACACATAATGGCTGAGAATAATTTTAATTTCTTGTTCTATTTAATAAGTATTGAAATTTTCATTCTTCAAGTATGTTTGTATCCTCATAGTATTAAACACAAAATCTTTAAGATAATTAAATATTGATTGCATCCCTGAAATTCATAGGGTCAATGTTTCTTCTTTCGGACCACAAGAATTTCAGTCCAGTTCCTGTTCAAAGCTGGGACGTACCGTGACCTTCAAACTCATTGGAGGAGGCTGAGCCAGCTGTTAAGAAACTGTTGAACAGTGTGGTCAGGCAGGCTGGCTCTGGAACACTTAGAACTGGAGTTTCTAGTGCCTGTAATTCTTCTAACTGGCCTTTACTGCCACCTGCAGGCTCTGGAGTTACAGATGCCGGTGGCGTGATAGTTACCTCTGTGCAACTGTACTTCTCAAACTTGGGGGCATCAGTTACCTGGGGAACTGAGCCTCGGAGAGTCTCTGACTCAGTAGGTCTGGGGGCAGAATGCGCATTTCTAACAAGGTACCCAGTGATGCCAGTGGTGCTGGTCAGAGGTTCCACTAGGAACCACTGCATAGGCCAGCCCTAGGGAGCTGGACTGGGAGATAGAAACAGCCAGCCTCAGGTTTAGCTGTCTTTATCTTTATGGTGGGTCAGAATTCCCACAGTCACGGGAGTACATGTAAGTACAGGGTATGAGGCCCATCTTCACAGACTTCTTGTTTTTCTTCCAGTAGATGAAAAGTCTGCCCCAGTAAGTTATGCATTTGAGTGGAGGAGAACCGTACCCTACCGCTGTTGTTTGCTTGGTTGCTAAGTCATGTTCAACTCTTTGTGACTCCATGGACTGTAGCCTCCCAGGCTCCTCTGTCCATAGGGTTCTCCAGGCAAGAATACTGGGGCGGGTTGCCTTTCCCTTCTCCAGGGGACCTGACCCGGGGATCAAACCCATGGCTCCTACCGAATCTCCTGCATTGCAGGTGGATTCTTTCCTGCTGAATCAGTGGGGAAGCCCATACCTTGCCATACGAGGACACAGTAAAGGACGTATTAAAAAGTACTAGTTAGGTCTCTCTGCTGCTAGTTTTCAGTTTGTCTGAGAAGTCCAATATCCCAGAAAAACAAGAGCTGAAACTTGGAAGGGACACTTGTGAGATAGTCAGACATGGGGCCTTGATTTTTATAGGCCAGTGGAAACAGAATGGCCTCCCGTTTCAGCAAGGTAAGCGTTTCTTGCAGTTTGGGTTGGTCTTCAACATTTCTCCCACATGGCCTGGAACACTAGCTGGTTTGCACTTTTAGTTGCTATAAGAGACCGTGAACATCTCTACTTTTTGGAATAAGGTAGAAGTTTCCAGCTCTCTTTGCTGCCCTAAAAGTAAATGTTTTAAGTTATATTTTTAATATTTTTCTCTAGTCCAAGTTTTGTATGCTTGTCGGTCCTAATAAGTTGGAGTGGATGCCAGCAGGAACGGATTCAGTGAATGCAGGAGAGAGGACTGTGAGCTCCTGTGGCTGAACTCTGTTACTTAGCCATCCCCGAGGAAACATGAAAGGGTTGGGAAACCCTAACGTTATGTGAGGGAAAAGGAAAGTACAGAAACGATCTCAGGGATCACGCTGAAATCTCGCCTTAGTCAGCCGCTGCCTGATTGGAGAGTCCAGGTCAAACTAGGGCTTCCCTGGTAGTTCAGATGGTGAGGAATCTGCCTATTATGTGGGAGACCTGGGTTTGATCTTTGGGTAGGAAGATCCCCTGGAGAACGGAATGGCAACCCACTCCAGTATTCTTCCCTGGAAAATCCTATGGACAGAGGAGCCTGGCAGGCTACAGTCCATGGGGTTATAAAGAGTCAGACATGACTGAGCGACTAACACTTTCCCTTTCAGGTCAAACTGGATTAAACATCTTCAGCTGTAGACAAATTCTGCAATAAAGTTATTTCCCTTTACTTTATGGAAATACACGTTTTAAAGTATTTTAGGTATTTGGTATTTTTCCCTCACAGATCACATTAGCAATGCCAGCTTTTGGAGGTGGAGTGCAGAGGGAGTGCTGTCTGGGAGATTATTCCAGGCCTGCCTGCCTTAGACATTCCAAGTACAGAAACGACCCTTGCATGTGAGGTGCCATGTTAATCACACAGAATAATATCAGATTTGTCTCTCAAGAAGAAACACAAAAATAGATTTGTATGACTGCAAGCTTTAAAGCTATATTCTAATTAATGGATTAAAAAAGATTAAATTAAAAAGGAAAAACAAATTTCTTATTTAATAATAGAGAAAATTTATATTAATGTTACATTTGATTAGAGACTCATAGCTATTTTTTCATAGGCCCACAAGAAACACCTCTTGTTTGAAAAGTAAAAGTTTAATGTGGCAAAGAAAGAATTACTATAGACCCAAATGACTTTTCAGTGACCCTAAAAAAATAAAACTTTTTTCCTCTTTTTACCTGAAGGCATATGGTTAGCCTCAGAAGAGTGTAAGCAGGTTATTTTGTTCTTTGTCAATACCATTTGCATGTATGTGTGTCTGTGCTTAGAATTACACCTTGTGGGCTGGAAGCTTCTCTGCTTCCAGAAGAGCTTGATCACCTAGGGGTAACCTGCGTTAAGTTGGCCAGAGACAGGGAACCTGGCGGGTTCATGTGCTGACTTTCCACAGCTCCAAATCATTCAGCGCAGCTTCCTGGAAGATGTGTCGTTTACCGAATAGTAAGGCTGATGGCCGAGAGGGAGTCTCTGAGTTTTCCAGCAGAGTGTTTTTCACATGTTCCATACAAATCCTCAATCTGGTTTTGTCTTTATGAAATGTTTTTGGAGTTAACCTGGCTGACCTTTCTCCGATGACCGCTCACTGGACACGCTCCCCTTGCTCTCTGAGCACGTTCTGGAGTGAATGGACTCCATCAGTTGCCAGTCAGTATAATCCGGCGGTTTCCAGAGCTTGATCCGGTCCTGCTAGCAATTGTTCCAAAAAGCCTTGGATGTTTGTAAGTCAGGACTCAAGACTCCCACATATTTATCCTCCAGGGCAGAAAAGAATTCATAAAAGGAAAGTAAGACATGCTCATGATTTTTTTTTTCCACTTGAATAGCAGAATAGGGACTGCTTGGTTCTCCCCCCACCCCCGCCACGCTCTGAGCGTTAACCATGATGTTTTAAGAAACAAACAGCTCATCAACGTTCTCGAAAGCCTGGCTATAATAAAAACACACCTAAAAAGTAGATGTATACTATTTATAAGCTCTGTGTCCTTGGAAAAGCTGCTCGTTGTAAAGCCTCCATTTCCTCATCTCTGCAGTGGGGAGAATAGTACTGGTCTCACGGGGTTGTTGTCTGTTGGCTTGAATTAAATGTCAGCCCCCTCTTGGACCCCAACCTCTTAACTCCCAGACCTGGGACAGAGGAGGCATGCAATGAACATTTGCTGAAAGAACAAATGTCTTTCATTCTGTTTCTCCCCACAGCCTTTGTCTTTGCTCATACTGTCCTTTTTCTTCCCTTTCCCCTTCCATCCAAATTCTACCCTTGATTCAAGGCTTGGTTCGCCTTTGTCTTCCCTGAAGCTAAGCCGTTTGTACGTATCACAAAATGAATTCCAGTGTTCTCTTTTCTGTCTCTGCCTTGATTTCACTATTTACTCTTACTGTCTATTTACTGGATTCCTCAGTGAAATACTTAGCACTCCTTTGGGGTTACAGAGCTTCTCTTTCTTTGAGTGCCCATGACTTGTGCCTGCCTGGACCCCTGCGCACTCTTTTTCACATACTTTGCTTGGCAAAGAAATGTTGAAGAACTCTTATCTCTAACCCAGCGCAGGTGTCATCTCCTGCAGGAAGCCTGCCTTCGGGGCGCTCCCGCTGTTAGTGTGCGACTGGGTCGCACCTCCCCCACCACCTACGCGTTTCATCGCGGTTGTTCAGTTCCTTGTCATTTATATATGAGTGTGTGTTGGATGCCCAGGGCGTGCCTGAAGCTGGGGAGGATCCAGGCACTTTCTCCCCAGTGGCCCCATTAGTTCCTCAGTGGTAGGCTCGCCTCTGAAAGCATACATGCCACCAGACCCTTCCAGCTTTTTTTGTTCTGAGGTCCTTCATATGTCCTTTTAAAATACCTTTAAAAGGAAGGGCCTTTCTGTTCTAGGTGTGGTTGTTTGCTGAAGTGGAGCCCTCTGGTGAAAGGTTCTGACCTGCTCTGAGCCCATTTTCTACCTCCTGAACCTGCGAGGATCCGGGCCACTGAAGGCTCTCCAGCCAGAGTCGATCCCCCTGTGAGGGCCTGATGTCCCCACAGCTTTTGACAGGGCTCTCTGCCATCTCCAGCTGCTCATTTAACCTCGGTTTTGACCATTTAACTGTTTATTTAACCACATTGTTCTCCAGTGTTTTTTTTTCAGTAACATTTTTTAAGTTAGGACGGTACATAGTCAGTGCAGAAATTTTAGTAATGCAGAAAAATATACAGAAAAAAGAGATTTGCCCATCATCCAGCCACTTAAAAATAACAATTTTAGGAATATTTTTTCTAACCTTTTTGTGTTGTTGGTGTCATAGAATAAATCCCAGTGGTATTTTTTTTTCTCTCATTTTTCTATTCCTGCTTTTATTTCACTGTTTACTCTTATTTGCTAGAACAGTGACTAAAACACCCAGGGACATTGATGTTACACAAGAGTACTATGTGGCTCTGTGTGCTATACTTCTACATAGAATTAGGGAAAGATGGCTAGACTGATTTAATGCAGAGCTGTGTGTGTGCTGAGTCATTTCAGTCGTGTCTGACTCTCTGACTCTCTGACTCTCTGTGACCCTGTGGACTGTAGCCCACCAGGCTCCTCTGTCCATGGGATTCTCCAGGCAAGAATACTGAAGTGGGTTGCCATTCTCTTCTCCATGGCATCTTCTAGGGGGCCAAAATTTTTTTCTCCTTTTTTTTTGAGAAAGACAGAAACTCCGTGACATGAATAAGCTGACAAAGAGAATCTGTAGGTCATACTTTGAGCATTGAAGAGGCTTGTGACGAGCCAAAATCACTGCAGATGGTGACTGCAGCCATGAAATTAAAAGACGCTTACTCCTTGGAAGAAAAGTTACGACCAACCTAGATAGCATATTGAAAAGCAGAGACATTACTTTGCCGACTAAGGTCCGTCTAGTCAAGGCTATGGTTTTTCCTGTGGTCATGTATGGATGTGAGAGTTGGACTGTGAAGAAAGCTGAGCACCGAAGAATTGATGGTTTTGAACTGTGGTGTTGGAGAAGACTCTTGAGAGTCCCTTGGACTGCAAGGATATCCACCCAGTCCATTCTGAAGGAGATCAACCCTGGGATCTCTTTGGAAGGAATGATGCTAAAGCTGAAGCTCCAGTACTTTGGCCACCTCGTGCGAAGAGTTGACTCATTGGAAAAGACCCTGATGCTGGGAGGGATTGGGGGCAGGAGGAGAAGGGGATGACCGAGGATGAGATGGCTGGATAGCATAACTGAGTCAATGGACGTGAGTCTGAGTGAACTCCGGGAGATGGTGATGGATAGGGAGGCCTGGCATGCTGCGATTCATGGTGTCGCAAAGAGTCGGACACGACTGAGCGACTGAACTGAACTGTGACTAGTTTATTTATACTGTAAGAAATCAACCAAATAAGAATTGTCACTTCGCAGGGTGCTGCTGCTGCTGCTAAGTCATGTCAGTCGTGTCCGACTCTGCGTGACCCCACAGAGGGCAGCCCACCAGGCTCCCCCGTTCCTGGGATTCTTCGGGCAAGAACACTGGAATGGGTTGCCATTTCCTTCTCCAATGCATGAAAGTAAAAAGGGAAAGTGAAGTCGCTCAGTCATGTCCGACCCTTAGTGACCCCATGGACTGCAGCCTACCAGGCTCCTCCATCCATGGGATTTTCCAGGCAAGAGTACTGGAGTGGGGTGCCATTGCCTTCTCCAGCTTCACAGGGTAGGCAGTACATATTAGGAATGGCTTATCTTTACGAGTGGACAAAGACAGAAAATTCAGTCAGATGCCAGAAGGGTGAAGATAAATTCATAGACCCATAGTGAACGTACGGCCAGGCTAGGATGTTTTGGAAGCCATTTGAGCTTGAATTTTTGAAGACAAGTGGTTTCCTGCAAGCGACCCTGGCACATTTGCCATAAGTAGGATGCTTGTTTGAATGGATCATGGGTCTACCTTAGTCTGGAAATTACTCTTTCTTTCGTGTGGGACCAACACATCCTAATGGTATGTTAGAAAACCTGACTTACGCTTCTTCAGGACTTCCTTAGCAGGGCCATGTGTGCTTGGCAAAGGCTAGCTGTGTGGGGCAGGGTGGCGGGGTGGTGGAGAGTTCTGAGGCCTCGGGAGTAGGGCGCCCCAGCACCCGGAGGTCCAGGGTGTCTGCCTGTCTCAGCGGTCACTTCGTCTTTTTAAACCAACTTCGTCCAGTCCGTATGAAACAGGCTGCATACACCCTGCACCCAGGCCTCAAACCTCCTGGTGTCTGCTGGCAGAAGCTGCCCCCTTCTCTTAGCTGTCTGTCTTTAAGACAGCCTTCTGACCTGTTCCCCGTGACTGCTTGTAACCCAGCCTCCACCCCCCGTGAGTTGTAACTGAGGAGCTGTGAGCTCCATGAGCAGTGTAGGTGGGAGAGGAGGACCACAGAGGGTGCTGAGGGTGTCCCCTTTGTCCAGAAGAAGGGAAAGTGCGGATGGCTCAAGAGCCAGCCCCTGCCTTCACTCAGCAGTGAGACCCAGCTCCAGCCAGGAGCCTCAGCCACATGTGACCTGGCCTGTCCTGGGAATTGGTGGTCTTTGAATGGCATAGAGGTACAGCAGTGCCTGCATGCCCAGTCACTTTAGTTATGTCCAACTCTCCTTGCTTTGCCAAGGTTTATATCATTTTTAGGAAACCCACCTGCTAGGCCCGTATCTTCCATCTCTTACACTGTTATAATACACGCTGGTATATGACCCTCACGGCAACCATGGGAAGTAGTCCACAGAGGCTTTCCCCATTTTAAAGACTTCAAGAAGTCAAATAATCTGCCCAACGCTCAATAGGAGTTAAGGGGCAGAGACCGCGAGCTCTCCCAGGTCCTCCAGGCCCTCTGCTCTGTGTGCAAGGCCACTCTGCCTGCAGCTGATGGTCCTCTCCCCCATGGGGGCAGTGGGAGGGCCAGGCTGAGTGCCCTCCGTTGTCAGTGTGATGACCAGGAGCCAGACTCACCTCCTTTCCATGAACCAGCGCTGTTATTGGATATCCCAGCCAGGTCTATCCTTTCTGCCTCTCCAGGATTCTCCTGCATCCCACGTATTTCAAGGCCTCGGCTCCATCTCCTTATGTTGCTGACCTTTGTGGCTTTGAGTGGTTGCAAACCTGGAGTTCTGCATTAGTTTCTTTAGTGCACAAGCCATTCCTAGAAACATGGCCACTGATAGGTCAGCCTTAAAAAAAAAGAGATTTTATCTCCTGTGGTCTTGGCTCAGGAGGTCTTGGCACTTTTATTTTTTCTTCAAAACTTCAAACTGAAAAGATATTCTTAGAGGAACCCGTTACTGGGAAATTGTTTCCCTAGTCCATGCCACTCCAGCTTTTCTTGGTTTGCCTCCTGTAGTGGTTGAGCAAGCTGAGAGCTTCAAAGCAGGGAAAATGACCCAGATCTCTTTGATAATAGTGCTGACATCTTGGGAAGGGAAGGCGTATAGTTGTTACTGAAATTAGCATTCCTGGAAGCGGCAAGTAGCTTGAAAACTGTGCTGATTTGTCTTGCATGCCTTATACTTGTGTCCTAGCAAAGCCTTCCCAAGGAGATATCCCTGGCTATCAGGCAGAAGGAACCAGCGGATCTGAGTATATTCTAATGACTAGAGTCTAAAAACGAACTGAGACCTATTTTAGAGCACAGCATTACATGAGCATGAGAGTGATAATCTTTTTTTTTTTCCCCTGCTGGATCTTCTTAAGAAACCTGAGTAGCCTTGATATGGTATCTAAAAATAAAATGAGTGGTGCTTTGATGTCTGTTCCTTCTTCTCCATGTAACAGTGGGTGTGTGTTTCTCAGCGCTTATCTGCTATGTGCCAAAATCAGACAGGGTCAGGAACAAATGCGCATGGCTTCCAAGTCATGAGAACACTTGGCAAAAAGGTGGCTCTTCTCTTTTCCCCTGTTTCGTGTCTTTGAACAGTATGAAGAAACTTGTCTTAACCAGGAGAGGGATAAGAAACAGCTGCCAGGTTTAAAAACTAGTTGATAAGTATCTGCAGATGAAAAATAATGTTCCATTTTGGCTTGTGTAATACTTTACAAGTAACCTTTCAAAATTACTGAATGGTTTTATTACAGATTAAATATTTAGAGAGGAACATAATCATGTAACTGAAAAATACCTTGATTTGATACATTAAACTATTTTATATTTTGTATTTACTGTTATCTGCTGAATTTGCTTTCACTTATTTAAAGCAATGTCAGTTACCTCTTGTAAATATTGAACTTTGTTTTCTTCCTAATGAGCATGTTTTGTCATGTACTGTTCTTTTCTTACCCTCTGAAATCACCATTACACATATTCATTAAAAATTACTGAATGGTTAAGTCTATGCTTTTGATTATGTGCTGTACCCTAATTTTTAAGCATTAAAATGTCATAGATAATTGGGGGCAGGGCTGTATACAGCTGTGCGTAGGATATTGTAATAGGAAGATCAGTTTCTTTTTTTTTTTTTTTACCAAACTTCACTTAACTGTTTTTATCACCAGTGTTTCTTGTATCTCACAATAGATTTCTCTCATCCTTCTTTTATATATTTTTTGATCCTGTCTTTTTCTCTTTCTCCTTTTCCTCAGCTCCCCCTCCTTCCTCTTCCTTTCACTTCACCCCTGGCATTGTGGGGTACGGGCTGGCTTGGAGTGAGGGCAGCTGATTCAGCAAGAAGACTCTAAGAAGGACAGGATAGGGCTTTGAGGTGTTAGTGTCACAGGACAGCAGTTATACCAAGATAATTATTGTGCTTCAGAGCTTCCTTCTCATTTCCTGAGTTAAGAAGGAAGAGTCTTCAGATTAAGAGTTTCTCTAAAGGATCATAGTTTAAAAATGTTGTTGCCTGATTTAAATATTGGCTCTCTGTATAGCTGAATAGCTCTATGACCTTGGACAGGTTTCTTAAATTCAGTCAAATTTTTCATTAAAAAATTGGAAGTTAAAATTGTACCTCCCTCATGGAGGTATATTATGTATATGTATATGTGCGTATGCATATCTGTGTGCTCAAGTCGCTTCAGTCACGTCTGATTCTTCGTGACCCCGTGGACTGTAGCCCGCCAGACTCCTCTGTCCATGAGATTCTCCAGGCAAGAATACTGGAGTGGGTTGCCATGCCCTCCTCTGGGGGATCTTCCCGACCCAGGGATTGAAACCGCAGCTCCTGCAGCTCCTGCTTTGCAGGCGGATTCTTGACTGCTGAGCCACCAGGGAAGCCCATGTTTATGTGTATATGTATATAAAGGATGTTGTCTGGTCTAAATGCTGTATACAGATGAGCTATTATTTTACGTTTACTGTACACAGTTGTCTCTGTGTCATTGTATGTTTTCTTTAAAGTTCACGTGTCAGGAAAGTAGCAATCTAGAGTTCCCTCTTTGTTGAGGGGTTCAGATCGGGATGGTAAACAGATGGAAGGTTTGCCTGTAGGGTTGATGGTGACCAGTGAGACATAAGGTTGGATCTTTACAGGGAAGACGGAGACCATAAGGAAACTATGTGGAATTGGTTAGACACAAGAAACTTAAGTGGCAGGGCTTGAGATAATGGGGAAGTTTAAGATACTATTGAATCTAAAGTGGCGCAAAAGACTCAGTACCTGCTTCTGATTTGTCTGAATTTTTTGTTTTTGTGAAAACAGTTTTAGCCAGCATGGCTTATGGTGTCACCTCTTATGTAAGAGAAAACAGTCAAAAAAAAAGAAAGGGTAAAGCTTACTTTTTTAAAAATATCATGTGAAGTCTTATTTCACTCAGCATGGTTTTAGAAGGTGTTTCACATGAGTAAATATTCCATATAAATGAAGTTTGGCTCATTAAATATAAAAAGTTTCTTTTATCATTTCTTACTGAGAATTTTTTCTAAAAATCAAACAACACATTCATGTAACATTTATCAAGCACATTGAATGTGCCAGAAACTGCTGAGTATTTAATATATGTTATCCTAATTTTTGCACATAAAATGCTTTGCGTTCTGGTTTCTTGAATATGTTTTTGTTGTTTAGTTGCCAAGTTGTGTCCAACTCTTTTGCGACCCCACATACTGTAGCCCGCCAGGCTCCTCTGTCCGTGGAGTTCTCCAGGCAAAAATACTGGAGTGGGTTGCCATTTCCTTCTCCAGGGGATCTTCCCCACCCAGGGATTGAACCTGCATCTCCTATGTCTCCTGCATTTGCAGGCAGATTCTTTACCACTGAGCCAGCAGCGAAGACTATACAGGCATAATTTTATTGTGTTTTGCTTTCTGTGCTTTGCAGTTACTGCATTTCTTTTCTTTCTTTTTTTTTTTAATTAACAGTTTGTGGCAACTCTGCTTTGGGTAAGTCTATTGGCACCATTTTTCCAACAACATTTGTTCAGTTCATGCCTCTGTGTCACATTTGGTAATTTTTAGAGTATTTCAAACTTTTTCATTGTTGTTATATTTGTTGATCAGTGATCTTTGATATTACTATTGCAAAAAGATTATGACTGAAAGAGCAAATGATAGCTTTTTTAGCAATAAAATATTTTTAAATTATACTTTTTTAGGCATAATGCTGTTATACACTTAATAGACATAACTTTTATGTGCACTGGGAAACCAAAAAGTTTGTGTGACTCACTTAATTGCAATATTCACGTTGTTACAGTGGTCTAGAACTGAACCCACAATATCTCTAAGATGTGCCTCCACTGGTACTGATTTAGCCTCCTCTTGGATGGCTAATTGTTAGGCCCTTTGGTCAGTTCTGTGCTTGGATTCTTGACTTTTATATTTTGACCTGAATATTTCTAGCACACTCTTAATGTTTCCACACAGTTAAGAGCAAGGAAACTGATTCTTAACTGAGTGCTTATTGCATGTTCTAGGCACTTTCACATTGAGTTAAGCCTAACAAAAACCTATAAATTAATTATTGTGCCCATTTTGTAAATGAAATAAGTGAGGTACAAGAGATTGAATGTCTTGCCCAAGGCTGCACTGCTAAGTAAGAAGAGGAGCTGGGAATAGATTATGGATCTGTCTGACTTAAGACCTTGTGTTCTTTCTGTGCTGACCTGATTAAAGAAATAGATATCAATTAAAAATAGTTTATAGAGGAAAACCCTTCTTTACACTCCTTCTTTTCTGATTCTTTCCGACTAGTCTAAAAGCAGATTTTTTTCTTCCTTAATTAATTTAGCTGTCTTTCAGCTGTGCTGAAGGTACACAGAAAAGTTAAAGGAAAAAACGGAGATTTCAAGCTTGATAGGTAAGGGACTAGCCCAAGGGATGACCCAGGATTTTCCTAATTTAAATGAGACATTTTAAACTCTGTATCTTTGACAGAGCCTTTAGTTTAGAGTCAAAAGTAACCTTATGTGCTTCAGGCACACACACAAAATTATCAACTAAGCATTGTAGCAATAAGAGTTGTTTTTTCATACCAAGCCTTCACAATCTGATGGTGGTAGATCCATCCCTCCTTAAAAGCAGTGAAAACATTGGCAGAGATGGCCAAAATCAGCTATTTCAGAACTCTTAAAATTTGCCAAAGGCTTCCAACAGTTGAGGAGTGTTTATTCAAGAAAAACTGCTGAATCTCATTGAGCAGGGTTTATGGCATTGCAACTTGAACTGCGCTCATCTCTCTTTGCTCAGGTCTGCAGTAACCTTGAAAACCAGCAGGCTTGCAACCACTGGATGGGCAGGGCTTGTTTGGGGCGCCTCAAAAAAAAAAAAAAAGGCCCATTCCGAAAGCATTGTCCCTGTTTGACCTGTTGTCCAGCTCCCTGGAAAAGCCCCGTTTCATTGTCACTTGACCTGACGGGAGCTCAGAACTTGATCTTCAGGAAAACCTTGTCCTCAGGGCCTTGGTCAAAAACAATCAGTGGCAACTGATACTCAGCTGCTGAGGGGTCAGTAGCAGTTGTGGAAATAAGAACCTGACCCAAAACTTAAGAAGAGGATGTGAGAGTTAAACCTCCATAAAAGACTTCGAAAAGCCGTTAGTAAAGCCACTTCAGCTGTCCTTGCCCATCAGCAGAGACGCTTGCAGGTGGTAAATGTATTAAACATTCCTATTAAAAAGGTGGAGACTGACGGGATGGAGAGGGAGGAACATGATCCAGCCGTGTGCTATCTACAGGTCACACACTGGAGAGTCAAAGACACAAACAGGTTGAAAGTAAATGGATAAAAAAAGATACACCCTGTAAATGGTAACCACCGGAGAACTGAAGTGGCTGTACTAATATCAGATGGTATAGACTTTAAAGCGTTGTTATTGGACAGAAAGAGGGATGCATTGTAATGATAATTAGGAAGCTATAACAGTTATAAACGTATGACCTAATGACAGAGCCCCAAAATGCACAAACCAAAACCTGACGGAGTTGAAGGGTGATACGGAAATTTGAACAGTAATAGTGGGGGATTTCAATCATCCATTTCAATATGGAGAAAACAACTAGGAGGAAGATCATTGAGGAAATAGAAGACTTGGCCAGCTCTATAAACCAGTAAGACCTAAGAGACATCTATAGAATGCTCATTCAAGAACATTCTCCGCAACAGACCATATTCAAGACCATAAAACAAACCTCAATAAATGTCAAAGGACTGAAATTGTACAACGTGTGCCCTCTAAAGATAGTGAAGTGACATAGGCAATTAACAGAAGAAAATGTGGGGAATTCACAAATATGTGGAAATTTTAAGTTTGCATGCTTCTAAAAATCAGTGAACCAAGGGAGAAATTACAAAGGAAGCTAGAAAGTGCTTTGAAATGAAAGAAAATGAAGCACAGTGACATAGGAATGCAAGTAAAGCAGTGTTCAGAGCAAAATGTTTAGCTGTACATGCCTATGTTAAAAAAGAAGGATCTCGAGTCAGTAACCTAATCTTTCATCCCAAGAAACTAGGAAAAGAAGAACAAACTGACACCCAAGCATTCAGTTCAGTTCAGTCGCTCAGTCATGTCCAGCTCTTTGCGACCCTATGAACCACAGCACGCCAGGCCTCCCAGTCCATCACCAACTCCCGGAGTCCGCTCAAACCCATGTCCATTGAGTCGGTGATGCCATCCAACCATCTCATCCTCCATCATCCCCTTCTCCTCCTGCCCTCAATCTTTCCCAGCATCAAAGTCTTTTCAAATGAGTCAGCTCTTCACGTCAGGTAGCCAAAGTAATAGAGGAGAAGAAATAAAGATTAGAGAAAAACAACACAGAAAAGAAAAAAAATCAATGAAAACAAAAGTGGCCCTTTTGAAAAGACCAGCAAAATTTTGCAAATCTTTAGCTAGACTGACCAAGAAACAGAAAATTAAAATTGCTGTTTATCAGTAAAATCAGGAATGAAAGACAGTGCACCATTACTGATCTTATAGAAATTAAAACAGGAACGTAAGGGAATACTGTGAACAACCAACAAAGTGGATAATTTAGGTGAAATAGGTAAATTCCCAGAAAAGCATAAACTACAAAAGCGGACTCAAGAAGAAATAGACGATTTGAACAGACCCGTAGCAGATAAAGGCTTCCCAGGCGGTGCTAGTGGTAGAGAATCACCTGCCAGCGCAGAAGATGCAAGTGACGTGGGCTCGGTCCCTGAGTCGGGAAGACCCCCTGGAATAAGAAATGGCACCCCACTCCACTGTCCTTGCCTGGAGAATCCCATGGACAGAGGAGCCTGTCGGGCCACAGTCCACGGGGGTCACAAAGAGTCCGACACAACTGAGCGGCTGAGCACACAGAGCAGGTGAAGGCGCTTCCCGGTGGCGCCACTGGTAGAGAACCCACCTGCCAGTACAGACACGGCAGAGAGACGACGTAATCGCCGGGTCGGGAAGATCCGCTGGAGGAGGGCATGGCAGCCCACTCCTGTGTTCTTGCCTGGAGAATCCCATGGACAGAGGAACCTCGTGGGCTATGGTCCATAAGGTCGCCAAAAGTTGTGCATGACTAAAGTGACATTACATACACACACACACACAGAGCAGGTAAAGAGATTAGAGTAGTAAATTAAAACTCTTCCATAGAAAAAACCCCAGTCCCAGAGTGCTTCACTGGTAAAACCTCAACACTGAAGAAATTAAAACCAACTCTTTACAAGCTTTTCTCCAAAGACGAATAAAGAGAGACTACTTCTCAATTCACTCTGTGAGGCCAGTATTACCCTCATACCAAAACCAGACAAAGATGTCATGAGAAAACTACAGACTATCCCTTATGAACATAGATGCAAAAATTCTCAAAAAGTAACAAATCGAATCCAGGAGTGTGTAAAAAGGGTTATACATCATGACCAAGTAGGATTTGTCCTACGAATATAAGGTTGGTTCAACATACCAAAATCACTTAATGTAATATACTATTTCAGAAAAAAAAAAAGACCCCAAACCACATAATCATCTCAGTAGCCATAGGAAAAATATTCAAGAAAATACTCTTTTCATGATTACAAACACTCAAAAAATTAGGAATAGGAAACTTTCTTGGTCTGTTAAAGGGCATCCATAAAAAATCCCCACAGCTAACATATTTCATATTTTTTATGTATTGAAGTAAAGATATTTTAGATACATTGGGTTAAATATATCACTGAAAATCTATTTTACGTATTTTTAATGTGGCTTCTAGAGAATTTTTAATGTCACTTGTGACTCATATTTGTGGGATGCGTTTTACTTGTGTTTGACAGTGCAGTTCTGGACACGGAGCCTCTCAGATCTGAGTCCTACTCCCTGCCCTGTAGGACTGGATTATGAGACACAGGGCAGAGGCTTGAGGGACTCAGGTGAAGAAGTAGCAGTCAGGAAGATGAAGGGGCGTCTGAAATGCAGTTTTTCTCAGAGGGGTTTGTTTTATTCACGGCTCTATCCTCAGTGCCTCGGATAGTCAAACTGGTAATAGAGTGGGTTTCGATAAGAGGATAGTATTTATTACTAAATGGTTATTTAGTCAGCATCTGATCTTTGCTGTAGGTACCTAGAAAATGAGAATAGTGCAGTTTAGTGAGCGCAGACGTGGCTTTTGATAAGCATCCAGCCATGAGATGAGTGTACAGACGCCTTGGAGGACGCAGGGAAACTAGACAGTGGTAGCTGCCATATAACAAAATCTTTGTTGCCAGGTGTTTTGATAGTATAAGGCAAAATCTTAGCCTAATAATTTTTTTTTCAGTATTTAGGGAGACTATATCTGATGTAAAATTAACTGATTTCCAAATATTGGCACCTAATTCAATTTTTTTTTAATGTGTATATCAAACAAAACCTGCCTGTACACTGGGTTTGGCCCAGAAGCCAACGGAATGTCTGACTGGTAAAGTGAATATATAGTTCCTTTGAACTCTTAGGCATCAAAGCAAAGGGCTCACCCAGTGCTACACACAGGAAGCCTTCCTTCCCAGACCTCCTTATCTGTATTATATCCTGTCGCAAGATCTCATAGTCCATGATTTCTTCTTCTCAGCAGTTGTTACGTTTGATGTCTACATTTGTGTGATTATCTGATTCTAAGATATGTCTCTTCCATAGGACATCCAAACACTCCTCATGGGCAGGACCTGGGTCTGTTTTTACTAACCAGTAATTAACAAATAAATGAATAAATTGAACAGGAGAGATGAATTTTGAAATGCATTCTGTATTTTAGTTAAAGAGTATAGCATCTTACTTGGAATTCTGTGTTGAAAGATTACATCCAATAACAAGTTGTTTTGTTGGCTCTGTATGAGAAAAGAGGACTTTTTTCCCCATTACACAGACATTTCACTGTTATCTACATTAATATATGTTAAAGCATATTTCAGAGCACTCTGGCATTTGCAGCAGAACACATTAATGTCAGAGTTTATTTGTACTTAGTAATTCCAGAGTTCTTATAGTCTGACATGTTAGGCTATAGCTAATCCTCTGGACTTACTGCTCTTCCTGGGAAAAATAGAAACACTGCTTCCCTTGAATGGTTATTACAAATATCTTTTTAAGATTTTGGATATTTGTAAAGTTTGATTATTTTAAGCTCTGGGAGGGGAAGGGAAGGGTGGGAACTGGCAGGCATCACTAGAAGCACAGTTTTCAACTGAAAAACAGAAAGAAACAAGAATCAATAATAATCTGCCACATTCAAGCTGAAATGTTTACTGTCATACCAACATAAAATAAAGTCTGTCTTGCTGAAAAAGAGAGGTCACCTTTTCTCTGCCTTAAGACAGAATGAAGAAATGTGACTCTGGGGAAGTGAGAAACAGCAGGCAGGAGGGGGAAGGAGAGGAGACCACAACCGGCTGCAGTCTCCTGGAATCGTCGTTAACAGTGCTAACCCTTATCCTTTATGTTTTTGTAAGCTGCAGAAAAGAAAGCCTTAAAAGATTTCTTAAAATTGAGTCTGTATGGTTCCGTTTACATAGCATTCTCAAAATGACAGCATTTTCGAGATGGAGAACGGATTAGCGGTTGCCCAGGATTAGAGGTAGGGCAGACGGTTCTATCAGATTTTGCTCTGTGTGTCTTAAAGCTCTCTGTGTGTGTAACTGGAAACATCTAGGGTATCCTCCTGATCCATCATTATGAAATAGCCTTCTTTATCCCTGGCCATATCTTTCGTCCGTTATTAACAGAGCCATTGCATCTCTTCTTTAATTAGTTTAGCATGATAACCACACTCATTCTTCCTCCTTTTAATCAACATGTGTCTTTATATATAAAATATGTTTCTTACAGGGAGCATATAATTTTATCTTACTTGTTTACCTGGTCTGACAATTTCTGCCCTTTCAATGGAATGTTCGCTCCGTTTACCTTGAATGTGATTACCGATGTGGTTAGGTTTGAGTCTTTTATTTTGCTATTTGTTTTCATTTGTTTCATCTGTTCTTTGTACTGCTTTAACTCCCTTTCTGCCTTCTTTTGAATTCAGTGCTTTTTATGATTCTGTTTCATCTCCATTGTTGTCTTTTTAGTGATACCATTTTTGTTTTGTTTTGTAGTTTTTACTGGCGCCTTTGGGTTTACTGTCCACATATTTAAATGATTACATCTACCTTCAAGTGATGTAACACCACCCCACATATAGTACAAAAAAACATTCAATGGTGTGTTTTCATTTCTCCCGTCCTGGTCTTTATGCTATTATTGTCGTATATTTCATTTATGCATAGATTATAAACCCTGCTGCACGAAATTGTTATTTTTGTTGAGCCAGTGATCTTTAAAGAGGTTTAAATAATAAAAAAAGTTATTTACCTCTGCAGTCACCATTACCAGTGTTTCTCATTCCTTTGTTTAGATTCCTGTTTTCCTGGGGTTTCCTGTTCCTTCTAGCAGAACTTCCCTTAGCATTCCTTGTTGTGTGGGTCCGTTGATGATTATTTTTTCCAGCCTTTGTATGTCTGAAAGAATCTGTTGACCACCTCCACTTTTCAAGGGTATTTTCTGTGATTTCATCATGTGTTCTTTTAGTATTTTAAAGACATTTCTCCGTTATCTTCTGCTTTACATTGTTTCCAATAAGAAATTTGCTCATTTTAAACTTCGTGTTTCAGTACATAGTGTCATTGTTTTCTCTCTGCTTTTAAGATGTTTTCTTTAGTACTGGTTTTGAACTGTTGATTCTCATGCATAGTTTTATTCCCGTTTCTTGTGCTTTGGGTTTATTGAACTTCTTGAATGTTTAGGTTTATAGTTTTCATCAAATTCAAAAATATTCTGCCGTACTTTCTCCAAGTTTCTTGTTTCTCCCCTCTTCTCTTTCAGGAGCTCCAATTGCACATATATTATTAGGATGCTTGAACTTGTCTTACAGTTTGCTAATATTTTATTTTTAGTTCTTTTTTATTTTTTTCTGTGTTTTCATTTTAGATAGTTTCTGTTGCTGTGTCTTCAAGTTTATTAACCTTATGCCATTAATTGCATCTGGTATATTTTTCATCTCAACTTGGGTCTTAAAAAAAATCTTCTATGTCTCTAGTTTTTTAGTACCTGAGGAATACTGTTTTTAATTCTTTTATCTCTACAGTTTAACATCTGTATCTAACGTCAGTACCCCCTCTCAGTAATTGATTTCTTTATTTCTTTTCTCATTGTGGGTCACATTTTTTTGCTTCTTTGAATGCCTAGTAATATTTGATTAGACACCAGACATTGTGACTTTTACCTTTTTGCCAGATGAATGTGTTTGTATTCCTTAAATAACCTCAAGCTTCGTTCTGGGACACAGTGGAGGTACTTGAAATAGTTGGTTCTCTTAGGTCCTGCTTTTAGAATTCGTTCGGTGGGACTGGCAGCATTTCGTCAAGGGCCGTTGGCCCCTTACCACCGAGGCGGGACCCTTTTGAGTGCTGTGACCAGTGTCTTCTGAATTATAAGGTTTTCCAGTCTGCCTGGGAACAGGCCCAGTGCAGGGCCCCGTGTGAATCTGGGGCGCTGTTCCCTCTAACCTCTTTGGCCGGTTTTTCTCCCACCCTTTGGCAGATCCGTGCACGCACTGAGCAGTACTCTGCTGAATGTTCGAGCTGTGTACCCTTTACAGGTCTCCGGGGTTTTCTCTGCTTGTAGCTCGCTCCTTTGCTGACTTGGGAATTCTAGCCGTGGTGCCCTGAGAACTCTCCTCTCCATCTCTTCAGCTCAGGGAGTCCGCCAGGCTTCAGCCGGGATCTCCCATTCTGCACCGTGGCCTGGGAGCTCTCTCATGGCAGTAAGCTGGGGCGACAGGGCTCCCCTCATTTGTTTCTCATCTCTCAGACATCACTCTCCTGTATCGCCTCATCCTCAGTGTATTGAAAATAGTTGTTTTGCCTATTTTTTTCCTTTTCATTTTTGTTTTTGGTCGTTAAATTGGGTTTCTTTTATTCTATTTGGTTGCAAGTAAAAGTCTCAAAATCAGGAGTTTTTTTTTTTGTTGTTGTTGTTTGTATATTTGTCACTATTGAGAAAAATGTTGTATTTAGACCATTTATGCATAAGCCAGTTTCTAAACATGTTTGCTGTGTTTAAGTTTATGAAGATCTGAAGTGCAATAAAGAGGGGGCTGTAGAAAGTAAACATGACTGTGAGTCCCTCTCCTTCCCTGCAGCTAACTGATTTACTCTTTGGCAGGTTATTGCTTCCTTGTTAATCAGGGTCCCTTGGAGGGTCCCTGGAGAGAGGGTCCTGGTCCAGGGTCTTGTGGAGAGAGATTCTTTCAATGGGTTTAAATACGCCACTGAAAATATGTGAGAATGCTATAAATAAAATTGTCATGGTTTTTATGTTTTAATCTAAGTGATTTAAACTTTAAAATATTGTAGAGAAAGCAATGAGAGGATTTAGCTCAACAGATGTTAAAATGTCTTTTAAAGCTGTAGTAATTAAGGTATTGAAATACTAATGCTAATACAGCCACAGACTCGTGGGTCAAAGTACAGTGTCCACAAACAGACTTATAAATGTGTCTTAAACATTTAACTTAGGTTATTCAGTGGATGTGGAGGAGGGCATGGCCACCTACTCTGGACTCTTGTATTCTTACCTGGAAAATCCCATGGAAGAGGAGCCCTGGTGGGCTACAGTCCATGAGGGTCCCAAAGAGTCAGACACGACTGAAGCGACTTAGCACGTGTGCACTCAGTAGATGATGTGGAAACAAGTGGACAACTCACTGCAAAAGTGAAAATTGGAAATCTCCTCCTCTTATTTTATAGGGGATGTATTCCAAATAGGTTAAATATAATTTAAAAGCATTAGAAGAAAATAAGGGCAATTCAGATAGTCTTGAGGAAGAGAAGGACTTTCTAAGTATGACACAAAAGGGATAACCATGAAGGAAAATATTGATGAGATTACGCAAAGATTGGTTTATCTCCTAAGTGGCAAAATAATCATTAAAAACAGGGAGCTCCCTGATGGCCTGCTGGCTAGGATTGGAGACTTTTGCTGCTCTGGCCCAGGTGAAGTCCCTGGTCAGGGAACAGATCTTGCAAGCCACACCACACAGCCCCTTCCCCTGCCCCCTAAAAAAATCACTAAAAAATGAGTTTATGTCCTTACTGTATAAAGACTCATAATAAGGTAGTAAATATAAATGTCCTACTAAAAATATGGACAGAGAACGTGAGTTAGGTAATCATAATTACGGGCAAAAAACATAAATTTATAGGAAATATTTATCTTTTAAATGTTCTATTTCATAATAATAGTAACAATAAAATAATTAAAGTAATAAAAGCTATCATTTATTATGGGTTTCTGTTTGTCTGAGTACATTAAGAACTTTCAACAGATTAGCTCATTTAATCCTTTGAAAGGCAGGTATCCGTCCATCGTCATCATTTTATAAATGTGACACCTGAGACAGGACATGAGGAATCTTGCCTGAGGTGAGAGAGCAGTCAGGTGGCTGAGCCAAGGTTTAAGCCAGCCATCTGAGTCCTGCTCCTCGTCACTTCTCCAAGAAGTGAATTAAAACTACCTTAGATTCCACTGCACTTCTCAGAGAAATTGGTAATTTGCACAACATCACATAGTTTATAAGCAGTAGAACAGAGCTAAGATTTTTAGAAAGAAAAATCATATAAAGAGAAGAAGGAAAAAGAGCGAAGTGAGCAACAAAGCAGCGGTCTTCTAATTTTACAACATATTTCTTTCCAGAATATTTGAAGGATGCTTCAAAGAAGATGAAAAGTGGGCTTATGTTTGTAAAACTGGCTAACCCATGTTCAGGTAAGTGCCCCTCTCCTCCCTTCTCCCCTGATAACTTGAACATTTTTAAAACGTTGTGGCTGAAAAGTGTGTACATTTATTTGTCTTCTCATGTTTTTTCTCCCCGTCTAGCTTTTAAAGGTAAAACAATATTACGTGATGACAAAAGCGAGCTAATGACATAACCAGTCTTCTAAGATAATTCACTTGACCTGAACGTTTTTTTAAATTTCTTCATAATTTTAATCCATAGAACTGTTTATTCATCAGAAATGCTGGCAAAACAAAAAAGCATAGCATGTTTGATTTCCCTCTGAAAACAGATGAGTTTTCCTTGGCCTTTTAAAGCCAGCTTTTCTTAAAGTAGTTATCCAATATAAGATTCCATTTATACTCATGTTATAAAGTAAAATAAATAACCCGAGTTTAAAAAAGGGGCAGGGGAGGCTTTTACTGGACATGCCAAGGTTTTGAATACTTTCATTTTTAGCTGTACTTCCCTTATTTTGTTCAGACCAAAAAGTAGTGTATATATATATATATATATATATTTCCTGTCAAGGGTGATTTTTTTTTTTGCATTAAAAAACATTGTATTTTGAGGAAATACACATTTTAATCAGGAATAATTTTAACTCTACACTCAGTGTATTTTCCTTTGTCTTATCATTTTCTGGCAAAAGTATTAAAATATACTAAATATATGGTGATATTGATGACATTATTTATCTTTGTGAAATTGTTTTTCCATCAGTTTATTTTACGAGATTTATAAGGTTCTTCTTAATTTTACAAGGTTTTAAATAGCTGTCTGATATTTAGCAGACTAGGTCATCCTCCTGGGGACTGTCATACTGAATAGTGACAGCAAGAGGCATCAGCGGGCGGTGCCTCGTTGTCACTGTTGTTGGAAGGACACGTAAATAGAAGTAGCAAGAGAGGCAGAAATTCATTCCAGTTTCCTTTTCCTCATAACGAAATTGGATGTAATCAGTCAGCTACATTATTTGGAATTCCTTAGTATGCATAAATGTAAGATGAGGTGTGAAGTGTTTTTGCAAGAGAAATCTTAGATAACCAGTAAAGCATTTAACAAAGGTAAAATACAAATAAAAGCCAGGCTTCCTGGAAAATTCTAAATGTCCATGGACAACACTGCTGTACTGACTATGAAAGATAAAGGCTAACCTTTGCTGAGCACTAACTAATGTGCTGTGCTAGGAGCTTTACGCGTCCATATTCTCTTTTTAATCCTTAAACAATCTCTGGTGAGGCAGCTCAGTATTGCTCCCACGTTACAGGCGTGGAAACAGGTACAGAAAGGGTGGTAGCGCTTCCCCAAGGGCACACGCCCAGATGTAGTTGAGATAGATTCTAATTCAGGGCCCCGACTCTGCTGTTTGGAAGGAAATTCCTGCATTGAAGGGATTCACGCAGATGAGTGCAGTCCTGACCCCTTCTGCTGGTCCTTTTTTTAGGAACTCTGAGGAAAGGGAGATTTTCATCTAGTTGGGCATGGCTCTCCTGACTCCTCACGGCTGAAAGTGTGCTGCTGTTGTGGGCCCTGGCCTTCCTCCCGGGGGCCTCCCCTCTAGGGTGTGCGGACCCCCGTCTTGTCCCTCGGTGTGGGAGGCTGCAACCCCCTGACAGGCCAACTCAGTTAATCTGACTGAGCCATTTGGGTTTGAGTGGCTTAGGAGTGATGGAGGACTCAATGAGAGGCTTTGGAGCAGTTAAGATAAATGATTCGCCCTTTTGTATTTATTGGTCTAAGTTCAGTGAGGATTACAGAGTTGGGAAACAAGCATTTGTGTGTAATAGCTACAAGCTTTCCTTGGAGTAACTTTGTATAGACTGTGTATGTATGTTTATGTTCATATTAGGAACATTTCTCAGAACTATTAGTCTTTTGAGTGTGTGTGTATGTGTGTGAAAACTTACAAATGAAAAACAGATTTGTCTTAACAGGGGAAGGAGCCATTTACTTGATCAACATGTGTCTACCGCAGCTGTTTGAAATAAAAGTTTTCAAGGAAAAAAACCATTCTTGGTTTATAAATGAATCAGTTCAATCAGGTAAGTGACTAGTGTATATATTTCCATTAACTAAACACATACGCTGACATTGCCATCCTTCACGCATGAAGTCTTGAGACAGTCTGCCTGGCTCGGAGTCTAGTCCATAATTGTTTTTTGTTGTTGTTGCTGGCATCAGAGTAGGGTTTAATCAAGGAGAAAGGAAAGATGGTTTGAACAAGTTTAGATCAACAACTTTGTGTCTTAGGTGTCAGGAAATTTTTAACTATTAATAACAACTCTGATTCTTTTTCTCCTAAAACACTGTCGCACCCTGAGTCAGAAGTAAGATGACTTTTGTACTATGGAGTACACACTGTGTTGACTAAAACTCTTTGCTCTTCTTTTAGCCCCTTTTGCGAGTCTTCAAATTTTTTAACATCTTGTTTCCATTGTAAATGGATACTGCTATAGCTTCTATCAATAAAGTAGAATAGAATAGAACAAAGATATTTTTGAATGCTTTGTCATATAAATTACCATTGCAAGCCCCCACCTTCCCTATCCTCTGGGCTTCCCTTGTGGCTCAGCTGGTGAAGAATCCACCTGCAATGTGGGAGACCTGGGTTCAGTCCCTGGTTTGGGAAGATCCCAGGAGAAAGGAAAGGCTACCCATTTCAGTATTCTGGCCTGGAGAATTCCATGGACTGTATAGTCCAGGAGGTCACAAAGAGTCAGGCAAGACTGAATGACTCTCACTTTCACCCTATACCCCAACACACACACCCAACACCCAGTTTCTCTCCATTTTCCTTTGTTTTGGGTCATTGTGGACTCTGAAGGAGACAGGATACCAAATGTAGCCCTGCCAGTTCTGAGGTGCCGGGGGTGGGGTGGAGGGGTATCCTGGGGTGATTGAGGCCATCTCAGTTCCCGCTGTCTCATTTTTTCTGTTGCTTGGGTGGGGAGGGGGAGTGCATCCTGGGGTGGTTGAGGCCATCTCCGTCCCGCTGTTCCTTTGTCTTGTTTCTGTTGCTTCCTAAGCCCCTGCCTTCTGTCGAGTGTCAAAGCCGCCACCTAGCGCTAAGGTTGAAAGGCCTCTTGACCTTTCTTGTAAGGCATCCAGAAGAAGGGTTTATTGCTGGCAGTGTATTTCATATACCTGTGTGCATGAGAACATTTGAAGTGGTTTTCAGTTGCCAAAAGGCAATGGTAGACTGTGGTAGGTGCCAAGTATACTTTCCTTTTTATTGTTCCCTTTTATTTTTCATTTGCTAGTACATAAGAGTTCCAACTTCTAGTGTAGTATACTTGCCTTTGGGTTTAGCTGCATAGACACAGTAATATCCAGATGAAACTGGAAAACATTCAGAGGCAGTGACCAGCTCTTCTGAACTGTCTGAGTTGGTACCTGCCTTTTTTTTTAATAGACTTTTTTTTTTTTTTTTTTTTTTTTTAGTTTTTGGTTCTCAGCAAAGGTGCCTGTTTTTTTTTTTCATAGTCTTCTTTTTAAACGTAACCTTGAAGAAGGAGCTGTTTTTAAGAATGGCCACTAGGATATTGAGAAACCTGTTTCTAATTTCTGAATATAGTAGATGTCTCATATAAACTGGGCTTAGAGTTTCTGATAGATTGTTTTCATAAACTTCCTTCTACTTTAAAAAAAAATCATTAACTAGGGTCATCATATAAAATTATGCCCTTAATTTTTTCTTAAACATACTATGAAATGTATTCACATATATAACTTAGGGTTAGAATTTCTTGGCTGTATAGTTGGGTTGCAGTGTTAGAGAATAAAAATCAGTACCTGTTTCCTGAAACCAAATTGGTAAGTATGGAGATAAATGAATTGCTTATTGCTCTTCTGTGTCACTTCCATGGAAGGATTCTGGGATGTTTGGAGGGGATGTGATAGACTAAAGAAAAGTAAGGTCCAGGAGGCCTAGTTGGTTTGATTTGCCTATTTTCCTTTCAGCCTGGTGAGCATCACTCATCTGACTGCAGAGATCCCAGTTTCCTATGCTCAGTCTTGTTAGATACCTACCCACCTGCATTTTTTCTTTGGGGGATGGTCAGGATCTGGGGTGGGTAACAACCTCTGAGCTTTGAGTCATTGACCATGAGCCCAGAACATATAGAAGGAGCCATGTACAGAGGGAATAATACCACTTTCCCATGGCTTCATCCTCAAAAGCACAGGGAGTTACATTTTACTGCAGCTCTGTAGATGGACTTACAGTGGTTTCCTAATACCTGCCTGGTTCACATTCTGTCCTCTCTCCCGCCAACCCTGCTATTTTGGCGGCGGGGGCGGGGGGGTGAGGGAGGAATGGGAGGTGGGGAGAGGAGAGCCTCTGTTAAAAATGATTTCTGAAGAAGAAATGGAAAGTTGAAGACCCAGTTGAGCGTCTTGGCTCCCCTCTCTGCACCAGGATTTGAAGCTCTTTGGAGTAGAACCTCAGGGACCACATCCTGCCCTTGAGAGATTCTTGGGCCTGAATAGGGGGAGCTTCTGAATTTGGGATTTCACATATATTTTTCAGTGGATGGTTTCCACATTAGGATTAAGATGAAATGACTCAATTGTCTTTCCAGAACATTGAATTCTCTTTTTAATCTATAGGCGGTCTTCTTCACTTTGCCACACCTGTGGACCCTCTGTTTCTGCTTCTCCACTACCTTATAAAGGCCGATAAAGAGGTGAGTTTCCCAGGTTGAGATATTGACAATGGGGAAATAGAATAGCTTTTTTTCTTGTTTAACTTCCTCTCTGTCCTTACAGTGGTCCCAGTGTAGATCCCCCACAGTTGAGATGTAACTTGGTTGGTGTTATACACCTGCATCGTGTGTGCCAGTGTGGATTGGAGCACTGGTCGGCAGGCCTGAGACACTGCACCATGACCTCTGGACTGGTTCACCAGAGACTTCTGAGAACCGCCTACCCCTCTGTGTTTCCTCCCTTCCTTGTTTGACAAAGCCTAACAATGAAAACCTCATTCGTTTTGAAATACAGTGCAGATGTTAAGACCTCAATCCTTAAGCGCAGAAAGTAGATTTATTGTCTTTCATTTTCTTCTTTGTGAGAGACTGTGAAATAGGAACACTGGAGTGTGTGTCCAGCAAAAAGCTCATTAATGGGGAAGCTGTAGCCGAGACTTAAGGAATCCCAGACAGTAAAATTTACCTTTGTAATATAAAGACAGAGTTTATTAATAGTAATAGTTCCAAACAGAGGTTGTGAAATACTTTGGTCCTAGGATACCGTTACACTTAACAATTATTAAGGATCCCAAAGAGCTTTTTGTTCCTGTGTGTTTTATCTATCAATATTGACTACATTGGGCTTCTCAGGGGCCTCAGATGGTAAAGAATCCACCCGCAGTGCTGGAGACCCAGGTTCAATCCCTGGGTCAGGAAGACCCCCTGGAAAAGGATTAGCAACCCGCTACAGTATTCTTGCCTGGAGAATTCCATGGACAGAGCACTCTGGTGGGCTATAGTTTATGGGGTCACAAAGAGTCAGACACAACTGAGTGACTAACAATACAGTTTCATTGACTACATCAGAAATTAAGACTGAGAAATTTAAAAATAGTCTTATTTATTTATTTATTTTGAAAATAAAAATCATAAGCCCATTTGGAAAATATTGTCTCACTGAATTTTTCAGGTCTTCCAAATGTCCACAGAACACAAGCACGCATGCACACATACACACCTTTGTTAATTTAATATTACTGGAGGAACGGAAGAGCCTCCTGATGAAAGTGAAAGAGGAGAGTGAAAAAACTGGCTTACAACTCAACATTCAAAAAACTAAGACCATGGCAACTGTTCCCATCACTTCATGGCAAATAGGTGGGGAAACAGTGGAAACAGTGACAGACTATTTTTTTGGGCTCCAAAATCACTGCAGATGGTGACTGCAGCCATGAAATTAAAAGATGCTTGCTCCTTAGAAAAAAAGCTTTGACCAACCTAGACGGTGTATTAAAAAGCAGAGACATTACTTTGCTGACAAAGGTCCATCTAGTCAAAGCTATGGTTTTTCCAGTAGTCATGTGTGGATGTGAGAGTTGGGCTATAAAGAAAGCATAGCGCTGAAGAATTGATGCATTTGAACTGTGGTGTTGGAGAAGACTCTTGAAAGTCCCTTGGACGGCAAGGAGATCCAACCAGTCAATCCTAAATTAAATCAGTCCTGAATATTCATTGGAAGGACTGATGTTGAAGCTGAAGCTCCAATCCTTTGGCCACCTGATACGAAGAACTGACTCATTGGAAAAGACCCTGATGCTGGGAAAGATTGAAGGCAGGAGGAGAAGGGGATGACAGGATGAGATGGTTGGATGGCAACACCAACTCGATGGACATGAGTTTGAGTGAGCTCCAGGAGCTGGTGATGGACAGGGATGCCTGGTGTCCTCCAGTCCATGGGGCCACAAAGAGTCGGGCACGACTGAGCAACTGAACTGAACTGAACTGAGTGATCTCTTTAGAAAACTCTTTGAATGCTGGGAAGCATGTCATAGTGACAGATACAAATTTTCTGCAATTCTAATTTTTGTTTAAAGTTCAAATTTTTTCATTGGCTACAATACTGTCAGTCTTTCCCTTTAAGTGACAGATTCACTGCATTGATGTTCTGTCAAATACTCAAGTCTGAATAACCATAGTCCATAGTGATGTTTTCAGGTGAAAATCCGAGTAAAGGGCAGCTAGTTCTGCTCACAACTCAGATAGTTACACAATGCATTTCCTTGAGCCTCAGCGACAGCAGAAGTGCTTTAGCCACGCTTCACTTTCATCACACAGAACATTGAACCGACTTGCACTCAGGGTCAAGATTTAAATAAAAGTAATTGTTTTGCTGCTTGGTCCAGGAAATCCTTAAGTAAACTGACATTTTTATAACTGCTTGTCCATTCAGTGAAGAACACAGTGACCACTGGGCAGTTCGCCGGCACCATCGTGACTGGTGCTGAAAAGCCAGCAGTTTTCCCCACCTTTGCACTGGAGTCGTCAGTGCAAAGGTCAGCACAGTGAAAGCGCAGACAGCACGATAGCATTATTATGAAAGTAGTTTGAAGTTTGTGGACCCCCTGCAAGGGTACTGGGGCCTCCCAGGGACCACCAACCACAGCTTGAAAACCTTCGAAATAACAACATCGAGGAATAGTGTTATTTAAACACTTAGCCACATCTTATTTTTGCACTCAACATGTTTCCCAATAGTTTAAGAGCTGATGGGTTCTCATTGAGTACTTAGGCCCATTTTCCAAAACTCCTGTTTTGTATTTATATCAATTTAATTTGCGATAAACACTGAGTAATGAAACTGACTTAATTTTGAAATTGTGCTTTCTCCTCATGTACCTTGTTTTCTCATATTCTCCCCCTGTCCTGAATCTTTACTCTGTTTTCTAGTGTGGTTTAGTGAAGTTTTGTTCCTTAGTTTAATCATGTTTCCCCTTATCTGGAAGCTGCTGTGATAACCAGTATAATTAGGGCATGAGAGCAGTGAGGCTACTAAGCCATGTATATCTGAGGACCAGAAATGGTTCTAGTCACCCCCAGGAAGGCCCTGGAAGTGTTCAGGGAAGAAGATGGCAACTCCAGGGGCCTTCCACTCCTGGTGTTTTCTAGGGTATACCAGCAAGGAGGAAGCCACCGACCAGCCTCAGTACCTGAGCTGATGCACCTTTAAAGGCCTTCCCCCCATTTAGGGCGACTGTTCCCCTGTTTCCCATTAAGAACCTGACTTGACTGGTGAATTAATCCTCACCTTGGCCCTCTGGGAGGCTCTGGGGGTGCTGTGACTGGCTCAGGTTGGCAGATGCAGAATGAAGCTCGTGGTGGTGGTTGGCTTTCATTGTAAACTGTTTTGTCTCTTCTCAAATACTTTAAGTGCCCCTTGAAATAGCCCATGAGGCACTCAGATATTCCTCCCCTATATTTTAGATATGATCTTTCTCTATTTAATGAAGAAAAATACCACTGAGCAACTAACATTTTCACTTGGGACTTCCCTGGTGGCTCAGACGGTAAAGAAACTGCCTGCAGTGCAAGAGATTCAGGTTTGATCCCTGGGTCAGGAAGATTCCCCTGGAGACGGAAATGGCAACCCACTCTAATACTCTTGCCTGGAGAATTCTGTGGACAGAGGAGCCCGGTGGGTGACAGTCATGGGGGTCACAAAGAGTCAGACACAATTAAGTGACTAGCACTTTCACTTTCATTCACTTTTGAAATGGTGACCTATTTTTTTTTTTAATATACAATTTATCTTACGATCAGTAAAAAATAATTCTTCTGTCTAGCTCTCCCAGCTGTTACTGACTTTATGTTCAAACAAACTTCTTATTTCAGAACCTTTTTGTGTATACATGGTGAAGAAAAGGAGAATGAAACAGTAGTTTATTATGAAATGATTCTGTCATGACTGCGTAGTTCATTACATATAAGTAAATCATTGTTTTAAAGTATCTATGTCTGATGCAGGATACAGCATGCTTGGAGCTGGTGCATGGGGATGACCCAGAGAGATATTATGGGGAGGGAGGTGGGAGGGGGGTTCATGTTTGGGAACGCATGTAAGAATTAAAGATTTTAAAATTTAAAAAATCAATAAATAAATAAAATAAAAATAAAGTAGTTAAATATTTAACACTTCGGGTGATCACAGAAGAAAATAAGACTAAGCTAGGAATCTGAAGCCAGTGAGACTTGGGAAGCCTGTGGATTATTCTTACTATCTAGGAAAAAGAGAATATTTAAACTGAAGCCTTTCTTGCCACTTGCCAATGGGTCCCCAGTGCTTTCAAGAGCTTTCTAAAGGGAGCTGAGAGTCAGTTCTGGAGCTTGTCCCCATAGAGGGAGTTCTTGGGTGGAACAGATGGCTTGGAACTTAGTTTAAAGTTCCAGCTATGAAATTATGTATCTTTTTCTCTCTTTCCTTAAAAATAATGTATGAGTCTGTTGACTGGAGTGCTTGCCTCCTGACTGACTTACAGTCTTTTCAGGGAAAGTTTCAGCCCCTGGATCAAGTTGTGATGGATGACATGTTCCCGGATTGCATCTTGTTGCTGAAACTTCCTGAACTTGAGAAGTTACTTCGACACGTGACAGAGGAGAAAGGTATAGCATGTGGCCTGTGAAGTCAGGCTAATGGCTGCTGGGGAAGCTAGCTGGTCTGTCTGAGAGCACAGCAGCTGGAAGGCCCGCGGAATGTGATGCTTATTCGTGTGGGTTATAGGAAGGGTTCTGGTTCAGATTCCCTTTCATTTGTCAGTATTCTTCCTCTACTGCACTGCTTGTTCCGTCTGTGAGGTTTGGACCAGTGAAATATGGTGGCCTGTGTCCTGCAGGGCCAGGGTTCACGAGGCTCGGGCTTTGAACGAGGCTGTGACTTTGCCTAAGTCCCTCAACTGCTTTTTGCCTTGGGTTTCCATGTGTAAAACTTGCATAAAATCTTTGCCTTTATTGATTCAGGAAACGTTTATTGAGAACCTACTAAGACGCATATATTAAGCACTAGAGCCAGGCTCTAGGGATAGTCATAAGTAAAATACTGGCCTTCATCTTACTTTGCTTTGACTCTGATGGAGACAAATGACAAGTTAGAGCAACAGCAGTAGAGTGTAAGGGAAGTGAAAACTGGGTTTTGCAGGGATGCACAGTATAGAAGTTGATGATATATCTGCTTTGAAAATGAAAATACATGGTCAGGTGAAGCAATTTTTTTATTGAAAAATTTAAAAATAATGGAAAACTCAGAGTAAAAAACTACAAATACTGTTTGTCCCCAACCCCAATAATCAACCACTCTTAATATTTTGTTATGTTTGCTTTAAATCTCAGGGAAATAATTTCTTTAGGGAAAACCTGGTAATCTGATTGCAGGATCTGATGGCCTACAAGAAAAATTAAAAATGTATTTGCTACATAGTTTTGAGTAAATCATTCAAACTTTTCAGCATCCACGATGTGCCAGATGAAGGGTTTGAAGGGTTAAGAGCACTCCTCATACTCTACTATGCATTATAATTAGTCCCCTTCAGAATTGTTCTAAGTCATAAAGTGAAGCTTTCCTTCTCTTAGCTTTAGAGTGTTGAGATCTCTGATGACCGGCATATGAACATTGTTTAGGTATTACAATTAATAGTTTCTGCCACAAAGAGATACTTCAGGAATTAAATGAAATAATACAAGTAAATCAGTGCCCAGAGAGTGCTCGGTGCACAGTAAATGTTAGTATCATTAAGGCTTCTAACTAGAGATTTTTAATTCTTTCCTCATGTTTAAGTACTGCTGCTGCTGCTGCTAAGTCGCTTCAGTCGTGTCCGACTCTGTGCGACCCCGTAGACAGCAGCCCACCAGGCTCCCCCGTCCCTGGTATCCTCCAGGCAAGAACACTGCTTCCCAGGTGGCTCAGATGGTAAAGAATCTGTCTGTAGTTCAGGAGACCTGGGTTCCATCCCTGGGTTGGGCATATCTGTTAGAGAAGAACATGGCAACTCATTCCAGTGTTCTTGCCTGGAGAATTCCATGTACAGAGGAGCTTGGCAGGCTGCAGTCCATGGGATGACAAAGAGTCTGACACAACTGAGCAACTGAGCATGCACGCTCACATATAGTAAATGACCAGTACACACTTGTTTGATGGTCCATTGATTAATATATAGTCAGGTGGTTTGAGTAGGAGAATGAGGATAATCAGACAATAATAAAAATGTCTGAAAATGAAGGTGTTAGTGTCCCGGTTGTGTCCAACTTGCCCGGTGGCTCAGATAGTAAAGAATCTGCCTGAAATGCAGGAAACCTGAGTTCAGTCCCTGAGTTGGGAAGATCCCCTGGAGGAGGAAATAGCAATCTACTCCAGTATTCTTGCCTGGAGAATTCTGCCAACAGAAGAGCATGGTGAGCAACAGTCATGAGATGCAAAAAGTCAGACATGAACTGAGCAACTAACACTTAAGCCTGCTAGGTTTATGAGAACCTTCACCCCTTGCCTTCTCCCCACTGGATAAACCCAGCCCCAGTTGCTTGTATCCTGAATGGTAATGGTGGTGGCTTTAGTTAGCACTGTTCACTTTATTAGTGAAGGAAATGATATGTCTCTGCTAGCTCTGGGGCTCAACACGTTTCTTGCCAAAAAAGCTCCCATTCAGTGGAGAGTTGACGGGGAAAGGACTAATAAAGGGTTATGAACTTCGTCTTGAGTGTAATGCTCTGTTTCATATTGCAAGCAAAAGCTGCTCTGCATTGTCAGATAGGATTAACAGGAAGAGCCAGGAAAACTTACCTGATTAAAATAGCCCAAGCACCGTTGCCAAGTTTCTATTCCCAGGAGGCAAGAGGAAAAAAAAAGAGACCATATGAGTTTCTCAGTTGTGGAAAACATTCAGAAAGTAGATGTGAAAATGTGCTCCAGGCAGTTTGTTCAACAATACATCAGGGAAATTCAAGTTTGAGAACCGATTACCCAATTGCTGAACATGTTATTTGATTGTGGACTCCTTTTTATTCCATCTTTATTTTGTAAACCCAGTCTTTCCAGATGTTCAAGACCAGTTTTACAGGCACCGGACACATTAGGGAAAGAAACCTTTCCAGCATATGTATGTGTTATCTAACTCACAAACTCTTGCAAATGTTAAGTTTAGGATACAATAGAATAGAAGGAGAAGATAATAAGAAGAGGTTGTAAGAATACACAGAAGAACTATACAAAAAAGATCTTCATGACCTAGATAACCATGATGGTGTGATCACTCACCTAGAGCCAGACATCTTGGAATGCAAGGTCAAGTGAGCCTTAGGAAACATCACTACAAACAAAACTAGTGGAGGTGATAGAATTCCAGTTGAGCTATTTCAAATCCTAAAAGATGATACTGTGAAAGTGCTGCACTCAATATGCCAGCAAATATGGGAAACTCAGCAGTGGCCACAGGGCTGGAATGGGTCAGTTTTCATTCCAATCCCAAAGAAAGGCAATGCCAAAGAATGCTCAAACTACTGCACAATTGCACTCATCTCACGTGCCAGCAAAGTAATGCTCAGAATTCTCCAAGCCAAGCTTCAACAGTATGTGAACTGTGAACTTCCAGATGCTCAAGCTGGTTTTAGAAAGGGCAGCGGAACCAGAGATCAAATTGCCAACATCCGTTGAATCATCGAAAAAGCAAGAGAGTTCCAGGAAACCATCTGCTTTATTGACTACACCAAAGCCTTTGACCGTGTGGATCAGAATAAACTGTGGAAAATTCTGAAAGAGATGGGAATACCAGACCACTTGACCTGCCTCCTGAGAAATCAGTATGCAGGTCAAGAAGCAACAGTTAGAACTGGACCACAGACTGGTTCAAAATCGGGAAAGGAGTACATCAAGGCTGCATATTGTCACCCTGCTTATTTAACTTATATACAGAGTACATCATGTGAAATGCCTGGCTGGATAAAGTACAAGATGGAATCAAGATTGCTGGGAGAAATATCCATAACCTCAGATATGCTGATGACACCATTCTTGAAAAAGAACTAAAGAGCCTCTTGATGAACGTGACAGAGGAGAGTGAAAAAGTTTCTCAGAAAACTAAGATCATGGCATCCAGTGCAATCACTTCATGGCAAATAGATGGGGAAAACAATGGAAACAGTGACAGACTTTATTTTCTTGGGCTCCAAAATCACTGCAGATGGTGACTGCAGCCATGAAATTAAAAGACCCTTGCTCCTTGGAAGGAAAGCTGTGATCAACCTAGAGAGCATATTAAAAAGCAGAGACATTACTTTGCCAACAAGTGTCTGTCTAGTCAAAGCTATGGTTTTTCCAGAAGTCATGTATGGATGTGAGTGTTGGACTATAAAGAAAGCTGAGTGCCAAAGAATTGATGCTTTTGAACTGTGGTGTTGAAGAAGACTCTTGAGAGTCCCTTGGACTGCAAGGAGATACACCAGTCCATCCTAAAGGAAATCAGTCCTGAATACTCATTGAAGGGACTGATGCTGAAGCTGAAGCTCCAATACTTTGGTCACCTGATGCAAAGAACTGACTCATTGAAAAAGACCTTGATGCTGGGAAAGATTGAAGGCAGGAGGAGAAGGGGACGACAGAGGATGAGATAGTTGGATGGCATCACTAACTTGATGGACATGAGTTTGAGTAAACTCTGGGAGTTGGTGATGGACAGGGAGGCCTGGCGTGCTTCAGTCCACGGGGTCCCAAAGAGTCAGACGTGACTGAATGACTGAACTGAACTGAACTGACAGAACATGCTGTGGTAATTTTCATAATCGTGGATCATCTGTGGCCTTCATGAATATTTTAAACCACTTTGCTTATCAAAATAGGTAAATTTTAAAATTAAGTGGTAGTTTATGTACTTCGTCCTTGTATAGCATTCTGGGGTATTCAAGTTGCATATTTCTTAGTGATCATCTTGTCCAGGGAATGTTTAATTCAAAATAAATTTGCAGTTTAAACACTTAGGAAAAAAAAACCTCTAGCCCCACCTGGCTTCATTAAGTGAATTGTACGACACTTGAAGGAAAAAATAATACTCAAAAGAAATAATGATACCTAGATTATTTTAGAAATTAAATGAGAAAGGCATATTTCCCAACTAATTTTATGAAATCAGAGTGGCTAAAAGAAAACTATAATTTAGTATTCTTTATGATCATAGACTGAAAAATACTTTAAAAATATAGCAAATTAACTGTGTAAAAAGGACAGTATGTTAAAACCAAGTGAGGTTTATCATAGGAGTGCAGAGTTGGTTGAACATTAGAAAATCAATCAGTATGATTCACCATATTTATGCATAACAAAAGAAAAACTGGATGATCATCTCAACAGATGTAGGAAAAACCCTTAACAAAATTCAGTCATTATATAAATTCTCAGCACATTAGAGATAGAAAGGAACCTCCTCATTCTTTTAAAGGACATCCATGATAAACGTAAGCTAATATCATACTTCACTGTGAAAGACTGAACGCACTTTTTCCCTAAGATTGGGACAAGATAATGATGTCAGTCCTCTCCCGTCTTACTCACCAATGTGGTGGACATCCTAGCGGTTTTGATAAGAACAAAATTAAAGGTATATAGCTTAGAAAGTAATAGTGAATTGTCTTTTTGCATCAACAATATGGGTCATGTATATAAAAAGCTCAAAAGAATTTACCAAAAAAAATAAAAATCACTGAAACCAATAAACAAGTTCCCAGGATATAAGGTCAATATACAGAAATCAATTCTGTTTCTGTATATTAGCAGTGAACAATTGGACAGTGGAATAAAAGCATGCCATTTGTATATTAAAAAATCATGAGGTTGTAGGGATAAAGGTAGCATAATATATGCAAGACCAGTACACTGAACAACGGTAAAACATTGCAAAGAAAAATTAAAGAATTAAATAAATAGAGAGATATACCATGTTCATGAGTTGGAAGACTCAGTATTGTTAAGATGACCATCTTCTCTAGATTTAATGCAATGCCTCTCAGGGTTGTTGTGTTGTTTTTTTGTTTTTGTTTTTTTTTTTTAATTGATAAGCTGATTCTAGAATTTATAAAACTGTGCAGAGAATCTGTAGTAGTCAAAACAATTTTGAAAAAGAAGAACAAGTTGGAAAACTTATACAACCTGATTTCAAGACTTACTGTAAAACTACAACAGACAAGAAAGTATGGCATTGGAACAGGGATAAAGAGATAGTTACATGGAACCAAACAGAATAGAAATGGACTGACATTTATGAAGCCAGTTGTTTTTTTCAGTGGTGTCAAGACAATTCAATGGGAGAAAAGATAATCTTTTCAACATATGACCTGGAAAAATTGGATATCCATGTGAAAACATTGACTCTTACCTCAGAATCATACACAAAAATTAACTTGAAATGGATTAATAACTTAAATGCAAAAAATGAAAACTACTGAATTTCTAGAAAAAGCCATAGAAGAAAACCTTTGTGACCTTGAGGACAGGCAAAGATTTCATAGAACACAAAAGCCACTAACCATTAAAAAAATTGTAGGTTACATTTCAGTAAAATTAATATCTTCTCTTTTCTGAAAGATACCATTAAGAAAAAAAAAGACAAACTACAGTTGAAAGAAAATAGTTACATGACAAATATCTGATAGTGTATGTGTGTATATATGTGTGTGTGTATCCCAAATGTATAAAGACCTCTTAACACACTGATAAAATGATATCCTGGCTTCCCAGGTGACTCTAGTGGCAAAGAACCTACCTGCCAATGCAGGAGATGTAAGAGACATGGGTTTGATCCCCAGGTTGGGAAGATCCCCTGGAGGAGGGCATGGCAACCCACTCCAGTATTCTTACCTGGAGAATCCCATGGACAGAGGAGCCTGGCAGTCTGCAGTCCATAAGGTCACAATGAACACCAAATCCATGGCTTCTCAGACACCATCCAGGTTGAGAAGGAATCCAGTGCTCCTGTTTACCAGCTCAGTGACTTTGGACAGTTTATTTTAACTTCAAACCTAGTTTTTTAAGGTGGAGACAAATAGTAGTTTCCACCTGAGATTCATTCTGAGCATTTAGTGAGAAAACATGTGAAGAACTTAGCACAGGCTTGAAGATGTGATGTTATTATCACTAATGAGCTATTTCATTTTTTCTTAAATAACATGAAGGACTTGCCATGTGCCAGATGTTGTACATCCCCTCATTTGATAGGTGACTGGGCGTGTAGGAGCCCCAGCAGTACCGCTCAGAGCCTGGTCTCCTCTTCTGAACCAGCATTCTAGAGGGAAGGGGGCTGCAAGGAGCTCAGACAGTGAGCAAGAGGAAGGAAAGCTGTGGCAGGTTGTAGATCATCCTTTCACGAAATTTGGAGGCAGAGGCAAGAGACGAGCGAGCGGCAGAGTCAAGGTGGGATTCTTGGATGGGAGCCTCTAGGGAGATTGTCGCAGGCAACGGTCGGAAGGTCTGAGAGTCAGCAGCACACGTGTTCTGAGTGGTGGCCGTGTGCTCTTAGAAGCGGCCCTCCTTTTGTAAAGAAATACTGCATCAGCTCCAGGGAGGCTGAGTCTAGCCTCACCTGCCTTGGTTCCCCAGCAGGCCATTTGCAGCCCCTCCTTTTCATTATTCCAGTGGCACGTCCTGCGGACATGGGTGCAGAGGGCCAGCCCTGACTCTGTCCGCCTCCTAGTTAGTGCCCGCAGTGTTGATGACCACAGGCTGAGATGGGGAGGACACAGCAAGAGCTGGCTGAGGCCAGCCCCTCCCCGTACACACCGTCTCACTGAAACTCCAGCAGTTTAACTGTCTGCAGAAAACCACCCCTGCGTAAGCAGTTTCCGTTTCCCACCATGATTACAGAGGAAAGAGAAAGCGTCATTACAGAGGAAAGAAAAAGGCGAGCTTGCATCTGGCCTTAGGAATCCCAGTGGTCCTGAAGCTAACTCCTGCGTGGAGGCGGGAGGGAAGAGCTGCCCCTGCTGATGGCACAGAAAGCAAGAAACCCCGTGAGCGAGGTGTTACCGAGGAAATAACGGCTTAATGTCATATACCATATATATGCTACACGTGACATTAAGCCGTTAGATTACATAAAGCTAGCTGGATTGTGAGAAGAGGAAGTATAATTTATAGATGAAACTTTTATCCCCATAAAGGGCCAAATTGAGCCTATCGTAAATCTAAATTCCCCTGAAATAGCTATGGCTATATTGGTAATACATTAGAAGATAAATCTTTTCTTCTTTCTCCACCAGTCCCACCAGAACAGTTCTAAGTAGTTAACACAATTCTTTTCCTGAATGTATGCAATGAACTTCTTAGGCACCTGCATTTAGCTTCAGTTTTTTTTCTTGGGATTTCCATTTTTATTTTAGAAAAGAAATCTTTCATTGAAAACATTGGGGTGATCTTGAAATTATTCAGAAAAATGAAGATGGCTTAGTGTGTTAATTTGCTGAGTTTTTAAAATGACCTTTTCAGACAATAACTAGATTTACTGTAGTGACCATTTCAGAGTATGTGTAAATATCAAATCACTATACCTGAAACCAATACAATATTGTATGTCAATTATATTCAGTTAAAAAGTTACCTTTCCTCCAGATTTATCAGTACAGTTGTTTTCAGTTTTATTAAGAAATAATTGACATATGTCACTGTGTAGGTTTATATTGTACAGAATGATAGTTTGATTTACATATATTTTGAAATGACTATCACAGTAGATTTAGTTAACATCCACCATCTCATATAAATACAATGAAGAGAAAAAAGTTTCTCCTTGTGATGAGAACTATTTGTATAATTTGATAATTTTCTTAAATTCTCACTCATTTAATGTGAGTGAGAACCTGAGGTGTCCCAGTTCTGTTTAGGAATTTTTTTTTTTCCCCAGTGTCTGAAGAATGCTCTCAGGGTTATTAATTGAGTTTTTTAAGAATATAAAGTGTTACTTATTTTTTGGCTGCACCTTGCAACTTGTGGAATCTTAACTTTCCCAACCGGGGATTGAACCAGGGCCCTCACAATGAAAGCACGGAGTCCTCATCACTGGACCACCAGGGAATTCCTTGAAATTTTTAAACTGTTACCTTGTATATGAAATAGCCTTATGAGTTTATTTTTTGCTTAACCTACTGCCCTGTCTTTTTTTTCTTTTAATTTAATGCAGAAGTAGACAAGAAGAAATATTACAAGTACAGCAAAGAGAAGACATTAAAATGGCTAGAAAAAAAGGTACAGTACCCCTCAGTGCCTTGTGGCAGAAAGAGTTTAATGTTCCTTTTTAAAAATGTTTAGAGAGAAGGTAGTAAGCCTGACCCCAAAAACCATCTTGAAAGTCCACCTACAAGAGAGAAGCTATACAAAAATCTCCCAAGTGCAAGAAGAATCTGACTTTCCACTTTTCCTAACTCAGGTAGCTCTGGACTTAGCTTGATGTGCTTGCTCCCATTTCCCCGTGATGCTCACCACTGAATAAAGAAGTCCTTGCTAGTTGCTGGTATAGACTTGAGTCTTCCAAGCCAGGTAATAGCAGGGCCACGTGTACTCTCTGTCAGTCCTGCAGCCATCTCAAAGGTGACATTGCTCACACACGACCTGCAGGGGACCAGGCAGACGGGGTTCGGGGTTAGCATCTAGGTGCTGAAGACGGGTCTTATTCCAGGCAAGCCCTACTCAATGTAAGATCTCGTGCAGTGTTTTTCCAATCAATTTAGTGGATCACAACCAGTATTTCTCTCGGAATGGAATGGAATAGCATGGGCTAGGATAGACTAGGCTGAATTAAAAGGAAAGTTGGATCGAGAGTTTGGGATTACCAGATGCAAAGTGGTATATATAGAATGGGTAAACAGTGAGGTCGCACTGTATAGCACAGGAAACTGTATCCAATATCCTATGGAAACCCATAATGGAAAAGAATTTGCAAAAGAAAAAACTGAGATTGTTGCATATAATCAAATATATATCCTTATATGGTTTTAAAAAAAAAAAAGCACAAGATAAGGGCAAGTGTTAAGTATGACTCTGTAACATATTTATATATGTTTTGGCCTGTTTGGTTGCTCAGTATTTCTTACTGTGCATACAGCGAAGAAACAAAAAAGCCCCTGGTCTAAGGATATCGCTTGCTTTCGCAGTGATAAAGAATCTCAGCAGACCAGATCTGTGGATGACAAAGGTTTTGCAAGCTTTGTGGATATCAGTTCTAGCAGTGATTCCGAAGACTCTCTTCTGTCTTGTACATGAGAACCATGTTTGTCACGTCATGTTAATGGGCACCTTGGGAGCCTGGGAACATGGAAAGGAACCTTGCAGTATTAATCAGGCTCCTTTGTGTGAAGTAGGGAAAAGGTTTAAAAAGTGCATGTGTTTCACTCTTCACTTGCATCATCAGTAGTCTTTGCATTTGTGGGATTCTGTGTAGATGAAGAATGAGAAGTGCTGAGCAGAAACTGGGCATTTAGCTTTTGCTCTTAGCAAATGATAATGACATGAAATAGAGAAGTGAAGTTTATATTTATTGTGTTTCCTTTCTTAAATTTCTAAACTTTCTAAAGTGAGAAATTTATATTATTTCTTCTCCTTAGAAAGTCATAAAATACAAGTTTTGTGCCATCTTCTGTCTTAAGGGCCTAACATCCATTAACTCATTTAGTCCTCACAGCAGTCCTGTGAGATCGGCGCTATCTTTCTTTCCCTTTCACAGGTGGAGGCACAGAGAGGTTCAGTAAGCAGTCTGTGGTCACAGAGCAAACCCAAGCAGCCTGCCTCCAGAATCAGTGCTCTCGCACGGTGTAGGCCTTAGGCAGTCCCCGTACCGAGCTCAGCCTGCAGTGTAGTCACTACCCCTCACCTATCTCCAAATATGAAGCCATCTCTTATCTTCTGAAGATATATCTAGATCTGGACTACTTCTTCCTGGGCCTTAAACGGATTGAGGTCATGGGTTTAGAAAGTCTGGAAAGTCAGGGTGTCTAAAGTTAGTTGAAAATATCCTGATATTCCCCCTTTGGTTATTTCGTAGGTTAATCAGACTGTGGCAGCATTAAAAACCAGTAAGGTAAATGTCAGTGCCCGGGTACAGTCTACTGCATTTTTCTCTGGTGGCCAGGTTTCCAGTGACAAGGACGGTAAGTGAATCATTTTTTGTTTTGTTTTGTCTGGAGTGAGTCGCCAATGTGTAAATGCCCATCTTAGGATTTAAAAACCTTAATGTCTCAGAAACTTCACATTCTTGCCAATGTGTTCACTTAGATCTCATGGCAGGTGTGCATTTTATTTCAAAACCAAGTAGTCCTTCTGCTGTAGATCACTTCTATCACTAATTGATACTTAAGTCATTCATTCACAAAATCTATATCTTGCACTAATAGTAATAACAACCCTTGCTATCATTTATTGAGGGTGTGATGTGTGCCATGCCATTTACTAAGTTGCCAGCGTGCACATACTTGCTCATCTGAGCCCCCCTCCAAGTTTCACTTTACATCGAGTTTCGAGGTGGTGTGCAGAGTCACACAGCTAGTAAATGGCAGAGCTGAACTACTGATGGAGCTCGCCTGGCACTTAAGCCCACACTCGTAACCTTTTTGTTGCACTGTTCTTGGGGAGGCGAGGATTTCCAGAGCTGTATCTGTTTGCATCTTACTCTCCAGAAGCATAAGTCCTACTGTAGGTCTCAATATTTTGATTTTGATGAAAATTTATTCACTGGACAATTAATTCTTTAAGACACATTCTTTTGCCTTTCTCATTGTAGTGTCCTCTTACCTTCATATGTGTAGTCGAATAACAACAGCTATCTGATACAATTTACTTTCTGAAATGGTAGGACAGTAATTATCCTGCTTTAAACTCTTAATTCAGTGTTCCCCTGTTCTAAATATACGACTCCAAAACATCTGAGTTTCGTCATTTAAAAAACAAGTACCAAGCAGCCTGTTGGTGATTGGCTATGATGCAGGCAGCCTTTGATGCAGAAACCCACCTCACAGTGCCTTGCACACACAGATGGTGGCTGGCTCCCGCCCTTCTGGGAGTGGTGAGCTGCCCTTGCCGTCTGAGTTAACGAGCTGTCAGTGTCTCTGATAGGCTCCAACAGAAGGAGAGGGAGACGGAGTCAAGTGGCTGGCTGGCCAGATAGATGGATAGATCATGGATGATGGATGGGTGGATAAAACCATGGATTTTCAGTAAAGCAGGAGAAGAGATGTTAGTGGTTATTTAGACAGATGTTCTCATCTTAAAAATGAAAACCTGTGGTCTCTGAGAAATAGGTCACTTACTCAGGGTCACCCATCCTAGCTAGCAGACCAGGTCGTCTACTCTGAGTCTGGTGTTTTTACCAAACCAGTATCTAAATCTAAGGGTCTGGGCTTTGCTATATTGCCATTGAGTGTTCTAGCCATAAAGTAAGCTTTATACTCTTTACATTCTTGCCTTTTTTAGACCTTTAGCTTGATATGTGCCAGAGGAAGCAAACAGATATGTTGGCTTTCTTATTTGCTGTATGACTCAGGAAACTCAAACAGGGGCTCTGTATCAATCTAGAGGGGTGGGGTGGGGCGGGAGATCGGAGGGAGGTTCAGCAAAAAGGGGATATATGTATACCTATGGCTGGTTCATGTTCAGGTTTAACGGAAAACAGCAAAAGTCTGTAAAGCAATTATCCTTCAATAAAAGAAGGGTCCAGTGATAACTTTCAGTTCTCAATGTTGGCAGTGAAAGTCTCTTACTAAACACTTTGAGATCAGGTCATCCAGGCAGCAGTCCCTTTCTAACTATTGATAATACTGAGGCAGATTGTTATCCTGATGTCAAATGTAGAAAAGGGAAAAAAGATGGAAATGAATATCCCAGCAGCAAGCCTGGGATAATGCTTTTGGTAGTTTATATCCCCTTGTGATTATCCCATCTATTGAGTTTGATTATCCCCTAGTATTCTACAAAAAAAAAATACTGAATTGAGGAAGAGGGCTTTAAAACAGATTTTCTCTTTTGTAACTGTATTTAATTGATACCAGAGCTTCATTTTAACACTGAAAATCCAGATGCTGTAGACGTCATGATTATACACTCTGCTGAGTTTTGTTTTTCACATTTTTAAGGCGTTTTATTAGTTTGGGATTCCCTGGTGGCTCAGACAGTAAAGCATCTTCCTGCAATGTGGGAAACCTGGGTTCAGTCCCTGGGTTGGGAAGATCCCCTGGAGAAGGCAATGGCAACCCACTCCAGTACTCTTGCCTGGAAAATCCCACTGACAGAGGAGCCTGGTAGGCTACAGACCATGTAGTTACAAAAAGATGAACATGACTGAGCAACTTCATTCCATTAGTTTGGGGTTGTATGTAACATTCAGCAAGTGCTTAATAGAGACACATTATATATTATTTCTCTTAAATGAGCATACTCATTACTGTTCAGTAATTAGATTTATTTTATATTGAAACCAACCTAGAAAAGATGGCTATTTCATATTGTTACATCTGATGTTTGAACTTTATTTGTATTCAAGGGCCTCAACTAAGAGAAGAACCCTGAATTTGTATCTGTTATTTAGTGGGCATCTATTGTATTATACTTTATTATCTCATCATATCTTCAGTGTCATTGTATATGATATCTCATACATCATATCCCCCCACCACTCTGACAGATAGATATGAGCATCCCCATTTCACACACACACAAAAAAAGCTTAAGTGACTCTCCAAAGCTAGATAGTGCCAGAATTTGAACTCCAATCAGTTTGACTGTGAAGCAACCATAATTATTACTAAATTTTTTTCTCCATTCTGTTTCTTTCAGAGGATTATGTTTGTTATGCCCATGGTCTGATATCTGATTACATCCCTAAACAATTAAGTGATGACTTATCTAAATATTTAAAGTAAGTATGGTCCATCTTTAGTCGTAATGAAGCCTAATTGTGCTTGGTTTCCTAGAGATAGGGTTCCATTATGGCTTATATAAGGGTTCCCAAATGACTCAAGTGGTAAAGAATCTGCCTGCCAATGCAGGAGCCACAGGAGACGTGGGTTCGATGCCTGGGAAGATCCCCTGGAGGAGGAAATAGCAGCCCAGTCCAGTGTTCTCGCCTGGAGAATCCCATGGACAGAGGAGCCTGGCGGGCTACAGTCCATGGGATCACAAAGAGTCAGACACGTCTGAGCGCACAAGCAAGTATGGCTTGTCATGTCACTTTTTCTGATAAGAGGTTATTCTTGAGTTGTATCTCAGACTTTATGGTTTGGAGGTGATTTTTAATGGACAGTTTTTTGATTGGAACAAATTAATTTAATGGATACTGGTTTCAAGAACCCCTGAGTATTACAATTAGAATTAAGGGTTGTTAAAATGTTAGAGGATAAATTGTGTTAAAATTTTATCCCCAGCCAGACTTAACTAATTTGGTTGATGGGATGCAAAGAGTAGATGGCAGAGTAAAATATTTTTGAAAGTTACATTTAAAGGTTGTGTACCATTTTTGTTATTTTATTATTATAATCATTAGCTGTTCCCTAGGTATTTTTATTATGCCCAGCACTTGAAACTCTACTTGAGGCTGAAAAAGATGTGTTTATTTTCTATATTTTAGCAACTACTGTTAAAATTTCATATATGTGATGATCTAATAGCTTTTCCTGATTCTTAGAATAATTTTCTCCTCTGATACATGGGAATTAAATGACTTTTTAATAGCTATAGTTGCATTTTTAGCAAATTGTATTTTTGGTCCTACTTAAAGAACAGTTAGTGGAATCTGGTTTCTGTAGTATAATATAGTACATTGAAAGCTTGCCCTGAATTGATAAAGATACCCTTCTGTTTATTATTTTCCTGAGTCTCTTTGTACCTGCTTATCTTGTTAAAGACTTGATATCTTTGTATTCCATTATTTTTTTAGATTCTTCTCTGCTGAAATTTTAAAGTTTCAGTTAAAGACTTGAGAGAAGGATGTGTCAGTTAAACTTTTCTTTAATAGAAAAGTAAAGTTCCTGTGACTTTTTGTCAGTAGAATAATTTTCACTTTTAAATATATGCTAGATTCATCATTTGTGGTGAAAAAATACATACCAAAATACATATTTATAGAGACTAAAGGAAAGCAATTCCATTGCAACCAGTGACTTCTAATTTTGTTTTTTAGCTCAGAATTCCAATACAGAGAATTAAATAGCTAAATGCACATTTTTTCACTTAGAAAAATTTCACTCTTTATAATGAGGTGATCGAACAGTAAGATATATGGAGGTGAAACTATTAGGTGAAATCAGGACTTACTAAGTCTTAAGTTGGCCCGGTCATTCTGTTTGCTTGTCTGTGAAAAATCACATTTTTATTTTTCACTCCTCAGGCTTCCAGAACCTCCAGCTTCAGTGCGAAACCCTCCATCAAAGGTAAGAAACTGTGACTAAAATATCTTTGGAGCACCTGGAAAAATAGTATACTTTTGCCACATACATTTAGTTTAGTATATGTTAAAGCATCTTAATTCATCTTATGTGGAATCAAGATTATACTGCTCTCCATCAGTATTTTTATTTTCATGGATTTTAGGTGAATCATAAATAAGGTGCTATGAAAATCAAGAAAGAGTTGGTTCTAACTCAATATCTACACTGACATATTAGAGAATCATAATTAAAATTAAGTCTTCTTGCGTGAGCTAGATCCTATAATTAATTTCATTAATCATTAGGAAAATTCTATAAATAAAACTCACTTTGCCAAATATAATTGTCATAGGCACAGAGGTACATAGAGCATGATTTTTGCAACACAGAATTCTTTGAGCAAGGATGACCACACTTTACTGTCTATACTCGAAATGATCAATGCAGTTTGTGAATCAGTGAAAAACCTTTCCTCTGCCAGATGTTCTCAAATTGCCACCCACAGCTCCTCTGCCCTGTGGACTCTCAGATACAGGGAGTAGAGAAGCCATTCACAGACCACACCCGAGAGCAAAGAGTAGCATCCCTAAGTCCGGGCCTGATTGCAAACTAGTAAGTGCTGCTCAGACACAGGGAAATAAGCACACGCACCAGCTTGTCCGTGAGGCCACCATTCTCCAGCAGGCAAAATGATGAGTACCTTGTGAATGAACGTAACACGGATGCTAAAGAACTTTCCTTCTTCCCTGCCTTCTAGGTGGCCAACATTCTCAGGATTTTTTGTTGTTGTTGTTTTTCACTTGTATACTGTTTGAAGGTGATGATGGTTCTAAAAACATTCAATACTTTGACTTTTAGGAAAGGGCATCAAATTTAAAGTGCATCATTGTTAGTTGGGGACCGTTTTTAGCAAATTGTCCAAGGAGGTTCATCTTTTCCTCACTGGAGGAAGCAGTTGGTGTAAGATCTTTATCTTTAGATCTGGGACAGACCCACAGCAGCACCAGGGGACATAAATATAGCTGTCTTGCTCTAACTAAGGTAACAGGCATATTTGTTTCTTTCTTATTTTTCTCCTTCCAAAAGCGAGGCATATTTCTTTCTCTCAAATATCTGTCTTCCTTAGTAACAGAGAGATCTAAAACTGCCCTTGAAGGATTTAGCCTTCGATGCGGTTGCTGGAAGGTAGGTTCTTTTTTTGTTGCACAAAGAGTTCACAGATGAGATTCAGAGGCGAAGTAAGCTCCGTGGGAGAGGGACGGGATGGGATGATTTGGGAGAATGGCATTGAAACATGTATACTGTCATGTAAGAAACGAATCGCTAGTCTAGGTTTGATACAGGATACAGGATGCTTGGGGCTGGTACACTGGGATGAACCAGAGAGATGGTATGGGGAGGGTGGTGGGAGCGGGGTTCAAAGTTGGGAACTCATGTACACCTGTAGTGGATTCATGTCAATGTATGGCAAAACCAATACAGTATTGTAAAGTAAAAAAATTTTTTAAAAAGCGAAGGGTTTATTGAGCGACAGTGCACTGTCAGGAGGGAGGGAGCCTGGGCAGGCTCAGAGAAGCCGCAGCGAGGCCCTTTTGGCAAGCTGGTTATATGGGCTGTGAAGGACTGGGTGGAATATTCACCCAGGGGGAGGGGGTGAGGGGGTGATCTCCTGGTTTTCGTCCCAGCTCCACCTTGCAGAGAGGAGGAGGAGTTTCTGCCCTTCTGTGGTCTTGCTCAGATCTGTCATGGCACCGGTGCATGGTGGGCACTGCTCTGTGCAATGTAATTCTATTGTAACGTGGGCACAGTGAGCGAAAGGTTACATTCGGACCAGAGGTTCCCGTATTTCTTTGTTTGCTGCTAGGTCCCTTGTCATCACAAGACTTATGATCTCCTGTCAGCCCAGAGGTTCCCACTTTTCTGTTTGCCCCCTTGGACCCCTGCCATTGTAAGATGTATGTGGTCACCCGACCTATGCCTCCTCCTTTGCTCACGTCTGGCTAATGGCCTGCTCTGATGTTCCCCTAAAGGAGTCTGCACCCTTCAAATCTTTTAAGGGTCAGAGGGTCCATGATCTGTCTTCTGGAGCTGTCTTCTGCCTGAGCAGGGGCATTGTGCCTGCCTACAGGGCCCAGATCACCTTGCCCTCTGTCAGAGATGAGGTCTCGGGGTCCTTGACAGTGGCAGAGACAGAGAGTGGGGAGTAGATGGAGGCTACAGCCCTGTCCCACAGATGTTGGTGGTCCCCATTGTCATGAAAAGAAAAGAAAGTGAAGTCGCTCAGTCGTGTCCAACTCTTTGCGACCCCATGGACTGTAGCCTACCAGGTTCCTCCATCCATGGGATTTTTTAAGCAAGAATACTGGAGTGGGTTGCCATGGGTTGAAATTCCTGGTGTCTCATCATCTGTAGGTGACACTGTTGTAAACTGAAGAAACGAGCTTAACAAGCAGGTTAAAAGGGACAGGGCCAAAAGTCAGTAGAAGTATGATTGCAATCAGAGGTCCAAGCAGGGGCAGGAACCAGGTTATGTTTGATAACACCCCTCTGACTGCAGGCCAGAAGGGGGTGGCACTGGGGTCACCCTTCCTGAAAGTGTGTAGCTTTGGGCACCGTCTTCCACCCGGCCAGTGGTGTTGATGTCGGTGCAGCACAGTTTACTGATTGCTGCACAGACCCTCCCTGTTCAGCTGGGAGATAGTCCAGGGCTATCTGTTCTCCATCACTACATCTGCTAGGAAATAAAGGGATCCCCTGTAATCCTGGTCAGAGTATATAGAATATCTGACAGGTTACAGAGCATTGCCTCAAGGGAGGCAAAGCCGCCCCCGCCCCCTGCCATGGGGACACCAAACCAATAGCAGCCCCAGTGCCTTCCAGTATGTGGTCTGTGTTGATGGTTACACCTGGGTTCCTCTGATTACTTGGCTGGCCGAGTGTGCCACAAACAAGGCAATATCTATACAAGGAAAGTGAAAGTTGCTCAGTCATGTTTGACTCTGTGCAACCCCGTGGACTATATAGTCCAGGGAATTCTCCAGGCCAGAATACTGGAGTGGGTAGCCTCTTCCTTCTCCAGGGGATCTTCCCAACCCAGGGATCGAACCCAGGTCTCCCGCATTGTGGGCAAATTCTTTACCAGCTGAGCAGCCTGGGAAGCCCGTACAAGGAAAGGTCACAGCCGATCCCAGGGAGAGGCAGAGGAGTTGGGGTTGTTCTGAGGAGGGAAGTGGCTTATGTTTCAGCCACAAAGGGACCAATATCTGGAGGAAGCGCATGCCTGGCGCACTTCAGAGGGGTTGAAAAACTCCTTAAGTGGTTTGTCCGAGAAGGGTACCCATGAAGCTTGGAGTGGGAGGCCCAGCATTATGAGAGCAGTTATGGGGTGTGAAGACGCGGTAGGACACGGGTCACAGGACTCTCAGACCGGCGGGGTTGCCACGTGGCCGCTGCCTCCACGTTGTCCAAGTTTGGCAGGACTCGGTGCCTATAGCCAGTCCTGACAGAGGGGCCCCTTATCGGCCCCCGAATGGTAGTGCTCCTCTCTTTTACAGGAGCCCTCTCCCTGAAGGTTCACGGGAAGCCTCCTCTCCATCCCTGAGGATTCACCCCTGGGGTGCATTTTCATTCACAGGGACAAGTTTTTAAAACAGGAAAAGCTCATCTTCTTTTGTAATGCAGCCGGGCCCCAGTGTAAACTTGAGGACAAGAAAGCCTGGCTGGAAAATGGAAGCCTCAACTATAATACCATCCTATGATTAGGTTTTGTGAAAGGCAGGGAAATTGGATAGAGTTTCCTTATGTTCAGTCCTTTATGACCCTAAGAGAGAATCCAGAGCTGTGCATGTCCTGTGTTGGGGAAGCTTGTCAGTTGGGACTGGTTCAGATTATATAAAAACCCTCTCTGGTAGCATCTCTGGAGGAAAAGAAATCTTGGACAGAAGCACCTAAGTCCTGATACTCTCTCCGTCTTCACCCCTCCAGTACCGTGTAATCCTCTTTATTCTCTCGTGCAAGAAGTGCAGCAGAGTGCCCTTGCCCTGTCACCCCCGACCCCTGAGAAGCAGTAGGCAGACCTCAGGGAAATACCAGAGTCCGTACCCCTTTCCTTTGTCTGGCCTCAGCCAGCGCCGCTCTCACTTAGGCTGCTTCTCAGGGGCCCCTGGCCCATTCGCTGAAGGATTCTGGGAGCTAACTCTTTCCTTGCACCTTACTTGAAAGGACCCTGAATGTTGTCATTTCCCACTGCTGTGCCCCTGAGGAAAAGACCCCTATCTGGGCACAGCCTCAAGCATTTGATGATGAATTATATATCATCTAACCCACTTACTGCCCCATGGGCATGATGGCAATGCCACTGATTGATCCCAAGTGGGACTATGAACCAGGCCAACCTGGTGTCAAGAGCACGCACAACCCTTTGCTTCAGTGAAGGGACGAGATGGTGCACAGTTAAACCTGTCAGCTGTGATAGGGTGGAAGAGGTCACCCAAGATCAGAATGAACCCTGTTTTCCCACCCGGTTGGTAGATGCCTCAGAAAGTATACAAATGATACTGTCATGTAAGAATTGAATCGCCAGTCCATGTCTGACGTAGGGTGCAGCTTGCTTGGGGCTGGTGCATGGGGATGACCCAGAGAGATGTTGTGGGGAGGGAGGTGGGAGGGGGGTTCATGTTTGGGAACGCATGTAAGAATTAAAGATTTTAAAATTTAAAAAAAAATAAAAAATTAAAAAATAAAAAAATTTTAAAAAATTAAAAAAAAATAAAATCAGAACTTATTTTTAAGACAACAACAACAACAACAAAAAAAAAGAAAGTATACAAATGTGGACCAGACACTTTCGAGGGATGTGTTGTGCTTGCAACTTACTTCATTTACCAGTTGGTGCCTGACATCCGTTGGAAACTTCAACAGCTCGCCTTAGGGTCCCATACCCCTCTCAGCCTTTTTGTTGATGCCGCCTCCGGTGTCTTTGACAGTAGAGTCCAGGCTGAGGAAGAGAGGAAGAAGCAGCATGACTTAAGAAGGGCCCGTTGGCAGGCCAGACCTCCAGCAGCCGTCAGGGCGAGACGTGACCCTCCTCCTGATCACCGCAGAGGTGCTCCCAGAAGACCCCCGCCAGGGAAAGGAACCTGTTTCAGCAGTGGGAACTCTAAACCCTGGAGCAGGGAACGCCCAGGAAACAGGTCCTGGCCTCTACCCGAGGCTCACTCTGTAGGAAGATGGGCCGTGGGACAAGAGGAAGCCCTCAGCTCTGAAGGAAGCGAGGAACTCGCCCACGTCAGTCACGGCCGTGGTTGACTGATGAGATCCAGGACTTCCCAGGGCCCCTCAGAATACAGCCACCGTCACGTGGGAGGGATGTGGGGGACCGCTGACGGGACAGGTACTCTTGTCCAGTTTCCAGTGGACACAGAAGCCGCATACTCCGTCCTCGCTTCTCATGCTGGGCGTCTTGTCCCTGAAACCTGCTCTGTTGTTGGGGTAGAAGGAAGGCCAAAAGGAAAACGTTTGACCCCCACTCTGACTTGTGCCTGGGGAGAGACCATCATAGCTCACAAGTTTCTTGTCGTGCCTGAGTGCCCTAGCCCATTATTGGGAAGAGACTTTCTCTCAGCCTTGGGGGCAACTTTTGCTCTGCCTGAAAATGAAAATCAGGGCCTATTTTTGGCTGAACTATGCGTCATACAAGACTCAGACAGTCCAGCCCATATTTTCCCCAGAAATTGGAAAACGTACAGATCCACAGATCTCAGATCAAAGAATCCCAGGATGGGCAAGATTTCCCACTTCGTTAAAAATCACCGTTAAGGAAGCTAGGATCTTCTTGCCTTCTAGGTGTCAGTTCCCCATAAAACCAGAGGCTCAACAGGGCCTCAAACCCTGATCTCAAAATTCATCAAATGTGGGCATTTGGTATTATGCCAGTCTCCTTGTAATACTCCACCCTGCCTGTCCTCAAACGAAATGGGGCACATAGAACGGTGTAAGGTGTTCAACTCATCAGTGAAGTTGTGATTGCTCTCCATCTACTCATCCCAGTCTGTACTCCATCTTTTCTCAGATCCCGGAGGACGTGGCCTGGTTTATAGTCCTTGACCTTAAAGATGCCTCCTTCTCTATACCTGTTCAGTCTGATTCTCAGTACCTCTCTCCCTTTGATGGACCGATCCAGACACCAGTGTGACCCGACAGTATACCTGAACTGTCCTTCCCCAGCGATTCCGGGACAGCTGACACCTACTTGGCAGAGCCCTAGTGAAGTAACTGCAGGCATTTAAATTAGAGATGGGGGCATTATTACAATACATAGTTGGCCTCATTATTTGCAGTCCCTTGAAGGAAGCCTCAGATCAAACCACTGCACAGATCCTCAGTTTCCTGGCTTCAGAGGATATCCCCATAGAAGGCCCAAATTTCCTCCCAGAGAGTCACCTTCCTGGGACATGTTCTAAGCACAGGAGAGTGCACCTTTAACAGCAGTCCTCCACCTACAACCACCGCATTCAGAGAGACAGCTCAGAATCGTCTTAGAAGTGGCTGGATTTTGAAGGATTTGGGTCCCTGGGTTTTGTCTCACACCATGCAATAATGCTGGAGACCCCAGTTCAATTCCTGGGTCAGGAAGATCTGCTGAGGGGATAGGCTACCCACTCCAGTATTCTTGGGCTTCCCTGGGGGCTCAGCTGGTAAAGAATCTGCCTGCAATGTGGGAGACCTGGGTTCGATACCTGTGTTGGGAAGATCCCCTAGAGAAGGAAAGAACTACCCACTCCAGGATTCTGGCCTGGAGAGTTCCATGGACTGTATAGTCCATGGGTTCGCAAAGAGTCAGACATGACTGAGCGACTTTCACTTTCTTTAGGGGCTTCCCTGGTGGCTCAGATTGTAAAGCGTCTGCCTGCAGTGCTGGAGACCTGGGTTCAATCCCTGAGTCAGGAAGATCCTCTGGAGAAGGAAATGGCAACCCACTCCAGTACTCTTGCCCAGAAAATTCCATCGACAGAGGGGCCTGGTAGACGACAGTCCATGGGATCACAGAGTTGCACACGAATGAGCAACTGCACTTAAGCCATTATATGAGGACTTGAAGGGACTAGACACAGAACCTGTAGTCTGGATGGTCAGTTTACAGGAGCATTTGATCAGATTAGTTAACCTTAAAAGTGCCTTCCAATATACTCTCAGTTCAGTCAGTCAGTCATGTCTGACACTGTGACCCCATGGACTGCAGCACGCCAGGCTTCCCTGTCCATCACCAACTCCCGGAGCTTGCTCAAACTCATCTCCATTGAGTTGCTAATGCCATCCAATCATGTTATCCTCTGTCATCCCCTTCTCCTCCCGCTTTCAATCTTGCCCAGCATCAGGGTCTTTTCAAATGAATCAATTCTTCCCATCAGATGGCCAAAGTATTAGAGCTTCAGCTTCAGCATCAGTCCTTCCAGTGAATATTCAGGACTGATTTCCTTTAGGATTGACTAATTGGATCTCCTTGCAATTCAAAGGACTCTCAACAGTCTTCTCCAACACCACAGTTCAAAAGCATCAGTTCTTCAGCACTCAGCTTTCTTTATAGTCCAACTCTCACATCCATACATGACTACTGAAAAACCATAGCTTTGACTAGACAGACCTTTGTTGGCAAAGTAATGTCTCTGCTTTTTAATGTGTACCAATATACTTTAGGTGCAGACAAATGCTGTTTGATTCCATTTACATGAGGTACCTAGAATAGTCAAATTCATCGGGTCAGAAAGTACATTGGTAGATGCCAGGGGGTGGAGGGGGTGGGGAAGGGGAATGGAGAGTTGGTGTTTAATGGAGACCAAGTTTTCATATAGAGAGATGAATTTGGGAGCTGGATAATGGAGAGAATATGAATGTACCTAGTGCCACTGAGCTGTACAGAGATTAAATATGGTTAGAATAGTATGTTCTATATTATGTGACTTGTACCACAAAAAAAAGAAAATGTTTTTAATGGCTCTGACTAATGCCCCAGCCCTAGAGATTCCAGATCTAAACAAGCTCTTTACTCTGTTTTCCCCAGAAAAACAGGGAATTAGCCCTGGGAATTCTTGCCCCAAAGGTGGGACCAGTCCCATGGCTGATGGCATCTCTCTCCAAGCAGTTGGGCCCAGTGGCCTCTGGCTGCCTCACATTTTGTGAGGGGGGCCTCCAGTCAGCCATTGGTATCCCCTAATTTCTACCAGCTGGGTAGAAGCCTTTTCAACTAAGACTGAGGGAGACCAGGAGGTAATAAAGGCATCACTTAAGGAAATAATTCCTCAGTTGAGACTTCCACGGTCTTTACAGAGTGGCCACAGTCCCTCTTTTGTGGCTCAGGTCACCCAACTAGTCTCTCCAGCCCTGGGCACTTGGCCTGGAGGCCTCGAGGCCTCAGTCGTCAGGGAAAGTGGAAAAGGCAAATCAAACTTTAAAAAGAACCCTGGCTAAACTTTGTCGAGACGTCGGAACCGTGGACAAAGCTTTTACCCACAGCCCTCCTGAGAATCAGGGCAGCACCCAAAACAGGGCTATGGCTCAGCCCCTTTGGAATGACTGGCCGCAGGTAGGCCCTTTGTTCCTTCCGATATTTTGGTGGACACCAGAACTGGTGAGCTCACTAAGTAACTAACTAATTGGGGCCAAACCCAACAGATGATTTCATGGGGGGGTGGGGCGCAGGTTACCTACCTTGGGGCAGCACTTTGTAACCTGTCAGGTATTCTATCTACTCTGGCCAGGATCACGGGGGATCCCTTAATTCCATAGCAGATGTAGTGATGGAGAACAGATAGCCCTGGACTATCTCCCAGCTGAACAGGGAGCGTCTGTGCAGCAATCAGTAAACTATGCTGCACCGACATCAACACCACTGGCCGGGTGGAAGACGGTGCCCAAAGCACGTACGAACAGGCCCAAAGCTACACGCTTTCAGGAAGGGTGACCCCTGTGCCACCCCCTTCTGGCCTGCAGTCAGAGGGGTGTTACCAAATACAACCTGGTTCCTGCCCCTGCTTGGACCTCTGATCACAGTAATGGTTTTGCTGATTTGGGGGCCCATCCCTTTTTAACTTACTTGTTAAGTTCGTTTCTTCTGGTTAAAACTGTGTCACCTACAGATGACGATACACCAGGGATTTCAACTCATTTTTCATGACAATGGGGACCACCAACATCCGTGGGACAGAGCTGTAGCCTCCGTCTACCCCGCACTCTCTGTCTCTGCCACTGTCAAGGACCCCGAGACCTCATCTCTGATAGAGAGCAAGGTGATCTGGGCCCCACAGGCAGGCACAAATACCCCTGCTCAGCTTGAGGCAGCTCCAGAAGACGGATCATGGACCCTCTTAAAAATATCTGAAGGGCTCAGATTCCTTGAGAAGGGAAATGTTAGAGCAGGCCGTTAGCCAGACGTGAGCAGAGAAGGAGGCATGGGTCAGGTGACCGTAATACATCTTGCAATGACAGGGGTCCTGGAGCAAACACAGAAAAGTGGGACCCTCCGAGCCAACAGGAAGCCATACATCTTGTGAGAACAAGGTCCCAGAGGCAAAGAAAGAAATGCAGGAACCTCTGGTCCGAATGTAACCTTTCGCTCACTGTGCCCACGTTACAACAGAATTAGCATTGCACAGAGCAGTGCCCACCATGCACCGGTGCCATGACAGATCCGAGCAAGACCACAGAAGGGCAGAAACTCCTCCTCCTCTCTGCAAGGTGGAGCTGGGACAATGACCCAGAAATTACCCCCCAAACTCCTTATAACCAGCTTGCCAAAAGGACCTCGCTGTGTCCCCTGAGCCTGCCCACATGCCCTCCTGAGAGGGTGCTGTCACTCAATACATCTCTGCTTACTTGGCCTCCGAGTCTCATCTCCCAAAGTCTTCTGCAACAAAACAAGAACCTACCCTCTGGCCACACAAAGACGGCCACAGACAATTCATAAATGAACCAGTACAGCTGTATTCCAGTAAATCTTCACTTATAAAAACAGACCGGTGGCCTGTGGGCAGTACTTTGCTAAGCCCAGATTTCTCCTACATCTCAGCTTCGTCTTCTGGATTATTTTAGTTGCTTTCTAAGGTGTCCTGCTCTATGGTGTCTTCCTGGGGCTCTAGCGTTTACATCGCAAACTGCACCAGATGATGTACCATAGTTAAACAAGAGTAGGATAATGTCTATTAACTTTCCCATCTGTGTCCAGGACTTGCTTGATTCTTACAGAAATATAGTTGATCATTTGCAGAAAATCACATTCCAGTGGCCATTAGGTATCTTTGCATCTCTTTTGCCTTAATATGGTTCACATTATTTTATAACTCTTAAGTTTGCCTATTTTGAGGCCAGCTTCCAAACCTCACTTCTTCTGTCTTTTGACTTTGCCAGTGTCAGCTCACAGAGCTGGATACAGTCAGTGGATGTGGGAGTGTGGCTGAGTTCTTTGCAAATCACTTGTAGGAATGATAAGACCAACCTTAGCACTAATTCCTGTGTTGTCTACTGTCTGCCCTTCTCTTTCCAGAGCTGTACCCATTTAGTCAGATGCGTTGTTGCTGTCTTTGTGAACCACTTTTCTATTTCTTCTGAAGCAGTCCCCTAAATCTACAGTGATTCAGTCGTTCAAATAACAGAAATTTAAGTAGGTGTTACAGGTGATATGCTTTCCCAGCATATTCACTGGTGTGCTGGTGAAGAATTTCAGGATGTGTCATTTTGCCCGCATGTGCAATATATGCGCTGTGGCATCTTCTAGCTCCGACTTTACAGTTCTTTGTTTAGTGAAGGCTTGGTGAGAAAAGTGGAGCTGGGAACAAGCCTGCATTTCCTGGTGTGGGTCCATGTTGGATCATATCAGCGTCTCCACGAAGAGCTTGAAAATCTGTAAAGTCCCAGTTGTGATCCCAGTGCAGTCCGTTCCCCACGTTAAACATCAAGACTCACCTGCCTGCCATGTGCCTTCTCTGAAATAAGCATGTCACGATTCCTGCTATACTATGAACATAAAGGCCACAGTCTAGCTCTTGACCTGATTCTCACATTTGTTGATTGCAAAATGCTCATGTGAAAGGTGAAAGCAGGAGGTAACAGCTGACTTAATTGCGTTGGGTCCCATGCAAAGAGCACCTGTAACAAAAGGTGAGATCTCAAGTCCTCTGCTAGGCGCCCTTGAGCCTGTTCACGTAACCGCTGTGCTTCCCTCTGCTGCCTGCTTGCTTTGCAAGGTTGTTCTTAAGTGGATAAAATGAGATAAACTGAAAAGACACAAAGATGGTAATAGTAAGAATACTGTTCCCATACTCCTAGATGGACATCACACTGGTCCTGCAGGTGAATAAAGGGGGTTCTGGCTGGACCCCTGGCCACCATAAAGGAAATTCTCTTCTTTGATCTATGTGTCTGTATGCGCCCCCTTACGCTGTCCTGGAAGTCAGCGTTCATCTAGATGCCCCCCGTCCCTGTAGTATGTGATCATACTGCTAGACAGCCTCAGGACTGGGTCATGGGCTTGCCTGCTCACACCCTCTCACCACCAAAGCTGCTTCTCGGAAGGGACGTCTGGCTTAGAACGTTCCTAGAAAAGTGGCAAAAAGTGAAGGGACTTGTAAAGAGTAAGCGCTCCGCAGAGTCTGCAGCTCCATTCGACCGCCACAGGGGTCCAAACTGTTCACGTTTGGTGGTGTGTTTTTTTTTTTTAATGGATTGATGTGTCAAGGTGACATTTGACAGTTCGCTGCTCTAACATTGCAGAAAGCAAAGTTATCAGATGAGCCCGTAAACGCAAAAGAAGATTACACTAAGTTTAACTCCAAAGATTTCAAGACTGTAAAGGTACGTGTCCGGGTGTTAGTGGCATACTCCTGAATCCCGTGGCTGCTGCTGCGTGGGGGCTTCCAGGAACGATTGCATGCTTGACTGTGGTTTTATCGTTTTAACCGTGAAGAATTATTAACTTGAGTTTCAGTGACTTTAGAACTATTTCGAAATTGTGAGTGACAATGAAAGTATCAAGCAAGGAAGACCTTTTTACAGATAAAGAAAGGCAGAGTTATGAGCAAGACTGTGCCTAAGCTTCGTAATATAGTATATCCAGAGTGGTAGGGTGGAGCAGAGAAGCAGGCTTCAAAGGTAATGTTTTGTCAACTCAACTGCCTAGTAGCTTCCCAGAAATTATGATAATAACAATTATTAACACATAACTCAGCAATCACCCAGCAAATATTTTCATACCATTCCTTACGAAGCTTTATCCTTCACATCATTATGAATACATATGTAGCTTTCAGAATTGGCATACATATGTATTGGAGTTATGCCCTTTTCATTTAGCTCTGTATTGTAAAAATATTGATGTCATTAAGCTTTCTTTGAAAAATTATAAATGGGCTCATGATATTCAGTTGCTGTTATTTTATTTCACCATGTAGAATATAATCTATTTAATTCCCCTATTTTTGGACACATGTTATTCTGCTTCTTTTTGTCTAAATAAAGTGATAAAACATTCTTTCTTACAGTCTACATCTCTGTTTCATTAGACACAATTTAAAACTAAGAGTAAAGGCTTAGAAAACATGAGCTCTTTCCATGATTACTGAGACACATACATAGCTAAGAAGCTTTCCAAAAAGGTAGCAGAAATTTATCCTCCCAGCCATTACTGCTGATGAGTGTTCATCTCACAGTCTTGACAGCATTGGGTATTGGTTTTATTCTTAAAAATTTTGCCTGTCTAATTAGGTTACATTTCTTTGGGTAGAAAGGTTGTTTTTCCAAATGCTTATTGCCTGTTTGCAGTTTTGCTAGTTTTCAGTTCATGTCTCTTGCCTGATTTTACATTAGGATAGTAATGTTTTTCTTGTTGATTTGTAAGAGCTTGATCTAAATTAAGGCTAAAACACTATTCATGACATATCAAGTACAAATCATTTTCCAATTTTTTTAGCCTTTTCATTCAACTTTTGAACTGTTTTTTAAGCTTTTCTGAGGATTAAATATCGAAGTTTTTTTTAATGATTTTCTCATTTTTTTTAGGCTTAGACCTTGCCTGCCCCAAGATAAATTAATTCTACTTAGATTTTAGCAATACTTGCTCTCCCTTAGATTTTATGGTTTCTAAAAATTGTATTCTTTACACGTAATTTATCTAGGCATAGCATATCAGGGAATAATCCAACTTGAGATCTGACTGAATAGCTGGTTATGTCAGTGCTTTCGGTGAGCAGGGATGTTTCTGAGTTCCTCCGTGAGGAATATTTCTGCCCCACCCTTCTGAGTGCTGTTTCCCAGTGTGTCACCTTGGGCACAGCACCAGTGAGCTAAGAGGTTGAACCAGGATGTGAGTTAAGTGCAGGGGACAGAGGATAACTTGTCTCAGAGAAAGTGTCCCTCTTCGCCATCCAGCCAAAACATAAGCCTAGTAAGTTATAAGAGACAGAATGTAAGAAGCAAGTTTCCAGGGGTCATATACTGACTGTGCCCTTAAGAGATACTTTGGCAGTGACTTTGTCTCACAGCTCGCGGGAGACAGATGATTTCTTCTTTGCTGATTCCCATCACTTACGCTTCTGTTGAACGCTGAAGTACATGCAGTCAGCTGCTGTTTCCGTTCTGCCAGTGCTTTGTTATAGGACATGCATGGCAAAACAAAACCAAACAAAAACAGTGACCAGGAAGAGACAGAGTTTTAAAAGGCAGTTATTTGGAGTCAGCTTTTCGGAAGGTACTTTTCGTGGTTGGAGGAAAAGGGACCACTATCCTGCTGGTCCTGGTGCAGCACAGGTTATCTTGTGAATGTAACCGCTCTGTCCTTGGTATCCCAGAGAGCCTCTGAATGAAGTCAGATGGTAGCAGGCTGTGAATTATTCATCACGTGGTAATACAAGGCTATAATTCCTCCCTCTGACAATCGCTGCCTGTGGCAGCTCCATTGTTTGTGTTATTGCACTTAATGCACCCTCCAGAATTTTCTCCCCACAAGTAAACCATCAGTTGTAACACTCCACTCCTTGGAAGGCAGCAGTTTTATCTCCTGCCTGTTGACGTACTTTGTCTCAGGTATGAATTCTGAGCAGAAATCAGAACTTTTATAAAGAGTCACTCCTGATGAGGCATGTTTTTAGCAGCATGCTTACCTCCCTGAACGAACCTTGAGACATGCATGGTCTTGTCTGATTTGCATGTGTGATTTATAAGTGTTACATTCGTAATGATTTTTCTCTCATTTTCATTAACAGAAAAATAGCAAAATGACTGCAGCTCAGAAGGCTTTGGCTAAAGTTGACAAGAGTGGAATGAAAAGTATTGATTCCTTTTTTGGTGCAAAACATGTTAAAAAAAAATAGGAAAGATTTGAACCTTTGAAAGTGAAATTGAGCAAAAATATCCGCCTTCTTCATGTCCCACTTTCATCCTTCCTCCTTGCTACTGTACTTCCAAACCCTTAATTACCACCTTTTGAAAAAAGGTAGGATGAGGCCAATTTTCAGATTCACTTGAACATTTCTTTGTATTTGAATTTTGTGTTTCCTGAACAAAATATGGGAAAGTAATTGTGAAACATCATGGCTTATAGCCTTTGGAGTTTTATTTGACACCATGAAAAATAATCAAGTGAGTAGAATTAACCTTTAGCATCACAGATTCCTCAATAAACTGACATGTGACAATGTTTGAGTGTGTGCTTGTTATTTTATGCCACTTTGCACATGGTAGCTATGGCAACATGGTTTTCAGTATACAGATAGAGATCAATAACACGACTATCAGATTACTAATTTTTGGTAAATCTTTTGTTTAATATATTCTTTTTTATGAATATATGTTCTTTGTAGAAAATAGATAGAACTATAAAATAGAAAATAAAATCTCCTATTTATTACCTGAAGATAATATGATGTATTTTCTTCTATAATAATTTTTAAATGAATTATAGTAGTAATTTTATAACCTTTATTCTTGATGTCATTTGATGAGCATTTTCCTAGACTACTATTCTTCATAAATATACTTTTTAATGACAGTAATGTTTAATTATTTGAGTGTTTCACTATTTAATAATCATGGCCCTTTTTTTTTTAAGATGTGGGCTTACTGATTCATAACTAAGTTTTTCAAATATATACTTGTGGGACTATATTTCACAGAAAGGTTATAGGATCTTGCACTCTAACAAATGATGGTGTGAGTTCTTATCTTATTAGCTTTGAACAGTATCTTTGCAAGTTAGTGGAGGAAAAAAAGGCACATTAGTGTGACTTTTAACTTATATCTTCCTGATTAGTAATGTCAGTTGAAGAAAAACACACACAACCTACAAGTTGAGAGTTACGTTTTATTCGAGGCCCTTATGGTTTACCTTGTGTATCCTCTTGATTAGGTTACCTTTTGAGCACCCACAGAAGTAATGCTGTGTCTTTCTTAATGCACCATGTCAAGTCAAGAGTCACATGACACAATACTAGAGATGTTAACTTTAATCACTTAATTAAGGTGGTGTCCACCAGGTTCATTCACCATAATGTTATTTTTCTCTTTGCAGTTAATAAGTAATTTGTGGGCAAATACTCTGGGACTTAGAAGTATTCTATGCCTCATCCTACACTCACTTACCTGTTTTAAAATAAACCTGCTAACAGTTTTTCCAACTGCATCATTTCTTCCGTATTTATTCCTTTTACATTTAGTTGGCACTCCATTTGTTTATTCATTTATGAGTTAATATCAATATGGACTTGAAGGTTATTTTAACCAGTAAGTTAAATTACAATATTCTGTTCCTCATATTATCCCAGAAGGGTCACTGAGAGTCCCTTCAAGCTGGCCTCTGTATCTTTTTGCGATGTTTCCATCATTTTTAAATACTTCAGTATTTCTTTTGCAAGAGGGTATCCCAGGCTGTTTGTGTATTTTCCCTAACCAACCCCTGGAATCAGCCTCTTTCCTAAGGAGTCAGGTTCCTTTTAGAAAAGAATGGTGTTTAGAAACCAAGATCCAGGCGAGAGGTGTGCTCGTCACGCTGAAGTTCTCTTCTGTTCACTGAGAACAGAATCATGAACGGGTATTGAATTTTGTCAAATAATTTTTCATCATCTATTAATGATCATACAATGTTCCTTTAGTAAAGGAATATCTTTCCGTAGAGCTACCCAGGTGGAAAAGAACCTGCGTGCCAATGCAGGAGACGCAGGAGAATGTGAATTCCATACCTGGGTCAAGGAAGACCTCCTGGAGGAAGAAATGGCAGCCAATTCCAGTATTCTTGCTTGGGAAATCCCAAGAACAGAGGAGCCTGCCCATGGTGAAGAGGAACTAAAGAGCCTCTTGATGAGCGTGAAAGAGGAGAGTGAAAAAGCTGGCTTAAAACTCAACATTCAAAAAACTAAAATCCCATTACTTCATGGCAAACAGAAGGGGGAAAAGTGGAAACAATAACAGATTTTATTTTCTTGTGCTCCAAAATCACTGTGTGTGGTGACTGCAACCAAGAAATTAAAAGACGCTTGCTCCTTGGAAGAAAAGCTACAGCAAACCTAGACAGCCTATTAAAAAGCAGAGACATCACTTTGCCAACAAAGGTCCACCTAGTCAAAGCTATGGTTTTCCCAGTGGTCGTGTATGGATGTGAGAGTTGGGTCATGAAGACTGAGTACTACAGAATTGATGCTTTCAAATTGTGCTGGAGAAAACTCTTGAGAGTCCCTTGGACAACAAGAAGACCAAACCAGTCAATCCTAAAGGAAATCAACCTTCAATATTCATTGGATGGACTGATGCTAAAAGCTGAAGCTCCAGTACTTTGGCCACTTGAGGGGAAGAGCCAACTCATTGGAAGAGACCCTGATACTGGGAAAGATTGAAGGCAGGAGAAGGGGGCCACAGGATGAGATGGTTGGATGGCATCACCAACTCATTGGACGTGAATTTGAGCAAAATCCAGGAGATAGTGAAGGACAGGGAAGTCTGGTATGCTGCAGTCCATGGGGTCAGGGTCAGACACGACTAAACAACTGAACAACAACAACATCTTTCAGTATGTGAAATATAATGATTGATTTTTGAATGTTGACTTTACATTCCTGGGATAAACTCAACTTGGTCTTCTCATGTTTAGTATTGTGTTTTACTGCCCAATATTTTGTTAAGGATTTTTGTATCTCTGTTCCTGAGGGATATTGGTCTAGTTTTCCTTATTTGTAATGATTTTGTTTAGTTTTGGTACCAGAGTAATAGTAGCTTTATTAAATGAGTTGGGGAGTATTATCTCATCACCTGTTTTCTGAAAACGTTGTGAGATTAGTATTGTTTTTATGTTGGACATCATTCACCAATAAAGCCATTTGGCCTGTGATTTTTATTTTTTCTGAGAAATTTTTTTAATTACTAGTTCAGTTTCTATACTAGACAAAGAACTATTCTAATTTTCTCCTTTTTCATGTGCCAGTTTCAGTAATTTATGTTTTTCAAGAAAGATATCTGTTTCATTTAGCGTCAGATTCATTGGCATAAGTTGCTTTTTATGTTTTTATGTCTGTGAACCTGTAGTGATAGTCCTTCTTTCGTACCTGCTTTGGTTATTTGTGTCTCTGTTTTCTTGATTATTCTCATCAAACTGGGAAAATTTCTAGCCAGTATTTCTTTAAACACTATTCTGATCTTCACCTGTGCTCCTTCTTCTCTTCACCCCCTTGGTTTTTGGGACTCCAATCACAGGTATGCTAAACTACCTGATGTCCTGTAGATGCTTTCCTTGATTTTTCTTCATTTTCAATTTTACTTTGTCTTTAGCATTTCATCTGCTATTAACGTCAGCTAGTGAATTTGTATTTCATATATTGGAATTTCTTCTCTAGATGTTCCTTTTTTTTTGTATCTTCCCATTTCTCTCCTCATTGTGTTTTCTTTCAGATAGTTTGTTATAGGTACAATACGTGTGTGCTAAGTCACTTCTGTCATGTACAACTGTGTGTGACCCTGTGGACTGCAGCCTGCCAGGCTCCTCTGTCCATGGGATTCTCCAGGCAAGAATACTGGAGTGAGTTGCCATGCCCTCCTCCAGGGGATCTTCACAACCCAGGGATCAAACCTGTGTCTCTTATATCTCATACATTGGCAATAGCTGCTTAAATCGATGACATTTCTGTGTTTATTTCTTTCTTCTCTTTTGTCTTTATCTTTTGAAATAATTTTAGACTTATAGAAAAGTTGCAAAAAGGTAGAGAGTTTACATATTCCCTTTACCCAGCTTCCTCTAACCATAACATCCTATGTAACCAGTACAGTTAAAAACAGGATCCTTACAGTAATACAGTTCAGTCACTTAGTCATGTCTGACTCTGCGATCCCATGGACCGCAGCACGCCAGGCCTCCCTGTCCATCACCAACTCCCAGAGTTTACCCAAACCCACATCCATTGTGTCGGTGATGCCATCCAACCATTTCATCCTCTTTCGTCCCCTTCTTCTCCTGCCGTCAATCTTTCCCGGCATCAGGGTCTTTTCCAATGAGTCAGCTCTTCACATCAGGTGGCCAAAGTATTGGACTTTCAGCTTCAACATCAGTCCTTCCAATGAACACTCAGGACTGATCTCCTTTAGGATGGACTGGATGGATCTCCTTGCATCCAAGGGACTCTCAAGAGTCTTCTACAACACCACAGTTCAAAGGCATCAATTCTTTGGCACTCAGCTTTCTTTATATTCCAACTCTCACATCCATACATGACTATTGGAAAAACCATAGCTTTGATTAGAAGGACCTTATTGCAAAGTAATGTCTCTGCTTTTTAATATGCTGTCTAGGTTGGTCATTACTTTCCTTCCAAGGAGTAAGCATCTTTTAATTTCATGGCTGCAATCACCATCTGCAGTGATTTGGGAGCCCAGAAAAATAAAGTCAGCTGCTGTTTCCACTATTTCCCCATCTATTTGCCATGAAGTGATGGGACCAGATGCCATGATCTTCGTTTTCTAAATGTTGAGCTTTAAGCCAACTTTTTCACTCTCCTCTTTCACTTTCATCAAGAGGCTTTTTAGCTCCTCTTCACTTTGTGCCATAAGGGTGGTGTCATCTGCATATCTGAGGTTATTGATATTTCTCCCGGCAATCTTGATTCCAGCTTGTGCTTCCTCCACTCAGCATTTTGCATGATCTACTCTGCATATAAGTTAAATAAGCAGGGTGACAGTATGCAGCCTTGACGTACTCCATTTCCTATTTGGAATCAGTCTTGTTCCATGTCCTGTTCTAACTGTTGCTTCCTGACCTGCATACAGATTTCTCAAGAGGCAGGTCAGGTGGTCTGGTATTCTCATCTCTTGAAGAATTTTCCACAATTTATTGTGATACACACAAATGCTTTGGCATAGTCAATATAGCAGAAATAGATGTTTTTCTGGAACTCTGTTGCTTTTTCAATGATCCAGCAGATGTTGGCAATTTGATTTCTGGTTCCTCTGCCTTTTCTAAAACCAGCTTGAACATCTGGAAGTTCATGTTTCACGTATTGCCAAAGCCTGGCTTGTAGAATTTTAAGCATTAGTTTACTGGCATGTGAGATGAGTGCAATTGTGTGGTAGTTTGAGCATTCTTTGGCATTGCCATTTTTTGGGGATTGGAATGAATACACCTTTTTCAGTCCTGTGGCCACTGCTGAGTTGTCCAAATTTGCTGGCATATTGAGTGCAGCACTTTCATAGCATCATCTTTCAGGATTTGAAATAGCTCAACTGGAATTCTATCACCTCCACTAGCTTTGTTCGTAGTGATGCTTCCTAAGGCCCACTTGACTTCACATTCCAGAATGTCTGGCTCTAGGTGAGTGATCACACCATCGTGATTATCTGGGTCGTGAAGATCTTTTTTGTACAATTCTTCCGTGTATTCTTGCCACCTCTTAATATTTTCTGTTTCTGTTAGGTCCCTACCATTTCTGTCCTTTATTGAGCCCATCTTTGTATGAAATGTTCCCTTGGTATTTTTTAATTTTCTTGAAGAGATCTCTAGTCTTTCCCATTCTGTTTTTTCCCTCTGCTTCTTTGCACTGATCACTGAGGAAGGCTTTCTTGTCTCTCCTTGCTATTCTTTGGAACTCTGCATTCAAATGCTTATATCTTTCCTTTTCTCCTTTGCTTTTCGCTTCTCTTCTTTCACAGCTATTTGTAAGGCCTCCTCAGAGAGCCATTTTGCTTTTTTGCATTTCTTTTCCATGGGGATGGTCTTGATCCCTGCCTCCTGTGCAGTGTCATAAACCTCAGTCCATAGTTCATCAGGCACTGTGTCTATCAGATCTAGGCCCTTAAATCTATTTCTCACTTCCACTGTATAATCGTAAGGGATTTGATTTAGGTCATACCTGAATGGTCTAGTGGTTTTCCCTACTTTCTTCAATTTAAGTCTGAATTTGGCAATAAGGAGTTCATGATCTGAGCCACAGTCAGCTCCCAGTCTTGTTTTTGCTGACTGTATGAAGCTTCTCCATCTTTGGCTGCAAAGAATATAATCAATCTGATTTTGGTGTTGGCCATCTGGTGATGTCTATGTGTAGAGTCTTCTCTTATGTTGTTGGAAGAGGGTGTTTGCTATGATCAGTACATTCTCTTGGCAAAACTCTGTTAGTAATACCATATTATTAACTAATCTCCTACCTTATTTAAGTTTCACCTATTTTTACACTAATATTGTTTTTCTATTCCAGAATCCAGTCTGTCCTTCCACATTGCATTTAGTGAGCATATCCCCTCTTTTTTAATAATTTGTCTCTCAGTCTTTGTCTTTCAATGACCTTAACACTTTAATAGCACTAGTCTATTGTTTTCTGACATTCCTCTTAATTTTTGAGATACCTTGAAATTGTCCTGATTCTCATGTGATCGTTTCATAATACTAGTAATTAATGATACTAACAACAACAAATACTGTGTAGCTTTTATGTGTTTGATACTGTTCTGAGCATTTTACAAATGATAACATTTAATCCCCACAGCGTCTATAGTTGTAAGGCAGGGTGCCATAGGAGCCAAAGGGCAAAGGTTGAGAGAAAGGCTACTTAAACTCCTGGATTATCAGCCCTGCTGCAGGTAAGCTCCTTAAGAGCAGGAACTCTGCACTATTCACATTTGGGTTTTTCCATAACATTTTATGGAAAAATCCGAACTTTGGGGCCAACCCAATACATGATAGGTGGGCAGGTTGAGTAATCTAACCAGTGTCCTCACTAATTGAGACTTAACTTTTTTCCCCCAAGGCTCAAAGTCATGATCCTGGTCTGTGTTGGTCTTTTAAAATGCCTCAGTTATTATATGGCCTTCTGTTTGGTCCTTGAACGTGCCGCACTGCCCCACATCAGTGCCTTTGTGTGACCAGTTTATCTTGTATACTTTTCCTCCAGATCTTCACATGATTGCTCCCATCATGTCATTACTTCTTATCTCAGGCATCATTTTTTCAGAGACCCAGTTCCTGGCCTTCCTCCCTTGCTGCCAACCCTCCTACTTGTCACTCTCCACCCCGTCTTCCTCCTCACCCTCCACAGAGCCTTGCCTGACCAGGTCACAGTCAATGTCCAAAGCACCTCACATGGGGCAGCACAGAGTAGGCCGTCTATAAAGGCATGAGATAATCAGTTGATCAATTAGTCAGTGTGACCTGAACACCTCCGAAAATGATCTGCTGTACAACATTGGGTTCCTTGACATGTTATGGCTGAACTTTGAAATTCAAGCTTGATTCTGATTCGTTTTCAGTGGCATGCTTAAATTTGAAGTCTAAGGACATACTCATAAACTCCTTGTGTAGGCTTAGAAATGCACGTGCTCGCTCAGTTGTGTCCACCTCTTTGTGACCCCATGGACTGCAGCCCACCAGGCTCCCCTATCCATGCAGTTCAGGCAAGAATACTGGAGTGGGTAGCTAATCCCTTCTCCAGGGTGTAATAGAAATAAATAGGTATAATCATTAATCTCTGGATAAAGGGCTGTGAATTTTCTTCTGTCAGTTGATTAAACTGCTCTTACTGTAATCATTTTATCTGTCAGAATATCCACAGTTAGACTGTATTGTTTATATCTGTGTTAGTGTTAATAAATTTGCCTTTACATGACATTTAGAAATTACTCATATAAAGCCCATAATCTAAGTTATTGAAGTTTGAGAATATATGTGGTCTGCATACTCCTGTCTTCACAGAAGTTATTTTTTTTCAGCTTTATTGAGGTATAACTGACAAATTTATGTTATATATTTAAAGTGTACAATGTGATACTCTAATACACATGTACATTGTGAAATGATAACCACAACCAAGCTAAGTAACGTATTTATTACATCACATGTTTACCTGCGTGATGAGAACCCTAAAGGTCTGTTTTCTCAGCAAATTTCAAGTATATAATACAGTGTTATTAACTGTAGTCACTATGCTGTGCATTAGATTCCAGGAGCTTTAGATAAATGCTCACATCATGACTTAGCTGTCGATTAAATGAGAATTTGTGAAATCATCAACTTTGTCTTCCATATTTGAATTTACCTTTAATGTCAAGATGAAGATTCTTACTTGCAGTGTTAACTAGGCGTTGACTAGTAATTGAAAAGTGAAATACTGAAGGGGTTACACATGCCACATGCTCTTTGGGGGAATAATATGAGAAACAAATCAGTGTGGGCTTATGTAAGCATGCCAGTACACACAAATAGACACGCTTATGCACACACCAGACTTATATACACATATATAGCCTATCCTTTTGAGTGTAAAGAGACTTTTTAGACTTTATTACTCAAACATTGGGGTTCCATACCTTCTTCAAATCCTTTGGCGCCTTGCTTCTCTTACCTACCTCATTTATCTTTTTTATTAATGTGCCGAGTTTGGAGAAAGCTTCGAAAAATTTCAGCCAACTGTAAAACCACTTGTGTACACACACAAGAGCCTCTATTGTTTTCATCAACCATATGCATTTCTGAAACTGATCTCAGATTAGCAGCATTCTCTCCTTTTTTGTGCCTGATTTATCTTCAGTTTAAATTTTCCTTGTGCTCTGGCCCTCAGGCCCTCTCATCTTCCAGGTTTGTGCCTCTCTGGTTCTGACTCCCAAGGAGATTCCCCTCCATCAGGTTTCACATGGATGCCAAGTGGGACTGTGTTTCATCGGTTTGGGTCTGTTTTTATTGTGCCACAGTCCATGGCCAGGATCCTATTTCTCTTTTGGGGTGCCTTAGCTAGACACCAAGGCAATATGGAAATGAGAAACTAAAACGTACCCATTTACTTACTAAATGCACAGTGTCTATACTGCATGCAAACTTACAACAATAACAGTAAACAGATGGAAGTGAGTGAAGTGAAAAATGACCAGCCGAGTTTCACATTAAGAAGTTTGCTTTTAAAAAAGTAAAATAATTGGTCTGAAAAGACCAATCAATTTAAAAGAACTGGGTCTATATTCTTAATTCTGCCTCAACGCTGACCTGTGGACAAGCTACTAGCCGGGCTGGCCCTCAGTGGTGTCTTCCGTGTGAGATGAGACTAGGCCACTGGGTTGTTTGCTGTTCTGCCCTGTGGTCGCTGGCTGCTCCGGAAGCCTCTTCTCCATACTGTGAGGGGGATGCTCTTAGATGAGCATCCGTCTCAGGCTCACCAAGCATCAGGCCCTCCTCTGAGCTCCTTGGGTGGATTATCTCATCTGTTTAGCTGGAAGGAAATACACCAGCGTGCTCGCTCTGGCTGTTGTGTTCCTGGCATAGATTTGTTTCTCGTCTTCATTTTCCGTAGATTACATTACTTTGCAGTGGAAAGAAAAAGCAAATTCTTGGAAAGTAATAATAAAGATCGACCACGTGTTTTGCCCTTGTAAGCGCTTCTCACGTGCATTTATGTTTTTAAAATCCTTCCAGAAACCATGTGGCAATTGGTATTATTTCCCCCGTTTCACAGTTGAGAAAGTAAGGTCACCTTATTAGCCAGAGTCGCATGGCTAATAAATGGGCCAGAAGCTAAACTTAGGACTTCTGGCCCCCAAACCCTCCGCACCAAATTAACTCCCTTTCCCCTAACTTTGACTTTTGTTGTATCCTGAGAAGTCACCCCTTCACCAGATTTGAAAGACAGCCTCTTCACGTAGGTTAAGATTGACTTTCTCGGTTCTTGCAGTTGGTTGAACTTAACTAGCTGCCTTGTGTCACGTTTGGTTTTTTTTGTTTGTTTTTTGGTGTTTTGTTTCTTTTTGCCCAAACAGTCCTTTCTCCAGGACTAACCCACAGTTTGGAGCTCTCCAGATATCGCTGCATTATACAGTTGGAGAAGGAAATGGCAATCCACTCCAGCACTCTTGCCTGGAAAATCCCATGGACAGAGGAGCCTGATAGGCTACAGTCCGTGGGGTCGCAAAGAGTCGGACACGACTGAGCGACTTAACTTTCACTTTCACTTTATACAGTTGAACCTCTTGGTGAAAAACAAGCAGCTCTGAGTCTAGGAAGGCAGTGAAAGGCTGTTTTTAGTGTCCTTGGAAGATGCCCACAGGGTTTGACCTCATCTTATTAAGGAAGAAACGGTTAGATTCATACACCTTTTTAAACACAGATTTATATACTCCTTGGGGTCATTAGACTGATGAAAAGTACCTTATGTTTAATAGCTTTACAGGTTTTACAGCAACCCTGTATCAGTTAAATTCTTTACCACAACCGTCTAAGGCAGACCAGAAAGGGGGTGCATCCCTGTTTTATAGATGGTCAAAGTGAAGTCACCCAGACTGAGTGGCCACACCAGGCACTGTTCTTCCATTCTTAAGCCCAGGCCTCTCTCTTTTTTGCCTCCACAAGGTTTTTGTCATTTTATGTACAGCTTTATGGCCATTTATCCTTCAGTATCTGAAGTAGGAAATGGCAACCCACTCCAGTATTCTTGCCAGGAGAATCCCATAGACAGAGGAGCCTGGCGGGCTGTAATCTTTGGGGTCACAAAGAGTCGGACATGACTGAGCACAGATCCCTCAGGAGTCTGTTTTAATTGTGAATTTTGTCCTAAGAAAGGAAAATCAGATTTAATCCTGCTTCTGTTCTTGATGAATTCTGCAGGTCACTTTATCCTCAGCAGTGCTGAGCGAGAATTCAAGTAAAGCTTCCACTTAGCCTATGTGTTTGCATGTCAAGTCTCTAATTCAGCTGTCAGCTTTCTAGCAGTTACTGTACTTTGGTTAATAAATGTTTGTGATGGTCTCACACTAATCAAGGGTATTTGAGGCAGGGAGGGGGCGGAGGGAAGCACCAAATTTACAGATAATCAGAGCCTCTTCACAGTGTTAAGAGAACTGCTGCCTTACACATGTGTTTTGATCAGAATGTGTAAAATTAAAGTTAGTCAAGTTCTTAGTTCTTTCAAAAGAAAAAAGGAGCCAAGGAATAGGGCTTAGATTCATTTATTCTTTTAAGAGCCCCCAGCTTTGTGCCAGTGTTGTCTGGGCACTGGAAATGCAGCTGTCCACATGGCAGACAAAAATACCTGCCTTCAAGAAGTTTCTGCTCTAGGGAGGTGGAGAGAGGGGCTGTCAGGCATTGCCAGGGGCTGTGGAAGATGCTGGACTGGGAGGTGGCCAGAGTCCTGGTGAGGTCGGTGGTCAGGAAAGGTCTCACCTCTGCCCCATCTTGTCCACATTATGGCATAAAAACTTGGCTTCCATCAACATCTTTTTTGATAACATAGCTCCACAATAATTATGTTTGAAGTTTAGTCCTCAGAAACCAGCTTTCAGCAGTCACGCTTGTTCATGGCACTCTTCAGGGGGATATTAAGGACGACTACTTCCACCAGCAAGTCTGTATTCATTTCTTTTATACATTGGATCTGCATGAGGAAAAGAGAAAAATTATTTAAGAATTATCCATCTTAGAACCTTTTTTCATGTGTTTCTTGAATTTTCTTTTTTTTTCCCCTAAAATGAGGGTGTCCATTCCCTAAGTATGGGCAACCTGAATGTTATTTTGTATTTCACTCCCTTTGAACACTGGGAGGAATACTGGGTCTCACCCACCTCCTGCAGTCTAACATTGACCCTAGAATGAGGTTGGAAATGGAAATCCCTTCCTTTGTCTGAAGGCTTCTCTCTTTTTATTTACCGTCTGAGCCACCAGGGTAGCCCATTTATATGCATATATATTTATATATATACACATATATATATGTGTATATAGTGTATATATATGAGGAGGAAATGGCAACCCACTCCAGTATTCTTGCCTGGAGAATTCCATGGACAGAGGAGCCTGGTGGGCTATAGTCCATGAGATCATGAAGAGTCGGACATGACTGAGCAACCATCACTCAATATATTTTATCTGTTTTTTTGCTGTGCTGCGTCTTAGTTGCTGCGCGAGCTTTCTGTAGTTGCAGCGAGTGGCGGCTACTCTTTGTTGTGGCGCACTGGCTTCTCACTGCAGTGGCATCTCTTGCGATGGTGCACAGGCTCAGTAGTTGGGGCTCCCGGGCTGTCTAGCACAGGCTCAGTAGTTGGGGCTCCCGGGCTGTCTAGCAGACTCAGTAGTTGGGGCTCCCGGGCTGTCTAGCACAGGCTCGGTAGTTGGGGCTCTTGGGCTGTCTAGCGCAGGCTCGGTAGTTGGGGCTCCCGGGCTTAGTTGCCCCGCAACATGTGGGATCTTTCCGGGTCAGGGGACAAACCCTCCTCTCCTTCACTGGGAGGCAGATTCTTTACCATTGAGCCACCAGGGAAGCTCTGAGGGCTTCTCTTTGAAGCCCAAGTGCACAGCCGCTGGTCTCAGGATTGGACCCGCCAACCTCGCTTGCCTGTTGTGAAGGTGCAGACGGTCCCCGGGGTTGCAGGTGACTGCGTCTCCTCACCAGGATACGTCTGCTTTCCTTTTCTCCCTAGGTGGCAGCAGGAAGACAGAAAAGGGACAAGTGACAGCAGATCCACGCAAGGCTCTCCTGCTTCTCCTGTGACTTAAGACTCTCCCAAAGGGCTACATACAACTTCTTCTGCACTTTCTAGAAAATCACCAGATGCCAAAAGAAGCATTTTAAAGGACTAAGCAGGAATGCTTTATTTCTATGAGCAATACCACTAGTCCCTTCGACCAGTGGCAACTCCCTGTGGAGGCGACTGTCATGGAACTAGAAAGCACCCCAAATGTGAACCTGCCCTGAGGAATTCAGGCCACATCAGTGCTCTGCTGATCTACCTGCCATAAAGCTGTGGATTTTTACAGCCTGGTGCTTCAGATTGCAACACATTGGGAAGAGACAGCTCATTGTGAGTTTCAGGTCATTTCTTATGCCGGACCCCACTGACCTGCTCTGCTTTCCTGGGGTTAAGAGAGCACTTTTAGGTTGGCATGTGGTGACTGTAAGTACTAGGTTCCACACCAGAAGCTTTGACAAACCAAGTTTCTAGACTTATTTAAGAAAAGAAAAAAAGGGGGGAGGATACCCCTGGCAGTCCAGGGGTTAGAACTTGGCGTTTTCATTGCTGTTCCCCGGGCTCAGTCCCTGGTCAGGAAACTAGGATCCTGCAAGCCGTTCAGTGTGGTTAAAAAAAAGCGCCTGACCTTTCTTTACTCCTTATCAATTTTGGCAGCTTCTAATTCATAACAGTACCTGAACATGTGCATTTTATGATCTGCTGGGGTTGTAAACTTTGCTTCATTTTTAAAAGACTTGTCCAATATGTGCGTTATTATTACTATTTACGGTGAGGGCATAAGATACGGGGGAAAGTTAGAAGTAGATGCCAAAAAGTAATTTGGCGGAGAATTCTGTGCATAGTGAGTATGATTAAGGGGTGGCCGGAGGTTTTGTGCAAGCAGGTCAGGGAGTTCATGAACCTGGTGAGCTTGCTCTGCAAGAACTGGAAGCCACGCGGGTGATCTTCATGCCTCAGACAGGACCCCAAACCTCTTCAGGAAATAATTTTGCTTCTGATTGTCTTCCTCCATCAGGTAAGTAGGTTCTGGAAAGTACACTGTAATTTTTTATATACTTCTTTCACACAGGGACCTTCAACACTCCCAGACTTCTGGAGCTGATGCTGTGTGGTATTTGTAGGAAATCCGCACCTCCAGGGGCTTCCTTCAGAGCTCAGTCGGTAATGGGTCTGCCTGCAACGTAGGAGACCCAGGTTCGATTGCTGGGTCAGGAAGATCCCCTGGAGAAGGAAATGGCAACCCAGTCCAATATTCTTGGCCTGGAAAATCCCATGGACAGAAGAGCCTGGCAGGCTACAGCCTATGGGGTCGCAAGTGTCGGACATGGCTGAGCAATTAAGCGCAAACACACACTCATCTCTAAAAACCCAGTTCCAGAAGTCCGTTGTGGAAGTCAGGATGTATGTACCACAGGCTTCCAAGAGGGGACGCTCAATAGAACTCATCTATTTTGATAAGCCAGACCATGTGGATAAGAGTTAAGAGCCTAACATATAGTTTAATACACAGTTGTGGAGTTAAAATCCAGCTTTTCTGCCCTCTCCTTGCACAGTCCAAAACTCTGTTCTTGGAGGTAGGTGGCAATATATTTTGGCCCCAAGTTTCCTTCTCTAGCAGACGGTAACCAAATGACTCTCCTCTCCGGTGGGAACTGAAGTCCCCCATCCCACCTGCCGGACCTCCAGCTCTGTGGTGTGTACGAAACACCTGCTTTCCTTCCAGGCCTCAGAACTTGGGGACGTGCTGCCCAGGGGGTGCCCACGTGCCCAGCCCCCCAATAAAGACCTGAGCCCAGAGTCTCCGGTGGGCTCCCAATCGGTCACCACGCGCCCGTGGCCGCACTTGGCTGTGGGGTGCGCTCTCAGGGGAGCGAGTGACCCCTCTCCGGGGGAGACAAGCCCGAGGAAGCCGGCACCCGATTCCTCCCACTCCGCCTGTTCTTTTTGCTTGCGACTCGGCTCTGTGTCCTCCTTACACCGCTGCATAAATCTCCGCTGTGAGGACAGTTGCAGGACTCCTGTGAGTCCGCACAGCAAATATTCGAATGTCAGAATGGTTTTGTTCAACACACCATGGTAACCCAGAACCCTGCACAGTACCTGACACCTTATAGATGGTGAACTGGGCTTTCCCGGTGGCTCAGACAGTAAAGAATCTGCCTGCAATGCCGGAGACCCAGGTTCCGTCCCTGGGTTGGGAAGATCCCCTGGAGAAGGAAATGGCAATCCACTCCAGTATTCTTGCCTGGAGAATCCCATGGACAGAGGAGCCTGGCGGGCTCCCTAGGGGAAAGTTAAGTCCATGGGGTCTCAAAGAGTCGGACTCGACTGAGTGACTAAATACTTTCACTTTTTCAAATGATTTACTACCTATTTTTTGAAACAAAAATGACCTCAGAAGCCAAGGGCTAAGTCTGTCCCAAGGAAATTCTCAAAAGAACTAAGAAATATAAGTTATCAACTACATTCTAATGACCCAAAGAAAGTACATACTTCTGAAAAAGGAAGAATAAAAAATGGTTCAGGAAATTTAGGAGCATCAAAGCCTGTCAGAATGTCTTTCTCGTGAAGATGAATGTTCTTTATTTGTGATGGGGGTGGGGGAGCCCTGGGCCAGGACCTGCAGCCTCCTCACCCCCCACCCCGGGGCAGTTTCCAGCTTCCCTGTCCCCTCCATCCCTCATCATGTCTGTACATTGTCAGCCAATTTGATCAGGCAGAGTGAAACTCAGTATTGGGCTCAGTGCAACTTTGGAATCATCTGGAACCTTTAAAAAAGACATGCTCGGCTGCAGCCCTAGAGATCTGGGTATAATTAGTGGGCAGCCCCTCCTTATACCTCCACTCCCCTTTCTTTCCTGCCTCCCCCCTATCTCCACCTTGACAATCACATTTCCCAAGGTCCAGGCTCACACTCAGGGCCAACTGATTCTAATTTTTGGAAGATTTCTTATAATTTCTGTTTTCTGGTCTTCTAGCTCACAGCCAACAGGCAGGCACAGGGATCAGAGGGAGAAATAAGTCCTTTTATCTCAGTAGCACCCGGGGGGAGCCGCTAGGGCAAGCAGGAGAACTCAAAACTGTAAAAATCAGATCCGTGCCAGAGTGGGTCACAACTAAGGACATCTTGACAGTGCAGAACAAAGTCATTCCTGGGAACGGTGTTTCTAACGGTTCATGGCTGTCCCCTCCCCCTCCCCCCATGCATGCTTCAATGACCTATGAAATGAAGTTCATTAATTTTATTTTGAATTTTTGATAAGAGCTCATTGTCCATGATGAGGGTGTACATGTCATTTATTGTCTCCAGAAAGTGCTTTCGTCCAGTGAATGTAAACCCATCCCTTGCCAGTCCTTCACTCTTCTCTGTGAAAGACAGCCAACCCTGAGATGCATCAGTGATAATTGGCAAAGCTGTGACTTCTCTCTTCTTTGTAACATCCAGCAGGGCTGCTTGGGGAACCCAGTGGGGAATAAACTGGGTGAGGAAGGTTGTCCGGGGTTTGAAAGTCAGCAGAAGAGTTTGGCTTGTCAGTGGAGGGAAATGTAGGTTCTTGAACAGAAGAGAGAAGCTATAAAAAGATGGAGGGCTCCATGGAGAAGCTAGACCTGGGATGGAATGATTGGATTTAGGCAGGCATGGCCTAAGGCCAGGCTCACAGGAGCAGAATTAACAGTGAATGCACCTGCTGTGTGGGCTTCCAGTAGGTGGCGCTATTGGTAAAGAACCCGCCTGCCGGTGCAGGAAACCTGAGACAGGTTCGATCCCTGGGTTGGGAAGATCCCCTGAAAAAGGAATGGCAACCCACTCAGGTATTCTTGCCTGGAGAATTCCCATGGGTGGAGGAGCCTGGCGGGCTACAGTCCATAGGGTTGCACAGAGTTGGACATGACTGAAGTGACTTAGCACACACACACACACCTACTGTGCACCCACCTGCCCTTTGCTCAGATGGAAAAGTGGAAATCCCTTCAGAATATGATTTCACTTTTCTTCTGCTGGATACTGTGGCCTAAAGGTGGAAATGCCAAGGTAGGTTGTGGTCATGACCTCTGCCCTGGAAGAGTCCGCAAAGGCTACTGAGGAGGCCTGGGAGGACATGGCCTGTCCAGGGGCCCTGGGGCCAGGCAACCCAGGTGGGACAGAAGCAAAGTCAGGAGACCTCATTTACTCAGGTGCTAAGAAAGGCTCACCTTTCAAAGCCCTCCAGTTGCTTTTTCATTTTAACAAGGAGGGCAGAGGTGACAAATGATTGAGCAGGCACTAATCATTTTGTGGCTCATTTATCTCCCCAGCGAATACTTTTCAACACAAGCGTTTACATTTCCAGAGAATAAAGACTTGTAAAAAGACTGTTGGAGTTTATAGCTGCAGGAAACTGGCTCCCAGTTTGCTCTGCTGACAAGTTTATAAGGTCAAGGAAGTTCATAAGGTAAAATGAATTTCTAAGTAAATGTGTTTTTAGGAAATGAATTTTTTACCTTTTTTTAGAAAAAAAAATATCAAACTTACTTGCGTTGATTTCATCAGTGAACAAATGAAAAGTGGTCAAAATGCAGTGTCTTATTTCCTTTAACATGTTCAAAAGCACCAGTGGGTTTGTGTCTTCTTTTTTAAGAAATGATCTGGGTAAAATATACCTTGTGTCTTCAAAGGTATCTGTTTGGTCTAGTTTTTAAACAGATGATTTGTCTAAATAATTTGGTAAAGTGTTTGTAAATGAACACCCTGTTGTTTATTTTTTTAACTTTTTATTTGGTATGGGGATATAGCCAGTTAACAACGCTGTGATAGTTTCAGGTGAACAGCGAAGGGACTCAGCCATGCATATACACGTAACACGTATCCAGTCCTCCCCAAACACCCCTCCCATCCAGGCTGCCGTATAACACTGAGCAGAGTTCCATGTGCTGTACAGTAAGTCCTTGTTGGCTATCCATTTTAAATACAGCAGTGTGTACATGTCCATCCAAACTCCCTAACTATCCCTTCCTCCATCCTTCCCCTCTGGCAACCGTAAGTTGGTTCTCTAAGCCTATGAATCTGTATCTGTTTTGTAAATGAGCTCATTTCTACCCTTTCTTTTTAGAGTCCACATATAAGGGATGTCATGCGATATTTCTCCTTCTCTGCCTGACTTCACTCGATTACCCTATTGTTTAGAGCACAGTTTCCAGAGCACCGGCCTGAATAACCAGAACCCGTTCACCTTAACACAGTCTGGATCTACTCATCAAGGAACCAGAAGCAGAGGGGATCTTGTTATTTTGGTTGCATTTGGGATTAGAAGCTAAGTCAATACATATTTAAAGTATGAAAAGGCCTGGTTTTTAAATAACTGCCATGGAGATGAGAAGGAAGGCAGGAAGCAAGGGTCCCGGAGCCTGAGAATGTTCCCTCAGCCCATGCATGTCTTTACAGGGTTTACACACCTGTGAGAGTTGCTCTGGGAAGAACATTTGGCCATTTCAATCCTGGTTCTGCCATTGTAAATAAGTTCCCTAACCCCTTGTGCCCCTGTTATCATGCCTCTAAAATGGAGCTGGAAACAATATGTGCTCCCAGGAACATATCTAAAGCTCCTAGCCCAGAGCCAGGTCCTAGTAACTTCTCTCCACAAGTTAAGTTCTCTGCTTTCCACTTCAGAGCCCCAAGCTGCTCCCGCATCCAAGTAGCCTGGAGCCTAGACTCCACCGCTCAAGATTCGTGTCTTGCTGTTAAACCTTGGGTTGTCCATCCTGTTTGAAGTTTTTAGAGAGCCCTTCCCCTCACTGGAAAAATGAGGTCCAAAGGATAAGAAAATACCCTAAATATTTTAACCCTGAAACTGTGTAATCATCAGTTAATCCATTTCACCTGTAACCCGTTTTCATCCATCAAGGTGGTTTTAATTGTTGCTACAAGACTTGCATGTCCTCCAAGAAGTGTGGCGCCTAAACAAGGTTTGCCCAAGAGTTGTCTTCCAGAAACTTGGCTTCACCTGTGTCTAGTTGGAGCCAAGCCAGTTAAGACTGGTTGGGACCACCAACTCTCCAACAGGGCATATGCGAGTGTCCTCTAGGTGACCTTTTGACATCAGAGGGCCAAGAACCCCACGTTCAGGTCACTCCAAGTGCCTACATTTTTGAACTTGTGGAATGTGTAGCTTAGTTGCAGTTCCCCACCTTTTACCAATCACCTTGTCTCAAGCTCCCCACGCCCTAGACCACCCAGCTTCTTTATTCTTTATCCCATAAGTCTCTGTGCCCCGAGCCTTTGACAGTCAAATTGGAGACCTCTTTTCTCAGTTGCTTCTCTGCTGCTGCTGCTATGTCGCTTCAGTCGTGTCCGACTCTGTGCGATCCCATAGACATCACCCCACCCGGCTCCCCCGTCCCTGGGATTCTCCAGGCAAGAACACTGGAGTGGGCTGCCATTTCCTTCTCTGGCCTCTGCTGCAGGCCTCAGCATCTCGGCGTTTTGGTTTGCTGGGCGACAGGGAAATGAACCTGGCTCAGCAACAAATCTACCTGAGGCTTCAAGATGTCTATATACCCTGGACAGATGAATCCTCTGTCCTTTTCTTTTTCTTTAAAAGATGTTGAGAGTTAGCTGCTTCAGGCCTTGAGGCTTTTCATGCCAGAGTTTGCAAGATTAAGATCTATGTAGTTTTCTGGTTTAAGATGAAGGAGGGGAGCTGTCTTTCTTCTTTGAAGTTGTAAAAAGCAAAAGGAAAACAAGAAATGAAGATTTCAGGAAAAAGTAGGAGGGAGTTAAAAAAAAACAAAGCAGGTGGATGGGCTAGAAAAAGCGTGGAGCAGTTAGGAGGGCGAGGAGAGGCGAATGCCTGACCACAGGTATCAGGAGCAGTCAGCAAAACGCCTTTGTAAAAGAGGCGAGGGACAGAATCAGCCTCCTGTTCACAGCAGAGGGACACGCACAAGCAGACAGCAGAAACTCCCCTGGACTCAGTTTGGTTGTGTGAAGTAGAGGTGATGGGGTTTTAAAAATCGCACATTTGCAGGGAACGCCCTGCTTAGATGCAGCACAGGAAAGGATGGATGCTTTTTGACATAGGGAACAAGCAGACTTGTGGACACAGCAGGTGAAGGAGAGAGCGGGACAAACAGCATCGCCGCATATTCACTGCCGTGTGTGAAGCAGCTAGTGTGAAACCGCTGCATAGAACAGGGCGTTCAGCCTGGTGCTCGGCCACTGAGGGGGTGGGGGAAGGGAGGTTGAGGAAAATCGGGGTGTATGGGACAGGGGTGTGGGTGGGAGGTTCAAGAGGGAGGGAATGTATGTATACTTACAGCTGGTTCACGTTGTTGTAGAGTAAACCAACATAACATTGCAAAGCAATTATCCTCCAATTTGAAATACATTAGGAAAAAAAACAAAAAAGATGCTTTTTGAAAAACCCCATAGCTGCTTATCTTCACTGGCTGGGGAGAAGATATTAGTATCTATAGCCAGCATAAGGCCTTGGTTCCTAACGACAATTCCTACTAGGCTAGGAGGTGATCTGCAAATTTCTGGTTCAAGAAAAACTCACCTGCCTCAAAGGTGAGACATCAAAAAGAACAAATCCAGCTTATTTCAAAGATATAAAACCAGAAAAGATCAGGAAAAGTAAATGGCAAATAAAATATTGCCAGAGAGCCGATGAAAAACACCATAAAATATTTTACTACAAATGTAAAATATTTAATGAAGCAGTGACCGCTACAAAAGCTGGGCACAAAACACAGACACAAGTCTATTGGCAGTGATAACAAGACGAGACAGTGTGTGAACTGGCAGGGTCCAGGGTAGAAATGGGAGGAAAAGAAAGAAACAAGGGTGAACTGGAAGGAAAAAGAGACAAAAAGAAAAGTTTAAGGAACTTAGAGAATCAAATGAGAAAAACCAAGCAAAATGAAATGGATATGTGTATAGAAAAGATTTATTAAATAGGACACAAAAGGTAGGCATAATAGTGATATAAAAACCTGGTAATGTGTACAATTGAAAAAAAACTTAAACTGATGCAAAAATATGATCAAAATATTACCAAACGTGAGACTTCCCTGGCGGTCCAGTGGTTAAGACTCCATGCTCCCAATACAGGGGCCTAAGTTCGGTCCCTGGTTGGGAAACTAGGATCCCACATGCCTTGGGTGCCCTGCCTGCCAAATGATAAAAAAAGTTTTTTTTTTTAATTACCAAATAGACTCCAGCAACTCTAAAGAATTAATGCAATGTGACAAAGTGGGGTTGTCAGTGCAAAGGTAGTTCTGTTACCAAAAGTGGGGTCGGGCTGCTCGCCACTCAAAAGCTAAAAAAGAGGCAAGCTTGGTGGAAAGGAAAGTTTGCTTTATTTCGGAGGCTGGTGACCAGTTGGGGTGAGGGGGTGGGGTGGGGAACTCCTGGTCAAGGGCCGACTCCCCCCCATATAGACAGAACAAAGGGTGTGGGCTCCATGCAGAAGCAGCAGTCAGCTCTCGCAGTCATCAGCGGTCAGCTCTCGCAGTCATCAGCAGTCTGACCAGTGTCACCGTGATTGCTTTAAGTACAGTTGCAGGGTTGGTTCGTTCCCATTTCCTTGAGGCTAATTCTTAGAATTGTGACAGCGTCTGTCTCGGCTCCAGCCTGGCCATCCGTGTCGTTAACTTCTTCCATCTGGTAGGGGTTTCAGTCTCCACAAGACAGCTCATAGTGGCTCAGAATATTCGCTCTAGCCCTTGAGAAGGAAGGTCCTTGACTTCGCTTACTGACTAAACTATTACTCTTTTGTCCTGTTTGACCGCTTCTCTTTATTTCTGCATTTTCTTACTTCTCTGATTAAACTTTATTCTTTGGCTAAATTTTTTCCACAGACAAAAGGCAGGCTGAGGACATAGCGGAAGTAGACAGGGAAGGACCACAGGGCCCTGCTCTGTTTCAGTTCAGTATTAGGAAGTCTAGTTATATGAATTCACCATATTAATGATCAAAGAAAAATATGTACTAATCTCTTTAGATGCTTAAAAGTGAAATTCAGTGTCAATTATTGATGTAAATTCAGCAATTAGGAACAGATGTGTTCTTCCCTAACACAAACCAAATTGAGAGTCAGCGTGTTTAAAGGAGAAATACCAATAGCATTCCTATTAAAGTCAGGAATAAGATTTAAATGTTATAAACAGTTAGCAAAGAGAGAAATTAGGCATATAAAAATTGAAAAGTAATCATAATTTTTATACTTGGATAACTCAAAGGGATCATCTGAAGAAAATTATAAGAAGACTTCAGCAAGGTGGCTTAATAGAAAATCAATATACAATTTTCAAAGGCTTTCATGCATTTAAACAACTTGTTAGAAGATGTAACCCAAGAAAAGACTTTTTTATACTTACAGTAAGGAACAAAAGAAGTTAAAGTAACTGAGACTAAACCTAAGAAGTATTCCAGTATGTGTGCTGAGTCTTGTCCAACCCTGCGACCCCATGGACTGTAGCCCACCAGGCTCCCCTGTCCATGGAATTTTCCAGGCAAGAGTACTGGCATGGGTTGCCAAAACGTCCCAGATCTATATGAAAAAAGCTTTTTAAATTGATCCTGAAAGATACAAAAGCAGACTTAAACAAATGCAGAGGTACACCATATTCTTGAATAAAAGGAGTGAATTTCATAAAGATGTCAAATCTCCCTAAATTAAATGTCCCTGTGTATAATACCACCAAGATAATTTTGTAACTACAGGTATGCATAAGAACAAATTCCAAGTGGATCAAAGATTAAATACTAAAAGTAACAGAAATTTGGAAGACAAAATTCTTTATTGCAAAAATCAACAAAGTTCAAAGACAAGTGGGAAAAAATACATGCATCATATCACACAGAAGTGATTTTCTAGAAACTGAGACATAAAAGAAAAAGCCAATAGAAAAATGGGCAAGGAAATGGACAGTAAATGAATAGAAATAAAGCAGATTGCAAATGCATTTTTTGACTCAGTTTCAGCTCTGGGAAATTACATACTTGCAACAGCATAAAAAGATATACAGGCAACAAGATTAACCATTACATCTTTGGTTGAACATTCAGGTTGTTGCCAGTCTTTTATTTCATCTATGAGGGGTTAATTAAATAAATCACATGTACCTGCATATTGTATTCAGTTTACCAACCGCTATGTGACAAAGGACATCAAAATATAGAAGTTAGAACAACAGTGTCTTCTTTCAGCCCCATGGGTTGATGGGGCTCAGCTGGGAAATCTCACTTAGGAATTCTCATGGAGAACAGCTGGTAGTTGAGCTGGAATCATGAGTTCTCCAGTTTTCCCTGCCCTGTCTGAGGCGTGAGCCAGCATGGCTGAACTAGCTGGGAACCAGCCAAGCATCTCTGTTCAAAGTCCCTCCACATGGCTAGCTTGGGCTGCCTCACAGCATGCAGGTTTCAGGGGCATCAGACTTCTCCCCGGGGACTCCTGACTCAAGTGACGGGAGGCAAGAACAGACAGCTTCTTCACTCCTGACCTACAAACAGCCTCACTTGCACTGTATTCTGTTGGCCAAAGGAGTCACTAAGGCCACCACATATTCAAGAATTCACCTATCAATGAGACAAACAATTGGGGGCCATCTTTAACGTGCCACATGATGAAATCATGCATGCCTGCTAAGTCACTTCAGAGGCCAACTCTTTGCGACCGCAGGACTGCAGCCCCCTGGCTCCTTCGTCCATGGAATTCTGCAGGCAAGAATGCTGGAGTGGGTAGCCGTGCCCTCCTCCAGGGGATCTTCCAGACCCAGGGATCGAACGCGCATCTTCAGCACCTCCTGCAAATGCATCCTTACTCACTGAGCCACCTAGGAAAGCATATGCAGTTATAAGTCATCTATATACCAACATGGAAACACTCTGGGTTTTGTTGTTGAGTGAAAAAAGCTAAGTGGAGAACAGCGTAAATAGTATCTTTTTAGTAACATAGGAAGTGGTGGGGAATACAAATGCCTCTGTGTTTACTTCTGTTAAAGCAATAAAATAATGAGAACAATGGATGCGCAGGGGTGGAGATAGAAGAGAGACCTCGTAATATATGCCCTCTATATTATTTCGACTTTTGAAGTGAATTGACAAAATACTCGGATCTTAAATCCAGAGCTGCTCAACCTTGCTCCTTACAGCGCTGGAGCTACATGGGAAAGTAACATCCGGGCCTACTTGTTTTATAATCCTAGATATTTTCAAGGAATCTTCTCTTTTAGTTACCTCCACAATAATTAAAATCAACTCAGAAAATAGTGCATCAGTTATGGCTAGTTACAGCTGGTAATATTGCCTACAAACTGTCATACTTGCAGTGGCCTGAGGTTATGACCCTTGTCCTTCATTGTCAACCCCAAACTATCCTTTAAAGTGCAATTTAAAATGTTAACATTGTCAAAGTGGAAGATAGCTAGTGGTGTGCTGGCTCATGAAAGCCATTCGTTAAATATTCACAGTTTCACAAGCCGTTTGTTAAAAACAATTGGTAACTTAACATCAACATGATGGCTGGTTCCAGTATATAAAGAAATGAGTTTCAGGTTGCATTGAGTGTTACGAGTTAAAAACACAGGGAAGCGTATCGGAGAAGGAACTGGAGGGAGTGCTCACTTATACCTGGAAATCAGGCAATGTGGCGCATGAAAATAACACAGTCTTCATCAGTGAGACAGGATTTCCACTTTTTCCCTGTTTTTGTTAGAAACCATACAGACGGGGGCTGGACATGATTGTTTTGAAAAAGTTAACTTTACGGCATAGTTAATGTGCATGGCCCTGTGTTAGCATTATCTTGCTAATAATCATAACTTTTTGATGTAGGCAGTGTGATGGTTGCCATTCTTCAGAGAGAAAACTGAGCGTCAGTGAGCAGCAGAACCAGAATCCAAATCTGGTGGCCTGGCTCCATTCCCCCTCACTTCAATATCTCACTGAAAGCCCATTACATTATAATTTGGAAAACTCAAACACATAAAGGAGAAAAACAAAGTCACCCATAATTCTTGTTCCTAACGATGACCACTCTTGACATTTGATCTAAATCAGAGGCTTCCAACCGTTTCTCCACCCTGGTCCATCTGAGAACTGTGACACTTCCATGAATAACCGTGGCTCAGTCTAAATAGATTTTCTCCAGGGTACGAAGACTGAAATCTGAAAAATCCCACATTTGGTTTTTATGTGGTCTGCCCCGTCTCATTTTATTTCTTTCAATAAACGGCGTGGTTTTTCAAAGTTCACATTGCCCATGATCATGCGTGAAGAAGTTTGATATGTTTTTATTAGGATGGTTAATGGAAAGCTTTCCTGCACTGTTGCAGGCAAGTACTGATTTATCGGTACTTTCATTGGCCAGCAATTTGCTTTACTTCTCTTAAGATGCTAAGGTGGGGACTTCCTGGTGGTCTGGTGGCTAGGACTCCAAGCTCCCAAAGCAGGGAGCCTGGGTTCAATCCCTGGTCAGGGAACTAGATCCCACATGCTGCAATTAAGACCCAGCACAGCCAAAAAGATGCGGTAATAGAATATACACATAGAGTCACCATACATACGTTACCTGAGAGTTTGCTTAATATATAAATACACACACACATTTTTTGGAAGAGCTGGGTCAAAACCAATTCTGATTTTGCCATCACAATCACTTTGAAATAGTCACAATCACAAGATTATAATATTTTCAAATGTGTTAAAGAGAAGGAAAGGTAAAACCAATTCCTTTTTAATCAGAGGGTTTTGAATTGTTTTCTATCATCAGTTGATGGCCACAAATTTTGAATGGTTTTCTAAATGTGTTTTGATATTTGGGAAGCTAAACTGACTAATGATTGTATGCATGTGTGTAAATTTCTGATGCTCATTAATCGCAGGCAAATTCATCAACTATTCAGGTTCAATTAATTATCCCTGGAAATTTGGGCATCTTGACCTTTCAAAATGGCACTTGTTGAACCTGAGAAAGTGTTAGAGGCTTCTCTGTAAGCTGATAGTTCTTTTGGTCAAATGCTTAATTTAAAAAAAATTCTTGATGTGTGAAAAACTTATAATGACAATTTTCTTTGTGGAAAGATATACTAATAATTAATCACAGACGTTAACCAGTTGAATCACATTAGTTATGACAATATATTTTGAGGCAACCTCTTGATTTACTTCTTGATTTAAAATTTTTGAAGTTCCTGATTTTTAATTGGTTTTCCCATTTTTTTTGCTCTGATTTTTTTCCTTTTAGTTTGCTAGTGCTCATCAGGCCTTCCTGTGATGGGGGTGGTTCAGTCTGGCCGGTTCCACCCACAAGATGATATTCTCCTTGCTTTGTTGAGCTCCTGAGAGGTCCATTTCTTGAATAATTTGTGACTTTGGTCTCCTTTTTGCTTGTCAGTCATGTTTTCAACCCTTTTAAATTCAGGCCTTTATTGAAGAAGATACTTTAATGATGTTTTTCATTCCTGCAATGCAAGTTTATAAGAGTATTTCCAAACAAATGTGTTCAATAGAGATGAAGAAAGTCAAACTAGCTTTTCTGTAAGCGGAAATTTTTTCCTGACGAAGCTAATGCTCTAAATGATTTCGGATCTCCTTAAAAGTTTTTCTACCCATGAATAAGATAAAACAAGTCACGATTGGACTGGTGTTTATTAGTCGCTGGCAAACTAGTGGACATTTCTGGATACTCCCTGCTTTATTTGATTGATATATTCTTTCTATCATGGGACCTCATTGGCATTTGTTGATCTGAGAAAGCATTAGAGATTCCCACATAAACCTATTTTATTTATTTTATCTTATGCTTAGTTTACAAAATGCCTTTTATAGAAGATAAAATGTCCTTCCTTTTTCTCAGTTCCCGTTGGCATCAGCCTAGCCTAGTCCAAGGTCATGACGTAGTGGGGGAACTCACAGGCTGTGAAGTCCAGAGCCTCAGACCAAAGCCTGCTCTGAGTTTTTTCCTCCAGGACACTGAAGAGCAGCTAGGATTTGGGGACACCTGACTTTTTGGTAATATGGTTCATTCCAATCCGGTCTGGGACACATTGAGCAGTAAATCTTACTGCATGTTTCAGGCTCCAAACTAACCATTTGTTTAAACAGCTGGATATTTTAGGGGGAAAATTCAACGTCTTTTTTTTTTTAGGTCTCTCCTGTGTGTGTATGTGTGTGTGTTAGTCACTCTGTCATGTCCGACTCTTTGCAACCCCAAGGACTATAGTCCACCAGGCTCCTCTGTCCCTAGGATTCTCCAAGAAAGAAGACCGGAGTGAGTCACTCCAACTCTATGCATGTGACTTAGGTGCTTTCTAAGGGTGCACGAGCTATTGTGTGTTATTGATGTGTTAGGAAGGTACAAACCACTGGCCAAGAGCTAAGACCAGAGTCGGGCAGGGCCAGAAGTGAAGCCCAGTTCTTAACTCTGTGCCCATTTCCCCATCTGTAAAATGTGGGTAATCGTGGACCTACCTCACACACACAGGATCGTACTGGTGCCCAGCAGTAACAATTACTGGCCCAGCAGCCACCACGATGATGTTACCACCATAGTTTCCTGCATAAGTGCCTGTGTTTAACGCTGCCCATTGACCAGAAGCTGCTCCATCAGGTAGACGCCAGGCCACGACCAGCCCCTCTTCTCCCTAAGCCCGCTACAGCCCTCTGTACACGGGAAGCCAAACAAGAGAAAATACTGCAAGGCTTTGCACTTGGAAGCTGGAAAACAGATGTGCAGAGCAGCTCCTCTGTTTCAATTGCACATGTGACGGGTGGGCTGATGGCGCCTTTACAAGGATGAGTTAAGTGGTTCGTTGACATATCATTATCACATTTTGAAGTTAAACCGCCACGGGATCCATGAACTCTCATCATGCAGTTAATTATTCCTGGATTTCTCTGCGCTCTTGAAACATATTCTGTTTATTTAACCATCCCCTGGGAGCTCGGGCTGCCTTTGTCCCCATGACACAGCCAGTGGTGTAAAACCCCTGCATCTGTCAGAATTCTGTGTGTGCAGCGTAATTGCCTGATTTCCATTTGAAAGTACAGCCCTGACGTTACTACCGCATAGACCCACCAATGATCACAGTGATGTCCCGACACCTACAAGGGGACAGGGGTGCGGGGGTGAGGGGGGGGGCCTGATGCCATAAAAAATGCGCACCAGATGAATGCTCGCCTTCAGATGGACCAGGTCTGAGTTTACAGCTGCAGATGAAGTGTGCCTTGGGAACAACAACAAAAAAAGAAAAGACTAAAGAAAAAGAAACCAGCAGATTAGCATCAGCGTGAGTCTGGTGGAGCCAGATGGCTCTCTGTGGAAACGGATCTTTCCCGCCCTCTTCCAGTAACCCCGACCAGCAGACAGTGAGCGTGCTAAGGGGAGAGAAAAATGATCTCACGCCTCAGCCAGGCACACGATTCGCCTTCTTTCTCTCACATACAACTCAAGCTGAAGGAAAGTTGGAAAAGAAGAAGGGATGAAAAAAGAAGAGAGGGCGGGGGGTGCGATGGTGGTGGTTGGGTTGCACTGAAGAATAAGCTGGTCAGAGCCCAGAGGAGGGTGAGGTGCCAGCTCCCTGGCCAGGCCGGGGCTTCGGAAAGGCAGGCTCAGATGTCCACAGAGGGGACAGCCACGCCAAGGCATGGGAGGTGGGAGAGACCCTTGGCACATTGTTAGCCCCTCTGCACACACTCACCAACTTGTCCACAGGGGCGTGGTGTGTAAGAGGCTGGAGGTGGGTTTAAAAGCGGTGGGATTAAGCTGTGTGCTCCCTTGGGAAGGACAGTGGATGGTGTTTTCAAATTTTTGCAAAGTCACTTCAGTCGTATCCAACTCTTTGCAACTCTCTGGACTGTAGCCCACTGGCCAGGCTCCTCTGTCCATGGCATGAAGACCAGAATGGGTTGCCATGCCTCATATCCACCTCTCTCTCAGGGCTGGAGGCCAGACTTTGTAATAGTCCTTGACCTGCCGGACGAGGTCGAGGAGAGCTGGATCAGAGACCTGGGATTCCAGTCCATGGCATCCTGGGAAAGGGGCTGGAAAACCAGACAGAGTTACTGGGGAAAAGGAACCTTTCACAGGTTGTGGGTGTGGGAGGGGGGCCTCCAGAGTCACTCCACCTCCCCAGCTGAGCAGAGCATTCGCTGCTCATAAACAGAAGTCTTACCTGCAGTGACAACCAAACCTTGGACTGCTGGCCACGAGGCGGGCCACCAGCTGTTGGTGCCCACACACAGCCCTGGCAGGGGCCAGTGGGTGCAGGCATCCCGCCAGCTAATCTAATGTGCCCTCTGAGCAAGTGTGCACACACCCCCAGCCTGGCACCAAGGGCTCCAACCCAGAAAGAATGCTCCCCTGGGAGTGGCAGGGGCTCACAGTCAGCCTGGCGAGGTTTCCTGGGCACCCGAAGTTTGTCTCCACCAGTGTTCACTCCAAAGAATAAATAGTGGGCTCCAGGAGAGGCCAAATGCAGGCTGTAGTCATTCGGTTACAGCTGGAGAAGATTACCTTGATCGTAATAAACATGGAACAAAACCCACCCCACTTTCAGCCAGGGCTGGGACACCTGCTTTGCCATTTCTGGCAGCCTTCAGTGGAGCTGAGCAGTAAACTCGCATAGTGTGTCTGGGCCAAGGGGGCAAAGCGAGCTGCCAGCTGGGAGCTGGGGCTGCAGGCTCCAGCTTTTCTCCTTCCAAAAACAAAACAAAAAACCACTACTCAACCAAGCAACCGTTTTGCCCTTCATCTCTCAGGCAGTGCTACCACCTAACCATGTTCCTAGTTCTAGGCAGGTTTCTCTCCCTCACACTGGGCTGAAGGATTTTGAAAAAAAAAAGCACACAGGGAAAGTCACAGGAATCACAAGGTGGATCTGCTCTCCTTGGCCCCACTTGAGCAAGAAGACCACTCAACGGGAGGAACGTTTAAAAATGACATTTACAGAGGGGTAACTAAATGTCAGTAACTTTAAGTGCTTTGTGGATATGTCATTAATCCTCATGACACCCCTAAAATGCAGGTCCTCTGATTACTCCCATTTTACAGATGGAACCTTCAGGCACAGAGATGTTAAGCAACTTTCCCCCAACACATGCAGCTGCCAAATGGTAGAGCAAGGATTCAAACTGGGCTCTACCTGGCTCCAGGGTCCACATCCCGGCTATTCTGCCTTTTTGACCTTAAAGTAACACTGGAATGTGTCCCACTCAGCCAGTGCCAGCACTGTGGGCTACTGAGTCTCCCGGAGTTGACTTCCTCATCTGTCAATCAGGGACTGGAAACCCTGGCTGCTTATGGGGTTGTTGCCAAGAGCAGAAGTAACGAGTCACATACGTGCAAGGCCAGTGCCTAGCATTTGATCAAAGGTCTATAACATGTTAGTAGTTACTGTTGTTGTGAATATCAAGGGCAGCTTTGTGCTCTTGCAGTTCACTGTGAGCTCAGTGGAGCAGCTGCCACTAACCCCATTTTACAGGTGGTGAAATTGAGGTACCAAGACATCCAGCAGCAGAGTCTGGACAAGAACCCACATCTCTCAAAGCTGCATTCAGTCTAATCCTGACTCGCTGTGAACTACAGGCTGCACCCCCTGTTTCTAGAAACAAGATACCGCTGTCATCTAGAAGGACAGCAGAGCAAGGAATTCAGCTCTTGTCACCTTCTCTTCCCCTCCTGCTCCCGGGATTGGCGGCCACAGAAGTCAAGTCTGCCCTCCCGGAAGACAGTTAATGCCTCTGGGGACAAGTAAGGTTCTGGCAAGAATGAATCGCAAAATTCTGGGTGCCCTTCATGTGGGTTAAAAAATACTTGTCTTTTCACCAAAACCAAGGGCAGATGCAGAGACCCCTGGACCACTTCTCAGCCTCCCGCACCCCAGGCCTCCGAGAGCGTGTCCAGCACTCACCACCACCCAGGTGTCCCCACGCCGCAGCTAGAAGCAGCAGAGGGAACTTGAGTCTGAAGAGGGACAAGGGACCTGGTGGGCCGGCCGCACTCTGCCTCATTTCCCCCTCTTTCCTCACTCTGCCCTTCTGGTGATTTTCACATTTTCTCCTCCCTTTTACGTTCATAAAAACCTCTGGGGAAGGCAGCTTTTATTCCATGGCTTCATATAATTCCCAGGGCTGGGAATGAAAGTGATTTCCTTTCACAACCCCTGGCTGAGTGCCTTTCACATCCCAGCTATGTTGTGGGGTGATTTATCAACGGCAGGGGCCAGGGCTCCTTCCCCACCCTCCCCGCTCCCACCATCACTTGGAACAAGAGCGTGCCCACAGCCGGCTCCGAGGCCAGGGCGTCCTCTCAAGACGGCTCCGAGGCCAGGGCTCGGTGGAACCGCCGTGATGAGAGCCGTTTGTTCTCCTCCGAGAGAACAATCGCGGCCTGAAGTCTCCAAGGGACAGGGCTGGCTTTGAACCGAGACTGTGAAAGCATATTTTTCCAGACTTGTCAGGATCGTGTTTCATTTCTAGACCTTTATTCTCCGAGGGACAATGAGAAAGAGACACAGTTTAAGAAGTCTTGGGCTGAGAGATGAAGTTCCTTTTCTTTGTCACCATTAAACCGAGCAGGGGGAAAAGAAGCTGAGGGGCTCATGTTTCGCTGTCACAACAAAGCGCAGAGGCCAGACGGCAGCGGCCCCCCGGGAAGGCCGCGTGTCTCTGTCTGAGCTGAAGGCCGCGGTCTGGCTGCCGCCTCCTCAGGTTCCCGTCCCTCCACTGGACTCCCTTTGGGTGTTGACCAGTCAGAAGCCGAAACGAGGCAGAGCAGTAAGCTGAACAGTTGGCCCCAGACCGATCCCCGGTCAGGGGGGTTCTGTCTGTGCCTGGCCCTGGGGTACAGTGTGGGCACCGTGGGGTTACCATACCACCTCCTGAGGCCGAGAACATCTTCCCAGTGAGGCCAGAAATGTCCATTCAGACCTCAGCCTTGTTGCTCAATTATTGCTCTAACCTGTATCACTTTGTTGGCCACTTAGCAAATCCTGGGAGAAGGAAATGGCAACCCACTCCAGTGTTCTTGCCTGGACAATCCCAGGGACAGGGGAGCCTGGTGGGCTGCCGTCTGTGGGGTCGCACAGAGTCGGACACGACTGAAGTGACTTAGCAGCAGCAGCAGCAAATCCTGACTTGTGCACAGCTCTCATAAGGGCCCCAAGCCTCCAGACCTGCTGCCCCATGACTGTCTACACGAGGCCTGGGCATCACCACGCACAGGGTTCAGAGCCACGGCTGCCACTGCTCATCACTACCCTCTCCGGGCCTCGTTCATCCTCATCTGAAAAGTAGGGAAATGCTGAAGCTGAAGTTCCAGTACTTTGGTGACCTGATGCAAAGAGCTGACTCACTGGAAAAGACCCTGATGCTGGGAAAGATTGATGGCAGGAAGAGAAGGGGATGAGGGAGGATGAGATGGTTGGATGGCATCACCAACTCGATGGACATGAGTTTGAGCAAACTATGGGAGACAGTGAAGGACAGGGAAGCCTGGTGTGCTGCAGTCCACGGGGTCACAAAGAGTCAAACACAAGTGCGCAGCTGAACAACAGCAGCAGTTATAGCCTCTTCCCAGAGTCGTTGTGGTAATTCAATCAGATACCTTCTATGAAGTGAGTACATCATGCCCCACACAGAGCACAAACTCAAAGATGCCAATTCTTATTTTGAAGTGTGGGGAGCCCATGGAGGAGGTACTGGGAAAGAACCTAGGACTGTGAGCCTCAGCAAGGAGGGGGAGGGAGCAGGACTCAGAAGGAATGGAGACCAGCAGGCTGGGTGGAGACGCATCTCCTGCTTGCCCTGCAATTTCATTGGGAAACGTCCACATTGAAGATTTTAAAGTCGTTCATCATTTCCACTTCTCTCTCTCTCTCTTTTCACACTCATCATTGTTCTAGAGACATTCAAGTTCAGAGGGGCTCCTGTATTTGATTTGAGATTCTAATAGTCTAGAAATCAGGAAATGCAGGCGGGGCTTCTGTCTCCAGCCTTTTATCCTCAGATGAATGAATGACTTCCTTCACCACTGGGGGCTGTCAGTGTCTCCCTTCCTCCCCAACCTGGATCGGTTATTACCTCTGTTTTTAGATTCTAAAAGCTATGGGCAATTTTCAGCACAGAGAAATCAGACGGCAAGTTCCATTTGCTAATGGACCGGTCGTTAATGAATGTTAGTGATGACACACACGTGGAAAAATGTGGGTGACTGGACCCGTCCCCAGGCTCACTCAGACTCAGAATAAGGTGAGAACTTGGCAGATCTAGAACCATGTCACTGGGGCAACTCTGAGTGATGATTCATATGGAGTATTTAACTCCTGCAGAAGCCGGGGCTAACCTGATAAGGTCTATAAACCCCTCAAACTCAGCATAGTATAAGGTATGGCTTGAGACCAGAGCTGGCTAGGTGACGATGTCATAAACTACAGGTTCATTTGAGCATTGTGGTACAGCCCACTCCACACTCCACCCCCCAACCACACACACACACACACACACACACATGCAAAAGACTGACTCCTGCTCAGCAGGATTTTATGGTCTTTGGAAATAAATTATTCCAATATGGGGTGGGATTTTTGCTTTGTTTTTGCTAATTCTCTGCTAGTTTTATTATTCCACATAGCCTTTATCCCTTTCACTTTGAATTACAGAGTTGATTGCAGTATTGTTTTTCTTTGACATGTAAGCCCAAGTATGATATAAAAAGGAATTGAATTTTTCAAAAAGGGAAACATTCAGGATAAATGTTAAGGACAGTGTGTTTGAAAAAGCTGAGTTCGGTTTTATTTGGGCATCATCGCAAATAAAGGAAAAAAAGGAATTGATTACAGACAGAAATTGTAGTGTTGCTTTTTTTTTCCCTAGTAAGTGTAGCACAGCCTCCAGGCTGCCCATCAGCACCAGGAAAGGCTGGACCCTCCCCATCTAGTTTCTCCCTGTGCCTCCCCTGTAATGGGATCCTAGACCATACATCGTCTCCTACTCAACCCATGGAAATGTTATGAGAACCGGCGAGAGTAAATCTCCACAAAGCAGTACTGCGATCACAGAATGTATTCTGTGTCTTTGTAATTATACCCAAAGTAGCGGCTACCCTGATAAAAACTGAGCAAGAAGGAGCTGGAGTTTTGTTTTGTTTTTAAAAAAGAGGGAATACAGCAAGGAAAAACTTGTCTCTTTCCCTATCAGCAGTTCAGGCTCTGTGTCTAAGGTGCTCCAGCATCGAGATGGCACCAAGACTTCTTTTGTAAACATGATGAAAAATCTATTTTATGACTTAACCTCTCACAGATAATCTTGGAAGTAAACTCAGCACTAGGAAATAACATTTACAGACCTCTTAATCTTCCCTTTATGCAACACCTAATTTCTCTTATCAAAAAAAAAAAAATGTACAACTTAGCTTTTCACTTCTAATTTCCTTTTCTTGCATCCACAGCAGTTTTCTCTCGTTGTACTTGGACGTGTCTCATTTTCTTGCTTATGTCTTAACCGTGGTCCTCCTCCTCCTCTTCCATTTCTGCTGCCATTTCCCTGCCTATGAAACCTGTTTTCCCCTCTTCCTTTCTCCCCTTGAGGAAGAGTTCCTTGATCATTAGACCAAGACGACAACCTAGGACTGTGTTGGGGAAAGAGCTGAGACTGCCTATTGAAAGCTAAACAGGCCCAACCTGAGTGATGCTGCCTGACAGTAATGAATGAGAATTGGTCAGCACAGAATTGCAAGACTCTTGGAATCTCTACACATATGTATTTGACATTTTACCCAAATCCAATTCCACAGCCCGGATGGTGGAAGAATTTCCTTGTTTACTTGAGATAAATGCTCACCCATCAACCTTTGTTCCCATGAAACCATTGCTCATAGCCCTCGAGGACTGCCTTGTAGGACCCTCATGTTGCTACAGTTGAATGCGAATTCTTGTGCACAGCTAGGAAATGCAGCATCCTGATTAATTTTGTGTTCTAACTGAGAATTACAATGTACATCTTCTAATCTAAATACCAAACCTAAATGAACTAGGTGAGTCCTTGGAAAACTCAGAGGCAACTTCAGGACTCACGGAATGTCAAGGTCACCACAGAAGTGGTACTGATCAGCAGAAGGACAAGATAATTGGGGTTTCCATTGGATATAAAGGAAATGTAGCTTTTGGTGTGTAGCATCAGGGAGCAAAAATAAGTGCACCATTTCAAGCACATTATTTTTTTATATACATACAAAATTCAAAATGTTTTGAAATGTTTAGGTGTTCAAAGGAAAGAAATTCATGGCCTGCCAATTTACAAAACAATCTCTGTGTGATAATCCCAGGACTGTAAGAAAAAGTATATATGTACACACATATACACATACCCTCATGCACTCAAGTCTGGGAAAATAGCCACCAAAATTGTAACAATAGTCTCTCTGGGTGATGGAATTAGAGAAGCTTTTGTTTTCTTCTTTTGTTTTAGCTGCACTTTCTAGTTATAAAAGATAATGGTTAAATATTCCTTCCATAATGTAAATGAATAAACAAATAGCCTTAGTTGAGCAAACCAACATGGCCCGATAAGTAATTAAAGGCAGCACAGAAACCCATTTCAATGTAGATTAAGAATGGATTAAATGGAAAGAGTGGTAGCAGAAGAAACCTTCCTGTTATGAAAACAACCATCACACGAGCCGTGTTGTCAAACATGGGCTTGGCTGGGGAGGGCGGTGCGGAAGTGATATTGAGGGGGAGTTTGGGGGACTGCCACTGCCTTGGGGGAGTATACACGGGATTTGGGTCATTGCCTGGTTGTTACAGGCAGGGCTCTGCGAGTCATAAAGGATATGACTATCTTGGGGTCACAAGAAGGGATTCTTAACATTTGCAATGAGAACAATTCCTTGTCTGCATTTATGCATCTGTTTCTAACTTCCTAGACAGAATCAGATATGGGAAACCACATCTTGGTTTCAATCCTGATTTTCCCCCACTGAGGGGAGGGGGTTTGGCTTGAGCCTGAAGTCAGACGCTGTCGGGTCTCCCCAGGACCCAGTCCTGGTCCTTCCCAGCACAGGGATGTTTGCTGGCCTTCCCGTCTCACCGGTTCCTCCCACCCCGGCTTTTACTCTCCAGGGTCTCCATGTGTGGGGGGCATGTCATCTCCTCCCCCTTGGTTCCATCAGGGTTAATGTTCCAAGAGACTGACCTGCTCTGAGGAAAAGGCAAGCAGACCACACCATAATGTTCGTAGGTGTGAACAGAGAAAGGAGCCATGGGTTCTGGGAATATTTGTGGAGGGAGACACCATCGGTGAGGGAATTTTATCCCGTTCATAAAAAGGGCTTGATGGAGCTTCCACATTTAGGGCAGGTGTTGACAATCTAGGATTGCCCACCCGCCTGCTTCCTAAGTCTGTCCATGAGCAAGAGAGACCATGCCCTGGAGTAATGACATCTCCAGCTTCCGGAAGCCTCTGCATTCTCCAGGGATCAGAACAGAGGCCCCATCCTTGCTCAGCCCTTTCCTGCCGTCACCTGCACCTTCCCTATGTTGTCATTGTTGTGTTAGTCACTCAGTTGTATCAGACTCTTTGCGACCCCGTGGACTCTAGCCCGCCAGGCTCCTCTGTCCATGGAGTTCTCCAGGCAAGGATACTGGAGTGGGTCACCATTACCTTCTCCAGGGGATCTTTCTACCCCAGGGATCGAACCTGGGTCTCTTGCATTGCAGGCAGATTGTTTGCCATCTCGCCACCAGGGAAGTCTGCACCTCCCCAAGAGGCTCTCAAGTCCTCAGTGTGCCTCAGCCTCTCCTGTACTTGCTGTTGGCCCTGTAACACCTCACGCTGGGCAGCAGTCCTAACTTCCATGGGGCTCTGCTACACCTGCTGATCTAAAGCTCCCTGTGTATGGCAAACCAGTCTTCTTGAGTTTTGTGCCAAGACTCACCTATTTGTTAAGTGAAAGGACTCTCAACAATAGAGTCCCTAAGTGATGAAGAATTGGCATCCTTGACCTTTTTATTTTTTAGCCCTTTACAGCTTTCAGATGATGCACAGCATCTCACATGCTCCTCAAAGCGACTTCAGCCTCTTAAAGCAGGCGTTCCATCACCCCTGCTCTCCAGATGAGAAAAATGAAGCAAAAAGGGTGGCCCAGAGCCACCCAGCTAGTTACTGGGAGCAGACCTGGGAATTCTGATTAGGGGCTAATGCTCTCGCCACTATGACAGTGGTTCTGAAGCCTGGCAGCTCATCCGACTGCCCTGGGGAGGTGGCAGAGAAACCAGGGTGGGATACACCCTGCTCTGGACCTGTGGAGACACTCGGCATGAGGCTCTGCCACCTACATTGTCAACCACAAGTGACTCTGATGCCCCCCTACAGCCTCCCCACACCCCCAGCTCTGACGCTGCATCCCCATCTGTGACACCAAAGCTGACAACCAGCGACTTTACAGGCTAGCCCTGACCCAGAAAGCCGGGTCACTTACACCTCCCAGGATCTTCCTTCTTTAGAACATTGCTGAGTTAACAGCTCAACGTCTAGAAAGCCCGAGGTTAAAAATAACCATGCCTGTTCATCAGCCCCCAGCAGAAGGGGTGAGGAGAAGGTGATGGCCGTGCTTATGAAGGCCTCAGAAAAGCTGCTGAAAAGCTTTGGAGCCAAGAATAAGGGCCCAGGTCTGTCAGCCTGCTCCAAAGCAGTTGGACCTCAGTTCGTGGGACAGGTCTGGGAAAGACCCTTGTGTTCTCAAGATTCTGTAAAGCCAGGGACAAAGACCCTGACGATTAAGTGACCACAAACCCATCCAAGAATTACCCATGGAGGGTGGAGGGTTTGTGTATGGTGGAAAGTTCTTCCCGGTCGGGAAGGAGCATGTTAAATGTGAAGGCAGAGTCCCCTGCAGGCGGACTACTAAGAGCTCAGTCAGGAGAGAGAGCTTCAGCACTCATGTCTCCAGGACAATTAGGAACTGGTGTTAAGAAGTCCTCAGAGCTGACTTAACCTGCCCTGAACTTGGCGAGTGGACACCCTCAGCCCATGATTTATGGGGGAGCCCGGGCTCCCTGCCTGAGCGCCGTATACGGGTCAGCCTGGAACCCATTATAATAATCGTCGGGAGAATCCGCTTGGAGACAAGTTGAAGCAAGCTGAAATTTGAAAAAAACACATTAACAGGGGTCTGAAGGGATGCCAGAAGAGCCTGCCAGCAGGGGCAGCTGGAAGGCCAATTTTTCAGTCAATACTGAAAGGTGGTTGCTTAAATCTCTGAGTCAAATACACAAGATTTTCTCTCCAGCTCAATACTCCTGTTTAATTGCTCTGCGGAGTCTCTCCACTGACGCATCTAACACCCAAATACCGAGTGGGGAGGGAGAGAAAAGCGTGTCATTGACGTGCAAATGAGGAAATGAGGTCCTGGGTGCAGCCTGGATCCGGCACTGACTGCCCCAACCCCAGGGAGTCACCAAGGCCCCCCTCTGTAGAGATGGCTGGGGGTGGGCGGGCAGCACCTCTCAGCTGGCCTCAGGACTCTAGTGGGGGGGGGGGGCAGCTCTTCACCCCTGCAGCTCCGGGGGAGGCTGACCTGAGGAGGGTCTTCAGGAGCCAGGGTTTTCACAGGTGAGAGAGGGGCAGGGGCCCCTCAGAGCCCAGAGCAAGGGAAATGTGAGCCACCGGAGGGCATTCCCCCATTTGACACCCAGGTGACAACCTGGAGAGACTGAGGGCAGACTTGATGATGATCGGTGAGGAAAGCCTCGACTGGGGTCCTGAGATTGGGGAACAGAGGGGTCCCTGAGGGAGTGAGGCCCAACAGCCTGACCTTCAGAGGGAATCCTGACAGATGGGCGGCTCCTGATAGGAGCCCTTACCGTGACGACGCCCACAGAGGAGCCCGGGGCTAGGTCTCCATTTCTCGGAGCCTCTGGCTCACACAGCACCGTTTCCTATTCACCCGCAGCGTGGGGGCTGTTCCTTGCCCACACTTCCACTATTCCACATGCAACAATCAGAAATCCACTCACATGGGACCCAGAGGATCTGACAGAAGCATGGCTGTCCTGAAGCCAAGAAGTCCACCCGCAGCTGCCTACACTTGGGGGCCTTGACTACATGTGTTCCCGCAGGAGGACGCCCATGGTCTGCCCCAGACAGACAGCCTGAGGGGCGAGTCCAGCTTCACCCACTCGCTGGTTTTGGGACCTTCGATAAATCATATAACCATTCTGAAATTCAAGCTTCCCACCTCTTAGGGGATTAGCCATTTGACTGACGTATAACATGACTTGTATGGGGGGCACTATTTCTGGAGAAACCTCATTTTGTGGGTTCATGGGGACTAATAAGCTTTTCTGAGTATTAGAGGTTCTTTGGGGAGGGCAGCAAGGGCCCTTTCAGAATGAGGGGGCCCCTACTTGGGACACTTGGGACGGGGAGGCGGGTAGGGTGGGGAGCATAGAGAAGAACTTGCTCAAAACACAGAGAACAACCATCAGAAGCATCCCACCCAGGGGCCCCTCTCTGGCCCTCTCCCCTCCCCCGGGAGCCGGGCCTCTGGCCCAGTGCAGTCTGGAGGGCTCTGCAGCCATCTGGGGTACTCCCCACAGGCCGTGTCACTCTCGTGCAGCTTCCAGCTGTCCGCATACCTCATGGCAGCCAGAGTCTTGCCATCCCGACTTCCCTGATCACTTGCTTCTGCGAAAAAGGCGTGAGGGGAAAGGCTGTGAGTACGGGTCAAGGTGGGACCTTTCTTTGAGCCCCTGGGGACCCCTAACCACACCCAGGACACGGAGGGTGCCCAGACCCCTCCCTTGCTGCACACTGGAGACGCCTCCAGTCCAACCCTATCTGGCCATGAGGGGGAAACTCCCACAGCCCCTGGAGGTTCAGGGGTCACATTCTCGAGTCCCCCCAGACCCCGAGCAGTGTCAGCATGGGGTCTTTCCTGAGGGATCCCAGTCTTCCTGTTTCTAGTGGGGATAGGAGGGGCAGACTCCCCAAAGCCTGACAACCAAGGCTCCGCATCAGAAATCCTAGGCTGATGGGGGGAAAGGAGAGGGAGATACAGAGAAGCGTGAACATGAAAAGAGGCGGCGATCCCCCCGCTTCTGGGTTCCACACACAGGGTTGTGTTTCTCTGCACAGAGATTCCTAACCAGGGGTTTGGCTGGGGCTGCCATTCACCTAGAAGAAGGGTGACTTTCCTCCATTATAAGCCATGTCTGGGGACTACCTATGCCCAAAGAGCGCCTTTTCCCATTTTACACACACGCTGTTTGGGGTCTGGGAGGGGCTGTCCCCTTCCCTCTTTCACATCCTCTCTTCCTCCTCTTTTTCTGGGTCCATCGTGAAAGCTACAACCAAGAGACCCTTTACTCATTCCTGTTTTGTTTCCAGCTCAGAACTGAAAGTGGGTTGGATTCTACTGGCCCAGACCAGGAAGAGAATCCTGTTTCTCTAATTTCCAGCTCAAGCGCCCCTACAGGGAGAAATGGGAAGAAGTGGTCCGTGGTTTGAGCCAGGTACACCTAGTCAATTTATCCCATACAGCCCTTCGTCCTTCGGGGAGGACGTGCTGGTGAGAAGGACAGATGATGCAGGTGGGTGAGGCACCCAGAGCCTAGAAATTCAGAAACTCTAATTAGGGTACCTCCTGGTCTTTATTAACCAAAACTCTTTCTACTTTTTCATTTAGAGCTTTCTACCTCAACTGTCTCCAGCAATAAAATGTGGCCAAAATCAATCACAGCTCCCAGGCACACTAAGGTGAGCTGATATTTGAATGACAGCGCCACCAAAGCCACTGAAACAGTTCTCAAATTCCCCTCTCCATTGGTACAACCCCACTTTTAAAAATAGGAACCGTAATTCATGCATCCCCAAGGGACCTCCCGCACAAATTAGCTACATAAATGGGGAACCTGTGGATTTAGAGATTTTTCTCTGTAGGCCCCACGAGCAACTAAAGATTAGCTCCAATCAGAATGAATGCACTTCCTTCATGAGTTTGCTTCAAACGTTCAGGAAGCTTTGCCTACTGGATTAGTTTTAACCTAAACTCATCCTCTTGCCATTTCTGGAACCAAGTGAGCCACAGATTTTATCTTTCTTCCCAGTTTTGGAAGCCAGCAGACAATGGGGAAGGTGGAACCTTCCAGTGTGTGAAGAGGAAGCCTGTCTGGAGCCTCCCTGGAGGCTGAGGAGCAGAGGGAGGCTCTGAAATCCTCCCCCAGCTGCAGGCTGATGGGAAAAGCCCCTTTCTTAGACAGGGCAGAGCCTTAAAAATGAACGCATGTGGGACTCTTGAGGCTGTGTGCGTCAGCAAGAGAGGATTCAGGCACAATGGTCCCATGACTTGTCAGGGGCTGTGACTGAGTAGAAGGTCACAGCCTGGGGGTGGGCGGGATGGTACCCAGGCTGGCCCTCAAATACGCTTGTTGCTGTTGTTCAGTTGCTAAGTCGTGTGACTCTTTGTGACCCCATAGACTGTAGCCTGCCAGGCTCCTCTGTCCATGGGATTCACCAGGCAAGAACACTGGAGTGGGCTGCCATTTCCTTCTTCAAGGGATCTTTCTGACCCAGGGATCGAACCTGCATCTCCTGCATCGGCAAGCGAGTTCTTTACCACTGAGCCACCAGGGAAGCCCACTAAACAGAGCCGAAGTTGTTGGTGGAAAAAACACCCAATAGGAGTATTGATGAGGCTTCTCTTTCTTGCTTACCCTCGGAATCAAGCCGAGCCTGAGGTTTCCCCATGATCTCATCCTCTGAGGCCTTCAGGTTTCGTATCAGAAAGTAGGTGGTCATCTTCCCTTTCCCTTTCGCTTCGATTTCACCCCGCTCGGTTATTTCAAACCCTTGATTCTCCAAGGCTCTGCACAGAGAAGAGAAAAAGATGCCCCAGGTCACAGAGCTGTGACCCAAGAGTGGGCTGCAGTGGGCAGGATGATGTGCGAGGAGAAGTCTGAGACCCAAGTGAACGGGGAGGGGCCTGTGCAAAGGGACAGGGCTGCAGAGTGACTAGGAAACTGCACGTGTTTATGTATTTACTGGCTGTGGAGAGACGCCGAAGACACACCACAGACCAGTGCAGACTAGCATCACGTCCAGTTCACAGTCAGCTGCCCCAGCCAGGGCTTAGCGCTCATCAGTCTTCCCTTGTCCTTGGCTTTGCCTGGTTTCGTGGAGATTTCAGACCTTCACCAGGCTCCTCACATCCCCTCATTAGGCACCTGAGCTCCTCGCCCACATGCTGCCGACCGTGCATCCTACTGCGTGACTTGTTTAGCTGCTCAATCGTGTCGGACTCTTTGGGACTCTACGGACTGTAGCCCACCAGGCTCCTCTGTCCATGGGGATTCTCCAGGCAAGAATACTGGAGTGGGTTTCCATGCCCTCCTCCAGGGGATCTTCCCAACCCAGGGATCGAACCTGGTCTCCTGAATAGCAGGCAGATTCTTTACCACTGAGCCACCAGCGAAGCCCACTCTGTCACCTGATCTGTCCACAAACTGGAACCCTTAGAGCCAAGACCCTGTGCCTTCTCATCCCATTGACCACACCTGCCCTTTCCCCCAGCTACAGAGGTTGAAGTATCTTGTTGAAGGGTGCCCACACAAAATCCATTCCCATCTCCTCAAGGCCCAGCCCCTGGGCCACCTCTTCTTTTATCTTCAGCTGCCTCTCCATTTGCCTCCTCCCCTAAGCCTAACCAGCTTGCTAAGGTCTCTTCCACCCTAGTGAGTGAAGTCGCTCAGTCGTGTCTGACTCTTTGTGACCCCATGGACTGTAGCCTATCAGGCTCCTCCATCCATGGGATTTTCCAGGCAAGAGGGCTGGAGTGGATTGCCATTTCCATAATAGAAGTAAAAATCTTCTTACTTGTTCATCTTCTGCTCTAATGCCATACGAATGCTCGTTCCTTTTATCCTTCAACCCACAATCCAGTGTCGATTCATTCCCCTGCCCCTCATTGACCACAGTTTCTTCTGATAATGTTCCCGCACCCCTGACTATTTTTCACTCCTTGCCATGGAATCCATCAGAGAGCCACCAGGGGAGCCCAATTATAGTTGATACTTTCGTTCCATTCTTCCTCCATAAAAATAGCCAGAAGGGTGCTTCTCTTCCTGAACTCTCTGCTTCTCCTGCTTTTTCCATGGCTCCTTCCTCCGTCTGCCAGTGAAATGCTAGTTCTTCCCATTGTCCTTCTCACGCCGCATCCCTCTGCAGGTGGGATAACCACCTCTGTGTTATTACTCCAAGCCTGGTTCCCCAACCAACAGCCTGATTCCAAATCTCACCCAGTGAGTTAATGCCACTTCTCTCTAGATGCTTCCCAGTTCCTTTGATTCAATACTTCCAAACCTGAGCTTATCGTCTCCCTCCTGGACTGGAATCCCTTTTCCCTTGTCGCATCTCAGATGATGAGATTCAGGCCCAAGTTGCCCACGATGGAGACCTGGGAGACAGTCAAGGCTCCTCCCTCTTTCTCAGACCCCATTTCTACCAATTACCAAATTTAATTGATTTTATCCTCAGATTCCTACCAACGAATGTTCTGGTTCAAACCAAACTCTTAACAAGTCTTGTCTTTCCCATCTCGTGATGCTCAAATCTGCCCTTACATGGCCTTGAGTGGTCAGTGTCAAGCAGGACCCTGACCTTGCCATTGTGTCCAAGCTCACACTCCTTAGGGGCTCACACTCTTCACCGTCGGTGTAAGCCCTGCCCCTCAGGAGGCACACACAGCTCTCCCCACTTTCTGCCTCACAGCTTCCACCCCAGCAATGCTAAATCATTTGCAGTTCTCAGCCCTTATTCTACGTCTGTGTTTGTACTGCTGGATATTCACTCCAATATCCCAGTTTAGGCTAAACTCTGCTCTGGAATTCCTTGTTCAAGACCCAGCTCAGGAAACTCCCTTCTCCACACAGAATCTCCTTACTGGGCTGGGCTCCTGTGCCCCACAACACACACAATAATTCTCACAGGCATGGGAATGGATGGTTAAAGCCTGACTCCCTGGGTTATATCCAGGCCATTTTCCTTCCTAGCCAACTTGTGACCTGAAGCGAGTGAATTACCTCTTTGTGCCTGATTTTATTTTTTCTCACCGGTAGATGAGAATGATAATAGTATGTCTTCATAGGGTTGTTGCAACAGTAAATGGACTAACATATGTTGACGAGGGCTTCCCTTGTAGTTCAGCCGGTAAAGATGTCTGCCGTGCAGGAGGCCCAGATTCGATCCCTGGGTCGGGAAGATCCCCTGGAGAAGAAAATGGCAACCCACTCCAGGATCCTTGCCCGGAAAATCTCATGGACACAGGAGCCTCATGGGCTGCAGTCCATGGGGTCACAAAGAGTCAGGAAGGATTGAGCAATTAACACTTACTTACTTATGTTGATGAACTTAGAGACTGTGGCCTCTAACAAGTTCTCAGCAAACTGTCAGTATTGTTTCATGCATATCGTGACCACTGCACTTCTCACACTTTAAAAATAATTATCTGTGAATATTTCTTTCTTCCTGCACTACACCAGGGGTCAGCAAACTTTTTTTCTTCATAAAAGACCAGATAGGAAATATTTTCAGCTTTAGGGACCACGGTCTCTGCTCAGCTGCTCAACGACTCAGCTCTGCTGTGGTAGCAGGAATGCAGCCGTGGATAAGATGCAAAGATCCTGGCTGGGTTTCAATAAACCTTTATTTACAAAAACAAGCAACGGCTGGAAGTAGACTACCTGCATCTGATAGCTGTGAGGTACTCTGTACCTTCTGGAAGAAGAAGGGGCAAGGAGCGGAATAAGTGGTACCTGCAGGTCGTGGGGCTGAGATGCACTTTGCTGGGAAGCCCATGATTTTCCATCCGAGAGGCTGCGTTCACAGTGTCGCCAAACAAGCGGTACCGCAGCATCTTGTCCCCCACAACACCTGCCAAGACTGGTCCCGTGTGGATCCGCACTCTGATCTGCCCAGAGAGAACCTGACTGAAAAGGGACCATCAAATACTCTTATTTTTACTCTTAAGTTGAGGTATAATTTACATAAAATAAAAAAGACTTAGCTCCACCATTTTGGCAAATACCCCTGAGCCACCAATCAAAGTCAAACACAGACTGTCTTCATCACCTTGCAAAATTATCTCGTCCCCTTTCCAGTTAAGTTCCATCTCTCCCTGCGGAGGTCACTACTTTCTTATTTCCTCTCCCCAAGAGGAATTTTCCTGGCCTCCAACTTCACGTACATGGAGTCATGTAGCATATTCTGTTTCGTATCAGACTTCATTGATCAAAATCCATGTTTTTGAGATTCACCCATATTATATGTATCAGCAGTTCACTCTTTTACTTCTAAATACTATTCTGTTGTAAGAATTACATCACAATGTATTAGTCCAGGCTTCTCTTCATGAGCATTTAGGTTATTTCCCATTTGGAGCTGTTATGAACAGTCTCATACAGATCCTTTTGTGGACATACATTTTCCATTTTTCTTAGGAAAATATCTAGAAATGGAACTCTTGAATCACAAGGTAGATCTATACATGGAGGACATTCTGTGACTTTATATACACATTTTTCCTTAATAAGCAGACATTTAAAATTTGGATAAATATATTAGTCTGCTGGGGCCAACAAAATGCCACAACTGAGTGGTTTAGACAAGAGAAATTTACTTTCTCACAGCTCTGAAGTCTGGAAATCCAAGATCAAGGTGTCGGCAAGTCTGACCCTGAGGTCCCTCTCCTTGGCTTGCAGATGGCTGCCTTTTTGCTGTGTTCTCACACTCTCTTCCCTGTGTGTACACATCCTTGGTATCTCTTCCTGTCTCCAAATTTCTCTTCTTACTAAGGACATCAGTCAGATTGGAGTAGAATTCACCCCAACAGCCTGATTTTGACTTGTTCACCCCTTATAAGGCCCTGTCTGCCAATGCAGTCCAATTCAGTCACCTTCATGAGGTAGCAGGGATTAAAGCATCAGCATATGAGTTTCGTGCGTACCTCGGAGCAATGTGTCATGGTTCCCTTTCCCTAACAATACCCTTCCATGGGCCAGCAACTTGTGTTTGGGAAGGCCCCATATACTTCTGGAACTGGAGCTCTCTCTCAGGTCTCCTCCCCTATCCATAGCCTTTGACCAAATGGACCTATGCATTTGTGAAGATCTGTGGGGAAAATGTTGGCAAATGGCTAGAGACTCTGTGGCTAGAACTTATCAAAGTCGAGCTCTTTGGGATTCTAACCCATCATTCCAGCTCCAAGGTGGCCATGAAAATGTCACTAAACATTAGATGGGTTTCATCTTAGCCTCCCCTTTGGTGGCTCATTTCTGCTGCTGTCTCCTAGGGAAGAACCATCATGGGTGTGCTCTTGAAAGGTCTTAACCACTTTCTGGAATTTAGTTCATTTCTACTTCTTTCCTATGTGATTTTTTTTAACTACTCCAGTGGCTCAGCAGTAAAGAATCTGCCCTCAGTGCAGGAAACACAAAGAGATGGGTTCATTCCCTGGGTTGGGAAGATCCCCTGGAGGAGGGCATGGCAACCCACTCTAGTATTCTTGCCTGGAGAATCCCATGAACAGAAGAGCCTGGTGGGCCATAGTCCATGAGGTCACAAAGAGTCGGACACAATGGAGCATGCATGTGGAAACAGATTCTCTTGCAGCTTTCTACATCCCAATCAGGTTTATTTGTCTTTTCATCTTTCCATGCCAGATTTTCTTTTCCTTAAAATAAGATTTTAAACTCTTTTCTCTGAATCCTTTAAAGCACCTTACTTTCATGCAAGGGTGACCTCAGCAAATGTGGATTATAGGCTTCGCAAGTGACAGAATGAAAGATCTCAATGAGTATTAATTTTAAGGGAGAGGATGTCTCCAGCCCTTTCCTCTAGTTCCTTAAATAAACTCACATGATATGCAGTTTCTGGTGGATATTTAATGAGACTCCTATGTCACTATTCTTTTTTTTTAATATTTATTTATTTGGCTGTGCCAGGTCTCAGTTGCACATATGGGATCTTTAGTTGCTGCATGTGAGATCTAGTTCCCTAACCAGGGATTGAACCCAGGCCCTCTGCATTGGGAGCATGAAGTCTTAGCCACTGGACCACCAGGGAAGTCCCTATTCCCTATTTCTATCCTTAGAATTGATAACATCTTTTCCTCTTTTTCTTCCCCCCCTTGGTAAGTCCACTATGCAAGTTTCCAGGAATTCATTGTTCATTTTCAATCATATTGGTGTAGCACTGTTACCATCTCTTTCACAAACAGACACTCTATTTACACAACAGTGTGTTTTCCATATTCTTCAGTGGCTTTCATTGGGGGTTTTTAGGTGGCGCTAATGGTAAAGAACCTGCCTGCCAGTGCAGGAAACATAAGAGACACGGGTTTGATCCCTGGTTCAGGAAGATCCCCTGGAGGAGGGCATGGCAACCCACTCCAGTATTCTTGCCTGGGGAATCCCATGGACAGAGGAGCCTGGGGGCTACAGTCCATAGAGCTGCACAGAGTTGGACATGACGGGAAGGATTTAGCATGCACAAACGTGCGCATGGCTTTCATTAGAATTCTTTAACCAAAACACTTATCTCATTTCTGACCTTCTTGTCTCCTCTCTCATTACTTCCCTTCCTGATTTTTTATTTATGACATTGGGGGTTTTATACAACAGCTGTCTCTGTGTGTGTGCAATGGGCCAGTATCATGGACATGACGTGTGACAGCTTTTGCTCTGAAGACTGCCGCAGACACCACTACCAGTGCCTGCAGTACTCCTCAGCTTCTAAATCGTTAAGGGGATGGTGAACGTGGCACATTTCAGAATCCCCTACACAGGGGCTATCGCTAGGGAAAATCCTACTCCATCTTATAGCCGGCTTTGATTTTAGCTGGCTGTTTAGTTGATTGCACAGATCTGATTGACAGGAGCTGCGAAGGGACTTTGATCTTTAGAGGACAGACTGTTCCAGACCACCTCGGGACCGCTGGGCTCAGCCGAGCAGACAGAAGATGGCATTTACTTTTCATCATCAAAAGCGTCCAACTTTTATAGTGTGAACAAACTTCCATACTTGGAAAAGCAGCTTCCTGTGTTCCTGTGAGAAAGGCGAGCAGATGTCTCGCTCGTGGTCACGTGCTGGAGGGAAAGCTATTGTGAATATCTTATGGCACCACGGTGTCTGGCCTGCTGGCTGGAGGCAGTTTCACACCTCAGCCTGAGTTCCGAACCCGTCAGACGGCATGTCGGATACACAACTTCCCTAAGCAAAGAGAAGTTGGCTGTTTAGTCAACCTGAACCACTTGTTGAAAATGCTCGAGCAAAAAGGCAGGAATTGGAAACGAGCTGGCTTCCTAAGGATGGAAATCCACTAAGCCAGGATTAGGGACAAAGGAAGCCTGCATTAACCCCATCATAACCCCGAACTCTGAAGCCTCTTCTCAAATTTTGGAAAAGCTGAGGCAATAACCTGGATAAGGAAATGGGAACCCACTCTAGAATTCTTGCCTCGAGAATCCCAGGGACAGAGGAGCCTGGTGGGCTGCTATCTATGGGGTCGCATAGAGTTGGACACAACTGAAGCGATTTAGCAGCAGCAGCAGAGGCAATAACATCTTAATATCTCTGTTACTTTATGCAAGAGAAGAGACAAGTTGGGAGAAATGACCCATTTCAATTATGTCACATACCCAGGAGCCATCCAAGCAGACTAACAGAATTCTACTATATTGTGTGAGGTAACTGGTATTAAGCAAAGAACTCGGTTGCTCTTTACCTGGATGGGTTCTCCGGTAAAGGATTCATCACTTCTTTTGCAGAAATCATCATCCCCAAGGCAAAGTTCGCTACCGTCTGAGCGTGGCTTCCAACAGTCCCTGGTACACCCCCCACCACCATATAAGCATCTCCTATTGTTTCCACCTATGAGGGGGGGAAAATAAGAGGGAATTCAGAGGGTTTTCTTAATGCGCTAAATATAACACTACATATTTTTTTGTCAATCTCTGGTAAACCTGCCTGCAAATGCGGGAGAACCAGGTTTGATCCCTGGGTTGGGAAGACCACACCTCCCCCACCCTGGCCCCGGGAGAAGGAACTGGCCACCCACTTCAGCATTCTTGCCTGAAAAATCCCATGGACAGAGGAGTCTGGTGGGCTACAGTCCCTGGGGCCACAAAGAGCCAGACATAACTGGGTGACTAACACACACACATTGATAGAAGGACCATATTAAAAGCTGGTGGTTATTCTCTATGGATGTGAGGGGCATGAGGGAGGGTGAGGTGAGAAAGAAAAATGACTCAGGAGATGCCACAAGGGAGCCAAAAGTTCTTTCTGCTTTTGGCAGAAGCAAGTCCCAGAGAAGACCAAGCTGTCTATTAGAGCCACATATAACGCTATATATTAGATACACATTTAGGTTAGACTGGCTGCTGAAATGAAGGCATAGTATTCTCTGGGAAAACAGTATGCCTCTTGAAGGCAAACTTACCACTGGGCAGTACAGAAGGATTTTTGAAAATTTTAAATTTTTAGCTCTTCCTCCCATCCCCTCTGGCATCCACACCAAACCCTAGACTAGTGAGGGGAGAGGAAAACTGAAGACCCAGCACCAGGTACGCAGCCTGCCCCGACACACAGGGACACACACAGCCCAGGGCACCACTTGCTTACTTTGTAGACCTCATGGACGCTGGTTAACCTGTCGAACTTGGAGTACATTGAATTCAGCATGTTCACTATCTGGATAGGTTTACAGGCAGCACAGATGTTCGTAAATGTCACCACGTCACTGAAGAGAATCGTGCAGGTTTTAAATTCTCCTGCAACATAAACCAGATGTCAGGGAGAGCCAAGGATGTAGAATAATAGTTCTATTAATTCTGGATTCAAGTAGCCTTTAGGAACCAAATTTGACCGTGGCGCAGGGAGAAGGAAGCAGGTCCGCATCACCATTCACCATCCACCCACCAGATATCTGTTGCGTGTCTGTTATGAGCTGGTCATCGTGCTGGTGGAATCGTATGATATGAAGTAAACAGGAGTCCTTGCCCATAAGGAGTGCCTAGTCTAGGGAAGCAGAGTGCAAACAAACACTTAATAGGATGTGCAGACCACCAGGGGATGTCCGGATGGTCTGGGTGGACACCGGCTTACAGAGAGGTCGGTGAGTTAAAGCAAAGCCTGAACCACAGGAGACACAAAGGGAAGGGAAAGTTCCATGGAGGGGAGATTATTACCAGAGGGACACCCGCTCAGAATTCAGCAGGCAACCCTTCACGATGTACCCCTGTGTTCCAGGTACAACACCCTGCCGTGTTTACCCTCAGAGTGCCTTACCTTGATTTTTGCTGTGCCATTCTCTTGAAATGCCTTTCCTTATGTTTTTTTGGCAGAACTCAAGGCGGCCCAGCTCAGGTGCCACACTCTATATATCAGCCTTCACCCCCACACCTAACCCCTGTCTCTTTCTCTTCTGACATTTATAAACCATGAATTTCTGTGTTATCTATGTTTCCAGAGTAACTTCCGTGGTGGGGAAAGAAGGACGAAATTTGGAGTTAAATGGACTTCTGATCGGTTTCCTGCTCTTTTACTCATTAACTGGAGTGAACTTGTTCCACCCTTTTAGATAGTAACACCTCCCTTCTGGAAATGTTCAGAAAATTAAATGAGAGAGGATATATAACCTATCTAACAGAGATCCTGGCAAGATAACTTCTCCTTAATGCACATAAATTTCCTTCTTTTCGGTCACCCCCATTAATGTATTCTGTAGGTACCAGTCAAACTCACAAGACTATAAGCTTCTTTGAGTCCCAGCACCCAGGACAGCACCCTGGCACTCAGCTTCCTATGCTTGCCTGGTGAAATGAACACTCGCTGGTGACCAGCAGAAAGTGAGTTTGGAATAAACATGGCCTTCTTCCCTCTAGAAAAAGCTTGCTCTCCCAGAATGGTCCTTAGGGACATCCCTTTATTTATTTAGCGTGAATGTATCAGCTTCCCTAGTGGCTCAGACAGTGAAGAATCTGCCTGCAATGCGGGAGACCTGGATGCTGGGGACCTGGGTCGGGTTCCATCCCTGGGTTGGGAAGATCCCCTGGAGAAGGGAAGGGCTGCCCACTCCAGTATTCTTGCCTGGAGAATTCCATGGGCAGAGGAGCCTGGCCAGCTACAATCCATGGGGTTACAGAGTCAGATACGACTGAGCCACTGACACTTTCATTACCACATCATTGCCAATTGTGGTGAAGAACCCTATATGGTCACTATTATTATTCTCAAGGTAGAAAGAAGAAAGCTAGGCTATGGAGCTTAAGTAATGAGCCCAAGACCACAGTTGCTAACAAGCGATGGAGACAGACTCCAAACCTTGATCTGCTGGTTTCAGAGAGGGCGCCCCCAGCCAGCAAGGCGCCCTGTGCGGGGCCGGCACCCCTCACCTGCGGCGACCTTTCTGCCCTCCCTCCAACTGGTTGGCCACGTGCTCAGGCAGCATGGCTACAGCAAGGTCTGGTCTTCTTCTTTTCTGCGGCCAAGTGCGTGGAGAGGACCCGCAGCTCCTCCTCCTTCCTCTCCAGCTGGTTGGACAGCTCGATCTCCGCCAGGCGCTGCTGGTTGAGGAGGATGAGGTCCCTGGTGGGGTCGTGGGGGGCGATGTCGGAGAGGTGCATCCGGCGCTCCTCCAGCTCCTGCAGGCTGCGGAGCCTGGGGGAGCCACAGGTACAACACGCGGCGCAGGGGCTCCGTCCAGATCATCTGGCCTTCCGCCCAGGAGAGAGATGGGACAAGGTGGCAGGGCACACGGCGCCCGACCGCCACCCCCACGGCCCGCCCTGCTGGCACGGCTCAGTCACGCTCCTCCCCTCTTCGTGAAGGTCTTGAAAGTCCTCTCCTTTCTTCCTGTCTCCACGTCCTGCATTCCCCCTCTGTCCACAGCAGCTCTCTCCACCGCTGCTTTTCTTACCTTGAAGGGACCCCGGTCCATGACCTCCAAACTACTTTTCCTGTAACCCAAGTCTTTTCCTCACTGGGCCCTTCTACCATTTAAGGGCGTAGAGCTAATCCTGCTTCCTGGAATCTATCTCACTTCTGGGGACTTTTCTGACCCTGCTTTCACTTAGATTTCTCCTAACTCTTTCCATCTCTCCTTTAGGACTTTCACTCAACCCTTCGATGCTGGCATCAGCATGCCCCAGCTGCACTCCCACAGTGAATTTATGGAAAAACCTTGCTTCCTGGACTCGATACCTATTACTTTTAACAATTTATGTCTATTCTCTTATTATAAAAGCAGTAGACATTCACTGCAGAAAATGCAAAAAAGTGGAAGAAAATAATAAAAAAATCACCCACAATCACACCACTGATAATTGCTGTTAATATTTGGAGGTATAACTTTTCACTCCCCCAAAATGGGATTATCAGCCATCTTCTTTGAGTAAGCTCAATTTTTCACTTAAATTCTCTAATAGATATTCTTTCATAGCATTAAATATAGATAGGTGTCACTGTTTGCTGGGTACATGGGTTATACTGTATTTAAGCAATAAGCTAACATTGATTATATCTATTTCATCATTCCATACACAGTGAACTACCTTGAAATACTGAGTGTGATCACTCACCTAGAGCCAGACATCCTGGAATGTGAAGTCAAGTGGGCCTTAGAAAGCATCACTACGAACAAAGCTAGTGAAGGTGATAGAATTCCAGTTGAGCTATTTCAAATCCTGGAAGATGATGCTGTGAAAGTGCTACACTCAATATGCCACCAAATTTGGAAAACTCAGCAGTGGCCACAGGACTGGAAAAGGTCAGTTTTCATTCCAATCCCAAAGAAAGGCAATGCCAAAGAATGCTCAAACTACTGCACAATTGCACTCATCTCACACACTAGTAAAGTAATGCTCAAAATTCTCCAAGCCAGGCTTCAGCAATACATGAACCATGAACTTCCAGATGTTCAAGCTGGTTTTAGAAAAGGCAAAGGAACCAGAGATCAAATCACCAACAACCACTGGATCATCGAAAAAGCAAGAGAGTTCCAGAAAAACATCTATTTCTGCTTTATTGACTGTGCCAAAGCCTTTGACTGTGTGGATCACAATAAACTGTGGAAAATTCTGAAAGAGATGGGAATACCAGACCACCTGACCTGTCTCTTGAGAAACCTATATGCAGGTCAGGAAGCAACAGTTAGAACTGGACATGGAACAACAGACTGGTTCCAAATAGGAAAAGGAGCACGTCAAGGCTGTATATTGTCACCCTGCTTATTTAACTTACATGCAGAGTACATCATGAGGAATGCTGGACTGGAAGAAGCACAGCTGGAATCAAGATTGCCGGGAGAAATATCAATAACCTCCGATATGCAGATGACACCTCCCTTATGGCAGAAAGTGAAGAGGAACTAAAATGCCTCTTGATGAAAGTGAAAGTAGAGAGTGAAAAAGTTGGCTTAAAGCTCAACATTCAGAAAAAGAAGATCATGGCATCTGGTCCCATCACTTCATGGGAAATAGATGGGGAAACAGTGTCAGACTTTATCTTTTTGGGCTCCAAAATCACTGTAGATGGTGACTGCAGTCATGAAATTAAAAGACGCTTGCTCCTTGGAAGGAAAGTTATGACCAACCTAGATAGCATATTCAAAAGCAGAGACATTACTTTGCCAACAAAGGTCTGTTTAGTCAAGGCTATGGTTTTTCCAGTAGTCATGTATGGATGTGAGAGTTGGACTGTGAAGAAAGCTGAACACCGAAGAATTGATGGTTTTGAACTGTGGTGTTGGAGAAGACTCTTGGGAGTCCCTTGGACTGCAAGGAGATCCAACCAGTCCATTCTGAAGGAGATCAGCCCTGGGATTACTTTGGAAGGAATGATGCTAAAGCTGAAACTCCAGTACTTTGGCCACCTCATGGGAAGAGTTGACTCATTGGAAAAGACTCTGATGCTGGGAGGGACTGGGGGCAGGAGAAGGGGACGACAGAAGATGAGATGGCTGGATGGCATCACCAACTCGATGGATGTGAGTTTGAGTGAACTCCGGTAGGTGGTGATGGACAGGGAGGCCTGGCGTGCTGCAATTCATGGGAGCGCAAAGTCAGACACGACTGAGTGACTGAACTGAACTGAACCTTGAAGTACATCATTGTGCATAATTGTGGCTATTTTGTTAAAGGATATATTCTTAGGCAAAAATATGCTCATTTTAAGATTTTTGATACATATTGCCAAATTGCCCTCTAAATTGTGACAGTTTATAGTCCTTGTTAAATGATTTATTGTTATTATTGTCTACTAGGTGTTTATACATGGATGTTTCCAACTGGGCTCACCTTTAGTCCCATCTACAAATCTCTTTTCTTAACTCTTTTATCACAGACATTTTTAGTTCCTACCATAACTCGGGCACACTGCTGTAGGTAAGGAAGAGGATACTGACAAAGTTGTACTCAAGTTGTCAATACCATCTTTCCTTAATCACACCTTTATGACCAGTTACCTAAGCAAGAAAGCTAATAATTACCCAAATATTCTCTTTTTTAACCTCTACACCAGTTTCTGCCTTAACTCCCTCATGAGTCTGTTCCCCCGTCAGCACCCCAGGGTCCCTGCTTGGCTGCACTCAGCACTCTGAGCTTCCCTCCTGCTCTCCAGGGGCGGCATCCCCTGGCCTCCCAGCCTCCATCTTCTCAACACCCCTGGTCCATCCTTCACGTGGCTCCAGAATGACCATTCTAAATATCAAATCTGATCAAGGTAGACACGTAAAAAATGTCTCCAACTACAGGATAAAGCTCAAGTCCTCATCTCACCAGCCTCTTCTCCCATCATTCCACTCTAAAGTTCAATCAGGGTTCCCAGAACATGTCATTTTCCTCTCAGATGTCCCCACCACTCTGCCTGTGTTTTTGCCTACAATACCTACTAGTCCAACAGAAAGCTCAAAGTATGTGCGCCTTGTAGCATGTTAAAAAATTAATTCAAAATGGGTCAAAGACGAAATGTAAGAGCTAAACCAATGAAACCCTTAGAAGAAATCATAAGAAAAGCTTCATGACGTTGGATTTGGCAATGATTTCTCTGATGAGACAGCAAAACCACAGGCCACAAAAGGAAAAATAGGTAAATTGGAGAATATCAAAATTAAAACCTTGTGTGCCAACAAGACAATCAACAGAGTGAAAAGAAAACCCACAGGGTGGGAGAAAATATTTGCAAATGATAAGGGGTTAATATCTGGAAAACATGGAGAACTCTTACAACACAACAATAAAATCCAAACAACCCGATTGAGAAATGGGCAAATAATTTGAATAGACATTTCTCCAAAGAAGATATACAAATGGCACTGAACATCACTAATTGTTAGGGAAATGCAAACTAAAACCACGGTGAGATACCACTTCATACCCATTAGGATAATATTATCAAAAAAAAAAAAAACCCAAAACAATAACAGAAAAGAACATGTATCCATGAGAAAGCAGACAGATTGGAACCCTTGTGAACTACTGATGGAAATATGAAATGGTGCAGCAGCTATGGAAAACAGTATGGCAGTTTCTCAATAAATTAAAAATAGGATTGCCATGTGATCCAGCAATTCCACTTGTGGATATAAACTGAAAGGAAGTGAAAGTAGGGACTCGATGAAACATCTGTACACCCATGTTCCCAGGAGCATTATTCGCTACTCAAAAGGTGAAAGCAGCGCAGCAATCCACTGAGAGATGAGTGAATAAGTGAAGTATAGTCTATACATGTGGGAATAATAATAATTCAGCCTTAAAAAGGAAGGGAATTCTGACATGTGACAACACGGATGAACCTTGAGGACATTATGCTAAGTGAAAATCGACAGTCACCAAAGGACAAATACTATATGGTTCCACTTATATGAGGCACCTAAATTAATCAGATTCATAGAGACAGAAAGCAGAGTGGTGATTGTCAGGATGCGGGGTTGGGGAAAACAAGGAGTTGGTGTTTCATGAGCACAGAGTTTCAGTTTTGCAAGATGATTAACTTCTGGAGATGGATGGTGGTGTTTGCGCAACTTTGTGAATGCACTTACCCCTACTGAACTGTACACTGAAAAAGGGTTAAAATGGTAGACTTCATATTCTGTAAATTTTACTATAATGGAAACAAAGCCAAAACAAAAATATGTGCCCTATTAACAGTAGGGCAGATGATCACGTTACTGTATAAAGGACAGACCATTACTTGAGTACAAATAGTACCACCTGTATTCTGAAAATTCTGGTAACAGAAACCAGAAGTTTGTAATTACATGTAAATATAATCAGAGTTCCTTTATGCCTAAACTAGACATGGTTTAAAGAAATAAAATATATTGCTACCAGATGAAGCCAAATGGAAAAAACATACGCCGCTGTCAATGTAGTCCCCCACTTTTTAGCCAACTTTTTTGAGGAAATTAGAAAACTGCTTCTTCCCTTTCTGTCTGGTCTCCCAGGGCAGAGAGCAACCAGGAAGGAGCAAGTTACTACCTCAGGGTTTGAGCGCGGGCTGACTTCTCCAGGCTGCAGGCAGTATCCCCCTGCGCGCCTTCAGGACAAATTGACTGTTGATAAATTTGCAGATGCTGAAAATGTTGAAGGTGACTTGCGGATGGACAATGGAGAAGTACTCATCTAATCGAATCTTCTGGGTTTGGAGACCCGGGGCATACTTCTGAATGCTCACTCCAGCTTGTTTAACCTGCAGCTATCCACAGCGGACACACGAAAGACTGCGGACGAGACAGCAACCTGGACAGTAAATGTTCCCCTAGGAATAACACAGCCCACCATGCTCTGTGACTCGCTACGGGTGAAGGGAAAGAAATAAATACCACGGTAGTGATGAAACATTTAAAAGGCAAACCTGCAGCTGACCTCCGAAAGAGAAAAGATCAGCACGGGAGGGCCTGAGAGCACATTCACTTCTTGACTCACAGGAAAGAGGTTAAAGCAGTCCATGGGGATAAAAGCTCTTTCCGAGCTTCAGTCCTGTCTTCTGACTTTGTCTCTCTTTGGAATTAACTAATAAAGGAATGAGAAAATTCTGTAGCTTGGACCTGACACCCAGATCTGGATGAAGAAAGGAATTCATGATGGAGGTGGGGTCACCTTTCACTGCCATCTCCAGGGAACACACAGAAGGAAAAAACAAGTGTCCTTTACATAAAAAGTCCAACCAGGGTTATCCAGGAACACTCAAATTAACTTCACTCTGTCAGGCTATAGAAATCAACCTAACCATTTGGAATAAGGGTCGTTAAATTGTCTATCTCTATGCCCAAAACCTAAAAAGAAAGGGAGTGTTTAAGTAGATCAGAATTTTAAATATTAATAGTAGCAGTAATTATAATAATTAATACTAATATCCTCATGGCATTGGGGGAAAGTCACAGTACGTAGCTTTATAATGTATAGTTATTTCACCCAGGGGTGTTTGATTTTCTCAGATCATAAATTCTTTGCAGCCAGAGATGACCCTCATGTGATGTTTCCTCAAACATCACAGAATCTGTATCCAGCATCTACTGGTAAGGGATCATGTGACATATATATTTATATTCACATAAATATCAGAGCAAGTCAGAATGGCTGAAGGCATTTGTAACTGGCAGTTTTGGGACCAAATTTATTTTGCCCTTAAATGAGTCTATAATTCAGTTTTATCAATCACTTTTATCCAAGGAAACTGACCACACTTAAATGATCACTGTCCACCACCCCTCCCACAGAACAGTGGGTACAGGCCTCTCCCTCCTCCTTCCCTCCCGCAGAACAGTGGGTACAGGCCTCTCCCTCCTTCTTCAGGATGCAGAAAGACAAGCCTGGTGGAACTGAGCCATCCATGGTGGCTGTAAAGATGGGGAGTGGTCACATTTAGAGTCCCACCCTGCCACTGCTGCTGTGGGCTTTTGTCTCTTGCTGGAGTGACTTCAGTGTCCCTTCTCTTTTTCTCTAATGGCAAATTTGCTCATGCACCCACTGGTTCAATCCCCCTGGAACTGCTCCCTTCCGCATCCATCAGGAAGATGCTGCATTCTGGAAGATGCCACAATGAGAAGGAAGGTAGCAGTCCTGCCAGGCTAAATCCTAGCCTCCCAAACCCTGGGTACTCCTCAGGGACTTGAAAGTCCCCACCAGCTGTCAAAGACTGACTATGAGACTTACTCCCCTCCCCAGCCTATACCTCGTTCAAGAGAGACAAGTCCCCCTTACTGATTCATCAAATATCACGTGAAAGGGAAAAGCAGTGCAGAAGGTCTTCACCTCTATCCAGAGCCGCTCGGGATAAATCGGCTCAAAGGTGTCCCTGAGATGCCCTGGATGGAGAAAAAGAATCCCATTCATTCACAGACAACACTCGGGCAACCAACCCCAGAGACTATTTCAAACGTTTTCCCGGCAAAGCGCAGTCCTGCCCCTCGGCATCTCAAGCTCCCTCAGCATCTCCAGATGGCCACGGCAATTCTGCTTCCAAATTAAAACAAACAGAAAACTTGCTACCAGGTTGAGAAGCGCCCCCCCTGCCCCCTGCCAAGTTTCTGCCCGCCGCTCAAGAGTTCCTGGGCCAATTGATTGTGTCTCGCCATGAAAACAGGGCCGGCATTGAAACGCTGACAGCCAGACAATGAGCTCGCCGAGTGCAGCGCGCGCGCCCGGCCGGCGTCAGGGACATTTGCCATGGATCTCTGCAGACTGACAGTTTTGGGTGGCACATAAAAATTTCATCCAACAGCCCTATTTGGCAGGGCGTGGAGATTCGAAACGGAGCCTTTTTGATATGAAAATCTCCTAGACAAAGGATGTCAATTGCATGTTTGACTCGCTTGCAGAGGCTTGAAGGCCTCAAAATGCAGTCCTTTGAGCAGAGTTGATCTCCCAGACACATGTCATCATGACCCATGGTTTATGACCAGGGGTCTCCAGCCCCCTGTTCTGACTCAGGTCTTATGTGCTGATCATGAGACCGGACATCAATGGGGGCTTGCCTTCGAGAGCCTGATACCTTCGCTTCACAGGGGGAAGATGGAGCACTTAAGCTCCCCAGGGACACGGCCAGAACTCTGTGATCCTGGCTCCCGACAGAGCGTCCTTCACACTCCTGGACATCATGGTTTTTATCTACAGACTTCCGGGCCAGAAATGCCTTGCAGTCCCAAAGGCCTGAGGAGCTGCCACAAGCTCCTGTTATTGATAATACGTCAGCATTCATCTGCCTCCTCTTCAACACAGTCACCAACGGGAGCTCAGTCCTGTCTCCCCTCCAGCAGCTTCCCCTGACTGCAGGGGAGACTGTGCCTCCGTGTCACCCCCAGCACAAGTGAAAGGGGCAAAGGAAGGCAAGTTAGAGCTAGTGTTTTGGAGCTATAAACCACACCCACCAAATCCAAGCTCTGCAGAAATCAGTGACCATCCTCAGGATTCACGCCAAGTGGGTCTTCCACCAGCTTATACCCTATCCCAAAGGGGTTAACCTTCCATATCTTTCCCATTGCTTCTCAGGAAATGTTTTTGGTGTTTTTTTTTTTTCGAGTATAGTTGATTTAAAATGCTGTGTTAGTTTCTGCTATCACAAGGTGGGGTGAAAGTCGCTCAGTCGTGTCCCATTCTTTGTGACCCCATGGACTGTAGCCCACCAGGCTCCTCTGTCCAAGGAATTCTCCAGGCAAGAATACTGGAGTGGGTTGCCATTTCCTTCTCTAGGGGATCTTCCAGACCCAGGGATTAAACAGGTCTCCTGCATTGCAGGCAGCTTCTTTCCCATCTGAGCCACCCTGCTGTATACCATAGTGAATCCATTATACGCATACATATATCCCCTCTCTTTTAGATTATTTCCTCTGACATTCTTTCAAATGGATCCAGGGTTGAAAAAGAAATCAGTGGCATCCTGATGATAGAGGACTTGGCCCATTTGTGTGCAGGAAACAATTACCCTGGTCTCAGAGCTGAAGTCAAGAGAGCCCACTCACCTTTTCCGAACATGACTATGTTCCTCACAACTTCCCAGTGGGACTCCTTCACGGCATAAATAGAGACACTCAAATATTTCTCTTTCATCTTAAGGAAAGCTGCCTCCGGGGTCTGCAGATAGCAGGGAGAGAAGCATACACCGCTGGTCGTGTGACTGGTCATGTGACAGGAGGTGCACAAGCCCCTTTGGCTAGGATGGGGCCAAAGGAACAATGGGGCCATGCAAGGTCAATGTTAGCAAGATTTCATAAGCCCCAAGACTGTTATCCAATGAATCCTCATGCTGTTTCTCCACCAAAGGCAGCATTATAAAAGGCAGCAGATTATAAAATATCAAGGGGGGTGGTGTTGGTGACAGGAAAATCACCTGGTGACTTCTCTTCCTGTGGGTGAAGATTCTGCAGTGAGCAAAGCAAGCTTTGAACACTCTGAGATGCAAACATTGTGTGCTCCAGGAATCACAGACTTCTCTGGATAGTCCTGTGAGCTCTGTGGACACAGAGAGCCATGCACCTGATAGATATGGTCCCTAAACGGATGACAGTCACTCCACAGGCTGCAAGCAAGGCAGCCGTTCGCAGGCTTCTGAGTTCACTCCAGCCCCCATCCTGGCCCCAGCTGCAGAAATGGGCACTCGGGACTTAAAAGGTCAATTTGCATCATGGGAATTGCAAAATAAGCCACAAGCTCCAAATTTCAAGGCCTTGATAGTTTTCTAACAGGCAAAAATGTGCCAGGCTAAGGTCCATTCCCAAAGAGCCTCCCAATTTTTATTCAAATGAGCTTAGCCCAGTGGCTGTCAACCAACAGTAACTTTGTTTTCCACTCCTGCTCTGAGGACACTTGGCAGTGCCCAGAGACGTTTTTGCTTGCCGCAACCCGGGTGGTGGGGGGAGAGCTGGGTGCCAGCATCATCCAGTGAGTAGTCCAAGGACGCTGCTAAACTCCCACAGGACCACCCATCATAACGAAGAATTATCTGGTCCAGAATGTCAGCAGGGCTGAGACTGAAACACCCTGCCCTAACTCCACTTTTAGAAGGTCCAGTTGATTCTGTTCTTTGCATCAATTGTTCTGAGACTGGTCGCTCCCCAGAGAAACTGTGCTTTCTGAAAACACACCACACCCGGTACCTCTCGACCTCTCTGGCTGTCCTGACTGTCTTGGGATCCCTTTGGCTTTGCCCTTCTCATCTGTCCGTGTGACTTTTGCACAACCAGAAACACTACGTGTTCCTTCTCCCCAGTCCTCTCCTCCTCCTGATTCACGTCAAGGATGTCCACAGTCACGTCAGTGTCGAAGAAGTCCTTGGCCACAGCTTCAACGATCCCTGCAGCAGAAGGGCAGGTGAGGGATGGCAGAAGGCAAAATCTTAAAGCAAATCAAGTTATGCAACGTTTGACAAATATTCCCGAGTCCACCAAGCCTAGGCCCTGTGTCAGAGCAGGCAGCACATGACAGATTAATAAACGAAAAATAATAACTTAAAGGTGGCGATTTCTATAACTAGGCACTAAATATATTCCCACCACTCTAATTTCTAGTTCGGCATCTATTCATTGGTTTGTTTTTTCCAGGAAGGCATGCAACTCATTAAACAAACTCTAGAGAAACTGTAAGAAAAAGTCAACTCTAAAAGTATTAACGATCACTTTTTTTTAAGTGTTCCTCTAAAAATCTATCCCAGGGTTTTAACATAAAACATCAGAAAAGCATGCATGAAGATGTTCACTTCAGCACTGCCTGCAATAGCAAAAGAGCAGAATCCACTGAAAATTCAACAATAGGTGACTAGTTAATTATGATACAGAATATGAGTCAGCCATTGAAGACGCGGCTTTAAAGACTCTGTGAGGAGCTTCCCTGGAGGTCCCAGTGGTTAAGACTTCCCCTTCCAATGCAGGGGGTGTTGGCTTGATCACTAGTCTGGGAGCTAAGATGCCTCTTGGCCAAAAAACCAAAACATAATAACAAATTCAATAAAGACTTTAAAAACAATCCACAGCAAAAAAAAAAAAAAAAATCTTGAAAAACAATAAAGACTGTGAAACTCTGAAAGGGTGCTTTTTCTATAATACTGAATACAACAAAAGGATATAAACTAATATGCAGAGTTATCACAATTACGTGACAACTCACATGATGGAAATGCTGAAATGAAAATCATTCCTTCGTTTGGTACTTGGAAACTTATTTCAAGGCTCAACTTTGGGAGTTATGGTCACGATAGCAAAAAGTTAGGCTATGAAAGAGATGGGACTTGAACTTCCTACCCACAGCCGACTCTTACTCATTCTGGGGAATCTATGGGGAAAGACATCCTTACTCCGTAGACCTCATAGCTCTGGGTCTGGTTAAGCCATCCCCCTACCTGGTACAATGTGGCACAGACCGCTTCTATCAGAGTAGTAATGGAGAAGCATCTTCCCCTCTGCCCCTCTCTCCACACGAAAGGATGGTGCGTTCATCTCCTTTTTAAAAGACACAGTACATTTTTCCCAGTGGATGCAGGTTATCTAAACTATGCTCTTGAGACTTTGTGAAGCAACAGTACTTACTTATCACGTTACATAGAACTGTATCCCCAATCCCCTTCCAATCACATCCACTGGAGAGTGGCCTAGGTCCCTACAGGTCCTTAGAACAGTCAGGGAGCAACTTTCTACACCTCTAGGATAGGCTGGGGTCTTTGACCCTTTTCTAGCAGGAAGAAGTTTCGTAAGAAAAGACCTCCAGCCCCATACCCCTTAAGAACAAGGGTATAGAGTCTCTCCAGGGGAATGCGACAGGCTGGGACCCTTGGCTGCAGTCGCTGCAATGCTTGCGCCTATACACGCCTCTTCTCCAGCAACAAAATACAAAGAAACTGTATGGGGCTAAAAATAACCATGTGCATGCAAGCGGGTGGGGCAAATTCTGGACAAAAGATACAGAGACCAAAAGTCCCCTACTGCTACTTCTGAAGAGCCAGGAGCAAAAACTGGGTGTCAGGAGCAAAAGCAGGGTCCTGAGCGTGCCCCTGCACTCAGCACCACCAGAGGGGTGGGCAAAACGCCTAAGCCAGCCCCCTAGCTTGAGCCCTGGACATACCCCTGCCCTCACCCCATATGGGGAACGAGCTTTGCTCCCTTTGGGGAGTAGGCACGCAAGGGCACCTGTTATTTGTTCTTGCTCCCCTCTGCTTCAGTGTTAATAAGTTCAGTTGTGTCTGACTCTGTGAGATCCTATGGGCTGCGGCCTGCCAGGCTCCTCTGTCCATGGGATTCTCCAGACAGGAATACTGGAGTGAGTTGCCATGCCCTCCTCCTCTGCTGCACTAGGGGCTCCAATAAAGCCTTGCCCCCCTCCAAAAAAAACACCCACGATTTTTCAGCCCCTTAAAGTCGGGAATTTTATATTATACCTAATCACCTAACCAACTCTATATGCAAGTATTATTGCTGCTGTTGTTTAATCACTAAGTCGTGCACAACTCTTTTGTGACCCCCTGGACTGTAGCCTGCCAGGCTCCTCTGTCTGTGGGATTCTCCAGGCCAGAATACTGGAGTGGGTTGCCTTTTCCTTCTCCAAGGGGTCTTCCTGACCCAGGGTTTGAACCCATGCCTCCTGCATTGGCAGAAGGATTCTTTACCACTGAGGGACCAGGGAAGCCAAGTGTAAGGAGGAGGAAATTGAGGCTCAGGGAGGTTAAGGCCAGATTCACTGTAGAACATTCTTGACCCCCCAAATGAGTCTTTCCACCATGCCATGCTGCTTCTGTCTATACTCCAAGGGGTGGCTGGCTGCGTGCTTGGCCTGTGACCAAGTAACCATGAGCATCTTCAGTCTGAATGAGCAGGAGCTTGGAGGAATTGGCAAGTGGAGAAAAGTTCGTCTCTTGCTCTGGAAACATAAGGCCATCTGTGCTGCAGTGTTGCACATCTGAAAAATCAAGGCTACATCCGAAGAGACCATCTTGCTCTGGGAATAAATGTTGACATCCAAGTATGTACCATCTCATGATAGATGGTGCCAGGATGTCAGGATAATCCCTGTGGATGAGTGAAAAATTTGGGGTGTTATTTCGGCCGGGCGGGGGGGGGGATGTCAAGGGGAATCCCTGAGAGTAGCTCTTTTCTTGCTCGCTTGGGTAGTAAGCAGCTCAGCACCTGGGTTCACAGCTTTTGGCCTGAGTGAGGGAAGAGATTAAGGACGTGGGTTCCTTCTGAGATTTTTGTTCTCTCCCACAGTGGTGGTGGTAGTGGAGGGTGGGGGTGAGAGAGTCAGAAGGAGGTAAAGAGGGGGTGCTAGTTAAAATGAGGGTTTTCCCCCAAGTATCTACCTTTCCAAAAGCATATACATAGAGTATAGATGGGCATGCTTACATTTGAGTAATCTGAAGAAGATTTGAGGCAGCACAATGTAAAAATATGATAAAACAGGAAAAAGTTACTTTAAAAAATTATATCCAAAGCCTACCTAGTGAGAAATAACAATAATAATAGAATGCAAAAGGGCTGAAACGAAACACAAGCTTTTGCTAGCATTTCTACCCTCACTTTGCACCCAAGCCTCAGCTACTTCCTAGACACAGCTCTTGAAGCTGGTGTTTTAATCCTTCTGGTCATGTCTCCAACTCTCTAAATACTAAGATTGTGCTTTTATATTTTACCTGAAACGTGATTTTATAAAAGTGGAGAATCAGGGCAATGGGAAAATACTGAGAAGCCAACCAGAACATTGTTTTTGGAGACAGACACACCCGGGGATGGGTCCTGACTCAACCCCCACAACCTGGGCGATTTGGGACAGTTACTTTGACTTTCTGGACCTCAGTTTTCTCACGTATAATGGGAAAAATAAGAGTGCCTAATCTTAGGGGTAAGAGGATAATTCAATGTTTATACACTACTTAGCCCAACATCTGTCTCATAATTGGCACTCAAATGAAATTCAGCTAAAAAATAACAAGATGAATGGCACAGTTAAAACCAGAAATACAAACCTGAAGATTTTACCAAATTACTAGAGATAGACATAAAGAAAAAGTCAGCTTTATCTTATTGTATTTTTGCCTAAAGAGATGACCTATAATCTTTTGCCTGGAAATCTATCAGGTATCATCGCATACATTTTATTTCAGCTCATATAACATTTATATATTTTATTTATCTCATTATATGCAAAATGTCCTCACTGACACTGAGAAGTTCTAGTCTATTGCTCCTCTCATTATCGTTTAGTCGCTAAGTCATGTCTGACTCTTTTGTGACCCCATGGACTAGCCCACCAGGCTCCTCTGTCCATGGGATTTCTCAGACAGAATGCTGGAATGACTTGCCATTTCCTTCTCCAGGGGATCTTCTCGACCTGGAGATCAAACCCTCATCTGCACTGCAGGCGGATTCTGTACCACTGAGCCACCTGGGAACTCCCTCAAGAGTAGTCTGAGCATTCAGTATAGAAATGGTGAAGAAAAAGCTTAGCAAACTGTAAAGGGCCCTAAAAACAAATATCTACTCTTTTATATAAAATAATAAGCTATTATTATGACATGCGCAAATGTCACTTTGCCTCTTTAATACAGCATTTTCCTTTTAAAAAAAAGGAAAAGTGAGCCTGGCCATTTAAATTTCCACCGATGCCTCCAAACAGGAAAACCAAGAACTGAACTCCAGCAGGACAGATCCCAGTAGGGAAATCAGTTTAGCACCTCAGGTAGTCACGCCATGGGTTAATCAGAGTTGGGTGGTGTCCGATTCCAGCTCTTGGCCCTGTGAAGACGTTGCATCTAATACATGAATGAATGAATCTGGCTGCACAAGTTATTTATCAGCTCCTTCTAGGCCAGGAAACCTGAGGAGAGAATTTGCAAATCCCCTGAAACCTGACTGGTTCCCAGTCTTTGTTCCCGTTGTGATTAATCATTAAATCTGGACTTAATGTCAAACCCCCAGCAGCTACCATCAACAGGGGCTGTCCCCCAGCACAAAGTCAACCTCTCCAGCTTGCCCTTCTTTGATCATTGCAGCCAGTTTATAAAAGTAGCCAACAAGTTTTCATTTTCCATTTGTGCCCCCAGAAAACACCCCACTGATGCCATGTACCAAGGATTCCACAAGCCCCTGGCAACTGCAGCCTCTTAGGGGAGGTGGCGAGATGACCCAGGACCGCTAGAAGCACCTGCTTTCTCTCAGGGCCACTGAGCTCTGACCCAGATGGGCTTACCTGATAGGAGTGCGCCAGAGAGCTGTGGAGGGCATCTAGGTTTTCAGTAAACTCTGTGAGGTTTCCCCCCAGTGTCCGTAACATCTGGTCATAGCCAGACATTTTGCAGAATTTAAAGAAGCATTCCCCAAAGAGTTTCAGAATGGCTTCCATGGAGACCCCTGTGGAACCCAAAATACAAGCCCCGGCCAGGTGAAATACTAAATTCCACTCGTGTCTTTTCCAAAGGTGATGAGCCCCTGGGAAAAGAACTTCCGAAAAGTGCATGGACACATGTGGAATTGTTCCTTCCTCTTTCCTCCTTCCACCCCTCCTTTCCTGCTATTAATAAATCTAGCTTATTCAAGGTGAGAAAAAAAATAGCTGTGTTGTGGGCCCCCTAGGCTGAAGCTCTGAGCAGGTGCATCCTGTCACCTGCTAGGAAAACAACCCAGAGGCCTCCCCTTCCCCAGGACCTCTGTCAGGAGGGCTGAGCTGTTTGCAAAGTTGAGTCTTAAAGTGGCAGTGTGCTCGGGGCTGGTGCACCGGGATGACCCAGAGGGAGGGGATGGGGAGGGAGGTGGGAGGGGGGCTCAGGATGAGGAACTCATGTATACTCGTGGTGGATTCATGTCAATGTATGGCAAAACCACTACAGTATTGTAAAGTAATTAGCCTCCAATTAAAATAAATAAATCTATATTTTAAAAAGTTTAAAAAAATTAAAAAGTTAAAAAAAAAAAAGTGGCCTTGGCAGCCTTGTGCAGAAACACTGTCTGCTTGACTCTTAGGTTCTCTAGAGGTACAAAAATCCATGAAGTTGCTGTTCCAGACACTGGTTATTCTGTTTCTGCCCATCCCACTCTATTCATAGGAAAGGACCTCTGACTGTTTCTTGAGCAACCATCTTGGGTTTGGGTGTGGTTTCTCCCATCCCTGCTGGGCTTGGAGCTTCCTCTAGGATTCGTAGTTGAGAATGCTTGTCAAGCAGAAGACAAAGGTCACTTTTCAAAACCAGCCGCTGCGTTGTGTAGCTAGACAGTTTCCCTTCAGTGAATTTAGGATTCCCTGAGTTTTCTAAGTTACGGTACATCAGGAATATGTAGGAAATGACAAGACAATGCAGGAAAGAACTAAAGACAAGTTGTAGACGCCTTAGCATATTTTTTGACAGTGTATAGGAGAGTCTAAAACATGCTTAGTATTCTGTCTTTTGTGTAGCAAATAAGGGGCAATAAGGAAATATGCATCTATCTACTTATTTGTGCAAAGATAAACACCAGAAACTACTGAGACTGGTTACCTATAGCAGTGGTCCCCAAACTTTTTGGCACCAGGGACCAGTTTTGTAGAAGACAATGTTTCTACAGACCAGGAAGGAGGGGGATGATTTCAGGTCTGTTCAAGCACATTTGAAAAGTCCCTGATGCTGGGAAAGATTGAGGGCAGGAGGAGAAGGGGATGACAGAAGATGAGATGGTTGGATGGCATCACCGACTCTCTAGACATGGGTTTGGGTAAACTCCTGGAGTTGGTGATGGACAAGGAGGCCTGGCGTGCTGTGGTTAATGGGGTCGCAAAGAGTCAGACACAACTGAGCGACTGAACTGAACAAGCACATTTATTGTGCACTTTGTTGCTATTATTATTACATCAGCTCCACCTCGATCATCCAGGATTAGATCGCAGAGGCTGGGGATCCCTGACCTACAGGGCGCTGGGAATGGGTGGAAATAGAACAATCGTGGAGTGTGCAGGCATAGGGAGGGGCACTTCTCTGAGCAAAAGTTTTGCACAGTTCTGGTTTGGGGCATCATGTTAATAATTCTTACACTTGAAGAAATAAATAAGGATAGAGAAAACTCTAAGATGGAATACAAACAGAGACAAATGAACAAAATAATATTTCAACAGAAAAGTTCTGAAGAACCTAATAACCTAGGGTGCAACCAAATAGCCCAGGCAGCAAAAAAATAGTGAACTCTGAACACAGGATTTTGACTCTGTCCTTTAGGCTAAAGACAAAACGAACTTTAAATAAATATTTGACTATGTAAGTAGGCTTCCTTCCCACAGCGATGTGAGTTAGCAAATCTGAAATGACTTTCTGAATGCCCAAGGATTAAACTTATAAGTAAATATGTGGGAAATGATGGGAACCAGGTTTCTCTCTGTATGAGAAAGAAGAAGAGTAGAAGGAAGCCTGTGGTGCGGATTAGGAAAGCTACCTAAGAAGACCACAGAACCCATCCCAGCTTCAGACAGATACAGATAGAGAGATGGAGAATTTGAGCATTAGAATAACAAAAATATAAGATTATAGCCGATTAAGAAAAATAAGAGTAAAGAGTTCACACTGGTATAGATAGGAAAAATTCTTCTTGATAGTAGAAATTCAACTAATGAATTAAAAGGAATGATATGCCTAGAAAAAAATCACCATTTGACCACATTATAATTATGGATTCAAATAAGAATCACCAATGCATACTAAAATCAGGGAAGGGAGAGTTTGAGAGGCAACAAGATATAGACATAGTCTGAAAGTCTCTCTCATAAGATACTATTCAAAGGAGGAAAAATAATAACTTTACAGCAGAGAAACCTGGTAGATTCCATGTAAACCAAGCAATCAAATTAGCACCACTAATGGGACAAATAGGCATAAGATGTCTCCTATGATGAACTGGGAAGGACAAAACATAACCCTCTGGTCTTCCTGCCAAGAAAGTGTAGCCTGAACTGAATCACGAGAAGACAGCAGATAATCCTGAGTTGACGGGCATGTTATAGCATAGCTAGCCAAGGGGACTTCCCTGACAGTCCTGTGGTTAAGATCTTGCCTTCCAGTGTAGGTGGGCCGGTTCAATCCCCGGTCAGGGAACTAACTCCCACGTGCCGTGTGGCCAAAACCAAAACAAAACCCTCATAAAAACAGAAGCAATATTGTAACAAAATCAAAAAAGACTTTTAAAACAATGATCTACATCAAACATTTAAAAAATAGCTGACTAGCACTTTCTAAAGATGTCAACGTTACAAGACACAAAGACTCAGGGACTGTTCCAAACTACAGAAAGTCAAAGAAATGTGTCAACCAACTTGATCCAGGGTGTTCTTTTGTCCTACAGGACATTACTGGGAAAGCTGGGGAAATCTCAATCAAGTCTGTAGTTTAGATAACAGCGCCATAGCGACATTCATTTCCTGAACTGAACTGGTTACATAAGAGCACTTTTGGAATAAAGAAGACATCATTTTCTTAACATACCAACGATTCAGGAAAAAACATAGATATAGAGAGAAGGATAGAGCCAACATGGTAAAATGTTAACATTTTGGGAATATGGATGAAGAGCGTACGGCAATTCTTTGTACTATTCTTACAATCCTTCTGTGAGTTTGAAATCATGTCAAAGTAAAAAGGTTTCCCTGATTGTCCTGAAAAAACCTTGGGAAATCTAACATCAGAAGACCACAGTTCTCCACCACCAGCCGAGGTACAGCTGGCTCCCGGGTCTCTGGAACGTTCAGAATTTTGCTAGGTAGAGTCATGGCATTATGGTTATGCCTTAAAATGCCTTTATCTTGTTAGAGATTCATACTGAAATATTTACGGGCACAATTATGGAAAACCTGAGCTTTGCTTGAAGATTTTCCAGCAAAAACGAAACGAGAAATAAGGGAGGAGGAACCACAGAGAAGAAACGAGATAGGCAAAATACGAATACTGATTGAAGCTGGGTGAAGGGGATGTGGGCTTCGGTGCGCAATTCTCTTTATTTCTGTGTGTGGGGGTATGAAAAATTCTATTAAAAAGTGGTTTTTGTTTTGTTTCTGTTTTTGTTTTTTTTTAATAGAAGGGTTCTTTGATGGCAGGAAAATAACAGTCGCTGAGTGTCTGTGCTTGGCTTCCCAGGAGAGAGAGCTGTAGGGCCTTCTGGGAAGCTTTTCAGTTGGAATGATGTATAAGCTCAAACTTTATGACTTAACAAGCTTGGCTCTTCAGCATCATCAGGAAATGTTTACTACTTCCTGGGTGACAGCTCAAGGGACTGGAAAGAGCAGAGGTAGGCTGTGCAGGGCGGGTGGTGGGAGGGGACACCTGGTAAGGCCCAGGAGGGCCCAGAGCCGCCGCTGCCTGCACTGGGCCTTCTCTGGGCAAAGGGCCCTCTCCAGGCTGCCCTGCCCACAATCTCTGCCCTCCTCCTGTCACCCAGAAACAAGCAACAAGAGCTGCTCCTCTGGGGACCCACCCGAGACACCCAGAAAAGCACGTGCTCTTCCACAAGACAGGGAAGGGACTGCCATGCATTTTCGAGATTTTTCCTTTGAAAATGGATCTTTCCCCCGCTGCCAAAGCTTGGGTACCCAAAGGAATAAGCTTCAGATACCTGGAAAGAACCATTCTTCTAGAGCACTCTTCTTCTCAACAATATTACTTCAACCAGGCATGAGATAATAGATGGGAACATCTTCTGTGAGGAGGTAGAGGCCTTTAAGGAAGGGAGAAGGGGACTACCCTGGTGGTCCAGGTGGTTAAGACTCCAATGGGTGGGGCACAGGTTTCGATCCCTGGTGGGGGAACTAAGATCTCACATGCCACAGCCAAAAAATAGAAGACAAAAAAAAAAAAAGGAACAGCTCTCCATGTTGGTACCATAGGTTACAAGGAGGAAAAGTGAAAGTGTTAGTCACTCAATCATGTCCCACTCTTTGCAACCCCATGGACTGTAGCCCACCAGGCTTCTCTGTCCATGGGATTCTCCAGGCAAGAATACTGGAGTGGGTTGCCATGCCCTCCTCCAGGAGATCTTCCCAACCCAGAAATCAAACCCTGGTGTCCTGCATTCAGGCAGATCCTTTACTGTCTAAGCCACCAGGGAAGCTCCACAAGGAGGAAACAGATTCTCAATTGGGGGGTGGGGTTTGATTCCTGGTATAGCAATGTGTTTTTCGGGTAGTAGGGAAAAAAAAAAAAAGAGCTGGGAAATGGATGCAGGCAGTTCAGGTGGGAGACGGTCTACAGCCAAGTGCCACGTCGCTCACACCTGGTGTGAGCTGCCTGCTTCCTGGTGAGCTTTGGAGCAGAGAAGTCTGCCCAGAAAGGGGTCCACGGGTTGGGCTCAGGAGGGAGGGGCCTGCTTTGCTGAGTGGAAGGCACTTGGCTCACATGATCGAACTTCTTCTTTAGGATGACCACCAGGTGTAGGTGCTGTAGGTGCCAGCAATGTTTACCGATGAGGAATTTGCCCCAGCTCACCCTACTAGGGATGATGCAGCCAGGGAGTGCACCCCGGGCTGCCCAGTTCCAAAGACCTTGCCAGGAACGTCCCTGGTGGTGCAGCGGTTAAGACTGCGCTCTCAATGCAGGAGCCCAGGTTCCATCCCACATGTTACAACTGAGACCCAGCAGAGCCAAATAAATAAAAATAAATATTGTAAAAAAAAAAAAAAAAACAAGCGATCTCATGCCCACCCAGTCCACTGCTCCTCCCGCCCACCGGCTACAGTGCTGGCCTGGGCGTCAGGACCCCTGAGTTGTATCCCCATTTTTGGTTGGTCGCAGGATCTGGGCTGTTTATTCCACCTCAGAGAGTCACAGTAAAGATCAAATGATAAAGCCTGATTTCAGGACCTTGTAAAATGTTATGTTGTTCCTCTTCTTTTGAATAGAGCTAGGTGCAGAGAAGGCTTGCTGGCACTTGCTGATGGCTAGCTGTTGAAATGTGTTTTACTGCTGGTTTCTTAGCGGGCGAAGTCTAGACGGGCACAGCTGTGCCAAATGGCTGTGGTGTGTTGTTTTGAATTTTGTCACTTCAGATCACTAATAACCCACTTACACGCTAAGTAGGCGCTGATTCATACACAGAGCGATTCTTATGCAAGGCCCAACCTGCCATCTGGTGCCTCCCTGAATTATGCTAATTAGAAAGCGCAGAGCTATGCAGTGGCAGAGTGGCCTGGAAAAGTCCCAACAATTGCTTAAAGGTAGAGAAATGGCATTCTGGAGCCTGTTAGGAAGGCAAAGTACTACCTAGTCCTTCATAACCCAGCATGCGCTTATCCTTTGTCTAAGGGAAGAGTTTGTCTCGATTGACCAGTGTCTTTTGTGAAACAATGAAATGCCCTTCCTGCAGACTTCTCTCCTCCATCAGGGCCTTGCTCTCTCTGATTTATGAAGATAGATAGACAGCCAGCCAGCCAAGGCATTCACCCAGATCTATCTGATTCCAAAGGCTTCTCTAAAGACCTAGTGCCCACCCAGTAGGTGGGTACTATTTATATGCATCTATGGTGGGTGCGTGCGTGCACAGTCAGTCATGTCTGACTCCTTGTGACCCCATGGGCTCCTCTGTCAATGGAATTTCCAGGCAAGAATACTGGAGGGGGTTGCCATTTCCTTCTCCAGGGGATCTAACCCATGTCTCTCGCATCTCCTGCACTGGCAGGCAGGTTTCTTTATCAGCTGAGTCACCGGAGGCCCCAATATCTGAATCTATATTGGTGTATCTGCAGCTATAACGACATTGCACAGGAGACAGGAATCAAGACCATCCCCAAGAAAAAGAAATGCAAAAAAGAAAAATGGGTGTCTGAGGAGGACTTACAAATAGCTGTGAAAGGAAGAGAAGTGAAAAGCAAAGGAGAAAAGGAAAGATGTACCCATTTGAATGCAGAGTTCCAAAGAATAGCAAGGAGAGATAAGAAAGCCTTCCTCAGCGATCAATGCAAAGAAATAGAGGAAAACAACAGAATGGGAAAGACTAGAGATCTCTTCAAGAAAATTAGAGATACCAAGGGAACATTTCATGCAAAGATGGGCTCGATAAAAAGGACAGAAAGGGTATGGACCTAACAGAAGCAGAAGATATTAAGAAGAGGTGGCAAGAATACACAGAAGAACTGTACAAAAAGATCTTCATGACCAAGATAATCACGATGGTGTGATCACTCCCCTAGAGCCAGACATCCTGGAATGTGAAGTCAAGTGGGCCTTAGGAACCATCACTACGAACAAAGCTAGTGGAGGTGATGGAATTCCAGTTGAGCTATTGCAAATCCTGAAAGATGATGCTATGAAAGTGCTGCACTCAATATGCCAGCAAATTTGGAAAACTCAGCAGTGGCCACAGGACTGGAAAAGGTCAGTTTTCATTCCAATCCCAAAGAAAGGCAATGCCAAAGAATGCTCAAACTACCACACAGTTGCACTCATCTCACATGCTAGTAAAGCAATGCTCAAAATTCTCCAAGCCAGGCTTCAGCAATATGTGAACCGTGAACCTCCAGATGTTCAAGCTGGATTTAGAAAAGGCAGAGGAACCAGAGGTCAAATTGCCAACGTCTGCTGGATCATTGAAAATGCAAGAGAGTTCCAGAAAAACATCTATTTCTGCTTTATTGACTATGCTAAAGCCTTTGTGTGGATCACAATAAACTGTGGGAAATTCTTCAAGAGATGGGAATACCAGACCACCTGACCTGCCTCATGAAAAACCTGTATGCAGGTCAGGAAGCAACAGTTAGAACTGGACATGGAACAGCAGACTGGTTCCAAGTAGGAAAAGGAGTACGTCAAGGCTGTATATTGTCACCTGCTTATTGAACTTATATGAAGAGTACGTCATGAGAAATGCTGGGCTGGAGGAAGCATAAGCTGGAATCAAGATTGCTGGGAGAATTATCAATAACCTCAGATACGCAGATGACACCACCCTTATGGCAGAAAGTAAAGAACTAAAGAGCCTCTTGATGAAAGTGAAAGAGGAGAGTGAAAAAGTTGACTTGAATCTCAACATTCAGAAAACTAAGATCATGGCATCCAGTCCCATCACTTCATGGGAAATAGATGGGGAAACAGTGGGAACAGTATCAGACTTAATTTTGGGGGACTCCAAAATCACTGCAGATGGTGATTGCAGCCATGAAATTAAAAGATGCTTACTCCTTGGAAGGAAAGTTATGACCAACCTAGACAGCATATTAAAAAGCAGAGACATTACTTTGTCAACAAATGTCCATCTAGTCAAGGCTATGGTTTTTCCAGTTGTCATGTATGGATGTGAGAGTGGGACTATAAAGAAAGCTGAGCACCGAAGAATTGATGCTTTTGAACTGTAGTGTTGGAGAAGACTCTTGAGAGTCCCTTTGACTGTGAGGAGTTCCAACCAGTCCATCCCAAAGGAGATCAGTCCTGGGTGTTCATTGGAAGGACTGAAGTTGAAGCTGAACTCCAATACTTTGGCCACCTGATGTGAAGAGCTGACTCATTTTAAAAGATCCTGATGCTGGGAGGGATTGGGGGCAGGAAGAGAAGGGGAAGACAGAGGATGAGATGGTTGGATGGCATCACCGACTCAATGGACATGGGTTTGGGTGGACTCCAGGAGTCGGTGATGGACAGGGAAGCGTGGCATGCTGTGGTTCATGGGGTCACAAAGAGTCAGACACGACTGAGCGACTGAACTGAGAACTGGAACAGATATATCTATATCTATCTATACCTATTGATCAATAAATAGATGTGAAGAGAGAGAAGCCACACAGTCCATGCTTCCCACGGTCATCCTGATTCCTAGTCTCATGTGTGTGTTTACTCAATTTTTAATCAACTTTTTATTTGAAAAATGCACTCACCATACCTATGCACCATTTCAGGGATAGGCCAACAGATGTTCCTGTGATAAAGAAGAGGAAAATACCCTTCTGACTGTCAAAGCTAGACAGAGAGAAATCACAGCAATAGACTTTGGCCTTTGGTAGGAAGGCAGCATGAGTCAGCCTACACGTTGGTCTATACACTTGTTACTGCCTCTAAACGTGTTGGTTGGTTTGGAAGTGTGAGTGCACTGGGCATGCATGTGATGGGATCTCTCTGCCAAAAATACTGCTACACCACAATGGCATCCACAATCACACACAGTCACCAAAACAGCCTGGGTGTGATATCAGAGGTATATAGTATTTCTTTCTGGACACATAAATACTAATTAGAATTCCTGTACTGGTCTGCTAGGACTGCCTAAGCAACGTACTGTAGCCTGGTGTGTGGTCTAAAACAGACATTTATTTTTCTCAGTTCTGGAGGTTAGAAATTCAAGGTGCCAGTATGGCAGGTCCTAGTGAGAGCTCTCCTCCTGGCTTCTCCCTCTCTCCCTACATTATGTGTGTGTGTGGCGGGGAAAGACAGAGACAGACAGGCAAGAGACAGAAAACAAGCTCTTCAGTGTCTCTTCCTATCAGGGCACTAATCCCATCATAAGGATCCCACCCTCATAACCTCGTCTAAATTATCTCCCCAAAGGCCCTCTCTCCAAGTCCATCCCATGGGGGTTTGGATTTCAACATAGGAGCTTGAGAGTGGACACAATTCTGTCCACAGAAGTTCTCAATTTAAAAGAGATTTTCAAAATCTTGAAAAATATCTGTTTCTTACAGCTCCACTCTCCAGATCCATGAAATGACCAAACTTTCCCTGGAAAGGGCAAAGAGTCAATAGCTTCCCTTTTGCAGGTCAAGTGGTCTGTGGGGAAGTGCATGTTTGAATAAGAGGGTATCTATCTACCTGTGAGTTTTGATATTTAACATCGTAAGTGAAAGTTGCTCAGTCGTGTCCAACTCTTTGCAACCCCATGGGCTATATAGTCCATGGAATTCTCCAGGCCAGAATCCTGGAGTGGGTAGCCTTTCCCTTCTCCAGGGCATCTTCCCAACCCAGGGATTGAGCCCAGGTCTCCCACATTGCAGGTGGATTCTTTACCAGCTGAGCCACTAGGCAGGCTCAAGAATATTAATAGAGTGGGTAGCCTATCCTTTCTACATCTTCTCTGACATCGTAAACACATATGTAAAAGACCTAAGAAGTCATGTTTAAGGAGATAAGCCCCACCCCCCCAGACCCCGCCCCAGATCTCTTGGGCAGGTGTGCTAAACAAGGAGACCAAGAGGCGGCACCCGGGGTGGGTGTGCGGCTGTTCAAGAGCGGAGGTGAATGTGGCAGCCGGATCTCTGGGCTCCCAGCCCAGGGGGCGGCCCAGAGCCCTGTAAAGAGCCCTCGCCCCGGGGTCAGACTCCCGCAGGAAATCCTCGCCCCACCTGCCTCTCGACAGCCCAAGCCCCACCGCACCCCCTGGCATCAGCTGTGTGATGACAGAGGTTTCTGGGAGCCCGCCCCCCGGCAGGCAGGACAGGGTAGGAGTTGGGTGTGGACCAGGAGGTACTGGGCCAGCTCTTCTCTAAGTCTCCCTGTGAGCCCCTTTAGAAAGGGGAGTGAGTGGGGGGTTGCTCAAATGGGACCAGCAGGAGGCTGCAGGAGCCCTGCCTGCTGGCTGCCCGCGTCCTCTGTCACAGGGCCACCATCCGGGGAGGTGGGGCACTGGCTTGGGAAGCTGTCTGGAGATGGTGCTCCCTGGAACCCAAATTCAAGGAGCCTAAGGATCAACTGCGCAGTTTACTCCCTGCACCGTATTTTCAGCCTCAGAAACAACCTTATCGAGTTCTATCAGGAGGTGCAGGTGTCAAGTGACTAGGAGTGAACAGACATCTGGCTGGACTAGTTGGTGCCCCGAATTCCTCCTCCTTCCCATCACCATCGTCCCCCTAGTTTTCACTGGCACCCCTGGCCCCTGCTTGGCTCAGACAAATGGCCTGATGAACCAGAGGCAGCAGCCCCTTGGCTGGGGCGGGTCTGCTCGTCACACAGGTCAGCTCCCTAAACTTCAACGGGTCCCCTTCAGGCTCTGCAGACACTCCCAGCTTCTCCCAGGTGCGATGCCCAGAAGGGTTTTCTGCATCCAGGAGTTGACCAGGGACAGGATAAGGGACTCAGATGTCAATCACATTGCTATGTGAAAATCCAGGGGAAAGCCTTCTTTTCTACGGGGTCCAGGTGCGTGAGATTAGGGCTGGCACATTTGTTATTTACTTTTTTTTTTGATCAGAGAATTCTTCTGAGATTCAAAGGAAGGGGAAATAAACACAGTGCCTCAGCTGACACAGGCACTTTACACATTCCTGCCGCATTCTAGAGCAGCTCCTTGTCCCTGTGGGTTGAGTGGCTGCCCTGGTGTGTTCCTGAGCATACCTACTGGGCTGGTTATGCTGATGTTCAGTTCAGTCACTCAGTCGTGTCCGACTCTTTTCAACCCCATGGACTGCAGCATGCCAGACCTCCTTGTCCATCACTAACTCCTGGAGTTTACTCAAACCCACGTCTATTGAGTCGGTAATGCCATCCAACCATCTCATCCTCTGTTGTCCCCTTCTTCTCCTGCCATTAATCTTTCCTAGCATCAGGGTCTTTTCAAATGAGTCAGTTCTTCCCATCAGGTGGCCAAAGTATTTGGAGTTTCAGCTTCAGCATCAGTCCTTCCTGGCCTTAATCTAGAACTGTCTCAGAAAGAGGTCCTCAGGATGGTAGATCTGTTGGCTGGGCCCTCAGAGGTATCATGAAACCGGCTAGAAACCACATTCCTGCCTCCTGACCCTCTGGGGGTTGCACAGGGATGGGCCTGAAGGCCCTGAGCTCCTGACTCACCCACGTTTCCAACACATCTGCCCCAGGGTCTTAGGTGCCAGGTGACGATCCTGACACCACCATGTCCACCTGCAATAATTCCTAAATGCCATCCCAGCATGACCAAAAGCTATGCTGCCTGTGAGGAATGGGTAAGGGAAATTTAATCTGGACTGAAAGAAGGGTGTTATCAAAGAGGCTGGAAGTGCTGGAGGGCTTCCTCGCCTCCCTGCTGGTAAGGCCCCTAGAGCTCGGGGCTGGAGAGGCCACCTGCTCCTCCTTCCTCTCCAGGCCCTGGCTCACTGTATGCTCCAAGCAAGGGAGAAGGAAGGAGAAAGGAAAGGAGGGTGGACTGGGTTGAACAGTGTCCCCATCAAAATCTAGGTCCACCGGAAAGCAAAGAAGGCCCTGTTTGGACTTACCGAGAACCTTGCAGGCCTCTTGAATGAGCTTAATGGTGATGACGTCATCATACACTGTATAAACTCATGAAGGCATCTTGCACGTCTGCAGAAGCTCTGAAAGATAAATCACAGCATCATGGAAACCCAGCAACTGGAGTTCTGCCCCAGGAATACATCCATCGACCTGGCAAGATATAGCAAGAACATTCCTGATTGTAAGAAATGGGAAGCATTGGTGTGTTTGTGTCTCAGCTCTCCAGTGACACTTTCCCTGGGCCCTGGTCTGAGCCAAGAGCTCCCTTCTCGAGTAGACGGTAGCTCGCTTCACAGTAGATGATGTGGTTCCCCAACTTCTGTCGAGAACATTGGTCTTACCCTCTGGCCTGGGCTGCTAGATCATGACTCATTGTGAACTATCTTTGCGTGCTCACCCTCAGTCACTTCAGTCATGTCCACCTCTTCGCAATCCCATAAGCCCATGAGGCTTCTCTGTCCATGGAATTCTCCAGGCAAGAATACTGGAGTGGGTTGCTATGCCCTCCACCATGGGATGTTCTCAACTGAGAGACTGAACCTGTGTCTCCTGCGACTCCTGCATTGCAGGTGATTCTTTACCACTTAGCCACAGAGCAAGGCCAAGCACCTCCAAACGGCACTGTCTTGGCACATGTTAGGAACCTAATGCATGGTAGTAAACTTGGAACTCAGTGGTCATGCTCTTCTGAAACAAGTAGAGCAGCTGCTTCAGAATCTCACGGTTTTGCAATGTACCTGGCTGGGTTGTAGGAGTGACTGCTGGACTGCGGTTTTGTAACATCTGACCGGATCTGGTGAAGAGAGACTGAACCTGGGAGTCAGAAAGCCGGCACTCTTGGCTTGGCTCTTGTGTGGATCGCTGAGGTGTAGTTAGCAGTTCAGTTAACTTTGTACTTTCATGCATTGGAGAAGGAAATGGCAACCCACTCCAGTGTTCTTGCATGAAGAATCCCAGGGATGGGGGAGCCTGGTGGGCTGCCGTCTCTGGGGTCGCACAGAGTCGGACACGACTGAAGTGACTTAGCAGCAGCAGCAGCAGGGGGAAGGAGGCAGGTCAGGGAATGCTTCCCTGAGAAAGGGAGGTTTCATCAAAACTGAAGAATGGGTAGGCAAAGAGGAGCACTCTGGACAGAGAGTTTATGCTTTGAGGCAGCAGAGAGCATCTCTGAAGAGCAGGGATGAGTACAGAACATTTGAATTTGTCCCAGAACACATCACAGAATCTTGGAATTGGGAGAGGTGAGAAATTTTCTAATTGTTGAATTTCCCACCCTACACAACTCCGTTTCTTCTTAAAAAGAAGCTCACTGCTCTGCAAGTAATACTTTGTATTCAGAGACTGCTCTCTCTGATAGAAGGTTCTTTCTTAGGTTGAGCTGAGACCTATGTCTGAGCCTCATTTTGTTGAGCATCTGCTTTTGGATAGAGATTATTTCTAATCACCCCTTGTCCTACTGAGGAAACATGCTCAGAGAGGTCAGTGTCTCACTGGCATCAGCCAGTTGACAAATGAAGGATCTGGGTTCTGAAGCCCATAGAGCTCCTGCATTTCGCTGTCCCCTGCATATGCCTCCTGCTTAGTTCTGCCCTTCGAGGAAAGGCAGACTGGGCTAGTCCCACCTCCATATCCCAAGCCTTCTGTATTTGAAGATCCTTTCTCACTCCTAAACCTTCCAGTTTTTCCTGGGCTGAACCCTCCTTTCTCTTTCTAGAGCTCACCTTCCTCACTGCAAAATGGAATAACGATCCTTGTCCCAGATTTCTGGCAGGAGTATGTGAAAGTGAAAGTCACTTAGTCGTGTCCGACCCTTTGTGACCCCAGGGACTAGTCCATGGAATTCTCCAGGCCAGAATCGTGGAGTGGGTAGCCTTTCCCTTCTCCAGGGGATCTTCCCAACCTAGGGATGGAACCCAGGTCTCCCACATTGCAGGTGGATTCTTTACCAGCTGAGCCACAGGGAAGCCCCGTGGGAGTACGGGTGAGGATACAATAGGGTGAGCAAAGGGAAAAGCCTGGGGGCAATGAGAAGCAGGCTCTCCTGTGGCCCGCAGGGGCTGTGACTGTCCTGAGAACACAGAGGTGGTCTGGGCCACGGTGGGGGTGGGTGGGAGGGGGCGGCCACTGCGGCGGGGAGGCAGGAAACGTCCCAGGCCCACCCAGACACAAGTGAGCTCTGAAGGAAAATTACTTCCTCCCGTAGGCCTCCATTTCCTTATCTGTAAAGGTGGTGGTGGGTGAAATCAGTGTTCCTCCGCCGCCTTCTCAACCCACGCTCCTCCCCCTCATACACACACTTTGGAGATCCCTGTCCCCACGGTTGCGATCACTGAACCAGAAGCCCCAGTCTCTCTCTGTCGATGTGTTTTCCCTGCTGGGTCCATGTCGGCACAGGGGCCCCTGAGCATCAGTGGATCCAGCTCTTCCAAGAGGCTGCATAAGGGCCCCCCCGCCCCGGGCAGACGAGGGTCCGAGCCACCACCTCTCCCTTAAGTGGGGTGCTCTCTGCCGTGTGGCCATCACCCTCCATCCCTGCCTGAGTCTGCCAGCCTCTTCTTTCCTGTAGGCTGAGCTCACGGCGTCAAAGGTGGATGTGGTTCGTGCGTATGTCGCACGTTTGTGGAATGCCAGACATGCCCAGGCTGAGAGGGTAATTCGGAGACTGTCAGCCTTATTTATCGATCCCAGAATCTTGCATCTAACACCTCCCCAGAGTCAGCGCACACTGGCAGCCAGTCATTCGATCCGCTTTAGAGAAACAATATGTTCCCCGAGAATTTAAAAATTAATTAACTAATCGATATCTTGCCAATGAGATGACAAAGCCTCTGGTAAGAAGAAGAAAAGGAGAGAGAAATGGCCATCAGAAAACATGCTGACGAGATTGGGGGTTGGAAACATCAATGAAGTAAGAGATAGATGACCCCGGCTCAAAAAAAATGCCACGCATGTAGGTGGCCACACGGACACATATTCGGGAGTTTCGACAAGTCAGTATTTACCTAAAAGAGTCAGCCATTAAATGTATGTTTCTCTTTAGTTGGTTCCAGCTAGTGACACCCAAAACATCTGGGCAGGAGACTAGGGCCAGGTCACCTTTTCCACAATAACCTGGGGAGCAAAATAAACATACAGATTCCTGAGCCCTGGAGGTGGGGTCTGGAAATTTACATTCTTTTAACCACTTGTCTCCAGTGACTCCCCAGTCTTGGACACCACTGCTCAGCAACACTTTCTAGGATTCAACCTGGCAAGGCAAAGAATTACAAGTTATAGATCTTACATTGTTCAACATGACTGAACTGATGTAATGGTTTCTAAGAGTTCAGAGTGAGCTGTAAAGCCCACAGGAAAAAATAAATAGAACTTTGTAGCAAGTTTCAGGCCAAGAAAACGAGATTGGTTCTAAAGCCTGGGAAACTGTTCCTTCGAGAGTTCCCTTATGGCAGCTGGGGAATTCTTATAACAGATCTGAGTGTCACCGTATGGCCCAAGGGTTTCCCTGGTGGCTCAGATGGTAGAGAATCTGTCTACGATGCAGGAGATCCAGGTTTGATCCCTGGGTTGGGAAGATCCCCTGGAGAAGGCAATGGCTATCCATTCCACTCTTCTTGCTTAGAGAATTCCATGGACAGAGGAGCCTAAGAGTCAGACATGATTCACTGAGAAAGACTCTCTTGCTTCAACTCTGATGCTCTCAAGCTGTATTCCAGGGAACCCCTGTGGGTCCCTAAGATGCTTTAAGGGGCCTGTGAAGTCAAAACCACTTTCATAATAAAATGAAGATGTTACTTGCCCTTGTAAGTGGTTGATATTTGTGATAATGGTGCAAAAGCATTGGCGGATAAACTATTGATGCCTTAGTTTGAATAATAGTGGTATCAATCTGTACTAAATGGTCACTGTATTCTTCACTGCTATATACTCATGGTTTAAAAAAGAAAAAACAAAGGTCAGGTTCACTTCAGATTGTTCTTTGTGATGCAGTAAAAAATGTCAGCTTTATTAAATCTTGGTCCTGAGTCTACCTGTTCTGAACATTCTTCATGACGTGGTGGGAAGCACGCGTACACAGAAAGCACTTTGCTGTATACAGAAGTGTAGGGGGCACCTCAGGGAAAGCCCATCTACTATTGCTTTTGTGAGACGAATTAGCCACCTTTTTCATAGGACATCATTTCTGCTTGAAAGAACCACTGACAGACAAATAACGATTACTCAGACTTGGATATTTGGCAGACATTTTCTTAAAAAAAATTAAAAAAAGAACAAAGTTAGCTTGTCATTTCAAGGAAAATAACTGACAGAATTTGTTGCCAATGATCAAACTCAAGCTTTCAAGTGAAAATTGGAATTTTGGAAAACTTGCATCTGCTACTGTGAGCTCATTAGCTCCCCAATTCTAAGAGGCTCTGGTGGGATTGTGGTGATATTGACAAATGTGATTTTGATATTGTATAATGTACTGTATCATGTCAACATTCATAAGATCTGCATAACTCAGGGAGCTAGTATTTTTCGAATGACTAGTGCATGACAGCTCAAAATGATGGGAAAAGATTTATTTCAAAGGGTAACACAGGCCACGAAACTTTCACTTAATGGAGTATGGACAAGGTCATTGGTGTTTGGTTTCAAGGTCACTGAAACCAAGGTCGTTGGTTTCACACTCAATATTGTAACTGTGGGCTTCCGAGGTGGTGCAGTGGTAAAGAATCCTCCTGCCAATGCAAGAGACACAAGAGACGTGGGTTCCATCCCTGGGTTGGGAAGATTCCCCTGGAGGAGAGCATGGTAACCCACTCCAGTATTCTTGCCTGGAGAATCGCATGGACAGAGGAGTCCGGTGGGCTACAGTCCGTGGGGTCACAAAGAGTCAGACAAGACTGAACACACATGCACACAGATTGTAACTGATCTTTGAGAGACGACCACTGGTGGAGCTTTGGTGAGGCTTAAATGAATCTCCACAATTACCTAAAAAGAGTATTAAAGTACTTCCTCCTATGTTTTCTTCACATCGCTCAACCGAAACCTCACATCACAACAGACAGGGTGCAGAGGAGAATATTCAACTGTCTTTCAGCAATTCAAACATGAAAGCACTGCAAAAATCTAAAAAGAGTGACACTTCACTCTTTAATTTTTTATTTGAATAATGTTATTTTTCATAAACATAAATGTTATTTGTGCTGACATGTAATAAGCCTATTACATTATTAAGTAAACTAAAATTAATTTGCTATTTTAGATGAATTTATGAGCAGCCATTTTTTTTAATTTCTCAATTTAAATTTCTAATATGGTAAATACTAATAAATAAACAAAAGTTCTTGGGGTTTTCGACTGTTTTTAAGAGCAAAAAGATTACCTAGCCCACTGTATAACACATGGAACTCTGCTCGATGTTATGTGGCAGCCCGGATGGAAGGGGAGTTTGGGGGGGAATGGATACATGTATATGTATGTCTGAGTACCCGGTACTTTTACGGTACTTAGCACAATCTGAAAGATTTTCATTTCATTAATTTTTTATTTACTTGTTTATAGTCTGCCACCCCACCCTGGAATACATATTCCTAGAGAACAGAGCCCTCATCTATTTCCTTCATCACCATTCCCAAGGCTGGGAATTCTGGCTGGCACGTACTAAGGACTAAATGAATATTGCTGAGTAAATAAACCTGCCCAAGTCAAACAGCTAGTCAACAATCTAGGCAAAAAGTAAAAGTTTATATGACTCCAGGGAACTTACTCTTCTTAATCTATTAGTTGCTTCTCACTGTTAAGTCTTGGTAAAGGTTTTAGCCAGGAGGTTATGAAAGAGTGGTTCATGATTAGAAATCTATAAATCTAGGGTATATGAGAGAGCGATAATGGAGACAACGAGGAGAAACATCTGTTTCTGATTATTTCAGACAAAGTAAAATTTATGTCGTTAAGTCTGGAGACATACTTCATTTTACCTGATCATTGCTTCTTAAAATTTGTCTAGGAATTGATGGGGTTTTCTTTTTTTGCTATAATTCTATTTTAAAAGCACCAGGGAACTTGTTATTTAAATGTAGCCTGAAGGAGATATTTGCACGCAAATAATCTTGCCTTAATTTGCACTTGATGAGTTGAGTTTTCTGCACTACAGTTTTTTTTTTTTATGAGTTATATGCAATTTTTGTTGGGGGCTGAGCTTGTTAGATAGACTTTTTGCTTTTGGTTTAAAGATGCCTTTCCAATGCGATCACATAGGTGTCTAGTGCTCAAACACATCCTTTGAGACTTCAAGATTAAAGAGGTGAAATCTAGCAACACAGACCTGGGATATGGCCCCACCTGGTTCTCTGTCCCTGGACACATTCCTCTGATTGCCTGGCACCTTTCCTCACCGCTTATTCAAATATCTCAGTCACCTTCCTGTAGATACCAGGGCAGCCTGCTTGTTTGGGATGCTGTGAGGAGTGCCCTTCTGGGGCAGGAAGAAAAAATGTACCATTTACAGTGAGGTCACACCAAAGGTGGAAACTGGGAGAAAAGTTTCTTGTATAGCATCTACTTGCTATACATATGGGAAGCTGGTTTTCTCCCCTCTAGGTTTACAGAGATACGTTGAATATCTCAACCAATCAAAGTCCTGATATTTAATAGCTGGTCATGCTATATCTGTTCCATACATAGGGGAAGGCAAGAGGCATTCCGTAGGGGCCTCCCTGGAGGCTCAGTGGTAAAGAATCCACCTGCCAATGCAGGAGACATGGGTTCAATCCCTGATCTGGGCAGATTCCACACGCCTCAGAGCAACTAAGCCTGAACCACAACTATTGAGCCTGTGCTCTGAAGCCCGTGAGCCCTAGAGCCCAGAAGAAAAGCCACCGCAATGAGAAGACTTCATACCGCAACTAGAGAGCAGCCCCCACTTGCTGCGACTAGAGAAAAGCCCATGCGGCAAAGACCGCCCAGCACAGCCCGAAATAGGCAGCTAGCAAATAGAAAGAGGCCTTCTCTAAGCAGCACCGTTCAGCTGCCTGTCACAGGCAGACAACACCTTGCTGGTTTATCTCCACTGATGTCTAACAGCTCTGGCTATTTCTGGTTATTTTCAGTTATTTCCTGAACCCTGCCCACTCTCCTAGTCAAGATAGATTCCTCTGGGCCAACCAGTTGAGCGAAGGCTCAGACGGTACAAGGTTCACAGTCAAGAATCGATCAACAAAAGCTTGTCCTTCCCTCCCTGTCCCAGGCTGGTCACTGGTGGGTACGGGGGATCCTTCAGGCAGGTCTGGACAATGGGTGTCGGGGAGATCAGTCTGGAAACAGAAGCAGAGGCAACGCCATCCACCGAATGATGCTCGTTTTGGGAGCCAGGTTTCCTCTGGGCAGAGCAGACACCCTAGAGGAATGTCTGCTTCTTCCAGATGGAAGGCAGGGTCATCCGACCAGTGGTAAAGTGGTGCCTGTGAATGTCACATATAACCTGACCCAGCGCAGCACCTGGATTCTAGAGGGGGAATCACACCTCCTGGGCACATGTTATGTACTTTGGGGTACCTTAGGAGACCCTAAAAGACAGGGTCTTCACCTTTTATCATGAGTTTCAGAGAAGTGAAATGGCCTGCCCCAAGCAGCAGAAAGTGAATGTTAGTGCTCAGTCGTGTTTGACTCCTTGGGACATTATGGACTGGAGCCCACCAGGCTTCTCTGTCCATGGGATTCTCCAGGCATGAATACTGGAGTGGGTTACCATTCCCTTCTCCAGGGGACCTTCACAACCCAGGAATCGAACCCAGGTCTCCTATATTGTAGGCAGATTCTTTACCATCTGAGCTATCGGGGAAGCAGCAGAGCCAGGACTCAGTCCAGCCCAGTGGGAGGCAAACCCTACCTCCCCTGGCCCTCTCCCCAGCCCACCGAGCACCCGCCTCTGGAACACAGTGAGCATCGGCTCCTATCACACAGCTTACATCTGTTCAGTGCTCGCCACTGACCAGGCACTCTTTTTCTAAGTGTCTTGCTTGCATTATCTCATTTAACCTGTCAAACAACCCCTACGAGGTTAGCTACTTTTTTTTTTTTTTTTTTGATGTTGAAACACCTAGGTTACATCCAGGTGCATCTGGGCTTCAACTCTAACCATTGTGGCCTCAGAGTCCCTGCTGAAACTGACCTTGACTTCCTGGGACATGCAGCCACACCCTTGAGAGTGCAAACCCCTCTCCCCGGAGTTGGTTCCTACCCACCCCTCCCGGCAATGTCCACCCGATGTTCTCTGTGCTCACCACCTGTCCTAGGACTGACTGTGCCCTGGCAGGCAAAGGGGGCAGGGCTGTGGTGTGTCTACCCCCGTCCGGCTATGGCAGAGCAAATGATACCAGTTTCTGTCTGCCTTGGGCCTTGGACAGTAGTCCCTATGTCCGAGGTATACAGGCAATTTCTACAGACTACAAAACCATCCAGGCAAAATGGCTTATCTGAGTCATTCATCCTCCAGTGTTTTCCACAGAACCAGGCATTCTACAGGAGCTCAGGAAAACCAAGTTTACAGAAATGCGCCTTGCTTTTCACTCAGACAGGTCTTTCCTGGTGACTCACCCACTAAAGAATCCACCTGTAATGCAGGAGACTCAGGTTTGATACCTGGCTCAGGAAGATCCCCTTGCAAAGGGAATGGCTACTGACTCCAGTATTCTTGCCTGGGAAATCCCATGAACAGAGGAGCCTGGTGGCTCAATCAGACATGACTGAGCGACTAACATCCTCACCCAGACTCTTGTTATGAACCGAAATCTGTGTCGCCAGTTGCTCGTCCTTGCTTCAGGCAGCGTGGCCGATTAGAAAGAGGAGCTTTCACAGTCACAGGTCTGGGTTTGAGTCCCAGTCCTCGTACTTAACCTTGTGACCTCTGGCAAGTTTCCTTCTGGACGAAATGAGACAAAAACCTGCTTTGTAGTGTTCTTATTGGGCTACTAGGATCAGTTATGGTAGAGGTCCGGCCCAAAGCAGGGGCTAATCTAAGACTATTCTTTTCCTTCCTCTTCTTACTGAGTTCACCCTTTACAATGTAACAGCATTAAAAAAAAAAAAAAAATCTTCAAATATTTTTGTTCCCAAGACAGGTTAGTGTTACAGTAACTTAGTCAAGTCTGACTCTTTGTGACCTCATGTACTCTAGCCCCAGACTCCTCTGTCCATGGAATTCTCCAGGCAAGGCAGCTGAAGGGGCCCAAAGGGAGCACTTCAAGCGTCTGACATTTCGTCTTGGCTCTGTTGCCCACTTGCTGCGCAGTCTTGGGCAAATCCCCTAACCTCTCTGGGCCTTAGTTTTCTCAGCTGTAAAAATGAAGAGATCTGGGCTAGATGACCTCTCCAGCACCCTCCAGTTCAAGCATTCTCTGATCATAATTACGTAAGTGTTCCTCTCGAAATACTTGGAAATGAGTTTTCTTGGCCTATATAGTCCAGAGCCCAAACTTGCAACACTCTAAGCGAATTACCCCAGGGATGCTGTGGGAAATGGCTCAGGCAGCCTTTCCCTAAATGAGAGGGTCAGGGCACACGTGTGAGCAGTGTGTGGTCAGAGGGGCTGAGGCTGTGGGGCCCACTGGGCCCCTCCTCAATTCAGCCTCCTGCTTGCAAGACTCCTGAATTCTCAGCTCTATCTAATTATTTCCTTTGTAAAATGTGGGTAAGAGTGAGGAAAGATTGCACTAAGCATTTTCAATGGTTTTTACATTACAAAAGCAATGAAAAAATGTAGGTATTAGGGAAAAAGTCAGTCATACGGCATTTCATCTTTCTAATTCAATTAGTATGAATAATTCGTTATTTTGTTCTTTCTCTTTTTTCATTTGCGTCGTTTACTCAGTGGTTATGTAAATCTTGTCTTGTTTGGGGAGGCTTTTTGTTTATTTGTTGTTTGTTGTTTTTACTTACACTGTTGTAAAATCTTACAAGTTGCTTCATGATCTTTGTTATTATCTGAATAATGGTACATGTTTCTTTTGCCATCCCACTTGTTAGTTGTTTTCGACCATCTAAAGGATTTTTTTCTTTTATTATTTATAAATGTAAGGCTGTGTTACATATACAGGCACACACACGCATATACACGTGCGTCTCTAAGGGAATCAATTCTCAAGAATAAAATTACTACTTCAAAAGATCTCCTCATTTTCATAGTTCTGGTACATGTTGTCAAACTGCTTTCCCAAAGGATTGCACTAATTTAAAATGCTATCAGCAATTACCCATTTTGCTGCATCTTAACCAGAATTGGTAATTATCATTTAAAATTTTGGGCGATTTAATAGGCAGAGCAGCGCCTAATTTTTTTCATTTTCATGCCTTTGAGTAACTGAGGAAGCTAATAATTTTTCCAGATTTTTCCGTTCTTCCCTCTTCATAAGACCAGGAGATTTCTGAGACCCCATTCAAACCTATCCCCTGATGTTTTAAAGCTGCAGCCTCCAAGAAAGTGGAAGAGCTGCCCAAGATTACAGGAATCAGACAGGAGAATATATGGCCGAGTAAATAACAGTGTTAAGGGCTTAACAGACAGAGGCAGAGAGGAAAACGGTAACAGTTATTTAAAGAAAACCTAAGGAGAGATTCTGGCTAAATTTAAAAAGGGGGTATTACCCTCTCTTCTGTGGGATTTCAGCAGCTCCATTTATGTGCCATGCAAATAATGTAGATGTTTTCTCTTCTGTGATTAAAAACAGCTAACTCATTCATGAAATAAAAGCTAACACTGAAGCTGCAATACTTTGATGCAAAGAGCCAACTCATTGGAAAAGACCCTGATGCTGGGAAAGACTGAGGGCAAGAGGAGAAGTGGGCGACAGAGGATGAGATGGTTGGATGGCATCACTGACTCAATGGACATGAGTCTGAGCAAGCTCTGGGAGATAGTGAAGGACAGGGAAGGCTGGCGTGCTGCAGTCCATGGGGTCACAAACAGTCTGATACAATTTAGCTACAGGACAACAATAATACAACAATGTTGTATTATTCACAGGAGAGCCCTATTTTAAGGCTGGTTTGGGGAATTAATAGAGAGACCTTCCTTAAAGACAGATTTGAGATAACCAGGCTTTTTCTGTATTTACTTGGTGTGTTCATGGAATCTGATCACCCTAGTAACAACCAACTGACTTAGTCAAAAGGTTAGTAAAAGCCTTGTAACCTTCAAAACACCGGAGCCTTACCAATTGTACCTGAGAGTTTTCAGTTTTCCTTTCATAGACTTACTTCAGTCTATGAAAGTTTTTTCCATGTCACTTCACCAAATGTCTCTGTCACAAGTGACTGCAGAGAGGTGTTGATGGATCCATACTAGAACACAAAATGAAGGAGAAGTGTGGTTGACGAAGCATGGAACCCCCAGTGACAGATATCTGAAGGGTCACTTTTAGGAAACACACAATAGCCTCCTCTTGGGGAGATGAGTCGGACCTTTCCCTGGTTCTCAGGAGTTTGTTGTGCTCATTCCCAGCTTAGGACAAAGTCATTTCCATAGAGAAAACATATGAGCCAAAGTGGAATCGGATTCAAACTAGAAGATGTTCATTGTAATCATCTTGGAAATAGAGAGTCATATGGTTAGAACAAAGAGTTCAGAAGCAGAAAGGCAGCAAAGGAATGTTTAGAAGGATGAAGACGGACCCCACCCACTGTCACATCAAAACAGCAGTGAGAAGACAATTCTCTTTACAAAAATGAATCTCGGGCTGTGCGTGTCTGTGGCATGCATGCGTGTTCAGCTGCTCAGTCGTGTCTGACTCTTTGCAACCCCATAGACTATAGATCACTAGGCTCCTCTGTCCATGAGATTTCTCATGCAAGAACACTGGAGTGGGTTGCCATTTCTTCCTCCAGGGGATCTTCCTGACTTGGGGATTAAACTCATGTCTCCGGTATTACAGGTGGAGTCTTAACCTACTGGGCCATCTAGGAAGACATCAAAAGTGGAGGAAAATAGAGACAGATACCAATAACACAGAGCAAACACTGGAATTAACAAAAAGAATTTTCTACTGGGTTTGCTCTTTCGTCTGTGAGATTCCTTCTTCCTTCCTCCTTTCTTCTGATTAAAAAAAAATTTTTTTTTAATAAAATAGAGAACCCATGAATGCCTCTGCTGAGTGAAGAGCAATGCAACCCATACAGGCTGCCCTACTGTCCACAATGCGGGGCTCCTAATCTGGGGGCTAGTGGATGAGTGGAGTCTGCTTAAAAGTACCAAGGGCACTCAGTTTTTAAAAAAAGCATCTTCATAGAGTGAAGAATTCTCCTGTCTCACAAATATCAGCCTCAAGTTGTCTTATAAGTTTGGATTTTCATCTATGGGAATTTCTTAAAGGGAAAGAGGCCACTGCCGCCAGGAAGGAGAGGGCTCGAAACCCTAGCAGAGGACGTCCCTGGTGGTCTAGTGGTTAAGATGCCAAGTTTCCACTGCCAGGAGTGCAGGTTTGATCCCTGGTCAGGGAACTAAGATCCAACAGGCTGCATCATGTGGCCAAAAAGTAAAAAACAAAACAAAACAAACAAAAAAAAAACCTAGCAGCTCTTTTCTGGGGACAGAAGGTGTGTCCTGATCGGCTGTGTTTCCGGCTCCCCACCACGATGAGGCCCGGTCCCCTTTGTTCATCTTCTCCTAGGATGCCCACCCTACTGTGTGTGACCCATTCACAAGGCCACACCCTGGCCTGGCCTTCAAAGCACCCCCTAGAACTGTCTTCATTTACGTTCACTGTTACCTATTCCTGCGGGCTTAGGCTCACCTCACCCCAAATAGCTCCTGCCCTTCCCCAAACAGACAACACTTCTCCTAGCGTCCTTTCCCCCTTCTGTTCAGTCATCTGTCTCAGCTCCATCGCCATCTCGTCTCTGAGACTGTTCTCACTCCCTGCATAGGCCACTGGCTGGACTTCCCTGGGTCCTAGGCTCATCGCTCAACCCCCTGCATCCTTGTCACCATGGGATTGTCTTGTTAAAATACCACATGCACACAACCCACATTTCCTATCTATCTAAACATGCGCCCATATATACACACAACACATAAAATGTGTGTGTATAGATGCACACACACATATATACTATTTTTCCCTCCCCTCTACTAAGTTATAAGCTCCTCGGAATCAAAAAGTAGATATAATTTATCTACGTTTCAACCAAAGTGCCAAGACAGTCCATGGCACATAGGAAGTATTTAATAGATACTTACTGAATAAGTAAGTACTGAATTGAAGCCTCAAGTATGATCTCAGGAAAATCGTTAAATACATTTTTTTTGTTTGTTTTTAGTTGCTAAATCGTGTACAACTCTTTTGCAACCCCATGGACTGTAGCCTGCCAGGCTCCTCTGTCCATGGGATTTCCCAGGCAAGAATACTGGAGTGGGCTGCCATTTCCTCCTCCAGGGGATCTTCCCAGCCCAGGGATTGAACCCGCGTCTGCTGCATTGGCAGGCAGATTCTTTACCACTGAGCCACCAGGGAAGCCCTTCGTTAAATACCTTTTAAAGGCATTTAAAATCAATCCAACAGTAACAAAGATAGCTACTATCCATTCTAGCCATCTTTCAAAACAAGTGCCACGTCCAGTGAAAACATCCTCCCTAAAGCTCCTAGGGTATGATGAAGGGAACCCAGACGCAGAGAGTCCAGCCGTCTGCTGCTGGGTCACAGCCACACGGGGTGATGTAACTCGGTTTGAAGACCTAGGGTCAGCCCGGCACTCGACGTTCAATGGTCCCCAGAGGCGGCATAACTAATCACTGGGGACCCCGAGTATACAGTCTGAGAGCAGCTGCCTCACCCTCTGCTGACGGTAAACACACCTCTCTTCTGGGCTCTGAAATCAGGGGACTCCCTCTATCCCCAGAGAGCCAAAAAAAACAGACCGGTTCTGCAAAACTTGTCCAAGGTATGTGTTAGGCCTTCTGTATTTACTTCTTGCATACCAGGTCAGGGCTTCTCCCTAAGACACACTCCTTATACATTTGAGGGCCCCAGGGAAATGCGGAAGAATGACAAACAGAACCCAAGTTCTCAACACTTGGGAACTAGCCCCATAACAAGTAGATCATCAAGCAGGTTGGTGCTCTCATTGGCTGACAGAACCCAGATCCTTCCGGGACTCTTCGAGCAGTAACCACAGTACCTCTGAGAAACATCAGTAATCGAAAGAAGCCATTTTTTGTTTATCTGAAGTCCAGCAAGTGCTAAGTTCTTGCTGAATCTCCTTTGTACAGTCCATACCCAATTTTGCTCACCATGCCTCTCATCATTTTTCTGGGGGATCAAGTCCACAGTGTAACACAGGTCTGGACAGGGGGTGTGGCTTAGAGCAGGGGTCCCCAACCTCTAAAATCTAATGTCTGATGATCTGAGCGGGGAGCTGATATAATCATAAGAGAAATAAAGTGCACAATAAGTGTAACGCCGGAGAAGGCAATGGCACCCCACTCCAGCACTCTTGCCTGGAAAATCCCATGGACAGAGGAGCCTGGAGGGCTGCAGTCCATCGGGTCGCTAAGGGTCGGACACGACTGAGCGACTTCACTTTCACTTTTTACTTTCATACATTGGAGAAGGAAATGGCAACCCACTCCAGTGTTCTTGCCTGGAGAGTCCCAGGGACGAGGTAGCCTGGTGGGCTGCCATCTATGGGGTCGCACAGAGTCAGACACAACTGAAGTGACTTAGAAGTAGCAGTAGCAAGTGTAACGCACTTGAATCATCCTGAAAACATCCCCTCACTCACCCTCCCCGCTCCCAGTTTGTGGAAATATTGTCCTCCACGAAACTGGCCCCTGGTGCCCAAAAGGTTGGGGACCACCGAGAGGAAACAGCTTGGATCCTGGAGCCAGAGTGGTTTCTGTCTCTGTGTGGCTTTGGGTAAATTACCTAACGTCTCTGAATCCAGCCTACTTACTCACAGGGTAACCTGGAAAACAGAGCGCTTACTCTTTTGGAGGACTGTTATTTAGGTTTAGAGAGAGAGTTCTGGAGCTGGGCTATGGGGGTTGATTGGCGAACCCACGTCTCATCAGCTGTTGGACCCCAGCCCTTCACCAGATCTCACTGGTCTTCAGTTGTTTCATCTGGAAAATAGGAATGAGAATGGTCCCCTCCTACAGGGTTGTGCTTGTAATGTGTGCTAAGTTGCTTCAGTTGCGTCCAACTCAGCCTGCCAGGCTCCTCTATCCACGAGATTCTTGAGGCAGGAATGCTGGAGTGGGCTGCCATGCCCTCCTCCAGGGGGTCTTCCAGACCCAAGGGTGGAACCCCAGTCTCTTACATTTTCTGCACTGACAGGCAGGTTCTTGATCCCTAGCACCACCTGAGAAGACCCACAGGACTGTAGTCAGGATTAAACAACATAATAGGTAAGAGGCAATTGGTGCTTAGCAAGTGCTCAGGAATTTGAGACGTTAGATGGATGCTCTTCTTAGACAATAAGTCCTGCAATTAATACCTGCTGGACAAATGGGAGCTGAGGGGGGAGTCAGAACAGAGGATGCCGAGAGCTCCTTACCATAGTGACACTGTGTCTTCAGGTCTGAGTGGTCACCACAGTCCTGTCTGCCCCCAGCGGCTCAGGAGAATCCTAGGCATCTGCAGGGGAAGCCTGTCTTGTAGAGGTCGGATACCCCTGACCTCCGCTCCCCAGGGAAATTAGAGCTGATCCCCGGCCCCCAGGCCAGGAGCTGATGATGGGGCCCCGACCTGCCGAGGGAGTAAAAAGTAAGGCCGCTTGTCTCCCCTGAGCCCAGGCAAGCATGTGGGACCTGCTCCCCAAGGCTGACCCCCCCGCCGACTTCTCTCTGAGGGGCCGACAGCACCACTGCGCCTTTCTGCCCGTGCAGAGCTCACAGGCTCAAGTCCAGAACCGGGGAGGCGGCTCTTGGGCATCACCACCCTGGGTGGGAGAAGGCTTGGAGGACCAGCACGTCTGGATCACAGCTGGACACTGGGGTTTCTGGTCGCTTTCCACTTAATCTCGCTGCAAATTCAGAAACTCACTTTGATCCCTCTCCCATCAAGTCAATTCCTCCTTAACAAGGTCCGCACAGAGTCTCGACTGAAGCCTTGGTTCCTGGATTGGCTTCAGTGGGAGATGAGGACTCCTGGACCATCCGAGGAATTTTTGCACGCATTCGTCCTTTCCTTGGACACGCTGTTGGTTGCCTACCTGCGTGATGACGAGCACCTGGGGAGCGTGGAGGCTGAGGGTACGGGCTGCACTCTCGGGCGGCCCCCCATGGCCCCAGAGCAGGGCCCAGAACCTGAACTTAACTTTGAGGATGCCCCTGGGATCCTGCTAGGAGACCGCCTCCTGGATGAGATTGCCTATTGAGAGGGTTTTTCAGTTCTTCTTTAATTAAACCTCCTTGGATGTGGTCCAGGAAAGGCCAGCCTTGACCTGAACTTGACTCTATAATGTCATAATTTGAAACTCCCTGGTGCCTTAAAGCTTTACTCCTCCACCCCCCACCCCCACCATCACTGTTCCCTTTCAGGCTTCCGCAGCCTATTTGCTAGAAGGTTTTGACATCCTGAGTGTTGTGACCAGAGTTGAGAAACCTGGGCACTAACCGTATCGGTGAAAGTTGCCTGCAGCAGTTCCTATAGACATGCCAAGCTTTGATGTAAAAGCAAGAGTAAAAATAAATTATTATTATAGAAGCAAAGGCTTAAATAAGCTCTCCGGCTGCAAGGCTCTGTGGAGAGACAGGACAGTCACAGGGACTTGGGGTCAAGCCAGCATCTTGTGAACCCAGTGAAGCCAGAGACGACAGGCATCCCCCTGAAATGAATCCCCAGGCATCTGACACGCCCTCTTGATGGTACAAAACAGTTATCTTTGTATCCCCAACATGACAGTAAGCTTCCTAACAACGTTGGAAGATGTCTTCCTTCTCACTGGGTACCACATCCCCGCCCCCTATCAGATTCTCTCCCCTCCTCCTCCCCCGCCCTCCTGCGTCTCCCTTTGGGAACCCCCTTGCCGCCCCATCCTTTCAGCCTTCTGGGCTCCTTGTCTGCTTCCTCTTGTCCTGCTTGTGTTGCTCTCTCCCCAGAGAGACCTAATGCTCAGAGAGGCTGGTGCTTGTTGAAGCTCCCTCTTCTTCCTTTCTGAAACAGAGACTTTCCTTATTCTTGAAAGCTGGCCTCCCCATGGGCTGTTCCTGTGTAGAAGGAACATGTGGTCAGGAGGGGGGGGGGAGGCTCTGGAATAGGTGATTTCCATAATTATGCTTCCCAAGACTTTGCCACCACCATTCAGCTGACAGTCTTCTTTCTTCCCTGCCAAGTGGGCTTGCTCTGGCTTGTTCTTATGCAACACCCCCCCAACCAAACCCGGCCCCCAGCCCTGCTTTCTTAAACACACCAGCACTCTCACATTTCACAATAAGTAAATGGTTAAAAAAAAAAAAATCTCCATTTTCTTTCTCATGCAGCAGATGGCAGGTCTCAGGAACTCGGTGGAAATGAGGCTTTCTGATTTTCTAATAAATTTCAGCATCTCACACAAAAGGCACAAGCTCATTCTGATTCTGATGTTAAGTACCATATGGCATATCTTTCTCGAGCTGTGGCAGCTTCATCCTCAGGGTAACAAGGAAGCGGGGAGAGTCTTTCCTAGAACAACAAGATGGAGCTGGTAGGGACGAATTGGCTGTCTCAGTGAATACCGTTTGATAATAATATTGTATATGACAGTGGAGCAATTATCTCTCTTTTATGGTATGTGTTCATTTTCGCCACCAGTTTTCCTAATTACAACTGCCACCCGGAGGACTACTTGCTGTAAATACTCTGTAAACATTTGAAAAGACATAGGCCGCAGGAGCACCAAGACAAACGTCCTTGGATTTTGAAACTGTCTGGAAAATTGGCTGACATTTTACATGTTTTTCCACTGCGTAGACAGCCTGGTGAGAACTTGGATTACGTGGAAATTCCCTGTCTCTTCCGTGACATAAGGGACCTCCTACACCTACAGGGACTGTGGTTCTCAGGCCATTTCTCACTGCTTCCTGCTTGACGTTCAGTGGGCAGTTCCATGAACATTGACAAATATCTACATCCATGTAACTCACACCCTAATAAAAACATAGAATGTCTCCATCGTGACATAAAGGCCCCTCCAACCATTTCTCAGCCCACCCCACCACCCCCAGCCACCCCTGTCCTAATGGATTTCTCTATAGATTAGTTTTGCTTGCTCTTGAATTTTGTATGAATTGAACCATAGAATATGTCTGGATTCTTCACTTTTAACCCATGTTTGGTGCACTGAAGGGTTCAAACCTCATTCCCCACCTTAAACATTAGTCTGTAAACATACAGCCTCATTTGATGCATAATCAATGACACGTGGTGAGAGCTTACAAGATACCTTCTTGTCTTCCGTGGTCTGTGTCCAATGTCAGTGAGAAACAGAAACCTTTCCTTGTGAGGAGGGAGGGTGAGCTGTCAGAGGGATGTTCCTGGGGTGAATCTCTAGAGATAGAGGAAAGAAATGAGGAGTGTGCACGGAAAGAGGATCTGGGGGGAAAAAAAATCTTTCTCTGATAAAATATAACCAGTCTCTAGTTTTATTTGCTTTTGAATTCCTAGGACTGTAGATCTGTGTTCTTGGTGGGGACCCCCAGTCCACCTCCAGCTCCCTATTAGGGCCTAATGCAGCAGGACCACCAAGTGGGATGTAGGCAGACTCCCGGGCTCCCAGAGGCTCTTATGACCAAAATTATCCCCATCCCATGGGCCTGCCCCAGGTATCTGAAATTCTCATTGCTTTTGACTACAACTTTGAAAACTCTGCCAAAATGAAAACAGTGTCTATTCCTTAGGCTGGTAAGATCAGCTAGCATTCACCAGACTTGCTAGAAGGGGATGAGATACAATGTAGGTACATCAGAGAGAAAAGTCTCAATACCAGCCCCAGGTGCAGAGTGCTCGCTTGGAGAGGCAAGGGAGGCTCTGCAGGAGACAGCAAAGGGGGGCCCTGAACCCCAGAGATGAGAATTCACCTTTACTCAGAGAACAAGTACCGTGTCAGCCTTGATCGTCATCCTTGCTGGAACCAACCTTGCTGAAGGCAGGCTTTAGTGACAAATGGCTTGACTGAGAGCATAGCTGTGATATGTAGATGTGATATGTGATATGTAGGAATATTTTCCTATTTGGAACTTGAGTCCATGGAAACAGCAGAGTGTCCTACTAGTAAGAATCTTCAGGAAAAAATTTCCAGAAGACAAAGCAACTCTTCTAAATGTTCATAGTGAGGGCTTGTTGTCCTCTTGTCGTGCTGGCCGTGATAATAACAACTCACTTCTGCCAAGTCTCGCTGTGACTTGGCATAAGACCCTGTAGGATGAACCACACTCAATTGCTGCCCTTGTGGGTCAAAGACTGTTGGACGTCAGCAATTTCACTTGGCTCCACTTAATATTAATTCATCCTTACCACAGTCCTATGAAATAGGACAGAGGCCTTCCCTCGGTTATTGAACCCAGCTCACCTCTGCTCCCCAACAGCCCCTTGCTCTCTGGCAATGGTATCTGTGTTGTTCTGAGAAAGGACACACTGCCTCCCCTTTCTATTTGAATTTCAAATCATCCGTGATAGAGAGAAGCCGCGGAATTGTTAGGCGTGAAGCGCCATCGTGTGGCCAAATGCTTACATACCATCGGCTGCTGGGTAATTGATTCCTCCATCAGAGGTGAGGCCACTGTACGTGGCTTTGAATGACCTCAAACAGCTCCGAGGACTGGACTCGGGTTCGAGTCCACGCTCTGGGATCCAAGATCTGGATTAATCATGAAAAATTCATTCAGTCTTCCCCAATTAGCCGATTTGGGGGCGGGGGGAGGGGACGGGCAGGCTATTCTAGAACTGCAAAGAGAATACACATTTGCCTTTGCACCTTACCTACAGAAACCAGGTACGACTGGAGATGAGGAGTCTAACAATGGCTTGGCACTCCTCTTAAGGTTCGCTTGAGATCAAATTCAGCAACCTTCAAATCTAACCTAATCTATGCATGCTTGCTAAGTCACTTGTCATGTCAAACTCTGTGCGACCTCATGGACTAGAGCCTGCCAGGCTCCTCTGTCCATATCCAGGAAAGAATACTGGAGTAGGTTGCCATTTCCCCCTCCAGGGGATCTTCTGGACCCAGGGGTCTAACCCATGACTCCTGCATCTCCTGCATGGGCATTCAGGTTCTTTACTGCTGAGCCACCGGGGAAGATTGGACAGTTATAATCAAGCTTAAGAGAAAGTTGGGCCAGATTAATAAGAACCAGAATATCTGTGATACTATGTTTTTAGGCTGAATAATAGCCCCCCAAAGATGTCTCCATCCTAATCTTTGGGCCCTGTGCGTGCTAAGTCGCTTTAGTCGTGCCCGACTCTTTGCGACCCTGTGCACCAGAGCCCACCAGGCTCCTCTGTCCGTGGGATTCTCCAGGCAAGAATACATGGGCCCTGTGAACATTTATTATTAGGCAAAAGAGAATATGCATATTTAGTTAGATTAAGGGGCCGGCGATAGGGGGGTGAGCGTGGATCATCCTTATAAGGTGATCCTTATAAGAGGGATCACCTTATAAGATCCCTATATCCTTATTAGAGGATAAGGAGGTCCTTATAAGAAGGTCCTTTTAAGAGGGAAGCAGAAAATCATAGTATTAGAGACATGAAGAAATAGGGTGAGGGCAATGTGAGGAAGAAGTTACAAGCCAAGGAATGCAGGCAGCCTCTGGGGACAGTAAAAGGCAGGAGTATGGATTCTCCTCTCACAACCCCCAGGAGGAACCACCTTGATTTATCCCAGGGAGACTGATTTTGGTTCTAACTGCCAGGCACCAAGAGAATAAACTTGTAGGAAGTCCCTAACTGTGTGGTAGTGTGCAACGGGAAACTAACCCATCACGTAAGGGCCACCTGTGATGAGGGGACCTCAGTGTCCTGTTGGAATCTAGGCTCTAAGTAAGAGTAAGCACCAGGAAGCTCTGTCCTGGCAGCCATGTTCTCAGTTGCCTAGCAACCAACCAAAGAGCTGGATGTATATGATTGGAACTAAAGGCTCCCATGTCTCTTTCTCCCTGAAGGCAAAGACATTGGGGGGTGGGAGCTAGAATCCAGGGCTAAAGAACAAGCCAGATGTCCTGGACTCTCATCCTCTATTTGAATATTCTGTCTGGGGATAGGTAGATTTTCATACATCAAAATGGACAGTCCTGGGAAAGCTGGCGCTGCTAACATTGTACCCCAGTGACGAACCAACTGAGTAACTAGTCAGCTCCAGGCAGGGAAAGAATCACATGAGTCGATTTAACTGAGTTGACTTTTATTGTCTCAAATGTTACGAATTACAAGATCCCAGCGGACACCATCTCAGGATTCCCCAGGCAGAGCCCAGATCCTGGGGTTTATCACCAATTTCAAAGACCTAAAACCACCCCCAAGACAAGCCAGCCTTATGTTTCTGAAGCATGGAGTTTTTCAGGCAGTCTGTGTATAGTCTCATCAAAGACAAAAAATATACAAAACGTGAGGCAAAAGAGAAAAGCACAGTTTCGTGTCCCATAAGCAATAAATGCTAAAAAATAAAAAATCAAGACTCCAATGATCCCTACCTGCCCTGCTCATTTTTTCTTACCTATACAAGCAAAATACATAAAGTGTGTTCACCATTTGATGTCAGGGTCGAATCGACCAGAGTTTGATAAGGGCAGACCCTAGAGACCCTCATGCTGAGTCTATCCCGAACAGTGAACTCTCCTTTGTGGGGCTTCAAAATAAGGCCACATTTGGAGAAAATAAAGACACACAGTGATCTGACTTGGCGTGCATTAATGCAGTTCATAAAACAAATGTCCCAAACATTTATTCTTCAGACAAGCCTCTGGCTCTAGTGGGCTTAGGATGAGCAAAAACAAAACAAAACGAAAACTTCCAAACATTGACATTGGCACTCAAAGAATAAGAAAGGCAAGTCTTAAAACATTTGCTATACATTTTCATTCTGAAAATGTGTTGATATAAAATTTCTTGCCCACACCCCACGCCAGGTTTTCATCAGGTTTAACATTCAAACCTCTAAGTCATCAATTCTCAAAATATGGACCCCAGAACAGCAGAATCAGCATCAACTGAGAACTTTTTAAACATTTTTATTTAAACTAGAAAAAACATTTAAGAATGTCAGATAATTATTAGTTTTTTTTTCTTTCTCACAGAAGTTACGAATACTTAAGATTCAGAGTCAAAATAACATAAATAAAAGCTTCTTTCTAATAAAACCTGAACAATAAGAATATTATCCCATGGGCCTGGGAGAAGGAAAGCTTTATTCACTTCACAGAAGGACCCTTAGCCTAAACCAACCTTGGCTTAATTTCAATTATTAATTTTTCCTAGTCTGTTTTCCTCCATTATCACCACTAACACCCCTGCACCTCTCCCCTGCCCTGGGTGACTTTTTTTTTTCTTATAAGAAAATGCCAGAAGAAATAGGTGAGGCTGGACAAAGCTCAGCATAGTCTCCAATCCAGCGGTTCTCAGACTTGAGGGGGTCAAACCATATGCAAAACGTGCAAAAAAGTAATTCCTTTTTAAAACTATTTCTTAAGAGAACTATTTTCTTTGTCTTTATTTTTACTTACTGGCCACACCACGTGGCACATGGGATCCTAGTTCCCCAACCAGGGATGGACCCCAGCCCCCTGCAGTGGAAGCATGGAGTCTGAGCCACTGGCCCACCAGGGGGGGAGTCTCTGTAATTTGGACAGTTAGGGAAATCAAAATCCTTTCTACTCCGGAAGGTTCTGATTGCCCTCGAAACTGGGGGAAGCGAGGGCCCTAGCTTTCATCCACAGGCTGGATATCTGTTAGGATTAAGGGACCGAGAATTAGAAACGAAGTATAATTTCATCTTCCTTCTTGCCCAGGCAACTGTCTGTGAGAAGCGGAGCTGAGCTTTGGGGCTGGGGGAGACAGTGTGGTCCCGAGGCAGGGCCCTCACACACCGCATCTCCCCTCCCGCTGCCAGGACACTGGCCTCATCTTCAGCCTAATCCAGCAGAAATTTCCAGAACACTGTGAAAAGAGGGTTGAGGGGGAAAAAAAAAAAAAGCTGCTTCCCAAACGGCATTCTGCAGAGAAGCAATTTCAGTAGGTGATCAGAGAGTTTCTGAGCCCCGTGGACAGAGGAGTCGCCTCTCTGAAAACTTTGGCCCAGAGATGAGTGGATGGATGCGTTTCTTGGTTTCCAGTACCAAGTGGGATGTTCCCCTGTACCAGGGGAGGCCAGGAGTGAGCCTGGACCTTCCGTTCCCTCTGCTCTTAAAGACCAGTAGGGCGGTAACGACCGGCCCACCTGCCCACGCAGAGAAAGCAGAGCCCCGCAAGTGCCCTGCGGCGGGCCCCCTGGGAGGCCGTGCAGGTGTCTTCGGCAATGACTGGGCACCAGCAGGCCACGTGTTCAAGGACCTGACTTGACCCATCTTTAACTCTATCACACACCTGCTGCTTCACTGAAAGCAGACTCCTTCTGGGGGACCCAGCCTGGCCAGGCTGCCAAGCTGAGGCCATCAGGGCACAGTCTGCTCCCAGAGTTGCTCCCGAAGCAGCCACTGCCCTTGGGGGTTCTCCGTCTCATAGTGGTCCTCTCCCAGGGATGCCGGGGGCTCTGGTGCAAAGAGCTCCGAGTCCCAGTCCGTATCTTCTCCCGAGAAGTTGAAGAGGATCTGTCTGGAGCTCCCGAGGCTGGAAGGGAGGAATGAGGCAGAGGGCTTCGGTTTGGCTTGGCTGGTCGCACAGGGAAAGGACGCTCTGATTTACCCTCCTGATGGAGCCTGTTGGATGCTCCCCTTGTGCTGGGACTCGCGGAGGACAGAGCTGTGTCACTGTAGGGTTGCAGGGGGACCTGACCTTGGAGGGGAAGGACGGGAGATGAGGGCTGAGTCCTGGCTTAATATGTCCAGCACATGGTCCTTTATTATGGAGGAGGGAAAATGCCATTTAGAAAACCCCTGAACCCATCAGAGTTGGAGGGCTCTTGCAGAAAAACAAAAGAAGACGGGGGTAAGCCGAGACAGGTGCTTCTATTGTGAGAGGAGAGCTCCCTGCAGAGTGCCCCAGGGTGGCCAGAGCAAGTGTGCCCGTATTTCTCGGAAGGAGTGAGTCCCAGGGATTTGGGAGTTAGAGATGGAAACTCGTCTTGGGAGAGGAGGATGTGCAGGGAAAGAGGCCAAGAGATGATGACAAGACGGCCAGCACAGACCCAGCCAGGAAGAAGCCCTTCATCCCAGCCTGGTGCTGCCTGTCTACGGCAGGTCCATCTAATTGGTTCAGGGTTGGTTCCCTAGTGGTGCTATGCCTGCTTCCACCCCAAAGTGTCATTAAAAATCTGTAGCATACAGAGTATCAGTGGCATCTAGGGGAACCAATGAGACAGGATGGACAAAGCATGAGGGCTAAGTGGCCAGAAAGGGAGGTAGACCCAGAGCTAAAGGGACAGTTAAGGTTGGGGACAGAGGTGAACCAAGCTAGAATATACCTGTAAGCTATTACAAAAAATTTTAACTAAGACCTCCCTCCCCCTAAATAGGAAGAATTTTTCCATGCAGGATGGGGTTCAGGGCGCCTAAGAAGCACCCCGCAAGAGTCTGGTGGACATGCGAGCATCTTGGTTACAGCCTGTGGCCCAAGCACTTACTCTTTTTTGCAGGCTTTGGGCTTAAATTTCAAAGTGCTGAAGGCCCCTTCCACAGCCTTGGGCAAGTAAATGGGGTGCCTCTCGAGCCTCCTCTGTGCACCGATGGTCCGGCGCTCGGTGCTCCTCCGGGCCTGGCCGGCTGTTGTGTGCCCCACGATGTCCTCGGAGCGCCGTCGGGGCGCCCTGAGGATCCAGTTGGAGTGCAGACTATGCTCCCGGGAGCTGGTGGCCACTGGAAGAGAGGAGCCGGGCCCCGGGAAAGGAGAACTCAGCATGGGGAGGAGAGGGGAGCAGACGGTCCCAGAGGGGGCAACTCGGGCTGAGCACTCGCAATCAATCCACACGTAAAATAGCAAATGCTTAGGAAGGCCCAGCTTGTGCCAGCGTGCTCATGCTTAGCCACTGAGTCGTGTCCAGTCCTCTGCAACCCCATGGACTGAACCCCTCCAGGCTCCTCTGTCCGTGGAATTCTTCAGGCAAGAATCCTGGAATGGATCGCCATTTCCTTGTCCAGGGGATCTTCCCAACCCAGGGATCGAGCCTGGGTCTCCTGCATTGCAGGCGGATTCTGTACCATCTGAGCCACCAGGAAGGCCCAGAAAGCCAACCAAAGGGAATGATTCAACTCTGCAATTACGGGGCAGAGAGAAAATGCTCAAGCACGTGTCCATTAAAGATAAGCGCACAGACCTATGTTCTCGGACTTGGAAAGATGCCCTCGATGTATTGTAAATTAAGTGAAAAGAGTGGATGAAAAAAAATAGGCAAGAGATCTTGTTTTTGTTTAAAAAGAATAATAAAGTGAGTCTATGTTTAAACCTTTTTGAAAGAACATACACAAAAACGTTAACAGTGATTACTATCTCCAAGTGGTAGAATTACAGGCCAAATGCTTTACTTTCTTCCTTATACTTTGGTATGTTGTTTGACTCGCTTGATTCACAATGAACATGTTATTCTTATCAGAGGGAAAAAAACACAAAGTCATTTCCGTTAAAAAAATTTAACTCTGAAGATAACACTTATGTCCTCAACGGATGTGCGTGCTCAGTCACTTCAGTCACGTTCAATTCTTTGCAACCCCATGGACTGTAGCCCACCAGGCCCCTCTGTCCATGGGATTTCCCAGGCAAGAATACCAGAGGGGGTTGCCATGCCCTCTTCTAGGATATCTTCCTGACCCAGGGATTGAACCTGCATCTCCGGCAAATCTCCTGCATTGTAGGCAGATTCTTTACCACTGAGCCACCAGAGACGCCCCGGGAGCCAATCAAAGACTAAAGAAACCGACAGTTGAATCCTGGATGTGGGCTCAAGTCGTGAAAGTGGTGGAATCATCTGCTCTCCATCAGGAGGCAGCCAGTGATACACCTTGGCCAGGAGACGAGCATCACCTTCAACCCCACCCCACCCTCTCCGACAATCCAAGCTGGGCTTGAGCAAGCACCCTGGCCCTCTCCTGCCCTCCACACCCTTGCAGAGTGGTGGCCAGTGGGGGCCACAGAGGGAGCACTGGGTGGGGGGGGGTGGTTAGGATGCAGAGGGGTGACAAATGGTGACGGATCAGAGTCAGGTCTAGCAAAGAGTGCTGTCCAGGGCCAACCTGCATAATGAAATACATAGGTTAAATATAACATATATAGGTTAAATATAATTTGTCTATTCCCATTTCCCTCGTGGCTCAGCTGGTGAAGAATCAGCCCGCAATGCAGGAGACCTGGGTTCAATCCTTGGGTTGGGAAGATCCCCTGGAGAAGGGAAAGGCTACCCACTCCAGGATTCTGGCCTGGAGAATTCCATGGACTATATATGCCATGGGGTTGCAAAGTCAGGTGCAACTGAGCGACTTTCACTTTCACTTTCATTCCCTTTTCTTCTTTTTTCGATTCTGGTAACAGATACATAACATAAAGTGTATCCTCTGAGGCATCTTGTAGTGTACATTCAGTCGCGTTGAGTATACTCACATCATTGAGTGACAGGTCTCCACAGCTTTTTCATCTTGCAAAACTGATACTCTGTACCCATTTAACAACTCCCCACCTCATCCCTTGCTTGAACTGTTGTCCTATTGCTTTCCCTCATAGAGCCTTAAAAATTCCATCCCACCTCAGCTATGAAAAATGGGCCACGGAGAAAGACTCAGTGGGGTTTGACTCTTTGTGACCCCATGGACTATACCTGCGTGCATCCTCAGTCATGTCCAACTCTTTGCAACCCCAAGGACTATAGCCCACCAGGCTCCTCTACCTATGAAAGAGTTCTCCAGGCCAGAATACTGGAGTGGGTAGCCGTTCCCATCTCCAGGCGATCTTCTCCACCAAGTGATGGAACCCAGGTCTCCTGCATTGCTGGCCGATTCTTTACCAGCTGATCCACCAGGGAAGCCCAAGAATACTGGAGTGGGTAGCCGTTCCCTTCTCCAGGGGATCTTCCCAACCCAGGAATTGATCCAGGGAAGTGAAGTCGCTTAGTGACTCTTAGTGACCCCATGGACTGTAGCTCACCAGGCTCCTCCATCCATGGGATTTTCCAGGCAAGAGTACTGGAGTGGGGTGCCATTGCCTTCTCCGAAGTGACTTAGCAGCAGCTCCTGCATTGCAGGCAGATTCTGTACCTGCTAGCTACCAGGGAAGCCCCACAGAGAAGGAGTTTTTGTCCAAACAGGGCACCGAGGGTTAAAGGGGGTACCCCAGTGTGGGGGAGGCCAAAGCCAGGACCCCAAGGCATAGAGTGAGCTCAGGGCCAGGCTCTGGCTGGCAGATGAGAGTTGCCCCTTTATCAGGGGAAGTCCAGTCACAGACCCCACGCTACCCCTACCTCCCGCCCCCGGGGATGGCACTCACCATCGAAGTCCACGTCTTCATTCTGCAGGTCCACCTCCGCAGCCCGCGGCCGCTTCTCCGTATCCAGCTCTGCGATGATGGAGTCAAAGAAGGCGATGGCCTCCGCCACGTCCGCGCTGAACTGGGAGTAGTTCTTGGGGGTGGGTTTCGGCTAGAGGTGAAGGCAGAGGGAAGGGGCAGAGCTGCGTGAGGCAGCCCAGCTCGGAGCGCCCTCCGCAAGGGATGCTGAAAAGGACCAAGTGTTGCTAAAACTAAACGTTTAAGAGATGTTGCGGGTTTGCACGTAAATTTGAAGTCCCCCGAAAGGAAGGTAGATACTCCAGATGCTATAGTCAGTGGATTTTCCGTTATCTCAAGGGGAGGGGGGTGGTACGAAAGGGCGAGTCGTCTGCCTCTGTCTTGGTCAGGGACTGTTATCCGCCATTAGGCAAAATAATTTGTCTTTCTTTGGCCTGTCCCCTGCAAATAAGCCCAATTAGGAGATTGTCCAGTTCCCCGGGGCAGGTGATGAGATGCTCACAGCAGAAAAGAGGGGATGAGATATGTTGAAAATAAAACACCCCAGAAGACATATCAGTAGGAAAAGTGGCCAACACTGAAGACAAATTGGTATGATTGTTTGAAAAGTGAAAGCAATGATATTAATACAATATAAAGTGTTTAAGAAATCTACTGAAAGTCAGACCAGGTTCCGGGTTCTGTCCTGATCCATTCTCCTTCAGGATCTCCTCCTCCCCTTCCTCCTCCTCCCCTTCCTCCTGCTTCTCCCCCTCCTCCTCCTCCTCCCCTTCCTCCTCCCCCTCCTCTTCATCACCATCACCATCTTCACAGCAGCCCCCAGTGAGTCACCAGTGACTGGCATCATGGAAGTCCAAGCACTGTGGTGGACTTTGGGGGAGAACTCAGGACAAAAGGCACAGAATCAACATGTGAACTAATAAAAAAGACTCCCCAAAGAATGTAGGAAGTGAGAGAACTCAGGGAGGAAAGAGAGAGACAATCGGTGTTAACCTGGGCTCTTAGGACCAAGTATAGTGTTCTTTTATTTTTTGTGTGCATTGTGAAAGTAGTGAAAGTCGATCAGCCGTGTCTCTTTGTGACCCCATGGACTCGTCCATGGGATTCTCCAGGCCAGAATACTGGAGTGGGTGGCCTTTCCCTTCTCCAGGGGATCTTCCTAACCCAGGGATCAAACCCAGGTCTCTTGCATTTCAGGCGGATTCTTTACTAGCTGAGCCACAAGGGAAGCTCAAGAATACTGGAGTGGGTAGCCTATCCTTTCTCCAGGGGATCTTCCCAACCCAGGAATCGAACCGAGGTCTCCCGCATTGCAGGCAGATTCTTTACCAACTGAGCTATCAGGGAAACCATTTTGAAAGTGGGATGGTATTAAAAATGAAAGTGATTTAATCACAGATTTGCATGTTAGGAAACTAAAGGATGACATCTTTATACATGCATAAGATTTTGGTGAAATATATATATATTTTTGAGCAAACTCTGGAAGATAGTGGAGGACAGGGGAGCCTGGCATGCTACAGTCCATGGGGTGACAGAGTCAGACATGACTGAGTGACTGAACAACAACAAAAATGCGTTTTATACCACTAGGGGACTTTTTTTTTTTTTTGGCCATGCCACAGCTTGCAGGATCTTAGCTCCCTGGCCAAGGACCTAACCCATGTCCCCTGCAGTGGAATCACAGAGTCCCAACCACTGGACCACCAGCTGATTCCCAAGAGCATCTTTAAATAGCGGATTTTTTTCCTTTCATATTTGTGAGCAGCATTCTTGGAGAAAATTTTTGAAGTACCTCAAAATATACTGACCTTTTCTGTTAAAAGTGGAAAACTGTTCATATGTGGTTATCCTGCCCCGTTCAAAGAGCAAATGAAAGTGAAAGTAGGGACACAGTTAAAACTCAAAGACAAAGAGAACAAGAGAGAGGTGGTCAGTGAGAGAGATACCCAAGAGTTCCTGGCAAATGGAAAGCAGTTGAAGAGGAGGAATTGCTGTAACAGAGCAGAGGAACTTGGCTTCCAGAGAGCCACAGGGGGTGGGCATGGGGAGGGCATGGGGCGGGCATGGGGCGGGGCAAAGGCAGAATCGGAAGCACTTGGGAAGGGGGACAATCTGACCCTTAAAACCAGAAATGTTCCAGACTTGGCAGCACCAGGGACACCAAGGACAGGGATGGAAAACTAAGGGGCTGGTTGACAGTCTGTATGGACTCAGCCGGCCAGGCCACCCTCCCACAGTCGGGTGACCGGAAGGCTTATCTCTGGAGGCAGCTTCCTGTGTTTTCTCTTGCTAGTCCCTCTGCCTTGAACGCCTTATCTGACCAGCTCCTATCTGACCATTAGGACGTGGCTGAGACAGCTCTTTCTCCCTCAGATGATGCTAAACGCCTGCATTTTTGAGCAGGCAGAGGCTTGTACCCTAGCTGTGCCTGCACAGAATGATACTTGCTCCTTTTTATCCTTATTACCAGTCACTTTTCCCCAAGCTCCCAAAGCCCCAGGCCACCCTGCTTCTTTATCCCATAAATACCTGCTGCTGCTGCTGCTGCTAATTTGCTTCAGTCGTGTCCGACTCTGTGCGACCCCATAGACGGCAGCCCACCAGGCTCCCCTGTCCCTGGGATTCTCCAGGCAAGAACACTGGAGTGGGTTGCCACCTCCTTCTCCAATGCATGAAAGTGAAAAGTGAAAGTGAAGACACTCAGTCGTGTCTGACTCTTCGCGACCCCCTGGACTGCAGCCCACCAGGCTCCTCCGTCCATGGGGTTTTCCAGGCCAGAGTACTGGCGTGGGGTGCCATTGCCTTCTCGAGTTACACTATTACAATTATTGATCATATATCGAACTATACATTTGATCAACTGCTTCAAGTCTAGTCATCATTTCCATTGAAGGCTCCGTCATATACTTGGTAATACAAGAAATAATAATCTTGTGAACAAGCAAAATACAAATGGTATAGTTAATAACATTAGTGGAATTAAAAGTAAATATTTTAGCCGTGAGCCTCCCACACCAGTTTTTTTTTTTAAAGATTGTCAAGACTAGGGAGTGGGTCACTCAGAGCAGATTTTTCATGTGGTTCAGATGTGTTACATTAAAGGATTTATCGGGTACAAAAATACAGCATTCAGTTTGAATTATAGCACAGATATCTCCCTGAGATGCTGTAAGGTGTCAAGGGTCTTGCAGTCCTGTAGCACTGCCTTTCTCATCATAGAGATATCAGAATTCAATAGGCTAATAGCCCGGTTACTATCATTTAAAGCTTATGAAAGTTGTCAAGGTCAATTACATCCTCCAAACCCACTGAAGGCACGTGCGCGCGCACGCGCACACACACACGCACACACACACACACACACACACACACGAGCTGCTAAATGGTCATACCAGTAGAATACAGATCTCTGACCCACTGGGATCATACCAATGGTAGATTGGTTGGGGTTACCTGTAATTTGTCAACATGTATGACCTTAAATTCATGGGAATCCCAGGCTACACCTTCATATCATCCCTGTAGATGTCAAGGCCATAAATTAGTGCCACAAATCCACTGAGTTCCATACCAATCACTCTCTCTAAGGGTAATAACCGGCATAGTTCATAAAGCACCTAGCCTTGTCTCATAATTACCAGGTTGATCATTTTTAGTATGATTTAACCATTCCCAACATAGAGGAGCCTTTAAACTTAAATGACCATAGCCTGGTGTTAACCATGTAGATCCTCCCCATAAATGTAGGAGTTTTCCTTTTAATAAATGAGAAGTTAATTTTTTTTATTGAGACTTAGCTCATCACTCCGATTGAGTTTAAATGACCCTAAGAGAAAACTTAAATCTATGGCCAGCCTCAGAGCAGGTATTTTTAATTGGCCGGGTGAGAGGATCCCATCTAGAATTATTATGAATAGATAGAACAGGACTGAACACTCATCTAAAACAAATTTCCTAGGGGGTATCCAGTCAGAGCCCTAAAGAACAGAAATCCACCAAGGTAACCCAGAAGTAATAGGCACAGGTAATTGGCCACAACCCAGGAATGAAGAAAATATTATAAATACCTGAGCCCCTTTCTTTCATGGAGGCAGATCTGAATTTGTCCCCCATCTCCTCGTTCGGCTGCCTTGTGGATAAACCTTCTCTTGGCTGCAAACCCTGGCATCTCAGCATTTGGGTTTCATATGAATTAGTTTAGATGAGCCTGGCTTGGTGACACCAAGGCTAACCTGCAAGTCCAGGCTCCCTGGGCCTTTTCAAGCTCTTTTTCAAACTCAGGCTGATTCTGACTTTTCCCGCCTTTCCTGCAGCTTCCCTGGGCCTTTCTCGCCTCTATTAAGACATTCTCTTGGTCTCCAAGTGAGATCACTAGCACGAGAGCTACATCAGCTGAAGCTCAGGGTTTAGGGCTCACGCTAAAATCACAGAAAATCTACTTTACAAAGCGATGGTTGGACAAGATGGGACTTCAGTCACCCGCACCGTTGGGTGAGAGCCAAAATAGTTCTCCCTCTCTGAACTCAATACTCTGAAATAAAAGTGGATTGCCTTCCTTCCCATTCTGACTTTTCCTGGCCCAGAGTTTTTCAGCTACTTCTTTGGAAAGACTGCTACACACCTGCTTTCTGGGGCACCTGCTCAAGCCTGAGTGTCACAGGGCTCGTGTTCTTTCAGCCCGCACAGCCCCAGGGCAACGAGCTTTCTCTGAGAGCATCTGTATCACGTTGCCAGCTCCACTCAAATTTGCCTTTCACACTTAACCTTCAGTGGCCTTAAGGTCATCATTTTCCAAGCCTCCCTGTCTGACTCCTTCAAAACAAGCCTGGGTCTCAGATTACTTTCCCCAGATGAAACCGTTGCACTTTTCCAAACTCCACTGTATTTCTCACTGTAATGTTTGAGTCCCCCAAGGCAGTGTATTTTTCTGCATTTCACATCTGCTCCCCTCCTGCCTGGTCTTATCTGCCCTTTGGGTCCTTCAGCTTCTCCAATCTGCTTACTTTCTTCTGGGATCTGTCAGTATTTGTCTCCAAGAGGTTTGGATGCTCCAAAACCAACATGCAGGTGTAAGCAGCAACATTTTGTCAGAGGTTAGGGTAGGTTGGATAGATTCTAAGCCCATCCAAAGCCAAGAGGACCATCACGAAACATCGTGCCGCAGCCTCCCTTCTTGTGCTTGGGGCCCAGCCCCCTCATGTCCCCAGGGGCCACCTCACGTGGCCCCTCCTCTCTGACGCTTTCACCCTGCAGCAGAGACACAGGCACTGCTTTTCTGTGTTTATGTGGACAGCAGCATTGTATGAAGCCCTCATAGCCGCACACCAGGCCCACAATTCTTGTTGTTTTTGAACCTTTCATTTTGTTTGGGGGTATGGCTGATTAATAATGTTGTGATCGTTTCAGGTGAACAGCGAAGGAACTCAGTCACACACATACATGTATCCCTTCTCCCCCAAACTCCCCTCCCATCCAGGCTGCCACATAACACTGAGCAGAGTTCCATGGGCTATACAATAGGTATAGGTCCTTTCTGGTTATCCATTTTCAATATAGCATATAAATATATATAGTGTGTACCTGACCCTCCTAAACTCCTTACCACTTCCCCTATCCTTCCCCTCAGCAACCACAAGTTTGTTCTCCAAATCTGTGAGTCTCTTTCTGTTTTGTAAGTAAGTTCATTTGCATTATTTCCTTTTAGATACCACATATAAGGGATATCATACGACAGGCTCGTGATTCTCAACCTTGTCTATGAAATAGCTTTGGCAAATGACACTCACAGGTTGTCTTTGGATAGATACTCAATTCCTTCCCTAGTGGCTCAGTTGGTAAAGAATCTGCCTGCAATGCAGGAGACGTGGGTTTGAGCCCTCAGTCGGGAAGATCCGCTGGAGAAGGAAATGGCAACCCACTCCAGTACTCTTGCCTGGAGAATTCCATGGACAGAGAAGCCGGGCCGGCTACAGTCCATGGAATCGCAAAGAGTCGGACACGACTGTGCAACTGACTCTCTCTCATTGCCAACCACTACCTACATGACACAGGCTGTGGGATACACCCGGCATCCAACATTCTTGTTGTTTTTCTACCCATTTCTCTTTCAACACAGTGTGGTTCAGGCCAGATGCTGAGATTATGGCGCTTCAGATGATGGGCTGTATCAGGGCAGATGGGCTGTCTTTCCATCTAGGAATGTCGGGCACCTATTTCAATGCCTGACACAGAGTAATTTGTTGAATGAATAAATGTATGCTGTATACATGCTATCATCTAATGTTTATATTCTCCAAATGTTTTTATGTTTTATGCTATAGGTTTTATGCTAACTTATACATTTGGATTTAACTTGACAAAATTTGAGAACTCTGTACCCCCTATTTTCATGGAGTATTGATAATACAACCTTGAGCTAAAAACATCTGGAAATCAAAATGTCAATGCATTGCGATGAAATTTATAGGATCAAGTGTGGAACTGGTCTGGCTGGCTTGAGGAGATCATTTTCCCTTGGCTCATTCAGCTCGGTGAAATGAAATGCAAACCAGTTTAAATTTTTCCATAAGCAGTGTAATGTTTTCAAAAGAAGCCCTTCAGGATAAGCTTTAGAAGCTCAAATACATCCTCTTGGCTTCTGCCATCCTTGGAATGACTATTTACAATCAAGTGTAGAGTTATACTTTTCCCTTTTATATCACAACACCTAGGGAAATATGTACCCATCATTGAAGAGGAGTTTGTGATTAAAAAAAAAAAAAAAGGAGCTTAAGAAACAAGAACCGTATATGGCACAAATGAACCCATCTGCAAACCACAGACAGACTCACAGACATAAAGAGCAGACTCGTGGTTGCCAAGGTGGAGGGATGTGGGGAGGACTGGGAGTTTGGGATTAGCAGATGGAAGCTATTAGATATAGGTTGGATAAACAGCAAGGCCCTATGGTATAGCACAGGGGACTATATTCAATATCCTGTGATAAACCGTAATGGAAAAGAATATTAAAAAGAATTATACATGTGTATAACTGAGTCACTTTGCTGTACAGCAGAGATTGGCGCAACACTGTATGTCAACTATACTTCAGTAAAAAAAAAAAAATAAGAACTATAGATCTGACAAACAACCTGGGGAAAGGTATAATCACTGAAATTTAAATACATATGTACACGCGTCCACATCCACATTTTCAATAGATAAGCTATTGGTAGACTTGTCAGAGCTGAACAACCAGAGAGCGAGGGCAGGGTTTGTCACAAACTATAGCGTAGCTAAGCCTGGGAATCACCTCGTATAGCTGAGCGTTACGATCATTTTGGAAGCACGGCTGTTCCTCTTCTGTGTTTGGTATTAGAGGCTGCAGACTCGCAGTCTGACGAGCTGTCTTTTTTCTCCAGCATTATCAGCTTAAAGCCATTATTTCCTTTGCTAGTACCTGGTACCTTCTCCACTCCTCCCCTTAAAGGTCACCTAAATGACCCTTTCACTTTAGCAAAACAGTAAGTGAATGTTTTTTGCTCACACTTATGAAACTCTTCGAAGCCTAACTAATAGAACTGAATTAGTAGCCTTGAAGCATAGTATAAAACTCTTCACACATGATAAGTGAAACATTACAATCCAATGAGAGAAGGGATATTTGTCAATACATGGTGTTGAATCTTTGCTATCTGGGAAAAATTTCAAATAGGATTCTCACTTCCCACTATGTGTAAAAATAAATTGCTGATAGATAAAAGGGTTAGGGTTTTTATGGAACGACTAAGAAAAAAAAGGAGGAAAATGGCAAACATGTAACTGACCTTGAGACACACAAGGGATTTCTAAGCATGAAACAAAGAAGTATCAAAGACAAAAGCTGACACATTTAACTACATAAAAACTGGTAATATTTTTAATGATAAACTTGTATGTCAAGTAAAATTAAACTAAAATTAAAATATTTTTAACCATGTGGCAGACAACGTGCTCACATTCTTGATGTGAATACATATAAATAAAAAAAAACTTTGCTAGAGCCAAAATGTATGAAGACATGAATGGGCAATCCATTAATCAAGAGTACACATTGGTTTGATAAAACAAGAGGGTCATTCTTTTCTCAAGCAATAATGCAAAAAAGTACATAAGATAATTCAGTTTATCTATTAAATCAACAGACTTTAAAAATTAATGACACTACTTGGTGTTGATAAAATGCAATAAGAAGAGCCTTCTAATTCCCTGTTGATGAAAGCGCAAATTATAAAATATTTCTGGAAAACAATACGTAGAAGAACCTTTAAAAATGAATTACTTTTAACCTTTGACCTGTTAACACACTAAGGAATAGCTGTCCAAAAGATGTCTTTATAAACAGTAAGATGAACTCACTCATAATGTTTAACAATTGTTTAAAGGACTGTGAGTTAAATTTTTGCCTTTAAAACTTCAGTTTTCAAAAACAAGTTAATGATAGAAAAGAACCCAAAATATAAGTTATTTAAAAGTATATGATATATGCCAAATTTTGTAAATTTATACATATACATACTAAAGTTTGCCAAATTCAGGAACTAAAAAAACTTAATGGCAGTTAAATTTCAATTTTACATAAGCTATAAATTTTTGGTATTAATATATACCAAATATTATATGGACATAATTATATTTTTTAAATCCATCATTTATCTGAATCCAAATTTAAATAGACATCCTCTATTTTATCTGGCAACACTACCATACATATCTACAACTATACAAGAAATAAATGATTGGAATAAAATATATTTAAACATTTTAGAGTGATTATTCTGGACGATATGATTCTAAGTTATTTCAATTTTTTTCAACTTTTCTGTGTTTTATAAATTTCATTTAATGAGTAAATATAACTTAGAAAAAACTGTTTACCAAAAAAAAGTGTCCTTTTGATAGTAAACTCGGATTCATTACACATGGGATGCCTTAATTATTAGGATATCATTTCATCTGAATACACCCAAATATATTCTACTCTATTAAAAACAAAAGATAATTTTCCACTCACTGAAAACCAAGTCTCCTGTAAACCTTTCAGTTTTCTTCTTAAATTGCAACTGGGGTTTCTCAGGTTATTTGTTTATTGAGTTACTGTATGCCTGGAGCTTCACTGGAAGCTGGAGATAAAAAGATAAATAAGACACGGTGACTCCATTCAAGGAGCTCATGGCCAGTAGCAGACAGAGCAATTGAATGACGATTACAGTGCTGCGTGCTGAGTGCTAGGTGCTGGGAGCTAAGTGCTGAGTTAAGGGCCAGACCCCAGGGAAGGGAGAAATCCACCGGGTTAGACTGTGGACATGAGAAATGGCTTCATGGGGCAGTGCTTTCTCTGCTGTCTTAAAAAGACAAGAAGGTAGCCGGGTGAGTGGGGTGTCATGGAGAGGGAAATGGGAGGAGGAAGTGTTGTTGCTAAGCCGAGCAAGCAGCAGGTGTCTGGAAGATAGATTGGGGATGTAATTTCCCATCTTGTGATCTGACTGAGGGGGCTGCAGAAACTGGATACTCTGTTATCAGTCATTATTTTCCTGTCTGTCATCTTCTGGGGAACTCTGCCAAGCATCAGAGAAATTCTTTGCAGTTCATACTGAATGTTTACTGCCCTTTAACTCTGCCAACCAGATACAGGCCCAGCACTAGAGGCCTCCAGTAACTGACGCTCACAGAAAGGCTGCACTTTCATATCACCATGTTTGCAGAAATTCCCCCCAACAGAACTGAAAAATAATTCCCAGGGGTATATGGGAATCCAGGACCTGCTTCCCCATCCCATATGCCATTTACAGATGGAGGATTTAGAATCTTCTTCAGTGAATTGGATTTAGATCTTTCTACCGTAGAGGAGAAAAAATAATCTGTTTGCTGTTGACATGGTCTTATTTCATGAACCAGGACTGAACGGCCAATGACAGAAAATTTATTCTGAAAGCTATCTATTATCAGAGCAAAACTACTGTAAAGAAGAATCAATCACATTTGGCAGGCATTCTTCAGAATTCCACTGGCTCTGTTTAAATTATCCTTGTAGCAGGTGAATTTCTCTAGTTGGGGGGTAGGGGCTGGAAAGGGGATTGGTGCTGGGAGAGATGCACATTGAAGACCTGGTTCATTCATCCAGGCAGACATATCGGGAATCCAAGCTGCTCAGAGCTAGAAGACACACAGAAATAAAGACATTTCTTCGGACTGGGGTAGGTGACCAGGAACCTTAGCTTTGGAAAATACTTCCTCCCAAACCTTCTGGGCAGAGTTTCTTGAGTGCATTGCAGCCAACCCCAAACTGCCTCCCTGGTAGGCCAGACACTGTGGTTCACTCAGGTCCCCTTGGGTGGCTGAGTTCTCACAGAGGGATGCCGGCTGTTCACCTGTTCATCTGGCCCTAGAAATGTGCGGAGCAATCCTCAGGGAATTCCCCAAGTGCTGATGGGCACTCTGGACAAAACCCGAGTGTAATCTCAAACTTTGCCTCGTCACCTCCCATCAAAACCCAAGCTCCTTGGTGGTTCAGGGGCTAAGACTACACACTCCCAATGCAGGGGCCCCGGGTTCGCTCCCTGGGCAGGAAACTAGGTCCCATGTACTGCAACTGAGAGTCCACAGACCACAACTAAAGATCCTACATGCTGCAACAAAGATCTGGTGCAGCCAAATAAATAAATAAAAACAAATATTTGAAAACGCCCAAGCTCATGGACTGTAAAAAAGGAAGGAGGTTCTGAGAACATGGATGAACCTTGAAAACACTATGCTAAGAGAAAGAAGCCAGTCACAGACGGACAAGTACTGTGTGATTCCATTTATATGAGGTTCCTAGAATAGGCAAATTCATAGAGACAGAAAGGAGAATACAGAGGGAAAATGCAGAGTTGCTGCTTCAGGGCCCAGACTTTCTGTCTGGGCTGATGAAAATTTTCTGGGAATGGATAGTAGTGGGCTACACAGCATTATGCTTAATGCCAGGGAATTAATTGCACACTTAAAAATGGTTCAGATGGTAACTTCCAATTTTTTTGGGTAAATTTTAATTTTTTAAAGAATTTTAAAGAGTTATATTTTAAGAAATAAAAGATAGTTGTCAAACATTTTATAAAAACATTCTCCTAATTTCTAAATGAAGTATTTTTAGAGCCTCCATGACCTCTTAAAGGAATGCATTTTCTAGTTTCTACTAATTTACTTTCGAAAAGCATTCTAAAAAGATGTTAATTAGGGCTTACTGTCTTTGGGCTGAATTATCATGGGTCTATATAAATGATCGTTTGGAAAAGCTTACAGAATGCTCTGGGGTAAAGAGATCTGATTTCTGTCTGGCAGTTAACCATTTGACATTACACAGGGTTGAACATTTTTCTTTAAAATAAATGTATATTATATCAAAGAAAAGCACTTAATTTCATAATTCAATTAATTAACTGTGATAGACTTCATTACCCATAATCTGAGGACCCTGAAAAGTGCTCATTTAAGGTGCTATGAAATGCCATGGAGAAAATGGTAAATACTATGTTATGCCTATTTTACCACCCCTCCAAAAAAAAAAAAAGAGCCAAGCTTGAGAGAAAGTGATGTGTTGAGGTGAGGAGGAGTGAAAAGAGAGCAGGGAAGTAACCCGGAGACCTCCCCTCCGGCAGCTTGAAGACATTACCATGGGAACGAGGTGAGGGGAGAAACACGCCAGGGCTGAGGCCAGTCTCGTCCCAGACCAGACCCCAAAGCAGGCTTGAAGGAGAGCAATTCGCTTTCCAAAGTGCTGGGATGACGGGGGAAATAGCAAGAAACACAGCAGGACAGCTTTTAACTTCTCACAGGCTTTTTTCTCTCAGAGGGTGCACCACATCTTTAGGGGACTTTGACAGATTTTGGAAGGGCATGTGGTTCCCCCCCTAACCCCTGTGCCTCTGGCATCTGAATCCTCCGCTGAGTCCAAAAGGACCTGCAGGAGTTACACAGCCAGGTCCCTTCCCTAGTTCCTCACTAGGACAGGTGCCTTGTGCGACTTGGTGGCCACCTGCAAGGGCTCTGAGAAATCGCCTCCAGAAATCTGCCTCCTGGGTCACTGCCTGCCTTTCCCACAAGAATGATCACCCATGAGAATAAGAACTTTGGCTCGTTTAGCAGCATCTTGGAGAGTTCCTGACACATAGTATGTGCTCAATAAATCCGTGTTGTTCAGTGAAGGAAGGAAAGAGGGAATGATACACTTATTGATGAATTGTTACTAAAATATCAGTGAAAGCATTACAAATGACATCACCCATGGTTCCCGGTATCAGATCCTCTATGAGAAAGCTTAGAATTTAAACCTGGGGAAAATCTGGATTCCCCGTAAGCAATAGGTATGGTTCTTCCTCTTAGTCAGAATCTTGAAATAAGTCCTGCTCTTTTTACGTTGTAGCACCCAGGAAGTGCAAAGCCAAACCCAGCTGTAGGATTTGCATGTTTCCTTGAGCCGTCTTGATTTTCTGTGGATGTTTTTTTTCTCTCCCAGCTTTCCAATGTCTGTTGCCACCTTATGCTGCTGGTATATGAATCCTCTCAGACCCTCTGTAGGATGATTAGGAAGTAAGGAAGTATTTCTGCTGAAATGATTTGAAGACACGGTACCTATTCATTATGAAGATTGTGAATTTATAGCTCACACTGTGTCCCCAGCTTTCTCCCTAGCACACAAGTTGAGAGAACAAACTCAATATTTCAAGGCTACAGAGACCACAGGGCTTCTCAGGCGGTGCCAGTGAACCCACCTGCCAATGCAAGAGACCCAAAAGACGTGGCTTCGGTCCCTGGGTCAGAAAGATCCCCTGGAGGAGGGCATGGCAACCCACCCTGGTATTCTTGCCTGGAGAATCCCATGGACAGAGGAGCCTGGCAGACTACAGTCCAGGGGCTTGCAAAGAATCGGACAGGACTGAAGCAGCTTAGCACACACGCACACACAAAGTGCCTGGAGGGAAACTAACCGGAGCTGAGAACCCCAGGATAGTCAAGCTGGAGAGGAATCCAGAAGCCACTGGAGGTGACCACAAAGGAGGAGGTGCTCCGAAGGAGGGGTGTCAGGCCCCCAAATCTACAGCTGGCTGGCTGCAGGATCAGTACCCATACCTGAGAGTAGGATTCTTCATATGGGCCCCAACACTGACCTACTTTGAGAGTTCAAACGGTTATTTACACTGCTCCCACATGGGATAAAGTGCAGACAGTTGAAACCAGTTGGGTGAGGCCAAGCCCCAGAGATCTGATAACAGACCAGCTGGTCAGTGTTAACGGGACTTGCAGGCCTGCAGGACACTCTGGGGAGGCAGCCAGGATGGGGTAGCGGGTGAGAGGGCAGAAAGGCCTGCTCTGAACACCTTAGAGCTCAGGAGAATGATTGATGGGGATTTGAAACAGCCTCAAATTTCAGACATAAAAAAAAAAAGAATTTAGGGAACAAAGGAACAAGGAACAATGAGATCTGGGTCTTAGCAAAATCTGGTCACCGAGCCTCAGCTGTTCTCCTGTGATCCCGAAGGACTTTCTCCCCTCTTCTCTTCTGGCATTATTGGAATTACCTCCAAAAAACATAATATGTACAAACACTGTGATAAGTACAAGTGGAAGTGTTAGTCACTCAGTCACGTCTGACTCTTGCAACCCCATGGACTGTTGTCCATCAAGCTCCTCTGTCCATGGAGTTCTCTAGCAAGAACACTGGAATGGGTAGCTATTCCCTTCTCCAGGGGATCTTCCCCACCCAGGTCTTCTTCATTGCAGGCAGATTCTTTACCGTCTGAGCCACCAGGGAAACCATAAGATTCAGGTCCTTCCCTTCACTGATTTCCTGCTTGGTCTGCCTGGGCAGGAAGACTCCAGTGACCAGCAAAGTTGTCATTCAGTTTCCTGGACTCACAGACTCTCTCCCAGGCTGTGACTGGGTCCCCTGAGAACCTGAGCACCTCACACAGAGCAAATCTTCCCAATGTTCGCTTTTCACTGGGACTTTCAGACGTGACTGTATTAATAAAAGTAACAACAATAACTTGCTGAGAAGTGATGTGTTGAAGTGATGTGCTGTTATGCAAATATCATAAAAGCCTCCTCTCACCCAGGAAGTGGGCAGTAAGTGACAGGCAAGCTGTTGGCCTGAAGACGGAGCCCAAGCCCTCCTCCTGGGGATGCCAGAACTGTCCCTCCCCCGTGGCTTCCATGCGAAAACTCAACATGGGACCAGCCACCCTTCCCAGGCCAGGGAGATGGCCATGGAGACTCTCTGAGGTCTTGGAGCTGGTGCCCAGAACACGCAGATTAATTAAGCTGTGCTTGGAGGAACCAGGATTCCCACTTGCCTCTCAGAAAAATGCTCTTGTCCATAGAATTTCTTGGGGGCACTTGAAAGAAAGTGAAAAGTGTTAGTTGTCCAGCCATGTCTAACTGATCCCATGGACTATAGCCTGCCAGTCACCGCTGTCCATGGGATTCTCCAGGCGAGAATACTGGAGTGGGCTGCCATTTCCTCCTCCAGGGCATCATCCTGACCCAGGGATCGAACCCGGGGCTCCTGCATTGCAGGTAATTTCTTTACCATCTGAGCCACCAGGGAAGCCCACGGTGGCACTTACCTTCATTTCTTTGGCGGTGGACTTCTTTACGCCCCTGGAGGACTTTGAGGAGGTGGAGGAGACGCCTGGGGCGCGGCTGGGCTTCAGGTCGTTGAGGCTGCTAAGGTACTTCTTGCGCAAGGCCAGCAGCTCCTGTAAGTACTGCAGGCAGTCCTGGGTGCGCGAGAGCATCCACGCGCGGTCCCCCTCCTGCTGCAGGTAGTACAGGCTGGGGTCCATGCTGCCGGCGCTCCGGTATTTCTTTAAGGACTCGCTGAACTTCTCGCCGTGGTCCCCGACCACGTACACGGAGCTGCTGCGGATCAGCCTGACGGCGCGGCTGGGGCCGTGGTAGTAAGGGCTCTCCGCCACCCCTGCCTTCCTGTGAGGGCTGGAGTGAAGGATGGAGTGGAGCTTTCTGAGCATGGTGCTGGGTTTCTCTCTGTGGGTGCCTTCCAGCTGCCTGCGCGGCGCCACTTGATCTAGCTGGGGGCGCGGGAGCCAACCTGCCGGACTGCCCCCATCTGCCTTCCTGGGGGCCCCTGAGTCCCGGAATCCCAGCGAGCGTGGGCTCCGTCAGGCGGGCAACCCGGGCATCTCTCATGGGGGGAACTTTCACATCCAAAAACCGAGATGCCATAAACCACCTGAGGACATGAGGGAGCGCGCCCAGAGCTTTAAAAGCAAGCTCCCTGGCTGGCTTGAAGCACCCCGCGGGGGCAAATACCTTCCTCGCTGTTCCATCAAAGGTCCCAGCTGGATGGGGAACCTGTGACGCTGCGTTTCCCTGCTCAGCTATTTTCTCTCCTTTTCCTTTTGCATTTCTGGATGTGTTCTCACTCGGTTTGACTGGATCTTGCTGTGGGTTTTTATGTTTCCACTTCTGTTGAGCTGGCCCTGGTCCTGAATTCCCCGTCGCCAAAACTCCTGAAATCCTACTTTGCAAAGACAGCGCTAAGCCAAAAATAGCACGTTGCTGGAGGTAAAATCCAGTCCCCCTGAGGTGCGCCTGGGTGGACACAGCCAGGACCTTTGGCAGGAGGCTCTCAGATCCCTGATAAGCTGGACTCTGAGTAGCATCCCAGCGACCTGGAGGAACCTCACCCTGCAGTAAGGAGACCTCGCTGCTGTTACCGGATAGCAGTCTATTGTGGAGACAGGAGGATTCAGATATCTTACCACAACTTTCTGCACAAAAGCCTCAGGGAGCTGAGGGTGGCCACATGTATGGGGCAAATCCCTTTCTTTAGCTTGAACACATTTTCATTTAAATAAGACTCGCTGTGTACGTATGCTCAGACGTGTCTGACTCTGCGACCCCATGGACTATAGCCCAACAGGATCTTCTGTCCATAGAGTTTTCCAGGCAAGAATACTAGAGTGGGTTGCATTTCCTACTCCAGGAGATCTTCCCAACCCAGGGATCAAACCACGTCTCTTGGGTCTCCTGCCCTGGCAGGCAGATTCTTTACCACTGGTGCCAACTGTCTCAGGGAGACTCCCTCTAGAATTTTTCCCAGCCAAATGCTACATATCAGTATTGTGTTCATTTTTCTACAGTCTATTTCTATACCAAACTTCAGAGAACTGAAGCCTGAAAATCTCCAGCACAGGCATTTTCTTAAGCTGAGATGAGCATCAGAGGAAACTATGAGCCCCTTGAAATTGTAGTAAATATTATGGGATATATGCTTTAGCATGGTTTAGTTTGCTGCGGGGGGGGGGGGGGTGGATTTTTCTTTCTTTCTTTCTTTTTGAGGAAGAAAATGTTCCTGGCTTTATCAGATGTTCAAAGAGATCTGTGATACAACAAAATGTTTAATGTTGATATCCTGCTCTAGAAAAAAAATAACCATGACTTTTAAAATGTAACCAGAAAAGGACATTATAAATGTACTCTTCTTGAGCACATCCTCCGCCTGTGACATTCTGCCAGGCATGGTGGTGAGAAGGTCTCAAATATGTAGGCACATCTACGCTTTACATATGTGGAGCGTGCTGGGGCTGATGAAACAGTTCCCCAGATGTTAACTGATGGCATCCTTGTGGCTTCCTCAAGAAAGAAGCATCCTTTCCACCATCATCATTGTGGGTCCTCAATTCACAAATGAGAAGGTAGGCCTGGAGGGGTCAGGAGACTTGGTGAAGGTCTGATCAGGCGAGTGAGAATAGTTCTTAAACCCAGCACCCCAGCTTCGAACGCAGAGTGCTGGTCCCCTGTTCTTTGGTTCTCAGAGCCCTAGGGGCATGCACTCCAAGGTCGCCTGGGTGTGCGTGTCGGGGGTCTCTACCCATCCCCATCTCTGGCATTGCACAGACACAGTATCCAAATATCCAGGATGGACAGGAGCTGACAGAATTCCTTCTCTGAGAAATCCAGGGTCTATGACCCCACTGCCTTTCTCGGTAGCTTGTTCCAGTGGGCTTTATGATGATGCTTACTCCACATGGATTGAGACAAAGTTTAAATAGATAAACAATGAAATCTAGGGACTTCCCTGGTGGTCCAGTGGTTAAGACTCTGTGCTTCAACTGCAGGGGCACAGGTTCGATCCCTGGTCAGAGATCAACCCCAAATGCCACTCAGCAAGGCCAAAATAATTTTTTTAAAAAAGAAAGAAATCTAATCTCTATCATACTCAGAATGTCATAAGACCCTAACCTCTATCTTCATGTATATTCTCCCCCACTCTACCCCTGCCTCCTGGCTGGATTCTTCCTAAAGTCCAGACGTGGGAGGAAAATGGAGAGACTATAAAAGCTACATCACTTGCCAAGCACTTCATGAGTACCAGGGGCAGATGGAAGAAGCAGCATGACCCAGCCAGCTGACTGTCCCACCTCCTGTCCCACACCAGCCACCTTCTCACTAGAGCTCCCACTGAGGGGGTCGAGGCGGGGGGAATGCTCTCTCCTTGCAAAAGCACTTGTCATCTCTGCTCAAGAAAATTCATCCCAAGAGGCAACTGCTTTTACACCATATTAGATTTTCTCATGGCCTCCCTAGAAGGAACGGATGGCCTTGTAAAGAGAGTTTTGAGGAAACTACAGATGTCCATCAGATCTGAAACTAGGCATCACAGACTTGATTCTTCCCTTGCAATGGAGAACACTGGGCATGCACCTAGGTGGAGAATGGGGAAGGGCCTGCATCCACACCCCCAGCCCAGCCCCTCCACACCAGCCCCACTGTGGACTGGGAAACAGCCCACTGTTCTTGGAAACCAAACCTACTCTCGGTGTAGCTAGCAAGAGCCTCGAGGCTTGGCCAGGACCCCAGAGACTCAGCATAAGGCAACTTGTTATAAGAAACGTTGCTTTATTCCAAGATTCCTCAAACCCAAAGGGCAGCATCCCAGCACAGGGCAGAGCAGTCCAGAAAGACATGCTCTGTAGCGCTGCTGAGAGATGGCGGCTGTGGGCAGGAACGGTGTAGGAGGGTGACCGAGCTTCTCTCTGCTCCCAGGGGAGCCTCATTTGTGCTGCTGGAGCCCCGGGCGATGCTCACGGCCTGGGGGGCAGGGCAGGGAGGTAGGGAAGAATGCGAGCGTGGGCCTCGCTCGGATGCGATCTGACTTCGAGATCTACCACCGACCAGCTTGGAAACATTACTTCAACTCTGAGCTTCAGTGTTCTCATCTTCCTGACACAGGTTAAGTAGACATTACCGATGTCATGGAGTTCTGGGTCATGATTAAATGAGGTAATACAGAAGAGCACTAAACAGGGCATATTTGCTCAAGCAAAAGTAGCAATTAAAACTTTTATAATAAAAGTATGATTACTACTACTTCTATTTTGTAGCACCCAGGTGCCAAACTATTGTTCCAGGGCAAATATTTTGCATTCAGGCCTCTCATCCTTCAATATTTGTAGAGATCAAAGGCCCAGATGGACCACCCTTAATAATGATGAGCTTAGAAATCAGCAGGTTAGCCTGCTTCCCTGAATGATGCTGAGCTTCGTTTCCTGAGAGGCTAGTTGTCCTGAGCAACCCGCCTGCCTGGGGCCAGGCATCCCATCCCCTCCGAGTGAGCACTTAATCCCTTCCCTCCCCGACAGGGGGCTCCCTGGCTATTGTCAGGGTAGGATCAGGGATGATCCCAGTGGGACTCTCATCTCAAAGTGGTTGCTTCTTCAGCCCCACCAGGCTGCAACTGTGATTTCTCTAAAGAATCCAGGTTCGATGCATGATACTGGATGCTTGGGGCTGGTGCACTGGGACAACCCAGAGGGATGGTACAGGGAGGGAGGAGGGAGGGGGTTTCAGGATGGGGAACACGTGTATACCTGTGGCGGATTCATGTTGATGTACGGCAAAACCATTACAATATTGTAAAGTAATTAACCTCCAATTAAAATAAATACATTTATATTAAAAAAAAAAAACAGAATCCAGAGTGAAAGAAAACACTCTGTATGCTTGCCCTGTGCCTGGAGATCCCCTTGGCTATATCCTCCTCAACAGGAATGCCATTCTGAATGGGCATTTCCCAAAAGGCAGGCTAAAAAAAAAAAAAAACAGTGGAAAAGAGGCAGGAAGGGAAGGGGATGGAGAGGAAGAAGGGAGAAACTGAGAAAAGGAAGAGATCGAATCATCTGTGCTGAATATTTAATAGAGGGTAAGATTACAAAGTTCGACAACGTGTATCCCGTGTCACGCTGGTCCATTTGCGCAGCCTGCTGAAACATTCTGCATTCTGGTTGTGCTGTGAATTGTGAGGAAAAGAATTTCCCCAGGAGACCAGCTCCTCTGGCTCATGCAGTGCCTCTGAACCTGTGTCCAGTGGAACACAACCCTCCGGGGGTCAGAGCCACTCCTGTCCTGTGGGCTTGGTCCTCTACCTATGGAGACAGACATAGAATGCCAGCAGGTGGCTTCACTGCTCCTTCTTACTTTAACATGCTTGGAAATCCTTTAAAAGTGTGCCTGTAAGTAAAAAGAAATGGCAACCCACTGCAGTATTCTTGCCTGGAGAATTACATAGACAGAGGTGCCTGGCAGGCAACAGTCCATGGGGTCGCGAAGAGTCGGACACGACTTAGCGACTGAGCATGCAAGTAAACATCAGCTCCTCTGAAGTTTACAAGACAAAAGAGAGCGACATGGTGCCTAAGGCCACGAGGGTTGTGGCTGCACTTGTCCCCCACCCTGGAAGGCACAGCCTCAATTTGGAAACTGCCATTAACAGAAAGCAGAGTGGGCACGTCTGAGGGAGGCCGGAAGGGGGACTCAGCTGGATTAAGACCACGGGCAAGTAATGAGAAACTGGGCTGAAGAAGGCTGGAGTGGGGGCTGAAGGTGGCATCAGGCAGTTGAAGGAAACTTGGAGGCCAGGTCAATAATTTGGGGTTTAATTCAACTGAATATTCTTTGTCAGAGTCTCCCTTACATGACTTAGAAAGGCTGCCCTCTCTAGGCCTGGCAAGCAGTCCTCATTGGCTTCCTTGGCCGGATCCCCTGGGGCAGTGCACAACCCCTACAACTGTATATGACAACCCTGACTGGACAAGAACTTAGAGTGGAAGATGGTGCGGCAAATGGGATTTTCAGAAAATTCCATTTAGAAACCTAAAGTAGGAGCTCTGTCAGATTTAGGAAAAGCGAGGGCTTCACTTCTCTTTTACCATGTATAACCCACCCTGAGACTTGGTGGTTTAAACTCAGCAATCATTCTATTTGCTCACAATTCTTCAGTTCATCTGGACTGGTTATGGGCATGGTGGTGGTACTGCCATGCCTGCATTCAGCCGTGGGCAGGCTGGGACTGGGTTCAGCTGAGTGGCTGAACCTCCAGCGGAGTGGCCAGAATTCTGTCTCAGCTGCTCAGGGCTTCCAATAAGCAAAGGCAGAAACTGCCAAGCCTCATGGCTTAAGACGGAAAAGAGCACCATGTTCTCCTGCTTCTTAATACTGTGAATTAAGTCGATCACAGGGCCAGCTCAGCAGGTAGTATGAGAACCAGTAGGCATGGCTCCCTGGGGCCACCAGTGGGACAGGCTGCCACAGTCTGCTGGGGAGCTGTGGTGACTATCCTTGTAGAAGGATGAGGTTCTCATCGGAGGGCAGCCAGTGAAAGGGGTCTCTATAAGAATAATCCCCGAATCATTTATTTTTGGCTCAGGGTGTATTATATATCCCCAGGGGCCCAACCAGACCCAAGGTCCACAGTGTTTTCCAGGCTTCTTGGCAAATATCAGATTGGGTGAGAGATTTCCCAGAGATTCTTGAGAACTGTAGCAACTTCCTACCAACCTTTATAGAGAAACCACCCCTTAGGGGTTTCAGGCTGTCCTTCCAGATCTTTCTGTAACCCCCCACCTGCTTTCCCTCCCCCAGTTTCTTCTCATGGCGTGTAAACTCCCAAACCCTGTATTAAACCTCTATTCCTCTTAACAGAGGCTTCCTTTGTTTTTTCCTAAAAGTTAAATGGAAATTCTTGCTTTTATTCTTAGTCCAAAGAAACCTGTTACTTCGGCTCACAGGAAAACCTTCTCTGTGAGATTTGCTATTTTTATCTTCCTCAAGTCTTGGCTGGAAAGGGGGGTGAAGTATCGCTTCAGGCTCTGAAGAGAGCCTGGTCTCTACTCAGTGACAGCCTCTCTCCTGGGCAGAGGTGCTGGTCTTTCTTTGTGACAGCTAGAGGAGGAACAGGTGTAGTTAGAGGGAGTCCATCTTTCAAGGTTTGCCAAGACGATGCGCAACTGTGCCATAGTGCCTGTCCATCCCAACCTGTATTTGCTGACTAAATTCTCAGCTCCCGGACCTACCCCTTCCAGAAAAGCATGTTATTTCCCTCTGCATGGAATCAGAGCGAAACTGCTACTGTGCATCAGATATGGATGCCAGGTTGAATCAAGGTCCCAGGACAGAGACTGCACTGTTTAAGAATGCATGTTTCATCTCTAAACCCTTTAATTCCATTTGAGTAGAAAATGGCTGTAACCCAAACAGCTGATAGAGAGGAGCCTCGCATCTCTGCCACAGGGCTGGGTGGATTAAGTGATGACAAGAAGTGAATATTGAAAAATGTCCAGATTCAGCAGGATTCTCGGTGTTTGTATGGACCTGGGTCACTTTGGTTGCTGTAACAGAATCCCAGTCTATCTACATATAGCCTTCAGGCTTACCTTTTTAATCAATCAACAAATATTTACTGGAGGCGACTTGGGTACTCATCACTGTCGTAGACTTTATGGGGGTTTTCCTGTGGCTTCTCCTTCTCTGCGTCCTTCATAATTTCCTCTTTCTCTGTCAGTCATTAAATAAATGCAAACCACACAGTGCGAATAACTAACGCTTACTGAGCTCTTGAAAGGTGGAAACTGGGATTCCTTTCATTCGGCTGAGCATGCAAGTCTTAAAAGTTCCACCAGAGGGCAGCACCTACACACACGCGCCCAGATCTGGGCAGTGCAGACAGCACGTACACTGATGTAATAAAGGTGAGCATAAGTTAGACGGAAAGGAAACCTGTCTGAATGAGTGAGTGAGTCCAAATTTTGTGTCTGTGCCTGTGTGCATATATGTATGAGTGGATGGAGCTGCTGCCGCTGCTGCTGCTAAGTCGCTTCAGTCGTGTCCGACTCTGTGCAACCCCATAGACAGCAGCCCACCAGGCTCTGCCGTCCCTGGGATTCTCCAGGCAAGAACACTGGAGTGGGTTGCCATTTCCTTCTGAGCTACACGTGTTTATTTACATCTTGTAAATTTCAACAAAGGCATAGTCACCTACCTTAGGCCAGAAATTGTGCTAAGTCCATTCACAGGTTTGATCCCTAAGTCGGGAAGATCCCCAGGAGAGCATGGCAACCCACTCCAGTATTCTTGCCTGGAGAATCCCCTTGACAGAGGAACTTGGTGGGCTAAAGTCCATAGGATCACAAAGAGTCAGACACAACTGAAGCGACTTAGAACACATAAGCATTTCCCTCTAATTTTGTTAACCCCACTGAATTGTCTAAAGCATCCTTTCTGTTAAAAATAATATTTAAAAAATACAGTAATTGTATTCAGAGAAAATTTTGAATAATCTGGTGATGAGAGGATGAGGAAGAGGATGTTCAAATTACTTATTGAAGTTAAGACATTTCTGAATTGAGCTACAATTTTTTAAAGCACTAGCTTTTGATCTGTTTGTTAAACTGTCCACATGCACCCAAGATTCTCTGCGGCTTTATTTGTAAAGAGCAATGTATTTGCAAATGGGGCCTGGGGGTGGTGCTGGAAGCCCTTTGCAAGGTTTAAAACTGAGTCTTGTAAGAGGGTTGGCTTCAGTGTCCTGGCCTGGGAAGTGGTCTCTAGGGTGCAGAGGGCCAGGGAGGACAAGAGGAGACTGCCAAGGGGGTTCTGGCCCAAGACTGGGGTGGGCCGTTGCTGGGATTGTTTGATAGACAAAGACCAAGGCCATATTGTTGTGACTAAGGAGGAATCTGGTGGGGACAGAGTGCTAGGTGCCTGGTGTGTGTGTGTGGGGGGGTGGTTTACAAGATGAGAGGGGGCGGGAAAAGGAGGCAGGAGGGAAATTGTAGACACCTCCTGAAGGAATAACAAGCAATCGCTAGAGAGTTCGAACCCTGTGCCAGGCATTGGTCTAGGAAATGCATGGAGTCCCTTGCTCCTGACAGCAGCGATGAGGTAGATATGAACTCCTGAAAATGCCACTAGAGGCCTCCACGGTTTGGCCTCTCGATTTTCAGCCCGGTAACCCAGGCAGGAAACCACCCACCTTCCGTCTTGGGGCTCGGCCCACAGGGCAGCGGAAAGGGAGGCAACGACGCGGAGGGATTGGGCGGGAAGCCCAGGTCAGCGCCGGGGCCACAGTGGTCCCCGCCCCAGACGACCCACAGACCGAGCCGGCCCCACCGTCGAGGGCGCAGGGGAGGGGATGGGAAACGCGCTACTGCCTCGCCCACCTCCCGCCTCCGCGGGTCCAAGTCCGCCCCGTCCCGGACAATCCCTCTGAGGCTGGATCCCTGGCCCTCGGGACCGCGACCCGGGCTGCAGGAGGCGGGGACCGCGGTGCCTGCGTGCGGCTGCTCCGCCTGAGGCACCGGGACTGTGGCCCTGGAGATGATGGTGGAGCCGCTCCAGCGACTGAGGCAGAGAGCCGCGGAGAGCCTGTGGTTGGGGGGTGGGGAGGGGTGTCCCACATCCATACTCCCCGCAGCAGCCTCAGCCAACTCCTCATTTGCAAACCTCAGTCGGAGAAGGCAATGGCACCCCACTCCAGTACTCTTGCCTGGAAAATCCCATGGATGGAGGAGCCTGGTGGGCTGCAGTCCATGGGGTCGCTGGGAGTTGGACGCGACTCAGTAGTGACTTCACTTTCACTTTTCACTTTCATGCATTGGAGAAGGAAATGGCAGACCACTCCAATGTGGTCTGGGGGGACCCTGGTGGGCTGCCGTCTATGGGGTCGCACAGAGTCAGACACAACTGAGGCGGCTTAGCAGCAGCAGCAGCAGCAAGCCCTCCTTCCTAGAATCCTTCCCTCTCTGCTTGGCTAGGTCCCCAGGTGATGGAAGAGTCTAGAAGTCTAGCCCCTGACTCTGGGGCAAACCAGAGATGAGCTTTAACGCAGATGCTTCCACTCCCAAGGTGGCCCGAGGTGGGGGAGACCTGTGTTCTGGGACCCTGGGCCAGGGCCGCTGGAGGAGACGGGCCCCTGGCCCATCAGTGCCCCCCGGCCAGGGCAAAGGTCCCACTTCCCCTCCCCCAGCCCACTGGTGCCCCAAGGCTCTGGCTGGCTCACCCCGCCCCCACCCCCTTGGGGTCAGCCCCATCCATAGGCCCTTTTCTTCCATCTCATGTGATCACACAACTACGGTGGGTGTATTATGTTCCTTCGGCTGATTGGAAGATGTAGATGACACTTCACCGCACTCCCCAATAAACGGTGAGGGGAATCCAGGTCATTTTGAACCCAGACCCCAGGTAGAATGTACCCTCCAGAGACCCAAGTGCTTCTGTCATCTTTGCATTTGCAGACCAGAACCCAGGGCTCGATACACAGTCACTGAACTCCTCAGATTCTGAGGCATAAGCGCTGGGAGTGAAGGATTGGGTCAGTGTTCTTCCTAAGAGCTGTCAGTGTGAAACAGCGATGCCTCTGTCCGGGGGATTCTCCAGGCAAGAACACTGGAGTGGGTTGCCATTTCCTCCTCCAGGGGATCTTCCCCACCCAGGGGTCCAACCCCGGTCTCCTGTATCTCCTGTGCTGGCAGGCAGATTCCTGACCACTGAGCCACCTGGGAAGCCCCAAGAGCTGTCAACTAAAGCGCAACAGTGAGATGCCGCTTCCCAGAACACGGCCTGCTGCAGAAGGTGCTGGTGATAAAGTGGGTCCCGGGCCTCACCCGGGGGCCTTTGACAGGCTCCCCAGATCCCCAAGTGAACGTCAGGCAGACCAGAATTGGTGCTCACCAGGGGCGAGGACCACCTCGAGAGTATAGGGCACACAGAGACAGACTCCTCACTGGCCCGGGGGTAGGGGGGATGGTGAGGCCAGGACAGGTGTGAGGCCAAGGGTGACCCACCCAGGGCCCGGATCCCCAGGGCTCAAGAGCGAGGCAGCTGTGCTGAGAGTGCATTCTTGCCATCTTCCTTCACCCAGAAAACATGCAGCAAACTCCCACTGCCCAGGTCCTTGCTGCCCCCGCTCCTCCTATGAGGGTGGCCCCACGCCAAAGAGGACCCCTCAGGGACTTGATGGAGGGGGACGGAGAAGAGCAGCAAGAGCCAGGCCCCAGGGCCGGTAAGAGGGAAGATATGAGTGTGTGTCTGTGTGTCTGCATCTGTGTGTCTGTGCGTTGCGCAGTACAGCCTTGTTCAAGCGTGGCCCTGAAAACTAAATGGCGTGTGTGTGGAAATCAAATGAACCCTTTGTACAAATTACTTAATGATCAATCATAAATGGTATATGTGCTTATACAGATTGATTAGCCAAAATTATGCCCCAAATTAAACTTCCAGTTACATAGTACTCTGAGCCACAGACGTATCAGGACTTATGCAATCAACAGTGTCCTTGACCCCCCTGTACCCCCAGGATCCCCTCCTCCCTGCTTTCTGTCCCGCATTCTCGGAAAATGTAAGTAGGACAAGGGCAGGCCCTGGAGGGGAGCAAAGGCAGAGACCCTTGACTCAAACTTCATGTTCACAAAGGGTCTCGGGAAAAAGGCCCCTGATAGGACTCTCAAATGCTGTAAGGCACCCAGTGCTACAGACTGAATTGTGTCTCCCCTCCTCAAATTCATATGCTAAAACCTGAACCCCCAGTGTGAAGGTATTAGGAGGTAGGGCCTTTGGGAGACAATTGGTTCAGAGGTTGGACCTCTCCGGATGGGATTAGTGTCCTCTAAGAGACACAAGAGATCTTTCTCTCTCCTTTACACAAGGACTCAAGTCTGCAAGCCTGGAAGAACACTGTCATCAGGAACCAAGTTCGCCAGCACTTTGTTCCGGAATTTCCAGAACCCTGAGAATCGAATGTCTGTCGTTTAAGTCACTCCATCAGCGTTGTTCTGTCTTAGCAGCCTGAGCTAAGAGGCCCACTGATAAAGCGACACCCACACAACAGAAAGATGCTCACTACACAACCTGATGCTTGTGGCCCATTGTCAGACACCGCCTAAACGCCAATACCCCCAAACAGTGTGTTATGATTCCACACTCTTAGAAACCCTATTATTATCTTGTAAACAGCATGATCATCTTGCATCACACACCTGGGTGCGTGTTTGAAAGCATTCATTTGTTAAATCCAAACATGTAAAACGCACCCTGATTTCTTCATTCGTTTTAGAATCTCTAAATTGTATAAGAGGTGTTCCTCCTTTGACACACGGGGCATCTAACAAGTGAATGTCTGCAGAAGCAAGACCTCTGAGACCCCATCACCACCACCTGAGACAACACAGGACCCTGGTGTGCATCAAAGGATTTCCCACCTTTTTTACATTTGTGAGCTATATGCCATTTGAACAAAACAAGCCACGTGTGTCCCCCTAGATATAAACTGAAGTGCCCCTTGCCAAGGTTTCTGGGTTTCTCCTTAACCTCAGTATACGCCTTGCCGTAACCATCACCTGAACAGATCTCTCCACATGCAGTGGTCCACTCTGACCCTCTGCCCACGTGAAAGGTCATTTGCCTGACTTGTATCCATCTCAGAATGTCTTGCTGGAAGCAGAGAAACACAGCAGCAGCTGCCACAGGTGGTGGGGGGACCCCGAGGAGCTTTGTCTCAGATGTGGACACCCTTTCTTATCTGAAATGCGAGAGAGGGGCCTCAGACTCAGCGCTGCTGTGGGGCAAATTCAGTCCCGCTAGGGGGTGTCCATGGCCTGGCTCTGCCCTGTGCCCCGTGAGAGGGAGCAGGGATGCGAGGTCAGTACCGTTATATGCCTGGCCTCTATTTACTCATCTGTAAGCCTGGGGAGGGGGCGGGTGGAAGGCGCCGGGTCCCCAGCCTCAGGTGCACCATGGAATCCCTGGAGAGCTGTCTGCCCCCTCTACCTGTGCCTCCTCTTGGGCCAATTAAATCAGAACCTCTGGGGTGAGGTCTGGGCCAAGGGTCCGAACTAAGCACGCACACAGGCTCGAGGATACCCCACCCCCGCCGCCATCACTGATGACAGTGATCCCTGTGTGGCCCTAAACTCTGGGAGATGCTGTGCCCTCCTCCACCTCCTGCCTCTTCCCTCCTAATAAAGGGATCCCAGAAAGCAGATGGGCTTGCAGTAAATGGAACCAAGCGCATGGAAATAAACAGCGCTTGAGAACGCTGTGCACTGGCAGAGTGCCTTGGCCCCCTACGATCTCCGTAACCCCCCGTGGTAGACTTCACAGCTCTTATGGCTGCTAGTGGGGTGGCCACGTCAGGGGCCCGCAGACAGGAGTCTTCACTGGCCTTTTCCACTGCCCCCTCCCAGCCCTTGGGCTCAGGCCTCTCCCTCCTCAACGCAAAGGTTGGAGATCCTCTTCCAGGGGGACGCCACACCAGACGCCGACCCTGTCCAGCAGGGAGACGACAGACATGGAGACCTACTGCATCAGAGCACATGGGCTGAGCACTGGGAAGCCAGCCTGCAGGCTGCCAGGAAGATAGAGAACAATGCTGTCGGCTGGAGGTAAAGGCTTCTAAAAATCTCAGTACAAGTCAGGGCAGGAAACATTAAAGCTGAGAGCTAGAAGCTAAGAGCGGGCAGGCCCGTGAAGCGCTGGGAAGCTCACAAATGGACAACGGGCTGCGTGGATTCACCACGGGTCCTGCTTTGCTGTTGTTCAGGCACTCAGTCGTATCCGACTCTTTGCAAACCCCATGCACTGCAGCGCATCAGACTTCCCTGTCCTTCCCGGAGTTTGCTCGGTATCCCTCGTGAAGAGAGATACAAAACTCCTTAACAAAATATTAGGCAGTAAAACACAATACTATATATGAAAAGATCAGGTAGAGTTTATCCCAGGAATGTGAAGTTCAACATTCAAAAATCAAACATTGTATTTCACATATTGAAAGATGTTGTTCAGCTGTTACGTCGTGTCTGACTCTTTGCAACCCCACGGACTGCAGTGCGTCAGACTTCCCTGCCCTTCACTGTCTCCCAGAGTCTGCTCAATCTCATGACCATTGGGTCAGTGATGCTATAGAACCATCTCATCCTCTGTTGTCCCCTTCTCCTCCTGCCTTCAATCTTTCCCAGCATCAGAATCTTTTCCAGTGAATCGGCTCTTCGTATCAGGTGGCCAAGGTACTGGAGCTTCAGCTTCAGCATCAGTCTTTCTGATGAATATTAAGGGTTGATATAGGATCCTCCTATAGGATTGACTGGTTTGATCTCCTTGCTGTCCAATGGATTCTCTCCATGGGCCCCATTAGAGTATAAGATGGCCACACATGGACTTGGTCTGTGGTGTACGTGTGTGTGAGCTCAGTCATGTCCAATTCTGCAACCCCGTGGACTGTAGCACACCAGACTCCTCGGTCCATGGGATTTTTCCAGGCAAGAATGCTGGAGTGGGTTGCCATTTCCTCCTCTGGGGATCTTCCTGACCCAGGGATCGAACCAGTGTCTCCTGCATTGGCAGGCAGATTCTTTACCACTGAGCCACCCGGGAAGCCCCCTGTGGCATATGAGAAGGAAAGGAAGAGTTCTTTCCTGCCACATGGTGAGGCTTCTGGCTTACTGACAGGAATCCACTCCCACAGGGGAGGAGCTGCCTTAGGAAACAGAGTAAAAACCCTTCTCCAGCTGAGAGCACAAATTCCCCGTAGACCTCAGGTGCCAGGGCTCCATTTAAGTGGGCTCCTTCCCTGGCGCTCTGGCCAGACCAGCCCTGACTGTCCCCGGCTGGCACAGCCATGCTATAGCTGTCCAAGGCTGAGGTTCCTGGGTTTCCAGAATCTCCCAGGCTCCTCTGGAGGCTGACTGCTCCTGACTCCTTTATCTGGGAGAGGGCACAGCGAGCATCTTCCACACCCCACAAAGGAAGCTTCTTTCCTTCCCTTTGACAAAGCAGTTTCTAACTGACTGCTCCTGCCCCCTCTTCCCCCCATCCACACAGACACAGATTTACAGAGAAAGGCCAATATCTTGGAGCTTTTGAATTGAGGCCTCCTTGGGCCCCACAGGAATAACTGGGCAGGAATTTCAACTAGGCTGCAAATTTCATTCAATAGCTGCAGTGGCAGCTTCCTATTTTCCCACTAGATGGCGCCCTTGATCTCTATAGCTCAGTTCCCATCATTTCATTTGGCTCTGAAACCTGCTCAGAAATTTTTTTTTTACCTAGCAGAGAGCTTCTTTTATAGGAAGCGACCATGGGCGAAAATCAGAGACGCCTTTGGAACACTGGTTTCATCTGTATCTTCCTTAATTATCAAATATGATAAAGGTGAAATGTGCTGTCATGTGCAGCTCTTTTGTGACCTCATGGACTGTAGCCCACCAGGCTCCTCTGTCCACAGGATCCTCCAGGCAAGAATACTGGAGTGGGTTGCCATGCCCTCCTCCAGGGGGTCTTCCAGACCCAGGGATCAAATCCGCATCTCTGTGTCTCCTGCATTGGCAGGTGGATCCCCTACCACTAGTGCCACCTGGCAAGCCAAATAAGGGTGAAAAAAGAAAGTGAAGTCGTTCAGTCGTGTCCGACTCTTTGCGACCCCATGGACTGCAGCCTACCAGGCTTCTCCGTCCATGGGGTTTTCCAGGCAAGAGTACTGGAGTAGGTTGCCATTTCCTTCTCCAGGAGATCTTCCCGACCCAGGGGTTGAATCTGTGTCTCCTGCATTGCAGGCAGACGCTTTACTGTCTGAACCACCAGGGAAGTCAGGTGTTTGCAAAAAAAAAAAAAAACCCTAGCAAATCTGAAATAGAGATACATGTGGATTCAGCTAGAAACCGACTTCTCTAAATAGAAAACCATTGGGAAAATGCCCCTGCCGATTCTGCCCCTCGAGACAGCCCAGAAGCATTAACTCTGGAAAATCAGGCTGAAAAAATCCTCTGGGTTGGTCACTGTCCCCATTTTGCTTGGTCAATGGCAGCCTGCTTCTGACTGACCAACCCCAGGCCATAGACACGGAAATCAATAAGAACAGGGAAGAACGAGGTGGTGAATCTTCTCAGATATTTTTGGGCAGAATTGAGGTGGTGTTAGGGCTTCCCTGGTGGCTCAGAGGTTAAAGCGTCTGCCTCCAATGTGGGAGACCCGGGTTCGATCCCTGGGTCAGGAAGATCCCCTGGAGAAGGAAATGGTAACCCACTCCAGTATTCTTGCCTGGAGAATCCCATGGACAGAGAAGCCTGGTAGGCTACAGTCCATAGGGTCGCAAAGAGTCAGACACAACTGAGCAACTTCACTTTCACTGAGGCATAACAAGAACAAAAGAGAGTCTGCATCTGGGATTTTTCTATTGGTTCAGTGTTTAAGATTTTGCCATCCAACACAGGAGATACAGGTTCAGTACCTGGTTGGGGAGCTAAGATCCCACATGCCTCGCGGCAACATGCCAAAACATAAAACTGAAACGATATAGTAACAAATTCAATAAAGACTTTAAAATATCTAAAAAAAAAAAACTTTAAAAAGTCTACATTTTTGCCCAAGAAACAACTCTCCAGAATACAGTACCATATTGATATTTTAACATCATTTTAGAGCTTTGCCTGTATAAGCAGAGCCCTTGACAAGCAAACTCAAAATTTTCAAGTGTAAAGATTTCCTAGATACACAACAGTTTTAAAGAAATTTTTTTTTTAAGGAGGCTAATTACTTTACAGTATTGTGGTGGTTTTGCCATACATCGACATGAATCAGCCACGGGTGTGTCCCCCCCATCTTGAACCCCCCTCCCACCTCCCTCCCCACCCCATCCTTCTGGGTTGTCCCAGAGCACCAGCTTGGGTGCCCTGCTTCCTGCATCGAACTGGCACTGGTCATCTATTTTACATGGTAATGTACATGAAAGTGAAAGTCAATCAGTCATGTCCGACTCTCTGCGACCCCATGGACTATACAGTCCATGGAACTCTCTAGGCCAGAATACTGGAGTGGGTAGCCTTTCCGTTTTCCAGGGGATCTTCCCAACCCAGGGACTGAACCCAGGTCTCCTGCATTGTGGGCAGATTTTTTTACCAGCTGAGTTACGAAGAAACCTCTGTTTGAAACGCTTTCCCAGGGCGGCAGAAGAGGCGTCATTGGCATGCTTTGAAAAGGATGGCTGGACAAAAGCACAGGCTAAACCTTGACTGATAAGCTTTCTATTTATTGGAAACCTGCTTGCAGGGACCGCTCACATTTCCCCGGGATGCGGGGCATTTTTACTAAGAACAAGTGGCCTTTGGGCACTTGGCCATTGGGAACACAAGCTCTTGGGATACTTGATCATCATATTTCACCATTTTTACTCACAGTTTACAGCCACAGGCATCCTGTTGCCTACTGGAAAAGGGGAACAGATATTGGGCTCTGTTTTCACTGCATGCTGGGAACAAGCTGAGGATAGTTTCTTAGGAAGTAAAATTAGAACTTCAGCCATTTGGGAAGGGGCCTTTAAGTAAGTGTTTGCTGAGAGATCTGGGGATGGATGGTGGTGATGGTGGCAGGACAATATGAATGTGCTTAACGCTGCCCAACTGTGCATTGAAAAATGGTGACGGTGGTCAATGTTATGTGGATTTGCCCACACCTAAAATGTTTCAGTTAAATTTCTTAAAGTGTACTTTCTTTAACACATTTCTCTGTCCTGATCACAGAGCAGGCATGTGTGCATGCTAAGTTGCTTTTAGTGGTATCTGGCTCTTTGTGACCCCATGGACTGTAGCCTGCCAGGTTCCTCTGTTCATGGGATTCTCCAGGCAAGAATACTGGAGTGTGTTGCCATTTCCTCCTCCAGGGGATCTTTCTGACCCAGGGATCGAACCCGTGTCTCTTGCATCTCCTGCATGGGTAGGCAGATTCTTATCACTGAGCCAGCTGGGAAGCCCTCTGTGCTGTACAACTTAACTCACAACCCCACAGTATATATCTGCCAATACTACCCCCATTTCTGCAGATGGGGAAATTAGGCACAGAGAGGTCGAGGTGCTCACCTAAGGATACACAGGTAGGCAATGCAGAGCTGGAACTTAAAACCCAGTCGCTCGGCAGAGCTTACACTTCTTGGTCAAAAAGCCAGACAGACCAGGGTTAAAATCTTGCTTCACTACTTACTGTTATAAGATTTCTCTGAAAGTGAAGTGAAAGTCGCTCAGTCGTGTCTGACACTTTGCAACCCCATGGACTATACAGTCCATGGAATTCTCCAGGCCAGAATCCTGGAGTGGACAGCCTTTCCCTTCTCCAGGGGACCTTCCCAACCCAGGGATTGAACCCAGGTCTCCCGCATTGCAGGCGGATTCTTTACCAGCTGAGCCACAAGGGTTTTCTCTAAAAATTCACTTATAAAATGGAACAAAAGATACTCACCTTATAAGGTAGTTGGAAAAGCTAGAGAAAAAAATATACGTATCTATAGTTAGCTCAAAATAGGTACTTGATCAAAGGTAGTTACCACATTTGTTTGGGAACAAGAGTGAATCTGAAAGCCGTTCAGCTCCTTTGTATGTACATCTGGTGACGGGGTGTGTCCCATTTTCCAGTGTTACTGCCTCCCTGGACCAACTCTCATTCAGACTGGTTCACTCCACTGTGAGGGAATAACTTATCTGTTACCTGGTGCCATAGATGGGTGAGGGCAGTTTACGGCTTTCTGTGAGTACAAGAGGGGCCTTCTGCACAATTACAATTTCAATTCTCCTTAACTCTGGTGGAGCCCATGGACAGTACAGGGCACCATCATAGCCATACAGCTCAAATGTCCAGATCCTAGTAGAAAAGATTCCCAGCACCCTAAAGGCTCCCACTTCTTCTTCCCCATCAATTCCCACCGGCCTCCAAGAAGTAGCCACTGGTCTGACTTCTACTGTCTTAAGTTAGTTGTGCCTATTCTTGGACTTCACAGAAGTGGGGTTTCCGAGCTTTCACTGTCAGCGTTTTCACGGATCTTCGTTGCCTTCTCCAGGCAAGTGAACGAGAAACCTCAGGGCACTTTAAAATGTTGAATGAATAGAGTAGGCTTAGTAGAAGCCTCTGTGAGTTATCTAGTGGTAAATAGTCACTAAAATTCAGAGGTAGGCAATTAAACATCGACACCCAAACAAAGACCTTGCCAAGGGTTTGTAAGTGGCAAGGACAAGAAAAGAGGAAGGCTTGTAGCCATAAAAGGAGTTTAAGAAATCTCAAGTCATTACTTTTTTAAATTTTATTTTTTGGGGCCACATCTTCTGACATGTGAGATCTTAGTTCCCTGACCTGGGATCAAAACCGGGTCTCCTGCAGTGGAAGTACAGAGTCTTATCCACTGGACCAGCAGGGAAATCTCTCATATCACTACTTTTAATGATATTACTAAGAATAATGGTTAAGGAAAAAACCCAGCCTTTTCTACATTTATGATATCCCAGGCCTACAAGGGACTTGGTGTATACTTTGCTTCAATGAATAGGTATTATTCCCACCCATATTGCAGACTGTTGCTGTTCACTGGCAAAGTAGTATCTGACTCTTTGCGACCTCATAAACTGCAGCATGCCAGGCTTCCCTGTCCTTCACTATCTTCCAGCATTTGCTCAAATTCATGTCCATTGAGTCAGTGATGCCACCCAATCATCTTTTCCTCTGTGACCCCATTCTCTTCTTGCCCTCAATCTTTCCTAGCATCAGAGTCTTTTCCAAAGAGTCAGTTCTTCTCATCAGGTGGCCAGAGTATTGGAGCTACAGCATCAGTCCTTCCAATGAGTGTTCAGGGTTGATTTCCTTTAGGATTGACTGGTTCGATCGCCTTGCTGTCAAGAGTCTTCTCCAGCACCACAGTTCGAAAGCATCAATTCTTTGGTGCTCAGCCTTGTTTGTGGTCCAACTCTCACATTGTACATCCCTACTGGAAAATCCATAGCTTAGACTATATGGACGTTTGTTCACAAACTGATGTCTCTGCTTTTTAATACACTGTCTATGTTTGTCATAGCTTTTCTTCCAAGGAGCAAACGTCTTTTAATTTCGTGGCCGCAGTCACCATAAGCAGTGATTTTGGAGCCCCTCAAAATAAAATCTGTCATGGATGGAAAAGCAGAAATTCAGAAAAGTTATATAAGTTTCACAAGGTCCCCCAGGAAGAGCCAGGATTTGAACCCATCTCTGTCAGGTTCCAGAATCTGTTCTCAGCCACCAAGCTATCCAGAGATAAGAGGCCAGTGGGATCCTGCCAAGAATGTCAGCTTTGACGATGGAAAGGGGTGGGTTTGAAGGCTGCCTCTTCCTCTCACTGCTGGCTAGCCAAGTAAATGACCTCTCCAAAAATCTCATGCAAGAAAAGAGCAGGGAGGGGTGACAATTCCTACCTTGCTAGTTTGTTGAAAGTCAAGTAATAATGTTTGTAAAGGGCCCTCACAGAAGGCATTCCGCAAAGGTGGCTGTTATGGTGATTCACCATTCACCAGAGGCGATTTGCCCATGGTGATGCTCATTGCTGCATGTGACAGCAAGGTCAGCCCAGCCAAAGAAGCACCCGCTGCCCACGGTGAGCCTGGCTGTCACCGTCTGGTAGCATCTGCCTTGGCCTGAAGTTCCCATGTGACACTTTGCAGGCACGGCAGCAACTGAGCACACCAGCCAACAGATGGATCTGAAGAGCCTGCAGTAACCCGTCAATCCAGTGAAACAACTGCTATTGATTTCTGGCTTTTCTTCCCTCCCCACTGGTTGTTTAACTGAATTGATGGGTGTTGGGTGGAATTGATTGCACCAGCCAGTCCTCATCGTGGTGTGCTAGAGACAAAACGATAGCGCTCCCCAGAAAATGAATGAACCTGCTCATTAAAGAGAATGTTCAAGCAAATGAATTTTGCCTGTGACTGTGGCTTTCCTCCATGGCTCATTCTGCAAAGGGAATTAGGAAGCATTTCAGGGGGCCCTCATTGCAAGTCAATATGCTGATAACCTGACTCCCTTCCCATTTTCTTACTATTCCCAGGGACTGATTAGATGCCAAAATGAATCCACCCATCTCTCCCCACACCCAGACTCATACCAGTGCTGAGTTCCTGAAACCCTTATGTTTTATATATCCCCACCCCTGCCCCTACCCCAAATCATACAGATGAAGGCTGATTTTCAGCATTCAATGAAAAATACAGGCTCTTGTGCAAGTCAACAGCATGCCAGCTCTTGGGGGTGATGATTCACACACCTATGATTGATATTTTCTTCCCCGGAGGTTGCTCTTTGTGGGTTTCAGACAGCACCATGCTTGTTTTTACTGACAGTGATGAAAAAAACAGATGTCAGGACGAGGATTGGAAGGGCGATGGGGGTGGGCTTAGGGGGTGTAGAATGACAAGAATGGAAAGAGAGTCCAGTCCAGAGAATTCTGAAACCTTTTTTTGAGTCGCTGAGCTCTTAAGCTTCTTCCAGCCTCAGGGAGGAATCAGCTAGGTGACTCCCTCCCGTTTCAAGAAATAGATTATAGTTGCATTTTTATTGACTTTAAAAAAATCGATTTCTCTCTCTCTCTTTCTCTCTGAGTCTTTGCTGCTGCCATTAATCCCGTTGTGATGCTGAGATCTCAGGGTTCTTGTAATTAGCAGCACAACTGAAATTCTCACATGTAATGAAAGAGAAAAAGACCCTGAGGACCCAGGGTCTCGCTCTCGGTACAGCTCCATAGTCAGCTTGGAATTTGCAATGTATATTTTGCATTTTTATGGATTTTATACAGCCTGGATATCTCATTCCTGGTAACTCACGTGTAATACAGCGTGACAAGAAGACTGGCTCAACACAATGCCAATTTTTAAGAATTTGATTTGCTCCTCCATGTTGACATACTTTACAGTGCACAAAAGATAAGGCAGGAGCTAAGCCCCTCTCACTAACGAGGAATTGTGAATTCAGCTGTGAGACACTGGAAAGCAGATTATTTCTCAGTGGTGTTAGAAGACCATCTCTTAAAATGGCAACTGGAAAATGAATGGGAATATCCGTAAGTGACTTAAAAAGAATAAAAAAGAACCTCTGAGCAAACTATTAATAGAAATAGAAAATTGCTTACTTTTTTAAAGTAGCTACTAAAATCGGAGAAGGCAATGGCACCCCACTCCAGTACTCTTGCCTGGAAAATCCCATGGACGGAGGAGCCTGGTAGGCTGCAGTCCATGGGGTCGCTAAGAGTTGGACATGACTGAGTGACTTCACTTTCACTTTTCACTTTCATGCATTGGAGAAGGAAATGGCAACCCACTCCAGTGTTCTTGCCTGGAGAATCCAGGGATGGGGGAAGCTTGGTGGGCTGCCATCTATGGGGTCACACAGAGTCGGACACGACTGAAGCAACTTAGCAGTAGCAGCACACCTGATCTTGGATTAACAGAGACCCAGTGGAGTAGATAGAACTCAGACCAGCACAAGAGCCAAGTGTGACCTTTGTCTAGCAGACAAAATGATTTTTAAAAAAAATCACACCCCTAAAACTTAACATGGTCTCCGTAATATTCAACTATTAAGCAATCCATATTTAAGTTTCCCTAAATGTCCTAATAAAAGTTCTTTATAGCTGCTTTTTAAAAATCTAGGCTCCCGTTAACAATCAGTAATTCATTTGTTTGTCTTGTTGTCTTAGATGACAGGGTGGAGGAATAAATAGGTTCACCTATGGGGACTGCAAGTCTTTGTGACACAAAATGACAGGAAGGTGACAAATGGGCTTTAAATTTTATTTTCACGATTAGAAAAGTCTCAGTGTTCCATTTATTTATTTTTCATCTTGTGGGTGGATATCGATTTTATATAAGCATAAATGCCTGATTGGGTCTCAACTAATCAACTCTGCTGCTGCTGCTGCTAAGTCACTTCAGTCGTGTCCGACTCTGTGTGACCCCATAGACGGCAGCCCACCAGGCTCCCCTGTCCCTGGGATTCTCCAGACAAGAACACTGGAGTGAGTTTCCATTTCCTTCTCCAATGCATGAAAGTGAAAAGTGAAAGTGAAGTCGCTCAGTCGTGTCCAACTCTTAGCGACCCCATGGACTGCAGCCTACCAGGCTCTTCCATCCATGGGATTTTCCAGGCAAGAGTACTGCCTAGGGTGTTCTGATTTCACCTGGGTATGTTGGATGAAATCATACTTTTTCTAACTTGATCACTAGGCTTTGGGTGTACTGTACATCCTGATGTCTTATGGCTTTTATTTTTTTTGTCTCTGAAAACTGTATGCTCAGAGAAGCTTTCAAAATCATTTATCTTAAGCTCCCCAGCTGCTGCTTCTGAGTATGTGTGTCCAACTAGACGATGAAATTCCTAAGAACAAATCAAATCTGAGTTCTAAACCATCACCTGGCTATATAATTCAGCCTTTCGATAGAATTTCCAGAGTGAAATGGGAAAATGGGACCCTTCATTGTGACCACCTGCTATGTATCAGATGCTCTGACACCTTATAAACATTAACTCCCATTTCTTATCTCTATTTCATAAATAGGAAAACACATTTGTGGGAGGTCCAGTTATTGATAGTAGCAGACAAAGATAAGTTGTGTTTAGATTATTAGTGACTTAGATGAGCCATTTCTCAATGACTGGTAAACGTTTTATATGCCAGAGCTTGCTAATTATCCCCCAGTAATCATTCTCCTTTCTCTCTCAATTTTAGTGAAACAAATGGTTTCCCCAAATCAAGATTACATTTCCCAGCCTTCCTTACAGCACAGTGTAGTCATGTAACAAATTTCTGATGAATAGGAAGTAGAAGTGATGTGAGCTTCTTCTACTTTGCTCCATTGAAAGAAAAGAGCTTTCCATTGGTCTATAGATCTTTTATTCCTGTTTGGATTACTGTAGCTTATTTAATTTATAGGCAGAGTACATCATGAGAAACGCTGAGCTGGAGGAAGCACAAGCTGGAATCAAGATTGCCAGGAGAAATATCAATAACCTCAGATAATGCAGATGATACCACCCTTATGGCAGAAAGTGAAGAGGAACTAAAAGCTTCTTGATGAAAGTGAAAGAGGAGAGTAAAAAAACTGGGTTAAAGCTCAACATTCAGAAAATGAAGATCATGGCATCTGGTCCCATCACTTCATGGGAAATAGATGGGGAAACAGTAGAAACAGTGTCAGACTTTATTTATCTGGGCTCCAAAATCACTGCAGATGGTGACTGCAGCCATGAAATTAAAAGACACTTACTCCTTGGAAGGAAAGTTATGACCAACCTAGATAGCATATTGAAAAGCAGAGACATTACTTTGTCAACAAAAGTCCATCTAGTCAAGGCTATGGTTTTTCCAGTGGTCATGTATGGATGTGAGAGTTGGACTGTGAAGAAAGCTGAGAGCCGAAGAATTGATGCTTTTGAACTGTGGTGTTGGAGAAGACTCTTGAGAATCCCTTGGACTGCAAGGAGATCCAACCAGTCCATTCTGAAGGTAATCAACCCTGGGATTTCTTTGGAAGGAATGATGCTAAAGCTGAAACTCCAGTACTTTGGCCACCTCATGTGAAGAGTTGACTCATTGGAAAAGACTCTGATGCTGGAAGGGATTGTGGGCAGGAGGAGAAGGGGACGACAGAGGATGAGATGGCTGGATGGCATCACCGACTTGATGGACGTGAATTTGAGTGAACTCCGGGAGTTGGTGATGGACAGGGAGGCCTGGCGTGCTGCAATTCATGGGGTTGCAAAGAGTCAGACACAACTGAGCGAGTGAACTGAACTGTATAATATATTTTAAAATCAGGAAGTGTTATGCCTCCAACTTTGTTCTTCTTTCTTAGGATTGATTTGGCTACTTATGGTCTTTTGTGGTTCCACATGAGTTGCGGAATTTGTTTTCTATTTCTGTAAAAAAAAAAAAAAAAAAACCTTTGGAATTTTTGTAGGGATTGCATTGAATTTGTAGATTGCTTTGGGTAGTATGAATATTTAAACAATGGTAAGTCTTCCAGTCCATGAACACAGGTGGCTTCCCATTTGTTGCTGTTAATTTTTTTCATCAATGTTTTATAGTGTTTAGTATATAAATTTTTACCTCCTTAGTTTATTCCTAAAGAACAAAACATAGAGCCCAGAAATAGATCCACATGTATATGGTCAATTAATTTTCATCAAGAGAGTCCAGAATGCACAATAGGGAAAGGACAGTCTCTTCAATAAATGTTGGAAAAACAGATATCCACATGTAACACAATGAAATTGGACCCATATGTATGTAACATAACCCATATCATATACCATAAAATCAACTTGAAATAATTTAAAGACTTAAATGTGAGACCTGAAACTGTAAAATTCCTAGAAGAAAATATGGAAGGGAAGTTTCATGACATTGATTTGGCAATGATTTCATAGATACGATACCAAAAGTACAGGGGAGAAAAAAAGAATATAAACAAGGGTATGAAAGTGAAAGTCGCTCAGTTGTGTCTGACTCTTTGCGACCCCATGGACTGTGGAATTCTCCAGGCCAGAATCCTGGCGTGGGTAGACTTTCCCTTCTCCAGGGGATCTTCCCAACCCAGGGATCGAACCCAGGTCTCCCACATTGCAGGCAGATTCTTTACCAGCTGAGCCACAACAAGGGAGATTACATTAACCTAAAAAGCTTTTGCACAGCAAAGGAAACAGTCAACACGGTGACAAGGCAACCCACAGAATGGGAGAAAACATTTGCAAATTATAAATCAGATAGGAGTTAATACTCAAAATGCATAAAGAATCTGTACAGCTCAACAGTAAAGCAAAACCAAACAATCCAGTTTAAAATCATTCCCGTCACTAATCCATATTGTTCATGGTCCTCTCCTGAATTTTGATCAGACTCTACATGTTAGCACCCTCAGAATTCTACAACTCCCACAGAATGATGCTCACCAGCTTTGATTTCTTAATTAGCTTCCAGGTGATCAGCTGAGTCAGAGTGGTTTCCTCCGGTCCACTGCTTGCTCCCTTGCTGAAAGCACACAATGCAAGTGTAGTCATAGGGATCGAAGCTTTTTCAGCACGGTTGAAAAAGCAACAAAACATTAGGAAAACGTTGCTTCTGATCGAATTACTCTCGGTTTGTCCTGATCGCTTCTTTGTGATATCATCAAAATCCCCCAAGTTATCTCTAGATAGAAACATGTACCTTTGGCTGAGGCAGCGTGTGATTTACTGAGTTCCTTCGCCTGGCCGAGCAGCACACAGACTACAGAGCCCACAGGTTGATTAAAACACAATGGACCCATGCCAGGAATAACTAAGGCACACATCAACATCCTGAAATCACACTGCTGTGTGCTGTGTCTGAAGGCGAGTTGCCTTCTCCATCACTTTTCCAGTGTTCCCTTCACAAGCTGTGAACTTCAGCCCCTAGAACTGAATTCCCATGCCCTGAATAATGGGCTTCCCTGGTGGTTCAACAGCAAAGAATCTGCCTGCGATGCAGGAAATGCGGGTTTGATCCCTGGGTTAGGAAGATCCCCTGGAGGAGGGCATGGCAATCCACTCCAGTATTCTTGCCTGGAGAATCCCTTGGACAGAGGTGCCTGGCAGGCTTCAGTCCACAGTGTTGCGAAGAGTCAGACATGACAGAAGTGACTTTGCAAGCACGTACTCCTTGAATGATGCTGGACTTTCTAAACTCCTTGCACACTCTGCCTCCACAAGGCCAACCATCTGCCTCGGCTGGTAAATTCTACCTTCACAAGAGATACGTTAAGCTCCGGGCATTCCATTTCCAGGTCCAACTTCCCAACCCAGCAATCAAACCCAGGTTTCCTGCATGGCAGGCGGATTCTTTACCATCTAAGGCACCAGGGAAGCCCAAGAATTCTGGAGTGGGTAGCCTATCCCTTCTCCAGGCGATCTTCCCAACCCAGGAATCAACCCGGGGTCTCCTGCAGGTGGATTCTTTACCTGCTGACCTATCAGAGAAGCTCCACAGTATCTCATACTTGATATAAATTCATAAAATAGAGGTTAGTATTATTTATCCCTACAGAATACAGAAGTGGTTAAAAACTTGAGCTTTTGTATCAGACATGAATTAGTATTCACATCAGTTCTGTGATTTGGGAAAACATGTTTAACTTCCTAAATTTGTTTCTGTGACTAGAAAGTATTAGTGAAAATGCATGCACTTCTTGTTGAGAGGATTAGGGTTGATTTTTGTAAAGCACTCAGCACTTGAAATGTGCTTAATAAGTGATAACTGTTATTTTCCTTGATGTTACTATTATTATTATTACTGGCACCTTCCCAAGTACAGGTTCAGAATGCTCTTTCTCTTAGCAGAATTAACCATCAAGTCAGTTAGAGAGACAACTCCATGCCTTGGGGCCCATGTTTCCATGTTGCCCATCCTATTGCTGAGTCCTGGATATGAGGATGAGAAAGGGTTTCCATTTCTTGATTTTTGTGGCCTCTGAAAAATGTCTTGGTTGCCACATCCAGTCTTCAGGGTGACTAAGCAAGCTTTCAGCCATGATGATTTCTTCTTCACAGGTGGGAGAGTGGCTGTGGAAACTTTGAGCCTGAGGTTATGGAGGCTTATAGGGCTGAAAGTCCAGAAAAAAAATTCTGTGCTTATCTGCCCTTTTGTGTGTGTGTGTGCTGGGTCTTAATTGTGGTATCCAGGATTTTTATTTGCCACGTGTGAACTCTTAGTTACTACATATGAGGTCTAGTTCCCCAGCCAAGGATTGAACCCAGGCCCCCTGCATTGGGAGCATGGAGTCTTAGCCACTGGGCCACCAGGACGTCCTCAATGCTAACCACTTTAAAGGGAGCCAGTAAAGATTATTATTGTCACTCAGGAAATGAGGTCTCTGCCATACAATCCATGCTAACACTCACTGATAAATTGAAGGTTACCAAACGCTCTTCAAGTTTTTCTGTTCTCAGACCAGACAGTTGCACTTTCCTATGAAAATATGGGAGCAATTTTGAGGCTTTTAGCTTCCAGACCTGTCAGAAGTCCCTTGATTTCCCTGCATTTCCACCTGTGTAGCTTCTGCTATCTAGCAGTACAGTCACTGTGTGTAACTCATGCCAGCCCACTTGCACTTGGGGGTTCATGTGAACACTTTTCCACCCGGCTTTTATGGTAGGTAATATCTGCTCGTGTGGACTTGTATCTCTACTGCCATTGCACCCCATCCCATTCCATTCCTCAGTCACACGGTGTGGATATCCTTGCCAAACGATCTGCAAAATTGGTGACTGAAAAAAATAGTGGTCATCACTCTGCAAGACATACTCAGATGAGTTGCAGATGAATTGAGACAAATGTTAAAATGTAAACATAATGAGAAGATAGTATGTAATGATGTATCATATTTATTAAGAGAATGTTGGTTTTCTAAGATTAAAACTCTAGAATAACGAAGAAAAACATGAAAAATATCCATATAAAATTTCAAAACCTGAAATAAAAGAGTGACAAAGTAAGCAATAAATAACAAGAAAAATATTGACAATTAATATAGCAGGATTAATCTTACTAAAGGATTGATAATAAAGAGGTTATTAGTAAAGGATTAATAAATTTAATATATAAATACCATGGAACAAATCAATACGGATGATACTAAAACCTATGGAAAAATGAGCATAAAGCATGAACATGTAATTTGTTGTAAAAGAAATACAAAGACTAATAAACACATGAGTAATTGTTAACCTCTCTAGTAAGCAAAAATTTTCAAATTAAAACAACAGTATAATATCTTCCCCCCCGCCAAATTTCCAATATTTAAAAACCAGGTATTGTCTTTACCTAGAAAGGATGCTGAAGGACTGGCTTGTGCAAGTAGTGAGAATTAAATTAGTACAGTATTTCTGGATGACAGTTTGTATTAAATGGGGGTGGTAACCATTTTGTAATATGTAAGTATATCAAATGAACATGTACAACTTAAACTTATACAATGTTATACGGCAAGTATATTTCAATAACCTGGGGTGGACGGGGTGCAAGAACACAGTATCTCTCCATAGTCTTGCCAAAAAGATTAAATGTGTGTCTCATCAAGACTTTTGGTTCAACTGCCAATTTGCATGTGTGTGTGCTAACCAGTAGCTCAGCGGTAAAGAGTCCCCTTGAGATGCAGGAGCTGCAGAAGACTCGGGTTTGATCCCTGGATTGGGAAGATGCCCTGGGCTGAGAAGGGCATGGCAACCCACTCCAGTATTCTTGCCTGGAGAATCCATGGACAAAGGAGCCTGGGGGGCTACAGTCCATGGGGTCACAAAGAGTCAGACAACATGACTAAAACGACATAACATGGCTGCAAACTGATCAAAACTTGGGTCCAACTATTAAGCTGCAGGACACACAAAAGACAGAGGAGCATGTTGGCTTGGGCCAGTTTCCAGCCTTTTCTCTCTCTTCTTCTTCCTTTCCTCCCTCCCTCCAGCATCCAGGTTAAATACACATCTGATCACGTTTATACATGATCCATAAAACTGCAGGAACCTTGTGTGTGGGGCTCCCTCCACAGTGAGACACTCCCAGGTCTGCGCTGATCCACCTGCCAGGCGCGTTCATTCCACGGGGCACAGTGGAATGTGGAGGGGGGTCGATGCTGTCACCGGGTTTGTCCTCTTGCTTATAATATCACAGTAAGTGATGAAAGGCTTTGCTGTTGCTTTCTTGTTACTTGTTGCTTCAGTCTCCACTGTAACACCCGACAGCTCAGCTGATCTCCTGACAAAACACACAACCATGATAATCACGCTTTAAAGATAGTTGGCGTTAATTTTAGATCCAAGATCCCATATCATTATGAACTATTTCTGCACTTAGTGATAAATGCTTTCATGCTGGTTTAATCTCCCAAGACCACCCGCTGCAGCTAGACAACTTTATATTCTAATATAGGTAACTATAGTTACCTAAAAATACCTGTTGAAGTCCGCTAGCAATAGATATAAACCTCCCTATACATACATAGGGATGTCTCAAGTGGCCCTAGTGGTACAGAACCCGCCTGCCAATACAGGAGACGTAAGAGAAGTAGGTTCAATTCCTGGGTTGGATCCGAGACCCCCCGGAGGAGGGCATGGCAACCTACTCCAATATTCTTGCCTGGAGAACTGCATGGATAGAGGAGCCTGGTGGACTTCAGTCCATAGGGTCACACAGAGTCGGACATGACTGAAGCAACTTAACACACATACACATACAGATATATGTGTTAACTTGAGACTCCTCTGTCATCCTATGTCTTGTCCATTAATATTCCCTGAGTTCCTTCCAGATATTTCTCTTCCTGTCCTTGACAGCGCTTCCATGAGTCTTATCTTATTTACCATTCAGGCTAAACCTGTAATGAAATGGAAATACATTATCAATCTGCCTATCATCCCTTCCTTCAGGGGAAACAGCCTTCTTACAATCAAGGCTGTCAAGGCGGGAACGATGCCGACCATACTTTAGTCCCAGAGTTGGGTATGTGACCCAAGCGTGGCAAGTGGAGGGCTCTAGCCCTGTGGTCATAATAATGGTTTCAGAGATGGGCGTGTAAGCCAAGCTGAATTACAATCTTCCCAATGATTTTTTTCTTTTTTTTGCCATAGATATGGGGAAAGATTCTTCTTCTGGGCTCTTTAGTCCTAAAGTCTATAAGTTCAAGCTGCCTTGAGTTTGAAACCTTCCTTGACTAGAAAAAAATTGTCTGCTCTAGGAATGAGTAAGGCCAACACTCAAAAGAAATAGAAGAAGAAACTAAAGAGATTGAAAAGTTGACTCTTCGGGTCCAAGTATACCCAAAGTGTACCTCAATTTTATAGTGACATAAATCGGTAAGTCCATTTTCCTTTGTTTTAAATCGGTGTGAGTTGAGTTTGCCACTTGTGAGCACGAACATCCTGATTAACACACACAGGACAGCACAGTTGTTTGTTCATTTCACAGAACGCTTTCCTGGATAATTGTGTTAATGAGGCAAGATCTGAAATTAAACCTGTAAAGTGAAGATAATAGCATTCAGTTAATTCCGTCGCATATTCATTTATCCAATTGTCATTATGGAGGGTAAGATTTGAGAAGGAGGATAAGAAGTCTTTTATAGCAGAAAGCTCTGATAACTGGATCGCAAAATTCTAATCTCTGTAAGATGAATATGGCTATTTCTGCTTGAGAAATGAATGGTTTCTGCCTAATTTTGAATTTTTGCCTTATTGTGTGCTCTGAATCAGTACTTCTATGAATGGAAAATATTAATTCTCATCAGAACCCATTTGAATTCTGACAATAGTTGTGATTTGTATTTGCATCTAATTACATTTTACTAAAAGGGACAAAATTGAATGTAGCAGAGACTGAATCCTATTGAATCCTGAAGAGATACAGGAGTCTACAAGAATTAGAGGAAGAGTCTGATGGAGTTAGAAGAGAGTAGGTGCTTGAGGGGGGCTTCCCTGGTGGCTCAGACGGTAAAGAATCCATCTACCATGCGGGAGACCTGAGTTCGATGCCTGGGATGGGAAGATCCCCTGGAGGAGGGCATAGCAACCCACTCCAGTATTCTTGCCTGGAGAATCCCCATGGTAGAGGAGCCTGGCGGGCTATTGTCCACAGAGGCTCAAGAGTTGGACACGACTGAGCAACCAAACACAGCACAGGACAAGTGCTTGAGGAGCATTGAGTCTTCACCACCTGAATATAAGGCAAGATAGGACACTCATGCCAATGTCAGCATTTCTTGGGTTCCCAGTAAATACACACACATACACACACATGCACGCATATACTTACATGCTGTTAAACACAACATTCACACACATATGTACTCATATACACATGATCTCAGATGCTCTTTGTTTCTTTCTAGCACCTTAAATACCTAGACATTACTGACCACATTTATTATCCAAACACTTAAAAGAATGATTTAAAAAGATACAAAATGTTAACATGCCTACTGATTTACTCATTTCATCTATCCTCTGTGATCCACTCCAGACCTTAAACATCTTTAAAACAAATGCTGTACGACTTATGAAAAACATACCACACCCATCCCAAATGTTTGATGGCTGGCTTTCCCTGGTGGCTCAAATGGTAAAGAATCTGCCTGCAATGAGAGAGACCTGGGTTCAGTTCCTGGGTAGGAAAGATCCCCTGGAGAAGGGAACAGCTACCCACTCCAGGATTCTTGTCTGGAGAATCCCATGGATAGAGGAGCCTGGTGGGCTACAGTCCACGGGTCACAAAAAGTCAGACAACACTGAGCAACTAACACTTCAGATATTTCATACAAACATCTATGATATTGTTTCCCACGTGCGGCTGGGGGTGGAAATAACTTTATTTGAAGAAGTTTCATGATGGTCCCGATGCCTCTGTTTCTTGCATTCATTTAATCTCAACCAGTTTTTCAATGGTTCCAAAGTCCTGCTGCATATCAGTATTCACTGGGGAGGCTTCTTGGGAATCCAGGTGTGGAAACCTCTACTCTACAGCCCAGTCAATCCCAGTGTGGTCTGAGGACCAGCAGCCCTGGCATCACCTGGGAGCTTCTGAGAAATGAGGTCAGCGTGGCTCTACTGCAGACATAATGAATCGAACTCTGCAACAAAGATCCCCAGGTGGGTCTATGTGCACATTAGTGTCCAAGAAGCAGCTGCAGGACATGGTCAACAAAACTGGATCCTCTGTTCTCCATTCCTATTATCCAAAATTCTGACTTCTTCTCCATTAACAATGTTAGAGTGCACTTAAATTTGATTTATTCTTCATCTGTACTTTGCTCCAATAAAATTTAAGCCTTTTCTTTGACCGCAGGTAAGAATAAGCCTTCAAACTTGCAAAGGCCTCTTTGATGTCTCATTTTATTTTATTTTCAGAAGCAAATTCCCCACAGGTCTGCACCACCAATGTGTTCTGAGCTTTTGCCTCCTGTATCTCTTGACCTTTGCTTCCCAGGTAGGTTTTACTTCCAAGGCTATTTCTTCTTAGCCATGACCTTGCCATTCATCTCCTGCTACCTAAATTTTCAAAATCTTTCTTTTGACAGACTTCCCAGCCTCTTACCTGACTTTCATCTTTGGGGCCAGCTTTAATTTTTGGCTGATACGGAGATCCATTTTCTCTAGCTCTCAGGCTAGATGCGATGGCCTATTCCAACCTCACATTTCATTTCTAGGAAATTGTCTGCCAATATCCACTTTCTGGATGTTCTATTTGACTTCAAAATGTCTAGACAAAGGTTATTCATCAGTCACCTTGACATTGCATCTTTCCACTGCTGGATACTTGGTGTTACTCCAACCATCTTCTTGAGGATCCTCAATTTTCCACTTTCCATCTGGATCTTTTGATGTTACACAGAAAAGGGAAACTGAAAACACACCTAAACAGTGATTGGCTTGTTATCATGATAGCAGTAGGGAGCAAGCAATGATCATCAGAGTGTGACAATTATTATGAAATGAATTCTGCCTCCGTGTCTTCACTTTCAAAGACCTGCACAGCTACTCCCTTTCAGTCACCCCTCTCCTGGTCGGACCCTGGACTAGGCTAACATCAGGAATCGTTTCATGTTTGACACCCCGAATGCCAGTTTCCCACTGCCTGAGCAAAAATCTGTCTGTCAGGCTTGTATTCCCCCATCCATGCCTGTTGATCTTGATTCAGGCTGAAATCAACCAAAATGTCAGCTCAGCCTTTCATCAATTTTCACAGGAAATCAAGTTACCTAAGCATGTCATCGCATCTGAGGTCATTACTGAAGATGTTATGCGGCTCTCTCTGCAGCCCCATGGACTGTAGCCTGCCAGGCTCCTCTGTCCGTGGGAATTCCCTGACTGACCCTCCTCTCCTCCTTGAGACTACACTTAAGTTCTCCCAGCTCTCCTGTAAGGAAACTCCATTCTTCTCCCAGCTCCTACTCCCCCAAAGCCAGAGTATTCTTTGAAACCAAAGTTGAGTATGCTGCAGAATTTTAAGAATCAAGACAGGAAAACATATCAGTAAGGGATGAGACCAAGATTATGAAACAACAAAGGCATTCTGAGGAAAAGGATTTGAGAAAGAAGCCACTAGAAATTAAGCTGTGTATGCACCCCGTGTACCAAATGCTGACCCAAGTTTTTGCATCACTGGTCCTCAGCGTACAAAAACTATATGAATTTACTACAATTGAAGAGGGCAGTTGTCCATCCTGTAGGACTTAACAGCAGAGAGGTTAGACGTAAGAGCTCTGGCATTCCACTGCTTCCAGACTAGCTCTGAACAAGTTACTAACACCCTTTGTGCCTCGTCTCTAATATGGAGGTAATAAAATATCTGCCCCCAAGGGTTGTGATGAGGGGTATATGACATCAACTATGTGAAGGGCTTAGCACAGAGCCTAGCTTCAAGTGAACACCAAATACATTTTAGTTATAGTAGGGATCAGCATTGGTTATAAACCCTTCTACTGAAGTACTTATCTTAAAAACAGCATTTACTCATCTGTTTGTTTATGCATTTATTTTTATGGAAGTATAGCTGGTTTACAAAGTTGTGTTAGTTTCTACTGCACAGCAGTTATTCAGCTATACATATATACACATTCTTTTGGGCTTCCCTGGTGACTCAGACGGTAAAGAATCTGCCTCCAATGTGGGAGACCTGGCTTTTGATCCCTGTGTGAGGATAATCCCCTGGAGAAGGGAATGGTTGCCCACTCCAGTGTTCTTGCCTGGAGAATTCCATGGACAGAGGAGCCTGGCAGGCTGTAGTCCCTGGGGTTGCAAAGAGTCGGACACCACTGAGAGACTAACGCTTTCGCTTTCGTGCATCTTTTTACATGTTCTTTTCCACATGGTTTATCACAGGATCTTGACTGCAGTTCCCTGTGTACACAGTAGGACCATGTTGTTTATCCATCTCTATATGGATGCCTCTGCTAATCCCAAACTCCGACTCCATCCTTCCCCCAGTCTCCACCCTCTTGGCAACCACAAGTATGTCCTCTATGTCTGTGAATCCAAAACAGCATTTTGTTTTGCTAATTTCATGTTTGTCTTTTATTTTGACCTAGCTTCTGTGTGGGTCAAAAGATAAAAGAAACAAAAATATAAACTGAAGTAGAGATAGCCTGGATCACTGAATTTTAAACAAAAGTGATGAAAAGAAGTATAATTCCTCTGCCCTGATGAATTATTGCAGAAATATACTCCAAAATTAAATCAATATTGTCCAGGAAAAAAGAAAGGTCATCCGCTTGGCTCTCCTGTCTTCACTCAGGCCCATATCCAACTTATCCTTGGGAGGCAAGAATAAGTTTTATTTTCAAAGGATCTCTTTGCAGAGATTTGCATTCTCCCTGGGTAACCAACTCCTTTTCTTCTGACTGTGAGACAGGAAAATGCAGGTCCTTTTATTCTACAAATGGATGTATGTATAGCACCAAACCTGAGTGGTGAGGGGGCATAGAACTGAGAAAAATTCCTATTTTTATTTATGGTCTGTTTCCTAATTGCCAAACATGATTTGTAATGAGCAGGAAATAACTGGGTTTCCCTGGTAACCCAGCTGGTAAAAAAAAAAAAAATCCACCTGCAATGCAGGAGACCCTGGTTGGATTCCTGGGCCGGGAAGATCCACTGGAGAAGTGATAGGTTACTCACTCCAGTATTCTTGGGCTTCCCTGGGGGCTCAGATGATAAAGAATCCGCCTGCAATGCAGGAGGCCTGGATTCGATCCCTGGGTTGGGAAGATCCCCTGGAGAAGGGAGCGGCTACCCACTCCAGTATTCTGTCCAAAACACTGTACTTCCACTCATATATTCTTAGCCACATTTGCTTGGCTTCCTCACTTTATGAAACCCTCATCACCTGTATAGTCTTGTTCATCTAAATTGGGAAAAAATGATGTTAATGAATATTAAACTATGACTGCCACTTCAAAATCACCCTTGGGTTGCCACTTCAAAATCACCCTTGGGTTGCAAGAGCATCATTCTGTTCCTGATGTGAAGGCAACATGAAAAGGGCTAGCATCAGGAAGAGTTGCTCTGAGGCTGTGGGGTAACGCAACTGAGAAATGTTGAGAGTCCAGGTTAGTCGGTGTGGTGGGGATGGGAAGAGGACAACAGTAAGGAAGTAGGGTGACAGGACATGGTGACAAATTCCTTCTGTCTAAATTTTTTCGTTTGTTATATTAGTCCGCAGTGAAAAAAAAGGAAAACAACTTTCCATGTTTATATCTTGCAAAGCATCATACCTCGTGGTCCAGTGGTTAAGACTTTGACTCCCAACACAGGGAGTACTGGTTCAATCCCTGGTCAGGGAGCTTAGAATCCACATGCTGCATGGCCGAAATATCAAAACATAAAGCAGAACAATATTGTAACAAATTCAATACAGATTTTTTAAATGGTCCACATGAAAAAAAAAAATCTTAAAAAAAATTCATCATGCCTATTGAGGAGGGAAGAGAATTAATATTTCCTAAATGTCTGCAGGGTCTTTGGACCTCCTCTATCTGTGTCTACTCCCATGGTGATTTCAATCAACCTCACAATTTTAAATATACATATACACTGAGGGCTCCAAATCTTCTCTGTCCAGCTTAGCTCTTCCTTGAACTCCAAGCTAATATACTCAGCTGCCTACTCAGTTTTCCTACGTGGGTGCCCATCTGGGGCCTTAACATCCCCCCACACAAGTTCCTGATCATTTTTCATCTGCTCCCTCTTCAGTCTTTCTCAGTTCAGTTATTGGCTTCTCCATTCTTAAACATTCAGGTCAAAAACCTCCCAGTTATCCTCGACTCCTCTTTCTGTTACATACTTCTTCCACTGAATTAAAGACCTATTGGGTTTACCTTCAAAATATTTCCAAAAGGACTCCTTCTTTCCAGTAACAATGAGTGATCTTATCAAACCAGCCCTAACAACAAAAAATTATTGGACAAAATATTTTTTTAATCTAAGAGCTAATAAGATAATAGGGAATTACAAAAACCAAAGAAAACTTATAATTCAGGAATAAAAAGAGGGTGGGGGAGAGAGAAATCTTGGACCTGAGAATAGGAGTCTAAGCCAGAACATTCTCCTGGAGAATGTAAACATTATGGGGATATATCAAAAAAACTCTCCGCCACAGAAAGTTGAGAGGTTAAAGGGTCTAATGAGATAAGGCTGGCCCAGGAATGAATCAGTCCTCTCATGGAATTACACTTGAACTTTTTTTCTGAGTCATCTAGTAAATCTCAGACCTTGGACTTGATTTAAGTTACTCCCAAGCTGGTAGCACCCTGGTGCCAGGCAGAAGCAATGACAAATTTTATCTAGATGAAGTTATCTTAATTCATTAATGAATTAAATTTCATTCCTACATGTTTTTCCAAATAAAACATCCAGTATCCAGTCAAAAATAACTAGGCACACAAGGAAGCTAAGAAGAACCAGCAGAAGCAAAGAAAACGCAATTCACAAGGCTTACATACGGAAACTGTACCGCAACCCCAAGGACTGTGGCCCGCCAGGCTCCTCTGTCCATGGGATTTCCCAGGCAAGAACACTGGACTGGGTAGCCATTTCCTTCTCCAGGGGATCATCCTGAACCAAGGATCAAACCCATGTCTCCTACATTGGCAGGCAGATTCTTTACCACTGAGCCCAGGGAAGCCCAGGTATGAGAATTACCAGAGTCTTTAAAGTAACCGTGCTTACTGTGTTTAAATAAATAAAAGACAGACTCCAGGCTCTCTGAAAGAACAGAAACATATAGAAAATGATACAACAGACAAACTAGAATTTTATTAAAAAAAAATTAGTAAGTTTGACTTTATTAGCAGCTTTTCCCCCAAGGCTCCTTTAAGGCACACCTGTGGTGTTCTAAGAGCCACAGGTCGGCTCTCCCTGCTCTAACGTTCTCTTCTAGCATTTCCACGTGGGTCATCCCACCTGGCAGAGGTGGAGCAAGCCCAGATGTTCTGGAAGGGGCTGAGTGCCCTCACAATTGCCTAGGAGAGAGGAGTTTTCCTGACTCGACTTAATTGGTGTCCGCAGACAATGCTCCTGCTGGCCGCTAAAAGCACGTCCAGCAGGCTCCACACTGCTCCGTTTTCAGACGGAAGGCACGGCAGGCGCCCTCAGTTCTGTTCTCTTCGCCGCCTTGGCTGAGGACCGTGCCTGTGACCCAAACACACACAAAAGGATGAAGCAGGCCCAAGAATTGAGCCTTTAATAAAGGCTTGTGAAATTGCATTATTAAGTCAATTCTCCCAGCGCGTAAGTGGTACTTTCTGGAGCTACTTTAATAAATTACATCTCCAGTGTATTTGCATAGCTATTAAGCATCTTCATTATTAGGATAGGAAATTGGGCAGCAAGGGATTGAGGCATCAAGCCCTATGTTGGATGAACACAGTGGGAAATGTTAGAAGTAGGATCAAGTTTTACCTTCATCAAATTTGAGGAAGAAAGACTTTAAACTCTTGGGTCATACAGGCTCATAGCCTCTTATCAGCAATTCTGTTTCTAACAACTTGTCCTACAGGGATAGCTACATGTGGACAAATGAACAAATAAGGTTATAAGGATGTTCACCCAGGTATTGTTTGCATTAATCAATAAGTTACTAAATTGTGGCCATCCTGCAAGGAAGTATTAAAAGAAAGGCTATTTAAAAGGGAGGCGGGCCTATAATATATTCCCAAGAAACATCCCTAAAATACATTAAATGAAAAAAAATCAAGCCCGGAATGCCCCAGTGGTTAGGACTGACCACTTTCACAGTCTGGGGCTGGGTTCAGTCTCTGGTAGAAGTACTAAGATTCCACAGTTGCATAGAGTGGTGAGGGGAAAAAAAAGGAAGAAAAAAATCAAGGCAACACAGTCTGTAATATTGAAAATTGGCTAAAAATAATATATTCGTGTATGTGAATCTGTGTATGAAGTGTTAGTTCCTCGGCTGTGCCTGACTCTTTGTGACCCCATGGACTGTAGCCCACCAGGCTCCTCTGTCCATGGGATTCTCCAGGTAAGAATACTGGAGAGGCTGCCATGCATGGAACATGTCTAAAGGAAGCGGAAAAAACCATGGAAGGAAGTTAGGTTAAAAGGACGAGAAATTTCAGTGGAAAAGAGCCTCATTTTTCATTGTAAATGGTTTGGTTCTATTTGAAATGTTTTACCATATGCATATCTTTTTTTCCTGAGGGTGTCCTTTATTTCATTACATCAGTTAAAAAAATTGAGGTAAGACTGGTTTATAGCATTATATGAGTGGCATGTGTATGAAACCACATTACTAACCCAATAACTTAGAACAACTTAATAAAAACACTCAATTTATGTTAAGACGACTGAAATCCCTTTAGACAATTTTATTCTTCTTCGGTTGTATTGTTCCTGAGAAGATCTTTCAGTTATCTTTTGCTAGTCAACCATGCCCTTGTAAATTCATTCTGACCCCCAAGCAGCTCTAAGAAGCGTGTCTGTTTATCACTTTATCTGCAGCCCTGGAGCACAGTGCTAGGACCAGATGCACAGTGGGGGCAAATAAATGACTAAAATATATGGTTTGTACAGTGATGGCTGGTGCTTGAAAAGAATTCAGCAGAGGGGAAGAGGGGTGAAGTGCAACTTTTAAAAAGGTGATTAGGGAAAGTTTTATTGATAAGTTGGTATTTGAATAAAGATTGAAAGCAAGAGATGAGGCTATTGGTAATAAGATTTTGAGGCAGAAGAGTAGCAAGTACAAAGGTCCTGGGTTGGGAGTATGTTGATCAAATGATATGCTGGATTCTTTTAAGCTTTATATTTTAACTATACATATTCACTTCCTAACTTGACAGAAAATTTGAACATAATAGGTTTGATCTACTTCACTCTTTCTTTAATATCCCGGGTGAAAGACTCTAACCAAGTAAACAGTTTCATTATTTCAAGCAAATGGAGATTACTGTTCGAAGGACCCTGGAGCTGAGGTTACTACCCAGGAGAATTGAGGTGACCCTTCCAGGAAAGCCTGGGTGATCTCTCTGACAATTGAAGTTGCTTTTCAACAGGTCATAAATACACAGGGCAATTTTGCAAATAACCCTGAGCCATAAGTTTTGAGCCCTTTTCTTTGGACATTATCCCAATAAGAACACTTGGCCAAAAACCTGTCTAATATAGTCATTGCTTAGTTCACACACCTAGGTTCAAATTCATATTGCCTAGTTCTCCAGTCTGCCACCCCAGACTGAAATCAACAAACCTACCTCTCATCTGATTCTCAGTATCTCCATCACTGTAATGACCCCTTGTTTCACTTTCTACAGTGAGAGCCCTGAATCAGGGCTTTCTGATTCTCAGCACCTTCTCCATGGATCTCATCTGATGTGCCCTCCACATAGTATCTGACACTCTTCTTTATTATTAATTTTTGTTGGAGTATTAAGTTGCTTTACAAGGTTGTGTTAGCTCTTAGTTCAGTTCAGTTCAGTTCAGTTCAGTCCAGTCACTCAGTCGTGTCCGACTCCTTGCGACCCCATGAATTGCAGCACTCCAGGCCTCCCTGTCCATCACCAACTCCCGGAGTTCACTCAGACTCACGTTTTACTATACAGCAAAGTGAATCAGCTATAGATTGTTGTTCAGTTGCTAAGTCTCGTCTGACTCTCTGTGACCCATGGACTGCAGCACACCAGACTCCCCTGTCCTTCTCCGGGAAGTTTGCTCAAATTCATGTTCATTTAGTTGGTGATGCTATCTAACCATCTCATCTTCTGCCGCCCCCTTCTCCTCCTGCCCTCAATCTTTCCCAGCCTCAAGGTCTTTTCCAGTGAATTGGCTCTTCGCATCAGGTGGCCAAAGTACTGGAGCTTTAACTTCAGCATATGTCCTTCCAATGGACATACAGGGTTGATTTCCTTTAGAATTGACAGCTATACATATACCCCCTCTTTTCTGGATTTCTTTCCCATTTAGGTCACCGTAGAGCACTGAGTAGTTCCCTGTGCTGTACACCAGGTTCTCATCAGTTATCTATTTTATGCCTAGTGTCAATAGTCAATGTTAATCCCAGTCTCCCAGTTCTTACTCCCTTCCCCTTGATACCCATATGTTTGTTCTCTCTGTCAGTGTCTCTCTTTCTGCTTTGCAAATAAGATAATCCATACTGTTTTTCTAGATTCCACATATATGCATAATTACATGAATATCCGGACACTCTTGATGACTATACATGTTCCCCAAACTCTCACCTCTGGCTTCCATAGCACAGTCTCCCACTAAGCTACGATCTTCCCTGGTCCTCTCTTTCCAGAACCTCTCCCTTAAAGCTCCCGAGGCTGCTTTGTTTCCTTTCTCTTTCCCTAGATACTGGCTCTCACTTAAATGCTCACAACAGTCTTCCTACATTAATCCACAGAGAGGAGGGAGGCAGTCCACCCTCATCGTCACTGTAATTTATAAGTAATGTCACCTGCTGGGTATTAAACAGAAGAACCAATAGCACAGTATGTTAAACATATATAGAAGAAAATGAGGAGATTGTGTAGAAACATAAAACTGATGCTATTTCCATCTGCCAAAGCCCAGTTACACTGCCTTGGGAGCACCTCCAAGGAGCACAGAGGGGTGAGACTTTAGCTAAGAAAGCTGAAATCCCAATGGATAGATGTATACGTATGGCTGAGTCCCTTTGCTGTCCACCTGAAACCAGCACCACATTGTGAATAGGCTAGACTCCAATATAAAATAAAAAAGTTTTTAAAAAGCTGAAATCCAACCAATTGTATTTTGCTCTCTCCAAAGAAGGACTCTAATAGATGGATGTGGTCAGTAGGAAGGGCAACCAGACAGTGCAGCCCTGCACAGACCAGGGGGAGGGAACCTGTGTGTTCTGACCTGAGAGCTCGTCTCCAAGCTTCACTCTCTGTTTCCCCATCACCACCCACAACCCTCCCCTCGGTTTGCTGTCCAGAGCTGGGGTGCTTAAGAAAGAATCCCATCTTTTGGTATGTGGGTAAGAACGGAAAAATAGAGAAGGCACCAATGTCCTGCCAACACCTCAGCCCCTCCCCTAGCCTGGTCCTCAGGTGGAAGCCCCCTCCCCACTGACTATGGGTGCAGGCATGAAAGTGAAAGTGGAAGTGAAGTCGCTCAGTCGTCAGACTCTTTGCGACCCCATGGACACCAGGCTCCTCCGCCCATGGGATTTTCTAGGCAAGAGTACTGGAGTGGGTTGCCATTTCCTTCTCCAAGGGATCTTCCTGACCCAGGGATTGAACTCAGGTCTCTCACATTGTAGACAGACGCTTTACCATCTGAGCTACCAGGGAAGTCCGGGGTGCAGGCATATGTGTCCTCAAACTGACTGTGACTTATTACAGATGTGATGTGATCACCTCTTCTGGGACCATGGGTCATAGACTTGGGACTCTCACTTCAGCATCCTGTGTTCATTTCAGGAATGATCTATGTAGCAAAAGGAAGAGGTGGTGATCTTGAGAGGGTAAACTCAGGAATCAAACCAGCTGGGCGAAAATCCCTGCTTAGCCACTTACTGGTTCTGTGCCTTCAGCAAGCCCCCTGCCTCCCTGTACCTCCATTTTCTTACCTGCAGGTTGGGGATGCATAGAGCATCCAGCAGGCTTCCCAGGTGGTACTAGTGGTATAGAGCCTGCCTGTCAATGCAGTAGACATAAGAGATGCGGTTTCGATCCCTGGGTCAGGAAGATTTCCTGGAGGAGGAAATGGCAACCAGCTCCAGTATTCTTGCCTGGAGAACTCCATGGACAGAGGAGCCTGGCAGCCTACAGTCTATAGGGTCTCAAAGAGCTGGACATGACTGAAGGGACTTAGCACAAACACACGCAGAGCATCTAGCTTCCAAAGTTTTAAGTAAGTAATGAGTTAATGTACTGAATAAGCCAGGCTCAGAGTTAAATTCTTGACATCATCATAATGGGTAGAAAGGTGCTAGAGGAATACAGATCTCAGGTCTGAGTAAATTCATTGCCTCTCCCAATTTGTGCTCATTAGAACCAAACTTGCTCTGCACGGCTTCTTTTCCCCCAAGGTAGCTCCCTCAGAAGCACTGGTGCTTATCTCTGTTGGGTACTTTTTCCCTAAGACTCAAGCAGAAAGGAGGAATCAAATGACTATTCGCTAAACTACTTTATCTTTCTCAGGGCGAAAGTTTAATAAATTAGAGCATCCTTCTGGCTGGCTCCTATGGAGAGTCCAAAGTTACCTTTGAAATTATGATACATTTTGAGCTAAATACTTCTACCTAAATCCTGAATATTTCCATAGCCTTATGTTTTCTTTTGGTTATTTGCCCCCCACTCCGCTTTTTTTTAACAAGGGAGCAAAAACCATTTATAGAGAATAATTCTTATATATAAATAAAAACAGTTACAGAAACAGACCCACAGACATAGAGAACAGATTTATGGTTGCCAAAGTACAGGGCAAGAGACGGAAGGATTAGGAGTTTGGGACTGGCAGATGTAAAGTAGCTAGTGGTAAAGAACCCACCTACAAATGCAGGAGACTAAGATACGTGAGTTCGATCCCTGGGTCAGGAAAATCCCCTGGAGGAGGGCACGGTAACCCACTCCAGTATTCATGCCTAGAGAGTCCCCATGGACGGAGGAGCCTGGCAGACTACAGTCCATGGGGTCCCAAAGAATCAGACACAACTGAAGCAACTTGGCATGGATGCTAACTTAGCATGGACGCATGCAAACATAGGATGCATACACAGCAAGGTCCTGCTGTGCAGCACAGGATATCCAATATCCTGTGATAAACCATAATGCAAACAAATATGAAAAAGAATATGTATGGATAACTGAGTCAATTTGCTGTACAGCAGAAATTAACATATGGCACTGTAAATCAGCTATACTTCCATAAAATAAAATAAAAAAACCAAAAAACAAAAAACAGCGCCACAGTTTTTGTCCCAACCTTACCTTTAAGCTATGCACCAACAACTTCAAGACACAGCCTCAACAGTATCTGGAAACATGTACATGAATTTCTGGGCCAACAATTCAGTAAGAACCGTTCATCTCACTTCCCTCCCTTGGCTTTCATGCTCACCAAGCAGCCTGCTGGTTATAATTTGTCTTATAGGGAGAGAAAGTATCGAGTGGTGAACTTAAGTCTTTGGGAGAATTTTTGGTATTTCTATTTCTCACTCTAAATTAATTAATGAATTGACATCGTGATTGTACATTAATCTCTTGTGAGTTGGGTGTATACAAAACAGCCACTAAGTCACCCGTTAGTTCTGCGGACCCCAGTGAATTAGAGTTCCCCGCCCTTTACAGCCTCTAGAATGTTATGGTCACACCTAAGTGTGGTTGTCATCTTGTGAGCCCTTACTGGACCTTCTTTCTTGTTGTCCAGTCACTAAATTGTATCCGACTCTTTGGGATCCCATGGACAGGCTCCTCTGTGCATGGGGTTTCCCAGGCAAGAATACTGGAGCGGGTTGCCATTCCCTTCTCTAGGGGATCATCCCGACCCAGGGATCAAAGTCCCATCTTCTGCACTGGCAGGCAGATTCTTCACCACTGAGTCACCAGGGAAGCCTTCTAGTTCACCCTCATAACGTCTCCATTTGGTTCCTTTTTACAGCAAGCAGCCCCTACCGTAGTTACATCTACTACAACTTCTCCGCATCTGCCCAGCAGACCCCACCTGAGTGCCCCACAGACATTTCAGGCTTGACACGTCTGAGACATGATTCACGGTCTCTTCCTACAAGCCCATTCTTCCTGCTGCTCCCATGGTGGTAGGGCCTCCTAGAAGAGCTTTGAGCAGAGTAGCAACGTGATCTGATTTGCATTTCTACAGGAGTTCTCCACCTGGTATTGAGAATACATCATTAGAGGGCAGGGGCAAATACTGGGCACCAGTGAGAAGGATATTCCAGTCATCTCGGTCAGCAGGGATGTTGGCCTAGACTGAGGGATGACATCGGAGGGGGAGGGAAGGAACAATCAAGAGATATATTCAGCGTGTATTTGTGATGACTGGAATGTGAAAGGTGGGACAGATGAGGATACAAAGATGACCCTGGTTGCTGGTGGATAGTGGGATCGTTAGCTTTGAATAGACAGCAGGTTTGGGGAAGAAGGTCATAGTTTCTCTTTTGGACATGTTGCCTCTGAGACATCACTTCTGAGACATCTGAGTGAAAATTCCACATGGGAAATTCAACTTATTGTTTGAGCTCAGCTGGCAGAAATGTGTCAAAGATACAAATTTGGACGCTGCCTGCCTATTGATAGTACTTGTCTTTCTTCATGGGCATGTGTAGAATCATCAAGGAAATCATTAGAGGATGAGAAAAGAAAAAGAGAGAGAGCTAGACAGAGAGAGAAGAACTAGCACAGAGTGACTCCAACACAAGAAGTCAGATTGCTCTTAGGATCTGCAGTCATCTGGGCTGCAATGTCCAGAGCCATGCAGGGAGAATAGCAGGGCCGCTGTCAGGAGAAGAGGATGCTGTAGGGAGGAGGGCATGGCCACCCGTGTGGGCTGGTGCTGAGAGGTCATGTTGGAGTGTCTATACCCTTTCTCTTGAGAAAAATTCCATAATAGAACTAGAAAATGTTTATTACAAACCTCCCCTCAAACAAAAAACCCAACCCTCTGGGTACCCATAAGTTATGGTTTGAAATGCAATGCAAATCCAAATTACATATAATAAAGAACATTTTCAAAAATGATTTATGCAGCACCAAAATAAGGAACTAAAAAAAAAAAAAAAACCCAACCCCACACAACTGTTCATCCAGAAAGTTTGTCAGTGCAATATCAGACATTCACATGTTTCCAAATATCTCTGTGTTTTGCATCATCTAAACCAAATGGGCAGATGTTTGGCTGTCTCTTTTTCCCATGAATCATCCTGACAGTTAGCACTGTGGGCAAAACAACCTAAAACTTTCCGCAGCCCACCGACCCACATTCCCACCTAACATAAAGCGGTGGCTGCACCTTGATCTTCCCGGTGTATGCGCTGTTTGTTTCTTAAATCACTTAGCACACCATTTGTCTGTGTTCCCAGACTCACAGATGAAATATCACATGCATTCCCTCCCACCGTGAAGCCAAACCCAGATAAATTTTGAGTCCATAGCATAAGCCCTCCAAGATCCTCACATCGCGCTTTGCTTGTTTCCTAGGAGACGAAGCTGCACAGCTAGTTACTATTCCAAAGCACACAGCCAGATTCCCATCACTATGATATATTCCATTTTCTATTCAATTTCATCCCCAGGAGGAAACTCAGGGGTTATATGGAATTGCACATCTAGACTTGCCCTCCTGTCAAACATTAATAGGATCATGGAATCATAATGCCAAGAGAGACTGGGGAACTCACAGAATCATTTCACTCCCCATCAGCAGGAGAACGTTTAACCTAACCCTGAGGAACCAACGAATTCCCGTATTTAATAGACAGCTCCTTTCTCCTCCACAAGAGAAGATCCGACAACCTCCGGCAGACAGTTCTCAGTGCTTAGCAACCTCTACCCTGCGAGAATCCTGGGTGACACGCCATCAACACCCATCACAGTAGGAGACTGCTCGTCAAAGACAGACTGGGAAGAAAATGATCTCATTCACTTACAGACGATTCTGGTATAATATTTTGAATTCTGGAAAATACAGTGGAAAAGTGAAAGCATCAAAACACAGCCAGTTCACAATGTAATGTTTTCCACATTAGATTACTCACACTGGGCAGAGTCCAGAGGTTGCTTGGGTCAACTCTTGAGGAGCTGTGGGAATTAACCACTGTCACTCAGTGTACCCTTTTTTTTGTTGTTGTTGTTGTTGTTGTTTTTGTCATGCTTTTTCCAGTAAATAAATCTCCCAGTGGGATGAAACAATTATTTGAACTGTGTCTGCTCTGTAACATATTCTGCCTTGTCCATGATGAATGTTTTAATGAAAACTAAGTCATTTTTAAAAGGAGAGTGAACATCTTTGAAAAGTTTTCTAGTATCCTCCAAGGGATTACAAAAGGTGTCAGGACATCCATCGCTCACGTACTGAGTCACCCTTTCAGTAACATTGGCAGACTACCTACTGTGTGCTAGGCTCAGTGTTAAGTGCTTGGCATAGAGACATCTGTTCTAAGGACATCCTGTGTCAACCACTCCCATCAACAGTGAAGGTACCACGGTGAGAGGAAATCATCTGATCGTCATGAAACTTCTCAGTTAGAGGTAGTTGTTGCTCAGTTGCTAAGTCGTGTCCAGCTCTTTGTGACTCCATGGACTGTAGCACACCAGGCTTCCCTGTCCTTCACTATCTCCTGGAACTTGTTCAAACTCATTTAGAGGTAGAAAGAGAGAATGAGCAAAGTACCATACAAACAAATACAGAATGATTGCTATGTTAAGATCCTCTGAAAGCAGAAATGAGGAATCCATTTAATGAGGCATGAAATAATGACTGAGGCAATCGGATGACCAAGTGAACCAGGTGAGAAGCTTCCCAGATAGAGAAACTGGCATGGCAGGGCCCCTGTGCCTGGAGGGAAAGTCTAGCTGGTCATCAGTAGCAGTAGCATTCGTCACTCAGTTGTGTCCGGCTCCTGTGAGCCCATGCACAGCAGCCTGCCAGGCTCCTCTGTCCATGGGATTCTTTCTCCAGGCAAGAATAGTAGGGTGGGTTGCCATGCCCTTCTCCAGGGGATCTTTTAGACCCAGGATCAAACCCAGGTCTCCTGCATTGCAGGCAGATTCTTTACCATCTGAGCCACCAGGGAAGCCCAGTTTGATCATTGGAGAAACTAAAAACAGGCCAGTGTAGTCAAGCACAGAGAATGCAGAGAGAACGGCAGGGTTGGGGAACAGTGATGACACGTGGGTGGAGGTTTGGTACGATTCTGGTCTCCATCATAAGAGCAACAGGAGTGTCATGGCAGTCCGAACGCAGGTTGGAGAAGAATTTCCCAACAGAGCATTTCAGAAGGGAGTGAGTTTATTAAGAGCAATGGAGCAGAGATAATGTGGGCGTTGCGAGCACAGCAGGGCAACCTCCTGACAGATCAGAAGAGTTGGCTTTTCCTGGTTAGTGGCCAATGTTTATAGCCTCAAGGCAAAGAAAATTTCTGCTGGAAGGGCAGCATTAGGTGACTGGTTAGGGCACTATAGAGTAAGTACTGGAGTGGGCATTTCTGCCTAATTCAGGGTCAAGAAGCCTGCTGGTAAAGATGGCAGGTGGGGGAGGGGGGATGCTTTTGCCAATGGTTACAAAGGGGCTTGGTCAGCTTCAGAGATGACCTTGGTTCTGGGTTCTGTGTCTGTAGTCTTGGGACAGGACTCCACAGGAAGCTCTTCCAGTCCTTCAGAATGTAGGGCAGATGCTGCAGTCAGACCTGCCTCTCAGGAAGAGCACTCTGGCTACAGTATGGCGACTAAACGAGAGAGGCAGCAAGGGATGTGGGCGCCATTGGAAGATCAGTGTAATAAGCTAGCCTAGAGAGAAGGGAGGAATGGACCAGGATGATGGCAGTGGATTTTAAGACGAGAGAAAATTTTAGGGTACATCTAGCAAGCAAGAGGCTGAAGGCCAAAGAATTGATGCTTTTAAATTGTGGTGTTGGAGAAGACTCTTGAGAGCCCCCTGGAGATCAAGTCAGTCCATCCTAAAGGAAATAAATCCTGACTATTCATTGGAAGAACTGATGCTGAAGCTGAAGCTCCAATACTTTGGCCACCTGATGCGAAGAGTCAACTCATTGGAAAGGACTGGTGGGAAAGATGGGAGACAAAAAGGAGAAAGGGGGTGGTAGAGGATGAGATGGTTCAATAGCATCACTGACTCAACGGACATGTATTTGAGCAAACTCTGTGAGATAGTGGAAGACAGAGGAGCCTGGCATGCTATAGTCCATGGGGTTACAAAGAGTCAGACATGACTTAGTGGCTGAAAAACAACAGCAAGCAGTAAGCAGAGGGTTCAAGTGTTTGTCTGTATTTTGTAAGTAGAGGGTGGCCATGAACGTTCTTAAAGTTGCAAATCCATCCAGAGCTTAAAGGGTGGCTCAACTCTGAGATACATAAATAGAAATCTTCATGAGGTTAAGGACCAGATGGGGAGACCGAAATGGGAGTTGGAAGGATAGGAACATAAATTTGCATCTTGGAGTTTTAAATGGCCATTGGAACAGCTGTAAAATGATAGCAGTATTGGAAAGGGTGATTGTGAGCCAAATGTCCAAGTCCCCATAGGACCAGAGGAGGAACCAGCAAGACTTTAATATCAACCCACCAGGAGCAAGGGGACCGGGAATGGTGGGAAGGGGGCAGAAGGAAGGGCAGAACAGCCTAGACTTCAAAGAAGACAGGTCTCTGCCCTTCCCCTTTCTGTCTGGTTGGTGAGTTCTATGCCCTCCTCAAGTCTCAACTTACACTTTCTATTCTGTGAAACTTCTCTTATCCCTTCCTCATCATCCCCCTCCCGCTGCTCTCTCTCTCAAGATGTATTGTCTCCTCCCTTTCACGGACTCTAATAGCTTCTTGTACAAGTTTTAAAACTGAGTTACACACATACTGATTACGTCATATTGAGGTTTGGGGTTTACTTGCCTGAATCCCCCAGTCATGACATCAGGGTTCAAGGGCAGGGGCTCTGTCCTATTTGAACCAGATCCATCAGGATACTCAAGTCAGTGTCTTTGGAGGAGAGAGCGAATGTGCAGCATTTGCTTGAAAGAGGGCAGGTGCATTTGGACAGAAGGTGAGAGAGCTCATGGAGAGAGGAAGACTTGGAAGCTGACTATTGAGCAAAATGATGATTAATGTTAATACCCAAAGTCCCCACGTGCCAGACACTACCTCTGTAATAACTCCCCCATCCTCACAAGCCCTTAGAGTGCCTGCAATACAAACAAAGAAACTGATGGTCAGAGAGGTTACAAAACTTGCCCCAGATTATAAACCTAGGTAAGTCATAGACTGTTGAGTTTGAACTCAACGGTCTGGCAGGGATCAAAACTCAAATCTACCCACTACACCTACCATCCCGCCTCCTACATGAGATGTGTTTGAAAGCAGTGTTATGGACTACATTTTGCACCTGCAAATTCACATATTGGTGCCCTAACCCTCAGTGCCCCAGAAGGTGACCAGATTTGGAGTTAAAGTCCTTAGGGAAATAAATTAAAATGAGGCCATTTAGGGTGGGCCCTAGTTGCTCAGATGATAAAGAATCTGCCTGCAATGCAGGAGACCTGGGTTCAATCCCTGGGTCAGGAAGGTCCCCTGAGGAAGGACATGGCAACCCACTCCAGTATTCTTGCCTGGAGAATCCCATGGGCAGAGGAGCCTGGTGGGCTACAGTCCATGGGTTTCCAAAGAATCAGATATGACTAAGTGACTAATTCAATCTCACTGATGTCTTTACAAAGAGAGGAAATTTGGACACACTCAAAGACACCAGAGATGTGCACACTGAGGAATGAGCACGTGAGGGTGCAGAGAGAAGGCCAGGGACCTCAGGAGAACCCACATCTGCCAACACCTGGATCTTGGACTTGCAGCTTCTTCCAGAGCTGTGAGAAAGTAAACTCCTGCTGTTGAAGGCCCCCAATGTGTACTATTTTGTTATGGCCGCCCTAAGAAATGAACGCAGGCAGGCAGAATGGTGGAAGATCGGGTCACTGAAGGAAAAGTGTGAGGACACGAAGACAGAGAGCTAACATCCCACGAGCTAACATCCCATGGTTCCCAAGGGCACAGCCCTCCTCTCAGGGGCCTGGAGGGCAGTGTCCTGAGTCTAATGTTTCCCTATATTTATAAATCTCCACAGCACTTTTCCAGAAGTCTTTCAGGTTCCCATCTCATTTTTTGCTCACCACCAGGCAGTTTGAGGGGTAACGGTGGGCACAACGTGGGGTGTCTGGCCTTGGACTCTGGGTCTACCCCTTAATGCAAAGGCTGAGAGTTCTTTGGAGGCTCCAAGGCAGGACCACTCTCTCTGTTCTTCCCTATCCAAGCAGAGTCATTTATGTTTTAATAAGATTATTTTCCAACGCAACAGTTTATCTTTAGTTTCATTTATCCCTTTGCCATCTGGTCCCCTTATGCTTGCCTGTAAGGCTAGTGGCTTTCTTTGTCTAAGTAGATTTGTCAATAGTTTATAATTTTTCTTGTCATGATCATAATATTTATTTTTCACATCAGACAAACTCTTCTGGAGTCTTGGAAGAAAGAGAATTTTTTTCCCATGTCTCTCTTTAACCTGAATTTTTATTTCCGGGAAATGTGTTTTGTTTTTTTTTTTTCCACATCACACAGCATGTGCGATCCTGACTAGGGATCAAACCTGCACCCTCTGCAGTGGAAGCCCAGGGTCTTAACCACTGGACTCCCAGGGAAGTCCTGAAAATCTATTTTTTAAAAATAAAGAATTAAATAAAAATGAATGAGCAAAACTTCTCAAACTAACATATCTCCCAGTTCAATTTGCTAATAGATTCCATAAGCCAGAATTTCACTTAAAGAACAATCTTAGGTCAGGGTGGCCATACAACAAGAGATCCAGAAGATTTAGACTCATGCAATGAGATGGCCTAACTTCCCTCTGAACTGAAACTCAAACCCAAGCAAATCCCATGCCTAGATTTTAATTTTTTTTTTTTGATGTTTCAACCTCTAACCCTTTGATTTCTTATCTTAAAGCTTTGTTGTTGCCATTTAGTCACTAAGTCATGTCTAACACTTCTTGCAACCCCATGGGTAGCCTGCAGGCTCTTAAGTCCTTGGAATTCTCCAGGCAAGAATACTGGAATAAGTTGCCATTTCCTGCTCCAGGGGATCTTCCTGACCCAGGGATCAAATCCACGTCTCCTGCCACCAGGCAAGTTCCATCTTAAAGCTACTTATCTTTCACTAAATCCTTTGGCACTCTCCCTATTACTTTTTTGATTACTAGTCTATCTCTTTCACTGACAAAATAGATGCTCTTTTCTATTAGATTATTTTGAGTTTCTTCCTTCAGTAAGGGTATTGATATTCCAGTCCTACTCTAATAGACAAAGGCATCAGGTCAGGTGCGGGGGGCGGGGGACGGGGGTGGGGATGGGGGTGGGTGGGAGGGAGGCGGGTTTCCTCTAAGAAAGCTCAGCTTGGTGGAAAGGCCTGCCCTGCTGGTGGGTCTGGAACAAGATGAACTGTCGTCTCCCGACCTCAAAAGCTCCATGAGGCCAGCCACGGCCTCTGACTTGTTCACCAGGGTGTCCCTGGCACCGGGCCACTGCCTGACACACAAGTGCCCAACATATAAATGGATGGATGGTCTTTTTCTAACGCACCACCGTATGCAGCAGCATCCACAGAGGCTGAAAACAGTATCCTGGGTGAAATCCAACACGAGATTGTGTTCAGATCTCTCTGAGAAAAAGTGATTGAAAAAAAACCAGTGACACCCTGTGATCATATGCCTCACAGTTTCTAGCGGGCTTCAAATCTCTTGTGAGATTTATAACAGCAAGCCCAGCTTTTAGAAGTTTTTAAAACTTAATTCATTTATTTTAATTGGAGGATAATTACAACATTGTGATGGACTCTGCCATACATCAACATGAATCGGCCACAGGCATACGTGTGACCCCCTCCCTCGTGAACCCCCTCCCACCTCCCTCTCCCCACCCCTCAGAGCACTGGCTTTGGGTGCCCTGCGTCATCCTTCAAACTCCCACTTACTGTCTATTTTACACAGGTAATGTGTATGTTTCAATGTTATTCTCTCGAATCATCCCACCCTCTCCTCCCACTGTGTCCAAAGTCTGTTCTATATGTTTGTGTCTCCTTTGCTGCCTGGCATGTACTATCTTTCTAGATTCAGAATTATCTTTCTAGATTCCATATATATGCATCACTACCCAAGAACCTCATTTGAAGGACAACGGAAGCCCCACAGTTTTGTGTGAGGATTAAAGAGCTCGTGCGTGGAAGGCCTGTACTTCAATGCCTGATGTGTCGTGAGCGCGTCTGAAACAGCTGATGATCTACACTGTTGCTCTAGTGACTTGATGAATTCTGGTTAGAAATCAGCTTTCAGGTTTCCTGGCCTATGACACCCTGCCTCAGTGTTCCTCCCACACTGGCCTCAGACTCCAGTGGGAACATCTTTAAGGGGTTTGGACAGGACATGCCAAGCAGACCAGGGACACTCCTCTGCCCCTATCTTACAGGGGGGAGGGGGAGGGTGTTGCACCCCCACAATTAAAGTGATCAACGTTAAATAGCTGGAAGGAGAGCCCAGGAATCATGTAAAGGTTATGGGCAAGATATCCTTTGGTGACTACTACAAGGTCCTCTTACCAAAAAAATAACAAAGTGAGGCTCCTGAGACCCAAAGACTTAAGGGAGAGCCCAGCTGGATACTCGTGCTCAGAGGGACAGTGAGTACTGTTCACAACTTTTCTCTTCCTGATAATAAATGCACCATTACTGAGTCACCGTCAGGGGCCGTGCCAACGAAAAATAACACCTGTGTCCCCTGCAATCAAGGGGAGCTGGATCAACCCATCATTTGAGACGTGGTCCAGGTTTTTACCTAATTTGACCTTTTTCTGGATATTTGAAAAATAGGAGAAGAATAGAAATCAGGAGAAGCAGGAGACAAGGGTTCAGTCTCTAGGTTGAGAAGATCCCCTAGAGGAGGGCATGGCATCCCACTCCAGTACTCTTGCCTGGAGAATTCCATGGACAGAGGAGCCTGGCGGGCTACAGTTCGTGGGGTCGCAAAGAGTCGGACACGACTGAAGAGATGCATGAAAATAATTTAAGCAGCATCTCATTTTCTAAGGACCATGCTAATTTCACTGTTTCTGCTCTGCTCTTTTTTTTAGTGTCCTCTTCCTGAGGGTGTGACAGCCGGCCCTTTGGCCTTCCTGGCAGATGACAAGGACTCCATCCACATAAAATGGGTCACCTGGCTCCTCTGCTCATTCACTGGGTGGCCTGGGCCAAGGCCCTTGAACTCACTGGGATTTAGTTTCCTCAAGTGCCAAGTGAAAAAATAAACCTACTTCAGAGAATTTTGCCCAGGATTAAATGAGGTGACAATATGAATTGCCTCGACACAAAATAGACAAAGGTAGGTGCCCTTGAAGCTGTTAAGGAGAACAAGACGGCTGAATGTTCATTATCTTATGGCTCTTGTTCAGTTCCTCAGTTGTGTCCAACTCTTTGCGACCTCATGGACCGCAGCACACCAGGCTTCCCTGTCCTTCACTATCCTCCAGAGTTTTCTCAAACTCATGTCCATTGAGTCAGTGATGCCATTTAACCATCTCGTCCTCTGTCGTCCCCCTCTCCTCCTGCCTTCGATCTCTCCCAGCATCAGGGGCTTTTCCAATGAGTCAGTTCTTCTCATCAGGTGGCCAAAGTATTGGAGCTTCAGCTTCAGCATCAGTCCTTCCAGTGAATATTCAAGGTTGATTTCCATTATACTTACTTATTTGGCCCCTTTTATCAGCCCTTAAATCTGGTTTCATGGACAGTCTTTGTTCTACGACTTTTCAAATAGACTACAATGGTCTTTTGATTTCCGGGAGATGTCATATTTATACAGAAATGCCTCACTGTCATTTTTCCCATTTGGGGTCCTTCTGGTCCCTCCCGCTTCCCTCCGTCTCTAATCATGTGCGCAGTGCTCTGTCTGCCGCGCTCTTGCTGGTCTCTGCACCCGGAGAGCTCTCCTTACTACCTCCCATACCCCAGGCTGTGGCTGCTTTCCCTTCATTCACTCAGCAGGTGTCTATTGCTCCAAGGACTATTCCAGGTACTGGGGATACAGCAGTGAACAAAACAGAGACCCTGCTCTCCTGGAGCTGGTGTTCCATGAGTAGGATTAGGGCGGGAAGAAGAGGTCATCAGTCAATAAATCTGTCATATATCAAGCGCTGGTAGGATTATAAGAAGGAACACAACAGGGTAAGGGAATACTGTGATGCAAGTTTACTAAGGGAGGGCTCTCTGATCAGGGGCCATTTGAACGGAGTCCTTTAAATTCAATGTTTTCTTAAATTTTATTTATTTTTAATTAGAGGATAATTGCTTTACAATGTTGTGTTCGTCTTTCTGCCATACATACAGCAACATGAATCCCCTGTAAGCAAACATATGTTCAGAGCCTCCCAGATGGCTCAGTGGTAAAGAATCTGCCTTCAACGCAGGAGACCCAGGTTCGATCGCTGGGTTGAGAAGATCCCCTCGAGGAGGGCATGGCAACACACTCCAGTATTCTTGCCTGGAGAATCCCATGGACAGAGGAGCCTGGTGGGCTACAGTCCACGGGGTTGCAAAGAGTTGGACACGGCTGAGGCAACTGAGCATGCAGGCACGCATACATATGCTCTTGAGGCTCCCTCCCACCCCCCACCCCAACCCACCCCTCTGGGTTGTCACACAGCACCAGGTTGAGCTTCCTGTGTTATACAGAAACTTCCCATTAGCTATCTGTTTTGCGTATGGTTATGTGTATATTTCAGTGCTTCTCTCTCAATTCATCCCACCCTCGCCTGTCCCTGCTGTGTCTATAAGTCTGTTCTCTGAACAGAGTCCTGAAAAATAATGTGGCAAGAGCCTTGTAGAAAATTTGGGAGCAATTATTCCAGGGAGCAAAAACAGTAAGTGCAAAGACCCTGAAGCAGAAGAGGGCTGAATATCCCTTCCTGAGAGAGCATTCCCTGACATTCCAACTTGAATTACGTTCTCTCTCAGGACACACTGTTCTTTTTCTTCATAGCATCCATCTTCATTCATGTTATATATATATATATATTTTAATATATACTTATTTCATCACTCATCCTTATAAGGAGAGAGATTATAAGCTCTGTGAGGGCAAGCATAATATCCACTGCTGTTTTCCTTCATTTATATATCCAGAGCTCAGCCTTCTAACTGGTAATTTATTGACTGTACCAATAAATTGAAGCTGGTCATTAATGGCATTGTGCTGTAAATCTCTTACAACAATTCTTTTGTCTGAGAATTTCCTTTTAGAAATCAGTATATAGGGTGGGGGTGGGGTGGCAGTGAGGGGGATCTCCTTTGAAGAACTGACATGCTCCTTCTTTCAGCTAACGAGTACAAATTGAGTATACTACTTCCATCTCTATTTTGTGTGCAGGGAATTTTATGCTCAGCAAGGACAATTCAGTTAAGACTTGGGGTTGGCATATTTACCTATGTTTTTTCTTGCTGAGATTGCATGTCTATTCTTCTTTGGTTTAGTTAGATCTCTGTGTTGTGTAATTTAATTAAGAATCAAAGAGAGTGGCATTTAAGTAAGTAGGAAGGAAGAACAGAAGGGAGAGGAGAGGGAGAGAGGAAAGAAAAATAGATTCCCCTTCTTGAAACCACTTGTCACTGCTTTGCAAATCGAGACTGGGACTGTAGCTAGCTCATGCTTTAGAAGTAACGATGGCTGCCTAGGACTTAGTGCTTATCAGGACCAACACTACATATTCTTACATATGATCTCATTAAATTCACAACATGCTGTAGGGTAGATATCAACAGTCCAATCTTATAAAGAAGTAAATCAAAGCTCAAAGAGGCGAAATAACCTGTCTCAAAAAAGAAGAAACTAAATGAGTGCCTTCCTATGCCTTGGGCAGGGTTGTCAGAATTAAATCCAAGTAGGTTTGCTCCTTCCTGACCCCAAACTCTACCCAGCCTCAGCCTAAGGGGAAGAGATCCCCTTCAATAGTGATCATTAACTCACCCCAGGGGCCGAGCAGGGTATTTTACAAACATCCATTATCTCCCTACAGCAGCAACCCCTGAATGCAGGTGCCTGCAATTGTCTTCAAGTTATTTTTAAAGGCTTTTTTTTTTTTTAAACTAGCAAAAGGTAGCTCAGATGGTAACGAATCTGCCTGCAATGCAGGAAACGCTGTTCAATCCCTGGATTGGAAAGATACCCTGAAGAAGGGAATGGCAAGCCAGTATCCTTGCCTGGAGGATTCCACAGACAGAGGAGGCCTGCAGTCCATGGGTTGCAAACAGCCGGACACGGCTGAGCGACCAGCACACAAAATGACATGACACTAGCTGTAAACTGGCCAGTTGGCAGCGGGAAGCCGCTCAGACCTGTGCTAAAGGAGGTGATAATGAATTCGGTGTTGGCAGTTCTGAGGGAACTGTGAGAAAACACCTAGATGCTCTAGAAGTAAAACAGGTTTCTCCTCGCCTTCACCGTGCGCCCTGCTGTTTCTCCGTGGGAATTGCTACGCCGCCGGGGCTCAGGAACCTCCCCGCGATCCCTAGGAATCTGAATTCCAGGACTGTGGGCCCAGGGGAGAGGCGCCGCTCACTCACACGGCTCACTAGCGAGGCACTCATTTCTACTTTCTTCTTTCTTAAGACAAGTTATTTAACCTCTTTGAGCTTTGATTTACTTATCTGTAAGATTGGACTGTTGAAATCGATCCTATAGCTTGTTGTGAATTTAATGAGATTATATGTAAGAATATGTAGCGCTGGTCTTGATAAGCGGTCACAAAGCACAGACAGAAACACGCGCCCAGCAAACACCCAGAAGTGTACACCGACCAGTATCACATGCTTCACCCACCCACCCACAACAAACCACAAGTGCACGAGACCGCACAGACCTCACCCACTCCTGCACTCACACCACACACCGGCACGCAACATGCGGGCTCATGCGAGCTCGCGCACACGCTCACATCGATGCACACACCCTCTCGCGCGCGCACCTACGCTCGCTCACAGGCACATACTTTCTTGCGTGCGCACAGACTCCGCGCAGACACGCGCGCGCGCTCACACCACGTGCACACGCCCTCTTGCGTACGCACACACCCTCTGGCGCGCGCACACGCTCGCTCTGCAGCCGCGAGGGGCGGAACGCGAGCAGCCCCCGGGGGCCCGGCTGGGCGCGGCCAGGAGAGGGCGCGGCGCGGGGCGGTGCCGGAGTTGTTTGCCGGAGCCCCGGCCGCCAGACTCTCCGAGAGAGCCCCGCCAGCTCGCGCCGGGCCGGGTTGAGCAGGGCCGCCCGGGTCACGCCGGCGCTCGCGACCGGAGCGCGGCGGGGAGCGCACCATGGACCCCAAGGCGGGTGGCGGCGAGGAGGATGACTGCGTGGACTCGGGCGCCGAGACTGGAGGGTGAGCCGCGCGGTCAGGGCCGGGCAGGGGGCGAGGGGAGGCACTCTCCGAGTCGCGCGGCGGCTCTTCCCGGCCGGGGCCCTTCCTGGACCGCGCGTCGGAGCCGCTTGGGTTGGCCTTGGGCCACGAGGGCTGCTCCTGCCTCCGGGTCCCTCGGGGAAGCCGGAGGGGCTGAGGTGAGCCCATCTGGGTGGGCCTTGAGAACAGAACGGCGTGGTTCGTGGCTGCCCGGGTCAGGGCGGTCCCCTCCCTGAGGGGCAGGAAAGTGGAAGGACTCTAGGTTCAGAGTAACCCCACACCGCCCCAGCCCCTCCTGCCCTCCGCTGTCACTGAGATGATGCAGCGTGCAGCGCAAATGCAGTGTCCCCCCGTATATCCTTCTTAGACCAGGGATGCGCTTGCACTTGTTTCCACCTTCCGCGAGGACTTTCTTCCTGTAACTCCGGGGCCCCCTGGAGTCCGGGATGGGGGCTTGGGGATGTGAAGTAAAGAGGGTAGGACATGTGAGACCTAGAAGTCTTTCAGAAGTCGCCTAAGAGAAAGGCGTTTCTCATTTTATGGCTTGATTGTGCTTGGCGAGACGCCCTGTCTCCCCAACCCCTCCGCTGCCCAGCCGAAACTTCCTCGCCTCTTGCGCACCTGTGCCAGCTGGAAGCACTAGCCTTGAACACAGGTGGGGTTAGGATAGTGCTATGATCTAGCCCTGTTTATTATTATTATTAATATCCTCTTCGCTTCAGCTGACTCAATTAGCCCAAACCTTTGGAGACTCATATAATTAACCCTCTCCCACCAACACTGTTTTCCTGAGTAGGACAAAAGACTGAATGTCTTTTAGGAGGTCATTGTAAAGGCTCCCGCCCAGCCCCTATCTTCCCGGTGCAGAGTCAGCGCTACATCCCGGATGCGGGTACCGACCCAGAAGGAAAGGGTGTCTTTTCCTATCAGCGGTAGCCCGGGGGGAGGGGGCGGTGGGGAGGACCGGAGCTGCCCAGAGCGCAGAAAGCTTCATTCCTGGAAGGTTGAGGGGGAGGGGGGCAATTCAGAATAATCTCAGGATTTGGCAACCCTGGGAGGACAGGAAGAGAGTCCAGGTCCAGAATGGACCCAGGGTCTGACCTGACTCCGGGAGAGTCTCCCTAGGCAGCCCCTCCTGCCCGCCCACCCCACCCTCACTTGCAGCCTCCACCCACTCTAGCCCACATCTGAGACTTTACTGCCCCAAAGCATTTACATGCGATGTGCTTTCCTTGTTACCCACACTTGTGATCACTAAGGGTTCACTACAGAACCCAATTACCTGCCAGTGTTGCAACCTGATTCCAAATACTGAACTCCTGTGCTTCCTCCCACACTCTGTATATGTGACATTTATCCACTTTAATCAGACATTCTTGGCTTCCTGCCCCTCACCATCCCAATCTTTAGTTAGCTAGACCATGAGTAGAAGGAACAAAGCAAAATTAACCAGCTTATTTTCAGCTGGGTTAAATAAAGCATAAGCTGGTCCATTGGTTTTCAATTTGCGGAACTCACGTAAAACAGGTCTTTTTTGCAAGGGCTGTCTTGAAGAAGTGCAGAGGAAGCCCTGACCCAGAAGTGTCACACACACACACACTCCCAAGGAACAGCATGACAGCTGTCAGGGCTCCTGGGAGGGGTTCGCTGAGCATTCTGCCACCTCTCCGCCTCTGTCATAACGTGTATGTTAATAGGACAGAATTGTTTGAAGAATTCTTATTACTTTCGTAGCATTCTTAAAGCTAAAGGGGCATACATTTAAGTGAAACAGTTTAGGCTATTTCTGTTAATCTAGTATTCGCCACTTACTCATATATCCTTTAAAGTTGAGTTTACTTATTTAAAAAACTGTCCATAGTTTTCCTGCTTTTCCAGCGCTTACCCCCTCTTAGCCTATCCAGCTTTTGTATAGCTGCCTATGGAGACTGTGCAGAAAACATGTAGAAAGCATTCAGTATGTGTTTGCTTCCCAGGTGGCGCTAGTGGTAAAGAACCCACCTGCCAATGCAGGAGACGTAAGAGACTCGGGTTCAGTCCTTGGGTTGGGAAGATCCCCTGGAGGAGGGCATGGCAACCCACTCCAGTGTTCTAGCCTGGAGAATCCCATGGACAGAGGAGCCTGGTGGGCTACAGTCCACGGGGTCACAAAGGGTCAGACACCACTGAAGCGACTTAGCACAGCATATTTTTAAAATGCAAATCTGATCATGTCTCTCTGCCTTGCAAACTTTTAGTGGTTCTGTTGTCTACAAAGTACAACCCTGGCCCACAAGCCCCAAGGTTGTGCAGTACCCCCCAACCCCCACTCTCTGGCCCTTTCACTTGACAGGCCCATCCTTGCACCCTGCATCCAACCATATCAGCTGGATTTTCTCCAGTTCCCTCGCCTGTGTCAAGCTGCCCTCTTTGCCTGCTGGGCCCTTCTCCACCTGGCATGCCTGTCTGCCAGGTGAAACTCTACTGTTCTTTCAAGAGTCAGCTCAAGTGACACATCCTCTAAGACAAGGAGCCTTAATTTGGGGTGCATGAATTGCTTTGAGCTGTAAGCAAAATGATGGGCTTTGTGCGGTTTTATGAGAAGACACTATTTTTCATCAGAGTCTCAGAGTAGCCCTTGATCCCCTCCAAACCAAGTTTGGGCAGGGTATGAGAAGTTTCCTCTTCAACATGCTGTTCTTGAAGTATTGGGAGACATCCAAAGAAAGATAGTGAGTCAGCAGTCAGGTAATCTACCTAGAGAGGAGGGCTGCAGGATGGCATTGCATTTGGGAACTGCCAGCCTGAAAATGGCAATTCTCCTTCAGAGCGGATTAAATCGACTAAAGGTCATAGCAAACACATGCCTGGCATTTACTATGTGCCAGGTATCATTCTAAGACTTGTGCTGCGTGCTAAGTCACTTCAAGTGTGCCCAACTCTTTGCGACCATATGGGCTTAGCCTGCCAGGCTTCTCTTGTCCGTGGGATTCTCCAGGGAAGAATACTGGTGTGAGTCGCCACTTCCTTCTCCAGAGGATCTTCCCGACCCAGGGATTGAACCCATGTCTCTTATGTCTCCTGCATTGCAGGAGGGTTCTTTACCACTAGGGCCACCTGGGAAGTTTCACTGTTGTTCAGTCGCCCACAGTCACCCAGTTATGTCTGACTCTTTGCGACCCTGTGAACTGCAGCACGCCAGGCCTCCTTGTCCCTCACCATCTCCCAGAGTTTGCCCAAGTTCATGTCCATTGCATCGGTGATGCCATCCAGCCCTCTCATCCTCTGGTGCCCTCTTCTCCTTCTGCCCTCAATCTTTCCCAACATCCCTGTTTCATTAACTCATTTAATCCTTCAACGGCTCTGGGAAGCAGGTGCTATTGAAGGCCAACCTTGCAAAACTACAATATTTAAATGTCAGGTAAAGGAGGATAGAAAAAGGAGGAAAAGGAGGCATAGAGTGAAAAAAAGAAAGGGGTACCCTGGAAGCCAAGGGGAAAAAAAGGAAAGAGATAAGCTATGCTACTGAGAAATGAATCAGGAGGAAGGTGAAGTGTCTTCTCTTTTTTGTACATTTTTGGCTGTGCTGGGTCGTCATTGCTCCACGTGGGCTTTCTCTAGTTGCTGCGAGTCGGGGGCTGTTCTTTGGTTATGGTGTGCAGGCTTCTCACTGTGGTGGCTTCTCTTGCTGTGGAGCACAGGCTCCTGGGCTCAGGCTTCGGTAGTTGCAGCCTGTGAGCTTAGTTGCTCTGCTCCATGTGGAATCTTCCTGGACCTGGTATCGAACCCGTGTCCCCTGCATTGGCAGATGGATTCTCTCACTGGACCGTGAGAGAAGTCCAGAAGTGTCTTCTTTGTAAACGGAGATGATGAAGAGAAGGCGGAGTAGTAGTTGATGGAGGAGAAGTGGGTGCAAAAGCCAGGTCGGTGTGAGGGGAGAGGAGAGGCAGTAGCTGGGAGGGGGGAATGGGATGAGGGAAGGAGTCTTCAATATAAGCAATAATCGGTGGTAAATGCTCACAGAAAGGATTCTGTGAATGAGAAAGGCTAATTGTATAGGAGAAAGATGTATATCTGTAATGTCAGCTTTCTAAAAAGGTGGGGGCAGATGGACCTTGGACCAGCTGGACAGATTGGCTTTGGAAAGAGGGGGGACATCCCCTGTTGCAATCAGCAGGAGAGAAGGGAACATGGGTTTCCACTGAGTCCAGATGCAGCCCCCAGGAGAATGGAGCCCTGGCGTGGTTGTTCAGGCAAAGATGAGCGAGAAGCCAGCTGAGATCAGTGGTTACATCGGAAGGTGCCAGTCTGTCTCTGTTGCAGCAGCGTTCACCTGCCTAGGGGCAGGCCGAGAGAGACAGTGGGCAGCTGGGATCATCAAGGTTGGTGGGGGGACTGTTCCTAGGCTGGTGTGAGCAGAACAGAGGAGCAAGGCATTCTGGGGCTATTGCTTGAGCTGATGACTGATCCTTTCAGCAGCGCATCTGAAATCCCTCTAAGAACCTCTGTGGGTCCCACTGCCAGGGGGTGGACTGTGCTCATCCCTTTGAAAGTTACAGTCAAAAGAGCCTGCCAGCTGCAGTTTAAATGCTGGCTCCTCCACTTAGGAATTGTGGAACCTTGAGCCAGTTGCTTAACCTCTTTCTGCCCTCTGCTTTCCCTTCTGTAAACTGTGAGTGACAATAATAGTGCTCCCCTCATAGCATGGTTGTGAGGATTAAATGAGTCTATACACTTAAATTGCATGGACAGCGGAGCCTGGCGAGCTACAGTCCTTGGGGTTGCAAAGAGTCAGACACGACTGAGCAACTAGCACGATTCACTTAAAGTCCCTAGAATGGTGCCTGGCATAAGTACACCCTCAGTATGAAAAATACTCCAAATGGTAAACCTGAGGATTAAAAAAAATAATATATATAGGCTGCGCTGGGTCTTCATTGCTGTGTCCAGGTTTCTCTGGTTGCTGCAGGCCTAGTTGTGGTGCTCAGGTTTCTCATTGCAGTGGCTTCTCTTCTTGCATAGCACAGGCTCTAAGGTGTGTGGACTTCAGTAGTTGCAGTGTTCAGGCTCAGTAGTTGTGGCCCTCCGGGCATGTGGAATCTTCCAGGACCAGGGATCGAACCGGCCTCCCTGGTATTGCAAGGCTGATTCTTAACCACTGGACCATGAGGGAAGCCCCTTAGAGTTTTTTTTTTTAATGCTTTTTTTTTTTAAGTTTATTTTACTTACTTTTATTTTTGGCTGTGCTGGGTCTTCACTGTTTTTGCACAGGCTTCTGCTGGTTGCAGCAAGTGGGGGGTTACTGTTCATTGCAAGTGCAGGCTTCTCATTGTGGTGGCTCCTCTTGTTGCACAGGCTCCAGGGCCAGCGGGCTTCAGTAGTTCCAGCTCTCAGACTCTGGGGCGCAGACTCAGTAGTTGTGGCACGCGTGCTTAGTTGCTTCATGGCATGTGGAATCTTCCCAGACCAGGGATCAAACCTGTGTCCCCTGCATCGGCAGGCAGATTCTTATCCACTGTGCCACCAAGGAAGTCCTTAGAGTTTTATATAATAAGAAGGTACACCTCCAGGTGCACTCAGAACCATATATTCTGTGTCCTCATCACAGTAGAGGCTCTGATGCTTTTAAATGCCTTACAAATTAGGTCATTGTTCAGAACATCTGAAAGGCTATGGCACATGCCTCGATATGATAATTATTTTTATTTTAAAGATCAGGAAATGAAGGTTTAGAGGGTGCATGGGTTAGATTGAAGCCCAGGTCTCCAGCACACTTTCCACCTGGTAAAGTTGTCTTTCAAGGAGCAGCTGGTCTGTAATTAATTCTTATTTTCTGTTCAAATGCTTTCTTTTGCTTGGAATGCTATCAATACCTTTGCAGTCTGACCCCTCAACATGGGCTAAGACTAAAAGCAAACTAGCATTCTGGGGTAATTGATGTCGTTTTGAAACTCGCATTCTCTAGATCCACTTGAAAACCTGCTTTGTGCGTCCATGTGCCTTCTGTTAGAAAAAGATTGGCAAGTCGGCTACTGACTGTAGTCCACTATCATAAGAAACAAAATCTCTTGAACAGAGAGACAAGCAGAGTTTTGTAAACCAAAACAAAAGACTAAGATGAATGTTTTCCAATGGGTGTTTCTTTAGTGCTGTTTCCCAGATTTGGCCTTTAAGCCGCTCTTTGAAATATAACAATAGCTGATGGGTTATTTTCATTCAGAGGGTTGACCTGGCATTAATGGCAGTAATGTCAGCTGTCACTGAGCTTCTGAAAACATAGGGTCATATTATGTCCTTTATCTTTGGGTGACCTCCAACAGATGCATCACTGTGATTTCAGAGATAACCAACAATTCACAGGTCTAGCGTTTATAAACCAGTGGATGGGGAAAAAAAAAATAGAGCAGATTTTTAAACAAGACATTTAAAGAATGGTAGATGGGGAAATCTTGCGTAGAAGAAAAGGCGGTCTATTAGATACTCTATTATCTTTGTGTTCAAGGTGAAGCTTGATAGCTCTAAATGACTTTGGCATCTAATTCAGTAGACGGAGAGTTCACAGATGAGGTCCATGGGGCATTGAGCTGATGTTTACCAAAATGTCAAGATCAATTTCACTGAAATGTCTAGATCAATTCTTACCCCAAGATTTCCCTGGAAAAGAGAATTTAGGAAGGTATCCATTTTAAATGAATATAAAAATTGGTCAGTAGGCTGTTGACAGTGGTAAACTATCTTAAGTGCTGACCTCTTTCTATTTAACCCCTCTATGTATAATTGTGATTAAAGTCCAGTCAAGGGACCACTTATCACTTTCCATTTAGTATTACATTACTAAATAAATGTAATGTTTGAAAATGTGTCTACTATATGTGCCAGGTATGTGAATATATATAATTTTTGTATTATCCTGCTTATCTGTATCATGTGTCCATAAATTTTTCATCCTAAAATTTGTGAGAGCATGCTTCATTCTGGGAGAGCTGAATATCTTATGCAGAGCCAGCTAGATAAATTCTTATAAATTCTTCTCACATCTCAGGATGTGAGACCAATAAATAAGATCTCCAAGACAGGGGATCCCCACTTGTTTCCTCTTACCTAAAAAACCTGGGAGTACACACCCCTCCAGAGAACCAGAGTCAGTATCCAAAATTGTTTGACGATATTTATGCACAAAATTGTTTCAAGCTTTACAGTTTGCCTTCCACTGTCCATATTTCTAGTAAATAACCTTCTGGGGTTATTTGGAATGTCTTTTAAGAACTAGAGAAGTCTTCATACCTCAACTCAGTTCCTATTCCCCATCATGATAATTTTTCTAAGGAAATTAAATATATTGATAAATATCTCATCGCCATGTGCTTTGCAAAAGTGAACAATCAGGAACAGCCATATAGCCAACAAAAGGGACATGGTTGACTAAATTATAGAATATCACTGTATCTATATAATTACAGGAACTATGTGGCAGCATTTTATGATAGAGTTTGTGAAGAGTAGTTTAAAATTGTACCTCTGTCATTATGGCAACTGGGTACAAATGACATCACCAGGACCAGAGGCTGGAAAGCAATGTGAGGTTGTAAGTGACTTTTCTTTCTGTTTGATTTCTGTTTTTATGGTGGACAGGGGTAGAAATTGGGGTGAGGGATGAGATTGCAGAGCTGAGCAGAGGCCATCAGTCATAGAAAGAGGGGTTTATGTCCAGCTTGAACTTTTCAGATTTGTGCTTTGCAAAGATTGGCCGCTGTATGAGGGAGGAATTCGAGCAGGGCAACAGTGACGGAAGACTGACCCTTTGGCATGCCTGACCCAGGCGGTGCTTTTCATCACAAGAAGCATGGAGAGATTCAAGGCAGAGGCATCCATTCTGCTAGCACCTGCCCTAAAATACCCCCTCTGCACTTTAAGATTCTTGGAAAATGTTTCACATGTAAATTTTATTCTACATACGTACCCATCCATATGTAAATCTTTTAAAATGTATGCATGTGTGAAACCCATATGCTTCGAGAGCGTTTGGAAAACCCTAGCTGAAAATACTGACAAAATTTTAATGGTAAAAATTAATACGATTGCACATTCTTATACGATGTTTTATTGGACTTGTCATGCAATTTCTTTGAAGCCTGGCCATCTTAAGATGATCACATTGTCATGGAATTGTTTTGCTATTGCTTCTACCAAGTGGATGCTGGTTGAGTATTCATTGCATTTATATATAGTTACATTGCTAAGTATCGTCCTAAACTTTATTTATGTCCTGCCTGGTTCCAGAAGGAATTTAATGCACTGACTTACAAATCCTGCATTTCATAATGTTCCTGATCCCTGGCTCTCCTTCTCCTCTCCCTGTTCCTTGAGCTAGTGTGTGTCTCCGGGCTCTACTCGCTCTTCTCCCTTCTAACTCCTTCCTTGCCACCACCCTAGTTCAAGCCTTTATCATATCATTCCTCCCTTCCTGTGTCGCCCTACAACTATTATCACCTTAGTTTCCAAATCTGTGGTATGAAAAATTGGATGAGATTTCAGTGGCTGCAGTTTGTAATCTGTTGAGGGATATGCAAGTGTTAGTAGTTGTTATTCTTTCCAGTTTTAAAATTCAGTGATTCTGTGACAATTAAAGTACGAGTTGGCCAAAGAATTCGATCCTTTTCTCACGATAGTGTTCTGAAAATACCCGAACAAATGTTTTGACCAACCCAGTTTCATTTAGGCTTCTCAGGTGGCGCTAGTGGTAAAGAACCTGCCTGCCAATGCAGGAAACGTAAGAGACAAGAGTTTGATTCCTGGGTCGGAAAGATTCCCTGGAGGAGGGCATGGCGACCCACTCCAGTATTCTTGCCTGGAGAATCCCATGGACAGAGGAGCCTGGTGGGCTACAGTCCATGGCGTCACAAAGAGTTGGACACGACTTAGCACACATGCAGTATTTCATTTGAAAAGAGAAAATCACTCTATGTCTTGCTTCCATTGTGTCCCTCTACCAGTAAGTCAGCACATCATTTTGTGTGAGAGATACAGGTTGTTTTAACTAGTGAGAGAGAGTGCTTTTATGATCTTAAAAATTTTTTGTATATGCCTTTTTAATGTGGTAAGAAACTCAGTGGAATAAAACATGATTCAAGAAAGGCCACATGAGGCTTAGTAAATACAGGGAGTGTGTACCTATAAAATTAAACATAATTAACTAGTCTATTTGCATAACTATGTCCCCTAACTACCACCTTGGCAAAATAAACCCCTCCGTGCCTGAGAGGTTAGTTGCCTACTGAGAATGACTTGGGGACCCTGCGGGGAGAAAACCAATAGCTTCTATACCACGGAAGTTGCCAGAGAGGGACGGCTTAAGAGCCACACAAATAGAGCAGAAACTTAGTAGAGATTAAGCAGGCAAGTTCTTGGCCAGATTCCCGTTCTCACAGAGGCCTAATGCCAGCAGCTGATTTGCTGTGTAGAAACTGATGGGTTATTTCACCCTGGCCCTAACCCTGCCTTTGCTGATTATAGCCCACATCCTGTTACTCTAGTATCAGCAGGATTTCTTCCCAGATGGAACTAAAATCAACTACCATTTTGCCTGAATGTTTCCTGATAATCAGCCAGACCTTGAGTATAGGGGCCCTCCCAGCCAAGGTCCCCTCTCACTCACCAGGGGTCTACTTCACCTCTGCTTACATCAGCAAAGAAACACTTCCCCAAGGGGTGGAACTGACCTTTGAAGGGTTTAACCTTTAGCAGCGGTTTAACCTTCATGGGGGGCGGTGCTGGAGGTTGAGGGAGGCGGGGGTTGTGAACCCTTTTGAGAATCTGTTGAAAGCACTGAGCCTTCTCCCCAGACAAATAAGCTTCCATTCAAAACTTTGCCAGTAAATTTTGATGGTTCGGAACCCATCTGGTCTCCCATGTGGGAGACTCACAGAGCCCGTATGAGGGACCCTGGGTTTCTAGAATGTCTTTATAGTTGAGCTTTCAAAGTCAGACATAACTTGATTCTGTGCAAAACAGTCCACAGCATGACACTTTTTAATTTGTGGCATTTCTTTACAAGTTGAATGCTACTACTGACTGTTTTAAGATTCTAGCTGGAGATCAGATGTGTATAATGGACTTTTGGACTCAGAGGGAGAGGGAGAGGGTGGGATGATTTGGGGGAATGGCATTCTAACATGTATACTATCATGTAAGAATTGAATCGCCAGTCTATGTCTGACGCAGGATACAGCATGCTTGGGGCTGGTGCATGGGGATGACCCAGAGAGATGTTATGGGGAGGGAGGTGGGAGGGGGGTTCATGTTTGGGAACGCATGTAAGAATTAAAGATTTTAAAATTTAAAAAATAAAAAACTAAAAAAAAAAAAAAGAAGAAGAGATCACTTGGATAGAGAAAAATCATGTCTAATCCTACTAATACTGAGGTTTTGTGTTTCAGGTCCGACTACAGCCATGTGTCCTCCACCAGCAGTAAGTATGGCTTAAATGCCCTTCCTCTTTGTCTTGAGTACCCTGGAGGGGTGGGCAGTCAGTCCCATTTCTGTATGTAGAGAAGGCTATCCATGCTTTAATAGTAACAATCACAGAAGGTTTACCAAAGAACGTGACACAGGATCCTGTAAATCTGGGAAGTAGAATTTGATTGTACCTTGACTTTAGGGCTAGACATGCCACTGTTTTCCCTATGGAAATTCAGCCTGGAGGAACTAGTCCAGGCTTTATTTACCTGCATGCTTGGAAAATACCTTCTCTGGTAAAGCTGAGGTCATTCATTCATTCAACAAACATGTCAAATACCTACTGTCTGGAGCTCACAGCTCAGAGTGCTTTCATTGGATCCATGCTGCTGCTGCTAAGTCGCTTCAGTCGTGTCCGACTCTGTGCGGCCCCATAGACGGCAGCCCACCAGGCTCCCCCGTCCCTGGGATTCTCCAGGCAAGAACACTGGAGTGGGTTGCCATTTCCTTCTCCAGTGCATGAAGGTGAAAAGTGAAAGTGAAGTCGCTCAGTCGTGTCCGACTCTTAGTGACCCCATGGACTGCAGCCCACCAGCCTCCTCCATCCATGGGATTTTCCAGGCAAGAACACTACAGCGGGGTGCCATTGCCTTCTCCATGAGGTGGCCCCAACTCCTCTGTTGGGCAAACTTCCTCCCATGTATGTCTGTACCTCCAGGCAGATGTCATAGGTGACTATTACATATGGTAAAGCCAAACAAAAAAAAAGAAGACTATATTTATAAGTATACTCTGAGCATAGAAAAAGGTACCTGTATTAAATATTAATAACTTACAAATCTATTTATGGGAAATTAGGCCTTACATCTAGGAGCAATGTGCAAAGATGAAGATCACTACGAAGCCATTCAGATTAATTAAATACTTATTTTATAAACAAAATAACAGAAAAATTGTCTTACAATAAAAGCCCCCCTCCTTTTTTTTCAATTTGAATCCGTAAACACTGAATTGTTCTGTCCTAGCTTCATGTTAAGCTCTCAATTCTAAATAGTTCCCAAATGGAAAGATACTTAATTGGATTATTCTATTTATTGATGTTCTTACTTAGTTTTTTCTTTGCAATAAGAGACTGTATGGAAAGCTGTATGTCTGGGATGGTAATTTAGTGTCAAATTATATTTAGTTAGTTGTATAACCTCGTGAGCAATTTCTGATCATTTCAGCCAACTGGAGACCCAGCATTGCCCCTTAGTTATTAAGAACCATTAGAAATAATGAGATTAATGCTCTAGTGATCTGCATTCCCTCCCTGAAGCTTCTGCATTCCAAAAAGCAGAGAATGTGCTTTCTCTCTCTGCCACCATTTTCAGTTTTGCCCAGAGGCTACATTTCTTTAAGAATGATTTTTCTAAAATACTTGCCTGAAACCTTTGTTCAATTTGTAGCTCTCAAATCAGTCCTCTGGGTCACAACAAAGCACCTCTCTTGTCAGTGAAACCGGTAATTTGGTTTGGGATGTTTTTCTCTCCATTATTTTAATTGCGATCTCTGAGTTGGAATTTTTCTTGGTGCAGTTGGGATCAATAACCTTTTATTGTTCCTTTTCTCTTTAAATATTTGGCGATTACTGCCTCATTCTTCAGTGTTGGGGCCTCTTGGTGAGTAAGTGTGTATACATGCGTTTTGTATTTCAATTAGTAAATGTATTTGACTACCAGTAATAGAGAAAAATAAAGACTTAAGTGTGGTTTTCTTTTCCTCTGTTTTTGTTGATCAGTTGCTAAGTCATGTTTGACTCTTTGTGACCCCATGAACTGCAGCACACCAAGCTTCCCTGCCCTTCACTATCTCCTGGAGTTTGCTCAAATTCATGTCCATTGAGTCAGTGATGCCATCCAACCATCTCATGCTCTGTTGCCCCCTTTTCCTCGTGCCCTCAGTCTTTCCCAGTATCAGGGTCTTTTCCAGTAAGTTGGCTCTTCACATCAGGTGGCCAAAGTATTGGAAATTCAGCTTCAGCATCAGTCCTTCCAAAGAATATTCAGGGTTGATTTCCTTTAGAATTGACTGGATTGATCTCCTTCAAGCTACTCTCAAGAGTCTTCTCCAGCACCACAATTTGAAAGTACCAATTCTTTGGACCTACTTTATGGTCCAACTCTTATATTCATCCATGGCTATTGGAAAACCACAGCTTTGACTACATGGACCTTTGTCAGCAAAGTGTTTTCCTCTAATTAAGAAAAAAAGTCTGGAGGAAGCAATGCAGGTCTGTTATACAGTCCTTGGATTTTGACTTCCATCCTCAGAGTTGCCTCAGAGTTACAAAATAGCTGCCTCTGCCACAGCCATCACATCATTGTTCTGGGCAGCAAGAAGAGGTGAGGGGATACTGGTGGGCCTCTGGATGTGTTTGTCCTGTATGTTGCCTGAACTGCCTTTCCTCCCAGGTAGGAGCATCAGTCCTGGGCACACCTATATACAGAAGGCCCCTTATGCATCAAGTCAAAGGTAACAGGCTGGACCCTTTCTGAAAAGTAAAAAATCATGTTAAATCTAGAGTCTTAAGTCTATCCTTTAAAACTTAGGTTCAGTCGTGCTGCAATTGTAAGAAGTATTTTTCAAATAGATGTTAAAAATAGCATCTCCTCACAAACTGGATAATCAGTCAGAGGACTAAGCAGAAGGAAGGTTAATGATTTTCCCCTTCCTCCTGAATGGCGCAGTAGCAGGGTCACTCCCCCTCTCACGGCCAGCTTGGTGGCAGCATCCTCTGTGTGACCCAGAGGGCTCACCACTCAGTCCCAGTTCCCGCATGTTGGTCGTGGAAGCACCTCCTGCCTGTCGGCCATTCTGCTGCTGTTCGTCAGCCTCTGTCCACTGGATGGCTTGTTTCTGAATGATTCCTGATTCCTGATCAGGGTTGGAGCAGGGCTGGTACTAACTGGTCACTTTTAGGAAATGGATTTATCTGCGTCTGCAGGTGGTTCTTAACCAAATATCCACGTGATGTGCCTTTAGCTGTTTGATCCTGAGTTCACAGAGGTGTAAATGCTTCCTTGGGATGAGCTGGGGTTGGAGTGTGTCTGTCCAGGGTTGGGTTTTGTCATTACTGGGGTGGTTGGGAGAGCTTCCTCCAAGAATACCACTCTGTTTGGCCGCCAGTTTTCTTCTTAGAATGCAGAGGCTGCTTCCTCACGCTGCCTGCCCTGATGGTGGTAGAAGAAAGGTCGGCCCCAAGAAAAAGGACCAAAGTGGTGATGTGGGGCCCCGGTGTCCTAGTCCTGGTTCTGCCATGAATTAGCTGTGTGCTCTCGGGAAAGTCATCTCCCCTCTCTGAGCCTCGGTTTCCCCTTCTGTAGAATGAGGCGGTTGGGCTGAATGGCCCCTAAGGACCTCCCCAAGAGCTCTGGGATGCTTGGATGCGCCTGTCTTAGAAACTCCACTAAAGAGAGAGAAGAAGGGAGGGAGGAAAGACAGTGTTAAGACTCAAGGACTCTGTACCCTTTTTCTTCGTCCTGGAATAAGAGTCCAGAGGGTGGGCATCCTCTCTCGTGGATGATATCACTAACCCTGAAGTGAGGGCTGTTCAGGCCAGTTTGAGCTTCCGTGAGCTGCCTCTCAGTCACTAGAGACATTGTGGTGAAGGGCAGTTGCTTCTTTTTATCTCTCTCTCCTCAAATAAGTGGATAGGGGAGGGGAAAAGGAGAGGACATATCATTGGGCATCTTCTTCTTTTTTATCTTTAAAAAAATGTCATTGAAATATAGTTGATTTATAGTGTTGTGTTAATTTCTGCTGTACAATAAAGTGATTCAGATACATACATATATGCATTATTCTTTTAAAGTATTTTCCATTATGGCTTGTCACAGAATATTGAATATAGTTCCCTGTGCTATAGAGTTGTTGTTTAGCTACTAAGTCATGTCTGACGATTTGAAAATCAGAGTCCGATTTTCAGAAAGAGTCCGCCAGGCTCCTCTGTCCACAGGGTTCTCCTGGCAAGAATACTGGAGTGGGTTGCCATTCCCTTCTCCACGCTGGGTGTCTTGTTTTTCTGCCATGTCCGGGATTAAAGGATTGCATTTCCTTTGACTGTGTCCAGTCTCACTTTCAACTCAGGAGAGTGGCTCAGGGGCTTCTTTAGCGGATGTTTTGGTTTTGTGTAGATGAATTTTGTCCTTGTTGCATCTGGTCCATTTGCCCTTTTTAGACTGATGGCCAAAAAGGCTTTTCATTTGTCTCTGCAAAAACTGTACACATGCTGAGCATTCAGGAGATCTCAATAAATCATGATGCTTCCTTAGGAAGTTGCATTTAATTTATACTCTCAGAATTTTGGGCTTCCCTGGTGACTTAGGAGGTAAAGAATCTGCTTGCAGTGCAGGGAACGTGGGTTGGGAAAATCTCCTGGAGGTGGGAATGCAACCCACTCCAGTATTCTTGCCTGGAGAATCCCATAGACGGAGGAGCCTGGCAGGCTACAGTCCATGGGGTCGCAGAGTTGGACATGTCCGAGCAACTAACACTTTCACTTTCTCAGAATTTTAGGTTGTTTTCTTCCAGCAGCCTGGCTAGAAGATCATCACGCCACTGTGTACAGTTTGCATTCTTAAGGGATTTAAATAAAAAGAGGAAATTTTATAAATGGGATAAAATAAAAACAATCATTATGCCAAGGGGAAAAATCAACTGCACTTCCCGTGATGTGTGATTGAATATTTCCATTCCAATAAAGATTATAACCATACTTGGAGAATTCCTCTTAGAAGATGCTGGGAGTTGGAAAATGATATTTTCAGGACAGTATAACATTTCTTGGGGACTTCGAGCTACAGGATAATGCCGGTAGGAGGTAGCCAAAGAATTCATGAGTTCTCTCTGTTTAAGACTCTTCTTCAAAACCCTTCCCTCTTTCCCCCCTAATTGTGCCTAAGACTGTTTTTTCTTGAAACTCAAGTAGAGTCATTAACTCTTCACCTGGCTCTTATCAACTGCGTGTGACAGCAGGAACGCCTGGCAGTTTTATGCTCTTTCAGACTTTCCAAAGCACACATGGCAAAAGATCAGCTGAAGTGATCAAGAAGGTGCTTGGCAGTGCCCTGAGGAATCCTCTGTGTCTGAAATTATGGAGAAATGGCCTTGAGCAGTGCGTTCTGCTCATCTGAGCCCAGGAGCGTGTAGTAAGCTGTGCAAAAAAGGCACATGTATGGGTGGGCGGGAGCCACTGAACCTGTTTCACCCGTTTCCCCCCCATCTTCCCTGACCCCTGCCTGCGCCCCTCGATTCCTGCCCGCCAGTTTCTCTCCGCTCTCTGTCCCTTGCTTCCTGCCCTGCCCTTCTAGTGAGTTAGGTAGCGTCCCTGTTTCCCACCCACATTCTCCCTGATGGTCCTGAGCTTCTGTCCCCTCGGTTTTCCTGGGGCCACGGTGTCTGTGACTGGCCCTTGAGGGCAGCCTCAAAGAGGCCCAGCTGCTGCTGAGGGCCTCTGGACACATTCTCGTCTCAAGGAAAAATGGTCAGTAGATTGCAGGTGTTTGTTTGGGGTTTTGTTTTGATAGGTAAGAAGTAAATTTAGAGAGAAACGCACTCCACAAACAGAGTATGGGCCATCTCAGAAGGCAAGAGAGACCTCAGACTATGGTGGGGTTAGCTTTTATGTTGTGGTTTAATCTCTAAGTTGTGTTTTATTCTTGCGACCCCATGGACTGTAGCCCACGAGGCTCTTCTATCCATGGTATTTCCAGGCAAGAATACTGAAGTGGGTTTCCATGTCCTTCTCCAAGGGATCTTCCAGACCCGGGGATCAAACCTGGGTCTCCTATGCTCAAGGCAGTCTCCTGCATTACATTTGAATTCTTTACCAGCTGAGCTACCAGGGAAGCCCCTAAGCTATTATAGACTGGGCAGTTTTCATAGGCTAATGAGTGGGGCGGATTATTCCAACTATTTGGGAGAAGGGGTGGGATTTCCAGGAATTGGGCCACTGCCCACTTTTTGGTCTTTGATGGTCAGCCTTGAAACTGTCATGGTGCCTGAGTGTGTCACTTAGCTTGCTGGTGTGTTACGATGAGCATTTACTGAGGCTCAAGGTCTAGTGGAAGTCAACTTGTCCGCCCATCTTGGACCCATTTGGTTCTCATCAGTTTATGTCATGTCCTTGAGCTCTGTCATCCTTTTGAAGGCTGTGCCCTGCCCCCGCAGGTGCTTTTTAAATGGAAAAAATTGGGCTATCTTGATTAAATGGCAACCCACTCCAGTACTCTTGCCTGGAGCATCCCATGGACGGAGGAGCCTGGTGGGCTACAGTACATGCGGTCGCAAACAGTCGGACACGACTGAGCAACTTCACTTTCGCTTTCTTTCAGTTCACTTGGTTAATTGCAAGGCACTGTAGCTGGTCGAGAGCCACCTTGGGGCTTGTCAAGCCTGCCTCGCTGTTCTGATGGGAGGACATCCCATCCCTTCCCAAGGCTGCCTTTGTTCACAGACTCATCTTTCTAAATGCTGTCTTTTTCTTTTCATTTCTCAGTGGTGTCATCATTTCCATGCTATTTCAGGATACGGAAGCATAATACATTTTGATTTTGTCTCTGGCTACATCTGTGCCTCCCCTCAGCATGGAAGGAAAGATAAGCCCATTGTGATTTAATTAATGAAAGAATGTAAGGAGCTTTTAAAGCAGCAGCACCTAGAAAATTATGGTTTTGTCCTGTAGGACTCACCAATGGTGGGGAATATTTATGTATATGATTTGTGTCCCTATATCCAGAGCTAAATTCAGACTTGGGATATGAAATATTCATTATTTTCTTTCTGTTTTTATTAGAAGAGAAGATAACTTATTGACAGAGTTTGCTCATTTTACAGCCAGTTTTTATCACACACATCCAGAAACAGGAAGATCAGTGTTTTGGAAGAGGTGATGGGAGTCAGTTTCACTTTGATCCATTTGTAAATGTCTTAATTTTGTTTTCTGTGTACAATACTTTCCCCATTATGATTTCAGAACAAATATCTTCCAGAATCTTATTCCATAAGATCTAAGCAGAACTCCAACCTATGTATTAATCCTTACGAAGAACAATTTCAGCCATTGAAGTTGCTTAATTCTGTGATCAGTGTGAAATTGGCAATATACACAGGCTTGCCAAAAGACTGAAAAATCCACCTATTCCATCCCCAGCTTCACATTCCTAATGCAGTAAAAGCACCAAAAGAAAAGTCACCAATTTTCTCTAATTTAGAATATTGCCTTTCAGACAAAGTTAGTTAAAGACCGTAACACGGTCTTTAAAAACCAACCTGACAGGTATCTTAAGTATCTCAGTTCACGTCCACCACTACTTTCTTTCATTTTCTACTTCTCGGATTCCGAAGGGCTTATTGATGTTAATACTAGTGATGCTGTCCGACATACTGTTGTATGCATACAGTTGATATACAGTTGACATAAATCAAATGAATGCATTGGGGTCATGTGTATATATTTTCAGTGCAGAACAGTCAGGGTTTGTGTGCCAGGAAGGCTTGAGTGTGCAACTTCCAGCAAATGAACCCCAAACAAGAACTCCTTCCATTTTTATTCTGCGTGAGAACCTGTTCTGGCCTAACAGTTAGGTTCACATGCAGAGCTGCCCTCATGGAGGTTGCGGTGAGCTACTGCACAACTGGAATGATGCCTCAGCCCTGGACAGGCTCTGTGACGTTACCACTGATGATGCAGCCCTTCCTCATCTGTGCTCATGGTCACAGAGACCAATCAGAAGCCATTAAGATGTTGTGCATGTAGACAGATCAGTCTGATTTTCTTGTCCAGTCTCTCCTGCCTTGTGGCTCTGCCTTCCAAAGAGTAGGATTACTGCTTTTACTCAGAAATACCTATTGCATTCCCTAGCATGGGGCATCTGGGCCACCCACTGCCAGCTCCTGCAGCCGTGTGGGACAGAGCCTCTCTCTCCTCCTGGGGATGCACTGGTCTCACTCCAGTTAGGAATTGGCTCTCCTGCGTATGGAGAAGGGCCCTGGTGCTTGTGGCCTCTTCCCAGGGCCTCCGACACTGAGGCTTTCCCTGGGGCAACTGTGGCTTCGTGTTTGAGACAGCTGCTCTGCTCCTGGGCCTTCCTCTTAGGGCCAGAGCCATTTAGCACGTAGCTTGTAGGGAACACTAATATAGATGCCTCAGCCCTGTGAGTGTCATTTTTGACAGGTCTGGGCCTTGCAGCCACACAGGTGGAGCTGAGCAGAGGCTGAGAGCTATAAAATGCAGCTGGTGCAGGTATTTGCCCATTCCACCTTTTGTCAGCTGCCCAGACAAGGTAGTCTTGGCTTGGCACAGCACATTATATCACCAAACAAGAAAACTTGCTACTCAGAGTATAGTCCACAGACCCCTGCATCAGCATCACTCTGTTAGAAATGTAGAATCCCAGGCCCCACCCCTGAACTCCTAAGCCAAGTGAGTTTGTACTTATATTTTGCAGAGCACTGATCTAGCCCTTCCCCCCAATAAATAAGATTGCTCTTAATCATCCCTGATTGAGGTGGTTGATCCAAGTTTCTTACTTTCAGAGGCTAACTTTTCATGATACATTCAAGGAAATGGCAACCCACTCCAGTACTCTTGCCTGGAAAATCCCATGGACAGAGGAGCATGGTAGGCTCCTACAATCCATGGGGTCACAAAGAGTCAGACACAACTGAGTGACTTCACTCACTCTGTGGGCTCTAGGATTTGTATAACTATAACATCTAGATAAAATTATCCACTTAATATTTAAGTTGTTTTATGGATAGTGTAAAAGAAGAGAATTGTATTCCTCCTCCAAGAATAGATTTTTTAAATTAATGTGTTTTATTTTTTGGCTGTGCGGGGTTTTTGTTGCTGCGGGTGGGCTTTCTCTAGTTGTGGGGAACAGTGGCTACTCTGTTCTTATAGAGCACCAACTCTAAAGTGCTGGTTTTGGTAGTTGTGGCACACAGGCTTAGTTGCCCCGTGGCACGTGGGATCTTTCCAGACTAGGGATTAAACCCATGTCCCCTGCATTGGCAGGCAGATTCTTAACCACTGGACCACCAAGGGAAGTTCTAAGCATAGTTTATTTTAAAACATAGGACCTGTTCTTTATCAGGCTAGCTAGAGGTGTTTGTTTGGGGTTCTTTTGAGAAGCAAGTAGCAGCTTTATCTATATGATCATGGCATTAGCAAATGAAACCTGAGGTGAATGAACCTATTGGAGCTGAAATTGTGAATGCACTTTGAACGTTAGTTAGTTGATGGTGTGGAATCTATATATTCAGAGTCCTCTGAGTGGGAACCTGGAAAACTAGACAGTATTACTGTTTGACAGTTGATAAGAGAAAAGCAATAACCAAAGATACTCATCAGGGAATCAGAGTCTGAGTTCAGTATCCCATATGGATAATTCCTCTGATGGTCTGTTACATGGACATCCGTTTCCAAAAAATTGTCGTGTAGTCCTTCTGGCTTCAAAGATAAGTTTTAATTGTGTGATTTCAACTATATAAAGGGTGTCAATTTCTAGCCAGGATGTGAAAGAAAAACGGAGGCAGGGTTCTCATGATCAGATTTTCCCTGAAGGGCTGAAGTGACACTTCAGGGACATCTGGTCTACCACGGTTGTTGGGACCCCACCCCCATCCCAAAAGAGGGAACAAAAGTGAATAGCTGCCATTACACATTCCCTTAGCATGCCAGGTGCTTTTCTCACCAAAAGAAGAAAACTCAGAATGCTACCATCCAGAAACAAGTCATAATTTGGTGTCTGACTTTACAGATTTTTTTCTGGGCATCTATATTCCTACATATATGTATATTATTACCAAAAGTAGTATTGGAGAGTTTTATAGTCTGATTTTCTCACTAAGCATATTGCAAACTTTCTTTATATACCAAACTTACTTCTGTAATAGTTTAACTGTACAGTATTCCATTGTATTTCTTTCTGCACCAAACTTCATTCACTGGTACCCTATTGTTGGTCCTCTTCTCTTTTTCACTATTATAATAAGCATTGGCAGGAATATTTTTATACCACAAGTTTATGCATATCCTTCATTATTTCCTTAGGATAAATTCCTACAAGTGAAATTGTCAAATATTAACTTTTTAAAGCTTTGATCGCTCTTGCCTGGTTATTCTCCAGAAGAACTATTTCACTGTCCTGTGGGCATGGATTTGAGTGCCAGGGTCTTATAAAAAATGAGATTTTATGCACAAAAAACTGTATAGATGGCTACTCACACACACTATACTCACATGTACACAATAAGAATGGGTAAAAGTGCTCTAAAGAGTAGATTGTAAACAGGGAGACCCAGCTTTTGGAGGCCCATAAGTTGGAGTCTGTTCTGTGGTTCTCATTAAATGAATGATATTGATTATACACCCGCTCCAACCTCAGGCATTATTAACAATACCCAAACACCATCAGTACCCTGCACAGGCTTCATGAAAAGTAATTTCCCTCCAGTAGCCAATTTCTATCTTTATTCAACATCAAAATTGTTGCCATTAACCTTTGAGGGGATAACAGGTTGGGAATATTCAGGGAACAGTATGTAAAAAGCCAGGTCATAGGCACTAAAGGTTATAATCTGAATTGACCAAGAAAGCAAAGAGGATCCCATTAGTCCTTCTTTCTTTCTTTGTAAACCTTCTCTCCTTCCTCCAGATTTATTGTGAAGGCATTAGTCACTCAGGTATGTCCAACTCTTTGTAACCCTGTGGACTGTGGCCCACCAGGCTCCTCTGTCCATGAGATTCTCCAGGTAAGAATACTGGAGCAGGTTGCCATTCGCTTCTCCAGGGCATCTACCTGACCCAGGGATTGAACCTGGAACTCCTGCATTATAGGCAGATTCTTTTCCATTTGAGCCATCAGGGAAGCCCCCCACATTTGTTAAACTTTCAAATTTTGTACAATACACTGGTTATGGAAGAGAAGAAACATTTTACCTGCTTTCACTCCCCCCTTTTTTTATCTCACTCTGACATCTGACATTATTATTGATATCAAAAGGGAGTGAGGCTGAGCTGTGCAACCAATGCTTAAAGGACTTCTCTTTCCTTCTGTGCAACAAGAATAATTGTGAGAAGTCTTTCTTTTGTCTGTTGCTGGGACAATGGGCTTCCTCTGTGATTCCATTTTTAATATTCCACTGCCTCAGGCTTGAACCTAGTGAGGCTAAAATGTGTGAGTCATAGATAACCTAGACTTAGAAGCTGGAGGTCTTTCTGTAGGCTGGCATGTTTAGAGGGGGTACCTATCAGTTGGATTGTAACACTTTCTGCTGTCTGGTGAGAACTCTCTATGAACCTCCTGTTACAGTGAGTAGGAATTTTTCACAGTCACCTGCTCAGGTATAAAGGTGGAACTGCCGTATATCTCTGTAATAGAGCTGAACTTCGTTCCTGAGCCTCTGCCCTTACCCCCTCGCAAGGGAAGGCACAGGTCTGCACTGGGGGCCCCACCCCGCAGGGCTCAGCCTGGGAGTTCAGTACGTGACCCATCGTGAGAAACTTTCTGACATCCAGGCTTTGGTCCTGTCCCTTCCCGTCTTTTCCTTACCCCCAGGAGCCCAAACATGACATCATCTGAGCGGGAAAAGCCACGCCCACAGCACCTCACCTTCTTCTTGGCTTCCAGTTCACAAGGTGAACCCCCTGCTCTAGGTTTTTAGCCCTTTTTGGCTCAGAAAGCCTCTTCCGTCTCCAACCCCCCAATCCTCACAGTAGAGAGCTTCACGCTTCCAGGCTGTTTGCTCTGCTGTGATTGGAAAACAACCTAAACTCAGAAGCGTGATGAATGAGTCCGTCAGCCCCCACACTCCCTGAAGCAAGGAACAGCCCGGACTCTGCAGGTGGAGGGAAGCAGGCACTAAGAAAACGGGGAAAGAGGAGAACTTCGGTTATTATCTCTGCAATTTATCCTCTAGAGCATCCTAAACCTACCACCTCCCAGTTTGTGTTTTTCTTATATTGCTCATGTGTGAGTGTCTTGCTTTCTTAATTAGGTTGTGAGCTCGGGAAGGGACTCTGTCTCTGCCTGCTTTGCAGTCCTTGGGTGCATCAGTAGGAAAGGGAACTTCAGAACCGGGCAGAACCGCAGACTAGGAGTTGAGATGTGTTTCTTCTCTTTCTCGACCTGCCATTGACTAACTGGTCAACTTGGGTGAATTGTCTGACGTCATCTGAAACATGCCGGCGGGTGGCGGTGGGTGGGAGCAGACCTAAATGCCTCCCCCATCTTTTTTTTTTTTTTTTTTTGTGGCCAATCCGCATGGCCTGTGGGATCATAGGCTAAGCTGCCCCCTATGCATTGGGACATGGAGTCTTAACCACTGGACCACCAAGGATGTCCCTCCCCCATCTTTAATTTTTGAGTTGCCCCCAGGAAGCTTGTTCTTCCAATGGGCTGTAACATACATATTTTTCTAAGGAAACTTGGAAACAAGGACCGGGGATACATCAATATCCTATTCAAATTGGCAAAGCTTTTGAATGTTTCACTGAATTTTAGGGCAAAAAATAAATAAATAAAAGAGTCCACAAGCCCTATTTCCCGTATTGCTAGTTTGACCACGAGCAAAACCAGATTTAATCAGTGATTTTCCTAAGACCATCCACCATGTCTTTTATATGCACTCCGTAGTGTTTTTTTTTCCTAGACTTGTAACGACTAATCATGGCCCGTCTCATTTCTCAACATCCTGCCAGACAAATCCCTTTTTAAAATAAATCTTAATTACAGTAATTATGAGGGTTCCTCCTGCTAGCTCCATTGTAAGGCTGAGCGGTCTTGGTGAACAAATCCTGGGGATAGGTTTGGTTAACATCTTCCTCTTTTGTCTGTTTGGCTTTGATGGATACACCTTACTTCTTAAAACAAGATTAACCCTCCAATCGTGTTGTTGGCAAGCCCTGCTGCCTCACCTCCAAATCTTCAGAATTTTATTGAGGTCCTGGCACTCTCAGGGGAACTGTGCCACTGATGGAAATGATAAGATACAACATGTTCCTGAAAAAATGGCAGTTACTGAGTAGAGTGATCGTGTGTAGAATACTAGAGACTCTGCGGTCATTCTGGACAGTATAATTTTTATACATAAATGGTCTAGTACGTTTTAAAACAATTTCTTTATTGTTGGAGTTGCTTGAACACTCCTTTGTTTGTTTGTTTGTTTTAATATTTATTTGGCTGCACTGGGTCTTCGTTGTGTGATGTGGAATTTAGTTCCCTGACTAGGGATTGAACCCAGGCCCCCTGCATTGGGAGTGCAGAGTCTTAGTCCCTGGACCACCAGGGAAGCCCCCCGAGTACTGTTGCTAAGCATTGGATGTTAGTGTGCATCAGACCTGTCTTACCTTCTCATAAACTTGCAAAATCATTAAGTCCTCAGGACTTGAATAACTATGCCAGATATGCTTAAGTGTTTTTAGCTGAATTAAAGCTTCTCAGACTAATCACATATCAACTTCCCGGCCCTCTTCCAGAATTGCGGTCAAGCAGTGTCGGAATTTAAAGTGACTTGGTCCTTCCTGGCTGGTTGGTGTCTGGCCTTTGATTCCCCCTTTTCTCCCCATCTGGAGGTTTGTCTCACAGCAAAGCTTAGAAATACCTTTAAAGTCAAGTGGACATCACAGTTCCACATGAAAAAAAACATGCAGTGTGTCTAAAGCATCTGCCTTGCTTTCTATATTATTTCTTTCTTAATAGTTTTAGAATGAGCTTAAGAATACGAATCACATGTTCAGATTCCTGACATTGTTTCTGCAACAGATGAGGAAAATTGAGAGAGTGGTCAAATACAGTAACAGCAAAGCCGTACCTCTTACAAAAGCCCAAGGATCAGAAAGATACCCTAGTGTTTTCCTCTGTCAAAGGAAAACAGAGGGGTTTTTTTTTTCTTCAGTCTATATGCGTACATGCTGAGTCATGTTCGACTCTTTGCGACCCTATGGACAGTAGTCAGGCTCCTCTGTCCATTGAATTTTCCAGGCAAGAATACTGGAGTGGGTTGCCATTTCCTTCTCCAAAGGATCTTCCCAACCCAGGGGTCGAACTCGAGTCTCCTGTATTGGTAGGTGGATTCTTTACCACTGTGCGATCCTCCTGCTTTCTGACTTCACCCATTAGCCTATGCCCTGGGTGTGTGTGGCCTACACACCCGATGCGCCATTTTCCATGGGTTTTCTGCCATTGGTCATGTGTGTCTGGTTGATAGACTAGGTATTTTAGCCTGTATTCCATTCTTCAATTACAGGAAAGTCAGTGGTGCTAGTGGTAAAGAATCTGCCTGCCAACGCAGGAGACTTAAGAGATGCAGGTTCGATCCCTGGGTCTGGGAGATCCCTTGGACCAGGGCATAGCAAACCACTCCAGTATTCTTGCCTAGAGGATCTCATGGACAGAGGAGACTGCTGGGCTATAGTCCATAGGATCTCAGAGTCGGACACCACTGAAACGACTTAGCATGCACGCATGCTCTGTGAATTCAGGCTGAGAGGAGAAGCATTTTGGATCCCCTATGTTAAATATTCTATATGTACCTCACTGCCACCAGATTGCCACTATTGCCAACCCTGTGTCTCGTTTTGACTGTATTTTGGGGCTGGCACTGGGACCAGTCTTATTCTCTTCACAGCTCAAAATTTCAGGCCAACCAAAGGCCTTGTCAAAATCATAAAAGTACTAAGAATTGAGAATGTCTGGGGCTTTAAGTGTTGTCAGAGACAAAGGGGTTTGCTTCAATTTTTAATTAGTTCAGAGGTTCGAAGAACTGGCTTTAAGAAAAACTGAAAGAAAAAAACAGAGCTGAAGGCAGGTTATTCATTACATTTCGGATGAATAGATTCTCCCAGGAAGGAATTTGGAAGCCCCTTTCTGGCAGCTTCTATTTCTGGCATTCAGGAAAGACCAGGCAGCTTAATGGTGAGAGGTTGGCCCCCTGTGGCACTTTTACGCAGCTGGTTTTGTGTTCCTTGTCAGTCTGGGGTCTCTTTCCCTCCTGCTTTCTGACCCAATCTTACTTCACACATCAGTCTATGCCCTGGGTGTGTGGATCCTACATACCTGATCCACCGTTTTCTGTGGATTTTTTGCCACTTGGTCCAGTGCATCTGGTCAGTAGATTAGGTATCCAAGCCGCTGAACTGTTGGGTGCTTCAGAATGGGGCTTTAGAAATGTAAATAAGTTTATTCAACCTCCTGCATTTGAGGTTGGAGGGACTCTAGCTAAACTCTGGAGCCAGGTTCCCTGAAGCAAGCAGCCTGCAGCAGCTGGAGGGGCCCTTGTTCAGACTCTGTTGGCCTCCTGAGCTGTGTGGGGGCCCTGTGGATCTTAGGGCCCTGGAATGGTCCAGGACAGTTTATTTAGGTGATGGTAGGGGTTATGGCTGTTGCCTTGGAAACCCCTGCGGTACCCACATTGAACATGAGTTTGTACAGTGAAGTGTCTATTGCACTTAGGTACCTGACTTCATCTTAATTTGTTTATTGTCTATCTCCCCCACTAACTAGATGATAAGTTCTATGAATGCAGAGACTGTTTTATTCACCACTGTATCTGACACTTCTGGCAGATAGTAGGTGCTCCATAAACATTCCTTGATTAAATAAGTCAGTGCCGTGCGTGCACGCATGCTCAGTCGCTTCCGTCATGTCTGACTGATTGTGACACTATGCACTGTAGCCCACCAGGCTACTCTGTCCATGGGGATTCTCCAGGCAACAGTACTGGAGGAGGTTGCCATGCCTTCCTCCAGGGAATCTTCCCAACCCAGGGATCGAACCCACATCTCCTGTGGCTCATGCATCACAGGCAAATTCTTTACCGCTGAGCCACCAGGGAAGCCCGAGTCATTGTCACAGAATTGCAGACTGTCAGTGATAAACGGTGGATAAAATGACAAGAGACATTAATCATTGCCCAGAAATTCTAGAAAGGGGTGTCTGACCTTGTCATGTCCTTAGACTTGGCCAGGCATTCATTCCCTTTGGAACAGGTGATCTGGACCTTCACTTGGACATACCTGCTATTAGGAAGTCAGTGTCTTGAGGACACAGCAGTTTGTCAGTTCTGCAAGGAGGGCCAGGCTGGCGGACACCAGACAGCAGGCGACAGTGCAGGCAAGGCTGGCATGAAGCCTTGGGATGCAGAGAGTGGCAGTGAGGGGTCCTGCCACAGGCAGCACTGAGATGACCCAGTGGGAGGCCCAGCATCAGGTCATCTGTCAACAAGCAGGAGGACTCAGCCCCTTCCCTGTGCCTCCACCAGACTCAGGACCCCCACACAGGTCAGAGATTGCCAGAAGCTGCCCAGACACATCGGTCAGTCCATTCACAGCAAAAGTACCCAACCACATCTCCTGATGGAGCCTGGCCAGGCAGGCTGAGGTTCAGGGCAGGATGATCATAAGGTTGGTGGGCTCAAGAGGCAAGAAAAAGTGGGACTTTCCTGGCAGTCCAGTGGTTAGGACTCTGCGCTTCCACTGCAGGGGGCCCAGGTTCGATCCCTGGTCGGGGAGCCAAGGTCCCACCAGCTGTGTGGTGTGGGAAAATAAGTAAATTTACTTAAAAATAAAAGCGGCAAGGTGACTTCGCTAGCAGTCCTGTTAAGACTGCTCTTTCATGGCAAGGGCTGTGGATTTGATCCCTGGATGGGGAACTAAGATCCCACAAGCCATATGGTACGCAACCCCCCAAAAAAGAAAAAGCACATGTTGAGGAACATAGAGACCCAGTTCTTCCTCAGCCTAATGGCCTTTGGCAAGTCAGTTAACATTTCACCTGCAAGATGGAGAGAAACGATATACCTTTGATCTTGGGGCTTGGGTTCCCAGCCAGAGATTGAGGCTAGTTCGCAGAAGTGATGGCACCTCATCCTAGCCACTAGACCAGTGATCAATGCCAAGGGCTCTGGCCCTTTGGCCTTGCAGGAAAGAACTCCCACAAAGACAGAAAGTAGTGAAGCTAGTAAAGTATTGAGAGGGAAAAGAGTACAGTACATGTGAACAGACACACAGATAGACTCAGGGAGAGAGAGTCGCTGAACTCGTGGCAGTTTGAATTACTTTTATGGGGTATTTCTTCTGGGTTTCCTTTGGCCGGTCATTTTGATTTGCCTGGTTCACAGTTCATATTTGGTATATCTCGGGATCCTCCCATGTGTGCACACACATCTCTTAGCCAAAATGGATTTTACTGAAGAGGCGTATGGGTGGAGAACATCCCCTGGCATCACTCGCCTTTGGCCTCCGGGGAGCCTTTTCTGCTCATGTGTGGTCAGGGAGGTCTCCTGACTTCAAGAAAAGAAACATGTGGTCCGGGCAGGGCCCAGCCTCCTCCCTTAAAGGTCCTGCTCTTGTCTTTGAGTTTTGATCCACAGGGAATGAATATCCAATCACTTTACCCCAGGGCTGGGAGGTGGGGTTTGGGGAGCCTCTACCTCCTGCCTCACCTTTATCATGGTGGTGTTTTAAAAATTCGTTGGTTGGTTTAGTTGCTAAGTTGTGTGGCACTCTTGCAACCCCCTATAGCCTGCCAGGCTCCTCTGTCCATGGGATTTCCCAGGCAAGAAAACTGGAGTGGGTGCCTTCTCCAGGGAATCTTCCTGACCCAGGGATCAAAGCCAAGTAAACCTTAAATGAGATATTTGAGGCTTTTAAGATACTGTCTGACAAACAATAAGAACACAATACATTATTGTTATCGTGTAAGTTATTTTCTGTTACACTTAACAAGACAAAAACAGGGGAATATACAAGAGAGTAAAATATTGGTGTAAAGGGAACAAATCCTCAAGTTAATAATACTCTTTCTGCCTCATAAAAGGCCTGACCTGGTGCAGCGCTTTACTTACAGCTGCTTACAGTGTTATACATTCTCCAAGGAAAATCTAATTGTATATAATCACACAGGAAGCAATCTTCCTCGTCCTCTTGGGAACCACAAGCCAGTTGGAAAGCTTGGTGAACAGCTCCAATCTCTCTCCAGCCCTGGCAGGGGGCAGGGGATCCGCCCTTTGGCCTCTTGGGTCTGCGTCCTTCCCTCACTGAACAGGTGTTCTCTGAGGGCCTTTGAGAAGCCGTGTAATAGATATGATAAAGGCATATCCTACAGTGACACCGTCCCTGCTCCTCCAGGGAGGCGGAGAGGCCTTTCATGGCAATTAATTATTCACATTTTCTTTCCTGCCCCTCTAATACTTGGTTTTCTATCTACCTCCGTGGAGGCAGGTTTTCTCTGGGGCGTGTGTAACCCCAGTGCCCGATGGTGGTTTGGAGCTGCGTTCTGTCCCCCTTGGAGCCTGTTTATTTCGGGGTCACAGGCAATGGGCACAGGCTGGCAACAGCCAGAGTGTCCTAACATCAGCACTCATTCCCCCGACTCTTCTTGTGGACAGGATACTGGCTGCTGGTGTCTCTATGGTTCACGGGAGCACAGGGGTCAGGTCTTCATCCTCATTGCTTGGTCGATCAGGGTTGCATCCTGCGCTGCCTGGGCGAGCCAGGCTTGGTGGAATGCCTTTCAGCCCCGTTCCCTGTTCCGAGGCTGGGCATCTTGCCCTTTTTGCAGAGCTGTAAACAGTCACTCAGGCGTGCAGGCTTCAGCCTGGCCTTTGTTACTGCTCCCCGGGAAACCTTTGTGCTGCTGGTAGAGGTGGCCCGACGCTGGGCACACTGACAACTCTGTCTTGGAGACTCAGAAGTTACCTTCCCCCTCTCGTACCGGCTGCTTCCCCAGTGTTGCTCTTCTGCTTTTATGTGCCTGTCACGCCCACCTGCAATGCTGGCTTGATCCAGTTCCCCTTGAAGACAGTGCTCAGATGTAGAGACCGGGGCATGTACCCTCAGGGAGGTGGTTTCTGGGGCATTCTCCCTCAGAGACCCAGGGCCAGAAGGAAGAGATGTAAATGTGTGGCCACAAAATACAGCTAGGACTGGGGCCGAGGAGTAGGCAGGCGAGCAGAAGAGGGAAGTGGCAGCAGTGTGGCCAGAAAGGGCTGGAGAGTGACAGCTGCCCCTTCAGCTGGGAGGCGAGTCCTTTTGCAGAACCTCAGGGGGATGGCACCCACAGACCTCAGATGCCGCGGCCAAGTGCCTGCCCTCTCACTCCCTGCCTCTGTGCCCTTGGCAGTTTCTTCCACTTCTTCATGCCTCAGCTTCCTGCTCTAGGACGGTTGGTGGGAATTCAAATTGATAATAACCACTATGGAAAACAGTATGGAGATTCCTTAAAAAAAAAAAAAAAAAAACAACTAGAAATAAAACTACCATGTGACCCAGCAATCCCACTACTGGGCATATATACCCTGAGGAAATCATAATTGAAAAAGACACACCTACCCCAATGTTCATTGCAGCACTGTTTATAATAACTAGGTTATGGAAGAGCTTCCCAGGTGGCACAGTGGTAAAGAATCCACCTGCCAATGCAGGAGATGCAGGAGACACAGTCAGTCCCTGGGTTGGGAAGATCCCCTGGAGAAGGAACGGCAACCCACTCCAGTATTCTTCCTGGACAATTCCATGGACAGAGGAGCCTGGTGGGCTATAGTCCATGGGGTTGCAAAGAGTCAGACACAACTGAATGCACATGTACACGCACACACACAGGACGTGGAAACCACCTAGATGCCCTTCAACAGATGACTGGATAAAGAAGTTGTGGTTACATGTACACAATGGAATATTACTCAGCTATAAAAAGGAACGCATTTGAGTCAGTTCTAATGAGGTGGACGGACCTAGAGCCCATATACAGAGTGAAGCAGATCAGAAGGAAAAAGGCAAATATATATATTAACGCATGTAAATAGAATCTAGAAAGATGTTACTTATGGACCTATTTGCAGGGCAGCAATGGAGATGCAGACATACAGAACAGACTTGTGGACCCAGTGAGGAAAGGGGTGGGTGGGGTAAATTGAGAGAGTAGCATGGGAACATATACACTGGCGTAAGTAAAATAGATCGCCAGTGGGAATTTGCTGTTTGACTCAGCTCAAACCAGTGCTCTGTGACAACCTAGAGGGGTGGGATGGATTGGGAGGTGGGAATGGAGGCTTAAGAGGGAGTGGACATATGTATACCTATGGCTGACTCATGTTGATGTGTGGCAGAAACCAACACATTATAGTAAAGCAATTATCCTTCAATTAAAAATAAAATTTAAAAAATAATATTAAAAAATGCCCACTCTCACCACTACTATTCAGCATAGTTTTGGAAGTCCTAGCCACAGCTATCAGAGAAAAAAAAGAAAAAGAATCCATATTGGAAAAGAAGTAAAACTCTCACTGTTTGCAGATGACATGATCCTCTACATAGAAAACCCTAAAGACACCACTAGAAAATTACTAGAGCTAATCAATGAATATGGTAAAGTTGCAGGATATAAAATTAAAACACAGAAATCCTTTGCATTCCTATACACTAACAGTGAGAAAACAGAAAGAGAAATTAAGGAAACAATCCCATTCACCATTGCAACAAAAAGAATAAGATACTTAGGAATAAATTTACCGAAAGAAACAAAAGACCTATATATAGAAAACTATAAAACACTGTTGAAAGAAATTAAAGATGACACAAATAGATGGAGAAATATACCGTGTTTGTGGATTGGAAGAATCAATATAGTGAAAATGAATATACTACCCAAAGTGATCCATAGATCCAACACAATACCTGTCAAGCTACCAGTGGTACTTTTCACAGAACTAGAACAAATAATTTCACAATTTGTATGGAAATACAAAAAACCTTGAATAGCCAAAGCAATCTTGAGAAAGTACAATGGAACTGGAGGAATTAACCTGCCTGACTTCAGGCTCTACTACAAAGCCACAGTCATCAAGACAGTATGGTACTGGCACAAAGACAGAAATATAGATCAACAGAACAAAATAGAAAGCTCAGAGATAAATCCATGCACCTGTGGACACCTTATCTTTGATAAAAGAGACAATAAAGAAAAGACAATCTCTTTAACAAGTGGTGCTGGGAAAACTGGTCAACCACCTGTAAAAGAATGAAACTAGATCTAACTTTCTAACACCATACACAAAAGTAATCTCAAAATGGATTAAAGATCTAAACATAAGACCAGAAACTATAAAACTCTTAGAGGAAAACATAGGCAGAACACTCTGACATAAATCACAGCAAGATCGTGTATGATGCACCTCCCAGAGTAATGGAAATAAAAACAAACAAATGGGACCTAATTAAACTTAAAAGCTGTTGCACAACGAAGGAAACTATAAGCAACATGAAAAGACAGCCTTCAGAATGGGAGAAAATAATAGCAAATAAAACAACTGACAAGGAATTAATCTCCAAAATACATAAGCAGCTCATGCAGCTCAATACCAAAAAATAAATGACCCAATCGAAAAATGGGCCAACGAACTAAATAGACATTTCTCCAAAGAAGACATATAGATGGCTAACAAACACATGAAAAGGTGTCAGCATCACTCATTATCAGAGAAATGCAAATCAAAACCACAATGATGTACCTTCTCACACCAGTCAGAATGGCTACCATCAAAAAGTCTACAAACAATAAATGCTGGAGAGGGTGTGGGGAAAACGTAACCCTCCTACACTGTTGGTGGGAATGCACACTAGCACAGCCACTGTGAAGAACAGAGTGGAGATTCCTTAAAAAATTGGAAATAGAATTGTCATATGACCCAGCAATCCCACTGGTGAGTATACACACCAAGGAAACCAGAATTGAAAGAGACACATATATCCCAATGTTCATTGCAGCACTGTTTGCAATAGCTAGGACATGGAAGCAACCTAGAAGTCCATCAGCAGATGAACAGATAAGGAAGTTGTGGTACATATCAGTTCCGTTCAGTTGCTCAGTTGTGTCCAACTCTTTGCAACCCCATGGACTGCAGCACGCCAGGCTTTCCTGTCCATCCAACTCTCAGAGCTTGCTCAAACTCATGTCTATTGAGTCAGTAATACCACTGCGTCAGTGATGTCATCCAACCATCTCATCCTCTGTGTCCCCTTCTCCTGCCCTCAATCTTTCCCAGCATCAGGGTCTTTTCCAGTGGGTCAGTTCTTTGCATCAGGTGGCCAAAGTATTGGAGTTTCAGCTTCAACATCCATCCCTCCAGTGAACACTCAGGACTGATCTCCTTTAGGATGGACTGGTTGGATCTCCTTCAAGAGTCTTCTCCAACACCACAGTTCAAAAGCATCAATTCTTTGGTGCTCAGCTTTCTTTATAGTCCAACTCTCACATCCATACATGACTACCTGAAAAACAGTCTTGACTAGATGGACTTTTGTTGGCAAAGTAATGTCTCTGCTTTTTAATATGCTTTCTAGGTTGGTCATAACTTTTCTTCCAAGGAGCAAGGGTCTTTAAATTTCATGGCTGCAGTCACCATCTGCAGTGATTTTGGAGCCCAGAAAAATAAAATCTGTCACTGTTTCCACTGTTTCCCCATCTATTTCCCATGAAGTGATGGGACCAGGTGTCATGATCTTAGTTTTCTGAATGTTGAGTTTTAAGCCAACTTTTTCACTCTTCCTCTTTCACTTTCATCAAGAGGCTCTTTGGTTCTTCTTCGCTTTCTGCCATAAGGGTGGTGTCATCTGCATATCTGAGGTTATTGATATTTCTCCTGGCAATCTTGATTCCAGCTTGTGCTTCTTCCAGCCCAGCATTTCGCATGATATACTCTGCATATAAGTTAAATAAGCAGGGTGACAGTATACAGCCTTGACATACTCTTTTCCCTATTTGGAACCAATTTGTTGTTCCATGTCCAGTTCTAACTGTTGCTTCCTGAGCTGATCACAGGTTTCTCAAGAGGCAAGTCAGGTGGTCTGGTATTCCCATCTCTTTCAGAATTTTCCACAGTTTGTTGTGATCTGCACAGTCTAGGTACGTATACACAATGGAATATTTCTCAGCTAAAAAAAAGAATGCATTTGACTCAGTTCTAATGAGGTGGATGAAACTGGAACCCATTATACAGAGTGATGTAAGTCAGAAAGAGAAACACCAATACAGTATATTAATGCATATATATGGAATTTAGAAAGACAGTAACAATGACCCTATATGTAAGACAGCAAAAAAGAGACCGATGTAAAGAACAGACTTTTGGCCTATGTGGGAAAAGGTGAGGCTGGGATGATATGAGAGAATAGCATTGAAACATGTATATTGTGATATGTAAAACAGATGACCAGTCAAGTTCAGTGCATGAAGCAGGGCACTCAAAGCTGGTGCTCTGGGACAACCCAGAGGGATGGGATGGGGAGGGAGGTGGGAAGAGAGGGAGGTGGGAGGGGGATTCAGGATGGGGAACACATGTACCCATGGCTGATTCATGTCAATGTATGGCAAAACCATCACAATATTGTAAAGTAATTAGCCTCCCATTAAAATAAATACATTTTTAAAATAATCATAAAATGAGGACTAGAGTCACACCTCCTCCTCTTGGGGTTGTTTATGAGGATTCCGTGAGTTCATACATATAGAATGTTGAGAAGGTGCCAGCCCATGCTGAATGTCACTTGTGTGTTAGCCAACAACTTCACCCCACATCCATGGCCACGTGCACACCCCTGATGGGGTCAGGATCTTATTGGGACAGTCTGATGCTCTGACCACTTCTTTTCCCAAACATTCTTCCTACCCCATGTGTTCTTTCCCTCATAGAAACCAATAGTAATCTTCTCAAGTGAGAGTCTTCATCCCCAAATTATTCAAAGCCCTTCTTTTCCGTTTATAGTGAGCATCCATTACTGTTTAGTGAATCATGTATCTCCACTGGTGGGTGATGAGGACACCGTGGAAAAGTGAAATAGGCATTGCCGGTGACCGTGGTGTCTCCTCCTGCCACCACTGAAGCTCCTGACCGGTGGGAAATGTCATTGGTCTGTGTTTTCACTACTTTTGCATCAATTATGCTTCTGTTGATAGTGGTGCTCATGTTCAGTGAAACAGAAAGTAGTCAGGTGAGCAGAAGGAGCATGCACAGAAAAGACCAGAATCACCCATGAATTCTGATTGTTTTTAAAGCTGTCCAGGTGAATTTTCATCAGTTCAAATCAATATGTTGGTGTTTGGTCACTAAGTCACATCCGATTCTTTCAATATGGGCACACACTTAAGAGGTAACTGCATGAAAGGGAATGTGGCCCAAAGATAACTGGTCCATCCTTGAGTTCAGCCCATTACCTCGGCAACATGCAGGTCCACTGCCAACAACACATCCCTCCTGGAAGTCACTGGGGCATCTCAAGCCAGCCTGGCCAAAGGAGAGCTCATCTTTCCCCACAAACCTGCCATTCTTCCTGTTTTCTACCTCAGTTAAACATCAATATCAGACAAGTTGCTTATGCCAGAAACATCAAGGTCAGCTCCTCTCCTGCTTTTCCTGCCCCCATCCCCAGGCCCTGGACTCCCTGTGCTTCCTAAATAGCCTAAGACTATGCCTCTTCTGTATACCCACTGACTCTGCCTGTAGCTGTAAGTATCGCTGTGTAACAACAATCCCCAAACAGTGGCTTGGGTCAGCTGATCCAGACCAAGCTCAGTTGGGTGGCTCTTACCACATGTCTTTGGGTGTCCGGTCCTGGCTGATGGAGGCCAGGCTCAGCTAGGCTGGGTCTGCTCCACATGGCTCTCATCCTCCCTTCTGGCTCCAGTGGGCTGGCCCAAGCGTGTTCTTCTCGTGGAAATGTCAGAAGCACAGGAAAGCAAGCCAAAACACATGCCACTGTTGTGTGTTTCTATTGGCCAAAGCTAGCCATATGGTCTCATTCAAAGTCAAAGGGTAGGGGAATGCACTTGAACCATTTAGTGGAAGGAAGTATAAAGCCACATGGCAGAGAGAAAGGTGACAGGAGAGAATAAAGAACCAGGGCCCATAATGTAATTTCCCACATCTTTGTTATCTCTTACTAGACTCATCACTCATTTTCTAACTTCTTACTTTGCCTGCAGCCAACCTCCCCTGACTTGATTCCAACATCCCTTTATTAAAACTTTCACTGCCCCCTTATCACTCCGAAATTGAGCTGAAGCCCTGTACAACTTGGCTCCCATTCATTTTTCCTTCTGCATCTGTTGCAGTGTTTCAGAGTTACTCACCACCCACTTCCAAATGTGCTTGTTTTTCATACTGATCTGTGCCTTTATAAACAGTCTTCCCTCTTCCTGCAGTGATCTCCCCCGCATTTGGGGTTATTGTGAGATGTTGTTGACCTATCAAAACCCAATTCACCTGGAGCCCCTTCCAGAAAGCATTCTCAGAGGCCCTGTGGAGAAAAAATTGCTCCTTCCGTTGTGGCATGATAGTAAATTGAAATCGCATCATGCTCATACTTAACTCGTATCAGTTTGGGAATACATGTTCAACCACAGAGAGAGAGAGAGGGCGTGAATAATTCCACCCACCATTCAACTCCATGATCGTGGGAGTACTGAGACTTCACTTTGCTGTTACATTAGTCATCATTACATTAGTTCCAGAAGCCTCCTGTAGATGAAAGACACATCCTACTGAGCAGGGGTCTAGTGTTTAAATGATACAAGACTCTTATAACAGCCGTGCCATGAACCTTTATTTCATTTACTAGTCAACCAAAGGAACATCTATCTGGCTGTGTGGTCTTGTTGCAAGTCAGGACCTTCCAGTTCCATCTTGGAAATTCAAGGGACTTTCAGTGGTAGGTCGTCTATAGTAAATGTTTATGTCATTGTGACTTTAGAATCCTCCCGCATCAAAGATTCTCCTGTACAGTATTTCCTATAGACTTATGTCAGGTGGAATTTTAATCTTTTATGTCTGTGTTTCCCAGCTAAGTTATGAGGTTCTTATTTGTGGCTCATGGTTCTTTATGGCTGCTGCCTGTGGCTGTGCAGGTCATATACTCTAAGGGGGCACTAGTCATGCCAGAGTCTATATTAATGGACTGTGTAGCAGTCATGGTGCCAGCTTCCTTGTCTCTCAGTGCCTGGTACATCGCGATTGCTCAAGAAACACGTGGATGAATGAGTGAAGGACAAAGAGGCAACAACAGACTGAGCTAAATGTTCCCAAAATGGGTTTCCCAAGTGGTGCAGTGGTAAAGAATCCACCTGCCAATGCAGGAGAAGCAGGTTCAATCCCTGGGCTGGGAATATCCCCTGAAGAAGGAAATGGCAACCCATTCCAGTATTCTTGCCTGGAAAATTCCACGGACAGAGTAGCCTGGCAGGTTACAGCCCATGGGGTCACAAAGAGTTGGACACGACTGAGCTCACACACACAAATGTTCCCAAGTGAGAAATTTAAGAGTCAGGGTTCCAGTGAAAATTCAGACAGGTTTTGCTCCAGCAAAATTAAGATCATGTTATCATAGGTGCCTGTGATAAAATGTACCTGTCAACCCACTTGAAACATCTTAACTACCAAAAAAACCACCTTTCATCATGTGAACCGATTGAAACAATGGTTCCTACAAAAACATCATTCTTCTCAAATGTTACCGACGGCATGATGGCCCTGTGCCTAACACCCTAGTGGACATTGTGAGGCATGTATGTGGAGACAGGTCTAGCTGCTAGATGAATCTTGCCCTCCAAGTCACAGTAGACTTAAATTTTCCTTGATTTCCCTTGGATCGTGATACAACTTAAATGAAAAGAGAGCCATTATGAGTAAGAATAGGGTTTTTATCAGGTTATCTGATAAAATATGCAGAACATTCCTTAAGTAGTGTGGCCGGCAAACTTTTCACCCCATGGGAGAAGGTTGCGAAGGTAAATAGTCAGCTTCACACTTGGAATCCGATGTTCTGCCAGAGGACATGGGGAGGGGAACTGACCCACTCGGGATATGCGGGCTTCTGGGTGGATGTGGCCCAAGGAGGGGTCCAAAAGGCAGCATGACACGGGCAGTGATGGTCCAACTATGCCTCACCCCACCCCAAACCACAGGCCTAGGAAGCTCTGACAGAACATGGGGTTCACCCCTCCCCCTGGATTGTTCTCTCTGTCTCCAGCAGCAAGACAATCGCCTCCTGGCCACCCCACCAGTGCGACAGCAGGATGCCTCACCAGCCAGGGCTTGATGTGTCCATTAGAGGGTTAGGGTCCATTAGAAAGGGTTCCATAAATGTTAAATGAATGAACAAAGTGATGAATAAGCCAACGAAATAAGCAAACCAAAGGAGTGCTTATAGGGAACCTTTGTGGGGGAAGGCACTACAGTAACCCTGGGAAATTCTAAACGGTGTAAATGGATCTTCCCAACCCAGGGATCGAACCCATGTCTCTTATGTCTCCTGCATTGGCAGGCAGGTTCTTTACTGCTTGCGCCCCCTGGGAAGCAAATGTTGTACACCTAATGCTTAATGCTCTGGTATCCTTTCCAAACGCATGGAGACTTGGCTGTATTGTTCAATGGAAGAAACGTTCAACCTGCTGCAGTACCACGCCAAGGTCGTCCTAATACCATTCAGCTTGGGAACCAGGGTAATAGTTCTTGAGTTTGAGGCTGCTGTTGTGTATGCCCAGCTATGTCCCTTCAGTCGTGTGTCCAACTCTTTGCCACTGTATGGACTGTAGCCCACCAGGCTCCTCTGTCCATGGGAGTCTCCAGGCAAGAATACTGGAGTGGGTTGCCATTCCCTCCTCCAGGGATCTTCCCGACCCAGGGATGGAACCCCAGTCTCTTATGTCTCCTGCATTGGCAGGCAGCTGGGTGCCCCAACACTCCTATTTGCACGTGAACTTGGGTTCAGAATTTCATGAGATCAAGGAGTCAGTTCAAATGGAGCTTCTGTTTCTGCCAAGACCTTGCATGTCATTGCAGGCCACCTTCATGAAGTAGTCACCCTGTGTTCTTTGGGGTTTCTTTTTGTGTGTCGCTAGGTGAGTACTCCACGGAGGAGGCGCAGGACCCTTTCCTGGTCAGCATCCACATCATCGCGGACCCAGGGGAATCCCGCCCCCTGCAGGAGGCCATCGACAAGGTCTTGGCGTGGATCCACCCGGACCTCCCGCTGTTCAGGGTCTCGGAAAGGCGGGCGTGCCGCCGGCGGAGGAGGGTCCCCAAGGGGGCACAGCCGGCGCTGGCGGTGGTGCTCTTCCTGCAGGAGGAATACGGCGAGGAGCCGATCCTGCAGCTGCACCGCACGCTGCAGCGGCCGCCCTGGCGCCACCACCACACCGAGCGCGTGCCCGGCAAGTTCCTGCCCTACCTGCCCTGCAGCCAGGACTTCTTCACGCTGGCCCCGGGGACGCCGCTCTGGGCCATCCGGCCGGTGCACTACGGCAAGGAGATTGTGCGCTTCACCATCTACTGTCGCCATGACAACTACGCCGACATCCTTAAGTTCTACGAGCTGATCCTCAGGCGGAGCCCCAGCCAGAAGAAAGCGGACTTCTGCATCTTCCCCATTTTCTCCAATCTGGACGTGGACATCCAGTTTTCCCTCAAGAGACTGCCCTGTGACCAGACCCCGGTCCCCACCGATTCCTCCGTGCTGGAGTTCCGGGTGAGGGACATCGGGGAGCTGGTGCCGCTCTTGCCCAACCCTTGCAGCCCCATCAGTGAGGGGCGCTGGCAGACAGAGGACCATGACGGCAACAAGATCCTTCTGCAGGTACCTGGGGGAATGTCCGTCTGTATGCCTGTGGCTGTCTCCCTTTGACGATAACAGAGAAACAAGTGAAATGGCTTTTCCTGAAACCCTAGCAAGTACCTGTTACAAAACAAGGAGTTAAGAAAAAGGAGGGATCAGTGACCCTCTTTCTGGCTAGAAGAGCAAGTCAAGGTGTCCATACTCTAATTAAACGGCTTTCACTTTGCTGCCGAGGTCATGTGCCCCAAGCCAGCAACAGCTGATCCCTCTAGTGCCACTGCCTGTGACAAGCATCCATCCACTAAATGCTTGGGGTTCCAGGGGATCTTGAATGAGCTGATATCCCAGGGAATTTGCTATTAAAGATTGTTTAGTCTACTCCCTCGCAAGTAGGCGGTTTTTACCGATGAATTCTTCATTTCCACAAAGGAACTTCAGGAAAAGCCATCCGTGACCACTGTAAAATATGTTGACATTCAGTAGAGAAGATATGTTTTCTTCTTTGCTCTGGTGCCTCCCCTACTTTCTACCCTTCACCCTTCTGCTACTGGGCATTACATTGTTGAAATTCAGTGATTACTGGGAAATGCCTTCTGGGCGTTTTAAGGAGTACTGCGGTGTCTTTGGGGCTTCTGGTTTCATTAAGCATGGGAAGAGGGGAGTAAATACATAGAAGGAAATGGATGCAGTAGGCTCTTCTGTTGCTTCTGTGGTTAATGTCTTGGTTCAATTACTGGACCCCTTTTTCCTCCCATCCTTCCAGCAATCATCCCAACTTGTTAGAAGTCATAAAGTTCCAGTCTTAAATTCAAAATTGAGCATATAGATTTAAAAATGTCCTTTGTATGCCCTACCTGATACATGCTTTCAAGACCCTGGCTTTCTAGAATTACTAATAACAGGTAAATCAGTTCCAGGCATATACAATTTTGTCTTTCTGAAATGCCTCTGCTTTTGGCATCTTGGTTTTCACAAACGGCTACCTGAGAGGAGAAAGCTGATAGCAAGTTAGGCGACGTCTTGAAAGATGCTGGCTGATTGTATTTACTTGAATCACAGACAAAAGTTTCATAGTTTCTGTTGCTTTTAGTGTTAAACATCAGAGGTATAATCCACATATTGCAAAGTGAAGTGAGAATTTGGCACATGTCATACCTGGTTCAAACTATAGCTAGGCCACATTGCTCAAGTCAAAAAAGTCACCTTGACATATTTATGATTTAAAGGAAAGAGGTAATTTTCAGATTTCTCTTTGAATTATGCAAATAAAATATAATATTGCTTTATTATTCACTGAACTAAACACTATTTGTTTTCATTTTTATTTTATATTGGAGTATAGTTGATTTACAATGTTGTGGTCATTTCAGGTATACAGCAGAGTGTTTCAGTTATACATATATCTATTCTTTTTCAGATTCTTTTTTCATAAGGTTATTACAGAGTATTAAGTGGAGTTCCTTGTGCTATACAAGACCTTGTTGATTGTCTATTTTATATATAGTTTATGTATATGTTAATCCCAACCTTCTAGTTTATCCTCTGCCCCCCACCTTTCCTCCTTTGATAACCATGCTTGTTTTTGAAGTCTGTACATCTGCTTCTGTTTTGTAAAGAAGTTTATTTCTATAATTTTTTAGATTCCACATATAAGTGACATTATATTTGTCTTTGACTTACTTCACTTAGAATGTTAATCTCTGGGTCCATCCATATTGCTGCAAGTGGCGTTATTTTAATCTTTTTCATGGCTGAGTGATATTCCATTGTATATACGTGCCATATCTTCTTTATCCGTTTATTTGTCAGTGGACACTTAGGTTGCTTCCATGTCTAGGCTATTGTAAGGAGTGCTGCAGTGAACACTGGGGTATATGTATGCTTTTTTAATTATGGTTTTCTCCAGACATATGCTTAGGAATGGGATTGCCGGATCCCATGGTATTTCTGTTTGTTTTTTAAGGAACCTCAGTGCGGTTCTCCTTGCCTGGAAAATCCCATGGACGGAGGAGCCTGGTAGGCTGCAGTCCATGGAGTTGTGAAGAGTCAGACGCGACTGAGTGACTTCCCTTTCCCTTTTCACTTTCATGCATTGGAGAAGGCATGGCAACCCACTCCAGTGTTCTTGCCTGGAGAATCCCAGGGACAGGGGAGCCTGGTGGGCTGCCATCTATGGGGTCACACAGAGTTGGACACGACTGAATTGCAGCAGCAGCAGCAATGCGGTTCTCCATAGTGGTTGTACCAATTTACATTCCTACCAAGAGTGTAGGAGAGTTCCTTTTTCTCCACACCCTCTCCAGCATTTATTGTTTGTAGATTTTTTGATGCTGGCTGTTCTAGCCAATGTGAAGTGATACTTTTGTAGTTTTGATTTGCATTTCTCTAATAATTAGTGGTGTTAAACATCTTTTCATGAGTTTTTGTTTTGTTTTGTTTTGTTTTTTTGGCTGTCTCTATGCTGAAGAATTGATGCTTTTGAACTGTGATTTTGGAGAAGACTCTTGAGAGTCCCTTGAACTGCAAGGAGATCCAACCAGTCCATTCTAAAAGAGATCAGTCCTGGGTGTTCATTGGAAGGACTGATGCTAAAGCTGAAACTCCAATACTTGGGCCACCTCCTGCAAAGAGTTGACTCATTGGAAAAGACTGATGCTGGGAGGGATTAGGGGCAGGAGGAGAAGGGGATGACAGAGGATGAGATGGTTGGATGGCATCACCGACTCAATGGACATGAGTTTGGGTTAACTCCGGGAGTTGGTGATGGACAGGGAGGCCTGGCGTGCTGCGATTGATGGGGTCGCAAAGAGTCAGACACGACTAAGCGACTGAAGTGAACTGACTGATGTTGTCTTTGGAGAAATGTCTATTCAGATCTTGTGCCTATTTTTTGATTGGGTTGTTTGTGTTTTTGATATTGAACTACATGTGCTGTTTGTATATTTTAGAGATTAATCTTTTGTTGGTTGCACCATTTGCAAATAGTTTCTCCCATTCTTTGGGTTGTCTTTTTGTTTATGGTTTCCTTTGCTGTGCAAAAGCATTTAAGTTTAATTAGGTCCCTTTGTTTATTTTTTATTTTCATTTCTATAGGCTATGGATAGAAGAAGATCCTGCTGCGATTTATGTCAAAGAGTATTCTGCCTATGTTTTTCTCTAAGGGTTTTCTAGAATCTGGTCTTACATTTAGGTCTTTAATCCATTTTGGGACTTTTTTTGTGTGTGTGGTGCTAGTGTTCTACTTTTATTCTTTTACATGTGACTGTTCTCCCAGCACCACTTATTGAAGACTGTCTTTTCTCCAGTGTACATTCTTGACTTCTTTGTTACAGATTAATTGACCAAAGGTGTGGGGATTTAATTCTAGGCCTTCTATCCTGTTCTGTTGATCTATAAGTCTGTCTTTGCACGGGTACCACAATGTCCATAGCTTGGTAGTATAGTCTGAAGTCAGGGAGCCTGATTCCTCCAGCTCTGGTTTTCTTTCTCAAGATTACTTTGGCTCTTTGAGTCTTTTGTGTTTCCCTACAAAGAAGATTTTATTATTCTAGAGCTGCAAAAAACTGCCTTTGGTAATTTGATAGGGATTGCATTGAATCTGTAGACTACCTTGGGCAGTATAGTGATTTTGACAATACTGATTCTTCCAATGTAAGAACACAGTATAGCTTTCTGTCTTTCTGTGTCATCTTCCATTTCTTTCATTAGCATCTTGTAGTTTCTGGAGTACAGGTCTTTTGCCTCTGTAAGTAGGTTTATTCCTGGTTGTTTTATTCTTTTTGATGCAATGGTAAATTGGGATTGTTTCCTTAATTTCTCTTCCTGCTCTTTTGTTGTTGGTGTATAGGAATGCAAGAGATTTCTGTGTATTAATTTTGCATCCTACAACTCTACCAAATTCATATATCAGCTCCAGTAGTTTTCTGGTAGCATTTTTAGGATTTTTTGTGTGTAGTATCAAGTCATCTGCAAACAGTGACAATTTTACTTCTTTTTTCCAATTTGGATTCCTTTTATTTCTTTTTCTTCTCTGACTGCCAAAACTATGTTGAATAAAAGTGGTGAGAGTGGACATCCTCGTCTTGTTCCTGAACTTAGAGGAAATACTTTAAGTTTTTCATGTTTGAGTATGATGTTAGCTGTGGATTTGTCACACACACAATTTTTGTCTTTATTATGTTGGCATAGTTTTCCTCTATGCCCACTTTCTGGAGAGGTTTTAAAATAAATGGGTGTTGAATTTTTTCAGGAACTTTTTCTGCATCTGTTGAGATGATCATATGTTTTTATTCTTCAGGCTGTTAATGTGGTGTATCATACTGATTTGTGAATATTGAAAACTTGCATCCTTGGGATAAATCCCAGTTTTTCATGGTGTGTTACCCTTTTAATATATTGTTGGATTCATTTTGCTAGTTATCTTGTTGAGTTTTGTGTCGATGTTCATCAGTAATATTGGCCTATAATTTTCTTTTTTGTGATATCTGTGTTTGGTTTTGGTATCAGGGTGATGGTGGCCTCACAGAATAAGTTTGGGAGTGTTCCTTCCTCTGCAATTTTTCAGAATAGGATGGGTGTTAACTGTTCTCTAAATGTTTGATAGAATCTGCCTGTGAAACCATCTGGTCCTGGACTTTTATTCACTGGGAGTTTTTTAATCACAGTTTCAATTTCAGTAGTTGCGGTTTATATTTTTAATTTTTTCCTGTTCAGTTTTGGGAAATTTGCAAAGAATTTGTCCATTTACTCTAGGTTGTCCATTTTATTGGCATATAGTTGCTTATACTAGTCTTTTATGATCCTTCATATTTCTATATCAGTTTTATACTCTCTTTTGAAATGTGAGAAAAGTTTTCTTCTGTATTTGAAGACTGCCAATTCTTTACGCAAAGTGTAATGCATTTGCATAAGTAAAAATTAATGAAAGGACTTTGTTTATACTAAAAGTCCAAAATGAATGTGATTGTTTCTGAGGGAATTTTTCCTTTTTGTGTTATTTAGAATACTTTTTTCCCCCTCAATCCCTGTAATAATATAAATGAAAGAATGTAAGAAAGCTTGGCCTGAAACCCACTCGAAGGAACCATTGAAAGAATATTTCAAAGAAAAGTCACAGATTTAAATAGCTATACAATCTGTATGGGTACAGGCTTTTGAATTTAGAGCATCCAAGTATGCAAAGAGTAAGAGAAAAAGATTTGTATCATGGGGGTTTCAGGAATTTGGGCTTTTGTCCAAAATGGCAATATGTCAAAGAGTTAAATTAATGTGGGCAGAAATGAATAATGGTTCCCTCTCACAGTTCTTGATTATGGCTGTTTGAATAGGTTACTGTTACTGCATCACTGTAGAAAGAAGCTGTCTGCTCTAGCTTGATACACCTGCCCACCTGTGTGTGTGTGTGTTAGTCGCTCCATCGTGTCCAACTCTTTGTGACTTCAGTGGACTATAGCCCATCAGGCTCCTCTGTACATGGAATTCTCCAGACAAGAATAATGAAGTGGGTGGCCATTCCCTTCTCCAGGGGGGCTTCCCAACCCAGGGATCGAACCCAGGTCTCCCACATTGCAGGCAGATTCTTTACTATCTGAGCCACCAGGGAAGTCAGTCCAACTCTTTTAAGTTCATTTTAAAACTAAAAATTTATATGCTTCAGTCTTTAGCAAATTAAGATGTTTTGGTTGTGGGAGGAGGGACCCAGTGGAGAGAGCACCTTTCTTTTTTCATTCTCCTTAGCAGTATGGTTCCCAAGTTTCGTTTTCAACACACATGCTTTTGTTCACTTGAGTGCAGTTATTCATTGAAGACAATCTTGGTTGGGTGGTTTTTAGTTGCTTTCTTAAAATATAGGTTGCATTTCATTTCTTCATCCTGCCCCATTGACTTGACAATCCATATTTCAGAGATCTCCTTCAGTGTTTAATTCCTCTGAAGGAGAAAAGCTGAGAGGTTTGTTTCTGGGAGCTACTCAACTCTTTTAAGAATTTGGAATTATTTTTTTGTAAAACGCACTCTTTTATCTTTTTATAGTTTCTTTACACTGTTGCATTAGTTTCTGCTGAACAGCAAAGTGAATCAGTCATTCATTTATATATATCCACTTTGCTTTTGGATTCCCCTTTCACTTAGGTCACCACAGAGCACTGAGTGGGCTTCCCAGGTGGCACTAGTGGTAAAGAACGTGCCTGCCAATGCAGGAGACAAAAGAGATGTGGGTTCAACCCCTGGGCCGGGAAGATCCCGTGGAGGAGGGCATGGTGACCCACTCCAGTATTCTTGCCTGGAGAGTCCCATGGACTGTGGAGCCTGGTGGGCTGCAGTCCATGGGGTTGCAAAGAGTCGGACACGACCAAAGCAACAGCACACACGCAGAGCGTTGAGTTCCCTGTCCTACACAGGAGGCTCCCGTTAGTAATCTATTTTATATATAGTAGTGTATATAAGTCAGTCCCAATCTCCCAATTCATTCCACCCCCTCCCTCACCCTGGTAACCTGTAGGTTTGTTTCCTGCATTTCTGACTCAGTTTCTGGTTTGCAGATAAATTCACCTGTACCGTTTTTCTAGATTCCACATAGAAGTAATATTATATGATATTTGACTCTCTTTCTGCCTTCCCTCTGTATGACAATCTCTAGGTCCATCTAGGAAGTGAATCCCAGAATATCTTGCTGCAGTTCCTGTCAAAGAGTGTCTCTGTTTTCCTCTAAGGCTTTTATATTTAGGTCTTACATTTAGGTCTTTAATCCATTTTGTGTTTATTTTTCTCTATAGTGTTAGGAAGTGTTCTAGTTTTATTCCTTTGCATGTAGCTGCCTAGTTTTCCCAGCGCCACTTGTTGAAGAGACTGTCTTTTCTCCATTGTATATTCTTGCCTTCTTTGTCACAGATTAGGTGGCCATAGGTGTGTGGGTTTATCTCTGGACTTTCTGCCCTGCTCCATTGATCTGTATTTCTGTTTTTATGCCAGGACCAAACTGTCTTTGTTACTGTAGCTTTGTAGTGTAGTCTGAAGTCAGGGAGCCTGATTCCTCTAGCTCTGTTCTTCTTTGTCAAGATTGCTTTGATTATTTGGAGTCTTTTGTGTTTTTGTACAAATTGTGAAATTTTTTTTTCTAATTCTGTGAAAAACTCCCCTGGTAATTTGATAGGGATTGCACTGAATCTGTAGATTGCTTTGGATTTTATAGTTATTTTCACAATATTGATTCTTGCAATCCAAGGATATGGTATATCTTTGATTTCTTTCCAGATAGTTTTCTGACTTTGTCTTTTGCCTCCTTCAGTCAGTTCAGCTCAGTTGTGTCTTTTTGCCACCCCATGGACTGCAGCACGCCAGGCCTCCCTGTCCATCACCAACTCCCAGAGCTTGCTCAAACTCATGCCCCTCGAGTCGGTGATGCCATCCAACCATCTCATCCTCTGTCATCACTTTCTCCTCCTACCTTCAATCTTTCCCAGCATCAGGGTCTTTTCCAATGAGTCAATTCTTCACATCAGGTAACCAAAGTATTGGGAGTTTCAGCTTCAGCATCAGTCCTTCCAAAGACTATTCCAGTGAATATTCAGGACTGATTTCCTTTAGGATTGACTGGTTTGATCTCCTTGAAGTCCAAGGGACTCTCAAGAGTCTTCTCCAACAACACAGTTCAAAGGCATCAATTTTCTCCAACACCACAGTTCAAAAGCATCAATTCCTCAGTGCTCAGCTTTCTTTGTAGTCCAGCTTTCACATCCACACATGACTACTGGAAAAACCATAGCTTTGACTCAATGGACCTTTGTTGGCAAAGTAATGTCTCTGCTTTTCAATATGCTGTCTAGGTTGGTCATAGCTTTTCTTCCAAGGAGCAAGCGTCTTTTAATTTCATGCCTCCTTAGGTAGGTTTTTTCCTAGGTACTTTAATCTATTTTATGTGGTAGTAAATGGGATTGTTTCCTTAATATGTCTTTCTGATCTTTGGTTGTTAGTGTATAGAAAGTGTATATTAATTTTGTATCCCACAACTTTATTAAATTCATCGATGAACTCTAATAATTTTCTGATGGCAACTTTAGGATTTTCTATTTATAGTATCATGTCATCTGCAAACAGTGACAGTTTTACTTATCCTTTTACAATTTGGATTCCTTTTGTTTCTTTTTCTTCTCTAATAGCCGTGACGAGGACTTCCAAAACTATGTTGAATGAAAGTGGCAAGAGTGGACATCCTGATTTTATAGAAAATGCTTTCCGCTTTCACCATGGAGTATGATGTTGGCTGTAGATCTGAAGTATATGACCTTTATTATATTGAGGCAGGTTCCCTCTTATCCCACTTTTTAGAGAGTTTTTATCAGAAGTGGGTATTGAACTTTGTCATAAAACCTTTTTTGCAGCTATTGAGATGATCATATGGTTTTTCTTCTTCAGTTTGTTGATGTGGTATATCACACTGATTGATTTGAATATACTGAAGAGTCCTTGAATATCTGGAATAAATCCCACTTGATCAGGGTGTACAGTCCTTTTAATTTGTTGTTAGATTTGGTTTGCTAGTATTTTGTTGAGGATTTTAGTGTCTGATTAGATGGAAAGAAAGCCTTCCACCTCCTGAAGCTCACCTCTCCTTTCTTGGCATTGCCTGACTCAGTGGGGAGAGGCAGAAAGGTAGGTGGGTGGGGAGTTGCCAGCCTCTGAAGTTGCCCAAGATATCTCTCTATAAAATATATCTCAGAAATTTGTGTTAATGCTTGATGATTGAAATTACAGCTTTCTGAGGCCAAGACCTGTGTTACACACACTAGAACTAACATGGTACTTTGAACATAGTAGGTTCTCTTTATACATTTTCCTTACTTTTTCTTGAAGAATCATATAAATGATATATACAAGGAAAAGTGCAAATCATAAATACGCGCTCGGTGAATTTTCACAAGTTACACCTTTGCCTGAGCAACACCCAGATGAAGAAACAAAGCATAGAAACAGGAGAGGTGGCTTCTCTTTCCCCGCTCTTGGGACTCCCTTCCCTCAAATGAACGTATTGATTACTCTAGATTGCACAAAGGAGTGGGGGCATATGTGAGCAAAAAGTGGGGAACATGGCCATGTTATCTGTGTTTTTTGTCTTTATAAGGAGATCCCACATTTTTTTGAAAAGACTGAGGTTGATTGACAAAGAGATAGGCCACACCAGAAGATTAATAAAGATAATTAAATAATAATAGATACCAAAGAAACTTGAAATGGAGGAGAAATTTGGATAATGTTAGGAAGGTAAGGTAAACCATCTGTGAGATCCAAGATTCATGTCATTCCCTATTTGAGAACTCTGCCGTGGAATCTGTAGCCACTAGCAACACGTGGCCATTTGAATTTAACATTGAAGTTAATTAAAATAAAAAAATTCAGTTCCGCAGTCTCACTTATTTCAAGTACTCAGTAGTCCCATGGGGCTGGTGGCTACCATGCTGGGCCACACACATACAGAACACTGCCATCATTGCAGAAAGTTCTGTTGCACGGCATTCTTCCAGAAATAGGACCCCAATTTGATTTTGAGTTCCCCAGCAGCAAAACCAGAATGGAACATCACCAGTGACGCAGTTTAGAGTCCACGAGGCAGAAATAGATTGCACTTCAGACTGCTGACTCTGAGTCCTGGGAGCAGCATTGCCCACACCTTCTCACGTCCATCCAGGTGTCGGTAGCCTGCCTTCAACTGTGCGTCTAGAATAACCGCACGGAGGCCTCCCAAGGCTTCCTTACATGGCACCTGCAGGGCGGGCAGGGTGCCCAGTCAGTGCAGTGCAACAAAGACACCCTGCAGAGGGAGGCTGGGCAAAACCAGGTGGTCCCCACCTGCAACTCCTGGGGACTTAACCCCAAAGGAAGGGATACACCTTCAGTCTTCCCAAAGTTGTTTCTCACAGCCAAGTTTTTGGTAGATTGTAAGTGACAGTGAATTTGGTTTGTTTATTCCCGGCCCAGTCCCTGGAGTACTCCTGTTCTCATGTAGCTGGTAAAGGATGGAGTCGTTTGTCCTGCGACTCACCTGAGCTGGGTTGTGTGTTGACATCTTGAGATGCTCTGAGGAGCCTGCAAAGGACACAGGCCGGAATAGTAGCCTACCACCTCCCTTAGAGGCCTACCGTGGGAGTGCCGTGGGCTGGTCCACACCTTAAGAAGCAATTTGGGGTCCATCCAGACACAGAGGCATAGCTGAGGACTCAAAGGTCAGTTAGAGAATGTGGCTGCAGTTTTAGGCTGGACGATGTGGAAAGGAGATCACTCCATGTCTTTGGAGAGGCAAGGGAATTTAACAGTGGTGTCTAAGTTCTTTGGAGGACTTCTTCCATAGATGGTCACTGGCTGTTCTTTGCATTCTCAGAAGGCAGAGGAGGGAACTGGCTTAAACAGAAGGTTTTGTGTATGCTAAGTCACTTCAGTCGTGTCTGACTCTGTGCGACCCCATGGACTGTAGCACACCAGGCTCCTCTGTCCACGGGATTCTCCAGGCAAGGATACTGGAGTGGGTTGCCATGCCCTCCTCCAGGGGGTCCTCCCAACCCAGGGATTGAACCTGCATCTCTTACATCTCCTGCATTGGCAGGCAGGTTCTGTACCACTGAGCCACCAAGATTTAAGTAACATTTGAGTGAGTGAGTGAAAGTTGCTCAGTTGTGTCCGACTCTTTGTGACCCCATAGTAGCCTGCCAGGCTTCTCTGTCCATGGGATTCTCCAGGCAAGAATACTGTAGTGGGTTGCCATGCCTTCCTCCAGGGGATCTTCCCAACCCAGGGATCAAACCTAGGTCTCCTACATTGCAGGCGGATTCTTTACCAGCTGAGCTACCAGGAAGTAACGTTTAAAAGGCAAGAAATCCTGGCGAGCGGAATTGTTACCTTTTGAAAGAGCAGCCAGGTTCAGTCTTGGGGATTGTCTTCACTGGAGAGCTTTTAAGATTGCATCCATGCCAGTTCATTTTATCTGTCGTCTTTACGCAGAGAGGAGATTATCTAGACAATCAGTCCCTAAATACTGGGGTCATCATTGCCATGAGGACAGGGAGATGGGTGCTGATGAGGATGCAAATGAGAGAAAAAGTGGCCTCCAGAGACTTTAAAAAAAATTTTTAACTGTAGTAAAATACACATAACAATACACACAGCAGTGAAGTTGACCGTCTGAATCCTTTTTAAATGTATGGTCCAGTAGAGTTACTGTACCCACGTTGTAAAACCATCACCCCTGCCCATCTCCCGAACTCTTCTCATCCTGCAGAGCTGAAGCTCTGTCCTAGCTACACAGTAACCCCTCATCCCCAGCTCTCTCTGGCTCCTGCCAACTACCATTCTGCTTCCTGTCTCTATGCGCTTGACTGCTCTAGGAATCTCATATAAGTGGGATAGGACTGTGTTTTGTCTTTTCGTGCCGGGCTTATTTCACTTTGCATAATGTCCTCAAGGGCTTTCCTGGTGGCTCAGAGGTTAAAGCGTCTGCCTGCAATGCAGGAGACCTGGGTTCGATCCCTGGGTCGGGAAGATCCCCTGGAGAAGGAAATGGCAACCCACTCCAGTATTCTTGCCTGGAGAATCCCATGGAGGAAGGAGCCTGGTGGGCTACAGTCCCTGGGGTTGCAAAGAGTCGGGCACGACTGAGTGACTTCACTTTCTTTCTTTCACTTTCTAATGTCCTCAAGGTTCATCCAAGTTGTAGCCTGTGTCAGATTCCCTTCCTTTTTAAATCTGAATACCGTTCTATCATGAACATGCCACATTTAGTTTATCCATTCATCCGCTGATGGACACGTGAAATGCGTCCATCTTTGGACTATTGTGAGTAATGCTGCTGTGAACCTGTGTGTGTGCAAATATCTCTTTGGGTCCCTGTTTTTACTTCTTTGGGGTTTATACCCAGACATGCAATTGCTGAGTCACATGGTGAGTCTGTGTTTAGTTTTTGGAAGAAAGTAGCTTTCACATTGTTTTCTGTAGTGGCTGCGCCATTTTACGCTTCCACCAGCAACACAGGAGGGTGAGACTTGTCTTTTACGAAAGTAGAGAGGGACTGCTCTGGTGGTCCAGTGGTTAAGACTTCGCCTCCCGATGCAGGGGGTGTGGGTTCGATCCCTGGTCGGGGAGCTAAAAGCCCACGTTGCCTTGCAACCCAAAAAGCAAAACATACAATGGAAGCAATATTGTGACAAATGCAAGGAAGACTTTAAAAAATGGTCCACATTAAAAAATAAATCTTAAGGAAAAAAAAGGCAGAGAAAGACTTTGCTCTTTGTTTGTGGGGTTCAATGGTTACTTCAGTTGTGTCCAGCTCTTTGCGAGCCCGCCAGGCTCCTCTGTCCATGAGATTCTCCAGGCAAGAATACTGGAGTGGGTTGCCATGCTCTCCAAAGCTTCCCATGGCCCGTTGACAGCCTTTCCAGATGTTCACCAAGGCCCTTTTGTCAGCTGCTCGTCTCTCAGGCTTTATCTCTCGCTTCTTACTCCCTCTCTGCCTTCCATGTTGGCCTGCTTTGTCTTCCTCAGATGCAACAGACTCTTTCCTGCCTCAGGACCTTTGCACCTACCGCCTGGGATGGTCTCCTCCAAGATCATCACCCGGTGGATTCCTTCTCATGACTCAGGTGTCAGAGAGCCTTTCCCTGCCCGCCCCACCCATACAGCCTCCTGACCAGTCACCTTACCTCCGCCCTCCCTTGCCCACTGGACAGTAAGAAGGTACCTTTGGAGCATAAGCCAGATCAGGTGACTCCTGTGCTCGGAACCGCTGCCTGTCCCCTCCCTCGTGGAGCCAGTCTCCTCCCAGTGGTCCTTCCTGCTCTCCTCCCCTCACTGTGCCTCAGCCACCCTGCTGTCACTCTTGACCCTTCGGAACACCCTGTGTCAGTTCTATCCCTCTGCCTGGACCCCCGCCGCCCAGCCGGCCACGTGGCTGTTCCCTCTCCCCCACCCCACCCCCGAATCAGGGTTCTGCTCGTGTGCCCGCCAGTGAGCCCTTCCCTCGCCACGATGTTGAAGGGCATCTCTCTCTACCATTCTCACACGCGGACCCCTGCCCTGCCAGCCTTTCCTCACAGCGCCGTCCCGTTCCAGATGTGCAGTGATCCAATAGAGGCTTGTCTGTCTCCCTCACCAGAACCCGGGCACCCAGAGGCAGGGACTTTCCCTGTTGTGCCCACTGCTGGCTCCCTACTGCCTCTGACAGTGCCCGGCACACATCAGATACTCATGGTTGAACAGATGAACAAAGAAAAGGAGACAGAAGGGGAGAGAGGTGGGAACTTGGGCTGTTCTGGACAGGCCCCCTGGAGGCAGCCTGAGCAGGGGAGAACCCTGAAGGTGGTTAGAAACAGGGAGGGGAGTGACCAGGACCCAGAGGGGAGACCAGGACAGGAGGCACCCGCGGAGGAGCCCTGGGGCCATGGTGTCTGCTGGCGAGCGGGCCTCCAGCACTGAATGCAGGGTCGGGGGCAAAGGGCACGAGTGGATGGCCCCCTACCCCCCTAACCCCTACATCGGGTGAGAACAGTGGCTTCTAGGCCAATAGAAGCCCCTCTTCTCTAGAGCCCCTCAGCTCCCAGGGGAGGTGGGAGAGTAAGACGTGGGCTCAGCCAGCATCTCTGGGAGGGCTAGACAACACAGGCGACGATGTAACACTATCTACCCTAGAGACCGGGAGCCTCTGCTTCCAGCTGTCAGAGGCGGACACAGACCACCTCCAGTTGGTCAGCTTCTTGCCTGGGGAGGCGCCTATGCAGGGAAGAGTTTCCCCAAGAGATATTGGGTTGGCTGAAAAGTTCACTCGAGCTTTTGTACATTTTTATGGAAAACCCAAATTTGTTTGGCCAACCCAATAATAATGGTGTGATGGTGAATATCAATTGGTTGCTTGGGAGTTGCCACGCCGTGGGCTTAGTGCATTCTAATACCTTCCTTACTGCACCCTCTCAGCGTGTCTACCAGTGAGGGGACCACTCGCACCCCTGCCCTGCAGACACACCCCAGACATTGCGGTCAATACCTGCCATGCCCAGAATCAGCAACAGCAGAGGAGACTGGGAGCGCACTTGGGGACTCAGGAACCCACACCAGCTGTCTTGCTTCCTGTTCTTTTCCAAGGAACCCAGCTGGGACCTGGGCACTGCGTCTGCCAGCACCCCTCCAGCTTCAGCAACCCTGAAAATCAGATTCCCTGGGTGCCCCCTCCAGAAACTCGGATCCAGGAGGTGTCGGGAGAAGGGCCTGAGATCTGCACTTCTAAGCAGCTCCCAGGTGCTGAGGACCTTAGCACCCTCTCTACATGGTCCCTCGCTCAGGATATTCTCAGCAGGACTGCCCAGTTGTCTCTGCATGTTTGATTAGCACTGCCTAGGGCACATTCCTTCTAAAAAAGGTATTTTAACTGTACTTAGTAGCAGGCTCAGGACAGACCATCAAGAGTACAAGTCATAATATTGTGATCACTCACAATATAATCACATGTATTGAATCGTTGTACACCTGAAAACCTAATACAAAGCCGTGTGTCAGTTATAAAACTGATCGTATCCTGTTCCTAGCCCGAAGCCTGAAGTGCAATGCACAGCGACTGCTCGGAACGTGTTAGCTTGTCCCTCCTCCCCCTTGGTCTCTGGGCAGGCCTGCCGTGACCCAAGGAGCAGAGCATCCACAGATGGAGCAGGGAGGGGTGTGAATGAATGGAGGCCACTGGGCTCCGTACACTTGGTCAGGGTTTCTGGCTCCCACTCCAGACTCTAAAGAAGATTGCTGTTTCCAGCCAACCACGTTGCCTGTACTGGGTTAGTTTATCACTGCACATTGCCCAGGGTGGCTGAAAGTCGCCCCCAGAATATCATTTCCCAGAGCATCTTCCAAGTTTGATATTCCTGCAGAATATATAAGTGACATCGGAGCTCTTTCAGGCCTGGAAGGAAGAGTAATTTTCTTTCAGGTTTAAAAAAAAAAAAAGTGAACTGGGCTTCTGGGCTTTTGTAGGACTTGGATTCAGATCTTTGAGGGAGAGGAAGGAAAATGAGGGATTCTAAGCAGTGTTTTCTGCTCTCAGTCCTTAGAGCAGCTTTCCCCTGTGGCCTGCCTGCCTCACTTTGCTTATTTAGTTTGGTCTGTCTTCGGCTCTGCTTCCAAAGGGGTTTGGTTTGACGGTGGACCTGGAAGAAAGGGCTGCTGATTCTGCCCGTGGCAGGTGGCTCCCAGTAGGTAGGGCCGATCCACTGTAGGCCACATTGTGCCTCTAGTAACTAACTGCCCGGGAAGGGGCAGTCCAGCGCCAAGGCTGGGAGCTGTTCAAGTCGGCAGACACTGTCTCCACTCAGTCAGATGTGGGACTGGAGATGGACCAAGATGAACAAGAGAGGCCCGTGCTCCAAGTTCACAGCTGGTCCAGACCATCCCATGGAGTGTGACAGGTGAGAGCTGTGGTGTAGTAAAGTGGGGGGCCGTGGGTTTGCTCCAGGGAAGCATCTCCTTCCAGGGCAGGGAAAACAGGAAGACCACAGCAGAAGTCTTCTGGGAGCCAGCAGTTAGGAGTTGGGGGCGTCTCGAGCCCTATCTAGACTAGATCCTGTTGGGACAGTGCTTAGGGTTTGGCTGAACCTTCAAACCCCGGGCTGAAAGACCTACTTCAAGTTTGCTTCTGTGTTAGTGTATTCTTCGTTAGCTCCCAATTAGGTATCCTTTCTATTGAAGTATAGTTGATAACACAATATTATATAAGTCACAGGTGTGTGATATAGTGATTCACAGTTTTAAAGGTTATACTTCATTAATACTTACTATAAAGTATTGGCTGTATTTCCCGTGGTATCTATCTTGTAGCCCGTTTTATACTTAACAGTTTGCACCTCTTAACTCCCTGCCCATTATGGCCCCTCCCCACTTTCCTCTCCCCCTTGGTACCCACCAGTTCTCTGTATCTGTGAGTCTGCTGCTTTTTTTTGTTATATTCTCTAGTTTGTTTTTTAGATTCCACAGGTGACATCGTACAGAGTTTGTCTTCCTCTGTCTGCCTTCTTTCACTTAGCAGAATGCCCTCCAGCTTCATCCATGCTGCTGCGAATGGCAAATTTTCATCCTTTTTATGACTGATTAGTATTCCGTTGTGTATATATACTACATCTTCTTTATCCATTCATCTGTTGATGGGCACTTACATTGCTTTTATATCTTGAAAATTGTGAATTTTGCTGCTATGGACATTGGGGTCCATATCTTTTTGAGTTTTGGAGGGTGCCTATCTTTTTGAATTAGTGTCTTTGTTTTTTTTTTTTTTTTTCAAACATATACTCAGGAGTGGAATTGCTGGGTCACATGGTAGTTCTGTTTTTAGTTTTTCAGTTTGATATTTTCATTTAAAATATTTTTTATTATGTTTTTTAAAGGTTTTTTTGATGTGGACCATTTTTAACGTCTTTATTGAATTTGTTACAATATTGTTTCTGTTCTATGGTTTGGTTTTCTGGTCATGAGGCATGTGGTATCCTAGCTCCCTGCTGCTGCTGCTGCTGCTAAGTCGCTTCAGTCATGTCCGACTCTGTGCGACCCCATAGACGGCAGCCCACTAGGCTCCTCTGTCTCTGGGATTCTCCAGGCAAGAACACTGGAGTGGGTTGCCATTTCCTTCTCCAGTGCATGAAAGTAAAAAGCAAAAGTGAAGTCACTCAGTCGTGCCCGACTCTTAGTGACTTCATGGACTGCAGCCTACCAGGCTCCTCCATCCATGGGATTTTCCAGGCAAGAGTACTGGAGTGGGGTGCCATTGCCTAGCTCCCTGACCAGGGATCAAACCCATGCACCCTGCATTGGAAGGCAAAGTCTTAACCAGTGGACTACCAGGGAAGTCTCTATATATTTTTATTAGAAAATAATTAAACCACATTACCCAAAATATTTTGGGGAATTAGAGATTTTAAAAAAATTACTACCACCATAACAGAGCACTATGCTATATTTTCTGCCAGGTTTTTTGGTCATGTAAGCAGGGACAGGGGAGCCTGATGGGCTGCTATCTATGGGGTTGCACAGAGTCGGACACGACTGAAGCGACTTAGCAGCAGCAGCAAGCTGTATATGTTATGCCAGCTTTCTGACAAACATGAGAGAAATATACATATACACATACAAAGGGAAAATGTGTATTTCTCGCTTATCCCCAAGAAAGTTAGGAAAAGAATCTCTTGCTAAAGGGCTTCAGACCTTTGGGTTAGACTCTCCCACCACCAACCTTCCAACCACCCAGATGGAAGGTCAAACATTGTTTAGACTTTAAGGAACTTTCCACTGGATTCTTAGCTTTATGCTGGGAGAATGAGCCCCGGGATCCTCTGGAATTTTATGCTCAAAGAATTTCTGTCCCCCTCTTTGTGCTCAGATACAGGGTTCCACGAGTCAGGATTTTGTCACCTTCTTCCCAGGGTAGTCTGGAAGGGGATGTATGTGACGATCCACTTAATATGCATCAGTGCGGCTGCCACAGCGTCTGCCCAGAGCAGGCGCCCAGTAAACACCTGCTTCTGGGGGAAAAAAGCCCCGCGTGTCAAGCACAACTGGCCTCAGAGTTTTAGAACCACTCAGCAGGCCGCATGAGAGGGGTGGGGGACCCACTGTTGCCCGTGCTGCAGTCAGTGGCAGCGGGGAGATCTTCAGGCCCTCAGCCGGGAACCTGCCCTTTCCCACTGAGCGACCTCTAGCTGTGACCTCTCTCTCCCTCTCTCTGCTATCTGGACCAAGGGTGGGGGCGGTAAACAGTGGGCCTTGAAGGGAGGCAGGAAGGAATAGGAAGGACTAAAGGGCCTCAGTCACGGGAGGCAGAGCCTGGACCGCCTCCAGGGCAGGCCTGCAGGGCACTCTGTCCATCTGCTGCTGAAAGCTGTGTGCCACCAAGCTGCGCCTGCTCCCAGGAGACCAGCTGGGACTCTAGATCAAGCAGAGAGCACTTTCTGTCTGTGCACAGGAAGGAAACGGCTGGGTTTGACCATCCTGCTCTGCCTGTAAGGGGCCTGAATGGTTTCCTGCCCCTGGACCTCACTGCGTCCCTGGAGATGCCTGTTCGCTGAGTCCTTGCCTGGACAAAGACGAGGGTGCTCCCCCTAGCACACAGTTACCATAGTTACCAAGCGATGGCATCACATCTCCATGGTGTCACACAGAGGGGATTGCCCTTGGTCACGTCAGCCTTTTCTAATGGGCTTCAGACCCAGTGATCTATAAGTAGGGGAAATGTGGTTAAAACAGGAATAAATTTCACCTGGACACCCAGACATTTCCAGTCCACCTTGGGGTGGAAGCAAGTCAACGGTATCCCTCATTTCACAGCTACTTATTGAGAATATTATATAATGCTATTTTTTCCCAATACTTCTTAATGTTTGCATATGGCATTTGTAAATTATATACTGACTTCTAAAATATCTTAAGTATATATACACACACACACACACACACACACATACAGTCTTCCTCTCTGGTCAGTTGTTAGTTGACTGTGTATATGTGCGTGCATGCATGCTCAGTTGCTTCAGTGGCTTCCGACTCTTTGCGACCCCATGGACTATAGCCCACCAGCCTCCTCTGTCCATGGGATTCTCCAGGCAGGGATACTGGAGTGGGTTGCCATGCCCTCCTCGAGGGGAATCTTCCCAACCCAGGAATCAAACTCTCATCTCCTGCATTGCAGGCAGACTCTTTACCGCTGAGCCACCAAGAAAGCCTGACTGTATATATGCAAGGATTTATTTCTGGGCTGTCGAGTGTGCCCCACTCGTCTATGCGTGTATTTTTACGCCAGTACCATACTATTTTGATTACTGTGGCTTTATAATACAGCTTGAAGTCAAGAAATGTGATGTCCCCAGATCTGTTATTCTTTCTCAGGATTGCTTTGGGTATTCTGGGTCTTTTGTGGTCCCATATAGATGCTAGAATGGTTTCTTCTATTTCTGTGGGGAAAAAAATGCCATTGGGATCTTAATAGGGATTGGATTGAATCTATACGTGTCTTTGGGTTATGAATAGTTTTAACAATAATAGTTTTTATAATCCATGAACATATAGGATATATTTCCATTCATTTGTGCCTTGAATCTTCAGTTTCTTTTATCAATGTCTTGCAGTTTTCAGTGCAGAGAACTTACACTTCTTCGGTTAAATTTATTACTAAGTATCATATCATTTTTGATGCTATTATGAATGAGATCATTTTCTTTATTTCCTATTCAGATAAATTACTAGTAGTTTATAGAACAACTACTGATTTTTATATGTTAATTTTGAATCTTGCAACTTTTCTGAATTCATTGGTTAGCTCTAACAGTTTTTTTGGTGAAGTTTTTACAACTTTTTATATATTTGCAAATAGAGACCATTTTACTTCTTCCCTCCCAGTGTTGATGCCTCTTATCTTTTTCTTGCCTGATTGTTCTAAGAGTCCATGCTTTGTGGAATAGGATTGGTGAGAGTGGGCACCACGGTCTTGTTTCCAATCTTAGAGGAAAAGTTTTCAGCCTTTCACCAATGAGTATGATATTAGCTGTGGCATGTTATATAAGCCCTTTAGTATCATGAAGTATATTCCCTCTGTATCTAATTTGTTAAGAATTTTTACCATGAATAGATGTTGAATTTTGTCAAATGCTTTTTCTGCATCTATTGAGATTATCATTCGATTTTTTTTCTTTCATTCTATTAATGTGATATATCATATTGATTGACTTGCATGTATTGAACCATCCTTGTATTGTGGGACAGTCTTACTTGATCATTGTGAGTGATCCTTTTAATATACTACTGAATTTGGTTTGCTACTGTTTTATTGAGATGTCCACATCAATATTCATTAAGGATATGGCTTTTAGTTTTCTTGTAGTGTCTTTTTCTGGCTTTGGTGTCAGGGTAATACTATCCTTATAAAATGAATTTAAGAGTGTTCCCTTTTCACTTTTTTTTGGAAGAGGTTGAGAAGGATTTAATTCTTCTTTAAATGTTTGTTAAAATACATCAGTGAAGCCGTCTGATTCTGGGGTTTTCTTTGTTGAGAGATTTTTGATTACTAAGTTAATCTGCCTACCAGTAATTAGTCTGTTCAGATTTTCTATTTATGATTCATTCTTGATAGGTTGTATGTTTCTAACAATGTTTCCATTCCTTCTAAATTGTATCATTTATTGACACTTTTTTATAGCGTTTCTCATAATCCCTTGTATTTCTGTGATATTAGTTACAATGTCTCCTCTTTCATTTATAACTTTTACATTTGGGTTCTCTATATTTTCCTTGGTTTGTTTAGCTAAAGTTTTGTCAATTTTGTTTATATTTTCAAAGAACCAACACTTAATTTGGTTACTGTTTTCTGTTGTTTTCCTGTTCTCTATTTATTTCTGTTCTGATCTTTATTACTACCTTCCTTTGGCTAAACTGGGGTTAGTCTTTTTTCTGATTCTTTGAGGCATAGATTTAGGTTGTTTATTTGACGTGTTTCTGGTTGCTTATGTAGGTATTTTTTTCATCGTTATGAACTTTCCTCTTCCAACTGCTTTTTCTGTATCCCATAAGTTTTAATATCTTGTTTTCATTTTCATTCACCTAAAGATACTTTTCGGCTTCTTCTTTATTATTTGGCCCATTGATATTTCAGAAGAGTGTTGTTTAATTTCTGTGTGTTTGTGGTTTTTCCAGTTTTCCTCCTGTCACTGATTTCTAATTTCATGCCATTGTGGTCAGAGAAGATACTTGGTATGACTTCAGTTTTCTTGAATTTGCTAAAACTTATTTTATGGCCTAACACACAGTCATTATCTTAGAGAATGTTCCACGTGCATTTAAGAAGAACGTGTGCTCTGCTGTTGTTGGTTAGAGTGTTCTGCACATGTCTGTTAGGGCTGCTGAGTTATAGTGGTGTTCAGATTTGCTGTTTACTTGTTGATTCTCTGTCTGAATGGTCTATCCATTGTTGACAGTGTTTTACCAAAAAATTCAACTATTATTTATTGTTTCTTCTTTTGCCATGTTAGTTTTGCTTTACATATTTATGTGCTCCAATACTGGGAGCAGAAATTTTAAACCTGTTGTATCTCTTAGAAGGGTTGACCTCTTTGTTATTATATGATGACCTGCTTTGTATTTTCGTTTAAAGTTCTATTTTGTCTAATATAAATATAGCCACTCCTGGTTTCTTTCTTTTTTTTTTTTTTTTTTGGTTACCATTTGCTTTAAATATCTTTATCCTTTTCTGAAAGTCTATATCCATTTTTAAAGCTATAGTCAGTCTCTAGGTAGTATCTAGTAGTATCATTGGACCTTGTGTTTTTTTAATCCATTCTTGGTCTTTTGATCATAGTGCAATCCATTTATGCTTAGAGTAATTATTGATACTTAAGGGCTTAATTGTGCCATTTTGTTCATTGTTTGCTGGCTGATATTTAGATCCATTGTTCCTTCTTACTCTGCAGCCCTGTTTTGATATTTTTTGGTATCGGCATGCCTTCTTTATCATATTCCTTTGTGTAATTACTACAAGTTTTTCCCTTGTGGCTACCATGAGGCTTATATAAAGTATCTTAGAATTAACACCCTATTTTAAACTGATACCAAGTTAACTTTAATAGCATTCCTAAAATTTTGCACTTTTACTTCTTTCCTTACATTTTGGGTTTTGATGTTACACATTACATATTTTTATCTTGTGTATCTCATAACAGATCATTGTCATAATTTTTACTCACATTTTTTGACTTTTAAATTAGAGATGTAAATGAATTACACACCACCATTACCATATTACTGAGTTTGCCTATATATTCACCATTACCAGTGAATTTCACACTATCTTATTATGCTTTAATAATGTTAAATGGCATCCTTTTACTTCCACTCAAATAACTCCCTTTAGCATTTCTTGTAAAGTGGGGTTAGTGGTTGATTTTCCTTATACAAGCATTTGTTTGTTTGGCAAAGTCTTTATCTCTACTTCATTTTGAAGGAAAGTTGTGCTGGGTACAGAATTATTGGTTGACACTTTTTCTTTCAATATTTTGAATATATCATCCCATTTTCTCCTCACCTTAAAACTTTTCTTTTGAGGCCCACATCCCTTGGATAGCGGTGTGGTGCACCCAGCCACACGATGGAGCTGGGGTCCAGTGTGGAGAGCCCTTCCTCCTAGGACATGGGGTGTGGCTGGAAAGGTGGCTGCCCCCTTGCCCATCACACACTGCACATTCTTGGGGAACCTGGTGCTAAAACATTCATAGACAACCTGCTTCTGGGTCGAGGTTTCATACCTAGCAGAGCAGCTCCCTCACTGCGGTCTAGTAAAAGTCAGTCCTCAACAAAGGGGTTTGAAACTAAGAAAAAAAAAGAAAGAAAAATAAATAGATAAAATAAATTAATAAAAAAATTTTTTTCTGTTTAGAAACCCACCAGTAGTCTGTGGGAGTAACTTTGTATATAATGTGTTTCTTCTCTATTGTTGCTTTCATAATTATTTGTCTTTGTCTTTTGATGTTTTAATTATAATGTGTCTCAGTGCTGTCTATTCAGGTTCAACCTGTCTTGGGTCCTTTAGGCTTCATGGATCAGCATGTCCATTTATCTTCGTAGGTTTGGGAAGTTTTCAGCCATTACATTTTAAATATACTTTCTGTCCCTGTCTTACTGACCTTCAGGAATTCTCATAATGTAGATACCATTTCCTTTTATTGTGTTCCATTAGTCCAATAGGCTTTCTTCACTATTTTTCATTAGCTTTTATTTTTGCTCCTTTGACTGGGTAATTTCAGATATCCTGTCTGTTAGTTCATTGATTTTTTTTTTTTCCTGCATTGTTGAGACCATTTTTGAAGCTCTCTATGAAATCACTGCAGATGGTGATTGCAGCCATGCAATTAAAAGACGCTTACTCCTTGGAAGGAAAGTTATGACCAACCTAGATAGCATATTCAAAAGCAGAGACATTACTTTGCCAACAAAGGTCCGTCTAGTCAAGGCTATGGTTTTTCCAGTGGTGATGTATGGATGTGAGAGTTGGACTGTGAAGAAAGCTGAGCGCTGAAGAACTGATGCTTTTGAACTGTGGTGTTGGAGAAGACTCTTGAGAGTCCCTTGGACTGCAAGGAGATCCAACCAGTCCATTCTAAAGGAGATCAGTCCTGGGTATTCTTTGGAAGGAATGATGCTAAAGCTGAAACCCCAGTACTTTGGCCCCCTCATGTGAAGAGTTGACTCATTGGAAGAGACTCTAATGCTGGGAAGGATTAGGGGCAGGAGGAGAAGGGGACGACAGAGGATGAGATGGCTGGATGGCATCACGGACTCGATGGACATGAGTTTGAGTGAACTCCGGGAGTTGGTGATGGACAGGGAGGCCTGGCGTGCTGCGATTCATGGGGTCGCAAAGAGTCGGACACAACTGAGCGACTGAACTGAACTGATGAATTATTCAGTCATCATATATTTCAGCTCTAGGATTTCTATTTGTTTTATGCCTTCTGTTTCTTTGTTGAACTTCCTGTTTTTCATGTACTGTTTTCCTAATTTCACATAGTTCTCTGTGTGTTTCTGTAGTTCCTTAAACTTCTTTAAGAGGGTTATTCTGAATTTTTATCCAGCTCTTGATAGATCTCCATTTCTGGGATTAGTTAGTAGAGTTTTATTAGTTTCCTTTAGTGATTCATATTTACCTGAATTTTTTTTTTTTTTTTGGACCCTTGATACATTGGTATCTATGCATTTGAGTGTTTTCTTTTCTAGAACATTGCAGGCTCACTTTGGAAGGGGCAGTTCTTTACTAGTTTGCTCAGCTTAGTGTTCTGGACATGTTGGCTGGTAAGATACTTGGGCAGGTAGGGCTTGCTATCAGTGTCTGTTTTGGACAAAGCTCCTGCCCAGGCTTTGAGGTCATGGGGAGGGAGGCATACCACTGGCTGAGGATATTGCATGGGACTGCTGGTTTGGTTCCCTTCCCGGAAAGACTATAGGAAGGGCTCCATGGTTACCTGGCCTCTCTAGATGGTGGGGACTAGGTGTTATATTCTGTAGTCAGCTGGGCTATGAATTGGCTTCCCTGCTCAGGGGAGGCAGCAGAGCAGGGCCCAAGGCACTGTACTGCTCATTGTTTGGGGACCCAAATCAAGCTAGACTGTGCACTGAATATCCTGACCAGACTGGGCCATTGGTTTTTCTCTGCAGACAGGGAATCTGTCCATGTGGTACTTAAACCAAGGCTGTACATAGCTTCTTTTTTTTTTTTTTTTTTTTTTTTTTTTGGTCATTTCATGTTGGTTTTATTTTATTTATTTATTATTATTTTTTTTTAAATTTTAAAATCTTTAATTCTTACATGTGTACATAGCTTCTTGTGTTCTGATTAGGTCCCCTGGGCGGGTAGGCTGATAGCTATATTCAGCCGTGCGTAGAGCTATGAGTTAGTGCTCCTGCCCAGGCAGGGCCCCATACAGGCCCCAGGGCTGGCAAGCCTCTTGTTTGCAGATCAAATCGGGCAGCTTCCCTGGCCTGATCCTAGGTGTTCTGCATCCTAGCTCTCCTGATGGGCTGGGCCGCTGGCCAGGTTCTCTACTCAGTGCTGCTGTAATTGGAGTTGCAAGATGGGCCACACAGATTCTCAGGAGCTCTGGTTAGGTTCACAGGCTGGAGGCTGGATTCAGCTCTGGCTATGGCAATAAATGACCTTCCCTGCATGGTTGAGGCTGCATGCAGAACAGTCTCCAGGGACAGTGAGGCTCTTCGGGAATCAAACCAGACAGACTTCTTCACTAAGCTCCCTGGACAGCTGGGGCTCGCTTCAGGTGCAGAGCTGCTGGTCGGGTTCTCCACTCAAATGCTGTTGGAACCAGGGCTGCCAGGGTGAACTACTGAGATTCCTGGGAGCTCTGTTTAGGTTTCCTGGTTAGCAGAGCTGGAGGCTGCATTCGGCACTGGGCAGGGCTACAGGTTAGCTTCTCTGCTCAGGGGCTAGGGGTGCGGAGTCAGGATGCAGAACACCTCAAAACAGGGGTCCCTAACCTCCAGGGTCTAATGCCTGATCATCTCAGGTGGAGCTGATGTTATAATAGAAATGAAGTAGACAATAAATGTAACGTGCTTAAATCATCCTGAAACCCCCCAGTCCATGGTAAAATTGTCCTCCACAAAACCTGTCCCAGGTGCCAAAAAGGTTGAAGATTGCTGGTTTAGGGAGCTAACCAGGCATATTTGTTCACCAAACTGCTCCGACGGGGTCACTGGCTTGTCTCTGCAGACTGGCGGAGCTTCTGGCGAGGCCCTCTACTCGAGTGATGCTGGTCCATGCTGTCTCCCAGGTGCTCAGGCCCTGCTTCTTGGTCAGGAAGAGCCCAAAGCTCCCTCAGCAGTAGGCAGAGCTATGAATTAGCTGCACTTCTTGGTGGCTCAGATGGTCAAGAATCTGCCTGGAATGTAGGGGACCTGGGTTCAATCTCTGGGTTGGGAAGGTCCCCTGGAGAAGGGAATGGCAACCCTTGCCTGGAGAACCTGCATGGACAGAGGAGCCTGGTGGGGTACAGCTCATGAGGTTGCAAAGAGTCAGACAGGACTGAGCGAGTAACACCTTCACTTTCCTGGACAGAGCAGGAGAGCTCTCTGCAAACAGCTTTCCAGGTGTTCTGGAAGGTTTCTGGTTGGGCAGGGCCAGCAGTAATCTGTGCTGTGAACCATCTCTCCTGCCTGGGAGGAGCAGAGAACCACTTCCCAGTCTGGCAAGGCTCTTTGTTGTTGGTCTTGACTCAGCCCCTCAACACCCCCCCCATACCCCAAGTTCCTGGGCTGAGCCATGCTGCTGCCTTTGCTGCGCCAATGATCAGCTCTGCCTGCTGCCCTCTTTGCTCAGCGATGCTGGGCTTCACAGCTTCGAAGTGTTCCCACCTGGCTCTCTGGTTGGCAGGGCCAGGAGCTAACACTCAGCAGTAGGTGGGTTAAGACTCAGGGTGGAGGAGGAGAGACAGACCTGGTTACAGAGCTGCAAAGGTTCTTCACTTGAGGTCCCAAGTCAGGCAGACCTGCGCCCCACTGACTTCCCTGCTCAGACTGCATCGCTGGCTGGGATCACTGCTTGGGGGCAGCAGGTAGGAGCTTAGGCTGCCAAGGTGCCAGCGCTGGTTGTTGCGAGCCCCTCCCACCTTTTCCATCACAGTCGGATTCCCAGATTCAAACCCCATGGGTTCCCCTTGCAATCCTCGTGAGGCACGATCAGAGCGAGGGCCCCCACAAAATGACCCACCATGCTGGGGGGGGATGTCCAGCTGGCTCTTGTTTCCCACTGGGGGACTTCAGGGCCCATGGGGTGGTGGGCTGACCTGGGGGAGAGGCAAGGCTGACAGCGTGTAGCTGCTCTGCTTAGCCTTCTGGTGCAGCCTGTCGTGGTCTCTGGTGGTGGGGTGAAGCTGAAGCACCCCCAGTGTGTCCTAGAATTTCCTCGGTGCTGCTTTGTTCATGAAGAGTTCACTGTCCTTGTTGTTCAGTCACTAAGTCGTATCCGACTCTTTGCAACCACATGGACTATAGCACAGCAGGCTTCTCTGGTCCATCACTATCTCCCTGAGCTTGCTCAAACCCATGTCCATTGAGTCAGTGATGCCATCCAACCATCTCATCCTCTGGCATGCCCTTCTCCTATTGTCTTCAATCTTTCCCAGCATCAGGGTCTTTTCCAATGAGTCAGCTCTTCGCATCAGGTGGCCAAAGTATTGGAGCTTCAGCATCAGTCCTTCCAGTGAGCATTCAGGGTTGATTTCCTTTAGGACTGATTTCCTTTAGGTTTGATCTCCCTTGCTGTCCAAGGGACTCTCTCCTTGTTAGGGCGGGGGGGCAAAGTCAGGCATGACCTGTGCTGCCATCTTGGTGATGTCACCCCTAGGAAAGAGCCTCGGATAGTAAACCCTGGCCCACAGGGAGGTCTATTAAGTATTTGCTAAGCTCTTGTATCATTTTCGTTATCACCACCACTCCATCATCACCAGAGCTAGTAGGACACTTGCCTCAGGCCACAGAGGTAATAAGTGGCCCAGCAAGGATTCAAAGGGCTTCCCAACTTCAGGGGTCTCTCTGCAGACCACAGCAAATCACCTTCCTGCCTGAGTCAAGAATGCAGGATGCTTGCTTGATACGAGTGAACATCTCAGCCACCGTACATGGGATTTACATAAATTAGTCCTAGCAGGCTGAGATATTTAGGGATAAACTGTTTAAAAAGCCACAAACTGCTTTCAAGTGGTTCGGTGAAGAGCTGTGTATAGATTTTACTATATATACATATTCTCATACATATATGTATGCTGCTGCTGCTAAGTCACTTCAGTCATGTCCGACTCTGTGCGACCCCATAGACGGCAGCCCACCAGGCTCCCCCGTCTCTGGGATTCTCCAGGCAAGAACACTGGAGTGGGTTGCCATTTCCTTCTCCAACGCATGAAAGTGAAAAGTGAAAGTGAAGTCACTCAGTCGTGCCTGACTCTTCGCGACCCCATGGACTGCAGCCTACCTGGCTCCTCTGTCCATGGGATTTTCCAGGCAAGAGTACTACAGTGGGGTGCCATTGCCTTCTCCCACATATATGTATACATATAGATAAATGATAAAACATTATATACACATAAAATGAATCTGTACAATGGAGATAAAGGAGGCAAGACAAAATCATTGTATCTAGGGTTTCTTTTACTGTTCTTTCAATATTTTTTATATATTTGAAAAGCTTCATAATAAGCATTGTTGAAAAGTACATGCAGTTTTTCACCATTGTTAAGGTATAGTTTTGAGGGTCTTTCTGTACAGCCCACTACATGGACATTGTCACATTTTTATTTAGAATGTATACAACCTATAATATGATGGGTAAAATATCAAATAAATACAGTGCTTCTCTACTGCTATATTGGATAGCTAAATCTGTATTTCAATATGCAGCAGTGTGACCAGGAATCTTCCCATTTGACCACAAACTCAATTGAATTAGCAGGGCTCAGTAATGCTGTGAAGAAACATATGCAGTTCTTTGTTTATGGCAGAATTTGGCAATTAAACTTTGTGATGAGGCCCATTATGAGTGAATGTGTATTCATCATTTGCAATACTGCAAGTTTATGACTCATTGGAAAAGACTTTGATGCTGGGAGGGATTGGGGGCAGGAGAAGAAGGGGATGACCGAGGATGAGATGGCTGGATGGCATCACTGACTCGATGAACACGAGTCTGAGTGAACTCCAGGAGTTGGTGATGGACAGGGAGGCCTGGCGTGCTGCGATTCATGGGGTCGCAAAGAGCCAGACACAACTGAGCGACTGAAGTTTATATTGTTGTTGTTCAGTTGCTAAGTTGTATCCAACTCTGGGACCCCATGGACTGCAGCATGCCAGGCTTCCTTGTCCTTCACCATCTCTTGGAGTTTGCTTAGTCCGTTGAGTCAGTGATGCCATCTAACCATCTCATCCTCCGCCTCCCCCTTCTGCTTTTGCCTTTGGTCTTTCCCAGCATCAGGGTCTTTTCCATTGAGTCGGCTCTTTGCATCAGGTGCCCAAAGAATCGGAGCTTCAGTTTTAGCTCAGTCCTTCCAGTGAATATTCAGGGTTTATTTCCTTTAGGATTGACTAGTTTGCTCTCCTTGCAGTCCAAGGGATTCTGAAGAGCCTTCTCCAACACCACAGTTCAAAAGCATCAATTCTTCAGTTTTCAGCCTTCTTTGTTGTCTAGCTCTCACATCGTACATGACTATTGGAAAAACCAGAGCTTTGACTACATGGACCTTTGTTAGCAAAGTGATGTCTCTGCTTTTTAATATGCTGTCTAGGTTTGTCATAGCTTTTCTTCCAAGGAGCAAGAGTCTTTTAATTTCATGGCTGCAGTCATCATCTGTGGTGATTTTGGAGCCCAATAAATTAAAATCTGTCACTGCTTCACTTTTCCCCCTTCTATTTGCCATGAAATGATGGGACAGGATGCCATGATCTCAGTTTTTTGAATGTTGAGTTTTAAGCCAGCTTCTTCACTCTCCTCTTTCACCCTCATCAAGAGGCTCTTTAGTTCCTCTTTGCTTTCTGCCATTAGAGTGGTATCATCTGCATATCTGAGATTGTCAATATTTCTCCCGGCAATCTTGACCCCAGCTTGTGCTTCATCCAGCCTGGCATTTTGCATGATGTACTCTGCATATAAGTTAAATAAGTAGGGTGACAGTATACAGCCTTGACATACTTCTTTCCCAATTTGGAACCAGTCCATTGTTCCATGTCTGATTCCACTGTTGCTTCCTGACCTGCATACAGGTTTCTTAGGAGACAGGTAAGGTGGTCTGGTATTCCCATCTCTTTCAGAATTTTCCAGTTTGTTATGTTCCACACAGTCAAAGCCTTTGTGGTTTAGTTGCTAAGTTGTGTCCAACTCTTGTGACCCATGGACTGTAGTCTGCCAAACTCCTCTGTCCATGGGATTCTCCAGGCAAGAATACTGGAGTGCGTTGCCATTTCCTTCTCCAGGGGATCTTCCCGACCCAGGAATCGAACCTGGGTCTCCTGCATTGCAGGGAGATTCTTTACCAACTGAGCTATGAGGGAAGTCCAAAGTCTTTAGTGTAGTCAATGAAGCAGAAGTAGATGTTTTTCTGGAATTCCCTTGCTTTCTCTATGATCCAGTGTGTGTTGGCAATTTGATCTTTGGTTCCTCTGCCTTTTTTAAAACCCAGCTCGTACATCTGGAGGTTCTGGGTTCACATACTATTGAAGCCTAGCTTGAAGGATTTTGAACATTACCCTGCTAGCATGTGAAATGAGCTCAGCTGTCTATAGTTTGAACATTCTTTGTCATTGCCTTTCTTTGGGATTGGAATGAAAACTGACTTTTTCCAGTCCTGCGCTCACTGCTTAGTTTTCCAAATTTGTTGGCATCATCTTTTTATCTTCAAAAAACTAGGTCTTAGTTTCATTGATCCTTTCTTTATTGTCTTTTTAGTCTATTTATTTCTGTTCTGACCTTTGTTATTTCCTCTTTCTGCTAACTTTGGGCTTCACTTGTTCTTGTTTTTCTACTTCCTATAAGTGTAAGTGAATGTGTTTGAGATTTTTCTTATTTCTCAATTAGGCATTTACCGTTTGAACTTCCCTCTTAGAACTTTTTTATTGTATTCCATAAGTTTTGGTATGTTGTATTTTTATCTGTCCCAAGTAACTTTAGTTTTTCTTCTGATTTCTTTTTTGATCCATTGGTTATTGAATAGCATGATGGTTAATTCCACATATTTGTGAATTATCCTGCTTTCTTCTTGTAATTGATATCTAATTTCATACTGTTGTGGTTGGAAAAGATGGCTGATGTGATTTCTGTCTCCTTAATTTATTAAGACTTTTTGCGTGCCCTAATACATGATTTACCTTGGACGATGTTCCATCTACACATAACAATATATGTATATGATTTTCAAAATTATAAAATGAATGTCATTTTAGTTTGAAATCAGTGCATGACTGAACTAAAATACTGCTAGAAATTGCAAATAGATTTTTCTTCCTTGGACCTCTAAAGAGAAGGCTATCTTCCTAAAAATGAGCAGCAAAGAAAATACTTAAAACTGTTAGGCTGAAATCACACCTAAATCATTAGGCTATTGGCCTATTTCCTAAAAAATTTCAGGAAATAAATCTTTGCAACCTTACTTGTCATCTAGGTTTCATATAAATAAGATTTTTTAATGTCCTCCTTTTTTGATACAAAAGACATTCAAACAGTGTAAAGAAGAAATATAATCTGTTTAAGAGAAAGCCCAATGTTAGACCATCTCAGCAGTGATCTGAAGTGTAAGGCTGGGATGCCTTTCTGGTAATGCTTAGCCTAGTCATCTCCATACGGTTGCCACGTAAGGTATTCCCTTCCCAGTGGTCCTTGTTGAAAGCCCCCTTCCCCGCCTCACGCAGGTACAGCCAGAGCACCAGGTTAGACTAACCTAGTCCTGCCTTCCATCCGTAGTTGATGCATGTCAACTATCTGTGCACTATCATTTTGGCATTGGAGAACTGGTACTGATTGAGAAAGGAAGTGAATCTCTGTCCAGATGACTGAAGCTCTAACATGAAGCCTGGGAATGGTCAATAGCTGTGTTTTCTAGCATGCAGAGAAAGCCACCTGGCCATGAATGGTGGCTGACTGACAAGTAAAGTCCTGGAAGAGAAAGAAAGGGCCTTAGGAATCCTCAGCTCTGCTTGTGTCCATGGCTTGCCGCGCTTCTGTCTTGATGAGTGTCTGTCTCCTCAGGATTCTTACATTAAATTTCCCTTTTAGATAGTGTGAGACGAATTTCTGTCCTTGACAACTGAAAGAGTAAAATACGTTCAGTCTTAGAGGACAAAATTCAGTTTTGATGGCCATCTTTTGAAGGGCTACAGAAAGGATCCATGGGCATAGCCGTAGAAAGGGTAAACAGCATCAAGGAGGAAGCCTCCAGGGCTTGGGTATTGTTGAATAAAGAAACAATTTTTAAAAACCTTTTCCTAAGGCTATACAGAGAAGGTCCTTAAGCTCCTTTCACTAGAGAAAATGGGGTTTGGTCAGAACTAATACTACTTCTGTTACGCAAAGCTCCGCACTCCTGGGGTGCCGTCGGCGTGGGCGCCCGGGGCTGTGTGTCTTTATTCAGCAGAGAATCCGGTCGGGCAGCCCAGTGAGTTGCTTGTTTCCCTTTGGTCGAGTGTCCGCTCTTGGCTCAGTCCCTTAGAGAGCGGGAGCAGGATCATGCGTGGCGTGGAGCCTCGGAGGAGGTAGACTCTGAAGCCTGTGAGTCCATGGGCGGCCGCAAGAGGGCGCCACGTTGAAGGGTCCTGGGAGCCGGTACGTGATTTGTTTTCCGATCTCTGAAATCTAATGATGTTGATAGTTGAGTTATGAGCAGCACCTTTCTTTCCCAAACCTACCTCTTTCTTCAGTTGGCCCAGCTGCTTTGGGGGTCACTTCTTTAACATCCCGTCGTGTGGGACATATCAAACAGCTGGGCTTCCCTGATTCAACTGGTTCATCTCTTCCCTGACACCAAGAACACCTGGTTATCAGCAGACTGCAGAGGCAGCAAGGCTTTGAGAGAGAGTCCAGTGGGGTAACATGTCAGTATTTTAAGGGAAGCAGAGGCTTGCAGAGCTAATGAAGCAGTGATGGAAGCTGTCACAGTCTGAGGGGAAGATGCAGAAGTCTGTTCATAGAGAGAAATCAGATAATGATTTGACTTAAATCCAGTGACATGGACCATGTGAATAACCTCTTTAAGTCCTGGAATCTCTGTTTAGCAACCATAAAAGGAAATGGCAACACACTCCAGTATTCTTGCCTGGAAAATCCCATGGACAGAGGAATTTGGTGGTCTATAGTCCATGGGGTCACAAAGAGTCAGACACGGCTGAGCATGCATACATGCAACCAACCGTAAAAGAGGACCCTGTTTTTTCCCTCCTTGTTGGGACGCCTCTTGGCCAAAATAGCTGTCTGCACACAACCTCCATCAGCTAGAAAAGCAATGGCAGATTGTTGGGGTGATATAGTTTCTTCTTAGTGGATATTATATTTTAATCCCAGAAAAAAATAGGATTAAACACAGAAATAATGAAATAAACAAAACCTATATATTAAAAATTTTGTGTTAGGGGTTTAGAAATTTGTTCATGTCTGGTATTTTAAGCATTTGTTGTGTTTTTGAGAATTTGGTCTATTAGAACAAGAGACCAACATTATCACTCCAATTTAAAATAGAACTTAGAATTGATTTATATTTGCTGTTTTAAGTTAAGGGATATAAGAGTAAGGGTAGCAAATTTCTAACACTGAAACATTTAAGAGGATTTAATAGTCAACATTTCTATGTTTAATTGATTAGATTTATTAGTTATTTAAGGACTTAAAAAGTTTTGCTTATTAATCAGACCGCTAAACTACTTCAAAAGAAGATCAAAACATTAAATGTATAAATGCAGTTTAAAATGTTAAAGGAAATTAGTTATTTAAGCTGCAAGATCTCTTTTAAAATTACGTGTTAATTATTAACATTTGCTAGACTTGTTAGTGGAGTAATAAGATTTGGGAATTGAACTCAAATTAGTAAATTTAAGGGAAATTTGGACTTGACATGGATAACTGTAATTAATTGGATATTAATTTTTCAAAAGTAGATTTTAGATATTTCTCTATGCACAAAAGCAGATCAGAAAGCCTACATTGCTAGTCCAGAATTTTAACTGAGTGACCCATGGAACATTAATTTAATCCCAGCCAGAGCTAGTCTAAGTACAGCCAGGGCTGGTCCCCAAGAAAGCAGGAAGATGCAAGGATCCCTCTACTGGACTAGGTCAGCGTGGGACCAGTGAGATGGTTCTGGGGGCCACTCTCACTCGCGGGATTCTGGGAGTGCCGTGCTTCGTCACTGTTGTGTCCAGCTTTTTGCAACCCCATGGACTATAGCCCACCAGGCTCCTCTGTCCATGTGGATTCTCCAGGTCAGAATACTGGAGTGGGTTGCCATTCTCTTCTCCAGAGGATCTTCCCAACCCAGGGATCAAACCCAGGTCTTCCGCATTGCAAGCAGATTGTTTACCATCTGATCCACCAGGGAAGTCCAATTCTGGGAGAGGTCCTATTTATGCTGGGTTTTACTAGGACTTCCCTCATAGCTCAGTTGGTAAAGAATCCACCTGCAATGCAGGAGACCCTGGTTTGATTCCTGGGTCGGGAAGATCCGCTGGAGAAGGGATAGGCTACCCACTCCAGTATTCTCGGGCTTCCCTTGTAGCTCGGCTGGTAAAGAATCCACCTGCAATATGGGAGTCCTGGGTTCGATCCCTGGGTTGGGAAGAAGGGAAGGGCTGGAGGAGGGAAAGGCTACCCACTCCAGTATTCTGGCCTGGCAGATTCCATGGTCTGTATGCTCCGTGGGATCCCAAAGAGTTGGACACAGTGACTTTCACTTTAACTACCAGATCCCATGCAAATCTGGCCCATTCTGTTAATGGCCCTCTGCATCTTTAGGGTGGGCCCAGCCCAGATCAGTGACCCCAGGCCCCCACATTCATCCTGCAGTCCTGACATCCCAGCGGGTTGGAGTGGCTGGTGCTTCCAATAGGCAAATGGCCAATGACTTCATGTCCGGTTGTTGACGTATCTGAATATTCAAGCCAGAAATGAGTCATCCTTTTCAACATATGAAGATACTTGCTGCATCCTATCTTGCCTTGAGTGAAAATGCTTATTTAATTGACATATTCATTGTCCATCTATCAAATTGTCCAATCTTTAGATCCTTATGTTTCTACATCTGTGTTTTGAATAGTAAGCACTTCAAAGACCAGATTATTTTTTAATTTAGTATTTTTAGTTTCACCACCCAAGAAAGCCCACACAAAATTCTGGTTGGGAAAGCTCCTAAGGACATAATGAGTACTACGGCTCTGTGAATAACAGTCACAGTGAGTTCCTGACATATTCCTGGCATGCTTCTTATTAACTCGCGAAACTTGGAGATGCTGTCCTAAATTCTGTTTGCTGAGTAGAGGCATTGTTATTACAGGACTAATCTCAACAATCAACATTTTTCCCCAGTGAGGCAGATTTATGGAAAAGATTAGATCCATCTTTGCTCTTTCGAATCTACAATGACAGTAACGCCTGTGTATTCTAGGGGAAGGCTAGATGGAGCTTTTGTTCAGCCCGGGTCTTTGTTCTGTGGGACAGTTCGCTGATCTCGTCTGATATGGGCAGCCTTGTGTTCCTGACCTAAGCATTAAAACTATATTCAATAGTTCTCTGTTTTAAGTGAGCTAACAGATAGTACTGCAAGAGGAAGCCTAGGTGAGCCACAGCAATGGCTGGAACTGATGAGGTTTCAAGGCTTGAAAAGCAAGTTTTGTTTTTAAAACAGATTGGCAGATAAGAACAAAGTAGAAAATTACTGAAAGGGGAACGCAGCAGTGGAAAACTCATTCTTCGGAATTTCCATTATCCGTATCATTTTCCAGACAAAGGTTAATTGAGAGGGCGAGTTCAGGGTACTTTAGCCAAAATAATTGTATAAAACGAGGGGGAAAGTGAATGCTAATCTAATTAACACAGCAGGGGTAAGACAGAGAGAGAAGACTATTCCTGTGTGCTCACGCCGCCTCTCCCACCAGCTTTCGTCATGAACGTTAAGCAAGGCACAGTTTTCTGGGTCTCAGTTTTCAGAATCACAGATTTTTGGAGCTGAATGGTGATAAAAGTTTACTTCACAGAAAGTGAAAAAGAAGGTTTTTCCAATCTGAAGAGTATACAGTCACAAAAATATATACTATCAAGGCTTTCAGAATACTGGCTTGACCAAAATATTCATTCAGGTTTTTCCATAACATCTCACAGAAAACCCCGAACGAACATTTTTGGTCAACCCTAAGAGTTACGTGATGCAGGGAACAAGAGAAATAAAGGTAGGCACGAGGGAAAATCAGGAAATTGGCATAAAAGAGCAGTTCCAGTTCTAGCTGGATGTTAAAAATCACCTGGGAAGTTTTTCAACTGATGCCTGGGACCCGCCCCAGAGATGTAGTTTCAGTTGCTCTAGGGTCAGGTAGGTCTTCAAGCTTCCCTGGTGATTCTTATGTGCAGCCAGATGGCAAACTGCTGGGCTGCCTAATACAATCCATTCACTCTCACTTGTCTTGGCATGACTTCATGACAGCCTCGGTCCCGAGGCTTTGCCAGTCTCTCTCCTGGCGCCTGTGTGTGTTCACTGCCCTGAGGACAGTGTCGGGGGGCTGAAGTTGAGAGCAGCCGGGAGGTGGACCAGTAGTCTGGCAGTAATGCAGCCTTGGCCAGGGCCCCTGGAAGGTTTTGAAGCTGTTCATTAGACATGGCTCACTGGCGTTGCCTTAAGTGTGGGTCCTTTTCTGATATGAGCAGCTAGCTCAGCTTTGCAACAGCACTGCCTTTGAGTTTTGAGAATTCATTTATGCCAGACAGTGGAGGTGGTAGTGGTGTTTAGTCACTAAGTTGTGACCAACTCTTTGCAACCTTTGAACCCACCAGGCTCCTCAGTCCATGGGATTTTCCAGGCAGGAATACTGGAGTGGGTTGCCATTTCCTTCTCCAGGGGATCTTTCTGACCCAGGGATTGAACCCACATCTGCACATCTGCAGGCAGATTCTTTACCATTGTGCCACCAGGGAAACCCAGACAGTGGTAAGGGGCGCCCAATTATCCCTAGACTAGTGATTGTAGGCCAGGCAGAAAAACAAAGGTGTTTGGTACCCTACACTGGAAATTGTGAGATGCTCCAATTGTGACATCAGTCATTTGCCTCTCCAAGGCACGCTGGGTGACCCAGTTCAGCAGAACTGGAACTTCTTCCACCCCCATCTCCATAAAACATGACTGGAGTCATGTCAGGTCAATAGGTTATCTTTGGGAGGACACAGTCCCTCAGCTTACTGTAAGATTCAGTGTCCCCAAAACCATACTCCCTCTCTGCATTCATGAACGAGGGGACCAGTGACTATCTCTTGTCTTTATCATGCCGAGCCACTGAATGCCCGAGACTTGATGCCCCGGGTCCTTTGTTGTTGGAGCCTAGAGGAAAGGCAGGAGGGAGGTGGTCAAGCCCAGGGAGACGGGGTTCATGCATGGTGTCTGTACCTTGGAGAGTGGGTGGTAAAATTGGAAAATTGGTTTACAATTAGTTTAAAGGGCAGCTGACAGGCAGCAACAGACCAAAGACCACAAGCCAAAAGTGGCCTGCTCTTTTTGTACATAAAGTTGTACTGGAACCCACACATAGCAGCTGAACCCCAAATCAGCCACCTCTCCCTCATTGCATCAGAACTGAAGCTTATTCTCTGAAAAAGGTGGCCAGTGACTTAGACCCGAGGATGGCAAGCGTAGCTGAGGGTGAGAGTGCTGGAGTGAACCCAGGAAGGGGAGATCCAGGTCTGTACTCTCAACAGTCCCTAAGCCCCGCACACCCCCTGACTGGCCTCGGGAACACGGGCTGCTGGGTTTCCAGCACTTGTTCAGGTAGGAGACTGGAGGGAGCAGACAGACTGGTGGCTTACACACCAGACTGTGTCATTGCAGAAGGTTTTACAGAACCTTCTTTTTTTCTCCCATAAGCTTTGTAGAACTACAGAGTGGACCCTTGAACAATGTGGTGATTCATCTAAACATGGCTTAAGAGTTGGCCTCTGTAGCCATTCATGCCATATAGTACTGTAGTTCTCAACTACGGAAAACATCCATGTATAAGTGGACCCATGCAGTTCAACCCCATATTGTTTAAGGGTCGGCTGTGCTTTGTTTTTAAAACTGTCCACCTATCAGTTTATAAGAACAAAAATTTAATTTAAAAATGATGAGGCATTCCTAAAATTTTGACTGCTGAATTTATTGAAAGGCATTCAGTTCAGTTCAGTCGCTCAGTCATGTCCGACTCTTTGAGACCCCATGAATCGCGGCACGCCAGGCCTCCCTGTCCATCACCAACTCCTGGAGTTCACTCAAACTCAGGTCCATCGAGTCCGTGATGCCATCCAGCCATCTCATCCTCTGTCGTCCCCTTCTCCTCCTGCCCCCAATCCCTCCCAGCATCAGAGTCTTTTCCAATGAGCCAACTCTTTGCATGAGGTGGCCAAAGTACTGGAGTTTCAGCTTTAGCATCAGTCCTTCCAAAGAAATCCCAGGACTGATCTCCCTTAGAATGGACTAGTTGGATCTCCTTGCAGTCCAAGGGACTCAAGAGTCTTCTCCAACACCACAGTTCAAAAGCATCAATTCTTTGGCGCTCAGCTTTCTTCACAGTCCAGCTCTCACATCCATACATTACTACTGGAAAAACCATATGTTTCCATAATACAAAAGCAGTGGTTGTCAACTGGGGGCATTTTTTGTAGCTCTTTGTGTCTGAGAACATTGGGCAATGTCTGGAGACATTTGTGGCTGTCTTCATGTGGTGGGGAGAACAGGGGTTCTGCTGACATCTGCTGGGCAGCATCTAATGCATAAGACACCCCACCACACACACACAGCAAGGAACTATCCAGCCAAAAATCAGTTGTGCTGAATTGAGAAACCCTGAGTTAAATGAAATGTCTAAGATCCCAGTTAGGCTTCCAGGTGTGTGTGTGTATGTGTACTTAAATGAATAATCCTCTCGCCTACAATATAGTAATGGGTTAAAGTTCAGTCCCACAGGCTAGCATTATACCCTCAGAAACAATTATCTGGATAATTCAAAACTAGATTCTCTTGATTAATGCTCAAAATAAAAATGGGATTTAAAAAATATTTTTATTGAGATATAATTGATAGATAACATTGTGTAATTTTCAGGCACACAATGTGTTGCTTTGATAACATTTATATATTGCAATACAATTACTTCAGTAGTTAAAGTTTGTTGTTGTTCAGTTGCCAAGTCATGTCCAACTCTTTGCAACCACATGGACTGCAGCATGCCAGGCTTTCCTGTCCTTTGCTGTCTCCTAGAGTTTGCTCAAACTCATGTCCATTGAGTCGGTGATGCTAACTAGCCATCTCATCCTCAGCTGCCCAGTAGTTAGCTAAAAGCTTTATCATGTCTTGTATTTTTTTGTGTGTGTGTACACTGTACAAAGAATGATTAAAATCTAAGCTCTCAGCAACTTTGAAGTTTATAATATAGTATTGATGACTAGAAATATCTAATTGTGCATTAGATCTTCAGAACTTATTTATCTACTAGTTACAAGTTTGTACCTTGAAATAACTACTCTCTGATTCCCCTACCCTAGCTCCTGATAACCACCATCTTACTGTTTTTACAAGTTCAGTGTTTTTAGATTCCGCATATAAGTTGTATTTGTCTTTATCTGACAAAAGCATTAAGGTAGTAAAGTAAGTCAGATTGGGAAGATCCCCTGCGGGCGGCATGGCAACCCACTCCAGTATTCTTGCCAGGAGAATCTCCATGGACAGAGGAGCCTGGCAGGCTACAGTCCAAAGTACAGCTGACCCTTAAACAATATGGGTTTGAACTGCATGGCTCCACTTATACTTATATTGGTGAGCTACCGTCATAAGGTCACAAACAGTCGGACGCAACTGAAGCAACTTGGCATGTATACACGCACCTGTTGTCACAAATGGCAAGGTTTCCTTTCTTGAAGCTGAATAGTATTCCATGGGGATATATAACATATTTTCGTTATCTGTTGAGGGACACTTAGGTTGCTTCCATGTCTTGGGTGTTACAAACAGCACTACCATTTATTGTTTTAGGACTTCCATGGTGGCTCAGGTGGTAAAGCATCTGCCTACAATGCAGGAGACCTGGGTTCGATCCCTGGGTTGGGAAGATCCCCCTGGAGAAAGCAATGGCACCCCACTCCAGTGCTCTTGCCTGGAAAATCCCATGGATGGAGGAGTGTGGTAGGCTACAGTCCATGGGGTTGCAAATAGTCGGGCACCACTGACCGACTTCACTTTCACTTTCTCCATGAACATGAAGAGTCCAGATACTTCTATGACATAGTGAATTCATTTCCTTTGGATATATTCCCAGCAGTAGAATTGCTAGATCATATGGTAGTTCTGTTTTCAATATTTTGAGGAAACGTCATACTGTTTTTCATAATGGCTACATCAGTTCATTGGAGAAGGCAGTGGCACCCCACTCCAGTACTCTTGCCTGTAAAATCCCATGGACGGAGGAGCCTGATAGGCTGAAGTCCATGGGGTCGTGAAGAGTCAGACACGACTGAGCGACTTCCCTTTCACTTTTCACTTTCATGCATTGGAGAAGGAAATGGCAACCCACTCCAGTGTTCTTGCCTGGGGAATCCCAGGGACAGCGGAGCCTGGTGGGCTGCCGTCCATGGGGTCGCACAGAGTCGGACACGACTGAAGCCACTTAGCAGCAGCAGCAGCAGGTCATATTCTCACCAACAGTGCACAAGGATTCTCTTTTCTCCACCCTCATCAGCATTCATTATCTCTTGTCTTTTTGATGACAGCCTTTGCAACAAATAAGATGTCATATTTCATTGTGGTTTCAATTTGCATTTCCCAATGATCAGTGATGTCGAAAACCTTTTCATGTACCTGTTGGCCATTCATATATTTTCTTTGAAAAAATTGTCTGTTCAGGTCCTTTACGCATTTTGTTTGGGTCATTTTTTGTTTTGCTATTAGGTTGTGTGAGTTCTTTGTTTATGTTAACCCCTTATCAATATGCAATGTACAAATATCTTCTTCCATTCCATAGGTTGTCTTTTCACTTTGTTGATCCTTTATTTTGCTATGTGGAAGCTTTTTATTTGATCTAGTCCCACTTGTATATTTTTTTATTTTGCTGTTTATGGTTTAAATGTCATATTCAAAAAATTATTACCAAGACCCATATCAAGAAGCTTTTTTCCTGTGTTTCTTCTAGGAGTTTTATAGTTTCAGGCTTACTTTAAGTCTTTAATCCACTTCAAATTAATATTTGTGAGTGGTATAAAATAGGGGCCTAGTTTCATTCTTTTCCAAGTGTGAATATTCAGTTTTCCAACCACCATTTATTAAACAGATGGGTCTTTTCTCTACAGTATTCTTGACTTCTTTGTCAAATATCAGTTGACTATATATGCATAGATTTATTTCTGGGATTTGAATTTTGTTCCATTGGTCCATGTGTCTGTTTTTATGCCATACCATAAAAACATACAGTTTGATCACTGTCCCTTTGAAATCAGATATTGTGGTGTCTCCGGCTTTGTTCTTCTTTCTCAGGATTACTTTTGCTATCTGAAGTGTTTTATGGTTCCAAAAACACTTTGCTGTTGTTGTTCGGTCACTAAATTGTGTCCAACCCTTTGCAACCCATGAATTGCAGCATGCCAGGCTTTCCTGTCCTTCACCATCTCTCGGAGTTTACTCAAACTCATGTCCATTGAGTCAGTGATGCCATCCGACCATCTCATCCTCTGCCACCCCCGTCTCCTCTTGCCCTCAATCTTTCCCAGCATCAGGATATTTTCCAATGAGCCATCTCTTCACATCAGGTGGCCAAACTATTGAAGTTTAGCATCATTTCCTTCCAATGAATATTCAGGATTGATTTCCTTTAGGATTGACTGGTTTGATCTCCTTGATGTTCAAGGGACTCTCAAGAGTCTTCTCCAGCACCACAATTCAAAAGCATCAGTTCTTTGGCACTCAGCCTTCTTTATGGTCCAGCTCTCACATTTGTACATGACTACTGGAAAAACCATAGCTTTGGCTATATGCACCTTTGTCAGCAAAGTTATATCTCTGCTTTTTAATATGCTGTGTTTCTCATAACTTTCCTTCCAAGGAGCAAGCATCTTTTAATTTCATAGCTACAGTCACCATCTACAGTGATTTTGGAGCCTAAGAAGATAAAATCTGTCATTGCTTCCACTATTCCGCTTTTTGTTTGCTGTGAAGTGATGGGACTGGATGCCATGATCTTCATCTTTTGAGTGTTGAGTTTTAAGCCAGCTTTTTCACTCTCCTCTTTCACCTTCATCAGAAGGCTCTTTAGTTCCTCTTTGCTTTCTGCCATTAGAGTGGTATCGTATCTGAGGTTGTTGATAGTTCTTCCGGCAATCTTGATTCCAGCTTGTGCTTCATCCAGCCCAGCATTTTGCATAATGTACTCTACATATAAGTTAAATAAGCAGGGTGACAAAATACAACTTTGATGTACTCCTTTCCCATTTTAGGGTAATTTTTTCTGTTTCTGTAAAAAATGTCATTGAATTTTTATTTTGATTCCACTAAGTGTATAGATCACTTTGGGTGCTATGGACTGTTCATTATATTAATTCTCCCAATCTAGAAGTGAGATTTTTTTTGATTTATTTGAGTTTTCTTCAGTATTTTAGTTTTGAGTGTGCAGATCTTTCACCTCCTTGGTTAAATTTATTGCTAAGTATTTTGTTGTTTATAGTATTACTGTAAATGAAATTATTACTCTCTCAGATAATTCATTGTTAGTGTATAGAAATGCACATGATATTGATTTTATATCCCCCAACTTTACTGTATTCATTTATTCTAATAGTTTGTTTTTTTTTTACTTTTTTTTAAAGTTCGTTTTTATTATAAGGTACTTGCAGAAATAATTTCTAAATCTAGCATAGAAAGAACATAAAAGTGCTAGATTATTTCATCTACAAGTTTGCTTCTATTTAAGACTCAAAAAAAATTCTTTTTTAAGTTTTTATATAGAGCATTTGAGAAATTGGTAGGTAAAGGTACACATGATAAGTTGCATACTACAAGGATCATTTTCAGTACCCAGACACTGTAAATTCTGAAGTCTCTAAAAAAAATTGAGCTTAAGTGGAAGACAAATTTAAAACAAGCTGCAACTATTTATAAAGAAAAATGAAGCTTCTCTCCTTTGACTCATCTCCAAATTTAGAAAATTTGTAACTTAAGACTAAGTCCAACCACAATCAATGTAAGTTCACTTAAAGCCACAGATCTTGGTAGCTCAAGTCCTATATCAAGGCAAATCCTGAAAAGAATATAAACCACTTCACAAACATGGCAAAGGACACAACTTACTACAGAAAAATTTCCAATTCACTTTCTAAAGCAAGAAAAAACTTAATTGGTAAGTTGTTATCTCTTTTCTCGCAACAGTGTTAACTTAATAACTGCTAATAAAAACTAAAATACAGGTTATGACATTTTCTTACGTGAACTTAAACAATAATATAACAAAGGACATAATTTCAGAGAATAAAAAGCAAGGCTATTGGTCCCTCAAGCTGAAATAATGAACAAATATTTTCAAGCCAGTGACCAAATGAAAGTACTCCTGCATTCTACTGATAATTCGAAGCCTCAAAGAGAACCTATAAGAATTAGAGATAAACAAAACTAATTCACTCATTTTAGTATTTCCATTTGTTTTGTGTGCCGAATCAGATCTTGAGCTTCTTAGAGGTCTACACAGGCTGATTAGAGGGTCTTCACTCATCACTGGAGTCTCTCGTGTTCTCCTGATAGCTTTCTTTGTGACCGTTTGGCTTAAAACAGTTTGTGAAGGTGGTTCATCCTCTTCGGATGAATGGGAGTCCCGTAATCCTCTTCTGGTCGTAACCGGAGAGGGTCGTATTGGAGGCGGCGGCGAGTGCAGCTGCTCCTGGAGGCGAGTAGCTCTCCGCGTCTGCATCTCCTCGGCTTCGTGGAGTCGGGGTTGCCTTCGGGGCCGAGACCGAAGGTAACAGGCGCTTTCTCTCACTTCCTCTTTCGCCGAATCGGGCCGGAACCCTTCTAGTGGAATCTGTCTTCCCACCCGGGCCTTTTCTTTGGCCCCCCGGGGCTCGAAGTCGCCGTACACTTCTCTAATAGTTTTTATTGGAGTCTTTAGGGTTTTCTTTTTATTGAGGTTTAATTGACTTATCACATTATATTTGTTTCAGGTATGCAACCTAATGATTCAGTATTTGTATATATTGCAAAATCATCATGAGTCTAATTAACATTTATCATCAAACAGAAAAATTTTTTCTTCTGAAGAGAACTTTTAAGGTATACTCTTTGCAACTTTTTTATATATAATAAACTATTATTAATATAGTCACCATGTTGTATATTACATTCCTAGGACTTATTTTATAACTAGGATTTTATATGTTTGTGTCCACTTTACCTATTTTACTGACCCTCCCAACTCACTTCTGGCAATTATTAATAATACCCTGTTCTCTGTATCGGAGAAGGCAATGGCACCCCACTCCAGTACTCTTGCCTGGAAAATCCTATGAACGAAGGAGCCTGGTAGGCTGCAGTCCATGGGGTCGCTAAGAGTCGGATACGACTGAGCGACTTCCCTTTCACTTTTCACTTTCATGCATTGGAGAAGGAAATGGCAACCCACTCCAGTGTTCTTGCCTGGGGAATCCCAGGGACAGGGGAGCCTGGTGGGCTGCCGTCTATGGGGTCGCACAGAGTCAGACACAACTGAAGCGACTTAGCAGCAGCAGCAGCAGCAGCAGTTCTCTGTATCAATCAGCTCATTTTGTTTCCTTTTTTGATTCCACGTGTAACCAAGATCTTATGATATTTGTTTTTGTCTGACTTGTTTCACTTAGCAAAATGACCACAAGGTCTATCCATGTTGTCCAGAATAGCAAGATTTCCTTTGTATGACTGAGTAATATTCCAGTGTGTGTGTGTACACACACACACACACCTGCATTTTGTTTACCCATTCATCTGTTAATAATACTTAGGTTGCTTCTGTGTCTTGGCTATTGTAAGTAATGCCACAATGAACATGGGGGTGAAGATATGCTTGAGTTAGTGTTTAATTTTTTGAGAAGCTCCATATTATTTTCCATAGTGGCTATACCAATTTACATTCTCAATAACAGTGCACAAAGGGTTCCCATTTTTCTATACCTTCCCCAACACTGTTATTTCTTGTCTGTCTAACAGTAGTCATTTTAATAGGTGTGAGATGATATCTCATTGTGGTTTTAATTTGCATTTCCAAGGTATTAGTGACCTTGAGCACCATTTGGTGTACCTGTTGGCCACTGATATGTCTTCTTTAGAAAAAAGTCTATTCAGATCCTTTGACTGCTACTTAATTGGATTTTTTTTTTTTTTTTTTGCTATTGAGTGTATGAGTTCTTTTTATATTTTGGATAATTAACCCTTTATCAAATATATGATTTTCAAATATTTTCTCCCATTTGGCAGATTGCATTTTCACTTTGTTAATGGTTTCTTTTGCTGTGCAGAAGATTTTAGTTTGATGTATTCTCTTCTCACTTTTTGATTTTTGCCTTCGTTGCCTTTGCTTTTGGTGTCAAATTCAAGTCACCATCATTAAGATCAGTCTCAAGAGCTTACTGTTTTTTCTAGAAGTTTTATGGTTTCAAGTTTTATATTCAGGTCTTTAATCCATTTTGAGTTCATTTTTGTGTATGGAGTGAATGGTTTAATTTCGTTCTTTTGCAAGTGGCTATCCAGTTTCCTGACATCTTTTACTGAAGAGACTCTCTTTTCCCATTGTATATACTTGGGTCCTTTGTCATAAATTAACCGTATATGTATGGGTTTATTTCTGGGATCTCTATTCTGTTGCAATGATTGATGTGTCTGTTTTTATTCCAATAGCATACTATTATGATTGCCATTCAGTTCAATTACTCAGTTGTGTCCGACTCTTTGCAACCCCATGGACTGCAGCACGCCAAGTTTCCCTGTCCTTTGTCAACTCCCAGAGCTTACCTCAAACTCATGTCCTTCGAGTTGGTGATGCCATCCAACCATCTCATCCTCTGTTGTCCCCTTCTTCTCCTGCCTTCAATCCTTCCCAGCATCAGGGTCTTTTCTAATCAATCAGCTCTTTGCAACAGGTGGCCAAAGTATTGGAGCTTCAGCATCAGTCCTTCCAATGAATATTCGGGACTGATTTCCTTTAGGATGGACAGGTTTGATCTCCTTGCAGTCCAAGAGACTCTCAAGAGTCTTCTCCAACACCACAGTTGATTACCATTACTATTCTGTAATATAATTTGAAATCAGGAGGCTTAATGCTTCTGTGTTCTTATTTCTCAAGATTCCTTTGGATATTCAGGATTGCTTTGGATATTCAAGGTCTTTTGTGGTTCCACAACAAATTTTAGGATTGTTCTATTTCTGTGATAAATGTCTTTGGAATTTTGATAGGGATTGCATTGAATCTGTAGATGGCTTTGGGTAACATGGACATTTTCACAATATTCTTCCAATCTAGGACACAGAATATATTTTGATTTATTTGTGTCTTAATTTTTTCCTCCGTGTCTTATAGTTTTCAGTGTACAGTTCTTTGATCTCCTTGGTCAAATTTATTCCTCAGAACTTTGATACAATTTTAAGTTGGACAGTTTTAACTTTTCTTTGTGATAGTTCATATTACTATACAGAAATGCAATAGGTTTTTGTATATTGATTTTGTATCCTGCAACTTACCGAATTTATTATTCAGTAAATCTCTATTATCTTTTCAATCGCTATTTCATTTATTACTGCTCTGATTTTGTTATTGCCTTTCTGCTAAATTTGGGCTTAGTTTCTTCTTCTCTTTCTAGTTCTTTGAGATGTTTAACTCTAAACTTCCCTCTCAGAACTGCCTTTGCAGCATCCCATGGGTTTTTGTATGTTGTGCTATTATTTTCATTTGTTTTAGGCTATTTTTTATTTTATTTTTGATTGCTTCTTTGATCCATTTGTTTTTCATGAGCATGTTTTTTAATCCCCATATACTTGGGAACATTTCAGCTCTCCTCCTGGTATTGATTTCTAGCTTTATACCATTGTGGTTGGGAAAGATACTTGGTATAATTTTGACCTTCTTTAATTTGCTAAGACATTGTGATTTATTCTGGAGAATGTTTTGTCTGTCCTGTATGTGTCTATCGGTCCATGTGTTCTAGAGCATCATCTATGCCCATTATTTCCTTCTTGACTTTCTACCTGGATAGTCTACCCACTGTTTCAAGTGGTGTATTGTCTGTATAATATTTTAAAATAATTGTTTAATATTTTAGACACTCTAATATTGGGTGTGCATATCTTTCAGTTTATGTATCTGATAAATTGCACCTTCATCATTATATAATGACCTTGTCTCCTGTTAAGTTTTTGACTTAATATCTATTTTGTCTGATATGAGTATAACCACCTCTGCTTTCTTTGGGTTTCTATTTGCTTCTATTTTCTTTCTTTAGGTTTCTGTTTGCTTCAGATATCTTTTCCAATCCCTTCACATTCTGCTTGTGAGTATCTATACTGCTTAAGTGATATTCTTGTAGGCAGATACAGATGGGTCTTTTTTTTAATCCATTTAACCAGTTTTAATGGCACCCCACTGCAGTACTCTAGCCTGGAAAATCCCATGGACGGAGGAGCCTGGTAGGCTGCAGTCCATGGGGTCCCGAAGAGTAGGACACGACTGACCGATTTCACTTTCACTTTTCACTTTCATGCATTGGAGAAGGAAATGGCAACTCACTCCAGTGTTCTTGCCTGGAGAATCCCAGGGACGGAGGAGCCTGGTGGTCTGCCATCTATGGCATCACACAGAGTCGGACACGACTGAAGCAACTTAGCAGCAGCAACCAATTTTTAGTCCATTTACACTAATTATTGATAGCTAAAGACTTACTATCACCAATGTTAATTTATTTCTGATTGTTTTGTCATTCCTTGGTTCCTTTTGCTGTCTTTGTGAATTGGATTATCTTTTTGTAGTAGTTTGCTTTGATTCCTTTACTCCTTATCATTTTGTATCTATTATCTGGTTTTGGTCTATGGTTACATGAGGCTTCCATAATATATTTTATATTTATCAGCTAAAAATAGATGATTATGACACCTTCCATTACTTAAGAAAGATCCACCTATTTACCTGCCCCCCCAGATTATGTTGATGTCCCAACTTATATTTATAAATGTTACATTAAAATAATATTGGATGGGTTGCCATTCCCTTCTCCAGGGGATCTTCCTGACCCAAGAATCGAACCTGTGTCTCTCACATCTCCTGCATTAGTAGGCAGGTTCTTTACCACTGGCACCACCTGGGAAGCCCCATATATTAAGCATCTATATTGTTATATTTATAAAAGTTATATTAACATACTGTTTCAGCTACAGTTACTTTCATTCAACACTGTTGTCTTTAAGCTATATGCTAGATAGCAAAGTGATTTATACACCACTGCTGAAATATTGAGTATTTTGAATATGACTATATGTATTCACCTTTACCAGTATTATATTTCAGTATGTTTTCATTTTAATTTGTTTCAGTTTGAAGAACTTTCTTTAGCATTTCTTGTAGGGCAGGTCTGTGTTCTCAGATACTCAGTTGTGTCCGACTCTGCGACCCCATGAACTGTAGCCTGCCAGGCTCCTCTGTACAAGGGATTTCCCAGGTAAGAACACTCATGTGGGTTGCCATTTCTTCCTCCAGGGGGTGTTCCTGACCCAGGGATCAAACCCATGTCTCAGGTCTCCTGCATTGGCAGGCAGATTTTTTATCTGTGAGCCACCTGGGAAGCAGGTCTATAATGGTGATTAAATTCCCTCATGCTTTGGTTTGGTCTTGACCTTGCCTTCACTTTTGGGTGACAGATTTGGGTTGCCTAAGTGCTTTGAATATATTCCCACTGTCTGTAGGCCTGTAAGGTCTCTGCTGAAAGCTTTGCAGTTCTATCAAAATTCCCTGGATATGATTTTCTCTCGCTGCTTTCACTGTCCTGACTTTGATTTTTGAGAGGTTGATTATAATGTGTCTTAGCGAGGATCTCTTTGGGTGTTATCTCTGCGCTTCCTTTACCTAGATGGCCATCTCGTCCCCCAGATTTGGGACTTTTTCAGCCAATATTTCTCTGAATAAGATTTCGTCCCTTTATCCCTTCTCTGTTCTAAGACTCCAAAGTGAAGATGTTCTTTTGATCATGTCCCACATAGTTCATGTCTGTATTCTTCACTCTTATTTATTTTAATTGGAGGTTGATTACTTTACAATATTGTATTGGTTTTGCCATACATCAACATGAGTCCACCACAGGTATACACGTGCCCATCCTGAACCCCCCTCCCGGTACCATCCCTCTGGGTCGTCTCAGTGCACCAGCCCCAAGCATCCAGTATCATGCATCAAACCTGGACTGGCGATTCATTTCATATATATTATACATGTTTCAATGCCATTCTCCCAAATCAGTTCTTTCATTCTAATTTCAAAAATGGGATTCTTGCTTAAGTTGTTAATCATTTCGGCTACTTTTAGGATCTCCTCATTAAACTGTGGCAAGGACTATTTCTGTAATGCTTACCACTTATGATCAAGGGAATTTTAAGGTGCTTTCATACATATAACTATTTATGATTTATAATATTTATATTTGGTTTTGATGGGGGAAAAATGAGGACTGTAGTATTATTGGATAGTGGTAGCAATATCTAATGATGAAAAAATTTTAAGTCAAGAAATATCTGAGGGGCTGCCTCAGGGACCACCTTTGTTTAATATCATTATCAGATCTTGGGAAAGTGTGGTAAGCATTACAGAAGATACTAAATAGAGAGACTGAACACCAAGAAAATGTGTGAGATAAAAATACATATCTTATATATGTGTGTCTGTATATTTTTCAGTAGTAATTTGAGTGCCTGTTTTGTACAAATATGAATGTATTAATATTTTAAAAAAAAAACTTATATAAAGGATAGGTGTTAGAGGTCAATCAACCCAGCTCCTAAATGCCTTACTGCACTAAGTAAAAATTTTACAATTAAACCCAGTTCCTTTAAATACATAAATGTACTTCTATGCAAAATGTTTGTTGTTGTGATTTGTAAGCTCAGGTTCAACTGAAAAAGAGGCTTGGAAAAAAAACAAAAGCTTAATAATGATGGATGCTTACTTCTCTCTCCTATTTTTGGCAGCCCATAGTCCTCAGAGATCCAAGCCTCTTTTTTTTTTTTTACAAGCCTCTTTTCACTGTGTCTTTCGACTGATTCAGAATGGCTGCTGGGTGGAATAGCAAATGTTTATCTTATTTTTCTTTATAAAGTTATTACTAGTCTTAAAAAAAAAGAACTCCTGCCCATCAAGAGACACCAAAAAGAGAGTAAGATGACAAGCCACAGGCTGGATAATGATACTTAGAATGCATACATCCAAGAAAAGAATTGAATCTAGAACATACTGTATACAAAGAACAGGTGCTTCACTAAAGAGGATATTCAAATGGCCAATAAACATAAAAAGAAAATATTATTAGTCAGCTGGAAAATGCCAGTTACTAGCATGATGAAACACCATCACCTACCAAAATGACTGAAATGAAAAAGAGTGCTAACCATAAAGGTTGGTGAGGATATAAAGCAGTTGGAATACTTGTAAACTCCTGGTAGAACCATACATTGGGACAATCAGTTTGATGTCGATTTCTTCGGAAGTGCCCGCTGAAACTAACAGTTGCTCACCTTGTGCCCCAGCAATTCCACCCCTCCTTACATGGCCAAGAGAAATGAGTGCATTTTGTTCACAAAAGAAGGGAAGTGGTCGGATAAGGCTTCACAGCATCACCTTAGGCTTGGTCTCTGAAGATGGGCAGATGTTCTCCAGGCAGACAGGCATCAGGAGTAGCATGGCTTGTTTGGGAATGACGGGAGTTCCAAATGACTAGAGCATACAGATGGCAATTCTAGGAAGACCCAAGGCTCGACGGAGTAGACAGGTTCTTGTAGAGCTTGCTGGTGAGTCTCTTCTGCCGAGAAACAGGGTCAGGTTTGTATTTAGAAAGGTCATTCGGAGAGGTGTGTGGGGTGGAGCTGGGAAGGCTATGTAACCATTGGCAGGAAGCCTGTCCAGGTGGATAGCTATCACTTTGCTGCCATTTTGCCAGTTTGGTAAAATGGTATACATTATCTTGTCTTTCATTTTATAAAGAAAAGAATTAGTATGTTGCCCTGACAGTCTGAAAACCTTACAGTTCCATAATAACAAAGAGGATAAAAACAGACAAGTAACTGTCCAGCAAAGACTTGGTTAAACCACCATCCTATATGGCCTGCTGCTGCTGAGTCGCTTCAGTCATGTCCGACTCTGTGCGACCCCATAGACGCCAGCCCACCAGGCTCCGCTGTCCCTGGGATTCTCCAGGCAAGAACACTGGAGTGGGTTGCCATTTCCTTCTCCAATGCGTGAAAGTGAAGTCACTCAGTCATGTCCGACCCTCAGCAACCCCCATGGACTGCAACCTTCCAGGCTCCTCTGTCCATGGGATTTTCCAGGCAAGAATACTGGAGTGGGTTGCCATTGCCTTCTCCCCTATATGGCCTAGAATCTCTGAACATTTTCAAACTTTCAACCTAGAAATGTCACTGATTTGACAAAATGTACACAGATTAGGCTTCCCCGGTGGCTCGGTCGGTAAAGAGTCTGCCTGCAGTGCCAGAGACCCGGGTTCGATCCCTAGGTCAGGAAGACCCCCTGGAGAAGGAAATGGCAAAAGTCTCCAGTGTTCCTGCTTGGGCACTCTCATGGACAGAGGAGCCTGGAGGGCTACAGTCCACGGGGTTGCAAGAAGTCGGACACGACTGAGCGACTAACCTACACAGATTACTTTGAGAGTGAATCTTGCCTGGGTCCTCCCCTTCTCTTTCTACTAACCATTCAAAAAAGACAACCCAGGGTTCTGGTTCAAGATGGTGACACAGGAGGAGCCTCAACTCCCCTCCTGCATGGACACAGCAAACCTCCAGCTACAGATGGAACAACCTCTTCTAAAACTAGCAGAGCAACTCTTGCAAAGCAGGTAGGAGAGGCTGAGACACAGTATCCCCAGGACCCACAATCAGAGGGGCTCTTACAGCTCCCAACCTGTCCCTGAGGAGCAAAGGGTTTGAATCTCAGCTTTTAAGGCCCCCACCTGAAAGTGAAGTCGCTCAGTCGTGTCCAACTCTGCAACCCCATGGACTGTAGCCTACCAGGCTCCTTTGTCCATGGGGTTCTCCAGGCAAGAACACTGGAGTGGGTTGCCATTTCCTTCACCTGGCTCCCACCTGAGAGACAAGTTATCCCTAACTCTGAGAACCTCTAGCTTTGAAAGCCACTGGGGCTTGTGTCCAGGAAACCCAGAAGGTGATAGAATTCTTAAAGGGCTGAGGCAGAATCACCCATTCTAGGGCCCAGAGAAGAGGCAGCCAACTAAAACATACCAAGGCTTTCTGTGCAACAGGTCAATTTGTTTATCTTAAAGCTTCAGCCCAAGAGGCAGGCATCTAATTTAACACATGTGCAGGGGCGGGAAGGTGCTATCTTTCACGCCAAGTCACTGGCATCTAGAAAGAGCTTAAGCACTCGTCTTGTGCCCTGCTTTTTGCAGTTGCCACCCAGAGGAATCCCTTGGTTGCCTGGCTCTGGTGGACAGCAGAGCTTACACTCACGGGTCCCACAGGACTGTCACAAGTCAAGACGTCTTAACTGTCTAACCTCAGGGAACAGCAGAGAAGCAGCAAGAGAATCAAAAGTCCCAATCCTCCTATACAGGAAGCCTCTTAACTTACCTTCATAGCTGTGGCCTGTGAGCCAGGCTTCTCTCTCACTCACACACACACACAGAGGATGACTGCAGTCCTCTGCAAAGACCCGGGAAGCTGGCAACTGTCATCTTCATGCTTTCTGTCTTCCCAGTTCCAAATCGCCGCAATCTCTGAGAAAGGAGCTCTTATAAATATCTGGTGACCCAGCTTTTGTGGCTACCACCCTGAGGATACATCCTCTGATAGCCTGGCTCTTGTGGCCAGTGAGGCTTATGTTCACAGGCTCAGTGGGACAGTAGCAAAGAAATAGTTCCTAACACATTATTGACACACATTAATACATCTTTGTTACCCAAACATTGTCAAATGGAGATGTAGCAATACATTTTCAGAGGGTGATACAATTAATGTCACCATGTGACACCATCAAGGGTCCAGTTCATTTACAACTGACGACTGCTGTGTCATTCACATTTTGTTCTGTTAGGTCTTTGTTCCAACCACGTGTATATTATAAACATGAATTTATCAGTGAGTTTCATGCAGATACCTTCTCTAATTTCCGAGGAACATATATACTGGTATGCCAAAAGATGGTAGTTCTACAGAATATAGTTCTAACTGTCTGAATATTAGACCAACAAAAAGATGAACAAACCTTAGTGACTGATACTGATATGAAAAGTGAAAATGAAACTCACCATGCTGGAGAATATTCCTTTGCTTCTACAAAAGAGTGCGTTGAAGAGCACAGCTCACAAAAATTAGAAGGATTTACAGGTATGTCAGGTGTGACTAGTGAATGTAATAACCCCCGAAGTGTTAGTTAAGTAACAGAGTTAGTTTTAAAGAGGCAAAAATAAAAATTGCTGGCCACAGGCCTTAGCTTCTGCAAAAAACCCCTGGTCAATAAGGACTTAACTAGCTATCACCCCAGAGCTCAGTACAGAGGGAGCAGACAGATTATCCCCTCTGGGACACTGACAGGTCTAGGAACACCCTCCCTTCTTGGAACCACTAAGAATAAAATAGGCTCCGTAAACAAACACAACCAACTAGGGCAGGGTTGAACAATAATTTTATTTTTTACATGAGGTTGCTACTTCAGACTAGGAGCAGTGGCTGTTTTCTCTAGTGCCTACACACACCAACACGGAAAGTCAAAGAAAATAAACAGAAGAATATGCTGCAAATGGAAGAAGATAAAAATCTCAGAAAAAGACCTTAATGATACAGAGATAAGTTATTTACCTCATGATGAGTTCAAAACACTGGTCATAAAGATGCTCATGAGTTCAGAACACGGGATGCACAAAGTGAGACCTGCAACAAAAGAAAGAAAATATAAGAAAGTGGCAATAAAAGTCACAGAGCTGAAAAATATAACAATTGCAGAGAAAAATACACTAGAGGGGTTTAGCAAGGGGCTGGTGGTAGAGAACCTGCCTGCCAATGCGGGAGATGTAAGAGACGCAGGTTCAATTCCTGGGTTGGGAAGATCCCCTGGAGGAGGGCACGGCAACCCATTCCAGTATTCTTGCCTGGAGAATCCCATGGACAGAGGAGCCTGGCGGGAGGCAGTCCATCGGGTGATGCTGTCAGACACGACTGAAGCAACTGGACAACAAGAACTTCAGAATGCTTTCAAACTTAGCAATTTAAAACAGACTTATAAGTTGTTTTTTGTAAGCCTCGTGGTACCTTAAAGCAAAAACCCATTTGAAGAAACACACACACAAAATATAAAGAGAAGAAAATCTAAGCATGCTAATGCAAGATATCAAATTTCAAAGGAGGAGCAAGAAAAGAAGAGAAATTACAAAACAGCCAGAAAACAATGAACAGAATGACAATAAGACTAAATGGACTGAATGTGCCAATCAGAAGAGTAGCTGAATAGATATAAAAAAGCAAGATACGTCTATATGTTGCCTATAAGATACTTACTTCAGATGTAAGGATACACACGGATTGAAAGTGAAGGAATGGTAAAAGATAGACTAATTAGAGACAAGGTTATTTTATAATGATAAAGGGACTACAAAAGGATACAACATTTGAGACGAGCTATGCAACCCAACATTGTTTAGTCACTAAGTCATGTCTGACTGGGACCCCATGGATTGTAGCCCACCAGGCTCCTCTGTCCATGGGAGTTCCCAGGCAAGAATACTGGAGTAGGTATCCAGTTCCTTCTCCAGGGGATCTTCATGATCCAGGGATCGAACTCGCATCCCCTGTGTTGGCAGGCTGGATCTTTACCACTGAGCCAGCAGGGAAGCCCACAACCCAACAGAGGAGCACCTAAATATATAAAGCAAATATTAACAAACGTAAAGAAATGACATTACCGTATTAATAGGGGACTTTAGTACTCCACATTCAACAATGGATAGATCAGACAGAAAACAGAGTACACATTCTTCTCAAGCACACATGGAATTATTCTCCAAGATAGATCATGCTACTGCTGCTGCTGCTAAGTCGCTTCAGTCGTGTCCGACTCTGTGCAACCCCACAGACGGCAGCCCATTGGGCTGTGCCGTCCCTGGGATTCTCCAGGCAAGAACACTGGAGTGGGTTGCCATTTCCTTTTCCAGTGCATGAAAGTGAAAAGTGAAAGTGAAGTCGCTCAGTCGAGTCCAACTCTTAGCAACTCCATGGGCTGCAGCCTACCAGGCTCCTCCATCCATGGAGTTTCCAGGCAAGAGTACTGGAGTGCATATGTTAGGTCAAAAAAAGGTCTAAGTCAATTTAAGATGATTTAAAATGTATCTTTTCCATCCACAATATTATGAACCTAGAAACTAATTATAAGAAAACCAGAAAATTCATAAGTATGTGAAGACTAAGCAACATGCTGCTGAACAACCAATGGGTCAAAGAAGTAAGCAAAAGAGAAATAAATACCTTCAGTTTAGTTGCTCAGTCGCGTCCGACTCTGCGACCCCATGAATCGCAGGACACCAGGCCTCCCTGTCCCTCACCAACTCCCAGAGTTCACTCAAACTCACATCCATCGAGTCCGTGATGCCATCCAGCCATCTCATCCTCTGTCGTCCCCTTCTCCTCCTGCCCCCAATCCCTCCAAGCATCAGAGTCTTCCAAAGAGTCAGCTCTTCGCATGAGGTGGCCAAAGTATTGGAATTTCAGCTTTAGCATCAGTCCTTCCAAAGAAATCCCAGGGCTGATCTCCTTCAGAATGGACTGGTTGGATCTCCTTGCAGTCCAAGGGACTCTCAAGAGTCTTCTCCAACACCACAGTTCAAAAGCATCAATTCTTCGTCGCTCAGCTTTCTTCACAGTCTAACTCTCACATCCATACATGACCACTGGAAAAACCATAGCCTTGACTAGACGGAGCATTGTTGGCAATGCCTCTGCTTTTGAATATACTATCTAGGTTGGTCACAACTTTTCTTCCACAGAGTAAGCGTCTTTTAATTTCATGGCTGCAATCACCATCTGCAGTGATTTTGGAGCCCAAAAAAATAAAGTCTGACACTTTCCCCATCTATTTCCCATGAAGTGATGGGACCAGATGCCATGATCTTAGTTGAGCTTAGTTGAATGTTGAGCTTTAAGCCAACTTTTTCACTCTCCTCTTTCACTTTCATCAAGAGGCTTTTTAGTTCCTCTTCACTTTCTGCCATAAGGGTGGTGGTATCTGTATATCTGAGGTTATTGATATTTCTCCCGGCAATTTTGATTCCAGCTTGTGCTTCTTCAAGGCTGTATATTGTCACCCTGCTTATTTAACTTCTATGCAGAGTACATTATAAGAAACGCTGGGCTGGAAGAAGCACAAGCTGGAATCAAGAATCAGTCTGTTGTTCCATGTCCAGTTCTAACTGTTGCCTCCAGACCTGCATATAGGTTTCTCAAGAGGCAGGTCAGGTGGTCTGGTATTCCCATCTCTTTCAGAATTTTCCACAGTTATAAATAAAAATGGAAATACAACATGCCAGACTTATGGGATATAGCAAAAGAAGTCCTAACAAAAAAGATCTTAAAAAAAATAAATAAAACCTATCTTTATACCTCAAGTAGTTAGTAGAAGAACAAAGAAGCTCAAATTTAATGGAAAGAAGAAGATAAAGATCACAGTAGATATAAATAAAAAGACAAAAATAGAAAAGATCAGTAAATCTAAGCCAGTTCACTGAAAAGAGAACAAAATTGACAAACCTTTGCTAGACTCACTAAGAAAAGGACAGGACTCAAATCAGAAAGGAAAGAAGAACGGTTAAAATGAATAACACAGAAACACAAAGCCTCATGAAACAGAACTATGAACAATTAGATGCCAACAAATTCAATAGCCTAGAAGAAATGGATATATTCCAAGGCACATTCAATCCACCAAGGCTGAATCACAAGACAAAATCTATGGCTGATTACTAGTAAGGAGATTGAATTGGTAACCAAAAACCTCCAAACAAAAAGAAGTCCAGGGTCAGATGGCTTCCCTGGTGAATTCTATGAAACATTTAAAGAAAAAATTAATACCAGTCCTTCCCAAGCTCTTGCCCCAAAAAAGAGGGGAGGGGACTCTTCCAAAACCGTTTTATAAGGCCAGAATTACCCTGACACCAATCATCTAGATAAGAAACCATAAGAAAATTACAGGTCAATGTCCCTGATGCACAGAGATGCAAAAATCCTCAATAAAATATTAGCAAACTAATAATATTAGCAAACTATAATTCAACAATATTAGCAAACTATAATTCAACAATACATTAAAAGAATTGTACAACATATTCAAGTGGGATTTATTCCGGAAGTGCAAGAGTGGTTTAACATCTGCAGATCAATTAGTGTGATACATTATCAGAATGAAAGATAAAACCATAATCAATAGATGCAGAAAAAGCATGTGACAAAATTCAACATTTATGGAAAACTTTCAACATATTGGGTATACAGGGAACATATCTCAACATAAAGCCACATATGACAAACCAACAGCTAACATTACACTCAGTGGTGAAAAGCTGAAAGCTTTACCTCTATGATTAGAAACAAAATAAGGATTCCAACTTTCATCACTTTTACTCAATGTAGTATTGCAAGTTCTAGACAGGGCAATTGGGCAAGAAAAAGGTATAAAAGCCATCCAAATTAGAAAGAAGTAAGTATTCCAGGAACTCATTTATGGCCAAAGGATAGTAACGTTTGTCATGCAATGTCAATGAAACACCATATTTTGTTGCCATCAATTTACTATGATGTTTTATTAAAATATAATCATGTTATGTTTTTATGAAAAGGAAGTAAAACCTGTCACTACTTGCAGATGAAATGCTGTTTTATAGAGAAAAATCCAAAACCCTGTGCTAGAAAACTATTTGAACTAAAAACTTCAGTAAAGTTGCAGGATACAAAAATATTAAAAATCTGTTGTGTTTCTACACACTAATAGCAAACTATCAGACAAAGAAATTAAAAAAAAAACACAGTTGACAACTGCATCAAAAGAATAAAATAATTAGGAGTAAATTTATACAAGAAGGCCAATGACATGTGTACATTGAAAACTGTAAGACTTTGGAGGGAGGATTCAACATGATGGAGAAGCAGGACATGGAGCTTATCTCTTCCCACAAATTCATCAAAAACACATCTACAAGTGGAATGATTTACACAGAACATCTACTGAACACTGGTAGAAAACCTCAGACTTCTGGAAGGCCAAGATAATCTCCACATAACCAGGCAAGGCAAAAGAAAAGAGAGGGGGAGGCAAGGAAGGAGGAGGATGTAGAGAGTTCATCTCTCCCTGCAACAGTTCTAGTGGACCATCTGCTGAATGCTAGCAGAGGACCTCAGACACCTAAAAGGACAAGAGAGATCCCCTTGTAACCAGATAAGACAAAAGAAGGAAGAAGGGAAAAGGAGGAGGAAAGAAAGCAGGACAGGACCTGAACTCTTGGTAGGGAGCTGAAGGTGAGGCGAGGGTCTCGCATCTGGGGAAGCCCCATCCGAGGCAGGGAGATAATCTGGCACAGAAGGGGAGCTTCAGGGGCCCAGAGGAGGGCTCAGCAACAGGTCTGTGACCGGCAGGACAGGGGGACCACCAGAAAGAAATAGAAAATGTGAATACCAATCACAAGTACTGAAACTGTGATTTTAAAAATTTCTTCCAACAAATACAAGTCCAGAACCAGATGGCTTCACAGGTGAATCCTATCAAACATTTAGAGATGAGCTAACACCTACCTTTCTGAAACTCTTCCAGAAAACTGCAGAGGGAGGAATACTCCAAGCTCATTCTATGAGGCCACCATCATCCTGATATCAAAAGCAGACAGAGATACAACCATAAAAGAAAATTACAGACAAATATTATAATGATTATAGACACAAAAATCTTTAACAAAATAATAGTAAGTAGAATCCAGAAACACATTAAAAGGATCATACACCATGATCAAGTGGGATTTATCCCAGGGATAAAAGAAATCAGTATATGCAAAATCAGCTAATGTGACACACCACATTACAAATTGAAGAATAAACACCACACAATCATCTCATTAGATTCATAAAAAGCTTTTGACAAAATTCAATACCCATTTATGATTTGAAAAATTCTTCAGAAAGTGGGCTTAGAGGGAACAATGGCAACCCACTCCAGTACTCTTGCCTGGAAAATCCCATGGACGAAGGAGCCTGGTAGGCTGCAGTCCATTTGGTGGCTAAGAGTCGGGCACAACTGAGTGACTTCACTTTCACTTTTCACTTTCCTGCATTGGAGAAGGAAATGGCAACCCACTCCAGTGTTCTTGCCTGGAGAATCTCAGGGACGGCAGAGCCTGGTGGGCTGTGGTCTATGGGGTCACACAGAGTTGGACACGACTGAAGCGACTTAGCAGCAGCAACAGGGAATATACAACAAACTCATAACAAACATTATTCTCAAGGTGAATATCTGGAAGCGTTTTCTCTAAAATCAGGAACAAGACAAGGATGTTCACTCTCACCACAGTTATTCAACATAGTTTTTGGAATCATAGCCATGGCAATCAGAGAAGAAAAGAAAGAAGAGAACTCTGTATTGGTAAAGAAGTAAAGCTGTCGCTGTTTGCAGATGACATGATACTATACATAGAAAACCCTAAAAATGCCAACAGAAAAACCACTCAGAAGGCTCCTCTGTCCAGGGAATTCTCCAGGCAAGAATACTGGAGTGAGTAGCCACTGGAGTCTACCCACTCCAAATTAGCAATGGAGTGGGTAGCCACTCCCTTCTCTAGGGGATCTTTCCAATCCAGGGATTGACCCTGGGTCTCTTACATTTTTGGCAGTTTCTTTATCTGAGCCTCTAGGGAAGCCCTGAAAAAGACTAGAGCTCATCACTGAATTTAGTAAAGCTGAAGGATTAAAAATTAATTGACAGAAATCTCTTAACATTCCTATACACTAACAGCAAAAGATCGGAAAGAGCAATTAAGGAAACAATCCCATTTACCATTGCAACAAAAAGAATTAAATATCTAGGAATAAACCTCCCTGGGTCAGGAAGATCCCCTGGAGAAGGAAATGGCAACCACTCCAGTATTCTTGCCTAGAGAGTCCCATGGACAGAGGAGCCTGGCAGGCTAGTCTATGGGGTCACAAAAAGACACAGTTGAGCCACTAACACGTTCACTTTCAAGGAGGCAAGAGACCTGCATTCAGAGAACTATAAGATAGTATGAAAGAAATCAAAGGTGAAACAAATAAATGGAGAGATTCCCATGTTCTTGGATTGGAAGAATCAATATAGTGAAAATGGCTATACTACCCAAAGCAATCTAGAGATCTGATGCAAATTCTGTCAAATTACCAATGGCATTTTTCACAGAATTGGGACAAAAAAATTACAATATGTATGGAAACACAAGCTGAAGAAGCTCTAATGCTTCGGCTCATTGGAAAAGACCCCCATGCTGGGAAAGATGGAAGGCAGGAGGAGAAGGGAGCAACAAAGGATGAGATGGTTGGATGGCATCATCAACTCAATGGACATATGTTTGAACAAACTCTGGGAGATAGTGAAGGACAGGGAAGCCTGGCGTGCTGTAGTCCATGGGGTCACAAAGAGTTGACACAGCTGAGCGACTGAACAGCAACAGCAAATGGAAACACAAATGACCCTGAATAGCCTAAGCTATCTCGAGAAAGAAAAAGGAACTGGAGGAATCAGGCTCTCTGACTTCCTATATTACAAAGCTATGATAAGACGGTAAAGCATCTGCCTGCAATGCGGGAGACCTGGGTTCGATTCTTGGGTCGGGAAGATCCCCTGGAGAAGGAAATGGCAATCCACTCCAGCACTCTTGCCTGGGAAATCCCATGGACGGAGGAGCCTGATAGGCTACAGTCCATGGGGTTGCAAAGAGTTGGACACGACTGAGCTACTTCACTCACTCACGATAATCCAGTATGGGTTTGTACCGGCACGAAAACAGAAATATAGATCAATGGGACAGGATAGAAAGTGTATAAATAAACCCATGCCTCCAGCTATGAGAAAAGGGAAGACTATACAGTGGAGGAAAAACAGTCTCTTCAATAATTGTTGCTGGAAAAACTGGACCACTATATGTAAAATAATTAAATTAGAACACTCCCTAATACCACACACAAAACTCAACTCAGAATGGATTAAAGACCTAAATGTAAGGCCAGGTACTATTAAACTCTTCGAGGAAAGCATAAGCAGAACGCTCTTTGACATAAATTGCAGTAAGATCTTTTTTGATCCACCTCCTAGAATAATGAAAATAAAAACAAACATAAATAAGTGGGACCTAATTAAACATAAAAACCTTGCACAAAAAAGGAAACCATAAACATAAATGAAAAGACAACCCTCAGAATGGGAAAAAATATCTGCAAATGAAGCAACCAACAAGAGATTAATCTTCAGAAATATAGAGGGAGCACATGCAACTCAATGCCAAAATACAAAAAAATGGGCAGAAGGTCTAAATAGACATGTTTCCAAAGAAGACATACAGATGGCCAAAGAGCACATGAAAAGATGCTCAACATCACTAATTATTAGAGAAATGCAAGTCAGAACTACAATGAGGTATCACTTGACACTGGTCAGAATAGCCATCATCAAAATGTCTACAAACAATAAATGCTGGAGAAAGTGGGGAGAAAAGGAAACCCTTCTACATTGTTAGTGAGTATATATTAATAAGTTGGTACAACCATTATAGAACAGTATGGAGTTTCATTAAAAAAACTGAAATTTGATCCAGCAAACCCACTCTTGAGCATATACCCAGAGAATACCATAGTTCAAAAAGATACATATGCCCTAATGTTCATTGCAGCACTATTTACAATATCCAAGACATGGAAGCCATCTAAATGTCCATCAACAGATGAATAAAGAAGTTATGGTAGCCTCTTCCCTGGCTGGAACCATGAAGGGTGCAGAAGAGAAAAAGAAGGTCCCTGCTGTGCCAGAAACTCTTAAGAAAAAGTGAAAGAATTTCGCAGAGCTTAAGATCTAGTGCCTGGGAAAGAAGTTTGCCCAAAAGATGCTTTGAAAGGGAAGGAGGAAGCTTATCTATGAAAAAGTTAAGCATTACCACAAGGAATACAGGCAGGTGTACAGAACTGAAATTTGAATGGCTAGGATGGCACAAAAAGCCGGCAACTTTTATGTACCTGCAGAACCTAAATTGGCATTTGTCATCAGGATCAAAGGTATCAAAGGTGTGAGCCCAGAGGTTCGAAAAGTGCTACAGTTCCTTCATCTCCAGCAGATCTTCAATGGGACCTTCGTGAAGCTCAGAAAGGCTTCAGTTAACATGCTGAGAATTGTGGAGCCATACATTGCATGAAGTGAAGTGAAGTGAAGTCGCTCAGTCATGTCTGACTCTTTGCGACCCCATGGACTGTAGCCTACTGGGCTTCTCCATCCATGGGATTTTCTAGGCAAGAATACTGGAGTGGGTTGCCATTTCCTTCTCAGGGTCCCCAAATCTGAAGTCCATAAATGAATTGATCAATAAGTGTGGTTATGGCAAAATCAACAGGAAGCAAATTGCCCTGAAAGATAACACATTGATTGCTCGATCTCTTGGGAAATATGACATCATCTGCATGGAGGATCTGATTCATGAGATCTATATTGTTGGAAAACTTTTCAAAGAAGCAAACAACTTCCTGTGGCCCTTTAAATTGTCTTCTCCACAAGGTGGAATGAAGAAAAAGACCATCCATTTTGTAGAAGGTGGAGATGCTGGCAAAAGGGAAGACCAGACCAACAGGCTTATTAGAAGGATGAACTAAGGTGTCTACCAGGATCATTTTTGTAATATGGTCAATTAATAAACAATTGGGAAAAAAAGAAGTTATGGTACATACATACAATGGAATATTATTCAGCTGTAAGAAAAAAATGACATAATTCCATGTGCAGCATAATACTAAATGAAGTCAGAGAAAGACAAATATCGTATGATACCACTGACATATGGAATCTAAAAAACAAAAAGATACAAATGAAACTATAATACAGAAACAGACGCACAGACTTTGAAAGCAGCCTCATGATTGCGGGGGAGGGGGGCGTGGGGGGGGTCAGTAGGAGGACATTGGAAGGAAAAATAAAATAGGAGTTTGGGATTAACATATACACACTACTATATATTAATATAAAATAGATAACCAGCAAGAACCTGCTGAATAGTACAGGGAACTCTACTTAATATTCTGTAATAACCTATGTGGGAATAGAATCTGAAAAAGAATGAATATATGTATAACTGAATCACTTTGCTATACACCTTAAACTAACACAACATTGTAAATCAACTCTACTTCAGTATAAAATAAAAATTAAAGAAAAAAGAAAAACAAAAGAGGAAACTATACTACATTGATGAAGGAAATTAAAGACACAAATGAGTGGAAAGATATTGCATGCTCAGTTTTTCCAGTGGTCATGTATGGATGTGAGAGTTGGACTGTGAAGAAAGCTGAGCACCGAAGAATTGAGGCTTTTGAACTGTGGTGTTGGAGAAGACTCTTGAGAGTCCCTTGGACTGCAAGGAGATCCAACCAGTCCATTCTGAAGGAGATCAGTCCTGGGTGTTCTTTGGAAGGAATGATGCTAAAGCTGAAACTCCAGTACTTTGGCCACCTCATGTGAAGAGTTGACTCATTGGAAAAGACTCTGATGCTGGGAGGGATTGAGGGGCAGGAGTTGAAGGGGACGACCGAGGATGAGATGGCTGGATGGCATCACTGACTCGATGGACGCGAGTCTGGGTGAACTCCGGGAGTTGGTGATGGACAGGGAGGCCTGGCGTGCTGCGATTCATGGGGTCACAAAGAGTCGGACACGACTGAGTGACTGAACTGAACTAAACTGGAAGAATCAATATTAAAAAAAAAAAAAGTCCATACTACCCAAAGTAATCCTCAGAATCAATGTAATCCTATCAAAATCTCAATGGTGTTTTTCACAGAAATAGAATAAACAATCCTAAAATTTGTATGGCACCATGAAAGACCTCGAATAGCCAAAGCAATCTTGATAAATGAGAACAAAGCTGGAGACATCATGCCTCCTGATTTCAAACTATCACTACAAAACTATGCAAATCAAAACAGTATGATATTGGCATAAAAACAGACATATTGATCAATGGAGTAGCATAGCAATCCCAGAAATAAACCCAGGCACATATGGTCAATTAATTCATGACAAAGGACCCAATAATATACAATGGGGAAAGGACAGTCTCTTCAATAAAAGATTCTGGGAAAAATTGGACAGCCACTTGCAAAATAATTTAACTGAACCACTGTCTTCCACCATACACAAAAATGAACTCAAGTGGATAAAAGAACTGAACCTAAGACCTGAAACCATAAAACTCCTAGAAGTAAACGTAGGCAGTAAGCTCCTTCAGAGTGATCTTGGTGATGATAATTTGCATTTGACACCAAAATGAAAGGCAACAAAAGCAAAAAATAAACAAATGGGGCTACATCAAGCTAAAAATCTTCTGTACAGCAAAGGAACCATCAACAAAATGAAAAGGTCACTTTCCAAATGGAAGAAAATATTTGCAAATCATATATCTCATAAGGGGTTAATATCTTAAAAAACTATAAAGAATTCATACAACTCAATAGTAAAAAAAGCAAACAGTTCAATTAAACATTGGGCTGAAAGTCCGAAAGATGTTTTTCCATGGAATACATACAGATGGCCAAACAAGTATGAAAGGATGTTCAACATCACCAATAATCAGGGAAATGCAAGTCTAAACCAGAAAGTGAGACCACCTCCTAACTATTAGAATGGCTGTTGGCAAACACAGGAAATACTAAGTGTTGTCGGGAATGTGGAGAGGAGGGAACTCTCGTGCACTGTGTGTGTGCTGTGTGGTTGCTCAGTCACGTCCGACTCTTTGTGACCCCGTGGACTGCAGCCCGCCAGGCTCCTCTGTCTATGGGATTCTCCAGGCAAGAATACTGGAGTGGGTTGCCATGCCCTCCTCCAGGGGATCTTCCCAACCCAGGAACTGAATCCAGGTCTCCCGCATTGTAGGTGGATTCTTTACCATCTGAGCCACCAGGGAAACCCATGCACTGTTGGTGGGAATGTAAATTGGTGTGGCCACTATGGAAAATGGTATGGAGGATCCTCAGAAAATACAAATAGAACTCCCATATGATCCAGCATTTTTAATTCTGTGTGTTTATCTGAATGGAAGGAAAACACTAACGTGAAAAGATATTTGGGGACTTTCCTAAGCACACATGCACTGCCCTTCTAATGGTTAAGACTTCACCTACCAATGCAGGTGGTGATCCCTGGGTCAAGAAGATACTCTGAAATAGGAAATGGCAACCCACTCCAGGATTCTTACCTGGAAAATTCCATGGACAGAAGAACCCGGGGGGCTACAGTCCATGGGGTCTCAAAGAGTCAGATATGGCTGAGCACATGCACATACAGGTTGAAAAAAGCATTATTTACAATAGTCTACCCATGGAAGCAACCTACCTGTCCATCAGTGGGTGAATGGAGAAAATGTGCTGTGTGTATCTATCAGTTCAGTTCAATCGCTCAGTCTTCTACGACTCTGTGTGACCCCATGGACTGCAGCACATCAGGCCTCCCTGTCCATCCCCAACTCCCAGAGTTTACTCAAACTCATGTCCATTGAGTCAGTGATGTCATCCAGCCATCTCATCCTCTGTCATCCCCTTCTCCTCCCACCTTCAATCTTTCCCAGCAACAGGGTCTTTTCCAATGAGTCAGTTCTTTGCATCAGGTGGTCAAAGTACTGGAGTTTCAGCTTCAACATCAGTCCTTCCAATGAACATTCAGGACTGATCTCCTTTAGCATGAACTGTTTGGATCTCCTTGCAGTCCAAGGGACTCTCAAGAGTCTTCTCCAACACCACAGTTCAAAAGCATCAATTCTTCAGCGCTCAGCTTTCTTTGTAGTCCAACTCTCACATCCATACATGACCACTGGAAAAACCATAGCCTTGACTAGATGGACGTTTGTTGACAAAGTAATGTCTCTGCTTTTTAATATGCTGTCTAGGTTGGTCATAACTTTCCTTCCAAGGAGTAAGCGTCTTTTAATTTCATGGCTGCAATCACCATCTGCAGTGATTCTGGAGCCCCCAAAAATAAAGTCTGCCACTATTTCTCCATCTGTTTGCCATGAAGTGATGGGGCCAGATGCCATGATCTTTGTTTTCTAAATGTTTAGCTTTAAGCCAACTTTTTCACTATCCTCTTTCACTTTCATCAAGAGGCTCTTTAGTTCTTCTTCACTTTCTGCCATAAGGGTGGTATCATCTGCATATCTGAGGTTATTGATATTTCTTCTGTCAATCTTGATTCCAGCTTGTGCTTCTTCCAGTCCAGCGTTTCTCATAATGTACTCTGCATGTAAGTTAAATGAGCAGGGTGACAGTATACAGCCTTCGCGTACTCCTTTTCCTATTTGGAACCAGTCTGTTGTTCCATATCCAGTTCTAACTGTTGCTTCCTGACCTGCATACAGATTTCTCAAGAGGCAGGTGGTCTGGTATTCCCATCTTTCAGAATTTTCCACAGTTTATTGTGATCCACACACTCAAAGGCTTTGGCATAGTCAATAAAGCAGAAGTAGATGTTTTTCTGAAACTCTCTTGCTCTTTTTGATGATCCAGTGGATGTTAGCAATTTGATCTCTGGTTCCTCTGCCTTTTCTAAATCCAGCTTGAACATCTGGAAGTTCACGGTTCACGTATTGCTGAAGCCTGGCTTGGAGAATTTTGAGCATTGCTTTACTAGTGTGTGAGATGAGTGCAACTGTGTGGTAGTTTGAGCATTCTTTGGCATTGCCTTTCTTAGGGTTTAGAATGAAAACTGACCTTTTCCAGTCCTGTGGCCACTGCTGAGTTTTCCAAATTTGCTGGCATATTGAGTGCAGCACTTTCACAGCATCATCTTTCAGGATTTGAAATAGCTCAACTGGAATTTCATCACTTCCACTAGCTTTGTTTGTAGTGATGCTTCCTAAGGCCCACTTGACTTCACATTCCAGGATGTCTGGCTCTAGGTGAGTGATCACACCATCATGATTATCTGGGTCATGAAGATCTTTTTTATACAGTTCTTCAGTGTATTCTTGCCACCTCTTCTTAATATCTTCTGCTTCTGTTCAGTCCTTACCATTTTGCCGTTTATTGAGTCCATCTTTGCATGAAATGTTCCCTTGGTATCTCTAATTTTCTTGAAGAGATCTCTAGTCTTTCCCATTCTGTTGTTTTCCTCTATTTCTTTGCACTGATCACTGAGGAAAGCTTTCTTATCTCTCCTTGCTATTCTTTGGAACTCTGCATTCAAATGGGTATATCTTTCCTTTTCTCCTTTGCTTTTCACTTCTCTTCTTTTCACAGCTATTTGTAAGGCTTCCTCAGAGAGCCATTTTACTTTTTTGCATTTCTTTTTCTTGGGGATGGTCTTGATCCCTGTCTCCTATACAATGTCATGAACCTCCATCCATAGTGCATCAGACACTCTATCAGATCTAGTCCCTTAAATCTATTCCTCACTTCAAATCATTAGGGATTTGATTTAGGTCATACCTGTACAATGTCATGAACCTCCATCCATAGTGTATCAGACACTCTATCAGATCACTTCAAATCATCAGGGATTTGATTTAGGTCATACCTAAATTGTCTAGTGGTTTTCCCTACTTTCTTCAATTTAAGTCTGAATTTGGCTTCACACATACAGAGCATTATTCAGTCATAAAAAAATGAATAAAATCCTGTTTATTTGAGACAATATGGATGTACCTTGAGGGCATTAAGCAAAATAAATCAGAGAAAGACAAAATACTACATGATCTCACTTATATGTGGAATTAAAAAAAAAAAAAACCTAACTCATAAATACAGATTGGTGGTTGTTACAGGTACGTGATCAAAAGGTACAGACTTCCAATTATAGAATTAATAAGTCTGGTGATGTCATGTACAGCTTGGTAACTAGTTAACAATACTGTATTGTATATTGAAAGTTGCTAGGAAAGTAGATTTAAAATTATCATTATGAGAAAAAATCATAAATGTGTGTGGTAGTGCATTAACTAGACTTACGGTGATCATTTCACAACATACACAAATAATGAAACAATATGTTGCACACCTGAGACTAATATAATGTTATGTCAATTATATTTCAATAAAAATTTTAATCAAATTTAAAATAATTTTTAAAGACAACATAGCCTTTTCCAGGAATAGTACTCTTGGTGGATATATGAAAACTACCCAGAGGACAGTGAAAGGAGACGCAAAATATGATGTTTTTATTTAGAACCAAAATCCGATTTCTCATGTGAACCCACTGCCCAATGTTTTTGAGACTGCTCCTAACTTTTATGAGTCCCTAGGTTAAAAGATCTTTGGCTCGTTACATAACAGACAGCGCCACACTGGTTGTGTTCCTGGCAAGGACAGAACAAGAGGAAATGACCTTTCTCAGAACGAGGAGGTTTGAGGATGAGAGAGAATTTCCTGACTGTGATGGATCCATGAGACACCACCCAGGCTTACTGGGTCAGGGGCAGAATCGCCCTTCCTAGGGATTCTGTCCGTGGGTCTGCTGACACAAGTTCCCTTGAAGAAGACCTCTTTACACTTCTTGCATTGCAAACTGCCCAGGTTCCATGCAAAGTTCATGAGTCACTTACTGCATGTCAGCTCTTTGGTGATTTCAGGGACACAAGAGATCTCCCTGGCTGGTTGCCTTAGGCAGTCATTGATGTAATGCTGAGTACCTTAGAGAAAGTTCCATAAATAGCAGAGAGGGAAATACTGGGTCCCGGTGGTCAGCAAGCCTGCACTGCCTCATAGAGAAGCAGAGGAAGCTGTTCTGCAGGTACCGTGCTGCAGTCACTTGGAGACTCCAGAGGGCAACCCTCAGAGCTGAAAGCAGGGGGCTGGGGAGTGCAGGTGAGTGGGGAGGCTTCCCTGGACAGAAGGCACAGGGTTTCGTTTCACCTTGAAAAAGTCCACTGAGAGAAACAGAGAATAGACTTATGGACATGGGGAGAGGGGAGGAGAGGGTGAGATGTATGAAAAGAGTAACATGGAAATTTACGTGGGACCTAATTAAAAGCTTTTGCACAGCAAAGGAAACTATAAGCAAGGTGAAAAGACAGCCTTCTGAATGGGAGAAAATAATAGCAAATGAAGCAACTGACAAAGAATTAATCTCAAAAATATACAAGCAACTCCTGCAGCTCAATTCCAGAAAAATAAACGACCCAGTCAAAAAATGGGCCAAAGAACTAAACAGACATTTCTCCAAAGAAGATATACAGATGGCTAACAAACACATGAAAAGATGCTCAACATCACTCATTATCAGAGAAATGCAAATCAAAACCACAATGAGGTACCATTTCACACCAGTCAGAATGGCTGCGATCCAAAAGTCTACAAGCAATAAATGCTGGAGAGGATGTGGAGAAAAGGGAACCCTCTTACACTGTTGGTGGGAATGCAAACTAGTTCAGCCACTATGGAGAACAGTGTGGAGATTCCTTAAAAAACTGCAAATAGAACTGCCTTATGACCCAGCAATCCCACTGCTGGGCATACACACCAAGGAAACCAGAATAGAAAGAGACATGTGTACCCCAGTGTTCATCACAGCACTGTTTATAATAACCAGGACATGGAAGCAACCTAGATGTCCATCAGCAGATGAATGGATAAGAAAGCTGTGGTACATATACACAATGGAATATTACTCAGCCATTAAAAAGAGTACATTTGAATCAGTTCTAATGAGTTGGATGAAACTGGAGCCAATTATACAGAGTGAAGTAAGCCAGAAAGAAAAAGACCAATGCAATATACTAATGCATATATATGGAATTTAGAATGATGGTAACGATAACCCTGTATGTGAGACAGCAAAAGAGACACAGATGTATAGAACAGTCTTTTGGACTCTGTGGGAGAGGGCAAGGGTGGGATAGTTTGGGAGAATGGCATTGAAACATGTATAATATATGTGAAATGGATCACCAGTCCAGGTTTGATGCATGATACAGTGTGCTTGGGGCTGGTGCAGTGGGATGATACTGAGGGATGGGATGGGGAGGGAGGTGGGAGAGGGTTCAGGATGGGGAACATGTGTACACCTGTGGCGGATTCATGTCAATGTATGGCAAAACCAATACAATGCTGTAAAGAAATTAGCCTCCAGAAAAAATTAAAAAAAAACAAAACTTATATTACCATATGTAAAATAGATGGCTCAGGAAACTCAAACAGGGGCTCTGTATCAACCTAGAGGGGTGTGATCGGGCAAGAGATGGGAGGGAGGTTCAAAAGGGAGGGGATATATGTATACCCCTGATTCATGTTGAGGTTTGACAGAAAACAACAAAATTCTGTAAAGCAATTATCCTTCAATTAAAAAATAAGTTAAAATAAAAAGAAAGAAAAGTCCACTGGGGAAGAGCTTCATGGAGCATCTGTGACGCTTCATTACCAGCTTCTAGTGCTTCTGGTCGAGTCAGACAGGCAGACAAGAGCGGCCGGAAATAGAGTCCTCGCCGGGGGAAGGACACAGAATGAAGGGCATCCTTTGCACAAGTGAGTTGTCATTAGACAGACAAGACCCTGCTTTTAGAAGCTGCCTTCTCTGTCCCCAGGTGGAGCTGGAGGAAACCACCATATCTCCTGGACCCACCCAGGGGGAGGGAAGCCCCGCAGCTCCCCACCCCAGGGTCCTGCAGCCCACCAGCCAGCGCTGTGCCACCTGGAATCCCACCCACCCAGCAGACACCCCTCCAGTGGAAAATACTGGATGCCACCTCTCCTTAAAGCAGAAATCAGGGTTGATCTGGACTCCAGCCTTCATGATACAGGGAAAATAAGAGCACAGACAGGTTTCCGTTAAATAAGCACAGTGACGACAACCTCTGCAAAACCCACCGAGCTTTCATCCTCTGCCAGCTGTTCCTGATTTAAAGTCAAACTTAATCCCACTCTGTCTGTAATAGTGGAGAGTTCACATGTCCCCAGGCAGTTCCCCACACAGGAATCTTGGCCTTTTGCTTCTCATGGAGCAATGTTCGCAGAGGCTTCCTTTTTCAGGCAAATTTAGATTGCAGACAGCCTCACCCAGAGCATGCCCCTTGAATAAGACCCTGAAGATGCAAGTTACAGGGTAGTACATACTTATTAGAGGAATCAGCCCTTGGGGAAAACAAGATAGATGTCTTTTTTTAAAAAATAAATAAATAACCTTACTTTTACTTTTTAAAAAAAAATTTGGCCTCACCATGCAGCATGTGGGAACCTTAGTTCTCCAACCAGGGATCGAACCCATTGTCTCCTGCATTGGAAACATGGAGTTTTAACCACTGGACAGCCAGGAAAATCCCTCAACATCTTAATTAATAAACACTGTCTCTCCATTGAAAGCAGCCTCCATTATCTGAGGACTTTCTTGTCTAAAGAATCTCACAACTTACTTTCACTCTGATTTAGCCAAACTCAAATGATTGAGAAAATCAGTTTCTCTCTTCAACAGCTACCCAGCTGTGACACCTCTCAGGCACACATGGGCCTTCTGGGGCCATTCCTTACCCGCTCCCCAAGCTGCGACTCTCCACTCACGCTTAAGCTCCTTTTACGTACTTCAGCCCCCGTTACCTCACTCATGCTTAAGCTCCTGTCGGATACTTGGGTAGGGCGTGTGCTGAGCAAGCTCTCCCGCGTGAGGCACAGAGCTTTGCAGAGAAGATGATCACTAACCAGAGCAGCAAAGCAAGTCAGATTGGCTGAGTTAGGGGTCCCGGGGATGCTGAGCACAGAGCAGCCAGCCCTGGGGAGTGGATCACATCCCCAGGAGAAACCAGCTCGGCTCAGCACCTTCCTCACCAAATTCAGCAAGGTCCCCATGCACATAAAATGCTCATAGAGGGTGTCCCCAGTGGCTCAGTGATAAAGAATCCACCCGCCAGTGCAGGGGCCATGGGTTTGATCCCTGATCTGGGAAGACCCCACATGCTGTGGAGCAGCTAAGCCCACGTGCCGCAACTATTACGCCTGTGCTCTAGAGCCGGGGGGCCACACTGCTGAGCCCCCGTGCTACAACTGCTGAGCCCCTGTGCGCCCTACAGACCGTGCTCCGCGAGAGAAGCCACCACGATGAGAAGCCCACTCACCCCAACTAGACGCACAGCCCCCCGCTCACCACAACTAGAGAAAAGCTCATGCAGCAGTGAAGACCCAGCATGGCCCCCCCCCAAAAAAAGTGCACATAGAACGGTCTGGGGAGTGTGATCTTTAGGAGAACCATACCTTGCAACCTGCACTAAAAGCTTTTTGCATTGTATCCTTTAAAAATCTGTAATTTAGACCATCAGAAATCTCTACAACTGCTGCACTTGACTTTCAGCTCCCTAGGCCACCCTCAGCAGAACAGCTTGAGAATTTCAATATGCTGTACAGAGCCTGATGGGCGGGAAGAGAACCAGCAGGTCATGGGTTCAAACACACACATACACCCCAACACACGCACAGAATTAGAGACTGAGGATGAAAAGGATCAGTAATCCTCCCAGATTTCAGACAACACTACAAAGCTACAATAATCAAAACACCGCAGGACTGGCACAAAAACAGACGTATAGATCAATGGAATAGAATAGAAAGCCCAGATTAAACCCACACACCTAGAGTCAATTAATCTTCAACACAGGAGCCAAGAATATACAGTGGAGGAAAGTGGTACTGGGAAAGCTAGACAGGTGCTTGTAAACCAGTGAAGTTTGGAGACTCATTCACACCATACAAAAAAAAACCTCAAAATGGCTTAAAGCGAAAGTCACTCAGTCATGTCCGACTCTTTGCAACCCCATGGACTCTACAGTCCATGGAATTCTCCGGGCCAGAATACTGGAGTGGGTAGCCTTTCCTTTCTCCAGGGGATCTTCCCAACCCAGGGATTGAACCCCGGTCTCCTGCATTGCAGGCAGATTCTTTACCAGCTGAGCCACGCGGGAAGCCCAAGAATACTGGAGTGGGTGGTCTACCCCTTCTCCAGTGGATCTTCGCGACCCAGGAATTAAACTGGGGTCTCCTGCATTGCAGGTGGATTCTTTACCAACTGAGCTATCAGGGAAACCCCAAAATGGCTTAAAGACTTATTAATAAATATAAGACATGACACCATAAAACTCCTAGAAGAGAACATAGGCAAAACATTCTCTGACATAAATCAAAGTAGTATTTTCTTAGGTCAGTCTCCCAAGGCAGAAGAAATAAAAATAAACGAACGGGACCTAATCAAACTTACAAGTTTTTGCACAGCAAAGGAAAACTGTAAACAAAACGAAAACACAGCCTATAGAGTGGGAGAAAATATTTGCAAACAATGTGACCAACAAGTGCTTAATTTCCAAAATATACAGACAGCTCATACAGTTCAATATAGAAAAATAAAAAACAATCAAAGCCTTCCCTGGTGGCTCCGTGGTAAAGAATCTGCCTGCCAATGCGGGAGACACGAGTTCAGTCTCTGATCCGGGAAGATCCCACATGCCACGGTGCAACTAAACCCACGTGCCACAATTACTGAGCCTGTGTCCTAGAGCCCAGGAGCCCCAACTATAGAAGCCTGTGTGCCCGAGAGCCTGTGATCCACAGGAGAAGCCACCCCAGTGAAAACACCTGGGCCCTGCAATTAGAGAGTAGCGCCCAGTCTCCGCAACTAGAGAAAAAAACCCCACGCAGCAAGACCCAGCACAGCCAAAAAGAAATAGTTATTTACAAAACCAATCAAAAATGGGCAAAAGATGTACATAGACATTTCCCCAAAGATAACATACAGATGGCCAAAAAGCTCATGAAAAGATGCTCAACGTTGCTAGTTATTAGAGAAATGCAAGTCAAAACGACAATGAGGTATCACCTCACACCAGTCAGAACAGCCGTCATCAAATAATAAATGCTCAAGAGGGCATGGAGGAAAAGGAATGCTCCTACAATGTTGGTGGGAGTGTACGTTGGTACAGCCACTATAGAAAACATTATGGAGGTTCCTAAAAAAAAAAATCACCTTACCTATGACCCCTTGATCTTACTCCTGGGCAGTCTTATATCAGGAAAAGATGAAGACTCTAATTCAAAAAGATACATTCATCCCAGTGTGCACTCTGCACTGTTTACAATAGCCAAGTCATGGAAGCAGTGTAAATGTCCATCAATAGATGAATGGATAAAGAAGATTTGGTACATATATACCATGGAGTATCACTCAGTCACACGAATGAAATAACACCATTTGCAGCAACACGTATCGACCTAGAGATTATTATACTAAATGAAGTAAGTCTGTTGTATGATATCACTTATATGTGGAATCTAAAATATGATACAAATGAACTTATTTATAAAACAGAAACAGACCCCTTGACATAGAAAACAAATTTACCGTTATCAAAGGGGAAAGCATGAGGGAGGGATAAATTAGGAGTCTGGGATTAGCAGATGCACCCTACCATCTATAAAATAACAAAAAAGTGTCAGTCACTCAGTCGTGTCCGACTCTTTGTGACCCATGGACTGTAGCCCACCAGATCCTCTGTCCACGGAATTCTCCAGGCAAGAATACTGGAGTGGGTTGCCATTTCCTTCTCCAGGGGATCCTCCCGATCCAGGGATCAAACCTGGGTCTCCTGCATTGCAGGCAGATTCTTTGCCATCTGAGCCATCAGGGAAGCCCCATAAAATAACAAAGGTTTACTATATAGCATGGTGAATTATATTCAATTGTCTTACAATAACAAAAATGGAAAAGAACCTGAAAAAGGATATATATATATGCATCCCGTGGCAAGGCTCCTCTCAGTTCTCAGGGCTCACCTCTGCTTCAATGAGCCAGCCTCCATGCAGGCTGCTTCTGTGCCTATGTGCTCTTCCATGCCTTGCCCGCTGCCTTCCAGTTGGCAGATCCCTCCTTCACTTTCCAAGATTTTGTCCAAACTTGACTTCTTAAGGCAAGCTTTTCCTACCCTCTCCCCATGCTGCCTCACCCCTCTATAAAATCAACCCCCCTCCTCCTTTTCATTCCAATAGAGCTCACATATTGCCAGTCTATCATCATGAGAAATGCTGGGCTGGATGAAGCACAGTCTAGAATCAAGATTGCTGGGAGAAATGTCAATAACCTCAGATACACAGATGACACCACCCTTATGGCTAAAAGCAAAGAAGAACTAAAGAGCCTCTTGATGAAAGTGAAAGAGGAGAGTGAAAATGTTGGCTTAAAACTCTATGTTCAGAAAACTAAAATCATGGCATCCAGTCCCATCACTTCATGGCAAATAGATGGGGAAACAATGGAAACAGTGAAAGACTTTATTTCCTTGGGCTCCAAAATCACTGCAGATGGTGACTGCAGCCATGAAATTAAAAGACGCTTGCTCCCTGGAAGAAAAGTTATGACCAACCTAGACAGCATATTAAAAAGCAGAGCCATCACTTTACCAACAAAGGTCCATCTAGTCAAAGCTATGGTTTTTCCAGTAGTCATGTATGGATGTGAGATTTGGACTGTAAAGAAAGCTGAGCGCCAAAGAATTGATGCTTTTGAACTGTGGTGTTGGAGAAGACTCTTGAGAGTCTCTTGGACTGCAAGGAGATCCAACCAGTCCATCCTAAAGGAAATCAGTCCTGAATATTCATTGGAAGGACTGATGCTGAAGCTGAAACTCCAATATGTTGGCCACCTGATGTGAAGAACTGACTCATTTGAAAAGACCCTGATGCTGGAAGAGATTGAAGGCAGGAGGAGAAGGGGACAATAGAGGATGAGATGGTTGGATGGCATCACCCACTCAAAGGACATAAGTTTGAGTAAACTCCAGGAGTTGGTGATGGACAGGGAGGCCTGGCATGCTGCAGTCCATGGTGTTGCAAAGAGTTGGACACAACTGAGCGACTGAACTGAACTTATCATCGTGGCTTACTTCAATACATTTGAATGTTGTGTTGTTACTTGTGGGCATTCAATATCTTGTCTTATTCAAAATTATCTCTGCCTAGTCCTCCAGACCTTTTCCACATCATAGAAAATGATAATATTTTCATGGCAAGAGGCTGCCGCTAAAAGAGACCCATATGTCAGCACACTTTTAATAACCCAGTCAAAGCTTAAGCAGTCCAGATGAAAAGCTCTGCAGGAAAGACCCTCATTTAATATTGACTGAAAACAAAAATGAGTCAATAAGTCTGTTTATAGGATTAAGAAATATCTGAGGTTAAGCAAAGATCTTAGGAATGAAAGGAATGATCCTCTGGTGGGGGGGTGGACATAATCAAGACTGAATATGACCCCAGCAAAAGGATAAGATTGTGGATTTCTTACCCAGGTGGTCAGGGCCTCCTTGACCACTACTAGACTCCAGCTCCAAGCTGACCCACAGCACTGCCTTCCTCACACCTAGTCTCTAATCATTCAAACTGCTGGCTTCCGGCCCCTCACAACTCCCTCGCTTACCTGCCAAGTGTCAGCCTCTGTCTTGGCCTCCCTCTCCCACCCAGCCTCCTCTCTACCTGTGCCTCCCACTAGCAGCACAGCTGCCCATCTCCACGCCTGCCCCCATGGACACTCCTCTGCTCCACGGACAGGCATGGCCTCTCCCCTCTCCACCCCGGCACTGTGCCTGTCATCACAGGCTCCTGTCTGAGTTCTTTTTGTCTCCTGTCCTTTCAATGAAATGTACCTCTTGTGGTTGAAAACAGTCCTTCACATTGTAGTTTCCCCTCCTTTACCTGTAACAGGCACAAGTAAGTGTACAGGACGTTGAACTAAACTTCCCAAGTAGTTGTGGGAAGACCAGGTTCCTGTGTAACAGGGAGACGGGGCTGTGTGCTGTCCAAGGTAGGGCCAGGGTCTCGTAGTCTTGCAGAGAGCCGGGAAATATCCCTTGGAGTAAACTGCACTCGGGTGTTTAAAAAAAAAAAAATTCTTTCCTTATTTGGAAATTCATAAATGAAAGTTATTGAGGGCAGAAGGAGAGGGGGGTGACAGAGGATGAGATGGTTGGATGACATCACTGACTCAACGGACATGAGTTTGAGCAAGCTCCGGGAGATGGTGAAGGACAGGGGAGCCTGACGTGCTGCAGTCCATGGGGTCACAAAGTCAGACACGAAAGAGTGACTGAACAATAAATGAAAAGATCCTGTACTAAACAGAACCAGAGTCACTGTCCCCACATCCATTATTTAACTGAAATTTTGCATAGGAAGTTTGGCCTGGAGGCCTGGGGAGCCAACCAGGGGAAAACTTGAGCACAGCAGCCCCAGGTGGGAACATTCGTTGGAAGAAAGGTTCCCAATTAATTCTGTGCAACAGAAGCTCCCGCAGAGCTGCAGGGAAGGTGGGGGAGAGAACAGGAGGTCAGGGCTGAGCTGCTGAAGGAAGAAACTGTCTGAGCCCTGGGGACTTGCCCTTGCCCCTGTGGGGCATCCACGGCACTGGTCAGTAGTTAGCTGCCCCCTTCCCCTTACAGTTTCTGAAAGGGGACACAGAGGAGTCAGTGGTTCCTAAAGCAAGTCAATACATGCTGATTTCCTGATAGCCCCTCACTCACCAAAGGTTTACCGCCCTGAACCAAGGGCCGCCCTTGGGATGTGTCCCCATGGCCATACGCACACTAGGCTCAAGCCCCATCCTGACATTTCCACCCTGTCGTCGGTTGGGAGCACGTCCAAACCCTGGGGCTTCGGCCAGAGGGAAGCAGACCCTTCGAACATCCTTTGTACACTAAACGGTAACCCCTGTGTCCTCTGTCCCGCTCAGCCAGGCCTCAGGCCTGTGGCTAATCCACAGAGCATCCTTGCGTGTGCGCTGGAAGAGGTCCTATTTCTTGTTGTGACAAGGGCCTGCCTCTCCTCCTGGGTTCGGGGACGTCTACTCAGACTGAGAAGTCCGATCTGCCTTCCCCCAAGCTCTGCAATCTCTGTCTTCACTTTAGAATTTGGAGAATGAAATTTATGTATGTATGTGTGTGTGTCCGACTCTTTGTGACCCCACCAACTGGGTCCCCACCGGGCTCCTCTGTCCATGGGATTCTCCAGGCAAGAATACTAGAGTGGGTTGCCATTTCCTCCTCCAGGGGATCTTCCCCACGCAGGGATCGAACTCCTGTCTCTTACTGTCTCCTGCATTGGCAGACGCGTTCTTTACCACCAGGGTGCCTGGGAAGCCCCAGTGACATTTCTGGTGGTGCTTTATTGCCAAGACAGTTCTGGAAGTTTCCAATCATCAGAAAGTGTGTTTCATGTTCTATTTAGCAACGAGACCCCGTTGCCCCCAACCCGGCACTGACAACATGTCCCCTCTTGCCCCTGCAGGCACAGAAGGGGCACAAGAAGCGCCCTAAACCCGGCAGGGCTCACCAGGCCTCAGAGCAGAAACCGGCCTCCACGTCTTCCCCGCGCGCCACCGCGCAGAGCCGGACCCCAGGCCGCCGCCCTCAGCCGCCACTGGACGCGTCACACCCGGGGCTCGGCCAGGCAGGTCCATCTACCAGGCACCCGCAGGAATTTGCCAGACGAGCCACCAGCCCTCCCAGCCTCCCCTGGTCTTTCCAGCGAAGCAAGTCCTTGTTTTGTCTGCCCACTGGAGACCCCTTCCCGGCCTCCGCGGCGGAAGCGCAGCCGTCTGCAAGCATAGGCGTCCGGAGGCAGAGGGCCCCAGAGCGGGGGCAGGGCCACCTCCTCTCCATCGACGACCTGGAGGGGGCCCAGGAGACGGACGTGGACACCGGGCTGCGGCTCTCCTCCTCCGACCTGTCTGTGGTCTCTGCCTACTCGGCACCCAGCAGGTTCTGCAGCCCCGAGGAAGCGCCGCGCCCCCCGGAACGAGGCAGCAGCCTCTGGTCAGAGCGCAGGGGCTTCAGAGAAGGACCCCTGCCCACTGGGGGCGGCGAGACCGCGGGGGCCTCCTGGGCCACCCTCCCTCTCTTCAAAGGAACTTCAGGCTCCTCGGCCACAGCCGTCACCGCTCCCCCAGCTTCGGACACCTCCTCGCTCACAGAGTCACCCCCGGAACTCCCTTCCGATGCCCCCCAGGCCCGGCAGACTGGCAGAGATGTCCCGGCACCCTCAGTGCCGGCCGGATGCGGGGACAATGACACGGAGGAATTCTACATCTGAGCAGCTCTGCTCATGTCTTTCCGAGCCACAGGCTCAGCTCCCACCTTGCCCTTCTGTGGTCTGCGTGCCATCCGTGTTCTCAGCCCCGCTTCCCAAGGTCCATTGGAAGTCTGATGATCTGTCTCATGGGTCATTAACACCCTTGCCTGGCACCCTTTCTCACTTGTGAGGTGGTGTATTTCTAGGGCCTCAATGGCATTTTAAAAGTCAATAAAGATACTGGGATTTTTATGCAAATAAGTTCTCAATGAGCTTTTAGGTCATAAAATATATTTTTTAAAAAACTCAATTCCATTTGGGATACGGTTTAATGCACTTATATAATTTAAATGCTTCCTATAATTATTTGAAAAGAAAACCTAGTCAGCTGGAGCTGATTGCACAGTTTTTCATGAGTGAAGGAAACACAACCAAAGCCAAAATGCTGAGTGTGAGAAAGATGGCAAGCGGCTTGGAGGAGAGGTCAGTGCTCGTGATGTCCGCCTCAGTGGATTCTCCGTTTCTGTTTGCGCTACCAGGGAGCAGCGGCCCTGAGGATTTCCAGGAACTGTTACGGTGAAAATAGTCACCTTGGTAAAACAGCAGATATATATCAGACTGCAGTGACGCCTCGCTTTAGCACTCTTATCACTACAGTAATGCCACGCACCACCCAAAAATCAGCATTTATGCAAAAGTGGCTAATAAGCTTTGTACAGATTGAGCCCGAATAACAGACTCTTGGTGCATTTAAAATACGATTTGAGCTCCAAGAACTAGATTTGAATGCGCTTTTCAAACACATTCACTGTAACGAGTCGGAGTCTACAGAAGACCACTACCTGGATTTATTTGGACTCCTGAGGAAAAATCATTCATTGGGGTTACCGGATAGTAGGATATTAGACTTAGTGGGAAGGTATTCGTAAGATGCTCCCATTTTTAAATCTACAATCTAAGGGCTATCTAGACAGATATATGTAAATGGGCCACTTTTTATACTGCTTTCTCCAGTAAACACGCATTGTCATTTTTTCCTTTTGAAACAATTTGTAACTATTTTAACTGGCGTTTCCATTGCACTGAGTAATAAATGCCCTCCCCTGTTCTCCACGTGGGAAGCTTTACACAAGATGCTGTCCTGAACCAGCACTGCCGCACCAGTGCAGAGGAGCCTTAGTTAAAGCTGGAGCTCTGACCTGACCTTGGTCTTGTCTGTGGTTGCCTGCTTCTGTTGCAGCGCGAATGGTACTCAAATCTTGCGTCTCTCCCACTCCAGCAAGGGAATGTTTACAGTCCCCACCTCGGCAGTGCCAAGTGCTGGCATCAAGAGCCACACCAAGCTGTCCCTGGTTGCCATGCACCTTTGGAGAAGAAGAGTGTGGACTTGCCATGCTCCCGTTGCTCCCTGGTGCTCCTCGCCTGGATGACTCATGGCCCAGGTTACACCTTCCTGGAAGTGCCCACACCAGCCCAGACGGGGCTTCAGAATCCTGCTTGACACAATCCACCCAGCAGCCCTCACTAGTCATCACACTTGAGCCAAAGTCTTTGCCGTCCCTGTAGTGAGAACCTTCTCTCCTACCCCGAACAGCCCGGATACTCCAGCACTGTTGTTTAGTCACTAAGTTGTGTCCGACTCTTTGTGACCCTGGGGACTATAGCCCGCCAGGTTCCTCTGTCCATGGGATTCTCCAGGCAAGAATACTGGAGCAGGTTGCCATGCCCCACTCCAGGGGATCTTCCCAACCCAGGGATCGAACCTGTGTCTTCTCTGTCTCCTGCATTGGCAGGTGGATTCTTTACCACTGAGCCACCAGGGAAGCCCTTCCAGGACTACAGATTACAATACTGTACTCTGATTTAAGTACATAAAATTACGGTCTTTTATAATTCAACACTAGGAGTGAGCAAACTTTTTATAAAGGGCTAAATAATAAATATTTCAGGCTTTGCCAGTCATACGGTCTCTGTTGAAACTACTGAACTCTGTCATGATAGAGTGAAAGCAGCCAAGGATATGTAAATAAAGGGAAGTGGCTGAGTTCCAAGAAAATTTGTTTTACAAGAACAGGTGGAGGGTCAGATTTGGCCCGAGAGTCATAGCTGGCCAGCCCTTGTGTTCAACTGAGGTTGACTTAAGACTTGAGATCTCGGCCACGGTCAATGATGAAGAACGGAGGTCTGCATCCCTCTGCAGCTGTGATGCCCAAGACCAAGAAAACACGCTCCTGGGACCACACTGATGACTACAGAACCACAGGGCTCAGAGCAGTGCGGGGCTTCTTTCTGCAGAGATGATGCCTATAAAGTCACTGGCTGTCTACCTGCTGCTCAGAAACGGGACTCACAGCCCGTAGCTGAGGATGCGAAGCAACATGCTAACCATTCAGGTGTTGACGTAGCCTCCAAGGACCAGGAGGCAAGCTCAGGACAGCAGAGTCACCCGGGCATCCATGAGTAGACTGAGCCAGGCAATGGCCCCTCCAGTCTTCACCCTTCAGCAGCACCCTTAGCTCTGAGCACTCACACACGCCCGCTGAGGATGCTTCGGAGCCAACTCGGATGCTATCTGCCTTCACCCCTTTTCTCACTGACCCCCCCAACCCCAGCACAGTGCAGTCTACCAAACTGAGTGACAGCAAAGGATGTCAGCAAACCTCTTTCATAACAGGAAAGGCAAGATGCCCCCATAACATGAGGAGGGGAGAGAAGCCCAGCACAGACCACGCTCAGACACTCCCCTCCCTGCAGACAGCAGTCTCTCTGGGGAGGAGGAGCCCCGGAGACACTGCTGGGGCTCAGCTCCCTTTGCTGACCCGCCTCTAGCGCTGTCCTCATCTGGGAGGGCTCCTGTTACTCCCTGGTGGATCCTGACCCTTTCAGATTATTCTTGTGATAGATGCTGGCTGGCATACAGTAGGTGCTCAATAAATTTGTTCAATTTTTAAAAGCTGCAGTCATCTCATAAATTATTTTTCTCCTGGAAAAGAAAATTCTTGATGGAGGATCTATATTTTAGCTGTAGTTTCTTGTTGTTTAATGGTTAAAATGTGTCCTTGACCTTGCATTTCTCTCCCCAGCGTTGCCCCAGGGGTTGTGTTAATAAGTGCCCTGGTCTAGCTCACAGGCCATCCCTTACTTGCCCCTTTTCCAAATAAGACTCCCCAAATTACTGCTCACGGTCCCACCATGGTCTCTCACCTGTGGTGTAGTAGTGTTAGTCACTCAGTCCTGTCCGACTCTCTGCAACCCCATGGACCAGGCTCCTCTGTCCATGGAATTCTCCAGGTAAGAGTCTTCCTAACCCAGGGATTGAACCCGGGTCTCCTGCATTGCAGGCAGATTCTTTACCATCTGAGCCACCAGGAAGATCCACCTAGTATCACTACTTGGTATCTGCTTTAAAGAGCAAATGTTTCTCAGGGGTCCCTAATGGACCAAGCCCTACAGAAACCATCCTGGGTCACCCCGGTTGGGTCTCCTGTGGAGCAAGGTGGTGAGCCCCTGAAGAGACTTTTGTGATGGTGGAGGGGTTGATGTGTGGTGAACACAATGGTGGTAGCACTGGGGGCTGCTTGATCCCTGAGACCCAAGGACGGGGGCAGTCACGTGGAAGCCTGCTGAGCTGCACCGTCCAGCCCCTTCCGGGTGAGGCCAAGTGTTTACTTGTATCCAGAAGACCCTGGAGCCCATGGCTGGTCTCTTTAGCCCCTCGTCAAACAGGAGAAATCCAAGTACTTCCTGTTCCCCTACTGGGCCTTCTGTAGATGAATGAATTCTCCAGTCCACCAGGTAAGAGGCACCTGAGTAGACTCATAGAATTTCTAGAAGAGATTTTTTTTTTTAAGAGCAAATAAAAACTGTTGAGAGCTTCTCCCTCGCAAGGCCTCAGAACACTAATCAGAGCCACTTCTGGCCAGTGATCCCAAGTCCAAATTTCAGAACAGTGGGAATGGCTGGATGGCCACCTCCCCGCGCCCCCCACCCTCCCGACGCCCACCCTGCCCAGGGTCACATTGCTCTACATTCCTGGTCTGGACATAAATACTCCCCTCAATGATCTGCAGTATTCCACGCCTCTCTAGTTCTCTGGAAACACAACTGATCAGATACTATTAGACGCTGGAAGAAACAAGAAATTGACATGAATAAAAATGGCTTCTCAAAGGAAACATCTTTTGTCACAGTTATAACACATGGATTCAAGAAGAGTCAAGAACCTGAATTTAAAGGTTTTTTTTTTTTTTAATAGAATTACATTCTTCCAACTTCCACGGAAGGCTTTTTTACAAAATGGCTTTGAATAACTGCTCTGAGTGAATAATGGAAACAAACATTAATGGTAATTAATGTTGGCACCCTTGGGTCTTTTTAGAAGTCAGTTTCTATTTCACAGGTGTGATAACTATTGTCCAGTTATGTGCCCAACATTAGCAGTATGTTCATTTCAGACGGAAGTCACCAGGCACCGGGGAAGCTGAAAAGCCCCTTCCCCGTGCCCCCATAACACACCCCCTAAACTCTCCATTTGTGAGGAGGGTCCCACCTCCTGCTCTCCCGGATGGTCACTAATGGAGCCGCTCCATGGGGGACACACGGCCCCCAGTTGACCTGATCTGGTTCAGACTCACCTCCCCTTATTTAAAACACTGATTTTGTAAGTTGAACACCTGAAAGAAGCCAACCAGGCTCCCCTAGGCTGGCTTTCTTTGCCCAGGCCCTCGAACCATACCCAGAGCATTGTGGAGAGGAGCAACTCGAAACGTGGTTAGCACTATCCAAGAAGTACCCCGTTATACAGAAACACTTTTAGGCCAGATCGCCTGGCTAAGGATGGCTGCAGGAAAGCTTTGGTGCCACCTAGTGGCCGCCATGCCCAGGAGGGCCAGTGACTGCCCTTCCCTTTGCAGAAGACTCCGCCCCGATGAACACCGGAGGCGCTTCACTTCCATTTATTTTTCTGCATTTAATTTTATTTCCACAAGGTAGTGAAGTCACTGAAATTGCAGTGACATAAGACGATGCAAAGAGAATTAGGAAATCGGGGCTAAGGGAAAGAAAGAGTAGAAATATGCCAACGGTGAAGAAAACTGCTGCAGATGAATTTCCTAGAAGCCAAAGCAAAAAGGGAAATGTGAGCAGCTTAGTGGTTCGTGTTTATTAATATAATGAGAAACTCTAGTGACACTGCCTTATGTCATTGTAATTTAAGTTGCCTCAAGACTATGTCTCCACAGAAACCAAGTTTTTCTTAGCAAAGAGGTACACTATCACTTTCTCCTCACAGACTGAGAATGAACTTATGGTTACCAGGGCAGAAGGGATGGGGAGGAGGGATAGATTGGGATCTGGGGACTGACATGTACACACTGATGTATGTAAAATGAATAACTGGGCTTCCTGGTGGTCCAGGGGTTAAGAATCCACCTTGCAATGCAAGGGACACCGGTTCGATCTCTGGTCCCAGAAGATGTCTCAGAGCAACTAAACCCGTGTGCCACAATTATGAAGCCTGTGCTCTAGAGCTTAAGTCTGTGAGTCCTGGAGTCTATGGTCTGCAACAAGAGAAGCCACTGTAATGGGAAGCCCATGTAGCACAACCAGACAATAGCCCCTGCTCACTGCAACTAGAGAAAACCCTCCTGCAGCAACGAAGACCTAGAACAGCCAAAAATAAATGAATATTTTAAGGAAAAAAAGAAAGGAATAACAAAGACCTAGCACAGGTGAGCTCTGGTTAATATTCTGTAATAACCTAAATGGAAAAAGAATTTGAAAAAGGACAGATAACATGTATGTGCATAACTGAATCACTACTGTACATCTGAAACGAATACAACACTGTCAATCAGCTATACTCCAATATAAAAATAAAATCACTTTCTCAGAAGGGGGTTTTCATGAGGGATTTTCTCTGCAGGGTGATGACTTTGGTCCAAGTTGGCAGCTTTCTTTGACTGAAGGATGGAGTTTACAAAGGCTGGAGGAGTGGACACAACCTTGCGCTTTGGGTGAGCCTCCCTGGACATCTCCAGTCACACTGTGGGAAGAGGGCAACTTGGCCCTGGGCAGGAAGCCTGGAAGCTGGCCTCCCTTGGTCTCTTGAGACCAGATCTGTTTGGCAAATGGAGAGTCACTGGTGAGACTGACATCCTCCTGGGAGAGTGCAGGCTCTACCCGTGGTTCTAGCCTGTGTGGATAGAGAGCCCTTGTCTAGCCCCCTGCCCCCTCATCTACATTCTGCCCTTCCAAAGTCACCGCCGAGTCTCTAACAGCGGCCCCTCGTGGTTAAAAGGCCTTCTAGCACTTTAAAAAGTGTGAGTTGCTGAGCCCTCTCTGACTCTTTGAGACCCCGTGGACTGTAGCCCGCCAGGCTCCTCTGTCCATGGGATTCTCCAGGCAAGAATACTGGAGTGGGTTGCCATTCCCTTCCCCAGGGGATCTTCCTGATGCAGGGACTAAAGAGTCTCCTGCATTGCAGGCAGATTCTTTACCATCTGAGTCACCTGGGAAGCCCTTTCATAAATCCCCTCAACCCACCCTCCACTGAGATTCCTGAAAAGTGAGAATTCCATTCCCTGCACCTCCTTCTTCATTGATCTGAGTGGATTTACTTATTCATTCAACAAGTATTTACTATGTCCCACTATGTGTTGAGGCTTCCCAGGTGGTGCAGCGGTAAAGAGTCCACCCACCAATGCAGGAGATGCAAGAGACGTGGGTTTAATCCGAGTCAAGAAGATCCCCTGGAGTTGGAAATGGCAACCAACTCCAGTATTCTTGCCTGGAAAATTGCATGGACAGAGGAGCCTGGTGGGCTACATACAGTCCACTGGGTCGGACAGAATTGGACACAGCTGAACACACACACATGCACACTATGTGTCAGGCAGGGGACTATTTGCGCCTTTTTTTTTTAAATTGGAGTGGCCAAAAAGTTGGTTCAGGTTCTTCTTTAGGAGCTTATGAAACCCAAATGAACTTTTGGCCAATCCAGTAATTTCTAGGAGAGATTTATTTGAAGAAATATTACAACATATAAAAGCTACACAGACAATTTGCACTCATGTGCTGGTAAATTCGGTATAACAATAAAAGAAAATAAAAACCTTTTACGATCCAGGACGCACAAGGTACTGCAGAGTTTGATTACTAAGTCAAGTCAGGGTACAAGCAAACCACACAGGACAGTTTTGTATCAGCCCAAGGGGCCTGGGATTGAATGGGAGAGACATAGTCTCATCCTACTCCCATCATTACTAGTTACTCTTCCCTGTAGATTTTATCCAAGTGGTCAGACAGTAAAGAATCCGCCTACAATGCAGGAGACCTGCTCGGGTTCAACCCATGGGTCAGGAAAATTCCCTGGAGAAAGGAATGGCCACCCACTCCAGTATTCTTACCTGGAAAATTCCAAGGAGAGAAGCCTGATGGGCTACATACAGTCCATGGGTCCGCAAAGAGTCAGACATGACCGAGTGACTAACACTTTACTTCATAGATTTTATAATCCTCCTAAAGGATCTAATACAGTTACATATACAGAGCCTCGCGTTTCGGCATCAGGTTAACCTGGCTTCCCATTCTGACCCCGCCACTCTGACCACCCCTTCCCACTCTGACCCCATCACTTTGGGAACCCAGGGCAAAGTTAATTAACTTCTCTGAGCCTCAGTTTTATCATCTGTAAAATATGGATGATAATACCTACCCTGGAGGATCACTATGAGAATTAAGTTACATAATTTGTGTGGAGGGCTTCCCTGGTAGCTCAGCTGATAAAGAATCTGCCTGCAATGCAGGAGACCCCGGTTTGATTCCTGGGTGGGGAAGATCCCCTGGAGAAGGGAGAGGCTACCCACTCCAGTATTCTTGGGCTTCCTTGGTGGGTTGGATGGTAAAGAATCCACCTGCAATGCTGGAGACCTGGGTTTAATCCCTGGGTTGGGAAGATCCCCTGGAGGAGGAAATGGCAACCCACTCCAGTATTCTTGCCTAGAAAATCTCATGGACAGAAGAGCCTGGTGAGCTACAGTCCATGGGGTTGCAAACAGTCGGACACAACTGAGTGACTAAGCACAGCACAGTTTGTGAGGAAATCGCTGTACTGCCTGCAATACAATGGGCATTTCGTAAAGGAAGATGCTCTTTCCCTTCCCTCGGGCTTCACAGCGGCCCTGTGCTCTGCTCAGCTGACATCCGCCTCCTTCACAGACTGCCCCGTGCCAGGAGGACAGACAGGGTTTGGTTTCAACATACTCTTCACAATCCGCGATTCCACCATCACCTCTCCACCGTCTCTCTGGACAGATTCCACCAGATCGTCATCTTTCAGATCCCATCGGAAAGTCATCTTTCCATCGTCACACCCTCCATCCACCTCCCTGGCTTGCCTCTCTTCTGCATCTCAAGCCATTGCCAGCAAAACCAAACCCTGGTGCTTGTTACCACTCAGCAAGAAAGCTGTTCTTTCTCCTGGCTCCCCAGTTCTCAGCTGCCCTTCCCTAAACACCCTCTCTCCCCACAGCTCCCCACCCGATCCCCCAAGCCTACAAAACCTGTGCTCCCTTCTCTTGGCCAGTTCCCCGTCTCTACACGCCCCTCCTCCCTCGTGGGTCCCAGGCCCACCGACCCCACTCGGAGACCAGGGCTGACTGGCTCACTGTGGCCCCCGCGGCATCTGCACCTCCAGCCCCCACCCTCTTGCCTCACCTGCCGGGCCCCCAAGTCGAGCTGTCCCGCGCCTTTGCTGTTTCCACTCCGAAACTGCCAGACCACAGGCAGTCCACCCACCCACGGCTACTCGGCCAACTTTCACTGCACGCTTACAGGCCTCAATTGTTCCAACCTGTTCCAACCTCCTGAATGCTCTCTAAACCTGCCTACATGACTCCCAGACTAACCTTGGCCCAGAACCATCCATCACCCCCCCAGGCCCCCACCTGACCCCGTAAGACGAGAGTGATTCCAACGAGGTCAGCAGCAACAAGAGACTGATGCGTAGAAGAGACCTACAGCCTGCTCCTCTGCCCTGGGAAGTGGTCTGAAGACTGAAACGCAGCCGGGGGCAATGGAGGAAAAACGGGTGTGTGGAGCAAGGAGACTACTCGTCCTCTTGCCACACCAAGAGTCAGTCCCACTTCCTGCAAAACGAGCCTCCGGTGCCCAGTGCAAGTCAACCAGCCCAGGCCAGCGGCTCTGCCACTCTCCTTGGCCAGAAAGCTCGAGGCGGTCTGGGCCTGTGCTTACCCCAAGCTGGTTCTGCAGACCCACAGTGGCCTCTTGCTCCTTTGGTGGGTGTCAGAGCTCACAGCTGTGCCCAGGCTTCCAGAAGTGTCCCCAGGCATGGCTGTGCCCCACTGGGATGCCCTGAACTGCTGCTGCTGTGTAGGGGGGCACTTTCAGGTGTCTGTAACCCAACCACGTGTAACTGTGGCCCTCCCCAGGGACTCTGCCTGGTCACAGCTCCGTTCTGGGTCTAACCCAGCCTTTGCACTCAGATTAGGTAAGCACTAGACCCTACACACTCAGGCACACCCAGTCCTGTGCGTCAGGCCTGAGCTTTCAACTACCTGCTGTATAAGCCCCTCATGGGCGTGTCTGGTTTCTCCATGTTCCCAAATCAACAAGACCCATGTTAAACTACTGCCACACCTTCACACGCCTGAAAGGACCAGCTCCTTCTTCTCCAGGATTCCTCAGTTCTGTGTAATGGTTTCGTCTCTCTCCTCATCATTAATTCACATTCGAAAACCCAGAGCAAAGCGCCCAAACAGGTTAGTAGGAAGAAACGGGATTTTGGAGTCAACCTACCCAAATTTGAATGTCATCACTTACTGCCTGAGGACCCCAGGTGGCGCAAGTGGTAAAGAACTTACCTGCCAATGCAGGAGACAGAGGAGACACAGGTTCCAGCCCTGGGTCGGGGAGATCCCCTGGACGAGAGCCTGGCAACAACCCACTCCAGTATTCTTGCCTGAGAATCCCGTGGACAGAGGAGCTTGGCAGGCTACAGTCCATGGGGTCGCAAAGAGCAGAGATGACTGAAGCGACTTAGCACATTCGTTTACTGCCTGTGTGACCCAAATCAAAGGAACTTCACTTCTCGCCCTTGGTTTCCTCCTTTGCAAAGTGGCATGAATCAGAGCTGGTCCAGGGTAGGCAAGGGAGCCACTCACCTCAGAGGCAAAATTTAAGAGGGTGCCAAAAAACTCACCCAGCAAGACTAAGAATATTTTAATGAAAAATCCTTTGTCTAGGGTCATTCTGAGCAATCAGTGAAAAGAGGCAAAGCCTGGCACAACAAGAGGTCATTTTTCAAATCAGCCAAAGTTTTAAAATTAATACACAATTTGTGTTTATACATGGCTGTTAGCAGTAACTGGTACAATATTTTTAGAAAGAAGTATGGCAATGGATACGTCAGTAGCTGCAAAAATGCTCAAGAATTGTAATTTACTTTCCAGGACTCAATCTTAAGAAAATTATCTAAAACAGAGGTAAAAACATGCATCTGTTTATCATGTAGAATTTATAATAGTAAATCATTGGGGAACAACCTGAATGTGTATATGTGTACATATATATACACACACACACATATATAATACATAAATATAAGTACATATATAGATATATATACATATTTCTTGATCATGTAAAACAACGCAGAGAAAAACAGATTGTAAAGAAGCATGTCAAACATTTTTCCAAAGAGGAAATGCAGGTGGCCAGCAGGCACATGAAGTGGCTGATTCAAGTTGATGTATAGCAAAAACCATCACAATACTGTAAGGTAATTACCCTCCAATTAAAATTAATTAAAAAGAAAAGATGCTCAACATTGCTAATCATCAGAGAAATGCAAATCAAAACCACAAGAAGAAATCACCTCACACACATCAGAATAGCTACCACCACAAAGGCCACAAATAACAAATGTTGGCGAGGATGTAGAGAAAGGGCGTTGGCGGAAAAGTGGAAAATATACTGTTGGTGGAAAAGTAAATTGGTTCAGCCACTGTGGAAAACGGTATGGAGGTTTCTCAAAAACCTGAAACTAGAACTACCACATGACTCAGCAATTTCACTCCTGGGTCTCTGTTTGAGGAAAACAAAAATGCTAACTTGATGAGATATACGCACTCCAATGTTCATCGCAGCATTATTTACAACTGCCAAGGTACGGCCGCAACCTAAGTGCCCATCAACAGGTGGATGGATAAAGACGATGTGGTCCTTACATACCATGGAGTATTACTCATCCTTAAAAAGAGTGAAAGAATGCCGTGGCAGTGACGTGGATGGACCTGGCGAGTGTCATACTGAGTGAAGCAAGACAGAAGGAGAAAGAGCATGACCCCCGCATACGTGGAATCTAAAAAGAAATGACACGGATGAACTTATTTACAGAACAGAGACTCACAGACAGAAAATGAACTTATGTTTGCTGAAGGGGAAGGGATAGTTAGGGACTCTGGGAAGATCATATACAAGCTGCTATATTTAAAATGTATAACCAACAAAGACCTATTATATAGCACATGGAACTCCACTCAATGTTATGTGCCACCCTGGATGGGAGGAGGGTTGGGGAGAACATATACATGTACACGTATGGCTGAGGTCCTCTGCTGTTCACCTGAAATGACCACAACATTATTAATGGGCTATACCCCAATACACAGTTAAAAGTTTATTAAAGTTACAAAAAGAAAAAAGATGTGGTATACACACACAACAGAATACTGCTGCTGCTGCTAAGTCGCTTCAGTCGTGTCCGACTCTGTGCGACCCCATAGACAGCAGCCCACCAGGCTCCCCCGTCCCTGGGATTCTCCAGGCAAGAACACTGGAGTGGGTTGCCATTTCCTTCTCCAATGCATGAAAGTGAAAAGTGAAAGTGAAGTTGCTCAGTTGTGTCTGACTCTTCGCGACCCCATGGACTGCAGCCTACCAGGCTCCTCCATCCATGGAATTTTCCAGGCAAGAGTACTGGAGTGGGGTGCCATTGCCTTCTCCGAATGGAATACTACTCAACCATAAAAAAGAGAGTGAAATTTTGCCATTTGCAACAATGTGGATAGCCGTAGAGGGTATTATGCTGAGCAAGATAAGTTAGACAAAGAACGACAAATACTGTATGATATCACTCATGTGTGGGGTCTAAAAAATCCAATCCCAAAGAAAGGCAATGCCAAAGAATGCTCAAACTACCGCACAATTTCACTCATCTCACATGCTAGCAAAGTAATTCTCAAAATTCTCCAAGCCAGGCTTCAGCAATACGTGAACCGTGAACTCCCTGATGTTCAAGCTGGTTTTAGAAAAGGCAGAGGAACCAGAGATCAAGTTACCAACATCCACTGGATTATGGAAAAAGCAAGAGAGTTCCAGAAAAACATCTATTTCTGCTTTATTGACTATGCCAAAGCCTTTGACTGTGTGGATCACAATAAACTGTGGAAAATTCTGAAAGAGATGGGAATACCAGACCACCTGACCTGCCTCTTGAGAAACCTGTATGCAGGTCAGGAAGCAACAGTTAGAACTGGACATGGAACAACAGACTGGTTCCAAATAGGAAAAGGAGCACGTCAAGGCTGTATATTGTCACCCTGCTTATTTAACTTACATGTAGAGTACATCATGAGAAAAGCTGGACTGGAAGAAACACAAGCTGGAATCAAGATTGCCAGGAGAAATATCAATCACCTCAGATATGCAGATGACACCACCCTTATGGCAGAAAGTGAAGAGGAACTAAAAAGCCTCCCGATGAAAGTGAAAGAGGAGAGTGAAAAAGTTGGCTTAAAGCTCAACATTCAGAAAACTAAGATCATGGCATCTGGTCCCATCACTTCATGGTAAATAGATGGGGAAACAGGGGAAACAGTGTCAGACTTTATTTTTGGGGGCTCCAAAATCAGATGGTGATTGCAGCCATGAAATTTAAGACACTTACTCCTTGGAAGAAAAGTTATGACCTACCTAGATAGGATATTGAAAAGCAGAGACATTACTTTGCCGACTAAGGTCCGTCTAGTCAAGGCTATGGTTTTTCCAGTGGTCATGTATGGATGTGAGAGTTGGACTGTGAAGAAGGCTGAGCACCGAAGAATTGATGCTTTTGAACTGTGGTGTTGGAGAAAACTCTTGAGGGTCCCTTGGACTGCAAGGAAATCCAACCAGTCCATTCTGAAGGAGATCAACCCTGGGATTTCTTTGGAAGGAATGATGCTAAAGCTGAAACTCCAGTACTTTGGCCCCCTCATGTGAAGAGTTGACTCATTGGAAAAGACTCTGATGCTGGGAGGGATTGGGGGCAGGAGGAGAAGGGGACGACAGAGGATGAGATGGCTGGATGGCATCACTGACTCAATGGACGTGAGTCTGAGTGAACTCCGGGAGTTGGTGAGGGACAGGGAGGCCTGGCGTGCTGCGATTCATGGGGTCGCAAAGAGTCAGACATGACTGAGCAACTGAACTGAACTGAACTGAGTGAATATAACAAAAATAAAGTGTGCCAAAGCACAATAGCTTTTGTTTCTGAGTGGGAAAATCACGGGTGATTTCTTATTTCATTTTCCTTTTTGTACATGGTATGTTTTCTATGGTGTTTATTAATTTTATAATTAAAAAATAAAGATACTAAAACTATGAAAACACAGCCACCTTTGATTATTCTTAACCTGCACATCTAATCTGTCCCCTTCCAGCTCACTCATTCTGTCAGGTTTTATGTGCTTCTGCTCTTTCCTTTCCCTCCAGCCCTAACTACATAAGTACTGTAGACTAGTGATGGGGGAGACCAGTCCCGGCCCCTGCCTTACTAGCTGTGAAACTCTGAACAAGCTCCGTAACCTTCTGTGACTCAGGTTCCTCATCTGCAAAGCATGTGCGCGCAATCACTCAGTCATGTGCAACTCTTTGTGACCCCATGGACTGTAGCACACCAGGCTCCTGTGTCCATGGGATTCTCCAAGCAAGATACTGGAGGGGGTTGCCATGGCCTCCTGCAGGGGATCTTCCCAACACAGGGACCAAACCTGGGTCTCCTGCATCTCCTGCATTGCCAGGCAGAGTCTTTACCATTGTGCCACCTGGGAAGCCCCATCTGTAAAGTGAGCGCACACACTCTCAAGGGCTTCTGCACGGTCCCATCACCTCTTCCATCTTCGCCCTTACCATTCTTCACTCCAGACGAAGAGGCTCTTAACTCCCCACTAAACACACCTAGTTCCCACCCACGTGCCAACATCCATTTATTCCTCTGCAACTCCCCGCCCTTCAGAATCCCACCATCCACCAAAGCCCAGTGCAAACACCACCTCCGGAAGCCAGGGCGCCCTCCCCACTGCTGTCATGTGGGGGTCCTAGGTTGTTCCTGACTCGGGACAGATCACAGGATACTCAGCCCTGCAGTTGTTTAGATACAAGTTTTATCCACCCAGGCAAAGTATAAACTAGTCCTTAGTCCAAGCGGTACCGCAATAAATACGATTGGAAGGAGTGAACGTATGAGTGATGTATCTGTGTGTGGCTGACCTGGCCAGAGCTCCTCTCATGATAAATCCCCATCTTCACATTCTTGAGTCAAGGCCCCTGACCCTGATCAGGCTGCTTACTTCATAATTAATTCAATCCAAATGTCCTGGAAGGCTGAGAGGGGGAAATTGTGCACAATGAGGAAAATTCACGAGGCCACGGCTGAGCAAGGCTGTATTTACTGGAACCTCAGCCTTTACCGTATTTACCGAAACCTCAGCCACTTACTGCACTTTTCAGTTTTAATTCCATCTGCCTTCATGCTTCCAGACTGAAAAACCCTAACTTCTCTAGCCTACCTATATGGAGGTTTTTCTCCCTGTTTCCCCCCTGCACCTCTTTTTAAATTTTAATTCTTTATTCTGGGCCTTTAATTTCGCTCCCCCACCCCCATTACATATTTCTGAGTCACTCTATTCACTCCCACATTTGGATCCAGGGGCATTGTGGTTTGGACTAAGGGTAAAACACGATTGTTACTCTGATCTCCAAAATATTTGTCTTTGCAAACATTTAGGGCTAAACATTGAGGGCACTTGCTCACAGAACCTTTTTCCAACCTAAAATTTCCCCACATTTCCCCACAGACATCCTATGTGTACGTAGCTATTTTTAAACTTTACACCCACGAAACTCCTGGCAAAATCACAAACTGAATGGATTCCAAACCCAACTGGCTTTAATCCACATGTTTGGAAAAGAACGCTGAAGTGACGTGAGTGGACTTACTTGCTCTTTTTACTGTTTGTCAGGATAGAATTAGAGCCTTTGACGGTAAGGGCTGGGAGTTTAGGTACCTGACCAGCTTCTTTCCCTTGGAATGAAAATCATTTCCATCACCACTTTCCAAAATGTCCCTCGGGGTTGGCCTCCTGAACCTCCAAAGCCACACATACAACATAAAACAGCCACGCATGCCTTCAGACACGGATGGGCTCTGAAAATCCCTCAGAGTCGCGGCCGCTCCCTGGAGCTGCAATGCCCAAAGTCTGTCGCTTCCTTTGCATTTTTGCTACGTCTGTGTGTTGCCTGCAATTATTTACTCATTTTTAAAATCAAATGGAAAACCAGCAGACTCTCCAATGTCAGGTGGCAAATCAACGTGGTGCCATAACCCACAGGTCAGAGGTCAGAGGATGATGGGAGTGGGGGAAGGGCAGCTCACCCGTTTCGAGGATGCTGCTGCCACCAATCTGTGCTGAAAGCTCTGGTGTTTCTTCTCAACGCACCCGCGGCTTTGAGGCCATTCAAGAAAGCATGCAGTGAGCACGCTCCTTGCAACAAGGCAACTCTGCAGGACCCAGCAGTGCATTCACAGTCCAGCAGGGAAAAAAGGAAGAGGTGCAGGAGATGGAGCCTGTGCACTGGGCCATCCCTCTTAAAGCTCAAAGCGGCTTCCCTCTGCCTTTGGACTGAAAATCCAATCGCCGGTGCACCGGTCGAAAGCCCTACATGATCCAGCCCTCCATCTCTACCCAGCCTCATCTTCCCCACCCCCGCTCACTGTGTTTCGATCCCGCCACACTTCTCGGGGCTGCTCCATGATGGGGACCACTGTGACCAGAGGACCTGCACTCTGGTCCCGAGGGTGACAGGCACTGTGTCCCAGGCAGGCTCACCAAAGGCCTCGTAGCTGCCCACCCTGCCGCCCCCAAACCTTCCTGTTACAATCTCATGACATAAAAATGATCAAGAATAGATCAAACTTTCAGTGGTTCATAACCAACCAACAGAAACAAGCCTTTACACATACACTTGCCCTACAATTACGGTCACGATAGTGATACAAATAAGAACCATCCTGAGGGGTGGACTGGGGGCAGGAGGAGAAGGGGACGACAGAGGATGAGATGGCTGGATGGCATCACCGACTCAATGGACATGAGTCTGAGTGAACTCCGGGAGTTGGTGATGGACAGGGAGGCCTGGCGTGCTGCGATTCATGGGGTCGCAGAGTCAGACATGACTGAGCGACTGAACTAAACTGCATTACCCAGAGGCAGGGAGGTCTGGAGAGAAACAGTGCACTCTTCCTGGGGAGTCAGAAAAAGCACCGTGGAGGAGGTAAATGCTTCTGCAGGTCTAGGAAGATGAGCGATGCCAGAGAAAAGGGACATAGAATAGCTCTGGTGAAACTGGAGACGTTGGAGAACACAAAGGGAAGAAACACTAGATCTAGCTCTCACCTTGAAGAAAAGAATCTCTAGGACTTCCCTTGTGGTCCAGGGGTTAAGAATCTGCCTGTCAATGCAGGGGAGGCAGGTTTCGATCCCTGGTTCAGGAAGATTCCACATGCCGCAGAGCAACTAAACCCACACGCCACAACTACTGAGCCCTGGCTCTGGAGCTGCTGCTCTGCCCTGCATCGCAACTACCGAACCCACACGCTCTAGAGCCCAAGCTTCACAAGAGAAGCCGCTGGATGAGAAGCCCCCACGCCGCACCTAGAGAGTAGCCCCAGCTCACCGCAACCAGAGAAGGCCCACATAGCCATGAAGACACAGCACAGACAAAAATCAATATTGCTTTACAAAACAAAAAGGAAGAAAAAAGAATCTCTGGTGAAAACAACTGCCTCAACATCACCGTCAATAGATACTGGCCAGACCTACCAAAGCTGTTGACCTTTGGCCTCTGTAACTCTAGGAAAATAAATGCAGAGAGAAATAAGGCATGAATTTAACCTTCCTTGGGGAGTCCTTTTAAAAGAGCAGGCTACCCAAAGTACCACCTGCATTGGAGGGAGACCAGCACAATATGCATTCACTTGATAATGGACATAATTCCTTGGCTGTAGATCAAATTTATGATGAGGATTGTAGTTTTATGTGCTGAATGCACGCTTGAGAGTACATCGAGTCCTTCTGGAAACCTGCCCATTATTGCATATGGAGCTGAGCATCATTTTCCCAGTTGAAACCACTCTTCTTTATTGCTGTTACTTTGCTTTTATGAAATACCATCGCTCCTATTACCCCTTCATTTACCACTATGCCCTTGGTCAGCAAAGAAACCACCCTGCTTCAAAGGACCTACTGAAAACGACATCACATGTTAATAATGATGAAATAAAGATCTGACATTTATTGAGAATTCAGTGTGCCAGGTCTTACGTTAAGTATTTTATATACGTGATCTCATTTCATCTTAAATGTATGAGGTTGTCGTTATCACCATTATACACAGGAGGAAACAAAGAGATGATAAGAAATGGCCATGATCACACAACTAGCAAAGAGTAGACACTCATCATGCGTTTGTTCTTTCTTTAAATAAATATACTGAGTACTGATAAGTTGTGTCAGAACATGTAAAGTTGTATCTGCAGTAACATTTCCCTAAGGAGTTTCTGATGCAGCAGGCATGGTAAAACAGCACACAAATACCTAAAAGGAAGAGTGAGGTGTGTGACTAGTGTTGTGAGCACTCTTTTCTTACAGAGAAGTGAGGAATCAGCCCTGTGAAAGCAAGTGACAACTGTGCTGGGCTCTGAAGATGAGTAAAGTCTTAAGAATAAAATGTGAGAATGTCCTTCTAAGCAGAAACATTTAAGTTGAGCTCCCCCAAAACAGGAATAATTAAACCAGCAACATCCAGTACAATCCATTTCATTATTATTTTATCATTCATAGTTTTGTTAATGCTGATGTATTATATTTACTTATTTGCATATGTAATAGTCAGCACAATTCACAAGACTGTTGTTCTCAGACACAACACCTTAGTAAATCTGATAGTCAAAATCTGGTAGGCGTAGCACATAGCTGTTTGAGATTAAATCCAGAAGTTATCAGCAGATTCTATTAAAATTCTATCCCTATGACTTAATTATGGTCTTTATTAAGACCAGCGATAGTGAAAACTGTCTTCTTTTAAATAGGAAGGTCCCAGGACTTCCCTGGTGGTCCAGTGGCTAAGACTCCACACTCCTGATGCAAGGAGCCTAGATTCAATTCCTGGTCAGGGAGCTAGATTCCACATGCTGCCAATATTGACAGTTCACTTGCCACAACTAAAGATCCAAGATCCCACATGCTGCCACTAAGACCTGGTGCAGTCAAATAAACAAATATTATTTTTTAAAAAATAGGAGGGTCCTGCTTACATCAGATGGAAGCAGGAGGTTGCCTGGCTGAGAGTCTGACTCGGTCTTTGGAAGGCAGTTGGGAGTATCCATAGATGACATGGGAAAGACCTGGTTCTGTGAAAGTCAAACATACAAAACCACAGGCGCATCCACGGCCAGTCTGCACGCCGAGGGCCATGAGGCCCACTTGAAGTGTCCTTGTTGCACCTGTAATTTGACAGGGGGAGCAACTTCTTCCCTCTGCAACCAGAGGGAGCTGGGCAAGGGGATGAGCCTCTGCCTTCCCTCCACCTCCAATCAAGAGCCGGATTCTTCCCACCACTTTGATGTTTGGAGCAAAAGAAAAGAAACGAAAATATCTAGAGGCAAAAAGAGGAGCAAGAAAGATGGAAAAAATCATATGTGCTCCCCCCCAGGAGCTCCTGACTGCTGGGGTCCCCAGAGAGTTGGGGGAAAGCCTTGGTGGGGAAGCCAGTGCTCCTGGGAGACCCTGACTCAATCCTGCGGCTTCAGCACCATTAAAGCACTTGGCACCCTCTTTGGTTTAAGAAGAAGGATTTACTTGTCCACAGTTCCCCATGGAGGACATCAAGGAGTTTTAAAATTCTAATAAAAATAAGGACAACCAGGCACAGACAGGAATAATAAGGTATGAACATCAGACAGCTGACCAAAAAGTCCGATTTGTGACATTTTCAATGAGATCAAAGAATGTCATGAGATGTCCAAAGTTAATTTGCTCTCTTCAGGAAAAAATAATGTTACCTCTGGAAAAGAGGGAGTGGGATAGAGCCTGGGAGGATGTAGTTGAGCCCAGGGGTCATCAGAACAAATGAAGCAACAAGGATGAAGCGTCTGGAGCATGCAGGCAAATGGGTCCCTGGGCCCCACGCGTGGATTTCACACTCAGATGAGGGCCATTTGCATAGTCAGTGCTTGTCACAGGGGTCCCTCAAGTCATCAGAGTTTGTCCAGCTTTTCTTTCCAGCTAAGTACAATCAATCTGGGAATGTGTTTGATTTTTATACAGCAAATATGGGTTCTTAAGCAAGCACCCCGCCTGTCTGGATTTTTGTCTGTTCACTTAATTACACTGTCTGAGATTCCTTCCTGCGTCATATCAACTCTAGACAGCACAGAGATGGCACCATAGTTAAGACCATTCTGCTGAACTGCAAACATCTTCCACTGCGTTTGGCAGCTCACTCCCCCACAGATCGCCAGCAGAGCACCATAAATCAGCATGTTCTAAACAGTTGAACCAGAAATAACCGAAGAGGATATTTAGACCAAATGGAGTGGGAGGCCAGGGTGAAAGATTTAAACATAAGAAAAAAAGTATGATAAAAGAACAAAGAGAGATGAATTAGGCAGAGCCCATTTTTATATTGCGTGGGGAAAAGGTGATATCGCTGCAGAAAGCCTTGCTAAAATCACACTTGATATTAATTTTTTTATTCTTCCACCCCTGTCCCATCAAATTACTATCTTCAGGGTCACTGTAGCATTAACCCAATTAGAGGCAGTGACAGAGCCAGTGTCCAGTGACAACCAACAGAATGGGAAAAAATATTTGCAAATCGTTATCAACCCAGGTTTCCTGCCTTGCAGGTGGATGCTTTACTGTCTGAGCCACCAGGGAAGACCCAATATATCTGATAAGCAATTAATATACAAAATATCTAAAGAATTCATACAACTCAATTAAAATAAATAATTCAATTAAAAATGCCCCAAGGAGCTGAACAGACATTTTGCCAAAAAGGATATACAAATGGCTAACAGGTATACGAAAAGATATTCAATATCACTAATCATTAGGGAAACACACAACAAAACAATGGGATATCACAGCATGACTGTCAGAATGGCCATTAGCAAAAAGACAAGCACTAATAAATGCTGGTGAGGATATAGAGAAAAGGGAACCCTATGCACTATTGGTATGAGTGTAACTTGGTACAGCCACTATATAAAACAGTAGAGAGGTTCCTCAAAAAATTAAAAATAGAACTACCACATGATTCCACAATTCCACTTCTAGGTATATATCCAAAGTGAAGTGTTAGTTGCTCAGCCGCACTGGACTCTTTGCAGCCCCACAGACTGTAGCCCGCCAGGCTCCTCTGTCCGTGGGATTTCCTGGGCAAGAATACTGGAGCGGGTAGGCATTCCTTTCCCCAGGGGATCTTCCCAACCCAGGTCTCTTGCATTGCAGGCAGATTCTTTACCATCTGAGCCACCATGGAAGCCCCATATATCCAAAGGAAATGAAATCACTATATCACAGAGATACCTACCTGAACCCCCAAGTTCACAGCAGCATAGTTACAACAGCTAAGACATGGAAATAACCTAAATGTCCATCAACAGATGTATGGATTAGAAAAAAAAAAAATGATATGGAAAATTCCAGCAATTCAGTGGTTAGGGCTCCATTCCACCGCAGGGGGCATGGGTTTGATCCCTGGTTAGGGAACTAAGATCCTGCATGCTATGTACTGTGGCCAAACAAAAAGAAAGAAAATGTGGTGTCTGTATATATACAAAGGAAAACTATTCAGCCATTTATAACAATATGAATGGAATTTGAGCACATTGTGCTAAGTGAAGGAAGTCAAACAGAGAAAGACAAATACTGTATGATCTCACTCATATGTGAAACATTAAAAAAAATTTTAACCACTAAGGAAGAGATCAGATTTGTGGTTACTAGAAGTGTGAAGTGAAGGATGGGGAAATTGGATGAAGCTGGTCCAAAGGTACAAACTCCCAGTTATGAGACAAATCTCTACAGAGTGTATAATGTACAACATGATGCATATAGTTAACAATCTAAAACAGTACATTTAAAAGTTACCAAGAGTAATTCTTAAAGTTCTTACCACAAGGGGAAAAAAATTGATTTTTTTGGGTAACTATTTGAGAGATGGATGTTAACTAAACCTACCAATGTAATCATGTCACAATATATATGTGCCAAGTCATTATGCTGTAGACCTTGAACTCATACATATATCAATTATATCTCAACAAAACTGAGGGAAAAGTACCTCCAAAAAAATAAATAAATAATAGTCACTCCTGCGCAGCCTGGGGACTAAGTAGTCATGTGACCCCCTTTTGGCCAATGAGGTATAAGCAGAATCTACTGTGTGGAACTTCTATGGAAGCTATTATTTTGTTGATGAAAACGGATAGATTCAGTTGGCCCATCACTTTTTAAAATATTTTTTGAGAGAAAGAGAAATTTGAGGTTCACAGCAAAGTTGAGCAGAAAGTACAGAGTTGTCAGAAGCCTCCTGCCCCTAGACATGGACATCCTCCCACTTTGAACACTCCACCCTAGAGGGGTGCATTTGTTACAGCTGATGAATGCATACTGACGCATCCTTATCACCCGAAGTCTACAGCTTAGAGTTCATTCTTGCTATTGTACATCCTATGGGTTTTGACAAATATACAAGGACATGGATCCACCGTTAGAGATTCATACATAGTAGTTTCACAGCCATGGACGTCCCCTGTGTTCCATCTATCCTTCCCTCCCTTACCTCTGTCTCCTGCAACCACTGACATTTCTACTGTCTTCACAGCTTTGTCTTTTCCAGGATGTCTGATACTTGGAATCATACACCGTGTAGCCTTTTCAGATTGGCTTTGTTCACTTAGTAATAAGTTTCCTCCATGCCATTTCATGGCATGGTAGTTCATTTCCTTTTAGAGCCAAGCAGCATTCTGTTGACTGGATATATTTCAGTTTATTTACCCATTCACTTATGGAGGGACATCTTGGTTGCACCTGATTGGTGATTATGAATAAAGCTCCCATAAAATTCTGTGTGCAGGTTTTTGTGTGGATAAAAGTTTTCAACTCATCTGGGTAAAAAGCAAGGAGTGGAAACCCTATCTCATGGCCCATCACCTCTGCATTTTTGCCTAGTGCCCTCCCTCCTGCCTGCAACTGAGGGGTGATGCCGGGAGGAAGGGCAGCCATCCTGCCTGCCGGAGCAGAGGTGCTCCAGGCGAAGGAAGGATCTGGAAGCTGGAGGGGACCAGGGTCCACAGTAGCTCAATCGAGTAGCTACACCAGCCCTGGATAATCCACATGACTCTTTCGTTACATGAGAGAAAAATAAAATTTAAAAAAAGATCCTATTTTACTGAAACTACTGTTCAGCCAAACACAGTCTGAACTGGTACAGAAGGCTTCTCCATGTTCCTGAAACCACCTGGAATGGGAAGTTGATGGACAACAGGCTTGGTCCACAAAGTATTATCAGCCTGGAAATAACTGTACAGGTCCCTTTTTCCCCCTTGATTTAAATTCCACCTAAATTTCAAATCTAATCCCTTGAATCTATTTCTCACTTCCACTATTTAATCATAAGGGATTTGATTTAGGTCATACCTGAAGGACTGTTGCTGAAGCTGAAACTCCAATAATTTGGTCCCCTAATGTGAAGAACTGACTCATTTGAGAAGACCCTGATGCTGGGAAAGATTGAAGGCAGGAGGAGAAGGGGATGACAGAGGATGGGATGATTGGATGGCGTCACTGACTCAATGGACATAAGTTTGAGTAAACCCAGGGTTGAAGGACAGGGAAGCCTGGCATGCTGCGGTCCATGGGGTTGCAAAGAGTCAGACACGACTGAGCGTCTGAACTGAACTGAAACCTCAAATCTCTTACCTTTGTTTAAAATAGATTTCCCTCCACTCAGAGTGAATCTCAGTGAACAGAGGAAAGGGCATCATCAGTGTTGGGGGTGGGAAGAGGCGAGGGGAGTGGGCCCCTTTTCCTTCTTCATTAAACACACAGTTGGGAGCGGAACAACACCATCTGCAATTCAGTACCTGCTGGGCAGAGGGTGTGCATTTAGAGGAGAGAATCCTTTTGCTTTTATGCGAGAGGGTTTTTTCTTTGCCTGTGAAAGTCCTATTACAAAACAATTAGTCTCGTTAGAGGATTCTGTTTTGCAAAAGAACCCACTCTCTGCACAGCTGCTCATCCTTAGAAACGGCCTAGAGTTCTGGAGGGCGGGTAACTGACATTTCTGTAAAATCTGCTTCTGGAGCCAGAACCAGCCTGGCTGAGGCAGGGGTCCACTCCCGCAGGAGGCAAAACCAGACCTCCAACCCTATCAGCACTGCTCTGTGGCCCAGGGGTCCCAGGGGCGAAACCCAAGGGGACGAAAAGACTTGAGACCAGCTGGCTCATGTCGGGGAACAACTCTTAAAAACCCCAACACTTTCATTGTGTTCAGCAACTCTGGATTAATATGGGCCCCTTTCCAATATCTTCAGCTGTGTGAAGGTGGGCAGTTTGACTGGAGAGATTTCATTTATAAAATATAGACATGAGACAGATTATTTTTCTCCCATACCATCATGCTCTGCCAAATTTAACTCTTCTGCTGGGTCACAGGCCGCCTTAAAGGACGTTTTGGGACTTCCCTGGTGGGTCCACTGGTTAAGAATCGGCCTGCCAATGCAGGGAACGTGGGTACGATCCCTGGGCTGGGCAGATCCCACATACTGCAAGGCAGCTAAGTCCAAGCGCCACAGCTACTGACACCCACATGCCTAGAGCCTGAGCTCCTCAACAAGAGCAGCCACCGCGACGAGAAGCCTGCGCACCACAATGAGGAGTAGCCTCTGCTCGCCGCAGCTAGAGAAAAGCCCACAGAGCAACCAAGACCAGCACAGCCAAAAACACATCAATAAAATCTCAAAAATAAAAAAGATGCTTTAATCCCATTTAACAGCTCTTCAATCAGTTAATCACATCGTGGCCTGTAAGACTTGTCCAGTTTGAAATCTCAGTCTCACACTTGACTCACATCCTTCCCCAGCACCACGTGCTCAGCTCCCGGTTCCGGGGACCAGGAGTCAGGGGCGTGCTGAGAAAGGTGAGGCACCCTGACCCTTCTCAACTCGGAAAGGAGGGGGACACAGGGATTTGTAGAGTCTGCTGCCTCGTGCTGTCAATACTCCCACCAGGTGGACTTCAAGCGACTAAGGCGGTGTCAGTGAATGTCAGATGATTAGGCCCCCAGCAGCACTGCATGGAGTGGACGGAGGGGTGAGCCTGGCCCACTTTCCCATCCCCTCTCCTGGGCCTGCTCTTGTGGCATCAGAGCAAGAGAAACAAGAAAGCCAAGAGACCTCTCCAACTTCAGCAACTACACAGTGCGGGAGGCATTGTAGTTCTATCCCTGGGCTGGCAAGATGCCCTGGAGCGGGGCACAGCCACCCACTCCAGTATTCCTGCCTGGAGAATCTCCATGGACAGAGGAGCTTGGTGGGCTGCAGTTCATGGGGTCACAAAGAGTCGGACACAATTAAAGCCACTTAGCGCACACAACTACACAGAAGGTGCTCCCCCCTTTTATTGGTCACTATCACCAACCTAACCTGCGGTCCCCAAGCCCTGCTGGCACAGAACACGTCCCCAGGCAGCTTCCCCAACCACTGAGGGTGACCCTGTGGCCTCGCTGCCCCTAGCTGGTGACTTCATACCATCAGGCCTGTCCTTACAGACCCCAGAACTGTCTGGCCTTCTGGGCCTGAGCACCTGGATGGATTACACCTTCTGTTTGTCTTAAAGTGGGGACCTCAAAAGTGTCCTTCCAGGGTTCCTCCCTTTCACAGAGACCAGACCTGCTCAGCACACACTGTGAAAGGGCAGACATCCATCCAGGGGACAGGAGGACACCCTCTCCTACACACCCGCTCCAACCATCCCCGCCTTCTCCAGCCCCAGTCAACACTCCCCAGAAAAAGGGTCCCTTCTCACTCTCTCCCTTCAGTCTTCTTCCTTCATCCTGGGGGAACGTTCTCAGCAAGCCTAGCAGGACCTGCCTTGCCTGTTAGTGGACAGCTTTCAGGACTCATAACATGAAATCCTTAGAGCCCCTGTGGGCTGTCGTCACAATTTTGGAAAAACAAAACATATTATTAACATCACCTGTAACATTCTTCACATCACACAAAAGGCTTTCACGTACATTATGTCACTTGATCCTCACAACCAGGGTCTTTAAACTGGGGTACAGGTATCACTGCAGGTCTCCAAGAGGAAACTGTGCATGAAAGGGTTTAAGGGAATCAATTTTCAGCTCTCAGCTTTCCTCTCCCCTCTCCCTACATCTGATCTGCTGAATACACCCTTTGACATAGCTATTATGAGGGTCCCCTTTCCCATGTCTCCTCCTCCTCCTTTACCAGAGAAAGAAATGCCTCTTACTCATCCCAAACCTTATATTTAGTTTTTATTACAGATCACTATCTATGAAATTAAAAGATGCTTGCTCCTTGGAAGAAAAGCTTCAACAAACATAGCGTAATAATAAGCAGAGACATCACTTTGCCAACAAAGGTCTGTATAGTCAAAGCTATGGTTTTACCAGTAGTCATGTACCGATGTGAGAGTTGGACCATAAAAGAAGGCAGAACACTGGACTATTAAAGCTTTTTAACTGTGGCACTGGAGAAGACTCTTCAGAATCTCTTGGACTGCAAGGAGACCAAACCAGTCAATCCTAAAGAAAATCAATCTTGACTATTCATTGAAAGGACTGAAGCTGAGGCTCCAATACTTTGGCCACCTGATGTGAAGAACTGACTCATTTGAAAAGACCCTGATACTGGGAAAGATTGAAGGCAGGAGGAGAAGGGGACGACAGAGGATGAGATGGTTGGATGGCAGCACCAACTCAATGGACATGAATTTGAGTAAACTCCAGGAGTTGGTGATGGACAGGAAAGCCTGGTGTGCTGCAGTCCATGGGGTCACAAAGAGTTGGACATGACTGAGCGACTGAACTGAGTGACTGAACAATGATAGACCACAACGTGCGTTTCAGTATATAACTCACAGAGTCCAAAGACACGATTAATTTTGCAGTTTATAAAATGCCTTCCATTTCCATCAGCTTATTTTTGTGAGTAAGGTTACTCAACACCTCAATCCACACACATGAAATTAGAATGCAGTTGAAGCGAGACCCTACAGCATTCAGCAATAATATTCTTCCACTTTACACACGCTTTAGTAGCATTAAGAAATATATTTCCAGTAAAACCTGATTTGTTTCATTATTCACCAAAATGTGCACCTCATGTTGTTTTGGTCAGTTGTATTCTGACCAATAAATCATAACAATAACAACTCAAAAGAAATGTTTGCGATGGGCCTTATGGTTACAGGAAATACATTTTTTATATCTCAACTTACAGTCATAGTTTTTGCTTCAGGGAAGTACATGAGGCTCTTGGGGTACATGCTCAACTGCCTGCCCTACAGCCATGCCTGCTTCCCTGTGTATCATACGCAGAGTTTCCCTTCCACAAGAGACTCTCACTTTCCCAGCCAACTTGCAGCTAAGGCATAGGCATATGAATCAGTCTGGCCAAAGACAGATGAGGAAAAGTTTGCCAGGGGGTTCTGGAAAATAGCTTCCACCCTGATAAAGACAGGGCCTTTTCCCTTCCTGCATTTGAATACATAAGAAGACGTGAAGCCTGGAGCTGCTGCAGCCACCATATAACTGTGAGGTAAAATCTATAAGAACTGAAGCAAATTCAAGCAGAGACCTGATGTTACTGAGCTTCTAAACCAATTCTGGTAACACTTTCCTCCAGATTCTCTATTAAAAGACCAAAGCTTTGATGTTTACATTATTTTTGCTCAGGAATGTTTTTCAGCCCAAATTCTGTCATCTCTACTCTATGCTAAGGCTTTGGGGTTTTAGGTACCTTGGGAGCCAGCAGAAGATTTTAGGATTTTTAGGACTGTCTTTGACAGTCATTTGGAGAACGACCTAGAGAAAGGAGAGAACGAAAGCAGGGGGCCAGTCGCAATCTCTAGGCCCTACTACTCCTACCTTCACATAGAGAGCTTTCGCTGAAATGTATTCTCTAACTTAAGTGCTCGATTTTTAACATTTGTATTAAAGAACAGAAAGTCCCTCTGCCAAACACTTCAGTCTGCAGTTGAGTGGAGACGTGAAGAGAGGACACAGGACAACCCCATAGCCCATATGTGGTTTGCAAGGTTGCTGCATTTTCTGCCTTTTCCCAGGTGCAGAAAAGGGAGAAGCCAAAACAAGAATCATACAGTAGAAACCATGAAGTTGCATACATCACTCCCACTCATGTCCTATTGGGCAAACTCGGTCACGTGGCCATACACAGCTGCAAAGGAGGCTGGGAATTGTAGTTTAGAGCTGGAGGCCATGTGTCTGACTAAAACAGAGCTCTGTTACTAAAAGGAAGAAAGAAAAATGGGTATCAGGACATTTTGCTTCAAAATCATCCACAAAGATAAAGTGTTTGAGCATCAGACTTCCTCAAAATTAGTCATTTATTTTAAGAGTAGAACAGATGATGTAAGACTCTGAGAGAAATATACTTGAAATAATTCTCATTTCATTAAATAAATATTATCACAGATTCAGTAACATGCAGTTGAACTGGCCTCTGAATGTAGAGCAGATGTTAGAAAGAGAAAAAAAAAAAAACACCCCAATCAGCACCCCTAGAAAGCTACAGAAGGGGGCAAGGAATGTGAGTAGATTCACATATAAGGATATTCCTGATTTCTATCAAAGCTAGAAACACAAACAAGAAACGCCTGGAAAAGATGTTCCCAAAACATGACAATTTAAAACTGGTGCCCGTAGGTATGAAGTGAAGTGAAGTGAAGTCGCTCAATCGTGTCCGACTCTTTGCGACCCCATGGACTGTACCCTACCAGGCTCCTCCGTCTGTAGGAATAAGAGTGCCTAAAAGACAGGCATGTTCCTCCACCAGACTCTCTGACATCTGAAGTGGACAGTCATCTGCCTGTAGCTTAAAAATGGAAAAAAAAAAAAAAAAAATTAAGCAGGAAACCCAGGCACAGGAATGACAGCTTGCTCAAGAGCTTTTGCTCTACTTTCTGTTCTCCCAGCTGCAAGACAGCGTCAAGGGAAAGCTTTGCAAGAGCTAAGGAGTTGTCTTGTAATAGCAGAAAAATGCCGTCCTTCCTGGCACGAATCAGTGGTCCTCAGCGAAGCTGCAAGTCTGCTGGTGTCCAAGTTTTAAGTAAAGGATCTAATTTAACAGAGGAAGCAATCCTGGTGCTATTAAGCCCACTTTAATATTTATTTATACCCCAGGAAGCAGAGGCGTTCAGAAGTTTCCCCTCCCTGAGAGGATATACTTCTAAGTGTTTTGTAAATTATAAATCACCATGCAAATACTATAGCGATGTATGCATACAGCCTACATACATATTAATATGTATTAATACTCCCCAGGAGCATGGAGGAGTTTCCTCCACTTGAAGGGTCTCTGAGATATTATATATAACGATGTTCTGTAAATGCTGAAGCACAGCACACATGAAACAAGCTGGTAGTATTTGATGTTTTTTCAATCGAGGCAGGCAGCAAGACCTACACAGCACCACTGAACCCAGACCTGCCCATTAGAGGCATCAGCCGAGAAAGCGGCAGACACACCAACGAAGCAACGCCCACCCAGCAAGGACCCTAAAAGCCTAATGGAAGCAACAGTCTCTTGCCATTTGGATAAATAAGACTCTTAAAACCAGCCTGAGCAGCTATGATTTGCTCCTTTTTGTGCTCTAACAGGCTGAAGCAAAGGATAATAAGGCTCTCCTTGCTCCTCTGTTTAATGAGGTATTACATTTACCCCCAAATTTAAATGGACAATTAATAAAACATCAAGCGTCTTGCAGACTCCTGGAGATCAAAGGCAAATTGAACCATCCATGATAATCAAGTTTAGCAACATCCTGACTATTACCATTCATTTTCACATAGAGCCCAGAGGCCCCCCTCCCCTACCACCAAAGCTGTGAAATAAAAGAGAAGTCAGTCCAGAAGACAGGTAATAAAGCACTTAAAGCACTCTATCACCAGAAGTGACAGAGATATCGAGATGAAAAAAGGAGTGCAGGTTCGAAGCATTGCCATAAACAGTCTTTTCCACAAAAACAATTACAATAAAAATCTTCAAGTAGCAAAAGCAAAAAAAAAAAAAAAAAAAAAACAAGATCCACCCCAGCCAGCAGTCCATTCATCTCAGGCAATATTAAAGGCAATCAAATTCAGGTGCAACCAAGACTACAAAGCATTCATTGGAGCTGCCCCAACAGCACTTGACCCTGAACTCTGTCACGCTTTACTATTGCACACTCCATTCTCAAGGACTCCACAAAGGCAGCTGCCGTGGGAGGCTCACTGAAGCCAGCTGGCCCCTCACGTTGCCTGCCTACACGCAGCCAAACTGCCGGAGAGTCTGGCCTCCACGGCCTTCCATTTGCGATCATCAAGACCTGGCCAAGCCTTCAACATCTACATGTTTGATTTTCCTCCAATCCAAACTCTTACACTCTACCCTGGGGCTCCTAAACCCTTTCCAGGCCTGACTTGGCCTTCGAGTTATACTTGGAGCTTGTACCAGCAGTGCTAAGCCACAAGCGTTCAGTTCAGCCCAGAATGTCATCTCGGCTCATGAATAACCATGCAGTTATCTGACATGTTGTTGCATTCGCCCTTTCTCTTCTGCAAACTGCTGGTAAGTAGGAACTTAAATGTGGGTAATAGTGTCATAGGAATGAGCTTCACCAGCATCAATGTTGGGACTTTTCCTTTCCTTCAATTACGAAGGAAGGATCCATCCTTCTCTTTAAGGGCCCTGACAAGTGTCCTGGGCCACCAGAAAACAGGTGGCCACATATAGACCAATAGGATTGGCATCTCAGGGTCAGAGCCCTGTGCACCCCACCCCAAACACTGATAGAAAGAACTATTACTCCTCCCCCAGCAGAAGGCACAGGTGGGGACCCCTCAAAGTCAGGGTACGCTGCACGGGGAGGAACGGGGCATGTGCAAATTCTCTGCAATATCTGCTCAATTTTGCTGTGAAAGATGCTGTAAAGAAATGAAGTTGATTCATCTTTTAGAAGTCAGTGGAAGGTCTACAGACATCAGCTTGGATCCCCCATGGCTTCCTGGTGTCCCTAGAGCAGCAGGGCTGGGTCACCCCTCCACTGCTGGCCCCTTCCTCTCCTCTTGCCTGTTCCCTAGGTTTGCTCCCCTTTACTAAGATGCCACGGACCCTCCTAAATTTATGCCAGTTGTGGTAGGCAGGCAGTGACAACCCACTCCAGAATTCTTGCATGGAAAATCCCATGGGCAGAGGAACCTGGCAGGCTAGAGTCCATAGGGTCTCAAAGAATCAGACACGGCTGAGGGACTAACACTTTTGGTAGGCAGAAAAATGGTTCCCAAGATGTCCTCACCCCTGGACTCTGTGAAGACATCAGGTCACAATCACAGGGGAACTCGGGCTCCAAATCAACTGATCTTCACATTGGGGTGAGCCCAGTGTAATCATAAAAGTTCTTACTAGTGGAAGAAGAAGGCAGAAGAGAGTCAGAGAAAGAGATTTGACAATGAAAGCTGCATTAGAGAGACGCCACCTTGCTGGCTTTGAAGATGGAGGAAGTGGCTGTAAGTGAAAAAATAAAAAACAGGGACAGTATCCAGAAGCTGGAAAGAAAACAGATTCTCCCTGAGAGTCTTCAGAAAAGGATGTAGCCTGGCCTGCCAACATCTTAATTCCAGCCCAGTGAGAGCCATTTCAGGCTTCTGAATGACAGAACTGTAAGATAATAGATTTGCATTGTTTCAAGCCACTAAACTGGTGGTTATCTGTTACAGCAGCAACAGGAAACTGGGATATCATCTTCCAGCTATTTCATCCCCCTTTGCTCTCCAATGACAAGAATCCTTTCACCTGGGCATCCTCCTCACAGACTGGGTGGGGGAGGCAGGCGGGGCACAGTGAGTCACACTTCAGGGCATTTTCTTGGCTCTCTAGAGACACCAAGTACAAGCATCATCATCCATTGTACATGCTTGGAAGCTTTGGCATGCCACAACCAGCCAGTAAAGATTCATTTCAAACCAGGTGTCTCAGTGAAATGCTTGTACAATCAAATACCCAGCCAGGCTATGTATTTCATCAATGCTTATTACTGACATAAACTCTTAAAGAATAGATACCTACTTTTTTAAGATAATAAAATAGTTCGCTCTCTCTCAATCTAAAAGCTGACTTAAAGAGAACATGCTAGAAGCATTCTCATGAAGGTCAGAAACAAGATGACAAGGTCATCCATTATCACCTCAATTATTTATCTAACATTGTTCTGGGGGTACTAGCCAGGGCAATCAACCAGTAGGGGAAAAAAAATTGGAGGTATAAAAATTGGAATGGGAAAGACAAAATTATTATTATTTGCAGATTATAAGACTGTTCACAAGAAAAAAAAAGAGATAACTATTATAAACAAACAAAACGAATCCAAGGGTTTTGGTGAAAGATGGCAACACAGGAAACTCCCGACCTCTCTTCTGACAAACACACCAAATCTACACCTACACATTGACTAATTCTCTCTGAAAGAAATCCAGATACTAGCTGAGTGACTCCCACACACTGGGCAAATGAGAAAAAAACAAAACAAAACAAAAACCCACATCAAAGAGTAAGAAAGGCTGAGATACTCTGTCACCATAAGCCCCACCCTGACAGAGAAACATACACTTGGGAAGAAACTCAGAATCTCAGATTTTCCCTGGGGAGTGAAGGGTTTGAATCCAACATCCAGTGCCCCAACTTCTACCTGATTCTCACCTGAGTGGACGGGCCCCCAAAACATCTCACTCTGAAAGCCCATGAAGAATGTATCCATGACAACCGTGAGACATGCAGACGAAGATGCAGTTCTTAAAAGGCTCATTGGAATCACCATGGCTCTCCCCCCAGGGATCAGTCCAGACGCAGCAGACAGATTTGCCCGTCTTTAAGTCGTTCCCTGAAAGAGGTCTATTTGCAGACTTTAGAAGCTGCTGTCTAAGAGTCAGGTCTCTAATTTAGCACATGTCTAGGAAGAGACTGCAGTTCTTCCTGAAGATCAGAGAGGACAGCAGGTGATATCTCTGCACCTTCCCTCTGCCCTGCTCCAGGTCTTTGGTGCCTCCTTGAAAGGGACCTGTACGCGTCTGGAGCCCTGGCTTTCGGAGATCCTGCCCTGAGGACACAAATCTTTATAATCTGAGTCTTGTGATCAGAAGGGCTTGAGTTCCAGGTCCCACAGAATTATAACAAGCAATAACACTTACTGTTAACCTCAATACACAGCAGAGAGGAAGCAGAGAGAAAAGCTCAGCTTCAGGCTTTCCATGAGAGGGGCTCACCTGCAGACTTCAGAAGCTGCTGCCTGAGGGCCCAGCATCCAAGGAGCCTTTATCAAGGTGCTGACTAAGATCCTTCCCTCTGGGATACTGGCAGGTCTTGGCACACTCTCAACTACTGGGGCCACTAAGAACAAAGAGATGGCTTGAACAAACACAGAGATTTGAGAAACAACCAAGAGTTAGGGCCAGGCTAAACAATAAGGTTCAACTTCCCCACAAAACTCCATCAAGACTGGGAAAGGTGGCTGCTCATCAAAGGCACAGAAACCAACACTGAGAGTCAAAATCAAAGAAACAGGACTGCGTACAGATGGCACAGTGGTGAAAAAAAGTCTGCGTGCCAGTGCAAGAGACACAAGAGGCGTGGGTTTGACCCCTGCGTCGGGAAGACCCCCTGGAGGAGGAAATGGCAACCTACTCCAGTAGCCTTGTGTGGAAAATTCCACGGACAGAGGAGCCTGGTGGGCTACAGTCCATGGGGTCGCAAAGAGCTGGACACGACTGAGCACAGACACACACATGTAACAAACAAAAAAAACAGATAAAATCTCAGAAAAAGACCTTAATGAAATGAGGGTATGTGATTTATCTGATAAAGAGTTCCAAATAATGGTCATAAAGATATTCACCAAGGTCAAGAGAACAATCAATGAATGAAGTGAGAATTTCAACAGAGAGACGGAAAATATAAAAGTATTGAACAGAGATCACAGAACCAAAGGATATATCAATAATAGCTGAACTAAAAAATTCAACAATAGAGGGGCTCAGCATCAGAGTAGATCAAGAAAAGAACCAAGAAAACTTTAAGACAGGGCAATGAAATCCATTTAATCAGAGAAACAAACAGAAAAAAGAATGAAAAAGAGTACAGTTGCTTGAGACTTATGGGGCACCTTCAAATGGATCAATATTTGCATTATAGGGGTTCCAGAAGGAGAAGAGAAAGGGGGGCAGAAAGCTTATTCAGAGGAATAATGGCTCAAAACATTCATAACATGGACAAAGAAACAGACATCCAGATTCAGGAAAACCTACAGAGACTTCTAAATAAGATGAATCTAAACACTCAAAGGCACAGTGTAATTAAAGTATCAAGAGTTACAGACAAAGAGAGAATCTTAAAAGTACCAAGAGAAAACAACGTGTTATGTAAAAGGGAACCCCAGTAAGATTGTGAGATTTCTTCAGCAGAAACTTTATAGGCCAGGAGAGAATAGCAATATACTCAAAGTTATGAAAGAAAAAACTGAACCAAGAATACTCTATCCAATAAATCTGTCCTTGAGCAGTTGAAAGAGAAATCAAATTTTCTAAAAAAAAAAAAAAAAAAAAAAGAAAAGCTGAAGGAATTCATCACCACTAGACCAGCCTTACAAGAAATATTAAAGGGGCTTCTTCATGTTGAAACAAAGGATACTGATTAGTCATAGGAAAACATGTATGAGTATAATTTCAGCGGTAAAGAAAAATATATAAATTCAGAATACTCTAATGCTGTAATGATGGTAGGCAAATCGCTTTTAAATCTAGTATGAAGGTTAAAAGACAAAAGAAGCAAAACTAACTATAACTTCAGTAATTTGTTAAAGGATACCCAAAGTGTGAAGATGCAAACTGTTACACCAAGAACATAAATGTAAGTGTTGGGGCAAGAGTAAAAATATAGAGCTCAGTACACATTTGAACTTAATTTGTTACAACTTAAAATAGTCATAATAAGACATTTTATAAAAGCCTCATAGCAACCAGAAAGCAAGAACCTACAATAGTTACACAAAAGAGAAAAAGAAAGGAATCTAAGCGCACCACCACAGAAAACCAGCAAATCACAAGTAAGTGTTAGTCGCTCAATCATGTCTGCCTTTTTGCGACCCCATGGACTGTAGCCCGCCAGGCGCCTCTGTCCATGGCATTTTCCAGGCAAGAATACTGGAGTAGATTTCCATTCCCTTCTCCAGGGGATGTTCCTGACCCAGGGATTGAACCTGGGTCTCATGCATTGCAGGCGGCTTCTTTACCATCTGAGCCACCATCAAATCATAAAGGAAGAAATAAAGAAGGAAAGAACAAAGAAGTCACAAATTCCCAGAAAAAAAAATTTTTTTGATAGCAATAGTAAGTCCATTCCTACCAATTATTAAATGTAAATGAACGAAATACTCCCGTCAAAAGATACAGTGGCTAATGGATTTAAAAGAAAGCAAGATCCAACTACCTGCCATTGACCAAGTGATTCATCTCAGCTTTAACGACACACAGACTGAAAGTGAAGGAACGGAAAAGAAGATTCCAAGCAAATGGGAACTAAAAGGAAGCTGGGGATGTTATACATATGTCAGACAAAACAGACATTTAAGAAAGACTGTAAAAAGAGATAATAAAAGGTGATTCTGTAACGATAAACAGGTCAATCCAACAAGAGGCTACAACATTTATATTTATGTACCCAACATGCTGCTCCTGCTGCTGCTAAGTCGCTTCAGTCGTGTCCAACTCTGTGCGACTTCATAGACGGCAGCCCACCAGGCTCCCCCGTCCCTGGGATTCTCCAGGCAAGAACACTGGAGTGGGTTGCCATTTCCTTCTCCAATAGAAGTGCCTAAATACATACAGCAAACACTAACAGAACTAAGGGAAGAAACAGTTACACATAGTAGGAGGGGAATTCAATACCCCGCTTTCAAAAACAGATAGATCACCCAGGCAGACATTAAGCAAACACTGGTCTTAAACTACATGTGTCAGACCGGATGCATTTAACACATTTACGAGCATTTCATCCAAAGTAGCAGAATACACATTCTTCTTAAGCACACATGGAACACTCTCCGGGATAGATCACATGTTTCAGGATACCCAAAAAAAAAAAAAAATCAATATACAGTTGCATTCCTATACACTAATATCAGAAGAACTGAGAAAACAGTTCTGTTTACAATTGCATCAGAAAGAATAAAATACTTAAAAATAAATTTCACCAAGGAGATGAAGAGTTTGCACACTGAAAAACTGTAAGTCACTGCTAAAGGAAATTGAGGAATACACAAATCAATGGAAAGATACTCTGAACTCATGGACTGGAAGAATTAATTTGTTAAAGTGTCCATATTAACCAAAGCAATCTATATATTCAATACAATCTCTGTCAAAATTCTAATAGTGTTTTTCACAGAAATAGAAAAAACCATTCTAAAAATTTATATGGAACAACAAAGGCACCCAAACAGCTGAGAAATCTTTAGAAAAGATGACAAAGCCAACAGCTCTCACTTCCTGACTTGAAACTATATTACACAGCTATAGTGATCAAACTACCATGGTACTGGCATAAAAATAAAGGATCAAAGAAACAGTCCAAAGAAAACCCCACACGTATGTGATCAATTAATTTGCAACAAAGGAGATAAGAATATATGATGAAGAAAGGATAATCTCTTCAGTAAATGGTACACGGAGAACTGGACACCCACAGGCAAAAGAATGAAACTGGACCTCCTATCTTACACTATACACCAAAGTCAACTCAAAATGGATTTAGAGACATGAATATCAGACCTGAAATCATAAAACTCTGGGGTATGCGCCTTGACAGTCATGATTTCTTTTAGACTAAATACCATAACTACAAGCAACAAGAGCAAAAATAAGCAAATGGGACTACACCAAACTAAAAAGCTTCTGCATAGCTAAGGAAATCAACAAGATGAAAAAGCAGTCTACTGAATGGGAGAAAATATTTACAAATTATATATCTGATAAAAGGTTAATATCCAAAATAAAGAACTCAATAGCAAAAAAAAATCTGATTTTAAAATGAGCAGGGAAACAAGAGATATTTTTTTCAAAGAAGACATACAAATGGCCAACAAATGCATGAAAAGGTGCTTAACACCACTAATCACCTGGAAAATGCAAATCAAAACAATCAAAATGCAAATCACCTCACACCTGTTAGAATGGCTGTTATTAAAAAGACACGAACAAGTGCTGGTTACTATAGAGATCAAAGGGAACCTTGATACACTGTAAGAATGTACGTTATATAGCCACAGAGGAAAACAATATGCTGGTTCCTCAAAAAGGTAAAAATAGAGCTACCATATGATTCAGCAATTCCATCTCTGGGTATTTACCCAGAGGAAACAAAATTGCTCTCTCAAAAAGATATCTGCACCCCCATGTTCACTGCATCAGTTCAGCTCAGTCGGTCAGTCGTGTCCAACTCTTTGCGACCCCATGAACCGCAGCACGCCAGGTCTCCCTGTCCACCACCCACTCCTGGAGTTCACTCAGACTCACGTCCATCGAGTCAGTGATGCCATCCAGCCATCTCATCCTCTGTCGTCCCCTTCTCCTCCTGCCCCCAATCCCTCCCAGCATCACAGTCTTTTCAAATGAGTCAGCTCTTTGCATGAAGTGGCCAAAGTACTGGAGTTTCAGCTTCAGCATCAGTCCTTCCAATGAACACCCAGGACTGATCTCCTTTAGGGTGGACTGGTTGGTTCACTGCATCATTATATATAATAGCCAAGACATGAAACAGTCTAATTGTCCATGAGGAGATGAATGGGTATAGAAAATCTGGTATATACAAATATATGTGGATATGTTTGGAAATATATATGGAATATATACAATGGAATATTAATGCTGTTCAGCTATAAAATGAATAAATCTTGCCATGTGCAATAACATGGGTAGAACTTGAGGGCATTATGTTCAGTGAAATAAGTCAGAGAAAGACAAATACTGTCTGATGTCACTTCTTTGTGGAATCTAAAAAAAAAAAAAAAACAAACCAAAGCAAATGCAGAAACAGAACAGATTGGTGGTTGCCAGAGTGAGGAATGGGGGGGTAGGGGAAATGGGTAAAGGGGGTTAAGAGGTACAAACTTCCGGTTATAAGGTTAATAAATTCTGTAGTAGTAATATTTAGCATGGTGACTGAAATAAACAAAAACATATATTTGAAAGTTGCCAAGAAAATAGATCTTAAAATTTCATCACAGGGGAAAAAATTGTAACTGTGATATTGTGAATTATAAGAAATATGCATTTGGTCATTCAAATGACCAAAGTATATTTCTCATATACATTTGGTCTTTTTCCTTGGCTCACAGCTCCTAAAACCCTTAAAATTTCCTGAAATAAGAGCATTATTAATGGGGCATCTTTTATTACAGTGTTTGGTCTCTTTTCCTCAGTTCCTGAAATCACTTCAGACCCACAAGGGTGAAATGGGTGTCATGCTATTCATAACAATCCCCTTTCCACAATGGGGTTTATGGTAATGAGGTGACTTTTGGAAAGCACCTAAGGATGGGGCTTGTTGCCAGGGAAACCCACCTTTGAATACAGAGATAGAACTTTCAGTCCCCCCTCCTTGATTTTCAGGAATGCAAGAAAGACTAAAGATTGAATGAATCACCAAACATGAGCAGTGATTTTATCAATCATGTTGTGCTTAGTCGCCCAGTCATGTCCGACTCTTTCCTACCCCATGGACTGTAGCCCACCAGGCTCCTCTGTCCATGGGGATTCTATAGGCAAGAATACTGGAGTGGGTTGCCATGCCCTCCTCCAGGGGATCTTCCCAACCCAGGGATTGAACCCAGGTCCCCTGTATTGCAGGTGGATTCTTTACCATCTGAGACATCAGGGAAGTCTTTATCAATCATACCTATGTCATAATTCCTCCAGGAAAAAAAAAAAGGGGGGGGGGGGTTCCAAGAGCTTCCAGTACCGGCACCAAAACTTCATCAAGACAGAACCTCCTTTGTTCAGGACTTCACTCATACATATTTCTTCATTTGACTGTTGATCATTCCTTAACAGCCTTTGTAATAAATCAGTAATCTAGTGAGTAAACAGGTTTCCTGCGTTCTATAAGCTGCTCTAGCAAATTAATTGAACCCGGGGCAGTGGGGGCAATGGCAACCTCCAATCTGTAGCTGGTCGATCAGAAGCACAGGTGACAACCTAGTGTTGGAAGTGGCATCTGAAGAGGGGGGCAGTCCTGAGAGACTGGGCCCTCAACCTGTAGAATCTCATTCTATCTCCAGGTAGTGTCAGAATTGTGTTAAACTGGAGGACACCCAGCTGATGTCAGAGAACGGCTTGCTTGGTGGCGGTGTGGAAATACCTGCCCTGCTCAACACACACGTGTTGGAAATTAGGTGCAAAACCTTTCACTAACTATGTGAGGTAATAGATGTTAACTAAACTATGGTGATCATTTCACAATATATGTATATATCTAATCATTATGTTGTCCATCTTAAAGTATATAATGTTCTATGTCTGCTATATCTCAATAAAACTGGAAAAAAGAATTCAGTATGGTAGCTGGCTACAATATTAAAATATAGAAATCAATAGCCCTCATGTATACAAACCACCAATAATTAAAGAGAAAAAAAATGGAAGAAAACATCCTATTTCCCATGCCAACAATTTTTAAATCCCTAAGAATAAACTTAAGGGGCAAACTATAAGATACATATAAAGCAAACTTTAAATCACTGCTTAGGGACAGAAAAGACTTGGGCAAATAGAAATACTACTCTTGGATAGGAAGTCTCTATAACATAAAGATATCATCCGTTCTTCTCATATGTGTGTGTACATGTGTACACACATGTGTGTTTAGTCATGTCTGACTTTGTCACCCTGTGAACTGTAGCCTGCCAGGCTCCTCTGTCAATGGAATTTTCTAGGCAAGAATACTGGATTGGGTTGCCATTTCCTCCTTCAGGGAATCTTTCCAATCCAGGGATTGAATCTCATCTCTTGCGACTCCTATATTGGCAGGCAGGTTCTTCACCACTGGGAAGCCCTGTGTTAATGCATAAACTTAATGTGCTTTCATTTAAATAAAAATAGGATTTTTTAATGGGCCAGTTGGTTCTAAGTTTATATAGAAAAACAAAGGAAAAGAGAAACCAGGAAAATAATGAGAAGGAACCATTCCTATCAGATATTTAAATACAAACCAAGTAATGAAAATAAAAACAAAAATAAACAGATGGGACTTAATTAAATTTAAAAGCTTTTGCACAGCAAAGGAAACCATAAACAAAATGAAAAGGCAACACACAAAATAGGAGAAAATTTTTACAAATGGCGTGACCAACAAAGGATTAATCTCCAAAATATACAAACAGCTCATACAGCTCTGGGCTTCCCTTGTGGCTCAGCTGGTAAAGAATCCGCCTGCAATGGGGGAGACCTGGATTCGACCCCTGGGTTGGGAAGATCCCCTGGAGAAGAGAAAGGCTACCCGCTCCAGTATTCTGGCCTGGAGAATTCTATGGACTATATAGTCCATGGGGTCGCAAAGAGTCGGACAAGACTGAGCGACTTTCATTATCATCATACAGCTCTCTATCAAAAAAATAAACAATCCAATAAAAAAAAGTTGGCAGAATACCTAAATAGACCTTTCTCCAAAGAAGACATACAAATGGCCAACAAGCACATGAAAAGATGCTCAACATCACTAATTGTTAGAGAAATGCAAATCAAAACCACAATGTGGTATCGCCTCACACAGGTCAGAATGGCCATCATCAAAAAGTCTATAAACAGCAATGCTGGAGAGGGTGTGGAGAAAAGGGAATTTCTCCACAGTGTTGGTGGGAATGTAAATTGGTACAGCCACTATGAAGAATAGTGTATCTTCCTTAAAACACTAAAAATAAAAGTAACATATGATCCAGCAATCCCACTTCTGGGCATATATCCAGAGAAAGCCGTAATTTGAAAAGATACATGCACCCCAGTGTTCACTGCAGCACTCCTTACAATAGCCAAGACCTGGAAGGCGCCAAAGTGTCCACTGACAGATGAATGGATAAAGACAATGCGGTACATTTGTGCAATGGAACGGTACTCAGTCATAACAAAGAATGAAATCATGCCATTTGCATGGATAGACCTAGAGTAGAGAAAGACAAATATGATATCACTTAGAGTTGGAATCTAAAAAAAAAAAAATGATAGCAATTAAACTATTTACAAAACAAACACTCAGAGACTTTGAAAACAAACTTATGGTTACTAAAGGGGAAAGGTGATGGGGAGAGATAAATTAGGAGGTTGAGATTAACATATACACACTCCTACATACAAAATAGATAACCAGCAAGGACTTGTGTATAGCACAGAGAACTCTACTCAATATTCCATAGTAAGCCTATATGGAAAAAGAATCTGAAAAAGAATGGATATGTGTATAACTGAATCATGTAGCTATACATCTGAAACTAACACAACATCGTAAATCATAATATGAAATAAAAATTAAATTAAAAAATAAGAATAGGGAATTCCCTGGTGGTCCAGTGGCTAGGTCTCTGCACTTGCACTACAAGGCGCATAGGTTCTATCTCTGGTCAAGGAATTAAGATCCCACATGCCATGCTGTGCAATCAAAAAAGAAAAATAAACATAAACTTACTTAACAGTGTGCATCTAGTACATAAATAACCAGACAGATCAAAGACAGAGCTGATATGAACTTAGATACCAAGAGGAACTTGCTGTGTCATGTCCAACTCTTTTGCAATCCCATGGACTGTAGTCCATCAGCCCTCTCTGTCCATGGAATTTCTCAGGCAAGAATACTGGAGTGTGTTTCCATTTCTATATTTGTTTGAAATTATTTGATATAATTATGTTTTATATATACTTTATAAAAATTATATTTTATATAAATTACTTTATATAATTATATTTTATATATTTATATATAAGATAATGATATTATTATAAAAGTTATTTGAATTATTTTATATAAGAATTTCAAATCAGTGTGGGAAAGATAATAATAAATTAACCAGGTAACCACCCATATGTTTTACCTTACGCCAAAAAAAGATTCCAAGTGGTTAAAATATTGAAATGTAAAAAATAAAATTATAAAGCAGAAGAAATCACAAGAGAATCATTTTACAGGTGCAGAGCAAAGAAGGCCCAACTATAGCACCAAAAAGGAAAAGCAGACAAATTTTGTTACATAAAACCTAAGATTTTTCAAGATAAGAATCATCATAAGCGATGTCAAACTGTGGGGAGGGTTAGAAAACGTGTAATTTATGTCTCAAACAAAGAGCTGATTTTCCTCATACACAAAGAACTCCTGCATATCAATAAGAAAAATCAACAGAGCAAAAGAATGCAATGAGACATGTGAAAAGGTGCCAGTTGCATGGGTAATTAATGTTGCCCATCAACTGGCATTAGAATTGGAGTGGACCCAGTTCATTTAAGGGTCTTTAAATGGAGAAGGAGGTGGCAGAGAGGGTCAGAGAAAAAGATGTAGTAACACAAACAAGGCCGGAAAGGTGCATTGATAAGAAAAGAGATGCATTCATAAGAAAAGAAATCCATATTTAAAACCACACTTAGATCCTGTGTTTTTTTTTTTTTTAATCTATTATATGGGAAAAGATCAAAAAGCTTTAGGACAAACTATCAGTAAGAGTGTGAGGAGAGAGGCATTGTCACGCACAGCAGGTGAGAGGGCGCTAGCACAACCTCTATAGGATGCCAGTTTGGCAGTATCTAATAAAACTCACTTGTATTTGATGCTATCAAATAGCCATTCCAATCAAATAATTTATCCTATAGACACACTTGCACACATGAGAAATAATGTATGCACTGAAGCACTGTTTACAGTAATAGGAAAAAATCACAAATGAGCCAAATGTCCATTAACAGAGTCCTAGCTAAATGAGCTCTGACAATGGAATATTATGCAGCTGTAAAAAGGGAAGGTCTTTACTGGTATGGAACGATTTCTGAGATGTATCATTAAATGAGAAAATCAAGGAGCAGAATGTTGCCTATTGTAAGCTTTTTTTTTTTAAGAGAAAAGGATATACATATATAGTAAAAATTTCTAAATGCAAATATGAATATGATTTTATATCCATATACACACATGTATACTTGCACATATACATATAACTGTTGGCAGGAAGAGAAATGAAACAAGAGACCAGTACTACTGGCTGCCTCAGAAGAGCAGTCTTGTGAGTTAAGGACACAGACTGAGAGAATATTTTCAATATATGCTGTCTTGTGCCTCTTTAATTTTGCAACCTTCTAATTATAATACCTTTTCTAAAAAATAAAATATAAATGAAAGATTGTGCCTTAAAAGAGAAGGTATAACTTTGGGACTTCCCTGGAGGTCATAAGAAGCTGCCTGCCAATGCAGGGGATACAGGTTTGCTCCCTGGTCAGGAGATCCCACATATGCCGCAGGACAACTAAGTCTGTGCACCGCAGCTCCTGGCCCGCCGCCCTAGAGCCTCCACAACCAAGGAAGCCGTCACAGTCAGAAGCCCGTGCACAGCCGGGAGTGGTCCCGGCTCGCGGCCATCAAGGCCCAGCACAGTCACAAAGAAATAAATGAGTAAACAAAATTTAAAGGAGAATGTATAACTTGGGATTTTATTATTTTTGAGCCCTCTGACACTGGAATGCCTCCTCGACCGATAGGTCTCATGTAGTACTTTTACTGCCCAGTTCAGTCGCTCAGTCATGTCCAAGCCTTTGTGACCCCATGGACGGCAGCACACCAGGCCTCCCTGTCCATCACCAACTCCCGGAGTGTATTCAGACTCATCTCCACTGAGTCAGTGATGCCATCCAACCATCTCATCCTCTGTCATCCCCTTCAATCTTTCCCAGCATCAGGGTCTTTTCAAATGAGTCAGTTCTTCACATCAGGTGGCCAAAGTATTGGAGTTTCAGCTTCAGCATCAGTCCTTCCAATGAATACTCAGGATTGATTTCCTTTAGGCTGGACTGGTTGGATCTCCTTTCAGTCCAAGGGACTCTCAAGAGTCTTCTCCAAAAAAAAAAAAAAAAAGAGAGAGAGAGAGTCTTCTCCAATACCACAGTTCAAAAGCATCAATTCTTCAGCACTCAGCTTTCTTTACAGTCCAATAAAGAAATATAGTCTCACATCCATACATGACTACTGGAAAAACCATAGCCTTCAGTAGACGGACCTTTGTTGACAAAGTAATGTCTCTGCTTTTTAATTTGCTATCTAGGTTGGTCATAACTTTCCTGCCAAGGAGTAAGCGTCTTTTAATTTCACGCCTGCAGTCACCATCTGCAGTGATTTTGGAGCCCCAAAATATAAAGTCTTTCACTGTTTCCATTGTTTCCCCATCTATTTGCCATGAAGTGATGAGACCAGATGCCATGATCTTAGTTTTCTGAATGCTGAGTTTTAAGCCAACTTTTTCACTCTCCTCTTTCACTTTCATTGAGAGGCTCTTTAGTTCTTCTTCATTTATTGCTCAGTAGATATCAACTAAGTGGGAGTGAAGCTGAGGATACACTGCGTTTGAGTCTAGTGGGATATACTTATGTGTTGTTTTACAGTCTCTTGACTGTAAGCCCTGGTTGGTATTATAGGCTGAGCAGTTTCCAGAAAGGTCCCCATCAGCCCACAGGGCCAGGGGTCATACTGGCATCAGAACATGCCCTTTTGGGTACCTGACGTTACAAACACTTGTGTAGTCAGAGAAAAAAAGGATGGAAATGTCCTAGGCTCAAAGCTTGTCTCAGAAAATCCTTCCCATCCCCAGACATGTAAAAATGTGAGCAGAGAAGTCCGTTCTCACAGGTGCCTAGTCAAAACAGAAGTCCTCTTGTCAAGAATATGCTCAATAATACAATTACAAACATGCCACGCATTATTTATTTCCCTGGGAACTGCACGGAAGTTATTAGTATGGTTGCGTCCATAAAACACAAACCTATGGTAATTTAACACAAATATCTTATACTTCAGGAAACGAAGTCACATGTTTTATGTATTAACTCACTTAAACTTAAAATCAATTTAAAATATTTTGATTTCTTATGAAACTCTGAAAACCATTGTGATCAATCATGCTACAGAGAGTCTGAATTATCTTTCTAGTCTCTCTATACAAAGATAATATGATCTTGGTATAATATTACAAAAATCACTGTCCTAAGAAGGGGTGGACAAAAAAAGTATGGAAGCATAAAGGTGGGACAAGTATTTGAGTTCATTAACATATCAGACTATTTTTCTGGGTTTTGTGATTTGTGTGATACTTGTTGGGTATTTCCAATTTGTAATTTGTTGGGCTTTCTTTCTTCATTCTTCTAATTCTTCATTCACCTAACTTTGTTTCAAATATGTCCTTTTTCTAAAACAGGTCCCCACAAATTCTGTAAACTTCAGCCCCCAGACTCACACGTGGTATTCAGGATCAATTTAAAATCTGCATTTGCCAGTTTCCCACGAGAAGATTAGAACCGGCAGCATAGGGCAACTCCCATTTTATACTAAAGACTGACACCCAGATCAGCTAAGCAATGTGAACCAGTGAAAAAGGGAGAAACAAAGTCCCTGGGTCTCTAAACCGCCTGTTAACTCTCCTCTGAACCTTTGTCTCCTCGGGGCACAGAAAACAAGAAGATGTTTCCCCAAACCTGCTTCCACCCCAGTCTGCAAGCCCTCAAGTGCTACCTCTCCTGACTTGCGGAAGGCCTAGGGGCACGTCTCATTTTATACCTTACAAGTGGAGGATTAATCATAAGACGTGATTCTCTGTGATGGAACCTCCGTGGAATGACACACCGCAGGCTCATCTGTAGGACCTGATGTGAGCCCAGCTTGTGACAGGCTGCCAGACCGCTTTGAATTTTGTTACATGGGAGCCTCTTTCTGCCTATGAGCTATTCCACCACAATCTAAGCTTTCTTAGTGGGACTTTGCACTAGTTTGTTCTTCTCAGCTACTGAAGGTTTGTTGTTGTTTAGTCACTCAGTTGTGTCTGCCTCTTTGCAACCCCATGGACTGTAGCCCATCGAGCTCCTCTGTCCATGGGATTCTCTAGGCAAGAATACTGGAGTGGGTTTGCCATTTCCTTCTCCAGGGGATCTTCCCAACCCAGGGACTGAACCCACGTCTCCCTCATTGACAGGCTGATTTTCTACTGCTGAGCCACCAGGGAAGCCCTGTTGAAGGTTTAGTTACACTCTAACCTGAAATCTAAGAGAAACCCTCAATTGAGATTTTTTGGTTGTCGGGGTTTTTTCTGTGCATTTGTTGAGGGGATTCCCCGTTATACCTAGTAATTACAAGACTACGCCATTCAATTCTTTCCCCCAAAGAGAAGCTGCTGCAGGGGATATAGTGGGCTGTCAGGATCGTGCCTGGGCCCAGCGGGGACACCAGGGACAGGCCACTCCTCCCAAAGCACCATCCTCCAACAGGCAATCTTTGCTTGGACTCCCTGTTGTCTGGCCAAGAGCATCTCAAACCTGCACCAAACTCTCAAGCTCTTCCTCCCCAACCCTTTCTCCTCTCCCAGATGGCAGGCCAGCATCTCAGTCTGAAGGCTGTTTTCTCTCCTGTTCTCCCCTTCTAGTTTTCTAGTGAATCACCTGCACATCTAATTTCATCTGCTTCTCAAGGACTCAGATGGATTCACTACCCTAGAACATTTGAATGTCAGTAATAGGAGAGGAAAATGTCATTTTTGGTTTTGTAAGGGGAAAAGGAGGGAAGGAAAGGTTTACAAGGCATCTACTAAGCGTCAGGAATTGCTAGGCGTTTTACTTTGTCTTTTTTTAACTTTTTATTTTGTATTGCGGTAAATCCAATTAACAATGTTTGGATAGTTTCAGGTGAACAGCAAAGGGATTCAGCCATACATACAGATGTATCTCACGGAATTTTCAGGCAAAAATACTGGAGTGGGGTGCCATTCCCTCCTCCAGGGAATCTTCCCCACCCAGGGATCAAACCCATGTCTCTTGCGTCTCCTGCATTGGCAGACAAATTCTTTACCACTAGCACCACTCTGGAAGCCCACACATGAATCCATTCTCCCCCAAGCTCCCCTCCCCATCCAGGCTGCCACATAACACTGCACAGAGTTTCCTGTTCTACACAGTAGGTCCTTGTTGGTTATCCATTTGAATCTTGCTAGGTATTTTAAAATACATTGTTTCATTTAATTCATAAAGGTAAGCACTATTATTCCCAGATTAAAAAAAAAAAAATCTAAGGGGAATTCTGGTTGGCAAAGTGGTTGCCGATACCCTGAGTATTTACAGAGCTGCCAGCCCTTCTAAGCTTTCTTAGAGAAGCTATATTTGGAGTCAAGATGCAGTTTTCATGAGCCTCAGATAAGAGATAATGAATGTATTAGGTTGTAGGTTGAATGGAACGAAGACTATTATCTGCAGTAATCTCATATCCTTCCTTCACCCCAGGCCCTCTGAAATGAGCAATCTGCCAGTAGGCCTTTCCTCGCTGATACACCTGCCACTCTTGTTCTGAGAATCCTCCAGTTTTGGCCAAAGCCCAAACTGAGTCTGAGAACACACTGGGGAAGTTTCAGCCTTTAAACCTGTCAGCGAAAGTCATATCAAATGGTGACTGTACAACATCGTGCTTAGTCACTCAGTCATGTCCGACTCTTTGGGACCCCATGGATGTAAGGTTGCTCTGTGCAATTTCCTGGCAAGAATACTGGAGTGGGTTGCCATTTCCTTCTCCAGGAGATCTCTCTGACCCAGGGATCAAACCCATGTCTCCTGAAGTGGTAGGTGAATTCTTTACCACTGGGAAGCCCCACAGAATATCATGAACTGTTAAAAAAAAAAAAAAACAAAAACAAAACAAAAAAAAAACATTTGTATGGTAAAACTCCCTAGTCTTTTAAAAATTTTAAAAAGAATATACAATCAAATGGTCAAAAAATAGCTTAAAAGGTTGGACAGCTACATTAATTATAATAGCATTGCCTGCTGGAACACTGACTCCTCACTTCTGACACCCAATAGAAGCTTGTATCCTGTTTGCCCCACAGCAGTGGAGACACGGTGAGTGGTGGGGCCCCTTGGCCACATGCAGTTGTTATGCCCAAGTCGCAAAATCTCCCAATGACCACCAGGGAGCCGTATCCGATGCAAAAGCAAGAGAGTTTTTATGACCAAGCTCGAGCTGGGGCTCCCACCGTTACCCACGCAGCAGCTAAGGAGAGGAGCCTCGAACTCTGGGTTACATTGCTTATATAGGGTATTCTCCCGCGAAAAATTGAAAAAACGGGAGTTTCCAGGTTGGGAGACATCTAATTAGGTACCTTCTGTGGAAGGGTTAGGTGTTGGTTTCTGATTGGTTTTCATTTCCCGGGCTGGCCACGGGTTCTGATTGGTTCCCATTTCCCGGGCTCAATTCGAAAGTCCTGAACGTTAAGTCAGGAGATCCTGATCTGGGGTCTGATTGGCTCGCAGGTGGTGGGGTGAGGTCAGGGAATTTGCAGAGACTCTTTCCTCAGAACTCTAAAATGGAGTCCTTTTTTTTTTTTTTTTTTGGCAAACTGGAGTGGCTTAGGCTCTTCACAGTCAGCACTAACCCAGGTCCACCGTGGCTCCTCCATTTGCAGTGCATGGCATTCCCATGGCTGCTTAGGTGTCAACACCCAGGTGATATAAGAGAAGCCAGCAGAGAAGCACCTGCCTCTGAATCACTTTTGCTAGCATGACAGCCTTTGATGAGAACCAGTCATGTGGCCACACCTGGCCACAAAGGAGGCTGGGAAATGCATCCCTGGCTGGACAAAAATGTGACACCATAAAAGAAAAATATGAGTGTTTGGGGTAGAGCTGGCAATCTCTGCCCAGCAGGCATGGCCACCTGGGATGGCTACCATCTCCTTTTGCCCTGGACACTTGCGGTTTCAGCACTCAAAGTTCCACTGGAAACCCCTCAGTCCCAAGCACACTGGGACAGCTGCCACCCCATAACCGAAAGAGAATTAACAATTTAAAATAATAACTTTGAAAACGGACTCAACTGCTTTCACATGCATTCAGGGTGGCAGGAAAAAACCTGAGCTGATGATTACGAAGATTCTTTTTTTAACCATTTTTTTCCAGATGGTGAATTTGCTAACAGCCAAAGGCAAAATTTTAAGAATTCATGAACACATTGATTAGCAACTAAAGGAGTCACAAATGCCTGAAAGTAAATTGGGAATTAAAATACAAAAGCAGTAAAAATCCAAAACCATGAATACCATTTGATATGCTAGAAAATGAGCAGAAATGCTTACTCAGATATAAAGTGCTGCTGAACTGCCTCTCTGGCAAAACAAAATGATCAATATCTGAAAAAACTGGGGTGATACTCATATTTACCAGTTCACCATTTCAGCCAATGCATTATTTTAAACGACGAGTTTCAACCTGCATTTCCGTTCATTTGACTTTTATCACGTCCTGACTCTATGCTGAGAAGCCCTCTCAAATGCAGGTGATCCCTGCCTTATCTCATCCCCAGCTCCTTTTGTTTTAGTGTCTTCCTGCAGGTCTGTCTTGGAGAAGGCGATGGCACTCCACTCCAGTACTCTTGCCTGGAAAATCCCATGGGCGGAGGAGCCTGGTGGGCTGCAGTCCATGGGGTCGCGAAGAGTCAGACATGACTGAGCGACTTCCCTTTCACTTTTCACTTTCATGCGTTGGAAAAGGAAATGGCAACCCACTCCAGTGTTCTTGCCTGGAGAATCCCGGGACGGCGGAGCATGGTGGGCTGCCGTCTATGGGGTCACACAGAGCTGGACACGACTGAAGTGACTTAGCAGCAGCAGCAGCTCTGTCTCACTTGTGTTCTCCTTGCTTGTACTGCCATTCCTCTCAAATTCACAGGCCAAGTGTTTCCTTTCTGTGCACTCTTCCCTACCCACCTCCACAACCTCTTGGTCCAAAGAGTAATTCAAATCAATGGGGGAAAGAAAGCCTATTCTCTCCAGAAGGAAATGATGCTCCATTTTTCACCCACCCTACACATGCACACACACATCAGAAGTGTCACCCTCTCTCCACAAGCTCACATCATATTTATTAGATCCAGCCGTGTCTGTGAGCGCCTTTCATGGGCTGCTGAGAACATGCGACCTTTGCCACTCTGTGACTTCCCTAAGGAATTCCTGGAATTTCACATTGCACCTTACTCTCCTTCAAAAAATGCAAAGTGCTGAACTAAATTTTGATTCAAAAACATTAGATGAGGAAGAGATCCACAAACTTAGTCTCATGACAAAGGGAAAGTCCCTAGGGAGACTGGAACACTATCGCATTTGCATTTAAACCCTCCTGAACAGCAATTACTGTGAGAAACCTGAGCTCTAGAGGGCTACTCGGACAAATCAATAAATCCTGGCTTTTCACTAGAGTTTGGAGAACCATAAACTTTTCATTGTTCTCCGGTGCCTTTTGAGTTGTCCGTGAACTGACTCCAGCTAGATTTCCTGGGCCTTGGAGTTACTTTGTTTAGATAATTAAAGAAAGGGAGTCAGGCTGAACCGACTTGTCACAGCTGTGAGTCCCAGCTGTGTATCCCCAGGGTGCTGAGATAACAGTCCCCTGCACTAATCCAATCTGGGCTTTTCCTGGGGGCTGTCATTACTGCAAAATGAGGTGAACTTGGTGGATGAAAAGCAGCAAGGCTGGGGAGTTAGTAGTGATGCAGAATCGTGCCTAGGACATGAGGGGTTGTGATCAGAGAAGAAGGTAATCACAGAGATCCAGTGGCCAAACTACCTTAGCCACTGTACATGCTGCATTATATACTATATACTGCACATTCGATACATGTGTATACAATACATACACACATATTACATATATGTAAATACCATAGTCATTATGCACATTGCTATATATATCAATAGATCTACTATAAATAGGGGCTATATGTATATAATATATATACATACATATTATATAGTATATAGAATATATAGAAATACATTAAATATATGATATATATTATAATGTGTATATATTACCTAATATTTTGGCCATCTGATGCGAAGAGCTGCCTCATTGGAAAAGACCCTGATGCTGGAAAGATTGAAGGCAAAAGGAGAAGGGGATGACAGAGGATGAGATGGTTGGATGGTATCACTGACTCAATGGACATGAATTTGAATGAACTCCAGGAGATAGTGAAGGACTGGGGAGCCTGGTGTGCTGCAGTCATGACCCACGGGGTCACAAAGAGTTGGACACAACTTAGCAACTGAACAACAGCAAATATATGCAATATGTATATGTGTATGTGCATGTACACACACACAGTGACCACGACATTCACTACCATGTGGCTCCCTGCTCCGCGGCCCATCTGTCCAGCGCCCCTCCTCCCACCACACTGGCCTCGCAGCACCTTGAGAGTCGTGCCGTCGCCCACTGCACAGCCTGCATGCCTGCCCTCCCCACATCTGAATCTCTCTCTTCTTCCACAAATGCCCCTCACCTACTAACTCGTACTAATCTTAAGGTCCCAGCTCCAAGGTCACTTCCTTGGAGCAGGCTGTGCTCTCAAATGAAGTCAGCTTCCCCATCATAAGCTAATTTTTCCCACACAGCAGGTTTCACCATTTATCATGTAATTAGGCTATTGTTTTGAAATAATATCTGTCCTCCCCAATGGACTTATGAGCAAGGACCTTGTCTAACTAGCCCACTTTTGCATCTCCAGAGCCTAGAATAGTCCCAGCTGTTGTAGAGGTTTGGTTAATACCGGTTGCATGGGTGGATTTGGGTCTGATATGAACAGTCAAGACAGTATAGGTGGACGGGAGCAGACGCCCACAGGGCAGACTTCCTCCAGGTTCCATGGATGTACCCTAACGCAGCAGTTCTCAAATTTGAGTCTGCAGTAGAATCACCTGGAGGGCTTGTTAAACTGCAGATTACTAAACTTTATTCCCAGAGTCTTTGCTTCAGTGGGTCTGGACTGGGACAAGAAACTTGCATTTCCTACAGGTTTCCAGGTTATACTGAAGTTCCATTCCCTGGGACCCCATTTTAAGAAGCACTGTTCTAAGACATCAGGCAGTTTCCAAACGGCCTGCTAGAAGCAACCCGACCACTCCCAGGCTTTTCTATAAGATGAAAATCTGGTGTTTCCGAGACACCAGATTTGGTCTATCTCACACTTATATATATATAGCTCTCAGTGGGCCGCAGAATCACCTGCAAAGATCCCCAAGGCTCAAACCCCGGGCATTATGTTTCCATTAATCTGCACAGGAACCCAACATCTACAGTTAAAAACCCTCCTCAGGTGATTTTAAAGTACAACCAGGATGAAGAATGACTGAGATCACAGCTCATAAATTCAACCAAAATTTATCATTGTTGCAGATGTCTAACCTGGAATTACTGAGGTTTATCCCAGAACCCTGCTGTGCCCTTTATTGGACCAAAGTCTAGTACCACACAGCATCATTACAGGTAAAACAGAAGCCTGTCTCTTACCCCCAAATAACCACGTTAAAGGAAACTGTGCTTGGAGTCAGAACTAGAGAACAAAGGGTAGAAGACCACTCATTCCTTCAATTCTTCAGCGCCAGGTACAGTATTTAAGTGCAAGGGACGCAGTGATGGCTTGGACACAGTTTCTACACAGATGGAACCAGCAGTCTCAGGCTATGTTGCTGGAAAATTTCAGGTAAGGATCCAGAAGGCAGAGGACTGGGAGCATCAGAAGGACATGGAGATGAGGGGCAACGAGACCCCGCTTGGTCCAGAGACTCAGTCAGAACTGAGAGGACCTACCTGGCGTCCTCCAGGGGTTGGGGCATTCACTGTGGTCCCAGCAAAGCCAAGCTGCTGAATGCAGGAGCGAGGCATCCAAGACCTGCTTGCAAAGCCAGGAAAACAACTTGATTTCCAGCACCTGAGCAGGCTGGCTTTGGCAGTCTGAGATCCTGCATGTTGGAGGGGGAGCGGGGTTTGATATATTACCATTGGATTATATCTTGGCAGGGAACCAGTTATGCCCAGGGATCCCACCCTGCTTCACCCCTTCAACTGGGGGATTGGGGGATTCTGGCCATCAGAGAAAACGCATGCACACATGCAAACATCACACTAGCAAAATGGGAACCATAACCACTTATGTCTGAGTAAGTTCCATACCTTTGAAATGCACGGCCCTCCAGAAGTAGCTGGCTAGGGACTAAAACCAACCCGAAGGCTCCTGCTTCGCTGCCATATTATACTTTGGAGCAGATGTAGATCCCAGCCATATCCCCTGGAAGCCAGTGGAACCCAGCCAAGCAGGATCCTGCAGGTCAACCAGTGCCCCACCTGGCATCTTGAGGGCCCTGGGTATCCCCTGTGGTCCCAGCAAAGCTGAGATGCTGAATGCAGGAGCAGAGGGGATTGCGAGCTGCAGAAATTGACGGCCTCCCCTCTGCCCACTTCTCCAGCTCAGCCCATCTGAGAAGCACCAGAGGAGCTGTTTTTACCACTAGGGATGCCCAGGCCCCACCCAGACCAGTTAACCCAGAACCGGAAGCTGGAGCCAGACAGAGCTTGCTTGTTTTTTCCCTGAACCCACCGGCCTGTGAGGAGGGCTTACTGTGCAGAAAAAGCCTCCTGATAGGGCCACTGCCAGGGACAGGGCACGGGAGGGCTGGCCCTTCCTCCTCACCTGGGGGCAGTCAGCCTTGTGCATCCTGGGGTCCTAGAATCAGCCAACTCATGCTCACTCCAACAGGGTAGAGAAGGGAGTGTTTGACCCCCCAGCCCTGCCTCGGGACACACAAACTCCCCTCCCCTGCTTCCTCTCTGCTGAATCTACCCCTTCCCTATTTGTCCAGCAAACATTTGTAGACAAAGAGGCCCAGCATTTACTGAGCACTGACCTGGGCCAGGCAGGGCCTGGGGCTGAGGAGAGAGCAGGGAACAGCAGGGGCGCTTAGAGAAAACAGTCGAGAGCCCAGACACAGACCCCAACATGCAAGCAAAAAAGTGGACAACGTTTCAGACAAGGGCGGCGATTACCCAGCATGCTATTATCATGACTGGAGTCATTCGGAGGGAACGGTTTCTGTGGATCGCGTGGTCAGAAAAGGCGTCTGTTCTGAGAACATGGCATTTATGTAAAAACCTGAATCAAAAGCAGGAACTGGCTCCCTTGGGGCAGAGGGCCCCAGGCAGAGGGCACAGCAGCCATGCAAAGGCACCAAGGGGGGAAGAGCTTGCGACTAAGGAACGCAGAAGGCAAGGGCAGGGAGAGGAGGGCCAGAAGAAGCCACCCAGTCTGCAGTCCACGCCTCATGGGAGGACCGGAGGAGAGAGGTGACGTGACTGGCAGTTTTCAAAGATCGCTTTGGCTGCCACACAGAGAATGGGATGGAATACAAGGAGCAAGGGAGGAAACTAAGCGACAGGCTCCACTGTCCAGACCAGAGGCCACGCCCAGCATCCAGGACACGTGGTATCAAAGCCCAGGCTGCTGTGTGCGCCCAGCGAGGCCTCACTGGACAGTTCTGTGCGTCATTCCTGACTCCGCCACGCAGTCTTGCTCCTCGGCCCTCCCAGAGATGTGAGCCACCAACATCATTTATAAAAATTCTACTTCTGCTCAAAGCGGAGTCGGGCTCTGTTCCTTGCCACTAAGAACTTTAACACGGTTAAGCATATCTTGAAATCAAGAACAAAAAAAATCAAAGGTTCTTGTATGTTCAATGCAAGTGATACACTGACCTAGCTCAGTGTAGGACTGGAGAGCAGAAATGTATGGTAACATGATTTATTAATTAAAAGACTAATGACTCCCATTTGCCAGACCTTCCTAAGTCTTTATCTGCTGACCCCATACATATTAACAGCTCTCTCTTTCACACTTCAAAGCTTCCTGATTTGGAGGATATGAATCATCTCTCCTTATTAATTCCTGGAGCATAGCTTTGATTCTGGGTCCCTAAGTTAAAGCTTCCTGACACACATCTTTTGGCCCAGCCAGCCACAACAGGAAACAATTCCTTTTACAGTATCAAATGGCATAGCAACTGCAGGGGTGTGGGGCATCCATCTACCATAAGCCTTTTTGGTGATCTCATTGTTAGAGGGGCTAAACTGTATCCCCTCTCCAAATGAATGTGCTGAAGCCCTAACTCGCAGGACTTAGAACGTCACTGCCTTTAAAGATAGAATCTTTAAAGGGTTAATGAAGTTAGGGTGGCTTCCCTCATAGCTTAGATGGTAAAGAATCTGCCTGCAGTGCAGGAGACCCGGGTTCAATCCCTGGGTCGGGAAGACCCCATGGAGAAGGAAATGGCAACCCACTCCAGTATTCTTGCCTGGAAAATCCCATGGACAGAGGAGCCTGGTGGGCTGCAGTCCATGAGGTTGCAAAGAGTCAGGCACGACTGAGTGACTAACACTTGTGACTTGTGAAGTTAGGGTGGCCACTAGTCTAACCTGATTGGTATCCTTATAAGAAGTGGAGATTAGGGGACGTCCCTGGTGGTCCGGGGGTTAAGAAACCACCTTGCAATGCAAGAGATGAAGGTTTGGTGGAGGAAACTAAGATCCCACCTGCCATGGAGCAACTAAGCCCGGGCACTGTGACTCCTGAGCCTGAGCGCCTTGACTAGAGAGTGTGCGCCCTGCGACAAAAGCTCCCACGTGCCACACTAAGACTTGATGCAGCCAAAGAAAAAATGTTTTTAAAGAGTTAATAAGTGTTAGTCGTTCAGTCGTGTCCAACTCTTTGCAACCCCACAGACTGTAGCCCGCCAGGCTCCTCCATCCATGGGATTTTCCAGGCAAGAATACTGGAGTGGGTTGCCATTCCCTTCTCCCGGGGATCTTCCCAATCTAGGGATTGAAGCTGGGTCTCCTGCACTGCAGGCAGATTCTTCACCATCTGAGCCATCAGAAAAGCCTGCAATTAATGAATACTATTATTTTTAAATTATTTTAATTGGAGGATGATTACTTGACAATATTTCAGTGGGTTTTGTCATACATCAACATGAATCGGCCACAGGGACACATGTGTCCCTCCTACATCCAGAGAGGAGATTAGGACGCAGACACATACAGAGGAAACATCATTTGAAGACACAGGGAGAAGACACCCATCAACAGGCCAAGGACAGAGGCCACAGGAGAAACCAACCCTGCCAGTACCTTGATCTGACTTCCAGCCTCAAGAATTCAAAAAAAAAAAAAAATCTCTGTTGTTGAAACCACCCAGTCTGTAGGACTTGCCATGGCAGCTCTAGCAACCAATACACTCACATAACACAACGCAGACCAGCATTCTCGCAAACCCTCCACCTTGCAAGAACTTTCCATTGCCCCGACCTGCATACAATTCATGCCGCTCAGCTGAGGGACCTTCAGCTGCTGCTACGTGGGCAAACTAATGTGCCCAGGCTGATAATCCAGACCAGTTAATCTTCAGTACCTGGCGGCCCACTTCTGTGCAGTGACCAGCTATGGTTAGGGGTTTACTGGGGCTCCTTTAATCCATGCTGACTGCCTGTCTCTGTGTCACAGGCCACAGAAGGTTATAAAATATTAAGAACCTTAACCATGAACTTGACTCATGCCCACTGCTCCTGGCAAGGCAGGTTCTCCTGTCCTCAAACATAATACTTTGCTTTCACCCCTGCGTCCCGGAGCCAGCTCGTGGGTCTGAAGGTTCTCAAAGAGAAAGGTTTGTCATGAGACTGGTCAGCTGTCTGCTATCAAGGCCTTTTATGGGGATCAATCAACAAGTCTTTATCAGGTACTCCTGACCCTGTGGGAGTTTCAAAGAAACATGACACTCGGTTCCTGCCCTCAAAACCACGTGACTGTACTGTTGCAATGGATATGGTTCAAGAGCTTCAAAAGTTAAATACAAATAAAAGAGCTGAGTAACTAAGCAAAGACCAAGCCTGACTCCTTGTTCTGTGTCTGTCCAGCTGCGTGAGCAAAGCTAACTCTCCCACCGCTGAGTCTCAGGGGCCTCCTTTGCCAAATGAGGCTAAGAATACCTTCCTCACAAGGTCCTTGTGTGAGAAGGGAGCCTAAACATTACAGGGAGGGACTTCTCCAGCAGTCCAGTGGTTAAGACTTTACCTGCCAATGTAGGGGGTGCAGTTTCAATCCCTGTCTGGGGAGCTAAGATTCCACATGCCTTGCAGCCAAAAAACCAAAACAGAAAACAGAAATATTGTAACAAATTCAGTGGAAGTGTAACAGTGAAAGTGCTAGTCACTCAGTCGTGTCCAACTCTTGCAACCCCATGGACCGTAGCCCACCAGGCTCCTCCATCCATGAGATTCTCCAGGTAAGAATACTGGAGTGGGTAGCCATTCCCTTCTCCAGGGGATCTTCCCGACCCAGGGATCGAACCTGGGTCTCCTGCGCTACAGGCAGATACTTTACCACCTGAGCCACCAGGGAAGCCCAACAAGTTCAATAAAGACTTTAAAAAATGGTCCACATTGAAAAAAAAAAAAAACAGTATATGGAAAAAGTGTTCAGTAAGTATCTAGCACCCAGGAGGCGCTTCTTTTTAAAGAGAAGAAATTGACATGCGTAGGCCACGCTTGAAATTGCCATGAGTGAGGATAGGCTCAGGAAGCTGACACTGTAGGACCTAGTTTTCACCTTTGTCCAGTGTTTACTGAGCACCTACTATGTGCCAGAAACCCAGCTCTGTCGAGAATATAAGACTAGATCCTGATATGCTCCCAGTTGGCTGGAAGCAGACAGATGAACCAGACAGGTGTTGGGCAGGAAGCAGGGAGCGCTTTCAACTGAGGGCTGAGTCTGTGCAAGGCTGACTCAGCTGGCCCTTCCCTGAAGAGATCTATCTGAACAAGTGTCATTCTCTCTCTTTCTCTCTCGTACACACACACACAGACCCATGTTTTACTGAGGTTCTCACTTTCCTTTGTAATGCAATGTTTTGCCTATAACAGCATCAAGAGACCCACACAGATCTGCATCCGTTTTCAGGTTTCTGTAATGAGATGGGGTTTTGCTTTCTATTTCCTTTTCTACAGAGAACGAAAAGACAGACAAATGTCTGTGACAATTCGAAATACAAATCCTCACAAATGTTTATCACATGCCAAGGTCCCGAGGCAGGCAGTTGGGTCCCATGGTCTGCTGACGCCTCAGTAGCTGACCTGTGAGATGATGATAGTGGGACAGAACAAGGCTGGGCTGGAGGCTGAGCTGACCCCTCCTGCACTAACCAAGAGGGATGAACAACTGTGTTCCATCCGCTCCTGTCATTCTTTCAGGGGTTCCGGTCTGGGTGGAGGTGATACCTAAAGTCCAGTGGGCGGGGAGGGGGGTGACATCATAGTTCTCTGTGGTCTACCTGAATTCAGGGAGGGCCCCAAGCAGATGCAAGGTAAGGGGTCATCAGTCAGACCAAAAACGACCCTGGGAGGAGCAGTGGTGTCAGAGGGAGCCTGGGCCGGAAGCCATAGGCACAGGGGTGCAGAACAGGAGGAACTGGGGTGTTACAGGAACAGGAGCTCCTGTTGGTGCAGGTGGACTTAACCTGAATCAAGTGTTTCTGTGAAACGTCTCCCGCGACCTCGCAACAACCTTAGCAAGGAGTTCTTCGTGAGCTTCATTTTACGGAAGAGGGAGCAGGAGCCTGGAGAGGTTACAGAGCAGCCCAAGATGGGAGGGCCAGTGAGCAGCAACCCACCCAGCTCCGACTCCCAGGTTCTCTTCTTTAACCGCTACATCCCCCTGCCCCTAGGTAGAGCCTCTGTGCTTTCAGTAAACACGGGCTCACGCTCACAGCACCACCAGGCTCTCGGGAGCAAGATGAACTTCAGGCCTCGCCCACTCAGGGAGAGAGAGTCTGCCTACATTTACTGACCTGAATCAGGCACCCAGCCTCAGTTGCTGCAGCTGAGGAGGGCTGGGGGGAGGTGGGAGTTAAGAGCTCAGGCAAAAACAAGTAAGAAGTGAAACACTCAGGGCCTCCATTTCTTCTATCCCAGACACATAAAATAAACGTTTGGATGGCAAACTGAGCTTTCTACTTTCTATCTGGATGTTTTGACAAACAAACTAGAGATCATCGCATCTGCCTCATGTTCAGGAATTTTCTGAAATGATATTCTGATGTTTCATGGTCACTGTGGTCATTTGGAATGAGTCTGGTAGGCCCAGAGTAGAAATGGCTGGTGTTTCACCCAGCATGTCATCTGTATGTTAACAGTCTTCATGAAGAGTTTTACTTGGCAGAAGCACACCGGGGATGCGCCTCGCAGTACCAGTCACTAGGAATATTTATTTCATAGGAAGAACATTGCTATGTTCAGATCCAAGTTGAAATGGACTTCCAGCCAGGGGACAGCAGGTGACACCAACATGGTGGATGTGAGGATGTCCCTGAAGTCTTTGGGGGCCACAGAGAGAGCCCCAGGCATCTGAGGAGTCTATCCAACTTCCAGCATATGGGAAAGGATGGCTCAACCCCTGCTGGGGCTTCGGAAAAAGGGAAAGAAAGTGGGTATAGGGAGGACTGGCCAAAGGGTTACTGGCGTCAGCAGCCAGAGCAGGGATCCTGGAAAGAAGCAAAGCATCACCTCCTCAGGAGTGTTTTGTCTGATCAGCAGAGAGTAGACAGAACTGACTGAGCCCGAGCAGACATGATGGGGATGGGCCTTTGAAGCCTGTCCTTGTGGCCCTCAGATGCGGCCCTGGGCTGGAGGAGGGGGTCTATGAGAGATGCTGCCTGGTTCAGACACATTTAAACATGAACTGGAAGTCCCAGAAGGCAAGGGCTACCTCCACCTGTAGGATCACAAGCCCCTGCACTGGATGCCTGGGGCTGCTGTCACAAAGTACCACTGGTGGCTGAGAACAACAGAAATTTAGTATCTCACAATTCCGGAGGCCAAAAGATGATCAGGGTGTAGGCAGGGTTGGTTTCTCCTGAGGACTGTGAGGCAAAGTCTGTTTCATGCCTCCCACCCCACTTCTGCAGGTTTGCCAGCTACCCTCGGCATTCCAAGGCTTATAGAAACATCAGCATAGTTTCCACCTTCATCACCTCTTGGCTCTCACCCTGTGTGCTGTCCCTAAGTTTCCCATTTTTAAAAGGGCAGGATTAGGGTCCATCTGAACAGCCTCATCTTTACTTGACCACTTCTGCAAAAACCCTATCTCCAGATAAAGTCACATTCTAAGGAATTAGGGCACTAGAACTTCAGTGTACCTTTTTCAGTCAGTTCAGTTCACTTGCTCAGTCATGTCCGACTCTTTGCGACCCCATGAATCGCAGCACGCCAGGCCTTCCTGTCCATCACCAACTCCCGGAGTTCACTCAGACTCACATCCATCGAGTCAGTGATGCTATCCAACCATCGCATCCTCTGTCGTCCCCTTCTCCTCCTGCCCCCAATCCCTCCCAGCATCAGAGTCTTTTCCAATGAGTCAACTCTTTGCATGAGGTGGCCAAAGTACTGGAGTTTCAGCTTTAGCATCATTCCTTCCAAAGAAATTCCAGGGTTAATATCCTTCAGAATGGACTGGTTGGATCTCCTTGCAGTCCAAGGGACTCTCAAGAGTCTTCTCCAACACCACAGTTCAAAAGCATCAATTCTTCGGTGCTCAGCCTTCTTCACAGTCCAACTCTCACATCCATACATGACCACAGGAAAAACCATAGCCTTGACTAGACGGAACTTTGTTGGCAAAGTAATGTCTCTGCTTTTCAATATGCTATCTAGGTTGGCCATAACTTTTCTTCAAGGAGTAAGTGTCTTTTAATTTCATGGCTGCAATCACCATCTGCAGTGATTTTGGAGCCCAGAAAAATAAAGTCTGACACTGTTTCTACTGTTTCCCCATCTATTTCCCATGAAGTGATGGGACCAGATGCCATGATCTTAGTTTTCTGAATGTTGAGCTTTAAGCCAACTTTTTCACTTTCCACTTTCACTTTCATCAAGAAGCTTTTTAGTTCCTCTTCACTTTCTGCCATAAGGGTGATGTCATCTGCATATCTGAGGTTACTGATATTTCTCCCAGCAATCTTGATTCCAGCCTGTGCTTCTTCCAGCCCAGCATTTCTCATGATGTACTCTGCATATAAGTTAAATAAGCAAGGTGACAATATACAGCCTTGACGTACTCCTTTTCCTATTTGGAACCAGTCTGTTGTTCCATGTCCAGTTTTAACTGTTGCTTCCTGACCTGCATATAGGTTTCTCAAGAGGCAGGTCAGGTGGTCTGGTATTCCCATCTCTTTCAGAATTTTCATAGCAAACACCCTTTCCAACAACACAAGAGAAGACTCTACACATGGACATCACCAGATGGCCAACATCGAAATCAGATTGATTATATTCTTTGCAGCCAATGATGGAGAAGCTCTATACAGTCAACAAAAACAAGACCAGGAGCTGACTGTGGCTCAGATCATGAACTCCTTATTGCCAAATTCAGACTTAAATTGAAGAAAGTAGGGAAAACCACTAGACCATTCAGGTATGACCTAAATCAAATCCCTTATGATTATACAGTGGAAGTGAGAAATAGATTTAAGGGACTAGATCTGATAGATAGAGTGCCTGATGAACTAATGACGGAGGTTCGTGACATTGTACAGGAGACAGGGATCAAGACCATCCCCATGGAAAAGAAATGCAAAAAAGCAAAATGGCTGTCTAAGGAGGCCTTACAAATTGCTGTGAAAAGAAGAAAAGCAAAAAGCAAAGAAGAAAAGGAAAGATATACCCATCTGAATGCAGAGTTCCAAAGAATAGCAGGAAGAGATAAGAAAGCCTTCCTCAGTGATCAATGCAAAGAAACAGAGGCAAACAACAGAATGGGAAAGACTAGAGATCTCTTCAAGAAAATTAGAGATACCAAGGGAACATTTCATGCAAAGATGGGCTTGATAAAGGACAGAAATGGTATGGTCCTAACAGAAGCAGAAGATATTAAGAAGAGGTGGCAAGAATACACAGAAGAACTGTACAAAAAAGATCTTCACGACCAAGATAATCATGATGGTGTGATCACTCAACCTAGAGCCAGACATCCTGGAATGTGAAGTCAAGTGGGCCTTAGAAAGCTTCGCTAGGAACAAAGCTAGTGGAGGTGATGAAATTCCAGTTGAGCTATTTCAAATCCTGAAAGATGATGCTGTGAAAGTGCTGCACTCAATATGCCAGCAAATTTGGAAAACTCAGCAGTGGCCACAGGACTGGATAAGGTCAGTTTTCATTCCAATCCCAAAGAAAGGCAATGCCAAAGAATGCTCCAAGTACCGCACATCTCACACGCTAGTAAAGTAATGCTCAAAATTCTGCAACCCAGGCTTCAGCAATACGTGAACCGTGAACTTCCAGATGTTCAGGCTGGTTTTAGAAAAGGCAGAGGAACCAGAGACCAAATTGCCAACATCTGCTGGATCATTGAAAAAGCAAGAGTTCCAGAAAAACATCTATTTCTGCTTTATTGACTATGCCAAAGCCTTTGACTGTGTGGATCACAATAAACTGTGGAAAATTCTGAATGTACCTTTTTGGGGTGGTGCAATTTGGTGCTCATCACCCCATTCTTACCAGGCCCTCAGTCAGTGCTCGTCAAACCTGGCTGTCCATTAGGTATCAGAAATACCAGGTTGGGACTACCCTGGTGATCTAGTGGCTAAGACTGCACTTCCAATGCGAGGGGTCTGGGTTCAATCCCTGGTCAGGGTAATGCACAGCTCCCCCACACCCCCACCACGCCACGAATAAAGATCCTGAAGATCCCACATGCCACAGCTAAGACCCAGTGCAGCCAAGTAAGTAATAAATAGACAACAACAACAAAAAATACCAGGCTCTAGGGTTTGTGGGAGAATGGACGTATGTATGTGTATATGTATATGAATGGATACATGTATGAGTCCCTTCACTGTTCACCTAAAACTATCACAACATCATTAATCTGCTATACTCCAATACAAAATAAAAGATTAAGAAGAGAAATATACCAGGCTTTACCCAAATTCTGATTCACTTGGGCTGGATGGGGCCCAGGCACCTGGATTTTCTACAGTTTTCCCCCAAGCAATCCAAAAGTATGGCCATGTCTGAGCACTGCTGTCCTGGGAGTAAAATAAGGTGAAGAACCAGAGACACAGGGCCACCACCTCTGCCCAAGTGAGTCAGGTACCCACTGCTGTCACCCAGGCTGTGGCCGAGCAGCCAGGAAGAAGGCACTTGGATTGAAAACATCAGCCTTTTGGAACAGCATCAAATGATGGCCCCCAGTGTCTTAGGATGAGGGAACCTGCAGTTTCCATGCTTTTCAACACTAAATTAAAAAGGCACAACTAATCTTCCTCTCCATGAAGCTATATTTACTGAGGCCTACCCTAAGGACAGTCTTGATGGTTTCCAGAGCAGGGGACAGCGTGGCAGGTCAAGAGCCATGGATTTTTAAGTGACACTAAATATTTAGAGAGAAAACTGGGACTGACTCACCTTGCTGCAAGGTAAGACAGGAGATTACAGTCACATCTCCAGCCCAGGAAAAGAGAAAAGCAATGAAAATCTGGATGCCTGTGACAAACCCCTTAAATACCTACAGGCCTGATTATATGCTACTCAAAATGATTTTTGCTCTATTTTTAAACACTGTGGAAATCAAAACTAAATTAATACGGGCTCAACTTTGAAGGGGGGGTAGGCAATATCCATAATAAACTGACAAGCTAATTAATGTATTTGAACAGAGCAAGAAAAACCATAGAAACTGATTAGAAATCATGGGGATTTCATTCATATGAGAGAGAAAGCAATTGAAGTATTCTCAGGCAAATTAATTAAATCTACAACGCACCCAGAATGCATGTTGTTCCAGCTTCCTGCTGAGTTCTGTGGGAGAGGCTCACCTTGCCTTCTCACCAGTAAGAATTTCTCAAATGCACTGTGAAACTGTGCTTTCGAAGCAGGGCTGGAAAGACAAGCATGCAGTCGGATGTGTGTTTTGGGGGCCTGTGTAATGGTCACCCTGTGAGGATCGAGCCCACCTCTGGCCTCTTTCTTCTCTTTGTCCGAGACCCACCCCCCAACAGGTTCATCTAAACTCAGAATAACCGTGCACCACTGATGCTAAAGACAGGACGCCCAGCTGCTGCTACTTCAGCCCCTTGGCTAGCGCCAGTGAGGAGCAGCCTACAATCTAGTATTAAAATCATGCCGCTGTTCAGCTGGGAATTTTTCCTAAGGCCATCGTCACAGGTCCAGGAAAGTGTGACCTCTGCAAGTACCTGATGGCGACTTAGCTTGGGGTGGGGGGTGGAGCGTTGTTTACTCTCTTCCTTACCCTATCACAGGCAGGATCGAAGGCTCAGGAGTCAGGACTTGCCTGCTGGTCCAGCAGTTAAGAATCCACCTGTCAATGCAGGGGACACAGGTTTGATCCTTCGTCCGGGAAGACCCCTCATGCTGTGGAGCAAGTAAGCCCACGCACTGCAACTGCCGAGCCCATGCGCTGCAGATCCTGAGCCCACATATCTAGAGCCTGTGCTCCACGACAAGGGAAGCCCAAACACCGCAGCTGGAGGGTAGCCCCCGCTCCCCCAGTGGAGAAAGCCCGCACGGCCACAAAGACTCAGCACAGCCAGAAATAATTAGTGAAAGGCAGGAGATGGAGGCCTGATTCCCACCAGCTGTGTGAATCCAGTCACCCTTCGACACAGCCCCAGCTCATGCTCTCGCTGTGCCCGTTACTTTCCATACCATAATAATAATTATTTTGCTTTTCAATCTATTCATATTCTGACTATCTTCCCACGAGATTGTGAATCCCTATGTGGATAGGACTGTGTGTAATTCACTGCTCACTCCCGTACCCCACACAGTGCTATCTCCAAAGGTCACATTCATTTTCAGCCCTAATCCCAGGTGGTTAGTTGCACAGAGTAGGACCTCAGAATGCACTTGTTGAATCAGTGACCGCATTCCTTCACAATGAAGTGAAGGCCATGGATAAGACGGTGCACCCCTTTCTACCTGGAATGTTTCTGTCTCAAGACCTGACAGTCCAGCCACAGAAATGAACGCACCTGGGCATCTGAAAGAATTACAAAGCTAACTCCTCTACAGAGGATAAGGGCTGAGAATAATGAACTAAAAATGAAAGACTCTCCAGCATAAAGAGGTGGGTCTTAAGGGATGAATTATGTGCCCTAAAAGGATTCTGCTGCTGCTGCTGCTACTGCTAAGTCGCTTCAGTCGTGTCCGACTCTGTGCGACCCCATAGACAGCAGCCCACCAGGCTCCCCTGTCCCTGGGATTCTCCAGGCAAGAACACTGGAGTGGGTTGCCATTTCCTTCTCCAATGCATGAAAGTGAAAAGTGACAGGGAAGTCGCTCAGTCGTGTCCGACTCTTAGCGACCCCATGGACTGCAGCCTACCAGGCTCCTCTGTCCGTGGGATTTTCCAGGCAAGAGTACTGGAGTGGGGTGCCATCGCCTTCTCTGAAAAGGATGCTGAAGTCATGCTAATCAAAGGTGACTGTGAAGGCAACCTTTGGAAATAGGGTCCTGGAGACGTAATGAAGTTCAGATGAAGCCCCACTCAATTAGGGGAAGCCCTGAATCCAGCATGACCGGTCTGTTTATGAGAAACCCATGTGGTGACAGAGATCACAGTGACGTGTCCACAGGCCAAGGACTGTTGCCAGCTCCCAGAGGCTGGGAGAGCAGCAGGAAGCCAGGTTCTTCTGCAGAGCCCCTCAGAGGAGCCAAAGCCACTGACTGCTTGATCTCCAGCTTCTGGCCTCCAGGACTGGGAGACAATATTTCTGTTGTTATAAACCACCCAATTTGTGGTACTTTGTCACATGAACCCTAGGAAGCTAGCTCAGTGTGGGTGGTCACATGCACGTGGGAGAAGAGTAGACTGATGATTTGTCCATATCTCAAAACTATTACTATTATTATATGCTGTTATATAATAAGATATAATACATATTTAATATAAATATTAAGCATAATTTCTGCTAAACATGTTATACATTGTATATGTATTACATATATTCTATAAAATAGTAATGTATATTATATATAATTATATGCATATCATATATAATACATATATGAGCATGGGTGTGTGTGCTTAGTCGCTCAGTCGTGTCCGACTCTCTGCAATCCCATGCTCTGTAGCCCACCCAGCTCCTCTGTCCATGGAGATTCTTCAGGTAAGAATACTGGAGTGGGTTGCCATGCCCTCCTCCAGAGAATCTTCCCAAACTCAGGGATCAAACCCAGGTCTCCTGCATTGCAGGCAGATTCTTTACCACCTGAGCCACCAGGGAAGCCCAAGAATACTGGAGTGGGTGGTCTATCCCTTCTCCAGGGGATCTTCTTGACCCAGGAATTGAACTGGGGTCTCCTGCATTGCAGGTGGATTCTTTACCCTCTGAGCTACCAGGGAAGCCCATATACAGTATAAATATATATAATTATTGTGATCATATATAATTATTATAATATATACTAATTATTGATCTTATTACATATTATGCAGTGTACACATATAATTTTTATAATTACAATAATAACTATTACTATGACTAGCCCTTTTTGAGCACGTTCTCTGTGCTAAGCACTAGATACACATACATGGCTTCATGTAGTCCTCCGTTCCTTCTCCCCATCCATCTGAGAGGCAGGTAATGTAATCATTCCTGCTGTACAGATAGAGGAAACTAAGGCTTTGCAAGCTGAGTGATTTGTCCACAATTGGAATTCAGGGCTTGCCTATTCCAGCACCTGTATTTCACACCCCCTCTCCAAATTTTCCGAAGTATCTGTGCAGTTGACTGCCTTCTCCAGCAGCCAGCCCTGGAAGACATCTTGCAGGACTGCCTGTCCTTTTTAACTTATGGGCTGGGATAAAATGAGAGAAAGAACGACCAAGGCCACTGGCCCCATAGCCCAGGGCCCTGCACCTGCCCCAGGGGATTCACTCAGTTCTCAAACCCCTTGTGGACAAAAGTACCCAAACTCAGACAACCCCACAAACAGCACTCCCTGGGCAGACACAGCAGGCAAGTGAGCAAATGTATTTTATTTCCCCCCTCCAGCTGCACCACATGGCCTGAGGGACTTTCAGTTCAGTTCAGTTCATTCGCTCAGTCGTGTCTGACTCTTTGCGACCCCATGGACTGCAGCATGCCAGGCTTCCTTGTCCATCACCAACTCCTGGAGCTTGCTCAAACTCATGTGCCTCATGTCAGTGATGCCATCCAACCATCTCATCCTCTATCGTCCACTTCTCCCGCCTTCAATCTTTCCCAGGATCAGTGTCTTTTCGAATGAGTCGGTTCTTCCATCAGGTAGCCAAAGTATTGGAGTTTCAGCTCCAGTATCAGTCCTTCCAGTGAATATTCAGGACTGATCTCCTTTAGAATGGACTGGTTGGATCTCCTTGCAGTCCAAGGGACTCTCAACAGTCATCTCCAACACCACAGTTCAAAAGCTTCAATTCTTCGGTGCTCAGCTTTCTTTATAGTCCGACTCTTACACCCACATGACCACTGGAAAAACCAGCTTTGACTACTTTTGTTGGCAAAGTAATATCTCTGCTTTTTAATATGCTCTCTAGATTGGTCATAGCTTTCTTCCAAGGAGTGAGCGTCTTTTAATTTCATGGCTGCAATCACCATCTGCAGTAATTTTGGAGCCCAGAAAAATAGTCAGCCACTATTTCCATTGTTTCCCCATCTATTTGCCATGAATTGATGGGACCAGATGCCATGATCTTAGTTTTCTGAATGTTGAGCTTTAAGCCAACTTTTTCACTCTCCACTTTTACTTTCATCAAGAGGCTCTTTAGTTCTTCTTCACTTTCTGCCGCAAGGGTGGTATCATCTGCATATCTGAGGTTATTGATATTTCTCCTGGCAATCTTGATTCCAGCTTGTGCTTCCTCCAGCCCAGCGTTTCTCATGATATACTCTGCATATAAGTTAAATAAGCAGGGTGACAATATACAGCCTTAATGTACTCATTTTCCTGTTTGGAACCAGTCACAATTGCATCTAATTGGCTGCTGAGAGAATAGCAATCCACCAGCAGTGTTAAAGACAAGCTCTTTCCTTTTACCTGGGGACAAATCCCTTTAGGCTGGACCTCCCTCAAAAAGAGAGAGATTTCAGCAGACAAGTGGCAAAACAGGTCAACGGGCTCCACTCTTCTTGGAAGACCGAGGGGCTTCCAGGGCCTGGAGTTAGTCCACCCAGTGTCGCATCTGGGCCTGATGCTTCCTTGAAGTATTTTAGGGCAAATCACCTCTCTGTGCCTCCATCTCTGATCTATACAATAGGATCCATAGCTGACACCCAGGCGCCATGAGGATTAATGAGAACTGGATGAGACTCTTAGCTGAGTGCCTGGGCTCAAAACGGGAACCACTGTTTTCTCTTTTTATACCCCCAGCTGGCCTCTAGCCCCTGTGCCCCAACCCCAACTGCCCTGAGAGTCAGTGGCCAGAATGCAGACCTGGGCACTGCCCTGGCGCACGCACACCTTTCCCAAACCCTTCTCCCACACCTCACCGTCCCTGGCATCCCAAAGGATAGAAAGAAAACCGAAATAACCACACACTCTTCTACTTATCAGACTAGAAGAGTGGAATCACAGATATTTGGGGTTTTCTTTATATTTTTATCCTATTAAAATGACCATGAGGAACATTTACCCAACAGACAGGTTATGAAGAGTGAATGAGATCATGTTTATAAAAGGCTTAGCATGCCACTTAGCCAATAAAAGTCAGCTCTCATTTTTAAAAAAACAATCTAACTGAAAACAAGAATGTATTTTCTAGAGCTTCATGATTTGCAAACTATTTTCATATGATTTATTTCATTTATATACTCACAATCGTCAGATGAGTTTATTATTGCCACCTTACAGATCAGGAAACTAAGGCGTAAGGATGTTGAAGACTGGCCCTGGGTGACTTAGTGGGCAGCTTCATGGCAGAATCAAGAGGTCCACGGCCATGATCCTGTTTATAGACTCACCATGAAGGGCTACAGGGTACAACGTCCACCCACAGGGCCTCAGCTCCTGCCCCACCCCTGTGGCCCACAGGCAGCTCCCTGCGTCTGTCTGACAAAGAAGCCCAGTACTACTTGGTCCTTACTTCTGAGTCCAGGCTCCACTGACTCTCTATTAAGAGGCTTTTTTTTTTTTTTTAATGTGGACCATTTTTAAAGCCTTTATTGAATTATTTACAATATTGCTTCTGTTTTATGGTTTGGATTTTTTGGCCCTAAGACATGCTCCCCAAACCAGGGATCAAATCCGCAACCTCCTGCACTACAAGGTAAACTCTTAACCACTAGGCTTATATCAGCAAAGTCCCTCCCTGTTAACTCTTGAGTCTAGAAATCAGACATCCAACCGTGGTCATCACAAGCCCCTCCCCCTCGACAGAATCAGTTAAGCTACAGGCCAGGTGGGTGCACGAGGGAGGTTGACTTCCACTAAAGTGACAGGCAGGACGCAGAGACCCAGGGCTGGGACAGAAAGCTGTTTCTGGCAGGCAGGCAGCAGTTCACGGCTTCTCCACCTGCCACGTGGTCCAGTCCCCTGGTGCCCAGGATGAAAAGAGACCCCACTTTACTCAGGATCCACCTGGGAAACCAAGGGCAAAGCTGTTGAAGTATTTCTCTCTTCCTATTTATATAATGGCTCAAATACTACTCTTTCTCATCTCATCTGGAAGAAGTTCTGAGTGAAAAATAAGATCTGTATAGTGTTTTGAATTCTTTGGGTTTTTTTTGAGGGGGTAGGTGTTAAAAGAGTCATTTTCCCTTTCATTCATTCATTCACTCATCCAACAAGTGTGTATTAAGCACCTTTTTTATGCTAGACTCTAAGATTGAGAATACAGCTGTGAGCAAGAAAGAACATCTCCTAACCTCATGGAGCACAATGTCCAGAAAATCTACACCCAAAGCGCCAGTACCCAATACATCATCTCACCACTATTCTCCTAGGTATTTTGGGTAGCACTTTTTTTTTCAATGAACTGCTCCCAATGAACACAGCATTACCCTGCTTCCAGGATGAGAAACCAGGTGTACTAGAAAATGCAAACAAATCTAAACATATATTGAGGCAAACAATAGGTGGTAAAGATAACCCACTGTCCAGTCTGAGGTATGCAAAATGAATTTTTGTAAATGATGCCTCATCCTATATTTTAACCAGCATGAATGAACACCCGTATGCTGTGTTTAAAACTGATAAGCTTTTCCACCAAAACCATTCCTTTGCTTGTAAACATGTTTTCCTCAAAAATCACTTGGAATTATAAACGTGCTTACCCCATTACCAATAAATATATGCCTACCTCCTCTAAAGGAGATAAACACCTGCTGTATGCCAAAGTCACCAACATGTTTTGGACAGCACAGAAAAAGTAAGGAACACATTGGTAAGTTGTGGCAACTTGCAAAGAACGTATATGGACAATCATGTAATGTCTCACATGGAATCAATGTGGCGGATACACCTGTAAACCAATGGACTGTGAGGGGAGGCCAGGGTGCCCAGGCTCCCCAGCTGGCATCCAGTACCAACTGCCAGACCACATGAGTGCTGACAACATCTCCCCGATGTGGCCTCAGCAGGATACAGTCTGCCGTGTCTGACCATAAGGGGCTCCTGCCTTTGAGGAAGGTGGAGAATGAGGTCTCTGCCAGTGGATGCCACTGGGCTCACTGGCTGACACTGAGTGGCGGCCAAAGCAGTGAGGGAGAGCTGGTCCCAGACAGGTGGGCGTGCTTTCCACCCTTACCCCCATGCCAGCCCCAAGGGACCCTGAAGTTCAGTGAAGGAAATAAAGGCCTGAACCTCGTTTAGGGTGAGTGGTGTTTGTGCCTGATGGTTCCGACTCCTTGACATCCTGCACCCGAGTCTCTGTTTTGACTTGAGGTGTAATTCCTCAGGACAAATCACCATCACATCATTACACGCAGTGCCAAGCCCAACAAAGCAATTGCAAGGAACCACCACATGTGAGAGTCCCCATTTCTTCTTCAACAATCAGACTGGGATGCTACTGGCGTGAGGATGCTCCTGGGGATGAGGCAGGAGGCCTTTAAAGTACAGCACTGGACTTCCCTGATGGTCCAGTGGATAAGAATCCACCTGCCAAAGCAGGGGCCATGGGTTCGATCCCTGGTCTGGGAAGATACCACCTGCCATGGGGCAACGAAGCCCATATGTCATAACCACTGAAGCTGATGGCCCTAGAGCCCATGCTCTGCAACAGAGAGGCCACCGCCGTGAGAGGCCCACACACTGCAGCTAGAGAGGAGCCCCATGCTCACTGCAACTAGAGGAAGCCTGCGCCCAGCAATGAAGACCTAGTGCAGCCAAAAATAAACATGTTTAAAAAAACAGTAATTTTAAGGTGCAGCATTACTCTCAAGGGGCACAACCTTGTGATAGACCCTGATTTGTCCATGGAGACCTCCACCCCTCACAGCCTCGGCTAAAGAGCTGGCAGTACTGATGGGCCTTCATCACCCAAAATATCAGCCCACCTGGCTCCATCAGGGGCCTCCCTGGGCTCTGCCTTGTGTCTGTCACCCAGCACCCACACTCTCTTTTCCGCTTGGCTGGTTGGGCTCAGAGCATTGAGGGGCCGGATCTGTGCTTGTCACTGCTATTCCTACGGGACATTATGTCTCCAGCTTATGCATCCAGGAGCATTCCAGAACTGTCCCGCATCTGACGTTTCTTTGCTCGGCCTCCCTTTCCCAGCATCACAGACCCCACCGCCAATCAAACCACATCACTCTTCACTGTGTGCTGAAAATAGAAATAATGTTTTTAAATCTCGCTCCCACATCCCCCACCTCCTCATCTCCAGCACGGGCACTATAACTAATGGGTGCTGGGAAGGCTGCTTCAGCTGGTTTTTTCTTTTTGGCCGCTTTTCAGGGCATGCGGGATCTTAGTTCCCAGACCAGGGATTGAACCCGTGCTCTGCTACAATGGAAGTGTGGATTCTTAAGCACTGGTCCCTCAGGGAAGTTCCTGCCAAGGTTTTTAAGATCACTTCCTCACGCAGTCACTTCACTCACTGCAACGTCTCCGCAGCAGATCAGATGGTGGGGGCATAGCTTTCCGGGACCCACGGTCCAGGGCTGCTCTGACAGCTCGGGCCCCCAGGGGCAGCACATGAACCCCACGAGGCACTGTGCCAAGGAACACTTGCAAACGTAGAGCTGTCCCAAAATTTGGCCTTTAAAGGTTCACTTGCTGCTCTCTCCACCCCTGCCTCCAAAAAACAAGGAGATCATTTGCTTTAATGTGCAGTGTGAACACAGAAGAAGAATTGATCGTGTGGATGTATTCCTGCTTAGAATACATGTCTTCCTGCTGCCAGGCTCTTCCCTGGAGTCTTCAGGGTCTGCACAGGGACCACACGGCCCTTCCTTCCATCCCAACCCCTCCCTCAGGCAGAATGTGTTTAAAGCAACAACTTAACCACTCACTGGATTCCCCAGCCTTGCTGACTGTGCTCCCATTCATAACCCCCTGCACAGGTGCCTAGTGGCTCATGATTTTTTTCCCAGACTGTGGTTTCCGTGTGGCCAGCAGCAGACGTTTCTGAAGTGGCTGGCTCGGGCCACAAGGACAGTGTGTCGGAAATGAAGAGGACAGCCGTGCGGCCCCCACGGCGAGAGCGGGAGCCAGCCCAGCCCACGGGGAGCTCCCTCTCCTGGCCTCGGGTTTCAGGGTCTCCTAAGTGGGCTTGTGATCTGTCGGAGCCTCTTCCTTGTGTATTCGCTGTATTTCGGCAGCTTTGCCCACATGCCTATGCAGCCATGTTGTCCTGCAAAAGCGGGGTCCTGACTTGTTGGTTTCACAGGAGGTCACTGGAATTTTCAGAGCTGAGTCAAGCCAGAGGTGCCTTTTGAGGCAGTTCAGGGATGACAAATACATTTCTTTGCACAGTTGATGGGGGAGTGGATGTTTATCCCTCCCTGCCACAAATTCGTATTTTGAATTCCAAATCCTCACTGTGATGGTAAAAGGAGGTGGGGCCTTTGGGAGGTACAAGGGTGGGGCCCTCATGAATGGAATGGTGCCCTTATAAGAAGAGACATTAGACAGCTGACCTCTCTCTGTGTCTGCCTTGTGAGAACACAAGGAGAAGGCAGCTGGCTGTCTACCGATCAGGGAGCAGGCCTCCATCAGACACAGAATCTGCTTGATCTTGGACTTTCGAGCCTTCAGAATTGTGAAAATCTCTATTGTTTAAGCCACCCAGTCTGGATTATTCTGTCATACCAGGCTGAGTTAGCCAGGACATGAACCAACTATGATAAATCAGAAGTGGTTCCCTTGAGAATTCCCTGGTGGTCCGGTGGTTGGACTGTATTCTCACTCCCAAGGGTCTAGGTTCAATCCCTGGTTGGGAAACTTAAGATCCCACAAGCCACACAGCATGGTTCCTCTCCAAAAAAATGTGGCTCCCACAAACCCCACTCAGAGAAGCCTTGGAGGTCAAGGCCAGGCTCTCAGGAAATACTGTTGTAATAGATCACTGATGCCCACAGTTCTGTAGTGAGAGAGAAGAGACCCATGTCCTGGGCTGCAGCCCTTGGGTAGATTTTTCACACTGATTTTTCCTGCCAGTCCCTGACCCTGGCTTAGTGAGGATCAGCCTTTCCTGTCTAGTTACCCCCGACTGAAGGCTAGAGAGGATGACACGGCATGGTCTCAAGTCTTCTTGGTTTTTTTTTTTTATCACTTTTAAAATCCAACGGATAAAAACGGCCAAAATGCTAATCACACTGAAATGTATGAGAAAGTAACACCAAAAGCAAGCTCTTCAGAACCAGAATATCCAAACACAGTTCGATGCCTTTTTTCTATTTCCAACCTTAGTCCCTCTCTGCCTAATTTTCCCTGTTTCCAGGTTATCTGGAGCCCGCTCTGAGTTGCTCTTCACGGTGGTTCTGGACTGCTGAGCAGCGGGGCTGAGCACCAGAGCTCATCAGCGTGGCTAAGCCCACAATCCACCCTGCACCCAGCTTGACCTCTACCTGCAGGAACCTGGGCAAGTACCTTGAGCTCTTCACGCCTGTTTCATCAGCTCCAAAACAGGGAGAATAATACATTCCTCATACGACTGTTGGGAGGATTCACTGCAATAGTGAATGGAAAGGGTGTAGCACAGTACCTGGAACATAGTCAGTGCGTAAACCAATATGCCAGCCAGGTCAAAAAAGGCGTGGCAACCTCTGCTTAAATGGTTGGAGAACACAGAGGCTTATACCGGTTCACCCCTGAGCACACAAAAGAAAAACTGCTGCCCATCTTTCATTCATTCACACTTTGAAATATTTAACCTACACAGGAAATTTTTTTTTGTATGTTCAGCTCCCCAGTATTTTCTTTTAGTTTATTTTTAATTGGAGGATAACTGCTTTACAGTGCTGTGTTGGTTTCTGCTGTACAACTTTGAGAATCATATCGCCTCCCTCTTGAGGCTCCCTACCACCTGACTCCCAATCCTGTCCCTCTAGGTCATCACAGAGCACCAGGCTGGGCTCACTGTGTTATACAGCAAATTCCCACTAGCTACTTTACACATGGTAGTCTATACATAGGGCTTCCACTCAGTATTTTTTTCTAGAGAATATAAAAGCAATCTAAAATGAAACATTCTTAGAGTCAGGTAGGAGGAAATGCTTACAGAAGTCACACAGCCAACCTTCTCAAATTTGGGAAACCTTTTTGTAAGCATCTTCCCAGTTCTACCATGGGAAGAGAGTGAATGAGCTTCTGCTCAAGTAATTGCAACCCCGGGGAACTCAGCATTGGGAGACAGCCCTTGCAAGTTACCACGGTCCTCCTCATGGAAGGCTTTTTTTCTTAAACCCATCAGCATCAACATCAAAAGTCTGCACTCAGGGAACAAGACTCTAGGTCCCCTGAGAGCTAGCTGAGCCCAGGCAGCTGGTTCATTGCCAGATCTGGCACAGAGCCTCAGAACCAAGCAGGCAAGCAAGAGCTACTGCATGGATGGATAGGTGGATGCATGGATGGATGGATGGGTGGGTAGGTGGGTGGGTGGGTGAATGGATGGATGGATGAATGGGATGCCCACTCTGGATGCTATAGAATAAGTTATACATATTTATTCCCCCATCATACTATAATTTAGAGTTCAAGGCAAGCAAAAAATGCACAGTCTCTACATTGAAGATCTGGGGAAATTTCATGCAAAATAATTCTAGAGTTGGAACTCCCCTAAGAGCTATAAACTATCCCAGGCTTGAGTGTCAGCAATTGACTCCACTTGAAAAGTGAAACACCCGCTGATTACAGGGGTGTGAGTGGTGGTCAGATGAAAAACAGTCTCATTCTTTTTCAAATATTAACTCTAACAGATGCCTGAGAGAAAATTACTGAGAACTGCATTCATTTCCAAGTGTCTTCTTCTTTTCTTTAATCTCTAACGACATGTAACCTACCATGTATTTTGTACTTAACACAACACCTAAGAAACTCATAGAAATGTCTGCAACTCTGATTGGGTCACAAGGACAGACTTTGAACAGAATCTGCTTATTCTTCCCCAAAATATGCCTTCACTTAGCTGACAACACAGTCTCTTTCTCATATTGAGTCACCAGATTTATTAACTGCTGTATCTTGAGAATAAGATTGCTTAGAGTACTTATAATATTTATTGTATTACATATAAATAAAGAAATGCATTCACTTTTATTAATAATAAATAGGGCAAGGCACCTTGTTCCAAAATGATTGTGCTATATTTTGCTTTTTCTTCCCCCCTTTTTTGCAGAATGTCATTTGCTAAAAGTTTCAAGTCATGCCCAATGACTAATGTATTGTTCTCTTCCCAGGAGGAGGGGAGAAGCATGAGGTACCTGGTACCCAGCAAAAGCCCTAACGGCAGAGTTATCAGTGAAATTCCTCCAAGTGACAAAGGGCTACAAGAGGGGTTCCTTGCTGGTACAACCAGGTCACAAGCCTAAGCAGGCTTGACGGGTGTGGCTGGCTCCCTCCCCAGGGCCCGCTCTGTTTCCGATCTGGGCTTGGCTGGCCAGGCTAGGCTCCTGCCCCTGGCTCTCTGTGGGACCTCAGGCTCCAGGAATTTGGACCGAGTGGTAGAGACATCGCCGACAGAGACGGCAACTGCCAGCTTCCTCCCTATGCTGTCTTGTGATTCAAAGCAGATTCTGCTCCACTTTTTTAAAAGGGGGAGCACGTTAACACGGGAGACCCACAAGGACAGGAGTCAGCAAGGAAACTCGGACAGTCCCATCCAAGAGAAGGTGAGTGAACAGCTCGTCCACAGTGAATCACGGCAGGTACGTGGTCACGGGGAGCCTAAGGGCATGAAGGGTTGATTGCTGCCTCCCTGGGGGACATGATAGGAGCATCAAGAGCACTGGGAGTTGGTCATTTTGAAAAGACTGGGGTTTCCAAACACACAGAGAAAGACCCCCACACCTGTGCACACGCCCACCCCTATGATGCCTTTGTGCTTGGCCGCAGAAGGAAAGGGCTGAGGAAAAAGAGGATGCTTTTCCACGTGTTTATCTGAAATAAACACCTTTGAGCCCAGTGGCTTTACATGCAAACTTCTCATCCTCAGATGACTTCTTTGGGCTGGGACCCTCTCTCACCAATCCTGCCTGATATCATAGTCAGACAACTGAACAGAAATTGCCACAGGTTGTCCGTGTGGCATAGTCACTGAGAATACTTTGTGCCTCGCCTTTCTCTTCTTTGCATTAATTTCCAGCAAAGGCACTCTCTTCCTTGAAGGGGTACATCTCTGTAGCAGGAGTTCTATCCGCAGCATTCTGCTCTCTGTGAAAGTGTCCTTTTTATGAAAATAATTCACATCACAAGAATTCTGATATCCTAGGTACAATTAGCTCATGGATCAATATTTTAATGTGCATTTATGTGCTCAATCTTGCATGGACCACCCAGAGAGGAGACCAGGACTGGAGTCCCAGGCCTGTTTCCACCTCATGTTTTCTTAAATGACCCACTGAAGTCTCTAAACCTCATCATCTCTATATTTGCAATATAATAACAGCTACCATGTAAGATTGTTGTAATGATTAATTGTGAAAATACAAAGTCCTTTTTGACAGAGTATATTATTTGTTATTACTATTATTATTACTGATAGACATGGCCCAGCTCTGAGCTAACTAAGTACTGAGAAAAATGAGTAAGACATACTTTTCATGTTTCTGAGCCAACATAATGCTTCTGGTCTGACCAGAGCTTCACCCAAGGTCATGCATGTAGTAAGTGACAGTTGTTCAGTCACCCAGTCATGTCCGACTCTTTGCGACCCATGGACCGCAACACACCAGGCTTCCCTGTCCTTCACCATCTCCCGGACTTTGCTCAAACTCATGTCCATTGAGTCGGTGATGCCATCCAACCATCTCATCCTCTGTCATCCCCTTCTCCTCCTGCCTTCAATCTTTCCCAGCATCAGGGTCTTTTCCAAGGACAGAGCAGGCCTAAAATCCAGGCCTTCCAGCTCACAGTTTGATTTCCAGCGAGTGTTTCTAAGGCAGATGCAGAGACGCATTCTGCTGCAGGTAGAAGGGTGCCGGGTAACAGCCTGCTAAGTGACCCTCAGCCGCAGCCGGGCACCAGCCCCAGGCCCACTTCTCTGCAGGATGGAGCAGCTCCTGCCTCAGCTGCATCTCTTCCCTCCCCTGCAGGAGCCATGTGGTCTCTCCTACTGGCCCTCCTCCTCTTTCACGTCTGCCCCACCAGGGGAGCCAGCAACCTCCATGAGGACCTGACCCTGCTGAGGACGGACCTGGCGCTTCGCCTGTACCGGAGCGTGGCCGCGGCCGGAAACCAAACCAACCTGGTCCTCTCCCCCGCTGGCGCCTTCATCCCCCTGGAGCTCCTGCAGTTCGGAGCCCGGGGGAACACCGGCCGGCAGCTGGCCCAGGCCCTGGGCTACACCGTCCACGGTAAGCGGACCGCTGCTCCTCCCATTCTGCTGCTCACGCCCACTGCCCTGCTCACACTCACACCTGACCTCATGCTCAGGCTGCCTCGGGTGGCAGGCAGAGAAGGCTGCCCACTGGCAACAGAAGGCATGGACACTCTACATCACGGTGGTGGTTTAGTCACTCAGTCTTGTCCATGGACAGTAGCCCACCAGACTCCTCTGTCCATGGGATTCTCCAGGCTGGAATACTAGAGTGGGTTGCCATTTCCTTCTCCAGAGGATTTCTCCACCCAGGGATCGAACCCACATCCCCTACATTGCAAGGCGAGCTCCCAACCACTGAGCCACCAGGGAAGCCCATATCGTGGTTACTCTTGATAAAATTTCCAAGGTTCCCTTCTGCCCTTGGGTTTGGCGGCAATTTCTCAGTTGCATTTTACAAGCCCTTTCAGAATGCTTACTAGATGCCAGAAACCGCTAGAAGCACCTTACCAATACAATCTAATTCACTGCAGCAACAACCCTATCGAGGTAGGTAATTATCTCATCATTCCTATTCTAGAGATGAGCCAATTTAGGCAGAGTGGGTAAGCAAGTTGCCCAAGGTCACACAGCTAGCAAGTGGTCAAGCTGGGACTCAAGCCAGGCTGTCTGGTTCATCCTGCTTTAACAAATGTGTGACTTCTAGGCAGAGTCATATTTACCAACATAATTCAATATTTATGAGTTTAAGCTGGAACTCAAGCCCAGGCTGTCTGGTTCCAGAGACCATCCCGCTTTCATAAATGTGTGACTTCTAGGCAGTCATATTTACCAAGATAATTCAGAACACCTCTGCCAGTGGGGACAAGAGTCTTGTGATGCCAGGTCAGCCACACCCGGCCCCACTTGGGGCCTCCAGCCCTGGTCCCAACCTCCCAACTCCATCTGAACACAAACACTTTACACACAACCTTTTTTCTCTATCTAAGAATAAGATGCCAGTGAAAAAGGATGAGAATTAAAATGACATAAATTAATCCCTTTTTAGAGCACCCAGGAACTAATACCGAGACAGTCATAGCAAGAGCTCCCTTGGAGCTGGCATCTTGCGTTGGCAAGGTGAATGCTCCAGAAGCAGGCCTCAGGCACTACCTGTGCGTCCTGTGCCCACCCTACCCCATCCACACCCTGTCCTCTGCCAAAACAATTCTCGTGAGCCTGCTGGCCGACCTGCAAGTACGTTTTCTCTCTTAGGGTAAGTGAAGACAAACAGAAGTTATCACGTTGAATTTTGCTCGGCAAGTATATTATGGAAATGTATCCATGGAGTTGCTCTCCAGCCACGTTAGATTCAGCGGAAAGCCATCCATCAAGTATTTCTGAGCTCCTGCTGTGTGGGCTGGTGCTACGCCAGGAATTTAGCAGCCAGGTATATAAGGAACACTTTGAACATAAGACTCTCAGTCTCGTAGGAACAATGCACACAGAAACACATTTTTAATAAGGGGCAGTTAGTGTACTTATGTGAAATACGCTCGTACCGGGGAGGGAATGATTTATTTCACTAGCAGATCAGGAAGGCTCCCCAGATAACAAGACACCTGAGCTGGGTTTTGAAGAACAAATAGGAGTATGAAAGAGGGGCAGGCATTTCGGCCTTGAAACATTTTCTCACAGAAGTCAGGATTAGGGGGAAAGTGAGAAACGCAAGTAGAATTACCCTGCGGAGACAGGGAACTGATGACAGCCGGTGCTTCGCTGTCAGGTAACGTCAGGGTACCTGCTTAAGCAAGGTGTGGCGATTATTAACAGGGTTTCCATAGAGCCCATTCAAGAATTACCAAATGTCCAGAATGCTTAATAGTCAAACTCTGGGGAACATAATCCCACTTTTTTTTTTCTTACTTATAAATGGCTTCATTATCTCATGGATCCAGGGTTAATTATCACAAACAGGAAAGTGCTGCTTGCAGAGTTCTAGTTAATGGAATACCCCTGCATTTGTTTGCCCCCAAATGGCTCAGAGAATCACATGGGTGCTGATTAAGTCAACCTGCTACTGCCCACCACCTGCCCTGTCCCAATCTTTCTTTTACAAAGGAGCACAGATCAGGAACGTGAACCCACAGCCCAGGGGCTTGGGCCATTGTTCCCATCTGATCAACAGAGCTCTATCCATGTTTGCAATGAGACAATGGGCGCTTGTCTTCTCACTGACATCCAGCCAATAGGTGACCACCAGCAGTTGTTGGTTGTTTTTTTTTTTTTTAATATTTATTTGGCTGCACTGGATCTTAGTTCCGGCACATGGGATCTTTGATCTTTGTTTTGGCATGCAGGATCTTCTTTTTCAGCTAGGCATGTGAGATCTAGTTCCCTGACCAGGGATTGAACCCAGGCCCCCTGCACTGGGAGCAAGGAGTCTTAGCCACTGGACCACCAGGGAAGTGCCCGACCACCGGCAGCTTTGCCTGTATCCCCACCAGCTGGTCCTAAAGCTGGGCATGAGCTTCAGAGCAGGCACCAGTGATATCCCCAAAATATTTTTGTTTTCACTGCATGAAAATATGATTTCCCAGGGGTCCAAGTTTTAGGGATTTCCAATGCTTTTCCAAGTCAATTAATAAAGAACACATCTCAGCTTTCACACATCTCAGCTTTCTGTCACAAGAACGATGCTGGGAACAGAGGCCTCAGAGATGGGGGTGGGGAAGAATTCTGTTTGATGACGCACGTGGACTCACTTTTACAGTTGTTATGTCACTTGATCCTTATAGAAATCATATGCAGTCGCCAAGCCTCCTAAACTGCCTGTTTTACCAATGAGACAAGAGGTTAATGCGGAGAACGCAATGGCAACGCACTCTAGTACTCTTGCCTGGAAAATCCCATGGATGGAGGAGCCTGGTAGGCTGCAGTCCACGGGGTCGCTAAGAGTCAGACACGACTGAGCGACTTCACTTTCACTTTTGACTTTCATGCGTTGAAGAAGGAAATGGCAACCCACTCCAGCTTTCTTGCCTGGAGAATCCCAGGGACGGGGAAGCCTGGTGGGCTGCCGTCTATGGGGTCGCACAGAGTCGAACACGACTGAAGCGACTTAGCAACAGCAGCAGCAAGAGGTTAATGATTTGCTAAGACTCAGCTCACCCAACAGGCAAGTGATAGAGCTGGGATTCCAATTCCAGATTTTCTGACTCCAAATCCGGTGCTCTTTCCTCAACTCCTTAGCCTCCCTCTCAGCCACTGAGCAGGCATACAAATTTATCTAAGCCCCCTGCCTTCACTGTTTTCCACCAGACGTGGCTTCCCAGGTGGCACGACTGGCACAGAACCCACCTGCCAATGCAGGGGACAAAAGAGATGTGGGTTCAGTCCTTGGGTCAGGAAGATCCCCTGGAGGAGGGCATGGCAACCCATGCCAGTATTCTTGCCTGGAGAATCCCGTGGACGGAGGAGCCTGGCGGGCTACAGTCAATTGGGTTGCAAGAGTCGGACTTGACTGAAGTGACTTAGCACACACTCACGTATCCTCACTGCTCTCTCAGCCCAACCAAACCCTTTGCACATTGTCTTAAACTTAACTCTCTTTGATCAGCACCACAAAGATGGTTCTGGCTGGCTAAAAATTTTATATACATTAAAATCCAGAACCGCCCCCCTTTAGATTCAGTGTCACATTCAAGAAGTTCAGCTAATATACTGAGAAGGAAGGCTCTTTCCACACGGGTCTCTCAAATGAGTTAAAAGGCTGGTCTGCAGCAGGACTCAGAAAAGTACCATTTCTTCTGGCATTTTCCTGCCACTCCATGCCGTTCCAGGGACTCTCCCTTCAAACTCTCCACCCCTCCCCAGTGCACCCCTGCTCTACTGCAGTCCTCCCCTCCCCTGCTCTTACAGCCACCCAACCCCTCCAGCAGGAAAGACGGCTTTGCAGGAGAGGGAGCGGGAGGGGAGAGGAATCGAGGCAGTAGTTTCAAGGGCTGCAGGGGAGGCGCAGTTTGTCACCGTGCAAGTCAGTCCCTTTTGCCCCACTGAAGGACATGGCAACCCACTCCAGTATTCTTGTCTGGAGAATCCCCATGGACAGAGGAGCCTGGCGGGCTACAGTCCATGGGGTCGCAAAGAGTCGGACATGACTGGGCGACTAAGCACAGCAGAGACCAGACTAGGAAATACAGGCAACTCGGCAAAACAGGAGGCTCTGCGAGGTTCTCCCCAGCAGAGGGGCAGACTGTTCCCAGCCCACCTGTCCTTCACCTGGCAGGGAGCAGGGGGCAGGGGGTGGTCAGGTGACACTGAGCAACTTTATTAATCTGTCTGAACCCCCGCTCCCTCATCTATAAATGCGATCATAATTGCACTTAATTCGCAGGGTTGTTGAGAGGATTAAAAGTGATCCTGCTTGCAGAGGGTTTAGCAGAGTTTGTCAACCTTCAGCATTTTTTATTCTGACGATATATATTCATTCCAGCAGCATCTAGAAAACCACTTCCGATGTGCTCACGGTAGGGACAAACCAGGCTCCAGCGGAGATAAGATTTCTCAAGCCCACTGACTCTGCGCCTTGAGGGTATCTGTCTGGAAGGATGGCGGGTCCCCTGGGCCGAGAGGGTGAAAGGACAGAGAGGAGAGCTCTGTGACACCCCCTAAGGTCATGTGACACTAAGGACCACCGACATGTCTCCATTCACCCCTGCAGATAGTCTACATCCTACAGGGACGTGATTCGATGAGTATTTATGACCTTCCTCACGAAAGGACAATCTGATGAGTATTATTTTTTTCATTCAGTTTTTTCTCATTAAAACAAAATAAGCACTTGAGCTGGGCTGTAATTTTCTAGGCTATGTATTTATACATGCCTTGAGTCCAGTTTTTACAGCAGTAGATTTTAAGACGCGGCTTTTGTGGTGAAAGTTCTGTGGAGTAAACTTGCCCACAACCGCATCCTGCAGCCTGGTGACTGGGGCCCCCGGCCCGGGGTGTGTTCTGGGTGCCGCTGCCCCCCAGAAGGACTTTAGCCAGGCAAGTTAGGGGTGGTGGGGGGATGCGTCTGCTGCTGTCTCCTGGCCTGGCCTCTGTGAGGGGACACGGAATGGACAGGCACCCAAGCCAGGTAGGAGGCTCATTCCACCTGCTGCCCTGGGAGAGATGGTGGAGGCAGGGTGGGCAGAAAGAGGATGCAAAGAGCCTGGGAGTCGTGGCGGAGACTTGTGGGCAGCCAGGGGGCCGTCACTAAGACGAAGGGGAGGCGAAAAGGAGAAAGAAGGGCTGTGTTCCACAGGCAGCCTGCCTGCAAAGGGGTCCTGCTGGCTGGAAAAGCCCTGGGTGCACAGGTCAGGAGGATACGCCACTGGGTCGTGACTCAACAGTAGCTCCACATGCGCAGGGGAGAAGAGAAGCCACAGCTGTGAACAATAGTGTGAAAAAGGATTCCATCGTGAATATGCAGAGAAGGAAGCGGCCTCCTGCCTGAGCTGCAAATGACTAGAAGTCCACCATCAGGAAGGTAGAAGCTATGGACTCTTTCAAATGCCTGGTATTTCAACATTCTCACAGGTTCCTGCCGACATGAATAATGGGCTGTCTGCTGGGGCTCAGAGAGATGGGGGAATGGGAGGAGCCCTTACCTTGCCCCTAGATTTTCCAGGTTGAAAGCAGAGTTCCACAAAAGACTACATCCAAACGCTACTCAGATGTGTAGTCGTGGGGATGAACGTGAGGCCCTGCACCAGAGATATCAACAATTCAACACCCTGGTCACTGCCCAGCACTGCTACTCGTGATGTTCCCCATAAATCCACTGGCCTTGTACATACTTGAAGCCCTCTGCCCACCAGCCCAGGTCTCTCTGCTTTAGCACTGCTCCACATATTCTGGCTCAGAGAAGGAAATCCAGTGCTCTTGCCTGGAGAATTCCAGGGACAGAGGACCTGGTGGGCTGCCGTCTATGGGGTCACACAGAGTCCAACACGACCGAAGTGACTTAGCAGCAGCAGCATTCATCTGGCTCAAGACGTTTAGGAAGCACAGTCTTTGGGAGGTTGGTAATGTTTTTCTATCTGACTTAATCTCAGCTAGATTTGGGCTTCCCAGGTGGTTTAGTGATAAAGAATCCACCTGCCAATGCAGGAGATGAGGGTTTGATCCCTGGGTCGGGAAGATCCCCTGGAGAAGGAAATGGCAACCCACTCCAGTATTCTTGCCTGAAATCCCATGGATAGAGGAGCCTGGTGGGCTACAGTCCATGGTCGCAAAGAGGAGGACACAACTCAGCAACTGAATAATAACAGCCTGATTTCTTTCAAATCTTCGTGGTTTCTTCCCCCTTGACTTTTCATCTGTGGATCCAGGTTAACTCCTGAGCAACTGAGCTATGACTTTTCCAAACTGACTGTCTACGGCGGATGAACCTCAGGACCTAAGAGTGGAGAGGCAGGGGTCCCATTCCCCTGTATCCAGCAAGCAGAGCCGGGGGTAACTCCTGTCTTACACTCACCATTTTGACTGATCTTCTTTGCAGACCCCAAGGTCAGAGAATGGCTGCGGGCTGTCTATGCCGTGCTGCCCAGCACCAGCCCGGGTGCCAAGCTGGAGCTGGCCTGCATCCTCTACGTGCAGACAGGGACGCCGCTCACCCCCTGCTTCGTGGAGCAGGTCTCCCGGTGGGCAAACAGCAGCCTGGAGCTGGCCAACCTCAGGGAGCCCAACAGCACCGCCATGCTGGCCAACGGATGGGGCCCCAAGCAGACCACAGGTAAGGAAAAGCTATCCACCTTGATGAGGTTAATGGAGGAGGGCTGGGGAGACAGGTCGCAGCTGTTACCCATCAGAAGCCACGCAATGGGTACACACGCAGCCCTCAGCTGCAGCAGAGGCTTGTCCTCTTGGGAAACCTGACCCTGGAGGGAATAGGGCTCACTTTTGGTTCTATTCTCTCCCTAGCCCACCCCCACCCCACCCGCAGGGACAGACACACACACCCACACACAAAAGGGTGCTCTTCAGAATCCCAGCAGACTTTGTGCCATGCAACGTGCCCAGGTGTGTTTCCACTGAGCTCTGTTCTCATCAACCACTAACCCTCTTCAATGCAAAATGCAGTAGGAGCCCAAAACGTGGTTTCTTAGGAATTTCGCTTAAGGAAATAACTGTATGTAATAACAGTATATAATGTTCAGCCCAGGGTTATCTTAGTGTGCAGCGATTAGGGATGGTTTAATGAAAATCAGCACCTGCACTTTGGCAGGCTAGAGTCCGTAGTGTAGCAGGGAGTCAGACAGGGCTGAGCACGCCACACATATCGTGAAGTTATAATCACCATCGAAGATGACGAGCGTCACGAACACTTACTGAGTGCTCAGTTGATTTCTTCAGCCCTCTTCTAAGCACTCTGTGGTTATGAGCTCAGTCTCCCCTCTCCATCATCCTAAGAGCTAAGTGCCATCATTGTCCCCATTTTACAAACGGAGAAACAGAGGCACAGAGAATCGGGCCTCCAGCCCTCCCCTCCCCACAGAGCAGGGGATTCTAACCCAGGCAGCCTGGCTCCAGTGTCCTTGACGATTACAAAGGTTACAGAGAACTAGGGAGAGCACTGAAGACCCAATGTTTAAAAGGCAGAACAGGGAACATGCACTTCATGAATCAAGAGACAGCATGTGGGCAGGCGCGCAGGGGCAAACTGAACATTCAGATCTGTATTGATAAGGGGGTTTCCCCTCGCAGTTCACTCCAACATTTCACAACGTCTTTCAGTTTACTCCAAAATGTTTAACTCCCTGCTGCAGCTCGTGGCGCTGCTGGGAGGCCCGAGGCCCCGGTCAGCTGCTATCAACCCCAGGGGTGAACGGTCCTCTGAGAAAGAGATGGTACCCCTGAGAAGACCGGGGCCAGGCTGCTTCGGTTCAAGTCCAAGGTCTCCATCTTGGGCAAGTGGGCAGATAGCGGCTTTGTTGCTCACAAGTATGTGACCTTGGACAACCTTGGGGTCCCATCTTTAAAACTGGGAATAACAACAGAACTGGTAGGAGGAGTCGAGGAGGGTTTGCTGAAGCCTTGAAGACAGAGCCTAGCACAAAGTACATGCTTATTAAAGGGATAAAGAGCTGGAAGAACGCAGCCTCTTGACAGGTGGCCAGCCAGCTCCCCTCTTAGGTAAGGCAAGAGACTTAAAGTCTGTGCCCTGGAGGTCATCATGTAAACAAAGGCTCCGCCAGGGATGAGGCCCAAGAGCACTTGGGGCGAAGGGAGTGGGGGGTAGGGGGGACTGTGCAGCACCCAGTCTTACTTTTGGGTTCCTCCTCCCCCGCCCACCCCCCCACCACCCCCCACCCCCCACCCCCACCACCCCCACCCCCCACCCCCTGCCAGGGGTCTGCCTGAGCAGGGCAGGCCTTCTGCTTCTGGGAAACAATCCCAGCCAGAACTAGCCAGAACTAACTGGAACCAGCCCATAGCACCCCAAGCTATACATAAAAAAATAAAAATTAAAAATTAAAGCCTGGTCTCCAACCACAGCTCTTTACAAGCACCACAGTTCTACAGCTAAGAGTACGAACAAGCAAGCCACAACCCACCTCGGAGGATGCCTCATGCCCGCGGCAGCCTCTCAGGGGCCCCCGCTCTCTGCTCGCAGGGGACGGGCCGGTGGGCTCCGCGTCAGGGCGCGGTGGCGGCGCGGAGTCTGCGCAGCTGGTGCTGGTGAGCACCATGTCCTTCCAGAGCGCCTGGCGTCATCAGTTCTTCTTCTGGGACACCCAGCTCCTGCCTTTCACCTGCGCCCAGGGCCTGGCCCTCGAGGTTCCCATGATGTACCAAATGGCCGAGGTCAACCACGGTGAGCGGGAGGAGCCCGGGAAGGGAGGGCTGGGCTCTGCTCTAAAAGGATGTATCCGAGTGGCGCTGTGGGTCCTTCTACGGTGCCAGGCGCGCCTTGGAGCAAGGGAAGGCCAGGGAGGCGGAGACTCAGGACAGTGAGGGAGCCGATGGGGAAGAGAACCCCGATTCATGCCTGGCCTTTTCCTCTGCACGGAGTAAAGCAGGGAGTCAGGTGACTGTTTGGGCAAACCCCTTCTCCTGGCAGTCATCCCCTCAAGATGAACACCTGCCTCAGCGTTTGGTGCTGAGAAATGACGGGCGGTGGAGAGTCCAGTCTAGAAGTTTCCCTAGAGCATGCCCACCAGGAAGTGCTCATCACTTTGCCTGCCCATCCTGCTGGAAGTCACTCATCCCCCTCGCGGTGGGGTACACCTGCAGCTCCCCTTCCAAGCAGACTAGTGTGTGCTGTGCATGCTCCAGGGTGGGGGGCCCAGCACGACCAGGCAGGAAGGGCCCCACTGCCCTGCCTGCCTCACATCTCTGCTCCTGGTCACCCCTCCAAACCCTGGTTTGCATGCTCAGCCCCCTCCAGCATGTGGGACTAACTATGTTCTTATTCCGGAAGAAGTCAGTGAGACTTAAAACAGTGTTTTAGGAGCTTTGGTGTTGAGAACACTTGCTATCATCCTGCTTTGCATACAGGACCCTTGTGAGTTCCCAGTGCATTTATTCATTAGTTTATTCAACCAATAATTATTCATTGAGGTCAAGTAAGATGGGAATGGAAGAACGTCTGTTGAATAAGTATACATTTACAATGGCTTGTATTGAAATTGAAAGTGAAAGTCGCTCAGTTGTGTCCGACTCTTTGTGACCCCATGGGCTATACAGTCCATGGAATTCTCCAGGCCGGAATACTGGAGTGGGTAGCCTTTCCCATCTCCAGAGGATCTCTCCAACCCAGGAATCAAACCCAGGTCTCCTGCATTGCAGGTGGATTCTTTACTAAATGAGCCATTGAGTTGACCCAAAAGTTCATTCAGATTTTTCCATAAGCTATTATGGAAAAACTCAAACAAACTTTTTGACCAACCCAATAATTCTTGCTCCTAACATTTTCCTGTCGCTGCTGTGACCCATGCTGGTTGATCTGTCTGCTGGGTGATGCTGGCAGGCAGACTCTGAGATGTTCCTGTTCTCCCCAGCACACAGTGCAGGTTGGCTGGCACATAATGGAAGCTGAGCAAGTATTGACTGAGCAGATACAAAAAGGTGTATGAACCATGCCCCTGTCTTGCCCTAGTGATTGTAAGATTTTGCTGCAGTGGCCAGTTGGCGCTGCTGTCTGTCCACCCTGAGGCCCAGGCCCCACTGTCCTCCCAGGGAAGGGATCAAGCCTGGAGTTCTGCCTGAGACTGGGGCTGCCACAGGCTGCCAAGTCAACACAGCTCACCTAGATTGCTCCCTATTATTTGCCCGCCCTGTCCCATCACTGGGTCTGGCCACTACATCTGCATTCACCAGAAACCCTCTCTGGGTCTCCTGATCTCTGGCCATTTGTGCCTGCTGCCACCTGCCACCTGTCCCATCACACACTTCTGGAATTAGGCTGTGCCCAGTGGCCTGGACTTGTCCTTGGCCAATCATAGCCATCACACACAAGCTCCCAGCTGTCCATCCTGAAGCCCACTTGTTTATGTCACAGGGTACAAATTATCAGTTCGAATCCAGCCTGAACTCCTGTTTTCTTAGGTCTTTGCAATGCTTTGGGTTTCCCAGGTGGCTCAGCAGTAAAGAATTTGCCTGCTAATGCAGGAGACGTGGTCAGGAAGATGCCCTGGAGGAGGAAATGGCAACCCACTCCAGTATTCTTGCCTGGAAAATCCCATGGACAGAGGAGCCTGGTGAGCTGCAGTCCATGGGGTTGCAAAGAGTCAGAGGTGACTTAGCAACTGAGCATGCTCGCACACACGCGTGTGCAGTGCTTCAGACACTGGGAAATTTCATGTGACATCTAGGCTTAGAGCTTTGGCTGCATGAGTGTGTGCTGAATCGCTTCAGTCAGACTCTTTGCAACCCCATGGACTGTAGCCTGCCAGGCTCCTCCGTCCATGGGATTCTCCAGGCAAGAGTACTGGATTGGATTGACATTTCCTTCTTCAGGGGATTGTCCCAACCCAGGGATCAAACCCACATCCTCTGCGTTGTGTTGCAGGCAGATTCTTTACTGCTGACCCAGGCAGCGCTTCAATCCAGGAGACACGAGTTCGATCCCTTGGTCAGGGACAATCCCCTGGAGGAAGGCATGGCAACCCACTCCAGCATTCTTACCTGGAGAATTCCATGGACAGCGGAGCCTGGCAGGCTACAGTCCATGGGGTCGCAGAGTCAGACACAACTGAGCAACTTCACTAGTTCACTGGTTACCGCTAGCGCCACCTGGGAAGCTTTTGGTTAAAAGACAGGGAAATCTAGCACCAAGAGCCTGGGTCCTGGTATGGTAACAACAGGCCGGGATTGTAGTGGCTGTCCCTTTAAGAAGGGGTTTGGCACCCCCACCCTGCCCAGCCACTGCAGGCCCCAGGACTCAAACCACATGAGAATATCTTTCTTAGAGACATTCTAGGTCTTAGGATCAGCAAAGGTAGCCACAAGCTCCCAACAGTCTTGGTCCTCAAACAGCTCCCTGAAGGTGAGGTGGACACCCTGATTGTTAATAAAATGCATTGTTTCCAGTTCTGGGAGCTGGCCCCTCCCAGGGTCCAGCACTGTCTGTTTCCTTGGGCTCCCGGGACAGAACTGATCCCCCATCCACTGAACCCCCAGGCCAGTTTCAGGACCCTGCGGGCCATCAGGTGGGGGTGCTGGAGCTGCCCTACCTGGGAAACGCGGCCAGCCTACTCCTGGTGCTGCCTCGGGACAGAGACACACCGCTCAGCCACATTGAGCCCCACCTCACAGCCAGCCTCCTCCACACCTGGACTGCCAGCCTGAAGAGAGCCCGGATGGAGGTGTTCCTGCCCAGGTGAGCGGCTGCATTGAACTGTCGGCGGGCTCCTCGGCCTGCTCCAGTCGGCCAGACCTGGATTAAGAACCCAGGCGGCTGACTCTAGGGTCTGTGCAGTTACCTTGGAGAGTGCCTCTAAATCTTATCACATCCTGAGTATACAGCCATCATTTTTCAAAACCAAATAGGCAAGATCGCTTATGCAGTTGAGCAAATACAGATATAATTTCCATCAGAAGGCAAACTGAAGCATAAAACCTTTACATCCTTGCACTGAAGGTTTCATTCTTTCTAAAGAGAGGTGAGCCTTTCTTTGAGAAAACCGAATAGGTACAAATACAAAACCCCAAGAGGTCAAAAAGTTAAATGATGGTGCTGGATTTTGCTTCTCCAAAGCAAAACCTATTTGCAAAACTCATTACTTTACAAAGGGTTCCTCAAGGAGCATCTCTAAATGATAAGCTTCATTTGAAATCAGAGTAAATGCGTAATTAATTTGGAGACCAGCAGTTAAACAAAAAAAATTATCCGAGGGTTCATTTGCAGGGTGTGGATTCTTCATGCTCCTCCCCACTGGCCACCTCAGCCTCCTCCACTGACCAGGCTCTCTGCATTGCTGAGCCAGAGGCCTTGGCAGGGTTCCCTCGAGGAGTTAAAAATAAGTCCAGGCCCTGGAACAAAAAACAGAGAGAGAGAGAGAGACCCAGTGAGTGAAGGGCCAAGGTCTAAAGTGAGATCAGCCTAGCGAAGGCAGAAGGTGAATTGAACTCAGAGATAATGCCTATCTCTCCAAACCAAATATTTGAACCCCAAATCAAAGCCCAAAGACTGGCTATTTCAGCAGATCTCTCTATCATGAAGCAGAAGCAAGCCTGTTTCTGTTATGTTTAAGAGAAGCTCAGCAAATGAAGAAGAGCTTTCAAGGCTAACAGAGAGAAAATGCGGCTGGGAGTAGGACTTTGAGACAGTCTCTTTGAGTGTAGGAGACAAATGGCTGGCCTCGCCCTGGAGCAGCTGATGTAAGGAAGAGGCCCCAGGGAGACGCCCAGCGCCACTGAGAACTATTCACTGGTGTTAATTCTGCCTTTAGAACTTGCAATCCCTTGAGATCCTAAAACACTTTGGAGGATGGAGAAGGGACAAGAAGGCAGAGGTCATAGTAACCCAAGTATTCATTCACACTTGACCTTATCTGGATTAAAACAAAAAAAATTTTTTAATCTCTCTAAGACTATTCAGCTTGCTATCTGAGAAGAATAGAAGATTTTAGGGAAATAAAACTTCCATTACCTTTTAGGGGTGTTTCATAGGCAAAACTAACCAAGTTTATTAAAAAGACTGTTCTGTCTTCCATTGAATTTTCTTGACACTCTTGTCAAAATCAATTGGCCATAAATATAGGTTTATTTCTAGACTTCCTATTTTATTCTATAGGTACAAATAAATGTCCATACTTTTGCCAGTACCACACACTCTTGATTGCTTACTTTAGCTTTTTAATGCATTTAGAAATCAGCAGTATGAGTCCTTCAACTTTGTTTTTCTTTTTTAAGATTGTTTTAGCTATTCTGGGTTCCATGTCTTTCTATGTGAGTTTTAGGATCAGCTTATCAGTTTCTGCCAAATAAACAGCCAGGTTCTTGATACGGACTTTGCTGACTCTGTAGATTAACTTGTAGAGTATTGCTTTATAACAATATTAAGTATTCCAGTCCATGAACACAAGATGTCTTTGATTTTCTTCAGGTTTTCATTGTTTTTATCAATGGTGTTTTGTAGTCTCCAGTGCACAGGTTTTGTTCATTTTACTTCTAAGTATTCTAGTCCTTTTGATGCTACTGTAAATGGGATTTCATTTTCAGATTGTTCATTGCTAGTGTAAAGAAACAGTTAATTTTTGTATCTTGATCTTATATCCTGCCACCTTGATGAACTCACGTATTAGCTCTAATAGTTTTTTCTCTGTGTGTATGTGTGTGTATGTGTGTATTCTTTAGGATTTTCTATATACAAGACCAGGTCGTCTGTGACTAGAAAGAGATTTAGTTCCTTCTTTTGATTCTGGACACATTTGCTTTCTTTTTCTTGTGTAATTGCCCTGCACACCCTTCAGTAAAGTGTTAAGTAGAAGTGGTGATCATCTTTCTCTTGTTCCTGATCTAGGGGGAAAGCATTCAATCCTTTACCATTAAGGATGATGCTAGCTGTAGGGGGTTGTAAATGCCCATTTTGAGGTTGAAGAAATCTCCTTCTATCCCAAGTTTGTTAGGTGGTTTTTGTTTTTATAAAAGAAGGTCAAGTGCTTGGACAAGTACTTTTTCTGCATCTCTTGAAATGATCACGTCACCCTTGTCCTTTATTTCATTAATATGGTATTTTACATGGATTGATTTTCATATGTCAAACCCACCTTGCATTCCTGGGAGAAATCCCACTTGGTCATAGAGGGATTCCTATGTTGCTGGATTCAATTTTTTAATATTTTGTTGAGGATTTTTACATCTGTATTCATAAGGGACACTGGTCTGTCATTTTCCTGTGAAACCCTTGTCTGGTTTTGGTAAAGGGTGTTTTTTCTAACTCAAGATATTTTTGTAGCATCTCTTCTGGCCTGGCCTTTGTAGCCATACAAGAAACAAATCACTGTCCTCTTTCATAGTCATACCTCGTTTTTACTATTGTCTTTAGTTACTAAAAATGGTATTACCCAGGTTTATCTCCTACCATAACCACCATCAGTTCAGTTCAGCCGCTCAGTCGTGTCCGACTCTTTGCGACCCCATGAATTGTAGCACACCAGGCCTCCCTGTCCATCACCAACTCCTGGAGTTCACTCAGACTCACGTCCATCGAATCCGTGATGCCATCCAGCCATCTCATCCTCTGTCGTCCCCTTCTCCTCCTGCCCCTAATCCCTCCCAGCATCAGAGTCTTTTCCAATGAGTCAACTCTTTGCATGAGGTGGCCAAAGTACTGGAGCTTCAGCTTTAACATCATTCCTTCCAAAGAAATCCCAGGGCTAATCTCCTTCAGAATGGACTGGTTGGATCTCCTTGCAGTCCAAGGGACTCTCAAGAGTCTTCTCCAACACCACAGTTCAAAAGCATCAATTCTTCAGCGCTCAGCTTTCTTCACAGTCCAACTCTCACATCCATACATGACCACTGGAAAAACCATAGCCTTGATTAGATGGACCTTTGTTGGCAAAGTAATGTCTCTGCTTTTCAATATGCTATCTAAGTTGATCATAACTTTTCTTCCAAGGAGTAAGTGGCTTTTAATTTCATGGCTGCAGTCATCATCTGCAGTGATTTTGGAGCCCCAAAAAATAAAGTCTGACACTGTTTCCACTGTCTCCCCATCTATTTCCCATGAAGTGATGGGACCAGGTGCCATGATCTTCGTTTTCTGAATATTGAGCTTTAAGCCAACTTTTTCACTCTCCACTTTCACTTTCATCAAGAGGCTTTTTAGTTCCTCTTCACTTTCTGCCATAAGGGTGGTGTTATCTGCATATCTGAGGTTATTGATATTTCTCCCAGCAATCTTGATTCCAGCTTGTGTTTCTTCCAGCCCAGCATTTCTCATGATGTACTCCGCATAGAAGTTAAATAAGCAGGGTGACAGTATACAGCCTGGACGTACTCCTTTTCCTATTTGGAACCAGTCTGTTGTTCCATGTCCAGTTCTAACTATTGCTTCCTGACCTGCATATAGATTTCTCAAGAGGCAGGTCAGGTGGTCTGGTATTCCCATCTCTTTCAGAATTTTCCAGTTTATTGTGATCCACACAGTCAAAGGCTTTGGCATAGTCAATAAAGCAGAAATAGATGTTTTTCTGGAACTCTCTTGCTTTTTCAATGATCCAGTGGATGTTGGCAATTTGATCTCTGGTTCCTCTGCCTTTTCTAAAACCAGCTTGAACATCAGGAAGTTCACAGTTCACGTATTGCTGAAGCCTGGCTTGGAGAATTTTGAGCATTACTTTACTAGCGTGTGAGATGACTACTGTTGTGCGGTAGTTTGAGCATTCAAACCACCGTACTTGGCTTCAAACATACCTTAGCTCTTTCTCAATGTTAACGAGAAACGAAAACCACAGTGGTGACAATGAAGTGCGTGAGCTGTACTGGACATTATTCTGAGCACTTTACCAGGATTATTGCACTTACTATTCACAAAACTAAGAACTAGTGTTAGGCCCATTTCCTAAGTAAAGAAACCAAGGCAAAGTAATTTGCCCAGGTTCCCTCAGCTAGTAAGAGGCTGAGCCAGCATTCAAGCCTAGGCACTAGGTTCCCAAGTTCATGTTCTTAATCATTATGTTTCAGCACTGAGAGTTCTCAGAAAAGTGAGGTTTAAGGATTTAAGAAAATTTCAGAGAAGGTGGTCTAAAATTTTTTTTTTTTGAGGAACTTCTCTAGTGGTCCAGGGGTTAAGACTCTACACTGTCAGTGCAAGGGGTGTGGGTTCAACCCCTGGTCAGGGAACTAAGATTCCACATGCTGAGAGGTGTAGCCCCCCCATCCCCCCCAAAATTTTTTTTAATTTTTGTGAAATATCAGCATACTTAGAGAAAGGTGGTGCCTTTTTTGGAAACTATGGCCAAGATTCAGAACACACATTTATGAGAAAATCTGATACCTTTGTTTAAAATATTGGGCACATTGTCTTATATGGCAGTGAAGAACTTGAATATTTAACAGTCTGGTACAGTATTTTTATTCTCCGATAAGCTCTGCATGATTTATAGAAAAGACCATCTAAATTCCAATTTGGAAGTTTTTTGTTCTCAAAGGAAAATCACGTCATTCAACCTTTTAAAGCCTCCTCCAACGGTAAAGTTTTAAATGCCTTGCCCTTGGAGAAACATGATAAAGTTGGTGGGCTGGTTTTTCCTGCTCTCAGGACTTAACTGGGAAAACTAAAGACCCATGCTCACACAGCAAACATGAAAATATGTTGTATCAAATAGAAAAATGTTCAACGAGACACTATTAGTTGGCAGTTAGTCAGCAACTTGTTTTGCGCACCTACTGTGTGTGAGACGCCAGCCAGGAGGCAGATGGCAGGTGGCAGAGTGTAGACATCGAGAGCACAGGCTCTGCGCTCCGTCAGCCTTGTCCAGGCGCGCTCTGTCGCAGACTCAGGACGTCCTCTTGGGCAAGCTCGTTAAACTCTTCAAGCCTCAGTGTTCCATCTGTAAAACAAGAATAATAACGCGGTTACGTGATGAAGAGATGAGATCATCCACATAAAATACTCGTAGTGCCTGGCACATGGTGAGCACGCATGAGTGCTGAGTCGCGTCCGACTCTTTGAGACCCCATGGACTGCAGCCCACCAGGGTCCTCTGTCCATGGGATTCTTCAGGCAGGACTACTGGAGTGGGTTGCCATTTCCTACACATGGTAAGCACTCATTAAATATTAATTATTATGAAGACATAATGAGCCTCTTTTCTCAAATAGTTTCCAGTATCATAAATAACACTAATAGGAAACAGACCATTTTATACATCAAAACAGTGGAACAAAGTGCTTAATAGGGCTTATAAGAACTGAAGGTCACAGAACAGCTGGGGAAGAGGAGGAGTGATCGCTGAACTGAGCTTAGAGGAGAGGACAGTACAATTCAAATTCAAGGCAGACCTGGAAAGAACAGCAGAAGCAAAGGTCCAGAGGTGGGAGAAGGGGCTGTGGGGTCGATTAGCCAGGGGGGCAGGGTGTGGGCAGGAGCAGTGACAGATGAAGTTGGAAGTGAGCCTGGAGCCCCCTGACTTTGAAGGGAGGGGCTTGGGTTGGCATGTGATGAATATCGAAGTCCACTGAATGAGACTCTTGAGTGAAAGTGTATATCTTTTGTTGTTTTAGGTTCAGGATCCAAAATCATTTCGACTTGAAAAACATTTTATATTCCTGGGGAGTCATCGATCTTTTTGATCCACTCAGAGCTAACTTGAAAGGAATTTCAGGTAACAACATTTCTTTTTCCAAACATATTGGCATTGTGTGTGTGGTGGTGGGGGGCGGGTGCTATTTTTAATCAGTAATCATGCACTGATGAAGGGGTGCACACCTACGAAGCCCTTAGAGGTAAATAGCCAGAGTTGATGTGGCTTAAAAGAATAAAGAAAGTGCTTTACTGTATATAAGAACATGCTGCTTCAGATGACAGATTTGGGTTGGACTTGGTGGGGGTGGGGGTGTTTCTTGAGATGGCCTCTAAGCACCACACCTTCAGAGTGAAGTCAGTGATTAGAGGTCCCAATACAGCTCCCCTCCCTCTGCCCGTCATGATAGGCGATACCAGAGATAATGGTACAACAGAGCCCATCATTCTGACCTCCCAGCATCACTCTTCATTTCTATCTCTGCCCCCTCCCTCCCTCCTTGGACCTCTCTGTCTTCTTCTAATGAACTTACCCTCATCCATCCAACTTCCTTTCTTCAAATTACTTCCACAAATTATCCATAACCTGGCCTTAAAATGTTTTCCCTCCCAGAGTCTGTGTTAGATTTCGTGGCTTATAGTAGACAAGCTCCTGCTAATCTACGGGCTCTGTATTCACCTGTGGTCTGACAGAACTGACATCTAATGTTAAAAGAGAGGGGAAGGCCAGAACCTAATGTTTCAGAATCCTCCTGGGAGACCACTGGCGAAACTACTGCCAACTCTAAAGACTTGGGTTCGTTGCTGCTCGGGATAGTAATGAATTATCTGTACGAAGATGACCCTGGAGCAGGCATTGCCTTGGCCTTGATGCTTTCCTTGCCCGAGGAGCTGATGAAACCTCTGTTTGGAATGCTAGAACCTCATAGCTCAGATATGTTTTCTAAAGCCTTGCTCAGATTTCTTTCTTAAGCCATCGCAGAAAAAAAAATAAAAACGGAGTTTAGTCCACAACAGTCTCGGCTTGGGTATTAGATGTGACCAGTTAGACTCCATGGCAAAGTTACTTATCAGAAAACACACGAGGAAGGCTCTCTATTCTAGGTTATTTATAATCTACCAGCTCTGAACTCATTGCCTAAACATGCAAAGAGGTAGTAAGCAAAGCAATAGTCAAGTTTGGGCCCAGTGCCCCCCAACAATGCTTGGCACAGAGTGGGGAGCCAGTAAATACTGTTGACTTGGTAAATGACTTTACCAGAAGTTTTCCCTGGTGACACAAACGTAATCTGGCACTGCCAGGAAAAGAAGACTAGAGCTAAAGGCTTAGAGGCAAGGAAAGAGCAAGGGATGAAGGATTTGGGTACAGTCTATCTTTAATTACACAATCCCATCACAATCTTTTTTTGTGGCTCTGGAGCTCAGCTATGGCATTCCTGTTTTGACCAGCCTAATTCAAAATTTGGGAGCCATTCTGACCTTCTCTTCCACACTGCTACATTCCAGTAGTCACTGTGACTCACTGATTGTTCCTTCATCATTCTCAGAAATCCATCCTAAAAGGCAGTCAACCCTGTGTCCTCAAAAAGGATTGAGCTCAACTCATGATGCAGTTCTCCTATCGGTAAAGACCTCTGAGGCTCAGAGCTCCTTTGACAAGATCTAACAAACAGTTGAGTTTAAAAAGAACCTTTCAAAATACCCAACCTCTTGTTTTACAATGCAATTAAAGTCTACTTATTTTTGCTCCAATCAGCAGAAATATAGGCTTATGGATCTGGCTTGTTAAACAAGTATCAAGCAGTTACCACACAGCAAGTGGGAAGCTTGCATGCCTATTTCCTTCAGATAAAATATATCCACCTTACAATCTTCTCCCATAAATTTTTATTCCTCTAATACAAGGAACACCAAATGAGGGCCTACCACCAGTTTTTATAAATAAAGTTTTATTGAAACACAGCCACTCCCATTCATTTAAACTCACCCATGGCTGCTTTCCTGCTATAATGGCAGAACTGAGACTTTGCAACAGATGCCATATGCTCTATAATGGCTAAAATATTTAATATCTGGCTTTTTACAGATAGAGTTAGCCATCTAAAACATTGCTTTCCAATATCTTTCTTTAAATATGATCAACAGGCTAGTTACTTCTGTGCCTAAGTAGACTGCTGACTTAATTCTGGAGACACGGCCACTGAATCTAACAATAGTTGTGTCATGCCTAAAATGGGGTAGCCACCACCCACCTCACATCTTATTTGCAGAGATGAAATTATCATATAGCAAAGCATCAGCAGAGAGCTTGACAGAGAGTAAGTGATCAGAAAACGGTGGTCTCCCATCCTACAATTAACAAGGGGCCACAAATAGTTTCGTACTACTGATGGACACTCAACAACCGCTGGGAACATTTGTTTTTTTCTTTCTATTTGGTACCAAAGCCCAGAATCAAGTTCCCCTTCTCCATTTAAAAGTCACTCATTTCTTCTTTTGTGGCCTCAGATCCTATTTTTGCTGCATGAAGAATGCCCAGCTGGGCCTAGGCTGTTTTTCTCCCTAGACCACCCTGGCACTACATGTCATGAAGCTTTTAAGAATAATGCCAGTTTCACTTACACTAAAGACAGCAGCTAGAGAGCCACTTTCTGAACAGTCCCACTTCCTGTAGGATCAGCAGGCTTTGATACCAACCCAAGCTTGTAATCTAAGAAATAGTCCTTGTGCACAAACTTGAAACTTTGAAGAAACTGTCTTATTCTTAACTTTTGTGACTGGTTTCCAACCTCTGCTTGGGAAGACATACAAGCTCCCTGTTTCTATGATGTGAATGAACAAACCAGCCAGAGTTGTTTGGTTGTGAGCTGAAGTTAACTTATGCCATACCAGTGATTGGGCAGAGCTGCAGCAGGTCATCAGGATAGTAACATAGGTCATTCTGGACTTCAGTCTCTTTCCCAAGAAGACCAACTAGCAAGTCTCCATACATACGTCAACATTGTAGAAATGCCCTCACCTGGGGGTGAGGCTGAAGCACCCCTCTGAAACATAGAGACTGAGAAGGACCACATTAGCAAGTAAGAAGAAATGTCTTCCCTGGTGGCTCAGGGCTTCAGAACGCACCTGCCCGTGTAGGAGACGTGGATTCGATCCCTGGGCTAGGAGGATCCCACACGCCACAGAGTGGCTAAGCCCATGGGCGCCACAGCTACTGAGTCTGTGCTCTGGTGCCTGAGCGCCGCAACTGCCGAGTCCCCGCGCTGTGGCTGCTGAGGTCCGCGTGCCCCACAGCCCGTGATCCACACGAGACGCCCGCACACCGCAGCTAGAGAGTAGCCCCCACGTGCTGTGACTAGAAACAAGCCCGTGCAGCAATGAAGACCCAGTGCGGCCAAAAGTAAATAAAGTTATACTCTTTTAAAAAGGCATAAAAAGAAAGTAAGAGGAATGGCTCCTTTCTGACCACATCACCACCTGCTCCAGGCTGACGCAGCACTGCACCGAGAGTGCCCCCTGGTCCATGGTTTCTCCAGGGAGAGGACAGAGGCCCAAGGTGGACATCTGGCTCATACAGCTCAGAGTGTTTCAGGACACATCCTGGCAGACCCGCTCAGGTCCTGCCTCATGGGTCAGAGAGGTGGAGAAGGGGGGCAAAGCCTACAGCGTTCAGCACCTGCACCTAAAAAGAGCATACTGCAGCGCACCTGAGCAAAATCCCCAGCCAAGAGCAATGCCCATGGGCAGAGCCAAGCCAGTGGCCCCATGTGGCCAGAGGGCTCAGTTGGCACTTCTGGGATTTGGGTCTCTGGTGAAAGGGCCACCATACTCCCAACTCACTGAGGCAGGAAAGCAAGTTCACAGCCCAACCTAACCACCAAGCAGTCTCATGTCCCACTCATGCAGGAAGCCTGGCCAGGAAACCGAGACTGCCAAGAAGCCTGTCCTACAGCCCTGCTTGGGCAAAGAGCTAAGTCAGACACCCTGTCCAACTGTTGAGCACAGTCCCTGACACCACATAACCAGGAGGCCTGATCAGGGACTGTGGACGACCTTGGAGCTCAACCCATGGTCCCACCAAGCCGAAGCCCAGCCTGTGGTCCCACCTGACACAGAGCCCAGCCAATAGCTCCATCCAGTTGGGAAACATACTCTGAGTCCCCATCTGACCAGGAATGGTTGCAGAGCCCAGCCTACAACTGCCCAATCATGGTATCCAGTCAGTGGTACCATCCTGCCAGGGAACACAGCCTGCAGCCTCATTCAACCAGAGGTGATTATAGAACTAGCAGCTCAACCCAACCATGAAACATAGCCAGAAGCTCCACCTGAAGAGGAAGCCCACCCAGTGGCTCCACTTGAACGCACAGTCCAGCCAGCAGTCCCACCCAACCAAAGAACCGAGCCAGCAGCAACCCCTGCAACCTCTGAGCATATGCAGTAGCCTTGTTCAAACAGAGACCCTGATAGAAGGCCTCACCCGTCCATAGCTGCTAGGAGCTGACTGGTGAAGGTCTTTTTCCTGCAACAGCAAATCTATAAAGTCTGGGAGAGCAGACTGCTTACTTTAAATACATTAGCTGTTAATACAAGGAATGAAGCAGCATGAAGGATTAGAAAAACATGATAGAACCCAAAGAAACAAATAAAACCGCAGTAACTAACTCCAGAATGCTTGCCTGGAGAATCCCATGGACAGAGGAGCCTGGCAGGCTATATATAGTCCATGGGGTCACAAAGAGTCAGACATGAATGAGCAACTAATACCCACTCACTCAACTCTCATAGAGAAATGGAGATCTATGAACTGTCTAACAAAGGATTCTGAGTGATCCTCTTAAAGAAGTTCAGTAAACTGCAAGAATGCACAGACAGACAAAATTGAGAAACCAGTGCACAAATCAGTAAGTTCAAGAAAGAAACAGAAACTATCAAAGAACCAAAACAGAAATCCTAAAGCTTAATACAGTGACTGCACTGAAGATTAGAGCCTCAACAGCAGAATTGATCAAAGGAAAAAACAAAAACCCCAGTGAACTACATTTGAAATTATCTAATAAGAGGAGAAAAAGAACAAAGAGTGACGAAAGCCTATGGTAGTTGGCTTTCTTCAAAGCCAGCAATATATACACTGTGGGAAGGAACAATATATACACTATGGGAATCCCAGAAAGAGAAGAGAGAGGGATAGAAAGTCTACTTAAAGAAATACTGGCTGAAAACTTCCTAAAATTGGACAGAAAAATGGGCATCTAGATTTTTGAGGGCCATGACCCCAAATAGGTTGAACTTGAACAGGGCTACCCTGAAACATGTTATAATTAGTCTAAAGTCAAAAACAAAGAATTTGGAAAGCAGCAAGAGAGGAGGAGGACTTCCCTGATGGCTCAGACGGTAAAGAATTCACCTGTAATTCAGGAGACCCAGGTTCAGTCCCTGGCTTAGGAAGATGCCCTGGAGAAGGAAATGGCAACCCACTCCAGTACTCTTGCCTGGAGAATACCCATGGACAGAGGAGCCTGACAGGCTGCAGTCCATGGGGCTGCAAAGAGTTGGACACAACTGAGCGACTAAGCATGCACACAAGAGAGAAGAAATGAGTTACATGCAAGGAACCCCCATAAGACCACCAGTGGATTTCTCAAAAGAAACTCTGAAAATGGCTGTTATCAAAACGATAAGAAATAGCAAGAGTTCGGGATTCCCTGGTGGTTCAGTGGTGAGGCCTCCACTCTTACTGCTGAGGACGCAGGTTAGACTCCTGGTGAGGGAACTAAGATCCTGCAAGCCGTACGCCATAGCCAAAAAGAAAAAGAAAGAAAGAAACAGCAAGTGTTGGTAAGGATGTGGATAAAAAGGGATCCCTTGTGCACTGTTGATAGGAAGGTAAACTGGTATGGCCACTATGGAAAACGGAATCATGTTTCCTCAAAAAAGTAAAATAGAACTTCTGTATAATCCAGCAATTCCATATCTAGGTATATATCCAAAGGAATTTAAATCATTGTGTCACAGAGATATCTGCATCCTCATGTTCTATTGTTTATAACAGTCATGGAGAAAAGTTAAGTGTCAACATATACAGTGGAATATTATTTGGCCATAAAAAGAAGAAAATCCTGCCATTTGCAACATTATAGAAAAACCCTGAGTGCATTATGATAAGTGAATTAAGTCAGAGAAAGACAGCTACTGTATGATCTCACATATACTACATATAATCTAAAAGTAAGTAGAATCTAAAAAGAAGCTAAACTCATAGAATCAGAGTACACAATGGTGGTGGCCAGGGTGGGGAGAATGACTGAAGGTGGTCAAAGGGTACAGATATAAAGTATATGATCTTATTTGCAATATACACATACATAAAACCATCATATTATACACCTGAAACTTACATTGTACATGTCAATTACACCTTAACAAAGCTGGCTGGGAGAGTGGCAAGAAAGCAAGATGTGAGGAGTGGGCTAGAGGAGGATGGAGAGAGGAACTAACCACCTACTTGCGGAGCCCATTTCAGGTTCTTTCCAGCACTCTGTATATTCTGGCCTGGGTGCTATGTGAGATACACTCTCCATCTACAACTAAGTGCCAAGAAGAGGAGAAAGATAAATAGAAGCAGATTCTGGCAATAACTTTTTCAAAGTTAATATTGCCGATATTAGGTAATAATATCTGCGGAGACAAAAGACACAGCCCAACGATAATGTTCGTCCGACTTTTTGAGAAGCTGACGATGGAATGTCAGATTATTGGTTTACATTTTGCCAATCTTATGTTTATAGTGTCACAGTATGAAAACCCTTAACCTTCTGAGAGTATGGCCAACCACATACAAAGCACCATGGGCTCCACTAACAAAGGGGAAGGGGGCTCTGAGTCATTCGGATGACACTTGCCAAAGATTCCTGTGCTGCGCCCCTGAGTCCACAGACACCAACCATTTCCTTACGAGTGAAAATCAGATTAAAGGATACTAAGCAGCTGTTTTTATGGGGGAAATGAAACAAATGTAGTGTGCGGAGCAAGCCCCCAGTATTTCAGTCATTCGTCCAACATTTACTACACACCCATGTGTACCAAGCACTATTATGCTAGTTGAGCGAGGTAACAAATACTTAGAATGAGTAATACAGCTTCTGTTTTCTGAGAGCTCACAATCTAAAAATGAAGGTTCAGATGGAAACACAGAAGATGTTATGGAAGAAGAGTTTATTCATTTGCTTTGGATATTGAAATGTAATATAGGAGTGGAAGGGTTTATTGAGGGGAAGGCGGCTAGCTTCCCAAAGTAGGTTCTGTAGAATGCTAACCTGGTAAATTTGGGGACAGGAGATCGTGTGAGTCATTCCATGGTTAAACACTACATACAACCACGCTCCTGTAGAGCTATGAACATTAACAAATGAGCAACTGTAAGAAGTCTACTGTTAAAAACAAAAGCACAAGCCTATTCAATTTGCATTTCCCATGTTATTACTCATGGAACCCTTTATACAGAATAGCACCTGTAAACAACCTTGGGAACAAATTTTGGGGAAACAGGTTGAATGGCCCTCAATGGCATTAGACAGTTGCCAACACTGCAGGAGAGAATCAGCCCAAAGCCAGGAGGATCCTCTAGGCTGAGTTCATTAGTTACATAACATATCCAGAGCCACTTAACAGAAGTAAGCAAATTGGGATCTGCAATACAAGATCAAGCAAGAAGAAAAACATAACCCACAGATGACTCCTGAATCCTTGTTTTGATGACAAATGCTGGTCTTCTGAAATGTTAACTCTTACCAGAGATAAAATGTATAGGAGATGAGGATGCCGAGGCATGCCAGGCTATGGGTCTAAGCCTACGTCTGTGCAAACATGTAAATGTCACTTCTTGGGCCACTCCTGTAATAGGATGGAGAAAAAACCTCCTCAGTTGCAGTTTCAAGAAAGTGAAATAGCCAAGTCATCTGCTGAAAAACTCATTCATACCAACCAGTTGGCACCATTTCTCACATTGTGCCAGGGCACCCGGACTCTAACACAAATGTATTCAACTATATTCTAGCTGATAGAGAACCTCTGCTCATTTCATTAAGTATTTGGATACCATTCTAGACAGTAATGAAGTCACAGATTAGTAAAACCTTCTCATGACCATTAACCATTCCTTGTACACACAGTTCTAATTTGGGTCCTGCATTTCAGTTTGTTCAGAGTTAGCGAGACAGGCTATAGATCATAGATTTTCTAAAAAATGCTACTGAAAAAGACCAGCTGCTGAAACCAATCCGATTCTGCATTAGCGTTAGGATGAGTGATGCCAAGTGACTGTTCCACTGATTTTTCTCTCCCTCTGGCCCTTGTCTGGTCCCCTTCACTGGCACTGAGAAAGATCTGTTCCTTACAGCAGCCAACTCACAATTCCCTTATTTAAAAGACAGATGAAACGACACACATCCTGTACTCTGCTGGTCTTACTCTCTCACAACATTCATTCACCGTCCCCTCGTATTATGTATGAGAAATCAAAAATAATTTAGTCTAAGAGAAGCCCCCTCAGAATACAGCATGTCCCTCAAGACTCCTGACATCGCTGCCTTTCCAGGACACGCTAAAATGGACTAGAACACACTTTTGCAAGGTGGTGGCATCCGTGTGGAAGGGTGGAGTGGAAATGGGCACGGTACCTGCTGTCAGAACACCTGTATCTGCCCAACAGGACCTCTGGTCAAGCATGTGGATTTCTAGTTTCTTCTCCTTCTCAAAATTCTTACTTTCATTCTTTGTGTTATCAAGTACCAAGCAAACTGTTTAAACATGATAGATGGCTAAATTATAAAAACCTGTCCATTTCTCTAACATTACCACTCAAATTCGTTTGCTAAGCTTGTAATGCCTTTGAAATTGTTGACAACCGTGATAGTTCTCACCTCTCGTTTTCTTTGCAGATTCTAGCCCATGAGGCAAGGTAATTGCATAACTGATATGCTCAGTATACAGAATGCAGTCATGCGGCATGAGATATTTTTAATACATTGCCTTTTAAAGCCCATAGTACAAACCTCTGACTGTCATTTAAAAGTGGCTCTTAAAATGCAGCCCAAGAAGGCATTCAAGGGAAGTCATCTCAGAAGCTTGCTGAATGTGCAGATTCCTGGGCTCTGGAATTTGCATTTTAACACATACTCTGGCAATTCTTACACACCAAAATTTTAGAAATACTAAAGATTTCAACAGTTACTAGAAATTGGGCTTGAAAATTAACTTGAAAAAATGGGGACACAGCCCTGAATATTGAGTGGGATTATTTATTAGATGGGGCTCAGTCAATCAAGTATCTCTCTGCAATGTAGGAGACCCAGGTTCAGTCCCTGGGTTGGGGAGATCCCCTGGAGAAGGGAATGGCAACCCACTCCAGTATTCTTGCCTGGAGAATTCTATGGACAGAGAATCCTGGCGAGCTACAGTCCATGGGACCACAATTGAGTTGGACACGACTGAGCAACTAACACTTTATTACTTAACCAAATTTGAGGCTTTGAAAGTTGCATAAAATATTGCACCTTAAAATTTCCCAAATCTCTTCCTATTTCCACAGTAAGCAGCATGCAAGACTATAACTCTGTTCTTTAAAAATGTACTCACATCTTTTAACAAAATGCAAATAATCCCATTTCTGTTTCCTCTGCTTAGGCCAAGATGGCTTTTATGTTTCTGAAGCGATCCACAAAGCCAAGATCGAGGTTTCAGAGGAAGGCACTAAGGCATCTGCAGCCACAGGTGTGTGCCTAAGAGGACTGTGTCAGCAACGCTCAGGAATGCTGCTGGCCTGCATCTCCCCCTTTGTTAGACTCATCCAGTGCCTTCACACTTCTAAGCCTTCCCACTAAAACCCCATGTCCAGATGTGATAAGAGCATTAAAAAAAAAAAAGTTAACAGAATCAAGTTTTTGAAAATGATGGGAGAAAAAGAGCCATTTTGAAAAGGATCTGCACCATGAGCCCATAAATAAGGAATACTCATTCTGAAAATTACCTTCAGGAAGGAATTTATTCCATGAACTATTCTGAGAATAGGACACAGTGTTGGCTAAGCACTGTCTTTTCTCTTTAATTTTCCCATTTGCACCCCATCATAACACTAAAACGATGCTGTTTCATTAGGATGCTTTTATTCCTTCAAAAATCAAGTGACTTTATATCCAATTATAATAATGACTTTCCTCAAATGAAGAGAAAATACAATGGGATTCTACTCTTTATCTTTCCTGCAGCTCTGTTGTTACTGAAAAGGTCTCGGATTCCTATTTTTAAAGCGGATCGGCCGTTCATCTTTTTCCTGAGAGAACCGAACACAGGTATTAGTGTTTTTTGATAGGATTCATGTAAATATTTATCAGCACCTCTCTAGCAACAAAGGCTCATTTGTCCACCCCCACCTAAAACAAGCATTCCTTTTAGCTGGTTTCTGTAGTGCTTCCAAAGCTCCCCAGTTGCTATGTCATGTATCCTGAGAAAGGGGAGTATTTCATAACTACTGAGGAGACTAATACCCTCTTGTGGCTTTTCTGCCTTCTGTTACTTTCAGCTCATTTATGACTGATGTAGGTCTTTAAAAATTTAAGTTTCTACTTCTGGGGAGGACTTTAAAAAAAATCATGAAAGTAAAATAAATGATATATCTTTTTTCCCCATTGTTGCTGAACTTTCTTGGCCTTGTAGGATGAGAGAGTTCATTCAGGCCACAAGTGTCCAAATTGTCCCCTGGTACTCTCAGCACCCCTAGTATCCTAGGGAATGCACCTGCGTTTCTATAGCTTTTCTGTTGATCTTTCTCAAGCTTGTTGAAATTACACAGAAACCAAATATTTGCCCTAGGCCTTGTCCTACCATACAACCTCATCTTCATCCAAAGATGGTATGGTACAGGCAGAGCCTCAGCACATCAGAAGGACAAGCAGAAGTCCTTTTAAGTCTCAACAACAGTGAACAAAGTATTCAAATAATTCCTCTTACTGTTGCCCCACCCTCTCTGGCAATTACTTATCAGCCTGGGGAAAAAAGAGAGATTCTCAGTAAAGAGTTGTTGGCAAGTCTAAACAATGTGTTAAAAATAAATAGGATGGACCAGGACTAACAAAATCAAGCAAAAGTGGATCTACTTTAACTAAACATCAGGCATTATTTTTATTTATGGAGAGAAAAAAAGTCAAGTTAGAATAATGAAAATTATGCATAGGTTTTACACAAATCGTTAAGGAAATACTGTCAACATCATTTTATCTGAGAATCATTTGCATACTGCTGTAATTTGTGCTAGAAAGCAAAGACACTTGTGACAAAAAGGATGAAGATAATCATTCACTAGGGAATTATCTATTAAGGGATTATTGGGGGAGAGAAAGTCCATCAACAGAATATATCCTTGTAGTATTTCACCATGATCATCCCAACCTCAATTTGATTAGATGAAAATATCACTTATCACTCGGAACAGGTAACAGAGAGCCCTCTCTCAGGAAGGATACAGGTCAAAAACAGTTAAGATGAAGGACGACAGGTTCTACTCCCTCAGGAAACAAGAGACTGAACTAAACCTGAACAGAAGGGTCACTGTCGAAAGCTCATAGCCAATAAAGGTTGACGACAGTTAAGAGAGAAGAGTTTCTCTTCTGGAATTCAACTGCATAAAATGATATAAAATCTTTGAACTAACTAGTAAAGGATACATCACTGTTTCTGTGATAAAGAGTTTTCAGAACTGCCTTAGTAAACAGAATGAAAATATAATCCAACACCAGTTCCATGATCTGCAGTAGTCCCTATGAATTTCTCTGCCTCTCTCCCTGGGAGGTACCTGCTCACATCACACAAGGCCGAGTGGCTACTCTTCTGGTGACAGGGTAATGAAAGGACAGAAATGAGCCTCAGCCTTCAGTACACCAAACTGATGAAGCTTACCGATAAGGGCAAATCATGACTCAATCAGTTGTCAAATGGGACACATGTAAGAACATTACCAAAAATGATCTTCACCTCAAGATTAAACTGTTGGAGAACATCACTTGTCCGGCCTACAGTCAACCACCCAGTGATCTAAAGGACCTAAAAGACATGATATTCCCCTCCATGTACTCCCCCTTCCCCTTTGCTGTAGTAGCTCAGTAATTTAACTAACATGCCCAGTTTCTTAATCTGTAAAAACAAATAAATTTAAAAAGCCCTGTAAGAAATGGAATATTAAGCTTGAATTTTTATGGGTTTCAAAGCTTATGACTATATTTTGGGGTAAGAGTGTAGAGTATGGTGGCAGAGAGATTAAGGACAAGAGGAGACAAAACAAAACTGCTTCTTCCCAACTCCTCCTAGGGTTCATACCCTAAAATATACTAAAGATCAAGGGTCTAAAGGATCACCTCATGAGCAACCTGTGAAATCCAAGTAAGAACATTCTGATAAGGAAAAGTGAGCAAATATTGGAACAGACAGAATATTTAGCCGCTTTACTAAATATTCTCGTTAAATATTAACTTTTATCTGAATGACTTGTAAAGCTCTTCTGTTAATCTCAGAATCTAAACATATATAATTTAAAACCAGACAATATATTCTGGAATTTATGTATCTCATGTTGAATTTAGCCATGTGACAGCAGCTAACTGTTAATACCTTAACAATTCCATTTACTAAGTGATATCCTGCTTAGAGGTATTTTTTAAGAGGTTAAAAAAAATGTTTACAGAACTGATATGAAAATTCTATGTAACACTACATTGTGTTTTTTTCTTGGCAGCATTTGTCTTCAGTATTGGGAGAGTTTTGAATCCCCTACACTGAATTAACAGAGCTCAAGCATGTTCTCCACTTTTATCTATGCTTTTCTTCAAAAATTACAATTTCATTTTCCTATACCCCTGAAATTTAAAAAATGTTCTGCTGAAGTGTACAAAGATACAGGTATGTGTTTTGCAAATATTATGAACCTAAAAATACTTCCATTTTACCATAATTTTATAAATTTATTTTACCCTCTATTAATCTAAATGTATTTTAGCCTTCTTTTCTACTCGTTATCCCCGAAGCACTACAAGGCACAGCAGTGACCTATGAATGGTGAGTGAGTCAGGCCACAGGCTCACAGTCCTCAGTAAGGACACGTGAGGCCACGGTGGACTGAGGGTGGACAGTGAATAGCGTTGACTTTTCCTTATCCTGGACAACTCAGGGAGAATGCAGAATGGACAAAGTCATTTAAAATTTGTTTCCAGGAAATGGACAGTTTAAGTGTAACAGCAAAGGAGAACAAAGAGATCCGTGGAACCCTCAGTCTATTATGGGACTTCTGCAAGCATGGCATCAAGCTGCTAAATGCTACACATTTCAGAGTATGTGGTATCCCCCAAATTTACACCTCCCTGACAGCTTCACGACAGTCCTGGTGAGAAAGGAAAAGGGAGGGGTTGAAGGAAAGGAAGTAAGGAAACCAAGAGTTCAAAGGTGTCTGCTTTTGAAACAGCTTTAAAGAGTCTGCCTATCTGCAGATACGTTTCCATTGTCTAGGCAGAAATGGAGTGTGTCGGAGTGGCCAACCAAATCTAAGAACATAAAGTAAAAAGACAATGCAGATTATGTAACATGTCATTACAGTTAGGTTTAACAAATGTGAACTTTCAAGTGGTGTATTTTTCCAATGCTAAAAAGCAATGCCTTTTAAATTCCATTATCTTAAGATGGTTTTAAATGATTACTTTAAATGTGATTATTTCCTAAACCACACAAGAGTAAAATAGAGCATTTATTGATGGAATAACAAAAGTGCTTTTCTTAAATATTCTTCAAAATACATTTGTACAACTTACAATAATATATCCAAAATAACTGTATATACAAAACATTGCCTAGTTTTAATGTATGTGCTTTTTTTCCCCAAAAATTACAAAGTAACTTCTTTTTTATTTTTTTGGCAAAGTTCAACCTTAACAGAGGTGACAATTTTGAAGGTTGGTTTAAGAAAATAGAACCTGAGGGAAATTGACACGCAAGAGTCAATGACAAGCAAGAGATTGAGGAATATTTTTAGTTTGTTAAATAAAAATGTTTTTTTTTAGAGTGATACTTTTCACATTACAAAAATAAACCAAAATGACGAAAAGGTCACTGTAAAATGATGGAAAAAGGATCTGTAGACTTGCTCTTAGTATTTCAAAAAGCCAACAATGCATGTCAAAAAATGAATGCAAGATCACAACAGTCTTGTATTTACTTTGTATTTGGAGAAGGTAGTGAAATAAGTGGCCACATTCTCTTTTCTTTTAATTGCTATTAATATGGTTGATCTGATTGGCTCTTCGATGAATTTCATCCAAGAAGTTCTCCAGTTGTTCTATTAGCATTCTTTTTTTAAACCTGTATGAAAAAATAAGTATAATAGCACTCTCAATTTCTTTTTAACAAAGAGTTACATATCAGTATAATTTTTTTAAAGAGAAAAACTGCCTTGAGAAGATTTTTTAAAGTGAAATGAAAATGAAAAATCAACAGCTTTATGATATATAAAATCTCTTAGCAAATTATTTTTATCAGTACAGTATTATAGTTTGTTTCTAAAACAAACAATCCAGGCCTAGGTACAATGGATAAGAAGTTATTTCTTCCACAATAAAAAAGAAAAACGGGGCGGGGTGGGGGGGAACCTAATAAATACAAGGTAAAGTTATAAACATTTCAGCAATCTGGGTTCCCAAAGAAATGACTCCAGTAGGTTCTTATGCTCTATGAAAGTGCAATGTTGAAAGGAGTATGAATAAAATATTAACATAATCCCCCATAAAATGGAAGAAATGAAATTTGGGCATTCACATTTAAACTGTGATGTTCTACTACTACAATTTGAAAACCAGCAAAGAGTTAAGGACAATCAGACATCAGCACTATAGGATATAGCAAACAGTTAAAAGTTCAAGTGAAAATTTTAAAAATTTTTCAGTAATAAATATAGCAGACTAAAATTGCTTTTGTACAGAAGTATATAGTTCTCTATGTACAGAAGTATGCACATGCTTTTTAGACTCTCCAAAAATATGGCCCAATAGATGCCTACTTCCTCTCTACTTGTAAACTAATAACAACTAACCACCATAATATTATACAACTCTCTAAAAGGTAACAGAAGTAGAATTTAGGTACCAGGAATACAGCTAAATCTATGAAGTTTGAGTTGATAGCATGTTATATAAAGAGCAAAACAGGTTAAATATTCAAAATAAGTAATACGAAAAGTTATGGCCTTATCTTGAAACTTGAAAGTAGCCCATGCTTTAGCCACTCATGGAGAAAAAAAAAAGGATTAATGGCTTCATCTTAAAAAAATAAAAACCTTTACATGAAGCATGGCAGAAATCGGTGGGGAGTATAATTAAAGGGTGGGTATCTTGGAAGGTCAGATGAGATACACCTTAAGTTTTCTTACAATACTAGAATTCTAAAAAGTCTTAAAGGAGAAATTTAAAAAACACTTTTTTACTCACTAAACTCATACAACTATGCTTTCCAGTTAATTGCACTTTGTGGTCACCGTTTATAATCTTGATCCACATTCCTTGTACTAAAGTACATAATCTTGGGCTACTGAAGCAATCAGAATAAGGCTCATTTGTCCAGCTCTTGTCCCTTAATTACATGTTTTCCCACGTACAAATGAACTCCTGCATTCAAATATTGCCTTTCAACGTTACTTTTAATCACTAATATTAACTGTAGTTCAAATATACAGAGAAAAATGAAAGACTGTAAAATATAAAGACATCAAAAAGCCACAGAGTAGGATAAATGAGAATTATGCCAATACCTGTAATGTGTAGAGAGAAAGGGTTCACGATTTCTAAAGAATCTGTGTGTGGCTATTTTTTAAGTGACCTTAACTTTCAATAAACCAAAAACAAGAGAGAATTACTTATTTACACATTGGTGTGTCATATACACGCATAACAACACAAGTATAAAGTAGATACTGTTAAAATACCAACTATAGAAACTGGGGACTCATTTCATCATACCATAATGTAAACAGATTACTTACCTTGATGCTTCTTTAATGACATTTTGTAAAAATATTAGTCTTGTTTGTAAACTGCCTTGCACATGCTTCAGTAAAGTGAAGATTCTTTCATATTCTTAAAATAAGAGAAGCAAAAAGGAAAGTGGTGTTACTTTGCACACTTATTCAATATTTTTCTATTATAGTTTACTACACATCAAGATTAAGACAAAACCAAAAATAGTTTACCTAAAAATTTCACCATTCATTAGAGATTTTATAATACATACATTTTATCAGATATCAACAAAGATAAAATAACTTGTCAAACACTGCCTTTTCTTGGTAGAAGTTCTCATTAGGGAACTCACGTATGTATCAAAACATACAGCTTAGAAGAATGAGTAAACAGTGGTAGTGCCACTGAAAAATAAGAAGTGGCCTTTAAAAAAATCCAACCTTATAACAAACTCTAAGTTACAGCTAACATAGGAGGTGGATAAAATAGAGGAAAAAAAAAAAGAGTGCTGTCTCAATTTCAAGTTTTCACATAGAACTTAATAGTCCTCTGTCAAGGACTATAAGCTCCTAAAATGACCAGTACTGAGTCTTACCCACTTCTGGACCACCCATGGGCACCATCATAGCAGGTGATCTGTCCAAATCTTCTGAATGTATATCAATAAGAATATTGAAACTTTATCTCACAAAGTTCTTCTCTACTCATGTAACAGACAGCTTCATAATTTTCATTTTTTGGCCTAAACGCATCCCTGTCACTACTACAGTTTAAATCTCAAAAGTTAAGATGGTGGGTAGGTACTGTGCCAAGAACTTTACAGATATAAGTCATTTAATATTCACTGCATCTTTGGGGTTTTTTTCTGTTACCTTAAAATTCCAGTTGCTGGTTGGTAGAATGTTCAAGACTATCAGTTCCTGTCATGGGAGGAACCATGTTTAATTTTTATCTGTGTGTTCCCCTATTCTACTCTCATCCCTCCTTATTTACCACACCTAACACAGTACTTTGGATATAGCAGATACTCGCTAAGTGTTGGCTGAATAAAGAATGGGATCTTATATAGCTGATATGTTGTTCTTAAGAGTGTTCTAAAATCAGATCTATGCTTTAGTTAATTTGACTTTTTTCTTAAAGCATATACAAAAATCAAATCTGCTGTCCGTCTCTCACTATACATACTTCTTCCTGGCTTTCGGATCTCTTTCATTATTTGTGCTTTTAGTTCAGTGTTGACCTCTTCATGGCTTCTGCAATGCATCAATTTCTTTCCTTTGTTGAGTGAAGATGCTGGTATATTCTCTTCAGGACACTGTTCTTTATCTCTGGGCTCCTCGTGATTTTCTAAAAATCCACCAACAGTGAGGTCATTAGTTCCTAAGTGGTCGTGACCAAGAGCCTCTGTATGATTGGTTGGTCGTTCCAGTAAGTTGGCTGGAGAAGATCCTGAAAATTCAGCTTCCATAGCATTTGGTGTAGTATCTGATGACAGTTGGTCTGCAACATGGTTTTCAACAACATCATCCATTGTCGAATCATTAGTGGCTTCAGAAACTAAAAATAAGGAAAAAAGAAAGATGAGAGCCAATTTCAAAGCACACAGTAAAGAAAACGTTCAAAAAACAATATTGTAGCAAATCACAACTGATCTCCTTGACTCTCGGAAATTAACAATGTGATATGGTTCTTAAGCTTTGCCATATATACTGTGTATTTCAATGTGAAACATTCACAGTATTTACAAAATCTGTACAATTTTTGCCTGGGGGGAAAAAATAAAAGTCAGTTTAAAAAAACTTTTAGTTTTCTGCCTTTTTCTATGGCGATTTTATTGAATAAGTGGTTTTCACTGCTTTAGGGACACATATATGATCAAGATTATCATGGTTATCCTTTTATTGAGAGTACTAGTTCATTCCAACCTACCTCTGCCTTATACAGTTACTATTTACAGGCAAAAGTGAACACAGGAAGTTTAACCTAATCAGTATTCTGCAGCAACATGGCCCCAAACCTCCAGAGCGCCTTTCCTTATAACCATCCACTTGGTCTTCACTACTTGAGCAATGAAGAGTAGCTGGTTCCACTTCAGCTCACTAGACTAGACTTAAAAGGCTTGCAAGCTTGCCACTTAATATCAGATTATTGTATTTGCTCCCCAGAGAAAGCAGCTGAATTCTCAGTTCCCTGATTGCTCACCAAACCACCAGGAACCAGCTGAATTCATTGCCTTACTATTCAAAATTTAAACTCCCTCCCACAAAAATTCTCTGAACTTCTGACTCCCTTCCTCCATCCTAAATCTTACTCCATGATTTGCAAACTTCAATGAATAATCTCAACAGCAACTCCTGTTTTAACTGAAATCCAACTCTCCTGCAAAGAAAGCCTTTGCTCTCAAACTCTCTTCATGGACTTAAAATAAGGAGGTGGAGTCACTAGTCCCTTTTCTTTCCAATGCCACTTCAAGAGCATTTCTCCATGCACTCTTGTGAAAACTCTTCCTCTTTTCATCTGTAAAATCCTTCTGTACCTCTCTTTTTTCTATGTTTTCTTTTCCTGGAAAAATATATCCACACCAGATTCTCTGTCCTGTAATTTACCACAATCTGGATTTTGCTAATTATTTCCCTGTAGCTACGAGGCTCGATCAGATTGATGTTCATTCAGTATTTTGGGTGGCAGATACTTCAAATGTAGTACTGTGGAATCCCATCAGGAGAGATCATATTTGGCTTCTCTCCAGTTAAGATGTTCTTACCCATGAATGATCACCACCTATAATTAATTACTCCATTCTCATTCTTCCCCAATAATATTCCACATGACTTAGCGACTGAACCAACTTTTCACTTTCATGCATTGGAGAAGGAAATGACAACCCACTCCAGTGTTCTTGCCTGGAGAATCCCAGGGACGGGGGAGCCTGGTGGGCTGCCATCTCTGGGGTTGCACAGAGTTGGACACGACTGAAGCGACTTAACAGCAGTAGCAGCAGCAGTGGGGACAAGGCAGTTTACTGAGGAGGTTCTGTTTAAGCCAACACTTGATGGATGAAATAGAAATTAGTAAACTGAAGCTGTGCATTTACTATGTTACAGTAATAGTACTCTTACAGGGAGAGTATACTCAGAAACATACTGCGAGGAGCAGGGCGTTAAGGTAACTGAAGCATTCTGGTATAGTTGCGGGCTGCTGGGAATGAGGTAAGGTAAGAACCAAAAGATAAACATGCAGCGTCTAGATCACAGAGGGTCTTAGAAGCCACTGTAAAATATTCTAGACTTTATTCTAAGGACAGTGAAAATCCATTGAAAGAGGTAGTGATCTGATCTGATTGGCATTTCATGAAAACCAGGCTGACATTACTGTGTGGAGTATTTTTTACTGAGCGAAAGTGAAGTCGCTCAGTCATGTACGACTCCTAGCGACCTCACGGACTGCAGCCTACCAGGCTCCTCCGTCCTTGACCCCACAGACTAAGTTAAATCCTCTTGCCAAATACTTCCACAACAAGTATACTTGACTTCCCTTTTTGTAATATTCATCACACTTCTAAGGAAATGTGTGATGACTTTCTTTCCTCATTATAAATGAAGGCAGAGATCACTATTATCTGTTTATAGCTACATCTCAATGCCTAACCCTGTCTAAATTAAGCATCTCATTTAATAATTAGTTGCCGAATTAAACAAATTGAAAACCATCTTTCTGTGGGTATTGATAATGCCCCTTTAAAAACTGTCATTTCTAAACGCTAAAGATTTGCAAATGATATTTCAAATCATGATAGCTATTAAGCATAATGAATGAATATATGAAATGTTCATTAAAAAGACATAAAAATGATTACATGATAATTTGGAATAAACAAATATCTTCTCTAGACACTCTTGGAACTTTATCCACTTTTTCTATATCAGAAAACTCTCTCCCATGAAGAGCCAAACTAAAAGCAGCAAATACTGTTTAAAGAAAAACCCTTACTTTTATGAAGAGGAAGGGGTTTAATGAGGTCTGGCTGTGCTTGGGTCATAGGTGCCGGTGGTCCTTTCCCCCCGATGTGGTTGTTCACAACTGGGCTCTGCTGCCGGCCCCTCAGCAGTGGAGACATGCAGCGCCGTCTCTTAGGGATACCTTGCATACTTGGTTCTCCAGGTCGTTTATGCTTATTTTGAGGCCCAGCCACAAGTTCATCTGCCTCATCTATCATCATACCCTGTAACAACGAAGAATTTCCTGACTTTACATATGGTTTTCAGTTGTACGACAAACTCCAATTCCCATTAAAGTACATTTTAACGATGTTGACATTGTATTCTACCAAGAAAATAGTTTCGGCTTACTTTAGTTAAATTAAGAACTGTTAAATCTACTGTGCCTCCCACAAAAAAAAATTATATAATGAAACACTTCATATTTACCTTTTTATCCAGCTTAAAGGGGTTGCCAAATGTATGCAACCTCCGAGGCTGATCAGGATCAAGTTCTCTTAATGGAGAAGGTACTTGCTTAAGGTATTCCTGGTAATTCCCCATTTGTGCTATAGGAACACTGTGCACTTGATCTTTTCAAACAGAACAAAGCAATAATAAAAGTTAACTTCGCTAAAACTACCTTCCATTTAGTTAACAAATAATGTGTTCTTATGTATGAATGCAACCTGGTCTATTCTAGGCAACTTTTCCTTACCATATATTCTAAATCAGTTTGTTGCCATTATAAATATTGTGACAAAATCTTGAGTGCTTTTTAATAAAATTTTAAATAATCAATTTTATCTTCTAAACAAAGCAAAAATATTGCAGTTAGTTTCAGTATATAGAATAAACAGTATGTGTAACCCTTCTATGAAAATGTCTCTTCTATTCTACTCCAAAGCAGAATTTAGTTAAAGCATAATTTATAGAAAAGAGGTATCACAGAGATGATCCTTTTCATATAAAACTGTAGTTGAAATGTTTATATCAGAGTTGGCAAAGGGTTAAGTTCTCATCTGACTTGATTTGTAGGTGCCAAAGGTATAGTTAAGGAAATACTAGAATATGACATATATTGGCCATTCCAAGTTAAACTATCAGATACTAGTAGATCACAAGAAAATGATTTTGTGTGTGCCTGTGTATGTGAATGTATGAAGAAAGCCGTAAGGAAACTAAGCTATTACCAAAGGTTGTTTCCTCTGGAGAACAGAATTTGGGGCAACAGTGATGGTAGGAAGAAGTGTAGAGAATTAGAGATGACTCAACTTTCTATTTCATTCAATGAGAGTGTAATATTACAGTCAACTCTTTAAAAGTTACAATAACACTCTGTATTTTCAATATAAAGAAAAGTTTACTGAGTAAACACCAATATTAAAACCATGATCTAACCTTCATCCTGTCCTTTAAGAAATCTGCGGGTGCTCTTCAAAAGATTAGATCTCATTCTTGTTAAGTGATCCAAAAGATTCCGTCTTGGTATGTCATATGCATTTCTAAACGTCTGTGGCTTCAAATCCTGTTTTAAAAAGATTCAAAGACAAAATGTATTTTGAAACAGAATTAAGAGACTACAATCTCTAGCCTGCAGCACAGTTTTGAAAATAAGATATACAAGTCAACTAATTAGCTTAGAAAAATAGAATAAAGAGATATGATACCATCGTAATGTACTGTTGTAATAACCAAAAGATAGTGAAGTGAAGCTCAACCGAATTATCTCAAATTCACATCTGTCCAAGATTTCATTATGTATTCTGGCTAACAGAAGTAAATAAAAGCTTTGATGTGTAATTTACATACCATTTACAACCCATTTTACATAAACAGTTTGAGCGCTAGTAAATGTACAGTTGTGAAACCATCACTAGCATCAGTTTTAGAACATCCCCATCACTTCACAAGGGTCCATGTGCCCACTTGCAGTCACTCGCAATTCCTATCCCCGCAACCACTAATCTGCTTTCTGTCTCTCTACATCCCATTTCATAAATGGAATCCTGCAATATGTAATCTTTTCTATCTGGCGTCTTTCCACAAGCATGCTTTTGAGATTCATCCATGTTGTTCATGTATTGGTAGTTTATTCCTTTTTACTGTCTTTTCCTTTTTACATGGATATACTATATCTTTATTCATTCACCAGTTGATGAACACTTGGCCTGTTTTCAGTTTGGGGCAATTACTAATGCTGCTATGAATATTTGCATACAAGCCCTTTACACACACATATTTTCATTTATCTCAGTAGATACCTACAAGTAGAACTGTTGGTATATAGCAACATTTACCTTTCCTAAGAAACTGCAGATTAACTTGATAATTTTCATCAACAATGTGTAAGAGTTCCAGCTGTTCTATAACCTTACCAACATTTCATATTTTTCAGTCTTAAATTTTAGCCATTCTCAGTTCAGTAGTGGGCATAAAGTGGTATCTCACTGTGGTTTTAATTTGCATTTCCCCACTTGACTAATAATGTTGAACATCTTTTCGTGTGCTTGTTCAGGTCTGTATATCCTACCTGGTAAGGTGTCTACTCAAATATTTTGTGTTTTTTTTTTTTTGGATGCTTATCTTTTTATAACCGAGTCTTAGTGTTCTTGCCTGGAGAATCCCAGGGACGGGGGAGCCTGGTGGGCTGCCGTCTCTGGGGTCGGACAGACTCGAACAGGACTGAAGCGACTTAGCAGCAGCAGCAGGATTTCTTTATATATTTTCATACAAGTTCTTTATTCAACATATGCTTTTCTCCTAGGCTGTAGCTTGTCTGGGAGAAACTTCAAAGTTTCTTCTGAAGACAAAAATTATAATTTTACTAAAGTTCAGTTTATGAAGTTATGTGTATGTGCTTTTTGTGTTGTATTTTAGAAATCTTCATTGACCCAAGATCCAACATCTTATAGATATTTTTCCTGTAGAAGTTTATAGTTTCAGTTCTTACATTTATAACTATGATCACATTAACTAATATAAGGATCAAGTTCATTGTTTTGCAGATGGATAGCTAAGTGTTCCCACCCTATTTGTTGAAAAGACTGTCTTCTTACCCACTAAATTATTCTGGCCATCTTTGTTAAAAATTAACTCTATATATGAAGGTCTACTTCTGTCCCACCGACCAAATATTTTTCCAGCCAACACATATGTTATCACTGTAGCTTTATAGTAACTTTTAAAATTAGACAGTGCAAGTTTTTCAGCTTTATTCTTTCGCAAAATTGTTTCAGCTACTCTAGGACCTATATACCTCCATATAAATTTTAGAACCAGTCTGTCAGTTGTGACAAACAGGCAACTAGGATGAAGATCTTTTTAATAATGAGATTCATAAAGCATTTCAGGATTATACTGTGTAGCCAAGGTCAGTAGTATAAGTACCAAACTACAGTGAATTCTACTATTAGCTATGTAACTTCAGGCAATCTCTAAGTCTGTTTTCTATGTATAAAATGAACATGATGGTTTGCTCTTCATCAGTCCATCTGCTAATCCACTCAGCATGTATGGTGTTTTAAAATTCAATGATTCAATAATATTAATAGCATAATTGATCATTATTCTGCAGAGGTATAGAAGTTTGGACAAACTGAGTATCAGTTAATAGAAAATTTTACATATTCGACAATATAGACTATTACTAGAGCAGTACAAAATTCACATAACTATTACCTTATTGAGCAAAGCAACTTGGAACCCAGTGTATTCTTTCATATTAAGGTCCAGCAGTCTGTGAGGAACATCCTCTGAAATTCCCTGGAGCAGCTGTTGAAAATCTTTCCTATAAGCCATTGATAAACCATGTGATCTGCTTCGGACTTTAATTCCAGTTTCCTGTACTACTTTTTTGCCTACAGAACCGATGACTCGATCAGATTCTATTTTGGCCTAAAGCAAAAATAAATAAAAGCTGTCTTGACATGATCTGAACTGGTAAATTAAAGGCTAAAAATAGTTTCAATCTTTTATAAATTAAGTATTTATCACATTTTAAAAGAACATAAGAAATTAAAAACACTACTTAAGTTATGTAGTCTATGTCAAGTGCTTGGTAAACTGAACACAGTTTAAACAATAATGTCTTATGATTTTAAATCATCACAATTCTTACCTTTTGGAGAAAATCACACAAACACAACTGATTTATTAACACCCACTACACTGAAACCATGATATGTTAGTTAGTACACCCTAAATAAAAATTCCCAATTCAGAGGTGACATAGAATTAGAAAAAAATCTTACCAATATCTACTTAAAGACATTATTACTAGCACATAACTAAATGCTCACAGATAAAGCAAACAGCAATATTTTGACTCTTCTAACCTACAATTCAATTAGCAGTTGAAGTAGAGATGGCAAAAGTACTAGAAAAATTGTGCTTTTATACGATTTTAATAACTTGGCAGTCAAAGGGTATACTGCTTGACTAATCTGGTATCTACTAACATGATTTATGTCCAAAATGACAAAATTCAGTATTTTTATACATATTTCAAAAGAAACTCCCATTTTTATAGAAAATGCTATATAGGTTTTAAAACATAAAGCAAAAGAAATTGATTTTTTTTACTAAGAAAAACAAATTTCTAACTAATTTCCCAAAAGAAAACATGAGGAATGTTAACATACAAGAAGGCTAGGATCACATTAATAAAGCTAACTTTCACAAACTAGATTATTATTTGAAATTGTCATTTCAAACCATAGCATATCATGCACTTGAGAATTACGTTAATATATATGTGGTTTTAAAAAGTAATCTATTAATATAATCCTACTAGAACCATCAAGAACTAGTATCTGGCCTACTGACCACCTTAGTCAATACCATTCAAAGTACTTAATGGCTCTATTTCTTAACATTACCTGCTGACTCAGTTTTTTGAGGTATGAAATGACACTGTAACTAAGTCCATATTCCATACTGTCTGCTATTAGGTTAGGTGCGCCCATCATTCTAACGGCTTTCTTCAAAGGCTACAGGAAAAAAAGAAAATATCACACTCGATCCTAAGCTTGTCAAAAATTTATAGCCATGAAAAGTGAAAGTGAAAGTCGCTCAGTCATGTCTGACTCTTTGCGGCCCCATGGACTATACAGTCGGTGGAATTTCCAGGCCAGAATACTGGAGTGGGTAGCTCTTCACTTCTCCAGGGGATCTTCACAACCCAGGGATCAAACCCAGGTCTCCTGCATTGCAGGCGGATTCTTTACCAGTGGAGCCATATATGTATTGTCAATTTTGAAAAATTCACCCCCGTGACACCTCTCCTTTTCTTCAATAAGGGTCACATATCATATTTGTACTTCATTAAAATGTTTGTCAGTGGTATCAAAGGCAGTTTGACATACTAAACAAGGATTAGAGGCTATAATAACAACCCCCAGAGTAAGAAAGGGTAGAATCCTGGACTTCTTAGTATCATCTGGAAGAAGGAGGCAGAAGACACACTGCAGATGTAGATTTGATAGAACTTAGGTGGTAAGTGAAAAGAGGAGTCAAGGATAACAGAAGATTCTTACCTTGGGTAACGATAGGCTAGTTAAGAACTACTCTGTGCAATGAAAAATGTCACTGGCACAACAGTCTAGCATATGTGAATGGAACAAAGTCAGTAAAAGGATGACAGCCACCCACTGACATATTACAAAGTGTATAAAAGCACTGGTGTCAAACTGGAATCAAATCCCAGACCAGATATTTAATATCCATGTGACACTGGCTAAATCCCCCCAGATGCTATGAAACATGAGTCAAATATATGTAGCAGTTCATATTCCAGTGTTTCCTCCTTTCCCCTCTCACACAGCTGGTACTATCTGCTAGACACACACAGATTTTCTCTTACAACTATAATATATGATTTCAAAGCTTAAGAAATTAATGTTATTAGAGACCATTTAGAAAGACTACAGTTGAATACTATAATATTCCTGCAGTAAGAGCAGAAGTAATGTTTTAATAAAGTGTTCTAGAAGTTATTTTTCACAAAATCAATAAAGTAATTATTTGCCTGGAGAATCCCATGGACAGAGAAGCCTGGCAGGCTACCATCCATGGGGTCACAAAGAGTCAGACGAGAAGCCTGGCAGGCTACCATCCATGGGGTCACAAAGAGTCAGACATGACTTAGCAACTAAATAACAACAATGTATTTAATAATATATGTATTACTGGTCCTACTGTGATACACTAGGTTTCAGGGAATGTTTCTTGAGATTCAGAGAATAATGCAAACAAACCTTTTTTTGTACCCGTAAGAAGAAATAATTATAAAACTGCAATTTAAAAAGGTTAATTGTAAAAGCTTAAATTCTAAAGCCAGCTGCCTGGGATTGAATTCCTGACCCTGATATTAGCTGTGTAGCCTTAGATGAATTGTTTAATTTTTTAGTGTCTTAGTTTCCACATCTGTGAAATAAAAAGTTATTTCTGCCTCATACAGTTATCATTTAAAATAAATGAGGTTAACACATGTAAAGTGCTGAGGATAGTATCAGGCAGGCCTGGATAAGCATTATATATATTCTCACCATCATCATTATTCTGCAAATCACTGAAACATTTCTTTCTCATGTTTATATGGGTCATTTGTAAATTTTTTATGACATTTATTCTGTAACAGCAATAAATAAAAGCTTTAATACCTACAGTAAACTATAAGCATAATACAAAATTTTTTAACGTTCCATTTTTATGAATAATATTCTTACCCCAAGATAGTAGGGAGGCATTGTCTTCAAATAACTTTCAAATGACTGTCTCCATTTCAATGTTGGTTTTGCCTTATGGACTTTGAACAGATCATCTATAAACGAATGCATAATGAGAACAAACTATCATCATTCAGTGTTTTCACACATGAAAACCAAGTCAAGTAAGTTTCATTTTTAAAATTTGCTTTACTATTTACAAGAGAGAGAGGAAACATCAATTCTATATTTTTAACAAAATTAAAGGTGATAAATTTTTGGTTCTGACATTTTTTAGTAGTAGTAATACCACTTTAAAAATGAAAGAGTGCCAATTAAGGTCTCAAATTAAATGTAATGATAAAGGTAGAATGAGAAAATACACAAGGAAAATCTAGATATGAAACAGATTGGACATACCTACTAATATTTTGTCTATTAACCTTTAAATCTGATGCAATTCCATAAAGGAAAAGATGCCTTCTCCAATACCACCCCTCAAAAAATTACAGCCAAAGGGTCTCCAATCAACTTTAGGCTTATCAGTATTATTTAGACTATTATTTTAGAACAAATACTATTCATTCACTGAAAAATTTGCCAAAATAAAATTCTTAAAAAGAAAATATTCAGATCTAAGAACTATGCTTCTACAAAATATCTTAATTATTTACCATACACAAAGTCTGCATTACTAATTCTAACTGTGTAAGATATCTAATTTTCAAAAAACTTAGAATATTTAATTTAGAAACAAAATATAGTATCTTCAATAGTTTGTAGAATCAAAGGTGTTTGACACTGACTTTCAATATATCAGAAACATACAGAGGTTGCTATAAAACCCTTATCAGCTTCAATATTTTAGAATATTAATAAAAATCTTCATTAATTTCCAGAAAACAAGAACACTCAAAAAGGGAGGGATGTTCCCAAAGATTGCTTTTAGGAAAATTCATATGTATGCTAGGCCACAGAGAACATGCCAAGAATGACTTACCTAAAAGGGGAAGGAGCACTGGGTAATTGTAAGGCATCACGAATAAGTTGACACAGTTCAGTGCTGTACTGGCTTTCAAGTAACCAAAGGGATGGCCAAGTTCACTGTATTTTGCACTATTGCTCACATATACCTGTTAAAAGTAGTTAAAAGTTCACATTTAACAACCTTTGCAGAATGTTATACAAACCATGGATTCAATCTGACTTTTTAAAAAACACCAAATTTAAAAAAAGAAAAAACACCAAATTAAATTTTTAGAGGTTCTAATACTGAGTGAAGAGCTAACTCATTTGAAAAGACCCTGATGCTGGGAAAGATTGAGGGCAAGAGACAGGGATGACAGAGGATGAGATGGTTGGATGGCATCACCAACACAATGGACATGGGTTTGGGTAGACTCGGGAATTGGTGATGGACAGGGAGGCCTGGCGTACTGCAGTTCATGGGGTCGCAAAGAGCTGGACACGACTGAGCAACTGAACTGAACTGAATACTGAGTGAAATTAAGTCAGACTGAGAAAGACAAATACCATCATATGCTTATATGTGAAATCTAAACAAAAAGGCTACAAATGAACTTATCTATAAAACAGAAAGAGTTACAGATGTGAAAAATAAATTTATGGTTACTGGGGCATAAGGAGGCAGGGAGGGATAAACTGGGAGCCTGCAATTGACATATACACACTACTGTATATAAAACAGAGAGAACTAATAAGGACCTACTATCTAGCACAGGGAACATTACTCTGTAATGGTCTACCTATATGGAAAAAGAATCTGAAAAGAGAGGCTATATGTATGTGTAACAGATATCTTGCTGTACACCTGAAACTAATGCAACAATGTAAATCAATTACACCTCAATATAAATCAAATAAATAAATTTTTAAAATCACTATAGTCTTTCAGCTTACCTGCCAACATGTCTGAGGAGATTTTCTTTCCAGGATAAACTGAGTCAGCGGTGAAGGTTCCAACTCATATTTGTCAAAAGGCAATTTGTCAATAACCATGGGTTCACAGTCTGTACAGGAAAACTTCACTACAGGATGAGATGTACGAGGTGGCTAGAAGGCAAAGTCTTATTGTCACTCTTTCACAAAGTACCAGAAACAAACTTTTAGTATCACTCACTGTCGAAGTGTACTCAGTGTCTCAGTCTCACTAGTGAGCATTTAATTTACTACTAAAAGCACCACTAAGCTGAAAGATAATACTTAAAAATCTAATGCTTAAACAATCAGTATTCACAAGAAAAAAAATAAATAACACACTTCAAAATCTGTACAGGATTAAAATTTGTTAATCTTAAAATCAAATTCATCAGAAAACTTAAATGCAGTGTTTTAGAATTAAGTAAGTGTTCATTAATTTTTACATCTAACAAGTAGTTAATGTAATTAGAAACCTTCCTAAGGCCACAGTTGTAGCAGTTTAACTACCTGATTTCCAAACTGATGATGCACATTTATCAGTAAAAGGTTTTAAATATATATATACTTGTAAATTATTAATTTATAGGTATATAATATATACCAAAATAAATATTAAAAAATAGAAAAAAGAAAACAAACAGAAGTTCTACTGGTTTCCTTCCCTATTCCAGTAAACTATTGGTTACCCCTATGGTAAATATGCCCCACTCTGGAGACCCTATTCTAGAGCTGCAAAAACTGCAATACTTCTAAAGAAAAAAAAAAGCATGTTATTCTATTCCCCCTCCTTAACAGTCTCCTTCCTAAAAATCTCACCAAAAGAAGATTGGTGAAGAAAATATGAGCTATGAGGAAATAATGTGAAGTTTCATAAATATAAAGGACTCCTTTTAGCTTCAGTTACTATCTATCAATACATACACTGATGGCTCCCAAAACTACTGTCTTGGGATCATCTCTCATTTCTCTTCATGTATCCAACCACCTACTGGACATAACCTGAATTTTCTATAGGTCCCTCAAACATAGTACTACCCAAGTCATTATTTCACACCCAAACCACATAACCTGTTCTAAAAACCTAGATGTTATCCTTAATCATCTCCCCCTTACCCGCCATACTAAACTGTCACAAAGACCTAGATTCAGTGATACCACAAATTCTAAGCCACTTAGCAAACACATAAATATGGGGCAGATGCTCACTACTATAGATGCTGCCCTCTATGCTAAATTCTCATCTCTCTGAAAATTTATCTTCTATTTTTTACCACTCTAATTCATGCCTTCATCATTTCTTAGACTAGATTAGTACAACTGTATATTTTTAATTAGTATCCCTAATTAGTCAGCCCCCTCCAATCAATCCCATGGCCATGAAATATAAATATAATCATATAATTTTCCTGCCTCAAATTATTGAGTAAAAGTAGCATCCAATCACCTAAAAATAGGGCCAGACTCTATTTTGTTTTTTGTTGTTTTTTTTTTTAACGAAGAGCCTTGACTGTATGGTCCCTATCTGCCTTTTAACCACCACCCCATATACACCCTGTGCTCCAGCCTTAAAAACAACTTGCAGTGGCCCAAAGAGATCACTGTCTTTCATGCTCCTGTGTCTCATGTTATCCCTGGCTACTTTTCTGTTTTTTCCCTTGCATAATGCAAACAAAGTTTTGAAGTCTGAACTGGCAAGTACTAACCTCTAAGAGGCTTCTTTCCTGACACACTCTTACCGTGTACCCCAAACCCACACCAGGCAGTTAGGTACCACCTCATCTGGCCTCTGCTCCACCACTTTGACAGGTGGCACACTAGACTCTATTATGGTTATACAGCTGACTTCCTATGGAAGGTTCCAGATGGGAAGCACTATGTTTTACTCATCTTCTGCTCCTGTACCTGTCACATACCTGATAAACAGCTTATTGAATCAGTCTATGAAATTCATGGGGCTTTTTTGGATGAAAATACTAAGATGCATTTAACATACAAAATAATCCTATGAGATAGGAGTTATTATCTTTATTTAACAGATGGTAAATTGAGGCTTAAAGAAGATAATTAACCAAAGACACATGGCTAATAACTGGTAGAGCCATTCAGAACCAGTCTCTAATAAATCACATTTAATTTCTGTATCAGTACCTCTTATATGAAATCCTATTATTTATAGAAATTTCATTTCCCCTCTAATATCCTTCAGTTACTAAAATTTGCCAGTTCTTTCCAATATCTCTTTTTTAACATTCTCTCTTCCATCATCTTAATTCAAACTCTTACTAGCTCTATATTGGGCTTCCCTGGTGGCTCAGACAGTAAAGAATCTGCTTGCAATGCCAAAGACCTGGGTTCAATCCCTGAGTCGGGAAGATCCCCTGGAGAAGGAAATGGCAACCCACTCCAATACTCTTGCCTGGAGAATTCCACGGACAGAGGAGCCTGGCGGGCTACAGTCCATGGGGTCACAAAGAGTCGGACACAACTGAGCGACTAAGCACAACAGCTCTGTATTAAGTCAACTATAGCAACAGTCCTCTAGGTAAACAGCTTACCTGCCAATTCATCTCCTGATTCTGCTGCGTATAACCACCACCAGATTAATTTTCCTAAAGGAACACTGTTAAAAATGTCTTCAGTTCTATGAACACCACTGAGAAAAGCTCAAATTCCTTAACCTTGCATGTAAAGTCATGAGCAATCGTTTAATAGTATTCTCAATGTCCTACAGACATATTATGAGCCACCTATCCTCAGATACTTTCCATTCCTCTAAATTCACCTTGTTCTTTTCTACTTCCATACTTTCAACATTGTTTCCTGTTCCAACTAAAATCCTACCCACATTCCAAAATCCTCTATGGTTTGTAACAATTTGCAATAGACCACTAGAGTAATATTGATAGATAATGCTTGTGATACTGGTTTTGGATTTCTTCCTATGCGGACTCAACATGTACCATATGCACTACTGTAAGTGTTAAATATAACAATAAACAACAATATAATATTTCATACAAATACGATAGCTGTTCTTTAAGAATTCTGAAAGGCTCCAGAAGAGAAATTAAAATGACCAAAGAAATCGAGAGCTCTCTAAGGTTAGACTAAAAAACTATGATGGTTCAATCAAAAAAAGGAAGATAATCTCTCACTGAAATGTATAAAAACTTTATTTCATGAACTATTTCATTAAATCCCTAATGAACAAAGGAAATATCACAGCTCTTGCATAGATTAAAAGTAAAAAATTATCCTGAAGAGCTGATACAGATTTAAGTATAAAAGGTTTCAAAGAGTTTAACTTAATTCATAAATGACAGCCAATTCAAAAGTTATTAAAGACTACTTAAAGATTTTTGAAATAACAATTCTTATCTTCTAAGGGTAACATCAAAAAAGCCACTGTCAGGCTTTCCCACAAAATATTCCACAGAGTCCTCTGAGTTACTACAAAAAATACTAATCTGAAAAATGTGTATTAACAAGACTGAATAAATATTTGTCTAAATTTACCCTATTATTATAAGAACCATATAGTGAATACTGATAATTCACCATGACCAGTCAACAAGCCCCACTGTTACTAAAAATAATTCCTATAAATAAGACCAGAAAACCTTTTCTATCTTAAACCTCCAGACTGAGAACACTGAATATAACTAAAACTATGCAACTCAACATGAATTTCTAAGACTAAGTCCTAAAAGGCTGCAGGGAAACCATCAAAATTATTTTATAACCCTTCATTTAAATTCTGTATTATGTCCCCGAGAACAAATCCTTATGTTATTTATATATTTATTTTTTAATTTATATATTTAGAATATGTATCTATGATTCTGTAACCAGATGCCAATAATAAAAACATAAGCATAACTTCAGATTCTAAAGGAAACCGATGCCTCTTTTCTATTATTTTATAATGAACAACATAGTATACTAAAGCAAGTAACAGCTTATCATAGCACTTGAACATTTGTCTGGTTTCTATACAATAGCCACACCTTTAACAGACAGTAGTACTTAAAGCTAGTATGAGAAGCAGTTACTATTATGAAGTCACAATCTCTGGTACTTACTAGTGTTGGAGAATTCTGATCTGGCCAAAAAGATTCTGGAACAGGCCAATGACCTATAGGAACCCCAGTCTTAGGATTTGGTCTGACATAAATGAGTTTGTGACAACTATGCCAAGGCTGAGATCCAAAAGGTCTTGATATATCTGGCTGCCCATCTATAGCAAAGAAATTTTAAAAAGTAAACATCATTAAAGGAAAAAACATATGTTAAACTATGTCTAATATTACTTAGTAAAAATATCTTAATACTTGTTCAGTTCTGGATTTTCCTGTTTTTCTTAAACAGTAGAATACTATCACGACTAAGACTTTAAAATTTAGATTAGATCAGAATTAACGAGAGGGTAACATCAGCAAATTTCGACTCTTGAGTTCCACAATTGAAAGGAGGTCCCACAGCATCCTTTGCTTGGCCAATATACCTCACAGTAAATATTTGTTTAACAAATGGCATGTTTTCCCCCACCAGATGATAAGGGCAAATAATTTTTTCATCATCATGCTCAGCTTAGTAAATACTAAGTAACTATGGCTAAATACAGAGAAGGCAATGGCATCCCACTCTAGTACTCTTTGCCTGGAAAATCCCATGGGTGGAGGAGCCTGGTAGGCTGCGGTCCATGGGGTCACTAAGAGTCAGACACGACTGAGCGACTTCACTTTCACTTTTCACTTTCATGCATTGGAGAAGGAAATGGCAACCCACTCCAGTGTTCTTGCCTGGAGAATCCCAGGGACGGGGGAGCCTGGTGGGCTGCCGTCTGTGGGGTCGCACAGAGTTGGACACAACTGAAGTGACTTAGCAGCAGTAGCATGGCTAAATAAGTATTTTTTTTAAATCATTTTACCTAAAGCCTAAAAACTACAACAAAAGTCTAATATATAAATCCAGATTTGAGGCACCTACCTTTCATCTAAAACAATCCCAGAAAATGGTAACTCTCTTCAACAGTACAGTAAACATTTACTGAGTGCCTAATTCTAAGCAAAGTCCTAAAATAATTTAAAAATAAATATATTCCATGTCTAACAATTCAATTCTTTTAAGATTTTTTTTTAAATCGAACACAGCAATATAATTTATATAATCTTTCCATCTTCTGCTCTCATCTCTATGACCTTTCTCTTTTCCCAGTTACCCACTCTACTGCCTTACCTCTGCCAAAGTGTCACTAACGACTTTCTAATTCTGGTTTTAAGCTATGTCGTACAAGGCAGAGGGTCCAGATGTAAGCCGTCCGTTGGTTCTGGCAAAACTCCTTATACCCTCTAGCCAATGTAAATAGTTAATGATCACCGAATATTAGAATAAAGCCAGGCAGGGCTCAGCTAGAGTTAAAAGAATCAAGTTGAATAGCAATGGCTAGTTTCTCATTTTTGGAGCCACACCAACCATTTGGTTCTGATCAGTCTGATCTTTAGTAAAAATTGTAGCTAAGGAATTAAATAAACACCTAGGGCTGAACACTTATGAATCAAGGGACACGGAAGAGGCACATATGCTGGAGAGAGTCAATGTTACAATACTAAAAAAGGAAATACACTATTCTGTTAATGTTTAAAAAGGATTTTAGCTCTTATAAATTACCAGGCTATGAACAACCAATATAAAAAGGTGATATGACCAAACCACTATCGTACAATCTTGACTTTCCTATTTAATCATGCCACTTTACCAATAGCTCTTTTGCCATCTTAATAATTTGACCTTGTCAATGTTAAAGCCAAATCATAGTAATTTTTCAGTTCTAGCTGAATACTTGATAAAGCAAGTTTAAAATATCTGTAAGAAAATGACAATAATACCTTCTACAGGGGAAGGATCTGGTCCTGCTTTCTCAAAGTTTATTACTACCCCACTTTGTACTTTCTGCACCAAGGATTCTAGACACTGATTAAGCATTCTTGGAGAACATACAGAGTATGAGCGGCCTGAAACAACAAAAAAAATAAAGTGAACTAGTTAGTTGCAAAAATTGCTACTTTGGGCAAAAAAGAACCATAGTGGGGTTTTTGACAATACTGATTCACAAAAGTTCAATGGTAAAGTTTGGACTTTTCATTATCTAATGGAAAAGTAACTAAACAAAAAGTTATTTTCAATCAACAATTCCATTTTATGAGAGTGTGTAAGCTTTTTCTTCTAATTAAAGGTACACGGAAAATAAAAATATTGGCCTGAAGAAACCACAATGAAAAAAATTACATATATACAGTGTATCACATGAAATGAAAATTTTTTAAAAGTATATATAAATATAAAAAATTATTTTCCAACTGAGTTCCAATATAATTTATCTTTACTACACATATTGTGGTAAAGTATGGTAACTAACCCCCCAAAATCTTACACCTGCTAAAAAAAATGTATCACTAAAAATTAATGTGAAGGACATAGAAGATACTCAAGAATTATTTAAGTGATCTGCTGGCAGACACCACATATTTTAAGTATTTGCACTTTAAAATAATACACAGTAGCATGTGCTTTTCTGAATTTCATTTGACTTACATACTTAGAAATTACCTATCTTAAATGAATTTCCCTCTTGAATATTTTAACCTATAAAACTTTTAGTTCAGAAGCATTAAAATGATAGTAATTAAGAAAAAATACCAGTGGAAAGACTTCTTTAACAGGGATTTTTTTCAATAAATACAGCCAGATTTGTGCTGTCCCATACTGTAGCCACTGGGTGTATATGGCTATTAAGAACCTGAAACAGAGCTAGTCCAAATTGAGATGTACAGTAATTATATAAAACATACACTTCATTTTGTAGACCTAAGATGATGATAATATCTCAATAATTTTAAAACATCAATTTCACATTGAAATGTTTTATATATATTAATTTAAATAAATGATTCTATACAAATTAATTTTACCTGTTTTTAGTGTTTTTGTTGTTTTCCTTTCTTTTTTTTTTTGGTCACACCACATGGCTTGAGGGATCTTAGGTTTCCCCAACCAGGGATTGAACCCAGGCAGTGAAAATGCAGAGTCCTAAGAACTGGATCACCAGGGAGTTCCCTACCTGTTTCTTTTCAATGTGACTACTATAAAATTTATCATTATATATGAAACTTACATATTTGTATGTTCTGATCTAGACCAGTGCTTAAAAATCATGACAACTAAAAATCTTTAATCAAACATCCTACAGTGTTATTTGTAATAAGCTCAATATGGAAAAATCCTATTCCTTAACAAATTGAACCAATTACTACCAAACATGTTATATTATTATACTTGACATATCAAATTACTCCTATCAATTTAAACTGAACACGTGATTTGCTGAAGGCTATTCAGAAAAGAGTAGCATTAGGCAATAGTGTGATTCAACTCCTCAGAGTCAGCTTTACTTAGGAAAACAAGTATCATGTGACAAATGGTTTACCTGGATGCAACAACGAAAGCCGTAATTATAAAAATACCCACCAATTACTGAGCGTCTGTGCACCTGGCACTATCCTAATCACTCTTATTCTATTAATTTCTCTAATCCTAGCAACAATCATACAGGTTACTTTCTCCATTTTACAAATGAGAAAACTAAAGCAAAGAGGGATTAATTTATCCAAGTTAGTACAGTAGAGCAGCCGAGATTCAAACCCTTACAAGGCATCAGAAATTCATCTGAATATACCATCTTCTTCCCTGAAAACCATGATGCTAATTTGCAATCAATATTTAAAATAATAAAGTTTATATGGAACCACACTTATGTGAAAGAATTGGCAAATTAAAATTCTTCAAGTCAATTTAAACACATAAAAACGCTGATCCTCTTAATACATAAGGTATTTAGGAGATTATATAAAGGCTCATTATCTTATTTCATGATATTTAAACATATTCCAACGATGTCAATAAAATCAAAAGTCCCTAAATATAAAATTGTAGCAAACCTCTATCCTTCTCTAATGTGTGTCATCAAATATTAGTAAATAAGTTATGATTTTAATGACATTAAATTACTAACAAAGATTTTATGAAAATTAGAGAAAAAGTAAATAAACTTGAATCACTTATAAAAATAATAAAAATTCATTAACTCTTTTCAAAGTTAAAGCAAATTTAGACATCTTTACAAAGTGAGCCCACAACCTATGCCATGTTTCTCTTATTCTTTATGTCAAAACTTACCTCTTGGAATACTTGATACTTTGTACTAAAGGATAAAGTGTCTGAGAGCACTCACTATATTTGTGAGAAAAACACACACTTTGAAGCCAAGAAGCTGGTTCACTTGTGTTTATGTAGGGTCCACAAAAAAAGAAAAAATCTAAACACAGCAATAAAGTGAAAAAAAAAAAAAAACAACTTTCTTCCTTAGGATTAGGAAGGATTTAAGTATTAATAAAATGGATTAAGACACAAAAGTAGTAATACTAAGTTGGCCAACAGTCCTATTTACATAAATTAAGAAAGTTAAATTTATTTAATCTAGAAAAGTCTTACAATTTTTATAAAATGCTTTTTATCCTCAATACTTCCACCAGCATGTCTATTAGGTATTTTTTAAATTTGATACCATCCTTGTGCCTCCCCTCAACCTGCTTCTCCTGAATAACCATCTCAGTACATAGCACAGCCATTCACCTCCAATTGTTCAGACCAACTGAATTACCCAGGAATCATCCTTGATTCCTTCTTCCTTATTACCCTCAGTCTTTCCTTTCCATCAGACCACCTCTCACCATCTCCAAACATAAACACTTGAGATCAAAGTACTATCATCTCTCCTAGTCTCCCTGCTTTCATTCCCACCACTTTACAGTATATTCTCATCTAGCAGTTGGAGTAGTCTTTCAAAAACAGAAACCAGATGTCATCTCCTACAAAAAGCCCTCCAATGACTTCTCATCACACTGGGAAAATAAATAATATTTATTACAGCCTAAAAGGCTATTCACTATTTGGCCCTTGACCCATCTCGAAACTAACCTGTTATTCTCTACTTTTCCCTACATAAGCTTGTAGCCGTATCAGCCTTCCTGCTGCTCCCCAAAATACAGGGCATGATCCTTCTCTTACTATTTCCTCTACAGAGGTCTTCATATGGTTTACTCCGTTATTCAGAGTTCTGTTCAGATGCTAACTGGTCTTACTTTATTTCATAATTTAAACAAATATCAAATCATTATGTTGTACCCCGGAACTAAAATGTTGTATGTATCAATTATACCTCAATTTTAAAAAGGAGAGAGGGTTGATGAAGACGCTACAACTATCATTTTAAAGGGATTAATATCTTTTAAGACACAGCTAGAAAATCCCATGGACGGAGGAGCCTGGTAGGCTGCAGTCCACAGGGTCGCACAGAGTCGGACACGACTGAAGCGACTTAGCAGCAGCAGCAAGACTGATTTAATTCCCATTCAAACAAGTGACTTTAACATCAAGGTTAGAGATATGCAAATGTAATTTATAAAAGAATAATTGTTGCTTTATTTAATTCTTTAGACAAGGAGTATAATAATTTCCAAGGATATGCAACATTTTAAACTGACTCAAACTGGGGTACACACATCCTTTAGGTTTACGGTTAAACAACGTCACCTCTCAGAAGACGCTCCAGGAAGACTCATTCTCGGCCTCATGGCCTCTGCAGCCTCACCCTGTTTCTTTACTTGATAGTAAGCAGAACTCTCAGAAACATGATTTACTCATTTTACATCATTTTATCTGTCATACAGCCCCAAAATGTAAGCCTTCTGTCTGTTGCTCCTGCTGTATTCCCATGATCAAAAACAGCTAATTGGTATCGAGTGAGTATTCATTAATTAAAGATAATAAAAACGCTTACAATGACAATTATATAATTTTTAAGGTATACATTAAAAATAGAATAAAATATTAATCACTTTGGCAACACATGCAAATTTCATTCCAATTTTTCCTTAATGAACATAAATTACTCTATAAAGGAAAAAATAAATGCATACACTATTCTTATCATTTAAAAATGCACAGAATTGTTAACATGACTGCATATTTGAACAGTGCTCCACCAGTGGATGTTAGCTTTTCAGTTATTTCTACTTTTTTGGTGTTTTATCCTCAAAACACTTTTCAGTCAGCATTCATTGAAAATAAAGAAGAAAGCATACTATAAGACGACGAGTGGCATTTGAGCAGTTTCCCATTACTGCCAGCAGGAGCATGAAGAGAAGCAAAGCACTACATTAGAAGGGGTTCAGGATGCATGTTTGTGGAAAGCTCCCTAATTCTTTGACCAACTAAGGTTTCTGGGTCACTGAAAGATACCATCAATGGTGATTTCTGAATCTTTTAACTTATCTACTTCACATACCTATCTATGTAGGCTATTCTTTTTCATCTGTGAAATCTGCAGGCTTCCAAAATCCACAGAATATTAGAAGAAAGGCACCTAAAACATTAATTAGACCTTATTTTCCTTTGACTTACACAGCCGGCTATGATGGCATCTCAACAGTGCATCAGCAGTGCATGGAAGACTATGGCACAACCCAGGACACCAGTGAAAGAGTGGTGAGCCAGACCTGGACATTTACCATCACTTCCTTAAGAGAGAACGACAACGCACCGTGAAAGCAAGAATACCATGCTTGTCATATTTACTACAGAAGTCCTAAAGCATGGACAGTGCTTGGTACACAGTAGGCACTCGATGCATACTGACATGAATTTAACCCACCTGTTAACCAATTCCACCATATAGAAGTTCTGAGTCTATTACATCTTCTGTTTCAAGAGTTTTACTAACGTTCACTTAGTTAAGTTCACTGGTTAAGAGTTCGCTTCCTGTTTTCCTCTAACCTATCTCACTTCCTCTTTGCCTCTGGGTAAAACTGTACTTAACTAGGCATTAATCATTACATGGACAATGAGGTGATTCTTGAAACGTTTTGTCAGAGAAAATAATTCTATGGCATTTGTAAATCATTGGCAATCTTTATAGATAAGAAAATAAGTTTAACAACTTCAAATATTAGCATTTGCTATATGGTTAGAAAAAAATTATCATGCATTATCAGACCCAATAGTATTTACATCTTATTCAACAGATCAAAGACCTTCATCAATGTAGTTTTAACACGATGTATGTCTAGTAACTTCTAATAGTAACTTGTTAAACAAACACGGAGTTTTTGAAATGCACATTTTAAAACATTCAGATAAAATCTGCTTAAGTCACTGAATTATTGCCAGCAAAAAACTTACCGCCTGTCACTTCACACATTGGTGTGATTGCAGAGTCATCTAAAGGCACACCTGTCAACTGTTCTGATTCTACGGACATCGTCCCCGGCAACCGCAACACTAATGCAAAGAGTCTCTGATCCCAACGAAAAGGTTCCTTGGTCAATTCACTTCCAGGCAAAGGAGAATTAAGAGGTAAATGAAGCTGAAAGGGGAAAAAAAAAAAAAAAAGATGTCCACACACTATGCCTCCCAAAAAGGCTACAATTATTACACTTACATTGAAACTACATCATGAGTCTCCTATTATTCAAATAAGCTAAAAAACAAAAGCTTATATATATATATATATGTATAGATACATGAAATAGCACATAAGATATTACTACTTCAGTTTTCTTAAGCTTTACTCTGAAGACCTTAATTGAAAAAAATAAATCTATTTCTGTAATGCTTTTCAGATTTCAGTATAACTCACCACTAGGTGCTGGGACTGCTTCCAAATAAACTGTTTCATTTCATCATTAAAACAAGCCTATGATAAATATCTTAGGATTCCTACTTTCTAGATGTAAATTAAAAAACAGGTCTCAGAGAGAATAAATGATTTGGCCTCCTGGGTCCAAACCAGTGTTTTTTCTATCACACCACATCTCAAACGTTTCCACAGTTAAATGATTTAAATAGGCTTCATTTCATATGAAACACAGATCTTCCCAGAGCATCTGCTAAAAGTAAGCTGTGTCACTCCAGTTACACTGTAAATGTACCAAAGGTAATGATTCATAATCCATCTAAGTAACAGTAGAGGGTTTGGGGGTTTCTTCCATGTGGTCTTTAATATATGTCTCTGTCCATCCCTTCTAAGACCTGGTCAATCAGAATCTAAGATTCTTAAGAAATCCAAAGCGCTTTAACGTGATTCTACTCTGTACCTCTGTAGTAACAGAGTCACAAAGCACCAAGAGATCCAGACCTTAGTCTCATTCATAAGTAAAGGGGAGAACCAGACAGAATGTGCCTCATGACGGAAGGACACAACACTGAAAGGAAGGAAAACAGGAGGGAAAGCTGAATCTGAATTTAACCAAGCCTTCAGTTCCAACCGCCAATTTACTGGTCCCTCAGGGACTACTGAGGATACAGGATCAACTTATCCAGCACCACAGAGAACAGTCAGTCAAACCCAGAATGCGGGGCACTGGACAGGACACAGGACCTGGCTTCTTCAATGAAACCTGCCACTGGGCAGGAAAGAGCAAAGAGTAGGGGGTGGGGAGGGTGGCCAGAACCATTAGAGAATAAGAGACAAAATGAGAGCAAAGACTTTTGAGACAACTGGGAAAATTCAAGATATATATTACTGGGATTATTAATAACATTTAAGTGTGATAATGATACAGTGCTAAGGAAAACAAAAATCCTTATTACTTATAAAAAAATTTTTTTAATGATATAAAATCCCACATCAGCATACTCAGGGACTGATTTATTCAAATACTGGAGTTTTCTTTAAATACAGAGCACATTTTAAAATATCACTTCCAAATTAATTGCCAGAGTTTACACTATTTTTGTCAAAAGCAAGATGACTGTATCTCTTATAGCCTTTCTAATTCTGACCTCAAAGATTTCTGAACTTGATAAATTAGGGGTTGAAGTCAGTCTATACTGACTTAAGAACTCAAGTCTCTTCACTGATTTATATCAAACCATTTAAAAAAAATCAGATTCAGTGCTAAGAAAAGTGTTTCTAGTGAAGCTCTGCTAAAATGGCACCTCTCTCCACAAGACTCATGCCAAGAGAACCTCCTGCAAGATTCCTCTATCAAGCCAGCCAAGACTTCGAGCCCATGGCCAAGAGTCATGAGCTTTTCATCTGGCACTGATCCTACTTTTAAGACAGAGGTTAGAGACGCTCAAAGAAATCTGGGCCAGGATGTTCCCTGAGGAAGGTTTTCTAACCTTAAAGGTTCTGTGACACTTGCAAAACAGCCTGGGAACTCCAAGCCCTTGCTGCTATCACCCACCACACCCTGCCAGAAGATAAATATCAAAGCACCAGTGGCGCTGGAGGTTTCAACTGTTAGGGCAGTAGCTCTGCAAAGTAACGGTATCTGGCCCCGGCTCAAGAATCCAGTGGCTAACAGCACTGTAGAGACCTCATGTATAACAGTGGATAGGACAGTAGACCCCTACCATGTACACCCCCACCCCAATCAGATAATAATGAGCATTATCTGCTTAGTGGCTAGATCAAGAATGTATTTCAAGTAAAACAAAAAGCCAAGAAGGGTCATGAGTATATTTTACACATAGCTGTATTAATTTTATAAATGTGTCAGATTTTTATTCATTATTTCTTATTATTTCTGCCTTCTCCTATCACTACCACCCTCATCACCAAAGAGGAGGGAAAAAAATTCCCTGTAACTGAAATGCACTAGTAAAATAGTAAGGAGTGATGGCAAACAAACAGGTACAGGAAAAAGATAAAATGCTTTAGCTTAAAAAGTGTATACTCAAGAGAGCTGAATTACTCCAAACCAAAAGTCTACACTTGAAATTCTAGCAATGTCTCATAATCACAAAGGGAGGTCTTTCTGAATATATGGAAAATCAAGGCAAAGAGCACATAAATCAAGTAGAAAAATATAAAATCAACCATTAGAATAATGTGCAACAAATATGAATAAATAATTCCCAAAGTTAAAAAAGGGCTAAAAAAAAAACCCCAAAATATCCAAGGAAACCCATATGGCCTACAAATATATAAAAGAAACTCAAATACACTGATGATCAGATTGTGTTAATTAAAGGCAAGATGCAAAACGAGACACCAAGATGGCATTTATATGCACTACTAAACAATTACTTAGAGTAGTTTTACATGTGTATAACATACAAGTAGAGTAAAAGTAAGAAAACATGAAATGGAAGGCTACACACCAAATTCATGATAATTTCTACTTCTCGGATGGGGAACAGGGAGGGAAATAACAACTGAGTAGAGGAAGAAAAGAAACAGTACTCAGTTATCTGCAATGTTGTGTTTTATTCACTAAATTTTTAAAAATCCTCAACAACAAAAAAATCTAAACTAGCCAAATATGACAAGAAATGTTTATATCACATATTCTAATCAAGAATATTAGTATACATTAATATGCAAAACCAATAAATTATCCATTCAAGTAGTTATCTATACCTCTCTTATAACAGTACTATTTTACTACAAAATCAAACACCAGAAAAGTTCATATACATCTCTATTACATATAATCACTAGCCCCAAAGCTCAGTCATTCATAAGGACTCTACACAGAGTTCTACTTAACTGGCTTTTTTTTTTTTTTGCAGATTCAAACAACCACAGATCATGTAGTATTTATTTTAAAAAGAAGCATATAGGAGCACCCCTGCAGTTCAAACCTGCCGTTGTTCAAGGATCACTATAGACAGCACGCAAAGATTATCAGTTTTATTTTGGACAAAAAGTGTTGCTGGAATTTGGAGAAAATTGATAGTAGGTACCTTGACTATATAGCACAGAACTTAAGATTAGAGCCAAACAGAAATATAGGATTTTACCCAAGAGGATAGTTCAAGTCATGACAGAAGACAAGACGCCTCAAAAATAAGAGGAAGGAGAGCAGTACACCTTCATGGTCAAGAGAAGACAAGGGGCCCGAGAGGAAGAGAAGTCCCACAAGGAGTGAATTAAGAGCGGCAAATGCGACTGGAATGGAAAGATGAGGACTGGGAAAACAGCATTTCTAATAAGAGTAAGAGGTACCTTGAGTAGCAGAAGGAGCAGCCAAATTCAAAAGGGTTACGCAGTGAGTGATGGTAAGAAACTGAAATAAATTCAAATTTGTCCGCACCCCTCCCGTCTTTCCTCGTCCCAGAAACACCGGTTAGGTTTGTAGTCACAGGCCTCTTCTTTTTTTGGCGTTCTGTGGCCCTCCAGATAGTGATATGAGTAATTAAGTTCTTCTTAAATAAGTGTCCTTAGCAGTCTTGGGTTAAAATCTGTTGACTGGTCTCTTCTGTGCTGTCAGCGCCCGGTACTGGCGCGCTCGGCTTGTCCCCGCTCGCCGCCGCGCCCCTAGCCTGGATGTGGGAGGCGAAAGCAGTGAGCATTTCCTGGGCGGTCAGGTGAGCGCCACGCATTATCAAGCGATGCCCATCTCCGAACAGCACGTCCACACAAGGCTCGGAGCTGTCGTGCCTCACGTCCGCAATCACTGAGCAGAACAGCACGTCCACACAAGGCTCGGAGCCGTCGTGCCTCACTTCCGCAATCACTGAGCAGTTGAGGTTTGTGCAGCGAACCTTCTCGCTGCTCACCGCCTGGAGGAAGGTCCTCGTCGATTCCACATTGTTCTCGAAGGGGCAGAACTGAACCCAAACCTGCTTGACCGAGCGGTGTCGGAGCCGAGCCAAGGCCGCCGCCATGGTGACACCCCTTAACTGGCTATTAAAATATGCTATAAGACAGAATATTTCTTGAAACTTATATTTGTTCTCCTGTTTTTATGCCCCTACCAAATATTCGGCATGTGGGATCGGGGAACTTAAAGATGCATAAAAAACATGGTTCCTCTACTCCAAGATTTCTGAGGACAGGGATCATGCTCCTAAATGAATCAGTTTTAGAAATGTGTTTAAAGACAAGCTGACAAACAAAAAGAAGACAGAAAGTCACAGTACTGGCTACCAAAATATTTATTAGGACTTTTATTTCTGAATACTTTACAGGAAAACAGTTTTATAAAAGCTGTTTTCTGAGGCTTAACTGCAGGAAACTTTAGTAAGTACTCAAATTCAAATGCCTGATGATGCAAAAAGTTATTAACAACAATTATACTGTAGGTGTTGGAGAAGACTCTTGAGAGTCCCTTGGACTGCAAGGAGATCCAACCATTCTAAAGGAGATCAGTCCTGGGTGTTCTTTGGAAGGACTGATGCTGAAGAGGAAACTCCAATACTTTGGCCACCTCATGCGAAGAGTTGACTCATTGGAAAAGACGCTGATGCTGGGAGGGATTGCAGGCAGGAGAAGAAGGGGACAACAGAGGATGAGATGGCTGGATGGCATCACCGACTCGATGGATGTGAGTTTGGGTGAACTCCGGGAGTTGGTGATGGACAGGGAGGCCTGGCATGCTGCAGTCCATGGAGTCGCAGAGTCAGACACAACTGAGCGACTGAACTGAACTATTATATGGCAGACATTGTTCTAAACACACACACACACACACACACATACATACTCACTCATCCATTTCTGAATCAATCTAGTGATTTTGAACCACTAAATCCTAAATCTTATAAACATTTTAGAATGATTTCCTTTTATAAACCCCATGACTCTCTGATGGAAAGAGGCACTTTTTTCCCCTTTCGCTATTCACTTCCAGTTCTCAAGTACACAGGTAAGGCAATAAGAACAACATAAGTAAATAATAATAATAACGGCTTGCATAATGAGCACTCACTATGTATGTGTCAAGCACCATTCCAGGAGCTTTTCATATTTATAACATGTTTATAACAAACCAGTGGGGTAGGTTCTATTATTATCCCCAGTTTATAGACAAGCTACAATGTAAAATTGTGTGTCAGAAGATATCTGTTGGCAAAACACAGACTTAAATAAATCCAGCTATATAATCAAGTTTAGAGCATCAAAGAAGGACTGCAAATTTTAAAACCTGGATAAATCATGTGAAATTCAATTAACTTAACCATAACCATGACATTACTGGTTTTTATTAGGGTCTTCATAAAATTGTACTTTGCAAAGTTTCAGTCTAACGGACTAAATAATAAGCAAAGACAACTATTTATACTAACCAAGTTTTATTTTTACTTGAATACAATTGAGGTTTTCTGTATTACTATTTTAATTGATTAATTTTATTGAGCTCACCATTCCAGTTTTCTTACATTACCTTAGTAGCTGACAGAAAAAGAAATTAACTTCAATCTAAACTAAGGAAGACTGTCCTACTTTTCCTTCTTTCCTTTGGAGAACTATCTTACTGTCCTTTCACCTTTTAGTCTTTCCTGAATTTCTTAAAAATATATATATACAATTTATTTCTCCATAGGTATAAAAAACAAAGGGCAGATTAGGACGGTGTGAGTCTATCACTGAGCATATTCAAAACTTCAGGTACTTAAAAAAGTATAACTTTCTCTTCACTTGTTTTGTATTTGTTTATGGTTCAGTCCCTAATTATGATTTTGCTAAGGCTGGACTACGGAACAACTTAAATTTTATTTAGTTATTCACTGAGTGCCTAGCACAAGCAAGGCATTATTTAATAAGGACTATACCAAGCCAAATAAATAAGATTCAGAAAAAGTTTAAGCTAGCTGTCTTGATGATAGCCAATTAAAAAATTTTTAAACTTTAATATCAGGATTCATATGCTAATACATATTTTTTAAACTTGTAGAATGTAGAAAAACAAGTAAAAGGCAGCAAACAGTAAAAGAAGATAAATTTCTTTTAAAAACATTTTAAATTCAGGACCCAAAGAGAGTTTTTTTCCTGGTACACAACCTGACTGACTCCTGGATGATGATCACACCTGAGCCCATCGTGAGAGTCAGGTGACTGATGTCATCTGTACTAACTCTTAGCAGGTTTCCCCTTGCATTTGGATGTTTTGCCAGCTGGTTCTACTACTGAAGTAATTCAAATTATAAACCCTTTAATAATAATCATACTTCCCATCTAAGTTTTAATGACCTATTTCCCTGGCTGCTTATCCTTCTCCAGTTTAAGAGAATGCAAGGAGGATCTGATTCTTCTATGTCCCCCCCATAGCATGCATCAACTGAAAGAATAAATGAAGTCCCTCCCATTCCCCTGCCTGAGGCAAGAACTAGAGTGCGAGTGGAACAAGGGCTACAGAGGGCACAGCACCAGCCAGCGTCCTGCCAGCAAGATCTGTGACTCCCTACCCTCACACACACACAGATATGGACCCCAACACACACACAGGGGCTCCACTGCCACGTTTGTGGTGGGTCTCAGAACCAGCCGGTCCTGTCTCCAAGAGCTAAGGTATTCTTCTGCCCTGCGATATGAAACCAGCTGATTTCTATGTCCCTTGTACGTACCCACACATAGAGGATATGAAGACATGAGCTACAACATCTACCTGACACCTACAGCGGAGACAACCGCTATGTACGGCGAAGCCATTACAACTCCTCCATCAAGCTCAGTGTACCATACTCATAATGAGAATTTACACATGGACATACTTCTACCGAGGCCATACAATACAACCTCATAAATTCTAGCCTTAGAATTTAGAGATATAAACAGTGTGGCCAAATATTTTTTTCTCGTAAACATTTTTTACCTCACACACCAAACCATCACCCATCTTTTAGTTTAATGCACTGGCCTAATACCAATGAACTTGGCACAGTAACAAAGAAGTAATTAGGTCATTACTAATATAAAATTTTAAATTGTTACCATGCAGGGCATTTCCTTAAAAATTAAGAATGGAGATCACAAATCAAGCTGTGACTCAGGAATTATTTAATGAAAGGCAACACAGCAGACACTGTTATTTCCTACTTTCAAGAACAATAAATAAGTGTAGTATGTTATGATATGTGCAACAGTAAAAGTATGCATGAGGTACAGAGGAATAATTGATTATTGGTAACTGATTATTTGGGGGATGAACCAACAAAGGCTCTCTGAGAAAACAGCATTTGAGTTACTTTGAATAAAAATTTTAATGAAACTCTAGAACCTTTTGAAGATTACAGGGCATATGCAGAGTGAAGATTAAGATCAAAAACATAAAAGGCAAGAAATAACAAATACTGGGATAAAAAAACGAAATTAAAATTCAGAACTGCTGGAGAGCAACATTCAAAGAAAAACTGAAGACTGTAAGGATTTCCTATATAAAAAATAGGTAACTATTAAAGACCTACTGCATAGCTCAGGGAATTCATTTCAATGCTCAAACTACAAACTACATGGGAGAACAAAAAGGAGTGAATACATGTATATGTAAAACCGATTCACTTTGCTGCATAGCAGAAACACAACATTATAAATCAACTATACTCCTATTAAAATTGGGGAAAAAAGAATGGCAGGATTTTAATAAGGGAGAGAGAGAGGAATAATATTCAGAGGAAATAAGCATATGAGGAAAGAAACAGGAAGCATTCAGGAAATTAGTAGCCTATTTCAGGCCAAGTTTAGAGAAAATATTGGAGAAGGAAAGGGCAACCCACTCCAGTATTCTTGCCTAGAGAATTCCATGGACAGAGGAGCCTGGTGAGCTACAGTCCATGGGGTCACAAAGAATCGGACACAACTGAGTGACTAAGACACACTTTAGAGAAAATACAGGGGAATGATAAGGAATTTTTCTTCATCTGCTAATAATTTCCTAGTCTTTCCGTTCTACTAAAATAACTCCCACATTAAGTCATCGGTGATCATTTTTTGGCCATGATTGTAGATGACAGTATTCCAGGTCTAAGTCTTAACAGGCCTCAAAGCTTCACTGTCAAGGCATTGAGATCCAGCTACTGGGTAAAGAAGCATGAACTAGACCCTTGCGTGATAAGATACCTTATGGAGAGACAGACGTCACAGAGACAAGAAGCCAGTACCCAGGCAACAGTGAGCACCAAAGCCCAAGACATGTAAACAAGGCCATCTTGGATGTTCTAGCCCCAGCTAAGTTCCCAGCTCAATAAAGCCAACTCAAAAATTTTTGAGAAACAATAAACTGTTACTGTCACAAGGCACTGAGATTTAGCATGATTTGTTATGCTTCCCAGCAGCATTCAAAACTATTTACCACCCTTTAGAAAGACACTCTCCATTGGCTTTCACCTTGAAATATTCTCATGGTTTTCCCTGCTTCTTCTGCTGCTCCTCTGTCTTCCACTCCACCACCCTCCTCCACCTCTAACACCTAGCCACTCCATACTGCAGTCTCTCAAGGTTTATACTCAAAACACACAATCCACTTACTCACAGCTTCAAATACTACCTACACTCAGCATCTTAAAATTGTGCATGTCCAGCCTAGATCTTTCTTTTGAGTACCAAATATTCTTCTGTCTACTTACCATTCCCTTTCGAATGGCTCAAAGGTACTTCAAACCCAGCTTGCTCAAAACTGAACTCATGATTTTCCTCCAACCAAAATGGAACTACTCTCTCAAGATCTCTTAGCTCAGTGAAAGGCACCACAATCTATCCAGTTTTGCAAGAAGCCATCTCCCTCTTCCTTATACCCCCCAAAAGCACTATACATCAGCAAATTTGGTTGATTTAACTCTAAATATTTCTTGCAACTGTTGCTTTTTTCTGTTTTATTATCACCAACCTCCATGATCAAGCTACTGTCAGAACTAACAATGCCTAACTGGTCTTCCAACATCTGCTTGTCTTCCACTCCTCCACCCCCTCTCCCCAGATAAAACCCTTGGAAGACTTCCTATTGCAGTCATATTAATAACGGTACTTGGCATGGCCTCAAAACTCCTTGTGTGGTCAAGCCCAACCTTCTTTCCCATTTTGTACAATGATCCTTCTTCTTTTACGCTGCAAGTCGCATAAGCCTTCTTCTAGTCCCTCAGTCTCAAAACACTCCCCTCGGGAAAGAGCCTTTGTACAGTGCCTCTACCTGGTATGATCCTTCCCATTTTATGTGTAGTAAGTCCTCCTCAGCTCTTCAAATCTCAGCTTTCAGTGACCTTCTTGACTAGATTTAGTATGCCCTTAAGCTCTCAGAGTACATACTCCTCCCTTTTGTAGGATACATGATCACTGCAGTTTTACTGTTATCACATGATCCTTTTATTAATGTTTGTCTTCTCAACTAGACCCACGGGGGCAGAGCTCCTGCTTGTTTTACCACTTGATCCTTAGAGCCTAGCAGTGTCCAGTTCTCAGAAGGAACTCAATAAATATGGCTTCATGAATAAAATGGATGGATGGATAAAGAAGGTAACTGGCTTAACTGTGACAGGTACTGAGAAATCTAGTGGACAATAAAAAGCAATGAAATGTTTTGGACAAGTGGAATCATACACCTAAATTGTGTGCTTTAGAGTAATTATAGCCAGAGAAAAACAGACTGAAGGAAACCAAGACAAGTTAAGGAGTTGAATAACAGTTTAAGAATAACACCAAGGCAAAAGGAATAGGAATGAAAGCAAGAAACAAATTAAGAAAACAAAAAGCAAGCCACCAAGACCAAAGACAATGACAGAGGAAAAAATACAGATTATGATATGACCCCTAAGGCTCTGACAATTCTCCACCTCCACTAATACAGTAATGATTTAACATGCTCAAATGATAATAAGTTACTCTAACATACAAAGCATGACTTTTCAAAATATGAGAAACTAAAGCTCCAAAAGGACATACACACTCTGAAAATGAGCATTTTTTCTTAAAAGATGCACAATAATGTTACCAACTCTACCTTATAACTACATACAATTGTTATGTAGTATTCTAAATTCTTCGGAATCTAACATTTAAAATGAAATAAATTATAAAATATTAGATCAGAAGGCTAACTTAAAACACAAAAATACAGTAAAGGCCTGGCGAATCAGTTTGAGAATCATTATATCCTAGGTAACTGAAAGCATTTAATGCTTCAAGCATAAGCACTTATCAACCAAACTTTCTTGAGTATGCTATATACTTCCCTATCATCTGGAAATACATTGTGCCCCCTAAAAATAACAATAACAATCTTTCCTTGATAAATCAAAGATGGAGTGAGAGATAAAAAGTTAAAGACCTCTTGTTCATTCCAAATATCGCCCCAAATCACACATCAACTTAACAGGCTGACAATCTGTCATTTACTGAAGGGTGTGCCAGGGTTTTAATTTGATACTCTGCTTAAATCATCACATTTAATCCTCCAACATACTTGTCACCTATAACTTATAGAGTCTAAGGTATATCACCAGTTTAATGTATCTCCTTGCTTCTCCAAACTTTAACATGAAACATAAATGAAAACTTCTTCCATAAGCAGCACGTAATTATCCCTCAAGCTGCATAAATCCCCTTCTTCTTCCATACCACAGAGGTTCATACTATTTGAGTATCATGGAGTTTGCATCTAAGTCTTCTCCACACTGGATCTGAAGGTTCTTGTGAATCCCTTCTGGCCATCAGAAGTTAAGCAGAACACCAGAGCTTATAGTTCACAGCCTATGATTATGATCTCTTTATGGCACCTTTAGTTTGAAGAGTGTAATTTCAAATCTACATCAAAGACTACTAGAATTTCATTTGCAGTTCCTATTTGATTAACCTTAGAATATATTTATATTCTCTTCATTTCAATGATAAATTACTAAATGACGAAAACGCTTCTCCTTTTTAAAAGGCTGCTTTGAACAAATGTTGGATTCATCAGTAATAGTTATTCATAATTGGTAAGAGTCATAATACCATATCATAGTTTTGAAAGTTTTACCTCTGTTCTCAGAAATTTCAGTTTGAATTGCCTATATACTGCACTGCCTATTGTGCCATAGCTACATAGGTGTGTATCATATTTTTTGTTTGTTTCAATGCTAATTCACTGTAACGTAATAATTTCCTTGAATTTTTTTTTACAGAACAATTAGGGATACAAATTTATGTTCTTGGAACTTCTATGAGAGGGAATCCCTAGTCCAGTAGCTAAGACTCCACATTCCCAATGCAGGGGTCCAGGGTTCGATCCCTGGTCAGGGAACAAGATCCCACATGCTGCAACTAAAAGATCCTTCATGCTAGAATGAAGATCAAAGATCCCATGTGCTGCAACTAAGACCCAGTGCAACCAAATAAATAAATGTTTAAAAAAAAAAAAAAACTATGAGACTTCTGGATAAAAATACCTAATAACCAGATATCATGGGAAGCAAGTTTGGACTGTGATTCAAACAAAACAACTGTCAACATCTGTGAGACAAGTAGCGAAACTGGGATATAAATTAGATATTGTGTTATTTATTAACCCCCTTAAATTTTTTGCTAAGCTATAAAGAGAAATTAAATTTAAACTAATTAAATTAAGAGTAAGTATACTATAAATTAAACTTAAATTTAATGAAATCTATTAAAATAACTTTTTGCTGAGCCACAGAGCACTGCAGGTAAGTGTATGTCTGTGCGTGCATGCACGTGCACTTACATGTTAAAGATGCATACAGAAGTACTCAGGGTAAAATGAAATGTTTAAAGTTTGCTTTAAAATAATCCCCCTAAAAAATGCATACTGTGTATTTAACTGTATACATGTGTATGGGGCAGGGGCAGAACAGATGAAACAAGGCCAGCAAAATGTGGCTAATGATTGAAACTAGGGAAGGGTTCTTGAGGCTAACCATTTCACTTTCTCTACTTCTGTATATGTTCAAAAGTTCCAAAATAATTTTTTTTTAATTTGGGCATATGTGAATAATAAACACAACAATTAAAAATGCAAGCAATTAAAAAGCCTCTGTGGAAAGGGAATGAGAAGTCTTGCTTTTATTAGTAGCCCTTGTATAAACGTCATTATTATTTAAATATTCATGTTACTTAAACCAAAAAATTTTAACTCTTTTAAACAGAATATAAAAATTTACCCCGACATGAAATGCTAAGAAAGCAAATAGTTCAGCCCAAGCGAGAGCAAAATGATCCACACATGAGTGTCAATATGCACAGACACAGGCAGATACAAGTCCATAGAGTCCAGCTGAAAGCTAACAAACATCTCCTGGTTTCAGAAATGCAGAGAAGGTAGGGAAAGGCTGTGTAACATTTCTTAAAACAAAACAAATACAGAATTATCCTTTAGGGGTAGGAGGGTAAGGAAACCTTGACACAAAAAGATTGAGAAACTTGACTAAGTAACTGCAGGTTCTGGAAAAAGCAAGATTTACACCCACATTCTCCCATTTTGCTACATCCTTGTTACATATTGGTATTTTTACCTGATGTTTACACTGTGTTTAATAGTGTGTTACACTACTAAAAATTTGTTTTCCTCTTTGACTTAATTTCAGATTGCTGCGTTTTTAGTTCCTATGTCTGTTTATATATATTTATAAACAAGGCTAATAGCGTTAGTCTCTCAGTCATGTTCAACTCTTTGCGATCCCATGGACTGTAGCCTGCCAGGGTTCTCTGTCCATGGGATTTTCCAGGCAAGAATACTGGAGCGGGTTGCCATTCCCTCTTCCAGAGGATCTCACTGATTCAGGATCGAATCCTTGTCTCCTGCATTGCAGGCAGATTCTTTACGTGTGAACTACAGGGAAGTCCTTATAAACAAGGTTGGTTTAACATTAAAAACTAATCAATGTGGACTTCCCTGGTGGTGAAGTGGTTAAGACTCTGTGCTTCCAATGCAAGGGATGCAGGTTCAATCCCTGGTCAGGGAACTAAGATCCCACATGCCACGCAGCAAGGCTCCCCCCCCAAAAAAAAACACTAATCAATGTACTTCACTATATTAAAAAGAAAAATCATATAATCTCAACGAGCATAAAAACTAACAAAACTGCATACTCATAATTTAAAAAAAATAGCAAACTGGGAACAAAGGAGAACTTCCACAATATGATAAAAGGAATTAAAAAAAAAAAAAACAAACTACAGTTAAAATCACACTTACATGGTGAAAGGTTTCACTCCCACCCCATTCCCCAAGACTGGAAACAAGGCAAATATGTCTACTCTCACCACCTTTACCAGTACATTTAGTCAAGAAAAAGAAACAAAAAAGGACAAACACTGGAAAGAAGTAAAACAGTCTATGTTCACAGTTCACATAAAAAAAATTTCAAGAAATGTGGATAAAACTAGATCCACATTTGGATGTAGATAATAAGTGATTTCAGGAAGGTCACAGAATTCAAGGTCAAATATAAAAGTAAAATATTTCTATGTAATAGCAACAAATAATCAAAATTTGAAGGTAAAACTAGGAATTTACAAAAGTATCAAAATTTATGTGCAAAACTTACGCAAGGAAAACCCACAAACATTCGTGAGAAAAATCAGACTTAAAAAATCTGAGCAAGGGACTTCCCTGATGGTCCAGTGGCTAAGACTCCACACTCACAATGCAGGGGCCTAGGTTCCATCTCTGGTCAGGGAATTACATCTCACATGCTGCAACTAAAGACCTTGAGTGCCACAACTAGGAACCAGCACAGCCAAATAAAAAAATATTTTAAAAAATAATAATAATAAATTTTTAAATCTGAGATATATACCTTGCTCATGTATTAGAATAATAATGCAAAATGTGCATTTTCCCCAAATTAACTTAGAGATTCAATGTAATTACAATCAAAATTGCAGTAGTATTTCCTGTAAAACAAGCTGATTCTAAATTTACATGGAAATTCAAAGACCTAGAACAGACAAAACAAGTTTGAAGGAAAAAAAAGCTGGAGACAAACTGACTTCAAGGTTTACAAAGCTATAGTAGCAGACAGTGTTGTACCGGCAAGACAGAAACAGAGATCAACAAAACAGAATACAAAATCCAAAAACAGACACTAAAATAAGTGGCCACTTGACAAAGACGCCACAGCAATTCAATAGGTAAATTCAATAATCTTTTTAAAAAGTGACACTGATACAATTAACTAACAGGGTCAAAAAGTGAACCTCAACACTTTCTTCCTACTATACAATACAATTTCTAAATGAATCATGACCCTAAAAGTAAAAGCTTATACTATGAAACTCCTTAAAGAAAACACAGCAGAAAGTTAGTAACATTGAGTTTGGCAAAGATTTCTGAAATAGTTCACAGAAAGCACAAACCATAAAAGAAAAAAACAAAAATATCTGCTCTTTAAACAGACAAGACTGGGAGAAAATATTTGAGACATTTATCCAATAAAAGACTTGCATCCAGAATATGTGAAAGATTCTTATAGCTCAATAACAAGACAATCCAGTTTTTTTAAAACGGGCAAGAGAATCAGAACACTCACTTCACTAAAGATATACAGGTGACATATAAGAACATGGAAAGATGTTCAACATCGTCAGTCATTAAGGGATGCACACCAACCCAAATGAGACGCCATTACACACCCACCATATTGCCTGAAATTTAAGACTGAAGAAAACCAAGTTTACAAGGATGTTGAGCACTCAGAACTCTCATACACTTCCTGGCAGGAATGCAAAAACAATACAGCCACTTTAGCTGTTTGGCAGTTTCTTATGAAGGTAGATATACATTATGGTAATACTACCTACCAATTGCACTCCTAAGTATATACCCAAGAGAAATGAAAATATACACCCACAGAACGATTTTCATGCCAATGTACACAATGACTTTATTATAATAATACTGGTGGAAAAAACTGAAAAAATCCAACTATTCTACGTTGGTGAGTGGCTAACAAATTATAATACAGCAATACAGTGAAACACGACTCAAGAAGGCGTGAACTACTGATAGATCCAACAACATGAATGAGGACTTCTCTGGCAGTCCAGTGGTTAAGACTCCATGCTTCCACTACAGTGGGCATGGGTTCCATCCCTGGCTGGGGACCAAATGCCAAGCTATGCAGCAAAAAAACAAACAAGTAAACAACAACAAATGATGTGGATGAGCCTCAAAAGCATTATGCTACCTGAAAGCCAGACACAGACTACATACTGATTCCATTTACATGAAATTCTAGAAAAGGCAAAACTACATACACACACACACAAAGTGAAACAAAGCATATCAGTGTTTCCCAGGGGACAGTGATAGAAATTAACTGCAAAGCCATAAGACAACTTTTTCAGAATGATAGCTATAGTATTTTATAGCATTACTGTGCTATTAATAAGTGTTTATATTTGTCAAAACTCATCAAATCTTACACATGAAATTGCTGTATTTTATTACATATAGATTGCAGTTAGACACAAAGGGAACAATAACAACAAAAGAAATATAAGCAAATACAAATTCTGAGTACCATATATTTAGTGGCAAAAAAAGGGAAAGAAAGAAAATTCCCTGGAATACATATACCATTTAATTTGGAGTCTGGTGCCTTTCACTATTACTTCCTCTCTAAATATCCAGGGCAGAATATTCATTCTCAATCTTTTCCATGGGACACAGAAGATGTGCTTGCACACGCGTACACATGCACACGTGTACATACACACACTCTATCTTCCCCCTCCATGGGAATAGTAGACCCAATTCTTAGGAGGCTAACTTAACTATATATACCTTGCTCTCTCCCATTTAAGGCAACATAACAAAATGAAAGCAACCCAGTGGCTTCATTGTAAGGGATAGCTGAAGTACTCTATAAACTCTTTAACAATAAATTACTTGGCACACATTCCACAACATGCTGAGATTCAGATGGGCGTCACCAACAATTTTATTCATTAATTCACTCTGAATAAAAATCTACAAAGAACTAATGCTGTCAGATAATGGCTAAACAAATGGCAAAAATCTGCAGTGTATTAACATATTATACATCATTGAACTTAAAGAAATTAGGTCAATAGCTATAGCTGTGCTAGGGACAAGGCAGCATTAATGAAATAACTACAGAATGATAATACAGGAAAATAAATGTTAAATTTTGTGGTAGTTATAAATGCTGGAAAAGTTCATTTAGGGTCTGAATATCAACTAAGAGACTACACTGTGCGGTGACTACTGGTAAATAAAAGGAAGATAGGAGAGTCCTTGCCCTTGTGGGGCATGGAGGCAGGCTGACATTAATCAAATAAGCACACAGATCACTATGTAATTACACATTACACTAAATGCTTAAGGGAAAAATTTTTTTACTTTCTCTTTCTAAACATCAAAACAGAATCCTATGCTCCAGTCTTAACTAATGCAGATCACTCTCCTCTGGCAAGTCTCTTGCCCTGTTATTTTTCTAAAAATCTCTACACCATCAACACCAGCTCCTTCCTGATTGTACCAGTGTTACCTTCATGGGCAAGCCTTCTCTAACCCCTAAAAAAATTAGGAGTCTCTCCTTTTTGTAGTTTGACAGAGAACAGTAAAACTAGAATTTCTTGAGCACTTATTTTCTCATTTAATCATTACAATAACCATGACATACAGTTATTATTATCCCCATTTTAAAGATGAGGAAACTGAAGCTTAAAAAAGAGAGAGCCAAGATTACATTTCTAATTAGCTGCAAAGCAAGGACTCAAACCTGGATCTTTATAACACAAACATATTATTTAATAGTATTCTTTAGATTAAACCTACCTTAAATTTGAAGTGGAAAGATTGGTATGAACTGATGATATATTTTCTTTCAGTGAAAAAAAAAGTATCTATTTCCTAACTCTGTCTACTGCAAAGGCATGAGGACAATCACCAACTCAACAGTAAATGTCACCTGTGAAAGTGAAAGCCACTCAGTTGCATCCAACTCTTTGCGACACCATAGACTATAGTCCATGGAATTCTCTAGGCCAGAATACTGGAGTGGGTAGCCTTTCCCTTCTCCAGGGGATCTTCCCAACCCAGGGATCAAACCCAGGTCTACCACATTGCAGGCAGAATCTTTTTGAGCTGAGTCACAAGGGAAGCCCAACATCACCTCTAACACCCCCTTTTATGGAGTCAGAGGGTTTGTTTTTTTTTTTTTTGCTAGTTAGTAAGGAGGAGGAGAAACTGAAAGACAACTGGAATGCCTATATTTCTAAAGAATTAGGTGAGGGTGGAGGAAGGAAATTAAGACATCTTTTATAAGAGATCCTGAAGTTGTACACAGTAAATAAATGTATAAGTAAAGGTGGGTATGGCTCAGCGGTAAAGAATCCACCTGCCAATGCAGGTGACACAGAGGCGTGGGTGCAGTCCCAAGGAAGATTTCCTGGAGAAGGAAGTGACAGCCCACTCAGTATTTCTGCCTGAAGATTCCATGGACGGAGGAACCTGGTGGGCTACAGTCCATGGGGTCGAAATGAGCTGGACATGACTTAGCAATTAAACAAACACCCAGGTTTATGGTTTCTATATATCATTTCCAAGTACACAGAATCTGGTTATGATTCCAGGTCTGGGGCAAAACGTACAAGATAAACTTAAAACAAGCTGTCAAACTACAAGATAAGGATGTTCCCAAAGCTTTTAAAGCATAATTATTTACCACTCCTTTTATTTCAGAAACTAAAAACTGGCCCTCGAAAGGCTAATCTTTCTTTCTTCTTATCAAAACCCCTCAACTTCTGCTGGACACATGCCCACCCAAGTAAAGATCCCGTTTTCTACTCTGCCAGCTTTTGGTTGATGGACTCTGACTAGAATTGCCATATACAAGGTTTAGGTCATCTCCATACTAGGAAGCTGCTTGCCCTCCATATCCTTCACTCCTTCCCACAGGCTGAAAGTCAGCTGAAGTATTGAACTAGGATGTGTTAAAACCAGTATCAACCATTCAGATAAAAGCAACAGAGGAGATGGAACCCAGGGCCTAGACAATTGGCTGGAGCAGAACCACAGTACCTCCCAGGCCACTAACCAGTTTTGTCTTTGACGTGAGAGAAAAAGAAACGTCCTATTTTAACCCAATAGTACTTTTGTCCCAATTACAGCAGCTGAACCAATATCCTAAAAAATCAGCATCTTTCCAGAAGCTTTCCGAATCCTTGAAAGTTGAACTGGGTGCTTGTCAATTCTTTTGCTCTGTGGCAGAAAATATGCATTCAAAGAGACACTGTACATTAAAGGCAGGGAAGCACCCATTCTAATCAAACTAACGCTGAATGTCTCTTTGTGACGTAATAAACAGGAAGCTGGCTCCTCCAGGATCAAGTTCCATTCTAGTCCCATTACTCAGATCTGCTTGGATAACGTAGATGGGGAAAAACAGCTTCAAATAAAATGAGTACTTCTTAAATCTACTTCCTCAAATATAATACAGCCGTCAGTTCAGTCGCTCAGTCGTGTCCAACTTTTTGCGACCCCATGAATCACAGCACGCCAGGCCTCCCTGTCCATCACCAACTCCCGGAGTTCACTCAGACTCACGTCCATCGAGTCAGTGATGCCATCCAGCCATCTCATCCTCTGTCGTCCCCTTCACCTCCTGCCCCCAATCCCTCCCAGCATCAGAGTCTTTTCCAATGAGTCAACTCTTCCCATGAGGGATCCAAAGTATTGGAGTTTCAGCTTTAGCATCATTCCTTCCAAAGAAATCCCAGGGCCGATCTCCTTTAGAATGGACTGGTTGGATCTCCTTGCAGTCCAAAGGACCCTCAAGAGTCTTCTCCAACACCACACTTCAAAAGCATCAATTCTTCGGCACTCAGCCTTCTTCACAGTCCAACTCTCACATCCATACATGACCACTGGAAAAACCATAGCCTTGACTAGACGGACCTTAGTCAGCAAAGTAATGTCTCTGCTTTTCAATATCCTATGTAGGTAGGTCATGACTTTTCTTCCAAGAAGTAAGTGTCTTTTAATTTCATGACCCCATTGATTTCTGCATTTCATCTGCAGTGATTTTGGAGCCCCCCAAAATAAAGTCTGACACTGTTTCCACTGTTTCCCCATCTATTTCCCATGAAGTGATGGGACCGGATGCCATGATCTTCCTTTTCTGAATGTTGAGCTTTAAGCCAACTTTTTCACTCTCCACTTTCACTTTCATCAAGAGGCTTTTTAGTTCCTCTTCACTTTCTGCCATAAGGGTGGTATCATCTGCATATCTGAGGTTATTGATATTTCTCCCGGCAATCTTGATTCCAGCTTGTGCTTCTTCCAGCCCAGCATTTCTCGTGATGTACTCTGCATAGAAGTTAAATAAGCAAGGTGACAATATACAGCTTGGATGTACTCCTTTTCCTATTTGGATCCAGTCTGTTGTTCCATGTCCAGTTCTAACTTTTGCTTCCTGACCTGCATACAGGTTTCTCAAGAGGCAGGTGGTCTGGGATTCCCATCTCTTTCAGAATTTTCCAGTTTACTGTGATCCACACAGTCAAAGGCTTTGGCATAGTCAATAAAGCAGAAATAGATATTTTTCTGGAACTCTCTTGCTTTTTCGATGATCCAGTGGATATTGGCAATTTGATCTGTGGAAAACCAGCTTAAACATCTGGAAGTTCATGGTTCACGTACTGCTCAAGCCTGGCTTGGAGAATTTTGAGCATTACTTTACTAGCGTGTGAGATGAGTGCAATTGTGCAGTAATTTGAGCATTCTTTGGCATTGCCTTTCTTTGGGATTGGAATGAAAACTGACCTTTTCCAGTCCTGTGGCCACTGCTGAGTTTTCCAAATTTGCTGGCATATAGCCTTAGCTCTTACTCAATGAACAACAACAAAAATCCATATGAATTGTTATCAGGCCCTTATTGATTCATCTACATTTCTTCCTTCCCAATACATGTAGAAGATTTAGTCCTTCAACATTCTTTCTTTCCCTAAGATTTTACGCTTCAACAACCATAATCCTCAGTTATTTTTCTGTTTATATGCAAGGACAGTTTAAAATCCAAGGATACTCAAGATGAAATTATCTGATGGAGAAAGAGTATGTGAAAGAAATCTGCCTATCCTAGAACCTGCTGCTTAGGATTAAAAAGAAAAACACACTGTTAAAGCACCTTTATATGTCTGCCTAGTATGAGAACATTATTAAAAACAATGTACTAAATGTCCCTGAATTTTTCACTTGAAATGATTTTATGTTATACGTATTTCACTCCAACAAAAAAAGATATAAAACTTAGCAAAAAGCCAACCCCTTTATCAACCTTGTTGAAATGAATAAAGACAAAGATGAAAGTGGGAGAGAAAAAAATAAATGATGATGATGACTGTAACAAATTAATTCAAAAAGTCTGACATCCAAAAAGAAAGAACAGAGACACAGGAAGGAAAAGATCACCAAAGAAATAAGAACATTTCTGAGACTTAAAAGATAAGAGTTCCTAAATTAAAGGGGCCTGCCAGGAGCTAAACACAGAGATAAGTAACCAAGTGAAATGATGACCATAAACTGGGAGAACAGTGACAAGAAAGCCCTGCCAGTGCAGAGAAGATGCACAACTAAAGGCCTAAACGCACCACAGGGGCGAGCACTCGACCCATGCCTCAGCAAACACTGAGTAGGTTTTGGAAAAAGAAAGGTGGAAAGAAATAGGAAACATTCCAAAATTATGGAACAGGGTCTGACAAATAAGAGAGTTGGGTACTCAAGGAACAATGGGGTCAATTCAGTGTTGTGAAGCACTTAAAGGTAGTAAAAACCAAATAAATCATGGGAAAAGTTAGAATAAATTTATAAAGGACTTTCATGCCCAATTAGGGAATACAGATATTCCAAGGTAGGAAATAAAGGCAGAAGGAAGAACACCTAAGTGGCACCAAAACTCAATCAGAAAAATAAAGGCAAGTGAAAGCAGCTCAGTTGTGTCTGACTCTTGGTGACCCCATACAGTCCATGAAATTCTCTAGGCCAGAATATTGGACTGGGTAGCCATCCCCTTCTCCAAGGGATCTTTTCAGCTCAGGGATTGAACCCAGGTCTCCCACACTGCAGGCGGATTCTTCACCAGCTGAGCCACAAGGTAAGTCCAAGAATACTGGAGTGGGTAGCCTATCCCTTCTCCAGAGGATCTTCTCAACACAGGAATTGAACCGGGGTCTCCTGCATTGCAGGCAGATTCTTGAGCAACTGAGCTATGAGAGAAGCCCCTTATTTTAAAGTGAAAGTCGCTCAGTTGTATACAGTCCATAGAGTTCTCCAGGCCAGAATACCAGAGTCGGTAGCCTTTCCCTTCTCCAGGGGATCTTTCCAACCCAGGGATCAAATCCAGGTCTCCCACATTACAAATGGATTCTTCACCAGCTGAGCCACAAGGGAAGCAGGTGGCGCTGGGCAAATGGGTGAAGCTGATCAGAAAGTACAAACTTCCAGTTATAAAAGAGATAAGTCACGGGGATGTTATACAGCATAGTGACTACAGTTAACAATACTGTACTGTATATCTGAAAGTTGTTAAGGGAATAGATCTTAAAAGTTCCTATCACCAAAACAATTTTTTTCTATGTATAGTGGTCAATGTTCACTAAAGTTATTTTAGTGATCACTGTGTTATACAATCCAAAGCTAATACAATGTTATGTCAATTATCTCAATTTTTCAAAAAATATATGTGTGTGAGTATATATATATTTCAGAACACATTCATCACCCAAAAAAGAAACCCCATACCCATTAGCATCTCCTCTTATCCCTAAATCCTAGCAACCATTATTTGTTTGTATGGTATTGCTTATTCAGACATTTCATTTAAATGGAATCTTTTATGTCTGACTTCTTTCACTTAGCATATTTTCAAGGTTCATCCACATTGCAGTGTATGTTAGAATTTCACTCCTTCTTAAGGCTGAATAATATCCATTGTATGGATATACCACACTTGTTTATCCATTCATCAGTTGATGAACATTGTACTGTTTCTACTTTTTGGCTATTATAAATAATACTGATAAGACATTTTATGTGGAAATTTTCTCATTTCTCTTGGGTACATACCAAGGAGCAGCGTTCTGGGGTCACAGGGTACTGTGTCGAACTTCGTGAGAACTGTCAAACTACTTTTCACAGTAGCTCTATCACTTTACATTCCTACCAGCAATGAGGGTTCCAGTTTCTCTACATTTTCATCAACATTTCCTTCATCCATTTTTTAAAGTTTTAGCCACTACAGTAGGTATAAAGTAGTATCTCATTATGGTTTTGGTTTGCATTTCCTTAACAGCTAATAATGATGGTGAACATCTTTTCACGTGCTTATTGGCCACTTGTGTGTCTTCTTTGGAAAAATGTTTCAAATCTGTGGTCCATTTTTTTTAAACTGAGTATCTTTTTTATTTCTGTATCTTAAGAGTTCCATTTATATTCTGGATTCAGTTCAGTCGCTCAGTTGTGTCCAACTCTTTGAGACTCCATGAACCGCAGTACACGAGGCCTCCCTGTCCATCACCAACTCCCAGTGTCCACCCAAACCCATATCCATTGAGTCAGTGATGCCATCCAACCATCTTATCCTCTGTCGTCCCCTTCTCCTCCTGCCCTCAATCTTTCCCAGCATCAGGGTCTTTTCAAATGGGTAAGTTCTTTGCATCAGGTGGCCAAAGTGTTGGGAGTTTCAGCTTCAACATCAGTCCTATCAATGAACACCCAAGACTGATCTCCTTTAGGATGGACTGGTTGGATCTCCTTGTAGTCCAAGGGACTCTCAAGAGTCTTCTCCAATACCACAGTTCAAAAGCATCAATTCTTTGGTGCTCAGCTTTCTTTATAGTCCAACTCTCACATCCATATATGACCACTGGAAAAACCATAGCCTTGACTAGACAGACCTTGGTTGGCAAAGTAATGTCTCTGCTTTTTAATGTGCTATCTAGGTTGGTCATAACTTTCCTTCCAAGGAGTAAGTGTCTTTTAATTTCATGGCTGCAATCACCATCTGAAGTGATTTTGGAGCCCAGAAAAATAAAGTCAGCCACTGTTTCCCCATCTATTTGCCATCAAGTGATGGGACCGGATGCCATGATCTTAGTTTTCTGAATGTTGAGCTTTAAGCCAACTTTTTCACTCTCCTCTTTCACTTTTGTCAAGAAGCTCTTTAGTTCTTCTTCACTTTCTGCCATAAGGGTGGTATCACTGCATATCTGAAGTTATAGATATTTCTCCCGGCAATCTTGATTCCAGCTTGTGCTTCCTCCAGCCCAGCGTTTCTCATGTCACCCTGCTTATTTTACCTTGTATTCTGGATACTAGGTCCTTATCCAATATATGATTTGTAAATATTTTCTCCTATTCTGTTACTGTCTTTTCCTCACAGTATCCTTTGAAGTACAAATGCTTTTAATTTTGATGAAGTCAAATTTATCTAATTTTCTTTTGGTTGTGTTCCTGGCGTTATGTCTAAGAAACCACTGTCTAATCCAAGGTCATGAAAATTTATGCCTAGGTTTTTTTCTTTCAAGGGTTTTGGCTCTCACATTTATGCTGCCCATTTTTGTAATATGGCGTCAGGTAAGAGTCCAACTTCACTCTCTTGCATGGAGATATTCAGTTGTCCACTACCACTGCTTGAAAAGACTACTCTTTGCCCATTAAAATATCTTATCTCCGTTTCCAAAAATCCATTGACCAAAAATGTATGGGTTTGTTTATTAATCTATATGCCTATCTTTAAATACTACTGCACTATTGTTGGTGGGTTTGTTTTTTTTTTTAATCCCACAATAGAGTATAAAGAGTAATGAACTTCAAGTAAAAATAAGAACCAATAATCAATTCCCACCTCTGCCTCTTACTTGGGAATCGGCTATAATTAGACTCATTTTCCTCACTCTTACAGAATTAGTAAGATGTGAAATTATCTTGTAAACAATAAAGGGTAATATAATTAATTTTCTACATGTTTTCTTAATTACTACAATGAACCTCATAAAGTTTGGCAGCCAGGAATAAGAGCACATAAAGAGAAACTTTCACAATTTATTTCTTAAGAAACAGTACCTAGCACACAGTAGGGCCTCAATAAATATTTATTGAGTGAAATTAACTATTTTCCAATTGCTCTGTATTCTATTCATTTCCTATGTTAAGACTGAAGAAAAAACTTAAAATTTTAAATCATCAGGTTATTTCTTTAGCAATTCTTTCCTTGGGAAAAAAAGAGAAGTAAATTTCCTTTAGGCTACTTCTAGCTTTTGAGAATTATCCAATACTGTATTTAAGATGGTTCTCCTCATATGATATTTAATAAGGAAAGGAAAAATTTAAACATAAAAGTCAAAGTGTATTCAGTAAGATTTAGTAACAACCTGATTTATTTAGTTGCTAGTTCCTACAGCTAAACTCTATAGTTGCAGTGTATACTCTTAAAGAGGAAAAAACACCTTTTTATTTTTTTGTTCCAGCAGTGTAAGATCAATAATTTATTCAGAGGAAAGAGCAATTACTTAAGAATCAACAATATGTTTTACTCCAACAAATTTCAAAAGTGAGGTCTAATTTTTTAGTATTATTGCTATAATTACCTACCATAAAACGCAACCAGTTTTAAAAGTGTCCAATCCAAACTATATCCAATCTCTTGCAATAAATCATAATGAAGAAGAGTATTTTTAAAATAATGTATATACATATAAAACGGAGTCACTTTGCTGTACAGCAGAGATTGGCACAACACTGTGAATCAACTACAAGTTAAAGAAAGGAAAAGTGGTGTTCAATCCAATTATTTTTAGTAAATTTACAAAGTGGTGTAAACTTTTAGATCATTTTTAGATCATCCAGTTTTAGACCATTTCCAACACCATGAAAAGATTCCTCATTTCCATCTGCAGTCAGTCCCCAGTCCATTCCCAGGCAGCCACTAATCTATTTTATGGACATTCCTTAAAAAAACAGAATCATACAACATGTAGCCTTTCACACCTAGGATAACATCTTGGAGGTTCATCCACCCTGTAGCATGTTAACAGTTCATTTATTTTCGTTGTTAAACAGTATTCCAAGTTTACCTTCTGCCTGATTATAAAACAACCCACAAACAATCTGTGATCTCTTTTACAAGGAGGTTTAAAAAAAAAAAAGGCTACCCAGAATAGTTACTCCTTGTATACTCCACACCACTGCCACTGTCTTTCTAAAATCCAAATCCAATCATTTCTTCCTCTACTAAAATCTCTTCAACTATTACCATCAACCTATAAGGCAAAGTCCACACTCCTCTGCAGAGCACACTATGGGCCATGCCGACCTGTCCAGTCTCATTCCCTACTGCTTCTTTCTTGAACACTCTGCCAACAATCAGTTACTGAGGTATATATGGTTCTCCAATACTCTCTTCTATCACCTTTTATTTCCTCGTACTCATCTACTTTACAAACTTTCATTAAGTTTTCAAAGTCCAACTTAATATACCATTTCCCAGCGCCAGCCTCACTTTCTCAGCAGTATGTGCTATAATCAAATTATTTCTGACACCATGCCTTAACTGTTTACCTCTCTCTCTTACCAAACTCATCCCAGCACCTAACCTTGTGTCTGAACATCACTGGTTTTCAATAAGTATCTGTTCAATTAAACAATATGTTCTAATTGCTAACATTCTTCTGCTCACTTCAATAAGGAAGATCCACTGTACTCTTAAGACTGAAGGCAGAAGGACCTAGCAGACATAGTGTAACACAACTGCAAGGTCTAGGGCAGTGGTCTACGAAACAGGGGATACTCCAGGGGTCAGCAAACTAGGGTCCTCCAGCCAAATCCAGCCCACAGCCTGTTTCAATAATAAGATTTTAATTGAAAACAGCCACACTCATTTATCTCAGTATTGTCTGTGGCTGCTTTTACCCTACAACAGCAAGAGCTGAGTAGTTCCAACAGAGACCATATGGGCTGAAAAGCCTAAAATATTTACTATCTGGCCTTTAAAAAGAATTTGCCAACCGGAATTACATCACGATGCACGTTGAAGGGAAAGAAAATATCACAACTGCCTATATGTAAGTTTTTTCATCTCATCTTTCAAAACTTCTATTTTTGTGTATGCTTTCTAATATTAATACATCAGTGATACAAAATTACTAAATATAAAAATGTACATACATTAGGGATGGTGCATGTCCACAGTATTATTATTATTATTAACTAACAGATGACTCAATTAAAAAAATTTTTTTAAACAAAAAACCTAGTAAATCTTATTAGGACAGACAAGTTTTAGAGTTTACTTGAAAATTTAGTAATCAAAATTATTATATGAACAACCGGGTTCTGTAAGTGCTTCAAAGCACAGAGAAAGAGTCCTAGAATGAAACATTTTTCAAACCCAAATGCTCAAAACATCTCTAAGGAATCTTCTATGAGGTTAAAAATGTAATTCAAACGATGCAGATAGTACTGATTCTTCAAGTTGAATGCAATAAAATATGTGTTACATATATCTGAACTGCTTCAAAAGTGCCTATGGTTTTTAAAAAATCAGTGTAACAGATAAATCAAATTCCAATTTGCCCTAAGTCCTGAAGCCCAATTGCCTGATATATAATTGATACATGATTAAACATATGGGGAAACAGTGGAAACAATGTCAGACTTTATTTTTTGGGCTCGAAAATCACCGCAGATGGTGATTGCACCCATGAAATTAAAAGACGCTTACTCCTTGGAAGAAAAGTTATGACCAACCTATATAACATATTAAAAACCAGAGACATTACTTTGCCAACAAAGGTCCATCTAGTCAAGGCTATGGTTTTTCCAGTGGTCATGTATGGATGTGAGAGTTGGACTGTGAAGAAAGCTGAGTACCGAAGAATTGATGTTTTTGAACTGTGGTATTGGAGAAGACTCTTGAGAGTCCCTTGGACTACAAGGAGATCCAACCAATCCATTCTAAAGGAGATCAGTCCTGGGTGTTCATTTGAAGGACTAATGCTAAAGCTGAAACTCAATACTTTGGCCCCCTCATGCAAAGAGTTGACTCATTGGAAAAGACCCTGATGCTGGGAAGGATTGGGGGCAGGTGGAGGAGGGGACGACAGAGGATGAGATGGCTGGATGGCATCACCGACTCAATGGACATGAGTTTGAGTGAACTCCAGGAGATGGTGATGGGCAGGGAGGCCTAGCATGCTGCAATTCATGGGGTCACAAAGAGTCGGACACAACTGAGCGACTGAACTGAACTGACTGAAACATATAAGCTAATAGAATACTTCACTACATTTTTTTTTAAAATCCACGGGTACTTAACATAAAGTGCTTTTGTAACAAAAGTGTTCCTTAGCTGTGATTATAGGCTGTTTCCATTTAAGACAACAGATACTAACCTAAGATCCTGAAGGACCCAGGAAATACCACATTCCTCCTTTTATAGGTCCTTAAGGTTACAAGGTGGTTTCTAATAACTCAAAAGTTGAGGTCTGATTGCCACGCTCAACAAATTTATAAATTGAATTTACCAACTGAACCTGGATTTTTCAGGTTAGGATTGTCATTCTGTGTTGAATCATGTTCTCCGACAAATAGTCACAGCCCCCAGAGAGAACTACACTCTACTCTGCTCACCTTTAAGGCTCTTTCTGAGGCCTTCCGAGATGACTAGCATCAGACTTTTGAGGAAGGCTAGCCATTAGACAAGGCTTTTCCCCACGATCTGACTGCTTGAAGTGACATCCAGGACCAGGTCGATCCTGTATCCAGGAATCACGACCCTCCCTGAGGCACCAGTCATCGTGAGACAGTCAGTGCACTTTGGCACTTCTTGAAAACCACTGGACTGCTCCTTTAGCTGAAAGGAAAAAAAACATCAAAACCACAACAAACAAAAGAAAGGGGGAAAAAATCAGTAATTCAACCTGAAAAGACAGAACGTGGGGAAAAATATACCAAAACAGCCTTGTCTAGGTCAAAATGTAGCCTTGCCTTAAAGTAGATCAGTTTCAGTATCGTTCCAATCACTGCACGTTTATTCCTAATATGCAAGTCTAAAAAACTGTAAATCTGTTGTATTACACCTGAAAAGAAAGCTTCAAAGTGGAAGTTATGTATAATAATTATTTATGGAACACACCTAAATAACATAATGAAGGTATTTACAAAAAAACTAACAGCCTCAGGCTTAGGCAAATGTGTCCCAACAGAAGTCCAAGTTTTCAGCTTTTTCATGCTCTCAAATTGTAATCTGACTTAGAAAGGCATGAAATACACCTAACAGGTAGACCTGAACTGAGTTTAACTGGCAGAAAACTGTCAGTGGAGTTAAAGCCAATCTGCTAGTATTCTTAAATTACATACTGTTGAACAGAAAAGGAATTAAGTTTCCATCCTCTTTATAGATGACTTGACACTACTACAAGGAATACCCCTCACACACATACAGTGCTCTTGTCCTAGCATTATGAATATCAATCTTCACACTTGTTTAAAATAAGCACTTAAAAGATGCTTACGTTATAGCTTTAAACAAAACAACTCAAAGATCTGATAAATAATAAAATGACTGCAAGGAGATCCAACCAGTCCATTCTGAAGGAGATCAGCCCTGGGATTTCTTTGGAGGGACTGATGCTAAAGCTGAAACTCCAGTACTTTGGCCAACTCATGCGAAGAGTTGACTCACTGGAAAAGACTCTGATGCTGGGAGGGATTGAGGGCAGGAGGAGAAGATGGCTGAGGATGAGACATAGGATGAGATGGCTGGATGGCATCACTGACTCGATGGACCTGAGTTTGAGTGAACTCCGGGAGATGGCGATGGACAGGGAGGCCTGGTGTGCTGCAATTTATGGGGTCACAAAGAGTCGGACACAACTGAGCAAATGAACTGAACTGAACTGAATCTGCTTCAAACCAAAAATTCTATCAGAATCCAAAGATAAAATTCTGCTTATTTCTGGTTTTAAATACAAATTACTTTTTCTAAGACATAACGTTAAAAGGCAAGAAGAAGTCTTTATGTTTATTGTCTTAGAAGTTGCTCCTAACTCCTTTAATACATCTGTACCCTAAAAATGATACTTTATCAAACAATTATTTTAGATTCTTTTCTACTGCTTATCCCATATTCCCATTTTCAGTTACTACTACCAAACCCACAGATTTCCATGTTGGAAACCTCAAAATATTATTAAACTATGATATTCTGTTTTCACTTGTCTGAAAATATGGTTAAAGCTTGACCTGTGTCCCCCACAAAAATATGCATACACATCTAGATAATATCTGGATAAAGATTTCAGGTAATTCACAGAACCCTCTGAAATCCAAGCACAGACCCTATTCAGAACCCTGTCAAATGCTTTGTTCTAGGTCCTGCCTAGCATACCTGACTCAGGTTTGTCTTCCTACACAGGCACTGGCTTCATTTCAGCACATTCCATGTTTTTCCTGGGTTATTGCATGTATTGATAGTCTGCTGACTCTTCCCAGTTTACCATCCTTCAACTCTTATCTTCTTTCACGTTCCAGCAAAGTACACTTACTACAATGTGACTCATCTGCTTAACATCTTCAGTACCTCCTAGGCACATGTTAACAAAATCACCTCCTGAGGGTGGTTACCTGGCCTCTACGTGCATTTTAAGCACACACTCCTCCTCCCTACAATGACCACACTCCCATTATATAATTTACCACCTTCCAATACACTGTTTCCATACCTTTGTACACACTGTTCCCTCTTCCTGCAGTGTCATGGCTCAATTCCTTACTCCTCAAAACTTAGCTGCTCGCTTTATTTCTGTCATGAGACTTATCTCAGAGTATTAAAAATGCTTATTTACTTTCCTATCTTCAAAGATAATGTTGTCTAGGGGCAAAAGCCTTGCTAATTCCATCTCTGTGTCCTCAGTACTCAGACTACAGCAATACTAAATATAAATGTATGGTATGCCACTATTCTTACACACAAACCAAAGTCACTATGCAGTGCAAGAAAAATTATTGCTGAATTAATCTAAAGTAGACTTTAAGCATTCAAAACTGGAACAATTCATTATAGAAGGGTATTTTGGCAGCAACTCTCTAGTAAGTAAAAATTAAGGTTAACTATCACCAGCTCTATATACATATCACTTTTTAAAATAATGCTAATTACAAACATCCAAATCAGGAATTAAGGAATAACAAAGACAGAAAACTATATAGTCCTTTAGATAAAAACGCCTAAGCCAAATAACCAATAGTATGAAACATGAACTAATACTCCCCTCTTTTCCCCTGTCCTCCCCATCTCAGTCTCAGGGTCTGGGCGTCCTCTTCAACAGAGCACACGGTATGTAGCAACTAGACTACACTCAGTACAGAGGTTACATCACAGCTATCCAATAACAGATTCTAAGTTATACCAAACACAATAAAGAATGTATTCATAGAAGACCTATTCCATACCCTTCAGACACCCAATTCCCAAGTTTAACAATTCTAAAGGTCAAGAGTCAATTTTTAAACAAAACATTGCTAGTGAAAGTCGCTCAGTCGTGTCCAACTCTTTGCAACCCCCATGGACTATAGAATCCATGGAATTCTCTAGGCCAGAATACTGGAGTGGGTAGCCTTTCCCTTCTCCAGGGGATCTTCCCAACCCAAGGACTGAACCCAGGTCTCCCGCATTGCAGGCAGAGTCTTTACCAGCTGAGCCACATGGGAAGCCACATGTATTGTTAGACATGTGCATGAAAAACAGTTTTATCTTGCTTTGTTAAAGTGGTTTATTTTCACATGTGGTTTTTTTTTTTTTTGTAGTTTAAAAACGTATCTATTTGTAGTCTTAGTTACTATGTTCTGAAACTATGGCTTCCAAACCAGACTGTGCATGAGAATCAACGTGGACACACTGAAAAAAGTACAGATTCCCAGGTCACTACCCAGATCAATGGAATCAAAATTTCCAAAACTAGAGCTGAGGTATGTACGTTATAAAACACTCAGGTGGTTTTGATGCAGCCATTTGAAAACTAAGTATCAGTCATTTATATATGGAAGAGCTAGAATCAGAAGAATAGAAACGTCTGCAAATGAAATTTTCCTTACATGTGTGGGACTGTTTTTGCTTATTGGTTCTGACAGGCTAATAAATGCAGGGTAAAGCTGCCTCACACTCTGAATAAAAACTATTTTGGTATAGCTTAATACAGAATTCTAGATAATACATTAGTAGTTGTAGCCATACAACTTCACTAAAGAGTGATCAGCCAGCATTTCTTTTTAATTATTCTATCATAGTGTTGTCTAGAGGCAATCCTTAGAGTTTTTCTTTGCTGATTTCAAATTCAAATCTGTAAGAGTCTGACTTTGAAAAAGATATATTTTAAGAGTATTGCAAATGTGAATTATTGAAAATTCATTACAGTATTAAAATATATCATCAACCTTTTTAACTGTGCATTTTTATAATAAATATTTTCAAGTATTAATAATTGTCGATATATATATATACATTTCTATAGCATACCAGAAGTTAAGGGGTTGAGAGAACAGGGACAAAAATATGTGTACAAAAGAAAATGTGAATGATCTACATCCAACAAATTCTTATTAAATGTTCCTGGAAAGTTGAATTAATAGAGACTAACAATTGCACTCATCTCACACGCTAGTAAAGTAATGCTCAAAATTCTCCAAGCCAGGCTTCAGCAATATGTGAACCATGAACTTCCAGATGTTCAAGCTGGTTTTAGAATAGGCAGAGGAATCACAGATCAAATTGCCAACATCCGCTTGATCATCGAAAAAACAAGAGAGTTCCAGAAAAATATCTATTTCTGCTTTATTGACTATGCCAAAGCCTTTGACTGTGTGGGATCACAATAAACTGTGGAAAATTCTGAAAGAGATGGGAATACCAGACCACCTGACCTGCCTCTTGAAAAACCTATATGCAAGTCAGGAAGCAAAAGTTAGAACTGGACATGGAACAACAGACTGGTTCCAAATAGGAAAAGGAGTACATCAAGGCTGTATATTGTTACCTTGCTTATTTAACTTCTGTGCAGAGTACATCACGAGAAATGCTGGGCTGGAAGAAACACAAGCTGGAATCAAGATTGCCGGGAGAAATATCAATAAGCTCAGATATGCAGATGACACCACCCTTATGGCATAAAGTGAAGAGGAACTAAAAAGCCTCTTGATGAAAGTGAAAGTGGAAAGTGAAAATGTTGGCTTAAAGCTCAACATTCAGAAAACGAAGATCATGGCATCTGGTCCCATCAGTTCATGGGAAATAGATGGGGGGAAACAGTGGAAACAGTGTCAGACTTTATTTCGGGGGGCTCCAAAATCACTGCAGATGGTGACTGCAGCCATGAAATTAAAAGATGCTTACTCCTTGGAAGAAAAGTTATGATCAACCTAGATAGCATATTGAAAAGCAGAGACATTACTTTGCCAACAAAGGTCCGTCTAGTCAAGGATATGGTTTCTCCAGTGGTCATGTATGGATGTGAGAGTTGGACTGTGAAGAAAGCTGAGCGCCAAAGAATTGATGCTTTTGAACTGTGGTGTTGCAGAAGACTCTTGAGAGTCCCTTGGACTGCAAGAAGATCCAACCAGTCCACTCTAAAGGAGATCAGCCCTGGGATTTCTTTGGAAGGAATGATGCTAAAGCTGAAACTCCAATACTTTGGCCCCCTCATGTGAAGACTTGACTCATTGGAAAAGACTCTGATGCTGGGAGGGATTGGGGGCAGGAGGAGAAGGGGACGACAGAGGATGAGATGGCTCGATGGCCTCACTGACTCGATGGACATGAGTCTGAGTGAACTCCGGGAGTTGGTGATGGACAGGAAGGCCTGGCGTGCTGCGATTCGTGGGGTCGCAAAGAGTCGGACATGACTGAGACACTGAAATGAACTGAACATATTTGGTCATGTTATACATATGTTCAGAACATCTGAATCAGTAAGACAGGAGCTAGTCTTGATAATGAAAACTCAGAAACGCATTTATACACAGATCTGTTTAATACATTCTACCATACTACAATAACATCCCTTCAAGATTCCTTAGAAGTCTTTTTGAAAAAGAAAAAAATAAAAATAAAAGTGTCGCAAACTCTAAGTGTACTGAAAAACAACTATTTAAAATATGTGTCTAAAAATCTTTGCATGATTAAAATAGTTTCAACAGCTTCTGGCACATATTTGGTAACTTTAGTGAAACAAAAGTACTTTATGGGGGCATGGGGGATGGAGATGTGGTTTCTGATTTCAGACAGTAGAAACATTTTAAAATTCTGGATTGTCTTTTAAACATTACACAACATGAAGAGTTAAATGCAAACTGCAATTATAGATCCTAATTATAGATTATCCCTATAAAAGGTAAATTCATTCTGTATTACCCAGAATGATCCAGAAAAATCACTAATACCAGTCCACATCTCAAAGACTGATGGGACTTCTGCAGCAACTTTTGAGAACTGAAAAAATGAAAGATAAGATCACAAAGGACAGCCACTTTAATACACAGTTGAGCTTACTCAGACATTTCTCTTTCTACAAACAAGTACTCTTTCAAGAAGTTATAAAAGTAGCTGTCCTAGTTTGTCTTTAAAAGATGGAAAACTCACAAGAAGGCAAAACTTTTTATGTCAAAAGCCAATAGGTTGTTTTGACTGCAAATATCTTCTCTAGAACGTTAGCCTCTAGGGCAATCACAACATTGATAAAGAGATGCAAAGAGTCTTCAGCAAATCTCAATATCTGAAAGGTAACACTACTATTAGCACTTTCAAGGAAGAGAAAAATAACTGCTACATGATCCTGGAATGTCATTCATCACCAAGAAGGGACTGGCAGGATTTCTTCTGGCTACTTTATTGAGCAATATAGTTAACCACGTGTTCCTGGAATCATAGCACAGAAGACTTTTCCATTGCAAGAGTATTAAAGATGTTCTCAAGCAATAAAAGCCAGAAAATTTTTTTCAGTAACTCTAATTATAATTTGGTGAATCTACCAAAACATCTGATACATTAGTAACATAACATGATGAATGATACTAGAAGTATTTGACCACAAGTATGCTTATCAACACCAAAGATGACTATGGCAATAAGAAATACACAGATTTCTCATGTATCAGAATTCAAGGTCCCATCTAACTCCCACCTCATAAATGAAAACACTGCAAAAAAAAATTATCAAATAACTACATTTAAAAAGAAAAAAAGTCAAGATACACACATATTCTTCTACCATGAGCCATCATCAAAATTTCTACAGTTATCCAAAAACACTACACTAGAAACACACTCATGAACAACTCAAGACAATGGCCTGGATTTTCATTAAATAAGGCCCAAAAAGATAATTAAAATCATAGAGTAAAATGATGTTACACAGCTCAGAAGTTTCGTCCATAACACATGCTGTTTCTCTTCTAACTCCTAACACACTGCTCAATGATGACCTGTCATAGAGGAAATAGTATCCCTCTTATTATTTTGACAAACAAGTTATAAGTAATTACATCATTCTGGCCTGTACAAATTTAGCCAGGTCAGGAGGCAATATGGCACCAAGTTTTTCCATGAACTGTTTTCTAGGCTCAAAACAACTTTGTACCAAGTTCCTCTATAACTTTCACAGACATAATCTATGAGCCACATCCTATAGGGAATCACAAGATCCTTGAATTTAATCAAAATTAAAATGACTATAAAAATTTACATTGTACAGGATTTGATACATGCACAGGATAGGTAATATTAACCCTCCTCTCGTCCTTTAGTGCTTCCATACACCTAGTATGTATCTCTATTCTATCATTCATAAAACCATTTAACAGACAATCCTCCCCCTTAAGACTGTGAACTTAAGAACCAGAAACCCACCCTATTCATCTTTGTTTTCTTCACTACCTAGAAATGCCCTGGTCATAATGGTCATTCAAGGGACACTTAGAGAACAGGAACATAATACCCAGGTCACAAATGTACACAGAGGGGAAGCAGACAACAGTAAATCAGGTAAGTAGAATGCAAATTTCAAGAACATACAGTAACAGATTTAAACAGAAAGACAGCAGATAGCATCAGGGGAAAAGCACTGGGTCTGGAGGGGGTTGGGATGTCTTTGGAATTTAGATCAATTCTAATCCAGAGTTTGGCAATAATAAATGTTATAACCTTGAGCAAATAACTTTGCCTCCCCAGATCTCAATTTCCTCATTTGTAAAATAAAAAGTAAAACGCCATAAGGATGATTTCAAAGCAGCAGGAACACTTATTACTGGAAAACAGCACTAGCAGAACAGACCAAATACAGTATGTGAGATAACAGAACTTTGAGCAAAGGGCATTGTATGAGTGGGATGCACAACTCCATAAACAGTAACAGGTCACATCAACAGCAGTCACAGCTACTCAAGAATTGTACACACATATCTAATGTGGAAATTATCAATACTCACTCATTCAATAAATCTTTAAAAAGAATCAAGTTTTGCCAAAGGTAAAGGTTAAGAGGACTGAAGAAAAAGAGGCAAAGGCAATATTCTGCTTGTTATTTCCTAGTAAAAATTACAATACAGATCATATAAACACACACACACACTCACAAAAAAATGAACAAACTGAAAAGCATCTTTATACCTTTTATAAATTGATAATTGTCCTCAAAATGAATCATATTATTTAATTATTTGGACTAGAAGAGACAAGTATTTCGCATCTCAGCAAAAAATTCCTTCCACAAAAAACACATACAGGATATATTCTCTGGCCCTCAAAGTGAGTCTTGTTGGAATATTAAGAACCCAACATGCAGATGACCAAAGAAACTCCTAAACTTGAAACCCAAAACAACTCAGAGACCTATGCTCCAACAGCATATCCAAAATAAATCTTTGCCTCATAACAAATGAATTGTCTATCTCAGATAAGAAGTTGTGATCAATTTTGATTTTGAGTATCAGACTCAACATAGCAGTATCTATATCTTTTCAATACTTTTTAAATGTAAGCCTTGTTCTCAGTACTATGCTAACTATGGTAGAAGATACAACAGCACTAAAAGGTAAGATCCTGGCCCACAGGAAAATCTTCCCAACCTTACTAGGAATGAGTTTTAGGTTACTATAAACACAGAGTTCTACTTCTCCAGTATCTCTCCCAAGGACCTAGGACAAAAGGTGAGCAATTCCAATTTCCATATCCATATTTCAAGATATTTTGTAAGGCTAAAACAAATTATCACAAACAAAGCAGATCCAGATATACGGGAACAAAATATACTGTACTCCAAAGGCAATTTCTACAAAGGTGGTAAGACAGAGTACCCTGAATAGATAATCTCACATGGAGGAATACTTCATATAAATGTAAAATATAAATAAAAAAGAAAAATACCTTTGTAGCAATCATAACTACAAAACAAAATCATAGTATTTCTGATCTGATTACTCATTCAAATTTTTCAAAAGGAAGGCAAAGTGGGAAAAATTTGAAATTTTCAAATTGAAGTTAAACAACCTGTTCACTCTTAACATACACAATCAATGTCTGTTTCTGAAAAATGGCAGAATATAACTGGCTATACAGACAAACTAAGTTTAAGAAAGCCCCAAAATCCATTAATGTCAGCTATGGAGCATTTCATAGCTATGTCTATAAATTATTTAATTACAAATCTTAATCTACCTAATCTTTCAACTGTTTTTCTGTGAATTATATCCTAAATTCCCCTTCAACATCAACTGTTCAAACAAAATAAATCTGGCTCTCCTCCCCCCAAGTCAAGATCAGGAAATAACGATTCTATACTAGTTCTAAAGCTTCATGGTAGAATTACACAGTGTTCTTTTCATTAGAGCCTACCAAGTACTTTCATTCACATCATTTCATTTCAGTCTTTCGACAACCATATGAAGTAAGGCAAGAATTTATTTATGGACAAGTACAGAGATTTGGTACAAACTTCATTGCTAGAAAGTAGTTGAACAAAGACTAGATACCCACGTGTCTGGACTGTATATCCAATCTGCACTCCACAATGTCACACAAATCAAAGTATTTCTAAAAATTACTGAACTTAAAAACTACACTTTTCCTACTTACACCCTTTGTAAATACAGTGAGAATTAAAATTAAGATTCTAAATCAACTGTAAGCAGTAAAGAGAATAGCCTAAACCACCTCCTTTCTATACCAACCCATTTTAATAACAAATACAATATTCAAGAGCAGTTCAAATATTACAGTAAAAACATCTTAAAAGTCAAGATGAATGCTTTGCACTGAACTTATCACACTACACACACCCAACTCTGCACAATGCATGCTATCAAAGAATACGTGAGACTAGCTCTCACTTATTTATACAGTATTTGACTAAGAATTAAAATGTCCAAAAACCTTCACTTTTCCTAGCCTTAGCCATCTCTTGGCTTTGCTGCACTCTAGTCTAGGAATCTCCACAGTGGAGTGCACACGACAATCCACTGAAGTAAAAAGCGATTAAAATGCTGCATCCATTTTTTGAGACTCAAAGTAAGAACTCATTTTACTGTAACTGACACTGTGACCCTCACATAAACTCAAAAATACACATACAGTTGAGATGGGTGGTAGCTCCAAAATTTTTCACCGAAGGGATTCCTATTCAAGAAAAGTTAGAGGCCAGTGCTACAAACAACAGAGAAGGTAAATGAGTTCTGGGAGCCAGATGAGTCCAGACTGCATCGAGTAGAGACCCTAGCTAAAGTTTCAATGCCCTACAATGCGCACACAACTAACATGTTCCAAACGCCTTTGCATAACCCAGGCTGATACAAACATAACTTACCTCATCCTGGACTCCACTGGTAGTAGTCAACTTGCTCCCATCAGTAATTGTAATAATTATTGCTGGCTCCAAAAAAAAGGGGTTTCTTCCCTGAAGTCAAAAAAACATATTATTCATATTAAGATCTAAAAATGAGCTTAATTTTTCTGAGTAAAAAGTCAATTTTCAGAACAGTATATAAATCCTCTTTTCTTGTTTTTAAATCTTATTTACAACTATACCTTTTGTACATTTTCAAAAAGGTTCAGAAGGAAACATAAACTAAACAGGGGTTAACTTGAAGGGTTGAAATTAGAGGAAAAAATGGATTTTTAACTTTTCTACATTTTTGTACTGTATTAATTTTTACAGTGAGCATCTATACTTAAGTAACTAAAAGTAGATAATTTCTTAAAAGGAACCCAACGGTTCAATTCTAATGATTTGACATATTTAGATATTATAAATTAAAACAATTTTTAACTTTCTCAACATTTACCAAGTAATCTATGCCTATAATCAAAGTATCTAGCCAAGTGATCCAGTACAGAGATGGAAGGGCTCCACGAGCTAGATCCAAAGAAACACTAGGCTTGCCCTGAGCTTAGCAAAACAGTCCAATATGAAACGTCAAAATTAAGAAGGATGGCAATGTAAAGAAATTGCTTGGCCAGAGGAGTGAAAAAAACAGCAGCAGCATAGACAATGAAACAATGGCACAGAGCTCTTAAATGCTCTACAGTTAAGGCGAATCAATTTCACTAACTTCCACTCAAATCTCTGGCCAAGTCACTAACACTATGATCAATTCTAGGTGACAGATTCTGTTAGGGACTCAGGTAAACATTAGCTTATCTTTTACACATACATGGCTCTCATTTGCAATACTGAAGCACATTCTGTGTAACTTTTTAAGACAAAACCATGACCAAACGTAGAAGGTAGAGAGGGAAAACACTATATTTAAATCAAAGGTATCGAATTCTCTGCTACTAACAGCGTTGAAGAAAGGACAGAAAGAAGTGTTGGATACAACACAAAACAGCATGTGTCACATGCACATTTTAACATGCATATGGATCACTTGGAGATCTTAACAAAACGCAAGCTCTGGTTCAGCAGATCTGGGACAAAGACTAAGGTTTCACATTTCTAACAAGATAGCAGGCTAGGAGAGAGGAAACACTAATGTCCACCGACCACACACAGAACAGCAAGGATGTAGCCTGTAATATTTTATAGTTCTGTAACATTTCCCTTACATTTATGTAACTCTCAGTTATTAGCAGATTACAGCACATACTCATTTGCAGACTGAGTTTACAAACACTTTCCACATATAGTCATTGTGATTATAACCTAATCATAAAGGGGGAGCAAGCGGTATTCAGTATATTAAACTTCTTGATCAAGTCAAGAAAGTGTAAATGTATGTAAGTGACATAAACATTTTTCAAACTAGTGTCCAAGAAACAATGGTTCCAAGTACAGAAAACATCTTCTGGTCAGATCAAATTAAAATATTTTGGAATCACCTCTAAAGGCTTTCAAATGCAGTTCCATTCAAATGTTCCTAGAACCTTGCAGGAGACGGATGTGATTTCCCTCCCTCCCTCTACAACAATCATGGGAGATGGAACACATTTTGGAAAACATTACATTACTATGCTGCCTCTCACACCATTCACCCCCAACATACACAATAAATTCTCATAACACAGATCTCCTCTTCGATCTATTAACAGATAGTGTTCATTCCCAACCTCTGAGCTTTGATTGGTTCCCTCATGAAGAATGCTTTTCCTTTTCCCTGCCCACAACCCATCTAATTCCTCATCATTTTTTAAGGCCCAGTTTAAGCCTTCCTCTCCTGCCTTAAAACTTTCCCTGATTACTCTGGCCTTGACTAATTCACTCTTTCCCTCTCCAAATTTTAATAGTGATAGTTTTCAAACTTAAATAAAAATATAAATATAAACATTTCCCCAAATAAAACTAGACCTGGAGTGCTTTCATGGAGTATATTTTGAATATACTTCCCTACAATATGCACGTGTTCCTGATGTTCACTTTAAATATATTACATCTCACACAATAACATGAATATACTTAACACCATTGAACTCTACCCTTGAAAATGGTTAAGATGGTAAATTTTGTTAACACAGTTTTACTATACTTTTAAAAAACACACCATCTTGTTTTGTTTGCTATTGTTTCCTGTGTTTGAATCACGGAAGGGAAGGATCATGTCATCATTCTTTCTCAGCACTGAGCACACAATATTTAAGCACTGGACACTTAAATCACTGATTATAGCCTAACATAGACCTGTCCAAGTTCACAGAGCCAATCAGAATTACTCAAACGTCAACAAGCTTCAAAAAATACAGAAGTCACCTTTACCACAATATAAATGAATGCTTCCCAAACTTATTACACTGGGCAGTAAGAATATTCCACCTCCTTCCTACTTATGTCCATCCAGTCATCCACTGTCCATTCATTCATGTTTGCCATTCAAACACTGACTACTCTACATCAAGAACTGTTAGATGCATGATACATAATCTCTAGTCTCATACATAATAAAAGTATGTTCCAATGGACATACAATAACTCTCCTCTCCTCTCCTCTACAAGCATCATATTTGGCTACAAATATAATTTGGCAAAAGGAGATAAAATCAAGACATCCTCGTCTATATCTCACTTTCATCCTTAAGTTAAAACTACTTTGACTTGCTTCCTTTAAGAAACAAATCACCAAATCTATTAATGCCACTAGGGCATGGGCTAAATACTTGCACAGGTATCTCTGCGTCACCTTTATATTTTAAGCTAAATCAAAGTCATATTTTCTGTTCAAAAGTTTGAAAACCTTCTACTCTTATTTCTGTGTAAGCACACTCATAATTATCCTTCAAAAGCCAAAGGATTTGTCATATTTATAATTAAACAACTATGTACAGTTATTAAAAACCTCATGGATGATGTTGTCCACCCAAAAACTCAAACACATATTTATTTAAGAACCATAATGTCTAAAAATCAAGTTCAAATGTATTAAAACTTAGCAAGAAGTCTTTAAATTATGAAAATTTAAGCCAAATTTAAGCATTAAAATCAAAGTTACCTTGACAACAAAGCTCTTAATTGGTATTTTACTGGAGCCTTGTACACATAATACTCTTCAGATTCTATGCCTAAAATTACCAGGCACTTGATAATAGCAATAAGCACTTATATTTATCTCATCTGATCCTAAAAACTTGGTGAAGTAAACATGTTTAATCATTGAGATTAAATGATATAACCCTAAGTCATACAACTGATTTTGGCAAAGCCAGAAAGTGGTTCCAACTCTAAATTGCATGGTCTTTCTGAAGCATCTGAATGTCCAAATAGCAGCAGCTAAATTCTCCTGAATACAATTCTACACCAACCTGGATTGTGCCATTTTCATGCAACAAAGAATGGTGTTACAATTGCAGTTGTTGTTTAGTCACTAAGTCCTGTCCGATTCTTTTGCGACCCCATAGACTCCACGAGGCTCCTCTATTCATAAGCTTTCCCAGGCAAGAACACTGGAGCAGACTGTCATTTCCTTCTCCAGATCTTTCCAACCCAGGGATAGAACCTGCGTCTCCTGCATTGACAGGCGAGTTCTTTTCCAGGGAAGGCCCCAGTACTACAGGATTACAATCAGTTTGGTTTTATTTAATATACTCTACCTGCAGTAAAATTAACTATGTATGGTAGGACTATTCCATTATTTGGTTTCCTGTTGCTCTGTGATGTCTTATTTCCTGCAGTTCTGTGATGCCATATCAATTTTTCTATATATTAAATCAATATACCACTCCCCCAAGAAAAACACAGTAAAACAAAATGTTGTGGATATTACTTACTTTTGAAAACTCTATAACTTCAATCAACTATCAGACACAATATATACAAATTAAAAAATGAAATAATATTAAAAGCTTTTAATGACTTTTAAATTTTTGAAAATACAAGTAAAAATCAAAGGCAGAAAAATGTAAAGAAAAACATGGCCATCCTCATTCACCTCTTTATTCATTTAACTCTACTGTGCCTAAGACCCCTTCCTTTCTCAGGTGAGACAGTTTAGTCAAGCATCACACTAAGAAAAGGAACAGTATTAATTATGATAAAAACCAGAATAATGATTTAATGAATGTAATTTACACACAAAGAGAGGTTTCTTTATTTCCCCAGGGAAGAATTATCCCAACCTCCATATAAAATGATTGTATTAATATTTATTTAAGCATAAATGTCTAAATATCCTGCAGAAAATGACCAGACCACGTTGTGCCAATAAAGTTTTCTTACATATAGTTTGAGGCTGTTCCTCCTCTGCCTTTTCTAGTATGTTTACTCTTGGCAAAAGCATGTAAACAACTGGAATCTTTCTCTGATATTATCTTTTACCCAGCAAACTAGAACACATTTTTGGTTGTCTGCCAGTATCACAAGATTATTTTTTTCATGTTTTACAAAAATCTGCAAAGTTTAATCAGAGAAGGCAATGGCAACCTACTCCAGTACTCTTGCCTTGAAAATCCCACAGACGGAGGAGCCTGGTAGGCTGCAGTCCATGGGGTCGCGAAGATCGGACACGACTGAGCAACTTCACTTTCACTTTTCACTTTCATGCACTGGAGAAGGAAATGGCAACCCACTCCAGTGTTCTTGCCTGGAGAATCCCAGTGACGGGGGAGCCTGGTGGGCTGCTGTTTATGGGGTCGCACAGTCGGACACGACTGAAGCGACTTAGCAGTAGCAGCAGCAAAGTTTAATAATTCTCAAAACTTGAGTCACTATTTTACATTTTTATTCTTAATAAGGGTATCTATGAAGTCACTCAATTTGGAGACAGTTCATATTAGAATTTACCTCAAAATTCACCTCAGTCATAAAACTAGTCTTTATCTTAAAGTTGAAAAGAAAAAAAAAAAAATTTAAGGTCTGCTAAGACCAAGGCAGCCAGTAGAGGGACTAAAAGTTTACTTATGCCATTAGCAGAATTAAACTCATGTTCTCCTCTCAGAACCCTGGTTCTTGGCATAAAGAATCTAGACATGTAACCAAAATAAATAAATAAATAAAGTACAAAGTATAAATCTACCTCTAGAGATATTTATTGATAGAAATCTTGTCATTTAGAAAATTTAAATTTAATATCGGCCAAAAGTCTCAGGTAAGAGTTCTGCTAAAGATAAACACAAAAACTTTCATTTCACATATATTCTCTCAATAATTTAACATTATTGTGATGTTAAAGTAAGGCATAAAAATCTTAATATGAAAACCTTAAAAATAAAAATAAAATAGATTTATCCAACTAAAACCTATTGCAATTTTGCAAAAAAATTGCTTTGGAAATGTTAAAACAAGTTATTAGCATTCAGCAGAAATAGTTTTTTAAATGTAAAAATAAGCCTAATTTTCCTTCAAATAAAAACTAACCTGGTTCTCAGATTCAAAATTTTTAGTTTTACCCAAGAAATTTAAAATGTGTATGTGGGGGGGAGGGGCCACAGGAGTCTTACTGTACCCTTAAGCTTGTCTTAGCTATTATCTTCTGAAGTGATAGTGAAAGGAAGGCAGCTCTAACATTCAGTAGACCTTTTAGTAGCTGCCTCTGCTGTAGGACCGAGGGCTCAAGTTCTCCTTCCATGCCACCATGCTCCACCATGGTATCAGTGCTTTAAACAAATCCCAGAAGGACAGCCAAGTGCTTGTCTATGTTACACTTTTCCCAGGACAGGGAAAATGGACACCAGAGATCTGCTCTCTGACTCTCTCCTGTGACAGTATCTTCAGCTTACCAACATCTATCACCAGTGAGCTATATTTTGCTATATGTCAAGGAAGCTATAGCCAGTGGAAATCAACAAAAAAGATGTTTAGATGTAAAACGTTATGTGTCTAGGTTAAAAGTATATTACCTAGCAGAAAATCAAAAACTTTCAGAAATAGCCTGTGCTTTTTTCCTATTTAAAACTTCCTTTTCAAGCAAATTAAACTGACAAGTAGAAATGTAGAGAAATGGAAAGGGCAGCTTTAAGAAATAACTAGTACATCACTAAAGGTTCTCATGCATATACTGGAAAAGTACCTAGCAGGATGGTGGCTAAAAATTTTGTAAGTTAAGTTCAAGACTAGAAGCTTTAAGTTCCCTTTATTTACATCTCTGTGGAATCTGCATAAATAGTAAAAATATGAAATGAAGCCTGTATTCATTATCTACCCTATTTTCCTCTAATACCATAGATAATAAAGAAGTAACAATATATGGTCTCCTAAAATGATAAACCAACCACACCTCATATTCATTTAGAAACTGACACTTCCCTTTATATTGTCAAAAATCAATTCTGTAAAAAATATAGAAACAATACTAAAAATATTCTACTTTAAACTTATTTCTAAAAGAAAAGCATCTAAGAATGCAATTCACATCCAAAGTCTTATTAATCATAATACTAATAAACACTTTTACAACTATACAGAATTGAGAAAAGGTTTTAATACATACTGTGTGAAACAAGTCAACCAGAATCAGTAACATTCTTTAGTTCAATATTGCTAAAACTTCAAACATTTGAAAATCACAACCAGAATTTTTTCAATATCTATTTACAATACTTACATACTTAATATTTTTAACTCAGTATCATTTTTTTAGCTTCAAACTCTAGCAATAAGACCTATGAAATCATAGTTTTGATGTGCAAATTATATTTTCTATTCAATACTCACTGTCAGTAATACTGTTTAGCTTTTGTTTACTAAAGGATGAGAAGGTTCATTATATTACAGGGATGAATACACAACTGCTTAATTACACATTCCAAAGAAAATATAATAATTATTTAAGCCACTAACAGCCCAACAGGCTTACATTAAAATCAATACTCCGAGGCCAGAAATACAAGTTTTATGTTTGTTTTTGAATTCAGCCAGATTATTACTTTTACAGTCAAGATCCCAAGTGGTATGGCATAAATAAATCTTTGATGTAAAAATTCAGATATTCATCTTAAAAAATTAGTGCAAATTAGTGCTTTTAAGTTAATACTTTTGATTATGTAGAAGAGGTTTCTGAAGGGTACACACTATAAATTGATTTACCATGGTAGCCTCTGAAGAACTGAGTTGAGCAACTATATAAGTTTCTCTAATGCTTAAACTTTTTAACCATGCACATTTATTACATATTCAAAACAAGTACTCTTCAAAATTAAAATATGCTTAATATTCAAAAATAAAACTTTTTAAAAATCTGCTAATGCATAAAAATCTAGTACTTAGAATACGCTAAAGCATAAACTAAAAATTTTAGCATAATGACTGAGGGGCAATATCCTAGGATTTGATTGAAATAATAAACTAAATACAGGTGACCCTTGAATGCAAGGTTTAGGGGCGCTGACCCCTGCAGAGTCAAAAATCTACATATAACTTTACAGTCAGCCCTTTATATCTGCAATTTCACCACCTCAGATTCAACCAACCCCCAGATAGTTGTAGCATGTAAGAAATTCCACATGATAAGTGAACCTGCACAGTTCAAACTTGTGTCATTTACAACCATACTAGTAATGTAAAAAATATTCACTATCAGAACTGAAAAATTACAAGCTTGACTTTGTGGAAAAAATTGTTAGAAACTCAATAAATGATAAGACTAAGTATTAGTGTATCAAAGGAAAGTAATATAAATTCAATATATCTGAAATAGTAAATGGATTACATAGAATTAATTTCAGCAAAATATGTAATAACAACAGGTTAGGGAATTCCCTGGTGGTCCTGTGGGTAGGGTCCACACCCTCACTACCGATGGCCTAGTTTGGTCTGGGAACTAAGATGCCACAAGCCACTGTGGTGCAGCCAAAATACAAATAAAATTTAAAATTTAAAAATGTTAGAAACATAACAGAAAAAGTTAAAATATAAACACCAAGATGAAATGAAAACACATTTTCAAAGACGGGGAAAGTTATACAGCAATAATGCTGGAAATCTGACCTCCAAAAAAAAATACACATCTGCCTATTCTATCAAAAAAAATCATCTCCTTGGGTGTTGATTACCACCAAACCTACAGATATCACATTTGTAAAAGTCTGATTAAATCACATATTTAACCATTATCATTACTTCCTTCTAAATATCCACATTATGAATATACTCTCAAAAGAATCAAATGTAACAGCTGTCCTACAAAAAAGATGGACTTCAACCTCAGCATTCTATTATACAAGTATCTTCAAGACCACAACTGAAAATGAAGAACCACCTAATAAACAGTACATCGCAGTAAAAGTTAGCAAAGTATCAAAGTTAATAAAGCAAAATAATTCATGATAAACACTTGGAAAAACTAACAGTATGTTGTTTTTCATATGCTATGGCTTAAGGTCAACCTCAAAATAATTTAACTGGATAAACCAAAATGCGAGATTAGTTTTAAGAGGCCCTGCTGCTAAGCTGCTAAGTCACTTCAGTCGTGTCCGACTCTGTGCGACCCCACAGACGGCAGCCCACCAGGCTCTCCTGTCCCTGGGATTCTCCAGGCAAGAATACTGGAGTGGGTTGCCATTTCCTTCTGGGGGGAAAAAAAAGTATGGAATTTTTGTTTTCTGGGAAAGAGTTTGTGGCAACCCAATTTCAGTAAGATATTTTTATGAGAAAATATTTAAATTTCTCCAAATTCATCACTTAAGTATATGAACTTGAGTAAAAGGATTTCTAGAAATGCACTCTGACTAGATTCGGATCCAAACATTTACAGATGCTTGTACTAAACTAACCTTCCCAAGTGTTTATAGATTTAAATTTTTCAAAGTAGATGACATACTTGGGAAACAAAAAACTAACCACATAATATATGGATCTACTGTTAAAAACAAATTTTTACAAGACTTCCTAACTATACATATGAATCCACCAAGGTTTTACAATAGAAATGAACCTCATGAAAAGCAGATGTCACATATGGATGGATTGGTGCCTACACAGACTGCTACATGTTTTTGCTTGATACTATAGCAGACTGAAATGGAAGATCTAAAAACATAAGATAACTTTTCTATATAAGGATTTACATTCAATATAATCTTGTTTGGGATTAGACATTATCCATTCCGGATTAACAAAATTTAGATGAAAAGATCCTTTTCTCTTTCTACTACCTGACTTAGGCCCAATGTTCTGGTTGTAATTACTTGGGTTTTCCTTCTAACTTACTGGTTTGAAAAATAAGATTGACAAAAATGTACAATAAAAATTCAAAATTTTACATTAATGTCTTCCAAAGTACATAAATGATCAGAAACCATCAAAACTCAAGCAATACATCAGGAGTCATAAAAACATCACTTTGCCTATTTCTAATAATCCAAAAGTACTAAAATCTGTCATTATCTTATGGACCCAGCCTTTGTAACAATCACCACTGTGGTTCATAGTCTAACCTTCCACAAAGGTTATTTATCATCTTCAATTTCTGATTAAAAATAATCAATTGGTTTTAATCCTCTCAGAAGAGCTGTTTGGATGCTTCTAATGTTTATAAACTCCAGAATAACCAGAATACTTTGTTGATGTTTCCTCATTCCTAACTAGCTTCACCAGCTTTAAGACAAAGGGAGAGTTTTCCTTCAACACTGATGCCAGCACAACACCTGTCAATGACGAGTCCAACTACACTACCTAATAGCTAAGGCTACATTACTTTTTCTCACATACACAGAACTGTTTTCCTTTCTAGAACAAAGTTTTTAAGAAGACATAATCCTTCCAAGGACCTTCACATGTTCTTCAGCTTATCTGAGCAAAACTAATAGATGAGAAATGTTAAAATGTCATTTCCTTTTAAGATTAAAAAAAAAAAGTACATAGGACCTAGAATAAGTTTTGATAAGTCACCACTAGGCTGGGAAAGGCTACCCACTCCAGTATTCTGTCCTAGAGAATTGACAGTCCATGGTGTCGCAAAAAGTCGGACATGACTGAGCAACTTTCACTCACTCAAGCTAATGTAAATTCGTCCTCTGATTACAACTAATTCTATTATAAAATTTTTAAGTTAAAATACTTTTTAGGTTGATACAGAGCCCCTGTTTGAGTTTCCTGACACACACAGCAACTAGAGGGATGGGATGGGGAGAGATGGGAGGGAGGTTCAAAAGGGAGGGAATATATGTATACCTATGGCTGATTCATGTTGAGGTTTGACAGAAAACAAAATTCTGTAAAGCAATTATCCTTCAATTAAAAAAAAATAAATACTTTTTAGGTGCAATTATCTCTCAATACATCAAATTTCAAATCATATAGGCCCTAACAGAAACATCATCACATAAAGTAATCCTTACCAGGCTCATCCCAAATAACCTAATTACCAACAATAAAAGGGATCATACATTTTCCATTTGACTTTTCTTCTGCACAAGAACATCTTTCACCTCATCATAACCTCATTTCTAAAATACAATGCTACAAAGCCCTAAAAATGGTCTAAGGTCAAAAGTTTCTCAAAGCTTAAACCTTTCTTGCTTTGAAAATCAAAAACATATTGGGTTTGAAGTACTCATTGTTATCAAAATATTTCTGAACAAGTTAGAGGTCTGGGGGGCCGGGGAAGACTTTCGTAACACTCAGGGAAAAGTATTTTGGAGAAATCTAGAAAGCTTCAATTCAACACCAAAACCCACTATGTCCCCAGTGGCAAGGAATTTCACTTGAGCTGCAACTGTTGGACAGCTAATTTGAGCTTCTTGTGATGTACGCATGTTGGGTTATACAAAAACGTTTACTGTTTTTTCTCAAAGGCTGCAGATTAGAAAAGTTCTTCTAAGCAGGCACTTTGCTAGATGATTAACAAATGTTCTTTTCAATCCTTAAAAACATTTTCAATTGGTATTATCACCATTTTGCGGGTGACAAAAGTGAAGCAAAGTTAAGGGACTTGTCAGTCAATACAACATCAGCTAGTAGCAGCAGAGCCTGGCACAGCCAGTCCTAATGAAGCAGTTCGTTCTTTCCCTATCACATTTCTTGTTCTTAAAAATCTGGATGAAATACTCCATGTACCTACAATTCCTGGTTTTTTTAATTCAAATAAAAGGAAATTCACAGAAATGGTAATAGGTGTTATTACACTAACAAATTACAGTGCTTATCAATCTTCACCACAATCCTACAAGATTCTTCCATTCTTATTTTCCTAATGGGGAAACTGAGGTTCAGAGATTACACGACTTGGGTGAAGAGCCAAACAGATTTTTCTCAATTTTACAAACAATGCCTAGAGATTTTCAGAAGGATCTTATATCAAGGAAACTAACTGGTAGTTAACAAATTACAAACTGTCCAGGTAAAAACTTATAATTACAATAGTTAATCCTGGCTGGCATATGACACTGGAGAAATCAACTGACTGACTAGGGTAATAGCACTGTATTAACTACATCAGAAACTTAGTAAACCAGGAGTATAAAATCAAAAAGTACCATCAAATATACACACATATACATACACACACACACACACACACACACACACACTTCTGTCAACTATCCCCCACATTCACAGTATTTTTCAGGGAGTGGGGAGGGACAAGGAACTCGGAAGGAAATCCAACTGAATATAACAAACAGTATTTTAACAGGGTATTACAAGAAAAGCTAAATGCAACACAATGACAAAACGAAATGCCTGCTTTTCAGAGGAATTGAAAGAAGGCATATTTCACTAGAGAGCTCCAGATAGAACCCCCACCACACAAAGGGATTCACATCTACAGGTTATACCTTTAAATAAAATTTGCTTTTAAATAAAATACAAATTACTAATAAAATCTGCATGACTGTTTCATAACCAACTGCTCTCTTTTTCATAATGTGAAATCTTTCATAATGTGACAAAATTAAGCATTTAACTTTACTGGGTCTTACCTTCTACACTTATTAAATAAGGAAAATGAAGTGTAACATTACTTTCAATTCTAAAGCCCCAAAAAACAATTACTATAGTAATACTTACAGGAAGTCTAATGAAAAGTTCTGTCAATAGATGCAACAAGTTCAATTTGTTTTTCCAAGAGTGTGTATAAAAATTCACTAAGCTTCACACATACTATATATATTTAAGGCATATCTCAACAAAAAAAGATGGAAGAAATAAGAGGGATCAGGGAATAAAGACAAAATTCAAAAAACTCAGTATTCCATGGTCTGGGACTGTGCTTAAATTAAGCAGATTAATAATAAGGCTAAACAAAAATGAAGTTTGTGTAAAGAAATTACTTCTTTAAAATAAAAAATAAAAAAAAAAAAAAAAACAGGGAATTCCATGCCAGTCCAGTGGTTAAAACCTGATGCTTTAACAGCTGTGGGCTAGGGTTCAATTACTGGCCAGGGAACTAAGATGCTGCAAGCCACATGGCTAAAAAGAGAAAAGTAAAAAATAAAATGGAAAAAAAAAACAGTGCTGATAATACGTTAGTGTTGATCCACCAAAGGAAAATTATCCACCAAAACAATTTATAAAAGTATAAATTTGAGTGGAGTATGACAACTAAAAATAACTTTAAATATTTAAGAAAATTAACATACTATAGTCTCCTTGCAGAAATCTGTAACACGAACATAGCTAAACAATACTTTTAGTTAATTCTAACCATAAATGACCTTAAAGCAACTGAAAATAATTGAGTGATATTCTTTCATTCAAATATTTGTTCCTGGTCTTTTAGTTCAAACATAATTTAATGTATATAATTTTTCATACATAGCTTAATACTAAATTATTGACATTCTTTTGCATAAAGGGAAAATATTCTCTTTGAAGAAATGGAACATATTACTTTCACCTTTTGTACTTTTCAATAATTTCTAATCAAGACTGCAATGTCTTTAGGATATTCTTTTTCATTTTCTTTTAAAACCATCATTACCAAGGTGGTTTTTTTATCTTTTAGAAAATAGATTTAGCATGTAAAATGATGAAGACAAACTATAGCAAGTGTTTTCAAAGAAAATAAAACCTGGGTCTTGAAATCTGTCATAAATTACCACCTTCAAAATTACTGCTCAACAGGAAACAAATCATAGCCATGTTACACTACTTTGAGCTCAGTCAAACCTTATTAAAATATCCCTTGATTAACCTAATAGATGCACTCCTCAAAAGTTCCTTGCAAATCAAAAGTGTGTAAGTATCATCTTAAACGCACTAGGGGGAGCTCCCTATTTGAAAGAATCCTAAAATATGTGCTTTTGTCTTCTGAGGGTTCCTTTTCTAATTTACATTCCTATAAAAGAATGACTTTCTGACTTATCTACTGAACTATATTCATCCTGTTTTCATTTAACACTTATAAAAAATCCTATCCTTTATCCCACGCTTATCAACTATCATTAAGACAACTTTGATCACATTGTATTCACTTTTCACATTGCTTCCCTTAGGAAGCAATACAAAGCTCACTCCCCCAAAAAATAAATATATTTAATATGTTACAGATTTCAAAGCATGTAATAAATATCAGCTTTAAATATCACTAGATTTTTATCACTGTACTTTCCAATTCAACAGGGAAGAATCATAGAAAACTAGAGGTAAATAATTTATTCAGGAGAGAAAAGTATGTCTTGTATCTACTGAGCACTTCATAACTTTTGAAGTACATTTTACCATATCATCCCATTTCAACCTCTCATTGACTCTATAAGGGTATAAATGGCTTCATTACTGGCAATTTGGGAAACAAAGAAGCAGAGGCACAGGGTAGTAAAGTGACTGTCCAGCGTGACAGAGTAATTCAATGTCAAGGTCAGATTTTAAATTCCATTTTCACATTCCTAGCCACTGCTCTTCCTTAACACAATTACAGATGGAGAAAAGAACATTTAAACCAGTTTCACTGCAGAGGGCCCTGTTGCTGCTGCTGCTAAGTCGCGTCAGTCGTGTTCGACTCTGTGCGACCCCACAGACAGCAGCCCACCAGGCTCCCCCGTCCCTGGGATTCTCCAGGCAACAACACTGGAGTGGGTTGCCATTTCCTTCTCCAGTGCAGGAAAGTGAAAAGTGAAAGCGAAGTCGCTCGGTCGTGTCTGACTCTTAGCGACCCCATGGACTGTAGCCTACCAGGCTCCTCCGTCCATGGGATTTTCCAGGCAAGAGTACTGGAGTGGGGTGCCATTGCCCCTATCCATCAGTAATTATTGAAAATAATTTCAGTGACTTTCCAAGACCCCTCAAAGGGGAGGACAGTCTCTCCAACAAATGGTGTTGGAAATACTGGATGTCCAAATGCAAATGAATGAAGCTGGACCCTTACTCCCTATATCATACACCAAAATTAATTCCAAATGAATTAAAGACACAAATGTTAAGATGTAAAAGTAAACCTCCAAAAAGAAAATACAGGGGAAAGCGTGAATACATTGGATTTGGCAATGATTTCTTGGATATGACACCAAAAGCAAAGGCAGTAAAAGATAAATAGGAATACATCAAAAATAAACATCTGTAAAAAGGACAATCAACAGAGTGAAAAGGCAACTCATGGAAAGGGAGAAAATATCTGCAAACTGCACATCTGATAAGAGGATAATATCCAGAATATTTAAAGAACTCCCACAAATCAACAACAGAAAAAAGTAACAATTAAAAAATAAGCAAAGGACTTGAACAGACATTTCTCCAAAACCAATATACAAATGTCCACCCAGCATATGAAGAGATGTACAATATTAAATAATTAGGTAAATGCAAATAAACCAATGTGATAACTCAAATCCATTAAAAGGGCTAATATTAGAAAAAAGGAAAATAGTGTTGTCAAGGATGTGGAGAAACTGAAATCCTTGTGCAATACTGGGTGGAGTAGTAAACAGTGTAACCTTTATGTAGAACAATATGGCCTTTTCCTAAATTTTTAAAAAACAGAATAATCAAACAATCTAGCAATTCTACTTCAGGATGTAAAGAGCTGAAAGCAGATCTCCAGAGACACTTGCACACCACGTTCACAGCAGTGTTACTCACAATGGCCAAAAGGTGGAAGCAGCCGAAGTGCCATCACTAACACACAGGCAAAACATGGGATGCACAGAGGAAACTTTTTAAATGTGGTATATACACACAATGGAATATTATTCAGTCATAAAAAGAAATGATACCCTGATACATGCTACAACATGGAATACTCTATGATTCCATTTACAGGAGCTATCTCTAGAGCAGTCAAATTTATAGAAACAGAAAGTAGAATGGTGCTTTTCTTTGCCAGTGGCTGGGGTTAGGGGGAAATGAAGAGTTATTGTTTTGAAAGGACTTTCAGTTTTGAAAGATGAAAATGTTCTGGAGACTGGCTGCACAATAACCTGAACACTACTGAACTGTTCATTTAAAAATAGTTAGGATGGTATATTTGCTATTACATGTTTAAATTTAAAAAGTAGGAAAAAAAGGTTCAGGGACTTCAACACAGAATGTTCAAGGATAATAATCTACTTTCTTTTGAAAAGATATCTATAGGTCAATAAATACCAAACTACTGTTTATACATTTCTTGGTAGACTAAAGGAAACCAAAAACCCAAATGGGAATCAAGTTTTCATTACTTCACCTACCAGTGTTAAAAGAGAAACCTTTATACATACTACCCGAGAACTAAATGGCTACCGCTTTGGTGAAGAGAAAAAAGCAGTATTACTAGAAATCTACCTGAATTATCTGCTTCATTCACAAATAGCTCTTTATGCTGAAGAATGAAATTGGCTGGCATTATTCTCCCTGAGATTCACTCAATTTGATCTTGTCTAAAAGCCATTTTTCAATGAGGTAAACACTTGGAATAGAAATCCCTCAAAAAATCAAACACATATTTTATCTCCTTTTATGTTATTATTCAAAGCTTGTCTTCACCAAAGGTATAGAGAAGGTACCATTCTAAGTCCTGGAACAGCTGAATCAGTACTAGTGTATTGAGTAGCAGGAATGTGGAATCAGTCCAGTGACAAAAATGATGAACTGCAGGTCAGAGTAATATTTAGAAGCTAAACCTAACTGGAACCTAACTTTAACAATGTTGGAAATAATAGAACAACTTGCTAAAGTATGAAAAATAAACCAATCTACATATGAAATTTTAATCAGATATACATGTCCAACAGATATTAAGGCAGGATCAAATTTTCAGTGCCTCTTTAAAATTCAGCATTATTTGAAACCCTGGTGAACACATGTTTTCAAAAAAAATTTACCAGATTTAGCTGCAATGATAAGCAATTGACTAAGTTGTTACTAAAATTTATAAGGAAGATTGACTACACATCATCCCATGAGTGTAAGAAATATCAGCAAATGGTACTAATTGTCAAAATTATTTATAAGGACTTCAACATGCAAGGAATTTATTAGTAAGATATCCAACGTGCTTGAGAAAACATTCATGAATACTCATTTTTTTCTCAGCCACTTTAACCTTGCTGATGCCCTGCAAGTTCTTACTATACTAGCTAATAGCTCAAACATGTTTTATTTTTAAGTATGTTAATGAAACTTATGCAATAGACATTAAAAACTCTTGGAATTGATTCTGGAAACCCGTATGTGCATGTATGTGGGTGGCACGGACGTGTGGAGGTATCTGTATAAATATGCAGATATATATAAACCCCATTTAAGTGTTTTGGGAAAACTTTTTCAGAAGCTTATATAAAGGTTTTTAGATGCTTTATAAACTCAATATGCCCTTTCATCTAGCTCACCTTTTCTCATTTCCTTCAACTACTGAGATTGTACAGAAGTATTTAGTACTATGGGCTCCACAGATCTAGGACAGAGTATGAGAGGGGAAGTACTCAATGTAGAAACACTGAGGTTACAGAAAACAGGTACTCCACAAAAAACAGGCAGACAATCTCACAAAGAAAACATATGAACTATTCACTATTAAATATATGACACTCAAAATTCTCGATCATTTGTCTTAACAAGAAAATATGTATTTAAATCAGCAAGAGAAAAGCCTCATGATGAAAAACAGCTTCTGAAAAGACATTTTCTTCTAATTAAAAGGCTACTCAATCGTCATTTTCATTTGGAAAATTATGGCTTCCTAAGTTAGTTTAATGCTAGTATCATTTTTATGTGCCAACTCAGGATATTACTCCTTGCCTCTTCACTTATTCATCAAAATAACTAAAAGGCATAATCTCTACCCCTTGTTGAATCAATAAATCCTGACATTCAAAAACATCCCTATCTCCAGGCTCTTCTCCTGGTGCAAGTGGTAAGAGCACAGCAGGACCACATTCAACCTCAAACTTTCGTGAACTTTATAGACAAGAACTTAAGTGTTCCCGGGTGGAAGACAATTGTGAAAAAGAAAGTATAGGTTTTAAGTTACAAACGTCCTCAGCCTCTCCATGACAGTTTTTTCCAAGGAAACACCTAAGAAATATTTTTAATAGGAGGTAGGAAGTAAATATGTCTAAGAGTCTTTCCCACTTATGAAATGTGATGCAGAAAAACAGAAAATTAATACTTCTGCTATACACTAACAACCTAACAACCAAATAACAAGTATATCTAATAATGAGGAAATAAGGATAACTGAGTAAGGGCAAGTTTCTTATCTGACTTTGAACTCAAAGTTTAGATAAAGACCTTAAGCACTAAGACTGCATAGTACTACAGATAACAAAGGAATCTGAAAGGGAAATAAAACCATTATTTTAAAGAAACAAACTGAAAAGTTCATGGCAAATCTCCCTAAATTACTAACAGCTGAAACATAAAGCAGCATAGAAAGGGAAACAAAAAAATTACTGTATAAGAAAATACACATTTACTAATTAAACAGTGGAAGTACAATTCCACAAAAACAGAAAGAAACTGACTCCAAGTTGAAATGTATACTTTAAATGCAACAGGACTACATTCAACCATTTCCAAAGATGTTTAGGCAATGAATAGTCACCCCTAAGAACTAAAGCATAAACATTTCTAAAACAAAAGAACAATTCTGCTTCTATATAGAAAAAAACCCAAAAGCTGTAGTTGTGGGAAGATTTCCCTGAAACTTGTGCAACTAATGAAAAGTGTGGCTCATGGAATTTGTGAAAAGAATAAAATGTATACCAAAACGTGTCACTGTGGTAATGGTGCTCTGCACAACATAGAAACTGTCATCTTTTACTTCCTGGGCCAGTTATCTCAAAAAGTGTCATAATGGACCACCTTGCATTATCCCATAGTGAACCATCATGTGATTTAAGTATCTTGTCTCATCTTCAAACAGCTAAGAGCAAGAGTATTCGAGGAACTGGGGGAATTCAGGGAGAAAGGAAGGGTTCTTTCAGATTTTCCAACAGCCTCTCTTTCAAGGGCTGGGAGTTTAAAAACAAAATTCTGAACCTACCATTTAATTCAAGAATGGTTTCAGAATTCTTCCTGCAGTGGCTTACTGGACACACTTCAAAAGCTGAGAAATCTTAATGTACTTAGCCAGTACACTGAAAATCTTTTTACCTTTATACAATGAAAATCTCTTCACCTTTCAGAATTGTTATACAACACAGTTAAACTAAGCCCTTTTGCAACAAATAGAATAATTTCCTCTAATATTTTAAGATCATTTTAATTAACTAGTGTCTGTCAGTCATTGCAAGGGTTGCAGTTGCCAGTGGGTAGGCCATCAGAGAAACAGTGTGGTGAAACAGGATGTTTTCCTTTTATTTCCTGAGTGAGCTTTAAGGGACTAAAACTAAATTTATGTCAACTTTATAGCATTCAGATTCAAATTCGGAACCCAAATACATTTTAAAAAACAAACAAACAAAAAAAACCTGAGAGCTATAAAACCATATACATTGTGGTCAGAATTCCACTTTTGTATTATGTGCTTACTGTATTTTAATCTGCAATGTTTCATATTTGTATTTCACAGTATATAGCTTTTGGACTGGGCTGCTTGTCCACAGAAAGAAAAATCAACTGTGTTTCCACCTTAATATTCAACCTACCTGCCCATAGTTGTCTATGCCAGTTACTAATCTATTTAAATTTAATAAATCAAAAGCTGTCCTTAGGGATTGGCCAAGAGTCGTAAGTCCTTCAGCTTGAAGGTTTTTCAGTTCATTCATAAACGTTGCATGGTTTTCTTTCCATCCGGCCTGAAAAGAAAAATGTGAGAATTTCTTTTTTTCATCTTTTAAAGCCAGGTACACACGGACGGTCGTTAACAATCTGCCGTTCACCAAGCAGCTGCTCGACTTTACAGTACGTTTTGGGGTAAAGTGTCAATGCCGTCTCTCTGCTAAAGAAACTCTCTTCCAGAGGTGGCCGAGAATAAACCTGCTGGCTCTACAGCTTTCCGTGGCTACCAGCCTTAATACTTCATAACTTCCCGGGGAGATGCACTCCCCAACCTCGTGCCCAAAAATCCGGGGATGCAGAGGTATTGGTGGAAAGCAGAAGTGAGCAGCACTTCCGAAGTTCACCCGGAGCTGCCCCACCGGCCCCGCGGCCCTCTCGGGGAGAATCCGGAGACCCGGCCCCGCTGCACCCCACCCCACCCCACATCGCAAGCCCCCCGCCCGTCAGCACGCCCCGGCCTCGAGCCGATTCCCCTTTAATGCAAACCCGGGCTCTGCGCGGCCGGGCCCGGCTGTCACTCGGGCTAACTTGAATAAATATCCCCCACAGTTCATTGCTGCCGCTCACGCCGCGGAGGGGAAATGTCGGCCATGTTGATCGCCGCGCCGCCGCCGCCGCCGCCGCCGCCGCCGGGCCGGGCTGGGGAGGGGACGGCGGTGGCCCGGCGACTCCGCGCCGCGCCGGGACGCTCCGGAGCGGGGGGAGGGGGTGGGAGCCCGCAGGGGAAAAGACCTCAGCGCCTAGAGCACAGCGGGTGGGGGAGGGGAGCATAAGGAAGGGTGAATGGGGGGGCGGGGAGGGCGAGAGAGGAAGGGACGGGGAAGGGGAGGGGGAGGGCGAGGGTTGTTACCTTGATAGCATAGGGTGGCTCTTCGAAAGTGACCAGCATATACCTGTCTCCTCGGCTGGCAGGGTCCCGGGCACGGAGCTGCGGGAGAACGGGTGGAAAACGGGAGCAGGAACAGGGCGGGCGAGAGGAAAGCACACAGGCGAGGTTAGCAGGCGGATAAGGGGCGCCCAGCGGCCCCGCCGCACCCCCCCCCCCACAGTTACCGCACACGCCGCGGCCGCCCACCCCCCCCAACACACAGACACACACACACACTTCGGCCCCTCACACACACACCGCCCGGGGCCGGAGCCCGGGCCCTGGCCGAGCCCGGCTCGCAGCGCCCGGCCGCCCGGCCGCCCGCGCGGTGGGGGAGGGGGTCCCCGAGCCCGGCAGCTCCCGCAGTCAGGTCCCCGACACCTCCGCCTCGCCGCCCCTGGCCGCCCTCCCCCCCAACCCCTGCCGCCCGCGGGCCGCCGGGCCGGGGTCGCCCCCCGGGCTCGGTCGGTCGGTACCTTCATGAAGGTCTCTACCGCGCCTTTGGCCGTGTCCAGGTAGGTGGTGCCCAGATGGCTGCGCTGGTTCATAGAGGCAGACGTGTCTATCAGGAACAGTAAGATGGGCATAGTGCTGGCCGGGGACACCGGGGCCCGAGGTGGTGGAGAAAGAGGAGATGGTAGAGGTGGAGGCGCCGGTGGCGGCGGCGGCGGCGGCAACCGCCGCTAACGCGGGGCGGGGGAGCGCGGCCCCCGGGAGGAAAACACCGTCTGGGTCTTTCCTCCGGCTGCGGGGAGTTTCTCCCCCGATAGTTGAGAGGAAACTCCCCGGACCCAGTCCTCCCCGTCGTACCCCCGCCTCCTCCGCCTCCTCCTGCCTGCCTGCCCGCTGGGGCGGGCGCCCGGCCGTCTGTCTGTCGGTCCGTTCCCCCCCCGCCTCGGGGGTCCCGTCCCCGCTCCCGGCCCCTGTGTGTGTCCCAGCGGGAGACGGGCCTGGCTCCCTACCCCACCCCCGGCGCAGGGAGTGGGGACCTGGGAGCTGGCGAAGAGGGGAGTGGGCTGAGGGGAGATTGGCCCTGGGGCTGTTGGGAGAAGTTTCAGGGACTCCCTCCGCACCCCGGCGGTGTCACCACTTTCTCAGCCCCTCTCGCTACTGAAGCGCTTTTCTCCCTCACACTCCGGTTTTAACTCGGGCAGGGGCCGCAGAGGCTCCGCCCTCTGACACGTCCTCTGGGCACGTGACGCACCGCCCCGCTAGTCTATTGGCTGGCCCCTGGCTTCTTATTAGCATATTCAAACAGCTCTGGGGCGGGGAAAGCTTGGAGGCCGGCTCCGGGAACAGTTATGGAGCACGCGCAGAGGCGGGGCGTCGGGTGCGCGCGAGAGCGAGCGCGAGGGGAGAGCAGGCGGGCCGGCCGACGCGGAGGCGGGCTCCGGGAAGGGGCGGAGACTGGCCACGGAAGGGCCGTGGGGCGGGGGCTGCGTCGGCGCGCCCAGGGCCGGCGCGGCTGTGAGTCTGCGCGTCAGGCACGGCGGCCTCTCCTTGGCTGTCGGAGGTGGTAGGGGTCGGGGGAAGGGAAATGGAGGTTGTCCTCAGCTCCTCTTCCGAGGTCTTGGTAGCGAACCCCTTCCCTGTGGGCCAGTGAGGAGGGATGAGTATAGCGTGATCAAAAGCCCGGGTAGGAGTCAGCGGCAGGCCCCCGGTTGCCCCCCAGAGGAGGGCTCTGGGCCGGCGGTCGTCGGAGGAGGTTCCTTGGCCCTCGGAGGGCCGGCCCCGGCGCGGGCGGGGCGGGGGAGGGGAAGTGAGAGGTTGTTTATGACCAGGGACTAATCTCCGCTAGTCACACCGCTCCCGCTGGGGAGTGGGGACCACGGGCAACCCTCGCCCGCAGCCGTGCTTGGCCCTGGGCAGCGACCGAGGGCGAGGGCTGGACCTGGCCAGTACCCCTCTCGTTGCAGGACCCACCGAAAAGGATATAAGCCATTCGCCCCCCACCAACTCAGCCCTAAAAGGACAGTCGGGAAAGATGCAAATATCGATAAACTCTTTCTAGCCGTTTTTATACTGGGAGGGAAATAACCCGTCTTACCCAAAGAAGTAACCTCTGTCAAGCCATATTTACTTAGAGCCATCGAATGTTAGTTTTCAGAGCTAAAAGGGACGCTGGCAAATCATAATCCATTACTCTTTATTTAAACAAACTGACTTGGCTGCCCAGGTGACACGTAAGATTGGTTCTGCATAACCCTTCCAGTGCTCTTTCACATAACTGTATCAGGCTCCATCCAGATACTGCATGATGGAAGACATTCTCGGTTAAAAACCAGCGCCTGTCATCAAGCCAGATGACATAATCAATCTTAAATGTCCGAGGAAAAGTTTTCTCAAATATACTAGTCGACAGTTTGACTTAGGGACATACAACCCATATAAGACAAGTCTTCCCTACTAGCCTTACATTTCTACCGTTTATTCTGAAATTCTTAATTATTTGCCTACTGGTCATTGAAAGAAATTGTTCCTATTACTGTTAACGTAAAACATGTTCTGTGGCATTTTTTTAAATTTTGAATTTTTTAACTTAGACTTTACTAACATTTAAGATACTGTCTGAACTTTTGTTATAGTAGGGCTAGTTCAATAATACACTTCTGTGAGTAGGTTCCATAGAAGAGTAAAGTATTTTTAAGAGATTTAGACTACAAGATAAGGTGGAGTAGAGAGATTACATCCAGTATTTGCTAAGTGGAGTTAAAAATGATTAAAATATTATCCCTGCCTTCAAAGAACTTATGGTTTTTCTAGAAAAATATTGCCCATATATTATTAGCTACTACAGAACAGAAAGTGATTAGATACTAAATAATTCAGAAAAGAGAAAATGTTATTTCCCTGGGGAAATAACATTTTCTAGGGTCAGTAAGTTTAAGTGGTCCCTTAAAGCAATGTTTCTCAAAATGGAATCCTAGACCTGGAGATAAGGAATTAAGAGTTCCTTGATACTTTAAAATTTTTTGTTTTTATTTTAATTACAATATTCAAATTTTTTATAAGTCACAAAGACAAAATGTTTTTTTCAAAGTGATAATTTGCAACTGAAAGAACTCTTCATAAAATTTGTCCCCAGTTTTCTCTGTCAGTGCTTTTCGAACTGTGGTCTATGGACTCCTGCCTGTCAGAAAATGTACTCTCTAGAATAAGAATCATTTTTTACATTTCTCAGATTTGAGAAACACTGCTTTAAAGGATTGATAGGATTTGAATATGTGGGTAAAGGAAAAGAAGCTTCTGATGAAAATCCCTTCTAGACATTGAAAATGTAGTAAATAAAGGAAGCTAGCACAGCACTGACAGTGGCTTCTTGGGGAACGATCCAGTTCAGCGTAGGCTGGAGTACCAGATACAGGAAGGACAGTATAAGATCCAGAAAGGTGGGTCAAGTCCAGAGGGTCTTTATGCCAGGCTAAGAATTTTTTTTCCATATAAATTGGAGTTTTTAGTTTGTACAAAGTAGTGTTTGAAAGGAATCAAACTAGAGTGAAGTAAATGAGCATGATTTAATACTGACCTTAGCTATTACTGTCATTTGAAATCATTTCCAATGGAGCCAGCATGGTCTTTCTTCCCCCAACTCCATGGAGTTGGTAGATGGTTGCACTAGGTTCATAGTGGAGGTATATGATAGACCTGGGATTAGACACAAAGATCAGGAGAGCCGAGTCCAAGGAGGCAACCTGGGACATATAACCAGAAACTACCCTTATAGTGACACCTGAGATCAAAGACCAGGATTCCAGTTGAGAAGCCCAGAAGTATTGGACAGCAAAGCCCCAAGGCAAAACAGGAAAGAAATCAGGACATACATAGACAGCAAATCAAAAGGCCGTCTGAAACCAGGAAGCATCGACGAGTAGTCCCTAGACACAACTGTGAAGTAGGCCAAGTTTATTCTTAGTGACTCTGGTTGACAATTAAGCTGTTAGTTGATGACGGCTTAAACCTGTGGTTCTGGGCCAGAAGATGTGCATCAGCATTATCAACAGAGCTTAAAAATAATAATGAATTTACCAAACCCCTAAGCCCAGAGGACAGTGATACAGGAAAACTGGGATGAGCCTTCGACACCTCGTTTTTTAAAAAGCTGTTCAGATGAATCTTAAATAATGCTGATTATGAACTATATGCCTAAAAGTATAAGGATAATGTATGTGTCTAGCCTCTAGTAGTACTCAGTAAGTAACTAAAAATTCACATAACCTTGGAGTTATTACATTATCTAAAACTCCTAAAATAAATCTGCAAACTAAAGGGGGAAAAAAAAAACTATAAATGTGGCACCAATATAGACAACAGTGAATTTCATCATATGCTTATTTAATTGTTTGAATTCAACTGTGTTTGACAAAAATGTAAAATGAGAAAGCAAAATAATGCCGGAGACTCTCACTGTTCCACTCTGTGAGCTTAGGCCTTGCAGGAAGCACAAGATGGGAAACATGAATCTCTTCTTCACCCAATCTCTGTGCTTCTACAATGTGATTCCAGAAGGATTCTGGTTATATGTAGGCTTATATCTCTAAAACAACCCATCAAATGCAAGCCAACTATTTCATCAGATTCAACTGAAGAAACAGTGAGCTCTTGCAATGCTAGAGGGGAAACTAGTTGGAGTAGTATGTGCTAAACCCTGTCCTGGGGCAAGCTGGGGGATTAGGAAAATTTTTTCTGGGAGGACATTGGTTGGAAGAAGTATGTGGGAGAAAACATGCTTTTTGCTGCTGTTTTTAAAGGAATGCTGCCCAAATGCTATGGCTCCTGATTTAAAAGGGAATGAATAAATTATACAAAACCCTCAAAGATTAGTGACTCTGGCTTAAACAATAGCCTAAATTGTTGAAATGGAGCTATTATAACAGAATTAAGAACTGACGAATTATATTCATTTGTAGGAGCCAACCAGAGCCTTTTAAATTATTTTAAAACTAATTGAGCAGGGTAACACAGTTTAAAAATAATGATGTGCCAGTGACTTGGCTTATGGTATCTGGATGTGCCATCTGAGCAGACTAATCAGATGAACTTAGTGTTCCTCATATGTAACCTAGCAAAGTTTCTTTTGGCTGCCTTACCATTCATTTCCTCAGTTCTCTGCTTTACTCTTTGAGACCACAACGGTCAGTGATGTTGACAGTTTGAGAACATCAGACAAACGTGAAGTAATAAACAAAAAACATCAGACATGAAATTATGCAGCAGAAAGTATTTGAATAATACATATATAAGGAAATTTAATTTTGGTCATCCTAATTTATGATGTTATGTAATACCAATTATATAATTAGATCAATCCTCGGGGGTGGGGCGGGGGTGGTGGTGATTGGAATGCTACTAGAGACCACTGTTAACAAGAGGGACTTCCCTGGTGGTCCACTGGCTAAGAATGCGCACTCCCAGTGCAGGGGGCCCAGGTTCCATCTAAGACCTGGCACCACAAAATAAATAATAAATTAATTTTTTTTTAAACAGAAGTTAGACCTTTCCAACGAGCAGTATTTCACAGTAATAGTTGAAGTCTTAGGCAACTCAAGATGAGTATTGAAAATGAGCATATCCAGATTGAGAATCAGAATCACAGTGGAACAGTGTCTCTATCAAAGGAGCCTAAAACATAGCAGTAATTATGGAAAGACAGCTAGATAGTGAAAATATACTCATAAGTCAGCAGACCCCAGATAGGATACAGCAAGACCTGTCTTCTTAGGGGATTGTTTTAGAAATGCAAGATAACATCCCATATTTTATCAATTCTGAGACACCATGAGAGAACTGAGTAGATGAAGGCAGAATCATGATACTGTGAGATTAACTCCACCTTGCATCATGTAAAGTGAATATCAAACAAATGGTAAATATAAATTCTAACAAGAACCAACGGTGTTTATTCAGTCATTGGTTCAACCAATATTAACTGAATATGTGCAGGAGCCAGAAATTTAGCAGTGGATAAAACAGAACGGAAAATGCTGGCCCTTATGAAGTTTACATTCTAGTGGGAGAGGGAGGCAGTCAACAAGGTGAGTCTATGGTACCTTCACTCTAACTGCAAAGGAGAAAGAATAGAGCGGGAAGCCTAACAGTGTAACAGAACGGAGGGCTGCAGCGTTAGATACGGAGAACAGGGAAGACGCACTGAGAAATGACACTGGAGTAGAGACCTGAAAAGCGAGAGGCAGGGCTGCCGCAGGTATCTAGGGGAAGACAGATTTTAACGATTTACCTTACTGAAAACATTTATGGTTTAAAACATTTAGGGTCTCATCTGTTGCTAAGTATGCTTTGCTGATACTTAATAAGTATTCTTATAACAAGTAGTAGTAATAATAACTATTCTTGGCTGATACTTAATACATATTCTTACTAAGAGTAGTACTGCTCTAATTAATTATAATAAAAATTCTTTGCTCATATAGGTTCTCCTTGACAGGCAGAATATCAATTATTCATTACATATTATTGAGAGATTTATCTTAAAGTTGACAGGTACTGTTTCAGATTCTAGGGATTCTGTGTTAAATGAGATAGACCTACTCCCAACCCACACAGAGTTACCAGATAAAATACAGGACCCAAGGTTAAATTGTAATTTCAGATAACACGTCATTTTCTAGTATAAGTATGTACCTAATACTATGTGGAGTATACTTATGCTAAAAAAAAGTATGTTTTCTCATCTGAAATTCACATTTAAGTAGGCATCCTGTATTTTCATTTGCTGAATCTGACCTCACTGAACCTACAATATGACCTTCTGGAAGCAGAGATCAGTAGATAAAATTAGTATACAGTGCACAAGCTGTATAACCTGGGAAGCCATACAATGGAAGACACTGGGACTCCAAGGGTGTGGAGGAAACCTGCCAGCCAACCAAGAACATTCATCCCTAAAAGCAAGAAATAAACTTCTCTGAACTTGAGCCACGTGTTTTGGATCCATTTGTCCCATGGTCATTTTGTAACACTGCCTACCCTAATTACCTTAGTGGTCATTCCTGAAATTGACTATCGTGGTCAGATTGACTCCAGAATCAGAAGTTGTCATGTAATGTACCAACAATTAATTAAAAATGTAAGTAAACATTTACATTTTGTAAATAAACAGGTAAAAATACTTGTACTGTAGTCATCATTCTCTCAGGTGCTGGTTTTAAAAACTGGGGTGCCTGATGTGGGGTACAAACCCTTCAGTTCAGTCACTCAGTCGTGTCCGACTCTTTGCAACCCCATGAATCGCAGCACACCAGGCCTCCCTGTCCATCACCAACTCCCAGAGTTTACTCAAACTGAGGTCCATCAAGTCGGTGATGCTATCCAGCCATCTCATCCTCTGTCGTCCCCTTCTCTTCCTGCCCCCAATCCCTCCCAGCATCAGAGTCTTTTCCAGTGAGTCAACTCTTCACATGAGGTGGCCAAAGTATTGGAGTTTCAGCTTTAGCATCAGGCCTTCCAATGAACACCCAGGGCTGATCTCCTTTAGAGTGGACTGGTTGAACCCCCTTGCAGTCCAAGGAACTCTCAAGAGTCTTCTGCAACACCACAGTTCAAAAGCATCAATTCTTTGCCGCTCAGCTTTCTTCACAGTCCAACTCTCACATCCATACATGACCACTGGAAAAACCATAGCCTTGACTAGATGGACCTTTGTTGGCAAAGTAATGTCTCTGGTTTTTAATATACCATCTAGGTTGGTCATAACTTTCCTTCCAAGGAGTAAACGTCTTTTAATTTCACGGCTGCAGTCACCATCTGCAGTGATTTTGGAGTCCCCAAAAAATAGTCTGACCCTTCACTCCTCAGGAATAAGCACACTCATTCCTCTTTTTCCCTCCTCAGTGCAACATTCCCTCCTGATTAGAGGTCGCTGTGCCAAGGGTGGGGTTTACAGTGAGATTGTATCTCAGCCTTTTCTACCTGCTTCACTGTGGTTTCTCTCTGGTTTGCCTCATGTGAAGGGTTTGCTTTGCCAGTTTTTAGGTTTTTTCAGAGGAAATTATTCTAAAAACAGCTGTAGATAGGTTGTGTCCATGGGAGGCAGTGAAATCAAGATCTTCCTATGTCACCATCTTGAACCAGCAAATAAAAATACAGGATGCCCACAGTCATCATCCTAACATGGCTCTAAATCTGAGTATTTTCAAGGCAGTCATGAGGGACATAAGAAAATTACATTATTTGATGGTTTCCCTAAGCAACTAACACTGTACATTGTTTCCAGCTACTAAAATATTATACAATCTTTTTCTTTCAAACAGTTATAGAATGTAAAGGCTCTGAAAATTACAAAAAAATACGACATGATTTCTGATTTCAGAAAGTGTAGGGCCTAGCAGAAATAAAGACAGATAATACTAAGCAGAATATAATCAGTGCCAAAAGTGCAAATAGTATCTTTAGTTGAAGTGAGAAATTCATTCAGACTACAGAAGAGGAAGCGTTTTTTTCAAAGCTTTATGGTTTTCTATCTTTAATTTTTTTGTGGTTGTTGAAAGGAATTTGTCGAAAATTTACAAAATGCAAAAATAACAAAGAAAACCAAAAGTCACTTTTAATTTCGCTACACAGATATAGCCACTGATAACATTTTAGTATATATCCCCTCCTTTGTATGTTAAATAAAAGTAGGATTCTTTACATGTATTTTTCTAGCCTCCTTTTTCTCCACCTAATATAATGTGGGCATTTCCCACTAATGTTTTAAAATATGACTTTCAGTAAATGCACAGTATTCCATCTCATGGATGTATCATGATTTATTTTCTTCTTATTACTAGATATTTTATTTCCAGATGTTTTAGTTTTATAGATAATTATGCACTGAACAGCCCTAATCTTTGTAATAATTCAACAGCTATTATTTGAACACTAGTTGCTGCTCTGGATGTTGGAGATATGTTAGTGAAAAAACAGTTCCAAATTCCTTCCTGCCATGGGGAAAAGGATGAGAGACAATAAACATGTAAACTCTGTACCTTGTGAGATGCTGATAAGTACTCTGGAGAAAGATCAAGCAGGGAAGAGGAATAAGTAGTGGGGCTAGGTGCTTGCCTTTTAAACCTGTGCAATAGAAATAACTAAAACATGGAGTAGAATTTGATAAATGCCAAAACAGATACAAAATGCAATGAAGGACATCACCTAGTTGGACAGGACAGGAAAGAGAAACCCCTCAAATCAGCAGAGAACAAGGTAGACACCCAAAGCTAAAGCAAAGAGAATTTCTTTTTACAAAAGTTAATGACATATTAAAGTGAAGACTGAACAAAAGCTGTTAGATTTGAGGAAGCCACTGTTGACTTTTGTAAGGAATATAAAGACGGAAGAAATAAGATGAATTAGATCACCAGGGATTTTAGTGAATGACTGAAGGCAGACAATATAAACTTCTCTTTCTGAACTAAAAAAAGAGGATGGGATGTTAAGCTCAAAGGACCGAAGAGATCCTTTATTTTAAAGTGAAGGGAAAGCCTGAACATGTTTTTAGGTAGAGAAAAAGCAGGGGTAAACTGAAAGTGTGAGAGAGGCCTGAGGGTGGGGTAGGTGTGAGCATCAGGAAAGGACAGGCTCGGGAGCACAGGTAGGAATAACAGGACGTGAAAGAAGGTGCACTGACTTCTCTGAGACCAGAAATAATGACAAGACTGTGAACCATGCCCAGCCCAGTGCTCGGTGTGATGTTAACTGACAACAGGCTGCCCAGACATTTGGTCAAATATTCCCAGTGTATGTGAGGGTGTTTCGGGATGAGAATATTTGAATGGGTAGCCTGAGTTAAGTCGATTGCCCTCCCCCGAGTGGGTGGACCTCATCCAATCAAAGACCTGAATGGAACCAAAAGGGACACTCTCCCCTGAGGAGGAAGGACCTTCGCCAGACTGCCTTGAGCTAGACTTCAGACTTTTCAGTCTGCAGGCTCAAGCCGAAACATGCTCTTTTTGGGTCTCAAGCCTGCCAGTTTTTGGACTGGAACTGCACCATCGGCTCTCCTAGGACTGCACTTTGCTGACTGTGGATGTCGGGACTTCTCAGGCTCCATGACCCTCTGAGCCAATTCTTTAAAATCAATCAATCTCATTCTCTGTCTCTCTCTCTGTCTCTCTCTGTGTATGTGTGTGTGTGTGTGTGTGTGTGTGTGTGTGTGTGTATGTATGTATGTATTTTGTATTCTGTTTCCATTGGTTATTCCTCTGCAGAACCCTAATGTGCCAGTTCAGCCTTCAGCTCTGGGCAATAGTGAAGGACAAGGAAGCCTGGCATGCTGCAGTTTGTGGGGTCACAAAAGTGGTTCAGGACTTAACAACTGAACAACAGCGTGCCAGTATATGGCAAATGTTTCATCTGTGTTGAATGATAAAATCAATTATAGAGAAATTCAAAAGTGGAAAGAATAAATGCTAAGGGAGCCATGGGAAATGGATGGTTGCCCAAGCCAACCAGTGATACTGACGGCCAAGTAAACACTCCAGGGAAAATCCCTTCATTGGCGGCTGCTGCCACTTAGTCGCTTCAGTCATGTCCCATTCTGTGCAACCCCATGGACTGCAGCCTGCCAGGCTCCTCTGTCCATGGGATTCTCCAGGCAAGAATCCTGGAGAAGGTTGCCATGCTCTCCTCCAGGAGATCTTTTGACCCAGGGATCGAACCTGGGTCTCCTGCATTGCAGGCAGATTCTTTACCAATGAGCTACCAAGGAAGCCCTTTCATTGGATAATATGGACAAGCAAGCAGATCTTCTGAGCTCTTCATGGGCAAGGATTCTAGAGGGCAGGTGGTCAGCCTCTAGGACATTCAACAAGCATTCCTGTAGGTAGTCAGAGCTCTGAGTCAGGAATATGAAATCAAAGGAATGCGGAAGAAAACAAGCATTTCATCACCTGCTTGTGCAGGCCCTCTGCTAGCACTTCCCATGCCTGCAAGATGAGTGTTCTTTCTTTTTCAGAAAAGGAAACAAAGACCAAGTAATATTAATTAAGATAATCCACGGTCACAAAACAATAGACTCAGAACCTGGATCTGATTCCGGAGGCATTATCCAGGGCAAGCCTGACAGTTGTCATTGACCCATCTATGAGAGCTGGGGCTTACGGACCAGCTTCCAATCCCTGTGCAAACTGTAGGAACTGGGATTTTTGTTTATCTAAGTCATGTCTGACTCTTTGTGACCCCATAGACTGTAGCCCGCCAGACTCCTCTGTCCATGGGATTTCCCAGGCAAGAATACTGGCTGCTGCTGCTGCTAAGTCACTTCAGTCATGTCCGACTCTGTGCGACCCCATAGATGGCAGCCCACCAGGCTCCTCTGTCCCTGGGATTCTCCAGGCAAGAATACTGGAGTAGGTTGCTATTTCCTTCTCCAGGGGATCTTCCCAACCCAGGGATGCCACCCACATCTCCTATACTGCAAGTGTTTTCTTTACCACTGAGCCACCTGTGAAGCCCAGGAACTGAGATACCTGCATCAAAAACAAGTCAGAGACTTGGACACAGAGGAAAACATAAGGGAGCCAATCAACAAAATATAGTATAAGGAAGGAATCTGCTGCTCATCAGAACATAACTGGAAGGATAATGGGGTGAGAGCTTCTGAGATATCTGTAACACTTTAATGTTCAATTCGCTAGTCTCCAAAGACTGGTGCTCTAAACCAGTGAGCAAGATAGCTTTACGTCTTATTAAGCAATATCTGTCACAGATGATGGGCACATAGGAGCTCTCATGACATCTATTTAATTTGCCAGATTAACTGGTGCTCCTCATTCCTTCATTAAAATATGCCCACGGCACAAAATATATATACATATATACATACACACACATATGTATATACACATAAATGCCCATGTGCTCAAGTGTGTCCAGCCCTTTGCTACCCCATGGACTATAGCCCGCCAGGCCTTCTGTCCATGGGATTTTCCGGGCAAGAATACTGGAGTGAGTTGCCATTTCCTACTCCAGGGGATCTTCCTGATCCAAAGATCGAACCCACATCTCTTAAGTCTCCCATGGACTCCTCTGTCCATGCCTGAACCACTTGGGAGTCCCTCCACAGCACAGTATATGCCCCAAACTTGTAGAATTTCCTTTACTATCACTGTGAACTTCACCCACTACAAGTTCCATGCTTGTGTAGTCAGATGCCTTTCTGCCCAAGCCTCTTTATACCCACTGAACTTGTTATTGTAATTATGCTAATTATTATATAAACCCATGCAATGTGAAACAAAATCACTAAATGAACTGCTGTCAAATTAGGTGTAAGTAAGACAACTATAAAAACCTGGAAAAAGTAAAAATCCACAATTATTTTGCATTTCAAAAGATTGACAAATGAAATACAGTCAACTCTTGCACAACAGAGGGTTAGTGGTCCCACCACACAGTGGAAAATTTGAGTATAATTTATAATTGGTCCTCTGTTTATGCAGCTCCTGGGTATGCACTGTCCACATCAAATCCACAAATTCAATCAACCAACAATCAAATAGTACAGTAGTACTTACTGTTGAAAACACTAGCATATAAGTGGACCTGCACAGTTCAAACCCCGTGTGATGGTCAACTGTACATTTGCAGTTCAAGTTATTTTAACGTTAAGGTATGCAGCAACATTTAAAAATCTCTTTGCTTTAATTTACTTTTTCAATCCACCAATCACCAGTGTTGGCTAAGAGGGCTTTTACTATGCTCTGCACTGTACCTGTATAGCACTTTTGTTTGCTTTTTTCTAAAAAAACACAGTTCAGTTCAGTTCAGTCGCTCAGTCGTGTCCGACTCTTTGTGACCCCATGAATCACAGCACGCCAGGCCTCCCTGTCCATCACCAACTCCCGGAGTTCACTCAGACTCACGTCCATCAAGTCCGTGATGCCATCCAGCCATCTCATCCTCTATTGTCCCCTTCTCCCGCCCCTAATCCCTCGCAGCATCAGAGTCTTCTCCTATGAGTCAACTCTTCGCATGAGGAAGCTCAATCTGTCTAGAAAAGTAAAATTAAAAGTTGAGTCCACGTTCTCTAAGTGATTCTAGTCAGAACTTTTCTGTTAAATCTCAATACAGAACATACTACTACTACATGTCTGTTTGGACTATTCCAAGTCTCAGGTATAATGTGATTCCTATGTATTAAATTCTATATTGCAAACAAATTTATGGCTCACTAGTATTCATAAGATTGCCAGGAATTATGCATTTGGGGGCCGTGTTGTTGTTTCACTATAGGCCAACATGCAGAGCATTCTAAAAGTTCTCAGTGCAGGGAATCCTAGAGATAATCTAGTGTGATTCTTTTGTATCGAAGATAAGTAAACTGAGGTCCAGGGTTAAAGATACCTAGGACTGAGCGACTTCACTTTCACTTTTCACTTCCATGCATTGGAGAAGGAAATGGCAACCCACTCCAGTGTTCTTGCCTGGAGAATCCCAGGGACGGGGGAGCCTCATGGGCTGCCGTCTATGGGGTCGCACAGAGTCGGACACGGACACGACTGAATCGATTTAGCAGCAGCAGCAGCAGCCCAAGTAAAAATATATTGTAATAAGATTCAGGGACATGTTTCAAAAACCCCAAACAATTGGACCCTCCCATAAATACATTGTTTATTTAAAATCCAGGATTCTCAAAGCACTTTTAAATCAAATCATTAAAAATTCTGATACCTATGTATCAACTTATTGTCCTATTTTCGATCAGCTGGGTTGCCTCCTCTCAAACACTGACTGAAAGGTCAACATTTTCTTTGCAGGTGAATCAGTTGAGAGTTGCATTCATCCGTGAATAAGAAACCTGGAAAACAAGGGTTATTTTTATCACCCGTGTCAGGGGTAGGCTGTCCAGGCAGGCCTCATTTGTCCACTCTTAAGTTTTATAATGTCATCAAGAACATAAGGCTTTCTCGGGTTTTTGTTCGGCCAACCTTAATGTGTGCTTGTCAACTGGTAATGAGCTATTTCACCTCATGCATTGTAGGTTTGCTTTGGCAGAAGTGATGGGAAGAAGAAAAGAAAGCATGTCAGCTGAACTGGCTTTCCCTTAGAAAAGAGATTTTCTGGAACCACCCTAATAATTTCCTCTCAGAGCTGACTGGCCAACTGTGTTACACGGCCACTGTCACCTGCTCCGTGGCTGTACTGAGAGCTGGGAGGGCACCCCACAGCCTCTGTAGGACCGCTGCCAGGGTCAGGAAGAGCATGTGTGTGGCATCTGCATCACGTCCTTGGTTCACAGTAGATACTGAAAACCCGGCAGCTCTTACTTTGTTAGAAAAAAATGAAATGAGTGGTGACATTGCCAAATTTCTTCCACAGTAACTATGAAGAAATGTAGAAATGTTTTCATACATGTATAGAATCCAATGTGGTAATAACATAATTTTCAGTAGTAAAACTCATTTATACTGAACTTCCATTTGGCACTGAAATATTGATATGGCAACTTTTAAAAACTCATTTGATTAACCAGATTATCATTCTGAACACTAGTCAATAGTTTGTGAATATGCACTGTAGTCTCAAAAGTTTTACATACAAATGACCTTTTTCTCTCTTATGTTTCATGAGTTGGGAAGTATCTGTTTATTGAACTTTATTGCTAAAAATGTATTTTGGGACTTCCTTGGTGATCTAGTGGTTAAGACTCCGGGCTTCCAATGCAGAGGGCATCAGTTTGATCCCTGGTCATTTAACTAAGATCCAGCATGCTGTCTGGTATGGCCAAAAAAAAAAGGGTATTTTATCATAAGTAAAGCATGTTCAAATTGGTGATATGTTGAGAGAATAACATCTGTTGGACCATTAAAATTTTACCACATTTATTTGTATTATTCATACATTGCTAAATAGAGATCATCACTTTAATGTCTCTGTAGAGATCACTGGAATTCTGGTTTCAGTTGCAAGAATTTCTAGTTTGCTATAGGCATTGCCAGTAGAATGGCAATACCAGAAGTTTTATATAAGGTATTTGATTTTTGTGAAGCAAGAAGAAAAAAGAGAAATACGTACTTCATAAGAAAATTAATCATTTTCACATACAGAAACTAAAAATATTAGCAGAATTTCAAAGATAAAAAAACACCTAGAGCCAACATCTGCCTCATACATATGGTTTCCATGTACCAGTCAATCCCATGATAAAAGCTGAAGTACAATCCAATATTGCATTATATTGAACTTTGATGATATAAGTTGCTTTGAAATAGTAGGCAAAAAAAAAAAAAAAAAAACTTCACATAAAACCTTTGTCTAAATATTTTCTCTGAAATGAGTTAAATACAGGGACTTCCTTGGTGGTCCAGTGGTTAAGATTCAGTTCTTCCACTGCAGGGGGCATGGTAAGGTCGAAAACAAAACAAGAATTAAGTATGAAAGGGGTATGTGTGCGTGAGAGAAAAAGAAGGGGATGTAGCCATTTAAAAGTCTATCTAGGAATCATTATGCTTCATGTTTTACAAATACTTTTATCTCTCAATCTTTACAACAACCCTGAGTAGTTATTTCCCCAGTAAGGGGATCACCTGGAGGTATCAGAGCATCCTGAACAGGGTCTGAGAGGTGGGCTTCAAACACTGAGCAGACTCTGCAGCCTACATTGACTCCTCTAGCCCATACCCTAAACACGAGACTGTCTCATGAATGTGACTTCGCCTCTCAGTTTCTTCGTACCAATTTTGTTACTTGTGGGCTTCCTTCATAGTTCAGTTGGTAAAGAATCTGCCTGCAATGCAGGAGACCCAGGTTCAATCCCTGGGTCAGGAAGACCCACTGGAGAAGAGAAAGGCTACCCACTCCAGTATTCTTGGGCTTCCCTTGTGGCTCAGCTGGTAAAGAATCCGCCTGCAGGATGGGAAACCTGGGTTCAGTCCCTGGGTTTGGAGATCACCTGAAGAAGAGAAAGGCTTCTCCCACTCCAGTACTCTGGCCTGGAGAATTCACAGAGTCAGGCAAGACTGAGCGACTTTCACTTTCACTTTGGAACCTTTGATGTTTATAGATGTATTGTGGTTTTAATTTTCAGATCTGTGAAATGTAATTTTGGTTCTAGTTTGCTTTTCAAAATACAACCCAAGACAATACAAGCAAAGTAATACGAAGAAATGAGTAATTAGATGGTGAATTTAACCAATTTATAAAGTTTGAGCCCACGCTTACCCTGGCTTCCAAGATTTTTTTTCTCTATAATTACCAAAATACTTGATTCAGTTATCCAATTAATTTTATATATGTATGCATATCTTCAAATTGCTTTTTTTTAATTGCCATATTCCAAAAGGAAGCATGTACATGCTTTTTCCTTTTGAAATTTTTCTTGCTATTTTTCCCTTTGCTTAGATTTACCCCATCATCTATAGTTAGGCCTGTTTTATAGGAGGTCTTTGTGCTTCTTTAAATCATTTCTTTAATCTGATTCCACCTCTTCCCAACTTCCCAACTATAGGTAAGCGCAGGATCAGCATATATCCTGCGCTTACCTATAGTACCTGTGTCAACAGTATTATTTCATTGGCAACAGTCACCACTTGAAGTCAGTCTCAGTGGTGAAAGAGAATTTGTTTAGGCATAACAACAGCAATGTTGAAAAGATATTTTCAATGTCTTTTGTAAAGAACTAAAATAAAACGCAAGTCTCCCTTTAAGCCACTTGATCTTTTTGCAGACATTAAAAAATTTAAGTAAAGTGTACTTCATTTTTCTCGCTAATGCATCCAAGAAGATCCTTTTATACTTTAAAGAGTATCATTTTCACTTTCATGAAGAATTCTGAAACCTATTAGCTACTCAGATCCAATAGTTTTTTCTTTCCCACAGATTGGGCTGAGCAAACTGCCCTGGCAGGAGGCCACCAGAAATTCCAGTTGCAGAAGACTGTAATCTTCCGTCACAAAAAGGGGCCTGGCAAGTGCTAGCAATGCCCTATTCCTCTTAACCATCTCTAACCCTTACTCAAGAAAAGGGCAGAGGTTAAGTAAAAATGTTTGGCATGTCAATTTCTTAAAAATAATAAAAATGCATGCTCACACTATGGATAAACTTTTTAAAATATGTTCTGCCTTATAAGAATATTTTAAGGCAATTTCAGTGAATCAGATTTCAAGAAACTACTAGAACATCTTTTGTGAGTTGCTTTCATTTTGTCTGAATTATGATATGTATTTCAACACTTTGCTTTACCAGAGTATGTAGGTTTGTCTGTCACTTCACAGCTGTCAAAGGGAAATTCTTATTTTAAATCTCTATATCATCATTGAATAGTTCTAATAATAAAAGGCCTAAATTTTAGGTCCTCAGGGATATCAAGGTATCTCATCTACTGTGTTGTTCAAGCTCTGGCAGCATGTTGTAAAACAGATATGTAATAGGCAATAGTGGGTAAGAACAAAACCTAACATTGTTATCTGGTGTTGATAGCACCTGAGACGTTGAATAAGATTATACAATATTTTGTTTAAGGCAAGTACGCTATTTTAATAAGTGAACCAAACTGGGGTGGGGGTGGGGAATTCCAGATGTATCTGTTTCAGAATACATCTCATCGTTGACCCCTTTTCCTCCTTAAGTGAATGTATCCCTCCTCCTACGTAGCTCAGAGCATCGTCCTAACATTCTTGTGAAGGCAGTCATTTAAAAATGGAGTTCACACAGACTTCAGATAAGGAACTTATGGTTGGGGGGGTGGGGGGTAGCTGGGCTGGGAGATGGAGGGAAGGGATAGTTAGGGAGTTAGGGATGGACATGCACACACTGCTATATTTAAAAATGGATAACAAACAAGGACCTACTGTGTTTATAGCACAAGGAGCTCTGCTCAATGTTATGTGGCAGCCTGGATAGGAGGAGGGGAGTTTGGGGGAGAATGAATACATGTATGTGTATGGCTGAGTCCATTCACTGTCCACCTGAAACTATCTCAGTGCTGTTAATTGGCTATACCCCCAATACAAAATAAAAAGTTTAAAAATACATAAATAAATAACAATTACACAATACTATACTGGCTTTCCCATTACAGTTCAGAGTTCACATTGCAACCTTGTTAAGGTGATCAAATTGTGTGATGACCCTGGAGATAGCTCCAATTGAACAAAGTCTAGTGAAGTGGACCTAGCATAGCAAACACGAAAGCCCCAAGCTTCTTTTTATTCTACTAAATATTTGTACTTGTTATGGTTTCCCCGAGGAAGGGTTTGGTGCTGGTAAAAGGGCAACAAGCCTGATGGTCTGAATTTGACAGCCAAAAATAAACATGGAAAAAATCGTGACTTTCAGATGCAAGACTCTGAGATTTGGTCCAGGCTCAAGTCATTTACCTTTGCACTGTAAAAAGAAAAAAATAAATTGGTAGATGGGTAAACAGCAGAGTTTATCTTACTTAATAATGACTATCAAACAATCCAAGATATTTTAGGCTCAAAATTGTTTATTCACAAATACTGAAGAGCATTACAAACACACCCACACTATTACCTCATATTCATCACCTGATCTTTTACTTTCCCTATCAGTTGTGCTGCTGTGTGTTTTTAAAGTTATAAATTTATAAAAACGTATGAAACTTTTAGACAAGCTGTGAGATAGAGAGATGATAGATGGAGAGAGTCTGTACGTATGTATTCTCATAAACGTTTTTCCCCTGGTCATTCTCAACTGGAGATGTTGAATTGGGAAGCATTTGGAGCTGAACGAGGGTACTTCTGATTTCTCAGTGATGGTGTCAGAGGATGTGTCAGAGAGTGAGCTACTGCCGTCCGGGGCCAGAAGCTAGGGGTGTGAGACATCCTGCAAGAATGGAGTGTTCACTGTGAAGAAGTACACAGACAGGAGTGTAGGTACTCTGAGTAGGCTGTGGAGCCACACAGCTTGAGTTCGAACCCAGTTTCTGCCTGTACGATCTTGACCATGTTAACTAAGCGGTCTCAGACTCAGCTGCTTCATCTGTAAAATGAACATAGTGGTAATGCCCGCCTCACAGAATTCCGTTGTAAGGATTACGCAAGTCAAAATATATAAAGTGCTTGACATACGGTCAGCTCTCGATGCTGGCTACAGCTACTACAAGTTCACTCAGGTTCTTCATTTCACGTTAATCAGAACTGGTAAGAGAACGTACAAATACAGTTCTGGAAACCTGCACCTCCTAAATTTAAAAATTCTCAGTCTGGAACCCATGATGCAGTGGAAGGTATTTCTTGATGACAAGAGTCATAATGGAAGCACACTTTCAATCACCAAATGTGTTCAGACGAAGCAGTAGGAGAAGGTTGAGAGTAGGAGTGGAAAGCATTCTCAGGTCAAAGAAAATTTGTGTGGGCTGTAAAACAGTGTAAGCAGACACTTTACAGGGCGAAGAGTTGCAGGGGAGGTCTGATCAAATTCTCACTGTGAGTTTGCACAGTGGTGATCAGAGGTGATGAGATGCAACCAAGAAGAGATTATTACTGACCTAGGACCAGGAGGAAAAATCAAATCCAGATCACAGTCAACTTGGAGGGTGTCTATGGAACACACTACACTCCCGTGGGGTCTGCAAGCCTACAGCCTATCAATGCAGACTGAGAACATCCGGAGTAGTTAAATGATTCTTTTGTAAAAGAGGAGACCTCTCACTCTGCAGTTAATCTTGGATTTGTGGTCTGCACGCAAGGGCCTTTCCTGTGTAATACTCATTTACACTATAATTCAGTCTTTTGAGCATGTAAAGTAAAAGCCACTGAAAGCCAGTTTTACCTCCATTATTTATAAATCTAAAAGTGAGTATTAATCTTAGTGTTTTATACCCACATACATACAAAAAAAAAAAAAAAAAAAACACCTGAATCCAAACAAGAATGAGGTTAGTGCCTGTGGGAAGAACAGAATAGCACATCACAGGTGGATGTAACACATTTTGCATAAGTACAAATTAAGCAGCCTGAAACAAAAAGATAAAAGTCAACCAACCACCCTTCCAATTTCCTAAACTGAAGTTCTGTCAACTGTCAGACGTTTAAAGTGATGATTCAAATGATCAAATGCTTTAATCAAAAAGAGAATTGAGTATTAGCACCATTAATAGAAAACTTCCCAAAATAGCAAGAGTAGTACTATGTTGATTCATTCTCTTTCAGAGACTGAGTCACAAAGTATGAAATCTAGTCATCTGGAACTGATGACGAACTATCCCCTTTTCCCTGTATCTTTCTTGGTTCCTCTTCCTACCCCGTAAGTCTTCACGCTGCTGAAGGTCCAGTAGTTCTCCTTTATGTTCTCTAGCTGCACACTTGCATCACACACACACACAAACAGACACACTTTTTGGAGACTCCTTAAAGTCATCTTACTTGAGAAACATTACTGTGAATGTTTCTCAAACCTCCATCTGATCATCCTTTCATTGCACTCCAGTCGTAGTGTTTCTGAAAGCTATGAGATATCGCCAATGAAACACAAAAATTCAACTGTAGAGACTGCCCTGGTGGTCCAGCGGCGAAGACTCTGAGCTCCCAATGCAGAGGGGCCTGGGTTCACTCACTGCTCTGGAAACTAGATCCCACATGCCGTAACTAAGAGTTAACATGCTCTAAAAGATCCCATGTGCCACAGTGAAGACCTGGCACAGCCAAATAAATCAGTATTCTAAAAATTCTACCATAAAATTCACATATCTCCCCCTTACATCTCACACCGATCAACACATCGAGTTTATTTTCCAACTACATCCAAACCCTGACCCTCTCCCTTGGCCTCCCGCAGGTCCACACCAACATCAAGTTCTTCCTCCGTTGTCACGGTGGCCTCATCACCGCCATCCATGCTTCCACCCTCTCTGCACTTCACTCTCCTGGACATAGGAGGTGAGTGTTGCTTTTAAAACAGAAGTCACATCCCAACACAACTCTGTACAAAACCCTCCAGTGACATAATTTCCCTGCAAGAAAGTGTGCTATCCTACTTCTGTTCACTGGGTTACCTGTGGAAAGCTACTTAACATCTCTGAGCCTCTATTACCTGCTGGTAAAATGGGGACAATGATTTTCTTATTGGTGTATAGGGAATATACATCCTCATTGTGACAGACATAGAAGAGTGTGAAAACTGTACTTAATTCTACTGATCTCTAGGGAAGCCTGGGTGGCAATGAAATGAGCCATAGGATGTTCTATCAAACTCAGGAATGAAGACGGATCTACAGGGTCAGGTGGTCACTGAGAACCTCAGAGCATAACCACTCTGTGACTCCTAAGAAGGAGCCCTCGAGGAATTAAGTGTAAGGTAAACTTACAACCAGAAGATTAGTCCAGGACAAAGACTGCTGATAGGACCCAATACTCCAGATCCAGGTCATCTACTTGGATGGTGGGATGCGAGTGATCACCAGTATTTTAAGTAGAGAGAATGCTCAGGTCTGGGAGTTCCAACTTCTTCCCTTCAGTAAGTGAACCCTGGAATTTTAGTTGAACACATGGACACTCAGAATTGATCCCATCTCCTAGCTTTCCTTGCCTCTGAGTGTTCCCTGGTCTTGGGATGGGAGCAGGAGGAATGTATGTAATTTTGAGGGTTGTAACTAAAAAAGCATGTCTCCCAACCCCTTTTCTTCATTTTGCTGCTAAATATGATTAGCCATCTTGGATCCTGATAAGGACCACACTCTAAGATAGTAGAGAAAATAAGATCGCCAAAGCTTGTGTCTGACTATTTTAAAGCTGCTATATTGGTCTTGAACTGTTTAAATTTATATAATAATATTGTTTTGTGTTAGGACAGCCAAATTAATATACAGCAGATGACAAGATTGCCTGTTAATTATCTAGCAGCAAGATTTTTTCAGAAATAACTTTGGTACAAAGGACAAGTTGTAACCTATGGACCCAGTCTATGCTGTCCTTGGGAGGCACCAGCCCTGGCTCCAAGCAGTCACCTCACACTATTCCTGGACTTGATGGCCAACAATGGCTGAACACTGCCCCAGCCAGAGCTACTGTGACTGAGTTTTCTTCTAAGGTTTGACACACAGGGCTATCAGGGCTGACTCTGGACTCGTAGAATCTTTCCTCAACAAGCTTGCCTGGGAGGTAGTATGTGGTCACAGTCTTTAGCTTTGTTGCAGAGGTTCTCTCCTGACTTCTGATAGAAATTAAGACCTGGAGTCTTAGAATTCAGAGACCACTGTCATGAATAAGGAACAACCTATCTTGTCCTATAAGTCATTGGAATGACCTCTGATTTAATGCTGTACAGATCTTTGGGAGTCCCTTGGACAGCAAAGAGATCAAACCAGTCACTCCTAAAGTGAATATTCATTAGAAGGACTGATGCTGAGGCTGAAACTGCAATACTTTGACCACCTGATGCAAAGAGCTGACTTGTTGGAAAAGATCCTGATGCTAGGAAAGATTGAGGGCAAGAGGAGAAGGGGACGAAAGAGGATGAGATGGTTGAATAACATCACTGACTCAGTGGACATGAATCTGAACAAATTCTGGGAAATAGTGAAGGACAGAGGAGACTGGCATGCTGTAATCCATGGGGTCACAAAGAGTCAGACACAACTTAGGGACAGAACAAAAGCAACAAGAAAAGTCTTTCTCCAGTAAGTATGGACTTTAGCCTGAGGTCAGCATTCAAGAAATTCCATATGCTAAAATGGAGAACAACTTTGTTATTAGATATTTTGAAATTCATTTTGGGTACCATGTGCAATGTGTAGATTTTCTCTATATTGCCGTAATTCCAAAACTGATATATTCTGTTTCTGTCTCTCATTTTAGGGGATATTTTTTTTACTGTGCTAAAATATACATAAAATTTGTTTTAACCGATTTAAGTGTATAATTTAGTGGCACTTAAGTACAATCTCACTGCTATGCAACTATCACCACTCCACTCTCCATCTCCAGAACTTTATCATCTGAAACTCAAATACTATAAGTACTAACACTTTCACTTCCCAGTCCTTGCTAACTACTACTTACTTTCTGTCTCTATGAACTTAACTACTTTCAGTTCAGTTCAGTTCGGTTCAGTCGCTCAGTCGTGTCCGACTCTTTGCGACCCCATGAATTGCAGCATACCAGGCCTCCCTGTCCATCACCAACTCCCAGAGTTCACTCAGACTCACGTCCATCGAGTCAGTGATGCCATCCAGCCATCTCATCCTCTGTCATCCCCTTCTCCTCCTGCCCACAATCCCCCCTAGCATCAGAGTCTTTTCCAATGAGTCAACTCTTCGCACGAGGTGGCCAAAGTACTGGAGTTTCAGCTTGAGCATCATTCCTTCCAAAGAAATCCCAGGGCTGATCTTCAGAATGGACTGGTTGGATCTCCTTGCAGTCCAAGGGACTCTCAAGAGTCTTCTGCAACACCACAGTTCAAAAGCATCAATTCTTCAGCACTCAGCTTTCTTCATAGTCCAACTCTCACATCCATACATGACCACTGGAAAAACCATAGCCTTGACTAGACGGACCTCTGTTGGCAAAGTAATGTCTCTGCTTTTCAAAATGCTATCTAGGTTGGTCACTTTAGGCACCTCAAACAAATATATAGGATATGGAATCATACAATATTTTTGTCCTTTTCCATCTGGCTTAGTTCATGGTTCATCCATATTGTAGCATGTGTCAGAATTCCATTCCTTTTTAAGGCTAACTAACATTCCACTGCATGTATAGACCACACTTTGTTAGTCCACTCATCCATCAATGGATACTCAGCTTGCTTCCATCTTTCGGCTACACAGAACCTTTTGCTGCTATGAAGATGGGCGTACAACATCTTTTCAAGGCCCTACTTCCAATTCTTTTGGATATGTATTTAGGAGTGGAATTGCTGGATTATGAAATAATTCTGTTTAGGGTTTTGAGGACCCACCATACTAGTTTCCACAGCAGCTGCACCATTGTATATTCCCATCAGCGATGCACAGAGACTCCAATCTCTCCACACCCATGCCAGCATTTGCAATTTTCTGGGTTGCCGTTGTTGTTTGTATGACAGCCATCCTGATGGGTATGCAGTTTCAGAGGTTTAACGTTCTCAATTAGAATTTCAGAAACCCCTACCAGTCAGTACTGGTTTGCATCTTCTACCCTGACGGTATTCTTTGACAAAGTGGTTAATTAGGGAGTTCACTGTGGTATGGACTTTCAAGGTCACATTTGTCTATCAGGTTTTACATCTTAGTCCCCAAAGCTGCTTCCCCCACTTTCAGCCAAATATACTTCTCTTATTTCATCAGTTTTACATAGTGCACGTCTGAGTAAGATTTCACTTTATAAAAGAGTTCCTCAACTTAAAAGAAAAATTTGAAAATGTGGTCCATACTCTCTAAGGTTCAGAAAAATTAAGTGACTTTTCTGAGGTCTCTTAGCTCAGTAGCAGAGTCAGAATTTGAACAGAATGAGACATCCAGTGAGACAGAAGGTATGCCTAGTAGCAGTCATATTATGCATGCATTCTGTCAATCATTCATTCATTTCTTCAACATATGTCGCATATACAATTTAACTGCAGTATTCATTTACAAAATAGACTAGATGAGTTGATTTTTGTTGTTGCTGTTGTTTAGTCTCTAAGTCATATTCAACTGTTTTGTGACCCCACGGACTGTAGCCCACCAGGCCCCTCTTTCATGGGATTTTCCAGGCAAGAATACTGGAGTGGGTTGCCATTTCCGTCTCTAAGGGATATTCCTGACCCAGGGATTGAACCCACATCTCCTGCATCAACAGGCAGATTCTTTATCACTGAGCCACCTGGGAAGCCCTGTTGGTCTTTATCTCCCACCAAGTTACCAAGGAGAGTGGTAAGGACTCAAAGGAATGAAATATGCTCTGATAAATACCATCATCTTAGCAGACAAGAAACCAACAATAATAATGAAACTTCACCCCTTCCTGCCAAGGGAATTACACATAAGAGATATATAGTTATAATGTAAAAGTACCGGGATAATTCTTTCTAGAGGGAGAAAAGTACTGTAAGTCAAAATTCAGGGACTTCCCTGGTGGTCTAGTGGTTAAGAATTCACCTTCCAATGTAGGAGATGCGAGTTTGGTCTCTGGTTGAGGAACTAAGATCCCACCTGCTTCAGAGAAACAAAGCCCACCCACTGCAACTACTCAGCCCGTGAGCTCCAAAGCTCAGCTCATGGAAAGCCCGTGTGCCTCAGCGAAGATCCCCGAGTGCCACAACTAAGACCCGATGCGGCAAAATAAGTACTTTTTAAAAATAAATCAATATTTAAAAATAATAATGAGGAATATTTCTGTGAAATGCACTACATTAATACTGATAGAATAGGAAACAGTTGAAGGAGGTATAGGCCATGCATGTAAGAAGCTTATAGTATAATAAAGGCCGAAGACAGTCGACAAACAGCCATGAGCAAAGTGACAAATTCTTGAAAGACCAGGGTAAAATCAAAGTACTGACAGTTTTTTTTTTTTAAAAGAGACTTAAAGGAGAGAAAGACCCTATTTGGTTAGGGAAATCCAGGAAGTCTTTGTAAGGGACTTTGTAAAGGAGAGTCTAAAGGAAGAGGACTATGGCCTATTCTCTGAAAGGTACACAGATGTTGAACAAGCAGATCTTGGGGAATCAACAGAGGGAAGGCCAATTTAAGTAAAAGAAAGTACGTGCAAAGACACGAATGGGGAGGATTATGAGCTGTATCCCAGAACAAGCTGTTGAGAATAGGCTGTATATGGGCTAGTTTCAGGATAAAAGCCTGAACAGATGAGTTAGGAACACATGGTAGAAACAGCCTGGAATGGAAAGCTGCAAAGCGTTATGTTCCACTGAACAGAAAGTGAAGGGGAGTCATCAAAGGCTTCTTAGAGCCCTGGTTGTGACAGGTGGGTTATGCGGACAAGCAGGTTCTCTGGGCCTCAGGTTGTCACGTATGCTTCATGCCCTGCTAGAAGCACTGCTTTAGGAGTATTTATCTTACAGACTGTTCCCTCCTCTCAAATGTCAAGGAGAACAGAGGCAAAGATGATGGCCATATTAGTGTGGCAACTTGGTGCAACAAAGTCAACTATCTGTACATTAGATTGGGTACAGAGTGGACCGGAGTTAGGGTAACAGTTAAGAATTTATTACAGTAGTCCAGGTAAAATGCTTTTAAAGACCCCTAACTACAACCTGGTCATGAGACTGGACACACAGAAGAAAAACACACTTGAAGGAGAAGGTGGATGACTTTGCAACCAACCGATGGGGAAAGGGAAAGCTGAGGAAAGGCCAGGCACAGAGAAGCATGACTGAGCCTGCAAGACGGAGTCACTGGGCAAGGATGGTATTTCCAAGTGACGTAGTATGAATTGGGAGGAAGAGGAGCCGGTTTGGGGCTGAGGTTGTGGAAGATTATGCTGGATTTGGGAATCTGTGGATTTCAGAGTACCAGTGGCCATCTGGGTCAGGTTGTCCAGCAGACAGCTGGATTAGGCGGAGGTCAGGCTACATTCCTAGAGATTGTGCAAAGTGGTGAGCATTATTTAACCTATGGAGCAAGAGGTCTGCAGGAGGCCCTGTGAGGATGGAGCCTTGAGAGGTGGCCACGTTTATTCTTAAACCTGGGGAAAAAGAGTCATGGAGAGGTAAGAAGTCACACAGGGGTAGGAAGGAGGTCGGTCATGCTTTGGGAATCCAGGGGTGTCAGATAACTTATCCTAGTTCCTCCAGATTCCCTCTCCTGCTTCCAACATTCTGCTCTCGGGCCCAAGTGTGCCCCATGTGGCTCTGTGTCTTGGGCTTAAAGATGTGTGGAGTCAAAGGGGAGTCTAGCAGGAGACACAGAGGAGGGAGGGGAGGGAGAGGTTGCCTTGGACTGGCCGTGATCTACTCACTGCGCCTCTCAAAGTGTTAGCACCTGCTATGCATGATTCTCCTTCCAGGCTCTGTAACTTTCCCTCACCTTGTCCCTTGGGGTCCAGGAGTGATAACTATTCGGCTGCTGCCATTTCTGAATTCATCCCATACCTTATGACTCCCTTAACTCTGCCTTCAGTTTTGTACTTAGCTTTTCATAACATGTATAACACTTAATACGTCATGCTAATTTGAGTGTTCTACTTGTTTCCTGCTGGGACCCCAAATGATATACTTCCTATACCCTAATATTAACAGTAAGTGTTAACTAGGGGTATGACTGGGAACACTGACATTGTCCTAACCCCTATCAATGGCTCCTTTTCTTTATAGAAATCAACAGCAAAATTTAACTTCAGTCACAATTCTACCTAGTTCTTCAGCTCCTACTCAGAAATTGACATGCAACTGAATAAAGGGGACCTTTGCTAATCAAACTAAGCTGTTGTTCATTGTCTTTAGTCACTAAGTCATGTCTGACTTTTTGTGACCCCATGGACTGGAGCTCGCCTGGCCCCTCTGTCCATGGGATTTCCCAGGCAAGAATATTGAAGAGGGTTGCCATTTCCTTCTCCAGGGGATCTTCCCGACCCAGGCATCGAACCTGAGTCCCTGCATCTTCTGCACTGGCAGCTTTACGGCCGAGCCACACCTAGGCCTAAAACCATTAGCACATTTTTGATAAAGATGCTGACTGATGCATGAAGAAAGTAAACACATAGATAAGAGGGAAGCATCCTTGATTCTTGATACTCTCAAGATGGGCGCAACTATCAGTCAAACGCTCTAGGAGTGAAAAAGAATCCCTGCTCTTTGGCTGTCTGAAACAGTCTCGCCAGGAGGTCAATGGCCAGCCACTGTTGACAGCTGAGCTTCTCACAAGCTTCTCCACTTTCAGAGCTGTATCTTACACTGATTTCTCCCGCTTAAAGAAGACTTTGAGGACAGGAATATCCGATTCCAGATATCTACCTGAATCAACCCTAGGGGCCCATGGAAACAGATGAATTCAGGATTTAGTGGTCTTTTTAAGCCACTAAATATTGGAAATATTTCAGTTCTGAGAATTATAGAAGGGGGACTTCCCTTGTGGTCCAGCAGCTAAGACTCCATGTTCCCAATGCAGGGGTCCAGGTTTGATCCCTGGTCAGGAAACTAAACCACAACAAAGATCAAAGATCCCATATGTTGCAACTAACACCTGGCACAACCAAATAATTTTTTTTTTAAAGAAAAACTATAGAGGGAAATTTCAGTAATTCTGGGGTACAGGGAGCCTGGTTTCATTTCTGAAACTTCATCTGTCCTTGCAGTATAAAAAAACATCTGAGAATGGGGTTTCGTGGCCTTGGCAGGGATAAGTTTTAGATTTCAAGAGAGAAGGAAGGAGGCTTTGAGTTAGGAAACATGTCTAAGTGGTGAATAAGCACAGGCATTGAGGTTTTTAAGAGCAGCTGGGTTTGGCAAATATGAGGCTGTTCCTTCTCTCCCTTTTTGTTTTCTTCTCTCCTTTGCATAGTGAGGCAGGCTTCTGGGGTCTCTGAGTATTTCTCTGGTCACTGGTCAGACCCGCAGGAGCGCTTCTCTGATTTTGAGAAACACCTTGAGAATGAGCTGTTCCGAGAAGCTTCCAAGCCTTTCAGCATGGCAGGACCAGGGGTGGCAGATTTCTGATGAGAGATGGTCCTGCTTTCAGGGCTCTGCATCAAAAGTCATACGGCTGGCAGATGCTGCTAAAAAAGCAAGCACATTCCATTCAAGGCGGTGCTTCTAGCATACTGCAGCTGAAGAAGGGACATACTCTGGGTTAGAGCCAAGGCTGAGTGTTGGAGAGTGACTTCAAAGGTGACTTCTCTCCCCTTAAAGAGGAAACTACCAGGAAGGGATTCTAACCCATGAAACAAGTCACTAAGGTTACTTTTACTATCCCCAAGCTCATGGATCACAAAACTATTGTTAATCCTGGTCTCACCATGTAGCTTTAGGAATGAACACACTATCCTATGATGGGTATGTTTTAAGTCATGCCTTCTATGCATTTAGTATTTTCAACAGAAATGCACATCAAGATTTGCTATAAATAATGCTGATGAGGATAATCAAAAGTTGTGGCCACGTGACTTCCTAGTTTTCTTTCACTTTGATTTATATCTGCTGTGTTCTTTGAGATAAGAGAGACTCCTATTTATTACTGCTAATTCCTTGACACAGAATCCCCCTGAAGGATATGTATCATTTCCCTTTTCTCCCAAACATACATGCATGTTAAAAATCTTTCCCGTAAGTGGGGAAATTTATAGCAAACAAAAAATTGCTGCCTCAGTTCAAGTTTTCAGAGAAATCCTGAAGGGACTGAAGCAAGTACATTTAGCTAAGCTGCGCAACAACAACGCGAGGCTAATGGGAAGAAGGAGGGAAAGCGTGACTAGAAAAATGTTGATGGCAATAATTGGACAGTCTCAAAATGACAGCTCTGTGACATGAATGCAGAGTCGAATTCATTTTATCGTTTATTTTATTTATCTTTGACTGCCTTGGGTCTTCATCGCTGCACGCAGGCTTTCTCTAGTTGCGATGAGTGGGAGCTACTCTTCATTGTGCTGTGAGGGATTCTCATTGCGTGGCTTCTCTTGTCTCCGAGCGTGAGCTCAGTAGTTGTGGCGCACAGGCTTAGGTGACCCATGGCATGTGGGATCTTCCCAGACGAGGGATCGAACTGGTGCTCCCTGCATTGGCAGGTTGATTCTTAACCACCGGACCACCAGGGAAGCCCTAAATTCGTTTTTAATAATAAAATGTCTCATCTGCACTGTGTTGTTAGGTCGGAGACAGTGGTCTGAGCACCTGTCCATGGACTATCTGATATCGTCCTCACGTCAACACTCTGAAGTGTGGGTACTGTGGGTATTTACATTTGCTAGGTGGTGAAACTGTGGCCCAGCCACACAGTTGCAAACAGCAGATTAAGTATTCAAATTTGGGTCTGTCTGACTCCAACATTTCTCCAACAAACATAAACTGGGCACCCACTCTAAGTCAGGCATTGGTAATGGGCAGACAGTGGTATCTGTCTGCAGGACGTTTATAATCTAGTAGTGGTGATGAACATTAATCACATATTTGGGTTAGAACTGTCATACACACCACAAACAAATAGGAGAAGATATTCTCTTATATATTGTAAATCCCAAGATAACGCCTGTGTCAGATTCCCAGGAAATACTGCTTGAATGGCGGACTAACCCTAGTCTTAGTAGAGGACCAGGAAGGTTTTTCTAAGGTCTTGACCCTTGAGACATTAAGGATGATTTGGGCTGACTGGAAGTTGGAAGAAGCTTGCCAGAAAGGAGTGATTTAAGCTGTCCACCTAAAGTACACAATTCCGGGAAGAACCTTAGCAGTTAGAAGAGATACAAAGTAGTCCAAAGTTGAAGCATGGAGGGTGGGTGAGTGTAAGTGAGGGTCAGTTCAGTTCAGTCACTCAGTCCTGTCCGACTCTTTGCAACCCCATGGACTGCAGCACACCAGGCTTCCCTGTCCATCACCAACTTCTGGAGCTTGCTCAAACTCATGTCCATTGAGTCAGTGATGCCATCCAACCATTTCATCCTCTGTCGTCCCCTTCTCCTCCTGCCTTCAGTCTTTCCTAGCATCAGGGTCTTTTCCAATGAGTCAGTTCTTCGCATCAGGTGGCCAAAGTATTGGAGTTTCAGCTTCAGCATCAGTCCTTTCAATTAATATTCAGGACTAATTTCCTTTAGGATGGACTGGTTGTATCTCCTTGCAGTTCAAGGGACTCTCAAGAGTCTTCTCCAACACCACAGTTCAAAAACATCAATTCTTCAGCGCTCAGCTTTCTTTATAGTCCAGCTCTACAGTCCAACTCCAACTTTATAGCCCAAGGTTCAAGTGAGGGTAGCCAAAGATAAACTATAAAGGTAAGAAGGGTAAGCTATCCAGGGTCATGTGAGCCATATAAAGATTTGGACTTCCTGGTGGCACACTACATAAGAATCTGCCTACCAGTGCAGGGGATGGGTTCAATCTCTGGTTCAGGAAGATGCCACATGCCTCGGAGCATGGGCTTAGCCCATGCACCACAACCTCTGGGCTCTAGTGCTCCAACTACTGAAGCCCACATGCCTAGAGCCTGTGCTCCACAACAAGAGACGCCACTGCAGTGGGAAACCTGTGCACCACAATGAAGAACAGACCCTGCTCACCACAAGAGAAAGTCTGAGCAAAGCAATGAAGAGCCAGTGCCCCCAAACATAAATAATTTTTTTAAACAGATTTTAATCTTGATGCTGAGAGCAACAGGTTTCCAGGGAAGGATTTTAATAAGAAGAATATCACCCATAGGTTTCCACTGATCATTCTTGCTGGAGTGCAATCAGTGGGAAGGTCAGTTAGAAATCTGTCACCATGGTCCAGACTTGGACTAGGATGATGGCAGCAGAGAAGGGGAGAAGTGAGTAGATACTTAGGAGGCAAATCCCTAGAAATGAAGGCTAAGAGTGGGGAATTGTGTCCATCAGGGTGCCTGAATTAGTTATCTATTGCTGCAAGACAAATTACCTCAAACAGTAAGTATTTAGTTGTCTTGAAAGGCCAAAGACCTGGGAGCAGCTTACCTGGGTGGCTCCGGCTCAGTCCTTCACGAGGCTGATGCGAAGCTGTTGGCATGCGCCGCAACATTCTTAAGTTTTCACTGGGGCTAGAGGATCTGCTTTCAATCTCATTCACATGATTGACTGCAGGCCTGAGTTCCTTATGACATGGGGAATGCTTGATGTGAAGACTGGTTCACCCCAAAGTGAATGGTCAGAAAAAGAGAGTGTGTGCAAAGTGACCAAGAATAAAGCTGCGGCGTTGCTCACGACCAGTCTCAGAAGAGACACGCCATCACTTCTGCCACCTTCTACGGTTAACACAGACCAAGTCTGACACAATGTGGGAGGGGGCCACACAAGGACATGAGGGGACTACACAGGAGACACAGCCTGCTAGGGGCCACCTTGGAGGCTGATTGCCACTGTGCTCGTTGTGAAAAAGACGGCACTTTCTAATGAGGGTAGTTTGAGAAGTTGTGTCTGTGTATGAATAGTTGTTTTGTCTTCTTACACAGGGACAATTTACAAAGATGTGCGCAAGGAAAAGAAAGCCCACAAAGGAATAAAGACCACACTGGAAGCAGCAGAAGCTGCTATCACCCCCTACACCCAAGGGCCAAGAGGAGGGAGAGGTTGCTGGAACTGCGAAGGTGAGAGAATCATGGACAGCAGGCCCACCTTGAGAGAAGCTGAGTTATTCTGTCAGGCGACACGGCCAGCCATGGGCCTGGACACGCGAGGAGCTGACTGCTACCACCTTTCTCTAGCTATACGTTCAGTGACATCACATGGGTAGCCACATAGGTTTTGGTTGGCAGTATAGCAGAGATACTAGTGAATAAAGAACCAGAACTTTTTTTTTTTCTTTCAGAGACCCAGTTGTTAAACATTTACAAGCACACTGCTGGACACAGCCAGCCTGAGGCAACCTCTCAATGTGGGAACTAAGAAAACTCACACTCACTCTCAAGTTAGGAGGACCAAACTCAACCAGGAAGCCAGAGAACACTGGGGCCTCTTGACTCAATTAATCGCTCTTGACTTTGTCTACTCGAACCATCCCCTGGGGGAGAGAGCAAGTAAAGGAGGGTGGAGCGTGTATCCAGCACACAAGGCTGCGCATCAAGTATAACTCTCCAGCTCCTTCCGTGAACAACCATGTAGACGGCGATTCAATTCACTGGGCACTGAAAAAGACAAAGCATCAGTTGTCACAATCTCTTTTAATTATAAATTTGTACCCATCCATATCCCTCCTGCTTCCCCACATGGGGGGGGGGTAACTTTGGCAAACAGCTGAAAACCGGATTTTCTGGTAGAGTCAGAGAATGAGTTCATTTTTTTGTTTAACTTTTTTAAATAATAGAAAATGACTCTAATTGAGAGAATTTATTAGAAAGGTGTGAGAGAGCTCAGAGAACTGAAAAAGGACTTGAAGAACGAGGCTCATGAAGGCAGAAACAGGGCAACTCTGAATCACCCAAGTGGTAGGAAGTAATCAATGATCTCAGAGCACCTCTGATGAAGAAAATCCTTCACCAATTATTTTTTTTCTTTCATAACAATCCTTGAGTTATTCTGTTCAAGATGCACTGTTGGAGGGCTTCCCTGGTAGGCCAGTGGTTAAGAATCTGCCTTGCGATGCAAGGGACACCAGTTCCATCCCTGGTCTGGGACAATCCCACATGCTACAGAGCGACTAAGCCCTGCACCACAACTACTGAGCCTGCGCTCGAGAGCCTGGGAGCCGCAACTACTGAACCCACGCATTGTAACTACTGAAGCCCACATGCCTAGAGCCTATGCTCCACCACAAGAGAAGCCAATGCAATGAGGAGCCCACACCTGCAACCAGAGAAAGCCCTCGTGCAACAATGAAGACCCACCACAGCCGAAAACTAAAATAAATATATCTTTAAAAAAAAGATGCACTGTCCTAGAGTGACATTTGATTGGCCAGCTTCAGTCACTAACTACTCTTGGCAAGGAGAAACCAAGGGTTCCTTAACAGGCTCACTGGGACTCAACAATAAGGAGACAGGAATCCCCAAAAAGGGATTCATAATTAAGAACAGGAGGGCGAATGGATGCTGGGAAGCCAAGGAGCAGCAAATGTCCACTGCAGCCTGGGACATGACTTTGCTCCAGGGTCCCTCCTCATTTGGCAGGGAGGGAAAGGAACCACTTTCAGATCATTAATTCTGAAAGTAACGAGGAAATAACTGTTCTTTAAAAATCTCTAGGCATAATGTCAATAGTTCAGAAATGTCACACAATTTGACATTAAGAGAATTAATCTTGGAAAATCACAGGTATGTAAATAAACGTGGAAACTAAAATAAATAGCATACTGAAGGAAGAGCTGAAATGTGCTGATGTTTTAAAAGGAAGGTCAGATGCCAAATATCAAACCTGATGAAAAGATAAGTGTGTTCCAGTTGCATTCGGAGGAAGTGGAAAATCTAGAGTTACAACAAAATAGGCTGTAAGTACTCGGAGTTTGTGGGATGCTTTCTGGAATACCTCAGTTGTAACTATGAGCTAAGAGAAAACGCTTGATGTTTAAGACCATGGGTCCCCTGACCTGCAATGCACTGCTCTGCTCTCTTATCCACTCATCTAATCCCTGCTGTCCTGTAAGACCCTGCACACATGTCTTCTCTCAGAGCTTCCTGGACCAGCTCAATCCAGCCCAATTCACAATTAAATAGCACTTCTTGTTCCATGCACTAGGCACTTCCTCAATGTCCCCACAGGTGGTTTCACATCTTCTGATGTGTGCATCCTGATCCTCATCAAGTCCAAGAATGTTGCAGGCAGGATCTCTGTCTTAGGATGATAATAAGTTGGCTGCGGAGGTTTAAAGTAACTTTTTAAAACTTTGGTCTTTCTTCCGTTTTCTAGTTCCTCTTCTGCCTTCACCCTGAAAGTGAGGACCTTAGCAAGGATTTCCCTTCTCCCTCTTTTTTTTCTGCCTCACAGTGTTCTTGAGAGAAGTAATGAAAGCATACATGTAAGAGACCAGACTTACACCCACATGTTTTAATTCTGTTTGCTGCTCTTTCCCCTGTCAGCCAAAATCTAAGTGCACAGGAAGATCCTTGAAATGGTTACTAATATTGATGGTATTCGTTTCGTGCTGCACACCATTCCTCAGTGATCTCATCCACTTGGGCAGTTTCAGCTGTGATCTTTAAGAGGGTGACTTGCCATCTGCCTTCGGCTGATTCATCTTCCAAGCCCCGGGCCCGTATTTCCAATGGGAAGTTCTGTAAACATCTCAGACTCAACACTTCCTGAATCAAACTCATCTTTCCATACAAACCTAATCCTTCTTTTTACTGAGGTACCTGATCACAAGTTATAACTGAGCTAGATGTGACTTCAGCTTGAAATACCAGAAATGTCCTAGCTCCAGCATCTCCCATTCACTCTCTCCCATCCAATATCCTAGTAGAGAATACCTTGTGTTTCTAATGTTCTTTTTTCTCTGCAGCCCCATGTCTGACTTTCATTAAATCTCAACTGGAACCTTACAAGAATGTCCTGGCTAGTCCCTCTATCTCTGCCCTCTCCTGCCACCACCTCAGCCCATGCTCTGCACTGTCATTAGAGTTCTTTTCCTAAAACACTGATAAGATTTCATCAAAGTCCAGCACCCTCCCCACATAACATCAGAGCTTTTAGTCTCCTTCTTACTGCGTGTAAGCAGTCAAAGCTGTTCACAGTTTTCAGCCCCCGCCAAACTTTCTAGCCTCATCTCTGCAAACTCCAAACCTAATGCCACCCTCTATTTCACATTCCCAAAATACAACCTCCATTGTCACACAGTTAATTCAGTTAAAGTTGCTTCCATTGTCTTCAATAGTCTTGCCACCCAGGATCTTCTTAATCTTACATCTTCTAAACCACTTTACTAATTTTAACAGTTAAAATCAATCGTTCTTTTCAAGTAGTAAATACTCATTACCAAGAACTAAATGTGCTATGGGGAAATTTACATACATGATCACAGGAATCCTCACCACAACTGAGTAAGTTGGGTATTACATGACCACAATCCCTTACCCAAAGTCATGAGGCGTGCTTCCAAATTTAGGATATCTTGCTTTTTTAGAAAGACAACAGAGTGGACTGAGTCTCAGTTTCCCTATCTGTAAAGTGGAAAGGGTAAGAACTAAGGTACTCATCTTGTGGAGTTGTGAAACAGGCAATGTGTTCCACCAGAAAATTGCCTAATGAAATGGCCTGATTCAATGCATTTTGGGAATCTATTGACTTGTTATAATTCATAATACAGCAGCTTATGAACAATGCCTTGGTAGGAAAATAAATGCATCAACTTGTATAGTTACCTAATTTGTATCAGAAAAGTAACTTGGATGGTAGTAAGAGCCTTCATTTTGCTGGAAGTTGTGTTTCTTTTTCTTTCTTTACTTTCACTTCCTTCTGCTACTTACCACACCCTTTACTCAGTGTTTCCTACCAAAAGCACAGGCCTTCTGCCACTGCAGTAAAAATGGTTTCTTCAGTTTTCTGGCCTTGGAGAAGGAAATGGCAGCCCACTCCAGTACTCTTGCCTGGAAAATCCCATGGACGGAGGAGCCTAGTAGACTACAGTCCATGGGGTTGCAAAGAGTTATTATTAATAAATAATTTTTCTCTGGCCAAAAAAAAAGAAAAAATTATACTAGATAATTATTCCCTTCCTCTCTGACAAAAACACTTCATGACAATTGTGCTAATTTTAGGAAGTCATGAAAACAGTATTAACAAACTCATCTCCTTTACTCTTCCATGGGATCAAGAATGTAGTGCTGGCAGGGACCTTGAAGTTCAGCTGGTACATATGATCTGGGCTTATTTAATTATCTAGAGGCAAATCTCGTTTTATTGCACTTCTCAGATTTTTTGCTTTTTACAAATTGAAAGTTTGTGGCTACCCTGCATTGAGCAAGTCTACTGGCACCATTTTTCAAAAGGCATTTGCTCACTTCATGTTTCTGTGTCACCGTTGGTAATTTTCATAATATTTCAAACTTTCATTATATTTGTGTGGTGATCTGTGATCAATGACCTTTGATGTTACTATTGTAATTGTTTTGGGGCACCATGAACTGTGCCCACGTAAGATGGCAAACAATTGATAAATGTGTATATTCTGGTTGCTCCATTGATGGATTAGTCCCCCATCCCTTTTCTCGGGCCTCCCTTATTCTTTGAGACACAACATTACTGTAATTAGGCCAGTTAATAACCCTACAATGGCCTCTATGTGTTCAAGTGAAAAAAAGAATTACACACCTTTCACTTTGAAATTGTCAGCAGGGTGACAATATACAGGTTATTTGTACTCTTTTCCCAATACTGAACCAATCCGTTGTTCCATGTCTGGTTCTAACTGTTGCTTCTTGACCCGCATATAGGTTTCTCAGGAGAAAGGTAAGGTGGTCTGGTATTCCCATCTCTTTAACTTTCCACAGTTTGTTGTGATCCACAGTCAAAGGCTTTAGCGTAGTCAATGAAACAGATGTTTTCCTGAAATTCCCTTGTTTTCTCTATGATCCAACGAATGTTGGCAATTTGATCTCTGGTTCCTCTGCCTTTTCTAAATCCAGCTTGTACATCTGGAAGTTCTCGGTTCACTTACTGCTGATGCCCAGTTTGAAGGATACTCTTGATATGCTGAGTTATGCGGATCGATGTCCAAATGTTAACCAACCTTACATTCCTGGAAACCACCCTATCCCAACCACTTGTTCATGATGTATTATCGCTTTTTTCTTATTAAATTTGATTTGCCAAAATTTTGCTAAGGATTTTTGCATCTATGCTCATGAGGAATATTGTCTGTAACAGTTTTCCTTTCTGTAACATCTATGCTTAGTTTTGGTGGCAAGTTAAGTATTGGCCTCATGAAACGAGTACAAAAGTATTCCTTTCTTCTTTTTCTGAAATAATTTTTGAAAATTTGTATTATGTCTTCCTTAAATGCCTGATAAAATTCATCAGTGAAGCCATCTGAGCCTGGAGTCCTTTGTGGCAAGATTTTAAGCCACTAATTCAATTTCTTTAGTAGGTGTAAGATTATTTGGGTTTTCTACTTCTTGTTATATCAGTTTGATGAATAGTGTCTTTCAAGAAAGCTACTTCATCTGAATTGGACAATTTACAGACACAAGCTGCTTATAGTATCTCCTTTTATCAAGGTCTGTAGACTCTGTAGTTGAGCCCCCTCTTTTATTCCTGATGTTGCTGACTTGTATCTTCTCTCTCTTTTTTTGGCCATGCTGCCCAGCATGCAGGCTCTTCCCCAGCCAGGGACAGACCCTGTGCTGTGGAAGATCCAAGTCTTAACCACTGGAGTGCTAGGGTTTCCTGTACCTTCTTTTTTTTTCCCCCATTGATCTTTTCAAAGAACCAACTTTTGGTTTCATTAACATTCTCTGTTTTTGTCTAGTTTCTGTTTCATTGATTCTGCTCTTTCTTACTTCTTCCTTCTTACTCTGAGTTTGTGCCAAGTCGCTTCAGTTGTGTCCAACTCTTTTCGACCCCATGGACGGTAGCCTGCCAGCCTCCTCTGTCCATGGGATTCTCCAGGCAAGAATACTAGAGTGGGTGGCCCTTCTCCAAGGGATCTTCCCAATCCAGGGATCAAACCCGCATCTCTTAGGTCTCCTGAACTGGACGGTGGGTTCTTTACCACTGACACTACCTGGAAGCCCCCTTAATTTACTCGCATTTTTTCTAATTTCTTTTTCCCCCATCCTTACTAAGATACTTGACATATTGTGTAAATTTAAGGTGCACACTATTTTAAAATTTTCTTAAGGTTAAAACTTAGATCACTGATTTTAGATCTTTTTTCTAACAAACATTTAAAGCAATAAATTTCACTCTGAATACAGCTTAGCAGATAAATTTTGATATGTTGAGCTTAAATTATCAAATAATTCAGGCTATTTTCTTATTTACCTTGTGATTTCTCTTTGATTCAGGGGTTATTCAGACATATGCTCTTTACTTTCAAAATATTTGGTGCTTTTCTCTTTATTTTGCTATTATTGCGCATTTAATTCTATTATGGTTAGAGAACACATTCTGTAAGATTTCAGTCTTTTGGTATGTATTGAGATTTATTTTATGGCCCAGGATATGATCTGTCTTGGTGAACATTCCTTGCATACTTGAAAAGAATGTGTAGTTTGAAGCTGATGAGTGCATTATTCTATAAATGTCAGTTAGGTTATAGTGTTGATAATATTTTTCAGATCTTCTACAGCCTTACTGATTTTTCTGGTTGTTTTTTTCTATCCATTAATATAGAAGTATTTAAAATTTTCTGACTATGTTTATGTATTTGTCTATTTCTCCTTTTAGTTCTATCAGTTTTTGCTTCATGTATTTTGAAGTTCTATATATGTAATTATGTATCATAGCAATGTATAATATCATTATAAAATGTCTCTCTGCCTCTTATAAAACTTTTCTTGAAGTCTATTCTTTTATTAATGTAGCCAGTCTTTCTTATGTTTATATTTTTAGATGATTTTACTCTACTTATGTTTCTGTTTTTAAAGTGTATCTCTCACATACAGCAAGTAATTGGGTGTTGCTTTTTAAATTCAGTCTTACAGTCTAACAATCTCTTCTTTTTGATCAGAGTGCTTGGCCAATTTAATGTAATTGTTAATCTGATTGTATTTTGGTTTACCATTTTGGTGTTTGTCTTATCTTTATTATTTCTTTCCTACCTTCTTTTATGTTAAACAACTATTTGTAGCATTTCATTTTAATTCTTGTATTGACTTTTAAGCTATATCTCTTGGTATTCTTTCTTTAGTGATTGAGCCAGGGATTACAATCTTTAATTTCTCCCAATCTACTTAGAGTAAATGTTAATTTAACTCTAATGTTGAAACATACCTGTGTATAAATATTGAGAAATGGAGTATTTCCTGCCCTATCAGAAAATAAGGATGTCACAGTCATCAGTGATCCTAGTCCTCCAATGTGAGCTTCTGAGCCCTAAGGCTTTCAGGAAGAATATCTGCGATTCTACAGCCAGCAGGACTGCAGTCAATCCTTATGTGAACCCCAAGGGAGCTCAGGATGTGAAAAACACAGGATACTGGCCCCAGATAGCTAAGATGCATATGAAAGGAATGAGCCCAGACTCTTGAATCTTCCCATGCATAGAAAAGTGCTAAATTCCTTAACTTGGGATATCTGGTTTTCTTTAACTTCCTTTAACAAGAGCTTCTCTTGTGGCTCAGCTGGTAAAGAATCCAGCTGAGACCTGCGTTGGATCCCCGGTTTGGGAAGATCCCCTGGAGAAGGAAAAGCCTACACACTCCAGTATTCTGGTCTGGAGAATTCCACGGACTATATAGTTGCAAAGAGTCAGACACAACTGAGCGACTTTCACTTGGGATATCTGGTTTTCTTTAACTAACAATAATCTTTTGATGTTCAGATTACCTGCCTTTTGTTGCAAAACTTATATATAACCCGGTTCCTACTCTCACCTCCTCAGAGCAATTCTTTCAGGGTCACTTGAGATGTTGTCTCCTGGGCTTGAAGTCCTAAAAATTCCCACCAAATAAAACATAATTCTCAACTTTTAAGTTGTGAATATTTTTATGTATCTATATGTATTATAAATCTATATGTATTATAATCTATATGTATTATAAACTGAAGAATACTAGACCCCAAGTTTGTGCTCTACCATTCCTGATTCATGGTGAGATATTCAATTTTAAACCATACCTTAATAGTTATCATCTAACCCAAGAAAGTCAAAACCAATTTCTCACTGGATTAAGAAATTTTCTAAAAAAGTTTGTGTCTTTATGCCATTAGAAAAGCTAGTAATGGGAAAACCTGAGCAGCTCACTGAGATTTATCCCTTGACTCTGAAACAAACATATGGAACATTTAAATTTCAAAGTTGAAAGAGAATTTAAAAATCCTCTAGCCACACCCTCATTTTGTACACAAAGAAGAGAAATCCAGACAACTAAGATCACATACATCCATTTATTTAGTAGTTTACTTAAAATTTCACATTCATTCTAAAAACATTTATTAACTGCTTCTTTGTCACTGCAGCTATAAAAGTGAGTAAACACTAAAAGTCATTGAATTGTATACTTAAAATAGGTGAGTGCTATGGTAGGTAAATTATACCTCATATGAAACTGTTGGGTTTAAATATATATATATTTATTTATTTATTCAGGCTGCCTTGGGTCTTAGTTGTGGCATGTAGACTTCTTAGGTGTCCACTTGCCCCACAGCATGTGAGATCTAGTTCTCTGATCAGGGATCAAACCCAGACCCCTCATTAGGAGCACAGGGCCTTAACCACTGGACCACCAGGGAAGTCCCAGAAACTGTTTTTCAGCTCAGTTCAGTTCAGCCTCTCAATCATGTCCGATTCTTTGTGATCGCATGAACTGCAGCACACCAGGCCTCCCTGTCCATCACCAACTCCCAGAGTCCACCCAAACCCATGTCCATTGGGTCCGTGATGCCATCCAACCATCTCATCCTCTGTCATCCTCTTCTCCTCCTGCCCTCAATCTTTCCCAGCATCAGGGTCTTTTCAAATGAGTCAACTCTTCGCATCAGGTGGCCAAAGTATTGGAGTTTCAGCTTCAACATCAGTACTTCCAATGAACACCAGGACTGATCTCCTTTAGGATGGACTGGTTAGATCTCCTTGCAGTCCAACGGACTCTGAAGAGTAAAATTCAGTCCATCAAGGAGTTCACAATATACGACAGGCATAAACAATTACAAGAAAATGTGAACATGCTGTAACAGACCCGTATGCTTAATCACGTAACACTGGAGTACCCTGGGGCTCAGGCTTGTACCTCCTGTATTTTCTTTCTACAACCACTCCCTTCATGATCTCATTCACTGTCATGGCTTTAAATATCAACTGTATGTTGATGACTCCAAAATTTTTATCTCCAGCAGATGTCTCTCCCAAACTCCAAACTCACTAATCCAGTTGACAACCTAACATCTCTCCTTTTAAAGGCTGTGTATCTGTGCAAAGTCATGTCAGTCATGTCTGACTCTGCAATGCTACAGACTGTAGCCTGTCAGGCTCTTCTGTCCATGGGATTTTCCAAGCAAGAATACTGGAGTGGGTTGCCATACCCTTTTAAAGGGGATTTTCCGAACCCAGGGATCAAACCCGCATCTCTCATGTCTCTTGCACTGGATGGCAGGCAAGCTCTTTACTGCTAGCACCACCTAGGAAGCCCCATTTAAAGGCTCAGTTCAGTTCAGTTCAGTCACTTGGTCGTGTCCGACTCTTTACGACCCTACTTTGCTTTCTGCCATAAGGGTGGTGTCATCTGCATATCTGAGGTTATTGTTATTTCTCCTGGCAATCTTGATTCCAGCTTGTGCTTCATCCGGTCCAGCATTTCTCATGATGTACTCTGCATATAAGTTAAATAAGCAGGGTGACAATATATAGCCTTGACGTACTTCTTTCCCGATTTGGAAAGAGTCTGTTGTTCCCATGTCCAGTTCTAACTGTTGTTTCTTGACCTGCATACAGATTTCTCAGGAGGCAGGTCAGGTGGTCTGGTATTCCTATTTCTTTAAGAATTTTCTATAGTTTGTTGTGATCCACACAGTCAAAGGCTTTGGCATAGTCAATAAAGCAGAAGTAGATGTTTTTCTGGAACTCCCTTGCTTTTTCGATGATCCAACGGATGTTGGCAATTTGATCTCTGGTTTCTCTGCCTTTTCTAAATCCAGCTTGAACATGTGGAAGTTCATGGTTCACACACTGTTGAAGCCTGACTTGGAGAATTATCATCTAAAACTCAACATGTCCGAAAACAAATTTCTAAACTTCACTTCCATATCTGCTCCGTCCACAATCTTCATCATTGCAATTCATTAATAGCTTCATCTTTCCAGCGGAGTGAAGTGAATGAGAGAAAGTTGGTCAGTAGTGTCCGACTCTTTGCAACCCCATGGACTTATACAGTCCATGGAATTCTCCAGGCTAGAATACTGGATAGGGTAGCCTTTCCCTTCTCCAGGAGATCTTCCAACCCAGGGATCATACCCAGGTCTCCCGCATTGCAGGCGGATTCTTTGTCAGCTGAGCCACAAGGGAAGCCCAAGAATACTGGAATGGGTAGCCTATCCCTTCTCCAGTGGATCTTCTCGACCCAGGAATCGAACTGGGGTCTCCTGTGTTGCAGGCAGATTTTTTTTATCAAATACCTTGGCCTTATCTTTGACTTATTTCTTTCTCTCATTTACTCCATCAAGAAATCCTACTAGCTCTTCCTTCAGCATATATCCAGAATCCAACCACTTCTTACAATCTTCCCGTCACAATCTTGGTCCAAGCCACAATCCTCTCTTGTCCAGATTACCGCCTTGTCCTCCAACAGCCCATATTCCATAAATCAGAAGAACCTTTAAGATCGCAACTCGGATAAGTCAGTTTTCATATCAAATCCTCCAAGGACTTCCTATCACATTCCTAATAAAAGCCCGATCACAATGGCCTCCAGGACCCCATGAAGTCTTGGCCCCCATCTCCACTCTATTATATCTTTCTGATATAGTCTCTGCTACTGTTCTTTCTGCTCACTTTGTTCCAAGCACATGGGCTTCCTTGTTGTTCCTCAGATAGTACTGGCAAGCTCCAACCTCCGGGCCTTTGCACTGGCTGTTCCCTCCACCTGAGCTCTATTAGATATCCCCATTTCTCGCTCCTTCAAATCTTGGCTCACATGTCCTCTCCTCACTGAAGTCTTCCTGATTACTCAATTTCAATTTGTAATCTATTTGTAACCCCCAACCTAAAACTAATACCCTTGTGCAGAGACTTTCTATTGCTCTTCCCACTCTATTTTCTCCATAGGCACTTATCAGTTTCAATATACTATGAAAAATGCACTTATTTGATTCATAGTCTATCTCTATTAGGCTAAAAGCTCTATGAAGGAAGGCTGTTCCAAGCGTCTAGAACAATAGGAATTCTATAAAATATTTGAAAAACTGAATAAACATGCCTTAGAAAAGGAAATGAGTATGTTTCCTTCTTCAACTAGGCCAGATTTTTCTGTCTGGGTTTTGGGGGAGGTGGGGGGGTGGGGGGAGACTGTAGCTAAGATGGAGGAAAAGGCTGCTGGCTATTAAGCAAGAGTTAACTGCAGAAGTTGTAGTTGAACTTAGTTATGAAAGACGATCAGGAATTTTCCAGACCAAGAAGATGGTGAAGAGTATTCCAAGTAGAAGGAACAGCATGTGCAAGAGCAGAACATTTTGCAAATTTATGGCATGGTCACAAAAGGCCAGAGAGCTAGGTATTTTCTCCATACACCAGGGAAGTTTGGAGCAGGGAAAGTGAATTGGTGGGTCCAGAGAGGAGGCCTGGAGGGCTAGTCAAAATCAATCATGAAAAATGGAGGCAGATTAAACCCTGGTCTCCCAACTCTCTTTCTTATTCACTGCTTTATACAGTTTCACTTTTCAGTCTAAAAGTTATTTTTCTTTTAGATATTGTAGGCTGATACCTTTACCACCCACATTTTCCTTTATAAATAAATATGCATTCGTGATCCAGGACTGTGAGATTTATGGTAGGTGATTATCAAAAAATACGTACATCTTAAAAAAGCAAAAAGCTGAAAGGGCTCATGTTTTGAAATAGATCACAGATTTTTTATTACTTATATGCAAAATACTGAAATAATCAAAACTTCCAAAGAAATGACAGTTGGTGTCTTAGAAATAAAACTCTATAGGAAAAAAGTACTTGTAATATAACACAGAGGGCTGTGGAAACAGATGTTAAGGTTTGGGGGGACTGAAAAATATCCTCCAACTTTTTGGTAACTGGCAACTGTTAAATCAACACTGATATTATATTGACTATTATGTATCTGAATTGTTTAATTAGGAATAAAGAATAGGAAACTGTATGCAGTAAACTGATCATGGACTATAATATCATGTTTTATTCTTAAAAGTGGTATTTCTTCTACTTCGGTTCTCCTTGGTATGTAAACTGAAGATCCTGTACCTTTCAAACTTCATTAGAATTAAGTATTAAATATTAAAAATATGCAATGGCAGCACAATTATACGTATATTCAACAAATATCTGACAGCCTGCTATGAGCAAAGAATACAATTTGGTTTTAGATTCCAAACACGAGACACAAAAGCAAGTAGCTATTTCTCTTTTCATAAAATAACCATGAGGAATACACTGATCTATAGTGGAGAGAACAACCATTCAAATGAATCTGCAAATTTACAGTCTTGTTTGGTTTAAGACAAAACAGTTGTGAGAATCCACCAAAAGCCCTATGGAAATCAGACCACTCCCATTGACTTGTATGCACAACTAACTAAAACTTTTTTGAAAGCTGTATCTGCCTATATTTGCCTTCCAACAGAGATGTCACTTAGCTTCCTTATACTGTAGTGAACTCAGCCTCCATCTAGCCTTTGGGAGCCTGAACCACTGTAATAAGACCAATTTTCTATGCATTAACATATACGTCCATAGTATTTTTTAATTGCATTTCTTATAATATGTAGCAAGAGCCAATAGATGTTCTGTCACTTTGACCTAGTAACTCTACTCCTGGGAACTTATCCAAAAAGAACTAATTCCACAGAAGCAAAAATCTAGATGCACAAAATCTTTTATTACAAGGCTACCTATAACAGCCAAAATCCAGAAGCAACCTAAATTTCTGTAACCAGAAAATGATTTAGAGAAGTATAATACATCAACAACACATCCTATTATGTAATCACTGAAAGCCACAACCACGAAAACTGCAGAAACTTCAAAAATATTTTTGATAAACCTGAAATCAAAAGGCAGTAATTTTTCACATAGTACTGTGACTATAAAGGTATAAAACCAGATGAGTGTGTGAAAGATTAGATGATAAAGTGGAAAAATGAAAACAACTGTGTTGGGATGGAGGAATAACGAGTTTGTTTTACTTATAAAAATGTTTTCAAGTTTCGTTTTGCATCAGCTTTTCAACTAAAGATTATGCCAGGCAGAATCAAGTCACACCAGGTGGATATGTCCAAATAAATCACACATAAAAGCTGAATTTTTACAGAATTGACCCGTTTGTATTTTCCATGAGCTCCTTACTTTAACTGTCTCTGTAGTATTATCATTTTTACCACTGTTTTCAACCTTGCAAAGCTGTTTCCAATAGACACATGTTGGGCCTCATCTCAAACCTACCAAGTTTGAAACTCTGGAAGTGAGGTCTGGGCATAAGCATTTTATTGATTAGTTTTAAAAACTGAAATATAGTTGCCATGCAGTACTATGTTAGTTTCAAATGTACTACATAGGGGTTTGATATTTGCATACATTATGAAATGAGCACCATGGTCAGTTTAGGAACCATGTGTCCTCATATAAGTCATTACAATATTATTGACCATATTCCTTATGTTGAATATCACATGCCCTTGGCTTCTTTATAACTGGAGGTTGCACCTCTTAATCCCCTTCACCTATTTCGCCCATCTCCCCAGCCCTCTCCCCTCTGGAAACTACCCATTTGTCCTTTGCATCTGTGAGTCTGTTTTCATTTTGCTTTGCTTGTTGGCTTGCTTTGTTCTTTAGAGTATTTTGAATCTACCTCCAGGCAATTCTGAGATGCAGCTAGGGTCAGAACCACTGATATCACTATGTAAGAAAACCAGTGACCTGAAAGCCAGCCTTTTGTGAAATTAAAAAAAAAAAACTTTAAAAACTACATTTTAAAGAAAAAACAAAAATTATAGTCAATGTTCAGGTGACATTTTCAATTTTCATTCCCTGGGATGTAGGAAAATGTAGCAAATGTGTTCACACAGCTACAACCCAAGGCATGCTTTCCTGAGGTCCTCAGAGCACACCAAACCAAAGAAGGAGGATCCTGGAGCCATCCCAGACCCGACCCTCAAGGCAGGACTCCTGTGGCCAAGGTGACCTTGTAACATGGCAGCAAGAGGCTCTTGGGAATTTCCCAGAAGGCAAATATTTCTTTCTTCATTAAATTTATATGGTGCTCAAAACACTCTACGAGTTCCCTAGTTTTTATTTTGATTTCTAGCAATTTTCAGATACTGGCTGCTCCCTGCAGGCGCATGAGGTCTGTTGCCATCAGCATCCCCACGGCAGTGTCAGCACAGAAGGCAGCGCTTTCTGGAGGCACAGGAGGAACAGAGCCCACCACAAACAGTCCTCTCAGCTCTGCCCTAATGATGAGGCCTCTCCATCTACTTCTTCCAAAGTGAGCACCTTACAATACATTCTCCTGTTGGCTAGTGGTTCTTTCCTTTCCTCTTTGATTTATAGGTTCTATGAATGGGCCATTATCTCAGAATATTAGAGTTGGGAGGAACTTGCCCCAATTCAAGTTGAGAAAACCAAGGCCCAAAGAAGATAATGATTTTCCCAAGATCATATAACTTTGATGAGGCAAAGCTGCTTCCCTGTCTTAAAGTACACTCTTCCTATTCTCATCAGGAAACTTCTACGACCAACCCACAGGCTGCAGGGCATGTGCCTGAAGTTGTTCTAATAGTGGGGACAGGTGGCAGTGATTCATCCACACTCTCTTGCCCAGCCACCCTGTGACAGGTAACACGTATCTGAGACATCTGCTGTGATATATTGAAATTGCTCAGATGGGTTATCCTGGGAGGGAAGCTAAGAGAGACAGAACCTCTGACACTGGCCCTGTTAACACAACTCCTAAGAGGAGGTGGTGTTTGAGTAGAAAAGGAGAGAAAGAATTGTTTGTAAGCCTATGTACATACCTTCCCTGGTGACTCAGTAAAGAGTCTGCCTGCAATGTGGGAGACCCCGGTTCAATTTCTGGGTCGGGGCAATTCTCTGGAAAAGGAAATGACAACCCACCCACTCCAGTATTCTTGCCTGGAGAATTTCTTGGACAGAGGAGCCTGGTAGGCTACAGTCCATGGGGTCACAAAGAGTTGGACACGACTGAGCGACTAACACTTTCACTTCACTTTCATGTACCTTAGATTGCATGTCAACCACTCACCATAAAATACTGAGTGTGAGTTAAATAATAGGATACAAGGCTTTTTCAAAATTTCTATATTCAGGCAGCTGCCAAAACATGACTGAGATATAGTCTATATTACCTGGAAGGATGTAGTACTTGGAATTCTGTATCCACTTTTGTTAGAGAAAAGATTATAGAATGTCTCTGCACAGCAGCTGACTTAGCGCCATATTGCTGGTTGCGGCACTGTGTCCTCCCTAAATTCACATGCTGAGGCCATGTGACTGTGTTAGAGATAGGCCTCTGAGGAGATGGTTAAGGTTAAACGAGGTCACCATCTCTGATCCCACACCCACTCCAGGATTCTTGCCTGGGAAATCCCACGGATAGAGGAGCCTGGTGGGCTACAGTCCACGGGGTTGCAAAGCATTGGACACGACTGAGTGACTTTCACAAGAGACACCAGAGCTCTCTCTCTCTCTCTGCCACGTGAGAACACAGCAAGTAGGCAGCCATCTGCAAGCCAGGAAGGTGTTCTCACCAGAACCTCACTCTGCCTGGACTTGCAGCCTCCAGGACTCTGGAAAATAAAAGTGTGTTGTATAAGCTACGCAGCCTACGATATTTTGTTATGGCAGCCGGAGCAGACTGCGACAGGGATCTCCAAACACCACATAGACTCTGGGATCGGTGTTCCAGACTCCCCAGCATGGGCCCAGGACACCGGGTGCTCCCTGCCCAGACCACCAAATGTCCAGCTTCGTCCAGAATCAGTAACAGTAATGCAAGTTCTGCCACCTTTGCCAGCTGTTCACAAGCAGGGTATTATGGAACTAGGTGCTTTCATATATAAACAAGAAAACACAACTACACACCAGTGAATGCAATCACTCGTTCCACAAATAGTCACTGAATACCAGCTATGTGCTGGGCACACAGGCATGAGGGTTATGGTGGTAAACAGAACAGACGAAATTTCCTGTTCTCAGACAGCTGATCCTCTCTTGGGAGAAGATAGATGATACGTGAAATAAGTAAAATATTAATATATGATGTGCTAGATGATAAGAAAATTAAGCAGCAAGGAGGTTAAGGAATTCACGGTGATTTTCAGTAGAGATGTCAGGGGTCATCGTCTCACTAAGAAGGTGCCAGAGGAGTAAAGATCTGAAAGAGGTAAAGGAGCAAGTCAAGCATATGTCAGCAAAAGAATATTCTAGAATGGTAGAAAGGACTGAGGCACGTTGGCAAACACCAAGATGGGCGGTGTGGCAGAGAGATGAACTGGGGTGACAGAGACGGTGTACAGATCACGCAGAGCTTGTCAACCCGTCCATTAACTTCGCCGTCTACTCTGAGCAGAGCAGCAGTACTACGTGCTTTATAGTCTACCAGAATCGCTCAGGCTGCTGGGCTGGCAAAGCTGCTGTGGAGCAAAAGCTTGGAACATATGCTCTGTTGGCCTTCTAGGGCTGCTGTAACCAGTTACCACACATTGGTGGCTTAAAACAGAAGGAATGTATTTTCTCACATTTCTGGAAGCTAGAGACCTGAAACCAAGGTGTCAGCACCACTGGTTTCTTCTGGAACCTCTGATGGAGAATCTGGCCCATGCTAGATTCTCTCCTAGCTTCTGGTGGTGGCGGCAACCCGTGGCGTTCCTTGGCTTGTAGCCACATCACCCCAATCTCTGCCTGCGTCTTCGTACGACCTTTTCCCCCATGTGCGTTTCAGTGTCTGAATCCAAATCTCCCTCTCCTTTCTTTTATAAATACTCTAGCCATCGGATGTAGGGCCCAGCCTAATCCAGTATGACCTCATCTTAACTAATTCAATCTGCAAAGACCTTGTTTCCAAATGAGGTCACATTGACAGCTCCTATATGGACATGAACTGGAGAAGATATTATATGACTCACTACACATACCTGACATTAAATACTTCATTTAGGCTTATAATCTGAGAAAAACCAGCCTTTAAAAAAAGTTCAATGCTAAATTTAGATCCTACTGTTTATAGGAAGGAAAACATCACGTGAAATACTGGTAGATCCTTCTGGCTGAAAACAAATTATAAATAAAAATGCCAAACAAAGTCCAGGTCTGAAGAACTAATCTGTTGGTTTTCTTTTTTTTTCTAAGTAATAGTAAACTTATATGAACATGCACATATGAAAAGAAAACCAAAAAAGGCTTTCCACAAAATTACTTTCATTAATCACATTTTTAGCCCTGGCTCTGGGAGTGAATGACCTTGACTGTTGCTGTTGTTGTTGTTTAGTTACTAAGTTGTGTCCGACTATTTGTGACCCCGTGGACCACACATAGCCTGCCAGGCTCCTCTGTCCATGGGATTCTCCAGGCAAGCGTACTGGAGTGGGTGGCATTCCCTTCTCCAGGGGATCTTCCTGACCCAGGGAATGAACCCGAGGCTCCTGAATTGCTGGCAGATTCTTTATTGACTGAGCCACTAGGAAGCCCAAAGGTAGGGTAGGGGCTGCCAATCCTTTCCTGGTGACTTTTAAAAATAATTTTTAAGTTTTTATTTACTTATTTATTGATTTGGCTGCACCTGGTCTTATTTACACTGTGCCAACTCTTAGTTTTGGCATGTGGAATCTAGTGCCCTGACTAGGGATCAAACCCAGGTGCCCTGAGTTGGGAACATGGAATCTTAGCCACTGCATCATCAGCAAAGTCCCTCCTAGTGACTTTTTAAAAAGGGACATGTTTGTGTCCCAGGAAACAAAAATGTGGGAAAAATTCAACCTCTGTAAATAAAAATAATCAAATTCTTAAGTACCACATCTCTTCCCCAGGCGCATCCATTTGCCACCGTGCTCCACAAGGCCTTGGGAATCCAGTTCACTGAGGTTCAAGAAAAAATCCCGGGAGCAAAGGGCAGCATGGTGTTTTGCCTCCTTTATCGGCCCGGTTTCCTGTAGCCAGCTGGGCTTCTCAGATGGCCTGGTCTCAGCACATTTTCACACGGCTGAGTCCACCTCAGAATAAAGTCATGGAATGTTTCTGGAGCAGCTATTCAGCACAGGAAGCTGCTTCGAAGCCACGAGCTAGTGATGTCTGGTGATCACAGGAATTCTCTCTATCTTTTGTGTATTTCAGTCTTTTACACACACACACACACACTTCACACAGTCTTTAATGCATTGCCTCTTCTACACGCCACCCCCAAAGCTTCTGGTCTAGCTTTTCCTTTTTTCCATACCCTCTGCCCACACATAAGCATTCGGTAACAGCCCCCCACCCATCCTCGGTACCTAACCTGCCTGAGCACCTGCACCAGCGGCCTTTCCACGCAGGTGGAATGCGGTCTACCGGATACAATCCCGCCCCTTCCCGTCCTGTGTGGCACATAGAGCTGTAGCTGGACCACACCTCAAATCAAACTGCCTCCAACATGGGCTCCACACACAATTCTAAGCCTGTTTTGGGGAGAGGCATCTGCCAAAGCCCCCACCTATGAAGACAGACCTCTGCTGCTTCTCTCCACAGACAACCCACTGCCCCCAGAGCCCATACTTTTGCTATTTCAATATCAAGGCTAGACGGAGGTACAGAAGTGTGAAAGCCCAAACATCAGAGAGGTAACCACTTTCACTGAAGAGAAAAAATTTTTTTCGGCATACCTTTTCATTAAGATTCAGCCTCTTTTGACGAAACATCAGTTAATTCCCACCTTTGCTAATTCTCCTGGGTCTCACAGCCATTTTCACGTTGTCCTGAGTGCTCCCCCCTGGGGAGAAGCTTGGCCTGCAAAACGCAGATCTGAGGAACTGAAGAAAAACACGAGAGGCGCGGGGAGAAAGACCCTCTGCACAAGCCTGAGAGGGGCCTGTCCTGGCCACAAGATGGACAGGAGGATCAAGGAAGATGATGTGCCCAGAGCTCAGCTGACTGAGAAACGGGGGTCGAGAGGGGCCACGAGGACAGAGGCAAGAACTTCCTACATTTTGGCCAAAGGAAAATGGTCTCTCGCACCACGGACTTTAAAATCCGGCTGAGCTCCCGCAGCGCAGGAACGGTCTGCTGGGAACTCCCTTTCTAGGCATAGGCCCCCCAGGTAGAAGAAGCGCATGTGCGAACATGTCACGAGGTGTGCGCTTCAGACGGATTAGCCACAGAAGCGGAAGTGGTTCTAGAGGCCTCTGGAGAGCTAGAACCTTGAAGCAGGGAAGTCTGAGTATGTTTTTCTTTCGTATGCCTCAGACTAGGGGCCAGTTATTTGGAGTACACTTAGAATTTAGGATGAAGTCACAGAGAAACTGCCTTAATTTAAAATGAGTCCGTCTCAAGAAGAAATTTATTAAATGGTTAGGTCAGAACTGTGCTGAATCAAAAAGCCTTGGGACGATTCATTCGTGAAATACCATGTGTGTTGGCACTGCTGATGCTGCTGCTAAGTCGCTTCAGTCGTGTCCAACTCTGTGCGACCTGATAGACGGCAGCTCACCAGGCTCCCCCGTCCCTGGGATTCTCGAGGCACTGCTGCTGCTGCTGCTAAGTCGCTTCAGTCGTGTCCAGGCACTAGTCAACTGCAAAAGACATTTTGAGAAGCATCATATGTTAACAAACTGAAAATTAGATTTTCTTGGGGAATCAGTATTAGTTTTGTTAGGTAACGGGGGAAGGGTCTAAGAAGGAAAAATACTTCGAATTTTCAGATACCATGTTGAAGCATTTAGCCATGTAATGATGTTTGGAATTTGTTTTAGAATATTTAAACTTGCTAAATCAAAGATATTGGGTAGGGACTTCCCTGGTGGTCCAGTGATGAAGAATTTGCCTTCCAATGCAGGAGACACTAGTTTGGTCCCTGATTGGGAAATTAGATCCCACATGCCAGAACTAAGACCTGGTGCAGACAAATAAATTTATAAATAAAAATAAATATTAGAAAAAAGATGTTATGTGGGGTTTGCTGTAAACCATTCCAGGAAAAATGTTGGTAGTAGGGGAATAGATTAAAACAAGATTGACAGTACTGATATTGCTAAAGCTGAGAAATAGGTACTATTCTCAAATATTTTCGCATGTTTAAAATTTTCATAGTCAACATTTGAAATGTACAACTTTCAATAGTGTGATTTAGAAAAAAACCAAACACTATTGAGAGAACACTATTTCAATACATTAAGTTGTTCACACAAATAATCAATAAAAATCTAAAATAGAAAAAAAGATTCAGTCTCTTTTGTCCTCCCTTTGGTTTCATGCTTTTTCCTTTCAGTTCAGTTCAGTTCAGTCGCTCAGTTGTGTCCGACTACTTGTGACCCCATGAATCGCAGCACGCCAGGCCTGCCTGTCCATCACCAGCTCCGGAGTTTACTCAGACTCTCATCCATCAAGTCAGTGATGCCATCCAGCCATCTCATCCTCTGTCGTCCCATTCTCCTCCTGCCCCCAATCCCTCCCAGCATGGTAGCATATTAAATACATTGCTGTATGCCTTGCTTTTTAATATATCTTTATGGATACATTGAAGAAGGATATGGCAACCGCTCCAGTATTCTTGCCTGGGAAATTCCATGGACAGAGGAGCCTGGTGGGCTACGTATGGTCCATAGGGTCAAAAAGAGTCAGACACAACTTAGCAACTAAACAATTGATGCATATTTTACATATCATATAATTCACCCATTTCAAATGTAAAACTCAATTTTCTTTTGCAAATTACCAACTTGTGCAGCCATAACCATAAGGCAGTTTTCAGTTTTTTCCATCACTTCAATAAGATCCCTCAGGCCCATTTACAATTACCCCTCTCCACTCTCACCTCCCTCAGGCCCAGACAACCTCCTTTGCGTCCTGATTAGCAACTGTGATAAAAATAATTCTTAGTATTGTCATCAGAGTCTGAACAGACTTGGCCAGTTTCCCTTCCATCAGAGGAACTAGGCATTTCACAGTGGACTATGCCATATGCTACAACTAAGTCCACCTTTTAAACTCCTGAGGTGAGGGAGACCCTTTTCCTCTGGCCGGAATACAGGACGTGAACAGTTCCAGGTATTGAAACAGTGTTCTCTCTGTTGTGTTTGTTTTTTTTTTAAATATAAATCACACTGTTGAAAATCATACATTTCAGACTTTCACTATAAAGATTTCAAGCATATAAAAATATTTGAGAATGGTACCTAAGCCCAAGGTAGATGTTATGGTAAAACTGCAGGATGGGAGAGGAGAGAGTAGGCCACGGGAGCATATTAAATTGTGCTTGAATCCACAGGCTCTTTTGTCCCCAAACCATACCATAGGGGCTGCCCCCTAAACCAGCTTTGCCAAGAAGAGCCTTTTAAAAAAGTTCTGAAAACTGAACATCCCGGGTGGTCCAGTGGTTAAGAATCCACCTGCCAATGCAGGGGACATGGGTTTGATCCCTGGTCTGGGAAGATTCCATCTGCCATAACTAAGCCCCGTGTACCACAACTACTGAGCCCGAGCACCTAGAGTCTATGCTCTGCAACAAGAGAAGTCACTGCAATGAAAAACCTGTGCACTGAACTAGAGAGTAGCCCCTACTTACCGAAGCTAGAGAAAGCCCACGCACAGCAACGAAGGCCCAGTGCAGTCAAAAAAATTTTAATTAAAAAAAAAAAACTTGAAAACCAAAGTCACAGGGAAAATGGCTACATGCCCGAATCTTCCATTTTCTTTAATTTTTTAAAAAGTAATTAAAAAAAAATCCTTGATGATTGCAACCAAATAGGTTTTTCATAGGTAGAAAACAAAAGTTGCGATAAAACGACTGAATCACTATCCTCAGGTATACAGGAAAACACCTGTCACTGACTGTTTGGAATTTTTTTTAAAGAAAGGAAAAAGTCAAACAAAGAAATCAAAACTCACAGAAATCAAGTTTAAACTCCCATCAAGACTGTTTTGAAGAGCAGTGATCACAAAATGGAAAGGAAGGTGAACAAGTCGAGGTGTAAGGCAATTTGATTTATCAAACAAACAACTCTTGCTGCCTGTACTTTCCTCAATGCTCTTTGAGAGGAAGAACACCATAGATCCTCAACGCAGTTAATATTTGCCTAAAGAAGTAGTAAATGAATGAGGGCCTATCATTTTCTAAGCACTATACAAGAAATTTGAGTATCAAAAATGACAAAGATCTTGATCAAGAAATACAAGTACAGTGAAGAAGAAGATATATGAGCAGATGATTTCTGTGTATATGATAATCACTGAAAGTAATTTCAAGGTATAGAGATAGCTCAAGATGAGCAGTAGTGAATACAATTGGGGAAGGAGGAAATTATTAGAGAAACTGCGTGTGCTCATATTCTCCAGGAAAGCAATGACCAGGAGAATGTTCTAGGTAGAGGAAATAGCTTCCCAAGTGGCTCAGCAGTGAAGAATCTGTCTGCAGCGCAGGATACACAAGAGACTTGGGTTCGATCCCTGAGTTGGGAAGATCCCCTGGAGAAGGAAATGGCAACCCACTCCAGTATTCTTCCCAAGAAAATTCCCATGGACGGAGGAGCCTGGCAGGCACGACAGCACAGCAAGTACTCTTTAGAGGAGATAGCATTGCAGAGGGAGTGAGTAGTTCAGTCTAACCAGAGCATTAAAAGTATCAAAATAGGTTTCCCCCTAGAGCCCTGGGGCAGAACCAAGGTGAAGGAAGTCCTGGGTGAGGTTAGAAGTGGGAAGCAAGAAACAGTTTGATGGTCAAGTCAAAAAGGTCGATGGGAAGTAAGAACTGAATGCAATATTAAGGGTCTTCAACAGAGGAGAGACTAGATAGTGTGAGCAACAGGGTGCAAAATAATGGAGCAAATTTCTTGTCCTGGTTTATGTGCAGGAGCTCAGAACTAAGGATGTAGAAAGGTGGCAGGTATTAAAGTCACAGCTTTGATGGAAAGAGGTGGCAGGTGAAACTGTATGTGAAAATTGTGGTAGGGCAGTAGATGTACTAGGTAGAAGGAAAGGAATGCTCTTCAAATACTCTGTTCAATATTCTGTCGATAAGGGATAGTATATGGGTAAATGTGAACTTGGGGGGACTTCTCTTGTGGTCCAGTGGCTAACGCTCCATGCTCTCAATGCAGGGGGCCCAGGTTCAATCCCTGGTCAGGGAACTAAGAGCCAGTGCAGCCATATATATATATTCTTCAATGTGGTCTTGGCTGAATTTAAACAGCATCTCCTAAACCAATAGAGAAACAAATGAAGTAAAAGAGTAGATATCAGGATTGTTAAGATGGGCTGGGAAAAAAAGTGAAAGTGATAGGTACAGAGTCATGTCCAACTCTTTGTGACCCCCATGGACTGTATCCCACCAGGCTCCTCTATCCATGGAATTCTTCAGGCAAGAATAACGGAGTGGGTTGCCATTTCTTTCTCCATAAGATGGGCTTGGTCAGGATAAATTACCATCCTGTCTGATATACTTACAGAGAGATCTTTGTGGATAAACCTGCTAACTCCACACAGATGTCTACTTTGACCATAAGAGCAAAAAGAGTAAGAAATACTGCCTCTTGGAACACACTGGAAAATCTTTTATTTACTTAAAAGAGAGACAGCCTCTTCTACCCCTAAATTTATGTCACATTGCCCTTGCTACACAGAGGTCCTTTGGCTGACAGGATGTGGTACATATCCTCCTTTACAGGGTTCTTGAAAACCTTTTCTCAGTATTGGCCAGGATTTAATGATATAAACAGTAGTTGAGACTCACCCAGACCAGAACACCCCAAGATATGCGAATCATAGCTTCCCACTATCAAAAGGCATGTGATACACTGGTCATTGACCCATAACCTAAGAGAATACCTTTCTTGCAAGTGAAGAATCCAGTAGGACTTTGATTAGAGTACAGAGATAAAGAGCTGGGTGTGGGAGCAGGAGCCTTAGGAGTGGGGGACTGAAAAAGGGAAATAAAATCTCTGACTCAGACAATAATGAACTTAGAGAGAAAGGGACAGTCTGAGGTATGAGATTCAAAAGGGTGGACAGAGAGCAAGACCCAGATTACAATGCAAGTGGAGACCAATAAGTCCCCTGACTGCGCAAGGCAGCAGAGGAAGATTGCTAGAGACTACTTTGGTCAAGTTCGAGCACAACTTGGGTGCTACCGAAGATGCTGCTGTTGAAGATTTGAGGCTTGGAAAGCAAACTTAAAAAAAAAAACAAAAAAGTTATCCTAAGCTATCATCTCACTAAAAAGATCTGGAGAGTATCAGAAACCTTTTAATTTGTTTCAGGGGGAAAAAAGTACAAAGCAAGTGATCTATTTCTATACAAAATTGTCCTAATTCCAGAGAAATAACTTCAATGTCAACAAATCTTGTGGTCTTTATAAAGTTCCAAAAATATAAACTCCAGCCTTCCTGATAGCTCAGACAGTAAAGAATCTACCTTCAATGCAGGAGAGCCAGGTTTGATCCCTGGGTGGGGAAGATTCTCTGGAGAAGGGAATGGCAACCCACTCCAGTATCCTCGCCTGGAGAATGCTATGGACAGACCATGAGGCTGCAAAGAGTTGGACATGACTGAGTGACTCACACTTTCATTTTCACACACACTACACACACATCGGGCCAAGACAGGCAATAAATTTGAATCAAGGTCTAGGTTTCCAAAACAGCAGAGCCAAGTAGACAATCTCCTTGCAGAATTCTTCAAAAAAATATTTTAAATTTATTTTTAAAGTTTTTTTTTTTTGGTGGGGGGGACAGGGGAGGGAATGTGAGCCTGTGCCATCCATCTCTATGATGCCATAAAAACTCGCAGACAAGATAATCACGTGGTTCCTTCAACTGTGAAATAACAAACCATGAACAGTTCTGTTTTTATGTGGACGTGCTCTTGATAAAGGAAAGACATCGAGGACTAGCATGACAGCAACTCAATGGTTACATTAATGTCTTATTCAAGAAAAGGGAATCAGGAAAATTCTGAATGCGACTTCATGATGAAGGTATAAAGTTGGCTGTCTGGGGACATAGAGTATTTATTTGCTTTATCTCAGCATTGCTAGAGCACACACTAACAGTGGTATTCCACTTCTGAAATTCCACTGGTTCTGGAATTCCAGCAAAGGTCCCTCCAGGTCATTGTGTTCTTGCTGATGGGAATTTGGGAAGGCACTGCCTTTTCTTTGCATCATAAATTGTTTAGCAAACTATTCTTAAAAGCCAAACAAAAAATAATAATAATAAAATTCTATGGAAATTATCTTATCTTGAGCTCTGATTTAATGTTTCCACATTTTTTTTTTTCCGAATAGAACATCCTTAAAAATGAAAACTCAGTCAAAGCTTCAGCTAGTTGATCTTTTGGCAGGTTGAGAAGTCATGATTCAAACGGAAGAGACAGTCCCTTGCTTCAGCCCACTCACCCTGAGCCTGTAATGGAGACAAGACGGCCTCCCCTCTGGAAAAGGGACACCACCACATTTTGGCACATCTGCTTGTTCAGAATGTTCCCCAAATGTTAACAGCTGCAGCTGGGCCTACCAAGGGGATTCTTCAGTGACACAAAAAGCCTTTCATTCCAGTTCTCAATGCTATTTGTGATGTTCACATTCTTCCGTGGTTACTGTTATTCTTGAAGATTGCTTCTGGTTTGGAGCACTAATTAAAACCTGGGGCTCTCTTTTCCCTAGATCAAAGTAGTATTGTGCCCACAGAGAGTGGTATATAAGTACACTAAACAGAGCTTTGGCACAGATAATCTCCCAAGTGGGAGGAAAACACCTGAGCTATTCAATACAAACCCACATTTTTAGTAAGTGACATAGCATGTCTTATATTTTCAAGTTTATATCCTTCTAATTTCAAGTCTTCATCCTACTTTAAATGTGCAGATTTTCTTTAGTCTTATTTCTTAATGAAAAAAGAAACTATTAGGGAGATAAAAAGTTTAGCATTTTTCAGGTATGCTTTGGGGATATTGATTCATTCACTTTATACCCCTTGGTGACATAAATGAAAAAGGATATCAAGCTAACTTGGAAATTCACAGGGTTTTACCCTCTCAGGCTTCTGAGCAATTAATTAGAACAACAGGGAAGCCTTTCATGAAAGCTATATCTTCAGGCTCACCCTCATGTTCTTTTATCTGAACATAACATGTTGGTTTCTAATTTCTTTTCTTTTTCTTGCTCCTCCTCCACGTATGTAGGTTAACAGCCAATCAAAAAGCAAAGACATTTTCTAATATTAAGATTATGAAGTATTTAACATGATAAACTACTTTCCTAATTTCAAAATACTGCTTTTATGCAGAAAAAAAATGTCATCATGTAAGTTGCCCTCTTCAAACTGCAGTTAATATGATACTTTCTTTGATTGTTCATTATCAATACATTTTATTGAGTTCCTAATGGGGTCATAGGAGTATGATGCACTGCTATGCTCAGTTGCTCAGTCATGTCTGACTCTTTGTGACCCCTTGGACTATAGCCTGCCGGGATCCTCTGTCCATGGAATTTTCTAGGCACGAATACTGGAGTGGGTTGCCACTTCCTACTCTAGAGGATCTTTCTCACCCAGGGATCAAATCCAAGTCCCTTCAGTCTCCTGCATCAGCAGGCTAATTCTTTACCTCTGCACTACCTGGGAAGTCCATGCTCCTTTTTTTTTTTTTTTTTTTTAATTAGGCTATGCGGTTTTAGTTGTTGCAGGCATGATCTTCAGTTGCTGCTTGGGAACTCTTAGTTGGGTCATGTGGGATCTAGTTCCCTGACCTCCCAGCGTTGGGAGCATGGAGTCCTAGTCACTGGACCACTAGGGAAGCCCCTCCATGCTTCTTTTGGGCCTGATATAAATCAGGGATCTATCAACAAGGGTCTTGTTGACCAGTGGATGTGTGTGAAAGCATCATTACCAAGATAGTGTTAGGTTTTGTGGTGGGGGAGGGGGTGTGCTCTACCTCAGAGGCTGAAGAAAGGAGGGTGCTATTCCCCAGATGCTGGGAGTGATGGTGACCCACAGCCTTCAGTGAAGTCCTTCTCCCAGGATTGCCCTCAGCCCAAGATCATGCTCTGTCCCTGAAAGCAGAATTCATCCAATGACTGGTAGATTAGAGAGTAGCCATGGCCTCGAGTCAGGATAACTCGGAAGGACCATCCCAGTTCCAGACAGCCTGGAAGTTAAGTCCCTCCTCCATCTGCCCCACTCTGTTCTACTCCCCAGGGCACTTCCCTGTATATTCCAAATATATTTCTTTTGTTCAAAAAATTTTCTTACTTACTTATTTCCTTTTAGCGGCACAGGATCTTTGTTGCTGCAAGCGGGCTTTTCTCTAGTTGCAGTGAGCAGGGGCTACTGTTCATTAAGGTCCACAGGCTTCTCACTGCCATGGCTTCTCTGGTTGCAGAGCATGGGCTGTGGGCACTCAGGCTTCGAGCAGTTTGGGCTTGCGGGCTCTAGAGCACAGGCTCAGTGATTGTGATGCACGTGCTTAGCTGCTCTTAGGCATGTGTGATCTTTCCGGACCAGGAATCGAACCCATGTCCCCTGCAGTAGCAGGCAGATTCTTAACCACTGAGCCCCCAGGAAAGTTCCCCCAGTAAATTCCTTGCATGCAAATTTGTCTCAGAACCTGCTTCGGGGGGAACCCAGGCACAGCAGCATCAAATGCTGATATGATGAAATTAGGATGCCCGGGTTCTGGTCTTGCGCCTGCCACTGTGGGGAATAACCTCTCTCCGCCTCCTTTAAAAAGAAGAGCTAGACTAGATCTCCAAAGAGACATCTCTCTAAAGGTCTGAGATAATGGTCACAGTAAGCACGCAATATTGACTGTTCTTCTCAAAATTATAACTAATGTCAACTGAAAAGAATGTGGAATCAAAAATCAATGACCAGAAATCAATTTCAATTACTAATTTGTTTGGCAATACAAAATAGAGTTTTCCCCAAGTTATCTCCTTGATGACAGAAAATACTCTTGTAAATCATCTCCAGTCTGAGTTTAAGTCAGCAGCTTTCATTCCCTTCTTCTCCCTGCCCAGGTTTCCAGAAGCCCAGGTAAATCAGTCATCTCTTCTCTATCTGGAACCAGATCACTGATTGCAAAGAGGGTTTGCAGAAACCATCCAGAGTCAGGTATTGCAGAATCAGAACATTATGTTAGTATTCTCAAGTGGAGAAATTTTAAAGGGACTCCTTAAAAACAATTCAATAAATATAATAAGGGAAAGAATCATAACCAATTTATTAAGTGAAATATATCCAACTAGTCACAATATGGGGCTTCCCTGGTGGCTCAGACAGTAAAGAATCTGCCTGCAATACAGGAGACCCAGGTTCAATCCTTGGGTTGGAAAGATCCCCTGGAGAAGGAAATGGCTACCCACTCCAGTATTCTTGCCTGGAGGATTCCACGGATAGAGGAGCCTGGCGGGCTACAGTCCCTGCGGTTGCAAGAGTCAGACACTACTGAGGGACTAACACACACACACAGTCACAATATGTGACTCCACTGCTTAAAAGTCCTAAGTCCTTGGTTTTTCACTTTATCCTCTTAGATTACTTCCTCGATGTATGTATTGTTAAAGCCATTGCAGTACCTGCGTTAACTCTATCCTCCTTGGTAGGTGTCTTAACAGAACGTAAACTCCCACTGAGAGAGGCAGCGTGGTCAGTTCCTGCCACTAGCACCAAGGTGTTCTTGACCTGAGGATAAAGTCTTTTACAAATTCACTTTGTTTCTTTATTTTCTCCTCCCTCCCCTTCCTTTCCTGTTTTATCCATCCTGCTTTTTGGTCCCTCCCTCTGCTATACTTCCCTGGTGGCTCAGACGGTAAAGCGTCTGTCTACAATGCAGGAGACCCAGTTTCGATCCCTCGGTCGGGAAGATCCCCTGGAGAAGGAAATGGCCACCCACTCCAGCATTCTTGCACAGAAAATCCCGTGGACAGAGGACCCTGGTGTGCTACAGTCCACGGGGTCGCAAAGGATCAGACACGACTGGGCGACTCCACTTTCTTTCTTTCCTGCTATACCTCTTATTCTGCATCTTTTCCTATAAGGGCGTGCTTCATGTACCACATTCGACCACTGTTACTGGGAGTATTTCTGCTCTTGTCCTGCCTGTCTATAGCTTGTCTATGTGGTGCTGAACTCACTTCCAAGTGCCCATCTCAGCATGAGGCTACCATCTCCTGGTGGCGGGGGGAAGGCTGGGGATAGTGAGCTATAATGAGATGAGGTGTGGGGAGGTGTGATCAGATGTGAGGAGGTGTAGAGAGGTGTGGGGAAGCATAGGGAGGTTTGGTTAGATATGATAAGGTGTGGGGAGGGTTGGCAAGGTATGTTGAGGTTTGGGAAGGTGTGGTGAGGTGTGGTGAGGTTTGGTCAGGTGTGGTAAGGTGTGGGGAGAGGTGGCAAGGTTTGGGAAGGTGTGGGGAGATTTGGTCAGGTATGGTGAGGTGTGGGAAGGTGTGGTGAGCTGTCAGGAGGTGTGGGGAGGTGTGGTCAGGTGTGGTCAGGTGTGGTAATGTGTGGGGAGAGATGGAAAAGTTTGGGAGGGTATGGTAAGCTGTGGGAAGGTGGTGAGTCAGCGATGCAGTCTAAGCATCTCATCCTCTGCTGCCCCCTTCTCCTTTGACTTTCAATCTTTCCCAGCATCAGGATCTTTTCCAATGAATCAGCTCTTTACATCAGGTGGCCAGAGTATTGGATTGTGGTTCTATTTTTTTCTAAACTGATTCCATGCACAGTGGGAGAAACTATAACCTGCTCTGGAAAACCTATCTTTGGCCAAAAAGGCCTAGCTTTCTGGCAATCCTGTCTGGTTCCCGCTTGACCCTGGGAAACAAACCCATTCTCTGTGCATGTAATTTGTCTCCCTCCCATAGGGAATGCTTTACATTAGGGCTCACTCTTGGTGGTGTACATTCTATGCATTTGGACAAATGTTGAATGACATGTATCCATAATTCTAGTGTCAGTGTGAGTTCATCAGTTGTAAAAAACATGCCACTCTGGTGGAGGTGTGTGTTGCTATTGTTCAGTCACTAAGTCATGTCTGACTGTTTGTGACCCCATGCACTTTAGTATGTAAGACTCCTCTGTCCTCCACTATTTCCCAAAGTTTGCTCAAATTCATGTCAATTGAGTCAGTGATGCAGTCTAAGCATCTCATCCTCTGCTGCCCCCTTCTCCTTTGGCTTTCAATCTTCCCCAGAATCAGGATCTTTTCCAATGAGTCAGCTCTTTACATCAGGTGGCCAAAGTATTGGATCTTCAGCTTCAGCATCAGTCCTTCCATTGAATAATCAGGGTTGATTTCCTTTAGGATGGACTGGTTGGATCTCCTTGCTGTCCAAGGGACTCTCAAGAGTCTTCTCCAGCACCACGATTCAAAAGCATCAGTTTTTTGGCCCTCAGCCCTCTTAACATCTGTACATGACTATTGTATAAACCATAGCTTTGATTCTACGGACCTTTGTTGGCAAAGTAATGTCTCTGATTTTTAATACACTGTCTAAATTTGTCATAGCATTCCTTCCAAAGAGCAAGCATCTTTTAATTTCATGGCTGCAGTCACCATCTGCAGTGATTTTGGAGCCCAAGAAAATAAAATCTGTCACTACTTCCATAGTGGTATCCCATTCTTTCAATTCATATTTAATTTTAAAGTTATTTTTAATTTTAAAATTATGGCTCCTTCTAGTTTCTCTCTAGATATGTTTTGTAAAACAATAATATTTTAAAAGAACCTTTATCATGATTGAATTAAAGGTGCTGTTTGTTTGTTGAAAGCCTAACTCAACAGTGGTACAGTAGATATTCATTAAATGTGCAACCAGGCCTCATTCACCAAGAACTTTGGCATCTGGATCTTAGGCTCTGCCTTCATTCCAAGGTGTGCCATTGACCTAGGCGATTTTCCTGTGATATAGTTGACCTACTCAGCACCCTAGCCTCCAAGATTATCAAGTTACTCAAATCTAGCTCCACTTCTATTGGCTGTATGACCTTAGACAATAGTCTGCCTTGCCTATAACCTTTAAAGCCTATAATTCCACTACCCGGATCAATCTGGTTGTAATTCCAGTCATAATTCCAGTCTTATCTTCTGTGCCTCTGTAACCATGCAATTAGCATATCCATTGCAAGTCATCACAACTGTAAGTTTATGACCTCCAACCACAGACAAATCCTCTGCAGTGCTGTGCAGTCATCCTATGTGTCTTTAAACAGCCACCTTCAACCTAAATTTCTAGATGGTGATTCTAAATCTTTACCACTCTCCTTATGACCCTTCCGCAGAAATCATCAGCAGATGGGAACTCCCTCCAGCGCTTGCCCTTTTATCCAACTCCAAACATATCTTCATTTATACCTATCCAGCCCTCCTTCCAACTCATCGAGAGAGTGTTCCACCACTTATGCATAACTACTCTGGATACCAACCTTTCTTCTTGCCTCTGATGTTTTAGTCTTCTCATGTATCCATTCTTCACTGTATCCCCTGTCTCTCTCCCTCCCTACTGCTTTCTTCCCTAAGCCTATGAATGTGCTTATTCACTCAGTCGTGTCAGACTCTTTGTGACCCCATGGGCTGTAGCCTGCCAGGCTCCTCTGTCCATGGGGATTCTCCAGGCAAGACTACTGGAGTGGGTTGCCATGCGCACCTCCAAGGGATCTTCCCAATCCAGGGATCAAACCCAGGTCTCCTGCATTGCAGGCGAATTCTTTACCATCTGAGCCACCAGGGAAGCCCAGAGCCTATGAATAAGCTCATGCTTTTTATCTTTAAAGAGAAAAAAAGGGCTTCTATCTTCTACACAAACTCTCTTTCCATTCACAGACAACCTTCTGCAAAGATCAGTCTATGAAATCATCACTGCCTCTTTACAAACTTCCCATTCTCTACTTTATCCACTTCGATCTGGCTTCCAGCCCCATCTGAATTGTGAACCTATCCTCACAGATGGCAGAGGTGACATCCCTATTGCTTGATCCAATATAACTTTCTAACACTTTGATATACACACTTTCTCTGTGTCACTGAGCATTGACCACATTTCTTTCTAAAGTCCCCTCTTCTTCTTTGGCACCTGTGACATCACTTTCTCCTAATTTCCCGCTTGTGTGTGTGTGCTTAGTCACTCAGTCTTGTCCAACCCTCTGTGACTCATGGACTATAGCCCACCAGTCTCCTCTGTCCATGGGATTTCCCTGGCAAGAGGACTGGAATGGGTTGCCATTTTCTCCTCCAGGGGATTTTCCTGACCCAGGGATCGAACCCAGCATCTCTTTACCACTGAGCCACCAAGGGGAGCCCCATCAAGATCCATACAAGCATGCAAGCTGGCGATCTGAGTCTGATACTCAGCTCTTGTTCAAATCCTCTCCTTTTGTCTTCTGTTCTCAATTAGTAAGGGGCTTCCCTGGTGGCTCAGATGGTAAAGAATCTCCCTGAAATGCAGGAGACCTGGGTTTGATCTCCGGGTCAGGAAGATCCCCTGGAGAAGGGAATGGGTCCAGTATTCTTGCCTGGAGAATTCCATGGACAGGGGGGCCTGACCATATACTACAGTCCATGGGGTCCCAAAGCAGTGGACGTGACTGAGCAACTAAGTTTTTTGAATCTCCTGAATTTGTCTCTTTCTCTCTAGTTCCTCAACTACCGTTCCATCATTTCCAAACTGGGCTGGTCTCTCTGTCTACAGCTTTGTCTCTTTCTAGTCTGTCCATAAGACTGCTGGCAGCTGTCTTTGCTTGTTAAGGTAGTTTTCTCAGCAGAGTATCAATCCTCAGCTTAGAGTTCTTCAAGTGGCAGGAGTGTGTCCTTTGGGTAGTACTTACCTAAATTTATTTTACTTAATCTATTTGTAAGCTATATATTTTATATTAAATTTACAATTGTAAAATATCAGGACAAGTTTGATAGAGAACTATGGAACTTCCAGTCTAGAATCTCTTTCTCAGAATCAGGCCAGTCACTATGGCAGTCAAGAATTTTGTACTTAATAGTTCTCTGTTGCCAGTTTGATGAAATACACAAGATATATCCATAAAATGTAATGCTTAAATTAAATAATTTAAAATATATTTATTTCAGTTATACAAAAAGTTTAAAGTTTAAAGTTCTGTTTAAAAAAAAGTTTGTCAGTACTTTTTAAAAATAGTTTTATTTGTTCATTTGGCTGTGCTGGGTCTTCGTTGCTGCCAGGGCTTTCTCCAGTTGTAGTGCACAGGCAGCTTCTCTTGTTTCAGAGCGCAGGCTCTAGAGTGTTTGGGTTTCGGTAGTTGTACCACATGGGCCCAGTCAGTAGCTGTGGTTCCCGGGCTCTAGAGCACAGGCTTAGTCATCCCCCAGCATGTGGGATCTCCCCAGACCAGGGATTGAACCCTCGTCTCCTGCATTGGCAGGTGGATTCTTTACCACTGAGCCTTCCCTAGTGGGAAGATAGGATCCAACTCTTCTCACCTCTCTGGTATCTGATGTGAAAGGCACCTGGTTTAGTAATTGAGATACCAGGGAAATACCAAGTGAATGGGGACAGCAGCAGAGTTTGTATTATTTGCTTATGATTCTTTATATCTAAATGAGAAATCTTTCTCATTTTCCCTACCGATCCTTGGGTCTGGAGGAGAAGGAAGTAGATAGTAGCGGAAAGACTCAAATCTGTGCTCACACTAAATATATAGTTTTCTTTCTTTCTTTTTTTTTTCTAAATTGAGATATAATTGACATACAACATTATCTTCCTTTCAGGTATAGAATATACTGATTCAATATCTTTATGTATTGTAAAATGACCACCACAATAAGTTTAGCTACCCATCATCACACATAGTAACCAATTCTTTTTCTTATGATGGGAACTTTTAAGATCTACTCACTTACTGACTTCTGGGTATATAATAGAGTATTATCAGCTATGGTCACCATGTCTATATTTTGATCAGTATAACTTTATTTTTCAATTTATTATTTTTTTCGTTTATTTTTAACTGTACTGGGTCTTTGTTGCTGCTCAGGCTTTTCTCTAGTTGCAGAGAGTGGGTGCTCCTCTTTGCTGTGATGCGCAGGCTTCCCGTGGTGGCTTGTCTTGTTGCGGAGAACTGACTCTAGGGTGCAGGGGTTCAGTAGTTGAGGCTTCTGGGCTCCAGAGCACAGGCTCAGTAGCTGTGGCGCATGGTCTCAGTTGCCCCTCAGCATGTGGGATCTTCCCAGACCAGAGATTGAACCCTGTGTCTCCTGCACCAGCAAATGGATTCGTTACCAGTGAGCCACCAGGGAAGCCCCTTAATCAGTATAATTTTAAATGTGTTTTGGTTTCTAATATGACCATTATCCCCTCTTTACTTTTTTTTTTTAATATTTATGTGGGTCTTAGTTGCAACATGCAGGATCTTTAGTTGCAGCATGTGGGATCTAGTTCCCAGACCAGGGATTGAACACAAGCCCCTTGCATTGGGAGGCCAGAGTCTTAGCCACTGGACCATCAGGGAAGTTCCTGTGCCTTTTTTTAAAAGACCATATTAAAATAAAATAAAAGACCACATTACCTTTAATTTCAACCCTCCTCTTGCTTTTCAAAATGTCCGTTAGACTTATATGTTTATGTCAAATAATTCTTAGGTCAATAAAGAGAAAAGAGGTGGAGGGAGAATGGACATTCAGAATTTTTTTTATTTTGTTTGCCAAAAAAGAAGACTGAAAAGCCATTTTAAAAGTCTTGAAATGCTAACTGTAGAGGTTAAAACTCACTCCAAAAGCCAAGATCTCCCAGCTTTGAATTCCAGTTCCACCTCCCATAAGCTGGGTAAGCTTAGACAAGTTTCTTAACCCCTCTGTGCCCTCAGCGGTAATGTTGGGGTAATCTGATTATGCCTACTTAAAGCCTTGTTGTGAAGAATGAATGAGTAAATATATAAAGCTCTTGGCCTGGCAGGTAGTAAGTGCTTAGTAAAAGTTTTTCTTTTCTTTCCCTTTTTTAAAAACTTTTTTTGGCAGCCCTGTGCCACATGTGGGATCTTCGTCCCCTGACCAGGTATCAAACCTGCATCCCCTGCATTGGAAGGCAAATTCTTGACTACTGGACCACCAGGGAAGCTCAGAAAGTGCTTGGTAAATGTTAACTCTTCTTAATGCCTGCTTAGAACATACACACCACAAAAACAAGAACTTCTGTTTTGGCCACAATCCTATTGGCAGCAATAAATATTTGCAATTCAGTTAAGTTCAACAAATATGTATGTGTACTTCTGACATGCCAGACAGACCCCAGAGATGCAGTGATGAGTAAGAATCAAGCTTAGAAAGGAAGGCAGAGTTCTCTCTCCCCTCTTTCTTTGCAAGTGCTGTTCCCTGTAATGTTCCCTGCCACTTCTTCACCTGCTTAATTCCTGCTGCTACTGCTGCTGCTGCTAAGTCGCTTCAGTCGTGTCCGACTCTGTGCGACCCCATAGACAGCAGCCCATGAGGCTCCCCCGTCCCTGGGATTCTCCAGGCAAGAACACTGGAGTGGGTTGCCATTTCCTTCTCCAAAGCATGAAAGTGAAAATTGAAAGTGAAGTTGCTCAGTCGTGTCCGACTCTTAGTGACCCCGTGGACTGCAGTCTACCAGGCTCCTCCATCCATGGGATTTTCCAGGCAAGAGTACTGGAGTGGGGTGCCATTGCCTTCTCCGCTTAGTTCCTACCATTCATCAAATTCTTAAAACTTTTAGCTCAGACACTATATCCCCACAGAAAAGCTTTCCTGACATCCCAGGATGAGCAAGGACACTTCCACATCCCCTGTGCCAACATCTGTCCTGTTCTTAGCAGATGGTGATTTGTGTGTTTCCCACTGACTAGTTAGTAACCAGAGGTCAAGAAGGTGGATCTCAGCTCTGTGGCCTCAGCGCCCAGCCCAGACTCTGCTATGTTATATACGTGAAATGTGGTAAAGATACTAATGATGACGAAGAAACCTGGCAATCTTTCCAAGACGAGGGGACTCTTTTTGAACAGTCGTGCCATAGCCTTTGGTTTTCCAGGTGGCTTAGTGATAAAGAATCTGCCTGCCAATGGTTCAATCCCTGGGTCAGGAAGATTCCCTGGAGGAGAAAACAGCAACCCAATCCAGTATTTCCTCCTGGAAAATCTCATGGATAGAAGAGCCTGGTGGGCTACAGCCCATGGTGTCTGTAAAAAGTCGAACACAGCTGAGCAACTGAGCATGCACACACGCTGTAGCCTTAAGAAGCAAAGATGGGACTTCCCTGGAGTCCAGTGACTAAGACTTCCCGCTCCCAATGTCCAGGTTTAATTCTTGGTCAGGGAACTAGATCCCACATGCCACAACTAGGGCTTTGCATGCCACAACTCAAGATCCTACATGCAGCCACTGAGACCCAGCCAGTCAAATAAATAAATGTTTAAAAAAGAAGAAGCAGCAAAGATATGTGCTGCACTGCAAATCATGACTTACAAAATGTTGTATAATAACAAAATAGACACAGACTCACAGATATGGAAAGCAAACTTGTGGTTGCCAAAGGATGGTGAAGGACAAATTTGGGGTATGGGATTAACAGATGTAAATTGCTATGCATAAAATAGATAAGTAACAAAGATATATTGTGTAGCGTAGGAAACTGTGGCCATTATCTTATAATAACTTATAATGGAGTATAATCTGCAATTATAAAAATAATGGACTCATTCTCTTTGCAACCCCATGGACTGTAGCCTACCAGGGTCCTCCCTCCATGGGATTCTCCAGGCAAGAGTACTGGAGTGGGTTGCCATTTCCTTCTCCAGAATAATAACTTATAATGGAGTATAATCTGCAGTTATAAAAATAATGGACTCATTCTGCCATACACCTGAAACTAATATAACATTGTAGATCAACTATACTTCAGTTAAAAAGTTAATAAAAATAAAAATGACATAATAAGCCAAACTTTGTAAAATCTCCTTTTGGCCTAGGTACTAAGTTGTTCTGAAAGTTACTGAAAGTTACGTAATAGGAAATAACTAAGTTAAGTGGTGAAAAATGAAAATAAAAAGTCACTGTTATTTCTGTGATAACCAGGTAGCCAGTAGCACAACTGTTTGGAAAGCCTGACAGGTGACTAAAAGCTTGGGTACATTTATATATACCAGCATCCATGTTACTCCTTTATAAAACTATAGGGGAGAGAGAGGAATTTTCCCATGTCAGAAGTGTTTTATACAATATCTTTTAAAATGATAAAGGTGGGAGTTCCGTGGTGGTCCAGTGGTTAAGACTCTGCATTTCCAAAGCACGGTGCGCCGGTTTGACCCCTGGTCAGGAAACTAAGGTCCCATTTGCTGCGTGGAATGGCCAAAAAAAAACAAAAATAAATAAAATTTAAAAATAAAACGATAAAGGTGCTAAAATGTCCCTGGTTGCTATGGTGAAACAATAGAAACGAATTAAAGTAAGCAAGTCATCTGGACTCATTGGAGGATGAACTGCTGCGTTAATCTCTTCAGTGGTGAGGTTTACCAGAGGCTCAAGTGTGCCTGATTTCTTAGCACCATGTCTCCATATCAACCTTCTGTTCTTCCAGTATTCAGAGAAGGAAAGATGGCTAAAAAGGCTACCTTCTGAGGAAAAAGTCTCCAAATTTGTTTCCTGGGATTCCTCACTTACTGGTGATCTTCCCTGTTTTCCTCCAAGGGAGGCACCTCCCCCCTCACACGTTCAGCCTCATTTCCAAAGAGCCAGGATCCCTTTGCCTTCTCCCCACCCAGCTGGAAAAGCCTGTTCGTTCTGGAGTCAGTGAGGAAATCACCATCGAAGTAAAAATGGCCCAGAGAATTTAACATGTGATCCTGAGTTGGGCTGTTAGTATTTTAATAGATGAAGTCTAAAACCAAGAAAACGAATTCCCGGTGTTCAAAGTTTCAGGCACCAACAAGCCAGGAATGGGAGTGGTTTTGGGGTCTCGCCCGTGGCAGCTGTCTCTTCCACGGACTTCGATGGCTGATGTGTCTTCATTCTCAGTTTCTATTTTTAAAGAAGTGCCTCTTTCCTCTTCCATAAAAATTTGCCTAGGGTTCTGGCCCATAAAAACATTGCAATCACATGCAATGATTTGAGCAAAACCACAGTTATGAAAACCTCAGGGTAATCTCTCAACCAAATACTTCATATTATCTGAAATTATCCAAAATTAATACAGTTACCATCTCCCCATTCCCAAAGCCGAGCAGAGGGAAAGGGGTTTTGAATTGAACAATCTTCGCTCAGTTAAAATCATTCTGGAAAGAAACCAGCATTTGATCAAGTTTAGGAAAGACTCTTTTGGTTGTTGTTGAAGATTGTGGCAATGGTTTCATATTAGTCCTTCTTGCCCCTTTCCAATTTGTTTACAATCACTGCTCCCTCCCCAGGGGTTTTGGAATGAATCATCAACTTTTCTTTTTCAAGTACACTATTAAATTAGGCTACAGCCTGGAACCAAACATTTGTTCTTACAAGCATTTCTTTCATGTCATCAGCTGTAATGGAAACCAGAAATTCAGTAGGCAGGCCTTATCTCTAGCAAAGCAGAAGGAGGGACATCTAGGCCCACACTTCTGCTGTCATATACCATTTGGACAAATCTAAAAATCATATCTAAGAGCTGGAGAATTCATGCTGGAATTAGAAAAGGTCAACTTAAATTTATATGAAAATTCATAATTTCTTGTAATTCAGAGGTGATACATATCATTTATACCGAGTAAGAGGTTAAAAACAACTTCTTCCTCTGACTTTCAATCTTATGTAAGATGTTTTTTAAAGGATAGCCACACTTTAAAATAAACAGCAGTTTTTCAATTCCAGCTTCAAGAACTTAAAAATGCTTTCAGTCTATTTTTCATTTCAGGAGGCAGCAACTGTTGAATACAAAAATACCTAATTATAAAAATAATTACCTTTTAGTGACATGTTATTATGAAAATCAGACCTTCACCAAAAGATAGAAATGAAACAACACACGAGGTGACCATTTATCCATTCAACTAAGGGTGTTAACACTAACCTGAGGATTAGTGATGCAGCAATAAACAAACAAAAACCCCTGTCTTGTGGAATTTCATATTGAAAGGAGGGCTAGGCAAGATAGATTGTTAACATAATAGGTCAATAAATGTATAGAGAAACACTGTAGAAAAAACAGAGTGGGAAAGGAGATTAGAGAGGGGTGCCAATGGGAAAAAATTATGGTTTTAAATAGGAGGGTCAAGGAAGGTCATAAAGAAATGTGATTTCAAGAAAAGGACTCCAGGCAGATGGAACTACCAGTACAAAGGCCCTGAGGCAAGAGTACCTGACACAGTGAGGGACAGCAAAGTGTCCCATGTGGCCTGTGCAGAGGAAGCAGGCCGGAGGATCTGAAAGGATTAAGTCATAGAAGTAGGGTTGGGTTGAGCAGATTATATAAGGCCTTATGGGGCATTGTGAAGATGTTGGCTTTTGCTTTGAATGACGTGGGGAGCCACTGGAAGATTTTGAACGCAGAAGCAGCATGTGTGCTAAGTCACTTCAGTCGTGTCCAATTCTTTGTGACCACATGGACTGTAGTCCACCAGGCTCCACTATCCATGGGCTTTTCCAGGCAAGAATACTGGAATGGGTTGCCATGTTCTCCTCTAGGGGATCTTCCTGACCCAGGGCTGGAACCTGTGTCTTCACACTAGCACCACCTGGGACGCCCAGAAGTGATGTGACCAGATTTAAATCCTTAAAAGATTATTTTGGCTGGTGTGTTGCAAATGGATTTTAAAAAGAGAAGGATAGAAAGAGGAAGATTAGCTGGGTATATACTGGACACTCTGGAAATAGTAATACTTGTCTACTACACACTGAATTTTTACATTAAGTTCCCTCTTTTTTTCTTTTTACTTATTTCAACTTTTAAAAATTTGCTTCAATAACCTAAAAGGAAAAATAATCTGAAAAAATATATACATATGTGTGGACTCAGCAGGCACGCACACATGGATAACTCAATCACTTTGCTATACTAACTTTGAAACTAACACACTGTTGTAAATCAACTACACTTCAATTAAAATAAATGAATAAATGAAAGGAAAAAAACACAGAAAAAATTGCTTCATTTCTTTGTTTTCCACTTTATTTGGGATTGCAATTCAAACTTGAAAGCAGTACAATTGCATTTCTTTGAAACGTTGAATACATTTCAGACTTTTCACCATCGAGTCCAGCTGGTCTCTCATTTAACTTCCTCTTTCCCTTTTCTTAATTTGGGCAGAGAATGAAAAATATCACATTCTCTGAGAGCAGAAACAACTACAAATCAACAGAAGCAGACAAGAGTAACCTTTAGTACCAATGGCTGTATTAAGTGTTTGACTTGTACTAGGCACAGTGCTAAATGTTCAACATGAGTTAGTTCATTTAATCTTTTTTTAAATTTATTTTTTAATTGGCGTATAATTGCTTTACAGTGTTGTGTTAGTTTCTGCTGTGCAACAAGGTGAATCAGGTATAAGTATAAATATATCCCCCCCCCACCTTGAGCCTCCCTTCTACCACCCCCCATCACAGAATACTAAGCTGAGTTCCCTCTGCTATCATTTAATCTTGACAATGACATGCTGAAGTAGGTACTGTTATCACTCCCATTTTCACAGGAAGAGAGAAGTTAAATAACCACTTGAAGTTACATAGCTGGCAAATGGCCAGGCCTGGATTGGAACTAAGGCCGTGGGACTCAGAATCTGTGACCACCACAGTACAGTACTATTACCCCTAGCTGTCCGCAGAAGTGTCCACGCTGAGAGATGGAGAGACAGGGAGGATCTCCGGAAACTTTGGAGAGTGACGCTGTAAAGTAACAACTGTTCACTCGGTCTTTTCGTGGTCTGTACGGTTAACGAGGACTTCTCTGGCGGCTCAGGGTTAAGAATCCACCTGCCAAGGCAGGAGTGGTGGGTTCAACCCCTGTGTCTGGAAGTCCCCTGGAGCAGGGAATGGCAACTCACTCTAGTAATCTTGCCTGGGAAATCCCAGGGATGAGGAACCTGGTGGGCTGCAGTCCATGGGGCCGCAGAAAGAGTCAGACACAACTTAGCAACTGAATGACAACAAAGTATGGTTAATGAACAAGTGGCATTTCCGTTTATAAGTCAGTCTTCTGTGAGTTCAATCTACTTGAATCAGCACCCTCCTCCCCTTCTGCCTCCCAGCTTCCCTTCCCAACTCCCCACTACCACTACCGCCTTCCCCAACCCCCTCCACTGCCTGGAGCTTTATCAGTCCCGGGGCTGGACTGCACCAACTCCACTAAAGGCGCCACCTGCACCCAACGGCCAGCTCTCCCTCATTACACACCATAGTTCCAAGGGACTGTTCAGAGTTGCTTACAGCTTAATGCAAGGGACATGGCAACTCGCTCCAGTCTTCTTGCCTGGGAAATCCGGTGGACAGAACAGCCTGGGCGAGCTATAGTCCATGGGGTGGCAAAGAGTCAGACATGACTGAGCAACTAAGCACACAAAATCATTCAGGGAAAGGCTAAGGTATTTTTACGCCATGATTTTGATTTATTTAGGTTTCTTCCATCTATACAAAGATTTAGTACACTTTGGGAATTTGATTTGTCGTTTTGCACTCCGGTTGTTTGTTGCCTTTCAGGAATGCGCACTTCCTATCTTATTTGCCATCTGAGGCAGGGAAAGCTGAGGTGGTGGACATTTATATTTAGTGCAGTTAATGTGGCATAGATTCCACATTTATCTCTTGCTATAACTTGATGAGAAAACGGATTTGGAGTTTAAATAAACTGGTAATGGATAATATTAGAAAAATACCAAAGAGTTTTCTCAGCTGCTTCTCTTTCTTTTTTGTGAAAAGATTTTTTATCAAGTCTTTGCATTCCATCTGATTCCTTAGGACTGCTCAGCACATTGTTGTTCTCATGTAAACATTTGATGTATTTTGCACATATCGCATATATTTTATATATGGGTATGCATATATGTACACATTGGGTAAGTATGTGTTTCTTTTATTGTTAAAAAAAATCCTGTTCTTTTATAGAATACAGTAGTTGCTTGCAGGGAGAAGAATCTGGTGGCTATGAAGCAGGGCTGAAAAGGAAATTTTATTCCACTGTATATATTATTTTTTACCTTTTGAAATCTATATGATATTTGTGAATTATCTCTTCTAGTTCACTAATTGATTTACTTTTAAAATTAAACGATTCAAGATTAAAAGAAATTAATTCTTTCCTTATGTAGTGTCAAAAACATATTCTTTATGATGAATTTATTTTTTAAATTGGAATAATAAATTACTTGATAAACAGTGTTTTAAGAAAGTATTCACTTCAAATAACTATCAGATAAATACTGTATGATCTCATTTTTATGTGGAATCTAAAAAAAAAAAACAATCATACAGAAGACAGACTGGTCATTGCCAAAGGCGGGAGTTGAGGATTTCCCTGATGGTCCAGCAGCTAAGATTGTGCTCCTAATGCAGGGGGCCTGGGTTTGATCCCTGGTCAGGGAACTGGATCCCACAAGCTTCTCTGATAGGTAAACCTGCTACATGGTTAAGATGCCTTAATAAATGTTATTACCTTCAAAACAGAAAAAAAAAAAAACATACAAAATTGTTTTAACCAAAGCTTTCATAAAAAAGATTATGGAGCCTCCCTCTAATAAGTATTAAGCTGTACTCAATCAGTTCAGTTCAGTCACTTAGTCATGTCCAGCTCTTTGTGACCCTATGGACTGCAGCATGCCAGGCTTCCCCGTCCATCACCATCTCCCGGAGCTTGCTCAAACTCACATCAATCTGGTCGATGGTGCCATCTGACCATCTCATCCTCTGTCATCCCCTTCTCCTCCTGCCTTCAATCTTTCCCAGCATCAGGGTTTTTCCAATAGAAATATAGAAATTTTAATTCAGTAAAAGTTATAACAATATATTCTTAAAACAAAATTTAAAGAGATTTTGAAGCAAAATCATGTTTCCTCACCTTGTATCACTAGCAGCAAAATACAGACACAGTAGCAGATACTGAAAAGCGGAATAGTGACAGTGTCGTACTTAGCGGTGGCAAGACTCTAGAAACCGTCCATTTAAAATGAGGAAAATATGAAGACGATGTGATCACCACATTTAAAAAAAACTGAGAAGACAAAATAATAAATACAAATATTTTCAAGGAGAAAGCAAAGTTATCATTTGAACATTGTATTATCTACTTGAAAAAAAGAGAGAAATCCATCAAATATATTAGAAACTATATTAGGTTGATATAAGGCTTTAAAATTAGTCAATAGACTAGGACCTGGGACAACTAGGTATCCACATGAAAACAATGAAACTGGACAGTTACCTCACACCACACACAAAGGTTAACTGAAAATGGATCGTAGCTCCAACAATCAAGAGTTAAACTACAATATAAAACCCTTAGAAGAAAATGTAGAACTGAATTTTTATGACTTCAAGTTTAGCAATGGCTTCTTAGGAATGATACAAAAGCCCAAATGGCAAAATAAAAAATAGATACATGAGAATTCATCAAAATTAAAACTTCAAAAATCACCTGGGACGGAGGCTCAAGAAGGCCAGATCCGTGTATAGTTTTGGTTGATTCACATTGTACAGGGGAAACTAACACAATATTGTTATACTTCAATTAAAAATAAATTTTTAAAAAGGCCCAACTCCCTTGCAAAAAAAAAAAAGAAAGACGCCATCAAGAAAGTGAAAAGAAAACCCCACAGAATGGAAGAAAATATTTGCAAAATATTTGCAACTGATTTATGTGATATTCAGAATATATTTTTAAAAACTCTGGCAACTCAACAATAAAATGATAAATAATCCCATTAAAAATGGGCAAAGGACTTAGACTTTCTCTAAAAAAAGATATAGTAGTCCCCCTTTGCTTGTGATTTTACTTTCCACAGTTGCAGTCAACCATGGTCCAAAAATATTAAATGGAAAATTTCAGTAATAAACAATTCGTAAGTTTTGACTTGCATCTCCTTCTGAGTAACATGATGAAATCTCCTTCTGTCCTGCTCCACCCCATCTGGGATCATCCCTATGTCCAATATATCCTGCCCATTAGTCACTTAGACTTAGTAGCCCTCTCTGCTATCAGACTGACTGTAGTTTATCAAAGTGCTTGTGTTCAAGTGACTCTTATTTTATCAATACTTAATAATGGCCCCAAAGTGCAAGAATAGTGATGCTGGCAATTAAGAAATGCCAAAGAGGAGCTGTAAAGTGCCTCCTTTAAGTAAAAAGATGAAAGTTCTTGAATTAATAAGGAAAGAAAAAATATTTGTATGCTGAGGTTGCTAAGATCTAGGGTAAACACAAATCTTCTATCCATGAAATTGTGAAGAAGGAAAAAGAAATTTGTGCCAGTTTTGTTGTTCCACCTCAGATTGCAAAAGTTAAAGTCACAGTGTGTGATAAGAGCTCAGGGGGGCTTCCCCCATAGCTTTGTTGGTAAAGAATCCACCTGCAATGCAGGAGACTCTGGTTGGATTCTTGAGTTGGGAAGATCCACTGGAGAAGGGATAGACTACCCGCTCCAGGATTCTTGGGCTTCCCTTGTGGCTCAGCTGGTAAAGCATCTGCCTGCAATGCGGGAGACCTGAGTTGGATCCCTGGGTTGGGAAGATTCCCTTGGAGAAGGGCAAGGCTACCTACTCCAGGATTCTGGCCTGGAGAATTCCTTGGACCGTATAGTCTGTGGGGTCACAAAGAGTCGGACACGACTGAGCGAGCTTCACTTTCACTTTAACACAGAAAAGGCATTAAATGTGAGAGAAAGGTCATATTCATGACACTTTCATTACAGTATATTGTTATAATCATTCCATTTTGCTATTAGTAATTGTTATTAATCCCTTGTGTGCTGTGCTGTGCTAAGTCGCTTCAGTTGCGTCCGACTATTTGTGACCCCATGGACTGTAGCCCAGCAGGCTCTTCTGTCCATGAGGATTCTCCAGATGAGGATACTGGAGTGGGTTGCCATGCTCTTCTCTACAGTATCTTCCCGACCCAGGGATCGAACCAGTCTCTTACATCTCCTGAATTGGCAGGCGGCTTCTTTACCACTAGCTCCACTCGGGAATCCCTGATCTTTTTATACCTTCCTTTTAATTTTGCTGTGAACCTAAAACCGCTCTAAAAGTATAGATTTTTCCTAAATAGGATGATCTGACTTAACGATTTTTCGACTTTACAAAAGTTTGAAAGCAATACGTATTCAGTAGAAACCATACCTGGAATTCTGAACTTTCCTCTTTTCCCAGGTGTGTGACCCTCTCCTGTGACACTGCCTTGGGATGACAAGGGTAAATAGCCAATACACACACAACAGTTCTACCCAGACACCCATTCAGGTTTTCTTTTTTTCTCCCTTCCGCACCCATTCTGTTTTTTACTTTCAGGACAATATTCAATAAATTATATGCTATATTCTATGTTTTATTATTAAATCAGCTTTATATTAGATGATTTCGCCCCACTGTAGGCTAATGTAAGTTTTCTGAGTATGGATAAGTTAGGTTGGGCTAAGCCATGATGTTCAGTGGGTAGATGCATGTAATGTACTTTGGACTTGGCAGTATTTTCAACTTATAATGGGTTTACAGTGATGTAACCCCATTGTTGAGTTGAGGAAGATCTGAATATATGGAAGAATACATACGTGAGAATAAGGGACATTTTGAAAAAGAGGCGATATTAAAGATAATACAGTCTTTAAAAACATACAAAAGAGATAAGGATCATATCAGATATAAAAACTCATTATAAAGAAATACTGATTAAATGGATAGTATGGACTCACAGACAGATCAAACAATCAGAATAAAAAGTCTGGAAGCAGGGACTTCCCTGGTGGGGAGACTCTGTGCTCCCAATGCAGGGGGCCCTTGTTTCAGCCCTGATCAGCGAACTAGATCCCACAAGCCACAACTGAAAGATCCCACAAGTTTAAACAAAGATCCCTTGATAGTCTCACAACTAAGACCAAGCACAGCCAAGTATATTTTTAAAAAGTAATAATAATTAAAAATAAGTAAATAAAATAAAGTTATTTACAAATTTAGCATACATTAATGACAGTATTTCAGCTGGAAAGAAAAAGGATGGATTATTTTATAAGTTTGGGATACTTGCTGAAACAATAGGAAAAAAATAAAGTTAGACTCCTACCTCACAGATACAATCAAAGTGTAGTGGGTTAAAGATTTAAATGTAATAGACGTTTTCAATGAATTCATTAATTGCTAGCAGAAAATAGAACTTCTCTTAAATTATTTATATAATCTTGGATACAGAATGTCTTTCTTTTCAGCATTGCAATATAGGCAAAATTATAAAGAAAAAAAATTGACACATTTAACTACTTTAAAAAATCTTTATGCCCCCCAAAATTAAATTTAAAGTTAGAGAAATCAGAGGAAAAACTGGTTAGACTATATGTAGTTCTATATGCAGAATACAGAGAGATGTATGATAAATAAAGACAGGGCTCTTAAAACTCAATAAAATAAATATTTGAAGTCAATATTTTATGTGCAGAGGCCATAAGCAGATATTTCACAGAGGAAACAATGTACATGATCAATAAACATTTTTTAAAAATTCAGACTCACTAGAATTCAAAGAAATGCAACTAAAAACAAAATCCTACTTTTCATCTATTAGATTGGCAAAGATGAAAAAGAGTTATATACTCAGAGTGACAAGAGTATTGTAAAGAAGATTCTCAACCACTATTGGTGGGATTATAAATTGAAAAAATTTAGCGATGTGTTTTTAAAAGTCTTAAATATGTAACTACTCTTTGATGCAGATATCCCACTTATGAGAATTTGTCCTGCTGCTGCTGCTGCTAAGTAAATTCAGTCGTGTCCGACTCTGTGCGACCCCATAGACGGCAGCCCACCAGGCTCCGCCGTCCCTGGGATTCTCCAGGCAAGAACACTGGAGTGGGTTGCCATTTCCTTCTCCAATGCATGAAAGTGAAAAGTGAAAGTGAAGTCTCTCAGTCGTGTCCGACTCTTGGCAACCCCATAGACTGCAGCCTACCAGGCTCCTCTGTCCATGGGATTTTCCAGGCAAGAGTACTGGAGTGGGGTGCCATTGCCTTCTGCCTGCATGATGCTATTTTAAAAATCATACTAATGGTCATAAAGGATCTTGAAGGGTAAAGGCTAAATAAATTATGATAATGGAAATGAATTAGCAGAAAGAATCTATGAGCTGAGACTTGTTGTGTGTTTGATAAATCAACTCAGTATCAAAGGCCTGGTGGTTTTTTTTGGTGTATTTTTTTTTTTAGATGTAGCCGCATAACCCCTGCCGGGGAATTCTTAAGAAGAGCTGCCCAACCGGCTATTTCATTTCATGATTTACTGGTTATTTCTTCCAAGAATATTTGGACTGAAATAGGACTGCCTGTTGTTATATGTCTTTAAGAAATAAAAATAAATTCTAGCAAAATAGGATCAAAACTTTGTTCTCGCTTATTTTAACATGTTCAGAGATCAGTTATAATGAGCAAAGAGACTACTCTCTGTGATAGACAAAAAGCTGTGGGGCCAAACAGATACAAGGCAGAGTTTTTTCCTCCCACAAATGTGTGTACGACACGTGCAAAGTGCATAAAGCAATTCGCTATTTTGGGCATTTTCCACTATATTTACTTTTTATGCTGTGTCTTAATCTACACAAAATGGAGAAAAATCTGCACAATTAGGTTATTTTTTTTATTTGAATATGCTATTAATGAAGTCTCCTGTTGTCTTAAATTGGGAACTAGGAGACAGACTCTGAGACAGAGATTTATGGGCGGAAAGTCCATTGAGAACAATACCCGTAAGGGAGCCAGGGAAGCAGAATAGGGGCAGAAGTCTGGGCTCAATTGGCCTCCTGGGGAGCTGGGGAGGTGAGCAGCTCATCCAAGTTGTCTTGTGGATAACTTGATGAGCAAAAGGACTGGATCTTTGTAGTCTCCTTCCTTCGTACCCATCACTTACTGCCTTGGAAAACATTCTAATCTTCTGCATTGCAGGCCAATTCTTTACCACTGAGGCAACAGGGAAGCCCAAAAGTGTCTTAATCTTGAGGAAAGCTGCTTCCTTCAGGCAAGTCCTTGGGAAGACTTAGTTGTAAGCTAAGAGCAGCCCACACTTCCAGCAGCTGGGGGTCTGAAGGTCTCCAAACTGAAGGGGGATCTGCACTGCGTGGTACGGACTGAATGTTTGTGTCCCTCCTCCCCCCAAGTAATATGTCAAAACTCTAATCCCAAGGTGGGACATGTGGGAGGTGGTTAGGGTTAGATTAGGCCATGAGGGTGGTGCCCCCATCATGGGATTAGTGGCCTTCCATAAGAAGAGGGAGAGACACAGGGATCGCTCTCTGTGTGGATGAACCAAGGAAAGCCATGAGACAGTGTAACCCTGAAGACAGCTCTCACCAGAATGTGGCAACTTGATCTCAAACTTCAGCCTCCAGAACCCTGAGAGATAAATGCCTCTTGTTTAAGCCATAGTGGTTATTTGTTTGGGCAGTCTGGACTTTTTAAGACACTATTGCATTGCACCAAACACTATTATTAGTAACACCCCAACTTATATGAACATTGCAACATTTCCCAAGTTGTCCTACTCAGGTAAATGTATGAGAAGAAAATTAATAGTTGAAGGTAGAATTCTTAAGAAAGTAGCTCTGCATTTTAACCAAAAAGTATTTATTTGACTTCGGGAGTGGTGAAGTAGGAATAATCATTACTCTCTACCTCTTACCCTGTTATCAATCTAGGTTATGTAGTAAGTTACTCTGTTAATAAAGAAGGGAACTTAGCATCCTAGAGAAGAAAGTTTGAATGATGTTTGTTTCCCTGTGTTTCTGTTACTGCACAGTTCTGTCCTTTCCCATCTTATTTTGGAGACTAAAAAGCATACTTAGGGACTTCCCTGGTGGCCCAGTGGTTGAGACTTCACCTTTCAATGCAGCAGGTGCAGGTTCAATCCCTGGTCAGGGAACTAGATCCCGCATGCCTGGCAGCCAAAAATCCAAAGCTTAAAACAGAAGGAATATTGTAGCAAATTCAACAGACTTAAAAATCCGAAGTAGGGGTGAAGACCACTTAGAGTAGGTTGCTTACATTTCATAGTAAATAGTGTAAAAGGTTTTCTATTTTTAATTTTTTTCTTTTTAATTTTGGCTGTGCCATGTAACTTGCGAGAGCTTAGTTCCCTCACTAGGGATTGAATCTGAATCCAGGACCCAGCAGTGAAAGCCCCCAGTCCTAACCACTGGACCACCAGGGAATTCCCAACACTGCAAATGCTTTGATTTGAGTTTTATCTTGAAGAGTACAATAAAAATTGTGAAACTATATTTATTTTTATTGACCAAAATATAGGCCATAAAGGTCTGTCTAGTCAAAGCTATGGTTTTTCCAGTAGTCACGTATGGATGTGAGAGTTGGACTATAAAGAAAGCTGAGCGCTAAAGAATTGATGCTTTTAAACTGTGGTGTTGGAGAAGATCCTTGAGAGTCCCTTGGACTGCAAGATCAAACCAGTCCATCCTAAAGGAAATCAGTCCTTAATAGTCATTGGAAGGACTGATGATGAAACTGAAACTCCAATACTTTGGCCACCTGATACGAAGAGCTGACTCATTTGAAAAGACCCTGACGCTGGGAAAGATTGAGGGCAGGAGGAGAAGGGGACGACAGAGGGTGAGATGGTTGGATGGCATCACCAACTCGATAGACATGAGTTTGAGTAGGCTCCAGGAGTTGGTGATGGACAAGGAAGCCTGGCGTGCTGCAGTCTATGGGGTCGCAAAGAGTCGGACATGACAGAGCGACTGAACTGAACTGAACTGAGGCTATAATGATCACTACAGGCTCACTCTTAGAACAAAGAATAAGTCAAATGATTGACTGGAATTTTTGGACATAATTTTTTCCAACCAAATCTTATAGGACAAGTGACATTTTCCCCTTTATTTATGCAGCATGTAAATGAAGGTGAACATTTAATCAAATGCTTGAGGGTTTTACTGATCCTACCAGAGTCTCTCAGTCCTTCAATTAAAACTCGTGGGGAGTTGGACTCATCTTTAGAAACATCTCTGCTGTCCTCATTCTTCCGGATGTTTCTCTCTAGTTGTGGATGTTTTCACTTGAACATCCAAGAGACATATCCATCTTCAAGAGTCCAAGACAGACCCTTAGTTCTCAGTTTCCCCTGTCCCTTCCCCACCTCTATCCCATCTTCTCTTCTCCAGCTGCCTGAGACAAATAGGAGGAATTATCCTTGATTTCTTTTTCCTTCTCTCACAGGTGATGTTGAGTTCATCAACACGTCCAACTGTTTCTGCACCCCCACCCTGACTCCTCACCACCTCCACTGCTCCATTCCAGAACCGTCTGCCTCTGCCTGAGCCACTTCACCACCTTCCTAATGGTCTGCCAGCTTCTCTTCTTTTCTCCCTACAACTACTTGCCACAGAGCGGCCAGAATGATTTTTAAATGCATTTAATTTTATTAGGCACAAACTTTTACATGGCTCAAAGCTTAAGACACTGTAAAAAGATAAGCCCAGAGAACTCTCACATCTTTTCGTTTCATCCTTCTAGGATTTTGAAGGCAAATGCAAGCATTTGTACAAATGTATCTCTCACCTTATTACGGAATAAAAGGTAGCCTATCACGTAGACTGTTCTACGCTGTTCTAAGTCTTGCTTGCTTTTTTCCGCTTATTAATAATACATCCTAGTACTCTTTTCATATTAAATACATAGAGATCTTCCGTATTTGTTTTTCCTGACGCTTATGACACGACTGTTTATTGAACCAGGCACCTTTTGCTGACCAAATAATGTAACAATGAAAAGTCTTGTACAAGTGTCATTTCATACATGCAGAGCTGTGTCTCTGGGGTAAAATCACAGAAATACAATTGCAAAATCACGTATGTTAGTGTATTTGCCAGTTTCAGAATGAAAATTTTACAGATAAATCTGTCACTTCCCCTGCTTAAAGGCTTCCCCTAATTCTCCATCCCAATCAGAATAAAGACAACCCCCCCTCCCCCCCCGCTGAGACCCACAAGGCCCTCCTTGATCTGATCTTTGCCTACGTCCTCAATATCAGTGTCTTGGGACTTCTCTGGTGGTCTCGTGGCTGTCTCTGTGCTCCCAATGCAGGGGGCCCAGGTTCGATCCCTGACCAGGGAACTAGATCCCACATACTGCAGCTAAGACCCAGCGCAATCAAATACAAATAATTATTAAAAACAAAAGTCAGTGTCTTTTCCCCTCTTTCACTGTGGACTACGCCTTCTTTTATCAATCTCATAAAATTATCTTTCATGAGATGTGCAATTTCACTTTGCAGTTGATTTCCACTGTGTTTGGATCGGAGGGTCATATCCAGTCATCGGCTTGAGACTTGACAAAGAAATTGTCCCAGAAGGGGAAAATGGATGCTAATGTTTAATGGGGATGAGTATTATATATATACATACATATGCATTAATGTGGACCTGTTTTCGGCTGTGCTGGGCCTTCCTCGCCGCGTGTGGCCTTACCCTAGCTGAGGTGAACGGGGGCTACGTGCTCAGGCCTTTTATTTATTTATTTTTTTAATTTGTGCTCAGGCCTTTTATTGTGGTGGCTTCTCTTGCCGTGGAGCGCAGGAGGGCTCTAAGTGCACAGTCTTCAGTAGCAATGGCCCTTGGGCTTGATAGCCATGGCTCGCTGGCTCTAGAGCTCGGGCTCTGTGGTTGCGGTGCAGGGGGTTCATTGCTCCACAGCATGTGGAATCTTCATGGACCAGGGACTGAACCCATGTCCCCTGCGTTAGCAGGCATATTCTCACCCACTGTACCACCAGGGAAGTCCCCAGGTGGGTATTTCTAAGTAGTCACTTAATAAGCAAACATGTCTAAGTTATGATTTTGATTTTCCTTCATAGCTTCAGACTTCAGGGATTCAGATAATGAATGCTGAAATAATGAGGATTTTCTATCATTTCGTAGCTGTGTGACCACACATTCTAGACACATGAAGGTGGAAGTCTAACCTTACAGACAAATGCAACACAGTCAGGCAAGAACAGTGGGCTGGAAACGGCAAGTGCTGTGTTCTGCCACTAAGTAAGCTGTGGGGGCTTAGACAGGCCGTTTCATCTTTCTCTGCCTCATTTTATATGTATGAAAAGGAAGAAAATGGAATTCATCACGAGTCTCAACCTTTTCACTCTCCAGGGATTCCTTTTATTACCCCCACTCATTTTTATAATATGTTGAGGAATTTTATCTGCTGAAAGTTCTTTGTTGTAATTTATGTTACAATTTTCATTGTTCACTGTTAGCATGTTCATTGTGAATTTATCAATAATGCATATAATTTCCAATTCTGCTCAGCATTAAATAATCAGTTAACATTGGCTGAGTAGATATATTACCACCCAAAGCAAAACACTTCACATTTTCATTTGTCTGAGTTGTTCTATCTTGTTTAATTCCTAAGACTGGGAAACTATGGACCTGCCCGACAGTAAGTTTCCTTGCCAGTCTGGGAGCCAGTGTTGTATATATACTCTTCTAGTCCAGAGGATTTTTTAGATGTGCCTCATGGAACCCCTGGACTCAGAGCAGACGGGGAAGGACAAGGCAAAGCCAGGAGTCTTAGGGTCCCCAAATCTATTTTATCCAGAGTACCTCCACTTTTTTTCTGTCCTATATATTGTGTTCTGCTTAGAAAGGGTTCAAATTATTCAAAATATTTTTTTTCACATGGGGGTAATTTTTGTTTCTTTGTTTTTGGCCGTACCACGTAGCCTGCGGGACCTTAGTTTCCTGGCCAGGGATCAAACCCAAGTCCCCTACATTGGAAGTGTGACGTCTTAGCCCCTGGATTACCAGGGGACTCTCTACACTATTGAAACTCATTTGAAAAATATGTCAATCAAACTCAATTGTATACATGAGGATAATGAGGGACAGAAAAGTTAAATGAAATTTACCCAAGGTTACAGAGCTAATTAGTGGTCAAATATTCATTCAGTCAATCAACACATACTTCTTGAACACTGTGGGAAGAAAAATTATAAATATGAAACTTTGATTCAGTCTTGGTCTGAAAACAGTCTGTGGGTTACGATAAATGTTTGATCAGAAACGTTTGAATGAAAGACTCTCATTTTCATAAAGTGGTGGAGAATTGACATTGATGTGTGTCTTAGTACTGTTCAGTAAGACAAGGAAGAGAGGACGGGAGAATATTTGCATTCTGGTGACCGCAGGAGAGCAAGGAACAAAGAGCTCTGTTAGAAGACAGGCCAGGTGGAGTCTTGTTTCGGTTTCAATCCTCAGGGTCTCCGGCTCTGACTGTCACACTATTGCTCTTTTTAGAGCCCACAGAAGAGGAGCCAAGAGCCCACCCCGTCCCCAAGATGATCCATAAAGTTTTTATTTTATTTCCCAGATTAAGCATGTTCTTCTCGCAAAGCCTGGAAAAACCCATGGCTATATGAAATGTGTTAAACTATAAGATAAATTTGAAAAAGTCAATTGATTGAATTTGTTCAACTTAAGCTGGTAATAAATTCACTGGCTTTATGATAGCTCGCCTATGACGGAGTATTAGGTAGGTTCTGTTTTCAGTTCAAAAGCTACAGGCACTCTGATTCTAGCTTTCTCCCTGCAAACAATTTGAAATAAAGGGTGTCATTGGCAGATTCAAAGACAAACATGACACAAAGCCTCATTATTTCTCAGCACCAATTGAGAGGCAGCCATTCTTCTAGGCATCGAGGACACAGCAATGAATGTGTGTGAAGAGTTTCCTGCTTCTGTAGACCAGATTTCTTTTTAAAAAATAATTAATTAATTAATTTGGTCTCACCAGACAGCTGGGGCATGTGGGATCTTTAGCTGCAGCAGGGGGACTCCTGTTCCCTGACCAGGAATTGAACCCAGGCCCCCTGCATCGGGAGCATGGAGCCTTAGCCACCAGACCATCCAGAAAGTCCCTGAACCAGATTTCTCCTGATTTCTAGTTCAGTGCTATTTCTGTTACATTATACAGATGGAAGACTCATTCTGCTCTTTTGCAAATACTTGTAATTATAGAGTATGTCTATGTCTTCTTCACATTATTTATTCATTTATTCTACAAAAATTTATTGAGTAGCTTCTATTACCAGACTCTCTGTGCTAAGTGCTGGACACCCTGATATGAATTAGCTCCCCAGGTGCTCAGAGACCTATGGGAACACAGACTTGTAAACAAAGTTCAAACCAGCATAATAAGTAGGATGGAGGGAGAGGAGCAAGGTACAGACATATCATGCGGCAGCAACTGATTAACTCCCTCTTGTATGACATCCAAACTTGGATTGGAAAGGTTAATAGAGGATTCCCAAGCCAACCAAGTATGGGAGTAGGAATGGCCTCTACAAAGGTACAGAGGCAAGACAGAACGTGCAGATTCTCAGAACTATTTGCTGTTTGATATTGATGGAGTTTGAAGCATGAGATGAATGAGAAGCAGGAAATTTTTTTCTCAGGTTTAAAATGTTTTATTTCACATCTACCTGATTTAAAAAAAAAAAAACCTCAAAAGTAAACATTATAGAAATGGGGAGGCAGGAAATTGACAAAATCTCTATGTAATGGCCTCTGTTTTCTCTGTGAGTTAAGAGAAATAGCTCTTTTTTTTTTTTTTTTTGGAGACTAAGGAAGGCTGGTAGGAAGTTTGAAGAGAGGCTTAATAGAGTTGCTGAATTGCTTTTAAGATAGAAAGGATTAGGAAAAAACCTGAACGTCCATTAATGGCAGACTGGCTTAATAGAGTATAGGTCACTCAAGTGGTGGAATACTATACAGACAGGAAAAATGATAGCCGCTGACATGAGAAGAGCTATAAAATATCTTATTTAGTAAAAAAAAAAAAAGCAAGATGCAGAACTGTGTGTATTACTTTAACTTTTACATAAAAGGCAGTGGGAAATTAAAAATATTTTCTTACCTACATAAATATATCTAGAAGAATGCCTGAGAAAGAGACAGCTTTGGTTAATAATGGGAGGAGAAGGTGGATGACTGGGGTACATGGTTGGGAGGGGACCCTTTACACTGCAGAGTCTTGAATTTTGGACCACAGCAATGTGTTATCTATTCAAAGATAATATAAAAATGAAATCTCTAAAATGCTTTTAGTAAAATGAAAAAGAATACTTTCTGAGGGCAACGGAAGATAAAACTAAATTTTGGCGTCATGGCTATGTTCCTCTGCAACCCAATGCTTAATGACTAACTTAGGGAAACACAAAGGGAAATCTTTATTTTTACCAGGAGAGCCTATTTGGGAAAGGTGATTTTTTTGAATCCTGGAGATCAGAGCTGGAGAGAGTCTATGGAAAAGCCTAACCAAGTCTTCCTACTTGGCCCTTTTGCAGCCCAAGGTCTCCACCCATGGCTTATTCAGCTCAGCTACAACATCACTCTGGTTGCACCCAAGCAGCCCTCCAAAAGGGCTGCCAATTCCTGGACTGCACCTGTTGGTACAAAGTGAATTAAAAGAGAGCTCTGCTCTTCAGGAGCTGGGAAGTTAAAGGGCAATGATTATTACACGATACATGAACAAACAACAAACAAGCCTAACATTTTTGCACGGGAGTTATCAAATCAGGTTCATTCTCTCACAAGCAACCCCTTTTATTGCTAACCAAGTTCTTTATATACTTCAGGTACTGTCTACTGACACATGGCACCAGCCAGGGGGGATGCAGTGATGATCAAAAAACCGTCCCCATGTCTGGGACCACACAGGGCAATGACAGGGAGAGACTTAAAGAGAACATCACTGTAAAGTGTGGTCCATGCTATCAGGGAGGCAGGAATGGAATTCTGTGGGAGCCCAGAGCCCAGAGCAAGTAATTCTGCTTGGAAAGAGTTAGGAAGGGCTTCGCGGAGGAGGAAATCTGTAACCCAAGTCTTAAATGAGGCATTGAAGTTGAGGGAGGTTGGGAAAGACGTTCCAGGCAGCACAAACCCAGTGGGCAAAGGCAGTGCAGCTCAGAATAACGTGGTGCACTCATGGACACCAACCCACTTGTCCTGACTCCGTGGCAGGTGCTTTTCTGGGAGTGGCAAGCATCAGGTCTGGAAAGGCAGGTCCAGACAGGGTTACAGTGTCTGGTGTGCTGGGCGAACAAGTCTATACTTTGTGGTGTCAGTAAAACAGCCTGTTCTCAGCCGACAGACTAGTTCAGTACTTTGCCTTTACTGTCTAATCCGTTTGAGGCAGGTTGTCTTCTCTTGGCTTCTATAGTCTTATTAGAGGCAGAATGGGGATGTGGAAGGATTTATAAACCTGGTGTTACCTTCCCCATTCTTCCTTTTCACTCTTCTGACACATCTAATTAGTCATCGAAGTCTATAACCATTCTGTCACAAATGCATTCTTTGTTTTTTCCTTGGATCAACCATTTAGTATGCATTTACCTGGGAGAGGTAAGGATAAAGGATAAACGATAAAGGCTTTGTATAAACCCTCTTATTCAACCTTAAAATAGCCCTGTAATGTCATATTTTAGTGTTCTTGGTAGCAGGCAACAGTTGTCTTAAGCAGAAAAAGGAATTTACTGGAAAGTTATCAGGCAACTCACAGAATTTATGAGAAGGAGGAGGACTAGGTTCAGGAATGAGCCAAGCGAAGAAGCACAGCACAAAGCTGGGATCCAACGTCAGCAACAATTCCCAGCACAAGCCCCGCCATGCCTCTGGATGCTAAGCTCATCACAGAGGGCTCAAAGATTCTCAAACTGACCACAGTGCCTTTGCATCACTACACATTCCCCCACCAACCACAGAGAGGAGGAAGAGCATCTACTGTCTCGGCTCAGAGTCTGAGGAACAGCTTCCCTTTTGGGCTTCCCACTCCCATTAGGATTCATTCAAATTAGGAAGGATGTTTAGATAATGTGAACTTCCCTGGTGGCTCAGTGGTAAAGAACATGCTTGACAATGCAGGAGACGAGAGTTCAATCACTGGATCAGGAAGATCCCTTGGGGAAGGAAATGGCAACCTACTTGACTATTCTTGCCTGGAGAATCCCATGGACAGAGGAGCCTGGCAGGTTATAGTTCATGGGGTTACAAAGAGTCGGACATGACTTAGCAACTAAATAACAACAGCAAACACAGCAAAAATGATATACACTCTTAAGTGCAATTTGTGGATGAGGGAATAGACTTAGAGCAGGTAGGTTAGCCAAGTAACTCAGCTAGTCAGTGGGGGAGCCAGGCTTAGAGCCCGAGTCAGCTTGTTTGCAAAGCCAGAGTGTGTGCAGTCCCCTGCACTGCCTTTTCGAAAGCATCCCAGCTCAGTTTCACAGCCCACACAGCGGTCCACGCTCCCATCACCTCGTTTGCATTACCGCCTCCTGCCTGATCTCCTTGCTTTGTGCTCCCTTGTCTCGGTTCATTCTCCACGCAGTTGCTAAGATAATATTTTTTGAGTACCATCCACATCACGTCAACCACTTGTTTAAAAATCTGTGACTCACCCCTTCGAGAGCCTTTCCTGATTAATATCATTCCACACTGATCACTGGGTAATCAGTCAAATAATGTCGCTATAGTGCCAGCACAGAAGTATAATTTATCCTGCACTAGCCTATCCTTATTAATAGTCTCTAGCTACTCCATTGATTTGTGACTCTGCTAAGGTCAGAGAGCCTGTCTTCCGCTGCTTTTGTGACTCTAATGACAGATACTAGCATCAAACACTGGGACTGTCCTTTTATTTAATCCTGGGGCTCTCCAGGAGAGTTGCGTTACTATCATCAGTATTATCATTTGCAGAGCACTTCTCGTTGGCTAACTCATTATTAGCCTCCCTGACATTTCCCCATTGTCTTATGTTTCTCAGTTATGTATACTGTGCCCAACCTTGAGAAAGTATGCTACAAAATGGCTAATAATGCTAACAATTTTATTTCAGCTTTTGGAAACGTCCTGTACTCCACCTTCAGATACTGTTAAATTGAGGAAAGGTACAAGGTGGCATTTTTTTTTCTGGGATCTGGGAGGGGAGAGGAAATAGTACGGATATTTAGAGCATGTCCCTCCATTCCAATTCGGAATAATAAAGGTCATATAAACATGGAGCACCACATGCAGTTAGGGAACCTGGTTGGCCTGGTGACCAGTCTGAAGTTAGTATAGGAAAACCTCTTGCCTGGTTCCTGAATAGCTTTCATACTGAAACGGAGCAAGACCTTATGGTCCTTTCCTCCCATGCCCTCTGCCTAACTTTTGTGTGTGGAAAAACTTTGGCCAAAGAATAAGTTTAATCAAGGAAATGAGAAAATGCAAAAACAAAGGAAAACAATCAAGGAGACCAAGTGATAATAGTTTAGCTGTTAAGCATAAACAAGGACCTTTAGTTCCTTTTCCAGGGCTATAGATAATACTGTGAGCCATATCCTGTGAGCTGTCTCATAGATACTGAAAAACCCAACAGGTGGAGGAAGTTAACTCCATGATGACCAGACTTATGTAGCTATGAGATAAGCTGCCACAGTTCTGAGAACTGACCTCAAAAAACTGGAAACAAACCGATGCTGGAACTGAAGACTAACTGTACTTAAAATAGTCACTGTGATGCTGGTCAGACCACCAATGACCAATTTCAAGATGACTGTCGAAGCTGACTGTGCTGTTTTTGCGTGTAGCTGCCTCCCTCTGTCTATACAAGCTCTTGCCTCCTGACTGTAGGCAGGGAGAGTCAGCCTCTGGACAATGCTGACATCCAAAATAAAGGAAACTTTCCTTCCCAACAAATTGGCCTCTTTATTGCCTTTTGAGCAGGGAGCAGCTGCAAGGTCACTGCATTTGAGGTTTGAGTGGGTAGAAGGTGGGGGATGAATGGGCTGGAGAGGAAGGAATAGGCCAGATGATGACTGTTGTTTCAATCTGAGAGACATGGAAAGCTCTCAAAGGTTTCAGGCCGTGTTAGGGAGCACCAGGATCTGATGTGGGTTTTTGAAAGATTGCTCCAGCAGTGATGAGAAGGGTGGCTTGGAGGGAGCAAGACTGGGGCCTTGAGAACAGGAAACCATGACACACCACCACTTCCTTCATCAATCCATTCAAGGGTACAGGTTATAGCTCCTTTCTGCACGAATCGCAAAAGAGAATCAGATTAAAAAAATACTTAATCTGTGAACAGATTAAAAAATACTTAATCTGTGAACATACGATAATATATAAAATTTTCAGGATTTCATTTCCTGGAAATAAGGATGCGCATTTTAGATACCCATAAAATTCTCCAGGGACTGAATGAAGGAGATCAAAGTTTGGATTGTACTATTTCGTCCATCAGTAACGTGTTGGCCTCCTTCTGTTTCTCGATAGAACTTCTGGTTCATTCCACATTCCCTCTGAACTCTTCTTATTTATTTGTTAATGTTCTCGTTGCTTGAGTTTTTTGTTTCTGCTTTTTTTTCTCCCTAGAGACAGAATGGCGGTTGAAGAAAGAAAAATGTGGAGTCAATTGGCACAAAAGCCCTTTTCCCATGGTATCTCCTCTCTTGAGGGAAATTAAACTGATCGTAACCAGTTTTACTCAAGAGGAGGGATCTTTGGAAACAAATATTTGTCCCAATCATTTTGGCCTCTAGTAGTAACTGCCAAGCAAATTCTGTTGAGAAGGGGACACACAGGTCTGTGATTCTGCTCCATTTCACTTTTAACTGTTCTGAAAAGACATTAAGATTTAATCTTTCTGCTTGCTTGTCATTATTGAGCTCCTTCTTCATGCCCAGCACTGTGCTTGGTACGAGGGACAGTACAATATGAGAGGAAAAGTGAGTCTCTGCTTAAAAAGGACTTGTAGTAGGGACTTCCCTGGTGGTCTAGTAGTTAAGACTCTGTGCTTCCAATTCAAAGGGCACTGGTTTGATCCCTGGTCAGAGAACTAAAATCCCACATGCCAAGAAGATAATAAAAACTGGAGGGGGGAGGGTGCCGGGGGGAGAGGGGAGGGGGGAATGGGGTGGCGTGTAGTATAATAAATTCTGAGAATAAGTGCTTTTCCTAAAACCAAGTCACTGAAGCCTAAGCAATAAAAGTTGTCCACATCTAAGACAGCTGTGCTGTGTTGCTACTCAGGTTTATGTGTTTTAAAAGGAGTGACCAGATATATACAAAGACTTTCAGATGCCATTCTGCCCAGATTCTACAATTTTTGGTCATTGACCACGGATCTTCTGTCAAGGTCTTTGAGGACAAAATTGATCTAATTCATTTTATTTCTTTGGCTGCAGAGCGTGGCATATGGGATCTTGATTCCCTGACTAGGGATTGAACCCATGCCCCTACAGTGGAAGTGCAGATTCTTAACCACTGGACCACCAGAAAAGCCCCCGATGCTCTCATTCTATGTTAACAGAATCATTTATCTTTCCCTTGTGTATAATTTTAGATGGAAAATGGAACCAAACTCAGGCATTTATAGAAAACTGTAATCCCCCATCAAAGTTGCATAACATATACAATGGCCATTGCATAAACTGTAGTTATGTGTGAGAGTTAGAGACGATTCCTTCTAGATGAATAAACCATTTTGTCCAAATGGCAATAAATTTCACCCCCTCCCCTTTTCACTATTTCCTATGAGCAATGTTTATTCTCCAAAGATCCCATTTGATTCCTGCAAACATTCTTGTAAACATTATTTGATGTAGGAGATTTATAGCAAAACTGACGGCCTACCTGTCCCCCAGAACCTGAGCATAGTCCTGATCTTTATTTTTAAGCCAAAATCTTAACACATCAACTCCTCTTCTCTGCTTGCTCACTGGACTCTAGAACCAGCAGCCCTCTAATGACAAAAGCAAGATATGAACCAAATCGAGTTCTGCCCTTGACTTCACAAGGGAGTTAATCATACCCAGAACCTGGCTTAGAGAAGGCAATGAACAAATATTTGCTGGGAGAAAAAAATAAAGGACGATAATGTCTAAGGACTTGTGAGCTTGAGTTTTTCCTGAGCTGATCGGAGGACTCTGATAGACTTAAGACCCTCGAATGACAGGCTGAGGATGCTACGGACTTGTTTCTGCTTTCAGTCGCTAATTTGTTGAGACCCACCCTGTTCTAGGAATAGTAGCCTCACTTCTTCTTGACCAAATGCACTTGGGAGCTCCTCTGTTCTTGGTCTCTTAAGGAGCAAGTTCACTGGTCAGTCTCTGCCCAGGTCAGGGCTGGTGTAAGGGTGGTCTGTGGTGGCATCAAGATTACTAGTAAAGAGAAAGCCAAGGGGGTGCAGAAACATCCACTCTCTTCCTCCTTCTCTTTTCTCTCACTATTTCACCCTAATCGCCACCATTTCCCATTGGTTGTTTCCCACTTCCCCCTCTTTCTATTCTGTCCTCTTAGTTCCTCTGCAGAAAACTCCAGAAGAGTTGGTTTTCCTCTGAGATAGATGAACCTAATTCGTGTGGATCACAATAAACTGGGAAATTCTGAAAGAGATGGGAATACCAGACCACCTGACTTGCCTCTTGAGAAATCTGTATGTAGGTCAGGAAGCAACAGTTAGAACTGGACATGGAACAACAGACTGGTTCCAAATCAGGAAAGGAGTATGTCAAGGCTGTATATTGTCACCCTGCTTATTTAACTTCTATGCAGAGTACATCATGAGAAACGCTGGACTGGAAGAAATACAAGCTGGAATCAAGACTGCTGGGAGAAATATCAATAACCTCAGATATGCAGATGACACCACCCGTATGGCAGAAAGTGAAGAGGAACTAAAAAGCCTCTTGATGAAAGTGAAAGTGGAGAGTGAAAAAGTTGTCTTAAAGCTCAACATTCAGAAAACAAAGATCATCGCATCCGGTCCCATCACTTCATGGAAAATAGATGGGGAAACAGTGGAAACAGTGTCAGACTTTAATTTTTTGGGCTCCAAAATCACTGCAGATGGTGACTGCAGCCATGAAATTAAAAGACGCTTACTCCTTGGAAGAAAAGTTATGACCAACTTAGATAGCATATTCAAAAGCAGAGACACTACTTTGCTGACAAAGGTCCGTCTAGTCAAGGCTATGGTTTTTCCTGTGGTCCTGTATGGATGTGAGAGTTGGAATGTGAAGAAGGCTGAGCACCGAAGAATTGATGCTTTTGAACTGTGGTATTGGAGAAGACTCTTGAGAGTTCCTTGGACTGCAAGAAGATCCAACCAGTCCATTCTGAAGGAGATCAGCCCTGGGATTTCTTTGGAAGGAATGATGCTAAAGCTGAAACTCCAGTACTTTGGCCACCTCATGGGAAGAGTTGACTCATTGGAAAAGACTCTGATGCTGGCAGGGATTGGGGCAGGAGGACAAGGGGACGACAGAGGATGAGATGGCTGGATGTCATCACTGACTCTATGGACGTGAGTCTGAATGAACTCTGGGAGTTGGTGATGGACAGGGAGGCCTGGCGTGCTGTGATTCATGGGGTCGCAAACAGTCGGACACGACTGAGCGACTGAACTGAACTGAACTGAATTTTTGTTTCTTGCTGGCAGGAAATCAAAATGGTATAGCCACTTTGGAAGAGAGTTGGGCAGTTTTTTACGACAATAATATGTTTTTACCATACAATCGAGCAACCTGGCTTCTTAGCACTTAGCCAAAGAAGTTGAAAACTTATGTCCACCCAAAAACCTGAACATGGATGTTTACAGCAGCTTTATTGATCGTTACCAAGCAACGATCAGTAGGTGCCAAACCAAGATTCAGTAGGTGAATGGTACATTCAGACAATGGAATATTATTGAGTGCTCAAAAGAAATGAGCCATCATGACATGAAAAGACATGCAGGAACTTAAGAAAAGCATATTGCTAAGTGAAAGAAGCCAATCTGAAAAGCGTGTATACTGTATGATTTCAACTCTAAGGCATTCTGGAAAAAGCAAAACTATGGAGGCAATAAAAAGTTTAGTGGTTGCCAGAAGTTAGGGGTGTGGGGAGAGCGAATAGGCAGAGCACAGGTAATGTTTAGGACAGTGAAACTATTCTGTATGATACTACAGTGATGGGTACATGTCATTATACATTTGCCCAAACACATAGAATGTACCACACTAAGAGGGAACTCTAAGTTAAATAATGGGCTCTGAGTGATAATGAGGTGTCTGTGTCCGTTCATCAGTTCTAACAAAAGTGCCGCTGGGGTGGGGGATGTTAGTAGTGAAGATAGGCTGTACACACATGGGGATGGAGGACCTAAGGAAAATCTCTATACTTCTTGCTCAATTTTGCTGTGAACTTAAAATTGCTCTAAAAACTAAAGTCTATTAAAAACATATAGTTAGATGACAACAGTAAGTAGTGAGTGTTAGTCGCTCAGTCGTGTCCGACTCTTTGTGACCTCATGTCCTGTAGCCCGCCAGGGTCCTCTGTCCATGGAACTCTCCAGACGAGAATATTGGAGTGGGTTGCCATGCCCTTCTCCAGGGGATCTTCCAGACCCAGAGATCAAACCCAGGTCTCCTGCATTGCAGGCAGATTCCTTACCATCTGAGCCACTAGGGAAGAGCAGTTAGATGATACAGGTATATATTAATAGATTAGATATAAATAGATAAAATTAGATAAAATTAGATAAAATTTAATAAGATATAAATTAGATAAAATGAGCCTTTACTTCAGCCCTTTGGGTACATGAAAAACTGTTGTTAGCCCAAGCTTGCCTGGGTTAGAGAGGAGCAGGGAGTGTTGAAGAGGAAGAGTGAGGAAGAAGCCTTGCAGAAGCCTTTCTAGCTTCCAGCACAGGTGAGTAGGGAAAAAGTCACAGCCTGTGTTCTGTTACTCAATGGGCTGTGCGCGCGCGCGCGCGCGCACACACACACACACACACACACACACACACACACACACAGACATTGGACTGATCAGAAATGCTGGATGCTACCAGCTGAAGAGTTAGCAGGCTGGCTAGTGTCTCACTATGAGAAATGTAAGGCCATGGGCGATCCCAGCGCTCTGTATCTTGGATCACTTTTCCTGTGGCCTTCCATTGGATTCCCAGGTCTGTGTTTTCCAGATTACTCTAGTCGTTGAGGGCCATCTGCATTAGAATCACCCGAAATGCTTTATAAAAATTCAGATTCTCAGATCAAGCTCCCAGGAAACCAAATGCAGCCATTCAGGGATATTTCAGGAACTTTCAAAAAGTGCCCAAGGCACTCCAGTGCAACCGGGTTTTAGGAGCAAAAATAAAAAAGATCCTTGCCGCGGGGGTCCTAGTGCCTGCTGCTGGGAAGGGAATGGGGAGGGGACGAAGAAAACAGGGGAGGAGGGATGTTTATCTGATGTTCTGGATGTCATTTAAAAGATACACGTTTGGAGAAGCATCATTTGTATGGAAGCACTATGCCAGGGGACTGTGAGCTTTGCACTGTAGGGATTTTGTGAGCCTGCCGAAAACCCACCAATGCATAACTGAGTCAGCAAGAAAGTTCAGAGTTCGAAATAATAACTGCTAGACAACGACCTTCTGATAAAGGTGGAATCTCTATTCTCAGATTTTTACCTTTTGAAAAGTTGGAACTTCTGTTGAAAGATGATGTGGCCCTGACTTGCGACCTAGTTCTTTTTTCTTTTAAAAACTGATTTATTTGAAAAATCAATATTAAAACAATTTTATTTATTTAGCTGCACCAGGTCTTAGTTGCACCATGTGGGATCTAATTCCCCGATCAGGGATCGAACCTGGGCCCCCTGCATTGTGAGTAGAGCCTTAGCCACTGGGCCAACAGGGAAGTCCTCATGATCCACTTCTGTGAATTAGCTTTCTCCTTTGTTTTAAGAGTAAGTCATCACCGCCCCTTTCCTGCTATCCCTGTGTTCTCTCTGTGGTTCCCTTACGAGTCCTTCTCAGCTTCCCCCACTTCCTTGAGAGCAGCCCCGTGCTAGACCCTGGCCTGTTCCCTGAAATGAATGATCTTATTCATGTTTCACAACAACGCTGTGAGGTTGAATAATTACGCATGTAATTATTCACATGTTACAGAGGAAGAAAGGGGGATCCAGCAGATTCAGTGACTTGCTGAACGCCACACTGGTAAGTAAGTGGCTCTCCTCCTACCTGGCCCCCTAGTTCTGACACCTAGGACTCCGTCTAGGCCTCCTGCTCAGAACACCAGCCCTTCAGATCCAGACCCTGCGTTGCTTTTCTAAGTTGTCGCTGTAGATTTGAATGCCCTGCTCTTGAACCCAAGCCTGGAGGAGGGTGTCCCAGCTACTTACTGCCTGCCTCTCAGAGCAGTATCCCAGACCTCTGTGTGTCTTTCCTCGGATGAGGCTGGACGCCCAGATCGCTGCTGCGTTAGTGAAAGCCCAACTCTTTTCTTGTGTTTCTTCTGTAATCTCACACGACTTCCACGTGCATACTTCTGACACTAGCTACCTGGGGTTAGGCTCCCATCAAGCAATTCTCTGACCCCCGCTGGGTATCCTGTATTTTAACTCCATTCTGATAGTATCTATAGCACCAGTTCCCACAGGTTAAGGGCTCAGTCCCATGAGACTGCTTCAGATGCCCACTGCAAATAGTAAGTCCCTAGCCCCCCACCCCCAACTTCTGTCCACTTTGGCTGTAAACCAGAGCTTCCTACCAGCCCTCCTCTAATTCAAGTGGTTTGCTAGAGGGGCTCACATAACTCAGGGAAACACATTTACTGTTTTACTAAAGGGTCTGATAAAGGATACAGGTGAGCAGCCAGATGAAAAGATGCATAGGCTGAGGTCCGGGAAGGTGCCAAGTGCAGGAGCTTCGGTCCCTGTGGTGATGGAGACCCATCACCCTCCTGGTGTGACTGTGTTCACCAGCCTCAAAGCTCACTGAACCCCTCTACTCTCGAGAGTTTATGCAGGCTTTCTCACGTGCTGTTGTTCAGGCACTCAGTCGTGTCCACCTCTTTGAGACCCCATGGACTGCAGCACGCCAGGATTCCCTATCACTATCTCCCAGAGTTTGCTCAAATTCATTTCCTTTGAGTTGGTGATGCTGTCTTTCTTATCCTCTGTGTCTTCTCCTTTTGCCTTCAATCTTCCCCAGCATCACTGTCTTTTCCTCACATAGGCATGAACAATTATTAACTTCACTTCCAGCCCTTCTCCTCTCATGGATGCGGGTGGTTATGGGGTGAGGAAGGGGATGTGTCTGCAAGTTTCTAAACATAGCTTGCTTTTTCTGGTGACCACACTCATTAGAACAAGAAATGCTCCTAGTGCTTATCACTTCGGAAATTATAAGGCTCTTCAGAATTCTGTGTCAGAAACCAGGGCAGAGACCAATATATATATTTCTTATTATTTACACCTGCCCAGCTTTCTGTCCCAAGACTATGTTGCTGAGGATGAAACAGAAAAACCCATGCTGTATACTAATAGGAAAATTTTGACACCTCTCTGAGCCTTTTCCCTGGATGACCTTGTTCCCTAGAATTGGCCATCCAAGAGTGACGAGTCAATCCAAAACAAGTTGCCTTGGTCCAATTATTAAGCCTAATTCCTTTCTTTTAATCCTCTCCTAAAAGTTCACCAGATGGTCAATCCCAAAATCAGGTTGATTATATTCTTTGCAGCCAAAGATGGAGAAGCTCTATACAGTCAGCAAAAACAAGACCAGGAGCTGACTGTGGCTCAGATCATGAACTCCTTATTGCCAAATTCAGACTTAAACTGAAGAAAGTAGGGAAAACCACTAGACCATTCAGGTATGACCTAAATCAAATCCCTTATGATTATGCAGTGGAAGTGAGAAATAGATTTAAGGGACTAGATCTGATAGATAGAGTGCCTGATGAACTATGGACAGAGGTTCGTGACATTGTACAGGAGACAGGGATCAAGACCATCCTCATGGAAAAGAAATGCAAAAAAGCAAAATGGCTGTCTAAGGAGGCCTTACAAATAGCTGTGAAAAGAAGATAAGCAAAAAGCAAAGGAGAAAAGGAAAGATATAAGCATCTGAATGCAGAGTTCCAAAGAATAGCCAAGAAGAGATAAGAAAGCCTTCCTCGGCGATCAATGCAAAGAAATAGAGGCAAACAACAGAATGGGAAAGACTAGAGATCTCTTCAAGAAAATTAGAGATACCAAGGGAACATTTCAGGCAAAGATGGGCTCGATAAAGGACAGAAATGGTATGGACCTAACAGAAGCAGAAGATATTAAGAGGTGGCAAGAATACACAGAAGAACTGTACAAAAAAGATCTTCAAGACCAAGATAATCACGATGGTGTGATCACTCAACCTAGAGCCAGACATCCTGGAATGTGAAGTCAAGTGGGCCTTAGAAAGCTTCACTAAGAACAAAGCTAGTGGAGGTGATGGAATTCCAGTTCAGCTATTTCAAATCCTGAAAGATGATGCTGTGAAAGTGCTGCACTCAATATGTCAGGAAAATTGGAAAACTTAGCAGTGGCCACAGGACTGGATAAGGTCAGTTTTCATTCCAGTCCCAAAGAAAGGCAATGCCAAAGAATGCTCAAACTACTGCACAATTGCACTCATCTCACATGCTAGTAAAGTAATGCTCAAAATTCTCCAAGCCAGGCTTTAGCAATACGTGAACCGTGAACTTCCAGATGTTCAGGCTGGTTTTAGAAAAGGCAGAGGAACCAGAGATCAGATTGCCAACATGCGCTGGATCATGGAAAAAGCAAGAGAGTTCCAGAAAAACGTCTACTTCTGCTTTATTGACTATGCCAAAGCCTTTGACTGTGTGGATCACAATAAACTGTGGAAAATTCTTAAAAAGAGATGGGAATACCTGACCACGTTACCTGCCTCCTGAGAAATCTGTATGCAGGTCAGGAAGCAACAGTTAGAACCAGACATAGATCAACAGACTGCTTCCAAATCAGGAAAGGAGTACGTCAAGGCTGTATATTGTCATCCTGCTTATTGAACTTACATGCAGAGTACATCATGAGAAATGCTGGGCTGGATGAAGCTCAAGCTGGAATCAAGATTGCCAGGAGAAATATCAATAACCTCAGATATACAGATGACACCACCCTTATGGTAGAAAGTGAAGAGAAACTAAAGAGTCTCTTGATGAAAGTTAAAGAGGAGAGTGAAAAAGTGAGCTTAGAACTCAATATTCAAAAAACGAAGATCATGGCATCTGGTTCCATCAGTTCATGGCAAATAGACAGGGAAACAATGGAAACAGTGATAGACTTTATTTTCTTGTGCTCTCAAATCACTGCAGATGGTGATTGCAGCCATGAAATTAAAAGATGCTTGCTCCTTGAAAGAAAAGCTATGACCAACTTAGACAGCATATTAAAAAGCAGAGACATTACTCTGCTGATAAAGGTCCATCTAGTCAAAGCTATGGCTTTTCCAGTAGTCACGTATGGATGTGAGAGTTGGGCTATAAACAAAGCTGAGCGCCAAAGCACTGATGCTTTTGAACTGTGGTGTAAGAGAAAATTCTTGCGAGTCCCTTGGACAGCAAGGAGATCCAACCAGTCCTAAAGGAGATCAGTCCTGAGTATTCATTGGAAGGACTGACGTTGAAGCTGAAATTCCAATACTTTGGCCATCTCATGCAAAGAACTGACTCATTGAAAAAGACCCTGATGCTGGGAAAGACTGAAGACAGGAGGAGAAGGGGACGACAGAGGATGAGATGGGTGGATGGCATCACTGACTCAATGGACATGAGTTTGAGCAAGCTCCAGGAGCTGGTGAAGGACAGGGAGGCCTGGTGTGGTGCGGTCCATGGGGTGGCAGAGTCGGACAGGACTGAGCGACTGGACTGAACTGAAGAGCTCCGTGCCCTGCTGGGGCGGCAGTCCCCTTTCTGTTTCCCAGATCGGTGACATCCAAACTGCCGCCTGCGGAACCCTGAAAACTTGTCAAGAGGTACACGGACATCTTCAAAATTTTTGTGTTTTGTCTAAAACCGATTTTCCTAAGGATGTGTCTGCATTTATATTAGATGTTCTCCCATTTCATAAACTTTGTTGTTGCTGTCGTTTAATCACTAAGTCATGTCCAACTCTTTTGTGAGCCCATGGACTATAGCCCACCCGGCTTCTCTGTCCTTGGGATTTCCCAGGCAAGAATAGTGGAGTGGATGGCGATTTCCTTCTCCATGGGATCTTCCTGACACAGGGATTGAGCCTGCGTCTCCTACATTGGTAGGTGGCTTCTTTAACACTGAGCTACTTGCTTTGGATGGAGTTGAAAATGGCAAGAGAGAGAGACTACAAAATACTGAGTTGGGTAAACACTTTTGTACTGAGATATAATTGACACATTATTTTCAGGTCTACAATATCATGATTCAATACTTGAATATATTGTGACCTGATCGCGCCAAGTCTAGTTATCATCCACCACCACACATAGTTACAACTCAATTTTTCCCCCTGGATGAGAACTTTTAAGATTGACTCTTTGGGCAACTTTCAAATATGGAATTCAGTATTATTAACTATAGCTAGCATGCTGTACACTACATGTACACTAGGACTTGTTTATTTTATAACTGAAAGTTTCTACATTTTTTACTCCCTTCACCCATTTCATCCACCCTCTGATTTCCTGGAGGATACTTTAATGGTCAATAAGGCAACTTAACCCACAGATCTCTCTGGTCTTCCTTGTAAGTATTCCTGATAAGAGAGAAGAAACAAGGATATTTTGACTTATCTTAAGGTGTTTTGGATTCTATAAAGTAGACCACACAATGCATATGTCTTTTTGAATTAATGTTCTCATTTTCTTCAGAAAAACACCGAGGTGAAATTGCTGGATCATGCAGTAGTTTTGGAGAAGGAAATGGCAACCCACTCCAGTGTTCTTGCCTGGAGAATCCCAGGGACGGGGGAGCCTGGTGGGCTGCCGTCTCTGAGGTCGCACAGAGTTGGACACGACTGAAGCGATTTAGCAGCAGCAGCAGTAGTTTTATTTTTGTTTTTGAAGAATCTTCATACTGTTTTTCACAGTGGCTGCACCAATTTACATTTCCACCATAAGTGCACAAGGATTATGCATCCTTGCCAACACTTGTTATCTGTTGTATTTTTGATAATAACCATTCTGACAGGTGTGAAGTGATATCTCATATGATATTGAACTCAACTACAGCTAATAATGTCTTACAAGATATATTCCATTTTATTTTTATAATTTTCCTCAAAATGCTTATTGATCATTATTTATTTGAATGGAAAAATGAAGTAAAAATTTTTTATGACAGAAATTTCCCTGATTCATCTGACAATAGGATTTAGATAACTAGGCTACAGGGTGATCTTCTTCTATAAAAATCTGCTGTTCTCAAGAGTTGGAGAAAACTATATGTAAGCATGGGGTGAGATAAAAGCACTTTATAAAAAAATTGTATTAGTAAATATACACTCAATTTAAAACATTAAAAAGTTCCCAATTCTTTTTTAGTATATATGGTTAAACAAAATGCCTTTAAGTGACAAAATGACAGATAAAAATAGCAGTTATATAATATTTTTGGTATATTTTAATAAATGTGCAAAAATTCTTTTCACACGTCAGGTGGTTTCCAATATTTTGCTTTCAATAAAACCCATGAAAGCATCATAGAATCTGTCAGTAATTTATCAAAAGTAATATTGGATAATAGACAACTATAATCATATAGCATAAAATTTACCATTTTAAAGTGTACAATTCAGTGACTTTTAGAATATCCACAAATTTGTGCAATCACTATGATAAATAATTTTAAAACATTTTTATTATCTGAAAAAGAAATCTTGAACATTCCTTAGCCCTCAAAATTGGGCCCCCTTCCTTCTTTCCCCCTAAATCCCCCCACGCTACTAGCAATTACTAATCAGCTTTCTGGATCTGCAGATTTGCCTATTGTGAGCATTTCATATAAATAGAATCTTACAATATTTAATGACTACTTAACAACATGCCTCCTGATGTGCCAGGTACTAGTCTAAAAGGAATACAATGATGAGCAAGCAGACAGTTATCTCCTTTCCCAGTGTTTCTCTCCTAGAAGAGGAAGACTGAAAAACCAGTCAGAAACACATGATTATTTGGGGCAGAAGTAAGCACTGGGAAGAAAATAAACCCAGGTAATATGCTCGGAAGTGCTATGAAGAGGTAAGGTTCATTTGGGAGTGTAAGACTGTTTAAGGAGCCAACACTGGAACTCAAGCCTCAGTGGTGAGAAGAAAGTAGCTGAAAGGTGAACCCCGTTGGTGCAAAGGCCACCAGGAGGAAGGAGGTTGGTGTTTCTGGGAATTTCCAAACCAGGGCTTGCAAACTACTGAGCAGAAGAGGTGAGCTTGGAGAGTCATTTCATCCTAAGCGCAATGGTAAGGCGTTGATGTGTTTGAAGAAGAGGAGGAACTGATCTGGTTTATATTTTAAAACAAAATCCTTCTGGCCACTGAGATCAAAATGGATTGTATGGGTTCAAAAGGAGAAACAGAGAAAGCAGTTAGACTTCATGTGGCAGTAGAGGCCAGAGATTATGGTGACCTAGGGTGGAGATGATATAAATGGGAAAATTCAAGATACATTTTGGAGGTAGAGCTGATAGTGCTTGTAAATGGTCTGGATAGAACTGCGACAAAAAGAAAAGGATTAAGGATGACTCCTAGGATCTCAGTTTCGAACAACTGCGTGAAAGATGTAGCAGATTTAAAGCTACTGTTGGGAACGTTTGGAACACCTATTAAATAGTTAAGTGACAATGCAGAGTAGCATTAGACATGCGAGTTCAGAAATGTGGTCAGGGTAGAGATTATTACTGGAACCAAGAGCATATGGATGGTATTTAAAACCATTGCGGCAGGCTGAATAATGTCCCTTAAATATGTCCATGTCCTAATTCCTGGAAACTTAAAGAACCTATCGTGTATGAATGCACTTAAGAATCTGTCATTTGTGGAACTTCTCTGGTAGTCCAGTGAGGAAGACTCTGCGCTCCAGTGCAGGGGGTCCGGGTCTGATCACTGTTCAGGGAACTAGATCCCACATGTCGCAACTAAAAACGTACCTCGTGCCACAACTGAAACCCTGGGCAGCCAAATAAATAAAAATAATTATTAAAATAATCTGTCATTTCTAAGTCTAAAAACAACCACCCAAGGTAGGTTTTATTATCCTACATTTAATAGATGGTCAACTAGAGGCTCAGAGAAGTGGAATGCCTTGTTCTAGGTTACAAAGCTGGAAAATATCTCAACCTCCCTTTCAAGTGCCTTACAGAATTTCTATGAAGATGGGAGGTGGTAAAGAAACAAGAGACCTATCACCAAAGCTGTGCCAAAACTTGCCCTATAAGACAGGCATTTCTACAAGGCCCATCCCGTTCTTTGTCCAGCTCTGGCATATTATTTTTCTCCCCCCTAGAGCCCTTGCCAGCCCAGTCACACCACATAGACCAAGATAACTGTGGGAGGGCTAATGGGGTTATTACATAACCAACGACCCCACAAGCCAGGCCCTGTGCCAAGCAACTGACATTCATTCAGTCATTACAATAACTCTCTCTATTGTTTCCAGTGCAAGCTAGAAAGGAAGGACCACTGGGGAATGGGAAGAAGGACCAAGGAGCATGGGTGCCTGAGTTCAAGTCTGGGGGGTGCCACAGCCCTAACTTGAAGCTACAGTTTAACTAAGGGCTAGTAACGCGGCCATCTAAGAGAAAGAGGAGGTTGACAACACAGGTCATCTCAAAGCTCCTTCGAAGATGCTTGCATGAGACCTTTTCTCCCCGACTTCTGGCGTTCCACTATTACGGACAGTGGCAGGAGTACGGCTACAGTCCGCTCCACCGAGGGCTGCCCTTTGGTTCTGTTTTAGAGGACGTTGCAGGCAGTGATTCCGAGGCCACCAAGCTCCCCAGGACAGGAACGATAAGTAGGCGATAGGTCATCTCAGGACGAGGGAAAGGCAGCTCTGAAGAACTACTACTCCCAGGAGACCACGGGGTACCACTCAGCAGCCCGGGGCAGATGCGTGTTGGGAGCAGCTAAGCATGCTCCGTGGTCAGGCCCCCGCCCCGTGAGGGACAGATTACTCGTGCGCATGCCCAATCTCGCGCCAACGCGTTCAGCTTCTTTCCTTCCTGCGGGATTCTTTTCTTTCCGGCCTCGCCCAGGCTAGCTTTTCCCCGCCCCACCAACGCCCCCTTTTCAGGGATTTTTGCGGTGGGCGGGACACCCCAAGCGCGTTCCCAGGAGTGTGTACGCGCGCGTTCACGAGAGATGAAAAAGGGAGGGCACTAAACACTGGGTGTGGAAGGTGACCAGGGGACCGCGGGTGACGGAAGGAGCATGCGCTCTAGAGGCGGTGCGGCGAGGCTACGGGAATGGCGGAGGAGTGGGGCGGAAACGGCCCTAGTGGACGGGCGGCGCACGCGCATTGGGCCGCCAGCGCCCCGCCCCCTTTGTCAGTTTCCCCTCCTCCTCCTCCTCCTCCTCCACCACCCTCCCGGAAGTGCAGCCGCCCTCGCGCCCACCAGCGGCCACCGCCTGCGGCAGGCCCCGCCCCGTCGGCCCCGCCCCCCCGACTCTCCGCCCCCTCCCTCCGGTGGTGGCGCCGGGTTGCAGCGCCGGTCGTGGCGGTTTCGTTGCCCGAAGCCGGGAGCGCGGAGTCGTCCCCGGGGGAGGCGGCCAGGCTATGATCGCGGGTCCCCGGCGGCCCGCTCCGGCCAAACAGAGTCTCTGTCTCAGCTGGTGCCCGCGCTCGAGCGGTCGTCTCAGCCCAATCCCTCGGCGCAGTTGGCGGAGGCGCCCCCGGCGCGCCCCCTCCTCCGATGGCGGCAGAGATCCAGCCCAAGCCGCTGACCCGCAAGCCGATCCTGCTGCAGCGGGTCGAGGGCTCTCAGGACGTGGTGAACATGGCCGTGATCGTGCCCAAGGAGGAGGGTGTCATCAGTGTCTCGGAGGACAGGTGAGAACCGCTGCCCCCTCGGCCGCGAGCAGGGGCGGGACAGGCCGGCGGTCCCCGAAGCCCGCTTCTGGGGCCGTGCCTCCACGTCGGCGCGAGGGCGAGAGAGCTCGTCCAAGTTTTTATTCTGATGCGCATCCTGCTGGTGCGGGTGTCCAGCCGCGCAGTCACCGCCGCTGCGTGGCTCCGGAACGCGGAGCCGGGACGGCAGCATTCTGTTAGGGCTTGCCCGGGTGGCGTCCGCCGGGGTCAGGGTGCTCTTGGACTAGCGGTGCGCCGGCCACTGGACCTTGGTCCAGCCCTGAGGACAGTGGAGGGAGAGGGAGGCGCTGCCCGGCCCTGCAGGTGTGTGCGTGGGGAGGATGCTCAGAGCTCTTCTGTAAGATAGCTAAGGGGTTTTGAGAACTCCGGTACAGTTCTGAAGGCTCCAGGCTGAGGAAAGCAAATGCCACTCCCTTCGCCCAGACATTCTCACCGAATCCAGATCTCCCAGACATCTTCCACTGAATTCAATAAATATTGCAAGTTGTGAAGAGTATCTGGGCTTCTGCCCAGAAGGATAGCTGACTTCTCTCCTTTGCCCTCTTTAAGCTCAAGGGGAAGCTCCTAGAACTTTTGGAGGGACCACTGCTGCAAATAGCTCTGGAGTTCCTTCCCTTTGCTGGCTTCCTTACTTTTTTTTTGCCTAATTTTGCTTAATTTGCAGAAGTAGAGCCAGTTGTTCTGCCTGTAGTATTCTCCCATGTTTTTTAGACAGTGCTGTTTTTTTGTTTGTTTGAACTTAATGTCCTTTAATATGCAAAGATTATGCAGATGAAGCTCATTTCCAGAGGAATGAAGCTTGAATATAGTAGTAACAGTTTTGATCTGGAATTGTTGCTTTTATAGTATCAACTGGTATTCTACAAAATGTCATATTGTAGAGGTATACGACAGGGAGCTTTAGCCTTTAAATGGTAGATAGGTTTTCTTAATGTAAGTTAACATTGTACTGACGTAAAACATATTTTTTCTTGGTGACTTGTAAAATTTCAGGCAAAGAAAAGTGAAGCAACAGTGTGTTCATACCGTCTTTATAGTCATTTCAGTGCTTTGCATGCAGAGTGGTCTCAGAAGATGTGCCTGACAGATCTATTCATATCATAGATTCTTCAGTATAATTAGGATGATTACATATTAATGTCATATTTTTGTCTACATCGTACACCATAAGATGGCCAAATGATTCCTGATTCACCTCCTATACAGATCCAAGGGGAAATACTGTAAACATACACCAATGGCAAGCAGTCTGCTAAGAACAGAAATTCATGGGCTGTAATGGAATATATGGATGTAGAAACCACTTGAAATTCACAGAGAAAGCTTATGAGTGTTTAATTTTTCCACAGAGGCAAAATTCTACTGAAGAGGATGCTTCTGGACCTAGAAATTCTTTGTCACAGAATTGTGCTTTTTTAAAAGAGAATATATTGATAGACGTCACTTTCCCTGTCTTTAACTACTAGAGATGAAACTGCTCGTTCTGACTGCTGTAGGAAATTCATAAGTAAGTTTGTTGAATCAAGTAGGAGAGGGAGAAAGGTAATTAAAACCTAAGTGGCTTTAGTATTAGTTTTGGAACTTTCTACTTTGGAAGTAGAAGTTAGTTTTCTTTTTTTTAAGTGTTCAAAGGGATCTTAGAGATTATTTGCTATAACACCTTCATTTTAAGGTTGAGAAAATTTAAGCCAGAGAATCTACCTGCCCAAATTCATGTACCTGGTGGTGAAATCAAGCTTGGCTCCTAGTTTCTGATTTCCATGTCACTGTTTATACTAAAGGAAACGACTTTAGTTGGGGTACGTTTTGGAGTATTTGGAGACTCTGAAGTAGCATATATGAAAGAAAGTGAAGATACGTTTCATTTGATTATGGGACAAAATGGCTATAGTGTTTAGCTATATATTAATTTTTACTTTCTCAGTTTACAATGTAAGTAATAGAAAATATTTTATAATGTAGTTAGTGTTAAAATAAGTAAGTCTAGGATTTTTCTTGATGTATTTTCTTTTTACTCAGGTCAACAAGTCCGTGTTTCTGTAGGTCATATAGTCACATGTGACAAGAACTTTGTTAGAGCTCAGTTTCAATTATGGCTTCCATTAAAAGAGAACTGATCTGTATTCTTTCTTTTCAAAAGCTGGTGTCACTGTCATTTGACGTAATAGTAAAGATATGAAGATAGAATATTGGATTTTCATCAAAACCTACCAAGCCATTTCCATTTACCACTTCAGCTAGACTCTGGTAGTTTTCATTCCTAAACTGTAAGGTTAAACCACAAAATAATGTCCTAGTTCTGAATGACACTGTCTCATAAGTCCTTTTGAAACCTTAGTTTTCCTTTTTGACCTCTGATTCCTAATAGCCTTTATGATATCTTCGAAAGCAACATTTTCTATCTTTTTAAACAATGTTATTGGTGCTTCTTGTCCATTTATCTTCTCCGTGAATTCCCTAAAGTGCCATGTGTCTTACTCATTGTAATATCTTAAGGTCTAGTATGGTGGCTGGCACATAGTAGGCCCTCAATGAACATATATCGATACCTGATCTTTTTGTTGTTCCTGAAAGCACATCTTAATTGAGACATTTCATCGATATTTGTTTGAAACCAATAGAAGTTCTGTGGGGACAAATGTTCGGAAAAGGATTGGACTGGATGGCCTTGAAAGATGCCTTAAGGCACTTCCCTGGTGATCCAGTGGATACGACTCCGAGCTTCCACTGTAGAGGGTACAGGTTTAATCTCTGACTGGGGAAGATCCCACATGCCACACAGACCAGCCCAGAGTTTTTAAAAACATGAAGAAAAGGTGCCTTAAAATTTTGAAAGACCATGCATTGTTCATTCATTGCGTCAACAAACATTTAAATGCCTTTACTCTGTTCCATGCACATGTGTACATTTCACTGGTGAAAACGACAAGGTCCTTTCAAGGTGCTCATAATTTAGTGGGGCGTGGGTGTGTGTGTGGAATTTTAGAAGAAAATAAAACCACAAACTCCAAGATTTAGTTCTGAAAAGAGAATTTTTACCTGAGGAAGAATAGCTGGGTTCTACAGCCCTTCTTGTTCCTTAAATTTTACTTCCTTTGGAGGATTCTTTTGTTTGGGCTGTAATACCATTTTCACCCTAAGTCTGCTGTCCATCATGGGTTCATAATATTCTAATCTTCAGGACCAAGAGTGGCTGAAAACCCTTATTCTCAGTTCATCTGAGCACAGTTAAAACAGCTTGCAACTTTACTTCATACCAAAGGAGAAAACACAAGGGAACTGAAGAAATATAAAAATGGGATTTCCCTGGTGGTCTGGTGGTTGAGACCCGGCACTTTCACTGCCGTGGCCTGTGATCAGTCCCTGTTAGGGAACTCTCACAAGCTGCAGCCAAAAAAAAAAAAAGGAAGAAGAGATAAAAGCAATCTGACTTACAAGTATAGATTTCTGCTCTCATAAAATAGAGTTTGTTCTCAGAACTCACTGGCCTTATCTGAGCCTGTCTTTGCTTTGGTTGTTGCTAGATTCCATCTCCAAAGGATATGCCCAACTTGGGTCCATTGGGCTCCTCATTTCCCAGCTTCTGTCTGGACTGTCTTTTCTGAGTGAATGTCATTTTAACATGCTTTGCTTAGGAGTTTCCTCCCAGACAGTTTGGCTGTATTTTGGTCAAGACCACTCTCTAGCTTGCAGCTTACCAGGGTGTGTCCAGTGGCGCCTCTTCAGGTATTAAAAGCTAGAAGAGACTGCTCCAGGTGGTACCCAGCCCAGTCCAGACCTTTATCTTTGTAAGTTCTTTATATGCATATCTTCACACAAGTCAACAATCTTAGCATTCACACTGAGCAGTAACTCTAGGTAGTTACTATTAAACAGTTATAGGGAATGGTTCCTTCACTAGGAGTGTATACCCATGCAGCGGGTAAAAGTGGGTCAGATTTTTATCTTATATAAGGAGATGTGTTGAAGAGGGGATACCACCCAGTGGGGTTGTTGAAGAATTTCTTCTGCTTGTAATGGTTAGAAAAGAGACCAAGGAACTCTCCTCCAGATGGGTTTTGCAGCATGAATAGGAGTTCATGTGAGAAAGCAAGGGTGTTGTAAGGGGCATTCTAGCTCAAGGGGGAAGAAAAATCTCCCTATGCATTGAGAAGCACTAGAATGGACTGGTTAAGAATGTAGTCAGGACTCAGTTGCTTGGTTGTGTCTGACTCTTTGTGACCTGATAGACTTGAACCTGCCAGGCTCCATCAGGCAGCTTGAATTCAGAACTCAGCTCTGAGTGTCACACTTTGAGGAATCTGGAAAATTAGTGTCTCCAGAGGAATAATTATGATAGCAAACATTCTAGAAATGAGAAAAGAAGAGAAGCAAAAGGCAAGGGAGAAAAGGGAAAGATATACCCAACTGAATGCAGAGTTCCAGAGAAGAGCAAGAAGAGCTTAGAAAATCTTCTTTAGTGTACAGTGCAAAGAAATAGAGGATAACAATAGAAGGGGGAAGACTAGAGATGTCTTCGAGAAAATTGGATATATCAAGGGAACATTTCATGCAAGGATGGGCACAATAAAGGACAGAAACAATAAGGACCTAACAAAAGCAGAAGATATTAAGAAGCGGTGGCAAGAATACACAGAAGAACTATTGAAAAAGGTCTTAATGACCTGGATAACTACAATAGTGTGGTCACTCACCTAGAGCCAGACATCTTGGAGTGTGAAGTCAAATGGGCCTTTGGAGGTGATGGAATTCCAGCTGAGCTATTTCAAATCCTAAAAGATGGTGTTGTGAAAGTACTGCACTCAATATGTCAGCAAACTTGGAACTCTCAGCAGTGGCCACAGGACTGGAAAAGGTAATTTTTCATTCAAATCCCAAAGAAGGGCAATGTCAAACAGTGTTCCAACTGCCGCACAATTGTGCTCATTTCACAGGCTATCAAGGTAGTGCTCAAAATCCTTTAAGCTAGGCTTCAGCAGTACAGTATGTGAACCGAGAACTTCTGATGTCTAAGCTGGATTTAGAAAAGGCAGAGGAACCAGAAACCAAATTGCTAATGGCTTAGAAACCAAATTGCTATGATCTATCCACTGGATCATAGAGAAGGCGGCAAGGGAATTCCAGAAAAACATCTACTTGTGTTTCATTGACTATGCTAAAGCCTTTGTGTGGATCACAACAAACTGTGGGAAATTCTTAAAGAGATGGGAATACCAGACCACCTTACCTGTTTCCTGAGAAGCCTGTATGCAGATCAAGAAGCAACAGAACCAGACATGAAGCAATGGACTGGTTCAAAATTGGGAAAGGAGTTCATCCAGGCTGTATATATTGACACCCTGCTTGTTTAACTTACATGGGGAGCACAACATGCAAAATGCTGGGCTGAATGAATCAGAATCTGGAATCAAGATTGCCGGGAGAAACGCCAACAACCTCAGATATGCAGATGACACCACTCTAATGGCAGAAGGTAAAGAGCAACTAAAGAGCTTCTTGACGAAGGTGAAAGAGGAGAATGAAAATGCTTGTTTAAAACTCGGCATTCAAAAAACTAATATGATGGCATCCAGACCTTGGAAGGAAAGCTGTGACAAACCTAGACAGCATGTTAAAAAGCAGAGAGAGCACTTTGCCAGCAAAGGTCTGTCTAGTTAAAGCTGTGGTTTTTCAAGTTTGAATGTGAGAGTTGGACCATAGAGAAGGCTGAGCGCCAAAGAATTGATGGTTTGAAACTGTGGTGCTGGAAGAGACTCTTGAGAGTCCCCTTGGACAGCATGGAGATCAAACCAGACAATCCTAAAGGAAATCAGTCCTGAATATTCATTGGAAGGACTGCTGCTGAAGCTGAAGCTCCAATACTTTGGACACCTGATGGGAAGAACTGACTCCTTGGAAAAGACCGTGATGCTGTGAAAGATTGAAGGCCGGAGGAGAAGGGGACAGCAGAGTATGAGATGGTTGGATGGCATCACCAACTCGATGGGCATGAGTTTGAAACAAACTCTGGGAGATGGTGAAGGACAGGGAAGCCTGGCGTGCTGCGGTCCATGGGGTTGCAGAGAGCCAGACAAGGCTTAGAGACTGAACAACAACCACAAACATTCCTAAAACCTCTGAGTGACAGAATTTGAAACTCTTCTCTGGATAAAAGGCCTGAGGGTGTGGTGGTAGGGTGTGATGGAGAAGGCTGTGGGGACAGGCCTGCGGGGGATGAGGGTAACTGGGAGGGACAGTGGAGAACTGCCACCTTGTATGCCGCTTGATTAAGGACCAGTTTAGGAACATTATCTGTGTTCTCTGTCAGCCCTAAGGGGTTAGGACCATATGGTGGGTAACAGGGAGTCGTATTTTATCTCAGTGGACCTGTCCTCCAGCGCCATCGTGTCGTTCAGTCGCTCAGTTGTATCTGACTCTCTGCGACCCCATGGACTGCAGCGCGCCAGGCTTGTGTCCTTCACTGTCCCAGAGGAGATGGCCAGTTTGTATATGTTCATTGAATGAACTGATGCAATGGCTGATCTATCAGTTGTTTGGAATGGAATGGGCCTGAGGAAGTGGTGTGTTTCCTGAAGTAAAGATATGTAAGTTGAACCTGAGAGGAGCTGGAAAGAAAGTGAAATTGTTAGTCACTCAGTCATGTCCAACTCTGCGAACCCGTGGACTGTATCTCACCAGGCTCCTCTATCCACGGAATTCTCTGGGTAAGAATCCAGGAGTGGGTAGCCGTTCCCTTTTCTAGGGGACCTTCTCGTCCCAGGGACTGGACCCAGGTCTCCTGCATTGCAGGCAGCTTCTTTACCACCTAAGCCGCCAGAGAGAAGGTTAGCAGCTTACTTTGGGACGGACTAATGTTACAACAAGGAATAGGAGTGGGAAAGTGGTGGGATGAGAGAGCTTTAGGATTTGAAAAAGTCTTTAAGGCCTTTTTTTCCCCAACTCTGAACTACTCTAAGAGGCCATGAGTACTTAACTATTTGTCCTTTATATTGGAGTATAGTTGATGTACAATGTTGTGTTAGTTTCTGCTGTACAGCAAAGTGATTCGTATACATATACATATATCCTCTCCTTTTTAGATTCTCTTCCTAATGGGTCATTATTGAGTAGAGTTCCTTGTGCCATTAAACAGAGGTTTGACACACTCAAAAATAAAAAAAAAGTTTCAGTTCAGTTCAGAGGCTCAGTCATGTGCGACTCTTTGTGACCCCATGGACTGCAGTACGCCAGGCTTCCCTGTCCATCACCAACTCCTGGAGCTTGCTTAAACTCATGTCCATTGAGTTGGTGATGCCATCCAACCATCTCATCCTCTGCCGTCCCCTTCTCCTCCTGCCAGTAGCAGTAGGTTCTTATTAGTTATATGTTTTATATATAGTAACATGTATGTATCAGTCCCAGCCTCCCAATTTATCCCTCCTCCCCTCCCCGCCTTAGTAGATAAGATTGTTGTCTGCATCTGTGATTCCGTTTCTGATTTTAAGTGGGTTCATTTGTGACTGTTTCTTGAAAAGATAATGTTAAAATATCATTTGTAAATCCTCACACTATTGGCTCATACATTGATTCTTTTCAATGTGAAATTGTACTGTCTTGGTCCTCTAGTTGAAACCATTAGTTTCATTTAATACATTGGCTCAGTTGAGCTCATGGTATTTTATGTACCATGCATTTTATAACACTTGAATTAAAATTTTTCGAATGCAAATCAACATTTTTCCCAATGTGCAAACATAGTTCTGAAAGTTGAGGACTTTCTCGAATGATGGTGTGAGGTCTCTAAAGTTGACAAGATTGGAAGCCATCTGAACTGTTTTTTAGTTTGACTAAAAAGGTCTGTCTCATCAAAGCTGTGGTTTTTCCAGTGGTCATGTGTGGATGTGAGAGTTGGGCTATAAAGAAAGCTGAGTGCCAAAGAATTGATGCTTTTGAACTGTGGTGTTGGAGAAGATTCTTGAGAGTCCCTTGGACTGCAAGGAGATCCAACCAGTCCATCCTAAAGGAAATCAGTCCTGAATATTCATTGGAAGGATTGATGTTGAAGCTGAAACTCCAATAGTTTGGCCACCTGATGCAAAGAACTGACTCATTTGAAAAGACCCTGATGCTGGGAAAGATTGAGGGCGGAAGGAGAAGGGGACGACAGAGGATGAGATGGTTTGATGGCATCACCGACTCAATGGACATGAGTTTGAGCAAGCTCCCGGAGTTGGTGATGGACAGGGTGGCCTGGTGTGCTGCAGTCCATGGGGTCACAAAGAGTTGGACACGACTGAGTGACTAAACAGAAACTTCTTTTTGAGTATGTCGGGCCTCTGTTTAATGCCAGAAAATTAGTAAACTTTCAGCTATGCACCAGAGACTCATCACTTGCTGCTAGTAATTGCTGGTTTCAAGGTCCCCAAATGGGAATCTGCCCCATATGATTTTGAAAATGAGACCTTTACCCTGAATTCAGAGCATGTGGCAGTCTTCATGCCAGCAGATCTGTCTGAAAACAGGCTGCCTCTGGGTCTCTAAAGGTCAAAATACAGATTGACTTTTTAAAATATTTTAAAAATTTTAATTGGAGGATAATTACTTCACAGTGTTGTTGGTTTCTGCCATAGAACAACAGATATCACCCTTAAGTTCATGTATTTCCCTTCCCTTTTGAGCCTCCCTCTCAACTCCCATAGATTTGACTTTTAAAGAAAAGATCACTATGGGAAAGCTGCTCAAGGAGGTTCACTAAGGAGGCTCAGCTTCCAGTGATCCTTGAACTCCTTGACGGTTCTGAATTTCCTACTTAATTTACATGATTAATGCAGATTCTATCCAGGGCCTAAAGATCTTAATCAGGGTACATTCATCTGGATATCACAAGATAAGGGGAGATGTTTTGAGAGACAGTTCTGATGCTCCTAAAATGAAGCATCTAGGATTGTGAGATCCCAGCCAGCTATCTTGTATTTCAAGTGTTACTAAACTTACTTTGAAAAAAGAAAAACAGGCTTTAAAAAATCATAGGGCAGTAGCAGTCAGATGAGACTTTGGAGAGCTGACCTTTTTCCAAGCAAACGAAATCAAAACTTTAAAAATGGAAAAACTGGTTTTTCCTTGCACAGCGTCTTCCCCTGGCTTAGTTTTCACTGTGAATTTGGCTTTGAGAGGGAGAGATTTTCTGTTTGTTGTTGAAAGCCATTTTGGTGTCATTAAAAAGTAACAGCTTTGGAGAAATTAAAACAGTACCATTTAGAAGTCAGTAAGTAAATTGTGATTTAAGATTATTTTAAATATTGATCTATTGACACCTGGAACCCTAAACTGAAAAGTGAAAGTGTTAGTTGCTCAGTCTTGTCCAACTCTTTGTGACCCCATGGACCCTCCAGCCAGCCAGATTCTTCTGTCCATGTAATTCTCCAGACAAGAATACTGGAGTGAGTAGCCATTCCCTTCTCCAGGGGATCTTCCCAATCCAGGGATCCAAACCAGGTCTCTTGCATTCCAGGCGGATTCTTTACATTGGAGCCACCACTCTAAAGTGAGTTATATGCAGAATTACTTACCTTAAAAGAAAATGTCCATCAAGCCAAACTTTTTTTTTCCTCAACTACAGTATCGGAATTGATCTCTGGTTCCTCTGCCTTTTCTAAATCCAGTTTGAATATCTGGAAGTTCCTGGTTCACATACTGTTGAAGTCTAGCTTGTAGCATTTTGAGTATTACTTTGACCAGAGATCAAATTGCCACCATCCACTGGATCATAGAAAAAGCAAGAGAATTCCAGAAATACATCTACTAAAGCCTTTGACTGTGTGGGTCACAATAAACTATGGAAAATTCTTAAAAAGAGACGGGAATATCAGACCACCGTACCTGCCTCCTGAGAAATCTGTATGCAGGTCAAGAAGCAACAGTTAGAACTGGACATGGAACAATAGACTGGTTCCAGATAGGGAAAGGAATACGTCAAGGCTGTATATTGTCACCCTGCTTATTTAACTTATATGCAGAGTGCATCATGTGAAATGCCAGGCTGGGTGAAGCATTAGAATCAAGATTGCCAGGAGAAATATCAATAACGTCAGATATGCAGATGACACCACCCTTATGGCAGAAAGTGAAGAGGAACTGAAGACCCTCTTGATGAAAGTGAAAGAGGAGAGTGAAAAAGCTGGCTTAAACCTCAACATTCAAAAAACGAAGGTCATGGCATCCGGTCCCATCACTTCATGGCAAATAGATGGGAAAACAATGGAAACAGTGACAGGCTTAATTTTCTTGGGCTCCAAAATCACTGCAGATGGTGACTGCAGTCATGAAATTAAAAGATGCTTGCTCCTTGGAAGAAAAGCTATGACCAACCTAGGCAGCATATTAAGGAGCAGAGACATTACTTTGCTGACAAAGGTCCATCTAGTCAAAGCTTTGGTTTTTCTGGTAGTCATGTATGGATGTGAGAATTGGACTACAAAGAAAGCCAAGCACCAAAAAATTGATGCTTTTGAACTGTGGTGTGGGGAAGACTCTTGAGAGCCTCTTGGATGGCAAGGAGATCAAACCAGTCCACCCTAAAGGAAATCAGTCCTGAATATTCATTGGAAGGACTGATGCTGAAGCTGAAACTCCAATCCTTAGGCCACCTGATGCAAAGAACTGACTCCTTGGAAAAGACCCTGATGCTGGGAAAGATTGAAGGCAGGAGGAGAAGGAGTCGACAGAGGATAAGATGCTTGGATGGCATCACCGTCTCGGTGGACATGAGTTTGAGTAAGCTCTGGGAGTTGGTAATGGACAGGGAAGCCTGGCGTGCTGCAGTCCATGGGGTCGCAAAGAGTCGGACATGACTGAGGGACTGAACTGAACTGAAAAACTGTTTCAGAGGTGTAAGCAACAAATAAGACCAAAAAGGAGAACAAAGTCCTCTACTTGTCTCTTGACAGGGAGTGCTCTTTGTGCTCTCATGTGTCTTTAATTTAAGGAATCTTGGAAAAGAACTGAGACTGGGAGTCTGATCCCTGCTGAACCCTGCATTGACCTTGGGTACCTGGCATTTCAACACTGTAAACATTAGTTCCCTTCTAGCAAAGGAGAATGCAGCCTGGCTGTGATTATGGCACTGTGATGACCCCACATCCGGGTGAGACAAATGTAAAGTCTCCACACCTCTATGGTCCTAAAACCTGGAGCCGGAGAAAGTGTTCAGAGGGGGCAGACTTGCCACGGGCTTTGGGAGGTGGTGTAAAATGATGCTTTCCGGAGTCTTTGGCTAGCAGCCGTCCTTTATTCCTGGATGAAATATTAAAGAGGCGTCTGTTTTGTATCGATGCCTAATACCTAGTTTAACTGGATTCTCTACATTCTTATTTCCAGATGAATCCTGCAGTTTGAAATATCAGTAGTAAACAGTTTAATCCTTCAGTATGAAATATCAGTACTAAACAGTTTAGCTCTGAGTGATTTTCTGGGCTCTAAGTCAGGTCCTGAATTGCCTAGAGTAATGCTTTTGAAACTTTCTGGACCATAAATCATAGCAAGAAGTACATTTGGCATTTGCTACTGGAGATTCACATACAGGGACATATAACACACATGTATAACCGGGACAAAAGTTTGGTTAAATGGTGTCCTTTCATTGTGACACGCACACTGATATTTTGTTTTGTCGTAGCCGTCATAAAATCCTAGTTGTGACTCATGCAAATGATTTCATGACTCAGAATGGATTGAAAACAACAGTTTTTTTTTCTTTAAACTTTTTATTTTGTATTGGGGTATAGCCGATTTGTGATAGTTTCAGGTGAACAGTGAAGGGATTCAGCTATAGATATATACATGTATCCATTCTTCCCCAGGCTCCTATCCCATCCGGGCAGCCACATAAAATTGAGAAACTGTTGGAAGTTTTGTACCCTCTTTGTCTGTGTGTAGTTTTGGTTTTCTAGGAGATGGAAATACATTACAGTTCAACTCAGGGACATTTACCCACCAGCCTACCTCACCTCTGACCTGTCTAGCTTTTCTGAATTTCCATAGATTAGAGAATTGACCTTGTCTCATTGGAAGCCTCCGGGTCAAGAGATAACTAACTAAGCCCTTTCAGCTGAGCGCCAAAGAGAGTTCAGAAGAAACCAGGAGTGCAGCAGATTGAACAGCTATTGAAGTAGCTGTGTTTTGGCTTCCTGTGATGTGTTCATTTATTACTGAGTTAGGACTCAGAAATGATACATCTCATCCAAGTTTTGAAAGTCAGTTAGTAGCCTCTTTATATGACTGATTGTACTTTTCTTTTTAGCTGGGTGGATATCCCTGTAATATGGAGCTATTGGGGGATCTTATGTGTTTTCTACTAGTTATTAAATTTTTAATCTTTTCCTCAGTTTCTAAGGATTAACTTATATTTTAAGTAATTATAATAATAATCCCTCTGAAGGGTGTTTATATTTTAAGTAAAGATAATATAACTATAATAAAGAATAATCGCTCATATATCTCTCAGCCCAGACTGTGTTGTATGTATTTCCCTCTAGCAGTTTTCCTAATGTAACTTTCAAAAATAGGACTGTAATCGTACACTTTTCTGTTCTTGTCCCCTGCTTAAAATTGTGCCACCAGGTCCCTAGTCTTTAATCATTTTAAGTGGCTGTATATCTTTCCTTCAGTATTCACCCATATTTATTGAATGCTTGTACTATATGAATTTGCTCCTGGAACTCATCATGAACAAGACATCCTACTTTCAAGGTACTGATTACTAGTGGGGACAGCACTGATGATTCCATCACCTACTGTTGGCTGTTTATTTTCAGCTTTTTAAATGTTATGATGAACATTGTTGTGCGTGTAGCTGTTTTTCCTTCCAGGTTTTAGATGATTTCTTTAGGACTAATTGTAAGAAGATTGCCATACTGCTTTCTGAAAGGCTTGTGCCAGTTTATAATTACAGTGACATAGGAAGTATTAGTTTTCCAAACCTGACCAGCCATTGGTATTATTATTTAAAATTTTTGGGGGGAGGAGGTTTAATTGGGAGATTGGGATAGACATATGCACACTGCTATATATAGTATAGGTAACTAATAAGAACCTACTGTACAACCCAGGGAATTCTATTCAATACTCAGTAATGACTTATATGGGAAAAGAATCTAAAAGAGTGAATATATGTGTATGTGTAACTGACTCACCTTGCTGTACGCCTGAAACTAACACAACATTGTAAATCAACTGTACTCCAATAAAAATTTTAAAAATAAACAATTTCTTCACAATTTACTTAATAAATTATGGCACTTCTTTGATGTTTAATTTGCATATTTGGACTGATTTGTGAATATTTTTCTGTTCGCTTTTTACTTGTTAATTTTTCCTTTTGTGAATTGTCTGTTCCTGACCTCTGTTTCTCCTGGTTCTCCTGAAAATTTTTTGTTTTTTATATATATAGATATATTTTATAAATATAGTAAGAATACTAACCGTATCTCTGTTATATATCCAGATATGTCTTATACTGTACTGTTAGCCTTTTAATTTTTTAATATAGAAAATGTTCACTCTTTAGTTTAACCATCTATCCTTTTCTTAAATTGAAATTTCTTCCATCATTCCTAATTCTTTACCCAGAGATTCATTAAATATTCGTCTTTCATCCTAGTCATAATTTGGTGGCAGTATAACTTTTTGATGTTTCTTCTTTTGTATGTTTCATCCGCATGGCTTATTTATTTTACCACTAGAGATTTGTATCTCTTAATCTCCTTCACCTAATTCCACCCTCCCCACTCCCTTACACTTTTAATTATTGTAGCTAATGAATTATTCTTGACTCTGCCATTAAAAATGTGTATAATAATAGCTGGACTCTCTTTGGCTTGGTCTGCGAGTTAATGGGAAAAGCATCATTTGGCTCTTTTCCAAACTTCACGATTTCAGAGTCTCTTTCTGCATCTGAGAGTAATGATTCCTCTCAGGATTGTTGGGAGGTTTACACGAGATGATATTCCTGTAGCACCTGGCATTGTACTTGGAGCATAGATGGTACTCAGTACAAGTTAGTTTTATTTTTTACTTATGGTACCATCATGCCTGTTGTCATGGTTTCATTAAGGCTTGACTGTTTTAAGAATCGCCTTGGATACATGAAAGTGGGGCTGTGGAATTCTTGTTGGTTTGCTTTCTTATGGTTGAGTCCCTTTATCTTTTCTCTAGATGAATCAAGGTGGGGTTACTCTTGTCATCTTTTTACTGCCACTTCCCAAACTTGTTCTCCCTGAAAGTCAGGGGTCAGGGGAGGTGTGTGGCTGGTGGGGGGCGGTCCTGCGTTCTCTTTTGCAAACTTTTCTCTCTCTCCATTTGCCATCTTGTCCTGAAATGGTGTGTTCAGTGCCTCCATTGGCCTCCTGGGGGCAAGGGCAGTGTATCCTGGGTCTTCCATGGGGAGTATTGGGCTGGCCAAAAACTTTGTTTGGGCTTCTCCGTAGATCGTACAGAAAAACCCAAATGAACTTTTTGGCCAACCCAATATATTGAGGTGGTGGTTTAGTCTCTCCATCGTGTCCAACTGTTTTGCAACCCCATAGACTGAGTGTGGCTGGCTAGGTTTCCTCTATCCATGGGATTTTCAAGGCAAGAATACTGGAAAATACTGGTTGCCATGTCCTCCTCCAGGGGATTTCCCCAACCCAGGGATCATACCTGCATCTCCTGCATTGGCAGGTGGAAACTTTACCAACTGAGCCACCCAGGAAGCCCAATATATTGCAGTAGGGATAAAATTTTAACTACCCCCAGTTTAGCTGTCCTCCACCGGAAGACTGGACATTATAATTTGGCAACTAGTGGGCTGAGGTCCACCCTCAAACAGATTTTGTCTGTATATGCTACGTTTTTAGAAGTTTGAATTGGTAGCCAAGTTTGAAAAATCTGGATTTCACATACAAGTCCAGCTTGTTGGCTTCTCTTGACAAATGAGAAGATGTAGCCGGAAGTCCCCCTCCTGTAAATCCCTGCTCTGCCCACTTGGCCCTGAGAGGCCATGCCCACGCTGCCCCTGCTGCCTGCTGGCAGGAAGACAGCGCATGGTAAGCAGCTTTTTTGGCTTCCTCTGAGTCTGAAAGGTACACTTCCCCTTTTATGGAGTCAGTGGTTAGAGGGTTTTTGTTTTTGTTTTTGTTTTTCCGGTATTTAGAAGAAGTAGGAGAAATTGAAAGATAACCAAAATGCCTATATTTCTAAAAAATTAGGTGGGGGTAGAGGGAGGTAATTAAGACGCCTTTATAAGAGAACCTGATGTTGCACACAGTAAATAAATGTGTAAATAAAGACAAGTATTGGGAAATAAGGTGTGGCAACCTACCCTTTCTGGACGCCTTGTAACAGTGTTTGGGGCCAGGGACCCAGGTCCCAGAAGCCTGGGTTTGACTCAGTAAGCTTAATTAAACTTTATTTTGGGGCTTCCCTGCTGGCTCAGTGGTAGAGAATCCACGTGCCAACGCAGGAGACACAAGTTCGATCCCTGTTCCAGGAACGTCTCACATGCCGGGAAGCAGCTAAGCGCGTCAGCCACAGCTGTTGAACCTGTGCTCTAGAGCCCAGGAGCTGCTGCTCCTGAAGCCCATGGCTGTGGGCATTTCTGCTGCTGCTGCTAAGTCGCTTCAGGCGTCCCCCACCAGGCTCCCCTGTCCCTGAGATTCTCCAAGCAAGAACACTGGAGTGGGTTGCCATTTCCTTCTCCAGTGGGCATTTCTGCTTTAGCGACTGAAAATTTTTCTCTTGTAGAACTGCTCTAGGAATTAGCGATGCTCCCTGGGGCCCCCTCCTTCTCTCCTGACAGCTGCGTTCCCTCAGCTCACTCTAAATGTAAACATACTCACAGGCATTGACATTTTTCTGATTACCTTACATTCTGGGATGCTCATCACTGTGTTTCTCAAGGCCTCCAGCTCAGGACTTAGAATGTGGTAGGCAAAACTGGGGCCGTAGAGGCTTGTGTTGTATGTTATTTTACAGTGAGGCCTCCCCCAGTTTATAGGTGGTGGTTTGCTCACTAAGTCATGTCGGACTCTTGCGACCCCATGGACTGAAGCCCACCAGGCTCCTCTGTCCATGGGATTTCCCAGGCAAGAATACTGGAATGGTTTGCCATTTGCTTCTCCAGAGGATCTTCCTGACCCAGGGATTGAACCTGTGTTTCCTGTATCTTCTGCATTGCAGGCAGATTCTTCACCCGCTGAGTCATCAGGGAAATCCCTGGTTTATAGGGTTCACTCTGAAACTAGCTGTCAGGTAGCACTAGTGGTAAAGAACCCGCCTGCCAATGCAGGAGAAGTAAGAGATTTGGGTTCAATCCCTGGGTTGGGAAGATCCCCTGGAGGAAGAAATGGCAGCCCACTCCAGTATTCTTGCCTGGAGAATCCCATGGACTGAGGAGTCTGGTGGGTTACAGTCTGTCCATAGGGTCGCACACAGTCGGACGTGACCGAAGTGACTTAGGACACACGCACGCAAATGGTGGAGTGTTTTACGTTTTTTTGGTACTGTGAACAGAAATCAACCTGGCAGGAGGCTCAGGTATCTTGCAGAATCCAAGGTCGGGGATGGATTCGGGCCTTAGGAAGGGAACTAAGGACTGGAGTCTCGCTCCTGCTCATGGGTTGGTTTGTGTCTGCTTCATTCTTTTCTCTTGCTCACGCTGGCTTCCTGTGTTTCTTATTTAGTCCACATGGCTGTCAGCTGCTCCCGAGTTTTACATGTTATAGCCTAGATGAGCAGAGAGAGATGATGTCAGGCTCCCAGTCCCAGTTCCAGAATTCCTGGGGAAGGGACTTACTGGTCCCCAGCCAGGTCATCTGTCCATTCTAGGATTGTGCCCAGAAGCAGAGCCCTGCTGCAGGAATGTAGTAGTCACCGCTGCAGCCTGGGGATGGGGAGTAGAGGGCAGGTCTCAGCAAAGAGGGGCTTCCCAGGTGGCTCAGTGGTAAAGAAACCGCCTGCCAATGCCCTAGCTGCGGGTTTGATCCCTGAGTCCTGAAGAGTAGGAAATGGCCACCCACTCCAGTATTCATGCTTGGAAAATTCCAGAGGAAGTCTGGTGGGCTCTAGTCCATAGGGTCGCAAAGAATCGGACAAGATTAAGCTTGCACATGCACGCTCAGCTAGAGATGTAAGGTCAGCAACCCAGCATGTGCCCACCGCTTGGGTGGAGCAGGGTGGGTGGGGTTGTTGTCCTGGTAGCCGTAGAATGATGAACTCAGACTCTTGCTTTTCTCATGATTTTCACTGCCCTCTTTCCCTTGAGGTCTGCTCATGTATACAGCCCTTGACACTTTCAGGTAGACATTTCTCCTCACTGCTTCATTGGCTGATTTGACATGTTGACTGCTGCTTCCCTCTAGTGAATATAAAGTGAGGGCTGGGTAGACATTTCACAACTAGTGCTGAGCACAAAGCTATTGTTATTTGAGAAATTTCAGCACTGGTGAGTGGACCCCATGTGGTGACCAGATTTCTAAACTCCAAAACACATGGCAATGTAAAAGATTTTTTTCCTGATGGATGAGTATAGATAGATGGATGAATGTATATGGATGGATCGATGAATATGTATTGATAGATGAGTGAATATATATATATATATGTAGATAGATAAACAGTGTATTTTGTTATACATTTAGTGAACTGAAATTCAAAGAATGGCTTGAAACTAGACTGCTGAGCACATAAGGACACTGTCTTTATCCTATTTCAGGGAGGAGGCTGAAAAAACTCCAGGATATTAATGGTAAGGAATAATAGTTTACATTTACTGAGTACCTGCCATGTGCCGGGCCCTGTGTTCAGCCCTCTCACAGCCTTTTCTTATCTAACCCTCCAAATGATTTTAGGAAGCTAGTATTTCACTCTTAGTTGAAAGACAGGGATCAGATGCAGCCGAGAAGAAGCAGAATGGGGATGTGCATGCCCGTAGTTCCTTGGACCTCACAGCCCTGTCATGCATCTTCCCTGCGCTACACGAGCCCTCAGAGCTGTAGAGGGGCCAGCGAGGAGCCTCCACGGACATCACAGCAGGCTGAACTTGGTTTTTCAGAGGAAAAGCTAGCAGATCAGTCAACAAGTGACAATGCAAATTAAGTGAAAAGAGGGCAGACGTCCTTTTTCCATCTGTGCGATGCCTTCTTCATCTGCTCTAAGTATGGGTATTACAGAACTGTCGATATAACTGGGAATGATATCAGGAAGAGCTATGCATTTCCTGGTGGACAGCAGGGTCTGTGAATGATGAGGGCCTTTTGGGCTCCGTGGGTGTGTTTGTAGGCTGATCCGTCTCACATAACCAGACCTCTGGAGATCGGTGGTCCTTGTCTCTCTTCGTCCTGCCATCTCAGCCTGTGGCTTTCATCCCTACAGTTGCCCCGTGATTGAAGACGGTTCTCTGGCTTTCAGTGTCACATGTGGTCATAAATCGATCACAAGGCCACCTAGCTGCAGGGGAGGATGGTGCATTTGTTTATTCATTGATTGATTTTTAACACTTTTTCTTTTTTCTTTTTGGTCATGCCACATGGCATGCAGAATTTTAGCTTCCTGACCAGGAATTGAACCTGCACCCTTTGCGTTGGAAGTGCAGAGTTAACCACTGGACCACCAGGGAAGTACCAACACTTCGACAAATTTGGATAGTGGGAAGACAAATAACTACTGTGATCTCAAATGAGACCGTTGTCTAGGCAAACCACGCTGTACTCTTTGAACCAGTGTTGACTTTAAGCTTGGGAATAGCCTTGACCCCATGTGGGCTCCATTTGAATTTTGTAGCCTGTTCAACTGATGACAACTCCTCCTCCTCCTCCTCCTCCAGCTCTGCCCCTTCTGCTTAAAGCACTGCAGGACTGCCTTTGCTGCTTGGAACGGCTTCCCAGATTGGCCAAATGCGGGAATCTAAATCCTAGTATCAGGATTAGAAATCTGTGGTTTCTTAAAGTCATGGGTATAGGCCAGGGACTTTTATGCTTTATTGTTGTTGTTTAGTTGCTCAGTTTAGTACAGTCATTCAGTCGTGTCCGACTCTTTGCGACCCCATGAATCGCAGCACACCAGGCCTCCCTGTCCATCACCAACTCCCGGAGTTCAGTCAAACTCACGTCCATCAAGTCGGTGATGCCATCCAGCCATCTCATCCTCTGTCGTCCCCTTCTCCTCCTGCCCCCAATCCCTCCCAGCATCAGTCTTTTCCAATGAGTCAACTCTTCCCATGAGGTGGCCAAAGTCCTGGAGTTTCAGCTTCAGCATCATTCCTTCCAAAGAAATCCCAGGGCTGATCTCCTTCAGAATGGACTGGTTGGATCTCCTTGCAGTCCAAGGGACTCTCAAGAGTCTTCTCCAACACCACAGTTCAAAAGCATCAATTCTTTGACACTCAGCTTTCTTCATAGTCCAACTCTCACATCCATACATGACCACTGGAAAAACCATAGCCTTGACTAGACGGACCTTTGTTGGCAAAGTAATGTCTCTGCTTTTGAATATGCTATCTAGGTTGGTCATAACTTTCCTTCCAAGGAGTAAGCGTCTTTTAATTTCATGGCTGGAGTCACCATCTGCAGTGATTTTGGAGCCCCCAAAAGTAAAGTCTGACACTGTTTCCACTGTTTTCCCATCTATTTCTCATGAAGTGATGGGACCATGATCTTCGTTTTCTGAATGTTGAGCTTTAAGCCAACTTTTTCGCTCTCTTTTACTTTCATCAAGAGGCTTTTTAGTTCCTCTTCACTTTCTGCCATACGGGTGGTGTCATCTGCATATCTGAGGTTATTGATATTTCTCCTGGCAATCTTGAATCCAGCTTGTGCTTCTTCCAGCCCAGCGTTTCTCATGATGTACTCTGCATAGAAGTTAAAGGTATTTAATTGGTCATGGACCACCCTCATATTCATCAGTTATTCTGGCAAACAGGAAGACCGTCAGGAAGCTTCCCCAATTCTTGTAGGCCTTTTAGAACCAACTGAACTCATTCATTTGCTCTTCTCATTTAGAATCAGATATTGAACTGCTGGAAGAATTTGTAATTGTCCAACCAGTGGATGCTCTCTCTCCTGAACAGTTGCAGTGTGTTTTCTACTAATCTGTTTTTTAAAGTTTATTTTCTATTGGGATATAGTAGATTTCCAATCTTGTGTTAGTTTCGAGTATATAGCAGAATGACTTGTTATGCTTATACATGCATCTGTTCTTTTTCAGATTCTTTTCCCATATAGGTTATTGCAGAGTATTGAGTAGAGTTCTCTGTGCTATATTTGTTGATTATTTATTTTATATATAGTGCTGTGTGTTTGTTAGTTCCAGCCCCCTAATTTATTCCTCCTCTCCTTCCTCCAGCTTCCAAGATGACTTTTTTTCCCCCTCTTGGTACTCTATGAGTTTGTTCTTGTCTTTGATTATAGCATAAACTGAGGCAATTCTCTTCTCACTATAAATCAAAAGCACAAGGCAGAGACAAGAAAAGGCAGTGTTGGATGGTAAAGAAAGCCAGATAGATCGGCCTGAGTTGAATCCCAGCTCCTCCGCTTACTAGCTGTGTGACTCATCTCGTCGAGGTTAAAATCATTTTTAAAATGTGTTGGTGTGGGGCTTCCCTGGTGGCTCAGTGGTGAGGAATCCACCTGCCAGTGCAGGAGATGCAGGTTCCATCCCTGATCCTAGAATATTCCACGTGCCATGGAGCAACCAAGCCCGTGTGCCACAACTATTGAGCCTGTGCTCCAGAGCCCAGGAGCCACAACTGCTGAAGCCAGTGCGCCCTGGAGCCCTTGCTCCGGAACAAGAAAAACCTCAATGAGAAGCCTGCGCAGCGCAACTGAAAAGTAGCCCCTGCTTGCCATAACTGGAGAAAGCCTGGTGGCAGCAACGAACACCCAGCACAGCCAGAGATATTAATGAGCAAATAAGAAATGTGGTAGGGCGCTCGTAATTATTAAAGTGCAGAAAGAGTTGTATGTAAAGGTTCTGGTGCATGATAGGATTTTTAGATGTTAGAAAATGCATTAACTCAGGGGTTTCCCTGGTGGTTCAGGGGTAAAAAATTTGCCTGTGATGCAGGAGAGACAGATTGAATCCCTGGGTTGGACAGATCCCCTGGAGAAGGAAATGTCAATCCGTTCCAGTTTTCTTGCCTGGGAAATCCCATGGACAGAGGAGCCTGGTGGGCTATAGTCCACGGGGTCGCAGAGTCAGACATGACTTAGCGATTAAGCACCAACAAGGGCTTCGACTCTGCACTCTCAGTGCAGGGGCATGGGTTTGATCCCTGGTCAGGGGACCAAGATCCTGCATGCTGCAGCTAAGAGTTTGCATGCCATGACGACGATCAAAGATCCTGAGCGCTGCAGTGAAGACCCAGCACCGCCAAAATAAATAAGCAAAAATAGATATTGGGAAAAGAAAATGCGTTAATTCAATTGATGTCTCCAGTTCAAAAATTTAGGAGATTTGGTGTGTGGCATAGTCTGAAGCATAGTGTCCTGCACATTACAAGCACTCAATAACTAACTCTGCATCAAATTAATAACCCAAGAATTTATGTAACTCTTTGTCAAAGTGGAGAAGAAATTCCCTAGGGGTAAAGTTGTTACTTCTGTTGCTTATTTATCTTCAGTTATACAGTCGGTCAGGTATTATTATAACGGATTGTTTGGGAAACAAGCACTCTGTAAATGGTAGTTATTATCACGACCCAGAAACTGGATTCTAAAGCAGCAGAGCAGGATATGCACCTGTCACTAGCAAACTGTCATTTGACCTTCTGTTAACAAAATATATCTTGTTTATGTCAGCAGAGTATGAGCAAGATGGTCACAACAGGCCTGTAGATGTGGTTTTGTAGTTAAGAGGACATGGAGCCCCTTTTGTATTTGGAATCATTTTGGTTAAAAAAAAATGCAAATAAATATAACTCACAGTATGCCACTGTATTTTCAATTTTTGGATAAAATTATTACATACTTCAGCTAACAAAATTGAGCTGTTTGCCAACATTGTCACTCTTAATTTATAATTCAGCGTACCTACCTGCATATAAAGTAGTAATTTTTCACCATTTAATGCTAGTGGTTGTTAGTTTCTTTCCCACTGAATGGACAAGATAATTTATCTTGCTCTAATAGTCTGTGGCAGAAAGCAGAAGCCCCGCAGTGCCAGTGTTCATGTAATTCAGTGACTTCAACTATGCGAAATGTAACTAAAACCTAGAAAATAAGTAAAAGTGACCTGTAGCAGTCAAAATGTGATACAGGAACCCTGCTCCCTAAAATGTGTAAATTTTCTTCCTAGACATACCCTTTAGACACCTACTAATACACTGATATACTGAAATGTGTTAATATTTACTGAAATACCGTATTTCATTGACTTGAAGATCCACATTTTTTTTTTCTTCAAACGTCAGGATTAGTGGTTACAAATAACAATTATTGTTTGCATAAGGTTCAGTGAGTTGGCTGGGGTGGTTGGTAGACCTGCCTGGACTTGTTTACATGACAGAAAGGCAGCAGCTAGAGAGAAGGGGAGCTCCAACCTGCAAGTACTTTTTCAGCTTCTGTTTGAGCCACGTTTGCTAATGTCTCACTGGCCAAAGCAAGTTACACAGTCAGGCCCAGGGTCAGGGAGTGGGGTGCTAGACTGCCTGTTGATGAAAAGGGCAGCCACACCACAGACTGTGGCCACAGACACTGAGATAGGAGGGGTTTCTGAGTGTATTTTTGCCAGCTGTCTACCATCATATTGCAGTGAAATCATAGTTAGTGTTTTATCTTTCTCAGTCATAAATAATGTATCTATGATTGATGATAGAGTTGATTAAATAGGGTATATATATTCAGTTTTTGATAGAAACAATTCATACTGAATGTCAGAATTTAAAATAATATAGAGGGACTTCCCTGGTGGTCCAGGGAAGGAATCTGCCTTCCAAGGCAGGGGACATGGGTTCGATCCCTGGTTGGGGAACTAAGATTCCACATGCTGCAGAGCAACTAAGCCTGAGTGCCACATGCCTGCAATACCTCAACTAAAGGGAAGTGTGTTTGCTGCTGTGAAGAGTCTGTGCACCACAGTGAAAGATCCTGCAAGTTGTAACTAAAACCCAACGCAGCCAAAAATAAAATTAATTCATTAATTAAAGGGGCTTTCCAGGTAGTGCTAATGATAAAGAATCCACCTGCCAGTGCAAGAGACGCAAGAGACGTGGGTTCAGTCCCTGAGTCTGGAGGTCCCCTGGAGTAGGAAATGTCACCCAGCTCCAGTATTCTTGCCTGGGAAATGCCATGGACAGAGGAGTCTGGTGGACGACAGTATATGGGGTCGCAAACGGTTGGACACGACTGGGCGGCTGAGCACACACGTAAGAGTTAAAGTGCTTCCTCGTTCCCTTTTCCCCACATCTCAAATCCTAAAGGCATCCTCCGAGGACAGTTTGGTGTATATTTGCTGTGCTGGGCTGAACAGCCCCCCCCCCCAAAAGATGTATTTTTTATTTTATTTAGAAATACTTATTTTAAATTATTTGTTTGGCTGTGCCAGGTCTTAGTTGCCAGCACTCAGGATCTCTGATCTTTGTTGTGGCATGTGGGAGTTTTTAGCTGGGGCATGCAGGGTCTAATTCCCTGACCAGGGATTGAACCCAGGCTCACCACACTGGGAGTTCAGAGTCTTAGTTGCTGGACCACCAGGGAAGTTCCCATTTGAATTGATTTAAACCACTAAGTTTGTTGTAGTGATTTGTTACAGCAGCAAATGCGCATGTCTATTTAATTTTTTACTTTTAAAGAAATACTTGGTTATTGCCTAGAAATTCAAATAAAATGAAAGGGTAGAAAGTAAAATCCCCTATTTTTCTTCATCAGCTATTCCTACTGTTAATAGTTTCTTACGCATTTACAAGACTTCAGGAGTAGCCATATTCATTCTTTCCTTTTGATACAAATAAGATCATATCAGACATGCTTATTTCTTACACTGCAGCTTGCTTATCTAATTATAGTCGGACATATTTTTGTATCAGAATGAGGTGATCTGCCTTATTCAGTACCATAGTTTATCAGTCCCCTATTACAGAAGACTTATGTTTTTCTTTCTTTTGTTACAAACAATGCTGCAATGAAGGATCTTTAGTAAATCTCATTGGCTGTTATCTAAAAATATAATTGCAGGCAATTAAATTACGACCTGGATGAATGTCACTTTGTGTGTGTGTTTATGCAAGTGTGTGCTGGAATAAGGGTGGGGAAATGTGTGATGGTGGTGATGGTTTAGACTAAGTCATTTCTGACTCTTGAAACCCCATGGACTGTAACCCACCAGGCTCTTTGGTCCGTGGGATTTCCCAAGCAGGAATACTGGAGTGGGTGGCCATGTCCTTCTCTAGGGGAAATGTTTATCTTCCTGTTTAACTTTTTGCATATGTGTTATTTTAACTTTTTTTTTTAAGTTGTGAAAAGCATCTAATACATAAAGGTATAGTTAAAATGCACTATTGGAAAGGAAACACCCTTGTCAAGAAATTGAACATTTCTGACCAAAATTGAAAAAGACGTGTCCCATTGTTCCTTGCAGCACTATTTACAATAGCTAGAACATGGAAGCAACCTAGATGTCCACTGACAGATGAACGGATAAAGAAGTTGTGGTACAGATACCCAGTGGAATATTATTCAACCATGAAAAGGAATGCATTTGAGTCAGTTCTGATGAGGTGGATGAACCTAGAACCTATTATAAAGAGTGAAGTGAGTCAGAAAGAGAAGGATAAATATCGTATCCTAACGTATATATGGGGCTTCGCTGGTGGCTCAGAGGGTAAAGAGTCTGCCTGCAATGCAGAAGACCTGGGTTTGATCCCTGGGTCAGGAAGATCCCCTGGAGAAGAAAATGGCAACCCACTCCAGTGCTCTTGCCTGTAAAATCCCATGGACAGAGAAGCCTGGTAGACTACAGTCTCTGGGATTGCAAAGAGTCGGACACGACTGAGCAACTTCACTTTTCACTTCAACACATATATACAGAATCTAGAAAAATGGTACTGAAGAATTTACTTACAGGGCAGCGATGGAGAAACAGACATAGAGAATAGACTTATGGACATGGGGAGAGGGGAGGGGAGGGTGAGATGTATGGAAAGAGTAACATGGAAACTTATATTACCATATGTAAAGCAGGTAACCAACAGGAATTTGCTGTATGGCTCAGGAAGCTCAAACAGGGGCTCTGTGTCAACCTGGAATGGTGGGGTGGGACGGGAGATGGGAGGGAGGTTCAAAAGGGAGGGGATATATGTATATATATACCTATGGCTGATTCATGTTGAGGTTTGACGGAAAACAACAAAATTCTGTAAAGCAATTATCCTTCAATTAAAAAAAAAAAACTATAGAAAAAGAAATTGAACATTCCTGGCCTCTAGAAGGACCTTGTATGCCCTTTCCTGATTTACAGCCCCCAGAGGGAAACAGTATTCTGACTTTTATTACTGCCATTTACCTTAAGTAGAACTCTAACAAATTTGGCCATCTGGCTCTCAGAAAATTAGGATTGTGATCTAGAAAAGAATATATACATATATGTGTAACTGAGTCACTTTGCTCTATACTTGAAACTAACACAACATTGTAAATTAACTATGCTGCTTGTTGCTGTTAAGTCGCTTCAGTCGTGTCTGCGACCCCACAGACGGCAGCCCACCAGGCTCCCCCGTCCCTGGGATTCTCCAGGCAAGAACACTGGAGTGGGTTGCCATTTCCTTCTCCAGTGCATGAAAGTGAAAAGTGAAAGTGAAGTCACTCAGTCGTGTTCGACTCTTCGAGACCCCATGGACTGCAGCCTACCAGGCTCCTCTGTCCATGAGATTTTCCAGGCAAGAGTACCAGAGTGGGGTGCCAAAAAAGAACATTAGGATTGGTAAGGGTTGGTGGGGCTTCCCAGGTGGTGCTAGTGATAAAGAACCCACAGGAGATGGAAGAGACCTGGGTTCGATCCCTGGGTCAGGAAGATCCCCTGGAGGAGGGCATGGCAACCCACTCCTGTATTCTTGCCTGGAGAATCCCATGATCAGAGGAGTCTGGTGGGCTACAGTCCACAGGGTTGTAAAGAGTCGGACACGACTGAAGCGACCTAGCGCAGCAGCACTAGCAGCAAGGATTGGTGTAAATGTACAACTTAACAGTTATCCCTCAGCATTCGAGAAGGATTGATTCTAGGACCCTTGAGGATGCAAAAATCTGCGGATGCTCAATCCCTTGTATAAATGCCGCAGAGGGACTGCCCAGTGGCTAAGACTGCATGCTTCCAGTGCACGGGGCTCGGGTTTGATCCCTGGTCAGATAACTACATCCGACAAGCTGCAACTAAAGACCCCACATATTGCATCTAAGACCTGGCACAGCCAAATAAATATATATATTTTAAAATGGCATAGAAATTTCATGTAGCCCACACACATGCACCTGTGTTTGGAAGGCCAACTATCCTTATAAGATTCCCGGAAAAATATGTAGTGTCAAATCTGCTTTCAATGGACAACAATCATGGAAAATACCTTTTGTAGGTTTGTTCCTGGGATTCTTCAGTTGTCTGTGTTTTGTGTGTATTTGATTGTTTTTTTTCTACATATATCAATGCCATTTTAGCTCTACCCTTTGCAAGTATCATTTTTAGAAATGATGGCTGAAATGTGGTTCTGCTTTTTGGCCTTCATCCAGAATTCATGAGCGGAGAAGAGCAGCAAGGAGGAATCTGGTTTAAGGCTGAGAGCCTGTCAATTTTTTCCCCCCTACATTCATGATTTTAGTTTTGGGTGGTATGGAAAGTAAGAGAAGTCAACAAAAGCTAAAGCCATTATAATTGATTTATAATCACTCATGTTGTGATAATTTCATATGTTCATGATGAAGAATGCTTGTGTTAAGAAATAGTTATGTAGTTAAGTATGGACAAGGTAGGAATTTTGCTTTGTTTGCTGTGTTATCCCTAGTGCTTAGAGTAGTACCTGGTACACAGCAGAAGCTCAGAAAATATTAACAATAGAAGTATATATATATATATAGGCTGCAAAACCTACTGCTGCTGCTTCATATTGACAGCGTGCAGGTATTTGGAATGTGTATGTATGTTCATAGTAGTTCAAGACATTTTATTATTTGAACGGGGGTCATTATTTGTTGTTTAGCTGCTAAGTTGCGTTGGACTCTTTTGCCCCTCTGTAAACTGTAGCCCTCCAGGCTCCTCTGTCCCTGGCATTTCCCAGGCAAGAATACTAACGGGGGTTGCCATTTCCTTCTCCAGGGGATTTTACTGACCCAGGGATGGAACCCTTGTTTCCTGCATTTGCAGGCGGATTCTTTACTACCGAGCCACCTGGGAAGCCCTGTGGTCATTACTGTTTGCTGGGTAGTGACTTTTTAAAAAAGAATACCCTTTATTTTGAGTGAGTATATTTCATCTGAGATTTTGGGGAACTCTGCTTCCTCGATACACAACATTCTCCTTGAATGAATAATTCTTTAAAAAGCACGTTATACTTTACAGGTTTTCATGCTTTATCACTTGATCCTTACTACAGCACTTGTGAACTACGGGATTCCTGACTTTTGATTATCTGCCTAGTTATCTACTTCATTTTTTCTTGCTGATGGAACCCCAATTTTGTGCAGCTGCTCACCCGTACCCCACTGTGACTTCGAACTAAATTTTGATCAGTTTGAGCCTATTATGATAAGTTCCTTGCCTTTGCCAGGGATTGGTTTAGAAAGAGGCACGTGACCCATTTCTGGCCAGTGATGTGAGAGGGAAGGTCTGCTGGCAGAAGGCCCCTCCCTTCTCCTCCCTCCCCCCCTCCCTCCCCCTTAGCCCCACAATCCTCACCCCAACCCACCCACCCCCTGCCACACACACACACACACACACACACACACACGGAAGAAATGAGCTCTGTTTTTCTGCTACTTGTGTGGACTGGATGTGACCACTTGGAGCTGCTCTAGCAGTTTCGAGACTACAAGCAGAGATAGCCTGAAAACAAGCTGTATGCTGAATATGATGGAAGAGAAAGATGGAGAGAACCAGCTACCAAATGAACCAACCCTGGAGCAGCCCTGCTGCTTGCCTTATTACCTGAGAATAAATTTCCCTTTTTGAGAACATCCTGATATTGGTATCCTTATTGCCCTTTTACAGGCAAGGAAACTGAGACTCACAGACCTTTAAATAGGATGATCGTCGTTAGACGGCTGACTCCTCTGTTGAAGTGGGGAGAATTGAAACGCGTGCTCTGGTTCCTCACCCAGGGCTCTTCCTGTTCCATGCGCAGCTTCTCTGTCAACAGCCCTGCCTCCAGGTTGGGAGGGAACTGGATTACCAAATTTAGGTGTTTTTGTTTGAAATCCATTTTAGATAGTTCCTAGTTATTTTGTGGTTGATTACTTGTTGCAAATACTGCTTTGAAATTCTCATGGATATTGTAATCTGCCTTCTTACCTTGGCTGACATAAATTGAAACTTTATAAATTAACAACTTTTACAAGTAAATTTTTTTTTTTTACTATTTGCATATATACATTTCAAAATGTTTTTTTAATACTCTGCCTGAGTTTGTAGATAGGTATTTTAAAAACTGTGTTAAATTCTGAGAAGTGATATGGTTCATCTGTAAAGGAATTAAAATAATCATTGACCAGCCTATTGGACTGAATGGGAGTAGGGGCTGGCTGGCTGGCTTTGGAAGCAGTATTGGCATTTGTTAACATGGAAAGGTATGGCTGACCGTATTCATGATGTTCTTTGCACTACCATTTACAGATTGTCCTTGGACTTTCTTTTCTGCGTCCAATCCTGCTCTTCCCTCATCTTCCCTTCCCCTTAGGGGTAGAGAGGGTAGAGAGAGTGATCAGTGGCCTGAGGTATAGTCCTTCTTATTGCAGAGCCAAACTGGACAGTGTCTGATCTGAGGAAAGGAGCTTATTCACAGTTGAAGAATTCAGTTAAAGCATATTTAATGTCATGTGAAAGACACTTAGATGGGGGAAGACTGGGTATTTTTGAACAGAAAATGATTCTTGAATGAACTTATGGTTATTAGTGGTGAAGAGTTGAGGGAAGGATAGACTGGGAGTTTGGGATGGACATGTACACACTGCTGTATTTTAAACAGATAACTGATAAGGAGATACTGTAAAAAAAATTATTTGAAAAAAGACAGGGAAAAATAAAATTATCTTACAAAAAGGAAAGAAAAGTTTTCCTGGTGGAAGCAGTGACTGAGTCCCCTGCCTCCTGGAGACTGCGGTGTGTGTCTCCCTCCTCCCCTTCCTTCTCAGGCGGAAGCGACGGCCGTGTTGTTGAGGACCTCTGGGTGGGGCAGAACCTGCTCCTCTCTTGGCCCTTTGGCTCCTTCCTTGGGGCTGGGGGGCTGGCCAGCTGAAGTGAGCGGACTAAAAATAGGACCAGTTCCTCAGCAAAGTGGCTGAGTTCCCTCAGCTTGTCCTTTGCCTTCCTAATCTAGTAAAATACAGTACATTGAAGAATCTGATCTTGGAGAGTGGTGGGATTTTCACTGGGCACCTTCCAGAATATTTTCTTAATTCTTGATTTCACTTAAAACTACAAGTGAACCCAAATTCTTGAGAATTACTAATGACAAAAATTAAAATTCAGCTTTGTATAATTATTAAGAGTATCTTCAATGTATATTCCCCCCCACCTCCGCATTGGAAAGCTTTTTGTCCTTAAAACTTTATTTCACAACTGAAATGAGCTGTGTGATGTCCTGATAAGGGTAACTGAACACCAGGATTAGCACAGGTGACACCATATGTTGTGATTATCAGCTTCTCCTTAAGGGTCCTCTTGGGCTTCTGTTTGAAGTGCTTAATGATTTGATTTCTCCTTTTAAAATTAAATAAACCTGTGAGTGGAGAACTTTCCCTTCAAACCAGCATAGCTGCTCTTCAGGAGACCATCTGGAGCCATGAAAATGGGGAGTATTTTAAGATCTGTATGAAGGTATTCGGCTTCACCATGACATGTAGTTTGGGTATTAACAGAAAACCTGCTGCAAATAACAGAAAACCTGACTCATTCATAGTCGCCAACAAATTAAGGGGTTATTTTCCTCTTGTTATTACTGTGAGAAGTCCAGAAGTGGGCGTTTCAGGATTGGTCAAAGCCGTCAAAGACCCAGACCTCTGCCTTTCCATGTGGCCGTCTTTAGTCATCTTGTCACTTCGAAGTCTCAAGATGGCTGCTCTCCAGCCAGCATTGCGTCTGCCTTCCAGGCAAGAAAGAGGAGGAGGGCAGATGGCAAAAAGGCATGTACCAGCTGTGCCTGTTCTCTTTCAAAGAGCTTCCTGGAAACTCAGTTCAGTGACTCCTGCTTGCATCTCATTAACCAGAACTGTGTCATACTGCCGCCCCCAGCTGTACACGAGGCTGGGAAATGCAGTTGTGTTTTGGTGGGGCAGGTTGACATGCTGAACGCAACTGGAATTCTGAACACAATTGGAATCCTCTCAAAATAATTCAGATTATTTTGAGAGGATTATGTTGCCCCTAAACTAATGAGACTCAAGAAAAATAAAATAAATGAACATTAATGGAAAGCCTACTGCATACTAGACGCTGTGCTAGTTGCTTCTGGGTGGGTTTATGTTATTTAAGCATCAGCACTCAGAAAGGTCATATGCACATTTATTTAAAAGGATAAAAAAGTAAGTTCAGGGTGGTTTTATAGAGGATTCATTTATTAATTTATTCTTTGTGGCAATGTCCTTGTGTTTAACCTATTAAGCTTGGAATTAATGTAAAGGACTGTATCTTGAAACCCAGATACTATAATGGGGAATTTTTACAAGTTTAATTATATTAACTTAATATGTTGAAGCATCCATAAATGGAGGCTTAGAGAAAATATTTGCAGTATAGATGAAACAGTCTTAGTATTCATAACAGATAAATTCTACAAGTAAATAATAAAAATTCACCTTATTAGAAAAATGAAAAAATATGGAAAAGCAGCTGTTTCTCTGAAGCAAATAGTCTGAAAAAGTTGGGGAAAAAAACAATGCAAATGAAAAGAAATACTGAATCACTATGTATTTGATCCCCAGCTTGGCAAATATTTAAAAAACTGATAATAACCAGTTTCACCCAGATTCTAGGGAGAAAAAGCACTTTTATGTACTGTTGGCAGTACTGTTAGATTGATACCATTGTTTCGGAGAGCAGTTTGGTGTTATCTGTCAAAATGTGAAATGTACGTACCCGCTGACTTAGCAGGACCCCTTCTTGAGATAATGGCATGATTTTACAAAGATGTTAATTGTGGCATTGCAATTAAATATAAATGTGGAACAAGCCAAAATGTTCATCAATAGGCACATGGTTAAGTAAATTATGTGATGGCCATACAATGCAATTATTTAACTGAAAAGTTGTCTGTGGACTATTAAGTAGTAATAGTAATTACTGTTACTATATAAGTAATAACGTATTTAACATGTATACTATTTCTGTGATAGTATAAAAATAAATCTATATATGTATACAAAAGAATTGGAGTAAGAGGTCTGACAATTTTTCACTTTTTATATGTAGACTTTCTATGTGTAGATATTATTTGAATATTTTTACAAAGTGAATTACTTTTGTGTGTATTTACATATTTTGCAAGGATGAATTACGTTTTTTGAAAACCAGTAGTGACTTTTTAAAGCAGAATTTTAAAAAGGGATGTAAGCATTTTAAATTCTATAAAAATGCTAAAATGCTAATAGTGATTTTTATGGCTTGTCTTCTGGGAGTTATGGGGGAGCAGAAGGGGGCAAACGTTGTGGTAGGGAGAAAACGGCCTGGATTAGTGAACAACCTGAATGATACAATATCGGAGAAGAAATAGTATGTATCTTTCAGTTACCTTGTATAGGACAGAATAGGCTAGATTATATTGCAGTGACAAACAACCTCCAAATGTCAGAGGCTTATGCCACAAAAATTTATTTCTCACTCATGGTTCATGACTATTGAGAGTTGTTGATCCCTGGGTTGGGAAGATCCCTGGAGAAGGGGAAGGCTCCCCACTCCAGCATTCTGGCCTGGAGAATCCCACAGACTGTATATAGTCCACAGGGTCTCAAAGAATCGGACATGACTCAGCGACTTTCACTTTCACGCTTCACTGTGGGCTCTGCAAACAGAGTTGGGTCGGCCAACAAAGCCTCCATCCACTAACTTGGGCAGTGCCACTCACCGTGTCGGGGTGGGGACTTGGCAGATCCTGCGCTGGCTTTTATAAACCTCTTCCCAGAAGTGAGCCACCTCACTTCCACTTAACATCTCATCAGTCAAAGCAAGTCTCATGGTCATGCCTAAATTTAAAGAGGCTGGGAAGAGCATCCTACCACGTGCTTGGGAGGAGGCGCATCGGAGGCTTTGGGAACACCCGGATGACTCCTGTAGCGCTTCATAGGGGAACTATGAGATGAGCTTCTATAACAGTGTCTGGCACGTACTTATGTTTTTGTTTTAGTGGATAAAGTAATTTATGCTAATCTAGATGGATATCTTAAGAAATGTGTAAGAATTGACTTGCATATATATTGAATCTACAGGCATTTGTTGACTTCACATTCTACTAAATTTGCGAAAGATAAAAAGATTTGTTTGGGAATAGGTACTTTTAAAAAAAAATTGAGATATAGTTGATTTTCAATATCTTTTTAGTTAATTTTGTATATATTGTATGTAGTTGATTTTCAGTATTGTATTGAATAATATATTATTCAATATTATATAAATCAGGTGTACAACAAAATGATTCAAAATTCTTATCAATTATATACCATTTAATGTTATAAAATATTGACAATATTCACTCTGCTGTACAATATGTGAGAGGGCGCCCCTAGGCGCCTCCCCATAACCACTAGTTTGTTCTCTGTGAGTCTGTTTCTGTTTTTTAATTTTTTTTTCACATTTCACATATGAGTAATAACATACAGTATTTGTCTTTCTCTGTCTACTTAATTCACTAAGCATTCACCTCCAGGTGTACCCTTGTTGCTGCAAATGGCAAAGTTCATTCTTTTTAAGGACTGAGTAGTGTTCCATTGCGTATGTGTGCCATCATTATCCATTCATGATAGACACTTAGGTTGCTTCCATATGTTGGTAATTGTAAATAATACTGCTATGAACATTGAGGATACATGCATCTTTTTTAATTAATGGTTTCCATTTTATTCAGGTGTACACCCAGGAGTGGGATTGCTGGATTATATGGCAGTTATTTCTAGTTTTTTGAGGAACCTCCGTACTGTTTTACATGGTGGTGTACCAGTTTATATTCCCACCAACAATGTGTGGATAGGCACCTTTAAAGGAAGATTTTGTGATGACTTTTCATAAATATTTTGAAAATCCTCCTCCTTTTGCTCATTCTAACTCTATGAAGAAAGTGTTTGTTATAAAGGAAATTTCTGTGAGGCTTTTGGTGTATTTTTACAAAACTCTAACTTAGTGAGGTTTTAATTTATATAACAATAAATTCTTATTTATAGTATCAGGGATGCATTTTATAACAGGAACTCTTTAGCTATGCTATTGGCTGAGTGGGAAGGTACATTTCATTAACAGAAAGAACATCTTTTTCCACAACCCCCTACACTCTTGAAGTCCAAGAGCAGAGTTCTTTTTATGTTTTCATTTTTTAAAATTTTTTGTTTACCATGGATTTTTTTTTTGGCATCAATTTTTGTTTTTTGCCCGTGTCCCACGGCATGCAGGATCTTAGTTCTGCAACCAGGGATTGAACCCGTGCCCCCTGCAGCGGAAGCCTGTAGTCTTAACCACTCAACGACCAGGGAAGTCCCCCTTAGAGTTCTTTACTATTGTGATGTCCATCATTTAGCCAGGAAGCTTCCGGGCTTGATGGAGTTCCTCTTCTTTCTACTCTTCCTTCCTTTCCCCATAGTCCATCCTGTTTTCTCATAAGTAAGCAGACTTTTCAGGTCCTTAATTTCCTCAGGATGGAACAAGATAAGACAAATGTTTCTCCTAGAATCTGAGAGGAGGCAGAAAATCCCTCCTGCTGTTTTCATCGAATGGTGGATTGAATCTCAAAAAAATCTCAAGAAATGTGTCCAGGGCCCGATATGTTTGAGATGTAGGCCAGCTTTCTAGGTCTTCCATTTTTCCATGCTAACTTGCTTGATTGCTTGGATTTATTCTTCTCAATTCTCTAGTTGTTAAATAGAAAATGTGCTTTGTTCTTTGTGATAAGGAAATTCGATGATAAAGGCTGAAGCTGCCCATGTGTTTCTATTTAATGATAACGTCTCCTGCCATTATTCAGCAGTCTTTGCACTGACTGTAGAACTCCAGTGCCTGTGAAGAGAGCAGTCATACCTCAGCTGATGTAAGAGTTTGGGGTGCCTCTTAAATTCAAGTGACAAGCCCTGCATGGACTCAACAGAATTTTGTCTTGTCCTCAGGCCACTTGGGCTTAGTGCTACATTTTGGCAGCGGTTCCTTGAGAGTATCAGTAAAGAGAGGATATGAAAGATAATTAACATTCTTTTTGAGCACGTGGACTATGTGCCAGGAGTGTCTTATTACGCTGACCTCATTAGCAGTTTGCTCTAGGCCAACAGATGGCCTGTTTCTAAGACTTGTTAGTACCAGTGGTACTGATAATAAACTAAGGCTCAACAGCGTGGCGCTCTGCTGCTGGCCTCCGAGCTTCCTGAGGGCAAGGCCTGTGTCTTGTTCTACTGCGCATCACCCCGTAGTCCCACAGTGTGTGTCAGTCAAGTTAGTTCAACGAGGGGTTTCCCTGATGGTTCAGTGGCTAGGACTTAACGTTCCCAATACAGGGGGCCCTGGGTTCAATCCCTGGTCAGGGAACTAGATCCCATGTGCCACCTCTCAGACCCAACGCAGCCAAATAAATATTACTTAAAAAAAAAAAAAAAGGTTACTTCAGTGCCTGTGTAAGTGGATGGGTGAATGAAGGAACCAGTGGACATAGTCAGTGGAATCACCTGGCCCCTAATTTGAAGAGCTTCATGGTTTACAAATAATTAATGGATCTTGACATAGTCAATGGATGTGGAAATGGTTTCCTACAGTGGAGCATAATGCTGCCTGACTGCCTTGTATGAAAGGAACCTGCCTGTCTGTCCCCGTCATTCATGACATACGCCCAACCCACACTGTAAGTATGTTGCATCAGCCTGTGACTAATTAACCCATATTCTCACAGAACGTTGCTGGAATTTCCCTGAACACAGAACATCCCAGTTTCTAGAAGGTGGGAGGGTTGCCAGCGCAAAACAATGAAGGCTCCTCCCAGCCTGTGGCCACTGTGATCCTAGAAGAGGGCGTGGTGGAAAGGAAGGAGCCCCATTCCTGTCATCTAGACTGCTGGAACGTCTGCACCTTCCGTCAGACTAGAGAAGCAAACAAAATAAGTGATGCCTTTGGCCTCTCAAAACATGACCCGGGATGGTGAGCAGAAGAGCTCCAAGCACGCAAAAGCAAATGGTACCGCGCTTTGTCTGCTGACATTCATTCTCTCTCTCAGCCCTGTCAGTTCCTTCCTTCCTCATAAGACCCACTTCTTCCAAAAGCAGGCAACGAAAGAACTCCAGCAGAGAGTTTGGTTTAGTAGCGATTCTCCTTCTGGCCCTTCCAAAATTAAATAAGGAGCTCAGTTCCCTCAAATAGGATTGGGGACTGTTTTCATTATTCTATGGTTTTTCCATAGAATGTGAGAGTTGGACCATAAAGAAAGCTGATGCTTTTGAACTGTGATGTTGAAGACTCCTGAGAGTCCCTTGGACTGCAAGGAGATCCAACCAGTCAATTGTAAAGGAAATCAGTCCTGAGTGTTCATTGAAAGGACTGCTGCTAAAGCTGAAGCTCCAATACTTTGGTCACCTGATATAAAGACCTGACTCATTAGAAAAGACCCTGATGCTGGGAAAGATCGAAGGCAGTCCGGAGAAGGGGACGGGAGAGGATGAGATGGTTGGATGGCATCACCTACTCAATGGACATGAGTGTGAACACGCTCCAGGAGATAGCAAAGGACAGAGAAGGCTGGCGTGCTGCAGTCCATGGGGTCGCAGAGTCGGACAGGACTGAGCGACTGAACACCACCACCACCACCCTATTGTGGGTAATCAGAATAAGGATGAGAAAAAACAGTGGTGACCTTCCGTACACACAGGCAGAGAGAAGGGTTCCTCGTTTCTAATAGTCCGTAATAATCGCCCTTACAAGCCCCCTCCCGGTCCGGAAATGGGGGAGGAGCTTAACCATGGTTCAACCCACTACAGTTGGTATGATGTAATAATTCTAGTAGCGTTTAGGTACAGGCTCACTTTGAGACGTGAAGTGTTCTGATTCTTGTATTTCCCCTCCCTCTGCATTTCTCTCTAAGATGGCATCTGGTGAGCTGGAGGTGGGCGTGGAGGGGATGTATAGACCCACCTGGTGACCTCTGGACCCTGTCTGGCTGCGCCCTGGAGCAGCTGCCCTGGCCCGTCGCCTGGGCTGGAGGTGGCCGAGGGTGGCGTCCCTCCCTGGAGCCGGCCGCTGAAAACTCTCGCTGGTGGAGCTCCTGTTCTGCTTGTCATGCTCCGTCACGCCTGGTGGGGCTCTTGGCGGGCTCCGCTGCACTTTGGCCCTTGCAGGCATGTCTCCCCGCTGGGTCTCTGCCATGTCCTTCGTCCAGCTCTCAGCCTAGCAGGCTGGTCCCCTGCCGTCTCTGTAGTGACACCACCTTCCCAGGCGCTCCCGCGGCCTTCTGCCCACCCTCACCGGCATCTCACTTCCATCCCACATCCGCCCAGGCAGGATTTTCTGGGTCTTCTGGAAACAAAAGTCAGGTGAAAGTTAAATGCTGGCCGTTGTTCTGTTTGCCCTTGCTCTAGCAAAGTTGACTTTGCTGACTGACCCTGGTTTGGTGGGGTGGGCTGCGAGGCAGTCTTTCCCCAGAATCCTAAACGGGAGGCAGAGAGAAGCCCCCGCCCTCACACATGCCAAGCCGGGGAGGTTGGGACATGCTTACCCACCTCCTGCCGTGATTCCCGCTCCCCCTCTTTCCCACTTCCCTCTGTACCAGGCCTCCCCTCCTATCCTCATCCTGTCAGATCCTAACTTCCTTTCCCCACCCCACCCCTTGACTGTGTCATGTGGCTTGTGGGAGCCTAGTTACCCGACCAGGAATCGAACCTGGGCAGTGAAAGTGAGCAGCTTTGTCTGACTCTTTGCAATCCCACGGGAGAGTCCATGGAATTCTCCAGGTCAGAATACTGGAGTGGGTAGCTTTTCCCTTCTCCAGGGGATCTTCCCAACCCAGGGAGCAAACCCAGGTCTCCTGCATTGGAGGCGGATTCTTTACCAGCTGAGTTACTGCACCTCCAGGGAATTCGCCCAGAACTTGCTTTCCATGTAAAACTCGATGAGCAAGTCTCCTTGGCTTCAATATGTTTACTGAAGTTAAAGGGATTTGCAAAAGGACCTTTTCTCCGAATAAAGCCTGGAATTCCTACTGTGAAATCCTATGCCCCTTACCTTGCCCCCCTCCCCGCCCACTCAAATTCTGCCCTAACAGAAGCCGCACTGAGCCAGACAGTTGCCTTTGATAGGTTGGTGGGGAGGTGGGGTGAGGTGGTCATGTTCAGTACAAGTAATTAATAGCATGAAAATACTCTCTTCATTAAGTGTAGAAGAATTAAAGGGATCTTATTATTATTGAGACTTCCCTGATGGCTCAGATGGTTAGGAATATGCCTACAAAGCAGGAGGCCCGGGTTCGATCCCTGGGTCGAGGAGATTCTCCTGAGAAGGAAATGGCAACCCACTCCAATATTCTTGCCTGGGAAATCCCATGGACAGAAGATCCTTGGCGGGCTACAGTCCATAGTCATCCGCACGGAGTCGGATACGATTGAGCCACTCAGTTTTATTTCAGACTACTTTGAATCGAAGGTTCTGTGGACTTTATATCTTCAACAGTGTTGCAAATATTAAAGTGGGTGCTGCCTCAACTCTCTGCGTGAAAGTTTTAAAGTACTTGATGTGATGGTGGCCAGGCCCGTCCTTTTGTGTTCCGTCAGGCACATAGGGCAATTGCTATCAGAAAAAAAATACAGAGATTAGATCAGTTCTGGAGTGACCATGTGGTACTAGTGACTCAAAATCTTGGGTGGAGGGGTTAAAAGAAAAAAAAAAAAGAGCTTTGGCATTAATATGATGATGATGATGATGAAACTGCCCCAGTTAGTAATACAGAATTTTCTGTTTTTAAATCAACAACAAAAAACCCAGACTTCCCTTGATCCCTGTTTCTTAATTTTATTTTATCTTTTTGCTCAGCTTAATTAGATGTGGAAAGCTAAGAGCATGGCGGGGGTGGGGTGGCAAGAGAGAATGAGAATGATGGGTTATTTAGCTTCATATAAAACAGTGCATTTTAGGTTTATAAAATTGCACTGAAATTGTACGTCATTATTTTCTGTTTCACAATCCGTAGGATTAACCCCAAACTCATTTATGCTGTGCTTTCTCCCCACTCCAGGAGGCCACATGCTGGCTGTGTGGGGCTTTTGTAGTGTATTTGCCTCCTTGAAGATGGTATTTGAATTGTAAAAGGATGTTTAAGTGGAGCACTTAACATTCCTCTCTGAGTTCCCAGTCCCTTCTTCTTTAGGCAGTTTCTTTGTTTTAATTCAGTTCAGTTGCTCAGTCGTGTCTGACTCTTTGCAACCCCATGGACTGCCAGCCTTCCCTGTCCATCACCCACTCCCAGAGCTTGCTCAAACTCATGTCCGTTGAGTCATTGATGCCATCCAACCATCTCATCCTCTGTCATCCCCTTCTCCTCCTGCCTTCAGTCTTTCCCAGCATCACCGTCTTTTCCAATGAGTCAGTTCTTCACATCACGTGACCGAAGTATTGGCGCTTCAGCTTCAGCAGCAGTCCTTCCAATGCATATTCAGGACTGATTTCCTTTAGGATTGACTGGTTTGATCTCCTTGCAGTCCAAGGACTCTCAAGAGTCTTCTCCCACACCACAGTTCAAAAGCATCATGTTTCTTTATGGTCCAACACCTACATCCATACATGACTACTGGAAAAACCATAGCTTTGTTGTGTCTACTAAAAAGATGTACAACTTGAGAGTTGCGAGTTAAGTTTTATTGGGGGCAAAATGAGGACTGCAGCCCGTGAGGCAGCATCTCAGATAGCTCTGAGAGACTGCTCCAAAGCAGCAGCGGGAGAAAATCAATAATTAAGGTTTTGGTGAAGGGGGAGTTTAATACCATGAAGCGTTCATTTTACGAAAAGTTTTTTGTTAGTCATGAGGATCTGATGTCACCATGAAGGGATTTAGCGCTTCTCTAGATATGAGCCATGAAATTAAAAGACACTTACTCCTTGGCAGGAAAGTTATCCAGCCTAGGCAGCATATTAAAAAACAGAGACATTACTTTGCCAACAGAGATCCATCTAGTCAAGGCTATGGTTTTTCCAGTAGTCATGTATGGAGTTGGACTATAAAGAAAGGTAAGCGCTGAAGAATTGATGCTTTTGAACTGTGGTGTTGGAGAAGACTCTTGAGAGTCCCTTGGACTGCAAGGAGAGCCAACCAGTCCATCCTAAAGGAGATCAGTCCTGGGTGTTCATTGGAAGGAATGAGGCTGGAGCTGAAACTCCAATACTTTGGCTGCCTGATGCGAAGATCTGACTCATTTGAAAAGAAAGACCCTGATGCTGGGAAAGATTGAAGGCGGGGGTGGGGGGAGAAGGGGACGACAGAGGACGAGATGATTGTATGGCATCACCGACTCAATGGACATGATTTTGAGTAAACTCCAGGAGTTGGTAATGGACAGGGAGGCCTGATGTGCTGCAGTCCATGGGGTCGCAAAGTGTCAGACACAACTGAGTTACTGAACTGAACTGAGATATGGGGAAATGCAAGGATTGAGGTCACAAAATCTGCTCATAAAAGCATCCAACTATCTAAAGACCTGTCCCACCAGATTCCCGGTAGCACAGAGTGCCTCACTCCACCCTGAACTCCCTCAGGGGTTGTTGTTGAAGGTCAATAGCTTTAAAAGCATGGGATGCAGTCTCCGTAGAGGCAGATGGCAAAGGCCTTTGTGGTTCAGTCGTTGGCAGTGCTCTTGGTAAGTGCCAGTTTCTAGTTGACAGTCAGCAAAGGAATGTCTCTGCTTGTTAATATGCTGTCAAGGTAGGTCATAGCTTTTCCTCCAAGGAGCAGGCATCTTTTAATTTCATGGCTGCAGTCACCATCTGCAGTGATTTTGGAGGCCCCAAAAATAAAGTCTGACACTGTTTCCACTGTTTCCCCATCTATTTGCCATGAAGTGATGGGACCAGATGCCATGATCTTAGTTTTCTGAATGTTGAACTTTAAGCCAGCTTTTTCACTCTCCTCTTTCACTTTCATCAAGAGGCTCTAGTTCCTCTTCATTTTCTTCTATAAGGGTGGTGTCATCTGAGGTTATTGATATTTCTCCCGGCAGTCTTGATTCCAGCTTGTGCTTCATCCAGCCTGGCATTTTAATTATTTCTCCTTATTTCAGTCTTGTGAATCTGTCCAAATCTGTATAAGCCAACACCCACTGTCTTACAGCCACTGCTCCCGTGATAGCCCTCTGGTAGGTAAATGACTGTTCTTTCCTGGCCAACAAGCACACATTTACAGTCTCCTGGAGCTCAGAGGTTCCTGGCCTCCAGGATCTAATGCCTGATGACCTGAGGTGGAGTTGATGTAATAAGAATAGAAATAAAGTGCACAAACAATGTAACACGCTGGTTTCATCCTGAAACTACCACACCACCCTGCTGTCTGTGGGAAAATTGTCTTCCACTAAACCAGTCCCTAAACTGAACTGAAACCAGTCCCTAGTGCCAAAATGGTTGGGAACCAAAGCTATAGACCACTGGTTGGTTTCAGAGACAGCTGTGCAACAGCTAAGCTGCCCTACGGTATGTATATGCTAAGTCACTTCAGTCGTATCCGACTGTAGCCCTTCAGGCTCCTCTGTCCATGGGATTCTCCAGGCAAGAATACTGGAGTGGGTTGCCATGCCCCTCTCCCTCCTCCAGGGGATCTTCCCAACCCAGGGGAGTGAACCCACAGTTCTTATGTCTCCTGGCAGGTGGGTTCTTTACCACTAGTGCCACCTGGAAAGCTTCCAAGTTTTAAATTCTAAACCTGGGGGAAGTCAGTAACATGAAAATTAACCAGTAGGAATTTTAGGGTAACATTCTTTCATTTGTTCATTTACTGAACATTGTGAACAATATGCTTAGTACTGTGCTGGGCTGTGAGCATAAAAACACAGGACATACAATTCTTCCAAAGCTCACAGAGGCAGCGAGGTAACCAGTTACAGTAGAGAAGTTCAAGTAGAGAAAAGTGATCCAAATTGCAACACTTCTGGCCAACAGCCCACTTGTGGGATCTTAGTTCCCCAACCAGGGATTAAACCTGCGCCCTCATGAAAGCTCAAAATCCTGGCCACTGAACTGCCAGGGAAGTTTCTAAACTGCAGCACTTTTAAAAGTAAGGGTACACTTAAAAATAGTTAAGATGGTAAATTAAGAAGAAAATTTTTTTAATTGGAAGATAATTGCTTTACAGTGTGTTGGTTTCTGCAGTATGCAGCAACTGGAATCCGTAATAATTGTGTATATAGATCCCCTCTGTCTTGAGCCTCCCTCCCCTCTCCCATCCCACCACATGTTGTATGTTTTCCTTACAATTGAAAAAAAGAAAAGGGTTAGTAGTTTTTTTTAGACCAGGACCACAGGCATACACCAGGAGAGTCCTGGGCAAGCCAGGTGAATGGATAGCTTAAGAGCTATGCTAGAAGGATGGAAGGATCAGGGGGAGGATGGGGTTGGGGGGAAGCAGGGAGAATGCCTTACTTTCCTTATCTGTAAAATGGGTATGGTTATAGCACCTAATCCATAGGGGTTTTTATGAGGATTCAGTGAGTTAATTCAAGCTCCTAGAATTCTGCCTAAGAGTTCAGCATATTTTAAAAAATCTTTCCACCCATTTTTCAGTAACCACCTGTTACTTTCCTTGGTTGTAGATTTTTTTTTTTTTTTTTTTTTTTACACAGTAGCCTCTCAATGGCTGTTCGTGGTTTAATCTTTTCTTTAAAAAGTTATTTTACTTTATGTTTTGTCTTTTGACTGTGCTGCATGGCACGTGGGATCTCAGTTCCCCGACCAGGGATCAAACCTGTGCCCCCTGCATTAGCAGTATAGTCGTAACCACTGCACTGCCAGGGAAGTCCCTCTGGTTTAATCTTTAGAACTCATCTAGTCTCATCAGTGAAGCCGCTCCTTTCTCCAGCATGCCACAGGTCAGAATGCACATACTGCGGACATTTGGAAGCTACCTTATTTCTCATCCCCTCTAGAGATTCAGGATATTCTCTGGTTTCTGTCCTCCCAATCTTGTTGTCATTTCTGTCTTTCCACAACACGCAGTTTTATAGGCAACTCTTTGTAAAGGAATGGACCCTTTTTTAAATGTATAGAAGTAATTTCTTCACCTCTCACCCCATGCTTTTAAAATAAAGGGGCAGAGTAAACAGAAATAATTAAAAGACTATGCTCTCACTGTCACCTCATATTCCTTTCAAGAGCAGTCTTTGAAGTGGCTGAACCCCATTTTGAGATAGCGTAATAAGGGACGAAGGATTAGAGCAAGGATCAGGTTGGGAGACACCAATAGAAGTGAAATTGATTCATTTAATCAGAGACTACTCCAGGCACCTGCCTTTCTTGGGGTGGTTGTGGACGGATTACTGCTGGATTCTGATAGGATGAATTTGCTAAAAGCGAGAGAGAGTTCAGATTTCATCCCAGATACTCTAACCCTGTATTTCAGGCCTTGCCTGATTGTTATTCTCTGTTCCCAAGAACTGTGGTCCGAGCCATCACTCTTCCACTTTTGAGACTCTTGATTTGCTTGTCCTGTTTCATTCATTGCTGGGAGTGGCAGGAATCTTATGTGCTGGCATCTTGAACAACTGCCACCTTCCTTCTGTTTGTTTTAATTCTACCGGTGTTCAACAAATATTATTTGAGTTTTTGATTGTATTGGCACTATTCTAGGGAGGGGATACTACTTTTGGGGAGAAATAAACAGTGATCGTAATAGGTAAGTAAATGGTGTGTTGCAAAGTGATAAGCACTGTGGGGAAAAAAAAAACAGAGCAGAATAAAAGGATTGGGAACGCAGATGTGGGGGCAGGGAGGGAGTTGATGTTTCCAATTTTTTATAAATGAATGGTGAGGATGGTCCTCACCGAGAAGGCAGTATTTGAATCAAGACTGGAAAGATGAGGAGGTTAGACGGAACAGTTGGTGCAAAGGCCCTGGGGCAGAGGTCCGTGTGGGTTTTCCTGGTGGCTCAGACAGTAAAAAATGGTAAAGAATCTGCCTGCAATGCAGGAGACCCAGGTTTGACCCCTGGATGGGGAAGACCCGCTAGAGAAGGGAATAGCTACCTACTCCAGTATTCTTGCCTGGAGAATCCCATGGACAGAGGAGCCTGGCAGGCTGTGAGTCAGTTGCAAAGAGTCAGACAGAACTGGGCGACTAACAACTTTCACTTTTCAATTTCAGTGTGGTAGGGAAGAGAGTGCTAAGAGGCGTGGCTGGGGACTGTCAAAGGGTGAAAGATTGCATTGTGGACCATTGAGAAGATGTTGGCTCTTACTTGCGGTAAAATGGGAGCCTTTGCAGAGCTTTGAGCAGAGGAGGGAGAGACTGGACTTGCTTTACCAGTGTCAGCGACTGTTGTGTAAGTGATGACTAGGTTCTGGGTGGGGGTAAGTGAGGACGGAAGCTGGGGGCCAGATCGCAGTAGGAGAGGCGATGATGACTGACCTGGGTGATGATGGCGGAGGTAGTGAGAGGTGACCTGGATTCGATCCCTGAGTCGGGAAGGTCCCCTAGAGGAGGGCATGGCAACCCACTCCAGTACTCTTGCCTGCAGAATCCCATGGACAGAGGAAACTGTCGGGCCACAGTCCACGGGGCCACAAAGAGTCGGACACAGCTGAGTGACTTTCACTTATGTAATGAAAAAAATGTATGTTTATCTTAAAAGTAGTCATTTGTCCTTAAAAAAAAGAAGGCAAAGATATTTATGATGCACAAAGCAAAATTGTTTTACCCCACCCATGGCAGCCGCCACTCATCTTTGGTACCTATTCTTCAGTAAGATTCAATTAAAATATTCCTCAATTTGGAGGATTTCAGAATTTCAGTACAAAAATGGCAGTCACTTTATAGGATAAGTATCTCTGGACTTGAGAGCTAAGCACAAATATTACTGAGGCCAACTAAAACCCTGTGGAATTCAGCCAGGATGAGGCAACTCAGGGTATGGCCAGCCCTGGCTGAGGGCGGAATGCTGACAGCGCAGGGGTGAGGTGCAGCCAGAACTTCGGAAAGGAAACTGGTATCAACGGAGGGAATTTTCACCTGATGCAGCATTTAACGCTTAGCCCTCCAGCGAGTTCCTTCCCTTGGATTAGCACTGTCATACCTTGCTAAGAATTAGTGAATTCTTCGGGCCTAGCTGGGTCGCCCAGAGTCCCCTGGCCACTAGGCCAGACCTGCTCCCAGCAGCAGCCCCCTGAGGAGAGTCTGCAGGGAGACAGATGCGAAGGGATTCTGAATATTCTAGAATTTCACTTGAAAATCTCCAACTCCTAAGTAAGTGATGGAATGAGGCCTGAGTTTGTCTTTAGAACATAAAATTCTTCCACAGTACAACCCAGATCTTCTCTTCTTCTTGACAAGCACTTGTGACAGCCTTGCTCTGTGGAAGCTACACAAAGCGTCTCCTTACAGGCAAGGCTCATTAAATTGTTCCTTCCTCTTTCTCCGATCCAAAGGTGCCTCTCCAGTGACTCCAATCGTTAATACTGATGGACAGTGAAATCGTTGTTGTTGTTTTAAATTGTAGATGTTGATAGATTGTTTAATTTTGTATATGAAGTATACTGCATTTCATAATTTATGTGCAAAATGCGGCAGGACCTAAAACAAAATGAAACCGGCCTAACAACAATTTTTATTTCAGTGAACTTTTGGTCCACAGTTTGGTGTTTCCACATTCCTCTCTTCCATGCTTCGTGTCACGTTCCTGAAGACAACAATAACCAAAAAGGCAAAGATTAAATTCCGTTCCTTGTGGATGGAGGAGACAGGATGACCTTACTTGAGGGGCCAGATGAAGGGCACGTGGCTGCTTTACTCTGTCATGATTTAACTGAATGGAATTTTCTTCCTTGAGGCTTTCTAATGTCTAAAAAGGACCTAAGAAACTGAGCAGCATTTTAAAAATAGGCTCATCACTAGAGATTGAGCAGCAGGATAAATTCTTTGCAGGGTTAGGCCCTCTTCAAAAGAGATCTTTGTGTGCCCAGTGGAACTTCTCTGTTTATAACTGTGATTTTCTTTTTTAAACATTTTGACTGTGATCTTAGTTCCTCTGCCAGGGATAGAACCTGCACCCCCTGTGTTGGAAGGCGAGTCTTAACCACTAGACTGATGAAGGTCCCTGCTGTGATCCATTTTGATGGTTTTAAACCATGCCTTGAAAAAAAAAAAAACCATGCCTTGACAGTTTCCTTTTGTATCAGATTAGGACTTTTGCTAGAGTATTTCTCATGTATTTTTCAGTTTTGAAGTTGAAATTCTGAAATTCAAATTTGTAGTTTTAAACTATGGAGAGGCAGTCTTGGAAAATGCCTATGAAGTTAGCTGATTAAGTGATACTGTAGGCTGGGAAGTAACTGACAGACACCAAATAGATTTTGTAAGCTTCTCTTAGCCTGCTTTGGTCTAGATGCTTATTTTCTCTGCAGTAGCTTTAGGAGCACAGATGGTTACTGGTATTATTAATTCAATACCTAAAAGAATTGGAGTCCCATGAAAACTGATGCAGTCTAACCATGAATTTGTTTTAATGTTGTCTTTATGAAATGTGAGATGAATTTGGGGTAAATTGTATTTAAATTTCCCAATTTAACATGATTTTCGGAAAGGCTCTTGAATGATGGGATTCCTCATGCCCAAGGCTCTCTTTAGCTATTCTTACTATTCTGTGTTTATCTGTAAAGTTTGTAGTCAGTGTCATGAAATAAAAGCATGTGAAAGGGAACTGTTACATTCTGTACAGATGTTACACACTACATAGAGGATAATCATTAACGACATAACAAGCTTTTTATATGAAACTATTGTGTGCGTAGTGGAGAATTAGAAAACTCTTACACGCAACACATCACTTTAAAAGAGTTCTATTTAGGAAGCAAGGAGGAAATACTTATGTCATTATGGCCAAGGAGTATTGAGCCCTTTTCTTCAGTAGTTCTCTTTTTCTTCATCTATATATATATATTCAGTTTATGCACACATTACATTCTTTAAAATATATAGAAAGTACAAAAGTCTGTAAAGCAGGATCCCGCCATCTTGGAACAACCAGTATTAAGAGATTTTTCTTAACTCTTCTTTTCTTCTGATTTTAGTAGAGTTAAGATCTTTTGATATACATGGTCTTAGCAGCCTTGTATTCACCTGTCATGATTTCACCAGCACAATGAAGGTGATAGGATGGAAATATGAAGCCTTGGCCACTAAGGATTTATTTGAGCTATTGAATCCACCTGGAGCTGCCTGCCTTCTAGTCTTTTTGTTTAAATCACTTTGGGTATTCTGTTATTTGCAGCTTAGTTCAGGTTCAGTTCAGGCGCACAGTCGTGTCCGACTCTTTGAAACCCCATGAACTGCAGCATGCCAGGCTTCCCTGTCCATCACCAACTCCTGGAGCTTGCTCAAACTCCATTGAGTCGGTGATGCCATCCAGCCATCTCATCCTCTGTTGTCCCCTTTTCCTCCTGTCTTCAGTCTTTCCCAGCATCAGAGTCTTTTCAAATGAATCACCTTCACCTTCGCATCAGGTGGCCAAAGTATTGGCGCTTCAGCTTCAGCACCAATCCTTCCAATGAATATTCAGGACTGATTTCCTTTAGGATTGACTGGTTTGATCTGGGACTCTCAAGAGTCTTCTTCAACACCACAGTTCAAAAGCATCAATTCTTTGGTGCTCAGCTTTCTTTATGGTCCAACTCTCACATCCATACATAACTACTGGAAAATTTGCAGCTCACGTCATCCTAAACTGAGGGAACTGTCTTGAATTAATTCATTCTTTCTATGTATAATTTCTTTTATAAATGTGAATGGAGAATAAATGTCTACAAATGGAATTTCTGAGTGATATTCAATATCTTATAATAACCTATAATGGAAATGAATTTGGAAAAAATATATATGTGTATAACAGAATCACTTTGCTATACACCTGAAACATTGTAAATCAACTATTGGAAAGTGTGTGTGTTAATCGATCAGTTGTGTCTGACTCTTTGGGACCTCATGGACTGTAGCCTGCCAGGCTCCTCTGTCCATAGGATTCTCCAGGCAAGAATACGGGAGTGGGTTGCCATTCCCTTCTCTAGGGAATCTTCCTGACCCAGGGATTGAACCCTGTTCTCCTGCACTGCAAGCAGATTCTTTACCATCTGAGCCACCAATCAACATATTTCAATTAAAAAAAAAAAGAAAAACAATTCTCCTTGTAACTTGGGAGTGTTATGTCCAGTTTTTGTTCTAACTGTGGGTACTTTTAAAATTTGTAGGTATCTTTGGGACAGTATCTGGATTCCCTTACACCAAATGCTTCAGCACATTCTTTCCTCCCTTCCTTCCTCTCACCCATGACTTTTGTTGAAATAATTAGAAATGTTTGTCCATACCTTTTTTGCTTAATAATTTGATCTTTCAGCATCCTTGTTGATTATTTCTCTCATGATGTCAACAATTAGCATACACAATTTAGACCAGGCTAGTTTCACTAGTTTTACTGCTCACTGCTACTTCTTTCATGCTTCTGTATGCCTGCACTGAAGATTTCTATACTCCCTTAAGATTTTTTTTTTCCCTGAAAAGATAGGTGGAAAGTATATTTTTGAGTCCTTTTATGTCTATTAATAGCTTTCTTCTGCTTTATAATTAATGATAGGTATAATATTATAATTTAATAATAAAATAAAATAATTATTTTCATAAAAATTAAAAATTTCAAATTCTTAGACCACAGTCTTTTTCCTTCTAAGTTCTGGAAATCTTACTCCTTTGTCTTTCACAGCCAGTATGGCAGCTGAGAAGTCCGATGTCCATCTCATTCATATTCCTTTTTTAGTTTTTATTTTATTTGGTGTTTAGTGGTTGGTTTGTTTGTTTTGGGCTGCACTTTGCAGCATGCAGGAATCTTAGTTTCCCAACCAGAGATCAAACACATGCCCACCCATGGCAGTGAAAGCAGAGAGTCCTAACCACTCATCTGCCAGGGAAGTCCCCCTTTTGTATTTTTATCTTGGTTTTTTTTTTTTTTAATTAATTTCCCCCTCTTTTTTATTTTTTTAAAATCTTGGTGGAGGTTCAGATTTTATTGAGTTTTTCTCCTCCTGACATTCAGAAATTTGGGGAATGTGTGGATCTTTTATGATTAATCCTGTCAAGTTCTGAGTAGATGATTTTAGTCTGAAAAACTCATTTGTAAGTTGTCTCTTCCTCGCATAATTTATTTAGTTACTGCTTCTCCTTTACTTGTGATTTTCCCCCTCTGTTTTATTTTCCCTTTCTGAAATGCCTGTAATACACGTGTTGGGTCCATTGTGGAGGTGCTGTCTCTTCAGTGAGAGTTTCCGCCTGGCCACTTTCCCTGTGAGTTCTGGGAGCTTTCACCGAGCAGGTCTTCACAGGCTCCAGCGTGGTTTTCTGCGGTAGCCAGGCTGCATTTTGGTGCCTCTGTTCTTCCGGCTACCAGTTTCACTTTTACCTTCAAATACTAGTTTCTAATTCTTTTTTCATTTGCCTTTCATTGTCTTAGAGATTCAGTGTTTTGAATCTCCCTGAGAACGTAAATTTCAAAATTTGTAAAGTTGTCTTGTTTCTTGCCTTTACACTAACTGTTCAGAATGTCCCCACCTCTCTTAGCTTCTCTGCTCATCTGCCAAGTGAGGTCTAGTTTGTTCTGTGTTGGTAACTGAAATCTGCTTTGTCAGAGACTCTGTGGGTCATTGTTCAGTTCTTTTCATTACCAGCAAAAAATAGGGGGAAAAGTTAGATGCTTGTAACTTCTCAGCAGCAGCTCAGAGTCCTGATAGCCTGTGTGGGGTAAGGCTGGAGCTGTGGGCAGAGGGACGCAGCTGCAGGGCAGAGCCCTACTTTGTTGCGAAACAGTCTTCCTTTTGTGTTGCTTTGGCAGCTCTGAGCCTACTGGGGTAGTTTCTCTTCCCCCGAGTAGCTGCCTGGTCTGGCGCCCAGGCAGAAGCTCCAGGGTGGCCAGCGCTGGTCTTGCCCACCTCTACTCCAGGAGCTGTCCACCGGCTGTAAGAGGGGAGCTGGTGGACTTGGCCCCTCTGTGTGTGCATGGAGTGATTAAGAGTTTAAGCCTGAGTTTTACAGCCATTGTATTCCAGTCTCTGGCTTGGCTGCTTTGTTGTTGTTCAGTTGCTAAGTCAGTGTCCAGTTCTTTGCAACCCCATGGACTGCAGCATGCCAGGCTCCTCTGTCTATGGGTTTCCCAGGCTTGAATACCGGAGTGGGTTGCCATTTCCTTCTCTAGGGGACCTTCCCCACCCGGGGATTGAACCCATGTACCCAGTACAAAATAAAAAGTGTGTTTTTTTTTTTTTTTGGATCCACATTAAAAAAAGAAAAGAATGAAAACCCTCTCTGTGGGCTGGACCCCTCTTTGTGTTTCTAGTACTGATCTTGTTCTGTGATAAGCACTCTACGTGCTTTTCAAAATGAAGGAAATGTAATACTTTGGCCTTATAATGAACAAAGATATTTAAAATATCATGGATCCAGGTAAGGGTCAATTAAACTTTTGTAAATTTACAATACCTTTTAGCATCATCAGAGAGGAAAAGGCTGATGTTTCTCACGTGTTCAGTACCGGAAAAATAGCTTTAGAGCAAGGAGGACTTTTTTTCCCTAAAATGTTTGTGTACTGATCAACACAGTCAAATGTGTTATGTTTGGATTAAGTGGGTTTCATGCACACTAAAAAAGCAGAGTTGGAGGAGACGGTAGGGAAATACACATAGTTGCCCCGGCAGGAAGCCCTAATCCTTTTGAATGGCATCAGAAGAGTTGAGAGATAAATTATGAAGTGATCATCATTTTCCATGCCAGCCTGTAAGAACGGCAGCTTTGTGTAACAGGGAATTTCACAGAGCAGCATGTTTTTTTGTCTGCTGTACCTCTCAGCGTGTTAGATGTATCAGATCCAGACCTGAGTAATGCCCTGTGCAAGGTGCTCTGAATGCCTGTCCGCCGTTTTCTTGGGTTCCTGTCTTCCATTGTTGTCTAAATCTTGAAAAGGTCACCAGGTTCATTTCTCCTGCTGCCTCATAGTCTGTTTTATTTCTCTTTCTGAGTGATCAGACGACTTCAGGAATAGTGTGGTGGGTAAGTGAAAAGTGTTAATCGCTCAGTCGTGTCCGTTGGGACCGCCATGGACTATAGCCCGCCAGGCTCCTCTGTCCCTGGAATTCTCCAGGCAAAAATACCTTGGAGTGAGACTGCCTGGGGGTAACTCTTGGCTTGTTCCCTCCAAAGAGAAACACAGTTCCTCATATCTGACGTGGAAACAAAAATAGGACCCCCTCTGAATGTTTGTGAGGATTGAGAAGTGAAGGGGGACTTCCCTGGTGGTCCAATGGTTAAGACCCTGAGCTTGCACTGCGAAGGGCTCAGATTTGATCCCTGGTCAGGAAACCAGGATCCTGCATGCCGTGAGGTGTGTCCAAAACAAAAATAAAAAACACAGAGTGATAAAAAGATAAGTCTCGAGTAATACCTGCCTCTTTTTGAAAAAAAAAAAAAAAAAAAAAAAAAAGAAGTGAAGGGTGCAAGTCACAATGTGTCTTCCATAACAGATGCTCAGGGTGTTGGTGTCTTAGTTCAGGAGAGAGAAAGATGGTGTCCCTGGTGTTTCTTAAAAGAGTACTAACCCCATTCATGAGTGCACCACCTGCATGACCTAATTACCTCCCACCTCCTAACTCCATCACAGTGAAGATGAGGATTTCAGCGTATGAATTTGGAGGGCATCCACTTACTCGGAGGAACCTGTTGGGCTGCAGTCCATGGGGTCGCAGAGTTGGACATGACTGAGCACACACATGCATTTAATTCTGAATCTTTATTATTATCCCTTCTACTACTTTTAGCTAACTGTCTCAGATGGTGAAGAATCTGCCTGCAGGGCAGGAGACCCTGGTTTGATTCCTGGTTTGGAAAGATGCCCTGGAGGAAGGCATGGCAACCCACTCCAATGTTCTTGCCTGGAGAATCCCATGAACAGAGGAGTCTGGTGGTCTGCACTCCGTGGGGTGGGAAAGAGTTGGACATGACTGAGCGACTAACACTCACTTTGACTTACTTTTTTTTTTTTTTTCACTTTGACTTTCATACTTTAAACTTCTGGAGAGAGAGACAGAAGCTTTACCGTAACCATACCACTGCTCTCCATTTCTCTGCTAGCGTCCCCATATCTGGGCAGTGCCAGAGTGGAACTCTCTTCTCAGACTCTGAAAGTTCCCCTATACATTTTAATCTGGCTTTAATGCTTAATGGAAAGGATTCTCACCAGAAGTTTCTCCTTCTTTTCTGCAAAGTGCTGGATGCCCACCTTTGTTTCTATCAAGGAGCCTGACAATTGTCTGTTGGGTAGCTGTTGATATTTCTTGAAAGAGTTTGGCTTTTGCTGGGTTTTGCTCATGTTCAGGTCCATGAGTCGGTTAGCTTCAGCTGTCTTCACGTTCACCTTCATGCATGCACATTTACACTCACATACTCTGACTATAAGCATGCTTTAGACCGAAAAATTCCTTCTTTTATGATTATCCTTTGTTATCTGAGATAACATCTGGCCATCATCAACTGGTTATTATCAAAACAGACCTGTAGGGCATAAGCAGTAAAACTTGGGAAGTGACATTCCCAGAAGAGAGGGGCGAAGAGCTAACTGACCTTGACCCATTTAGGCAGGATGGAATACAGCCAGTTCTTCGGCTTTGTGTTCTGTCTTCTTAATTACAGACAGAAATATCATTGCAGGGTCAGTTAATTGAAAGGACTCACTAAGTATACTTACTTAAGGCTTTGATGGATAGAGCAGGAGGAGAAAGAAAACACAGGTAAACATCAGGGAGGTTTGGAACATTCCAGGACCTTTCTTTGCGCGGAATACTTTTGTTTTTGGATCATGAGCCTTTAAGATCACGTGAGGTAACTTGGTCTAGACAAATAGATCAATGGAACAAACAGGATAGAGTCCAGAAAGAGACCCACACACATACATGGCTAATTGAGCTAATTGATTTTTAACAAAGGAGCAAAGGCAGTTTGGTGGAGGAAGGATTCTTTTTTCAGGAAAAGGTGCTGGAACAGTTGATACCCGCATACTAAAAAGAGAAACTTTCCATGCCTCATACACATACAAAAATGAACACAAAGTGGATTATATACTTCAATGTAAAACTTAAAGCTGTAACTCTTCTAGCACAAAATCTTTGTGACCAGAATCTGCATTTTACAAAACTGCCAGGTTATTTTTATGCACATTAAAATTTGAAAAGGATTGCCTTATAAAGTGCAATATAAAGATGAGTACTATGTACAGGTGGAGGGGGTTGGGGGAGAAAGACGTGCTTCAGCAGAGGGTCAGCACCCTCAGGGGCATGAAGATCTGATGAATGAGGTCAGTTTCATTGCACCAGAGTGCAGTGAAAGTTTTTTTTTTTAAGGACTATATAATGTGCTTTTTGTGTCTAAAATTAAATTTACTCAGATTTTAGAATTCTAAGATCATGCTCTTTTTGTAAAATGAAAGCACTCGCAAAATGTAGATTTTGCTTTTGTTTGAAATGTTTTTTTCTTGGCAAAATAGAAACCTGGTAAGCCTGTATTTAATTCACCACCCTTTCAGGTTAGTGAGTTAGAGGACTAAGAACAGTTTGGTAAGGTATTGGACAGATGGGCCAGTGAAACAGATGGGGGTCAGATCCTAGAAGACCTGTTAGACCACAGAACCGGACTTGATCCCCACATCTTTGAAGGTTGTGACATAATTGGGTTTGCATTTTAGAAAGTTGGCTTCCATGCCCAGTTGAAGGGATTAGAGAAAGGGGAAACAGGAGGAGACCAGGGAGGAGTTTCTCGAGGGTATCAGTGCAAGTGCGACCAAGCCGATATTATAGATAGTATAGAGACAACGGGTGTTACTTACATTAAGGGAGGTAGGATTGACAGGGTTTAGCAGTGTATTGGATTTAAGAGCAGTGTAGACAGCAGAGTTCAAAGACTTTAGTTCCACTAAGGAAAATTGGCAGGAATTAGCAGCTGACTGGATGGAAGAGGTAACTTTGCATAATTTAAATTATTCCCTGACTTTAAATTTTGGCCAGTTTAGTATAACTAAGTAAGTGCAAGTCAGCTCAGTTCTCCAAACTCTTATATGGATTGATTTAAATGACTCTAGTGTAGAGTGATTGAGCATCTGTGCAGTGTAGTCCCTCAAAGACAAAGAGAAACTCATTAAAATGAGATCAGAGAGTTAATCCATCTTCACACTTAAGTACTCATTCATGAAAAGCTGTGTGAGTCAGAAAATGCTGATTTCATTCATTTTATTACAGATATAAGTCCTTGGGAGAATGCTGGCTAGTAAAAATACTGGGTTCTGCTAACCTTTTCAGACTTTTATTTTTGCAGGGATTAATTTTACATAGCATGCTTGCTTTACATAATGGCTTTTGGTGGAAGGTCTGTATGTTATGTTAGCCTTAGTTCAAGATTCTTATGAATTTCAGTATCTTTTTGCAAATTAATGAATTCTTAAAAAAATTTTAGAAAAGAATTTCATTTCAGCTGTTATTTTGCCTGACTTCTCTCCCACAAAAGCAAAACTGAGGGTTGACTGGTAAATAGAAGGTTCTGGTTTTATGGCTTGCTCTCTTTATTTCATTAGTTTCCATGTAAGCTTTTCTATTGACATGGCTTAAATCCAGCATGTTTTCCAAGGGCAGCCAAGCAATAGTGAATTACTTCCGGTAATAGATGTTTCTTCAACCAACATATAAGGAAATTTTCCTGTTTTAGGTTCATCTACACCTTTTTACACCATATACTTTGATACATCAAGGAAATTCTGCAGAAGCTTATGGGAAAGGTTTATAATATGAAAGGAAAGTTAATGTGATTTTGATTTATGGGATTTATTAACATTCATGAGTATACATTATGTATCTCAAAAGCCCACAGGAAGAAAGGTTGATTATAGGAAGAGAGGATAGCTGTATACTTTGGTTTTTCAAGAGAGCATGAGAATTTTTAACCATCCATGCTAAATCATCACTTTACATCAAGCAGAATTGTAGAGGGCAGTAGCTACTGTTGTATGTTTATTTGACCTGACAGAGTAAAGATGTAGTATCATTGTCTTTTTGATTTTCCTGTTTTATCCCTCCTTTGTACTGCTACAAAGCATGTCAGATGCATTTAAAATTTGTGAGAAGTATGAGTAGCCTTAGTTACTTTATAAAATAGCCTGGATTGTAAGAGCTTTTATGATTCCATCCAGAAACTGACTACTTGTTTCTTTGTCATAATGGATAGCAGATGGATGTTTGAAATAATGTAGATTATTTAATGTGGAATCTGAATTCGTTTGTGCCATTTAGTGTTTTCCAGTAGTGAGGAGAATTTAATCACTTAATGAAATATACTTAAGCACTGCAGAAAATAGACATTTTACCCACTCTACTAACTTCAAAGCAGTCCATATGCTATTACTGTCTCCTTTATCACTGACATATGCTACTGTGATTTATATATTGAGAATATTTAACGTAAGAATTCTGAAAAATTTTTCTAGAAGGATTATTCTGAGATATTGTACCAATGTCTTCTGGGCATATACGTTTAAATAATTTGCCCCAACCGTATATACCTATTCAGGCATAACTTTTCAAAGCTGTTCATTAATTTTAGAGATCCACAAATTGTTATCTATTCTCTAGAAATAAAAAGTGTTTCATTTGCACGTGATTTATTGATAACTACAAGTGATATCAAACCAACACGGATTGCCAAGTGCATGACGAAAGTGTTCAGTACTGCTTGAATTAATATGCACTACTGTTTCTCTAGTCATAATCTCTCTGTATTCCCAGAGGAGGTCATGCCTTTCTGTTACATACAGTTATATACAGTTGTTGTTATGAGTCAAGGCCTCAAGATTGTTAATAATTTATTGTGGACAGTTTCAAACATATACAACGCATGAAAATGACAGTGTACCCATCACCCAGCTGCAATATTCAGTCTTTTTTTTTTTTTTTTTGGTAACTCACGTATTTTATTTATTCTTAAAAGTGTTATTGGAGTCTAGTTGAAAATGATCAGTCTTTTGCCAGGCTTGTGTTGTGTATCTCCACCTTCCGTCCTTTGTTGGGTAGGGATGCTGGAATTCACTTTAAACGAATTCTGGATTAATGTCTTGCTTCACCTGTTAATGCCATAAACGATAAGTCGTTTTACATTCCACAACACGATTATCATACAGAGTTTAATAATTTCTTCAAATCCCATGGATGGAGGAGCCTGGTATGCAGTCCATGGGGTCGCACAGAGTCGGACATGACTGAAGCGACTTAGCAGCAGCAGCAGAAATATTATTTAACATGTTCATTTAATATGTTCAAATTTCCCTAATTGAATACATATATATATATTTTTATGGTTGATTTATTCAAAGCAGTATCCAAACAAGGCTCACACACTAAGTTTAAGTATTTTTAAAATGTAATATATATATATTTGATCACAGCACGCTCCATGTGGGATCTTAGTTCCCCGACTAGGGATCAAGCCCATTTCCCCTGTGTTGGAAGCACAAGATGGCCAGGGGAGCCCCAGGACAACAGAGTTTTGATGTAATTTTTTCCCACCATCTTCCTCTGTAACTTTCATCAATTCTTTAATTCCTGTAGATTCCTAGCACCTTCACACAGTCACTGGGAATGATTGTGTTTTTGCTTCATTCATCTTAGGGTGTTTTGTAAAGGATAAAGAGAACTAGAGAAAGGCAGACAAAACGGATGGACTTCATGTTTTCTGCCGTACTCTATTTAATTCATTAGTGGAAATTACTTCCCAAAGCCAAGTTCTGCTCAACTTGTGTCCGTCTTATTCAAGGATAATTTCCAGTCACCGCTGAATTATAAGAAATTGTATTGAAAAATGTATAGGGATGGTCAGAAAGCTCATTCTGGTTTTTCTGTAAAACAGTATGGAATTTTAGTTTTTTTTTTTTTCTTTTTGGTCTAAAGTTCTAGGGTATCAGGAAAATAGTAGGAGAATAGCTGAGTTACAGTCACCATCATGATCTGATCAGTTCAGCTAGGAAAGGAAATAACTTAAGATCTCCAGGATTCAAAAGGAACTTTTAAGGTTAAAAACTTTAAAACTCCCCTATTAGAGTTTTGGGGCCTGGGTTCCTGGACGGAGAACTAAGATTGCACAAGCCACTGTGGTACAGCCAAAAACGAAAGAAAAAATACTGGCTAGTGGCATCTCCCGCCATCTGCCTTCATCATCAGCATGCCTCTCTGGGCTGGAAATGTTGGCGTCACCTTTGACTCTTTGTCCTTCCCTTGTTGATTCCTCCTTAGTCACGTATCTAGGATTTGATTCTTCCTCTTTATTGCCCTTATTCCCCTGACACCACTGTATTTTCACATGTAGATCCCCGTAGCAGGCTGTCACTGGTCTTCCAGCCTTTAATTTTTCTCCTGTCTAACCCAGGCTGCTCACTGCCAAAGCAGTCTTTTGAAAAACACCCCCTGTCATTATCTACCTTTAGATAACTTTAGATAACTAGGTAACTTCTCCTGGTTACTCTTGGTTCAGAAACTCTGCTTGGTTACTTTTTTCATAGGCTATCAAGACTAATTCTTCCAAACCCTGAGTTTCAGTTGAATCCTGGAAGGGCACCCTTCTGCCCTACCCTGCTGGAGTGAGCAAGTGTATATCCCTTTTACACACTCTTGGCCCAGACGCCCTCTGCAGACCTGTTCTAAGTAAAGCCAGTCTGTCCGCAGATGATCTAATTGCTGTGACGCCGGCCACTCTATGAAGACTACAGTTTCTGAGAGAGAGTCTTTCTGCTGTGTTTCTCTTTTTAAAGCTTAAAAAAATTGTTTTCTTTGTTAATTGTGGAAAATATTAATAGACAACCATTTGTCTATTTAGCACACAAGTATACAATTCAGGGGCATTGGGTGTGTTCACATGTTGTGCGGCCATCATTACTATCCCTTTTCCAAATGGAAATTCCATACCTGTTGAGCAGTAACTCCCCACCCTCCCCTCCCCCAGCTCTGATGTGTTTTGTTTGTTTGTGAAAATTTAAAATTATTCTTATTTATTGGGCTGCACGGGGAGTCTCTATCTTCACTGTGGCACGCAGGGTCTTCAGTTGCAGCATGTGGGATCGAACCCAGGCCCCCTGCACTGGGACTCTTAGCCTCTGGACCACCAGGGAAGTCCCTCTGCGGTGACTTTCAGGTGTAAAATTCTTGGCCATTTCACTGCCTTGAAAGGGAGCAGTTCATCTTTGTACAGATTGAGAAGGGCGGCAGCCAGGGGCATCCTGTGTGAGTCACTGCTCTTTCAGTCACCAAGTCCCTCTTGAGCGATTGTCACGTGTTGGCTGCAGGAAGAGAGTGGTGAGTGGGATGACCAAGACCACGCCTTCCCACTGCGTGCACAGTCAAGAACTGTATCTAATTCCATGTTGTTCCTCTAGTGATTCCATCACATGCCTCCTGATGAGTGATATTGACGAACACTGTTGTACTGTTGACTTGCTCAAACCAGCTGCTCAAGGCTTGTCCTCATGACTCTCTGTCCTGTGAGGGGCTGTGACTTAGGAGCGGATGGGGTCTCTGATGCTAACTAACATCCAGAAGCTGTCCAGCCTCTGAGCTCTGGGGCATTCCTGGTGCTTCCCTGAGGGCTGTTCTTCACCATCGCACTGGGAATGTGTTCATTTTTTTCTCTTTTCTTTTTTTCTTTAATGTATCTTTATGACCTTTTCCAAGCATCTCTCTTATGCTAAGTACTGTATGTATTCAAAATTAAAGTACTGTAGGTATTAAGAAAATCAAAGATAAAAATATTGAATTAAAGATAAACATTTTGAAGTCTTTAAGAAATTACTTGTCCAGTGGGGCAAAGGACCAGCATTGCTCACTGGCATTGATGGCTAATGTAACTGTCCTTACATTGGCAAGATACGGTGTGATCCTGAAGCTTAATTTTGCCCAGGAGTCCCAGAGGCTTGTAGGGGAGTTACGCTCACATGGGAGAGCAGATAGCCAGGTAACAGTTGTTATGGGGAAGGAGTTTTGAGAATGGTAAAACCCACAACTGTGCCAGGGCAGGAAGTCTGTGCTTAAACATTAGCCACTGAGTTAAATTACCAAGAAAACAAAATATGCAAAACAAGTCTCCACTGCAAGTAAACTATTTGCAGGCACAGAATAGGGTTTATCAGTAATGAAAGGACTCAGAATTAGGGGCTTGTTTCTCTCAAGACTCTTACTACTGATTGATAAAGATAACAATTACCTGAGTTTCATGTGTGTTTGTAATCTCTCCTCTGACATCTGGGTTTGTTTAATCTCATTTGGAGATTTCATTTTATAGATTTTTAAAAAACAATGACAGGAGATCTAGGAGATATGGGTTTGATCCCTGGGTGGGAAAGATCCCCTGGAGAAGGAAATGGCAACCCTCTCCAGTATTCTTGCCTGAAAAACCCCATGGACAGAGGAGCCTGGTGGGCTACAGTTCAAGGGGTGGCAAAGAGTCACACACACTCACACAAAAACTAATGAAGATACTGCCATTTGGTCGTGACTCTTAAAACTCTAAATGTAAAGGCTTTGGTGACCTTTGGTTGAAGAGAAATTATCCAGCTGGTTAAAATGCCCTGGGGGGAATGGCTGCGGTTAGCACCCCTTGATGAAACACGAGGCTGTAAATGATTGGAATGACTGTTTTTGTTTTTAAAGCAGGAGTGCCTTTCAAAGCTCAAGGTGTTGAACTATAAAACAGCCACATCTCTTCACCAGCTGCTGATTGCTAGGCTCCTACCGCCGTGGGAAAAGAAGTCCAAGTGTCCGTGGTTCAGCAGAGTTGTTTAGGTCTGATGTAGTGAGCTGGTTAATACTTGGAACTGAGCTGCCTGGCACTGTGGTCTAGAATCTGGAGAGCTCCCAGCTTGAGCCCCTGACTCTGAAATCCCCCAGCCGCCTTCATTCAGTCCACACAGCAGCCTCTGTCTATCCTGGGAAAAACCCTCCATACAGAAATACACAGTGTTTTGTAGAAGATTTGATTTAGTTTCTTTACTCCGTGTGATCTGAATGCATATAACGAGAATGTCATAGTCAGTTCTTACTACGAATAATCATAGGAAAAAAAAAATCTTTCGGCTCTGTTTTCCAAGAATCTCCACGACATTCTCTCTGCATTAGAGGCGCTTTTTTTTTCCCCTTGAAGCAAGTCACTGTGAAAACTACAAAAAGACATTGACTCACATCCCACTGCTCAAAGTTCTCTTAGTTTGCAGATTGATAGGGATTGCCTTTGTTAGTAAGGAGGTTGTAATATGTGATCTAGTAGAAAAGTAATCCCTGAAAATTCAGGGTCTTCAAAACACAGTAGGATTCACTCCCTGCACCTCCACCCCGAGTGGTGGCAAAAATAACAATTGTCCCCCAGGGAAATGAAGCTCATCGCTATGGTAACTAATGAAGGTTGCATCATTCTAGGGCACATTCTTAAAAGCCTGGATTTCGACATGGGTAGACGCCCCGTCTTATTTTACCCAGTAGCTTAGCAACCTGTGGTCTCCTGGTTGTCACCACCTCCAATCTTCCCTCTTCCTTCAAAAAAGTGACCTATATAGATGGCTTTTTATTGTGGGCACTGTGAATTTGGTTCAGTCTTAGGTATGTTTATAGTGACCTTATTTTCTGGACCAAAAAATTAGGACACGTGCGGGTTCTGAGAAGTAAAGGGCTTTCCTCCTACCTCCCTGGCAGCCCTCATTGAGGTCTTCAGGGATCTTTTTTGGTTCTGCATCGCTTACCTTTTGGTGTTACTCATGGCTTTGTCTTTAGCCCTCTCCTTTTTCTTCACTGATGACTTACCTACTGCTTGTGTGTAGTGACTCCCAGATCTTAATTTTTCAGCTCAGGTCTCACACTGGACTGCAGGCAGGCAGTAGTAGGTCGTTCACTAATTCAGTCTGCAGGTTCAGCAAGTTCAAGATGAAGTCAGCATTGCCCCCCACAGGAATCACTTACTGAAGAATGGCACCACCATTCCCACAGCACCCCACCTCCGGGGCCAGCCCCGAAGGACAGCCCCCGGGGCCAGGTGCTTGTACAGCGTTTCCTGGCGTGGTGGGTGCGCTCAGTGTGTGTCTGTGCAACCCCATGAACTAGAGCCCGCCAGGCTCCTCTGTCCATGGCATTTCCCAGGCAAGAACACTGGCGTGAGTTGCCATGCCCTTCTCCAGGGGATCTTCCCCACCCAGTGTTTCTGACCTCCTCTCTCGTCCAAGGCCTCCTCCTTTTTTGCTTGTTGTTCTGACCACATCCTCCAGTGTGGTTACTTTAGGGTAACCAGGCTTCTCCAGTCTTCTCCTGAACAAACAAAAATATTCGGAGTTGGTGGCCGGCTGCTCACCCTCCATCAGCTTCCCAGCATCCTCAAAGTAAGAATCCAGACTCTTCAGGGTGGCAGAGCCCTCGGAAGCTTTACCCACCGTCCCCTGACCCAGCTCTGTCGTCAGAGTAAGATGCTCGCGATGCTCCTGGAACAGTGCACGGGCTTCTCCCTCCCGTGAATCTTAGTGCACAGCTGGCATTTGCTTTTGTGCATTTCATGTGCTAGTCCCTTTTGTTGTTGTTGTTCAGTAGCTAAGTCGTGTCTGACTCTTTGCGACCGCATGGACTATATAGCACGCCACATTCCTCTGTCCCCGACTATCCCCTGGAGTTTGCTCAAATTCAGGTCCGTCTCACCCTCTGCCACTGCCTTCTCCTTTTGCCTTCAGTCTTTCCCAGCATCAGGGTCTTTTCCAATGAGGCGGCCCTTCGTATCAGGTGGCTAAAGCACTGAAACACCAGCTTTAGCAACAGTCCTTCCAGTGAATTATTCAGGGTTTATTTCCTTTAGGATTGACTAGTTTGATCTCCTTGCTGTCCAAGGGCCTCTCAAGAGTCTTCTCTCCAGCACCATAGTTTGAAAGTATCAATTCTTTAGCACTTAGCCTTGTTTTTGGACTAACTCTCACATCCGTACAGGTTTTTAATAAAATGATTGTTGAATGAATTAATGATCAAAAAGTCAGTGATTGGACTTCCCTGGTGGTCCAGTGGTTAAAATTCCTCCTGCCAATGCAGGGGACTCGGGTTCCATCTCTGGTCTAGGAAGATCCCACATGCTGCGAAGCAACTAAGCCCACGCTCCTAGAGCCTGTTGTTTGCAACAAGCGAAGCCCCCGATTGCCACAATTAGAGAAAGCCCACCCACGACAATGAAGACTCAGCAGCACCAAAACTAAAAAAAAAAAAAAAAGAAGAGGTCGTTGATTGAATGTGTAAGTGCGCTTGTGGGGCAGTGGGGCAGAATTCCTAACTTCGAAGATTTTAATAGTTTTAGAAAACGCAAGTTGTTCCCAACCCGGTAGTTCATTGTCCCCGCCAGGATAAGTGGACTTAAAGATGGCTAGAATGTAGAACAGAGGGTATATTCCTGGATAGGATGTGGAAGGGTGGACCTGGTGTGGTGCCTGGCTGTATATCTCTGTATAAACGTGCACACACACAGACACGTGGGCAGATACACAATTCAGCAACCGTGTCCAACTCAACTCCACTGGCAGCATCTGAGTATTAGCACTGGTCAAAACAAGAAAGTCAAACAGAAACCTGCAAAAATCTCATAAAGGAAGCACCCCCCCCCCAACACACACACACCCTATTGTACCCCTCTGTGTGATCATAATGGCTGCTGAGCTGGGGCTGGCTGTGAGGAGCACACACCTGTCCTGGCTGAGGTTGTAGCTCAGACAGGCGCTGGATTCAGTTCTTTGGAATAACTTGTTGGGGGCGGGGATGGGAGGCAGCCTGGGAATACCATTCCCTTTCTTATTTCTTTGGAGTATCAGTGGATGCTGGTGCTGAGAAGGAAAGGATTTCTAGTCCCTTCCCATCATCTCAGCAGTGTACAGATTTTCCAGTGTCAGCCTAACTCAGTTGCTGCCCTTCTGCATGAATCTGTGCAGGTATAAATAGAGACTTCCTGACTAGGACAGGTGACCAGAGGGAGGAATTTTTGACCAGTCTTTCTTGTATGTCAAATGATGAGCACCAGTTGGGAACCTCACATGGGGCTTGCTTGGCCCTGGGGCAGATGCTAAGTAAGATAAAATGTAGTTTCTTCTGACTGTATTTAGAGCTCAGTCATGGAGCCAACCAGCTCTGATGATAGGGGAGTTTTTGATAAATGCACATTTATCTAACATCTATTTTAACCTTCAAAAAAATTTTTTTTAGGTCTAAGGAATAATATTTCAGGACCATATTTTAAAGTAATTTTTACTTGTTGAAATGTGGTCAGCTGTGTCCAGGGTATTTTCAAAATAGCCCAGCTGTTCAACTGACTGAGCCCCACTGGGGGGGCCTTATCTTGCTAGTTTTGAGATGAGCACTGCTTGTCCCCAGTGTGTTTCTGCCTACTGCTGAGAACTTGGGGGAGAAGAGGCTAGGGGAGAAGAAAACAGGACGTGGCAAAGTGGCCTGGGCCGTGCCGTGTTGGTTTTCTTCTTCACCCCAAGACTTTGAGTGGGCGACAAACGCAGTTTCTCTGCATTTCAGCAGGTCATGCGTTTTTCTTCTCCAGGACACTGACCTCTACTGGTTTAACTCTGACTCTTAATCAACAGCTGTTATTTCTTAAATTTTTTTTTCAAAGAAAAAAGCTTTTTGTGTTGCTTTTAAAATATAATTTGTGAAAAAATGAGCACTTGACTTACAGGCTTTGTATAGTGGAATTTACATTTATCTAAGAAATTCTGAGCCTTCCAAATTGTGCTTTTGACCTCTGGGATGCAGTATCTTTTTTCCTTTTTTAAACTGCTGTTACAACTCTGAATATAAGAGAACAGGTGTTTTTATCGCATTTTATTTTTAGATTGTAAAATTTGTCAGTTATCAGATACATGTTCAGGTAAGGAAGCTAACATGTTATATTTAGTGAAGACAACACAGAGTTTAGAATAACTGCATCCGCTCACTAGTTATGGGTAAATCACTTAAGCTGTGTTGGGCTTATACTTTTGTCTCTAAAGGATGGTTTCTGTTTCATAGGGCTTTGCAATGATTAAATGTATATGCAAAGTGTTTGAGGGGCTGTTATTTCTGTAGAAATGTTTGTTACTGTTATTCAAATTAAAGCTAATATTATCCTGCCACCTTTTTGACTTGTACAGCTATTTTAAAAAATCTTTAACCAAGTCTGTGCTAATTGTGTTGATTCGATGTGTACCTTTTTTTAACCAAGATTTTTAGGAACACTGTTACTTTAAAAACAAAAATGTGTGTGTGTTTATATATTTTAAAAATAATTTATGCTTCTGAAAGACCACTGGTTCAGCTAACATTAGACTAGTGTAACAACCTTTGTGCACATAGTGTAGATGCTGCTGTGGACTTAAATATTCATAACCTAAAAGTTGAGAGTTATGTTTTATTTGGTGGGCATGTTTAGGACTTCAAGCTCAGGAGACAGCATTTTAAGTAACCCTGAGCGAACAACTCCAAGGAGGCAGGGGAGCAACCAGCTTACATAGAAATTTTACAATAAGGCAGATAGTCTGAACATCAGATGATGATTGTTAATGAAAGAAAACCATATATCCCAGGTTAACAAATTTAGCACTTTTCTACATATGGGAACATGCAGAGTCGGGGCTCACTGAAATCATTCCTTTGATAGGCATCTTGGCTATCGGGAGTCAGTATCCTGTGTCTTCACATCCTGAGCTTCCTCAGGGCTCACCGTGGGGAATGGCTACAGTCTGATGTCTGATAGATGGCAGGTATTTTTTCCTTCCTGAGTTCCCTCAGGGCTCAACCAGCTCACCGTCAGTGGTGGCAGCAATTGCTAATGGCTGTGGCATCCTTGTTTACTGATTTAGCAGGAAGTTATTGACTATGCCAAAGCCTTTGACTGTGTGGATCACAACAAACTGTGGAAAATTCTGAAAGAGATGGGAATACCAGACCACCTGACCTGCCTCTTGAGAAATCTGTATGCAGGTCAGACAGCAACAGTTAGAACTGGACATGGAACAACAGACTGGTTCCAAATAGGGAAAGGAGTACGTCAAGGCTGTATATTGTCACCTTGCCAGTTTAACTTCTATGCAGAGTACATCATGCGAAATGCCGGCCTGGATGAAGCACAAGCTGGAATCAAGATTGCCGGGAGAAATATCAATAACCTCAGTATGCAGATGATACCACCCTTATGGCAGAAAATGAAGAGGAACTAAAGAGCCTCTTGATGAAAGTGAAAGAGGAGAGTGAAAAAGTTGGCTTAAATCTCAACATTCAGAAAACTAAGATCATGGCATCCGGTCTCATCACTTCATGGCAAATAGATGTGGCAACAGTGGAAACAGTGTCAGACTTTATTTTTCTGGGCTCCAAAATCACTGCAGTTGGCGATTGCAGCCATGAAATAAAAAGACGCTTGCTCCTTGAAAGAAAAGTTATGACCAACCTAGATAGCATATTAAAAAGCAGAGACATTACTTTGCCAACAAAGGTCCGACTAATCAAAGCTATGGTTTTTCCAGTAGTCATGTATGGATGTGAGAGTTGGACTATAAAGAAAGCTGAGTGCCGAAGAATTGATGCTTTTGAACTGTGGTGTTGGAGAAGACACTTGAAAGTCCCCTGGACTGCGAGGAGCTCCAATCAGTCCATCCTAAAGGAAATCAGTCCAATCAGTCCATCCTAAAGGAAATCAGTCCTGAATATTCATTGGAAGGACTGGTGCTGAAGCTGAAGCTCCAATACTTTGGCCACCTGATGTGAAGAACTGACTCATTTGAAAAGGCCCTGATGTTGGGAAAGATTGATGGTAAGAAAAGAAGGGGATGACAGAGGATGAGATGGTTGGATGGCATCACCGACTCAATGGACATAAGTTTGAGTAAACTTTGGGAGTTGGTGATGGACAGGGAGGCCTGGAGTCCTGCAATCCATGGGGTCGCAAAGAGTTCCATGACATGACTGAGCAACTGAACTGAACTGATTCCATTTCTCAGGCTTCCCAGGTGGCACTGTCGGTAAAGAACCTGCCTGCCAATGCAGGAGGCGTAAGAGACATGGGGTTGATCCCTGAGTTGGGAAGATCCCCTGGAGGAGGAAATGGCAACCCACTCCAGTATTCTTGGTTGGAGAATCCCACGGGCAGAGGAACCTGGAGGACTACAGTTCATAGGATCGCAAAGAGTCAGATGCAACTGAAGCGACTTAGCACCTAGCACCACCACCATTCCCATTTCTCAGTGCCTTTATCTGTAACCCACATGTAAGAAGCTGCTCCATGTGTAATCGAAACTCAGATGATCTGTAGTAACTTTAAACTCAGTATATTGAAGTGAAACTTGCCTTGTTTTCCTGCCGTCCTCTCCCCTGCCGCCCGCCGTTTGTTAGGGAGCAGCTCTGCACAGCGTAGTGGTGTCTGAAGGTGGATGCCTGGTTCACCCTCGGGCTCTGTGCAGCCCATGACATTTGTGAAAGCGTTTATCTCAGATTGAGACTTGAACCTGGCCAAAACCCACAGTCTTCCAACTGAGATCGCTTACCTGGTTTAAGGAGATAATGAAGCTCAGGTCCTTGATGTCTCATTGCAGAAAGAATTCAGTGGGAGACGAAGCGATAGGTAAGAAGTAGATTTAATGTAGAGAGAAACACACTCTATGGACAGAGTTGGGCCACCTCAGAAGGCAAGAGTGGCCTCGAAATGTGGTGTGGTTAGCTTTTATGGTCTGAGTGATTTCATCAACTAATGAATGGGAGGGTTATTCCAACTATTTTGGGGAAGGGGTGAAGATTTCCAGGAATTGGGCCACTGCTTACTTTTTGGGTTTTGATGATTGGCCTCGAAACTGTCATGATGCTTATGGGCGTGTCATTCAGCGGGCTGATGTGTTACAACAAGCATGCTATACTGAGGACCTAGGTCTAGTGGAAGTCACCTCTTCCCCAAATCTAATCAGTTTCTGTCATGTCCTCAGGGTATGTCATTCTGTTAAAGGTTATGACCTACCCCCTTCCCTCCTGTTTCATTAATAATCATACCCACCTCTTGAGATTCCCTTGGGCAACAAGATCTAACCAGTCAATCCTAAAGGAAATTAGCTCTGAAAATTAACTAGAAGAGCAACTAAAGAGCCTCTTGATGAAAGTGAAAGAGGAGAGTGAAAAAGTTGACTTAAAACTCAACATTCAGAAAACTAAGATCATACCATCTGGTCCCATCACTTCATGGCAAATAGATAGGGAAACAGTGAGAGACTTTATTTTGGGGGGCTCCAAAATCTGCAGATGGTGACTGCAGCCATGAAATTAAAAGACGCTTACTCCTTGGAAGAAAAGCTATGACCAACCTAGACAGCATATTAAAAAGCAGAGACATACTTTGCCAACAGAGGTCAAAGGTCAAAGCTAGAGGTCGCAAAGAGTCTCGACTTGCATGACTGAGCGACTGAACTAAACTGATTCCCTGAAAGGACTGATGCTGAAGCTGAAGCTCCAATCCTTTGGCCACCTGATGCAAAGAGCTGACTCATTGGAAAAGACCCTGATGCTGGGATAGGTTGAGAGCAGGAGAAGGGGACGACAGAGGACGAGATGGTTGGATGGCGTCACCGACTCAATGGACATGAGTTTGAGTAAACTCTGGGAGATAGTGAAGGACGGGGAAGCCTGGTGTGCTGCAGTCCATGGGATCGCAGAGTCAGCCACGACTGAGTGACTGAACAACCAAGAAATGTCTCAGGATAACTAGCTTGTTGGGAATCTGGATGCCAGATTCTTTTACAGAACCGAGAGAGAAGTGGTGAGGAACCAACGTCAAGAGGTGGAATAGAGAGGGAGAGTCAGTAAGGAAGTAAAGTAAAAAGGGCCATTGGTTTTTCAAATCATCTCAGAATGGCCAGCGTTTGTAAGAGGTGTGTTAATCTCCTCTTTTCATAGGTGGACAGGGTCAGATTATCTCCCTGTGAGCTGATCAAAGGCACTTTAGTTAAACACTTAGGCAGAGGGGCAGGGTCGTCTGAGGCAGGCTCTTGCCTATAATAACAACAGCAATGAAAAGCAAGTGAAAGAAATAGCTCCAATTGGTTCTTTGGTTCCAGTTGGTCTTCCAGTTGGTTCTTCTCTGCAACATAACCACTGGACAGCCAGGGAACTCCCTCATGCTTATTTTCTAATGAGGAAGTCAATTGTGATTGAGCAGGACTCTATGGGGCCTTCCCAGGACAGAACCCTGCCCTGTTCCTCTCTGAAATACTTCGATGATAATATCTGGTACATACATCGTGAGTTTTTTTTAATAGATGTGAAAACTCCCACCAAATGGAAGATGTTACCTGCTCGATGGCCATGGGCTCATAACCCGCGTAACTGCGTTCTATGCATAATGGTTTGCATCTGCTAACCCCAAACTCCCAGTCTGCCCCTCCCTCACTTCCCCTCCGCCTTGGCAAACACAGGTCTAGAAACGGAATGCTTTAAATAATTATAATGTGGTAACGGAAAGTCACAATCCCCCTCCTTTCTAGAGATTGCTGTTGTTACTTGTTGAATGGTGCAGTTATCTGTTCAGTGACTTTTCCAAGCTCTTTCTGCAAAGACTGTATTTCTTGTTGCATGTGATCATTGAAATTTCTGTTCTTCTATCTCTGAGGTCAACCAGTGATTTCATGAAGGAGAAAAAGGTCTTCCTTCCCTTTAAATTCTTTTGGCAAACACTGCCCTGGAAAGCCCTTCAGACCTAGAGATCTGAGAGAAAGGCCAGTTTCTTCTCTACTCCCTCAGTGAACCACTTGGAAAATTAAAACACACATCCCCCAGATTTGAAGGACTGGGTTCCAACACCCTGGTACCTGCAAGCCACTCTGTGAACACGAGCCGCAGTCCCCACAGCTACCTGCTATATGAATGGGGCATGCATGATGGCAGCTGCAAGTAAGATGTGGCATTTACTGCAACAAGCCTGCTTCTTCATCAGGCATTCCCATGGATGCTGCAAGTGTCTAACTAGACTTCATAATTCTGAAACAGTGATTCTGACAGTTCTTCCCAGCTCCATAACTGATTTGGTACAGGGACTGATTCTTGGAACTTCCTGTTCTACTGTTTTCCATGATGGCACTGTTTTATTTATTCTTGTTGAGATAATAGTCTCCATATTAAAATGTATTGGTGTAATTATGAAAAGAATTTAAGTGAAGGCTGATTAAGTGTATAAATAATGTATGTATTGAATTATTTATTAGGAATTATTTTCCATTACACCTGTCCATCTCACAGATTGGCTGGTTGACCGAAAAGATGGAATTCTACAAGTATAGCTAGTCATGTCCTGGTATATCGCTACATCGACTCTTGTGGCTACACAGAGAAAATGGCACGTCCTTGTTGTGTCTGTAGTTAAGTCTTTTCCTCCTGTTGGGTGACCCACTGATTAACTGGTGAAGAAATCCAATACAGTTTAAAGCTTAGTCTAAGGTAATGACTTAAATAGTCTATTTAGATATTGTCCGGTTCTCTCTGAGATGAAAATGCTCAGTGTCCGCCTTTTACCCTGGGATGGTGCAAGGGTATGGGGTGAGAGTTGTGGTGTATATGCTCTCCTGGCAGCCACGGGCACTGTTCATTTCCCTTGGTTTGATGTTGGCTACTTCCTCTGGTCTCTGGGGCAGTGTCCCTTTACCTCCTAGTTGTGTTGGCCTTGTGGGTGGGTGCTGGTGTAACCTGTGGTAGGGCCTTTCTGGTTGATAAGAACCTGGCAGTATCCCCTGACAGCATCATTTTCTCTTTGACTCCTCCTCTCCAAGCTCTCCTGGATGTCTTCTTGTTCAGTCACTCAGTCGTGTCCTACTCTTTGTGAGCCCATAGATTGCAGCATGCCAGGCTTCCCGGTCCTTGACAATCTCTTGGAGTTTGCTCAAACTCATGTCCATTGAGTTGATGATGCCATCCAACCATCTCATCCTCTGTCCTGGGCGTCTACCACGTGTTCATCTGGCGTGGACCCTCATCCCCCACCTTGTTGCAGGATTACCTGGTTCCCTGGTGGGTTCCACAATCAGTCCTCTAGCTCAGTAATCTGAGTCTCAAGAGTTTTATCCTTGTCTGACCGTGTTTGGAAAAACCCTCTTTTGAGACAATGGCCTAGCTTGTAAGACTGAATTTACTGGTAAGCCTTCTTTGTGTGTCAGATGTTGCGTATTGCTTCATTATCTCTTCCTGTGTTCTTCCCTAGTAAATCCCAATTACTGCCCAGGGAGATGAATGCTTCCAGCAGACTAGGGCAAAGGCCGTATACTCCAAGAGCAAAACAGCTACAAGGATAATTTTTGAACACTGTCACATGTGGGTATATAAATACATATGAGGATAAAATTTAATTATCCTTAAATATTTAATTATAAAACAGTCATATAATTCTAAATATATGCAGCCTTAAATTTAAGGAATATAGTATCTTTAGAAAAGCGTAAGTGGTGTGTATGTGCACATATATATAGTGTGTGATATATATATATATAGTTAGGATCTATATTGATGTGTTGTATAGACATATGTTATAAACAAACGTGATACATATTTATATGTAATATATATTATTTAATTATAGCACTATGACTATGTCATGTACACACACAGAGTTGAGCCTTGAACAATTAGAGGCAGTGATTCTCCGTGCGGTTTAGAATCCGCACATAGGGCTTCCGTGGTGTCTCGGTGAAGAATCCACCTGCCACTGCAGGAGACACAGGTGCGATCCTGATTTGGGACGATCCCACATGCCTTGGAGCAGCTATGAGCATGTGCCCTAGAGCCCGGGAACCGCAACTTCTGAAGCCAGCGTGCCCAGAGCCCATGTTCTGCAGCAAGAGAAGACACCACACTGAGAAGCCTGCACACTGCAATGAGGAGGAGCCCCCACTCGCTGCAGCTGGAGGAAAGCCCGCCCAGCAGTGAAGACCCAGCACAGCCATCAATCAATAAATAGATAAAATTATGTTAAAAAATGAAATCTGCACATGACTGTATAGTTGGCTTTCTGTACCTGTGGTTCCACATCTGCAGAGTCAACCATTCGTGGCTTGTGTAGTACTGTAGTGCATATATGATGAAAAACAATCCACTTATAACTAGGCCTGTACACTTCAAACCTGTGTTGTTGAGGGTCCACTGTATATATATTTAAGACCTCCTATCAACTTTCCCATGACCAAAAATAGTGTGATTTAAACACCCATTTCTTTGGTTGCAGGACTGTTCGTGTGTGGTTAAAGAGAGACAGTGGACAGTACTGGCCAAGCATATACCATGTGATGCCTTGTAAGTATCTGGATCTCTGTCTTTAAGAATCAGACATGGACCCCAACTCCCCTTCCTTCTCAGATTGCCTGCGCTGTGTTCTCTTGAGCAGAGATGCATGAGGGTTGGGATTGTCATTATAATGGAAAGGATTATATCATTTTATATTTATGATGATCTCATTATATCATTTTAGCTCTCTGTGTAAAATGGGAAAATTGTTTTGAAACTGACTGTAAATACACAGTTTCTGAGTAAGATTAATGGAAGGACTTCAGTACCTAGGCTCCCTGCGTACAGTGGTCTCCCTCTCATTTCCAACTTTTTGTTTAACTTTTTTGTAAAGTAGTTCCTTAGACAATTCAAAATTTTGTCCAGTGATTGCATTTGTGAAGTAAATTTGTTCTTACATTATTGTTCTATTATTTGCTCAAATTCAGGACATTCAGCATTGAACATTCAGCTCTCAAAAGGATTTGCTGTGGATTCAAATGTTCTAATTAGAAGTCTGTCTCATTTCCCCAAAAGCTCCTATGAGAAATATGTCCTTGCACTGATAAATAGTGAATCTTTCAAATATACTTTTAAAAAAAGATGACTAATTCTTAGATTCTTGAACTGGCAGAAGTTCCCCTGCAGGGAGAGAGCTGTTGCCCGCGCCCCACAACCCCCTCCCCAGATAGGCAATTTCTTTCCTTATAGTCTATGGTTTTATCAAACTTAATGAAGTTTGGGTATCTTATTCCATATTTATTTTAGTGTAATTATTTGAATTCATTGTCAGTCATATTGTTAAACGTTTCTCTTATTCCCCTTCCTGCAAACCTTAATTGAAATCAGCACACTAGAAAAATGCCCTGGGCTTGTCGTCTGGGTCTCTGTACCCTCTGGCTTCCTGCAATGTGCGCCTCTTCCCTTGATACCAGCATCCCTGTTTGAGTAGTATATGCCACAGCATACAACCCAGAAAAATTCATGCTGCACTATAGATATGCTAAAGCTTACGCCTCTGGCAAAAGAAGACTGTGATAAGCAACAGTTTTGCGTGTTTATGAACAAATACGTTATTAAGGATGTAATGGATTTCTGTGATTTCAGATCTATCTTTGAGGTTTGCATTTCTTTAGAATTGTAGTGAATAGATGATAACTATGTAGTTGAACCAAGTATCCCACTCTACGTTATCAAAAAAGAAACTTATAATTCAGTATAGTAAGTCCCCTATATGCAAATGAGTTCCATCCTGAGAGCCCGTTCTCCTAAGTCCAGCAAAGTTAGCCTAGGTACCCAATGAACTCAATCGGCTACCTAGTACTGTACTGTAATAATAGCTTTATAATACTTTTCATACAAATAACACATGAAAAGCAAACACAAAAAATAAACATTTAATCTTACAGTACAGTACAGCAGCTGGCATAAGGGGGCATGTTCGCATTTTTGAAAACTCTCAACTTGAAGGTTTCGTATGTAGGGAACTTACTGCGCTTAGATTCTCACCTTACTGGTTGCGCCTCCAGCAGACGCCACTGCACAGCCAAGACCCAAGATGAGCTTTCTTCTTAAGTCTTGGCAGTGATGAGGCCTTAGGTAAATGGAAAAGGAAAGGAATCCTATGATTGATTTTTTTTTCCCCTTATTTTTAAGTGGTATAACCAGTCACCTACGGCCTTTTTCATCACACTTGACATAATATCCAGCAGGACGAGCTGGGGAAATTCTGTAGTCCAGCAAGCTGAAGTTGACCCCAGAGTCCTGTAATTTCCATGTGACTCTGAAGACAGGAGAGGCCAATGTGGGCAGAGTAACGAGGGCTTGGGGATGGTGCTTAAGGAATCTTGTTGAGATGGGTGTTGATAGGAACCTCATGAAGACGTGGGATCCTAAACAGTTGCTTAACAACCACCCCCACTCCCCAGTACACACATCCATACACATCTGATGTCACTCTCTAATGTTCTCTTTATTCAAATATCACGGAGGATACAGAGAAGCCGCGAGTTGCATGTTTGTGCTTTAGTAAGCTGTATCTGATGAGTGACTAAAGAAAGCTGCTGTAACTCTTGCACCCGGCATAGGCTCTCAGTAAACAAGTATTTACTGAAGACTTGAATCTGTTAACAAAGATGATTTCCCTGAGAGTATTATCATACATTTTCCTAAGTGACCAAACGTGATCTTTGAGAAGAATGACCCTCTAATTATTTTGCCTGTGACCGTCTACGAAAGTGAGTAAAGAAGGGATTACTTTGCTATCAACGTGTGGTCTGTGGACCGGCAGCATCAAGGTCACCTGAGAACTTAGTAGAAATACAAATACTGGGCTCCACCTGAGACCTACTGAATGAGAATCTGCATTTTAAAAGATCCCGAGGTGATTTGAATGCCTTTTATATTTTGAGGTTGCCTTTTGGCATTTTCTCCAACATGCGGGAAATGGTTTTTCCAGCAGTCATGTGCAGGTGAGAGAGTTGGACCATAAAGAAGTCTGAGCGCCAAAGAACTGATGCTTTCTAATTGTGGTGCTGGAGAAGACTCTTGAGAGTCCCTTGGACAGCAAGGAGATCAAACCAATCCATCCTAAAGGAAATCAACACTGAATATTCACTGGAAGGACTGATGCTGAAGCTGAAGAATACTTGGGCCATCTGATGCGAAGAGCCAACTCACTGGAAAAGACCCTGATGCTGGGAAAGATTGAGGGCAGGAGAAGAAGGGGGTGACAGTGGATGAGATGGTTAAATAGCATCACTGACTCAGTGGTCACTGACTGAGTTTGAACAACCTCCAGGAGATAGTGAAGGACAGGAGAGCCTGGCGTGTTGCAGTCCATGAGGTCACAAAGAGTTGGACACAACTTAGTGACTGAACAACCAACATGCTAATCTGCTTACATATGTTTATATGAACACGTGTGAAGGCTCATGCCTGTACAGTGTTGATTTGTAAATACATAGATACAAATACACATTCTAGTTGATCACATATTTTCTGTGCACTGACTGTATACAGGCCATCAAGCTGGATGCCAGAAGGTGCAGGTGAACAGCGGGTGAATGGTCAGGATAATTTCCATACTCTTTCATTGTTGGACGGTTCCATCTATCATGGAGGGTGAAAAGGACAGAAGGCTGTGTTCTTCACAGTTGATTGGAAACTGGCTTTTATATTAGGGATTATATGCATTCAGGTAACATAGGAACTGGTCTCTGAGCAGGATCTTTTGTTTACCTTAAGAGAGGCAGAATCTTATTGCATAAGGAAATAGGTTACATTTTCATGTCATTTAGAATGTATTCAGTTATTGAATTTCCACTTTTTTTGTTTTGCAGTCCTTTCTGTTGGAAGGTGTTTTGTTAAGAGGTTACTCAATATTGTCCTTAAATAAGGGGTATGTGGTATTAGTTACAAAGGGGCTTCCCTGGTGGCTCAGATGGTAAAGCGTCTGTCTGCAATGCGGGACACCTGGGTTTGATCCCTGAGTTGGGAAGATCCCCTAGAGAAGGAAATGGCAACCCGTTCCTGTACTCTTGCCTGGAAAATCCCATGGACGGAGGAGCCTGGTAGGCTATAGTCCATGGGGTCGCAAAGAGTCAGACACGACTGAGCGACTTTACTTCACTCACTAAGTGGAAAACTATAGTTTACTAGAGGCTATCGTATGGACACCACAAGGCAGATATGACCATATGGTGTGTTTATAGTCATACAAAAAAAGTAGTATTCCAAATCCAGGAGATAACAGAGATAATTTATATCTTGTATGTGCAGTATATAATTTGTTTGCTTACTTTGTCCATTAAAATACCTTTTAAAAAAGTTGAACTCATAGAAACAGAGAGTAGAAAAGTGGTTGCTAGGGGCAAAGAGGTGGCAAACGTAAGCTCAGTTATAGGATGTGTGGAGTCTGGGGATCTAGTGTATAATATGGTGACCTACAGTTAATAACATTTATTGTACGATTAAAATTTGCTGAGAGAGTACAACTTAAATGTCCTTACCAAAAAAAAAAGAAATATGTGAGGTGAATTAAAAATGTGTTAATTTGATGACAGGAATCCTTTCACAACATATATCAACTCATCACTTTGTAAGCTTCAAATACCTTATAATTTTATTTGAAAATTATACCTTAATAAAGTTGGGAAAAAATAAAGTCACAGAACCTGAAATATCAAACACTGAAAAGAAAACAAAAGCCCTTTTAATGTGGTGTTTGTCACATTCTGAGTAGGCTAGTAACGTTTTATAGCATTGAGAAGCATTTGGAGTTGATTGCAGGGAAGGGAGCAGAAGACATTAGATGAGCAAGAGTGAACACTGAGGGCCAAGCTTGAGGGCACGGAGTGAGCCTGAAAGGCAGAGTGTGATACGACGGCATGAACTTCAGAGAGTGGCAGGTGAGAGAAAGATGAGGAGCAGACGCATCGCAATCAAAAAGCCAACCCCTGCTTTGGAGGCATCCTCATACCCTGTCTTTTCTGAGGCGCTCCTGCTTCCCTGGGCTTCTTTGGAGGCTCAGTGGTAAAGTGTCCACCTGTCAGTGCAGGAGACTCAGGTTCAATCCCTGGTTCGGGAAGATCCCCCGGAGAAGGGAATGACAACTCACTCTAGTTTTCTTGCCTGGACAATCCCATGGACAGAGGAGCCTGGTAGGCTACAGTCAATAGGGTCGCAAAGATCATGACTTGCTTCCTCTCCAGGAGGGATCTAGGAGAAACTAGATTTGCCTGGTTAAGGCTGTTTGCCCCTGAGCCAGTCCAGTTTTCCTAGGAATTTAGAGTTTGGAGTAGGAAATGCTAGTCTCCACCTAGGCTGGTCCCTTGAGCTGGGAACACAGAAATCCAACAGCTTTGTGGCATTTGTGTGCATGAAGAAAATGTGAATCACTTGGCTCCAGAGGGAGAGAAGCCTGAGCAAGTGATGCCTTGAGGTTTTCTTCATGCTCTGAACTCCCAAGCTTGACTCTGATTCTGCCCTTGAGTTCAAAAGGTACCCTCTCTCTTACTGCCATATGCCTCTTTGCACTGAAGTCCGTGCAGTGGGTTCCTGCCGCTTGCCGCTGCAAGTATCTGACTCCGCCTCGCCCTAAGTGTACACCTCCCAGTTCCTGTCTTTTCACTTTCTCCTGTATCTCTGTGATCTTTAAAGAGGAAAGACTGAGCCGTGCAGTCCAGTAGGTCCCTATTGGTGCCTCTGAGGTATTGAGCTGAAAACAGTATGGGAAAAGTGAGGGCAGGTAAAGATGAAAAACAGAAAAAATTATCTTGTTTAATTTCTTTGGACAGTGCGTTCAACAATTTTTAAATGTTTCTTCCATACCAAACACTGTGCAGTGTGCTAAGAATAAGTTGTGTATTTATTTTTATTTTGTTTTGGCCATGCTCTGTGGCATGTGGGATCTTAGTTCCCCGACCAGGGTTTGAACCCGTGTCTCCTACATTGAGAGCATGGAGTCTTAACCACTGGACCACCAGGGAAGCCCCAGGATAGAGTGTTTAATATGGCAGATGATTCCTGTCTTCATGGTATGGTACAGTCGGTTGGGGGAACCAGACGTAAAATGAGTACCACAGTGCCTGGTGAGTTTTAACAGAAGTAGGTGTAATGGGCACATGGTCACAAGAGGTCCCTTAGAAAGTTCCATTTTATATTTGCAGAATTTATTTATTTTTATCTGTGGCTATGTTGGGTCTTTGTTGCAATGCACAGGCTCTTCGTTGAGGCTCACGGGCTTTCTTAGTTGCAGTGAGTGGGGTCTATTTTCCAGTTGCAGCGCACAGGCTTCTCATCGCGATGGCTTCTCTTGTTACGGAGTCCAGGCTCTAGGTGCGTGGACTTCAGTACTTGTGGGGTGAGGGCTCAGTAGCTGCAGTTCTCGGGCTCTTGACGGTGGGCTCAGTACTTGCAGTGCATGGGCTTAGTTGCTCCATGGCATGTGGGATCTTCCCGGACCAGGAATTGAGTCCTGTGTCCCCTGCATTGGCGGGCAGATTCTTAACCTCTGGACCATCAGGGAAGTCTGGAAGGTCTATTTTAAACCCTGGTATCTATAGGGAATTTGGGGTGACTGATGACTTGTTTTTTAGTTTCCTCTAAGCTGATGTTTATGGATGAGTGAGAAATAAGAGTATGTCCTTATCAAATATCCTTTCAAAAATTGTATCTTCCTGACATTATCTCACATGGTAGCTGGAAAGTAGCCTACTATGACAAGATCAAGCTATAGCCTTCCCAGCTGGGACCTGCCTGACCTTGAATACCAGGGAGGAACCTTCCTGAGGGTACAGAGTTAAGGTTTTAGTTATAGCTGTAAATGTGATTATTTGTTCCAGGCTTCTAGTAGATACCATTTCAACCACTATATTTGCATCTTACTACAGAGGGGAAAAGGCAGAGGAACCAGAGATCAAATTGCCAATATCTGCTGGATCATCGAAAAAGCAAGAGAGTTCCAGAAAAACATCTATTTCTGCTTTATTGACTATGCCAAAGCCTTTGACTGTGTGGATCACAATAAACTGTGGAAAATTCTTCAACAGATGGGAATACCAGACCACCTGGCCTGCCTCTTGAGAAACCCATATGCAGGTCAGGAAGCAACAGTTAGAACTGGACATGGAACAACAGACTGGTTCCAAATAGGAAAAGGAGTACGTCAAGGCTATATATTGTCACTCTGCTTATTTAACTTCTATGCAGAGTACATCATGAGAAACGCTGGGCTGGAAGAAGCACAAGCTGGAATCAATATTGCCAGGAGAAATATCAATAACCTCAGAAATGCAGATGACACCACCCTTACGGCAGAAAATGAAGAAGAACTAAAAAGCCTCTTGATGAAAGTGAAAGAGGAGAGTGAAAAGTTAGCTTAAAGCTCAACATTCAGAAAACTAAGATCATGGCATCTGGCCCCATCACTTCATGGCAAATAGATGGGGAAATAGTGGAAACAATGTCAGACTTTATTTTTGGGGGCTTCAAAATCACTGCAGATGGTGACTGCAGCCATGAAATAAAAAGACGCTTGCTCCTTGAAAGAAAAGTTATGACCAACCTAAACAGCATATTAAAAAGCAGAGACATTACTTTGCCAAGAAAGGTCTGTCTAGTCAAGGTTATGGTTTTTCCAGTGGTCACGTATGGATGTGAGAGTTGGACTGTGAAGAAAGCTGAGTGTTGAAGAATTGATGCTTTTGAACTGTGGTGTTGGAGAAGACTTTTGAGAGTCCCTTGGACTGCAAGGAGATCCAACCAGTCCATTCTGAAGGAGATCAGTCCTGGGTGTTCTTTGGAAGGACTGATGCTAAAGCTGAAACTCCAATACTTTGGCCACCTCATGCGAAGAGTTGACTCATTGGAAAAGACCCTGATGTTGGGAGGGATTGGGGGCAGGAGGAGAAGGGAACAACAGAGGATGAGATGGTTGGATGGCATCACTGACTCAAAGGACATGAGTTTGGGTAAACTCCCGGAGTTGGTGATGAACAAGGAGGCCTGGCGTGCTGCGATTGATGGGGTCGCAAAGAGTTGGACACGACTGAGTGACTGAACTGAACAGAGGGGAAAAAAACAAACAAGCAAGCATGAAGAGCACAGGCATTCCTATTTTCATGGTTGAGTTATTACACATTTACTTTACCAACTAGCTTTGCTATTCATGGGGTCAGACTAAAAGAGTAGAGGAGAGTGCGGGCAGGAGCCGGGGTGGCAGGTGTTTGAGATTTTTCTTACTCTGCAGAGTTGGGTATCATGTCTGGACCTTTCTTGCCGACACTTCCCCCATGGAGAAGAGGTAAAGCCACTTGGCTGCCAAAGGTACAGTGAATAGGAGTTTAAGAAGGCCAGAGTCTCAGGCCTGAGTTGAGGATTGGGCAGTTGGAAAACCTCTGTGGATTCTGTCACTGCCGGGACAGACAGGTGGAACTTACTTTGGCTCCTGAGTGTTTATGCATTTGTCCCCGAAGCAGAGCAGAAGATGGCTCTTCAACAGTGACTACAAATAAAAGGCACACCCAATAAATTAAATGACCATTTTGTAGGATCTTCAGCTCTCTGCCTTGAAAATCCCATCTGGTGGGATGGCATTTGCCCAGGCTGAGGCTGTGGTTGGGCCCCTTCAGTTTTCCTACCAGTGTGGCCACTTGACCATTTGCTCAGCTAACTTTTTGAAGTATAAGAACTCTACTCAGTGAAGTAAGTCAGACAGAGAAAGATAAAGACCATGTGACTTCCCTCTTGTGCAATATGAAAAGCACCAACAAATAAAATAAATGAACAAACCGAATCAAAATAAATACATAGATATAGTGAGAACAGATTAGTGGTTACCAGAGGTGAGGCAAAACGCATAAAGGGGATCAGATGCGTGGTGACAGGTGGAAACTAGATTTTTGGTGGTGAACACGCTGTAGCAAGTGTAGAAACGTTGGGGTGGCCAGAAAGTTTGTTTAGGTTTTTCCATAACATCTTACACCACACTATGTAATGTTATGAAATGTATGTAATGTTATAAACCAATGTTAGCTCAATAAAAATAAATCTAAGATTTTTAAAACTTTAAAATTTAAGTCAACAATCAAATAATAGTTAAACGATAAAGTGCAGGAACTCTAGTCCTCACTAGAAACCTTCATTTCGAACTGCCTGCTTTTCCAGTTTTATTTATTTTTTCATCAGCCTGGTTGAGCGAAAGGCTCTTTGTTATTTGTGATGTGTAGTATAAAGGATATATATGCAGTCGACTATGCACCCATATTCTGAGAATTTCTGCTTCGTGTTATCCTTCTGCAGAAATGCCTGCATTCATTGGGCTCTCAGCTCATACTGCTGTGTGTATACATGAAATGTTTTATCTGCCTCTTTGAACAAAATTTTATTGGAGTCTAGTTGATTCTTTTGTGTCAGTTTCAAGTATGCACTCAAGTGACTCTGTTACACAAATGCATATATCCAGTCTGTTTTAGATTCCTTTCCCATGTGGGCCATTACAGAGTACAGAGTAGAGTACCCTGTGCTATGCGGTAGGTCCTTATTAGCCATCTGTTTTACATATAGTGGGGTGTGTATGTCAATCCCAGTCTCCCAATTTATCCCTCCCCACTACTCCCCCCACCCCCCGGTAACCGTAAGTGTGTTTTCTACATCTGTGTTTCTATTCTGTTTTGTAGATGAGTTCGCTTGTACCCCTTTCTGTTTTACATAGAAGTGATATCATAGGATGCTTGTCTTTCTGTTACTTTACTCAGTGTGACAGTCTCTAGGTCCATCCAAGTCGCTGCAAATGGCATTATTTCTCTTTTATGGCTGAGTAGTACTCCGCTGTATATATGCACCGCACCTTCTTTATCCACTGCTTGGTTGACGGACACTTAGGTTGCGTCCGTGTCCTGGCTATTATAAGTCTTGCCGCCATGAGCATTCATCTGCCATCATGCTCAGCGCCCCTTTGAAGAAACACTAACGAAAATGACTTCTCAGGTAGGAGAGCCAGAAACCCTTGGCTTTCTCTAAGGCAGAACTTCTCATCCTGTGTTACAGTGTCCTGGGATGATCCAAATGGATTCCGGGCCCCACAAACTGATCTGTTTAGTTGGGCAGGAGCAATCCAGTCATCGGGGCCCCAGCAGTCTGTTCCATTTCCTCCAGGCTGTTTTGCTCACATCTAAGTTTCTGTGTGATTTGTGAGGTGAAAAAGGTTAGGAGGAGCAACTCTATGGACCTGGTACCTAGTCCTTATAGGTAAGGTGAAACATGGGCTCTGTTATATTCCCCACAGATCTTTCGTTTGATTTTCTTTCTCAGATTTGATATATTTTCCTCAGTCAAGACGTTTTGCTTACTTCTAGCCTTTGTTGTTGTTATTTTTTTTTTGTATCTGCTTTGAAAGCCATTTTCAATTCTTTGTGAAATGAGGCAGGGAATGCATGGAGTAAGTTATCTTAGTTAAGACAAATGAGAGATGCAGTTTGAACATACTGTTTGCATTAAATTCTGATAAAGACGCATTGTTTAATATTGGAGTGTTCATCATTGCTCATAGGATAGATAGCACTTGTGCCTGGGTGGGAAACTAGACTTTGATTTTCATGTTTGCTGCCAATTTGCTGACTGACTTGGGGCAAGTCCTGTCCTTTTCTCTGCTCTGAACCTAACAGATAAGCTGTCCGTTTTCTGTTTCTCAGATTTGCATAAATATTTTGGTTATATGTCAAGTAAATATTTGTAAATTATTTTCAAGTTGTTGGTGTTTAGCAACATACACTCTCTTTGCTCATCTTAACCCAGAGGAATTTAGGAAAGATTGGCCGATTTGTGAGGTTGTTGCTGGATTGGTGTCCCATCTGTTGGAATTGTAGTCTTAGAGCAGCTTGAAATTGAGGATTTAGAAAATTGAAATGATTAATGTGCTCGTATTGATATATTTGGGATGGAAATGAGTTAGTCTGCGATGTTCCCATTGGTGAGGTCCAAGGCTTGAGACAGTGGAGGGGGTTTGTGCGCTGTCCCGCCCTTTCTGCTGGGTTTATTGGAGTTTTGGGGGAAATTCACGTGGGAAGATGAATGACGGAAAGTTATTTAAAATAATGAATTTGGTATTTCTGTTTTTATAAGGTAGTGCTTTCTTGGGTGAGTTTTAAACAGTATGTTTAATTCAGTTGAGGAAGTTTGTTGGCTGTGGGGGATGTGTATATAATTCAGAAATGCTCATCCTATTGTTTAGTTCATATCTTACTTCCCATAACTTCTTGGTTCCTCATTGTGACATATACTGCTCCTTTGTTGGTTTCTTTTTGGTATAGGTTGTATTATAGAACCATGTGTAGAAAATGACTTGTTTTTATTATTGACATTTTCCAGAATAACACTGTAATCTGATCTTTTGATCTTCTGTTTACTCAGAAGAAAAAGTACCCAAGGAAGTTTGATATTTTACAGAATTGAAGGAGAACAAATGATCCAAGCTAAAGATAACAGATATTAATTAATCTGAACGATTATAACATTTATTTAGCATACTCTGATTTTCATCTGACAGAGTAATTTAAAGCTTCCTATAGTCAGATCACTTTACTGTCACTTAAAATGTGTCTGGGAGAAAAAGGGACCACTGCCCATTCACCGTCATTTTAGTGATGTTCCTTAGACTAAATTAAAACAAAACCAAGGATTAATTTTAATTGAGTTCATAAAATATTTGGTTTAAAAGAAAAATTCTTTTTCATGCTAGGCAATTGAGGTCCTAAATATAAGTGTTCTTAGTAAGGTAAAACATGGGCCAAATACTATAAAAAAGTATATATTTATATACTATAAATATTATTTTGTGACACACAGCTGAATGGAGTAGTGTCCGGGAATTAATTAAATCTTTGCTTTATGGTGGTGAGTTTCTCTTTGTATGCCTCTCTAGTCAAGGCCCTCTTATTATAGAATCCTGACATTTTGTTTGTTTGTTTTTTACTTTATTTTTAATTGAAGAATAATTGCTTTACAGTATTGTTTTGGTTTCTGCCAAAGGATCCTGACATTTAACTTCACCAGGATGCCTTTAAATACCTGAAGGTTTATTCACAGAGTACTGTTGCTTATTTAAAGTTCCCACATCCATTCAGCACATCCCATGAAGATTAGTGTCTCCTGCCAAATAATGCCTTTAGCATAGTAAAGCTGTCAGAGTGATTGAAATCCACAGTTCAACCTTCATTGGAACTTGTGTTTATTTGAGTAAAGTTCAAATGATCAGCAAAGGACAGGAAATAAATTAGTCATAAAATGAAAGAATTATAGGTTTAAATACTAGAAATGGGTAAACTTTCCCCCAAATAGAAGTATTTTGAGAATGCCTCCTCTCAACTTATATTTTTTTAGAAAGCAAGAGCAATATTTCTTCTTAGATCATCCATGGGATAAGTTAGAAATTCAGTTAGCCAGTTTCTCTCTAATCCATTTAACTATTGGTCCCTTGAAGTTGATGTTGGTTTCTTGTGTTCCCTTTGCTTAGGGCTGAAGTGTGGTCAGCTGTTCAGTCATGTCCAACTCTCTGTGACGTCCATGGGACTGTAGCCCACCAGGCTATCAGTCAGTATTTTACCTATGGAAAATCTCTGTTCATGGGATTTTCCAGGGAAGAATGCTGGAGTGGATTGCCGTTTCCTTCTCCAGGGGATCTTCCGACCCAGGGATCAAACCCGCATCTTTTGCATGTCCCACATTGGGAGGCGGATTCTTTACCACTAGCACCATACCGGCTCGTATCCTGAGCTTTTCCCCCTTCAAATTATATGGGCATTAATATAATCACCCAGACTAGGGGTTCTCTTTTCATTCTCCCTAAACTTTAAGCTGAACCCCTGCCTTAAACTACCAGATTTCATTTTTAAAAAACATTCAGTATTGCAAAAGTGTTTAAAGATAAGATTTTGACAGTCCACCAAGTCCTGACACTAATATGAGAGAGTATTATTTCCCATTACCCACAGACCTCTACAAATTTCTTTCCTTATCATATTTGTACTTTTCATGGTCTTGCTTCCTAAAATTTTGCCAAATATCCTTCTTTTGAGTGTCGTCAGTCTGAGACTAAGCAGGGAGACGGCCAGTATTGATCAGACAACTTGGAAAATGAGACTTCTCTTGTTTCTTCATTAAAAAAAAAAAAAGTAATTGTATTTACTTATTTGTTTTTGGCTGTGCTGGGTCTCCGCTGCTGCTCCGGCTTTTCTCCGGTTTTGGGGAGTGGGGGCTGCTCTCCAGCTGTGGTACTTGGACCCCTCGTTGCAGTGGGGTCCTCTCGTTGTAGGACACAGGCTCTGGGTCGCTCCAGCTTCAGTAGTCGTGGCGTGCAGGCTCACTAGTTGCAGCTCCTGGGCTCTGGGGCACAGGCACCATAGCTGTGGCACACGGGCTTAGTTGACACTGGCATGTGGGACCCTCCTGGATCAGGGATCGAACCTGCGTCTCTTGCGCTAGCAGGTGGATTCTTTACCACTGGTGGTGGAAGCTCCTTCCCTTATTTCTAGATAAAATGTATTTCAGCCAGCCGCTTTGCTTGACTATTGGAGAATGCATGTTTAAGGTGGGCGAATAGAACAGTCTCTCAACCAAGTTCATCTCTGACCTGAACTTTCAGCCGTCAGAAAGACCCAATTATTTCTTCATTGACTGGTGAATTATTAGTTGTTACAGCTGAATTCTTCTTTGTGAAATATTGTGTTTTTGCAACCTGGCTACAAACATTGGGTCTAAATCATATTTTGTTTGTTTCTTCCCTTATGCTTCCTTCTGCAGGATTCCCTCGACCATGTGGTCATAATTATGACTTTACTGTGTCTTAGTATGCTTCCTCGGACAGTTTTGCCCTTTGACATTTTTTTGCATGGATGAATAGGGGCTTACTGCATATGGACCATAGCACTAGTCTTTCAGAGGTTGCCTTTTCAATTAATTTCTGGTGAGTTGAAGTTAGAAGGATCTCTGAGTCAATTTATCTACTCCTTCAACCCCGAAATGGAAAGACACTATAACATCAAATGTGGGCATCGATATTTCTTTTTAAGTAAGGTGGTTTTTATTGTTTTTTTAAAATTTTGGTTGCTCTGGGTCTTTGTTGCCTCTTCTGGGCTTCTCTTGTTGTGGGGAATGGGCTTAGTTGCCCTTTGGCGTGTAGGATCCTAGTTTTTCAATCAAGAATGGACCCTACATTGGAAGTCAGATTCTGAATCACTGGACCACCAGGAAAGTCCCAATATTTCTTTCAATCCACTTCTTTCCTCCTTGGCCCTGCATCGCCTATGGGTAACCAACCCAGGGCCTCTTCCTATGGGAATGTTATAGTGACGAAGTGGTTTGAAAAGCATCATAAGACTTACCTACTGAAAGTCTTCACACACACACACACACACACACAAGATTTTTTGTAGGGTTTTTTTTTTTTTTTTTTTTTTTGGTGTTTTGCCATAATGCCTCTTTGAAAGAATGTTTACACTTTGGGGGGCACCTGGGAGGTAATATCCCAGTCTCTGTCAATCCCCTGTCGAAGGCCACATGAGTTCTATCATATGGGTTCTGCAACAACAGAACCTCTGTTAAAGCTTCTTTTACTTATTTAGGAAAGGTTTTTTCCTTTTGCATTCTGAAGGCATTTCTTACTATCCGTATAAAGTGATGTGAACCAAGGAGGTGACGTTGGGGACAAGTTTTATATTGTGGCTCCTATATATAGTTGGTGTCGTAATCCATCAATTCCTTGATGACAGCTATAATATCTTATATATCATTGCATCAAATGTCTTGAACATAGTAAGCATTCTAAATTTTTGTTGGAGTATGACAAAAAATTTAGTAAATGGGGGTAAAATAAGGAATACCGAAATGGTGTTGATTTAAGGGTAGCTTGTGCAGTATTGAGAAGAAAAAAGTCTTTTAAATCACATTCGGAGATCAGTGGGTTTTCTAATTATTACATAACCAGATAGGAAGTTTTGAGTAAATCACATAGGAAATACTTTTATATGGTCAGGGAGGCAGCTGAGTAATGAGATTTTTCTTTATTATGTGCAGCCACTTGGACTGCAGTCCAATTTTGCTTCATATATGCATACTTATATCATAATAAATTGTTAGATATGTAAAAACTTTAACAAGAATAGCAAAATAATAAGCAAAGACCATGTTATAGAAATACTTATGTCACTCAAACATAAGAACTGTGTTGAGTTTTTCCATGTGTATTTTTATGTATGTGTCCTATATGTAGTACTATAATCAGTATAGTTTTTTCTTTTGCTTTTTTCAGCTAACATGATAGTTTTCCATGGAATCATTAAATTTTAATCCTGCACACATGTTATGGGATTATGAGACCTGGCATCTTAGCATGTGTGTAGAGATTTCGGTAACAGAGTTTATGGGCCAAAGATGATTAAGACTGGCTTTCTTAGGGCAGTACGTTAAATATTGTTTGATTGCTTTTTTCCCAGCAGTGTTCTTTTGGGAATCTGGTTTAAATGTGTGGCTAAACTAAAAGAAGATATTCTGCTATATTGGTGAAAGTTTGGTGGGGGGGTATATATTTCTATTTATTAAATATATCATGTCTCAAAATTAGAAAAAAGTAAGTAGTTTTTGCAGTTTAGAGCATTTTGTTGTTGTTGGTCATGGCCCTTGTATAGAGAATCAAAAAGATGTTACCAAGTGTTTATGAAGTGGTTCTGTTAGTAGAACTTGAAGTGTTTTTGTTTTTTTTAATAGTTTAAAGGTATTTGAAAATAGGACTGTGTGTTTGAAATCTGCTTTTGAACCTCCTTCAGCTTTTTTTTTACCCTGTGTGACCTTGGTTAAGACATCTAATCATAACTTAAAAATATGAGTAAAAATATTTGATGTTGATTATGATTTTGATGATGGGTTACTGCGAAAAATTATGTTGAGGACTTCTGTGGCAGCCCAGTGGTTAAGACTCTTAGCTTCCAGTGGAGGGGAAGCGGGTTTGGTCCCTGATTCGAGGACTAAGATCCCATATGCCATGTGGTATAGCCAAAATAAATAAAGAAAAGAAAAGAAAAATGAGTATAAGTTACGTTGAGCTTTGTAGAACACCATTTCGATATGAAATAAAGTTGTCAAAAGGCCCCCATTCTTACCAGTAAGCATAGAGAAAGAGGCTGGGAACTGGAAACTGACCTGGCAATTTGGGGTTTCTAAGCCTGCTCCCTTCACTCAAGCGTGGTGGTAGCGAGGGTGTCAGTCCCGCCCGGCAGGGAGGCCCTGTCCAGGTCTGGGTGAACTGACTCATCTGACTTCTTTTCTCTGGAGCCTGGCCCTGTGTTGAGCTGCTTGGAGGCTTGAGACAAAGCCTTCGAGCCTTTTCTGAATCGGCAGCCTCCTGCATCTGCTTTGAGTGCTGGCAGTAAGACTTCTGTTAGTCCACATGCCGCCAATCAGTTCTGAATTAAAAAAAATAGATTTCTGTTCTTTTGTGTGCAGGGCAAGGAGGGGGCCGGAAATAAGGTCTTTCTTTTGTGTCCTTAGTTTAGCAAAAATGGATTATTTCCATTAAAGATGGGGTTTTCATGGAAGAGAGAGACTGGTGACAGAAGGCTTACCCAGCACAATGTTGTTAATCTACTCGAGCAAATTTAGACTGGTATTGACAGAACAGGCAAGACCACGCCCCCTGGAACCTGTCCAGTTTCTGTCTTACTTGTTACAGTCATTAAAAGGATAACTGAAAAACTCGGGGTTGGTTGTCAAATTACTGGTTTTATTTTCTGTGAGCGGGAGTTCCATGAACTGTTTGTCAGGAAATAGTGGGGGTAGAAAAGTAGCCGCACACTTTGAGCTAGTCAGTCACTCCTGAATCCACGAGCATCATCGTTTTGTTAATTTCATCAACATGTTCATTTCTTTCAGCTCCATGTTCATGCATGTCTTTTAACCCGGAAACAAGAAGACTGTCCATAGGTCTAGACAATGGTACAATCTCAGTAAGTACCCATAAATAAGATTTCCAGTTGAAATACTTCCCCCTCCTGTGGAGTATGTATATGTTTATTGTGATGAAAATTATTTATTAGTGTGTTTTTTTTTTCAAATTAGCAAATTAATTTTCTTGCCAAGTTGAGTGGAAATTGCACTGCAGCAAATACTGGTAAGGCTCAGGGAGAGGTGTCATCAGTGTCAAATGCCAGTGAGATTCGGCTTGATATACATGTCCACCTTCATGGTGGTTAGAGTAGGGGGCGTTACAAGGCCATGGGATGAACTACCTGGTTCTGGGGGTTGGCAAGAGCAAGCTGGGATACTGGCGGCTTTGATGAGATGGTTAAGCATGATGCTCTCCTAGACCTGGGTGTCTGATCTCAACTTTGATGCTTAATGTTGACCTCCTTCTTCCTCCTGCTCCTTGGGGTCTTCTTTACTGCCCGCGAACATGTGAATAGAATTCTATCCATTTGTACAAATTTGTTAAGAAAGCACAGGACCTAGATTTAGTCTGTTGAGTAGATCCAGATAAACATTAGACCCATTGGTTAGAGATCTTGAGGGAACTGAAGTGATTTCAGGTTTTACGACTTAATCATCGTTTTACATATTTATTTTCAACTAGTATATTAACTAGTAAGATGGCCGATCTGGTAAATTCTCCAGTATTGTCTTTACTCGTGGGCAAGAGAGGCCCTGCTCTGGGACCTGGGAATTAGAGGACCCCTCTCTGGCACGCCTCCGCACAGGATGAAGGATCTGAGGGGCCAGAGGTTGTGTGCAGCCTCAGCCCTCACTCCACTCACACCCATGCTCTGGGTACTTAACTCTGGAAACTTCCTGCCCCCAAAGAGCTTAGGGCCTGCTTCTAGGGCCTCCATGGGCCTTTTCCCTGGATCTGTCCTGAGGAGGATAAAACTGTGTGCCTTTAGCCTGAAGGGTGGTTCAGGGGCAGTGGTTTGAGGTGGGTAGGATGCCCACATGGGTGGGCAGGGCCCCTCAAGGTGTCGGAACTGGGAGTGGAAAAGGGCGTGGGTTGGCCCTTTCCTGTCGCCACACTGTGACAGGGAACTTCAGAGGGCCTAAAAATTCTGACTTTATACCTGTGCCTCCAAGTGGCTGAAGGTATGTTTGTCTAGATTGGAGGAAGAGGCCATATCTAATAGTTTAACTTGACTTAAAATTTTAACAAATTTAGATACATGGAGCGTGGGTCTTCCTTTCTGGTCTTGACCCAGCCCCGCTTCGGGGTCTGAAGAGGCGAGCCTGACGTTTGCTATTTGATCTTTAGTGAAAACATTTGTTGGGTGGTAGTTATGGAAATTTCAACAATATTTTAATGATATTGTTACATATAACAATCAGTCCTGTGCCAAATATTTACAGAAGTCCTATAACATCTAATGCATCTGGGAGGTCTGTAAACCCTGTTCCTTAGGTCGGAATTGAAGGTCATGATACAGACTGTTGTCTTTTTTAAGGAGAGCCATTTTTAACAAGTGTGGTGTGTGCAGTATAAATTTACTTTTAAAAGGCAAGGAGAGATAATTGGATTGTTCAGCGAGCTGAGGTTTCATCACAAGAGAAAATCTGAAAAGATGAGCTGAGATCCATGTATCGCCAGCAATTCATGCAATAGTCTGTGTGACACTCACTCTCTGTGAAAAGCCTTCTCTGTGTGTATAGCGTAGAAGAGATTCTCTGCATTTTGGGAAATCAGTCTTGGGGATTGGTGGGTGCTGATACATTTGGCTTTGAAGGCAAGACAGGTGAGCAAAGTAAGTTCTGGAGAGTTCTGGCTATTTATTGTATCATTATTCCTTTATAAATGAAATTGCCAGAAAACTGGATCATAGTGAGGAACTGCACTAAAATGGTTCTCTAGGTGTGTCAGCCTGGTGTCAAGATACCAAATCTCATCTTACTCAGTCTTCTAAAAAAGATTAAGACTCCGGCTTGAATGAAATAATTTCCTTAAAATTCTCTCTTGTAAATTGCTGAAGAAGATGAACTGTATACCCTGCCTGTTTTCATGTGAAGAATTGTAAAGAGTTCTGTATTAGGGAACAATATAGCGAGAGAACAGGGTGTCTAACGTTCAGAATTCTCATTGATCACTACAATACAAGGTTCTTTACTAAAAATGCTTACAGAATCTCACCTATTGAATAGTTTACTTGCTGGACATGAGAAATTCTTTTCAGAGACCATAAATTCTCTGTATCCTAAATATACCAAATATATTTTAGAAGAAATACTAGTGGTTCACTTAACTTTAAAACACAGAAAGTAAATCGTTATTTTACTTTATTTTGCTGCATATAAGAGATTGAGGAGGCAGTTAACCTTGTGCAACTGAGCAGTGTATTAAAAATGAAGTAGAGGGCTTCCCTGGTGGCTCAGTGGTAAAGGATCTGCCTGCTAATATAGGAGGAGACACAGGTTTGATCCCTGATCTGGGAAAATCCCACATGCCGCGGGGCAGCTAAGCCTCCGAGCCGCAACTATTGAGCCCGTGCTCTAGAGCCAGGGGGCCATAGCTGCTGAAGCCTGCGCTCCGCAGCAAGAGAGGCCGCCGCGGTGAGGAGCCTGCACGGCACGCCTAAGAGTAGCTCCCACTCGCCTGCGCTCCGCAGCAAGAGAAGCCACCGCGATGAGAAGCCTGCACTGCGCGTCTGGAGAGTAGCTCCCACTCGCCGCAGCCAGAGAAAAGCCTGAGCAACAGCACCGACGGAGCACAGCCAGAACTAAACACAATCTGTAAGAAAATGAAATAGGGACTTCTCTGGTGGTCCAGTGGCTAAGACTCTCTCCCAGTGCAGGGGGCCCAGGTTCGATCCCTGGTCGGGGAGCTAGATCCCACATGCTACAGCTAAGACCCAGAGCAGCCAAATAAATAAATAAAATTTTTTTAAAAAATGAAATAGAGGTAACAAGAAGAGAGACCATTCTTTCAAAAGTTTGGCCACAGAAGGAGAGGGTAAGAGAGAAGGTGAGTGCCAGAGCAAGATGTGTAGCAGACGAGCACCTAGGGAGCCCAGAACAACTCGGAGAATTCAGGTTTGGGAAAGAGTGGGGAGACTTTTAATTTTTAAGCTAGGGAAAGACAGAGGCTGTTTTGAGATATAAGAGAGGAATGACCTTTTATTTTTCTCGTGAAGTAGCAAGTTAGGTCACCTACTGAGAGAAGCAAAACTGAAGGTGGGTTTATTTTCACGTCCATAGCTTTTGTTCTTTCTGGCGGTGTAGCCCAGAGCCTCCTTCCGCCGTCTGGGTCTACAGTCCCAGTTCTCTCTCTCTCAAGGTCTTGTTCAAACGTCATCTTTTCTCTCTTTCTTTTTTTCCTTTTTTCTTGGACTAGTGGTTCCTGAGGCCTCCCAATTAAAATTTATCACACACAATACTCGGTAGGTTAGTTATATCATACTGCTTATTTAACCTGTTTTGTGAAAAGTTTTCAAGTCTGTCTTTTCCATTAAAGTGTTCACTAAGGAACTGGCCAGTCTTTAATCCATCTCCTCTCCCATTGGATCTTAGCTCGTATGGTTCTTTGTAGTACAAATTAGGGACTCAGTGAATAATTTGTTAAGTAAGTTGTTGACTAAGTATATATAGTATATATTAATATAGTTGGTTGTAATAAGTACCTGCTTAAATTCTGAGATAGTTTATTTGTACAGTTCTCTTGCTATTCAAAATGATTTTCACAATGGAACTAACTTCTACAGGGGAAGAAGTTCTGCCAGTAATTTAATTCATCCTGCATCTGAGTTTTCAGAAACGCCTCTTGTTTTAATGTTGAAAGAAGTCAGTCAGATTGTGCTAACTGCTATTCCTGATGAAGTAGGACTTAAAATTTTTTTCTGTCATAATGCCTTGTGTATTCTAGTCAGCCAACAAATATGTAAATATCAGCTGTGTGCAAACCATTCTGCTCAGCTCTAACATGTGGCTCCTGATGTCAAAGAGCTTGTTTGGCTTGGGGCAGAATGAAAAGTGAAGTTATGAAATAAATATTAATAACACAAAGTAAAAAAAACTACAGCAGGAGTAGCACTACACTGGTAAATGTGACGGTGGCAGCCGGTGAGGTCAGAAGAAAGTAGTGGAGAGCGGTCTGGGGCAGCGCCATGGAGACTGATAGAGATAGGAAGGAAAAAGGGTTTTAGGCACAATGAATGGCATGGGGTGGGGTGGGGTGGGTCGGTGAAACTCACGTCATCTTTATATTTTTCCTTCTTCATCCAAACTGTTAGGGAGGGAGTTCCGTGGTCGTCCAGTGGTTAGGAATCTGCCTGCCAATGCCGGGGAAATGGGTTCGATCCCTGATCTGGGAAGATGCCACATGCCTCAGGGCAACTGAGCCTGTGCACCCTTGAGTCTGTGCTCTAAACCAAGAGAGGCCACCACAATGAGAAGACGGAGTACTGCAGTTAGAGAAAGGCTATGCCCAGCAAGGAAGACCCAGTGCAGCCAAATAAATAAATAAACCAACAACAGAAAAAACTTAAAAAAAAAACAAAAACTGATAGGGAGCCAAAAGTTTTATTAAAATCTTACCAAGATAAATAGATAGTCACTGGAAAGTTTTTGAACAAGGCCCCAAGTTTATAAAATCTCTGTTCTTTGAAGATGAATTTCATGTATGTGTTACAGGAAGTTTGATTGTGATCAGAGGAAAGGATTGCTCTGTATAGTGGTGAGCATTCAGAATAAGGGTTATTGTATAAAAATAAATGATATTGACCATGTATGGATTTGATGCTACCGTTTTGGTAGTTCTGGTGCTTATTATAGTCTTCGAGTTCATATCATTTATCCAAGGGAATGAAAAAGGAAAGAGAATGAACCTTTATTGAGCATTACTGTGTACCAGGCGCTCTGCATGCACGTGTTCAGTCGTGTCTGACTCTTTGAGACCCTTTGGACTGTAACCCGCCAGCCTCCTCTGTCTGTGGGATTTTCCAGGCTAAAATTCTGGAGTGGATTACCATTTCCTCCTTCAGGGGATCTTTCCAACCCGGGAATCGAACCTCACTGCCTGCATAGCAGGCAGACTGTTTACCTGCTGAGCCGCTGGAGAAGCCCCATCAGGCACTCTGCTTTACATATATTCCCTCATTACAGCTTCAAAGTAATTCTATGATGTAGGTGATGTTACTCACATTTTTCGGATGAGACTAAGGCCTAGAGAGTTCACATGCTTCCCCGGCTCACATAGCCAGGAAATACCTCCTAGTGGAGCTAGGAACTCTGAGCCTTGGAGCCTGGGCTTTGTCCCCACCCCACACTGCTGGTCAGGAGCCCTTCCTGCCTCTGTTCAAGGCTTTCCATCCTGCCTGTTGCCTCATTTGGTTACGGGTCTGTTTCCTTCACCTGACTTCTGCCTGAAGGCAGAGGCCACGTGTTTCCGTGTTGTTTCCTGGGCATGGAAACTTTGTGAAAGGTCTGTTGAAGGAAAGAGGGAAGGCATTGCAGTTCCTGCCACTCAGGATGCTACAGCCAAAGTTGGGCACTTAACAAGAAGGATAAAATTACTCTCAACAGTTGACGCAATGAGTGCACCTTATGTTTAAATGACAGGCTTAAGCGTATAGAAGAATATGATGTCCATACTCTGCTTCCTGAAATTAGTAAGATAGATACATGAAGCAAACAACTAAAAAACCTAAATAGAAATATTATGTGTTCCTGAAAGTTGGTGGGACTGCTGGAATCCTTGGAGTTCCTTGCCTGGTAGATGGGTCACTCCAGTCCCTGCCCACATCTTTTTTATTTTTTTAATTAAGAGTTATTTTTAAAAATTATTATTTTTTTTTATGTTTTGGTCATACAGTGCAGGATGTGGGATCTTAGTTCCTTTACCAGGGGTCAGCCCCTTGCCCCCTGCATTGGGAGCTCAGAGTCTTAACCACTGGACCTCCAGGGAAGTCGCCCTGCCCACATCTGCACATCGCCTTACTCTCTGTGTCTTCACATGACCTTCTTATAAGTCACTGGATGGAGGGCTCACCCTCATCCAGTATTATCTTTTAACTAATTATATCTGCAGAGACCTTCGTTCCAAATAATGTCATATTCTGAGGTTCCAGGTGGATATGGATTTTGAGAGGATAGTATTCAACTCAGTATACCTAGTGATAATGTTATTTACAGTGTCCTAACACTGTGATGTCCTAATGTTATTTACTGTGTCCTGATAGTTGCTTAGGAAGCAATTTTGTGAATGTGAAAAATGATGCCTTTGGAGGTATCTAAAGATACTAATGTTCAATCTGGATTTAGAAAAGGCAGAGGAACCAGAGATCAAATTGCCAACATTCGTTGGATCATCAAAAAGCAAGAGAGTTCCAGAAAAACATCTACTTCTGCTTTATTGACTACAGCAAAGGCTTTGACTGTGTGGATCACAACAAACCAAGGAAAATTCTTAAAGAGATGGGAATACCAGACCACTTTACCTGCCTCCTGAGAAATCTGTATGCAGGTCAAGAAGCAATAGATAGAACCGAACATGGAACAATGGACTGATTCCAAATTGGGAAAGGAGTACATCAAGGCTTATTGAACTTATATGCAGAGTACATCATGAGAAATGCCAGCCTGGATGAAGCACAAGCTGGAATCAAGATTGCCAGGAAAAATATCAATAATTGCATACATGCAGAGGATACCACCCTTATGGCAGAAAGTGAAAAAGAACTAAAGAGCCTCTTGATGAAAGTGAAAGAGGAGAGTGAAAAAGTTGGCTTAAAACTCAACATTCAGAAAACTAAGATCATGGCATCCAGTCCCATCACTTCATGGCAAATAGATGGGGAAACAGTGGAAACAGTGGCTGACTTTATTTTGGGGGGCTCCAAAATCACTGCCGATGATGAATGCAGCCATGAAATTAAAATACATTTCCTCCTTGGAAGAAAAGCTATGACCAACCTAGACAGCATATTAAAAAGCAGAGACATTACTTTGCCAACAAAGGTCTGTCTAGTCAAGGCTATGGTTTTTCCAGTAGTCATGTATGGATGTGAAAGTTAGAGTCTAAAGAAAGCTGAGCACTGAAGAATTGATGCTTTGAACTGTGGTGTTGGAGAAGACTCTTGAGACTCCCTTGGACTGCAAGAAGATCAAACCAGTCAATCCTAAAGGAAGTCAGTCCTGAATATTCATTGGAAGGACTGATGCTGAAGCTCCAATACTTTGGCCACCTGATGTGAAGAACTGACTCATTGGAAAAAACCGTGATGCTGGGAAAGATTGAAGGCGGGAGGAGAAGGGGACGACAGAGGATGAGATGGCTGGATGGCATCACTGACGCAATGGACATGAGTTTGAGTAAACTCTGGGAGTTGGTGATGGACAGGGAGGCCTGGCGTGCTGCATTCCTTGGAGTCACAAAGAGTCGGACGTGACTGAGTGACTGAACTGAAAGATATTAAAAGAGGACAGTTCAGAATCCCTGTGGGGGACAGAAAAGATTACGTTGAAAGGGACCTTAATACTTCTATCTAATGCCACCTTCCCCTAGATTATTGTAGTTGTTTAGTTGCTAAGTTCTGTCTGACTCTTTGTGACCCCATGAACTGTAGCCTCACCAGGCTCCTCTGTCTATGGGATTTTCCAGGCAAGAATACTGGAGCAGGTTGCCATTTCCTGCTGCAGGGGATCTTCCCGACACAGGGATCAAACCCGGGTCTCTTAGTCTTCTACGTTGGCAGGCAGATTCTTCACCACTGAGCCACCAGGGAAGCTCTTCCCCTAGATTAAGTGATATATATTGGTCACATGTCAAGGTGGTGGTGACCCAGCTAGGACCTTCTCAACCCCCAGACAAATTTTCTTCTAACTGTACCAAACCAATTTCTTCACACAACTAGGACAGCATGATTGCAGCGAATTGCCCCAGGATGATCACCAATGAATTGGAAGCTTGTGTTTTTCCATGAATTTAGTCATTGCTAAAATAATTCTTTTTAAATAATTTGAGTGTTTAATGTAACAAGGTGTCGTGGATGAGTTGTTTATCACTACAGGTTATAATAAGCCTGCAGGGGCTGAACCCAAAAGGTGAGGTCACGTTCTGCGGTGATGACAAGTAACCCATGTATAAAGCCCTTCAGCTGTACCCAAACTTAGTGTACAGTCAGGCCACTCCTTCTGGTGGGAAAGTCATCAGAAAACCTTCACCTTGATCAGCTCAGACACCACAGTGCTACAGCCAGCTGGCTCCAGCCTATCAACCATCATGGCGCATTTCAGGGTTTGTACTTACAGAAGAATTGATGTCACTTCTGGAATTTCGCTGCCTTCTAAGAACTTCCCAGGTGGTGCTAGTGGTAACGAACCCATCTGCCAATGCAGGAGACATAGGAGACCTGGGTTCGATCCCTGGGTTGTGAAGATGCCCTGGAGGAGGGCATGGCAACCCACTCCAGTATTCTTGGCTGGAGAATCCCATGGACAGAGGAGCCTGGCAGACTGTAGGCCATATGGTCACAACGAATCAGACATGACTTAACACGCATGCACAGGATTGCTGGTGTGACACCGTGCACACCACGCGTGAGTAATATCCTGCTCATGAGCTCAGTGGAGGCTAGGTTTGAAGAAAGTTTCAAGAGGTCCTGTGTTCAGAGACATGGAGATCTGTAATCTCCTGGGCTTCCTTTGAAACTCTCACATAGCTTACGATTACACTAGCTTAGCCTATGATTCCCTCCTTCTCCCATGGTTTCTACCACAAAAGACCATCTTTTCTGAGTTTTTTCGTCATTCTATGACCTTGGACTTTCTGGTGTGAGGAGTTCCTTTTATAGACTGTTAAGTGGCCATTCGGGCTTCCCTAGTGGCTCACTGGTAAAGAATCCGCCTACTAATTCAGGAGACTTGGGTTCAGTTCCTGGGTCTGGAAGATCCCCTGGAGAAGGCAGTGGCAACCCACTGCAATATTCTTGCCTGGGAAATCCCATGGACAGAGGAGCCTGGTGGGCTACAGTCCATGGGTTCACAAAGGAGTCGCAAGACTTAGCCCCTAAACAACCAGGTAGCCATTCTCTTCTGAATTTGTGCTAGTAAGTTATTATAAACTTAGATATGTATAAATATTTAAATATCATCATTAAATACACATACATATGTGTGTATATCTAACTCTTTCTTCCTACTTAGCAGAACAAGAGTCCTTGAGTTCTGACATGTTAGTTGCTTGCTATTTATTCATACAGTATAATTCACTGAAGGTGGTTTTGTCAAAGAAAACTCTGACGATAGGAGTGTTTGTTTGGGTCACAAACCTTGGAATCTCTTAAAAACAAGCCTGTCTCTTCCTATTATGTCGTTGTATAGGTAGTTCAGTTCTCTTTTGTTCAGTATATGAATGTTTTCTTAAAAGCTTGGTCAAGTTGTACTGAATGCAGATTCCAAGAGCACTCTTTGGCCCCAGATTTTTTCATGGCACCTCCATTACAATTATGAATTTTTGAAGGTCCCCTCGATCCCACTTTTACGCCAATTCTGTAGCATGAATACCCGTAGGAGCACCCAGATTGCCCTGCATTTTAAATCAAGTGCTGAGAAGGCCCAGTAGAGTGTGTAGCAGGTTGAAATCATTTATATGCTCCCTACAGGAGGCATCTGCCGCAGAAGCTGGCCTTATTAGGGTTATTGTATCACTCTTTTATTTCTTTTAGAAGCTTTTTTTAGCTGTGCAGCTCAGCTTGTAGGATCTTCTCTGACTGAACCTGGGCCACAGCACCACTGGACCACCAGGGAACTCTCCATATCCATATTACTATTTTATGCTTTTTAGAAATGACTTAAAAATTATGACTTAAAAAAAATAAATATTTATTTGGCTGCGCCGGGTCTTAGTTGTGCCTTGTGGACTCTTAGTTGTGACATGTGGGGTCTAATTCCCTGACCGGGGATCCAGCCTGGGCCTCCTGCATTGGAAGCATGCAGTCTTAGCCTCTGGACCACCCGGGAATTCCTATTTTAGAAGGTGATCATCTTATCTTGGCCACATCAAACAGTGTATCTGTGGTTCAGAAAGGAACTAGCTAGGAACTGATGAGTACATTATGTTCCAGTTACTTTCCCTTTGTCTTATTCCATAATAATCTCTCCCTACACCTGGCTCCTTCCCGCTAGCTTTTTAAAAATTTTATTTTCATTTATTTATGGCTATGCTGGGTCCCTGTTGCTGCACTTGGCCTTCCTCTGGTTGCAGCGAGCGGGGGCTTCTGTCTAATTGCTGTGCTCGGGCTTTTCACAGCAGTGGCTTCTCTTGTTGTGGAGCACGACTCTTGGCACTCGGCTTTAGTGGCTGTGGTGCCTGGGATTCACTGTCCCCAGGGATGTGGGATCTTCCTGGACCAGGGATCAAACTGACGTCTTCTGCATTGGCAGGAGGATTCTTTACCACTGAGTCACCAGGGACGAACCCCACCTCCCACCCTACCCATTAGCTTTTAAACTCAACTTTCTTGTTATTAAAAACAAAGTTTGTTTCTTAAGAACAACTCACTTCCCTGTTCACAAATGGTCTCTCTCCCTCTCTCTCTCTCTCTTCCCCTCTCTCTCTCTCTCTCTCTCTCTCTCTCCCCCTCTCTCTCCCTCTCTTTCTCCCTCTCGTCTCTCCTTATTATCAAACATCTCCACAGACTGGTCTGTAGTCTCCTGCATTTCCTCCCTACCCCTCTTGCCTGAAAGCACGGCAGTCTGGCCTCCGGTCTCATCAGTCAATCCAAACAGCTCTGGCTATGGCTACAAAAGGTCTCCATGTGCGTCTGCCTGACGGACGAGTTTGCGTCCTCATTGTGTTTGACCTCCCAGCAGCATTTTGCTCTCCTGTTTCTTCCTGAAATACTCTTTGTGTCTATCCACAATACAGATCCCTGCGGATTCTCCCCCTGTTCGCTGTTTTCTCCTCTGCTCCTGAGCTCAGGACCGCTTTGGTTCAGTGCTGGGGTTTCTCGGCGTTTGCCCTCTCAGACCCCTGCTTCTCTGGGCAGCCTTGCCCATGCCAGGGCCTCACTTGCTGCCCATGTGATCATAAAGTCCAACTTTTAACCTCTATGCAGACATTCTTTTCTGAAATTCCAACTTCCTTCGTAGTATTTTCTGTCGAATATCTCAGAGGAGCCTCAGACTCACCAGGTCTAAAATCAGACTCCTGGGACTTCCCTGGCAGTCCAGCGTTAAGATGCTGTCCTTCCGCTCCAGGGCCGTGGGTTCCCTCCCTGGCTGGAGAACTAAGATCCCACAGACTGTGTGGCATGGCCCCCCCCCCAAATTATTTTCTTTAAAAATTAAAGTATTTCAGTAGATTTATTTAAAAAAAACAACACCAAAATCGGACTCCTTTTATTCCACACACACCTGGTGTTTCCAGTGTCCCCTACTTAAGTGACTATGTGTGTGTTGCTCAGTCGTGTCCAACTCTTTGCGACCCCATGGACCCCATGAAGCCTGTGAGGCTTCTCTGTCCGTGGAATTCTCCAGTTAAAAATCCTAGAGCAGGGAGCCTTTTCCTTCTCCAGGGGATCTTCCCAACCCAGGGACCGAACCCAGGTCTCCCGCACTGCAGGCAGATGCTTTACCATCTGAGCCACCAGGGAAGCCCCAGGCGACTGTAAATTCTGTGCATGAGCCAGGGCTCTTTGGAGTTCTTTTTCTCCCCTTCTCTGACTCTGTCCAGCCCATTGTTCATGAGTTTTTGCCTCCTGAATACCTCTCAGCTCCCCGCTGTCACCGCCATCATCACCACCCCGCCATCTCCTTGGAGCCCCACATTGGTTGTCCCAGATGTACTCTGCCTCCTCCAGCCTGTTTCCCGTATGGGAGCCAAGAGGATCTTTCCAGAATGCACATTTTATCTCCACATACCCTCTGTCCAACCTCTCTCGGGCTTCCCCTTGCTGTTAGCACCCCGGCCAGAATTCTTCCCATGACCCGTCTGCTGGCTCTGGCCCGGCCGTCCGTAGCCACGCTTTCCGCAGTGCCCTTTCCCCCGAGTTTCCGCCACTCTCGGGTACTTGTGTCCACCCTGTTCCCTCCTTTCCCAGAGCCTCTGCCTGGGGTGTGCTTGCTTCCTCCCTTTACCTTCTCATCCTCCAGATTTCAGTTTACTTTTCCTTTCCTTGGGGGGGGTCATCCCCGATCTTCCAGCAGTCCATGTCCCCAGATTGTATGTGTTCGTAGCACTGAGCACCCCTCCTTTGTAGCCATTGTCAGAGTTTCTGTTTTATGTTCATTCGTGTGATTATCTGATTATTGCCTGTGTCCAGCATCAGCTCTGTGAGGCAGCGGCTGTGTCCGCTTGACTCTCTTACATTTCTGACACTCAGTACAGTGCCTGGGAATTGTAAGTGCTTTGCATGTAATTTTTAAAAATGTTTTAAAAATATTTATTTAATTTATTTGGCTGTGTTGGGTCTTAGTTGCAGCGCCCGGATCTTTCATTGCCGTGCAGTCTCTGTAGTTGTAGCACACAGGCTTAGTTGCTCATGTGGGACATTAGTTCCCCGACCAGGGGTCAAACCCGTGTCCCCTGTGTTGCAAGATGGATTCGTAACCACTGGACCACAAGGGCAGTGCCTGCATATATTTATAGACTGAATTAATGAGTGAGTGAATGAATTAGCATAGTCCATCAGGTCGACAGTACAGAGGCTAAGAGCACAGGCTCTGCAATCAGACTGCCGGAGTCAGGTCTCAGCTCTGCACCCATAAGTTGGGTCAACATAGGCAAGTTGCTTTATTCTGTGTGCCTCAGTTTCCTTATCTGTGAAGTAGGGATAGTCATTGTATCCATTTTTCAGGGTTCTGATGAGGACTGTCTGACAAAACACATAAAGCTCTTGGGACAGCGCCGGTGTGCATCAAGTCCCCGTCAATACTCAAATGCTCCTTATTGGCATCATTGTCACTCGCAGCAACATCTTCAGTTGATGGGAACCAGTAAGCTTTGGTTAGAATCTCTGTCCTGTGGATTTAGCAGGCCAGTTCCCAGGGGAGGAAGGGTCTGATGGCAGCATGCTCCTTAGGATGCTTCCACTCCTTCCTGGTCCCATCTTCCATCTTAGCTGCATCATGACAGTAATTCACCAGTGATTTCTAAAACACAGGTTGTCAAATACTGGGTTTTTTTCCTGCAAAAAAAAAAAAAGTTTATTATCCAGGTTACTACCGTTTGTCACCCTCAGGAGAAGGTGGAGCTCTGAGAGGTGACTGAAGATTGGAGAGGTTGTAGCAACTCTCTCGCCCCAAGAGTCATCCTCCAGCGGATGGAGCGAACGGGGGCGGGGAGGTGGCCAGCCATCCTGCCACTTTCTGTTCATTTGGGAATCTGGATTTTATAGGCCAAGATTTTCAGAGAGTTATCTGTGGCCCTGCGTGGTTCATTTCAACGCTGGGAATCAGTCTCATATCACAGATCTTTTAACCACGTCCGTCTAGAGTAGGAGAACCGTCTTCTCTGCGTGCGCACGTTTTGCCGTTTGTTTAGTTTTGGCCGCGCTGGGTCTTCATTGCTGCGTGCGGGCTTCTCTGTAGTTCCAGTGTGCGGGCTTCTCACTGGGGTGGCTGCTCTTGTTGCAGAGCGCAGGCTCTGAAATGCAGGATCAGTAGCTGCAGCACGCACGTGGGATCTCCTCAGACCAGGGATCAAACCCGCGTCCCTAGTTGGCAGGCAGATTCTTAATCCCTGGATCACCGGGGTAGCCCAGTATTTTGCTGCTTTTTATTTTGAGTTCTCTCTTACACAGACTATAGATCCCAACCACAGTTCTCATATCACTGTCACTGAGTTGTCCAAGTTCAAAGCCCAGAGGGGCCGAGGTGGCATTTCCGTGTCCATCACCTTTGGCTTTCCTCCCAGGCACCTTGACAGCACCAGAGTTGTGAAAAATAGCCCTTTAAGCACCAAATGACATTTATTCCTTCGCTATAAAGCTTGAGAACTCGCTAGAGCCAGTGTGTGCGAAGGAAGCCGTTGTTCTTTTCCAGTCCCTCGGTGGCTGGCTGCTGTCACCTGGTGCTATAACACCTACTGTTTGATCGGAAGCAGGCTGCCCCCCACCAGCTGGAAGCTTATGTTAGCAGAGAGGGAAGTAGCATTAGGTCTTTCCCGGCCCCTGGGATGTGGCGCTGGTGTTCACTGCTGGGCTTGTGTTTCTTTGTTCCACTGTGACTGAATGCTACTGGCCTAGGGTGGTGGTAACTCAGAGGGGTTTTTGTTTCCAGAGTAGAGGCCCTCCCTGTTTATTTAGCTCCTTCAGTACCGCACCTTGAACGTAGGCACCACAATCCACTCATCTCCATCTTCACCTCCTTCAGGTGGAGGAGTGGTAACTCTGCTTGCTCCCAATTACTAGTGAAGGTTACATGTTTATACTCATTTGGTGTAGGAAGAAAATGATTGGTATTAGACCATCAGCTCATTGAAGCAGCAGACACAGTTGCAGAAAGACTGCTCCCCATATTCGCACAGCTTCTCCAGCGGTTGCAGTCACTCAGGTCCAGCTAGTTTCCAGGACTGGGTGTTGTTCAGTCTCTTAAGTTGTGTCTGACTCTGCGAACCCCATGGACTGCAGCACACCAGGTTTCCCTGTCCTTTACCACCTCCTGGAGTTTGCTGAAACTCGTGTCCATCGAGTCGGTGATGCTATCCAGCCATCTCATCCTCTGTCCTGGCCTAGGGAGTGGAGAAAACCATACGGCAGGTTCTTCCTGCCCGAGCTTGTCTGTCATGGATGGGAGAGAAAGGAGCCAGAAGGGTTCTTGCAGTTTGGTGGCGGGGCTGTTTAAGATTTAGTAAACCCTGAGTTCTCTCCAGATTTCCTTGCCGGCTCTTCGTTCTCTAGCAGAGACTTAGATACGGATGCTCCCCAGGGTTCTGCCGTATGCTGCCTACTCTTTCTTGATGGCTTAATTATCGCACACCTGCAGCTTTCAGGGCTGCAGCCCATTCTGTCCTCCTGAAGTTGAGCTCAGACTCCAGGGGCCAATTTGGCATTCCTACCTAGGGGTCTCCAGGCCACCTCTGATTTAGCATATTCTAAATAGAAATACTTTCTTTTTTCCAATATATACTCTTTTTCCCATCCCTTCAGTAAATGGCATCATCCAGTAGCCATTTGTCTACAGGATCACAAAGAGTCGGGCACAACTGAGTGACTAACAAATGCACCCAAGTAGCTGCAACCAAAAATGAGTTATAATACGTCTATCCGTGTGCGTGTGCTGAGTCACTTCAGTTGTGGCCGACTCTTTGAGACCCCATAAAGCGAATATGGGGAGCAGTCTTTCTGCAACTGTGTCTGCTGCTTCAATGAGCTGGTGGTCTAATACCGATCATTTTCTTCCTACACCAAATGAGTATTTATAAACATGTAACCTTCACTGGTAATTGGGAGCAAGCAGAGTTACCACCCCTCCAAACTGTAGGGGTCCTACAGTTTATGGTCCTGCCAGGTTCCTCTGTCCATGGGATTCTCCAGGCAAGAATACTGGAGTGGGTTGCCATGCCCACCTGCAGAGGATCTTCCCGACCCAGGAATCGTACCTGTCTCTTACGTCTCCTGCATTGGCAGACAGGTTCTTTACCACTAGCGCCACCTAGGGAGCCTTGTAATGTATTTGCATTTCCTTTCAAGCCTGAGGGCAGCCAGTTCCCTGGCCTGACTACCTCAGCGCTGCCTCCATGCTCCCCCTTTGTCTCTTCCGGGGAGGATTTCGCAGGTCTCTGTCTCCCGCAGCATTTCCCCACACTTTTGAAGTAAACTCCAGACCGGTCCTCCCGTCTCTTGTTGCAACCTCTGGCTACTCTGTCATCAGATATCCAAAGTTCTAGTGTAATTAGGCCACTCCTCTGGGTTTAATCTCTCCATAACTTCCAGAAGAATAAAATCCAAATTCCTTGATTCCTGCCCACTTCGCCAGCCCCATGTATCACAACTCTCCTACCCAGGTTTCAGCCTTATCGCTTGCCCGTGTACATGGAGTCACTTTGCTGACCTCCTGCCCTGAGAAACTCCTCTCTCATCTTTAAGAGTTAGCCTAAAGCCCCAGACATATTCTTCTGAGCAGGTTGCATGACCTCCAGGGTAGGTTAAAAGGCTGTTTTTAACAACTACAAAAAAACCTTGTATCACTTGTGAAAGTGAAAGTCACTCAGTCATGTCCGACTCTTTGTGACCCCGTGGGCTATACAGTCCATGGAATTCTCCAGGCCAGAATACTGGAGTGGGTAGCCTTTCCCTTCTCCAGGGGATCTTCCCAACCCAGGGATCAAACCCAGGTCTCCCAGCCACAAGGGAAGCCCCCTGCCACACATCCTCAGTTTGTTGGGTTTCGTTGTTGTTGATGTTTGTTTGGTTTTTGGCCATACCACAGCATGCTGGATCTCAGCACTCTGACCAGGGATTGAACCCACGGACCCTGCAGTGGAAGCTCAGAGTCCTCACTGCTGGCCCACCAGGGAAGTCCCCAAAGGCTCTTCTTAAGAGTTTCCTAGCATTTAGTTCAAATTTCCACTTCAGCATGTATGTGATAATTAGTTCACATGCAGGCTTCAGCTATATGATTATGTATTAAATGAGACAACACCTATATGGCTCCTAAAAGTGCCTGCCTGGTATGTAGGACATATTTAGTAAGTGCTGATTCCCTTGCTTTCTTGACCTCCCTTAGCCCAGCCACGTGCGGGCAGGAGCCGTGTTCTGTCCGTGGCCGTTTCCAGGACCCAGTCCAGAGCTGGAAGGAACTGGAACATCAGCAGTAGTTTTCACATGAATCAAAACCAGACTGGTTGGTTTCCTCCGTGTTTTCACCCAGATGGCCTTGCTCCTTTCATTTTCGTTCTTATAATCTAGTGATCCTCACAGAAGCCCTCGTTTCCCACCAGCTCTCTGATATGGAGGAAGCTGGCGTTTTATTCTCTTCCCTGCCTTCTTCAGGTGGAGCTCACTCTGGATTTGTGGGGAAAATCATTGTTAATTCACTGCCTTCATATAGCCAGGGCCAGACCTCCTGGTGACTGAGGTATGAGCTTGGGTCCCAGAGAGAACCACATCTGACTTCCAGCCCTGTCATCTTTTAGCTGAATAATGGTGGATGAGTTGGTTCCCTTCACATAAGCCTCAATTTACTCACTGTGGACTAGGAAGAATAATGCATCCCTATGGGGTTGTGGCCACCTCATGTGAAGAGTTGACTCATTGGAAAAGACTCTGATGCTGGGAGGGATTGGGGGCAGGAGGAGAAGGGGACAACAGAGGATGAGATGGCTGGATGGCATCACCAACTCGATGGACATGAGTTTGGGTGAACTCCGGGAGTTGGTGATGGACAGGGAGGCCTGGCGTGCTGTGATTCACGGAATCGCAAAGAGTTGGACACGACTGAGCGACTGAACTGAACTGAATGGGGTTGTGAGGATTATATGAGGTAATTTATATAAAGGCCTCAAAAGCTGGTCCTTGTTATTTTTACAGCAGAAATTCTGTTCATTTCAAGAAAAGATGAACTTGAGTTTACATTTTGATAATTTTTATCTGAAATTAAAGAGTATTAGTTTTCATGCAGTTGTTTGCAAAGATAATATTTAAAAACTTAGACTTTTTACACCAGTTTGTTTCTTGTGAGCACCATTTTTGCTTAGTAAAACTGATGTTATGTGGATTGGGTTGGCCAAAAAGTCGTTCAGGTTTGCCCGTAAGATGTAATGGAAAAATCTGAATGAACTTTTTGGCCAACCCAATAATCTTTTTTTCCAGTTTTACTGAGAAATTGACATATGTCACTCCATAAGTTTAAGGTGTAGAGCATGATGGTGTGATTTACATATACTGTGGAACAGTGATCACAATAGGTTCAGCAGACCTCCGTCTTCTCATATTATAGACACAACAAAAAGAAAGGAAAGGAGAAAAAGATTGTTTTCTCCCGTAATGTGACTCAGCGTTAACTCTCAACTCTCCTATGTATCATATAGCATTGTTAACAGCAACTGATGTTTGCTTTCTACTTTTGCTCATTGCTTGCTATCTGCATATTTACTGGTTTGAATAATGTTCAGGACTAAACATTTGTGAATTTCAATCCTGAAAAAACTACTTAAGCTTTTTAGTATTTAACATTTAGCAAAGACCCAAGTGTCAGGCCTGGGTTGTGCAATCAATTACGCCTGTGACCTTGGATAAGTCCCTTAGTACCTCTGGACTTCTGTTTCTCTACCTAAAGAATAAGTCATTGTTCTAGGACCCTTACAAATTCTAAAATTTCAAGAAATCCAAAACTTACCAACCGAAGATCCAAACCTCTTTCACCAGCTGCTTTCATAAATAGGAACCATAGTTGGCAGCCTTGGCTATCAGGCTAAACTTCATGACATCAGCCATAAGCAGTTTTTCAATTTCAGCAGCAACTTCTTTGTCCAGAACAACTTGGTCAAAATTTTCGAGCTTTTCTTTTTTCATTAAAAAAAAAAAAAAAAAAAAAGGCATTAACAACTAGACTTTATGTAAACTGGTCTCATGTAATTTGCTGTTAATATTACAGCAGGATGTTATGGGGTGTGGATGTTGTCTACGGTGTTCAGTTCTTTGCACTGTGAACAATAATTGGGGCCCTGAATACTTCAACGACTTTCTTTGGGTGATACATCAATGTTCTGGCTTCAGATTTTGGCCTTGAGCAGGATGTTCCCCCGTTCATTGAATAACTTCCAGGGGCATTTGTCTTTAAGATTCTGAAATTTGCCAGAGGCAGCCTTGGAAGTGGTTACATTCAAACTTGTGTATCTTTTTTCTTTTACTTGCTCCCTCCCTTCCGTCCTCTTGGGAGAGATACTATTGAAAAACCAACTGGATCTGGTTACCTGCACTCTGTGTTTGGGGACTATAGGTGGGAAAGCACAAAAACATTTTATTATTGAAGTAAAGAAAGGTGATAACAGGTAAACAAGCATCCAGGCAAACCTAGAGAGAGAGTAGCGTTTATGTGCACGCAGACCTTGAAATTCTGTTTTGTGTCTAAGCCTGTATTGGAAGGAGAATTTATCGAAAGAATTTGTAAATGCAATTGTGTTTCTTTGTGGGTGATATTTTGAATCTAGAGAGACTAACAGCTGCTGTTGCCATACAAACCCCAATTATCTTTTCTCTTGCTTCAAATGCTTCCTAGTAATGTGACATGTTAGTCTTCTTAGAAATATGACTAAGGGTTTCTTACAGTTGAGAGCTGGGGGTTTGCAGCTAAAGGATTCCTTCTCCCTACTTCTCAAAATACATATGATGAAAAAAGATTAGGGCCATTAGGCATTTCATGGAAGGGAAAAAAGGCTCTTGCCCTCCCAGTTCCTAGGTGGAGGGAACGTTCCAACATTTGGTAGCCAGCGAAGCCTCTTTTCATAATTTAAAAACAAAAAGGAATAACTCAACTCTCCAGGCAGATTGACAGAATCTAAAGTGAAGGTTAATCAAAACCAAAAGTCAGGTCAGTCACTGAACCCATTGTCCTCACTGTGGTCTGTGAGGTCAAAGCTATTCAGTATTTTCATAATAATACTGAGATGATCTGTTCGCGTTTTTATTTTCATTTTCTAACATGCGTGCAGATTGAATGCCAAAGCAGAGACCAACAGCCAGCTGTCTTCTGTTAATGAGATTTGCAACAATGGAAAACAACGCCATGCTTTCCACTTAAATTTTTTGTTTTGCACAATATAGATATTTTTGTAAAGAATATTACTTATATTGCAGGGTAACAGATTTAATGTTGTTGTTTTAATGAGTTAATAGTTTACAGTTTTCTCCACTTTATTTCTATTATGGGGGACCTCCCTGGCGGTCCAGTGGTTAAGATTTCACTTCCAGTGCAGGGGGTGCAGGTTCGATCCTTGGTTGAGGAGCTAAGATCCCACATGCCTCAGGGCCAAAGAAACCAAAACATGAATAACAGAAGCAGTATTGTAACAATTTCAGTAAAGCCTTTAAAAACATTCCACATCAAAAAAAGAATCTTTAAAAATTATGATACTATCAATAGATTCAACCCATGGGGTCCTCAATAATTTGTAAGAGTAAAGGAAACTAGAGACCCGAAAGTTGGAGAAATGCTAATTAAACAAAAACCACAATTAAGGTACGAATTCCAGGCCAGTGATGGCTAAAGTGTGGAGATAGCCGTAAGTGAGAACCTGGGAATCTTTGAATTTTGGGGTTCTTGTACAGAACGGAAAAATAAAGCACTTATTGAAAGCAAATCCAAAGAGAGAGCAAGGTGTATTGGTAGAGAGAGGCTGAATGAGAACCCCATGGGTGAGAAACAGACTCCTTCACTCCTCTTCCCATGGACTAGTGACCTCCTAGAGTGGATACTTGGCCCAAAGGCTGGATAGGGCCCTTATATGGGCTGGCTAAATGGCAACCCACTCCAGTGTTCTGGCCTGGAGAATCCCAGGGATGGGGGAGCCTGGTGGGCTGCCGTCTATGGGGTCACATAGAGTCGGACACGACTGAAGTGACTTAGCAGCAGCAGCAGGGTCCTAGAGAGAAAAATAGTTAGACTGGTCAGCTTCCTGCCTTGACTTTGAAACTGAAGGTCAGTGGGTGAAGTTGAAGCTGAAAGGTCGCATAGTAGAGGGGGCCAGAGGGGCTGTGATGGCCACATGCAATCTCTAATCATGAAGAAACAGAAGCTGAGTTGTTGGATGGGACTGATTGGTTGAGAAAGGAGAGTAGATTGCACTCAGAGGGAAAAAACAGATAATAGAGAGGCTTGGAGCCTGCAAGAGAGAGACAGGAGGCAAGTGTGGCTTCACTGGGCAGTGTTTCCCCATTACAGCCTTTGTCTCCTTGCAGTAAATCCTCTTCTTTACTGGCAAACCAAAAGAGCCCGAGTGAAAAGTAGAGACATACAAGTGTACAGATTACAAGAACTAGCACAGTTTATATGATTAAGACATGAATTTAATTCTGAACCACCTAGTAGCCAAGGGAACAAGGAGACACTGTTAATCATGAAACCAGATAATAAAGAAAAAGGCAGCTATAAGGGTCTTGAAGAGTTTTCTAACACTGAATTTATAATCAATCACCTTCTTATGTATGGAGGTTCCTTAAAAGATTAAAAATAGAATTATCATAGTCCCACTTCTGGGATCCAGAAGTCCCACTTATGAGTATGTATACCTAAAACAATTCAAAGCAGGATCTGGAAGAGAAATTCACACCCCCGTGTTCATGGCAGCAATATTCACAATAGCCAAGAGGTGAAAGCAACCCAGATGTCTCTTGACAGATTAAAATTTTAGAAATTGGTATGTACATATAATGGGACTTCCCTGGTGGCTCAGATGGTAAAGAATCTGCCTGCAGTGTAGGAAACCTGGGTTCCATCCCTGGGTTGTGAAGATCTCCTGCAGGAGGGCATGGCAACCCACACAGTATTCTTGCCTGGAGAATCCCATGGACAGAGGTACCTGGTGGTCTGTGGTCCATGGGGTCACAAAGAGTTGGACACTAGTGAAGCAACTTAGCACACACAGAACATATACATATAATAGAATATTATTCAGGCTTCTTAAAAAAGGGAATTCTGATGCTACAACATTGATGAACCTCAAGGACATTCTGCTTTGTGAAATAAACTAGTCACCAAGGGACACGTACTGTGTGCTTCTCCTCATGTGAAGCATCTAAAGTAGTCAAACTCATAAAAACAAGACCTAGAAAGATGCTTACCACGGACTGGGGGGAAGCTGGAAATTAGTGTTTAATGGGTATAGAGTTTGTTTTGTAAGATGAAAAAATTTCTAGAGCTCCATTGTGCAACAGTGTGAATATACTTTACACCACTGAACTACACACGCAATCCCCATCAATTTACCAGTGACCTTTTTCACAGAACTAGAACAAAAAAGTTCACAATTCATATGGAAACACATAAGACCCCGAATAGCCAAAGTAGTCTTGAGAAAGAAGAATGGAGCTGGAGGAAACAACCTTCCTGACTTCAGATTATACTACAAAGCTACGGTCATCAGGACAGTATGGAACTGGCATGAAAACAGAAATATAGACCAATGGAACAAGATAGAAAGCCCAGAAATAAACCCATGCACCTGTGGGGACCTTATATTTGACGAAGGAGGCAAGAATACACGATGGGGCAAAGACAGCCTCTTCAATAAATGGTGCTGGGAAAACTGGACAGCTACAGGGAAAAGAATGAAGTTAGAACACCTCCTAACACCATACACAAAGATAAACTCAGAATGGATTAAAGACCTAAATGTAAGACCAGAAACTATAAAACTCTTAGAGGAAACCTTAGGCAGAACGCTCGATGACATAAATCAAAACAAAATCCTCTGTGACCCACCTCCTAGAGTAACGGAAATGAAAAGGAAAGTAAACAAGTGGGACCTGATTAAACTTAAAAGCTTTTGTGCAGCAAAGGAAACTATAAGCAAGGTGAAAAGACAACCCTCAGAATGGGAGAAAATAATAGCAAATAGAACAACTGGCAAAGGATTAATTTCCCAAAATATACAAGCAGCTCATACAACTCAATGCCAGAAAAACAACCAACCCAATCAAAAAGTGGGGAAAAGACCTAAACAGATAGTTCTCCAAAGGAGACATATAGATGGCTAACAAACGCATGAAAAGATGCTCGACATCGCTAATTATTAGAGAAATACAAATCAAAACCACAATGAGATATCACTTCACACTAGTCAGAATGGCCATCAACAAAGTCTTCAAACAATAAATGCTGGAGAGGGTGTGGAGAAAAGGGGACGCTCTTGCACTGTTGGTGGGAATGTAAATTGTCACAGCCACTAAGGAAGACGGTAGGTATGGAGATTCCTATAAAAAAGTAGGAATAAAACCGCCATATGACTCAGCAATCCCACTCCTGGCATACACCCTGAGGAAACCAAATCTGAAAAGAGCACATGTATCTCATTGTTCCCTGCAGCACTATCTACAGCAGCTAGAACGTAGAAGCAACCTTGATGTCCATCCACAGAGACTGGATAAAGAAGTAGTGGTACATATACGCAATGGAATATTACTCAACCATAAAAGGAACACAACTGAGTCAGTTCTAATTAGGTGGATGAACCTAGAACCTATGACACAGAGTGAAGTAAGTCAGAAAGAGAAAGATAAATATCGTATTCTAACACATAGATACGGAATCTAGAAAAATGGTACTGAAGAGTTTATTTACAGGGCAACAGTGGAGAACAGACATAGAGAATAGACTCACAGACATGGGGAGAGGGGAGGAGAGGGTGAGATGTATGGAAAGAGTAACCTGGAAACATATTGCCGTATGTACAATAGATAGCCAACAGGAATTTGCTTGTGTGGCTCAGGAAACTCAAACAGGGGCTCTGTATCAACCTAGAGGGGTGGGGTGGGGAGGGAGATGGGAGGGAGGTTCAGGAGGGAGGGGGTGTATGTATACCTATGGTTGATTCATGTTGAGGCTTGACAGAACACCGCAAAATTCTGTAAAGCAATTATCCTTCAATTTAAAAATAAAATTTAAAAAAACTTTAAAAAATTGTTAAGATGGTTAATTCAATATCGTGTATTTTTACCAGAAGAAAAAAAGTCAGTCACCCGCATGTGAATGAATGATTGAAGCAGTAAGTTATATATTTGACAATATGCAAAATGAGAAGTGTACCAGCATTGAACTTCCCAGCAAGATTTTGGCTTTGGATCAGTTTCTGTTATGGAGGCAGATGCAAGAAGAAGACGTTTGTGTTCCCAACCAGAACTGTAGCACCTCTGTGTTCAGGAAATGTCATGCATGTCATGTGTTCCCTCTCCTCAGTAGTGGCTTGCACAGGCTCACATATAAGGGCATCTCAGAGCTGTGCGCTCTATAACACTTGCTGGGGTACTTAAGCTCATGATATTCCTCCCTTCATTCTCCATCGTGTTGGCTGAGCTGAGATCCTGTTTCTTTCTTTCTTTCTTTTTATTTTCTTGACCACACTGCATGGCATGTGGGATCCTAGTTCCTCGACCAGGGATCGAACCCATGCACCCTGCATTGGAAGCTTGGGGTCTTAATCACTGGACTGCCATGGAGGTCCCAAGAGTTCCTATTTATTTTTTGAATGATCTTACTGGATAGTTGGACTTTTTTTTTTTTTTCTTTTTCTGAGGGCGTGGAAAACCTGTACAGAGTCTTTGATTCAGTTTTCTTTGTAAAAATTAGATTTATCAAGTATTAAATCAGTTTATAAGTTCTGGTATGCAACAAACACAACAAAGACAGAGTAGCGGGTTATCTAATTTTAGACATTTCTATCCCCTCGAGTCGTGCTATATTTTAAGAAATAAGAGATCATTGGCAAACTTTCAACTAAAGCAAGAAACTTCATAATTTATATTTATATGTATGGGGGTGTGTGTGTGTGTTTTATGTGGAAGATACCACGGTTCTATTATTAGAATTCTTCAGAATCTTTTTCATTGAACCTTAGTAAGTGAGCGAGTGGACTGTGCTTAGAAGAGTGTAACATTCACTCACTGTATAACTCAGAGAGGAATATCAGGATGACCACGGGAACAGTAAAAGAGCCAGGCTCATGGCTTTCTGATTTAATTGTTATTGATTGTTCAAAAGGTCTTCTATTTTGCAGTGGTTTAGCATCACTTTGAAAAATGTGGGGTGGGGGGAGGAGGAAGAGAAAAAAGAGGGAAAGCAAGCAATGTATTGGGTTGGCTAAAACATTCCTTTGTGGTTTGCTCTAAGATGGTTTGGAAAACCGTGAAGAAACTTTTTGTTGTTCAGTTGCTCGGTTGTGTCCAACTCTTTGCAACTCCATGGTCTTCAGCACGCCAGGCTTCCCTGTCCTTCACTACCTCCTAGAGTTTGCTCAAACTCATGTCCGTTGAGTTGGTAATGCCATCCAACCATCTCATCCTCTGTCGCCCCCTTCTCCTCCTGCCCCCAATCTTTCCGAACATCAGGTCTTTTCCGATGAGTCTGCCCAACCCAGTACTTGGCACAGAGTTGGCAGCTGCTGCCCTGACCTCCGTACAAAGTGTGGGTGTTTTTGCAGGGGTGCAGACGCTCATTTCTTCTAGCTCCTGGGCCTGCCTATGCATGGAGTCAGAAGCTGTAGCGTGGCACTGTCCCATCATTTCCTGCATTTCCCAGAAGATTCCAGGACGTCCCTGGACCGTGTGTTGTGTAGGAGTCTAAGAAAGACTAAAAGAAGAAAACCAAACATGCCTTTCATTTGAGTGAAGACAGAAAGTGCTGCCTGTGGACCTCTTCCTTAGACTCACGAAAAGCTGAGGAACAACTTGACTTAGGTGAAGTGACGTCTGTAACCGCACAAGAGCCCTGGCATCCGTGGACAAATTTTTATAAACCCACAGGAAACAGTCGTCGTTCTTGTGAAATGTGCCTCCAGAGGACTAAGAGCGGTGTGCATGTAGGCCAGCGCAGGCCTCATTGACATGCTTTAATGACGGTATGTCAGCAACTTTTCCTTTCAGTATGATGTGGCCCAAAGAAAGAAATGTTACCATCTGACTGACTCATTCTGCAGGACCTGGTTTTCATAGGAATTTAAAGAGACAGAGAGGAGTAGGGGGGTGGGGGGGGGGAGGAAATTGACAAATGTACAGAGAAGCTGATTAGAATTGCTCCATTTTTATGTTTTTGCTGCATGCCCAGCCCAAAGCGCTGACTGTCTGTCAATAACGGCCCTTAACGTTGGAACGTAACCACTCTTGCCGGGTTTTTTTCCTCTTTCCTTCATTTGATCTGAAACATGCCTTCTTCCTTTCCTGCTAAATCTTACCAGTGGAATGGTGCTTCAGTCCGCCTTGGCAGTTACGACTGTGTTAAACGTCCCATGTAACCTCATGCCCTCTCCTGTATTGATCGTCTTGCTGTAGCTGCCACAAATCAGGATTTTTACTGGGTCCATAATGTGATGGACCCTGGGACTGTGATATCACTGTTTTTCAGTTTTAGTCCAAAAGCAGCAACCATAAATCTATCTTTTTTTTAAAACTTGGCTTTACCAAGGACTAAAAAAACAATCACAGAAAGTAATGAAAATCTAAATGATCTCAAAAAGCAGCATGTGAAACTTTGTTGAAGAAAATTATCCAATTTTGTGAGTATACATAAAAGAAGACATTTAAATGTCACTTCTTCCTGAAGTTAGAGATTTAGTAAAATTCCAATCAAAATTTTTAATATGATATTTCATTTTTGTCACAAAAAAGGTTATTATAATGATCATCCAGCTACATTTTTTAAGAAGAGAAACTAGGAGACACATAGCTTCTGTGTTAAGACATATTTTATATCTGCAGTAATTAAGTCATTTTCATTTTGACACAAGAATAGAAGAGCAGATCAATAGAACAAAGTTAGACAGCTCCCAAACAGACCCAATTATGTGTAAAAACATAAAACAGGCTAAAGAAGACATTATAAGTCAGTTGTGGATGGGAAAAGTTTTTAAATAAATACTGCTAAAGCAGTTGGTTTGCTGTTAAGAAAAAGATCGATTTTAATCTTCACTTCATGTCCTACACCAAAATAAATTTCAAGAGCCTTAAGCAGCTTTAAACATACAAAATGAAGCTTTAGAAAAGAAAAATAAAAAACTAGAAGTAAACAGAGTGGGCAGTATACAGTTTCTAAGAGGAAGAACATGTAAGCTTAAAAGAGTGGAAATCACAAAAGAAAATATCATATTTAATTACATAACATTTCAAAATTTCTCAATCTGAAAAACCTGCTTAAATACAATTTTATGAAAACAACAAATAATTATTTAAAATATGATAGAGGATGGATGCTAACTGCTAAGTCACTTCAGTCGTGTCCGACTCTGTGCGACCCCATAGATGGCAGCCCACAAGACTCCACCGTCCCTGGGATTCTCCAGGCAAGAACACTGGAGTGGGCTGCCATTTCCTTCTCCAATGTATGAAAGTGAAAAGTGAAAGTGAAGTCGCTCAGTTGTGTCCGACTCTTGGCAACCCCATGGACTGCAGCCTACCAGGCTCCTCTGTCCATGGGATTTTCCAGGCAAGAGTACTGGAGTGGGGTGCCATTGCCTTCTCCAAGAAGATGGATATTGTCTTCAAACTGTGATAAGCATATAGAAATAAATAACAAAAACACTAAAATGCTATAGATAGCAGAAAAGTCAAAGAAGAGGAAATAACTAAAGTCTAGTAAGTATTTTAGAGTGTTAAAATGTTTTAATTATATTTTTATCTAAAGTAATAGCAATTTTAGAATATTATTTAAAATTCATATTGGCTAGAATTGAATAAAATAGATTCTCTTTAGACACTGATAGAGAGGACATATTAACATAAATTGTTTAGAAAAAGTACTGGTAATATGCAGTGAGAGCTTTAGAAGTATTTGTACCATTATATCAATAATTTCATTTCTGGAAAACCATTCAAAGAAAATCATCATAAAAACAGACAAAGATCATTTATAAAGATAATTTTGTTTTTTTAATGATAAAATATTTTAATAAAATAATAAAAATATATTTTAAAATAAAAACTGGTGTTTCAGAAATTTAATGGTCAGAGACTAATTAGTTGAAATCTCAATATAGTCTTCCAATGGAATATTATGTAGCCATTAAACTTATGTTTTCAAAGAATATCTAGTAACCTGAGAACTGCTTCAGTAGTACTACTACTATTCCAATTTAATGTGTTCTTACGTATACCAGGGAAAAGGTTGAAAAAAATAATTAAAATATTAACAGTATTTATCACTGATAGAATTATAGACAATTTAAATTTCCTTCTTGATACTCTTCCACAGTTTTCATTTTTACTTCTATAATAAGAAAAATAAATAGTAAAAATAAAGCATAGTTCTTTATTCTGCTTATTTCTGAATTTGAAATTCAACTAGATAAAAAATAAGTAAAAATATAGACTATTTGAAATTTTTCATCAAGTTTCATTGGAAGGATATACAAATAAATCTAGAACTTTGGATAAAATACATTTTTTTTCTCCTCTACAAAACACTTACAAAATCATTACTATCTTCACCATGAAGAAAATCTTAACTAAATTCTAAAATGTAAAAATGTTACATGCTTTCTGAATATAAGCTAATAAAACTAGAAATTAACAACAAAAAATAGCCATAAATGTAACTGCTCATAAATTAAGAATTTTTTTTCTAAATTACTCCTCATTTAAAGAGGAAATCAACATATAAATGATATATTTATTAATTCATAAAATAACACTGAAATTGTTTTAAAAGCAACTGCTTTGTATCAAAACCTATGGAATACAATCAAATCTATACCTTGAGAATTTTGCCATAAAATATTTTTACTTTAGCATAAAGATGTATACATGTGAACCAAGCATTCAGCTTCATTTATGAAAAAATGGTAAAGTAAGCCAAAAGAAGGTTGGAAGAGAAAATTATAAAAGTAAATCTTGAAATTAGAGATAGAGAAAACAAAAGGACAGTACATAAAACCAAAAGCTGAGTTTTAGGAAGTACTGATAAAATAGACAACAAATTCCTGGCACATGTCATTAAGGAAAACTATAAAAATAAAAAGCATATGATATTAAGTGTAAGAAAACAGATACAAGGATATTATATTTATAACCACCTTAGTAGATGGTGACTGCAGCCCTGAAATTAAAAGATGCTTACTCCTTGGAAGAAAAGTTATGACCAACCTAGATGGCATATTCAAAAGCAGAGACATTACTTTGCTGACTAAGGTCCGTCTAGTCAAGGCTGTGGTTTTTCCTGTGGTCATGTATGGATGTGAGAGTTGGACTGTGAAGAAGGCTGAGTGCCGAAGAATTGATGCTTTTGAACTATGGTGTTGGAGAAGACTCTTGAGAGTCCCTTGAACTGCAAGGAGATCCAACCAGTCCATTCTGAAGGAGATCAGCCCTGGGATTTCTTTGGAAGGAATGATGCTGAAGCTGAAACTCCAGTACTTTGGCCACCTCATGCAAAGAGTTGACTCATTGGAAAAGACTCTGATGCTGGGAGGGACTGGGGGCAGGAGGAGAAGGGGACGACAGAGGATGAGATGGCTGGATGGCATCACAGACTCGATGGACGTGAGTCTGAGTTGGTGATGCACAGGGAGGCCTGGTGTGCTGCGATTCATGGGGTCCCAAAGAGTCAGACATGGCTGAGCGACTGAAATGAACTGAACTGAACTGAACTGAATTTTGCTGTAATGGAACATACGTGTTTTATTGGATGATGCATGATCACACGATAAAAACCATAGGACATATGGGAAAAATCGTGTATGTGAAAAATCGGGGCACTTTACTCAAAAAATTTTTCCAGAAAACAAACAACTTTGTTGGTGATGTGTGAAAAATGAAGATAGGACACTGGTTAAAATGCTAGCATAGTTTTTATGCATGTATTACATGGTTGAGAAATCCATAAACATTACAATATATGCATAATTTTACCTGGAAAAGGCATGAAGCTTGCATGTGGAAGTGGATCTCAGAAAGGTCACAGTTTGTGAGTTATTTTGAATTAATGGAGGAGGTTAACTGAAATCAGAAGGCCAAGTTTTAACACCAAATGAAGATAGGTGTGGTTCTTAAGCGGTGATACCCTGAGGTAGATGGTAGATGTTTAAGGTGTGTGTGTGTGTGTGTGTGTGTGTGTGTGTGTGTACTGTGTATTCCTGTGCAGCTCAGTTCAGCTGGGTTCAGTTTTCTGTGTTCACCTAGTATTTCTGGAGGACAGAATCATGCATAAGCATCTGTGAAATCAGAGGTATGCTCAGATCATTCCCTAATATACCAATCCTGTTGAAACTAATTCATGTTTTTAGCATAAGTGGTATAGCAGAACTGCCTGTGTAAGAGAATGAAAGAATCAGAAGACAATATTATATTAGTTCTGTAGTAATATATTTGAAAATTTGAAAATGAATGATTTTTAACAAAATATAAATTAATAAATTTTACTCAAGGAGAAGTAGAATGCTTACATAGATCAATAGCTGTAATTGAAAATTAGAAAATTTTACATAGACATTTCTGTGAAGGAAACATCAGTTCAGTTCAGTTCAGTCGCTCAGTCGTGTCCGACTCTTTGTGACCCCATGAATAGCAGCACGCCAGGCCTCCCTGTCCATCACCATCTCCCGGAGTTCACTCAGACTCGCGTCCATCGAGTCAGTGATGCCATCCAGCCATCTCATCCTCTGTCGTCCCCTTCTCTTCCTGCCCCCAATCCCTCCCAGCATCAGAGTCTTGTCCAATGAGTCAACTCTTCGCATGAGGTGGGCAAAATACTGGAGTTTCAGCTTTAGCATCATTCCTTCCAAAGAAATCCCAGGGCTGATACAGATGGCCAAAAAGCACATGAAAAGATGCTCAACATTGCCAGTTGTTGACATGCAGATCAAAGCCATAATCAGGTATCACCTCACACTGATCAGAATGGCCATCATCAGAAAATCTACAGCAGTAAATGCTGGAGGGGGTGTGGAATATAAATTGGTACAGCCACTATGGAGAACAATGTGGAGGTTTTCTAAAAAAATAAAAATAGAGCTTCCATATGATCCAGTAATCCCACTCCTGGGGCATGTATCCAGATAAAACCATAATTCATAAAGATACAGGCACCCCAGTGCAGCACTATTTACAATAACCAGGACATAAGGCAATCTACAATGAACATTTAGAATAATGGATAAAGAAGATGTGATACACACACACACACACACACTGGAATATTCCTCAGCAATAAAAAGAGTGTTATAGGACAATGGAATATCACTCAACCATTAAAAACAATGATATAGGATTTCCCTGGTGGCCTAGTGAATAGAAATCTGCCTACCAATGCCGGGGACACAGGTTCGATTTCTGGTCCAGGAAGATTCCACTTGCCACAGAGAAGCTCAGCCCATGAGCCACGACTACTGAGTCCACGTGCTACATCTCCTAAGCACAAAATGAGACGCCTGCGTCCTCCAATGAGGAGTAGCTCCCACTTACCACAACTAAAGAGGACCCGTGCAAAGCAATGAAGACCCAGCACAGCCAAAAAGAAAGAAAGAAAGAAAGAAAAATTTTAATGTAAGAAAAAACAGAAAGAAAGAATGTCATCTGCAGCAGCATGGATGGCCCTAAAGATTTTCATACTGGATGAAGTCAGCTTCTTATTGCAAAACTCAGACTGAAATTGAAGAAAGTAGGGAAAACCACTAGACCATTCAGGTATGACCTAAATCAGATCCCTTATGATTATACAGTGGCAGTGACGAACAGATTTAAGGGATTAGATCTGATAGGCAGAATGCCTGAAGAACTATGGACAGAGGTTCATGATATTGTACAGGAGGCAGTGATCAAGACCATCCCCAAGAAAAAGAATTGCAAAAAAGCAAAACGGTTGTCTGAGAAGGCCTGACAAATAGCTGAGAAAAGAAGAGAAGCTAAAGGCAAAGGAGACAAGGAAAGATATACCCGTTTGAATGCAGAGTTCCAAAGAATAACACAGAGAGATAAGAAAGCCTTCCTCAGTGATCAGTGCAAAAAAATAGAGGAAAACAATAGAATGGGAAAGGCTAGAAGTCTCTTGAAGAAAATGAGAGATAACAAGGGAACATTTCTTGCAAAGATGGGCCCAATAAAGGACAGAAATGGTATGGACCTAACAGAAGCAGAAGACATTAAGAAGAGGTGGCAAGAATACACAGAAGAATTATACAAAAAAGATTTTCATGACCCAGATAACCACGATGGTGTGATCACTCAACCTAGAGCTAGATATCCTGGAATGTGAAGTCAAATGGGCCTTGGGAAGCATCATACAAACAAAGCTAGTGGTGGCGACAGAATTCCAGTTGAGCTATTTCAAATCCTGAAAGATGATGCTGTGAAAGTGCTGCACTCAATATGCCAGCAAATTTGAAAAACTCAGCAGTGGCCACAGGACTGGAAAAGGTCAGTTTTCATTCCAGTTCCAAAGAAACGCAATGCCAAAGAATGTTCAAACTACCACACAATTGTACTCATCTCACATGCTAGCAAAGTAAGGCTCAAAATTCTCTAAGCCAGGCTTCAACAGTACATGAACTGTGAACTTCCATATGTTCAAGCTGGATCTAGAAAAGACAAAGGAACCAGAGATCAAATTGCCAATATCCATTGGATCATAGAAAAAGGAAGAGAGTGCCACAGAAACATCTGCTGCTGCTGCTGCTGCTGCTGCTAAGTCCCTTCAGTTGTGTCCAACTCTGTGCGATCCCATAGATGGCAGCCCACCAGGCTCCCCCGTCCCTGGGATTCTCCAGGCAAGAATACTGGAGTGGGTTGCCATTTCCTTCTCCAACAGAAACATCTAATTCTGTTTTATTGACTACTGCAAAACCTTTAACTGTGTGGATCACAACAAACTGTGGAAAATTCTTAAAAAGATGGGAATACCACCTGACCTGCCTCCTGAGAAATTTGTATGTAGGTCAAGAAGCAACAGTTAGAATTGAACATGGAACAATGGACTGATTCCAAATCAGGAAAGGAGTATGTCAAGGATGTGTATTTTCGCACTGCTTATTTAACTTATATGCAGAGTGCATCATGCGAAATGCTGGGCTGGATGAAGCACAGGCTGGAATCAAGATTGCTGGGAGAAATATCGATAGTCTCAGATATGCAGATGACACCACCCTTATGACAGAAAGAGAAGAAGAACTAAAGAGTCTCTTGATAAAAGTGAAAGAAGATAGTGAAAAAGTTGTTTTAAAACTCAACATTCAGAAAACTAAGATCATGGCATCTGGTCCCATCACTTCATGGCAAGTAGATGGAGAAACAATGGAAATAGAGATTTTATTTTGGGGGGCTCCAAAATCACTGCAGATGGTGACTCCAGCCATGAAATTAAAAGACACTTGCTCCTTGGAAGAAAAGGTATGACCAACCTAGATGGCATATTAAAAAGCAAAGACATTACTTTGCCAACTAAAGTCCGTCTAGTCAAAGCTATGGTTTTTCCAGTGGTCATGTATGGATGTGAGAGCTGGACTGTGAAGAAAGCTGAGCGCCAAAGAATTCATGCTTTTGAACTGTGGTGTTGGAGAGGACTTTTGAGAGTCCCTTGGACTGCAAGGAGATCCAACCAGTCCATCCTAAAGGAAATCAGTCCTGAATATTCATTAGAAGGATTGATGCTGAAGCTGGAACTCCAAATACTTTAACCACCTGATGTGAAGAACTGGCTCATTGGAAAAGACCCTTATGCTGGGAAACATTGAAAGTGGGAGAAGGGGTCGACAGAGGATGAGATGGTTGGAATGGCATCATTGGCTTGATGGACATGAGTCTGAGTAAGCTCTCGGAGTTGGTGATGGACAATGAAGCCTGGCGTGCTGCAGTCCATGGGGTTGCAAGGAGTTGGACATGGCTGAGCGATTGAACTGAAGTAAGTCAAACTGAGAAAGACAAATACCATATGATATCACAAATGAACTTACAAAACAGAAATAGAAACACAGGTGTAGAAGACAAACTTACGGTTACCAAGGGAGAAAGGAGACGAGGAGGGATAAACTGGGAGATTGAGATTGACATATATACACCACTATATATAAAATAGATAGGTAATAAAGACCTACTGTATAGCACAGGGAACTCGACTCAATACTCTGTAGCGGCCTATATGGGAGAAGGATCTAAAAAGAGTGTGTATATATATGTATATGTGTAACTGGTTCACTTTGCTGTACACAACATTGTAAATCAGCTGTAGAAGTGAAGAAGTGAAGTCGCTCAGTCGTGTCCGACTCTTTGCGACCCCATGGACAGTAGCCTACCAGGCTGTCCATGGGATTTTCCAAGCAAGAATACTGGAGTGGGCTGCCATTTCCCTCTCCAGGGGATCTTCCCAACCCAGGGATCAAACCTGGGTCTCCTGCATTGCAGGCAGATGCTTTACCGTCTGAGCCACCAGGTACTCCAATTAAAATTAATTTTAAATAAAGAAATTGGAACATCTGTCAAAAAGCTGCTATTTTTTAAAGGACTGGGAGTTCCTGATTTTATAGTTGAATTCTAATCCTTCAATCAGAGTTGTTTATTATAATTCCAGAAGATTTTTTTTAAGAGCTGTGTGTGCTCAGTTGCTCAATCGTGTCCAACTCTTTGCAACCCCATGGACTGTACCCCACCAGCCTCCTCTTTGTCCATGGAATTTTTCAGGCAAGAATACTGGAGCGGGTTGCCATTTCCTGCTCCCGGGGGTCTTCCTGACCCAAGGATTGAGCCTGCATCTCTTTCCCCTCCTGCACTGCCAGGCAAATTCTTTACCACTGTACCACCTGAGAAGCCCCCATACCACAGTTGATCTTAGCCAAAAGGCCGAAAAGCAGCCTTTTTAAAAGGTAAGATGCTTGATTCATTTTCTGAAGGTAACGTGTGCCAGATACTGCTTTAAATATTTCATAAATATTAATTAATCCTCACTGCAGTCTTATGAGGCTGTTACAGAGAAGAAAACTGAAGCACAGAAATCTTGAGTTACTTCCCCAAGATCATGTAACTAGTATATGTTTTAGCTGGGATTTTAACCAGACAGTTTGGTTCCAGTGCCCGAGGTCTGAACTCTTACCTACCCTGTTCTTTGCTAGCTTTAAACGAAAACTGACGGAAGCTAATTAGCTCTCTGGTTCCGCAGTGACTTTCTGAGTTGAATGCAGTACACCCCTTGAAAGGCCTAAAATCTGGCTTCCCCCAAGTGACTGCTAACAAGGAATAGGCAACCCAGCCTTCTAGAAGGAGGGGGAAGGTGAGTTTGGTGGAGTGATAACCAAATTTTAAAGCAAGGAAGCAGAGAGTTGGTAGATAAATTCCCTCTTTACCCCGCGCTCCAGTGGATTCTTCCAAAGTCTGGTGTTTGTTCTGTCTGTCCGGAGGCCTGCTGTGCTCTGGAGAACCAGCTGAGCTTCTTCACGAGCACAGCCCGAGTTAGTGACACACCATTCATCTCTTTCTGCTTCGCCTTGCTTCTCCCTCACTCAGACCACGGATACCACATCTGCAGACCAAGAAACAGCACTGAAGTTTCACCTCAAACTCAACTTTTTAGGAAACCAGGCTGCAGCAGAATCTGAAGACGAAATTCCTGAAACCAGAAGTGTATATGGCAAATAAACATAGAAAAAGTGCTCGGACTCATAAGCCATTAAGATAATGCATATTAAACCATAGTGATAAAATAGACAATTTTATCTATTTTATAAATATTTTATAAAATATTTCTTTTATATTTATATAAATATATATTTATATATATTTATATTTATAAAATAGATAATTGTATGTTAATTTGGCAAAAAAATTGAAAAGATGAGTAATACCTAATGCTGATGAGATATGGGGAAGTAGGCTTTCGTATGAAGGCCAGATGGTGGGGAAATGAAATTCTGCGTACTTCTACAAAGTGATCTGGCAGAGCGTATTCAAATATTAAGTGTACACAATCTTTCATCCAGCATCTTTGGAACATATGCGTTAGTTCATATGTTTATACATTTGAAGACATTTCTTGCCGTATTGTGGTAATAGTAGAAAATAGGAGACAAGCAGAATGTCCATTTAATGAAAGATATTTGAACAAAATATGGAATATCCATATTTTGGAGTGTGTTTTGCCCTGGAAAGATAGTCCTGATATATTACAAATGAAAAGAACAAATTGTAGAATAATGTATATAATATGATCCTGTTTTTATATTTTATACTACACAACAAACCAGAAAAAAAAACCTATATATTTACATAAGGGTTTTCTTCAGGGTGAAAAAAACATGTGGAATGATACAATAGACTGTTAGCACTGTCTCAAAGGACTGAGATAGAGAGTGGAGATAATTACTAACCTCTTCCTTATATATACTGTGTGATTTGTATGCTCAGCTATTACAGTGAACATTAAGAGAGATGTGATGAGAACCCAGCAGCTTTCCCTAAAATCAAATTTCAGGCAAGGGCAATAATTCTTTTCAACCTTGATTCCTTCTTATGATTTCTTTTCAACATTGTTCTAAGAGTTCTGTAGCTAATGGAATAAGATTTAAAAAAAAAAAAGGAAATAAAATGTATATTGACTGGGAAGGAAGAATTAAGACTATCATTGTTGCAGATAACATGATGATTTATGTAGAAAATCTCAAAGAATTGTAAAAAAAAGAAAAAACAAAAAAACCCCAAACCTCCTGGAACTAATAAGCAGTCTTATTGAGGTTTCTCACTGGAAAAGACCCTGATGCTGGGAAAGACTGAGGACAGGAGGAGACCAGGGGCAACAGAGGATGAGATGGTTGGATGGCATCACTGGCTCAGTGGACATGGTTTGAGCAAACTCGGGGAAATAGTGAAGGAAGGAAGCCTGGCAGGCTACAGTCCATGGGGTTGCAAAGAGTTGGACATGACTTAGTAACTGAACAACAACATTAAGATTTCAGGATTCAAGGTTAATATACAAGTCAGTCATTCCCTGTATACCAGCAGTGAACAAGTAGATATTGAAATTAAAAAATATATATATCACTAGCATCCAGAAAGATGAAACACTTGAGTGCAAATCTAACAAAATATGTAGATCTATATGAAAAAAAACACAAACCTCTGGTAAATTAAAGAACTAAATAAATAAAGAGGTGTTCCACATTCATAGGAAAACTCAGTATTGTCAAGATCTCAGTTCTTCCCTATTTGATCTATGGATTCAGTGCAGTTCCACCAACCACCCACCAATCCTTGGAATTTACCCAAAGGAGTTGAAAAAGTACGCCCACACAAAAACCTGCCTGCAGTCGTTTGGTGGTGGTTTAGTTCCAGTCGGGTCTGACTCTTTGTAGCCCCAGGGATTGTAGCCCATTAGGCTCCTCTGTCCATGAGATTTTCCAGGCAAGAAGACTGAAGTGGGTTACCACTTCCTTCTCCAGAGGCTCTTCCTGACCCACATCTCTTGTGTCTCTTGCATTGGCAGGCAGGTTCTTTTCTGGCTGAGCTAGGAGAGAAGCCGCAGCTGTATTTGTAATTGCCAAAACCTGGAAGCAACCAAGATATCCTTTAGTAGATGAATGGATAAGTAAACTGTGGTACATCTTGTCAATGGAATATTATTCAGAGCTAAAAGAAACGAGCAATCAAGCCAAGCAAAGACATGGAGGAAACTTAAATGGGTATTAATGAGTAAAAGAAGTCAGCCTGAAAAGGCTGCTTAACATGATTCCAACTGTATGGCCACCTGGATAAGGCAAAATTTTGGAGATAGTGAATAGCTCTGTGGTGCCAGGGATTAAGCAGGAGAGAAAGATGAATAGGCAAAACACAGAGGACTTTTAGGGCAGTGAAAATACTCTGATACTCCAATGCCAGACATAATGTCATTTTACATTTGTCAAAATCTACAGAATTTAGAACACCAAGAGTAAAGCCTAGAGCAAGCTGTGGACTTGGGGTGATAATGATGTGCGATATAAGTCATCAATCTAACAAATGTACCACTCTGGTGGGATGTTGGTAAAGAGGGAGGCTGTGCATGTGTGGGGACAAGGGCTTTATGAGAAAATCTGTACTTTCCTCGCAATCTTGCTGGGAATCTAAAAATGTTCTTAAAAATAAAAATAAATGAGGGAGGATAGAAAGATGGATAAAATAATCTTAAATGTGCATGTCTTTTATTAAAATGAATTTACTTAGTTTGGATTGTGCTGGGTCTTCGTTGCAGTGCACAGGCCTCCCGTTGCAGTGGCTTCTGGTTGCAGAGCACAGGCCCTAGAGCACATGGGCTTCAGTATTTGCAGCACCCGGGCTCAGTGGCTGTGGTTGATTACCGGCTCAGTAGTTGCCGCTCGCGGGTTCAGTGGACATGGTCCACAGGCTTAGGTGTTATCCACAGGCAGATTCCTCTCCACTGAGCCACCAAGGAAGTCCTCTGTTGTTTTAAATTTGTCTTCACTGGGTCTTCGTTGTGGCACGCAGAACCTTTGACCTTCGTTGCAGCATGCAGGATCTTTAGGTGCGGATTGCAAACTCTGGTGGGTAGCAGGTGGGATCCAGTTCCCTGATCAGAGGTTGTACCCGGGCCCCCTGCATTGTGAGCACGGAGTCTTAGCCATTAGACCACCACGGAGGTCTCTGTTGTTTCAATAAGGAAAACTGAAAATAATATAGACATTTGTCAACAGAAGAACATTCCAGCACATCCTATGCAGTCGTTAAAAAGACTGAAGTCGATAAGTATGTACTCGTATGGAACGATGCGCATGATTTGTTACCAGAAAATAGTATTGTTAAATGATATTAATATTGTGTTTTATTACATATTCCAGTAATACTTTTCATAATAATTATCTCTGAGAAATAGTATCATAAGGAGCTTTTAAATATTTATCAGCCTTATGTTTCCTAGAATAGCAAATTGTCTGTTTGATCAAGAAAGTAATAATGAAAAAAAATGCTGACAGTTTCTGAAATTTTCTCCATGATTATGTATCTATTTTCATAGGAAAAACAAATGAACAGAAATTAAATTCACCTATGCAGTGAACTGAAAATTTTATTATATATGTATATCTTAACCCTAAACACAAATCTGCATCAAGTTGTTTAATTTCATATCCTGCCTGTTTCTGATAGGAATTAATGTACCTTTTGCCCAAGCTAAAGAACCCTTTCAATGTATTCAAAATAACATATGAACGGTAAGAACTCAGTGAACACTTGCCCAAATAGCAATTGTCTTTAAGAAATACATTTTGTGTGTATGATAGGAAATTTAGGATGCTCTAAAGTATGGGGATGCTTTTGAACTGTGGTGTTGGAGAAGACTCTTGAGAGTCCCTTGGACTGCAAGGAGATCCAACCAGTCTATCCTAAAAGAGATCAATCTGGGGTGTTCATTGGAAGGACTGATGCTGAAGATGAAACTCCAATACTTTGGCCACCTCATGCGAAGAGTTGACTCATTGGAAAAGACCCTGATGCTGGGAGGGATTGGGGGCAGGAGGAGAAGGGGACGACAGAGGATGAGATGGCTGGATGGCATCACCGACTCGATGCACATGAGTTTGGGTGAGCTCCGGGAGTTGGTGATGGACAGGGAGGCCTGGTGTGTTGCGATTCATGGGGTCGCAAGAGTCGGACACGGCTGAGCGACTGAACTGAACTGAACTGACAGCTGATTCACTTTGTTGTACAGCAGAAACTAACACAACATTGTAAAGCAATTATCCTCCAGTAATAAATATAAATAAAGAATGGGGCCCAGAGCTGAGCTATTCTTGCCGGGGATTAAGGGTGGTCGTGAACCATTGCTCAGATATGTACGTGCCTTTTTACCCACACTTACAATCTCCTTATGGGAAAACTACTTGACTTCTCTAAAAATTAGTCTGCTCTCTTCAATTGTGAGCCTAGCACTTCAGAAACCAGAAATGAATATTATGCCACTCCTTGAAGGAATAATGAAACGAATTTAAAAAATGACAAGTTGCATAATGTTATTACTGAGAAAAACATGGTGAAGAAAACCCATTTGCAGATAAGCTCCTTAAGGAGGGCTGGGGTGGAAGAGTCAACACCCAGAGGGACTTTGTTAAGGTGTTTATCCTCTCACATCACCTTATACTTTAACTTTGTGGCACCTATTGCAAAAGCAGTGTAATTATGTACCTCTGAAAAACCACAGAAACTATATGAATTCAGTAAATACCCAGATTGCAAGTCACGCGTCTGTACATCTGTCCTCCTACCGCCTTTCTTGAAGTCATCAAGGAGCAATTCTGAAAGCCTCCAAATGTTTTGAAAAGATTCATTGCTCTGTTTTTCAGTTCCCATAAAGACTTCAATTTAGTACTCTTGGCAGTTTTCCTTATATTTGACAGCCTATTGTTTAAGAATATATGGAAATATACTGTTTAAGAATGCACTGGGATGACCCAGAGGGATGGTACAGGGAGGGAGGAGGGAGGGGGGTTCAGGATGGGGAACACGTGTACACCCGTGGCGGATTCATGCTGATGTATGGCAAAACCAATACAATATTGTAAAGTAATTAGCCTCCAATTAAAATAAATAAATGTATATTTAAAAAAAAAGAATATATGGACATTTCAAAATTTGAAATGCTGCTTTCAGATTTTGCTTTTGAAAGAAGTTAAAGGACTCAAAACTTGGCTGGAACTTATATACCTTTGAGTGGCTTCTACATATGGGTCTTTGTGCTTAGATGAAGTAGGCTAACATAAACACAAAATCACCTCTTCTGTGTCTTCAGAAAGAGTATGTACAATGTGTTATATAGAAACTGATCATTTTGAGTAAATTTGACACTGAAACTAACCTCATCAGATTGGGAGACACCTTTTACATATTTTTTTTTTCACTATTTATTGACTATCTTTTACATACCCATTTTTCACTATTTCTTGACTCTCTACTGTGCCAAAGCACTGTCAGGTGCTGTGGGGCACAGGGATGAGTAAGATGCAGCCTTGAGAAGCTTGTTGTACTGGGAAACAAGACTGCTATTGGAAACAGAATCTTTAAAATAGCTAACTTATTTTCCTAGTAGAGCATTACCATCCTGTTTGATCCTTGGCCAGAGACTTGCAAAATTTCAGCTGTGGTACCACCGAGAAAAAAAGTAATTTGAATCGGATTTACCTTCAAAATTGACCTGGATCAAAACTCTGAACTTGATCCAGTTTTCTTCTCATGTATACTCAAAAAAAAAAAAAAATCAATTTCAGAGTTGTAAGGTTAAAAATCATGATAATTGCATTGGATCATAATTATGATTTTTACTTTTAGAGGGGTACAGAAAATGCTGAGTTGATTGGCAAAATACTAATGTTAGATGTAATTCAGTGATGATGTTTGCTTTATACAATCCAATTTTTTACCAAACATGTTTATTCACTTAAAGAATTTCTTTTTGCTTAATATTTTCCTTCTCTTTTGTAGGAGTTTATTTTATCAGAAGATTATAACAAGATGACTCCTGTGAAAAACTATCAAGGTAGGAATGAGAGTAGTGTTTCCATTGCCTTCGACTTTGAAATGTTCCTTGATGGCCACAAGACGGGATTTAACTTTACAACAGTCACTGGGAACAAAGCTCTGCAGTGCTTTGTGGTGAATATTATCCCGGCTTTTGAATCAAGAAGCAGAGGCCTGAGGAGATCGGCTGACTGGCACACAGTCCCGTAGCCGGTAGCTTGCAGAGCCCGTCCAGTTCCCATGTGACTCCAGCACCCACGGCCTTTGTCCTTGGTCTCCCTGCTCCACCCTGCTGCCTGGAGACCCTGCAGCAGACTTGGAGAGCGGGGCCGGGCTTGGGAGTGAGCTGCTTTCCACGGAGCTCATTCCAGCTCTGGGTAACGGTTCTGAAAGGTTCATATTGTCTCAGGGAAGGCGTTCGGGTTTTATTGGCATTGTTCCATAGACCATTTACATAATACAGATCAGGAGCAAATTTTCACTAAGGAGTGTTTCCTCCAGGTCAACAGGGGCAGGGGCCAGAATATTAGAAAAGTAGACCTTGGAACACTTAGAGGTCGTTTCATCCACATCTTGTGACCTCATTCATGATCATCCGGCCTCTCCTCTTGAGGTATCCTTAGACATAGCAACCCCTCCTGATTTTAGAAAATTCTCAGCATTAAGTTCTTCGTTTCTAGATGTTAAGCAAAAATTCATTTCCCTATGGGTTTATTCTTTTTTTTTCTCCTTTAATAACTAGTTTTTATTTTTTTCTTTTGAGCCTTTTATTTTGCACTGGGGCATAGCCCACTAACAATGTTGAGATACCTTCAGATGAACAGCAAAGGGACTCAGCCATACACATACGTGTATTCCTCCCCTCCCATCCAGGCTGCCACATAACATCGAGCAGAGTTCTATGTGCTATGCAGTAGGTCCTTTTTGGTTATCTATTTTAAATATAGCAGTGTGTACATCACCATCCCTATGGGTTTATTCTTTAGTGTTTTTTTATGTATCACTGATCATTTATTGAGTACCTACTGTGTTCCAATAACTGAAAATTATAATAGTGAACAAGGCATGCATAGTATCCATGCATCCCCCATGAAAATAGAATCAAGTAAATCTAAACAGAATGAAAGCAGATCAAATTCAGCAATATATAAAAAGGGAAGTACATCACAACCAAGTGAGGTTTATTCCCAAAAAGAAATAAAAGCAGGGACAGGTGTTTGTCCATATCATAGCAGCCTTATTCACAATAGCCAAGAAATGGAAGCAGCCTAAATATTCACAGATGGATGAATGGGTAAACAAAATATGGTTTATCAATACAGTGGATTCTTATTTGGCCACAAAAGGAGACTGAAGTGCTGATACCCGTTACCATGTGGATGAACCTTGAAAACATGCTGAGTGAAAGAAAAGCCCATACATCATATGATCACATTTATGTGAAATGTTAAGAGTAGGAGAATTCATAGCCACAGAAAGTCCATTAGGGGTTCCTCAGGGATGGGGCTAAGGGGATTGGAGGTATGGGTTTATTTTGGAGGTGAGAGGAATGTTTAGAACATTCCCCATAATGATTGCACGACACTGTGAATATACGAAAACTCACTGAATTATACCCTGAAAAATGGTTTAAATGGGGAATTTTATATTATGTGGATTTTTTATCTCAATTACCATTTTTTAAAAACAATCACTTTTAAACCAAGTGATTCCAAAAACAAAGACATTACAAGAAAGGAGAACTACAGCCCCAATTCTCTCATAAACTTAGACGTTAAAGTCCTAAAAGAAATACTAGCAAATCCAGCAACATGTAAAAAGAATTATACACGATGACCAAGTGGGGTTTATTCCAGATAGGCACAGCTGGTTCAGTGAAAATCAGTGTAATCCGTCACGTCAAAAGCCTAAAGAAGAAAAATCATAGGATCATATTAATTGACACAGAAAAAGCATTCAATAACACCTGATTCTCACTCATGATCTAAACTCTCAGCAAACTGCAAATAGACAGGAACTTCCCCAGCTTGAAGAGAAACAGCTATTAAACAAACAAACTACAGCTAACATCATGCTGTTGACTCTTGTCCAACTGCAGATGGGGAAGTGCTGAGGTATTTACTGTTGAAACATACCTGCGTATAAGTGGACCCATGCAGTTCAAACATGCCTTGTTCAGGGGTCACGTGGACTGAATTGTGAGAAACTAGATGTTTCCTCCCTAAGATGGATCGTGGCCCCTGTTTAACAAGTACAGCCAGGCTTCAAGCCTAGGTTCCTGAAGCTTAGCGCCACGTATGTATCTTCAAATGGTTTCTTTTTGAGTAAGAGAATTCTGTCATCGTAGAAAGAGTATGCGCTTTGAGTTTTAGGGTTTGTTTTTTGTTGGTTTTCTGTTTGTATTTTCAGTAGTCATAGGCAGCCTGACAGAGAAAGAGAACCGACTTTGGCAGAGAGACTAGGGTTTTAATTCCGTCCTTGTCACTCAGTGATTGTGCAGCTTTGAGCAAGTCACATAAGAGTTTTGAGTCTCTGTCTCCTCCTCGGATGCAGGATGGTAGCTTGGAGCGCTGTAAACCCCCTTATCTTCCTACTATCATCCCCTTGGGCTTAGAAAGTAACAGGAAGAGGGTTAACGTCGCCTTCTTGAAAACAGGGAGCAAGGCGCTGGGGGCCACGTTCTGCCTGAAGCAGGCTTGAAAGTGAACCGTTTGAGAGTCTGCTTTTATTCCACCATTGGTGGAGCTTAAATTGGCCATTTGATGACACAGACACGACAGGAGTTTCTCCAGGAAGTCCCATCTTTGGGTTTAAGACAGCGTTTTGATCTTGATGGTGGCCGATTCTCTGAAAGGCAGGTACTGTGCAGAGAAGTTACAGTATTATTGCTTCTATGCCCCTTCTAAATCCCTTTAGACACTCCAGCTTCAGATGTCAGATTTTTAAACATCAGGCATTTGGTGAAATGTCTGTCCCAGAGGGATTCACTGTGGTTCTGGCCGTACTGTTTGGTCACCAGTCTAGAAGGGCCATCTTGCCAAGACCAGGTTGTGTGTGTAAAAGAAAGAGGGCCCCCAGCTTTGCAGAGTCATTGCAGTGACTAAGTGAGGGAATATGTTTGAGTCCTTGGCACTTGTTAGACGTTCAGAAATTGGCAGTGATATTGTTACTGCTGATAGAGCTGCATTGATCCATCCATGTCTCGTCCTATTTTCATGATGAAAATGGGAAGCTGATGTCTTTTCTGTCACCCCGTCACACTCAGGATGTCTCTTCTCACCCACCAGGCTGCCACCTCCTGGGCACAGGTAGCCTGGTGAGGTCCAAGTTCCGAGACTTCAGTCTTTGTTTACTCCAGTCAGCTCTGTTCAGTGGCCATGGACACCCCCATACCTCTCCCCCTGGAATTGTATAAGAAGAAGAAAGCAAATACTTTACTGATTTTACTTGGTACTTGAGAAGCCATGAGACCTTGGCCAAACTCCTCGACTTGATCCTGCCTCAGTTTGCCCACATGCAAAGCAAGGAGAGGGGGGTCGAGGACCTGAATAGTGTCTTCTAACTCTGAAACTGTGTGATGCAATACTTCTGTGATGGTGGTGCCCTTATTCCTGAGCGACCCTGGGAAATTTGCTCCCATTATCTCATTATGTATACTTTGATGTAGGGGATATTTCATTCTTTTTTTTTTTTATGTGGCCCTTGAGAATAATTCTGCTGTCCTTTCCAAGCTCCAAGCATTTGATTTGTCATGGAAAATTCATCTAGAACTTTGTTGTGGGTTTCAAAGCCAGCCTTCATCAAAAGGAGGACAGTAATGCTCTTTGCTTTTTTTTCTTAAGCTTAAATAAACTGACCCAGTAACTTACTAGGAGAGCATCGTTCCTAACGTGTTTTGCAGTCACAGTGATCTGGCTTTCTCTAGACCAGCAGTTCTAACAAGTCTAAAAGAGGTGGCCCCTGGCCCTTGGGTTATTGGTAACATTTTCTTATAGGGACTCAGATGTGGTCTTCTCCGGGGGCATGGCTGTACCCCTGATGAGAACCACTGTTCCAGCTTGCGTTTGCCATGATGATCTACTGTTTAGCTTAGGCTGGGGCGGGGGAGGAGACAACCTTGCACCTCTGTGGACCACGCCTTGTTTAGGATGCTTGATGGGTTGTTTTCTTGTCTCTTGGTTTTCAGCGCATCAGAGCCGAGTGACGATGATCCAGTTTGTCCTGGAGCTGGAGTGGGTGCTGAGCACGGGACAGGACAAGCAGTTTGCCTGGCACTGCTCCGAGAGTGGGCAGCGTCTGGGAGGTTATCGCACCAGTGCTGTGGCCTCAGGCCTGCAGTATCCTTTGCTGGACAGAATCCCTTGGTGGGAACTTAGCTGTTGACTTCTTTCTTTCATGAGCATTCTGGGTATGTGCACTTTGAAGGTTTTGTGTTTTATTTGCTGAGTTGCCCTGCTGATTAAGATGCTTATAAACCATCCTAACACGTAAATTGTCAGAGGTCCTCATGTAGGCGGGGTAAATCAATTTCTCCTGAAATAACAGTCCCTGCCGAGCAGGTTGTGGGTCTGCTGTGAGCAGAGTCTGACATCTACACAGCACACAGCCCAGATTTGTGAGCCTCAGCCGTCAGAAAGGTTATGGAACACGGAGATAATGCTGTCACTGAATTACAGTCTTTTATTTTTGTACAGAAATAATTTACACATAGGTATTAAAGTTGAGAACATTCACATTTTGGTGCCTGGCAGAAGAACCACAGGATCCCTATTCATTTTAAAAATATTTATTGAGAAGCTACCATGCTGGGACCAGCGTAGGCTGACTGAACACGGTAATGCTATGAATAAGTCTTTGTTCCAGGTACCAGATTTTTCCAGAATGTGTAGAATGACACTAACTCTTATCTCCCAAGCTTCCAGGGTCCGTGTGCTCACTGTGCATACCTGCCAGTGATGGGTGATCCTCACATCCAGCGCTCTGGGCACTTGGGCCTGACAAGTGTGAGACCTGGATGGGTGATGCTACCATTGTAAGAAGGAAGGGGCTCTGAGTTTCTTCTTTCAAAAGCATAGAATCTCTCCACCTTCTGACAAACGAGGAAATAGTTAGAAACAGATTACTTGTCTGCCGAAACAGGATGGAAGAATAAGACTTGCTTTCAGATTTTCATCTCATATTTATAAAATGCCTGTTCAGTAATTTGCAGCCATCTGGCAGAGTACCTTGCTGTTTCCGTGCAGACATGTGGCAGTTGTTGTATTTGTGTGTGTGTGTGTTTAGGTTAATGCCGCTCCTATTTTCCTACTGGAAGGGCAAGAGGAAGAAACTGAGAGTGGCCATATGGGAAGTTTTGAAAGTGGCAGGTTACCAAGAAGACCAGAAGCAAGGGTGAGGAGGAATGGAAATCGAGATCAACTTTATCTTTGAGAGGGTGGTTGATAAAAGAAACTCCATGCTTTACTTCCTAAAAAGCCGGTTCAGACAAGCATAATGCTTGAATTGAAGTACATGATCTCTCCTGCCAGTAGATTAATGATTTCTTGCAGTGCTTAGATTAGATCTCCCTGAGAGATCATCCGTCCAATTTCTCATTTACAGATGAGCAGCTACAGCCCAGAGTGGGTCCCATGCCTCTCTCTGCAGCCCCCCAGCTGGTATGAAGGAAAATCACCACCACAACCCAGGTTTTCTGCCATAGACTGCTGGGTTTTCCCAGCAGTTAAACTGCATTACCCCTTTGAGGAAAGAACCAATGGCATCAATATAATTTGTCCTTAACATTCTGGCTTTTCTATCACTAGCCAAGCCTAGTGATGTATCTTCTGTATCACCTAACCAAGCCGGGGAGCACAGAAAGAAAGACAGATCTTGCCCTTAAGAAGTTTATTTTTTAAACTATCTGAAAATGGTTGGGGGGAACCCCATAAATACACAGAATTAAACTTGTCCTGACTCTTATTATGGTCTTTGCCTCGTCTGTTCAGGCATCTCCAAAGGTCATCTTCATTTTTCAGCTGTTTCCTTTGGCCACACCATGTGCTTTACCAGGCAGAAAAAAATCATGGGATTGGCTAGCAGAAGCTTTGATGTGTAGTGAAAACCTCAGGCTTCATTCCCCCGTGCAAATGACCATCCAGTCCAACCTTGGAAGGGAGCAGCAATACTGCAGAGATGCCCTTCCAGAAAACTCCCTCCGCCTCCCCAGCTCCAGTTCTGGAGTCCCAGTGCCAGCCCTGGCTCCTGGGAGCCTAAAACTGCCTGGTGTTTTCCCAGTGCAGTGACCTGATGCATAACAACGCTGAATTTGCCAGAGTCTCAGCCAGGAACCATGTGACCTTCCCAGGCTGCAGGGCTTTTCCTGGGAGCCGCCTGGTGTGTAATTGCCAATAAACAACCCATACAGATTGGGGTTCACCTAAAATCCAGTTTTTAAACCCATTTGTTTCATGGGACCCCCCTCCTCCACCACCTCGCCCCCACTTCTTTCTGCCGTCTTCTATACTTAACAGGGTTTTTTTTTTTTTTTTTGTGGGGGAGGGGGTGGTTAGTGATAATGAAAAGAAGATCTGTTGAAATAAAATGTTCAGAATAATATTATAATCCCCATTTCTCTTCATAGTGGACGCTGGTGGTGTAGATAAAAATTTTCTACATATAAATTCATTCTTTCCCATCTGCATCTCAAACAGTCATTCAAACAAGCCAACAAGTGAGAATAAGTCAGAGGGAATATAGCCTTTCTCCTCTTCTTTCAGGCCTCTTTGCGAAGTAAATACGCAATGGAAGTAACCAAAATTCAAGTAGAGAAACAAAGGATGACAAAACGACTGACCAGTTCACAAATTGAATTATCAGGTTTGAAATCACCTCAAAATCTTCGTTGCTTTGGCTGAATACCTGACGGATATTAAGTGAACTACCATACTGTGTGTGTGTGTCCAGCCCTATCTGGCCCTTTGCAGCCCCGTGGACAAGAGCCCACCAGGCTTCTCTGTCCGTGGATTTTCCAAGCAAGAATACTGGGCTGGGTTGCCATTGCCCCCTCCAGGGGATCTTCCTGACCCAGGGATCGAATCTCCGGGGTCTCCTGCATTGGCAGGTGGATTCTTTACCACTAGCACTGCCCGGGAAGCCAGATTATCATATTACCAACAACAACAACGATAATAATAATAAAGAAGCGAAGGAGAGGAAAAAGAAGAAAATATCTTATATTTGCAGCCCCTGAGTGTTTCCCTAGTGCTTCTACATAACGTTACTTTGTTCCCTAGCAAAACATAAAGACCTCATTCTCAATTTTCAGAGTAGAATGCATCAGAGAGGCTCAACAGGTTAAGAGGCTTTCTTGAGGTCACGTGACTGTTACCTGGCAGAACCAGGATTAGAATTTGGGATTTTAAATCTTTGTGCACAACTAGATACAGCAGAACGGAGCTGGTTCCCCAGGGTCCCATGGCAGGTTGACGTAGGAAATAGAGCTGTTTTCCTCCCCTGCTTCTGTTGCTGGTCTTTACATTTATCTAGCCTCATCCTTCGTTCGGTCATTGGACCACATTTTGGTCAGATCTGGTCATGCTTCTACAAAAATAATTTAGGTACTCTGCATCTTAAGAATTTCTCCATGTTGGAGATATTTCCAAGGTACCACCCTCTTCTGTTTATTCCTGTTTGGGGAAAGAGTACTGAAAAGCTATTAAGATTATCTTGATTTTCATATTTCCTCGTGTCATACTAAATTCCAGTCACTCTGGCTTTGAGGTTTTCCTATAATTTTATTTTAGCCCTCTTCCAAATAGCTTGTGTTGCATCCATGTATGTGTGTGTGTGTGTGTGTGTGTGTGTGTGTGTGTGTATTATTTCCCCGAAATTGCGAAGACTTGCATCTGTTTTTTCTTGTAATTAATCAAGATAATTAAAATTTAAGGCGATCTTATTCTTTGTAAATCTTAATATTGTTTTATGTATATCTGATAACTTTTCTCCCTATTCTTGAGACCAGAAGAATTTGCTATACCTTGTTGTCCTTTGCTTTAAAAAAATGCATTAATATGAAAATTTTAAAACTCGTATCAAATTGAAGAAGATAGTGTAGTGGACACTCATGTACTTACTGTCCCTTTCTGTCTGTCTTTTCACTGGAGTAGTTTAAAGCAAATTCTAGACCTTATGTCTTCTTATCCTTACACACTTCATTATGCACCTCTCAAAAATATGAATCTTTGCCCAATAACCACAGCGCTGTCATTACTCCTAAAGTTTATAATCACTCCTTGATAATACTGAATAATTGATACATTTCAAATTTAATTCATTGTTTCAGAAGTGGCTCTTTGCAGTGGATCTGTTTGAAATCAAGGTCCACACGTTGGATGTGGTGGTTGCATCTCCTAAACTTCCCGGTCTTCCTTTCAGATTTTTTTTTATGCCACTGTACCTTGTTGAGGGGACTGAGTCAGTTCTCCTTTAGAGTCTCATGTTCTGAAGTGGCCTCTGCTACCTCGTAATGTCATATAACTTGCTCTTCTTCCCACTTTTTCCCCTACTTTTCCTGTAAGCTGAAAGTGGCCTCTCATATCTTGATTCAGTTCAGATTCAGCTTTTGGGCAGAACACTTGGTATTTGCGCTGTGTAGTTCATTCTGCTTCTCATCAGGAGACACGGCATGTTGGGTCATCACCCTTCCAGTGACAGCAAGATGGATCGGTGGTTCTGGTGGTGGCAGCGGGGTCCCTGCAGGGCAGTCTTCCCCATCAGCCTGTCCTTTAGCGGGTTCATCCACTGCTTTTCTTTTCCCAAATCCGGTCCTTTCGTTAGGATTGCAAAAGGGTGATTTTGTAATCCTTTCATTTTTTTCCTACATTTATTAGTTGGATTTCTTCTATAAAGTAGAATTTTCCCTCATTGACTACAGCTGTTTGGTTATCCTGAAATACAGTTAGTACAGGAAAAGCAACATCAGTTCTTAATTATTTCTCTTTAATTGCTCATTTTTAAAGCAGACATTTAATGCCCTAGTTACCTTCAGTAGAGATTTGTTTTTGGAGCATTATTATAAACTCTTAGTTTGGTTTTTAATAATATATTCAGTATATTTCAGTAAACTCCTCCCTGTCTCCCACTTTCTTTCTTTTTAAAATTTTTTAAAAATTTATTTTCTTTTCTTGGTTGTGCCAACCGACTTGTGAGATCCTACTTCCCTGACTAGGGATCAAACCTGGGTCCTTGGCAGTGAAAGTGTGGAGTCCTAACCACTGGATCGCCAGGGAATTTGCTCCCCCCTTTCTTTTTCCTGATGCTCATGTTGTCCCATCTTTGGCCAGTGAGAGCCACATCATATTGGCTCCTGTGTCTTTTTGATAGAACCCCACTCGCCTTTGGTAGCATTTTTGTTTTGTTTTTTTTCCTGACCAGACTGCAGCAGGTTTAATAGCGACTCCAAAGACCCAGAACCTACAAAGAGGACCTGATTTGGGAAAACAATCTTTGTGCATGTGGTTGTGGATTTTGAGATGAGATAAATCTGGATTAAGGTGGGCCCTTGTTTGGGCTCAGCTGCTCAGCGGTGTTGACTCTTTGTGACCCCATGAGCTGTAGCCTGCCAGGCTCCTCTCTCCATAGACTTTTCCAGGCAACAATACCGGAGTGGGTTGCCATTTCCTACTCCAGCATTTTTGTTTCTTGACGCAACATGTTTTAAGCTCGTCTGGTATTTTCCTGTTCCAGTCCTGGAATCAGCCGTTTCTGTTAATGAAGAACAGTACTCAGAGATAGCTAGGAAATACGTGTATGTGTATTTTTAAAAAAAGAAAATAAATCATCAGTTCATATAATACTTCTAACTCAGATTTCACCTTATAGAGTTTTTGTTTCATTTTTGTACTTGATTCTTTTGTCTTGGGCTGAAAACCTTAGCTCCTAAGCACCAGCATAACTCCTTATTTGGCTCTATCCCATGGTGTATGTAGAGCTTCCCTGGTGGCAAAGAACCCACCTGCCAGCAGGAGACTTGAGTTTGATCCCTGGGTTGGGAAGACCCCTGGAGAAGGAAATGGTAGCCCACTCCAGTATTCTTGCCTGGAGAATCCCATGGACAGAGGAGCCTGGAGGGCTACTGTCATGGGGCTGAAAAAGTTGGACATGATTTAGTGACTAGGCACTAGCAGGGTGTATTTGTTTCAAAATAATGATACAGTATTGTAATAACAGGACCACTGAATGAGATGTTAGGTTTTTTTTGTTGTTTTCTTTGTCCTGAGGATATATTCTACCAAGAACATACAGTTAAAATGCTGTGTTTTAAAGTGACTTGAAATAATTATGTTAGCTCTGTGGTTATATCAGGAAGTTGATAGTAGCTGTATTCATTTTTTTGTTGTTGTCAATTTGGGGGATTTTTTAAAAAATTATGAATATTTTTCATATGTAAAATAATACAAGATTCCATCATGGAAATGATCTGATGAGAGAAAGTTCTTACTACCACCCTCATCTGCTCAGCTTTTTTCTCTCCTCTCTGTAGGCAGCCATTAAAAATTTTTTTTTATTTTTACACTTAAAAAAATGTTTTTAGTTAATTTTTTAATTAAAAAAAAATTTTTTTTTATTTAGTTTGGGTGTGCCAGGTCTTAGTTGTGGCGCTCTGAATCATTAGTTGTGGCATGCAGGACCTAGTTCCCGGACCACGGATCAGACCTGGGCCTGCTTTAGGAGCCCAGAGTCTTAACCACTGAACCACCAGGAACATCCCGACAGCCATTTTTGATCAATCTTAATTTATCTTTCCAGTGTTTCCTTTTGTAAATATAAGCACGCGCACACACACACACACACACACACACTCTATTTCCCTCTTGTTCTTACATAAAGGTAGGGTAGCATGTAAACTCTCACATACCTCGGCTTTATTTCCCCACTTAATAAAATATCCTGGAAATTATTCCATGCCAAGTTTCCTAGCTGTGTAGGGTTCTTTTGGCCGGATGTATCATAGTTAATGGGTTTCCCAGGTGGCCACAAGTGGTGAAGAACCTGCTTGCCAGGGCCAGAGACATAAGAGACTCAGGTTCGATCCCTGGCTCAGGAGGATCCCCTGGAGGAGGGCATGGCAACCCTGTCCAGTACTCTTGCCTAGAGAATCCCATGGACAGAGGAGCCTGGAAGGCTCTTGTAGTCCATGGGGTCGCAGAGTGGGACATGACTGGAAGTGACCAGGCATGCATCATATTTACTAAGTCCTCTTTTGATGGACTTTTGGATCGTTTCCAAACTTTAGGTCATGCTGCGTTATGGGATATCATTCTTTATTTTGGCCATTGCATCTCTGGGGCAGATCTGTTCAAATAGCATTGCTGGGCATTCCCAACCAGGGATGGCTTTGGTTTGTTACTGGAGACCAGTCACATAGGCAGCCTCTTCCTACATGGATCAGCATTCCAGACTCCCAGAAGGAAAGCAGGTGTTTGGCACAAATTGTATTGTTTACACAGTTAAGGCACAGTCAGCCACTATTGTCTGTTAAAGTGGTGGGAACGCTCCCAAAAATCCAAGTTCCCAGAAGCCATGCCAATCTTGAAATAGCAGCCTTTCAAAGGGTACCAGTCAGGCCTGCTAGGTTTGTTTTTTTTTTTCCCTGCAAAGTACCATTTTCATTTCTTCAGCTATCCATCCATTCATGTATCTTGCCTATTTTTTTTAAACTAGGTTTGTAGTCTCCTTCCTAATTGCTCTTTTCATATTAGAAATTTGGGCCTTCTGTGACATCAGTCGCAGATATTTTTTCCACTTTGTCTTGTGCCTTGATTATGGTATTTGCTTGTTGTTCGTAGCTTTCCCCACTCCAAGGTTAGAAGGAGACTCTCCCATCTAGAACTTATATTCTTCATTTTTTTCCATTTAGATCCCTCATTCGTTTGAAGTTCATCCTAGCATATAAAGAAATACAGATCCTGTTCTATTTTTCCAAATGACTGCTCAGTGTGTGCCAACTTTATTTTTCACTCATCTTTTCCTTGTTCATTTGAAAAGCCAGCTTTTTATCAGATATGTACTAAATTTATACATGCTTTGGGGCTTATTTCTAGACTTTCTATTCTGTTCCCGTGGTCTGAGTGTGCTACTTAATAGTAGCACACTCAGTTAAAGAGACTTGACAACATGTTTTAACATCTAGTAGGGCTAACCTCCCCCAGTCACAATACCACATTACTCTTATTTTCAGAGTATTCTTGGCTCTTCTTGCTTGCTTATTTTTCTATGTGACTTTAGAATAAATATATCCAATTCTAAGGGGAAAAATTAATTTTTGCAGGGATTATATTACATTTATAAATTCATGTTGTCAGAATTCTCATCTTTATCATGTTGAGTCCCACTATTCAGTAATACAGCATGTCTTCCGCTTAGTTACTTCCACTTTTTGTGTCTTTCAGCATTATATCCAGGTTCTCCTCATGTGAGATTTGCACCTTTCTTTTACATTTATGCTTTTTTTGGTGGGAAGGTGGGGGGCGGTCAACCCATCCACTCACTTTTGAGAAACAATCCTTAATGCTTACATGATAGATTTGATGTTGAAACCCGGCACGTGTTCATTGGTGACCAGTCAGGCCAAGTAACCATCCTCAAACTGGAGCAAGAAAACTGCACCCTGGTCACAACATTCAGAGGACACACAGGTGGGATTGAAAGCGGACCCTCCAAGTGCTCCTCTCACACCGACCTGTCCCCTGCCACGTGTTCTGATGTTCACATGATGTGCTGTGAAAGTGACGAGGCACACCCTGGGCCTGTGTGATGGTAACACGTGATAGATGTAGCTGATTGCAGCATGATTCGGAAAGATGGAAGGTCAGAAATGTTCTCCGTCAGTTTAAACAAAAGGGCAAACAGTCGGTTGCAGAAGTGCTGGTGATCTGGTTCTTTGTCATGTTATGCTGGAGAAAGCCGTGGTGGGCAGACATTAAATGAGACGTTGTTTGAGGCTGTCTGGCAACTGCAGGGACCCTGGAAGGACAGCTGCCTCGGTCTGTCCTTGCCCTCGTTGGAGCAAGAAGATGGTGTGGGGGACAGACTTCTACTTTAAGACAAGTGAAATGAAAAATAGATTTCTCACTGGTAGCTAGCCTACACAAAAAAGGAACAAGTTCCTGTTCAATTTTCCTTACTCTGGAGCTCTTTTCAAGACCCCCTTTATGTTACTGGCCTGCTCAAGGTCATTTAAGCAGGGTGATAAACTATATCCGCACTTAGCCTTTGAAAGACTTGGGTAAACAATGACGATTAATTTTTTACTCGTGTTTTTAACATGCGATGTTGACCCTGGAAAATGAATCATTGCCTGTCCGTAGTTCTTAGCAAGCTTTTGTGTCTTCTGCAGTTTACCAGCCCACTATTCAGTATAGAACAGAGTTAATATGAGTCTGGATGTCTTATAAGAACAAAAGTAGGTGAATGAGGATGTAAAATGGGATAGTACCCAGATCATAAGGGATTTCCTGAAGGGAAAAAGAGGAATGCTGTAAAAGAGAAGATTGAATCTAGGGGAAAGATTCATCAAAGATCATCTTAATTATCTGTGCCTTAGGGAGGAAGAACACACAGAAACCTCCCCTGTGGGTAGAACCCAGGTCTCTTCTGATTGGATTTCTCTTTTTAGCCACCTTCACTCTGACCTGACAGGGACCTGAAACTGCCCCATGCTGGGACTGTTTCCCCGCTGACCTCGGTCTCCAAATCTGTGGCTTCCCTAAGCCCTTTCTCCACCTGCGCTTGCTCTTGTCCTGATTGAGGAGTCTCGCTTTCGACCCCTCATTCCCCAGCGTCCTTGGGCCCATCTTTGCTTCTGTCCCCCTCGCTTCAGCTGTGCCTTCCCCAGCATTCTCAGTTTGGGGCTCCTTGTCCCCCGTCCTTGGTAAATGTCACCTGGGATTCAGACTGCGCCTGTCTCCTCGTGCGCTCAGCTGCGGGGTCTGCCGGGGGTCACGGCCCGAGCCTCTGCCCACCGTCACCAGAGCCGTCCCTCCAGCCCAGACCCAGGAGCCGCCTCACAGAACCCGGCTCCATACGCGGGACACCCCTCCTCTCATCCCCTCGGCAGCTTTTTCAGACCTTCCCCACTCTCCCCAGACCTTGCTCAAAGAAAACCAAAGGTTATCAGAAGCTTTCTTAAAATGTTTGGTTCTTGACCATCCCCTCTTCCCTCCACAGTAAGCCAACTTCCCCTCCTCTGCCTCCTCATCTCCTGCCCTCCTGCCTCGTGCTGTCCTTGGCCCCAGGCTCTTCTTTCTCAGGGTCTCCACACTGCAGGTTAATCCTTCAGTCTTCCTTTTGACCAACTCACTCTTTCCAAGTTACTAACACGGAAACTTTTTTTGCTTCTGGGGAAGAAAAAAAACAACAACAAAACCCCTCTGATCTCATCTTAACAGCAGTGCTGCTTTCTTATTTTTTTAAGTTGCAGTGAAATGTGCCCAACCTAAAATGGACCATTTTGACCATTAACATTTTTTTTTACCTCTTTTGGGGGGTGAGGAGGGGTTGGGCCATGCAGCATGCAGTTCCCCGACCGGGGGAATCACTGGGAAGTCCCCACTTTGCCCATTTTTAAGTGTGCCGTTCAGTGACAGTAAGTACCTTCACACTGTTGTGCAACCACCACCCCCCCGAACATTCTTTATCTCGTAAAACAGAGACTGTGCCCATGAGGCACCAACCCACTCCCTGCCCCAGCCCCTACCCCCAGGCCCTGGAAACCGCCATCCTGCCGTCTGTCTCTCTGCATTTAGTGACTCCGGGCACCGCACATGAGGGGAAGCCTATGGTATTGGTTGTTTTGTGACCGGTCTGTTTCACTTAGCATAATACCTTCATGTTGTCATGGATTCTTAAAAGACTATCGTTTTCCCAGCTGCTTCACATTCTTCCCTCCCATTGGCTTTCCTGCCACCTGCAGTTTGGCTCGTCACTGTCACTCCGGTCACACTGCTGTCCCCGAGTGGGACAGTGGCCTGCTGGTTGCTGAACCCAGTGGACACGCTTTAAACTCTGTCCTGCTTAACCTCTCGGTAGCGTTTGACATTGTGGCCATTGCTTCCTGCTGTGACTGCCCCAGTTTGGCTTCTGAAACACATTCCCTCTCGGTTTGAAGCCTCTGACTGCACTCTCTCCTCTCCTTTGGGGTTGTACTGGGGGATTCTGCCGGGACCTCCTAGGCTCTCCCTGGTTGACCTTGGCCACTACTCCCAGTCACAGAACAAAAAGGCATAGTCATCGTCCTCAAACTCCTCTCCACCCAGTGAGTGAGACTGAAGCTAAACAGTGATTATAGTGCCTGGTGGCAGAGTTGGGGGAGCCACACCACGCATGTCCGTGAATATGGAGCGGGCACCTCGCTGGCACGGGAGGGGGTGTTGGTCAGGGAAGGCCTCCCCAGGGGAGATGTGGCTTGGACCTAAGAACCTAGGGGAGGAGTGAGTGTTGAGTTCATGAAAGAGAAGGAAGGAGAACAGTGCAGGCAGAGCAAACCAGCAGAGCCCAAGGCCTGGGGATCTGCAAAAGCCTGGTTCTCTTGGGAACTCCTACTAACTCTTTTGGCTGGAACACAGAGTATGGATGGTGGGGGGAGGGAGGTGGGAGAAGGAAGCCAGAAAGGAAATGAGAGTCAGTTCAGATCACTGAGAGGATTATCCTGATGTCAGGGAGAAATGGTTTTAAGTGAAGAAGTTAACCTGGTCAGATGCTTTTTTTGTGTACTAATTTAAATAACACTATTCATAGTGTCCATAAAGTGAAACAACTCATGTGTTCATCGACTGATAAACGGAGGAACAGAACATAATATATCCATACAAGGGACTATTACTCAACAATACGAAGAAATTGTTGATATGTGCAATAATATGGGTAAACCCTGAAAGCATTCTGATAAGCCCAGAAGCTTCACCTCAAAACAGTAGCTTCATTTTCCCTCTCCCCACTCCCCATGCAAAGAAAACCGTTCCTTTGTTTTTTGCCTACTCTGGAATTTTCATATAACCTGATTGTATGTTAAAAGATTGCTCGCTGGAGAGAGTGATATGATGGAAAAACTGGTAGGAAACTTTCCTTCACAGTGTGTCCGCAATGATGGGAGAGCAGGGAGTCAGTGGACCCAAGGCACAGTTTTAGGTAGTTAGCTCAGCAGGCATGGTGATGGACTGGAGAGTTCCCAGACTTGGTTTCGGCAAAGGTGGCTTTCAGCCCAAACTGCTGACCCTTTAGTAGTTAGATGTTGCCCAGAGCACTGATATGAGGGCTCCGACTTCAGAGTTGCTGCCTCCAGGTCAGAAAAGAGGCAAGCAGCTGCTTCTCTCTGTGAGATGAGCGGCGGGGCGGGGGGGGGGGGGGGTGGCCCGAGGGTTTGTTTCATGTCTTCCAAGTTGACCTCCCTGGTGGCTCAGACGGTAAAAGCGTCTGCTTACAATGCGGAGACCCGGGTTTCATCCCTGGGTCGGGAAGATTCCCTGGAGAAGGAAATGGCAACCCACTCCAGTACTCTTGCCTGGAAAATCCCATGGATGGAGGAGCCTGGTAGGCTGCAGTCCATGGAGTCGCAAAGAGTCAGACACAACTGAGCAACTTCACTTTCACTTTTCTTTTCTTGCTTCTAAGTTAGTTCCATGGGCTTTCCGGGTAGCACTAGTGATTAAGAACCTGCCTGCCAATGCAAGAGATGTAAAAAACGTGGGTTGGATCCTTGGGTCAGGAAGATCCCCTGAAATAGGAAATGACAACGCGCTCCAGTATTCTTGCCTGAAGAATCTCATGGGCACAGGAGCCTGGCGGACTATAGTCCATGGATTCGGAAAGAGTCAGACACAGCTGAGAACTTTGATATTGTATCTTATCTTTCTGAAAGAGGGCAAAATATTTTCACGTGATTTCACCATGAAGTATCTTAGAGGAAGAGAGGACATGGCCCAGAAAGGTCGTTCTCTAACCCAAAGGCAGATAAAGTTAGCAGGTCACGTTTCTTGTTGTTGTTTACTCACTAAGTCATGTCCGACTCTTTTCAACCCACTGGACTGTTTCCTGCCAGGCTTCTCTGCCCATAGGATTTCCCAGGCAAGAATACTGGAGTGCATTGCCATTTCCTTCTCCAGGGGGTCTTCCCAACCCAGGGATCAAACCCATGTCTGCTGTCTTGGCAGTCAGGTTCTTTACCGCTGAGCCACCAGGGAAACCCAGATCACATATCTAACTATCATTATTCCTAGACAGTAGTACCTACCCAGTCTCTATCTCCTGTCTGGCTACAGCACTGCTGATTCATTTATAGGTAGTACAAGGGTGTCTAAGAGATTCCACGATGATTCGAGCATTGTGAAGCTCTTCCTATGTAATAAGTCCATCTGGGCCTTAGGAGGTCCCAGACTCAATCAGACACAATTGTGGACAAAGGGTCTATGAATGGAGAATTAGCTTAATCACCTCATCCTTTACCCCCCAAACAAAGACTTTAAGATGAGCCCAGATTCATTAAAGACTGATCTTGGGGATCTAATCAGTACAGATTCAAACTCAGAAGCAGCGAAGTTCTTCAGTATGTATACAGAGTCATAGCCATTCATCCATCACTCTCCGTCACAGTGCAGAAAGTCATATAAAAAATGTGAGTTAGTGATGGAATCTGCCTAATAGCCATACCCAAAGGCCAGAACATGGCATTTACTAACCCATGGGGATTTAGCAAACTGATTTTATGTTCTTATGCTCCCTCTGCTGGTTTTATTTCTGGAACTAAATGCCAGCTATCATAGTTCTTTGATATTTCTTCAGAAATTAGAATATATTTCTACCAGGAAGTCATATACTGATTTGAACAAAGGGGGAAAAAAATCAGATTTTGACCGTTGAAAATTAATAATATCCATAAAATCTTTTTTTCTTCTAAGAAATTTTTTGGTTAGTACGAACACATTGGAAACAGGAGGGCTTGGATGTGAACCTGCCAAAGTATACTACTTAATGGAAAATGAAATACAGACTTGTTCACTGACTATTAGGAGAAGTCTTGAAAGTAATAGTTTAGCTAAACAAAAATAACTAAGACAAGAGCAGGCAAAGTTCAGTGCACATGTGCATGTTCATATCATTAATTTGAAAGTTTAATTTTCATTTGCAATGGAGGCTTTCACACCCACAGACATGGATTTTCATCGAGAGTCAGTCAAGTCCTGGGATCTCCACGTGACAAGTGCTGCCACACATTGGTGAATAAACTCAGCCTAGTGCTTGCTCTGTTCAACTCCCGCTCATGCAGTGTGAACATTCAACCAGTAACTGGAAACACAATGTTTGTAGCAAATGTTCTGAAGCCCCAGTGCTGCATATCGGCTGCTTTGGGAGCAGATAAGAAGAAAGTTTCTTCTCATCCAGAGGGTTAAAGGAAGGTTTCTGAGAAAAGTGGTGTTTAAACAAGACTGTAAGGAGACTGATAGCTCAGTTGGTAAAGAATCTGCCTGAAATGCAGGAGATCCTGGTTCGATTCCTGGGTCAGGAAGATCCGCTGGAGAAGGGATAGGCTACCCACTCCAGTATTCTTGAGCTTCCCTTGTGGTTCAGCTGGTAAAGAATCCACCTGCAATGCAGGAGACCTGGGTTCGATCCCTGGGTTGGAAAGATCCCCTGAAGAAGGGAGCGGCTACCCACTCTAGTATTTTGGCCTGGAGAATTCCATGGACTGTATAGTCCATGGGGTCGCAAAGAGTCAGACACAATTGAACGACTTTCACTTCACTAAGGAGACGGGGTGGCGGGAACATTCCAGACCCCAGATGTATGAAGCCAGTTTGAAGCCCACAGTGAGTAAGTGTGAATGGAGCCCATTGGGCCCTGTGGATAGCCGGGCATGAGGGATACAGGGCAATCTTCCAGGAAATGTGACATCTTTCTCAGGCAGTGGAAAAACAGCGGTGGAGCTGAGGAAGGGTGGTGATGTGGTTTCCATGGTAACAGATCCTGTGGTAGCAGCGGGTGGGGGACTGAGTGGGGCCAAGAATGGATGAGAGGAGAGTGTTTAGAAGGAAGGCTACTGCTGGAGTGCATGGATAGGGAGACCCCTGTCTGGACCGGAAGGACAGCGTTGGGCGTGGAGTGAAGAGCAGGCGTTCAGGTCTGTTTAGGAGAGAGGGGTCAGCAGCGCATGATGACTGATTGAGGGAGGTGTGGCTTCCCTGTTTCTGTCTGAAACATTCGGGTGGCCGGTGGTGCCATTTCTGGAAAACGGGAACGTTGGCGGTGACAGCAGGTTCAGGAGGGAATATCATGGTGCTCTAACCCGAACGTGACAGAGTGGCACGCTGAGGAGGTGGCAAGGGGTCAGCTGGAGGTCCCCTTGTGGATCTCAGGACGGGGTGCAGCCTAGAGACAGAGCACATCCCCCTTTCCAGAAGCGCCCACCACTTCAACCCAGAGGGAAGAGCAGTAACCGCAGGCTCCGTACTTTATTCAAGGACTCCCTTGGATGGCTCTCCTGCAGCCGTGCTTCACCCACGCAGCCTCACTGAGCAGGTGCGATTGGGACCCTCGTGGAGGGGTACCTGGTCACACTGGTAGACACACACCCGGCACTCCCGGGCCCTGACTTGTGACCCTCCACCTCGTCTGTAGCTTTTGAAAGATACATTGTCAGCCTCCAAAAAATAGTTCCCTAAGCATTTGGTACCATGTATTTAATTTCTAAGCGTTTATACTCCAATCTGGTTCCACGGTTGGGAATCTCTTCTCACTAAATCAGAACGGTGAATAAAGTTTTATGTATAAAAGTGTTCATCTTAGCAAAATTTATAATAGTGAAAAGTTGAAAAATCTTAACAGTGATTGAAATAAGGTGCATCCACATGCTGGAATATTATGCAGACTTATGGGATGCCCAGGTAGTCCAGGGGCTAGGACTCCGAGCTCCTGATGCAGGGGACCAGGTTCGATCCCTGGTCAGGGATCTAGATCCCACATGCCACAACTAAGACCCAGCACAGCCAAATAAGTAAAAAGACACTTGTCTCACCATTAAAAAAAAAAAAATCCATTTATGAGAGTATATACTAGTGTAGACAAAACCTTGACTTTTGAGAGTGAATTCATGTATGTTCAGTCATTCACATCAGTCACGTTGTGGAGAGCCAAGGCAGGGAGAAGCATATAATAAAACACTGGTGTTTTATTTATATAATAAAACAGAAATCTGGAGTGAAGTACAATCACATGGTATAAATGATTTTTTTCAGTTAAAATATCAGAAACTCCGGAAACCCACAACCACTGCAGTTTCGGTTCTCATTCTCCATCTTAGTTATGGATCACGAAGGACGAGGAGAAAGGTCTGGGTGTGGACAGAGTGGGAGGGGTGTGTGTCTGCACTGCTCGGGAAGGTGGACTCGCTGAGGGTGAGTCACTCTCCCTGCTGCCAGAGGTGTCAGGCGGAAAGCACTGCTGCTCATCCGGAGGTCTGTCTGCCGATAGAGGCAGCGGTCTCCTCAGAAGGAAGCTCCCATCCCAAGGCTCTCCTGAAGCTTCTGTCCCGAGGGTTCATTGCTCTGATGCACCGTCCTCCCAGGCTCGTCTGCCATTCAGTTAATGGGCCAAGTGAGTAAACATTCACTGACCCTGTGCGCTACACTTGCCTGACTCTTTGTGACCCTTTGGTCTGCAGCCTGCCAGGCTCCTCTGTCCATGGGATTTCTCAGGCAAGAATACTGGAGCTGGTTGCTATTTCCTCCTCCAGGGGATCTTCCCAACCCTGGGATCGAACCCAGGTCTCCTATGTCTCCTGAGTTGCAGGTGGATTCTTTACCCATTGAGCCACGTGCTGTGCTCAAAGACAAAGATATAGGAACGAAGTCTGCAGTGGGGAAAGATTTGTAATCCAGCAGTTTGATCCAGTGGGTGATGACAGCAACAGAGCATGCGATGTGTCTCACCTAGATAGGAGCGTTGGGGGAAAGCTTCCTGCAGGAGAGGGCGTCTGAGCTGCTCCTTGCAGAGGGTGGTAAAAGGTGGGACCTCTGCACTCCAGGCAGAGGGGGTAACCATGTCTTGTGAGAGAATGGTTCCGCCAAACACCCTGTGTGTGCATGTTTTATCCTCAGAACTAACAGTGTACATTTATGTTGGCGTAGAGTGTCTTGGGCTTCCCTGGTGGCTCAGATGGTAAAGAATCCGCCTGCAATGCAGGAAACCTGGGTTGGATCCCTGGGTTGGGAAGATCCCCAGGAGGAGGGCATGGCAAGCCACTCCAGTATCCTTGCCTGGAGAATCCCATGGGCAGAGGAGCCTGGAGGGCCACAGTCCAAGGAGCTGCAGAGTCAGATACGACTGGGTGACTCAGCACAGCAGAGTCTCTGATTTGATTTGATTATATCCATAGAGCTTAGCACAGTGCCTGCCTTATAGAAGATGCTCAGCACATGCCTGTTGAACTGATTTGAAGTGAATGCTGTGATTTTTTGATACAACTGATAAGCCAGCCTCCTAAAGAGATCCTGTTATAAGGCTGTTTACATAGAGATGGGATAGAGCACAAAGTGATTTTTTAATTTTATCTCCCCAGTTGCATCCTGTTTCCTGTCTTGCAGCTTTTCCTTCCTTCTTTCCCACTCATGTTAAAGCCTATGGTATAACACTCTGAGCCCTGGGAGGGTCTGATGAACATGGTGTAACTTGCTTTAACCTGGTTCTCTCTCTTCCTGCCTCCATTATCAAGAACTCCCCTCCCCCGCTCTCACTCCGTACAGCCTGAAGTAATGTGGGAAAACCGGAGACTGATCTTATTTCTGAAATGTAGTTGATCTCATGATGGCTGCTGAGATAGCATGGGGACGTGGTGATCCCCGCTTCGGGCTGACTCAACCAAGGACGCCGTCACAGAGATGGCCCAGATGAGGCCTCCTGCACTGCCGCCACAGCACGTGCTGACTGAGCGTCTCCCGTGTCCTGGCTGCTGTTCATGCTAGGTGCTTCTGTATGCTCACTCGGCTCTCGAAGGAGCAGATGAGCACATGTGCTTCTGCTCCGCCATCTTGAACCAATAACTCACTGAATCTTAACAAAAGTATTACCATCCCTCTTTTATGGATGAAGCTTCTGAGGCTCAGAGTATTAAAACAACATCCCCGAGGTGCTGTTATTTGAATCTAGAATCTGATTCCAGAGCCTTGGCACTTCTGATACTGGAAACAAACTTCAGTGTCTTCACCATCAACCATCCTTGTCCCACAGTCACCAGCAGAGAAGGCCCGAGGGCCTGCTTCTCATAGCGTGGTGCTGGGCGGTGTTGGGGTGTACTGGTTAGGGGGAGCTAATGCTGTCTATCACTTGGCACATAGAAAGCCCTATTTAAGTATTTCCACGTTTATTTGGACAGAACACACACAGCCCGGCCAGTGATGCCTTTAATTAATGTTAAGTAAGCCAGGTAGATTTCCCACTCATGTGACAGTCCTGTGCAAGCGTTCCTGTTCTTTTCTGTGTGGTGATTCAGGGTCCCAGGCTCCTTCCAGAATTTCTGTGTGCCCTGGGGTCTTGGAGTGCTCCGGGACAAGTTTAAAGAGACGAGGAAAAGGGCCATCTAAACCGCCCAGGCCCGGAATGGATGCGTATGACTTCCACATACTCTCTGGGTTCCCTTGCTGAGAACTGGTCACTGGTCCCCTAGATGCAAGAGGGGCTGGTACCTGGGTCCCTGCAGGACCACAGATTTCCAGGGAAAGCTGTATGTTCAGAAGGGGGGACGTGGATTTCAGTAGACTGTTGGCTGACTCTGCCGTGGATATCATGACAAAGTGAGTCACTTGAGTACAGTTGTGTGGGAATAAACATTTTGCACCATGGAATCCATATCCTGAAGTATTACATTCTCAGATACTGAAGGAAGATTAAAAAGGAGGGGTATATGGCATTCGATAACAGGGAGAGAAGGCGAGTTATACAGGAGAGAATATTCAGCTTTCAAAGACTTAAGTAAGCACAGCTGAGGAGTTCCAAATAACAAGATTTGTGGATACAAAAAAAAAAGATTTCTTTTTCATTTTTCACCCACGCTGTGCGGCATGTAGGATCTTAGTTCCCTCAAGCAGGGATCAACCCATGAGGGAAGCTCAGTCTTAACCACTGGACACCAGGGAAGTCCCGAAAAAAGATGTTTGTGTCTTCGTTCATCTGCTCCTTCGTCCTTTCAACAGATACCACCAGAGCCTGCCTGCTGCTGGCTCTGTGCTTATTCTGGAGGCGGGGGGGTGGGGGGGGGTGGGCGGGGAGAGGTGATGGGAGATACAGAGGGTGGTCAGCACAGGTGTGCTGCTGGGCGTGGTGTGTGTTCTTACAGGGACAAGAATACATACAAGCGGCTTGTTGTGCAGGTACCGGAAGAAGCTATTAAGCGTAATCTAGATAGTGGGTTTTTTTCTTTGTTTTTTTCTTTTTTTTTCCTTTCGATCTTGGAAAAATATCTCCTGAGACATTACATGAGAGAAACTTTCCTAAAAGCTTTTAGAGTGCAGTACTTCATTAGAACAGATTGATGATCTAAAGAAGAAAATGTCAGATTCCAATAAATAAGAAGCAATTGTATGTTCTTTTGAGAATATAATGTTTTTCAATAAAAATGAGTTAAAAAAATGAGTCTCATATTTCTGAAGTATGCATAAGCTTTGTGCTCATCTTATCCAGAAGAAGTTGCTATTGTTCTTAGTACGCAAGGAGTTTGATTTATGATGGGAACTGCCGGGGAAAAAGATCTGTTGTAATATTTTATAGCCACACCCCTGGAGCGATGCTAATAGATAGCCATCTGTGCTACAGTGTGCAGAGCAGCCCTGTGTGACTGGCCCAGTCACCCTCTCTGCACCCGTGTGCAGCAGGTAGTGGTTAACCGGATATTAGCATCAATATTAGTGGTGGTCATTATATTACCATCGTCCCCAGTTTACAGAGGAGGAAACTGTCACTTGAAGATGTAAGTAATCTTCCCAGAACCTATAATTTTAAATTCCCCAGGAGAGAAAATACATTTTAAATTCTGTCTAGCAACATATATATTCAAGAATTTTAAAACAAAAATATCATGGTAATAAACCATACTCCAATAAAAATTAATTTAAAAAGGAAAAGAAAAAAATCATTGCATTTTTAAATTAAAGAATGAAAAATCTAATTGAATTTTTTAAAACCCCATTTACTTCTCATCTCCTGTTGGCGGGGTCAGGGGTAGACACAGCAGCTTGAAAAAATTTGGTTAATATTTCCGGACAGTGCAATATTTTCCATGCTTAGAACCATGTCTTTTTTTTTTAAAGTCAATTAATTGCCTTTTTCATTTCCCTTTAGTCTTTACAGTGTTTGATTTTATGGAACATTAAGTTTGGGGGGAAAAATGCACAAAGCATGGGACTTTTATTCTTGGGACCAATTTTTTTTTTTCCTCTCTCATTGGGGACTTGTTCTTTTCAACAAAAGTGTTTTACGTGCCAGGAACTGCCCTAGATCTGAACTCCCTCACTCTCACGACTCATCTGTGAATAGCGTTGTCACTTTGTGACTAATGGCCAGCTCTCTGTCCTCTCAGGTGGGGTGACTGCTCTCTGCTGGGACCCTGTCCAGCGGGTGTTGTTCTCGGGGAGCTCCGATCACTCCGTCATCATGTGGGACATCGGTGGGAGAAAAGGAACAGCCATTGAGCTCCAAGGACACAAGTAAGGCTGCTGGTGCTTTTTAATCTTATTTTATGCTTTTATTTCTGGCTGTGCTTCTCGGCTCACAGGATCTGAGTTCCCCAACCAGGGATGGAACGTGCACCCTCAGCAGTGAAAGCTCGTAGTCCCAACCACTGAACCACCGCCAGGGGATTCCTGCTGCATGTTTTTACAAAGAACTTTGGGAAGACTCTGGGCTGAAAGCTAGAACAGAGGCATGCAAGCCAGTCTCCGTGCCCAGAGCTGAGCGTGGGAGTAACATGGCAGGGACGCAAATGGCCACTTTGATTTATATCTGTACGGAAATATGTTTATTTATTTATACCCTATTTTAGTTCACAGAGGATTTGAGAGTGCTTACCAAAAAGCCATAAAAAAAAAATAATGCCAGCAAAGAAGTAAAAGGTAAAAAGGAGAACCAGAGAGACGACCATAAGAGTAAATGTTTGAGAGGAAGGGCAAAAAAAGAGCGTCAAAACGCAAGCCACGAAGTCCTACAGAATTTCTGTAATTGAGTTCAAATGTGGCTGCAAGATTACTGGCAACTGAAGGAGAAAGGGAGCGATAATATCCTCACCTAGTACATTCTGTCCTTCCCCAGACAGTTACTGAGAACTCGCCTTAATTCATATCAGACTGTTCTTCCTTAAGGGGTGGATTTCAGGAGGCCGAGGGGAACAGCAGAGAAAAGCTTAGTGCTGTTCCTGGGAGCAGGTCTCACACTTCGCCTGCACAGGGAATCACTGAGGACACTGCGAAGTAGAAGCCTCGGCCCCGTCCTCTGAGATCCTCACTGGTCTGGAGCTAAGGGCGTCGTGTCATCACAAGCTTCCTGCGCAGCTCTCTTGGGGACCCTTGGACCTCACTGATTCATCCTGCTTGTGCCGCCCACAGTGCCTGGAGGCCAAGCCTGATCCTGTGGCTGGAAAGAATCTTCTATCTGCTTTAGAACTCTAAAGCTAATCCGAATTGTTTTTAACTTTTAAAGTTTCCAGACATATTAAAGATGACTCTAATATCAACTTCCCTGAGCTGGCTGGTTTTAAGCAGCATTAGCTCTGCTTACAGATCTGTCTGGAAACACTAGCTTAAAAAACTTCTCCTGTGGCAGTCCAGTGGTTAAGACTTCACCTTCCAACGCCAGGGCTGCAGGTTCTATCCCTGGTTAAGGGGATGAGATACCGCATGCCTCATGGCCAAGAAGCCAAAGCATTAAAACAGAAGCAGTATTGTAACATATTCAGTAAGGACTTTAAAAATGCTCCCCATCAAAAAAAAAAAAAAACAACTCTTAAAAGCAAACAAACTTCTCCTAAGTAGTTAAATTTATGGTTTGGAGTTATTAAATATGAGCTAATTCGATTTGGGGCTTCCCATGTTGTCCAGTGGTAAAGAATCCACCTACCAATGCCAGGAGCTGCAGGTTTGATCCCTAAGCCTGGAAGATCCCCTGGGGTAGGAAATGGCAACCCACTTCAGTATTCCTGCCTGGAGAATCCCAGGGACCGAGGAGCCTGGCAGGCGACAGTCCACGGGATCGCAAAGTCAGACACGAATGAGCACACACAGACACAATTCAATTTTAGAGGGCCTATGCACAGACCATTATCTTTTTGTGTTAGAGTTCAGTTTTAGAGACGTAGCTATTAAGCCCTCCTCTCCCACATGAGAGAACAGATCAGTTGTCTGGGGCTACACCTGGCTTGTTGAGCCACTGGGACCTCAGTATCAGGTCGTTAAAGGAACTGTTCCCTTCTGTTTCTCTCCATGACAAAGGGACACATATAGAGGTCACATAGAAGGAATTGACGTCATCCATGTAAGCGAAGAAAAAGAAGAGCCAAATACAGCCCTGCCTCACAGTGGGTTTAGTCGCGGTGGACTCTTTGAGACGCCCACGGAAGAATACTGGAGTGGGTTGCCATTCCCTTCTCGAGGGCATCTTCCCCACTCAGGGACTGACCCCGAGTCTCCTGTGTCTCCTGCATTGTCAGGCAGGTCCTTTACCTCTGTGCCACCTGGGAAGCCTTGTCTCACAACACACGGTTATTATTTAATCTGCCAAGAAATTCCTGCAACTTGGGCTCCTTCAGAGAAATGAAATACAGGCTTAGAATGAAGGTCAGTAATGCTTGTTGGACTCATTCAGATTAGCTCATAACTAGCTTTATTTTTACGCAGTGGTTCATAAAGACTGCTGGCAGGGTGAGGGTCAGTTCTCACCGCCAGCATTTCTGGGTGTGGCATGTCCTCAGGCAGCACGTGCTGGGGAACCTTACAGTTGGGTAAGAAAGGAAAAGGCTATCAGGTGGAGATAGAGTCTCTCAGTCCTGGAAGAATGAAACCTAAACGAATAGGTCTTCCAGTTTCTAAGACATGGTGGCTTGGACTTTGAGAAAATGAAGCCGACTATCCTTGGAGTCCTCCCTGACGTCCATCCTGGAGTCCACCCTGATAGGATATCACACCTTGGTGCAGCGGGCAGGCTGGTGAGATCCAGAGCTGCCAGGCAGAAGTGCCTTGAACAGGAAAGGGAAGGCCTTGGGTGTTTACTTAATTTAAATTTAGTAATAAGGTGAAGTGTGTGAGGGGCTCCTTGTCACCGGTCGCCTCAGAGGGGTTACCCTGTTGTCACCGAAGCAGGCGAGCTGAGCTTCGTCAGTGTCACTGACTTCACTCTGTGAGAGCGGGTCTGACACCTGAGCCGGGGGGAGGGGAGCGCTGGAACCACTGGCAGGAGGGGGATGGGGTTCACAGAGAAGGGGCCAGGACGTGCGGCAGGAAGGATAAGGCCCACGTTCACAGCATCCATTCCTTTGCCCTGAAAATTGACCACTGGATTCATGTTCAGTGGTTCTTGTGTTCGAGTAGCACCCAATATTTTGTCAAGGAGTTTTCAAAACACACAGACACCTCAGTTTAATCTTATAATAACCCTGTGAAAGAGGGAGGTCGGATACCTTTTTTTTTAAAATGAGAATATTGAGCTTGTGGGCTTCCCAGGTGGTGCTAATGGCAAATAGCCCATCTGCCAATGCAGGAGACATGAGACAGATTTGATCCCTGGGTCGGGAAGATCCCCTGGAGGAGGGCATGGCAACCCACTCCAGTTTTCTTGCCTGGAGAATCCCATGGACAGAGGAGCCTGGCGGGCTACAGTCCATAGGGTCACAAAGAGTCGGACACGACTGAGGTGGCTTACCACACATGCACGAATAGAACTTCCATCCTCAAAGACCCCAAAGCTGGTAGCTTAGGACTCCCAGATCAGTCCAGTGGAGAAGGCTTCTGGAACCTTCTTTGTAGTCTGTGCTAGGCCCTGGGGGGCGGGGGAGTGAACATTGAATAACATACGGTCCCCATCTTGCCCCACGGTGTTCTCTGTCACCCTTCTACTTCAGAAGGCAAAGACTTTCTGTTTAGGTCTGAGGCTGCCCCTTGCTCTCCTACAATTCCTCATTTCCCTACCTTCCCTCAGGGTGACCGTTGGCTGCCTGAGTTCCCGTTCATGGACCAAATCCTTGCGTTCGGGCACTGGGGAGAGCAGACGGAACCTGAGGCCCCCCGCCCCTTGTGGTGGGGAGACTCCCTTCCCCTCTTCCAGAAATGTCCAGCCGTGGTGTGGAGGGGCAGCTCCCTGTGGCTTCCGTCCCGAGTTCTGAGCTTTCACACCATCCTTCCGTGGGGAAACGTGACATTTATGTAGCCAGTTTGATTTGATGTGTAAAAATCCCATCAAAGCAGAGAGAGCTTAGGCACAAGTAAGTGATTGATGACAGTGAAAATGTCTCCAAGTCCAAGGGAAAAAAGCTAAGAAAGTATACTTCTCTAGCACAGTATTATCTGCATTTGAAGCATTTTGGTACTTGTACTTCCTGGAGCAAGTGAAACATGAATTATGTGCAAGCTCTGTGGAAAGGAGGCAGAGACAAGGTTTTCCACTTTCAGGGACCAGTTACAATTTTTTGAGAATCAGTTACCAGTTAGATGGATGTGATCAGAGCATAAACCTGGACATGTATTGTCCCAGGCCCACTTTATCAAATCTGATCAGGAGACTTGGACTTTTTATATTCTTCCATAGTAGCTATCATTTCATGACCAGCTTTATGGTCACATTTTTTCATTCTAATAGTGTTTTCCTAGGTCTCTGAGACTTGCTAGCAATTTAATTGAGTGGTAACTTGATTTGAAGCACATGTAAGGAACTTGCCTGGCGGTTCAGTAATTAAGACTCCATGCTTCCAATGCAAGGGGCCTGGGTTCAGTCTGTGGTCAGGGAACTAAGATCCCACATGCTATGAGGCCAAGAAATAAATTTAATAAAGTTCCTTCATAACAGTGAGCCAACACTGGAGGCTAGACCGTGTGTTAAGCAGCTTTTAAAAAATGTGTATGTATGCTCCGTCATGTCCAACTCTTTGCGACCCCATGGACTGTAGCCCACCAGGCTCCTCTGTCCTTGGGATTCTCCAGGCAAGAATACTGGAGTGGGTTGCCATTTCCTTCTCCAGGGGATCGTCCCAACCCACAGATCGAACCTGCGTCTCTTATGTCTCCTGTGTTGGCAGGCAGGTCCTTTTGCCAGCTGAGTCACCAGGGTTAATAAAATTAAAACGAAGCAGAGGCAAAGGTCTGCGTGGTCCCTTGTGGTGGATTTCCCCACCAAGACTGGGATACACAGGCTGCCTGAGGCTCTGTCATAGCCACGACCCGTGGCACACACGGCCTGTGTCTTTACGTCCTCTTTCCACAATCCCAGCTCAGGGTTTCTCTTTTCCTACTCTTATCACGAGGAAGACTTTTGTTATCAGCCTTCTCAAATTCTTTTGGTAAAGCAATAGGCAATTCATCAATAAATGTGCACTGGGAGGATTTGTGCTTTTCTCTTGTATTGAAGTCATGTTAGGAAGTAACATTCTCGCCTTCAGCTTCTTCTGGGTTTGGGGGAGGAGATCAAGGATGAATACGTATGAAAGCTTTCTCTCCATGCCCATTTGAGATTTAGAAGTGCTTCTCACTGTCAACCGTGGAGAGTTATTAGGGGCAATGGAAAGAGATGTCTTTTCTATTTTTAACTATTTAGCTAAACACATAATAGATCAAAGTATTAACAACTAGTGTTCTCATAGGGAAAAAAAAACGTTCTCACAGAGGGTAGAGTTCTCTCCTCTGTATAGAGTGGTGACTGAGAACGACCTCAGAGCAGGCCAGGCTGGGTATGAGACAGCTCTTCAGCTGCAGGCTCTGTAGGCTTGGACAAGGCACCTCATCTCTCTGACCCTCAGTTTCCTCATCTCTAACATAAGTGTAATATGAACAAAAAGCCCTCAAAGGTTGTCAAAAACCATAAATAAGATAATGCATGTAAAATAATCAGCACAAGATTAAGGGGATATTAGTGACTTGTTAACAGCATTCTCGTTAAGAAAAATGATAATAATCCATAAATCAAGCTTCCAGATAAGATGACTGTTTCTCTCTGATTGTGGTAGTGGTGGTTTAGTTGCTAAGTCTTGTCCAACTCTTGCGACCCCATGGACTGTAGCCAGCCAGGCTCCTCTGTCCATGGGATTCTCCAGGCAAGAATGCTGGAGTAGATTGCCATTTCCTTCTCCAGGGGATCTTTCCGACCCAGGAATCAAACCCGGGTCTCCTGCATTGCAGGCAGATTCTGTACCAACTGAGCTATGAAGGAAGCCCCCCAATTGTTGCATTTCCAATAGAAATACTGCCACGTGCGCCTGCTCCCTCTTTGCCTGATACGGTCAGCCGATGTTCACTTAGCTCTGTCTACAGACCAGACTTTGAATTGGGCTCTTAGGACCCAAAGGTGACTAAGAAAAACATCCCCTGCTCCTCTTGAGCTGTGCTGGATATATGAAAACAAGGGAAAGGTGGACAGTTTGCCGTTGCACTGGAAAGTAGGTAGCCTCTTGATCTGAATCTCAGGAGATGAATAGATTCTCAGAGTTCTTAGGATCAGGAGGTGTTACCCAGACAGAACTGCAGGAACTCAGGACAGTGTTTTCAGGTATCCTGGAGGCCTCTCAGGTGTGACTTGCTCCCCGACCTCCCCTGCTCCTTGGTGGCAATTGCGCTTTAGGTGGTTTAGTCGCTCAGTTGTGTCCGACTCTTTGCGACCCCATGGACTGCATGTAGCCCTCCAGGCTCATCTGTGCATGGAATTCTCCAGGCAAGAATACTGGAGCGGGTAGCCATTCCCTTCTCCATGGGATCTTCGCAACCCCGGGATCCCGAACCCGAGAGTCTTGCCTTGGCGAGCAGGTTCTTTACTGACTGAGTCACCAGGGAAGCCACCCCTCTGGTCCTTGGAGGTGTGGGAAACTCATGAAGGTGGGAATTTCCAACCTAAGAGCCTGAGATTTCTGGAAGTAGGTGCAGAGCTGATTAGATTTCACCAAGTGGGCTGAGACTTTCCATTCTTTGGACAGTTTCATTTGTTTGTTATTCAGTTAAGCACCATCCCCTACTCTTCCGGGATGGAAGAGGACCTAAGCTGACATTTAGGTAGATGTTAGCCTGTGTCTGAAAATCTGCTCCTGTAGAGAATAGGAAGGCTTTGCTACCCTTTTCTCTTAAGAAGCACTGGACACAGGACCAGCTTCATGGGCATGTGACCTATGCAGGCGCACAAGGCCTCATGATTAAAGCGGCCCCACCCTTGGTTTAATGCTCTGCTGTCATTATCTTGTAATTCTTTTTTTTTTTCTTTAACAAAGTGGGGTCTTTATACGCTCATAAGAGCATTTGCAGTGCAGTCCACGGAATGCTCATTGATTAAATAATAACCAGTTTTAAGATGCTTTCTAGTATAAATGCTACCATGATGCCAGATGAAACATAAGTGCAAGAGGAAGGTATCTTTCACTGTTTTATCACCCTGGATCTGTAAACCTGGGAATGTTTCCTCATCTTGTTTTTAACTGCAAGGTGGTTGTATTTTGAATCCTTAAATCAAGAAGCCCTGGAGCAGCTTTATTACAAGGCTTGGGATCCAGCATTCATCATTGTGTTCTTCTGTGTTGGAATATTAACAGGACTGGAGTCCCATAAATTATGTATCTCTTGCTGAATGTTGCTGCCAGCTATGAGTGGCAAAGCAGTTCCTTCTGTAGCTTATTTGGTTTTGCAAGATCATTGATATGTATCAAGGCGCCTTAACAAATGAATTGTAGTTCAGATCACTGGGTGGTTATGAGTCTGTTCAACTAGATGGATTTTCCTTCTTGCCCCTGAATGTCACAATGGCATCAGTCCATACCCTGAAATGTATGAAGCATTAATCACAACCAGGAGAGATAGAAAATTGACTTTGTTTTTTAGTGAAAGACTTTATATTAGTTATTAATTAGTAAAGGAACTAGTAAGATGTTACAGCCAGTTCAAAGGGAAATTCAAAGAGTAGAAACATGAAGAGGCAATGGAGAGTGCTGAAATGCATTTGTATTTTCACAGCTGACTTCTTCCATGGCAAGAGCCGGGCATGGGGATTCATTGCATCTTCACTGGATAAGATTCATTTGCAATACTGTCAATTTCCTACAGTTTACAGAGTTATAAAATAGCACAGTTAAAGATAATGACTCTGACTCCCACAGAGGCAGAAAACACAGAAGGATGTATCACATTACACCTGATATTCCATTGAAAAAGATACCCAATAATCTCTTTTTACTCATTTCCAAGTTTTTGATCTGAGAGATCCTCCCCTCTTCTCACCTACAATCATAAGATTATTCCTGGTCACAGAAAAACAGCTGGCCTCAAAGTTTGACCTCACCATTTACATTGGTGCAGTATTAATTAACCTGTAGGCCATCTTAGTTGGCTTTGCAAATATGGAGCTGTATGGTATTAAGCAACTATTAAGCCCATGAAATTTACAAAAGTTTTTATAAGGAATCTTGGATTGGGCTTTTCAGAGCCTCTGTTATCTGCTATTCCACGGCTAGGTGGGCTGCCGTCTATGGGGTCTCACAGACTCGGACACGACTGAAGTGACTTAGCAACAGGAAAACAAGCCCAAGAAAATCACCAGTTTTCATCTATAATACTTATAACTTTGGTTGAATTCTTTGAGATTTTCAACATTTGCTAGTTTCCTGGCCTGGTAGCTTTCTTAACACCTGTAATACCAGGACCCTGCAAACCAGGTACAGGTCCAGTTTTCCTTTCAGGAAGCAGGACCACTTCCCAAGGCACTGGCTCCCTTAGTTGCTAAAGAGGCTACTCATAACTGATTCAGTGCACACCATTCTCTCATACGACACTGTAGGTAAGGGCTTGGTTGCCCAATGATATCCTGTGGATAGATTCTAATTAAACTGTGAAATAACTATATTGCCATGAAATCAAGGTGATTCAGTAACGGTTTCTGAATTCTGGGGGGTTTCTGAGAATTGGATATTATTCTTAAATTTTTAGATTTAGCTTACCAAAGCAGACTTTACTAAATTGTAGGTTTGAGACAGCCTAAAAAGTAAGAGAAAAGGCATCCTCATAGATCAAAAAAGTAGAATGTTAAAACAACAGCAACAGTTTTCTAGACAAGTTAACGCCAGTAAAATTTCCCTCTTCAGTTCATTTGGTCCTGTGATGTTAATTCTTGTTCTGCTGGGTGTTGGTTTAGCAGTCTGCATTTGTAAATCCATCTACATCCAGACTAAAAAGAGTCCTGAAATCCAAGGAAATCCTGACTTCAACCCACTATCCCAGTGCATCTGTAAAGCCATCTACTTCCAGACTAAAAAAAGTCCTGAAATCCAAGGAAATCCTGACTCAGTCCACTATCCCAGTTTACAGACTATCTAAGTTACATCAGTCTAGTATTCTTTGCCTAAGAATCTTTAAAATGCTAGTATTTAAAAGTACCTGGGGCATAGAATCGTTTTCCACGAAACTCTGAGATTGTCCCTTGTGGCCTGTAGCTTGTGACAAAGCCTTCAGGCAAGCATCAGAATAATACAAATTTACCTGTAGATTATAGAAACTTAATGGATAATTTTTTACTGAGATAAATGATATCAGAATTGAGAAGAGTGAAATTCTCTATTGATATTCCCTACATAACTATTTCCTGAGCAATTGATCAGTGTTTTCCCTGAAGGTAAAAGCATCTTATGGACAGTGGAAGCATTGTATAAAGCTCTAGGGTCTTGGCATGTAATATACAATCTCAGAAATATATTAATAATCTTTTAGCCATACTGACTTAACCTAGGGAAGACTAAGCATCTTCTCTGATCTGACAACTCTTCCTATGCAACTCTTTAAATAGTAACACAGTAAACAAATGTGATTTTTTTTTTTTAATACCATCTCTATTTTTATGAGGCAGAGGAAACAGATCCGTAATTTTCCAGAACCCCTCTAGGAAATCTCAAAGATAGTTTTAGGTGTAAAAAAATATCCTAAACTATTTTTTCCCCCAAAATATAGGGCTCAACCTGGGAAGGCAAAATCAAAATTATTGTCAGAGAGTACTTATCTTTAGATACTTAGGATAGCACAGGTGCCTAAAAAACAATACTTGGCTATCTATATAATCAGAGTAACAGGAAGACTTGGGAAATAAATACAGAAAGCAATACAGTCTTAAAGAATGTAGCTCTTTTTACAAATGAGGGCCCTTGTTCTTCTTTTCATTCCTTAAATAATCAAGAACTTTTCAAATCAGCATAAAGCTCTGAAAAGGATTTTGGTGAGACAAAATCTCTGCTAGCTAGGCAGATTCCATAGAAGGTAAGGAATATCCTTTTGCATTGTATGCAAGGCATTAATCAGCAAACTAAGGAAGCAAGCCATCAAAACCAAGGGAACTATACCAAGATTTTAATGTATTTTGCAGCTTTTTTTTTTTTTTTAAGACTCCCAAGTATTATAAACCAAAGCAAGCAAAATTCACTTTCCATGTTTTGTCCTTTATTTTTCTCTTTGATATTCTGGAACAAATTTATATTTTACTTTAAAATTGCCTTTTTCATTCAAGCTCTCTCAAAAGTATAAAATGGAGTTTTCCAGAGGCTACATGAGTAACATAATGCCCACAGAAAGAGATGAGTGTCTGGCTCTCTCCTACTAAGCCAGACATTAGAAAGACTTGCATAGATATTAAACAGTGCCATTTTGCCTTCAAAATATTTTGTTTTGGAAAATACATTTTTCCCAAAACATATGTTATTTGGTTAAAAGGGAATGAATTCATCATTGCTGTTTTCAGATGGATCAATAGTTTAAAAATTTCTCAGATTGATTTCAAGTATATTGATAGTTGTTGTTCGGTTGCCAAGTCGTGTCCAACTCTTTGAGACTCCACAGACTGCAGCATGCCAGGCTTCCCTGTCCCTCACCGTCTCCCAGAGTTTGCCCAAGCTGATGTCCACTGAATCAGTGATGCCATCCACCCAACTCACCCTCTGTCGCCCTCTTCTCCTTCTGCCTTCAGTCTTTCCCAGCATCAGGGTCTTTTCTAATGAGCTGGCTCTTCATATCAGGTGGCCAGTTATATTGGTAGTTACCATCAGGCCACTTTTATTGATAGTTACCACTCACTTAAACTAAAGCTCTTTGGTGTCCTCAAATAAGACTTGAGAATGTAAAGGGGTCCTGAGACTAAAAAGTTTGAGAACCACTGCTTTAAAACTACTCTTTCGTTTTTTTTCCCTCCCCAAAACAAAAACACAGACACGGTTGTATTTCCTTCTCATTATTGCACCTGGCACCATCTCAGTCACTCATTTTAATTCTAATAGTTAACCAAAGCAGCTAACTTATTTTGTAGAGAAGACTGGGAGGACAGAGGATATGGATAATTGAGAACTTTCCATCATAGGGAGCATCTTAGCACAGCCCACGAAACGTGACGTCAGCTTCTACTGCAACGTACGTCACTTTTACATCCCTCTAAAGTGGTAAAAGAGAGGAACATGTTCATTTGACAGGACTCATCTAAGTTATGTTGGGCTTCCCAGCTGGCGCAGTGGTAAAGAATCCCCCTGCCAGTGCAAAATATGCAGGAGATAGGGGTTCGATCCCAGGGTTGGGAAATAGGTAATGGCAACCTGCTCCAGTATTCTTGCCTGGAAAATTCCATGGACAGAGAAGCCTGGCAGGGCAACAGTCCATGGGGTCAAAAAGAGTTGGACATGACTGAGCAGACACGTGCCTAAGTTACAGTCTCTCTATAGCACATAAAAATAAGCAAACATGTATAATCTTAAATATTATGCTGTACAGTCGAAATTTCAGTAACTTATTTAGAAATGATCAAGACTTCCCTGGTGGTTCAGTGGTTAAGAATCCACCTTCTAAAGCAGTGGACACGAGTTCAAGCCCTGGTCAGGGAACTAAGATCCCACATGCCAAGGGTCTACTGAGCCCTCAAGCCACAACTGGAGAGAAGTCTGAATGCTGCAAGGAAAGATTCTGAATACCCTAAGGCCCGATGCAGCCAAAAATAAATAGATTAATTTTTTAAAAAAAGAAAGAAATTATCCACTGTAGGTATCTAGTGACATCAATTAGCTCAACTTACTATGATTCCATTGTAAATTACCCAAAGATCTTGGGGAATTATCTTTAAGTTGGTATGCTACAAAACATAACTGTTATGTAAAGTTTATGAGAAAAATTATTTAATTGAACACGCTTGTTTTTCATAATCTTAAATATTATATAGGCATAATGTTAGCTTATTTGACCATTTATCCTATATAAATTTAGAAGAAATCAACCCAAGTAAAGCAAAATGTACATTTGCATTATATTTAACATTAATAAAGCCAGAAAAAGACCTGGCTGTGTTTTGAAACTCATCACTCTAGTCATTTGCCAAAGATTTAACGTTAGTTTTGTGAACTTGGGAGTCTTAAAATATCACTGAGTTAGTATCTTCTATAAAATAATTTTTATTTTTAAGCCTAGTAAATTTAAAGCTTTAGAGGTTTAATTTCCTTATTTTCTGTGAAGTTCAGGAATATTCAATTTATATAAACATTTGCTTATCTTTATAAGCAAGTGCTTATAATTAACAGATACCATAATCTAATTTATTGACACCTTCAGAAATAGGAAAGCATTCCATACACAAGAGGTAAACACCCCCTGAATTTCAGACACAGACACACAGAGCTCAACAGCTTCAGTCCTACAACTGGAGGCACAAGTCAAAACTAAACACAAACACACACACACACACAATCACCAATCCAGATTTCACAGAGTTATTCTCCTTCCCAGTGAGCACAGAATTCTCAATTAATTAGAGCTCAAAACAGAAGAACATTCAAACAAAAACAGCCAAGAAACCAGACTCCCCATTCTTTCTCTCCCAAGATGGAGTAGATCTCTGTCATCTTTTGGTGGTGGTCACTAAATTGTCAAACCCTTAAACTGGATTCCCCACCAAGAGGGTATAACTTGTCAGCCATGTACCAACCAGAAAGAAAAATAAGACACAACCTGAAGAAAGAGGGCGTGAGAACTAGAGAGAGACACTCAGTGAACTCAAGTCTGTTGCTGCTGTGGATTCACCCTGGAGCCGTGCTGGCACCTCGCATCCCAGGAAGCACAGGTTACCTGGCTCCATCAGGTGCCCGATGACCTTACAAATGTAACATGAACAGATGGCACAGATGTTAATTAATTGATCAATTAAGGAACCAGTAAGATTATAAGCAGTTCAACAGCTTTTTTCCTTAAGTGTTGGTAATTGACAGAGACCGCCTCTTCTTGGGGCCTTAGCATCTCACATGAGCATTTTTAAAATTTGAACTATGGTTGATTTACCATGTTGTGTTAGTTTTAGATATACAGCAAAGTGATCCAGTTATACATACGTATATTTGTTGTTGTTTAGTCGATAAGTTGTGTTCCACTCTTTTGCAACCCCGTGGACTGTAGCCCACCAGGCTCCTCTGCCCGCAAGATTTCCCTGGCAAGAATACTGGAGTGGGTTGCCTTTTCCTTCTCCAGAGGATCTTCCCAACCCAGGGATCAAAGCAGCATCTCCTGTGTTGGCCAGCAGGTTCTTTACCACTGAACCACTGCTGCTGCTGCTGCTGCTAAGTCGCTTCAGTCATGTCCAACTCTGTGCGACCCCATAGATGGCAGCCCACCAGGCTCCCCCGTCCCTGGGATTCTCCAGGCAAGAACACTGGAGTGGGTTCCCATTTCCTTCTCCAGTACATGGAAGTGAAAAGTGAAAGTGAAGTTGCTCAGTCGTGTCTGACTCTTAGTGACCCCAAGGACTGCAGCCTACCAGGCTCCTCCGCCCACGGGACTCTCCAGGCAAGAACACTGGAGTGGGGTGCCACTGCCTTCTTTGACTGAATCACTAGGGAAGCACACACATATATATATATATTCCATGTGCTATACAGTAAATCTTTGCTGTTTATTTTATATGTAGTGGTGTGTATCTGCTAATCCCATAATCAATATAAGCAATATTTTCTTAGTCAGTGTCCCAAGGCCAAAGAAATGAAAGCAAAATAAGCAAATGGACCTACTCAAATTTACAAGCTTTTGCACAGTAAAGGAAACCATCGACAAAATGGAAGCACAACCTATGGAACGGGAGAAATTTGCAAAAGATGCACTCAACAGAGGCTTCATTTCCCAAATATACAAACACCTCAGACAATGCAACATCAGAAAACAAACAACCCAATCCAAAAAAATGGCAGGAGACCTAAGTAAGCATTTCTCCAGAGAAGACCTACAGATGGCCAACAGGCACATGAGAAGATGTTGAGCATCGCTAATTATTGGACGAGCGTTTTGACTCATTCTAAATGTTGCAGATCTCAAGTGCTCTCCCGACGTTAGCATGCGGACCATTCCATTCCAGCCTCCAAGGTCTGCTCTTGGGCGGCACTCAGGGGTGGGCCTGCCCGAGACTCACCGCCAGGCTTCCTGCCCTGGGGGCTCTCCCTGCCCTCGGGAACTGTCACTGACTCTTGCTTCTTCGGCAGTGACAAAGTCCAGGCCCTGTCCTATGCCCAGCACACGCGGCAGCTCATCTCCTGTGGCGGTGACGGTGGCATCGTGGTCTGGAACATGGACGTGGAGAGGCAGGAGGTAGGTTCACAGAAGGCTCGAGCCACCCTTCCATGGCCACCAGGCTGGGCTCTGCACCTCCGACTGCTGAGGAACGCCTCAGCCTCCCCTCCTGCTCACCTTTCTTTTTTTGGTTGTGCTTTTCCCTAGTTGCGTCTAGCTGGGGCTGCTCTCTGCTTGCGTGCGGGCTTCTCTTGCGGAGCGCGGGCTTTCGGGCACTCAGGCTTCAGTAGCTGCGGCACCGGAGCTCCAGAGCACAGGCCCGTGGTTGTGGTGCACACAGGGGCTGAGTTGCTGCGCCGCATGCGGGAGGTTCCCAGACTGGGGATCGAACCCCTGTCTCCGGCATGGGCAGGCAGATTCTTTACCACTGAACCACCAGGGAAGCCCACTTTTTTCTTTGAGAAAACCATGAAAATAAGACATGTTATTTCAGAAAATCAGAAAAACAATAATAGTAAAATAAAATACAATTCTAGTATGAAAGGAGCTTCCTTTTATAAGCCCCTCACAAAGCAACACATAATACTCACACAGTGGAGATTCATAAGAAGACTGAGACTAAGCTGTTCAGACTTCAGTTGCACGATTTACAAGTTCAGAGGACAAGAAACATCTATTTTCAGGTAATACAGCCCTTTGGTTTAAAGTGCACTATGAAAGCAGACAGCTTGGCACTTTATGTTATTGGGGGAAATGGTGGCTGGTGTGTGAGAAGTGGTATTTGATGAAGAATCCTAGTTTGGTATTAATAGAAATATTAGAAATAATTTTTTGTGCTTATGAGTCATATTCTAAACAGTTATCCAGATGTAAATACACACATTGTCATTTTTAAGCATTTAAGTTTTGTCATAACATTCTTTTTTCTTTTTTTTTCATTTACTATCTACACACTTACAGAACATAAATTTTGCCAATTTAACCATAACATTCTTTTTTCAGTGAACTTGCTTTTTCATCATTCAGCATCATAACAGCTGGTTTGTTTACTGAACGTCCCCTTTGACAAGTACTTTGAAGTTAACCATTTTCTCATTTCCCTAGAATAATGCTGGGCAAATTTTCCCTTTGACCATGTGTGTTCTAATCTGTGTCCTCGCAGGATACAAGAATTAGAAGAGCAACACTTTAAAAATTAGACAAAGGCCATTTCCCAGCTTCTTTCCACAGCTTCATCCCAGTCTCATTTCAAGAGAGTCGTTGCCGTTACCCACAATGCCGTGCCTTTCAAATGCCAGTAATTAAATGCTTAAGAAGATTAAAGCTGATTTGCTCAAACAGTAAATCCACAGGAGTTCTATTAGTAACTAATTAAAATGATCCTTTCAGTCAGGAAGTGGGGAATTGTGGGATATTACTTTTGAAAATACGATTTGGCCCTATTGGCATAAAGACAGCGTGTGCCAGCCAGGCACACACTGTGACTGTGAGGGACAGTCACACCGGTGTGTCCAGGCTTCTTCCCAGGCCTGACTGACCAGACCCCGCTGCGCACACAGCCTCCACCCTCGATAGACAGAAGTCCAAGGAGGATACCAGTGCACTCTCCAGAGAAGGAAACCAGGCGGTTGGTCAGTGGGCAGTTCTTGGAGCTGGCTAGACATGCCGGCTTTTGACAGTGATGCCTTTTGATATGCAGATATACGGGCACTTGGTACTTGTAAATCTTCGCGAGTGATTTAAAGCTCTAACTGGGCGGTGGCGAGGGTTGCATCCATCTTTCGCAAGTGTCATATATGATAAACGTGCAGCCTCCCAGGTGGATCCGTGGGGCTGCTTTCCAGCTGTGGCAGGTGCCATGCGGCGCTCAGCTTGGGAAGCCTGAGACGGAATGAAACTGTCCCTGCCCTGAAGGGCTGGTAGCCTTTCTGGAAGAAAAGACGTGGAGGGGAAAGCTTCAGAAAACGATTCGATGGTATAAATAAATCAACCACAGTTGATAGGGGTTAGAGCATCAGAGCTGGGGCTTGTCACCATCAGCTCACATTCCAGCGAAGGGTTTGTGGCAGGAGAGAGTGAGTGCACCCTGACCAAGACGAAACACAGGAGTGGTCGCGTGCAGAGCAATGGATGCAGAGCGGATGGGGTGGCAGCCCAGAGGGTGGGCAGGCGGGAGAAGGCCTTGAGTGGCTGAACACAGATCTGTTTGACATCTTGATGTAGGTTAAACGTGTGTTTATACATTTAACGAAATCTGATTTTTCACAATTTTACTATTTTTTTAAGTATACCTAATGCATGTTCTTTGTAGAAAAATTACAGTGCTCCTTAACAAAGAAAATGTCAGTTACTCAGGGTTGTTGCTGAGTCGCTAAGTCATATCCCATGCTATTGCAACCCCATGGACTGTAACCTGCCCAGGCTCCTCTGTCCATGGGATTTCCCAGGCAAGAATACTGCAGTGGGTTGCCATTTCCTTCTCCAGGGAATCTTCCCCACCCAGAGACTGAAGAATCTAGTGAATTCTTTACAGCTTGGCCACCGGGGAAGCCCATCCATGATGTTACCACCCAGAAATTTCACTCTTCACATACTGGCAAACATCCCTTCTTACATTTTTTTCTGCAGATACACGTTAGATTTTTCTTTTTTTGACAAAAAAGAGAATCATACTACACATGCTGATTTCCCACCCCCCCCCCGCCTTTTCAGAGCCCTACTCTCAGCTCCCTCCTCTTGGACACCCACTAACGTATTTTATACACATTCTAAACCTGCATGCTTCCTTGTAAAACATGGGTGTGTGTGTGTGTTTTGTAAATCTTCCTTATTTTCCCACATCATAACTGTTCAGAAAAATCACAACATAGATAAGTCTTTTAGGGTTAAACTGTTGTCTTCAGCTAAGAAACTATGTATTATTTTATTGATCTGTCTTTACATGAATTAGGGCATGAAAATTACCAGGCAAGTTGAAACTTACTTCTTTCCCTGAGGTGTTTTGTTTTTTTTTTAATGTGTTATCATTCTTTCTGTACCCTTGTCACTGCACTCTGCATTTTTAATTTTTTCGGTCATGCCGTACAGCTTGTGGGATTTTACTTCCCTATCAGGGATATGACTCAGGCCCCCTGCATTGGAAGCTTAGAGTCTTAACTAGTGGACCACCAGGGAAGTCCCTTTTCTTCAGTTTTAATAAATAAACTTTCTTAAAATGTCACCTTTTTACTTTCTTTTTTTTTTCTCCTGAGAAAATATATAGCTTTAGGTTTGTGTCTGCTTAAAGCTAGGGGAGAACTTCCCCAGGTTCAATGCCTGGTCCTGGAAGATTCCACATGCCATGGAATCTTGTGCCACAAGCCCATGTGCCACAACTATTGAGTCTGCGCTCTAGGGCTGGTGCAGAGAAGAGAGTGGCACCCCACTCCAGTACTCTTGCCTGGAAAACCCCATGGACGGAGGAGCCTGGAAGGCTGCAGTCCATGGGGTCGCTAAGAATCAGACTCGACTGAGCGACTTCACTTTCACTTTTCACTTTCATGCATTGGAGAAGGAAATGGCAACCCACTCCAGTGTTCTTGCCTGGAGAATCCCAGGGACGGGGGAGCCTGGTGGGCTGCCATCTCTCGGGTCACACAGAGTCGGACACGACTGAAGCGACTTAGCAGCAGCAGGGCTGGTGAGTTACAACTACTGAAGCCCTAGAGTCCATGGTCAGCAACAAGAGAGCGGCCCCTGCTTGCTGCAACTAGAGGAAGCCTGCGCAAAGCAATGAAGACCCAGTGCACCCAAAAACAAAGTAAATTTTTACAAAAGAATATAAGGATTCTTTTTAAAATAAAAAATAAAGGCAGGGAAATGGACTAACCCTGCTGACTCTGACATGACAGCAGACTAGTGCTTCTCTGAGCACCCACTGTGGTCGGGTCCTGTCCCCCCAGCACATGTAGCTGCATGCCAGTGTAATAAGCAGATGCATATAATTGTACACAGTCAGAGAGAATATAGTTGCATATGATCAGAGTACGAGATAATTGCATATGATCAGAGACTATGAGATAAAGTCCTAAACCAACATAGCTGTCTGTGGTGTGGCCCCTACATCCAACCCCTCCAGCCTCAGCCCTTTACACCCTCTCCCACCCCCAGCCCTTCTCTCCCCACCCCTACACTGTGCTCCAGCCATCCTGCCCCTCTCTCAGCCCCATGTGCCTTGGTCTCCATCCCCAGATCTCAGCTTGTTATCATTTGTCAGAGATAAGTCCTGAACCCCAGCCTAGATCATCCTGTTCTCAGAGCTCTCTGCGCTTCTTTCTCTGACCTTTGATCCTTCTGTTTCAAATAATGAAAATGAAAGTGAAGTCGCTCAGTCGAGTCAGACTCTTTGCAACCCCATGGACTGTAGCCTACCAGGCTTCTCCGTCCATGGGATTTTCCAGGCAAGAGTACTGGAGTGGGGTGCCATTTCCTTCTCCAGGAGATCGTCCCGACCCAGGGATTGAACCCGGGTCTCCCGCATTCCACCAAGGAAGTTAACTACTATTAATATGATTATCATGTTTCATCTTCCCTGTTAAATTATAAGCTCCATGATGTTAAATTCTTTTTCTTCCCCACTACATCCCCAGGACCTGACACGTCACGAGGCATTCAGTAAATATTTTCTAAATGATTGAGAAATCACGTGTTTCTCAGGGACACACCCTGACTGCGTAAGTGTCAGCAGTGTCGATGCTTCCACGATCCTCACTTCTCACTGTCACCTGTTGTGTGTTTTGTTTGGCAAGACCCCTGAGTGGTTGGACAGTGATTCCTGCCAGAAGTGCGACCAGCCTTTTTTCTGGAACTTCAAGCAAATGTGGGACAGTAAGAAAATTGGCCTGAGACAGGTGGGTGATATGCTTGCTTCATCAAAACGTTATCACCTAGAAATAACTTTACCTTGTGACCTTGTGAAGAAATAACACCCTTGGGTGGGAGCTGTGATGGGGCTAAGTTATTCTCTTGGAGTCGCTTATGCCGAATTTATTCCCTTTCTCTACTGAAGCTCATTCCTACTGGATTTAGCTTCTGTAGTGACTTGTTCCCAGTAGTTAAGAGATATGATTTTAGAATTCTAGTGGCATCTAGTGAAATATACCTTAAAATTAGAGAGGCCGAGCTTAGCTCAAATGGTACCAAACCATGAAATTATGTAAGTGATACTTATTTCTCTTTAATTTCATTTTCGTTCCTTCCATCTTGGTTTTAGTTATTTAGATCTACTTATAAGAGCATTTTCAGCCTGATTCTATGGTTGGGTTTGGTCTGCCCCCCGGGGAAATCAAATGCCAGTCCCCCAGCTTGAGCACGGCCAACATGTAGACAGTGAATTGAGCCTGGTTTCATCCCAGTTCTTCACGGAACAGTGTGATCTCTGGAGGTGGCACTTCCTCCGTAAACCCTGTGCACACCCAACACCCTTAAGATAACCCGACTGCTGGAGGTTCACATTGATGATAACTGGAAAGGACCAAGACTGGGGAAAGGGGCGCTTGGGGCCGTGGCACAATCAGATTTACTTCCTAAACAGTCCTCATTCTGAGTAAACAGAATCCAAACAGAAGAGCCTCTGGCTCGCGCTTCCAGTGCGCTGGGGGCCTCCCGCTGAGCATTCGCACCTGGGGCTGTGGGTCACGCCTGGGCGTTCCTGGCCCGCGGAGACGCGCAGGCGCAGTGAGCACGTCTTCTCTCCCTCCAGCACCACTGCCGCAAGTGCGGGAAGGCGGTCTGCGGCAAGTGCAGCTCCAAGCGCTCCCCGATCCCGCTGATGGGCTTCGAGTTTGAAGTGAGGGTGTGTGACAGCTGCCACGAGGCCATCACAGACGAGGAGTAAGTCACAGCAGCCTGCGGAAATGTCGAGGTCAAGGGGCGAGTGCGGTCCGAGCGCTGCACCGAGCCCCGCGGCCATGGATAATGGCACCCTGGCTCCTGGTGGCTTCCAATACGGACCGTGGCAGGTGGGCAAAGCCCTCCTTTCCACCAGGAGGTGGTGTCCCCTTGTGAGGCAGGAGAGAGTGCAGCGCTGAGAAATCATCTCTGCGCTGGTGTCAATCCCAGGGGTGTGTGCATTGAAAATAGATATTCTTGGAGCAAATTCTCTGCCTGCTAATTTACTGGAGAATTGCCCGGGAATACAGGAGCCTGAGCTTCACTGTTAGACCCAGTTGGTATCTTTGCATTAGTGAATAAGCCCACGGGCTCCAGAGGTTTTATTTTCCAGAAAGAGCCAAGTCTCTTCTCCTAAGAGTCTTGTACCACCAGTTGTCCAGCTGCAGAATCTTGCTGGTTGGCCTTGCCCAATAACCCAGAACCTGAGATTACAGTGCTGTTTTTTTGGTGGGGGGTGGGGGGTGGGGGTGGGGGGGTGGGGGATGCAGATCCATGTTGCCTTTTTCTTTTCTTTCTTTAAAATTTAAAATTTTAAAAAGTTTTCTTGGCCATGCTGCACAGCATGTGGGTTATTAGTTTCCCAGCCAAGTATGGAACCCTCACCTCTCCCATTGGATGCTCAGATTTTTAACCACTGGACTGCCAGGAAAGACCCCATGTTATCTTTTTAATGTTAGCTGTTGCAAACTGCCCTCCATGTAAACAGAGTGTTCTTCACCAAATGTCCCTTTTAGTGAATTAGAATCTCATAGGGGACTTGTCTGCCCAATTCTCACCACCACCCCTCATATAATGTAGTAAAATCATTTAAAGTACTAGATGGATGTCCTAAAAGCTGCATATAAATAGAAACATATTTCAGATGCACTCAAGGAGGTCAGCATTTAGAGGAAATTCTTGGCAAGTTAATAAAACAAAACATTCTTTTGCAGATAACCCTCCTGTTGATGTATATGTTTTTTATTCATATTTAGTCACAGCAAATATAAATTAAGATGCCCTTGCATAAGTAAGCATTTATGTTCACTGATTATTTTCTGCTCATCGTATGTGATGGAATTAATAAAAGAGTGCTTCTCATTAAATTAAGGAGCTGCAAGAGACTTTAGGGATATTCCCGTTGAATTCTTCATTAAAGACACAGATCCAGAGGGTCTAAGTGACTACAGATTAAACCTAATTCCTTAATTCTAAATATTTTAAAGCAGTCATCATTTTTAGGATACTGAAGATCTGTTCTCCAGATTGAGCAATTAACAGCTGTCTTCAGAGAGCCCACTGCTGAGGAGTGGGAACTTGAAACATGATTAGAAAACTGCAGCCTAATCCCCTATGTTGCTGTCCCACATCACTGGTTCTTCTGCCTCTTCCCTGTGGGTGCATTTTGCATTGCCTCTAGAGCATCTAGGCAGTTACCAGCTTTCTTACTAAAAGAATGCAAGTCTTAAAAAAATAAAAAGCAAGTAACAGTGTTTGTTTATATATTGTTTTACTTGTTAAAGCATTAGAATGCCAAAGAAAAACCTGAGTCTGCACTTATACCAGGGTAAAGAAGAGAAAAAATAATAGCCCTTAGATGAAAGCGATAGTATCTTAGGCATTTTAACGAGTGTGCCTTTTTTAAAATGAAATAGACCAAAGTAGACTTTTATCAGCAAGTCCTTCTGAGATCAAACTTAGCAAAAGCACAGTGGGTTATTTTAAAGATTTGTTAATAGCACGGGTGGAGAATCTCAGACTCAATCAGAGCAACAAATTTCTCCAAAAGGTTTCTAAAGAAATTTCATCATCTCTTGACCATTTTGGACCATCTAAGAATCCTTTCACTCTTTTCATCCCCAGGGAATAAAAGTAGCTCTGAGGAGCATCTCTAACCGTGAGGTCGTTTGAGCCATTTGGCTAAAAATTAGAGCTTACTGTCACTCTAGATCTTCTTCATTTATATACTCTGCCTTTCACTTCTGGAAACTTCCTCTGCTCCCTCCAGACGCGCGCCCACCGCGACCTTCCACGACAGTAAACATAACATCGTGCACGTGCACTTCGACGCGACCAGAGGATGGTTACTGACTTCGGGAACTGACAAGGTTATTAAGGTAGGACGCCATCGTATTTCCGGAGCTTTCTGTCTTTGCTGTGGTTCAGTCACTCAGTCGTGTCCAACTCTTTGGGACCCAGTGGACTGCCGCCCACCAGGCTTCCCTGTCCTTCACCATCTCCCAGGGCTTGCTCAGACTCATGACCATCGAGTTGGTCCACTTCCATCTTTGGCCCTAAGTAAATGTACAGAAGCATCAAGACGATGTGAGGTGAGCTCAGAAACTTTCTCTTAAAGCTTCCCCTGAGCAATGAGAACCCACTACACACCACGTATAGTCACTGGCTATACTTGCCAAAATGAGACCTGGCCCTCCCCTCAAAGGAACTGCTAGTCTGCTGGGGACATACTCTTAAGAAGACAGTTAATTATTATTAACATGTTATTAACATGTTAATTATTATTAACAATTATTAACATGTTCAGCAGCCAAAGAGTGAAACAGACAAGTTACTGGGAGAGTTCAGGGGAGGAAGATGGTGCTACTGGCCTTGGCTTCGTGAGGACAGTAGATTTTGAGCCAAGCATTGGATAAGCCAACAAGTAATAAACAAGATCTTTTCCCAGTGAGACCAGTTAATCCAGGAGCAGTCCTCCAGGCCCTCTCCAAGATCTGTGCTAGGCCACGTGGATTCCCTGCCCGGGCCAAAGCCCGGACCAAAGAGGCCATGCCCACATCATTCATTCTCTGAGGCTCCCAGTGGCAGAGGCTCGCCTGGTTCACTGAGCCCAACTTCCTGGGCCTCTTCTGGTTCCTTTGTGGAGGCAACCGCAGGATAAGGTGGTTTGAATAACCCTCTTTGGAAGCCACCAGTCTTATGTGACTTTTTAAAGTAAATTCTGGGCACCTCGGTTCCTTTATTTTTGAAATCGAGACATCTCGTAGAACTGTTTGGAAGATGAGATGAGATACGGAAAGGACACATCTGGCTACCCGTTTGTTGCCTTATAGTGTTACTTCCCTTCTTCCTTGAATAAATCTCATCTGCCTTTATTCTCCATCAGCTGGATTAAAACTTCCAGCTGCCTTTGTCCTGTTTTTGAGGGTTATGTTGAACTTTTTGATGGAAGTACTACCGTATAGATTTATCCATGACGCTCATATAGTACTCAGTTCCTTGTTAAGTTAAAAACTGCACTTGAATTCAGTTACAAGGACTCCTTATACACTTTATATGGCTCCTCAACCCAGCTGAATGGCAGTTCATCAGTGCACAGTCACTCAGTCGTGTCCCACTCTTTGCAACTTCCCCGTGGACTGTAGCCCACCAGGCTCCCCCATGCCGGGGATTTTCCAGGCAAGAATACGGAAGTGGGTTGCCGTTTCCTTCTCCAGGTGTTGATCAGAGATCTTTTTCTTCTTACAGTTGTGGGATATGACCCCAGTCGTGTCTTGATGCCCCTTCCAGGCGCCAGAAAGACAGAATTTACTCAAGAAACGGTTGTTCTAACCCCAGTCTCGACTGGAGCAGTAAAGCAGATGTGTGAGTGGCGGGAGAGAAGCCGCAAAGCTGAGCTGAGAGCTGAGCTTGCGCGTCGCCTGCACATGTGGCGGTGAGCGGTCAGTGAGCTCTTGTGAGGGAACTCTTTCAACTTGTTCATACAATATAAAAAGAGGATATTTTTTTAACAAATGGTTTATACAGTCTGGCTCTGCTCCCTTGGTTTGAGTATACCGAAAACTCAGTGTGGGGTGTTTTCAGTTTTATATTGGTCAACACTTGGTTTTAGCTGTTTCTTTGTGTCGGAGAAACGAGAAGTGTATAACTATTCAGGGTATTTGGGGTCGTTGTGAAGTAGTTTCCGTGTTTCTCTCCCTTGGGCACATATCCTATGGTCTGCATCTTCCCCCCGCTCAGCTTCCTCCACTGTCCCCCAGAGTGAGTATATTCACAATTTATTTGCAGTGTTTGCTTTCGTAGGAATCCCTTTCCGTTGAGAGATCTAGATAACCATCCTTGTGGTTTTCCCAGCTGATTTCTTAAATTGCCCGAAGGGTGATCCATTTGTAATGTCTAGATCTTAAGAGAGTGGAAATGACCTTATGTTTCTGCCTCAGTTTTTCTCTTTCCCACATTAAAAAAAGAGAAAAAAAAATTGCTGTGAGAAAGCCACTCTCAGCCACGGAAGTAGATTATCAAACTCAGATCTTCAACTCTCAGTGCCTGGATCCTTCCTAACTCAGTGGGAGCTTTCTGAGCCTTTTGGGTTTTAGTTTTATTGACACTGCTCTCCTTCGCTCTTGATATTAAAAACAAGCAAAACGGAACAACAAAACCCTGTGTCCTTCAAGAAGAGTGTCTTTGAGATCTGTGGTTCTGTGTGGCATCACCTCTGAACTTGAACATGTTCGTTGCTGTGAGGTTGCATGCTGCTTTATTCCTCACTGTCTGTATTTGCTTCCCCTTTCAAAACCAGATATTTAAAGATTTTTATCTTCGTGTATTTCATCAGAACACTTTGCAGGCTTTAATACTGCAACTGCGTGATCTGAGACATAAAAGGTACTCAGGCCTACAGCTCATGCTGTGTGTTCCAGTTGGGAATGTACAGAAAAGAGGGGGAGGGGAGGCTTTAGGAAATGAACCTGAAGAACCTTGATTTTAAGGGAATCCAATCAACTTGATAAACTGAGATATTCTTGTGTGTAGAGACCCCATTTGGGACACTTATTTTCAACCTGTAAAAGTAGAATTTAAACGAGCAGCAGGCATGTCCTTTGTGCCCACCTCCTTCTCAGCACTTTACCGGGACCACCTCATTCATCCCTCACCCGTCAGGAGCATCAGGGGACCCCTGAGTCCTTGGGGTTCACACGGTTACACAAAGCCTTGCAGATCCACAGGCCAATGACTTGCCCTTCCCTTTGTGAGCCCTACCTCCGCAGGGTCTTGTCCTCTGCTGACTTGACAATTGAGGGTGGTCATAGTTTCTCCCCTCGCGATCATTCATTACTTTTCTAACTGGGAGAAGGACTCCCAACCAGACTGGGATAACCGCTCCCCCCACCGCCACCCCAACACTGACCAGCTGTGCTTCCTGGTGACAGGCCTCCTCGAGATGGTTCTGCTGCTGCAGCTTTGGGGCACAGGACAGTGGGTGTGCCCCGTGCAGCCATGGTGCAGGACAGCCATGACCTGGGAAATCAGGGCAGATCAGCCCACGTGACCATACTCTGAGGCTGTGGACACAGACACTGCACCATGCAGCAGCGGTTACCACTTGCCACTCAGCTGCCCCCTCCACCCTGCCCTTGCTGGCCGTCAGTGAAAGCCATTATAACTAACCTGAGTCTCTTCTGCACGGTTGTGAGAGAGCTTTAAAAAAGGGAATTCAGTTTAAAATATTCAAATATCTGTTTTGTAGTTTACTGCTAGAACCTGGAGCCACTTACAGAGTTGTACGTGATAAAGAACAATGTGGTAGACGTGAGTAGTAAAATGAATAGCTGTCTTCTCCCTTCCTTTGGAGCGTGGCCTGAATACAGAGAGGCACACAGTGTCAGGGAGGCGGTGGGTCAGGTGCCCAGCAGACCTGACATGGTTCTGGGTTGGGTCGAGATGAGCTCGGATCACGCCGGGGAAGCTGATTGTCCCCGTTGGGTCGCCTGTGAGCCTGTGATCGCTCTGGTCTGTGAGCCCGCCCTTCAGTCCACCCGCCTCCCTCCCAGCACGGCTGTGCCCCCAGCCCACGAGCCGCTCAGAGGCAGAGACCGGCAGACACACGTCCTGGTGGTGAGAGTCGCGGCCAGCCACCACAGACGTGTCAAGGTGCCCACTGCTCTGCTCTTTTGTTTCTCCTCATCTCTGTAGGTGCTTTAGTTTGGTGAGAAGCCCTTAGCATGCCAACTGTGTGTGTTTATAATACTGTGAATCCTTGAGTATTACATTCCCACCACCATTTGTGTAACTCATCGATATGTGTTGGTGTTGGGGTGCCTTCCAAGCATTTTATGGAACAGAGGCTTCATTCATTAGGAGCAAAAGCTGGCGCCAGCACTTGGCTTGTCTCCTGTCTGGGTTAACTCTCATCGTTCTTGTTTTACCCCACTGGAATTGCACTTTATATATATATAATTTTTCTTTCTGCTCTATTGCTTCAACACACAGAAGCGCTGGCAAGTCAAGCCTAGCACGATCAATGCTGGGAAGTGGCACCCCCACACGTACCATGCTTGTGCCTTTTATTTGGTAGGACAGAGCCAATCCCATGCTCCGTCTCTCCAGAGAAATGACCTTCCTGGACCCTTTAGCTGCCTGGGTTGTCTGCACAGCAGCGCAAGTGGTTTTAGATGAAGTACTTGGAGTCATGTGTCTTTTTTTTTTTTTTAGTGAGGTCAGTCAACCGTGGTGTGTTTCTCACTGGATTGTTTGAATGTTATGCAAAGAATCCTAAAATCACAGACCTGGAAGGGACTCTTCAGACCTCTAGAATGTTCCAAGCACAGTCACACCAAGCAGTTAGATATAACTGAGGTATCAGCAAAGGGAATCTATAAGAATTTTGGAACAACAGTTGCTTTTTGAATGTGAGTGGGAGGAATGGCTTCGAGGCTCAAGGCAGGGAGTACTCAGAATGGGGTCTGGTCCTCTCGTCGCAGGCAAATCTGATACCTCCTGTGGCTCCGAATGGGTGGGCTCATGCAGCGAGGTAGTCACTGCAGGCCTCCATCAGCTCAACCAGCTTCCTATGCTCGCCCCACTGACCTCGCCAGCTGCGCAGTTTAAGTGGAAGTCAAGGGGACTGAAACTGCACCTTGCCCTCGGCCTGCAGGGGTGCCCCGGCGAGTCTTGTTGCCCTTCTCATGAAATACCACCTTTCCCTATTTTTGATACTCAGTTTTTCAAAAGCCTAATGTATTTTTGCTTGACATCAATCAAATTTTAAAGCCTGAATTTTACCTTTTAAGCAAGGGACTCAGTCTGAACTATGTATCAAAGTTACCAGACATATCCATTAAATGAGATCCCTTTGGTTTTGCCTTTTCACAGTAGTTTAATTCTAAGTGAACTTGTCCACTAAGATTTCTGTTTTAAAATGAAAGAAAACATTTTGCCAATGCTTTTTGGCATTTTCTCTCTCCTCTAGAACAAAGTTAAGTTGCATTTTTCTGGATGTGAGGGTGGCTGCCTATCAACGTGACGGGGAAACAGAGATTAAGTCCATCCTGAGCACCGAGGGATCTGTATCACCCTTGAGTCTCTTAACTCTCATAGTCCAGCCCTTTGCTGAGTGTCCACCACACACCAGTCTTTGAACCAGGCCTGGGGTCAAGAGGTCCATTCTGTGGCTTGGGCAGAGGCCACACAGATGAGTTGTTCAGTTGCTCAGTTGTGTCCGACTCTTTGCAACCTCGTGGACTGCAGCATGCCAGGCTTCCCTGTTCATCACGAACTCCTGGAGCTTGCTCAAACTTATATCCATGGAGTCAGTGATGCCATCCAACCGTCTCATCCTCTGCCGTCCCCTTCTCCTCCTGCCTCAATCTTTCCCAGCATCAGGGTCTTTTCCAATGAGTCAGCTCTTTGCATCAGGTGGCCAAAGTATTGGAGCTTCAGCTTTAGCATCAGTCCTTCTGATGAATGTTCAGGACTGATTTCCCTTAGGATTGACTGGTTTCATGTCTTTGCTGTGGCTCATTTCTGTGCCACGTGGTGACTCTGGTGACAGACGGCGTGGGGTCCCGTCCCAGGATACACAGGTGCTCTTGCAGCCACAGGGGAGAGGAGAACCCAGAGGAAAGGACTCCAGAGCTGAGAGTTAAATGAAGAGTTGGAGTGAGCTGAGGAAGGACCTGAGTTTCCAGGCTGTGGAAGCAATGCCAGCAAAGGCCAAGACCTGCACCAGCCTGGCACCGGGGTCCCACCTGGGGTTTGGAGCTCCAGAGTAGCGCGTGTGCAGCTGCAGTCCTGGAGCCTGCTGTCCTCTCATCACTGTCAGACAGGATGCTCATGGCCGCAGGGGGAGGGAGGCAGCCCACAGTTCGCCAAGCACCTTTACCCAGAGGCTTGCCAGACAAGTCCAGTCTTCCCGCAGCTGAGGCCAGTATCAAAGTTTCTTTTTCTTTGGAAACACCTGGAATTATCTTTAAAAGGACCCCTGGTTAACTAATTTTTGAACTTTGTTGGGGGGCACAGCCACTCACTGGAGGCTATGAGGTGGGGCTGGAGACCACTGCTTGATTGGTTTTGGTCGTGTCCCACTCTTTGCGACCCCATGGACTGTAGCCCGCCAGCCTCCTCTGTGCATGAGATTCTCCAGGCAAGAATACCAGAGTGGGTTGCTACTGCCTTCTACAGGGCTCCTTCCCCACCAGGGATTGACCCCGAGTCTCTTACATCTCCTCCGTTGTCCGGCAGATTCTTTATCACTGTGCCACCTGGGAAGCCCCTTGATGAGCTTACAACATACTAATCCCATTATTCCCTGGCTGCTCTCCTTTGAAAAGGACAGCCCTTGACCTGTGGAGGAGCCCATTCTGGACAGCAGAGGCCCTGCACGCGTGTGATCTCCGTGAGCAAGCAGGCCGCTGCTATCCTCATCTGCCTCTGGCCTCACATCCCTCCTGCAGCCGTGGGTCATCTCAGTACAGTGTGGTAACTGTGCTAAATGCTCAGGCAGGGGCACTCGCCAAGGGAAGGGAACATTTTTCTCAATTTAGTGACTGTAAAAGGGCTCCGTAGACCCAGCTGTGCGGAGCCCGGGGCCCCCTCATCCCATGGTGCGCTTCGGTCCTTCCTGTTACTTGTACTGCACCCACTGGCCTTTTTCCTCCAGTGCCCGAGTATCGCATGTCTGTAACTTAATTCAGGAACATACATGTTCGTTTTTAAACTTGAACTCAACTTGACCATCAAGAACTAGATACAAACCCTTAGGTTTTTAGTTTGTCATTTTGCCTTTCAAATTTATCCCTTCCACTGGGAAGCCTGTCTGGGCCTAACACAAGAAAGCAGGGTGTAAAATTAGATCTGTCCAGCACTGGAAGGGGATTCCTCCATTCTATTTCTTATGCCAGGGAATTTTTGAACAGCAAGTCCATAGCCCCTTGTCTAGTGGAGAAGCTGTGGAAAGGAGATTAAAAGCCTTGAATAAAAGTTGAATTCGATGATCATGCTTAAGATCCCTTCCAATCTGTGATGCTACGATTCTATGACTGTTGTTACTCATTGGACTAACCTGGCCATTACCAGTGACCTGCCTGCTCGTGGCTGACTTAACTCAGGTAAACGGGAGTGTCCCCCACTGCCTTTGTCTGGTGTCACATCAAGTAAACCGCTGCCTGTATTTTCCCATCTAGAGCCCAGGAGGTTTGAAAAAGGCTGGAGAAGGCAGAGGTCAATCATGGTACCATCTCATTAAAAACAGATACCTCAGAATGTTCACCTCTGTGGATCCAAGTGTATCTGACTTTCTTGGGAGAGAAAGGGAATAATTGCAGGTTGGCTTAAAGGTTAGATTTGGAATGCCACCTTGATATTTAGGATCCTTTCTCCTCCTCCCCCCACCCCCCCACTCCCCGTCCTGGTTCTCTGGGAAGCATGAGAGAGTAAACTGTAATACAAAAATGGGAAACGGTTTGAAAGAAGTATTTCTCTTAAAAACAATCTTCCCTTCATTTGAATGGATGGCCGCCTTATGTTAGTAGCATATGAAGTATGGACCAAAATACTTGTGTCGCTGGTAACCGATGTATACTTACATATTTGTGTTTTACGCCATCTGCCTTTTTTTTGTTCAATGTACTGTCATTTTGCAGAAGAAAATACATGAAAAGTACAAAAACTGTTACTAACTGGACAGCCGGGAAGGTGCTAGCCCCACATTCGTGCCTGCCTCCCACTGACTCCGTAACCAGGGACAAGGACGCTTCCATCCTGCATGCCCATCAGCCTGCAGCCCAGTCAGAACCTGGCTGCCGCGGCACGTTGCTTTACAAAATGTCTTTTTTTCCTTTCTTTATGAAATGAGATCGTCCAAGGGGTCAGGCTGAGAATGTCATAAGCCCAAAGCTGGAAGAGGTTTCTCAAACGTGGTTCTAGCTGAACCCCACTGGCATCACCACGCCCTCTACCACCAGATTCCACCGGTCAGACCAAGCAGTCTTGACACTGACTTCCTGAATGTGACTAGGTGGGAATGAGCCAGGATTTCCCACAATGTTAAATGTCTGCTGAATGTTGTGAATGTTCCTGAACTCTGCTCACTTTCCCTCTGTGCTTCCCTCTAACCAAAATGTATGTGTAGCCACGACCTGTGTCAAGACCCAGTGCAAGCTACCGCCACGGTTTAAAATAAATCTCTGTGGAAACCTTCCTGTGGTCATGTTATCGTCGTCGAGCTGTGCCCTGTGACCATGTGCACCCCAGCAGCCCTGTGTCGGTGTTCACCAGGGCTGGCTGAGCGGTCCTTTTTGTTTTATCTTTCACATAGTGAAAAAAAAAAGAAAGTCACTCAGTCGTGTCCAATTCTTTGCCACTCCTTGGACTGTAGCCCACCAGGCTCCTCTGTCCATGGGATTCTCCAGGTAAGAATACGGGAGTGGGTTGCCATTTCCTTCTCCAGGGGATCTTCCCAACCCAGGGATTGAACCTGGGTCTCCTGCTTTGTAGGCAGATTCTTTACCACCTGAGTAACGAGAGAAGCCCGCGTAAGGCTGCTGTAAGTGTGGTTGATGAGCTTTCCAAATGAAGTGAGAGGACTCAGGAAAAATACAGCCAGGGAAAGCCTCTGCAAACACTCATGAGACCCAGGACTTCCCTGGTGGTCCAATGGCTAAGACACCACGCTTTCAATGCAGGGGGTGCGGGTTCAATCCCTGGTCTGGGAACAGATCCCACAGGTCATGCAGCACAGCCTACCCCCACTGACCGAAAAAAAAAAAGCATGAGGCCTATTTATGGATTAAAATTGTGAAGCAATCAGTGACTTGTGCTGTGCTAGGTCGCTTCAGTGGTGTCCGACTCTGTGCGACCCCATGGACTGTAGCCCACCAGGCTCCTCTGTCCGTGGGATTCTCCAGGCGAGAATACTGGAGTGGATTGCCATGCACTCCTCCAGGGAATCTTCCCTACCCAGGGATGGAACCCTCCCCCTCATATTTCCTGCCTTGGCAGATGGGCTCTTTACCACTAGCGCCACCTGGGAAGGGCCAGTGGGTGGGGCCGCTGAATTGCCCCCTCCTCCAGCCTGCCTGTCAAAGCACAGCCCCACCCACACCCAGCACTCCAGCGCCCCCTACTGTCCTTCAGGAAGGGAGAGATGCAGGCTGGTGGAGCCAGTGCTCCCCGCCCTTTCAGGCAGATCCACCAAAAGCCCCTTTCTTGGAGCTCCCTGGCTAAGAGCCCGATTTGAGCACCTCAGGTATCTCCGAAGCCCGGCATGGTGGGACTGGCTGAGCTGTGCCCGCCCCTCCCCGGGTCCTCCTCCTCCGTTGATTCCTAGTTACATTCATTTCCCCTTGAATGTACAGAGTATATGTAGAGCTTTGCTAAATCTGTTCACCGATTGTGTTAGAGCTCTCCCTGGTTTCACTAAGACATAAAATGCAAATAATTTAAAAGTTTTACCAAACGGCAACACCAGATTGCCAAGTGCATAATTGAAGCCGCTTCTAATCTTAATTAGCATCTGTAAACCAGGCCTCTAGTGACTGCTTGTAAATAAGCACTGACCCTTGGTTCCGCCTTGCCCCTGAAGCCTAAGGGCCAGGCCAGGGCAGTGTAGCACCCGCTCTTTCCCCCTCCCGGCCTTGCTCCCCTGATACTGACAGTGACCCAGAATATTTAAGAAAATCACACACAAATCAAGGAGAGATTTACACAGAAGAAGCTACTGCGGAAGATGAAGGTTCACTTGCTCTCAGCCACAATCGTATGTAAGTTTCCATCCTGGACTCATTGCTACAGGGGGTAATCTTTAGGGTTTTTTTTTTCCCCCATGAATTTTAGCACACTTGTCAGTTAAATGCTGATGTTAGTAGCTAACACGTATCAAGTCTTTATGACACACCGGGCATTCTGCTAAGAGCATTACAAGTGGTAACTCACTGAATCGTTACAACCACGCCGTGAGGTAGGGAGCACTCTAATCTCTGCTGACAGGGAAAATGAGGCCCCCAGAGGGTAAGTTAACCCAGCTGCGGTCCCAGGAGGCGGTGGTGAGTCAAGCTTTCAGTACTAGGGTTTGTATATAAAGGACGGGACTAATTTCTGTGACTCCTGATGGAGAGGAAACCAGCTCAAAGCGCAGCCGTGGAAGATGGGCCGGTGTACAGCGGGGAAGGCGCAGTGGGGTCTCCTCGCTGGCCGCTGGGCCGCACCTTGCCGTATTTTCTGAGGCAGTTCCGGCCAGTGTTGGGTCTAGCCTGGGCTATTTAAATCTCCGAGCCAGCTCTTCCAAGATCTCAACGAGTTTCTCCTCTTCGGCCGGTGAGGACGACGTCCTCGCAAGAGGCAAGTGTGTGGGCGCCGGTTTCCGGTCTGTAAACGTGAGAGAGAAAAACAAAGTCGTGAGCGGCAGGGCCGGGCCTCGAGTCAGTCTTTTCACGGCCTCCTGCTGGGGGCAAGCCCACACGGTAAGGGGTTGGCCGCCCCTGCGCGCAGGGTCCGCGCGGACAGTGAGGTGCTGCAGAAGGGAGGCTGAGGCGGGAGGCCGGGCGGCGGGACTCCAGGGGGCTGGCTGGCGGGGGCAGGATCCCCAGGCCTGGGTGCCGGCTGGTGGGGGTCGGGGACCCGGGAGTGTGGCGTATTTGGTCTGGCAGGTGATAGAGGAGAAGGCACGGCGACCCTCCTGGCCGCCACAGGGTCCCCAGAGCTCCATCACTGCTCACGCAAGCGTGGCCACCTCCGAGGCGGGGCGAGAACCTCCCCCTTCTTTCCTCAGTCTGCCCCCTCTTCTCGGATCTGCTGAACAGATAGCCGCCCCCAGCAACAGAAAAGCAGAGATTGACTCCCAGGCCCTGGGCTCCAGCAAAGGAGCTTCCAATCTCCGAGGTGCCCCACCGGTCCAGCCGTGCCCAAGACACTGAGGTCAGGGGTCATAACCCCAGGACTTATTTCATCCTCACGGGACCCACTGAGTTCGGGAAGGTGGATGCAAAATGCCGGGAGTACAGAGCCAGAGGTGAGGCCCTTCCCAAAGTAACAGGCCAAGGAGCCGTCCTCCCAAGGCAGGCCAGCACATCACCGGGAAGGGAGCCAGCCCCTCCCCACCCGACTTCAGGGAGAGAAGAGGGTCCACCTCCAGACACCCTCGGGCTGTGGTTTACAGAGAAAGTCACCTTGGAAGAAGCAGCCGCTGGGCTGGGCGGTGGCAGCGGGAGCAAGGGCCAGCCATAGCACCGTGTCCGCGCCCTGGGCCTCAGAGCGCAGCCTGGCCCCCATCCTGGCGTGGAAGCCAGGCATCGATAGCCGCACACCTGCGGGGAGGCACACACAGGGCCATGAGAACAGCACCCTCATCCTCAGCTGAGTTGGCTGCTTTAATACCAAAATAACCACGCGGAGATGAAATGAGATCACCAACTGCCCTCTTTCCACTTCAAAACAGCGTTCATGCAGGCTCTCGGCCCAGACAGGCCTGTCCCCTGGGAGCAAAATCCCCTGGACCTCCCCGATTCCCATCCTAAGATATGAGGGTCACACCTGAGGTCAAAAGGGGATCAGACTCCCCCCTTCCCGGGGGACGCATCTGTCTCTCTCAAGGCTTCTGATCTCTCCCAGGATCCACGCTGAGTGTCCTTCGGGCTGCGAGAGTGTTCTCTGCTTTTTCAGCGAGGCGTGTTGGAACAAGGGAAGGGACTCTTTCCTCCCTCTCCCTCATGCTCCCCAGCACTGGCTGCAGGCTACACCCCCCACACACACACACCCCCATGTGCCCACAGACCTCGGGGAACACACAGTCTTTACAGTTAGCACTATGGGAAACACAACTGTTCTCTCATGTAGCCAAAGAAAGAAAAGAAAGCAGAGAAAACAACATTTGAGAGATGTAATGAGATCAGAGGATTTCAGAGAAAGGATCATCTAAAACAAAAGTAAAAAATAAACGTTTCTTTTTCCCTTTACAGAAACAGTACTTGCTTATTGTGGGGAAATTGGGGAATACTTCGGATGAGTAAACAGAGGCATTTGAGTCCCCCGTTGGGCTTCCCAGGAGGCGCTAGTGGTAAAGAACCCACCTGCCAGCGCAGGAGACGTAAGAGACGTGGGTTCAATCCCTGGGTCAGGAAGATCCCCTGGAGAAGGGAATGCCAGCATTCCCTACCCACTGCAGCATTCTTGCCTGGAAAATCGCATGGACAGAGGAGCCTGGCGGGCTACAGTCCATGGGGTCAAAAGGAGTTGGACACGACTGAAGCGACTTAGCGCGCGCACACACATCATACCACTCGGGGAGGACAAGCGTCTGTGGGCTCAGGCCCTTCCCCAGCCCTCCCTCTGGACACTGAGGCCCAGTCAGCAGCCTCTGAGAAGCCCAGTCTTTGCCCTGTGACCTGTGGACCACAGATGGCTGACCGCACCCTGACCCAGATGTTGCACTCAGGTGGTGAGCTCGTAGCGCTGACTCAGCCAGTGCACAGGTTGACGTGAGGACTGTCAGGGTGATGTCCTGCAGGGATGAAAGGCTGGTGGTTCTCCACTGGCTGATGGAGCTACCTGGTCAGGCAGGGCTGGGCACATCTCCCACCAGGAAGTGACATGAAATAAGAAGCCACCCTCTCCCAACAGCCCTGGCTCGAGCACCTCCTGGGGTGCTCAGTAGAGGACACCCCCCCATTGCATTTACAGCAGGAGACTGCCTCATGTCCTCAGCTCCACCACCCCACCCCCACCCCGGCAGGCGGGCCTGCTGCACCTCTCCCCACCAGTCTCCGTGGGATGCAACGGAGCACGACGCACCCCCTTCTCCATGGGGATGTGGGTGTAGCGAAAATAAGACCAGAAGGCTGTAAGGTCTGAGCGCCCAATACCTGCATTTAATGAGATAGCGCCGTTTGCTTCCCATAGACATTCATGTGCAGCGGTGTTCAAGGCTGAACAGGTTTCCCGTGCAGGTGCTCCCTAATTTATCAACTCACTCTCCGAGCACCAGTGCTGGGACCAGCAACCTCATTTTCCGCATCTCTTAAGGATGAATTCCCAGGATGGAGATGCAGATACTAAGGCCACCAGCTTTCGGAAGGTGACAGCAAGCGTGTATGAGAGCCTGCCTCTCACTAGACTGTGGCCGGGCCCAGCCGGGACGTCCCAGCCCCTCTGTGTGCCTCAGTTTCCCCAGATGTAAATGGGTGTGACGGTAGTGCCCACCCCAGGAGGGTGGTGAGGGCACAGGCGATAGTATGGAGACAGCGCTGGGAGCACCCCTGGGCCCTCAAGCGTCCCAGGTGTTCTGCCACGGCTGCTGTTTTCAGTTCCCCTTTTGGGGGGAGGAGGAAACAGCTACAGAGCCCAAGTGATGTGCCGAGGTCTCGGAGGTGGGAGGGACTGACCCCGCAGAGAGTTCTGTTCTCCGTCCCTCTTTTTCCACGCTTCCAGAGAATTCCACCTGTCCCCTTAGTGACTGTTACTCTCCCCTTGTGCATTCACTATTTCTAGAAACCCGGGCAGTGGGGAGGTGGCCTGGCCTATCCCCACGTCCCCAGCATCTCCCGTAACACTGGGTGTGGACCAAGCACCCTCTGTCCCGAGGGAGGGGTCCCCAGCCGTACCCCCACCCGGACACCACCCTCTCCCTGGGCCACGCACACATGGGGCAGACTGACCACACCAGCTCTGGCCTCTGAGGACCAGGCTTCTCCCTCTCCAGTCCCAGTCTGCCCGGCTCCCGCAGAAACGAAGCCATCCCTCATCCTCTGGATACCAGTTCTAGGTCATTCCTGGGGAGAGTCCGTCCTGCGGCCGCCCAGATATTTTTAGATGAAATGTGGGCGGCAGGGAACTTAAACACCTACCTGGGGTGTCGACCCAGCCGGGATGCATGCATGAGAAGTGGATGGCCGGGTGCGCTTGGGCCCACCGCTCCGTCAGAACCACCTGCTGCCTCTGGACGGGATGAGGGTGAACAGATGGGAGGGGGAAGCAGGGGGGCTGCGGGTGTGCAGAGCCCCCGTCCCCCGCCCTCCACAAAGTCAGAATGCAACTTCCTCTAGAATCACCGGCTCTTCACCCAGCGAGCTCTGGCTGTGACCCAGGGCTGCGTCCTGGCCCCGCCATCTGAGATGCAGACAGACCAGGAGCAAGAATGAGGCTGCCCGTGGCCTGGGGGCTTCCCCCTCCCTCCCCCGAGGAAAGTACACCCACAGCACCCTCTCTCCTAGTTGCTTGTTGTTACTGTATTTGCTGCTAGACGCAAGCCGGTGGGAGCACAGAGCACCCCCGCACTCCCGCCCTGTAGGCACTGAGTGGGTGTCCGCGGACACGTGAAGGAACCTTGGAGGGTGGGAACCGTCCTGAGATGCTTAGAGAACGCATCTGCTGCAAATTTCTTTAAAAATCGCCAAGTACCCCCACATAAGCCTCAGCTGTGTGAAGGCCACTGCCCCCCTCCCAGGGCAGTTAGATTACATTTTACAAAGAGCTCCACCTGGGCCCCATTTATGGAGTGAGTGCTTTGTTCCCAGGTTCCCTGGAAAATCTGTAAAGAAGTCTGGTGCCTCTGATTGGTGGGATGTTGAGTCATGACAAGTCACTCACCAGGAGCTGGTCTGGGGGTTGGTGAGTGAAAGTGGGGCAGAGAACCAGGGTACACGGGGCGCAGGAGTGAGGGAGGGGGTGGGACAGGACTCCCCTGTGAACAAGGGGGAAAGCTGTGGGCGAGGGCGGCTTCACAAACCACCAGGGAGGCCCCCCACCAGGTGAACTGAAGGGCAGGAGCCGTGAATGGGGCAGGCATACAGCGGCTCCTAGAACAGCTGCGATGAGCTGAGACACAGAACTTTCTGTCCTGAGTGGCCATGAGACCAGACCTCTGCGCTTGCGCGTCTTCAGAACTGGAATGTACATCCCCCTCACGGGGGCTTCCCAGGTGCCACTAGTGGTAGAGAACCTGCCTCAGTGCAGGAGATGTGAGAGACGCAGGTTCGATTCCTGAGCCGGGAAGATCCCCTGGAAGAGGGCATGACAACCCACCCCAGTACTCTTGCCTGGAGAATCCCTTGCACAGAGGAGCCTGGCGGGCTACAGTCCATGGGGTCGCAAAGAGTCAGACACAGCTGGAGCAACTGAGTGCACACCCCACAGAGGGAGCCGAAAGCCCAGCGTGGTTCTGGTGGCATCCAGCCAGCCAGTGAGCAGGGGCTGCCCAGGCAGAGAGAAGGGGCCCCCTGGGTCCATTTCCCCTCTGAGCCACGCAGGACAAGGAACCTCTGCCGGGTCCTGCTCTGGGGAATCACCTGCTCTCACCACCCTCTTTGTGGGTCTGAGAAATTTGGGAAGAGAGGTGGCAGCTTTTGTGGCTCCTCCTCGGGGTGAGCTGAAGCCCCGCACCTCCACCCTGGTCCAGGCGGAGCTGAGCTGTGCTTCTGATGGAGAAGAGGATTCTCTCTCCCGTGAGGGACAGTCAGGTGCTCTGGGAATTAGATCCAAGCTAGTGTGTATCCCAGAATAAGCCTTCCATGGAAAAGAGTCCAGGTGACCATGTTGAGAATAGCCCCTCGCTTACTTTGTTCTGTGCGTAGACCATGGTGCCATCGAACGCTGTTCTTTCTGACTGCAGGTCATCAGTGTTCAGTTTCTGAACCAACATTCCTCCGGAGGACACAGTTATCTGCAGGAAAGGGAGATTTGTGAAGAAAAGCTGGTGATACCTTCCCATCCCTCTTCTCCGTGTATCTGTTTCTTATTGCTCTTGCGACAAATGACCACAAAGAGGCTTACAAAAGCGCAGGTGAATTCCCCCCAGCTCTGGAAGCCAGAGGTCTGAATGTGTCTTGTGGGGCTAAAATCCAAGTCTCAGCAGAGACCATCTGGCAGTTTGAGAGGGGAGTTCATTCCTTGGCTTCTCCGGCTTCCGGAGGCCACTCGCAGGCCTCAGTTTGTGGCCATACCACCCTGACCACCTCTGCTTCCATCCCCACGTCTCCTCTGACTCGGGCCATCTTCTGAGCACCCCGGGGCTGCACTGGCCCACCTGGATAATCCACGAAACCACCCCGCCCCCATCTCATGATTCTTCACTTAATCACATCTGCAGAGTCGCTTTTGCCAGGTCAAGGTGACACAGTCCCAGGAACTGGGACCTGGACCTCGGGGGTCCAGGGAGGTCATTGTTCACCCCCCACCCTGCCAGCAGAGAGAAGGCAGCCTGCATAAACTGCCCTCTTCCTGACTTCTCTCATTTCTGTCATGTTAGCCCATTAGCGTTAACTCCATAGCTGTCCCCTCCCGCTTGAGTGGCAGATTCTCCAGGAAGTATACCCACCCACCCCTGCCTGCCTCCCCACTCTCCCCCCTTTTCCAATGCTTTGCCAACTTTCAGATGACTTTGGGGAAGAGACCTCGGTGAGGGCTGGGGTCTTGAACGTGGCCCTTTGCGTGACTCTGCCTCCCTTTTCATGGGCTCTGTGTGCAACAACCCAGCCAGGATGAGAGGCAGGAGCAGGGGACGTGGAGGAGCCCCTGAGCGCAAGAGGGAGCTGGGCTGACAGCCGGCTCCCAGGAAGCCTCTGCTGCCAGAAGGAGCATCCTGGAAGCCCAGGCTGTGCCTCCGGAGCTCCGCAAGTACGTGTGTCCATGGGACAAAGCTCCAGGCCGACCCTCACCTAGGCCTGGACCCCTGCCCGCTGCATCAGCAACTCCCCAGACCCACCTGGATGCTGCCTGGGCCGGCGCACCACTGCCGGATCTCAGGTCATCAAACCTCAAGGCCTCTGGACCCCGGGTTCAAATTTGGCCCTCACTGGGGACGTGGACAGCACGCCCCCACCTCGGGACAGTTGGGGCCGCAAATGTAGGACCACTGATTGCCCATCTGGAACAGAGTTGCTGACTTACAAGACATCCGCAAGGTCAACTCACCACTCTGGGGTCATGTTCTTTCTCCAAGACAGGGATCAGGGCGGTTGTGAGAACATACACACCTGGGGGGGGGGGCGACACAGAGCACTCGTGAGGTCTCGGGGGCCATCGGGGGCCGGGACGCCTCCTGTTAGATGGCCCTGGGGTGGAGGCGAGGTGGCACCCTTACCTCTCTCCTCCAGGCGAGCAGCAAGTGGCTGCCTGGGCCGCAGTCTCCTCCTCTGGGAGAGTTTTTATTTCAGCACTGGAACCAGCCCTGTATTGCCCTTACTCACTAGCCTGTCCCTTCTCCAGCCTCACGGGGGTTTCCTTTCCCCAGGATTGGAACAAAGACACCTTAGAACCTCAGACACCAAGACGAGAAGATGTCTACACCAGAGAAAGAAAAAAAGCAAACTGCACAACAGTCTGTGAGCCCCCTTTGAGGAGGGAAAAAAACGTATACAGACACACGTGTTCATTACGTCTAGCCTGTACACGGAAAAATATGAAAGTGGAAACAGGACACGCAGCAACACAGCTCAGGCCCCAAGGGTGGGATTGATAGAATATTTCTTTCCTTTACTGGACATTGCTGTATGGTTTGAACCTGAATATTTTTTAAATGAGTGTAGAATCTTGCAATTATTTCTGTAATCATAAAAGCCATATATATAACATTTTTAATGAAATGAGAAAAATATTGTTGAAGTGTTATTTGACATGGAAAGATATTCACAGTATATGGAATGAAGCATTATACAATGGCAGGAAGAACAGAATTCCATTTTTGTGAGGAAAGGTGTGTCAAAATGAGGAAAAAGTATCTGCAAGGATGATATTTTGGTGCGCTAAAAAGTTTAAAGGGCTTCCCTGATAGCTCAGTTGGTTAAGAATCCTCCTGGAATGTAGGAGACTCCAGTTCGATTTCTGGGTTGGGAAGATCCGCTGGAGAAGGAGTAAGCTACCCACTCCAGTCTTCTGGCTTGGAGAATTCCATGGACTGTAGTCCATGGAGTCTCAAAGAGCTGGACACGACTGAGCACCTTTCACTTACTTCCCTAGAGTCAGGCAAAATGCTTCTCTCTGAGCGGACAGTTATTATGTCTGTGTTAGTCTCTCAGTCATGTCCGACTCTTTTCAATCCTGTGGACTGTAGGCCACCAGGCTCCTCTGTCCATGGGATTCTCCAGAGAGGAATACTGGAGTGGGTAGCCATTGCCTTCTCCAGGGGATCTTCCCGACTCAGGGAAGGAACCACAGTCTCCTGCATTGCAGGGGGATTCTTTACAGTCTGACCCACCAGGTTATGTCTATGTTCTTATGTTTATCTGTATTTTTTCCCCCAAACAATGAACATATATTACCTTGTGTTAGGGGTGGCGGGCGGGGTTGGGGGGGCTAAATGAAAGCCCTGACTCTTTCCTGAGTCACTCCTCAGGTCCTGCCTGACCAGCTCTGCTCACCACCTGGAGCCCAGCACGTGTCCCACCCTGCACCCAGGCTCACGGGAGCAGCCTGGCACCGTGGGGAGGGCACTGGGGGAGCCAGGAGTCTGGATCTGAGTCCTGGCTGGTGCCTGCCAGTGGCGCAACCAGGGGCAGGTCGCCAGAGCAGCACTGCCTGGGTTTCTTGTGAAAAGGAGACGACAGCTGTCCAGCCCACCTCCTGGGATCAGAGGGTTTGTGCCTGAGAACTGGAATGCTCTCTGTGTGCACTAGTTTTTGCCATTTTATTTCTTTATCATTATTACTATTATTAGAGATTCTCAGTTGTGCCTATCACCTCACACAGCATTCTCAGTTCTCCATATCCCAAATCGTTGCTGGAGGGGCTAGTCTTGTTAATATTCGTGTTTGTTTGGATTCAACATTCGTGATTTTTAATGTCTGGTGAACGCTGGGTCTCCGACAGCTGTTCGCCTCCATGCGGTGGCCTTAAACCCCTCCTTTGCATTCACTGCTGGTGACTGACTCTGTGATTTAATTTGCGAGAAGTAGAAAGGACTTCTGCCAAAAGCTATCAGCCCTGCCACGATGGATAGTCATAAATGACTCCTTGGCGGAAAGGAAAGGAAAGCTGGAAGCAGGTTCCACGCGGAAGGCTTCACCCACTCCCTGAGAGGCTCCCTCCAGGTTCAGACTTGCTCACCCCACTGACCCAGCCCACCTCCAGGATGGATGAGAGCTGGGGTGCCCCTTTGCGCCTCTCCCCAAAGCCCAGGAGACAGTGATGTGTTTTGTTTTCTGCTTCCTCTGCGAGAATATGCTGTGTCCATTTAGATGCTAGCAGAGTTGCCCTGTGGGGTTTCCCTGGTGGCTCCCTGGCAAAGAATCTGCCTACAATGCGGCAGACGCGGGTTCAATCCCTGGGTCGGGAAGATCCCCTGGAGAAAGGAAATGGCAACCCATTCAAGTATTCTTGCTTGGAGCATTTCATGGACAGAGGAGCCTGGCAGGTTACAGTCGATGGGGTCACAAAAGACTTGGACATGACTGAAGGACTGGCATTTTCACTTTCAGAGTTACCCGTAGGAAGATTAGCTGGGCCACTCATCCTCACCTGTAGGGCACAGCCAGGTAGTAGGTACTTTCTAAAAACTCCTGGAGAAACTGCAGTTTTTAACAACAGGCCTTCCGGGGCCTCTTCTATCTTAAAAAAAGAAAAAAAGAAAGATCTCCCTGCAGGTCATCGCAGAGAGCTCATCTCAGTGCTCAGTGATGACCTAGAGGGGAGGATGGTGGGAGGGGAGGAGATTCGAGAGGGTGGGGATATATGTGTACCTCTGGCTGATCCATGTTGCTGTACAGCAGAAACTAACAACACTGTAAAGCGACTATACTCCAATTAAAAAAAAAATGCTCCCTCATTCCAAGTCCCCCACCCTACTTCCTGGGGCCCAGCTACACCCGCAAGCAGATTGGAGCCATCATGCACGTTTTTTGCCTCCTGGGTCTCCAGCTTTGTCATTTCAAAACACATGTGTTACTCTTCGCATACAGCAAGCATTTCTCCTCCCTCAGAAGGAGATGAAGCCTCTCTTTCCGGCCATAAGCAGTTTAGAATCCTCCAGCCGCCTAGCCTCCCTTCTGAGGCCCCTCCTATGTACCTTCCGCATCTTTTCAGGCCAGCAAAGAGAAACACAAGAAAAATCTGCGAAATGCCCTGTCTAACTTCCTTGTTTCTGTTCCCTCCTGCCTATAAAAGTTGTAGCCTTGTACAGCTTTTTCATGCCCCATCTACTGCTAAATGGATGCTCCCCAATTTTATCAATCTCTGATTAAAGCCAATAAGAACTTTTTTTAAAAAATTGCTCAATTAATAACATAAAAATGTATAAGCAATATGTATGTATATTTTTGGGGTCCCCTGGTGACTCAGATGGTAAAGAATCTGCCTGCAGTGCAGGAGAGCCAGGTTCAATCCCTGGGTGGGGAAGATCCCCTGGAGAAGGGAATGGCTACCCACTCCAGTACTCTTGCCTGGAGAATCCCAGGAACAGAAGAGCCTGGCGGCTACAGTCCATGGGGTCACAAAGAGTTGAACACAACTGAGCAACTAACACTTTCACTTCATGTACTTATTTATATATTTTTTAATGAAAAGAATTGGAATTAAGACAATCCCAAAGAGGTTCTGTGACTTTTCCAAGTTCCCAGCAAGTCCATGCAGAGTAGAAAACAGATGGCAAATCGTTTTTTCTTTTTAATCTCTCTTTCCTTGAGTCATTAAACTGCAGAGTCCCAGCCTACTGACTGCCAAGGGAGGAGGAACGAGCCCCTTGTCTGCAAGTCACCGTTCTCTGGGGATGAACTTGGTGCCAGGAGCTCCTCGCCCAGCTCACAGATCCTACCACAGGCCCGCTGTGAACACAGGCACCAATGCCACTCTCCTGCCCCAAAGCCCTTCAACGCTCCAGGCTCCCAACCAGAGTAAGCAGAAAACTCCTCGGCCTGGCATGTGGACTTCTTCCGGAAATGTGCCCCGCACCTTTAGGGGTGACCCCGTATCCTGTTTATCACAACGCACATCGAGTCATGACCCTGGGCCTGGCACTGTCGTTTGAGCCATGTGGCCTCGACCACATGGACAGAGCAGACTGAGTTAGAGGGGACCCCGACCTTAGCAGGAGACCCGGGTTTAATCGCTGGGTCAGGAAGATCCCCTGGAGAAGGAAACGGCACCCCACCCCAGTATCCTTGCCTGGAGAATCCCATGAACAGAGGAGCCTGGTGAGCTACAATCCATGACGCTGCAAAAGTCAGACACGAATAAGTGACCAGCACTTTCTCTTCTTCCTGATCTGAGCTGCGCCAGTCGAACTCTCCCTCCAAGCATGTGGACACAGGACCCTTGGCTCAGCGGCCCCCATATTTGGCCCGTGGGTATGGACCAGCAGACACGGGGAGGGCTGGGACGGTGGACAACGGTCCCAGAGAAACAGGGAAAGTTCACCTGGTCCTCATGCTCTCCTGTCCTGTCCCTGACGCCCCCCCAAAGCCCAGCTGTGCCTCTACCACTGAGTTCCATGAAGGCCATCCTTGCATCCCCCTCCAGGAGATCAATTCTGTTTAGTCAGCTTGTGTGGGTTCCTGCTCCTGGTAACCAGACAATCGCTGAGACACTGGGCTTGTCTTAGCTAGAAAACCCACTCATTCGCCTGCGCCATCAGCTCATGGGAATATCCCTGGGAAGACACAGGCAGGCTCTGCTGGAAACAGCTGTGGGTGTCTGGCCATTTCAGTCCTAATGTGAGCCAGTTCTGTAACTTCTGTTCCTCTGAGACCGACTAGCTAAGACCAGGGACTTTTGGGGGATTGTGAGCTTTGATGTGGAAAGAAAAAAAAATAAAGGAGAAGCTATTTTAGATTCTGGGCTCCTGGGGGAGGCAGGCCCAGGTGTAGGGAAGACACCTTCAGCCATGGGGTAATGTGCCCTAGCTGAGTCCTGCTCCCAGTAATAAGGAAAGTGATTCATTATCATTATGACTCATTAGTATTTTAAATTTACACAATGCCTTCCTTCTAAGGAACTCATTATGTCGATGGAAGTTCATTACGAGAAGATTTAGGAGTGGATTTATGTTGGACACAGTCTTCTAAATACAGCAACAAGGACCTTTATGACATGGGTACATGACTTGAAGCAAATCTCTCTCTATAAGCTAATTAGGAAGGGATGCTAAACTGTGTCAAGCCGGGCGATGCTGGAGGAGAGATGCGTAGTCCTCTTAAAGTGTTCCGGAAATCACAGTTCCACCCCAAATATTAAATTTATGGTGTCCCTGAAACCATACCATAGCATGGGTATGATATATTTCAATAGCATTAAAATAATTGTTTGATGAGAAAAATATACTGCAGTGTTCACACTTAGCACGGAGAAATGATTGGAGATTCTATTAAAAGAAACCTTTAAAACCAGCTTGAATTAAAGTCATTTTGGTTACTAGGTGGGTATATTTGGGTCCATGCTTTACCAATTGTACTATCTGCTGGGGAAAATAATTGTCCTTCTACCCCTGGGAAGTTACTAGTGTGGATTTTAAAGGAGCAGACAGCTGCATGGTGAATACCATTCAGTACTTGTCCCATGGGTTACAGTAACACAAACATCCCACAGTGAGCCCTGGGGCCTCACACACTCACTTTACAAATTATATAAAGATCATTTCAAAGATCATATTACGGGGAAAGCTGGCAGCACCAAGTCCCAGAGAAAATGAGGAAGCAGGACTCAAGCTGAGTCCTGCTCTCAGTAATAAGGAAGACAATTCAAGTCATCAACTTCCTGTAGGGTATTTACTCTTGATTTGGGGTCAGACAGCAGTGAGGGGGATTCAGATCTTTTCCCTGTGCCCCCAACCTCAACTTCCCCCTCTCCCTGCCACTTCCAGTTCCACGTTTTAAATACCAGTAGCTGCATGCATGCTAAGTCGCTTCAGTCGTGTCCAACTCTTTGCGACCCCATGGACTGTAGCCCACCAGGCTCCTCTGTCCATGGGACCCTCCAGGCAAGAATACAGGAGTGGGTTGCCATGCCCTCCTCCAGGGGATCTTCCTGACCCAGGGACTGAACCCGTGTCTCCTATGTCTCCCATACTGCAGACAGATTCTTTACCCCTGAGCCACGGGGAAGCCCCTTTAAATGCCAGCCCCAGTACTAAGTACTGTGAGGGATCCTTGCCTCAGGGTGCTCACCAGGCATTAACACGTCATCATGTAACGAGCCTACACCTGCAGTGAGGTCAGTGCTGTGCGGAAGTGTGTGGACTGCTGTGAGCACACAGGGTGGGGTGGGGGTGCGTCAGAGCCACAGGAGCGACAAGATGACGTCCAAGCTAAGACTGAGAGGGGAGGCAGAGTGCTGGGAGGGGGCAGGGGTGGGAAGGAGGGTGACCAGGCGTGGGGTGCAGTCTGCGCAAAAAGCCCGGGGGTGGAGGGTTCACTCAAGGGTGGTTGAAGCTGAGAGCAGCCAGAGAGCCTTGTTTAAACGTGGGAACGGACCTCTGTGAGCTCTAATGGGAAGGAGCCATCTAGGGGTGGGGGTGGGGTGCCAGTGCCTGGCACCTGTCTTGGGCTCCAGGTCACCCACAGAGGTGCAAATGTCATCACTTCCGTGTCCTCCCCAGGCCATCCGAGGTCTGAGCCTAAGGACTCTTGTTTAGTCGCTCAATCGTGTCCGACTCTTTGGGACTCCGTGGACTGTAGCCCGACAGGCTCCTCTGTCCACGGGACTTCCTAGGCAAGAATACTGGAGTGGGTTGCCAGGCCCTCCCTCCTCCAGGGGATCTTCTCAACCCAGGGATCGAACCCAGGTCTCCTGCATTGCAGGCAGATTCTTAACTCCTGAAGCCACCAGGGAGGCCCGCACCTCAGGATGCTAGAGGCTAAAGCAGTGTTTCTGGTGCGGGATGACTGAATCTGCTCCCTGCTGTCACATCTGAGAGGGAGGCTGTTGCTACTACACCTGGGACACAGTGAAAGCTCCTGTTTTACAGCGGGGAGAGCGCAGGCTCATTAAAAGCATGAAGGTGCTTAATTGGGATTTTGTTCTTAAGATTCCTCAAATGAGCACTTGCTCGAATGGCTGTGGGTAGCACTCCTTGAAAAACACCCATGGAACCCCAACCAGATCATTAGATAAGGTTCTGAGCCTCCAGGACAGGATGGGGCCGGGCACCTCACTGGCTCCCTGGATTGGGGCCAGTGCTCCTTGGCTGGGAGAGTGCGACAGTGATGCCCACTGGGCCCCAAGAAAGATCACCCCAGCCTGGGCACTGCAGCAGCTCAGATACCACCCTGGAGAGGCAGGCAGGGCAGGTGGGGGGGGGGGCGGGGTTCCAGCCACACCATAGCCCAGGGGCTCAAGTCTAGAAGGTTTTTCTGCCTCATCCCAAACAGCCTCGATAGCAGCAGAAAACCAAAGCCGACGGGTGAATGACCTCTGACTTCTGGGACTCTGACCCCGACCTCTGAACAGCGCTGCACTGAATGGAAGGTGCCACTGCGTGTCCTCCTCGCCAGCTGATAGTGCTGAGCACCCGCTGTCCCCAGGCCTGAGCCAGGTGACATGTGCTCTAAGCTGGAGAGAAGACAGTGCCCTTTCTAGGAGCACGTGGATTACCAAGGAGGGCACCTCAAATCCATCGTAATAAAGGATCTGCTTCTTACCAAGAACCAGACTTACTGTGCCCAGAGCTAAGATGCTGTCCTTTCTTTTTGCTTTATCTTATAAATCTTTACATACAGTAAAACTCGTGTGTGTGTGTGTGTGTGTGTGTGTGTGTGTGTGTGTGTGTAGCTCTATGCGCTTTTGCTGATGCAGAAGGTTGGGTAACTAACTATGCACTACATTGTAGAGTGATTCAGAACCATCCATCACCCCAAATATTTCCTCACAGTCACCTGGACCCTTTGTGGTCACACCCTCCTTGCATCCCTAACCCCCAGCAACCACTGATCTGTTCGCAGTCCCCAGAACGTCATGTAAATAGAATCATATGATGCACCCTTTCGAGTCTAGCTTGATTTTCACCAGTGCATTGAAGATTTATCCACATTGCCGCAAATGTCCATGTTTTGTTCCTTGTTCTTGCGGCACAGCATCCCGTGCTGTGGAAGTACCACAGTTTATTCTCCAGTTGAAGGACAGTTGGGTTGTCTTCAGTTTAGGGTGATGAGGAATAAAATAAGGTAGCTATAAACATTCGTGCTCATGTTTCTGTGTGAACATCCGATTTCTCCTGGGAACACAGCTTCCAACTCCTTCTTTAACCCTTGCCTCTAGCCTGTAAAGGTATCATGATCCCATTTTACAGAATGGGGATGTGAGGCTTGGGGAGGTTAAGGCAGTTTCCACACGTCACTGGAGGAGCTGGATCACAGGCTGAGCTCCTCGTAAGGGCCAAGCAGTGCCTGCCCTCAGTGACTCATGCCCTTTACTGGAAACCACCTACTGATGGGTGATTTCTACGGTACTAAGACAGAGTCACAGACGGTGCTCTGGGAGCCAAGAGCAGGAGCCCTGGCCAAGCTCCAGGCTAGGGGTGCTCTCAACTGAGTCACAGAGAAATGAAAGTGAGCCAGGAAGGGGACATTCCCGCCAGAGGCGCCTTAGAGATAAAAGCACGGAGGTATATAGTAATGGAGAAGGCGATGGCACCCCACTCCAATACTCCTGCCTGAAAAATCCCATGGATGGAGGAGCCTGGAAGGCTGCTATTCATGCGGTCGCTGCGGGTTGGATACGACTGAGCATCTCCACTTTCCCTTCTCACTCTCATAGACTGGAGAAGGAAATGGCAACCCACTCCAGTGTTCTTGCCTGGAGAATCCCAGGGATGGGGGAGCCTGGTGGGCTGCCATCTATGGGGTCACACAGAGTTGGACATGACTGAAGTGACTTAGCAGCAGCAGCATCTAGTAATGGGCTGACTGGGGGCTTCTCTGGGGGTCCAGTAGTTAAGACTGTGAGTGTGCAAAGCATGGGGTGCGAGTTCAGCCCCTGGTCAGGGAACTAGATCCCACGTGGCAGCAACTAAGACCCGGCACAGTCAAATAAGTAAACATTTTTAAAATAATAATAACACAGTGGCCGAGGACCCATGTTGGGAAATAATGGAAGCATGTCTGGGCAGATAGGGGAGGTACAATAACAAAGGACTGCAATTCCAGGTTAAGGGATTTGGGTGTTACAAAAATATTAGCTGACATTGCTGTAGTGCTTACTATTCCCAGGTACTGTGTCTCTCTGGGAATCTTGAAAGTTTGGGAGCTGGAAGGTTTCAGGAACCAAGGATTATTGACAAGTGAGAATGCCTGGTGCCAAACACATTCAGTGTCTGAGGACATATCCCTCAAAAGTGCTATTCTCTAGGGTCTGGACCCCAGCTCCCTTCATGGATGAAAAGAGAACTTACTGTATATAGTTACTGAAATTGTTTGTGTGTCTGATTCACCCTTTGGACCAGAAGTCCCTATAATTTCTGACTATCACTGACCACAGCTTACAGTGTGTGCTCTATAAATGTTTACTGAACAGACAAAATATTTTGTTCATTAAACATTTCAGGCTAATAGTTAACCACATCTTTAACTCAGAGGACCCATTTCCAAAGAATCAGAATGTAATAAAACAGACCCTTGTTGCAGATTACTGTTTGACCATATGCACCCCCTCTTCCCCACCTTCCTGGGAGGAGTATGTTTCCCTGACTCTTGATTCGGGGTTCTGTGAAATGACTTGTATTAGTGGTTAGATGTTAGCAGGTCTGAAGCAAGCAGGGACTTGCAAGGTGCTTGCACACTTGGGCTTCTGCTCTTGCTGCTGGAACATACTCTGGCCAGCCTAAATGGTCCAAGGAGGATGCAAGGATTTGGAACATAATGTAGACACTATTTGCTGAGATACCCTGCTGAGCCCAGCTGAGGTTAGTCCACCCAACAGACCTGCATAAGAGTCAGCAAGAAAGACATGTTTATTATTGTGCGCCTCAGAGATCTGGGGGATGCTTGTTATGTAGCAAGAGCTGACAGATACAACCCTATAGCAAAAACGTACCAGCTATAATTTTATTTAGGAAGGTGAGTCGCAGAAATAGTTTCAAACTATTTCTGACCCTGTTTCCTTGTCTGTGAAATCTGTAGAGTTGTTAGGAGGACTGAATGAGATAATTCAAGAAGAGCAGTGCAGCCCTGGCATGTGGAAAGTGCCCGGTGTGTACACTGTCACCATCAGCATTGTCACTATTACACTAAGGTGTGGGCTTCCCTGGTGGCTCAGCAGTCAAGAACCTGCCTGCCAGTGCAGCAGTCGCAGGTCCAATTCCAGGGTCAGGAAGATCCCCTGGAGAAGGAAATGGTAACCCACTCCAGTATTCTCGCCTGGGAAATCCCATGGACAGAGGAGCCTGGCAGGCTACAGTCCACGGGGTTGCAAAGAGTTGGAAGTGACTTAGTGAGTAAGCAACAAACACATATTAAGGTGTTTCTGGACCCTGGGTCCTTGCTTTCAGTAGCATTTCCCATTGGGTGTGGATCTATGCCAGCAGTAGAAAGCTCCAGATAACAGAATGTGAAGTGAACAGAACATGAACATTTACTGTACGTACTGAACGTACTGCTTATGTACGGTCTTCCCCGGTGGCTCAGTGGTAAAGAATCTGTCTGTAATTCAGGAGCCACAGGAGATTTAGGCTCCATCCCTGGGTCACAAAGATCCCCTGGAGGAGGGCGCGGCAACCCACTCCAGTATTCTTGCCTGGAGAATCCCATGGACAGAGGAGTCTAGCAGGCTACTGTTCACAGGGTCGCAGAGTCAGACATGACTGGAAGCGACTTTGCACACACATGCACGCACACACATGCACGCTCACACGGCGTACGTATGGCCTTCCAAAGCGACCTCAACTGAACTTCCCCACCTTCTACCAAACGGCTGAGGCACCCCGCCTGTTTATTACAGCCAATTAATTGGTGACACAGCAGTTCTGGAGGACGTGGACAGCGTTCTTGTCTTGCGCCCCGTGGGTGAGAGGGGCTGAGACGTGGGTGAGAGTTTTAATCGGCTGGAGCTCGGGCTGTGGCCGGCTGCCAGCACAGCACTCAGCCAAGCGCCACCGCCCCCTCCCCACATCTGTCTTCCCTCCTCAAAGACTCTTAATGCCGCTGAATACTAACAGGCAAAATGTATATGCTTGGAGAAGACCCAAAACCCAAGAGCAAGAACAGCAACCCAACAGAATCTGTCTCATGAGATGGCTTCACCTCTATGCTTCATCTCCCCACAAAGCTACCCCAGGCAGTTCCTTTTTGTTCCCCGGGAGAGTGAATGATGAAAACCTCTCCAGGCCCCACCCACACCCACAAAAGGAGAAGGAGAGTGATTTCCAAACTGTATCTAATTCATGTGCTATGATTTTGTCACGCGGAGCCGCACACAGTCACAGGTTCTGACAGCATCTCAGTGATCCTCCACCAAACCTAAGAGTTTCCAAACCCTTAGAACCTGGCGATAAATTCTGCAGATGCTAGTATCGTCTTGTCCTCGGGGTTATCAGGAATCTACTGACGTTTGCCTGAGGACTGGAGGTATTTCTAGTGGCCCAACTGAATCTTAGAAAACAGAAAACAACGTAACCCGTGTTGCATAGTCAAGCTGGGAAAACATGTTTCGTATTAGAAAGGCAGCCAGCAATTTCCTAGGACTCAGACAGAGGTCTGAGCTGTCCACTGGGCTCCGGACCTGCTCAAGAATAATAATGTTTGAACCTCCTTGTACCTCCTCATCTGTGAAGCAGAGAGACGTCTACCTGCCCTCCCGTCACTGAATTGCCTCTGTGTACACTGGACTCCATCTTCCCCTCTGGAGAGGATGAATAAATATTAAGCATGAGGATTATCAGGCTTCTCAGAGAAGTTGGAAAGATCAATGTTTCTAGCACAAGTAGGAAATGAAAATGAAGAGCTATCAAGGTCCTCGGAAGCAGACCCGATCCATAGAAAAGTACAACATAACCAGCTGTGTAATGAAAAAGGCAAAAAATAAAAGGAAGTTCCCTGGCAGTCCAGTGGTTAAGACTCAGCACTTTCACTACTGTGACCTGGGTTCAATCCCTGGTTGGGGACCTAAGATCCCACAACCCATGCAGTGCAGGAAAAAAAAAGAAAAGAAAAGGCAGTCTTGGAGTCCATCAGATCTACCCACATTCTCAATCAATGCAGATTCCCAGGGGGTCCTCTAAGCAGTGCCCCAGCCCCACACCATGCTTCCCCAGCATGGCAGGTCTCCCCACTCCCAGGCTCCCTTGGTCCTTATTTCACATCAAAGCAGTTTCAGATCTGAGGGAGGAGATGCTGGGGGAGAGGCTGGCAGAACTTGTCCTGGTTATGAACATGGGCTCTGGAGGCAGACGGACCTGGCTTCAAATTCTGGCTCCTCCACTTGACCTTGGGCAAGTTACACAAGCTCCCTCAGTCCTAGCTTTTTCACCTGTAACTGTACAGGCAGGAATACCTCCACTACAGGGTGGTGCTGCGGGTTCAATGACGTGTATACACCCCCCACCCCTCAGGGCCTAGCACGCAGCACACACCCAGTGGAATGGAGCTGGGTGGTGGACTGGTGGGTGGGAAGCAGCAGAGCTGGCTTGGTCTTGTGTAACCCCTTGTACTTTTGGAACAGAGGAGTCCCCACTTTTGTTTGCCACTGGGCCCTACAAATCACAAAGCTGATCCTGGGGTGCAGCTAACCTAGGAGGCCAGCTGCTAGGACCCCAGGAGTCCTTACCATCCAGGAGAGTCAGAAGGCAAACCCTGGCATGACCCCACATTTGTGTACTTCTGGTACTCTGGGCAAGGACACCGCATTTGGAACAAAGCAGAAGATGGGAATATTTTGTCCTAAACCTGCAGCGTTTCATAGCAAGCTCCCAGAGATTTGTTTAAAAAGAAAGAAATGCAACCTCAGAGCTGGGCAGAAGGGTCCTTCTCCACTCCCTATGTTCCTGGAGAGAGAATGATGAGCAGCCTCCTTCAGCCCCTTCCTTCCTCCGTCCCAAGGAGGTCAGCACTCCAGTAATAAATGTAGTACATTTGGGAGCAAGAAACTGGGCTTCCTGGGAGGGGTTGGTGGTCTCTGTCTGGGATTATCCAGTCACAAGAAAGCCAGCAAGCCTGTCTAATTCTGGGGATTCAGCATTAAGGAAGCCATCTGGCTCTCACCTGAGCCACACCCTTCAACCAGCCTTATCAGCAACAGTGACTTAGGGCTTTCATTCATTATTATTCTACTGCCTTACTCTTCACACTGTTCAGTTCTTGGGTGGGAAGAGGTTGCTATTTAATGGTCACCCTCAATGACCCCAGGAGCCACAGGAACCCCCACTATTCATCTTGTGACTTAGGATTAATTAAAACGCCTTATTAAAAGCCTCACTTCCTCAGAGGAAGTGGTATGGTCACGGGGGAGAATCTGAGATTCATTGCCTCTCCAAGGTGAAATCTCTCCAAGGCACTGAAATCGTCTACAGACGGTCCCCGATTTACAACGGTTTGAATTACGATTTTTCGATGGTGTGAAAGCAATATGCATTCCTTAGAAACTGTATGTTGAATTTGGGGTTTTGAACTTTTCCGGAGCTGGTAATAAACGGTAAGACGCTCTCTCAGGATGCACGGCAAGCTCCCAGTCAGCCAGGCAATCACAAGAGTGAGCAACCTGCACAGTTACCGCCACTCTGGACCAGACAAGCACTGTGTCTCTCACTTGCAGCACAATATTTGATAAACATGAGCAATGCAATACTTCATTATAAACTAGGCTTTGTGTTAGATGATTTTGCCCAACTGTAGGCTAACGTTAAGTGTTCTAAGCCTGTTTAAGGTTGGCTGGGCTGAGCAAGGATGTTCCGTTGGTTAGGTGGATTAATGTATTTTCAGTTTACAACGTGATCAACCTACGCACGATGGGTTGACTGGGACCTCACCCCATCCCAAGTTGAGGAAGATCTGTACTCCAGACCCCTTGGTTCAAGAAGGAGAAAAATCCAAAGAGGTTAAAATCCTGGCCCATGGGTTCTCAAACTTCAGTGTGCACCAGAATCGTCTGGAGGGCTCGTTCAAACACAGATTTCTCAGCTCCATCCCAGTTTTGGAGTCAGTGGATCTTGGGGTGAGGCCCAGGAACGTGCATTTCCACCAAGTTCCCTGGTGATGGTCCAGGAACCTCACTTTGAGAATCACTGACCCGGCACGAAACGCATTGGCCTGTTCTTACAGAGCAGGGAGGGTCTGGAGCCCAGGGCTCCTGTGTCCCAGGTAAACGCATGCCTTTCTAGGCCCATGCTCTTGTCTCCTGGCTGCTCCTTCCTCAGCCCTGGCTGGAAGTTCTCTCTGCCGCAGGTTTCATACTTGCCCTCTCCACCTAAGGTGACCCTGCCCTCCTCACCAAAGTTGTGTCTGTAATGAGCCTTGAGCTTCCTAGGAAAAACATCATTTTAAGAATAGTACTTCTGGCACTAATGCATATTATAAAAAATAAGACAAGAGTGTTTTATGAAGAAAAGATAGTGCATTTAAAGATAAAGTGAATACAATCATGCTATGCACCAAGAACTCCAAAAGTTTATCACTGCTTTTCTGATCCTTCTACAGTTTCTGATCTCCATTTATCTTGCTAAAAATAAATAATAGAGCCGCTTACACTTACCCAGAGTGTTGGTAGCAAAGCTTTTTTCGAGTCCGTCTTCCGTGAGCTCCCTCTTATTGACCATGCAACCTGCATTATTGATCTAGAAATTACAGTTCTCATTTCAAAATAAAGGAAAATAGGGCCAAGGGACCTGTTTCCACATCCCACAGCTCCACGCCTCCACGGGTCCCACATGCGTATGATGACAGTTCATGTTCTGCTCTCTTGTCTCTTCACACCAAAACCCCTGTGCAGCTGGCTCAGCCATGGGACTGTGCAGAGACCTCCAATGACTAAGGCGTGGCCAGGCAACCTAATTCACAATGAAGTGCCCTGGAAATGTGTCTAGACCAATGCTATCCAGTAAAAGTATGTAATTTCAAGTTTTCTAGAAAGTAGTCACATTAAAAAGGTAAAAAGAAAAACAGCTTCTCAGTGTTATCTGAGGTGCTGTCTCCCAGGCTGCAGTCCTCATTTTGCCCCAAATAAAACGTAACTCACCAAAAAAAAAAAAAAAAAAAAAAGAAACATAAAAAGAAACAGGTAGAATTGATTTTAATAATGTATAATATTTAACTCTATCTAAAATAGTAGCATTTCAAGATGTAATCAACATAAAAATGTAATCAATATAAAAATGTTAGTTTACTTTTGTTTTTTTTTACCCTAAGTCTTCGACTTTGGTGGATTTTTACACTGATGGAACAGCTCACTTTGAACCAGCTGCATTTCAAATGCTCTGTAGCCATACTGGACAGTGGAAGACGAGACCTGGGTCTTAACGAACATTTTGGAGCACATGAGAAACACTGGGCAGAAAAGCAGCTCAGCTCAAAGCAGAATGTGTGGGAGGAGCAGAGGGACACCAACACACCTGAGTCTTCCAACTTTCTCCCTGGAGCAACTGACTGTGATACTAAAAGCTTTGGCTGTCTGCGACAGGTGTTCTTTGGGACTAAGCTTTTTAATTTTCCCCCTGAGCCTCTAATTTTAATACATCAATCCCCAAATCTACAGCGTTCACGAATGGCAGTACACAAATCATTTTATGAAAAAATGGAACATTTCCATCACCCTCAAAGAACCAGTATAGGGTCCCTTCCTTTACTCACACATCCAAGCAACATGGCTAGAATGACTCTAATGAGTGAACCTGGTGATATGAATAGGCTTCCCCATAAAAGAGTCTCACTCAGGTGTCGCCATAAAGATAGACACACACACACACATATACCCCCCACACAGAGTCTTCATCCATACAGAGAAAAAACACTCATGCATGAGATTTATCCCCTACTTATGTTTACAAAGCTCACCAAGACATTGAGGGTATGTTCCTGCTTGAAATTTTCAACAAATTTCCAGATTGACTTGGGAACAGACAGGTCCACAATATGCAGAAAGATGTTCTAAACCAGAAAACAAAAGAAGTTGTAATGCTTTTTAAAAAACTGTACTTTTTTCATTAAAAAGGGTTTAAAAAAAAATCATTTGGAATGATATAAAATGGAAAGTCTCACTGCTCAGAAGTACATCATTGTTCACAATTTCTTATGAATCACCCAGAAATACTTTAAGCACATACAACATTTATACATACATGTTTTAGGCATTATATATAAACATATATATATACTAAGCATTATATATACACACATGTGTATGTGTAGCCCCTTTCCATATAAATAGATTCAGACTAAACATTGTTCCATATCCTTCTTTTTCATTTAACAACATGTTTTAGAGATTTTTTCCTTAAATATAAGTCTACCTTATTTCTTCTAATGACCACAAAACATTGCATGGATGTGTCACAGTTTCCTACCAATCATTTGGGGGTTTTTTGTCAATATTTTGGTCCCAACAGAATATCCAAGGCACATCAGAACTATGAGATGACAACTTCCTCCGTGACTCAGTCCTTGCTTACAATGTCAGTCTCAGCCCTGTGCTATGGTTACCTCCGGACACAGCCCCACTCCCCCACCCCACCCGCCGTAGACTCACAGCTCCCTGATGGAGGAGCCACATCGAGGGCGCCCCATGGCAGTGATGCGCACCCAGCCATGCATGTAAATGAGCAATGCGCTTTGGCTGTTGGGCCCTTTTTCCCAGCACATAAATGAAACTTGCATTCTCAGCACCCACTGAACGTCCCTGAGTTCAACGTCACTGAATGTCACTGAGGCTCAGCGTCCCTGAACTCCAGCAGGCGTCAGAGACTTATCAGCAACCCAGGGCGGAGATTTCTGCTGCTGGAAACTGACCTCCAGACAAGCCATAAAACCCATGATAAAGCAGAGCTCAGTTCCCTGCCTCCGTTTCCCCAGCAACTGAGCCACTGAACCCAAGGAAGAATTTCTACCGATCTTAAAACATGTTGCCTCATCCTGAGACAAAGGCTCAGAGAATGAGAAACGTTATCATTGACTCAGAAGGCCTGTAATGAGCTTGAATGCCATGTTCGGCTTAAGTCTGGCATAACTGAGTCTTCCTCTGCCTTCAAGGGAGAGGAAAGCATTGTCCGTACAGGACTACACTCTTCTCAAAAGTCTCTGAAGGCCCTGGCCCAGCCAGAGGGAACACGAGGCTGCTGACTCACACCAGAGTCAGCCATGAGCCTCTACCGATGAGGGCAGGCCAAGTCCAGACACCTAATCCTTTCATTCCAAGGCCTTCCCCGAAATCACTGCAGGACCCCCTCCCACCCTGCAGGGCTGCGAAACACTCACACAAAATCCAGGTTTGAAAACCAACAAAATTCAAGTGAGCTAAAATCAATTTTACTCTGATCATCCCACAGTCTCCTTGAGTTTCCTAGAAGTACCCAAGGCATCTCAGCAGCAGGGAACAGGGAAATCAGCCATGGATCCTGGTGAAATGAAACATCCTGAAAAGGTGAAAGGAATCGTCTGGCTCCCTCTGCGAGAAGCTAGGAAGACAGAAGCTCCCAGAAGAGGCCAGCTGTCCTCTGTGACCAGGAGAAGGAATCAGCCAGGTGCTGGTGTGTAAAAAACCCAGGGACCCGGGTAGGAACCCTGGCCTGGAAACTAGATTCCACATGCTGCAATAAAGAATTCGAATGCTGCAACTAAAGATGGTGCATGCTGAATGGAACCTGAACAAAATAATATCACCTCTAATTTTCAGATGAGGAAACTGAGGTTCAGGAAAGCTAAGTGCACTGTCTAGCCCACAAGGCTTCAGTGAGGGCAGAGCCCAGCTCCTCCCCTCGTCCCCCTGACAAAGCTTCACAGACAGAGAGGAGCAGCTGATCCTGGGGTTCCCTCCTCTGTCCTGCACACCTGCTCCTCCAGCAGCCTCCCCCCCCAACACCTGCTGCTGCTCCATCCGCTGCCCACAATTAAGGGGCCCACAACTCCAAGTTTTAAGCTTTAAAAAAAATTTTTTTTTAATTGGAGGATAATTGCTTTATCAACAATATGCCAATAAAGGTCTGTCTAGTCAAAGCTATGGTTTTTCCAGTAGTCATGTATGGATGTGAGAGTTGGACTGTGAAGAAAGCTGAGTGCCGAAGAATTGATGCTTTTGAACTGTGGTGTGGGGAAGACTCTTGAGAGTCCCTTGGACTGCAAGGAGATCCAACCAGTCCATCCTAAGGGAAATCAGTCCTGAATGTTCATTGGAAGGACTGATGCTGAAGTTGAAACTCCAGTACTTTGGCCACCTGATATAAAGAGCTGACTCACTGGAGAAGACTCTGATGCTGGGAAAGATTGAAGGCGGGGGGAGAAGGGGATGACAGAGGATGAGATCGTTGGATGGCATCACTCACTTGATGGACATCAGTTTGAGCAAACTCCGGGAGTTGGTGATGGACAGGGAGGCCTAGCATGCTGGGGTCGCAAAGAGACAGACATGACTGAGCGACTGAACTGAATTGCTTTATAATGTGTTGGTTTTTGCCATACAACACCGTGAATCAGCCATAAGTATACAATGTCCCCTCCCTCGTGAGCCTCCCTCCCACCCCCTGTCCCACCCCTCTAGGTCATCACAGAGCAGCAGAGCCCGGAGGAGGCACTGAGTCAGTGAAACCACACCTCCAGGGATGGGCAGAAGGTATCGTCGGCCCTGGACTGCCGAGCTCTCAGTGAGTGCTGGAGACCACTTACACAGATGAAAGAGGAGAGGATTTGCCAGGGGTTGTGTGTGGGGATGGGGGCTCCCTCTCCGCACCCCAAGAAACATGCTGGATCCTGCTTTCAGTTCTTCCTCCCAAAGATGGTGCCGTTGGGTATAAGGAGGGCTCAACAGCATCAGCAGAACCATACTGGCATCTTTTTCTATATAAATTCACTTGGTAAAGAATGTAGCCAAGCCCACGGCGGGCTGGAATCCAGGCAAGCCCTCCCCTGCCCGTGGCCCGAGATCAGCGTTCCCATTAAGTCCTGCAGCAGCACCGCCTAAACTTACCAGCAGGCAGCCAGCCAGCCAGCCAGCCTTCCATCTCAAGAACTGCGGCCCCCAGATCGCAGCCCCACTTGCAGAGGACGGTTTAGAGACCTTTGTGCTCACGGCCGGCACGAAGCCTCCGGGGGCGTCTGATGGTGAGAGGCTGCCAAGTGGAAGGGAGAAGGACAGCCTCTTGCCTTGAAAACATTACTTCCAGATAAAAGATAACCCTCATGGGCAGAGGCAGACTGCTCCATTCTAGGCTGGGGCGAATTTTTTTCCTCTTGGCCACGGCCCACGCCTGTGGGAGTGGGGTGCCGTTCGCCCCTCAGCTGGAGGCAGTGCATGGAGAGGCGCCAGGCGTAGGGGCTGCCAGAGGAGCGGGGGTACAGGACAGAGGAGGGAACTCCAGGTGGGCCTGGAGGCAAGACGCTCTCAGTGGACATGCAAGGGGCTGGTGGTCACTGCCGGCCAGCCTGCTTCCCTCCTGGGACCCTGGGGTTTCCACCGGGGCCAGCTCCTTGGGGAAGCAACTGCACAGGCGCACAGACCCCACATCCAGGCCCTGCTTATGCTAATGCTCTGCCTTCACTGTCCTGTAAGCCTTAGGTTTTGTTTTAATTTTTAATTGGAGGATAATTACTTTACAACGTTGTGTTGGTTTTTGCCACACAACAGCATGACTCAGCCGTTAAGTATAGTGTCCTCTCCCTCTCGGGTCTCCCTACCACCCCACATCGCACCTCCCTAGGTCATCAACAGAGCACCGAGCTGAGCTCCCTGTGTTACACAGCAGCTCCCCATACTATTTTACGAATGGTAACATGTCTGTTCGGAGAAGGCAATGGCACCCCACTCCAGTACTCTTGCCTGGAAAATCCCATGGATGGAGGAGCCTGGTGGGCTGCAGTCCATGGGGTCGCTAAGAGTTGGACATGACTGAGAGGCTTCACTTTCACTTTTCACTTTCATGCATTGGAGAAGGAAATGGCAACCCACTCCAGTGTTCTTGCCTGGAGAATCCCAGGGATGAGGGAGCCTGGTTGGCTGCTGTCTATGGGGTCGCACAGAGTCGGACATGACTGAAGTGACTTAGCAGCAGCAGCAGCAGCAGCAGCAGCAGCAGCAGCAGCAGCAACATATATGTTTGGGTTTCCCTGGTGGCTCAGACAGAAAAGAATCTGCCTGCAATGCAGGAGACCTGGGTTCAACCTGAGTTGGGAAGATCCCCTGGAGAAGTGAATGGCTACCCATGCCAGTATTTTTGCCTGGAAAATCCCATGGACAGAGGAGCCTGACCGGCTACAGTCCATGGGGTCACAAAGAGTCAGACACAACTGAGCGACTAACACTGCTACTTTCAATGTATATGTTTCCACGCTACTCTCTCTATCCCACGCTTGCCTTTCTCCACTGCGTCCACAACCCTGTTCTCTGTGTGCGCATCTCTATTCCTGTCCTGCAAATAGGTTCAGTGAAGTCGGAAAGAGAAAAACAAGTATAATATAACAAGTATAATAACACATGTACATGGAAGTCTTATGCTTTGTACAGCAGGGTCCCCACACTCTGATTTTGCACTGGGGCCCTGCAGATTATGTAGCCTGTCCTGGTTCCAAGTGTGTCAGAGCAGGAGGCCCACAGAACGGTGAGCCAGCTTTGAACACTCTCGATAGGAAGCGGCTCTCATCAAGGCCGAAACGTCATTTGCGGTCCTTCTTTATCCGAAGGCCACCGAGCCGGCTTACAGCTTGGCTCACCCTGAGTCCCCTGGACATGTCTCAGGGACGCGGCCTCCTTCTTGGGGGAGGGACCCCGGCAGGGCCCTGTCTGGGTCATGTCGCCCAGGCAGGCCTTCACTGGGGGAGTGGGGGTCACTGCCCCATCACCCAGGTCCGGCCCAGCCTTTGAGAAGCGCGGCTCCAGCTCTGAGGGCTGAGGCCGCCTCCCAAGCAGAAGCCTGAACAGAGCCCTGCCAGCTCGGGTGCAGGAGCGTGGCCAGGAGTCCCGCCCCCGCACTGCCGTGCCCCGCGGGCAGGAAGCCCCCACAGGAGGGGCACAGCCGCTCACCTGGTTCCCGCTCTCCTCCATGATCTCAGCTCTGGCACCTTCCGCTCGGCTGGGATCTCGACAAACCAGGTGAACTGTGCCACCTGGTGGAATCCAAAAAAAGCGCTGTGAGGGACAGCCACAGTGACAGCCCTGGAGACGCGCTCTTCCCAAGGCGGGATGAACACACACGGGCTCACAGAAAGAGGACCTGATACGGAGACTATTCTGGAAAATCTGCAGATGGTCCCCACAGTCAGAGCAGCAGGTGGAAAGGAGAGGGTGGTCCTGGAATCCGTGCTCCTGCCTACCTGGGCTGACAGTGCAACTGGGGCAACGTCTTGATTTTCTTTAAGGGTCTGAATACACCAAGGATGAGCTTCCCTGGTGGCTCAGGTGGCAAAGAACCCAGCTGCCAATCCAGAAGACCTAGGTTCAGTCTCTAGGTGGGGAAGATCCCCTGGAGAAAGGAATGGCAACCCACTCCAGCATTCTTGCCTGGAGGATCCCACGGACAGAGGAGCCTAGCGGGCTACAGTCCAGGGGTCACAAAGATCAGACGTGACTAAGCACACACACCCACGTACATCAAGGATAAGAAGGGTCAGTCTTGGTCACACCCACATCCCTAGCATCTCATAGGGAACCTGACACACTGGTCTCAACACAGCTGCCCTTTAGACCCACTTGGAAAGTTTTTAAAGCTCCCGGCCTAAGGATGGTTTAAAAGCTCCCCCAGGTGAGTCTAATGTGTGGGGAGACTAGAGGTGGACAGAGTGAGTGACTGGAGGAAGCTCTCCTCAACACTTCATTCATTCACAGGAGAGCTGAAGTCCGATCCACATGGCAGTGTTTTCTGATTAAGAACAGTAAGGGGCTCCAGTTAACCCTAGGCATCTGAATCACCAGTGGAAACTTAAAAAAAACCATAAAACTTGGACACCTGGTCCCTGGTTCCTGTCTCCTCAATGAGAATGGGGTGGGGGGATGGGGGTGGGAGAGAGACTGGGAATCCATTGCAGTTTGGCCCTGGACCCTAGTTGAGAACACAGCCCCCAGAATAACGGAAGGAGGAGGTGTGTAGTGAACTTCCTTCTTCCTTCCTACTGCTCCTGGTTTCCAGGAGCCCAAGTTGAGAAGCCCCTAATATGTAGCCGGAATTTAACAAATATTTACTAAATGGGCGAATATATAAACGGCTCTCAAGACTATTCCAGCAGAAGTCACACCATCATCAATCAAGGCTTATTTAAAGGGGAATGCCTTGGCTATGGCAGTTAAGACATAAGCATTATGGACCCTGATTTCTTCACCTAAAACACCCAGCTTTATTAAATAGGGTCTGTTGCACAGGAGGCTGCAGGCAAACCACATAATAGCCCCTCGGCTTGATCCTCCTCCCAGCTCTTCTGAGTACCTCCAGTTGCTAAGATCCAGTTAATCTTCCCCCTGCTTTGACAGATAATTATATACAGCTCCAAATGGCACAATACTCCCCTGGAAAATGCCTAACTTTGGAGGGAAAAAAAATCTCAAGCATCTTGAAAAGTGATAAATTCCAAGGTTATTTCCCCAACTTCTGCCAGAACATCCATTTTTCCAGGAGAAGGGGGTCTGGAGAGGCATGGCTGACTTTTCTAGCCACCGCAGTACCGTTGAGTGAGCCGGGACAGTCGAGCTGATGCAGAGAATTCGGCATTTACCTGAAGGAAGACTTCAGCTGACTGAATAATGTATGGGCACCCAGAGAGCCTCTTTCTAGACCCAAGCTTAGGGAGGAGAGAGAGGAGGCAGTTTCCAGCTGCTCAAACTCCAGAGACTGGAAACCAGGAGCAGTAGGAAGGAAGAAGGAAGTTCACTACACCCCGGCCCTTCCGTCATTCTGGGGGCACTGTTCTCAACTAGGGTCCAGGGCCAAACTGCGATGGATTCCCAGTCTCTCTCCCACCCCCATTCTCACTGAGGAGACAGGAACTAGGGACCAGGTGTCCAAGTTTTGTGTTTTTTTTTTTTAAGTTTCCACTGGTGATTTGGATGCCTAGGGTTAACTGGGGCCCCTTACTGTTCTTAATCAGAAAACACTGCCATGTGGACCGGACCTCAGCTCTCCTGTGAATGAATGAAGTGTTGAGGAGAGCTTCCTCCAGTCACTCACTCTGTCCACCTCTAGTCTGAAGCTTAATGCACAGCAAAGGTCCGTCTAGTCAAAGCTACAGTTTTTCCAGTAGTCATGTACAGATGTGAGAGTTGGACCATAAAGAAGGCTGAGCGCCAAAGAAGTGATGCCTTCAAACTGTGGTGCTGGAGAAGACTCTTGAGAGTTCCTTGGATGGCAAGGAGATCCAACCAGTCAATCCTAAAGAAAATCAGTCCTGAGTATTCATTGGAAGGACTGATGCTGAAGCTGAAACTCCAATACTTTGGCCACCTGATGCAAAGAGCTGACTTATTGGAAAAGACCCTGATGCTGGGAAAGATTGAAGGCGGGAGGAGAAGGGGGCAACAGAGGATGAGAGGGTTGGATGGCATCATCGACTCCGTTGACATGACTTTGAGCAAGCTCCAGGAGATAGTGAAAGACAGGGAAGCCTGGCGTGCTGTAGTCCATGGGGTCGCCAAGGGTCAGACATGACTGAGCGACTGAACACGAGGAAGCCGGCAGCTGTGCCGATCAGCACGGGGTCCCTGTCCAGGGCGCCTGCTTGTGCTGGCTGGGGCGCTCCTGACCCACGTGTGGCACAGGGCCCTCTCCCCGGTGTGGACCAGCCACAGGCTGCCCTTGGGGCCCAGCACACACATGACGGAGCAGGCTGCTCACCTCGCTTGGCAATCTCCATGGCGGTCGCTTTTCCGATGCCGCTGTTCCCCCCGGTGACCATGAAGGCTCTTCCGGGAACTTGAACCTCCAAGTCATCAGGGTCAAAGTCCTTGGACGCAGACTCATAGCCACTCCTGGCAGCAGCAGACCCACAGAAAGAATAGACATTAAGGAGCAGGGAACACAACCTCCTGCAGCGAGAAGGCCAAGTCCTGGGCTGGGCGCAGTGCTCTCCCCATACATCAGACAGCCCCTCCGCCCTGGGACCCCGCTCTCCTCCCTGGTCTTGTGAACAACACCATCTTCTCAGCACCCATACCATTAGTTTCCTGAACTTCTGAAAATACCTGGAGATGCCAACAGTTTGGCAGCCTATTTTTCTGTCTCTAATACCAGGAGGTACCCCTGCCCCTTAAAACGTTCTTTGATAGATTTTATTATTTTTATTTTTTGGCCTTTTCCCCCACGTTGGGGCAAATGGAGAGGAGCTCCGGAGACCAACAGCATCATGGCCACTGCACCCCAGGACAGGTGTCCCTCCCCAGGTATAGAAGGACCCCAGCAAAGTGGGGAGATGTGCAATTTGGGAATGAGGAGGGGCCGGTGCAGTTATGTGAGGGCTGCACCCCTTAGAGGAAGCAAGGCTCCTTCAGGGCCACACCTCGAGGGGGCGCCATTCAGGTCATAATGGTGGCCCATTTGTATCTGCATCAGGACAATTTCTGCCGGATGACAGCAAAGCACAATGAGAAGGAGGTGCTTTTTCCAGTTGGTCCAAAGGCATCATATTGGTCAGAAACAACTCTGGGTTGGGGGGGGGGGACTTCCCTGATGGTCCAGTGGTTGAGCCCATGCTCCCAATGCTGAGGGCACTTGTTTGATTCCTGGTCAGGGAACTAAGTTCCTGCATGTTGCGTGGTGTGGCCAAAATAAATAAGTAAAATGAAGAGATAAAGAAATCTGAATTTTTCAACTGCCTCTCTCTGCTCTTTGAGATTCCTCGTCTACCTTGACTGTCCTCAAAGTGAAAGTGAAGTCACTCAGTCATGTCCAACTCTTTGCGACCCCGTGGACTGTAGCCTACCAGGCTCCTCTCTCCATGGGATTCCCCAGGCAAGAATACTGGAGTGGGTTGCCATTTCCTTCTCCAGGGGATTTTCCCAACCCAGGGATCGAACCTGAGTCTCTTGCATTGCAGGCAGATGCTTTAACCTCTAAGCCACCAGGGAAGCCCTTGACTGTCCTAGTAGTCAATATTTCCTGGTTACAGAATCGGCTGGGGGAATAGAGAGGGATTGGCAGGAGACCCTGAGGTCAGAGCTCTCCCCACAGACCAGCAGGCTGGGGGTCTCAGCCTGTATCTCTCGCCCAAAGAGCTGATTCCCTGCAACATAGAATGTAACTCTTTTCCCCTGAAGGTTCTGGAAGGTGCCTGGTGCCCTTCCCATGCCCTGTTTATGCACAGACTGCCAACAGCTGGTCTCTTGCCCCACACCCTAGGAGAGCACAACTGCCAACTACATGCCTGGACACCGGTGAAAAGGGCCAAAGAATGTTTATGAGCTCAGGTTTGGTCTGAAGTCATTGCCACAGGGGCGGTCATTGCCCCTGGTCTCACAGTCAAGAGACCAAGAAGAATGTTATTGCTGCTGTTCTCACCATCTGGAACTCTTCCAGACATCCAGGGCAGCTTTTCATCGCCTCGGCTGTGAGCAGCCCACTTAGTGGGGCAAGCAAGACTTCTGACTGTTCCAAGGCTCCCTGAAAGGCCAACTTGAAACTGAACGTAATCTCAATCATAAAGGCTTTGGATCCAACAACCTGGATTTAAATCTCAGCTCTGCCTCCTAACAGCTGTGCTGTCTCATGTGTTGTTTTAACCCTTTTGGGCTCCAGTCTTTTCATCTGCACAAAGTAGCTTCTCACAGAAGCTACTTCTTGGGCAGCGTAGGTGAGATAATTACGTAAAGCATCTATTATATGCTTTGAATAAGTTAAGAACTCAATCCCAGGTGACTCAGTGGTAAAGAACCTGCCTGACAATATAGGAGACATGAGTTCGATCCCTGGATCAGGAAGATCCCCTGGAGAAGGAAATGGCGACCCACTCTAGTATTCTTGCATGGAGAATCCCATGGACAGAGGAGCCTGGTGGGCTACTGTCCATGGGGTTGCAAAAAAGTCGGACATGACTTAGCTACTAAACAACACAATAGTTGCTATTATTGTCACTAGTATTAATAATAATATTAATATCTTTCATGTTCAAAACTAAGCTTATTTGCTTGCTCCCCTGCCCCACCCCTCCCCTGCTCGCCCACTAGTCCCTCAAATCATTAGGGACTCTGAGAATAACTTAAACTATAACCAAAGATGAAGCTGGAGGATTTGTTCTGCCTCACAGGTGGACGTCCCAGAATCACTGTGAAAAGATTTTCTTGCAAAGGAAAAGAGGTTTCTTGGAAAGAACCCAGGGTCAGGGAGTCAGTGACGAGGGGCCCAGCAGGAGAAGGCACTGGTGGAGCAGGAGAGAGAGCTTTCAAGAAGAGCAGGCCACAGAGAACACACCCCAGGTAAATGCCCCACAGGGACCAGGCCCCAGGCCCCCTCCTCCTCTGCAGGAAGCTGAGGGGCTTTTCTCCCACACAGCTAGAGGAGACTCTAGCATCTGGTTACCACGTTGATCCTATTAGGGAGTAAGGTTTGCTGAGGGTGGCTCCTGTGGATTAAACGTCTTCCTCAAACTCCAGGCTGTGAGCCAGCTGCCAAGTGGGTGGAGCCAGGCTGGCCTACAGGACACGTCATAACTCCCTTTGTCCTCTGTCCTCAACACTGGGATTCCACCCTGATCCACCCTGATCCAATCCGCTGTTAATAAGATTTAGGTTTTTTCTTATCCTCCTGCCCTCTCTTTTTATTTTTATAAACTCCTCATATCAGTTCTTATTTTTCAGATGCAGAGAGAGGTAAATGACTTACCCAAACCATGGGATGGTAGGTGATAAAGCCCACAGGGGTTTCCATGCTCTCTCCACTGAGCCTAGGAGTAGGGCTCAGCCTCACCAGTGGTGCTCAGAAGAGTGGTCCCCAGACAGGCAACATCAACATCACCTGGGAATCTTTCTACAGAGCCAGAAATTCCAAGGTGAGGCCCAGCAATCAGTGGTTTCACACGCCCTACAGGAGACTGATTCGAGTTGAGCAATCACTGTACTTAGTGTTTCCTGAACCCCTGAATATAAGAGTCACCAGGAGGCAAGGTCCTCGGCACGCTTCCCCCAATTTACCCAGTATGGAATTTGCTAAGGTTCCATCCACACCTGCTAGGTGCTTACAAGTGAGTTGCTTTTTAATTGCCCCTGGTAATTCTTAGGTTCAGACAAAGTTAAGGAAACTGTGACTAGATCCTGCTGCCTAGGGGCCCAATATAAGGAAGCTTTATAAAAATCCTGGTGTGCTAAGAAAAAGCATTGTAAACCCAAACTACAGACTCTCATTGGAATCAAAGTAAGGCATTGTCTTTCCCTCCAATTCACAAAATGCACAACAGCAGGGAAAACCACCTAAGCTTACACCCCTGCGCCAAAGAATTGATGCTTTTGAACTGTGGTGTTGGAGAAGACTCTTGAGAGTCCCTTGGACTGCAAGGAGATCCAACCAGTCCATTCTGAAGGAGACCAGCCCTGGGATTTCTTTGGAAGGAATGATGCTAAAGCTGAAGCTCCAGTACTTTGGGCACCTCATGCGAAGAGTTGACTCATTGGAAAAGACTCTGATGCTGGGAGGGATTGGGGGCAGGAGGAGAAGGGGACGACCGAGGATGAAATGGCTGGATGGCATCACTGACTCGATGGACGTGAGTCTGAGTGAACTCCGGGAATTGGTGATGGACAGGGAGGCCTGGCGTGCTGTGATTCATGGGGTCGCAAAGAGTCGGACACGACTGAGCGACTGAACTGAACTGAACCCCACAAAAGAGTCTGGGGAGAGACTTTAAGAAGTCTGCTTTTCCATGGGGCAGGAAGCTGACTCAAGCTCTTCATGCTGCATTCTGTATAACCTGGAAAGATCCTGCAAATGGTGGTCAAGACGAGTACACCCCTTTGAAAGAAAGAGGCGGCCACTGTACTCACCTAAATTCAGTGGGTCAGGGTTAACAGCTACACTGTTGCAAAGAAAAGCCAATTCTGAGTCCTTGATAGATCTGTTTCTTTGACTTTAACCTTCCTTTCTCATTGATCTTGTTATAATCATACATTATGACCTGCCCTTATAGTTGTAGTTTAAATTATACAAGGAGCCCTGCCCCTCTGCCTGAAGAGATTAACACATACCTCCTTCCAGGAGATATTTGCAAGATGATGGTTTTTACTTCCTCAGCTCCTCCCCTTCTCTGTCCTATAAAAGAACCTCACACCCAGACCCCAGACAAGATGGTTATTTTCAGACATTAGTCTGCTTTCTTCTCTGTCAGCTAGACTTTCCAAGTGTATTCCTTGCCTCAACTCCTGGTTAGTGGGCCTGTCTTGGCAAGCAGACTGCAAGCGGACTCAGATTTGGCTTAGCCAGCCCAGAAGCCTTGCTGCTTGTGGCTACCTGGCCCCGGCTATGAATCAGGGAATACTGGGGCAAGGCTTTAGCAGCTGCTGGAACCATTTGTCCTGAGGATCTTCCCTTCAAGATTTCCTGATGTGGCACCAGCTTCCCCAGTGCCTGGCAGTTGAGGCAAGAAACTGACGTTGATGGGACTAAATTTTGTAGGGTAAGCCTCTCCAGTGTGCACACTGGAAACATACCCCCACCTCAATTTGGGCTTTTCCTTTAGGGGACAAGCCAATTTGGTTGGAGTACCCTGTTGGGGAGGGGAATTGTTGTTGGACTGTACCTGAGCTGGAACTAGTTCACTGGGGAACTAGTTCTTGTGGGGGTAAGCCTATCCTAGTTGGAATTAGTTCATTTGTTTTGTAGAATAAGTTTATTTACCTGAGCTGGGAACCTGCTCAGTTGGAACCAGTTTATTGGGGAACTAGTTCTTGTGGGGTAAGTCTACCCTACTTGGAATTATTTGATTCGTAGGGTAAGTTTGGGAGTTGGGGGCCAATCTGTTGGTGTATCAATGCTGCAATTTTTTTGTGGAATTTTTTATATTGGAATTGCTATTCATCTTTTTTGTGGTGGTGTGGTCATACTTTTAAAAATGGGAAGTATTCCATCTATAAATGGGAATTACTCCAACTATCTTGAAGGAGAGCCCTTTTGGGTATATATTGGATAAACGGGCAAAATATAACTGTAAGCCTATGACTATGCTGCTATAATAGGGTGTGGACCCAATATATGTTAGGATCAGAAGAGCAACGGACCCTGAATGGCTCACTCAACTATTAGGCGATCTCACAGTTAGAAGTGTTTTGCAAAAGAGCAGGCAAAAGAGATGAGATTCCATATGCAGAAGCATTTATGCTATTGCATCAGGAGAAAAAGGAGTCAGAGGACTCACCCACCTTATCGTGCAGAGGTCTGAGAGAAAACCCAACGGGGTACACAACGGGGTAGATGAAAGAGCTTAAACAAAATTTGAGAGATGAAACAAAAACCAACTGAGGATCCATCACAGTTTCTAGAAAGGATTTATCAAGTTTATAGGTGCTACACAGATACAGACCCTGAGGCCCCTGAGAATGTGAGGATGATAAATATGGCCTTCATCAGGCAGAGTGCTCCAGAGATTAAAAAATTACAGAAGTTAGATAGTGTGTTTGAAATGACTTCTTCTCAGTTAGTAGACGTTGCTCTTAAAAGTATTCAACAGCAGGGAACAATGACAGAAGCAAGGAGATGCAAAACGGAATACAGGTTTTCTGGTGGCAGCACTGAAACTGAGTAACCTGAGGAGGGCTCGCAGTGGCTCAGTGGTAAAGAGCCTGCCACCAGTGTAGGAGGTGCGGGTTCAGTCCCTGGGTCAGAGAGATCCGCTGGAGAAGGAAACGGCAACCCACTCCAGTGTTCTTGCTCAGAAAATTCTATGGATAGAGGAGCCTGGCAGGCTACCGTTCATGCGGTCACAAAGAGTCAGACACGACTGAAGACTGAGCTCACAGGAACCCTAAAGGAAGGCCACCACTGGGGAAGGAAGAACACGCCTGCTGCAGGGAGGAAGGACGCTGGAGAAGAGATGGCCCTAGACTAAGACAGGAGCCCAGGCCATGCCGAAGGTGGGGAACAAACTGACTCTAATTGATACCACTCTCCTTTGTAAATTAAAGGCTCAAGTAACCTTTCCCCAGAACAGCTTGACGTCAGGGTCCCACCAGGGCCTTTTTGATCTCGTACATTTGGGGACTATGGCTCCAACTTGGGAAGCTTCAGCTCCATTTGGTGGGCTTTGGCTCAAATTTGAGGTGTTCTCCCTGTGAAGGGAAATAAGGTGCTTTGGACAAGGGTCACAAGCCTAGTGGGACTAGGAGGTCACATCTGGGGCAGTTTTGCCATTTGACTCTGAAGGTGACTTTCTGGCTGGCAAGGTTTTGGTCTGACTTGGTTACTTTGAGCACAAAGACTTCTAGTACCAACTGCTTGAGCTAAAATGGGAAGCACTTCCTCTACGGTTCCACTCCCTCGGGAAGACTGGCTGAAATCTAGGGAAGATCCTCAAAAGTGTTTGTAAATAGATTACCAAAATGGAAAGCCATGGGTCTTAGTAAACTAGCCATAGCTGATATTTAGAGCCTAGCAGGAATTCTGGAAGAGATCTTCTCCTCCAAGCTAACTCTCCAACATAGGTAAATGGGTATGTCAGTCCTTCAATATCATTCAGGTAGCCACCCAATTCTTTGAAGAAAAAAGAAAACTGTCCTTGTTTTAGGACCACAAGTATGGTTCCAAAAAAGAATCCAAAACCCACTAATTCTTTTACCACTCCCAAGACCTTCCCTGTTATCTTAAGAGGAAGTTTGTAAGTATTAATACAACATAGCAATTAAACAAGAACTACAAAGTATTATAAAGGGGAAATGAAGTTATCCTGAGAAAAAATTTTATCTTAGCAAATGTTCTCCCTGGTCTTCATGGGAGCCCTTATCTCCACCATCTTTTTAAAATGCAAATTTTGAAAAAGAGAGTAATTTGGACTTGCTTTCCATAAACATTAGTAAAAACAGTTTAGCCATCTAGACAAGTGAACTTGATTTATTCCATCTGCCAGAAACCCAATTTTAATCTGACCTCTTTTGTAGACTGATGGGTTTTACATTGCTGTACCCAACTCAGGGCTGAAATCTTGAAATGAGAACAGAATTTGGCTTTTCTCTGTTAGACAAGTTTTGTTAAGATGTCAAACTACCTTTGATAACAGATTTTAAGTTCTTTACCTTTTAAGTGATCTACTCTGCATTTGCCTTTGAAATCTTTTTATTGTTACTTTGGCTAAGTGAATAACTATTGTTTCACAGTGACTTATAATCCTGTTGTGTTTTAATACCCTTTTGATGTTGTTTTGACAAAACTTCCCAAATCAAATTATAACAGTTTCTTTGACCTCTAGCTAAACTTTGGGATGCTTCAAAGGGCCTTTGGAACACCCCAAAGAAACATTAAACTCATTAGGTTCATTTGGTATGTTGAATTACAATGGAAAGTCTTATCAAATGAGTAATAAATCTTCTTAGGTTATATTTTATGGTAAATTGATATTCTAGAGATTATATGAAATTTTGATGTGTCCTGTTAAAAGTATTATCGTCGTAATTCTGGTTATTATCTGAAAGTGTGGCATGTCACAGCAGTAACCTAGGTGCTTTAAATGTGGCTTTTTAAGTCTTTTTGTTATTATAGAAAGTTATGATTTCACTTTGTCGCCATTGCAAAAATGCCTCCCCTTCAAGAAGATTTATAAAAAGGACTTTTGGATAAATGCAAGTAATTCTAATGGCTTCATAAAGCTGTTAACAAAGAGGATTAGTTACAGGGGAACTGAGTGAACTGGTAGATATGGTTACAGTTTTTGTGGTTTCTATACAGAGAAAATTTCGGGTTTAAATCTGTTTCCCAGGGGTAAGGAAAATCCTCCCCTTAAACTAATTAATCATGGTTCTAGTTTGGTCTTTGTTTTCCAATTGCTTGTGCTTTGTGCCTCCTTGATGCACTGTCATTGTCAATTTCACCAACTGCATTACTTATATCTTGTCTAATTTATAAGATTGTTGTCTCTTACAATACCCAGGGTGTAATCAGGCCTTGAACAAAACTTACATGGCTAAAAACATAAGAATCATTGTAACAGTGTAATTCTAAGTATGGGAAGAAGCAATGGGAGGGAAAAGGTCTCCTGGATCGTAATCAGGCACAAGATCCAGAGAATCTTTCCTTATTGATGGGGGTCGACTTTGAAATTTAGCAGCTAGAATGGCATATCAAAGAATTTTTTCCTGATCTGGAATGAGCCTTCCAGCGCCGTGGGACAAGATTTGATCATGAACTGTCTCCCAAATACTGGTCAAATTCCTGACCAAGAGGGGAGGAGCTGAGAAATGGAATATTTCCTGCCGTATCAGTCATCTGCAACTGGGGGCTTCCAACAGGAGCCAATGAGCCCTGAGGAAACTCAGCCTATGAAAACACAGAATTAACTGCCCCAGACACCTGAGGGTACATATCAAGGAAATAATTTTAAAGAGCCCTGACTCTTGCATCTTCCCATACATAGAAAAGCCCCAAATTCCTAAACTTAAGATGCTGCCTCTGGGTTTGAAGTTCAGTATGCTACAGATGTAAAGTGGACACCTTCCAAAGAGGAACGGAGAAAGACAAATCTCAACATCTGGAACACTGGCAACTGGCATGGATGGCTGCGAACACTCCCCGAAAGATCCATCTGATGAAGCAGTTAGCACGGTTGTCACCCTCTTTTTTCCAAGATTGTTGAAGGGACAATGCTAGTGGGAAATATTGCAGGGAAGAGCCAATTCTGACTCCATGATGGATCTGTTTCTTTGACTTTAACCTCTGTTTTACATTGCTTTAGTTATTATAATCCTACATAATGACCTGCCTCAGGGAACCCTGCCCCTCTGCCTGAAGGAACACATCCCTTCCCTGAGGTTGGCCATTCCAGGAGATACATACAAGATAATGCTCACTACTTCCTCAACTCTAACCCCTCTCTATCCTGTACAAGAACCTCACATCCAGACGCACAGCAAGGTGGTTATTTTGAGACTTTAGTCTGCCATCTTCTCGATCTGTTGGCTTTCACAATAAAAGTCGTATTCCTTGCCTCAACATTTTCTCTCTGTTAACTGGCCTGTGTATAGCGAGAAGACTGAGCTTGGACTCAGTAACATTTCCCACATTTTCTGCAGCACTGCCCCTAAGGGGGGTCTGCACTTTTTCAAAAACACTTCTGCAAGCCGAGAAGGGAGGAACAGCAGCTGTCTCCCCTTGGAATGATGCCTGGAGTCCTGGGACGATGGAAATTTGCCCAGGTAGCCTTGCTGCTGCTGCTGCTAAGTCGGTTCAGTCGTGTCAGACTCTGTGCAACCCCATAGACGGCAGCCCACCAGGCTCCGCTGTCCCTGGGATTCTCCAAGTATGAACACTGGAGTGGGTTGCCATTTCCTTCTTCAATGCATGAAAGTGAAAAGTGAAAGTGAAGTCGCTCAGTCCTGTCTGACTCTTTGGGACCCCATGGACTGTAGCCTACCAGGCTCCTCTGTCCATGGGATTTTCCAGGCAAGAGTACTGGAGTAGGCTGCCATTGCCTTCTCCCAGGTAGCCTTTGGAACTGATAAAAATACTGATAAAACTCTTAAGGCAGGGAAGAGAGGAAGTCTCTTAGAAAAGAGGGTTGCATAAGAGAAGAACCTGCAGGATTTTTTAAAAATAAAATATCAATCTAGGCCCCAGTGCACATCAATTGAATCAAAATGTCCACTGGGAGGGCCTGAAAGCTGATATTCTCAACAATTTTCTGCTGGTGATTTCTGGTTTCAAATAGGGATGAGAACCACTGGGAGAGACTAATTCTAAGATTAAAAACCACCTCTCCACCTCCCAGAAGTGGCCACCCCTCAAAGACCACAGTGAGGGGGCGGGTCGACTGGGGCACAGCCAGGGTGATCACGGGGCGATGGCGGGGGGCGGGGGTGGCGGGGGTGGCGGGGACCATCAAGCAATGTTCAACAAGCTCACACTGGACGCGTAGTCTACACCCGCCCTTAAACTCGTGCCCGGAATGTTCCAGCTGGAGGGAGCGGTCACAGTCCACAAGCCGCATTTTATTAGTAAGGACAAAAACACACCAAGGAAAGTACTAGGCGGAATCTCAACTAGCAATTTAGAACTAACCCCTTGAGACGCCGAAAACAGCCCCAAGGAGACAAGAACCAGAGCACGCCCAAGCGGGGCGTCCAGGCAACGCCCAGAAGGCTCGCAGACCCCTGGGCCGCCTGACGTCAGTGGGTGGGGCCCCGAGAGTACAAGCCCCGCCCCCGGGGCCCAGCCCCGCCCCTCGGGCGGGCGCCGGGCCCAAGAGCGCCCCTGGGTTGGGTGGCGGCTGCAGCAGGTGGGCTGCCAGCAGGCGAGCGCCTCCGTCGCTCGGTGGGTCCAAGTGATCGCGGGGAAGTCGCGGGCGCGTTCCCGCTCATCACGCCTGCCCGCGCCGAGGCGGGCCGCGTGACCGCCGGCCGGCTTGCCCGCCCCCGGGCCCCGGGCGCCGGCGCGGTACCCCGCGCACCCTTACTTGGTGTATTCGCGCAGCCCCTTGGCGAACCACGCGGCGCTGCGGTAGAGGAGCATGGTGGGCCGGGCGCAGCACGCAGAGTCCCGCGGCCCCGCGCTCCCGGGCCCCAGCCCCGCCCTTCCGGGCCCGCCAGCGGTTACATCATCGCAGTTATGTAAACGCGACGGCCTCCGGGGCTGGTCCCCACTGGGAACGCGGCCGGGTCTCTGTAGGATGCGGAACGCCGACCCCACGCCCCAGCCCTGCCCTGCCGCGGCTCTGGAGAGCGCCCCACTCCGGCCTGGGCCTCAGAAGGCAGCGGGGAGGGAGGGCAGACCCTGCAGGGAGGTCCTCATGGGGGTGGAAGCCGGCGTCAGTACCTGTTGGGGGTTACCTGCCAGCTGGGTATCACTGGGACGCAGAGCTGGCACCGCAACACACCTCCTCGAATCTGATGACCTAGAAAATCGTGTGGACTCAAAACGAGGAGGCTTACTGATACTGAAAAGATGTCTCCATCTGATGGGTTTTAGCCTAAGGGTTACTGAAAAACTAGTATTTTCTAAGTTTCCACCTATCTTATTTCGCGAAATACCCGCAGTAACTCAGCGGAGGGACAGTGCTCACCAGCAGACGCAGTAAGTCGGTGAGGTGCGCACAGAGACCCGCCTGGGGCAAGGCAGACTGGCTCTCCCTCCTGAGAGGTGAGTCTGTCTCCGAAGTGCAGGCTTTTGCCACAGTTCTGCAACGTCAGGTAGTGTCAGGAAAGGCCCCTTTATCACTTTCAAATCTTCATACGCCTCCCTAATCCCCCGAGGCCAAATAAACACAGTGCAAGTAGAAAAAAAAAAAAAAAGCATAGTGGCTGTGCCAACCCACACGCTAGACCAGTCACCCAGCCCACTCTGGGCCCCTGTTATGTAGGAGGCAGGCACCCTTGTCCCCATCTGACCTCCATCTCTAACTCCCAGTTAGGAAAGCCTAACTCGGTTAAATTCTGTACTAGTTTACCAGGTTCACCCAGAGAATGATTACATAAGATGTGCGGAGACCAGCTGGTTTAATGGCCTCATTACCTAGGGCAGAGGATATAGGTTCGCTGCCCCCTCCCAAGTGGGCGTGTTTTTAATTCAGGATACCTTTTGAAATACATTTCCCCAGAACAGCTTGCTCCTCTGAACAGGACTGTGAGGTTCCCCTGCATTGCTCGTCTTCTTGCCAGAGCGATGAAAAGGAGTTTAAGCAAGTGGCACTCTGCAAAGCCATCCAGCCTGGTGTGACTTTTCAATGCCAGTCGGGTTGGAGCAGGAGAGCATTTTGGACCCCCAGAGTTACACAACTGTGCTTTGTACCCTCAGCTTTGTGGCAGTGATAGAAGAGGTACCAGTCTGTTCAGAAACTCACCACCTCAGGAAATGTGCATTTGGCTCACAGAGGGGGTGAGAAATTCTTGTGAACCACACGGTGTATTGAGAGCATCAGCAGCACCTTGCTGTAAAAGGGTGGGTGGGAACCAAGCTCTCTCAACCTGCTGTGTAAACCCCGGTGGCTGCAGACCTACTCTGACTTAGTTTTCTTATTGGTAGAGTGGGTATGAATATGCTCACGTCATGGGGCTGTTATGATTAAATGCATTTGTAAAGAGCTCAGCAAAATGCCCAGTTATAGTCAAAAAACGTTCATTTCCCGCCCTAAGTTTTCTTCTCATTCTTTCCCTCCTGCATTGCAGCCACCCCGTGCACATCCCATGCACGTTCGGTTAGTGCATGAAGCATGTAATGTTTACCCTCAAATCAACAAGTATACACTAGGGACTACGCTGTACACAATTCATAGGGCGTTTTAAGAAAAGACAACCTACATCTCAGAAGAGACCTCCATTCGTCCCTGGATGACACGGAACAAGAACGAAAGGACAGGATGGGATTCGTGGAAAAAGGGTCCTGTTTAAGGACTTAGCTGAGCTGGATTTTGGTTCTGTTTTCTGATTCTCAGTGTGGCCCTGGGTAATAGTGATAAAATTTATGGCCACCTGATGGGAACAGCCGACTCATTGGAAAAGACCCTGATGCTGGGAAAGATTGAAGGCAGAAGGAGAAGAGGGAGACAGAGGATGAGATGGCTGGATGCCATCACCAATTCAATGGACATGAATCTGGGCAAATTCCAAGGGATGGTGAGGGACAGGGAGGCCTGGCATGCTGCAGTCTGTGGGGTTGCAGAGTCAGACACGACTTGGTGAGTGAACAAATCCAAACGTTGTAGATTGTGTCACTTAATCCCTTCAACGACCTAGTAAGGTTGCTCTGGCTACCATCTCCATTTTACAGATGAACAAAACTGAGGCTTAGAGGGGAAGCCCCTTGGCTGAGGTCACATTTACTGTGAGGTCACAGTAAATGGACCCTGGAGACAGGATTTGAGACAGGCAGTGCGATTTCAGAGCCAATGGCCTCTCAGTGGACCATACTCTATAGGGGCAAGTCACTTAACCTTTCTGGGCCTCAGTTTTCTCATCTAAATGAAAAGGACATTAGAGAGATGACATCTGGGGCCCCTTCAAGCTCTGTCTATGACTAATACGAGAATTACACAAAGATGTTAAATAAGTTAGGCCCAAGGTGCTTTTAAAAGGGCAACATCCAGTGGGTGTCTTTGCTTCATTTCAGGTGAGGAGAAAGCCTGGAAGATACCTCTTCTCTGTCTCTAGTTTCAATTGGGTAGTCAAAAGCCACACAAAGAATCACCCTCCAAAGCCTCCTTCTAATTGATTTAGAGCCCTGAAGCTAATTTTGACCAAACTGGAAGGAGAAGCAGAAGGTGAGGATTGAAAAGTCCACGGCTTTCTGCACCAGAGATATACATGATGGGAGGTCTGTGTGTATGCGCACACACACACACACACACACCAGTGTTTGCATCTCTTCCACTGAAACTCGGTACCAGTTTCTCCAGCCCAGTTGTCATGGCAACATCAGCTGCCAATGAGATCATGGAAGACAAAGTTATAATGGCAGTGCTGCCTTAATATTTTACCTGGCAAAACCACTTAGATAATAAGATGAATAACCATAAATCATAAATCCATGGGAAGCCCAGGCACTGCTCACTGTATGTGTTTAGGGTGCGCTTGGGGGTGGGGAAGAGAAGTGAAAGCGAAGGGAAGGAAACAAAAAGGAAAGAGGGAGAGGCAGGGGGCGGGGAGGAGGGTCTCTGATGCTGCTCCCTGTTACTCCTCAGTGTCCGGACCTTGTCTATACATGGTTTAAGGAACCAGTCTCTCCTGTATTCACGAGAAGGGATGGGGCCTCCCAGCCTAACTGACAAAAGGCTTACAAGAAACCCGAGGCTGTTTTGGGGGGTTCACACCAAGACAGGAGAGAAACAGCTCAGGGGTGACATGGCAGACAGCAACCCCCCCAACTCCAGCACCCAGCAGGGTGCAGGACCCCTCTTAGAACCGCCTTCATCCCAAGCCTCTGGATGCCACCTGCTTTTACAGACATGCTGCCCCCGGGCAACTGTCTGTCGCCCATCTGAACCAGCTCCCTGAAGAGCGAATCCACTGATTTAAGGGTTTTCTTCATCTCACGGGAACTAATCATGGGGCGGCAGGGGGACGCCCTTCGGTAAGAGCTTTGTCAGTGGGGAGGGAGACTCTGCTTACACCAAACACCCTTTTGTGCCTTTGAATTTTGTACTGTGTTCACGAATTCCTTATTCGGATCAAAAAACAGGCACTCCCTGGTGGTCTAGTGGCTAAGACTCCATACTCCCAACGCAGGGGCCCTAGGTTTGATCCCTGGTCGGGGAACTAGATCCCACACGCTGCATGCAACTAAAGACCCCACAAGCCAAAACTAAGACCTGGTGCAGCCAAATAAATTGATCAAATGACTATTAAAAGGTTTATGACTATAATGAGGTCTTCCCTCATAGCTCAGCCGGTGAAGAGTATGCCTGCAATGCAGGAGACCCGGGTTGGATTCCTGGGTTGGAAAGATCCTAGGGAGAAGGAAATGGCTACCCACTCCAGTATATTTGCCTGAAGAATCCCATGGACAGAGGAGCCCGGAGGGCTACAATCTAGGGGATCACAAGAGTCGGACACGACTTAGCGACTAAACCACCACCAACTATTAAAAAAACATACTATGGTCCACCTTCATTCTCCAGCCCTGTTCACCCTCCAAGAACCAAACACATGGATGAGACAGGCCAAGGGCAGGACAGTCGTGACGCCTGGGTCCATCAGTCGCCCTATAAATGAACGAATGGAGGAAGTGATTTCCGGCAGACGTGGCTTATGTTGGTCTGAAACTCTCATACAGTCTGCTTCTAGGGCTGCTTCCTGGCAGGCAGGTTCTGAGTGCAAAAGATTTCTCCAGTGAGGCTCAGGGGCCAGAGCTAAGTGCTCTGATGCTCTAAGGGGTTGTTGTGCCTGGCCCTGACCCATGACTCCCAGGACCGCCCGGTTCTCACCGCTGGCTCCAGACAAGAGCCACCAGGGGCAGGGAGAAGGCGGCAAGAGCTGGGGTCAAAAGTCGGAGGATCTACATTCAGCCCTGATGCCTCTTCAAAGGAGACGCCCCACCTCCCTGAGCCTAAGTCTCCCCCAAACCGCACTCCATGCGCCCAGCCCCTGGGGGCGTAGGAATAAGGATGGAATAGAGGACCTTTTCTCTTATTTAATAAGAGCTAATACTCCACTTGCCAGGTACCAAGCACTGTTCTAAGCTCATTTAAAATGAGCAGACTGGGGCACAGAGAATTTCAAGGCATGCCCCTGATGACACTAGAATCTAGCGAGGACCAGAGCCAGGATCCCCAGCTGACAGTCAGGATCTAACCTTTTCTGTAGGGACACGACACGTCTCCTGGTGGCTTCCCTTCAGTGTCTTCTTTAAGTCATGTGTCTGTGGAGCTGGAAGGGCTTCCCCGATGGTCCAGAGGTAAAAAATCTGCCTGCAATGCAGGAGACACGGGTTTAGTCCCTGCGTCAGGAAGGTCTCCTGGAGAAGGGATAGACTACCCACTCCAGTATCCTTTCCCAGAGGATCCCATGGACAGAGGGTGGGCTACAGTGCATAGCGGAGCACAGAGTCAGACACGACTGAGCACGTGGCGCTGGAACCCACCCCACCATCTCCTTCCTCTTTGGGGTTGGTTGATCGGTTCCTATGTTGACTGCGTGGCCTCCATAACCCTCCCCTAAGTTAGAGGCACTTGGAGACCAAAGTTGGGTCTCAGTCAACTGGGCTTGAGCCTGTGAACACATGTGCCCTTACATAGGCATGGAATGACTAAATGTTTAATCCTGGGAAGGTTTGAGGAATGCATGATTTTATTTATGTATTTTTAAATTGTGGTTAAAATATATGCAACATAAAGTGTACCATCTTAATTTTTTTAAGTGTCCAGTTCAGTGGCATTAAGTACGTTCACACTGTTGCACCACCATCACCACCATCCATCTCCAGAGCCTTTCATCTCACAAAACTGAAACTCTGTGCCCATTAAACATCAGCTTGGTCTTCTCCCTTTCTCCCAGGCCCTGGCAACCGCCATTCTGCTTTCTGTCTCTCTGAACCTGACTGCTCCAGGGACCTCCCATTGAGTGGAATCGTACAGTGTTCATACTTTCATGACTGGTTTATTTTGCTCAGCATAATGTCATCAGTGTTCATTAATGTGGCGAATGTAGAATGTTCTTCCTTTTTTAAGACTGAACATCCGTGGTAAAGAATCTGCCTGCCAATGCTGGAGACGCAGGTTCGATCCCTGGGTCGGGAAGATCCCTTGGAGGAGAAAATGGCAACCCACCTCAGTGTTCTTGCCGGGAAAATCCCATGGACAGAGGATCGTGGCAGAGTCAGACATGACTTAGCAGCTGAACACACACACACACACACGCGCGTGCACACACACACACGAGTCCACTGGTATGTATACGCCACATTTTGTTTGTCCATTCATTCATCCCACAAAGGACACTTGTTGTTTCCACCTTTTGCCTAGTGTGAATAATGCGGCTGTGAACACTGGTGTACAAATATCTTTTCAAGACCCTGCTTTCAATTCCCTTGGGTATATAACCAGAAATGGAATAGCAGGATCATATGGCATTCTATTTTTAATTTTTTAAGGAAGCTCCGTGCTGCTTTCCATAACAGCTGCACCATTTTCCACGCCCACCAACAGTGCACAAGGGTTCCAATTTCCCAACACCCTTTACCCCAACATTCGTTATTCTCTGGGTTTTGCTGTTTTATAGTAGCCATCAGAATGGGTGTGAGATGCTGTCTCTCTGTGGTTAATTGTGGCTTTTGTTACATATCTTAAAACACATTTTATCATTTCTGAGATATTCAGTCCTGCCTCCATTGTGTATTCACTGCCTAGCACAGCTAGTTATCTATTTAATCATACACACAGTCTCACTCACTATTGAAGGGACAGTTTGCTCCATACGAATGTGGTTTTGTGGCTGTGAATAACACAGAAACAAATCAACTTTTTTTCCTCCCATGATTTTTAACCCACTGCTGGGGGCCACTGAGCTGCCCTCAGGTGGGTCACATGGTCTTCATCTAACTGGCTCCTCAGTCCTTCCACAGAGGCTTCGGGTTCAGTCAAGCTCACGTGTTTAGCACGAGGAGGGAAATGGGAAGTGACAACTGCTTTCTCAAACTGAGCTCTCAATTGTTCATCTGGCAAAATAAAATGCCAAATTACTAGCGTTTCCATTTCGATGCACAGAAATGATGGACCCTGCCAGTTACAGAGGATGTAACTTTTTAAGTGAGTTTAGAAAGTTTACTGATCATTTTTGAGGCAGATCTCTTTGCATTGATGATGGAAAGAAGGTCATGGAAAAAAGGAGGTTGCAGAGAGGTATGAAAAATGTGATGGAAATCATATAAAACTCACATATTCATGCTTAAATACACATAAACACGTTCTGAAAGGAGACTAAAAATGAATGCCGGTGACCTCTGGGGACTAGAACTAAGAGTCAGGGCAGGGTTGGAAGCCTTTTACGCGTTTATACCTTTCGACACGACTTGAATCTTTAGCCCTAAGTGTGTATCACTTCTATAAAGAAAACAAAGTTGTAGAACAGTCATTTTGGGAAAATAAAAGGCTTATAAAAGGGACTCTGCTGCTGATTTCTCTCCTGCCTCCAGCTGTGGGGACACAGCCCTGTCCTGGGTCAGGTTTCCTGGAGGCAGAGCCTGCAGAGGAGCCTCACTTAACGTGATTTATTGAGGGGGTGGTCTCAGGAGAAACCCAAATGCAAGACGGGGGGAAGCACAGGACAAAGGAAGAAGCCCGGAAAGGGTGTGGCTTCTGTGAGGTCTGGCTTCACCCCTTGGGGAGCTCTGGAACATAAATGACACCAGAGTTTGACCTGCCCTGAAGCTGGGATGTCCTCCTGTCCCGATCAGTCCTTAGTGATGGACAGTCACCGTGTATGCGTGTGCGTGCGTGTGCGTGTGTGTACATGTGTGCATGTGCATGGGAGTGTAACTCATGCACAAGTTGGCTCTACCTAACTGATGGTGGGCTCCAGGAAAGGCTGCAGGTGTGAGCCAATAGCTGCCGTACCTGCTGCAGCTGGGGCGGCCCCACTGGGCTGGGATCCCAGAAGCTGAGCCACAGAGCCCTACCCAATGGACTGGGAAACTGGCTGCTTTATAAACAGACTTATAAACCATAGATTGAGTTGCAAAATGCCTTTTTTTGTGTGTGTGCAGCTATGGAAAGCACAGGCTACAGGAAATTTTAAGGCTGAAATATTCCTATGAAGAGATAAAGGGTAAAAAAAAAAATTGGCTTGGAAGAATTCAATCAGACTGCAAGATTTTTGCAATTGTGGGGGGAAATCATTAGAAGGAGGTCAGCGCTGTCAGCCAGGGGCAGAGCTGTTCAGGAAGGAGACAGTGAGCCGTCTCTCCTGGGTAGCGATGCTTGGAGGGTGAATTTCATGGACAATGTATACCTTATCATTGATTATATCTCCTCTGCTGCTTTGGTGGTTGAGCTCAAATCCAGACTTGAATCCAGGACTAAGTAACCCAGGGAATAAGCCAGCGAATAGAGGCGGGATGGAGGGGGTGCACTGCAAGGCCCCAAACCTCCTGGGCTGCCTGGGCATCTCTGAGCTTCAGAGGCCCAGGGTCCTCGCTGTGAGTTCTCTGATTTCACCAGATCTACCCGCTGCCCAGTGGGGATGGCTCCCCATGTGGCTAGTGCCCCTCATCAGTCAGACTGGCCACACCCCACCCTCTCCTCAAGTTAACAGGCTTTACTTCCCTGCCAGCCTGTGAAATTATTTACACAAACCAATCACATCCTCCTGCGAACTACAGGCTACCCCACCCTCTTACAGGACTCCTTCCACGCCTGCTTACTTTGTTCCTGTATGCAACCTCCACGTGGCACCACGTGGCACGCCATGGCCTCCTCCCCAGGCTGTGAGTATATGTGATCAGAAAAGGCCGTCAGTCTCATCTGTTCAACGACAGCTGCTCTATGCTTGGCCACCTTAGTCAGGCTACTGCTGCTGCTAAGTCGCTTCAGTCGTGTCTGACTCTGTGCAACCCCATAGACAGTAGCCCACCAGGCTCCCCCGTCCCTGGGATTCTCCAGGCAAGAACACTGGAGTGGGTTGCCATTTCCTTCTCCAATGCATGGAAGTGAAAAGTGAAAGTGAAGTTGCTCAGTCGTGTCCGACTCTTAGCGACCCCATGGACTGCAGCCTATCAGGCTCCTCCATCCATGGGATTTTCCAGGCAAGAATACTGGAGTGGGTAGTCAGGCTAAGGGACCCCTTTATCACCAATGGAAGGAAGAGGAAGCGATCAGAAGAGAGGGATTTAAGAGACTTTTCAGGAGCCTGATGAAATCTGTGAACCTCACTGCCCCACTTGGTATGTACAAATCAGCAGAAAGTCCCAGCTGCCTTTTCTTTGCCTATGAAGTGGAAGTATACTTCCATACAATGCAGTCAGAAAGTTCTTTAAACTTTAAAAGTTAACTGATTTAAGAAACTGTTCCAGAGAAAACAATAGACGATTGTATTTAAAAACACTCACCTCCTGAATGTAAGCTGGGGCAGCCACTACGGAAGACATAGGGAGGTTCCTCAAAAAACTAAAAATAGAGCTGCCATGTAATCCAGCAATCCCATTCCTGGGCATGTATCTGGACAAAAATATAAATTAAGAAGATACAGGCACCTCTATGTTCATGGAAGCACTATTAACAACAACCAAGACAAGGAACCAACTAAATGTCCATCAACAGATGTGATATACGTACACAATGGAATACTACTCAGCCGTATGAAAGAATGAAATAATGCCATTTGCAGAAACATGAATGGAACTAGACATCATACCAAGGGAAGTAAACCACACAGAGAAAGACAAATATCGTAGGGTATCACTGACAGGTGGAATCTAAAATATGACACAAATGAGCTGTTATGAGACGGAAAACAGACTCACAGATAAAGAGAGCAGACTTGTGGTTGCCAAGGGGAAGGGGCTGGGAGAGGAACGGACTGGGGATTTCAGGTTAACAGATGCAAACCCTTATATACAGAATGCATAAGCAACAAGAACTACTGTATAGCACAGGGAACTGTATTCAATATCCTGTGATAAACCATAGTGGAAAAGTATAAAAAAGAAATATGAATGTATAACAGAATCACCTGGCTGCAGAGCAGAAATTAACATTGTAAATTGACTACACTCCAATTTAAAATATTGGGATATATGTTAAATATACTCCTGCTATTTCCACCTCCTATTTCCCTTTTGTTAAAAAGCAAAATGCTGTCTCCCAGGATAGTCAAGATAACTCGGCTACTATGATACTGAAAACAGAATACTGAAATTCAGTCTCCAAGAAAGGTGTGTTTTCTTCTTCCTTTCATAATCATGAAAAGAAAGATGACCACTAGAATCAATTAGAAGAATTTTCTGTCAGTTCAGTTTTCTAGAATCTCCACTAGAAACCCCACCATCTGCTTGAGGATTATGAGTTCTGCGGAGCAAAATCTGCCCACGAGAGGCCACTGATGGTCGCTGTCTTCTGAGTGCAAAGTCTGCACCCGTGGTGATCCCACTGGTTTAAGAACAAACGGAGTGCCAGGGCCTGGAGGATTCTCTCCCTGGGGGCACTCAGGGCAGGCGCCGAGGAACAAACTGTCCCAAGTTCATTTCTTCACCATGAAGATGCCCACAAGGAAACTGAAGCACAAGATACAGTTACCCAGAAACGGAAGTTACTGGCTACTTCGCTTCGTCTCGCGCTAAACCAGGTGGAAACGATGCGAAATACTGAAAGTAACGCCTTACTGCCTTCACGGTCACCGCCAGCCTGGGGCTGTTCTGCGTCAGTGTGTGCCTCTTACGTGGCCTGGGGGCGCACATGTGGTGCTCTAACCCACAGAATCAGAATCAGTGAGGTCCCACCCATGACAACAGCTGCGGGCTGTGAGTCTGCCTCTTGAACAAACCCATGGCTAGTTCTGATGTTCGCTGAGGTCTGAGACCCACCAGTGTGGCTGACCTCAGTGGAATAATCCCATTTTACTGTGTCCAGCTGCCATCTCCATAGATTCAGGCAAGGAGTAGGATCAATTTTTTTTTTTCAATGTAGTAAAAAGAATTAAGTGATTTCAGGATATACTTTGTTTTTGCTGCAGACTTTTCTCAGAAGAGAAAGTCTGATTATCCCTTCTTGCCATGTGGCTCTCTTCCTCGAGTTTTCATAACATCCAGAAAGTTCAGCTGTTACTGTGTTCATTTCCCCAGAATACCATTGCCTTAGAATGCTCAGCAGGGATGCGTGGCCGTGTTCTGGGTCAGCCTTGGCGCTTCAGTATATATGAATACCTACACTTCATATATATGTGTGTGCATGCTAAGTCGCTCAGTCGTGTCTGACTCCTTGCAGCCCCATGGACTGTAGCCCACCAGGCTCCTCTGTCCATGGGATTCTCCAGGCAAGAATACTGGAGTGGGTTGCCATGCTCTCCTCCAGCGATCCTGACCCAGGGATCGAACCCGTATCTCCTGTGGCTCCTTCATCGCAGGAGGATTCTTTACTGCTGAGCCACGAGGAAGCCCATAGGTATATATACTTCAGTACATAGGTACAGATACTTAAGGTATAAGCAGTGTATTAGTAGAATGTCTGCCCTCTAGGCCTTACTAGCTATCACTACTGTGAGCTTGCCATGCTCCTCTTCTATCAAGAGCCCAGATGAGGGAAATGGTACTAACAGAATCAGTTCAAGGGCCTGCCATCACTTCCTACACAGTGTGGACATCGTCTCTGGATTAAGCCAGACTTTCAGAGAACCACAGTCGTGGGCCATTTGCCTTGGCTGTGAACTTCTTTCCTGAAATGTGTCACGACCATCATCACCATGCCTTGAGTGAAGTGAAAGGGTTAGTCACTCCGTCCAGCTCTTTGCAACCCCGTGGAAAGCAGCCTGCTAGGCTCCTCTGTCCATGGCATTCTGCAGACAAGAATCCTGGACTGGGTAGCCATCCCCTTCTCTGGGGGATCTTCTTGTCTCAGGGTTCTTTACCGTCTGAGCCACCAGGGAAGCCCTCACCGTCCCTTGAGGGAGGCCCTACTACATCACCAGTCAAAGCCTGCTGGTGTGTGGGTGAGTGCATCACCCGAGTCACCCAGGGTCCCGTCCATGCATTCATGCACAGGAGTTCTCTGAGATTCATTTGTTTCACAGCAACTGTCTGGGTCCCTCAGCCATGGAACACCTTGCCTGCTCACAGGCCCTCTCAGGCACCCAGCACAGAGACAGCGACGTGGAGACACATGGAAATGGCATGGGCACCACAGATGAGGGCAGGAATTGCAAGCTGCAAACCCTCTGATCTTCCTCTGTGACTGGAAAATAAAGTTAGAAAATACCCAGGACTGGGGCGGAATAAAGGCTCTCCCTTCTTTGCCCAGCAGAGGGCGCAGCTAGCACCCTCTTCTTAACCTGGGAGGAAACCAGGACCAAACGTGATTCCAGGAGACAGATGCCCCCAAACTCAATGAGGGTGCTCCATGGGACTCATGGGTCCTTTTCTCTTAAAGTCATGGAGAGGAATGAGCCCCTCTTTATTTGAGTTGACATTTATGAAAAAAGGGAGGTGCCCCACACTGGTGGCCACTCAGGAATGGGTTTGATTATAAAGTGTGCACACACACAGCAGCCCAGCTCCACGTAAAAACAGGCAAAGGTGTGACACATGGCAGAATCTTCATCTAGAATTCTAGAGCACAGGGGCTCCCCTACCCCAGGGGTGACACCCTGACACGGTGCCCCAGCTCCCAGGAACCTCATCTCAAAACAGCGTCAAGAGGGTATGATAGCGGTGGCTGTTCAGTGTCATCGTGGACTTCCAAACAAATGGATTTACAGAAGACTTCCAAACCCTAGCCTGGCATTAAGTAGATTTGCTACTGTGTAGTATTAAAACTCCAGAGAAGGCAATGGCAACCCACTCCAGTACTCTTGCCTGGAAAATCCCGTGGATGGAGGAGCCTGTGGGCTGCAGTTCATGGGGTCGCTAAGAGTCGGGCACGACTGAGCGACTTCACTTTCACTTTTCATTTTCACGCATTGGGGAAGGAAATGGCAACCCACTCCAGTGTTCTTGCCTGGAGAATCCCAGGGACGGGGGAGCCTGGTGGGCTGCCGTCTATGGGGTCGCACAGAGTCGGACACGACTGAAGCGACTTAGCAGCTGCAGTATTAAAACTCAGACCAAAAACATCTACATTAGTGAAACTGCATGCAACCCAGCCAAAAAACACACACCACTGCTTTATGCCATCAGCAAATCAGAGAAGTGTGCAGATAACCAGGAGCTTTCCAGGTAGCACTAGTAGTAAAGAACCCACCTGCCAATGCAGGTTAGACGTAAGATACATGGATTCGATCCCTGGGTCGAGAAGATCCCCTGGAGGAGGGCCTGGCAACCCACTCCAGTATTCTTGCCTGGAGAATCCCATGGACAGAGGAGCCTGGTGGGCTACAGTCCATGGGGTTACAGTCAGGCAACACGACTGAGGTGACTTAGCACACACACACACAGATAACCAGGGGAAGAAGCAGACTGAAGGCCCAGCAAAGGACCTGCAGGAGCAGAGAAAACACTGAGAAGGGGACGCTCTGTCTGCGACGCCCGGCTAGCGGTCTAGACCAGTGCTGAGCGGGAATCCACTTCTTTGACCTTGGCAGCTTTTACCGCTGTCTTTGGGATGCTGTGCCCACCCCCACCCCCACCCAACAGAGCAAACCCAGCTGATCTGGGGTTAAGAGAGATGCTCCTTAACGTTCCCCAAATGCAGCCAGACTCATTAAATAAGAGCACTCTTCTTCTCATAACAAAAGCCACCATAGCAAGGAGAGATAAAATGTGTCTTGTCTGAAAGTCCGTGCTCTTTCTATAACTTCAAGGTGCCCGTGGCTGAATAACAGCCCAGCAGGAGCGGCAGTAACAACAAACCTCGCTCTCTTCACAGTCCCTGGAACTGCAACTGTGATTTGAAAAGGTCTCCCATTCTTTACCTTATCCCCTCCAAAAAAAAAAACCTTTGAAAACTCTTATGAGTACAAAATCCTCACTCTGAAAAGAGCAACAGTGCCTTTCCCAGACCCAGACTGGCAAGCATTTCTTGAGTCTGCTAGGATACTCAGCATTTTGCTGGTAAGACCTTTGCAGGCATTGAAGAAACCAGCAAACTCTCCCAGCGGCTTGCCCTCGTGGACTCTCAGATGAGCCCAGGTCCTGTGCACTCACTCTGCATGACCCCCGAGAAATACCACCCATCTACAGGCCGACAGCATGACCCCCAAGTAACACCACTCACCGAAAGGCCAACGGCATGACCCCCGAGCAACACCACCCACCGACAGGCTGACAGCATGATCCCTGAGTAACACCACCCACCGACAGGCCGACAGCACGACCCCCGAGTGACACCATCTATATAGGCCAACAGCATGACCCCTGAGTAACACCACCCACCTACAGGCTGACAGCATGACCCCTGAGTAACACCACTCACCTGCAGACAGATGGCACTCAAGTCTGCAACTCCATTCTTGAACTCCAGGCTCATGAGAAGGCCCGCTGGGCCTCCTCAACTCAATCAGTTGCTGGGTTAGAAATCTCTCCTCTGGGTCTCCATGATTCTCAAGTGTGTATTTCTACCATGTCTCACATTCTACGGTGATTGTTTATTTATGATCCTTTCTAGGAATAAGACTTGCAGCCTGGTTGGGAGGCAGAACAGTTCCATAAGAAAAGGGAAGCGAGGGCTCAGAGGGGAGTCTAGAGAGCTACTTGGATAAAGCTGATGCATTCAGAGAGGCCTTCCTGGAAGGGGGGGTATATTCTGAACCCCAGTGAGCAGAGAAAGGTAGGAATGGGAAGTGAGATGGCAAAGGTGAAGGGTGGTGTGCCGGAAGCTGCCACGGGAGATCCCACCCATGACAAGGTCATGTGGAAGAGAACTGTTAAGCAAGGCTTCAAAACTCAAGGGGCTCCCTAGGCTTTCTCGAGCATCTACCCCAAAACTAGAATCTTACTGTTTCATGACTTTCCCCAACTCCTCTTGACATTAACAGGGGGCTAACCCTGACCACCTTTCTCTGGAGAAAATCAACTTAGGGCTATAGCTAATAAGTCTCCTGGACATGAGAGAAATATTTCAAATCACACCCCCTCTGTTAGCATTCTAGCTTGCTTGGCAGGTTATCCAGACTCTAGCAGCTATGCATACAATTATTTACAGCCTCCCAACTGTGAGAAGCACGGAAAGCCTAAAACATAGAGCCTTTGAAAGAGTTAAAAGTTATTAGAGTAGTGCTAGTGCTGGTGTAGGATTTCATTTCTGGGCCAAAGCTTGTTGCTAAGTTCCCATGTCTCTTATCCACTGTGCACCTGGGAGTGCATTAGTTAACATAGCGAGAATGCTAGAAAAACACGTGTAGCCTTGAATTTAACCATATCAGACTTTTGAGCTAATCGGTTCTTTCTTGTAACTCACTGCACCTTTGCTCTGTGAAAAACGTAACTCTGTTTGGCATTTTCTGAGGCTGACATAGATTAGAAATATAAAGAAAAAACACTTTGAGGGAAAATAAGTTTTCTGGTTGAGCAGCCTTTATCAAAAGAGGGTCATAAAATGTTCACAGGCCTCCAAGGCCAGAAGATACTGTACACAACATCTTTTGTGGGAAAGGTATGCAGAAAAATCATGGTTTTGATAAGGGCAATACTGCTGGAATGTTGGGCTGACTCTGTATGACCTTGCATCTTTCATTTCCCTCTATGTACAAAAAAGGTATATAAGTTCCGTTTAAAAACAAAGCTATGGATCTCGCTCATCAAAGCAGCTTGGTCTCCTCGTGTCAATCATTTTCCTCCTGTTACTCTCTCTTTCAGGCTAGTTCCCATCTGGAGTACAGAAATCCACGGTGTCTACTTATTTGCCTGGGTTTCTATGACCTGAACAGGAAGGCGCCCTGCGCCTTCACTTCCCCGGGAGACCGGGAGGGCACCTGTGGCCTCACGTAGACGGTGCAAGTCTCTTGTCTTGAGACTTTATTGATTTTCTGTATAAACCCAGGAACACCAGCCTCTTTTCTTCTCTCCTCTATTTTCTTATCTACAACATTCTTAACTATCTCTCTCTCTCTAAATCAATCGCAATTGCCAACGCCGTCTCTCCTTCGGGTTTCCCTAGATCCTGTGGGGGCTGGACCCCGAAAGTGGTGGGTTTGGGCAACAGGGGAAACCCAGCTGGAAGGAGCGGCGTGGCCGAAGAGGACTATGAGGTGGGGCAGGCATGGGGGCACAGGAGCTCAGCCATCGCTGCCATAGAAACGCAAGAAAAGCAACCTCTTGGCTTCGGTTTCCTCATCTGTAAGCTTGGAGCTGACAGCACAGCTCGGGGTTCAGCCACTCAGCACGCTTTCCCTTTCGAGCAGGGCCCTAGCCTCTGGGGAGCTTCCTCTACCATCACAGGTACAGAGGGTGTATCTGGGGCACTGCCCTCCCTGGAGGCGCCCTCCCCACCCTGGGGCTTCCTGGCACCCAGGATCCAGGGACCTGGCCGCCCTCCCAGGGCTGGTAGGCACCTGACGCCCGCAGAGGAGAAACCCTCTGGGGCTCAGTCACTTCACTGCAGGCTCAGAGCACCTGGCTGGTCCCTCGGCCCAGGCTTTCTGGAGCCGCCTGGTTCCTTCCTCTCACACCAGCCTCCTAACAGCCCTTCTAACAAATTACCTCTCAGGTTAGCCGGAAATTTTGTTCCTTATGTTCAAAAAATCCTTTCTGATACAAGAGTTTGCATCAAAAGGGGTGAGGTGGGAACTGAATGAGTTCAGAACGAGGGCCAAGCCCTTAGCATGGCATCTGGCACATAATAAGCACTCCCGGGTGGGAGCGATTGTTGCTGAGAAGTGGGAGCCTGGAAGATGAGGGGAAGGATTGTTTGGTAGGGAAATGGCCACTAAATCAGCATTTCAGATTCTTTCAACATGGCGCTCAATAACAAATACACTTCCCGTCACAGCCTAGCAATCAGGTGACCAAACATCTTCACTGGCTCAGGGAGTCCTGGTTTATGCTGTTCTCCCGGCGCGATTATTATCAGAGACTCTGTACTCACAACAGCCCAACAGGGTCCCAGTTTGGATCTTCATGATCTTCTAATGGGTCACGACAGTCAGTGCTCTCAGGCGGCTCTGGGCAATGTCCATGCTCTTCTCTGGAGCTTTCTATTCAACATCGGAATAAGGTGGTGCCATGCAATACAGTGGTGCCAATACAGGGACTCATTCCAGAGAGGATGCAGTGCTCCAAGGGGGTTAAACAGAAAACACTGGCCTTCCTAGCAGACCTCTCTGTCGGGGGATTCTATAGACCTGTTTGCTATTGTTCTCATGTTTATGGACTTACTGTCTATTGCCTTGCTATGATGAGCACAAAAATTTAATTTGGCTTCAAACAGTTTTCGATTGCCAGGGGAAAAAAAATCAATGCTGCTTATTAGGGCTCTTGTTTGTTCATTAAAATAAATTACCTTTGGGTTCTGAGCTGACTTTCATAAGACCAAAGTTTGCTGTTATTAAGAGGAACAGACTCCATGGATGGTAACATCTCTAAAGGAAAGTTCTAGTTTGCAGCCTGATTATGAGGTAGTCCGGTAAGAGAGGGTGGGGCAGAGGTAATTACTGCTGAAAACTGTGCCCTTGTTTTGAGCATCTCTATGGCACTCAGTCCATCAGAGCTTTGCCCTAACCCTGCGGGGCCACAGGGAATATGCACCCTATTGATCCAAGAGCCTTTGGGTCTCCTTGGAGCTAAACAGAGCCCCAGGTAGACTTCATCGGGATGTTAAGAGAAAGGATCGTGTATTTATGCATTCCAGAACAGTGCCCAATGGGTTTCCCAGGTGGTTCTGTGGCAAAGAATCTGCCTGCCAATGCAGGAGACACAAGAGACACGGGTTCAAGCCCTGGGTCCAGAAGATCCCTTGGAGAAGGAGACGGCAACCCACTCCAGTATTCTTGCCTGGGAAATCCCATGGACAGAGGAGCCTGATGGGCTACAGTCTGGGGTCACAAAGAGTTGGACACGACTGAGCACACACACTAAGACTGCCCAGCAGACTGCTGCCAAAAGAGGAGGGCATTTAATAGTGAGGTGGACTCAAACCAAAAAGGCTCTAAATCATATACATTTCCCAAGACGGAGCAGAGCTTGTAGCTACTGATTGCATATGAGGACAGACATCTTGAAGATATTCCTTTGATGTCTCAGATTAATATCTTGACCAGTGCCACTGGGCAGCCTCTTTTAAAGGCCCCAAGCACCAGAAAGAAGTTGGAAAAATGAATGCTTGTATTTTGCAGCTTTTGATATGGAAAGCTTGGATGGTTGGGAAAGGTCATTGATAAATGGAGGTTGACCTCAGGTATTTTAGACCTAAGGTGCTTTTGGCAGCTGTGACATTTCTGTAGGCTAGGAATTTTGAAAACTTAACTGCAGGCTATGCAGGACCTTTGATATTTCCTTTTCCATCACTATTCCTGTTTCACCATATGTCAATACTACCCAAGAGCAAATCAGCTCTCTAGGCCGACATAAGCTTGAGAGTCACAGACATCGCCCCTAAACATCAGAGTTTAATGTCTGACTGATGACTGCAGCTAACGAATTCCATGCTAGTCAGCTGAGAACTAGGAGCTATGGTTAAAAACAGACATTAGGAACTGCTAAAATCAAACATATTTTAACTAGATGCAATCTGTACTTCCTGACACAAGGAACTTTTTTAAAAAAGAAGCAGAGAGAAAGGTCATGATTACGACTGAAATTCAATGGTATAAGTAATTGGCAATCGGTAATTTATCTGCATCAATGATTGTCAGAGGAAAGCCTCAGCTTAGCACACTGAACTCAGAGCAGAGGAGGGAAGCTTTGGGTGAATACTCCTCACCTGGAAAAACCTGATCCTACTTTTCAACAACCCTGTGCTTAGGAGGAAGCTGTTCTGTGAGTAGTGGTGGTGGTTTAGTCGCTAACTCTTGTGACCCCATGGAGAGTAGCTTGCCAGGCTCCTCTGTCCATGGGATTCTCCAGGCAAGAATACTGGAGTGGGTTAAAGGCTGTACTCCATGGTGCCTGTAAGCTAAATTTCAATAGAAACTACAAACAACTGACCAGTAGACTTTACTTTTAAGGCCCTGGTGATCCCACCCACTAGCAAGTACAGAGGAATGAGGGACTATATGGGACGGTCCTCCATAAACTTCATTCCTGCAGAGGGGAGAGAACGGGAGGTTGAGAGAAATGCTTTCAAGAACACAATGCCCATCAGGAAAATGAACCGAACATCTGCAAAAGCCAACATGTTAATCACACAAACCTAAGCTTGATCCCCTGCTTGGAGAATCTGCCCAGTCTCCCAAGCCACCCAATCTTCAGGGTACTTAGTGGACGGACGGAATGGCAGTCCACAGGACATCAGAGCTGGGACCAGACATCACTGTACCATTTGCCTGGGTACTAATTGGCTACAGGTCTGCTCTGCTTTTATGAAAAGCCAGCAAATGACGACCCATATTTCTAATGATGCATTTTACCAAAGGATCCGAAGGATCCCTTTAAATATCCAGGTGTCTTGATGGGCTTAAATAAGATCCAGGGTTTCCTTGGTGGTCCAGTGGTTAGGAATCTACCCCCCAACGCAGGGGACACGGGTTGGACCCCTAGTCAGGGAGGATCCCACATGCTGCGGAGCAACTGAACCCTTGCACCATAACTGCTGAGCCCGTGATCAAGAGCCCAGGAGGCGTCAGAGTCCACGTGCATCTACAGTCCACATTCCACAACAAGAGAAGCCACCACAGTGAGGAGCCTAAGCACCGCAGCTGGAGAGCAGTCCGCACACAAAAACCCAGCGTAGCCAAAATTTCAAAAAAAATTAAAAAATAAGATCCAATTTATGGGTCACATTCCCACAGTGTATCCACTGTGTAATATAAGGGTCCCATTTACTCTGCTTCCAGGGTTCACAGGGCAGCGTGGAACAGGCACAGAACTCTTCCACTATGTGCAGAACCTGGTGCTGTATTAGGGGCAGGCACCATGTGATCTGGAGAAGGCAATGGCACCCCACTCCAGTACTCTTGCCTGGAAAATCCCATGGGTGGAGGAGCCTGGTAGGCTGCAGTCCATGGGGTCGCTAAGAGTCAGACACGACTGAGCAACTTCACTTTCACTTTTCACTTTCATGCATTGGAGAAGGAAATGGCAACCCACTCCAGTGTTCTTGCCTGGAGAATCGCAGGGATGAGGGAGTCTGGTGGGCTACCGTCTATGGGTCACACAGAGTTGGACACAACTGAAGCGACTTAGCAGCAGCAGCAACCATATGATCACCATTGACTAGTTCAGCGACCCGACCCACCCCCACCCCCGCCCCCAGGCTGGGACATGAGTTTACTGACATATCCTTCGCCACCATATTGGAAAACTATCAAATCAGCCCAGACTCATACCCTTTCTTATGATTCTTCTCCCCATGGCAATGTTTTCTCTCAACCATTCTTAAGCCTTTGTCTCCAGGCTTATTTAACCAATGGTCATATGATGCATTGGGTGTTAGTTCTAGAAGGTCTTGTAGGTCTTCATAGAACTGTTCCAGTTGAGCTATTTTAAATTCTGAAAGACGATGCTGTGAAAGTGCTGCACTCAATATGCTAGCAAATTTGGAAAACTCAGCAGGGGCCACAGGACTGGAAAAGGTCAGTTTTCACTCCAAACCCAAATAAAGGCAATGCAAAAGAATGCTCAAACTACCCCACAATTGCACTCATCTCACACACTAGTAAAGTAATGCTTAAAATTCTCCAAGCCAGACTTAAGCAACACATGAACCGTGAGCTTCCAGATGTTCAAGCTGGTTTTCGAAAAGGCTGAGGAACCAGAGATCAAATTGCCAACATCCACTGGATCATGGAAAAAGCAAGAGAGTTCTAGAAAAACATCTATTTCTGCTTTATTGACTATGCCAAAGCCTTTGACTGTGTGGATCACAATAAACTGTGGAAAATTCTGAAAGAGATGGGAATACCAGACCACTTGACCTGCCTCTTGAGAAACCTGTATGCAAGTCAGGAAGCAACAGTTAGAACCAGACATGGAACAACAGACTGGTTCCAAATAGGAAAAGGAGTACGTCAAGGCTGTATATTGTCACCCTGCTTATTTAACTTCTATGCAGAGTACATCATGAGAAACACTGGACTGGAAGAAGCACAAGCTGGAATCAAGATTGCCAGGAGAAATATAAATAACTCAGATATGCAGATGACACCACCCTTATGGCAGAAAGTGAAGAAGAACTAAAGAGCCTCTTGATGAAAGTGAAAGAGGAGAGTGAAAAAGTTGGCTTAAAGCTCAACATTCAGAAAACTAAGATCATGGCATCTGGTCCCATCACTTCATGGCAAATAGTTGGGGAAACAGTGGAAACAGTGGCTGACTTTATTTTTCTGGGCTCCAAAATCACTGCAGATGGTGACTGAAGCCATGAAATTAAAAGATTATTACTCCTTGGAAGGAAAGTTATGACCAACCTAGACAGCATATTGAAAAGCAGAGACATTACTTACCCAACAAAGGTCCGTCTAGTCAAGGCTATGGTTTTTCCAGTGGTCATGTATGGATGTGAGAGTTGGACTGTGAAGAAAGCTGAGCGCTGAAGAATTGATGCTTTTGAACTGTGGTGTCGGAGAAGACTCTTGAGAGTCCCTTGGACTGCAAGGAGATCCAACCAGTCCATCCTAAAGGAGATCAGTCCTGGGTGTTCACTGGAGGGACTGATGTTGAAGCTGAAACTCCAATACTTTGGCCACCTGATGCAAAGAGCTGACTCATTAGAAAAGACCCTGATGCTGGGAAAGACTGAGGGCAGGAGGAGAAGGGGACGACAGAGGATATGGTTGGATGGCATCATCGACTCGATGGACATGGGTTTGGGTGAACTCTGGGAGTTGATGATGGACAGAGAGGCCTGGTGTGCTGCAGTTCACGGGGTCACAAAGAGTCGTATAGCGACTGAACTGAACTGAATATGATGCATTATTTAAACTACAAGAGCGACTTCCCTGGTGGTCCAGTGTCTAAGACTCCATGCTCCCAATGCAGGGGCCTAGGGTTTGATCCCTGGTCAGGGAACTAGAGCCCACCTGTTGCAACTGAAGATCTCAGATGCCACAACTAAGGCCCAGCACGACCAAATAAATTACGAAATAAAAATAAATACTTTAAAATACGAGAAGGAAATGCTCATCACCCTCAGTCTGGGTCCGAGCCCACGTTCTGGCTGTGCAGAAGCACTGACGGCTCAGTACGTGGCCCTCACATTTCCCAGCCCCCATGTGGGTACCCAGGGCTGTGAGACTCATTTCAGCCAAAGGACTGTGGGACATTTGGGGGCCAAAGCATTTAAAAACTGACCCATGAATGGATAAGAAAGCTGTGGTACATATATACAATGGAGTATTACTCAGCTATCAAAAAGAATACATTTGAATCAGTTCTAATGAGGTGGATGAAACTGGAGCCGATTATACAGAGTGAAGTAAGCCAGAAGGAAAAACACCAATACAGTATACTAACACATATATATGGAATTTAGAAAGATGGTAATGATAACCCTGTATGTGAGACAGCAAAAGAGACGCGGATATACAGAACAGACTTTTTGACTCTGTGGGAGAGAGAGAGGGTGGGATGATTTGGGAGAATGGCACTGAAACATGTATAATATCATATAAGAAATGAATCCCCAGTCTAGGTTCGATGCAGGATACAGGATGCTTGGGGCTGGTGCACTGGGATGACCCAGAGAGATGGTATGGGGAGGGAGGTGGGAGGGGGGTTCACGAGTGGGAACTTATGTACACCCGTGGCGGATTCATGTTGATGTGTGGCAAAACCAATACAGTATCATAAAGTTAAAAAATAATAATAATAATAAAAGAAAATTGAGCTTCCTTTTCCGGTAAGCGGCCTGAGGTGACTCCTAAAAATGGTGCGCTATTCACTTGACCCAGAAAACCCCACAAAATCATGCAAATCAAGAGGTTCCAATCTTTGTGTACACTTTAAGAACACTCGTGAAACCGCCCAGGCCATAAAGGGTATGCATATCCGAAAAGCCACCAAGTATCTGAAGGACGTCACGTTAAAGAAGCAGTGTGTGCCGTTCCGCCGCTACAACGGTGGAGTTGGCAGGTGTGCACAGGCCAAACAGTGGGGCTGGACTCAGGGTCGATGGCCCAAAAAGAGTGCTGCATTTTTACTACACATGCTCAAAAATGCAGAGAGTAGTGCTGAACTTAAGGGCTTAGATGTAGATTCTCTGGTCATTGAGCACATCCAAGTGAACCAAGCCCCCAAGATGCGACGCAGGACTTACAGAGCTCACGGTCGGATCCACCCCTCCATGAGCTCTCCCTGCCACACTGAGATGATCCTTACTGAAAAAAAATAGATTGCTCCTAAACCAGAAGAGGAGGCTGCACAGAAGAAAAAGATATCCCAGAAGAAACTGAAGAAACAAAAACTTATGGCCTGGGAATAAATGCCGCAAAAAAATAAATGCAAATAAAAGTAAAAGTGTTGGTTGTCTTAATTAGTAAATGTATTTCAAGTGTTAGCACACACACAAAAATAAATAAAATAAAACTGACTAGGCTGGGGGAAAAAAAAGAAAAGTTTAAAAAAAAAAAACTGACCCATGATCCTTCGCTTTGATCCTTCCCCTGCTTTGACCCACTGGAAACCGTGGGTTGAGATGGTCAGTGCTCAAGACTGAAGCAGCTTAGAGCATGACATCATCACATCACTTGGAGGAAGCCCTGGAAAGGCTCCTGACCCACACCAGCATTTGCATGAGCAAGAAGTAAACCTTCGTAATCAACAAGGAACCTACTGTATAGCACAGGGAACTCTACTCCATATCCTGTAATAAGCTATATGAAAAAGTAACCTGAAAAGAATGGACATATGTATAACTGAATCACTTTACTGTACACCTGAAACTAATACAATTATACTCAGTATAATAGATGAGGAAACAGTGGAAACAGTGGCTGACTTTTATTTTTCTGGGATCCAAAATCACTGCAGATGGTGACTGCAGCCATGAAGTTAAAAGACACTTACTCCTTGGAAGGAAAGTTATGACCAACCTAGATAGCATATTAAAAAGCAGAGACATTACTTTGTCAACAAAGGTCCATCTAGTCAAGGCTATGGTTTTTCCAGTGGTCATGTATGGATGTGAGAGTTGGACTATAAAGAAAGCTGAGTGCTAAAGAATTGATGCTTTTCAACTGTGGTGTTGGAGAAGACTCCTGAGGGTCCCTTGGACTGCAAGGAGATCCAACCAGTCCATCCTAAAGGAGATCAGTCCTGGGTGTTCATTGGAGGGACTGATGTTGAAGCTGAGACTCCAGTACTTTGGCCACCTGACGCGGAGAGCTGACTTATTTGAAAAGACCCTGATGCTGGGAAAGATTGAGGGCAGGAGGAGAAGGGGACGACAGAGGATGAGATGGTTGGATGGCATCACCGACACAATGGACATGGGTTTGGGTGGCCTCTGGGAGTTGGTGATGGACAGGGAGGCCTGGTGTGCTGCGGTTCATGGGGTCGCAGAGTCAGACACGACTGAGCAACTGAACTGAACTGATTCAGTATAAAATTAAACTTAAAATAAAAAATTTTAGAGAGAAACTTTTGTAGTATTAAGTCACTGAGATTCCAGGATTGGTTTGTTCCTGCAGCATCAAGTTACTCTGACCAATGCATTTGTCACCAGAACCCATGAAAGTGGATTCTCACTGTAGGACTAGTCTTCTATTTAACGACATTTAAAGTTTTAGCTTTGATTTGACATTTTCATTTCCCATGAAGGCTTTGGTACTTAGAGGGAGTACACCATTTTCTTATGACTATACCATATTTCATTGAAATGAATAAAGATTTCTAGGTATTCAGAGACCTGCAAATTCAGGGTCCCAGAGCAAAATCACATACACATGTTGTGTGTATCTCTGTCAACAGCCTACAGAGGCCTGCCTTTCTCGACATCTCTAATTTAACTGAAGACATTATTAGATGGAAATGTTTTCCAAGTCTCAAGACAACCTTTTCACACAAAGACCTTTAAATACTGGATGCCAGCGTTGTTGGGTAGGAACTGCCTTTCCATTCAAAACCCAGCTGTGAAATGAACATGAGTAATGACTGATATACCTGCTCACTGCTAATGAATAAAAACAGCTGCTGCTCACAGGAGAGTCAATCAGCACACAGATGGCTTAAAAGGATCCTAATAAATGTAATAAAAGCATCTTTCCTCCCCCGTGTGCCCCGTGTGCTGCCTGGGACCTCGGGAGTTTATCTGACCTGCAGTAATCACAATTACTCTCTTTGGGCTTTAGAAGTCTCCCCAGTACATTCGGTAAAACTACTAGATATAGTGATGGGGGGGAATATTATGGAAATTTAAAAAGTATTTTTAATATTTTTATTGTGATAAAATATATATCATACAATCTTGGGGGGCTCTTTTAAGTGTAGCACTAATTACATTCACAGACTTCTGCAAACATCACCACTATCAATTTCCAAAACTTGTTCATCATCCCAAACAGAAAGTCTGTAACTATTAAGCAATAATTCCCCGATGCCCACTTCTGGTGGTGGATGTAGTGATTTTAACATAACCTCTACGTCAACTGGCTTTGTGGGGTCTTGTCTCATTTATGCAGTCATGTTAGCGGGTGAATTGTTTCAGTTTGCGGTTTAGATAATTGAAGCGTAGGCTTTTGACTTGATAAAACACCTCTGTCTTTCACTGACAGATTTTGCATGGGACATTTTCTTACCGGGGACTCTTAAGCAGGGTACACCTTAAACCTTATAAACTCTTTTGCTAAAGCAGAGCCATATGATACATGTTCATTTCCAAACTGCCCTATAACAATGACAACTTCAGGGCCTGTTGAAGTGGCTGAACTGTTTGCCCTGACACTAGATGGCCCCAGACTACTTGCCTATATGAGTTCTGTGCGAATTTGAAAATTTTATTTTGTTCTTTTATTTCCTGTCAAGCTGTCAGCTTTCACTTGATACAAATCTAAGAATACTGTTTTTGTATTCATTTTTGTTTTGTATTGTCACTTTTGTAAAAAAAAAAAACTGAAATGAAATTCACATAACAGAAAATGAACCATTTTAAAGGGAACAATTCAGTGACATCTGACATACCCACAATGATATGCAACCATCACCTCTGCGGGCATGTGTGCTCAGTTGCTCAGTCATGTCTGATTCCATGATTTCATAGATTGTAGCCCGCCAGGCTTTTCTGTCCATGGGATTTCCCAGGCAAGAATACTGGAGTAGGCTGCCATTTCTTTCTCCAGGGGAGCTTCCCGACCCAGGGATTGAACCCTTCCACTTCCTCAGTCTTTCCTCACACTTCAAACTTCTGAGTAACTGAGATCATTTAATATACATGACTAATGGAAAACATTTATTTGTTCATTCAGTAAAAAAATGCACAGAGTGCTGACGATGAACACAGCCTGAGATTCATCTTTTCATAGGGCTCCACGTAGGAGCACAGGGACTGCGAAGGGGCCTTGGGAAACCTCTGGTCCAGTGACTCCCAACCTGGGCAAGAGACACAGGAACCCTCTAAACAGATTTTAAAAAGCAGGTATCTGTCCTCAGTATTCCTCAGGGCAGGGTCTGGCACTCTGTACTTGCAAAATGTTCAGCAAGTAATTCTGCGTGACAAATATGCTCTTGAGAGTCTCTTGGACTGCAAGGAGATCCAACCGGTCCATCCTAAGGGAGATCAGTCCTGGGTGTTCAAAGGACTGATGTTGAAGCTGAAACTCCAATACTTTGGCCACCTGATGCAAAGGGCGGACTCATTTGAAAAGACCCTGATGCTGGGAAAGATTGAGGGCAGGAAGAGAAGGGGACAACAACAAAGGATAAGGTGGTTGAATGGCATCACCTACTCAATGGACATGAGTTTGGGTAAACTCCGGAAGTTGGTGATGGACAGGGAGGCCTGGCATGCTGTGGTTCATGGGGTCGCAAAGAGTCAGACACGACTGAGCGACTGAACTGAATTGAACTGAGTATGTGTCCGAAAATCATCAGCTCTTCCTAGCACACATTTTGGGGTTTTTGTTTCGTTTTGCTTTCTGACTGTGCCATGTGGCTTGTGAGATCTTAGTTCCCTGACTGGGGCCTGAAGCCCGGGCCACAGCAGTAAAAGCGCTGAGTCCTAACCACTGGACTTCCAGGGCCTTCCCATCAAACATTTTCTGTTTAAAGATGAAGCACCATCATCCCCTGGCTGACCAAGGGCGTCTAGCAGCTCACCTGTGAAGGCCATGGACAGCAGCAGTGCCAGGAACGTGAAGAGCAGAAACACGAAGCAGGCTGTGAAGAGGAGTGCATGTGGGTGAGAACACAGGCTCTCGTTTCCTTCCCACTGCAGTTTACTTACATGTTGCATGAAATCTGCCCTTTCTGTCAAGACAGCAGATGACAGTGGGGCATGGGGGGAGGTCTCTACTTGGCTGGGGCTTCCACACCAGAGGCAGGAGTTCAAGCCAGGACTTGCATCTCTGAGACAGCTAAAGGTTTTTTCTGATCTGGCTGCCAATTCCAAGGCCCAGCTTTCCTGCACGACCTCTCCACAGTGACAGCTTCTAGAAAAGGAGTTCATGAGCTGCTGCTCTGCCAGGGCCAGGATGCCAGGAGCCATTGGCATTCACAGACCCAGGCAGGATCTACCCTGTGCTTCCTGGGCACCTGTACCCACTGCAGATGGCTCCTCCCTGCCCTGCATAAGGTTCTCTGACAACTCGCTTCATCACTTAAGGAATCTGCATCATGAAGTCTTCTTCTTCCCTTCCATTTATTTATGGGTTATACATCCCATAGTGTTAAGTGTCAGTTGCTCAGCCGTGTCTGTAGCCCGCCAGGCTCCTCTGTCCATGGAATTCTCCAGGCAAAAATACTGGGTGGGTTAACATTCCCTTCTCCAAGGGATTTTCCCGACTCAGAGATCAAACTCGGGTCTTTTGCATTACAGGAGGATTCTTTACCATCTGAGCCACCAAGGAAACCCATGTATCTCATAGTATCTGATATGGTATTATTTACACTGTTCTGGTAAAAAGGAAATGCATACACATGTAAGAGCTATGAAACACAAATAGTGTCATTTTGGTGATTCTACATCTGCATTAAATGCTCTTATAATTGCATTTAAAACTGTCATTATAGGGAATTCTCTGGCAGTGCAGTGGTTAGAACTCAGTTGTCTAACTGCTGGGGTTCTGGGTTTAATTCCTGGTCAAGGAACTAAGATCCCACAAGCCAAAAAAAACCCCCACAAAAATCTGTCATTATATAATACTAGGGTGAATGATAAAATTTGTGCTACTAATTTTATTTAAAAATATTTATTTATTTGTTACAGCATATGGGATCTAGATCCCTGACCAGAGATTGAACCTGGGCCCCCTGCATTGGGATCATGGAGTCTGAGCATCCCTATGCTACTAACTTAAAATTGTTGGTAAAAAATTTTCTTTTTTCTTTACCTAAAATGACATTAAATAGCAAATGAAAAACACTATGACAGATCAAAAGAGATTGCAGAAGGAAGGGAAAAGCTTTCTCTTTCAATACCGTGAGCAGCTTTTTCCCAGCTTTTTGAACAAGATGCTCTGCATCTTCACTCTGCAGCTGAGCCTGGCAAGTCCTGGGGTGATCTGTGGATCACGAGGGACACAGCACTGCTGGCCATGTGGCAGATTAAAGGGAGAATGCCATTAATCTAGCCACATCTGTTTTAGTTCCCAGTTTACAGTGGGGGTTGAGGAAGAAATTTGTTGCTGATACGTGATAGAAAAGCAGGAAGTGGATAAATCTCATCTCTATTCCCGGCCTTGGGCTTGTTACCAGGATGATAAAGTGATCAGCATCCTAAAAAGATCCTTCACTGCTCCGTGAGCTAGTGACAGATGGTGCCACCTGGCCACACGTGTAAGCCAGGTGTTCAGTAACACAGGGGCCCCTGTCACGCAAGCCTCCTGCCTTGGAGCAAGGCTGAGAGAGGGGGCTGGGGCAAGAACATCCCTCAGGACCACTCAGAGGAGAGCATGAGGACCTGCCACCTGGGTGTGGCCTGGGCTCACAGCCCACTCCACGCTCTCCAGTGTTGACAGCTGAACTCTTCACCCCTGAGGCCTCCATGTCCTCACTTAAGACATGAGCATAATTATAGGACTTTTCTAGGAGACTTGTTCGGAGAAGGCGATTGCACCCCACTCCAGTACTCTTGCCTGGCAAATCCCATGGATGGAAGAGCCTGGTAGGCTGCAGTCCACTGGGTCGCTAAGAGTCAGACACGACTGAGCAACTTCACGTTCACTTTTCACTTTCATGCATTGAGAAGGAAATGGCAACCCACTCCAGTGTTCTTGCCTGGAGAATCCCAGGGACGGGGGAGTCTGGTGGGCTGCCATCTATGGGGTCACACAGAGCTTGACGCGACTGAAGTGACTTAGCAGCAGCAGCAGACTTGTTAAAATGGTTAAGTGTCATAAGCCACATAAAGCACCTAACACAGGGTCTGCTACACGATAAACGCTCTGTAAGTGTTGGCCCTTATCATCACCACCATTATTCTCCTCCACTGTGATGGAAGGGGTGTTGCTGTTTAGCCGCTAAGTCGTGTTAGGCGTGTGGCTTCCCTTTTATCTCAGACACTCCCCTGCCCCCAGCCCTGGAGTTCAAATAGAGAACTGAAGAAACAACGAGGGAGGGAGAACTAGCAGGTCCCGTGGACTGGGAATCAGCCGCCACGGGAGACAAGTAAACCCGCCCTTGCTCCTGAGCGCATCCGCAGCCCTGCTTCATTGGCACCAGCCTCTGCATCACCACCGCCACAGGCTCAGGCTCACTTCCGCTCTCACCCTGGGACACGTGATTCTCAGATTCCCTTTGGCCGCTCTTGACCCAGGAAGTCAGAATCTCTGCCAGCGTGACCTGGGAATCTGTATTTCCAAGCAACTCCTCCAGGGACTGTGAAGCAGGTGGTCCACTTGCCATCCTTTTTATAAGTGGGGGCTGGAGAGTCTTCAGCCCGGTTCTTCCTTGGAGCCTGTTTGCTCAGGGAAGTGTGAGGTGCTGGGGCCACACTGGGCTGTGGGATTTCACTGGGAGGGAAATGACCAGCTTGACCCACACGGGGGCCTCTTTATCCCTCAGTGCTAATAAGGACCACCCAAGCCACGGCCAGGGATTGGGATGCTGGCCCTTATTCCCCTGTGTCTCAGGAGAGCAGTCGGGATGATGAACATCCTCTAAGACAGTGACTGAGTTTCCCACTGACTTTGCTTGGGCCAGGACAGGTCACCGACAGCAATGACTGCCTCTAATAAACACCACCATGCCTTCAAGTTTACTGAGCGCCAATTCCAGTGTGGCTCAGGGTGCCGCATCCTGGTTTCTGATGAAATGAGTTTCCATCAAGTCTGTTTAAAAGAACTGAGTGAAACTGTTAAGTCAACCGAGAGTCCTAAAGGAGAAGATAACAGGATTAATGGTGATAGGAGGATATTAGAATCAAGATATACAGGGAATCTAGAAAAACGGTACTGATGAACCTATTTGCAGGTCAGGAATAGAGGTGCAGATGTCGAGAACGGACTTGGGCATAGCAGGGGAAGGAGAGTGTGGGACGCCTTGAGAGAGTAGCTTTGACGTGTATACACTGCCACGTGTGAAACAGCTCGTGGGAAGTTACTGTGGAACACAGGGCGCTCGGCCTGGTGCTCTGCGATGACCCAGAGGGGTGGGGTGGGGGCGGGGAGAGAAGCAGGCTCAAGAGGGAGGGCATACATGTATCCTTACGGCCGCCTCACTTGTTATACAGCAGAAACCGACAAAACATCGTTGTCTTCCAATTAAAAATTTAAAAAATAAGATATGTTAGCACCCAGCTATCCCTCCAAATACATGATCAGAAGTATGAAAGCATGTTTCCAAGGGGAATCTTGATAAGACAAGTGGGTGGCTTCTGGCTCAGTCTGCTATCTGGGATTTCTGGAACCTGGTGCCTTTGAAAAACAAGTGTAGCCCCTGCTCTCGGGCTTAAATTGTTTATCAGGCAAACCGCAACCAGGACCCAGCAGTTTTCTCTGCAACACCACCTTTTGGGGGCTCCACTCAGCTACCAAACACCCTGGAAGCAACTGGCAGAGAGTTCAGGAGGATAAACGAAGTCCTCTTTCCAAACTGCCCTCTGCCTTGCATCTTTAAAGGCACCAAATCCTGTCACCTGTGCCACTTCTGTCCTCTCCTGGTACATCCAGTGACTCTCTCTTGGCCTGATTTTTTTGCATCCTTCCCTCTTCTCCATCCCCGTGTCAACACCTGCATCGTCCTCTCACCTGGCCTGTTCCACGGCCCCCACTAACTCACCAGCACAGACCTCACGCCCCATCAGGGAGATGAGATGGGTGCCCAGGAGCCCCTCAGTGTGTGAGAGGGGCCACCAGGGGAGTGCTAAGAGGTTCAGGAGCCCAGAGGAGGGAGGAGTCCTGAGGAAATCAAGGAATGCTTCCAGGAGGAGGTGTAACGGTGTTGGATAATGAATGAATGGGCAGGGTTTTGACAGGCAGAGTAGCTTTTCAATCAAAAAGAAAATCCTATAGGAAAAGATTCAGGAAGAAAAGCTCAGGGTGGTTTGGGGGAGAGGCAAAGCCCCCCATTTGGCTGAGCGTAGGTCCTCCAACAGATAAGTGAGAAATACAACTGGAACGAGGACCTGAGAACAGGGAACGTTTCCAATCTACCTCAGGGCATTTGCATTTGATTAGGAAGGTAAACTTCCCTGGTGGCTCAGACGGTAAAGCAGTAAAGCGTCTTGCTTACAATGTGGGAGACCTGGGTTCGATCCCTGGGTAGGGAAGATCCTCTGGAGAAGGAAATGGCACCCCACTCCAGTACTCTTGCCTGGAAAATCCCATGGACAGAGGAGCATGGTGGGCTACAGTCCACTGGGTCGCAGAGTTGGACACGACTGAGCGACTTCACTCTCACTTTCAGGAAGGTAAAGGGAGCGAAGGACATGGAGCTGCCAAGTGACATGAAGTCAGATCATTTGGAAAAACCTGGACCAGTGGGGTGGTGGCGGGGCTGAGAGACCAGGGAGGAGGGTGATCTGGAGTTCAGCCAGGAGGGTGATCTCAAAACGCAGACAGGGCAGGGACTTGAACACCAGTGAGATGCGCTGATAAAGGAAAGAAAGGAGCAGAAAAGCACTCAAGTGCTAGGCCTGCGTGCGTGCTAAGTCGCTACAGTTGTGTCTGACTCTCTGGGACTCTGTGGACTATAGCCCACAGTAGGCATGCTCCAGAGGTGAAGGGGGCTGTGGACCCCAGAGCCGTTCCTGGGAATAAAATGTCAGGGTGTGCCTGAGGAGGGTGAGATGGGGTCTAGGGGCAGGCATATCAGCAAGAGGAGAAGCTTGTATTAGGAGCGGGTAGGTCATTCACCCATCCAGGCATTCAGGGGACACTCGCTGTGCTCCTACTGTGTGCTGGGCACTACTGGAGGTGCTGGGGGGGTGCAGCAGTGAATGAGATGTCCCTGGAGAAGAGGGAGGCGAGGAGCTGGTGTGGTGACCAGATGTGGCTATCAGCACGTCAGGGTTGCCAGGCACCGATCCGCCATCCCCTTGTTCTCCTGGCCCATACTTTAGTCCACTCGACCCTCTGCCTGCTGTTTCTGAGTATTATTGCTCTAAGATAAGTTGCTTAAGACTTCCCACGAGGTTCCCTTTATTCAGACACCAGTTATAAATGAGACCAGACATCTCACCTGGAGGTCAATGCTTTCATTTCAAGGAGCCCCAGGGTCTCTAAAGATATCCCAAATGTTATGACAAAAGGCCAGAGCCCTCTGCAATGTGGCTCTGCCCCTCTGTACACAAAGCGCCCCACTCGGAGAAGTCGAGGAAAAATCCGGTTTGGCAAGGAGACAGGGTGGGTGGGGTGCGGAGGCTACCCCAATCCATGCCCACTCCCCTCTCCCTGCGTGTCCCCTAGCTCTGCTGCCATTTCTCATTGGTTGTATCAGGAACTCCATCCACTCAGACGTTTTCAAACACATACTGTGTTGAAAACACATCCTGTGCGTGACGAAAAGCTGAAGTTTGCTGTTAGGAGCAGAAGTAGGGGCACCAAGAGACGGCAGGACGCTGCGTCCCCAGCCGCCCGCCCAAGGCCGCCCTGAGCCAAGCACAGACCACCCACAAGGTTCACTTTGAGCTGGAACAAGTCACGTTTGTCTCAGACCCCCCTCCCCCCAATCCTTCAAGGCTAGGGCACTTCTCTGAGCTGCAACTCACCACTGCTGGCAGGTTTAGAAGTGCACTGATGCCGTGCCTCCTCCACACCTCCCGGCATGGTTCTTGTTTGCCAACAAAGTTCTGGGAACCAAATCTAATTTATTCAGAATTTATTAGAAAAATCTTTGCAGGATTGCCTCAGCACCCATTAACTACCTCTGTGTGTGTAACCTGTGGCTGCAGTGACCTTGGTCAGGCTGGATTCCAGATGCCGGCTTTGTCATCTGTCAGCCGGCAGGTGTGGCCACGTCAGCCAGGATCAGACAGAAACATCTTTCATTTCACAGATGAGGGAAGCAGGCTCAGAGAGGTTAAGAGGCTTGCCCACAAATGCACAGCTGGGAAGACACAGGGCCTGGAGGGAAGGTATTATTTATTGAGCTATTGCTGAGTGTCAGGTGTTGGGTATGGAGGAGGAAATGACAATCTACTCCAATACTCTTGCCTGGAAACATTCCATGGACTCTCTTCCTCCAGGCTCCTCTGTCCATGGGATTCTCCAGGCAAGAATACTGGAGTGGGTCGCCATTCGCTTCTCCAGGGGATCTTCCTGACCCAGGGATGGACCCTGGGCCTCCTGCACGGCAGGCAGATTCTTTACCAGCTGAGCCACCAGGGAAGCCCTATTATACTCAAAACATATTATAACTCACATTTCATTCTCTGCGGAATTAAAAAGATCAAACATTTAAATAAATAAAATACAGAACCAAACACCCAACCAATCAGGTGTAACAGCAAATTCCCCCACCCAGGGAATGAGGTGGCCCTGTCAAGGCATTCGATGGGGGCTGTGGTGCTCCGTCCGTCTGCCTCCAGTGCTGGGATGCGACGGGTCCGTAATCTACTATTCTGTTGCTTGAGCAAGTTCAGCTCTGGGGGTGGGGGAGAGGGGGTGCTGGCTGATCCAGACAGGACCTGGGGCAAAGACATCCCTACTTCATACACAAAGTCCCTCCAGGAACCTGTCCTGAATAAGCACAGCTCCATTTGCAAACACGCTTTTTAAAAAGACCTCAGTGCTGGTACCGCGATATTCAAGATGCTCCCAGCTGGCTCTCTGGAGTGGAAGGACCTGAATGCAGAGGGTGCTGGTGGTGAGGGCGGGTGGGGTGTGTGTGTGTGTGTGGAGAAGGAGGTGGACATGAAGACGGAGGAGGAGCGCACACCGCCTGCTCAGCACGGACCTGCTGGCAGGACCATCCCTGGCAGCGCTGATCCTCTGCTAACCCACCAGCAGGGTGATTCCTCCAGCGCTTCCTGCTCCAGGGGTTACAATGAGATACGGGGCTTCTCTTCCCTATCACTTCGCTTCTCGGATGCGTCACACTCAAACCTGCCTTGGCACCCACTGCAGGAGCCCCTCTGCAGCAAGTCGGAGTCCATGGGATGGGAGACGGGTCACCTGGAACCAGAGGCAAGTGGCCAGCGCCCTGCCAGGGTCTTCCTCATGTCACCGCATGCCATCCCCCGGCTCCCCAGAAGGTACAGAGAGAACTGAGAGTCAGATGGTTCACAGGCTCAAAGCCGCTCGGCTACCGAGTGGCAGAACTGGGATTTGCAACGAGGCTTCTGTGACTCTATTTGAAAACTGGTCTCTTTGACTTCCAAGTCCAGTCTCTGCCCCTTATCCCAGGGCAGGAGGAAAGGGGAGGAAATCCAGAAAGGAAGGGCTTCCCAGTGAGAGTCAAGAGCGGCAGGAGGTGGGCGCACCGTCCCCATCAGCGCTGTGGGTGCACGGTCATGTTTCACAAGGTAAGGAGCATTGTGCCCATTCCACAGATGAGAAAACGGAGGATCGGGAGAGTTAAGAACTTGCTCAAAGTCAGACAGCTACATGAGAACTCAGGGGTCATCAGCTCCATCAAGCTTGAGAGGTTTGCCCTCACTCGACCACAGCTGGCTCCCACAGCGTGGAGAAGACAGGACTCGAGGCGTTGGAGCAGAGCACGAGGGGGTCACACACCCTGTCTCCGCAGAATGCAGTGCTGGGGGAGTCCCAGTGAGCGCAGGCCGATCTGCCTCCTCCTGCAGCAACCGTGCAAGACACGTCTGCGATACCTAGTAGGTCTTCAATATACATCTAATGCACGATCCTGCGAACTGCTATGCAAACATCATTTCACGAGGATTCACCCTTTCCACAATGTTCTTGCAAAAACTGTCACCTTGGTGCCCCAACACACAGAGAATCGGGAATTGCAGCCCAGAGTGGACAGCAGCCTCCTCTCCATCACTGACCAGCTTCTCACCGAGAGACATGAAGCTAGGCCAGTCTGCTGGCCTCACGTGGCTTGCCAGGGGCACACCTCTGTCAAACAGAAAGGGGGCCCCCAGTCGTGGACAACTGGCAACTGAATGAATTAGATTTTTTGTTGGTGTCCACACTTGTTGGGGCTTCCCTTGTGGCTCAGCTGGTAAAGAATCCCCCCGCAATGTGGGAGACCTGGGTTCGATCCCTGGGTTGGGAAGATCCCCTGGAGGAAGGCATGGCAACCCACTATGGTATTCTGGCCTGGAGAATTCCATGGGGTCACAAAGAGTCGGAAACGACTGAGTGACTTTCACTTTCCCTTTCATACTTGTTGAGGTCGATTATCACAAGGGTGCCATGTTAACTAAACCACTAAAACTCCATCTAGAAAAACAACTGTCCTGTATCCAAGGACGAACTCAACTATCCAAGGGCAGGAGGAGGTTTGGGTCCAGCATGGCAGCCAAGAATCTGCCTGCAATTCAGGAGACCCAGGTTTGATCCCTGGGTCGGGAAGATCCCTGGAGAAGGAAATGGCAACCCACTCCAGTATTCTTGCCTGGAGAATTCCATGGCAGAGGAGCCTGGAGGGCCACAGTCCGTGAGATCACAATGAGTTGGACATGACTGAGTGACTAACAAGATTCAGGGCTTCTAAGGGTCTTTCCTAACCTCACTCTTTGAGGTGAAGAGCTGGTATGTCCTCCTTTATGCCAAAGAGCTTGCTCTGAATCTCATCATCTTCTGGGGTGTCTGGGGGAGAGAACCCCACTCCCCATGTCCCCGGAAACAGTACAGAACACGTCCCTAACCCCTGCACACCTCTCTTTCTGTCTCAGCTCCCAATGCGTGGCACCCCTGCCCTCAGACAGCCCTCCGGAGGTTTAGGACTGGTGAACTTCATCACAGGCCCCGGGTACCAGGGAGCAGCAGTGAATAACACTGAGAAGCTGGTCGAATTTCCTTCTCAGGGGTTGATGTGGACTTTGTATCTAGCCAACACCCTCCTCTTGCATCACAGAAGGGAAATAACAAAGGGAGGGGAACTAAGGGTAAACTGCTCCTATTTGCATGGCAGGGTTGCCACAGGTGTGTGTGTGTGTGTGTGTGTGTGTGTGTGTGTGTGTGTGTGTGTGTGTGTGTGTTCACTCAGTTGCGTCCAACTCTTTGCGGCCCCATGGACTGCAGTCCATCAGGCCCCTCTGTCCATAGGATTCGCCAGTCAAGAATACTGAAGTGGGCTGCCATTTCCTTCTCCAGGGGATCTTTCTGACCCACGAATCAAACCCACGTCTCTTGCGTCTCCTGCGTTGGCAGGCAGATTCTTTACTACTGTGCCACATGGGAAGCCTGCCACAAATGTATAAATTTCCATTAAAACAACATGTGAACTGTTCCTAGTATACCTACAACCCAAGCTATTCCAGTGGAAACCATCTGTACTTGTCTGTGTTACATCATAACAACACACATATTTGCACCGTGGGCCACTAACTAGGCTAAGAGGCACATGCTTTAGTCTGTGAACCTCGAAGGAAAAACAAAAAACAATGTAGGGATGCAGAGAGTTTTAAAAATTTAAATATCCCAAGTTAACTGCTTTCTTGCGTGTGTGTCTATTAGGTGTGTTTCTTTTTTTAATTGAAGTACAGTTGATTTACAATGTTAGATTACCTTCACTTATATAATGTGATTCAATATTTTTATAAATTATACTCCATTTAAAGTTATTACAGAATATGGGTTCTATTTCCTGTGCTGTACATTACATCTTGTACCTTATTTATTTTGTACTTAGTTGACTGCTTTCTTTAGTCATTAACTGAAAATAATGGTAGAAACATCCATTTAGAAAACCAGTGATACCATTACTGGTTATAACATCAGACCCAGTGAGACAAGCCAACACCAGGTATGAGATCCATCTTATAAATGAGGCCATTCTCATTCCAGTAAGCCCTTTACTTTATAAACTGGCAAGATGGATGAGAAGTAAAAAAGACTGATGTGTTGCTAATTCTGTCACACCTTACAGAATGTTCCCTGGGAGACAGAAGGCTCTACATGGGAACTGAGCTTTGACCCCAAGCTAGAAAGAGAAGATGGAGTTCCCCTGTGAGGCTGCAAATGCTGGACAGCAGACTTCGTAAGTGATGTTCAGCATCACACAATGATAAGAAACGAAATGTTAATTAATACAACCATGACGTATCAGCTTTCCCGTGTCGGATCGGCAAGATGAGGAAACAGTTTAGGATTCTAGTGAGGGGAGAGGGAGACACTCAGTGCGTCGTCGGTGGGAATATGAAAGGTGCCACTTCTTTGGAGGGTGACAACAAGCAGAGCGGGCAGGGGGATGTGTCCAGCGCAGTCTCATCCATGGAAAACTGTCCGCACGTGACATACTCGCGTAGGAAAAGACAGAGCATGCACAGCAAACCGTGGTCAATGACCATTTCCTACGGGCGGAAGCGGCCACAGTAGGACCACAGGGCGGGGCAGAGGAAACAGTGGAGGTGGGTGTGCGAAGCACGTTTGCTTCACTTTATAACCTAACACTGCTTTGCTTTTTTACCCTTTTGCTTTTATAATTTGAAACACTCAAGGGGCTTCCCTGGTGGTCCAGGGGTTAAGACTCCACACTTCCACTGCAGGGGCAGCAGGTTCGATCCCTGTTGGGGGAAACCCAGATCCTGCACGCTGCACAAAAGTGAAAGTCAAAGTCTCTCAGTCATGTCCGACTTTTCGCAACCCCATGGACCAAACAGTCCAAGGAATTCTGCAGGCCAGAATACTGGAGTGGGTAGCCATTCCCTTCTCCAGGGGGTCTTCCCAACCCAGGGACTGAACCCAGGTCTCCCACATTGCAGGCAGATTCTTTACCAGTTGAGCCACTAGGGAAACGCATGCTACACAGTGCGGCCAAAAAAACAAAAGCAACATACATAAATAACTCATACAGCTTAATAGCAGAAAGCAACCTGATAAAAGGTGGGAGGATGTGAGTAGGCAGGTTTCAAAGAAGACACGCAGATGGCCAACAGGTACATGAAAAGATGTCATCATTAACCGCCAGGAAAATGAAAATGAAAACCACAACGAGATAGCACCTCACACCTGGGTGAATGGCTATTATCAAAAAGACAAGAAATAACAAGTGCTAGCCGGGATGTGGAGAAAAGGAACCTCTCACACACTGCTGGTTGGAACATAAGTTGGTGGAACCAGTGTGGAAAACAGTACGGAGTGCCCTCAAAAAATTAAAAACAGAAATTCCATAGGATCCAGCAATTCCACCTCTGGGTATTTATCCAAAGAAAACAAAAACGCTAACTCAAAAAGATATAAGTGCACCCCCATTTTCACTGTAGCATTATTTATAATAGCCAAGATATGGAAACAAAAGAAGTCTATCAATGGGTGAGTGGATAAAGAAATTGTGGTATATGTACATTAGAATATTATTCAGCCATAAAAAGAAGGAAATCTTTCCATTTGTGACAACATGGATGGACTTCAAGGGCATTATGTTAAGTGAAATTAGTCAAACAGAGAGAGACAACAAGTCTGATCTCTCTTATATGTGGAATATCAAACAAACAAAAAACCCAGAAGCTCACAGACATAGAGAACAGATTGGTGACTGCTGCGGAGAGAGGTAGGGGTATGGAAATGAGAAATAGGTGAAGGGGGTTAAAAGGTAGAAAGCAAACAAACAAAAATATGCTATGAAAGATCTATTCACTATTACGGTGGGAACATGCAAAACTCACAAAACTCAATCACACGCTCCCCTGGCCTTTCGAATGGAAGCTCTTCTAAAGGAAGGTGGACCCCTCATACACAGGAGATGCTCAAGAGACAGATCCACGCTAATAAGGGTGGTAAGGACCATTTTAGGCAAGCTCTAAGCTTTCTAAGTACTAAGAAAATTCGTATGTTTCTTGTTTGGTAGAAAGTTTCCCTATTTGGTAGAAATCCGACATAGGAAGTGATTTCGGGAGTGGGCTGGGTGGGCCCCTTCTCTCCAGTGGGAATCAGCAGTGACTTGTGTCCGAGTGATAGGATTGTTTGTCTCTCATTTGCTTCTGCATCAGTAAGAGAAGTGATAACAGCCCCCTGCCACGTCCTCCCCTAGAAGTCCAGTGATAATAAAGGGTATTAATTGATAATAGAAAATTAATTGGTAATAGTCACCAATAGTCACCAAACAGACAACAGTTAAGAATAGACATTCTTAACACACTTTCATTTTTCAGTCCAATTGTTGTATTTCAGTGGTAACCAACCAAGGGTAATTCTGCCTCCCAGGGGATGCCTGGCAATGTCTGGAGGCATTTTGGATTCTCCTCACTGGGGTGAGGATGGTGGCTAGTGACTCGTGGATGGAGACCAGGGATGTCACTAAATATCCTGCAAAGAATGGGGCAGCCCCCCAACAACAAAGAATCTAGTCTAAATGCCAATAATTACAAGTTTTTATAACTAACATTCACAGTTTTAGTATTCAGATTTATAAAATACCAGTTTATTTTAAACCTCTGGTTTGTGTCGATTACAAATTGGCACTTGCCATTGGCACCTGCCATCTGCCTCTACAGGGGTGAGGTCACGTGCTGCTGACCTTCAACACCCCCTGAGAGGAGTCCAGGGTGGAGAGCAGAAATGAGGCAAAACTATACTTGAGGAAGTACTGGCAAGACAAGTCTTCAGATAGTTAAATATTTTCAGGGGCCAATCCTAATTCTTCTATCTCCTCATATCTAAAAAAGCACTAAAATCCTTCATAGTGATGACTGTTCCTTGTGGCTAACAAAAGTTTCACAAGACTAGCAGAAACTTTTGGAAAAATATGTGCTTGACTGCCTGTACTCCCCCTTCACCAAATTACATGTACACTGACTTTCCGCCACTATCTCTGGAGCAGTCTCTCAGAGCTATTGCTTCCTGGGTAGCTCAAACGGTAAAGAATCCCCCTGCAATGCAGGAGATCTGGGTTCAATCCCTGGGTCGGGAAGATCCCCTAGAGAAGGGCATGGCAACCAATTCCAGTATTTTTGCTGGAAAAGTCAGTGACTGACTTGGTAAATTAGGCTGTTTACCTAAATTAGAGGTGAGTGGAAACTCAGCTCAATTTGGCCTGGTTTTGAATAATATTAAATGTTAAACCTTAACCACCTCCATACCTGTTCCTCGAAAGACAGATGTTAGCCTGAATTGTTAAATATTTCCAACAGATGTTTCGGGTGCTCAGGACACAAATCCTTTATTATCTGTGGCTCTTTATGTATCTTCTCCATTTCCCCTCCTAACCATTCCATCCTGCATGAGTTTCATGGAGGTAACTGCAAACCTACTGTGTGCCGGAGTGACCCACCACTTCCCTAGGAGTCTTTCAGTGTTTGGTTCCTATGAAATGGAAAATGTCCATCCTCCGGGCTCTACACACACTTTTATCATGACCATGTCCAAGTCACCTGCTCAGAGACCCCACAGGGGCTCCATCTTCACTGCCCAGTAGTTACCAAACTGTTTCTAAGAACCCAGCACAACTTGCTCTCACCCTGAAGTTCACTGTTCCTTTACGACTATTCTTTTCCATGGGAAAACCCATTTTCCTTAGACTCCATGAAGATTAAGTTTTCCTTTCTCTCCACACAATTAAGAAACAGCACTTTCACACTGTAGTCATTTTCTTTCCAGGAAGCACAAATCAGCACATTGTCATCTTCCCCTGAATGATTCTGAGAAACCATCTGCTAGGATTCTCTCTCCAACTTGAAAGGCTGCACAGCGTTGTCTCCACTCACCTTTTGAGCTGATATCAAAGAGCCAGATCCAGGACCAGGCTGACCTTGGCCACTGTGGGGTCGGGGTGGTTGGTCCAAGTCTACAACTGATGGACTTCTCTTCACCTGCGGGTCCCCTCTCCCTGCCGCACGCTTCCTTTCTCTGTCTCATCTCAGATTTCTCTTCTGCAGCAGGACAGCAACTCCTGGCTTTTCCCTGAGAGGGAGGGGTTTATCTGTTTCCACCCTCCATGCGCTGAAAGCGCAACCCCACCACCGGCTTCAACGTCCTGCAGTACTTCCAAGGGCCGGAAGGGGGCAGCAGCGCAACCCCGGGAAGCCTTTTAAAGATGGGCTGTGGCACTTGGGTGCCGAAGTTATAATTCACTGGTTATAAATTAGTCCTGGAAACATTCTATTTCAGGGCCTTAAGGTTAGTGGGTAGTGCAGGCATGTCTGGCAGCCTCTTCTCTCTTCTTGCTCTCTGCATGCTGGTAGCTTATGAGGAAGAATAGACTGAACACGGACTATTTAAAGAGGTAATGCTCAAAATTCTCCAAGCCAGGCTTCAGCAATATGTGAACCGTGAACTTCCTGATGTTCAAGCTGGTTTTAGAAAAGGCAGAGGAACCAGAGATCAAATTGCCAACATCCGTTGGATCATGGAAAAAGCAAGAGAGTTCCAGAAAAACATCTATTTCTGCTTTATTGACTATGCCAAAGCCTTTGACTGTGTGGATCACAATAAACTGTGGAAAATTCTGAAAGAGATGGGAATACCAGACCACCTGACCTGCCTCTTGAGAAATCTGTATGTAGGTCAGGAAGCAACAGTTAGAACTGGACATGGAACAACAGACTGGTTCCAAATAGGAAAAGGAGTACGTCAAGGCTGTATATTGTTACCCTGCTTATTTAACTTCTATGCAGAGTACCTCATGAGAAACACTGGACTGGAAGAAACAAAAGCTGGAATCAAGATTGCCGGGAGAAATATCAATCACCTCAGATATGCAGATGACACCACCCTTATGGCAGAAAGTGAAGAGGAACTAAAAAGCCTCTTGATAAAAGTGAAAGAGGAGAGTGAAAAAGTTGGCTTAAAGTTCAACATTCAGAAAACGAAGATCATGGCATCCAGTCCCATCACTTCATGGGAAATAGATGGGGAGACAGTGGAAACAGTGTCAGACTTTATTTTTGGGGGCTCCAGAATCACTGCAGATGGTGACTGCAGCCATGAAATTAAAAGACGCTTACTCCTTGGAAAAAAAGTTATGATCAACCTAGACAGCATATTCAAAAGCTGAGACATTACTTTGCCGACTAAGGTCCATCTAGTCAAGGCTATGGTTTTTCCAGTGGTCATGTATGGATGTGAGAGTTGGACTGTGAAGAAGGCTGAGAGCCGAAGAATTGATGCTTCTGAAGTGTGATGTTGGAGAAGACTCTTGAGAGTCCCTTGGACTGCAAGGAGATACAACCAGTCCATCCTGAAGGAGATCAGCCCTGGGATTTCTTTGGAAGGAATGATGCTAAAGCTGAAACTCCAGTACTTTGGCCACCTCATGTGAAGAGTTGACTCATTGGAAAAGACTCTGATGCTGGGAGGGATTAGGGGCAGGAGGAGAAGGGGATGACAGAGGATGAGATGGCTGGATAGCATCACTGACTCGATGGACATGAGTCTGAGTGAACTCCGGGAGTTGGTGATGGACAGGGAGGCCTGGCATGCTGCGATTCATGGGGTTGCAAAGAGTTGGACACGACCGAGCGACTGAACTGAACTGAAGGTCCTCCAAGTGGGTTGGGGACCAGAGAGAACACCTTAAGTGATCGAGGACGATTGTGATATGGAGAAGAGACGAAACCTATTCCGTGTCAGGTCAGTCCAGACCATGGATCTGAGACAGTGGAGTTACAGGGAGGCGGAACTGTGTAAACTTTCTAACCCTCCTTGTCTTGGATTTGAAGAAGGCTATTTTTTGTTACCCGCGACAGGTAAGTATCAAGTAGAAGTTTTCCACTGAACTTAAACTAAACTTTCATTCTGATGAACTCAACTTCTTTAAAGTTTATCACAAGTGTGTGAGGCTCTTTATTAAAAAGCAGATTCCTGCCCCACTTCCCTAAGATTCTGAATCTGTCAGTCTGGGCTTGGGCCCAGGAATCTGCATTTTAGACCCTGTTATGTCTCCATGGACCTGGTTTGGAGAAGCAGGGGTATTCTAGGAGACTAAAGGCCTAAATGACTACAGACATTATCATGTGAATAAAGGCCATCTGTTAGCAGAACTGAGTTACAAATTGAATTGAGTACAAATTTTATTATGCATGTTGTTCTGTGGAAGCCTCGAGGTGGCCTACTTATCCGGGTCCTGCTGGTGAAAGTGAGTTCAATCATTCATTGCATAAGCAGTGCTCACTCAAGGCTAGACACTATGAATAAAAGGCTTATTTTATGAAATCCACTGTATCCCATAAGTAATTTTAATTCAAAAGTGTAATAAGCTAATGAGTATATGCCTGAGTTTAATTACAAAGGAGTCTGTGAGTTAATGAGGGTATGCCTGACTTCTTGACAGAAGCCATGGAAATGAAGGGAGGTATTACAGTTGGCCAAAGACCAATTTGTGCACCACATAACGAGCGATCGGGGAGCCAGTCGACACCAACCCCCCCATTCCCAAGTGTTAATTCCCACTGGCTTCCCCTAGATCCTGCAGAAGGCTTTTTTTTTTTCTTTTTGCTGCGCTGAGTCTTCATTGCTACATGTGGACTTTCTCCAGCTGCGGTGAGCAGGGGCTACTCTCTAGTTGATGCTCAGGCTTCTCACTGTGCCGCCTTCCGTTGTTGCAGAGAACAGGCTCTAGAGCCCAGGTTCCATAATTGTGGCTCACGGGCTTAGCTGCTCCGAGGTATGTGGGATCTTTCTGGACCAGGGACTGAACCCATGAGCCCTGCGTTGGTAGGCAGATTCTTAACCACCGGAACACTAGGGGAGTCTCAGAAGGCTGTCTTTTATAGTGTGTTATTCTCAAACAAATTAGTTCTGTGTAATCATTCACATCCCTTTCAGGCTTTCTTTGGTGAACTGTCCATTCTGATGTCACTCTTGTATTTGAGTTTTGTTTTTTCCTATATTCACCATCTGCTAATCCTGATGGCTTCCTAATTTGAGAGAAACCATCAGGGTCCCTCCCTTCAACGTCCACCTGAATCAGAAAGCATCTTTAATAGATACTCTCAATTTTTTTTTGAGTTTTCTCAGCACAATTTTCCTGAAGACAATTTAAGAAAAAAAGAGAAGCAGAACCTATGTCCTGAATGAATTTATAGAAGAAGAAAGAGAGAAAGACAGTCAACTCAAGCCATAGTCTGGATGAACCTTGAGCATATTATACTAAGTGAAATAAACCACTCACAACAGTACAAATTCTGTATGATTCCATCTATTTGAGGTATTTAGAGTAGAGTAGTCTAATTCACTAAGACAGAAAGCAAAATGGTGCTTGCCGGGAGCTAAGGGGAGGATGGGCTGGGGTGGGGGGTATTTAATGGGTATAATTTCAGTTTTGCAAAATAGAAAAGAGTTGTGGAGATGGATGGTGGTGATGGTTGGACAATACACATGTACTTAACATTACGAAACTGTGCACTTAAAAGGTGGTCAATTTTATGTTGCATATATTTTACTGCAATTTTTATTAAAACACCCTGGGTCTAGGAGAAAAAATAAAGACAGTCAAACCTTCAGATTCTAAGGGCCCCATGGAACTGGGCACCTGCCTAAGATGCTCCACAGAAATACTGGGGTGACCTTGAGCCCGTTTCAGCGGTCCCAGGGCCCTGTGGGGAGGAGGTGAAGACCCACCCCTGAGAGAAGGGTGCCTGCTTCCTGAAAGGTCTCCAGCCTCAACCCTTCTACTCAGTTCTAGCTGGTGCCCTAGAGCAGGCTGGGGAAAAGGAATAGCATCTGTCCTCAGGTCATTGTTCAGGCTGCCGAGTCCAGCAGCATATCAACATCCCCAGGGCCTGGATCAGGGTTGGGGAAGGCACATATCATAGGATATCACTTACATATGGAATCTAAAATATGACACAGGGACTTCCCTGGTGATCCAGTGGCTAAAACTCCATTCTCCCAATGCAGGGGCCTGGGTTCGATCCCTGGTCATGGAACTAGATCCCACATGCTGCAACCGAAGAGCTTGCACGCCACAGCTAAGACCTGGGGCAGTCAAATAAGTAAGACTACTCTGTAAAATATACGACACAAATGAACCCATCTAGGAAACAGAAACAGACTCACGCAGGACAGACTTGGGATGGCCAAACGGGAGGGAGATGGGAGAGGGAAGGACTGGGAGCTTGGGATGAGCAGACGCAAGCTGTATGCAAAATGGATTAAACAATGTCCTACTGTAAAGAACATGGAACTATATTCAACATCCTGTGATAAACCATAACGGAAAAGAATATCGAATATATATATATGGATGGATGGATAACTGAGTCACTTTGCTGTACAGCAGAAATTAACACAACATTGTAAATCAACTATACTTCAATAAAATGTTTTTTAAAGAGTTGGCCCCTCTTCCTTTGTGCCCGCCCTCCCCCCAACCCCGCTAGCCCCGGTGGACCCTGAGCACACTTCTGGCACCTTTCACACTAGCACTGGGTTGTGTCCATTTCGTCTCCATTTGCATACTGGGGACTCCTCCACCCTTAACACTGAGTGAGCACAGGGTTTGATGCTTAATTAGCTAGCCCTCAATAAGTATTTGTTGAATAAATGAATGAATGATTGAATCTTACTCTGATTCTTATATGTGAATTCTTACTTATGAATCTTATACATGAAGATTTATCATGCATAACAGATTTTTTTTTTCAATGTGAAACTGGTGCATTTTCATTCCTCTTAACTTATAATGCCTTAGTGAAGAACTGAGCAAGTTATCAGTGTTCAGATTATCTATGATTGCACGACTGCTCCAAGTGGCAAAAAAACAGCAACGATCATTTATTATTATTATATCTCTCAGCCCTGGGGGTTGACTGGGCTCAGCAGACAGATGGTGGCTGGCATTGCGGTCATCAGTAAGCTTCCTCATTCACATGGATCATGGTGACTGATGCTCGCTGGGGCTGGGACTCAGCTGGGGATGTCAGTCAGAACACCACATGTGGCCTCTGCATGGGCCCTGGGCTTTTTCCCAGCTTGGAGGCATGTACTAAGAGAGGGAGAACCCCAGGAATCTGTACACTTGTTATGATTTAGCCTCAGAAATGGTGGTTTGCTGGTAAATGTTTGACAACCAGCTCTGTGTGTTTGTGTATAATTATGACTGTAGCATTTGCTGGCTTCTGTGGGTGGCAAGGAAAAGACACAGGTTCGATCCCTGCGTCAGGAAGATCCCCTGGAGGAGGGCATGGCAACCCACTCCAGTATTCTTGCCTGGAGAACCCCATGGACAGAGAGAGGAGCCTGGCGAGCTACAGTCCATGGGGTCACACAGAGTCAGACATGACTGAAGTGACTTAGCATGCAGCCCATGACATAAATAATCCCACCCTGGCTATTTTCAGGCTACTGGCATGACTCCACTGGGCATGGAGCTGGGGAAGGATGCGCATGGTCGCTGGCTCGCAGGCACAAGGGCTCCAGCACTCACACGGCACCACTTTCTCTGTGCCCTGTTGATTGATCCACAGGCCCACCCAGGTTCAAGGGGGAGGAGACAGACTCTGCCTTTTGATGGAGCACTGGCAAAGTCACAGTATAAGGAGAGGAAGGCATGAGGGATCCTGGCAAGGCCATCTTTGGAAAATCCAATCTACTGTAACCACCAAAACCAAAAAATCCCGAGGAATGCACAGAAGAAAATGTGACGTGCACACAACCTCCAGAGGATAGGCTGGTGAGTAAAGTCTGTCTTCTGCTGGAAGAGGATGGGACAGAGAGGTAAGAGCGAAACCTCTCCTGGGGTAAAACATATGGTGGTGAGGAGCAAACGCACAGAAACAAAAGCAGAAGCAGAGATACACAGAGAGAAAATCTGCAAGGGGAGATCCTTTCTCCTGCTTCGATTTGAAACTCTAGAACTTCATTCAATAACTGTTTATTCCATGCCAGACACTGCTGGAATGAAGTAGTAAACAAAACAGAAATCCCTACGGTATCAGTTTTCTGGAGTTGCCATCACAAAGTACCATATGGGTAGTTTAAATAACAGAGATCAATTTTTCTCACAGGTCTGGAGGCTTGGCGCCCAAGCCCCAGGTGTCGTCAGGTTTCCTTCCTTCTGAGGTCTCTCTCCTTGGCTTGTACTTTTACTCCTGTGCTCTTTTTTGGCTACACTGGGTCTTTGTTGCTGCACGTGGGCTTTGTCTCGTTGTGGTGAGTGGGGGCTACTCTTCATTGTGGTGCACAGGCTTTTTACTGCGGTGGCATCTCTTGTAGCAGCGCTCAAGCTCGAGAACTCAGGTACACGGGCTCTGATGCTCCACAGCAAGTGGGATCTTTCCAGACCAGGGATCAAACCCATGTCTCCTGCATTGCAGGTGGATTCCGCCAGGGAAGCCCCCTCCCTGGGTCTTCAGGGAGCCTTCACACAGTCTTTCCTCTGTGTGTTTGTGTCCTAATTTCCTCTTCTTATAAGGACACCTGTTGTATTGGATTAGGGCCCACTCTAATAACCTCCTTTTCACTTCATTAACCAACCCACTTCAGTATTCTTGCCTGGAGAACCCCATGGACAGAGAAGCCTGGCAGACTACATACAGTCCATGGACACGACTGAAGTGACTTAGCATGCATGCACGCTTGCAATCTACCTCTTTACAAAGAAGGATCTCCAAATACAGTCACATTCTGGGGGATCAGGACTTCAGCATATGAAATCCAGGGGCACACAACTCATCCTGTAACACGCTCATGAAGGTTATACTCTAGGACTCCACGTCATGTCCTTTTAGCAACATCATGTGGCTGAGGCCATAGAAATGGTGGCAAGGGATGCCCAGAGGGACACCTGCAGCATAAACATGGACTTCAAGGTGCGATCAACTCTGCGGAACAGTTCAAGCTCCCTAGCTACCCGGTAGATCAGGATGTTGCTATTCTCCAAGTTAGACATATTCTGACACAGTTTTTCACCTCTGTTTCCTGTTTCCCTCATCCTCCTCCCAAGAACCCTTCCCCACTAGACCTCAGGCTCTGCTTCTAGACCACCTTACGTATATAAGATAGTCACACTGCACTGCGTCAAAAGGCACGTGATAAATGGTTGACCCACACTTTAGGGTATTAAATTAACCCCTGGATAAGAATGATAGTCTGATCCGTCCATCATACAATGGTACACTTCTATATTCCACTTAGACATAGAACCTGTTTCATTATCTGAGACAGTACAAATGTCTAGTTTCCCCATCAATCATTTATCTAAAGGTTTTAAAAACTACAAAAATGTCCAAAATATCATTATGAATGTGAGACAGAAGTTTCTTTCTGATTCTATCACTCCTTCTATATGTATCAGCCAAGGTTCTTCTGCAAATTTTTCCCACATCAACTGGGACTGTTTTTGGCAGCATGGTCTAGTTTCTAAATGAAAGGCAGCATACATTGTTCATTCTTTCAACTGCCCTTTAATTTTCAAATATTCTTTTAATTTTCTAATTTTCAGAGTGGTTGAGTTAATAGCCTTAATTGTACTTTCAGTGGTGACAAACGAATTTTTCTGTCTGTTTAAATCATTAGTATCATTGCAGATTCATGGATTTTAGAGACTGAATAGATTTCACTCAACCACAAGCATTATTCTTTTCAAGGGTCAAATTCTCACAATTTTGGTCAGTGGGAACCTACTCAAGTTGGCTCCTTTAGACATGACAAGAAAACTTCCCTGATTTCTGGGAAAACTTGTCTCAGGTTCTCTTTGTACCTTCCTTTTCCTATATCTAGAAATAGTCATTTAACATTGGCACCCTGGTTCCTCTTGGTAGGGGGATGGTATTCAAGGCTGAGGGAGATATTCATGGTTTCTGGAATACTGTTGCTATTAGTCCATTACAATAAGCAGAGATACACATGCATATGTTTAAAATCATGCTGCTACTGCTAAGTCGCTTCAGTCGTGTCCGACTCTGTGCAACCCCATAAACAGCAGCCCACCAGGCTACCTCATCCCTGGGATTCTCCAGGCAAGAACACTGGAGTGGGTTGAAATCGTGAGTTCATTAAAAATTTTAAATTTAATACTACATAGCATTTTATTTTACTTCCTTGAAATTATAATCGTGCATCTTTTCTCTTATATTGAAAACTTGATTCAATTACTTAGATGCTGTGTCATATAATAGAAAGTTTCAAAACTAACAATACCAACACTACTAAAGAAATAAAACGACCAAGGCAAGATTCGAAATTTCTTTGTAGCTCCACCCAAGATGTTTTTTGATGTGGACCATTTTTAAAGTCTTTATTGAATCTGTTACAATATTGTCTCTGTTTTATGTTTTGGCTTTCTGGCCAGGAGGCGTGTGGGATCTTAGTTCCCTGATCAGGAACTGAACCCACACCCACTGTACTGGAAGGCAAAGTCTTTCACCGCTGGATTGCTGGGGAAGTCTCTCTTTGTAGCTCTTTTCATCCTTCAATATATCTCACTAAGGAGTTAGAGTCAAAATATTGTGCCCTAAAGTCAGGTGAAATAAATCCTTCCTCCTCTGTGTGTTTATGGTACTATTAGATATATGGTTATCCTCATGTGTTTGTATCTAATATTAATAATTTTTTTCACAATTATTTAAAGACCAAAACCTTCTAGAAGGATATTCACAAAGAAGTCTTGCTTCTACCCCTACCTCCTCCATTGTTTCCCTCAAAAATAACCATTTGTATTAATTTGGTGTTTTTCTTTGAGTACTGCTTTGTGCAAATGTAAGGAAACACATAGGTATACACTCTTATTTTCTTTCTTACACAATATGTAGCAGTATTCTGCACCTTGTTTTTCTCACTTTATATATCTTGATGATCTCTTCGTATCAACACACTGAAGCCTTTGCCCAATTTTTAACAGCTGCATAGTACTCTGTGTGACCATGCCATAGTTTAATCAAGCTGTTCCCGACTGCTGGAAAATTGGCTTCTGTACAATCTTTTTGCAGTCACAAATAATATCCACAAGGAATTAAATTAGCTTTTACAAGTATTATTTTGTACTTGTATAAGTGTACCTGGGGCTTCCCCAGTGGCTTAGAGGTAAAGAATCCATCTGTGATGCAGAAGACACAGGAGCCATGGGTTCGGTCCCTGGGTTGGGAAGATCCCTTGGAGGAGTACATGGCAACCCACTCCAGTATTCCGGCCTGGAAAATCCCATGGATGGAGAAGCCTGGCAGCACGCTACAGTCCATAGGGTCACAAAGAGTCGGACACGGCTGAAGCGACAGCATGCACGCACACATGCACACACCTGTGTACCTGGGAGACAGACTTCTAGACATGGAACTGCTGAGTCAATAGATAAATGTATCTATAATTTTGTTGGACACCGACAAATGTACCTCTATAGGGACTGGAGGTGCTGGATTCCTACCAGCACTGTAAAGGGGGAGCCATTTTCTTACAGTTTCACTAACAGTATATTGTCAAATTTTTGGATTTTTGCCAATCTGATAGGAGAGAAATGCAATGTTTATTTTCAATTTCATTTCCCTATAACTGAGGTTGGAAATTTTTTTCATATGTTAAAGAGCTATTTGCACTTGTCTGCAATCAATTTATTCACATCCTTTGGTCATTTATATATTGGGTTATTAGTCATTTTCTGCTCGATTTCAGAAAGCTCTTCATAAAATAAGCACTGCGGATAACAGCAACAAAACAAAGTCTGCCTTCACAAGGCCAACTTCCCAAGAATGATTCCTTTCTATGACTGTGCTGCCAGGAAGAATTCTCTTCTTTCAACCCAGAGACTGAGGCCATAGGCAATGATGATTAATGAAGTTGCCATTGCCATCATTTGTGAGCAATTTTCCAAATTGACCTAATCTTCCAGGAAAATAATCTATGTTCCTAAAGGAATAAATCAATTTCCCAAAGTATAGGAATGTGCACTCATACAACTATCATGTTCTCAGAAATATTTATAGAAATGAGATTTTATGATATATTATTACATGAAAGGGCAAGCCATAGAACAGTATGCACAGCATAAAACCAACTGTTTAGAGTCTATCTAGCTGTAAGTGCAGGAAAAACTTTGGAAGACACTACCCCAAAGTGTTTGCAGTGGTTACCTCTGAGTATTGGGATTATGGATGATTTTTAATTTTCTTCTTCATCTTTGTTCTATTTTCTAATATTTCCTTTTTACCGTGAATCTGTATTGCTTTGAAGACTAACAAGATTGACAACACTGTTTTTTAAATAACAGATTGAAAAAAATTCAGTTAAACTTTATGTCTTGAGTGAAAAGGAGCAGTTGATTTGCAGCAAAGTATAAGAGAGAAAAGCTTATCTTTTCCAATAATGTGAGCTCACTGATGCTGAGGATCAATTTATTTTTTAGTGCCCATTCACATTTAACAATAGTAATCACATTTACTATTTGCTCCAGAGACTTTAAGATTTACTTAGAGTAATAAACATTTTACGAATTGTGAATCACTGAGGATCCCAACATTTTATGCAAGAATACCACCAGCTCATCTAAATCAACTCTATTTCAACTTTAAATTTCTAATCAGTGCCTGGTCACTTTTGGGGCATTGAGACCAGGTACCTTAGCCCTGTCCTTACTTTCTCCATCTTCATCCCATGCAGCCATCTGATAACCTGTTGAGTCTTTCTTCGAAATATTCCTTGTAGCGTCTACATCTATTCCTCTCTGACTCACCAGCTAAAATACTACTCATGGTTCAGATTACTTCCATTATTACAGTAACTTTCTGCATTAGAAAAGAATGGTTAAAAAGCAATGAATAAAGAAATAATTCAACCTTTAAGCCTGGGAAAAGGATACCTCAATGCAGTAAGTTAAAAAATATATATTAATGAAAAGGCAGAGGATTCCTACACAAATGAAGGAACAAATTAGAAACACAGAAGTCAAAAAAATGAAGAGGAAATAGGCAAACTACCTGAAAAAGAATTCAGAATAATGATAGTAAAGATGACCAAAAACCTTGAAAACAGAATGGAGAAAATGCAAGAATCAATTAACAAAGATCTAGAAGAATTAAATAATAAACATACAGAGACAAACAACACAGTTACTGAAATAAAAATACTCTAGAAGGAATCAAGAACAGAATATCTGAAGCAGAACAATGAATCAGTGAGCTGGAAGAAAAAATGGTGGAAATAACTTCTGAAGAGCAGAATATAGTAAAAAGAATGAAAAGAACTGAGGATAGTCTCAGAGACCTCTGGGACAATATCAAATGCACCAACATTCGAATTATAGGGGTCCCAGAAGAAGAAGAGAAAAAGAAAGGGTATGAGAAAATTTTGAAGAGATTATAGTTGAAAATTTCCTCAACATTGAAAAGGAAATAGTCCATCAAGTCCAAGAGGAACAGAGAGTCCCATACAGGATAAACCCAAGGAGAAACATGCCAAGACATATACTAATCAAACTAACAAAGTCTAAACACAAAGAAAGAATATTAAAAGCAGCAGGGAAAAGCAACAAACAAAATACCAGGGAAACCCCATATGTTTAACAGCTGATCTTTCAGCAGAAACTCTGCAGGCCAGAAGGGAATGGCAGGATATATTTAGAGTACTTAAAGGGATTAATCTACAATCAAGATTACTGTACCCAGCAAGGATCTCATTCAGAATTGATGAAGAAATAAAAAGCTTTACAGACAAGAAAGTTATGAGAATTCAGTACCACCAAACCAGCTTTATAACAAATGTTAAAGGGACTTATACAGTCAAGAAATACAAGAGAAGGAAAAAGATCTACAAAATCAACCCCAAACAATTAACACAATGGCAACAGGAACATATATATCAATAATGACTTTAAATGTAAATGGATTAAATGCTCCAACCAAAAGACACAGACTGGCTGAATGGATACAAAAAAAGGACATATATATGCTGTCTACAAGAAACCCACTTCAGACCTAAAGACACATATAGACTGAAAGTGAGAAGATATAAAAATATATTCCAGGCAAATGGGAAGCTAAAGAAAGCTGGAGTAGCAATCCTCATATCAGACAAAAAGACTTAAAATAAAGATTACAAGAGACAAGAAAGGATACTACATAATGATCAAGGGATCAACACAAGAGGAAGATATAACAATTGTAAATATCTATGCACCCAACATAGGAGCACCTCAATACATAAGAAAAATAATAACAGACATAAAAGGAGAAATTGACAGTAACACAATAATAGTAAGAGAATTTAACACCCAATTCACACCAACAGACAGGTCATCAAAACAGAAAATTAATAAGGAAACACAAGTCAAATGATACATTAAATGAGATGGATCTCATTGATATCTTCAGGACATTCCATCCAAATGCAGAAGAATACACATTCTTCTCAAGTGCACATGGAACATTCTCCAGGATAGACCATGTCTTGGGTCACAAATCAAACCTCAGTAAATTCAAGAAAATTGAAATCGTATCAAGCATCTTCTCTGACCATAATGCTATGAGACTAGATAAAAACTGTAAGGAATACAAACACATGGAGATTAAACAGCACATTTCTAAATAAACAACAGGTTACTGAAGAAATCAAAAGGGAAATCAAAATATTTCTAGGAACAAATGACAATGAAAACACGACAACTCAAAACCTATGGGATGCAGCAAAAGTAGTTCTCAGAGGAAAGTTTATAGCAATACAATCCTACCTCAAGAAACAAGAAAAACATTGAATAGTCAACACAGCTTTACACCTAAAACAACTGGAAAAAGAAAAACCCCAAAATTGAACCCCAAAACTGATAGAAGGAAAGAAATCATAAAGATCTGAGCAGAAATAAATGAAAAAGAAATGAAAGAAACAATAGTAAAGATTAATAAAACTAAAAGCTGGTTCTTTGAGAAGATAAACAAAATTGATAAACCTTTAGCCAGACTCATCAAGAAAAAAAGAGAGAAGAATCAAATCAACACAATTAGAAATGAAAAACGAGAGGTTACAACAGACAATGCAGAAATACAAAGGATTATAAGAGACTATTATGAACAACTATGTGGCAATAAAATTGATAACCTGGAAGAAATGAACAGATTCTTAGAAAAGTTCAATCTTCCAAGACAACCACGAAGAAATAGAAATTATGAACAACCTAACTATAAGCACAGAAATTGAAGCTGTGATAAAAAATCTTCCAGAAAACAAAAGCCCAGGACCAGATGGCTTCACAGGAGAATTCTATCAAACATTGTGAGAAGAGCTAATGCCTATCTTTCTAAAACTCTTTCAAAAAACTGCAGGGGAAGGAACACCTCCAAATTCATTCTACGAGGCCACCATCACCCTGAAAACCAAAACCAGATAACCTGATAAAAACAGAGAAAAGGAAAACTACAGGCCAATATCACTGATGAACATAGATGCACAAATCCTCAGCAAAATTTTAGCAAACAATTCAGCAACACATCAAAAAGCTCACACACCATGATCAAGTTGGGTTTATTCCAGGGATACAAGGATTCTTCAATATACACAAATCAAACAATGTGATACACCATATTAACAAATTGAAAGATAAAAAACATATGATAATATCAATAGATGCAGAAAAAGCCTTTGAAAAAATTCATCACCCATTTATGATTCAGTTCAGTTCAGTCACTCAGTCATGTCCGATTCTTTGCAACCCCATGAATCGCAGCACGCCAGGCCTCCCTGTCCATCACCAACTCCCGGAGTTCACTCAGACTCACATCCATCGAGTCAATGATGCCATCCAGCCATCTCATCCTCTGTTGTCCCCTTCTTCTCCTGCCCCCAATCCCTCCCAACATCAGAGTCTTTTCCAGTGAGTCAACTCTTTGCATGAGGTGGCCAAAGTATTGGAGTTTCAGCTTTAGCATCATTCCTTTCAAGGAACACCCAGGGCTGATCTCCTTTAGAATGGACTGGTCAGATCTCCTTGCAGTCCAAGGGACCCTCAAGAGTCTTCTCCAACACCACAGTTCAAAAGCATCAATTCTTCAGCGCTCAGCTTCCTTTACAGTCCAACTCTCACATCCATACATGACTACTGGAAAAACCATAGCCTTGACTAAATGGACCTTTGTTGGCAATGTCTCTGCTTTTTAATGTGCTATCTAGGTTGGTCATAACTTTCCTTCCAAGAAGTAAGCGTCTTTTAATTTCATGGCTGCAGTCACCATCTGCAGTGACTTTGGAGTCCAAAAAGATAAAGTCTGACACTGTTTCCACTGTTTCCCCATCTATTTGCCATGAAGTGATGGGACCAGATGCCATGATCTTCGTTTTCTGAATGTTGAGCTTTAAGCCAACTTTTTCACTCTCCTCTTTCACTTTCATCAAGAGGCTCTTTAGTTCTTCTTCACTTTCTGCCATAAGGGTGGTGTCATCTGTATATCTGAGGTTATTGATATTTCTCCTGGCAATCTTGATTCTAGCTTGTGCTTCTTCCAGCCCAGCATTTCTCATGATGTACTCTGCATATAAGTTGAATAAGCAGGGTGACAATACACAGCCTTGACATACTCCTTTTCCTATTTGGAACCATTTATGATTAAAACTCTTCAAAAAATGAGCATAGAAGGAACATATCTTAACACAGTAAGGACCATATATGATAAGCCTACAGCAAGCATTATTCTCGATGAAAAACTGAAGACAATCCCCCTAAGATCAGGAACAAAACAAGGGTGTGCACTTTCATCACTATTATTCAATATAGTTCTGGAAGTCCTAGCTACAGCAATCAGAGAAGAAAAAGAAATAAAAGGAATCCAGATTGGAAAAGAAGAAGTAAAGCTCTCACTGTTTGCAGATGACATGATACTGTACATAAAAAACCCTAAAGCTAATCAGTGCATTTAGCAAAGTTTCAGGATACAAAATCAATACACAGAAATCACTTGCATTTCTATATACTAACAATGAAAAATCAGAAAGAGAAATTAAGGAATCAATCCCATTCACCATTGCAACAAAAAAATTAAATATTTAGGAATAAACTTAACCAAGGAGACAAAAGAACTGTACACAGAAAATTATAAGACAGTAATGAAAGAAATCAAAAATTACATAAACAGATGGAGAGATATTCCATGTTCCTGGGTAGGAAGAATCAATATTTTGAAAGCAACTAAACTACCAAATACAATCTACAGATTCAACACAATCCCCATCAATTTACCAGTGATATTTTTCACAGAACTAGAACAAAAAACTTCACAATTCATATGGAAACACATAAGACCCCAAATAGCCAAAGTAGTCTTGAGAAAGAAGAATGGAGCTGGAGGAAACAACCTTCCTGACTTCAGATTATACTACAAAGCTACAGTCATCAAGACAGTATGGGACTGGCATGAAAACAGAAACATAGACCAATGGAACAAGATAGAAAGCCCAGAAATAAACCCATGCACCTGTGGGGACCTTATATTTAACGAAGGAGGCAAGAATACATGATGGGGCAAAGACAGCCTCTTCAATAAATGGTGCCGGGAAAACTGGACAGCTACAGGGAAAAGAATGAAGTTAGAACACCTCCTAACACCATACACAAAGATAAACTCAAAATGGATTAAGGATCTAAATGTAAGACCAGAAACTATAAAACTCTTAGAGGAAACCTTAGGCAGAACGCTCGATGACAAAAATCAAAACAAAATCCTCTGTGACCCACCTCCTAGAGTAATGGAAATGAAAACAAAAGTAAACAAGTGGGACCTGATTAAACTTAAAAGCTTTTGCACAGCAAAGGAAACTACAGGCAAGATGAAAAGACAACCCTCAGAATGGGAGAAAATAATAGCAAATGGAACAACTGGCAAAGGATTAATTTCCAAAATATACAAGCAGCTCATACAACTCAATGCCAGAAAAACAACCAACCCAATCAAAAAGTGGGGAAAAGACCTAAACAGACATTTCTCCAGAGAAGACATACAGATGGCTAACACACACATGAAAAGATGCTCAGCATCGCTCACTATTAGAGAAATGCAAATCAAAACCACAATGAGATATCACCTCAGACCAGTCAGAATGGCCATCATCAAAAAGTGTACAAAAAATAAATGCTGGAGAGGGTGTGGAGAAAAAGGAATTCTCTTGCACCGTTGGTGGGAATGTAAATTAATGTAGCTGCTATGGAAGATGGTATGGAGACTCCTTAAAAAGCTAGGAATAAAACCACCATATGACCCAGCAATCCCACTCCTGGCATACACCCTGAGGCAACCAAAATTGAAAAAGACACATGTATCCCATTGTTCACTGCAGCACTATTTACAACAGCTAGAACATGAAAGCAACCTAGATGTCCATCAACAGATGAATGGATAAAAAAAAGTTGTGGTTCATATACACAATGGAATATTACTCAGCCATAAAAAGGAACACATTTGAGTCAGTTTCAATGAGGTGGATGAACCTAGAACCTATTATACAGAGGAATTATAATACAGAAAGAGAAGTATACAGAAAGAGAAATATAAATATCATATTCTAGTGCATATGTATATACACGAAATCTAGAAAAATGGTAGCGAAGAATTTACTTACAGGGCAGCAGTGGAGAAAGACATAGAGATTGGACTTGTGGACATGGGGAGATGGGAGGAGAGGGTGAGATGTGTGGAAAGAATAACCTGGAAAACATATTACCACACGTAAATTAGACAGCCAACAGGAATTTGCTATATGGCTAAGAAACTCAAACAGGGGCTCTATATCAACCTAGAGTGGTGGGGTGGGGAGGAAGATGGGAGGGAGGTTCAACAGGGAGGGGATATATGTATACCTATGGCTGATTCAGGTTGAAGTTTGACAGAAAACAACAAAATTCTGTAAATCAATTATCCTTCAATAAAAAATAAATTTATAAAAAGCAATGAATCAGGAATCTCAGAATGACTAAATAAGGGGACAGGATGGGTTTTGTTGTTGTTTTTTGGTCTTTAAGTCGTGTCAGACACTTTGTGACCCAATGGACTACAGCACACCAGGCTCTTCTGTCCGCCAGTATCTCCTGGAGTTCACTCAAATTCATGTCCACTGAGTTGGGTATGCTATCTAACCATCTCATCCTCTGCTGCCCCCTTTTTCTTTTGTCTTCAGTCTTTCCCAGCATCAGGACCTCTTCCAATGAGTTGGCTTTTCAAATCAGGTGGCCAAAGTATAACCACTGACTTGTAAACAAGTCACTGAAAAGCAGTTTACTGAAAAGCTCTATCCACAGGACTTGTCTTTATCTGACCTAATGCAATGCTTAGTTTATGCAAACAACTCTAGTCTTAAGGCATTTGTCCAAAAAAAAAAAAAAAAAGAGTGCCATTGTTTAATATCACAGCTGCCTGAGGCAGTGTTACTTAGCTTGGGCTAGTAAGAGGCTGACCAATAATAACTGGGGAATAAGATAGAAGCTTTATAAAGAATTCGGAGATATTTCTGGGAATCTGGAAGGTCACAAGCATGTGAGTGTGCACATGCCCAAAAAAGTGAGGAGGCTGTAATTCCATACCTTAGATTGACCTTGAGGTCCTGCATAAGCAGGAAGTGAAAGCTAAGGCAAGGATTGTAAACAGCCTGCATGAGCATTGAAGGCATGTCCCAACACATGCAAGCACGTGCAAACACACACACACACACACACACACACACAAAGGGAGGGAGACTAATCAGTTCAAGAAGAGTTCTTAGTTCAATTATTAGCTCACCACTAAGCATCAAGCAAACTTCAGTGGCCACGGGCAACAAAAAATACAAACTTTCTAGAATTAGTCCAGGAAAAATTAACGAAACAAATAGTAATAATAACAAAAACACAACAAACTTGATGAGGGGGAAATCTCATTTCCAGAATGATCACATTGTAATATTTAAGATTATATTATTTTCAATGTTCACTTTTTAACAAAAAGTGTCATGACATGCAAAGAAACAAGAAAGAATGGCTCATACCCAGGGGGGAAAGGGAGTCAATAGAAACTATGATTCATGTCAATGTATGGCAAAACCAATACAGTATTATAAAGTAAAATAAAGTAAAACTAAAAAGTTAAAAAATAATAATAAAATAAAACACTGGTACAGAGGAAAAAAAAAGAAACTATGATTCTGAGTTATTTTCTTTTTGGTTAAAAACTGTCTCTGAGGAAGTGCAAATGTTAACTTACTAGACCAAGACATGAAACAGCTATTATAAATGTGATCAAAGGTCTAAAAGAGGCCATGCCTAAAGAATTAAAGGTAAGCATGAGAATGATGTATCAATAAAGAAAATTTATTTTTTTAAAAGAACCAAATAGAAATTCTGGTCTTACAAATGAAAAACAGAGGGGCTCACAGCAGATTTGAACTGGCAGAAGGAAGAATCAGTGAACTTGAAGACAGGTCAATTAAGATGATCCAGCCTAAGCAACAGAAAGGCACAAGAGTAGAGAGAAATGAACAGAGCCTCAGAGATTGGTGGGACACCATCAAGCTACATATGATACAGATACATATGTATGATAGGAATCTTAGGAGGAGAGAAAGAAAGAGGAAGAAAGGTTATTTGAAGAAATAACCGTAAACTTCTCAAATGTGAGGAAAATCTGCATCAAATCTCTACATCTAAGAAGCTCCACAAACTTGAAGCAGTACAAACCCAAAGAGGCCCACATTTCAACACATCGCAGTCAAACTGTCAAAAGAGAGAGAAAAAGAGGGAATCCTGAAAGCAGCAAAAGAAATGGTTCATGACATTCAACCCTCTCCCCACTCCACTGAACGTTATTCCCTGGAAGACTGCTCCTGGACACGATCCAGGTAGAATGTGAGGTAACAATCATTTGCAAGTCATCAACAGTGCCGGCCTATTGATGAAGTCAAAGATGGAAGATGAAGTCTTTCCAGGTTCTTCCTCCCTCTTTAGAGTCTCTCATTTGGGGTCCTATCTGGGCCCTCTCGACCCTGTGAGTCAGGACTGAGAGGGAACAGAGGGGTCTTTGCAAACAGTGTTAGGGGAGCCTGTCAAAGTGACATCACTAGAGATCTGATGTGACAATGATTGCCTGCCCTCTGAGGGCTGCAGAACTTGCCCAGTTGGGAAACAGCTAAGCAGTAAGTAACTGTTGGCTTTAGATTGGGTAGGGTTAGTTCTAAACATAGCGAAATAAGTTCCTAGCCTTGACTTATAAGATTGAAGATTAGAGATGTGTCTTTGACTCATGTTTTTATACCCATATAGACACACATTTACAGTTTTATATTGTACTTTATATCTAAATGGGCAATCTATGTATTTGACACGGTACTTATTTTATCTCTTTCTCAAAGATAATTGAAGTGGTAATAAGGAAAACTTTGGCGATTAATTTTTTCCAACATTCTAACCCAGAAAGACTGCCATTCAGTCAGCTGATGTTTAGTGAACATCTATTATGTACCAGACGTGCTAAACGCAGCACAGACAGATGGGAGATGATGCGTTCCTAGCAGGAAGGAGGCAGGTGAGACGGGGGTGGGGTGGGTAGGGAGGATGTTTGCTCAGTCTGAACTTGGTGGAGGAGTATTGGGTTTCAGGAGAAGCTGCCTAAGAGAGGGGACTCCTTGAGTCTTGAAGTGTTAGCTGAACGAAGGGAAGTGGATTTGGGCAAGACTATCCAGGGAGAGAGAACAGCATGGCATAGAAGTGGGGAAAACTCAGCGTTTGAGGAATTCCAGGTGACCAGAGCACAGGTGTTAGGGGAGATGGCTGAGAGGTAAGGCTAAAATGTTTGTAGGGGTGGATCATGACTGTCCTGACATGCACTGTGAGAAGACTGAAAATGATACAAAATAGTAGCTATAGTCATCCTTATTTCCTATGTATTGAGGACTTGCTTGTGTCAGGCACTGTACTTGGCACTCAACATACCAATTTACTACCCACAAGAGCCCTATGAGGTAGGTTCTGCTTGAAATGGATAAAATATATCCTGTTGGGAAAAGGAGTCCACAAAGAGACTAGAACCATCAGGGACGTGGGAGGAGAACATAATGGCCCGGCGTTATAGACGTCAAGGGGAAAGGAGTTTCAAAAAGGATTCATGTCCAGTGCTGCCAAGAGGTCAGTAAGGTAAGGACTGAACAACCAGTGGGTCACTGGTGATCTGAAGAGACAGTGTTTTGGTGAACTTACGGGGCACAAGATTGCTGAAGCATGGTGGTGCAGATGCAATATAGGAATGGGGATGGCTGTTGTCAACTGCTCTTTTAAGAAGACTATTTAGAGTGTCGGGGTTTAGCCCCTGCAGGATTTAGGGGAACCTGAAGGAAAAACGGCGTCGGCGGATGATTTAGAGAGATAAGGAAAGAATATTGTAGATAAGAAAAGAGAGGAGAGAAAGAGGCTGATATTTTTTGGTTTATATAGAAAACCAATAAAACTCTGAGACAAGGAGTTTGTCTTGTTTATGGAGGCCACAGGTGTCTTTTGTCTCTTAAGGGAGTGAAGACGCAGAACGTCTTTTTGTTTAGATCTTAGAAACCTGGGCAGATAAGTCAACGTAGGGAGCCTCTATGTTTTAAGGGATCAGCCTGAAAAAGAGAGTAAGAAAGAGAAAAAAAAAAAAGAAACATGGGGTGACCAAGCTGTTTTGGTGAGCGAGGCCCGTTATTTTTATTTTTAAAAGGGTCTTTTATATCTTTATTTGTCTATAGAGGGAAATGAAAGATGTAAAGTCATATAGAGTCAGCCTAAACATTACATCTGTTTTCTCTTTATCGAAACCAGGATTTTTTTTGTATACCTTTTTCATAAATAATATTGTGTATATTATCTTTTGGCCTTGGAGGCCTGTGAACATTTCATGGCCCTCTTTTGAAAAAGGTTGTTCAATCAGAAAACTTATTTTTTTCAATTTTTTAAAAAAAAATATATTTTTAATCTATGTCAGCCTCAGAAAATGTTAAACAGTTATATTTTTCACGGAGTAAAGGTGTAGTGAGTTACAAGAAAAAACCAATTAGCTCAAAAGTCTGATGTGGTTAATTTTAAGGCTACACTTGTTTTTTTTACATTTCAACTATGTTAACTAATGTACTCTCACGTGCACAGTGGATAAGAGATATGGGAACTTTGTAACAAGCATTGGCCCAATAATGAAATCTTACACCAGCACTACTCTAATAATTTTTAACTCTTTAAAAGGCTCTATGTTTTAGGCTTTTTGTGTCTCTCACAGTTGGGAGGCTGTAAATAATTATATGTGTAGCTGTAAGAGTCTGGATATATCTGCCAAGCAAGCTAGAATGTTAACAGAGGGGGTTTGATTTGAAATATTTTTCTCATGTCCAGGAGACTTTTTAGCTATAGCCCTAAGTTGATTTTCTCTAGAGAAAGGTGGTCGGGGATAGCCCCCTGTTAATGTCTGAGGAGTCGGTGAAAGTCATGAAATAGTAAAACAGACAGATTTTGGTTTGGGGGTAGATGTTCGATAAGGGGGGCCCCTCGAGGCCTGATCTCGCCTTTGTCCGTCAGGCCTCTTCTTCATGACCTTTGCCATGGGCGGGATTCCCCATGCTGGCTCCCAGCATCAGAGAACTAGCAATAGAGAGGGAGAAGGCAATGGCACCCCACTCCAGTACTCTTGCCTGGAAAATCCCATGGACGGAGGACCCTGGTGGGCTGCCATCTATGGGGTCGCACAGAGTCGGACACGACTGAAGCGACTTAGCAGCAGCAGCAGACTTGAGCATGTGTTTGTGTGCTGAGAGGTCAGATTGAGCAGAGGGCAAGATGTGGACAGCTCGTGAGTTGAGGGATCACTGATGAAATTAAGGTCACCACGCAGTTGGGAGGAGATGGGGGAAAGCTTAGCCTTGCCTGGGAGCCCAGAGGGCATTCAAGATGGAGGTGGACGCCAAGAGAGTGAGCTGGAGGGGAATTCCAGTTGACGGACCTCTGTTTTCTTGATGATGCTTCTGAGAACAAGAAGTGCCCCTGAATACTTTTCTTATGTATATTTCTACAAAACACTTGCCACAATGAATGTCATAAGCAGATTTCCCCTGCTGCTCCCCACATGGGGAGTTAGATTCAGGAGAAAACTGTGTTCAGTGGGCCCTCAGTGCTCGCTGACCTTCAGTATGTAGCTTGCTCTATTCTCAAGGGACTCCATGGGCTGGGCCAGCTCCCGTGAGTTGACTTCTCCACTCAGCTTTGCGTTCTCTCTTCATTAAGGGAGACACGCTCGGTTTCTTTGAGGAGACCAGCCCTAAAAGTAGAGCCAACTAAAAGCAATGACTGATGTTAGACCTGCAGAAAGTGTGAGGCCAGAAAGAGCCACAAAATAACAGCTGGGGATCACATGGACGGGGTGAAATGTAGAACTGGGTGGTTATCGGTATCTATGGCATAAAGGAAAGAGGAATTTATTAAATTGTTTCAAGTGAATTCTCTAGCTTGTGCAAACACTGCTTATGGAATAAGAAATAAAATTCTAGTGTCATTTGGAAGGTGGTCACTGTCTGCACTGGGAGATGTACAGGAAATGCCGCAGAAGAAAGACAGAGACGCCTGCACAAATGTTTATTGTGCAGGGGACTCACTGGGGACAGACAGGTCCCACACAGAAAAGAAGACTTTTGTAAACTTTGCTTCATTGTCTTTTGAAACATAGATTATTGTCTTCAGTGACAACGTCCAATGTTTCTACATTTGCTTCTTCGTGTGGGTATCTATATTTTCCTTTAGCTGTAGGGTTGCATGAGGAGGGAAGATTTCATTTAAAATTAGTGACAAAGTTGCTAAATATTTTTGCCATCAGTCCAATGCTGGATACAAATGTCATCTCTCCCCCTCTCTCTCTCTCTCACACACACACACACACACACACACGCTGGCTATGTGTTCTTTCCTTCTCCCTCACTCCCTGCTCTTGAGTCAGAAACTAGAAAAAGAGGGAGAAAGTCTGTAAATCTCCTGAAAGGACTCACGATGCTCCATGGTGTTGTGGTGCTTGGCAAGGCCCACTGTGTGAGGCCAGACCCTGGAGGATGCTTCCAGAAAGCTCGACGTCGAAATCCAAACCCTTGTCTTCCCTGCACTCTAACTGCTGTATCACATTCAGACCTTTTCCTCATCTCTCAGCCCACCTTTGTTACCGGGATTTTTGTGGAGGGTTCTGACACCTGATACATCAGATAACGGCAGTGTGTGGACATCTCCTCCCCTCCTCCCTCATTCCTTCCTTCCTTCTTTCCTCCCCGCTATCTTTATTTATTCCTCCCTCCCAAGCTTTTATTTCACTGTGAAATACAGTACATTTACTACAGTATATAGAATATCCATAGACAACTTAGCACTTTTAAAAAAATAATGAGTACACACACCAGTGCCACCAAATAAAGAAATGGAATATGACTACTAGCCCCTCAGAAGCCAGCTCATATACCCACCCAATCACGACCCCTAGTATCCTACCTCCCCAACCCCTCCCTCACACACAAGTAATTACTATCTTTTTAAATTTTTATTTTATATTGGAGTTGATGTGGTAGGTTCAAGTGTACAGCAAAGTGATTCAGTTATACACACACGTATCTCTATTCTTTTTCAGATTCTTTTCCCATATAGGTTATTACAGAATGCTGAGTAGAGTTCCTTGTGCTATACAGTCTCAGTCTCTGTTGGTTATCTATTTTATGAATGTGTGTTAGTTGGCTCAGTCATACCCGACTCTTTGCAACACTATGGACTGTATAGCCCTCCAGGCACCTCTGTCCATGGGATTCTCCAGGCAAGAATACTGGAGTGGATTGCCATTCCCTTCTCCAGTTTTACACATAATGGTGTGTATATGTTAATCCCAACCTCCTATATAATTACCATCTTGATTTAATGGGATTTACTCCCTTGCCTGTCTCTTTTGTATTATCCCCTAAGAATATTGCCCTAAACAACAGAATTTAATTTTGCCTGTTTGAAAATTTTTCCTTCAAAGTCTCTGAGCCAGCTTCTTTCTTTCAGCATTCTGTTTACAAGGTTCATCTACATGGTTGCACGTAGCTATGCTCTCCATTGCACGAACAGACCACTACATTTGCACTCCATGTTATTGCTATGGTCACTGGATTGCTTACATTGTCGAGCCCTGTGAACAGAACTGCTTGAACGTTCCTGTGCACATAACCTGGACATAGTTCATATGCTGCCTCAGGGCACATATCTGGGAGCGAACCTACTGGGTCATATTGTGTCATTGTTCACTATTACTGGCTACCGTGTCAACAGTTCCTCTTTCCCACATCCTAGAAAACACTGTGTCCTCTTTCACATCTTGGTTTCAAACTTATGTTCCCAAAATAGACCCTCCTACTAAACTGACTCCTGTAGGTCGAAGGGTTTCATCTTCTGTTTCCCACATGGCTTGTAACAGAGGACATGCACATGTGTGGCCCCCTGCTTTGAGCACACCCATCAGAAGGTTATGAGCAACTCCCCAGTGAGAGAGCCAAAACCTCAGATATATTCTGGTTGATGCAACACAAATAAATCACTATGTGGCTGTGGCACTTGATTATTTAAAAGCAAAACAAAAACTGTCATATGTCTTAATTTATCATATTACACTTGTGTGCCCTGACATCCTAATTGAGAACCACTGACCTTGTTGGCCTGTTCTTTCAGTGGCCTTGAGCTTTGAATGTACTGACCACCTCTTTAGCCCAAAGCCATGATCATCCAGCATCTTTCTCTACCAAAGCTTGTCCCTCAAAAACACAAGCAGGAGGACAAAGAGAACAATGGTTAAAATTTCCCAATAATGGACCCACTTACCCTGTTGGTGGGAATGCAAACTGGTATGGCCATTATGAAGAACAAAATGAAGGTTTCTTAAGAAACTGAAAACAGAGCTAGCACATGATCCAGCAATCCCATTCCTAGGCATATATCCAGAGGAAAACATAGTTCGAAAGGATATGAGCACCCCATTGTATCCTGGCAGTATCACTGCAGTACTGCTTACAACAGCAGCACATGGAAGCAACCTAAATATCCATTAACAGAAGAATGGATAAAGCAGAACTGGTAGATATATACAATGGAACATTACTCAGTCATAAAAAAGGATGAAATAATGCTATTTGCAGCAACATGGATGCCCCCAGAGATTATCATACCAATTGAAGTAAATCAGAGAAAGACAAATATTATATGATATAATTTATATGTGGAACCTTAAAAAGAAAGATAAAATGAACTTATTTACAAAAGAGAAACAGACTTACAGACTTAGAGAACCAACTTATGATTACCATGGGGTAAGGGTTGGGGGGAGCGATGGATTGACATGTACACACTGCTATTATATAATATAGATAACCAATAAGAACCTACTGTGTAGAATAGGGAACTCTGCTCAATATTCTGTAATAACCTAAATGGGAAAAGAATTTGCAAAAGACTAGATACATGTAAATGTAAAAAAAGATGTAAGATTTTTTAAAAAAAATCTCAATAGTGCTACACAGACTCCAAGGCTTGCCCTCTGGGATGCTATATTCAAGGGTGTGTTCTTTCCCGTCCCCCCACAGGGTTGGACCAGCTGACCTGATCCTGGCCAGTGGCCCTGTCCTCCATCACAGCCACCCCGCCATCCGGGCCAACTGGGACTATGTTTCCCTTCAAGGTGAGAAAATGGATGGGGCTTGCCTGCTTCCGCTCGCTGGTGGTCTCCTCCTCTAGCATTCGCCAAAAAAAACTAATCCACAAGCTCCAGGAAGAAAAGGCCTTCCGCGAGGAGATGAGACACTTCCGGGAGAAGATCGAAGACTTCCGGGAAGAGATGTGGAATTTCCGGAGCAAGATGCGTGCCTTCCGCGGTGAGATCTTGGGCTTTTGGGAAGAGGATAGGCCTTTCTGGGAAGAGGAGAAAACCTTCTGGAAAGAGGAAAAAGCCTTCTGGGAAATGGAAAAATCTTTCCGGGAAGAAGAGAAGGCCTTTTGGAAAAAGTACCGAATCTTCTGGAAGGAAGACAGGGCCTTCTGGAAGGAGGACAACGCCTTGTGGGAAAGAGACCGGAACCTCCTTCAGGAGGACAAGGCCTTGTGGGAGGAAGAAAAGGCCCTGTGGGTGGAGGAGAGAGCCCTTCTGGAGGAGGAGAAGGTCCTCTGGGAGGATAAGAAGACCCTCTGGGAGGAGGAGAATGCCCTCTGGGAGGAGGAGAAGGCCGCCTGGGTGGAAGGGGTTGTTCCGGTTGTGGAGCAGCAGGTGCTGGAAGGCGGGCACCGCCACATCAGTGGCAGGCCCCGGTCGCCAGCCTCCTCCCGGGGCAGGGCGTGAGTGCAAGAGGCACTGGATTGGGACTCAAGTGGAGTCACACTCAGGGTGACCCCGCATGCCTAAAAAAAAAATGCTCTTATTTGTCTCCTGCCTTCAAAAGATCTAATAAAGTCCTGAGGAGAGGTCTGGAAAACCAACTTTTGTAGGGAGGGCCAGCTGCATTTTCCCAGGTCTTGTGATTCTCCGAGGTCACCGTCACATCCTCCACGGGCTATAACTGCTGTCCCTAGGGCTGGCAGCTCCGGCGAACCTGGCAGGAGTGGGTGGATGTGAGTGGAGGCCCTGGGCTCGCCTTAAAAAAGAGTCAGAAATGAAGTGGGGGGAGGTGCTCAGACAATGACAGTGAGAGATATGGAGGGCCAGAGAAGGGCAGAGACATTTCTGCCTCTGTCCATTCTGAGGTAGTCGTTTCTCCTCCACTCTGGGCAGTCTTGCCTGGCGAAGGAAATGGCAACCTACTGCAGTACTCTTGCCTGGAAAATCCCAGGGGTCGCGAAGACTCGACTGAGCGACTTCACTTTCGCGCGTTGGAGAAGGAAATGGCAATCCGCTCCAGTATTCTTGCCTGGAGAATCCCAGGGACAGAGGAGCCTGGTGGGTTGCCGTCTATGGGGTCGCACAGTGTCGGACACGACTGAAGCGACTTAGCAGCAGCAGCTGGGCAGTCTTGGAAGCCTGGGGCGGGTGGACAGCTCTCCAGAAAAGGCTGTAGTGGTGTTAACATTTCATTCGTGGGTTTTCCTCACCTGGCAGGCTATTTAGACACAGACAGCATCCCTTAATGACTCATTTGCTCACTGTTCCAGGTTTCCACCAAACTTTGCTTCCCATTCTCTGAGAAAGGGGCGTGGCATTAGGCTGAGGCTCTAGAGCTCCGCCCACTCCCCTTTTCTGATGCTGGACTCCTTGGACCAGGTGAGGCCACCTGCAAGGTGTAAGGGAGACCTCCTGCTCTATACTCCTATTAAATACTCAGGTCTCAGATACTTGTGTCTCTACATTATCAATCCCTTCCTTTGTGTTTCCCTTCTTCCACTCAATTAAAATGGCTGAGGGAAGTAGAACACTAAATGAATGTACGCTAATGTGATCAGCCATTACACACCCAGCTTCTCTTCTGGTGTCAGACTACATATATAGGCATTGATATGGAAGGGCCCAGAAGGTGAGTAGTAAGAAATGTCGAGGCCAACAGCTCTTGCTTCCCCTTTTCTTGGGCCTGGCTCTCACTCTCATTCATGCAGCCACTTATGTGCCCACCTTTACTACTTGACAAGCACGTTCACATCTGCCAGCTCATGTAACCTTCCTCACAACTCTGTAGGTTGACAGGGAAGGTCCATTGCACATGTGAAGAAAGAGACCTGGAGAAGCAGAGGGACTTCTGGTTGCAACCAGAAGGTCCAGAAGAAGAACCCACATTGTCTGCCAGTTGGTCCCATTCCTCTTCGAACACAGCCCGGGTCATAGGATGTGGCTTTAGACCCGTTCAGCCAATGATAGTGTCAGAGCTGGATGAGCCTTAAAGCGCTTGGGAGACTTCACTGTGGTTTGGGGTGGTGTTCCAAAAACACGGAGAAAAGAGGACAGAGTCCCCTTGGGTATGCTGAGCAGACATCTGGGTACCAGGAGAGTGGGCTGACTTCATGAACAGCCTCCATGGCTCCGTATCACTGTGGGAAAGCTGGGGTTCCTTGGAAGGCCTCTGACCCTCAGGAGTCAGGGCCAGGGCACTGGGATCCACCTCCTCCTTTGCCACACACCCAGACTTGCATCTTCAGGTCTCAACAGGCAAAGATGTCAGTAAGCAGAGGGAACAAGATGCTTGTGTGAAGACAAGGGAAACAGCTAGGCACCCTCACTGTGACTGAGTGAATTGAGAGCAGATGAACACTGCTGGTGGAGAGTCTAAGGATGAATAATCAACTGGTGAGTAGGCAGAAAACTGAGCAAAGGGAAGAAAGCAACAGTTGTATAATATGAAACAAAGACACATGCAGAAAAGGAAAAACCACAGTGGAACGCTACACGCTCAGCTATGAATAGCGGTTACATAGTAAAATATAAATACTGATTGTGATCTAACCACAGTTACAATGCGCAATACTGGAATAAGAGGAAGGATGGGAAAGCTGCTCCTTTTTCACTGTGGGAAGTCAGGCTTCCCAGGTGGCGCTAGTGGTAAAGAACTCACCTGCCAATGCAGGAGACGTAAAGAGACGCGGGTTCAATTCCTGGGTGGGGAAGATTCCCCAGAGGAGGAAATGGCAACCCACTCCAGTATTCTTGCTTGGAGAATCTCATGGACAGAGGAGCCTGGCAGGCTACAGTCCATGGGGTCACAAGAAGTTGACACGACTGAAGCGACTTAGCATATAGGATGTATTAGTCCAACACGGAAAATGCAAAAAGCAGCGACAGAGCATATTTATTTACAGCAGTGTTTCTAGTACTTTAGCCTATATCAGCCACACCCTCCCTCCAGCAGCCCAGAACATCTCTCCTTCCTTGAACTCCTTAGTGACTCACACCAGTGTCCCACACCTGGAATCAGGAGGGTTCTCCTCCCTTCATCCTTCATCTTTCCTGACAGGTTCACACTCATCCATCAGGATCAGCCTGGTATCACTTGCCCTGGGTCACCCTTCCTGACCCCGTCATCTGGGTAGGGATCCCTCTGGGTGTCTCTCACAGCTGAACCCCACCTGGCACAACACTCACTGGTCACACAGGCTGTCCTCGCTGACTTTTTTGCCTGAATCCTCCAGTAGACTGTAAAGGTTAAGAGGGCAGAGACAATGCATATCTGAAAGCTCTGTGGCTGCCCTGAGATCCCAGGATCCCAGCACCTTTGGAATACCCTTCTCATGTTTGGAGAATTTCTCACCTTGTACGAGAAGGCCAGAAATGTATTTCCCAGCCTCCCTTGCAGCCAGGGTTCAGATATGCAACCCAGGCTCCACTCATCACTTGCATCCATGCCAGACTTCAGTGAAGGAGGCCAGGCAGAGTCATTGTGTGACAGTGGCAAGAAGTGAGTTCTCAGAGGCAGCAGGGCTGAGGTCCTGGCCAAAGGGCCCCAACCTGGGACAGTGGCTTGGCTCAGGCCCAAGCCCAACTGCAAGAGCCATCGAGAACTGTGTTCCCGGCAACGTGCCTAGCTGTGTAGCCACTAGCCCCACTTCCCTGACTGTTGGGGAGGTTCTGTAAGCAACCTAGTATATTTCAAAAAATACTCTGATAAACTAGCTCAAGTGTGTTTTGTTTTTTTAACTAAGTTTCAGGACAAGATGGAGAGTAACTGTCCTGCTTTAGGCTTTATTCCCAGTGCCTAGCAAATCTTGAGCACTTAGCACTCAATACCTATTTAAGGATACAGATGCATGAGTGAATGAACGGATGAGGGAGAACAGGTCCCCTGGATTCAGTGCCCTGACCCCTGACTTCCCTGAGGGGAGGCATGTGCATGGCGGTAGATGCTTCCAGCCCTGCCCCTTCTCAACTAGGAACCACACATCCAGGTTCGTACCCAGGTCATGCAACCCCAGACCCCAAGGGAAAAAGGACAAACAGCCCCTATTCTGCAGAGAATAGCACCCTGAAGACATATGACAATCTCTTTCACCCCAGAGAAGGGGAAATCATACGGGTGACTTCTCTCACTCCTGCAGGTGGGTACAAGCACACACCACCACTTACTCTTCTTATTTTTAAACTGAATTTTTAATTTTATTTCTTATGTATTTATTTTAATTTTGACTATGTAGTGTCTTCATTACAGTGCAAGGGCTTTCTCTAATTCTAGCGCATGGGCTTAGTTGCCCTGAGACATGTGGTATCTCATTCCCCCCACCAGGGATCAAACCCGCATTGTCTGCATTGGAAGGCAGATTCTGAACCACTGGACCATCAGCGAAGTCCTGCTTTCTTTTTTGTTTTCTTTGCCCATTGTGAGCCCCTCCAGCTGGAAAGGCTGGTTTTGCTCACGCTCAAGGACTGTGTGGTGTGTGCATGCCTCACTCCTCCTCCACGTCTGAAATGAGCTTTGGGGAACACAAAACCATGCTTAGCAACAGCCTGCCTGGGGATCGATTGCTAGGGGGTCACTGCACACCACCATGTGCTTTTTGCAGAACTCAGAGCTGGTTGCTTAGCAACGAAATGAGATGCTGGTTTCACTAGTTCTAGATCTACATTTTCCTAATCAACACAGGGAGAAGACCCGGCCAGCCTGGAGAAGAGAGAGCGCTTGTTCGTTGTGGGTGAGCACTCACTCTGCTTTAAAAGCTGGCCAAAACTTTAGCGACTACACAACAACAAAGCACTGCCCACTGCGTTCGTTACAACTCAGTTAATCCTCACCACAACCCCGTGAGACAGCACCAGCATTAGCTTCAATTACAAATGAGGAAACTGAAGCACATGGAGCCCAAGGTGATGCAATCAGTAAGAGGTGGAATGGACATTAGAATCCAGATTGTCTCTGCTGCAGAACCCAAGCTTTCGTCAACTAAGTTAAAATGCCCCCCTTCCGTAGGCACTCCCAGATGCCTCTGCCTTTAAATAGTTAAGGCAGAATTGAACATTCTTCAGCCACGTAAAAAGTTAAGCTGCAGGGACTTCCCTGGTGGCATAGAATCCACCTGCGAATGCACGGGACACGGGTTCAATCCCTGGTCCAGGAAGATTCCAAATGCCACAGAGCAACTAAGTCCATGCACCACAACTACCAAGCCCAAGTGCCACAACCCCCGGAGCCCATGTGCCACAACCCCCAGAGCCCATGTGCCACAACCCCCAGAGCCCATGTGCCACAACCCCCGGAGCCCATGCTCCTAGAGTCTGTTCTCTGCAATGAGAAAAAACCCACCACAATGAGAAGCCTGCACACCTCAACAAAGAGTAGCCCCTGCTCGCCGCAACTAGAGAAGGCCTGAGCGCAGCTACAAAAACCCAGTACAACAACAACAAAAAGAGTTAAGCTGAGTTTAACATACTCCTTCCATCTTAAGAACGCTCATCAGTGAATGACCTGGCTTTGATAGCCGGCCACCCTCCCTCCCCACCCCCACCCCACGCCCCCCCGCCCTGCATGACACATCACGAAGAAGATATTCTAATGAGAGTTCCTTTGACTCCCCACCCACATGTCACTCTCCAAACCGGGCAGAATGTCAACGAGATTCTAATGTGGCCCAGGGGACACTCTTAGCCCCAGTGTCCCCAGCAGGTCTGACCTGGTTCTGGGTGATGGGAGGCTGTGACTTGGGGTGAGGGGGCGTGGGGGGCGGTCTGGCTGGAGAGAGAGAATTGGGAGGAAAGAGCGCCCTTGCGGGAGTTGTTAGCCTGGGGTGACCACACCCCTCTCCAATGCCCACAATCTCCTGGTGAGACTCACCTGGCACCCAGGACACCCTTACTGAAAGCCCCAGGGAACAAGACATGTCTCTTTCTCCTCTGCCACAAAGATCCATTTAGACCCTACTCCAAAACCTCAGCCTTTTACCTTCCACCCTGCCCTTCCTGCATCCTGGGTGCTCAGGCCAAGGCACTTCTGTTGTAGCTACTTTTCAGCGTCTGCCTTTGATCCACTGGGTGGCTGCCTCCTAGCCCAGGTCTCTTTTTCTAAGTTGGAGCTTCTTTACCCCCTTTTCATCCTCAGCCCCTTTCCCTCCTTCTAGTTTGTTCTTGGCAGCTCTCCTGGGTTGGGAGGTGGGGGGCTCCAGGAAAGAAAGAGGCAGGTGGGCGACCAGGCACCACTTGTTCTCTTGGGTTTTGGAACATCTCCCACATCCTCCCTAGATTCTACCATCTCTTCCCAAATTCTGTTTCCTTTTAAAAGTTCCTTGGGTTGAATTTTCCCTTGACCTGTGGTCAGTAGCCCATTGTTGTCCCTCAGGCAGGGGACCAGGGAGCTGTGAAGTCATTCATTAGCATATGTGTCACCAGTTTGAAAGTAAGTTTAATGGCTAGTACCAGATATCCTGATACATTCTTAATGATCATTACATATGTAGCAACTTACACACATTACAAAGTTTACCCTGTTTGTGTCTTGGGTGATAACCCAGTTAACTTTTCACATCATTTGCATTTCTTTCATGATTTACTGTTAAATTTGTATGTCTGATTCTATTACTGTGTTGTCTTATATCTTCAAGTCCAAAATTGAGTCACTGCCTGCAAAGTGGCTTGTTGAGTGGAATGTGATGGAATGGAGATGACGTTTTAGAGAAAACAGGTGCTGAGAAAGTGGGTTATGGAGGCTATGGAAAAATCAGTGTCTAAATTTAATATTAGGTATTGGAAAGCAGTTAAAGGTTTTTGTCTGTTTGCTTGCATGTTTTTTTTTTTAATGTGAAAATTTCTTTTTCCATTTATAGTCCCAACCGGCTTACAGGAGATGGGATTCTATCAAAAAGCAACATTTATTGGCAGAATAATCTGGCGAGTTTGAGATACAAGACAGCAATTCTTTGGGATGCTAAGAGGAAAAATCATCAGAATTCTTAGCTGGTAGCAGCTCTAGAATTTCTGCTCTGCAGGGCATTGGAGATTTAATTGGCATAGAGCCTAGAAGCTAAATCCCCTTCTTCCAGCCAAAACTTGTCACCCACCATCGTTTATAGGGCTAATCTGAGAGGCAAGCAGGGAGGACAAGAGATGGAAGAGAGAAAGAATGAAACACAGGCGGGCTCTGTATGAGTGGGGCTGTATGACCCGTCTCTACTCTCACACTATGTGGCTCAGGACCTCAGAGTAATATATGTAAAATACCAAACACATAGCAGTTCCTCAATAACTGTCTACTCCCTGCCTTTTCTCCCCTCTACCTCATGTAATATGCCCCATTACTGAGAATTTGCCTGGTCCATCTGTTTCTTCAGCTCCTGTGCAGACCCTGGCTGATAGTAAGTGCTCATTAAATGTGTGTGTGATAGAATAAGCCATAATTTGCCAACACGTCTACCAGCTTCGAACCTTAAGTTGGTTTTAAACTCTTCTTCTTTATCAATATCACTACAATGAATATATTTGTTCTTATTTTGGATATGGACTCAAGGAAGTAGAAATAGTGGGTCAAGGGGTAAGTTTCTCCCAGTTATTTTCCTATGTGTCTGTATTAATTGATCATTCTGCCAGCCTTGTATAAATGGCATTGGTTTTTCTACCTTCTCATTAACTTTGGGTATTTCCATTAAAAAAGAAAAAAAGATGCAAATGGGTGAAAACGGGACCTTATTCTTTATTTTAAATTTGACTTGTGAGACTGCACATTTCCTAATGCCTCTTTACTAGGTTTATTTCCTCTTTTGTGTGGGTTGTCAGCTCACATCCTTTGTTTACTAAACTACAGGATTTTAAGCATTTTTCCTATCAATTTGTAAAAAGTATTTACAGGTTAAAGATATTTACTCCTATTTTGCTTGCTGCAATCCTTTTCCCACTCTGCTGTTGACTGTGTTATTGAAGTTCTGCTGTATGATTTTACTTCTGATTTACCATGGTCAATTTTAATTTTTAAAAAGCTTGCAGTTGTTGTTTTTTTTTTTTTCCTGGAAAATTTACACTTAGACAGTTTTTCTTCATACCGAGATTTGGTAAATATTCACTTCTATTTTCTTCTGGATTTTCTCTCTCCAATAGCTTGTTGTTAAGTGTGTAACTCTTGAATGTAGATGGAATTAAATTAGTATCTGGTGTATGGAGAGAGATCAGGGCCAGAGATATCTTTCTGAATTGCTAATTAGGAATTCCTTAACAACGTATTAAATAACTTCCTATCTCCACGTGAAGCCTCCTTTGTTATATACTAAATTTATACATAATATGATTTTTGTGTCTGTTCCTTCTACTTAACGTTTTAATGCATTGGTCAGAATTTCCAAAAGGACGTTATATAAAAATGGTAACACTGGGCTTCCTGGGTTAGTTTTTGGTACTAATAATGGACTGATTTGAATCTACTCAGAGATCCTGGGAATTTAAGGCCTAGAGTGAACCTCCTTTAGCTAGGCAAGAGAGGCCCAGTCACAAGACCCACAGACCACAAATACCAGCTGACAAAAATGTTATTATTTCTATCTTGTTAGAGATTCTTGAGCTTTGTAACTGCTTTGGTCACAGTGAATTACAGGAGAGGAAGTGCTGAGCAGAACTGGGCCTCCCAGTGAGATAAGAGATAGATAGGCTCCAGGCTGGACATTTACGGCTAGCCTCCTGTTTGCATTTCCTGAGAGAAAAGGTAGGTGGGCCCCAGCTGAGGAATTTACAATCAGCCTCCTGTTTACAAATAGCCAGTCCTTGTCTCTCCTAAACATCTCAAGGTAATAATCATGGCAAGGATGAAAAGGGAAAAAACAAAAAACTGAGGAAAGGATTAAGGGCTCTCCCCTTCTCCCCTTTTCATGACAGGGGTGACACTACACACGTGCCGAAAGACTCCATGTGGGCCCAAAGTCAAGGGATAATGCCAGGCCATGACGAGTCTCGCTCTTCCCAGCAGCCTTCACTTCAAGCTCCATCTTGGCTGAGGGGTGCACGCACACCCCAGGGGAGGGTCCTGAGACAAATTAACCAGGGTGGGGACAAAGCAAGACGAGTGGCCTGAGGGAAGAAAAAGACCCGTAAAACTGCACCCTTATAAAGGATTTAAACTTCCGAAAGACGTGATTCTCTCTCTCTGAGCTCGCCCACGTGCCTTTCCGCTTGTACTTTTCTTTTCAGTAAACTTCTTACTTGACTCTTTACCTTCTGTCCCCTTGCCTGAATTCATTCCTGAGTAAGCAAGCAAGAACTAAGGACTCTAGCCCTAACTTCTTGCCCCCGTGGTCCAGAGGTTAGGACTCTCGATCTGGGAAACTAAGACCTTGCTTCTAGCTACCGCGCTCACTGCTGCTTACTGCAAACTACGCTTTAGTGCTGCAGGTGTCTGAAATCACCAGGACAGGAGCTGGTGAACACTTCAGGTTTGGTCTAACAGAAGAGAGTCTGTATAGGGACTTTCCGGGTGGTCCAGTCATGAAGAATCCGCCGTCCAATGCAGGGGACTCGGGTTTGACCTCTGGTCACAGAACTAAGATCCCACATGCTGGGGAACAACTAAACCCCCCGCCACAACCAGGGTCTGTACGCCACAGTGACGGATCCCATTTAACAAAACGAAGATTCCGCAAGTTGCAACTGAGGCCTGACACAGCCAAGTGAAAATAAAATACAGAGACTGTGTAAAGGTGAGAGGTCTTGGCAAGAGCATCTCCCAATCACGTGGCCTGAGAAGCAGAGCAGACCAGCCAGGGGCACAGAGAGAAGCAGAGTGAGAGCCAGGGACACCGACCCCCACTGCTTTCTGGTCCCTGACCGTCCACGTCTGGGCTGCTCTACGAGACGCTCTGCTGTCCTTGTAAGACTTTCTCCATTTTTACTTAACTTAGTTTTAAGTGATTTCTATTTTCTGAACCTGAAAAAGGTCCCATGGAACAAGACTCATCTTTGTGAGCAACCAGAGATTTTGCTGTCTCCGCTGTGGACCCGACAAACCGGCTACTGTAGCTGTTGGCAGAAGCAATCCATCAATCGAAGGGTTGGGAACATTGCTGAGATGACTCTAAGGAGTTCCTGGGTCCTCTGAACCTGCAAACGGAGGATGCAATGATCAGAAAATTCTAAGATTCAGAGGAAGCCTTGGAACATGGGTGACGTTGCGATGTTTTTGTATGTATGCTCAGTCGTGTCCGACTCTTTGCGACTCCATGGATTGTAGCCCACCAGGCTCCTCTGTCTATGGAATTTTCTAGGCAAGAATACTGGAGTGGGTTGCCATTTCCTTCTCCAGGGGATCTTTCCAACCCGGGGATCAAACCGTCTCTTAAGTCTCCTGCACTAGCAGGCAGATTCTTCACCAATGCGCCACCTGCGGTGAGGGGCACATATGAACGCGAATGAAAAACGTGTCCTTCATAGTCTCACCACCCACACCCCCACCACACACACAATCCTTCTCTTCCCATCAGGAATTTGGGGTCACCTGTTTTGTGCCAGACGCTAAGGCTGCTGCTGCTGCTAAGTCGCTTCAGTCGTATCTGACTCTGTGAGACCCCATAGACGGCAGCCCACCAGGTTCCTCCGTCCCTGGGATTTTCCAGGCAAGAACACTGGAGTGGGTCGCCATTGCCTTCTCCGAGACGCTAAAGAAGGTGAGGCAAATTTTTGTATGTACTCAGAGAATGCTTTGCAAGGGGGGAGCTTTGTAGTGTGGAGCAGGGTCATTTAGCCCAACAAGGGCATCAGGAAGGTCTTCCTAAAGAAGCAAAGGAAATAAGGGGGAAACAGGGCATCAAGTCCTTATGGATGCCTCAACTGACAGCCTCACTGACAGCACCGAGCCTGATGCTCCATCCACCCTCGTGGCTTCGCTGATCGTGCAGTGAAGCGGGGATGGGTGGTCAACAAAGTCGTTTCCAAGCTTTCATTTGATTTGAGAACACTAGTGATGGAACAGGTATGGGTAAAAAACAGAGTCTGTAGTGTTCATGGGGGCTTATTTCTGGAAGGCAGTAGGCAGCTGCAGTAATTTCGAAGTTGCTAGACTGTTGACATTTAAATTCTTCTACCCAAAACAACTCTAAGCTAAGCTGTGAACAAAGAACGGAGAATCACTCGAAATAGTTGAAGAGACTGCTGTAACTATTATCCTCCTTTCTGGATGTTATTACTCTGAGGCATGGGTTTACAGTAGTAAAACATTTGGAAAGAAGAATTTGTTGGTTTTTAGAACCTGATTGGGATGTCCAAGACATCGAGTAATGAGGGAATAGTTGTTTTTTTTTTAAGTAATACTTTTTGTTGCACAAAGAAGACTCTTGAGAGTCCCTTGGACTGCAAGGAGATCAAACCAATCAATTCTAAAGGAAACCAACCCTGAATATTCATTGGAAGGACTGATGCTGAAGCTCCAATCCTTTGGCCACCTAATTCGAAGAGCTGATGCATTCATTGGAAAAGACCCTGATGCTGGGAAAGAGGGCGGGCAGGAGAAGAAGGGGGCGACAGAGGATGAGATGGTTGGATGGCATCATCGACTCCTTGGACATGAGTTTGAGCAAAGTCTGGAAGATGGTGAAGGACAGGGAAGCCTGGTGCGCTGCAGTCCATGGAGTCACAAAGAGTAAGACATGATTGAGCTACTGAACAACAACAAAGAAGAAGCAAAGGAAAAAGTCAGCCGGCACTCCACCTCTGCATAGCAATCCTGCTCTAGTGAAAAGAACAACCCAGTCCTTCAGAATGTGGGCAAGGGGGGAGACCTAGAAACAAACTAACCACAACAGACCCTTCCTGGACCAGAAAATAGAGTGGGAGGGAGAGAAACTGGGGGCAAGAGATTAGATTTGGGAGGCATTCTTCCCCACCGCTCCCCCTGGGTCCTGTCCTCCACCTGAGGTAGAAGGAATCTCAGGTCAGCATGAACTTGAGTTCATGAAGCCCCCAAGAGAAGCCTGACAAGCAGCCAGAGAGAGGACGATGCTGGTGAAGGAGGGTCTCCCACAGATTCCCTTCTGTGCATGTCGTGCCTTCCGGGGTGCCGGTGAGGGCCCAGAGGAGGTGTCACTGGAGCCACATCTCTTTCAGGAGGGCTCTGAAATGGGAAGTGGGGAGGTCGCTGTTCACACTTGAACTTCAGTGATGGGCCAGTGCTTGGGGAGCTCGCTGGCCTCCATCACCCAGTGGTCACTCATCCGCCGAAATCAAAGGAAGACGACCAAGCTTCCCCACCATTGTGATGCTCTTTCTCTTCAATCTTCTTGGAAATTTCTATCCAGGAAGGAAATTTACCAAAAACCCTGATATCTGTTTAGAGTTTGCAAACCACTTTCAAATTGATTCTTCCATTTGATTCTCTCCCACAAAGCCTGGTCTAGTGCACTGGGATCACTTGACTCAGCTATCAGATTTGCCAAAGGGCACATAGATGGTACAATTTAGCAATTTTTACAGCAAGCCTAAATTGTGTTCTTTCTGTTTCCCAACAGTTTTGCTAAAGAGTTGATGTTATTTTATGGGTTGCCCCAGAGCAGGAGTTTATAAAGCTTGCTTGGCAAAGGCTCAGGGATTCCAAGTCTGTGCCCGAGGGTGCTCGGGTCAGGAGGGGTGAGAAGGTGTTGGGGGTGGTGGCCCTGAGGTATCTGGGTCTTGCACTGTGTGTTATTTTCCTCAGGAAGACGCCATTTGCAGAAAGGATTCTGCAGTGGTCTTATTAATTTTCAAATCTTCATCTTCAAGTCCTTAATAGATGCTCAATTAACATGCTTGGAAAGAATATTTGGAGGGCGAGAGGGTGAGCTTGATCATTGTTGTTGAGGTGTGGAGGAGCAGACAGTGAATTGAATGGATCTGAAAATAAAAGCTTTGTAAGGGCCATGATTTAAAAAAAAATCTGTAAATTTGGCTTAATCAAACTGAAAATCAGGTGGATCGATTACATAATACAGAAATCATTTTTAGGGATTTAGCTTTCACCCAGCAGCAATACAGTCTCTCTCTCTCTCTTTTTAAGGATAAGTAACATCTTATTTATTTAGTCAAAGCTGTGGTTTTTCCAGTAGTTATGTATGGATGTAAGAGTTGGACTATAAAGACAGCTGAGCACCAAAGAATTGATTTTGAACTGTGGAGGAGTTCTTGAGAAGAACGTCTTAAGAAGTTGTAGAAGACTCTTGAGAGTCTCTTGGACTGCAAGGAGTTCAAACCAGTCCATCCTAAAGGAAATCAGTCCTGAATAATCATTGGAAGGACTGATGCTGAAGCTGAAACTCCAATACTTTGGCCACCTGATGCAAAGAACTGACTCACTGGAAAAGACCCTGAGGATGGGAGAGATTGAAGATGGGAGGAGAAGGGGACAGCAGAAGATGAGATGGTTGGATGGCATCACCAACTCGATAGACATGAGTTTGAGCAAGTCCCGGGAGCTGGTGATGGACAGGGAGGCCTGGTGTGCTGGAGTCCATGGGGTTGCAAAGAGTCGGGCACGACCGAGCGACAGAACTGAACTGAACATCTTATTTTCGTTTCCAGAGGTAGAACGGGGTGAAGGAAATTTGGGTCAAGGAGGGGAGCTGAGAGACGATCCTTCCCAGCCTCATCTGAGTCCTGTAGCAGCAACCAGCTCTGGGGAAACTAAGGAAGAACAGAATTAGTCTTGGGGTTCCCTGGTGGCTCAGTTGGTAAAGAATCTGCCTGCATTGCAAGAGACCTGGGTTTGATCCCTGGGTCAGGAAGATTCCCTGGAGAAGGGAATGGCTACCCACTCACTCCAGTATTCTTGCCTAGAGAATTCCATGGACAGAGGATCCTGGAAGTGCTACAGTCTAAGGGGTCACAAAGAGTCAGACATGACTGAGTGCCTAACACTTTCAGGATTACTCTGAGATGCTTGGGAAACTGGAATCTTTTATTCCCATAAGCCATCTATAGATCTATTGGTTTGTGTCCACTGAAGCCTGGAAGCAGGAGTATCCAATCCCTAGGACTCTGCATTCTTCATCCCCACTGTCATCTCGGGCTTCCCAGGTGGCCCGAGAGGTAAACAAGCTGTCTGCCACTTCAATAGACCCAAGAGACGTGGGTTCGATCCCTGGGTTGGGAAGATCCCCTGGAGGGGGAAATGGCAACCCATTCCAGTATTGTTGCCTGGAGAATCCCCGTGGACAGAGGAGCCTGGTGGGCTACAGTCCATGGGGTCGCAGAGAGTCGGATACGATTGAAGCAGCTTAGCATGCAGCACTCACTGTTGTCTCAGGGACACCCACTGACCCCTCTGAGTACCTGAGTACACCAGACTTCCAGGGCAGGGAAACAGTTTGCCCAGGTAAGCAGTTCACCTGCCTACTCACTTTCAGACGCATCTCTGCTCCCCTGTCCCCTCAGATTGCTGGGGGCTGGTCGAGTTCCTGTACCCTTGCCTTTCATTAGGTTGGGCCAGTGAGAGGCGGAAGTGAATGATGAGAAGAATTTGGTATACCCTAGACCACCCTGCCCTCCACCTTTTCCAGGCTTGCCTTGGGCGGTGGCTATGCCTCTGGCAGGGACCACTTGTCCTCCTTGGACCCAGGTCTGCCTCGCAGGCCCTGCCCTGCTTCTGCCCCTCCCTCCATCACCACCATGGCCTTCCCTCACCCCAAATCGCAGGTCCTGCCTAGCAGCCAAAACCCTGGGGTCCCCAGGCAGTCCCTCCCACATAGCTCCAGCTCCCAGCTCCTGGGGTCTGAGGACTCAATCTCCTCCGTTCTGAGGAGGAGCAGCCCTAGGAGTGGATAGCAGTGCCTGAAGCTGTTAATCCCCTGTCGCTACCCGCCCCCGACTTCCCCTCAACCCCTTTTAGCTCTTGCAGCCCCATTGTAACTAGCCTGCTGCGTTAATTCCTTCTCCTAAACTCTCTTCTCTGGGATCTGCCTTCTTGACTGCTCCCAGACTAAAACACAGCTTTAGCACAGGCAATGGGTACATGCTAAGTCACTTCAGCTGTGTTCAGCTCTTTGCAACCCTATGGATTATAGCCTGCCAGGCTCCTTTGTCCATGGAATTCTTCAGGCAAGAATACTGGAGTGGGTTGCCATGCCCTCCCTTCAGGGGATTTTCCTGACCCAGGGATGGAACTCACGTCTCTTATGTCTTCTGCACTGGCAGGTGGGTTCTTTACCACTGAGCCCCCAGGGAAGCCACAGTGAGTGTTCCCAGCTAATCTGTTTGTCTCTCTTTCTATTCTCTGATGAACAGTGAAATTCCACCCCTCCTTCTCTTTGAATTGTAGGCACACACTCAGTAAACACCCACATCTTGCCTCGTGATTGAACACCCTGGCAGGGGCTCTGCACCCAGCTGCCTTTTTCCAAGGGTCCACAGAAGGGAAGGCCACTAAGGAAGACCTTTGTAAAAAGTATTTATTTATTTATTTTTGGCTCTGTTGGGTTTTCACTGTTGTGCGGGCTTGTCTCTCGTTATGGAGCGCATGGGCTTAGCTGCCCTGTGGCATGTGGGATCTTGCCTGGCCAGGGATAGAACCCAAGGCTCCTGCATTGGCAGGCAGACTCCTTCTTCTCCACTAAGCCACCAGGGAAGCCCCAGAAAGACCTTCTTGAGTGGAGGTTAGCTTAACATGCTTTATTTGCTTTACTCAAACGTTTACTTAGGGGATCAAGAGAGTTTAAACTGTATCTGTTGTTTTGGCCATCTAACAAGAATTTGTTTGTATTAAATGCATTAAAAGCTCTGTCTCCCTCCGTAAGAAAGTAGACGCAAGAAAGGATCCCAAATCAGAAAGTTTTCTATAGGCAGAAGAATCTGCCTGCCAATGCAGCAGATGCAAGAGACATGAGTTCGATCCCTGGGTCGGGAAGAGGCTCTGGAGTAGAGAATGGCAACCCACCCAAGTATTCATACCTGGAAAATTCCATGGACAAAGGAGCCTGGCAGTCTACAGTTCATGGGGCTGCAATGAGTCGGACACAACTGAGTGACTGAGTGCACACAAAGACAGGCTAAGAAGAGGTAAAAGGTTCCATAGGTGCCAGAGAAGACATCAGAGTCCTGGGTCAGAGACAAAGGACCTTATTCCTCATGGCACAGCAAGCAACATAAGCTTCAGGCTCGAGTTGGTCCCCTTGTTCCTCAAGTACTGCAGGGTAATATGGAGTGGCCCAGGCAGATACTGAGCACACAGCGGGTTTATGTTACAGCAGAGAAAGCCCGAGTTCAAGAAACCCACATCTTTCAGAGGGACTGCAGGCTGACCTACCCAACATTGAGACCAGAGAGAGACATTATCTTCATTCTCCCAGATACCAAGAAAATCTGCCCTCTGCCCTGGAAGGAGACACTATTTCTGTCTCCCAAGGCAATCTGCTTTATAATCTTCCGTAAAAAAGATAGTCTGATGAGAAGTACAGTGCTCCCAGCTCTTACAACATGTCAAAATACAAAAGATGCGTGGAGAATTTTCTCCTAATACACTCCTGGTTAAGAATCACCAGTGAAGGATATTGTTTCTGAATCTAAAGGCGGTTCATTTTTCAAACAATTAATTGACAAATGAGGTTTTTTCAAGGTTAATTCATTAATTTGGCTGTGCTGAATCTTAGTTGTGGCATTCAGGATCTTTTGTTGCAACTTGCAAACTCTTAGGTGCAGCGTGTGGGATCTCGCTTCCTGACCAGTGATCAAACCCAGGCCCCCTGCATTGGGAACATGGAGCCCAAGCCACTGGACCACTAGGGAAGTCCCAGACAAATGAGCTCTTTTCATCCTGTATTATGAATTGTGCAATGGGCCACTGCCTTATGGTTGAGCTACCACAACACAAATCTACCTTATTTCTGCATAAAAAATAAACACCAGGTTCAAACTTGCAGCTATAGGAATACTGTGAGGGTTAAATGAAACAATACATGCAAAATGTTGGCACACAGCAGGCAGTAAAATTTAGTCCTTCTCTCTCTTCTTCCACGCTTTGCCTGCTTCATGGCCTTGCCTGAAACTGTCCTGGCTGTGCATCAAGAATGGCTCAGATTTATGTCTTTTTCCTGCTACTGGTGGCTCTGCTGAAAGGAGTCCATTGAATCCTTTCAATGAGTCCCAAGAGAGGCACCCAGCCTTCTAGAAGAGCAATAAAAATGACTGAGCAGCCGGCAACCTGTTATCTGTGATTTTATGAGCTGCCACTCACTTGACTCTCCCATTTCTCCTGGCTTCTTTTCCCACTTCCATCCCCACCCCTTTCTGTTGGCCTTCTCAAGGCCACCTTCTACAGACGGTTTCCACTCTGTTCTCCACAGCCACAGCTCTTGTTTATCCACTCAGAAATGATCTGCAGATGATACGATCTCTTATATAGAAAAGTCTAAGGAATTCCACTGAAAGAAATATCAGAACTAATATGCGTGTAGAGTGAAGTGACAGGATACAAGATCAATACACAAAGATCAATTGTATTTCTGGAAGGCAGCCGCGCTCTCCACTATACCACCAACATGAAAGAGATGAAAGAGACATAGCCCATTTTCAAGGTATTGTGAAAAGTACTGATGCAGAAGGGGAGAATCTTGGACTTTATCTGCTGGAGAAAAGGATGCCATCATTAGCTGGGTTTCTTTTTTTTTTTTAAGCTGAATTCTTTTTATTTTTTAAGTCTTTACTGAATTTGTAACAATATTGCTTCTGTTTCATATTTTGGCTTGTTGGCCAGGAGGCATGTGGGATCTTAGCTTGTTGACTAGGGGCAGAACCCGTGCCCCCCTCTGCAATGGAAGGCGAAGTCTCAACCACTGGATCCCAGGGAAGTCCCTAAGCTGGGTTTCTGAATCTCCTCACTGGTAACCTTTGGACCAGATCATTCTTCATGGTAAAGGGTGGTCCTGGGCATCCCTGGCACTTGATGCCGGCACTTAAGCCATTTCCTCCTCCAGGGGATCTTCCCGACCCAGGGATCAAACTGTGGTCTTGTGCATTGGCAGGCAGATTCTTTACTGCTGAGCCACCTGGGAAGCCTGCCTTTTGATGTGAGAGAGATCAAGATTACATCTGGTTGAGAACCCTACGAGAAAAGGGAGACACAGCAAAGCAATTGGCAGAGAAGATCCACACAGAAAAAAAGTCAAGCTGAAGGTGGTTTGTGCAGGAAGAGATTGTTCTTCTCTGGAGAAAAGAGCCATCAACAGGAGTAGGCCCTAGAGACAACAACTACAGAGGTTCGATTTCAGAGCATCTGGATACAGTGGGACCACGGGCCTCTGCTCACCATGCAGGCTATACCAGCCACAGATCATCCCCCAGACAGGGAGATGCTTTGCCCTCTTGAAACCCTTTTGTTCAGACAGCATCTTCTTCAAAGTGTCCAAAGGAAAGCCTGGATTCCTTTCAAGCAACTCTCTGAGATTTTTTGTTTTTTTTCCTGACTGGCAAATTACTTCTGAGAGCAGAGCAACGAGGGGCAAATAACAGAGTCACCCCACCCTCCAAGCTGGGAAATGGAATCCTGAAGTGTAACCACTGCCCCCAGTCCCTACTGGGTCTGTAAGAAGCCTCTGAGTTCTAGGAAATGCACAGTGTGATCACAAGTTAAGCATTTAAGAGACTGCACTCTGGTTTCCAAAGAAACAGGATATTACAGTGAGAGATGGTCCTCACTATCCCTGGTTAATGTCCATGGGCATCTGAGGACAGTGGCCCAGGGCGCTGTGCTGAAGAAGGACTCAGCCAGGACTCAGCCTTCTTTGTGGGAACAGCGTCACTTGCTGGGGTTCTCAAGCAGACAGGTGGGTGTCTAGCTCAGACTCTCAGAAGCAGAACAATGACTCACCAGAATAAATCTGCGGCTGCACCTCAAAGGTGATTTGGGGTCTGGAGTTGAGAGCTAGCTTGGCTTTTCTCACGCTATGCGTTGTCAAGGGACTGAAATCCACTCCCTGCAAGTGGTCGGCCCAGCTGGGGTTTCTGGATCAAAGGCTGGGCAGAGTTGTGGGCAGGCAGGCCATATCTGGGGGGGTGTCAGAGCAGTGTCCCCTCAACTCCTCAGTCTCTAAGGGGACTCTCTGAAGCATCTGCTTCCAAGGGCGAAATACTCCCCCAGTGAGCACAGCCGACAGAAGAGCAGGTGATGGGGGACTGCAGTGATTCCCTGAAGCCCCCACGTGAAGTAGGGGTGGGTTTGCAGGGCGCCTTACCTGTGGGCTCAGTGCCCCTCCTAGGGCCCCAGGCTAATACAGGACACCCCAGTGAGCCCCTGAGACTCCAGAGCCTCAGTGCCCTCCTATGAAAACTAGGGAAATGACGCCTACAACACCAGGATTGTGAGGAAGAATATACAAAGAAGTGCTCCAGGGGCCCTAAAACGTGACATGACCGTTAGCTGGCATTGGCCCAATTCCACATGCTTTACAAACGGCACTTTCATAATAAAGCATCTGCGCTTCTATGTGAGAAGTTACAGGGTTACTTTACCTCCTGATGAGAAAATAAGAGCAGAGAGCCTGACCCCGAGGCATTTAAGCAGTTGGCAAACAGGCCCCGGGCTCCTTGGCAGAGTAGGCTGGTACATCCTGGGAGGCGGGGCCGGGCCGGGGGTGGGGCATCAGCTCAGAGCTATGCCAACCCTCCCCTACACGTGCAGGAGGTCCTTGCGGTGTTGGTGGTGGTTGTTCAGCCGCTGGAAGGTAGTTTTATAAATAAAATTCAAATTTCTGTATTGACCTTTGCTTTATTGAAAAGCTGTTTACTTAGCTCCTCCCAAAGGAGACAGACGGATCATGCTTTCCGGATTTACCCCTCTAGGAAAGGGCAGAGTGGCTCACCGCTGCCTAACGCGATCCTCAACCACCCCACGTGCAGCTGAAACACACTAAGCCCACCCCCAGGTGGAGACCCAAGGCGCTCAGAAGGGCGCGGGCGCACAGCGAGCACCCGTCTTCCCTGTCAGTCCAAGCAGTTCTGCTATGCTCTCAGTTCCTGAGACTGCGCACCTCCGTGAACACGCGTGACCTATCGTTTTTCCCTGGGTTGTTGTCTCGGGGCACACGCACACACCTCCACTCACCCAGAGGGCTCGCTCCTCCGGACAACGACCACAGCGCCCAGCAAAGGGTCCTTCACCGACTAGGTGTGTTGTCGCAGCCGCTCAGATGTTTGCTGGAAACCCATCAACCCGCCTCGGGGAGCAGCAGTGTCCTTGCTCAGAACCTGCCAACCTCCCCTTCACCTTTAGCAGGAGTGAACACACATCTTGAAGTTAACGAGTCCAGAGATCAGAAGCCAAGCTTCTTGTGCGTGCATGCAAAGGAAAAACCAGACGGAAGCTGCTGGAACCAAGGCAGGGAGGAATCTGACCTGAAACTGACCCCATGTCTCAGTATACACTGATCTGCCTATATTTGCCTATATAAACGACATACCTACCGCTGGCCAGGACCGGACATTAAGGACCAAAACTGGATAACAAAGGGGTGGCACCCCGCTTCCTTGAAGAAGCTCTGCCCTTCCCTGCTCCCCACCACCCCCCAGACTTATGCATGTACCTCCCTATCACTAGCCTCACTCCTCTTGTTTTTACTCTTTAAAGTTAAAAACTCTCAACAGGTGGGTGGAAAGCTGATCTGTGAGCTTAGTTCCCGCTTCTCCGTTCCTTGGCAACTTAGGTTCGTGCTGCGTTGAGCTTGGCTTTGGTTTCGGTTTTGGTTTCCTTTGTTCGTCCCTGCTCAGTCGCTGACTCTGCGACCCCATGGACTGTAGCCCACCAGGCTCCTCTGTCCATGGGATTCTCCAGGCAAGAATACTGGAGTGGGTTGCTGTTCCCTTCTGCAGGAGATCTTCCTGACCCGGGGATTGAACCCCATCTCCTGCATTGCAGGCAGATTCTTTACCCTCTGACCCACCAGGGAAGCCCACTCTCTGCTGGAATCTAACAGAAAAAGAAGCCTACCCCTCGGGGAAGCAGAGATCCTGGGCTGGGCTAGGGCCCAAGCAGGGGCTATATGACTTAATTCGGTACCAGATGTTCTATGATACATATGTATTTTTAATTTTTTATTAATGTTTTGGCCATGCAGTATGTGGGATCATAGTTCCATAACCAGGGGTTGAACCTGTGCCCACTGCATTGGAAGCTCAGAGTCTTAACCACCAGACCTTCAGGGAAGTCCCTGTTATATATTTTTGCTTAAATATTCAGTTTCTGTGATCCATGGTTTTTTGTTTTTTTTTTTTTGCAAGGCACCCGTTCTCTGCTCTGAGACTGAGACTGCACTGAGCTCTGACCTGACTGTGGACGATTCTACTAAACAAAAGTCACTTTGTGCCACTCCTCTGCCCGGACGCCACTGCCCACTCAGAGCAGCCCTCAGGCCCCTGCCCTGCTCCTTCCCACGTTCCTGCCTCCCTGGCCTTCTTGTCTGTCCCTGAAAACATTAAGTGCACTGCCTGAGCTCATGCACTTAACCATTTCCTGCACTTGGGACCTGCTCCCCATCCACTTCCCTCTGCCCCCGCTGCCTCATTTCCTTGTCTTTCTCCATCACCATCTGACCCACACCACAGATCTGCTTGTGTGTGAATTGTCTCCCCCTCCCCATCATTACATAAAGGCCCAAAGAGATGCAGTTCGGTGGCTTGTACTCCCAAGAGCCTGGACCTGTGAGTGCGGCAGGCATTCCATTAGTACTTAGAAATGACTGAATAAACGAGAGGGATGCAGACCTCCTGTGACCCGTGTTCATGCTTTTTCTGTTGCTGCCTGTTACTGCCCTGCGAGCAGACTTCTCTGTCTGCCGTGGGGACAGTGGCCTCAGGTGTAATCTATTCCCTTAAAGGTCAGCACCAGCTGTGTATCCCTGACTCAGCTCCCAGCCCACAATGCTTTCACAGGAAAGGGATCTCTAGCTAGAGACTGGATGGGGGGAGGGGGATTGGAAAGGGTTTCCATGCGCATCCTTTGGCCATACTTTAAAAGAATCTCCCTTAACACTTCTCTTTGTTCTTTCTCCAAGGTTCTTTTCTAGGCAGCCCCCAGGTACAATCAGGTCCCTTCCAAGGAGCCTGGTCTGTCCCCCCACACAGACTGGGCAGGTGCCCCCGGACCCTGGGCTTCCCAACAGAGTGGCACGCACCACACTGCCTGCACATCTGCCTCCCACACTGGCTCCTAAGCCACTGGAAGAAAGGAGAGCATCCCCAGGACCCAGTGCCATCCTGGCACGGGGTTCACATTTAATAAATGCTTGTTGAATGAACGAGTGGCTGTGTGAGTGAACGAAGCAGGGGAAATCCTTTGGACTCTGTAAAGCAGAGTGATGGGAATGATTATGAGAAAGATGTTCAGAGTTATGAAATCCACCCCTCCGGGCTCAGGGTTCTGGTCTGATGTTCAGAACTAACAGGTGCCGGTTAAACAAAGCTTTCCAGGGAAAGAAATTTCACAACTTCCCTCTTTTCCTCCCTCTGGCCACAAAGGCTGTTGATTCAGACACCAAATTAAGAAAGAGATGAGTAGACAAATTGCACTGCCAGGGCTTGTCTGTGTGTTGTTGCCCTGAAGCTACTGTTTCTGTGGATGCATTTGAGGTCATCTTCTCCCTCTGCTCTTGGTCTCCCCTCTTCCCCTAAAAGGCAGAGCCAGGGGGCTCAATCCATTGCCAAAAAAAAAGAAGAAAAGAAAAAGATCTGAGACATAAAATCCTGAACAAATAACCAAGGAGCTAAGGAAAATGGTTTGCTTTTACCTGTAGCATTTTGAAATTTGCAAGTGATTTTTAAAAAAATTGTACTGGCTCCAAAGAAATGGGAGGGCTGCCCCCTAAAGGGGCAATTCAGCAGAATGAAACTTTGGGAATGACTGGAATTATATTGTTTGCCTGCTCTCTCTGCCACTGACAGCAAGTGCTCAGTGAGCAGGTTCTATGTTTCTCTTTCTCCGGGTGCACAGCTGCATTGCAGGGGTAGCTTCAAGTCACCCAAACCAGGCTGCACCCTGATGGGGAAGTCAGAACCTCTTGGCTACAGTGCCTAAGGCAGGACCACCCCGTGTCTGCAGCCATAATAGCACGAGTCCCTCTGGGGCAATGCTGAAAAAAAAACAAAGGCTCCGGAGAACTAGGACATTTAGAAAACCCAGCCCATCTCTATCTGTTGGCATTTTCTCCCGGAAAGATAGCTTCCCCGATGGCTCAACCAGTAAAGAATCCGCACGCGGTGCAGGAGACACAGGGCACTCCCGGGTTCGATCCCTGGGTCGAGAAGATCCCCTGGAGGAGGGCATGGCAATCCACTGCAGTATTCTTGCCTGGAGAATCCCCCATGGACAGAGGAGGCTGGCAGGCTATAGTCCATGGGGTCACAAAGAGTCAAACACAGCTGAGTGATTAACACACTCTCCTGGAAAATTTATCCACAGGACAAATGTCTGAAGTCTCTGAAAAACAAAAAAATCACTACACATGCTCTAAAGACAACAAGAGCACAGGAGCGTGTTGCCGCCAGGTGAGCCTGTGGTAATGAAGCAGCGTGGCTGTGATTTGGGGTGCACTAGGGAGGACTGAGACAGGAGGAGAACGCCAGTGGCTGTCAGTCTGCTGTACGGCTGCAAGCACCTGAAGAGACACAGTCAGGCGAAGCTGACATCTGCCAGGGAACAATTAGCTGTGGCAAGCCCCGAGCCTCTGCTCCACGCTCTGCAGGCTTTGAGATGCTTCCAGATGTCCCTGTGTTTCAACGCAGCATCTTCTTAACACACAGCAGGAAGAAGGAAGCCGGGGGCACAAGCTGAAAAAAGTACCCACTTGATTACCAAGTTCAGCTTAGTCCAGGGATAAGAACCACTTCCAAGGAGCTATGGGGTCAACATTAGTAGGGTCATGGAATGTATCATAGAACGCCTCGTTTAATCCCATAAAACCCTATGAGGTGGGTCACATTAAGCCACTTTCATAGGGCTTCCCTGGTGGCTCAGCGGTAACGAATACACCTGCAATGCAAGAGACCCAGGTTCGATCCCTGGGTCAGGAAGATCCCCTGGAGAAGGAAATGGCAACCTACGCCAGCTGGGTGGTAGAGGTCAGCCAGCTCATGTTCATCACAATGAAAATGCCAGGGTTCACCTGCTCTCCTGCCTCTTAAAGCTGCATGCAGTGTGCAGGGCCAACCCCAAGGTGGAGAGGACCCTCAGATGTGCCCGTCCTGGCACCTGGAACTTTTGTGACAGTCCCTTGGTCCTCTTCCCCCTCAAGTCATTTGCCACATTTAATGCACTCACATTTCCCTCCTTACAAATCCTTCTCACAGGGGAGTCCCTGGCAGTCTAGTTGCTAAGACTCCGTGCTCCCAATGCAGGGGGCTGTGGTTCAATACCTGGTCAGGGAACTAGATCCCACATGCTGCAACTAAGACCTGGTGCAGCCAAATAAATATTTTTTAAAAGAAGCTTTGCTTAAAAAAAAACATCTTTCTCAGTGTCTGGAGAGTTCAGAAATACACACTGTAAAAAGGGTGGAAAGACATGACGTCAAAGATTTTCTTTAAACCACTTTAGCCAACCAAACAAGGGGGGAAAAGGAAGAAAAGAGGAAATAGAAGAAGCAAATGTGGAAAAATCTCGACAGTTATTGAGTTCAAGGAGAGGTTCAGCCTGGGTGTAAGGGGATTCCCTGTGGTAGTCTGCATATTTGTATACACTCTTGAGCAGTTGACCTTTTTCATTATAATTTAAAAAATTTTTTTCTTTGCTGGAACTCCTGCTCACACATCCATCCTGGCTCTGTTCCTTCTCTTTCTATACCTTCTCCCTTAAAAATGTGTTTTACCCAAAGTCTTTGCTCACTTCTTCTGAGTCACAACTCTATGGGCTGGGCCTCCCTGTTGCTTTACTGGAGTTCTCTGTGAAGATGCCCTGACTCTATAGCTTCAGTCATATTTCAAATGTATATATATCTGTATCTATCTATATACATTCATATATATATATATATATCGAGGGAGAGAACTGTAACAAAACTCATAAATCTATCAGCTAACCAGCACTGACATTTTGTCATGTGTTATATTAGTCGCTCAGTCACGTCCTATTCTTTGAGACCCTATGGACTGTAGCCTGCCAGGCTCCTATGTCCATGGAATTCTCCAGGCAATAATACTGGAATGGGTTGCCGTTCCTTTCTCCAAGGAATCTTCCTGACCCAGGAACTGAACCTGGGTCTCCTGAATTGAAGGCAGGTTCCTTACCGTCTGAACCATCAGGGAAGCCATATTTCCTTCGTAGTTTTAGAATCAACGTTTTCCAAATGTCGTTAAAGATCCTAACACCCTAACACACATCTCAGACTCTCCAGACCCACCTCTCTTCCCTGTTGCCCCAGAGAAAACCCCTGTTCTGAACCCAATGTCTCCAGACTACGTTTACACCGTGACTACATAAGCCTGCAATCTGTGGAACTTTTTTATTTTGTAAATTTACAGAAAGCAAGTTCCCTGTCTGTGTCTGTCTGTAACTTTTTTCCTTCCACATTGTGCTTACCAGGTCACCCATATTGATACAGGAAGCTCTGGTTCGTGCACGGCGAATGCTGCAGAGTATTTCAGTAGATGGCACAGCACAACTTTTCCCCTTACTCCCCTGTGGATGGACACACACTGCAGCAGTGACCGTCCTCTAAGGTCTCCTTGTGTGCACATGTACAAGCGTGCACTTTCCACTGTGCGTCACGTACCAACGGCCCTTTAACACGTTCCGGTGCTTGTTTGCTTTTCTTATTGCACCACTCAACCCCAAGCAGAGAGTACGTTCTTATCTCTACGCTATTTGTTTAGCACGTTATGTGAAAGTGTTAGTCGCTCAGTACTGTCTGACTCTTTGTGACTCCATGGGCTGTAGCTTGCCAGGCTCCTCTGTCCATGGAATTCTCCAGGCAAGAACACTGGAGTGGGAGCCATGCTCTTCTCCAGGGGATCTTTCCAGCGCAGGATCTCCTGCATTGCAGGCAAATTCTTTACCTTCTGAGTCACCAGGGAAGCCCATTCATACCTATTAATGGATTAACTAAAGGGAGGGAGGCAGGAGAAGGGGAGGGAGTGGGGAAGGAAGGAAGGAAAGAGGAAAGGTAGGAGAGAAGGAAAGAAGGGAAGGAGGCAGGCCATAGAAGTCTCCATCATCAAGGTCAGCATCAAAGGACTAGATAGCCAATGGCACTATTGGGTTGTCTCTATTTTACACTAGTACTTAAACAGACCTCTCATAAAAGCCAGTTAAAGACTAACTTGGGTAGTTTTTCAGATGAAGTGAAACTACATTGTCTTAAGCCAGCTAAGCCTAGACAGATAAAAGACAAGACTTTGTCAATTTAAAAAAATAAAAGAGCCATTTATCCTACCAGCGGAATGAGTTTAGCCAGAGGAATTGTAATTTGGGAATGCAGTGGACAGCAAGGAGATCAAACTAGTCGATCCTAAAGGTAATCAACACTCAATATTCATTGGAAGGACTGATGCTGAAGCTGAAGCTCCAATAATTTGGTCACCTGATGCAAAGAACAGACTCCTTGGAAAAGACCCTGATGCTGGGAAAGATTGAGGGCGGGAGGAGAAGGGGGTAATAAAGGATGAGATAGTGGGATGGCATCACCAACTCAATGAACATGAGTTTGAGCCAATTCTGGGAGATGACAGGGGACAGACAGGCCTGGTGTGCTGCAGTCCATGGGGTCACAAAGAGTCGGACACGACTTAGCGACTGAACAACAGTGATGCGGCTTTGGCAGACCACAGGCAAATCCAGGCAAGAAAGAGCGCTTGCTTTTATGGAGGAGAGGAGGAGCTGGGAGGGGCATGAGAGGTCAGGCAGCTGGCAAAGAGGCAGGACTGGCCCCGGGAAAGATCCCAAACATTGTGCAGGAGGGGAAGCCAGCTCAGAGAAAATGGGACTGAAAGAGGACTCACTCCCTCCAGCAGGCTAGACTCAGGACGGCACACTGGGCTGCCGTGTCTGCCAGACCAGGGGCAGGGGAGGCTAGTTCAGAGAAAGAAAGACAGAAGGAGTCTCTGGGGAGTCGCAGTAGTCATGTACAGATGTCAGAGGTCACTGTTGAGTCATCCCACGGTGTGTGTGTACGCAGTCGTATCTGACGCTTTGCAAGCCCACGGACTGTAGCCTGCCAGGCTCCTCTATCAGTGGAATTTTCCAGACAAGAATACTGGAATGGGTTGCCATTTCCTACTCCAGGGCATTTTCCCTCCCCAGGGATCAAACACAAGTCTCCTGTGGCTCCTTAGCAGGCAGTTTCTTTACCATTAGCATCACCTGAGAAGCCCTATATTCTACACAGCAAATTTGAGGAGGTGCTGAAACTCTGGGCTGCGAGGACAGATATAAACACATCATGTTGTTGTTCAGTGGCTAAGTTGTGTCTGACTACTTACGACCCCATGGACTGCAGCACGCCAGGCTCCTCTGTCCTCCACAATCTCCTGGAGTTTGCTCAAATTCACATCCATCGGGTGGGTGATGCTATCCAACCATGTTATCCTCTGCCGCCATTAGAGAGGGACCCAGTGCCAGGGCTGAACTCCACCCTCACATTCTGACCCATCGCCTACATTTTCAATAAGATGATGCTTAGTTTGAGTTTCCAGATACATCCAAAACAAAACAAAATGATCAAGAGAATAGGGGCTCTGGCTACAGACTAAGTTGTTTTGGTCAGAGAGACACCTGGTGGCCCTCGAGAGAAACCACACGGTCCTGTCAAAGGACACTTCTGCCCCAAACACAGCACCAAGGAGTGGCGGGGAAAACCCAGCTTCTTCTGCTACACGGAGTACCCAGAGTCACCTTTGCAGGGAGGGGGTGGGCCAGAGGGGCACATGGAACTAGGACTTTGTGGCTGGAGGGAGTGGGTTCAAACACTCACCTGCATTCTGTGTCCTGGACAGCCAGCTTGACTGTTGAAATGGGGCAGGGAGGTAAAGAGCTCTTAAGGCCACTGTGAGGGCCAGCTGAGCTGAGAGTGATGGACTCGATGGTGGTGCCCACAGTATTTGAATGTTGCTTGTCCCCTGACCTTACTGGAGCCCGGTAAGGGATCAGTTTCACAATAGGTCCTTCCCGGGACCCCTACAGCCCCTATGCTCAGATGGTTACCATGTGATCAGGGAGCTGGGGCCCCCATGGGCAGGCAGGCTTTGCTCCCTTAGTGTCCCAGCGCTGTCCACCCACAAAGCACACCCCTCAAGAAGTCACCTCCATGGGGTTTCCTTTTGTGGGGTGGGGGTATGACAGCCTCTTCCCCGCCTTGATAAATTTCTACATGCTTACATTATTCCTATAAGCAGTTTCATGTTTATATCAGCAAGAAATAATCACCATTTCCTTTTTGGAGGGAAAAAGTGTTAAATTTCCATCAGTTCTTGTTTTCATTTAGCCTTTGGATGGCCTTCCATCAGTCTGTGTTTTCCATCTTTTCGAGCAGAGTAAAAAGACTCTGGGATTTCACGGCCTTATTTAATGCTCTCAGGTTCTATCCTGTAATTTCAGCCTTTGTCATTGTCTTTACACAAAGGAACACGGCAGACAAGCAGACACCTCGCTCTGGAAGGAACCCAAACAGTGGTGTGCGTGTCTCTGCCCAAGCTAAGGTTGAAAATGAAGAAAGGAGGGTGGTTTCATTCCTAAGAACTCCACAATTCTTTCCAACACCCACTCAGCTTTCCCACACATCAAGGTAATCTGAAAGGGAAACTGAGGGTCAACAAGAGTGGTTCCTTAAAGCATTTCTTTGTCTATGCACCCCTCAACGTTTTTCAAAACAAAAGATGCAGTGATAAAATGGTTGTCTGTGTATAAAATTTTATTAACTTGGGAAGAATTTTATATGTATTAGGGAACTTATCTGCTGATATATCATTAGGAATTTTTCAAAGCAAAAAAAAAAAATCCTATAATTCAAATAACCTTTTTCTAATTCACCTATTTGATTGGCTGATTTTGGCTTCTGCTGGGTTTTCTTAAAATAAAGGTCATTTTGGGAGCTATCTGGTGGTCCAGTGGTTGAGAATCTGCCTTCCAATGCAAGGTATGCAGGTTCAGTGTCTGGTTGGGAACTAAGACCCCACGTGCTGCAGGGCAACAGCCCACACACCACGATGATAGAAAGCCTGCCTCCTGCAACTAAGACCTGATGCAGCCAAAAATAAATACACAAAATTAAAACAATTAAAAAGTCATTTTCATTATTCCATCTTAAGCTAGCAGAACAATTTGGGAACAGAACTATATTTTGACATGTCAATTTCCAGGTGCCATTTAAGAAAAAAAGAAAAACTAGAATCATTACATTCATTTAATAGGTGATCCTATCACAGTTTTTCACTTATCTTTCCCTGGTGGCTCACATGGTACAGAATCTGCCTGCAATGTAGAAGACCTCAGTTTGATCCCTGGGTCAGAAAGATCCCCTAGAGAAGGAAATGGCAACCCACTCCAGTATTCTTGCCTAGGAAATATCATGGACAGAGGAGCCTGGTGGGCTACAGTTCATGGGGTCTCAAAGAGTCGGACACAACGGAGCAACTAACACAAATATTAATGGTGATCCTTTCACAATTTTTCATTGAGGTCTTAAAGACTGAAAAGTTTTCAGGAATGGACAGATGTTATGATTTATTCTGGTGCATGTGGAATTCTATCAGGCAAATTTGCTCAAGTTTTAGAAGACAATCTGTTTTCTAAAGAAATGGACTCCCTTATTTAGGTGGTATCAACCTTCCCTTTCCACAATGGGACGTGCATACGACAGGAAATCCCCACAGCTGGGGCATCCAGAAGAGAGGCCTGGCACACCTGGCATGAACTCCTAAGGGCGCAGGAGGGCACTTAGGAGAGCCTGTGCGTGACTCTCCGGCTGTGCGTCACACTGAGCCCCAAGACCATCACCTCGGTGACTCTACAGAGAAGGGTTGGTGCTAGAATGCAACAATGGGGCAGCTCTCCCCGTCTGACGAAAGATTAAGCCACCAGCATGCACGAAACCTACAACTGGTGTGTGTGAAGCTACTATTGTGTGTGTCAGTGAAAACTGCACAGTGTCTATTTCCCTTTTAAGGCAGGTGACCACACACCCCAGTTAGCCTGGGTAGTCCCAGTTTAGGCCAGATTCCCTGGTGTAATTATTAATAGCACCTCCTTTCACTCTTGAAAGTGTCCTGGTTTGGATGATGAATGACACTGTGGCTTCACTTCTAGGTATTGCTTACTCAGAACATCCCCACCTACCCCAGGATCTCTCCAGAGGCTTCCCAGCAGAGTGCTTTGTTCCAGACTTTTCTACCCCTCTTCCCACCTCACTCCTTCAGGGACGAGGATCCCAAAACATCACCCTCCTGATGAAGATGTATGCATCAGAGAACAGCCTTTTGTAGATAATCGCTCTCAACCAGCATCTGATGGGGTAATATAGTCCATGTCTGAACCTGCGGCATTGACACTCTGAGGGAGTGCTTTCCTGAGCTCTCCCCACAAACCACTGAGGCAGGCACTGAAGGGAGGGGCTTACACAGTGGCCCAACAGGGGGCTCTGGCCACCCCCCACCCATCTCTGCCCCCGGAAAGGCACCAAGCAAAGCCAGCGCCTCAGTTCTCCCCAAAGATGGAGCCACACCAGCCCATACACACTTCCCTCTCACACAGAGCAGGGCACAGGCAGGTTTTTAGATGAATAAAAAAAAAGAAATTTTATTCTAAATATAGCATGGAATGTTTTTGAAATATGAATTCTTCTTTCCTGACCAAAAAAACACAGACAACAAAAAAAATTCCTGACACTGTTTGAACATCTAAAAGGTTATCTTCTGTACAATTACATAAATATCTCCATGTCCCTATACACATAACATTTATGGTCCTAAAAGCTTTTTGAAAAGTTGATACAATTGTATTCTTTAGATATGATTAGCCTTCTCCAAGGAAACAGGAAACATTCCCAGAGCAGCAGCTGGGAACGGAGAAGGACACAACTGAGAACACAGCAGGACGGGGCTGGGGAAGGAAGACTGGAAACAAAACCACACCTCCACCCTGCACACGGATTTTAGAGGGTAAGATGCAGCATAGACTCAATGACATGCAAATGGGAAGGAGCTATCCAAAGGCAATGTGACATGACCTCGAGGTCACATTTCAAGCCAGTTCAGGGAATACGTCACCTGGCAGCTTTGTTCTTCCAGGAACAAGGGCTTTTTCCTTGTTGCTTCTTATCAAACAAACAGTTGACGGTAGGGCCAAATTAGCGAAAAGACTTCAGGGCCCGCGGACATGAATTCAGATCCCTGCTCCGGCACGCACACTTGCTGTGTGATCCTTGGCGGGATTCCTAGCCTCTCTGAGCCTGTTTCCCGCCTGTGTGAAATGTGGACAATGTTGTATCTACTTTGCTAGTTCATTGTGACGATTAGAGGTAAGCAATAAAAAGTGCTTATATCCCCCTGAAAAATAACTGACAATAAATAACTAAAGTGTGCGTGAAGTGTGTGATAAGGGCTTCTCCCTTGAAACTGAGAACAGGCTCTACTCACTTAGTCAGATTTGGCTAGCATTACCAGACCTCCACAGGCTCTGCCAATCACCACCAAGCTCGGAGTCTGCCGTGGGCCCACTGCTGTTGCGCTGATTATCATGCAACCATAAAGGCCACTGGAAGTTAGAAACAGTTCCCTTGGGAGTGGTGGGCACCCCCCCCCCCTTCCTAAGGCACCAGCTCCATGTGCAGGAGTCGAAGCGTGTGGAGGGCTGGGGTGTCCTCTTACTTGGGTCTCACTGCCCCAGGGCTGCGCAGCTCTGGGGAGCACAGACCTGAACCCCATACCAGACCCTGTGAGGTGACTGTCACACCACAGGCCATGCAACTGAAGCCCCTGAAACCAGGCAAGCAGTATCTTGAGCCACATGCCTCCCCCAGGACCCCACAGGAAGCCGAATTTCTCAAGCCTCAGGCTCTCAGACCCTCAGCCCAGCTAGGCAGCGACAGTCAGCAACCACACTGGATTAAGCATGAGAAGCCGGGACTCTAGGAAGAAGCGGTTCGCGGGCAACCAAGACCTCTGGTCACCAAGGAGAAGTGTGGCAGGCTTTCTGGTGGTTGCGTGGGCAAGGGGTTCAGGCAGGAGCACAGGAGCCCCTTGGAGAGCAGCAGAGAGGATGTGAGGATGTCAGCCCTGCCCTCAGATGACGGGGTGTCACACCCCCACTGTCAAGGGCAGAGGAGGAAGAGAAGGCCCCAGCAGAAAACAAGGGGGCGCCTGAGGTACAGGTGGTCTCAGGCACGCGATGCGCACGGGTGCTGTCAGAAAGAGCCAGACCCCGAAGTTTCTATGAGCTCTGTGGAGGGGCGCAGCGAAGATGCTGGACCCAATGAGACTGGTCGTGTCACAAATGCTAAGGCAGGGGATGCGAGGAGGGCTTGTCCTTCCTCTTCTTGAGGCCGCAGCAAGGTGTCCGATGAGCCCACGAGCGCGTAGGCAAGCACGCCTTCCCCTGAGCCCATGGAACCCGGGGAATCGCGCCCCCGGGCGCAGGGAAGGGGTGATCCAGAATGTTCGCCTAGGCCTGGAGGGGCTCGGCCGCCTGCTGCTGCCGCTGCGGGCTGGGAGCCTCAGCCGCGGGGGCGGCTTTCAGATGCCCTGCTCCTCGTCCCGGTCATTCAGAAGCAGAGACCACTTGTCGCCCCTGTCGTCGGCCGCGCCACTGTGCCGGGACAGCTTGTCGGACTTGAGGGGGGACAGGGACACCTGGCTGACGTAGCTGACCTGGTCCCAGGCCGAGGCCCGCGGGGAGTCGCGCCGGCGGTCGTCCATGCCAACGCGCACGCTGACCTGCGACGCGCTCAGGGGCTTCATGTGGCCGTGCGCCTGCGCCTCGTACTGCGCCAGGTCCGGCTTCCTGTAGCTGCAGGGCGGGGATCCAAGAGCGCCTGAGCCTGGGCGCACAGCATCCTGCCCCCCCCCCCCCCTTTTAATAAGCCCCGTGCAGCCCTCTCATCGAGTCTTCTACTGACACGCAGTATCAGAACCTCGTGGGTTTTAAAGGAAAGGCCACTGAACTGCTAAGGCTCAGCTCTGCCTGATTTAGAAACTTCAGTCCAGATGCCTGGTACATAGTTTAGAGCATGCGTGCCAAGTTGCTTCAGTCGTGTCCTACTCTGCGACCCCAAGGACTGTAGCCCACCAGGCTGCTCAGTCCATGGGATTCTCCAGGCAAGAACACTGGAGAGGGTTGTCATGCCCTCCTCCTGGGGATCTTCTCAACCCAGGGATCGAACCCAGATCTCCTGTGTCTCCTGCATTGGCAGGTGGGTTCTTGACCATCAGAGCCACCTGGGAAGCCCCCAGTACATAGTAGGCTGTTATTAACTCTTGTTAGATGAAAACAGGAATAAGCGTCTCTTGTATAAGAGGCAAAATGATAACAAACAGGATCCTGTGACCATGTATTTACATAAACAGCCCTCGAGCAGAATAATTGGAACAATCCACACGTGGTGACTGCTAAGTGGCAAACCGCTGGCTCAAGGTTGAGAAATCATTTACACAAACACATGCTTGGCCATGCTCAGGGCCTCTGGCTGTGGCCGTGGCAGGTGTCCCCAGTGAGGGAGTGAGCCACACACCCGCCCCGGCCCAGGCCCACCACGGGGACTCACCACTTGAGCTGCAGTGACGAGAGGACCACAGACACGGAGGAGGCCGCCATGGCCGCTGAGCCCATCCACGGCTGCAGCACGACGCCAATGGGTATGAAGACACCTGGCCGAGGGGAGGACAACACTCAGGCCGTGGCCCAGGGCAGACAGCGAGGAGGGCCCAGCCTCGCTGCCCACCCAATGCTGTCCTCTGGGCAGCTCAGAAGCCTCCTGCTGGATGCTGGCCATGAGCCCGTGGAACTGAGGCAGGCTGACTCAGAGCTGGGCAGTGGGGACTGAGTCGAGGGAACTGAGTCCCCCACCTGTCCAGACCTTCTTGGGACCGTCCAGAGGTGGCATCACTGGTCTGGGGGAAGCTCCAGAGGACAGGGCACCCCAGGGACCCTTTGGGGCAGCCATCCTGGGGCCCCTCAGAGGTGTGAGCATTGGGACAAGATGCTAATGAACATGGTCCCCATCTACACGGAAGGTCCTTCCTCGAGGGCGTCAAAGCCCTTGATAAAGGGTGATGATACCAGGTCCCGGGATAGAGCCACAAGCATGGGAAGGGACGAGCCGCTGAGCCAGCTCTGGGGCAGGAAGTGTATCTACCAGAGCCAGGCTGTGGCGGACACGCCGATCCACCGTGTGCTCAGGCACAAGAGGGGCACGTGCGGTGGGAAAAGTCTTGTTTCAGTACGGTCTCGGGGCTTCCCTGGTGGCTCAGTGGTAAAGAACCTGCCAGCCAATGCAGGAGACACGGGCTTGGTCCCTGATCTGGGAAGATCCCAATTAAAAAAAAGAAAGAAAAGGAAAAAAAACAGGTCTTGGCCCACATGGACGTTTCCCTTGCATGAGGGTCTAGAACTTTTCCCTGTCTGGTGACACAAGATTCAGTGGGGGAGGGAGAGGTTAGGAAGCAGAAAACGTCCATCGCTTTCCACAGCTATTCCTGAGTCAGGGTAAAACCTGGGCGGAATTAATTCTTAAGGTAAAGTTCTGAAGCATTGATCCCTGAACCTAGCATGCAGCAGGTGCCCCATAACTGTTAAGAATGATTACTTTTCAGACTGTGTGTCTTAATAATGCTCTGGAAAATAAGCCATGGTAAATAGGATCAAGCACCTTGGCCAGCTTTTCAGAGCGGCCTGGAGTGAATGGAGGCCTGGTTCCTCCCTGCAGTTTCTCATTCATCTTTCATGCTCTTTGCGACTCCGTGGACCGTAACCCGCCAGGCCCCTCTGTCCATGGGGATTCTCCCAGCAAGAATACTGGAGTATTGACTGCCATGCCCTCCCATACCCTCTACCTTAGACACTTACAGAGCAGAACATAAGCAAATTAACTCTTTCCAGAGGCTTCTGGCCGCAGGTGGGGTCGAGGGAACAGGGTGGTGAGGGGCCTACCTGCCGCGACGGGGATCCCGATCAGGTTGTAGATCAGCGCCAGCACCAGGTTGAGCCGTATTCTCCAGACGGTCCTCCTGGAGAGGTGGATGCTGGCCACCACATCGAGCAGGTCATTCTGTGGGAGAGGACCATAGGTGAGTGGGTGTGTGGGGTGGGTGGGGGCCATGGGGACAGGGAGCTGCAGCCGAGCTCACCCTGATGAGGACGACGTCGGCCGCCTCGATGGCCACGTCAGTGCCCGTGCCGATGGCAATGCCCACGTCAGCCTGCGCCAGGGCTGGGGAGTCGTTCACGCCGTCGCCCACCATGGCCACTCTCTTCCCCTGGTTCTGCAGCTCCTGGACTTTGGCCACCTTGTGAGAAGGCAGCACCTCTGCAAAGACTTTGTTGATGCCAACCTGAAAGGAAAGAGAAACGGCCCTGGATTAAGAAGTCAGTACACAATAACATCTGGTGTTGCCAGGGGGCAGCAGCAGGAGCAGAAGCCCAGGAGCCACCCCAAACCCACCCCACAGCAAGCCCTGCAGATTGTGAGGCACACAGCAAACGCACCCCCCACTCCGGTCCCAATGCCACCCCCACATCCCACCCTCCAGCGCTCCTCTCCACATGCTGACCCAGTGACCTCTCCAAAGCAGCCGTCACTGGCACCTGCGGGTGGTGCCACGCTACCTGCTTGGTCCTGCAAAGGGCTCTCCTCTTTCCCCAGCCCTCCCCATTCTGACTGGGGACCACCCCTGACTCAGGCCTCTTCTCCCCTGGAAGGTGTCCCTGTCTGCCAGGCTGAGGGGTAGGCTGGCAGCCCCCTGTACACGGTTTACACTCGCCCCTGGGTCACCCTCTCAACAGAACTGTGAGCTCCCCGAGGGCCATGCTCTCGACGCGGCTTAGTGAGTGCTTGCTGAATGCCTGAATGAGCTTTAACTAGGGAAAGTGAGTACTCTTAGAAGGATGGCTAAGACAGGTGTCACTGCTCCCCTCTAAGAACCAAGTCATTTTCAAAAGCAGACAGCTTTACACACATTTCCCGAAGGGCTGGTGTATAACTGCCAGGAGTCTGCACTGGAGCCATCCCCGCGCAGCAGGCCAGGAAGGCAGGCAGGCAGCCGTGCCGCCCCTGTGCTGCAAACTCAGAGCCAAGCGCAGAGGGAGACCTGCTGGGACCCAGGAGCCAGCTGGTGCGGCGTGAGAAGAGCTGGGCGGCAAAACACTCCCTTAACATAAAGGCAGCAAGTGTTTATCGCAGCCCTAAAGCCATGGTCTTTCTTTCTCACTGCAGAGTCTGGGAAGTAGAGAACACTGTAACTGCTTCTCTGGGGCTGCAGCCAGCAGTGCAGAAATTATAGCACCCGGGCTCCAGCGATGTGGCCTTTGGGGTAGCAGCAAGGTGGTCCCCCTGTGGGCTCGGAGCAGATCAGAGCAGGTGGAGAGGAAAGCCCCGGCGGAGAGAAAAGAGCAGAGCAAAGCTGAGTGCTCCACGCACTGCTGCTGTTATTGCTGAGTCACTCAGTCGTGTGACTGACTCTTTTATGAACCTACGGACTGTAGCCCGCCAGGCTCCTCTGTCCATTGGATTCTCCAGGCAAGAACACTGGAGTGGGGTGCCATTTCCTTCTCCAGGGGACCTTCCCAACCCAGGGATCAAAGCTGCATCCCCTGCACTGGCAGGCCGACTCTTTACCACTGAGTCACCTTTCCTCCAACTGTTTCTGCCAGCTTAAAACTGCCTGTAATTGCCGAGGTGGGAGACACGCCAGCCCCTGGCCCGCACCTGGGTGGCAATGGCCCTGGCTGTCTTGCGGTTGTCCCCGGTGATGAGCACCACGTCCACGCCCATGCTCTTCAGCGTGTGCACGGCCAGGGCGGCCTCCTGCTTGACCGAGTCCGCGACGGCGATCATGCCGCACAGTACACCTGCCGGAGACACCATGGGTGAGCACGCGCCAGGGCCCGGGCAGCGGAGGAGCAAGGCAGACTCGGCCGCCAGAGACAGCGTCCCTAACACCATGTCACAGGCCAAAACAAAACTCCGGATTGTACAACAGGACACACTGCTTTGATTTTGCTTTTTAAATTTATATACATTTCCAGATGCACACAAAAGTCTGGAAGGACTATCAGAAAGTTGGCAGCGGCTCCCTGAGGGGTGGGAAAATGAGGGATATTCCATTTCTTCCAAAGTTCTTGGAATTTTCCACATTTTCTGTAAGGAACATCTATTGCTTTGTGGAGTGCCTGACTCATAATAACTCAATAACCGTTAGCCATTAAAACAGGAGATATACAACAAATGCTACATAAAAAGTGACAGCTGTCCGAACAGCTAGGAAATCCACCCTTCCTTTCGGTCTCTTCCTACAGAGAACACTTGTGTAGAGTTTTGTTTTTAGTGACTCTGGAGACTGACACAGGAAGGTGTGTGAGAGCTGAGGCGTGATGGAGAAACGAGAGTGAAGGTGGGTAAGAGGCATTTTAATTGAGTCAGTTCCAGCTCTTGAGCTGAGGGGGTGGGGGGTTTAAAGGACTCGGGAGAAGGAGAAAATAGAACTAAAAATAACAGAGAGGAACTTTTTTTTTTAAAGGAAGCCTCGATTTCTGCCTGGCGTCTCCAGCTCCCCTCGAGAGCAGAGGGCAGGGGAGCGGGGCAGTACCATCGATGGCGACCAGGATGGCCGTCTGGCCCTTTGTCTCGTGGTCGGTCATGGCGTCGCGGACGTCGCTGGTGACGGTCAGGCCGTTGCGCCTCATCCATTCCCGGTTTCCGATCAGCACAGAGAAGGTCTGAGTGGCTGCGTCTGCTCGAAAGAGGGTGCGGTTATTCCCACAGAGCCCGAGGTCACCGTGAGAAAGCACTGAAGACCACGGGATCCTTCTTGTAGCAAAATGTCCACCCGATGGTTCTGGAAAAACCACAACCTGGAAAGCATCTCTTGCCACCAGCATTGAAGGACCAGGGGGGAGAAAAAGGACAATTAACATGCAGAACCGTGGTGTGAATTAAGGTGTGTGAAGGTGTTACACACACATTAAATGCCACGTAGTGTACCTACTGGCCTTTAGAGGTGTCTGCTGCAATTTTCTACAGGGATTAGAGCAGTTAATTATGTGTTCAGAATTGACTAGCCTCCTCTCCGGCTCAGTACAGACGACACAAGGTGAACCAGCCAACCACCAGCCCATGTGTGTGAAACACTGAGGCTACACTTCCTAAAAGGCCAGGTGAGCCCTGCACCTGTCACCTCTAACTCAGATGACACAGACAGGCAGGTCCCTGCAAGGCAGAGAAAAGGTCATCAGGGGCTTTAAATGGCTAGAAGGGGGGTAACAATAAAATCTAAATCAAAATTTAACTACTAATATACTTAGCAAAACTCAACCTGGGTTTTTTTTGGTTTGAGGCTTTGGTTCCATTCTTATGTTGATGGCTAGCAACTCTTTAAAACCACTCTTTAAAAAACCAGGGCCATCATTCAAAAAGCAGCTGCCCCTCCAGTGTCCGCTCTTCCTTAGGTAGACCATTTCCATCCTCTGTCCCTGACTGCTGCTAGCTTCGTAAATACGTCATATCCCATCAGAGACGACCACATGGAGGTTTCCTGGTTATCAAGAACAAGAGGACTCCCATTGGTCTACCCTGTAGCTGACGAGAAGCAAGACTGGCCTGGGATAAGAAAGAGGAGACTCAAGATTAGGGGGCAGGTAAGCAAACTCCGACTCCTTGGCAAAGACCCTGATGCTGGGAAAGGTTGAGGGCAGGAGGAGAAGGGGACGACAGAGGATGAGATGGTTGGATGGCATCACTGACTCAATGGACATGAGTCTGAGCAAGCTCAGGGAGATGGTGAAGGACAGGGAAGCTGGCATGCTGCAGTCCATGGGGTTGCAGAGTTGGACACGACTAAGCGACTGAACAACGACAAAAAGCAAAGTGAATTTTAAGTCATACGCCACTTCTGTCTACCATTAGCATCGAGCCACATCAGAGGACATGAGAGAAGCTGCAGGCTGCCCTGGGAGGCAGATAGGCAGCACACCAGCCCCTAGTCAACCCTCTCACAAGCAGGAACCTCGGGGTGAGCCTGGCTTGGCGCCCTCGGTGGTTGGACCCAGCCCCTGGCAGACGAAGCGGTGGAGACCGAGGCCAAGGATACCTGTTTCTGAGGGCTCGCTGCCGACTCTGTTCTGGTGAGCAGTTGGTGGGCCCTGCGGGCGCTCGCCCTGGGCAAGGATGCTCTCCACGTTGCTGACTTTGCAGCTGATTCCACAGCCGGGCACCGCCTGGAAGTCCATGCAGCACCCCAGGGTCTCCGTGCCAAGTTCCTGGGGAGCACGGGGAGAGGAAGCAGAGAACAGGGGTGAGTTGAGAGGGAGGCAGGACAGGGGTGGGGTGAGGGCAGCGGGGAGAGCAGCCGCTGCTGGGAATTAAGGGAGGGACGGTGGGAGAACCTCCCGGAAAGGGAGAGAGAGGGACTCGAGCCAGCAGCTCTTTTTCTCTCATCTGACACAGATGCTTAAAACAGCCTCAACTCTGGCCACCTGATGTGAAGAGCCGGCTCACTGGAAGAGCCTGATGCTGGGAAAGACTGAAGGCAGGATAAGAAGGGGATGACAGAGGATGAGATGGCTGGATGGCATCACTGACTCAATGGACATGAGTTTGAGCAAGCTCCAGGAGTTGGTGATGGAGCTTCCCTGGTATGCTGCAGTCCATGGAATCGCAAAGAGTTAGACACAACTGAGCGACATTCTCTCCTAGAGTCTGGATGCCTGGGCATGCTGGACAGGATGTGGTCCAGAAAGGACAAAGGCCGTGCACATCAAACACTTTCAAGTAAAGGCTGGGGCCAGCAGGGCTGAAGGTGCCAGAGGAGGGGAAGATTTTATTTTTATGCTGAAAATAATTTCATAAAACTACAGAATAGGTAAGTGGTAACTAACTCTTCTGAGCTAACTGTCCGTGTACAGACCCTGGGGGAAAGGGGCGACACGGCAGGAGAAAGGACCTGGGCTTATTCGGCTAACAGAACAGAAGGGATGCCTGGGGTGAGCTGAATCTTTCTTGAAACATCAGGAGGTTGAGAGGGGAAACAGCCAAGCCCCACACAAAGGATGCAACACAACATGAGCGTTCTAGAAGACTCCCTGTCCGTCAAGAGTTGTCAGCTTTTCCTCAAGGCATCCATGTCACCATGACATTTACTGGTGATTGTACCGTCCAGACAGTTTACACGTTGTTCAGGGCGATATTCCAGCACATCCCTGGGGCCTCCATGTTCAGATTGAAAACAGAGAACGCTCACCTGGCCCTTCTGTCTGGAGAGTCAAGGGTGATGGCTCACCACTGACTCTGCCAACAACCCGCAGGCCTCTGGTCACTTCTGCTGCTTCACCTCCATCCCAGGCGTCCCCTGTGGAGTGGACTTCTCCTGCCCTCGCCCCAACAGCCCATCCATGTTTGTATCCCTTTGCACGAAATGCTCATAAAGGACTGAATCCGTGTATCTGTCTTCCTCACTCAACCCTCAGCTCCCAGCAGGCAGAGTTCGCATCTTATTAATTCTTACTGTCCCGAGCTCGGATGCTCAGGGAATGCCTAATGAATGACCCTGCACACTGAGCTGCTTTGTGATCATCTGGAAACGTGAGAGGGGACCTGCCGCTGTGAGCTGCACCCCCACCTGCTCCAAGGGGGGCCTGCCCAGCCGTTTCCAGGCCACACACACCAAAGTGAAAGTGTGAGTCACTCAGTCGTGTCCAACCCTTTGCGACCCCAGGGACAGTAGCCCACCAGGCTCCTCTGTCCATGGGATTCTCCAGGCAAGACTAGTGCAGTAGGTTGCCATTCCCTTCTCCAGGGGGATCTTCCCGACCCAGGGATTAAACCTGCATCTCTTGCATTGCAGCCAGATTCTTTACCATCTGAGCCAGTCTCTTTAAGCACACATGCCAAGGCCCCCTGCCAGCAGCAGCTGGCTCAGGGGGCCAGGGGCGGCGAGGAGAAAAGGCGTGTGTGGAGGAAGGAGCTGCGAGTCTTTCGGGGCAGCTGGTGGGAGTGGGGAGCTGGGGGGAGCGAGGGCACCTACCTCTTTACAGTGTCTGGTCACTGCCACGCCCAGGGGGTGCTCACTGCTGGCCTCCGCGGTCCCCACCACAGCAAGCACCTTCCGCAGGGGCAGCGTGGCCACGTCCACGAGCAGGAGGACCCTCGAGACTTTGGGGACCCCGTGGGTAATGGTGCCGGTTTTGTCGAACATCACGGTCTTTATCTGCCAGAAACAACCCCACCTCAGTGACCAAACACAGATGGGGCTCTCAGAGCCCTCACAAGCTCAAGGCAGAACTTCACCCGACCCACCCCAAGCAGGTAACAACACTCCTTCACATCCCATAACAGAATCCTCTATGCCCACCCCAAGGGTTAACCTTTCCTGCTGCAAAAAACTTAGCTCCCTCTCTGCCCAGTTCTCAAAAACTCCACAGGAGCTCTCACTCTGATGTAACGGGAGGCGGTATGGTACCCTCCCCAGACAGTAACACCGTGCAGATCTCTCCTGGTATCACGTCAGGAGGCCGACCCTGGGGGCCTGCCCTTCTCCCTGTCCACCCTGTCTGCCGGACTAAGCACTGTTTTCTCTGGCTCGTGTCAGTGCAAAAGCCTACAGAGAACAGCGTTCTCCAGCTCCACGTTCAAGACAGGAAGGGAGTGTTCCCTGGCCTTACTTACAAGTAACCACAGAGCCAGCCTGAGGGCCCGTCCCCCTCGGTCAACAGCAGCCTTGCACTGGTCTCTGCGGGTCTGGGCTTGGCCATACTCGGCTACTGCGCTTAGATGGCCAAGTCCACCAGTCCCCGGAGCCTGGACAAGGTCGGCCCTTGCTGTGCTCAGACTGCGTCCTGCAGGCTCGGTTGCCCCCATTTAGCAAACAACAGACTCCCCTTCTTGTTTCTGACTTCAACACCGTTAACGGGTCTTCCCTCAACCATTCTGGCCGGCTTTTATTCCAGCCCCAACTAGGCCGCCGGGAGGATCTTCCCAGCCTGCGATCATGCAGGTGCTTGACCCCACTTCACCCCGTTTTTTGGGTAAGCTGTGGATCCTGGACTAAATAAACCTGCAAGGCTCTTCAAGGCCCCTCTCTCCGCCTCCTTCCTCCCTTCCTCTCCTGTCCATCTCTCACTCCATGACTGTCCTCATTTATTTATTCAGAAAATATCTGTGGGGTGATTTCCACGTGTCGGGCTCCGGGCAAGACACCGGGGACACAATTGCGGGGAAACAGTCACGGTCTCCCGATCTACGGGGTCTGGGACCAGGCATCGCAACCTCCGAGTCCCTTCCATGTGCTGGTCCCGTGGCCGGACCCCCTTCCAGTGCTGCCAACCGGCAGGTCCCAGACCTTCCCTGTCCACCTGCATCAACCCCCGTCCCATCCAACACACACAAGTCTACAGTCAGGCCTCTCACACCGTCCTCACGGCAGCTCACACTCTGCATGGCACATGCAGTTTACCTGCCCCAGGTCTGTCTGTCTCACTAGACTGTAAGGTCCTTCAGAGCTGGGGCCCAGCACGGGATCCACACAGTAAACACTCAACAGATAGCGAAGAAATAAAAGGAGGACGGAAGGCTGGGGTTGCTGGCTGAAAGGAGATTGCTCACAGATATTGCCACCCGCTTCTCCACCCCAAGGTCCCGGGACCTTGCCCGGAGCCCGACCACCTGGCCCTGAGTCTGGCTCTGCATGTCTGAGCTTCAGGCCCCCTGGCAAGGCCCCGGCGCCCCCGCTGCACTTTCCTCACCTATAAAATGGACACAACCAGCCCCCGCCTCCGTGCTGTCACTGAGATTATTTATACAGCATTCAGTCCTTTAACTGTGAACTGCTGTGGTCCCTACGTCATCCCCAGTGAGTCGTGGCTTCTGTTTTACTTAATCAGCAGGGCTTAACGAGCCCTCTTTCAGGTTTTTCTCATTTTCAAACTCAAATTTGAATATGAAATTTAAACAAGTACTCTTTTCACTAGGACTAATGAAAAAAAAAATTGCGCAGTTGTACAGCTACAAAATCACCCCACCCGAGACCTCGAAGGGAGCGGGGGAGCCGACCTTGTGGGCCATCTCCAGGGGCTTGCCGCCCTTGATGAGGATGCCGTTCTGGGCGGCCACCCCGGTGCCCACCATGACGGCCGTGGGCGTGGCCAGGCCCAGCGAGCAGGGGCAGGCGATGCAGAGCACCGTGATGGACGTCTGGAACGCGAACCGCAGGACCACCTCGGCCTGGGAGATGCCCTTGCTGGGGGCCTGACGAGAGGGGAGAGACGGAGGCAGGGTGAGAGTCAGACGAGGCATCACACAGAACTCTGATCACAAAAGAACGTCTCACTCTGTAATGACCTCTATGGGAACAGTATCTAAAAAAGAGTGGATATATGTACGTGTAACTGACTCACTTTGCTGTAAAGTAGAAACTAGCACAACACGGTAAATCAACTATCTTCCAATAAAAATTCATTAAAAAAATAAAAAAGAACATCCCAGTGCAGTCGGGGGATCTGAGATGGCTGGAGGGTGCTGGGCTCAGGACGCGCTACTGCATGGCTCACGTTACTGCTCCACATCCCGCCTTCCCAACCTGATCTTCAGGGAAAGGCACTATGAGAGGAGAGAATTACACACAAATCCCCAACAGGGGAAGAACACAGAGTCTACAACTGGACCATGTAGGTCCACGTCATGGCCCTGACGGTGTGTCTCAGCTCCCTCAAAACGGAGATGATAATGCCCATCTCCCAGGTTTTTGTAAAGATTAAAGGAGATAATATACAGTCCATGGGGCCACAAGAGTCGGACGCAACTTAGCGACTACCACCACATATAAATACATATAAATATAAATGTACATAAGACCGCTCCTGACATAGAAAGAGAAGCTTCTGAGCAATTATAACTATTACATTATCATTATTCTTTTATTATTATTATAAAGCTTTAAAACATTATAGATTTCCAGGGAATTGACTCGAAGGTAATAAACACGTGGGAACAGATCATGAAGATATTTCTCATAGTGTTTTTTCATAAAGGCAAAAAACTGGGAACAATCAATAGGGGATTGGTTAAACTGTATGTATGGCTTGCATAATGGAATATTATGTGGATGTTAAAATGATGATGTACACATATACTTATTCACATGGAAAGATATCAGTTACATTGCTGACTTAAAAAAACAAGCACAAAATGGCATATGTTAATTAGTGCAAAATCATCTGCCTTTATCTCTACACAGCCCTTCAACAATCCTGCAAAGATGTTCACCAAAGCATAGGGGTTTGGAGCCATCTTTATTTTCTTCTGTTTTTCACCGTTTCCTTTAAAAATCCTAAACCAAAAAAAAAAAAAAAAACAGGTCTCCTTTCCAGTTACCTGGTGACACACATCGGTATGATTATCTGTAATCTAACATCTTGAGTGATCTCAGTTTATCTTTCAAAATGGCTAGTGGCTCTGGTGAACAACTGAGAGATGCTGGAGTCACTTAATTACAGTGAAATGTCTGTTTTCTAAATGGAGGATACAGACCACCATCTCTTCAGCTTCGATCTAGTATTTGAAAGGTGGGATTCTAAAATAAGATGCATTAGTAAGGGTCATTCAGTTTTCACAGAAACAGTTTGATTTAGGTAGAAGGGCATGGTGTTTAACCCATCGTGTGATGTTTTAGACGTAAAGATGGGTGCTTTTTTAAAGCCAGGGATTCTTGTCAAAATCACACCTCACATTTTGAGGGAGGTGGGGTGCACTTCTGGAGGGGAACATGAACCCTGTCCCTACAAACGATTTTCACAGAGCAGAGTAACAACAGTGTCTTAAAGGAACATATAGTACCTCTGGTGCCAGCATCCTCCCTGATATCGCAAATAAAAACAAAAGAAGCAAAAGTAAGACAGAAAGGCAGGGATCAGCAGGAAGCCACCCATTCCAACTTGTTCAGGACTGAGTTTCCCACAGGCATGTGCCAACGAGATGCTCTCCCACAAAACCAGAATTTCTGGTGGTCACGTGCCATAATAACCACTGGCAAGAAGTTCTAGGAATACAGTCACAGGGTTCTCTTCTAAGCACAGAAATCTCCTTAGATGTCAGAAAGTATCTAACTTGGACATCTTTCATTTTAAGCAAGGAAATGTGAGGGACAAAATGACAGCTAAGTGAATGACATGCACCCGAGAATATATGATATGCCTCTATAGAAAAAAATGTGTTTTTTTTTTAATATTCATTCTGTATTTACAGTTTCTTATTTTATGGCTCTAAGGCAAAATATGCATTAGACTGGGCTAAGTCTGAGATATTTTTAAAAATAAGGGAAAGTGTTGTTCCACTCACTGGGCAGTTATCAAATGCTATTCCCAGTGGGCCATCAGCTTTTTCTGTCTATCAAGGTTTCTCAAATTCAGCACCACTGACATTTGGAGCCAAATAATTCTTTGTTATGGGGGCCTGTCCTGTGAACTGCTGGGTGTTCAGCTGCATTCCTGGCCTCTATTTATTAAATGCCAGTAGCCCCCACCTTAGTCACAACAACCAAAAACATCTTCAGACACTGTCAACCAAAATCACCCCCAATTGGGAATCACACATGTACACAGTCATTTCTAAAGCAGAAAAAGGTGTGTTTTTTTGGCGGCACCATGCAGCATACAAGACCTCAGTTCTCTGACGGGGGTGGGGGGGGAGCCACGCCCCCTGAAGTGCTAGCGCCGAATCTTAACCACTGGACCGCCAGGGAAGTCCTTGAAGCAGAAACTTTTTGTAACTTTTTGAAATTTGATAAAACTGTATTTCCGAAGACAGTATTCTTCCACTTTTTAAACTCAAAAATGTATATTCCACTGTTTCATATATAATGCCTAATAATTATCAAAAAGCTATTAGCATTACTCGGGAAGCTGCAAGGTTAGATTTATATGGACACAGCCAGCCAAAAATATATTTTTCTTAAAAATGGTTAAAGAATATTATCATGCTATTGAAACTGCACGAAAACTCTGGGAGATGGTAAAGGACAGGGAAACCTGGCATGCTGTAGCCCATGGGGTTGCAAAGAGTCAGACACGACTGAGCGACTGAACAACAAAAACGATAATTGAAATCGTGACTGATGTGACCTGTCTTCTATGATGTGTGTTTCACAACCTCAAAAATGGCCAACAGTGCAAAAATGCAAATGCTTTAAGCATTACAACTGAGAGCCAACGGTGTTTGAAATTATCAGTAAGTAAAAAGTGTCTTTAGTGAATAAAAAAAAAAACCCTGCAGGAGTCGAGCGATTGATTGATTGTCCCGCCCTGGCCGAGGTTGTGCTGCCAATAAGTGAAGCAAACAAATAAGTTAATGGAGAATTAAAGCCCAATGAATCTAAGACATGAAAAAACACTATTAATGGCAATTGATTATTTAAAACACAGCAACCACACTGCCCACAGCATTCAACTTACAGGAAAGTATTTCTGAACAACACCAAAATCGATAAAACCGATTACAATCCATACCACCAACGTCACAGTTGAAATGATGATGATAAATGGGACAAAATATCCACTAAACCGGTCAGCCAGTTGCTGAATGGGTGCCTAGGGAAATAAAACACCAAGATCGTGGGAAGTTACAATCTCTGAAGAAATATACCGGCCATGGGTGGACAAGGGCTGGGATTCCTAGCTCCCTCATTAACTATAGTTATTAGTCAATCTCTCTAACTCAATAAAATCTGCCTGATTCTGTGGGACTCTTGGAATAATTTCTAAAAGCAGGGAACTGAAGTTATACTGCTTTTAAAATTCCTTCAGTACCTTGGACATCTGGGCCTCTTCCACTAGCTTCACAATCTGGGCCAAGGTGGTATCATTGCCCACGTGGGTGGCAGTGATGAGCACAGAGCCATGGGCGTTCATGGACCCGGCGATTACCATGCTTCCGGGCTTCTTGGTGACAGGCATGGCCTCTCCTAGAGGTGGGGAGGGGACCAACGTTACGTGAGGAGCCCGATCGGTGTCCCCAGGGCCCAGGCAGGGCACTGACGCCCACCCAAAGGGACCGAGTCCACACCTGTGATGAGGGACTCGTCGGCCATGGTGTTGCCTTCTAGGACTTTCCCGTCCACGGGAAACTTGCCCCCGGGGACCACCTTGATGATGTCACCTCGTTGCACCAGCTCCATGAGCACCTGCTCCTCCCTGCAACAGAAGCCGCTCAGGTTACACTCGGGGCCCCGCGGGAAGCCTGCCCCCTGGCATGTCACCCAGGTCGGGTTCTGGACACTCCGCCAGCTTTACTCCGAGCAGCGGTTGTCATTTTCCCTACTGCGTACAGCCTGAGTCAATACTGTGCAGCTGCTGGGTGCCAGGCACTGTCCTAGAGCTGGGGAGACAGCGGTGAGAAGGACAGCCAAGTCCCAACCCTCATGAAGTCAATTCTGTGGAGCAAACAGACCAGCAAGATAGTTGAAGACTTAAACAAGTGCTATGCTGACAGCGAGGTGACTGGAGGGCTGTTTTCTGTGGTGGAGGAGGAGGAGGGAAGGGGACAGGCCTCATTTGAAGATGACATTTCAGCTGGATGACCAGAGGACCCAACTTATAAGGAAAGAAAACTCAAGGGAGAGGGACTTCCCTGTGGTCCAGTGGCTAAGACTCCACCGTCCCAATGCAGGGGGGCTGGGTTCGATCCCTGGTCAGGGAACTAGATCCCACATACCACAACTAAGAGTTCACATGCTGCAACTTTAGATCCTGTGTGCAGCAACTAAGGCCTGGTAAAGAAAAGAAAATTCAGGAGAAAAAGAACGGCTAACGCAAAGCCCTACGGAAGGATGGAAGGGGCCTTTGAGAAACAGGAAGGCTGCAGGCAGGACCGGAGGGGTTTAAGTGAAGCACACAGAACCCGGACCATGTTGGGTCTTGCAGAGCAAAGTGTGGGCTTTGGGCATAAGGTTTTTAGTGGGAAAGTGACACCGGTTCACATTTTCAAGTCACATCTCTGGCTGCTGCATGAGAATGGGCTGTAGGGGCAACAACAGAAGCTGAGAGAGGAGTCAGGCTGTGGCAGCCTCTCAAGTGAAAGATGGCCTGGGCTGAAGGTGGAGGGAAGTGAGACTCAGGAGCTTTGGGGGCACAAGGTGTTAGAAAGACGTGCGGATGCGCTGAACACCTAAGAAAAGCAAGCACGAGCTCTCAGTTACAGGTTGAGAAGCTGGGTAGATGAGAAGGCGTTTAATGAGACAGAGATGCCTATGAGAAAGCAGCTACAGAAGGAGGGGAACAGGAAAAGAGAGGAGATGAGGTCTCTGGTCTCACATGGTAAGCCAGAGATGCTTGCCTGACTTCCACACAGATGTGGCCAGTCCGAAGAGTTCAGTTCAGTCCAGTTGCTCAGTCGTGTCTGACTCTTTGCGACCCCATGGACTGCAGCATGCCAGGCCTCCCTGTCTATCACTAACTCCGGGAGCTTACTCAAACTCGTGTCCACTGAGTCAGAGAATAGGGGTGAGAAACTGGATTTGAGCTGAGATTAGAGGTCAGACTGGGAAGCTGTCAAAATACAGACAGAATTGAAAGTCGGAAATGGTAAGAGCTTCCGCAGGAGCATGGCTAGAAGAGAGACCTGGGACACCCCATCTTAAGAGGCTGAGCAGGTGGAAGCGCCCACAGGAGGGGATACCCACCCCACGGCATTGAATATGCGGATGTTGTGGATGTTGATGCAACTATATATAAAATTCATCACGCCCCACACTTGGGATTTATGTTCTTCAGTGAAGGTAAGTGACAGCTTAATAAAAAAAGAAAAAGACAAAGTTTTAAAGGGACAGAAAAGGAGGGGAAACGCTGGTGAGAGGCTGACATGAGCATTAAATGAGAGTAACGGTGGGATTTGGTTCATGGACATGATTTGATGTCTCTGGCGAAAGTGACTTCAGCAACCAGTGGTGGAACAAGGAAGACTGGAGGGGGCTGAGAGACTGCAAGACGAGGAAACCAGACAGGAGCTGGAGGCAGCCTGCAGAAGAAGTGCTGCGTCTCCCCGAAGCCAGAAGTGAGGCCACAGGCTAAAGGGGACAGTGGTGGGACCAGAGCGGTTTCCGGGATGCAAAGAAGGCCGAGAACTAACCGTTAAAAGGAGGCTGACCGGAGATATGCAGAAGCCTTATTCTGTAAAAACGCCCATGTTATGAGATATGATTTAGAGTCAGTTTGTGTGTGTGTGTGTGTGTGCGTGTGCGTGTGTGTGTGTGTGTGTGTGCGTGTGTGTGTGCTTAGCTGCTCAGTCATGTCTGACTGTTGGTAACCCCATGGACTGTAGCCCGCCAGGCTCCTCCATCCAAGGAATTCTGCAAGAATACTAGAGCTGCTTGCCATTTCCCCCTCCGGGGGATCTTGCAGGACCAGGGATCGAACCCGCATCTCCTGCACTGGCAAGCAGATCCTTTACCACGGTGCCACCAGGGGAGCCCAAGAGTCAGTATGTGCAACTGTAAAGAACATGGGCTCTGGAACGAACAGTGTAGGTTCTGTCCCAATTCCACTACTTAACCCCTGTGTGACCCTGGGCCAGTTGCTTAGCCTCCCTGAACCTCAGTGTCCACATCTGTACAATAAGAATACTAGGAGTTCCTTCCTCATAAGGGCTTTTTCTTTCTCTTTTGGTTAAACACAAATAATGTTAGTACAGCATCTGGCAAATAGTAAGTCCCAGCGATGACAATAATCATTATTGTTTTTAATATCTCCAATCTTATGCATAGGGCTTCCCAGGTGTTGCTACTGATGAAGAACCTGTCTACTAATGCAGGAGATGTAAGAGACACAGGTTCGACCCCTAGTTTGATCCCTGGGTCGGGAAGATCCCCTGGAGGAGGGCATGGCAACCAACTCCAGTATTCTAGCCTGGAGAACCCCATAGACAGAGGAGCTTGGTGGGCTAGAGTCCATAGGGTCACAAAGAGTTGGACACGACTGAAGTGACTTAGCAGTTAACCTTCTAAAGAAGAAAGACACTTCTCCCTTTTTTATTCTTGGGCTAATTGAAATCCTACCTCAGTATCAAGTTGAACTCGTATCTCTCAGCCTGTCTAAATCTTCCAAATCTTGCGAGGCAGACCCAGCTCATGCCACCACATCCTGGGAAACTCTGTTTGGCCACCACTAGCCTCCTTTGGAGAAGGCAATGGCAACCCACTCCAGTACTCTTGCCTGGAAAATCCCATGGACAAAGGAGCCTGGTAGGTTGCAGTCCATGGGACTAAGAGTCGGGCACGACTGAGTGACTTTACTTTCACTTTTCACTTTAATGCACTGGAGAAGGAAATGGCAACCCACTCCAGTGTTCTTGCCTGGAGAATCTCAGGGACGGGGGAGCCTGGTGGGCTGCCGTCTATGGGGTCGCACAGAGTTGGACATGACTGAAGCGACTTAGCAGCAGCAGCAGCAGCAGCAGCAGCCTTCTTCTAAGTTCCAGACACACTGCCTGCACCTCTCACTTGGCGTCTGGCACACATGCACCCCCTTGAACCTCATCTTAGTATGTAAACGCTCTGCCTGCTGAAGTGGGCTTACAGGAGGGATCCTTCTGTCGTGGCTGCGCAGGCCCTTGCAAGGTCGTGTGTCACGTCCTATACACCATGGGTGTGTGCTGTGCAGCACGCACGCTGATATAAATTGATCAAGGACTTCTGACAGGGATGATTACCTGATGATCACGTTGTCTTCACCAAGGGTCACGACGGTGGCTTCCGTGGCTTGCAGAGACATGAGTTTGGCAAGCGCTTCTGAGGTTTTGCTCTAAGAAACAACCAGAATGTGAAGTGTGAGCGAGAGTAAGCCGACCTGTGCAAACCCAGGCTATCACTCACAAGGCTGGTGTTAGAGAAGACCCTGCAAGGAAAGGTGGTCCCTTGACAGCCCCTCCACACATCCGCAGGCTTTCAGGATGGGTGCCACCCCTTGCCCAGGGACAGAGCTGTGCTGTCACTACCCTGGGGCCACCAAGTCCTGCGAATTACATTTCAGGTGGAAGAAACAACGCCCGTCTGCCCACTGACGGTTTTCTTTTAGGTTCACTCTAATTTTTTTTAGGACCCGACTTCCACTCTCTTATAGGACACACTGACATCTGGAACAATGGTGGTAAGAACGGCATGACCCTGAGGTGGGAATGTGGATATCTAATCCAGGAAGCCACACGCTCGGTTATTTACCAAGAGACGATGCGACCTCTGACCCAAAAGCCAGAGTTCTTTCCAGTGCATGCGGCGCCTGAACAAAGGCTTTTAATAATTAACCAGATTAGCTGGGATTTTAGAGGTAGCGACTGGTTTGAAGATTAGCGGCTGGGGCACCTAATTATATGTAGGTTTCACGTTTCTTCGAGTCGTGCCCTTGATGGCGTATCCTGAGTAATTCTAACCACGGTGTTCAGACGAACTGAGGTTTGTGCTACTGAGGAAAGAGCTCTGCCTTTAATCTGAGGCTGCAGTTACCTTCACCACGTGTTCCAGCCACCGCCCCAGGGCGATGAAGACGAAGAGCATGGGGGGCGTGTCAAAGAAGGTCACGGGGCTCCTCTCGGCCTTCTCGGCCACGGCCACCACCAGGATGACGAGGGAGTAGACGTAGGCGATGCTCGTGGCCAGCACGATGAGCACGTCCATGTTGGCCATCCCGTGTCTCAGAGATTTGTAGGCCTGGACATAGAAGTACCAGCCGCCAAGGAACTGGAAGGCGGTGGGGGAGAGTGACAGTCGTGACGGGGGCCCTCGGGTCTGCAAATACTCTGGGCTCACCCACGTCACAGACATCCCTTTGCCCTCCATAACTGACACGTATGAAGTGTACTTCCTCACTCAGAGGACTTCTGGCCACAGGAGTGGATGCTCATGGGAGACCTTTAAGACCCGGAGGACTCAACCATGTAAATGTCCATGGATGGTGAAGAAGGTGAAAGAGATCATGGTGCGTTCATACTGGGCACAGTGCTATGTGGTCCCTGAAGAGACCGCTGATGGGAGAGACGTACACAGTACGTGGTTGAGTGACAAAGCCAGTTATAGATCAGTATGTCTGCTGCTACTAAGTCACTTCAGTCGTGTCCGACTCTTAGCGACCCCATGGACTGCAGCCCACCAGGCTCCTCCACCCATGGGATTTTCCAGGCAAGAGTACTGGAGTGGGGTGCCATTGCCTTCTCCATCATTGGGTCTAGTATAAGTCTATTTCAGCTGTAAAAAAGGCCTATATCTGTAGTAGTGAACACATACACACACAGACATATATGTATGTAAATATGTATTTTTCCTATACAGATGAAGATCTGTTAAAAAAAAAAACAAATTCAGCCCACAGATACTTGCCTCCAGACAGTCCTAATTAATATGAATTAATTCTAATATTCTAGTATTAAGCCTAATATTAAGTCAGGAGTTTTATTTTATATTCCAAAATAAATGGAAGGCATGTCTCCCACCAGAAACACAGCTAGTTCCTGAATGTGGTCCCCAAGGTAGGCATAACACAAGGGCTGTGCCTTTTAAATTATGATTTCCCGGGACCGCATCTCGGTCATTCAAGACAAGATATAGGAGAGCAGCAAGAGCTCCAGGGTGGTCCAGCTGCTGCTTCCAAGGGCAGATTCAGTGGGAAAAAAGCAAGCACGCTACACTGGATCACCAAGCCTTGCCTCGAAAGGACTGCTGTTCCAGGGGAGTCTGGTCATCTGTGAACTGACATGAAGCCAGGTCCTTTCTCGTTCCCCATGTTAGGCCCTTAGTGTCAGCCATAAGATAGAAAACATCAGCAACGGGCTGGGTGGTGGGGAAATAGGCAATGAAGAGGCACCTGGAGCAACGGACAGCATGCTAAGCGGCCAGCACCTGCCGGCCGCACGCAGGCATGCCGCGCAGGTGTGCCTCCCGCCAGCCCCCGATACGCACCTGCACAAAGGTGCACAAGATAAAGAAGACGAGATTCAGGATGGACAGTCCTGGGACGACGTTGTGGTCAAGGACTGAGGACTGAGGCTCATGGCTGGGTATCAACATATAGATCATTAAACCCATGACGGGGATGCCAAACACCAGGCTGCACAGGAAAGAGTTCTTCCACCTGGAAAGCAACGCAGCAACACGGACATGTCAGGCTCCGCCTGCCCCCAGGCTTCCAGGCTGGGCCCCTCCCAAGGACTCGGTTTGAGACTTGCCTCTGCCCCGTGTCTAGGACAGACCACCAAGGGCTACAGTGAAAGCTGTGCTCGCTCCCTACATTGGCCATTTGAGGGGACATCAAAGGTCTAAACCTCCCTGCAAGGATGCTCCAGGAATGTTTAGACGTAGCCCTGGTCTGCCCATAGCCGAAGTGGTACCTCCAACCTACAGGTGAGGCAACCAAGGCCCAGAAAAAGCTGAGAGTTCAGCCCCAAAGAGGCTGACCATCCTCAGACTATGACCGCTACTGTTCTTTCTTCAAAACTCACGTTAGCCATCAGCCATAGGTAGCTGTTTAAATTAAAATTAAAGTGAAGTCGAATTAAAAACGTATTTCCTAAGTCACAGTGGCTGCATTTCATACTGGGCAATGCAGACATACAGCATTTCTGTAATAGCAGAAGGTACCGCGGGACAGTATTGTTGAAAGGGTTAACATTACGAGGTAAAGGCGGTTAATTCAGCAGAAGTTGCTGTAGGTGGTGGTGGTGGGATGGGGGGCAGTTGAGGGGGGCGACAAGGTAACCAATTAGCACAGAATCAGGCAGGTGGGGTCCGGGGAGAACTGGCCCCATAGGCAGAGCTACGGTTTATCTTTTCTGTTCAACCTACTGCTTTATTTCCACCTTGTGGTCCAAGTGATGAGCGTTGGGGATCCTCTGGGCCAGGGAGGCACGAAAGCCAATTTCCTTGTTATCAAAAGGAGGAAACAAGAAAGAAGGCACTTTGTTAAAACAGGCATTGGGGGAAAGCACTTTACATCTTTGGAAATGAGGTTAACCTACAACTGCCTCTGAGGACTCAGGACTTCTGTCCCCACGTCGCCCTACAGATGCTGTCCACAGGGACGCCTGCTCCTTCTGTCGGCAAAGGCAGCGGACGCTGGGAGGTGACTGAGCCTGCCCCGAGCTGACAGATGCCAAGTTACAAGCTTGGGATTTGTGAGTGAAAGACTCCCCAGTATCAGCTGGGGAGTTGGTCAGTGGCCACTGCTCTCTGCAGGATGAAACTGAAGGTCAGAGGTCAAACCCCCAACCAAAGCCACAGCATCATCGGATCCAGTCACAGGACCCCCACCCCCTCAGCACAGGCCCTCCCGCTGACTAGACTGTGGCTCCAACAGCCTCTGCGGTTTTTTCAGGGATTATCTTGCCCAGTTCTTTGGCTGCCTCACTTCTCTCCTCCACCCTTCTCTGCCTTATTTGATCTGATCACTAGATTTCTGATTCCCTTTATGAAATTACACAGAAAAAGCTGTCAGGAAATGTCCTGTCAGCCAGCACAATAGAAAGAGGGGCCCCGGGGACTCTGATGTTGGGGTTGTACACAACAACTTGTACAGTAGGAGAAACAGCATGTAAGGCCATCTGAAGACAAATCCTTCACAACTAATGCCGGCCTAGTTACATCAGGAAATGATGCCCCAGAGATGCAGGAATGGGGGCCAGACATTGGCAATATTCCCCAAGTAAGAACAAGGGGGGAGCTACAGTGAGCTGGGTAGAGGCCAGCAGGGTGTTCTAAACAGGAAGTGGGGGAGACCTTCCCTGGTGGTCCAGTGGCTAAAACTCCTAGCTCCCCAAGCAAAGGGCCTGGGTTCAATCCCTGCTCAGGGAACTAGATCCCACATGCTACAGCTAAGATTACACATGCTGCAGCTAAAAAAGGGATCCCACATGCCACCACTACCACCCAGCGCTGCCAAATAAATTATCTTTTAAAATAAATAAAAAGAAACAGGAAGGGTACTGGAGATATGCTCCAAGCTCCACCTGGACACTCCCCATCATTATTGCATCCGTCAACTTCTCTCCCTCACCAGTGCCTTATCATCACTGTTCCATAAGACCTGTGGCATGGCAGAAACTGGATGCCCACTGAGCTTGGAGCTGGGAGATCTGGGTTTGAGTCCCAGGTCTTGCAACCTTTAGCTGGGTGTGGGGGATCTAAGTCCCTGAACCTCTCTGGGGGATCTCTGTTCCTCATCTGATAAAGAAGCTGAGTTATCTATCTCTAAGATTAAGGTACTATATCAACAGCAGTAACAGTATTTGCATATCAAAGAGCTCTGCTAGGCCAGACAACAGACAATACCTCTCTTACACACACACACACAAAGGAAAATTTAACACAACTCAAAGCCTGCTCTGAAATGTTTCATTTCATAAGCCACAGTCCCTGCTAAACTTCACCATTATGAGTTACGAGTTCATCTGGTTCAGTTTTGACTGTCTCGGCCCAGCCAGATCACCACTGACGCTCTGATACAGCACAGACCTGGGAGAGGATATGGAATGTCTATGGACAAAGTGAGGAAGGAATGGAGTGGAGGTATACGAAACTGCGTTGACCGATTTTCCAAAGGAGAAATGACTGAACTCTCCTGCTGCAAAGAAGGCCCAAATGCAGGGAAACTCTTCCCAACACCAACAGTCCTTTTGTCTGCAGATACTTGGCACAGATGTAAATAATATTAAAAATTACTATTAGTCTTTTTTTTTTGGCTGTGTTGCATGGCTTGTGGAATCTTAGTTCCTAGCCAGGGATCAAACCCAGCCAGGCCCTCCTCAGTGAAAGCACAGCGTCCGAACCCCTGGACTACCAGGGGATTCTCACAATTAGTCGACTTAACATCATGTACCAGGAATCCTGGTGATGCTGCTGTTTCTCAGGGACTACTTGAAATTAAAACAATAATATCTTTTCCTTTTTCCTGTTGTTTCGTTGTTAAGTCATGTCCGACTCTTTTGAGATCCCATGGACTGTTGCCTGTCAGGCTCCTCTGTCCATGGGATTTCCCAGGCAATAATACTGCAGTGGGTTGCCTTTTCCTTCTCCAGGGGATCTTCCCCACCCAGGGATCAAACACACACCTTTTGCAACCCTGCATTAGCAGGTGGATTCTTGGCCAATGAGCCACCTGGGAAGCCCCCTTCACTGATTTCAATCTCAGATTATCTGATACTTACTAAACCCTTATAGTTTTAAAATAAGTCACCTTATTTCCATGGGAAAATCTGAAGATTTTATCAATATATTATACTAGCTGATTTTCTCTCTTTTTTTAAATTAGCTACATTTTGCTCATTTTTTATATGATGATTATAAATCAGTTTTTAAAAAGGTGGGTGCAAAATTTTTTGGATGAATGACTTACCTCGATAAGTTTGACAATATCCCGCGGACCAATAATTTCAGGATCAAACTTCACGTGGGCTTTGCTGGTGGCGAGAGCCACAGAGGCGTAGGTGATGCCTTCTGTCCTCCTGAGTTTGGACTCTATGTTGTGAACACAGGAGGCGCAGGTCATCCCCGTGATCTGCAGCAAAGGATGACAAAGATCCCACTGACCTAGGGTCCAGAGGACTCCATCAATGGCATACAGGGGGCTGGTTAACAGGCAGCCACAAGAGCTCTGTCCTCCTTCCCAACGTGCAAGCCTCCAAACCCCCAGTGCAAGATTTTGAGGCTTCAGGGAATATAACCAGTGGTTCCTCCCCACCTCAGGTACAGGAGACCAATCACTAAGTAGATGGCAAGGACTGAGGCCTGGCTCCCAGCTCTGGTAACGATGGACTTTCACAGCCCTGCCCTGGTTATCCATTTCTGCCACCCCAGGCTGTGTGCACCAGCATGAGAAAGGAATTCCAAGTGAGTCAGCCATCTGTCATCTGCATCAAGTGAGCCAGACGACTAACTCTTCTGAGTATCACTTCCCTGGTGGCTCAGATGGTAAAAGTGTCTGCTTACAATGCAGGAGACCCGAGTTCATTCTCTGGGTTGGGAAGGTCCCCTGGAGAAGGAAATGGCAACCCACTTCAGTATTCTTGCCTAGAAAATCCCAAGGATTGTAACCCTGGTAGGCTATAGTCCATGGGGTCGCAAAGAGTCGGACAGGACTAAGCGATTTCACTTCTTCACTTCTTCTGAGTATCAGTGGTCAGCACTTCCCAGAAAACAAACTAAATACAGACATAAAATACCTGAGCACGTGATGACAATACAAGTATCGATACCATTTAGTCTGTTAAAAAATAACACCACAATTTAAAAAAACAAAACATTGTTCAAAAAAATGTTTTCATCTTCCCCACTGTCTATTTTTTTTTGTTTGGCCACACCACACAGCATGTGGGATCTTAGTTCCTCTCTCAGGGATGGAACCCACACCACCTGCATTGGACGCATGGAGTCTTAACCACTGGACCACCAGGGAAGGCCCCCCAAGTGACAGTCTTGTTCTAGGTTTCCCATTCCGTAGTCTGTGCAGAGACGAGTGCCTCTGGACCTGGAGGTTTTCAGAGGGGCCCTGCTCCTGTTGCCAGCCCTGATTCCGGCTGTAACCCAGCGAGTGCTACCCCGGGCCCCTCTGCACACACCGAGGCCTGGCCAGAGCGGAGGGCTTGCTCTACAATGAACACCACTTATCAGGACCTCAGAGTGCCACTCATGTCCTCAGCACTCGTTCTGCAAACATTTACTCACCACTAATAGCAGGGACTGAACATAGCAAAGAAGAAAGACGCAGCCACTTTGGGCAACAGCATTGCTCAATGCTTATGGATTCCTTCTAAGTCTCCCTTTATTTGTACAAAAGGAGCTTTGCACAGAAGTGCTTGTGAACACACTAGATGTGAAATAGGAGACCCATCTGTTGTCTTCCATGATTTGTTGACAAGTACAGCTGGCGACAGTGGGCAGACAGCAATGCATGCCCCAACTCGTCCCACCCCCTCCAGCAGCCCTGGGTACAGCAACCACCTCGGCGTTCACCCCGGACCAAGTGCCTGGCCACACTCTAGTCGCCAGACACCTTCCAGATCCATTCTGTGCCTCCGACCGAGCCCTCTCCCCCTGGGATGGCTGCTGGCTTCCTTGCTGACAAACATCCCACAGCCTGGACACCCGTCTGGCCTTTCAGCTTCCCTCCCGGCCTCACGGGACGTGTTCAGATTTGACTCCCTTGAACCACCAAGCTCAGGATAGCCGCTGTCTCTAATTCCTCTTCCTCGCCCACCACTGCCTCCTCCTCCTAAAACCCTCGCTGCATCCCTATGACTCTGACACAGAGGGCATTCCTTCACAAAACAGATCCTAGTCACTGGCTTCAAAGGAGAACCCAACGATGACAGGATATAAGCAAGATGGGCGAGCGTCCTGCTCACAGCCCGGCTGCGGAGGCCGTCTTGGGCCTGCACCGCCCAGCCCCCTGCTCCAGCCCAGCTGCCGTGCTTACCATCAGCTCGAGGTCGCCATCCGAGCCCGTGTAGTCTTCCATCACTGCTGCCTCAAAGCCCAGGTCCTGGACGAGCTTTGCTATCTCCAGGGGCTGGATGGCTTCCGGGTTGTACTTCACCTCTGCCTTTCCTGCCATCAGGGCAACCAGCACAGACAGGATCCCTGCAACCAGCGGGGCACAGCTGGAACCCTCCGGGCCAGGCCTCTGAGAGATGATGAGCTCAATACAAGCTAGCAGAGGAAGGCCTCTGCCCCCAGAAGTTCATAGAAGAGCGGTGCTCACCCTTGGCTGGGCGTGAGGATGACCTGGGGAGGAGCACACCGTACCTGGCCCTTTGTGTTAGGCACTCAGTCGTGTCTGACTCTTAGCGACCCCATGGACTGTAGCCTGCCAGGCTCCTCTGTCCATGGGATTCTCCAGGCAAGAATACTGGAGTGGGTTGCCAGGCCCTCCTCCAGGGGATCTTTCCCACCCAGGGGTCAAACCTGAGTCTTATTATGTCTCCTGCACTGCAGGCAGGGTAAAGCTCTCCTGGGGGTTCTAATGGACAGCCAAGCATGAGAGCCACCGTTCTAGAGCCACGCTCCTCACACGGCACTGGACATACACATCACCCAAGGCCCCGGTGAAAGCACAGACTCTGGCTCAATGGGTCTGGGGCTCACTCTGGGGGTCACCCCACTCCCAGGCTGAGCCATGCTGCCACCCCAGCAGGGGCAGCTCTGAGTCGGGCCCTAGGAGACACTGGTGAGGATGTACACCTCAAAGCAGGGGATGGAGTCTGCAGCTGGCAACTACTGTTACACCAAGGAGGTACTTTTTCCCTCCACTTTCATACACAGGAGAAAAAAATAATTTTCAAAAGTGGTTTTCCTTACTCTTTTCCCGTTTTCAATTGCTTTCAGGAATGTAAAAGAACTCCCACGGACTATCTTGCTACTGCTATTGCTCATTAATAGTTTAAGGGAGGGAGGTCCTGCCTTCCACTGAGTGAAAGAAATAAATAAAAAATAAAATACTACGTAATTTCATCTGAAAAAAAAATTGTTTAAGGGGAGAAAAGAAAGCTCATTCACATAAATGAAAGGAATGATGTACTTTAAAAAACAGTGCTGTAAGAGATAAAATGAGGGATTCAGGTGAGGAAGAGAAACATGGGCCTGTGAACCACAGGGTAACTTCCGAGCAATCTGCCCAAGGGTGACAGGGGAGCTCCAGGAACACCTCAGTTTGAGAACCATCCTCTAGAGCTTCAGGAAGCCCTAGGCTTGGTGAGCAGGAGGTCACAAGGAGCCACAGAAAGACAGAAGGTGACCCTGGAGGCCAGCAGAGTCATGGTTCAGACATTCTCCAAACACAAAACTGGGACAGGATTTTTGTTCCACTTTCAGGCTTAAGAAACCAGATGGCCAATGTTGTTTAGAGGACAAAATTTTGGCGTTTTTACAACTGTTTATGATTTACAGGGACAACAGGGCAGAATACTTGAAACTGGAACTTCTCCACAAAATACAGGCTATTGATGACGTGTTTGACAGTAAGAGGCTTTGGAAGGGAAAACCACAGACTGCTACCAAGACAAGCTAGGTGGGGAGGCCACTCATGACTGTACCTTGACCTCTAAACCAGATTCCCCATGGCTAACTCACTCAGAGATCCATTTTATCTCAAACTAAATACTCCTTAAAGGGCAGAATGCCAACTGCTCCAGATGTTTCCAGAGAAACATCTATCCTCTAATATACAATGAACATGCCACTAGATTATCAGTGTGTGCTAAGCCATGTCCGACTCTTTATGACCCCATGGACTGTGGCCGCCAGGCTCCTCTGTCCATGGGATTCTGCAGGCAAGAACACTGGAGTGGGTAGCCGTTCCCTTTCTCCAGGGGAATCTTCTCAATCCAGGGACTGAGCCCTGCATTGGCAAGTGGGTTCTTTACCACTGAGCCACCAGGGAAGGCCCACCAGATTATGAGGGCTCCTGATAAACGTGGTCAGCAGAGATGCCAAAGGGCGCACACACCACCCCACATTGCTAACTGTGACGCCCAACAGTCTACACAACCGCCTTACAGCAGCATTCCAGGCTCGGTGCCGTGTGGACCTCTTACCAGGTTCTTTCTGCAGGTTCCTCTCTATGTTGGACACACAGGACGCACAGGTCATGCCTGAGATCTGTAGGAAGCACTTCTTTGGGGCCACCGTGGTGGAGGCCGGGAGGGACTTGGGCGACTGGCGGGGGATGTGGTTAGTGTGGAGCCCCCCTGGCTGGGGAGCCTCTTCCTGCATGGGCACAGGTGTGCCAGCTGCCGCAGGCCCCATGGCACTCCCAGCACTGTGGTTGCCAACCTGGTTGCTGGAACAGTTTTCTAGGACAGAAGGTCAGAAAGCATTCAAATTAGAAATCATTCAAACTAGAAGAATGAATTAAGTTTTTTCTGGAACAGGAGGGTCAAGCCTAACAATATTCAGGTCAAAGTTCATGGAGAAGATTATGGGTAGGGTGGGGAACCGGAGATTTCATCACTGAATCTCTCTCTCCACAGTCAGACGGAGACACGATTCCACACGTAGGAAAACACACCAATACTGCAAGGATGGAATGTTCTGGGTAGACGAATGCTCTAATGGATGATGACAATAACAGCAGTGGTAAGAACTCACCAGGCACCCCACCCTGTGAAGCACACATATGGCCTCCTTTAACTGTCAACGTAGCCCTGCGGCAAATACTGCTACTGATTCTGTTTTACAGATGAAGAAATGAGTTATAAGAAATTAAATACTTTGCCCCAAACCCCTCAGAAATCAGGGAATCGAGCTTACACATCTGGACTGTCTTTTAACCACAACAGCATCCGGGTTAACAGAGGCCCACTCCCTCCCCTCCGAGAACCAAACTGCCCCAAACACCTTAATTGAGTTGCTGGCCCTTCCCTCTTCATTTGTCTAAGTCCTCCATACATTCTGGGCAGGAGCCTTTTGTCAGCTGTACCCACTGTGAACTTGGCCTGACAGCCTGTGGCTTGCTTTGTCACTCTCATCTAATGCTATCTCTTTCGATAAAAGAAGGCCTTGATGTGAATGAAGTCCAATGTACAGTCAACTAAACCAGCTTCAGTGGTGATGCACTCTTTCCTCTGTTAATGGACATGTCTACCTCAACACGGAAAACATCCACGATGTTTTCTTCTAGCTCTGGTTTCTGCACTGAGCTCTGTTATCTCACAGGAAGGTCTACATTCAGGTCACTGATGTGCCTCACGTTAACTTCTGTGTAGGTCTGAGGTGATGGTCAAGGGTAATTTCTTTCTGCTTGGATTTCCAGTTATCCGGTTCCAATACTGACAAGGCCATCCTTTCTCTGCCGAGTTCCAGGGATCAGGGAGCAGACATTTGCCCACCACACATGTATAGACAGATGTAACTAAGCATCAACCAGATCAAGACACAGAACGATTTCATCGTTCTGAAAAGTTACACTTCTGCGATGACACAAAATACTCTTGAAGAGTATGTAGAAAAGAATGCCATCATTTGACGATGAACTCTCATTACTTCAAAGTCCACAGCCGCTACAACAGAAGCTCATTTTCTGGAAAGTGCTAAAACTACTTCCACTCACTTGGAGTGCAGCTGATGGACACTTTCAGCACCTTCAGTGAAGACTCTCCAGTGCTCCAGCTTTAGAGGCCCTCCACCTTCTGGATGCAAAGACTATCACCTCACCTAGCACAGCTCTGCTCTCCTGGACTTTGTCCTTCAAAATGACTCCACCTCTGGATCTCAGGCTCTTAACATTCAACCTCCTACTCCTAATCCATCAAACCCTCCTGCCGCTATCCATCACCACTGTCTGGATTCACTTGCCTTTCTATTCAAATACTGTGGCCAACAGTTTCACTAACATTCATGCTATTCTCCAACACAGAGGTCTAACTCAACTAAATTCTAAGCTTCTGAAGACTGCTAAAGAAAGTTTAAATAAATGAACAGAAACTCAAGCCAGCCTATGCTACTGGGTCCATTATGCCAACCCTGAGAGGGCGTACACATTGATTTGGCTTTCTGGAAATCTACTTAACAGTATTATCAAAAATGGTACCTCTAACAGTTTGGTACTTAGTAGTGGCACAATAAATATTTGTGATGGAATGAAATAAGGCTGATATCCTGTGACCCAGCAACTATGCTTTCAGGTATTTATCACAAGGAAATGAGTCTGTGCAAGGAGAACAAATCATGTGGTTGGACGACTGTTCTCAAGGAGCCCCTGGTCAATTCAGAGTGACAGAAAAAAAATACAAGTAAGGCCTTTTTAGCATTTACGTGGTTATAAAAGACAGTCATCAGCACACTTACAGTTTATCCTAAATTAAGTCTGACAGGTAAAATACAGGACGCCCAGATAAAACTGGATTTCAGATAAACAAGGTTTTTTTTTTAGTATGTCTCAAATACTGCATGGGACATACTAATCCTAAAACATTCTTCATTGTTTATCTGAAATTCAAATGCAAACTAGGTGTCCCGGATTTTTATTTGCTAAATCTGGCACCCTAAGTACCTCTTGGGGTAAACATAATTCTCATAATTCTGGCCAATCAAAACCCCTGTTTTCTCCCCAGGTTTACTTTTTGTCCAATTCAATTATTCTGGATTATGTAGTTCAAGGCAAATTTCTTTTTACTGCCACAGACTTGATTCCACTGTTGAAAGACTTTAAGCCTCATGCAAACAGCAGATGGCCACTCCACACTGCACTCTTACCTTCTGAGGACAGGATTTACTGTCCTGCTGTTTTCCTTACTGATTTTTGTTTAAAAACAAAACTCCTTCCTGAAACTTGGTACAAAGACAAAGCACAGGGTGGGGCCTAGTTCCTCCTCATGACTCACCCACTCCCATCAGGGGTGTGTGTACAGGGATCTGAGCCCCTCTGAGCCCCCTGCCTAGGAAGGGCTCCTCTAGGGGGAGGTGAGTGGGAGTGGGCCATGAGGGGCGGGGGAAGGAGGGCAGTGGCTGGGTTTCTGCCATCTCCCATGGCTCACTCCCACCCTCCCCCTGCAGAGGAGCCTTCCTACCACCACCGAGCCCCCCACCTCACCAGCCCACCCCTGCGGCCCGGCATGGTTCCCCCTTTTCGCTACCACACGAGCTCTCCGGAGGGGCTACGCCTCACTGACCAGTGGCCTGCAGCTCACACAGGCCTGGCGAAGGGCAGAAACACAACAGGTGTCAGGACATCGTGCACAGCTCCGTGCAACGGAGGTGGTGGGAAAAGCAGCGAGTGAGTGGCTGGTGGGTCAATGGGAGGGGGCTTGGGGACAGCCACCACCCAGGAAACCGTCTACTGAGGTGGGGTCAAGCCTGTGGGCACCTCACTTTGTGAAGGCAGTCTTGTCCCCCTTTTCTCACAGCCGTGGCTGGTGGCAGGGGAAAGGAACCATCGTCCCGCCTTTCCTTCATTCCCACTTTCAACAGAACGGGCTCCAGGGGCTGAGACCAAGGTCCTGTTGTCTCTATTATTCTGTTTTGCTCAGCAGAGAAATCTCTGAGCAAACGAAGATGGCTCCTTTAGAGAGAGGAGGGCCAGGTGTTCCTACAGTATGTTTTTTACAAACAACACAGGATCAGCGTTCTCTTCAGAAAAGAAGCCAAAAGTCCAAGGAACTCAGCATTGAGTCCCAGTGACCTGAGAGGCAACACAGAAACACCCGGGAATTCTAGCTCCTCGATCCTGACAACTGGCCCACCAGCTTACGTTGCAGAATTGTCAGCTGGGAGGACCCGGGAGCCAGGGAGTGTGGCTCACCTGTCCAACCGTGCGGGGACCACGCTGTAAGAGCAGAAAGAAAGGAGACACCCCCAGGGAGCCCTGACGCACATCACCACGTACCAGCCAGGATGGAGGCCTCGAATCCCATGTCCTCCACCGCGGCTCGCAGTTCTTCTGGGTGAGTTCGAGATGGATCATAGAGAACCACTGCAGTTCCTTCGGCCAAAAAGACTGAGATCTGGTGCACGCCCGCCCTCTGGGAGATCAGGCCTTCGATGGACTGGACGCAGGACTTACAGGTCATGCCAGCAATGGCCAGCATCATGGTACAGGGCGCACTGGGTGCCGGGGGGGTCCTGGAGTCTGGCCCACTCCCTTCCGCCCCATTGGGAAAAGAGACTTTAAAGTTCCCAGGAGGCAGGGCCTCGATGGCCCTCTGCAGGGCCCCTGGGGAGACGAGAGAAGGGTCGTACTGGACTTGGGCGGTCCTGCTCTCCAGGGACACGTGAATACTCTGAACCCCGGGGAGCTGGCCGATATTGTCTTCAATGTTCAGGACACAAGACTTACAGTGCATTCCATCCACTCTCAGGTGCAGGGGGACCCCCTGGCCCCCTGGGGTCTCAGAGTTATTGTCATTCTGATTAACGGGAGTTGGAGGGGCCGCTGAGAGGGTGCTCTGGAGTCGCCTGACGTCTATGGGTCCCAGGCTTACTGGGGCCACCTTGTTCTTGATGACGGCTTCAAACCCCATATCGGTTATATGGTCCCTGAGGTCTTGGGGTTGGATAAGGTAAGGCTGGTAAGTGATGACTGCCTCCTGGTTGCTGAGCGAGACGCGGACCCTCACGACGCCCTGCAGTTTCCCGATCTTGCCTTCTATGGAGCTGACACAGGACTGGCAGGTCATGCCCTCCACCCGAAGCTTGACCACGGCCTCCGAGGTGGGCGAGACCCTGGAGGCCCAGGAGGTGGCCTTTCCCTCGGCCACACTGGCCTGGAAGCCCATGTCTTCAATCTGATGGCAAATCTGCATCAGGCTTACCACTGAGGGCACGTATCTCACCTCAGCACTGCCCTGCTCCAGGGAAACCTTAATGCTCACAATGCCTTTCAAACTGGAGACCCTGCCCTCGATGGACTTGACACACGACTGGCAGGTCATGCCCACAATGCTGATGGTGCCAGCGGCCGTCTGGGAGGGGCACACGCCATCCAGGTCATCCTCGTAGCCATTGTTGTCAAAGGCAAAGCTCTGCTTCATTGCTGGCTGGAAAAGCTTAGACAGGATCTAAAGAAAGAGAAGGAACATTTTTTATCCTTCAAGTGAAACGTTCTCTAAACTCTCCCAGCTTGTCTGGGCCCTGAGAAAATGGAAAACAATACTGCTGGTATCCAAACATCTCAAGAGGACAAGAACATCAAAAGATACTACTCATCAAATGAATGGGCTTCCCTGGTGGCTCAGTGATAGAGTCCACCCGCAATGCAGGAGACGGAGGTTCAATCCCTGGGTCGGGAAGATGCCTTGGAAAAGGAAAATGGCAGCCCACTCCAGTACATCTTGCCTGCAGAATCCCATGGACATGGGAGCCTGGTGGGCTACAGTCCATGGGGCCGCTGAAGAGTCAGACACAATTAAGATTCTAAACAGCGACAACAACAAATATCAAATGAAAGGATTCGGAGGGGTTCCTTCCAGCTCTTTCTGTGATTCTGAACACAGAAGTCAAAAGCCCACCTTGGTGAAATGTTTTTCTATTGTGGATGGAGCAAAGGTTTCTGCAGGAAAGGAGACCATGATGGGACTGACAGACACGGGACGGGCATGGCGAGTCTGAACACAGGCAGAGAGCACAGAAGAAGGGCACAAGTCCCTCGAGACCTTCCTGACACCAGTCAACACCTGAAACTGCCCCACTGGGCTTGGTCCTTTAGGCTCAAATTTCGGAGGTCCTGCCGGAGTGCAAATATACAGGATAGCCAACACCCTAATTCTGCCTCTCTTTCTAGGCGTGTCCGTCTCATTCTCTTAGCAGGGATTAGATTTAATGACCACTAGGCACATGTTCTGAGGACACACCTCCCAGCCCGTGGGGCCAGACCACGGTGCCTGTGACCAAGGGTCAGGAAGGATGCTCCTTGAGCTCAGCAGTGCCCAGGGGACCAAGGGGAGCAGGAGGGGGACAGCTGGAAGAACAGGAAGTCAGGCTGAACAAGGCACTTCTCAGAGATGCCTCCAGAGTCCCTGCCCCACATGGACCACTGCAGTTATTACTCAAAATGACACATGCTCCACCAAACTAAAGGGATTCATTTTTTTATCTGATCATGGCTCAAGTGTAATTTCCTGAACTCTTCTCATGATGTTGTGGCTTCAGTCATTCTACTTAGCAAAATTTCCTCTTCCTAAGATCCCAGCCTCACGACTCTCTTAATTAGATATAGTTTTTCCATTCAGTTCAGTCACTCAGTTGTGTCTCTTTTCGACCCCATGAACCGCAGCACGCCAGGCCTCCCTGTCCATCACCAACTCCTGGAGTCTACCCAAAGCCATGTCCATTGAGTTGGTGATGCCATCCAACCATCTCATCCTCTGTCATCCCCTTCTCCTCCTGCCCCCAATCTCTCCCACCATCAGGGTCTTTTCAAATGAGTCAGCTCTTCGCATCAGGTGGCCAAAGTACTGGAGTTTCAGCTTCAAGATCAGTCCTTCCAATGAACATCTAGGACTGATCTCCTTTAGGATGGACTGGTTGGATTTCCTTGCAATCCAAGGAACTCTCAAGAGTCTTCTTCAACACTGGAGTTCAAAAGTATCTTTTCTTTGGCGCTCAGCTTTTTTTATAGTCCAACTCTCACATCCATACATGACTACTGGAAAAACCATAGCCTTGACTAGATGGACCTTTGTCGTCAAAGTAATGTCTCTGTTTTTTAATATGCTGTCTAGGTTGGTCATAACTTTCCTTCCAAGGAGTAAGTGAAAGTGAAAGTGAAGTCACTCAGTTGTGTCCAACTCTTTGTGACCCCATGGACTGTAGCCCACCAGGCTCCTCGTCCATGGGATTTTCCAGGCAATAGTACTGGAGTGGATTGCCATTTCCTTCTCCAGGGGATCTTCCCGACCCAGGGATCGAACCTGGGTCTCTCGCATTGTAGACAGGCGCTTTACCATCTGAGCCACCAGGGAAGTCCAAGGAGTAAGCGTCTTTTAATTTCATGGCTGCAGTCACATCTGCAGTGATTTTGGAGCCCAGAAAATAAAGTCTGACACTGTTTCTATTGTCTCCCCATCTATTTCCCATGAAGTGATGGGACCAGATGCCATGATCTTCGTTTTCTGAATGTTGAGCTTTAAGCCAACTTTTTCACTCTCCTCTTTCCCTTTCATCAAGAGGCTCTTTAGTTCCTCTTCACTTTCTGCCATAAGGGTGGTGTCATCTGCATATCTGAAGTTATTGATATTTCTCCTGGCAATCTTGATTCCAGCTTGTGCTTCTTCCAGCCTAGCGTTTCTCATGATGTAATCTGCATAGAAGTTAAATAAGCAGGGTGACAATATACAGCCCTGACGTACTCCTTTTCCTATTTGGAACCAGTCTGTTGTTCCATGTCCAGTTCTAACCGTTGCTTCCTGACCTGCACACAGGTTTCTCAAGAGGCAGGTCAGGTGGTCTGGTAGGCCCATCTCTTTCAGAATTTTGCACAGTTTATTGTGATCCACACAGTCAAAGGCTTTGGCATAGTCAATAAAGCAGAAATAGATGTTTTTCTGGAACTCTCTTGCTTGTTTGATGATCCAACGGATGTTGGCAATTTGATCTCTGGTTCCTCTGCCTTTTCTAAAACCAGCTTGAACATTTGGAAGTTCACGGTTCACGTATTGCTGAAGCCTGGCTTGGAGAATTTTGAGCATTACTTTACTAGCATGTGATGAGTGCAATTGTGCGGTAGTTTGAGCATTCTTTGGCATTGCCTTTCTTTGGGATTGGAATGAAAACTGACCTTTTCCAGTCCTGTGGCCACTGCTGAGTTTTCCACATTTGCTGGCATATTGAGTGTAGCACTTTCACAGCATCGTCACTCAGGATTTGAAATAGCTCAACTGGAATTCCATCACCTCCACTAGCTTTGTTCGTAGTGATGGTTCCTAAGGCCCACTTGACTTCATATTCCAGGATGTCTGGCCCTAGGTGAGTGTGAGTGGTCACACCATCGTGATTATGTGTGTCATGAAGCTCTTTTTTGTACAGTTCTTCTGTGTATTCCTGCCACCTCTTCGTAATATCTTCTGCTTCTGTTAGGTCCATACCATTTCTGTCCTTTATTGTGCTCATCTTTGCATGAAATGTTCCCTTGGTATCTCTAATTTTCTTGAAGAGATCTCTAGTCTTTCCCATTCCATTGTTTTCCTCTATTTCTTTGCATCGATCATTGAGGAAAGCTTTCTTATCTTTTCTTGCTATTCTTTGGAATTCTGCATTCAAATGGGTATATCTTTCCTTTTCTCCTTTGCTTTCCACTTCTCTTCTTTTCACTGCTATTTGTAAGGCCTCCTCAGACAGCCATTTTTTAATTTTTCATTTCTTTATCAGTACTATTACCTGCTTCAGACGTTTGGGCATAGGATTTTATATATGGTACCTGATTATAAAAAAAAAGTATATGTCACTAGGCACCTATACAACCCTGCTCATCTTCAGTTGAATCTCCAGTATGTGGACTGATCTTCTCTGTCCCTGTGTATAAAATGCAGATCTTTTTGACTTCAACTTTTGAGCAGCTTAACAAGATGAAAATTTAAATAACTTTTGAAACAGATTATGAATGTTTTTTTGTATATCCACAGAGGAAATCATAAACTAATTTGGGATTAAGAATTACAAGGAATTTTAAAAAATATTTTTAAATAGAGAAAAGGGAATAATTAAGTGATTTATGAGTGTGCACTAAGTTGCTTCAACAGGCTCTTTTTTCCGTAGGATTCTCCAGGCAAGAATACTAGAGTGGGTTGCCATGCCCTCCTCCAGGGGATCTTCCCAACCCAGGGATCGAACCTGCGTCTCTTATGTCTCCTGGGTTGGCGGGGTGGGGTGGGGTCTTCACTGTTAGAATCTAGTGTTTCGGTTATTTGTTACTATGTGACAAACCAAACCTGGCGGCTTACGAAGACCGCGGCCGCTCACAGGTTTTCAGTTCAGACAGGTTTGGCAAGAAACACTCATCTCTGCTCCATAGAGCGTCATCTCAGGTGACCTGGATGGGGCTGGGAACTATCTTCCAAGAAGATAGCGCATTCATGACATAGTTGGCAGGTTGATGCTGGCTGCTGTTGGTAGGGGCCTTGGTTCTCTTTCCTGTAGTCTCTCTCCATGGCGAGGCTGGGCACCTCACAATTGGGGTTTTCTGGGTTCTGCGAGGGAGTGCCACAATAGTAAGCATTCCCAGAGAACAAGCGCTTACCAAGCCTCTGTCTGCATCACACTTGTTAATCCACCACTGGCCAAGGCCCCTCACAAGGCCAAGCTCAGTCAATATAGGAGAGAATTACATAAGGGTTTACATACAAGGAGGCCGAGTTCACTGGGAAGGCTACCAAAATAAGTCCATCACAGCATGCCAGCGCAACTGAGAGGGAAAAAGAATAGTACACACACAGATATTTATGTATGGATGGAGTTATCTCTACCAGAATGTGTTGGCCCTGAGTCTGTGGACTGGGCAGCTGAAGGGGTCAGGTAGTTGGGGTCAGGCGTAGGAAGAGTTACTTTACACTGTGCAACTTACTGTACAATGTATAAGCATTACTGGATTCTAAAAAAATTGATTTAAAAATTAAAATAATGTGAGCATAAAGGAGATCCAGAGCAGTGGCTTGATTGTAACTGGTATGAATCGAATCCTCACTTAACTGAATCAAAACCTCATTTAACTGAAAAAAGATCCAGCAAAAACTACAAAGATATTCACTTTAAAACAGTATTTTAGTAAAGCAGAAATCACCTCCTTATAATAAGACATAACTCTCAACCAGTCCATTGGAAAAACAAATCCTTAATGATTTACTACCCAATTTCTTTGTCTTGGTCCTAGGTCGACCTACAACTCACCAAACCCAAGCCACAAAGCTGGCTCTTAATCCCTAGATTATTGATCCTGTTAATATGTTCCTCCTAAAGGAATTTGCAGAAGTGTTGGAAGCCATTTGTTTGTAGCAAATGGTTCTCAGAGGTCTCCCTTTTAAACACGCAGTCTTCTAAGGACAAGCAGTTATGAAAGACAAGGTTTTGCAAATAACACAACTTTGCGAAACACCAGTGTACCTGTTGGTTTAGCGGCAACCTTACAACAGCTGTCAGGTGTTTGGATCATTTCTAAGTGAACACACAGACTGTATGTACTTTTAATTCTGTTCTTCGATGAAGACAATCTCTAGGGTAGGGGAAAACTCATCTACTGAGTTCAGACAAACACGTCTAGGTTGAAGGGTTCATCAGAAGTAACAGACATTGGAAAGTGGACACAGGGAACAGGTTGCGTTCAGGAAAAACCAAGTGGAACTGCCAATGTTGTTTGCATCCCACTAAATCACAGACTCCTTGAGAATAAACACTGGGGACTTCTGCAGGTCCAACACCAGGTTACCAGCTTTTGAATTTTCAATAAACTATCAGTACAGTAGACATCAGGATGAGAAGGGCCTGGAAATACCTGGGAAGAGGGTAATTCTACAGAGAGGAATCCAAAAGTGAATTTCCATTCTTTGCCACCTCTCTAGGCGTCTAGGTCTCATGGAATTTGCTGAGAGTACCAGGACTTTCCAAAGAAGGGCAGGGAAAGGAATATAAACAGTTTATTCACTAAGATGGAGCCAGGAAAGGATAAGATCTTTGGATAGGCCATTCTAATATGAAGAAGTGAGGGTGGCATGTTTTAAGCAAAGTGTTCAAAGCGAGACTGAAACTGCAGAGCCCAGAAATGACACACCCTGTTAAAAACGGCTGTGATCACAAATCAAAGGGCAAATACTTTTACATGCACAAGGAAAGGACCACTAACCACTTCTGAGATATCTTAATTACACCTGGATCTCCAGCATCCTTAGGTAGGATACCACTTGCCAATATATCTTGAGACTACTTTCACTCTGAAAGCTGTAGAACACCCTTAACAATTTATGAGGCAAAAATATTATTACATGCCTGCAACTTATCCAGTATATAACCTCTACCCATACAACTCTCTACACCTGAACTTTCAGGGAACTGAAAATACAGAAAGGTCCTGATTTTTTCCATATGTACACAGACCCAATAGGTAGCAAATAGTTAATGATTCTCAGTGTTACTTTATGAGGATGGCATTTTATATCCCTAATTATCTCAAGATAATTCTGTAAGGAGATACTCTTATCACCATTTTACTGCTGAAACAGACTCAGGGGTTTATCCAACCTCACAAATAACAGAGCTGGGATTTAAATCCAGCTCAAAGTCCAACAGGCTTTCTATTTTTCAAGGAAATCTTAAGGTTACTTTTTTTCTTTTTCGCCATGTTAATTACAGGAAAAGGTTACAATGCTGAAGCGCAAAATGAAGAAAACAAAAGCAGCCACATCCTAGTGCATGGGAGGAGAATTTACCACCCTAAAACACATCTCTTCGCATATTGTTTCAAGCTAGTTATTTTTGGGGTAATAGCCAACACTGAAAGGGCTCTGAAAACCAAGTAAGAGTTGCCTTTTTGGAAGAAAGACATTTGTAAGGGAAATCTCCCTCTGTCCCCAGAAGAGAAGGCTGATGGATGGAGACACCCTGTCTCCCTGGTGGCTCAGAGGTTAAAGCGTCTGCCTGCAATGCAACTCGATTGATCGATGGAGAAGGAAGTGGTATAAATGTGTACCATGATCACTCTGTTTCCTTGCTTTTCCTGGCAACTTACCCTGACGCTCCCACCCTCAGCATCTCTGCCTTTGGTTGAGGATGGTATTTGAGGTGAGGGCTTCGTTCATTTCGGTGAGTTATTTTTTCCAGGTGTCTCCCATGTATTCATGTTATTTAACTTTTGTTTGCCTTTCTCCTGTCAGTCTGTCTCGGGTCAATTTCATTTTTGGACGAGCCAGAAGAAAAAGAAGGCTAGAGGAAACTTTCTCCCTCCCTGACACTACCTGTCAGGTAACAACAGACTCCTTCGAGGTGAATGAACACAGATACGGAGGTGAGGGTGTGGCTGAGACCGCTGGGGGGCCTGGACCTAAGCCTAAGCAGATAGATACTAAGGCCTGCAACCCTTAGTATCTGCTTTATTCTTATCTGAGAATTCCTTAGGCATCACAGATTCACAGCGGAAGGAGGGTCAGAAGGGACTGACTCAAGAAAAGATCCCACCCAAACCACTCCAGCTCTGGGGTGTGGTAATACACAGAGAAGCCTGGCAGGCTGCAGTCCATGGGGTCACAAAGAGTTGGAAACGACTGAGCGACTGAACAATACTCCAGGCAAATAGGTGTCAGTCTCTAAAACCCCCACTGAGAAAAAATCAATGTCCCCAGTGAAACCAGTATGTAAAAAAAAAAAGTGGGCGGTGGGATGGAGTGGGGGAATTCCCTGGTGGTCCATTGGTTAAGAATCCAGGCTTCCAACACGGGGGGGCATGGGTTCGATCCCTGGTTGGGGAAACTATGATTTTGCATATAACATGGTACCACCAAAAAAAAAAAAGCAAAACTGTATGTACATAAATTTAGACAAATACATAGTTAGGTATTAACACATAAAATTGAAGTTACCTATGGGTAAGTTATGACATTCTGATCTTTTTACTGTCTGTACATATTTTGCAATTTTTAAAACTTAAATTTTAAAAAAAAGGTCCTACTTTTATACTAGAAAACAAATGTGGTTTTTCAGTTTCTTTAAGGCAAAGAAGAAAATGTCTTGCTAAACCATACTAATATAAGCAATGATAATATTATCATTGAGATAAAGATGACAGCAATGATGAACAGATGACATGTTTCAACGTGGCTTTATCCTCTAAGCTTGCTTCCCTGGTGGCTCAGACGGTAAAGACTCTGCTTACAGAGCAGGAGACCTGGGTTCTATCCCTGGGTTGGGAAGATCCCCTGGAGAAGGGAATGGCAACCCACTCCAGTATTCTTGCCTGGGGAATCCATGGACAGAGGAGGGTTACAGTCAGGTGGGGTCGCAAAGAGTCAGGCACAACTAATCCTTTATCCTTATGCTTTAAGGAACATGTTCACTCCATATGTTTAAATATCAGCCCTTCCCATCTGTTGTGAATTTTTTGAAGGGATATCTGACAGCCTCAAGTAGGAGATTCAGCCTTATCTGAGCAAATCCAAGCCTCAGTTTCCTCAGCTGTGAAAGGAGGTAACAATAATATGCACTCCAGTTCGGCAAGGAGGTCTGAAAGCTAAGGACTGAAAGCTGCTGGTTCTGCTAAGTCGCTTCAGTCGTGTCCAATTCTGTGTGACCCCATAGATGGCAGCCTACCAGGCTCCCCCGTCCCTGGGGTTCTCCAGGCAAGAACACTGGAGTGGGGAGCCATGAAAGCTAAAGGAATGTAAAAGGCTAACATCATCAGCTCAGTTCAGTTCACTCAGTCGTGTCCGACTCTTTGCGACCCCATGAATCGCAGCACGCCAGGCCTCCCTGTTCATCATCATTTCCCGGAGTTCACTCAGACTCACGTCCATCAAGTCTGTGATGCCATCCAACCATCTCATCCTTGGTCGTCCCCTTCTCCTCCTGCCCCCAATCCCTCCCAGCATCAGAGTCTTTTCCAATGAGTCAACTTTTCGCATGAGGTGGCCAAAGTACTGGAGTTTCAGCTTGAGCATCATTCCTTTCAAAGAAATCCCAGGGTTGATCTCCTTCAGAATGGACTGGTTGGATCTCCTTGCAGTCCAAGGGACTCTCAAGAGTCTTCTCCAACACCTCAGCTCAAAAGCATCAATTCTTCAGCGCTCAGCCTTCTTCACAGTCCAACCCTCACATCCATACATGACCACAGGAAAAACCATAGCCTTGACTAGACGGACCTTGGTCGGCAAAGTAATGTCTCTGCTTTTGAATATGCTATCTATGTTGGTCATAACTTTTCTTCCAAGGAGTAAGCGTCTTTTAATTTCATGGCTGCAATCACGATCTGCAGTGATTTTGGAGCCCCAAAAAATAAAGTCTGACACTCTTTGCACTGTTTCCCCATCTATTTCCCACGAAGTGATGGGACCGGATGCCATGATCTTCGTTTTCTGAATGTTGAGCTTTAAGCCAACTTTTTCGCTCTCCTCTTTCACTTTCATCAAGAGGCTTTTTAGCTCCTCTTCACTTTCTGCCCTTTCAAAATGACTATGAAGACAAACAAGGCCTCACTGGAACTTCAAAAGTAGTCCAGGGAAGTAGGCAGGGAACTCATTCTTTTTGACCATTTTACTGATAAGAACTAATTATTAAAACTCATGTACACATTCCCCCATCCCCACTCCAATCCCTTCAAACTGTCCTTTAATGCTATTTCACAAAGTTTCAGAAAGAGCTCCCAGTGAGAATTATTTACATTTTATCTACTGATAAAACAAACTCGAACTCGGGCATTTCACTTCAAACACCGCAGAGGACAGGATGCCTGGGCTGTGTGGGCTCCGGCGTGACCTCTGGCCTCAGGGCCATCGCCAGCCCTGGTGCTGACGGTGCACTTTCCGGGGAAATCCACACCAATGACCGTTTACTGCCGGTTTCTTTCCCTTGACCACAATGAGGAAAACACTCGAACCCTTACTGAGAAACTGGGTGCACTATATCTCACTGTGGTTTTGATTTGCATTTCTCGGAGGACTGGTGATGTTTATCACCTTTATATGCATCTGTTGGCGATCTGTATGCCTTTGCAGCAGTGTCTGTTAGAACGGTTATCATCAAAAAGGCAAGCGATAACAAATGCTAGTGAAGATGCGGAGAAAAAGGGAGCCCTTGTACACCGTCAGCAGGAATGCAAACTGTTAACAATTACGATGGAAAACAATATGGAGGTTCCTTAAAAAATTGAAATAGGACTACTGTCAGTTCAGTTCAGTTCAGTCGCTCAGTCGTGTCTGACTCTTTGCGACTCCATGAATCAGGCCTCCCTGTCCATCACCAACTCCTGGAGTTCACTCAAACTCATGTCCATCAAGTTGGTGATGCCATCCAGCCATCTCATCCTCTGTCGTCCCCTTCTCCTCCTGCCCCCAATCCCTCCCAACATCAAAGTCTTTTCCAGTGAGTCAACTCTTCTCATGAGGTGGCCAAAGTACTGGAGTTTCAGCTTTAGCATCATTCCTTCCAGAGAAATCCCAGGGCTGATCTCCTTCAGAATGGACTGGTTGGATCTCCTTGCAGTTCAAGGGACTCTCAAGAGTCTTCTCCAACACCACAGTTCAAAAGCATCAAATTCTTCGGCGCTCAGCCTTCTTCACAGTCCAACTCTCACATCCATACATGACTACTGGAAAAACCATAGCCTTGACTAGATGGACCTTTGTTAACAAAGTAATGTCTCTGCTTTTGAATATGCTATCTATGTTGGTCATAACTTTTCTTCCAAGGAGTAAGCGTCTTTTAATTTCAAGGCTGCAATCACCATCTGCAGTGATTTTGAAGCCCAAAAGAATAAAGTCTGACACTGTTTCCACTGTCTCCCCATCTATTTCCCATGAAGTTATGGGACCAGATGCCATGATCTTCATTTTCTGAGTGTTGAGCTTTAAGCCAACTTTTTCACTCTCCTCTTTCACTTTCATCAAGAGGCTTTTTAGTTCCTCTTTACTTTCTGCCATAAAGGTGGTGTCATCTGCATATATGAAGTTATTGATATTTCTCCTGGCAATCTTGATTCCAGCTTGTGCTTCTTCCAACCCAGGGTTTCTCATGATGTACTCTGCATAGAAGTTAAATAAGCAGGGTGACAATATACAGCCTTGACGTACTCCTTTTCCTATCTGGAACCAGTCTGTTGTTCCATGTCCAGTTCTAACTGTTGCTTCCTGCACACAGGTTTCTCAAGAGGCAGGTTAGGTGGACTGATATGCCCATGTCTTTCAGAATTTTCCACAGTTTATTGTGATCCACTCAGTCAAAGGCTTTGGAATAGTCAATAAAGCAGAAATAGATGTTTTTCTGGAAATCTCTTGCTTTATCCATGATCCAGCAGATGTTGGCAATTTGATCTCTGGTTCCTCTGCCTTTTCTAAAATCAGCTTGAACATCAGGAAGTTCACGGTTCATGTATTGCTGAAGCCTGGCTTGGAGAATTTTGAGCATTACTTTGCTAGCGTGTGAGATGAGTGCAATTGTGTGGTAGTTTGAGCATTCTTTGGCATTGCCTTTCTTTGGGATTGGAATGAAAACTGACCTTTTCCAGTCCTGTGGCCACTGCTGAGTTTTCCAAATTTGCTGGCATATTGAGTGTAGCACTTTCACAGCATTATCTTTCAGGATTTGAAATAGCTCAACTGGAATTCCATCACCTCCACTAGCTTTGTTCATCCAGCAATTCCTCTCCTGGGTATTTACTTAAAGGAGATGAAAACACTATGCTGCTGCTGCTGCTGCTAAGTCGCTTCAGTCGTGTCTGACCCTGTGCGACCCCATAGACGGAAGCCCACCAGGCTCCCCTGTTCTTGGGATTCTCCAGGCAAGGACACTGGAGTGGGTTGCCATTTCCTTCTCCAATGCATGAAATGCACCCTCATGTTCACAGCAGCATTATTTACAATGACAGACATGGAAACAACCTCAGTGCTCACCAGCAGCTGAATGGATATAGTAAGTGTGGGATACATACGGGATGGAAAATTAGTTAGCCAGCAAAAACGAAATCCCACCATTTGTGACAACGCGAATGGATCTTGAAAGCGTTATTCTAAATGAGAGAGACAAATACTGTATGATCTCACTCACATGCAGAATCTAAAACAAAAAGAAAAAGAGAAAAGAAACTCAGAGAAAGAGGTCAGATTTGTGGTTACATGAGGCAGGGAGCTGGGGGGAGGAGGAATTGGATGAAGGCGGTCAAAGATGCAAACTACTAGTTACAAGATAAGTCCCAGGGATGCAATGTACAGCACCATGGCTGTAGTTGGCAGGGCTTCCCAGGTGGCCCAGACAGAAAAGAAAGGCCACCACTACTGTATAGTACGTACAAAAGTTACTATGAGGGTAAATCTTGAGTTCTTATCACAAGAAAAAAAATTTTTCCCTTTTTTTTTTTAATAAAAAGAAGAGAGATGATGGATGTCACTAAACATTGTGGATGCTCATGTCACAATACAAGTCAAATCATTATGCTATATACCTTAAACTTATACCCAGCACTAATACATCAATTATGTCTCAATAAAACCAAGAGAGAAAAGAATGAGGGGAGAAAATAATAATAAAACGCAAAAGTAAATCAGCTGTCACTTTTCACCCAACAGGCTGGAAAAAAAATTTAAAGTTTGACGATATAGTAAGAAAGAGAATTGGGAAAAAGAATTCTCAACTACTAGTGGTAGAAAAATAAACATACACAACCTTTTTGGGAGGAATTAAGCACTATTTGTCAAAATATCAAGTGCCCCTGTCCCAGTACTTCTGGGAATTTCATCATATAGACCCATAGGGCCATGAAAATGTCCGTTTCTATACTCCATACTGAAATATGGCAACCATCTAAATATTCTTCTGCAGAGAACAGTTTACATAAAGTGTCCATCCAAAAGAATTTTATGCAGTTTTTTTTAAAAGGTGAATTTACATGTATTGCCATGGAAATCTATCCATGATAGATTAAAGGGGAGAAAAGCTGTAAAACTGTATAAGAGCATATACTATATCCTATTTTTCTAGAGGAAGAAAACCACACTCTTATACTTTGTTACTGATGTTTATATCCTGTAGATACTAATTTTAGGAAAAAATTAAGAAAATAAAATGACACGTTCCCTAGAAAAGTGCGTACCACTGTAGTACTGCTATCGGCGATTCCATGACAATTTGTTAGTGACTTCTTTAAGTGACTGGATCACCCACTTCATCCATTTTTTTCCCTTTATTTAGCTGGGATATACCTGTGCCAGCTGGGTTGTCTTGGTTTCATGTAAGCAAGAAAAACAAAACAAAAAAACCAGCCTGACCACCTCTCACCCAGCACAGAATCCTGTATGTTGGGACCTCCCTGGTGGTCCTGTGGTTAAGGCTTCACCTTCCAGTGAGGGGCGTGCACCCTCAGTCCCTAGTCGGGGAGCAAAAATCTCACATGACTTGTGACCAAAAAACCCAAAATATAAAACTGAAGCAATATTGTAACAAATTCAACAGACTTAAAAAAAAATCCACAGGTTAAAAAATAAAAAAAAATCCTTAAAAACAAAAAGAATCCCGTAGGTTGCTTTCTAAAATGGTCAGGCCCACAACCCAACACCCTCATCACAGTCGTCGAGTTCAGTGTTTGCAACATCACTCCTTTCTCCTGCCACAGAAATCCACTTCCGGTTCGTGTATTTGTTGAGTCAAGAGTTCGCTCACCGTAACCTAATACACTGTCAGATATGGAAGAGAAAGACGAGCAACGCAGCGGCCAAGCTTGGCCACAGGCAAGGAGTAAGGCGGCTGGGCGGGCAGATCTGAGTGCCAAGGGGAATTCCCACCACCCTCCAGCTGGAATGAGGGCCAGGAGCCTGTACTTTCCACAGCTCCTCAGTGGGGTTCTCAGAGGCAGGAGCCTGTTCCTTTCCAGGCGACTGTCCTGGGCCTGAGAGGAAGCAAAGACCCGGGGAGGCCTGCGGACACGCGGCTAGGACAGCCAGGCCAGGGCGCCGAGACCGCCTTCTCCTTCTTGGTGCGCATGCTCCTGAAGGGGTGGCTGTGCCTATGGCGGGGCACTCGAGAACCTCCCCTCACACAGTCTGCTCACACCAGCGAGAGGAGGCGCTAACAAAGTGGAGGCAGGGGTGGCCCCTCCAGGCTCGGTTCTGACCAGTTATGCCTTTGCAAAACACAGAAGAAACCAAGGGTTTGCTCAACATGTCTTCATTTTACATTGTACAGAACGTACTCTATCTACACTTTACAAGAAACGTAAAAAGTACACAAATCCACTAACTACGAACACAGTTTTGAAATGCTTTCTTGAGAGCAGCTACCTGCATCTTTTGTGAACCATGCACTGCCCGAAAGGTAACTTTTTGTTCACTCTATGTTAGCACTCTTCAACACTCAGAAGAAGATAGGGTTTTCAAACCCTATCTCACCCTGCATGTTAATACTTCCCTGTCCCAACAAAAAAGCAAGGGGCCTGTCCTCAGACAGACCTGGGATTCAACCCTTCAGACGGATTATCTAACCTCTTGATCTCAGCTTTTCTGTCTGCTAAAAGAGGAGGAGGATGACATGGAGGTGACAAGTCCCTTCCAGTACACCAAGTACTGAATAAGTTATCTCAAGTAGATCCAGAGTTTGATTTATAACAGACTTTGAGTCAATACACCGTTAACAGCGAACCAGTACTCAACTGTAATTGACGTTTACTTTGGGTTTTTAACCATCATAAACCTACTACAAATTTCCCCCATTTGGGGATAGTTAATTCAAATTATATTACGTATAAATATGTCCCACGGATAGAAGAACCTGGCGGGCTAGAGTCCAAGGGGTCACAAAAGAGTCTTAGTGACTAAACAACAAATACACGTTTATATATATATATATATATATATATATATATATACACATATATATATATATCTGTATTTCCACAAAATATTAAGGATAAAAAATACAAGGTATGTAATACTTTTGTACACATACACAAACTCACATATGTTCATATGTGTAGTGGCAAAATGGCTGAAGCATACAGCTGCTTTAAGTCTTTATAGTTTTCTATATTCCGCTGCTTCATGTTAAATTTGCTGTGCATAATAAACAGGTGTTAACTTTTATAATCAGAGCTTCAGGGAAAAAAAAAAAAAAAGCTGCAACTGTGCTCAGACACATTAACTGGCCAACACAGTTCCACCAGACATTCAAAGTGCACCAAACACATCTCCAGAGTTAGGAATCCCACTGAAGATCATTTTGGTAGGGACAATACCATTGTGAGTGTATATAGTCCTCGACAAGGTGCTTTCACAACCCAGGGAGGCAAGACTTCTCATCCCAGGAATCTGGAGTTGGAGCAGTCCAAGCTCACCTGCCAGATCCCACAGCCCAGTAAGGGTACAGACCCTAACCTGACTCTCGCAGCCACAGACTCCACCCTGGCCTCTAGCCTGGCCCTCCTGAAGGGCTCCCGAGTCAGGTTCTGGTTATTTCCCCAGTCACATGAGGTTAGAAGTGGCCATCAAAAGTCATTAGACTATTTCCCATTCAAATATCTCAGACATAAGTTGAATTTTGTCAAGTAGTAGTCTGAACACTTTAAAGAAAAGCTCTTAAGCATTTTACAAAAAAAAAAAAAAATTATATCTTCCTGTCTTACAACGTTCAACTAGAAATATGAAAGTTGACTGTGTACGTTCATAAATCTTCAATGTACACAAACCTCTTTCATTTCAAAAATCTCAACTTACAATATCTCCTTTAGTTTTACAGACTTTTTAAACACCACCAGAAGAAACAAAGATAACTCCTAAAGGAGCAAAAGACATATGAAATCTTCCCATTATGTCTACGTAGTAGCATTTTTTCCCCATCTACTCGTGGCAATGAGAAGAACCCCACACAGACCACCTGCACCACCTGGAAATACCACTGAAGCACCACTTTTACAAAACATTAGTCACACTGCCCTGCTTTTGAATGTGACCTGACGTTTGGGTTAACAAAACTTCCATTTGTTTAAGAGCAGGTTCACTTGGCAGCAACATTTTCAAAATGCTTATTTAGTTGAAATGTGAAGATTAACACAAGAAGGTACACGTGTTAAAAATAAATAAAAAGAGGGAGAAGATCCATTTCTGTCTGATTTGCATTTTGAGAAACTTGTTCACCACAGAGGCTTAAAAAAAAATCCTGAAAGTAAGGAGCAACAAAACCCAAGCTTTATCCACCGTGGACTTAATCTCTGGAAAGTTCCCCTGGGCTCCTGGCTCACTCCATACCCCAGAGCCACTCTACTGGCCCCTCTGATGTAAGACAAGCAGGAAATCTCCATCTATAACCTGGAACTTTTATAAGAAGCCCTCCTGGCTTGTCAGCCCTTCTGCAACACCACTCACCTGCTTGGAACTGATCTCTTCCGATCCATTCAAAACCTTCTGTGAAAATTCTCCTTCCTCTGATGGGGGAGGGCATTCCTCCTCTGAAATCACCGGCCTGCTGGAGCCCCCGGTCCCAGGGCTCCTCTTGAAGGACCATTGTTTGTGGACAGTCAGCAGGGTCACCTGTGGGTCACCCAGAGTCGCCAGGGAGGATGGCTCGGGGTTCCCGGGGGTCTGGTCCCCAGCTCTCTCCATTGCCGCGTTCACGCCTTTACCTCGCAGTTCACCTTCTCTGGGCTATTTGATCGTGTCACAAGAAAATGCTCCAAAAGCGTCCTCCTAACCAGCAGAGGGGAGGTACCTGCTGTGTCAAGTCGGGCAGGTTTCCCTCTGCCCCTGGGCCAGCCCAGGAGTGGCTGCCAGCCAAGCCTCCGCGAACTCGGGCAGGCTGCACACCGCTGTATGTATATTTGCTCTTGTTGATCTACCGCACTCAAACCAACTGGCATCCTCTTACTCATCACATTGCATTCGGCACTGGGGATCTTTGCACACAGCCCCACACGCGCCCAGGGCTGCGTGTACGGGGGCCCAGGGCCGGGAGTGATCTCCCTACACCCAGCCGTTTCCTCTTGGCCCCGTGCGCTCCCAGGAGTCCAGCCTGGAGGCAGGGGCGAAATATCACTTCCTTTTATTACCAAGCTCAGAGCGCTTTCTTGGAACAACTTCAGCTGCCTCTTCCACAGCTCCTGGGTGCAGCTCACTAGGGGAGAAAAGTATTTTCCAGGCCACATGACTTGCATTTTCAAGAAGGTGTAAGAGAAATCCGTGCTTCCTGCAGCTTTGTTCTCCCTGGGACCAACGGCTTGGTTTCTGGACGAACTGACTGCAGGAACTCACCAGGAACAGGGCTCATCCGTGTTTTATATGGGGCAGAACAGTTGCGAACTAAGACACAATTCAGGCATCTCAGGCTACCCGCCGTTCCTCAGGAGGATTAAGAGAAAGACATACAGGACAGTGGGGTAATCTGGGTGGCCTCCCGCTCTGTTGGGTGGCCCTGCTTCCCTTCCCACCCCTCACCCCCCACTCCCCCCGCCCAGAGACAGGAAGGAGGCGACCTCATTCCCCATAGGAGGAACAGCTCCACCAGCCACTAATCCTGGCAACACCTCCTGCTGCAAGTATGCAAGTGCGTGCGGAGTGTCCACGCTAAGGACGGATTCAAGTCAGTTTGGTAAAACTCTGGGTCCCGGCTTAATTCACCCCCTCTGCTGTATGTGCCCTCGGGAGGAAGAGGGGGTCACAGGGGCCTGCACCCCATGAGGGCATTTAGAAACACAACCCCATTGGCTCAAGGTCACTGAGGACTCTGCCTCTTCATGGGTTGCCTGCAATCCCCCTCCTCCCCTATTAAAACCGCCATCGCTGCCCCAGGAACTCCAGATTCTTCCTCTGCTTCTGCCCTTGTTTAGTCCTCTGAGAAACTACTTGTTTGCTTCCATTTCTGAAACACGCTCGAGGCGGTCGATTCCCAGCTGTGTCTGGGTTGGCTTCTTATCTCCCATGTGCTCGAAAAAGCATCTAACTTGACCTCCAAGAAATGCCATTTAAATCAGAGTGCCAACAAGGAAGGCCAACAAGGGCCTCAGGCCCCAAAGCCACGCAGGAGTCTGTGCAGATGAGCCTGGTGGGTCTGTGATCACGCAAATCCTGCTTCCTTACCTGTGGCTTCCATGTTTCCAGATAGGATCTGTCAGGAGCCATATATGCCTGCCCATTTCCTCTACTAGGCACTGTAAATGGATTTCCATCTATCTCTTTGAGCATCAGATTTTAAAAGGTTTTTTTTTTTTTTTTTTAACCATTTTGGGTGGAAATTCTCCCCAAAGGTCATTTATCTTTCTGTTATTTTTTTCAAATATGAGTTACTACTCATAGTTGAACTTGAACTTTTCCTTGGTGGTATAGGACCATGATCTGTTTCTGTGCTGTAGCTATGAACAGCTGTCAGCCTCGTATGTCCCAAGTGCTTCTGAATAGTCCATCCTGTTAGCACCATGAGCTATGGGAAATCTGAAATACTTTACCGTAAAATTATTTTCCTTCTCCTAAATGGTCACTCAGACCTAGAACACAGCCAGAAAAAGGAGGCTCGGCCAGACTGGGCTGCAAAGGTAGGAAGTTTAGACTTTGTCCTGTGGACGGTGGAGAACACCAGTTTTGAAGCAGAGGACTAACACGGTTACATTTTGTGATTTAGAAACAGTCTGGGCAGGCCTGAGAACTCGGAGGTGGGGGCGGGGATTACAGGGTTACAAGGAGCAGAGAAAATGAATAGCAGAGTGGGATTAACAGCAGAGGAGGCCCTCGGGCTCCATCATCAAGAGATCACAGCAGGTGACACAAGAGGGGACCTGATGACACTTCCAGTTTGGCAGAGAGGAGGGGGAACAGGGCGGGGCGGGGGAGGGCAGTTCTGGGGATGGGGATGGTTGGATTCACCCTTGTTCCCAGAGATTCTAAGGGACCAGTGAAACTGCAGGGACATGAGCCACACTCCCAGCCTAGAGAATCAAATCCAAAATCCTCTTTCTGGTACCTTCCTCCTTCCTCACACCTGAGCCCTTGGTCCACCCCCCTCCCCATCTAATCCTCCTTATCCTTTAAGTCCTGCCTCTCAGGGGAGTCGTCTCCGCCCAGCCTGGGGCTCTCCCTTATCTGAGTTCCAGTATCACTGAAGCCAACACCACAGACTTGCCAGGTATTACTGGGGAACCAGTCTGCTCCCAACACTGAAATTGCTCTCAGCTAAGTCAGTACTTAGCCAAGCATGCACTCAGCACCAGGAAACATGTAAGCTCCTGGAAGGCAAGGTCCTTACATCTTATCTGCCCACAGATGTAAGGAGGTGATGAACAAACATCAGATGTGAAATAAATACTGAGCTGGACTGCGTGCTGCAGTCCTTGGGGTCGCAAAGAATCGGACCTGACTGAGCGACTGAACTGAACTGAGCTGGACTACAGACAGATGGGAATGTGCTCTGTCCCTGCACTGTCATGGAGTTTTTTGTTCCCCTCGTCACGATACAAGGGCAAACTCCATTCAGTTCAGTTCAGTTCAGTCGGTCATTCGTGTCCGACTCTTTGCGACCCCATGGATTGAAGCACGCCAGGCCTCCCTGTCTATCATCAACTCCCAGAGTTTACTCAGACTCACGTCCATCAAGTCGGTGATGCCATCCGGCCATCTCATCCTCTGTCGTCCCCTTCTCCTCCCGCCTTCACTCTATTAGCATTCTCCTTCAAACTCCTGCCTACTCCATCTAGAATCACTGGTCTTCACATGTCTCCCTGCACTAAAATATTTTTAGCCTCCTGCCTGTACAAATTTTATCAGCAACTTTACAAAATAAAATGCATCCTGTAACACGGAAACATACACGTTACCACAGTAAAAGAGATAGCCCATGGGAATTTGTTGTATGACTCAGGGAACTCAAACTGGGGCTCTGTAACAACCTAGAGGGGTGGGATGGGTTGGGAAGTTCAAGAGGGAGGGGACATAGGTCTACCTATGGCTGATTTTTTTCCAGTGGTCATGTATGTATGTGAGAGTTGGACTGTGAAGAAAGCTGAGTGCCGAAGAATTGATGCTTTTGAAGTGTGGTGTTGGAGAAGACTCTTGAGAGTCCCTTGGACTGCAAGGAGATCCAACAAGTCCATTCTGAAGGAGATCAGTCCTGGTTGTTCTTTGGAAGGAATGATGCTCAAGCTGAAACTCCAGTACTTTGGCCACCTCAAGCGAAGAGTTGACTCATTGGAAAAGACTTTGATGCTGGGAAGGATTGGGGGCAGGAGGAGAAGGGGACAACAGAGGATGAGATGGCTGGATGGCATCACTGACTCGATGGACGTGAGTCTGAGTGAACTCCGGGAGTTGGTGATGGACAGGGAGGCCTGGCGTGCTGCGATTCATGGGGTCACAAAGAGTCAGACACGACTGAGCGACTGAACTGAACTGATGGCTGATTCATGTAGATGTGTGGCAGAAACCAACACAGTATTGTAAAGCAATTACCCTTAAATTAAAAATAAATAAATTTAGTTATATTCAAGAATGCATCTCTTTTCTGTATAGAAAGGAAAACCCCTTGGTGTCCAAACAAGCCTATTTTTATGAGAGGCAGATGGGGCAGCTCGTGTTTCCATGATCCTCTGGGACAAAGGACCCCGCTTGGAGGAGGTGCATCTGGCTCACCTATTTCAGCCCTCACCAAGATTACCAGCTCCACCCAGGGGAGGTTTCTCAGAAAGAACATTGGGCCAGTCCTCCCAAGGCTGGCAGAGGAGCCAGGATCCCATGACGGGACAGGACAGAACCTGACACTAAGCTGCACACTGGGAATCAGTGGCCTGGAAGTTTCCCATACACGGCAGAGGCCGAACAGGAACAGAGGAAGGTGAGTCGGCACCAGACATTTAAGTGCTTCATGCAAAGGAAGACAGACACTTTCTGCCCTCGGGAGTTTATTAGCAAGTTAGGAGAGAAGACCAGGGCGGACGGCACTCAAGTAGAAAGAAACACTCCGACTTGAGGAGCCGGTGGACTTGCAAAGGGGGAGGTGTCAGCTCATATGGGGAACTGGCCATTCCCAGACTGAAACAACACTGAGTGACTTTTACACTAGCTTATGTGCAGGACTTCCCAGGGAGTTCTTCGTGCTAAAGAACCTGCCTGCCAATACAGGAGATGCGGGTTCGATCCCTGGGTGAGGAAGATCCCTTGGAGGAGAGCGTGGCGACCCACTCCAGTATTCTTGCCTGGAGAATCCCATGGACAGAGGAGCCTGGTGGTCTATGGACAGAAGAGGCTATGGGGTCCCAAAGAGTCAGACGTGACTGAAGGGACTTAGCACATGAGCAGGATATGAAACAAAACCCACAAAACACCACCTCAAAGCTCACTGGAGGGAATGCTCTTCAACAAAACTGCATGTGGCTGAACAGCCCAGAGTGAAAAAAAAAATCACTGTAGTTCTAAAGAGACTGGATGGAGCCCAAAAGAGAAACACTGAGATGCTATCAAAGAGCCAAAACCAACCTTTCGACCCCACAGTTAGTCACATGTACCTTCAACTTGCTTGGCTGCCCTCCTTATCTAGGGCCAATGCTGCTCACTTCTAAGGTCCTACTGACTCCAGGTCCGTCTCCTTGGAGCTGAACAAGGATGAGATACAACACACCAGGCTGCCTGGCCACGCTCTGATTCCTGACCACTAACCTGGAGAAGCCTTGGTGCCCCCAGCAGTCAAGCTCCATCTCCCTGGTCCTCCTCCTCACTCTCCTCCCTGCTTCTCAGACCTCCATCCCACCCAGCACCCTCCACCCCCAAGGATAAGCCCACTCCTGCTTCCCAAAACAAAGGATCAGAAAAGAACTTGCAAACATCTCAACCACCCACCCACCTACTTAGAGCCTTCCCTGCAGTCAATCCTAAAGGAAATCAACCCTGAATATTCATTGGAAGGACTGACGCTGAAGCCAATCCTTTGGCCACCTGATGCAAAGAGCCGACTCTTTGGAAACGACCCTGATGCTGGGAAAGATTGGGGCAGGAGGAGAAGGGGACGGCAGAGGATGAGATGGTTGGATAGCATCACCAACTCAATGGAAATCAGTTTGAGCAAACTCAGGGAGACAGTGAAGGACAGGGAAGCCTGGTGTGCTGCAGTCCATGGGGTTGCAAAGAGCCGGACACAACTGAGCGACCAAAAGCAACTCTTCTCACTGTCCCCGAGGTCAGTCACCAGGTACCCACAGCTCCCGGTTGTCCTCCTACCCACTGGCGACTCCTCTGCAGAGTTCTTCACAAGAAACTAGTCCTCAAACCTCTGAGGGCTGGAGTGGCTCCCAGCTCAGACCTTGGATCCCTTCCCAGTCTATACTACTTGGTGATTTCATTTAGCACAGCAGAAATACCACCTGTAGCCAGTAACTCCCAAACTACACACGTACGGACCTAAAAGCTTAACCAGTTTCTCCTGTTGGATATTCCATATGCACTCAAACATTAACTTGTCTAAAACTGAGCTGTCTAAACAGAAAAAAATGTCACCTGCCATTCCAGTTCAACGGGGATCAAGCCATCAGCCACTGCAGTTGCAAAGCCTCCCAAGAGAGCACACTAACGGGAATTCAGAATGGAGAAAAACAGGAAACATTCCGTGCTTTGGTCCTGAGATAGTTAAGATGCATATCTAGGGAAAAATTTCAATGACTCCCTGCGTGTGTCCAGTTCTTTGTGATCCCATGGACTATAGCCCTCCAGGCTCCTCTGTCCTCGGGATTCTGCAGGCAAGAACACTGGAGTGAGCTGCCATGTCCTCCCCTCCAGGCAGTCTTCCTGGCCCAGGGATGGAACCCACACCTCTTACATCTCCTGCGCTGGCAGGCAGATTCTTTACCACTAGCGCCACCTGGGAATTCTAGATCCGTGCACCATCTCAGACAAAGGAAAGCACTAAAATCATTAACTTGAGAAGTCTGTTCTTTGTGATATGCCGTGATCTTTCTATGTTTGATTACACGTTTGTTTGTGTTTCCCAGCAAAAAATTCATACATGTACCCTGGCTCCTCCCTTGCCTCTTTGGAACAGTTTCTCAGAGCAATCTAAAGACTGTCTCCTGGTCTACAGAATTCAATATGGTCCCTGAATAACACTGAAATTCGGTGCTCTCGTGGGTCGCATTTTTTTTAGTTCTCATGCCCCTTCCCTGCTTCTTCCAGTCCTTCCCACCTTAGTAAAAGGCAACTCTTCCTTCCACTCACCCAGGAAAAAAAATCTTGGATTCATCCTTGCTGAGAATCGTCTCTTCCTTTCAAACTCACATATCCTGTCAATTCTATCTCAAATACATCCGGCATCCAACCACTTCTCAGCACCCCCATGACGACACGGTCCAGGCCACTAGCACATCTCACCTGCATTATTAATACAATCGTAGGGCCCTCTTGGTCTCTCCTCTTACCTCCTAAAGTCTATTCGTGAAACAAACGCCAGAGGAATCTTCTTAAAGGGGACATCAGAGGATGCTATGTCACTTCAGTCATGTCCAACTCTTTGCGACACTGTAGCCCGCCAGGCTCCTCTGTCCATGGGATTCTCCAGGCAAGAATAACAGGAGTGGGTTGCCATTCTCTTGATGAGGTTCCCCTAAAAGCCCTGCAGGGGGTTTCCACGTATTTACAAGAAAGGAGAAACCTAAAATCCTTATAGTCAGCCTATCCTCACACCCCTCTCTCCTCAGCCAAGACCACTTTTGAGATGCGGCTGGTCCTGGACCAAAGCAAGGCCGGCTCCTGCCCAGGGCCTTTGTCCCTGACTGCTGCTCCTGGCTTACAAATATGCTGTGCTGTGCTTAGTCGTGCAGTCGTGTCCGACTCTTTGCAACCCCACGGACTATGGCCTGCCAGGCTTCTCTGTCCATGAGATTCTCCAGGGAAGAATACCGGAGTGGGTTGCCATGCCCTCCTCCAGGGGATCGTCCCGACCCAGGGATCGAACCCACATCTCCCGCATTGCAGGCTGATTCTTTACCAGCTGAGCCACCAGGGAATCCCAAGAATACTGGAGTAGGTAGCCTATCCCTTCTGCAGCGGATCTCCCCGACCCAGGAATTGAACCGGGGTCTCCTGCACTGCAGGTGGATTCTTTACCAACTCAGCTACCAGGGAAGCCCAAACCCAACAGCCTGCAACCCGCTGACTCACGTCCTCGCCTTCTAATGTCCCTGCTCAAAGGTCACCTTCTCAGGGGCTTCCTCAGTTCCCTTGGGTACAGTTTCAAACATTCCCACTTCCTATGGTCCTTTCCTACTTATTTTTCTCCAGAGGACTCAACTACTGCCTGATATAACAACATATATTTTACTGACTTGTTTACTTGTCTCCCTAGGTAGGATATAAGTTTCACAAGGGTGGAAACTGTCTGTCTTCTTCACTCAGCACTGTATTCCCAGCACAAAAACAGTGCGTCTATTTTAAAGTTTCTCAGTAACTATTTGTTGAGTGAATTACAGAGAGTACTAAAAACAGCTTACTTTATTTGCTTGCTACCAAACACTGACTGCTAAACTTTCAGTCAACATTCAGAAAGTGCCCCATGCAAAGCTGGCTCTCTCCTTCACTCACCCATTCCTCTCCCCTCCAAGCCAGCAGTCTAAGCTCAGATATCACTGTTAGAAAAAAATAACAAGTGCCCAACGCAGTCATTTGCCCCCGACTCCTGCAAATCAAGGCTTAACTGTAGTTTCAACCCCTCTCAAAAAGGTGACCTATAAAAGGGTCAATCTGAAACTTCCTAACCAAAATTAGTGAGGTCACCTGCAAGATAAAGAGGGGGTTCCCTGCACAGGAACAGAGACAGAGAGGTAGGGAAGTGACAGCACTGACGCCCCTGTGGACAAAGCCCGGGGGAGAAGGGGAGGGTGGAATGAATGGGAGATTGGGACCAACAGAGATACACGACCATGTGTAAAACACGTAGTTAGTAGGAAGCTGCTGTATAGCGCAGGGAGCTCAGCTCGGTGCTCTGTGACAACCTAGAGCGGGTGGGCGTTGGGGGTGGGAAGAAGGCTCAAGAGGGAGGGGATATATGTATACACATAGCTGACTCACGCTGTTGTACAGCAGAAACTAACACATTTTAAAACAATTATACTCTAACTGGAAAAAAAAAAAAAAGACCTCATTTTAGAGCAAATATTCTTATAGTTAAAAGATCCCTGCCCCCCAAAAGATGTCCTAGTCCCAAATAATCTCCTCTTTTTTGTGCTAATACCTTCACTGCCCACCCGTCCACCTGTAAGAGCCTTCCGTTTTATTTGTCTGCTCCTTGGAGGGCACTGCCAGTGCCGGGTGAGATGCTGCCAAACCCTCGTGCTCCTGCTCAGTCGCGGCTGACTCTCTGCAACTCTATGGATCATGGTCGTGCCAGGCTCCTCCGTCCATGGGATTCTCCAGGCAAGCATACTGCAGTGGGCTGCCATTTCCTTCTCCGGGGGATCTTCCCAACCCAGGGATCAAACCCGAGTCTCTTGTGTCTCCTGCATGGGCAGGTGGATTCTTTACCACTGCGCCACCTGGGAAGCCCAGTACCAAGCAAGATAGACTTTAAAGCAAAGACTGCTATCAGAAAAAAAAGGGACATTTTATAATAATAAAAGTCAATCTGCCAGGAAGATAGAAAAGTCATAAACATATGCATCTAATAACAGAATACAAATATAGATGAACCAAGAACTGACAGAAATGGAAAGAAAGATAATTCAACAGCATCAGCTGGATACTTCAATATCCACTGTTTATAATGGACAAAAAAAAACTAGGCAGAAGATCAAGCAGAAAACGTGTGATACTGTTGTCTTATAATAAGACATACGTATTTGGTCTCCATTCCCTCTGGCACAGAGGTCCTAAAACTCTTGGAATTTCCAAAGTAAGTGCTAGAAAAATGAAAAGGGTGTCTTTTGTCACAGCTAGAGAGGTGACTTCTAAAAGACCCAAGGATAGGGGATGGTTGCCAGGGGAACCAGGAGGTGATTACAGGGTTCAAACATTTAGTCCCATCGAACACTCTGGGGAGGGTGGAGTGGCTGGAGATCAAGTTCAACCACTGACAGCCAATGATTTAAGCATTCGTGCCTCCATAACAACCCAAGGACTGGTTTTCCAGACTTTCCAGGCTGGTGACCACATGAAGACTTGTGGAGAATGGCGTGACTGGAGACCACGGAAGCTCTGTGGCCCTTCCCACACGATTTGCCGAATGCACCTCTGTCTTCCTGCAGTTCCTGAGTTGCATCCTTTTGTAACACACTGCTAACCTAGTAGATAAATGTTTCTGAGTTGTGGGCCTGCTTAGCAAATGAAACCCTAAGAAGCACAGGTGACAGCCTGGACTTGTGACTGGTGTCTGAAGTGGAAGGGCAAAGGCGCCCGTCTTGCAGGACTGAGCCTTTAACCCACAGCAGCTGATGCTCTCTCCAGATAGACACTATCCCAAATGCGTTGAGTTGTAGGACACCCACTGGTGCCCGGGAACTGTTTGGTGTAGGAGGAAGAAAACACACACTGAAATTGGTATCAGGCCCACAAGAGAGAAAACATGAAGAGCTAACATACCTCCAGGACCCTCCTCCCAACAACAGGATAATATTCATTCTTTTCAGGTACACATGGAACAGTCTCTAGGCTTCACCACATGCTAGGCCATTAAACAAACCTCAGTTCACTTAAAATAACAGAAATGACACAAAGTATGACCTCTGACAACAATGGAATCAGAAACCAGTAACAGAAAGAATTTGGGGACATTTACAAATACATGGAAATTAAACAACACACTCCGAAATAACCAAAGGGTCAAAGAAGAAATCATCAGGAGATTAGGAAATATTTTGAGATGAATGAAAATGAAGACACAACACACAATAAGACAAAACATATGGGATGCAGGTAAGGCAGTGCTTACAGAGAAACTTACAGCTGTGAACTTCTCCATTAAGAAAGAAGGATCTCAACTCAATCATCTAAATTTCTGCCTAATATAGTGGAAAAGAAAGACGAAACCTAAAGCAAGCTGAAGGGAGGTGTATCAGTGTCCTATGAGGCAACAAAATACCACCCACTGAGTATTAGAAATTTCATCTCTCACAGCTCTTGAGGCTAGAAGTCAAGATTTTCCTTTTTGGGACTCTGAAGAAGCTCTTCCACATCTCTCTCCTACCTCCTGGTGGATGCTGGCAAGCTTTAGCATTTCTTGGTTTATGGAAGCATCACTCCAATCTGTCTCTGTAACCACACGGCCTCCTCTTCTCTGTGTGCTCACATGGTGTCCTTATACCAACATCAGTGACTGGACTCAGGGCCCACTATAATGCAGTAGGGGGGCTCTCCCTGGTGGCTCAGATGGTAAAGAATCTGCCTGCAATGCAGGAGACGTGGGTCCGATCCCAGGTTGGGAAGATACCCTGGAAAAGGAAATGGCAACCCACTGCAGTATTCTTGCCTGGAGAATCCCACGGACAGAGGAGCCTGGCGGGCTACAGTGTGTGGAGTCACAAAGAGTCAGACACGACTGAGTGACTAAGCACACACACCCATAATGCAGTAGGACCTCATTTTAATTTAACTGATCAGATCTGCAGAAGATCCTATTTCCATGTAATATCACATTCACAGGTACCAGGACTCAAGACTTCAACATGTCTGTTAGAGAACGCAATTCAACACGCTCAAAAGAAAATAAAAAAGGTTAGAGTGGAATAGCAAAAGACAGAATAGAAAAAGAGAGGAAATTGTCAAAACCAAAAGCTGACTCTTTGAAAAGACCAACAGAATTGACAAAGTTTTAGCTAGAATGATCTATGAAAAAAAGACAGAAGACTAAAATGATTAGAATTAGAAATGAAAGATGATTATTACTTCTCTTACAGAAATAAAGATTATAAAGGAACACCAAGAAACAGCTTTTTGTTGTTGTTCAGTCACTAAGTTGTGTTCGACTGTTTGCAATCCCATGGACTGTGGCGTGTGAGGCTCCTCTGTCCTTCACTATCTCCCAGAGTTAGTTCAAACTCATGTCCATTGAGTCAGTGATGCTATCTAACCATCTCTCTGTTGTCCCCTTCTCCTCCAGCCCTCAATCTTTCCCAGCATCAGGGTCTTTTCCAATGAGTTGGTTCTTTGCATCAGGCGGCCAAAGGATGGGAGCTTCAGCATCAATCCTTTCAATGACTGTTTTGATCTCCTTGCTGTCCAAGGGATGCTCAAGAGTCTTCTCCAACATCACAGTTCAAAAGCATCAATTCTTCAGCACTCAGCCTTCTTTGTGGTTCAACTCTCACATCCATACATGACCACTGGAAAAACCAGAGCATCAACTATATGAACCTTTGTCGGCAAAGTGCTGTCTCTACTTTGCAATACACTGTCTAGGTTTGTCATAGCTTTCCTTCCAAGAAGCAAGCATCTTTTAATTTCACGGCTGCAGTCACCATCCACAGTGATTTTGGAGCCCAAGAAATGAAAATCTGTCACTGCTTCTACTTTTTCCCCTTCTATTTGCCATGGAGTGATGAGACCAGATGCCATGATCTTAGTTTCTTTTTAATATTTTCAAGCCAGCTTTTTCACCAAGAACAACTATATACCAACAAATTAGACAGCTTAAATGAAATGGACAAATTCATAAGAAGACACAAACTACCAAAACTGACTCAAGAAACAGATCCTCTGAACCAGCCTGTAACAAGATACTCAATTAGGAATAATAAAAAATTTCCCGAAAAAGAAAGCTCAAGTTCAGACGGCTTCAAAATTCAATTCCACCAAACACTGGTAAGAAGGGAGCATTTCTCAACTCATTCTGAGACCAGTATTACCCTGATATCAAAACCAGAAAAGACATGATGAGAAAACAAGAAAACAAGAGAAACGAGAAAAAAAATCTAGCATCTCTCATGAATATGGACACAAAATTCCTGTACAAAATAGCAGGTAACCAAATCCAGCAACACAAAAAAAAAGGGCTACAGGCCACGACCACGTAGGATTTGTCCCAGGAATCCAAGTTTGGCTTAACATTCAGAAATGAATTAATGTAATACCCCATTTGGAGCAGGAAACGGCAACCCACTCCAGTATTCTTGCCTAGGAAGTTCCATGGACTGAGGAGCCTGGCAGGCTACAGTCCATGGGGTTGCAGACACAACTTGGTGACCAAACAACAATACATCATATCAACAGAATAAAAAGTAAAAGACACATGGTCGCCTCAATAGACACTGAGAAAACATCTGACCAAATCCAAAATCTTTTCATATAAAAACACTCAAGAAATTAGGAGGTAGAGGGAACTTCCTCAACCTGATAAAGAGCATGAAAAACCCACAGCTAACATCCTACTTCATGGTGAAAGGCTGAAAGCTTTCCCCCTGAGATCAGAAAGAAGACAAAGACTCCATCTATACAAAATGTTCACAACAGGAAAATCTATAGAGACAGAAAGTAGAGTAGAAGTTGCTCAGGCACAGGGGTTGTTGGGGAGATGGGGGGTGATAGCTAGCCTGGGCAGGATTTCTTTCTCAAGTGATGAAAATGTCCCCAAATTGATTGTGAAGATGTTTGCACATACCTGGGAATTTCATGGTATGTGAATCATATCTCAATCAAGCTTTTTTTTTTTTTCTCTGTAGTAGCTGCTACTGCTAAGTCGCTTCAGTCGTGTCCGACTCTGTGTGACCCCATAGACGGCAGCCTACCAGGCTCCCCCGTCCCTGGGATTCTCCAGGCAAGAACACTGGAGTGGGTTGCCATTGCCTTCTCCAATGCATGAAAGTGAAAAGGGAAAGGGAAGTCGCTCAGTCGTGTCCGACTCTTCGCGACCCCATGGACTGCAGCCCACCAGGCTCCTCCGTCCATGGGATTTTCCAGGCAAGAGTGCTGGAGTGGGGTGCCCTCGCCTTCTCCGTTTAATGTAGTAGAGGGACCATTAAAATAAGAATTAGAGAGGATATGCCTTTGACATTCATGGAAGCCTAAACAAAAAAGATTTCGGGAGCATGGTGAGGCAACAGAAGTGGACAGACTGCAGAAACGTACAAAGCTCACCAAGTCTTTCAAGGAGAATGGATAAACCATGCTACCTTCCCAACAGCACACTGCACCGCCGTGGAGCTTAGAAACAGTGTTCTTCTCAGACAAGCTAGCCCCAGAAACCAAACACACTTTAAAATCATTTTGGCAAAGCTCAGAAACAAGCAAAAAACTAAATAATATATCGTTCAGGCATTCATACATGTGATAAGACCACCCCCCCAAAAAAAAGCTGGGTTACAAGAAGCACAAAATTGAGGATGGTAGTTGCCTCTGTAGTGGGTATTTCTCTGGGTGACACACGAAGACAAGGAGGGAATAGCTGAGTTCCCTCAATGCCAAGAAGCCATGGCTTTGATAATTCTCCTGTTCTTGGGTCAGGTGCTCTCTGGTTTATTATGCTTTATAACTATCTATGTATGTGTGCACGTTTATATATCAATGTCTTTTATATTCAATAAACTAATAATAATAAAGGGAAGGTGTTAAAGTGAGTGGAGGCGTGGAAACAAGCAAGTACAGAGGATTCTTCCTCAAAGGCTGAGGAATAGGAGAGAGAGTAGTCCAACAGGCAGCGGGAGGCACGAGGCAAGGAGACTTCAGGGTGAAGGCAGACGGACGGCTTTATAAGGCTGAAGGAGAGAAGCCTGCAGAGAGAGGGAAAGACTAGAGGCGAAGAGAAGACCAAACAAGCCCTGATCAGACCAACAGAGGCTCCAGAGCCAGCAGAGAGGAGGGAAGATGGGAGGACCTTGAAAATGAAGGTGGGCTTCCTGAGACGAGGGATGGGCAAGTGAGCTCCACAAAATCTGGAGGGAAGGCGCAGAGAGACAGGCAGAAAGTTGAAGAAAATCACACGTGGTGGTGTCAGTTTTCTCCAGGTAAGAAGTGTGGTCATTTGTTGAGAATAAGGGAAGACGGACTGAGCAGAGGGCTCGCTGCCGGTGGCGAAGGCTTGAAAGACTGACTCACAGGTTGACTAATAAGACAAAGGCATTTGCAGTCACCATCGAGATGAGAAACAAATTGTCAGGGACACCGGCCACGCGGTTGCCTGAATTTCCGTGGCAATTCTGTGGCTCCGGTGAGGAGCAGAGAGGGCAGTCTGTATGCTGATGCTGGAGCAACAGGATGGAGGGGCAAGAAAGTCCAGCATGCCAGTGAAAGAATGATTCAAACTAAACCAAGAGTCTGTTGGGACAGAGAAAGAGAGGTCAGAGACTCGATAATGGTAATAATAACAACAGACCCATTGATAGACAGCTTTTAAAACGGTTTTTAAAAAGTGTATCTATAATGTTGGCACCACTGGGTTTAGAGGGAAAAAAATGAAGAGATTGGGATAAAATATGACAAAGACGTTAAATGCCGGTTCTCTTCGAATTGCAAGAAAGTATGCCTTAATTCTAAAAACCAACAGCTAGTGCAGCAATAGCAAACAAAGGAAGTTTACCAACAGACTTATGACAGTCATCCTGTTAGAAAAGAAACAACACAACCCTTAGGGAGTCACCTGCACTTAACCCTAAATCAGCAAACAAGACATAATATGTAACCTAACTGCACCTTCAGTCTCTTCCGGGAACATCATGACCTTCAACCAGTCCAGTCTGCAACTAGCTAGGCAGCACTAGGCGGGTAATCTGCCTGACAGACCCCTGCTTTCCCCAATAGGAAGGTGACCTGATCTGAAACAATCGTCTCTTTGCTAGAACAACTAATTCGCTCTGTCTCTCCTATGCCTATACGTCCTCTACCTTGTAAAGCTCCTTGGAGCCCCTTTCTTTCTGTGAAGATAGGAGGCTGACTGATTCGTGAATAATTAAATAAAGCCAATTAGATTTTTTTTTTTTTAATTTGGCTGCACCAAGTTTTACTTGCAGCCTGTGAACTCCTGTTTGCAGCATGTGGGGTCCCTGAGAAGGGATGGAACCCAGGCCCTCCGTACTGCTGCTGCTACTGCTGTTAAGTTGCTTCAGTAGTGTCCAGTTCTGTGCGACCCCATAGACAGCAGCCCACCAGGCTCCCCTGTCCCTGGGATTCTCCAGGCAAGAACACTGGAGCGGGTTGCCATTTGCTTCTCCAATGCATAAAAGTGAAAAGTGAGAGTGAAGTCACTCAGATGTGTCTGACTCTGTGCGACCCCATGGACTGCAGCCCACCAGGCTCCTCCGTCCATGGGATTTTCCAGGCAAGAGTACTGGAGTGGGGTGCCATCGCCTCCTCTGGCCCTCTGTACTAGGAGCCCAGAATCTTAACCACTGGAACACCAGGGAATTCCCCATCAATTAGATCTTTACTCCAGTTCAGTCAGTTCAGTCGCTCAGTTGTGTCCAACTCTTTGTGACACCATGAATCAAAGCACGCTAGGCCTCCCTGTCCATCACCATCTCCCAGAGTTCACTAAGACTCACATCCATCGAGTCCGTGATGCCATCCAGCCATCTCATCCTCGGTCGTCCCCTTCTCCTCCTGCCCCCAATCCCTCCCAGCATCAGAGTCTTTTCCAATGAGTCAACTCTTCTCATGAGGTGGCCAAAGTACTGGAGTTTCAGCTTTAGCATCACTCCTTCCAAAGAAATTCCAGGGCTGATCTCCTTCAGAATGGACTGGTTGGATCTCCTTGCAGTCCAAGGGACTCTCAAGAGTTTTCTCCAACACCACAGTTCAAAAGCATCAATTCTTTGGTGCTCAGCCTTCTTCACAGTCCAACTCTCACATCCATACATGACTACTGGAAAAACCATAGCCTTGACTAGACGGACCTTAGTCGGCAAAGTAATGTCTCTGCTTTTGAATATGCTATCTAGGTTGATTGTAACTTTTCTTCCAAGAAGTAAGCATCTTTTAATTTCATAGCTGCAATCACCATCTGCAGTGATTTTGGAGCCCCCAAAAATAAAGTCTGACACTGTTTCCGCTGTTTCCCCATCTATTTCCCATGAAGTGATGGGACCGGATGCCATGATCTTTGTTTTCTGAATGTTGAGCTTTAAGCCAACTTTTTCACTCTCCTCTTTCTTTCATCAAGAGGCTTTCTAGCTCCTCTTCACTTTCTGCCATAAGGGTGGTGTCATCTACATATCTGAGGTGATTGATATTTCTCCCGGCAATCTTGATTCCAGCTTGTACTTCTTCCAGCCCAGCGTTTCTCATGATGTACTCTGCATATAAGTTAAATATACAGCCTTGACGTACTCCTTTTCCTATTTGGAACCAGTCTGTTGTTCCATGTCCAGTTCTAACAGTTGCTTCCTGACCTGCATACAGATTTCTCAAGAGGCAGGTCAGGTGGTCTGGTATGCCCATCTCTTTCAGAATTTTCCATGGTTTATTGTGATCCACTCAGTCAAAGGCTTTGGAATAGTCAATAAAGCAGAAACAGATGTTTTTCTGGAACTCTCTTGCTTTTTCCATGATCCAGCAGATGCTGGCAATTTGATCTGTGGTTCCTCTGCCTTTTCTAAAACCAGATTGAATATCTGGAAGCTCATGGTTCACGTGTTGCTGAAGCCTGGCTTGGAGAATTTTAAGCATTACTTTGCTAGCGTGTGAGATGAGTGCAATTGTGCGGTAGTTTGAGCATTCTTTGGCATTGCCTTTCTTTGGGATTGGAATGAAAACTGACCTTTTCCAGTCCTGTGGCCACTGCTAAGTTTTCCAAATTTGCTGGCATATTGAGGGCATCACTTTCACAGCATCATCTTTCAGGATGCCATCACCTCCACTAGCTTTGTTCGTAGTGATGCTTTCTAAGGCCCACTTGACTTCACATTCCAGGATGTCTGGCTCTAGGTGAGTGATCACACCATAGTGATTATCTTGGTTGTGAAGATCTTTTTTGTACAGTTCTTCTGTGTATTCTTGCCACCTCTTATTAATATCTTCTGCTTCTGTTAGGTCCATACCATTTCTGTCCTTTATCGAGCCCATCTTTGCATGAAATGTTCCCTTGGTATCTCTAATTTTCTTGAAGAGATCTCTACTCTTTCCCATTGCATTGTTTTCCTCTATTTCTTTGCACTGATCGCTGAGGAAGGCTTTCTTATCTCTTCTTGCTAGTCTTTGGAACTCTGCATTCAGATGCTTATATCTTTCCTTTTCTCCTTGGCTTTTTGCCTCTCTTCTTTTCACAGCTATTTGTAAGGCCTCCCCAGCCAGCATTTTGCTTTTTTGCATTTCTTTTCCATGGGGATGGTCTTGATCCCTGTCTCCTGTACAATGTCACAAACCTCATTCCATAGTTCATCAGGCACTCTATCAGATCTAGGCCTTTAAATCGATTTCTCACTTCCACTGTATAATCATAAGGGATCTGATTTACGTCATACCTGAATGGTCTAGCGGTTTTCCCTACTGTCTTCAATTTGAGTCTGAATTTGGTAATAAGGAGTTCATGATCTGAGCCACAGTCAGCTCCTGGTCTTATTTCTGTTGACTGTATAGAGCTTCTCCATCTTTGGCTGCAAATAATATAATCAATCTGATTTCGGTGTTGACCATCTGGTGATGTCCATGTGTAGAGTCTTCTCTTGTGTTGTTGGATGAATTTTTTTTTTTTTTTAAGAATCCTGAGAGTGGCAGGAATAGAAGTAAATTGCTCCTTTTGGTCTTTATCTTCCAGATTTTTGTTATAGAGGTAAATTACTTTTATAATAGCAATTTCCCAATGAATTTTAAATGTTTCTAATGCCCGATGCTAGGGGTGGCTTTTAGTTTGGGGAGGAACCCGGCTTTCAACAGTTACAAGATTCAGGCACCATGGATTTCACAATTACTGGTGTTTTAAAACTCTTATTTGCAGTGTTAGTTACATCACAATAAAAGAGTCACTCTCTGCTCTGCCCTCTACTTTTATCTCATCAACCTTTGGTCCACTCAGATTTTCTCCTTTAACCTAATTAAGAAAAAAAAAAGTCACAAACATTCCCGAATTCCACTTGGCAGGGATTCCAACTCTACAGATAGAAATAACACTGCACACACCTGATCTCGGATATGTCCTCGCTATCTACACTACGCTATCAGTGAACAGTGCTCATGTCCCTGGCCCATCCCCATGCTTGCAATGGAGAAGAGAACGCATGTCAGGTAAACACACATTTATAAAGCCAGCACGCTCACCCCCCTGTAATGTAGTCCCCAGTTACTAGAGTTCCAAATGTGCTCTGTGTTGGGGCTGTCAGCATAACCACCGGCCTCTGACATTTGGACCCTCAGGAGCGTAGAGGCCACAAAAAAAGGGACAAACAGCCGTCTCCCAGTTCCCCTTTAGGCTCTTCAGCCACCTGCGGTCTGGATGGTGCAGGTCATTGTCCAAGGCCTCTAGCAAGGTTCCAACAGCTCCACTCCCTTGAGGAGTGTCTCAAGACTGTTGTCCTATGCTCAAACTCTCCAATCTTGGGCATAAAGTCCGAACCCCTGATCTGAAAAACCGGGCCTTCTATAATCACTTTCCAAGCCACTCACAGCCTCCCAAATACATCCTTCCAGTCCTGTCCTTGGTGTACATGCTAGTCTCCACTGGCAACATCCTTCCTTCCAGTCCACTGTGAGTCTGGCCAATGCCCACTCCTCCTCCAAGACCTCACCACTGCCTCTGGAGTGCTTTCTGCACCCCCTCCCTCCCAGGAGAGGCCGGTCACCCTTGTCTGTGCAACCTACACTGTAAGGACACCTCTGGCCCAGCACCTGTGACTGCTGGCTCCAAGAGCACGGGGAGGACCTCTGTTCATCTCTGCATCCCTCTGCTCGGCCCCCACAAGTGAACAGAAGGTGCTCCAGTGTTTGTGGACTGAAGGCCAATGGCCAGGTCACAGGCCACCTCCTATTTAGGAAGGGTCACTGCCGCCCCACAGGGAGGCCTCTAGGGAGAAGACCAGAGGAGGGGATCATGGTCTAATTCTTTATTCAACAGCCACTGTGGTGCACCTACTATGTGCTGTGCAGAGTAGTTTTTAGATGATTCTAACCTGCTACCTACTTTCAAGAAGCACAGAGTTGCAAAGGAAAGCTCTGTTTCAAAACTAGATGGCAAAGAAAAGTTTGATAAAAGGCAAGTGGTATACAACCAATTGTCAAGTAAGTTTGGAAGAAAATATATATCTGAGAAAGCAAGAAAGGCCAAGCTGAGTGGGACTCAATCCCAGATCTGGCCCTTACCAGCCACAGGACTTCCAGCAAGGTACCTATCTTCTCTCTGCCTCAGTTGCCCCATTTGTAAAGATGATGAACACTGACCTTGTGTTCTACCTCTTCCCCCACCTCCCTCTGCTCCAGCTACTCTGGCTTTCTTATTGCTCCTCAGACATTCAGGTCACTCCTAACTTAGAAGCTTGACACCCCCTGGTTCTTCAACCTAGAACACTTTCCCCCAAATCGGAATCATTTGGGTCTCCACGCAAATGCCACCTCCTCCAGGAAGAACTCCCCAATCACCTGCTTAAAAGAGGCCCTCCACTTCCATGCCATCCTAATGCCTCTCCCCTGATTCATCTATTTCACCACACCTCTTAGCATCAGAAAAACAATTATTTGTTTACTCTTCATAGGAACATTCATGACTCATGGGTTTCCCTGGTGGTTCAGACAACAATGTGGGGAGACTGAGGTCAATCCCCTGGAGAAGGAAATGGCAACCCATTCCAGCATTCTTGCCTGGAGAATTCCATGAGCAGAGGAGCCTCGTGAGCTACAGTCCATGGGGTTGCAAACAGTCAGACATGACTGAGCAACTACATACACACACACAACTCATAGGAACAGGTCAACATACCAATATTATCAAGAATTTGGAAGAAATTGATTCTAACCCTCAAGGATGACTTTGAGGGGTTCAAGACTTTAATGAGGAAAGTAACTGCAGATGTGCTGGAAAAGCAAGCATGAGTGAGTGAGTGAAAGTCACTCAGTTGTGTCCGACTCTTTGCGACCCCATGGACTATACAGCCATGGAATTCTCCAGGCCAGAATACTGGAGTGTGTAGCCTTTCCCTTCTCCAGGGGATCTTCCCAACACAGGGATTGAACCCAGGTCTCCCGCATTGCAGGTGGATTCTTTACCAGCTGAGCCGCAAAGGAAGCCCAAGAATACTGGAGTGGGTAGCCTATCCCTTCTCCAGGGGATCTTCCTGACCCAGGAATCGAACCAGGTCTCCTGTACTGCAGGCGGATTCTTTACCAAGTGAGCTACCAGGGAAAAGCAAGTGAAGGAGAATTAAAGGGGAGCCTGAAGAAGTGACTGAATTGCTGCAATCTTATGATACACTTTCATGGAAGAGGAGGTGCTTCTTATGGATGAACGAAGACTGTGATTTGCTCACAGATGGAATCTACTCCCAGTATAGATGCTGTGAAGACCCGCTGAAATGACAAAAAAGGATTCAGAATGTTACATAAACTTTATCAAACTAGTTGATCAAGTCGTGGCAGGGTTTGAGAGGACTGACTCCAATTTTGAAAGTTCTCCTGTGGGTAAAATGCTATCAAACAGAGAAATCATTCATAAAAGGAAGTCAATCAGTGTGGCAAACTTCACTGTTGTCTTATTTTAAGAAATTGCCACAGCCACCCCCAACCTTCAGCAAACACCACCCTGATTGGTCAGCATTCATTAACAATGAGGTATTGACCAAAAAAAAAAAAAAAATGCTCAGACTGAGAGTTGTGAGTTAAGTTTCATGTGGGCCTACAATGAGATAGCTCTGAGGAACTGCGGCACAGTGCAGGGAGTCAGTATATATATATGATTTTAGGGACAGGGGATATATGCAGTTAAGCATACCTCTTTCAAGAAGGTTGCCTGCTGCCAGTCACAAGGAGCAGAGGTCTCCACTAATGACTTTAGTGTTTTCCTAGGTATGAGAAGATCCAAGAAACTGGGCTCATAAAATCTCCTGAAAGTATCTAACTATCTGAAGGCCTGTTCTGCTAGTTTTCTGAGAGCACAGAGGACCTCATTCCTGATCTCTGCCCTGAGCTCTTTGCAGGGTGTGCTGCAGGGCAACGGTTGCAGGGGCCAGTGACTTCATACATGTAGAATCATGTGGCGAGTGACAATTCTTAGCTGGTAGTGGCAAGACCCTCCACTGGCAAAAAGGTTATGACTCATTGAAGGCTCAGATGATGGTTTTTTAGCAATCAAGTTATTTTTAAATTAGGATGTGAACTTTTTTTAGACATAATACTATTGTACACTTTGTTGTTGTTGTTGAGCAGCTCAGTTGTGTCCAAATCTTTGCAACCCCATGAACGGCAGCACGCCAGGCCTCCCCATCCCTCACCATCTCCCAGAGCTTGCTCAAACTCATGTCCATTGAGTTGATGATGCCATCCAACCATCTCATCCTCTGCAATCCCCTTTTCCTCCTGCCTTCAATCTTTCCCAGCATCAGGGTCTTTTCCAATGAGTCAGCTCTTCGCATCAGGTGGCCAAAGGATTGGTGCTTCAGCATCAGTTCTTCCAAAGAATATTCAGCACTGATTTTCTTCAAAATGGACTGGTCTGATCTCCTTGAAGTCCAAGGAACTCTCAAGAGTCTTCTCCAACACCACAGTTCAAAAGCATCAATTCTTTGGCGTTCAGCTTTCTTTACAGACGACAACATGGTATAAACATAACTTTTATATGTACTGGGAAACCAAACAAAGCCTGTTTGCTTTACTGTGGTGGTCTGGAACTGAGGCCACAGTATCTCTAAGGCATGCTTGTACTGAAACAAACTGTCAAATAAATGGTGAAGACAAGAAAATACCTACATCAAAAGGTTTTATGAGGATTAAATGAGCGTGTACAGAGAGAAATAGAAAGTGCTTCAACACAGTGTTCAGCACATAGGAAGCTCAATAATGTTGGCTGGCAGCATTATCAGTGGAATCCAGAAGAGGGTGAGGCATGGCATGAACAGAGACAGTTACAGAGTTTCAAGAAGAGGCAAGTCTCGAGCTTGACCTGGAAAGATAAGGATTTTTTTACTGGACAGAGCTGTGCGGGCACCCTAAGCAGTCTAAGTCTCCTCTCCTCTATGAGTTGCCCCTCCCCCACAGGCGCTCTCCCTGCTCCTCCATTAAATGCAGAGTCATCCCAGTAAGAATCAACTATTGAGCAGCCTCTCTCTGCCCATCCATAGTCCATTTTTCCTTCCTTTCTACACAACCAGGGCCTAGATGAATTTCACCCCCAAAGGGAGTGCAACAATGCTGTCCAATGAATTTCAGCAATCTGTAGGAAAGGCACAGTCTACTCTTCATATCAGCAACCCTGGCCTAGGCGTCTATCCTGGGCTGCCCCGGTGGCTCAGCAGTAAAGAATCTGCCTGCAACGCAGGAGATGCAGGAGACTTGGGTTCAATCCCTGGGTCAGGAAGATCCCCTGGAGGAGGAAATGGGAACCCACTCCAGTATTCCTGCCTGGAGAATCTCTTGGACAAGGGAGCCTGGGGTGGGGCTAGAGTCCATAGGGTTGTAGAGAGTTGGACAGGACTCAAGTGACTAAGCACAGGTATCTATCCTAGAGAGATACTCAAAGGTCAGCATGAAAAATCACATACAACAATGTCCACTACAGCATGATTTGTGAGAGAGAAAAAACAGAAGCAATCAGAATGTCTACCCATGGGAAAAGAAGAAATACACTATGGAGCATCCATACTGCACAGAGGTGAAATTAAGTTACACGGACACTTATGTACTAACATGAAACAATCTCCAAAATATACTGTTAAACTGGAACACACACACACACTATGTGATCTCCTTTAGGTAAAACACACACACACACACACACACTATGTGATCTCCTTTAGGTAAAACACACACACACACACACACACACACACACACACAATATGATCTCCTTTAGGTAAAACCTTCCCTGGTGGCTCAGATGGTGAAGAATCCTCCTGCAATGCCTGAGACCCAGGTTCAGATCCCTGGGTGGGAAGACCCCCTGGAGAAGGGAATGGCCACCTACCCCAGTATTCTCTCCTGGAGAATTCCATGGACACAGGAGCCTGGCAGTCTACAGTCAGCCCATAGGGTCACAAAGAACTGGACACAACTAAGCAATTAATACTAAAAAATATTCTAAAACTGTTGGGGGAAGCACACTGATTGAAACCACCCACCTTGGCCAGGTACCATAGTAACCATTTGCATGAGTTGTTTTATGACAGGAGATCCTGATAAGCAATTGGGAACTAATAAGCCACCAACAACAGGAAGAGTTCAGGAAAGGTCTAAAGGAGACACTGCGTGTCCGTCTACTTCCCAGAATCCCTCTCGCTAGCATCCATCTTGGCTGAGCAATACATGCACCACCAGGAAAGACTCTGAATTAGAATGATTGGTCAAAGCCCACCCGGAAACTAATCCCATCACCATAAAACCCAAGACTGTGAGCCACATGGCAGAGCAGTTCTCCCCGGTTTCCTTACCCTACTGCTCTCCACCCGGGCGCCCTTTCCCAATAAAATCTCTTGCTTTGTCAGCACATGTGTCTCCTCGGACAATTCATTTCCGAGTGTTAGACAAGAGCCCAGTTTCGGGCCCTGGAAGGGGTCCCTCTTCCTGCAACAAAACCACATACACAAGAACCTAAAAGATTTCTCTGGAGATACAGATATGCATTAACATAACAGATATATGAACACCACTGCATTTCCTTTTCCAAAACTGTGCCTGAGAAATGATAAGTTTTCAGTAAGTATTTGCTGAATGAATGAAGATCTGTGAATATGAGCAGAAAAACATTGGAAAATAGATTTGCTTTCCGTGCTAAATATTTGTGTCCTGTTTTTAAGAGACCACACTAAAATTACTTGCATAATTTAAATGAACTCAAAATAGTTCTTCAAAAGCAAACGACAACAACAAAACACCACCGCAGGACCTGGATAGACCATGAAGGGGTCGACGCATCAATTCTTGAGGACCTTTTCAGGACAGCTAATTTACTCGAACTGGGCAATTAGGGATCTTACAAAACAAGTCAGCTTTCACTTTACCTCTCCAGCATCAAACTCCTCAACATCCGACGAACAGAAAAGTGTTGGGTTTTAAACTGTTACTGAAAACCAGTTAATAGCACGCCCTTTCTAAAGGGTGTTCTCTAACAAACCACGCGCCCGGGAGCCTCCCCCGCGCACACCACGCGCCGAGCGCAGCAAGGATGGTAGGTGAGCGCTGAAGGTCCTCCAGGCAGGTGTTGCGCACACAGCACCCGGGGAAGGTAACTCACTCTCCGACTGGCCTTTTCGCGATCTATAATCGGTCTCTCGTCCTCTGGCTTCATCTCGCGGAGTAACTAATTTCTTCTATGATTCAGCCCGGAGCCCAAGGTCACCTGGTCAGGGGACGAGAAGCGCGGTGTTAAAACCCAGGGAGAGGAGGAGCGCCCCGTGGGTGGCATCCGCGTGGTTCGGTTCTAACCCAATCCGGCACCTGCATTTCAGAGGAGGAATCTGCAGCTCGACCCCCACCGGCTAATTCAAACTTGCGCGCCACTCCCCCTGGCCCTGGGGGGCGCCTGGATGAGAGCTTGAGGGGAGGGTGGGCCGGAGACCCTCACCCACACCCGGAGACCCTCACCCACACCCGGAGACCCTCACCCACACCCGGAGACCTTCACCCACACCCGGAGATGGGCCTGTCGGTGCCCGAGTGTACTCGGCCGAGCTGAACCCAGGCGGGGCGGGCCCGTCCCCCCTCACCGATCTCCGCTACCTCCTGGACCGGTGCGCTCTCGCCTCGGTCTGTCTTCAGCCTTGGGCGTGTGCCAAGGGAGAGAAGGAGCCAGGGCGAGCCGCGTAGACCCGGGCCGGAGATGCAGATCCCCAGGCTCGCCCACTGCCGGCCGGGAAGGTGCGGCGTGGCGGGGGTCACAGTCGGGTCCGCTCTGCGCAACTCCCTCTGGGGCTCCGCGCCTGACTCCAGGGCGCCGCGGATCAGAAACGCTGCAGCTGCTGCGGTTGTGAACTCCGCACCTGGAAAATCGATCCCAGACGCGCAAGAGCCTCCCATTGGTTTCCGACCAGCGGCGGGACTCTAGAATAGGGGCTGGGGCACCCGAGCGGGGGCTTCGGTGGGGGAGGGGGCCGAGGGCGGGTGCACCGACTGTCCATCACAGGCCACGCCCTCCCTATGCCCAACTCCCCCCACGGCTCCGCCCACGAGGGGGCCGGGACCCAGGGCGCCACGTGGAAAATTTGTCCACTCCCCTGGAGATTCTATTGGCTGGAGGGCCGTGGGAAGCTACTACCGGCAACCAATTGAGGGGCACAGTCGGCCCCGTGTGGGCGGGCGGAGTGCCGCAAGGTTCCTCAGGAGCCAATAGAGAAGAGGAACGACGAAACGCTTCCTGAGTTCGAGGGTCGGCGGAAGATGGCGGCTGCTGAAAAGGGCTGGTGCTTGTGTGAGTTATTGAGGTGAGGAGCAGGTGGTGTGGGCTCGCAGGCGTTTTCGGTACTGAAATGCTACGTATCTGCCCAGTGTGACTAATGTGTGTGGGCAGGGGCTTTCCTTGTCATGAATTTAAGCTATTTTCTCAAGGCCAGTGAGCATTCCCTTTGGGGTCTTGTGTATACACGAGAAGGTTGAGTTGAAGACTCGGTTTACCGCGTTTACTTTCACCGCCTCACTGCTCTCTGAGAGCTCGCTTTCCCTTTGCTTTAGCTTTTCCTTTCTCTTGCGTTCGCTGCAGTTAGTCTGTTATAAATTATTCATATTCGTTCCTCATTTTCCTTTATGATTGAGCTACGAATTCGTTCTCCATTCTGTCATGCTCTTTGGTGAAGAAACCGGATCTTCTGTTGTCTTAGTTTGCCGTCTTTCACTCATCCAAACTATCATTGTTAACATATGTCATTTTAATGTCAAGTTTATGTTGAGTCCTCGTCTTGATTTTCCTTTGATTTCTTTTCTGATTGATGGAAATGTAGTTATATATTTTCTGTGTGCTGTGCTTAGTTGCTCAGTCGTGTCCGAGTCTCTGCGAGCCCGCCAGCCTCCTCTGTCCTTGGGGATCCTCCGGGCAAGAATACTGGAGTGGGTTGCCATGCCCTCCTCCAGGGGATCTTTCCACCACAGGGATCCTACCCAGGTCTCCCGCATTGTAGGCGGATTCTTTACTGTCTGAGCCACCAGAGAAGCTACCTTTTTGTCTTTATTGTATAGATAATATATTGTGGGGTTTTTTTGGTAGAAAAGTTAGGAAATAGATGTGCAAAAAATAAGTCTTCAGAAATGCTACAATCCAGAGATAACTATTGATAACATTTTGGTGAAAAACTCCCAAACCTTTTCCCCACGTTTGTTGTTGTAATACTATTGTATTTTGTATGTGTTGACTTACACTAATAAAACAGAAGACCTAGTATATTCTATCTACACAGCTCTTTTAACGCCTGTGTATTTCTGTTCAGGTTGAAATTTTATCATTAATATGATAGCATCCTGAATAGCAGTGTATATGTATTCTCTCCAGAATTCAGGTATTATTTCTTTTTCACTTTTGTCCCCCCTACTTCAAATTCTGTAATGATTATTTAAAACATTCCAACGAGAAAGTCTATTTTCAGAGCCTTCATATTCTTCTCTGCTATTTGAAATATGCTTAACTCCCTGCTTTGCACATGATAATGACTAAATAAAAATTTGCTGAATGGAATGGCTCACTGTTGATTATACTTACCTTTTTAAAGTCTTGTGCTTGAATATGAATAAATATTTAATGACACATTTTAGTTATATTTAAACAAATTCTATGTGGGTAGTTTTGATGTACAAGTACGGTAGGATATTTGATAAAATTTCTTAATAGAACCTGTATGTGTGTCTTTGAAACTAACAGATTGAAAACAAAAGAACTGGGTTAACTTTAGTGATTAATATGATTCTTTTCTGATTGTAAGTTGAATAGTTCGGTTTGAAAATCCTATCACATTTATTTTCCTACTTAAGTCATTTGAAGAAAATGTCATGGAAATCTTTGGATTCTGAGTCAGCAACATTTTAAATTAAACAGCTTCTTGTCTTGTCCTGGGAAAGGAAAGCTAACTAGTTAAGATAATATTGCTTTCCTGAACTGATATATTCCAGACGTTGTGGCCAGTCTTACCACTTCTGTCAAACTTTTGTCCATTCTTCCCAGCAGTGGTTCTTAAATTGTGGTTCATTGTGGCTCGTAGGCACCTGAGAGTCCCTAAGACCCTTTCAGCGACTCCTCTGGGTAAAAATTATTTTTATATAATGTTAAGATATAGTGTTTAGAGGACACAGTTTCTGTTTTGTTGACATTTGCACTGATAGTGCAAAAGTCTTGGTGGATAAAACCACTACTTAGCACAAATCAAGTCAGTGTTCTCAAACCGTACTAGTAGTCATTGTGTTTTTCATCTCCAGGCACTTGATAAAGCCAGTTTTTCTTTTTTTCTTTAAAATGTCCTTAATGAAGCAGTAAAAATTATTAATTTTGTTAAATCTTGAGTACATACCTTTCTAACATTCTACATGACAAAATGGATTGAACACATAAAGCACTTCTCCATACCAGAGTGAAATAGTTAAGGAAAACCTCTTGTATGACTGTCTACGTCGCAAAGTGAAATAGACATACATTTTAGAGGACACAGTTCTTATTTGGAAGAACAACTGACAGACAAACCATGATTCCTTTGACTCGGCATTTAGTAGGTATTTTCTGGAAGATGAAGGAATTGATTCTTGCTTCAAAGAAAACAAGTGACTGGGACTCCATGGCGGTCCAGCGGTGAGGACTCCGCACCTCCACTTTCTGGGAGTGTTCAGGGATCCTCAGGCTGCATGGCAGCTAAGAAAAAAATAATAATAATAAGTAACAGGTTCAGAAACATTTAGGGAAGCAGTGGTTTCAGGGGCATGTAAACAGATCAGACATGGCACTCAGAATAGAACTGGAGACATCTAAGTTTCCTCTTCCCTCAAAACTTGTTCTACTTAAGGTGACGTGAGAGAAGAAAAATGATTTAGTATTTCACCAGACTTTGAACTGTGGAATATTCAGCATTTGGAAGACATATTTCTTTGGATTACGTGTTGTCATCTTGGGGTCAGATGCCATTCCCAGTCATATCTTGTTTAGGTTAATAATTAAATTTATTTTAATCCTTTAATACCTATACTGAATTAGGAGAAAGATGGATCAACATTGATTTTTACTGCTGATTAAAAAGAAAAAGTACATTGACTTGGCAGCACTCTGTGGAATTAAAGGGGACTTGCACTTTTGTACATTGACTTGCCAGCATGCTGTGGAATTAAAGGGGACTTGCACTTTTGAACATTGACTTGGCAGCACTCTGTGGAATTAAAGGGGACTTGCACTTTTGACATTAGATATTCTGTAGCATTAGAATTTTAATAGCTGTGTATTTTGTTAGACTCATAAGCTATAAAATTTTCTTTCTTTGCTACTAATATATAAAACAGTTATGTGAAACTAGACTTCAATTTGTAGCCTCTCATTTTTTCCTATTATTCTTTTGATTTATTTATTTTTAATGGAAGGATAGTTGCTTTACAATGTTGTATCGGTTTCTGCCATACGTGAATCAGCCATCCGTGTACATATGTCCCCTCCCACTTGAACCTCCCTTCCACTTCCCACCCCATCGCACCCCCTAGGTTGTCACAGAGCACCAGGTTGAGCTCCCTGCATCATACAGCAAATTCCCACTGGCTGTCTATTTTACATAGGTAACATATATGTTTCACTGCTGCTGCTAAGTCACGTCAGTCGTGTCTGACTCTGTGCAACCCCATAGAAGGCAGCCCACCAGGCTCCCCCGTCCCTGGGATTCTCCAGGCAAGAACACTGGAGTGGGTTGCCATTTCTGTCTCCAATATATGTTTCACTGCTCTCTCAATTTGTCCCACCCTCTCCTTCCCGTGCTGTGTCCACAAGTCTTTTCTGTATGTCTTTGTCTGTATTGCTGCCCTGCACATAGGTTCATCAGGACCATTTTTTAATTACATGATATCCATTTTCACCATTCCCCTCTCGTTTCAGGTTTTTTTATTCATTAATCTTCCCCTGGCTATTTGTATGTGGAACTTTGTGTGTGTGTTTACTTATTATTGTCCTTTGGAGACTCCGACTGTGGCTACAGAGAAAGAAAAAGTCAGCGTCATCTAGCAAAACTGGGAAACATCAAACAGTGATTGCATTTTTCCATCCATACTGCAATGCTGGCGGAGGAGGAGAAAGAGTGTTATGGTGTGCCTTAAGGGCTCTACAGAAAAAGTAGGTATGCATCTTCCTTAGCTAATTTGGTATATTATTACTGTTTTTAAAAAATCATTACCCAGAATGTGTCTTTTCTGGTACCTTATTCCTAGCCTGGGATTCCTTTTGTAAACTGTTCTTTAGCAAGGAAACACTTCTTTCATACGCCGACCTATCTTTTAAGATCCTGTTGAAGGGCTTCCCTGGTGGGCTAGAGGTTGAGAATCCGCCTGCCAGTGCAGGGGTCACAGGTTCAGCCCGTGGTCAGGGAAGCCCTCACGTGCTGTGTGAACTAAGCCCTGTGTGCCGCAGTTTACTGAGCCAGGGCTCCAGGGCCCCCACGCCACAAGTGCTGAAGCCCACACGCCTGCAGCCGGTGTTGTGCAGCAAGAGAAGCCACTGCTATAAGAAGCCCGCTCACCACAAGGAAGAATAGCGCCCCCCACTAGCCGCAGCGAGAGGAAGCCCGTGCGCAGCAGCTAAGGCCCAGTGGAACCAAAAATGCGTGAATCTTTTTTTTAAATATCCCATTGAATTTTATCTTTACCATTGATAGGATAAAGAAACAGAAAGTATCTGCCCTTTTATGGCATAATTTAGTGGGGATAACTGGTCACCTTGGGAGAGTATGTGGAGGAGATTGAATAATAAACAGATATTGACCAAATACTATGAAGCGTTTAATACTTTAAATCCGAATACCTTGAGTCAGTGGTGATACACAGCAAATATTCTCTATGAAAGCATCTGATTCTGATTTTCATATCATTACCAGTTGGATAGTCTTAAGTAAGGTACCATGTTATTTAATAGAAAGAATTTGGTTTTACACATCTTTTAATGTTTTAGGCTTCCTTCTCCCCACTCCAGTCCCACAAGAAAAAGCATAGCAAAACACAGGTTCCATTATTGTTTTATCGTATAAGGAAGACTGTTATCTCTCCATAGTGACCCTACTTCCTGGCACATGCCCTTCATTCAGTTTCAAAGTCCTCATGAGTAATGCCCTCAGCTCTCTGTTTCTCCACTGTAAGCTCCATCTTGGCTTCTCGCCACCATTTCTGTGTGTCCTCTGCCATCTCCCATAAATCCCTAAATGCAGAGAATTTTCTTAAATCCTGTTATTGATCCCCACCTCCTTGAAGCCTTCCCTCCTCTGGCCCATGCTCTTCTCAGGACAGTGTGCGTTAGCCTTGTCTCTGGATTGCTGAACTCAGCGCAGTAGTCAAGTGTCATGAGATGTGTACGCGTACTCCCCAGTGGCCCTGTTACTCCTCCAGCTCACTAACAAACAAAAAACTCCAAATAATGAGTACGACATGGAAGATACTTTTGTATCTTTCTCTTGCCACTTTTTGTCTCTCATCCCTCGCCACCCCCCTCACATATACTTTGCTCCAGCCTACTGAACTCAGGGCACATACCTTTATAAGATTCCTTGCCTTTTCATCTAGTGTTACTATTTTTTCCTGAAACAACCTGTTTCTCCTTAGTTAATTCCTACAAATCTTTCCTGACTCGACACAAGATCCAGGACACTGGATTTTCAGTCAGTCTCCCCATTCTCTCTCTGACTCAGAGAATAGTTGTAAACACAACCAGAGTGCGGCCAAAGTGTTAAAATCACAAGAGGGTATTTTTCTATATTTTCATTATATATAATTGTGATGCATGCTCAAGGCCCAGCTTTTAAAACCTTTGTGCATTTCTCAGATTAAAACCCTGAGTAAATGTTACATGGCAGCCTGGATGGGAGCAGAGTTTGGGGGAGAATGGATACATGTGTTTGTATATTCACTGTTCACTTGAAACTGTCACAACATTGTTAACTAGCTATACCCAAGTACAAAATAAAAAGTTAAAAATAAATAAATAAATGATGAGACACACACAGAAAATCCCTGAGTAATGCTTTAGCATTTCTGATCCTGTGTAAAGATACTGTGCTGTGCTGTACCCAGTCACTCAGTCATGTCTGACTTTGCAACCTCATGGACTGTAGGCTCCTGTTTCAATGGGGATTCTCTAGGCAAGAATACTGGAGTGGGTTGCCATGCCCTCCTCAGAGATACTTTTAGTGAAGGTTAACTCTTGTTTATGAATATTTTATTAATATTTCACTACCGGCTCAGTGGTAAAGAATCCTCTTGACAATGCAGGAGATGTGGGTTTGATTCCTGGTTCAGGAAGATCCCCTGGAGAAGGAAATAGCAACCCACTCCAGATTTGCTTGGAAAATTTCATGGACAGGGGAGCCTGGCAGGCTATAGTCCTTGGGGTCGCAAAGAGCTCAACATGACTGAGCACAGGCTAAATCACCATTTTAATACTGAGAAAGTTGTCGAAATAACATTTTTGAACATTTCTTAAGAATGAAAATGCCTCATTTATAAATCGGCTATTTTGTTGATGTCTGCTATATGCAAAACTCTTAGTAGAGGGAATAGCAAAGAACTAGAAGTTTCCTTTGGAATACTAACGTTTTAGTTGTAGGGCAGTGAAAGACCCAGGTAGAGTGGAGTCATAAAATCAGTGGAAAATATATTTTTTAGTCTGAAAATAAGCTTCTTTATGATCATGAGAAAAATGATGATCTACAATGCTTTGCTGTTTTCACCTAACCTACTGAAATTCTTACCTTATTTTAGGTATCCAGAAGCACTTTATGTTGTTTATACTGGCGATGCCGATGTCAGTGACCAACAGATACTGGAAGGCGCGTTCAGAAGATTTAACATCAGGTTAACTCGCCCAGTGAAGTTTGTTTTCTTAAGGAAGCGCTACCTTGTGGAAGATTCACTCTATCCTCATTTCACACTGCTGGGCCAAAGTCTGGGATCCATTTTTCTGGGCTGGGAAGCTCTAATGCAGTGTGTTCCCGATGTTTACATTGATTCAATGGGCTACGCTTTCACGCTTCCTCTGTTTAAGTATCTAGGTGGTTGCCGAGTTGGAAGCTATGTTCATTACCCCACCATCAGCACTGACATGCTCTCCGTCGTGAAGAATCAGAATGTGGGATTTAACAACGCAGCCTTCATTACCAGGAATCCTTTTCTCAGCAAAGTAAAGCTCGTCTACTACTATTTATTTGCTTTTATGTATGGGCTTGTTGGTTCTTGCAGTGACATCGTCATGGTCAATTCTTCTTGGACACTGAACCATATTCTCTCGCTGTGGAAGGTTGGGAACTGCACTAATATTGTTTATCCACCTTGTGATGTACAAACATTCTTGGATCTTCCCTTACATAAAGAGAAGGCAACCTCAGAACACTTAGTGGTTTCGATTGGCCAGTTCAGGCCTGAAAAGAACCATCCTTTGCAGATCAGAGCCTTTGCTAAATTGTTGAATAAGAAGGAGAGTGAATCTCTTCCTCCACTTAAACTTGTGCTCATTGGAGGTTGTCGTAACCAAGATGATGAACTCAGGGTAAACCAACTGAGAAGGCTTGCTGAGGACCTTGGAGTTCAAGAAGATGTGGAATTTAAAATAAACATTCCGTTTGATGAGTTAAAGAATTACTTGTCTGAAGCAACAGTTGGTCTGCATACCATGTGGAACGAGCATTTTGGGATTGGTGAGTTTGTGCTGTAAACAGTTTGTGGTGGTGCAATGAGATAACACATTTTCAGTGGTTTTGAAAAAATAATAGTACTCTGATCTCATCCAGTCCTCAGTCTCTTCCCGGAGTCCACCAAGTTTGTTTTCCTCATTTGAGACCCTGTAAAACATATTCCCTGTTGGCTCAGACGTTAAAGAATCTGCCCACAGTGCAGGAGACCTGGGTTTGATCCCTGGGTCAGAAAGATCCCCTGGAGAAGGGCATGGCAACCCACTCCAATATTCTTGGCCTGGAGAATTCCTTGGACAGAGGAGCCTGGTGGGCTACAGTCCATGGGGTCACAAAGAGTCAGACATGACTGAGCGACCTAACACAAAACATTTAACCAATGATAATATTTTTTGACCACTCACTGTATGGTGGTTACTTTCAAGGTCTTTACAAGTATTATCTGATTTAATCCTCTCTAGAACTTTACTCGATAGGTATTATGGTTATTTCCATCTCATCAACGACACAGAGAGGGTTTAGAACTTGCCCAGTCCCACAGTAAGAGAAGAGGGCAGATTCTAATCCAGACAGTGCCTGCTCTTAACTCCCACATTTCTCTCCATACTTCACCCCGTCTGTGTGCTGGTTCAGATCCCTGGACCTCATCCTAGCCTCCCACCCAGGGGCCACATCAAGATCCCTGGGTGGGTGCAGGAGGAGATTTGGTAAAGCCCCTCAGGTGATTCTGTGGTGCCCCAGGAGCCAAGAACCCCTGTCCCCAGGTGGGCTCTTCCCAGTCACTTTTGATTCTTTTGTTGATTCTGATGGTTCTTTTGTTCATTATTTGATGCTGTTATTGGAATGGCTCAGGTGTTGGGTTTGGACAGCCATGTGACGGGTGAAGACTTTCACCCAGAGAGGCAGCTGAGAGCAGAGGCCAGTGAGGCGCTGAGTTCAAGCGCTTGGAGTGGGAGTTGGCTGTGGGGCATGTGAGTGTGTGTGCGGCCGCTGCAGCCTATGTGAGCCTGAAGGAAGGAGAGGGGCCTGACCTGGGAACGCAGAGTGAGGAGCTGTGCAGTGAGTGGCTGCAGCCCTGTGGCCGTGGCTGGGGTGGCATAGGAGAGTCTGGAGAGCGAGAGGCTGCCTGGAGTGTAAGAGCGACAGGTCACAAGTTGGCAGAAGAGCGGCCAGCGAAGGAGAAGAGGGGCCTGCCAGGCAGAGCAGCCGTGGGAACCGCGGGAGGGGAGGGTGGAGGGGGGAAGCAGAGCAGCGAAGGGTTCAGTGCTGCTGAGAGGCTGGGCGAGACGAAGACACGGTGGGCTTCACCATGGGTGGGGGTGGTGTCAGTGGAGCAGAGGGCAGAGGGCCAGGGGGCGGTGAGGGAGCCCTGAGTGCAGGTGAGCCGGCGGAGCTGGTGAGCTCAGACCACGCTGGCCCCGAGCTGCCTGCCAAACAGAGACGGAAGGAGAGACAGTGCCAGGGGAGGACGTGTGACCGGGAGAGAGGGCTGGGTGTGTGTGTACTCGCTCACAGGGGACTGCTTTCACAAATTTGAACTAGCTTAAGTGCTGATAGGAAGGGCCAGTAGAGAGGGAGAAGTGGAAGTTTCTGGAGAGAGTAAAACTGATTAGGTCAGAGTCTCTAAGACTTTGTGTAAGTACAGAGGAATGGTACTCAGCCTTGAACAGAGAATGGTGTAATTCATATTTTTCAAATAAGAGTTCAGATCAAAGCATTAGCAGAAGATTCTGTTCTGTAGAGATTCACCAGTGTTGAAGAGAGTTGTGGTGGTTCCATTTCTCTCCCGTGTGGCTGGGATGATAGCAGCTCTGTACCCTCCTTTGAAGTAAGAAAGCAGTCACCTCAATCATTTGCTGAAGGGCTTATTTCTCTCTAGAAACGGATCAGAAAGGCAGGCCAGGTTTATATCATTGGCAGAGACTAACCAAAACTTTGATGTAGTTCAGCGCTGCTTTTGGGCGCACAGTTCTGTCTAATTTGCCGGAAATCCAGGCAGTAGCGTAAACACCAGCCTCACTTGGAATGTGTCCCTAAGGTGGCTCACTTTCCCCCTTTTTTCTCCTAGTGCTGTAACTTGAACTCTTAACATACTGGGTTTTTTTAAATCTTTTTTTACCTCTTTTATCTTTTAATACCTATTATCTGCCGTCTTGCTAATAACGTTCTCCAGTCTTGTTTTATTATCTGAGACAGTTCTTGTGTCTACTTGTCTGTTTTAAAAAGAACAAAGCAGCATTATTGTGAAGCCTTGAAAACTGAAAAACTTACATTTTATTTTGCACCAGAGAAGTTAAATGAGTAAATTTGGAAAGACACAGACATTTACTTAACTTGCTCGAGTCTTTTGAAATTTGTAAAGGGCTCTGCTCCTCCTTGTTCTATGAGCACATTCAGAGACTTAAAAGACGTGATTTCTGTTCCTCAGGAATTGTTGAGTGTATGGCAGCCGGCACGATTGTCCTCGCACACAATTCAGGGGGCCCGAAGCTCGACATTGTCATTCCTCACCACGGCGAGAGGACTGGGTTCCTGGCTGAAAGTGAAGAGGGCTATGCTGAAACTATGGCCCATATTCTTTCCATGTCTGCAGAACAGAGGCTCCAAATCAGAAACAGTGCCCGTGCGTCCGTAAGCAGATTCTCCGATCAGGAGTTTGAAGTGGCATTCCTATCGTCTGTGGAACAATTATTCCAAAAATGCCACACCTGTACAAATTAAAGATGTTTTGTATAAAATGGTTAGATACTTTCATATGTTAATACCTTTCTGAACTCATTCCTTGTTGTGATAAGGTTAGGCTTATCCTGACTCTTTTGAAAAGACCCTGATGCTGGGAAAGATTGGGGGCAGGAGAAGGGGACGACAAAGGGGATGAGATGGTTGGATGGCATCACCAACTTGATGGACATGAGTTTGAGTAAACTCTGGGAGTTGGTGATGGACAGGGAGGCTTGGCCTGCTGCAGTCCATGGGGTCGCAAAGAGTCGGACACAACTGAGCGACTGAACTGAACCAAATTGATCCTCATGCAAGGCCCTTGCTTATCCATAAGCAAGGCCCTCAGCAGTATGTACATATAGCCAAGGTATTTATTTCAATGGAAAAAGGCAAAGTTACCCAAATGGTAACTTATATAGTTTAAATGTAAAAATTTTAGATTAGAGTTTGGGCTCAAATTCTGAAAGAAAAGAAACAATTTTAATTTTGGTATAATCCATTATTTTAAAAATTCTATTTGTCAGGTTACTTTAGAAACCAGGAAAGAGAATTTCCCTTTAGAAAAATGTTGAAAGAAAAAATGGATGACTAATAATTGATTAGCACTTTAAAATTGTTCTGTTATGTTGGAAACACAAAAAAAATTCTGGTACATTTAAATTCAAACAATATTGTGGATAAACTTTTTGAATACCTCTAATGATCCTTTGAAAGAACAAAAACTTTAAGCAGGCTTAATCATGTTCTAAAAGCAGATAGTCAAAAGACAGGCTGACTGTGGTTGCTCTATGGGTGTGCCTGGGCATGTAAGTAACGCTTTCCATCACTAGGTACTTGTGAAAATAATTTTCTCTTTAGTGCTGTCAGTGTGTTGTTACAGCCCTCTCATTATCCGTTTCCATTTTCACATCCCAGAGGCTAGAAGTCCGCTTTTTAAAGTCATCTAAGAGGTCTGAGCCAGAACATCGCGACAAGTTGTTTTTCAGATGGTGATGATGTAAGATGGGGAACCGTCCGCATGGTCTCTGTAATCAGCATCATGCACTGTAAGGTGACGAGGTGGCAGTTTGCACAGAGCACTGGACTAGCAGGAAGGGTAGCTGGACCTGACCTCAGCTTCATCATCTATAAACATCTGACCTTTTGATGCAAAAGCTGCTCCCTAATTTTTCTGAGTCCCAGCTTCTTTCACTGTAACCTGGAGATGTATTGGCTGTCCTCACTGCCTTTCATAATTGTAATGAAAACACGAAACACAGAAGGTATGTGAAAAATTATGAAGTTACTTTAATTAAAGGTAACTGTGGTAAATGTCTTCTGTACTCCTGTCTTTATCAGCACATTATGACCCTAGGTAAATTCTTGTTACTAAGCCAGTAACTAGGAATCAGTATAATTTAACAGGACTTCCCTCCTGAATAACTGATAACTAGCATGGAAAAATGAATATCTGTGTGTGCAGATATGGTTATTGAGAGCTACAACTTTGAGCATTTGCTCCACACATAATCAGTCCCTTCTGGTTCAGTGAGTTGACCTCCTTCACAGCCTGACACATCTTGGTCTTAGGGGCATGTGAAAGAGGTAAACTTTTCCTTTCCAGTCGCCTCCTGTCCACTCATGGAGCCAGCCAGCTTCATTATCTGCTTCGAGTTACATCGCTGACGTGTTGTCTGCCGGCCGTCTTCTGTCATCAGACCAAAAAGCACCGAAACAGAGTCCAGGCATGGTGACGTACCAGAGTGGCCTTGTGCTGGAGACTGTTCAGTTTAGAAGAGAAAAGCTGGTGGGAACTGGAGCCGGAAGGAGCCCTGCAAATTCTCTAGTCTCGTTTCTCTTTTTTTCAAATTTACAGACAGGAGCAAGGTGAAGAACTTCAGTTCCGTCAGCATCCCAGAGCTGGTTAACAACAAAATCAGGATTACCACCTGGATGCAAAAAGCTCAGTGTGTTTTCTTCTCTTACAGCTCTTCTTTGAGATAAGATCCATGACCATTGCCCACGCAGCCTACCCATCTACCCAGGGAAAGTCATGGGACTAAAGAGAAAATGGACAGAGGAAAAGTAGAGGATGTATTAAAGGAAGAAAGGATCCTGAAATTTCACAAAATATTATTTAAACTCATTTCTTCAAAATGATCTTCATTTATCACAAACATATCACTGAAACTGTAATGCACATATGTTAGTAGGTTCTCTTTCAGTGTTCCTAAAGCAGTACTAAATGTTTGTTTCTGAATACCTGACATGAAGAATGACAAAGCAATATATCAGCTACTGTCTGTGTGGAGAAACTGAGCGACTTTTAATTCCTATAAGATGTTGCTTTCCAGTGGTCCAAACATGCTGTTTTGAACCCACAGCACTGGTTATTCACATTTCATTTCTAGTTGTGCATAATAAACTATATTAACATATTCTTTGTATAGTAATCTAGTTGTATCTTAAATATGATACAGAGTTACTAGATATAAAATCTATTTGTATCTACGTATGATTGAAAGAAGTAATTTTATTATCTTTCTTTTCCCAGTATGGCACCTTTATAGTCTCCCAGTTCACATAGTCTCCCGCCCCTCACGTAGTCTCTCAGTTGTGAATTGTTTATTACCCACTGAAATGGCAGCCCACTCCAGTATTCTTGCCTGGAGAATCCCATGGACAGAGAGGAACCTGGCAGGCTATACAGTCCATGGGGCTGCAAGAGTCAGACACAACTTAGTGAATAAACCACCGCCACTATTTCCAAGTACTCATGCCAAGAATATTTTTTAAACAGAAAAAGTTTTTAAAGGCAAAACAAGAACTGTCTTGTCTCGTGTACCCACAAGAAAAGTAGGTAGTCAGGTTTAATAGATTTTTTTAATGAGTATTTCAGACCTGTAACATACTGCAGAGATTCATACCCTTTAATAATTTCCAGGATAATTTCCAAAGTCATATTCTAGACAAAATTATGAGATAGGGACCAGTGTGATTATCAGTGCTTTCAGAATATTTGTGTATTGTATTATACAAATGTACCCTAGACTCCAGAACTATGATATGAATAAATAAGTGAAGTGTGTCTGCTAAATCTGTTAGTGGGTACTATGAAAAAGTTACTTTCCACACCGTTGTATATAAAATACAGATAACTAATGAGAACCTACCATATAGCACAGGGAACTCTCCTCAGTACTCTACAATGACCTATATGGGAAAAAATTCTTAAAAAGAGTGGATTCATGTATATGTATAGCTGATTGACTTTGCTGTACAGCAGAAGCTAACACAACATTGTAAAACAACTCTAGTAAAAAAAAAATTTAAGTTACATCCATTAACCCACAAGAAGCTGTGCATATTTCTAGAGTCAAATTCTGCCCCTATGATTTACCCTTCGTCTCCACTATTCCTCTGCTGATTCTTACCCTCTCCCCACCCTAATTAAGGCCACCCTTGGCTTTAGAGAAGCATCAGTTCCAGTAGCCTGGTGCTGTGTGCTCACTTGGATCATACATAACTATTACAAGACACTTAGAAGGGAAGTTAAGGGTTGATATACTTCTTGGTATCATTTAAAGAATGATCAAGTTGATAGATTCATACATAGTTACTGAGACACATGAATTTTCTAACAATTCTGAAGGCATGCAGGTCTGATCAATAGTTTGTTTTTTTGGTTCGGCAATGTATCAATGTGCCATTTTAGTTTTACTTTCATTAAAGACCAGATATTATGGTCAGAATTCTACTGCTTAGCTATAACCACTCTGTCCTTCATAACAGCAGATACAATAAATCAGAGTATCTACTAAGCTCCAGACATAGGTTCAACACTGGAATTGTTATAATTAATACAAAAAAAAGTTGAAGTCTAGGTTCCTGTCTCAAAGAGCTTACAGTCCTAATAAGAAATTATATTAGTTTTTTCAATTAAACATTTCTGGCACTGGGCTAACCGCTATATATAAAAAAGACCATGAAAAATAAAGACCAGATATAGTCCCTGCCTTCCAGAAGTTTATACATTTGAATCTATTAGAAAATAATTCAGTGAGACACTAAAATGATTCTTTGGTACACAATTCTTCTCCTTGCTCAGTTACTTACTTCCATCAGTGTCAACATCAGCTTCAAAAAAACATATTCAGTATACCCTAAGAAATGTCAGAAATGGTTTTATAAAATAACATTATTTTAAATGAATGAATCTATATTAGTTTTCTATCACTAACAAATGACTGCAAACTTGGTTAAAACAACAAAAATGTATTATAGTTCCATCGGTGAGAAGTCTAAAGTGGATTTCATGAGGCTAAAATCAAGGTGTTGGCAGGGCTGCATTCCTTGGCATGAGGCCCCTTGCTCCATCTTCAAAGCCAGCAGGATCGAGCTGAACCATCCCCTCAGCTGCCACCTCTCTGGTTCACTTCCTCTTCCACCTTCAGAGACTCTTGTGCTGACACTGAGCCCATCTGAATAATCCAAAATAACCTCCCTATTTAAGGTCAGCTGGTTAGAAATCTTAATTCTACCTGCGATGTTAATTCCCCTTTGCCAGGTAAAAATATATTCACATCTTTGGGTGTGCTTGGGGTAGGGGGAGTCACGTTGCTATGCTGACCACATACAGAATCTGAAAGATTTCTTAATAGAAATGTTAAAGTAAAAATATGAATTTCTACATTCAAAAGTTAGTCCCACTGTCTAAATTGAGAGAAAAACTAATAAAGCCTTGGGATTACTGGAAAACCCTTACAGTAAATGAATATTTATGACTTGTTCCCAAAGAGACACTATAACACATACAAACATCATTTAAGAAAAAGGTCAACAATCACAGTTGAATATTTTGACTGTTGGTTGATATTCTTTGATCTTCGTCACCAATACAAATTTTGTCATCAGATGGAATAAAAATACTCTCCAAACCTTCATTTAATTCTGAATATTTCTGCATGCCTATCCCCTCTGTTTCTTCTAAGTTTCCAGCATCTTTAGAAGAACTAGAAACCTCTTCTCTTTTTTCTGCCTCATTGAAAGTAGCCAGTTTTTCCAGAGATTCTACTACTTCATTTCTCAATTCATCTTCAGATTCTTCAAAATTTCTGAAATAATAAAACAGTAAAAATATACTCTGTGGTATCAAAACACTGATGAAGACATGAAAATATGTCCCTTCTTGAGCCCCAATCCCCAACTGAGCAATATTAAAGTTGCTTTTTCAGCCAGGTAATAAATTGTTTATCAGTCTGGTTTTTCTTAGGATGATTAACATCCAATGTTGGGAGAATCAATATTTTGTAAAGCTGGAACTGTGTTCTACAAACTTTATGATATTTATTAATATCTATTAAACTCATGTTTAAAAAAAGGCAGGAAGAGAAAAAAGATAATGAAATGTCTGCCATATATTAAGCCCTTCCTATATGCCAGTCACTGCCCTAAAGCACCTCCCATATACTGTGTTTCATCTAATAATAATACTTGAGGTAGACATTATCATCATCAATTTACAAAGAAGCTGGGCTCAAAGAGATTTTGAAAAAGTGCCCAGGGTCTCGCAGCTACTACCCAGAGACCCACCCCTTCTGAAAGGGTAGAAATCGGACACGACTGAGCGACTAACACACACGCACACACTGGTCTCCTTAGCTGAGTCTTTGAGGCTATCTTTGATGCCTCGACAGCAGCATTTTAACTTTTTACCATTTTGACTATATTCTGTGCTTCATGCAGGCCTCTGTGAATGATTGACTTACGTATCATCATCGTCATCAGATCTTGGATCTGCTTGTCCTGCATCTACTTCGATGTCAGAGGCCATTTCCACCTTCCCCTTATCTTCTTTCAGTGATCCCACTGTTAAATAAATGACAGAGATGAAAGCATCTCAGCCTATACACCTCATGAGGGGCATGCACCTAGAGTCTATACTGAACATCAGCCACAATGGTAAAACCTTTGAATAATTCCATTAAAGCAGAGAATAAGACAGATAAAAATGGACAGCAACTATTCCACGTTGTACTGAAAGTAGTAGGCAACACAAGAGAAGAAAAAGGAAGTGAGAGAAATAATGATCAGAGATGAAGAGACAAACTAACCCCACTTTCAGGGTAGAAGTTTGATTGTATAGAAAATTTAAGGAGATCTTGGAAAAACGTAAGACTTGCCAACATTATTTGTGCTCAGTCATGTCTGACTCTTTGCAGCCCCATGGACTGTAAAGCCCATCAAGCTCCTCTGCCCACAGTCTTCCAGGCAAGAATACTGGAGTGGGTTGCCATTGCCTGCTCCAGGGCATCTCTTCAACCCAGGAATCGAACCCCTGTCTACTGCATGGGCAGGCAGATTCTTCACCACAAGCGCCACCTGGGAAACCTGCTAACATTATTGGACCACCCTTCACTGTTTGGGGGCTTCCCTGATGGCTCAGAGGGTAAAGCGTCTGCCTGTAATGCAGGAGATCTGGGTTTGATCCCTGAATCAGGAAGATCCGCTGGAGAAGGAAATGGCAACCCACTCCAGTATTCTTGCCTGGAAAATCCCATGGATGGAGAAGCCTGATAGGCTACAGTCCATGGTGTCGCAAAGAGTCAGACACGACTGAGCAACTTCACTTTCTCTTTCAGTGTTTTTATACACAGTATTCAGCTTATGGTTACAGTAAATCACTGATGTCTGCAGGGAAAACCCAAAGCGCATACCCGCAACTTTATCTTTTTTTTGGTGAGGGTGGAGGTGAGGGGGTGAATTCATTGTTGTTATTTAAAGTGTACTTTCATTCCTCTTGGGGGAAAGATTAGACTGAAGATAGTAAAATATTTCATTTCTTTACAGAAACCAGCATCCCCTCAACAGCTCTAAGATTTCAATGATTGTAAGGTACACTTATTTTATACACTAATAACAAAGAAAACGTTCCCAATAAAAGGGCACAATGTTTTCTTAGCCCTTAAAATTTATATTTTATAAATATAAATTACTATAAGAACTCTTTTAGTCTTTCTTAAGCACATATCTGGAGAAGAGAACTCCATTATTCCTGCCTGGAGAATGCCATGTACAGAGGAGCCTGGCAGGCTATAGTCCTTGGGACAACAAAGAGTCAGACATGAGTGAGCAACTAACATTAAACTACTACTATATAAACACACATCTTTAACTTTATGTCACTCTGGTATATTCATAAAAATGAAAATATAAGGTGGAATTAAAAGCAGAGATATTTTTGTAAACTTTTACATGACAACCCATGTATACGCTCACAAGTTGAAATTTCACCGCACAGCAAGTATTTACCTATTTTTAATGAACACAGTTCATCCCAAATCACAGCTCATATCACTTCCTAAAGTGCATTAAATAAATGAAGTAGATTCATATATCTCATTTATGAGTTAGTCTGGCTACTAGAACAGAGTATTCTTCTTGGTATGGGAATCTGATAGTTTTACTTTCCTGTCTCAAGAAGGCAGTTTTAGGAGACCCTTAGTTTTGTTTAACAGGATAGAAGAAAGAATGAAAGGCTGACTACAAAAATGGAAATCGGCTGTTATCAAGATGTACAACTATGATGTTACCAAGGCAACTGTGTACCCTGAAAACTGACACCAGAAGAACAGAGGCTGCCTTCCCACCAAGGACTCCCTGGGAGTGGCTAAACTATAAACAAAATTCCTGACCTGAATTAATTATGCACATGTTTCCTCCTTGAAACAGTGTAGTTTTTACTAGTAAGATTCATTTAAAAGGATTTTATAGTCTTACTATTTTAAATTTTCAAAATTAGGACACGGAGACATAGAGAACAGACTTGTGGTCCCAGTGGGGGAGGAGATGGAGGGATAAATTGAGAGAGAAGCACTGAAACATATATATTATCATCTGTACAACAGCTAGTGGGAAGCTGCTGCATGGCACAGGGAGCTCAACCTGGTGCTCTGGGTCAGCCTAGACGGGTGGGATGGGTTGGGGGGTGGGAGGGAGGTTCAAGAGGGAGGGGATAATGTATCCTTATGGCTGATTTATGTTGTGGTATGGCAGAAATCAACACAACATTGTAAAGTAATTATCCTCCAATTAAAAACAAATTAAATAAATTAGGACTAATTAAACATGTACTGATAATCTTTCACTTTTAAATGGAATTTAGAACAAGACGCATCAGAGGAGTTTATTTTCAAGAAACTGGATGTTTAAGCCTAAGATATGACAGAGGATATATGAATCGCAATTAAATGTATGACAACGAATCCATAAATGCCTTTATAAATTGTGTCTATTATACATGTAATCAAAGTTATTAGAATTTACACATGCAGACAGTCTTCCTAAAGAGTCTACAGAACCGTAAGAATAATTTTCAATGTTGTAATTTCCTTATCCAGCTTGATGGCAATGCAGCCATTGGCAAACCCATGCCTTTACATAAAGTGATAGTAAAAATTATGCTGTGGCTGTATTCTCACTCACAGAGACACGGTCACCTACTAAGTTCTGGACATGGTAGCAGGCACCACGGATAGAGAGTCGGAGTGGGGTGGTGATCAAGACAAAGCCCTCAGAAGCTTGTAGCCTAGGGAGGAAGAAAGCTATTAAACAGAAAATCAACGTGAACTTGATTTTTATGATCAGAGAATTAGTGTCTTGTAGGATACGAAGCAGGGAACCCAAACTCAGATGAATACACAGGCGACATGCCACGATGTCTTCTCAAGCACTTAAACCAGTGGTTACCTAAGACTCCCTGGTGGTCCAGTGGTTAAGACTCTGTGCTCCCAATGCAGGGAACCAAGATCCAATCCCTGGTCAGGGAACTAGATCCTGCAAGATGAAACTAAAACCCAGCCAGACAAAAGGAAAAAAAAATATTTTAATATTAAAAAAAATAAAACAGTGGTTGCCTGTCAGTGGTACACAGGCAGTAATTTAGCTGAGATCCAGGTTTTTCATAGCAATCAATAAAAATTCAAATAAAATCACTACTACATCTTCTTATGGCCTGAATTCACATAATAAATATAATAAGGAAATGTATTTCATGCACTTAACCAATATTTGAGTGTGCACGAATTTCAGTGTGACACTGAATGAATGTGGAACTGTCAGAGGTAGCTAAAAGAAAAGTCAGAGAGACAGTAGACAGATTGGAGGAGTTACAGAAAGCTTAGCAGAATTTTTTGGATTAAAGGGAAGCATGTCAATCAAGTTACAGGCTCTTGAATTCATTCATCCAAATTATTAACTTATTAAGAATCTTCTATATTCCAGACACTTCTGCCAGCTCTATCTGGCAGTACAGGGAAAAGTATGGAGGGAAGGGTAACTGCTGATAAAACATCGCTAGAGAAGTGAGCAGGAGTTCCATCAGAGAGGAATCTTGAGGGAGAATTACTCTAGCAAAGGAAGGAAGGCTTGCATTCTAAACAGAAGGAAGAATAGTTGAAGACAAGTGCCAGGGGCTCTGACGTTCGTTGGGAGGGGCCATTTGGTCTTAAAGGCGCTTAGAGTCTGCACAATCTGGGTTTTATCTGGAGGGTGAGGGAGAATCTTTTGCAGGATTTAAAGCAGAGAAGAGACTTGGTCCTTTTTAGTGTCAATATTATCTGGCAGGGGTGCAGTGTGCGTGTCCATGCTTAGTCACTCAGCTATGTTAGACTCTTTGTGACCCCATGCATGAATCACAGTCCACCAGGCTCCTCTGTCCATGGGGTCTTTTCAGGCAAGAAAACTGGAGTGAGTTGCCATTTCCTCCTCCAGGGATCTTCCTGACCCAGGGATACAACTCATGTCTCCTGTGTCTCCTGCATTGCAGGAGAATCCTTTACTGCTAAGTCACCAGGGAAATCCCAGGTGCAGAGGGATAGCTAAAGAAAGACGACCAGAGATAGGAAGTCAAGCTTGCTCCTGGGATAGGAAAGATGAGGTGAGGCCAACCACAGAGTTAGAGGCTGAAAGACCAATGAAAAGTCCAGCCAGGGACTTTCCTGGTGGCCCAGTGGCTAAGCCTTCTGTGGTCCCAATGCAGATGGCCCAGGTTTGATCCCAGCTCAGGGAACTAAATCCCACATGCTGCAACTAAGAGCTTGCATGCTGCAACTAAAGATCCTGCATGGCAAAATCAAGACCTGGTACAACCAAATTAAAAAATATATATATTAAAAGAAAAAGCACAGCTGGAGTGGGAGGGGGTGCCCACACCATTAACAGGTTACAAAAGAAAATATCCACGCTTTGCTTTGGACGCCACCCTGAGAGGCAAGTTCCTATCTTGCATCCCACTTGTTGGCTCAGTTACTCATATATGCCTAATGTAAAGCTGTCCATGCAAAAATATAGTAAGTTCATAAATAAATTCATGTGGCATGCAAGATCATATGAAGAGTTTCTATGATTCTTTCAAAGAATCGCAGGAACAAATGCAAGAAGACAAATCATCACCACCAGCATGTCGCTTTGCCATCACAGTGTCCTGAAAGATGGGCACCTCCATCCTCCCTGGTCTGGGACCCCAGCCCTTGGCCTCCAGTCTAATGCAGGGCGGCCCAAAGCCTCCTCCCAACCCCTCAGCCTCCAGCCCCATCTTACAGACAATGCCTTTATCCCAGGATAGAAGGGGAAGAAGCTGACCAGCAATCAGACTGCAGCCTGTGATTTGAAGTTACTAGAAAGAAAGCCTTGAAGACAGAGAACCATTTCTCTCTCTCTCCCCACCCCCTCCACCCAAGCGTTGAGTTTTAAGTGTGGCAGCTGAAATAAGTCATAATATCGAAGAACTCCAGCTGCTCAGGGAACCTGGCTCCTTCTACTGCTCCTAGATTTTAGTTATACTTTCTCAGTCTCTCAGCTGGGTAGATCTGCAAATCCTTCCCGCCTGAAATGTTCCTTCGACAATAAAATGCCGTCTCTGTGAAAGACAGCTTTCACAGAGATTCCCCTTTTCTTGCACTTCACACCCTGGCAGACTCACTTCAGAAACAGTCAGCTATGCCTCTTGCATTATTCTCAACATACTTTCCTGTTGCTCTTTCACTTTTCAAGCACTCATCAGCCTCCATTACTCTCAGGTTGGTACCCAGGCCCCCCTGCCCCCTCAGCCTCGCATCTCTGAAGCCCCAAAACCCTGCCTGGGCAGGTGTTCTTTGTTTGATACCTGCCTGTCCCAGATGGCTTTTCTCGTGGCAGTTCACACCAGATCCTCCCTGTGATGCAAATTCCCTCAACCTTTAGAAAACAACAACTTCTGAAGCCAACACAAGCATAATCTTGCTAAAAGTTAGAGGCAAAAAAAAAAAAAAAAATCCCCAAAGCCAAAAAAAAAACTATATTAAGACGTATTTTATTGCCCACTGCATGGTGATTTGAGTCTGCTGAATAGCTGTCAGATTAAATGGACTCTGTCAAGTAGAGCTAAGCCCTAGCTCATCATCTACAAAGCCACCTGCCCTTCCTACCTAATTTTCATCACTCATCAACCGATCCCGTTACAGAAAATGACTCCACTTTTCTCAGAAGCTCAAGTCTTTCATTAATGCATCTGGAACAGGCTTGGACAAAGTAAATCAGCTTCTGAAAAGGCTTTGACACCCTCTCAATTCTCTCTCCAGGCTATTCTTATCCCCATCCTGCATTTCCATGTCTGACAAAATTCTGCAGGGGGTTGGGGATGTGCTTAAACTACATACCACATTCTCCATCGTTGGCAGAAAGCGAGCTACTGGTTAGCTGTGCTCCTGCCAAAACACTCAGTAAAGTTCCCGGGGCTTCTCGCTGCCACCGTCTCCTGTTTTCTGGACCGCCTTCAGTCTCAGTCACTCGGCCGTCTGAAAAGGAGACTGGATTAGTGACAATAAAGATGCTTCTTCAGTGGAGTTTTTAAAATCACAGAATGCAAGAACCTTGGAGATAACCTAATCCCACCCCTCATTTTTTGAGTAAAGAAGCTAAGACAAGTTCAGTGACAGTATGACTGTCACAGAGCTACTAGGCAGGAGAGTCATTTTTTGCTTTGCAAACTGGCTATTTTGGTACGTTGACATTTCTATTCTATCGTTTATTTTAAATTCAGTTTCCCTCCTTATTGTTTCACTGGCTTGGGATGGATTAAATTGTATTATGTTTGCAAGCCCTTTTCTGTAAATTTAATGATATATTTCGTAACAGTATAAATATGGGTCCATTCAAACACTTTTAATTACTAACTTCAGTAATACTTACAGACTTCAACTTATAAGATGGACATAAATTTTAGCTCTCCCTCAGCCCCACATGGGCTTCCCAGGTGGTACTAGAGATAAAGAACCAGCCTGCAATGTAGGAGATGTAAGCAAGCTTGATTCCTGGGCCAGGAAGATCCCCCGGAGGAGGGAAAGGCAACCCATTCCAGTAATCTTGCCTAGAGAATCCCATAGATAGAGGAGCCCGGCAGGCTACAGTCCATAGGATCGCAAAGAGTCAGACACCACTGAAGTAACTTAGCACACATGGCCCCACGTTATCAAGAACATAGGAAATAAGCAATAAAAATCTCCACCACCTGTAAGATCACACCCAGGTATTGCAGGGACTCTCTGATGAGGAAAGACTATGCCAGAAGCTCAGATGTAAACAAAAGAATTTACATTGAAAATACCATCACATTCTAAACTGTCCCAACACTGAAGTAGTACATTGGCTTACAAAGCAATTTAATGTGTATCTTTGCACTAACTCTCTAAATCTTGTGGAATAGCTAATATTTCAATTCTGATGTTACTGATGAAAAAAATGGCCCTCCAAGACATTGCAAGAGAGTTATTGGGCTAGCACAGGAAAGTAAATGAAGCCACCTGCCCCTCCTTGAGAGGGAGGTGGGAGCCTGGATCTTTCCTCCCTTACATTCTCACAGCTACAGTGGTCAATTGTCTAGAATAATTAGTAGGCAAGTCTCTGCAGAGGTAGGAAGCGGAAGCACTGGTTGCTCAGTCGTGTCTGACTCTTTGCAGTCCTATGGACTGTAGCCCACCAGGCTCCTCTGTCTATGGGATTCAACAGGCAAGAATACTGGAGTGGGTTGCTATTTGCTTCTCCAGGGGATCTTCCCGACCCCGGGATCAGACCTGGGTCTCCTGCACTGCAGGCAGATTCTTTACCATCTGAGCCACAAGCCTAATCTAAAACAGTATCTTTTGACAAGTATTTGATACAAACCTATAGGGACTGTAGGGCTTCCCTGGTGCCTCAGATGGTAAAGCGTCTGCCTGCAAAGCAGGAGACCCGGGTTCAATCCCTGCGTTGGGAAGACCCCCTGGAGAAGGAAATGGCAATCCACTCCAGTACTCTTGCCTGGAGAATCCCATGGACAGAGGACCCTGGTAGGCTACAGTCCATGGGCTTGCAAAGAGTCGGACACGACTGAGCGACTTTTCTTTCTCTTTTTCTTATAGGACTATACTGAAAAGCGAGAACTATCAGGTCAGAGTGAGCACTGGCATTTGGGGTGAACACAGCTGTGTCTGGAGCCTCTCTCTCCTCTTGCTGATGATTTAAGCCACTGATGTCAGCCTCACCCTCAGGCATGGTGGAGCAGGTGGAGCAGGTGGAGGTGACACTGGCAGAGGCCATCATTTGCAGCAGAGTCTGAGGAGCTCCTGGGGCCCACTGTCTTCTGTGCCCTGCAGCAGTGGCATCCGGAACGCACAACTCTGGGTATAAGGAGATAACTCGTTCATCTCAAAGCAGCAAAGTGTGACTAATAGCACCAAATGGTTCTTAGGAAACCTGGAATCCATCAGCTGGCACATTCAAAAACAAGTCACCACCATCCTTCTAGTACAGATTATTATGGACTGAATGTTTGCACGCCATCCCTCCCTTACCCACACCCCACCCCACCCCCCCACCCCCACCCACCAATTCAGATGTCCAAACCTCATGCCCAAGGTGATGGTATTAGGAGGAGGGACTTCGGGGAGGTGATTAGGTCACGAGGGTGAAGCCTCATGAATATGAGTAATGCTCTTATGAAAGAGACCCCAGAGAGCTCCCTCATCTTTTCCACTAAGGGTTGTAGTTCAGTCGCTGAGTCCTGTCAGCGACCCCATGGACTGCAGCAAACCAGGCTTCCCTGTCCTTCACTATCTCCTGGAGTTTGCTCAAATTCATGCCCACTGAGTCGGTGATGCCATCCACCCATCTCGTCCTGTTGTCCCCTTCTCTTCCTGCCTTCAATCTTTCCCAGCATCAGGGTCTTTTCCAATGAATCGGCTCTTCACATCAGGAGGTCAAAGGACAGGAGCTTCAGCTTCTGCATCAGTCCTTCCAATGAATATTCAGGACTGATTTCCTTTAGGATGGACTGGTTTGTGAGGACACAGCAAAAAGATGGAATAAGGCCCTCACCAGACCCTGAATCTACCAGCATCATGATCCTGGACTTTCCAGCCTCCAGAAGTGTGTGAAATATTGAATAAATGTTGTTAATAAGCCATCAAGTTTATGGTATTTGTTACTTCAGGCCACTGAACTTTTAAGTTCTGAAGTTATAAACAGGTTTAAAATTGTTTCATTTTCATTATTAACATTTGGTTGACTAGACAATATATTTAATGCTAAAGAAATACTAACAGCACTGAATGAATGGGCGTTATGTGAACTTTAGTAGGTTCCACGGAAATGCAACTATTCCATTTCCTTACTTTATCTTTTGGCCACACTGCGGCATTCGGGACCTTAGTTCCCCAAGGAGGGGTTGACCCTGTGCTCCCTGCAGTAGAAGCCCATATTCTTAACCACTGGACCAGCAGCCAAGTCCCCTACCTTAATTTCAAAAGTAACATGGTTTTTAGAAAATTTGTTTCTATGTTTCATTATAGGAAATTTGGAGATCAGATAAATAAAGAAGAAAACCAAAATTTCCACAATCCCACTGTCCAGAAGATGATTACAGTTGCAAATTTTCCTTCCTACCTTTTGTTTTTGCTTCGTTTTGAAACAAAAAAAAAGGGCCAAATACTACGTACCCTTTTATAATTTGTTCTTTCCAATTAGCAATATATCCTATCTGAATTATTAAATATTGCTCTATACCACTTTTAAAGCAAACTGGGTATCCTGTTTTATGGATACATTTTAACTTAATTCTCTTTTGTTGGATTTTTAGATTGCTAGAATTTTTTACTACAATAAACAACACTATAATGAACTCATTTTTTACATTTATGACTATTTTCCCTAGGTAAAATATTGAAAATGACAGTTCTAAGAGCTAGTAATATTTGCTTTACCAAAGCCTTTCATTGTTAAAGCTGAATCTATTACTAATTTATTCTGTGATTTTTTTTTCCTATGTATTTTGAATAGCGAATTCTTCCCTATTTGAAAAATACTCACATTTTCTTTCACTTTATTTTATAACATACAGTTTCACTTTTAACATATAAACCCTTTGATTTTAGCTTGGAATTTGTTTTGCTGTATCATTATCTAGAGTCTGATTTCATAATTTCCCCCCAAATTGTTAACCAATTAGTTCTAGAGCATTTATTTAATTCATTTATTTAATTCCCATTAACATGATGTGACTTTTAGCATATGCTAAATTATAATACATACTAGAGTTTGTTTCTAAACTTTGTCTTTTTTCACTAATTTTTAAAAAATTTTGTATCATATTGTTTTAATCACTGTAATTTATATAATATAGTTTGATATTTGGAAGACAAGTACCACTCACTGCTCTTCTTTTCTAGATTTTTTTGGCTAGTTAAGAATCTCCAAGGGACTTCCCTGGTGGTTCAGTGGTTAAGAATCTGCCTTCCAATGCAAGGGACAGGGATATGAGCCCTGTTTGAGGAATTAAGATCCCATATGCCATGGGGCAACTAAGCCCTCAAGCTGCAAGTACTCAGCTCAAGCACTACATAAGATCCGACACAGCCATAAATAAATACATATTTTTTAAAAAGGATCTCCAAGATTCTGCAATCTGCCAAGATCTCTTTACACCAGAAAAAAACTCCTATTGTGCTTTTGATTGAAATTGCCCAAAATCCACATATTTATTTGGAATGAATATTTCTAATATATAACAGCACTGTTGTTGTTGTTCAGTTGCCCAGTTGTGTCCGACTCTTTTCTCTACATTTATTCAAACAGTCTTTAACTCCCTCAGTAAGGTTTTATGGTTTCCTTCATTTGCTCTGCATGATTCTTATGGAGTTTATTCCCAAGTTATAAGTACACACACATATACACTCAGACACATATTTGCTATTGATACTGTCAATGAGATCTAAAGACCAACTGGGGAAAATATTTGCAATAGGTATTTCAGGCAAAGGTTCTACTTAAATGAGTCTTATAAATTAAAAAAATGACATATTCAGTAGAAAAATAGATAAAGGATATGAGCACATAATTCACAAGAGAAAGACAGAGGTCAAGAAACACATGGGGAATTGTTCAGCCTGAATAATAATTACAGGAACCTAGTTTAAATTGAGTCCATTTTCAGTATCAAACTAATGATTAGAACTGGGGCTCAAAAAGCAGATTTTGTGCTGCCTTTCACTGCTTCATGACAGTTCTATGATTGTGAAGGCAGAGTCAGGCGTCACTCATCTCTGAGGTCCCTTCCACCTAGCAGTCTGGCAGAAGCTGGGGATTCTCTGCTGAACTGAATACAGATTTTTCCAGGTGGAAGTGAGGCAACGTGTATTACTCTAGGAAGAGGAAACAGCTGAGTCAGGCTGTGTAAATGCTCACATAGCTGCAGGAGAAGATGCGGTTCCAACAGGCTGTGTGGATCCCATCATCAGTGCAGGAAGAGGGGGGTGATCGAGCGGGATCACGCGATGCAGCGTAACATGTGTTACTTTGTGCAATGAACTGTATCTCATGGGCATTATCAAAATGAAATATGAGTAGAGTTCCCTCAAAACAAAATTTGAGCAGGGAACTCTACTCATATTTCATTTTGATAATGCCTCATTTCCACCTGGAAAAAAAAAAATCTTTATTCGATTCAGCACAGGGAACTCTACTCAGTGCTCTGTGGTGACCGAAATGGGAAGGAAATCCAAAAAAGAGGGGGTATACGTGTACATAGAGCTGATTCGCCTTGCTGCACAGTAGAAGCTAACACACCATTGTAATGCAACAATACTCCAGCAAAAATTAATTTTAAAAATTTGAGTAGGATAATAATATGACAAGATGACTATAGCAATATTTACAGAACGAAAGGGAAAGACTAGAGAAAAGGTGGGTGCATAGGAGAGTAAAGCAGCTCTCCTATGAGTGAGGGGAAGGGAAAGGGAAAATTAGGGAAATAGCATCTATTAAATTAAGCACCTAATATGCCCATTTTCACGTTAGTCTTTGCAGTAAGTCTGGGTGGCAAGCATTAGTATCCTCATTCCTAAGGGGAAACTGAGGTTCAGAGATTTTTTTTTTTTTTTTTTGGCCACACAGCATGTGAGATCTTAGTTCCCCTACCAGGGATAGAACCCTGTGGGCCCTGCATTGGGAGTGTGGAGTCTTAACCACTAGCCTACCAGGGAAGTGCCTGAGATTCAGAGATTTGAAGTAACATGTGAAAGGCTGTACCATCAAAAAGCAGCAGTACCAGCTGGGATTGGAACTCTGCCTCCAAAGCCCACGCACTTCCTACTACATACATGGCTGAGACAGGGCAGGGCAGAGAGAATGGAGGAGGAGGAGGGAGACTCAGGATCATCTCAGAGTCGAACCCACCCCAGGCATAACAGCAGGACCGTCAGCCTGGTGAGGGCATCGCCCAAAATAAAGACTCCCTGGGAAGAAAGGGCCCAGAAGATCGATCGCACACACACTGAGTTTGAGATGACAATGGGACTCGTCCATGGAGCCATCTAGGAGATCCTGAGAAAGCCAGATGAGCGTGGAGCTGCTGGTGGAGGAGTGGAAGCTGAGGGAGTAGCTGAAAATGCCCTGGCAGCAGGGCAGAGCAGAGAGGAGGCGGGTCTCTGGGGCTGTGATCTCTGCGGCGGGTGGAGTCAGGCCAGATTCTGCCCAGCTCAGGGAGCGGTGAGGGGCAGGGGACAGTCAGGTCACAGGAGATGAGTGAGGAGAGCATACGAGATGGGTTGTCAATAAAACACTACCTTCTCATCTGCAGCCTTCAAGGGACACATACCTGCTTCGGGGCAACAGAGTTCTTCAAATGCTTTGTCTGTATAATCTTCCTGCCCCTTCATACATTTATATTCCATGAACTTCATGCCATCCTTCATACATTTATATTCCATGAACTTCATGCCATCCTCAGAGGTCAAAGTTTCATTCAGTATATCCACTGCCTAAAGCAATTCCACAGTGCTTCATGAGAAATAAGCCACATTTTGGGGGGAAAAGTTTAAAAATTATTCTGTATTCCCAGTAGTAGCATTTACCAAGATATGCAATGGGTATTCAGTATATGTTTAGTACATGAATCAATAGGCTTTTAAAGCTGGAACTCTTTTGGAACAAGGTAGAAACAGGAATGTGTCTGTCCATTTCTTCTCCTTGTCAACAGTGATGAGCACTGATCATGCGGCAACTAACTTGATGCAGACGTCCTGCCTTCTATCTTATCCCCCTACTGTTCCATGCTACGGGACTCTAAAGACGAGTTCATCCACGCCCTGCCTTAAGCTTTACCATTGCCAGTCAGGTCCCTAAAACTGCTCCTAACATTCCATTATTAATATTAAGACGATCACTCTGTTTCAAGCATATCACAGCAAAGAAGAACAAAGGATGAACAAATTGGTACATAAAACTTTTGGGACTCCATTCTTTTTTCTAGAAGCCCAACTTTGAAAATGTTAGTCACTCAGTCATGTCTGACTCTTTGCAGTCCCATGGACAATAGCCTGCCAGGCTCCTCTGACCATGGGATTCTCCAGGCAAGAATACTGGAGTGGGTTGCCACAACTCCTCCAGGAGATCTTCCTGACCCAGGGGTCGAACCCTGGTCTCCTGCATTTCAAGCAGGTTCTTTACCATCGGAGCCATCAGGGAAGCCAATTTCAGCACCTCATTTCACAGAAGCACTGGAGGGACGGGTCCTCAGCTTCCAACTCAGACTCTGGGTCCCCAGAGCTAATCCCTCTGGTACTCACAGCTCCAGGACGCTTACAGCCTAGCAGTTAGAGGTGAGTACTAACTACCAACACTTTACTGAAGTCTTTATGTAGCAAAATGCTGGTAAAATCTCAAAACTTAGTAGAGCACAGAGGATTTTTAAGGCAGTGAAAATACTCTGTATGATTCTAAATGCTCTGTATGATTCTATAATTTTATTCTAAAATTTAAAACTATTATTTATTTTTATTTTATCTTTAAAACTTTTTATTTCATATTGGAGTATAGTTGATTAACAATGTTCTGTTAGTTTCAAATGCATAGCAAAGTGATTCAGTTATACATATAAATGTATCTATTCTTTTTCAATGGTTCTATAATGATGTCATTCTACACTTGTCAAAACCCACAGAATGAGTGAATCCTAGCATAACCTATGGACTTTGGGTGATTAGTATGGGCCAGTGTAGGTTCATCAATATGCAATGAGTATTCGACATATGTTTATTACATGAATCGACAGGGTTTTAAGCTGGAACTATGTTGGAACAAGGTAGAAACAGGAATCTATCTGTCCATTTCTTCTCCTTGTCAACAGAGATGAGCGCTGATCATGCGGCAGCTAATTTGCCATGGATGTTCCACTCTGGTGGGAGGTGCTGATGGGAGGGAAGGCTGTGTGCGTGTGTGTGGCAGGAGCTACATGGGAAATCTCTGTACCTTCTGCTCAATTTTACCATGAAACTAAAACTGCTCTAAAACATGAAGTCTATTTTTTTAAAACAATGGACCTTCACCACACACACAAACATACAAATCTGAAAGAAATGATAACATTTAAGAATTTTTAAGCTAATAAAAAAATGAAAGAAATTGAGTATGTAATGAATATACACAGAGATATACACATTCATACTTAACTTTTGATAATTTAAAAGGCCAATTTGGAGAGGTGAAATGGAAACACAAATCAGTTAATTTTCATATTGGTTAGCAGCTTTAGTAAAAAATGGGATTAAAAAAAGATGCTGAAATCAAGTCATAAAATGAGGTTTGAGTCTACTGTATTCATGCAATTATTGCTGTTTCAATGAGATCCCTAGTACATAACTGAGATTTACCCAAAGACCAGTACAAAGTTATCAATAACTAATCAATATCCAAAATAAATGTGCATGGTTTCAAGATACCAGCTCACTTATTTATTTTTGTTTTTTAAATTTTTTATTTCATATTATAGTTGATTAACAACGTTCTATTAATTTCAAATGCATAGCAAAGTTTCTGTAAGAACCTAGTTAGAAACTGAAAAAGAATTATACATATAAATGTTATCTATTCTTTTTCAATTTCTAACTAGGTTCTTACAGAATTTTGAGCAGGGTTTCCTGTGCTATACAGTAGGTTCTTCGTTATTCAACTTAAATATACACGCTCATTTATTTTAGGTGAGTTTATTAGTTGTTGCCTATATATTAATATTATATCTTCTACTTTAATCTGGCTATAATTTAAAAGTTACTGTTGGGGGGAAAATATCTTCTTTATAATAGCAAAGTAAAATGGACTAATCCGTTTATATGAATAATCTCAATTTTAAAATGAACAGAAGGTTAAGTATTTTGGAAGACTTATCTGAACACTAGAGATCCTTCTAGGAAGTGTTTAGAAAATTTTCCCTACCCTCTACGGGAAAATTTCATGAAATGTGCCACTAAGACACTTATTCTCTCATCTCTACTAATAGAAATTTAACTTAATGGCATACCTCTTCCTCTTGGAGGGTGTTTTCATCAGAAATACATTCATCTAAATTAATTTCAAATTTTACCCCTCTCTAGAAGAAAGCAAGAAAAAATCTTAGTAATGACAACCTTAAAATTACAACTCCCAATTTGACATTACAGATACTTAAAACCATTAGTCTAACATCACAAAATAAGGCAATTCCATAAAACAGTAGCGGGTAAAATCCTGTAGGTGACTGGATTACAAGCTGCAGAGACCCAGCCAGAATTTTAATACAAAAATTTGAAACAAAATGTTTATTACCTGAGCTTTATGTTTTTGTTCCAAACTTTTACTTTCCTTTATGTTCTGAGGTTTAATTTGTTTTAAGTCTCTTTCGATATCCTGAAACTTAGAGAAAAAATAAAATCTAGCATTTACTATTGATCAAACAATTATATTTTCACAATTGCCGAATTCACAGCAGGGTCTATTTACATTACTTGATTTCTTGAATGAATCTGACGGTTGTTTTGAGAATAAAAGCATGCATTTTGCAAAGGAAAGTTAATGATAGACCACTAAAAGCTTGGCCACAAGGTCCATTAACTTGAAATATTAATGCATTCAACACCAGTATTGCAACTCTATGGTGTGACAATATTTATCACTTCAGTCCCATACAACCTAATCTAATTCAAGAGTGTAATTTGGGGACTTCCTGGTGATACAGGGGATAAGAATCCGCCTGCCAATGTAGGAGACATGAGTTCGATCCCTGGTCTGGAAAGATCCCACAGGCTTTGCAGCAACTAAGCCAGAGTGCCACAGCTACTGAGACCCGAGGCCCAGAGCCTGTGCTCTGTGGCAAGAGAAGCCACCGCGATGAGAAGCCCGCCCACCTTAGCGAAGAGTAGCTCCCGCTTGCCGCAGCTAGAGAGAGCATGCACGCAGCAATGAAGACTCAATGCAACTAAAAGTGAATAAATAAAAAATTACAGAGATTATAATTTTGACTATTAGATCCTTTCCTTAAGAAGCTTATGATCTTAATCAGGAAAACAAAAAAGTGCACAGCTCGTGCTACTGCAAAGGAAGGAGCTGCTGCCGCTGCTAAGTCGCTTCAGGCGTGTCCGGCTCTGCGCGACCCCATCGACGGCAGCCCACCAGGCTCCCCCGGCCCTGGGACTCTCCAGCCAAGAACACTGGAGCGGGGTGCCATTTCCTTCTCCACAAAGGAAGGAGGGGAGGGTCTACAAATTGATGGGTAATTTAAAGGAGAAGAGAAGACTGTAAAAGTACTGACAAGAATTTCCAAAGAATGGTCAAGAGGTGAACTTTAGACCCTAGGCTTTCTTGGGGTTCAGTGCTGGGCCCTCTGCCGTTCTCTTCCTCAGTACACGGATGGTGGTGGTTTAGCCACTCAGTCGTGTCTGACTCTTGCAACCCCATGGACTGTAGCCCACCAGGCTCCTCTGTCCATGGGATTCTCCAGGCAAGAATACCGGAGTGGGTTGCCATTTCCTTCTCCACAATACCGGGAGGTCTCAGTAATTTCCAGGGATTTAAATGTGATCTTTATGCAATGACTCTTAAACGTGTCTTTAAGAATCGTCTTTCAATTCCGCTGCCTACTTGGTACCATCCTCACTTTAACATTCACCCCATAATCTCATATAGAGTGCCCACTGTGGACCAGACACTCCCTGCACAATGGGATGGTGCAGAACGTGAACATCCCTGCTGACACACAGCTTCCATTTTACTGGTAAATGAGTCAGCAAAGCAATGATGTCATTTCAGAAGGTGTTAAGTGCTATAAAGAAAAGAAGGTTAGAGTAATAGCTTAGAAAGTGAGTAGAGCAGGACAGTAATGTAGGAAAAGCCTACCTGGCATTGGACTGAAGCCCTGGAATGGTGTTGGACCCTGGCTAAGGATGGTCTGTGGAAAGCATGTTCCAGGGGGAGGGAACAGTGGGGCAGAGACCTGAAGCAGGGATGTGGTCTCTCAGATCTTCCTGACTCAACACAGCCAAAGCGGAGCTCTTGAGGGCCCACCCCTGACATACAAGCTTGCTCCCTTCTCTTCCACATCTTGGTAAACTGTACTATTCCTCGCAAGCCAGAAATTTATGAGTCTCCATCTGTTTATATATATATATTCCCCTGGAGAAAGGAATAGCAACCCACTCCAGTATTCCTGCCTGGAGGATCCCGTTGGACAGAGGAGGCTGGTGGGCTACAGTCCATAGGGTTGCAAAGAGTTGGACACAACTAAACGACTAACACATACCTACACATAGATGTTGATTACTGCCTCGACTGTGGACCACACCCTTTGTATGTACTTCACATCTATCAGTTCGAATTGTTATTGGCTGATTGCCCCGCAACCCTGGGAAGGGTGTTTTCCTGCCTTGCAATATTATACACTCTGAAACAAGACTCTGACTTCTGCTCTCTTACTTATGTTTGTGAGGTTGGTTGTCTGATTTGACTGTGTAGTCTGATTGTCTCAATTGCATGAGAAGTGTCATATTTAGCTTATTTCCCTTTGTGTGTGCATGCTAAGTCACTTCAGTCGTGTCCGACTCTTTGCGACCCTATGGACTGTAGCCCAGGCTCCTCTGGCCATGGGGATTCTCCAGGCAAGAAGACTGCAGTGGGTTGCTACATCCGCCTCCAAAGGGATCTTCCCGACCCAGGGTTCAAATTCATGTCAAACATTATTAGACCCTGAAGCCCCATTCACCGCACTGGGTAGAAAATTCAACCTCAGTCCACTTTAGAGCTCTGGGCACTGCCTCTTGTGAAGGTCCCCAGGTTTTCACAAAAAGAAACACTCAAGGAGGCTGTTCAGGCTTCACTTCACTCAACATGGCTTCCTCTCACCTGCCCTCAATCAAGCCCTTGGGGCACCTCATTGAAGATGAAGGGGAAAGACCTCCCAGAGGAAAAAAGAAGTCCTTTGCGAGCCATTTGATCATTCAGCTCTGCACAGTTCCCTATGCTATGCTAAGTCACATCAGTCATGTCCGACTCTGTGCGACCCCAGAGACGGCAGCCCACCAGGCTCCCCCGTCCCTGGGATTCTCCAGGCAAGAACACTGGAGTGGGGTGCCATTGCCTTCTCCAGTGCATGAAAGTGAAAAGTGAAAGTGAAGTCGCTCGGTGGTGTCCGACCCTCAGCGACCCCATGGACTGCAGCCTTCCAGGCTCCTCCGTCCATGGGATTTTCCAGGCAAGAGTACTGGAGTGGGGCGCCATTGCCCTATTAATGCCAAAAAGGTAACTTTGAAGATAAACTAACTGTGAGATTTATTGAGAGGTGTCTTTGAGACTCACCATTGGACAACAGAAATTTCTTCCACCCCGGAAGCAGTTCTCAAACTTGGCTGCACGAACTCACCAGCTAGCTCTTGACAACAAGATGCCTGGGTCCCACCCCAGACCATTTGGGATGGAGTCGAGGTGTTTTAATTTTTTTTTTTAATTGCTCTGTTTTTGGTTTCTTTTTTTGTGAAGCAGCACCCCATGCAATGTGCCAGATCTTAGTTCCCCAACCAGGGATGGAACCCACGCTCCTACATTGGAGTCTTAACAACTGGACCACCAGAGAGGGTCCTGATTGAGTTTTTTAAACTTTCCCATGTAGGTTTACTGCACAAGGAAGGATGGGAACACCAGGCTGGAGCAGACTCACTGGAAAACACAGCATTGTCTAACAATAACCATCACCTGTACAGGGGCTTCTTCCTCAGATGCTTCATGGGGGATGGGCAGGTCACTCTTCTTCACCAAGTAGGTTTTCCAGCTCATTTTTGAGTCCTCCTTCAACATAAATTATACACAATCAACAAGGTTGGTTCTGCATCGGTTCTGAAGGCCACTTGCTGACCCTCAGCTGCTAGACCTGAATGGGGTCTCGTGAGGACACTGGCCCGGGGAGGATCTGGGGGCGTGGCTAGAGAGAACTCCCTTATGGCCTCTGTCCTATGTGGCCGCCTTCCGTTTCCCTCAGGGGCTCCTTTCCTGGCCTCTCTAGAAAAGTCTGCTGTCCATCTTTCCTGCATGCAGGCTTCCCATCCCAGACCTGCCTTAAAAAACAGGGCTGAGGATAACACAAGGCTCTCCACCATTAGCCAAACCACTGCTCTGGGCTTCCCAGGTGGCACTAGTGGTAAAGAACCCACCTGCCACTGCAGGTAGAAGAGGTAAGAGATGGGGGTTCGATCCCCAGGTCGGGAAGATCCCCTGGAGGAGGGCATGGCAACCCACTCCAGTATTCTTGCCTGGAGAATCCCATGGACAAGAGCCTAGAGGGCTACAATCCATAGGATCGCAACGAGTCAGACACGACTGAGCGACTTAGCACGCATGCACTGCTCTGGTGATAAGCACGTCCAGCCTGCCCCTCCCACGGCACCCAGGCCTGAAGCTTTGTGTGGTTCCTTCAGATGCCCTTCTCCTTAGCTCTGACTCTCCCAACTCCACTCTGCTTCTCAGGCCCAGTTTGGGCCCCATCTCTCTTCTTCCAGAAAATTCCTCCACCAGCTCATCCCACTCATGTTTACTCCCATGCACTCACAGGGCTTAACCAGATTCAGTTATCCCATCACTGCTTCACACGCGGGTGTCTTATCTTTACAACTATTTATGGGTAGAAGTGTCTATGCTAGAAAGGGTACAGGCTTTAGAATCAGCTGCTTATTTGTGTGTTGTGTGTGTTAGTCACTCAGTCACTCATCCTTAACGTGCAAACTCAGGGCATAAAAACTCCCTAAGAGAATAAAGTGGCAGACCCTGCTTCATACCCGAGCTTGCTCTCTCTGTCTCTCTCTCACCAAGACAGTTGAGTTTGCACGTTAAGGATGACCAAGCAAAAGTTGAACATTACATCGGTTTGCCCTTACGACACCCAGGATGTTTTCTGCATACTTCTTGGTCTGCTGCCGCTGCTGCTAAGTCGCTTCAGTCGTGCCCGACTCTGTGCGACCCCATAGACGGCAGCCCACCAGGCTCCCCCGTCCCTGGGAGTCTCCAGGCAAGAACACTGGAGGGGGTTGCCATTTCCTTCTCCAGTGCATGAAAGTGAAACGTGAAAGGGAAATCCCTCAGTCATGTCCAAGACTCTAGCGACGCCATGGACTGCAGCCGACCAGGCTCCTCCATCCATTGGATTTTCCAGGCAAGAGTACTGGAGTGGGATGCCATTGCCTTCTCCAACTTCTTTGTTTACAAGGGTCTTATTTTATGTACATTATCTTCTGGCCCTAAGGCCTATTGACATTCTTTCCTGCAGGCCAGGTGAATGTAAAACCAGTTTCCTGTAACCTATTCTTTATTGCTCCATTTTGCCTTGAGCTTAACAAAAAAACAGAAAAGTTCCAGTCTCATAGGGTAAAGGTGCAGCATGTAACAGAAAGGTCAATTCTTTTGCAGAAGTCACCATCTAAATTTATACTCTTGGCTAAAATTAACAATTGTCTTATTGTTTTCATACTAGGGCTAAACTCTTATTTCCTAAATTCCTAACTATATTAACCATAGTTTTTATTGTGCAACCTCAGCACATTAAGAGCTCAGCAAGGAAGCATTGATCCAGTAACAACTCTATAGAATAATATTTTTTATGTTCTCTAATAGGGCTTCCTCACCCCCCGAAGGGCTCTGTGCCTATTAGGGCCTTTTGTGTGTTCAGGTTCTTTATGCTGTTTATGATTAAGGTGTTGTGAACAGTCATGGGCATTAGTACTAAGGGCATAAACACATTTGTCAATCAAACTAAAATGCTAGCAAAAAAGGGTTTAGATTGAAATACTCTTCTCATCCTGGATAATCTTATAGGATGCCACCGTCCAGGGGACATATTGATTAAAGTTGATTTTGTTTGGAAAGAAATCGGGGAAGGCCTTCTGCCTGTGTCACAGAAATTAGGGAGCAGTCTAGTACAGCAAGCATCAGAAAGATAGATATCATCTTTAAGACGAGCCCCTGGGGCAGCTTTTCGAAATCCCTGGAGTCCTGACCTGCCTGCTTGTCAGGTCTTCTCCTCATGACCTTGTCATGGGTGGGATCTCATGTGCTGGCTCCCGGCACTGTGTCTAATCCGGTTCTGGAATAAAATACCTGCTGGTCAATACTTATTGACTGACTCACAGGGAACACGATCAACCGTATTTAATAACAGGCACTCTTCACTGAGACTCTCAGCCCCATCACCTTGTGAAGCCTCAAGTAAACCATATTAAAGTGGGGCTTCCATTATATCTGACAGTTTTCCTATTAAAAAAAAAAGTTTGCATGATACAGTTTATCTTTTTGATGAGAAGATCATTACTCCCATGGGCCACAGTTAATCAGCCTGTACTCTAGAGTCTGGGAACTGCAATTACTAAGTCCACACACACAGTGACTGAGGCCCACATGCCCTAGAGCCTGAGCTCTGCAGAGCAGCCGAGCAGGTAATGGAGAGGAGCCCCTGCTCACCACAGCTAGGAAAAACCCGCACAGCAACAAAGATCCAGCATGGTCAAATATAGTTAAATATCTAAAATTATTTTTTTTAAAGATCATTACTGTTAATATCTGCTCAGTTTAATTAGCTCTGAATCAATAGAGCAACATTTTGTTCCCGTTTTTTAAACATTTTGTTTTTAATGTGGGTCATTTTTATTTTTATTTTTTAATTTTTTAATTTTATTTTATTTTTTATTTTTTTTAATTTTAAAATCTTTAATTCTTACATGCGTTCCCAAACATGAACCCCCCTCCCACCTCCCTCCCCATAACATCTCTGTGGGTCATCCCCATGCACCAGCCCCAAGCATGCTGTAATGTGGGTCATTTTTAAAATCTTTATTGAATTCATTACAATATTGTTTCTATTTTATGCTTTGGTTTTTTGGCCACGAGGCATGTGGGATCTAAGTTCCGCGACCAGGGATTGAACCCACACCCCCTGCATTAGAAAGAGAAGTCTTAACCACTGGACTGCCAGGGCAGTCCCTCAACATTTCCTTTAGAAGAATGAATTTACCTACCTCCACTTCACACCCCATCTTCTTTCTAATTTCCTTCATGTCATGGTGATACTGTTGGCGTATTTCCTCTAACTGCTTCCAATATTCCTGGAAAGCAATCCCAATTCGGAAATGTTAAATGTTTGCGAACAACTTGACAGAATACTCCTAGACAGCCTATGATTTTATTTTTATTTTATTTTTTATTTTTGGCTATGCTTCACAGCACGTGGGATCTTAGTTCCCTGCCCGGGGATTGAACCCACAGCCCCTGCATTGGAAGCATGAAGTGCTAACCACTGGACAGCCAGGGACATCCCCAAGACAGCCTATGATTTTAGAAACGTGTGATACGTAGTAAGGGAAAAGTCAGTGCTCCCCAAAATGACAATCTGCCTTATACTTTGCCTGGGGTACTTCCACCAGTGAGGATAAGCTCTCTTGGAACAATCTCTTCAGTATATATAACAAATATGTTACTGACATACAATTTCTCTACATATGATCCTGTGATAGGCTGAGTTTTGTGCCCCCAAACAGATACACTGGAGTCCTAAGCCCCAGGACCTCAGAATGAGATCATGTTTGGAGACAGTGTCATTGCAGAGGTGAATAGTTAAGCTAAGATGTGTTCACATTAGATGTGTTCCCTAATGCATACAGCGGCTGTCCTGTTAAGAAGATGGCCAGGGACTTCTCTGGCAGTCTAATGGTTAACACTGTGCACTTCTAATGCTGAGGACTCAGGTTTGATCCCTGGCCAGGGAACTAAGGGCCCCACGCCACATGGTGTGGCCACAAAATAAAAAATAATAATAATAAAATTTTTTTAAAAAATAAGCAGACTCCTTAAAAAAAAAAAAGAAGACGAAGACGGTCACACGAGGAGGATGGTCACTGGTCACACGTCCAGTGGCAGAGACTGAGTTGGGTCACTGCAAGTGAGGATATCTGAGCATCACAGACCAACTACCAGAAGCCAGAAAAAGGCAAAGAGGTACTCCTCTCCAGAGTTCAGAGGGGGCATGGCCCTGCTGACATCTTGACTTTGGACTTCAAGCCTCCAGAAAATTTAAGACAGTAAATTTCTGTTGCTTCAAACTGCCCAGCGTGTTGTACAGCAGTCTGAGGGAACTAATACAAATTTCAAAAATGTTCAGGATGGACAGTTACTTGATCAATCCGAGGTAAAAAGCCCTACGAACTCAGCTACACTGCATTCTCTGAGAAGGTGAAATACACGTCTCTGTCTCCCCTGAGCCCTCAGCCTGGTGCATCACACCATGTATCCAGCAAGTGTTTGTGTAGTGAGCTCTCTCAGGTGCACCATAGATGCTAAAAACAATAATACCCGGCGTGTGTGCATGCTAAGTTGCTTCAGTCGTGCGACCCTATGGACTGTAGCCCCCCAGGCTCCTCTGTCCATGGGCTTTTCCAAGCAAGAATATTAATACCAGAGTGGGTTGCTGCGCCCTCCCCAAAGCAACACAGTATTACAGTACAAAGACAACGAGAGAAATACAGCGGCAGCCCTTGGAAGCAGACAGTTCCATACCTGCTCCTTCATTTCATTTCTCCTGAACTGCAGCCCCCAGAATCTAGGTCCTTCCCCATCGCTTCTTAGCTTTTGTCTCTGGTTGTCGTTTGGCTCAGCAGAAGATGGACGAAGGCCCTGTTATTGGAATAAAGTAATTTATCAAGTGTATTTGCATTCTGGAACCATCTTATGGCTTGACCTGCACTTCATCCTTTAAGCAATAATTATATTATCAATCTCACTATTTGATAATAATTATATTGAGTTTTTTTCTACAGTGAGCAGAATTTTCTTAGATTAAGCATGAAACTTTTAAAAAAGTAAATGAATAAAACCATTGGTACTGTTTATTCTAAGCAATCAATATTTTATGTTACCATGGAAGACACCTAGATTTGTTTTCTGAACTGGAAAACTGTAACTGTGGAATCAAATATCTATAAAAGTTCAGCAACCCCTGGAGCTTGGGGTTAGATAGGGGAAGAGAACTAAACCTTTTGAGCAGCTCAAAGTAAGCGCAATGCAAACAGGATGTATATCCAGTTTCACTCAGCCCCAGCATTTTGACACTATACTTAAGGGTAAAGTTTAACTTTCATTTCAAATCCAATACGAGAATCCCTTTTTAAAAATGTGTAGAATTCTAATAAACTAGAATCAAAGAAAAGCAGCACTGAAGGGGACCTTGAAGCTTATCTACAGCTTTTATAGAGAAAGATACTGAAGCTCAGAGAGGCTGCATGTTCTGCCTAACGCCACACAGCAAGTGATGGAGCCAGGGAAGGGACTAGGCTTCTCAGACCCTAACTGAAGCCTATTCCCAATATTCTTCTTTAGCTGTTAAAAACTAGTCTTAATCTTCCATGTGGAATGAACTTTGCCTTAAGGAACTATGAATATTTGAGAACAGAGAAAGCGTTAGAAATTTCTGATGGCCTCTTATATTTGGTTTTTACTTACCAACTGCTTTTCCACTTTCAACTTATATTGTTGAGCTTCACATTTCCTCTGAAGGTATTCAGCAAGCCTTAGGAAATAGAAACGTTCAGCTTGAGTAGAAATTTTAACTTATTATAGGCAGCAATTTGATAAGTGGATTTTCAGCTTCATGATGAGATTCACAAATCGCCTGTGACATTCTGAGTTCAAAGTGAAAAGTGAAAGTCGCACAGTCATGTTCAACACTTTCCGACCCCATGGACTATACAACCATGGGATTCTCCAGGCCAGAATACTGGAGTAGGTGGCTGTTCCCTTCTCCAGGGGATTTTCCCAACCCAGGGATCGAACCCAGGTCTCCGGCATTACCAGAAAGAAGAAAACAATATGAAAAATTCAAGAGTATGAATCTGCGCCCACAGTCAAATGGCAACGTGAATAAGACTAGTTACATCAAACTTGAGATGAAAAAGTGTCAAGGGAACGGTGAATTAAGTATTTTAAATGAACAGTCTGGAGATCCCTCCTGGATGTTTTAGGAGAATTTGGACAGACTTCAAAATAAATGTTGATATAGCAAGATATATTCAGAGGATGAAAGTTTAAGTTAGACTATGACATTACCATTGACTTGGAGGTGGACTGTGACTTTCTTTCTGATCATAATTCTCCTCATCTCTGCTATCTCTTTGAGGAACATGGTGGTAATTTGGTCCGTGCGCTCTCTCCCTTAACAAGTCAAGTTGAGCATAAAAATGATTATAATGTCCACACACTGCAGCAAGTTTGGGCCTTTCTACCATTTTCACCTGAGGGATTAAAAGGAAGAGAATTTTATTTTTTAATACAGGATTAAAATCTATAATAACTGACTGCTTGGTAGTGACCACAGCTAAGACAAGGCATAGAAGTTATCTTGTTGTTCTTGCTCTAGACTCGTTCTTCAGTAATCTTACAATCCCCAAATCCTAGAACTGAAAAATGTTTTAGAGGCCAAAGGCCTGCCTCACCATAGTTAATAATTTTGCTCAGGTGAGAATATGAGTCACGTGTACTTCATGGCATACAAATACCTAGCGAGTATCTATCCAACCCAAGATATGAAACTAAACTGTGTTATTATTTCCTGTTTTTCATAAACTTATTTGTTGTTGTTCATATACACGGGAAGAGTCCCTGGAGGATGAAATGGCAACTCACTCCAGTATTCTTGCCTGAAGAATCCCAAGGATGGAGGAGCCTGGCGAGCTACAGTCCGTGGGGTTGCAAAGATTTGGACACGACTGAGCACACACACAATATAAATGTTAGATTAAATATGAAATTATAGATATTTGACCATCTTTAACTTACAAAAATGGCACATTCACATAATCCTAATCAAATATTAAAGTAAATGTGTAAAGTCTGGCTTATCAGTCTAAATACAAATTAAACATTTAAAGTGTCAAGTTGTTTTCTTAGTTTTATAATGTTTACCTCTGTACAACCCAAAAGAAGGTACTACTAGTTAGTTGAAAAATGGCTAGAAATACAGAAAAGTACTGGAAGGAAAAAACAGCTTCTTTAGGATTTTCTCTAAAATCCCAAACGGTAATAACAACATCCAAGATAGTTCCTGCGGAGACCTCCCATTGCACTGCATTAGCAGAAGCTTTCAGAGGATTGAAGAACCAGCAATATGTTCTCCTAATATCATCCACCTACAAATCTTTCAGATGTTTTTTCTTGTTTATTTGTTTTTTTTTCACCTCCTGCAGGTTTGCTACAGAGTATTCTAAATTACAATACACTTTCAAAATTCTTTAATAAGTTAAGCCACATTCCATCAAATAAAGGGCAATAATTTAATAGTTTCAAAAATCTATCTGTACACCAACATATTTGCTAAAACTGCTGCTGCTGCTGCTCCTAAGTCGCTTCAGTCGTGTCCGACTCTGTGTGACCCCAGAGACGGCAGCCCACCAGCCTCCCCTGTCCCTGGGATTCTCCAGGCAAGAACACTGGAGTGGGTTGCCATTTCCTTCTCCTGTGCATGAAAGTGAAAAGTGAAAGTGAAGTCGCTCAGTTGTGTCCGACTCTTCGCGACCCCATGGACTGCAGCCTAACAGGCTGCTCCGTCCATGGGATTTTCCAGGCAAGAGTACTGGAGTGGGGTGCCATCAAATGTCTAGATAGCAAGTAAACACTTAGGAAATGTACTTCAAATGGTCCTGTAATTATACCATGAGCCTTCTTTAAGAATATCATTCTTCAGTTAAAATACAACAGATATTTTATATGCCAGAAGCATCTCACTAGCAAAAACTAAAAGATTCAACATTCTGATGAAATGGATTCAAATAACTGGCATAAAGCAACTCAGGAAAAAAAAAATCAATGATTTTATAATAAAAATTCCTCAATTACATACAACATTAGAATTAGGAGTATGAATGCAGAAAGTTTTCTGCTGCTATTCTACTCACTTGTCCTATATAGAAAAACTTCATTTATTTAAAGACATTAAAAGGAATTGAATTACTAAAAAAACTAATACATACAATACCTATAAGAAAATACAGCATTGTTAAAAATATATATAACAACTAGAAGCTGTCCCATGAACTACCACTTTAATGCTAATTACAGAATTTTATTATAAATACAAAACTAGTGAACCTCGTACCTCATGAACATGCGCAAGAAGCTCTGTAGAACAGACCATCTGCTAAAACAACAGGAATGCTTTAGCATGACTTACAGATACGGGCGTCTGGGCTCCAGCTGGTGGTCTCCATTCATTTCTATATAATATGTCCTTCCTCTTATTTGGCACTGTTATCCTTGATCTTGGTAGGCACTTTCCCTGGAATCTCACTTTCTGTATTTTAGAATCTATTTAACCAAAAGAAAACAACTTCATTAAAAAACTTTTTTTATACTTGTGAGAGTATAAGCATACGGAGCATTTCATAACACATTTTAACCAGAAACATTTATGTTCACTTGAAACATAAGTTCACTCTGCTGCTGCTGCTGCTAAGTCGCGTCAGTCGTGTCTGACTCTGTGCGACCCCATAGACGGCAGCCCACCGGGCTCCCCCGTCCCCGAGATTCTCCAGGCAAGAACACTGGAGTGGGTTGCCATTTCCCTCTCCAATGCATGAAAGTGAAAAGTGAAAGTGAAAGTCTAACCAGAAACATTTATACTCACAAAGAGAAGGGCTGATGGAAAATGACTACGCATTTTCTTTGGATGGAGGAAATCATTCTTGCCAGGGTTCCTTTACATGGTTCCTCTCTCTCTTTAGTCGCTCAGTCGTGCCCGACTCTTGCGACCCCATGGACTGTAGCCCGCCAGGCCCCTCTGTCCATGGGATTCTCCAGACAAGAATACTGGAGTGGTTTGCCATTTCCTTCTCCATATATAGTTCTAGTAATATTTAATTATTTAATCGTCTACTATTTAAGAACTTACGAGCGAATATTAACATTTACAGAAACAATATGCATAACATAATGGCATGTTTAGTAGTTCAATTATTAACTAAATTAATTACAAGTAATTAAATGTAGCCATCAGAGCTTGGGTTATCAGGCCGCAGCATTCAGGTCCCACTGTTGTTTGAAATGGATGAGTGAGTGGGTCTTCTAACGTGTTGGTATTTATCAGCTTTACCCACGTGTTCCTGTTTCCCCGTCTGTCCTATACTGGAAATGTAGACAATACACTTTCTATCATGCTCTACTTATCTACTTTCTAAACATTCTCAATCTAGACCAAAACATAATGATGTCAAATCAAATTAAACATAGCAGAATTATCCATTCACTTTCCCTTTATAACTTTCTTAAGTTTATAACAATTTCTCCATCACAGTGGGTAATCTTTCTCTCTCACTGGTTCCTCCTCATCCTTGAAGCTGAGATATTTGGCTATGGCTAAAAATCCTGCCATTTAATTGAATAACTTAAATTGAAGAAAGTAGGGAAAACCACTACACCATTCAGGTATGACCTAAATCAAATCCCTTACAATTTTACAGTGGAAGTGACAAATAGATTCAAGCGATTAGACCTGATAGACAGAGTGCCTGAAGAACTGTGGATGGAGGTTCATGACATTGTACAGGAGGCAGTGATCAAGACCATCCCCAAGAAAAAGAAATGCAAAAAGGAAAAATGGTTTTCTGAGGAAGCCTTACAAATAGATGAGAAGAAAAGAAAGAGAAGAGAAGCAAAAGGCAAAGGAGAAAAGGAAAGATACAGCCATCTGAATGCAGAGTTCCAAAGAATAGCAAGGAGAGATAAGAAAGGCTTCCTCCGTGATCAATGCAAAATAGAGGAAAACAATAGAATGGGGAAGACTAGAGATCTCTTCAAGAAAATTAGAGATACCAAGGGAACATTTCATGCAAAGATGAGCACAATAAAGGACAGAAATGGCATGGACCTAACAGAAGCAGAAGATATTAAGATGAGGTGGCAAGAATACACGGAACTATATTAAAAAGATCTTCACGACCAAGATAATCACAATGGTGTGATCACTTACCTAGAGCCAGACATCCTGGAATGTGAAGTCAAGTGGGCCTCAGGAAGCATCACTAGGAACAAAGCTAGCGGAGGTGATGGAATTCCAGTTGAGCTGTTTCAAATCCTAAAAGATGATGCTATGAAACTGCTGCACTCAATATGCCAGCAAATTTGGACAATTCAGCAGTGGCCACAGGACTGGAAAAGGTCAGTTTTCATTCCAATCCCAAAGAAAGGCAATGCCAAAGAATGTTCAAACTACCATACCATTGCACTCATCTCACACGCTAGTAAAGCAATGCAATGCTCAACATTCTCCAATGCAATGCTTCAACAGTATGTGAACCGAGAACTTCCAGATGTTCAAGCTGGATTTAGAAAAGGCAGAGGAACCAGAGATCAAATTGCCAACATCGACTGGATCATCAAAAGAGCAAGAAAGTTCCAGAAAAACATCTACTTCTGCTTTATTGACTATGCCAAAGCCTTTGACTGTGGGGATCACAATAAACTGTGGAAAATTCTGAAAGAGATGGGCATACCAGACCGCCTGACCTGCCTCTTGAGACATCTGTATGCAGGTCAAGAAGCAACAGTTAGAACTGGACATGGAACAACAGACTGGTTCCAAATCAGGAACGGAGCACGTCAAGGCTGTATATTGTCACCCTGCTTATTTAACTTCTATGCAGAGCACATCATGAGAAACGCTGGGCTAGAAGAAGCAGAAGCTGGAATCAAGATTGCCGGGAGAAATCTCAATCACCTCAGATATGCAGATGACACCACCCTTATGGCAGAAGGTGAAGATGAACTAAAGAGCCTCTTGATGAAAGTGAAAGAGGAGAGTGGAAAAGTTGGCTTAAAGCTCAACATTCAGATAACTAAGATCATGGCATCTGGTCCCATCACTTCATGGCAAATAGATGGAGAAATAGTGGAAACAGTGACAGACTTTATTTTTGGGGGCTCCAAAATCACTGCAGATGGTGACTGTAGCCATGAAATTAAAAGACACTTGCTCCTTAGAAGAAAAGTTATGACCAACCTAGACAGCAGAGACATTACTTTGCCAACAAAGGTTTGTCTAGTCAAGGCTATGGTTTTTCCTGTGGTCATGTATGGATGCGAGAGTTGGACTATAAAGAAAGCTGAGCGCCGAAGAATTGATGCTTTTGAACTGTGGTGTTGGAGAAGATTCTTGAGAGTCCCTTGGACTGCAAGGAGATTCAACCAGTCCATCCTAAAGGAGATCAGTCCTGAATATTTATTGGAAGGACTGAACATTCATTCATTCATGCTGAAGCTGAAAATCCAATATTTTGGCCACCTGATGCAAAGAACTGACTCATTTGAAAAGACCCTGAGGCTGGAAAAGATTGAAGGCAGGAGGAGAAGGGGATGACAGAGCATGAGATGGTTGAATGGCATCATCAACTCAATGGACATGGATTTGAGTAAACGCCAGGAGTTGGTGATGGACAGGGAGGCCTGGCGTGCTGCAACCCATGGACTTGCAGTCAGACACGACTGAGCAACCAAACTGAAAGGAACTGAAAAATCCTGCTGTTCTTATTTCACAATGTTAATTGAATTAGTAATTTTTCTCTTTAATGTCTGTCTGTCTTACACATACACACAAACACACATACAGTGTTTCATCAGCTGATTCCTGACACTGTCACTAAAGCAGCTCCCCTATTTCTCATTACCATAAGGTATCACCTGCTTTCTTTGGGAATCACATAGTAACAGTTCTCCTACTGTTACCAGTTAGGTCCAAGATCCTAACTTCAGCTCAAACCAGCCTCTGCAAGAGAACTCTTAATCTTCAGTCCATTCTCTCTAGTTCAAAAACACAAGCTTCACCTCATGATTCCATGTCTGTCTGTGACCCTTCTCTGACTCTCTACCCCTTCCCTACACAAAAGTTAAGCTTGGATCCTACCCCTTTGAGCCTCTCTTTATCAGCAAATCCACTGCTTTATCAAGTTTTCCTGACTGATGAGAAGAGAGGAGATGAATCCTCCAGGTCATGAATGAGCTGGATGTACAGGCACGCCCACAGGTCACCAGTCAACAAAAATTTTTCTCCTGTTCATAATGCTCGTGCATGCTAAGTAGCTTCAGTCGTGTCTGACTCTGCAACCCTATGATCTGTAGCCCACCAGGCTCCTCTGTCCATGGGATTCTCCAGGCAAGAATACTGGAGTGGGTAGTCCTGCCCTCCTCCAAGCGAGCTCCCTGACCCAGAGATCGAAACTTCATAGGCCGATTTGGGCAGATTTTCCAGTTACAGCTAGTACGAGGCTTCATAAAGGTAGGCTAGAATTGTCTGGGTTTAATATAAAGATGTGTTGTAGGTCTCAGGCATTGAGATTAATAAGAAATCATATTATTGCTATAATAAATTCATCTCATGTCTCCTGCATCAACAGATGGGTTCTTTACCACAAGCACCACTTGGGAAGTCCTGCTTATAGTGCTCATATTTTTTAAATGTCCACATTCAATAAATCTGGAGGAATTTCCCTGCTAATGTTGTCAACCATATACTATAAATCACTGCGCGAGACACACACAATAAATATCTTTTGATTGCACACTTAAGTACTTCTTACCAGGGGCCACCTTCCCAGCAGGTCGAGAAGCAGATGGTCTTGCTTTATATAAGAGTGGGTGACTGAATTCTTCGTGAATGACCTAAAATATAACAGTGTATCAGGACTCACTAGCCAAAAATCTCTGTCAAAATCCAAACAGAATCACCTCCAAACTCACCTCGGGTGTCAAGTATTTGGCAATAAGATTCTCTAAAAAGGGCCTTTTCAAAATGGAATTGATGGATGGCCGATCTCGGGGAGATACTTCAAAGAGCTGGGATATTAAGAACTGTAGGTCACGGGAAAACCTTGGCGATATCGGAGGAACACGAGCTTGACAAATCTTCAGAACCAGCTGCTGTAAGTTGTTACCCTCAAACTGAAAGGACAAGGAATGGTGATACTAAGTCAGAGAAAAATTCAATGCGCATATTTAAAGGAATACCAAGAGGGACTTCCCTGGTGGTCCAATGGTTAAGAACCCGTCCTGCAATGCAGGGGACATGGGTTTGCTCCCTGGCCGGGGAACTAAGATTCCGTGTGCCACGAAGGGACTAAGCCTGCATGGGGCAACTGCTGAGCCCTCCTGCCACAGCAGGAGAGTCTGTGCAATGAAAGATCCTTCAAGCCACAACTTAAGACTTAACACAGTCAAATAAGTAAATAAATAAACACCGAAAATAAAGAAATTTAAAAAAGAGGAGGGAGTGAAGTGAAAGTCGCTCAGTCTGTGTCTGACTCTCTGCAACCACATAGACTGTAGCCCGCCAGGTTCCTCTGTCCATGGAACTCTCCAGGCAAGAATAGTTGGAGCGGGTAGCCTTTCCCTTCTCTAGGGGATCTTCCCAACCCAGGGACTGAAACCCAGGTCTCCCACACTGCAGGCAGATTCTTTACCAGCTGAGCCAGAAGAGAAGCCCAAGAATACTGGAGTGGGTAGCCTACCCCTTCTCCAGCAGATCTTTCTGACCCAGGAATCAAACTGGGGTCTCTTGTACTACAGGGGAATTTTTTTTACCAACTGAACTATAAGACAAGGTATTTAAAATATTTTTATATTTTTAAAAAGTAAAATAACTTTGAGAAACAAAACAATGTTAAAAGCTTTCATTAAGAGTACCATGGTCTGCCCTGAATTGTTTCCATCAACATGTAGGCAGTTATTCAATGAAACATCATATTACTTAAAACAAGGGGCTTTTTAGTTTCTTTATTATCAAAATGTTTACTCGTTTCCCAAAACTAGAAGGTATAGGAAATTATAAACAGGGAAAATACATACAATTCCACCACCCAGAGATATATTTTCTTCCGGTCGTTTAAAAAATACTACTTATTTTACCAAGTTGAGATCATACGATATGACATTTTATCTCTTGCTTTTTTAAATGACAGAGGAGCCTGGGATCGCAAAGAGTCAGACACGACTGAGTGACTAACATTTTTTTCATGCTCTATGCACTATTCTCCAAATTGGATTTTGTACTTAATAATATAGCTTGGATACTGTCCCATGTTGGTATATACGGAGCTATCATTCTTGTTAATATCTTGTTCATATAATTTTTAACAATCTAATAAAACCAAACAAAAGACTGTTCTATAAATCTGTGTCTCTTTTGCTGTCACTGGGACGACCCAGAGGGATGGTGCGGGGAGGCAGGAGGGAGGGGGGTTCAGGATGGGGAACACGTGTATACCTGTGGCGGACTCATGGTGATGTATGGCAAAACAAATACAGTATTATAAAGTAATTAACCTCCAATTAAAAATAAATTTATATTAGAAAAAACCTTTTTCTTTCAGAGGTTATTTTCATTTATATACTTTTCAATAACTCACGATAATCTGATGATTAATATACTTACAGGATGTCTGAGTGTGCAGAGCTCATATAAGACACAGCCAAGAGACCAAATATCCCTGGGAAAGATAAGAGTTTATAAGCCAAGAATTATGGATAATTCTCAATTTAAACTTTTATCTTTGCAGTCAATTATATTTGTGTATCTTTACAATTTTATATAGGGTGACCAGTTTTCACAAATGCTTTCAGTACATTATCAATTCTTACTCTTTTTTTTTTTAAGACTAGAGAAAAAAATTGTAGCTTGTCAGAGTCCCAGCAGAGAAAAGGCACACAAGCTTTGCTACAATCTGATGGCTCAATACTTACTTTAACTTCATGTGATGAGCTCAAAGAAAATGTGCGTGCATATGGAATTTTGAGCAATTTGGAGGAGGGAGGAAGAGCTCAAATGTGGATTACTTGATTCAACAGGTAACATTTGGTTGATTTTGAAAGGAACGTACTCAAGGCTATCAGTTCAGTTCAGTCTCTCAGTCGTGTCCGTCTCTTTGCGACCCCATGAATTGCAGCATGCCAGGCCTCCCTGTCCATCATCAACTCCCGGAGTTCACTCAGACTCATAGACAGAACCAAAGTTAGATTAAGTAATAAACAGAGTATCTGGTACTCAATGAACTTAAAATGTGCTAAAACTAGGCCTGTGCAGGTGTCCAATAAATGACCTTTGACCTCAGAGGGCCAAAAACAATCCCCCCTCAGATCATGCTAAACATTTCCATTTTTGAACATGCATCCTAAGAAGATGCATGAAACTCAGCTATGTCTGCACAGAACACCAGTTACCTCACCTCCAATCCCCTTTCCCCATGCCTAAGACCATCCTGCATTGCAGCCTGCCTAAGACCACGCTGCTTCTTCATCCCATAAATATCTCAAATCCCTCGCCTTCAGGGAGGCAGATCTGAGACCTGTTCTCCAGTCTCCTCATCTGGCTGCCTTGTGTATAAACCCTTTCTTCCTCTGCTGCAAACCTCAGTGTCTCAGCATTTGGCTTGCTGTGCATTACGTGAATTAACCCAGTTTGGTAATGATTTATTGCTAGGATTTTCCAATTATTCAAAGAATCAAATCAACATATTTAAATGTTGGCTTAGATGCTTAAAAAGTAGTGCAAGGCAACAAAACAATGCTGCTGAGCCAGGGGTCTCTCTTTGCAGCACTGAGTGCGCTCTGCTCTCGAAAGCCTGTCCTTCCACCCTGGCTACACCAGCTGCATTTCTGGTCAGCTTGAGGCCAACCTCCTTCTCTAGGTCAGAGGATATCTTCCAAAAATGCCCATTCTTCTACTATGTGGAGAAATGTTCACCACTCTTCTTTAGGGCTTGGCTTTTCATTTACCTCTTTCAAAGTCAGTCAAATATCACTTGGGTACTGTTCTAAACAAATAGACAATGAACTCCACAAAGGAACTTGGTCTTCCTGCAAAGCCAACGAGTTCAACTGGAAGATAGCTTTGAAAAGTGAAATGTTTTCCTTCTCCTCCATGGAAGTAAAGACTATCTTGGCTTTATCTTTTATCACTGTGTATATTACTATTAAGGCTGCCTGTGGAGCTAGTGGTAAAGAACCCACCAGCGAATGCAAGAGATGTGGGTTCAGTCCCTGGGTCAGGAAGATCCCCTGGAGGAGAGAATGGCAACCCACTCCAGCATTCTTGCCTGGAGAATTTCATGGACAGAGGAGCCTGGCAGTCTACAGCCCATGGGGTCACAAAGAGTCGAACATGACTGAGCGACAAACCCTTTCACAAACTATATTAATATTACTCCTAAACAGTCGGCTCTAGTACCACAAACGTCAAAGCTTGTTGATCTTTAAAGCTGGAAGATGCCTTAACAATCACCTAGCCAACACCTTTGTTGAAGACAGGGGAACTGAGACCCGCAGAGACTGACTGACTTGCTCAAGTCGCTGACCAAGTCAGGGTTAGGATTTCTGGCTCCGAAACCTGCACTCTGTCACCAGACCTTCCACCTGGCCCATCCACAACACTTTGCTGCAACAGGCTCAACAGTGCTCAGAAAGCCTGAGAATCAAGTACAAAGATGCACATCACAGTGACCTCAATTCTCAAGGCTACTCTACCACTTCTATCATCAGAGGAAGAGACATATCTCTTTTCTACATAAATGTGAAAGCTTTAGGAAACACTGAAGTGGTCAGAGGCAGTCACAGCGATTCTCATTTCACAGGTGAAGAAAAGGAAATTACAAAGCACCATAAGAAAGAATCCATAAGATTTTACTAAGACTTTCAAACCAAAAGCCAGCAACTCACGTTTTATTGTTGTAGGGTTTATTCTGACAGATCTCTGGGGACAGGTAGTATGGTGTTCCAATGCAAGTTCTAGCAAGTTCCATGGTACTAGCAAAGTTATATTAAACAATAAAATAACATAGTGCGTTACTGAAGTAAGGAAAGGCTTAAGACATACACATACATGTAAGAAAAATGTATAAAAGTAACACAAAATTTGATGTATTCATATATGAAAATAAAGCATCATTATTATTAAAATATAGTATATTAATAGTGTAGTAATAAAATTAATTGATTTTAAGCTTATAATTCATTTACCCAAACTCGACACAATAAAAAAAAAAACTTATGGCTTAAAGACTGCACGAAAAGGTACCATTGTTATTTTTCAAACTCTCACATGTAAAAATTTCCCTCATTCCAATAACGAAAGCAATGCACTCTCATGATTTAAAATTTGGAAAACGGAAAAGTGAATAAAGAAGAAAAAAAATACCAAGAATCTTACTACCCTCAAACAACTAGTGCTAAAATTCTGATGTATTTCCTTCTTGTCTTTTTTCCATGCATACTTTCCACATAGCTGTGATTATAGAGTATTTGAAATTCATAATTCTTGTTTTTAAAATTTTAAATTTAATACAACAAAGTTTGTTCTCACATTATCAAAAAGTCTTCAAAATCATAAATTCAGTGGCTAAATGATATTCAGGTACATGACTGTGCCAAGTTTTATAAAATTTAGCTATTTCCCAATTTTTAGGCATTTAAACTATTCCAAATTTCAAATTATTCCCTTAGGACAAATTCTCAGAACATTTAAAATCTCTTGGCATTTATTATCAACAAACTGTCTTTTGAAACAGTTGCATCAATATACTCTCCTAAGCAGGTGTTAATTTTCCTGTTACACAAAGTGCTCACTAACTTTACATAAATTTCAGTCACATCTCATTTGACCAGCTTATATCACACTATACAGCATTGCCAACATTTCTACTATGCCAAGATATGTCTTGCAAATTTTAATCTCAATGTACCATTTGAATACTTTAACATACTTATATAAACAATTATCCAAAATTATTGAGAAACCAAGCTCTTAATACCTTCTTAATTCTTGATACCTAAAAATACATATTTTGGCTGTTATGAACAGAAGGAAAAATGATTTTTAAAAGTACTTACTTGTTCAAGACCCTTGCAATACCAAAGTCCCCAAGCTTTGCAACCATTCCGTTCTTGCTAAGAAAAATGTTCTATAAAGTGGAGAAAAGTCTATGTTGTTGGAGATATTTCAAGAAAATAAAAGATCTATTCTTCTTGATTTTGTCTCTGAGCTGTTACCTGTGTTTTTATGTCCCTGTGTAAAACCTTCCTGTCGTGAATATGTTTCAGTCCTAGAGAAATCTGTACAAACCAACTCAGAATCTGTAGAGGGAACACAGAACAAAACCAGTGAGCAGTCTGCTGATCACTGAACTACCTTCAATGATAACATGCACGAAGAGAGAAATAATACATTTGTGTGTGTGGTTACGCGAATGAAGTGAATAGATATACCATCATCCCATCCTATGTTCTCCTTACAGCTGGAAAAACGAAGTGTGAAAAGGCAATCCAAACATGTTGGTATGAAAAGGAATACTGCATACAGAAAAAGAGAAACTGGGGACTTCCCTGGTGGTCCAGTGGCTAAGACTGCACTCCCAAAATGCAGGGGGCTGAATTTTATTTCTTAGATATGGTTTATTTCTTAGTTATCATTTTATTTTACCTTAGCTGACCATGAGTCTTTTTATTAAACGGTTCTGCTGCTGCTAAGTCGCTTCAGTCACGTCTAACTCTTTGCCACCCCATGGACTGTAGCCCTGCAGGCCCCTCTGTCCATGGGCTTCTCAAGGAAAGAATACTAGAGTGAGTCACCATGCCCTTCTCCAAGGGATCTTCCTGACCCAGGGATCGAACTGGGAAGGCAGATTCTTCACCACTGAGCCACTGTAGACAGCTTCTCAGGTGGTGCAGTGGTAAAGAATTTGCCTGCCCATTCAGGAGACACAGGTTCGATCCCTGGGTCTGGAAGGTCCCCTGGAGTAGGAAAACACAACTAGGCATACACGCTTGCACACAGATGCCTACAGAGATTTATTTAAACAATTCTAAACTTTCAATGGTTCTTTGTCCACCAAAACAGAGAGAGGAAAACAATTGAGCAAAAAAACTATATTCCAGATACTAAGATTCACTTGCAATTTTTTTTTTTTTTTTGGCTGTGCTGTGCAGCATGTGGAATCTGAGTGCCCAGGGCATGTGTGTTAAGTCATTTTAGTTGTGTCCGACTCTTTGCGATCCCATGGACTGGATCCCGTGCCAGGATCCTTTGTCCTGGGGGATTCTTCAGGCAAAAATACTGGAGTGGGTAGCCATTCCTTTCTCCAGGGGATCTTCCTAAACCCAGGGATCGAATCCGGGTCTCCCACATTGCAGGCAAATTCTTTACTGTCTGAGCCACAAGGGAAGTCCTTAGTTCACCGACCAGGGACCTTGTCCCCTGCGCTGGAAGTGAAGAATCTTAACCACTGGACCACCAGGAAAATCCATCAGTTGTAATTTTAGTTCTTTCTCAACCATGGGAAATGTAATTCAAACTTATGTAATGGATTTTTATTAAATGTGGCAAAATAATACCCAGATAAGAAGAAAGAGAGTTTCTACAACTATAGAATTTAATATATAATGTCAATGAGCATAGGGAGAATGCTTGATTAAATTTACAGAGGTTAGGGATACTGCAGAGAATGGAATGGCACCCCACTCCAGCACTCTTGCCTGGAAAATCCCATGGACGGAGGAGCCTGGTAGGCTGCAGTCCATGGGATCGCAAAGAGTCAGACATGACTGAGCGACTTCACTTTCACTTTTCACTTTCATGCTTTGGAGAAGGAAATGGCAACCCACTCCAGTGTTCTTACCTGGAAAATCCCAGGGACAGGGGAGCCTGGTGGGCTGCCGTCTATGGGGTCGCACGGAGTCAGACACGACTGAAGCAACTTAGCAGCAGCAGCAGCATTTAAGAGCTCAGATAATTTCCTCTTTGATTTAAAGTTCAATGTCGTGAATGTATGAATGATTAAAGAATAAATATTCCTGCTGCAGCTGCTGCTGCTAAGTTGTTTCAGTCGTGTCTAACTCTGTGCGACCCCAGAGACGGCAGCCCACCAGGCTCCCCCGTCCCTGGGATTCTCCAGGCAAGAACACTGGAGTGGGTTGTCATTTCCTTCTCCAATACATGAAAGTGAAAAGTGAAAGTGAAGATGCTCAATTGTGTCCTAAAAGAGAACAGAGAAACAAAGGGCTTGAAGAAAGCTGGCAGGCCATTCTTATGTCCTGCTGTGGCTGAGGCCTTTCCCTTCAATCACACAGGCCGGGAGTCCAGTTCTTCCCCACTACAAACACCTGTCTCCTTCATGAATAAAAGTTCCAAGAGAGTATCAGAGGATGCTCAGTGTACAGAAGAAAAATGTGTTTGTGCTCAGAGAAAATCGGAATTGAGGCCATTACTCTTCACCTTTTCTCTTCTCTCTCTTAATAACCAAAGAAACTAAATAGCCATTGCTAAAATGAGCTTCTATCCTCCCCAGCAAAGTGGGAAATCTATTTTAAAACAGCATACTCACTGGTAAAAGGAAGATGAGTGAAGCTATAAATACATCACATTTGAAGTGGCTAAGGAACATTCTCATTCACTTTTTTTTCAGCCATTAAGATCCATCTCAGGGGCATCCTACATGAGATTGTCCAAAAATAAGATGCTGTCTTTTTCTCAAGCAAAGTTCACTCTCAAACAGAGATTCAATTTAAGTTCAAATGCAAACATGTTCTCAGTTCAGTTCAGTTCTGTCACTCAGTCATGTCTGACTCTTTGCGACCCCATGTATCGCAGCACGCCAGGCCTCCCTGTCCATTACCAACTCCCCAGTTCACTCAAACTCATCATCGAGTAGGTGATGCCATCCAGCCATCTCATCCTCTGTCGTCTCCTTCTCCTCCTGCCCTCAATCCCTCCCAGCATCAGAGTCTTTTCCAATGATCAACTCTTCGCATGAGGTGGCCAAAGTACTGGAGTTTCAGCTTCAGCATCAGTCCTTCCAATGAACACCCAGGACTGATCTCCTTTAGGATGGACTGGTTGGATCTCCTTGCAGTCCAAGGGACTCTCAAGAGTCTTCTCCAACACCTCAGTTCAAAAGCATCAGCTCTTTGGTGCTCAGCTTTCTTCACAGTCCAACTCTCACATCCATACATGACCAATGGAAAAACCATAGCCTTGACTAGACGGACCTTTGTTGGAAAAGTAATGTTTCTGCTTTTGAATATGCTATCTAGGTTGGTCATAACCCTTCCAAGGAGTAAGCATCTTTTAATTTCATAGCTGCAGTCACCATCTGCAGTGATTTTGGAGCCCAGAAAATAAAGTCTGACACTGTTTCCACTCTTTCCCCATCTATTTCCCATGAAGTGATGGGACCGGATGCCATGATCTTTGCTTTCTGAACGTTGAGCTTTAAGCCAACTTTTTCACTCTCCTCTTTCACTTTCATCAAGAGGCTTTTTAGTTCCTCTTCACTTTCTGCCATAAGGGTGGTGTCATCTGCATATCTGAGGTGATTGAGATTTCTCCCGGCAATTTTGATTCCAGCTTGTGCTTCTTCCAGCCCAGCGTTTCTCATGATGTACTCTGCATATAAGTTAAATAAGCAGGGTGACAATATACAGCCTTGACGTACTCCATTCCTGATTTGGAACCAGTCTGTTGTTCCATGTCCAGTTCTAACTGTTGCTTCCTGACCTGCATACATATTTCTCAAGAGGCAGGTCAGGTGGTCTGGTATTCCCATCTCTCTCAGAATTTTGCACGGTTTATTGTGATCCAAACAGTCAAAGGTTTTGGCATAGTTAATAAAGCACAAATAGATGTTTTTCTGGAACTCTCTTGCTTTTTCCATGATCCAGCGCATGTTGGTGATTTGATCTCTGGCTCCTCTGCCTTTTCTAAAACCAGCTTGAACATCTGGAAGTTCACAGTTCACGTATTGCTGAAGCCTGGTTTGGAGAATTTTGAGCATTACTTTACTAGTGAGTGAGATGAGTGCAATTGTGTGGTAGTTTGAACATTCTTTGGCATTGCCTTTCTTTGGGATTGGAATGAAAACTGACCTTTTCCAGTCCTGTGGCCACTGCTGAGTTTTCCAAATGTGCTGGCATATTGAGTGCAGCACTTTCACAGCATCATCTTTCAAGATTTGCAATAGCTCAATTGGAATTCCATCACCTCCACTAGCTTTGTTCATAGTGATGCTTTCTAAGGCCCACTTGACTTCACATTCCAGGATGTCTGGCTCTAGTTGAGTGATCACACCATCGTGATTATCCGGGTCATGAAGATCTTTTTTGTACAGTTCTTCTGTGTATTCTTGCCACCTCTTCTTAATATCTTCTGCTTCTGTTAGCTCCATACCCTTTCTGTCCTTTATCGAGCCCATCTTTGCATGAAATGTTCCCTTGGTATCTCTAATTTTCTTGAAGAGATCTCTAGTCTTTCCCATTCTGTTCTTTTCCTCTATTTCTTTGCATTCATCGCTGAGGAAGGCTTTCTGATCTCTCCTTGCTATTCTTTGGAACTCTGCATTCAGATGCTTATATCTTTCCTTTTCTCTTTTGCTTTTCGCTTCCCTTCTTTTCACAGTTATTTGTAAGGCCTCCCCAGACAGCCATTTTGCTTTTTTTGCATTTCTTTTCCATGAGGATGGTCTTGATCCCTGTCTCCTGTACAATGTCACTAGGCTAGGTTAATTTCTCATTTAAAGCTTTTTTCTCTGCAGTCACCCTCTTGTTTTTCAGTCTTCTAACTTTACTGAGGCCTTTGATGGCTAAGTTGAAGATCTCTCTTGGTAAATGTCAGACTGCACTTGAAGATATGTGGGTTATTTTCAAATATCTTTTGATATTGATTTCTAACAGGATTCCACAGTGATAACAGACTCTGTATGATTTCAATGCCTTTAGACCATGAAATTTCTTCACCTTGTTTTATGTCCCTGGATCTATTCCCATGGTCTCCTAGTTTATGGTCTATGGGAACTTGAACAGAATTTGTATCCTACTATTGTGTGAAAATTGTATAAATCTTAATTATGTTGAATTGGTTCATGATGCTTTTAAGGTCTACCATATCCTTCCACTTTTATGTATATTCATTCTATAAATTTTTGAGAGTTCGATATTGAAACTCCCAATAAAAATCTTAATGTATCTATTTAAAAAAATAATTGTATTAATAATATATAGAAGGACCATATGTAACTTTGCCCTGTATTTTCCAAGTCTCCTATAAATGTTTTATCATACTTTTCATAATTTAAAAGATAAAAAGAAAAAGAAAAAATAAATGAATACTGACATTGTAAAAAAAAAACCAAGCCGTTATTTTTACCAATCATGCTTCATATAAACACAGTCTATTATTTATGAAATTATAAATTTAATCCCTAATATAAATGAACAGGGAAATTGGAAGAGTTTATACCTGATCTTCACTAAATAACACTCCCCGTTGTCTTCTGATCCTTTTCATGAGATCCCCGCCATCACAATACTCCATCACAATAAACAGTCTGTTGTTCTCTGTAAAAAAAGGCCTCATTTGATGCTGGATAGGTTTCAAATATTTACTAATTACTTGCCTTTCAAGTTCTAGAAGGTGGAGAATGCAACAGAAAAATGCAGAATATAATAGCAAAAAACTGGCTGTAGAATCAAGATGGACTGGGCTCTAATCCCACTTCACCACTTAAATTTCTTAGCTCTGTGACTCTGGGCAAGTTATTTTAATTTTTCTGAGCTTCATTTTCTCATCTGTCAGATGGAGATAATAATGTAGACACTCCTGTTGGGATCGCCTTATCTTTGTTCACTTCATCTTTTAAATGAGTTAATCCATGTCACATATTTAGAACAATACCTGCCCATAATGAGAGTTCAATAAATGTGAGCAATTATTTTTAATAAATGTGAGACTGGAAATGGGCTGTAACACAACAGCTGTGAATCTTTTTCAACACCGCTAAAAGAATGATCAGACCCTTCACTTGAAGTAGAAACTTTTATTTATACTGTTGAGTACTGGTGACACTCTTTTTTTAATGTTTTATTTATGTATTTGGCTGAGTCAGGTCTTAGCTGCAGCACTTGGAATTTCACTGTGGCCCATGGACGCTCTAGTTGGGGCACATGGGCTCCAAAGCGCTCAACCCTAGTAGTTGCGGTGCACAGGCTTAGTTGCTCCACAGCATGTGGGATCTTAGTTCCCCGACCAGGAATCGAACCTGCATCCTCTGCATCGCAATGTGGATTCTTAACCTGGACCATCAGGGAAGTCCCAGTCAAATTTCTTTTAACTGACCTCTGCCTGACCTACACACTAGATTGCTGGGCACCCTCGATGACTGTTGCTGCTCAAGGTTACCCTGGTGGTGCCTGGACTCAACTATGCTCCCTCTGTTCTCACTGATTCTTACCAAGATCAGTGCATGCATTCCCAAATCTATTTGAAAAGACCCTGATGCTGGGAAAGATTGAAGGCAGGAGGAGAAGGGGACAACAGAGGACGAGATGGTTGGAGGGCATCATTGACTGGATGAACATGAGTTTGAGTAAACTCCAGGAGTTGGCGATGGACAGGGAGGCCTGGCGTGTTGCAAAGAGCAAAGAGTCGGACACGGCTGAGCAACTGAACTGAACTGAACTGATACTTGTTATCATAATTTTTATACAAAGTGATGAGAGATGAATGGAAAAAGATGTGATTGTTTCTACAAGAATGACACTGAATGCCGTGAAGGACCCAGTAAAAGTGAGTAGCTTAAAAAACAAAATCATTAAGCTAAATGCTGGGTGGGACAAATGGAAAATAACTGGGAAGCTTTCAAAGGAATGTGCACAGAGAGTATCTGTGTATTCTTACTCCACTCTAAAGAACAGAAACTGGAAATTATAAATTGCAGATGACGGGCACCTATAAAAGAAAGAATACTCAGAACTCCAGTAAGTGGATTCATAATCAAAGACAAGGCTTTGATCTTACATCAAAAGTCTGGCAAATGATTGTGCATTTACAGATTAAAATAAGTTTGTATGGTTTTCTGCTTCATCAGGTTTTTTCATTACCAAACAACTATTAGATGGGTTCTTATTAGGTTAAGGACTTCGATTAACTTGTTTGTTTCTCCCACTGGTTTGTGCCCTGAGGAGAGACTCCATACTTGGATCTTTTGCATTCCCTGTACCTGGCACATGGAAGGAGCTTAATAAAGGAATAGCACAAAATCAGGCTTGCTACCAATTGTTAATCTTTCTAGCATTTTGCTCTGTAGTTATTTGAGTATCCACTAAATGTCAGACTTTTCTTGCCAAATTCTATCATTTGCTACCTCTTTCTTTCAAGTAGCTTAAATCAACTTTAAAGGGGTTATCAGGGACATCCTGGATGGTCCAGTGGTAAAGACTCTGAGCTTCCAATGCAAGGGGCCAGAGTTCAATCCCTGGTCAGGAAACTAGCACCCAAATGCTGCAACTAAAAGCTCACATACTGCAATGAAGATCAAAGATCCTACAGGCTACAACTAAGACCCCATGAGGCCATATCAGTAAAATATATTCTTTAAAAAATAATTTTAAAAAACAAACTACATAATGTACTTATAGTTGTATTAACATTTATTGCCTGTCTAGCGCTAGTGGTAAAGAATTTGCCTGTCAATGCAGGAGACATAAGAGACACAGATTCAGTCCCTGGGTCGGGAAGATCCCCTGGAGGAGGAAATGGCAACCCACTCCAGTATTCTTGTCTGGAGAATCCCACAGACAGAGGAGCGTGGCAGGCTACAGTCCATGGGGTCGCAAAGAGTCGGTCACGACTGAAGCAACTTAGCACACAGCACCCCTCATTTTACCCCTGGAATGTGAACACCACAGCTGAAGAGCAGGTAGAACTCTCAGGTGACCCTAATGCACACACCCTGTGAACTCTGAGAACGGAACCTGTAAATACGGGATATCACTCCATCATTATGTCACATTGCACAGTAAAGGGGATTTGCTGATATAATGAAAGTTACTAAGCAGCTGGCTTTGAGTTAATAGGAAAAGGAGATTATACACCTGGGCTTGACCTAATCACAAGCACCACTTGAATCTGGATCTAGAAGTCAGAGCCACCATGCTGGAGAGGGCCTGTTGCAGGGGCCACGTGACAGGGAGGGAGGCTGGTCTCTAGCAGAAGATGACCACCCCCAGTTAACAGTCTGCAAGAAAGCAGACATCTCAGTCTTACAAGTGCAGTAAATGAAACCTCCCAACAACCTCCATAAGCCTGGAAGAGAACTCTGGGCCTCGGGTGAGGGAGGTTGCAGACAGAGTCACCATCTTGATTTCAACTATGTGAGACCCTGTGCAGAGAATCCAGCTAAACCAGGCCCAGGCTTCTGGAAGAGCTAGAGAAATTGGGCGGCGCCTGTTTAAGCCACTACATTCCTGTTCGCTGGTCATACAGCAACGGAAAAGAGCAGTGTGGGGATGCGGACCCATTTTGCTCATTGATTTACCCCCAAGACCCAGGCTGTGTTCAGCCTATTGGAGGTACTTTATAAATATTTACTGAAGGAATTTAAGTGGAATTAACTGAGCCTGAAGGGGACTTCTCTGGTGGTCCAGAGGCTTATGACTCTGAGCTCCCCAATGAAGGGGGCCCAGGCTCAATTCCTGATCAGGGAACTAGAACCCACGCACTTCAACTAAGAGTTCACATGCCGCAACTAAGACCTAGCACAGCCAAATAAATACATATATAAGTATTTTTTTTAATTTAGCCTTAAGAAAATCTTAGTGCATTCTCCTTATTTTCCTGATGCTACTTCAAACTTATAAAAACTTCTACTTTCCATTGACAAACATGTAATGTACTAGAGCTGTGGCTCTTTTGTTTAGAGATGAGCTGTTGGAGGATAAACAAAGGCCTTCCCCATACTCTCTACAGCCAGGCGTTACAAAGACCTCTGAGGCTTTCAGACAAGCTCAGTGTTTCAAGTTCCAACGATCTGCCAGGCAAGACACAAAGGCATCACAATAGCTCTGGTTTTCCTAAACACAGGGGTGCTCTAGTTATGAAAAGGAAGAGGGGGTCATGAGAAAGTTTAGGTTTACAACATAAACAAAGTCAGCGAAGATTATTGATGCTGTAAAAAAATGACCTCTCATTTGATAAGGGTATCCAGCGTAAACCAGCCTCAAATGTCCAATTCGCATGGCATAAGGACAGACTCCACTCTCCTAAATGGTCCAGGCAGCCCAAGTAGTCATTCCAATAATGTGCCTGAGCACCTACTATGTGCCAGATGCTGAGCAGCAAGTGGTGAGCAAAAGAATCCATTCTGTTTCCTGTCTCAAAGGGAGACAAATCTTAGACCAATTCCTAACATTGTACATGAATGGACACATTCATGGTACCGAAGTGCTGGCAAGATCCTGCACAGGGGACTGTAGCTTGGATTGTGCTCTCAGAGAAGGCCTGACAACGAGCGGAGACTTACCAGACGGAGAGAGCCACAGAAATAACCCACAGAGTGAGGGAAAGGAAGGCTGTTGTCTGGTGTCACTGTAGGAACCAATGAACAGGAAAAGAGGGCACCTTACTCAGTGGCTGCCCCTTAAAAGTTACTCGATACAACTGGGCTCCCTGCTCATGTGTACTGTCGACTCCCAGAGACCTCAGACGCGTCCTGAGCGGTCTTTTAGAGGCTGTACCCAGTTTTCATTTGTAAGAAACACAGAAAGCTATTTTGGTTTTTTTTGTTGTTTTTTTTTTCCCCCAAATCATTAAATTTTTCTTTATTTATTTTTAACACCAAAAGCATTTTTATTGGGATATAGCTGATTCGGTAGTTTCAGGTGAACAGCAGAGGGACTCAGCCATACATATACATGAATTGAATCTATAGTTGGCTCAGAAAGCTATTTTGGATGCAGTGGTTTGATTTGTAAGAAACACAGTGCCCTGCAGAGTGCAGAAGCTCAAAAAGTAGCTTTTAAATTTTGTTGACTGGGGCTTCCCTGGAGGTCCAGTGATTAAGACACTGCGTTTTCACTGCAAGGGTGTGGGTTCGATCCCTGGTCAGGGAACTAAGGCCCTACATGCCACAGTGAAGCAAAAAAAAAAAAAAAAAAAAGTACTGATTTTTATTAGTACACCCCTGATGGTGCTTGAAGATATCTAGGTAACATTCCTGCTCCATGAACTACTTCCAACCTCTGAATTCCAGTCCACAGTGCCCCACCCCTTACCCCACCCCGTGCTGGGTGCCGGGTGAACTGTGGGCATATACAGCCCCGACACAGCCTGGAAACACCTGACATGCTGCCTGTGTTTACGATCTGTCTCTTCCCACTACAGTGTAAGAGTCACAAAGGACAGGGGTTTTTGTTTGTTTTCTTTGTTCACGGATGTATTCCTGGTACCTAGAAAAATGCATACAGTAAGCACTCAGTAAATTTTTGTTAAGTGAATGAATGGTCTCTGACCATTGCTTTTTTCTTTTTTTTTTACCTCTGGAGTCGAGTAACGGATGAAGGCAGAAGAAATGTACTCAGGTGCACAGAGGCGAAGGCTTGCTTCCTTCAAGTTTCCCCTCTATTCTGGCCAGCGGCTTGGCTGCCTCCCTGAAAGAGGACTGCACTGCGCCACTCACTGGCCCTGGACACATCAGCCCGTTCTCAGGGTTGGCTGAGTGTCTGCTTTGCACCCAGAACGCGAGCACATGGGAGCGGTAAGAAGCATGCCACATGCTAGCAGGGCTCTGAGAGTGAGGACGTGGTGGGCTCTGTGTCCTGCCCTTTTGTTCAGAACAGCCTGCTTCCTATCCGAGCTGCTCCTTCAGCTTTAAAATCCCCATCAGGGAATTCCCTGGCGAGACCAGTGGTTAGAACTTGGTGCTTTCACTGAGGTGGGCCCTGGTTGGGAAGATTCCTGGTTGGGGACAGCTAAGATCCCATAAGCTACGTGGTGTGGACAAAAAATGTTCTTAATTTTTTAATTAAAACATAAAAAAGACCCTCCTCAACCACAGCCAACATGTAACATGAGTGAGACACAGATGGTATTCTTGTAGGCCACCGGAAGTTCTTATTGCAGCAAAGCTAAGACAGCCATTATTAACTATTTGAGGGAGTAAAAATTAAAGACAGGTGGGAAAACTTACAGAAATTTAGGAAAACTGACTACAAAAACTCAGCAGAGTATAAATCAAGATGATGAAAAATAAATTTAAGTAAATGGGACAATGAATCCAGTCACAGAAATTAATTCATACACAGTTCTCAGGATCCTATCTTATATGGATATCTACATGCCGACACTTAATTAAAATACTTAAAGAATATAAGAAGTCAAACCTTGAAATGAATTGAAGAAGGTTACAATGTTGGGATGTTTCATCTTTGCCAGAAGAATGACTTCTTTCTTGGAAGCTTCTTTATCTTGGATGGGCATCTAAATTATATTAAGAGACAAAGTAGTCTATAAAGATAATCGCTTTCATGAATAGGCTTTCTGCTCACTGTCATCGAAAATTCTCCAAGATTTCACTGACTTTTAATGGCATTTCTGAAACTGATCTCTCAATGGCAGGAAATGACCTTTCTAGAATTAAGAGTGTTTTGTATCTAGTCTACGGTTTGCCAATTGTCATTGGCAAGAAACAAGAAAATATTTCTGGTAAAGTTCTGCTGTGTTATAAGCTCAGTTGAATTGGTGTACTGTGTCAATTATTTTGGAAAAGGAAATGGCAACCCACTCCAGTATTCTTGCCTGGAGAATCGCATGGACTGAGGAGCCTGGTGGGCTACAGTCCACGGGATCGCAAAGAGCCAATTATTTAGTCATCTCAAGGAAAGTTATTTAAATATTTATCTTTTGGCAGCACAGTGAAAGTGAAGTCGCTCAGTCGTGTCCGACTCTTTGCGATCCCGTGGACTGTAGTCCACCATGCTCCTCTGTCCATGGGATTTTCCAGGCAGGAGTACTGGAGTGGGTTGCCAAGAATTGGTTAAAAAAAAATGCAGTGTTCCAGCAGCAATCACAGCTGAGAAGAAACAAATGAAATCTGAAAAAATTAAATGTCACACATCACGTAAATCAGACCAGTAAAGTTCTATGTTAAGATTACTACATTTTTCGTTTTCAAATAAAATTTGTCTCTTGTGACTTCATTTTCGACTTGATATATTTTCTTTTCTTTTTTAAAAAACTAATTAATTTGCTTTTATTATTACCTTTCCTCCCAGTTTTATTGAGATATAATGACATACAGCACTGTATACTTTTAAGGTATATACCATAATGATTTGACTTACACACACCACGAAATAATTCGAACAATAAGTTTAGCAAACATCCATCATCATGTTAGGTAGGCAGAACAGGGAAAAGGAGTCCAAAATGGCGGTGGCTACAGAGAAGGAAGGGAAAAGCCCTCGAAAATGAAACAGAAGAAGGTCCGAGGACCTCAGGTAAAACAAGCAACACTCCTGGCTGGCCCAATTTACATAGGACAGGCCCAGGGAGAGAGAAACGTATAAATACAGGAGCCAGAGCCAGCTCTCTCTCTCTCCGGCGCTCTGGGGTGCTCTTCTCCTCGTGTCTTTAGATCGACGTGCCCTCACGCCTCGAAGATGGATTTTCCTGCTATCTTCTAAATAAAATAGAGCTGTAACACTGATTTGTTTAAGAGCTATACCACGGTTCATTTGAGACCTGAGAGCTATAACACGGTCTATCCAAGACCTGAGAGCTGTGACACGCCGAGGGGGCTTTAATGTCCGTCACTCCAAATCTTTGTTGTGACGAGACAAAGAACCGAGGAACATACACTCGCGTGACAATCACATATACATACAAAATTAAAGAAACAGAAAAACGATTTTTTTTTAACCTTGTGACAATAGTGCAGGGTTTACTCTCTTAACAACTTTCATATATAACAAACAGCAGTGTTAATTGTATTTACCATGTTGTACATTACATCTGTAGTTCTTATTTATTTCATAACTGGAAGTTTGTACCTGTTGACCACCTTCATCCAATTCTCCCTCCCCATACCACAATTTTGATCTAATTGACCTATAACACTATGTCAGTTTTCATCACATAACATAGTGATTTAAACTTTCTATGCATTTCAAAGTGACCTTCATTAGCTACCATCTGTCACTATATGAAGATATTGCATAATTACTATGTTCCCCATGCTGTACATTTCATACACATAACTCCTTTATTTTGCAACTGGAGGTTTGTACCTCTTAATCTCCCTCACCTATTTCTCTCCTGCCCTCACTCCCTGATGTATCCTCTTATTCTATTACTCATCTACGGACAATATTTTTCAAATGTTTTGGTGCCAGTGACAGTGGTCACATCTCATTCCTACCTTTTCTTCCCCATTCTTGATACCTCATCGTTTCTACGCTGACTTCTGGTCCGGCTGTCCCACCCTCCAGGTCACTGGTCCTCTCCACTGTTCCCTCTGTAGTGACCTTCAACATTTGGCTCACACATAATGTGTGAGTTCCCCGATTTCCCATCCTCATTTAGATTTAACAATTAAAAAAACAAAAAGTTAACATTCTCAATCCAAGCTTTACTGTCTCCTAGCTACGTATCCTTCAGTAAATTACCTAAGTCTTCTGAGCTTCAGTTCCTTTCTCCCCAGTTTAAACTGCATAACTAGTACATATGAATTTCAAAATAAAAATAACTGAATTATGCCTACTGGGTGAACAGACTTAGCTACTTAACTACGTTAATGTATAACTACTATTTTTTCAAAAGAATATTAGAAACAAAATTGAAAGGAAAGCACAGGCATAGAACTGCATTTTTATAGTTAGGTAAAAATACTGACAATATGTATGACAGATTCTTGTATTTATAACAATTAAGGAGTTCTGGCAAATCAAAAAAAAAAAAAGAAAAAAAAAGCAACTATGTATGCCAATAGAAATAAGGGAAAATACCTGACTAGACAACTCTCAAAAAAATAAAAGAAGTTACTCTCAAAAAAATAAAAGAAGTTAAAAATGGCTCAGAAATAGAAAGATTCAACCTCACTCAGTAGTCAGAAGAAAAAAGACTAAAACAAAATTTAATATAATGTTTCATCTGTGAAATTGGTGAAGACAAAAGAATGTTAATACCCATAGTTAACCAGAAAGCAGAAAATGGCACTCGTATATTTCTGGGGTAAATATTTATATAAGATGGTAAAAAAATCTTTCCAGGAAAACAACTTTTTAATGTCTAAAAGAGACTTCATATGCTCCTATTTTTAACTTATTAATGCTTCTAGAAATTTATCCAAAGAAAATAATCAGAAATGTATGTCCCCAAATGTTCTCATACAAAAGCCTTCACTACAGTGCTTTACTATTAGGTTTTTTATTATTAGTTTTCAATTAACAATATATACTTATGATTTGAAAAAATATTGTAAGTCAGATAGAAGTGAATAAGATAACAGTTAAAACTTCCTCCTCTCCTTCCAACTGATTCCTTAAAAGTAATTGCTGTAAATTGTTAGACCTTTTTATTTAATGTACATGTAGATAAACATAAATACACAGTTTGCTTAAGAAAAGTAACTTATTCTATATGTTAAATGCGATTTAATCATAGCAAAAACCCAAGTAATATAATTATCTGAAAATAGAGTTAGATAAATTATGGTACAATATTTTGAACCTAATGTCACACTATGCAGTCATCAACAATCCAGGGAAGAACAGTGTTACAGCAGAAAGAGCAGGAGAAGAGTTAGAAGGGTCTGTTGGTCACTAAGCAAATCACTTAACCTCCTTGAGCCCCACCCCTTTCACCTGAACAATGAGGATAATGAGATCCACCTTTTAGGGTTGTTGTGAGGATTAAATAGATTAATATAAGTAAAACACTTGAGATAACATGACTTATGCTAGGTGTCCACTACTACTGTAAACATTTGATGTTACTGTATGAGAACATTTTATTACATGAAAACATTGAAATGAGAAAATGTTTACAATATACTAAGGGTAAAGGCTGATATAAAAGAGTATATCCAACATGACATAAATCATTCAAATATAATCTAATAACTTATAAGTACATTTATGCATTAAAAGTAGCCTGGAGAGAAGTTCACCATAATGTTAACAGTGATAAAGAGAGGAGTTGTGATTTTTTATTTTCCTCTAAATAGTCTTATTTTTCCCTACAGTTTTTTCAAAATTTCTTCAATGAATATTTTAATGTTCACAATAAAAAAGGATACATTTTTGAAGGCAAGATATAAAAGAATATGCTTGATAATGGTAGGATGATAAGAGAAAATACATAGCTTTTTGGTACCTGTTTAAAAAAAAACTGGCAATTTAAGTTCTGGAGTCTAGAGTTTGTTTCATGGAGAGATGCTGGAGAGCTGAGAAGACACGTAAATTTCTCTAGATAAGAATGAAAAACTACAATAAGGTAGAAAGGAAGAAGTAATAAATATTAATTCTGTGACACAGATGTTGCCAGGCAAATTTGGTAACACAAAGAGATACAGGAAAACAATGATAAGAACAGCCTCCCTCATATAAATTCTACTTATTTACAGCATGGAGACTAGGGTTTTCACGAGTGAAAAAATTCAGTGCTCTATTAGAAATATATAAAGTCAGTTTGTTTAATTATATATACTAAAGAATAACAGAGATGTTAAAAACGCATTAATATATATTTCTATAGAGGATTCACCTCCCAGATGGCTTTTTCTTTACTTAGAATTTAAATGGTTTTATAATTTTTAACACTGGTGCTTTTGACACCGAAGAATTGATGCTTTTCAACTGTGGTGTTGGAGAAGATTCTTGAGAGTCCCTGGCACTGCAAGGAGATCCAAACAGTCAATCTTAAAAGGAAATCAGTCCTGAATATTCATTGGAAGGACTGATGCTAACGCTGAAACTCCAATACTTGGCCACCTGATGTGAAGAGCTGACTCATTTGAAAAGGCCCTGATGCTGGGAAAGACTGAAGGCGGGAGGAGAAGGGGACAACAGAGGATGAGATGGTTGGATGGCATCACAGTCCATGAGGTCACAAAGAGTCGGACACAACTGAGCAATTGAACAGCAACAACAAAGTATGTACCAGCTTAACAACAGAGCTAGAAGGCCTGCAAGTATCTATGCACTGAATTGTCAATCCAATAAGGGTTTACTGAACCGCTGCAGGTGCGAAGCATTCTTAGCTGCTATTTGGAATACCAAGATGAAAAAGACATGGATTCTGCCTGCAAAGATAAAGTTTGGAGAAGATACAAAATAAACAGCTAAAGCACAGCAAAGTAGAAAACATTCAGTATCATAACAGTATTAAGAATAAAATCTATGGAGTTGACAAAGAAAGAGAGATTTACTTAGAGTGGGAAAGTCCTAGAAACTCTCCTAGGGCTCAGCCTTGAACAAGTCGAGTCTTGTTGGGCAGGCAAAAACCTTCTTGGACAAAAGAGCCCCTTGGGCAAGCACAGAGGCTGGAGTGGGAGGGATCTATAGGTAGGAAAAAAGAAGAGGATGTGAAGAGGAGGTTGAAATGAAATTTGCGAACAAATCAGAGAGGGCTGTCAAAGCTAATCTTCAGAGTGAACTGATACAAAAGCATGAGGCAAAAATCACTCATAACCCCATATTCCATCTAGATGAGACTATCTAGTGTGTTTCTTATACCTGTGGGAATATATCTCTGGGAATATACATACCTATAATCAGAGAGAACACATGTATTTTTACAAAAATTGCATCATTCTAACATGTTGTTGTTCAGTCGCCCAGTCACGTCCGACTCTTTGTGACCCCATGGACTGCAGCACACTAGGCCTCCCCATCCCTCACCATCTCCCAAAGTTTGTCCAAGTTCACGTCCACTGCATCGGTGATGCCATCCATCCATCTCGCCCTCTGATGCCCTCTTCTCTGTCTACCCTCTCTCTTTCCCAGCATCAGGGAAAGAATGAAGGCAGATGCCCTCTTTTCCAGTGAGTCTGCTGTCCACAACAGGTGGCCATTCTACACACACTATTTTCTTAATTAGGAAAAGTTTCTAGGGAATTTAGCCAAAATAATTCCTCTTAAATTAAATATATTTAATTATTCTCCAAAAATACCAGATTAACAATAATATATGGTTTCCTTCCATTCCTTCAGTGCATTTCGTAAATATTTTTGAGCAACATTCTTGAGCAATATTATGTGCCAGCATGGTTCTGCATGCTAGAGGAGACACATAAGAAATAAATGAACAGAGTAATCCCAGATCATTGTAAATGCTACTCAGAAAATAAATCAGGCTGGTGTGATAAGGAGTGATTAAAGTCAGGGAGTTGTCTTAGATAGGATGTTTGCGGAAGTTCTCCTTGTGGCTGCTACTGCTAAGTCGCTTCAGTTGTGTCCGACTCTGTGCGACCCCATAGACATCAGCCCACCGGGCTCCCCCATCCCTGGGATTCTCCAGGCAAGAACACTGGAGTGGGTTGCCATTTCCTTCTCCAATGCATGAAAGTGAAAAGTGAAAGTGAAGTCGCTCAGTCGTGTTCGACTTTTCGCGACCCCATGGACTGCAGCCTACAGGCTCCTCTGTCCATGGGATTTTCCAGGCAAGAGTGCTGGAGTGGGCTGCCACTGCCTCCTCCTTGTGGAGGTGGCCTGTATTAGGAGTGACAGAGGAAATGCACCACCCTTGTGCAAAAGAGAGGAGTCAGAGCTAGGGAGGAGGGGCCTCCCATAGACATGCCATAGGATATTAAAAAAAGATGTTATCACTGTAAGGAGTACCAGAGTAGACAGGGTGATAACATTGCTTTTTCTTTTCTTTTGGAAAAAAAAAGAAATCATTTCAAACTTCCCTGTTGGTCCAGTGGTTAAGACTCCCTGCTTACACTGCAGGAAGCACGGGTTCAGTTCCCGGTGGGGGAAGATAAGATCCCTCATGATGACAGTTGCGGCCAAAAAGTAAAATAAAAATTTAAAATAAAAACAAGATCACTGGTTGCTGTTTGGACAATGGATTTAGAAGACGGAACAAACAAAAGTCAACTCATATTTGTTTAAAAAAAAAAGAAAAAGATGCATTTCTTGACAAATTGGATTAAAAGCCAACTGAATATAGCACTGAAAGTGAACAGGAATTGTAACTTCTTAACTTCACCTTTTCAAAATTGATCTCTTTTATAACACAGGGCTCGCTATCCGATTTCCTTTTGGCCAAGTACGCTTTCCCAAAGGCACCTTCCCCAATGGCTTTAATCATGTCATATTGATCCATGGTCTCCAATCCATGGAGTTACCTGAAATGAGAGCAATGAAATTTTATTGCACATGAACTCAGAAAATTGACCACTACAATGTAACAGAACTTGTTTTGCTAAAACTTTCATTCTAATTTTGCCAAGACGAAATCATCTAACTTTCCTTGTGGCTACAGGTAAAACTTTCTTCCAAGGAGTAAGCGTCTTTTAATTCCATGGCTGCAGTCACCATCTGCAGGGATTTTGGAGCCCAAAAAAATAAAGTCTGACACTGTTTCCCCATCTATTTCCCACGAAGTGATGGGACCGGATGCCATGATCTTCGTTTTCTGAATGTTGAGCTTGATGCCAACATTTTCACTCTCCTCTTTCACTTTCATCAAGAGGCTTTTCAGTTCCTCTTCACTTTCTGCCATAAGGCTGGTGTCATCTGCATATCTGAGGTTATTGATATTTCTCCCAGCAATCTTGATTCCAGCTTGTGCTTCTTCCAGCCCAGCATTTCTCATGATGTACTCTGCATAGAAGTTAAATACGCAGGGTGACAATATACAGCCTTGACATACTCCGTTCCTGATTTGGAACCAGTCCATTGTTCCATGGCCTGTTCTAACTGTTGCTTCCTGACCTGCATACAGATTTCTCAAGAGGCAGGTCAGGTGGTCTGGTATGCCCATCTCTTTCAGAATTTTCCACTGTTTATTGTGATCCATACAGTCAAAGGCTTTGGCATAGTCAATAAAGCACAAATAGATGTTTTTCTGGAACTCTTGCTTTTTCGATGATCCAGTGGATGCTGGCAATTTGATCTCTGGTTCCTCTTCCTTTTCTAAAACCAGCTTGAACATCTGGAAGTTCACGGTTCACGTATTGCTGAAGTCTGGCTTGGAGAATTTTACTTACTCCTTGGAAGAAAAGTTATGACCAACCTGTCTAGACAGCATATTGAAAAGAGACATTACTTTGCCAACAAAGGTCCGTCTAGTCAAGGCTATGGTTTTTCCAGTGGTCATGTATGGATGTGAGAGTTGGACTGTGAAGAAGGCTGAGCGCCGAAGAACTGATGCTTTTGAACTGTGGTGTTGGAGAAGACTCTTGAGGGTCTCTTGGACTGCAAGGAGATCCAACCAGTCCATCCTAAAGGAGATCAGCTCTGGGATTTCTCTGGAAGGAATGATACTAAAGCTGAAGCATCAGTACTTTGGCCACCTCATGCGAAGAGTTGACTCTGGAAAAGACTCTGATGCTGGGAGGGATTGGGGGCAGGAGGAGAAGGGGACGACCGAGGATGAGATGGCTGGATGGCATCACGGACTCGATGGACATCCCGGAGTGAACTCCGGGAGTTGGTGATGGACACGGAAGCCTGGTGTGCTGTGATTCATGGGGTCGCAAAGAGCTGGACACGACTGAGCGACTGAACTGAACTGAGCTGAACTGAACAGGTAAAACGATCAAAGTGAGACAGAGCAGGCCCGGGGGGTCAGACTTGGGCTACAGTTCACATTTGATACAACCTAGTGTGGTGATCTTGGGCAAGTCACTTAACTTCATAAAACCTCACTTTCCTAATTTCTAAAGTGGAAATAACCATTCCTGTTTTTCAAGTTTGTTCTGAGAAAGAAAAACATCATATCCTGATCTTGGCACCTCCAGGAAGCACAAAGCTTCTGCATTGTGTGGTTTTACAGTTGCCTTTCTCAAAGGGGAAGCACTGCCCCCTATGGGACAGTTTGGAAACTTCCAGAGTTTTTCCTGTTGGCAGAGATGGGAGAGGCAGATACTACCTCATTTTGAGGCCATTGGCCTCCCTGATGACTTGGACGGTAAAGAATCCGCCCGCAGTGCTGGAGACCTGGGTTTGATCCCTGGGTTGGGAAGATCCCCCAAAGAAGGGAAAAGCAACCCACTCCAGTCGCAAAGAGTCAGACACGACTGAGTGGCTAAGCAAAGCACAGCAAGGTCTGAGATAGGACTTCCCAGGTGGCTCAGTGATAAAGAATCCACGTACCAATGCAGGAGACACAGAGGATGTGGGTTCAGTTTCTGGGTCGGGAGGATCCCCTGGAGTAGGAGATGGCAACGCATTCCAGTAACCTTGCCTGGAAAATTCCAGGGACAGAGGAGGATAGCGGGATACAGTCCACAGGGTAGCAAAGAGTTGGACACGACTGAGCACACACACGAGGTCTGAGATACTAAGATTCTGTGATGCAAGGGACGGCCCTGCATAGTAAAGGATTATCCAGCAGTCTCACCACCTTAGAAAGTCTCCGAACACATTCGTGTGCATGGAAAAATCGGTTTATAACTGTCTGTGGCTATTACCAAACTATTTTACATCTAAATGCAAAATACGACTAGTGCAATTTTAATTAATACTGAATTTTCAGGGAATGCAACTACGTGTCAACTGAGGCTTGATTGGACCTTGGTTTGCTCAGATATTTACCAAGAACTGTTCACCTTTTTGGAAAAATCATTCCTCCACTGGCCAGACTGCTCCTGGGAGCAGAGATCTAAAAGTCTGTGGCTGTCCTTGGCAGGTGACTCCCTGCTCCTTCACTCCTGCTTCTAATGTGGTAGTACCAAGCACTGGCAGACTGAAATATGGACTTGATAATAAAGATAGGCACTATGGCATTCAGACTCATCTGATAAGATGCAGAATGGCAAGAGGCCCCAAAAGCCCCATCCATGCCTACTGGGTCAGTTACCTTCAGTTTTTAATATAAGGCCTGAAATTCCTTTTGGCACTTAAGCTCCTTTGGTTTGGGTTTGTCATCCTCAGCCCAGGATCCTAGCTTCTTGAGAGGGGAAGATGAATTACCCCTGGGTGGTAAGTGGGGTGATCCCTTCTCCTCTACTGTCTCCTGGGAAACACTGTGCTTATAATACAGACACACCCTCAATAGCCCGTGGGCAAGAAGATGGGCCAGTGAGTCCCTTCGGGTTGTTTCTTTTCTTTTTAATTTTATTTATTGTGGCTGTGCTGGGTCTTCGGTGCCACGTGGGTTTTCCTCTAGTTGCAGAGGGCAGCGGCCACTCTACAGTGGCGGTGCACAAGCCTCTCACTACAGTGGCCTCTCTCGTTGCGGAGCACAGGCTCCAGGGCACCTGAGCGTCAGTACTTGCAGTTCCCAGGGCTCTACAGCACAGGCTCAGGAGTTCTGACTGACGGGTTTTGACTGCTCCCCAGCATGTGGGATCCTCCAGGGCCAGGGAGGTGAAACCGTTTACCTTCGATTAAGACTCAAACCCATGTGGCTGGGACTCAAACTCAGCCAAAACCCACGGTACCTGGTTTCAGGACCTAATGAAGCTCAGGTTCTTGATGTCTCATCGCTGAAAGAATTCAGTGAGAGACAAAGTGACAGGTAAGAAGTGGATTTATTCAGACACAGAGAAGCACACTCCACAGACAGAGTGTGGGCCATCGCAGAGGGCAAGTGCAGCCACAAAATGTGGTGTGATTAGTTTTTATAGGCTGGGTAAGATATGCTAATGAGTGGGAGGGTTATTCCAACTACTTTTGGGAAGGGGCAGAGATTTCCAGGATTTGGGCCACCACCCACTCCTTGGTCTTTTGACAGTGCCTATGGCTTCCCTGGTGGCTCAGAGGTTAAAGCGTCTGCCTCCAATGCAGGAGACTCGGGTTCCATCCCTGGGTGGGGAAGATCCCCTGGAGAAGGAAATGGCAGCCCACTCCAGTATTCTTGCCTGGAGAATCCCATGGCCTGAGGAGCCTGGTGGGTCACAAAGAGTTGGACACACGACTGAGTGGCTTTACTTACTTTTTTTGGAACTGTCATGGCACCTCTGGGTGTGTCATTTCACTTGCTGATTGAGGATCAAGGTCTAGTCCTGTCTGCCAGCTTGCCCCATTTGATTCTAATCGGTTTTATGCTGTGTCCTTGGGCTATGTCATTCTTTCAAAAGTGGTGCCCTGCTCCTTTCTTTCCTGTTACAGAGGGACCAATCCCTCTCCTGCGTTGGCAGGCCACTGAGCCACAAGGGGAGCTCCATAGCGTTGTTTCTGAACTGTCTTTGGCAGGTCCTGGAGGTCCAAGACTTGGCTCTGATCACCCTCCCACCTCTCTGAAAGCTGCCTGGTCTGGAGCCCCTCTGCCAGCCACCAGCCTTGGGGGCTTTGGGTAAACTGTTCCATTCCTTTTTCCCATTAGACTGTGGTGGCCACTACTTTCTTTGTGTCTCAGAAGGCAAAGATTCTGCCCACAATGCCAGAGACCTGGGTTGATCGCTGATTGGGAAGATCCCCTGGAGAAGGGAATGGCAAGGAGCCTGGAGAGTTAGAGTCCATGGGGACTAACGCACACGCACACGCACACGCACACGCACACGCACACGCACACACGACTACAGTTCGGGCATCAAGCTGATTTCCAAAAACTGAGTGAGCAGACAGGTTATGCTTCTGAGTAATCTGTGTCAGTGTAGGAAGAGGGGACGATTAGGGGTATAGAGTGGGAGCCTGCTCCGCAGCCAGGGGAGGCTGGGGACACCTGAGGGCCCGGTGTTGAGGGAGGCGGACGCGGAATGGGAACTTAAAGCCACCAGCGTGGGAACTGAACAACAGAGAGGCGCCCGCCCAGGAGGCACCAGCGGGTGGAAGCCCGTAAGTTTCGGGGTGGGGGGGAAATCTCGCTCCGTTAGGAACACTCCGGGTGGCGGCGGGCTGGAGGGCTGCAGACCTCGGAGGAGCCAGGAGCCCGGAGCGCAGCGCGTTGCCATGGAGACCGACGCGGCTCCGGGCCCGAGGCAGCTCCCGGGCAGAGCGCGCCTTCCCAGGCGGGGGCTCCACCTTTCCCAGCGGCTCCCGGAGGCCTGGGGGGGCAGCTCAGGGTCCAGACTGAGGGCGCCGCCCGTTGCTTACCTGCTTCGAGCGAGAGAAGCGTCCTGGGTGGAGCAGGGTTCCCCGGGCCACGGCGCCTCGGGGCTGGCTGCCGGGGCGGAGCTGCGCGCGGGACGGGCGGGGCGCGGGGCGCGAGCCTCTACAAGGTCCACCCGGAAGAGGGCCGGGGGCTGGGGAGTTTGCTCGGTTGCTTTAGGTCCGGACGCCTCTGCTAACACTCCACAAGCATTCGGCTCTCGCCTGCTGAAGGTGTACCAGATGCTTTGCATATATTATTTCTATACTTTGCAACAACCGAGCAGTAAGGCAGTTTTACAATTGAGTTTTCCCCAGTTTTAGAATTGAGCGGGATTTGGAAAACTCAGCAGTGGCCACAGGACTGGAAAAGGTCAGTTTTCATTCCAATCCCAAAGAAAGGCAACGCCAAAGAATGCTCAAACTACCGCACAATTGCACTCATCTCACACGCTAGCAAAGTAATGCTCAAAATTCTCCACGCAAGGCTTCAGCAATACGGTGAACCATGAACTTCCAGATGTTCAAGCTGGTTTTAGAAAAGGCAGAGGAACCAGAGATCAAATTGCCAACATCCGCTGGATCATGGAAAAAGCAAGAGAGTTCCAGAAAAACATCTATTTGTGCTTTATTGACTATGCCAAAGCCTTTGACTGTGTGGATCACAATAAACTGTGGAAAATTCTAAAAGAGATAGATATACCAGACCACCTGACCTGCCTCTTGAGAAACCTATATGCAGGTCAGGCAGCAACAGTTAGAACTGGACATGGAACAACAGACTGGTTCCAAATGGGAAAAGGAGTACGTCAAGGCTGTATATTGTCACCCTGCGTATTTAACTTATATGCAGAGTACATCATGAGAAACGCTGGGCTGGAAGAAGCACAAGCTGGAATCAAGATTGCCGGGAGAAATATCAATCACCTCAGATATGCAGATGACACCACCCTTATGGCAGAAAGTGAAGAGGAACTAAAAAGCCTCTTGATGAAAGTGAAAGAGGAGAGTGAAAAAGTTGGCTTAAAGCTCAACATTCAGAAAACGAACATCATGGCATCTGGTCCCATCACTTCATGGGAAATAGATGGGGAGACAGTGGAAACAGTGTCAGACTTTATTTGGGGGGCTCCAAAATCCCTGCAGATGGTGACTGCAGTCTTGAAATTAAAAGACACTTACTCCTTGGAAGGAAAGTTATGTGTAGGGAACAAGGTATAAAGAAGGTTGAGTCTCGTTTGCAAGCACTTCTCAACCTTCTTTATACCTTGTTCCCTACAGTTATGACCAACCTAGACAGCATATTAAAAAGCAGAGACATTACTTTGCCAACAAAGGTCCATCTAGTCAAGGCTATGGTTTTTCCAGTAGTCATATATGGATGTGAGAGTTGGACTATAAAGAAAGCCGAGCACTGAAGAATTAATGCTTTTCATCTGTAGTGTTGAAGACTCTTGAAAGTCCCTTGGACAGCAAGAAGATCCAACCAGTCCATCCTAAAGGAAATCAATCCTGAATATTCATTGGAAGGACTGATGCTATTGTGGAAAATCCAATACTTTGGCCACCTGATGGGAAGAACTGACTCATTGGAAATGACCCTGATGCTGGGAAGAATTGAAGGTGGGAGGAGAAGGGGACGACAGAGGATGAGATGGTTGGATGGCATCATGGCATCACTCATGGACATGAGTTTGAGCAAGCTCCAGGAGTTGGTTATGGACAGAGAAGCCTGGCGTGCTGCAGTCCATAGGGTGGCAAAGAGTTGGACACGACTAAGCGACTTAACTGAACTGAACTGAATTTACCTTGATTCATGGACCTACCATTCCGGGTTCCTATGCAACATTGTTCTTTATAGCATCGGACTTTACTTCCGTCACCAGTCACATCCACAACTGGGCATTGTTTTTGCTTTGGCTCAGCCTCTTCATTCTTTCTGGAGCTATTTCTCCAGTGTTCTCCAGTATCATATTAGGCACTGAATGACCTGGGGAGTTCGTCTTTCAGCATCATATCTTTTTGCCTTTTCATACTGTTCATGGGGTTCTCAAGCCAAGACAACTGAAGTGGTTTGCCATTCCTTTCTCCAGTGGACCATGTTTTTTCAGAACTCTCCACCGTGACCTGTCCATCTTGAGTGTTCCACATGGCATGGCTCATAGTTTCACTGAGTTGGTCAGGGCTGTGATCCATGTAATTAGTTTGGCTTGTTTTCTGTGATTGTGATTTTCATTCTGTCTGCCCTATGGTGGATAAGAGGCTTGTGGAAGCTTCTCGATGGGAGGGACTGGCTGTAGGGCAATCTGGGTCTTGGTCTGATGGGCAGGGCCTTGCTCAGTAAATCTTTAATCCAATTTTCTATTGATGGGTGGGGCTGTATTCCCTCCCTGTAGTTTGGCCTCATTACCCCCAGGTAGGGGTAATGGTGACCTCCTTCAAAAGGACTTATGCCAGCAGCTCCCAGGTCTATTGTATTCAGTGTCCCCGGGCCTGCAGCAGGCCACTGTTGACCCATGCTTCCACTGGAACCTCCTGGAAACTTACAGGCAAGTCTGGCTGATAGACTTCAAGATAGTGATTTAAAAAAAAAAAAAAAAGAGCTAACATAAGTCATTCTGGAAAATGGTGTTTTGACTAGAAAGTGTAAGGCTAAAGACAATAGGAGCAAGACATAAACTTTGTATTTTAGTTGGTAAATTGTTCTTCACAGGGGTGAGGGTTAACAATTTGGAAACTGCTTTATATGCATACTGGAGTTGAACAACTGAGTAAGTGGATGGTGGACGGTACAAGCCAAGTTTCTCACTGTCAAAGAGAAGATACAGAAAAGCAAGGGGAGTGGGGGAGGGAAAGGAAAGGTTAGAATGACCCCAAGGGTATTGAATCAGAATCCAAGACATCAGTAAGAACAAACCCATATTGAGCTTTAAAAAAAAAAAAAAAAACAGATGGAGAGATACAGAAGTCACCTCTGGATATGCGTGAAAGTGTTAGTTGCTGTGTCCGGCTCTTTGCGATCACCAGGCTCGTCTGTTCATGGGATTCTCCAGACCAGAATACTGGAGTGGGTTGCCATTCCCTTCTCCAGTGGATCTTTCTCACCCACTAGGTCTCCTGCATTGCAGGTGGATTTTTTACCTTCTGAGCCACCAGGGAAGCCTTAAGACAGGGAAATGAACCCAGGCTTCGGCGATGAGTGCGGAATCCTAACCACTGGACCACCAGGGAGTGTCACATACAGGGATAGTATATACATGTATTTCCTAGCTCTGTCTGCTTAGAGGGACTATAAGCAGTGACATCACACCCAGAACCCGGATCCTGGTTTCTAAACCCATGAAAGGAACCAGCGCTCCTCAGAGAAATGGCTGATTCTGGCACTGAGGCAGAGAAGGTACTAGATGAACATCTTCTTGTATTGCCAGAAAGTAAGGAGTTGCTCAAAACACAAAAGGATGAGGGCATGTCAAAGGGACATAGGAGTCAACCTGAAATAATTCCTAATGGCCAAAGCTAGAACAAATCAAGCCACAAAGCAAATGACTTAGTATTGGATTATCCACCCTCTTCAGGAGGTGGGGCTTAATTCCTGTCCACTTGAATACAGGCTGAACTTAGTGACTCACTCAGAGTGACCAGAACATGGAAATGGAAAATTAGTAACTGACACTGGAGACCCTAGTAGACCAAGGACAACTAAATGAGTATAAATAATGGAGGGGGTGTGAGGGTGAGGTCTATACCAGTTTTTGTACGTTAAGATTAAAAATATATATTTAACTCTTCAAAAGATGTATGTATCCCACATTTCAGCAGATCTTTATTAATGATCCTACTGTAGTCTCACAACTCTCTCCCCCTGTGTTGACTCAAGCACTGTTCCCTACACAAGGCTGATGCTATTCTCATGATTGCCTATGTGGGTTCCTGGAAAGAGTCAGTTTCTTTGGTACAGTCTTCTCCCCTCACTAAAGCATCACAGCATGGAATGGCAGGTCCCAGAACACACGTGTCATGGTGACCCACGCATGTTGGGGTCCTGCCCCTCCATGAGTTCCACAACACTCTGGCTTCCTGCTACTTTCTGTATGGACCCCTTACCTTTGGCCCCATTCCTTTCTTGTATACGGGACCACCAACTGGCCAGATCTGTACCTTACCCTACTCGTCCCATGGCTGATCCTCCGATCTGGGCTCTTTCGTAGATCCTGTGAGGGGCTGTATTTAATGACAGCGGGTGATCACTGAAGATGATCAATGACTACCCAGAAATAGGTCTTATAGAAAAACACACTTTATGATGTTATAATTAAATATATTTAGATCCACAAAGATTTTAGGAGATATAAAAAGAGCTACATAGTAATAAATCATAACAAGGTAATAAAGCAGAAATCATAACAACGCAAATAATGCTATGGGCTGTCGTGATGGTCTAAGGTCAGCATCCATATGAGCTAGGCATTGTTATCCTCATGTTGTAGTTGAGGAAATTCAGGCTCAAAGAGGTTAAGTCATTTCTCAAAACCACGCAAGCAGCAGGTGGTAGCATTCAACATCTGTTCTGACTGCAAAGCCTAAACCTCAGACCCATTGTGCTATGCGTTCTCCTCTGAATTCAAAAACCTAGGTTTTTTTATACCCTATCTTACTAACCAGGAATAATTTTAAATATTCAGTTTCCCTCTCTTCACTCTGTTTCCAAAGGAAAACACGTATCCCGTGAGTTAAGTATTATTCAAATATCAATTCCTCCTGTTAAACATCCCCTCCGGGTGACTAATGAATATTTCCCTGGGCGTTATCCATCAGATACTCCTTGCCAGCCAGTTCGCTGCTTCAGTTCTGATACCCAGTCGGCACTGTCATCTTCCTCAAAGTCCCTGTGAAAAAACAATTTGGATGTTAAGCTTCCATTTAAGAAGCACAGTAAATATTTGTTGATGGGATCAAAGCAGAATCCCACCATAACAATACTGACGTTTTTGAAAAATGAACTCCATAATGAAACTGAACAGAGGAAAAAAAAAAAAAATGGTTAGCCTTCCAAAGGTTCCCTTCTATCATTGTTTCTCTAAATGTTTCAATATAAAATCTTATCTACTAAAAAATAAGTCCAAGCTGATTATAAACACACAGCTCAGGCAAGAATTCTAGGAAAATACTGTAGCACATTACCTGTGCCAGATAGACCATCAAGATGTAAACATTCATTTATGATGTAAAGTCACATGACCCGCTCCTACTAAACCAGGAATTATTACGGTACAACCTAAATGAACACGCGCACACACTGCCAACCGTCTGGGAACTTCACGTACGTATCCTCCTCATCCAGTCCAGGTTCAAGTCTCTCTGGATCCAAAATGACAGAATCCCAACCTCCATCAACATCGTCCGATGCTTCTGTTTCCTCAGACAGGGGGCCTTTCAGGAATCCTTCTGCGCCTTCAGAGGAATATTAACAGAAATTATGCCAAGTTAAGCTGTCTTTATTTATTTCATGCATATTTCTGCATTAAACTCCTCCAAAGGTTTGTTGGCTAATTGAGAGCAGGCCATGCTCTGAGGTTTTCTGTGTATATGTGTTCAATTGGATCTGACTCTGTGAGCTCATGGACTGCAGCCCGCCAGGCTCCTCAGTCCATAGGATTTCCCAGGCAAGAATACTGAAGTGGGTTGCCATTTCCTCCTCCAGGGTATTTTCCCAACCCAGGGATCGAACCCAAGTCTCATACATTGACCGGTGGGTTCTTTACCACTAAGTCACCATGGAAGCCAGGATATGAACCCGTATTAAAGCATTAAAAGTTGTCTTTGGACAACTGGATGACAGTTGACTGTTTTTCCTTTGAGCTCTTCCCTCTCCCTCAAGTCTTCCCAATGGAGGGGAATTAAAATTAGGCAGTTAAGGGCACATGCACACTATAAAAAATTTTTTCCAGATGGTATTATAATTACTTTCAGGGTTTTACTTATAAAACAATAACCTAACATAAAAATACGGGTTCAGTCTTTATAAAAATCCTTTCATAACAGAGCTGTAATGCCTTTTTTATATAGTAGCTTTCCTGAAGTGACAAAAACTTCATGGACCAGAGACAAAATCTGGGACCTATACTGCTAAAATGAAAGTCAGTCATTGGGAATTCCCTAAACATTCAGTGCTTAGGACTTTCCAGGGTCCAGTCCCTAGTCAGGGAACTAAGAGCCCGCATGCCAACAAAATAAAATAAAAGTGCAATCATTAGCCTTGCTTAACGCCTGCCTCCCAGGCACCCACCTCCCCTTGGGGCCCATCACTGTCTTCACACAGCTCTGTCAGAACATGTGACACAGCTCTGCAATGCTCTGCTTGTTTGCTGGTCCCCCAAATTCCAAACTGTCTCAGGGAAGGAACTATATTCTTTTTTTTTTTTTTTAATCTTAAATCTTAACCTAGTATATGTTAGGCACTCAATAAACACTGACCAAGTAAACAGTAAAGTGAATCTGTTATAATATCGAGTTGAGACTTGCCACACCGTGACATGCTGTACTTGGCACAATTTATCTTAGATCTTAAACCAAGCAAGATGGCTTTAGTAACTGCATTGTAAAAATTACACACACATGCACCCCCCACGTACACACCCTTAATGTAGTCCTTTGGCCTAGATTGCTAAGGGTAGTATCATAAAACATCATGCTGTGTAACTGTAGTGAAAATGTCTGTTGAAACAATAAAAAAAAAATTAAATCCTAATTGTTCACCTTTTTCTGTGTTCTATTCAATATAACAATCAAGTACAGAGCCAAAGAAATCTTGAAGTTCCTCAGTTTACCAGGATGAAGTCTGAACTGCAGAGCCAGAAAGTGGGGTGTATCTGCATGATAAAAACAGACCACCCTCAAAGTGGCTACGTAATTATTAAAATAAGCAAACAGGGACTCCCCTGATGGTCCAGTGGCTAAGAATCCATGTTTCCAAAGCAGGGGGCCTGGGTTCGATCCCTGATGGGAGAACTAGATTCCACATGCCACAAGTAAGACTTGGCACAACCAAATAAAATAAATAGAAATATTAAAACAAGAAAACAGGCAAACAAATGAGCAAACAGAAGGAATGAAGCACTATAGGAAATTTTAATTACGCCCTCAGACTGGCTAGAAAAGAGTCAAGGAAACTAAAAAAGACAGTGCTCCGAAATATTTTATGACTTTAAGATCGAAGGGTTTCTGGGAGTGGGGAACAGGGAATCATCTTATGGGTACAGAGAATTATCTAATGGGTACAGAGCGTCCGTTTTGGAAAAATGCTGGAGATGGACCATGGTGAGGGCTGCACAGTGTGAATGTACTCCATGCTCCCGAACTGTACACTTAAAAGTGGCCAAGATGGTAACTTCTGTGAATCAAAGGGTTTACACAATTATGTAACAGACACGAATCACCTGGTCTATATATTGTGTATGTTTGAAAGGCCAAGCTGAGGTCAGCATTCTTAAGGATGTTCAACAGGGTTTCAGGGGTCTCCTTGAGCCACTGCTTACGGGTATTGTTTTCACTGTACTTTATTACAGAACCACCTAGTTGGGAAAAGACAAGAAAATTCGTGTCAAGTGAAAAAAGATTTCCAGCATATAATATCTTCTAGATTATATTAAAGCCCCGTATTTCAAGTGAAACTCTCTACATAAATCTATTTCACTTGCCTGGATAAGCGAAATACACGTGCTCTCACGTGTGACACCAAATACCTTCAAAGAGGGACATTAAAAAAACACAACTCTAGCTCAATAAACAACGATTAGACAATGTTCTATGATAAAATAATAGGATTCAACCTGACTACTCACCTCTGTCATCTTCTGCCGTTAAACTGGAGGTGAGTATGGGTGAGTTTTCCAAAGCTCTAAGAGCTGTACTGGGTACGTTTTTCTCCCACTGCCGTCTGAGAGGACCTGGTGAACTGGCTTTTAAAGTGTAAATAAGAATTGCTGAGCATATTCTTCTACTTATTCATCTATATACACACACAATTTCTCTAACAACACTAGAGAAGTACTTTTTTTCTCTTTCAAATTTGGATCTAACACTCTTCCAAGTCTAAGTTTAGTTCAGTCGCTCAGTCGTGTCCGACTCTTAAGTAGTAAAGGGAATGAAAAAATCCAAATGGAAAGGTAAAGCTAATCATTAAAGTGAATTTTAAAAAATATTATGTATATACTCACATATTACACAATATATGAGAATAAAGGCCCAAGGCAACTTACAGGTACACACTGTATGCTGTGCTTTTTCAAACATTTTTTGGCTGTACCCCACAGCATGCGGGACCTTCATTCCCTGACCAGGGATAGAACCTGCGCCACCTGCCTTAGAAGTCTTAACCCCTGGACCACCAGGTAAGTCCCTGTATGCTGTGCTTTTTATGGCAAAGAGCACGACAAACATTATTAATACTTTTTTCTGAAGGCTCTTATTAGTAAATAGAATTTTATCTTTTAATAGGTAAATAAAATATCTCTGTAACATTAAATAAATTACTGGATAGTAAGTAAGTAAAGTCACTCAGTCGTATCCAACTCTTTGCAACTCCATGGACTGTAGCCTACCAGGCTCCTCCCTCCATGGGATTCTCCAGGCAAGAGTACTGGAGTGGGTTGCCAATTTCTTCTTCAGGGAATCTTCCCAACCCAGGGATCAAACCCTGGTCTCCCGCATTCCAGGCAGACGCTTTAACCTCTGAGCCACCAGGGAAGCCCAAATTACTGGATAAGCAAATATAAATATGCCTGTCTACTTGCTTATGATACCTCTGACCTAGTAAGGCAGAAACTGGTATTCCTTCTATATCCCCAGTGTCCCACCTATACAATGATTAGAACTTGAATAACTTACCTTTCTCCTCTCTGTTTACTCTCCTCAGTGCACTTTCAACCAAATTTTTATTAATGCTTTCTAAGTCAGTGTGGCTACACTTTCCACCTGGTTCTTCCCTTTGCTTTAAAAGAAGTTTAAAATAAAGATTAAGATATTCTTGAACTGTTACCAAAAAAAGGTAAACAAGTAGAGATAAACAGCTACTTAAACTTTAAATAAACGAATAAAACATTAACAACCACAGAACCTCATACACATATGTACATTAAGAGCCATAACATCATATATTATCTGTGTATATTAAAAACCATATATGTGCACATACATAGGCATACATATATGTATATTAAGTCATGTACCTTAATAGCCATTAATATCAGTCATCGCAAATATGAAGAAGATATATAAAAATGACAAATATTTGAGAGGTCTTTATAGAGAAAACAAGCAATGAAAAATTTCAGTATGATTTGCTATATTGGGCTTCTCAGGATGGAAATACCAAAATGAAATATTTTGTAAAGTTACTTTGGGGATTTGGCTCAGCTGTAAAGAATCTGCCTGTAATGCAGAAGATGCGGGTTCAATCCCTGGATCAGGAAGATCCCATAATCCATGGGTCAGGAAAATCCCCTGGAGGAGGGCATGGCAACCAACCCACTCCAGTATTCTTGCCTGGAGAATCCCATGGACAGAGGAGCCTGGCAGGCTACAGTCCATAGGATTGCAAAGAGTTGGACATGACTGAGCGACTGAGCATGTATGTACACATAAAATTACTTTACAGATGGTGCTTGACTTATGATGGTCTAATTTATGATTTTTTTCACTTTATAATGGTGTGAAAATGATAAACACTCAGCAGAAACTGTATGTCAAATTATGAATGTTGATCTTTTCCCAGGTTAGCAATACGCCATTTGATACCCTCTTGTGATGCTGGCAGAGAGCTGAAGCTCCCACTCAGCCATGTGATCACAGAGTAAACAGCAGACAATACACTTACAGCCATTCTGCACCCAGACAGCCTCTGATTTTCACTTTCAGTTCATTCTTCAATTCAGTTCATGCTGAATTCAAAATTCAACATGACTATCTCATGTTGACACGACATCAGTTCAGTTCAGTTCAGTCGCTCAGTCGTGTCCGACTCTTCGCGACCCCATGAATCGCAGTACGCCAGGCCTCCCTGTCCATCACCAACTCCCGGAGTTCACTCAGACTCACATCCATCAAGTCAGTGATGCCATTGAGCCATCTCATCCTCTGTCATCGCCTTCTCCTCCTGCCCCCAATCCCTCCCAGCATCAGAGTCTTTTCCAATAAGTCAACTCTTCACATGAGGCAGCCAAAGTACTGGAGTTTCAGCTTTAGCATCATTCCTTCCAAAGAAATCCCAGGGTTGATCTCCTTCAGAATGGACTGGTTGGATCTCCTTGCAGTCCAAGGGACTCTCAAGAGTCTTCTCCAACACCACAGTTCAAAAGCATCAATTCTTCGGCGCTCAGGCTTCTTCACAGTCCAACTCTCACATCCATACATGACTACTGGAAAAACCATAGCCTTGACTAGACGGACCTTTGTTGGCAAAGTCATGTCTCTGCTTTTGAATATGCTATCCAGGTTGGTCATAACTTTTCTTCCAAGGAGTAAGCATATTTTAATTTCATGGCTGCAGTCACCATCTGCAGTGATTTTGAAGCCCCCCAAAAATAAAGTCTGATACTGTTTCCACTGTTTCCCCATCTATTTCCCATGAAGTGATGGGACCAGATGCCATGATCTTCGTTTTCTGAATGTTTAGCTTTAAGCCAACTTTTTCACTCTCCACTTTCACTTTCATCAAGAGGTTTAGTCAGCACTTCATTATAAAATAGGCTTTGTGTTAGATGATTTTGCCCAACTAGAGGCTAATGGACGGAAGTACTCTTGCCTGGAAAATCCCATGGACAGAGGAGCCTGGTAGGCTGCAGTCCATGGGGTCGCAAAGAGTCGGACACGACTGAGCGACTTCACTTTCACTTTTCACTTTCATGCATTGGAGAAGAAAATGGCAGCCCACTCCAGTGTTCTTGCCTGGAGAATCGAAGGGACAGGGGAGCCTGTTGGGCTGCCATCTATGGGTCACACAGAGTTAGACGCGACTGAAGCGACTTAGCAGCAGCAGCAGCAGCAGCAGCAGAGGCTAATGGAAGTGTTCTGAGCACATGTAAGGTAGATTAAGCTAAGTTAGGAAGTTTGGTAAGTTAGGTGCATTAAATGCATTTTCATCTGGGGGGATCGGATTTCTACATCTTGATTGTGGTGCTAGTTATATGACCACATACAATCACCAAAATTCATCAAATTGCATGCTAAAAATGAGTAACTTTTATTGCATATAAATTAGGCCTCAGTAAAGCTAGAAATAAACAGATACTATGCAAATAAAAAAACATAGGGGCAGAATAGAGTCCATTTGTAGCAATATAAAGGAGTACGGTGTTATTTATTTACAACCTAAGGTTCATTCAAAAATTTACAAGTTTAATTACTACTATATACCATAAACAGAATTGCTTGTTGTTACTACATCTTTTCCTTTGGGAGTTAAAAAAGGTGGGTCAAATGATTAAGAAAGAAAAAATTATCAATAGGACATGAGTTACTGGGGTAGGTGTGGCAACTAGAAGTGGATTGGCTGTTACTATTCATGACTTAACTGCAACTAACATGTAAAAGGGCACAGATGCCTAAGGCCAAACAAGATGAACAGGACCTTGAAAACTAGGCTAAAAAATGTCCACTCAGTTCATGGGATAATAGTGAGTGAAGTGAAAGTCACTCAGTCGTGTTGGACTCTTTGCGACCCCATGGACTACACAGTCCATGGAATTCTCCAGGCCAGAATACTGGAGTGGGTAGCTGTTCCCTTCTCCAGGGATCTTCCCAACCCAGGGATTAAACCCAGGTTTCCTGCATTGCAGGCGGATTCTTTACCAGCTGAGTCACAAAGGAAGCCCAAGAATACTGGAGTAGGTAGCCTATCCCTTCTCCAGCGGATCTTCCCAACTCAGGAATCGAACCGGGGTCTCCTGCATTGCAGGAAGAGTCTTTACTAACTGAGCTATCAGGGAGAATGGGGAGGCACTAAAAGTTTTTGAACAGAAAAATGTCAAGACCATATTGTTGTTGTTCAGTCACCAGGTCATGTGTGACTCCACGTGACCACATGGACTGCAGCAGGCCAGGCTTCCCTGTCCCTCACCATCTCCCAGAGTTTGCCCAAGTTTATATCCATTGCATCGGTGATGCCATCCAACCATCTCATCCTGTTGCCTTCTTCTCTTTCTGCCTTCAATCCTTCCCAGATCACATTAGCCATCTACATATTATATAGTCATAAAAAGGAAGGAAATTCTGATACAGGCTGTAACACGCATGAACCTTAAAAATATTAAGCTAAGCAAAAGAGGCCAGACACAAAAGGACAAATATTGTGTGATTCCACTTACCTGAAATATCTAGAATAAGCAAATAATGTTTCTTTCATAGAGACAGAAAGCAGAAAAGAGGTTATCAGGGCCTGGGGTGGGAGTCGGGGTAGGGAGGAATGGATAGTTACTGTTCATTGGGTTGCTGTTTGGGATAACGAAAAAGTATTGTGAATGTAATTAATGTCATTAAATTCTATGCTTAAAATGGCTGAAATGATAAGTTGTATGTTGTATATATTTTACCACAAGGAAACCAACCAACCACAGCTAAAACAAGACTTTCATGTCTGTAAGCAGAGCTAAGTTGTTCACATCTAGATTGAAACCACTTGTCATCAATGATTAGAAATGACAAAACAAAATAAAATAAATGCTGGTCTAAAGTGGCTTGGTTGGCAGCACAGAAAACAGCCGTCAATTACTTCACAGGCCCAAAGACAAAAGCCTCTGAACCCAGGGACCAGGCAACAGACTTCCAAATATCTCACAGCACCCAGTGATGCCAGGTACCCCAGGAGATGGTTTCAGAAATTTAACTTTTTTTATAGACTTTTTTTTTATGTGGACCATTTTTAGTCTTTATTGAGTTTGTTACAATTTTGCTTTTGTTTTATGTTTTAGCTTTTTGGCCACAGGCATGTGGGATCTTTGCTCCCAGGCCAGGGATTGAACCCACATCCCCTGCATTAGAAGGCCCTGGACTGCCAGGAAAGTCCCAGGAAATTTACCTTTAAAGCACTTACCACTGTGCTTGCTTCATTTCCCAAAGTTATTCTGGTTCTGCTGGGATCTGCTCAAAGAGAAAATAGAAGGTAAAAAGAAAACACAAAAAAGGCTTCTAATGTGATTTGCATAAAGCTTGAGAGACAAAAGGAAGTTTTTAAAGTCAAAGAACCGAAGCATTAGCCTGTATAGTGATATCAAGCTTTAATCACCTAATAACACACCTCAGCTGTTAAAGAGATTATTTCTGCTGTTTTATTCTGACTGTGAACATCTCAAAGTTAAGACATCTCTAATTCATTTATGCCAACCCATTTAGGCTTTAGGAGGTAAGACACTCTACATACTCGAAAGGTTATTATCATCTTCAGCCCAAGAGCTACCTGACTGTGATTTTCCTGACAGCTTTAATAGCAGGTGGAATAGCTAACCCTTCCAAAGCCAGCTGCTTATTCCCTGACGAGGAGCCAGCAGCAGTCAGGGAAAACCCCGGCAACCCACCCCTTGGGTGAGGATGGCTCCAGCCTGATTTTCTGCTACCAGAGCCTGGGGTCCGTCTTTCCCCATTCATTAAGCATTGTAAGCAATTGCTACTGAGCATCTATGATGATGGCACTGAGGCTACAAGAGGGAGCACATTTGACACGGTCCCTGCCCTCACCCAGCCTTCATTGTTCTGACGTCTCACTGTCTACATTCTCGATGGAGATGCCACCCGACTCGTGCTCTGGACATGGTGGCCCTCCGCACTGGCTTACTCTTTTTTTTTAGAAATTGTAAGACTACACTTTCCTATCTTGAAACTACACTATCTTGAAACTTTTCTTAGACTGTTTTTGGTGTTTCTGTTGCCCAGTATTTTAAAACTAATTTCCCACATCCCCTGGGATGTGAACCGAAGTTATGAAACGGTACGTAAAATAAAATAAACACTAAAACAAACTGCTGAAGCAAAGGTAAGTGGCTACCTCTTACATAAAGGAGAAAAGGCTGAATTGTAAGACTGGAGGATTTACGTTCTTACCAAAGGAACATTTAAAATTTAACTTTAAGAAAATAGTATAGTTTAGAAAAGTTTCTGTTGAAACCAACAGGACACAGTAAATCAACTACACTTTTAAAAAAAACTTAAAAAATAAATAAAAATGTTTCTTTTATGGTATAGAACACTAAGATAAGGGGCACTAATAAAGGAGGTTTTACAACATCTCCCTACAGTGGGTGGTCTTTTACTCATCTTAACTCTTCTCTCTTATTCTGGTCATTGTTAGATTTCTTCAGATGGAAGATCTGAGTCACTTATGTCAAAGGAAAAGGAACAAAAATAACTTTGAAAATAGAGACAATAAATTACATGTGAAATTTGCTCAGGATTGACTATACGTATATGGAAATTTTATGCAGCTGTAATGTGGGCAGTTCCAACTTTCAAAATGACTTCATTAAAAAAAATTGTTTATAAGATCTTAGGGATAGCATTTCCTGTTATATTTTCATGGTTAGATTCCTAGGTGAGCCCACAGAAGCCTTCTATCTGACCCAAAACAAACTAAATACAGGTCTAATAATGAAGCAGAGAACAACTTTTACATCACTACAATCTTCAAACTAGGCTTCTTTTTTGATCCCTGGCAAACTAAATGTGTAAGATTCAGTTTGGATTTATGTCTGAAGGAACAAGTAGAAAATTTTGATTTGAGGAGTATCTCTGAAAATCATCTCTAATAACTTGTAAATTATATTTTTTTCCTTTTTGTTATACTATATTTTTAAATGAACACTTAAAATAAGCTTTTCAAAATTCTTACCCTTTTTTCTTGGTGTACTATGCATAGATTTTTTGGTTTCTTCTAACACCTGTTCACCGTATTCTGTGATGATCTGAAAATTTAAAGCAGAGAATTTAAAGACACGAAAGATGATTTTCTTTAGACACCACCATAATGTCATTCAATTATCAATGTTCTTCCCCACAGTAATAAAGTTGAAAAGGAAAAATGCCATTTAAAAAATCCAGGTCCAGGAAGATCTGGAGGGATAATGCAAATTATATCCATGATTATATTTGAGGAATAGCATTGCGAAAAGAAGAGGGAAAGGAAGCTTCAAGCTTTTAGTTTTTTTAATCACATCTGCATTATTTGAATTGTTATGAGCATGTGTAACATGTAATTGTGTTTAAAAGAAAACAAACACTTGAAAACTGTTCACAGTCAGTTCCACACACACTGTACCTCTGGGGGTAGGCACTTCTGGATAAGCCGAGCTAAAGAGCCTCTAGAGAGAAGTGTTGTAGCTGAAGGACGATGGGAGGGATTCTTTTTAAATATCTGCTTGATCAGATGCTGCAGCTCATAGGAATAATGGGATGGCAGTGGGTTCATGGACCCCTGACATATTTTGAGGATAAGACTTTTCCAACTATTTGCCTGAAACTAAAAAGCAAAATTGAACTGTAAAAGCAGATACTGGGAAAGAGAATGGAAATAAGAAAATAGCAGCTGAACTGAATTAATATGAATTATTTTAATTAAAAAATTTTTTTCTTTCTAGATGTGTTGTTAGGGTACTATCCTGATTTTTTGTTGTTGTTAATCATACTTTTGTTAGTACTTTCAAAAATTGTATTTTATTGAAGTATAGTTGATTTACATGGTGTTAACTGCTGCTATATAGCAAAGTAATTCAGTTATCCATGTGTATACATTCCTTTTTATACTATTTTCCATTATGGCAAGCCACTCCAGTATTCTTGCCTGGAGAATCCCATGGACAGAGGAGCCTGGTGGGCTGCAGTCAATGGGGCTACACAGAGTCGGATGTGACTGAAGCAACTTAGCACCAGCACCATTATGGTTTTATCACAGGATACTGAATATAGTTCCCCATGCTATATAGTAGGACCTTGTTGTTTAATGCAAATGTAATAGTTTGCATCCGCTAGTCCCAAACTCCCCCACCCCTACCCCTGTACTATTCTAAAATCTTATGGTTGTTCAGGAAAAAGGTAAACATAAATAGTTAAAGATGCTCGCATCTTGAGGAAGTCTTACCATCAGTCCCCGCGTGGGTACTTTATTACTCAAATCAGTGCTTTTGCAGATACACATTTTTAATATATTTTAAAAATCAAAGCATCAATAACACATACTTATGGGCTTTTAAAAATTCAAATGACCCTAGGGCTAACAGTAACTGCAACGTTTCTTCACCTCCCTCCTCCTCAAAAATCCCCAGGTCTGCTCCCTGACAAAATGCACTTTAGACTTTTCCCATTTTAAACTTCTGCTGCAAAATCCTTTTTACCTTGCATGTCATCAAGGTAGTTATTATGGTTTGACAAGTAATAGAGTGGGATATAAAATGACACACCAGAATAACATTTTAAAAGTTTTCACTGTATAATAAATATACTGCAATTAACATCAGGTTTCAGCCTTAGCATCACTTATGTGAGAACATGATGGCATTCTGCCTTGGGGGTGTATCACCCTACTAATACATACAAGTGAAGACATGAAAAAGGACTTAGCCCAGCACAACCAAACGCTGCCTTTTCCATGCTGCATGCCATACTTACTGGATGCTTAAGGGTACAAAGTTCATAGAGAATGCATCCCAAGGACCAGATGTCACTGGAAGCAAAAGCAGCAATGTAATGAGTGGGTTATGAGTTATCACACAATATATATGTATTTTCTAATACTCCAAAATGAAAAATTACCCTACCTTTAATAAGAACAGATATCATAAGGACTTCTTAGTTACTGAAATAAAATGTGCAGCAAGTTTGATGGAACACTTAGACCACTTACTCACAGTGATGTTCACAAAAAAACTCCCTGCTCCCCAAACCCTGCCCCTCCAAATCCAGTGGTTCAGGTATCACTTCAGTAGTACTTGGGGTAAGAGGAATATCCGCGGACTCAGATTACCATAGTTGAAAGAAAGGCTTTAGAAGTCATCCTGTACAGCCTCCAGACCCTCTGGGCTCACCAGGCCTTTGCTTCCCTGGTGGTGCAGAGGTTAAAGCGTCTGCCTGCAATGTGGGTGACCCAGCTTCGATCCCTGGGTTGGGAAGATCCCCTGGAGAAGGAAATGGCAACCCACTCCAGTATTCTTGCCTGGAGAATCCCATGGACGGAGGAGCCTGGTGGGCTACAGTCCACGGGTCGCAGAGTCGGACACGACTGAGCGACTTCACTTCACTCCTGATTGACAGCTCAGTGTTCCCCCTGGCTGCCTCTAGGGGGCGCACTCTTATTCTTCCTCAAAAGCTCTTCAGAGCTCAGCCGAGTTCTACACTTTGCCCTACACGCCCACTCTTCTTCAGACTCAACACCTCCACTTTCCTCCATCATTCTCACCACCTAGTTGTCATCCTTCAGACTTTTTCTAGATGATAGCCTTTTCACTTTAACAAGGTTTTTTTTTAAACCAATTATTTCCCCCAACTTTTAATTTTTCAAAGTTTGGAACCTACAGAAAAGTTGTAAAGGCCCAAACGCTCCTTCCTAATATCCCCAGTCATTAGCATCTGCCTGCTGGCCCCTCTTCTGTCTACATCTGAACCTCTTGAAAGAAAGGTTTCAGATGTCAAACACTTCACCCCTAAGCATGTCAGCATATACAGCCTAAGAGCAAGGACACTCTCCTGCATGAATACAGTACCATTATCTCATCCAAGAAATCGAACCTTCAGTTCAGTTCAGTTCAGTCGCTCAGTCGTGTCTGACTCTTTGTGACCCCATGAATCGCAGCACGCCAGGCCTCCCTGTCCATCACCATCTCCCGGAGTTTACTCAGACTCACGTCCATCGAGTCAGTGATGCCATCCAGCCATCTCATCCTCGGTCGTACCCTTCTCCTCCTGCCCCCAATCCCTCCCAGCATCAGAGTCTTTTCCAATGAGTCAACTCTTCGCATGAGGTGGCCAAAGTACTGGAGTTTCAGCTTTAGCATCATTCCTTCCAAAGAAATCCCAGGGCTGATCTCCTTCAGAATGGACTGGTTGGATCTCCTTGCAGTCCAAGGGACTCTCAAGAGTCTTCTCCAACACCACAGTTCAAAAGCAATTCTTCGGCGCTCAGCCTTCTTCACAGTCCAACTCTCACATCCATACATGACCACAGGAAAAACCATAGCCTTGACTAGACGGACCTTAGTCAGCAAAGTAATGTCTCTGCTTTTGAATATACTATCTAGGTTGGTCATAACTTTTCTTCCAAGAGTAAGCGTATTTTAATTTCATGGCTGCAGTCACCATCTGCAGTGATTTTGGAGCCCAAAAAAATAAAGTCTGACACTGTTTCTACTGTTTCCCCATCTATTTCCCATGAAGTGATGGGACCGGATACCATGATCTTCGTTTTCTGGATGTTGAGCTCGATCCCTGTTGAATCGAACCTTAATTCAATACTATTATCTAGTACTTTGTTCAAACTCAGGTTTCCCCAATTATCCCAGGAAGTTCCTTCATAGCTGTTCTGTCTCCAGTTCAGTCAACGTCACCTTATAGGAGTCTGTTTAGTATGGAGCATTGCTGTCGTTTTTAGTTGCTAAGTTGTGTCTGACTCTTTTGCAACCCCATGGACTGCAGCCCGCCAGGCTCCTCTGTCCATGGGATTCTCCAGGCAAGCTGCCATTTCCTTCTCCAGGGAATCTTGCACAACCCGGGGATCACACCCACATTTCCTGTATGGGCAGGTGGATTCTTTACCACTGAGACACCTGGGAAAGCCCATAGTATGGACTGCCATACCCTTTTTAGAAAGCAACTTGGCAGGAGGTAACAAAAGCCTTTAGGTGTTTCTACTTCTAGGAATTCATGCCTAGAATGTGACACTTTTATGTATTAAAAGGCATAGTAATTCAGAGTCTGTAGGAATTTAGGACACTGAAAACTAGAACCATATCAAAAAGCCAACAACAGAGGAATGTGAAATAAATTTTGGAAGAGCCATATATTAAAATATTATGCAATCATTAACAATAATCATGAAGAGTATAAATACAGGGTAAAATGAATATGATATAATGCAAAGTGAAAAAATAGGATACTAAATTATATAGAGTATATAAACTAAGTTTAGGGAAAAAAGAGGATGGATGGGGAAAAAACCCTAAATGTTATCAATAGTTTCTGTAAAACTGGGTGATCACCATGTCCTTTCTTGTATATCTCTACATTTCCAACCCACCCACTGCACATCCAGTCCATCAATGAGCACATTTTACTTGCATTCAGAAAAAAAATCACATTTTAAATTATAAGGACTTCATACTATCTTCCCATGATCAACGAACCTATCAGTCAAGTGCTTATTATCTAGCCCTTTGCATGTCACCTCAATGACATTTGGTTCCCAAATTTTGCTGCACGTAGGAATTACTTGGTGATCCTGGAAAATGACTGATACCTGGTTCCCACTCCCAGACATTCATATTTAACTGGTATGGCTACGACCTGAGCTTCAGGATTTTTAAAGTCGAGAGCAGCAAAATAAGAGAAGCAGTAATATAATTCATACTATCCCCAGAAATGATTAACTTTTCTTTTAGCATTTACATGTTGCTCCTCTCAGCTCTGATGAAAACATCTGGAAAATTTATGACTTTCACCTAGAGGCCTGGGAACTTCAATTCTAGACTGCTTTCTTTTAACAACCAGACTTCATCTGTAGGCTGCAATACTAGCACCAAACAGTCACCCCTTCAGCAACTACATACATCACTTACCTTTTATTGTTATAAGGCATGTTTTCCCAAATTTCTGGGGGCACATAATAAGGTGTTCCCACGTATGTACAAGCAAACGCCATGGGGCTAAAACCATAAAAAGGTACAGAACGATTACAGAGCATTTCTGAATAATGATGTTTTGGCAACAGTCACTACTACACAAGACAAAGACACACACATACCTCGAGAGAAGACGGGCAGATCCAAAATCACCCAGTTTTACTTTTCCGTCTTGGGTGAGGAAGACATTCTGCATTGAAAAAGAAGAGCTCAGATCATATCTGCCATATTTCAAATGTAAGGCAGAGAGCTCCAAGAGAAGCTGTCTTTCAAAGCCTACTGATGGTGGAGATTATATGTAGAAACGCTGACAGCCGAGTCCCCGAATGGAACACAAAACAGCGAGACATCCTCTGGACAGCGACACTCCTCTGCTTGGGAATTTAGGATGACTGCTTAGAAATCTAAGGCAAGTGTCATACCGTATCAGCAGACCCTGATCAACCAGGCAGGGAGCCTGTTCAGGGTAACTCCAGATGGCAGGCTCCAGTCTCAATCATTTTCCATCTGAGAATACATGGTCTTAGGAAGCAGCCTCTAAGAGAGCTGGAACATATTAACATACACTACTAAAGAGATTTACTGACCCATTTTCAGGTCGTACCTTACTGTGCTAGCATGAATAGTATATTAAGAAATATTTCTGGACTTCCTTGGCAGTCCAGGGGTTAAGAATCGGTGCTTCCAATGCAGGGCTCATGGGCTGAATCCATGGTTGGGGAACTAAGATACCACATTTGTCAGGGTGCAGGCAAAAAAAGAAATATTTCTAAAGATTAAAATGCACCCAAAAGAAAATAGAATAAAACAAAAAGGATTGAAAGAAATAGTTTTCAATTTTTTTTTAGGCCCCAAATGTATTCTATTTACCTTGGACTTGATGTCTCTGTGTAACACACGTTTCTTGTGAATGTGATTTACTCCAAGACACATCTGTGTAAACCAATGAAGTATCTGTAAAAAAAAAAAAAAAAAAGCATGCAAGAATGCAATAACTGGGGCATGGTAACCCTAAATTCTTAAGAATCATCTTTAGGCCTTAGCTGACCTGGGTTTTACATAATGTAAATACAGAATTTAAAATTACACAGTTCAACTAAGTAAGATTCATTCCTGTCTGAAGAAATTGAGAAAAGCTGTGACTCAATCCCAATGTATCATCTCATGAATGATCCAAATAACGATTCATTTATTTGGCCCTGGCTTGCAGCTTGCAGGGATCTTAGTTCTCTGACCAGGGATTGAACCAGGGTCCTCAGCAGTGAAAGGGTGGAGTCCTAACCATCGGACAGCCAGGGAATTTCCAACAGTTTATTTTAATAAAACTCCCACTATATTTTTCTTGTATTTAACCAAATAAAAAATTTCTTAAATACACATATAAACGTAGTTCACCACTTAAAATGAATATGCTATAACTTTTTATAGTGTAATCATTACATCAGATTTCATTCACTTTTTCAGAATATTCAGATATTAACATTAAAATATTTCATTATATTTCCAACAATCTTTGGAAGCCAAGGCTGGCCTCCTACAATGGAACCCATATTCTTAACAACACAACTTCTAAATGAAAAATATTTATACTAATATACTCTTAAAACATGTTATACCCTATATCAAACTTAGCCCCAGTAAAGCTACTTATTTAAATATTTTCCTTGGTCAATTCATTCCAATAATATTTAATATGCAACTTTCCACTAAAAAGGCACTAAGCATTTAAAGAGAATATGCTAAACTGTGAAAGAAAAGAGACGAAGAATAGGGACTCTTGAAAACCAGAAATGCAGGTTTCATCCTTCAGATGATGGAGAATTACAAAAGAAATCCATGTGCCTTCTAAAATTTCAATACAAAAAGTAAAAATTTTAAATATCTAGTACAAAATATGATGGGTAAGACAACTGTGAAATTCTAAACACGGAAGTGGTTATTCTTTGATATTTCATAAGCCTATACCTACTTCACCTCTTAAAAACATCCCAGGCAGTCACATCCTGACAATACACTAACGAACATCATGGATACACAAAGTCATTACTAACTGATGTGCTAGGTAACCACAGACAGCAATGTTTTTAACTTATTCAAATTTTATGAGAAAAGTTGCTTCTAAACCTTGAGGGAAACCTGGGGACTTCCCTGGGGGCTCAGTGGTTAAGACTCTGCCCCCACTGCAGGGCACATGAGCTTGATCCCTGGTCAGGGAACTAAGATCCTGCATGTTGCCTGGTGGGCTTCCCCGCTGGCTAAGCTGGTAAAGAATCCGCCTGCAATGTGGGAAACCTGGGTTCGATCCCTGGGTTGGGAAGATTCCCCTGGAGAAGGGAAAAGAGTTGGACACGACTGAGCAACTTTCACTTTCACGCTACCTGGTATGGCCAAAAAGAAAAAAAGAATTAAAACAAACAAACCTTGAGGGAGACTTATGTAAGTTAGTCTCTTACCATATCTTCAGGAAACAACTTCCCTTTCTGATGTTTTATCTTCTGCATTAGGTCCCCTCCATCACAATATTCCATTACAATGTACAGATGTCCTTCAGCTGCAACAAATTAAAGACTCTTAGGAAAGTCCCAGTGGCCGTGAATTCTGAATGAAATTCAGAAATGCATGTATTGGGGGAAATTCATATTTACCTTCAAATGATTCTTTAAAGGCAACAATATTGGGGTGTTTCATTTTGGCTAACAGAACAGCCTCCTTCCTAGAAATCCGTGTGTCAGACAAAGACTAGAAGAAGGTTTAAAGAAGTGTAAATGTAGTACGTCATTTAAAAACTGATAATAAAACAGTATTATAGTAGTTTGTATGATATTTTAATGTGACACAGTTGAAACTGTGTCTCTTTCATTCAGGCATAATTTTATAGCACTGTTCAGTTCAGTTCAGTTCAGTCGCTCAGTCGTGTCTGACTCTTTGCGAGCACTGTACTTTGACCCAGCTTAAGTTTATCAAATCCCACAAGGAAACATGTGGGGATTTTTCAACTATGGCTATACGCATTTTGCCTGCTTAAGCTGACCTCTTACACCTTTACAAGTATGGAATGTAAACTAGTTTTAACATTAACCTAAGCACAGAGGGATTGGGGGCAGGAGGAGAAGGGGACGACAGAGGATGAGATGGCTGGATGGCATCACCGACTCGATGGACATGAGTTTGAGTGAACTCCAGGAGTTGGTGATGGACAGGGAGGCCTGGCATGCTGCAGTTCATGGGGTCGCAAAGAGTCGGACACGACTGAGTGACTGAACTGAACTGAGTGATGGAACTGAACTGAACTGAAGCATAAGCTGACTTATGCTTAGGGGCAGTATGCCATCAACCATAGGAGCTCCATGGGTGGGGAATTCCCTGGAGGGGGCCATAGTAACCCACTCCAGTATTCCTGCCTGGAGAATCCCATGGACAGAGAAGCCTGGTGGGCTACAGTCCCTGGGGTCACAAAATCAGACACAACTGAAGCGACTGAGCAGAAGCAGGAAGCACAGAAGACAGATCAAGACCCTGTAAAGCTAGTGAATAAACCTGTTAAATCTTTCGCACAAAAGAACGATCCCATGTTAAATTTCAAGAACTTGCTTTCCAATACAAACAACATGTACACTTTCAACATGAGCTAACTGCTTTAGCAGTGACCTTGGGAAGCCTTATTTCCTTCATGGCAAACATCCGATTACTGCTCTCCTGCTGAACCAAAAGGGCTCTGCCGAAGGAGCCCTCCCCGATGACTCTCAGGACCCTGTAGCCGTCCATGCTGGGCACCGCACAGCTGGGCCTACTCCAGCAGTCACCGTCGGCTCTCCCAACCTGCATTCAAAATCAGAAACAAGGGGGAATTCAATTTATTTTCAAAAGGCAGAATGAATTCAAAGTACCTCTATCCTCACAATAGAACAGCTTATTCCCTTTATTCATTCAACAGGTGGACATGGAGTATCCATGCCAGGTTTTATAATCCTGAAAACATCTCTCACGGCCCCAGCCATCACTCACATTCCAGGTGAGACCACGGACCTCAAAAATGCAGGATAGCGGGTCTTACAGGAAAAGCCACGCTGGCCTCTGGTAGAGGTATCCTGGGGAATTAGGAAGATGATACTCAGGCTGAAGCCTGAATGGAAGATATCTAGGCAAAGAGGAAGAGTGATGGACGCAGGAGGGAATAGCCTATTTAAGAGCAAAAGAGATTGTTTCAATTCAAGAAATTGAAAGAGGGCAGTAAAGCAGGTAAGGCAGACTGGGCCTAGTAAGCTAAGCTCAGGTTGGTGGATTTCTATCCTGTAGTGATGAACGAGCTCTCTGAACGGTTTAAACTGAGAGAGCAGGTTTACATCTTAGAAAAATTACTCATGCTGGCTGCAGAGCAACGGACCAGAGAGGGGAGAGGGGAGGAGGGCCAGAGCAGGACTCCTACCATAAAAAGGCAGGAATGTGATGACGGAACAGAATAGGGCGGTGACAGCGGGGATGAAGGGGGCTTCCCTGGTGGCTCAGTGGTAAAGAATCTGCCTGCCAATGCAAGAGACCTGGGTTTGATCCCTGGGTCAGGAAGATCTGCCAAAGAAGGGAATGGCAACCCACTCCAGTATTCTTGCTTGGGAAATCCCATGGACAGAGGAAGCTGGTGGGCTACAGTCCATGGGGTCGCAGAGTCTGGCACGACTGAGCGCGCACACACACACATACACACACGAAATAGGGATGAAGACAACAGGAAAGAAACATGTGAAAGAACTGGCAAGATTTGGAGTAACGGATTTCTGGGAGACAAGTAGGGAGAAGGGGACTAAGGAGACTCCGGTTTCTGGTGTAAACTGGGCAAGTATTGATACCATTCTCTAAGAAAAAGGAAAGGCATGATGGTTGCACACCTGTTTTTTTGGTTTGATTTTTCTGACCGTGGGAGTCTGGTAGGGTGTGGTGGGGAAAGATGTGGAGGAGACGTGCTTCTTTGGGGATATGCTGAGTTGGAGGTGCCTGGGACAAAGACATGTTAAACAGAGTCCTTGAGCCTCAGTCTTCCTTTATATTTCCTGGGTGAAGCAGCTTCTGGATTTCCTAATACATTAGAGAAGATGAATATTCCCTGGTACATAGGGGGCCCTGAATAAAAGACAGCTATTATTAGTATTTGGGGGCTTCCCAGATGGCACCTAGTGATAAAGAATCACTGTCAATACAGGACACAGGAGACACGGGTTCCATCCCTGGGTCGGGAAGGGCCCCTGGAGAAGGAAATGGCAACCTACTCCAGAATTCTGGAAAATCCCACTGACAGAGGAATCTGGTGGGCTACAGTCCCTGGGGTCACAGTCAGACACAACTGAGCACACATTATTAGTATTAAACCTTAGAAAGGTGATGCTTTTTTTTTTTCCATTACCAAAACACACTGGAATGAGCTTATTCAGTTGTCACAAAACTTACTTGGAGTGTTTTATTTTCATAAAAATCACATCACAAAGATTTATGAGGTCCGGTAAAGCAAAACCACAAACCAAAACCTACAGTTCTTACTAGGAAACTCTCACTAGGAAAATAGAAATATTTTCTCCACATAACGAAATCAAGCGCACGGTCTTCAAAAACAATTCCTTTCTAAGACAGTTAGGTCTCTCAGCATATGACCTGAAGGGAAAAAGTTCTTTGCCGCTCTTCTAAGTGACCCCGGCATTACATGATTTGACAAAGAGATCTAGTTTTCCCATACATTTTGTTGTTGTTGTTTACTTGGGGTCTTTATTCCATGAATGGACAATAAATAAGCAAGAGCAACCTCTGACTTTTCTTAGTTGAAAATTACATTTGGCCCCTGCTGCCTACATTTGCCCCTGTTACTCAGTGATACACCCCTAAATTCATTAAGGGCTTCCCCAGCAGCCCCGATAAAGAATCCGCCTGCAATGCAGGGGAGCGGGGTTCGATCCCTGGGTCGAGAAGATCCTCTGAAGGAGGAAATGGCAACCCACTCCAGTGTTCTTGCCTGGAGAATCCCATGGACAGAGGAGCCTGGCGGGTAAACAACAAACTCATTAAAAAACAACAAACTGTAGAGTGTATGCTCTGAATGTGACAAAAAATGTCCCTTCCCAAGACTATACCCATCAAAAGCTAATACAGTGATTTGCAAATGCAAATATAGGACGCCTATGGGGTCGCACAGAGTCGGACACGACTGAAGCGACTTAGCAGCAGCAGCAGCATAGAATGTGTGCGCGGTCCGATCCTCACTGCACGAGAAGCCGCTCCGCCTCGCAGCCCGGCCCGCGCTGGCCCCGCCACCGCCGGGCCTGGGTCCGCAATCGCCGAAGCGCGGGTCCCGCTTGCCCCCTCCCCGCGTGTGCGCCGCCCTCCGCTCTCGCGCCCGCGGAGGGGGTTTGTCCGGCCGGACCGCTCACCCGCTTCCCCTGCGACTTGGGTCGGCTCCCGGGTCCCGAGCCGGGAGCGCTTCCGGGGGGCGGGCCAGCGGGTAGTCTCTCGGGTTGCCGGCGAAGGAAGCGTCCCGGGTCGGTCGGGCGGGCGGCGCTGTTGTCAGCGCAGCCGGGCCCACGAAGGGTGCGTTTTCTAAGAGGTGTTCCACGTCGCTCCAGAACGGTGCCAGTAATATTGAGCAGAAGTGTCCTTCTCATAACCCAAGTTCTGTCTCCAGTTTAAGCCAACAGTGCATGTAGGTAAGTTTCATGGGCGCAGTACTCAAGTTCACCTAGTCTCAAAAGTTGGCCGAGTTACAAAGTCTGACGAGAGCCTATTGTGTTTAGCAACAGAACGTCATAGGTGATCTTGAAGAAGGTAGTCTGGATGCGATGAGGGAGAAGATTACAATAGTTGAAGTGGGACTGTCAGAGGAATCCAGGAGCGTAGGATATTTTCAAGCTACTTGGCCATAGGGATTGGCCATGTGGTCCAGTGGTTAGGACTCTGGGCTCCCAAGGCAGGGAGCCGGGATTTGATCCCTTGTCAGAGGAATAGATCCCACTTGGTGCCACTAAGACCTGGAGCGACCAAAAAAAAAAAAAAAAAACTTAGCCATAAAGAGAAGGAGAAAGGGTGATAACCATGGGGTAGAGGAAAGCACAAGCTTATACACAAGTATTCTGTTAATGGGGAAATCGTAGTTATGTGTTGACGGATAATATAAGCCGATGAAAAGGAAAGAGAGGCTGAAAATGCTAGAGGCAAGGGAACCAGGAAGGTCTGGTTGAGATGAAGAGGTGGCTTCCAGAGCCCAGGAAGAGGATTAGCACTGGACTAGATGAGGAACAAACACGTTTGCTTTGGAGACCAGCAGAGGAAGTCAAAATGTGGATGGATGTACAGAATATTAGAGAAGAAGAAAGAGAAGGAATCTCGACAGTCTCTGTTTTCTCTATGAAATAGAAAATTGTCATCTATAGACTATGGAAATTTTGAAGCAGATTTTTTAAAGTCAGGATTTTTTAAATTTATTAGTTCTTATACTTATTTATTTTATACAGTAAAATTCTGAGTGGTGAAGTTTTGAGTATTGTTTTCAAAACACAAAGTGAAGCTATTGTGGGCAAAGGTGATAGAGCAGCTAAGAGGTGATTCCAGTCCACAGTTATGTAGGTGTTTCCAGGAGTGAGAATTTTGAATCATCCTGAACCTGGGATTATGCAGTTAACAGAACTATACTAGGACTGGGCTTCCCCAGTGGCTCAGCGGTAAAGAAACTGTTTGCAATGCAGGAGACCCAGGAGACGCAGTTTTCAAACGCTGGGTCAGGAAGATTCCCCTGGAGGAGAGCATGGCAACGCACTCCAGTATTCTTGCCTGGAGAATCCCATGGACAGAGGAGCCTGGCGGGCTACCAGTCCATGGGGTTGCAAAGAGTTGGACACGACTGAAGCTACTGAACACAAGCATATTAGGACTAGGGAGCTAAGGGTGCTGATGTTAGGGTGACTGACGTGACACACCTCAGGGTCTAGACCAAATATCCCTGTGAAGGAAGTGAAGTGGAGAACGGCACCATCCAGTCTGTAGGCTCTAGACATGCATGGCTCCTGAGCACATGGAAAGTACTGCTGGTGCAAACAGAAATGTGCTGTAAGTGTAAAATACACACAGGATTTCAGAGTGCCCCAGCACTTAAGAAAAGAAGATCAGGTGGTGATGGCTGGCCACGGAATTTCTCTCCGGTGGCTGGGAACAAGGCAAGAGTTCTTGCCAGCCCATTCCTATCAGCATTCTACCGGCCGGGGCGGGGGCGGAGGGGGCGAGGCGGGGGCGGGGCGGTTTAACTTGCTCATAAGAGAAAAAAGAAAAGGCATAAATATTAGAATGAAAGAAATAATGTCATTGCTCACAAATGATAAGATTATATGTGTGAAAAATAACCTACAAATGTTAGTTACTAAATGAATTTGGCGAGACTAGTAGATGAAAGATAATGCTCAAAATTTTATTGCGTTTATTTATGCCAGTTTAGAAAAAAGTAAAATATCAAAGTGAAAGCGTCGGTTGCTCAGTTGTGTCCGACTCTTTGCAACCGCCTGGCCTGTAGCCTGCCAGGCTCTTCTGTCCATAGAATTCTCCAGGCAAGAATACTGAAGTGGATTGCCATTTCCTTCTCCAAGGGGATCTTCTAAACGCAGGGATCCAAACTGGAGTCTCCTTCATTGCAAGCAGATTCTTTACCATCTGAGCCATCTGGGCCCAAAATTCAAAAAAAAGAGTAAAATGTTCCATTGGTCATTTTGTGTATTGATTAATGAGCTTCCCTGGTGGCTCAGACGGTAAAGAATCTGCCTGCAATGCAGGAGACCTAGGTTCGATCCCTAGGTGGGGAAGATCCCCTAGAGAAGGGAATAGCTACCCACTCCAGTATTCTTGCCTGGAGAATCCCATGGATAGAAGACCCTGGTGTCCATGGGATCACAAAGAGTTGAACATGACTGCGTGACTTCACTTCATATTAATACTGAACTGACATTTTGAATAAAACATGATGAAATTTAATTGTATCTGGGTTTTGTTTATTCTATCTTTTAAAAAATACTAGAGGGAATTCCTGGTGGTACAATGGTTAGGGCTCTGTGCTCTCACTGCCAAGGGCTCAGATTTAATCTCTGGTCAGTAAACTAAAATCCCACAAGCTACTTGGTACAAACAAAAAATAAATGAAAATAGAAATTGGCCTAAATGGTCTCGATGATGAACTAGGTTTGAATGAAGTCAAAGAACCACCATGGAGGGGGCAAGGGAGACAGCTGGCAGGAGAGGAGTCATGAAGAGAAAGGGACCATAGTCTTAGGATTTCAGAGGTGGTGCCAGTCTTTGGGACACAAAATCCGTGTAGGAATCCGTGTAGGAATTGCTGAAGTGGGAGGCACAGTTCATTGAAGTGAGAGGGGAGGTTCATCGGAGGGCATTACCAGGGAGAGATGAGCTGGTTCGGGGTTTCTCTGTCTTATTGACAGTTTGGACTGGATAATTCTTTGTTATGGTGGTGGGGGAGGGGTGGTTGCCTTGTGCTTTTTAGGGTGTTTAGCAGTATCTCTAGGACTTCCCTCTGGAGAAGGAAGAGGAGAAGCCTGCTAGGTTACAGTCCATGGGGTCGCAGAGTTGGACACGACTGAGCGACTTCACTAGGATTTCCCTGGTGGCTGAGGTGGTAGAGTCTGCCTGCGATGCAGGACACCTGGGTTCGATCTCTGGGTCAGGAAGATTCCCCTGGAGAAGGGAATGGTAACCCACTCCAGGATTCTTGTGTGGAGTATTCTATGGACAGAGGAGGCTGGTGGGCTGTATCTGTGGGGTCACAAAGGTGGGACCCAACTCAGCAACTGAACAAGAAATAACAGTCTTATCCACTAGTCCACCGAGGTAGTCCTCCATACATTTCAAAATGATCACCACTGTTAGTCTAGGAAAAGAAATGTTCTTTAGGTGATAATAACATAGTAGGCGATTGCATAGAAGGCGTCCCAGGTGGTGCTAGTGGTAAAGAACCCACTTGCCAATGCAGAAGACACAAGAGACCCGGGTTCGATCCCTGAGTCAGAAAGGTCCCCTGGAGAAGGAAATGGCAACCCACTCCAGTATTCTTGCCTGGAGAATCCCATGGACAGAGGCGCCTTGTGGGCTACAGTCCATGGAGTTGCAAAATCAGACACGACTGAAGCAACTGAGCATGCATGCAGGCAGTTGCAGGCACCACCTTCAGCTTTGCAGCAAATGGGTGTACAATGAGCAAGTAGGAACCAACTACAGTCTAGTTTCTGTCCTGATAAGCCATGTAGTTGCAACATTTTCAAAATATTAAACTGATAATGATGCCTAATGACCTTTGAATCTCAAAGTTAATTTTCCTGAGTTCCTCATGAGATAATAGTTTCAAACTCCAGGCCTTATTGGAAAAAAAAAAAAAATTGTCTTAATTTTATAAGCTCCACCCTGTTAATCAGGTGAGTTAGGTGAAAGCATAGTTTCACTGGAAGCAATGTATTCAGAAATGAGAAAGGTTAGAAGGGCAGTTTCAAGCAAGCGTGAAACTTCTGTACTTCTAAAACACTGACAAAAAGGAAGGGAATTGTTCAGACTTGAGGATCAGCTCCACTTGGTGTCAGCTGGGGTAGCTTGAAGGCTGGGAGTTACAGCCATCTGAGCGCTCGCTCACCCATGGCTGGCACTTGGGCCAGGGCGCTAGGGTGGCTGGCGCTAAGCCTTCTGGCTCCGTGTGCTTAACTCTGGAGATGAAAACCCCATCACCCAAAATACCTGCTCCTGTGTAGTGGCTGGAGTTACATTTTTATTTTTCAGTTGGGATCCTTGTATTTTTAAATATAAGTGTATATTCTTTAGAGGTATTGTTGTTTTAGTCGCTAAGTCATGTCCTCTTTGCAACCCCATGGACTGTAGTCCACCAGGCTCCTCTGTCCATGGGATTTCCCAGGCAAGAATATTGGAGTGGGTTGCTGTTTCCTTCTCCAGATCTTCCTGACCTAAGGATCTAACCCACATCTCCAGCATTGCAGGTGGATTCTTTCAGTCAGTTCATTCGCTCAGTCATCCGACTCTTTGCAACCCCATGGATTGCAGCACGCCAGGCCTCCCTGTCCATCACCAACTCCTGGAGTTTACTCAAACTCATGTCCATTGAGTTGGTGATGCCATCCAACCATCTCATCCTCTGTCGTCCCTTTCTCCTCATGCCTTCAATCTTTCCCAGCATCAGGGTCTTTTCCAATGAGTCAGAAAACAGGCCACCTGGGAAGTCCCTTTTGAGGTATATTTTACATATAAGAAAAAATACTCCCATCTTAAGTGTACACTTCCGTGAGTTTTGACAAAAGCATAACCGTGTAACTACCGTTAAGGTACAGAACACTTCCATTTTCCCCACAACTTTCACCTCATCCTTTTGCAGTCTCCTCTCAGCACGAGGTAACCACTGATCTGCTTTATCAAGATATGGAAATTCTGTCTTTCCTAGAATTTCACATAAATGAAATCATATAGTATGTAATTTTTCTCACTTCTTTTACTTAGTATGTTTTTGAGATTCATCTATATTGCTGTGTTCAGTAGCTTCTTTTTAATGCCTGTTTTCTTTTGCTTAATTTCCATCAAATGGATATAGCATACAATCTCAAGTACCAGTTGATGGGCTTTTGTTTTTTTTTTTTTTTTCCAGTTTGGGCTAATATAAAACAATTATGAATAGCTTTGTGTACAGCCTTTGTGAGGGCATGTTTTCATTTCTCCGGATACTTAGGGATGGAATTGAGTCGTCTTACTCTTTATAACACTTAAATTGCTACTAGATGGTGAGAGTAAACATGAATTTCTGTATCCTGCACCAGAACATGACAAGCTTGTTGGCAAGATAATTAGTTTCAATTCTTTCTTCTTCCACACCTCTCCTGTTGAAATCATTGGAGTATTTTCATTTTATACAATGTTTTATAGTCTATGGTTAGATAGACTTCAGTTTATTTGATTTGGTGTATTTACTGATGCTTTTAAATTTCACGGGAGGAAAACCTTTAAGGAGACTTTCAGGTAAGATCATGAGCGGTCAACTGAATCTTCGAATGTTTGAAAATGCCCTCAAACTTGAATAATAACTTGGGCATAGAATTCCAGCTTCAGACTCCAGAGGAGAGATTTTGAACATAGATCTATTGGGCTCCAAGGTTCATACACCATCTATCATATTCTTGGGAGATATTTAGCTTGGAACAAACCTAGATCAGACAGGTGTTAACTGTTCTTAAAATGAAAGAAAGTGAAAGTGAAGTCGCTCAGTTGTGTCTGACTCTATGCCACCCCGTGGACTGTAGCCCACCAGGCTCCTCCGTCCACGGGATTCTCCAGGCAAGAACACTGGAGTGGGTTACCATTTTCTTCTCCAGGGGATCTTCCCGACCCAGGTCTCCCGCGTTGCAGATGCTTTAACCTCTGAGCCACCAGGGAAGTCCCAACTTCTTAAGCATATGAAAAGAAGTTATATCTCTTAAGTGTTAGAACTATGACTATTTAGATAGATTTCCCCTCAGTTGAAGGAAAAAAACACACTCTACAAAACCTATTCAAACAGATAACAGTTTAGCTCTCTTTCACTGAGATATCATAAGCTACGTTACATGGCCTAACGCATATGGTATGGACTGTGTAAAGGTGGCAGTACAGGCCAGCTACATTTCGAAAATTTCTTTCAAAATGGCATGTTTTGCACCATTTATATAAAGTATGAAAAAAGAATAAGGTAAAAGTTTTGATAAACAGATTAATTTTTCAAAAGGAAACACACCATTAAACACACACTTTTTTTTATAAGTGCTGAAAAACCTAAAGTCCAGTCTGACTGTAATGTATTTCAAAAGGCAAGGGTTCAAACTTACTCAGTGTGCTTAAATTGCATTTTATATTTGTTGAAAGAAATATCATTCCAATATCGTTATGGAGATATTTTACTTTATTGTATATATAGTAGATACATAGTTTAAAAGGAATAAAACTCCTACTCTCTAGAACGTGAGACAGTAAATAGAACAAAGATTGGCACTATTATATAAATGGAATTCATGAACATAAATAAGTAGTGATTTTTAACTATATTCATATTATGCAGTTTTAAAACTATCTAATCTTTTACAATGACCAAATCCTTATTGAAACTGTAGAGCTGATGAAGGATACACGCCACTTAGGTATTAGTTTGGAGACTTTCAAAACAGCTTTACTTGGTGGTATTTATGTGTGAGAGGAGTCCTACTACTGTGTATGATTATCATGTTTTAGGAGATGTGATTTAACAGTGAAGTTTTTATATTAACATCACAAGGAAGAAATCAGTTTGAAGTTATTAGTTATTTTAGAAATACTACTTAAACTAGAATGACATTTATGAAACAGTATATATTCCTTCTCTAATTCCATTTTAATAGTCTATATAAACTGTTATCAAACGAAGCGATGGGGTCAACATTTTTTTAGCATTTTAGATAGTCAAGTTAGAAAAGGAACTTAAGAAAGGAACTCAGATTTAAAGTTCCAAAGACCCACCAGCTTTGGCACGTTTTCTTCCTTACCACAAATCATTTTCCCTTAGAAATGGAGTAGTTAACTATCCTTCTTATGACCTTGGCTATAATAAAAAGAAAGCAGTCAAGAGACCACAGATGCAGCCACCGGCGCTGATGGAGAGCGGCAGTGAGCAGGCGGGGACACAGGAGACCACAGAACTGGGCGACAGGGTGAGCTAACTCGGCCTTAACAAATCACTATCTCAGAGAAAAACTCGGTCTGTTGAGATCAACAAGGCAGGATTAACTTTCTGCCATGAATACTTAGGTGCTTGGCAACTCCTGACCTAAAGGACATACAAAACCACAACCAACCAACCAGCCAACCACTCTTGGAATATAATATAACTCCATTCCTTATTAGAACTTCACTCCTCTTCTGTTGGGTCATGTTCAGAGAACATTCTGCACAGGGCTGTGTTGGGGCGGCACACGAAAGCATCAGTTTCACGTCCCAACTCTGTTAACTGTTCCAACGAAGACACGCAAGGATAATGGTCTTTTAACATATCTGGCAGTTTAGAAGTCTTCTCCTGAAGACGTCGAGAACGTCTAACTGGCGTTAGAAACTTTAGCTCTTTATATGCTGAATTTGTTTCATCAAACTGCATCTTCTTTTTTACGCTAAAAAAGAATGACCCACAAAATTATTTCCATTTTCACTTCATATTTTTATACTAAATATTTATCCATGTGACTTGTCCTACAGAGAGGGCCTGCCAGCTCCCTGAAATCAGGAACTTTTTCATTTTTCCATTTGTTGTTTGTTACAACTTGGACACACTAGATACTTGAATACCTATAGAACTGGCTAATTGCTCAATTCCAAAACCCACTGTTATTAGTAATACCCAGAAATTAAAGTTTTTCTTTTTTAAAATGGTAATATTTAGGAAAAAGCAAAGCAAGTACAGGTGAAATGTTCCATTCACATTTTGTTTGAAACCTTTCTATTAACAAATAGTTCTAATCGGGAGCTTAAAGATTTCAAAATACCACATGCACGATCCCTAAGCATAAAAACAAGAGCACATTACATTTTAAAAGTTTACCTCTGCAAGTATGGCGTAGTAGACACATTATATTTAATTAAGCAACCTGCCCTAGTGTTTGTACTTGGGGTTTTAACATCACTGGTTGGGTCTTTTACTTTGTCATCTTCCTCTTTCTCACAGTCTTGAAACACCACATTTCTAGGATGCTTATTTTCCATTTCCAGTTTTTCTGGTTCTAGATCAACACCTATATCAGTGTGGGCTTCTTGGATTTCTTCTTTGGCTGCACAAGTCTCCTCAATATTTTCTCCTACAGAGAGATTTATAGACAAAATTTTTGTTTGAATATAAAGAACAAATTCAGAAGACAAGTTTATTTACAGTTAGCCGAATTTGCAAAATCAAAGAACCACACTGCCATCTTGTAACCATTTACTTTTTCTAAGCAGATACTGCTAACAATTATTTAACAAATATCTAATATTTCCTATGTGTCAGGGATTACAGAAATGAATACCAAAAGGAAATCATCCACACCCTTTAAGAAGTTCACATTCTGTGGAAAGGACATGCTTTAAAATAATTATGTGGAAAATGCGATACATGAGGTTAAAAAAAACAAAGGGTCACGAGAACCCATACAAAGAAATAACTGAATTTGCTTGAGGGACAGGGAGATGGCAAAGGAAGGCTTCACAAATGACATTTACATGGGGTCTTGAAAAATGAGTACAAGACAGAAGGAAGACAATCTTGGTATGAAGCTTAAAAATGATCTACTAGGACAAAATTAAAGGGCCAGCGTGCTTAGAATATATAAATTTTAAAAAAACTGCAGTATAATTGGCATATAATATGTTTCAAGTGTACAACATAATGATTTGATATTGGTATATATCGTGAAATGATGACCACAATACATTGTGAACTGATAACATCTGTCCCCATACAGAGTTACAAATCTTTTTCTTGTGATGAGGACTTCTAAGGTTTACTCTCTCAACAACTTTCAAATATGCAATACAGTGTTATTACTTCAGATACCACACTGTATTTTGCATCCCCAGGACTTGCTTATTTTGTAACTGGTAGTTTGTGTCTGTTGACCTCCCTTCACCCATTTCAGTGGGCTAGGCTATTCTTAGGCCTTCCTCTGCCCTTGGTTTGTGATGCACTAGTCTCTCCTGGCTTCCCTTCTGTCACCCCGATCACTCCCTCTTCACGCGTGTATTAGTTGCTCAGTCATGTCTGATTCTTTGCACCCCACGGACTGTAGCCTGTCAGACTCCTCTGTCCATGGGATTCTCCAGACAAGAATACTGGAGTGGGTTGCCATTCCTTCTCCAGGGGATCTTCCTGACCCAGGGATCAAACCCAGGTCTCTGCACGGCAGGCAGATTCTTTACCATCTGAGCCACCAGGGAAGCCCATTCCCTCTTAAGCTCCTTCATTAAATACAACCTTTAAGATCAGATCATATACATCTCCTGTATGTGCCACTGGTACTTATTATAGCAATCATAAATAGAAATACTCTCTGTTGAACTAAAAAATCTTTATAGAGATCACCTAGTCAAAAAAGTGGAAGTATTAGTCATGTCCGACTCTCTGCAACCCACGGACCGTAACCTGCCAGGCTCCTGTCCATGGGATTCTCCAGGCAAGAATACTGGAGTGGGTTGCCATGCCCTACTCCAGGAGATCTTCCTGATCAAGACAGGAAAAGGCTTAGACAGGTGAGGTAACTTTCACAGATACATGATAACAATTTTGAACCAGATCTCCTAGTTAAGAATTACTTATACTATGTAGAGTCAATGAATTTCAGAGGTAAATCAACAGAAGTATGAGGAAAGAACCAACTTAAATATTAAAAACAGTTTAAAAAGATAAAAATAATTCAGCAAAGAAATTTAAAATTAAATCACAATTTACCTGAAGGAGAGAAAAGAAACTAACTTACCAAATTTAAGTTTTTCTTGACTCTTCTTTGTCAGAATGTCAACAATTGTATGTCGCATCTCTTCGATGGGCTTAATTTTATTTTAATGAAGAAAGCAGACCCATATAAATTTTATATTCTCAGACATTAACTAGGTTATCCAAGTTGAAAATATTAAAACCAGTGATTAAGTTACATATTTTAAGAGAAAGCAATGGTTCTTAGACCATTTTTCTCAGAATTCTTGCTGCTGCTGCTGCTGCTAAGTCATTTCAGTCGTGTCCGACTCTGTGCGACCCCACAGACAGCAGCCCACTGGGCTCCCCCGTCCCTGGGATTCTCCAGGCAAGAACACTGGAGTGGGTTGCCATTTCCTTCTCCAAGGTATGAAAGTGAAAAGTGAAAGTGAAGTCACTCAGTCGTGTCCGACTGTTTGTGACCCCATGGACTGTAGCCCACCACGCTTCTCTGTTCATGGGATTCTCTAGGCAAGAATACTGGAGTGGGTTGCCATTTCCTTCTCCAGGGGATCTTCCGGACCCAGGGACTGGACCCAGGTCTCCCGTATTGCAGGCAGATGCTTTACCCTCTGAGCCACCAGGGTTAAGGGATAGAACTTTATCAGTTTAAAAGATTTCCCTGTTAATTTTTCTTAAGCCTATGGTAACTATTACTGCTTGCTTGACAGGAACAAAATGAATGAACAAGTAGCAAATTAAGACTATTAATATCTATCAAAGAGCTGATTATATTTCTTACTCTAAATTTGTATTACTTTATTCCTTTTCTCCTACATTCCAGCCCATGGTTATATTTTTGTTTCACATGCTATTAAATGCATCTTTGAAGAGTTCAAAGTAGATTAGTCTAACATTTCATTTATTCAAAAATTCAGCAGTTCAGTAACTACGCATTAAATGTCATATAGTGTAAGTACTTACTATATTCCCTTGAACTACAGTGCCTACTAATGGAGTATATTCAAAGTATGATACAAAAGGGAACCTCAGGGTCGCATTGTTAATTCTTGAACTTAGTCCTGAAGGACTCACCCATCAGGTGTTCAGTTTCCTTGCCCAGTTTTGATCCCAGTTCCCCCACTTCTGCTTTGGTCTCACATTTCTTTACTGCTTTCTCTATGAATGCCTGGCTCTAGTTTTGCATCCTAGCTATACTGTCATAAGCACCATTAAGTAACGTCCCTTCTGGCTCAATGTTGTAGGGACCTAACATTCTCTTCCAGGTAAAGTTCAGTGGAATACAGTTATCCTTCAGCAAAGTGTCTTACACATTTAGAGAGAATACCTGCTGAATATATGATATTTTAATTCAGGTGAAAGATCAAACAGTATTTGTTGGCTTTGCTGATACTAAAGGATATAGACCTTTCTTAAGGAAAGGCTGAAAAATTAAAGTTTTTAAAAACTCTCTTTGTAAACAATTTCTAAGAATGCACTTCTGAGAAACTTGGCCAGAAGGAAATACATTTAGGAATATCTGCCCATAAAAACAAAAAACCAACCAAATAAAAGTTCAGATATGACTTATTCTATACCCCAGGGCTTTTTTGTAGTAGCACAATGGGAAGAGGTAACAGATATGGAAATTAGTTTATTGCCGTTTTCTATATGTGATTAGACCAAACATATGGCATAAAAATGGGAGTCCACAGACTTGTAAAGTGAGAGTTCTCTGGTCAGAGAGCTTGCTAACATTTTAAAAGTTAATTTAATTCCATTTGCTTTCTATTAAATAAATACTTTTTAAAACTGAAAATTCAGTCTTTCAGTAGATTTCCCCACTAGAGGATGTCCAAAATGACATGTTGTGGTAAACTATTTCTCACATCACATTTTAGGGAATGCATATTTCAGCTTACATCCATTTTCTAAGGTCTGACTATCCCTAGTACATGAGCAAGTTTTAGAAGGGTAAGAAACAGCCTCTATAATATGTAATTCTATGGTCTTTAAACATTCATTACTGCCACATAAATAAGCAAAATTGTATCAAGTTATATGGTGATGTGAAAATAATTCTGAATTATTTACACTGAAATAATAATGACCTGTAAGTTATCATCTCACCTGAGCTCCTGCCAGAATGGCCTTCTCATAGATTGCGATAATATTTTCAATAGGACTTGTGAGTGATTCAATATGTGCAAGGCATATCCAATATTTAACCAGCTTTTTGGCATCCGGAATATTTTTAATCAGGTCATTTAGTGTAACTAATACTTCTTCTTTGGGGCACCCCTAAAACAGCAAGAAATAAAGTGAATGATGCTGTTTAGTCTACAAACTATGAACAATTAAGTAAGCCTACTACAATCAGGATCAGTGGTAAAGAGAAAAAAAGGCTGGTAGAAAATTATTCATAATATAGTCACCATTGTTTTCCTCACTCCAAACTTATTCTGAATGGTTAGCAAGAAGTAGATCAGTCAAGAGTTAGAAAAAAGAAACATTAGTTGAGAAAAAAATTAGTAACAGAAACAGCTGACACGCTGCTCAGTCTTCGTGTCTGCCCTCTTGTGTGTTACGGAATCGATTTGTTGGTGTGTGTCCATATACACTTCCTTCCGCCTGTGCCTGGTCTCCGCTGTGGCTTGCGGGATCTTCTCGTTGCAGCAAGTGGGATCCAGTTTCCCGACCAGAAATGGAACGCAGGTTCCCTGCCATTGGGAGCGCAGGGTCCTAGCCACTGGACCCCCAAGGGAGTCCCTATTTGTTATTACTTTATTTATAATTTTTTAACCTACCAAATGCTTGTGGAAACAGCTCACTAGTTTGTTTTTTTCCCTGATTATCTTTGTCAGGTTTTGATAGTAAGATTTTAAAAATGAATCTGTAATGGCTTATGTAATTAACAGCTAAATATAGGTAAGTAGTTGGGCAGAAAATTCCATGGTATCAATAAAAAACCTCAGTAGAGTAGATAGGAATAGAATCAGTTTCCCTGACCATAATTTTCACCGGCTTTCAGAACTACAAAAAGTTTAAAGGTATTCATAAAGACCAGAGAAAGGTTTGAAATCACACTCTGTATATTCATTAGTCTTGCTATGTTTAGACACTAGTGAGTGACCAAAGCAAGATTAAGGAGAAGTCAGGAGAAAAAAATACACACACACACACACACACACACACACACACACACTCTGAAATTATCATACTCATAGGATTCAGGTCCAAATCATTAAATTCTATAGTTCAAGACCATGTTGGTTTAAATTAATGGGATTTGGTTTGCAAATATTTTAGTTAAATTTAATCTGTGATAATAATTTGTGTTGCTAATCTTTGGTAAAGTATAGAATGAGTAGAAAAAACAAAAATTTGTAAATATGTTGATTGAATGTAAAAAACAGAAGTATCAGAGCAAATACCCACCCCCAGCCCACTCTATATTAATATCTTAGAGAAATACAATATTTATAAACTCAATGGAAAAAAAAAATCTAAGTATCCTTTTGATACATTTATAGGAACTCAATTAGAATGTAGCCTAATTAAAGGCTAAAGACACACAATTTCACAATTAAGTCTCCATAACACTGCTGACACATTAATTGGTCAAAAAAGACTGATGATATAATTTAATGAGATAACACTGATGAAGGTGATTTGTAAGCTATAAACTTAATTTATAAACTATTAAGTTATAAGCTATAAACAAATATAAGATAAAGACTCTACCTCATTAATCAGGTTCAGGCATTCGGAAAATGTCTTGTTCACTTTTTCGGTAAACAGTCGTTGCTCATCTTCTTCTGCCATGGTAGTCCAGAAGGATCCAACAGGTTGTTCATTTTGTGTTTCGGGCTCAGGCCGGGTAACTGCTGAGCTCGGAGGACGCTTCAGAATTCTTCCTTTGCCAGCTTTCCACTCACTCAAACGAGCTCTACAGTCAAAAGCAGCATATAAACATTACTGTGACACTGATGACAGAATTCTGTCAAACACACCAAAAGCTGAACACCACTTCCAGTCTTTAATCCTACACTAGTGCACATGTATAGTTCACGTGTTTGAAGATAAACAGGGAACATACCAATGTTAACTATATGCACAAAGACCCCAAGAATGCATTTTTAAATGGAGAGGTTATAAATCGTTTCCCAATTTCATTAACCATTTTAACTCTGACTGCATAAAACAACCTAATTAAACATGTTTTGGTTTGGTTTTAGTCGCTAAGTCATATCCGACTCTTTGCAACCCCATGGACTGTAACCCACCAGGCTCCTCTGTCCATGGGATTATCCTGGCAAGAATACTGGAGTGGGTTGCCATTTCCTTCTGCAGGGTTTCTTCCCGACCCAGGGATCAAACCTGTGTCTTCTGCATTGCAGGTGGATTCTTTACCACTGAGCCACCAGGGAAGCCCCATTAAACATACTCAAGCATAGTAACTTAGGATATACTGTTCCACAATATAAATAGGCTTAGACTGATCTGCATATGAAGAGAATCCATGTACAAAAGACCTGAATACTCTAATATCAAGGAAATGATAAGCTGAACTTACAAATGGTACTCTACTGAAAATTGCGCTAATAAAATCACACCTACTTACTTTCTCTCCTCCGCAGTTTCTCTGGGCTGAGTCCATCTACTGTCAACAGCTGCTTTCACTGTAGTGTGTCTGCGCTGCTCAGCGCTCTTTGACTTTTCTATCAGTTTAGTATTAGAAGATGAAGTAGGCCTGGCTGCCATTCCAGCTGCCATGCTTTTTGATAGTGTCTTATCTCCTTTTATGTCCTGCGAAGAACTGGTCTTGATGCTAGACAAAACTGTGTTTAACTCTTTCTCTCGAGGCCCTTTCCGAACTGTGACATTGGCTGACATCCTGCTGCTGCCCGGTTTCATGGCATCCTGGGCTTTATTGTTTTGACTTCTAATAGGAGGTCGCACAAGGTGTCGGATCTGAGATGTAGTGCTTGCAAATTTAGTGGCAGATGTCATATGTGAGGCTCTATCACTTTTCACTGTTACGCTGCTGACGTCTCCAGGCTGAGGCTTTGTGGCTTTAGAGACAGTTGCTGGAAGTTTCTTGGTTGTTGCAGAACTCTCATCTTTGACTTGCAGTGGTTTTCTAAAGGAATTAATCTTAGACTGAACAATTTGGCCACGATATGCTCCAAGCACAGGTTTCTTGGGCACGTTAGCATCGTGCTTTGGTTTTTCTGTAATCACTGTGTTTTTTTTACTGTTGTTTTTAAGATGAAATGTTTGGCTTAATGTTCTATGTTGACCTTGGGGGTCATCTTTAACTGGTAACAATGGCAGAGTTTGATTATTATCCTCAGAATTAGGTGGATCCGTGGCTATGGTTGAATTGGTTAATTCATTAGAAGGTTTTAAAGGAATACAGTTTTTTTCCACTGTTAAATTATTTTTGATCCCGATAGGTCTACTGACATTCTCTTTATCAGCCTAAAAGAGTTATTTAAGACAAATCAGTATTTTAGAATTTCTTTCTTTTAGAAAGAGTGTAGGGGAAAAAACCTTCTTTAGGGATGAGGGAAAAGGGATGGAGAGCTACTCCGTATCTTACCATTTTTGTCTTTATTTTCAGAACTTTTTTCCCTTCTTGGATCTGGCCTTCAGATGTCCTGACTCTCTGATCTCCATCACTTAAAAAAAAAAAGAAAATCCACATGCTTTTAGATAATGCTTCCTTTTTGGGGGGAGGTATAGGATCATGTAACTATTCTCTGACTTGGTAGTTCTAAATTGAGGCAAGAACTGAGCTGAGATTGACTTGTTCTAAGCAAAACTTTTCTTTATTGTAGGGTGATTTAAAGCGTAAACAACATGGCTAGGGAAAAAGTAAAGATATTTTCTTACAAGATCTTAAACCCTCCCCCCACAATCTCATTCTAAACCATTCTCTAGTTTTCAAACAAGTCTTCAAAAATCTTTGTTAAGCAACACTTTCTTTGGTTAGTTTTAAGTACCTGGTACCAGACTTACCTTGAAAAAAATTCTTTTAAAACAGCTCTCCCAAAAGAAATCCAAAAATTTTCAAACACACAATTTATTAATTAATGTGTATTTTAGTTTCTAGATGGCATTGCATTTAGACTATACATCCCAAGCAAAGGGTTCTTCAAGAATTAAACCTAGGAATAAGATGGCAGATGAGTAGGTGGACGTGGAGTCTCTCTCCCTCCACAGATACATCAGGAACACACCTTCAGACACAGAAGTGCATGCAGAACACCAGCTGAGAGCGGACAGGAGTCCCTGACCAGCGTAAAGAATATACAGACCCATGCAAAACTCAGTAGAATGAAGGAGCTAGAAGGAAAAACAGGAGTGTTAGTTAGGACTGGGCCTGCCCTAAGTGGGTGGGGGAACTACAACACGGGTCTGATCCCCACACTGGGGCAACTGTCTGAGTCAGAGGAGAAACATTTAAGGCTGAGAGTGAAACAGCTGATCTGTGGCAGCCTAAACGGAATAAGACTCAGACAGTCCTTGCTGCAGCCATACATCCCCCAGACAGGGCCATAGATCCCCTGGAAGGCGCAGAGGCTGGGAGCTGGAGCAATCCCAGGGCAAGGGCTGCTGTTGACTGCATAGAGATGGGTTGAGGGGATGTGAGGGAGGAGACTGTGGTGGGAAATGCCTGTGGAGGAAAGCCAGGCAGCCATGGAAGCAGGACGATACTGCTGAGTCCCGTGAAGGAGGTGCAGCCATCACCATAGCCTCTCTCCCACCACGTGCCAGCACTGTCCGCTGAACAAGAGAGGCTGGCCCATCAAACGCCTGATGCACTGAACTAGAGAGCAGGATCCCACCCAGGGTGCCCCTTTAAGTGCCTGATGCACCAGTCTATAGAGTAGGGCCCCAGCCAGGGGGGGCCCCTCTATGTGCCTGATGCACCGAACAACAGAGAAGGACCCCAGGCAAGGGAGCCCTCTAAGTGCCTGAAGGAGCAGAGCTATAGAGAAAGACTGGCCAAAGAAGCCTTCTGATCGCCAGCTACAAGAGGCTTGAAAAAAGACCCTGATAGGGCCATAACTCCTGTGACAGAGGCAGTCCGTGTCCCTGCATACTGGTGCCACCAGGGTCCCCCAAGTCAAGCAGCTGCGCCACCTTCACGCTCAACTCTCACGGGGGCAGAGCTGCCACAGGCACAAAAGCCTTGTGTCTTTCCGCACAGGGTTGCTTTGGTAGTGTCCAACTCTGCAACTCTGTAGACTGTGGCCTGCCAGGCTTCTCTGTCATGGAGGGGTTCTCCACGCAAGAATACTGGAGTGTATTGGCCAGGGCAGGTTGCCATATCCTTCTAGAGCACGATATTCCCTGCTGCCCTAGCCGCCAACTCCCGAGTACCTGGTGCTGCCAGGACCCCTGTGACCCATGCACCACCTCCACATGTGGCCCTCACAGGGGCAAACCCAAGTCCTCCAGGGCAGCCTCAGGAGTAAACCCCAGTGGATGACCCACATGCAGAGGTGGGAATAAAACCACAATGGAAACCCAGGGGCAGTGTGGCTAAGGAAGAAGACCCAAAACCTTCCCAGCAGCTGTACAGCTGCAGATTAAATCCACAGGATCAACTATGTAGACTCTATCTATGGAATATATAAAAGGTCATTGAGAGCTCCCACAAAAGAAAACGTACTAGTTCTGACAGCTGTGGACATTGGAGGCAGGAACACAGAGTAGGACCAGATTAGCATCTGAGCCCGCAGCAGGTCCAGGGATCAGCACAGTGTTGGAGGGCATCCTAGGCAGGTGAGGTGGACTGTCACTCCCGAGGAGGGAAAGAACTCTGACAGCAGTGCCTCAAGAAAAACATTTATTATTCTTATGTTTTGACTTGTTCTGTAGAGTCTTTTGTATTTTTTTTCTTTTTTCTCCCCTCTTTTGTAGTTGATTTTATTGGCACTATGAAATCTAATTGAGCTTTTGAGCTTTTTTATTCTTTTTCTTCTCAGTCACATTTTTTATTGTTGTATAAACCTCTGCCTCTACATTGGGCTTTTGCAGTTCTGGTGAGTTTTCTTTTCTTTTCTCTTTAAAAAATTTTTTAAACCTATTATTATTTTTCCTACATTTATTCCTTTGCTGGCTTTTCCTACTGTTCTTTTTTCCTTGCAGTTAATCTTGAATGTATATAAATCATCTTTACCTGCCTCTGTTTAGCCTTGCATATCTATTCTTTCTCTCTTTTTCTCTCAACATATTTGTTAGTTTTCATTGCTTCATTCCCCAATTGGCACCTCGCTTTAGTTTTGTTTTCCAGTTTGTTCTTTAGATAGTTTTGTTCTGGTAGAGATAATTTTTGGTTTCCTTTGTCTGCTGGGTCAATCTGTTGTATTTTATTTTTGTTGGACTGTTTTCATTTTGCTTATGGGTATATATGTGTATATTCAGGCACACTTTTATTTTTATTATTGTTACAAACCTCTGCCTTTGCATTAGGCTTTTGCAATTCTGTTGAGTTATGCTTTTTTTCTTTCTTCTTTCTTTTCTTTTCTCTTTTTTATAATTTTAACTTAAAATTTTTTAACATTATTTTTTTCTACATTTATTCCTTTGTTTGCCTTTCCTACTGTTCTTTCCTCTTGCAATTAATCTTTCCTAATATACCTCTATTTAACTTTGCATATCTATTCTTTCTTTTCTTTCCTCTCAAAATATTTGTTAGTTTTGTTTTCATTGCTTTATTACCCACTTGACACCTTGCTTTAGTTTTGTTTTCCAGTTTGTGCTTTAGTTAGTTTTATTCTTAACTGGTAAATATAATTTTTTATTTCCTTTGTTCTCTGGGTCAATCTATTGTACTTTACTTTTGTTGGACTATTTTGATTTTGCTCATGGGTATATTCCATATATTATATTACAATATATGTATATTCCATTATTCTAATTATTATTTGACTGATTTTGTAACTGCCGTTTGTCTGGAGTTCATCTTTGGTCCCTCGTTTTTGGATATTTGTTTTCATCTCACTTAATGCTGTAACAAACCACTTGTAGAATCTTCGATCCTGACCGGAGATCAAGCCTTGAGCCTTAGGAGTGGGAGCACTGACCCTAGACTACCAGAGTAACCTCAGGGAGTATCAAACAGTGAGAACTCACACAAAGGAAACCGCCTGAATACAATTCCCAACCAACAGTAGCTCACTGTGCAGGAGGCCTCATCTAAACAACAAACAAAACAAAAATACAAACCCAGTCATCAGCAGGATCACCACCTCACTCAGCCTTGCCCCTCAGAGGAAAAACAAACAAAGACTCAGCACAAATCTCACCCTATAAGAAGCTTACACAAACCACTGGACCAACCTTAGAAGGGCAGAAACCAAAAGGAAGAAAGAATTCAACCTTAAAGCCTGGGAAAAGGAGACTTCAAACACAATAAGTTAAAAACAAAATGGAGAAAATGCAAGAATCAATTAACAAAGACCTAGAAGAATTAAAGAATAAACATACAGAGACAAATAACACAATTAATGAATTTAAAAATATTCTAGAAGGAATCAGTAGCAGAATATCTGAAACAGAATAATGAATCAGTGAGCTGCAAGATAAAGTGGTGGAAATAACTTCAGAAAAGAACTGATATTCTCAGAGACATCTGGAACAATATCAAACGCACCAACATTCAAATTATATGGGTCCCAGAAGAAGAGAAAAAGAGAGTATGAGAAAAATTTTGAAGAGATTATAAAAATTTCCCCAACGTGGTAAAAGAAATAGTCAATCAAGTCCAAGAGGCATAAAGAGCCCCATACAGGATAAACCCAAGGAGGCATATGCCAAGACACATAATAATTAAACTGACAGAGATGAAACACAAAGAAAGAATATTAAAAGCAGCAAGGGAGAAGCAACAAGTAACATACAAGGGAAACCCCTTATGCTTAACAGCTGATCTTTCAGCAGAAACTCTGTAGGCCAGAAGGGAATGGCAGGATATATTTAAAGTACTGAAAGGGAAAAAGAAACATCTGCAATCAAGATTACTGTACCTAGCAAAGATCTCATTCAAAATTGACGGAGAAATGAAAAGTTTCTCAGACAAGCAAAAGTTAAGAGAATTCAGTACCTGCTTTACACCAGATGTTAAAGGGGCTTATATAGTCAAGAAATACAAGAAAAAGAAAAAGATTTACAAAATCAACCCCAAACAATTAAGAAAATGTCAACAGGGACATATGTATTAATAATTACTTTAACTGTAAATGGATTCAATGCTCCAACCAAAAGACACAGACTGGCTGAATGGATACAAAAACAAGACCCATACAAATGCTGTCTATAAGAAACCCACTTCAGACCTAAAGACACATATAGACGGAAAGTGAGAGGATGGGAAAATATATTCCATGCAAATGGGAAGCAAAAGAAAGCTGGAGTAGCAATCCTCGTATCAGACAAAACAGACTTTAAAATAAAGATTACAAAATATAAGGAAAGACACTGCATAATGATCAAGGGATGGATCCAAAAGGAAGACATAACAATTGTAAATATCTATGCACCCCACATAGGAGCACCTCAGTACATAAGACAAACACTAACAGACACAAAAAGAGAAATGGACAATAACACAATAATAGGAGGAGACTTTAACACCCCACTCACACCAGTGCACAGATCATCAAAACAAAGTTAATAAGAAAACAGAAGTCTTAAATGATACACTAGATGAGCTGGATCTCATTAGTATCTTCAGGACATTCCATCCAAATGTAGAAGAAGACACCTTCTTCTCAAGTGCACATGGAACATTCTCCAGGATAGACCACATTTTGGGTCACAGATCAAACTTCAATAAATTTAAGAAAACCGAAGTTGTAGCAAGCATCTTCTCTGATCACAATGCTATGAGACTAGATATCAATTACAAGAAAAAAACTGTAAGAAACATAAACACATGGAGATTAAACAACACGTTTCTAAATAACCAACAGGTTCCTGAAGAAATCAAAATGGAAATCAAAAAATTTCTAGAAACAAATGACAATGAAAACACAAGTCAAAACATATGGGAGCAGCTTTTGCTGTAGTTCTAAGAGGGAAGTTTATAGCAATACAATCCTACCTCAAGAAACAAGAAAAACATTGAATAGACAACCTAACTTTACACCTAAAACAACTGGAAAAATAAGAACAAAGAACCCAAAAAATTAGTAGAAGGAAAGAAACATAAAGATCCAAGCAGAAATAAATGGGAAAAAAAAAAATGAAAGAAACAATAGCAAAGATTAATAAAACTAAAAGCTGGTTCTTTGAGAAGATAAACAAAATTGACAAACCTTTAGCCAGACTCATCAAGAAAAAAAGAGAAGAATCAAATCAACACAATTAGAAATGAAAAAGGAGAGGTTACAACAGACAATGCAGAAATACAAAGGATTATAAGAGACTATTATGAACAACAATATGGAAATAAAATGGATAACTTGGAAGAAATGGACAGATTCTTAGAAAAGTTCAATCTTCCAGGACTGAACCAGGAAGAAATAGAAATTATGAACAACCCAATTACAAGCACTGAAATTGAAGCTGTGATAAAAAAACCTTCCAAAAAACAAAAGGCCAGGACCAGATGGCTTCACAGGAGAATTCTATCAAACATTTTGAGAAGAGCTAATGCCTATCCTTCAAAAAACTCTTTCAAAATATTACAGAGGAAGGAACACTTCCAAACTTAATTCTATGAGGCCACCAATCACCCTGATACCAAAACCAAAGACACACAAAAAAAGAAAACCACAGGCCAATATCCCTGATGAACATAGATGCACAAATCCTCAACAAAACATTAGCAGACAGAATTCAGCAACACATCAAAAAGCTCACACACCATGATCAAGTTGGGTTTATTCCAGGAATGCAAGGATTCTTCAATATACGCAAATCAATCGATGTGATACACCATATTAACAAATTAAAAGATAAAAACCATACGATAATCTCAATAGATGCAGAAAAAGCCTTTGAAAAAATTCAGCACCCATTTATGATTAAAACTCTTCAAAAAATGGGCACAGAAGGAACCTACCTCAACATAGTAAAGGCCATACATGATAAGCCTACAGCAAGCATTATTTTCAATGATGAAAAACTGAAAGCAATTCCCCTAAGATCAGGAACAAGACAAGGGTGTCCACTTTCACCTCTATTATTCAACATAGTTTGGAAGTCCTAGCTACAGCAATCAGAGAAGAAAAAGAAATAAAAGGAATCCAGATCAGAAAAGAAGAAGTAAAGCTCTCACTGTTTGCAGATGACACGATACTGTACATAGAAAACCCTAGAGATAGTATCAGAAAATTACTAGAGCTAATCAGTGAATTTACAAAGTTACAGGATACAAAATCAATATACAGAAGTCACTTGTATTTCTATACACTAACAATGAAAAATCAGAAAAATTAAGGAATCGATCCCATTCACCACTGCAACAAAAAAGAATATCTAGAAATAAACTTACATAAGGAGACAAAAGAACTGTACATAGAAAATTATAAGACACTGATGAAAGAAATCAAAGGTGACATAAACAGACGGAGAGATACTCTATGTTCCTGGGTAGGAAGAATCAATATTGTGAAAATGACTATACTACCAAATGCAGTCTACAGATTGAGTGTGATTCCTATCAAATTACCAATGGCATTTTTCACAGAACTAGAGCAAAAAATTTCACAATTCATATGGAAACACAAAAGACCCTGAATAGCTGAAGCAGTCTTGAGAAAGAAGAATGGAGCTGGAGGAATCAACCTTCCTGACTTCAGATTATACTACAAAGCTACGGTCATCAGGACAGTATGGGACTGGCATGAAAACAGAAACATAGACCAATGGAACAAGATAGAAAGCCCAGAAATAAACCCATGCACCTATGGGTACCTTATTTTTGACAAAGAAGGCAAGAATACACAGTGGGGAAGGACAGCCTCTTCAATAAATGGTGCTGGGAAAACTGGACAGCTACATGTAAAAGAATGAAGTTAGAACACCTCCTAACACCATACACAAAGATAAACTCAAAATGGATTAAAGACCTAAATGTAAGACCAGAAACTATAAAATTTTTAGAGGAAAACATAGAATACTTGATGACATAAATCAAAGCAAGATCCTCTATAACCCACCTCCTAGGGTAAAGGAAATAAAAACAAAAGTAAAGAAGTGGGACCTGATTAAACTTAAAAGCTTTTGCACAGCAAAGGAAACTATAAGCAAGGTGAAAACACAACCTTCAGAATGGGAGAAAATAAAAGCAAATAAAACAAATGACAAAGGATTAATTTCCAAAATATACAAGCAGCTCATACAATTCAATACCAGAAAAACAAACAACCCAATCAAAAAGTGGGAAAAAGACCTAAATAGACGTTTCTCCAAAGAAGACCTACAGATGGCTAACAAACACATGAAAAGATGCTCAACATCGCTCATTATTAGAGAAATGCAAATCAAAACCACAATGAGATACCACCTCATACCAGTCAGAACTGCCATCATCAAAAAGTCTACAAACAATAAATGCTGGAGAGGGTGTGGAGAAAAGGGAATGCTCTTGCACTGTTGGTGTGAATGTAAATTGATACAGCCACTATGGAAGACAGTATGGAGATTCCTTAAAAAACTAGGAATAAAACCACCATATGACCCAGCAATCCCACTCCTGGCATACATCCTGAGGAAACCAAAATTGAAAAAGACACATGTATCCCATTGTTCACTGCAGCACTATTTACAATAGCTAGAACATGGAAGCAACCTAGACGTCCATGGACAGATGAATGGATAAAGAAGTTGTGGTACATAAACACAATGTAATATTACTCAGCCATAAAATGGAACGTATTTGAGTCAGTTCTGATGAGGTGGATGAACCTAGAACCTATTATACAGAACGAAGTGAGTCAGAAAGAGAAAGACAAATATATTCCAATGCACATATACAGAACCTAGAAAAATGGTACTGAAGAATTTATATACAGGGCAGCGATGGGGCTTCCCTAGTGGCTCAGAGGCTAAAACGTCTGCCTGCAATGTGGGAGACCCGGGTTCAATTCCTGGGTTGGGAAGATCCCCTGGAGAAGGCAATGGCAACCCACTCCAGTATTCTTGCCTGGAGAATCCTATGGACAGAGGAGCCTGGTAGGCTACAGTCCACAGAGTTGCAAAGAGTAGGATACAACTAACCGACTTCACTAACGGAGACATGAAGAATAGACTTATGGACATGGGGAGAGGAGAGGACAGAGTGAGATGTATGGAAAGAATAACATGGAAACTTATATTAGCATATGTAAAAGACAGCCAATGGGAATTTGCTGTATGGCTCAGGAAACTCAAACAGGGGCTCTGTATCAACCTAGAAGGGTGGGATGCAGAGAGAGATGGGAGGGAGGTTTCAAAAGGTAGGGGATATATGTGTACCTCTGGCTGATTCATGTTGACGTTTAACACAAAACAACAAAATTCTGTAAAGCAATTATCATTCAATTGCAAAAAAAAAAAAAAGAATTAAACCCAAACTTCTTTTTACAGAGTTAGTACAGGCCGTGAGACTCTCTGAGCAAGTGATTTCGTAGTCTGTGAATGAAGTGGGGAAAAATAGGGTCAGTTGGACATCCCTTCGATTCTAAGTCAGATTTCAACTTCAGAGATATAAAAATGTGAACAAAATGTATATTTTATGGTCAACAGAGTTTGAGAGCTCTATAGTTGAATTTAGAATGTCCTTTTCTTACCATTATGTATGAGTACTCTAAACCCCATAACCCAGTTGGATTCCTTATTTAAATAAGTACTTGAGAGTCACAGTCACATTTGAATTAATGTTCTTTCTCTGCTTTCCCTCTATTAATTTAATTCCACCTCAAGGTCTTAAATAAATACCATCTACACACTGACAACTCCCAAGATTTTATCTCTAGTCCAATTCTCACCCCTGAACTTCAGACACATCACTGTTTGGCATCTCCACTTAGATGTCTCCTTGCTACCTCAAACTTATCATGGTCAAACAGAGCTCTGGATTCTCCCAATCTTCCCTCACGCTTCCCATCTCAATATACAGGATCGCTATCCACCCAGTTATTCAAATCAAAAGTCTAGGATCATCTTTTTGTCTTGAACAAAAAAATTGGGATTTGTGAAAGAAAATGTTTATTCTAAAGTAAAGAAACTATATGCAGGTCAGGAAGAAACAGTTAGAACAGGACATGGAACAACAGACTGGTTCCAAATAGGAAAAGGAGTATGGCAAGGCTGTATACTGTCATCCTGCTTATTTAACTTTTATGCAGAGTACATCATGAGAAACGCTGGGCTGGAGGAAGCACAAGCTGGAATCAAGATTGCCAGGAGAAATATCAATCACCTCAGATATGCAGATGACACCACCCTTATGGCAGAAACTGAAGAGGAACTAAAAAGCCTCTTGATGAAAGCGAAAGAGGAGAGTGAAAAAGCTGGCTTAAAGCTCAACATTCAGAAAACGAAGATCATGGCATCTGGTCCCATCAATTCATGGGAAATAGATGAGGAAACAGTGGAAACAGTGTCAGACTATTTTTTTGGGCTCCAAAATCACTGCAGATGGTGATTGCAGCCATGAAATTAAAGGACGCTTACTCCTTGGAAGGAAAGTTATGACCAACCTAGATAGCATATTGAAAAGCAGAGACATTACTTTGCCAACAAAGGTCCATCTAGTCAAGGCTATGGTTTTTCCAGTGGTCATGTATGGATGTGAGAGTTGGACTGTGAAGAAAGCTGAGTGCCAAAGAATTGATGTTTTTGAACTGTGGTGTTGGAGAAGACTCTTGAGAGTCCCTTGGACTGCAAGGAGATCCAACCAGTCCATCACTGGAAGGACTGATGCTGAAGCTGAAACTCCAGTACTTTGGCCACCTCATGTGAAGAGCTGACTCATTGGAAAAGACTCTGATGCTGGGAGGGATTGGGGGCAGGAGGAGAAGGGAACGACAGAGGATGAGATGGCTGGATGGCATCACCGACTCGATGGACATGAGTTTGAGTGAACTCCGGGAGTTGGTGATGGACAGGGAGGCCTGGCGTGCTGTGATTCATGGGGTCACAAAGTTGGACACAACTGAGTGACTGAACTGAACTGAAAGAAACTAATTAATGTACAAAAAATTTTTTAAAATTTTTATTTGGGAACAATGCCAAACTTATATAAAGTTGCAAAATTATAATAAATAATTTAAAGAACATGCATATATTCTTTACCCAGATTTGCCTACTGTTAACATTTTATCTCATTTGAAATATCATTTGCACTCTTTCTGAACATATCTATGTGTAGAATATATACAACTTTTTACCAGAACCTTTCAAGTTAATACAGAACAGTTATCAAATTCTTAAGTTCACCTTGATTTACCACCTTATTGTTCACAGTTGAAAACTGACCTAATAATGTCCTTCATAGTATTTCCTTTTCCACTATCAAACACAGTATAAGAGTCAGGTATTGAACTTAGCGGTCATATCTCTTTAGCCTTCTTTAACCTGGACATTCACGATCATCTCTGACTCTATTTTTTTCTTTTATATCCCACAGCTAATCCATCACCAAGTCCTGCCAGCTCTATGTCCTAAATATAAGCAGAAGTTTCCACCCTGGAGAAGGGTATGAAGCATTCATCAAGACAAACTATATCAATAAATACAGTACCTATTATAAAGAAATGCAAATTAAAATACTGGATTAAATAAAATGTTATTAAAATTCATTTCCTCTTTAAAAATGTGGCCACTATAAAATTTTAAATTACACATGTGGCTCACATTACATCTTTACTAGACAGCTCTAATTTGACAGATGTGAATTGAAAAAAATTTGACCTCACCTGAGTAACATCTGATTTTCCTGTTTGCAGGCAAAGGAAGTTTTTCTTTTTAACAGATGCTCCTTGAGTTTTTGTCTTCTTTGCTCTAAATAACAAAAGAGCTACAGGTCAACATCAGCTACAATAACACCAAATAAAATACTGATTTAACTTCGAAAAATATTCTACTTGAAATCACACATTGTCTATAACCGAAAATTTCCAATTTCAATACTGCCTTTGGAAAATAATCATATTTTTAAATGACTGTTCCTGTAACTGGTCCCCATTACCACTCTGTACAAGAATAACATTCCCTAGGGTCCGAAAGTGACAAGTCTGGAGAGCATCACTGTCGACATACAGTTCCTGAAAGCCAAGTTTCAAGAGCTAAATGGTAGAGATGAGACATTTGACTCCAAGTTCTAATTTACCAGAAGTGGGTGAGAATTTGTTTTCCCATCCATAGGCCAAGAAATAGCTATTATTTCTGAAGACCCGGACAACTCGAGATTTCTCTGAACTCGAAGGCAACATGCGTTCGATCCGAAGCATCAGATACGCACACCCTTCGCTCCAGAAATGAACTCCCGACTCGGGAGGCGAGAGTGGACAACTCTAGATCTCCCTTAACTCGAAGGCAATATGCCTTCAATCTGAAGCATCAAACGCGCACACCTTCGCTGCAGAAATGAACTCCAGACTCCGGAGGCGGGAGGGCCCTGCGCAGGCGCAGCTCCCCGGGCGGACGCGGCCCGGCCTGGCCCCGCCCCGCCCCGCCCCGCCCCGCCCCGCGGGCCCGGAGCCCCGCACACTCGCACCTACCCTGCCCCCCGGCTAAACGGATTCTCTCACCTGCGGCGCGTCTCCCCCGCCAGCGGGTCACGACCGTACGCAAGACGCTCAGCCCATACACTAACACCACACAGCGGGCACCACTCCGATTGTCCAGTTCATAAACGCCGAGAACGCGGCCGCGAGAGGCCAAGCGCCCTGTGCGGGTTTCTCACACAACCGTACCGGGGTTGGGGGCGAGGGAAGCCGGTCTGCAGCCCCGCGGCCCTGACGGCCTTGCCCGAGCCATCCCGCCCCCGCGGCCGCCCCGGCCCCTCAGGCAAACGATCCACGGTCCGGCTCGTGCCACCCCGCGGGCCTCACCTCTGAATGCGGACTGGGCCCTCTGACTCGGGTTCAGCTGCAGGCCCTGGGGGATGGCTGGGGTGCTCATCACAGCTCGGGGCAGCGGGGTACGCGTCTCCGGCGTAGACTTCCCGCGGACGCCGCTGCTGTTCTGTTCTCTGCCTCTGGGCCCGCGGGCTCTGCCTTAGACAGCGCGGCCGCCCATTGGTGCTCGGCGTGAATTGAACGAGCCAATGGGCGCAGAGGGGCGGGGCCTGAGCTACAGTTGCAGAGGCGGGGCTTGCGTCTCCAGACTTCGGTTAGGACCTCTCTGGACAGAGTCCGTGGGTTTTCAAACCTAAACAGCGTGCTTGGGCTTGGGCTTGGACTTGACCATGTGAGAGGAGTCGGCCTGCTACGTCTCTACTCAGTAGCAGATAGATCTCTTCTTTAGACGCTCACACTGCATTGAGGAAAGCAGAGGAGAAAAGCGTTGTCTGGTGTGTTTACTGAGGGTTATAAGCGCCCACTGCTGTACCCAGAGCGTGTGTATTTCCCTTTCACTAATACTCATTGCCCCGTCACCGCCCTGAAGTGGGAAGTTATCAGGCTCAGTAGTTACATGTCCACGTTGGCACAGATTGCAAAAAGGAACTGCAATTGAGGGTCTACTCTTCCTGCAATGCAAGAGACGCAGGTTCCATCCCTGAGAAGATTCCCTGGAGAAGGAAATGGCAACTCACTCCAGTACTCTTGCCTAAAGAATCCCATGGACAGAGGAGCCTGGCCGGCCACAGCCCATGGGATCGCAAAGAACTGGACACCACCGAAAGACTAACACTTTTCTTTCACTTTTTCCTCTATACTACACAATTATCAGGTGCGAAAAAGGGGAGAGGAAGAGAAAAGTTTAAAATGAGGATAGACCCTTGTTTTATCCTGGGAAGGCAAAACCAGCGTTTCTCATAGGCATTTTTTGTATTTGTACGTTGAATTGTGCTGCCATAATCTTTCAGTCCTCATTCAAAAATATTAACTTCATAAAACACTCGCAGACACCTAATGGATGAGACGAAATAATTTAGACCTAAATTATTTTTGAATAATGAGTGGTTTTCTGAATGATGAGTGGATGGGGAGATAGGGAGAGTTCTGGGCTGTGCCTTTCTGGTTTTGAGTACAGTAATCATACCTTTTCTCTGCCTTGCTTGATCACTGAACCTAGGTTTGGCTGGAATGTTTCAGCCAGATTGTAAAGGTGGAGAAAGGGACGGGAAGATGCAATTCCAATCTTCCCTGCCCATGTTAGAGGGCTCCACAGATGGCTGTCAACTGTGGTCAGTTTTTCCGATCTTTCTCTGCTTTTTTTTCCTTCAGGCATTTTATGCTAGAATCTTGCTAAATTAGTTTGGGAAGTTATTTTGGGATATTCTGTAGTTTTGTTTTTTCCTGATGAAATATCCCATTTTTAGTGTAACTTTGCCTACACTTAAGGCCATCTTTGGGAGAACCAACAGTCAAACAGCACCATCACCAGCCCTAAGACATCACTGCTGTTTAGATATTACTGTGAGTATTGTTGATTACTTACTAAAGTTTCACCAGACAGGTTGGGTCACCAGGGATTCCCATTAAGTGACAGAAAACAGTTTAACAAAATAGAACACTTAAAAAGTGACTTGATCCTCCAAAGCATTACGCTAAACAAAAGAAGCTAGCCACAAAAGGTCACATACTTGGTATGATTCCATTTACATAAAATATCCAGAACAGATAAATCCATGGAGACATAGGGCTTCCCTGGTGGCTCAGATGGTAAAGAATCTGCCTGCGATTCAGGAAACCAGGGTTTGATCCTCGGGTTGGGCAGATCCCCCCAAGAAGGAAATGGCTACCCAATCCAGTATTCTTGCCTGGAGAATTTCACGGGTAGAGGAGCCTGGCGGGCTACTGTCCAAGGGGTCGCAAAGAGACATAACCCAGATTGGGGGCTGCCAAGAACTGGGGTCAGAGGGAAGTTAGGACAGACAACAGGTTAAGGGCTTTACTTTGAAGTAATGGAAACGTTTTGAAACGAAGTAGAAGGGCTGAAATTTTCAAACTTCTTTTCATGGATCTGTCTTTCTGGTGATCAGCCCTCATTCAGGAGCCATCCAGGAACCCACCTGGAGTCATCTCATTAAAACAAGATATACCCCTACTGCTATCATCACTATGGAATTTACTAGGGTTTCAGTTCTATGCCAGGTACCTGGGGCAGAGACCAATATGTATTTTCTATCTGACAATGGATGCATCTCAAAAACATGACATTATGTTTAACAAGTCAGATGCAAAGGACTACAAAGCTTATAATTTCATTTATATGAAATTCTAGAAAAGGCAAGACAATAGTGATAAAAAGCAGATCAGTGATTCTTAGATGCCAGGAAGTATGTGTGGGGGGATTTGAATACAAAGGGATCCAAGGAAACTTTCTGGTGTGATGGTAATATTCTCTACATAATGGCTACACACACACATATACATATATGTGTACTGGTAGTTAAAACTCATCAAATTGCATATTTAAAAACTGGTAAATTTTATTGTATATAAATTATACCTAAATAAATACAAGAACCCAAAAGAGAAGAAAAGAAGGAAATTGTGCTCAACTGCATTTTTGGGCAAGACTCTCAATGTTGAATTGCATCAAATGTCTTTTACAATTTCTTTGGTGATCATTTAATTTTCTTCTGTGATCTATCAGTGGGTTAAATTTTTTGTTTGTTAGCACTTTTAAAAAAACTTTTTATTTTGAAGCATAGACAGTTAACAATTTTGTGATAGTTTCAGGTGGAGGGACTCAGCCATATATACGTCCTGAGTATGCTCAGTCACTCGGTTGTGTCTGATTCTTTGGGGCCCCTGGGCTATAGCCCACCAGGCTCCTCTGTCCATGGGATTCTCCAGGCAAGGATACTGGAGTGGGTTGCCACTTCCTGCTCCAGCGGATCTTCCCGACCCAGGGATCGAACCCAAGTCTCTTGTGTCTCCTGCATTGGGAGGTGGGTTCTTTACCACTAGCGCCACGTGGGAAGCCCCAGCCATCTATATTCAATGGGTTAAATTTTGATAATAGCTTTCCTAATACTGAATTGTATTTGTTACTCCTTAGACAAACTGCACTTGAATTGCGCTGTCATTCTTTTACTGTTCTGTTCTCTTAATTTTGCTATTAATATTTTAATATATACTTTTGCATTCATACTAATGTGACTGTTTTTTAATATAGATTCCTGTGGTATTTTTGTTGAGTTTTGGGATTAGTGTTTTTCTGGCTTCACAAACAGAATTTGAAAACTTTCCTTTTTTATGCTCTGGAAAACTTTAACTGCTAAAAGAATTATTTTTTTCTGTCAAGGTTTTAAAGAATTCACCTGTGAATCTGTTTGGACCTGAAGTGTTTTCTCTTTGTTTTTGTTTTTGTTTTTTTTGGTAACTCTTTGATAACTTTCTCAATTTTAGGCTTTAAAAATCCTTTTCTGGGGTTAATTTGAACGTTCATGGTCTCCCAGCACCCACTGCAATCAAGTTTTCACATTCATTTGCATAGGGCTCTGAAAATCATCTTTTATGAGACTCGTAGATGTTCAATCCGAGTTGTCACTCTTAGGGTCTCCAGTCGCCAATGCTCACGTACAGCCTGGAAAAGAAATCGATGTAGAAGCAGTCCTTTCCCACATTGAAATTTCCAAGTAGGATAAAGCATTTTGTTGTAATGACCCAAAATGTATCTTCCAGAAACTCAGATCGTAGAATTTATCACTGGGAAGGGCATCAAGAAATGATCTGGACTCTGGGAATTCCCTGGCAGTCCAGTGGTTAGGACTCTGTGCGGCTCTGCAGGGGCAGAGGTTCAATTCCCCGTCAGGGACCTAAGATCCCACATGGCGCAAGGCCAGGCCAAAACAATAACAACAACAACAAAAACCAGCCCAACTCTCACACAATCTCACTTCCCCTTCTGTTTTTGAGCAAAGAAACCAACCCATTTCTTTGCTTTCCTTGGCAGAAAAATTCCTCAAAAGGATCATCTATGCTCCCTGTCTGTAAGTCCCCTCCTCTTTTTCTCTTTTAAAATCAGATCATGAGGATTTTTTCTTCCACCACCCCATTGGACCACTCCTGCCTAGGCCACCAAAATGTCCACGTGAGAAAAACAGGGATCAGTCCCCCAGCACCTGCCCCACCAGCAGAATTGTCACAGCCCAGCTTTCCTCCTCACGGTACCCCCTCTTCTCTTGGCTTCCAGAACCCCACACCCTCCTGGTTGTCTCCCTACCTTACCCATAAGCAGCTCCTTCTCCATCTCTTTCTCCACACCCCTTCCTCCCCTGACCTGTGTGCTTCGGTGTAAATGAATATTCCCCAGCTCTTGAGCAGGAGTTGTCCACAGTGTTAGCCACTCTTCAGGATGAAGATCTTCTTTTGATTCAAAGGTATTGAGAAATTGTCTCATTGGTAAGTGAAAATAGGAAAAAAGAATAGAGGGGAGGGGGGTGGAGGGGGTTCAGGATGTGGGGGTCACATTTATCCCTTGGCCGATTCATGTGGATATATGGCCAAAACCAATATGATATTGTAAAGTAATTATCCTCCATTTAAAGTAAATTAAAAAAACCAATACAGTATTGTAAAGTAAAATAAAAATAAATAAATAAATAAAAAGAAAAAAAAAGTAAATTAAAATAATAATTGTCAAGTGGCAAAAAAAAAACCAACAAAAATTATAACATCTAATGTAGCCAGGGTAACTTGGCTTGGATGAAGAACAATTTGCTGGTGGCACTACGTTCTGCCTCAATAAGTTCCCAATATGTAGCAGGTTTGCAAAACATGGGTTCAAACTCTTAAAAGCAGTCATCCTACTTTGGGAAGACACTCTAAGAAAATAATCCGAAAGGGGAAAATACATATCAGTTGTAGAAGTACAAATACAGGTGCTTCACTTATAATGCAAGGTAGAGAAAGAAATGAAAGGGACAGCAGCCAAGGCCCAGCAGGTGGGAGTGGCAGTCAGGCACTGGTTTGCAGAGACCCATCCACAGGTGAATTATAATAGATCTATATAGTCCTGAAACACTATCTAGAGTAAATTTGTGAAGTCTGTGTTAATACTGGAAATGTTTAAATGAAAAGGATTTTAATTGGAAAAAAAGTGGGGCGCAAAATAGTACTTTTTTTTTTTACAAAATAGTACTTACATATTGATTGAAGCTGTGTGAAAACAAATCAGTCATAAATATTCATCTGGGAAAAAAGTATTCAATGACAGGCTTTAATGAACGCGGCAGCATGCTGGGAAGTGACAAGAAAAGGGCACAAATATGCAGGAATAGTGTACAATCAGAAAGTCCAAGCTGCGTTCTAGGCTCCCTAAAAGTCTCTTGTAATCTCTGGGTTTGCGGCTGAGGACCAAGACTCTTGAGGGTCTCTTGGACTGCAAGGAGATCAAGCCAGTCAATCCTAAAGGAAGTCAATCGTGAATATTCATTGGAAGGACTGAAGCTGAAGCTCCAATACTTTGGCCACCGGTTGCGAAGAGCCAAAGAGCCGACTCATTAGAAAAGACCCTGATGCTGGGAGAGATTCAAGGCAGGAGAAGAAGGGGACGACAGAGGACGAGATGGTTGGATGGCATCACTGACTCTATGGACACGAGTTTGAGCAAGCTCCGGGAGATGGTGAAGGACAGGGAAGCCTGCTGTGCTGCAGTCCATGGGGTCGCAAAGAGTCCGACACGACTGAGCGACTGAAAAAGGACAAAGGATAGGGTGGACGTCCCCATTGGGACTGTGGCCGATGGACCGCCAGAGGGCGCACCAAGCACGTCTCCACGTCCCCGGGCGCCCCGCGGCCGCGCGCGCTCCGCAGGGCTCCGGGGCCAGACAGCTCCCTCCCTGCCGGCCTCCGCCCCGCCCGCCGCCAGGGGGCGCCGCAGGCTGCCCGGCGGCTCGGCTCGCCGTCCCGGAGCGCCAGCGCGGGCGAGCGGCGGAGGCCGGCCAGGCGGCGGCCATGGACCGCTTCGTGTGGACCAGCGGCCTCCTGGAGATCAACGAGACGCTGGTGATCCAGCAGCGGGGGGTGCGCATCTACGACGGCGAGGAGAAGGTAGGGCGGCGGCCGGCCGGGCCTCGCTCCGCGACCCCAGCTCCCCGGCTGGCCTCGCCGATCGGCGCCGCCCCCGCTGTCCACGCCCGCCGGGCGCCGGGCTCCGGCCCGACTCGGGAACGGCTCCCGCGGGGAGCGCGCGGGCGGCGCCCCTCTCCCAGCCCGGGCAGAGACCCCCGCTCCGGGCGGCACGGCGGACGCGGGCAGGGAACCCCGAGTCCTCGCCCCCGATCGCGCCGGGCAGGCCGGTTCCGCCTTTGTCCCGAGGCCGCCGGGTCCTGCGCTCCCGAACTGGGCGTGGCTTCGGGCGCCGGGACCTGGGGGAACCGGGGGGACAGGGCGGTCCTGGCCGGAGCGGGAGCGGGGCGAACCGAAAGGATTTCCGAAGAGAAAAGCCCGCCTCTCCTGGGACGCCTCGGCCAGAGGCTCTGTGTGTGTGGATTGCTCGTGGTCCGGAAGAGACGTTGGAAAGGAGGTTTGATTGTTTTGTCGAGTGATGGAACAGGCCGTGCCTGGTAATCCAAACGTAAACCATAAAGAGCTGTGTTTGCAGATGGCAAGGAGAAATATTACCTGTGTTTCACGGACACGTTAACATTCACTGGAGACTACCGTCATACTACGAACGATCATCCTGTTCTGAATGAAATGTATGAGCTGGAATTAGGGGGAAAAAATTATCAGCATTTTTAGTTTCCAGAAGTTTTCACTTGCTACCTTGTCCTTCCTTGCAGTTTCCTTAGAGAGAAACTTCCTCCTGTACTTTGGAACTCGTTGCCTGACCCAGAGCTTTTCCTGTCTGTACTTGAGAGTAGCTTGAGGCCTCCTTCCTTCCAGGGCGGGGCTTACACAGCCACCCGAGGCACGCTGACATGCCTGGGGACCCCGTTGCCCTGCCTCCTCGAGGGCATTTTTGCATGTTTCCATTATTGGGTCGAGATCTTTTCTTTTGTTTGGACTTAGAAACTCAGTTTCGGAGAAGGCAATGGCACCCCACTCCAGTACTCTTGCTTGGAAAATCCCATGGGCGGAGGAGCCTGGTGGGCTGCAGTCCATGGGGTTGCAAAGAGTCTAACACGACTGAGCGACTTCACTTTCACTTTCCACTTTAATGCATTGGAGAAGGAAATGGCAACCCACTCTAGTGTTCTTGCCTGGAGACTCTCAGGGACGGGGGAGCCTGGTGGGCTGCCGTCTATGGGGTTGCACAGAGTCGGACATGACTGAAGCGACTTAGCAGCAGCAGCAGCAGCAGCAGAAACTGTTTCCTGGCTTCCTCCGTGGCTCAGCTGGTTAAGAATCCGCCTGCTAAGGCAGGAAACATGGGTTCAATCCCTGGGTCAGGAAGATTCCCCCAGAGAAGGGAATGGCTACCCTCCCCAGTATTCTTGCCTGGAGGATCCCATGGACAGAGGAGCCTGGTGGGCTACAGTCCCTGGGGTGGAAGAGGCGGACACGGGTTATGGAACTAAACAACAGCTCTTTTTACTGCTTCAGTACTTTTATGAACTTGATCTCAAATTGGGTTTGCATCTTTTGCTTGGCATGATTAGCTAAATGTCTTTGTTTTTGTAAACCAAGTTTCCACGTTTGGAACTGTGGTGACTGGGAAGCTTAATCAATGTCCCCTTCCCCAGGGGACTGGAACTTCCCCACACAACTGGTTTTCAAACACAGCTCCAAAGTCACCCTCTGACAGCAGTCTTGCTTTTGCAGATCACGGCAGTGTTGTTCTACCGTAATTCCAATATGCAAATTAGAGACATCTTGGCTAACACACAATATAACTATAATGTCTTTAAAACAATAAAAAATCAAAACTATTAGTAGTTGGATATGAAAAAAAAACCATTGCTGAATCAGCAAATTTTAGTTTTTCCTTTATTTGTATTTCTGCTTGTTTTTGGGACAAGTAGATATAGGTATCAGAGGATTAAGAAAAAAGTTATGGGAAAAATTTAGTTGAGCCTTTTAAGTCAATTCTTTTTTAAAAAAATAACCAATTCTTGTTACTGAAGTATAGTTAATTTACAATGCTGTGTCAGTTTCAGGTATGCAGCAAAATGATTCAATTGTTATATTACAGGCTATTTGTTGTTGTTCAGTTGCTCAGTCATGTGAGACTCTGTGACCCCATGGACTGCAGCATTCGAGGCCTCCCTGGCCTTCACCGTCTCCCAGAGTTTGCTCAAATTCATATCCATTGAGTTGATGATGCCATCCACCCATCTCATCCTCTGTCGCCCACTTCTCCTGCCCTCAATCTTTCCCGGCATCAGGGTCTTTTCCAATGAAGTTATTATGAGATATATAGTTCTCTGTGCTATACAGTAGGTCCTTGTTGTTAGTCAAGAATTCGTGACTGTTCTGCAAGCTGGGGGTGCTGCGGGAGGGCTGTACGGGTCTTGGAATCGAAGCAGAGCTCTAAGGCACTGTGGTCCCCAGGCCAGATCTACTCAGTCGCTGCTGAGCCTTCTCTAGTATCACCTAAGGCCAAACTGAGTCCCAGGGGCAGTCTTGTGTCCTGGCTTCCTCGCTCTGCTGGAAGGGGTCCAGATGGCCCGTGGTCTGAGGACTCCAGGAAGCTGCACATCAGCTTCCATATGTGAGCAGGGGCCCTTTCAGAATCTCTCACTTGCCCCCTCTCAGCACCGCAGTGCAGACCTCCCAGCCTTCTTAGCTTTGCACTCAACCTATTCCCCCAGCCAGCAGGCTCAGGGCTAAGACCAGTGGGTGCTCTCTATTCAACCTTGTATCTTCTGGCTCTTTGTGAGTGTGAAATACATTAAAGCAAGCACACCTTGAATAGACATAGTACCTACTGTGTGCCAGAAGCTTTTCATAATTTAATCATCTCAGTGGGCATATGAGGTGACTATCTTACTGAATGAGAAGAGAAGTCTCAGAGGTAACAATTTGCCTAAGATCCGCTGAAGTAGATTACCAGAAACATGTGTGCTCAGTTGAGTCCAACTCTTTGAGACCCTATGGACTATAAGTGGCCAGGCTCCCCAGTCCATGGGATTTCTCAGGCAAGAATACTGGAGTAGGTTGCCATTTCCTTCTCCAGGGTATCTTCCCGACCCAGGGATTGAACCTGGGTTACCACAGAGCCAGGGGTTAAATCTCTGCTGATCAGATTCCCAGAGCCTGTGCTTTGTTCACAGTGCTGGAGCGCTTCAAAGCACAGCAGTCACCAGTGCCAGCCCCTTTCTGTCCTAATGTGTATCTTCCACATGCAGTGTGTTTATGAAATAGTGTATCCTCTGAAAATGAGGACGCCGAGACCTTCAGTGGGTGGTTGGGAAAACTGCAACCTGTCCAAGGTCACACAGTTGGTAATGGTGGAGCCAGACCATTGCTCTTCCCACCGCCCAGGTGCCTTTTGCTTGTTTATACAGGCACAGTTTTCATGGGCTCCTTATGACCGGATAATGTGTTGTTTTCGTAAGCGTTGTAGACAGGTCATTTGTTTCAGTTCACAGAGGCGTCTGTTGGCCTCAGCTAATTTAAAAAGTAATGTAAGAAGGTTAGTGGTGTGTAAGGTGGCAAGTTGCCAGCTTATACTAGAAGATTTAGAAAATGTATTTTCTTAAGCTGGCTATTTCACTTTTTAGGAATTTCAGGTCAGTTCAGTCGCTCAGTTGTGTCCGACTCTTTGCGACCCCATGGACTACAGCATGCCAGCCTTCTCTGTCCATCACCAGCTCCTGAAATTTGCTCAGACTCATGTCCATGGAGTCGGTGATGCCATCCAACCATCTCATCCTCTGTCATCCCCTTCTCCTCCTGCCTTCAGTCTTTCCCAGCATCAAGGTCTTTTCCAATGAGTCAGTTCTTCGCATCAGGTGGCCAAAGTATTGGAGTTTCAGCTTCAGCATCAGTCCTTCCAATGAATATTCAGAACTGGTTTCCTTCAGGATTGACTGGTTTGATCTTCCTAAATTTTAGGAATTTACCCTTGGGAAATAGTCAGGGATGCATAAAACTATAAAAACTATAATGAAATGCACATGTGCATATCAGCAATATTATATGTATAGATAGATATAGGCATATCTCTCTCTCTGTATATATATAGATATACATAGGCTTTCCAGGTGGCGCTAGTGGTTAATGCAAGAGTTCGATCCCTGGGTTGGGAAGTTCCCCTGGAAGAGGGCGCGGCAACCCACTCCAGTATTCTTGCCTGGAGAATCCCATGGACAGAGGAGCCTGGCGGTCTACAGTCCACTGGGTCACAAAGGGTCAGACACGACTGAAGCAACTTACACAGCACATAGCATATATATATAATTTATTATTCGGCAATATAGGGAAAAATTGGAGGCACTCTGAATGTCCACTATGGGGCTTGGTTAATTAAATATGACATGCCCTAACCAGCTTGAGGAATGACTAACAATAGGCTGCTAAGGGAAAAAAGCAAGTTATAAAATTATAAATATCATGGCCTCATTTTAAGTTTATATCCACACATCCTAGCTGGTCTAATTATGAATGATTTCATTTTTGTTTTCAGACTTAAAAAATTGTTTTCAACAGCATATTACTTTTATGACAGAGAAATGTTAAAACAGTAAGAGCTTATTCAGCGAATGCCTAAGTTATTTTCACTACTAACTTTTAAGTAGTTGAAATTATTCTAGCTCTGAGTGGTAAGCACAAACCAGCCTAAACTTGTCTGTGGGCTTGAGCTTGTAATCCCTTGCAATCCCTGCAGCCAACGATTATTACGCAATGTCTTCACTGAGGGCAGCAACGCTTTTACGCATTGCGTGTGCACATTGTTCCCCCCGTAGCAATGAAACGTCCTCTGGCTTCAGCTTTCAACTCGCAGCCTGATGCTTGGATTCCAGACAGATAAGGTGCAGTTTCTTAATCAGGACTATTAGGCAGTTATGCTGTGTAATGTGGCATCAGGTACTCAAGCTGACAAAATATTTGCTTCTGGGAAAGGGCAGTCTTACTCATTGGCAAAAAAGAGATTTTTAAAAGTAGCTTAACTCAATCATTTGGTTTGTGTATGCCACATGAACCAAAACATTCGTAGCCAGACCAAAATAGGTGCCAGAAATGAGTATGTGTTACTTCAGATGTTACTTCTCTGAGGTGCTGGAGTGCTTGGTGGAGTAATCTCTCTCAGAGTGTCTTCAGCCAGGCAGTGCAGGTTTCTTCCCATGCATGCTTGTTAACCGTATTATTTAAAGTCGCCAATGTTAAGGTATTAGTAATACAGTCAGTCGGAGAAGGCAATGGCACCCCACTCCAGTACTCTTGCCTGGAGAATCCCATGGACGGAGGAGCCTGGTAGGCTGCAGTCTATGGGGTCGCTAAGAGTCGGACATGACTGAGCAACTTCACTTTCACTTTTCACTTTCATGCGTTGGAGAAGGAAATGGCAATCCACTCCAGCGTTCTTGCCTGGAGAATCCCTGGGATGGGGGAGCCTGGTGGGCTGCCGTCTATGGGGGGCACAGAGTCGGACACGACTGAAGCGACTTAGCAGCAGCAGCACCGATACAGTCAGTGTTACTCTTAGAAAATAATTTTTTAAAACTCATGTTAAAAAGTATTGGTTATGTATTAGGAGAAGCCGCTGGTGGCTCAGATGGTCAAAAATCTGCCTGCAATGCAGAAGACCCAGGTTTGATCCCTAGGTTGGAAAGATCCCCTGGAGAAGGCAATGGCAACTCACTCCAGTATTCTTGCCTGGAGAATTCCATGTATTAGAAAAGGACTTCTGACAAAGAGAGTGTTTCTGCTTATGTTTGATTTAATAAAAAATAATTTATATACATTTCAGAGTTGCATGGAGTCATATATACCTGTAACAAATTCCTTTGTCTTTTCTTATTGAGTCAAGTTGTTTTAAGATGGGTAAGCTGAAAGAAGTAGCTTGAGATAATCAGTATTCCTTACCCATAAACAGTTACTTTTGGCACATTCTGTCTGTGTGATTGTGCACGTGTGTGTGTAACCATGCTATGTGTGTTGCTTCCTTCTTTATTCATATCAAGAGTATCTTGTAATATATTGTCAAGTGCGTATATAAGTACATTTATGTATATTTTTACTTAAGAATGATATATAATAATGTTCTAATTGGTCATTTCAGAGAAGGCAATGGCACCCCACTCCAGTACTCTTGCCTGTAAAATCCCATGGGCAGAAGAGCCTGGTAGGCTGCAGTCCATGGGGTCGCACAGAGTCGGACACGACTGAGCGACTCCACTTTCGCTTTTCACTTTCATGCATTGGAGAAGGAAATGGCAACCCACTCCAGTGTTCTTGCCTGGAGAATCCCAGGGGCGGGGGAGCCTGGTGGGCTGCCGTCTATGGGGTTGCACAGAGTCGGACACGACTGAAGCGACTTAGCAGCAGCAGCAGCAATTGGTTATTTACTTAGTATACATTTTTAACCACATTATCTTAAACTCAAAAGAATTATTATTTGTAATAATCTGGACCCTTACTAAAATCCTTTCCTTTGAGTTTCTATTTTACAAATGAGATCAAGCTTGTATCTTTTGAAATAACTGCCCCTCAAAAGGATAAGAGCATGTCCTACCTGTGGCCAGTTCTACTCTCTAGCAATTAGAGTGAATAAACGCTTCCAATGTATTTCTTGCTTTCAACACAAATGAAGAGGTTTGGCTTTTCAGTCTTTTTGGGTTCCAACTCCAAAATTTGTTTATTTATACAATTTACAGTGTATATCAAGAACCCACCCTATATGTTCGTTAGTCACTCAGTCGAGTCCAACTTTGCAAAATACTTCCAGTGCGTAGTAACAAATTATGAAGATTAAAAGTTTGGTTCTAAAGACCTAGCTGGCTTTTTTTGCGATTGTATTATAGTTTTTAAAAACATTTTAACATTTGTATTTTGCATGAATGACACGATTCCATGAGAAAAAATAAAAAGTTAAAAATCTAGGAGGGAGACTTTGTCCCCCTCAGAAGTCACCAGTGTTTCATTCTAGAGTTATGCATTTGTGTCATCCACAGGTGTTCATGTAAAGTACAGTCTTTTCCCTTTTAAAGTATCAACTTATACTGTGCATACAAAGTTCTGACACTTTACTTTTTTCACTTAATCTATGTAGAGAATCTACCATATTTCATTAATTCTAAATGTACATTCCCCTCAACCCCCTTGCCCCCCCCCACACACATTTTAACAACTCTGGAAGCCAGATGTATCTTATAATTAATGGCATCTTGCTGCTGCTGCTGCTGCTGCTAAGTCGCTTCAGTCGTGTCTGACTCTGTGTGACGCCATAGATGGCAGCCCATCAGGCTCCCCTGTCCCTGGGATTCTCCAGGCAAGAACACTGGAGTGGGTTGCCATTTCCTTCTCCAATGCATGAAAGTGAAAAGCGAAAGTGAAGTCGCTCAGTCGTGTCCGACTCTTACCGGCCCCATGGACTGCAGCCTACCAGGCTCCTCCGTCCATGGGATTTTCCAGGCAAGAGTACTGGAGTGGGGTGCCATTGCCTTCTCTGAATGACACCTTAGATTTTATCAAATACAATAAATACACAAAGAGTCTCCTCCTTCTTTTTAATGACTAACTTGTCATTCCTTGTGTGGATGTGCATTTCCCTGGTGATGGACACTTAAATTGTTTCCTATCTTTTGCTTTTAAAAAACAGCAACAAGTACATGTGTAAACTCATCAGTGGGATACATTTCTAGAAGGACATTGATTGGATCGAAGGGTTGGTGTATTTATATTTTTGATAGATGCCAATACACTGCCCTCCAGCAATAAGTGTAAATGCTTATTTCCCTGACTTGTCAGCAGCTCAGTGTTATCGAACTTTTGAACTTCTGCCCATCTCATGGATGAAAAGGGTAGCCTGGCGTTCTCTCAGTTTGCCTTTTTCTTATCATCAGTGAGGTTAACCATCAGTTAACGTGTTTAAGAGTCATTTGTAGTTCCTTTTCTGTGAACTTTCTGTTAATAGTCTTTGCCCATTTGTCTAATGGATTATAGAATATTTTCGTACTGATTTGTAAGAGTATTTTATATATTAAGGAGAGGTACATGTTTGTCTCTGATGTGAGTTACAGCTGTTTCTTCCAGTCTGCCATCTTTGCTCTTGATGATTTTTGCCGTGAAGAATGTGTGTGTGTGTGTCTGTGTGTATGTGTGTGTGTGTGTGCAGGTGAATTGTTCCATCTTTTCCTCTAATGCTTATGGGTTTACTGTTTTTCTTAGAAAGATTTTCTCCCCTCCGAAGTGATTTCAAAAATTCTCTTATGATTTTTCTAGCTTTTATAATTTTTAACTCAAATAACTTTATAATTTTTTAAATAAATTTTCAATTTTTAAACTCTGTCCAGAATTTATTTTGGTACGTTGTGTTAAGTATAAATCCTTTGTTTTTTTTTTTTTTTTTTGGTCCCTGCTGAGCAACCCAAGTGTCTAAGTGCCCTTTATTGAATCTCCATCCACACTTATTTTGCATGTGTTTGTGTCTTTTTCTGGATTTTCTTGTTATTTAAAAACCATTTAAAAATTTATATGAGTGTTATACACCTTCAACCTCATGATAAAAATTCAACCAATAGTGAGATAGATGGTTTTGGAAAAGGGCCCTTTGCTTCTCTTTCTTCCATTCTTTCATACTTTTTCTGAGATAATATTAACAGATCATTGAGTATCGATCCCATTTAGACCTTTTTCTACTATTTATCTGTGTTCATAGTACATATAAACATCTATCTATCTGTCTATAGATATATCTCACATGCAGTTTGAGAAATATGGAGTTTATTGATATTTATATCTATCTGTCTATTTGTCTAATTACGTTGTATGCAGTATCCTTTGGTTGCTGTCTTCCCCTCTCATCCTTTGTCTTAGAGTTTCATGATAGTTTATGTAGCTCCACCTCATCATTCTTATTCATCTCTGCCTGGATTTCATAGCATGCATGTATCACTCCTGATTTAGCCACTCCCCTGCTGTTACATAGCTAGGTGGTTTGCAGTTTTTTTCCTAATTTTAGCAAGGCTTATGAAGTGTGTAGCATTGCTTCTCTTTGACTTATGACAAACTTAATTCTAAAATGTTTATGTGATTGACTTACTATCGGGCAGTTGATGGGGAAGAAAATCTGGACCATGTTGTGTGATATGTTATTAATAGTTTGTGATGATCTTGTTTTTCTAGATAAAATTTGATCCCGGGACCCTCCTTCTTAGTACGCACCGTCTAATTTGGAGAGATCAGAAGAATCATGTAAGTTTGAATTATTTGCATCAGTTTTAGGTTTTAAGTCACTAATTTCTTTCATTTTTTCTTTCTGGCAAAGCTATAAATAGATGTGATAAATTTTTGCTTTCCGATGTCAGGAGAATGTGTCCCGTGGTCTCTCTTGATGGAGTGCAGATAGAGGAGTTAAGTTCTAGCCTCTCATTCAACCCTGAGAGTTTTTCTCTGAAAATTACTGTACAGAGAGTCTTGGTGACTCCTGGATTTTAAGTCCAAATCAGATCCTCCCCCGCATTCGAGTGTCCCCATCAGTCAGCAGTCCTTAAAGCAACCCAGTCTCCCTGATTGTTGCTGAGAAACAGGAGGAGGACGCCTGCTGCCAAGGGCATGCTTCCACCTAGATGCTGAGGGGCACTGCCTCTGGGTCACTCAGCAAGAGGAGAGAGCTCCTCCAGCCCCATTTCTGCATTTCAGTTATAGTGTAGACCTGACATCTTTATTTCAGAGTTTTAACTTGAAAGTGTGTGTGTGTGTCTCTGTGTGTAAGTTTCTGTCGTGTAAAAGAAGCAACACAGCATGGCCCCAACCCCATGAAATTTTAGTTCTACAGGTAAACTATCCATTGTACTGAGGCTCTTGGAAAGGTCACTAACCAGTGCAAATTCTGTCTCTTTTTGCCCTGCAAGAACCAATTTTTTCCGCCTTGGTGATAATACTGCCCTTGTTGATAATGCATACCTCAGAACTGGTAATTTGCCTAATTCTTTATTTTTAAAGAAATAAGCATTCAAGAAAGACATCTTTTTCTGGAGGGATAGCTGTCCTCAAGCCATATATTTATAAATTATTCTTAGTATAATTTTTTTGATTATCATGGAAGGAAGCTAATATGGCTATCATTAGACCTGTTCAATGGCCAGTCATTCATAATGAAAGGAAAAGTCATCACAGAACTTTATTCCTATTTCTAGTTGATCATAAGTTTCTCAACTTGCCACATACCCCATGAATTTATAAAACAAGGACTTCTGAGGAATCTTATGGGTCCTGTTTTCTCTTGATTCCCTCCCAGGAATGCTGCATGGCCATTCCTCTTTCCCAAATCGTGTTCATTGAAGAACAGGCAGCTGGAATTGGAAAAAGGTAAGGTCCGTATATGACAGTCTTTATGCACAAAAGTGTCTCCAGTCAAGCCATCCTCATTACCTTGGTCGTCATTGACCAGTCAGTCATGGCCGTGATGCCTATATGTGAGCGAATCTGTTGGTTGTGTTTACCTTGAGAAGGTATTGTCCTGGGGGAATAGAGAAATAGGCGAGGAAGGTTAAGAGGCATAAACTTCTAGTTACAAAATAACTGAGTCATGGGAATGAAAGGGACGGTGTGGGGAATATAGTAAAAAATTAGGTCATCTCTTTGTACGGTGTCATGTAATAGGCAGACTCCTGAGTAGCTCAAACGGTAAAGAGTTTGCTTGCAATGTGGGAGGCCTGGGTTCGATCCTTGGACCAGGAAGATCCCTGGAAAAGGGCATGGTAACCACTCCGGTATTCTTGCCTGGAGAATTCCGTGGACAGAGCCTGGCGGGCCACAGTGTATGGGGTGGCAAAGAGTTGGACACAACTGAGCAAGTTTCACTTTCATATAATAACTAGACTTATCATGGGATGGTTTTGAAATGTATAGAAACATCAAACCTGTCTGTTGTGTAACAGAAACTAACATAGTGTTGGAGGTCAGTTATACTTCAACTAAATTCATGGAAAAAGAGATCAGATTTGTGGTTGCCAGAGGTGGGGCAGGGAGGGAAGGAAAAATTGGATGAAAGTGGTCAAAAGGCACAGACTTCCAGTAAAAATATAAATAAGCAATAGGGATATGATGTATGACATGATGAATATAATTACCACTGCTGTACACTATATATGAGAGTTGTTGAGAGTAAATCCTAAGAGTTCTCCTCACAAGGGCAAGAAAAATTTTTTTTTTCTATTTAATTTTGTATTGGATGTTCACTGAATTTACTCTGGTAATTGTTTCACGATATGTGTAACTCAAATCATTATGCCCCACACCTTAAACTTCTAGTGTTGTATGTCAGTTATATCTCAAAACTGGGGGAAAATATCTATGTTTACAAAAAGATGTTATCCTACTTTAAACTCATTGATAAATGGAAGTCATTCTTAAAGCATGAATCAAGTACTAAGGTTGTTGTAGTATCCTTGGGTCATAATAAATAAGGGTGGGTCAGCTGTCACTGAATATATTTTCAGGCAGTTGAATCATTTTTTTTGCCCTGACAGATGGCTTGCAGGATCTTAGTTCCTCGACCAGGGATTGAACCCAGGCCCCTGGCAGTGAAAGTGCAGAGTCCCAGCCACTGGACCACCAGGGAACTCCCCTGACATTTGCTTTTACGCATCTCTGTATCTCTCGTGGTCACCTGATGCGAAGAGCTGACTCCTTGGAAAAGACCCTGATGCTGGAAAAGATTGAAGGCAGGAGGAGAAGGGGACGAGATGAGATGGTTAGATAGCATCACCAACTCAATGGACACGAGTTTGAGCAAACTCTGGGAGATGGTGGCAGACGGAGGATCCTGGCATGGTGCAGATCATGGAGGCACAGAGTCTGGCATGACCTAATGGCTGAGCAACAATAACATCTCTCATTTAGTACTTAAGATCAGAAGTGACCCATCTGAGCAAAGTGCCTGACTTTACTCCTAATTCTAGTTGACCATAAGTTTCTCAGCTTCAACTTTTTTAGGCATCAGTGTTGAATAGGGTGTCACAAGAGTTGTTGTCCAAACTGGGACATTTATTAGAATAATAGGGCACCCTACTTATCATTAGACCAGGCAAGTATAAAAAACAGGACTGTCCCCAAGCAAACCAGGAGATGTAGTCACCCTGGTTTAAAGCCACAGGTTGAAATGTTTCTGTTTATTCAAGTGTATAAGACATTTTGGCTTATATATACTTGGGCACATGTAATTGAGGACAACTTGCAAACAAATATTGCTGGTAAGGAGTTTTTCCCCTACCTGGGCTTATCTTTAGCTTTCACGTAGTCAGATCCTGCAGGCAAAGAACCGGGTCCCTCAGCAGCGAGAGCACAGGGTCCTCACCACCGGACTGGCAGGGAATTTCCAGCATGACTCTTTTTATGCTGACTTTGTTTACACTTCATTTTGTATCATCTTTTAGCTTTTCATTGAGTTTCCTTTGAAAAGTCCTGATAGTTAGGGCTCCAGGTTTTTTAGTTTTAAAGGCTGTATGGTGCGTGTGCTCACTCCTAACTGATTCTAATTGTCATAGTTTGTTTCATTTCAAACAGTCTTGGGATTCTGGTTACATGGCTTTATTTGCTTGCTTCACTTAAAGATAGTCCCCAAGAAGGAACCCATGGAGAGTCCGTCCACGCCTAGCCCCAGTTCACTAACCAAAGCATTTGTGACATCAAGGAGGCCCCACACGTGGTTGTTCAATTTTAGGATGATATTTAGGCAGCTCTGTGGATCTAAACAAAGTAATACTGCGTAATCGGTACATCCCTTGTGTTGGCCCAAAAGTTCATTTGGGTTTTTCTAGAAGATGTTATAGGAAAACTCGAACAAACGTTGTGGCCAACCCAATATAATGTGGTCATAGAGAAAAAGGTCTAAGCTGGGTATGCAAGATACTTTGAGTTTTTCAGTTTTGCTCATGTTGGTAGGAGATTGTTTATTGAGCTGGTTGGGGGAAAAAAAGACATAGAACTGAACAAATACAGTGGTGTTTTTAATGGCCTAGAAGATAGCAGTTGTCATAAAGATCATAGCAGTTTGTGATCCTGGGCCAGCAGCGTTTTGAGAATTGTTTTTGCTGCAGGATATCTCTCTAAATCATGTCATTGACTGAGTGGCATTTTCCAAAAATGACACTGTGGAATGTTAGTTTTGGATGGAGTTTTAATAAAAAGTCAGCTGGCCAGTTTTACGCAGATAAGTTTTCACATTTTGTTTTCAAATGAGTAAGGTTGTATGCCTTGGCAGAGATAATCAGCCCCCTAGTCACCTTTGGAGATGGTGGGGTGGAAAACCTGATTGTCAACCAGCATCATAAACCACCCCATTTCTGCAAGTTTATTTTGAACTGATTTCCTAAAACCGCATTTTTATTTAATCTATAGAGCTGGTAACTTGCATTTTTTGGTGCACAGCGTATACATTTTAAGTAGAGAGATTTTTGAGAGGTTCATTAATACTGAATTGATACAGACTTTAAAAGGATTCCTTTCAGGATGTTCTTTGTTTCTCCGTGAATTTTTTAAGTGATCTGAAATATGTTAAAAGTTACAAAAATAGAATTAGTGTTTGTTTGTTTGTTGTTACTACACTGGGTCTCCGTTGCTGCAGGTGGGCTTTCTCTAGCTGGGGTGAGTGGGGGCTTCTCCTTGTGGTGGCTTCTCTTGTGGCAGAGCACAGACTCTAGGGCACGTGGGCTCGGTAGTTGGCACTCCCGGTCTCTGGAGCGCAGGCTCAGTAGTTGTGGCTTAGTTGCTCTGTGGCACGTGGGATCTTCCCGGACCGGGAATCAAACCCGTATCCCCTTAGCTGCATGGTGGATTCTTAGCCACTGGACCACCCAGGAAGCTGCCAAATTAGTAATTCTTAAAAGGCAATTAAATACATTCCATCTGCTCTTTCTTCAGTGCGAAAATAGTGGTTCATCTTCACCCAGCTGCCTCTAACAAAGAACCTGGCCCGTTCCAGAGCAGTAAGAACTCCTACATCAAGCTCTCCTTCAAGGAACATGGCCAGATTGAGGTAAGTCTCCTTATGAATAAAACTGAACTAGGAAAGTGCATTTGTATGAATTCTGGTTGTTGTTTGTTTATAGGGTGGAAGGCAGTATTGCTCAACGTACCAGTTTTCACCATAAGTTTCCAATAAAATTTTTATCATCTCTTAAACCTGATCAGTGAAGAATATGAAGTTTAGGTTTCAGTGGGAACAGGAAGCAGGAGGATGTGGGAACAGGAAAGATCGGAGGCTGGAAATGAGCTAAGTCGTGGCACTAGGTGACTAGTGAAGTATTCGGTGCTGTTGTTTGTTTGGATGAAGGGACAGAGGATGATGCAGTGAAATGTGTAACTTCCTCTGTGCCTGAAAGTTCACCAGCCTTACACCAGGCAGTCTACCAGTATTAACTCCACACTGTTGTAAGTTCTTATTCCACGGTATCCTGGTTTATATGTTCTGGCTAATAAGTTGGTATGTAAATATTCTTTAGACATTGATAAGCCTGTGTTTATCTCCCCACCAGGATCATAAAGTGTTTATGTTCTTTTTCTTTATAGTATCTGACCCAGTGTTCTCAATCCACAGGCTCTGAGCAAATTGAAGTGACTAACTCAAGTCATTCTCACTGTAATTGAAAGATACAGTTGTTGTTGTGTTTTTTTTTTTACAAGCATAGGCATGTTTTGGCCCTAATATCTGACCTCACATTTTAACTAGACAGATTATTCTCTGCTTCCTTCATGGATAATGGTTGTATATTTTTCTTGGCACTGGGTCAGTTTCAGTATGGATCGAAAACAATCCACACATGCAGGATTGTTTAAAGTCAGTCTATTTATTTCATTGTCACTCATCTCTTTGTTGAGAATAGTTCACTTTATTGTAGAAGGTCAGTTCCTTCTTTTTTTTTTTTCTTTGTGTTTTCTGAAGTTGATCCAAGAAAAGAACTTCCTTTGATTTCCTTTGATGTCTCTGAGAATTCTAGGCTTGTCACAAATGACCGAACAGACCTCTCAACTAAACAAATGTCAAGTAATGATGTGTGTGAGGATGCCACAGCCTGCCTGATTCAGTATCGCGTATTAACACATATATATGGAATCTTGAAAGGTGGCACTGATGAACCCGTTTGCAGGGCAGCAGTGGAAATGCAGGCTTGCGGACGCAGTGGGGGAAGGAGGGGCAGGACAAACTGAGAGTAGCGTTGAAACATATGCACTCCCATACGTAAAATTAGATGGGCCGTGGAAGCTCAGCTCAGCGCTCTGCGGCAGCCTAGAGGCGTGGGATGGTTGGGAGGGGGAGGTTCCGGAGGGAGGGGACATATGTACACCTGCGGCTGATTCATGTTGATGTATGGCAGAATCCAGCACAGTGTGGCAAGGCAGTTGTCCTTCAATTAAAAAGAATTAAACAAATTTTAAAAATAAAGTGTTTGTATGTGCATAACAGTTTTACAGGCGTCTATCAGAGGAGATGACACAGCGAAGATGGGAGAATATGCCAGTTTCCCAGTCATTACAAGCAAGTCGAGGACCCCAGGTATTTTTTTAACTGTTTCCTAATCCAGTGTTTTCAGCGCTGTCTTTGCATCTTCATTAAAGGGAAAAGAATTCTCTGATTTTAGAGCTCGCCAGAACCAAAATGGTGATGTTCTAATTAGAACCTTGTTTTCACAGAACCTGACTTAGTACTCTATAGACAGTAGACACTTAGAAATAACACATGATTAACTGCTTACCAAGTTAGATTCCATCTTCTGGCATTCTGTTCTTCATAATTAGTGTGGCATCTGAGAGAACAGACAGTAGTACCACGGGGTGACATTTTCCAAGCCAGTCTCATTCACCCCCAACTCTGGACAGACACTCAAATGTGTAAAAGTAGCTTGTATAATAACTGTCAAGTACCAGAATTTTAACTCTTAATTTTTTGCACATTTGAGGCCCTATTAAATATCTGATACATACATGATGACTTGCTAGAAAACAAAAATGAATAGGAAATTTAATTTATACCTGAAATACGGAGTAAAAATATGCCATCTATCGTTGTGTCCAGTTTTTATTTACAATGATTTGAAGGTCGTTATATATGGCCATAAACCGACAAACGTTTTAAAAGGAAATGGATGTAATTGTGTGCTGTTTTTCTTGGGTTCTTTGTGAGTCCTCTCTCGCCATTGAACACACAGTGTGGTGGGGTTACAAAAGAGTGTGTTCTTCCTATTTGGGACGTTTCATTTTCTACTTTTGTTTTTCAGCCAGGAAGAATAAGGGCTGTAGGAATCATAGGTATTGAAAGGAAACTGGAAGAAAAAAGAAAAGAAACTGACAAAAACATTTCTGAGGTAATTCTTACACAAGTTCCTGTCAGCTGTCTTTCTCAGCCATCTTGCTTATTCTTTGGGATACAGCTGTGGCTGCCTCCATTCTGTGTATTGGAATATAGCTTTCCTGAAGCCACAGTTTCCATTGAACGCGTCTACTTCAGGTTGGCATAATTAAGCCCAAATGTATTTTAAAAAGGTTTTCCAGAAAGGAATAAAAAAGAAATACAGATGGATTTTGTGATGTTAGAAAACGTCATGAATTATTGTGCATATATTTTAAACTCTAGGTGGCATTGACTGGACGGTACTCATAATGAATTCAAGGTCCCCTGTATAATTATTTTGAATGTTTGGTTAACTTAGTTAAGGGGCAAATGCTATTCTTCGGCCCTTGAGTCTGATTGGACACCACCCGCTTCTGCACTGAGGACTACTCAGGACCAGGCATGGAGATAGTAAGAGTGGTTCAGACCAGCACATTACGTCTTCTAGGAGCACAGCTTGCACTTTGGTGTTTCTGAAACCTCATCATATTTGAGGAAATTCAAGTAAAGGGGAGGAGAAGGCAATGGCACCCCACTCCAGTACTCTTGCCTGGAAAATCCCATGGACGGAGGAGCCTGGTGGGCTGCAGTCCACGGGGTAACTAAGAGTCAGACATGACTGAGCAACTTCACTTTCACTTTTCACTTTCATGCATTGGAGAAGGAAACCCACTCCAATGTTCTTGCCTTGAGAATCCCAGGGACGGGGGAGCCTGGTGGGCTGCCACTTATGGGGTCACACAGAGTCAGACATGACTGAAGCGACTTAGCAGCAGCAGCAAGTAAAGGGGAGGGAACTCTAGTTTAAAAAATGAGCAATGCATTAGATCTGGGCAGTCAGTTAATACATTTAAAACATAGCATCAGTTTTCCCATGTTTATATGAAAATGGTCTTGCGTTTTTATGAAATGATTTTATGAAGTAATTTTAAAAAATGTTATCACAGTTTGTAAGTAAAATTCTGTTGATGAGTGCTGTTCATAGAATTTCAAAGATTTACCTCGATCAAATAAAGTCCAAACTGCAAATAGTTACCAGATACTTGTGTCAGTCAATGTTTCTTTTAAGGAGAAGTAGTATTTCAAAACCATAATCTGCCTGCTAGAAATTTGCATCTCTAATTGAGTTGATCTTTATTTGTAGCCGTTTCCACTGGAAAAAGCTAGGATTTTTTTTTTTTTTTTTTTTTAGTAAAAGTGCTTCAAGAGGTCACACTGATGCTTCTTATTCAAATTCAGGACTACACTAGTGAAGAATTACTAAAACAGTTAAAAAGTATATATATATATATTTTTTTTTTTTTTTGTATATGTTCTTCCCTTTCTTCCCAAATGTAAAACATAGGTGTGCTGTGTCTGTTAATACACTGTGCTTTCAGCCACCATGCACCCTCTTGCACTTCCCCTGTCATTCAGCCTCATGCGTGAAAATAACTGTGTGTGATACCCCTCATCCTCACGTTCACTTCCCTCTGTTCATTTCTGTTGCCTGACGCTCATCCTCTCGTAGATGTTTCAGAAAGTGCTCATGGGAATAATATTCCCTGAATTCTGGCACCTCTGTGTTCCTTGTACACAAAGGGCAGTTTTGCTGGATTTATAGTCCTTGGCTCCCATTTGCTTTCCTGAGTGCCTTCAATATGTCACTTTCTCTTTTTCATCTGACATGAAGTGTTGCCGCCAGAGTAGTGAAAACCTGATATTCTCCGTTCTTTAAAGTTACTTGCTATTTTTTCTAGATGCTCAACAGATGTTTTTTGTTTTTTGTTTTTTAAAGAAAGCTTTTGTCGTTTTACTAGAATGTCTAAGTGTTAGTCATTCTGGATTGTTATTCTCACGGACACAGTATGCTTTTGTATTTGGTTTCAGACATGTTTTCATTTCAGAGAAGTTTTTCTATAATTTTCAATAATCGCTTTGGTATTTTTTTCCTCTGAGACTCCTATTAGCTGTATGTTGCAGCTTTATTGCCAGTCTTCACTCTCTGTGACTTTCTTTCCAACCTTTTTTAGCTTTTTTATTTTAGAAAAATGTCCTCTTTTTCACCTGCTGTTCCTCTTAAGATATTATCTGCTGTGTTTATTCCTCTTGTGTTCATCTAGTAGTATAGTATTTTTTTTCTTTAACTTTTCATTTTATTTATTTATTTTTGGCCTCACCACGTGGCCTGCTAGATGTGGGATCTTAGTTCCCTGACCAGGGATCGAACTTGGTCCCCTTGCATTGGAAGCACAGAGCTTTAACCACTGGACCACCAGGGAAGTCCCTAGTATAGGCTTTATTTTAAAAATGATTTTAAAAAATTCATTCTTGATTTGTTGTTCTTTCACAACTTCTATCATTTTCTTAACATCTATCAGCTCATTTTGAAACCGAAGGTTAATTTTTGATCCCATCTGTGAAAGAGTCTTTCTGGCTTCTTTTCATTATCTGTAATGTTACTCGGCTCCTGATTTTCTTTTTTTCTTGTAATAACCTTGTGTGGGATTTGACCTTGATACTTTGCTGTTGCTAATTTTCGTGTGAAATTAGTTTTCCTGAATTTTTAGAGGAAGGCCTGGCTCAGGGCGGCATCTCTTACTCCACAGAGCTCACTCTTGCGCTCTGTTCATGCAGGATGCACAAGGGAGGTGACTTGCCGTCCATGGTTTCCTGGCCCCGTACCCACCCCTGCTTTTAGCTGCCCGTTTCCTCGCTTCCTCTGTTATCCCTGCCTCTGCTGCTGCTGCTAAGTCGCTCAGTCGTGTCCGATTCTGTGCGACCCCATAGACGGCAGCCCACCAGGCTCCCCTGTCCCTGGGATTCTCCAGGCAAGAACACTGGAGTGGGTTGCCATTGCCTTCTCCAATGCATGAAAGTGAAAAGTGAAAGGGAAGTCGCTCAGTCGTGTCCGACTCTTAGCGACCCCATGGACTGCAGCCTACCAGGCTCCTCCATCCATGGGATTTTCCAGGCAAGAGTACTGAGTGGGGCGCCGTTGCCTTCTCCAGTCCCTGCCTCACTCAGGTTTTGATTCCTGTCTCAGTAGTTTCTCCCCAGTATGGGCTCCTGTCCTGGCTGGGAAGCCTGGGGGTGCGGGGGGGCCCTTTCTAGAGTTTACAGGCTGCTTCAGCCCAGCCTGAGGACCCCTTGCCCACACGCGCTGCTGCAGTGGGCAGAGCTCTCCACGTCTCAGTCCCTGACCTCAGGGTGCCCGCCTGCTCTCGAGTGACGCCCGCTGGCTGGCTCGGGGGTCTCCCCTCCTCACGTCTGTCGGTTGCTCTGTTGCCTCCCTTTTTTCTCTCTGCCTCACTGTTAAGATCAGGCAGCTCTTGGGGCTCTCGGTGGCTTGTCTCCGCTAGCTTGTGTCTTGGGGTTCTTGTGGAGATCTCGTCACTCAGCTTCTTCATATCTGTTGCCTGTGGGTCTTAGAGGTTTTGAGATCTCGTTGCCCCATTTTCATGGTGGGATTTGGAGAGATTCAAAAACGATGCTGCCACAGCCCCCATCTTCCCAGAATCCTCTAGTCCCATAAAATTCCAGCATTTTCTCACGAGACAGAAGGCTTCTTACTATCCAGAGAGGGAATCATCTCAGGGCCGGTGACGCGACTTGGAACCAGGGTCATGAGGACTCGGGTTTCCTGATTCTTAGACTCTAAGTGGGGTCTGCTGCGTCCCGAGCGCTCTCTGCCACCCAGAAGGTGCTGTCGCTGTCCTCTCGCGGTGGCTTCTGTAGTCATCCTTCTGTGTGACACTTGGAGGTGGCACGGGGCAGTGAACCAGTTTTGCATTATCAGTATTCCTGTTTCTAAAGGCTGCCATACTAACCTGGTGTTCAGAATAGCGTTTTTCTTAACTTATGCACTGTTATTCCACTTCAGTGTGGTTTTCAGAGTTTCATAGTCAGAGGAGTCTGCACAAGCATTGGGCTCTTGTGCAGGTCATTGATCTCGTCACCAGATGGTCCTTCCTCCGCTTCCCAGGTGGCGCAGTGGTAAAGAACCCACCTGCCAATGCAGGAGGCACAAGGGGATGTGGGTTTGATCCCTGGATTGGGAAGATCCTCTGGAGTAGAAAGTGGCAAACCACCCTAGTATTCTTGCCTGGCAGATTCCATGGACAAAGGAGCTGGTGGGCTACAGTCCATGGGGTCACAAGAAGTCAGACACAGCTGAGCGACTAACATGTTCAACGCTAATACCAAATTTTAGAATAATAATAGAAATAGAAGTGCGGATGCTTTTAATTATGCTTTATAATTATCTAGAATTTTTTATAGGTACTTCTTCCAAAATACTAAAATATTTGTATTTATTTTTAATGGACTATGCACATTAAGAGTTAATTTGTGTATTCTACGTAGACTTACTATTATTTTCAGCAACCTTTTTCTATGAGAATATAATACAGTAAATAAAATGACTTACCATATAAAAATTTAGAAATGTTGTCTTTTCTTTTCACTTAGGTAAAAGAAATCTAGTAACTGTATACGCGAAGTAAAAGTCTTCAGTGTGTAAAGTGTCTGCATTTTAATTTTATTTGAAAATGAGGCTGGTATGCGGTTTGCCCTCCATTTAAACATTCGAATAGCCTTAGTTTCAGGGCCGTTGCCCAAAGTTTCCCACAAAAGGTTTCCTGCATCTGCTGGCCGCTGCTGATAAGAATCCAGTGTTTAAGCCTTTTGTTTATCTGAGGAAATTCCTGTTAGGTGTGTGCACATTTGTTCCCCTTTGTTTTCAGTAGCAGCCCAGTGAGTTGACCATAAGAACTGTACACAGCACTCTATTCTTTTAGCAAAATCTTTCTGCAGATGGGGGATACGTTCCTGCATGTCATCAAGACGGGCACCAGCCAGGCTGAACCCGTGGACCACTATTCTCGGTGGACTGAGTTTTCAATTAATGATAAGCTGCTTACTTGGTTTTAAAAAATCACATCTGTGCACATCAGTTAGATGCTATTCTGTGCTGGAAGTATGTGAGTGTGTGCTCAGCTGTGTCCGACTTTTGTGACCTTATGGGCTGTAGCCCGCCAGGCTCCTCTGTCCATGGGATTCTCCAGGCAAGAATACTGGAGTGGGTTGCCATGCCTTCCTCCAGGGGATCTTCCTGACCCAGGGATCGAACCTACATCTCCTGCATTGGCAGGCAACTTCTTTATCATTGAGCCACAAATACTTGAATTATAAATGTATCTGATTAAGTTTGAAGAGGCCTTTGGAGGGGATGGATGTTCATTGTAGTGAATCAAACAGTTGATGGGTTTTATTCAGATATGCTTTGGTGGTATTTAAATGTTCTTTTGTGATATCCAGTTTAGCCAAGGCTGCAAGTACAATCTGTGTAATATTCAAGGCTGAGGTTTATGGTTTTGGTTAATCACACCTGCTATCAAAGCCAAAATTGTTGGACCCAAAGAAGTATTCCTGCAGCTGCATGTTGCCATTTTCGGCCAGGAAAACTGTGTAACACCTGTGATTCCTGACCTCTTATCTGGGAAAAACCGGTGACAAATTTTCTTACTTGTGTCAAAGAAATAATATTTTCTAAACTATTATGTCGCCTTTTGTTTGTTTAACCAGTAACTGTTTTCTTTCTGAAAATTTGTTTTCTGTAGTTGGTTTTGGAAATTTGACAGCTTCTGAGATAAACTGAATTCTTTAGGATAAGGTAGATTTATAACTATATAACTATTCATATAAATAAATTGATATTTGTCAGAAATTTTCATAAATTTCTATCATAGGAAAGAAAATAGAATGCTTCATTGCTTTAAAGCATCTCAGTTCTTTAGACAGATTCCAACAAAATCTCATTTCTCATTTCAGGCCTTCGAAGACCTCAGCAAGCTAATGGTCAAGGTATATATCATTTACATCTATTAAATTCATACCTATTATAATACTTTTGAAAATATATTTTGTTAGCAGACATTTAGGGACATTACTTCTTTTTGCTCTTTTTCTGTTCTCTTGACAGGCTAAGGAAATGGTGGAGTTATCAAAGTCCATTGCTAATAAGATCAAAGACAAGCAAGGTGACATCACAGAAGATGAGGTACACAGGTGGCCTCTTTAAGGCTTTGGCAACTAGATTACAGAGATAATACAAGGGCATTTTGGTGGTTTAACAGCATGCTGTTTCTTAAAATAGTGTTTGATTTCTTTTAGGACTTGAGAATATATGACAATGTGGAAGAAAAAGTCAGCCATAAAAACTTTGATAGCTCTAGCAGAATTAAAGGATATTTCAGTACTTTTTCCTCGAGTGTAGAAAATAAGAGATACTGAAATGTGGAAGAAGTGATTGTTCTTGATATACCCTTAAGTTTGATATGTTTCATTAAATTTGTCTACAATCTGGTCACAGCCATTTTCCTAGGTTTTTGGTTTTATCACTTGGTTGACGTTAAACAGAGGATGGTTGTTATCTGAGTCTCATCTGCCACCAAGTCTGTGGGGTAAATAGGGACGGCGATACTAAGGCAGGAAAAGAGTAATAATCCAATTTATGCCAGGAAATACTAGGAGTCCACTCATCTATTTCACAACATAGAAACACAGTAGAAGAGATGGGTAGATGAGTGGAACTGAAAGTCTGATGGATTTCAGATGCTGGGTAGAGAGACTAAATCTGCATAGTCTTTTTGTGTATCTTTTCCTCTCATTATAGACCATCAGGTTTAAATCCTATTTGCTGAGCATGGGGATAGCTAACCCAGTTACCAGGGAAACCTATGGCTCCGGCACACAGTACCACATGCAGCTGGCCAAACAGCTGGCTGGAATACTGCAGGCACCTTTGGAGGTAAAAACAAAATCTTAATGGTCTCTTTAAATTGTGTTAAATTATTTTTGTGTCATCAGAGGTCTTAAGAGCTTAACTCCTTTCATGATGTGGCTACTATTCAACCAACATGTTATTTTTTCTTTCAGTAATAAACTAGTTCAGTGATTCTTTGTCAATAATTTTCTAAATTGTTTTAAATTTCCATTTCAGATATCTAAATCTGTTTGATACAAAAAGTCTCTCTTATTTTCAAAAGGAAATATGTAATCTGTATATATTTTAGATGCATTTTTTCATATAATGTGTACTATTAATAACTTCATAATAAAGTTTCATATTCTAGTTTAACATTATTCAGGGAATCAAACTTTATGAAAGCACCTGTGTTGAGAAATATTTCAAACATATGACAGAGTAGGATAGCATAATGAATTCCTATGCCCCCATTACCCAGCTCCACTCAAAATTATTTTAAAGAGAATCCCAGCCATCATATCCCTTTACCTGTAAACATTTAACTATGTAACTATAGTGATAAACATGCCTTTAAATGTGATTATAATTCCATTTCACACCTAAAAATTTAAAAATAATTTTTTAGTATTATCGAATACCTAGTTAGTATTCACATTTTCTGTTGCAGTTGATTTGTTCAAGCCAAGATACATTGCAAATGTTTGATTTCTCTCAAGGTTTTTTTTTTAATTCTGTGGGTTTTTCCCTCTTCCATCTCTTTTTTCCCATCATACAATTTATTTACTGAAGAAGCTAGTTTATCTGATAGAGTGTTTCAGAGTTGGATTTTGCTAACTATAAGTTACCACGCTTCACTGTCTTATGCGTTCCCTGTAAACTGGTAGTTATATCTAGAAGTTCTTTTTTTTGTCCTAATAAGAATATTTCATAGAGGGTTTTGTGCGTTTCTATCAGGAGGTATGTTATATCTGATTATCTTTTTTGTGTAATATTAACAGCTACTGTCAGTCATTATCTGTATCTGTTACTTCATTAGGGGTTGCAAAATGGTGATATTCTTATTTAAGTCCATCATTTATTTAGTTATTAGCTGGAATAACTTAAAACATTTAAATACACTTTTTGAAACATAGTGTCCAACCCCTCTTTTTATTTAAGTAAATGTTAAAACAGTAATTATGGCATTAAAGTCCAAATAGGGAATTTGAAGTGCCTTCTGGTATCTGAACAGGTTCCTGGTGTGTAAATACAGTTTTCAAAAGCTTCTTAAGAAATTTTATAATTTCTGATTTTGCTCTGATTATGATTTCCATTAGGAAGTGCTAACTAGAGCTAATTATAATGTTTCTTTTTATTTCATACTTTAACAGGAACGAGGGGGAATAATGTCACTTACGGAGGTGTACTGTTTAGTAAACCGAGCTCGAGGAATGGAAGTAAGAAGTTTCAGACACGCTTTTGGCTAAATATAGTCTTTCTTGACAGAATGCAAATTCTCCTACAATGAATACAATCTGAGGAAGGGCTTGAGTATCAAAAGCATTGAAACTTTGAGAAGCAGTGTGGTGCAGTGAGAGGGACACTGCCCTGGGATCTAGAGGGCCGATTCTGTCCCTGGTTTTGCTCAGTGACTTTGAGTAGCTTCCTTAACCTCTCCGGAACACAGGTTTTTCACCTTTACGATAGGGTTTAAATTGAGTGATACCTTAGCGTTCTAATAGCCTATGTTTGTGTCGTGATGAGCAAGACTATGCCTGGTGACCTTACTCTGTGACTGTTAACTGTTTTGAATGAACCTTGCTGGACTCAGATTGCCTGTGGATAACACAGCGGGAAAGCTGCCCCGTTCCTTTGGCTTAGAATCAGCCCCTCAGCTCTGGCTGTCCTTTCCTAAGGACCTACCTGTCCTTAGCCTCCAAGGCGCTGTCTGTGCACTCTCTCTGCCCTCCACGCAGATGGCTCACACGGCGTCTCCAGTGCTCACCCAGGTTCCCCAAGTCAAGGCTCTGCTCTGTGCTTTTTTGTTTTTTTTTTTCTTGAATTTTTTGACTGTGCCACACGGCATGCGGGATCTTAGCTCCCCAACCAGGAATTGAACCCACATTCCCCTGCATTGGAAGTGTGGAGTCTTAACCACTGGACCACCAGGGAGGTCCCTCTGCTCTGTGTTTTAATTTGAGCAGTCATAGTAATCATCCCCAGTGGGTACTTACTATCCACCAGGTGCTCTGCACGTGTTCTCTGTTTATCCTCCCCATCACTCAGTGTGGTAGCTACTTTTACTCTCCCCATCTGGGAGACAGTTTGGGGATGAGGACACTGAGGCTCAGAAAGATTCAAAAGCCTGACCATGGCTCTACCTGGAGACAGTCTTTTGACAGAGATTGGGACGCAGGCTGGACTGGCTCCGGAGCTATTCCGTGTGACTCACAGCTGCTGGTCACCACCCTACTGAGCTGATTCTTCAAGGCTGTGTGATCCAGAAGGGTAGCCACTAGGTAGCTACAGGTGACGATCGTAAACTTGAAATGCAGGTAGTCCAAATTGAAGTGTGCTGGAAGTGTAAATTACACCCTGGATTTAGAAGACTTTGTATAGAACAAAGAAGTGTTAACTATCTTATTAATGATTTTTATATCAATTACATGGCAAATTTTTGGCTCTGTTGGGTTGAATAAAATATATGCATTATAATTAATTTCACCTGTGTATTTTTTAATGTGGCTACTAGAAGGTTTTAAGCTACATATATGACTTGTATTATATTTCTTTGGATAGCACTGCTGTAATGAATAGACGTCTTTGCTTCTTTGTTAATCCTTTTTGCCTTGTTCGTGACTAAGCCACCTAAAATCCTTGATGCATGATCATTTTACACTTAGCTCTTCTGTTTGAGTGGTCATCATAATTACATAGCATCACTCTATTAAATTTGCAGTGTAAATGGTAAACTTGGATTTTTCCCCCCCTCTCTAGTTGCTTTCACCAGAAGATTTAGTAAATGCGTGCAAGATGCTGGAAGCACTGAAATTACCTCTCAGGTAAACGAACCTTGCGGGAAGTTTGTCACAGTTTGTCACAGTTCCACCCTGAGCAGACAGAACAGCCCTGTAGGTCTGTCCTCCTGCGTGGTGAGCCAGCATATACATCACTCTTCTGGAAGTTTCTCTCACATGTGGGCAGAAATCACCTGGCACCATGGGCACCTGTCATCCCAGCTTCCATCCTTCTCTGGGCTGTGCAGGGCCTCAGGGGCAGGTGCTCAGACTCTTGCCAATGTGGGCTCCTCCCATGAGGTCACAGCGACCAGTCTTTCTGTCCTTACACAATTTTTTTTGTCTTAGTCTCTGGAGACCTGGAAGTACAAACATTCAGCTGTAAATTGTATTTTCCTTATCCTCAGGTTTAAAAAAAAAGTAGCCAGGCATATTTTACTTAGCATGTGGATCATAGTTCAGAATTTCATGAACTGTTTATTCATGAGCTTTTTTGGTTATGCCTTAGTTACCCATGGTTGTTATATTTGAGATGCTGTTTTGTGTTAATATCGCCCTCAGACCTGGGCATAAATGAAAGTACATAAATATTTTCGCCTCCCCGAGGGTCCAAGACCCTAGGTGTTCACGGCTTTGTTCTCCCTTCCGCGACTTTTAGACTCCGCGTGTTTGACAGCGGCGTCATGGTCATTGAACTGCAGTCCCACAAGGAGGAGGAAATGGTGGCCTCAGCCTTGGAGACGGTACGGGGACCCGGCTTCCTCCCTCCCTCGTTAGAGCTTGCCCCCCGAAGCCCCCAGTGCTTAGCAACTTGAGAAACAGGATTTCCTTTTGAATTTAACTTTGCTAAAAAGTAATGTTCACAGACCGAATTGAAAACAGTTGATCATTACCAATGAGTGCCTGTTCATCACATTTGTACTTTGAAAGCTCTTTGAAACTTGCCAGCGCTCATAACGTCTTGTAAGTAAGGGGAGCTAGAATGAGGGAGGTGCTTACTCCCTTTCTGTTTGAGACTCAGCCTTGAGAGTAAGTTTTTAACTTTGTCAGAGTGTCACCCATGATTGAACTTTTTCTTTTAGCCATACCCATGTAAGCTGCATTGGAAACATTGCAAATTGTTTTGTGAAATAATTGCTTCAAAAAAATATGGAAAGCAACTGTAGTTTAGGTGGATTTTGCTGGCCAAACTGATCATTTGTTAGGACCTTGAAATATTACTGCCTCTTAGCTTCTGTGGTGAGCCTGTGTAATTAGAATAACTCACATTTATTATACCTCTTATTTTAAACTTGATGAAAGTTTCAAGACTATACATATTCCGATCACATACTTAAAACCAATCCTATGTATAAGGGTCCTTCACTGGAGCATGTGCTATGCACTCTGTTAGAATTTGTTCTATGTTCCTTTTTAGACTATGAAGTTCGCTGCCTTCCTTTATTGGGCTTCCCAGGTGGCACTAGTGGTAAAGAACCCGCCTGCCGATGCAGGGTACTTAAGAGACACGAGTTCAATCCCTGGGTCGGGAGGATCCCCTCGAGGAGGGCATGGCAACCCACTCCAGCATCCTTGCCTGGAAAATTCCATGGACAGAGGAGCCTGTCAGGTTACAGTCCATGGGTTCCCGAAGAGTTGGACACCACTTACGTGACTTTGCACGCACACATACACATTGCCCTATTACACAATGTTTTAGCCTACAGTGTTTGTTTTGGGTCCTTCCACTTTTGTAGACTTAAGCATTAGTGAAGAAGATTTAGTTCTGGAGTGATTTTAGTAGAAAATTCAGTCAGTTATTTCACAGTAGATACAAATAGATATTCTCCTCAGGTTAGTACTGAGGTGGCCTGAATGATCACATTTTTTTTCCTGCTCTGTGTTTCTGTTAGGTTTCAGAGAAGGGATCGTTAACATCAGAAGAGTTTGCTAAGCTCGTGGGAATGTCTGTCCTTCTGGCTAAAGAGAGGTAAGCGAGGTCTCTGCTGCTTGCTTATAGCTATCATTTGTGTTTCTGAATGGATGGATGGATTATGGTGTTTTTTTCCCCCTTGACTCCTAGGTTGCTTCTTGCCGAGAAGATGGGCCATCTTTGCCGAGATGATTCAGTGGAAGGCTTGCGGTTTTACCCAAATTTATTTATGACACAGAGCTAAGAGTTTTGTATCTGAAATAACTTGTTATCCATATACTTGCATCATGGAGAGGTTGAATGCCATTGAGCTAAGGGTAAACCCTGATAAACAGAATTTACTGGAACTTTGCAGTATCATATAAGACCCTTTTAATTTCTCCCTAAATATTATGATCCAGGAAGCTTCTCTAGGATATATATAGGAAAAATACAGAAAGTTGAATGCCAATATTAATTCAAAATCATGCTACCGTTGTATAGAAACCCTCAGAGTTTAACTGGAAATTTGGTGGATTTTAACTTGATTTTCAAATCTGACCATTTTTTAAAGAAAAGAATTTAGTTCATGGGGGAAGAAAGAGAAGTTGCGTGTTTGGACAGGTTAGATGTTATTTTGGTGTGACTGAAATTCACTGAATTATGAAAGAAGTTTTTCTTTGCATTTAGTGTCCACCTTTGGGGAGTTTTCATGAAGAAGTTTAGACCTACAGTGTAGTGTAAGAACCTGACAACATCCAACTGCAGTATGTCACGTGAGGCTCTTCCTAAGGGCTTTTTAGAAGCAGCCATAGGCATGTCTTCAGCAGACCAAATAAAGCAGCTTAAAAAAAAAAGAGAATTTTGCTTGACTTCCATATATATAATCTGACTAGTTTCTTTTTCTTTTTTTTAAGTGATGATTTCATGGCTGGCATTTAAAGAATGCAACTATGTCATTCTGTTTTAAAAACTGCTGTGGATTTTGCTAGTGAATTAAAGAGCTGTATGGACATGCCCGGAGATACGGTTACAAATTTGTAAAGCAGACGGTTCAGGATTTCCCTCAGATTGTTATGTGGGTGGAGGGGCCTGGAAGAACCTTTTAACTAGCTTTACATGAACTTTGGTGCTCTTTTACCTCAAAGCCAAGGATGGACAAATAGAAAGTGGAAACGATAATATGTCTCCTTTTCCTTCCCTTAAGGAGTTTCACTGCTGAACTTTTAAAAACTCTTTCTATCATCCTCTAGCAATATATTTTTCCTTTGCTCCACACATTATAAGTTGTGTGGAGAAACTCTCACTAGAAAGTATTACTGAGATGACTGGCGAATATTGAATCCAGATCGCTTGAGTTTTCTAGTGGACCGCCTGACTTCATTACTGCAACACGGCATACAGTCCGTTGGCATTACCTCAAACTCAGGGACACCACAGGGAGAGAAGGAGAGCCCCTTTCAAGGCGGAGTTGGCAGTGGAAGGTCACTGATGGGTTTTGACCAAGCCTCTAAAAGGGGTGGTATCTGTACTGAGAGAACCTTTGAGAGCAGGAGGCGGGAATGCTCAGCCTGAGACTCTGGGCTCCCTGAGATATCCTCACTAAGAAGTGGAGGACCACTGCCGGGCCGCTGCAGATGCCCTGTGGGCAAGGTCCGGGGACCCTCAGCTGCAGACCCAGGGAAACCCTCCACGTGCAGCCAGAGTCGATCCCTGACCCCTGCCTGATCCCTGTTGCTGCTTCACATCCTCCAGTGTCACGGGAACTTCGTGGCTGAGGCATCCTGCCTTAGTTCCAAATCCGTCGCTGATTCCATGTGGTGATGATACACCCCTTAACATCCCCTCTCGTTTGTTTCGGGGAAGTTCAGTGTCTGGCTGCCCAAGTCTTTGGAGCCATGGTGTATGGTTGTTTGCGTGTCACTCCTCTCTGGGAAGCACTCTGTCTCACACACACACACACACACACACACATACACACTCATCTCATTCACTCAATATCTCATCTGGCCAAGGTTTTTAAAAATTACACAGATAAATAATCTGTTTCACCAGTTGGAATGAGTTGCAACTAAGATTGTTAGAGCTACTAGGTCTTCTAGCTGTAATGGTGTCGATTCGTTATAGCAGATTCATGAGTCAGCATATTTATTTATCCTAGTGTGACAACCCATTAACAAAAATGGAGCAGTGTGAATTATATAAAGTGAGCTAAAGTGACATGAATCTAGGTTTGCAAATGTCACATTAATTAAAAACCAGGTATGATTGATTTTATTGTTTTAAAGTGGGCATTCTTCACTGTTTCCAGACCTCTATATGTATATGTTTGTTCTTTTTGTTTTGTTTTTGCCAAATAAGGTGTCATTTTCATTCCTTTGTTGGAAGAGGTTATGTTTAAATACAACCAGTCAGGCCCTAAGTGCAAAAAAAGTTCTGTCTTCTTGGTGCTTATCACTGTTATATTATTATTGTTGCTTTCTAACTTTGCTCTTTGGAGCACAGATCTGTAGCTTTATGATAATGGAATATTTCTAGTCACATACTGTCCAACCTTTGTACATTGTACAAGTGAAGAATGTTTTCAGGGTTAAATGATTGGTATTAATGTATATAGAGTAAAATTATTGCAAAATTTAAAAATGATTTTTCTTAACTTGGTGTTCTTTTTAAATACTGTTTGAAAAATGTATGAAAATGATAAAGGTTTGGTCAGAATAAGCCAGTATGTTAAGATTTTTTTCTTTTATATTTTATAATCGAGTTGATTATAAATATTTTTGACCTCAAGGTCTTACTATTTTAGTTATCTTTAAAAAATGGGAAATGACTCATGAACTGTTCTTTTTATTTTTTTTAATTCTTGATGTGAATTCCACTGTTGATTGACCATGTGTATTTATGTGAAGGTACTATCTCTTGTTCCCTGTTACCAGACATGGATTTATCATGTCATTATTCTCATGTTCAGATACTTAGAATGGTTCTTCCTTGCCCAACAACCTCCAAGTTTCCATCTGATACAGTAGCATCACACCTTGTAAGATAGGTAGGTTTTAAGGACTATGCTTAAGGATGGAATCAAGCATGCTCAAAATGATCCGTGAAAATCTCTGAAATTGCCAATAAAGTTCTCTATATAATCTTACAAGTAGAATGGCTGTAAAGTGATACATGGCTATGAAGATTTTATGACTATAGCAAGTAAAATATATAATAAAAGACTACATATCAACAGTAGACTTTTGTAGTACCAATAATTAAAGTACTTAAATGTGTCTTTTTTTTCCTTTTTCTTCACTATGCTGATAGGTATGGTTGAATTTATATAAATGTATTGCTGATCCTACTCCTTATGGTGGATCTTAAGTGTCAGCTCCACGGGGGCAGGGATTTTTATCTGCTTTGTTCACGGATGTGCCCTCAGAGCCTAGAGTGAGGCCTGGCACACAGTAAGCATCCAACAAAATGACTACCGAGCGAGTGACCTCCAGTGTGTGTGCCTGCTTATAAATGGGCTTCACTTCACCCTACTTTCATCTCTCATTGAATTCAATAAAAAGAAACATTTTTGAATGCCTGTTGACTGTGTGAGGAACTGGGCCACTGGGGGATACAGAAGTGAATAAGATGCAGCCCCTGCTTTTAAGAGGGACATAGACATGTGAGCAGCCTTAACTGAAGATGGGAATGAAGTCTGTGCCATTGCAGGGGCACGGGTTCCATGCTTGGAGGACAGAGGAGGGAGGCTTCTGTTCTGATGGAGGACAGTCTGAGAAGGTCTGGTGGGAGAGGAGGAGCTGACCCATTAGGCTCAAGAGAACCAAGAGATGGTCGGGGGAAGGCATTGGGTCAGGCCCTTCCTCTTCCTGGGCCACATTGTCCTTGTTCAGACATCCCTTTGTTATCTCCTCCCATCTACCCACCCCCACCCTAATAATCAAAACTATACTTTTCTTGTTCCCACCTGCTCTAGAAAAATCTGTTTCCAGGGCACAACTCTATTATTCTGAAACCCAATTAACCATATATTGGGTTGATCAAAAAGTTCATTTGGGTTTTTCCATAAGCTCTTGCGAACTTTTAGGCCAGCCCAACACTTGACTGTCTTTTATCTTGTTCTCTGTTATCTCGATGCCACAAGAAAACAGAGAAATTAGATTTCTTTAAGTTATAAGGAATATCACATAACACCTCTTTGGAATTCCCAGTGACCTACATCAATGATTGTACATGGTAGATTCCTAGTTAAGTATTCACTCAGTTGAGTGGCTTTTGAATTATAGTGTGTCTTGAGTTGAGTCTGAAACCTTAGTCTGTGTCCTTTACCCTCTTTCCAAGAGGCTTCTTATCCACACTTGTCCGGTCTCAGCCTGTCTGAGATACGCTGTCTTATTCAAATTCCATGGCACGGGCCATGATGTGGGAAGCATTCCAGAAAAGTTAGATTAACACACATGTAAGGTCTTATTTTCACAATGTGACAATTGGGTCAATCACTTTCTTTCTTGTGCTCTAATAATGATGAGTCAGTTAAAGCTTATCTCTCAGAGTGTTATCTAGGGGAAAAAAATCTCCCTATTTATATAAAGGGTGTTATTGAGATAGTGAACACATTTTACACAATTTGCAAAAGATCCCTTGACCAGTCACTTACTCAAGATATCTTTGTCAGCCAGCTTGTTTTAGTTTAATACAGCTAAGACCATACCACGGTTCTTTTGAAAGCTTTTTTCCTTTAAATTCCTGTTGGCTTCTTTTTAGAAAGGATTAAACTGTCTTAACTGTCTAGCAAACAGTTTGGCAAGAATTCAAATTAAAGCAAAAATGACCAAACATCTCAATAATGCTCTTATTTAAAAACTGACTTAGAGTCTTCTCCAACACCACAGTTCAAAAGCATCAATTCTTCAGTGCTCAGCTTTCTTCACAGTCCAACTCTCAAATCCATACATGACCACTGGAAAACCCATAGCCTTGACTAGACGGACCTTTGTTGGCAAAGTAATGTCTCTGCTTTGATCAATGATCTCACATTGATCCCAGGCCCTTGTACTTTGATTGAGGCAGAGTGGGTTTCTAGGAAGAGTGTGTGTCTGAGAGATCAACACTGACCAAGTTGCTTTCTATACATTTCACTCAATCACCACAAAACTTCAGTATATTAGATGTCTTTTGCAGTGGAGGAAAGGAGGGGTTAAGTATTTGCCCAAGGTTACGGAGGCAAAGTGAAGAGAAACTACAGAGCCTCTTGATGAAAGTGAAAGTGGAGAGTGAAAAAGTTGGCCTAAAGCTCAACATTCAGAAAACTAAGATCATGGCATCCGGTCCCATCACTTCATGGCAAATAGATGGGGAAACAGTGGAAACAGTGTCAGACTTTATTTTTTGGGCTCCAAAATCACTGCAGATGGTGATTGCAGCCATGAATTAAAAGATGCTTACTCCTTGAAAGGAGAGTTATAACCAGCCTAGATAGCATATTCAAAAGCAGAGACATTATTTTGCCAACAAAGGTCCGTCTAGTCAAGGCTTTGGTTTTTCCAGTGGTCGTGTACAGATGTGAGAGTTGGACTGTGAAGAAAGCTGAGCGCCGAAGAATTGATGCTTTTGAACTGTGGTGTTGGAGAAGACTCTTAAGGGTCCCTTGGACTGCAAGGAGATCCAACCAGTCCATTCTAAAGGAGATCAGTCCTGGGTGTTCATTGGAAGGACTGATGCTAAAGCTGAAACTCCAATCCTTTGGCCACCTCATATGAAGAGTTGACTCATTGGAAAGACCCTGATGCTGGGAGGGATTGGGGGCAGGAGGAGAAGGGGACGACAGAGGATGAGATGGCTGGATGGCATCACTGACTCGATAGACATGAGTTTGAGTGAACTCCAGGAGTTGGTGATGGACAGGGAGGCCTGGCGTGCTGCGATTCATGGGGTCACAAAGAGTCGGACACAACTGAGCAACTGAACTGAACTAAACTGACTGATGGAGTCAAGGCTGGACTTTATTTCTGCTGCATCTAACTCCCACTTTTAAAATGAGCTCTTGCTTTCAAAAATGGCAGGGCTTGTGGCATGTATTTAAAAGGAGTTCTCACTTGGTTGATGAATAGATGTTGGACTAGATAATTCTGACCGTGAAATTGGATGGTGACCTTTGCCAACTAAATTGTCACCTGCTACCTGCCTCTGCAAGGATTTGGTCACCTGTCCCTGCAAACACTGACCCTAACACACCCTTGAAAGGAGTTTAGGGTGGAGATCAAGAATGACACTGCCCTGGAAGGCTACCCAGGTGGCATAGCAGTAAAGAATCAGCCTGCCAATGCAGGAAGCTAGATGCAGGAGATAGGCGTTCGATCCCTGGGTCGGGAAGATCCCCTGGAGGAGGGCATGGCAACCAACTCCAGTATTCTGGCCTGGAGAATCCCATGGACAGAGGAGCCTGATGGGCTACAGTCCATGGGGTCACAAAGTGTGGGACATGACTGAGCATGCACGCACACATGTGCGTTGGGAAATAATGGCAGAACAGGCCTTCAGATAATTAGGTATTTTTCAGAAGATTTTATGAGCTCAGTTTCTTGCCTCTTATATCTAGAATAGCACTAAAATTATTAACAGAGACATCCGTGCCTGGTGACTAGCACAAACCAGGTATATATACAGACCTCCCACCCTACCTCTTGGGAGCATTTCCTCAGAGCTATCTGAGAGGTGAATCCTGGGCTTTAGTCCTCATTTTTCTCCAAATAAAAACAACTCACAACCCTCACACTGAATATTTTTTTTCATTCCGCATATTACAGCCTTTTTAAAATCTTTGGCTGGATTGAATCAGTACAATGCTTTGCAAATTTGGTACCTCTGATAACCTCCGATAACCGAATAATTGGGCTATCTTTTAAAAGATTAAGTGATTAGATCTGCAAATAGCACATTTCTGAGTTAAAAATGGAGGTAAAATTTACAAACAGTGAAATGCACGAATCTTAAGTTGGATGTTTTGACAAACACGTAATGAATCCGTGTAATTCACACCTCAACCAACAGAATGTATCTATCCCCACTCCGCACACACCACCCCCCATCCCCGCACAGATTCCTGGAGCCTCTTTCCAATCACCTGCTCCCCAGGGACCACCAAATCTGGGCTCCGATTTCCTTACCACACATTGGTATGCTAATAGTAAACTGTCTTGCACATTACACCCTATTCAAAAACAAGCGCGGCTGTTGAGGTGGAACTCTATCCTCTCCTATTGTTTCAAAAACACAACTTGTACACTTCCGGATTAGAGTTTTAAAAACGTTATTTTTAATGTAAATAACCGCTTCTGGCTCCGGAGAAAAACGAAGAGGGGCCTTCGTGAGCTCTTCTCTTTTGAAGCTCTTCAATGACGTCTGGGAAACCAAGCTTACAGCCAACTTCAATGACTGCCTGGTGGTCCCCCAGAAGATAATGACAGGCGGGCGGAAGAGGGGGGCGGGGGAGAAGAGACTGGATCGCAAATGCGGGGAGACGCGGCGGCTCGCCCTTAAACCCGGCTCCGGGTCGCGGGGTGGGGGTCCGCGCCTCCTCCCCGCAGGCCCCGGCCGGCCGCGCGTTTCCTGCCGGGTTTCCCGTCCAGCCGCGGGCCAGCCGGGCGCGGGCAGGAAAGGATGCGCGGCCCGGAGCGGGCGGGGCGGCTCTGGCGGGCTCCCGGAGGTCCCCGCCCGCCGGGTGCCGCCCTCCCCGCGCCGTCGGGGGCGGTCCCGGGCGGGGCTGCGGGAGCGGCGCGGCGGCCCCGGGCGCAGTCCCGGGACGCGGGATGCTCCGCCGGCTGCCTCGCCGCCCGTGAAGTCGCTCGCCCTCCGCCCGCCTCGCCTTCCCGCCCGCCCGTCCCAGAGGTAAGGGGACCTCCCGGAAGCGACTTGGGGTGCGCCCTCGCCGCGGGGTTCCCGGAGGCTCCGGGACCCGGCCGCCCCACTCCCCGCCGCTGGAACGCGCAGGTGGACGGTACTGCCCCCTCCACGCACCCAGCCTGCGACCCTGGCTCCCCGGGGCGCGCTAAAAAGTGTCGTCTCCGCCTCTCCGAGTCCCGACTTCACGCTGCACCTGGCGCAGGCGTGGCCGAGGGACTCAGGCTGACCGCAGATAGATGGGCGTTGAGTCCGGACAGTTTGGGATACTTGAAAATCAGCATCTGGGATATTCTGCGTTTCAGAACTGGCTTGCGTGTTTCCAGAAAGAAATCCTTTCTGGGATACAAGCAGTATGAGATACATGCCGTTTAAGGAGGATTTGGGCTGAGGATACCGGCCGCCTTAGATTTCCAACAGTGACCTTGACCTGCGGGCCTGGGAAAAGCTGGGTGGACGCGGGGACAGGCACCGCCGACTCGGCCAAATGCATAGATGCACCCTGCTTGGAATTTAGGGATTTCCTCTTAATAAATATCATTAGACGTACACACGAGCGTGTGCACGTTTGTCAGAATGGATAGGATCACTTTTCCTTTTATTCTTTTCCTAAGTCATTGGTCTCCTGAACCTCAGCGTAATTCAGTTTCTTTTTCTGAGTTCTGAAGACGCCCTAGGGGACAGATAAGCGTTTATCTTAGCAGATTTCAGCAAAAGTACTGGGATCTGAGTTCTCCGTCATGTCATTAGCCGCTGAGAATATGCCTCTACCCTGTAGCTGCTATGTTTAGAATGTCTCTAAACATTTCAGTATGTGAATGCTCTGTGTAAGTTTTTTTCTTTAAATGTGTATAAAGGATGCCCAAGTTCTTATTTTCTCAAAAAACGATTATCAAGCCAAACACTCTAAGTAGCCAGTCATGGTATTGGGAACACCTGTTGAAAGAAAATAAGCAAGGTTTAAAACAAATTAAAGAAGCTCGCTGTTTTCTTAAAAAAGTAGTGCTTTTTAAAACCCAGCAGTCCATGACATTCTAGAGCACTCTGTTAAACATCTTCATATTAATGAAAAAAATCAGGATTTATTGTCAAAAGCTTGAGAGTATTTTTTAAAAATCCATAGTATGCAAACCATATTATGTCTTATAAAATAAAACAGCCTGGTTTCAGATAGCCTGGATTATTTTATAATTCCATTTCCACATAGCTCTAAATATAGATGATCACTATTCTGTTTTACTGATCTTTTTCATAAGAAAGAAAATGTGTTATAATCAGAAAATCAGTTGTGGTTAAGAACTTCTTTGAAAATGTTTGTCCTGGCATGGTGAAGTGAAGTGTTAGTTGCTCAGTTGCCGGCCAGTTCTTTGGGACCCAGTGGACTAGCCCACCAGGCTCCTCTGTCCGTAGGATTTCCTAGGCAAGAAGACTGTAGTGGGTAGCCATTCCTTTCTCCAGGGGATCTTGCCAACCCAGGAATCAAACCCAGGTCTCTTGCATTGCCAGTGGATTCTTTACCATCTGAGCCACCAAGGAAGCCTGTTTGTCATGCGGAAACAAGGAATTTGGGAGGAGTCAGTTCCACTTTTGGGGGCCAAAAATTGCTTGTTTCTTCTTACTTTGGTTACTGAGTATCAGTGCCTTAAAGGAAGCATTTTAATTGCCCTTTGTGCCCACGCTTGCCCCAGAGATGCGGTGATGCTCATCTGCTGTCTTTTCCCAGGTTCCCAATTCATGTAAAAGGAAAGGATTGGGTCAAATCTATGCCTAATTTCAACAAAACTGAATTTTCATTTTTGGTTGTTTTTGGAGAGGGCGAGAGCCCTAATTGTCTGCATAATTACACTTTATATCTCTGCTTCTCCTTGAGGAAGTCCAGCATTTCCTTTTGCTCAACCAGCTCCTACAGAGAGAAAGCGAATAGAGACAGACCTGTTTCCTTTCCACTGAATTTCTGATTATTTCAATCAATCTTCTTAATTCCCTTAATTCCTGCCTTATCTGAAGGGATGTGACATACATATATTTTGAATATAATATGCTTTTTAAAAACTTACTAAAAGTAGATTAACTGTGCATAATAGGGGGGAATGTAGACATTAAGGAAATATCTATTTGGTAATGTTTAGCATCCAATAGTTTCCTAGACTCAAGTATGAAAAAACCTGGCTCTTAAATGCCCTGCATCTCATTCTGTTATGTAATAGTCTGTTTATATCAAAGTAAGTGCCACTTCTCACAAATCATTCTGAACCACGGGCCATCAAGGTCTCCCCTGCCCTCCTAGGTGGTCTGGGAAGATTGCTGCCTGAAAGCATACATCTCCTGACGCATGCCAGCCAGCAGCAACAAGTGTTGGAAGGCTGCCAAAGATGATAGCTGTTTTGTCTTTAGAATGCCCTAACCAAGGGAAGTCAGGGCCACATGAAGTTCACATTTAACTGCAATAATCTGAGTACCTTTTTTTTAAGACTTAATAATTTTGATATAGCTCCTAGGCATTAAGAAATGGTGCAATCCAGATAACACACCAATTGTGTAAGACAGACAATGTTAATATAAGTCCATTTGTGGAAGCAGGGCGAGTCTATACAGCAGATGCAGAAATTTGGCAAAATGTTAGTTGGTTAGCCTGCTATGCCATGCATATAAATGTGTGAAGATATTATCAAGGTTGGCTATGAGCTTCAATAAAATTAAGCAAAGAGCAACCAACTGTCCACTTAAGGGTCTGCTATAAAGATAAAAGACATGGTGTTTTGCAGAGAAAGTCTTGCTGTGGGCAGACCTAAATGTTCTTAGCAGGTGAGCTATAATGAAAGGAAAGGAACTTATATAATTACTGATCATTTCCCTGGGGGCAACAGTAATGTCCTTCCTGTTTTCTTTACAGTATTAACGAGGAAGTCTGACTTCTTAGAATGGTTTTGTCATCTCAGGGTTACTATTTTATGAATCACATTGAACAGAGCCAATATTTCTTTGAGGTTCTCCTTGCAGGTGTTTTTGAAAGAAGACTCCACAATTCGGATGTGAGAAAGGACATGAGGAGACCAAAGACCTGGGATTTTGCTGATCAGAATGAAACAAACGTTGAAAGACTTTTCAAATCTATTGCTGGTGGTGCTCTGTGACTATGGTAAGTGTCGAGTGCACTTATGCTGTGGGTCTCAGTGAAGAAACAGAAATGGGAGGTTTTTAAATGCATGAATGTTGATGCCCCTCTATGAAGGAGGCAGGGCAGGGACTCCAGTTCAGTGCCTTTTAAACCATGATTCTTGCAACCCTAGGTTCTCTTAAGGTTCTGCATTATTAATTCAAGTTTCATTTAAAATATATTTTAAAGGTTTTTTTTTTTAACTCACTTTCACAAGTTGGAGACAAACATGTTGCCCTCACTTTGATTGATTTCCTAGTGTTTCGGTATTACACATTTGTGTGTGTACTGTCTTTTAGTTTAGTTTTTGTTTATTGTTTGTTTTCACTGTGTCTCAAAGCATGTGGGATCTTAGTTCCCCAACCAGGGATTGAACCCACACCCCCTGCAGTGGAAACACTGAGTCTTAACCACTTGACCACCAGGGAAGTCCCTGGGATTCATTTCTTTTTGTGTGCATACTCGTGTATGCTCAGTTGCTTCAGTTGTATCTGACTCTGCAACCCCATGGACTATAGCCTGCCAGACTCCTCCGTCCATGGGATTCTCCAGGCAAGAATTCTGGGGTGGGTTGCTGTTTCCTTCTCCAGGGGATCTTCCCAACCCAGAGATCGAACCTGCGTCTCCTGCATTGCAGGCAGATTCTTTACCACTGAGCCACTGAGGAAAACATTGCTCTGCATCTAACAGCCTTATACAAAAAACTATAAAAGGGTAGTTTGTTTCATAAAGACATCAAAAATTTCTATTTAAATAGTCTGCAAGGATGCTTGTTATTGTTGAGAACAAAATATTTTACCGGCACATAAAAAAGTTGATGAGCAGAAAATAAAGCATAAAAGTTGAGTGCCAAGGCTGCTACTAAAAAATGGAGGTATTTTCATATATGTGGGGTTTTATCCCCTTCTCCATTTGAAATTGATCAAAACACACCGTTACCAGTTAGATTTCTTTTGAAATCCACATGCTTATATTGAGGCACCAGTTCCTTTAAAGGAATGGGAGAGAGGAAATGAATGAATGGAGAAAACTGAACTATAGTAGTGAATTTGATGGTATGACCAAATTGTAGTTTTCTAAATGAGAATATATTCTTGCCTGTAGAGACTAGAGTTCAAGTGTAAAGCAGCCAAGTTCCCTCTTCAGTACACCTCTTCTATCTGCTGCTGTTGAGATTCATCAGTTGTCTCTTTCCTGTCCATTTCCAAAGGGACATGTGTGTCTCTTTCATTGACTAGCTGCCCAGCAAATTAGAATCTGATCTGCCTGTGTGGTAACCGTATCCTTGACAATAGGTTTTCATTAATTAACTAAGTGTGGTGTGCTTCTCAGTCTTAAAATGCATCACAGAACCATTCTGCCCCATCGGATGCAAATGAATATAAGCTTTGTTCCCAGTCCTTACTCCTTCCTTGGGCTGCAGTGAGCACTGGAGGTCAGCTCTGAACCCGCACAGAAGCTGCATCAAAAGCGACCGCCTTCCTTAACCCTGAGTCACCCTCATCCAACAGGGAGTATTCCTCAATTTGTATGTTGATGAAAAAAAAAAACCTATTATGGTCTTTCAAGTGTCCAGATCTATCCAAGTTTTATGCGTCTTATTTCTCCTTATCTTAAATAAGAAATGAGTGAAGTGCTGAGGCGATCAAAACAAACCTTCATGGGCCAGTATTTCATGTGCTGATTCTAATAACCATTTTTTAATATCCTTGAATTGTCTACTTTTTCTTTTTGAAAAAAATTTTTATTGGCGTAGTGTTGATTTACAGTGTTGATTGTTTTCTGCTGGATAGCCAAGTGAATTTAATTTATTTTGTATTGAAGTATAGTTGATTTACAATACTATGTCAGACTCTGCTGTAGGTTAAATGTATTTAAGGACCACCAGCCCAGACAACACATTGAGGTCCTTTGGGCGTATATGACATATATAATTATTGTTATTATATTAATATATTTTATTATCATGTATATAGAAGAAGACTTACAAATTCCTACTTACATGTTGTTTTTCAGACCAAAGGGCACTGCACTTTCTCAAATCTAGAATGCTTCTTACCCTAGCCACAGGCCAGTTGATTGTTGTATTGCCAAATTCTGTCTCTTTGGTATGTATTTGGATAGGGTTCAAAATAGAAACAAGGATTCTTGTGTGTCTGTGTTCTTTCTGCTTTTTACTTCAGCTGCTCCAGTGGGTCTCTTTTTAAAAAAAAAAAAAAATGATTATCCTAACTAAGTGATACTTTTGGGCCGGTAGTCATTTATCTTGTCTAGGCCTGTTACTATAATGTCATTAAAATCACCAAGGACATGCTTAGCTATTCCGTGAATGTTCACTCTGTCCCCTGGATTAATCCATGTAGGATGGAATGTCAACATTTCTTATTCATCTAAAAATTTCTGCCTTATACAAACAAAAGGCAGTTTCTTTACTGGTAAAAATACTCACACACCCATCTTCAATGTCAGAAAGCAGTAACTTACAGGTACAGCTGATCATTGGACAACGTGGGGTTTAAGGAGTCTAATCCTCTGCACAGTTGAAAATCCTGATATAACTTATAGTTGGCCCTCCATATCTGCTGTTTGCATCTGCAGATTCAGCCAACCACGGATCATGGAGTTACTATTTACTGTTGGAACAAATCTGGGCATAAGTGGACCCTTGCAGTTCAAACCCGTGTTGTTCAAGCATCAACTGTATATTTAGAATCGTCCATGTTAAGTAATCTAGAGTACTTCATATTCTGTCATTTAAATCAGGCTTTCTTTCACTTCACCGTAAACCTGTGGATGTGTGTGTATGTGTGTGTGCACACACGTGCTAAGTCGCTTCAGTCATGTCTGACTCTTGGCAACCCTATGGACTGTAGCCCGCCAGGCTCCTCTGTCCATGGGATTCTCCAGGCAGGAGTGCTGGAGTGGGTTGCCATGCCCTCCTCCAGGGGATCTTCCCGACCCAGGGATGGAACCTGCGCCTCCTGTGTCTCCAGCGTTGCAGATGGATTCTTGACCACTGGGGAAGCCCTCGCTGTAAACCTATTTCCGGCAAATGCCTAAATCCTGCAAGATGACTAAAGTGAGCAAAGTGAAGTGTTAGAGTTTTATCATGAGAGTTGTCAGTGGTTACTCTTGCCTTATTAGGTTTTCTTCGCGGATAGATTCCATTGTTGACTGTTGAGAATTCAGAGTATCCATTCATTATTTTGAACGAGAATCATGAAAGATGGAGATGAAGGACCTGAGCCATTTAAGAATGGGAGAGGCTCAGGGCCCAGCTCCCAGGGTTAGCACTCAACACCGTTTTAGGTCATCCTTGGCTCAGTTCAAACTTCTCCTGTGTCTAAAATGCTGTTTTCCTCGATGTCACCAGTACTGCCGCTCAGATGTCCCTTTTTAAAACTCACTGTGACCGTTTCCTTTCAGTTCTTGGAGAGGCTGAGTATCTCGTGCTGGGGGAGCCGGGCCATGTAGCGCTGAGCAACAGCACGGTGACTGTGGATTTCCATGGTGCCAACGGGACGCTGAGGAATGTCTCTGTTCTGCTGGTGGAGGCCAGCTCCAACCAGACTCTTACCACCAAATACCTCCTGACCAACCAGTCCCAGGGGACCCTCGAGTTTGAGTGCTTCTACTTCAAGGAGGCAGGCGACTACTGGTTCATGATGACCCGGGAAGCGACAAACAGCAGCCTCCCGGTCCCGTCGAGGGAGAGGAGCGCCTTTCTCAGGGTGGAATGGCCCGTCTTTCACGTTGACCTGAGCAGGACGTCCAAGGCGGCTGAAGGCACTTTCCAGGTGGGCCTTTTCACCAGTCAGCCACTGTGCCCGTTCCCCGGGGACAAGCCCGACATCTTGTTGGAGGTCACCTTCACCAACAGCCTCCCGGAGGCGAGGGCGAGTCAGGCCCTGCCGCTGGAGATTAGGGCCAGCAAGAGGGTGGCGCTCGCTCAAGGCCAGTGGGTTGAGTTCGATTGTCCCCCTGTGGGGCCGGAAGCCTACGTCACGGTCACCGTGGTGCTGAAGCTGCTGGGCCGAGACTCGGTCATTATGTCCACAGGCCCCATTGACCTGGCCCAGAAATTTGGGTACAAACTGGTGATGGAGCCGGAGCTCACCTGCGAGGCCGGGGTGGAGGTCACGGTGCTGCCCCCGCCGTGCATCTTCGTCCAAGGGGTGATCACCGTCTTCAAGGAAGCCCCCAGACTCCCCGGGGAGAGGACCAATCGGTTGGCTGAAAACAGCCTGGCCTTGGGAGAGAGGAGAACAGTATTCAACTGCACTTTGTTTGACATGGGGAGGAATAAATACTGCTTTGACTTTGGTGTTTCAAGCCGAAGCCAGTTTTCTGCAAAGGAAAAGGAGTGCATGCTAATTCGGAGAAGTATAGGTTGGTATTGCAATTTTAAAACCTTTTTTTTCTTTTTTTAATGAAATTGGTATCTTCATGCAATCAAAATTATTCTTTTGAATTTAGATGAACTTGATTTTCTGTGAACTTCAGTACAGTCACTCGGTCGTGTCCGACTCTTTGTGACCCCATGAACCGTAGCATGCCAGGCCTCCCTGTCCATCACCAACTCCTAGAGTCCACCCAAACCCATGTCCATTGTGTCGGTGATGCCATCCAACCATCTCATCCTCCGTCGTCCCCTTCTCCTGCCCTCAATCTTTCCCAGCATCAGGATCTTTTCAAATGAGTCAGCTCTTTGCATCAGGTGGCCAAAGTATTGGAGTTTCAGCTTCAACATCAGTCCTTCCAATGAACACCCAGGACTGATCTCCTTTAGGATGGACTGGTTGGATCTCCTTGCAGTCCAAGGGACTCTCAAGAGTCTTCTCCAACACCACAGTTCAAAAGCATCAATTCTTCTCCGCTCAGCTTTTTTATAGTCCAGCTCTCACGTCCATATATAACTACTGGAAAAACCCTAGCCTTGACTAGACAGACCTTTGTTGGCAAAGTAATGTCTCTGCTTTTTAATATGCTATCTAGATTGGTCATAACTTTCCTTCCAAGGAGTAAGTGTCTTCTAATTTTCATGGCTGCAGTCACCATCTGCAGTGATTTTGGCGCCCAGAAAAATAGTCTGACACTGTTTCCACTGTTTCCCCATCTATTTGCCATGAAGTGATGGGACCAGATGCCATAATCTTAGTTTTCTGAATGCGGAGCTTTAAGCCAGCTCTTTCACTCTCTTTCACTTTCATCAAGAGGCTCTTTAGTTCTTCACTTTCTGCTGTAAGGGTGGTGTCATCTGCATATCTGAGGTTATTGATATTTCTCCCAGCAGTCTTGATTCCAGCTTGTGCTTCCTCCAGCCCAGCATTTCTCATGATGTACTCTGCATAAAAGTTAAATAAGCAGGGTGACAATATACAGCCTTGACGTACTCCTTTTCCTATTTGGAACCAGTCTGTTGTTCCATGTCCAGTTCTAACTGTTGCTTCCTGACCTGCATACAGGTCTTAAGAGGCAGGTCAGGTGGTCTGGTATTCCCATCTCTTTCAGAATTTTCCACAGTTTATTGTGATCCACACAGTCAAAGGCTTTGGCATAGTCAATAAAGCAGAAATAGATGTTTTTCTGGAACTCTCTTGCTTTTTCCATGATCTAGCAGATGTTGGCAATTTGATTTCTGGTTCCTCTGCCTTTTCTAAAACCAGCTTGAACATCTGAAAGTTCACGGTTCATGTATTGCTGAAGCCTGGCTTAGAGAATTTTGAGCATTACTTTACTAGCAAGTGAGATGAGTGCAATTGTGGGGTAGTTGGAGCATTCTTTGGCATTGCCTTTCTTTGGGATTGGAATGAAAACTGACCTTTTCCAGTCCTGTGGCCACTGCTGAGTTTTCCAAATTTGCTGGCATATTGAGTGCAGCTGTTTCACAGCATCCTCTTTCAGGATTTGAAATAGCTCAACTGGAATTCCATCGCCTCCACTAGCTTTGTTCATAGTGATGCTTCCTAAGGCCCGCTTGACTTCACATTCCAGGATGTCTGGCAGAGGTGACTGTGAGTGATCACACCATCATGATTACCTGCATCGTGAAGATCTTTTTTGTACAGTTCTTCCGTGTATTCTTGCCACCTCTTCTTAATATCTTCTGCTTCTGTTAGGTCCATACCATTTCTGTCCTTTATCGAGCCCATCTTTTCATGAAATGTTCCCTTGGTATCTCTAATTTTCTTGAAGAGATCTCTAGTCTTTCCCATTCTGTTGATTTCCTCTATTTCTTTGCATTGATCACTGAGGAAGGCTTTCTTATCTCTCCTTCCTATTCTTTGGAAGTCTGCATTCAAATGGGTGTATCTTTCCTTTTCTCCTTTGCTTTTTGCTTCTCTTCTTTTCACAGCTATTTGTAAGGCCTCCTCAGACAGCCATTTTGCTTCTTTGCATTTCTTTTTCTTGGGGATGGTCTTGCTCCCTGTCTCCTGTACAGTGTCACAAACCCCCGTCCATAGTTCATCAGGCACTCTGTGTATCAGATCTAGGCCCTTAAATCTATTTCCCACTTCCACTGTATAGTCAAAAGGGATTTGATATAGGTCATGCCTGAATGTTCTGTGAACTGTGCCATCAGTTTTATGGTTCACTCCTTGTAATATTCCAAATGATGTTAACATCCTTATCTGAAAAATGAAGAATATTGCTAGGCATACCCAGCTCACTGCTAACTGCTGCAGGTCTCAGTTTCCCCATCAGTAAAGTGGGGATAATAAGAGTATCTGCCTCGGAGAGTTGTGAGAATTAAGGGAAATCAGTGTGCACATTTCTTAGTACGGTGCCTGGCATGTAGGAAGCACTGATAAACTTCAGCTATGATTACACTGTATTTTATTTTTTAGGTCTGTTTGTCCTTTTATTGTATATTGGCGTATAGCTGATTTACAATATTAGGTTCAGGTGTACAGCAAAATAAATCAGCTATATATATATATATATATGTGTGTGTGTGTTTATCTCCCTTGTTTTTCAGATTCTTTTCCCATACAGGTTATTAAAGAATACTGAGCTCCCTGTGCTATGCAGTAGGTTCTTGTTGATCATCTGTTTTATATATAGTGTGTACATGGTAATCCCCCGCCACCTTTCCGCTTTAGTGACCATAAGTTTGTTTTAAAAGTTGGTAGGTCTGTTTTCTGCTTTGCAAATAAGTTTATTTGTATCATTTTTTTCGATTCCACATATAAGTCAGATCATATGATACTTGTCTTTCTCTGGATTTACTTCGCTTAGGATGATAATCTCTAGGTCCATCCATGTTGCTGCAGATGGCGTGATCATTCTTTTTTGTGGCTGAGTAGTATTCCATTGTATATATAGTGTTGCTGTTGTTCAGTCACTAAGTCATGTCCAACTGTTTGTGACCCCATGGACTGCAGCACACCAGGGCTCTCTGTCACTATCTCCCAGAGATTGCCCAAGTTCATGTCCATTGAATTGGTGATGCTATCTGACCATCTCAACCTCTGCTGCCCTCTTCTCCTTTTACCTTGTCATTCCCAGAATCAGGGTCTTTTCTAGTGAGTTGGCTCTTTGCATCAAGTGGCCAAAGTATCGGAGCTTCATCTTCAGCATCAGTCCTTCCAATGAGTATTCAGGGTTTATTTCCTTTAGGATTGGCTGGTTTGGTTTGTAGCACGTCTTTTCATTCATCTCTCTGTTGATGGACATTTAGGTTGCTTTCATGTCTTGGCTATTGTGAATGGCCCTGCATGAACCTTGGGGTGCATATATCTTTGAATTACAGTTTGCTCCAGACACATGCCCTGGAGTGTGGCTGCTGGGTCACATGGTGGTTCTAGTTTTAGTTTTTTAAGGAATCTCCGTACAGTTCTCCCTAGTGGTTCTACCAATTTACGTTCCCACCAACAGTGTAGGAGGATTTCCCTGCACCCTCTCCAGCATTTATTATTTGTAGATTTTTTGATGATAACCATTCTGACAGGTGTGAAGTGATACCTCATTGAAGTTTAAATTTGCGTTTCTCTAATAATTAGTGATATTGAGCATCTTTTCATATGTTTATTTGTCATCTGCATGTCTTCTTGGAGAAATGTCTATTTCGATTTTCTGCCCACTTTTTGATTGGTTTGTTTGTTTGATATTGAGCTACATGAGCGATTTGTATATTTTGGAGTCCGTTGCTTCATTTGCAAATATTTTCTCCCATTCTGTGGGTTGTTTTTCATTTTGTTTATGGTTTCCTTTGCTGTGCAAAAGCTTTTAAGCTTAATTAGTTCCCATTTGTTTATTTTTGTTTATATTTTCACTACACTAGGACGTGGGTCCAAAAAGATATTACTGAAATTTATATCAGAGAGTGTTCTGCCTGTGTTTTCCTCTAAGCGTTTTATAGTAGCCTGTCTTACATTTAGGTCTTTAACCCATTTTGAGTTTGTTTTTGTGTATGGTTTTAGAGAATGTTCTAGTTTCATCCTTTTGTATGTATTTAAAGATTATATGATTACATCATGGGGCTTCCCCGGTGGCTCAGAGGTTAAAGCGTCTGCCTATGGCAAGTCAGAATTCAAAGCTAAATCCCAAATTGTAGTGAGTAATGTCGTGTCTCCTCTAGAGAGTGTCTTCAAGGTTGTCTCTTTGCTGTCATGCGTCCCTTGTTATAAGAATGACACCTCTTTAGTGAGAGTTCACAGGCAGATTTTTAGAAACTTCTTCAGATTCTTAATTCTTTGCACAAAGAAGTAGGGTTATTATGGTTCCACCCAGGCCCCAGGCTCCTCTTGGCATTTCTTTCTCTTTTCCTGGGTGCAGGCCTCGTCTTGGCAAGAGGTTAATCCAGCAAAGACGTTCCTGATCACGTACACATTCCCTTATCTACTTTCCCACTAGGCCCCGTGCTGCCTGATGGCCCAGGCCTCTGAGGATCTTTGGTGCTCCACGTGTTTCTTGCTCCAGATTTGCTTACTTCTCCTGAGAGATGCTTGTGACTCCGTCCCTACCACTGGCGCTTCCCTGCCTGTGGTTACCTCTCTCTAGCTTACGTTCCGCGGCCTGTTCCTTTGACAGCTCCCCTACCAATACCCCAAACGCCCCTGCCTCGTTGTCCTGATCCCCCTGCCAGCTGCCCTCTGCACCCAGGCGGAGCGGGGCCCCTGGGGGTGCACGTGCCTCCACTCCTGCTGGACCCAGCGTACCACCCCCTGCTGCTCGCGCCCCTGCTGTTCTGCTTTGCTCTGCTGGCCCTCCCCTGTCCTCACCCCCACCCCTGCCTCATGCTCAGAGCTCACTCAGCCACACAGAGCAGCTGGAAGCCATCAGGGACGTGCCTCTCACTCTCCTACTGAGATCCCCATGCCGGCAGCCGTCCTATCCTCTCCTTTGCTGTCCCCAGAGAAGCAGCGTCATTCCTCCAGTGCGAGGTCAGCACTCCCCTGCCCTTGGGGATCCCAGCCCCTCTGCTCTCTCCGGAACCTTCTGTTAATCGTGATTACCCTCCTCTCCCCCGTCTCTAACTGTCCCTTCTTTACTGGCTCATCTGCATCCACTTTGAGATGTCCTTAGTCATCTCATCTGAGAACAAAACAAACTTGCCCCTTGCCTCTTCATTCTCCCCAGAACACTCCGTCTTCCTCTCGTCTTCCTTGTGTAGCCCTGGGTCTTGAAAAAGTCACCTGTGCTTTGGGGTTTACTTCCTCACCCCCGTTCACTTTGCACCCCGCTCCTGACTCATGCGCTTACCCTGCAAATGCTCTCAATAAAGCAGCCAGTGAATGACTTTGAGGCCCCCAAACCTGGGATGCTTCTCGTCAGTGTCTTCGCTGACCTTGATTCTAGGACATCACACTCGCCTCCTGCCTCCCTGGCTGTTCCTTCCCTTGCCAGCCTGTTCTGCCACTCATCACATCCCTTAAGCCTCAGACTTCCGAGTCTTCTGTTTGGCCTTCTGCATCTTCTATCGGAACCTCTGCGTTTTTCATTCTTCTCACAGTTGCTAGGTGATCGCTGTCCTGTTGCTGACGGCTCCAGGCTAGCGTCTCTCGCCTGCATCTAAGAGCTGAACAGATGTTTTCCAGGCCCCTCAGAAGCAGCGTGGAATTGGACTCAGCAGCTTACCCCCCAACACTGCTCCTCAGTACAAGGCTCTGCCCATTTCACTGTTTGAACCCCAAACTCAGGAGCCTTCCTCTTCTTCACCTCCTATGAACGAATCACTAGGTCCTGTGGATTTTGTCTCTTCAAAAAAATCCCTGAGTCTCTCCATGTCTCTTCATTTCCACCGACACCCCTTGCTTTAAGCCTCCACCATCTCCCAGCTGGCCTCTGTTTTTGGCTGTGCCGTGCGGCTTGTGGGATCTTAGTTCCCAGTGCGTGTGTGCTCGGGTGCTTCCATCCTGTCCGACTCTTTGCGACCCCATGGGCTGTAGCCCGCCAGGCTCCTCTGTCCGTGGGATTCTCCAGGCAAGAATGCTGGAGTGGGTTGTCATGCCCTCCTCCAGGGGATCTTCCCCACCCGGGGATCAAACCCACATCTCATCTCCTGCCCTGGGAGGCGGGTTCTTTACCACTAGCCCCATCTGGGAAGCTGCTCACCTGGACTCTTTTAATAGATCCCTAATTGTTTTTCCCCCATCCCCTTCATTCTCTCCAGGCAGCCAGAGAGGGATTGTTGAAAATTCAGGTCAACTGAGGGCTATTCTCTTCCTTGAAACTTGTCAATCACCTCACTTGACACCTCACCTATGAGGATGAGCATCCATGCTCCCTCCGTGGCCAGCTGCCCCCCACCCCCTACAGTCACCATCCATGGGCTGGAGACTGGGTACCCCTCTGCCCACCTTTACTTGGTTTCATGAACCCATCCCCCAGGTCTCCTCCTGGGCACTCTTCCTCGGTCCCGGGCTCGGTAAACTCCCTGGTATGAACTGGCCCAGCATCCGTAGACCCTCCTTCCTGGCATTTACCCGTCTGTCACTGCTTGTCCAGTGTCCTTCTCTCACATCCACACCTCCTTGAACTCCAGGTTGCAGAAGCTCATTTGGTGACAAAAGCCGACTTGTGCTGCCATGAAGCTATTTATGATCTTTGTTTGGCCCATTTCATATACCTGGCACATTAACAGGTGCTCAGCACATATTTAGTAAAGGGAAAGTTGTACTCTGATGTGACAGGTCTCAGCTAGGTGTCAGTGGAAAAACAATTATGTTAATTTAATCATTCAAGATGTGGTTGCCGTTTCAAAAGAAGTTGCTAAGGGGGGAAAAATTTTAATTGACTGAATTTAATGGAAGCAAGGCCTTCCCAGGTGGCCCTTTCCCACAGTAAAGAACCTGCTTGCCATTGCAGGAAACGTAACAGACTCAGGTTCAATCCCTGGGTCAGGGAGAACCTGGAGAAGGAAACGGCAACCACTCCAGTATTCTTGCTTGGGAAATCCCATGGACAGAGGAGTCTGGTGGGCTACAGTCTATGGGGTTGCAGGGTCGGACACGACTGAGCACCTGAGCACACACAATGGAAACAAACCATGGGCGGGCAAAGGCGTTCAGGCCACTTGATGAAAGACCCTGGGAGCAGGAGGTCTCCGTGTTGGTTTGTTCTCCCAACTGTGGGGCTTCCCGCTGACTCCTCCACTGGTGTCTAAAGACTGAGTGCCCCCCAGCAGCAGAGGGGAAGACCCTGGGGTGAGGGGTGGGCAGAACAGGGAGTAGAGCTGTGTCCAGGCTGAGGGTGCTCAGGGTTCCCTCTGGGGCTGCAGCCACTGGATGCAATTGGGCAGTAGGGCTGGAAGGAGAACCTTGAGGGGCTAAACGGTCCTGGAAACCCTAGATTCTCTGTGTGTGGCCACCCAGCAGGGCTCTGCTTGGCTGGTCAGTGAAATTTATGCTAGTGATGGAAACTCAGTGCCTTTGTGTTTCTGGTATAAAAGTTAATGACTAAATCAAGTTCTTTTCATTTTCCATTTAAATTGCTGGCTCTGACCAGTAAAGACTGTCCTTGTTGCCAAATGGCATCATTCAGGGCCCCCCCCACCCCCACTGAGCCCATCATGAGCTGTGACTCACTGATGCACAATGCATTTCCCATTAGCTCCTTTTGAAAAGGGAAAATGGGTTTGATATGTTTCTCTGTTTTTCCAAATATGTCTTAGGACCTTAAGCATGTACATACTAAATTGTAGGAATAGGATAATGTCAAAAATGATTATTTGCGATCTTCATTTATCCTACTTAGTGTGAATGTCTATGAGTTTCTCTGCAGAAATGTTATATGTGTGGTTATGAGATGCTGCGAGGGGAGTGTTAGTAATATCGGGCACAGGTGCTGCAGTAATATGCAAAAATCTAAATTGAGAAATTCTGAATTCTGGACTCATCTGCCCCAATGGTGTCAGATAAGGGATAATGGATCCTGTTTCTCAAGGCAAATATATATATAATACATATATTTAGGGCTAAGTTGAGAATTACTGATAGAGGGTATAAATTCATAGTCACATAGTGTTTTTGACAAGTAAAAATTGTAAATGTTCAGCACATAGTTTTCTTGATAATTTAAGTCTGTTGGCTATCTTCTTGTTTCTCTGGTTAGATAGATGGTCTTGTTTTTCATTCCCAGTGTGACTGGACAAGAGCTTTTGTCAAGAACAGGAGTACTGTCATCCTGTTATTGTTGTCTTATTTGCAGGTGCTTAATCACTGTTTCATCTTTAATTCTTTGCCAGGATCTTTTTAAACTACTCATCCAGTTAGTTTACCTAAAACTGGAAAATACAATTTAATATAATGTAATACTTTAATACTCTGCAGTTCTCTGACAATGAAGGAACCAGTAAACCCTTCCACTTGGTGGAACTCCTGTTCTTCCTTTGGGATTTTTTAAGAATAGCTGACATGCTCTATGTGACCATTTGGCATAATCACATTTACATAGTGATTACTTTGCACCAAGAGCTGTTTTGGGTGCTTTATGAATATTGGCCCATTTAATCCTTACAGTAACTGTATGAGTTAGGTTTATTTTATTGTCAACCGTACAGGTAAAGAAAGGGAGGCATAGAAAGGTTAGGTTGGTGGCTTAAAAACTGCTGGTGATTAGCTGGCTGGAGCCTTTTTTTTGGCTGTGCTGGGTCTTCATTGCCACGTGCAGACTTTCTCTAGTTGTGGCAAATAGGGGCCCCTCTCTAGTTGTGGTGGCTTCTCTTGTTGCAGAGCACATGCTCTAGGGTGCAGCCTCCATAATTGTGTCACACAGGCTTAGGTGCCCTGTGGCATGTGGAATCTTCCTGGAGCAAGGATCGAACCCATGTCCCCTGAATTGGCAAGTGGATGCGTAACCACTGGCCACCAGGGAAGTCCAGCATTTGCTACATTACCGATATTATGTGCTGCCTACTATACAGTCATCTATCAATCCAGATATTAAGTAATAGGAAACCTTTTGATTGAAAAAAAGTTCCAGTATCTTCCTCCTCACCTCATTGGTTCATCTTGTGCTGCCCACCCCTCTTGAAGACATCTTACCAACTTTGGAACCCGCTGGCCCAGGTATAAGCATGCGTGGTCCCACGTGACGGAGCCTGTGTCCGCCACAGAAAATCTGAACTGCTGATCCAAGAGTCTTTGCTCCCACGGCTGCTCTTAGCTACTCACTAAAGTCTCTTGAATTTTCTTATAAGCATGTTTTGTTTAGTTATGTTAGACTCGTAAGCAAAATGTCTTGCAAATGTGAATATTTCCGACTCTTCAAATATGCTTGGAGTGGAAACAAATCTCCCTTTTCATATTCTGAACACATGTTGCTCATTCAGGTTTAATATCCTATAGAGTGGCCTGTAAAGCATTTATCCTGGCCAAACAGGTTTGCTATGTAGTATGATGTATGGACACCTAAACAGGACAAAACAAACAGCCTGTCATTCATGAAGGAAGACTATTGAGAAAATTGGTCATCTTACTCTTCATTTCTGCCACATTTATTATAGCTATCCTGTCAGTCCCCATTTTGCTAAGCATTTTCTTCAATGTTATTAACAGAAATCTTTAGGTAACAGAGTTATTAAGGCATTAAAAATTTTGCCTCATTAAATTTGTTTATTGCTTTGAGTGATTTCTCTTGTTTTCTGTTTGATGCGTTTGGTTTAGAAGTTTAAGAACTAAAACTTAGTTTAAATGTTTATTTTTTTCCAATGGCTAATGATCCTACCAGTCATGATTTTACTTTCAAAGGAAAAAGGCACATTTCATAATGAGATTTTTGACATTAAGATTCATGCTTTTACCAGAACTTTGATTTTTTTTTTTCCTGGCTCCTACTAATGGAATTTTTGTTTTTGTTTGACATATAACTATATATTTAAATAATAATCTATGTAATATAAAGGGTGGGCTTCCCTGGTGGCTTAATGGTAAAGAATCTGCCTGCCAATGCAAGAGATTTGGGTTCGATTCCTGGTTTGGGAAGATATCCTGGAGAAGGGAATGGCAACCTACTCCAGTGTTCTTGCCTGGAAATCCCAGGGACAGAGGAGCCTGGCAGGCTACAAGTCCATAGGGTCCCAAAAGAGTCCTACGGGACTTAAGAGATTAAAAAACGAAAACAGCGCCTGTAAAGTAGAAGAGTTAAGAAAGAATAACAAAAAGATTCTTGGCTTTTGTAGTCTACCTTTTGTGGTCTTAAATACAAGCACAAGAGAAGGATAAACTATACTTTGACTTAATTTGCCATTTAGAAGTTACAGTAGTGGAATTCCCAGGAGGTTTTTCAGAAATAAATCACAGTACTTTAGCTCAGAGAGACTTACTAGGAGCTTCCCAAAGCTTTACAAGCCCTGGAAGCTTAGTGTCTGAACAGCTCTGAAGCTCGAGGACAAAGCTGGCTTGTTGTTCAGCCATTTGAGGAGCTGCGGTGTGACCTGGGAGACACAGAACCAATATTGTGTTCAGTTGGAACTCTGGATGGAACATAATTACCACACCTCACTTGACATTGGTCCAGGATACTGGTTTGTAATGCTCCCACTCTTGTGAAAATCCGAGACTTTTAATTGCTGTAGAGAAGTCATATTCCGTGACTCACTCCAAGGATTGCACCACTTGGCTCTCCTGAGAATGTATCTGCCCTGCGTGTTCTCCTTATGGTTTTGTAGTGCTTTCTAGACCCTTGACTGCATGATGAGTTTTTGTCCGTAATGAAGAGAGACTTTTATGCACAGGATGTTTTGGTGCCTAGTGTGGGCATGACCTGATAGATCTTGGGATTGAATGGGTGTTGATAGAGAAGGGACGAAGGATAATTATTTATAGGGGGTTATTCAATTATTCTATCTGGCAGTGATTACATATATGCTTGGGGAAGAAGGTTGCATTTGCCAATCAATAATGACTGTTGGATGTGTTCTGTATGTATTTTGAAGCTCTGATGTTAGTGCATGCGTGCTCAGTCACTCAGATGTCTTGACTCTCTGCAAGCCCTCTGGTGTTAGGTGCATCCCTATTTAGGGTTGTTAAGTCTCCTTGCTGAATTGACCCTTTTATCATTATGTAAATGTCTTTCTTTATCCCTGGTAATACTCCTTGTTCTGCAGTGGGCATCCCTGGTGGCTCAGAGGGTAAAAAGTGTCTGCCTGCAATGCAGAAGACCTTTGATCCCTGGGTTGGGAAGAGCCCCTGGAGAAGGAAATGGCAACCCACCCCGGTACTCTTGCGTGGAAAATCCCATGGACAGAGAAGCCTGGTAGGCTATGCAGTCCATGGGGTTGCAAAGAATCAGACATGACTGAGCAACTTCACTTTCTTTCTAATACTCCTTGTTCTGCAGGCTACTTTGTCTGATATTAATATAGCCACTGAGTTTTCTTTTCATTAATGTTTATGAAGTATAACTTTTTCTATCCTTTTACTTTTAACCTGTTTCTGTATTTATACTTAAAGTGTGTTTCTTTTAAGCAGCATGTAGTTGTATCTCTCTTTTTTTGGCCACACTGGGCAGCATGCAGGTGTCTTAGTTCCCTGACCAGGGATTGAACTTGTGCCCCCTGCAGTGAAAGTGTGGAATCTTAACCACTGGGCCACCAGGAAGTCCCTGGGTTATGCTTTTTTATCCAGCCGCACAATCTTTGTCTTTTGGTTGGTCTTTAGGTTATTTATGTTTAACATTATCACCAGGTGGGGTCTTTGTGATGATGCCGCCCCTCCCCAGGGGTAGAAGCTCTGTGTTAGTCTCGGCCCTGGGTCTCGTCTCTAAGGGTGAAGCTTTCTCTTCTTTTTCCATTCCTTGAGAGCACTAGGTCTCAGCTGGTGCTCTTAGAATGACGGGGTTTCCCGCCCTGTCCCTGGTGGCTGGGGCTCTTGTTGACAGATGCAGAGGAGGATCTGGATGAGGTCTGTCTTTCCCACAAGCTGCTCCTCCCCTCCTCAGCCTCCGCCTCAGGGAGGCTCTCTCCGGTCTTGAACCTGCCCTCAGACCTCCTTGTGAACATCTGGTGAGCTCGGTGGCAAAGAGCCTGCCAGTGGGTACAAATCCCCCGTGGGTAGTGTGGCTCCCAGGGATTCTGTATTCTCCTACTGGCCTGCACCAGGCCTCTGACAGTTTGTTACATTTTTTTAAACTTAATTAATTAATTTATGGCCCTGCGGGGTCTTCGTTGCTGCGTGTGGACCTTCTCCGATGGCGGTAAGCTCTGCTTGGGCTTCTCACTGTAGTGCTTTCTCTGGTTGTGGAGCACGGGCTCTTGGGCGTGCGGACTTCAGTGGTTACAGCATGCGGGCTCAGTAGCTGTGGCTCACGGGCCTAATGTGGGATCTTCCCAGACCAGGGATCGAACCCGTGTACCCTGCATTGGCAGGTGGATTCTTCACCACTGAGCCACCTGGGAAGCCCCTTCGTTACATTTTTTTACCAGCTTGTATGAGGCCTGGTGTCTGCCCCAGGAAATAATGTTTCATCCTGACTTTCCTTGGAGAAGTCTGTCTTTCCTTATAATTCAGGCCATTTGGTTGTCCTGTGACCTTTGCTGACTGATGAGTTCTAGAATGGTTGCTATTTTATAAATTATACAGGCTTCCCTGGTGGCTCAGATGGTAAAGAATCCGCCTGCAATGCAGGAGAACCTGGGTTTGATCTCTGGGTCGGGAAGATCCCCTGGAGAAGGGAATGGCCACCCACTCCAGTGTCCTTGCCTGGAGAATTCCAGGGACAGAGGAGCCTGGAGGGCACATGGGGTCGCACACAGTCAGACACAACTGAGCTACTCGCATTTTCACTTTCCTTTGTTGTAAGGGTAGCAGCAATATTCCAGCTTTGCCCATCTTTGGGAATGTTCCGTGTTACTGACTTTTCATGGCCTGAAATTTGAGTTTTGCCGCTTCCTTTGGGTGCGCTGACATTCTGATTCTCCAAGTGAGTTGGCATTAAAAGCCTGGCTGGTGTCCTTGCAGAAACTTGGGGGCTATGGCAGCCGTGGAGCCAGTGTAGCGCCTCGTGCGGGGATGGTGTCAGAGAGCGTCGCCGCGTATGCCTGACTTCCTCCCTCTCCCGACCTGGCTGCCCCGGAATGTCCTCGGAGACCTCCCCGTGTTCCCTGGAGGACTGTGCTGGTAGGTATCCATCCTCCCGCCCGAGCCTCTCCCGGAGGGGCTGCTGCACTCAGGCCTGCCTGGCAGTCGTTGCCAGGCTGAGTTCAGGAGTGGACTCAGCTGCACTGTCGCTGCTGCTGGCTGCACGGACTCTGTGACCCTCAGTGTGTCCACAGCTGGGGCTGGCTTCCGGGGACGTAACACTGTCAAATGGGAACATGACAAAGACATCGGTCTAAATGAAAGGTTCAGACATACAAAATCGTTTTTAAAAATGCAAAAAACGGGAGGGATGATCATTTCTCCCAGGATTTCTTGCTGTTTCTCCCTCCTTTAACTTCTCTCCATCAAAACTGTGGGGAAACATTAAAAAATTGTTTTTCTCCTCCTCATCTCCAAGAAGTCCCAGGGAACCATATAGATCAATTGTCCAAAATGAAGCAAGACGCCCTGCCTTATCCCCTGAAGGGCCCTATAATTTATTCTTTACTCCCCTGCCCAGGAAGAGAAGGTGGGGCATTTCATGTTACCATCACCTGGAGACTGGCCCGTCCTTCATCCTCCTGAGCATCTTGAAGGCCCACACCAGCAGGTGCTCAGTGAGGACTTGATGTGGATGGTCTGTGGTGGGGTGCTCAGGTCACTCAGCTGGGTTTGCCGCAGCTTATGGAGCTGAATCCCATTCATTTCCCACAGGTTACAGTAAAAGGGAATCTTTGCTCTTTGCACACACCATCCCCCATCTGAGACACAGCCAGCTCCCCATTTAGTTGACAAGCCTTTGCTCTGGTCCTGACCCTTAGGTGAGGCCCCTCTCTCCAGTCCTGACTTCTTCCATTCTCCAACTCCAGGTTGAAAACCATCCCCAGTTCCTGCCCCTTTGGGGCCTGGAGGAGTTAGATGTTTTCTGTGTTTGATCTCAGAGCACCTTGTTGAGCAAACCACCAGCATCTGGCAGCACCTTGACCGGTGTCCCCACCTGTGACCTTCCAGAATCCTGCTGTCTCCTCTTTGCAGCAAGTGCTGTAGGCCTTGTTCCCTTTATTCCAGCCTCCGAAGGCCATTCTCTCTTCTGTGGTTTTCCGATTACAGCTTCAGACGCAGGCTCTCCTCCCAGGCCCCAGCTTTCCCGCCCTCTTTCAGCAGCCCTGGGCCCCACCCCAAATCTGTTTTTCCAGTTGTGTCTCATACTGTCTTCTAAGGCTTTCTCCTCCATCTGCCCTTTTCTTTATAAGTCCCCTTACTCTCCATAGCTCCTTCCTTGTGTGTAACTTCTTGCTTTTCATTCTGGGAGGGCATGCTGTGTTAAGCTATTCCATCTAGAGTTCCATGATACTCAAATGAATTAAAAATCAACTGCCCCTGACTTCTGCTGCACCTTTAGCAGCGACAGCAATATCAACCATTTATTACATGTCTCACTCAAAACTCATAATAATTCTACAAGACAAGGATTCTTATGCTGGGCTCAGATCTTGAGAGCTTGATGCTGCCAGGCATTTTTTCTTTTAATTGCCTTGCATGTATAAAGTCGGTCTATTGTTGTCTCCATATACAGGTAAGAACTTTGTAGCAGAGAGAGGATAAGCCGCCTGCCCAAGGCCATAGAGCTAGAAAGCAAGGGACTAGATCTGGCCTCACCCTAAGCTCCCTAACTTGAATACTTTGCCTCTAAATATTACAGGTCAGTCTAGCTTTCTAAAAGCATCCTGGAATTAGCAATCAGTTTTTGCGGCTGTGTGGTATTATTTCATGTTCTGGCATCTTAATCTCTTTAATCCTGGGTGGGAACTAGAAATTTGTGCATTATAAATTAGCAAAAAGGGTAAGTGTTAATGTTACAAACACCCTGCTTCTACCATCAGTGGTCCTCAGATAAATGCTCATGTGGATAAAAATGATCATTTCTCCCAAGTGTTTCTGTCTCCGGTTTAGGCTGTTTTCCACTCCTTGGAAGTGTAAAGACCTGTTTGCAGGCTGCTTAGCATCAGGAAGCTCTCCTTCACTTCAGGGAAAGACGAGATGAGGCAGAGATGGGTGAGGTCAGCACCTCTGGGGCTTTTTTCCAGCTGTGGTTTTGAAGGATTCCAACCAGAGTCCAAGGTGACAGCTAAGAGGTCTGTCATGTACGTTTGCCACTGATGGGGCAGCCGCTGCAGACGAAGACATGATCAGCCAGGAAACAAATCTTTCATCATGTGACTATTTTCACTTGTTTCAAAGTCTAGAGTTCTGTTTGGTTTTGAAAGGATGTTTTTATGCCAAGGTCTGAGTGAAGTTCTACATTAATTTGGCCCTTCTTGTTCACCGCAGCAGTGGGTGGATCCAGTTGCCATGTACCCACATTCCATCAGATGGGATGTTGAACATTTTGTTACTACCTTTAAAATAATGAATCAATTACTGAATGTTAACATTGATTGAGTACCAGCTCTGTGCCAGTTATTGACTAGAGTTGGAAATATATAGGTAAGCCATGCCTCTTTGTCTGGAAGAGGCGGATGATATAGTAGCTTAGCAGACACAGAAGCAGGTGTAGCGTCCAGTACAATAGAAGATATCCACAGCTTGCTGTGGATACTTGGTAACAACCCAGGCTGGGAACACCTCTGTTCTTAGAAGAAGTGATATGGGAGCTGAAGTTTGAAAGCTGAATAAGTGTCACCTGGTGAACTAGGTGAGAAAGGGAGTTTTAGGAAAGGGAGCAATGGATGAAAGTTCGGCAAATGATGGGCACCTTAAGAAACCCAGAGAACTGACAACAGTTTGATGTGGCTGCAGGACAGTGTCAGGAAAGAGGGATAAAAATGAGGCTGGACAGGGGGATTCCCTGGCGGTCCAATGATTAGGACTCGGTGTTTTCACTGCCAAGGGCCTGGGTTCAATCCCTGGTCAGGGAACTAAGATGTTGCAGGCTGCACAGCGTTGCAAAATACACACACACACACAATGAGGCTGGACAAGCCAGATCCTAAGTTCCCCTGAAAGACTGGACCTGTGCTGTAGAGGGCTTTTTCTGCTGCAGTGTGGAGTAGAGATCAGAAGGGGCAGGAATGGCTACAGGGAGGCCTATTAAAAGAGTTTGTCAGTGACCCAAGGCAGTGGGATGCGGAGGAGAGGATTTAGCAACTCTGGATGTGGCAAGCATGGAGAGGGGAGCGCCCCAGGTGAAAGTTAGGATTCTGTTGCTGGCAACTGCATGGATGGGTCCCAGCTCTGGGGATGGTGAGGGAGACTGGACCCGGGTACCTCTGACTGATGAGTGCCTGGAAATGGGGAGATGACAAGAGTTGAGGGAGGGGTAGGGGAGTGTCTAGGTAGATGGACATGGGCATCAGAAGAGTAGAACTTAGACACGGAGGTGAAAGAGTTGGTTGAGATGGCAGCCAGGGATGAGGCTGAGGGACACGCCCTGCCGCTGGCTCTGCTTCTAATAAAGCTCCCACCCAAGAGTGGGTGGAGGAGGCTCTGCCCTGCGGGAGGGCCCATCCTCAGGTCAGGCAAGTAGACAAACAGTGTTTTGTGGAAAGTTTCTGGATGGTGAGGTCTTTGCCTATAGGTGTCTCATAGGGTGCAGTGGAAAGGGGAGGGGAGCATTGGGGATGGGTCCAGGAGATGACTCACACAGCTGGGGGTACGACTGGGGGAGAAAGACACCAGACGAAACCAGCACAGCGTTGTGGCTGTGAAGCAATTACCCTCCAATTAAAAATAAATTTAAAAAATCATCTGGTAGGCTAATCCTTACCTGTTCCCCCTTTTGGAGGGCAGAATAGAATGTGGTGATTGGAGCTCGCATGATTCGTGATTAATGGCTCTACATGATCATGACTTGCAAGACCCTGATTGCTCCTTATACATACATTAACTCAGTTCGGTTCAGTTCAGTTGCTCATTCGTGTCTGACTCTTTGTGACCCCATGAATCACAGCACGCCACATAAGAGAGAGGGGACAGGTGATTGGAAGGGCTTAAATGATGGACAGTGGCCTAAGAGTTGAAAGAGAGGTCCTGCCGTGTGAAACTGGGTGGTCTCAGGTTCCTGAGTACTTCAGTGGCAGTACAGGCTGAGGTCCCAGGTGGTGTCTGAGTCTTGGTGAAACATTTTGATGACTGTGGGACACACCAGATTGAGAGACCAGGGGAGAAGGAGGAAAATCAGCACCACATGGAAGGGAGGGAGGAGATAAGAGAGCTGAGAAAGCAGAAGTGGGGAAACAGAGGCTCCAGTACCTAGGAAAGACAGTTCCCGGACACGGGAGAGAAAAATTGAGTTGTAGTATATTGCCAAAAGACCTATTTTCACCTATCAGTTTCTCTTGAGATGTGCGCATGTAGCTGCAACCTGTCTAAATTACTTTGCATTTCAAGTGTTACTGGGAAAAGGTACATTTAACTGTTTATATCCCCTGTTTCGGAGAAGGCAATGGCACCCCACTCAGTACTCTTGCCTGGAAAATCCCATGGACGGAGGAGCCTGGTAGGCTGCAGTCCATGGGGTCGCTAAGAGTCGGACACGACTGAGCGACTTCATTTTCCCTTTTCACTTTCATGCATTGGAGAAGGAAATGGCAACCCACTCCAGTGTTCTTGCCTGGAGAATCCCAGGGACAGTGGAGCCTAGTGAGCTGCCGTCTGTGGGGTCACACAGAGTCAGACACGACTGAAGTGACTTAGCAGTAGCAGTGCTCAGCTGCAGAGAAGGCAACAGCAACCCACTCCAGTGTTCTTGCCTGGAGAATCCCAGGGATGGGGGAGCCTGCTGGGCTGCCGTCTCTGGAGTCGCAGAGAGTCGGACACGACTGAAGTGACTTAGCAGCAGCAGCCCAGTGCTCACTGGTGTCCAACTCTCTGCAACCCTTTGGACTATAGCCTGCCAGGCTCCTCTGTCCAAGGAGTTTTTCAGGCAAGAATACTGGAGTGGCTTGCCGTTTCCTCCTCCAGGGGATTTTCCCCAGTCAGGGATTGAACCCACATCTCCTAAGTCTCCTGCATTGCACACAGATTCTTTACCACTGAGCCACCGGGGAAGCCCATATTTACCTTACCTTAAGTGAAAAACCTTGATTTTTTACCTTGAAAGACTCCTCCTGAGGCTTCTATGTAGAAATTTGGGCTCAAGTGTCAGCAGACGCTGAGTGTGGCCAGGAGTCACCCTGATTGTGGCCCATCTGGGCACCGCACTTCTTTCTACCGGTCTGTGTTTTTCAGTTTGACTTAAGTTGTCTGTAGAAATATGTATGACCAGAAGTCCTAGTCCTTGCTTATTTCACTTCTTTTTCTTTAATTGCTAGATAATTAGAGCCAGCCACCCAGAGACCTTAGACCGATGCAGAGAGAAAGATACCAGAGGATGCATTTGTCCCCCTTTTTTTTTTTTGGTAGCTTTCCAACCATCCAGCCCATCTCCTCTCCAGCCCCAGGCTCCCGTGAAGTCCAACAACGTCGTGACGGTCACCGGCATATCCCTGTGCCTGTCCATCATCGTGGCCACCGTGCTCATCACGCTCTGGCGGAAGCTGGGCCGCGCCCCCAAGTGCAGCACGCCCGCCCGCCACAACTCGCTGCACGGGCCGGGCTGCCGGAAGAACTCCGACGAGGAGAACATCTGTGAGCTGAGCGAGCCGCGCGGCAGCTTCTCGGATGTGGGTGACGGGCCGGCGGGGAGCCCGGGGGACCCGGGCATCCCGCTGACCTACCGGCGGAGCGTGCCAGCGCCCCCCGATGACGAGGCCTCGGGGAGCGAGAGCTTCCAGGCCAACGCCCAGAAGATCATCCCGCCCTTGTTCAGCTACCGCCTGGCCCAGCAGCAGCTGAAGGAGATGAAGAAGAAAGGCCTGACGGAGACCACCAAGGTGTACCACGTGTCCCAGAGCCCCCTGACGGACACGGCCATCGATGCCGCCGCCGCTGCCGCCGCAGCAGCAGCATCCCCCGGAGGGCCCGAGAGCCCCGAGGAAGCCACGGCCGGCAAGTTCCGGATCAAATCCCCGTTCCTGGAGCAGCCCCCTGCAGTGGGCGCCGGAGACAGGCCCCCCTCCCGGCTGGACCATCCACTCTCGGCGGCCAGCTGCGCGGTCAGCCCCAGCCAGACCCTCCTCCGCAAGTCGCAGGTGAGGAGCCACTCCCGGGGGTCCCACTTCCGCAGGACGGCGAGCTTCCACGAGGCCAGGCAGGCCCGGCCGTTCCGGGAGAGGAGCCTGTCCACCCTGACCCCTCGGCCGACCCCCGCCCACGGCCCCAGGGCCCGGACCTGGGACCAGGCCGGAGAACGGGGCCGGCCTCCGAGTCGAGGCGCTGCGCTGTTCCCGGAGAAGCGGGACCACGGCCCAGGGGCCGCGGGGGCCAGTGGTCCCTTAAGCCCTCTCCCCAAACCCCACTCCCTGGGACCGCCCCCAAGGAAACCGGACCTGGGGGATCGCCAGGCCGGGTTCGTGGGGGCAGGTGAGAGACCGGAGCCTCCCCGGGCTCGGAGGGGGCCGTCCCCCAGTCACAGGAGTGTCTCAAGGAAGCAGCCTTCCCCCCTGGCGCCCAAAGATGGTTACCAGAGGGTCAGCCCTCTGAGCCCTTCTCAGGGCAGAAAAGACAAGTGTCAGAGCTTCCCCGCCCACCCGGAGTTCGCCTTCTATGACAATACATCCTTCGGCCTCACCGAGGCAGAGCAGCGGATGCTGGATCTCCCGGGATACTTTGGGTCAAATGAAGAGGATGAAACCACAAGTACGCTGAGTGTGGAGAAGCTGGTTATCTAGACCAACCTCACCCCCGAGACTTCACACAGCGGGGTCCTGGGCCCAGATCCAGGGATCGGCTGCTTACAATGTTCTGTGGACTCTCTTTAGTGTGGACTCTTTAGTACAGCAGGGCGGGATGTGCACGTGTGTTTCAGTTTATAAGAAGTTATTTATCTCAAACTTCTTCCCTTCCTTAGCCTGTTTCTGTCAGCTTATCACTACTAACTATGATAATAAAATTTAAACAAGAGCAAAATAGGGCTTGGTCTCTCATGTGAGCATGAAAAATGACAAGATACAGCATGTGAGTGTGAAATGCTATGAACACTTCGTTGGCAGCTTCCAACTGGAAACACATCTGAGCGTTTCAACTGTAAGAAGTGCTGGAACAAAGTAAGCTCTCTAACACAACTGTGAATTGTAATTTATTAAGTTAGAGACATTTCAGAATTTGACTCCTGCACAGGTGGTATTGAATAGGTTTCATATTTGGCTGATTGTCATTGATGACTATTTCTAGGCTACCTAGAAATAATGATACCATAGATATTCCAGAATAGCTTTCAGGTGAGAATTGGGTGATGTCTGAGCCTCCCTGGTGGCTCAGACTATAAAGATTCTGCCTGTAATTATGGAGACCTGGGTTCAATCCCTGGGTTGGGAAGATCCCCTGGAGAAGGTAATGGCTACCCACTCCTGGAGAATCCCACGGACAGAGGAGCCTGGCGGGCTGCAGTCCATAGGGTTGCAGAGTTGGACACAACTGAACAACTTAGCACACATGTTGTCAGTCAGTCATGTCTGACTCTTTGTCACCCCATAGACTGTAGCCGCCAGGTTCCTTTGTCCATAGAACTTAGGAGGCAAAAAAGCTGGAGTGGGTTGCCTTTTCCTACTCCAGAGGATCTTCCCAACCCAGGGATTGAACCCATGTCTTTTGTGTCTCTTGCACTGGCAGACAGGTTCTTTACCACTAGTGCCACCTGGAAAGATAGTTTTTATAGGGGTGGGTAATTTCATAAGCTAAGAAGTGGAAGGAGTTTTCCAGCTATTTTGGAAAGAGGTGGGGATTTCCAGAAATTGGGCCACCACCCACTTTTTGATCTTTATGATCAGCCTTGGAACTGTCATGATGCCTGTGAGTGTGTCATTTAGCATGCTGATGTGTTACAATGAGCATACACTGAGGCTCAAAGTCTAGTGGAACTGGACTCGTCTGCCATCTTGGACCTATTTGGTTCTAATCAGTTTACGTCCAGTCCTCAGAGTGTGTCATTCTTTTAAATGCTGTGCTTGCCCCCTTCCCTCCTGTTTGAGAAGAAACTAGAGGTTGGGCTCCATCCCTGAAGGTCTGTCATCAGGTGCCATGTGGCCACTGCAATCTGCTGTACTTCCTCTCAGACCTTGAACTTGACGCCTTATCTGCACACACTTGAGTGACTGCACTTTCTTCTTTGTTCATCTTGACCTTTGTTAGCTGCCGCACCCACCCTGCCTTTTAGACTCTGTTTTCCTTCTTCCTTTTAGAGTTTATCAGGCTGTCAGCCTGCTGGCTAGGTTTCAGGGACCATTGGAGAGAGTGCAATTAGATGGGGAAAAGGAAAAATCACAAATGCAATTACTGTACCTTAAAAAGTTTATTTTGTCGCAGTACCACTTCATTTGTTCCACTATTAATGAAAATCAAAATATATTTCCTTTTGGAAATGCTTTAATAATAGCTATCTACTTTTTAGGAACAAGAGAAATCGATTATTCAGTGGTGTCTGACAGCTGATGGGAAGAAGAGGAAATCAGACTTCTTAATCTCCCTTTTCTTTGTTTGTCCTACTGGAAAGCTCTGTTCTCTTTCTGAGTTCACAGGATTATGTGCCAACCTTTAACAGAGGGTGTGCTTGCTTCTTCTGGACTTCACGATGGATTTCCAAAAAATTGTTTTCATCTGACTGAGATAAAAGCAGCTATGGGGAAGGTGAAAATTAGAGAAAACCACTGTGAACGGAAAGATCTTCTGCTAACTTATGTCTTTCCCCTGTATATCATGCATCTAAATTAATGTCACAGTGAGTTGATGACAACATGTAATATATTCACCTACCACCTAGCCCAGTTTTCTGTGGGTCAGTCTCTGTGTTTCAGAATTAAGCTAATTTGGCCTCTGTCTGAAAAAGAGAAAAGTGGATGTTTCAGCACTGTCTTTGATGGAGAAGTGGTTAACTTCCTTAGAAATAATCTTCTATTCCTCACCACAGTGTCCCTAGGTCCTAGCCCCAGTGGCTGCCGTAGAGTAGGAGCTCCATAAACATTTGTTGAATAAATGACCAGCTATTCAAAAGCCCTCCAACTGTATTTGTGGTTGAATTGGGACCATTCTTAAGACACTTTAAATCTTAAACCATTCTGAATGGGATGGGTTCCTGTGAGATATTGTGGGTTTTTTAATTTCTGGAAACATCCCCAAATGAAGAAATCCTTAACTTTTCCGGATAATGCTTTAGCAAAGAGATGAAGGCATCTGCAGAGCATTTTGCAGTGTCTGTGCAAGTAAGGAAGTATTGAGTGTATATGAGAGGCTGGCTTCCACATGGACAGGGTGCCCTGTCTTCCTAGCAAGTCTTCTTTTCACCCCACTGTCTGGAGTCCGCACCATCTCGTTTGGTCAATTGCTGCCCAGATGTGACTTCTAAAGGGGATTTATTTCATAGAACCAAGAACACTCAGTGTGCCAAGCCCTTGCCACTACTGCCCAAATGATGACCTATGCTTCCTCCCAATTTTCTCTCCTCAAGGTCTGTTCCACTCCAACCTGATCCACAAAATATCAAACTGCTGTTTTACTACTTTTATGATTTTTTTTAAATTTTATTCTAGATACATAACTTGTAAAAATTGTACAATTTTTAGTCTGGGAAGTTTATGAGTCATTTTTATACACAGATGACAGTGTATTTTAAACATATCGTATTATGTAAGGGCTTGTTTCTCCAGGTCATACCAGCTGAGTCATGATTTGTACAAAAAGAAGTATTTGGCATAGTCAAAAGCACACAGGTTTAATTCTGGCCCCTCCCTTTCTAGCTGTGTGATCTTAGGTAAGTCACTTAATCACATGAGCCTCTTTTTTTCCCCATTGTAAAATGGAAATGTTCATTCCTGGTTCAAGATGAAGACTTCAGCATATATATTTATTTCCTCACCCTCCTAGGATTCGAATATAAAACATATAATACCAAAAGCAGTTGAGAGAAAAAGAGATGAAGTGATTTCCGTGGATTTCTAGAGGACAGAGTACATGGAAGAACACGAAATGGAAGAAGCTCTAGCCCAGGATGTGTTTAGAGGGTCTTCCAGAAGATGGGGGCCCTACCTCTGTGCTAGCCCCTCACTGAGGTTGGGAACTCAGAAAAGTCATGGGAGTGAAGAGAAGATGGAAGAACAGTGAAGATCTCTGTACGAAACGGTCATCCTCCATTCCTACTCTTCAGCACTGGTGCCAAGAGCTCCCAGCAACTGGATGTTCAACCACAAACCAAACCAAAACCAACCAACCAACCAATGACCAGAGGGGAGTTTTATAAAGACAGCAAAGCCTGTTTCCAAGGAAACTTGAACAGCAGTAGTTGTCGTTGGTAACCTGGCACAAAGCCATCTCATTCCAGCATTTGAGAAGCCTCAGCACTCAGATCTCAGACTGTTCACCCTCAGCTGAAGCCTGCCACTCAGCACGTCCTGCACATGTACTCGGTGTCCTAGTCGGCCTTTCTCCTCGCTCACTCATAAGAAGAGCCTGACGACTGGATTCATGAAACATTTGAGAACAGTATCACAAAAAAAGGTTTTTTAAAAAAAGTATAATTCAGGGAATATGAGAAGAATCAAATAAAAACCCTACAAAATGAATTCCTTATCACTAAAGAGATGTGAAATGACGTTACATCTGTTAAACAAAAACATGATGCTCTGGAAAGGAAGAGTCGGAAAATGAGAAGGAACCCTTGGGAAAGGAACTTGAGCTCAACAGCTAGATCAGTAGATGAATGAAACAAGTACAGCAAATGTTAACAGTTGTTGAAGTCTCCTGGTGGATGTCTGTGTTATTGTACTATTTTTTTTCCAGCTTTTCTGGATACTTGGGAATTTCATTAATAAAACTTTGAAATAGCAAAATTTAAAAAAGGTAATAGTTTCACATAAAAATGCACTGTCTTGCTTTTGACACTTAGTAGCTGTATGATAGGACTTCCCAGGTGGCTCAGTGGTAAACAATATGCCTGCCAATGCAGGAGACACAGGTTTAATTCCCTAGGTCAGGAAAATGCCCTGGAAGAGGAAATGGTAACTCACTCCAGTATTCTTGCTTAGAGAATTTCCATGGACAAGAGGAGCTTGATGGGTGGCAAAGAGTCACACACACAGCTGTATGACAGCAGTGATGCCAAGGGAAGAAGGTTCTTGGGGAGGGAAGGGGAACTGGGGAACGCTTGATTCTACCCGGATCCTCCATGACGCCTCCCCAGAAGCATAAGAACAGCATGTTTTGGAACCAACCTAAACACTAGATTTTGGCTCCTAAAGCCCACCCACCAAAAGCTGTGTGACCTGGGTGAAGTACTTTATTTATCCATGGACCTAGTGTTGAGCAAATCTGAAGAGTGAAGAGGAAAGCATGGCTTCTAGATTTCTGGCCAGCATGACATCTCAGGAAGAGGAGGTGTAAGAATCCAAAGGGGGCTGGGAATCATTTCAGGACACAGGACTCAAAGAGGAAAGAATGACCTCTTCTGTAAAAGTGGTGTAGGGACTCCGAGTCATCTAATTTTAACAAAACAGGATGTCTGCTTGTATCCCAAGCTGATGAAGAGGAATGAAGCAATTATGTTTCTTTTTCAAATGATAGTGAGCTTATATTGCTTTATTTGTAAGGAGAGATTCTTTTAAAGCAGTCCTTTGGGGTAAAGTTCAGAAACAGCAAAAACTGCTATGAAGTGTTGTATATTATTAGCTATACTTTTAATTGAGTATTTATATGATGGTGTGGAGGAGGAAATGGCAATCCATTCCAGTATTCTGGCTGGGAAGATCCCATGGACGGAGGAGCCTGGAGGGCTACAGTACATAGGATCGCAGAGAGTCGGACATGACTTAGCAACTAAACAAAATGTACACTAAAGTTAAGTTCTCAAGTGCATGCATTTGAACAGATAAATTTATATCAGTCAATGTGTAATAGTAAGACACAGCTTGATGTGCGTTGGCAACAGTTGAGGGAGACAAGTGGCAGGAGCTGTAAGCACAGGATGGGAACTCACTCACCCCAGCAGCGGAGGTGGCATCAGAGTAGAGGTGGGCAGTGAGAGACCATTCTCAAAGCTGGAGTGCTGCAGAAACAGTAGGCTTGACAGGGCAGCTGGGCAGTGGAGCCATCTGGAATCCCCAGGGAAGGAACAAATGTAGGATGAGGGAGGTTGGACATCCAATAATAACACTAGGAGAAAATCCCACTCCTAACAGTTACAAGATGGCCCTGATTAAAGTTCCAGGCTTTCATAATAGATTATCCCTGACCGTCACCATAACCTTGTGAGATAGGATTGTTATGTTTGGTTTAGTCTGGTCAGAGTTTTTAAAAAGACAAATAGTACAGGAAAATTTACAACAGGAAGCAATGGTTCCTTTTAATTCCGTAGCCTCAGTTCCACTTTGCAAGGGCACCAATGCTGAAGCTCTCCAACTGTGTTAAAATAATGGAGCTGCTATTTTATGACATTGCTTACTGACTCTTGTTGCTAAAGATTCATCTTCATATCACCCCTGTACACATGATTGTTGCATCACTATTTTTAGCTCTGTTGTTTACTTTTGCAACTTTAATTTCCTTGAACTTTTGTTTTTTCTTCTCCTAAATATAGACAACATCTCTTGGCTTTCTATTTCATGAGAAGAGGGTATTTGAGCTCCTGACTTCTAGACTCTCCGCCTATCCTTCCACCTCCAAACTTTTCATCAAGCGGTGCTCTAACTCTTAGATTTCTGTGGCTGAGGATATTTGCATTCTAGTGTGTGAGCACAGTTAAGTCTTAGAAAATTTGTCCTCAGGTGAGAGTCTAGTAGCCTCTACTGTCAGAGGTCTAGTCTGACAGTAACCAAAAAACAGCATGATGGCTAATTTGTTGATGATATAAATTCATTGCAGAGACGACAAGTACGTTTCCTGCTCTGTAACATGTCACAACCCTATGCTTCTCAATTGCTCAAAATCAAGGTTAATTTTTTTTTTCTTTTCCTAGTGTTTTCTTGTTGAAAGAGGACATCTGTACCTTCTTCCCATTCTATCTATTGCTTGGAATAATTTTTTTTTCCTTTTTGAAGTCCGTTGATTTCCTCTTCTAACTTGATGGATATTTGTACTGGGACTTTTGTCTAGAGTCTTTAAAAGAAATTCTAGTTGCTTTTCTTCTTTCCAGACATCCTCTGCTTGTAGTGCTTGTGTAAGTTCTTTTGATTCTATATCTTATGAAACCCCTTTCTTTCCTGGAGCCCTTCTCTTGGCTCAGCTATGAACTGGTGGCTCATCTACTCAAACAGCAGACGATCTTGGTCGCGTTGTTCTGCTGATGGAGTGGGTGCTCAAATAACTTCTCAAGAAAAGGTTTGTGGCAAGGAAGCTTTCTGAGTATTTGCACGACTAAAAAAATCTTCTATTTTGCCCTCACAAATAATTTGGCTAGGTATGGGTTTTCCAGATTGAAAACCAGTGTTCCCCCTGAATTCTGAAGCTATTAGACCTGGGCTTCTAGTGTAGCTAATGAGAAATCAAATGCCACTGTTAACCTTGTTTCTTGTTGTTGTTCAGTCGTTAAATTCCGTCCAATTCTTGCAACTCCTTGGACTGTAACTTCCCAGGCTCCTCTGTCCGTGGGTTGTCATTTCCTAATCCAGGGGATCTTCCTGACCCAGGGATTGAATTTGAGTCTTCTGCGTTGGCAGGCAGATTATTTACCGCTGAGCCACCGGGGAAGCCCCTTCTTTCTTGTAGAAGTTGATTTTTCCCAGTCCCAGAAAAACTCTTAAGACCTCTCTTGTAAAACCTCCTTAATATCTTCCAAATGAAATGTGGCTTTTTCCATTCCCCCTAATTAAAACTCAGGAGGCCCTTTTTAATGGAGAGCATGTCTCTTTAGTTCTGAAAATTTTCTTTGTGATGTGTCTTTGGTGTCTTTCTCCCCTCAGTCTTCTCTGTTCTTCCTGGAATTGTTATTTCTCTCTTATTGGACCCCCTGGATTGATCTTGTGTGTGTGTCTGTTTCATACTTTCATGTTTTACATATTTTTGCTCCAACTGGGAAATTTCTTCTATTTATTAGGTTGGACCATATGAAATTGTAATAGAAAATAGTTGAATATAAATAATTTCCTATAGTTCAATCCTATGTGTGTGTGTGTGTGTTACTGAGCAATTTAAAACTACGTTGCATGGAATTCCCTGGAATTCCAGTGGTTAGGATTCCACGCTTCTACTGCAGGGTACAGGGGTTCCATCCCTAATCTTGGGGAACTAAGTGCCCACAAACTCAAAGGTGTGACCAAGAAAGAAAAAGAAAAGGAAAAATAATATGTTGCGGATACACATGATCCTTTAAAATGTATCTACTAACAATAAAGACATTCTTCTACAAAACCCATATTATTATCACACCTAAGAAAACAAGATCCTGATGCTGGGAAAGATTGAAGGCAAGAGGAGATGGGGACGACAGAGATGAGATGGTTGGATGGCATCACTGACTCAATGGACATGAGTTTGAGCAAATTCTGGGAGATGGTGAAGGACAGAGAAGCCTGGTGTGCTGCAGTCTGCGGGGTTGCAGAGTCGGACACTGAGCAACTGAACAACAAAGAAAATGATTCCCCCAAATAATATCCAGTCCATGTCAGATTTCCCCAGTTGTCCCCTAAAAGTCTTTTTCTGACTCAGAATCTAGTTGAGGTTCTTGCTTTGCATTTGATTATATTTTCTTGTGTCCTGGATTGTTCCTCCACATACATAAAAAAATGACACTGACTTTGCCAGTTGTCCTGTCAAATGTAGATTTGTCTGATTGCCTGCTGACGGTGGTAATGTGTTCCTCTTTCTCTGTCTTCAGGAAGTCATGTCTAAAGCCCTGCTTGGATTCATTTGAAGACTCCTGGGGAGTTGGGGTGTTCTGTGTCCCATCACAGCAGGAGGCACAGGTGTCCCATAATTAGCGATGCTGAAACACTCGATGAAAGTGGTGATGGCCACCTTCCCTCTCCATAAACTCACGGGGCTTTAAAAAGTCAATATTTTATAATCATTTATCCCTTTCTCACTCTCCCTCCCTGCCAAGTATACAGCTGCCTGGGAGAATTTCTAAACCTGTGTTCCCACAGTACTTTGCTCATAAACCAGTTTGGCATTCATCTCATTGCTTTATGGTTATTCATATGCTATTGTTCCCAACAGCACGTGAGAGCTGGGGGCAGGGATCGGACACACTATTCCTCTGTGTCTCAAGCAGCACTTGAAGCACTCAAAGGGGGAAGCTTCATTGTCTCTGGGGTCTTGGCTCTGCCAAGTTCCCCAACTGCATGAACTTGCGTGTGGACTTCACCACTATGGACTTCAGGTTTCTTATCCATAAAGGAAGAACCATCTCTTCTTGCTAGACTGTTGATACTATTGAGTGAGAAGTTGTGAGTGAAGGACCCCGGCGTGTGGTCCAGCCATCTTCCAAGCTCTTGGTGTCCCTTGGCCACCATTTGACTTGTCCCAAGATTAACTCCCATGTCCTCCCATGACATCAACTCTTTTGATAGACTTGACATATCTGAAAGTATAGTTTTAGTCACTCAGTTGTGTCTGACCCTTTGCGACCCCATGGACTATAAATATAGCCCACTGGTTCCTCTGTCCGTAGAATTCTCCAAGCAAGAATACTGGAGTGGGTAGGCATTCCCTTCTCCAGGGGATCTTCTTCCTGACCCAGGGATCAAAACTCAGGTCTCCTGCATTGGCAGGTGGATTTGATATCGTATGAGCCACCAGGAAAGCATGAAAGAGATCATATTTCTTTATTACCTTGTCCCAACCAGGCAACTACCATCATGATTATCCCTGTGCTCTCTCTGTTGGAAATAGGTGTTCTTACTTCTTTTTTTTCCTTACTTCTTAATTCAGAGCTAAAATGGAGTTAATGGAGAGAGTGAGATGGAAACACCCAGTTTCACAACTCTGGGGCACAACATGCCCACTGTCTACACCGTGAACCAAGTCCCCAGGAGCTGTGCAACCTCGAAGCCCTGCTTCCTGGTCTCCAACTACTAACTCTCTGCTTCCAAACCCTTCTCAGTTTACATTTTTGCTGTCCCTTCTACCTGTGCTAAGGATCGCATGCCTTCTCTGATCCCACTGGGCTTCTTGGAGGAGTTATCTATGCTATTTTCTTCCCTTTTATCAGCTCTTTTCTTCTCTCCCTGCCCCACTCCCTCTTCAGTTCATTGCATCTGGCTTTTACCTCCAGTAGGCTGAAACTGAGATCCAGTAAAAAATCACTCTAATTTCAAGATCTTTGCCCTTGCTCACTGGAACTTTATAATCATTATTTTACATTGCATCCCAACAGGTCTATTGTGACACCCAGTGTATACATCTTACCATTCTAAACTCTCTGTATTTTGCCTGCTTTTGTAGGGCATTTATAAGTCCGTTTTTCCATTTTGTGTTCACCAGAGTCATAGGTGGTCATGTAAGATCACAAACTCCAGCAGGGTGTAAAGCCTTGCAATGCTTGAGCAGAGTGCCTGGTGCATCGTTTCTACTGGCTGGGGTGACTTAAGCAGAGTTCAGAACAACTTTCAAGCAAGCTCAGAAAGGGCAAGATGAGGAATTTCTCTGGTGGTACAGTGGCTAAGACTCTGCCCTGCCAATGCAGGGGGCCAGGGTTCGATCCCCGGCCAGGGAGCTAGATCCTGCATGCCCCAACTAAGGGTTCGTATGCTAAAGTTCATCTGCCGCAACTTAAGACCTGGTGCAGCCAGATAAATACAATACATATTTTAAAAACGAAAGAAATGACAAGATTAGAAGCAGATTTCCTGTGATTCTACTTATAAATAACAACAAAACATTTTGCTGCTGATAACTGAAAGGTGCCTGTTTATTTAAAGGAATAAGAAACCAATGACATGACTTGCTAATCTTGCTAAATCTAAATCCTCGGAGTAAAATAGGGGCTGAAAAGTAGGAAAACCTGCCTAGATGCATGTGTGGTGTGTGGTTCTGCTCAGGGTAGGTGCTCTACAAATTCCTGTTGAATGAGTCCAGTTACTCCGCCGGATAAGGCTTGAATGAGCTCCCAGCTGGCCACACATCCTTTAATAATGTCTTCCTGCTGACAGCTGCAAGACATGTTAGCATACTGGCTAGATGATGGAGGAGGAGAAAGGCCAAACCTGAGTAAGCATCTAGGAATTTAGTACTCAAAGTTTAGCAAAGCGCTGTGTATGACTACAAGACTGAATGTCAGTTAATGCCCACTTCATCCTGTTAAGATATACCCATTAAAGAACAAAAGCAGGGCTTCCCTGGTGGTCCAGGGGCTAAGAATTTGCATTGGACACAGGTTCAGTCCCTGGCCCGAGAACATCCCATGTGTCACAAGACAACTGAGTCTGTGTGCCACAACTGCTGAGCCCGTGTACCCTAGAGCCCCGTGGTCCGCAACAAGAGGAGCCACCACAGGGAGAAGCCTGTGAATCGCAACTAGAGTAGCCCCTGTTCGCCACAACTAGAGAAAGCCTGAGCGCAGCAGCAACGACCCAGTACAGCCATAAATAAATAAAAAAATTTTTTGAAAAGCTAATGTCTGCTTGCCTGAGACTTGGCCTTAGCCTACAGGTGAGTTTTGGACAAAATGTTTGAATTAGAATCTTTTTTTTTTCTTTTTTTGATGGGGCCGATACAGTCCAGTTTTCCACAGTTCCTAATACTCCCTGTGATCTTGCTTCACTCATTTACAGACTGCACGAGACTCCTGAAGGCAGGAAACCCAGGCTTACAGGAAGCAGAAACCAGAGAGGGACCTCTGGGCGTCAAACTGGCCTAAAATTAAAATTTAGTCTTCAACATTGGTTTAATTGAGATTTCAGAACTTATGGGCATTGTGTCTTTATCTGATTTCTCTTAAGAGCTTTGTTGACTGCTACAGCCTATGGAAACAGTTTACAAAGAAGGGCTTGTTATGAGTGATTTCCCAGAAGACTCTACAGAGACGTGTTTTTTTCCCAGTAATGAAGATGCACTTATTGTGTGTTTTCTATTAATAGGTAGCTGCATAGGTGTATGCTGTCTTGTTGAATTTGTGTGGCCGTGGAAGGCTCAGAGAACAAGAACTTGCTCAAGGGTACAACCATCGTCCAGGCCAGGAACGATCTCCTGGACCAAATACCATGTCCTTTCCACAGGTCCCTGAGGCAGCACATGATTTCCCATCATTCTGGGGGACGCTGAAAAGTGGAAGTTGGTGGTGGACAGGGAAGCCTGGCATGCTGCAGTCCATGTGGTCACAGACACCACTGAGCGGCTGAGCTGACTAAAGAGCAGAAGAGTAATTTTATAATCTATATGTGATCAGCCGTGCAAGAGCCCCAGCGCTGCTCCCAGGAGGTCACCAGCTGTTTGTCCAACCATCGCTGAGTCCAGATGCTCCAAACCTCCAAGCACAGACCCTGCAGTTAATGTTTTCCAAATGAAATTTCTTTGTTCAAGAACATCTAGGCAGAGCAGTATTTTATGGAGGTTGGACTTTGGCTATTTTGAGCCATGCTTTATTAAAAAACAATTCATCTGAGGCATTTGTGCTGTGTTCTCAATCAGTCGTGTGACCCCTTTGGGTTTTGGCATGACAGAAAAAAAAATTTATTATTATTATTATTATTTTTTAAGATTTTCTTTTTTTTTGATGTGGACCATTTTTGAAGTCTTTATTCAACGTGTTACAATATTGTTCCTGTTTCCTGTTTTGTTGTTTTGGCTGAGAGGCGTATGGAGTCTTAGCTCCCTGACAAGGGATGGAATCTGCACCCCCTGCGTTGGAAGGCAAAGTCCCAAACACTGGACCACCAGGGAAGTCCCAGGAAAAAAAATTTTAAATTTCTAGTCTGAGCTATTGCAGGAAAGACTTCTTCTAAAATAGGAGGGGTAGCAGGAACTTACTATGGGTTCCTTGCTCACTGTCATTAAAAAAAAAATGTTATGACAAAGATGTTTCTTTGACCTACCTTTAAAAAAAACCAATTGATTCTGATGTTTAAAGAGGTGAGAGTCATGAATAGTGAATGTTTGAAATTTACATGGGTCAAGAGAGAAAAGTCATAATGAGTAATTTTAACTTAATTTCCATATATTTAAAATCTGGTTTAAGACTCAAGGAAGCTTTTGAAGAAGAGAAAAGATATCCCAGATCCCTAACACTGCTTTTCATTTTGGGGTGTTCCTTTCCAGCCTCTAATAACATCAGGAAGTGATTAGTGGATGGAATACAGGATATACTTTTGGTGCTAGGGTGACCTATCCAAAGTTCTATTACCTAGTTTAAGTTTTATGACCCATCCCATATGAAGCAACTTAAGTGAAAGAGGAGGCTTTCCCCCATTTATAAACAATCTTAAAGCACAAAATTTACTTTCATGGAATTTGACTGTTTTCTAGAGTTTAAAAGGGTGTGGTAACCATAAAAACAGCTGCTTATTAGCTGTAGGCAGAAGTTATACAAGCTTGGCAAAGCAGAAATTCTGAGAGTATTTTTTAAAAAGCTAAGCAAGTAGTCATGTACGGTTGTGAGAGTTGGACCATAAAGAATGTGAACACCGAAGAATTGTCGGTTTTGAATTGTGGTGCCGCAGAAAACTCTTGAGAGTCCGTTGGACTGCAAGGAGACCAAAACAGTTAATTCTAAAGGAAATCAACCCTGAATATTCACTGGAAGGACTGATACTGAAGCTGAAGCTCCAATACTTTGACCACCTGATGTGAAGAACTGACTCATTGGAAAAGACCCTGATGCTGGGAAAGATTGAGGGCAAGAGGAGAAGGGGGCACCAGAGGATGAGATGGTTGGATGTCAGTACTGACTCAATGGACATGAGTTTGAGCAAACTCCATGAGATGGTGATGGACAGGGAAGCTTGGCGTGCTGCAGTTCATGGGGTGGCAAAGAGTCAAACGTGACTGAGCAACTGACCAACAACAAAGATGGAAAAAAAAACCCAGCAGCAGCAGTACTAGGGAACGTTTGAGTTTGGGAGGGGCTGGAAACCCTCCCAAGCCAGTGTTTGGCAGCAATGGGCCAGTGGCTGGAGATAAGAAAGGAGGACAGGAAGGAGGTGCTAGGCCAAGTTGGAATAAATGAAATTAGCTTGAAATGCTTGAAATTAGCATGTAGAGTTACACTTCTATGAAAAAGTAGCTGCAAAGTGATATACTGTATATACTTAGATTTCCAGAATGTTAAAGAAATAACCTGCCAGTGTTTGTACCAAAGATCAATACCACTGTTTTTATATCTAAACGTTAGAGCTCAATGGGTATAACTTGGACATTTAAAGGTTAAGTCCAAAGAGGCTTGTCTGCTTGGGATTTGCTGCAGGGACCAGTGTTTGACTCTAACACAGTTGCTATCTGTTGGGAGCTTGCTACTTATGAGACATTGGTAAAGGCACTTACATGTGTTAAATAATTTAAGCTTTACATCAACCTTGTCAGGTACATGTTTTCAGACAAGGACACTGAGACCCAGCGAGGGTCAAGAGCTCGTCCAAGTTCACACTGGGAGAATGATGGAATCAAGCTAGTACTCCAGCCATTTCCTCCAGAGCTCTCACTGTTAGCCAGGGTTAGATCTGCCTCTCCGATGCGTGGCTTCTAGCGCGGTGAATCAGGGATGCTCAACCCTGAAAGGACTCACAGCAAAGTTATTCACAGAATCCCTTCCTAGGGGCTTCCCCGGTGGTGCTAGTCATAAGGAGCCTGCCTGACTGCAGGAGACATAAGAGACGCGGGTTTGATCCCTGGGTTGGCACGATCCCCTGGAGGAGGGCATGGCAACCCACTTCAGTTCTTGTCTGGAGAATCCCATGCACAGAGGAGCCTGGTGGAGTTGGACACAACGGAAGTGACTTAGCACACACACGCGCTCTCCTAACAGATTCATGACCAACATTAGCATGGTGCGTGACCGGTTCATTCACTAAGATGCCTCCTTCAGCCTGGCTTTGTGTGGGGTACAGCCTGAGTCCCAGCTGCTCAATCCTCAGACTGTGTCTGCTGGCTCCCAGGGATGTTCCAGCCAGCAGGATTAGTGTGAACATTAGCTTATCCGTTGGATTTGTTTTCTAGTCCTTTCTGGTCCTCTTACTAGTTTTATCCCAGTCTCAATTAAGTGCAGTCACTTGGACATGTCCGACTCTTTTCAACCCCATGGACTGCAGCTCACCAGGCCTCACTGTCTATCACCAACTCCTGGAGTTTGCTCAGACTCGTGTCCATGGAGTCAGTGATGCCATCCAACCATCTCATCCTCTGTCATTCCCTTCTCCTCCTGCCTTCAATCTTTCCCAGCATCAGGGTCTTTTGCAATGAGTCAGTTCTTCACATCAGGTGGCCAAAGTATTGGAGTTTTGGTTTTAGCATCAGTCCTTCCAATGAATATATCAAGACTGATTGGATGGACTTTAGGATAGACTGGTTGGATCTCCTTGCAGTTCAAGGGACTCTCAAGAGTCTTCTCAATTCAAAAGCGTCAATTCTTCAGCGCTCAACTTTATAGTCCAACTCTCACATCCATACATAAAAAGCATAGCTTTGACTAGACAGACCTTTGTTGGCAAAGTAATGTCTCTGCTTTTTAATATGCTGTCTAGGTTGGTCCTAGCTTTTCTTCCAAGGAGCAAGTGTCTTTTAATTTCATGGCTGCAGTCACCATCTGCAGTGATTTTGGACCCCATCTAGCTTTTAAAATTATGTTTTCTGTTGTAACATACTTACAGTTTTTGGTAGCAGCATTTTTAGATACCCTATATTGGAAAAAGTGACGGAATGTTTACTCCTTGATATTTCCCCTCAATTATCTGACATGGTCTTCTCTAGTATTACTGTGAAACAGCTTGGATTCATCAAGATATAAGTACATTATCCCAACAGCAAAAGGAATTCAGGCCAGAAAGGAATGGTGGGTGTTATTGCTTTGCAGAGGCATGCATTAATTAGAGCAATGCTTCTCAACATAGTCTGGGCATTATCATCTAGAGAATAGCTTAAAATGCAAATCCCCACCCCCAGCCTCCTTGAGGCCAAGGTTCAGCAGCCCTAGGGTGGAACTCAGAATTCACATTTGAAATAATCACATCCAAATGCTTCTGATACATGTGGACAGTTGATCCACTTTTGAAAAACATGATACTAGCAGAAGTTTGGGGAAAGCATATTAATATGGAGAGAGAAGTATAGCAATCACATCCACGCACGTTGGGAGATGCTTCTTCTTTGGGAGGAAAGAGCATAGACTTTGTCACCAGATTGACTAATTTGAATATTGTTCCATTATAATTATTAATATCCGACCTTGAGTAGGAATTGTAACCATGCTTGTACCTTGGTTTCCTTATGTTCAGTTCAGTTCAGTCACTCAGTCATGTCTGACTCTTTGTGACCTCATGGACTGCAGCACCCAGGCCTCCCTGTCCGTCACCAACTCCCAGAGTTTACTCACACTCATGTCGATTGAGTCAGTGATGCCATCCAATCATCTCATCCCCTGTCGTCCCCTTCTCCTTCAGCCTTCTATCTTTCCCAGTATCACGGTCTTCTCAAATGAGTCAGTTCTTCACATCAGGTGGCCAAAGTATTGGAGTTTCAGCTTTAGCATCAGTCCTTCCAATGAATATTCAGGACTGATTTCCTTTAGGATGGACTGGTTGGATCTCCTTGCAGTCCAAGGGACTCTCAAGAGTCTTCTCCAACACCACACTCCAAAAGCATCAATTGTTCAGCGCTCATCTTTCTTCACAGTCCAACTCTCACATACATGACCATTGGAAAACCATAGCCTTGACTAGACAGACCTTTGTTGGCAAAGTCATGTCTCTGCTTTTGAATATGCCATCTAGGTTGGTCATAACTTTCCTTCCAATGAGTAAGTGTCTTTTAATTTCATGGCTGCGATTACCATCTGCAGTGATTTTGGAGCCCCCAAAAATAAAGTCTGGCACTGTTTCCACTGTTTCCCCATCTATTTGCCATGAAGTGATGGGACCAGATGCCATGATCTTCGTTTTCTGAATGTTAAGCTTTAAGCCAACTTTTTCACTCTCTGCAATAATACCTTTCTCATAAGGGTGGTATAAGGAGCGAATGTGATAACAGAATAGAGCATCTTATAGACTTTTTGCTAAACATAGCTTTTCAATGCATACTGAAATCCCACCAAATGATAGTAAAGCATGCACCTAAGGACAAGCAGAATGGGAAGGAGACAGCAGTAAACCAGAAATGTTATCAGAGTTCGGAGGAAAATAAGTGGATGGAGGAGGGCAGATGTGTATGTGGTACCCGCAGTCCATGCTAGGATACCCCTGTTGGTTATTTATAGGCAGTGTCCTTGCAGTGCTCATGCCCTCCCAGTGGTTAAGTGTTTCTGTGGTCACTGCTGGACGGAGGAAGTTCATTTGTAGAGCATGTTTGTCATTCTTTAGATTGTATATTTTGGGGGGAGCTTTGATAGGGGTAATGAAGATTATGGGGGTGACTAAAGCTTCCTTATTCTACCCTTTTGGCACTGCCACTGGTAGATCCCAACTGGATAAGTCCCATGAAATATATGTGCTTTCTTACTTTTTCCAGCTTTATTGAAACATAATTGACATTTACCATTGTATAAGTTTCAGGTGTACGAGTGTTGATTGGAAACACTCATTGCAAAGCGATTGCCACCATAGCATTAGTTAATACTTGCATCCTGTCGCATACTTCCCATTTCTTTTATGTGATGTCATTTTCTTTTTTGTTTTGTGGTGGGAGCATTTACGATCTACTTTTCTTATCAACTACCGAGTATATACTACATTACTATTAACTATGATCACCGAGCTGTACCTTATATCCCCAGAACTTATTCATCCTCCAACTGGTAGGTTGCATTAATACTATTTGACCAACACCTCCTTTTCCCCCACCACTCAGCTCCTGGTGACCACCATTCTAGTCTGTTTCTGTGAGTGCAGCTTTTTTAGGTTTGACATACAAGTGATACAATATAGTATTTGTCTTTCTTTGTCTGACCTATTTCACTGTAAAAAAAAATGTGTTTTAGAGTGATTTCAGATGCACATGCTATAAATGTATTTTGGGAACATTATCACTTCTACACCACTGTGTAGTAAAGGGCTTGGTTGTTTCCCTATTTCACTGAAGATGCAGATGTGAAACCAAAAGAAGAAATAGGTCTCTGAGCCCAGCCATTTAGAAAACTTAATGAGCCTGGGCCACAATAAGGTACAATTCATTGTCATCCCACTTCTCTGTTTTAGTACTGGCTTCCTAATACTTGAAATTAAATGAACAATCTCTTGCTGTCTCTCACTCTTTGCTCTTTTATTTACTTTTTCTCCTTAGTCTCATTTGTTTCAGCTGTCCTGGCAATACCTTTAATGTCTCACAGAAAATCAGCCCACACCAAAAAAGATGGTGAATTTCAGATTTTAAAAATAATGCTTGGAAATTTTCTTGAAATTTTGCTCTATTTTTTTTTAACATCGATATTTACTTGGTAGATGCCATGCGCTCAAGTTCTTTTTCCAAAATGTCTCCAATAAGCCCATATTTCTTCATCTCTAGACCAACTATGGCCCTGCCCGTCTCTCCAAAGCTTTAGTAAGGAGCTCTGTCTGCTTCTTCCTTTATGTACTTCCATCTCCTCCCCTGAAATATTATTTGACCCCCTGAAATCACTGGTTGCATGCACTTATCTTAAGATAAAATCTAGCATTGTTTTTTTTTGGCCTTGCAGCTTAATTCCATGGGCCTTTGGCAGTGAAAATGCAGTCCTAACCACTGGCTAGGCTAAGGCTAAGTCACGGCAGTCGTGTCCGACTCTGTGCGACCCCAGAGATGGCAGCCCACCAGGCTCCCCCGTCCCTGGGATGCTCCAGGCAAGAACACTGGAGTGGGTTGCCATTTCCTTCTCTAATGCGTGAAAGTGAAAAGTGAAAGTGAAGGTGCTCAGTCATGTCTGACCCTCAGCGACCCCATGGACTACTGCCTTCCAGGCTCCTCCATCCATGAGATTTTCCAGGCAAGAGTACTGGAGTGGGGTGCCATTGCCTTCTCCGCTTAACCACTGGACCACCAGAGAATTCCCAAATCTAGCATGCTTAATGCAACCTACTAAACCCTATGTAGTCTGACCCCTCCGTCCCATCAGCTTCAATTCCTACTACCATTTCTTTCAGACGTTATTTGCTCCAGCCACAAAGCTTTCACGCAACTCCCCAGATACATCAAATATTTTCCTCCTCAGGGCCTTTGCAAGTGTTGTTCCTTCTACTTACTATACTCTCTTCTCTGCTGCTTTCTCTCTCCTGTAACTCTAGTTACATTTCACTGGCTTTGTTATAGATTAACTAAAAATTAAAAGCCAATCAATAATGTTTAAGAAATGATTATGTATATGAAGTCATTATAAATACAAGTAGTAAGATTGGCCTATTTAAAAAAATTCCACTCTTAGGTATTTACCCAAGAGAAATAAAAACATGTCCACAAATGACCTATATTTAAATATTTATAGGGCTCTAGTCATAATAGCACCAAACTAGAAATAAACCAAATTCCATCAACAGAAGGCTGGATAAACAGATTGAGCTGTATATGTATAATGCCCTACCATGTGCGCTCAGTCACTCAGTCATGTCCAGTTCTTCGCAACCCCATGGACTGTGGCCAACCAGTCTCCTCCGTCCATGAGATTTCTCAGGCAAGAATACTGGGGTGGGTTGCCATTTCCTTCCCCAGGGGATCTTCCCAACCTAGGGACTCAACACATGCTTCCTGTATTGCAGGCAGATTCTTTACCACTGTATCACCTGGGAAGCCCCGTAATTCACCACTACTCAACAATAAAAAAGAATAAGCCACCAATACATGCAGCAGCTTGAACCTCCAAAACATTATATTAAACAAAAGAAGCCAGACATAGAAGAGAGTATATTGCATGATTCCATTTATGTAAAGTCCAAGGACAGGCAAATAAATACTATAGCACCAGAAATCAGAACCACCGTTGTCTTTGGGGATGTGTGATGGGCATTGGCTTGAAAGGGCACAAAGGAACTTCTGCATGTTGGAAATGGTCTGAATCTTGCTTTGAGTAATGGGGTTACATAAGTATATACTGGATTTACCTGGTGGTACTAGTGGTAAAGAACCCACCTGCCCGTGCAGGAGACATAAGAGACATGGGTTCAACCCCTGGGTCAGGAAGATCCCCTGGAGGAGGGCATGGCAACCCACTCCAGTATTCTCGCCTGGAGAATCTCATGGACAGAGGAGCCTGGTGGGCTATGATCCATGGAGTTGTAAAGAGTCAGACACGACTGAAGTGACTTAGCGTGCACGCACAGGTGTATACATTTGTCAAAACATTAAACTGTATACTGAAGATGTACACATTGTGTTGTGTATGCAATACACCTTAATTAAAGAACAATGCAGTCTTATGTTTTTGTAATTTGGCTGCTCAAAGAGATTTTTCCATAATGAACTCCAATGCATCATTTTATTTCCTTTCTAGCTTCCGTCACTTCTTTTGACTCATACTCAAATCTCATGTATGTTAATCATGTGAGAGGTTACCAGGCCTCTCTCTGGATCTATAGACTTATTTTCTTAATACATGTGGTATTGTGATAACAGACATCTCATCCCCTCACCCACAGGGGATAAGAAGTAGCTGCAGTGTGCACTAAAAGGCACAGTGGTAATAGTGACACCTTGGCAGTGGAGGAGAAAAAACTAAAAGTATGACCTAAGAATCCAAAAGAGTGTGAGCCTGGAATGATTGAAACAAAATCAGACAATGTTATACATTTCCGTAGTCACAGGGCATCACGTTTTGTCATAGGGTTCATCCAGAAATGTTAAATCATATGCAGTATATTCTATTTAAACCTAGGTAAATCATATGCAGTATATTCAAAGCTATGGTTTTTCCAGTAGTCATGTATGGATGTGAGAGTTGGATTATAAAGAAAGTTGAGCACCAAGGAATTGATGCTTTTGAACTGTAGTGTTGGAGAAGACTCTTGAGAGTCCCTTGGACTGCAAGGAGATCCAACCAGTCCATCCTAAAGGAGATCAGTCCCAGGTGTTCATTGGAAGGTCTGATGTTGAAGCTGAAACTCCAATACTTTGGCCACCTAATGCGAAGAACTGACTTATTTGAAAAGACCGTGATGCCGGGAAAGATTGAAGGCAGGAGGAGAAGGGGACAACAGAGAATGAGATGGTTGGATGGCATCACCGACTCAATGGACATGAGTCTGAGTAAATTCCAGGAGTTGGTGATGCACAGGGAGGCCGAGCGTGCTGCAGTCCAAGGGGTCGCAAACAGTCGGAGATGACTGAGCGACTGAACTGAACTGAACTGATCTTCTATTTTAAAAGCAAAGAAGGGTAAATACATGAACATTTCATAGAGAACAATTTAAATCATATTTCTGTTTTGGTGCATGAAGGGATAAATCTTCAAATAGCCAGATTAATCCAGTCTGGGATGAAAGCCAGTCCCTGGTAGAACCAGGACTGGTGGCAAAGGAGCTGCCTTTGGGTAGATGGCTATTATTACACAACCAGGCGGAGTCCCAGGCAACTGAAAGGGGTCATGTAATCCCAATAAGCTCTGATTTAACACCTTTATCACCAACATGGAGCTTTCTTACCCTATAAGGATGCTGAGTAACGCTGCAAACATGCACTTTCTGTGGGCCATCTGGTTATGAAAACCCCATAGGGTAAGACTCATGAGAAGGTCTTGCTAGTTTTTCTGAAAGTAAATAATTCTAAATGGGCTCCTGGAGAGTTTTCTGGGTAATTCATACTCTACAGAGATTTGATTGCAGAAAATTTCCAGTAAACTTAAAACTCAACTTCCTATAACAGTTAGAAAGTGTACAAAAACAATTGGCTTTTGTTCGATTGAGAAAGACCCTGGATGAGTAGAACTTTGAAATTTTGAAAGAAAAAGATAGATAAATAAGACGGAAATTTCTGACTGTCAGTGACTAAAGAAAACCTTGCTGAACTTGGAAAGTATAATAAAAGAGGGATCTTGCCTAGTTTGAGGTGTTGTATCCTTGGGCTTCCCTGGTGGTTCAGCAGTAAAGAATTTGCCTGGCAATGCAGGAGATGTGGGTTCAATCCCTGGTTCAGGAAGGTCCCTGGAGAAGAACTATTCTTGGGTGGGAAATCCCATGGACCGAGGAGCCTGGCGTGTTGCAGTCCATGGGGTCGCAAAGAGTCGGACACAACTGAGTGACTGAACTGAACTGAGCAACTAAACAACAACATCTTGAGTTCAGATTCACGCTTGGATAGAATGCCGTGTGTTCTCAGGGATGAAGGGCCCACAGGAGAATGAGAGCGGGGAGGCAGATGCTGTTGGAAGGAGAGAGCTTGGAATGTCCTAGTGGTCAAGAGAAATGCATGTGTGGGTGTGTGGGAGGGTATCAGGGGAAATGAACACTGCCAAGTTGATTTGTATTTTAACTACCAGAGCATTCCTAAGACATTCTTCCAAGATGCTGGGATTAGAGAGATGGCAAGTTTCAACAGTATGTTTATCCATTACAAGTACAAGAACTAAGTAAAAAATTTTGGCAGATGTATCTTTAATTCTAAAAAGACAATGGTGACATTAAGGAGACTTTGAAACAAAGTGACTTCTCATAATTCCTTTACTCTTCAACAGCTAATATTCTATTTTTCTATGTTTTCTTCTGGACTAAAACTAAAACTCTCTTTCTCTAGCAGTACTTTTGAGTGAGTAAGTTTCCTCTTGGCATGATCTCTATTGAAGCAGCTTCTAAACCCTAATGAGCTGGGAACAATTCTCCAGTCCTGTATTATTCTGCCTTAAATTGGAAACTTGAACTTCAGAGAGGAATTATCTGCAATTATCATTTCATGACTGTTTTCAAGATTCCCCACTTTCAACATCCGCTGCATGTGGTCTGCAGAAGTAAAGCAAGTCAAACACTGTGGGCAAGAAAGCGATTCTGCTGTTCTTCAGAATGAGCTTCCCTGGTAGCTCAGTTGGTGAAGATCCACCTGCAATGCAGGAGACCCCAGTTTTATTCCTGGGCTGGGAAGATCTGCTGGAGAGAGGGTGGGCTACCCACTCCAGTATTCTTGGGCTTTCCTTGTGGCTCAGCTGCAGTGTGGGAGACCTGGGTTCAATCTCTGGGTTGGGAAGATCCCCTGGAGAAGAGAACAGCTACCCACTCCAGGGGTCACAAAGAGTCTGACACGACTTTCACTTTCACTTCACTTTCCAGAATGGGCTTAGGGATCATCCTTCCTAACTCCCTGTTATTAGTAAGAAAAATGAGGCCCAGAAAGGTCATAGAACTAATAAATTCAGTTGTTGAGATTTGACCCAAGGTGTTAAAAATTTTTAATTTTAAATAATTTTAGATTTTTAGAAAAAAATTCAAATCTACCTTCCTCTGCTGCCGCTGCTGCTAAGTTGCTTCAGTCGTGTCCGACTCTGTGCGACCCCATAGACAGCAGCCCACCAGGCTCCCCCATCCCTGGGATTCTCCAGGCAAGAACACTGGATTGGGTTGCCGTTTCCTTCTCCAATGCATGAAAGTGAAGTCGCTCAGTCATGTCCGACTCTTAGCGACCCCATGGACTGCAGGCTACCAGGCTCCTCCGTCCATGGGATTTTCCAGGCAAGAGTACTGGAGTGGGGTGCCATCGCCTTCTCTGCTACCTTCCTCTAACCCCCTCTTAATGTTAACAGACAACCATAGTTCAGTCATCAAAATCAGAAAACATTGTTACAGTACTATTAATTAAACTACAGACCTTTGAATTTCATCATTTTCCCCCCTAGCATCTCTTTGTCATTCTGGGATCCAATGCAGAATCTCACATTGCATTGAATTATTCCTCCTTAGTTTCTTCCAGTGAGGGAGAACTCCTCAATCTTTGTCTTCCATGACCTTGACACTGTTGAATAGTACTGGCCAGATATTTTGTAGAATGTCATTCATTTGGGGTTTGTCTAATGTTTCCTCACCATTAGACCGAGTTTATGCATGAGGCAAAGTGTCCTTCTCAGTACATTATATTAGAAAATACACAACGTTGGTATGTCCTGTTACTGGTGATATTATCCTTGATCACTTGGTTGAGATGGTATCTGTCAGGTTTCGCTACTCTTATTATTTTCCCCTTTGTAATTGAGGAATATCTTAGTGGAGTTACATTGAGATGATGCTAATATCCTAATTTTCCTCAAACTTTCACCTATAGATTTTAGTATTTATCAGTTGGAGAAGGAAATGGCAACCCACTCCAGTGTTCTTGCCTGGAGAATCCTGTGGACAGAAGAGCCTGGAGGGCTGCTGTCCATGGGGTCGCACAGAGTCGGACACGACTGAAGCGACTTAGTAGCAGCAGCAGCAGCAGTGGATGCTACCTGCAACAATCATTATTATAATGTTTACCTAATAGTGATTTTGTTATAGATAGATGGAATAGAGATATCTTTGTACTAATAGCTGGATGGATATTTATTTTATTCTGTGGATCATAACCCAGTGTTATCATTATTTACTTTGTTGCTCAAATTGTTCCAACTTTGGCCACTGGGGACTCCTTTGAAGTCGCTCAGTTGTGTCGGACTCTTTGCGACCCCATGGACACCGGGCTCCTCCGCCCATGGGACTTTCTAGGCAAGAGTACTGGAGTGGGCTGCCATCTCCTTCTTTTAGGTTGGCTCATGTATCCTTTTGTCATGCCTCATCATTGTGGGGTTATGTTGCTTGTGGGACTATGTTGCTGCTTTGAGTACTTCATTATTTTCTTCGTTTCTTTTTCTAAAGACTATGTTTTTAAATTTTCAATTTCTTTATTTGGCTGTGCTGGGTCTCAGTTGCAGCATGTGGGACCTAGTTCCCTGACCAGGGATTGAATCCAGCCCCCTGCATTGGGAGAACAGAGTCTTAGTCACTGGACCACCCAGGGAAGTTCGAGTACTTCTTTATTTTCTGACACACGATTTTCCAGGCTCAATTACATTCTGCCTACCCCAGCCCTAGAATCAACTGCTTCTCTGAAGAACCCTCTGAGCCAAGACTTTTTGTCATAAGCGTCTTATGCTCCTTCCATCAGTTCATGTTATGTCTTAAACACATTTGACTTGACCGTTTAGTACACTTTTCTCAGAAACACACTATTCAGGTAGGTGGAGTTTGTACTTGTCATTCAGCACCGGCTTGTGGTTACTCCTGATGCTCCTCTGTCCACGATAATTGTCCTGCGGGGATGATCCGGGCATGAGGTAGCAGGAGGGTGGGAGGACACAGAAGTGGGTGGAGGGCAGAAAAGGGGCGGTGTGGATATCGATGAAGAAATGGAGGGGGAGGCTGGGAGACCCTGGACGAGACTCAAATATGCATATCTGAGTTCTTTCTGCTACACGACTAGGCAGATCCGAAAATCTACAAACATTTCAAAAGGAAGTTAGAATTTTTTAAGTTTTAAGTTTTTGTTTTGTTTTTTTTCAGTCCAAGGTTTTTGTTTGTTTAAATTGAAGTTTAGTTGATGTACTTTCCTCAGTGATTTTCAATGTGTTCTTGACTCTGTGGCTATAATGAACAAACTTGATCATGCCATTCTATTGGTTTGGTTTTTCTTGGGGTGGCGGGAGGAGGGCCACACTGAGTGGCATGAAGGATCTTCCCTGACCAGGGATCGAACCTGTGCCCCTGTAGCAGACACATGGAATCCCAACCGCTGGACCACCAGTGAAGTCCTTAATTTTTCTGGCACTTGATCCACTCTGCCTGTAGGGAAGTTGCTCTTTGTGAGTCTGGCTTCTCTTCCTTCTCTCCCTTTCTCTCTCTTGCCTCCAGCAGCTGTTCGAACTGATTTTTGGGGTCGCGGCAAGTTGGTTTCTGGCTAAGTCTCACACAGTCATTGAGGAAGTGTTATTACACTCCTGTGTTAGGGGATGGATAAAGTTATACATAGAGATGTTAATTGAAAACAGAGCTACGTTCACAGTGGAAATGAAAAGGAAGACTGGAAAAACAGAAATGAAACTTCTGGTTTTCTAATCTTTTTCATAAATAATGCAACTTAAAAACAACATAGAAAACTTCAAATAGATGAATATGTATCATAATGTGAATATATGCAATGAAGCCCATGTGCCACTCCAAGATTCAAGAACACGTAAGGGTAACAAATACAGTAGTTCTGGGGTTTTAGTGAGGGATGGTTTTGCTGTTGTAGGAACAGTGCTTTTTAACTGTCTTCAAATGACACTGCATTTTCTTCTACATACTTGCCCCTGTGTGTGTGTGTGTGACAGAGAGAAAGAAATTCAAAGAGAGAGAGAGAACAGTGAAAGAGATATGACACACTGGTTTCTTACAGGAAATTTAATACATGTCAGCACAAATCTGATACTGACTCATTTGGCAGAAAGAACAAATTCACACGCCAGAGTAAACAAAGAATGGAGTGAGATCTCAAGAATAGGGGAAGGGTGGGGAGGCTACCTACGATTTAAGATATGAAAGAGGTGCTTTCTTAAAATCATTTTCAGTTTCTCAGAGTCATGTTGAATTTTTATCCTGACACCCTCAGCACTTGTCTTGAAGGATTTAGGGAGTTTCTTCCTCCCCTCTGATCCCCACAATCATTTAGCCATTATGTCCAGCATAACCTGTCTCCTCCTCCTCATCGCCTTTCTGTCCGCATGAGTACTCAGTTGGTTCAGCATTCACCAAGGTTTCTTTCCGTCTTTGACTGTCTCTGAATTATTCATCCCTTAAAATTCATTCTAGGCGTGTCTTCCTACTCGGTCAGAGCTGGCCATTTCTTTCTTGATGCCACCACTGAATCTTGTGTAACTGATTCTATCATTCTCTCCCAAATATACTGTAATTGATGGTTTATGTACTCACCTTCCCTACTTGACTTAGGCTGTGAGGTTCTTGAAGACTGGGATTGTGTCTACAGTCCCAGTGGGGTTTATTTCTATATCCCCACTGCCTATCAGGGCTGGGCACACTCAGTGCTTGATAAATGCTTGGTCAGTGAATGAGAAGATAAATGCCCAGGTGAATAAATAAAGGAGTCTGCTCAATTCATTAAAGAACTGTTACTAACTAGTAAACTCCTCATTGTCAACCCCAAGCAGATGTTTCTCCCTGGAGCGGACAGTTCATGGCAAACCACGTGATAGAAGATTATATCCTTTAAAATGATATCTACAAGTGATAGTTTCTCCTCTACAAATAATTATCTCCTCAGGATATTGAGTTATTTTTACTTTTTGAAGGCATTTGTAGTTATTATGCCTGTGGTTCCATCTGGGCTTCCCTGGGGGCTCAGATGGAAAAGAATCTGCCTGCAGTGCGGGGGACCTGGGTTTGCTTCCTGGCTCGGGAAGATCCCCTGAAGGAGGGCATGGCAACCCACCGCAGTATTTTCGCCTGGAGAGGCCCATGAACCAAGCAGCCTGGCTGGCTTCATGCAGTCCATAGGGTAGCCAAGAGTCACACAGGACTGAGCGACTAAGCACCGCACAGCCATAGCTCCATCTAGTGAAGCCAACTGGCAAGACAGCAATTAAGATAACTGCATGAATATGCTGCTGCTGCTGCTGCTGCCAAGTCGCTTCAGTTGTGTCCGACTCTGTGTGACCCCCTAGATGGCAGCCCACGAGGCTCCCCCGTCCCTGGGATTCTCCAGGCCAGAACACTGGAATGGGTTGCCATTTCCTTCTCCAGTGCATGACAGTCTAAAGTGAAAGTGAAGTGCTCAGTTGTGTCCGACTCTTAGTGACCCCATGGACTGTGGTCCACCAGGCTCCTCCGCCCATGGGATTTTCCAGGCAAGAGTGCTGGAGTGGGGTGCCATTGAGAAACAGTGAAAAAATCATTTATAGAAAATGACCCTTCCCTTTCTAGGTTCAAAAACCTTCATTTGTGTCTACTTTGTACTTTCTAGAATTCAACAGTCTTTTTCTTGCCAAAATAACCTGTTTCTAAATATATGGGCAGTGTCATGTCACTGGAAAATAATATGAACATATGGAAAACTTTTACAATTAGCTTATATTTTACTGCCTTTAAATCAAAGAGCCACTGATATTTATTAACACAAAATACTATTCAGATATTTTATGGAATAACATTTTTGTAAACAATGCAAAAAACCTCAGCAATTTAATTTTTTAAGAGTCTTTTTTTTAATGTGGACCATTTTTAAAGTCTTTATTACCATCTTTCTAAATTCCATATATGTGTCTTAGTATACTGTATTGGTGTTTTTCTTTCTGGCTTACTTCACTCTGTATAATCGGCTCCAGTTTCATCTACCTCATTAGAACTGATTCAAATGTATTCTTTTTAATGGCTGAGTAATCCTCCATTGTGTATATGTACCACAGCTTTCTTATCCATTCATCTGCTGATGGACATCTAGGTTGCTTCCATGTCCTGGCTATTATAAACAGATGTATAGAACAGACTTTTGGACTCTGTAGGAGAAGGAGAGGGTGGGATGATTTGGGAGAATGGCATTGAAACATGTATGCTATCATGTAAGAAACGAATCGCCAGTCTAGGTTCGATATAGGATACAGGATGCTTGGGGCTGGTGCACTGGGATGACCCAGAGAGATGATATGGGGAGGGTGGTGGGAGGGGGGTTCAGGATTGGGAACTCATGTACACCCGTGGCGGATTCATGTCAATGTATGGCAAAACCAATACAGTATCGTAAAGTAAAAAAAATTAAAAATAAAGAGCAAAAAAAAAAAAGATTAAAAAAGTATAATAATTTTAAAATTAAAAAAATAATAAAATAAAATAAAAATAAAAACTAAAAATAGAAAAAAAATAAAGTCTTTATTGAATTTGTTATAATATCGTTTCTGTTTTATGTTTTGGTTTTTTGGCCACAAGGCATGTGGGATCTTAGCTCCCCGACCAGGGATCAAACCCACACCCCCTGCCCTGGAAGGCAAAGTCTTAGCCACGGAACACCAGGGAAGTCCCCAATTTAATTAATATTTATCAAGTGGTTTTTAGTGATCGAAATGTGCTTCAGGATAAATATCGTCACATCATGATACCCATTATTGTAAAACTTAAAAATATTATAGCAAAATGGTGTATTGTTTAAATATCTGTCTTCTTAGACTATAAGGCAAAGCACAGGAGTCATGAACATGAAGTACTTCAGCAGAGTGACTTACCTCGTGGTCCAGTGGTCAGGACTCCACGCTCCCACTGCAGGGGGGCTCAGGTTCGATCCTTGGTCAGGGAACTAAGATCCTTCATGGTACACAGCTTTGCCAAAAAATTAGAGACAAACTGCCAGAAAACAAACCTTCAGAGGAGTGGTCGCCTCTGTGGAGAGACAAGAGGAGTCGATCAGAGTAAAACCTCCAGTGGCTGCCGCAGGATTGGAAATGTTTTCGTTCTGTGTGAGGTCATGGGCACGTGGATTTTTACTTTATTGTTATGCTTCAAAACTTCAATGTACATATTTTTTGATCCAGTAATTTCACTTTTGAGAAACATTCTTACAGAAATGAAAGAGCAATATATAAGGATATGCATAAAAAAGAAAGAAAGAAAAATTAAACAAAAGAAATAAATAGTTACGATGTAAGCTCCATATATATTCTACTAGGGACTCAGCTAAGTGTGATACATATTAGGTTTTCATAAATGCAAAATTTGATGATAAATATTATGAGCATTACCATATGCTATGCTTCAATAAAAGCTATGTTTTAAAACAAAAAAAACTGATATTTTAACAAACATTGTTTGGTGTAAATAGATACATAAGCATACTTATAATAAGGTATATTACGCTAATAAAATAACACTGAATATGACAAAGCGGAGAAAGTCTAGTAGCATAAAAAAAGAGGCAAATACAATTCTTTCATATAGGGCTTTAAGAATGTTAAGAACACAATGTTCCATAGGATTTTCTTCAGTCCAAAATTTTAGTATCTTTTGGTAGTTGTTCCATCAATAATATTTTATTTCTTTTATTTATTTTTAAATGTTTTTAAGGTTTTTATATATTTTTATTTATCATTATTGATGTATAGTTGATTTGCAATACTATATGAGTTTCAAGTGTACAACATAGTGGTTCAATTTTAAAGTTACATATTCCATTTATAGTCATTACAAAATATTGGCTATATTCCCTGTGAAAAGTGAAGTGAGAGTGTTGGTCACTCAGTTGTGTCTGATTCTTTGCAACCCCATGGACTATAGCCTGCCAGGCTCCTCTGCCCATGGGGTTCTCCAGGCAAGAATATTGGAGTAGGTAGCCATTCCCTTCTCCGGGAGATCTTCCCAACCCAGGGATCAAACCCTGGTCTCCTGCATTGCAGGCAAATTCTTTACCATCTGAGCCACCAGGGAAGCCCAAAAAAGTTACCTAAACACTTCACTAAAGAAGATATACAGTGGCAAATTTTCTTAATAAACTCTCTTCAGGAGGAAAAGAGCCCCACCTTAGCAGAGGATGGTTTCGATCCATCGACCTCTGGGTTATGGGCCCAGCACGCTTCCGCTGCGCCACTCTGCTGGTGTGCTGTACCATACATCCTTATAATGTATTCATTCTGTACATAGTAATTTGTAGCTCTTAATTTTCTAACCCCATTAAACCCCACATCCTCCTCCCTGTGCCCAGCACTTCTCTCTAAATCCTGCTAGTAATCACTATGTGATTTTCCCTAGTGGCTCAGATGGTAAAGAATCTGCCTGCTCATGCAGGAGACCTGGGTTTGCAATGCAGGAGACCCGGGTTTGATCCCAGGGTCAGGAAGATCCCCTGGAGAAGGGAATGGCTACCCACTCCTGCATTCTTGCCTGGAGAATTCCGTGGACAAAAGAGTCTGGCCGGCTACAGTCCATGGGGGTCGCAAGGAGTTGAACACTACTAAGCAACTAACACTTTCATTTCTTTGAGTCCCTACATCGTTCTCTATATCTGTGAGTCTGTTTCTTTTGTGTTATATTCACTAGTTTCTTTTATGTTTTGGATTCTGCATATAAGTAATGTCATACAGTATTTGACTTGCTCTGACTCGTTTCACTAAGCACATCCTCCAAACCCCTCCATCTTGTTGCAAATGGCAAAATTCCATTTTTTTTCTTTTATGGCTGAGTAGTCCCAGGGACGGGGGAGCCTGGTGGGCTGCCATCTGTGGGGTTGCACAGAGTCGGACACAACTGAAGCGACTTAGCAGCAGCAGCAGCAGTATTCAATCATATATATATATATATATATATATATATGTATACACACCACATCTTCTTTATCCATTCATCTGTCAATGGACACTTAGGTTGCTTCCATGACTATTGTAAATAATGCTGCTGTGAACATTGGGATGAATTGTTTTTAAATTAATGTTTTTTCCTTCTTTGAATATATACCCAGCAGTGGAATTTCTGGATCATATGGTAGTTCTATTTCTGAAGGTGGAGTAAAAAATCCCAGCATGAGAGTAAAGCTAGCTACAAAACATTGGGGAAGGTTATAAATTTATTAATACTTTTAAACCCACTGTCAGCAGAGAGAGACTGATTTGTTTGTTGGTTCACGTTGCCACCATATCTTGGTGGCACCTGGCTGGTGCTGGGTAAGTAAGACATCAGACTCCCAAGGTGGCCAAACAGGAGAAAATGGGCCGGGCCAAGAGGCGTATGCAGTACAACAAGAGCTTTGTCAATATTGTGCCCACCTTTGGCAAGAAGAAAGGCCCTGATGTCAACTCCCAAATCCTTCGTAATCCTGGCTTTCTCTAATAAAGCCACTCAGCCCAATCAAAAAATAACAAAACACACCATTAGAAAAGTGTGCACCGAGGAAAAGCCATGCACTCTGAGAACCAGAAAGAAGGTGTCTGCAAGCCAAGGAGAGAGGTGTTGGGAGAGACCACCCTTGCTGACACTTTGACCTTGGACTTCCAGTCTCCAGAAAATATACTGAGGAAATTAATATATATAGCCAATTTGGGTGCCTGGATCTATGTGTGATCTATGTGTAGGTGTTGGATTCAGCCGCCCACTTTGTCAGGTTCAAATCCTGTTACTCGGTTAACCAGCAGAACTCTATATTCCCAGGAATATGTCAAAGTCCTCTCTTGACATCTCATTTCACATTTTTTTTGGTAAACATTACGTTAAGCCTATTGTTTGCCTCAGTTCCTATCTACCACTTCAGGCAACCACAATATTAAACCACAGAACTCTAGATTTGGGGTTTTAGAACACTTCCAGGACATTCCTTGTTTCTCTGCTGATTTGCCACTTGAGTAAGTATAAGTAGAGCTTCCCTGATAGCTCAGTTGGTAAAGAATTCACCTGTAATGCAGGAGACCCTGGTTCGATTCCTGGGTCGGGAAGAGCTGCTGGAGAAGGGATAGGTTACTCACTCCAGTATTCTTGGGCTTTCCTTGTGGCTCAGCTGGTAAAGAATCTGCCCACAATTGTGGGAGACCTGGGTTGGGAAGATCCCCTGGAGAAGGGAAAGGCTACCCACTCCAGTATTCTGGCCTAGAGAATTCTGACACGACTGAGCGACTTTCAAGTATAAGTAAGTGACTATGTCTGTGTGATTATTTAGTACTTCCTTTACTTTCTTATGAATTTAGTAATGTATTTAAAAGTGCTTTGGGAAATAGTATCAGTGAAAATGACAACGTAGGAAATATAGCCAATATTTTAGAGTAACTATAAATGGAGTATAACCTTTAAAAAGTCAACCACTATGTTGTACACCTGAAACTCAAAATGTTGTAAATCAACTAAATGTCAATAAAAATAAAGATATATAAAAACCTTAAAAAAACTGTTATGTAAAGAATTTGCTCCCAGTGGAAGTGGATGATAGTGATAGATGAAGGTTAAGAACACTATGGTGTCTAGGTAGAACAATGTTATTTCTTGTTCAGGAGTCCTAGGCAAACTTCCACCCTCACCCTTAGGTTTCCTCATAGGTGAAATAAGAATATTACAGGGATTAGTAAAAGCGAGAAGGAGACTCTGGCATCTGTAATCTTCTATTATGGGTTTTGTGCCTTGAAGGGCTTCTTTACTCATAGGCTATTGATTAATTCTGGGGAGTGGTTTTCAGGGATCTCTTTGAATCCTGATGGGAGGTACACTGTGAATTTTGCCAATATCAGGGGAGATTTTGTCTGTAAGGAGGGTGATAGCTGATTTAATAGGGACAAATAATCAATGTTCCCAGGATCAGCTCTAGACAGCAAAAAAAGATGTCACAGCACCATTTAACTCATCTGATTGGCTGCTTTGATAAGTACTGTCAAATTATAGAATCATCTCCCTGCCCCCTCCTTTTGAGAGAAGGAAATTCTGACATGATACTTCTTTAAGAAGTCTCAGGCTTATACACAGCTAGCAGTGGGAGAACTAAGGAGAAAAGGGTGTGTGTCTCTCAAAGGTCCTAAACAGAAGCAAGTAGGTTCAGAGACAGAAGCATCTTGAGGTTCACTGGAGGTCTCCACTGTTTGAACTGTTCTATTACTCCAGGGCAGGGGCTGCTTTATAGTAGTGGGCTTGTACACCATGAGCATGACTCAGATGTCAATTAGGACTGGAGGAGCTTCAGCCCCAATTTAGAGAAACGTGTCTCTAAACCACTTGGAGGGAGGCTTGCAAAGAGCCTGTGTCACTCCTCAGGGCTCCATCATTGAGAAGTGAGAGCTAGCTGGAAAGGCCCCTTAGAGGGTTACAAGTACCTGAAGAGTTTAACTGTCTCTTTCCCAAAGTCCTGGCTCTCTGCAATCCTAGCAGAAACTAGGAGGGTCTTGCTTTTCATTTGCTGGAGTTGAAGATTAAGACTTTTGGTGGCCTTCCGCTCAGGTGACTCCTGTAGTACTCAAGAGAGTTGGTTTGTCAGATTAATTAAATTTGGAGTGGACATAGTTTCCTATTTCTCTTGGTCCTTTTTACTAGCAGGGAAATGTCCTGGTTTAGCCTGTAAATAAATAGAGTTAAAATCTACCTGATTAGAATTAGCATCTGAAGGAAGGTCAGAATTATCATTTAAAACTATCTGAAATTGACCGTAATACTCATGAACAGGCTCATCACATTTTTGTCTGCAAAACTGAAATTTGTTCAACAGGCTTTGGAAAAACCCTAGGAATTGCCCTAGGAAGCCATCTAGTGATTGTTGAGCCTGACTGTATGAGTTAGCAGGCTAGTTTCAAAACAGAAGGTAGTCATCAGATCTGTTACACCTGAAACCTGCTTCTACTGATTAAGTTCCTTTTAATTGTTTTTATAAAAACATGCAGATCTTCCAAGAGTCAAGTAGCCTAAACAAAAGAGGTTTGCCTGAGTTGTTTTCCAGGAACTTGGAATCAGCTGAGCCCAATTTGAGCTCTAACTAGTTACGACTACTGACCCTCCAACTGGGCATGCTCCGTGACCTTTTGACTTCAGAGGGCTGAAGACTCCATCCGCAGAGCATGTTCTGAGTATACGTATTGTGAAGAAGCCTGTAGCTCAGTTGTATCTAGGCCAGAATGAAGATCACCTCACATTTTCTTGTCTCCAATTAGCCTCAGTTTTATCCCAAAGAATACCCCCAGCCCCTTGCCTTTGAGGAAGTGGATTTGAGACTTCCATCTTCTCACTTGGCCACCTTGTAAGTAAACCTTTTCTTTGCTGCAAACTTCGGTGTCTCAGCATTTGGCTTGCTGCATGTTGGGCAAACAATCTTGGTTCAGTAACACCTTACCAGTTGTATTTCTAGGTACCTTTCAGCATTTTCCCAGTTAGCAGTTTTAATTCAATGCTGGGCCTATCCTTAACCAAGAAGCATATGAACTAGCTGGTAAAAGTCAGAGATACCAGGTTGCTAAATCTGAGTAACATAAAATTCCTCTGTAAGTCTGTGAGATTCTTTGGGTTACTGTGGGGGGAAAAAAATCTATGACTATAGCTCAAAGTTCAGCTTTAGTTCAGAGAGCAGAAGAAATTAAGGGTTTGGTCTCTGGATCCTCAGTAGGCCTAATTTTATAGGGATGGGTTCTGAAAAGTTCGGAGGAAAAGGGAGAGGTGGGGAGAGTTTAAGAGAAAAAGCGAAGTTAAGCAAGAATTAGTGTGGGAAAGTGAGGGTAGAGAGGAGGAGCAGGCAGCATAGAAGGGAGAAGACGGCCCCAGAGGTCTAAGCACAAGGAGCCGAGAGAGAGAGACAAGATGGCGCCTGGAGCCATTTTCTCTTTCTGGAATGGTAACCACTGAGAGACTTACTGGTTCTGGGCACCTGAGGGAATCTCTAATTACTAGCTGACCAAGCTGACTTCAGTGGTCATACTGTACGAAGAACAGAGTTCAGAAAAATCACTTAACAACAAACAGCAATAAACCCTAGAGAAAAGGGGAAATCTGATTTTTAGTTATTACATTTATTTTAAACACATGAAAAGATGCTCAACATCACTCATTATTAGAGAAATGCAAGTCAAAACCACAGTGAGGTACCACTTCACACCAGTCAGAATGGCTGCGATCCAAAAATCTGCAAGCAATAAATGCTGGAGAGGGTGTGGAGAAAAGGGAACCCTCCTACACTGTTGGTGGGAATGCAAACTAGTACAGCCACTATGGAGAACAGTGTGGAGATTCCTTAAAAAATTGCAAATAGAACTGCCTTATGACCCAGCAATCCCACTGCTGGGCATACACACCGAGGAAACCAGAATTGAAAGAGACACGTGTACCCCCATGTTCATCGCAGCACTGTTTATAATAGCCAGAACATGGAAACAACCCAGACGTCCATCAGCAGATGAATGGATAAGAAAGCTGTGGTACATAAACACAATGGAGTATTACTCAGCCATTAAAAAGAATACATTTGAATCAGTTCTGATGAGATGGATGAAACTGGAGCTGATTATACAGAGCGAAGTAAGCCAGAAAGAAAAACACCAATACAGTATACTAACACATATATATGGAATTTAGAAAGATGGCAATGACGACCCTGTATGCAAGACAGCAAAAAAGACACAGATGTGTATAATGGACTTTTGGACTCAGAGGGAGAGGGTGGGATGATTTGGGAGAATGGCATTGAAACATGTATACTATCATGTAAGAATCGAATTGCCAGTCTATGTCCAACGCAGGATACAGCATGCCTGGGGCTGGTGCACGGTGATGACCCAGAGAGATGTTATGGGGAGGGAGGTGGGAGGGGGGTTCATGTTTGGGAACGCATGTATACCTGTGGTGGATTCAAGTCAATGTATGGCAAAACCAATACAGTATTGTAAAGTAAAATAAAGTAAAAATAAAAATTTAAAATAAAAAAAAGTCTAGTTTTGAACAACAAAAAAATTAAGACATAAACAAGGGCTGTGATCTTCAGAAGGGTTCCTTAGTTTTTTTTTCCATTCTCTTATGTGAGACAGAAAAGCTGGACGGGCTGGGGTTGTGTTACTGTTCTTCTTCAAGGTCAGATGAGGCTCTGGTCGAGTTTTCTTTAGGGCAGGTCTTTCTCACAGGAAGTAGGATGCTCTGGCATATTTCAAAATGGTCTGGCCTTAAGGTCGTCAATCTGACACTGAAGTCAGTGACCATGTTTTATTAATTTTTGTAACCTGCAAAGTGCTTTATAGATATACTACTAAATTAATATGACTTTAATCTCTTTTCTATTTCTTCAACTGACCACTTACAGCTTCATAACATGTACCAACACAGACTGTCAAACTGATCTTTATTCTTTTGGGGGTAATTTTTATATTGTAATTTCCATACAAAATTGCTAATGTTTCACTAAGGTTTTAAAACCTTTTTTTTTTTTTTTTTTCCAGAAATTCACTGGCAATCCATCAGTTAGGACTTGGTACTTTCTCTTCCATGGCCTGGGTTCAATCCCTGGTTGGGGAACTAAGATCCCACAAGTTGGGTGGCCAAAAAAACCTGAAATGTAAAAGCTTTTTTTCCACATTTGTTTTCATTTGTTTGGTATTCATTTACACCTTTCAGATTTACTCTACCAGGAAAATGGGTATAGTTTTAATTTACAACTAATATTTGACTGCTTCTTTTCAATCTTATGAATTGATAGCTTAAGTAAAATGAATTTTTGTGCTCCTCATTCCTATATCAACCTATTCCTATATCAATCTATTTTACTTAAAGTTAATATTAGCCAGAAAATATTCAGCTCACTGGTCATTCTCCCCAACCTATGGGGAAGCCAAAACCTCAATATAATCTTCAGAATCAGAATATGGAAGAAGGAGCCCCTTCATTAGATGCAAAAGGGAAAGTAACAGGAGAGAAGATGTACTCTGAGATGCTTATCCTGGGATCTTTGATCTTGGTACCCCTACACCCATCTTTAAGGAAAAGTCTCTTTTTAAGTCACTGCAGCCTGGAACCAAGTTCATTGTATTCCTCACTCTACTCCATCTCAGGACCACCTGGAATCTGTTGTCTAGGGTTGCCATGGACACAGGGTTCTTATTCTAGTACTGCCTTGTTAGCAGCAGCAGGTAAAGACCTAGGGTGGGGGCCTCTGGCTGAGGACGTCCCATCACACCCTCTGCCCTTTATGTAGCTAATGTTGCCCTTTCATCCTCACAGAGTAAGAGGAATAGAACATTTTACAGGGACAGATGGAGGGTAGGGGGAAGAGGAAGGATCGGGAGAAGGGTCAGGATGGGGGTCTTTGGGCCCGCTGACAGGAAGGCTTGCCTTGTGCTTAGCTGTGGGGAACACTAATTATCATTCATCTCCCCTCCCAGGGCATTTGCAGAGCCCCCCTATCTCACCCTCAGGGGTCATGGGCGTGGAGGGAGTAGGGGCACTAGGCTTCTGTAGGAGCAACTAACAGTAACTTTGTGGAATTGGGCTGAGATTGGACTTACCGCACTTGATCTGGGGACATTAAAAAATAGGAAAGAATGGGAAAAAGGATGCGGGGAGGGAGGCATTATCCTGAAAGGCAGCAGGAGAGAAATTGCTACCAGGATCTTGAGTAAAGTTCGCTCCTGCTTAGGAAAAGTACCCAAGTCACAAAATGCACCCCACCGCCCCGCAGCCCCAGCTCCATCCAAGACGCATTGCCTCCACTAAAGCAGCCTCGCCTGCAGGTAAGTGGATGCCGTGCCGGCAGGGAGGGGGCGGCCCCCCAGAACCAGGCTGGCTTTCCCGTGGCCATCTGGGCTCTCGGGGCCACAGCGTCCAAACTTTGGGCTCCATACTCCCACTGCGCATGAGCTAGTGTCCCTCAAAGGTTTGGAATTCACAGATGGCTGGACCCCAAGCCTCAAAATCAACATTGATGGACAAATTGGTCTGTTGTGGGGGAAAATTTCTGTTCTATTTGTTTATTTTTCTCTCCTTGCCCAGAATTGAGGGGCTTGTGGCACATTTCTGCTTGCCTCAGGTGGACATAATATTACTACTTGTTAACTTGGGGATGTATTAATACTTGGCAGTGGCTTTTATTCTGCGACTTACAGTTTTTGTGCATGAAATCTGCCCTGTGAAATGCTGAGGTTCCCATTTTTTTGCTTTCTCATTACTGTGATTTATTCTACAGAGAATATTCTAGGATGGAAATATAAGTCACTCTGATGTAAAATTGGTTTGAAATCGTTTTGTTTCACTTTCTGGGTCCCAGGTAGCAAGTGGGGTAATTTTTTTTAAAGAGTCCTGTGCTTGAGCTCCAGTCCTTTGGCCACCTGATGCGAAGAACTGACTCATCGGAAAAGATCCTGATGCTGGGAACGATTGAAGGCAGGAGGAGAAGGGGATGACAGAGGATGAGATGGTTGGATGGCATTACTGACTGGATGGACATGAGTTTGAGAAAGCTCTGGGAGTTTGTGATTGACAGGGAAGCCTGACATGCTGCAGTCCATGGGGTCGCAAAGAGTCGAACACTACTGAGCAACTGAACTGAACTGTGCTTGAGCTAAACTTAAATTTTATTGAACACACACACACACAAAATGTTTCCCTCCATCTTTTGAGCTAAAATTTTAAGGGCAAATGCACAATGCGTGTCTCACAGGATATATAAAATTGCACAATATTGCAGACTTTGTATTTGTGGACTCAAGACTTCAGAAATGCTGATCCTTACCTAGTAAGTCCTATGTGTAACTTTCTTCCCAAATTGGGATATACATATGTGTTTTAAACATATCAAATATACAATGGATGTGTGCTTTTGCTTTTCTTAGATTAACTGTAGATTAAATTCAACCGCGAAACAAACCATGCAGGGAGTAAAGAAGAATTCTTTAAATGCCTGGCTCATGCATCCAGAAAATAAGTAAGTGATGAGATTCAAATTTGCTGAATTTTAAGCATAATTCTCAGCCCTTAATAGAATAGGGAATATACCTGTACCTTCTTTTATAATAAATGTAAACTGTATGCAAATGACTTGGCAAATTTAAAATTTAAAGACCTTGTTGTATGTCTGTATTTTCCTTAAAAATACCACAGCTTAAGCAGTGTACCAGTAATAACATACTCGTGGCAGTCATAGCCCCTGTAAACTTCTCTAGGGGTGACTGGTTGCCTTACTGGAGGAATTTCGGTCTAGGGTGGTGAACGTTTCCAAGGACGGCCACAACAAGGGCTTCAGTTGTTCTATCTCCGTGAAAACCTGAAACATTGCTAATTCCTGAGAATGCGTTTTCATTAGTGAGATTTTCCAATCAGCTTAATGGATGTTGGAAATACACAAATTTTTGAGATCCATGAATTGTAACTATCCATGAAGAACAGTAACTATCTCAAAAGATGTATTAAGGTCCAATTGCAGTAGTATTTGGGAAGTATCAGCATAATGCTTGGCACTTTTTAGTAAATATCATTTAAATATTTGTAAAGTGAACATTGGGATTACAATTCAGCAATTACAAGGAGTAGACTACATCCATGTTATGTCATGGGTGAGCCTCAAACATTTTGTGAAGTGAAATGAAGTCAGATACAAGAGACCATATATTGTGTGATTCTACTTATATGAAATGTCTAGGAAAGACAAATCTATGGAGACAAAGTAGATTCACAGTTGGGTAGGGGTGGGAACAGGATTAATTATAAGTGAACATAAGGGATCTCATTGTGGGGATGAAAATGTTCTATAATTGATTAAATCCCTGGATTGTACATTTGAAGAAAAATGTAAGGCGAAAGATAATTTCTTGGCATAATTTGGGGAAATTTATCTTTATTTTTTCTCAGCCTTTTCTTTTCCGTGTTTTCTCATTCTCAGATGTCTGTATTCCAGACGTTAGATACGGAGGCTAAGAACACAGCCCATTGACATTCTGTTTATTCTTTTCTACTATTTTCTGGGAGTTTCTCAATCTCACTTTCCAACTCTATTTTGCTTTTCACATGTACCCAAACTACTTAATATCCCATGAATGGATTCTTTATATCCAACAATTCTACGTTTACACTTAACATTTCCTCTTGGGTTTTCTCTTTCTTTTATTTAATGATTTTATTTATTTTTGACTGCACGGGGTCTTTGTTGCTGCGCGGGCTTTCTCTAGTTGCAGGGAGCGGGGGCTGCTCTCTAGCAGCAGAGCATGGGCTTCTCATTGCAGTGGCTTCTCTTGTTGCAGAGCACAGGCTTTGAGGCACAGGCTCAATAGTTGCGGCACATGGGCTTAGTTGCTCTGCGGCATTTGGAATCTTCCTAGAGTTTGCTCAAATTCATGTCCATTGAGTCAAGGATGCTATCTAACCACCTCATCCTCTGCTGACCCCTTCTCCTTTTGCCTTCAATCTTTCCCAGCATCAGGGTCTTTTCCAATGAGTCAGCTCTTTGTACCATGTGGCCCAAGTATTGGAGCTTCAGCCTCAGCCTCAGTCCTTCCAATGAATGTTCAGGGTTGATTTCCTTTAGGATTGTTTGGTTGGATCTCCTTGCTGTCCAAGGAATTCTCAAGAGTCTTCTCCAGCACAACAATTTGAAAGCATCAATTCATACTGTCATCTTTAAGCTCTGGGCAAGGAAACTTTGGAGAAGGTAGTCACCCTAGGTTGTCATTTGGAGCTTAGGAGATGGGAGGGAGGTGGAGGGGAGGATTAAGTATTGCTCTTCGGCCCCTCCCTGTTTCCATCACCTAACCTAATGTTACCCTCTTTTGATTTTTCTTTTTAACACTTTTGCCTATTTATTTATGGCTGCGCTGGGTCTCCTTGCTGCACTCCAGCTTTCTCTAGCTGAAGTGAGCGGGGGCGGGGGGACCGTTTTTACCTAGCTGTGTGCAGGTTTCTCACTGCAGCAGCTTCTTACGATGCAGAGTGCAGGATCAGTAGCTGCAGAGCACAGGCTTAGTTGCCCCGAGGCATGTAGGATCTTCCCAGACCAGGGATCAAACCTGTGTCCCCTGCATTGGCAGGTGGATTCTTAACCACTTGACCACCAGGAAAGCCCTGCTACCCTCGTTTTATATTAACAATATCTGGGTAATTGCTACTGGTTTCTGAGAAGGCATTTATTGTCTCCAAGCAACTCAAGGGAAAGGCATGAACTGAACTTAAAATTTCCCCTCCCACCTGGCTACTCCAGACTGCCCCTGTCTGTCCACCAGCTAAGGTACTCCTTAGCCTTCCAGAGTTTGTGTAATTTCTTGGAATCCGTACTTTCATTTGACTTTGGTATCAGTAGTTTTGGGCTATTTCTCATCTTGGATAGAAACCCACCATTTCCCAGGGAATTACGGAAGTGTTATTACTTTAGAATCTTGAGGTGTTTTTGAAATTTAAAATATATACTGAGTTTTTGGGACATGACATTTGAAGAAGATAGGCTGCCTAAAACCCACTATTTGTGAAATGGTGACAATTCAGTATTATTTTCTGAAGTTGATGGATGCAAAGTGCATTTTCATGTGTCTTATTTTACACATGAGGAAATTGAGTTGTAGAGAGATTAAATTAATAAAGCCAGTGATTTGGTGGTGGGAAGTCTTGATTTTGGATAATATAACCAGGTATGTTTTTGGAATAATTCAGAGAAGAATAAAAAGGAATCATTATAAATATGCTCTACTTCCACATCAGAAAAAAAAAAGTTAAAGTCTTGTATAGGCCATCCTTGACCTACTTACCTACTTACCTTTCTTCTCTACCAAATGGTGACCAGGGACAAGTCCTTGGCATTGGAATATTTGGCATTTTCTTTTATTTTTTCCTGTATCCCTTTACTGGTTATCAACTGGATCCATCTCCCCATTCCTACACTCTCAGCTCTTTCTGGTTTCCCAAATTGATTCCCAAGTGTGTGAATGGTTTACGAAATAGGAAAGAAAGGTTTAATGATTAATGCTACACCTCCCTTCTTTCCTTCTCTTTCCAGTATATTCACAAACACACATAGCCCAGATGTGGTCTCAAGAAGTCCAGTGCTGTACCCTGAAACTCTTTCTTCAATTTTTTCCATATTCATGATTTTACATTTCATGTTCTGAAATTCTATTGGAAAGAAGAAACTAATTGCCTTCCCTGACTTTATATTTTTGTATGTTTTTTTCACTCTTTGGCAGAGTTATGGATGCCTCTTTAGTTCCCTCTGACAGCGCTGACAAGAGGTGCGTGATGTGGGTGGTGAAAAGGTATTGGGAGTGTTGATGGCCAAGGAAGGTTTCTTTTCATAAAAGACTGGATATTCTTATAATAAATAACTTTATTTAGGGGTCTAGATGGGAAAAAAGAGATCATAAGTGGGAGAATCCTTACTCATAGTCTTCTTTGTGACCCTGATTCACTAGTAGCCAAAACTCCTGGGAAACTATAAGAGTGTGTGTGAGAGACTCTACTACAGAGCGCCAGGAGAGGAGGAAGGAGGCAGAAAGGAGCAAACCCTAATAGATCTCGGCTCTAGCCCTCACCCTCCAGGGCCCTACTCCCATCTAAAGCTGGTATCCCAACTGTAAACCCACCATCATGATGGAGAGTCCCTGCCCCAGGCTTGTAGCTCTTTAAACCACACTGAGGAAAGGACTACAGGATACGAGAAAAGTAAGGATGCAGGGGAGGGACTTGACAATCGGGAACTTAGAAGGGGCTGGAAGATAGTAGACCTGCACAGTGAAGTTGAATTTTAAGTAAACGCAGCCTTGATGCAGTTAGACATAGCGTTAGGTTTAGAGGTAAAGAATTGTACTTTGCCAGGCTGCTTAGACAGCCCTAAGTTCTCATTACAACTATAATAAAGCCCTGTTTGTAGTGAAAATTGAAATACTGATTGCCAAATAACTAAATTTCAAACAGATCTTTAGAGTTAAAAACCAGTTTACAAATTGAAGACTATTTGTAGCTAGTTAACTCAATGAAGTCATTTCGAGTTTGATGGTATGCTTTTAATTCCTTAGAGATAACTCAGCTGAACTGACATCAGGAACCCATGATGATACCATCTATGAAAGGTGAGGTATTTATTGAGGGGTGAGGGGTCCAGGAGGATGGGGTGGAGACATTTAGTCTTGGGATTATCTATGGCAATGAAGAATTTTCTGGACAATGATCTAGAATTCTTTCTATAAAGATAGGAATATCAGTAAGTTATGTTTACTATGTATTTTAGATTCGAGGAATCGTTATTCAGATAAATTCATTAAAACACTATTCCATGTACACTGTCTTTAATGAGATGTTTCTCTATCTACTGGTATTTAAAGTAAAATAGAACAGTTCTTCTTGATGGTGGTAATGAAGATGTTAACTCCCGTGAAAGTGTTAGTTACTTGTGTCCAACCCTTTGTGACCCCGTGGACTTGCCAGGCTCCTCTGTCCATGAAATTCTCTGGGCAAGAATACTGGTGTGGGTTGCCATTCCCTTCTCCAGGGGATCTTCTCAACTCAACAGTCAAACCTTGGTCTTCCACATTGTGGGCCGAATCTTTGCCATCTGAGCCACCAGGGAAGCCCCTAAGTTTGGTAATTCATAGGAATAAGTCAGTGTGAAGTTTTGAAGGGCGGGAATTGTTGGTGGATATCATCATTGGGGAGATAGGGTTTATGCTGAGGCAAGAAGAAAAGAGATAACTATGAAGAATAAAGATAGTGGCACTGAACAGCACCTTCAGTCAACTGCATCTAATTGACATTTATAGAATAGCTCGTTTAACAAGAGCAGAGAGTGTTGGTTTGGCCCAGAATTTCATTCAGATTTTTCCGTAACAGCCTATGGAAAAGCCTGAACAAATTTTTTTGCCAACTCAATATATTCTTCTTAAGCTCACATGAAACGTTCCCCAATATAGATCACATTCTGGGACATGAAACCCACCTTAGCAAATTTAAAAGAAGAATCACACAAAATTTGCTGTCAGACCACAGTGAAGTTTGGTTCAGTTCAGTCGCTCAGTCATGTCCGACTCTTTGCGACCCCATGAATCGCAGCACGCCAGGCCTCCCTGTCCATCACCAATTCCTGAAGTTCACCCAGACTCACGTCCATCGAGTCAGTGATGCCATCCAGCCATCTCATCCTCCGTCGTCCCCTTCTCCTTCTGAACAAAGAAGACTAGTATAAACCTAAAAAAAGCAGAAGGAGATGATAAAAGAACAGAAATCAATGAAACTGGAGTCAAAAAAGCAATAAAGAATGTCAACAAAGCCAAAAGCCGGTTCTTTGAAAAGCAATAAAGTTTGTATCTCTTTGGCCAGACTAACAGAAACAAGAGACAGAAGACACAAATTGCTGTTGTCAGAAATGAAGATCAACATGACTGATCACAGGACATTGAAAGGATAATAAAGGAATATTATGAACAACTCCAAGCCCACGAAGTTGATAACTTACATGAAATGGAGTAATGCTTTAAAAGATCATCCTGAATAGGCCTGAATCTGTTAGAGAAATTGAATCAGTGACTAAACCTTCCATAACACACCCTAGGCCTAGATGGCTTCACTGGTCAATCCCACCAAACATTCAAGGAAGAAATGATGTCAGTTTTCTAAACTGTTCCAGAAAGTAGAAGCACAGAGAGAAAGTTTAACTCATTGTCTAAAGTCAGCATTACCAAAACCAGATAAGAACATTACAAAAAAAATAAATGCATAGGACATAAGAGGCAAAAATCCTAAACGAAATGTTGCCAAGTTGAATCCTACAATGTAAATAAAAAATTTTATACCCAGACCAAGTGGGACTTGGATGGACAAGGCTGGTTCAACATTTGAAAGTCAGTCAATGTAATCCATCACATCAACAGGCTGAAAAGAAAAAAATGATTGATGCAGAAAAAGCATTTGACAAAATCTAACACTCATGATTAAAAAAAAAAAAACTCAGCAAACTAGGAATAGAGAGGAATGTTTTCAACTTGATTAAAAAAATAATAATAATAACCAGCCATAAAACCCCTACTGCTGCTGCTAAGTCACTTCAGTCGTGTCTGACTCTGTGCGACCCCATAGACAGCAGCTCACCAGGCTCCCCCATCCCTGGGATTCTCTGGGCAAGAACATTGGAGCGGGTTGCCATTTCCTTCTCCAATGCATGAAAGTGAAAGTGAAGTCGCTCAGTCGTGTCCAACCCTCAGCGACCCCGTGGACTGCAGCCTTCCAGGCTTCTCCATCCATGGGATTTTCCAGGCAAGAGTACTGGAGTGGGGTGCCATTGCCTTCCCCAAAACCCCTACAGTTCTGCTCAGTGGCTCAGTCGTGTCCGACTCTTTGTGACCCCATGAATCGCAGCATGCCAGGCCTGCCTGTCCATCACCAACTCCTGGAGTTCACTCAGACTCACGTCCATCCAGTCAGTGATGCCATCCAGCCATCTCTACAGGTAGCATCATATGTGATGGTGAGAAACTTGAAACTTTTCTGCAGAGACAGGTACAAGGCAAGGATGCTCCCTGCCCCATCACTCCTTTTTAACATCATACTCAAAATTCCAAGGAGAATTATAGTAATGAGCAATGAGAAGGAAATCAAAGTATGCACAATGGAAAGGAAACAAATGTCTTTGTTCACAGATGACATGATTGTCTATGAAGAGAAATCCAAAAGAATAGATTAAAAAAAAAACTTCTGGGCCTAATAAGCTTGTGTCCTGTAATCTTGTCTAATTGCTTTAATATATTGATACAAAAACTGATTACTCTCCCATATACCAGTAACAAACAAGTGGAATTTGAAATTAAAAGCAGAGAACCATTTAAATTAGGATCCCCCAAATAGATTTATACCTAAATATGTATTTACCCAGTAAAATGTGCAAGATGTATATGAGGAGAAATAAGTTCTTATGAATGAAATTTACTAAATAAATGGCAGAGACTTTATCTTCTGTAAAGGAAGTCTCAATATTGTAAAGATGTTGATTCTTCCAAATTGTAGATTCAATGCAATCTGAATCAAAATCCCAGAAAGTTATTTTTGGGGTATTGGCGAACTGATTCTAAAGTTGAAACATGTATACTACCATGTAAGAAACAAATCGCCAGTCTAGGTTTGATATAGGATACAGGATGCTTGGGGCTGTTGCACTGGGATGACCCAGAGAGATGATATGGGGAGGGTGGTGGGTGAGGGGTTCAGGATTGGGAACTCATGTACACCCATGGCGGATTCATGTCAATGTATGGCAAAACCAATACAGTATTGTAAAGTAAAAAAAGAAAAAATGGGAAGGCAAAAGACCCAGAATAGCCCCCACATATTGAAGAGCGAAGTCAGAGGACTGACAATACCAACTTAATTTAGTATTAAGCTATGATAATCAAGACAGTATGATGATGGTTAAAGGAAGTCTAGAATTACATGTGGTGTGTGAACCATGTAGTCTTTTTTTTTTTTTTCAGTTTTTTTAAATTTATGTTTTAACTGAAGGTTAATTGCTTTACAATATTGTGTTGGTTTCTGTCATACATCAACGTGAACCAGTCATACGTGAATCAGTCACAGCACCAGGTTTGAGCTCCTGAGTCATACAGCACGTTCCCGCTGGCTAGCTATTTTACATATGGCCGTGCGTATGTTTCCATGCCATTCTCTCCATTCCCCCTTGTGTCCACAAGTCTGTTCTGTATGTCTGCATCTCCACTGCTGCCCTGCAAATACTATGAACCATGTATCTTTTTAATCCTTTAGCACTGCCCTGAATGAATGGACATCAGAAACCTAGGAGGAAGCCACCAATGAAACATGAAATATAAATGAATTTTAAAGATCAGTACATTTTGTGTGTACATGTATACACATATATTCTACCAATACAAACACAAATATATAAACACAAATATGGAAGAAAAAGAGGTGAAATTTTCAAATTCATTCTTAGGAGTATCTATGACAAGGTGTTTTGACATTGTTATTAAATCTTCTCACTGTAACACCTATTGGTAACTTTCTATCTTTCTTGAATCTAGTTGAATAAAAGAGGAACAGGTTATAAGAGGAATCCTTCCTCCTAGTAACTACTAGCCAATTCTTGAGTCATTAACTTTTTTGACAGGTCAAATATATTTATTACAAATGTATATGGAATCATGTCTAGGAAAAATGAGATATAAGATTCCAAATAACTGATTTACATGTGAATTTTCTAAATTTCTAAGAGTTATCCAGTTTATAAGTGCAAGGGCAATTATAGCCAACCTGAACTAAAGAGGTTGCAATCTACAAGTCTTGTGGTATCTTATTTTGTCTGTTTTTAATCCTTTAGCGTTTCCCCGAGTAAACGGACAACAGCATCCTCTGAAGTACTCTCCAATGCAAAGTGAGCCATGATGAGTAAATATGTAATATGCACACACACATACATTCATAATACACATATACGGAGAGGTTGAGATTTGGATGTTCACCTTCAGGAGCATCCACGGGAACCCAGAGTTCCCTTGATATTGTTTCTGAAGTTCTCTCATGGTAAGATTCTATATCTAACATTCTTTGTCTTTAAAAAAATTTTGTTTTTTAATTTTAATTGGAGAATAATTACTTTACCATATTGTGTTGGTTTCTGCCACACATCAACATGAATCAGCCATAGGTATACATATGTCCCCTTGCTCTTAAACCTCCCTCCCACCTGTCTTTTGAATTGAAGTAGAAAAAAGATGGACAGGTCATAAAGGGGGTCTTTAAAAAAATTTTTAAGTTTATTTTTGGCTGCACTGGGTCTTTGTTGCTGTGCAAGGGTCTCTCTCTGGTTGTGGTGAGCAGGGGCTACTCTTCATTTCAGTGCACAGGCTTCTCACTGAAGTGGATTCTTTCGTTGAGGAGCATGGGCTCTCTTGTGCACGGGTTCAGTAGCTGCGGTGCTCGGGTTTAGTTGCCCGGCAGTATGTGGAACTGTCCCAGATCAGGGACTGAACCTGTGTCCCCTGCATTGGCAGGCGTATTCTTAACCAGTGGACCACGAAGCCAGTCCCAGAGGGGGTCTTTTTAATTCTAATGTTTGTCACCTTTGATTACCATGAGCGACACTCTATGAGACTGGGTTAAGGGAGGAGAGAAACTTTTTCAAGTAAGGAGGAATTAGTTGTGGACAGGGAGCAGAGGAATCTCCAGCGAAAGAATGGAGCTTATAGAACCCAGTTTGTCCATGACCCTCCAGAGCTTTTCACCATGTGAAGCTGGTACCCCAAACCCAAACCCACATCACATAGAAGGGGCCCCTGATTTAGGCCTGCAGTTAATCTACAGTGTCTGAGAGCCAGGAAAGACAACCATGATAGGTGGGAGTTAGAGGGTGATGAAGGGACTTGAGAAACAGGAAATTATGTGGAGGAGGAGGGATGTATACTTGCAAATTGAAGTTGAACTTGAAATAAGTGCCACCCCAAAAGGTTGCTGTACGTTGGGTTAGATTCAGTAGTAAAGAAATGCACTTATTCGTGAGTCATTAACTGTTTTGACAGGTCCAAAATATTTATTACCAACTATATAGAATCATTTCTAGGGAAAACGAGATATCAGATTCCAAGGAACTGATTTATATGCATATTTCCTATGAGCCAGCCAGTTTAAGAGTAAGTTCAAGAGTAACAGTGGCAGATTTGAGCTGAAAAAGTAAAAGTCTGGAAGTCATATCTTGCTATCTCTGTTTTTCATCCTTTAGCACTGCCCTCACTGAATTGACAGCAGCAGCATCTGCAAGATTCCAAATGGCAAAGTGAGATAAAATAAATACATATATAATATGTACACACATATGTGTATACATGCATAATATATCTTAATTATAATATATCTCTTTTAACACAGAGAGATTAAGATTTGCCATGCTCACCCTTAGAAGCACCCATGGGGGTATAGAGTTCCCTTGATACTGTTTCTGATGTGCTCTCATGATGAGATTCTATGTGGAATATTCTGTCTTTTATAAAAAAAATTATTTATTTTTTGACTGTGCTGGGTCTTTACTGCTGCTTGCAGGCTTTCTCTAATTGCTGCCAGCAAGAGCTCCTCTTCCTTGTGGTGCGCAGGCTTCTCAATGCAGGGGCTGCTTTTATTGCAGAGCACAGACCCTAGGGCATGTGGGCTCCAGTGGTTGTGACTCATGGGCTTAGCTGCTCCAAGACATGTGCAATCTTCCTGGACCAGGGGTAGAACCCATGTCCCTTGCGTTGGCAAGCAGACTCTTATCCACTGCACCACTGGGGAAGTCCCTATTCTTTGTCTTTTGAAATAAAGTAGAAAAAGAGACGCAAGACATGGAGTCTTCTTACTCCTGGTCTTAACATCTCAGTTACTAGCAGCCAAAGTCTTGGGAAACTATCTATCAGATTGCCCATGTCTGAAACTCTGCTGGATTGGGTAAGGGGAAGAGAAAAACTTGTCTGGAGCAAGGAGAATAATAGTGAATTTTAACTAGTAAGAGCGTAACAGTGTGGACAGGAAGCAGAAGTGGCCTCAACAGAAAAGAATGGAGCTAATAGACCCAGATCTGTCCCTTAGCCTCTAGATTCAGCCACCGCGTGAGGCTGATAATGCAAATCCAAGCCCATGATCACTTTGGATGGAGACTCTGACTCAGACCTGTGGTTACTTGACCGTATCTCGGGGCAGGAAAAACCAGCATGTTTCCTACAGAACACAGACATGGTCAGGAAGTTAGGTTGGTCAAGAAAGATGGGTACCTACGAAATGAATGTGAAATAAATTCTACCCCCAAAGGCTGTTATACATTCGGTCAGGTTCAGTAGTAAAGAACTGAACTTAAATCTTGAGTCGTTACCTTTTTAAGAGGTTTAAGATATTCGTTGTTGTTTAGTTGCTGAGGCCAACTCTCTTGCAACCCCGTGGACTTAATCTGCCAGACTCCTCTGTCCATGGAATTTCCCAGGCAAGAATACTGGAGTGGGTTGCTAGTTCCTTCCCTAGGGGATCTTCCTGACTCAGGGATTGAACCCTTGTCTCCTTCATTGCAGACAGATTCTTTATGGCTGAGCCATCAGGGAAACCCTATTAAATATATGTGACTTTTCATAAAGCCTCATTTCTGGGGAAATAACATACCAGGCCTCAAATAATAGATTTACACACTGGTTTTTAAAGGGTTATCTGGTTTGTAAGTTATAGCTAATAATAATAATTAATTTAAACTAATTTGAACCAAAAGGTTAAATCTGGAAAATTATTTGGCATCTGACTATGTGCCTTTTTAATCCTTCAGCACTACCTTGACTGAATTGACAGCAGGAAAACCTACCACTGATGGACCTACCACTGAAATGTGAGATAGAAACAAAGATAGATTTAAACAAAAGTATTTAAAAAAACACATAAATGCAGAGAGAGAGCACCCAGGAGAGAGAGAAACAGAGGAAAGGGAAGAGAGGTTGCTATTTGAGAGGTTCATCTTTAGGAGTATTCATGATACAACAGCATCTTTGACATTATTTCTAAATCTTTTTGCTGTAGCCTAAGTATCTTTCTTATCTTTTTAAAAAAATCTTGTTGGGTAAAAGAGAAACAGGTCATAACAGAGATGCTTCTTAATCATCTGTTTCTCTCTCATTGTTTTGTCACTAAGTTGTGTCCCTTTTGCGACCCCATGGACTGTGGCCTGCCAGGCGCCTCTGTCCATGGGATTTTCAGTGGGTAGCCTTTCCCTTCTTCAAGGATTGGAGATTGAAGCCGTATCTCCTGCGTTGGAGAGCGGATTCTTTACTACTGACCCACCAGGAAAGCCCCTTTTCTTTCTTAGGAGCAGTCAAACCCCCTAGGAAGATATCCAAATGCCTGTGTGCGAAGCTCTACTAAAGTGGGCCAAGAAAGGAGAGAAACTTATTCTGAAGCAAGGAGAAGGTTGTACTCCTGAAGGGGCTCAGGTGTCAAGAAATGCCCATAAACTTGATCCATTCTCCCCACAGGACCAAGATTTTCATTATAATCATATAAAGCCTGGTTAACAGGTTTCAAATGACTGATTAGAATGTTATTTTGGGGACAACTAGGTTTTAAATTGTAGTGTGTGTGTGTGTCTGTGTGTGTGTCTTTGCAACCCCATGGACTGTAGCCTGTCAGGGATCTTTCTGACCCAGGGATCGAACCTGGGTCTTCTGCACTTGCAGGCAGATTCTTTACCACTGGGCCACCTGGGAAGCACAAATTGTAGAGTAATTGTAGGTAATCTGCAGATCCCTGGGTTGGGAAGATCCCCTGGAGAAAACAATGGCAACTCACTCCAGTATTCTTATCTGGAGAATGCCATGGACAGAGGAGCCTGGTGGTCTGTAGTCCATGGGATTGGTGCAGAGAGTCAGACAAAACTGAGTGACTAAGTCTACTATTCTTTCTGTAGTTAATTTGCGTTTAAAAATAAGTCTAGGGAGACATGTAAAGTCTTACTGTGTGCATTTATGATCTTTTAGCTGTGACCAGAGCAAGGTGAAAAAAGTAACTTATCCTGAGTCCTTCAATGAAAGGTGAGATATATAGAGAGATAAGAGTAAGGGGTGGGTATTGAGATTTGTGAAATTTATGCTGAGAAGCAGCTACTGGCAATACAGAGTTAACAGGACACTTTAGCTAAGATTTTTGTTTGTTTTTTCCAGCCTCAACATGCTACTTTCTTTTGTGGATCTATTTGGGGGAAAATAAACAGGTCATAAAAGGAGTGTGCTTACTGCTAGCCTGTTTTGTTACCCTTAGTTAGGAGCAGCCACAGCCCTGAGGAAAGTATCAGATTGCCCATGCATGGGCCAGGAGAGGACAGGAGAAGGTCTTGGTGGACAGAGAGCAGAGGGGAGCCCTTAGCAGGAAAAATATGTATCTCATAGGTCCTTCCAGAGCTCTGCCTCTGTGTGAGGCTGGTAACCCAAACCCACCATTGCGTTGGAGGGAGCCCCTGCCTTGTCTTGACCGTATCTCAAGGGCAGGAAAGACATCTATGATTCATGAGGGGTTACTGGACAGTGAAGGGACTTGAGAAGGCAGAAAATGATAGAACCAGTGAGATAACTACCTACACACCAAAGGTGAATTTTGAAGCAAATTTCATCACAAAATGGTGTTACCCTTGGGGATTGGGTTCAGGAGTAAAGTACATACATTTGATGTATTAAGTTTTTCCACATGACTAGGATTTTTCATTACCGATATATAATGTTCATTTCTACAGAAAAATGAAATACCAGGTTTTAAATAACTGATTAAAATGCTATTTTTTAGATAACTAGACTATCATTTGCAGAGTAATTATAGCTAACTTGTATTTAAAAATCTATAAAACATATGGAGTCTTACTTTGTCCATTTTAATCCTTTAGCTCTGTCTTGTGTAATATGAGAGACATTGATGAAAGGTGAGATACAAATGGGGAAAAGGGGAAGGAGGACAGTGGAATTCATGAAATCCAATTAGTCAGAGTCCCCATCTTAGGCAGTCTCCTGATTCCAGGAGAAAACAAGATATCCATATGTGAAAAGTAGGTGGTGCAGGGACCCAGGTTCCAAATGGCTAAGTCACATAAATATATTAGAGCTTAATCAGTTTTTAAGTTCTAGAGCAACTGTATCCAATTTCAGCCAAAAAAGTTAAATCATTTGATGCTAGGTTCATTTTTAACCTTTTATATTGACCTGAATAAATTGACATCAAAGGTCTTTGACTACTCTGTTATAGCTTCTATTTCAATGATAGTGCCATCCAAGACTGTTCAGATCATTTACCTGGGCCAGTGCTCTCTAGAGAGTATTAATCTCTCTGTCTATATAGAAAAAGTGAGAAAGGCAGAGATTTATACAGACTTATAGTGACAGAGGGAGAAATACAGATGTGCAAAATTCAGTCTTGGAAGGATTCTTAGGAATACAGAATTTTCTAGACAATAATTCTACATTTCTTTCCATAAGATTGGGTCTTCCAGTGAGCTAAGTCATGTTGACTACCCTTTAGATTTAAGGAATTCTCTTTGTCCAAGTAAATTTTTCACATCACTCTTCCACACAGCGAGTCTCTAATGATGTATTTTTGCATTTGTTGGTGGTTGAAGTATAACAGAACAGCTGTCCAAGATTGGTGATGCTGATGAAGACATTGACTTTCTCAATCCACAACAGTAAGTCCATTTGAAGTTTGGAGGAAGGGAGCTGTTGATGGATTTCTTACCTTTTGGAAGATGGGGCTCATGCTGAGGTGAAAAGGAAAACTGTGGCAAGATGGCAAAATGTTTGGGACGGAGGGTAGAGAGTATTTGAATTTGCCTATAAGTACCATGCTTGAAAAAATATTTCTACATATTCATAAGTGGAATATTCTTCTAGTTTTAAAATGTGGACATATTCTCAGTAGATACGAATTATCCTACAAAATTTCTTAATCAAGGATTCAGAATGTTACTTACTCTTCAGTTGTGTTCCTTTCTCATTTTTGTTGAAGTGAAGTGAAGTCGCTCAGTCGTGTCCGACTCTTTGCGACCCCATGGACTGTAGCCTACAAGGCTCCTCTGTCCATGGAATTTTCCAGGCAAGAGTACAGGAGTGGGTTGCCATTTGGGTATGTTCTAATTCCTAGTTTTACTGATTTTGTCTAAGAGTAAATAGGACTGACGGCAAAAGCAAATTTTTTTGCTGATTAAGGACCTCTTCATGTCCACTGGGATTTTATTAATTTTGACTTGTTTCTGAGTAATCTCATGAGAGTACTTCTTGTTGCACTCATCTGAAGGCATTTTTTCATCTGTACTCGACTGCAAGGACACATTTTTAAAATCTCATGTGTCTGACTCGACCTTTCTCCCAAGCTACTATGTATAAAATAAGCAACAAGGATATACTGTATAGCACAAGGAAATATAGCCATTATTTTGCAGTGACTTTAAATAGAATACAATCTATAAAATTATTAATCACTGTGCTATACCCCTGAAAGTAATATAATGTTGTAAATCAGTTATACCACAATTAAAAAATCCTATATGTCCGGACTTCAGAATTATTCATTGAGATTTTTCTTCCTCTTGGCCAGTTATTTAACCACTCACCAACTCAAATTTGTGGTGGAAAGTGAGTAGCACTAAGGAAGAAATTAACTTGTTACTGGTACAATCTGTTGGTGTCTAGACAAAGATAAAATGAAAAATAAAGGGGTGACTCATGAATACAAATAGTTCTTCAACACACCCACGAATTTCCTTTTTCTATGTCTTTTCATCATGGGCCATCAATGAAGAGTTCACTCTGCTACTTAATTAAATGATGTGTCTGTGTATTAACTATATTTTCTGCAATGAGGCTGCCTAGGACTGGGGCAAAATTTGAGAAGATTGAGCAAGACAAGCGTTTCCTTCTTTTTACAAACAGAAAGTGTTAGTTTGGTTTTTAAATGACACATGTTTCCTTATAGATTTGTGTGGCATTTGCAATAGTCCCTGTGTGAGAGACACTGGTGTTTCAGGCTAGGGGGAGGATACTAGATTTTGGAGTAAGACTTGGAATTGGTGCTTGGCTGTGGTGTCTAAATGGGCTTCCCTGGTGGCTCAGTTGGTAAAGAATCCATCTGTAATGCAGGAGACCCAGGTTCGATATCTGGGTTGGGAAGATCTGCTGGAGAAGGGACAGGCAACCCACTCCAGTATTCTTGCTTGGAGAATCCCATGGACAGAGGAACCTGGTGGGCTACAGTCCATGGGGTGGCAAAGGGTCAGACATGACTGAGCAACTAACACAAACACACTTTGGCATTTCATATATGCTGGACAGTTGGTGAAATATTAAGCCACTTTAAATTTTAGATCATTTATCTGTAAACTAATAATAATGTTATCTACAATATCTACTGGGTGTCATACAATAACACTAAAAATAAAAGTAGAATCAAATGTAAATGCTTTTAAAACTCTGAAGCACCATAAATAAATTTTATACTAAAAACTAAAAATAAAGCAACAAAGGTCAATTTTTAGGAAAATCAGAAAATACAGACAAGCAATAAATCCTCTCATAAATAGGCATTCTTATTTTTCAGTAGATGCTCTTCCAGATTCTTTAGGCTTACGAATTATTTATTTATGGATATACATTGTTTAAAAATAACCTTGTTACTTAGTGATATATCATCAGTATATTTCCATGCATTTGCATTTATACCATTATATATTTATTGATTTCTAAACTTGCCATCTTCCTTTTGACAGCTGTATAATAATTCATGGTAAATGTTTAAATTGTTGTTTATTTAAATTGTCAGATATTTCTGGACATTTAAGCTGTTTAGGACATTTACTGTTACAAAAAATGAAGACTAATTTTGAGACCAAATCTCTGTATGTTTTATTTCTTTAAATTAAAAATTCTCCTTAGTGGAAATTCTATGTCAAGGGAAATGTTTGTGAGGCTATTGATTTCAATGTGCCTTTCCACACGAAGAGGCAGTGTACTCTTTCTCTCCCTTCCCACACTAGCTCAATGATCTCTTCATTGTCAATGAATGTTTGTTCTAATGCTCATTTGACGTTGTTTTTGTTTATACTTATTTTCATAGAACTTTTATTTCATTGTCTTCAATCTACCTTTGCCCATTTAAAATTGGGGTGTTTATCACTGCCATTGGATAGAAAAGTTAAATATATCACTTTTATATCACAAAAAGGGCAAGTAGCTTTTCCCATTTTGCCTAGATTTTTCACTCTATAGAAATTTATAAACCTCACACAGTCAAATGTATCTATACCTTTCTTTATTATTTATGCTTTAAGTGTCAAAGTCTTTCTCTACCTATGATTCTAATATATTCTCCAAAATTTCATCTGTTTTGAATTTATTTTCTACATTAAAGTAAAATATCTGCCCAGAATTTCTTTTCTATTAAGTATTAAAATGTAAGAATCTACTTTTCTCCCAGGTGAGTACCTCATTATCTCAGCATTACAACTGTACCTTCCTCCATTGTCCTTGCCCTAATTTAATGATCCTTATTGCACTTACCACCTTCTAAAAATAAAAGTAGAATAATATGTAAGTGCTTTTAAAATGCTAAAGCACCATAAATACATTTTACACTAAAAACCAAAAATCAAACAGCAAAAGTTAATTATTAGGAAAATCAGAAAATATAGACAAGTAATAAATAGGCATTCTTAATTTTTAAAGTGAAAGTGAAGTCACTCAGTCGTGTCTGACTCTTTGTGACCCCGTGGACTGTAGCCCACTAGGCTCCTCCATCCATGGGATTCTCCAGGCAAGAATACTGGAGTGAGTTGCCACTTCCTTTTCCTGGAGATCTTCCCAACCCAGGGATCAAACCTGGGTCTCCCGCATTGCAGGCAGACGCTTTACCATCTGAGCCACCAGGGAAGCCCTAATTTTTAATAGATGCCCTTCAAGTTTCTTCAGACTTATAAATTTTTTGATTATGGGCATGGTATCATGCTTACATTGTTTTAGAAATAATCTTATTACTTAGTGACATATCAGGAATATATTTATTATATTGTCTGCACGAGACAGAGTGCAAACATCCTGAGGGAAGGAAATCTTGTCCATTTTGACTGCTGTATCACCAGTGCTTCCAACGGCGTCATGGCACATAGTAGGCACTCACTGAGTTTGCTTGAATGAATGAACCCATTATTGAAAAAAAATTTTATCTTGTTCAATGACTTTCAAATCCATCTCTATTATATTCTTTACTTTGAGTCTTTCCAGAATCTGTTTTATTTGCTTTTTCCAGCCTTTTGAGTTCAGCACACTTCACACATTATGATGTAATTTACAGAGAACAAAAATATTTTTTAAAAACCTAAGTTCCATCTTTTTCTCCTCAGCTTTTCTGATTTTGTTGTCTCAGATGACATCAACCTTTGCTCCCCAAGCCTGGGTAGGGAAGATGAGTGCTGATGGAGAAGGGAGAAATTAGAGGGAGTGGGGAGATCTTCCCACTCAGCTTAGCCTCAGGGCATCCATCTGTGGCCCATTTTGCCAGTGCCCCAGTTCTGTGCAGCCTCCATCCTCTCCCTTCTCTGGTCTTGGGCACAGACTGTGAGCACTGCTTTGGGATCAAATCCTACTGGGGGTGGAACTGGGCTCTCATGTGGGAGGCTTTAGCAGGGCAAGAAATTGTTCCCCGATGGCTGCCTTGTCTGCTGTCATATGATAAAATGAAGCCTAATTGCTGCTGCTATAGAAGTGTCTCCTTCTACTAACTGAAGGAGCCCGGCCTCTGGGGTGTTTCTCCTTTGAAGTGCATCTTATTAAAATTCCTTATCCCCATAGTGCACTTGCCACCCCCAGTGTGAGTCTCGTTAGTGTTAACTGTCATATTCATGGGGTGGCTTGTTTCAAGAAATAAATATTACAAGAGGAGAGCTTCCCTGAAGTCCCTTATTCTGTTGCTATAGAACAGGTCTGGCCATGGTTTGATGACTTGCGCAGGATGCCACAGTTTACTCATGGGAGACTGAGCTTATACCATTGCCTTCTGTTTCCGTGCTATGTTGCTTTAGTTGATGACCCTAAGCTTAATCTTACTGTAAAGTTGGGGTTAGGGCTTTACAGTCAAGAGAAGTGTTCAAAATTTAGTGTTTTATTCACATATATTCTATATAGGAAAGTAAAAGAAAAAACCAGGAAACATTTTTATGTGTCCTTGTGCTCACCTATTAAGTCGTGTCTGATTCTTTGCGACCCCATGGACTGTAGCCCCACCAGACTCCTCTGTCCATGGGATTTCCCAGGCAAGAATACTGGAGTGAGTTGCCATTTCCTTCTCCAGGGGGTCTTCCTGACCCAGGGATTGAACCCGATGAGTCTCCTGCGCTGGCAGGCAGGTTCTCTGCCACTGAGCCACCAGGGAAGGCCATGGTTACTAATAAGCATTTTGTTGGGCAATTTCTAGGTACTTTAAAAATTATATTTGTTAATATAAAGGCCTTTGTTGGTTAAATTCATACTACAAGTTAGAAATCTGATACACTTGAAAAATAATTTCCTGAAAAATAATTTCTGGCATCTTATTTTTACTTCCATTTGCAGCAACAAGATAAAGAGAATTGTGTACTTAATTATATCATCCTTCACTTTTAGGTATGTGAGACTCTAGAGACAGAAGTAATTAAGGATGTATTACATTTATTATCAATATTTTTTATGGTGAAAGATTTGGGAGGGGGAAAGGCACTTCCACTGTCAACATGTTGCTAAATAACCTTTGTGCCCCATTTAATGCAATCTAATTTATCTTGGAATTTTAATTGAAGCTGAATATTAAGAATTACGAAAAAATTGGATTTGCCCAAGTCTAATAGTAATGCATTAACATGTCTTTTTTCTACCTGTAAAAGTAAAAATAATGAAATGTGCATTTCAAAATTCTATAGTTATAAGGGAAGTGTTTTAGTAAATATTCATCTAGAATTACTCCTTAATTCTGGATTCATTTTACTTAGATGGTTCATTTCTACATGATAGTAAGATTTCATATTGTGTTACAGATTCACACAATATACTTACTTTCTTTTAAAGTACTAATATTTTAATTTGCATTACAATTGTGAAAAAGTGCTTTGAAGATTATCTTCACAGGTTATACAAATAGTATAATCAACTTATAGACAATGGGTTTAGCATACATAAGAGAAAGACTTAGGAGGTTCTTTATAATTCAATCATGTATGTATTTATGGAATTGAATTCCTTCTTACATGCCCAGAACCATCCATTAACATGTAATCGACAGTCTGCTCTATGTAATTCTCCAAGCAAGAATACTGGAGTGGGTAGCCATTCCCTTCTCCATGACGTCTTCCCAACTCAGGGACTGATCTTGAGTCTCCTGTATGGCAGGCAGATTTCTTTACCATTGAGACACCAAGGAAGCCCATATTTGTTGGTAATCTCACTGATGATAAGTCTTACTGGTCAAAGTGTTTTTTTTAAGGGCTTATGTTAGCCATGCTTTCACTTGACTTTTTATTACTAAATTCTATAAAAATATAAAGATTAATGAGGTTTAATTTGTTATGAGAAATTGGTAGGAGGCTTCTGACAGTTTCAAATTTGAAGAGTTTCCAAGTGGAGACATGTAATTTTAATGTAGTTTGCCTGTTTTGTCTTGGAGTGTTAGTTTGATGTGTCCATTATAACAGGGCACAATACCATGGAGTGGTTTAGTGGAAATTAATTTTCCTAATGACTGCTTCTATTGAGTGAAAACAGAGTCATTTATTTATTTTTTGAAAATAGAAATAATGTTTTCATTTTTTTTTAAATTTTTTATTTTGTGCTGGAGTATAGCTGATTAGGGCTTCCAAGGTGGCACAGGTGGTAAAGAACACGCCTGCCAAGGCAGGAGATGTAAGAGACGAAGGCTCCATCTCTGGGTCAGAAGGATCCCTCTGAAGGAGGGCATGGTAACCCGCTCGAGTATTCTTGCCTGGAGAATCCCATGGACCGAGGAGCCTGGCAGACTACAGTCTGCAGCATAGCAGAGAGTTGAACACGACTGAAGTGACTTATACACACATAGCCAATTAACAATGGTGCATTTTGTATTGGGGCATAACCAATTAACAATGTTGTGATAGTTTCAGGTGAACAGTGAAGGGACTCAGTCATACACATACATGTATTCATTTTCCCCCAAACTTCCCTCCCATCCAAGCTGCCACATAACAGTGAGCAGCCTTCCCTGTGCTTACAGTAGGTCTTTGTTGGTTATGCATTTTAAACATAGCAGTGTGTATGTATCCATCCCAAACTCCCTAACTCTCCCTTTCCCCCATCCTACCTCCTCAGTTCAGTTCAGGTGCTCAGTCATGTCCAACTCTTTGCGACCCCATGGAGTGTAGCATGCCAGGCTTCCCTGTCCATCACCAACTCCCGGAACTTGCTCAAACTCATGTTCATCCAGTCAGTGATGCCACCCAGCCATCTCATCCTCTGTCTTCCCCTTCTCCTCCTGCCTTCAATCTTTCCCAGCATCAGGGCCTTTTCCAATGAATTGGTTCTTTGCATCAGGTGGCCAAAGTATTGGAATTTCAGCTTCAGCATCAGTCCTTCCAATGAATATTCAGGACTGATTTCATTTAGGATGGACTAGTTGGATCTCCTTGCAGTCCAAGGGACTGTCAAGAGTCTTCTCCAACACCACAGTTCAAAAGCATCAAAAGCATCCTTCCCCCTAGGCAACCATAACTTCATTCAGAGTAATTTGAGACTCTAAAGCCGAGCGTTTCTCCCCACTACCGAACAGTTTAATTCAAAATAATGACATTGTGATATCAGATCATTGGGCTGAAATTAGTCTGTCGGTGTAAAAACCACTTTATCCTTATTCAGTCTGTTTGTTTGTTATAGAATATTTGCAATCCTGCTGATCTTTGTGGACATGACCCTCATCATCAAAGATGTAATTTTCCTTAGTGGCACGATACATAGTTCTTTGGAATCTCGTTCAATTTCTTTTGCTATTGCTTTATTTTTTTTAATGGATATTTCTCTTCGAGTGTTTATAGAAGGGTAAGTTTTACTAGTTTTTTTAAAAACACATAGAACTATTTTGTACTATAAGAGGCATCCCCAAGTAATTAGCAGGTCAGTGCAACCAAATAAGCCCCTCTTTGTCAAAATAAATCTCTCTGAAGCATGGAGAAACAAGAGAAACAATAGTCCAAATCCCAGTTTCTACTAGATTTTGCTTTAATATTATGGTTGCCACTGGCACTCTAGTCTCCAAACCATGTATTCTAGATGGTTCCTTCAACAGATAAAGCTAAAGGGTTTGAAGAACAGGACCAAGCAGCTAGTATGTCTACATGCATATTATTAAGAGGAGCATAAATATTGGTAGCTTCACGAAGAGTGGACTGTAAATAGAAGCTGTCATTGTTCAGTCGCGTCTGACTCTTTGGGACTCCATGGACTTCAGTACGCCAGGCTTCCCTGTCCTTCACTATCTCCCGGAATTTGCTCAGATTCATGGCCATTGAGTCAGTGACGCTCTCTCTCTCTCTCATCCCCTGCCACCCTCTTCTCCTTTTAGCCTTCGATCTTTCCCAGCATCAGCTGACAGTGTATTAAATACCAGGTCGTAGATCACGAACAGGTCCCTACCTCAGCTGAAATAGAAACTTGTGGTAAGGTCCCCGAAGAGCTGAGGGACACACATCCCAGTATGGGGTAGTGCTCAGGAGAGAGGCAGCAACTGGCCTTCTTGGCCGCTGGCTTCCTGAGAAGGTGGGAATGCAGCCTCGGAGCTGCACTGCTGTGAAGTCAGGGACTCAGTTCCCCAGCCTCACTTCACCAGAACATTTGGTCCTCTCCAGCTGAACCCTCTGCCCTCAGATCTCTGGGCTTAGGGCAGTTGCCCACTCCCAGGTTACCCCCAGCCTAAAAAAGGCTACTCCAGCATTGCAAAAGGCTTTCTCTGGAGCCTCATTGCCCATGGCTGAAGGGGCCAGTGTTGGGGAGGGGGTTGCAGACACCAGAAGTTCCCCTTTGCCCAGAGGAGGCCTCACCAGCCCACTGGGATCCCACTGTGGGTACGAAGCCAGGGATGAGTCTGCTGGCCAAAGCAGTGGACATGTCTCCTTCTCACAGGCTTCTCTTGTGCCCTCTTCACAGTCCGCTTTTCTAGAGCTGTGACATGTTCAGCTTTCATTGCCTGATAGCTCAACCCACCATCTCATCTTTCTCTCCCACCTGTTGTGAAGATAGTGCTTGCCTCTTGTTCAGGGGTTTGGTTATACCTCTTACTGTATTTACTTTGCAATATGGATGCTTTTGTCATATGTAAATCTAAAATAATGAGTATGAATATTTTTTCTCTTAGTCTGGTAAATGTACTTTCAATCATTCATTAAAGCTGAATTAAGCAGGGGGGGGGGAATGAGTCAAATAAATTTATCCTCTTAAAATATCCTGATTTCTTTGGGGAAGCATCAGCTTGCATTTTTTGTTTGTTTTTATTATAGGATACAACCATATTTTTCTGATATATTTAACTCCTTAGATGCTGCCATTATTATTGTGACTCTACTGGTTGATATCGCTTATCTTTTTTATGACTTTACACTTGGTAAAATTTTCCCCAGGTAAGAAACATATGCTTTGTCCCTCAAAGTTTTTCTTATTAAAAAACTAGTATCTGTGATTTTCATTTTATGTAATCTTTTTTAAACTCTTAATGTGCTGATTCTGTTCTAAATATGCTACAAAATGAAATGTTTAGATAAATTTCCACATACTTGTAAACAAAAGGATGGTGGTGTTTAGGGGCCAGCAAAGGGTAGTACCTTCCACTGAATGAAGAAGTGGTGCCTCCAAAAAAAGAAACTGGGGACTTGGCCTCTTGTCCTAACTTGAACTTCCCACTAAGTTTCCACTTGTGTGTCAACCGCAGATTTCTCACATGTGAAATTCCTGGGTTTTTCCTGTAACCCAGAGAGGACTGGTTTGAGTTAATGCAAAATTTGAGTGACTTCCATGATGATTCTCTAAAAAGGAACAAATGGAACAGAGAATCAGGCGACTTGGGTGGCAGCACAGAAGTAGAATTTTTGCAGTATAGTTGACATGATGTGAACCGTGAACTTCCAGATGTTCAAGCTGGTTTTAGAAAAGGCAGAGGAACCTGAGATCAAATCGCCAACATCTGCTGGATGATGGAAAAAGCAAGAGAGTTCCAGAAAAACATCTATTTCTGCTTTATTGACTATGCCAAAGCCTTTACTGTGTGGATCACAATAAACTGTGGAAAATTCTGAAAGAGATGGGAATACCAGACCACCTGACCTGCCTCTTGAGAAACCTGTATGCAGGTCAGGAAGCAACAGTTAGAACTGGATATGGAATAAGACACTGGTTCCAAATAGGAAAAGGAGTACATCAAGGCTGTATATTGTCACCCTGCTTATTTAACTTCTATGCAGAGTACATCATGAGAAATGCTGGGCTGGAAGAAGCACAAGCTGGAATCAAGATTGCCAGGGGAAATATCGATAACCTCAGATATGCAGATGACACCACCCTTATGGCAGAAAGTAAAGAGGAACTAAAAAGCCTCTTGATGAAAGTGAAAGAGGAGAGTGGAAAAGTTGGCTTCAAGCTCACCATTCAGAAAACGAAGATCATGGCATCTGGTCCCATCACTTCATGGCAAATAGATGGGAAACAGTGGCTGACTTTATTTTTGGGGGACTCCAAAATCACTGCAGATGGTGATTACAGGCATGAAATTAAAAGATGCTTACTTCTTGGAAGGAAAGTTATGACCAACCTAGATAGCATATTCAAAAGCAGAGACATTACTTTGCCGACTAAGGTCTGTCTAGTCGAGGCTATGGTTTTTCCTGTGGTCATGTATGGATGTGAGAGTTGGACTGTGAAGAAAGCTGAGCGCCGAAGAATTGATGCTTTTGAACTGTGGTGTTGGAGAAGACTCTTGAGAGTCCCTTGGACTGCAAGGAGATCCAACCAGCCCATCCTAAAAGAGATCAGTCCTGGGTGTTCATTGGAAGGACTGATGCTAAAGCTGAAACTCCAATACTTTGGCCACCTCATGAGAAGAGTTGACTCATTGGAAAAGACCCTGATGCTGGGAGGGATTGGGGGCAGGAGTAGAAGGGGATGATAGAGGATGAGATGGCTGGATGGCATCACCAACTCGATGCACATGAGTTTGAGTGAGCTCCGGGAGTTGGTGATGGACAGGGAGGCCTGGCGTGCTGCAATTCATGGGGTCGCAAAGAGTTGGACACAACTGAACTGAACTGAACTGACATAATGTAAGCTGAGATGAAGTTAGAACTGTTAGGGATCAAACAAAAATGTGTGAGAGACCAATGGCTTTTTTCTTTTTCCTCCTCTTCTTTCTACTGTGGCAGCAAGAAAAAGAAGAAAAGTGTTCTGGGATGTGGCTGTTGGGTGACTCACTAGGCTTATTCCTGAGTCAAACAGTGTACTGCTCTTTTTGCACTCTGGCATCTAAGGACTTTCATTCAGGTCCCAACAAAATTTAATATGATAAGCTTTTGGCGATTTTCTTAAAATAGCCAAAGCCAGTGTAGTCCTTAGACAGGCAATGTCAGGATCAGTGAAGAGCTTATCAGAAATACAAGAACAGTACCACATCAGGGCCCACTCTCGACCTCCTGAATCAGTGTGTGTGCTCAAGTCAGAGAAGCACTCGCCCAAACCATCACTTCTGTGCCATCATGTCTCCTCCTGACGGTAGGAGACACACTTGGAAAGCAACTCAATCTGCTGCCTGTGTGATGCCTGTTCACAGCTCTAGTGAGCCCCTTTGCTCATGGGAGTGACAGAGATGAACAGGAATTCTCTTTTGATGGGAAAAAGATGGAAAAATGCTTGTCTTAAATCCACTGAAGTTAAACCTACACATTCTGAGAGTCTATCATGTGACTTTTTCTTTAAACCAGAGTTTTCTCAACCCAGCACTATTGATATTTTGATTTTTGAATTAAAAAAAATTTTTTTTAAACTTTTGACCATGTAGGTTAGTTCTCTAACCAGGAGTTGAACCCAAGCTCCCCTGCAGTGAAAACACAGTCTTAACCACTGAACTGCCAGGGAAGTCCAAGTATTGGAAGCTGTCCTATGCATCGGTATTGACCAGCATCCTTAGCCTCTACCCACTAGATGCAAGTAGCAACACCCCCCCTCCCCACACCCTCACCCACAGGCTGTTGTGACAACTAGAAATGTCTCTGAACATTGCCAAATATGCCTTGGGTGGGCAGGAGGGAAGCTGGGGTGGGGTGGAGGGTGTATGTAAAATTGCCCCTTGGTTAAGAAGCTGCTGCTCTAGACTTAGTCTATATTGACAAAATCCTCTGTTTCTAAAGCAAAACTGGATCTTTTAAATTTATTGTTAGGTTGAGAATTGTTTTACGACCTGTAAGACTTGTCATTCTGATAAGAGTTTTTCATCTGGCTTATCAAAAAAGACATCTTGAAATGCTGACCAGAAGGATGGTAAGTGGGCGAAATATGCTTACTTTTCAGAAAAAAATGTTTGTATTTTGGGAAATACTGTCTAGGGTGTAGATATCTATATATTGTTCTTTGTTTCTTTTTTAAAATATTGGTTTATATATTACAAGTGAATGACTGTTATAAACTCTTAGGTTTCAGGAAACAAACGGCGGTACAAGAAGGATGGATTTGACTTAGACCTCACTTATGTTACTGGTTTGTGAAGTTTATCTGTTGATTGCCCGTATTAACACCATATTTTTTTTGTGTGTGAGTAATTATATGTTTAGTTTTTGCCCTAAGCCATGTTCTTGCAAAGCATTCTTTGTCCATGAAGACTTACGCCACTATGGCAGTGACATATTTGGAGTGTAACCCTGACAATGGAAAACTCTTAATTTTCATCTCCAATCAGGGCTACTTGGTTATAGTATAGGAAGTTGCATGGGTTTTCAGCTGAAGCCATTTGTTTGGTTTAGAATTTATTAAGTGTTAGTAGTTATCCTTGGTCTCAAGGTTTTCAGAGAAACCTCTTCTCTCGCTGGAACCCTAGCGATGAGGTCATTGCTTTTAGGTCTCAGGTTTCTGAGTCAAGGGAACACTGGGAAACATCCCAGGAGTTCCTAACGTTGTTGGAGCCCAGATCTCTCATTTTCCTTTGGTGTTTAAGAAACCAATTCCAGCCACAGGGGGTGCTCCAGACTAAAGTTATTGCTTAATTCTTCAACCATTTGAACAGACAAATCTGTTGCTTAAGTCTTGAACCATTTGAGTCTTGGAAACATTAAGTGTAATGATCAAAATAGTGAATACTTTCATATGTTATGCTGATTATCCTGAGGGTTAGTTAGCTTTTTCTTTGGTCATTCTCAATCCTGAAAATTCTTTTCTATGGAAAAGGAGTCTGATTATATGTAAATTGAGTTCTCATATTGTTTCACATCTATAACATTTGTAATAGTGAATGTTTTGACTTCCAGAGCGTATTATTGCCATGTCATTCCCATCTTCTGGAAAGCAGTCTTTCTACAGGAATCCCATTAAGGTAAAGGTTTTTATCTAACAGAAGCTCACATTTCTCAGCAAACATAGACTCTGGAGTCATAAGATAACCTTGGCCCAGAGACAGCAGTACTCTCCTAAAAATGTACTCTTTTATATTAAAAAAAAATTTATCATGGGTTGTTATCTGTTAGCTTTTGCTGTGAATTGCCTAACAATTTATGAATTTATTGTTGAATTACCCCAAAACTTCAGTGACTTCCAACAGCAAACATTGACTTAGCTCATGATAACGTGGTTTGTAAATTTGAGTTGGGCTTAACTGGCTGGCTCTGCCAATCAGGAATTGGCTTCACTAATCTTGGCGGAGCTAACTTATGTATCTGTGGGCAGCACCTGGGCATCTGAGGATTGGCTAGTCTAAGATGGCATGCCTGGAAGCTCCATCTTGTTCTCATTCTCCAACAGGCTAGCTCAGGCTTGTTCGCATAAAGCAGTGGGAAGGACCTCGTTATTATCCAGTCAAAGAATGCTGAAACTCCAAAGGCCCAGGCGCCAAATTAGTGTAATGTGGCTTCTACCTCATTCTATTAGACAAGCCAGCTACAAACCCAGTTCAGATTCAGACAGACAACAGATACCATCTCTGTTGTATCTGTGGGGAATTGTGGCCATTTTTCATGGTCTGTCATGGGGGAAAGATGGAGAATTAACTAGAAATGTCTGTTCTTAGGTTGAGATCCTAAATTACAGTGGATACATACTGCTTCAGGTTCTATAGGTTAAATAAATTAAGTTCAAACATCAAATGATGTTTACTATGAAATTCTAGTTAAAAGTAATTGTTTGAGAAGTTTTCATATGTGTGTGGATGTGTATGCATGCTTGCTCAGTTGCTTCAGTCATGTCCAGCTCTTTGCAACCTCATGGAGAATAGTCCACTGGGCTCCTCTGTGCTTGGGATTCTCCAGACAAGAATACTAGAGTGGGTTGCCATGCCTTCCTCTAGGGGATCTTCTTGACCCAGGGACTGAACATGTGTCTCTGCGTTGCAGGCAGATTCTTTACCCTCTGGGCCACCTGGGAAGCCCTGTGCATGTGTACACATTAGTGTATATCCATTTGTTATATCTCAGTAAAATGTAATTATGTATGTATATGTGTGTATATCTATATATCAGTGTACCTATATACACGCGGGTATGTTTTTATACTTTGAGGCAAACAAAGATTGTAAATTGTACTAACCTTAAATGTGTATCTTGGTTAAAATTATATATAGGTATGTATGCATGTAACCAACACCCCTATCGAAATGTGGAACACTTGTTGCTCTTTTTCAGTCAATACCCTGACATACTGAAGGTAATTCCAGTTCTCACTTCTGTCACAACAGATTAGTTCTACTTTTTCTTAAATTTCACATAAATGAAATCATATACTGTAGCTTTTTATGCTTACAATAAATTCCATGAGATTTGTCCAGTATTATTGTGGGTACGGTAATATAATAGTTGTACATATAATTATATAAAGTACAGTTCTTTCTAAATAGCATAACATTAATATTTATTACTTCTGGAATATTGATTGGAAGCCCAAGCATCCAGTTTACTTACAGAAATTATACAATTATACATTGCTTCACAAAAGCAGCCAACACATCACATTCTAAAAATTCAGAAAATTCAAAATTCTAAATACCAAGAGGTGCATCTGAAGAAATAGATATAAATTTTGCAGCCAGTAATTTTAACGCAGAAGTTGTACACATCTCATGACTTTAAATCTGTGAATATGATATTCAGTCATTTAGCTCAAGTCCATCATCAAAGTAATTTATTAATTTTTCCTGTATACTTGTGTTTCATACATTAATATTTGCATACTCTGGAATATGTTAGAAAGAAATGTATAACATTCACAAATGTGCAGAAAAGCAAGCAAAAACTGTAAACCTGCCCAGTTTGTCTGAAATAATCTCATGTCAGCTTCATAAGCATATTCCTTCTACAAAACAGTAAGCTAATGTTTGAACACTATTTCTAAGGTAAAGCACATTTTCTTACAAATAATGAAGTCTTTTTCTCACCACAAAAGTGTACAAAAAGAATTTTAGTTTGAATAGATCTCTCAGAATGTGTTTAACTTCATAATTTCAACAGGCTTAAGGTTTCCAAGCATTAACAAGGATCAGATTTTAAATTACTTAGAGGAGAATCTGTCTTGAAAAATGTTACTCCTTTGTTACCAACTAGAAAAAGTATCCAATTCATATCTTATCAGTTCAGTTCAGTCCCTCAGTCATGTCTGACTCTTTGCAACCCCATGGACTGCAGCACACCAGACCTCCCTGTCCATCACCAACTCCTGGAGCTTGCTCAAACTCATGTCCATCAAGTCGGTGATGCCATCCAACCATCTAGTTCTCTGTCATCCCCTTCTCCTCCTGCCTTCAATCTTTGCTAGCATCAGTGTCTTTTCCAACGAGTCAACTCTTCGCATCAGGTGGCGAAAGTATTGAAGTTTCAGCTTCAGCATGGTATCTTATAGAAACAGAAAACACAGCATTTCCCCCTCAGAATAATGTGTGTAAATGATATATATTATATATACTGTATATCATAAATTAGATAATATACAGTTGTATATTATATATTGATATATTAAAATAATATTTCTCTTAAAATCATATCTATTTGAATAAAATCTACATTATAGTATATACTCAGTTCAGTTCTGGTGCTCAGTCGTGTCCAACTCTTTGTGACCCCATGGACTGCAGCATACCAGGCCTCCCTGTGCATCACCAACTCCCAGAGTTCACTCAAACTCATGTCCATTGAGTCGGTGAATACATCCAAGCATCTCATCCTCTGTCATACCCTTCTCCTCCCGCCTTCAATCTTTCTCAGAATCAGGGTGTTTTTCAATGAGTGAGTTCTTTGCATCAGGTGGCCAAAGTATTGGAGTTTCAGCTTCAGCATCAGTCCTTCCAATGAACACTCAGGACTGATCTCCTTTAGGATGGACTGGTTGGATCTCCTAAATATATGTTAACATATATAAAATTAATATATTAAATATATATCATGTTATATAGTATATAATTATGTATCACATATAAATATATATCAATTTTATGTAACAATATTCCATCTATAAATATTTACATATATAGTATACATTTCAACTCTTATAGAAACAAAAATATAACAGTTCCCCCTTTATAATAATATATGTATATTTATATATGATTTATTATGTATACTATATAATATAAAATTATAAACTTAAATAATAGTTTTTATATTATATGATATAATTGTCATTTATATAATATACAAATATACATATATTCTGAATATATTAATATATGTAATACTATCAGTATATACAAATTTATAATTTATATATTATATAATATGAAATTATATAATAAACTATACATAGTTCTTTCTAATATTCTGTTATATATAATATATATCATATTTATTTTATATGCTATGCATGATCTTACATATATATATAACATATAATATGTTACACATAAATATGCGCTTCCCTGGTGGCTCAAATGGTAAAGAATCTGCCTGCAGTGCAGGAGACCTCAGTTCGATCCCCAGGTTAGAAAGATTACCTAGAGAAGGGCATGACAATCCATTCCAGTATTCTTGCCTGGAGAATTCCATGGACAGAGGAGTCTGGCAGGCTGTAGTCCATGAGGTCCCAAAGAGTTGGACATGACTGAACAGCTAACACTTATACTTTTTCACACATAAATATACATATATTATTCTAAGGAAGAAAATTTTTTATTTTTGTATTTCTGTAAGAGATGAACATATATGTAATTTATATTATAAATAAAAATTGTATATAACTACCATGAAGCACTTTAACTCATATGGTAAATGTGACTGTGGTAACTATGGTTACCATATGGTGACTACAACTGAAATATAAAAACTGCCAGAGCTGTCAGAAGACTGGAAGCTTTTTTGTATATGTATTATCTGAACACAATACTCTCCAAAAGAATTAAGGACTGTAATTATTACTTTCCAGTTTAAACACTCTAATTCTAAACTTAAAAAAATCTAAAAACGAGTTGCTGATTTAACCAGATCCTTTCCCACCTTCCAAAAAGTATTTAGTAAGCAGGACCCAGTAGAGCTGATATTCATAGTTTTCTACATGAATAACTCTTTCAGAATTTATCCCATGAAGTACTTTATGACCTCCTTTTCTTGTAAAACTAAAACTCCATTTGTTTACATAAAAATTTCAAAGAATGTAAAACTAGAACTGAGTGTGGTCTCCTGAAAGGCTCTAAAGAGTCTTGTTCCGTTGGCTCATCAGTGACTTCTGTGACTTCACAGCCATTTCCTGTGGATGATCTGAGAGGGCCTCTCCAGTTCTGTTGGCGTTGGATCCTCCTAGTTCTTCTATCTCATGACAATTGGAATCCTACTTGTAGGGCCTCTATTCTCACTATCTGCAGAATCTTAGTCTTTTTCATCCTGAGACAGAGGAGATTCTTCTATTGATTATTTTCCACAGAAGTCTCTTCATTTATAGTTAGTTCAGCTCAGTCGCGTCAGACTCTTTGCGACCCCATGAATCACAGCACGCCAGACCTCCCTGTCCATCACCAATTCCCGGAGTTCACTCAGATTCACGTCCATCGAGTCAGTGATGCCATCCAGCCATCTCATCCTCTGTTGTCCCCTTCTCCTCCTGGCCCCACTCCCTCCCAGCATCAGAGTCTTTTCTAATGAGTCAACTCTTTGCATGAGGCGGCCAAAGTACTGGAGTTTCAGCTTTAGCATCATTCCTTCCAAAGAAATCCCCGGGTTGATCACCTTTAGGATGGACTGGTTGAATCTCCTTGCAGTCCAAGGAACTCTCAAGAGTCTTCTCCAATGCCACAGTTCAAAAGCATCAATTCTTTGGCGCTCAGCCTTCTTCACAGTCCAACTCTCACATCCATACCTGACCACAGGAAAAACCATAGCCTCGACTAGACGGACCTTAGTTGGGAAAGTAATGTCTCTGCTTTTGAATATGCTATCTAGGTTGGTCATAACTTTTCTTCCAAGGAGTAAGTGTCTTTTAATTTCATGGCTGCAATCACCATCTGCAGTGATTTTGGAGCCCCCCAAAAATAAAGTCTGACACTGTTTCCACTGTTTCCCCATCTATTTCCCATGAAGTGATGGGACCGGATGCCATGATCTTCGTTTTCTGAATGTTGAGCTTGAAGCCAACTTTTTACTCTCCTTTTTCACTTTCATCAAGGGGCTTTTTAGTTCCTCTTCACTTTCTGCCATAAAGGTGGTGTCATCTGCATATCTGAGGTTATTGATATTTCTCTTGGCAATCTTGATTCCAGCTTGTGCTTCATCCAGCCCAGCGTTTCTCAAGATGTACTCTGCATATAAGTTAAATAAGCAGGGTGACAATATACAGTCTTGACGTACTCCTTTTCCTATTTGGAACCAGTCTGTTGTTCCATGTCCAGTTCTAACTGTTGCTTCCTGACCTGCATATAGGTTTCTCAAGAGGCAGGTCAGGTGGTCTGGTATTCCCATCTCTTTCTTCCACAGTTTATTGTGATCCACACAGTCAAAGGCTTTGGCATAGTCAATAAAGCAGAAATAGATGTTTTTCTGGAACTCTCTTGCTTTTTTCATGATCCAGAGGATGTCGGCGATTTGATCTCTGGTTCCTCTGCCTTTTCTAAAACTAGCTTGAACATCTGGAAGTTCACGGTTTACCTATTGCTGAAGCCTGGCTTGAAGAATTTTGAGCATTACTAGAGTGTGAGATGAGGGCAATTGTGCGGTAGTTTGAGCATTCTTTGGCATTGCCTTTCTTTGGGATTGGAATTAAAACCGACCTTTTCCAGTTCTCTTGGGTTTCTCTTACCTTGGACGTGGGTTATCTCTTCATGGCTGCTCCAGCAAAGTGCAGCCGCTGCTCCTTACCTTGGACGAGGGGTATCTCCTCATGGCCGCCCCTCCTGACCTTGAACATGGAATAGGTCCTCTCGGCTCTCCTGCGCCCGCGCGGCCACTGCTCCTTGGACGTGGGGTTGTTCCTCCCGGCCGCCGCCCCTGACCTCGGTCGTGGGCTAGCTCCTCTCGGCCCCCCCGAGGTAGGACATGGAGTGCCTCCTCTCGGCTGCTCTTCCGTGGTCGCGCCCCTGACCTTCGGCAAGGGATAGCTCCTCTCGGCCACGCTTCTGTGCCGTCCGTCACTCATTTATAGTTAAGGCATCATCAGATTCTTTTTCTTGATTTTTTTTTTCTGTTGGTGTTGTTTAAGACTCTCTTCTTCTTCATCCGCTTTGTCTTTATTTTTAGATGGAGCTGGTTCTTCTGTCTCTTTTGCCGTAACATGTCCCTATAACATGTCCCTGGAAGTTTCTTGGCCATCTCTGACATCGTTTTCTTTGTCATACTTGAGTATTTTTTTAACCTCATGCCCCTCAGCTTCCAGACCATCTTCATTTGGAAGTTTATTTTCTATACGGCTTACTGAGGAATCCTTTGATCCAGATGTCAGTCACTGTGATCTTCGTCTTCATCATGCTGTAAGTTGGTCAAAACTTTTGCTGACTGTGCTCTCAGGCAAACCCTTACTACTTCCTCCTTCCCTCTGTTCCACTCCTATTCTTTCTCCTCTCTCTCTCTCTTTCTAATAAGTTTCAGGAGTACAACATTATAATTCTACATCTGTATACACTACAAAGTGATCACTGCCATAAGTCTAGTTGCTATCTATTGCCATAACAGTTGACCCTCGTTGCTTATTTCAGGCACACCCCAAACCCCTTCCCCTCTGGTAACCAGGTAATCTGTTCTCTGTATCCATGCTTGGTTTCGTCCTCTTTTGTGTGTTCATTTTATTTTTTTAGATTTCACATGTGAATGAAATCATATGCTGTTTGTCTTTCTCTGCCTGACCATTTCACTTAGCATAATGCTTGCAGGGTCCATCCATGTTGCTGCAAATGATGGACTTCATTTATGACTGAATAGGAGTGTGTGCGTGTGTGTGTGTACACGTGTGCTTGTGTGTATCACATCTTTATTCATCCATCGATGGACATTGTTGTTGTTTCCATATCTTGGCCATTGTTAATAATGCTGCAGTGAATGGTGCATGTATCTTTTGGAATTAGTGTTTTTTGTGTTCTTTGGGTATATACCCATAAATGGAATAGCTGGGATCATATGGTAGTTCTAGTCTTAATTTTGGGGGGGAATCTCTATGCTTTTTTCCATAGAAGTTACTTCAATTTACAGTCCTACCAATAGTGTTGAAGGATTCCCTTTTCTCTACATCCTCTCTTAACATTTTTTATTACTTATTTTTGATAATAGCTATTCTAACAGGTGTTAGGTTATATCTTGATGCGCATTTCCCTATGGATTAGTGATGTTGAACATTTTTTCATGTGCTTGATGGTCATCTGTATATCTTCTTTGAAAAACTGTTCAGATCCTCTACCTATTTTTTATTGTTTTCTTTATTTATTTTTAATTTTTCCTGTTTTTTTTCACTTAACTGACTTTATTATATATTTTTTACAGTATTGTATTGGTTTTGCCATACATTGACATGAATCTGCCACAGGTGTACATGTGTTCCCCATCCTGAACCCTCCTGCCATGTCCCTCCCCATCCCATCCCTCTGGATCATCCCAGTGCACCAGCCTCGAGCACCCTGTATCATGCAATGAACTTGGACTGGAGATTTGTTTCACATATGATAATATACATGTTTCAATTCCATTCTCCCAAATCTTCCCACCCTCATCCTCTCCCACAGAGTCCAAAAGACAGTTCTATATATCTGTGTCTCTTTTGCTGTCTCACATACAGGGTTATCGTTACCATCTTTCTAAATTCCATATAGATGCGTTAGTATACTGTATTGGTGTTTTTCCTTCTGGCTTACTTCACTCTGTATAATAGACTCCAGTTTCATCCACCTCATTAGAACTGATTCAAATGTATTCTTTTTAATGGCCAAGTAACACTCCATTGTGTATATGTACCACACTTTCTTATCCATTCATCTGCTGATGGACATCTAGGTTGCTTCCATGTCCTGGCTATTATAAACAGTGCTGTGATGAACATTGGGGTACACGTGTCTCTTTCAATTCTGGTTTCCTTGGTGTGTATGCCCAGCAGTGGGATTGCTGGGTCGTATGGCAGTTCTATTTCCAGTTTTTTAAGGAATCTCCACAATGTTCTCTATAGTGGCTGTACTTGTTTGCATTGCCACCAACAGTGTAAGAAGGTTCCTTTTTCTCCACACCCTCTCCAGCATTTATTGCTTGTAGACTTTGTTTATTTTTAAATTGTATAGTTCTTAAATTTTGTATATTAACCCTTTACTGGATATATGAATTGCAGATACCTTCAGCCATTCAGTTAGACTCCCTTTTTGTTTTGGTAATAGTCTCTATCACTGTACAGGAGTTTTTTAGTTTGACTTGGCCCCATTTGTTTATATTGGCTTGTTTCCCTTGCCTTTGGAGTCAGATCCACAAAAACATCGCTAAGACCAACATCAGGGAAGTTAACAGCCATTTTTTCTTCTAGGAATTTTATGTTTTTGCATCTTACATTCAAGTCTTTAATCCTTTTTGAGTTAATTTTTGTGTGTAATGTGAGATAATGGCTGCATGTGGCTGTCTAGTTTTCTCAGCACTGTATGTTAACGAGACCATCCTTTCTGTATATTCTTTGCTCCTTTATCATAAGTTAATTATCCATATGGGGCTTCCCAGGTGGTGCTAGTGGTAAAGAACCCACCTGCCAGTGCATGAGACTTAAGTGATGATGCAGGTTTGATCCCTGGTTCAGGGATCAAAGTTCCCCTAGAGAAGATCCTCTACCCATTTTTAATTGTTTTTCTTTTTTTTTTTTTAAGTTGCATAGTTATTCATATATGTGTGGATTTATTTCTGGGCCCTCGATTCTGTTCCATTGATCTATGTGTCTGTTTTTGTGCCAGTACCACACTGTTCTGATGACTTCAACTTTGTATTAATAGTCTAAAATCAGGGAGCATGATAAAATCAGGGAGCAATAAAGCTCTAGCTTTGTTCTTCTTCCTGAAGATTGGCTTTTGGGATTCTTTTGTGGTTCCATACAAAGTTTAGGCTTCCCTGGTGGCTCAGAGGTTAAAGCGTCTGCCTGCAATGTGGGTTTGATCCCTGGGTCAGGAAGATTCCCTGGAGAAGGAAATGGCAACCCACTCCAGTACTCTTGCCTGGAGAATCCCATGGATGGAGGAGCCGGCTACAGTCCACGGGGTCGCAAAGAGTCAGACACGACTGAGTGACTTCACTTACTTACTTACAAAGTTTAGAACAAATTACAATTCCTTAAAGCTCATTAACCATCTAATTTCCTTATCTGGTAGCTTTAAACAATCTGTATTTATAGTAAAGGCTAATGTGAGTATAAAAGTACAACTTTGTGGGCTATTTCAAAACTCACAAAGGGTTTAGATATAACTTGGAATGCATTTTATTCATTGACTCTCCCCTAAAAGGTGCTAAGTGAGGGACAAGTGAATGAAAGGTAATAATCGTTCTAGGTTAGTAGGAGGGAAAGGTTTATGTTGGTGCACCATGGACATGTATAAGATGTGTGTCCATCTTTTTTAGGAAGTTGTGCGGTTCCTGGACACGAAGCACCCAAACCACTATCAAGTCTATAACCTCTGCAGTACGTATAAGACTCCATGTTTTGCTCCTATGATAGAAAACAGGTCACTGCGTGCAAGAAGATGATTTAGTTTTTACATTTCATTTAATCATAAGTATTTGGTGGTAGGAAGTGAATTTTTTAAAATCTCCATCTTATGCTGGCCCTATTTAGTAGGAAAAGAAAGCTCAACAGCACAACATACCCTGTGAGGGAGGCAGGAGACTGGAGGCAGAGACATTTTAGAAAGAGTCAGCTCTTGCGGTGGTAGGTTTAGGAAAATTTTTCTGTTTTTCCTGCCAGCTTGTGTTTGGAAGACAATTCAACAATTGCATGCTCTAACCCACGAGGGATGAAGTGTGAGGAGACCAGGGCCCTGCATGGAAAAAATAAATCCAAATCCTTGTAGAAAACAGATTATATCCCAGTTTCACCTCTTCCTATATAGTAAATGGATATTTTTCAGGAGGCAAATGTCTATTCTGGTGGCCACATTTGCTTCTGCCCTGTGTAACGCTATGATAAAGTAATGAGTAGCCTGCTAGAAAATTACAAGTAAGAAGGACCTACTGTATCGAACACGGAACTCTGCTCAATGTTATATGGCAGCCTGGATGGAGGGGTGTTTAGGAGAGAATGGATACATGTATATGTATGGCTGAGTCCCTTCGCTGTTCACCTGAAACTATCAGAGCTTTGTTAATTGGCTATACCGCAATACAAAATGAAAAGGTGTTTGTAAAAAGAAAATTAAAAGTAAGGCAAACCAAAAGTAAAACAAACCAAATAATTTGGGCTTATGTTACTCAAGATGGAGAAAGCACTTATGTTTCTGAGACCCTTTTGGAGCAGCAGGAGCCAGTCAGAAATCTCTTTTTAAAAGTAGACAAGGAGTCTCTAAAAAGTATAACTTACTCACACCTTGCTTATTTGCTATGTTAATTAGAGTTAGTGATATGACCTATGCATCATTTATTTCAGGTGAAAGAGCTTATGATCCTAAGTACTTCCATCATAGGGTCCATCGATACTTGATTGATGATCACAACGTCCCCTCTCTGAGGTATGTTTGATGCCAAATTGACTAACAGAAGAGGGTCAGATACATAGGGCTTGGTTTTCTTTGGAAGCATTTTAATTCAACCCAAAATATTTCATTTGAAATCAGTGAGATGGTGGCGTTCTCCATGGAAGTGAGGGAGTGGATGGCCCAAGACAAGGACAATATCATAGTGGTTCACTGTAAAGGAGGAAAAGGTAAAGACCTTCTTCTTTTTATTTCTCTTTTTCTAAAGAAATTTGAAACATTTAATAAGGGACATCAACAAGATATGTACTGCTATGAACCAGGAATAATTGCTGTTGACATTTTTAAAAATTAGCTTCAAGAGTGAAGGAAGAATGTATGATTATGGCTGATTTGAGTTGTTGCACTACAGAAACTAACACAACACTGTAAAGCAATTTTCCTCCAATTAAAAAATAAATTAGATTAAAAAATAAAAAGACTGCAGGAAGAGAAGGAAAGAGGAAGGAGAGGAAAGACGTCAGCTTACACAAATTCATCCAAAGACAAAAAAAAGAGTAAGCGCAACTTAATTTTAGTTTATGAAGCCAAAGTCTGAAAACTAAAGCTACTCTTACCCATGACATGGATAGAAAAATTCTTAAGAAAATATTAAGAAACCAGCAATTTATTAAAAAATACTACAGCGCAACAAAATTGTGTCTATTCCAGGAATTCAAGGTTAGTTTACTATCAGTCCATGTAATCAACCAGATTAATAAAGCTAAAAAATCATATTATTTTAAAGATACAGAAAAAGTTTCTGATAAAATTCAACATTCATTCATTATAAAAACTCTTAGCAGATTAAAGGAATGCCTTAATGTGGTAAAAAACACACACCCGCTAAAGTAATTGGTGAGCTATTGAAAGCTTTTCCTTTGAGAGTAGGCGAACAAGGGTGCCTGTGATCATCACTACTAATTCAACACCGTACCAAAGGTTCTAGCCAGTGCTAAAGAAAAAAAAGATTGAAAAGGACAAAACATAGTTCCTTATTTTCACACAATATAATCTTGTGCAATAAAATGCAAAAGAATTTACAGATAAGTTATCAGAATTAATGAAGATTTTAGTGAAGCTTCATCACACAGGTTTTTATATGTACTCATTATTATTTAGTTCAGAATATTTTCTAATTTCCATTGTGTTTGTTTCTTTAGCCTCATGGGTTATATAGAAATATACTGTATTTTCAAACATGAGGATTTTGTAATTGTCTTCTAGTTACTGATTTCTGTCTATATTGCATTGTGGTAAGAGAACATATGTATTTTTTCAGTTCTTTGAAATTTGTCTCAGTTCAGTTCAGTCGCTCAGTCGTGTCCAGCTCTTTGCAACCCCATGAACCGCAGCATGCCAGGCCTCCCTGTCCATCACCAATTCCCGGAGTCTACCCAAACCCATGTCCATTGAGTCAGTGATGCCATCCAACCATCTCATCGTCCATCGTCCCCTTCTCCTCCTGCCCTCAATCTTTCCCAGCACCAGGGTCTTTTCCAATGAGTCAGCTCTTCACCAGCTGGCCAAAGTATTGGAGTTTCAGCTTCAACATCAGCCCTTCCAGTGAACACCCAGGACTGATCTCCTTTAAGATGGACTGGTTGGATCTCCTTGCAGTGCAAGGAGTTCAGAAGTCCAACCACAGTTCAAAAGCATCAATTCTTTGGCGCTCAACCTTCTTCACAGTCCAACTCTCACATCCATACATGACCACTGGAAAAACCGTAGCCTTGACTAGATGGACCTTTGTTGACAAACTGATGCCTCTGCTTTTTAATATGCTGTCTAGGTTGGTTATAACTTTCCTTCCAAGGAGTAAGCATCTTTTAATTTCATGCCTGCAATCACCATCTGCAGTGATTTTGGAGCCCAGAAAAATAAGGTCAGCCACTGTTTCCCCATCTATTTCCCATGAAGTGATGGGACCGGATGCCATGATCTTAGTTTTCTGAATGTTGAGCTTTAAGCCAACTTTTTCACTCTCCTCTTTCACTTTCATCAAGAGGCTTTTTAGTTCTTCACTTTCTGCCATAAGAGTGGTGTCATCTGCATATCTGAGGTTATTGATACTTCTCCTGGCAATCTTGATTCCAGCTTGTGCTTCCTCCAGCCCAGAGTTTCTCATGATGTACTCTGCATAGAAGTTAAATAAGCAGGGTAACAATATACAGCCTTGATGTACTCCTTTTCCTACTTGGAACCAGTCCATTGTTCCATGTCCAGTTCTAATTGTTGCTTCCTGACCTGCATATAGGTTTCTCAAGAGGCAGGTCAGGTGGTCTGGTATTCCCATCTCTTTCAGAATTTTCCACAGTTTATTGTGATCCACACAGTCAAAGGCTTTGGCATAATCAACAAAGCAGAAATAGATGTTTTTCTGAAACTCTCTTGCTTCTTCAATGATCCAGCAGATGTTGTTAATTTGATCTCAGTTTCCTCTGCCTTTTCTAAAACCAACTTTATGGCCCAGAATTTGGTCAATTTTATCAAATGTTTTCTCTGCACTTGAAAAATAAGTGTATTATGCATTGTTCTGAACAGGGTTCAATATGTACCCATTAGGTTGTTTGTTCATTGTTTTATTCACATATTCTATATCTTTACTGATATTTTGATTGAATTTTTTGCTTCTTTCCACCCCCACCATTTGCTTGGAAGTCATATACTCTTTTTATATTCCTTAGTAATTACTCTAAAGATTTCAACCTACATCCTTTATTTAGCCATGAGTTTGTTGGGGGGTTTTGTTTGCTTGTTTGTTCTTTTAGTGTTGACCTTGTATCTTCCTGAACGCTTGTCATCAGTTTTAGGAGTTAGCCTATAGAGTTACTTGGATTTTTCTAGTCTTCAAATAGTTTGTTTCTTCTTTTTTTATTCATATACGTTTTGTTTCTTTTTCTTACCTTACAACACTGGCTGAGCCATGTAGCACAGTGTTAAATAGAAACAGCCAATAGTGACATTTTGTTTAGTCCCTGACTTTAGAAGGAATGTTATCATTTCATCATTAATATGGTAAACCTGGCACATATTTTGGTAGATTCTTTTCATCATACTTAAAGGGGAAAAACTTTTGTCCATAGCAAAATTTTAGTGAATACACACCTGTGTTTTGAGTTAAAATACTGAAAACAAATGTGAAGCATTTTAATGATTCCTTGCTTGGAGGAGAGGGCGGCATCTCCGTCTATGGCAGAGTGTGTGTGCTTATCCATAGCCACCAGGACATGGATCTACAAAAGTTGGTTTTGTTTTTCTTTTTTCAAATGGGACTATATAATGGTTGTGGAGACTCATAGATGTCCAACAAATTTGAAATGTTAACCTAGAGAGAGCCAGGTTGTTAATGGTCAGTAGCCTTCTTTGGAAGTTATTGGCTTAGAGTAGTGTTTTTCAAACTATGGATTGGAAAATAAATTTAAACATTCATTTTTTGAAGGACAGAATAGAAAATAAAGTCTATCTCAAGGTAAAAGGTTAAGTTTGGAATTACATAAAATAAGTTCAGCATACGCTAGCTAAGACAAAAGTCATAGGTCATTGTAGAAATAATAGAAGCAACATACTTTTCAGCTCACACTTTGTGTGCCTGGACAAAAAGCATGAGACTTTGAGCTTGAAATGACATGAAATCAAGTTTTCTTTAAAATGGTACGGGGATGAAAGCATATATGTGGAATCTAGAAATGGTATAGATGAGGTTATTTGCAAAGCAAAAATAGAGGCACGGACCTAGAGAACCAGTGTGCGGATACAAGGTGGGTAAGGGTGGGTGGAATTGGGAGGAACTGGGAGAACTGACATATACACACTATTGATACTACGTGTAAAATAGACAGCTGATGGGAACTTACTGTATGGCACAAGCAACTCTCCTTAATGCTCTGTGGTGACCTAAATGGGAGGGAAATCCAAAGGGGGGCTATATGTGTACGTTTTGCTGGGTCACTTTGCTGGGCAGTAGAAGCTAACACTACATTGTAAAGCAACTATACCCCAATAAAAATTAATTAATAATAAAGTAAGATGCTACAGGAAGGGCATAGAAAGAAGGAGGGGGAGAAGGATGAGGGAAGAAAAGAAACAAGTAAAACAATGAATCGTTATGGACTCTGGGGCACAGGTGTATGCGGGCTTATTACGCTGGTCTTCCTATTTTAATGTATGCTTTACAATACAATAACTCTAGCTGAAATAGGAGTGGGTATTACGAATGCTAAGTGGTGGTTTGGGTTCTGTCCATCTTTTATCTTTTATCGCTTCTTTTATTTACATTAGGAGAGAAACAGGGTGTGTAATTAGCTCTTAATCAGTGGGCATCACTTTAGCTTTAGAGTCCTAGAGCAGAGCCTGTTACTGCAGTCCCCAGGGGTCATGGTTCAAGAACAACGTTCACGTGCACACGTGTGCACACAACACAGAGCTCTAGGCAGACCCTCAGAACAAGCAGTGTCCCAGCTCCAGCTATCTCTGAACTGAAATATTTGGAACCTGTACTTTTGGCATGAAAGAAAAATCAATCCACAATGAGCTCTTTCAATACTCTGGAGAGTAGTTTTATATCAAGTGCTCTCAGGAACAATGGTTCATGGACTAACTTCTTTTCTAGGAAGAACTGGAACTATGATCTGTGCCTACCTCCTTGCCAGTGAGATATTTGCCACCGCGGAGGTATGAAAGATGCTCCTATAAACTCTGTCTTAGGCTTATTGAGTTTGCTAGCTTTGCAAGCTCATGGGTAGGATGTTAGGATGATTCCTGAAGTCATGGTGTGTGTGCGTTGTTCAGTCGCTAAGTTGTATCTGACTCTTTGCACCCCATGAACTGCCTCACGCCAGTCTTCACTGTCCCTCACTATCTCCCGGAGTTTGCTCAAACTCATGTCCATTGAGTCACTGTACTTCATGGAATTGTTATTGGAGAGGTGGTTTTAGAACACCTGGCTTGGATACTTTCTTGTTTAATTGGCACTGGTTGGTAACTGACCTCAGTGCCTCTTCCTCTGGACTGGGATGAGGGTAAAGTTGCTGAGATGCTCACCCTGGGCACAAAATTTAAGGGAATGCCAAAAATCTCAGTAATTAGGATCAATAATCTTCTAACGCAATATTTTTTAAAAAATCAAAATTAATGCACCCACATTCATCATGAGTACAATGTCAATATTTTGATTAAAGACAGGACCCACTAGAAGAAGGGTTAATGTGAAGTGAGTAAGGTTGAGTTATGCAAGTACAAAAAACCTCAGCAATCCAGAAACTTGACATGCCACCCCCAGACCCACCCCTGCTCTGATAGAATCCCACCAACTCCTGGCTTTCTGCTTTCCTCACAAGAATAAGAAGATGGGTTAGGGAAATTTTGTAAAGGACCTTGAACATCCTTGGAAGTGCTCAGTAGGTAAAAGTCTTCATTTTCCAACCCAGAACAAAAGCTCCCCTAGACATTACTATCTTTGCACAATCAATAGCTGTGGGGTCTTGTGCCCTCTGGGAATTTCTGAGAAGACAGGATGGGTTGCTGCTGTGTCTTAAAGCACGGATCTCATTCTCTTTTTTCTGCCGTGATCTTACGGAGAAGGGCATGCTCCCAGCATCTCTGGGCCTCTTTTGGTCTGCCGCCCAGATAAGAGAAGCTGAGGGTTATGCTCTGGGTCCAGGGCTCTGATTCCACCCTCCTCTTTGCTTCTAATTTGAGACGTACAGGTTAGGACAATGGATACTCTAGGACAGTGTTTTTCACACTGTGGATCAGAGTTTATCAGTGAGTTGTGAAATCAACTCATTGGGTTGTGACTTGCAACCAAATCTACGTATAAGATGGGATAGATTAGAAAAGGTGAGTATTGTTTTGTGAAACTTTTGTTTCAGTTGTGTGTTCATGAGAGAGTGTGTGTGCATCTCCCAGGTTTATGGAAATAGATTGTAGCTTTGAAAATGAAAAGTCTGAGGACTTTCCTAATGGTCCAGTGGTTAAGATGCCGCATTTCCAGCATAGACGGCACAGGTTCAATCCCTGGCCAGGGAAGTAAGAGCCCACGTGGTGTGCGGCCGAAAAAAGGAAAAGAAAAGTTTGAAAGCCATTGGTCTGAACCCCTGGATAGAGCCAGAGGTCAGTGTTCAGGCCTGTGCTGTCTTTGACTGACCAGTTACATACATCTCCAAGGCAGGTCACTGGATTTTCTTTTGGTCCTAATCTTCTTCTTGTAAAATAGTAAGAAAGGAAGAAGGACCAGATTATCTCTGAAGTTTCCCAGCTCTAAAAGTCCCTGTCTTTATGAATCTTTGAATGAGAGTAGGCCTTGATGTGTTTCTTTGTTCTGTTATTTTGGGTAGCCTCTGCCCAGAGACCGCTGACCTTAGGAAATCGCATGTCCTTAGAAACTTTCTAATGCCTTCTACAGGAAAGGAAAGTGCAGATGGCCCATGACTGGACTGTCCCCTCTTTTATAGGACAGCCTGTATTATTTTGGAGAACGGCGAACAGACAAATCCACTAGCAGTAAGTTTCAGGGAGTAGAGACTCCTTCTCAGGTAAGTGTCCTTTCTTTAAAAGGGGTCGCTCTGGGTAATTAGGTTAAGACGGGCACCTATTTCTTTTGTTTTGTTTTCTTTCTTTTTAATAATTTTTGGCTGCTCCGGGTCGTTGCTGCGTGCAGACTTTCTCTAGCTGCGTTGCCTGGGCTTCTTACTGTGATGGTTTCTTTTATTGCAAAGCACAGGCTCTAGGCCCTTGGGCTTCAGTAGTTGCGGCTCTCCGGCGTGTGTGTGGCGGTAATTCTCAGACACCATCCCCTCCTGGCCCTGCTTTGCGGGTCATTCCATGCACTACACACATTTCACCCATCCCTGACTGAAGAGCTTGACTGGCCCTTTCCAATGAAGAGCATGGTGGTTAATTTTACTAATATTTCCCAATGAGTGGGGAAGAGCCTGCGAACTTTTCTGTACAGCTGATTCCATCCAGAACTGTTCAACTTCTAGAAGAAAAGCTCAAGCGGAGCGCTTGTGAGTGACTTGCCATAGGAGGACTAGGCTGAGAGAATCTGCAGGGCTTTGCTGCAAAAATGGGATTGGGGAAATGGCCAGTGGGGAACTGCTTGCTGACTGGGACTGGAGAAGAATACGTATGTGCTGCTGGCCTGGGGGCGGGGGGCGGTCCTCCCCCTGAGTTTTTACATCTTCCCTTCTCTTATCCGAAGAGCTGCTCCTTCTCCCTGCAGGGCACAAACCTTCCTGTAACTCAGCCACCACAAAGCTCCTACCCTCTTACATTTGCGGTTAACTGCATCTTGCTGTGATACTGTCGTAGCTATTTTGCTGGTTCTGGTTAGTTGCTCTTGGTCCCAGCTGCCTCTCAGGACACCAGGCCCCTTTCTTGTTCCTGCTGCATTGCTTTTAGTTCAGTATTTTCCCCCTTAAGGTCGATATACAGCCATGAGACGACAGTGCCTTCTCTAATGGCCCCCAGTCAATGTTTCCTTCAGCCATGACTTTCCTTAAAAAAAATCGGGGATACTGACTTTAGAATTTTCACCTCCCTTGAAATTGAGACCTCTGTTGTTTTGCAGAACAGATTCGTTGGATATTTTGCAATGGTGAAAAATATCTACAATTTGACTCTTCCTCCAATAAAAAAACTCACGATCAAAAAAATCGTGATTTATTCAATTCATGGTAAGTGCTGAATGCATAATTGGAGAAATGGGCAGGAGGGCCAGTGTTCTTACTGTTTGGGAGGGTTTTCTCACAGTTATATACACAGACAGTCCCAACTGATAGCTGTTAGTGGAGCCTCACATACGAGTTCCTCCCCCTGGAATTGCCCATTAGCCCTGTACTGCCGTGGCCAGATTGTCGCTATCGTTCAGTTGCTGAGTCATGTCTGACTCTTTTGTGGTCCCATGGACTGCAGCCTGCCAGGCTCCTCTGTCCGTGGGATTTCCCAGGCAAGAATACTGGAGTGGCTTCCCATTTCCTTCTCCAGGGGATCTTCCCGATCCAGGGATCGAACTCACGTCTTCTGCAATGGCAGGAGGATTCTTCACCCTTGAGCCACCTGGGAAGCCCTGTGGCCACATTACCACCACTCAGATGTCCTCTCCTTTCCTTTCCCAGTTTGAGGGGCTCCATCCACCCCCTTCCCTTTCTCCTATTCTCATTGAGGCTCTGGGCTCAGCCCAGGGAGTCCTTTTCAGCGTAGGACCTCTGAGATTAAAGGGAGTACGGGCCCGTGAGGCTGGAGACCACTTCTTTCTCACACCTCATCTCTGGCTCAGGGTTTCTTGGCAGAGACATCCCTGGATCATTCTCTCCTTCTCCGTTCAGAGATCCTCCTTTTTTTTTTCCTCTCCTCATCACCTGGTTTTCTTTGATTTTCTGCTCACCATCAAAAGTTTCTCCCTTTACCCACCCTCCTCTCCTATAGCCCTCTCTCCCCAGAAACTCCATCAGGATGTCTTAAATACCTGAACAGCAGATGCATTTTGTTACCATGATTCTTTTTTTTTTTTACGTAATAACTCCCAAGAACTACTTTGGGTCAGGCCCCTGGCTCATGTTTCTCTGGAGCCCATGAGTGGGAAGCAAAGGAGAGGGATGTACGTGAATGGAGAGCTGACAGCAGTGTTGGAAAGTTTCCTGGGGAGGACAGCACTTGGGTCTTCCTTCCCTGAACCTACAGGAACACGGAATAAGGGTTCGGACACACCTGGTCTCTGGGGGCCTGTCTCTCAGTACCCTAGCTCTTACCAGTTCTCACTGGGAGTAAAAATCCTCTTAAATTTAAAAAGAGCTGGCTGTACCTGCTTCACGAATGTAAGGAGAGAGACAGGGACCTGCCGTCGCCCTGGGAGACTGGTCGGATCATTCATCTCTGGGACTTGAAGGAGGGGGAGAGGAATAGAGGTCAAGCCCCGTGTTCTATTTCTCTCTCACCTGCCTGGCTTCCCTGCACCGCTCAGTCTCAGGGAGGCAGGAGACGGAGACCCCTCAGTGGAAGGGATGGGGCTCCCCCACTGCCAGGGGTGTGACAGGAGGGGACATTTCTGGCTCTGATCCCCGAAAGCATCACCAGCTTGAGCACCCGGTGTTGCTAGAGTCTCCCGGGTGGTGTGCAGCCAGGGTGCTAGTCTCCACTCAGACAGCTCCGTGTTTTTAGTCCCCTGAGGAGTCACACAAAATCCTGTCTGTTGCTGTTGTTCAGTCTCTATGTCGCGTCCAATTCTTCACGACCCCATAGACTGCAGCACGTTGGGCTCCCCTGTCCTTCACCATCTCCCAGAGTTCACTCAAATCCATGCCCATTGAGTTGATGATGCTATCCAACCATCTCATCCTCTGCCACCCTCTTCTCCTTTTGCCTGTAATTTCCCCCAGTATCAGGGCTTCCTTGGACGCTCAGATGGTAAAGTATCTGCCTGCAGTGCAGGAGACCCAGGTTCGATCCCTGGGTTGGGAAGATCCTCTGGAAGAGGAAATGGCAACCCACTCCAGTATTCTTGGCCTGGAAAATCTCATGGACAGAGGAGCCTCGTGGGCTACAGTCCATGGGGTCAGAAAGAGTTGGACACGATCGAGCGACTAACATTTCACTAAAATACTCTCTAGACATTTTTTTAATGCTTCATCCAATTCTTCAGTAATAAGAGACTCCTTCAAAATATATGTAAAAATTGCATAGTTAAAAAATTACAATTATTAAATAGAAAAAGCTTTTTTCCAGATTATTTATATATTCCTCTCTCCCTACCCACACACCCTCACGTCACCACCACCACTTCCTAGTGGTGGTGAGGAATTGTGAGGGCCAACCACAAGCAGATCACGTGGGTTTCTGGCTTCTAGAAACAAACTTCAGCCCAGCAGCAGGGGTTCTGTGGGCAATTTTGGTCTAGATTTCCAAACAAGCATTGCACAGGCAGACCCTGGAAACCTAGCCTGTTCCTGCACAAGCCTGCCTCTGTGTATAAAGGAGTAACTGTTTGTGAGAAGGCTCTGTGGACTACAGAGTTCTTTACAGGTCCATTCTGACCATCTCATGTGTGTGTGATGAATGAGGGACAGGGTTGGAGTAGAGTCTCGCTTGGAATGCCAGCTGCCCTCAGACCTCCCTGGGGTGAAGCCAGGCTAGTGGGCAGGAGGGGACAGGGGTGGTTCACTCCCCATCGTTCCCTGCAGAAAGAGCCAGACTGCTCTTCTCTGCAGTGTGAGAGACAACACAGGGGGCTGGTGGAGCAATTGCTTTCTCTCGAAATTTTAAACTCAGCTGTAAAACCAAGTTGGCGGCATGAGAGCCTGGTTTATACCTGCGTGTCTCGTCTCCCTCAGGGCCCTCTTGGTGCATGATGAGAATCCGAGAAGACCTCATTTTATTATGCTTTCCTTTATCACACTTCACAGATGTTGCTTTTTAAAAAAAAAAAAAAACAACAAAGGTTTGTGACAATTCTGCATTGTCAGATGATGGTTACCATTTTTTAGCAATTTGGCAATCAAGTCTTTTTTTAATGAATGTATGTAGTGTTTTTTAGACGTAAATAGACTACAGTACAGTGTAAATATACATTTTTATATGCACTGGGAAACAGAAAAAAAATTCACGTGACTCGCTTTATTGCGATATTCGCTTTGTTGTAGTGGTCTGGAAACAAACCCACAGTATCCCTGAGGTATGCCTGTAACAGTATCTGTACACACCTCTGTGAGTATGAAGCTATTCCAAACAGGCAAATAGGCATTTAGTCTGATGGAGTTTTGATGCATTGCTCAAACATGAACCATGAGAAGAGGAATCATTTCTCAAAATGCTAAGCTTGAAAATGGTTTTAATAAGTTCTAGCATTTCATAAATTGTCTCAGTCTGATATCATATCCTAAGACTGTGGACGGTTCTTAATATTTTGAGTTTTACTTAACCTCTGTGGAGATACTCTTAAAACTGTCAAGTGTAGATCTGGAACTAATGCAAATTTATAAGCGCTACAGGGCAAAAACTGGTGGAGAGATTTATGGGTTTAGTTTCCTCATCTCAGGGCTTCCCACGTGGCTCAGTGGTAAAGAATCCGCATGTCATATGGGAGACCTGGGTACGATCCCTGTGTTGGGAAGATTCCCTGAAGAAGGGAAAGGCTACCCACTCCAGTATTCTGGCCCAGAGAATTCCATGGACTGTATGGCCCATGGGGTCGCAAAGAGTTGGACAAGACTACGCGACTTTCACTTCACTTCTCAGGCTAACATAAAGTAGTGGATTTTAAAAGTCTACTTTGAGACCCCTCATAGACGCTTCCAGACAGAAGCTTGTGCCCTTTGCAGCTGTTCTTATGGTGTGGGACTTGGTTGGCAGTGCTGACTTAGGAAGGCATGCCTGCTATGCTAAAATTCTTGCTGCACCCACGTAAATAAGCAGGCCAAATTCAGGGACACCAGCCCTCATTTGGAATAAGAATTTTCTCCTTTGAGGGAGATCAAGATGGCAGAGTAGGAGGGTGCTGAGTTTACCTGCCCCCACCCCCCGCCAAGAACACGTCAAAAATACAACTCCTTGTGGAGCAACCCAGGGTAGATAAGCTCTTCTACAGCCAAGTCTGTAAAGAAAACAATTCTGGAGTCTGGCAGGGAGGAGAAGCAATCTGATTGACACCTGCACCCTTGGTGGGAGACCCAGAAGAGGAGGGGGCTGGTGTCATGGGCTTAGGGATTCTCCCGGAGGAGTGAGGGATTTGAGCTGCACCCCAACTCATGGTCTAGCACCAGGAAGATGGGTCCCCTTGGCTGGTTGGTTTTTTTTTTTAATATTTTATTTTTGTTAGTGGTTTTGTTGATTTGCAATTTACCATTCTATGCAAAATTCAATACTAACTTAATTATCTTTAGTCATTACCTGAGAATCAGTTTTTAAAAAAACTATTAAATCCTATTAAAGCAACACTAATGACATTCTGTCAGCTTCAAATTGACTGACTCACCACATCATTACACACAGTCTTCCTGCATCTGCAGTCTGTTTGTGGAATGGTATAGCTTGAAAATAACAAATCACTGTGGTCTCTGGAATTGAAAATGTTAGTAGAGAGGTAACTCACATACCAGAACACAAATGATGCTGGAATGCTTAGATGCATCTGATTCTATATTAGCTAAGTGTCAGCCACACTTTTGTATCCCCTTAGCAGGTCTGAAAGCCAGTGGGGCTGAGGGGAGGCTGTGAAACACTGAGAGCCCTACTCTTAAAGAGCAAAGTGGTGGCTAATACGCCATCCCAACGAGGCAGCAGCCTGGAAACTGACCAGGGAGAAGGCAACCTTGGCCAGCACTCTGTTGCTACCCACATTTAGGAGGAGCAAAGCTACTCCGGGGCAGTGACTGACATTGCTGGTGAGACAGAAACCAGCCCAGAAGTGAGGCACCAACGTCTTTAGCCTGACCCAGCCTCTCACCAGGGAAAAAAGGTGAAACCAGCATAGAGTTGTGGCCTCCAGCCCTTGGGGCACTAGTGGTAAAGAACTCCTCCAGTGCAGGAGACATAAGAGACATGGGTTCAATCCCTGGGTTGGGAAGATCCCCTGGAGAAGGGAAACAACTCACTCCAGTGTTCTGGCCTGGAGAATCCCATGGATAGAGGAGCCTGAGAGACTACAGTCCATGGAGTCGCAAGGAGCTGGACATGACTGAAGAGACTTAGCATGCGTGCACACAAGCCCTGAGCCCCTGATGTGTCCCAAACCAAGGCGAAGACTGCCATCTCACTCATTCACACACACACGGGGCTGTGCCTGGCTCTGGCTGTAGCCCCTCCATCTCCAGCCCCACCTCCCACCAAGGTGATGACTCTCAGAGCATCTCGGGGGGAAATGGGACCCACACTCGCTTCCAGTCCAGCTGTCCCACCAAAGCCACCGGGCACACCTAGGCTGGGTAGGGATGCTTCCACACAAGGACACGCCTTCAAGACCAGGATAGGTAACTGATTCACCTGATTTCATAGAGACAGAGCAAGTTAAACACAATGAGGAGGTAGGAGTATCAGAGGAAAGAACAAGGGAAAAAACCTGTAAGAACTCTAAAGAATAATCTTCCTTTGAGATTATGATCATAACAGAGAGAGAGTGGGGAGACTGTCAGGAAAGAGGGACAGACGGCGTCTCCTCCAGGGTCGTAGTTTCCCCAGGGTTGTCTTCACCGCTCACGGTCTTTAAGCTATTTTACCACTCTAAGTCATAGAAAACTGATAATAATGCAAACTTTTTAGGCATAGAAATGCAAATTAGTTGTGTCTAGTAGAATGCAATTGCTTATTGACCTGTTTGGTATCTATTTGTAAATTAATTTCATCTTTCCTTATCTGCTCGCGAATGCAGTACTTTGAACCAGCTACAGGATTTGACTGTTTTTTTAATAAGTTAAGATTTTTGATGTGTTAAAAAAGTGCAAGTACAGGACAGTGCTATGGTATGCAACAGTTTCTGTAAAACAATATATATATATATATTTATTTATGTTTGTATGTATGATGCTTAGTTGCTCAGTCACGCCCAACTCATTGTGATACTTTGGACTATAGCCCACCAGGCTCCTCTGTGGGACTTTTCAGGCAAGAATCCTTGAGTGGGTTGCCCTTTTCCCTCTCTCGGGGATCTTCCCAACACAGGGATCAAACCCACATCTCCTGCGTCCCCTGCATTAGATTCTTTCATGTGCTGAGCCATCGGGGAAGCCCTGTTTGTATATATATACACATATAAAATATATAAAACTTGGAGAAAATAAATTTGATTATACATACATAAAAACAGAATCTAAATAATAGGAGTTATCTACTGGGGCTGGCAAACTAAACAGGTGGGAGATAGGTGAAATGGACACTCTTCATCTTCTTTATATTTTATTTTTAAATCATGTGATATACTTACAGTATTTTAAAACTTTTTAATGTATGGGAATTCAAGCTCATCAAACAAAGCCCTTGTCCCTTGATAAATATCTTAATGTTTAGCTCTGCATTTCCTGAATTCTAGTTAATATTAGTCGAAACGAGTTCTGCAACTGGATATGACAGAGAGAACTGAGGCAAAGCCATGACTCCTAATGACAAATGAATATTTCAGTGTCAATGAGAACAAAATTAAATGAACATGAAACAATATGAGAAAATAATCAAGAATGATCGATAAATGACTTTGTTAGAATATTTGTTTTAGTTCTATGCCTTTGGTTCTGTGCATCTTTAAATGAAATATACAGGGTTGAAACAAAAGACAAGATAATTGGAGGTTTGAGAAACCAACTCTTTGAGGAAATACTAAAATAAGTGGGTTGATTAAATTGGAAAAACCAGAGTGGGGCAAAAAACCATTTGTCTGTAAATATATACTGAACACAGCAGGAATGTTTGGATACAGCTATCCTGTGTTTTGCATAAACTGGGCTTAAGGCAAGGGGAATTTTAGTTTATTATTAAGAAACATCATGATTGAAAGCTACACATCAATAAGAAAAGTTTCAAGTCCCCTTCCCTAATTTTTTAATTTTTTTGCTAGGTAGGTGAGCAGTAAGATTCTAAGTCTTAGAAGCTGAACTGTGTCCTTTTTGTTTTGGGTTGTTTTTTTTTTTCCTCCAGCCTTATAAACTCTGCCTGGGGGACAGAATTGGATTGAAGCTTTGTCTTTCAAAGACAAAATCCAGGCAAGATCCAAATGATTCAGTATTAACTCAGTGTTAGCTGGGTTCATTTTTCCTCTTTCTAATTCATATTGTTGATTTTTAGACATTCTGGTCTTTGCTCTAACCGGTCTAAACCTTTAATTTCATTCAGGTGTTGGAAAAGGCAATGGACACGATCTAAAAGTACAAATAATAATGCAACGAAAGACTGTCTTTTTCTGTTCTGCTTCCAAAAACTGTAGGGTAAGAGAAAGCACGTGAGCTGAAAAGTCTGGTGTTTGTTTTAAATCTCAAATTGGCACACTGATCTCCCCAAACCATTTATCACCATAGGGAAAGGCCGTGTTGCTTTCTGGTTACCATCCAACTTGGTGTCCCTGAGTTTGGATGTGAGTCAGGTGTTAAAATGATTGTTCAATATTGTTTTCAGGGTGTTTTCCAGAATACACTTTTGGTTCAGAGTGGTGCTTTGCCCTTCACTTTTCCACAGATGCTAAGCATGTTCCCAGAAACCTATCAGAGTTTTAAATTCATGCCTCTGGTCACTTTTAGCCATGTCCTGTTCTTGTTGGTCATTGTATTATATGGCACTGATTCTGAAATTTCAATGCCCATGAAAATCACCTGCTTCCATATCTTGGCAATTGTAAATAATGCTGCTATGAACATAGGGGTGCATGTATCTTTTTTAATTAATGGGTTTTTTTTTCCAGATATATACCAAGAAGTAGATTGCTGGGTCATAGTTTTATATTTTTGTTTTTTTGAGAAACCTCCATACTGTTTGCACAGTGGCTGCATCAATTTAATTTTCCAACAGTTTCTAAAGTTTCACTTTTCTCCACGTCCTCACCAACATTTGTTGTTTGTCATCTTGATGATAGCCATTCTGATGGGTTTGAGATGATAGCTCATTGTGGTTTTAGTTTGTATTTATCTGGTAGTTAACAATGTTGAGCATCTTTTCGTGTGCCTGTTGGACATCTGGATGTCCGCTGGAAAAATGTCTATTCAGATCTTCTGCCCACGTTTTAATTAGGTTGCTTGTTTTGGTTTCTTGTTTAATGTTGCAGGAGCTGCTTATATATTTCAGATATTAACACTTTATCAGTCAAATCATTTGCAAATATTTTTTCCATTTTGGTTGTCTCTGTATTGTTGATAGTGTGCTTTGCTGTGCAAGAGCATGTATGTTCGGAGAAGGCAATGGCACCCCACTCCAGTACTCTTGCCTGGAAAATCCCATGGATGGAGGAGCCTGGTAGGCTGCAGTCCATGGGGTCGCGAAGAGTCGGATACGACTGAGCAACTTCCCTTTCACTTTTCACTTTCATGCATTGGAGAAGGAAATGGCAACCCACTCCAGTGTTCTTGCCTGGAGAATCCCAGGGACGGGGGAGCCTGGTGGGCTGCCGTCTATGGGGTCACACAGAGTCGGACACGACTGAAGCGAATTAGCAGCAGCAGCAGCAGCAGCAGTAGCAGCAGCATGTATGTTTAATTAGGTCCCATTCATTCATTTTTGCTCGTTTCCTTTCATTTAAGAGACAGATCCAAGGAATTCAAAGAATTATTGCCACAATTTACATCAGAGTGTTCAGCCTGTGTTTTCCTCTAGGAGTTTTATAGTATCAGGTCTTACATTTAGATTTTAATCCATTCTGAGTTTATTTTTGTACAGGGTGTTAGAAAATGTTCATTTACACATAGCTGTTCTACGGCCTTTGTTTTGAAGTGTATTTTGTCTGATATAAGTATTGCTACTATCAGTGATTGTATTTAGCGCTAATTGGCTCTTTTTAATATCTCTTTTTGAAGTTCTTACTGTGTTCATTCTTCTTTCAAGTCTGAATTTCCTTATGGGCACGACTTTGAATACTTTATCAGGTTGATCCCTTAAGTCCATTTTGTTGGTTCTTTTTCTGAGGTCTTGTCTTTTTTCTCTCATTTGGGACATATTCCCATCTCCTTATTTTCCCTGACTCTGAGTTTGTTTCTATGTATTAGGTGGATCACCGACATCAGGTTTTGAAGAAGTGGACTTAGGTAGAGGGTTTCCTATGGGACTGAGAAGAGCAATCCTGGCTCGTCACCAGAGCCAGGGATGTTTTTAGCGTGGGCTGCATGTGCCCACCTGTTGTGTAGCACCACTGTGGCTGCAGACACACGAGTGGATGGTGCTGGCCCCCAGGCTGGCTGCCTATGAGGCCTGGCCTGCTGCAGGTTCACTGGTGGGCAGGGAGGGCCTCAGTGTGGCTGGCTTGGTGCCCAGCCACAACAGTTGCAGATACAGTTGTGATGAGATGAGCTTGGTCCCTTAGGGTGGGAGGTGCTTTGGAGGACTGGCCCCTAGGGTGAGCACGTGGGGCAGGGCGGGTCTGCAAGAGAACATCGGGGTGGGGTGCATGGTGCTAGCCAGGTAGTTGGCAGACGCTTGAAGTGGCATCCGCCACGCTGGGCCAGCTAGGTGGAGGGGGAATTTTTTACACGATGCCTGCCAGCACTTTGTTCTCCAGAGGAAGCTTCTGCCCCTGTGGCACTCACCCTGAAGTTTATACACGTACTTCACATATGGCCAGGGCCCCTTTCGAAGTACAGCCTCCGCACTGGGGCTCCTCGTGAGGGAGTTTGTGCACGTGGCCTTTAACACATTATCGACTGGGGGATTTCTGCAGAGAACTAATGCCTGTGGCCGGTGATTTGCCATGTAAGTGAATATTGAAACATCTCTGATCAATAACATCTGGGAAGCAGAAGACGTATTATTGCGTCTCTGGTCAGAAGAGCAGGAGTTTCATTTCCCACCGCCCTCCTGCGCGCCTGGATATAACCCCTACTGGTTTTTGGAACCAGATGTTCTGGGGGCTCATCTTCCCCAGAGCTGGGGTGCCTGATGAGAGGGCCTCGAACCCCTCCTCTCCACAGGGAGAACTTCCACCTCGGTGAGCCCCCGCCCACTTGTGGGTAGTAGTCAAGCCGGGTGTACAGGTCTCCTAAGACCACCCATCTCTGCCCTGATGTCTCAGCGTGGTTTTCTCTTCATATCTGCAGTTGTAGCAGAGTTGTCCTGCTAGTCTTGAGGTCATTTGCAGAGTCGTCCCATAGGTAGCTGTAGTTTTGGTGTGTCTGTGGGGGCCGGTGAGCTGGGCACCCTCCTCCTCCACCATCTTGATCCTGCCTCGGTGCTCCTCTTCACCGACACACATCCTTCCATGCCCAGCTCAGCGTCTGCCTCCTCAGGGAAGCACTCTCATTCTTCACCTCCTGTTAACCTTCCTGAAGCCCACAATGGCACCCTCAGTCTTTATCTTCCAGCTTGACACGTGATTACCTGCCATTCTGCTATTGTTCCTTGCGTGCTTAACTCCCTGAAGCATCATCAGAGTCTACACCTCCTTTTGTAATTTTTTTCACAGGACCGAGCACAGACCTTTCCCACTATGGGTGCCATCCTCACCGAAGGGTGTATCAAGAACAAAGAAATAGTATAGCATCAAAGTCATTCATTCCAGAAACTTGGCCTATCCTTGGTTATTCCATCTAACTGTTTGCTACAGACAAGGCCAATAATCCCATCAGCAAATACATCTTTTATAAAATGTGACCCGTTAGGCATTGCTTTTTGAATGTGCATACTAGCTTTAAAATTGAACTTCTAATGTATCCTCAACATATGAAAATCAGATGATAGACATTCAACCGTAATGTTAACTTGGTTGAAGTCTAATGGAAAACTGGACACTTTACAACAGTGCTGCACCATAACCTTCAATCACATTGGCCTATTAAAAATGTAAACAACAGTATTGCAATTTTAAAGATTACTATTTATACATGTAGTCACTGAGCTACAAGACAAGAGTACTTGATTAAATATTAGAAGCTTCAATAAGTGAACATGAACTTCATTGTCTCATTATCAGGTTGATAATTCTGAATTCTATGTGTTCATCCAGATATTTCATGATGCTGAAACAGACAGAGTAATCATCTTGCTCTCTAACTGCCCACCTCTGTATGATGAAGTAAAAGTGAAATTTTTGTCTTCTTCGGTGAGTAATCAAGAAATACCCTATGCTGTTCATCTCATCTAGTCTTGTGAATGATTCCGCTTTGGGATTTCCGTGACTATAATTCCCAATAAGCGAGATGACAGGCAATGTCAACCCCAAGTTGGGGAGGGGAAGAAAACAAGTCAGAATACTAGAAAGAATTTTTTAAAATCAGAAAATATGTAAGGAAACCCTTTTTGCTTATTTTCTAAATTCTATACAATTTGCATGTGTTCATTTTTGAGTAAGAAAAAAATACAAAAACCAGGATGTTAAAAACAAAACAATGTATATTTTACTACATAGCAGTGATCATATTTTTGCTTTGTATCTTTAAAACACATTTCTCCCCATAACTTATAAAACACTTTAACAGGAGGGAGGTTTTGCTTTCCTCGGAATTGATGTATAATTCATTTAAAATAGTATATTTAATCCAATATTTATGAAATATAATGTCTGCCACTGCCATTACATTATCATGAGGGTACAATTATGTTGACCAGTTAGCAAATGTCTGATTATTCTGTATATGGCAATAATCTGTATATAGTAAACTTCTAAGCCTCAATTGCTAGTTCATTTTCCTATAATATCATCAACCAGAACTGCCAACAGATAACTGTGTTGCTCAATTTAAAGCTTATTTCCTTCATCCCCCAGTTGCTCCCTGTTGGGGGAGAACTGACCAAGTTTGAAGTGGTAAATGTGTTGAAGCAAGTGACCTGGAAATTTCCCCCTGAGTAATGGAGCCAGCCTGAGTTCTCTTCATCAGTGGTCTCTAAGCAGAAGTGCTAATGTGGGGATGTTGGTTTCATCTGGCCTTTGTCATTTTCAGGCCCATGAGATGAAAGCTGTTTTGGAAATTCTAGCTATTTCTATCATCATTATCGATAGCGGTTAATTATCTAATGTAGCTGTTCTTTGTAAAAATGGATGATACACTGGGGCAGAAATCCGCATAGTCCTTAGTAGCTTCTGTTTGGCACTATCCAAACCAGATTAAAATACCAGTGTCTAAATTTATAAATATCTATCATAGAGAAAATACATTTCCTTGAAAATTTTGCTGGAAACGACAAGAGAAAGGAACGGTAATCTCTTAAAGTCTCCTCCTAGGTGTCTTGAGTATAATGTTGACTAGAAGTGCTGCATTTTAATAACTACCACTATTTGATGAACACACAAATGAAGGAAGAAATTTTAATCCCTCTGAAATGACTATTTTTCACAGTTACATGGATACTGAGAACTAATCGTTTTAAACCATGTCTTTTTAGGCTCTTCCTAAATACTACGACAACTGTGCATTCTTCTTCTGGTTCCATATGTCTTTTATACAAAATAACAGGTATGGCCGAGGCATAATCCAGTAGGAACGGCTTAGTCTCCAATGACTACATAAGGGGTAATGACAAGCCTTTATTTTAAAGTTATCTTACTTGGCTGTCTTGGGTCTTAACTGTGGCACACAGGCTTAGTTGCCACCTGTGGGACTGCTCCGTGGCGTGTGGGATCTTAGTTCCCCGACCAAAGATCGAACCTGCATTTTAAGGCAGGTTCTTAACCACTGTGCCACCAGGGAAGTCTCTGACAAGTCTTTTGCTAATTACTCAAACCCAGTTTATAGATACCAAAAATTCTTTAAAATCCCCGTTTTTACTGCCTTATTTATTGTGATCTGGTTATTTTTAAAAATAGGGCTATTCTTGAGATCCACTGATGCATTATCCTCAAGATCCATGCCGTAGGACTGCTATAAAACATCCTGTAACCAGATCTTGACTGGTAACAAGTCCTTCCCGTGAAAGTTCAATATGAGTCTGTTTAGCACCTCAAATATGGCAGGTCCTCAGTACATGCTGATTTACTGATGACCAACCAATACCATATTCTACACCATAGTAAGGCATCACCCAGGGAGGCTTTGGCTAGTTTAAAAGCTGGCTGACACACTTCTATTTTACACTTCTAGATTTAGGGCAGAAGTTATAATCCACAGTAAGCACTGATGAAGACAGCTTAAAAAAAATTATGAATAGTCTCCCATAAAAAATGTTCTAATAATTGGATAATCTATTGATTTGAAGATTATGCCAAAGAACCCCTATCATATCTGAACCTCATTCCTACATCTAGAAGTCCCCCACTTCTCTTGTCCTTGGTGCTGAAAGTTTGGGATTGGTGTCACCATCCCATCCCATCCCAGGAAAAACAATATACAAAATATCGTACAGGAGTTTTGAAGAAGTGGTTGTGATTATATATGGCCTGAGTTGATAGTTCTCTTGACATACAATTCTAGCTTTTTCTTCAAATGTGGATGCCCTCTCATCCCACCTCAAGTTCCAGGAAGGCAACAATACACCTACAATGCACACACACACTTAGTGGATTTCGATAGAATGAGCTTTAGATGTGATGGAACTTTACCGATTTTTTCCACTTGGATGTGCTTGCGATCAGTCGTGTCCAATTTTCTGCAACCCCATGCACTGTATAACCCACCAGGCTCCTCTGTCCGTGGGATTCTCTAGGCATGAATACTGGAGTGGGTTGCCATTCCCTTCTCCAGGGAATATTCCCAACCCAGAGATCGAAGTGTCTTTTAAATTATGAAGTGGGCATTTTGGATGCATTAAGTTTCGTAATACAAACAGCTTCACCCAGTAGTATGGAAATCTAAAATGTTAAATTTCCTGGCTGACCAAGTCTCCTGCACTGGCCAGCAGATTCTTTACTACAGACCCACCAGGGAAGCCCCCCTGGTTCACAGATGGAAAACTTTGAGTCATAACACGAGCAAAATCCCTCAAAATCAACATCTGGGTGGAATTCCATTTGGTGCTACTTCTGCAAAGCGGTTCTTGCTGAGGGACAGTTTTTTCCTTTAAGACACCATGGTTGTATTAGAGAGGCAACAAATGCCATCATGTTTCTCCTCGCTTTTATATAGTTCAAGATTTAACATTTAGATTTCTGTACTACTGGGTGAAGCTGTTTGTATTACAAGACTTAATTCATCCAGAATGCCCACTTCATGATTTAAAAAGACACTTGTTTATACTGGGTTTTAATACACATCCAGTCTAATTTGTCCCATAACAATTTATTAAATACAGATGTTAATTCCAAAGGCAATATTAAAAGAATCAGTGACACACTGTTACTCAACGTTACTATACTTTTGTCTCTAATAGAGTTGAGCTTAGAAAGCTAACTAGATGCAGAGGAGCTGAGACTGATGGTGGCCAGCGAGGCTTTAAAACAAGGGTGCCTTACAGCATGGCTTTTCTGTTAGCCCTAAAATAAAATGTAAAAAAAAATTTTTTTTCTCTCTTCTAGGCTTTATCTTTCAAGAAGTGAATTGGATAATCCCCATAAAATAAAAGCATGGAAAACTTACAGTCAGGAGTTTGCAGTCGAGGTATATTTTGATGACATTTAAGTTGTTCCTGGTATCTAAGTACAGTTCCCCTTCTAGACTAGAATCATGTTCTTCCCAATCCTTGCTACATATTTATCTTTTAAATCTATGTCCTTGCTGATATGCTTATATTTATAGACATGTACATATGTTCTTGAGAAATCTATTAAATATATACAAGACTGTCAATGGCAGTATTTTCTTTGGAAGGACTATACATCACATCACAGTTTTCATCTGTATTAAGTCTGAAACAGTACACGGAACATTAGTTATGACTTTTAAGAAATAAAACTTTCCTACCAAAATAAGATTTAAAGACTGCAGTTTCCCCTAATACTGTGGGTTTGTTTCATTTACTTATATATTTCTGGACAAGTATTTATTCCCTGCTTTGTTTTACATCTGTAATGTCAGATGTTAGAAGGTAATTTCTTTCCTCTATTTGACTTACAAACTGTTAACAATGATCAGAATGGCAGCAAAAACTATTTTAAAACTCAAAGTTCACACCAGCAGCCTCCCATCCCCAACAGGGGAAGTGAAGTGGATAATCGCTTTTTTTTTTTTTTACACTCCAAGCACCACACAGATTTCGGCAAGCTTCCTTTAATTGTACACAGGGCATCAAGGGAGGGTAAAAGAATTTTCAGTAACCTCTGCTTTTGTCCGTCATTACTGAAGTCAAAGGGAACTTTTGCCTAGAGCAATCTAGATTTTTAAATCCACCACCCCCGCCCCCAACCAGCTTCACCCAAGCTTAGAAAACTTTGAAGTAAGGTCAAGTTTTCATTATAGACACTGGTTAGCCGTGTCCACAGGGAATCACTATTTTCTCTTTGGTTCAGTTCAGTTGCTCAGTTGTGTCCGATTGTTTGTGACCCCACGAACCACAGCACGCCTCCCTGTCCATCACCAATTCCCGGAGTTTACTCAAACTCATGTCCATTGAGTCGGTGTTGCCATCCAACCACCTCATCCTCTGTCATCCCCTTCTCCTCCTGCCCTCAATCTTTCCCAGCATCAGGGTCTTTTCCAATGAGTCAGCTCTTCGCATCAGGGGCCCAAAGTATTGGAGCTTCAGCTTCAGCATCAGTCCTTCCAATGTACCAGGTGCTATTTTATTCTAAGTACCTTCACTGCCGTAACTGTTCTTGAAAGCAGTTCTACGCTGGCTTTATTATCTGAGCAATTTTCCTTTTACTGGCAAGGCTCTCAACAATCTAGCCCAGGTTGAATTTATCAGGAGATGAAAGGAGCACTCGTGAGCACCTGCGCCTCTGCTAAAACACAGAACACCCATTCCTGGAAAACCTGACACTGCTAAAAGTGTGAAAGTGTGTGTCAGTCACGTCCGACTTTTTGCAACCTCATGGATGCAAAAAGTCGACCCCTTTTGGTGACCCCCTGCCAGGTTCCTCTGTCCATGGGGATTCTTAGGCAGGAATACTGGAGTGGGTTGCCATGCCTTCCTCCAGGGGATCTTCCCGACCCAGGGTTGGAACCCAGGTCTCCCACATTGCAGGCAGATTCTTTACCATCTGAGCCACAAATAAGGTTTGGGGGGCTGGGGCAGACCACTCCAATGAAGCAGTGTCGGAACAGCACACTGACCACCCAGGCTGGCAGCCCCAGTCAGTATTTGAGGGAGACTAGACCATCGGTTTACAGAGGAGGGCTGGTGGGTGCCAACCAAGCAGAGATGGGAGGAGACCTCTGAGCTGCCACGTGGTGGCGTGGAAGGCCCTGTAGGTGCTTATTTTCCCCTCAAAACAGCCCACAAAGGGTCCTGGCTGCCAGTGCAGCTGCCCAGCCAGAAAAATGATCATCCTCCCCTCTCCCTCCCCCCAATGCCCTGCCCCCTTGGAGGAACCGATCTTGGAGGAAAAGGCTTTGAAATTCCTTCTACGTTATGTCTCCATTATTCCCTGTAGTTTGGGTTACAGAAATGTTTAAGGACAGGTTATTTCTTTTGAAATTCCTGTAGCTGTCATCTGCAGGAGGAAGATCAGCTGGCAGGCTTAGGTGGATGAGGTGAAAAGTGAGGCGAGTAAGATCTAGCTTTAATACTGGCAAAAGTTGGGAAACCCCAATTTTTCAGAATCTTGATTTTTGAAATAGAGGCAATTACAGTTGGGGGTTTTTCTCCCCTAACCCTCCAAAGTGCATCAAAATTTCTGGCAACTGTGAGCGGTCACCTAATACTGCTTTTGCTCATAAAGAGAACTTGCTCATGGCCACCTGCAGGCCTGCTTTCCTAGAACCCAGTGCTAATAATTTGTTGAACAACTTGAGAAATTTATAGAATATCAGAACGATATTGGTTTTCTTGAATAGGATTTACTGACCTGGAGGGACTTCCCTGGCAGTCCAGTGATTTAGACTCCACACTTCCAATGCAAGGGACGCATGTTCAATCCCTGGTCAGGGAACTAAAAGCCCACGAGCTGCGCGGTGTGGCCAAAAAGAATTTACTGACCTGGAACAGAACTATCCAAACTTGTATCAAGAAGTTTATTTTAAAAAATAGCATAGCATCCTGGAAAATCAATCACATCACATCCACAGCCTGGTGGAGGGAAAGTAATTTTTGTGGGCCAAGTTTCATCACTGCAGTGTATAGATAACATGGATTTTTATCAGTAGTTGTTTTACATCAGGAATTTTGTTGACAAAGAACAATGCTAATTGCAATAAAACCACCACCTTGAAATATCACCATACATGACTCAAGCATTCCTGATGGTTCTTTGCATGTATGTACTTAAATCATATAGTCACCTATTAGGCAAATAATTTAATGACTGAACACAAGAATTTCTTTAAACATAGTATTTCAAGCTACTATATTTTTGTCTGGAGTACACATCTGAAATGGTACAAACTGTACCTAAATACTGAACCATGAGTTAAGCGAATAGAATGAAACAAACAAACACACAATTCTGACTTAAAGTTCCCATTCCTTACTCCCATTCACTCTTAACTTGCCTCAGACGGTTTCTGTTGAAGAAATTCAGTTACATCTTTGCAGGACAACACAGGAGAAGTAGTACTGCCAGTGGGCTCTGGAAGAAGCCTCTTCTTGGGGGAACCAGTCCCCTTTGTTATTTTGGCTTCAGTCCAGGCCTGTCTAGATGAAGCACTACTCAGTAGCTACTGACCATTTAAATATGGAGAAAAGGTAGGTAGAAAAATGCTTTTCAAGACCAGGCATAACACGAACCCACTGGGCACAACGCTGAGCATCCTGCCTTCCTGACCTCCTGGCTTCCAGCAGGTGGCTAGAGTCACCACCGAGGCTTCAGGGAGAACAAAAAGCTTGCAGAAACTAGAGGTTTCCCACAGGGACAGACATACGGCTGAGGACTGTTACTAACAACACAGCAGCCGCTGAGGCCGATTAAGACCTTTTTATCAGAGCCCTGGGTGGTCCTGGGACCGGGCGGGGCAGCTCCCTTACACCAGACGGCAGAGAATAGCTGCCCCTCCCAAGTCTGTAGAAACCCAAAGAACTAGGGTTCGTGAGTAGTGCAGACAAACGGCATAGTTTAATAAAATGACTTGTTTCATTGATCAAGTCACACACCAGAGACCACGTCGCTGAAATTCACGACGGCCAGAGGCCCACGTCAAAAGGCTCTCATGCTGGAAAAGCCTGACCAGGAGTGAGGGATCCTGAGACAAAAAATTCAGCCCAGCTCACCTAACACCCCTCACGGGAGGGCAAGTCCTAAGGATGTTTGAGAGGAGAGCGCTTCGCCCAGGAGCAGCCTATCCCCCAGATGCAGAGCCAGGGCCTGGCTGGGCTTCCGCAGTCGGCTCCCTGGAGCGGCTTCTGATTGGCGGAAGCAAAGGAGGGCATGGCCCAAAACGGAAAGAGAGTCCAATAGAATCCCTGGAACCCCACCCAGGCCAGGACCCAGAGACAGAAAGCAGCTCAAGGAAGCTGTCAGCCACCAGCTTCACCGAGCACCACGGTGGTGGTGGCGGCGGCGCCGTCCCCTCAGCCCCTTCCTCTAGCTCAAGCCCAGCAAAGGGGAGTCCCTTGGGAGAGGAGGGAGGAGAAGCCGGCCCCGGGCTGCTTCTCAAAGGCTCCGGACCACACCCAGCCCTATGTCGGGGCGCAGAATGTGGTCCTACCTGGAAGATGATTGGCACTATTTTCACAGAGGAGCATCCTAGGAGAATCCAGCATGCTTCCTCTGAAACGTCAGTCAAGAACGTGAAAGCCACACCAGTATGCGGTACATTCTCCTTTTTAAAAATCTAGAAGGACATCTTAAGTTTTCAAGCACCACAGGAAAACGTTTTAAAAACTGTACCCACTTAGTATAGTGTACGTGCTACGCAGATTTTTTTTTTTTAAAGAGACCCTAGATCTAGACTGGATTACGCATGTATAACCATCCTCATGAAACATGGTTACCTCAGGTTTTTTTTTTCTTTCTGATGCTATCTGAGATAAAACATGGAGCTACACTGTGCTTCACTCATGACACATAACCATCTAAACTGCATGGACACATACAGGTTTATGCAAATACCCTTGATATAGTTCTACTCAGCCCTCCAGATTAGGTATACCTCGGACCAGCAGCCCACCTACCCTGCATGTCCCACCATGGACAAGAGCAGCAATTTTTCTATTTCAATACAATTATGGGCAGAAATTATATGCTATAAAATAGAGGCTCTTCTATAAAGTTTAAGGTAGAAGAATGGAAGACAAAAAAATAATAATAATAATTTTCATGAAATCAAAATAACTCCACATTGGTCTTGTACTCTTTGAAACCCTGAGATGAACTGCAGTCCTCAAATGCCTGCACTTGGATTGAGGTTCGCTGCAACACTTCAGTATGCTTCGAACTGGTTCATCATCAACTTCCTGCTGTATTCATAGGCCAAGAAGAGGGCCCCATTGGCAGGGAACGCACGAATCAAGGTAGGTTTCAGTCCAGAATATAAGGCCGGTACTCCTAGAAGACAAAAGGGTGATCAAAGACTGAGATCCTTTCCCCCTCTTCTCGCAGATATCCCATGAACCCACACAGCATGGATATTTTTACACTTACAAATCCAGACAATAGAGCTAAAACCCAACAGTTATGGAGCAGGTTTCCCTGGGCTAATGGAACTAAACAGTCTAGTGGAAACAAGGGCAAGGGCAGGTCTCCCAGTAAAGCTGGCGAATATTCACCAATCCCGTGCCTGTTAACTCCTAGTAGATGGATGTGGCAGAGCGGGGCCACATGGGCCAACAGAAGGCAACCAGCGTCACAGATGGCAGCGGCTCTGCAGCTTCACGTGGGGGCGAGGACCATGAGGCAGTGGGCCAGGAGTAAGATCATGAATGAAGTCAGAAATCTGAGCAGTATCAGGTTTCTAGTATCAGTACTGCCCAAGGCGGTTCTGAAGATCCAATCAGATAAAGGAGGTGTGAGTACTTTGTAAAACTATGAAGTGTAATGCAAATTGAAAAGGGGTTACTGGGGACTTCCCTGGTGGTCTAGTGGCTAACCTTGCTCCCACTGCAGGGGGCCCAGGTTTGATCCCTGGTCAGAGAATGAGATCCCACATGCCGCAACTAAAGATTCTGCATGTCGCAATGAAGACTGAGGATCTCACATGCTGCAACTGAGACCGGTGCAGCCAACTAAAAAAACAAACGGGGTTACTATTAGTAATAGACGTCTTGTGCTCTATCTGGGGTTAAATCAGTTTTTGCATCTTTACTGTGCTCGCTCTCAAGATGTGCACGTGCCAAGTTTTAAGATGCACAGTAAATGCCAGAAGGACAGGTCTTTACTCACTAGTAGCATAAAATCGACTTTACACAACCGCTACTTTCAAAAGTCTTTATCCTCCTGTATAACCAAAACCTGATAGCAAATAACCTTCCGAAACGGCTTAGTGCCTTTCTCATTCCAGAAGTCTTAGCATTAAGGATGCACACTGTTTGAAATGTCTTAGCAATTCCATTAGAGCTCAGCTTCTGATAATATTGCTTAGAACAAGTGGTGCTAACTTCGAAACATCCGTCCTCTTAGACAAAAGTATATACTTTAAAAATTCCCTCTAGGCTATTTGGAAAAAAAAATCCTGGCCTAGAGGTTCGGAGTCAGGAACTTGAAACATTCTTGAGAATAATGAAAGAACCTAAAGAAAGGGGTTTGAAAACAAATTCACAAGTGTGGGTTATATACACAGTTAGAAAAGGTTATGAGGTGGGGGAAACAGCCATTATCCATGTGGTCAACCTCAGCAAGACTAGCAGCGAAATGACCGCTCTCTGTACACACCACCTCTGGTTCGGCCAATGGCAGACTCACCTTCATTTTTCACGATGCTTATAAAGGTTCCGATAAATCCTGCCTGTTTTCCAGACATGGAAAGAACTTGAATCCTGGACTTGATACAATCCACTGGGTAAACAGCAAGCCACAGGCAGATTCCACCAAATCCACCACTTAACATCAAGGGGACAGGGCCTAGAGGAGAAAATGAGCAAACGGTATTTTGTCTTGAGCACAGGGGATGTGACATTTTCAGAGGTCAGGGCAGCAGGGACTGCAGGTGGGTGTAATTACCAGCGCCGAAGCTGCGGAGCATAGTTCTCTGGGGCAACGATCTAAGAACACAGGGTCCTTGTGATAGCCTGGGGGCATCCCTCATGATGCCAGGGGCAGGGGCAGCTCCAGGGAGGGTCAGATTTAGGCTGGTCACCGTGGCCCTCCTGCCCTGTCCTCCAGAGGCCTGCCCCCCACCCCTAACCAGAACCATCAGGCCCAACAGCATGGCAACACCCTGCCACAAGGAGTAAGAACAGAGGCCACGGAAACACAGGCTGCATCTTTTTCAACTTTCTCTTAAGTATTTTAATATATTAATACCCTACAGCCCTGATTCTCCCTTTATCATGAAAATCTGAAGTTATCGTATTAAACATGACAGTTAAGCCTGGGAGCACGACGATCCTCAGAACAGGTCCAAAACCCTGAATGGAGGTGTTTAAGAAAAAAATGTAATCACCCACGAGCCAAGCATTGGGTCAAGCCACTAATGAGGATACACGAGAAGGAAGGACCCTTCTCATTGCTCTCAAAATATTATCTATCAAGGGGACTTCCCTGGTGGTCTGGTGGTTAAGATTTCACCTCCCGTTGCAGAGGGGCTTGGCTTTGATCCCTGGTCAGAGAGATAAGATCCTACATGCTTGCTGCACGGCCAAAAAAACCAAAACACAAAACAAGCAATGTTGTAACAAATTCAATAAAGATTTTAAAAAAAATGGTCCACATCAAAAAAAATCTTTGGGGGGAAAAAAAAAAACAACAACACTATCAAGATTTACTACTAAGTTTAAGCTTATTCAGAGATTCTTTACAGGTGATTTCCCCCAGGAAAAATGATGTCTGTAATCTTCCTTAAAATGGGCCCAGAGAGAATGCACAAATGGTATTCCAGTAAAATAAGTTTGGGAAGTCTTGCTGCAGTCCCTGCCTTGAGGAAATTACCTAGGTGGGAGGAAGGTGCTAGTTACCACCTGCCACCACGGTTACTCCCTGGCATCCAGAGGCGCCTTGGGCCAGGCGGACCCACCACAAGGGGGCGCCGTGCACAGATTCCATAGCAACCACCACCACCCGGATACTTTGGCCACCAGATGCGAAGAGCTAATTTATTTGAAAAGAGCCTGATGCTGGGAAGGGAATCCCTGCTGGCTCAGACGGTAAAGCGTCTGCCCACAATGTGGGAGACCCAGGTTCGATCCCTGGGTTGGCAAGATCCCCTGGAGAAGGAAATGGCAACCCTCTCCAGTACTCTTGCCTAGAAAATTCCATGGATAGAGGAGCCTGGTGGGCTACAATCCATGAGGTCGCAAAGAGTGGGGCATGACTGAGCAACTTCACTTCTTTGATGCTGGGAAAGATTGAGGGCAGGAGGAGAAGGGGATGACAGAGGATGAGATGGCTGGATGGCATCACCGACTCAATGGATGTGAGTTTGGGTAGACTCTGGAAGTTGGTGATGGACAGGGAGGCCTGGCGTGCTGCGGTTCATGGGGTCGCAAAGAGTCGGACATGACTGAGTGACTGAACTGAACTGAACCACCACCAGGAAGCCAACACTTCAAACCCACCTGTGGTCCTCACCAACAGGCTTACCTAATTCGTCTTTCGATCTCCCCGAGGCAAAAAATGACCGGCTCAGTTCATAGCCACCAAAAAACAAGAAGTAGCCTGGTACTTCTCGAAGTAAAGTACTTGAGAGTCCATGGTAGAAGCCCAAGGGGCCGTCCTTCCTAAAGACAGTCTTCACGACAGACCAGACTGTGCTGGGTGGAGACATAGGGTGACAGACAGTTAGGAAACATTCACACCCATCCTGTAGGCCTGACGGAGCTCTGACCACCAAGCAGCTCGTTTTATAAACAGAGCTACCAGAATTCCAGCCCTAAAAGGCTTCTGTGGGAAAGAAATCTCTCAGATACAATTATTTTATAACAAGTTTATTTCATCACTTGAGCTAGTCCATGTAAAGATATTTTATTAAAATGAATGCATATATTTCTAGAAATCATTATCAAAGATCTAAAAGAGCCAATTACACCCATTTTTTCAATAGTGAGTAAGTGAAACTACAATGAGATTGTCCAAACTCAGCGAGAATAAAATAGCATTGTTCATGCCCAGTCGCCTTACCGCCCTCGATTTCTATCTCCTCAGCCTTTCTTTTGAGCGGGTATGTTTTGAGTGAATTGGTTGTTCAGGTGTTTAGGGTTTTGTTTTGCTTCCATCCAGGGAAGTGAGTAAGGAGCCTTACATGTTACTTAAAGGCAAGAACAAAAGAAATTCCAAGAGCTGAACTACATCAGGCTAGATGCACCCAGCATTCAGTTCTTACAGAGGCAGGTGTGTAAGAATTGTTTACTTGAAGCAGATCAGGGCCTGAGGCAGCCAGAACATGGCACTCTGTGCAGGCTCTTCTTCCTGACGGTGTCGGGGGTGGGCAGGCCTGTTCCTGATAGCACCAGAAACCAAGCCTGTCGGCTTGGCAAGCCCCTCACTCCTCACTGTGTTCTCAATAGGTGACCTGGCTTGGACCAGAGAGGGATCAGGCCCCAGGTAACAAGGCCACCTGCTTTTATTGATGGTCTGCCTTCCCAGGCATTATCCACTAGCCAGTCCCTGCCTGCAGTGCCCTCTCCTTCTATACTGAAGAAGTAATGTAATCCAGGGTTTCCCTGATGGCTCAGCAGGTCAAGAACCTGGCTGCCAACGCAGGAAACACAGGAGATGCAGGTTCGATCCCTGGGTGGGGAAGATCCCCTGGAGAAGGGCATGGCAGCCCATTCCAGTGTTCTTGTCTGGAGAATCCCATGGACAGAGGAGCCTGGCAGGGTATAGTCCATAGGGTTGCAAGTGGTTGGACACGACTGAGCAACTGATGCATGCACGCACAAAGTAATTCAACTCAACACAGTTAGCCTAGTTCCAATCCAGGTCTCAACCCTCAGCTACCATATTCCCGGCTTGAGCACTGCTGTACCTGAAACATGTTTTCTTTTGTACAGGGTGTCCAGCTACCAGAGTCCTTTGGATCTAACAATTACTTTTAAAAAAATACTTTAAACGACTTTCAAGAGACAACTTTCTGGGTGCTGTTAATGCACTATTCATCTGGGCACCAACTGTCAAAAAAGGTTCATTTGTGACTATTTGCGGAACTGCACACTTTAGATTTCCTATGATTTCTGGGTGTGTTTGTTACTGTGTGTACACTGTATTTCAATGAAAAAAAGCATTAAAGACTTTTGAACTTCTAGGCTATGAACAATAGATTCAAATAGGTTGTAATGAATCTCTTGGCTGCAGGAAATATGGTGCTATTATGAACCCCATTTTCATTGGAAGGAAATTGACGACTCGGAAAATGGTCAGATTATCTACCAGTTTGTCCCAGCAGTTTATTTATTGGCTTTTGAGTTAACCTCAGCAATATCCATGACCAAACCTTTCATTAGTTCAATAAGCAAATTTTGGGATGAATAAGGCTAATAAATTGCTTTTTAATTCAAATAATAAATAATAGTGTATATGATTCATACATTCACAGGATAACTGAAGCACTGAAGACTTGCTAAGCTTACGAGGGTTTGATGAATGTTCCTTTGTAGGTATACTTACAGGACTTCTTCTTTAGTCACTAGGTCATGTCTGACTCTCTGTGACCCCACGGATTGTAGCCTACCAGGCTCCTCTGTCCATGGGATTCTCAAGGCAAGAATACTGGAGTAGGAAGCCGTTCCCTTCTCCAGGGGCACTTGAAGGATTAGGGAAGGGGTAAAGGAAGTTACTACCAGGATCTGGTGTGATCAGCATGAGCACCGATGTGAAACTGGGGAGTGAGCAAATATTTATCCCAGAATCCAAATCGGCACCTAGGAAAGCTCAGCCTCAGTTCCAAAGCTGCTGCTATGTGTTTCCAGGTATATATGGAGGTCATGCCTTAGGCTCTCCACAGGCCAAATGAGGTAGAAGCCCTGCTTCTCCACTTTTAGGATATGAAATATTTGCCTACAGGGACTTCCCTGGTGGTTCAGTGGTTAAGACTCCACGCTTCCAATGCAGGGGGTGCCAGTTCGATCCCTGATCGTGGCACTAAGATCCCACACACCTCATGGCACAGCCTCCCCCCAACAAAAAAAAATTTTTCAATTAGGAAAAATAATAAATCATTGTTAAAAAAATGTCTTTTGCCTACATTCTTGGGTGGGTGGTGGGTCCAACCATCCCAAACTGTCCATTCAGAAAATGATTCACGGATTGGTGGGCATGGGGCAGGGGTGGTGGTGGGGAGTGTATGGAGTAGATAAACTGTTTTGCCTCTTAATTATAGCATAATGTAAAATTTAAAAATATTCCTTACATCAAGGCAACAGAGACCCGGCATTTGTACACGGGCAGCACTTACTTCTGGCTTTTGGCTATCTTTCCCGACGTCTCCATCTCGTACATGGTCTGCAGCCGGCACTTCACCAGCTCCGTGGGGCAGAGGACCAGGGCAGCAAAGGCAGAGGCGAAGGAGCCGGCAGCTGCGTTCTGCAGATCACTGGAAGGATGCAAGCACAGGCGGCCAGTTATTCATTCACTCGGCACTGGGCATGCTCCTACACGGATGGCAAAGCAGAGCGAGCACAGGTGGAGAGGAACGCTCCTTCAGCACCCACAAGGCGCCCACCCGGCTTCCTCTGAGGACCCCCCACCCCGTGGGGGTGATAGCGGCACCCTGACTCCCGGGGAGAATGATGCTTAAGAGATGATGCCAACGTGCTCAGTCACGCAGCTGCTAAGTGGCAATGCTAGGCTTCAAACCCAGGTCTCTCTGATGGCAAACCCATGCTTCTTTTACTAGTCATAGAGCTATGGCCTGGACCCCACCCCCAGATTCCAATGTTGAAGCCTTCACCCTCCATGTGATAGTACCTGGAGGAACTCTTTGGGGGGTAATAAGTTTGAGACGGGGTCTTGATGTGATTAGTGGAAGACACTGGAGAGCAGGCTGGTGTTCTCTCCACCATGTAAGAGGTCAGACAGGCGTCCCTCTGCAAACCAGGAGACGGCCCTCGCTGGACATCAAATGAGCCAGCACCTACCTCATTCCTAGACTTCCTAGCCTCCAGAACCGTGAGAAACAAATGTTTATTTTTAAACCACCCAATCCAAGGTATTTTGTTCTAGCAGTCAGAACTAAGACAAAAAGTGACACAGAGAAACCAAATATGCAAGAAAAAATTCCCCAAGGTCCCACCACCCCAAACACATACTCATTAATACCTCACTGTGTTTGCTGCTGAGCTTTAAATAAAACTAGTTTTCAAGGCCATCCCTATATGCCCTGCATCCAGCCCAGAGCTACAACAAGTGTAATGTAACTACTACAGATGAAACGAAGATCACGGCATCCGGTCCCATCACTTCATGGCAAATAGATGGGGAAACAGTGGAAACAGTGACAGACTTTACTTTGGGGGGCTACAAAATCACAGCAGATGGTGACTGCAGCCATGAAATTAAAAGACGCTTGCTCCTTGGAAGAAAAGTTACGACCAACCTAGACAGCTTATTAAAAAGCAGAGACATTACTTGGCCAACAAAGGCCCATTTAGTCAAAGCTATAGTTTTTCCAGAAGTCATGTATGGATGTGAGAGTTGGATTATAAAGAAAGCTGAGCGCTGAAGAATTGATGCTTTTGAACTGTGGTGTTGGAGAAGACTCTTGAGAGTCCCTTGAAGGGACTAGATCTGATAGACAGTGTCTGATGAACTATGGACGGAGGTTCCTGACATTGTACAGAACCCAGGGATCAAGACCATCCCCGTGGAAAAAAAATGCATAAAAGCAAAATGGCTGTTTGAGGAGGCCTTACAAATAGCTGCAAAAAGAAGAGAAAGGAAAAGCAAAGGAGAAAAGGAAAGATATACCTATTTGAATGCAGAGTTCCAAAGAATAGCAAGGAGAGATAAGAGAGCCTTCCTCAGCGATCAATGCAAAGAAATAGAGGAAAACAACAGAATGGGAAAGACTAGACTAAGAAAATTAGAGATACAAGGGAACATTTCATGCAAAGATGGGCTCAATAAAGGACAGAAATGGTACGGACCTAACAGAAGCAGAAGATATTAAGAAGAGGTGGCAAGAATACACAGAAGAACTGTACAAAAAAGATCTTCATGACCCAGATAATCACGATGGTGTGATCACTCACCTAGAGCCAGACATCCTGGAATGTGAAGTCAAGTGGGACTTAGGAAGCATCACTATAAACAAAGCTACTGGAGGTGATGGAATTTCAGTTGAGCTATTTCAAATCCTGAAAGATGATGCTGTGAAAGTGCTGCACTCAATATGCCAGCAAATTTGGAAAACTCAGCAGTGGCCATGGACTGGAAAAGGTCAGTTTTCATTCCAATCCCAAAGAAAGGCAATGCCAAAGAATGCTCAAACTACCACACAATTGCACTCATCTCATACACTAGTAAAGTAATGCTCAAAATTCTCCAAGGCAAGCTTCAGCAATACGTGAACCATGAACTTCCAGATATTCCAGCTGGTTTTACAAAAGGCAGAGGAACCAGAGATCAAATTACCAACATCCGCTGGATCATAGAAAAAGCAAGAGAGTTCCAGAAAAACATCTATTTCTGCTTTACTGACTATGCCAAAGCCTTTGACTGTATGGATCACAATAAACTGTGGGAAATTCTGAAAGAGATGGGAATACCAGACCACCTGACCTGCCTCTTGAGAAACCTGTATTCAGGTCAGGAAGCAACAGTTAGAACTGGACATGGAACAAGACACTGGTTCCAAATAGGAAAAGGAGTACGTCAAGGCTGTATATTGTCACCCTGCTTATTTAACTTATATGCAGGGTACATCATGAGAAACGCTGGGCTGGAAGAAGCACAAGCTGGAATCAAGATTGCTGGGAGAAATATCAATAACCTCAGATATGCAAATGACACCACCCTTATGGCAGAAAGTGAAGAACTAAAGAACCTCTTGATGAAGGTGAAAGAGGAGAGTGAAAAAGTGGTCTTAAAGCTCAACATTCAGAAAACTAAGATCAAGGCATCTGGTCCCATCACTTCTTGGCAAGTAGATGGGGAAACAGTGTCAGATTTTTTTCTGGGTGGTGGGGGGGGCGGCTCCAAAATCACCGAAGATGGTGATTGCAGCCATGAAATTAAAAGACGCTTACTCCTTGGAAGGAAAGTTATGACCAACCTAGATAGCATATTCAAAAGCAGAGACTTTACTTTGCCAACAGAGGTCCGTCTAGTCAAGGCTATGGTTTTTCCAGTAGTCATGTATGGATGTGAGAGTTGGACTATAAAGAAAGCAGAGCGCAGAAGAACTGATGCCTTTGAACTGTGGTGTTGGAGAAGACTCTTGAGAGTCCCTTGGACTGCAAGGAGATCCAACCAGTCCATTCTGAAGGAGATCAGTTCTGGGTGTTCATTGGAAGGACTGATGTTAAAGCTGAAACTCCAATATTCTGGCCACCTGATGCAAAGAGCTGACTCACTGGAAAAGACTCTGATGCTGGGAAAAATTGAGGGCAGGAGGAGAAAGGGACAACAGAGGATGAGATGGCTGGATGGCATCACCGACTCAATGGAGAAGAGTTTGGCTAAACTCCGGGAGTTGGTGGTGGACAGGGAGGCCTGTCATGCTGCGGTTCATGGGGTCACAAAGAGTTGGACATGACTGAGCAACTGAACTGAACTTAGACTGCAAGGAGATCCCACCAATCGATCGTAAAGGAAATCAGTTCTGATTTTTCATTGGAAGGACTGATGCTGAAGCTGAAACTCCAATACTTTGGCCACCTGATGCAAAGAAAGAAAAAAAGTGAAGTTGCTCAGTTGTGTCCGACTCTCTGCAACCCCATGGCCTGTAGCCTACCAGGTTCCTCTGTCCATGGGATTTTCCAGGCAAGAATACTGGAGTGAGTTGCCATTTCCTTCTCCAGGAGATCTTCCCAATCCAGGGACTGAACACATTGTAGGCAGACACTTTGCTGTCTGAGCCACCAGGGCATGCGAAGAGCTGACTCACAGGAAAAGACCCTGATGCTGGGAAACATTGAAGGCAGAAGGAGAAGGGGATGACAGAGGATGAGATGGTTGGATGGCATCACCAACACAATGGACATGAGTTTGAGTAAACTCCAGGAGTTGGTGATGGACAGGGAGGCAGGCGTGGTGTGCTGCAGTCCATGGGGTCGCAGAGTCAGACACGACTGAGCGACTGAACTGAACTGATGAAAACCCAGGATAAATTTTGAAGCAAAAAGCTGCTCATCGCAAAAAGACTTTCCAGCTCAGCTGATGACCTCCTGGAGCTCAGCCACAGAGGGACACGGGTGTCGTATTGTGGTGCCACAGGAGGGGGGCAGCCAGTGTGAGTCAGCAAGCTCAATGCTTGTAGGGCAGATGGCAAAGCTGGAAATCTAGATGGAGGAATGAAGGCACACAAAGACAGAAACAGAAGAATTCACTTCATCCTTCATCTACATGGGTTTAGCACCACCAGCCTGAGGCACCAGCAGGGCTGTGAAGCTGGAACCCGCTAAGAGTTCCAGAATATGGGGGAAAGTACGCAGAACAAATTGCCAGTAAGACTCCTGAGGGTTCATGGACATCAGCAAAGGAGGCCGTCTCCAAGCCGCAGGGCAGGGTTCTGTCACAAGGGTGCCACTGGTGCATGTGGGGACAGTCTTTAGCTGGGCTGAAGGACTGAGCTGCTCACAGCAACATGTGGTCATGACGCTGACCTGTTAAATCCCAGCAAAAGGCTGTCACTGACAACTAGAGCAACTCACAGACCTCCAGAAGACCCCAGAGGTAACTCCCAGGGCAGCCTGCCAGGTAGAAAGGTCCCCTCATGATTCATCTCCCATCTGGAAGTAAATGCCTAACAGACACACCACATTCAGCTGTCCTAAAGTTACAATAAACCAACCCACTTACATCAAAGGACAGTCATCAGGACAGGAAATCAGTAAGGAAACACAGGTCTTAAATGACACGTAAGACCAAACAGACTTAACTCCTATTCATCGAACATTCCCTCAGAGAGCAGTATACATTCTTCTCAAGAGCACATGGAACATTCTCCAGAATAGGTCACATGCTGGGCCACAAATCAAGCCTTGGTAAATTTAATAAAATTGAAGTCATATCAAACATCTTTTCCAGCCACAATGCTATGAGATTAGAAATCAATTGCAAGAAAACTGTAAAAAAAAAAAAAAACAACACCAAATATGTGGAGACTAAACAATGTTTCTAAGCAACCAATGGACCATTGAAGAAACCAAGGAGGCAATAAAAAATTACCTATATGAAAAGCAACTACACTTCAATCTTAAAAGTTTAAAAAAAATTTCCTAGAGACAAATGACAATGAAAACAAAACAATCCAAAACCTATGGGACTCAGCAAAAGTAGTTCTATGAGGGAATTTTATAGCAATACAATCTTAAATCAGGAAGCAAGAAAAATCTAAAAAAAAATCTTAATCTGACATCTAAAGCAACCAGAAAAAGAACAGATAAAACTCAACATTAGTAAAAGGAAAAAAAACCAAAGACCAGAGCAGAAATAAATAACAGATGAAGAAAATAATAGAAAAGATCAATGAAACTAAAAGCTTAGCCAGACTTATCAAGAAAAAATGGGAGAGCGCTCAAGTCAATAAAGTTAGAAATAAAAAAGGAGAAGTTACAACCAACACTACAGAAATACAAAGGATCATAAGAGGCTACTGTGTTTAGTCACTCAGTCATGTCTGACTCTCTGTGACCCCATGGACTGTACCTGCCGGGCTCCTCTGTCCATGGGGATTCTCCAGGCAAGAATACTGGAGTGGGTTGCCATGCCCTCCCCTCCAGGGGGTCTTCCCATCTCAGAGATCAAACCCAGGTCTCCCACATTGCAGGTGGATTCTTTTCACCGTCTGAGCCACCAGGGAGGCCCATGAGAGAGAGAGAGACTACTACAAGCAACCATATGCCAACAAAATGGACAACCTAGAAGAAATGGACAAAGTCTTAGAAAGGTACAACCTTCTAAGACTGAACCAGGAAGAAACAGAAAATATGAACAGACCAGTCACAAGTACTCAAATTGAAAATGATTAAACGGCTTTTAACATGGGCCTTCCCTGGTGGTCCAGTGGTTAAGAACCTTCCCTGCAATGCAGGGGACATGAGTTTGATCCCTGGTCAGGGCACTAAGATCCCACATGCTGCAAGGCAACTGAGCCCTGGAGCTGCAACTACAGAGACCTGTGCTCTGGAACCTGCGTGTCACAACTAGAGTCTGAGTGGCAGTGAAGATCCCGCATGCTGCAACTAAGTGAAAGTGAAAAAGTGAAAGTGAAGTCGCTCAGCCGTGTCCGACTCTTAGTGACCCCATGGACTGCAGCCTACCACGCCCCTCCATTCATGGAATTCTCCAGTTAAGAATACTGAAGTGGGTTGCCATTGCCTTCTCCAACTACAAAGCTACACTAATCAAACAAAAAACTGGCAAAAGAAAACCCAAAACAATATGAATCAATATAACAGGACAGAAAGTCCAGGGATAAACCTACACACCTGTGGTCACTAATCTATGACAAAGGAGACAAAAACATACAATAGAGAAAAGACAGTCTCTTCAATAAGTGGTGCTGGGGAAAATGGACAGCTACAGGGGAAAGAATGAAATTAGAACATTCTCTAACGCCACACACAAAAATAAAATGGATTACAAATCTAAACGCAAGACCAGATACTATAAAACTCAGAGGGAAACAGGTAGAACACTGACAAACTGCAGCAATATCTTTCTGAATCTGCCTTCCAGTGATGAAAATAAAAACAAAAATAAACAAATGGGACCTAATTGTACTTAAAAGCATTTGCACAGCACAGGAAACCATAAGAAAACAAAAAGACAAGTCACAGAATAGGAGAAAATATTTGCAAACAAAGGAACCAACAAAGGATTTAGCTCCAAAAATATACAAACAGCTTGTGCAACTCTAATCAAAAAAACCACCCAATCCACAAATGAGCAGAAGATCCAAACATTTCTCCAAGGAAGATATACAGATGGCCAAAAAGCACACGGAAGATGTTTCACATCACTAATTATTAGAGAAATGCAAATCAAAACTACAATGAGGTATCACCTCACACTGCTCAGAACAACCACCATCAAAAAGCCTACAGACAAATGCTGGAGAGGGTATGGAGAAAAGGAAAGCCGCTTACACCGTTGGTGGGAATGTAAATTTGTACAGCCACTGTGGAGAACGGTGTGAGGGTTCCTAAAAAACTAAAATTAGAAATAAAAATAGAAAATGATCCAGCAATCCCACTTCTAGGCATATATCCAGAGAAAACCATACTTTGAAAAGATACACGTACCCCAGTGTTCACTGAGGCACTGTTTACAACAGTCAAGACATGGAAGCAACCTAATCGTCCACTGGCAAAGGAATGGATAATGAAGATGTGATACATACATACATGGAATATTATGCAGCCATCAAAAAGCAATGAAATCATGCCTTTTGCAGCAACATCAGTGGACCAAGAGATCAGCATACTAAGTGAAGTAAACCAAAGACAAATATCATACAGTATCATTTATATGTGGAATCTTAAAAAAAAAATAAACAAATGAACTTATTTACAAAAACAAACTCACAGACTTCCAAAACAAATTTAAGGTTACCAAAGGGGAAACATGGGAATAAATTAGCAGTTTGGGATTAACATATACACACTACTATATATAATCAAGCCAGTTCAGTTGCTCAGTCGTGTCCAACTCTTTGCGATCCCATGTACTGCAGCACGCCAGGCTTCCCTGTCCATCACCAAGTTCTGGAGCTTGCTCAAACTCATGTCCATCGGGTTGGTGATGCCATCCAACCATCTCATCCTCTGTCATCCCCGTCTCTCCCTGCCTTCAATCTTTCCCAGCATCAGGGTCTTTTCCAGTGAGTCACTTCTTCGCATCAGGTGGCCAAAGTACTGGAGTTTCACCTTCAGCATCAGTCCTTCCAATGAATACTCAGAACTGATTTCCTTTAGGATGGACTGGTTTGATCTCCTTGCAGTCAATCAACAAGGGCCTACTATATAGCACAGGGAACACCGCTCAATATTCTATATTAATCTACATGGGAAAACAACCTTAAAAAGAATGGAGATGGTTATATATATATATATATCTATATATCTAATTATCACTTAGCTGTACACCTAAAACTAATAACATTGTAAATAAAATATACACCAATAGAAAATAAAAATTAAATTTAAAAAATAGTGTTTTGGAAACCATTAAAAAGAAGTTACAATAAACTAATGGTTGCAGAAACTGGAGTCAAACATTACTACAGGCAAAGCTTACTTTACTGTGCTTCACCTTACTGCACTTTGAAGATACTGCATTTTTTAAAATCAAAGGTTTGTGGCAATCCCAAGTTGTCACATGATGGCTAGTATTTTTTAGCAATGAAGTATTTTAAAATTGGGCTTCCTAGGTTTTACCTACATTCAGGAGACCTAGGTTCAAGCCCTGCGTTGGGAAGAATCCCTGGAGAAGGAAACGGCAATCCACTCAGTATTCTTTTTTGGGAAATCCCATGGACAGAGGAGCCTGGTGGGCTACAGTCTATGGGGTCACAAGACTCAGACATGACTTAGTGACTAAACCACCATTTTAAAATTAAGGTAGGTACATTGGATTTTGAGGCATAATACTATTGCATACTTAACAGATTGCCTTTCCCTCCTCCAGGGGATCTTCCCAATCCAGGAATCAAACCCGGGTCTCCACGCTGCATTGCAGGTGGATTCTTTACCAGGTGAGCGACAAGGGAACCCCACAATATGGTGTAAACTTAACTTTATATGCACTGGGAAACCAATCTGGAACCAAACCCAGAATATTTGACGTGTGCCTGCACAAAGCCAAGGGCCGTCTACCCTCTCTAATTTGATTTCCTGCCTCTGGTGGCCTGGCATTGGTGCCTTAGGTGACTGTGAAGTGGGTGCCCAGGGCCAAGCCAGCCTGTTGCACACCCAGGCCTCAAAAGAGCTGACTTGGAGTGGGCTCTCTTTCAGGAGGGAGATGCTGGCCTTCCTTTTAGAGACTGACATGTCAGAGCATTACCAGAAGAGCCAGCTCCACAGTTGCACTGGCACCCAGCTTTCTAGGGGTGGGGACTGCCAGACACTGTCCCCTCCAGCCTTCCCACTTCACTCCTGCTTGGCTTGTTTGTCAAAACCAAAGCTTAAATGATTTGTCTCTTGGCTAGCCTGCAGATCTGTAATTGGCCTCCCTCTGGGGCTCTCTGTCAACCTGCTGACAGGCCGTAGTCAATTAGGGTCATTGACCAGGGCTGGCCAAGCTTGCTGGAACAAAGGTGGCACTGATAAATGCAGACGGCTATTCAATCTAAGAGGCAGTAACGCCTGAACGAACCCCAAGCATGCTGACACAGGGCAGCTCAAGGCCAAGTCGGATCTGCAGTGGACTTTGGCTTTCTAATAAATACTTTTTGCACAGGTGAGGGACACAGGCCTCAGGCTGTGCCCACAGTATAAACATTTAGACCTGGAGCTCAAGCGGCAGTCAGTGTGGCTGGGATTGGTAAGAATCAACTGTTTTTGTCACCCACTCAACAAACATGTACCTGTGTATTCCTGCTGTGTCAGACTCCTTCCGGCCAAGGATGGAAAGAGAACACTACTCAGGGACGTGTTCAAACTGAGAACAGACAAATATTTACAGCAGTCCTGCAGAAATTCACCAGGTGCCCACAAGCAGGTCTTTGCTTTTGCTGCATCTGCGTAACTATTAATCTTATCTCTGCACCTGACCTCCTACAAAGTACTCCAGAGCCTGCCAGTGGTCTGATGGGAAGAGTGCTGGTTGAAGGGTGCAGAAGACATGGCCGGGGGTCCCCGCTGCATCACGTATTAGCCCGTGTCAGTGTCTGCCAGAGTTTCCCTGCCTATGAAACAGAGACCACTGCCTGCCTGGATGCTCTCACAGGACCACGGGGTGAGGGCTAGGGAAGCATGGCATGCATGTCAGAGCTTTACAAGCTCTCAGGCAGTATATGCTCAACGGTAATGAGCAACACTGCTCTGCAGAATGAAAAAAGGCACCAGGTCCCTGTCCCCCAAGTTCCAAAAAAAAAAGGCAAGGAGGGCTTCCCTGGGTGGTTCATTGGTGGAGAATTTGCCTGCCAAGGTAGGAGATGTGAGTTTGATCCCTCGTCTGGGAGGATCCCACCTGCCAAAGAGTAACTAAGCACAACTACTGAGCCTATGCTCTAGAGCCCTGGAGCTGCAATTACTGAAGCCCCTGTGCCAGAGAGCCCGATTTCTGCAAAAGCAGCCTCAATGAGAAGCCTGTGCATTTCAACAAAGAGTAGTCTCTACTTGCCCCAACTAAGAAAGCCTGTGCGCAGCAACAAGGACCCAACACAGCCAAAGGAAATATTTTAAAAAAATGATAAAATAAAATAAATCAATGTTCAAAAGAGCTAAGGGTTAACGTCCCAGTGCTTTCCAAATTCCTTTCATCTCTGTATAATAAATACCCAAGAGATGACCAAGCACACGCCAAAGTCTGATGTTTGGGGCACACGTGGCCCAGGAAACAGACCCTCACCTGCATCTTCTCAGATGCTCTGACCCTCCTTAAGATTCCAACTTCCTCCTCAAACCTCTTTGACTGCATTTTCCTGATGACGTGGAACCCAAAACTCGGATCACGAGTCGGATCTCTGGTTTAAGCTCTGCACTTCCGTCTCGAGAAGCGGCACCCGTAAGCAGCATTTGAAAAGCGTGTTCCCCGAAAATCACATGGTATCACTTACAGGTGGAATCTAATTTTTAAAAATGGCACCAATGAACTTATTTACAAAACAGAAACAGACTCACAGATCGTAGAACCAAACTTCTAATTACTAAAGGGGAAATGGTGGCAGGAAGGATAAATTAGGAGATTGGGGTGAGCATACACATACTACTATATATGAAATAGATAACCAACAGGGTCCTACTATATAGCACAGGGAACTCTATATTCTGTAACAACCTATGTGGGAAAATAGTCTTGAGAAAGAATGGATATATGTATAACTGATTCACTTTGCTGTACAGCTGAAACAACATTGTAAATGAACTATACTCCAATCAAAAGGAAAAAAACTGGACTTCCCTGGTGATACAGTGGATAGGAATATGCCTGCCAAGGCAGGGGACACGGGTTCAATCCCTGGTCCAGGAAGATTTCACATGCCATGGAGCAACCAAGCCCGTGTGCTGCAACCACTGAGTCCATGCAATTACTGACGCCCATGTGCCTGGAGCCTGTGTTCCATAATAAAGCTACTGCAACGAGAAGCCCGCGTACCGCAATGAAGAGTAGCCCCCTCACTCTCTGCAACAAGAGAAAGCTCATGCACAGCAGTGAAGACCCAGCTGAACCAAAAAATAATACTAATAATAAAAGAAAAGAAAAATAATCCTTAAAAAAAGAAAGAAAAGCATCTTCCTGAAGAATGGGATGAAGGTGAGGGTGGCTGGTTCTCCGTGGTGGATTGTGGGCAACTCTTTTACATAACACATATGTATGTGCTTGCCCAGTTTCCTATGACAGTGATGGATCACTTCAGAATCAAGAAAGTGGTTAATGTTAAAACAAACAAAAAAAGGAAATGTTTTTCCCAATAAGGTCTCTTAAAGTTCTTGACCAAATAAGTGCTGGTTTTCAAACAAAGAGGGTCGGTGCCCTCAACTCACCTCAGCTTTGCCTGCCGGTCCAGTCCAACCACCTTCCGCACCACCTGCTGGCAGAAGCCGTAGCACATGAAGAGGACGGAGTTCTCAGCGATGTTGGCGATGAGCGCCGGGCTGGTGCCCTTGTAGAAGCCCCGCAAGCCCACCTGGGAGTAGGTCTTGAGGCAGCAATCGGTGAGGCCCCGGTACAGGTCGGGGAACGTCTGCATCTTCACCTTCATGGTGTCGAAGGGCTGCCCGGTCAGGACACACGCGGTGCCCCCTGCAACCAGGACAGAGTCCTTGTCCAGCCCGAGTCCATGGCTTTGTGGCAGGCTGCAGCCCCGGGGACCCTTGGAGATGAGGGCCAGGCAGCCCACCCCCGGGCTAACCTCTCCATCATCTCCTTTTGACTTCTTCTCCCCCTAAGACCTTCTAGCCCAGTTCAGTAAAACTTCTAGGGGGTTCCCTGTGTGCCGGGTCCCCTGCCCAGCCCTGAAGGAGCTCACACTCAGCAGGGGAGAAGGACGTGTTCAGCAATCAGAGCCACTGATGTGAAGGTGGGACGTGTGTTCAGGAGCATTGGTCAGAGGCACCCGGGGTTGAAGCCTGACTCTGATATGAAATCCAGGACAAGCCACGTGACTTCTGAGCCTCAGTTCCCTACTGGGATAGCATGAGGATTAGGATAAGGGTCTAACATTACGGTTGCTACACAAGTGGTTAATTGATAGGGGTTAACTGTGTGTGCGTCCACATAAAAGGAAGGGGAGAGGAATGGTCTGGAAAGAGTTCATCACTCCTCTCTCTGTTGCCCAGTGGTCCTGATGACTATCAGAAAAATAACAGGTCACAGAGAAGGAAAACAAAGAGCCGAATTAGTCCACAAAGAGCTGAATGTTTGCCCCTATGGGAAAACCTCTTATCTGGACTCCAATGACTTGTATTCAGACAGGAGCTGGATTGAAACCTACCTTGCTTCAGTTCAGTTGCTCAGTCGTGTCCGACTTTTTGCGACCCCATGAATCGCAGCACACCAGGCCTCCCTGTCCACCACCAACTCCCGGAGTTTACCCAAACTGATGTCCATTGAGTTGGTGATGCCATCCAGCCATCTCATCCTCTGTCATCCCTTTCTCCTCCTGCCCTCAATCTTTCCCAGCATCAGGGTCTTTTCCAGTGAGTCAGCTCTTTGCATGAGGTGGCCAGAGTATTGGAGTTTCAGCTTCAGTATCAGTCCTTCCAATGAACACCCAGGACTGATCTCCTTTAGGATGACTGGTTGGATCTCCTTGTAGTCCAAGGGACTCTCAAGAGTCTTCTCCAATACCACAGTTCAAAAGCATCAATTTTTTGGCACTTACCTTTCTTTATAGCTTAGCACACATATTTATATGCTTTTATACTGTTAAGAGTATTAAATACAGCAAAATCTAAACTGCATTCAATCACAACTCTGATGTGAGGAAGAGAATGATTTATAAACCCTGCAACTCACTGGAAAAGACCCTTATGCTGGGGAAAGTGTGAGGGCAAGAGGAGAAGCATGCAACAAAGGATGAAATGGTTGGATGGCAGCACTGACTCAGACATGAGTTTGAGAAAACTCCAGGAGATGGTGAAGGATAGGGAAGCCTGGCGTGCTGCAGTTCATGGGGTCACAAACGGTTGGACACAACTTAGCGACCGAACAACAACATGAACCCTGTGATATCCGCAGACCCTGGGCTGGGTCAGCATTTGGGGAACTGTCCCTGGTGAACACTTCCACCTCCCCTTGGGCCAGGATGTCCCCTACCTGTGCCAGGACACACAACCATTGGATGAGGTTATTAAAGCCTCAGCAAAGTTGAAGAGAAGGCAAGCAACCTAATGTCCATAGACAGAGGAATGGATAAGCAAGAAGTGGTACATATATGTGATGGACTATCACTCAGCCGTGGAAAGGAATGGAACTGAGTCGTTTGCAGCGATGTGGATAAAGCCAGAAAAACAAATAATGTCGCCAGAAAAACAAATAATGTCTATTAATGTATATATACGGACTCTGGAAAAATGGTACTGATGAACCTATTTGCAGGGCAGGAATAGAGACACAGATGGAGACTTGTGGACACAGGAGGGTGAGACCAATTGAGAGGGCAGCACGGATGTCTGTACACCACCATATGTAAAAGAGAGAGCTAGTGGGAAGCTGCTGATAGCTGGGGGCTCAGCTCGTGCTCTGTGATGACCTAGAGGGGTGGGACGGAGACTCACGAGGGAAGGGATATATGGCTGATTCATGCTGTTGTACAGAAGAAGCTAACAACACTGTAAAGCGATTATCCTCCAATTTAAAAACAAAACGAAACAAAAAAGCCGGAGAAGGCTGACATAAAGTACTTCAGAAATGTAATTTCACAACTTTGACATAATGAGTTACTCCAACTACACTGTGGAAAGTAGAGATGGAGGGAGGGCTGTTAGGAATAACTCCCAATTATTGGTAGATGAACATTTATGCAAGAGTCTGAAAACGGAACTGTTAAGCAAGCACGGGTATGGTCTCCGTGACCCTGTCACCATTGTTCCTCCCTTCTAGGAGAGCAATGACACGCTTCTGCTTTTGTCCTGCCCCACCACCGCCAGTCCTGAATTAGCGGAATATAATTTCATAAGACGTTACCGTAATTAGAGTCATTCCCTCCCAGGTACTGATGGGCTGGCATGAAATAAGATCCTACTCATGTCAAAAATAATCATTTCAAAAGAGAAGGTGACTGTCAGAATTTTTAAAGTGGGTTCATAATCTTGACAGCCTAGATGGGGCTACATGGAAGAAAGCATTTAATTCAGAGCATTAAAATCCTATCCTAACCAGGAGTTTTCCATATTTTCACCCAACCATCCTGAACAGCGCAGACATCTGGGTTGCTACAGTACCCATTCGCTGCTTATCTATAAGTTTCCATCTCCAACAGGGAGAAAGCAGGAGGCTCATGTACTTCCAATGCTACCTACAATTCTCTCCCTTGATCCACGGATGCGAGCTAACTTCCTACGTAACTTGTGGCTGTCGTTTAGTCACTCAGCCATGTCCACCTCTTTTGCAATCCGGTGGACTGTAGTCTGCCAGGCTCCTCTATCCGTGGATTTTCCCGGCAAGAATACTGGAGTTGGTTGCCATTTCCTCCTCCAGGGGATCTTCCTGACCCAGGGATCGAACTCTCATCTCTGCCTCTTCTGCATTACAGGCGGATTCTGTACCACTGAGCCACCAGGGAAGCTCGGACAGATGACACAGTCACGGCACTCACCACGGCCTGCGCAAGGAGGTGATAGCTATTCTGAACACCAGCACTAACCCAAGACCAAGACAGTCCTCATACCTGCCGGGTCTACAAAGCTTTGAATAATTTACAGGAATTATCTCTTTCCCTATTTGCCTAGAGCTCAGACCTCTGATCATCTTGCTCTCCATAAGAAACAAGAGGGGGTTCCTCCAATCAAAAAAAATAATTTTTAAAAGTTCATTAAAAAGAAAAAAAAAGAAACAAAAGGGGGACTTCCCTGGCGGTCCAGTGGTTGAGATTCCAAGGCACAATTTGATCCCTAGTCGGGCAACTAAGCCCACAGGTTACAACTAGAGACGCCTGCGTGCTTCAACAAAGACCCAGTAAAGCCCCCCAGAAAGAAAGAGACCCACTCTCTGCACTTTTGCGTAGGTGTCACCACGGCACTTTCCTCTGCAGGAGACGTGTTGCAACCTACATCCTCCCAAGGTTGCGGGTGTGGATTTCAGTCCCCCACACAGTAGAGCCAGCAGGTGACGAACGGTTGAGGAAATCCACCAGGGCTGAGACAGTGATGGTGGTGATGGACAGCGCTCGGGGAGGGCCATGGTGGAAACGCAGAAGCAGACCTTCACCCGGAAGGACCTGGCCACCTGGCCACCCATGCGGAAAGGACAGCCTCCAACCCACTAGGGGCAGTCAATGCTCCATTTAGTGGTGCAGAAAGGCGTGTCATTTTCAAAATATTCCAACCAAAGAGTGCTTTTGGTTTGTTGTTAATTGTGGCATTTGAAAGAATAAACCTCAATGATCTAAAAATGCCACATTTTCGGGACTTCCCTGGCGGTCCAGTTGTTAGAATGTGCTAACTCAGATGGTAAAGAATCTGCCTGCCAATGCAGGAGACTGGGGTTTGATCCCTGGGTCAGGAAGCTCCCCTGGAGGAGGGCATAGCTACCCACTCCAGTATTCTTGCCTGGAGTATCCCATGGACAGAGGAGCCTGGCAGGCTACAGCCCATGGGGTCACAAAGAATCAGGCACTCAAGACTGAATGACTAACACCATTTACAACAGGTGGTGTGGCTTCCATCCCTGGTTGGGGAACTAGGATCCCACATGCCAAAAAATAAAATAAAATGCCACTTTCCTGACTGCTTAAGCAAGGCACATTGCAACAGAGCAGTCTGGGGAAAGAATGCATCATTTTATATTGATAGTTGTTAAACTGCTAAACCTTCACGTGCCACTAAGGTTTCCCTTTAAGGGGATTTAACTTTTGAGATCCAAGCTGCCTCATTTCAATAATTATCCAATTACCTAACCAACTGCCTTCAAATCCTCCCCAACCAGCTGCCTAGGCCTTACGATCTTTCCCTGCCATCGCTCCTACAGCAGCTTCAGACACAGAAGCTGTGCCTTAGGGTAGACGAGCTGGACTGAAACACTGCTTGATGGAGGAGGTTTGTCTAGAAGACACACACACAGAAGAACACGCAGATCCTACACCCACATCACCTCCAACCACGGCTGCCTCTGCTCTCACACACATAGCTTCCATGGGTGGTCCACATCTACAAAGCACTAGGGGTCCTCTGCTCCTGGCAACAGAAAAATCCCAAAGCCCACCAGTTTCCCCATCCAGAGAGCTGGGGCAGTAAAGCCTCCAAAGGAATCCCCACCTCTGGGGGACACTGTTGGCCACCATGTAGCATCAGAACAAAGATGACAGAACGGGGCAAGGCACCAGGCAGCCAAGGTCCTCACCCTGTCTTTATTTACACCTCTATTAACAGCTGTGCAGCCTTAAACAAATCCACTATCCCTCCCTGGGCCCCTTTTCTACACATACAAGAGCATTAGGGTCAAGGGTCTCTAAAGGCCCTTCTAGCTCCATCACTTAAAGGCTGAAACCTGTCAAAAATGGGATGGCTGCTTCCCATTCATACACGGGGAATTCTCAGGTCACCACGAGGGACCTCCTCTGCCTGGTATCTCACAGGCTTAGAACCCAGGAAGCCTGCTGACCTCAGATGTCAAGACAACCAGAGTGGTATTACATCAGTGAGGGGCGACCCTGGGTTTGCAGTGCAAGAAGGAACACCTACCCACAGTTAGCAGAAAAAATAAATGCTAGTGTGTATAAGGGCCGGATACATGTTAATACCTCTGTAAAAGAGCAGGTGTACTGGCAAATGCCTTACACAGCCAGGTTCCTGACAATCTTGTTGCAATTTACATCTTTAAATATTACTATACAGGCCTGATACACTTAAAAAAAAAAAAGAAAGCACGTGTACTGGTGAATGCCTTACACAGCCAGACTCCGGACAATACTGTTGCAATTTACATCTTTACAGATTACTGTTATGAATGCAGATACAGTTATGAATGCAGTACTCAAACGCCTGTCCTTTCCAGGAAAAGCAAAAATGCTTTAATTCTATCACAACAGATCCTCCACCTTTGACAGACTGAAAAGACACAGAATTCCAAAACCTGAGCTTCCCCCATGGGATGAAACGCACTCCTACTGCAGAGACACGAACTGAGCACAGGTTTTCACGCGAGGGTAGAGGCAGGCAGCTGGGCAGCATCCTCTGCCAGGGAATGACACGGGGGAGGGGTTAAAGGGATGGAGAAGGGACAGTGAGAGGGCCTGGGGCTCAATCCCAGGGCACTCAGCTTGCGAGAGGCTGTGGGACAGAACCCAGGCAGCCCTTAGTGCCCCCCTCCCCCACCCCACCCCGCTCCCTCCCCTCCTGGTGGCCTCTGACCTGGGAGCGCCCCTGCCTGCACTTCTTATCAGTGCCTGCAGCGTATACTGTCTCCAGACTTCCTCATGAGCCTACTGTGGCCAATGTCTGGTTCAGGGAAAAATACTTTGAGCTTCCCTGAATCCCTGATTTCTTTTTCACAATTAAGATGACAGGTTGAGAGCAGGCGGCCCTCTGATTGCCCTTCATCTGCTGACCTGGGAGGGCCCCCCCCAGATAAGAGGATGAGGGGAGACCCACTCCCCTGGCCTCTCCGCCCCAGGGAGCGGTGACAAGAATCGGTGAGGGAGAGGAGGAGCAGTCAGGGTTTCCACTGGGAAAGTGGTGGGCATTCCAGCGCTTCTCCAGCCGTAAAATCATCCAGGAATTCAAAGAACCAAGTCATCACTCAGGCACTTGGAATTCTGTCATCTGCCTCTCTCTGAGTAAAGGCGGCCTTTCTGAAGAGTGGCCTGCGTGGCAGGCGCGGCTGAGAACTCGCCAGTGCCTGGGAGGGGAGTTGTTGGGGCGCTGGGGGCGGGGGACAGAGTCTGCCCTGGCACCACCCCACCCACCACTCCCCGGCCAGGCCTGGGGCCTCTCCCTTCCTTTCAGGGCTTTAAGACACAGTCAAAAGTCAGTCTTATTTACCGAAGACATTTCTAAGGGTTTCCTTTCTCTCCTCAGCGGTAGTAAGGACAGTCTCTGGGGTTTTCCTGGAGAAATGGTACAGCGTTACTTCTGCACACAAGGGCTCTCGAGACTGCCAGGCTAGGAGTAGAATCCTGTGTATCCCAGCCACGTGGCAACGGACACGTGGCTTCAGCTCTGAGCTGTGATCTCACAGTCTTCCAGCTGTGAACCAGGGACATTCCCACCCTTTACCCTGACTCCTAGTTGCCTTATTTTTTGTCTTTTTATTTTTGTCAATTAAAAAACGTTTTAAATTGGAGGATAAAAGCTCTACAATACTGTGTTGGTTTCTGCTATACATCAATATGAATCAGCCACAGGCATACATATGTCCCCAGCCTCTTGAAACTCTCTTCCACCCCTCTAAGGCTGTCACGGAGCACTGGGTGGAGCTCCCTGCATCATACAGCCAATTCCCACTGGCTATTTCACATACGATGATGCATATGTTTCCAGGCTATTCTCTCAATGTGTCCCATCCTCTTCTTCCCCCACTGTGTCCATAAGTCTATTCTCTGTCTACTCCTCCACTGCTGCTCTGCAAATACGTTGTTCATCAGTACCATCCTTCTAGATTCTGTATGTATATATATGCATTAATATATGATATTTTTATCTTTCTGACTTACTTCACTCTGTATAATAGGCTCTAGTTTATCTGCCTCCTTAGGACTCACTCAAGCGTGTTCTTTTTTACGGCTGAGTAAGCTGGTTCTAGGAAAGGCAGAAGAACCAGAGGTCAGATCGCCAACATCTGCTGGATCATCAAAAAAGCAAGAGAATTTCAGAAAAACCTCTATTTCTGCTCTACTGACTATGCCAAAGCCTTTGACTGTGTGGATCACAATAAACTGTTGAAAGAGATGGGAATACCAGACCACCTGACCTGCCTCTTGAGAAACCTGTAGGCAGGTCAAGAAGCAACAGTTAGAACTGGACATGGAACAACAGACTGGTTCCAAATAGGAAACGGAGTACGTCAAGGCTGTATATTGTCACCCTGCTTATTTAACTTCTATGCAGAGTACATCATGAGAAATGCTGGACTGGAAGAAGCACAAGCTGGAATCAAGATTGCCAAGAGAAATATCAATAACCTCAGATATCAGATGACACCACCCTTATGGCAGAAAGTGAAGAAGAACTAAAGAGCCTCTTGATGAAAGTGAAAGAGGAGAGTGGAAAAGTTGGCTTAAAGCTCAACATTCAGAAAACGAAGATCATGGCATCTGGTCCCATCACTTCATGGGAAATAGATGGGGAAACAGTGGCTGACTTTATTTTTTGGGGTCCAAAATCACTGCAGATGGTGATTGTAGCCATGAAATTAAAAGATGCTTACTCCTTGGAAGTAAAGTTATGACCAACCTAGATAGAATATTGAAAAGCAGAGATATTACTTTGCCAACAAAGGTCCATCTAGTCAAGGCTATGGTTTTTCCAGTGGTCATGTATGGATGTGAGAGTTGGACTGTGAAGAAAGCTGAGCAACAAAGAATTGATGCTTTTGAACTGTGATGTTGGAGAAGACTCTTGGAAGTCTCTTGGACTGCAAGCAGATCCAACCAGTCTATCCTAAAGGAGATCAGTCCTGGGTGTTCATTGGAAGGACTGATGCTGAAGCTGAAACTCCAATACTTTGGCCACCTCATGCGAAGAGTTGACTCACTGGAAAAGACCCTGATGCTGGGAGGGATTGGTGGCAGGAGGAGAAGGGGACGACAGAGGATGAGATGGCTGGATGGCATCACCGACTGGATGCACATGAGTTTGAGAAAACTCTGGGAGTTGGTGATGGACAGGGAGGTCTGGCATGCTGCGATTCATGGGGTCGCAAAGAGTCAGACACGACTGAGCAACTGAACATTCCATTGTATGTATATATGTAACGCCTACCTTCTGCTGTACCTGCAACACAGTATTACATTCCCATTAAGTGTATTCATTACAAGGTCCTGGAGTGACAGAGGCAATGTGCTCACTGGATCTCACTCGCAGAAGGTACTTGAGGATCAGAGAACGGGGTTTTCTCTGGCCTTACCTGCGGCCCCAGCCGTAAGGTCAATGGCAGCTTGGATGGCAGGGTTGGATTTCATATTCTCCCGCTCCTCTGCTGGGCTCTGTGGAGGGTGACTCTCTGGAGCTTATGATGGGCACCTCATATCCCTGGGAGGAAGCCAGAGCTCACCATCAGTCAGGCCTCTGCAGCCCCTCTTTCTCTAGGCCTGCTGCCCAGCTACTGGGCTTGAACCTCACGGAACTGGGAAACTGGCTCTGTGTGGCTCCAGAGGAGGGGTCTAAGGGGGTCAGAGCAGCTCAGTCATCAGCCTCCCCTTCTCCCCACCCACCACCTCCCCATAAAAAGCACAGAGATTGAAAACCTTGTCTGAGTATCACTGCTCCATCAACAGGTGGGGGCACTTCAACCAACTTTTCTGAAACTCTCAGAAACAGAGGCCAAACAAGCAAGCCAAGCAGACATCACAAGCCCCATCAAACCAGTTTTTCAGAGGCCTAGGTTGAACTCTCAATCCAGTAAGCTCTGTTCCAAATTCAGACAGCAGCCTGAGACTCTAAGAGAATGCCACAAAACAGGAGGTCTGAAAAGGAATGAGTTAGGAGCTCTGCCAAGTGACACCTGCCTGGGTCTGAATGCCTTCTCTGCCAGCAGCAGGGGAGGCCCCTTGGGCCCGTAAAGCTGGAGGTCCCTGTCTATACAAGGTCTCTGTCTATACTATCATAATCTGAGAGCAATCAGAAATAGCCGCATTGGACAAACACAATGATAAACTGTGAATATGCACCAGGAGTTCTTAGAACTACAAAACATTAGCAGCAAACAGTCCCGTCATCAGACTTCCCTCCAGAGCTTCTCAACATAAACATGCACACAGATCACACTGGGGACCTTATTAAAAGGCTGATTCTGATGTGATTGGCTTCAAGAGGGGCCAGAAACGCTGCCTGCCTGACGTGCTCCTAGGTGAAGTTGATAACGCCTGGTATTAACCATGTTTTCAGTAGCAACACCTGGTCCATTGCCCCCCCCACATTTGCTGGATAAGAGTCAGCTGGGACACTTGTTAAATATTCAAATAACCAGGCCGCTCTCCTGGAGATCTTGATTCAGTAGGTTTGAGCTGGAGTCTAGAAGTTTGGGAAAATCAGAGTCTACTTTCCTAGCTGTAGACAAACAAACAAAAAAAATCAACCGTCGCCATGGAATTGACTTAAATAAATATTGACTAGAAAAGAAGAGGTGGTTCTTTAACAGAATATTCTTACGTATAAATAACAAGGAACGCTTTTTAACCATCACACCGAAGACACCACACCCAGTCAGGCCACCTCTCAGAGGGGGTGGGTGGCTGAATGATCCATGAATACCAACCTCACGCTAATCACCAGCAGAAAATAATTTTAGCCACCAGGAAGTTTTTCAACAGCTTAAAGTATGTTGTCAATGATCAGACACCAAGAATCTCCCTTTTAAAAAAGTTTTAAAACTAGCAACAGCAAAAGTACAGCATTTTATAAAGCAACTAACTCAGACATAAAAACCACCGACTTTATGTTACCTATAGGCCTGGAGAGGCAGTGCCAATGACTAATGTTGATAAGACGGGGACCATCCAGTAGTGAGAGAAGGATATCAGGGTCCTAATCCAATCTCCTCCTTTTCCAAATGGAAAAACTGAGGCCAGAGGAAGGCAATGGTTCATCCAAGGTCATACAACAAGTCTGCGGCAGACAGCATTCAACTCAAGTCTTACCTTTTGGGTCTGTGTTTATCAACCAATACTTAATTCCAGAGTATCTCCATCTGGTCAAAAGGAGAAAAAGCACTGAACCCTGCATTTTAGAGGGAAAAGGAGCCACAGATGGTGGCGATCCAAAGGGGTTCATTTGTGTGGGGGAGGGCGGTACATTTCTCTTAGAGGCATAGCAGATGTTACTATGTCACCAACGCGAATTTAACCCTTTTAGGCAAGTTCGACTTAAACACATCAACTCCTGCGCATAACTACTTGTAGTATTATTAGGACTGTTAACGGTGATGGGAACTGACAGATTAACTCAGAAGATGTGAGCAACTGTTTCAAACTATGCATGGCTTTCGCCTGAGGAAGACATATGGTTGGAGGGCGGCAAGGCTGACCAACCTGAGTTAGACTGATTTATGAGCCTTCGGTACCAACTGAAACAGAAAAACTGAACCTTGCGGCGTCCCTTTATCCTTCTTTCAAACTACCCCGGAGTCCCACTCCAGAAGACCATGTACATTTCCCATTCCTCAGGGAAATTCATTTCTTGCTCGGGAGAATCCGAGGACCCCCGCCTTCCCCAACCAGATCACAGCTTAGGGAAGATTCCAGCTTCAGGCCGAAGCTGGGGTGACGGGAGGCGGCCCGCCATCAGAGCGCCCAGAGAAGGGCGCCCCACGGGCGCAAGGATGCAAACCAGTCTCGCCACTTAGCAGCCGACACCGGAGCTTCCGCTTCGGGGGCTCGGGATCCCGGTCCGCCCAAAGGGTAGCTTAGGGAGACGGCTTCCAACTTCTTCCCGACTCTCAACGTCCGCTGACTCTACCCAGCAACCAGCCCGGGTCTCCCATTCATCCGCGCCTCCGCCCTGCCCGGCGCCGCGCGGAGCCAGGAGGCTGGGTGACACGACTAGGGGGAAAAGGAGGACAAGCTTTCCCGGGCGGTGACCGCGGCGCGCAGGAGGCCGCGGGGCCCGAGGGTCTACGGGGAAGTCCTGGGCCGAGCGCGGGAAAGGGGCGCCCGCGGGATCCCCGGGCACGTGGGCGGCGCGTGTGGGCCCGGGGACTCCGGATCCCCGCCGCCCCGGAAGGTCACGCCGCCCGGGCGCCGAGGCCCGCCCGCTCCCCGCTCCCTCCCGGCAGGTTCCCCGCAGTCCGCGAGCGCCTGACCGGGCTGCGCTCACCACCGCGTCCTGCTCGCGCTCCGCCGCCCGCTCTCGGCTCTGGCTCGGCGGCGGGGGTGGCCGCTTAACACCCACGTCTGCCGCGGCCCTGCCCTCCAGCCCCGCCTCCCGAGCCCGACTGCCGCCAGCGGGCGGCCCCCGGGCCTCCGGAGCGCCCCTGCGGCCGGGGCGGGCGGCGCGGGCCCGGGGCTGCAGCGCCTCCCGCCCGCCCGCCGGGGAAGCGGAAGTCGGCGCGGTGCGGCGGCGCGCTCGGGCTCGGGGGCCGCCGGGGGCCGCGAGCGGGCGGGGCTGGCCGGGCTGGCGGGGCCGGAGGGCCGGCCGGGAGTCGGGGTCTCGACGTCGCTTTGCTGCCCGCTCGGTTCCCGGAGGCCCGCAGTAGGCTCGTCTCTAGCTCGACCTCAGGGCGGGCGCTGGGGGTGCCCGGAGTTAGACGAGTGACCGAAGTCTGCAGGGTGTTGACTTGGCTGGGACTCGGGGCTCAAGGCCTTCATTTTATGTTATAATTGAGCACCAAAGTACTGAAATGAAAAATACATTCGCTTATTGCCGGTAAAAACAAAACCCCAAACATTTCTCATTCCGCATTCCGCGAGGAAATCTACACCGAAGACATTTGGGAAAAGCACACCCACCAATGGAAACTGTAACTCTGTCTTTTTAAGGAATAGTTTCCAAAGGGTGTCTCAGACAATAAAGAATCCGCCTACAATGCTGAGACCTGGGTTCCATCCCTAGGTTGGGAAGATCCCCTGGAGGAGGGCATGGCAACCCACTCCAATGTTCTTGCCTGGAGAATTCCATGGACAGAGGATCCTGGCCGGGTACAGTCCATGGGGTCGCAGAGTGGGACAATACTGAGCGACTAAGCGCATGACCAAGCACAATGAATTATAGACTAGTTCTGCACCTCTCTGGCATTTTATTGAAAAGCACAGTTCAAGGTTTCTGTTGCGCACCAGGAGTAGAGGAATTTTCTCTAGTATCCCAGGCAAAGACTCATTCATTTGGGAGGGTGTTATCTGTGACTCACAGCTGTTCCATTAACAGTCATGGTCTTGGTGGTTTGGTTCAGACCTCATGAATTCATTTTCCTTTCTTATACCATGTTTTCTTCTTTAAGCTGTGTTATCATTTTTCTTTTACAACTTTCTGCCCTGTTTGAATGTGGTGTTGGACTACTGCCGGTGTAACTTAAGTGATTTTTGGTGACTGCGTCCTAAATGTGAAGTTGCTTCAGTTGTGTCTGACTCTTTGTGACCCTATGGACTGTAGCCAGCCAGGCTCCTCTGTCCATGGGATTCTCCAGGCAAGAATACTGGAGTGGGTTGCCGTTTCCTTCTACAGGGGATCTTCCTAACCCAGGGACTGAACCTGTGTCTCTTATGGGTTCTCTTATGTCTCTTTGCCTGCATTGGCGGGCAGGTTCTTTACCACTAGCGCCACCTGGGAAGCCTGATTTTTTTTTTTTTTTTTTTTTGTGAAGGCCAGTGAAAAGTGACTTATGTTAGGGCTTCCCAGGTGACTCAGTGGGTAAAGAATCCGCTTGCAGTTCAGCAGACAGGTTCGATCCCTGGATCCAGAAGATCCCCTGCGGGAGGAAATGGCAACCCACTCCAGTGTTCTTGCCTGGAGAATCCCATGGACAGAGGAGACTGGTGAGCTACAGTCCATGGGTTCACAACGAGTTGGACACAACTGAGTGACTGAATTCGTGTTAATGCTTAAACATGAATGCCCAGCTGAATAGACCTGAGTGGGGAATGGTGAGGAAGTGCTGTGAGGGTGTCAGACCTCCTGATACATGCATGGGGGCTCTTCTCAATGTGGCACAAAACCATCGTCATCTCGAAGAATCAGCACTTTAGAACTCAAGCTTCTGAAGCTTAATTTAATTACAGAAACAAGCCAGGGCATTTGAGCGACTTGCCCAGTGACATGTAGCATAACCAGTGAGAAGAAGAACCTTCAGTATAATGTCCTAGAGGATTGGCACTTTCCATGGCACCTGGCCTGGTGGCTTTTGCAAACCAGAAATATGAGGCCCAAAGGAGCTAACTAGAGGCAGACTTAGACCTCCTGTTACAGATTAGAAAGAGCCCTGGACTTGGAGCAAGGCCACCTGCGTTAAAATCTCGATGACCTTTAGTGAGTCATTTAATCTTTCTAAACCTCAGCTATCACGTGACAGCGTCGTGGCCTCCTTTGAATCCCGCTGCTGTGGGAGCGTGCAGTAGCAATCCAGCATGTGGGGGTGTGGGGTGGCGTACTACTACTCTTGATCAGGGTCTCCTGACATTGTGTTGTCTTGCTTCAGCGCCTTAACTCTCATCACTCTCCCCAAGGCTTTTACATTTCTTCTCTCCCTCACCTCTTCTTCACAACCCTCAGCCTCAATTCTGTAAACTAAGAAGCAATCAGGAAACTTCTGTGCAAGTTTTTAACCCCTCATCTACAAAGTTGCCTTTTTGCACAAACTCTCACCTGTTCTCTTCTCCACTTGCTGTCTTGCTTACTATCCCCATGGCCGGGAAAATGATGCAGGTGAAGAAACTGAGGCCTAAAGGGGTCAAGTGACTTACCTGATGTTGTACAGTTACTAAGAGGAGAGCCGGGACTCAGAGTTCATATTGTTAACTGCTATGCTCTACAGTAATACCTCCCAGATGGCCTCCTCTGAAAAGCAAGAGGGTTGCAGGAACCCTTTCTCCTGGAAAGAGTTCCATCGTATCTCCCTTCATAATATTTTATTAAAAATCACCTCTTACACTGGTGGCCCTATATGCTATCTTTGCTTTAGGAATAGAGACATATGTAGATATGAAAAGGTTTAACATCTCACAGGAGCTCAGAGGAGGATTGAAAAATCACCTGACTGCCATTAAATCATGAGTTTTCATCCTAAGGGTTATTCCCCAGGGACCTGTTGGCCTCTTGAGAAGAAAGTTATAGTCATGCATCACTGCTTTCCGTAGAGGTTAGTCAACCCAATGATATTTCAAATCCAGGTTCAAAACAGCAAAGAAGTCAATGCACTGACCTCTTTGCTCCAGGCATCTGTGTGCAGCACTTGGGATTGCATAATCCAGGAACATCAGTGCAGCTGGCTCTGGGGTGAGAGGGCAGGTATGACGCAGGTCAGAGGTGAGGGGACAGACAGAGTGGCTGCATGGAAAAGGGAGCTTCTGCTGTTTCAACAGAATTTCACAATGTGCTGGTTAATGATACTAAAAGAAGAAATAATTTCACCACTTGAAGCCTTTGGGCCCCGATACCATGTGAGTGTGTTTTAACAAAGTGTTAACTGGAGCTGCAAATAATTCAGAAACATAAATTATCTCTCATTCAAGGGTACCTTTTGTTAATGAGAAAGAAGAAACTGCTTTGATCACACAATTTTAACTCCCACTGAATATTTTTGGCTGCTGATGTAACTTTTATTGAAAACCCTCAAATTTGTTTTGAATTAGATAGAATCTGTATTTGAAATTAATATGTTTGGATTTCTATCAGTGTGGTAAAGGAGGGTAATTTGTGTCCTTTGAAAGCACTGTTAGGGCAATGTTTTAAAGGGGGACAGTTTTTTAATTTATCTTTTCCTTGGCAGTTTTTTAATGGTACAAGCAAAAATAAAATCAGCTAAGGTACATGTTTTAAGATCCTTAGGTTTGAATTGGTAAAACATATGTTAAAAATGAAAGATAATTTATTATAGCAAACAATTAGGAGAAATGCCCCTAAATGGTTAAACGTTAATGGGTTATCAATAAGAGGAAATACTATGCCATAATATAAAAAAATCATATTTTCATATATGTTTTAGTACACATTTGGCTACAAGTAATAGAATGTTCAGCTGTCAGTACATTTACTTTGAATATAAAAATATTTCTAGAGATAGGAAGTTCTAGGGTTGGTTAATGTAACAGCTCAAAAGCATCTGGGTCCACATCTATATTTGTCTTTTCTTTTCTTCATGATCACAAAACGGCTGCCACAGCTCTCCCTATCACATTTTCACACACAACATCCAAAGTCAGGAAGCATTCTCCATACCAACTTTTTTCAGAGAAAAAAAAATGTTTTCCTAGAAGCCCTCTGTCAAACTTCTCCTTATATTTCATTGGCCCGGGTGTCATGCTACCCCAAACATAAACATTGGGAAGAGAATGAAGTTACCATGACCGGTCTAAAACAGGCTTCAGTAAACTTCTGAAAAGGACCAGCTGATAAATATTGGGTCAGTCAAAAGAGTTCGTTCAGGTTTTCCAAATATTTAAGAAAGAAAGAGACAATGGCAAGCCTCAAAGAGCCCTCAGTCCAAGCAGAAGAGGAAAAAACAATTATAATTCAGGGAAGGTGTGCGGCAAAGGGGTGTGAGTGGTGTGGCATCTCAGAGAAGGGCATGAATAAAAGATGGAAAAGAGAATCTCAGGGGAGGCCTCTAGGAGACCCCCCTATCGGGGTATGTTTTGAAAGGCAGAGTCTCCTTTTTAAGAAGATGAACAAACGTCTGCTGATGTAGCACTCAGGGCTCCTCCAGTCAGCAGAAGCTAATTCTAGCTGACAGAGCAAAATGCTGCTGCTAAGTCGCTTCAGTCGTGTCCAACTCTGTGCGACCCCATAGACGGCAGCCCACCAGGCTCCCCCGTCCCTGGGAGTCTCCAGGCAAGAACACTGGAGTGGGTTGCCCATTTCCTTCTCCAGTGCATGAAAGTGAAAACTGAAAGTGAAGTCGCTCAGTCGTGTCCGACCCTCAGCGACCCCACCCCAGCAGCCTTCCAGGCTCCTCTGTCCATGGGATTTTCCAGACAAGAGTGCTGGAGTGGGGTGCCATTGCCTTCTCCGACAGAGCAAAATAGCAGCCAGTTACAAAGATTCTGGGTGACTCTCCTGACAGCTGAATGGGGAGATGATACTCCCCGAGGACTTGTTTCAAGTCCTCAGACCCACTGCAGAGCAGGTCAGCCGTGGAAACCATGCTGCAGTTCCTTAAGAGCTCTAGACGTTACAGTTGGTCCCACTGTCCCATCTGATGGTATAGTTCGTCCCTGTGATCCATCTCTGTCAGGGCCTCGGCCTTCTTGCTACTGCTTTTCCAAAGCGAGCATCTTCTTTCCCAGCTTTGCCTGATAAGCCACTGCCACTCCCTATCCGCGGCCTCCTGTTTCTCAGTGAGTTTCTCCTTTGGGTGCAGCTGATGGTTGGAGCCTGGGTCACGTGCCTGAACCCTGACCTGTGAAAGGGGGCTGGGAACGTGGTGGTTTTCTGGCTTCTGTCTTAGAGAGGAAAGACCCACTTATTAGAAAATGCTTTGAATGTAGGCAGGGGTTTCAAACGATTTCAAGTAGCCAGAAGACATGACACACGCCGGCTCTAGATGGGCTGAGCATTCCGGGGGAGAGGCGGGTGCGGTACGGAGGAAGGCCACGTCTGAAGGTACAGAGCTACCAAGCAGAACCACATGTCTGGGGAACCGGAGCTCTTTGGCTCTGCGGGAGTATAAAGCAGGAAATGCTGGGAGGTGGGGCCAGGAGGTGGGAGGAGCCACCTGCTAAATTCTCAGGTCTCTAATCTACTCAGTGATCTGCAACTGAAACCCGGAAGTCCTGACTTGCACCTTGCCTGGCCCAGGGCCTGGCCCATGGTAGGTTTTCGTCACTACCTGGTGAATCTTTGTAATAAATCTGTTGGATTGCATCATCGTTGTAAAATTTGCCAGTAAGAGATTTGTTGGTGTACACAGTCTCTCTCTCTCTCTCTCTCTCTCTCTCTCTCTCTCTCTCTCTCTCTCTCTCGTGTGTGTGTGTGTGTGTGTGTGTGTGTGTGTGTAAATCTGTTGGATTGCATCACTGTTGTAGAATTTGCCAGTAAGAGATTTGCTGGTGTACACAGTTCTCTCTCTCGTGTGTGTGTGCGCACACGTGCGCGTGCATGTGTACACATGTGTCTTTTCCCACACCTGGGCCTATCTCCAATGGATACTTTTCTAAAGGCTATTTCCTTTTTTTTTTTTTAATATTTGGATGTGGGCCATTTTTTAAAGTCTTCATTGAATTTGTTACAATACTGCTTCTGTTTTATGTTTTGGTTTTTTGGCCATGAGGCATTCCCCTGACTAGGGGTCAAACCCAAACCCCTTGCTTTGGAAGGTGAAGTCTTAACCACTGGACCGCCAGGGTAGTCCTGGCTGATTTGCTTTAAATGTGAGAAGTATTCAATTATTAACTCATAGGGCCACATGCATACTCTTTGATGATGCTTTCAGTTAGATCTAAGATTAAAACCATTTCAAAAATGATCATAAAATATGGCTTGAGAGGTAGAATGAACAATAATGTCTCATAGTAAATGGAAAACATTACCAAACTTGCAAATCTTTTTACACTTACCAAATTAATGATCCAAAGTAAGCATTGCAAACATTTTATATATGTTTTTTAAATAAAATAACTGTAAAGGTGATTTCTTTTTTACGTTTATTTTTTCTATTTCAATCATTAAAACTGTAAAAGATACTTATCATTGGTTCTATTACCTTTGAAATACAAACTATCAGCAGTATCAGATGAACATATTTTCTCCTGCAGGTTCCTCTTGTCATTTCTCATCTTCACATCTACAGCCATCAGGTACATACGTTCAATTTTTCAGTCAACAAACATTAAATACAACTTGAACTGCCAAAGAAGTGCTGCCATCAGCTCAGGGACTTAATATATATTTTCATCATCAGATCTGGAAGAGCAGTTCCTAGTTTGGTCACCATGAACCAGAACAGGCTAAGTGACAGAAATGATGACAGATGGTTGCCTTAGGAACTGTCATGCTAGATTGTCTCCAGCCCACAGCTCTTAAATCTTTCTTTTTCTCTCATGTATTTTGGTCACTGTGGTCAATGGGAGATTTGAAGTTTGTCTCTATTCTCCTGTTGAGAATCCCTTTCTAGGAAACAAACAAGACAACCAAAGAAAGAAGGCTTTATATTGTATACCTGGGAGGTTGTGTGTATAAATCATTTAATATGGGGTTAAAATTACATGTGTGATTTAACACCAAGAAGTATAACAGGGCGCTGAGTAGGATTTATCTTGTCCAACGGGATGCTAAGAGTCAATACTTAGGGGAAGGGCATTCTAGAGAGAGTTACCAAAAAGGTTAATAACACCTCCTTGTAGGGTTAACCAAGAGGTTGCAGAACCTGCTGCTTCCTCATCCATCACTAGGCTTTACCATTCCAGCCTCCTTTTCCACCAAGAGAGGAATTGATTGAGTGTTGTGTGCTTCGTCGCTGGGTCAGGTCCGATTCTTTGCAGCCCCATGGACTGTACCCCACCAGGTTTCTCTGTTCCTGGGATTTTCCAAGCAAGAATACTGGAGTGGGTTGCCATTTCCTAATCCTGGGGATCTTCCCAACCCCAGGGATTGAACCCACGTCGCCTGTGTCTCCTGTATGGCAGGTGGATTCTTTACCTGCTGAGCCATCAGGGAAGCCCCTAAGCAGGTGAAGGGAGAAATATTTCATGGCCGTGAAGTGTTTCAGAGGCCAACTGGGGAGGAGGCGGCAGGGAGAGGGCAGGGCTTGTGTCAAGAAGCCTATTCCTCCTCTCCACAAAATCATTTTGGTCACCAAGGCATTGAAGGGAATCCACTTGGCTCTCCCCTCAGTTGGCTACTGGTTGACCTGCCAATCTTGCACCCTCTGCGGTGCACTTACTGTCCCAGCCGAGCTAAGCACAGCCTGCTCAGCAATGATCTTAGAAGAGCTTGGGGTGTGTCTTGGGACAGCTGGAGTTCAAGGGTCTCACGCACAGGAGGACTGGTGCCTATTTCTCAGAGATTCTGAACGTGGGGAGGCTTGGCCTGCTGGTTTGAAGGGACAGTGGCCTGGTGCAAGGCAACAGGTTTCCCAGTGGTTCTCATGACTCCACATGAAGGAGAATGTGTTACAGAAAGGAGAGGAGCCCTGAGATTGCCTGGGCAGCCAAAGGAGGTGACACGCCACCAGAAGAGGGTGCTCGGGGGCAGAGGAAAGAAAGATGCAGAGGAAAGAAACACAGCTGCCCTTCTCTGAGGTACTCCACCAAGGAGGGGGCTGAGGTGACCAGCACACTATCCCCGAGGAACCCCGACACCACCATCCCCAAGGAGCTCTCACTCCAGCAAAGACCACCAGCATCAGACGAACTTGGAGCAAGACCAGTTCAAAAGGCAAACCTAACACTTTGAAACTAAATGTTGGGGGTTGGTGCATAGAGAGAGAGGAGCAAGCTGAGTAGTCAGGAAGATTGGAAACCAGAAGTTTACACTCTGACTTTCATAAAGTCATGTTGATGTTCTTGAGGATATAATGTATTATCTGTGTGCCTGTGTATGCTCAGTCATGTCTGACTCTCTGCGACCCCATGGACTGCAGCCCTCTGGGCTCCTCTATCCACAGGCTTTCCCAAGCAAAAACACTGGAGTGGGTTGCCATTTCCTACTCCAACAACGTATTACATTTGTACATAAAACACAGTGAGTCCCCTACATACGAATCTTCAAATTGTGAGCTTTCAAAGTTGCGAATGTGTCCCTGTATGCCAGCTGTTGTACTCTGCTACTGTACTTTTCAAGGTGTTATACTGTAAGATTGAAAAGACTTTCTTTATTTTCGGTTTGTTTTTTAGAATATTGTTTGTGTGAAAATTATTGTATCCCTAGTACACTTCATATATAGCTCATTTTGTTAGTTGGGTAAATAGGCTAACATTGTTGGACTTATGAACAAATTGGCCTTATGAACAAATTGGCCTTATGAGTGCATTCTCAGGATGGAACTCATTTGTAGGTAGGGATTTACTGTGTGGTAAACACAGAGGTTATAACATTAACTGGGTTAAGGTGCTATAACACTAAAGGAATAAAGTAATGGGTAATTTGCTTTTATATATTCGGAGAAGGCAATGGCAACCTAATCCAGTACTCGTGCCTGGAAAATCCCATGGATGTAGGAGCCTAGTAGGCTGCAGTCGTGGAATCGCTGAGGGTCGGACTCGCTAAACGACTTCACTTTCACGCATTGGAGAAGGAAATAGAAACCCACTCCCGTGTTCTTGCCTGGAGAATCCCAGGGACGGGGGAGCCTGGTGGGCTGCCGTCTATGGGGTCACACAGAGTTGGACACGACTGAAGCGACTTAGCAGCAGCAGCAGTGGCTACCATGTTAGATTTCTTGTTTGCCTCATTTTTATGGTAAATGAATTAACTTGATCTCAATGATAGGAATTTAAAATGTTAATTCTGCGTACCCTAATAAAAAAATAGGAACATTTGCTTATTCATTCAACAAATACTGATTGACCATCAATGGTGTACTAGGTAAAGCAGTGAAGAAGGCTGACCAAGGTCTCTGCTGTCATAGCCTAGCCAGGGAGGCTGACATAAATATGTAAACAGGTTTGGCGAGAGATCTGTAAGCTCCAAGGGGCCAGGAGCAGGTCTGTTCCTACCCTGAGGTAGCTCACATGCATAAGATAGTGCCCCCTGAAGGTGCTCAGTGAATGTGTTGCTGCTGCTGCTGCTGCTGCTGCTAAATTGCTTCAATTGTGTCTCTGTGCGATCACATAGACGGCAGCCCACCAGGCTCCTCTGTACACAGGATTGTCTAGGCAAGAATACTGGAGTGGGTTGCCATTTCTCCAAGTGAATGTGTTGAGTAAATGATAAATCATTTCAGGCAATGATGGGGTGGGCAGGTGGGCTTCACGAGATGTGAAAGTGACTGAAGAAGTGACTGTTAAGCTAAATCAGGAAGATATGAAAGAGCCAATCATACAACATCTTTGCGAAGGATATTCCAGGACAAAATGTGCTGTGCTTAGTCGCTCAGTTGTGTCTGGCTCTTTGCAACCCCATGGATTTTGTAGCCTGCCAGACTCCTCTGTCCATGGGGATTCTCCAGGCAAGAATACTGGAGTGGGTGGCCATGCCCTCCTCCAGGGGATTGTCAAAGATAACAGTCCAGCAAGGCTGTGCAGAGAAGAGGAAGAAAGTCTAGGTTACTGGGGCGCAGTGAGCAAGGGGTGCAGAGAGGTAGGGAAGGCCGTCAGAGCAGTAGGCAAGGGCTGGTCATTTACCACATCGATGCCCGTTTCCTGGACCTGCACAGACCCCACCCAGTAAGATTTTTTCTTCCTTATATCAGTGTCTGTGGAATAAACTCCTTATATTGGCTTTTGTGGAATAGAAATATCTTTCTGTTGGTCCTTTATCTGGGTAGTGTTTCTGGGCTGTGTTGAGTTAATTTTGTGAGGTTTGATACATTATAAAGTGAAATCTTGCCCTCTGGGGGCAAAATTTCTAAGTGCAAGGGGGAAACTTCAAGATTTTAAATTGGTGGGAAAAAATGACCTAAATTAAGTTACTTAGGATCATGTTGGTGGTTGAGTAGAGAAAACATTGTGGGAGACTGAGAATGAGGGGACAGAGATGGGGCAGGTAACTGCTGAAGCAGGCAAGGCCCAAGGCAACGAGAGCCTGGATGCGGGCCTGGACGGCGGGACAAGAGATGGCGGAACCCCCAGCAGTCTTTTGGTAGAAGTACGTGCACGTGTGTGAGCACTCTCTCTCACACACACTCCATACACACCACACACACACCATACTACACACAGCACACGCACACACACACCAACCACACACACCACACCACATACACCAACCACACCACACACATACACCACACCACACACATACACCACACACACATACCACACCACACCACACACACACACAACCACACCACATACACCAACCACACACACCACACCAACCACACACACCGCACCACACATACACATCACACATACCACACCACACACACACTCCACACCACAAACACACACCATACCACGCACACACACACACACAGCACACACACCACACCACACACATACACCACACACACATACCACAACACACCACACACCACCACACATACACACAACCACACCACACCACACAAACACACCACACCATACACCACACCACACACACAGACACACACTACACCACACACACACCATACCACACACACACACAGACACACCACACACACACACCACACACACCACACACACCCCCCCCACACCACACCACACCACACCACACACAGACACACACTACACCACACACACACCACACACACACACACAGACACCCACACACCACCACACCACACACACCACACACACACACACCAACCACACCACACACACACCACACCACACACACCAACCACACCACACACACACACACACACACACACACCACACATCAACCACACAAACCCCACCACACACACACCGCACCACACATACACCATACTACACACAACACACACACACACCAACCACACACCACACACACATACCACACAAACCACACCACACACACCCCGCACCACGCACACACCATACTACACACAACACACACACACACACACCAACCACAGACATGACACACACGCACCACACTATACACATACACCACAGCACACACACCAACCACACCACATACACCAACCACACACAGCACACACACACACCACACAAGCCACACCACACACACATGCACACCACACCATACACACACACACCACACCACACACACACACACCACACCACACACACACACACACACCACAAACCCTACACACACCAACCACACCACACACACCACACACACTACACCACACCACACCACACACACACCACACCACAGCACACACACCACACCATACCACACCACACACACACACACACCCTACACACAGCACACACACACACCACACCACAAACACCAACCACACCATACCACACACACCACACCATACCACACCACACACACCCTACATACACCACACACACACCACACACACACCACACCACACACATCAACCACACCACACACCACACCACATACACCACACATACACATACCCCCCATACATACCACACCACACCACACACACCCATACCACACACACACACACCCTCACACCCCACATATAATATCACACATACCACATCCACTAACACTACACACCCTCTTCATATACACACATACCACACACACACACACACCACACACCTCTCACCCCGCACACCAGAGACCGTACATACCCCCACTGCACGTCGTACCCTCCTTATGAACACACACACCCCCCACACCAGAGACCGCACACACCCTCAGAGCACCACACCACACACCCTCTACACACACACACACACCAAACACACCCCCCACACCAGAGACCACACACACCCACTATATCTCACACCCTCCTCATAAACACACACACACCACACACACACACCCCACACACCCTTTTCACACACACACAAACACATACCACACATATATCCCCCACATCAGAGACTGCACACACCCACTATACCCACCACACCTCATACCTTCCTCATGCACACATACCACACACATCCCCCACACCAGAGACCGCACACACCCATTATACCTCCCACACATCACACCCTCCTCATATATATATGCACACATCCCACACACCAGAGACCACACACACACACATACACACACACATCACACTACACACTGCCTCACACACACACATACATCACACTACACACTGCCTCACACACACACACATCACACTACCCACTGCCTCACACACATACACACATCACACTACACACTGCCTCACACACATACACACATCACACTACACACTGCCTTACACACACACACACATCACACTACACACTGCCTCACACACACACACATCACACACATGCATGCAAGTACTGCATCCTTATTTTATATAACATGAGATTATTCTTGCCTCCAGAGGGCACTTGAACGTTACAAATGCCTCCAAGGGTCAGAGCAAATTAATTCAGACAAGCCATTTCCCTGAGGTTGTAATTTGAGGGGCCAGGAAAGCAGAGAACACAATCTTAACTGAAGCTGCTGCCTTTGCTTACTGGAACTTAAATCCTCTTCTTTTAAAAATTAAACTTTCTTGCAAAAGGTCATATAATAAGCTAGCAATTTGGGCTTTGAGACATGACTGTAGGTTAGTGAAATGATACAGCCATCCTCCTGCTGGACACACAGGAGAGAGGGAGTCTGACCAGTGGAGGAGGGAGGGGATGACTTCTCTGCAGAGGAGCCTGATCAGCAGGCCAAGCCCAGGGAGGCCCGGGGAGGCCCGAGGCGGGGGCTCCAGGAAGCCTAAGGGCAGCAGAGAGACTGGTGCCTGGAGAGAATGAGTGTGAGAAGGTGTGGGGTAGGGAGCCAGGGAAATTTCAGACCCTGCAAAACGTGGCCCAGGAACAGTTCTGCCTGGAGACATCTCTGTCACCTTCAGAAATCACTTGCTAAGCGCTGTCAACATAATTCTCTGTCTTCTGCTGGGCAACACACCTTAGAATGACACGATGCTGTTCTCTGATAAACTGAAAGTCCGAAGAAATTTTACAGATAAATATACTGAGAATGGGAGAAGGGAATGGCAACCCACTCCAGTTTTCTTGCCTGGAAAATCCCATGGACAGAAGAGCCTGCTGAGCTATAGTCCATGGGGTCGAAAAGAGTCAGAAAGAACTGAGCAACTAACACACACACACGTACTGAGGATGAGTCATTTTACACAGAGAGGGAAATGGCAAGCATCTAGACGGTCTAATTTGAAGGGCACAAAACCACTTCCTCTTCCGTCTCATCTTGTGTACATGGTGCCTGCAGGTCTCACAGTCCCCTCCCCCCGCCCCTGACCTTGGTTTTGGGCGCTGAAGACCTTGTGAACAGATGCATGGCCTCTGGGGGGCTCCTCCACCTGGGTGCCGACAGGAGCTTGTGAGTGTGTCACTTTGCTCTATTGCCCTGTGTGTCTTGACCTATTACCTTCTAACCTGCTTGGGGGCCCGCCCAGATCATTAGCCTCTTAAAGCAGGGATGAATTCTTACTCATTTTTGTATTCCAAGGGGACTAAAACCTTGTTTTTACATGATAAATGTTCCATGTTTATATTGATCCCATACATCTGTAGTTATTTTATATAAATTCACACATACATTCATCTGTTTTAGGCTGTATTTGATACTCTAGTTTGCCCTGGTCTATAAATTTGATTGGGCTTCCCTGGTGGCTCAGCCGGTAAAGAATCCGCCTGCAATGCAGGAGACATGGGTTCGATCCCTGGGTTGTGAAGATTCCCTGGAGGAGGGCACGGCAACCCACTCCAGTATTCTCGCCGGGAGAATCCCCATAGACAGAGGAGACCAGTGGGCTGCAGTCCGTGGGATTGCAAGGAGTCAGACAGAACTGAGCGACCAACCACACAGCACAGCAGATTAGCAGGAAATATACGCACATACAGGGAGAAAGATAAAAATTTCCCACTGTGGAAGGTGTGGGGACCAAACTGCTCTTCCTCTACCTCTGAAGGAAGAAGACAAATATGACATCTTTGCCATGCACACAGCCATGCCCCACCCAGACCGAGAAAGAAACCTCAGGACCAGCTTTGCCTTGGGTGAGTGGTCCTGTCTCACTCTCCTTTCCCTTCTGTGCCTTTAGCTTGTACATTGCCCACACTGATTTAACACTTTGCTAGGGGACTCGAAAGTAAACGGAAGCAGTTAGCTAAAACCGCTAGATAAGTGAGTTTCTTCTTCAGGCTTATTTCACAAAGAGCAAACTCCAGTGCAGCTGTGCCTCTGGAGACTTGGCCTAGCTGGATTTCCAAATATTGACTGTCCTTGTTCCATGTTCCATGGTGTCCTGATCTGCTGTGACACATATCCTGCACTGGATCATCCTGATGTCATTCAGAAAATCGAGAGACATCAAGAGCAGACATGTGATCTGCGAGGGGGAGGAGCGGGTGGTGGAGGGATGCATTGGAGTTTGGGATTAGTGGGTGCAAACTATAATATACAGGATGGATAAACTACAAGGTCCTACTGTACATCACTATATTCAATATCCCGTGATAAACCATAATGGGAAAGAATATGAAAAAGAATATATATGTATATATATATGTATAACTGAATCACTTTACAGCAGAAATTAACACAACATTGTAAATCAACTGCAGTTCAATAAAATACATTAAAAAAATAAAACTAAGTGAGATAACAGATATAAATTGTTCAGTGCTCAATATGCCAGTTAATGTTATTATTATCAGTAGTTACTACACTGGAGATATATATGGCACATCCCAATTTTGTGGGAAAAGTTTTACTTTTCTTTACTCTGTTGCAAAGAAACATTGAAAGTTGATTTAGAGTCGATTTTAGGAAAAAGGATTATTTTGCACATCAAATTAAGTACACTGATTCTATGAAATGGAAATACGAAATCATCAATCCTGGGTATTCAACAAAGTCAACCGATACATAAAATAAACAACAAAATCCTACTTTATTTAATTATTTATTTTTGACCATAACACACGGCTTACAGGATCTTAGTTCCCTGACCAGGGATCGAACCCAGGGCCCCAGCATTGAGACAGCCGAGTCCTAACCACTGGACTGTCAGGGAATTCCCAACAAAGTCCTAATTCGTCTAAGAAACTAGATTCAATATCTTATGATAAACCACAATGGAAAAAAATTATGTCCACTGACCATGAAAATAAAGTAGAAAATTGTATAGCTAAAATAAATAGATTGGTATCAATGAAAACTAGTATATAATAGACAATGAGGCAACATATTTATTGGCAAATGAAGTCACATATACAGGCGATGCTAGTGCCTGAAAAGCAATTCATCATCTAAATTATATTTGGTTTCCTGTGAAGTATATGTAGACAGAGCAAGTCTGATGTAAAGCGGAGTGAAACAAGCAGCAACCTTTTCAATGAACGCGTCAGCAAGTAGCCACAGTACCCGTAAAACAGCTGTGCTGGGACATTTGTGTTCCACCCTCCTGCGACTGGGGAGAAGTGGCTTTTCTCTCTGTCCTATTGTGGTCCACTAGCAGGAACAGGTCGGCAGCAAGCGTTAGGTCAGCATAATACCTCTAACTTTTCCTGAACTGAAACGTTCAGGAAATACACCTACAAAGAGGTGTATTACTCATTTAGATCTTTCCCAGATCTATCATTTACTCAGATCTAAGATGCGTCAGAAAATTAGCATAATAATTTTTGTTTAAAACTTATTTTTAGACCGTGCTGCACAGCTTGAGGAATCTTAGTTCCCTAACCAGGTGTTGAACTCCAGCCCCATGCAGTGGAAGCATGGAGTCCTAATGACCACTAGAGAAGTTCCTATGCTCAGTGGTTGCGGTCATATCCAGCTTTTTGCGACCCTATGGACTACGGCCTGCCAGGCTCCTCTATCCATGAGATTTTCCAGGCAAGAATATTGGAACTGGTAGCCATGTCCTTCTCCAGGGGATCTTCCTGAGCCAGGTGTCAATCCCATGTCTCCTGTGTCTCCTGCATTACAGGCAGATTCTTTACCATTGAGCCACCAGGGAAGACCCTAGCATAGCAATTAAATAATGTAGGAAATGAATCTGGGATATATAGATATTATGGGAAGGAAGTTCATGAACATGAACTGAAATGGCAAGTACCATTAAGCTAAGCTACTATTTAAATATTTTGTGTTGTTCTTTGGTAATACTGTATAATTTATCCTGTTTCACTATTTCTACATAATTTTTAATACTATGTGTAACAGTTTTTCAGCTTAGTGAATCACCAGTTATCGAATCCCACTTCGAGCTCATTAGCTAACACATTTCAAACGACTGTTTATTCAGGGAGTGCCTTGGAATTAGAGTAGTATACATAATTTGGGTGGAGTGTGTGTGTGTGGGTGTGTTTTACATGGAAATATATATAACTCATATTGGACTCTAAGCAGCTATCAACACAAACTTCAAATACTGGGTTCTGGCAGCCAGCCCCGCCCTTTCCTTCTGTAACCGGTGACACTCGAGGGCAGTTCTAATTCTCAAAGCTGGTCCTTCCTGCCTGCCCATCCTGCTGCAGAGAGCCAAGAATGCCTATCTGTGTGTCAATGGCCCCTGCTAAACTCTTAGGCTGGCCTCTCCCAAGGATGTGCCATGATCAGAACGTTGGAAAAACTCTTCTCAACATCACATGCTAGGTATTTGTATGGCTTCACACGACAATGGAATGCAATATCAATCTTCCTTTTACTTAGATTTCCACCTTTGAATTATAGATTCCAGAGGTCTGCAGCACCACGAATTGACTGGGATCAATATTCTCCTGATTTTTTAAAAAAAATTTCTTTCATTTCATCTTCTTTAGCAACTGCATGTAAAAATATATTATAGTTCTTTTTAAAAACCACAATATATTCTCTCTAAAACATCTGATAAGGGTTGACTGATGAAAATTCACTCTTAGGTCCAGAAGTAGTAATTACTGAAAAAAGTCGACATTGGTATTCTCCAGGAGTGCCACGTTTGACATCATAAGATATCCTTCTAAAGGACATCATTTAATAGCCTTCTAGATAATTAAACATTCTCACACCAAATTTTTTTCTGCAGGAGTTCTGGAGCTGGCAATGCAAATTTTTTTGTACCCAGAAGGGTGCAAAATTCTATATAGATTGAAATATGAAGTCTTTAAAAGACCATCAGGATAGTCGGAAATGGGGGGGAAAAACCCAGAAGAATATACTGGTAAGGTGGATGGCCTTAATTAAAAGTGTGTTTGGATGTGGTAGCAAGTCTTCAAAGATGGTCCTGCCTCCTGGAATAAGCCATGCATCCTGGAATTTGAAGGGAAATGTAATTTCCTCCAGTGGTCCAGTGGTAAAGCATTCACCTGTCAGTGCAGGAGACACAGGTTCGATCCCTAGGTCAGGAAGATCCCCTGGAGGAGGATATGGCAACCCATTCCAGTATTCTTGCCTGGATAATCCCATGGAGAAAGGAGCCTGGCAGGCTACAGTCTGAAGGGTTGCAGAGAGTCGGATGTGAGTGAATCAATTTAGCATGCACATGCGTAGTTCTCTCCCTTAGAACATGGGTTGGCCCTGCAACTGATTTTTTTTTTTTTTAACCAATAGAATATCATAGAAGTGATGCTAGGTGACTTCCAATGCTAGGTCATAAAAAGCTGTGCAACTTTAGCCCACATCTGTGGAATCCTCATTGCAAGGCAAGCCAGCTTCCATGTAAGAAATTCAAATGCCCTAAGGTGCCATGCTGTGAGGAAGCCCAAGCTAGCCAGGCAGAGAGGTATAGGGAAGGAAAAGGATCTGTCTTCCATCTACCTATCATAGCTTCATTGGCTGGGCCTCTGTAAATTAAACTGACAGAACACGGGTTAACAAGAGAAAAACAGAAATTTATTAACACATGCATCATGCATATATATGGGAGCACTCAGAGATGAGTAACTCAAAGAGTGGTTATAATTCAGGGTTATAGAGCATTGTAACAAAAAGCAATACATTTTTAGAGATGGGACAAAACCATAGCAAATGCTTTGAGTTTCTAGGGCAGCATATTGTAAAAAGGTAAACATATATGGGAACTAATGCAAGATAGAGGTTAGTGAGTAAAGTTGGTCATGTGGATTCCTTTTGAACCATCTCTGGGCCAACAAGGGTCTAGAGTTGCCTTCAGTGATTAATTTTTGTCCTTCCTGGTAGAGGAGGGAGGGGACACCTTTGCAAATTTATATCCTGCTTTTGAGCAGACATAGGGAGGGCAGAGAAGTTGGGGTGTGTGTGTTTGCATCTTCTTAAATGCTTACAGCTCAAAATAATCTTTACACCAAAGGGGCATATTTTGAGCTGGCATATTTTGAGCTGTCATATTCTGCTCTATCTCAGAGGCCATGTGGACAGAGAGTGGGGTGGGGGAGAATTGCCCCGTCAGCCTGTATCTTCCAGTCATTCCATCTAAGCCATCAAATATATGAATGAAAAAACTGTTTTGGACATCCAGTTCAGACTAACTACTACCTGACTGCGACCACATGAGATACTTCAAGCAGGAACCACCCAACTCAGCCCAGTCAACCACAGAACCATGAAAGATAATAAATTGTTGTTTTAAGCCATTAAGTTAAATTTGGGGGTGGTGTGTTATGCAGCAATCAACAATTGGAATATAGAATGATTTTTTCTTTTCATTTTCATGGCAGACTTGTCAAGTCAATTAGTGTAGAATTTCATGAGACATTTAGGACAAAGTCACTGATGTATATCTGGACCTCTTTCAGTTGATTTACCGCCTCTTGCCAAAGGCTTTCAGCTCTGGAAAGTGCATTTCAAGGGGGTAGGGAAGAAAATGACCAGTGTATCAACACCAGAGAAAAGGAGGAGGAAAACATTTTCTTCTAGGCCATGCTTTTGTTGCTTTCATAAATGATTGCTCTGGACAGTTGCACAAGTTACCGTTTTTCAATGGATGGGTCTATTTTATTTTTCTTAGAATGTACTGAATTTCTCTTACAGTTTAATTTGCGCCCAGTTAGAACTGATGCTGGGGGGGGGATTGGGGCAGGAGAAGAAAGGGACGACAGAGGATGAGATGGCTGGATGGCATCACTGATTCGAGGGACATGAGTCTGAGTGAATTCCGGGAATTGGTGATGGACAGGGAGGCCTGGCCTGCTGCGATTCATGGGGTCGCAGAGTCAGAGGCGACTGAGCAACTGAACTGAACTGAACTGAGAACTACTCTATTAATTATCTTTATTGTGGCAAACATTTCATAACGTATGTGAGCCAAATCATTACACTGCACACCTTAAACTTAATGCTGTGTCAATTATATCTCAACACAACTGAAAGAAAAACAAACAACCTCATAGCCAAACAATACAGTGTATTTCTTGAAGGCAGAAGAAAAAAAAAAAAAAAAAAGGAAAGCATCCTTGAGTGTACTGTACTTAGCATTGTCATAAGGGTTCTGCCAGGGTTAGTGGATCTTAGTAAGATCTGCTCAACGTTTACAGCATCACACACAAAAAAATCCCCTAGCAATCTTGATTCTTTTTTGAAGCGGCAGGGAAAATGTTGATGTTAATATTCAACGGAGGGCTTCCCAGGTGGCGCTAGAGGTAAACCGCCTTGCCAATGCAGGAGGGGTGGTGGGGTGGTGGTAATCCCTGGGTTGGGAAGATCCCCTGGGGGAGGGTATGGCTACCCACTACAGTATTCTTGCCGGGAGAATCCCATTAACAGAGGAGCCTGGCGGACTCATAGGGTCGCCAAAGCCGAACACGACTGAAGCGACTTGGCATACACACACACTATTCAACCGACACTATGGGATTCTAAGCTAGAGGTTTCCATGTGACCTAAAAGCTGGCTTTTTTTTTTTTTTTTTTTTTATGACTCATGGGCTTCCAGATTGTGGAACCCCTCATCTCTTCTGGGTCACTGTTCACCGCCTTCATAAAGGGCAGAAAAGGCCACATCTCTCTGTTGCATCTTTTTTTTTTCAATCTCTCAGGCCATTTTGGATAAATGAAGCATATGGTTTACGTTTTGACTGTGTCAAAAACAGAGACTGAAAAGAATTACTAATTTACCGGACCGCATGCCCACCGTAACTTGGCTTTTTAACCGTCTTGGCCACCATGGATCATTTTGAGAATACTATGATGAACGCTGCGACCGTTCATCACCGAGAGTCGAGCTCTTGTCCCCCAGACGCCGCACCCTGGGGTCAGTTCTGCGCTTCATCGGCAGCATCTGCACAGTCGATCGCTTTCTCCACTCCCAGCTGGGAGATCAGGGTCCCCCCACCCTTTGCGCCGCACCCTCGCTGACCTCAGTTGACTCCACCTCTGGGACCAAAATCTCTGTGGGGCGCAGTCGCCTGCAGGCAGCGGCTAGGCTCCGGGCGAATCCGGAACACAATTACTCTCCCCTTGTTGTCCGCCGGAACGCTACGGGAGAGGAGCGCGCCGGGCCGGGGGACGGAAGCGGGAGCCGGGGGGACGTGTTTGGTAGAGAACGCGTCGTCCGCCGGTGTCCCTAGTGGTGTTCGTTTCTCGGAGATGTTCTCGAGGGTCTCGGCGGTCCTCCCTTTTCGCCCCCTTTCCCAGCTCCCTCTGTGCTTCGCAGGCCCGGAGGCATCGGCAGCCATCGTTGTGCCCCTCGCTTCTCCGCACGGAACTGTCAGGTACCGCGTTTCCGCGCTGGTGGGCCCGCAGGTCTTCAGGCACCCCTTGTCCCGGCTCCGGCACGTTCAAGTTTAATCTTTCTCCGGCGTCCTGGGGTTCGTGTTATGACCCGCGAGAGCTTAGAAGCCGCCGCTTTAACTCTGAGCAAGGGAAAATCCCAGAAAGATAAGGTGACTTGCCCAAGGTCATAGCGTGCGTGGGGAACAGCTGCCGTCACAGGCCTGGGCCGCTGCCCTGTGCGCTACCACCTACCGCCCCTCATCTCTCTTCCTGCTTCTCCCCTCATTTTATCCAGGTTCCAGAAAGCGAAATTCTTTTGTTTTATGTACTTTTTTTTTCAAATCTCCCAAGACTGTGATGGTCTTATTCCTACCTTCATAATTGAAAGCGCTGATCTTTATGCCAGCACTGGGGTTATGCCCCGAATACACAATCCTGCCATCGCAGAGCTTAGAGTTCCACCAAGTAGGCCGTTCAACTATAGTGGAGTAACCGCTGAGATAATGTGAGTAGCGCAGAATACGGCAGAAGTCGTCGAACAGGTAATAGCTGGATGAGCAGAGACGCCTGACCGTTGTAGGGGAGGTTCGGGATGTCCTTTCTGGAAAAAAGTCTGGTAAAATCTGAAGGGGGCCCGAGGGTTTGAGTTAGCCAGGCAAGAAAAAGATTTGCAGCCTCAGTTCAGTCCAGTTGCTCAGTCGTGTTCGACTCTTTTCGACCCCATGAACCGCAGCACGCCAGGCCTCCCTGTCCATCACCAACTCCTGGAGTCCACCCAAACTCATGTCCATTGAGCTGGTGATGCCATCCAACCATCTCATCCCCTGTCTCCTCCTGCCTTCACTCTTTCCCAGCATCAGGGTCTTTCCAATGAGTCAGTTCTTTGCGTCAGGTAGCCATAGTATTGGAGTTTCAGCTTCAGCATCAGTCCTTCCAATGAATATTCAGGACTGACTTCCTTTAGGATGGATTGGTTTGATCTCCTTACAGTCCAGAGGACTCTCAACAGCCTTCTCCAGCACCACAGTTCAGAAGCATCAATTCTTCGGTGCTCGGCTTTCTTTATAGTCCAACAATCACATCCATACATGACTACGAGAAAGTTAGGTCGGACTAGAGTTTTATTATTTTAGTGTTATGCAGTTACTATTAAAATACTAGTTATTATTTGTTTAGTGTTGTACAGAATGCTCAAACTACCGCACAATTGCACTCATCTCACATGCTAGTAAAGTAATGCTCAAAATTCTCCAAGCCAGGCTTTGGCAATACTTGAACCATGAACTTCTAGTTGGTCCAGCTGGTTTTAGAAAAGGCAGAGGAGCCAGAAATCAAATTGCCAACATCTGCTGGATCATGGAAAAAGCAAGAGAGTTCCAGAAAAACATCTATTTCTGCTTTGTTGACTATTATGCCAAAGCCTTTGACTGTGTGGATCACAATAAACTGTGGACAATTCTGAAAGAGATGGGAATACCAGACCACCTGACCTGCCTCTTGAGAAACCTATATGCAGGTCAGGAAGCAACAGTTAGAACTAGACATGGAACAACAGACTGGTTCCAAATAGGAAAAGGAGTACGTCAAGGTTGTATATTGTCACCCTGCTTATTTAACTTCTGTGCAGAGTACATCATGAGAAACGCTGGGCTGGAAGAAGCACAAGCTGGAATCAAGATTGCCAAGAGAAATATCAGTAACCTCAGATATGCAGATGACACCACCCCTATGGCAGAAAGTGAAGAGGAACTAAAAAGCCTCTTGATGAAAGTGAAAGAGGAAGTGGAAAAAGTTGGCTTCAAGCTCACCATTCAGAAAATGAAGATCATGGCATCTGGTCTCATCACTTCATGGGAAATAGATGGGGAAACAGTGGAAACAGTGTCAGACTTTATTTTTTGGGGCTCCCAAATCACTGCAGATGGTGACTGCAGCCATGAAATTAAAAGCTGCTTACTCCTTAGAAGGAAAGTTGTGACCAAACTAGAGAGCATATTCAAAAGCAGAGACATTACTTTGCCAACAGAGATCCGTCTAGTCAAGGCTATGGTTTTTCCAGTGGTCATGTATGGACGTGAGAGTTGGACTGTGAAGAAAGCTGAGCACCGAAGAATTGATGCTTTTGAACTGCGGTGCTGGAGAAGACTCTTGTGAGTCCCTTGGACTGCAAGGAGATCCAACCAGTCCATCCTAAAGGAGATCAGTCCTGGGTATTCATTGGAAGGACTGATGCTGAGGCTGAAACTCCAATCCTTTGGCCACCTCATGTGAAGAGTTGACTCATTGGAAAAGACTGTGATGCTGGGAGGGATTGAGGGCAGGAGGAGAAGGGGCCGACAGAGGATGAGATGGCTGGATGGCATCACCGACTCGATGGATGTGAGTTTAAGTGAACTCCAGCAGTTGGTGATGGACAGGGAGGACTGGCATGCTGCGATTCTTGGGGTTGCAAAGGGTGGGACACGACTGAGCGACTGAACTGAATGATACATACATGATTTTCCTGGAATAATATAGGTTACTTTCAGTAGTGCTAGAGCAGTGTTGGAAGAAAACATTGAAGCACAGGTTATATGAGATTCAGTCTCCTGATTGTCACCTTTCTGTTATGATACCTTTAGTGTTAATTTGACTTTCACATGGGAAATCGTAATTAGCGTTTTCCTGAATTCATAGGTACCACATGTTGAGTATTATATTGAGGCTTCTGTGTACTGATTATAAGGATACTGATTATGCGGTTGGTTTTCATTCTGATTTTTAAGTTGTTCGATGTGTTAGCCTCTGACAGTTTTATGAGCAGAGCAAGAGTTTCTTTCAGCATTTTTGGAAGAAGCCATTTTCTCTTTCATTAAAGGGTTTCATAAAGGGCTTGCCCGCTGGCTCAGCGGTAAGAAATTTGCCTGCAGTGCAGAAGATGCAAGAGACTTGCGTTCAATCCCTGGGTTGGGAAGATCTCCTGGAGGAGGGTATGGCAACCCACTCCCGTATTCTTGCCTGGAGAATCCCATGGACAAAGGAGCCTGGCGGGCTTTAGTCCATAGGGTCGCAAAGAGTTGAACAGGACTGGAATGACTGAGCAGGCACACAGTAAGCTACCACTTACTAGCTGTGAAAACTTGAGATACTGTTTAACCCATTGTCTTATGCTGTTTCTTGAGATCAGTGGCACCAAGTCTTGATTAAATGCAGATCCTTGGGCCTGATTCCAGACTTACCAACTGAGAATGTCAGGAATCCATGTTTGAAATAAGGTCCCTTTTTGATTCATATAACCTCTAGAGGTTAAGAACCACTAATTTAACCTATTTGGGCAGCAGCTTCTTCTGTAATGTGGAAAAATATAATAAGACAACCTGTCCTGTAAGATTGTAAGGATTAAATGACATAATAACGTGGCTACTCAGATGTGGTCCTCTGACAGGCAGCATCAGCATTACTTGGGAACCTGTTAGAAATGCAGACTACAAGTCCCTCCTCAAATCTGCTGAATCAGAATTGTTGGTAGAACCAAAGAATCTGTGTTTCAGTAAGTCCTCTAGGTAGTTATTAAAGTCTGTGAAAGTGTTCTAGCCTATTAGCTTCATGAAAGTAGGGACCTTGAGATTCTTATTTACTAATGTGTCATCAGTGCCTAGAATAGTGCCCAGCACAGAGTAGATATTCAGTATATTTAATCAATGACTTTCATAGGTTATACCCAGTTACCAAGACTAGCACATTCACTAGTTTTTAAGGTGCTTCAATATTAACTATATTAAAAGGTTCTTAATGCCACAAAATATAAAATTAGACATTTGGGTTCCTTAGACATTTGGGAAATCTTTTTCTGCATGAAATAGATGGGATAGTTTGTGTTGTTCTTTTTCATAAATGAATCTATAAAGAAGAAAGCAGAATGGCAACTCTAGCCACTAAATATTCTTTTTTTTCCTGTCCCATTTTAGCGTAGTTTACAAAGAGTGATTGGTTAAATGACATTGGTAGCTCAAGTGAGAAAGTTGAAAAGATTAGAATCATAGCCAGGAATTTTTTTTTTAAGAAAGTAACCTTTGTTATTGATAGAAGTTTCTTTATTTCATTGTGTTTAATTGTGAGATATTCTTATGTCAGGTTAAGAACAAGAACTAGGCAGTCTGTTAGTTTCGGGTTTAAGAATAATACATTGAAATTTATTAGCCATGTCAGTGGTTTGCAAAGTTTTTAGTGTTACGGAACACATAGACAGTGATATTTGTATTAATACCAAACCTTGAGGTAAATGGAAGGAGGCAACAGACAGGCACTCCAGGAGCTGCTGGCCCCGAATAGCCTTTGCTGGGCTCAGGTGGGCAGCATCTCAGCACACCTGTAACTTACTTGTGCTCACCAGTGTGTCTTAGGCCTTAGTGAGCTCTGAGCTACATGGCCTTGGGTAAGTTACATCTCTGGTTTCCAGTTTCCTTATCTGCAAAATGGGGGTAATACCTGCCTTATGGAGTTGATGTGGGTGTGAGAAAATATACATAAAATGTTGCACATAACTAGGCACACAGTATGTGTTCAAGAAATGTTAAGTGCTGTTCTTATGGTTGCTAACAACAAGAATAAGCAAAAGGGAAGGGTTTGAACTGAAAGAAATTTAAATCCACTGAAGCAGTGTTTTGAGCCCTGGCTCTGTTATTTTGCATTATATTTCCATTTTTTTTTCCTTTGATCTTTTCAGGACAAAAAGTAATATCCAAAGATATTTTGGCACTAACAGCGTGACCTGTAGCAAGAAAGATGATAAGTCTGTTCCAGCCTGTGAAATTTCCAAAGAAACGGAGAACCAACAGAGTATAAAGGAGAATAAGAAAAAAGACTTGGTAAATATTATTAAGGGCATGAAAGTTGAATTAAGCACAGTAAATGTACAAACAACAAAGCCACCCAATAGAGGACAACTTAAAAGTTTGGAAGCTGCAATTGGCAGACTTCAAAAATCTCCAGAAGATGCCCCCAGAAAGAGGTAAATTGAATTGCAATTCGAATTTTTTTTTTTAAGTAATTTTGGAAATTCCAGTAAACTTTTTCTTTCAGAAAAAAAAAATTTTTTAGAGTACATTGGAGGTATGGAATTAATGAAGACTGAATATTAGTTTGTAAACACAGAGACTAATAATTACATGAGAAATAAAATAAGTGGATATCTGTGTAGAGTCTAGAGAGAGGAAAAGAATAGTGATCTAATTGAGAATTCCACATTCTTTTACATATTTATTAATTGAGAATTCCACATTCTTTTACATATTTATCAGTTGTTAACCACATTTAATTGCTTTAAGCTGTTTATTAGCACATTATTTACGTCCTGATTTGAAGGTAGCTTTGTATCTCTGGAAGACTTCTTTATTTGAAATTTCATTAAAAAATTCCACTTAGGGTAGAATTTTGGCATGTTAATTACAGCTGTTTTATATGACTTCCTTTGCAGTAATTGCAGGGCTCTCAGCTTATGTGGTTTCTTAAAAGTATTATAATTCCTTGTGCTTGTCAAAAGAGTGTAATTTACTGAATTTAAGTACAGTCATGATATTTTAGCATTTTGTTGTAGTTTCTATGTCAAGATTTTGTTTTAGTTATATATAAGTATATAAATAATGATTGCACCAACGACATCATCAATAATAAGAAATGTGGCTGTAAGATCCCTATCTGTCACTTAGCAGAATAAACAGATAATACAGATTTCTGTACTCAGAGTGACTGAACACTTTTTAATTAATTTTTATTACAGTTGCTTTTCAATGTTGTATTAGTTTCTGCTGTACAGGAAAATAAATCAGCCATATATATACCCATATCCCCTCCCTTTTGGACTTCCTTCCTATTCAGGTCACCATGACTTAACATTTTAATGGAATTGTTTGATTTCTATATTGTATCAAAACTACCACTGGAAGGCATAACTAGGTAGAGAGTAAGCTAATTCAAACAGGAAATGCCTGTAGTAAGTATCTTCTCCTCCTTTTTAGAAACAATGTAAAACAAATTAAAATATATATACATATAATTAGATAATATTCAAATACACATTTTAAAATATTTATGAAGAATGAGGGTTTTTCCCGTTTCCAGACCTGCTTATGATCCCTTTTGCTTTTTTATTATAATTTAGTTAACTGTTAATGAAGTAGTTCAGATATGTTGATTGCTTTGCAGAGATTCAGTGAGTGAAAAGTGAAAGTGAAGGTCTCTCATATGTATCCGACTCTTTGCGACCCCATGGACCATACAGTCCCTGGAATTCTCCAGGCCAGAATACTGGTTGCCTTTCCCTTCTCCAGGGGATCTTCCCAACCCAGGGATTGAACCCAGGTCCCCCGCATTGCAGGCTAATTCTTTACCAGCTGAGCCACAAGGGAAGCCCAAAAACACTGGAGTGGGTGGCCTACCCCTTGTCCAATGGATCTTCCCGACCCAGGAATTAAACCGGGGTCTACCTGCATTGCAGGCGGATTCTTTACCAACTGAGCTATGAGAGAAGAGATTCAGTAATTTAAAAATTGCTTTCCAGTTAGGTATGAATGAGACAAGCATAAAAGGAGAATTCTGTGCTCAGACTGCTTTGTGTTTTAAGGGATTCCAGATGCACAGATCCTCTGGACTGTCCTGGTGGCTCAGAATCCGCCTGCCAGTGCAGGAGACTCAGGTTCAACCCCTGGGTCAGGAAGGATCCCCTGGAGGAGGAAATGGCAACCCACGCCAGTTACCTTGCCTGGAAAGTCCATGGATAGAGGAGCCTGGCGGGCTGCAGTCCATGGGGCTGCACAGAGTCGGACACGACTGAGCGAGTAACATAGACACATGCGCAGAACTAGGTTAATCGCTGTCTTTGATTCATGATGCACTGTCATTGCTTCGTGCATGGCCTGCTTTTAGTTTCTTTATTTGTATTATGTATTGAAACCTGTGCACATTTATATAGATACCATGGATGTGTAACTATTGCCCCCAAAGTTAGCAGCATAAAACAGCCATTTTTTTTAATGCTCATAAATTCTGTGGGTCAGCAGTGTGGATGGAGCAGAACGAAGAAGGTTAATCTCCACCCCACAATCTCTGAGGCCTCAGCTGGAAGACTCAGAAGTTCAGGAGCTGGAACCATCTGTGGGTTTGCTCAGTCTGGTCTGGCAGTTGATACTGGCTGTTAGCTGATACCTTAGCCAGAACTGTTACAGAAACACCTGTGTGTGGCCTGGGCCTCCTCACTGCATTGTGGCTGGACCCCGTCTTCATCCTCCCATCAGTAACCTTTTGTCCTGAGGCAGCCGCTGTTCTGATTTTTTTTTTTCCCGCCTTAATTTGGGGAGTGTCCAGAGAGAAAGCGAGCCCCTAGGAATTGTGTAGTTTTTATGACCTAGCCTTCGACACTGTCACTCTCGTTCCTGTTCCATACTGATTTTTGAAGGGTTTGTGCTTTTTAATCACAGCAGCTGCTGGAGAACCGTCTTTACAAAGATACAGTGACATAGAAAGGAATGCGGTAGTCTAATGTTAAAGCTGTGAACTACCTTGACTTAGTAGTTCACAGTCGCTGACAGACATGGCTGATATTTCCCTGTGGTACTGTGGGGTGCCTTAGGGCACAGTTTGGGAACCAAGGTCCAGGTCTGTATTGAGCTCCCTGTGAGAGGCCCTGGGACCACATCTTTAAGTTTCTTAGAATTCCTGTTGTCTAAAAGGCACTCTAAGGCATCGTCTTAAATCTTTCTATAAGATCTTAGATTTTTACAGTCATGCCCACAGCTTTGGAGCCAAATATATCATGAAACCTAATAAGACCCCTGGTGGGCACAGTGGTAGCCAAAATTTCTGTCTCCTACGTTAACTAATATCCTCGTAACCAACCAACTGCCTGCTCCAGTTTCAGCTACCTGTTCTTTAAGGTCCCCTTTCTTTCAGTTCCAGGTAACACTGACTTACATACAGCTCTCACTCACAGCTTCCTTGAGGGTCTCTTTGAGGCCAAGCTTCAGGGATTTGGGAACCTCAGTTTTCATGTTACACATCATTTCCCGGGATAGAAAGCCAAGTAAAATAAAACATAATTTGGATCCCACTCATTGAGATGGCAGTTATTTTCGGTGAGTTAAAAAACATAAATAACTTCTTTTTTGTAGCTGGCATATTTTTCTGGTAACTTACCCTAATTTCCTGAAGAATAGCCCTTTTTTTTAGCTTATGGAAAATGTAAAATACAAGGTGAAATCCTATGATGAAGTTGTGGCAGTTACCACATCTTGCCTTTCTCGTGTCATCTATACCTTCACTCGCTTTCCATCTCCCACTTGATGACTTAAGGTCCCCCCACCAGCCGGGTAAAATTTACATACATTGAAGTATACAGATCTTAGCGGCAGGATATTAACAAATTGATGTGCGCGTGGAACACCCACACTTTCCAAGATGCAAAGCATTCCCCAGCTTCAGCTTCCCCATCGGTAACCATCTGTCCTGAGGCAGCTGCCGTTCTGATTTTTTTTTTTCACCTTAATTTGGCCTTTTGATATAAGTAGAATCATGCAAGATACACTTTTATTTAATCCAGCTTCTTCCATTCATTTTCATACGTGTGACGGGGGCTGAGTACTGTTCGTTGCATGGATATGTATCACAGTTTACCTGTTCTGGTGATAGTGCTTTGGGTTGTTTCCAGTTTGGGGAGATTTTGATGAAAGCTTATATAAACAGGTTTCACCACTTTTATATTTGCTTGCAGTCTGTATTGTTTTTTGAAATAAAATGACATCTAATTTAAAAATCCACAGATTTATCCTTTTTGAGGCTGATCCCTCATCCTTCCACCTTCACATATTATTCTGAGTTAGTATTGTGCTGCATTAAGGATCCATTAACTCGAACTTTCAGCATTGTAACACTTATTATAAAACTGATACCTCATATTTAAGAATTCTTTTTTTTTTTAAGTTTATTGAAGTGTAGTTGATTTACAATGTTGTGTTAAGAATCCTTGATTTTGTTAGAAATTGAATGGTACTTTTCGAATGACAAGAAGTTTTTTACCCAGGAAATCAAATCTGACTTTCCACTGAAGTCATGCCTCCCTCTCATTTGTTTTCCGTGTTCTCTTTCTGAAGCAAGTCCCTGAGCCCGGAGTTGGTGGCGGCTGCGGCTGCAGTTGCTGACTCTCTCCCTTTTGACAAGCAGACCACTAAGTCGGAGCTGCTCAGGCAGCTCCGGCAGCACGAGGAAGACTCGAAGGCTCAGAAGGATGGAGAGAAACCCAAAATTAGGTTAGTGAGTCAGATAGCCGTGCCAGTGGCACTGATACCACCAAGAGACTGGCTTCACTCAGTGCATGCTGAGCAATATACGTAATATATCCATTTGTATATAAAGTATGCCTCGTAAATATTAGCAGTTTGATTTCTGTTATAACTCACATGTTAATAAGGAGGATCACAGTTTTACAAGACCAGCGGAATGGTTGAAACTTCTTTTGAGAAGTTACATAATTCTTGTCCCTGAAAAAGAAGTGGTACATTCAGTAATGTTATTAAAAATAATAAGTAACAGAATAAGAATTTCTCTGAGAAGATTTTTTTTTAGGTAAATAATATGCTGATTTTATGCATAATATGATCGCTCATTTTATTTGTATTTGAACAAACGTAAGGCAGCAAATAAAAATGGCTACATTTCAGCTGTAATGCAGCTTTTTAATCTAGGTGATAGGGATAAAGATACTGATTGTATTTCCACTTCTCTGGATGTGTGACAGTTTCTCATGAGTGACACCTTTAATCATGTTTTGAATGAACATTTCTGAATAGCACTTTTAAAAGACAGAGCAGCAGCAATCTTAGTGGTCTGTGGTATTGATACACAATGTATAGTCTTTTATTTAGACATAACTTTTTTGTTCACTATTAGTACATAGACGTGTAAGAATTATATGAATCTCATGTTTCATTACTCTTCCATAGCTAAAATTTCTAACACACTTGACCTTTCTCTTTCCTTAGTTTCAGTAACATCATATCAGATATGAAAGTTGCCAGATCCTCCACAGCAAGAGCTAGCACACAGCCAGTGCACCAGATTCAGTTTGACGAAGGGGCTGATGATTTTGTTGACCAGGAGAAGATGGCTGATCTGAGAAAAAGGTACTCAGGCTCTGCAGTCTTACTTGGTTTGCTGAACTATCGATTTACTCTGTTGCCGTGTGTATTCTTGCTGTTGGGTATCTGAGCGTCACGGATACATTTATATCTGTCTCCGTAGTCTCTGCTTACCATCTCCTAAAAAGGGAAAGATGTACTGGGTTTAGCAGCCTTCCATTTTCTATCTCGTAAATCAAAATGGGCCCCGCCTCGCATGTACCCTGATTAGCGGTCTCCTGTTTAGAGTAAGTGGAGCTGACCAAACTCTGAACAAACGAATGTTTTGTGAGAAGCATTATTTTTCATTCTGATGTAGCATGTTCATGTAGCCTTTACCTTTTTCTAGAATCATCTTTCTTCACACCTCAGAGAAAGGATCCACCATCAAAAAAAGGAAGATCCATTATAATACCTTTAAGTGGTAGCTTATTTGTGGCAATCTCAATTCTGCAATTTGTAGTTCTTAAAGATGCTAAGCCATGTCTTACATAGTTATTTTATAGTAGAAAGCTGTCTGTGTTTACGTAAAGTTTGCTTTTTCTCCTTCAAGCCTTTGAAGTGATAGTTGGGGAGAGAAAGCCGAATATTTAGCATGGTCTGACAAACACTAGCTGAACTTTATAGCAGGATGTGCTTACAATTGGAGTGTTTTCTGTGTGTTGCTTATTCCATGGATTTTGTTCTACATATAATCTCAGGAACCTGAGTTAGCACCTTCTGGGTATTAAATTATTAATTTATACAAGAGGATTGGAAAAGATGGTCAGCAGTTAATAAAGGAAGTTCAGATGTTACAGTGACTTTGGAAGATTATTTGAATTAAAGTAATTTGTATATCTATGACATTGAGTGAAGTAGAATGTGTCACTTGGAATTTAACTTAGGATTCCTCCAATAATGACCTATATGGGAATAAAATCTAAAAAAGAGTTGCTATATTTATTTGTATAACTGACTCATTTTGCTGTACAGCAGAAGCTAACACAGCATTGTAAATCAACTGTACTCAAGTGAAAAAAAATTCCACAAAACACCCTAGAAAACTTCACAAACAAAGAGCTTCTCCCAAAATATTTAACTGTAGTCATCTTTAAATCAGTCTCCGAGTCAGTCTTCTTTGAAATGATTCCATGCAACTACATCAGAATGCTGTATCATAGGTTGATTTTTAATGATTTGAGCGGTCATCAAAAATTAGAAGGTGACAAGGTGGAAGCTAAAAAAGTAGGGAGGGGGTTTATGTGCTTATAATGCCTGCATTAAAAAGCTGCTTACAGGACTCTAGAATAAGGGGAAGCAATGATACACCAGATTGTTCACCTGCTGTGACTTGGGTTGGAGCAACCTGAGACAACCCAGGCCTCAACTGATTCCTTCCATCAGAAATGGAGAAGTGTGAATCACAAGTGCTGGCTTTGGAGCCACGCTGGCCTGCACCATGCAACTGACTAATTCCGGGACTGGACATCTTTCATAGTCCCCTCAGTCTGTTTGCCTACCTGTGACGTGCTGAATATGACGCCCTAGGGCATGGCTCAAATGGTAAAGAATCTGCCTGCAAGGCAGGAGACCCAGGTTCCATCCCTGGGTCAGGAAAATCTCCTGGAGAAGGAAATGGCTACCCAGCCCAGTATTCTTGCCTGGAGAATCCCATGGACAGAGGAGCCTGGCGGGCTACATACAGTCCATGGAGTCCCAAACAGTCTGAGACGACTGAGCTACTAACACTTTTCACTTATCTAATTTTAATATGATATTTTAATTTTTTTCTGTTAGTTTAATTTAGTAGAAAAAAGTAATTTGATCCAGAGAAGAATTCAAAGTTATTTTAAGAGCTAACCTTCCAGTTTATAACCTAGTGTTTAATCTGCTAGGACATTTTTTCAGATAAGAATGTGAATTGATGCATAAAGCAGTTGAGTAAAACATACAAAGAAAAGTTACCTATTAACTCTGTGACATTAATTTTGAGTTAATTAAATAGTTTTGTAAATAAAGTTAATCATAATTTTAAAATTACAGAACGATCACTTTGCAAGTGGAGATGTTTTGATTTTTCTGTGCAGTCTTTTATAATTATAATTTGTAAAAAGAAGCATGCAGTGTTTTCTACCCTTAAATGAAGACAAATATTGACTTTAACAGTTTTTAACTTAGCATATTTTGATATCTTTCCACAACATCAGATTTTCTAAAACCTTAATATGCAATGGAGCAAATAAAAATTGTAGTAAATTAAGCTGATCTTTTCAATTAGGTATTTTGGAAATTAAATTGTTGTAACTGCTTTGCTGTATTATGATGCAAAAATTCAGGTGAATTTATTCCTATTTTTAATTGTCAGTCCTAAAGACATGTGGTTTAATTCAAATGTCTGGTGTGGGTCAGTGGAATTAATTTTTAATTTTCTTTTTTAAATTTTTATATTGACTTTCATATAAAAGTTTCCTCTCATAAACAGTTTTTGTTGACCATGTATAAAAATATTCATTAAAATAATTTTTTTCTTTTTCAGTTTTAGGAAAAATATATACAAGGGGAAGAGACTTAATATATTTGAGCTTAAGGCAGTTACTGAAGAGGCACCTGAAACAGGTTTGTTAAGAAAATAAGACTGTTCTGCTGCATCGAAAGTGACCGTGGGCTGCCTGTGCCCTGAGCATTGATCCTGGAGGGAGAGGAGTTGCTGGAAGATCTTTCCCCATGTTTGAAGAGCCTAGCCATCAGTTCCAAATCCTGGAGTTTTCACACACTAGCAAAAAAAAAAAAAGTAACACTATTTATTTCTCAGGCGTGGAAATGTTCTATCTTTGAACAATGTCCTACTTTGATTGTATAATAATCGGGTATTTTGATATTCTGTCCTGTCATTGACCATTCATATTCATGTTCAGTCTTGTCTGACTCTTTGCGACCCCATGGACTGTAGCCCTGCCAAGTTTTGATCATGGGATTTTTCAGGCAAGAATACTGGAGTAGATTGCCATTTCCTCCTCCAGGGGATTGTCCCAACCCAGGGATCATACCCCCATGTGCTGCATTGCAGTGGATTCTGTGTTCACTGAGCCATCAGGGAAGACCTGTCTGCCTGGATCGTGCTTATTCACGTAGTTGTTAACATACTTGTGTTGGTCAGGTTTCCCCTTTGAAATGTTGCAGCCCCATAGAACACAGGAGGTAAGTACTGTCTGCTTCAGGAATCCAGATCTATAGAGTGGCTGCTAACCTGGGTTAAAATGTTAATGATCAACTATTAGACTGTTTGCAACATACCTCTGTGTTGTTAGTAAAGAAAAATTGTAATGTCTGCCCTAAGGCATCTTACTATCTAGAAGAGGAGTGTCATTTATAGATGCTAACTTGTAGAAATGGTTTAGAGATTATTTAGGAGATGGGAAGGAGAGCTTTCAGAAAATGTATTTAGTGGGCTTGTAGTGTTTTTTTCTTAACACACTTAATCGGTTAGTTTTTGTTCTCTTCTCTCTTTCGGCAAGAAGTCAGATTCCTTAGTCACCATTTTAATCCTAATTAAAAAAGAACTAAGAGTGTCCTCTTGCTTGACATTAAATTTGTTTTACTGATAAAGTAAGTGAAGAAACTCCATACAAATGGTCTATGCTTATAAGTGACTTTCATTTCTAAACATTGTAAGTTAGCTTTTTGAACCTTGGTAGAAATAATTTTAGTTCTGATATTTAAGTTCCTAGGCCATCTTCCAGTGGCTCTATCGGTTATAAAAACATCTGATTTTCCCACTGTTCAATAAATCTCTTGACATTAGTGGCTAGGTCTCACTGATTTTTGTGTAATGAATAGTCCCTAGCCAAGTGGCTTACAAATAATAGGAATCTGTTATCTTAAATCTCTTTTTTAAACAAATTGAGCTATAAATAAATACCATGGAGAAAAGGCATTAATTCAGTCACTGTTCATTTAAACTGAAAATGAAACTAGGTGACCAACCCCCTTCTTGTACTGTGACAGCTGCATTCTGTCATAGATGATTGATGAAAAGGAAGTGCAACAGCACAGACATGGAGAATGGATCACCTCTCCCCTGTTGAGGTGGCAACTCTTTTTGGCTACACTGTGCACTAGCGGATCTTAGTTCCCCGACTAGACTAGGGATTGAACCCGGTCTATCAAGGTGAATCTTAAACCACCAGACCTCCAGAGAATAACAAAGTGGCAACTCTTAAACTTGTCTCTGAAAGGGAATTTGTTGACAGGGTAGCTGCTATTGTCTGCCTAATGAACAACCAGAAGGGGCACATGGATTCTTGAAGGAGCCAGCTTGCTTTTTAAAATCAGGTATCCTATTCCTGAAACTTAAGATGAGCTGACCCAGAGATACTGAAGGTATATGTATTTTCTAAAATAAAATTAAGTGATTATGCTCTATTAAGGAAAGTAATGCATAGATTTATATAAATGTACTCTATTGAAGGCATTCTAATAAGCTCTGCTTGCATGAATCTGAAGAAAGTCTTTTGTTCCCAGTTAAATTCAATCATAGCAACAATGTGCAAACTGACATTTAGTGTTTTTTCACTGCTCTTTCCCTACCACGTGTTGATAAAAATAATGCCTGACATGTTGGCATTCGTTAATTATTTATTGACTGACTGAATGAGTTCTTCCATCCCATGGTTCCCAGATTTTGCTCCCTGCTAAGTTCTTACACTGCTGCGTATCTTAGACCCAGCTGCTTATCCTGGAGTAACCTAGAGCTGGGAGGCAGTTCAGCCTCATGGAAAGAGTTTTGGTGTTGCATAAATCTTGATTATTCAGATTCAGATTCTGCCTTACTAACCTCTCAGAGTCTCCCTTTTCCCACTTAGGAAGTCTGGGTAATACACACATCTCGAGGATTAAATGAGATAATAGAATTAAACTGTCAAGTAGTGTCTGGATGGACTTCCCAGGTGGCTCAGTGGGCAGAATCTACCTGTCAGTGCAGGAGACTCAGGAGACACGGGTTCAGTCCCTGGGTCAGGAAAATCCCCTGGAGAAGGAGATGGCAACCCACTCCAGTACTCCTGCCTGGGAAACCCCATGGACAGAGGAGCCTGGCGGGCTACAGTCCAGAGGGTCACAGAAGAGTTGGACACTACTTAGCGACTAAACAACAGTGTCTGGAACACAGTGGGCGTTCAATAAATAGTTGTGACTCTTAATAATGATTATGGAAAAAACTTAAGTTGATCAGTGTCCACTGAATAAATCTAAAAGTTGTATCCATAATAATTAAATTATTTTCTGTTATGATTACTCTAACTGTGGCTAATTAGCCTAACTACTGAAATCTTCTCCTTATCCCACGTACAAGACCAACATAATTCATAGGTAGCAGTCAGTATGTGGTCAGGCACAGTCATACATGAACTTCCATGTACAGATCTATGTATGGATCTTTTTTAGTAAATAGGAGTAAAAATGATGGTGTGATAGGTGTATTCTTAACTTCTTAAGAAACTGCCAAACTCTTTTACAAAGCAGTGTACCATTTTACATTTCCACCAGCAACAGTTGGTGAGAATATGACTCATTCTTCAAAGATGTCTTGAATTTCCAAAGGAAATAAATGATTGAAATGTGATATAGTGATCATAATAAGCTAACATTATATTACCTTACTCATAGAGTTGGTTGTGAGGATTAAATGGACTAATATATAAAAACCATTTAGCACAGAGTAAATGCCCAGTATACATTAACGGTATTATCATTGTCATTGTGATTTAGTTTACATTAATAACTTATCTCGACAGACTAAAACAGTCTAGAGTTTACAGATCGAAATCACATGTTGTATAAAAGTTCTCACATTCATCAAAAGGATCCTTGAACACATGGGGACTGTGAGACTAGGGGTTAATTACCTAGCATTGTAGTAAAAACAAAAGTTGAGGCTTACAGTTATTGTGGTTGTAGTCTTTATATATAGTTTTTGTTTCCATTTTAGCTATCAGAGAGTGACCTTTCATTACATACTGTTTAATTATGAGTTTCAAGATCTCAAAATACATTGCCAGTTCAGAGGTGATGATAACATTTTTAAAAGAAAGATAATTACATAGAACTGTGTGTATTTTGTATGTCTTTATTCTACAGAGGCAGCACCTTCTCTTTGGGATGTAGAATTTGCTAAGCAGTTAGCAGCAGTCACTGAACAGCCCTTTCAGAATGGTTTTGAAGAGATGATCCAGTGGACAAAAGAGGGGAAGTTGTGGGAGTTCCCAATTAATAATGAAGCGGGTAAGTCTTAACACCAGAGGTTTATAAAACTCTGATTGAGATTAATCTGGTAGATGTTCAGTTGTAGGTTCTGGATATTTATCTGAATTTCAAAACTTAGTGTAGACATCTTTGTGATGTCCTAAAAGAAATCTGACGGTGTTTTTAAGAAGAATACTAAGATTTCACTTAATTCTGATTGTTCGATAAGAAAGTAAATTTCTATGGCAGAAATGACATCATGAATTTCTGTGACATCCAGGTGTTGAAAACCGCAAATGACAGTTTTGTGCTTGCTAAGCAGGAGATAACTTGGTAAATCTTCTAATACATTAAATACTGGGTAAGATCATCCTTCAGTTTGGGGCAACATTACAACTCTTTAAGTCGTACACTAGTGTCTTATTTGAAACCGTTGCATTAACAAGGCACGTGTTTCTTGTATTCAAAACCTCTCAAAGCAAGTATGTTTGGAGGCTTTGAACTTCCTTGGAACTGTGGCTGCATACCTAGATACTTTGAGCTGGTAATAAAATATTTTCTCCTTTCCTGGAGATCTTTCTGGAGGTGTTACCTCTTCCTCAGTCAAAAGGAAAACAGTATTAACTCTGCTATTTATTTTTTATGGCACTCATGATATCATCAGCTAAACATGTCATTGAATATTTATAGGTATATTTTCAGTTAGAGATTCGTTTACTTTTATGGTAAGATTAGCTAGAAATTGCAAACACCTCAGGAAGTCTTAGGAAAACGTAGTCCATATTTTAACCTTTGTAATATTCTGCACTGTAATATTTTAATTTTTGATAACCTTTCATTTGTTTGGATAAGTGGGGTGGAAGTTTAAATAGTCTCATATTTTCATATAGTAGTATTTTATATAGGAAAAGTTTAGGGGCTTGCACATCCTTAAGCAAATTCTTAATATTTTAAATATTTGTATGATATATTCAATAATATAGAAATCTGTGTTTTATCTATTACATAATGTGCATTCTGAAAGGTATCAGGGTAAGGTAAAAAAAAAAAACCCAGATCCACAGACTTGTTTGTATAAACCTGAATACAGATTCCAACTCTGTCAGTTATTAGCCATTTGCCTCTGAGGTAATAATTTAACCTCCTGAGCTTTAGTTTCCTCATCTGTAAATTAAAGAAACCTCATTGGAAGAATGTAATAATTAAATCAGAGTTAAGTTAGTGAGTTGCTCAGAACAGTTCTTGGCATATAATACTTAGGAATAAATGTTAGTTCCTTTCCCCTCTTGTATGTGATCATAGAATTTTAAAATAGCAAAAAAAAAAAAAACAAACTAAGAAATACAATCTATGATGTTAAGGGAAGACTTCATTCTGTATTTGTTGAAGCTTGGATGTTCCAGGTCCTCATGGTGACAGACATGTTTTAAAACCCATTATTGAGATAGAATATGTGACTTCAGAAAAACAGTGAACTGTGGTGGTTAGAGGTCAAGTGCCTGAGTGAGGCTTAATCTTTCCCAGCCTCAGGTCCTCCATCTTATAAAATGATAGAAATAATAATAGGACTTATTTTACGGAATTCTTCTGAAAAACAAGTCAGCTTATACAAGTCACCATCATCATCCCTATTTGTACAACAATGATATTGTGAGGGGATTTGCTATTATAACTATTTTGTCTTCTATAACATTTTAAAATCTTAAAATATTCACAAGGATATTGTGTATTTTCTAGGCACCACCAAATAGGATCATAGGAAAGCATGACTTGGTGATACATTGTCATCAGCAGTGAAACATTTCAGTTCATCAAAATCTTGCGTGTTCAGATACTAAAGAATTTAGCTTAGATTTGGCCTGGTTTTCGAGAAAGTGCGATTTCTGAGAAAGGGGAAAAAAAAACCCAAACATGTTTTCTGGTTAGGTTGGGGAGATAAATGTGACAAGTGTCGATGTACACTGTACACATTATTGATGCTTTGGGGTCAGAAAGGGAGGCTTCTCATTTCCAGCTCCTGAAGGCAATTGTTATCTGAATGAAAAACAGGAAGGGAACTGTGGAAACTTTCTCACTTTGATCACCCCTCCTCAGTACACACTTAAGATCTTCTCAATACTTTAATAAGAGGACTGGCCTTAGAACCCAGAGTCTTAGCCCTTTAGTAATGTTCTTTTATGTTTCTTATACTTCAATTTTAAGAGTAACAAAATATCATGCTCTCTCTCCTAATAATTAGTTTCATGAAGATTTACTTTGATACTTTTGGAAAAAGATTCCCCCCGCCCCCAAAGAAAAAACAGGGGCTTACCATGTCAGGTTGGGAACACAATGCTGAAAACATCTTAAAGGCATGTCCTGTGTTTACAATTTACTTCCCAGTGTTGTGTCTTTCTGTTACATTAAAAAAAAAAAAAAAAATCTGTTGTTTGTTTTGTTACTTAAAATGTAAAAATTGTCTTTCCAATTTGATGTATTATTATTATTATTTTTTGGCCAGTTAAGACCTGACTTGTCCCTTCTGATGTGCTTTTCCAGTCCAGAGATTTATAAGAATGGTTGCTGCTACTGCTAAGTCGCTTCAGTTGTGTCCGACTCTGTGCGACTCCATAGACGGCAGCCCACCAGGCTCCCCTGTCCCTGGGATTCTCTAGGCAAGAACACTGAAGTGGGTTGCCATTTCCATCTCCAATGCATGAAAGTGAAAAGTGAAAGTGAAGTTGCTCAGTCATGTCAGACTCTTAGTGACCCCATGGACTGCAGCCTACCAGGCTCCTCCATCCATGGGATTTTCCAGGCAAGAGTACTGGAGTGGGGTGCCATTGCCTTCTCCATATAAGAATGGTTAGGTGGAATTATTTCCAGTAGATTTTCCAATAAGATCACTTTTATTTTAGATTTGGCTTTATCTAAACTTAATCCCATTTTTATCACTACCCAGTTAACAAGAGTCTTGCTCTTGAATATTCATCAGCCATGTATATACCACCCAAATTACAGGTGTCTTTGAAATGCCCTCCAAGAGTAATTCTCAGTTTGGAGGCTTCAGTGGGCAAAAAAGCTCAGTCATGCTTTTATTTTTCAGTTGGTTTAAATTTGTTCACTTATAACATGCCATGCTTTGCCTGGGTGTCTTGAATGAGTGCTATAACATGAGCTAGCAAGAATAGTTAGAAAAGCTCAGAATTACCATAAAACTCAGTGGTGGTTATGTGGGAGGATATAGTGTGGAGAAAATCGGGGCAAATATAAAGATGATAGGTCTGTGTTTGAAACAGTCTGCTGGTTGTTTCAGATGGTGGCCAGTGAACGAGAGCCTCAGAGTACTGCCTGGAAAAGAAATAATAGTTTTGACAAAATAGAAGTGAAAACAAGTCAAAGTGAAAGTGAATTTGCTTCAGTGCTGTAATACACTCTTTGTCAAATTGTTCGTTGCTATTCGCTGGATTTTACCTTTTATTTGCTATACTGTATTTTTAGCTGTAGTCAGTAATACTAACACATTATTGACCAGGGGATTTTTGTAGAAACTAACGCCTATGGCGTTAATACGTCTCCAGTCAATAATGTGTTAAATTGCATTTACTAATGTTTAAAGTAGAATTAGACACAGATTTAACCTATGTTGCTTTAGTTAATTGTACACCACTGGGGTTTCCTTCTTGTCTGTAATTTTCCACTCTTATTTTTTCCTTACTATATATTATTTCTTTTGCTTATTAAAAAGTATTTTAAGCTATAGAAATGAATGTATGAAAGTTTACTCACAAAAACGTAATACAGAAGAATAAAGAATAAAGTTTACCCCTCAGTTCTCTTCCCTTTTCTTGAAACAACCATTGCCAGTAGTTTGATGTATGTCCCCACATCCACCTTAAATGACAGTTTCACATTAATCTTTGTTTTGGTCTAAATGGGGCCGTATGATACATATAGTGTCCTGTAGCTTTTTAATTTTATTTAGTTTTACTTAGCAGTATGTCTTAAGCATTTCCTTGTCAGTACATAGAGATCAACTTTGTTTTAGTAGTTCTATAAAATGGGAACTATTAAGTATTCTGTACTATGCCATTGTATGAATGACTGGAATTTATTTTTACCATTTTCCTACTGATGAATAGAGCTTTAGTGAATCCTGTTATACATATCCTTCTGTCCATGTCTGAGTATGTTAATTCAAGGGTCAAACAACGGGCATATTTTAAACTGCAATAAATATGGACACATTCTCTTCTAATAAGATAGCCAGTCGATCCTCCAACTGGTGAGGATGATTCCACCATTGGTGGGAGTGGGGAGGAATTATTCACTAATCAGCATACAGACTTAATTACCCTACTTATCAATTAAATGATTGATTCCTCTTTTTGTTTTAGTTTCTCCAAAAAATAAAACTGCCCATCTTCTTTGGGAGATGGATGGTGTAGTTATCTAGAGGTACAGGTAGAAGATGGATCTTGGGAGATCTAATTATCCCCTAAACCAGTTTTTAATTAGTCTTCTGTTTTTTGTCCCTCATCCCCACTCCTAATTTCAGTGGTATATGGTGCCACTAATTTCCAAAGCCTTTGATGTCTGTTTGCTTCTTAATTTGGTTTTAGCATTTTTCAACTCAGCTGACTCTCAGTTACTACTTATCTGTCCACTTTCCTTCTAACATTTTGGTGATAATCCTGTTACAGTTTCATTTTCTGTTCTGTTTATTTTTGAACTTTTTTACTTTTTATTCCTTTTACTCCCATCTAGTAGGTGTTAAAAGGGAGCAGAGACTTTAAAAATCATGTGTTCTATCTACATTTTAACTAGAAGTCCTTGTTGCTTATCTTTTAACTGTTCAGAGTGTCTTTAACCAACAGAGATTTTAATTGGGACGTCGATCTGTTGGCTTTTTCCTGTTTAATCTGTCTGGAACTTAGTTTTGTATATAGTATCCCTTCTGTATCGCTTTCTCTCTTTTTTTCGTTTGTTTTATACTTCCCAGTACTAGGCTTTCTTCACTCATTGACTCATTCAGGAAGGATCTGTTCATTATAGCTTCTAAGTTAAAAAGATGATTGATTTATCATCTAGAGAAAGAGTAACAAGATAAGATCACCTATGCCCTTAGATGCTCTTCCCCCTAATAGAGCATAGTCATAATTTCTGTGCTTGTCTAACTCATTATGACTTTATGTCAGAGATAGTTGGTCTGTTAATGATTTAACAAACTAATTATTGATCTTGTATTAGTACAACTATTTTTAAAAATAGTTTCTCTTGCACAATTTTCTGTCTTAAGTCTTATATCTTAAGTACGTCTAAGGATACTAATAACTAACAACCATGACATTCAATCCAGGAGTCACCCTCAGATTTTTGAGAACAATTATTACCTTGATTTATTATGTTTCTAATGCTACAGGCCTTAGTTTTTAGCCCTAACGTACTCTGTTCCAAATATTATTGAACATTGAAACCTGACTTGTTTTTCATATTATATTAGCCATACTGATATTTTTTTCTTTAAAAGAATATTGTCATGTGGAACTGTAAGCAGTATTTGATGATATGGAAAAGATCTCTAGCAGAGTGAGACTTTTTTTCATTTTTACCTCTATATTGCATTTTCCCCGTTCCTATCCCCGGGTGCATATGCCTTAAAAACAAAAACAAAAAAAAGTAAAGATGGAACAACTTGCTTGCCTGGTGATGTAAACTATTGATAACCGTAGAGAATTCTCAATGGGATTCAAGGAAAGACTTTTTTTAAACAATAATTTGTGTGAAAAAATACACATGAATTTAGGTAAAGGGCTAGAAGGATATACACCTTAGAAGTGATTAGTCTTGGAAGTAATCGGCCTTGAAAAATGTGAATAGGAACTTTGGAGGGTTATGGGATAGAGAACAACTTCTGTTTAAAATATTCCTGTACGTCTCTTTTCCTGTATTTCATCAAATACAACATACTTTTGTTTTTCAGAGTTCTAAATATCTCTGAAACTGATGTATCTTATTATGCTAGTCAGGCCACAGTGAAGAGGTAGTTGTCATTGCCTGTTGTGGATATGCATCTAAATTTGCATTGGGGGCATCAGAAGAGGCCATAGTGGAGCCCTTAAGAAATGCTGCGTCACAGATGTTCTTAATGGGATGTTGCAAAGCATGGCCACTGACAGCTCAGGGTTGAGAAGCCAATTCAGAAGAGTTGGATTCTGAATGTGAAGAAGTCTTGTGTGTTAGTCGCTCAGTCATGTCCAGCTCTTTGCAACCTGTTAAGTCTCTAGCCCACTGGCATCCTCTGTCCATGGAATTCTCCAGGCAAAAATACTGGAGTGAGTTGTCATTCCCTTCTCCAGGGGATCTTCCTGACGGAGGGGTTGAACCCACGTCTCCTACACTGCAGGTGGATTCTTTACTGTCTGAGCCACCAGGGGAGCCTGAAGAAGTCTTAGGAAAACCTTAACCAATTCTGTTTTTGCTACATAATAAGCCACTCCAAACTTCGTAAAACAACAGCCAAGTCATAACTGCTCATGAGCTTATGTGTTTTCTGGTTGGCTTGGGTAGGTGCCTGGGGTTGGATCATTCCCGATTGGTTTCTCTCACATGTCTAGCTGGTGTTGGCTATTGTCAGGGGAGGCGATAAGGCAGTTATATGTCACTCATCATTCATGGGCTAGGCTGGGCTTGTTCACCTAGCTGTAGAAGAGTTCCTAAAACAATAGTATAGGCTTTTCAGGCCTTTGTGTTGAGTTTGGTAATGTCCCATTGACCAAGCAGGTCACCTGGCCAACCTCAAATTTAAGGGTTGGAGCAACAGGCTGTATCTACCTCTTTATGGGAAGAAGGGCAAAGGCACATTGCAAAGGGTTATATATACAAGCATAGTAGTAGTGTGTGGCCATTTAGCAATTTAATGCCTTGTTTTATTTATTGTGTGTTTTAGTTTTTATAAAAGTGATGACTAGATCTTTAAGTGTTCAAATAAAATTTTAAAAGTCTCTTTCAATAAGTGGAAGATAATTCTAACTAATGAGAGAGCATTTCTAAGATAATTTTTTAGATAGTTTTTGAGATAATTGTGGGTTCATGTGCAGTTGTAAGAAATGATAAATAGTCCATGTGCTCTGTACCCATCTCCCCTAGTACGTGCTCCCCTCACGTATAAGCACAGGACAGCATCGCAGCCGGGCACTCGGCATCGGTAGTGTTTCAGCCTCGTTCAGATGTCACCACTTTCACCTGCACTCTATTGGCGAGTGTGTGTGTGCTGTGTGTAGTTGTACCATGTACGTAGGTTCACGTGACTGTCACCACAGTCAGCATGCAGAACAGCACTGTCACCTCTAGGATCTCTCTCATGCCCGTTTATAGCCACATTTCGCTCACCTCCCACTGCCTCCCCTTCTTAGTCTCTGACCCCTGGCAATCACCAAATCCATTTTCCATTTCTCTAATTTTTTCCATACAAATGGAATCACATAGTATGTAACCTTTTTTCCGAGTGCCCCCCCCACAGGATAATTAATCTCTGGAGATTTATCCAAGTTGTTACGTGTGTCAGTAGGGGTTTTTTGCTATTGTTTTATTGCTGAGTAATATTTCGTGGTTCGAATGTACCTTATTGTTTAACCATTCACCTGATAAGAGACATCTGGGTTGTTTCCAGTTTTTGCCTGTTAACAATAAAGGTGCTATAAATATTCATGTACAAGTTTCTGTATGAATACAAATTTCCATTTTCCTGGGATAAATACCTAGGGGTGCAATTGCTGGGTTGTATGGTAGTTAAATACTACTTTTTAAAGAACCTTTCAAGTTGTTTTCAGAGTGGCTATGCCATATTATATATGTAGTTTAGACCATTATCCGTTCTTTGTTAATTTGAAGTAGGAAGCTTTGATTCTTTTTCTTTCTGGTCAGTGATACCCAGTTCTCTGGCACCATTCATCAAAAAGACTGTCCTTTCTCCATTGAATCATCTATGCATCTTTGTGGAAAGTTGGCATATTCGTGTGGATCCGTGTTAGTCTGCTAGGGCTTGCATAACAGAATATCACAGACCGGGTACCTTAAACAACAGAACAGCCTTTCTCATAGTCTGCAGGCTGGGAGTCCAAGACCCGGGTGTTGGCGGTGTTAGTTCCTCCAGAGGTCTCGCTCCTTGGCTAGCACATGGCCACCTTTTCATTCAGTTGTGTTTTTTACCATGAATTACTTGTGTTAATTTCTAACTGTTTAAAGATTTTCCTGCTGTTTTCCTGTTACTGATACTGTGTATTATTTCAGTCATTTTAAATGTGTTGATGTTTGTTTTTCGACCCAGGGTATGGTTAAGCCAGGTGAGCGTTCCAGGGTTGCTTGAAAAGAATTTGTGTGCTGCAGCAGTTGGGAGTGTTCTGTAGATGCCAAGTGTAATCCTGTTGGTTAATATTTGGTTCTTCTATGTCTTTGCTGATTGTCTACTTGGCTGTTTTATCAACTGCTGACAGGGGGATAGTAAAACCATAATTGTGGATTTTTCTATTTCTATGTTTCTATCAGTTTTTCTTTCATGTATTTAGAAACTTTTGTTTGGTGAATGCGTAATTCAGATTGCTATCTTCTTAGTGGGTTAATCCCTTTATTATGTAATATTCCTCTTTCTGATATTTGCTCTGGAGTCTACTTTATGTGATGTTCATGTAGCCACTCCTGCATTCCTTTTAAAAGTTAATGTTAGCAAGGTATGTCCTCCTCCATACTTTCAACACCTATGTTATAGGTGTTTGAAGTGAGTTTCTTGTATACAGCATATAGTTGGATCATGTTTTTCTTTTGATTGGTATAGGCCATTTACGTTTAAGTAATTATTGATCTGTTAGGATTTAAGTCTCATTTTGTTATTTGTTTTCTGTTCATTTTTCTGTTTCTCTCTCCTCTGTCTTTTCTTGGCTTTCTGTGAGTTGCCTGAATATATCTTAGGATTCCATGTTATTTTATGTATTTTTTAGTGTAGTTTGTATAGTTTTCTTAGTGGTTTCTTTAGATATTAAAATATCCATTAGTAATAATTACTGCCCCATTTTGAATATTTGTAAAATGCTAAGCAGTGTAAAAGAGTTTTACAAGCTTTCTGTCTATTTAATCTTTAATCTTTACAAAAACCCCATGAAGAACGTGCTGTTCTAATACTCATTTTGTGCCTGAGGAAACTGATGTTCAGAGAAGTTAACTTGCCCAGTCACATGGTTGTTAAATTGGTGAGCAAACCTCTGTCTGACTCTAAAGTTCATGCCTTTAACTGTAATACTACCTCATTAATGTTAGTTTTATATTGTAGTGGGGTTTTTTGGATTAATTTATTTATTTTAATTGGAGGCTAATTACTTTACAATATTGTGGTGGTTTTTGCCATACATTGATACGCATCAGCCACGGGTGCATTGACATGAATCAGCCACGGGTGCACGTGTCCCCCTGTCCCAAACCGCCCCCCCCTGCGCCACCCCATCCCTCTGGCTGGTCTCAGTGCACCGGCTTTGAGTGCCCTGTCTCATGCATCGAACCTGGACTGGCGATCTGTTTCACACATGGTAATATACGTGTGTCAATGCTGTTCTCTCAAGTCATCCCATCCTCACCTTCTCTCGCAGAGTCCATAAGTCTGTTCTTTATATCTGTGTCTCTTTTGCTGTCTCACATATAGGGTCGTCATTACCATCTTTCTAAATTCCATATGTATGTGTTAATGTACTGTATTGGTGTAGGTTTTACATTAAAAATTGTAATGTATTTTGTCTCATTTCCTAGGTTTTGATGATGATGGTTCAGAATTTCATGAACATATATTTCTGGATAAATATCTGGAGGGTTTTCCGAAACAAGGACCAATTCGCCACTTCATGGAGCTGGTGACCTGTGGCCTTTCCAAAAACCCATATCTGAGTGTTAAACAGAAGGTTGAACATATAGAGTGGTTTAGAAATTATTTTAATGAAAAACAGGACATTCTAAAAGAAAGTGGCATACACTTTAGTTGAAGACCATGGAAATTTTTCTTTCAAGCTGTTGGAGATTCATATTATAACTAAATAAAATAATTTTACTAGATGTTTTAATATACTGTGTTCATTATTGTATCTGATTTGAATGGTATAAATACTAAATTATTTAAAAGTATATATGGTAGTAATTGAAAAATATTCCTGCATAGAAAAAAATCACCAGCTTTTATGGATTCAACTAGTAATTCTAAACAAAAAGAATATCTTAGAATTAGTAATAAGACAACTTTCTCTAAGCTTTTTCTTTTCATGCAGTAAGCATACTTCTTTGAAATATAATTAGTCATATATCTGATGTCATCAGAGGGCTATAACAGTTGAGAGGATTTACAAACTTACATGCATGACTATATGTAAACTGCAGTTTCTATATTTGCATATTTGTGCTCAGCTGTTTCTGACTCTTTGCAATCCCACAGACTGTAGCCCACCAAATTCCTCTGTCCCTAGAATTTTCCAGGCAAGAATACTGGAGCAGGTTGCCATTTCCTACTCCAGGGGATCTTTCCAACCCAGGGATTGAACCTGCATCTCTTGAATCTCCTGCATTGGCAGGCAGATTTGTTACCCTTGAGCCATAGGGGAAGCCCAATATTTGCATATACACATATTTTTTTTACCTAAGTCTGGATCACTGTAGTGAAGTAACCTTGTAGAAGCAAAGGACTTATACTAATCGCTTTTAGTATTTTGGGTCATCATCCCCAAATTAGAAATAATTTCTATTATGGTACATAGCAGTGCGATTCAAGTTCTTACAACTGACAGGATTGAGGATTCTTTAAAAAAAAACAAACACCTCAAAATAAGAATTTAGTTGACAGTGGAGTGGTCTCAGACAAGTGGTGTTTCAGGCCCTTGCACAAGCACACAAAAATTGAATGTGAAGCGACTCACCATAAACCCATTCTTCAAATGACAAAATACATAAGAAAGCACCATGAATTTGTACCAACATAAACAACAGAATCAGACTCATAAAGCCTTCAAATATTGGGCGTATATTCAGAATCTAAAATATGTCTAACTTAGAATGAAGTAAAGATCAGGAGACTATAAAAGTGACTAAACATATTTGAGAATTTAGTGAAGGGTTTTAACAACAGACCCCGGAAAATAGATCTAAAGAAATTTGCTACATGCAGCAGAGAGAAAAATATGAAAGAGAGGTAAAGACAAATATAGTAACACTTGTACAGTGAGATGTTAAGAAGAGAAAAAGAAATGGGCCAGAAGTTTTCTTTGGATAAAGAGAAATGATAACTGTAGAAGAAATAGGATCTCTATTTTTAAAATCTTCCCAGAAAGAAAACAGTAAGCTCAGACCATTTCAAGAGTTAAAAATATTCAGAAGGCAAATAACCCTAACCTTATAAATTATTCCAAAGCATATAAAAAAGGGAATCAATTCCAACCCAATTTCAAGAGATCAGAATAACAAACATGAATTGCAATTGTGAAGACATTTGAAAAGTCCAAAATAGCAAGCAAAATCCAGCAATGAATAGGAAAGAAAAGTTGACAACCTAGTTTATTCCAGGAATGCAAGGGTGGTTTGACAATGGAGGAAAGAAAAAAAATACATACCTCAAATGGTGTAGAAAAAATAGTTTGATAAAATTCAACAGTCATTTATCATTAAAACTAGAAAACTTCAAGTAGAATTTCTTTAACTTGGTAAATGGCATTTACAAAAAAACCTACAGCAGACATCTTAATGGTGAATCATTAAACCACTTCCTTGAAGATGAGACCACAATTTATTGTCTGCAATATACTGGAAGCCTAGACTGTACTGTAGCAAGAAAAGCAACTGGGACTGCAAATTACCTTATGACCCAAAGATAATCTCCAGTGAATCACATCCTCTTTTTGAGAATAGACAGAACCTAAGACTTGCTTCTAACAAATAGAATATGGCAAAGATGGGTATAGTCACTCTTGACTGGGTTGTGGTGCGATGCCTGCGTGTTCGGTTGTGTCTGACTGTGTAGGCTAGCCCGCCAGGCTCCTCTGTCTGTGGGATTCTCCAGGCAAGAATACTGGAGTGCGTTGCAATTTCCTCCTCCAGGAGATCTTCCCAACCCAGGGGTTGAATCAGCGCTTCTGTGGCTCCTGGATTAGCAGGCAGATTCTTTATCACCGAGCCACCTGGGAAGACTGGATGAGAGAGTTCCACTGGCTTTGAAGAAGTAAACTGCCGTGTAAGAAGGCCTTTGAATGGGCACCATGGCAAGGAACTGAGGGAGTCACTAGGAACTGACAACAACAAAATGGGGATGTCAGTTCTACAGCCTCAAATAACTCAATTCTGCCAGCGGTCATGTCATCTTGGAAGAGAGGTCTAAGCTCTAAAAAGGACTGCAGCTTAACTGACATTAATTGTAGCCTTGTGAGACTCTGAGCAGGGGACCCAGCTAAGTGACTCACGAAAACATGGAGATAGTAAGTGTATGTTCTCTTAAGTCACTAAGTTTGATGTACTTTCTTATGCACCAATAGATATTATAAAAAAGGAAGAAACAAACTGCCATTATTAAGAGCCTGTGTTTGTATAGAAAACAAATCTATAAATTAAAAGAATAGGCTAGTTTAGCAAGTTTGTAGTTGCATGCCTATATACCAGCAACAAATAGATTACATAAAATGTATAAGATACCATTTATAGTACCATAAAAGTCATGAATGAGCAAGATATTTATAAAGGAAACTTTTAAAAACTTTAATGAAATGTAGTAAGTAATAAAAACTTAAAAATAGGTAAGGAGATGGATAAAAAAGTTCATGGGTAAGCACACTTAGTATCATAAAGATATTCTTTCCAAATTTATAGCTTCAATGAAATTTCATTAAAATTTCTGACAAGGTTTTTTTAATAGAACTTCACAATTTATGTTAAAATTATAAAGGAAAGCAAAAAACTAAGAAGAGTCAAAACACTTGAAAAAGAAGACTGAGATAAGGAATTTGCCTTAATTTTTAAGCTATCAATACTTAGTATAAAGCTATGATGATTAGACAGCAGGATATTACACACAGATGATTAAATAAACTGATAGAAGAGCGTAGAGAACGCAGAAATAGGCCCATTAGTATATGGAAACAATATATGACAAAGTCGGCATTGCAAATCAGTGGGAAGAGTGCATATTCAATGAATGGTGTTAGGATAATTGGCTATCCAACTGAAGGAAAGAAAGCAGATTCTCAGCTTCACAGAATACAAAAAAAATCCAATTCAATTGAATTTGAAACCTAAATGAGAAAGATAAAATTATAAACATTTAAAAGAAAACTTAAAATGTATGACTCCAGTGTAGGCAAGGATTTAAGATACCAAAAGCAGAGAATTCCAGTGGTTAAGAATCTGCCTTGTGACATAGGGAACAATCCCTGGTGGAGGAGCTAAGATCCAACGTCCTGCAGAGCAACTAAGCCCGCGTACCACAACTAAAGAAGCCTGCACACCACAGTGAAGACCCCGTGTGCCACAATTAAGACCAGATGCAGTCAAATAAATATTATTTTTTAAAAAAGATAACCAAAAGCACAATCTCCAAGAATAATATTAATACATTTGGCTATGTTAAAATTTAGAACTTTAAATCAAAAAAGACACCACCAAGAGCAAAAAGACAAGTGTCCAACATGGAGAAGGTAAATGCTTCACGTATAATCACCAAATGAGGAGTTTGTAGAGTTTACAAAGAACTTCCAAAAATCAACTAGAAGAAAACAAATGGTTGCAAAGAATATGGTCAAAACATAAAAAGGCATTTCATAGAAGAAAAAATATAAATGGCTAATAAGTATATGGAAAATGTGAGGGAAATGCAAATGAAAACCATATTGAGAAAACAGTAATTCAAAAAGATAGATGCACCCCAATACTTCATAGCAGCATTATTTATAATTGCCAAGTTATGGAAGCAACCTAAGTGTCCATCAACAGATGAATGGGTAAAGATGTATCTGTACACAATGGAATCCTACTCAGCCATAAAAAAGAATACGTTTTTGCCATTTGCAGCAAGTGGATGTTGCTGAAATAAGTCAGAAAAATTCAAATGTTATCACTTATATTTGAAATCTAAAAAATACAACAAACTAGTGAATAAAAAAAAGAAATAGACTCATAGACAACAAACTTGTGGTTACCAGTGGGGAGAGGGAAGGCAGGAGGGAAGTCTATTATGTGATTATTTAAAATCAATCAGTGTGAAACTTCTGAAAATTTTAAAGCACTCTAAAATTTAAAGAATCTTTCAATTAAAAAATTGTTGTAAAAACCGTATTTACCCTGCTTGGGAAAACCATCTAAGGGTTGGAATCTGTGGTTAGACTAGCTGCTGTCGTTTACTGATCCTGGACTTCATTACAGACTCCCTCAGTTTTGTCTTAAGTCGAAGATTTTGTCAGCAACCAAGGACTTCTGTTCAGTCACTGGTGGGTTTTACTTCCAATTCCAGGGCTTGTTCTAAAGCCGAATACGTAGTCAACACCACCTTCGAGGTTGTCTATGTAATCTGCAGTGTTCAATACATTGCTCCAGTAAAAGCTCTCCCTATTATAATTTTATTTCAATAATCATTTGCTTGAACTCTTGGTTTGAATGTTAATAAAACAGTATAGCTATAAAAAAATTTAAAAAATAGAAACTATATAACATTAAGATAACCATATAAGATAACCATTAAGATAACGTTTTTGTACTCTTTAAATGGTTAAAAAATTAGAAGTTAGATAATGTCACACATATGTTGATGTTGGTAGGAGTATAAATTCGCACACTCTTGGAATTACATAATTATAATCTATAATCTATATATTATATACAGATACAATATATAAATATAGAACAATTATACATGAAACAGTTATATATTTGAATATTTATACATACATATATAAACATCTATCATCATATGTATACATATTTATATAATCTTTGAACAATCAGTTCTGCTCCTTGTGTATATACCTAAAGAAACACTTGTAGATATGCGCTGGGAGGCACATAAAAAAATGTTCAAAGTAGGGCTTCTCTGGTGGCCCAGTGGTAAATAATCTACCCCACAATGCAAAAGACACGGGTTCCATCCCAGGACTGGGAGGATCCCACATGCTGAACAGCAGCTAAGCCTGAGTGCCACAAGTACTGAGCGTGCGCTCTAGAGCCTGGGAGCTGCAACTGTTGAGCCCACAGGGCAGCAACTACTGAAGCCTGTGTGCCCCAGAGCCTGTGCTTTGCAACAAGAGAAGCCACAGCAATGAGAAGCCCGCCACACTGCAACAAAAGAGTAGCCCCCCCGCCTCCGCAACTAGAGAAAAGCCCGCACAGCAAGGAAGACCCAGCACAGCCACAAACAAGTAACTAAAATTTTGAAGATAAAACGACAGGCTAAAAGAAAATAATGTCACCTGTAAAAAAAAATGTTCGAAGTAGTGAAAATCAGGGGAGAAAAGTGCCTGTTGCCTGGAGAGCTAATAAATAAACTGTGGCTTATTCATGCCACAGGACTCTATACAAGCAAAAACGGTGAAAATAGAGCTATACACATCAATGCAGATGAATTCAGACGTTGAGTGAAAAGTAAGTTGCAGAAGAATGCATGTAATATCCTCCTCTTTACAATTCTGAATATATTGCAGAGCATTAAATAGGATTATAATAAAGATCATGAGAATGATAAACACAACACTGTTAAGTCACGGAGGCAGGAGAGAGAGGCTATGGCATGGAGGAGGGACGCCCAGGGAGCCTACACACTGCTAACGTTCTGTTTCCAAAGTTGGGTGGTAGGTTCACATGTGGTCGTTTTACTATCACACTTTAAAGGTTATATTACAGATCTGCCTTTATGTGTAGTGACATTTCATGATATTTAAAAGAATGAATATAAGTGGATATGTAACTGGAAGATATGCAGAGTTTGGCCATTGGTTTGAAGGATATATCCCCACAGTTGAGACCATGACATTAACAATGTTTTTAAAATATATAGATTTACTTACTGATTTGGCTGCATGGGTCTTAGCTGCAGTTTGTGAACTCTTAGTTGAGGCATGTGGAATCTAGTTCCCGGACCAGGGATCAAACTCGGGGCCCTCTGCATTTCGAGCCAGAGGGTCTTAGTCACTGGACCACCAAGGAAATCCCAAGATACCATGACATTAAAAACACCCTTTCTTTGTCTACTTTCTCACTTGATTCTAAACAATGTACTGTCTTGAGATTCTTGGTCCTAAAGAATATATTATACTTTGATTCTTACCTTGTTCCTGTTCTTAAAAGTGCTCTGAAACTTGCTTGAGTAATCAGTTTTAAAGTATGTAAATAAAGACAACAAAACTATCTTAATCCTTAAGTTGCTTTTTTTAGAAAACCTATGCATTTATACATGTATGCAAATTGCTATTAAATTAGGAAGATTTCATTCTAAGTAACCAGGTTTTAAGAGGCTGAAGCAAACCTTTCTAAAATATGTTAACTCTGCTGCTAAGTCGCTTCAGTCCTGTCTGACTCTCTGCGACCCCATAGACGGCAGCCCACCAGGCTCCTCTGTCCCTGGGATTCTCCAGATAAGAACACTGGAGTGGGTTGCCATTTCCTTCTCCAATGCATGAAAGTGAAAAGTGAAAGTGAAGTCGCTCAGTCGTTTCCGACTCTTAGCGACCCCATGGACTACAGCCTACCAGGTTCCTCTGCCCGTGGGATTTTCCAGGCAAGAGTACTGGAGTGGGGTGCTATTGCCTTCTCCATGTTAACTCTAGGACTAAGCTATTTCTGAACATGGTATGATTTACGAGGTATCTTAATATCTCCTTGAACTAGAATATCAGTGATGGTGGTGGCGGTGGGGTGGTAAGTGGCTCATACTAGGGAAAGCAAACCAATGCTGGAATACGCTTGTGATTTACAGCCTCTTTTTTTTGTATAATTGTGTTAGCTGCAAAAGAAAGGAAGGACTAATGTTTTCCAAGGTTGCAGTAGCATTTTTATGAAGAAAGAATGTAGTACAGAATGCTAGAAAACACTATGGTTTCTGGAATTAATACTCCTTTGTGTGTGCTCAGTCATGTCCAACTCTTTGTGACCCCATGGATTGTAGCACTTCAGGCTCCTCTGTCCATGGCATTCTCTAGGCAGGAATATCAGTGCAGTCCATTTCAGTTGCTCAGTCGTGTCTGACTTTTTTCGACCCCATGGACTGCAGCAGGCCAGGCTTCCCTGTCCATCATCAACTCCCGGAGCTTGCTCAAACTCATGTCCATTGAGTCAGTGATGCCATCCAACCATCTCATCCTCTGTCATCCCCTTCTCCTCTTGCCTTCAATCCTTTGCAGCATCAGAGGCTTTTCCAACGAGTTGGTTCTTTGAATCAGGTGGCCAAAGTGTTGGAGTTTCAGCTTTAGCATCAGTCCTTCCAATGGATATTCAGGACTGATTTTCTTTGGAATGGACTGCTTGGATCTCCTTGCATGGGTTGCCATTCGCTTTTCCAGGAGATCTTCCTGACCCAGGAACTGAATGCTGATCTCCTGCATTGCAGGCAGATTCTTCACTGTCTGAGCCACCAGGGAAGCCTGTACCCAACCCAAGAGGGAGCATTTCGTGTATCTGATAGTTGTTTACCTTAATCAATTTTTTTTTCATTTGTTTGTTTGTTCTTCCTTTACCAATTTTAATTGTGACAAAGGTAATTTTTCTGTCTTGTTCTTAAAATGGAGAGCAAAAGCTGGTCTGAAATAGTTATCTTTGTATGTGCTATTTAGTTACCGATTGAACATTTCAGAGGGCAAGGAAGCAAACAAAAATGCCCCGATTGGTTTTCTGCGTTATGGCTCCTGGATTGTTGACAAGTCTGCAGGGCCCTTTCTGTGTTTTTCTATGCTTTCTTTCGTTTTTCTTCTCAACCTTGGAGTCAGAAGCTTCAGTTAAAAATCCCTGCTCCATCAGTAGGAGCTGTGATTCTAAGAACATGACTTCATTATTCACCCTCTGTTTCCTCCTTTGCAAACAATGGTTTTAATTCCCATCTCAAGGGATTTGTAGATGTTGAATTGAATGAGACAATGACTAGTATATTATATAAATGCTTTGAAAATAGAGTTGGTTTTCTTTTTCTGTACTCCTCCCTGGGATCCCAGTGTTAAGAAGAACAAAAAAATGAGTCTTTTTTTTTTTCTTTCACTATCCAGCATTCAGGACTGTTGGCTCCTTGCTCATTTATATCATCACCTCTTCTCTGTGAAACAGAATCCTTAATTTTTATGATGTATTTTTCTCACCTTTGAATATCCATAACATTTTTTTCTTCACTATTTTCATCACTATTTAGTGGACTCTTGCTTTCCCAGGCAGAAATGGGGATGGACAAGTGTTGGGATGGGATTTTGTCCTCTGATCGCTGCGTATTCAGTCCTGTACCTGAGAGCTTCAAGTTCTCTCCTGTGGAAAAGGGCCCAGGTTTGTGCAAAGGAGCAGATCCCCTTAATGAATGCTTTTCTCCATGATCTGCTTTGATACCTCTCAGGGTATCCCAGTGAACTTTTTTTTTTTTTGATGATACCATAGTTCTCTGACCAGGGATCGAACCCATATCCCCCTGCATTGGGAGCGCTGAGTCTTAACCACTGGACCTCCAGAGATTCCCTCGGTGTCCCAGTGAAGCAGAAAAAAAGCAGGTCTTCTCATATCAATAAAACAATAATGGCTAACACTTGTGCATTATTTTGTTAAAAATTTTTATTGGAGTATAGTCGCTTTACAATGTGTTAATTTCTGTTACAGCAAAGTTAAGTCATCTATATGTGTATGTATAACCCCTCTTTAAAATTTCCTTCCCATTTAGGTCACCGCAGAGCACTGAGTGGCGGTCCCTGTGCTATGCAGTAGGTTCTCACTAGTTATCTATTTTATCCGTAGTATCAATAGTGTGTGCATGTCAATCCCAGTCTCTCAGTTCATCCTGCCTCCCCTTTCCCCCCTTGGTATCCGTACATTTGTTCTCTACGTCTGTGTCTCTATCTGCGTATTACTTTCATAGCTTGTCAAGGGTCTTCACATCCATCACACATTCATTAGCTTGTTAAGCATTTGCTGGGTTCTGCCACGTTCTAGGCCTCGCCTAGACGCCAGACAATAAATGCACTGGTGAGGACTCCCTGGCCTTGACAGTCTGTCCCTTCCCGAGAAAGCCTCCTCTCCCTGCCTTGTGAAGTTCCTACCTTCTCGTTGTCTATCACGGCCCTCCGCTTCCTTTACAGTATCCCCATCCTGATCTCCTTGAGGACTGGGGTTGTGTTGGCTTTTGTCACCTCTGTGAGGTCCTGCGTTCAAGACCTAGCGTACTGCGAGGCCCCAAGAGGAACCTCCGGCTTCCCGACTGGTTCAGTGGTAAAGAATCTGCCTGCAGTGTAGGAGATGCAGGTTTGACCCCTGGGTCGGGACGATTCCCTGCAGAGGGAAATGGCAACCCACTCCAATGTTTCTGCCTGGAGAATCCCATGGACAGAGGAGGAGCCTGGTGGGCTACAGTCCATGGGGTCGCAGAGTCAGACACGAACCCTACCACCAAAAAGAGGACCCTCACAAAGGTTTTCAAACTGAGAAAGACAAACATCTTTTACTGATTCTCCATTCATCTGATTCAAATAGATTGAATATCACCATGTGAAAATAGCTCACTGTTACTCATTATTGTGAAAAATCAAGAGATTTAAATGAGATTAACATCTTTCATTACTCTTTCAAATCATCCCACCCTCTCCTTCCAAGATATTAAGAATTAAGAATCCAGTTACCTCCGCTGCATAAATTAACGTTGGTTCATGCCGTGACATACTGAGCTACTGGCATTTACAGTCTTTGGTTGCTTCTATACCAAAACTTTTGGCCTAGCTTGGAGATGGAGGTCAAGCTAATAGGAGCCAAGAATTATGACTATGAAGCACAGAGTCCCCAGACTGAGAAAGACAAATATCTTTGACTGGTTCTCTCATTTCATAGGTGTGGAAAACGGAGGCCCGGAGGGAGTAACTTGCCAGTGATTTCACAGTGCGCTTACTTTTTCTTGGCCACGCCTCGAGGCTTGCAGGATCTTAGTTCCCCAGTCAGGGAGGGAACCCGGGCCCCCAGCAGTGAAAGCAGAGAATCCTAACCACTGGATCTCCAGGGAAGTCCCTCATCATTCATTTATGGCTGAGCTGAGACAAAAACCCCAGATTCATATCAGGGACTCTTCCACTGTGTCATACCTCTTTGACATTAATCAATAGCTTAAGCTGATAAGAATTATTTTCTGGATGAACAGTAGTGAATTCCATAAATTCAAAGATGAAAGCGAATGCAAGTTGTTCTAAAACCATTTCAGCCATTTTTATGAAAGCACATGATTTCTATGAAGAGCAGTCCAGTACTAGAGGAAACGCTGAAAAATATTCAAATGCTCAGCATAGCCATAACCAGGAGGATGTGGTTTCTAATGTGTACAGCGAAAATCATGCTTCAGGTGAAGCTTACTTTATTTTCAAATAGTATTTTTACTTTTGAAATAATTTTAGACTTACAGAAAAGTTGCATATATAGTAGGGTTTATTTATTTATTTATTTTATAGTAGGGTTTATATATACCCTTTACTCATCACCCTCTAATGTTAACAACTTACACAGCCATAGTTCAGTGATCAAAATGCAAAAACTGAGGGACTTCCCTAGTGGCCCAGTGGTTACTACTCCACGCTTCCAACACAGGGGACACAGGTTTGATTCCTGGTCCAGGAAGACGCCACACGCCACAGGACTACTAAGCCCATGAGCTACAAGTACTGAGCCCGAGTGCCTACAGCCTGTGTTCCCCAACCAGAGACTCCATCACAGTGAGAAGCCCGCTCACCTCCACTAGAGAAAGCCCCCATGTAGCAGCAAAGACCCAGGGTAGCCAACGAGTAAATAATTCTTTAAAAAAAATTTAAAAAATTGACACTGATACAATCCTATCGATTAAACCACAGACTCTATTTGACTATCATCATTTCCCCCCTAACGTTCCTTTTGCGTCCCAGGATATGACTCAAGATCCCAAGCTGCATTCAGTTCCTGTGTCTTCCTAGTCTCCTCCACTCTGAACCAGGGCCTTCGTCCTTCCTTGTCTCCCATGGACTCTCCTTTTTCTATTATTGGAGTATAACTGCTCTACAATGTTGTCTTAGCTTCTGCTGCACAACAATATGAATCAGCTGTATGTGGGCATGTGTCCCCTCCCTCTTGAATCTCCCTCCCACCCCACCCCCATCCCACTCCTCGAGGCCATCACAGAGCACCAAGCCGAGCTCCCGGTGCCGCACAGCAGGTTTCTACTAGCTATCTGTTTTACACGTGGTAGAGAATATATGCCAATGTCTGTATTCTCTCAATTTGTCCCGCCCTCTCCTTCCCCGCTCCATGTTCCCAAGTCTGTTCTCTATGTCTATATTTCTATTCCTGCCCTGCAAATAGGGGCTCTTCATCCCATGGGCTCTTGAGGAGTGCTGGTCAGCTATTCTCTAGAGTGTTCCTCCGATGGGTTTGTCCTTTTTTTTTTTTTTTTCATGATTAGACTGAGGTTACAGGTTTGAGAGAAGAATGCCACAGAGGTGAAGCTCTGTTCTCATTATCTCATCTCAGGGGTACACAGTGTCATCAGGACTCACTACTAGTGAAGCCTGATCACTTGGTTAAGGTGGTGTCTGCAGGGTTTCTCAACTGTAAACTTACTGCTTTCCCCCTTACAATGAGAAATGTCTTGGAGATACTTTGAGACTTTATGGGCATCCTTTTTCTCTTCAAACTTTTGCCCCACTAACGTCCATCAGTGGACCTTTCCTGTAGCAATTATTACTATGGTTTTCTAACGGAGAGTTTATATTTTCCTCATTCCTGCTACATTTATTTATTTTTTAAAATTTTTAATTGGAAGGTAATTGCTTTACAATGTTCTGTTAGCTTTTGCCGTACAGCAAAGTGAATCTAGCTTTAGGTACACATATATCTCCTCCCCCTTAGACCTCCTTCCGACCTCATCCCCATCCCATACATCTAGGTGACAGGTGACACAGGTGATCTAGGTGAGCACAGAGCACCGAGCTGAGCGCCCTGGGTTACACAGTCGCTTCCCACTACCTGCTACATTTACTCACTGGGATTCTTCTGAAAAAGAGTTGCCCCCCTCTTCCGCATTTATTCAGTGATTTAACCACATCAGTCCAGACTTATGGATATTAATTTTGTTCTGTAGATTAAGATCTTGTACTACCATTACTGGCTTTGTTGCTCAAGTTGTCGCAGCCTTAGCCTGGGAGATTTTTCGGGTTGGCGCTTGTGTCTTTCTGTCATGCTCCCATCTTTTTAGAGAACTTTGCTGTTGTCGGCTATCCCAAGATGCTACAGGCTTATCCTGTCCCTACCCCAACCCTGGACCTAATAACTTCTCTAAGGTTTCTCTTACTGGAGGAAAAACATGTAGAAACCAAGATGTGTGCACAAAAGGAAGACAGTCTTTGATGATTATAAACCTTTTATATCAGAAAACTTACCAGCATAGGATCATGCAGTGTCTCCAGTAATAATTCTGAAGCGGAGCAGTCAATTACGTATAGGTTAGCTTTCCCTGGTGGCTCAGAGGGTAAAGCGTCTGCCTGCAATGCGGGAGACCCGAGTTCGATTCTTGGGTCGGGAAGACCCCCTGGAGAAGGAAATGGCAACCCACTCCAGTATTCTTGCCTGGAGGATCCCGTGGATGGAGGACCCTGGTGGGCTACAGTCCACAGGGTCGCAAGAGTCGGGCACGACTGAGCTACTTCACTTTAGCTTTATTTTTAAACTTTTATTTGTTATTTATTTATTTGGCTGCACAGGTCTTAAGTGCAGCATGTGGGATCCGATTCCCTAATAAGGGATTGAACCTGGGACCCTGCATTGGGAGCATGGAGCCTTAGCCATTGGACCCCCAGGGAAGTCCCTATAGGTTAGCTTTCTGTGTGTGTACTCAGTCGTGTCCGACTCTTTGCCACCCCAAGGAGTCCAGCCCGCCAAAATCCTCTGTCCTTGGAATTTTCCAGGTAAGAATACTGGAGTAGGTTGCCATTTCCTTCTCCAGGGGATCTTCTTGACTCATGGATCAAACCCACATCTCTTGTACCTCCTGCATTGGCAGGCGAATTCTTTACCACTGCACCACCTTGCAGCTTAGTCATCCTTATATCTCCCTGTCTAGCATAGACTGACGTGCAATAAATAGTTCCTGAATTAATGAAGTAATTCAACTGATCTCCCCTGGAACAGGGTCTTAACCTGGCATCTAGAGTCTCACTAGGGGAGGAGATGGGTCTACGGATAGAGTTCAGGATGAGGGATGTCTGTGAACCTAGGGGAAAAAAAATTACTTCCTTATTTCCACTCACCTCTAACTGAAAATTAGCATTTCCTTCAATTATGAATGTGCACAGCAAAACACAGTAGTAATAGCAGTATTAAGACTCTGTCACCCATTGAAGTCTGTTTTCACATCAACATTAGAATTGTTGCCGCTATCTCAAAATATAATATATGCTCATTACCACTTCAAAATTACAGTAATTATTAGGCCTGCCACTGGATCTTGTTGTTGCAAAAGAATAACTCATTATTATATCATATTAAAAATATTTTGATGAGTGTATTTCAGTGGAACTGGCTTCCCTTATGGTCCTTTATATTTTGTTTTACGCATTTAAGAACAGTATTCTGAGAGGAAGTCCGCAGGTATCTTTAAGAGTGCATAACCGGAGACTTCCCTGGTGGTCCAGTGGTTAAGACTTCGGCTTCCAGTACATGGGGAGTAGGTTCCATCCCTGGTCAGGGAGCTAGGATCCCACATGCCTCGTGGCCAAACAGACAAACAAACACCAAAACATAAAATAGCAATATCACAACAAAAAATTCAATGAAGACTTTTTAAAAAATGGTCTGCATAAAAAAGTTCTTTAAAAACATTTGCAACCAGGTGGTAAAGAGTGAGGTACATATAAACGTGTACTCTCTGTGATGAAGAACTGTATTATAAGTTGTAAGGGTCACTACCCAACTCCCATTCTGTCTAACAGGTGTCACCTTAAAGACACAGCTCAGTGCTTGGCTGCTGGGGGCCTTCCTTCCAGGCTCTCCCTGCAGAGCTGGTCCTGGCCTTCTCCTCGATCCCACAGGGCAGTGTGGCCCAGTGTCCATGCAGCGCTTAGGTCACTTAGGTCAGTGACACAAGTAGCCAGGCTTCTGATGAGCTGTGCCACTGGGCAGCAATTATTTACTGCCTCTGTGCCTTGGGCACGCATGCATGCTAAGTGGCTTCAGTCATGTCCGACTCTGTGCAACCCTATGAACTGCATCCCGCCAGGTTCCTCTGTCCATGGGACTCTCCAGGCAAGAATACTGGAGTGGGCTGCCACGCCCTCCTCCAGGGGATCTTCCGGACCCATGGATCGAACCCATGTCTCTTTTGTCTTCTGCACTGGCAGGCAGGTTCTTTACCACTAGAGTCACCTGGGAGGCCCCTCTGTACCTCAGTTTCCCCATTTGATAACAATTGTAAAGTTTGATCCCCAGCCTATAGGGTTGTTGTGCTATGCTGTGTAATACAGGACTGAAAACAGTACCTGATACATAACAGGCAGGAACTAAATGGTAGTTCTTTTTCATAAACATTGCGTAAGGAAGCATAAGTGAGTTTCTTATTGAACAACTATGCAATCCTAGGTTTCCTCTTAAGTTCGTGGTACGGCTCAGCATAAAGAAAATCAGGGCAACTATTTTTTTGTTTGTTTTTCTTTAATGATAACTATTTTGAATTTTAATTTATTTGGCTGTGCCAGGTCTTAGTTGCAGCATGGCAAACCTATTTTCCCAACCAGGGATTGTACCTGGGCTCTCTGCATTCCGAGTGCAGAGTCTTAGCCACTGAACCACCAGGAAAGTCCTAGAGCAAACTGCTTTTTATGTCTGAGCTTCCAACTTTACCTACCTGTCATTGTGGTTTGGTGGCTAAGTCAGCCAAGTCGTATCTGACTCTTTCGTGACCCCATGGACTGTAGCTCTGCCAGGCTCCCCTATCCATGGGATTTCCCAGGCAAGAATACTGGAGTAGGTAGCCATGTCCTTCTTCAGGGGCTCTTCCCAACCCAGGGTTCGAATCTGTGCCTCCTGAATTGGCAGGCAGGTTCTTTACCACTGAGGAACCAGGGAAACCCTTACCTACCTGGAGGGGTTGTGATTTCAAAACAAGAAGCTCCACACTCCCATTCAAGACTGTATAAGCCATAATGTGTTTGTAGGTGACAGTCTATTTGTATTCTCTTTTTTTGAGGTAGATATTTTAGTCAAACTATGGAATGCAGATGAATATGAAGTCTTTCATCATAAAGATCTGCATTTTAATAGGCTTGGTTATTTTTTTTTTAATTGTCCTATCCCTTCCCTTCCCCCGAGCTGAGATGTAAAGTGGAGTCAAATTTATAATGTGCTTCTGACCTTATGAAAAAACAGGCCCTGGAGACAGTTTTCAAGTGTCTACTTCCTGTGAAATTATAATGGGTAGGTTTGGTTTGAGAAGAACTGTCAGTTAAGGCAGCATTCCCCCCCACCCCACAGTATGACTAATAATGGCAGTTATTAAAATTGAAGTTAAAATACCTAGAATTAAGATTTTGGCAGAACACACGGAGACATTCCATGGTTTTGGACATTATAAGTATATGCCTTGAGGAAATGTTCGCGTCTCACTTGAAAGATTTTAAAAGCGAGAGGTGGAAATAAATGACAGAAATAAAAGTTATATGACAAATGCTCCTCCAATGAATTTTAAAATTTAAAGTAGGAGAAGGGGAAAAAAAAAAGTCTGAGTAGACTATCAAGTCTGAAGGATTGAAAACAGCTTCAAAAATCCTTGAGGAGAGTATTTGGGGCAATTTAAATTTCCTGGGAAATTTTGCTCTTTGTGAGGACATAATACTTTGAGGGCAGCTTTCACTGTTAGGGCTAATTTTCCAGATCTGGCAGAAGATTGTTAAGTGAAAAGGTTTCCCTTGGCCCATTTTTGACATGAAGTTATCTCCTGTTTCCCTCTGGCTTTGCAAAAACAGGCCCGCCCTTCACTGACTGAAGTGGAAACCCCAAGTCATTGCATATCATCCCCTCTTGGGCCCCTGGGACCTTTCAGGGCAGACCAAGCTCCGGTAGGCGGTGGAGCACTGTGGAGTGGTCTTACACCCTCGCTTACATGTTCTCTCCTTTGGCCAAGAGTTAACACAGAGCTTGAAGCATTATGGGCTCCCTCTGCCCTAATTGACTGCACATCCTACCCAAATAATGTGAGGAGGAAAAAAAAAGATTCCCATGTGCAAATCACTGTTCCCAAATTATTTTACTATCTAAAACAGGGTTTGTTTTATCAGGAACAAGACGCTGTCCATATTTAATTAATTGTCACTCTGGTTCCAACCCTTACCCCCCACCCACATCTCTGCCTTACGTCCTGTCCCCTCTAGTGGGTCTTCCGTCCACTGATCTCTGGCCTGTTCTCTATCTCTTATGAGGACTGTGTCTACTCTCTGCACAGGGATTTTGGATTCTATCATAATAGCTGTTCGGCAACCTGCCTCCGTTCAGTTCAGTTCACTCAGTTGTGTCCGACTCTTCGCGACCCCATGGACTGCAGCATGCCAGGCCTCCCTGTCCATCACCAACTCCCGGAGTTCACTCAGACTCATCTCCATTGAGTCAGTGATGCCATCCAACCATCTCATCCTCTGTCGTCCCCTTCTCCTCCTGCCTTCAATCTTTCCCAGCATCAGGGTCTTTTCCAGTGAGTCAGCTCTTCGCATCAGGTGGCTAAAGCACTGGAGTTTCAGCTTCAGCATCAGTCCGTCCAATGAACACTCAGGACTGACCTCCTTTAGGATGGACTGCCTCCATAACTAGTGTCATCGTTCATGAAAATCCAAAGCATCGGTTTTCTTTGAAGATTGATCCATCCCCTGACCCTGGTGCAGCCAAGTAAATATTTCTTAAAAAATAAAAAGTAAAGCCTACTTACCAAAGCCTACTTCCTCCCTTTTTCTGAAGTGAAACAAAAGTTCTATTTTAGACTAATAAGCAGCTTCAGAGAGGGTGTGAAGATGTAAGGGAAATTCTCTCTTAATGAGTATGCTTTCTAATTAAATAAAACGAGCCATTTTCTAAAATAGTTTTTTCCACACAAACTAAAAATTAGATACAGAGAAGGATGTAAATAAGACAATGTTAAAATATGTCTGTATAATGAACAACAACAAAAATGGTGGAGTATTTATATTGCTTTTAACTAATATAGTATAAAAATTAAGCAATTTTTAAAGGCTCAAAAAGATTTATTTTTCTATTTATGAATTTATTACTTTAAAAAGATAAGTGAGCCTTTTTGTGTGTGTACAAATGGACTACGCATGTCACATACCAGTAGGGGGCACTAAAACATTACCGTTAAATGTTTAAAAACACGTTTGGCGACTTTAGCTCCATCAACTTAATCAGAAATGATCGAGGGCAATGGCAAGGGAGAGAAACAGTTCAATTAGAATATCAAAGCTAGCTAGCAAATTTTCTTAGCTAAGTTTGCAGAGAATCCTTTTCTGTGTAAAAACTAACGTGACAGCTGTGATTAATACGTTTGGAATCAGTTAAACTGTGGACACAATACTTCATGCTGGCTCTGTGACACCTTGTGATGACTGAGGACAATTACATATGGGGATCCCTCAGATGGAAAGAAATGGCAAGACTCAGCTGTACGTGGTCTATTATATCCTGTGGTGGTCTTGTTGTTGTTCACTCAATCAGTTGTGTCTGACTCTTTGCAATCCCACGAACTGCAGCCCTAGAGGATTCCCTGTCCGTCAGCAACTCTCGGAGCTTGCTCAAACTCCTGTCCATTGAGTCTGTGATGCCATCCAACTATCGCATCCTCTGTCATTCCCTTCTCCTTCTGCCCTCAATCATTCTCAGCATCAGGGTCTTTTCCAATGAGTCAGTTCTTCACATCAGGTGGCCAAAGTATTGGAGCTTCAGCATCAGCCCTTCCAATTCAGGGTCTAGAATACATAACCTTAAAATCCTGGATTGGGACTTCCCTGGTGGTCTAGTGGTTAAGTCTTTGCCTTCCAATATAGGGGCTTCGAGTTTGATCCCTTGTCAGGGAGCTGGGATCCCACATGCCTCATGACCCAAAACAAAACAAAACATAAAACAGAAGCAATGTTGTCACACGTGCAATAAAGACTGTTTAAAAAGTGACCCACAGGGGAAAAAAATCTTTAAAAAAATCTATTAAATATTTTTTAAAAAATCCTAGGTTGTAATAACTTTTAGGTAGATGGTAGTTTGGGCTTGGGCCCTTTGTCAGTCCACTTGGATTATGGCAAGAGTATATGGTGGGGAATGGCCAGATGACACTCTTGGGTGTCGGTACCACACTGACCTGGTCAGCCTGGACCTGGAGCAACCTGCTCTTTACTGTCAGGAACAACCAGCACCAGGAGGTGAAGGAACATCTGGTCCTAAACAAGTGAGTGCTAAGCTTCTAGGAGTGTTTACTTCCATGAGAGGGAAAAGCAAGCCCATGCATGTCTCTTTGGCTATGCCGCAGAGCTAGAGAATGTGCCCTGAATTTAGCCTGGCCTGTGGCATTCTGGTTGTTTGTTTTGCAAATTGTAGCAGTATGGAAAGAAACTAGGAGCATAGGGGAGAGAAATTCCTATGGCACTGAATATGTTGAGATTGTTATCAAATACAGGGCCCGGCCCAGCTAGTCTCCAGTGGAGTAGGCTTGCGCTCTGTCCCCGCCGAGATGTTGAAAACTCCCGGGACAAGGTAATTCAGCTGCACCAGACACAAGATGAGAGTTTAGATCCAGACACGGGAGCAGCTGCAGTAACGTGAGCAGAGAGGAATGCCAGCGTGTGTGGGGCGTGTGGATTTCAAAAGCGAGCTCTCCAAAGAGTGTTTCTCTCCCCAACGAGAGGCTCACATTAGTCCAGAAAGGGAATCAATGACATGTTATCATCGACCCAAACAGGTGGACGGCAGAAGCCTGGACAACGGGGATGAGAACAAGTCTGAGAGAGGAGGGCGACTGACCGACAACTCAGCTTAACAGTAGTGATTTCAAGAGGCCCAGGCTGCGGGCAGCCTGCACAGAGGTTATCTGGACAGCCAGTGTTTACGGTCTGGGCAGACTGGATCCCACGGCGACGTGGGAGGCCGGCTCCAGGGAAGGCTGGTTCGGCAGGAGGATGCCAGCAGCCTCGTGGACCTGGAGGGGTTGTGGGGTGCTGGGAGCTTGAATGGTCTTTATCTGGGTGTGGGCAGCTTCTTGCAGTTCTGTAGGCTCCTGAGGGGACTGCCACAGGCTCTGGTCCATGTCTGCTCAGTCATGTCTGACTCTTTGAGACCCCGTGGACTGTAGCCCTCCAGGCTCCTCTGTCCATGGGATTTTCCCAGGCGGCTGAGTTGTAAAGAACCCGCCTGCCAATGCAGGAGACATAAGAGATGTGGGTTTGATTCTTGGGTCCAGAAGATCCCCTGGAGGAGGAAATGTCAACCCACTCCAGTATTCTTGCCTGGGAAATCCCATGGACAGAGGAGCCTGGCAGGCTACAGTCCGTAGGGTTGCAAAAGATTGGACACAACTTAGCGACTACACACGCATACAGGGTCTGGTCTATCCTTGCCTGATTCAATAGGCTGGCCTTCCCTTTCTTCCAGTGAGCCCCCTTGCACAAATGCTTTTCATCCACATCCCTAAATGTGATACCTCTAAGGGGTCTCCAGAATCCTAGTGAAGGAGGAAGAGAAGACCTCTGGGGGTGAAGAAGACAGTGAGGACCTCTTTTTCCCTCTTTTTCTTGCTTGTCCACTGGACAGTTTACTGAAAGCAAGGAGTGATGGACTTGTGTGGGTGGGCACGGTTGAGCCCTCCTGCACTACAGATACGAGACTAACGGGAAGGGGATTTAAGTCTTTGGCGGAACTAAAACCATGCTGGATGCTGGACTTCCGCTCAACAGACAGCCCCTCTGAATATCTTTAAAAGGAATCTCAGACCTTGTAAGTACATCTGCAATCCCTGGGGCTCATCCCACCTGCAGGTACTTTTATATAATTGCCTCAGTGGAGCCCCACAGAAGTAAGTGTTTCCATTCCCATTACTCAGATAAGGAAACTTCCTGGAGGAGTAAGGAGTTGCTATTGAGTCGCTCAGTCATTCCTGACTCTTTGTGACATGGACTGCAGCACGCCAGGCTTCCCTGTCCTTCATCATCTCCCAGAGCTTCCTCAAACTCACATCCATCCAGTCGGTGATACCATCCAACCATCTCATCCTCTGTCGCCCCCTTCTCCTCCTGCCTTCAATCTTTCCCAGCATCAGAGTCTTTTCCAACGAGTCAGTTCTTTGCATCAGGTGGGCAAAGTTTTGGAACTTCACCTTCAACATCAGTCCATCCAGCGAATAGAGCTGATTTCCTTTAGGATTGACTGGTTTGATCTCCTTGCTGTCTAAGGGACTCCGAAGAGTCTTCTCCAGCACCACAGTTGAAAAGCATCACTTCTTCAAAGTGGTGTTTGAATTTGAATGTAGTTGCTTTAAACTTCTATCACTTTTCCTTGCCGGGTATTGGGCTTGTGACAGAGTGGCAACAGGTATTAGATATACACACTAAAGAAACCACATGAATTACTGGTTCAGAGCAACTGCTTGGGTAGGTGTCCTTGTTAGCTAGGTGACTTTGTACAAGTTTCTCAACCTCCCTGGTCCCTGTTCCCCCTCCTGTCAAAGAGTATCTCCCCCACAGGGTTTGTGGAGGTGAAATAAGTTTATATGTTCCAGGGCTTGGAACAGAGTAAGTTCTAGTATGTGTTTTCCTCTAATGCTGACCCTGCTGCTTGTTCATAAGCCATGGATTTGGTTGAGACTTCACTCTCAAGTTAGGGATTTATTTGTTTAACTGCATTTTGGGGTTAAGGCCCTTTAGTTCCCCAGTGGAAAGTTAAAAGTCTATACTAACTTTTAGAAAAACGTAACTGATCCTTTAGTCAGTGGGTTAGTTTTCTAGGGCTCTGTGAGCGTGTGTGTATGTGTGCGCTCAGTTGCTCAGTCATATCTGACTCTTTGTGACCCCATGGATTGTAGCCACTAGGCTCCTCTGTCCGTGGAATTCTCCAGGCGAGAATACTGGAGTGGGTTGCCATTTTCTACTTCAGGGTGTCTTCCTGACTCAGGGATCGAACCCATGTCTCTCGTGTCTCCTGCGTCGGCAGCCAGATTCTTTACCATTATGCCATCTGGGAAGCCCCGTTATGACCACCAAATAATTTTTTCATCACGACCCATTTAAAAGTAATTTTTCTGTTATGACCGGTTCAAGAATTTATCAGCAAGGTTGCTAATAAAAAACTTTCACACCTCTAAAGTGTTCAGGGGTAACGTTTACATTACAAATTCTCACCTTCACTGTGTAATTTTAGCCGCTTCTTTTGTTTCTTAATTTCAGGCAGGTCCTCCCGATTTCCAATTTAAGAGGTTTCCATGGTTCTCGTCAATTTTTGTTTATTGGTGAATAAATTTGTTGTATGTTTTAATTGGGCTGTGAAAATAAGGTGGCATTTGCAATCTTTTAATAGAATTCTGGTGTGTATACATAGGATTGTGAACGTGTGCTCCTGTGGGTGTGTGTGTGTGCGCACACAAACCAGAGGCTGAGACATAGTTTTACAGTACCGTTGCCAAGAATAACTAATCTAGGAATAACTGCAGAATCTGATAATACAGGTGGTGTTTCTTGTTAGAAATAATTTGTCTGAAATAATTTGTCTACTTGAACAGACGTGAATTCTTTTTAATTTTAAAACTGAACATTAAAATTAAGCTACTGCCCTTTTCCTAAATTAGTGTTTTAATAGTCTTTTTTTTAAAAAAAAATCACATCTAGGAAAAAAGATTCTTTATTCAAAAGCCATTTTATTCCAATTCCCTTTAAGTAGAATGCTTTTTGCTGTTATTGTTCTGTATGTTTTTCTTTGTTTGAAAGAGAGCTAATTTTTTAGGACTGTTTCGTTTCCATGAGAAAGTCACTCATCTCCAGCTTTTATGCTTCTTAGAGACAACATCTAACTCTTATAAAACACATTGTGGTGTTTGAGTGGGTTTAGTTTTTAAGAATTTCGCTCCCAAAAAGAACTGCAGAAAACTAGGAATACATTGTATCAATTCTCTGTTGCAATTGTTTTAGAAAAATTTGCTCTATTGTTGAAGCTGTGCTGCTTTCTGTGATAACATTATCTGTTAAATGAAGCTGTCAGTATCGTCATCAGCTAAACTACCAAAATGAGTCAGCTAACTTTATTTTTAACCGCTTTTTAATTGCCTGCTGAGACTATCAAGAATAATGTAAGAGGATTTTTAAAGCCTTTATAGCAATGTTTTGGTATATCAGGCTATATCAAAAGGTACATCAAAGGTTCAGAATTCTCAAGTCATTTCCATGAATTTTTCCTTTTAATACTCAGCTGCAGGGAATGGAGAAGTAATGAACCCTTGAGATTTGAGGCTTTCCCTAAATTCTTGCTACGACATTCCATGGATGTTATACATACTATCTCTTAATTTACAAAGAATCAGTTGGATTTGGGCAACCAATGCACGTAACACTTGAAACATGAAGGAGCCATAGCAGGATTTAGAACAAATATCGGTGATTTAGAAATCATGTGTTTACCTAAGCCGAAGTCATTTGTCCAGTAACAAAAACCTACCCACGAGGTTGTACCGATGTCAAAAAACAAACATTTCATCCCTGTTTCAAAGCACTTTAAGATGTTATTTTAATCCTTACAATACCTCTTTGAGGTATGTAGGTGGCAAGTAATACCAAGATAAAAATTCAAAATGCAGAATAAATTGAACACTGCTTAGTAAAAGAACTTTAGCTGATTGTGCTTTGCTGCTTTTCTTGGACCGTCCATTGGTGATTTCATTTTATCATATTTTGCAGGGTAGGACCAACAGCACCGCATATTTGCTAAAACAGTTACCGTGGTCTATGAGAGTCACTGTGTTTCCACAGCTTTAAGAAAAAATTTCTTTTTACATTTTTAACAAATCTTTTTATATTTGTAACTTTTTATTTGTATTGGGACATAGCCGATTATACCTGGTGGCTCAGAAGGTAAAGAATTCGCCTGCAATGTGGGAGACCTGGGTTCAGTTCCTGGGTTGGGAAGATCCCCTGGAGGAGGGCGTGGGAACCTATTCCAGTATTCTTGCCTGGAGAATCCCCATGGCCAGAGGAGCCTGGTGGGCTCTAGACTGTGGGGTCCCAAAGAGTCGGACATGACTGATTGACTCAGCACATAGCCAATTAACAATGCTGTGATAATTTCAGGTGAGCAACTGAGGAACTCAGCCATACATACACATATATTCATTCTCTCCCAAACTCCCTTCCCATCCAGGCTGCCACACAACATTGAGCACAGCTCCATGCGCTATACAGTAAGTCCACTTTAAATATAGCAGTGTGTACCTGTAATCCCAAACTCTCTAACTACCCTTTCCCCCTTATTCTTCCCTGCTGGCAATCATAAGTGTTTTTCTCTAAGTTTATGAGTCTGTTTCTGTTTTGTAAATAAATTCATTTGTATCATTTCTTCTTAGATTCTTAATGTTGTTGTTGTCGTTTTGTCACTAAGCTGTATCTGACTCTTTGAGGTCCCATGGATTGGTAGCCAGCCAGTCTCTGTCCATGGGATTTCCCAGGCAAGAATACTGGAGTAGGTTGCCGTTTCTTCTATTTCTGTTTTGCTAAAAAGTTAATTTGTATCCTTTCCTCTTAGATTCTGCATATAAGGGATGACATATGATATTTCTCTTTCTCTGTCCACAGCTTTCTACTCATACTAGCCTCCGCAGAGATGAGCAAGGCACACAGGTGATTTGTTCCCTTATCCAGGTAGAGGCATCCTACTCCTTTCTCCACCCTACTTCTCCAGGGCTTGAGGGTCTGTGCCTACCATGAAAAGCAAATCATCAAATATACAGCTCTTCAGGAAAAGAGATTATATATGTGGATGATCATACTGACTTTACTCAATACTCATATAAAAGTTGCATTAATCTTCAACATCTTCTGACTCTCACAACTGGATGCATCAGCTAATTAAAACTAGGATATCTCCTGGAAATGGGAGAGCACGGAGGGGTGGTTTTCCTTCTGTGATTCATTGGTAATTTAAATTGGCTGAAGGGAAGGTAGCCACAGATAAGCTCTTCTGACTAATGCCAGGCTGCAATCTGTGGGTTGAGGAGGTGGCAGATACTTCTCTGTGAAGACAGGAGACAGCCTCCTGAACTCTCAGCCGAAGGGTGTTCCATTCGTGCTTTCTTAACGAAAACTGGGGGCATTAAGATAGGATCCCATCCCACTTCCAAAGTAAGTTTTTCTACAGGTCCTTTACAAATATTCCTGATACTTTATGCTCACTTGATGGCGGAGAGAAGAGGGCACTTTCTAATTCACTTTGAGGTCGAGAGGAACACAAGTGTTTTGTTTTTTGCTCTTAATTTTGTCGACTATCTCGTGCAAGTGAATGTTATGGCTCTGATCAGTCCCCAGTGCGTTCAGCAAACAGAGCTGGATTAAATAGTATGGGAATAAGGTCCTCTATTTGAACTGCAGAATACATGCTCACTTGTTCTAAGCTAAGTCCAAGCTTCTGAAGCTCTTCCTGATCTCGAGTGGCTTCGGGCCCGCGACGACTTGGAGCGGGGCTTGGGTTCCCAGCCAGAGACCGGGCTGGGTCGAGAAAGCACACATCCTAGCCACTAGACCAGGGGTCGGTGACAAGGGCCGTGGCCCTTCAGCTTTGCGGAAAAGAATTTCCAGAGACGGAAAGTAACAAGACAAGTATCTATTAACAGGAAAAAAGTACAGTATGTGTGGATAGACATACAGGCGGACTCAGGGGGAGAGTGTTGCTGAGTTGTGCCCCCGTGGCAGTCTGAATGAGTTTTATGGGATATTTCTTCCGGGTTTCCTTTGTCCGGTCATTTTGATTTGCTTGGTACACATTCTGTATTTGGCATACATCAGGATCCTCCCAGCTGCGCACACACATCTCTTAGCCAAGATGGATTTTACCGAAGAGGCCTGTGGGTAGCCTGGCATTAGTTAGCATTCCCTTTGACCTCCCAGGAATCTTTCTGCACATGTGTGGTTAGGGAGGTCTCCTGACCTCAAGAATAAGAAATGTGTGGTCTGGGCAGGGCCCTTCCTCCTCCCCTAATTGTCCTGCTCTTCTCATCTTGGAATTTTGATTCACCAGAAAAGGCATCTCCAATTGCTTTACTCTGTGAGGGGCTCATCTACCTCCTGCTTCAATATGTGGAATGACTTTTTGATCAAAATCCAGTTGTAACCACTTTCTTTGTCGGGGACAGAGCTCAAGTGAGCTGTTGAATTTGGTTTGATGTCTATTCAGGTTTAGGAGAGCTTTGGAAAGAGTTTCAGATGAGCCAACCATTCCGGAAGGGCAGGTTGCTCTTACTGAAGATGGTCTGCGGCTGTCTGTTCAAATAAGCAAGTGCTAATGGCTTGGAATCCCCCACATAATTTGTGTTATACAAATGCAAACATCAGCATTATTATTGTTATTTATAGTCTATCTCTAGACTCCTTTCATTAACATAAACTAAACTGGTTTCAGGCAGAGTTGATAGCTGACAAAGATCCCTCCATCCCCTAACATGTTTAAATGTCAATTTTCTGGAAAGAAAAAACTGAATCACCAAATTAACCTCTGGTTAATTTCTAGGCCTCTAGAAAACCCCAACAGTTTACAAAGGCAAAAAGTGTGGAAACAGGTGACGAGCTCTGGATTTTGATAGTAGTTGGTTCAAGTCTGATAACAATTAAATAAGCTTCTAAAGTAAGTAAACTTACCTTCAGTAAGTTTCTTAGCTCTCTGTACCTCAGTTTCAATTTCTGTAAAATATAATTCCCAATAATTTCTACATTATTGGTTCGAGGACTGATAATAGCTATATAACACTTCATCCATAATTACTGTTGAAAATAGTAGTTTTTATTAACCCTGGGAGAGAAAGAAAATGTGTATATTCTGATTCTGGGTGAAGAATGATTTATGACTTAGAAATGAAAACATTTTGAAGTGAGAGATATATATTTATATTTACCAATATACATATCATCTTACCTCAGATGATATGTAAATCTGAAAAACAGGAGGGTGGGATCTCACCCAGCCTAGTTTTGGGTTGTGGAAAGAATTTTTCCAGGTTGGAATCTTCTGGAGTGCAAGCGTGCCACGTAGTTGTCAAACGTTCTGTTTTCAGTTTGTTGCTCAAACACAAAATTATTTAACGTACATACAGCATCACAGGAGACAAATCAGTTTTTCCTTCCAGCGTGATATCAGTGATCAACTAATTGGAAGTTCCATTTTTAAATGTTAAACCTTAGAATGTAGAGTATCTCTGTGTGTCTTAAAGGCTGTATTTACCACAAAATAGAAACCTGATATTCCAGAGAAATACTCATTCTTCATCTATGTTTACTCTCTGGCATCGCAGACTTCACATATGGGTGGGCCCTGTGAGTCAGCCAAATCTGAAATTTGATAAACTCTTACCTCCTGTTTCTACAGCATAACTGACGTAGACGGTGACTATCCATATCATATTAAAAACACATGTGCTCCCACTACACAGTCATCACCTCTTGTTATTGATTTTTATCAGCAAATGACGTAACTAACGTAGTTACTATACAATGCTAGCTGTTTCTTCTTGCTTCATTCCTTTATTACTGTTGCGGACTTTCTTTTTAGGGTTTTGTTTACAATCACACTTGACTCCCTTTCCCTACTGTTATGTTGTGGAAATAGGGCAATTTGATTGGAAAAAATGGATTATTGTAAAACGGTGATTAATTCTTACTGCTTAACATGAACATTCATACATATTAGTTTTCCAAGTAAATAAGCAGGACGCCTGGTTAAACTTCTTTTCTGCCAAAAATGTAGTACCATCTGTGATCTACATGGCGGCTTTTTCTTATTTAATATACATGTCCCCCCCTTTTCGGATGCATGCTAAGAGCTTTAATATGACATGAAACAGAAATAAAATAGTAAAAACACATTGTGTTGCAAGCATGCATGCAAAATTCAGATTCATGACATTCAGAGAATTTGGGATTGCATGTGCCGCCCATTCGTTTCTAGGGCAACTTGCAGTCCTTAACATTAGAAAAGATTTAAATGTAATGTTGGGAGTTTGGGAGAGTAATTTTATTGTTTTGAGGATAGTTAAGACCTAGTGTTTAGAATAGGCTGAATTTCATTAGTGATCTGAAAACCTCCAGTTAGAAAGTTAAAGTGAAAAGCAATGTGATACAAAGACTTTTGGCCTCAATGCTGCTGCTGCTGCTGCTAAGTCGCTTCAGTCATGTCCGACTCTGTGCAACCCCATAGACGGCAGCCCACCAGGCTCCCCCGTCCCTGGGATTCTCTAGGCAAGAATACTGGAGTGGGTTGCCATTTCCTTCTCCAATGCATGAAAGTGACAATTCAAAGTGAAGAAGCTCAGTCATGTCCAACTCTTAGTGATCCCATGGACTGCAGCCTACCAGGCTCCTCCGTCCATGGGATTTTCCAGACAAGAGTATGAGGCCTGAATTCTGACCCCAGTGCCTTGGGGTCTATTACTTAACTTCTCAGTGTCTGCTTTCTTACTTATAAAATGAGGGGTTTCTGTGGGCCCAGAAATGATCACCTATAAATCCATCACCCAGATACAACCATTGCTAACATTTTTAGCCAATAGTGATACCTCTAACCTCTTAAATATCTTATTACCAGTATTGTCACAATGCCATTGTGAATGCCTGGTCCACTTTATTTTAAATGACTATATATGATTCTACCTAACAGTGAAGAGGAACTAAAGAGCCTCTTAATGAAAGTGAAAGAGAAGAGTGAAAAAGTTGGCTTAAAGCTCAATATTCAGAAAACGAAGATCATGGCATCTGGTCTCATCACTTCATGGCAAATAGATGGGGAAACAGTGGAAACAGTGTCAGACTTTATTTTTTGGGCTCCAAAATCACTGCAGATGGTGACTGTAGCCATGAAATTAAAAGACGCTTACTCCTTGGAAGAAAAGTTATGACCAACCTAGATAGCATATTCAAAAGCAGAGACATTACTTTGCCAACAAAGGTCCATCTAGTCAAGGCTATGGTCTTTCCGGTGGTCGTGTATGGATGTGAGAGTTGGACTGTGAAGAAGACTGAGCACCGAAGAATTGATGCTTTTGAACTGTGTTGTTGGAGAAGACTCTTGAGAGTCCCTTGGACTGCAAGGAGATCCAACCAGTCCATTCTAAAGGAGATCAGTCCTGGGTGTTCATTGGAAGGACTGATGCTGAAGCTGAAACTCCAATACTTTGGCCACCTCATGCAAAGAGTTGACTCATTGGAAAAAACTCTGATGATGGGAGGGATTGGGGGCAGAAGGAGAAGGGGACGACAGAGGATGAGATGGCTGGATGGCATCACCGACTGGATGGACGTGAGTCTGAGTGAACTCCGGGAGTTGGTGCTGGACAGGGAGGCCTGGCGTGCTGCGATTCATGGGGACACGACTGAGTGACTGACTGAACCGAACTGAACAGATATGTCATTCTTTAATCATTCTCTATTGTTGGTCATTTAGATTATTTCCAAACACATTTTTAGTATTGTTGTAGGGACCCACAACTAGCCTCTCACTAACAATTAAAGCAAAGGAACAGAGTTTATTGAAGAAGAAAAACATCTTCATAAGAGACTGAAAATATTGGGTCTCTGGTTTATGATCTGCCCAGTGCTTGTCTCCAGTTACAGATTGTATTAGACAAACAATCTGATGCAGCCTGTATTTTTTGATCATCCCAACTCCAAGGCTGGTGCTCAGAGCTCATACTCCCAACACATGTAGAAGTGCATTTATTCAGTTTTTCTACCTCATCTTTTTATTTTTCTTCAAAATGGTGACTATGATAATACTTCAATTCTTTTCTGCCTCAGCACTCCTTGTATCTATGAAATACTTTAATTCCTTCAAAAAATAGTGTCAACATGCGTTGCTGATTCTTTAAAGAGTGACACGGTTTTAATTCTGACATCAAATATCATGTATAGCAAAATAACATAAGCTGTTTATGACCTGGGCTTCCCCAGTGGCTCAGTGGTAAAGAATCTGTCTGCAATACCAAAGACTCAGGTTCCAGGTTTGATCCCTGGGTCAGGAAGAGCCCCCAGAGGAGGAAATGGTAACCCACTCCAATACTCTTAGCCTGGAGAATTCCACAGACAGAGGAGCTACAGTTCATGGGGTCAAAAAGAGTTAGACATGACTGAGTGACTTTCACTCACTCTCTTTTATGACCTCAAGGAATTTGCCACCTAATAGCAAAGAGATGCATGGCACCCAGCCTGTACATAGTGGGTGCTCTATAAATATTTGTTGAATGAATAAGAAAATCCAAAGAGAATTAGTCCTCAAGAAAAATGAATGACTGCTTCTGATATTTGCCATAGGCCAGGTTTCAGGACATGGGTTTAAGAAGCCAAAGCTGTGTTGTTTCAGGTGATTATTTTCTATGGGCAATTGGAAGAAAGCGTTTTCAGTTGATAGCAATGTATCCTATGATTCAGACAGAATATCGAAAATGAGCAGTTCTGGGGAAGAGAAGGTGGAGTAGTAAGTTAAGTGCCATCCACTTAAGAAGAACAGGCATCCAAGCTTTTTGCTCATTAAATTGGACTTAAATTACCTATTTTGACATGTAAGAATTTAAACCAGAGATCAATGTGGTGGTGGTGAGGGGTAAATATAGAAATTTCTGCCTTGGAATTGATCAAAGGGAACCATCCCCTCAGTCTTCCTGTCAAGGACGATGTAAAGCGGCAGGGGAAAGAATATCACTATGGTTTGTGAGATGGACTTTGTGAGCATAAACTTCCTTTTCATCTTAATTGTCCTTACCTGACATGAAATGTTTTTCTTCCCAGTTTGTCCACACGCACCAATGATAATGATTCCCACTTACTTATTAAGAAGTGAGAATCGTTAGAAAAAGCCTTCAAAACAAACAGCTACCATAAAAAAAAAAAAAAAAAAACTGAAGGAGGAAATAAACCTTTTTCTCTTAAGAAGAACTAGCGGCAGCCTAAATCCTTCGCCATCCTGCAAAGAAAATATTTACATGTTTTGACTAAAAAAAACCACCCAAAACCCACAAAATTCCTTTTGTAATCTTTTTATCTTACTATCATGTTTTGTGTGTCTCCTTTTAAAAAGTCTTTTAAATCAAAACTTCCAGCTCAGTAAATTTTACTTTCATCGAAGTAAAATTACTAAAATCTATGGGATTGACTGAGAAATACACTACAAAGTTTTATTGTGATTATCGATACCTTGGGATTGAGCTGTGCTCAGTTGCTCAGTCGTGTCCAACTCTTTGCGACTCCATGGACTGTAGCCCACCAGGCTCCTCTGTTCGTGGGACTCTCCAGGCAGGAATGCTGGAGTAGGTTGCCATGCCCTCCTCCAGGGGATCTTCCAACCCTAGGGATCCAACCCAGGTCTCCCGCATTGCAGGCGGATTCTTTACTGTCTGAACCATCAGGGAAGCCCACATTGGTATTATGTGGTATTTATAATTTTCGATCTGTGTACTGAGATTATTGATGGGAAAGCAGGAAATTGAAGCTCTAACCCTGACAGCATCACTGTTACTTACGTGAACTTGAGCAAATCAGTTCACTTTACTGTGTCTCAGTTCATTGTGTGGTGCCTCACCTCTAGAATGATCTCCAGATTTTCTTCCAACTTTAACATCCTCTAGGTCTAGCTGAAAATAAAGTTCATCTTGATATACCCATACTACTACTACTAAATCGCTTCAGTCGTGTCCGACTCTGTGCGACCCCATTGATGGCAGCCCACCAGGCTCCCCCGTCCCTGGGATTCTCCAGGCAAGAACACTGGAGTGGGTTGCCATTTCTTTCTCCAAAGCATGAAAGTGAAAAGTCAAAGTGAAGTCACTCAGTCGTGTCCGACTCTTAGCGACCCCATGGACTGTAGCCCACCAGGCTCCTCCGTCCATGGGATTTTCCAGGCAAGAGTACCGGAGTGGGGTGCCATTGCCTTCTCCGTGATATACCCATAATGGAGGGCAATTTAGCAGACTTCCCTGGTGGCTCAGACGGTAAAGTCTGTCTACAATGCGGGAGACCCAGTTTCAGTCCCTGGTATGGGAAGATCTCCTGGAGAAGGAAATGGCAATCCACTCCGGTACTATTGCCTGGAAAAGGACAGAGGAGCCTGGTAGGCTACAGTCTACAGGGTCGCAAAGAGTTGGACACGACTGAGCAACTTCACTTTCAGAATTACAAATGCACTTGACTGCTGACCCCAGTGATCTTTCTGGACATTCCTCCTGTGGATGTACTTGCACATATGCAAAATCTCTTAGTTCTATGAGATTACAGAACAGTTTGTGATCCCCCAAGAGCAGAAACAAGCAAAACATCCTCCAGCAAGGCTAGTAAACTGATACATACAATGGTATGGTTGGGAGCTATAAATATATATTTTTAATTTTTTGTAACCATGTGGCAGGGACACTGGTGCTGTAGGTACTCAAGAAAGACCAAAGAAAAGCGAATCTGTCATTTAAAGAAACAATTGGGCATGACAGCTCAGATTTCAAGGATCTGGGGAGAAAGTCTGTAAGAAAACTCCTTTAACCAAATACCTTCCTCCAACTGAGGTCCTGAAAAACCGGAATTGAAATGAAGGCAAGGCCAAATTTGCAGTTGGCTTCCTTTGCCAGGCATGATCCACTTGGCCACCGCCTATCTGTAGGGTGCGGCCGTCTGAACGGGGGCTGCCTGTATAAAGCGTAGTCGGAAAGGTAGAGGGTAGCAGCGGTTGTACACTACCGCCTTCCTTTCGGCTCATCATCTGGGTTACTGAGGTCCTCTAGCGGCTGGCTGAGGAGGCCGGAACAGTCTCAATCTGATAGTAAACGCTGAGACCACAGGAGGCGAGTGGGAACCAACCCTATTTTCAATCCATCACGCTCACGACCCCCAGCTACCCCCAGTATCAGTGGGAAGCTGTTGTGATAATCGGATTATGAAGAAATTGGAGTTTGGACGGGTGAGAATGTCAACGAGGACCAAATCTTTCTCTAAGTCTTTTCAAACTTTTCTAAACGAGGCCTCCTTTGCTTTAGATGCCACTTTTTCAATTGAAGAACTGTCATAAAGAGTTTTTTTTTTTTGGCCGGGGGTTGGGGTGGTGGTGGATTGGAAGCTGTCATTTTGGACAAAGATCTTTAAAACTCTACCGTCAGTCGTACATCTTCAGCGATCCCATCTCTCTGAAAGGAAATGCCTTCCATATTCTTTCTAAAAAGAGCAAAACAAAACTTGACAAGTATTTCTTCTGCTCCCTGAGACACAAGGGCCATTGTCTTCCTTTGGCCCCCACTGATCTTGGCAGGACAGCCTGGACCTAGAGCCCAGATGGAGCGAGGTGGGGTGGGATGGGAGGGGGCAGTGATTGACACGCGGGACAAGCAGCCTAAAGCAACACCTGGGAGTGGGGCAGGGCTTCGCCTCAAGCCTTTGGTTCTGTCCCCTGTTAGGTTTTCACCTCTCAACGTCTCAGCACTTGCGTTCTAAATAGCAAAGCAATGACAAGCAAACAATCGAATTTAGTGTAAGTCAGTAATAAAGTGACAAGGCTCTTCCTAAGTGCTCTCCTCTGACCCCGCCTTCCCCGTCGTCCCGGACTGACTCAGTGGACAGTCTGAGGTTCCTGCCCAGGGGAACAGGTTCCCACGGAGGGCACGAGGGTTGAGGCTGCCTTCAGCTCTGAGGATGCGTGTGCAGGAGCAATCGTCTTCGGCCGGGGCCGAGCCCCCGTGAACCCGGCTCCGGGCGGCTCGTCTGGCCAACGGCGCCCCCCACCGCCAACCCCCCCACTAGTCTACACCGACCGCCGAGGCTCAGCTCGCGGGTGCGGAAAGGTGGGTTCCCGGCGCTGCGGCGGCGGCTGGGTCCTCCCGGCCGACTCGGCAGTCAGAGCCCGGGCCCCGCGCGGAGGTGGGGACAAGCGTGTGTGCGGCCCGCGCCCGGGGCCGGAGAACTCGACACATCGCAGGGAAAGGAAAAAAAAAAAAAAAACAACCAACCAAACCAAACAAAAACAAAACCCACCGACTTGCCCACGTTTCTCTGCAGAGAAATCGTGGGCGGAGTCGAGAGGGGTCGAGTGAGCAGAACTCCGACGAGGCCTCCTCCGCCCGCCCACGCACCCACCCACCCGGCGGCCCCCTGAGCGCTGATTGTCCCCGGCCCCCGCCCGGCCCAGCTTCGGGCTCCCGAGCGCAGGTCGAGGCGAAGCGGGCGGCTCGTTCCACTCGGGCTTCCCGAGTACTCGGCTGGGCTCCTCAGTAGTAAACAAAGTGTCGCCGCCGCCTCCACGTTGGTTTGCCTCCTAGCAATCAAAACACTGAGAGGGCGAAAGACTCACAGAAACACTCGAGAATTACCAGAAAATAATAACAGAGAGCCAAAAAAAAAAAAAAAAAAAACCCCAAAAAACAGAGAGCGAGCGAGCGAGGGAGAGAGTGTGCATGTCAAATAGAAAAACACCCTACTACCCCCCACCAACCAACCCACTGCCGCCTCCCCGTGGAAAACCGAGCCCCGCCCAGGCCGGCGCCCATTGGCGGCCCGGGCGCCGCCGCCGCACTTTCATTGGTCGCAGGGGCCGTCCGTCAGGGGCGGGCCGGCGCGCGCGCCGCCGCCGCCGCCGGCGGGGGGCGGCGGCAGATCCCGTAAGTCGGGGCGGCCGCGTAGTCGCTGCTGCCGCCGCTGCCGCCGCATTCAACAGGCAGCAGCGCCGCGGTCGCGCCCGCCCGGGGAGAGCAAGCGGCCCGCGGCGTCCGTCCGTCCGTCCTTCGTTCGGCGCGGAGAGCGACGCCAGCGCTGTCGGGGCCCCGACGACTCTGGCCTGCCGTCCCGTCAGTGCAGCGGACCCGGAGGCGCCTAGATGCGGACGGAGCCGTGAAGTTAAGTTCTGGGCTCGCGCTTCCACTCCGCCGCCGCCGCGCCTCCCTCCGGGTTTCCGTCCGCTCGCTGCACCGACCTCACCCCTTCCCGCAGATCTCGGACAGGCTCTCGGCGCCCTCTCTCCCCTCGGCGCCGCCCCCCCCTGCCCGGTGCTGCGCTTTTCTCACTTCTGGGCAAGTCCCGCGGCTGGGGGAAGGGTGGGGGGGTCACCATGGCCGAAGCGCCCCAGGTGGTGGAGATCGACCCGGACTTCGAGCCGCTGCCCCGGCCGCGCTCGTGCACCTGGCCGCTGCCCCGGCCGGAGTTTAGCCAGTCCAACTCGGCCACCTCCAGCCCGGCGCCGTCGGGCGGCGCGGCGGCGAACCCCGACGGCGCCGCGGGCCTGCCCTCGGCCTCGGCGGCCGCTGTCAATGCCGACTTCATGAGCAGCCTGAGCCTGCTGGAGGAGAGCGGGGACTTCCAACAGGCGCCCGGCTCCGTGGCGGCAGCCGCGGCGGCGGCGGCGGCGGCGGTGGCGGCGGCTGCCGCGGCGGCCGCAGCTGCTGCCACCGGGGGGCTGTGTGGCGACTTCCAGGGCCCGGAGGCGGGCTGCCTGCACTCGGCGCCGCCGCAGCCCCCGCCGCCCGGCCCGCTGTCGCAGCACCCGCCCGTGCCTCCCGCCGCGGCCGCCGCCGCCGGCGGGCCGCTCGCGGGGCAGCCGCGCAAGAGCAGCTCGTCCCGCCGCAACGCGTGGGGCAACCTGTCCTACGCCGACCTCATCACCAAGGCCATCGAGAGCTCGGCCGAAAAGCGGCTCACGCTGTCGCAGATCTACGAGTGGATGGTCAAGAGCGTGCCCTATTTCAAGGATAAGGGCGACAGCAACAGCTCGGCGGGCTGGAAGGTGAGCGGCCTCCGGGCGCACGGCCGGAGCGGGAGTGGTGGGTGGGTGTCCGGGGGAGCCGGCCTCCGTCTGAGGTCGCGGCGGGGCAGAAGAGGAGGACGGGGGACGGGGGCCCGCCGGTACAAGTTCTCTTGGCTTGAAAGTGCAAGGCACGCGGGTAGCGCGTGCAGGGTGAGGGCGAGAGTGGCAGAGGTGGGTCGTGGGCTTGCCCCGGACCCGTCGAGGGGGGCGGGGGGCAGGAATGAGTGTGTGTGCGCGCGCTCTAGTGAAAGTTGGAGCCGGACAGGGAAGGGGCTCGCTGGGACCAGAGCGGGTGAGAAAAAGGACGCCAAGAAGTGGACCTCCGAGCGGCCAGAAAAGTTCGCCCGTGAAAGAGGGGTGGGGCGGGGGGTTCACTGGGAACGGCACCCCCTCGGCTCGCGCGGACTCCAGCCGCTGCTCATATTGCCCCCCCAGGACATCAAGGGTGAGGGCGGCTCTGCGCCGCCCACGCGGCGCTCGTTCCCCACCCCCAAGCCCCGGGACGCCCCGCGGAGCCGTTTCCGCCGCGCGGGGCGGAGGAGGGCGCGGCGATGGGGGCCTCGGAGCCCCGCCGCCCGAGAACGGAGCTGCAGGTGGAGGGTACAGGCAGGGCGCCAGCCAGGAGGTCCGTGGGGCCGAACGCGCCGTTTTGGGAGGCCAGCGTGCATTTTGTTTTGTTTCGATTGCGTTTCGAAGTGGCCTCGAGTGCCGGGGGCCGGGCGCACCCAGCCAGAGGTAGCGCCTCCGACACGTGCGAAGGGGCGGCCACCGCCGGCGAAGCGCCGGCGCCGGGCCGCGCGGGGCGAGCTAAAGTTCAAGTATGACCCTCGGCGGGGGCGGGAGCTGGCGACGGCGAGGGAGGGGCCGCGGGCGCAGGAAGCTTGCGCCTTTAAAGGGCCAGCGCGTTCTGGCCGCGCGCGCCGCCGGGCCCGGGCCGCGGGGCGGCGAGGCCAGCGCTTCTCCGCGCCAGGAAGTGCCCCGCAAACTTGGCCTCGCCCTAGGTTCACGGCCTTTAATTAGGCACAGAGAGGCTCCCCTGGATTCCCGGGGCTGGGAACATGTGTCCTCTGTTGCTTTTCCGTCGTAGCACGGAGGTGCAGATCCGAGAGGCAAGGCAGGGGGCTTTGAGACCAGTGTTTTGGGAGAGTTGCAGTGGAGGTTCGAATCTAGGGAACCGGAGGAACCTCCTGCATCGCCGGAGACCCTGTAGATGAAGTGCCTCTGGCCCTTTTTGCCTTTCTGGAGAGAGAGAGACTGATACCCACCAGGAGAGACCCTGGAGGGGGCAGGTTCATCCCTACCGAGAGGTGGAGAAGGCCCTGGGGTGCTCAGGGGAGGCCGACCGGCCTTCCGTCCGCCCTGCGGCTTCCAGGATCTGGCAGTTCCTCAGTGTCACAGGCGAAAGGATGGATGTGGAGGTTCTGTAGTTGATGTAGCCTCCTTCCTCACTCCTCATCTGGACTGTACTGCGTAGTATTTTTCTTTGCTGCGCACTTGTTACACCAAGGTGGTTTTACATACAGTGTCATCCCAGTGGTTAATGTGTGTCGGAAAGGTTAAGTTAATCACATCGTATTGAAACTCGTGGAGAAGGAGCCAGGATCTTATTTCTTCCGAAGTGTGTTTTGGAGTAAAAGCCTCACAGATAATCTCATTCATTACTAGGAATTACATGCAATTTTACCAAGTGCTTCTAAAAGGTAGAGCCTCTGTACTTTATGCGCGGTGTATATTATTTTAAGTTAGAGGATGCCTGCCAAATTCAGTTTTACTTTAATATTTGAATTTAAGTACTTGACATTTATCAATTCTACTTGAGCTCTTATAAAGCATTTCCCATTCAAAAAAACCTTTTTTTTTTTTTTTTAAATCATTCGGAGTACGGTATGTACTTAACACCGTTTTTGCATGTCCTTGGAAATGGATACAGCCTACTTCAGCTTGTTGGAGTGCCTTTCTTTGAAGATAGGGGAAGGCAAAGTTTGGGAATTATTTTTAGTTTCGCCTCTCATATGGCCTTAAGTCAAGACATTCTTAAACTAGAAATATAACTTAAATGTTTTTAGTTTTTTTTAAGTGCTTTAAAAATAAAAGATTCTAAGGCTAAAATCAACCCCCCCAGCCATTTATATTAGGTTCTTGTTTTAATTTTTTTCCCCAAATGCAATTATAATTTAAAAGTACTGCTTAAAGCTGGAAGATCTGTTAAATGTTAGTAAGAATTATTGGTCCAGAATTAGAGGCCCAGTGGCAGCTCCCTGCAGTTGCAGCTCGTAGAACCTCGTGGGCTTTGGGAGGGAGCAGGCTGCCATTCTCAAGTGAGGAAATGTTTCAGGTGTATCAGTCAGTTGGTGTAAGTCAGATTACAGCAAGTGCATTTTCACTTTGAGTAAAAGAGTATTTTAAGAAGAAAAGAAACAACCTGAAGTGTTTTCTAACTCATAACTCGTCTTCTGGTTGGAGTTTTCATAAAAATGAGTTACTTGTGAAAACCAAGTTTCACTCTCAGATCTGAAAGACTCGCTGTGTTTTAAAGATTCATAAAAAGGAGAAATTTTACTATGACTTTTAGCTTGAAAAAAAATTCAATTCTAAAATGCAAATCAACCCAAACTTGACTGCTTTAGGAGAGGCTGCTTTGGAACTAAGTTATTTCCTGTGATTTACTGTAGGGAATTAGATCGAATATTTAATTAAATATAGTTGGTTGTGCCTTTACTTCCTGAGGCCTGCCTGAGAATTTGAAAGTGATTTGCATAGGACAGAATAGTTGGAGAATCTGTTGAAAAGTTCAGAAACTTTTAATTTCTTAAAGACTGGTTGTATTTGTGGGATATGCGTTTGTATTTGTAGGAATGGTATGCCAAATCTTCTCTATACTTGTTTGAATATTGCTTAGAGCTGTCATAAGGCTACACACAAAGTGGAAGTTTGAATATTGCTTAGAGCTGTCATAAGGCTACACACAAAGTGGAAGCTGAGACTTTTGGAAAACCCGGGATCTTTTAAACCATGTACAGTATTTATAAATAGTGAAACTTCATTTCTATGATTTTTTTTTTTTTTCCTCTTCCCATGCAGAAAGTTTTCTAGAGCTTGGGAAGTAATATTGTGAGTTCTGGCTTTGTGTTTTGTTTTTGTTTTGAAATTATTTGAAACACTTAGTGTAGGTTAATAGCTTACTTCAACAGTAAGACCTAACAGTTGTTAAAATTGTTTTACTATGAGCTACCTGAGATAGTCTTTATTTTGGAATGAAGTTTCTTTAATTTGGTCTGTGACCTGATGGTGCATTTTTTCATAATGTTTAAATTATCGATTCTATTCTAAGGGCTTTCAATCTGCAGGTGAGTAATTTAGCCACAGAGATTCCATGGCAGGTTTGATGGCTGCTCTCTTACTGCACAATTATATTTGACAGAATCCTGTGAGGGTTATTGAAATTAACCTTAAAGAAAACCTTTTTAACAGTCAGGCGAAAATCTCAATATATGTGTTTGAGGAAAGGAGCATGAGGAAAGAGAGTTGGGAAAGGGGCTAATGCAGCAAAGTGTGGCATCTTACTTGCTATAGGCTGAAAGTCATGTGGGCCTGATGTGAACATGTCTGTGGCTGAGATGTTTTGTTCAGAAGTTCCCAAATAGATGTCAAATATGAATACTTAATTGCCCCTCATAAGAGCTTCATTTTTATTTTACTTTTGGTCTTCTGGTAAATCCTTGGGGAGATGCGGCGTGAGGGGTGACTTCTATTTTTTTTTTTTTAATGGGTGATTTTTTTGTTTGTTTGTTTTTTATTATTTTAATTTTAAAATCTTTAATTCTTACATGCGTGGGATGATTTGGGAGAATGGCATTCTAACATGTATACTATCATGTAAGAATTGAATCGCCAGTCTATGTCTGACGCAGGATACAGCATGCTTGGGGCTGGTGCATGGGGATGACCCACAGAGATGTTGTGGGGAGGGAGGTGGGCGGGGGGTTCATGTTTGACTTCTATTTTTGAATGATATTCAGCTTTTTTTCCTAAGTGACAAACATGTGAATACTAGAAAGAAGGCATTTTTAATTCTAATGTTTCATGGAAACTTGAAAAATGTTAATGTTTGTTGAGATTCTATCCCTCCCACCCCCCAGTTACTGTGAGGCATTGGCAAGGGACACAGGTATTGCCAGCTATCATGCACTGCGCGGGGACTGTTTAAGTGGGTGCTTCCCAGGTGGTGCAGTGGCAAAGAATCTGCCTGCCAGTGCAAAAAAATGTGGCTTCAATCCCTAGATCTGGAAGATCCCCTGGAGGAGGGCATGACAACCCACTCCAGTATTCTTGCCTGGAGAATCCCATGGATAGAGGAGCCGGGGGACTACAGTCCATAGTGTTGCAAAGAGTCCGACGTGACTAAGCCACTGAGTGTGCGTGTGTGTGCACACACACACACACGCACGCACCCACACACACACGTGAAGTGGGGAGGGAGAAGTGAATACTCAGCAGTTGCTTAGAACCCCTGCTAGGGAGGGCCCCAACGTTTTGCTTGCCCTTGTTCTCTAACCTCTTGATCCAAGCTCCTAAACTGCAGTTCTGGGTGACTTTCTAAGAGAACAGCTGTATTAGCCTGGAATTTCTTTGGGAAGCCTGAACTGTTTGCATTTTTCTGGAACCCTCTGGTCTTGGAAATGACCCAGTACCCTGGCATCATAGGAATTGACTCTGCTGGGGTTTTTTTTTTTTTTGGTCTTTGTGTGCCATAACTTTGGGGCTTCCTGGGATCCTCTTAGAAAGGCTCTGTAAGCCCCATGGTGATGGGAGAGAGCAGAGGAGTTTGCAGGGAAGGAGCGGATCCAGTCCTGCTTCTGCAGTTCAAGGTGTGCCTTCATAGTAAAAGTTTGCAAAGACTTGCCCAGTCCCCCACCTGCCCTGGTGCACACAGAGGTCTGAAGTTGGTAGATTGTTACTCAGTTGTGAACCAGAGAGACCAGAGGAACCTGAAAGTGTTTATTTTGGTGTGTCTGAGGGGTAAAGGCTTGTTATTTCAGTGGATACTCTGTGTACAAATGCACTCAGGTGTTGATGCAGTCTCCTTTTTTGTTAATTACCAATAAAGACCAACAATATTCAAGTCAGAGGCACAGAAAGTCTTCGAAGATAATTACTACCTTTTTTTTTTTCTGTAGTCTTATATAGAACACCAGAAACATGAAAATGCTTATTTGTACACTGGTGATTTCATATGGTTCAACCTTTAAAAAAAAAAAAACCCAGCTTCGGTTTTTCTTTTTCCACTGACATCCCAGTTTACTCCACTCAGTCTGTCTATGGTGTATGGACTTGTGGGCTAAGTGCTGAAAGTACTGAGTCTTGGGTTGAGTTATTTTTGCCACTTGGAAGGCATTTGGGTCACCTCTCTCCCCCATCCCCCTCATCTATCCTCATGTAGCTTTGCTGTAACCAAAAGAAAGAAAAGTGAGCTAGTTTCGGTATTAGGCCCAATAAAATTGGAAAGCTAAATCTGCAATTCTCATGTAATACATGAGGATAATTTTATTAGTAGTGCAGCTAAAGAACAGTGATTATTTTCAGTCTGCGGTCAAAGTATTTTCTTCCCATTTGTTGAATGATTATTGTGTGTAAGTTGTTATATTAGAGGCATTTGATTGATAGAAAAATGACTCAGATGTGGATCCTGTAGGGAGGTTAGATGTGACATGTAATGATTATGATACGTGGTAGCATGGTTAAGTGCCTTTGAGAAAAGTGGAGTTCTGGGTTGGCCATTGAGGTGGACCTTGAAAATGGAATGTTACTCTCCCAAGGTTTCGTTATAAAATATTCTCTGCTGAAGATCATCTACCTACCATCTAGCTTCTACTTCTGGCATTTTATGGCACTTGCTCCATCGTATATTTGTCCATTGGCACATCCATCTTCCCACCAATCTTAGCTTTTAAAATTTATTTTTGGAATGATGGGTTGGCATTCATAAGGGCATGAAAATAGGGAAACACGGCTTCTCTTTGAGATGGGTATATGCTGTACATAGGGAAGGTTTGAAAAGTATAGGAAGCAGAGCCTACTGTCAGACTGAACTTGAACTTTATATACATTATAAACATAACATCAACTAAATTTTTCTATGAGATTGTATCTTTGTTTTTGTCATATAAGAAATTGTGAAAATGGGCTCACAGTCTTAGTTTTCTAAATACAATTTCTCAGAAACGTGCTCTCATGATAGAGGCCCATGGAATGCGATTTAAAGGCAGTGTGCTGCTTTCGATTTAAAAGTGATGTGCAGAATTTGGTAACGCGTGGGACAGAATCGACTTACTGTGACTAGTAGAGGTTTAGAGAATGTTGAGCTTTTTGCTTGGTTTGTTCTTTAAAATCAACTTTCATGCCCAGTGTCCTGAGGACAGAGTGATTCAAAGAAAGATGATTGAGTCTAATTCTTAGTTTTTTTTTTTTTTTATGAGAACTCTTGAAGTTAGCAGTCTTTAAATAAACCTACAGCACTTATGAGTGAAAGTTATGTTGCTTGACAGTTTAAATGTCCGTTCTCATACTAGCTAAATATTAGATATCCTTAATAACTTTCTCATTATATCTTTATCCACTAACCCAAGTACAGGATGAAGAAGGTTATAAGGAGGTGTTTCAACAGATCCAGAGGAGGTTTAATTTAGATAGACTAAACCCAAAATTGATGTCAGGAAGGTAGACATAACTGCATGAATTCGGAATACTTGGAGTGAGTCTGACTAGCCTTTTGGTGAACTAAAAGGTTTATACAGTAAAAACTCTGGCATATCAAAAGGCAGACATACAGATATATTAAAGCTTATTAGCCATTTTAGAAATGACAGGTGTTGAAATATAGGAAGCTGTTTTACTTGTGTGTTTATACCTATAGTAGCAGGCAGCACTTTATTCAGAAGACACCCTGCTTCTGGGAGGAGGACAGTGATGCAAAAATAGACCACATAGTTCACCACTGTGAGGTTTTGTTAAATGAGTAAGTTACCATCCACCTGGATGAAATAGCTTTCACAGCACACCAGGTCATCCCTCTTGTGTGATTGCTAATGATGTCCGGGTCATCTAGTCAAAAGCAACTGGGAAACGATTGGTCAGTCTTAATTGTTTCCCCCCTCTCAATTTCTGTAGATTGGGTGAGGGTGAAAATTGCTGGCCAGGTCTTGGGTCTTTTCATTCCATAAGCAGAGAGAGAGGCAAAGCATCTCCCTCTGGGCAGAGTCAGAAGTCGTTGTGGAAGTCTGTGGGTTGGCAGGTCATTTCTTCCACGGTGGCCCATTCCTGCTGACACAGAGTCATATGAGTTCTTCAGTTCTTAGTGATCGTGGGTGGCACTACTGTCTTTTGAGAAGAGAATGTTACCTCCAACTTGAACTTTCCCTGATGGCTCAGAAGGTAAAGCGGCTGTCTACAATGTGGGAGACCCAGGTTCAATCCCTGGGTCGGGAAGATCCCCTGGAGAAGGCAATGGCACCCCACTCCAGTACTCTTGCCTGGAAAATCCCATGGACGGAGGAGCTTGGTAGGCTGCAGTCCATGGGATCACTACGAGTGGGACACGACTGAGCGACTTCACTTCACTTCACCTCCAAAGCACATGGCCCATGGGTGTGTGTGACCTGACATGTTCTCTTGCCTCTGACAGGTCCTGCTCTTCTCGAACCCTCGCCAGCCACATGCATGGAGATGCCCAAGCTGCCACCTTTTTGGCTGTGACTTGGTTCTATAATCTCTGCATTGGCCTTTGACCTAAAAAGAAAGTCTTTTTCTGCCTTGATTTTCTCCCCTAGATGATATTTGTCTTAATTGTAGCATCGTTCTTTGTGTGGCTGAAGTGACAGACCTGATCCTAGTACTAAACCCCGTGATCTTAACAGCTTTGGAGGTGCTGTCCAGCTCACCTTATTAAAAGCAAAGCTGTCCTGAGAAAGAGGGTGGCAGAGCTGGTGGTCTGTGTCCATTTGTTTTTCCCTCATTTGATGAAGCTATTTTGATGAAGGCTATTTCTCAATTGCCTTTCCTTCTGAATCTAGAAAATGGGTCATGGTTTTGTGAATCTTTTCTTTTATTAAATTAGAGATTTGGTAAGAATCAGGATCAGGTGGCTCAGTGGTAAAGAACCCGCCTGCCAATGCAGGAGATGTGGGTACAATCCTGGGGTTGGGAAGATCCCCTGGAGGAGGAAATGACAACCCACTCCAGTATTCTTGCTTGGGAAATCCCTGGACAGAGGAGCCTGGTGCGCTGCAGTCCACGGGGTTGCAAAGCAGGCACGCACAGTCAGGGTTTGAGAAGAAATGTTTTTCTGTTTGCGGCTGTGACCCTGAGTTGTTACACAGCTTGCCTTTGCACTGCTAGTGAGGGGCCTACATGATTGGTTTGCTGAGTTAAAAATTTGAAAGTAGCTAAAGGAACCTGATTTCAGGAAGGGGGAGGGGACCTCAGTGGTTGTGTTTTGTACCTGCAGTAAAAAACTCTCAAAGAGCGTGATTAACCCCCTCTTATTTGGACTCAAGCCAAGACAGAGGCCTGCCTAGTGAAGGAAGGAGGAAGAGGAGAAGGAGGCACTTAGCTTTGCCTCTTTGCACTGCCCCCTTCCCATATCAGTGTTCCTATTTTAATTAAAAAATAAGTGCTTTCCTCCACCAATAGCATGCCTCAGAAGCCTGCCATGTAGGTGGCTTGAGGGGAGACCTCTCTTGTCCGAATGAGAAGTGCCTGCCCACAGAATGAGGTGGCAGTATGTTTGTAGTGATGCTGAGGGTAAGTGAAGAGGGTCTACCTGAAAACAAATGCATTTGAATTTCAGGTCCAATTTGGAGAGACAAAAATTGAATTATGTTAATTCTTAGACTTGTTAATATTGTGTGCCCTTCAAAGCTAAAAAAATGACCACATAAATATCTGGAAATGGTCTACAGAAGTAAATATATATCATATCTCAGACAGTTTGGTTGTTTGGAAGCAAGGTAAAAGGAAATGGTTTGCATATGGTTTAGCCAGAGGGTCTTATTTTGGCAGATTCTTGAGACAGTGGATTTCATTGCACTCCTATTTTGACATGAATTTTTGCGGTTATTCCTTAGTGTAGGGTTGCAGCGAGATAGGTGGATTTGAGATGTTCTTTATAATGTTTAATTTTCAGGGTCATCAATTTGTCACACCAGTGAGGGTTCCTTGTCAGGTTTCAGCCCGCCAATACTGTGATTTGAATACTGGAGACACCCAGACACCTTAAAGGCAGGCGTTGCATTACCTGTCTGCTCCGCAAGGCTAGCCTTGAAGGGGTCGGAGGGGGAGGTAGCCAAGGGGAACTTGCTGAACTTGTAAGTCTCAGCTGAGGTTGTTTGTATACCGGATAACCTAGCTGGCTGCACCTCTCTAAACTTGAATGTAAACCTTTTTTCTCTGGATGGGTAGGTATGCATGCCGTGGTGAAATTTACATGCAATGAATATGAAAGAATCCTGTGGACCCTCAGGACTGAGAGAGTTCTCTATGATCTGTGCGACTGTATCGGTCTCTCTCCCTCAGCCTTTTGGAATTTAATTTTCTCTCTGGTGGCCCATTGTGACATTTGCATGCACTGAATGTGAAAGATGCCTGTACTCCAACTCTTGTTACCCACAGTGATTTCCTGAACCCTTTAGAATTCCTGGAGTAGAATTACTTAACGTAGGGCCTGGGTTTATATTTATTATACGTATTTGCATTAATGTGCAGGCTTTCAGGTTATGATGGAACCCTGATGTTACGCACAGTATTCGGTGACCTGTTTTAGAAGAGGGTCACTCTGATGGTTTTTATTGTTGTTTTTATTATCTTCTGAAACACGTGGGATAATTAAAAAATTAATGCTAAAGAAAGGAATTTTCTAGAGTTGGAAATTCCTGTAATGAGGCATGTCTTGATGCAGTTTACATCCTCTTTTTTTGTTTCTGTAATGAGTACTTCTCCAGCTGCGATCCTCCTGCTCTGTTGTAGCCCTGTCATATTATATTCCAGTATTCTTGGTGTTTCCTTGAAGTGCTCTATATTTCTTGAAATGCCATTTTGATACTTTTGATAATGAATTGTACCAAGAACATTTTTTTTTAAAATGCAGAAGTCACTTTATTAAATAAAATTTTAGAAGCATGATTGTCAGAAGCTTCCAGAATTCCTTTGCCCATGCTTCAGTGTTTAGGTGGGTCCTTGTGCTGGGAGGCTAGTCTCCCTGTCTGTCACCATCCTTTCAGAGGCTGCCCTTCCTCATGGTCTTTTCAGCCTGAATTTCTCACTGTGGTGTCTGAGTCTAGTCAGTATTAAATTAACCTGTTGGCTGAGTTGAGTTACAAGCCATTTGGTGTGAATAGTTTGAATATTAAGTCTGTGCCCTTGCATTCCTTGGTGTGATTGCTTTATTTTGCGCTGAAGGGTAGGGAATAGAGAATAAAATGGAGGGAATATTGATATGGAGGCAGCTCACATTTATGCTGAGTAGTTTTTTCTGAACGAACAGTAGGTACATGTTTGAAGTCAGTTCCAGACCTTACTGCCTTCTGATTGCATGCCTTCTAAATTATCTTTCTTTGAAAAAAATTAAAAATACTGATTATTGTGCCATGTGCTCCCATCGAATAGTGTACACTGTCTTGAGTCCCTTGAAATGCTGAATGTGTTCCTAGAAGGAATTCCTGCTTAATTTCTTTAGTGATGAAATTAATGGAGACATTTTAATCAAAGACAAGCTGTTGATGGCTATGTCCTTAGACTACCCATTACCTCTGCCTGTATTTATGTGTAAAAGCCAAGAAGAGAAAAGGGAAAACACATTCAGTCCTGGAAGTCTTAGAGCTGAGATCGATTGCCCTGCAATTGACAACTCGGGGCCGCCAATTATGCCTCATTTACACTCCCCACCTCCATTTGTGTTTCAAATCACTCTTGAAAGAGCACTGGGAGGAAGAAGTAATGAAGGATAACCCGAAAACTTAAACCATTTCAGAGGGATTCCTTTCATGACTAAAGTCTTTGAGATCCTTAACTCTGCGAATCCACCCCTGGGATTGGAAATGGAGACAGCCCCCCACCCCTTAAATCACATGCCCCATTAAACTCGTTTCTCGGTGGCTTGCTGAGACTGTTTGAGGGACTCACTGAGAAAAATGACACTGAATTTTATTAAGCAGAGTTTCAAGTCCTCCACCTGCCTTTTGCAGACAAGCTCACCTCTGCTGATGAGCTGTCCCTGCTCCCCTGGGCTGTTGTCTTGCTCCTCAGGCCTGAAACAAGCCAGCAGCCACCTTTCTGCAGACCTGCAAGGGGCACACGGCCAGCTCACGGGTCCACCGAGAAGAGCATAATGACTTGTCAGACCACATTTATTGTGCAAATGAACTTGAAAGTCACCCAGGACAGCTCCCCTCTGTAGGCTTAAACCCTTTTGAGTTTAATGTTCCTTCTGCCTTTTTTCACCAGGTTACAGCTTTTGGATTTACAGTAACTCATTCTGTCTATAAATATATTTAGTAGTATTTTTGTGTGGTCAAACACGAGGCATGACCTTTGACATCCTGCTTGGCATGCTTGGCAACTTGACATCCTTCACTTTAGATGGAATTCCCTGGCTTTGTTTCCTGTGCTAGTGTGGGGAGTACGCATTTTGGCTCTTTCAATCAGAGGTGGAGGAAGACAGGAAAAAAGTAAAATTGGACCTCACAAAGAGGGTATTAGTTTTCTCTTCTGGGTGTGGTACAGTTGGCATGCTTTTTATTAGGAGTCTGAGCCTACGAAAGTAGTGCCAAATACTGAGAAAATGCTATACTCGTATTTGTTTTATTTTCTCTGATCTGGATTTAAATTTTTGACTAGCTCGACATTTTAGGGTCTTTGAACTCTTCTTTCATCTATGTACACATGGCAAAGAGAACTAAAATGCTTGTCTTTTTATGATGTCTTTACCAGTCCTAAGTTTGCCATCAACTGCAAAGGGGGAACGTATTTGCACCTCTCCTGGAGGAGGGGCATGTTGGCTGCTACTGACTAAAAGCTTACATGTGTGATTATGTTTCCTGAATGTAGTCAAAACTGACATCAAAAATTATCCCCTTTGAATTGTCATGAAATCTGACATTTAGCACCTAAAGGTTGATGAAGTGGAGAGAAACTGTTGAAGTCAGAGTTTTACAGTACTTTCTTTTTAAAAGTCACCTTTTGCTGTAAGCATTTTAAACAGAAAATCGTAATGTGTCCCTACCTCCCAGTAACCCACCAGTAGGCCTGCCATTTAATTTTCTCATTCCCCAACTAAGGGCAATACGCAGGGTAGGTTAGTTAACAGTGTACGATGTAGGGACTGTATTTTGTTTTCAGTTATGCACTAAATGAAGAATGCCTCGTGCAGCCTTCTGAGCTTATTGAGGGCACACATCCACATGCTTGTATTTTAAAATAGTGCTGCTTTTGATCATCACCCCTCCCCCCTTCTTTTTCATTGCCTCTTTGCTTTCCTTCTCGTTTCAGCCCCTTCATTTATTTGTTTTGAATATATTTTTCCAGCTTATTAGGTGAGACCTTTCCTTAAAGTTTATTGCTGGTTCCAGCAACCTGACTATTTACGACTGCCATTGGAAATGGTCCCTAAATCATGAGATCTGATCTCATTCGGAAGCATTTACAAGGAGATTTGTGTCTGAAGCAGACAGCAAGGATGTTGTCTGTATAGAGGCGACCTTAAAGAGCTGGCATTCCTGTTTATCTCCTCGTTCTTGACTTTTGGCTCAAGGCCTTTAAAGTGTGCTGAGCTTTGTGTAAGAGAAGGTATGAGGAATCATGAAGTTTCTAGTTGAATAAATTTTAAAAGCACTGCTTGGTGTGTGAGCCTCTGGTTGGCCACTTGGAGATTTTGAGAATCCCTACCACCCACACTGCTAAAAAGTTTATTTCTGTATTGAGCCTCTGTGTTGATGTGTAATTCCCTTCCTCTTTGCCCCCGGTTTGCTCCTGGGTCTGGACTTGGGAGCTTCATTGAATTAGCTTACTTTATTTCTCCTTCATGTACCTGAAGCCAGTTCCCATAGTTATTTTCCCAGCTGACCAGTCCCAACTCCTTAATAAACACTTCCGAGGACTTCAGATTTGTACACGTTGTCAAAACGTCAGACCCCAAACCCAGTTGTCTGTGGATGGGGAATGACCAGTCCACATGACGAAGTAGGAGCCCCACCTTAAGCCAGACCTGTGAAGAGGAGATCTTCCAGGAGGGGAGTAACTGAGGGGAATAAACTTAATGGAAGCAACTCAGTGTATTTTAGCCTTTTATGCTAAAAACCTGTTAGTCTGCCTGTCTTGATTTTATTTTTTTTTAACTACCGTTTGTACTGATAAGTAGTCAGGGGAAGGGAAGCAAAGAGCGTTTTGGGTGTGGGATAGTCTGAATGTGTAGCTGTGACTTTCTGCGCAGCCGCATTCATCCCATTCCGTGATGTGTAGTTAACCCGTGCTTGACTTTTGGAAGGGAGAACCACACCAAAGTGCAGGATGAGTAATCCTAGCCGTATCAGCGTTATGCCAGGTGTATATTGTCATCAGCTGCTTTTACTGAGCTCCAGTGTGTCCTCTTGCTTTTCAGTGGTGAATCTTGAACTTTGTCTCTAGCCAGAGTCTGGCTTAGCAAATTCTGTAACCTTCCTGCTCCATCTGTGTTAAATGTGGAAATCATTGATTTTTGAGATGGGTAGTGTTGGTTGATTTCACATTCTGAAGTTTTAAATTTCAACTTCAGGCCTAGAGAGTATGAGACTGCAGGCTGGAGAAGTCTCTACAATTAGTAAAAGCAGTTAAAATCTCAGGGTTATGTGGTTTTTGTTTTCTTTTTAATGAGGAGAGAGAATGCTGCCCCTGTTAATTGCAGAGATTTGACCCAGGCAAACCAGGCTTTATGGAGTTGAGATCTCTTGATATTAAGGCCATGAAGTGCCTATAAATGACTTAAGAAGCTCCTGAGCCAATACTGTGTGCATGCAGGCATTCTTGCGTCACGGGTGTGTCTCTGTGTCCTTTGGATTTGATGCTCACCCTTACCATCGCCTTTTCCTTGGTCCTCCCAGTCAGTACCTTTGCCCTTTCTGTTCAGAGCAGTAGAGTCCCCACTCCTTGTCAGTCCACTTGGAGGCTTCGCTTGCTTGGCTCCACCTTGGATGAGCTGAGGCAGGAGAGGAACATTCGTCCTGTTTTAATCACGGATTGTTGGGAATCATTGGCTGGCCAGTGCCAGTGTCTAAAAAAACACCCTTAGATATCTCTTCTTACACCCCTGGGAGGATGCCCATAGACCATCAGGGTGTTTGAGACTCGGTGTTGAGGTCACTACAGAGCCATCAGAATTCCCTCTGGCGTTTGCTTTTCCTAATGCCCTCATGAGCCTAGTCCAGATCTGTGATTTTTCAGTGACTGTTAGAGGAGGTCCTGGGTTTTGTTTCCAGATGGGTTAACAGATAATTCATATTTAGACAAGTCCCATTTCTGCTGTGTTAGCTTCTTTACCTGTAAAATGGGGCTAATGATAACACTGGGGGTACTTGTAGGGCACTTTGCGGTGCTCAGAGCAGGGAGCTAGGTAGTCAGGCCATATTACACGTTTCGGCATTAGCAGAAATACTTGGACTTGAAATTCAGAGTAGCTGAGAGTCTGGGGCTTTCATATTTTGTTTCTGGACGTCTTGATTATATAAAATGTGTTTCGATTAAAAAAAAAACAACAGAGTAGAACCAAAGAAAGCTAAAATGGCTAACTAGACCTTTCTTTCCTAAACTTTCCTGGTAATTCTGTAGCAAATTTAATAAGGGTGTTCTGGAGACTGGTTTTGTGTTTTGGAAGAACCTCTGATAGTACAGGAAAATAGCTGGCAATATGAAAAAACAGAGTAAAATTGTATGTAAACTTGTTCAACTTTATGAGATACCTTTCAGTTTCAGTTTCCAGTTGTGTGAAATGTCTGGAAGGAAATATGCCCAGATACTACAGGTGGGTTGTATTTAAATTGTATAAATATGGGTAATTTATTTTTTGCCTTTAAAAATTTTAAGCAACACATGTCTTTATTAGAAGCATTAAGGTTTTTGAAATGAAAATGAAATTTGAGATTTTCCATCCCTCCTCTTCCTCCTCCTCCTCCTCGAGAGAATATTGGATTCAGGCAAGCAATCACATAAACATAAAAGGTAGTAGCTGCCATTACTATCCCCATTTTTTAAAGAATTGATGCATTTTATTAGGTCAGAATTGAAGTATTCTGGCAATGGCACCCCACTCCAGTACTCTTGCCTGGAAAATCCCATGGATGGAGGAGCCTGGCAGGCTGCAGTGCATGAGGTCGTTAAGGGTCGGACATGGCTGAGTGACTTCCCTTTCACTTTTCACTTTCATGCATTGGAGAAGGAAATGGCAGCCCACTCCAGTGTTCTTGCCTGGAGAATCCCAGGGACGGGGGAGCCTGGTGGGGTGCCGTCTACGGGGTCGCACAGAGTCGGACACGACTGAAGCGACTTAGCAGCAGCAGCAGCATGTAGTAAAAGGTATATTGGATTATTATCCAAAATATTAAAAATACTCCCACTAGTCAATAAGAAAATGTCAAACAACTCTCCCCAAAGTAAACACTGGGTATGAATAGGCAATTTATATGAGAGAGAAAAGCAGATGACCAATTAGTACCTTAAAAGATGACCCAATTCATCAGTAACCAGAAAACTGCTAATTAAAACTGTAATATACTATTTAAAACCCTACATATTGGCAAACACTGTAAATATGACAATACCAAGTGTTGAACAAAAATAATTTATAAAAATTGACTGTTCCTATTTTTTAGGTGAGGAACCAGGGGCATAAACAGCCCAGTGTCACATAGTGAGAGAAGCAAGATGCTGGCGGGTTTTTATCGTAGAGCTCAGACTCTTAACCACTTCACTTTGCTGTATCAGAGAGAATGATTGTGTTTGGGATCTCGGAGGAAAACTAGGACTTAACGTTGGAAATAAGATAGAATTAATGGATAAGGTGATCAGTTAATTTTCAGCATCCAAACAGTTAATACGCACGGTGACAATCCTAAGACAGAAATGTTGCTAGCTTGTTCAGTTAGTTAACTAGACTGTTTGGCGTAGTATGCCTTTGGGGTAGTGAGCTTTCTGGTCCTCTGAGGAGGCAAAGGCATGCATTTGTGGTGATGATTAATGAAGGGTTGGGAGAAGTGACCCAGTGACCCAGTCATGGTTCTCAGTGTGCCAGAAAGGAGTTTTTGGCCCATATTTTCCTCACCAGATGGCCTGGTGGGTGCTGGGGTGTTCTGTGGGCTCTGTTACTCCGTCTGCACACTGCTTGGGGGGAAGAGCGCTTCCCTCACGGGGAGTGATGGACTTGGCCTGGTGATGCTCTGGGGTTAACAGAGCAAAAGCTGACCCATTTGGACAGAAGAGACTTGTGTTTGGGCCGAGCTTACGCTTCAGGAAGGCAATTGAGCCCTCATTTAAGGGACAAGGATATGAGGCAAATTCTTACCTGACCTGTCACCCAAACTTTAATAAGGTGCTGGTCAGCCTTCTTTACCAGTTAGCCGTGTTTCCATTCCAAGGCTGGGACCTTACTAGGTCATCAGTTGGTCTGTATAACTCTAGAATGCCACTCGTCGAGAGAAAGTCCTCTTCGTTGGGAGCTGCTTGACCAGAGAGGATTGTGGTTTGGAGGAAATGGTAGCCGTGCTTCAGGGATAGATACCGCTTAATTTCAGATCCTCCTTCCAAATGGTGTTTGTTCCCCCCTACCTTTCCCATACAGCCTTGAAAAATGGCATCAACCCACAGCAATTATTTCTCCCATCTGCTTTTGTGTGAAGTGGTAATGTGTTAGGTTTTTCCTGAACAAGTAGTTCCTAATAGATGGACAGGATTTGTGCCATTTAATTTAGTATGGGGTTTTATACTAAATTATTAATAACTAAGGTTATTAATATTTATTTTATTTAGGTAATGGAATTTCTCTTTACCTAAGTAAAAGGACCCCCTGGAGTGGTAACATTTGCACTTGATCTTAGCCGAAAGGCTGAGAAGCAATAGCAGGAGCGTTTAGAACCTGGAGTATTGTCACCAGATCCATTCAGGCTGGTTGAACTTAGCAGAATTTTGGGCAGGTTAACATTAGGTACAGGTTTCCTCATCTGTAAAATGATAATACTACATCCTGGGATTGTTGTGAAGGCTCAGAGCTTGGGGCTGCTACATAAAAAGACAAAGGTTACTGTCTTCTTTGCCCTCTTATCTGTTCTATCTGGAGAGGTTTTTCAGATTGAGGAGAGGAAGGAAAAAATTCCAAGTTCAGCCTTACCTCATTTTGTTGCCCTTTATTGTGTTTTGCTGTTACTGCCTTTTTTTTTTTTTTTTAAAGACAAAAACAAATTGAAAGTTTGTGGTAACCATGTGTTGAGGAAGTTTCTTGATGCCATTTTCCCAACAGCATTTGCTCCCTTTGTGTCTCTGTTCCATTTTGGCAATTATTGCAATATTGCAAAAAAGTATTGCAATATTACGAAGTATTCATTATTGTATTTGTTACGGTGATCAGTGATCTCTGATATTACTATTGCAAACAGATTACAACTCTCTGAAGGCTCAGATGATGGTTAGCATTCTTAAATGAAGGCATGTATATATTTTCTGAGACGTAATGTTGTTGCACACGTAATAAACAGAGGATGAGATGGATGGATGGCACCACCGACTCAATGGACGTGAGTCTGACCAAACTCTGGAGGATGGTGAGGGACAGGAAAGCCTGGCGTGCTGCAGTCCATGGGGTCGCAAAGAGCTGGACACGACTAAGCGACTGAACAGCAGTAACAACAGTGTAAGCGTGACTTATATGCACCAGGAAACCCAGAGGTGCGTGTGACTCACTATTGCGTGTGTGCTCTGTCTCAGTGGTCTGAAATGGAGCCTGCAGTGTGTCCGAGGCACGTCTGTATTTCTGCATTCCTGACAAAAGACTAGGTTCTCAACTGGGAGGGATTTGTGCACCGCCTGCCCCCAAGAATATTTGGCAATTTGGGAGAATTTTTTCGTTGTCGCAATTGGGGGTGGGGCTGCTAGCACTCGGAGGGGAAAGACCACGATTGCTGCTAAACACCCAGGGGCATCCAGGGCAGCCCTCCAGCAGAGCATCATCCAGCCTCAAGCCTCAGTACTGCTGAGATTGGGAAGCCTTGTTCTATGTAAAATTTCCCTTTGTTTTTTTCCTGCCCTAAAATCTCATTATTTGTTGTTTACTGTTGTTGTGTGTGCTCAGTCGTGTCTGACTCTTTGCGACCCCATGGGCTGTAGCCCGTCAGGCTCCTCTGTCCTTGGGATTCTCCAGGCAAGAATGCTGGCATGGGTTGCATTTTCTCTTCCAGGGGATCTTTCCGACCTGGGGATTGAACCCGTGTCTCCTCAGACTCTTGCATTGGCAGGTGGATTCTTTACCACTGTGACACCGAGGAAGCCTCATTTACTGTTTTATTAAATGACTTCAGAACTTCTTCCTCCCTCTTCCTGGCGTGAATATAAAGTTTACTTCGGTTCTTTTTAGTACTGTCATAAGAGGGAATGAGTTTTCTTAAGGACAGTTTCTGCCTTCTGAAATCCTGGGTGCCCCCGGGTGTGTGGTGGCAAAGTGCTCTGCCCAGGCCTGGTCCTCGCGCACTGATGGGTGATGGGAGTTGGCGGTGCCCCCCTTTGCTGCACGGCCTCCTTCCTCTGCTCACAGTGCCTCTTTTGCTCACTCCCTTACGAAGCCTTTCCTGGTTCCCTCCCAGTTGAATTCCAATCCAAAGGGATCTCTTGCCTTTGATTCCTTGTGATGGGTGTGCCTTCTCGTGGATTTGTCTCTTGCTTCCTGTCTCACCGTGGACTGGGAGCTCTTTAGAGCAGAATTCTTCCTTTCTGTTTCCTTGTCTCTGGAAACAGTTGAGTATAGTTCCTCCCACATAAATGGATAGGGAACAGATAGTTAGAAAACAGCATACGACATTTTTCTTGAGGAGGACCAAAAGATAATTTCTTTTATTTGTTCATATTATGTTTTCATACGTCACTGTAATATTCCTCTTTAAGTTAGATGACGATGACGCCAGAGAGTCTCATTGCTTGATGTGTTTTTCTAGAGCAGCCTTTTAAATTACCAGGTCCTTAAATTATCTGGTTCTCTACTAATTGTACTCCGTTCACTCCCTCAGTTGTGTCCGACTCTCTGTGACCCCGTGGACTGCAGCACGCCAGGCTTCCCTGTCCATCACCAACTCCTGGAGCTTGCTCAAACTCATGCCCATCCAGTCGGTGATGCCATCCAACCATCTCATCCTCTGTCGTCCCCTTCTCCTCCTGTCCTCAGTCTTTCTCAGCATCAGGGTCTTTTCCAGTGAGTCAGTTCTTCGCATCAGGTGGCCAAAGTTTTGGAGCTTCAGCAGCCTAACTGAAACCAATCCATGCTTTTCCTAGATTTAGGAAGGAAAAGGATCCTCCACAGTATTCCAGTCTTCTCTGCTGCTGAACTAGACTGGCAGAAAAAGAAATTCCAAGAATTAAAAAAAAATAGACATAAAGTAGACAAACACATCACTGTTAACTTAGTAAGACACTGTTGGTAAAAATGCATACTGCAACTGGAAGTGATCCTGAAATGTGATGGTTCAAACATTTTATCCTCATCTGTAGTTTACAGATAAACATGCGCTTTTCCTGAAATTCTGTAGTCTTGGTTATCTGAACCAAAGATGTGACAGTTACTCTCATAAAGTAATCGCTGCTGAGGAAGTCCATATGCTAGAGTGGTAAGAACTCGCGTTAGCTAGTCACATGCCCCAGATGATTCCTGCCTTTCGCACTTAGCAGCTTTGTCACTTGGGCCTCACTTGTGCTGTAGTTTTCTCATCTGAAAAATGGAACCAATAGCTCTCTTATGTCCCAGCTATTCCTACCTATCAAACTTTAACTCAAAAAAGTCAGCCTCATCCTTCCTGCCTTCTGTGTTATGTTTTAGTCTAAAGTAATAATAGCTGCCATTTATAAAAGATGCTTGTAGACACTGAACACTGTGCTAGAGTATTTCATACTTTATTGTTTTCTCATAACAACTTATAAGAGAGCTCAGTTCAGTCGCTCGGATGTTACTTTGCCAACAAAGGTCCATCTAGTCAAAGCTATGGTTTTTCCAGTAGTCATTAATGGGTGTGAGAGTTGGACTGTAAAGAAAGCTGAGCGCCAAAGAATTGATGCTTTTCAACTGTGGTGGTGGAGAAGACTCTTGAGTCCCTTGGACTGCAAGGAGATCCAACTAGTCAACCCTAAAGGAAATCAATCCTGAATATTCATTGGAAGGACTGATGCTGAAGAAACTCCAGTACTTTGGCCACCTCATGCGAAGGGCTGACTCATTTGAAAAGACCCTGATGCTGGGAAACACTGAAGGCAGGAGGAGAAGGGGACGACAGAGGATGAGCTGGTTGGATGGCATCACCGACTCAATGGACATGAGTTTGAGTAAGCTCTGGAAGTTGGTGGTGGACAGGGAGGCCTGGCGTGCTGCAGTCCGTGGGACCCCAAAGAGTCAGACACGACCTGAGCAACTGAACTGAACTCTCTTGTAAGTTGTTATGAGACTACAATAAAGTATGAAATCCTCTAGTGCAGTGTTTGGTGTGTACAAGTGTCTTTTATAAGTGGCAGCTATTATTTAGCATAGACTAGAACGTAACAGAGGAGAAGGAAATGGCAACCCACTCCAGTGTTCTTGCCTGGAGAATCCCAGGGACAGCAGAGCCTGGTGGGCTGCCGTCTGTGGGGTCGGACACGACTGAAGCGACTTAGCAGCAGCAGCAGCAGCAGAACATAACAGAAGGCAGGAAGGATGAGGCTGACTTTTTTGAGTTAAAGTTTGATAGGTAGGAACAGCTGGGTCGAGGGTGAAATCCCAGTGTGGGCCTGTCGGAAGCTTTTGAAAACGTTTACGTACTTTAGTTTTGGCTGTGCGGGGTCTCCGTTGCTGCGTGCAGGCTTTCTTTGGTTCCGGTGAGCGGGGCTGCTCTCAAGTTGCGGTCCACAGCCTTCTCACTGCAGCAGCTTCTCCTGTTGCAGAGCCCAGGCTCTAGGAGCGCAGGTTCCTTGGAATGTGAAATCTTCCTGGACCAGGGATCGAACCCATGTTCCCTGCACTGGCAGGGAGGTCCCTCTAGTAAGCTTTTCACACTAGAATCCATAGCTGTTGCATATACCTGTCACTAGTTGCCGGGCTGATAACCATCAAATCGGGAATATGTCTTTTCTTGATGTTTGGATCCAGATTACCTGACTGGTGGGTGAAATTCATAACCTCTTGACCTCAGTTTTCTCATCTATAAGTCAGGATAATAATGATGGAGGGTTGTTTTGAGAACTCTGTTAGTTAATACGTGTAAAGTGCTTAAAAACCAGTGCCTGGCGCAGTCATTGTTCAAGGAATGTCGGAGTTAATAATCACTGTCATTTATTCAGCTTGTACCTCATGACAGGAACTGTGCTAGCTTTGTTAGGAGATGTTGTTTGGTTCTCTCAGCAAACCTTCCAAGGTACGTGTTATCATCAGGAGACCCTGAGAGTTACGAGAACGTTGCCTGAGATTGTATAATTTGTTGTGGCAGAGGTAGGGCTGACCCTCCAGCTTTTTCCTGCAGACAGGTGCTCCCGTGGGCCTGTGAAATGCACGTATTGGGTCCCCAGGAAGGGAGCAGCAGTTAGCGTGCCCCGCATCTCCATGGCTGGGCCCCCTGGCCTCGCGGGGTGGGCCCCCAGTGGAGGGTTAAGCACTCCCTGAAGCCATTTCCCTGATCAGGGTGTGGCTTGCCGTTGGCCAGAGGCCCTGCCTGCCCAAGGGACCAGCCCTGCCCAGTTGTAGAGGGCAGTGGTTAGAGGTAAGAAACCTAGTTCAGGGAATCGCCCAGACATGACATCTTCTCTAAAGTTTTTTTATATGCAAATTCTCTGGCAGGATTCCGTTTCATTTTAGTCTTAACAAGATATTTGTTTAAGGATTATAAACCTGATTACAAAAATTTCGCTAGTGCCTGACAAGCGAATTATGAAGCTGACTAAAAACAAAACTGGCCATGGTAATTTTTCTTTTTAAACAGCCCTGGCAATGTATAAAGTGTCTCCTCCTCGGTCCAGTGTGTTGTAATATTAACTGTAATTAAGTCTTTTTAAAAGTTGCCCTTCTGGGTTAAAAGGCTTTTTATTAGAAGTAATTACATTTTTTTCTTTTTTAATATTAAGAGAAGCTTGCAATGTAATGGTTCTGTGAAGTTATACATAGCCTAAAGAAAAATGTTACCTTGAATTCACTCCCTATTATTTTCTTAGGAAAAATTGAATAAGCAGGATGAATGGGAGTTCCTATTTTTCTAAACTCTTTCTGGTTAGTTAATGTGGAAGTAGGCCTTAAGATTTCTTGATTGAAAGGCTCTTCTGTAATAATAAACATTTCTGATGTCTAATATTTCATTTCAAGCATGTAGAGCAATGCCAGATGCCCTGTAAGGTTGGTTATGACTCATAAGTGTTGCGAGTTATGTTTAGAGGCGTAGATTTTAGTGAATGATGTTAAAGTGACGTTGAAATTGTACTTTTTTTTTTTAAATAAGACCAAAGCCACTTTTCTTAGTGATGATACTCACTCACTTATAAATTACATGTTTCCTACTGCAACTTCTTAAGTTTATATTCATTTTATTGAACATGGGACTTTTTTAATGTCTTAAGTGAGATTTGTTATTGCTTATATAGCCAAATAATTAATTATGTACTCACGTAGACATGAACCAGTTATGCTGTCGAGTCTTCTGAAGATTTCCCCAACACAAGGCGAGACTTTGTGGTGTCATTGGGAAAACTCTGCGGCGACTTTATCATGGGCAGTTTAATTAGAAAAGTGAGCCTTCATCTTTTGCTGTTAAGTCATAGCTATGGAATAACACACCTTGGTAGGCTGTTGTGCCTATCTGTCACGTGGGCAGGACAGTTTGACGTTCAGGAGTCGTCAAGTCCTAGGTCGTAAAGGCACCTCTCATGAGTAAGCTTCCAACCTGAATGGTGAGTGAGGTGCTGGGGTATAGTGCCTTGTCGCTTCATTCGAATGGCCTTGGATGCTAGGCACGATGCATACAGAAGGTGCTTCTACTGATGAGGTGTGCCTGGGCCAGTAGTTTGAGTTCCTCTGCTTGATTTTAAGGAGACTTGTGAATTTTTTCCTTTGCCGTTCAGAGAGTTACTGGGTCTCGGTACCTTTTAGGTAAGGCATGGATAGACATTCACAGTTATATTTTTTCATAGTGGCTTCATTGAGATATCATTCGCATACTGTACTGTACTTTACATTTAAATAGTAAAATTCAATATTTTTAGTATATTCATAGAATTGTGCAGCCATCTCCACAGTCAACTGTAGACCATTTGCATCACTCCTCAAAGAAACCTGTCAGTGTGGCTAATCACTCTCCATTGCCCCCTGCACTTCACCCTTAGGCTACTAACTGTTCATCTGCTTTGTCTTTATGGATTTGCCCACTCGGGACATCTTGTATATAATACGCAATCTTTTGTGACTGGCTTTCACTTGGCATGACATTTTCAAGATTCACCCATTTTTGTATTGTGCACTTCATTTCTTTTTATTGCCAAATAGTATTCCACTGTATGAATAAACTACATTTTATCAGTTGGTGAACATTTAGGTTGTTTCAGCCTTTAAACTCTTAGGAATAATGTTGCTGTGGGACCACTCATGTGTCATATTTTTGGTGTGTGGACATACCTTTTTATTTCCCTTGGCTTGGATATATACCTAGGATGGAATAGATGGGTCATATGGTACCTTTTCTAAAGTGGCTGCATCCTACGTCAGACATGGACTGGCGATTCAATTCTTACATGACAGTATACATGTTAGTGCAGCTTGCTTGGCAGGTGCATGGGATGACCAGAGAGATGTGTGGGGAGGGAGGTGGGGGGGGTTCATGTTGGAACGCATGTAAGAATTTAAGATTTAAAATAAAAAAAAAAAAAAAAAAAAAGAAGTCACAGTATGCAAAGTAAGTGCCAAATCAGAATAAATGCATGAAATGATAATAAAAAAAAAAATACAAATGAATAAAATAATCTAAGGATAAAAAAAAAAAAAATAAAGTGGCTGCATCATTTTATATTTCTACCGGGAGTGTGTGAGGATTCTAATGTCTCCATATCCTTGGCAACCCTGGATATTATTACTGTTTTTATCTTAGCCATCCTCGTAGATACGAAGTGGTACCTCATTGTGCCTTTGTTTTCCGTTTTTCTGATGGCTGATGATGTCGCACATCTTAATGGCCATTTGCACATCATCTTTGGAGAAATTTCTGTTCAGAATCTGTACTTATTTATTATTTTTTAAAAGCATTAATCGCTTAGTCATGTCCGACTCTTTGTGACCCCATGAACTGTAGCCCGCCAGGCTTCTCTGTCCATGGAATTCTCCAGGGAAGAATATTGGAGTGGGTTGCCATTCCCTTCTCCAGGGGATCATCAAAGGGAATAGCAACCCACTCCAGTATTCTTGCCTGGAGAATTCCAAGTTTTTGTTCTTCCTATGACCTTACCACGTGGCCTGTAAGATCTCAGTTCCGGACTAGGGATCGAACCTGGGTCACAGCAGTGAAAGCGCTGAATCCTAACCACTAGGCCACCTGGGAACTCCCTGGATTCTGTACCCATTTAAAAGTTGTGTTATTTATATTTTCTATTATTGAGATTTAAGAGTTCTTTATATATTCTAGATAAAAACCCTTTATCAATATGATTTGCGAATAATTTCTCCCATTCTGTGGGTTGCTTTTGCACTTTCTTGGTGGTGGTATGGTATTTTTTTTTTTTTTCTTCTACTTTAAAAAATTGTGGTAAAATCCACATAAATTTTCCATCTGAATCATTCTGAAGTATGTAGTTCAGTGGCTTTAAGTGCTATTGTAATGTGTGACCATCACCACTGTCCATCTCCAGAATTCTTTTCATTTTGCCAGATAAAAATTCTTGATGCATTAAATAGTAACTCCCCATACCCTCCAGCCTCGTTCCCTGGCAACCGCCGTTCTCCCTTCTGTCTCTGAATTTGACTGCTCTAGGTACTAGGTGCCTCATGAAAGGATTCATGCGATGTCGTCCTTTTGTGACTGGCCTTTTTCCACCTAGTATAACGTTTTCAAACAGAGACTGTTGTATAGAACAGAATTTTCCTCCTTTTTAAGGCTAACATCCCCTTCTGTGGTAACATCCCCACACTGGTTTATCCATTCATCTGTCCGTGGATACTTGAATTGCTTCCAGTTTTTGGTTATTGTGAGTAATGCCGCTATGAACATGGGTGTAGAAAATGGTGGTGGTGTTCTTCAAAGTATACAAGTTTTAGATTTACACGAAGCCCAGTTTATTTCTGTTTTTCTTCTGTTGCTCATGCTTTTGTCTAAGAATCCATTGCCTGCGACTTCCTGGTGGTCCAGCGGTGAAGAACCCACCTTGGGGTGCAGGGGACTCAGGTGCGATCCCTGATTGGGGAACTAAGATCCCACATGCTGCAGAGCAACTAAACTAAGCCTCCCAGCTGCAGCTGCTGAGCCCGTGTGCCCCAGAGCCCGCCTGCCCCAGCTCGACCATCTGTGCGCCACAGCGAAGACACCGTATGATGCATGCAGAGCCAGTGCAGCCAAATACATAAATAAATTAAAAAAAAGAAAAAACCCATTGCCTAATCCATGGTTACAAAGATTTCCATTCCCTTCTAAGAGTTGAATAGCATTAGCTCTTCCATTAAGGTCTTTGGTCCTTTGGAGTTAATGCTGGTGTATACTGTGAGGTCGCATTCTGCTTTACAGAACGGTGGCGCTAAACTTACCCTCCGGTTGTGAGGTCCACTCGGGTTGTGTTTCGAAGCTGGAGCTTAAATGTGTCAGCAGGGAGCCCTTCTCTGCCACAGCGTGACTCCCATCTGCGGCGGCTCCCCACTCCTGGCCTCTCAGCCCCACAGGATTGAGAACTCTGGAGCGATGACTTTGGCAGTGATTATTTTTGTATTCTCTTCATTTTTTTTCTTTATTGATTGCAGTGGATTCATTCTTCCTCTCTTATCAACCCCCCCACACTTTAACAAGCCTCTCGGGGCTTTGGAAGTCACACCTGTGTGGAGGAATCGTCTCTTCTGTTCTTTTTCTCGTCTCCTTATGAACCACATTCCAGCAGAGTCAGCCCAGGAGGAATCTTGGTGTTACATCTCAAGGCAGTTTCCCTCCCTTGTAACAAATACAGAAAACTTAACCCAAGAAAAGGACAGAGTGCTGTTGCCAAGGTGTGTAGCTTTCACAGGACTTCTCGGCAGTGAATAGATTGTTCAGTCCCTTTTCTTGGTTACCAGACCACTCATTAAATGACAAGCCTTTCGATCATTTTTGCTCTTCTGTAAGAGCAAAGATAAAACTGGCCCAGGCTGTTCTGGAGGATTCCCCTGGCTTGCGTGTGTATAAACTACATGCAGATTTTCTATATAATCAGATTCTCTGGGTTTTGGTTCCTCTTGTTGTTGAAATTAACAGTACTTGAATTCCTAGAACAAAATGCCTAGCATTTTGGCCAGTCTGGGGCTCCTGGTCTAGCTAATTACATTTTAAACCTTCTTCCCTTACCCTTTGAAGATAGAAAGGTAGAAGATACCAGCGTCTTTAAAGTAGCGAGCAGTGAGTTGGAAGTCCTGAGTATGGCATAGCTAGAGGTTGCAGTCATTCTGTATGCTGATGAGCTTGAGTGCCGAGCTAGAGAGAGGCCCTAACCCGGCTCCTCGTTGTTTCAGAGGCTTCCTGACCACCAGTTCCCATCCGCCTTCTAGGTCCCCTGGTTTCTGAATGATGTGTACTCACTCCGCCAGTGCATATTTACCAGAGTCCCATCATTTGTAGCTTCCTCTTAGAGAACTCAGTGCCCCAGAAGGGCCAGGTGGAACCAGATGGCCACAGGGAAACTGGATCTGTGGTCTCCTCCCAGGGTCTAGCCAAGGCTCACAACTCAGCCTGAGAACGGGGGCCCACATCCAGCCACTTTGTCTATCCTCAGGTTGTGAAGGAAGGCATAGGCGGTTCGGAACTTCCCATTACAACTATTCATTGCCATTTTCTGGTTGAGCTCCTTCAGTGATTAGGATCTAATCATTGTAACTCAGTATGATTATTGCATTCAGATACTGCGCTCTTCTGATGTGCAAGGAGGACACATCAAGATGAGGCTGTTAACACTTGGGAACTGAGATGCTGCTGCTGCTGCTGCTAAGTCACTTCAGTCGTGTCCGACCCTCAGCAACCCCATGGACTGCAGCCTACCAGGCTCCTCCGTCCATGGGATTTTCCAGGCAGGAGTACTGGAGTGGGGTGCCATTGCCTTCTCCGGGGAATTGAGATAGGTGGGCCTTATTCACGGCGTGCCCTTGTGATGAACCTGGCTGACCTAGGGTGGCCTCACTGAGTGTCTCTCTAATACTGTGTGAATTCAGGGGAGAGGTGAGTCTGCTTTGGAGAAGGTGGCTGGGAGAAGACATGGGGAAGAGGGTTGAGCCTGCAGGCTTCAGATGTGTGGAGGTAATGACCCTTGACGCTGTTGTGTATCGTCTCAGTCTGTAGAACTCTCTCATCTTTCCACCTCACTCAGCTGGACCCTCAGCCTCTGGACCAGTCCCCCGTCTGTGTCTGGACTGTAGGTGGTCTTAATCCCTATTTCTCAGGCTAGGAGCTGGGCTGCCAACTGAGCGTGTGACTGGATACAGATGAGAGTTGAGTCTAGGCCACGTAAGTTCAAATTCCACTCCCCCTTTTCCAGGAAGTAGTAGAAGAATGAACAAAAAGAGGGAAGAAGGCAAGCTCAGACAGCACAGCGAGTTCTTCAGGACTGTGGGAAGGAAGGGTGAAAAGCGCAGAAGAGGGACGAGAGGGCCACACGGTTCAAGGTCTGTTGAGATGCTTTTGTGAGAGAGCTCACGAAGACTGAAACCCTCAAAGGGCTGTGCATATATGTTTTAAAGAAACTGCTTCATTGAGGCATAACTGACATTCATCTGTTGCACGTATTTACTGTGCTCCTCGATGAGTTTTGACACACATATGTACTTGTGAAACCTCACCACAGTCAAGATAATGAACATACCCATCACTGTGAAGTTTCCTTCTGTGTCCCCTCAAAGGGTAAGTTTAAAGAATAACATCAAGAACTTCTGCACACTCTTTACCCAGATATACCAGTTTTTAACATCTGCCACGTTTGCTTGCATTCTGATGTATATAAGCATTTGATGTTGTTCAGTCGCTAAGCTGTGTCCAACTCTTTGTGACCCTTGGAGCTGTAACACGCCAGGCTTCCCTGTCCTTCACTGTATCTCCTGGAGTTTGCTCAAACTCATGTCCATTGAGTCAGTGATGGCCATCCAACCATCTCATCCTCTGCTGCCTCTTTCTCTTCTTGGCCGCAGTCTTTTCCAGCATCAGGATCTTTTCCATTGAGTCAGCTCTTTGCATCAGGTGGCCAAAGTATTGGAGCTTAGCATCAGTCCTTTCAGTGAATATTTAGGCTTGAGTTCCTTTAGGATTGACTGTTTGATTTCCTTGATTTCCTTTCCCCTCTGAGGGGACTCTCAGAGTCTTCTCCAGCACCGCAACTCAAAAGCATCAATTCTTTGGCACCCAGCCTTCTTTATGGTCCAGCTCTCACATCCGTACTTGACTGCTGGAAAAACCGAGGGAAGTCCCGTATATATGCATGAGTGTGTAAATTTATATAGTAGACATACATTTCCCCCCAGTTTGTTCAAGAGTAGCTTATATAAAGAGTGGATATTTGTATATGTATAACTGACTCACTTTGCTGTATCACAGACACTAACAGATTGTAAGTCAACTATACTCCAGTTAAAGAGAGTGGCTGATACAAATGGTGTCGCTTTATTCCTTAATGTTGCTGTGTATATTTTCAAAGAGCAAGTGTAAGCTTTTCAGTATCCATTGTACAGCTACCACATTCAGGAATACAGCCTTTTTTATCCTCTGTTTTATCCCGTGTTCCAGCTGTGTCAGCTTCCCAGTGATGTCCTTAGTCACAGCTTCTTCTCATGGCACAGGCCCAGTGCAGGAGCACGCAGGCACTTAAGCATCACCTTCTCTAGTCTCCTTGGATTTGAACAGTTCCTCAGTTTTCATCTTTTAGGCAATTGACAATTCGGAAGAGTACAACTTTTATAGAGTGTCAGAGGGTTTTGAGCAGGTGGGGAAAGAGGATCCTCTGGACTTGGGGGCGATGAACAGGTGTGAGATGCATGGGGGAGGCAGAGCGGGTTGAGAGCAGTGGCCTCGTTGCTTGGCTCTGAGAGGCCAAGTAGGGGGAGGAAATACTGATGAAATTGCTTGGCTGTAGATGGCACTGGACGAGAGCAGAGCACATTGCAGGGTCCCAGTAAGGCTCGTGATCGGGAAATGAAATAATGAAAGAGGAGGCGGGAGAAGTAAAGAAAAACTGGGACGGCATTTTTGTCTCCGAGGTGTATATATTCATTTCTGCATACTTGATGGACACCGTGACACCTCCAGTTTAGAAAGAGATTGTGAAATCTTAGCAGTGTTAGAGCCTGTGGCCAGATTGAAGTTACTTGCATGAAGGGCCCGTGCAGTGAAGTCACCCTTGGGCACAGGTTGGTAGCTGGTAACTCTTCAGCCTTAGGTGGAGGGAAGTTTGTCTTCTTAGCTTTAAGGAGTCGAGGCTGGTGTCATCTTGGCCTGAGTCTAGTGTACCAAGTTTTAGGGAAGTTCATGGCCCTGCAAGTGAAAGTAGGCCAAGATCTCCAGCTAAGACCATATGCAGAGCCTCACCTTAAGGATGGGCTTAGAATGGAGAGAGGCATCGGTGGAGTTTACAGTTTCGTTATGTAGCCTGTGTAGTCTAGTTATCATTTCTGTGTGTGGGTAATAGTTCACTAAGTGCAAAGAGTTACCTCTGGATCTTCCATATAGTAGAGTCTGGGAAATTTAGCAATCTTAACTGACCAAGAGTTATTTTTATAATCCTTGTAAAGCAAAGAACATTGCAGGGTGTGGGGCAGGAGAGCTCTCACTCCTGGAGCTCTCACAGGGCAGCTCTAGGAACTGTTAGGTTTTCCATTTGGTAAAATATTGATCACTTACATTAGTCTACGGTGATACCTAAAATCAGTGATTCTATTGTTATATCTGGATAGAACGTAGAGAGCCAGGTATTTTCTAAAGTAGTCTTAGGTTTTAAAGTAAAGAGTAGTAACAATGGAAAAGGCTTTTCGCCCTGGCCCCTATCCCTGGTCACGTTTGTCACTTAGACTTTCCTGTTTCAGTTTCTGCATCTGCAAAATAGAGACGATAATCTCTCATGTCCTGGATTGCTTTTGATGGTGTGCCTGAGAAGACTTGTCTTCAGTGGTCGTGGGAAGGTTGGTGTCCATATAATTACTTACCATGAAGTGTATTTTCCTTTAATTTGCACCGAAAATATTTTAAAGAGGCACTTGCCTTATGTGGAATTATCACAAGATCATATAACTGTGTTCTCTTTCTTTGTGGAGAATTAGACTTTTAAATTGAGCCTTAAGTTAATGTAGATTTACGTATCATGTTGTTGTTCAGTTGCTAAGTCAGGCCCGACTCTTTGCGACCCCATGGTCTGCAGCAGACTTCTCTGTCCTTCACTCTCTCCTGGAGTTTGCTCAGATTTTTGTCCATGGAGTTGGTGATGCTATCTAACCATCTCATCCTCTGTCGTCCCCTTTTCCTCTTGCCCTCAGTCTTTCCCAGCATCAGGGTCTTTTCCAGTGAGTTGGCTGTTTGCATCAGGTGGCCAGAGTATTGGAGCTTCAGCATCTGTCCTTCCAATGTTTACTCAGGGTTGATTTCCTTTAGGATTGACTGGTTTCACATCACAACCCAAGGGGCTCTCAAGAGTGTTGTCTAGCACCACTGTTTGGAATCATCCAATTCTGAACTCTAGCTTACAAAGTTCTCTTTTAGGCCACACTTGGATTTCTACTCTTCCATCCTGAGCATTAATGGTGGGAAACTGTGGATATTTAGCTGAGCAGTAGTTGGAATTTGCTGTGTTTGTTGGCGAAGTGATCCATTAGCACTGGGGACTACAAGCGGTGTAGATTGCTGATGCCATGTTTATTTTATTTTGCTTGGGAAGGAGACCTGTCGAGGGAGTTTTCAGATGACGCACTTTGTACTTAATCGTGCATTTGTGCCATGTCACATAGGTTCTAGGTCATAATAAGCAGTTTATCAACACGCCACATATATGATAGTCTGTGGCGATGCTTTTATTCCCCCTCCCACCTTTGTTTGCTTAGTGAAGTCGCTCAGTCGTGTCTGACTCTCTGCGACCCCATGGACTGTAGCCTATCACACTCCTCAATCCATGAGATTTTCCAAGCAAGAGTACTGGAGTGGGATGCCATTGCCTTCTCCAGAGGATCTTCCCGACCCAGGGATCGAACCTGGGTCTCCCGCATTGTAGGCAGAAGCTTTACCATCTGAGCCACCAGGGAAGTCCTTTTGTTTGTTTGCTTAAGTGGGATTAATTTACTGTGTTTTGTGTTTCTTTCAGTTCACCGTGGTAATTCTATTGCATTAAAGCTTTAATCAATTTTGTCTGTACTAACAAGCTACTTTATCACAATAAGTAATACTTTCATGAATTCTGACTTAAATTTATCCAATCAAAACCTTGTTACTAGATTTTTTGTTATTTTTCAAATAGCATTTAAAACCATGTTTTATAATTGGCAAGGGACTTTAGAACATAGACACAAATCTTCGCTGCTGATACTGGTATTATTAAAATTTCTAACTAATGAAATGCCAGAAATATTCTTTGTTATATACATGAAAAACTGTTAGGTGTACTCAGTGAGACAGTTATTTCCTTTACTGAAACAATCTCACTGAAAGTTGTAATCATATGTTCCTTTTCACGTTTACAAGGAGATTGGGAGAATGGGTGATTCCATACACTTTTAAAATTTTCCAAAAAATATTTCGAGTGGACTTGGTAAGTTTTAAAAAGTATTAACCTCATACACTCTTTGTGAACCCCATGGTCTATAGAGTCCATGGGATTCTCTAGGCCAGAATACTGGAGTGGGTATTCCCTTCTCCAGGGGATCTTCCCAACCCAGGGATCAAATCCAGGTCTCTGGCATTGCAGGCAGATTCTTTACCAGTTGAGCCACAAGGGAAGCCCAAGAATACTGGAGTGGGTAGTCTATCCCTTCTCCAGCAGACCTTCCTGACCCAGGAATCAAACCACAGTCTCCTGCATTGCAGGCGGATTCTTTACCAAATGAGCTATCAATACTTTGACCGCCTGATGTGAAGAACTGACTCATTGGAAAAGACCCTGATGGTGACAGAGATTGAAGGCAGGAGGAGAAGGGGACAACAGAGGATGAGATGGTTGGATGGCATCACCGACTGGATGGGCATGAGTTTGAGCAAGCTCTGGGAGTTGGTGGTGATGGACCAGGAGGCCTGGTGTGCTGCAGCCCATGGGGTCGCAAAGAGTCGGTCACGACTGAGTGACTGACCTGAATTGAAACTCATACGCAGTGTCCTCCTGCCATTTGCCTGGCTAACCCCCATTTAATTTATGATGAGATGGTTACCCACCGTCTCCTTTAGTCAGAGTACCATCCTCATAATATGGATCAGTTCTGGAAGTTTATCAGTGGTGGGATAGGGTGGGAGAAACCCCGTAAGTGGTATTTGGCTATTGTTCTTCGGTGCAATTTTAGATATTATAAAGTAAAGCACTGCTGTGGGTTCTGGTAAGCTTTGGGGAAGCTCCTGTGGTCCATCATTTCTTTGTGGTCTTAGGAGCTTCATGAGTGGTCTGCTGTTAAAAGCAGCAATATTAGCGCTGTCGGCTTTGATCACATTACTGATCTATTTCTTGTTGGTGCTCTGAGGCTGTGATATGGCAGCAATTCCCAGGTGCCTGATTTCAGAGCTGAGACTGGGTTGCATCCCCTCTCAGCATCTCCTAGAGAGGGTCACCTAGTCCCTTTCTATCCCCAGAGGTAAGGACTTCTTTGACTCGAGTTTGTAGAACCGGCCTCCGTTCTCTTTTTGATAGGTACTCTTATGTGCATTTTAAGTGATAATAAAGAGCTCACTGGTCCTCTAGCTGTTACATGGCCTCTTCTGAGCACCTGGAACATTCCTGTGATCTGAAAGCTATACTTTGTTTCTGCAGGTTATATCTTTTAACAGCTTATTCAGGATCTGTATCACTCCGATGCTTCCTCTGAAGCCTGCAGTCAGCAGACATTTCTCTGACTACCTCCAAACGTATTTTCCCCCCCGTTTCTCTCATCTTTTAAAATTTGTACTGGAGTATAGTTGATTACACTGTTGTGTTAGTTTATGGTGTAAAGCAGAGTGAATCAGTTACACATATACATGTATCCAGTCTTTTTTAGGTTATTTTCCCATATAGGTGATTACAGGTCATTGAGTAGAATTTCTTGTTCCATACAGAGGTCCTTATTGTTTAGCTTATATACAGTAGTGTGTGTATGTCAGTCCGGATCTCCCAGTTTAAACCTTTCTCCCCTGGTAACCATAAGTTTGTTTTTTACGTAAGTGACTCAGTTTAAAAAATTTTATTTTATTTTTTATGTTTCCTTTGGGCATATCACATGGCTTGTGGGATCTTAGGTCCCTGACCAGGAATTGAACCTGCACCCTTAGCAGGGAAAGTTTGGGTCTCAACCACTGGACCACCCGGGTTTTATTTATTCTAGTTTGGTGTTTTGTAAATCTGTACCATTTTTTTCAGATTCCACATATCAGGACTATCCTATTTCATGTCTTTTTTTTTTTTTTTTTTAAACAACTCTGTTAAACTTTCAATTTTACCTTGACTTTTAGCCCAGCATTCTAGTTTTTCTGTGTAAGTTAATCCTGCTGTTGATTCTTACTTATCTGATTTTGCTGCGTGTCATTGGTGAGTTTGCTGGTCTGCCTTCTGCTTCATGATGTGATAGACACACACATGGAGTAAGAAGAGCTTGGCTAACAAGCCAGCACCAGTAAGGACGAATGTCCCGCATGATGCCCAGTACCACTTAGAAAAGCCTGTATTCATGGAGTGGTCTTCCAGTGGGTTACTGTTTTCTGGTCAGATTTTTGATAGTTGGGGAAATACGTTTCAACATAAAGGTTGTGTTATTTTTCAGAAGCCAGTTAGTCTCTCCTTTCCATTGTTCCTCTTCTCCTTTACCTATAGTTCATTGTTTTTTAACTCTCCCATTGGAGGATTAGTGGAAAGGTAAATTAATGCAAATTAGGTTGTTTGGTTTTGATTAAGTGGTACTCTTGATAAAAGGTATTTTTTTCAGCTGAGAATTTGACTGTATAAATGTGTTAACCTATCAGCCCACTCGAGCCCTAAGAGGTGATTGGCATAGGCTTAGATCTGTGATTCTAACCATCCAAGCGGATAATGCCCCAGGAGTCGCTGATCTGGACAAGGAGCTCCCTTCCTCCTCCATGCTTACTTACAGCTCTAGGAATTCTTGCAGAATGGGCAAAACCAGGAGTAATATTAGTAATAACAGCAAATAGCTCACTTTTTGTTTTTCATCACTCTGTGCCTGGCATACAACTTAATTGCCTTTAATCATCACAGCAGTCCTGAAGTACCTACCTGCTATTTAACCGTGTTCACAGTTGAGGAAATGGGCTATCGAAAAGTGGAATTAATGTGGAATTGATGAAAGGTTGATATCTTTTGTTTACGTATCTTTGACTTGGGAAAAGCAGAATTGCCTTCTACCAGAAAAGAAGGAAACTCCATGGGTGACCAGGCCATGGATCGCCCAAGGAGTGATATCTTGGGCTGTCATGTTGAGACTCAAAGGTTTTGTTTTGAATAAACATCCCATCTGTAAGTCTAGCTCTAAACCACAGTTGTGTGTTTGAGATTTTAAAATGAAGGATAAATCTTTGCTGGAATATGGGCCATTACATAAGAGAGATGCCAAGCCTTTTAATTAGGAGAAATTATACAAATCATATTTAATACTATATACAAATAATTATATAATGCTAAAGGGTACTATTAATCCATCAAGTTTCTTTTAAGGAGGCTCACGCACATGTAGATAACCACCAGTCTCTCTCTCAGGACTTAAAAGGAGTGCAGCCAACTCCATTTTTATACTGCTTTCTACTCCTGGAATGGCAGTAGAAATAAAAATCAAGCTTAAGCTGGAGACAAGCTAATGAGATAGCTGCCTTTTACTGAGCACTACTTATTCTGAGTGTGATTCTAATTCTTATTCCACCCATATAAGGTAGATAATGTTGCTGTTCCCCTTCTTCCAAGTGGAAATCAAGGCTTAGCTATTTTCGGTAGATGACATAGTTAATGAAAAGGACAACCTGGAATCAGATCCAGGTCTGTCTGTCTCCAAGCCTCTTGGTTTTAAAGCTCCTGCTCTGTTCTCAGTTGTCACTCTGCTCTTCAGTAAAATGACAGTCACTCTTCTCTCTGCCTCATCACCCAGTTTAGGAGAGTCACCCACCAAAATCTAGTCCTGTACCATGGAACCCCACTCTGGAGATTGGAAGCGTGAAGAGTGTTTGTTGCGAGTTTGTACATGTACTTCTGCTGTCCCTAAGCCTTGAATTACTCTGGATGGAATATCTAGAAATGCAGATAATGTGAGTTTGACAGGCATGGCACCTGTTGGTTTCTGGAACGCTGGAGGAACCTTGGCTTGCGCCCGGAAGGAGCCCCGGGGCATGGGGCGGGGCGTGAGCAGAGAATTGCTCTGCTCTGCTTCCCTTCGCCGCAGGCCCAGAGCAGTCCTCCGCTCACAGCCCCTCTTCTGACCCTCCCCACCCCTCACCGCCCCGCTCCTTCAGTGTGCAAGCCCAGGTTCCTCCAGTGCTCGTCCCCAAGCCTGACCCCCCAGTCATTTCTCTGAACTCATTTCCTCCTTCACGTCCCTCTGGTCACACTGACCTTCCTGCAGGCCAAGCATCCTTCTGCCTCAGGGCCTTGGTGCCGTGTTTCACCTCGGCTTGGAACGCTCTTCTCCAAGTGTCTGAACGGTTGACTTCCTTCACCTCACCTTCTTTACTCAGATGTCACCTTTCCCACGTGACCTTCCCTGACCACTCTGTTGACAATTATAGCCGCCTCCATCCCCACTCTATTTTCCCTCATAGCATTTATTGCTGCCCGATCCGCTGCGTTCACTCCGTCCATCTCCCCTGCAGAGCCCAGGCTCCACAAGGACAAGCATCGCCTGTGTGTTTTGCTTGTTCCTTTGAACCCAGGACGTGTGCGTGCCCAGCAACCATTTGCTGCAGGAGCGTGCTTCCCCTCTACCTCTGATGTCACCATATGCTCTAGCCTGACAGTGTGACTGGGGTGGTCATTGGGAACACCCACTTTTTCACTTCCCACCTGTGTCGTAGTGTCCTCTGGGGCTACTGAAGCACCTCTTCTCAGCTGTGCGTTGTTTGGTCTCCCAGCTCCTTAAAAACGGTCCTTTACATAGGATCGAGTGAGGCCTCAGGAGAATCTGGGTAATAGAGTGTGCTAAATAACTGACCTTACTGTATACTCAGGTTGAAATGGCAACCCACTCCAGTACTATTGCCTGGAAAATCCCATGGACGGAGGAGCCTGGTAGATTACAGCCCATGGGGTTGCAAAGAGTCGGACACGACTGAGTGACTTCACTTTCGCTTTCAAATAACTGACCTTATTTTATACTCAGGTTATTTAGACCCAGCAGGTGCTGGATGAGGGTCTCAGGTGGTCTCTGTGCTCTGTGGATTAGTACTCTCCTCATTTTCCTTCTGGCCTGGCTTCTCTGACTCACAGTTGTTTAAATAGGAGAGATGCTTTCTGAGTGGTCGAGGTTGTTGGAAGGCTGCCCACCAGGCGGGAGGAACACTGCTGGGCTTGTCCTTCTTCCTCTGCAGGGCCCAGGGCCTGTGTGTCTTCATGGACAGCGCAACACCAAAGATCGTCTAGCCTCGCTCTCAGGAACAAGACCCTCTGCGTGAAGATTTGTCCCCTCTGTTCCTTAGTTTTCTGTTTGCAAAATAAGGTGGACCAGACTGACTGGTCTCTTACAGGTCTTTTACAATTCCAGTGACCTTGAGTAACTTAGGCTACTTCCTGGGTATCATTTTCAGATGAATCAAGTGTGGTGCCATCATATTGCAGGATCATGCTTTGAAACAGAGGGTCATATTCCCACCAGTGCTCTTGCCTTCCTAAAGTGGGTTTAGCGCGTGTCATTTCCTGGTAGTTGAATGTATCTGGCCTCAAAATTTCCAGCCACCAAAGGAGATGGAACCCCGCCTAAACTCAGACGGGGACCAAGCCTACAGCAAACACTTAGGCTTTGGGAAGCATCTTGGCATGGCCGGGTGAACTTGCCCGTAACCACTGGGCCAGGTCAGTTCCCGGGGGCTTTTCCAACATTTGCCTCTGTATTGAATTTTGTTCTTATTCCTGAAACAGTGGCTACTGAAATCAGGAAGTAGAATTGCTGGGAAATACCTCTGGAAACCACTATGTTCTTGGTAGAGGAAAGGTAACCACTGGTAGTTCAGATGCTGGGTCACATGCTAGTTTTTTTTCTCCTTCTGATTTTACTTGATTTACTTTCCCTTCTGTCTGTCAAGGCTCTTAGAAATAATGAGCCGTTTCATGGTACAAGCCATGAGGGTCCAACTTTAAGTCTTGTCAAAGCTGTCGCGTCTGTCCTGGTCACAGGCCCGGAAGACTGTACAACTGAAGGGGCGGGGCTGCCGGGCGGGCCGTCAGATGGTTCTGGTGTGACTCGCGCTCGTGTTTGTTCAAGTGACCTGAATGTGCTTCCTCTTTGGGGACCTGTTTCAAATGCAGATGCTCACGCCCCCTAATCACCCGCCTCAACTCAGCCAAGCGAGGGTCAGGAAACCCAGACTCACAGTGCGTGTGTCGCGGCCCCGCTGCCCACACACTCATCAGGGTCTTCGATCAGGGCCGCTGGCGTGCACAGTGCCACTCACGCTGCAGATGGGAGCCGAGCTGCTGCTGCTGTGGGGGCTGCATCTTTGAAGTTCCAGACTTTGATGTGATTACAGTCTCAGGCTTAAAGTCCCTCTATGTGTGGCAACTTTTTTTTTTTTTTAACTGAAAACAAAAATTGATTTAGATTGGGGATGGGGTAGAGAAGCAGATCATGAAGGGAGGAGGGGCCTCTTGCTAACCACATGTCAGCATGTCACATCCTTGGGTGCCTCAGGAAGAGAGAGGTGGCAGGCCACTGACCTTTTCACTGTCTCTTCCATCTCACAGCCGTTCCGCACACAGACCCTGCCCCCAACACACATGCCGGGGCCCCCTGCCCCCCAGAAGAGGACTCTCATACTCGGCTGTGTTTCATTGACCTAGTAATAATCCTGATGGGGAAATAAGAGTCTATTCCCATCAGATGTTCTTTTTAGCCCAAGATCTCAAGGTTCAAATGCTTGAGATCATATTAGGAGGTTTGTGACGATTGTGACTAGTAGAAGTTGAGTTCTTTGCCTTTATGTTGATGATGAAATGAATATGGGGAAAGGGAAAGCAGAGTCTGTGGGTCATTTTCTTTTTTAAAAAGTTGACATTAAAACTTTAGATTGGTTGATAAACCAGTCATGGAATTGACTTAAAACGAACAACAAGAAATTTTGTGTCTGGGGGTTGAACAATTCTTGGCTATAGAAACTGTAGGGTCAGCCTTCTTTTTGAAAGGCATTTTGTTAAGTATGCTTGCACTTGTGTGTATGTGTGTAACACAGCAGATATATCTGTCAAGAATTCCTTCTGGGGAGTTCCCTGGCGGTCCAGTGCTTAGGACTCTGAGCTTTCACTGCTGAGGGCCGAGGTTCAATTTTTGGTTGGGGAATTAAGATCCCACAAGCCACACGGTGTGGTCAAAAAAAAAAAAAAAAAAAAAGAATCTCTTCTCTTGTTTCTCCCTGAAGTTTGAAAACCTGAGGTGTCATCCTGATACTTTCTTTTACAGGTGCACGGAGCCCGTGTAACATTTTTCCCCTCGTAAGTGGCATGATCTCTTAATATTTGAGTGTGGGACGTGCTGTGTGCCTGCCACGCTCTGTCCCACTTGAACTTTACAGGACCCCATGGGAGAGGTGGTGAAGCCAGATTCTATCGGTCTCCACAGGGAGACAGCTAATAAACAGAACAGGGAGATTTGGAATGTCTGAATGCAGGGCTTTTTTTCCTGCTAAGCCTCTGTAAAACCTAAGGACCCTGCCCTTGGTAATTCCTGCAGAAGGCAGGGCAAAAGCTAGACCCTTAGTTCTTAGTATTTCTTTTTTTTTAAACTGTCGATAACACTACAACAGTGACGGGAGGAGAGGGACAGAAAGGGCTTGTGATGGACTGTATGTAGAGTTTCTGCCTTTTATTAATAAAACTCTTATTTGAAATTGGGAGCAACAGCATGCAGAAATGAAGCTTCTGCTGTTTGCCTTCATGCCTTCTTTCCCTACTCCCCCATCCCTGTTCAGGGACACAGGTGAGAAGAGAATGGGCAGGTAAGTCAGTGGGAGCTCCCAACGGGTTTTTCTGCCTCTTAGCACCATTTCAAGGTGATGGAATGAAAGTTAACCCTCTCCTTGTAATAAGTCAGCAGAGCTGTGAATTCATTTTGTCTTCAGATGTATTACACGCTGAGTACTTTATATGTAATTCTCAATCATCTGGTCAGATCCTGAAATATGCACTGTTTGTACCTAATGTTGGCTGCAGTGATGATGTCTTCCCCCTCCCCCCCCCCACCAAAATGTACTGAACTACTCTTGCAGAGTTTTGGGGAGCAAACAAGATTACATTCTGAAGCGGTGGTATCAGTGATCTCTAGAACTCTGTAAGGTCACACAGAAAGTGTTGAAGTGCAGGACAAAATCAGCTCATTGTTCGTAGAATATACTGCTCACTCCCTGTAGTTATTTTATCCACAGACATGCTGGGTTTGGCCGTCTGCTTGCAGCATAATGTCATTGAATAAGTATTCACCTTTGGTGATGCTGTCACCTTTCCATCAGCTTCTAGTTGAGAGGGTGCAATAGCTAAGACTTTGGGTTCTGGAATGTGTCTCTATATTTGTGTATAAATAAATGTAGTTTTCGAAAGCCTGGCAGCCTTAGCAAATGGTGGTGAAAGATTTTGACTGTCATTTAATAGCATTATCACATGGTTGACAGTTTAAATAAGCAACACTTTATCTTGATGAAGTGAATGCATCTGATTGGTTGTCTTGGCCCACCAGGGTATTTGTTAGTCAAAAACTTAATTTTCTTTCTGAATGTTTATGTTACTTTTCCTTCTAGATGTTTGTGAGGTATTGTTTTTGCAGCTTATATTGAAAACATGCTTTTTAAAGTGGATGTAGTAAAGAGCTTTGTTAATTAAAAAAAAAAAGTTTAAATAAAAGTGGTCAAGCAGAATGACTTAGTTATTTTTATATTTTCCTGTAAAAACAGCCTCAGTTAAGTGAGCCACAATGAGCCGTGATGTATTTCCTCCATCAGGATGGAAAATAAGCCATTTATTATTTCAGGTCTGACTCACCATGAACCTGCTGACACTGGGATGTTTTAAAATCACAATCACAAGGAACAGGTTAGGGCAGAAACTCGGACGCTGGGCCCAGGATTACCTGCTTATTACAGTGTTTTACAACTTGGACGCTTTAGGTTTTCTGGCACAATGTCCTAAACCTCACACACTAAACACCCCCTTGTTGTACAATTATTGCTTGCCGGTTTTAGATGGTGCCAAACAGACAGATGCCTCATCATAATTACCATTTTTTAATTTCACTGCTGTAGACACATATATAGGTCGTTACCTCCTCTCTCCTCCGCAGAGTGCTTGTCGTCCTCCCTGCCCTGGGCTCCTTCGTTCATGAAGACTAGGGAGTGAGGGGTGTGGTAGGTGGGTGCAGTGCATGTGATGGCAGAGAAAACCAGTTACAGCGAAGACAGTGATCAGAATTGTCACTCGTTAGGACATGTGCTTCTTTATCAATGCATTAAAATAACAGGATTTAGTGGCAAGGCACCATAATTTTTAGGTAATTACTCGTCGCAAGTAAAAAGTCTTTTGAATTTTTGACACGTCTATTTCCGTTGCTGTCGCAGTCACAGGTACTGCTGATACTGTGTTGCACTGCTCTTTTCATAATTGAAAGAAATGCTAAGTTTCAGTGATTGGTTAGTAAATACCAACTGTATGTCTCTCCCCTGCTCTGCCCCCACCTAAGTTTTCTTAAAGCCCTTGAATCCTACCCATAGGCTTCAGGTTAAAAACCCTCGAGGACTTTTTTTTTCTCTCCTGCAGGCTGTCCTTAGACATCAGGTTGATCTGTACAAATCCTGTCTTCCTTAGACAGTGCTAGTCTACTGGTGTTGGTTCCAGAACAAGAAGGAATGTTTAGTTTTGTCTTCCTGGTCAAATTCTAGTTAACTGTCTGCCGTCCACAATGGACAAATCCGCCTTCTCTTTCCTAAGATCATAAAGTGCTTTGACATCAAGAGTTAGACGCCCTCAAATCTGTGGTGTCCCATCAGTGGACTTTGACAGATGTTGCTCATACATAATTCTGTCTGCATTCCAGGTATATAATACTGTGCGAATATAGTATATGAATATATTAGACATGTTATATATGTATATAAAGTGGAAATTATGTCCTTTCAGAGGAAATAATATCCTTTTCATTTTGCAAGACAGAAAAAAGAGTAAAGGAAACAAATTAACCTTGTCCTGGCAAGCAGAAGGAAAAATAAGCTGTAGATTCCTAGATTCCAGTGTGGTGTTCTACCCTCCAGATGACTCTATTGCATAATGGATTTTGTCATCCAAATGTAATTCTATTTCAAGTCTACTGAGCTTCAAAAATTACAAATGATAATGATAATTAAATTGGAGTAGTTTTAACATCATCAGGTTATGTGGTGAAATCAGAAAATGGCTATATCAAAGGACATTTGCATTGAATGTCATTGTTAATGTTACCCTGATTTAGAGGACCTTTTAAAAAATTTATATATTTTTAAAAATTGGTATTTTTAGCATTTATTCTGGGTGAAGGCTTTAAAGCAACCCTGAAAAAATTTTTTAGTACCTGCATTGAAAGATACATGTATTCCCTTCCCACCTATCTGTAGGATCTATCATATGAGCTGAAAATTATCTTTATTAAATTAATGGCGATCATGACAAATCTTACTGCTTTAAAGGGAGACAAGGCATTTCATGAGATTATGCTGAAAGGATACATTTTTCTCCCACTTACATAATACCTACCACAAGCATCAGTGAAGCACTTGGAGATAACACTTTAATTTGAAGACAAGATTCTTTTCTGAAGATAATTCAGATAAGAGATGGTCTCAAGAAATTAGCAAAATGGAAGTAAAAGAGAGTAAATCAGTTTCTGCATTGACAGCATGCGAGTACTCTGAGGGGATGCAACAGTGACGGATAACAAGTAAGCATTTTTGGCTTGAGGATAAATAAGACATTGTATCAGCTAGCTTTTGCCGCGTAACAAACCACCTGGACATCTCAGAGCTGTACACCTGTAAGCACGTATTGTTCTACATCTTGCTCACCTGTATGAAGTTGTCTAGGGTAGCTTCTCACTCTGAGGCCCCCCGCTGGCAGGTAAGTAACTGTCTGGGGTAAATTCTTCTTGGGGTGATGTCAGATGCACAAAAGGGGAGCCTTACTTCGCAATTTCATTCCTTGCCCCTGCTGGCTAAAATAAGCCACACGGCCAAGCCTGAAATCAAGCAGTAGAGAAGGACACTTCAGCAAGGGCCCATGAGAGTTAACCACATGGGAGCAATTAGGACCAATGATTCTATTTACCACAAATTCAAAAAATGCTGGCAACTGAAGGAAGCCTTTGCTTAGGAGATTTCTTTGGTGCTACTTGGTTGCCTTTGGCTTTTGTCCTTTCCTCTGCCTCCAAGAAACACCAGTTCAGCTTTTCCTGTGACTGTGGTCTGAATCCAGCGTATCACAGGGGACATGTTACTGTCAGTTGAGGGGCAGAGCAGACAGAGGGAAAAAGAATGGAGCTGAGACAGGAGGTCTCGATTCTAAGTCAGGCTTAGCTGTAGTCTGTTGGAAGACCGCAGGCAGTTGGGTAGTTTGTCTCCTGTCTTGGGCTGCTTATTCTGCAGAATGAAGATGTTGGGCTAGTCTTTGTAGTTCTCTGCACCACTAGAATGGAGATTTCATTCCCTGTCTGTAACTGCAGGTTTCATTTATTGGCACCGCCAGTCCGCCTTTACGCTGCCATGTGTCATAAGGGTGTAAAACTTGGGAAACATCCAAGAGTAAGAGGATGACTTTAGTAGGGAAAGGAGGTTAAACAGTGGGTGAGAATAAAGGCACTGAATGTGTAGAGACTTACTGTCTATGTGTACTGTACTGAAAATGTGAAATAATTCCTGAAGGCTGTACTGAGGGGTTATAGAATCCCCCAGTAGGCACTCAGCTTCCTGAGCGTGGAGACAGTGCCTTATCTGTCCATCTGTCTGCTTTTCATTCATCCATTCATTCATTGCAGTGCCTAGCACAGTGCCTCCCCTGTGGTAGAGCACATTTGAAACAAATGGACGAAGGAAAGAGGTCTCGAATGGGAGATTAGTGAGGGTGTAGCCTAAAGGTGTCTTAAGGAAGAGACACGGGCTTTCTGGTGCCCCTTTGTGTGACTGGGATGGACAGTTGTCTGCCTCAGGGCGGTGGGAATGTTGCAGTACTCCCAGGATCACACCAGTGCTCAGACGTCACGTACTCCTGGACTCCATGCTCCATCCTCCTGCATTTTGCAAAGCACTCGGTGCAGGACAAGAAAACAGGAGACAGCAGTGCCCTCCCTCCAGTCACAAGGGCAGGGAGCTGTCCCTGGGGAGGAACGCAAGGGCTTTCTCGCGAGAGCCTCCGGGAAGCATGAAAGGACACAGTACATTTTGGGAGTCCTAAGTACAAAGTCTGAAGGGAGATTCAGGGTGAAACAAGGCTGCAGAGGCAGGCAGGGTCAGGTCTGAGAGGCTTACACGAACTTGATCCTTATCTGATGGAAAAAGGAAGCCAGGGGGGTTTGAAGCAGGGTCAGGGATGTGAGCAGATGGGCTTTTATAGAAAGTGGGGACTAGGAGTGGCCGTGAGGAAGTGGCGTGGGTGGGGAGGCTGGAGGGGCAGGGGGCCACCTGACGGTAGAGTCCCCCAGGACATCTGCCTGCAGCGTCTTCCTCCACCCCTGTTGGCACCCTGCCTCATCCCACCGTCCTTCCAAAAAATGGAGAACTTAACGTGCAGTCGATGAAAACCTTTTCCTCTGCTGGTAAGAGCTGGTGTACTGCTTTTGAAGTGTGGCCCAGCCTAGAAATCAGCTGTTTTAGGCTAGATAGTAGCTACAGGTGACAGGATGGGTGTGGTAGAGTCTCCGGGGTGAAGGCTGATACCACTGCAGTTTGGTTAAAACGTCTCCTTGGGGTGTTTGAAAACACCTTGTTCACTACAGTAATGGCTGTTATTTTGATCCTCAGTTTTTAACATGTGCTTCATCTCACTATCTCACACTTGGGAGAAAAGTGGTTCTTACAGTATTTTGGTTAAGTAGAACATGCCTTTCAGTAAATTCCACCACAGTGTCGTGTCATTCATGTCTCAGATTTGTTGATATTTTTATTGCTCGGTCCACGTACATCTAGATTATTAGGCTCATGCTTGCTAGCCTTAAGCACTTGTCCACTGATAGTAAGAGGCATCTCTGAGCGGTTAGTGTTGACAGCACTGTTGGTGTAACTTGTGGCATTCTTCCGCACACCAGTTGGTTGGTTTTGCCAGCCTCCCTCTCCATGGATCACCAGTGGTATTATTCCTTTGCCTTGTGCAGCCAGTGATGATACAACTTCTGCCTTCAGAGGTCACAACGGGTCAGGGCTTAGGTAACTACTGACGGCGCAGGTGTTAAGGGCGAGTGACCCGAGAGCAATGTGACAGGGAATACTGGGGCTTCAGGGGTTGGAAGCACCAGGAGGAGTGTGGCCCACGCCCGCGAAGAAGTGCAGGTCAAGTTTCAGCAGTCTGACCCCGCTTCTGGGCCGAGCAGGGAGGAGGTGGCGGCTGGGGGGAGCGGCCTGAGCACAGGGCTGTTGGTGGGAGAGAGCCTGTTTGTTAAGGGAGTTGAGACATGCAATGTAGCTGGAGGTGGGTCCTGGAGGTCATGCCAAAGTGGGGGCCCTGTTCCGTCCCCGTCATTTGTAATCGAGAGTCAGGAACTATCGAGAAAGAACTATTTCATACGTGTTATTGCTGACAATAATGCCGTTAATTAATTTTTTTAAGTGCCGATTACGATTGCTTGGATTTGTGACTGAGCATTGGAGAACAGACTGGGATTATCCTGGAAAATAACCCCTTGATCAAGGAAGAACATGATATGATCACATGTTATTAAAAGTTTTATTTTTCTTTTTAGATATTTACTCCTGTAGTCATATACCAGTAACTGGCTTTCATTCAGTATTGACTTTTTTTTCCTACAGTGTATCGTTTTGCTTACTAAAAATAAGGACTGGATTATAGTTTATCAAGAAAAAAATATGTTAATTATTGTGTTGGAAATTTTGAGTTACCAATTTTGTCTGCTTAAATTGTATTAAAAGGACTGACATAACTGAGCATACTTATTTTTCTTGGGAACGTCAGTTCCTTTACTATTATAGATTCAGCATGTCCATTTCAAAGATTTTTTAAAATGCAAAATCTCATTTAAAAAAGAATCATAGTTTTTTTGAGTAAGTGACATAGAACATTACAACCCAGTTTTTTTTTTTTTAATCAAGAAATACTTAGCAGTCTTTAAATTTTGGAAACAGAGACTTCAGTTTCTATGGTGTTTAATAAATGTGATTATTCATAGCAGAAACTGCATTCCTGAAGCAGCTTAAGAACCAGGAGAAAGTGTTCGCATCAAATAGGAATCAGCTGGATTTTAGAAAGAGTTAACATACGGCTGTTTTGCTCTCTTAAGTAAGTACACTCTGGATTTCTGTCTGGAAAAAAAAAAAATCACATCTTAACCTGGTAGAACGTGGCTTTTTTGTTCTGCACAGGACAGTTTTTAGGGATGATAGTAATATTGACAAATACGTGAGCAGATACAGAGCTGTGTGGTGTAGAGCCGCATTGCCTGTCAGGACGTTTCTGGAGAAGAACAGTTTCCAGCAGAGAAAGGCTGATGGTGATTAAGCGGCGTTCCCCTTCAGTGTCTGCAGCAGCGAGTTGCGTGTCTGTCATCTTCTCCTCCACGCTGGCACGTCTTGCCTAGTGCCAGGGTGACACTGGGCTAAAGGGCGCTGAGTCAGTTCTAATACAGAGAGCGCGAAGGAAGAGAACTGTGCCACGAGACCCCCCTAAAGACCATACCATGGATGTCAACCCCAGGAGAGTTAAAAAAAAAAAAAAATCATCTGGCACCAAGCTAATTGTGAGATAATTGAGTTACATGCAGCCGTATGTGCACGTTAATGAGCATGTACACGCATGCACATACATATACGGTATCACTATTCAGATTTTCCAGAAGATGGGCTTGTAGGAACAAGTAGCATTCAGCTCTTACACATTTAATGTGTTAATATCAGTGCTTCTTGGGTGGCAAGTATTTTTTTTTTTTTTTAATGGAAGTGAAGCTTTTCAGATTAATTCAGTCACATTCAACATAAATGGAGCCTTAAGAAAGCAATGCCATATTCTTCCCTGTCTTTACCGCTATCTAGCACATCAATGTCTGTGGTCCACTTTGGTGATAGGGGAATTCCCTGGTGGCTCAGTGGTAGAGAATCTGTCTGCCAGTGCAGAAGACAGGGATTCGATCCCTGGGTTGGAAAGATCCTCTCTGAAGTTCGAGGAAATGGCAGCTCACTTCAGTATCTTTGCCTGGAGAATCCCATGGACAGGGGAGCCTGGAAGGCTGCAGCCCATGGGTCTGCAAAGAGTTGGATGCACAAAAAAACGTGTACAATTTGGTGGTTAATGCCAGCATATGCAGGAGCCGGCCTCGTGGTCGACTGGTGCTGGAGCAACACACACGTGAACCCGTGCTCGCATTCCCTCGTGAAATACACCTTCCTCTGGCTGATCATGCTACCCTCTAGAACACCAGCTTGGTCTCATTTTTCTTGAAACTCATTAGTGTTTTATCAGACATTGTTAATGTGGTGGTATCACTTTGCCAATTAATAAAAAAAGTTAAACATTAAATGAATCCATTAAATATGATTTGAAATAATTATCTTTAGGAAAACTAAGTTGGGTACTTTGGAAGTAAATTGCTGATAAATTAGGTATGGTCAGACCCTATAAAAAATAAGGGGGAAAGCATGGAGAGTTATGTAGTTAGATTGCTCTGCAGTAGTCTGGTAGATTTCGCCACTTTGCTGTGCTTAGTTGCTCAGTCGTGTCTGACTCTTTGTGACCCCATGGGACTGTAGCCCGCCAGACTACACGGAGAGAGCTCCATTGCATTCTCCAGGCAAGAATACTGGAGTGGGTAGCCATGCCTTCCTCCAGGGGATCTTCCCAGCCCAGGGATTGAACCCAGGTTTCCCACATTGCAGGCAGGTTCTTTACCATCTGAGCCACGAGGGAAGCCACTTTAAAGAAATCAATGTTGCAAACCTTTGGTGACAGTGTATTGTGGATTTATAAGGAAGATGGGGCCTGTCTCAAAGGAAAGATTTTGCCTCACCTCACACATCTGTATGTATTTATTTTAAGGTTAATGTTTAAGGCCTCTATATCAGTTTTAACAAATTGTGCATTTTAATGTTCCCTTTTTAAAATTAACTGGCCAACTCCAGTTTTGATTTGGGATTGTATTGGGTGACAAATGTATTTTAACCTGTGATATTAAAAACTTTGCCCACCAAAAGCCACATTGTTAGGGATATGTCTTGTTTCTCTTCATTACCTTGTGTTGGAATGATAGATCATCTCAGGAATGTGCTAGGAAAAGTCCGAAATGCAAATAAAAGGCCCAGGCGTGGTAAGGCTTTCAAAGAGACTTGAAGGATTATTGCCAGTGCCTTCAATTAAAACTGGGGAACTGGCCCTAACAGTGGTGTAGCTGCTGAGTGACTGAGGCAGTGTGTGAGTGAGCGTGTGCTGGGTACTTGTGGGTGGAGTGTTCACATTCATCCCTTACTCATCCCACACAGAACTGCGTCTAGCCTGGGACCTTGACCTCTGTACCAGTTTTATGGTACTGTGAGTAAGGGGTAGGATATTCTGCTCATCGAGTAGTTGAGCCTCATAGTGTGGTTTTTTGGTTTTGCCTAGCATTTGGGTTCATCTTTACTTGTGTCAACTAAAAGAATAGATTGTTAATCTACTCCTGAATCTCCGGTACAAATCCTGAAAAAAGATTGCCAATTAGTAGCCAAAGGTGGTGTGTTAGGGGCTGTATAAACAAACGATGCCTGCTAGATGGAATGTACTGTTTAGGATGAACTTAAAACAAGTCCCCCCCGTCCCCATTTCAAATGATTTTGTGTAGAAAAACAAAAAGCATTAAAAAAGCTCTATTAGTGATTGAAGGTAAGTGTCTCTCCATTGCTTCCCTAGTGACTCAGTGGTAAAGAATCTGCCTGCAATGCAGGAGCCTCAGGAGATGTGGGTTTGATCCCTGAGTCAGGAAGATCCCCTGGAGAAGGGAATGTCTGGCTGCCCATTCCAGTATTCTGGCCTGGAGAATTCCATGGACTGTATGGGGTCCCAAAAAGTTGGATACGACTGAGTGACTTTCACTCCGTTGGTGTTTGAAACAATTGTTTGTACTGCTTGTATGGACTTCATTCTCTTTTACATTTGACATTGGTTACCCATTGTCCCCCATCCTCCACATTTAATCCCTTAGGGGTCTGTGTTAATGAGTTTTATGCTTTGAAAAGTTAAAATTTTTTTTTTTTTTGTCCTCAAGAGTTAGACTGGGGAGAAAGAGAAGGAAGGCTTTTCAAATTTCCTTTGAAAGCTTTTATTTCTCTCACATACCTACTCCTTTTGAAAATTTCTCTGTGTGCAGCAGGCTTAGCGCTTTGCAGATGACCTGTGCCAGAGAGTATGTGCAGACTCACTGTCCCTTGGCTATGCATGGCCCTGTTCCTTTGCTTGGATTCATCTTCAGAAAGTTCCAGAGAGGAAGCGTAACCTGCCTGCACTTATGGGATAGGTCAGTCATTTGATTTGCACTTAGTTTTTAAAAAAAAAAGTTTGAGAAAACTTTATTTAATTTGTTCCTACCATGATGGGACTAAACTTTTTTTGCTAAGGTCTGTGTTGTTGTTGTTGTTTTTCTGTGTGCTCTGAAAGCTATGTAATGAAATTTTGTATATTACATGTGTAACAGTAATATATGTACCTCCATAATAGGTTTCCAGGTACCTTGTTTCTTTAAAATCTCTAATATTTGAAAACACGGTACTAATTTCAAATTTCATAACTGGTCTGAACTGAGGATCTTTGGTGATACTTCTGTTTCAAGCTAGTTTTCAAATGAAGATATTAATGATAAAACTGTGTTTTTATAAAGATATGACTAGTTATTGCTCTATATAGCACAGCAAGAATAACATCTTTGGAAACGTGTGCCAAAAAGTGACAGTCTGACAAAAAAGCCATTCAGCCACTGCGAATTTTAATGGGAATTTCAGAATCGCATTTTAGTGAAGCGTCAGTGTTCACTGTGTTTGGGCAGCTCAAAAGATTGATTTGTTCAGATCTGCTTGAAGACCTGATGTGAACTAATTTGACTTTGTATTTATAATTTAAAAAAAAATAATCATAAAAGACATTTGAAAGAATAGGGAAAAGAGCCATATTTCTTTAATGAAAGAAAACAATGTTTTAGTAATGCTCCCCTTTTCTTTTCCATGCAATATCTTTAAAAAAATCTCCACTTAATGCCATGTATAAACTTGCCAACTTGCTTCTGATTAATAAAGTAAGTTCAATCAGGGAATAACATAAAATGCTATCATTGGCAACATAACTGGAAGTGACTTGAGCAAATAAAAATTAAGCTTTAAATCCAAAGCTAAATTCTTCCTTTTATATTACCTATTGTCATCATTTAGAGAAAAGAAACATACCTGCCCCTTAGGAATTTTCACTTACTATTTCCCGAAGACTGGGCTTTAACAAACAGATTTAGCAGTTGTCATCTGGTGAAAGAGGGAAGATGAGTGCAGAGAAGGAAGGCGGGGGCAGTGAGCTGTGATCCATGCCTGTGGGGACCAGACCCACCTTCGGCTCCCGCTTCCACACACCATCACCTTGCAGACATCGATCTGCACTTTTCTGTTTTCCTGTCTCTCTTCAGCTTTTCTTTGTAGTGGATTTTCTTGATGAAAGACGACTGTTGATTGGTTGTTAATCATCTGAACTTCGGTTGTTATGATGACTAGGAAGCCTAAATGAAAAAATCTGTTAGCTTCAATTTGGACTGAAATGCGAATGCCCAGTTTTTTAGTGGATTTAATCATCCTTGGTGATAGGTAAGTCGAGTTAGAGTTCTGAGTATGACGAGCACCTCAGGAGTAAATTAGATAGTTTGAAAGCCCCATTAACTCTTTCAGAGCGCTAGGCTACTATTTAGTTCACCCAAACAATAATTTACTAAGTTTAGCATACCCAGACAGTAATTTGCAAAGTAATACCTTGAAGATGCTAGAAAGAGTTAATGAAGCTTCTGAAGTACTTTGCGTTTCCTTAGAGAATCTGGTTTCAGGATTTACAGTGGTTATACCTGAGAAACTCTGGGAGATGGTGAAGGACAGGAAAGCCTGGCGTCCTGCAGGCCATGGGGTTGCAGAATCGGGCACGACTGAACAGCAACAAATACTTGAGAAAAAGAGTCTTTAAATGCAGTGCTGCTGTGGGAACTGCTGCCAAGTATATTCTGCCATCTTCTAGGTTTTTATACTCCCCCCCTGTTGCTGTCCTTGTTTTGCATACTCCTTTTTCCTCTTTCCTGTGAGTCTTTGCCAGGGCGCGGTCCTGTACCTCATGCTGTTTCGTGGTGGTCCTCTCTTCTCACTGGCTTCAGCTGCCTTGATTCAAACTCATGGTTTCTGGACAGCATTTAATTCTTGCTCTCTTGTTCATCACCTCCTACACGACATCTTCGGATCTTTCATCCTGAGCTTTAGTTGCGTTTGTCCACCAGCTGGGTGACCAAATGGCCTTAAACCCAGAGTGTTTTCCTCCCTAACACTGGTTTCCCCTCCTGACTTCTCTGTTGGTTTGAGTAGCACCTACCACTCACTTGGCTGAAAGAAGTCTCATCCTGGAGCCATGGAGAAAACTCGTCCCATCAACTCCAGCCTCCACAGCAGAGGCTGCCTTGGAGTGTCTCCTCCCTCCCCTCCCCTGTGGTCATGACCGTCTTGTACCTGGGTCCCCACACTGGGCTTGCTGCCTCCCCGTTTCCTCCTCCTTCACTCGCCTCTGGGCAGGCTGTGACATCAGATTCCTTGACATGTCACTTTAGTTTTATCTTTAATTATATCAATCACCCCATCAAACACTTGCACACTCTGTTGGCATCCAAGGCCACCCACCATCCAACAGACCCACCCCTCCAGCTTCCTTCCTACAAACTCCTCTGCCAGTCCTGCTTTCGTGCTCCACGGCATTCTCCTCCCTCCTAGTTATTTTGCTCACTCTGTTCCCCCACCAAGGCCTTCCCCTTCCCTAGCCACACTAGGTAGATCCTTCTAGACCTGTTCAAGGAAGGAAGCGAGGCTCGAAAGGTGACGTCTGCCTGGTGCTATTTATATGACTTTCAGTAAACAATCAAAACTAGTGTATCTGCTAGAAGCTAGATTAGTGGTTAACCTGTGGGGAAGGGGCTGCCGACTGGGTGCGGCCGGGAGCCTGATGCTGGGAATGACTGGGGTGGTGGTTACATGAGGGTGTTCAGATATAAAAACTCACTGAGCTGTACACAGCAGATTTCAGTGCTCGTCTGTATGTAAGTTAAACATCAATAAAACATAGACTTAAAACGGTATCCATCTTACGAGGCTGTGATACGGCTTAAATTCAATAGTGTTGAAAATGCTGAGGGCAGAGATTGGCACATGGGGGAAACAAAAGTTGTCTTTTTCACTCTGAATTGTGTAGCAGATATTCCCTGGCAAGATGAATCTTGCAAATAATTTTGTCTTGGAGATAGTTTGGGTACCTTTTTCACTTGAATTGCTGTGTTTATTGCTTGGTTGATACTGCTTATTTAATGTGGATACCTGCTTTTGTTTTTATTTTTTGGGTACATTTTTGATCCTCAGTAGGAATAGTGATATTGTATGGTGTGTCATGGATAGCTTAGAATGAATTTAGAGATTTTTCTTCTCTCATGCACTGCACACAGAAACAAAAAGAACTTTGAGTACATTTTAAAAGTATTTCACACAACAGGCTTAAGATTGGAATTCTTTGCCTAAGAGTATTCTAGTTACCAGGAAGCATCTATCAATGGGACATATGGAAGGGCAAATTACAACTCCGTGTAAGGAAGATTTTCTTAGCAGAGCTGTTAAAATGGGTTTAAATGATTTTTAAATAATAAAACATCTTTTGAGATGGTGGTTAGCAAACTTCAATGTGTATGTGAATCACCGGGATCTTGTTCAAACATAGTTCTGACTCAGTAGGTCTGGGGCACAGCCGAGATCTTGCATTTGTAACCAGCGCCTGGATGAAGCTGCTGCTGCTGCTAAGTCGCTTCAGTCGTGTCCGACTCTGTGCGACCCCATAGATGGCAGTTCACCAGGCTCCCCTGTCCCTGGGATTCTCCAGGCAAGAACACTGGAGTGGGTTGCCATTTCCTTCTCCAATGCATGAAAGTAAAAATTAAAAGTGAAGTTGCTCAGTCGTGTTCGACTCTTCGTGAACCCATGGACTGAGCCTACCACGCTCCTCTGTCCATGGGATTTTCCAGGCAAGAGGACTGGAGTGGACGAAGCTGCCGGTCCCCAAACCACACTTTAACTAGCACAGAGTCAGGGGCGCATTCAGGTTTAGGGATGTGACAGTATAAAGGGCCAAACAGGAACAGCTTAGCCCACGAAAACCGCTCCTCACATTCGGGTGGATAGTGACCATGTGGGCCATGTTTGTGTAAATATTCCTGAAAGAATCAATTCGTAAAAGTATTAACTCGTCTTTTTAAAGTTCTGGTGTTACATGATTTTTCTTTTTTTTTAATGCTAGTGGGCACGACTGGTTGATTTCATGCATTTATTTTTGTTTCCTCTGGCAAATAATATTGTATCAGTGGAAATGATTGTGAATCCAACCGGAAGTTTTAGGAGGATGAAAATGAGAAATGACTTGGAATCATTTGTGAATGCTCTTCCTTTAAAAAAAAAAAAAAAGTATCACCAGTAGGACACAGCCCTTGCCCATTTGTGACTCTGTTCTGCGAACAATACTTGGCAGAATCACCACTGCTGTGCCCTGTGCCATTTGAAGAGCCAGCTTCACTGCTTGGTGCTCTGCCTCTCGCGTGGTAGATTTCCATCCCCTTCTCCTCTTTTATCCCGCTGTTTCCTTTTGCTTGTCATTTTCTTGACTCGCTGCACGATGATTTTATTACCCCATCAGCCTGTAACCTCTGTCAGCCTGTGATTTGAAACTGAGAAAAAAGCCCCAAGTTACAAATTGAAGACACGACCTGGCCCTTTGATGTTGGGCAAGCGGAGCTGTCAGAAGGCTTGTCCCCGGCACGGCTGCAGCCCGCCCACCCGCCCGCTGCTGCAGGGTGACAGGAGGAATGTGGCTCGGCCCGCCAGCTCCCGGGCACATTCCTTTCTGTTTGGGACTCAAGTACCAGATGCTCATTATTAAATTACTTAGCGGAGATGTTCTAGCACCTCCGATGCCTTTGAAAAGGCCCTTTCAGCCCGGGACGGGCGTGTGGGCAGAGGGAGGGGGAAGGCAGCTCTCAGGCTGGTGAACAGGCCCTCGCGCCGCTGTCTTGCCTGTGCTGCTGGGCTGTTTCTGCTCGGCTCTGAATCCCGAGCTCAAGGGAAGGGTCTTCACAGAGCAGGGCCCTTCCTGCTCCAAGGGAAAATGCAGGGTTTCAGCTTCACCGTTGACTCAGCGTTGCCATTTACATTCCAGCGCGCAAGACCTTCTTAAGGCTATGATTAAGGGCCTGCAGCTGGTGAGCTGTGGTTTACGGAGCCTGATGACCTAGAGCAGGCGCAGCTCAGGCTGATAGAGGGGGCTCCAGTGGGCTCCGTCAGAAGGATGTGTGCAACTGAGTGACGCAGGTGGCTCTGGAATGTCCTCCCCACCATCTTCCTGGGGAGACCTCCGTCTTAAGAGAATGAGAGAAGGTGGCCATGAACTTGTCTCGTTTATCACTCTTTGTGAGCCTTTATCTGTCATGATGGTAACAAGAAGAGCAGTTTTAAATGCTTCACAGGGTTTCTGTTGGGATTGAATGAGATAATATATATTGGAATACTGTGGGCTTTAAAGCATTCAGTTCAGTTTAAAACTGTTCAGTTGCTCAGTTGTGTCCGACTCTGCGACACCATGGACTGAAGCACACCAGGCTTCCCTGTCCATCACCAACTCCAGGAGCTTGCTCACACTCATGTCCATCGAGTCAGTGATGCCATCCAACCATTTCATCCTTTGTCGTCCCATTTTCTTCCCACCTTCTATCTTTGCCAGCATCAGGGTCTTTTCAAATGAGTCAGTTCTTTGCCTCAGGTAGGCAAAGTATTGGAGTTTCAGCATCAGCATCAGTCCTTCCAGTGAATATTCAGGACTGATTTCCTTTAGGATGGACTGGTTGGATCTCCTTGCAGTCCAAGGGATTCTCAAGAGTCTTCAACCCCACAGCTGAAAAGCATCAATTCTTTGGCTTTCTTTAAAGCATTAATTTTTTTTTTTATAGCATTAATTACACGCATTTATTTGTAAACCATAGTCTGCCAGGGTTTTGCTGTTGTAAGTAGCCTTCCCATGTGGTCAGTGCTGAACTGGTGGGGAAAGACGGTCATTCCTTCTCGCAACCTGCTGGATAGACCAGTTGCTGTTGGCTCATGGATGACACATAGTGGGGAGATGGGGTGAGGGGACAGGCTCTCTTCTTCAAGTTTGGGGTGCTGAGCTGTCTTCTGACAGGATGAGGATGCAAGGGGAAGGTGGCATGCAGGGAGAATTAATGATGAGATGGTGCTGGGGACAATAAATATTACAGTCTTCCTTCTCACCATACCACCGTGCTTAGGTGAGTGCAGAGGAATCAGGAGTTCTCAGCGATGTTTAACAAGTAGGTGACTTATACACGTTGCTGGCCCGGGGCATGAGCTCACTGAGAAGAGAGCCCGCTAGTGATGTGTGTGTTTATTACAGCGCAAATTGGGATTGCCTGGCTCAGCTGGAGAAGGTGGCCCTGGTGGTCCTGGGAGTCCTCCTGCCATTGACCCTCACCAGGCCGGCCACTTAGTGCCTGAGCTCACGGAAACCTCCCTAGGTGGCTGTTGTCCTCATTTTATAGTCGAGGAAACAGAAAGCTTTGAATAATTTACCCAAGGTCATGTAACTCGTCACGGTCAGGGATTTGGATCAGATCTCTAAATCTCAGATCTCCAAAGCTACTTTGCTTCCTAAAGGCTCCTTGTAAGAATTGGATTCCTCAGGTGTGGCATAGCCCGCAAAGACTATACGACAGTCTTCAGAAAGCTTTACATTTCTACTACGGTGCATGAGACTGTGGAAAGAAGTGGCCTCAGGTGTTCTAGAAGTGCCTGGGTGAGAGTAGCCCCCCTCCGAGGTCTAAGCCCAGGCTCTCCTGTGGGCTGTCACAACAGAAGCCATGGGGCTCCTGGAAGGTGAAGCAGGGCCCATTCTGAGTGCAGCTGGGGGAGATCAGCTTTCATGCAAATGAACGCATGGTTCATTTGACCACCCAGGAGGACTTAAACCAGATTCTGTGTCTCCAGCCTTTCCTCTCTGTTTCTTGTATGACAAACACAGAGGCTAGATCCCTTCCCCGCCGCGAGCAAACCTGGAGCAAATTCTCTTGTATTAAGTAATCACAATGCCATGTGCTGAATGCTTTTGTGTATACTTGTTGGACTTGAAACCGCCCCCCACCCCCTGCAAGAAGTTGTGTTGACATTTTTGCAGAGCCTATCACTCATCAGGAGGAGAAAGACTCACATGTCACTGTTTTGTAGCCAGCAGTCTTGGGTTGTGAGATAAAACATTCGTTGAAATGTGGTTTTCATACCTCTTATTGTTTTATGGCCTTGCTGCTTGACGTATGGTTCATGGACAGGGCTGGTGGCATCAGTATCACCCAGGAGCTTGTTAGAATCTCAGGCCTCACCTCAGGGCTACAGAATCAGAATCTACATTTTGACGAATTCCCTGGCGATTCCTGTGCATGTTAATATGAGAAGCACTGGATTTTATGGTACCCTCCCTCACCGCCCCCCCAACCCCCTCCCTGAAGTTAATGGTTAAGCTTGTTGAACAGAGATTTTTCTCTTCTCTACAAAGCCTGTTTCAAGAATATAATCTCATATTTTTGGAGCCAGGCCCTAAAGAACAGAAGTATTAAGTCCAGCTGTTGAGCAGTGAAGGGGCATTTTGCCATTTCTCGCAAAGCCTGATCTTTATTAAACCTCTTGATCACAGCATCTCAGTTTTCTCCATTTGTAATTCAGAGTTCCTAGTGAAAGTGAAAGTGTTAGAGGCACAGTCCTGTCCGACTCTTTGCAACCCCATGGGCTGTAGCCCACTAGGCTCCTCTGTCCATGGAATTCTCCAGACAAGAACACTGGAGTGGGTTGCCATGCTCTCCTCTAGGGGATCTTCCCAACCCAGGGATTGAACTTGTGTCTTCCACGTTGGAGGCAGATTCTTTACTGTCTGACCCACCAGGGAAGCCCCAGAGTTACTAGGGTGTTCCTTTATTTGGAGAGAGGACTTGATCTTGGCCTCTTAAGAGTATAACAACCACAACCCAATTACGAATCTCTCTCTTGTAGGCACCACTGAAGATAGATGCTCAGTGACCAACGGTATGGTCCAGACGGCCCTTCCTCCTGGGGCACACCTTTTCTACCGCCTTCATCTTGTGCTCCTCCTTGGAGGGGAGTGTGAGGTGAACATGTAGAAAGCTGTTCCACACCGTGTGGTTTGCACGTCTTCCTTTGTGGTCCGTGCATCTTGACTTCTCCAGCAGGGAGACTTGAGCAGCCTGGGCTGATTGCTGTTGCTTACTGGCTTTGTGACCACTGCCTGTTTCCTGACCCCTGAAATGAAGGCATGGGATTCAGACACTCTAGAGACCCTTACCAGCCCATCTCCACGTTCTCCAGCCAGCTCTTTCCCGGCCCGGGGCCGCTTCTGTGTGTGCTTCCGACACCCCTTCCTTCTGCTCATCCTCCCTGCTTTCCTAAGTACCCTGCCTTCTGCTCTGCTCCTCCTGCGTTCACGGACCTCCTTAAACTCCAGAGCAGCATAGAGGTGACTAGCGTGGGGTTTCTGTGCACTGTCTATCGGACTTGGGGGCGAGCTCGTGAATGCATCTGAGTGTGTATTACTGCTCACTTGGTGACGATGCAGCGCTCTTTCTCTTGGGGTCCCTTCAAACAGAAGACACCCCTGTATGAAATCTTAACTCTCTTTATTCCAACATTTTTAGGGAGGAGGGTTCCCTACATCCTCTCCAAATTCCGAGGAATCAGGAAGTCTCAGATCACCCCAGTATTTGACTGAATTGCGGCTTGCTGTCAAGTGAGGCTTGTCTAAGGGAACCTTATTAGGCAGTGCTCTAGGACGGTGACCGGGTGGCGCGTGTTGCTGGCTACATGCAGGTGGTCTCAGGGCCAGTTGTTGAGTTTCACTTGGAAGCCTATGAAGCATCTAATTAAGGAGCAAAGAAGGATCCAGAGTCCTGAATCCTTGTTACACTGGGGTAGATTTTACTGGAAGCTGGAGGATTCTCATATAATAATTTGCCGTTTGAAGCAGTAACAAACAGAAAGCTAAATATTTTCACTTTTCTTTACCTGTGATATCCCAGGTTGGGATGTTCAGTAGTTTGTATTTACTACCAGAGTTCATATCTGAACTTGAACTATATTTTGAAGTAGTAGTAATAGCTTTTCTTTGCAGTCTGTATAAAAGCTTTTTCATATCGTGTAGGTAGAAAACAGTAGCTTTTTGGAGTGATTGAACACTAGGGCTCGAGACCCTGAAAGTGAACTCTTCTCTAATGACTGTATTACGTGTGTGATCCAAGGTTCAATACCTCTCCTCCTCGAGTCTTTGATTTTAAATGATCTCATTCAAAATGCCTCCTATTCTTGAGGCATAGTAGGTATTTTATTAGTGTTAAGTTTTATAAACGTAATTGTTGTTGTGAAGTGGTTGTGTATTACTATACTGTTAATATCATAAGCCATGTGCCTTTTTATTATGTTTAATAATGTGAGACCTGGAAATGCCCCTTATATTTAATATTTCATGGCAAGACAGCAAGGACATGCCATCCCTGCTAAGCAGTGAAATAATACACAGAATTGGAAAATAGAAATTAGGACCACTGAAATTGGAAAGAAGGAGGGAGTAACTTAGATCCTCCTCAGTTATTGGAAATTTGGTTTCCCAACTGTGCTGAGCGCTGCAGAAAGACAGGGTCACACTGAGCTTTAGTCCCAGAAGCTTACATCCAAGGCAGGGGTCACCTGATGCTGCAGTTCCAGTTGCAGAATCAGAGCTATTCAGAAAATGTTCCCGAGGAATGTAGTCATCGGGCGCTCTTCTGGTTGAGTCTTGCTTCTTCTCTGCTTTCACAGCTATTCAAAAAAGAGACTGTTCTTTGTTCTGGATCTTTGAAATACAGATTGATCTGCTGCTTTTAAGCATTTAAGATGACTCCCGGGAAGACATTGTAGGCTTAGTTCACAAAGCAAATTGTGCGGTGGGCAGGAAGCAACTGGCTCTGTGTCTGGAGTTTTGATTTTCAATATAAAGTTTTATTTATTTTAAAGCAGTGGTAGGTTCACACGTCCTGAAATTAGTTTGTCTGCAGTTTAGTAACCTGAGAGCTGTTGGAAGAGGAGGTGAAAGTGGCATGATGGTGAAATGAGGTGGGGATTGCATACTGTGATTTACCCAGCCGAGAAGAGCCGCCCGTGTGTGGACGTGGAATGTTGACGCGTGAAGATGCCAGTATGAGGATTCAGCCTTGTGATTTGTTGCATTTAATCTACTTGCAAAGCTTTAACTTATTTACCCAGCTAGAGCAACCTGTGGAAACAGTGACAGATTTTATTTTCTTGGGCTGTAAAACCACTTCGGACAGTGACTGCAGCCATGAAACTGAAAGACACTTGTTCCTTGGAAGGAAAACTATGGCAAACTTAGCATATTAAAAAGCAGAGACAGCGCTTTTCCGCCAAAGTTTCATATAGTCAAACTACGGTTTTTCCATTAGTCATGTGTGAATGTGAGAATTGGATCATAAAGAAGACTGAGTGCCCAAGAATTGATAACTGGCACTTGTGGTGCGGGAGAAGACTCTTGAGAGTCCCTTGGACTGCAAGGAGATCCAACCAGTCAACCCTACGGCAAATCAACCCTGAGTATTCATTGGAAGAACTGATGCTGACGCTCCAATACTTTGACCACCTGATGCCAAGAGCCGACTCATTGGAAAAGACCCTGAGGGTGTTAAGAGAAGGGGACAAGAGAATGAGATAGTTGGATGGCATCACTGACCCAATGGACATGAGTTTGAGCAAGCTCTGAGAGAGAGTGAAGGACAGGGAAGCCTGGTGTGCTGCAGTCCATTGGGTAGAAAAGAGTCGGACACGACTTAGAGGCTGAACAGCAACAACAACTGCAAATTTCTTCTGCCTTGCACTCTGCTGTCGTGCTTGGCAGTTGTGGGTGCTCTCCCCAGTGGGCCTGCTGGGGCAGGACGAGTCAGTACTCACCTCCTCAGCCCCTCTACCCCTGACTGGTTCTGGGACTTTGGTTGCTCACAATTCTTTGACCTCCATCCGGTTGGCAGCTCTGCCCAGTGTGGCTGTAGCTCAGGGCCAATGATGGTTTCTTTCTTTTGAGATGCTTGCCTTCTCCATGTGAGCCGCGGTCTGCTGAACCATGTCTGGACCTAGTCATAGTGGTCTATGTCCAGAAGGTGGGAGCATCAAGGGAGCTGTCTACGTCACTGCCGTCCCTCAGCCCCAAGGGGCCGACCCGCCCTCTTCCAGAGTCTGCGTTCCCTCTTGGAGTTCTCAGTGCTTCCCTCCGTCCTCCATACTTGTTGGCAGAAGGACCTCTCTGATTCTCAGTGGATTTGCAGAGCAGAAATGATGGACTTCTGACGAACCCACTGAGTGGTCACCCTGTCTGCCTGGGACGCAAATCCTGCCCCCATCAGTCATGCTCCAGCCCTACAGAGCTCTAGAACCTACACATGGTGTTTTTAGTGATACCTCACACTTCGAAAGGGGCCTCCCTGGTGGCGCAGATGGTAAAGAATCTGCCTGCAATGCAGGAGACCCAGGTTCGATCTCCAGAGAAGATCCTCTGGAGAAGGGAATGGCTACCCGCTCCAGTATTCTTGCCTGGAGAATTCCATGGACAAAGGAACCTGGTGGGCCTTGGGGTCGCAAAGAGTTGGACACGACCGAGCAGTCAACACACACATACACACACCACCTTGAAAACCAGAAGGGAATAAAAGGAAGAACAGAGGAGTGGATGTAAAGTAAAAGAGGATTTTGTTGGGCAGCTTGTAAAATGGAATGTTAAATGAAAAATTGTCATGTGCCAGGCAAAACGTTTAGTTAACGTTAAGTCCACTGCTCTCCTCAGAGCAATTTGATTTTCTTTAAAAAAACAAAAACAAAAACAGAAACACCTGCACGGAAGGCATTAGTCCAGTTTTGGGTGTGTTATTTAAACTGGCTTGGCATTTCATCGTGTCTCCCCATCCTCATCGCATTTCCATTCACAGCCAGTCTGAGCCATCGTAACAAATCGAGACTTTGAGACTACTTGGATTAACCTGTGCTGCGAGGATGGAAAGCTCAGTTCTGTCTGTTGAATTTTCTGGTTTTGTGCTGTTTTGGCTTCATCTTTCGATTTCCCTAGTCCGGTTTGGAGTTTCTGTATTTTAGAAGGCTGGCTGGGTTCCCATTTGGGATACAGGCGTACCTTGTCTTCCTGCGCTTCACAGGTAGTGCGTGTTCATAAGTGAAAGGCTTGTGGCAACCCTGTGTTGAGCAAGTCTGTTGGCACCATTTTTTCAACAGCGTTATTTTTAATGAAGGTATATGTGTATATATAGGACATACTGCTATGGCACACTTTAAGCAGACTATAGGATTGTGTAAGCACAACTTCTGTGTGGACTGGGAAACCGAGACATTCGCACACCCCACTTTATCGCCACGTTCCCTTTATGCGGTGGTCTGGAGCACACCACGGTATCTCCAGGCTTGGCATATAGTTTGCATCCACCCTGCAGGGTTTTCTTAGGTCCCTCTATTTCCCGAGAGTTGGCTGAATTACCAAAATGGGGCCCAGTTTTCTTAGACCCACAGATGACTACAGGAACTGAAGGGTGTTTGGGGGCCTCCCGTGTACTTGAAGAGCCTGAAAGGTTAGGGCTGGGCCCGTGTTGCCAGGCCAGCAGGTGACCCTGGGCAGAGCGGGGCTTTTTGGCTGCCAGCTCAGCGGCCTTCCGCTGGACACAAAGTGCCTTTTCCCAGCTGCCTGGCCGGCAGGGCCCATGGAAGGCAGTCTTGTCTCCATCCTGCACCCTTGACTGGTGAACGTGTCTCTCAAACTTGCGTGACTCTAGTTGTGGAAAGGGTGGATATTTGGATGGTGGCTCTTTGGGAAAGAAAGCTTCTTTTAGGGACAGTGACTGCTAGGAGTTGTTATGTAAGAAGAGGCCCGGGCGTCTCAGCAAGGAGAAGATTCCTCGGGTGCGGCACCCGGGCCGTGGTGTGAATCCCTCTTCCTAGTGTTGTGTGTGTGTCTTTTGCCTTAGATGTCATCAGCCGTCCTGGTCAAATCCAATCCCTTGTTTTGTGAAAATAGGTTTTTTGTTTACCCGAGAGAGTCTCTTTTCTGCCACCGTGCTGGAATAGCTCTTTCGGGACAGAGGACGGCTTTCGAATCTGTTAGGTTTTTCAGGCTTGCTGGAGGGGTTGTAAAATAACACCATTGCTACTGGGAGGAGTTGGGTAGGGGCCGCAAACAGTAGGCAGAGAGAGGCTGCCAGGGATGGAATTGCAGGCTTTTAGTAAAACTTGTTGATTGCATATTATGGCAGAAGAGGAAGACCTGTGTGTGTCTGCAGGTTCCCAGTGTTTGCATCTTCGCCTGTTCCCACACGCCCCTCAGACACCTGTCACTTCTGCTCTCAGCCCAGTCGTGCCCCAGTGACCAGCCCCAGGAGTCTGGCGGCCTGCCTCCGTGCTCGGAGCGGGCTCACTCCTGCGTGCCTCTGCTGCTGACACCCAGGAGCACATGCCTTCTCTCTTAACTTCAGGCGGAGCCACCGTGGGCTCTGAAACCAGAGGAACTCAGAGGGTTCTGTTCATCTATTCTGATTTATTTAGGAGGCAGCAGCATTCATGACTTGACTTCTGTTACTGGTTAATTAACCAGAGTAGAACATGTTTCCTTTTTACAAATTGAATGCTGAAAGAGTAACAGAAACCAAATATTTTACAACATGGGATCCTTGAATTTGACTCTGAAATATACCATATTTTATTTTGCAGCAACTTCCGGTTTTAGTGACACTGAAGTGCTTTCTATTATTAGCAAGTTTTGAATTTTAAGTACATTGAAATGGAAATGAAAGTTGTTTCTAAAAATAACACTGACTGCTTATGTAATTTTTTTTTCTCTTTTAAATTCCACGTTGCTGTGGGTGAGGATGGCCTTGATTGGGAAGAAAATGTAAATTTCATGCCAGTCTTTTCTTATTTAGAGTGAATGAGAACTGGATGAAACTGTGTGTGAGGATAGGTGGGAATATTTGAGTGTTGGGTACTCTTGTGGTCTTTTCTTGATGGTCTGCTCTTACTGATTGTCCCCTGGGCTGTTGGTGCCAATGGCATTTCTGAATCCCCATCTTGTTGACAGTGATGGACCTGCTTTTGATTTTACCAAGGAAGGCTCCTTCATTGTGGGTTCTGAATTCTCTAGAGCAGGTTTGGTTGAGGACGGCTCTGATGAGGCTCCTGCCTTCTACCAGGGTGGCCTGAGGAGATTCAGTGGCTAATTAGATGGAAATGATCAGACTACTCTGCAGCTCCTTTCTAGCCAGTGTCTTCTTTGGATGTCTTTCTGCCTTGGAGTAAATTCCGCTCCAAACCTGATATACTCATTCAAGTACAAGATGAAAGTGTTACTTGTTTAGTCAGGTTCCACTCTTTGCAACCCCATGGACTGTAGCCAGCCAGGCTCCTCCATCCATGGGATTCTCCAGGCAAGAATTTTGGAGTGCAGTGGGTTGCCATTCCCTTCTCCAGGGGATCTTTCGTACCCAGGGATCGAACCCGGGTCTCCAGCGTTGCAGGCAGGTTCTTTACCATCTGAGCTGCCAGGGAAGCCCATTCCAAAGCTTAAAAGGGTCTTTCCCCTGGCCTCTGGGGTTCTGTGAACATCGCCTGCTTCTTAGTGGCAGTTGTGTAGGGTTTAACACCCTCAGTTTTACTTGGATTTTAGATAGCTCTGGAAAATGAGAAGGAAGGCAGAGAACTTTGTTTCACTGGCGACATCACTTGGCTTATCCAGCATTAGCTGAATCAAGACGTAATAATGAAAGTAGAGGTCCTTTCTTCACATGTACCTGACCTTCCTGAGAACTATAGGGCATGAAATTATCATCAGAGCCTGTCTGAGGGGAGGAAGGGTGGGAGATTTAGCACTCCCTAATCCTCTACTCTTGGTTTCTTTAGGATTAAATTAACAAGTATTTAAATGTAGGGCTTCTGTTCCGGAACTCCTAACCCTTGTTAATAATTGAGTTTACTTTGTGAGATTGCCGGCCTCCTGCACCACCCCCACCTTAGACCGTGTGGGGACTTGGAACATGTTGCTGTCTTCTGCCCTCTGCATTATGTAACTTGAAAAGCACTGTCCTAACCTGAAAAAAAGTTTGTTACGTTTCTTCTCTTTTGTGCGGAAGGCCCTCTGGTTTGCTTGGAGGTCAGCCTACGGAGCGCAGAGGCAGAGACCCATTTCCACTGCCAACCCGCTGGGCACTTTCAGAGACAGGGAAAGGATAAGGTGACTGCCAGAGACAGTGCTTTAATTGGATGGGTTTCATAATTAATGTCTCCTTAAGTGAAGACTTCTGTTTAATTTGCCTTTCCAGACCATTTGGTAGAAATTGCAGAGGAACGGAGGGAGAGAACAGCACGTCGTAGTTGGCAGGCAGAGCAGACGTGGGGGTGCCAGCTCCTTTGTTTAAAGGTGGCTGTTTTCTTCTTCTTCGGGTGCTTGAATGAAGGAGGTTTGGTTTTTGTCCACTGAGCTATGCTGTAGGTGCAAAAGGGCAGCTTTGGGACCATCCTAGTAATTCTTCTGGTCCCTCCCTCCGTTCTTGAGCCTCTCTAACAAAAATGACATCATCTGACCAAGGTACCCAGCCTTGGAGAGGAGATGAAACTTGGGTACAGTGTTTAAAACTTGCATTTGAAGGGAAGATGAACACTGTTGATGTAAATAATTGTTTGCCTTCCATTATTTGCGCGATCCTGCTGCTTGTGGATAACTGACCATCCACCACCTGTTGGTGCCCGGGGAACTTCTCACTCGAATCTGCTCTTTCTCTCTTTTTCTTCCTTGTTCTGAGCTCTTCTTCCCAGGCAGAGGAGGTCAGGCAGGTACACGTGCGCTTGGGAAGGAGGTGGTGGAGAAAATATGGAATAATGAGCCCTTCTGACTTGGGATTCAGCAGTTTAGCATTGGTGCAGTAGGTGGAGTTATTCTCGGAGCCCCATTTTGAAGATTGCTGTGCAGAAACCCATCTGTGCCGCTGGTTGCCAACATTCCTGGTACAAATATTGTCATTTGCTCTTGAGGCAATCTGCTATTTCAGGCCTAGATGCAGTTTTGTAATATGCTGGGCAAAATAGTAGAGAAAAAAATATCTCAAGTGGTGGTATAATCTTCAGTTTCAAAACACTTCAGCAGTGTTTCCAGCAGAGGGTTTGTTCAGTGCGTCTTCTTTTCTCCTTCCCTTGGCTTGTAAACATAATCTAAATTCACTTTTCTTGCTTGCCCTAGCCATGCTTTTCTTGTGCTGACTCTGCACCTCCCTGAAGGAAAGATGGGAGCTTGAGTAATATTTGTTTGAAATCTCACCCTGTGAAGGTTTAGCACCGGTTTTGTCCTCTTGATGAGAAAGTAGCTCGGCCAGAAGTTACCTGATTAAAAAAGAAGTCGAACATGATAGCGGACAACCTTTTCCCTGCCTGTATTCTTCCCAGGCCCAGATGGTAAGCCACCTCTTACAGGACATCGGGGACGAGGCCCTTCTGCTGCCTGCACTGTGTGGGCGATCCCTGAAGGTTTCGAGGGTATTCTCTCCCGGAAACCCTGGGGATGGAACCGTGTTCTTTGTCACTGGGCTCTATCATTAGGCTTTTCCTAGAGAGGGAAAGCGGGTCCTCTAGGAAGAAGTACCTTTCTCTCTGTTCCTGTGGCTTTCTCGTTTTCTTCCCCCTAGCCTGATGCATGTAAGAAATCCATTTTCTAGTACGACTCAGTGTACATGTGTGCACACGTGACACGAGAGTTTTACAAAATAAAAAAGCTTCCTATTTTGTTAATTAAAAAAAAAAAAAAAGTCGCTAGCCTCCACCCTCCAGATTGGTTTCACTACTTTATGGATTGTGATCCAGAGTTTTGAGGGCTTGCCCACATTTATTCTTAAAAGACCTTCATGTTGAAGTCACCTTGGAGTTAGGGGGTGAAGGGACTGTCTCTATATATGAAAGACACGGCCTTTGGTCGTGGTCTGGGAGGAGGGGTCCCACACTTCCCTTGGGCACACAGCCCCTTTTTGGATTGGTTTTATCTTATACATGAACTTATTAAAAGCATGAGCTAAATTTCATGTTTGATGCCGAGTGAATCCATGTGACATCCTAGCCAGGATAACGTTGAACTTTTCTGGATATCTTGGTCATCTAGATTTTGCTTTCAGCCCTTGAAAACTGGCGGCTGCTTGCATCCACTTTGCTGGGTGGGGTTTCAGCTTCTTTTTCTTCTGCAGTAATCTGAGGTTCTCCTGACCTGTGGTCAGCTGTGAGCAGAACTTTTGCTCCCATGAAAGTACATTTCACTGGTGATTTCCAGAGCAGATGTGATGTCTGCCCCCACCCTGGAGTCAGATGGCATGTCAGAAAGGAGAAGGAATTTTAGGTGCTATCAGTGTTTGATAAGGAGTGATTATCCTTTCTTGGCCGGAGCAGAAACCTTGGAAGCGGTGCAGTCAGGCTGCAGTAGGGTCCCTCCCACAGAGTCGCTGGCTGGCCTGTTGGTATCTGCAGCCGTGATCTTGTAAAGACTCCATTGTGAAGTTGGCTGTGTGTGTGTCCAAAGGAAATACTATATATTAAAGAGGAAAGTGGGGGAGGAAAATTCCAGGAAATTGAAAGGTGAGGTTGACACGTCCTCATTCACTAACGATGCTTCTGTTTTTCTTTCTGAAAAAAACGATGATTTAAAATTTGATCTTAGAACACAGTGGCTTTTATCCGTAACCATATAATTATATTTTTAATCATCCTTTTTAAACGGTCTATGAAATAACATCATACCAGTAAGTTGCCTTATATTATTTGGTGTTAGTGACTGCAAAGTACCACTAGCACGGTGTTTCGCAGACTTGCCTGTCAGATGAGATGCTTGTTAAGAATATTCTGGGACTTCGCTTTCGTCCTGTTGAAGCAGAGTCTCTTGGAATGACACAGTTGAGTTATTTTCTTAGAATATTAGAACTGAAGGAAGGAATGTTGGACATGAAGCTAGTCCAAGTGTTCTCAAACTTTGTGACACTCAGTATTATAACTTTTAAAAAATTTTTAAAGATTTTTTTGATGTGGACTGTTTTAAAAGTCATCATTGAATTTGTTACAGTATTGCTTCTGTTTTATGGGGGGTTTTTTGGCCATGAGGCATGTGGGATCGTAGCTCCCCAACCAGGGATCAAATCCACACCCCTTGCATAAGAAGGTGAGTTCTTAACCAGTGGACTGCCAGGGAGGTCCCAGTACTGTGGCTTTTTAAAATACAGAGCCCTGGGCCCCACTCTGAACTTGCTGGATCCCAACCTCTGAGCCACGGGCTTCAGGGCTTCAGTTTTCAACACGCTTCCTAGAAGTCGCCAGTCATTAGTCTGGAGTGGTGGCCATTCATCACCTCTTCAGACTCCTTCGGGAAAGGTAAATTGGCTTGATGTGCTTGGTTACTGGGCTAGGAAATAGCAGCGCAGAAATCCTCTTGTGCTGTCTATTGATTCACTCTGATAATACTCGCATCTCAGGTCCTGTCTGGGTAGGTAAGCGCTGGCAGTTTCGAGATGAGTGAGTGGGGTGCCTGCCCTGGAGCATGTGGACTGTTACTCGGCCTTTCCAAAGGGTGAGCGCATGAGAATTTGGGGGAGCTTTTTCACGCTGTGCCCTGTGCCATCCTAGCTCTCAAGTGGGGTCAGAGGGCATAGGGCACCAGCTCACCTTCGCTTAGTGACTGCAGCTCCCTCCCTTAGTCTTTGGCTTACAACTGTATGAAATAGTCCCAACATCTAGAAGCACACAGAGGCTAGTATAGTCGGTGTTCTTGCCTGGGAAATCCCTTGCACGAAGAAGCCTGGCAGGCTGCAGTTCATGGGGTTTCAAAAGAGGTGGACACAACTGAGTGACTGAACGGCAACATTGCACACGCCACCGTGCAGTTTTAACAGATGCCACCTACCTTGCTCGGTGCCCCTGACTCCCCAGAGGCGGCCACTGCTTCAGAGGTGGGCTGTTGGCTTTCTTAGAGAAGCCTGCCCCCTGGCTGGGCTGATGTATGAGGGCCCATAAATCCTATATAGTCACCCCTCCCCCCTTTTACATTTATATAAATGTTGTCAATTTAAGTATCATTCTGCAGCTTTTTTTTAAAGTCAGCATTGTGTGTTTGAGATGGAGCCATTGTTATTACATGACCTGACATGGCCCCATACTTAACAGTAAAATCAGGAAATTGAAGCCAGACAGCTTGAAAACCTTCTTAATGGAAAAAATGCAAGAAGATGTGGGTGGGAGAGAGTTTCTGTTGAATTTTTAGTATAGAACTTTGTCATTTATGGGAAAATAGTTGACTTGAATCAGGCACTATTTTGAATAGCCCAGTATCAACTTAATGAAAATTAATTGCGTGTTGTATGAAAAGTTCAGTGTTTTTATTTACTATGGGTGTAGTTAACTGCAGTTTGGCTCCAGACAGGTGAAAGTTAAAATTTGTGGTATAAAACAGGAAGCAGATGGGGGCTAATTAAAGTTCTGTTGATGATAAAAAGGATGACTGATCAAGGAGCAGCTGGCTTCCCAATTTAAACACAATTTGTACAATTGTATGAGGACAGCCCTCCACAAGTTCTCTTGACTGTCTTTCCAAGGTGAAGGAATGTGTTTCAGCAACAAGTGTGAGGGCTGTTGGACTCTATTTTTGTTCACTTTTTTTTTTTTAATGCCTCCAAACAGTTTCTCCACAGGATTTATCCATGATGAAGGAAGGGGTCACAAAACACAGCTGAGATGTTCCGTGGTGCTCCATCCACTCCAGACACCTCTTATACTCTGCTGCTGCTGCTACTAAGTCACTTCAGTCGTGTCCGATTCTGTGCGACCCCATAGACGGCAGCCCACCAGGCTCGCCCGTCCCTGGGATTCTCCAGGCAAGAACACTCTGGAAAAGCCCAATGCCTTTCTGTATTCTCTGAGGACATGCCCAAGCACTTGATTTGATTTGATTTTCGTATTTCTTCCAGCACCCTCTCCTGCTGGGTTTCAGAATGTTGGTGCCCATGTCTTGCTAACTACATTACCCTTGTGTGTCTATGTGTAAAAGTGAAAGTGTTAGCCACTCTTTGCGACCCCATGGACTGTAGCCCACCAGGCTCTTTAGTCAGTGGAATTCTCCAGGCAAGAATACTGGAGTGGGTTGCCATGCCCTTCTCCAGGATATTTTCCCAATTCAGAGATCGAACCTAGGTCTCCTGCATTATAGGCAGATTCTTTACCATCTGAGCGACCGTGTCTGTGTGTGGACAAGGGCTAAGGAGTAGTTTGGCGACTTGAAGTGTCTTTGAGCTTCTGGCTGAGCTTACTTGATCATACCCTGGATGACTTTCACCTTCAAGGGGCAGCCTCTTTTGTTGCTACTGCTAATAATGGTTGGATCAACATTAGGACCCAGTGCCCAGGGATGTGTTTTGCCTAGAAAAATGTACCAGTACTTGGTTCTCTTTGAGTTACTTTGTGCAGGGTGGTGACTTCAGGTTTGCCTTGCCTGTGTTCAGAGGCTCGACGTTTGCTTGGCATTTTGTGTTTATAAGTGCTTTGTGTGATTATCTCATTTTAATTCTTATGAAGACTCTTTTGAAGTGGCAGCTGCTGTCCCCATTTTGCAGATGAGGCGATTAAAGAAGCATGGAGAGTTGAAGTGACTCATCCAAGGTCACATGTTCACTCAATGCTAGGACTGGGTTGTTAGAATCTAGTTTTGTATGACAGCAGGCTCAGGTTCTTTGGCCCAGCCACCATATTTGACTGGTTTTGTTATAGAACTTGTTTTTTTCTACTTCCTGCTTAAGGAAAGAACTATTGTTTCCTGAAAAAATAAAAAAAATCTTAGGATATAGTTCGTGAACTTCACTTTATTTGATTATGAAAATATTTGTGTGTATGTGTGGTATGATACAGGTCTTGACACTTGATAGGAAATCAGCTTTTTTGAATGAACAAATGAAAGAGGAACAGGCAGAGGTTTTTGGTCTTACCCCCCAGAGGAAGTAGCTTTATTCTGATTTTGAAAGTTACATGTGCTCTTTCTTTTAACAACAGCAAAAAGACAGTGTACAGCTAGAAAGTTAAGATCCCCATTGCCTTCACCACTGAGAGACATCATTATGTCGTTGAGATTGTCTTGTAGAAGAAATAGTTGACCATACAGATTCCATGTAACTGGCAGTGAAGGTCACCATTGATACTAGCTGCAAATAGCACGCACTGGAGGTTTCAGGGACGTGATCGTTGACATTCATCGTCAAATGTATGTAAATAAACCCTCCAATCCTAGCTGCTGCTTTTGCCCAGGCTAGTTCCGCAGTAGTTCTGCTAACTAAAACCTTGTGCTAACGAGGCGAGCCGGTGTGCAGCTTCCTCTCCGCCGGACTCTGTTTCCATGACCCTGGAAACTGGCTCCCTGCTCACATCATGGTTCTTACCCAGTATGGTGTCACGGCCAGGGCTGGGTATGTTTTCCTGACCTAGGAGACTTCTTAGGAATCAAATCATTTTTTCCATTCCCTTGTCTTCTGAGCAAATCGGCTTATCACGCTCCCTGTCATCTCCTCCCCTCCTTCCTCCTCTTGTACCTGGTGTTTGCCTTCCTTCCTCCCACAGAAGCATTCAGGAGGGGTGGGAGGGATTCGGAATTGAAATTAGAGTGGGCTCATTCTGGCCCCTTGGTAAGTCTGCCTTGGGTATTATTGAAGATGTTGGCTCTTATTGTGAGGTCGTGGGCGAGAGTCTGTGTGGGACCTGCAGTCTTGAGTCCCCTGGCCCGCTCGGGGGAGTCTGTGTCTCCTGCGTCCTTCAGAGAGGGAGGGTTCACCAAGCACCTGGGCTTCCCGGGGCACCTGGGACAGCTGTGCTCTTAGGGAGGCAGCTCAGCAGCTTTCGGGTGGCCTGCCCTTCCACCCTGGGCGTGATCCTGAGACCTCACAAGTGCACAGTACTCTCTGTGTGTTTCCTGAAGACGCTGTACCCAGCTCAGCTCCTCTCTGGAGTTAGGACAAAGTGGAGAGACACAGGAGATGAAATTTGTCCGGAGTCGTCTATACAGAGATAGAACCGGACCTTCACTCCCTTGACCGCTGTCTTGCCAGTCGACCAGCATTTCCCAAAGTGTGTGCCTGCCACTAAACATTGGTTTCACAGCATGGTCTGTCAGGAAGTGTCAGAGACGTGGGGGGTGCACGTGATCACACCCACAAAACAAACAAAAGGTCTGCGTTAATGAAGGCTGTTGTGTTTTGCTTTGTGTTGCTTTTGTGTATGAACATGAGGTTACGTATTAAAGGCTCTAAAAACCCTGCAGTTGGGAGTCCAGTGTAAGCTGAGGAGCCCTTGCTTTGGCTCGGACGTTGGAGACGCTCTGCTCGGCCAGAAGGTGCTGCTCTGTCCAGCGTTTACTCTGGAAGTGCTCCAGGGGACCTCTGTGGGGAGAGGGACACCTCACCTTTGGAGAGCTGGAGGAATAGAGCATCTCCCCTGGGGGTGGGGGGAGTAGAGGCTGGCCGTGGGGAGTCCTGTCTGTCACCTTGTCATTTTCAGCAGTTCAGCTGGAGCTGTGTGGAGCAGGACTTGAACCAGAACGCAGGAAGGGTCTCAGTCACCAGGATCAGCACTCCAGGCCCGCGTGTCAGGGTTGTTAGGTAAAGATTCATGAGCTGTAGCCTGGGTGACAGCTGTTCTGTTTGGCAAGGACGGGCTGCAGAAACCTGGGCTCAGAGCAGCGTGCCGCTGCCTTTTGGCAGGTGTTGGACCAGGCCCGTTCCCCGAGGGAGGCCGTGTGTCAGCATCCCTCCCCCAGCTCGTCCTTAATATCCAGTATTCGGCTTGGCCGCTTTTTGTTGCTCTCGGGAGATTGCTCGATTGTGGCGGGGGCGGGGGTGGGGAGCACAGTGGAGGTGCGTGTGAGTGGCAGATTCCGCATCCCTCTCGCCCATCAGTCAGCCCTCTGCTTTGGGAGAAGCAGAGCTTCTTAGCAGAACTCTAATGTTTTGAGAGAAAGTGTTCCAGCCAGGCAGGAGTGATTTAATATCTTGCGCCGAAATCTCAAACTAAGGAAGCGAGTCCAACTTCGGAGACCCGATCCTTGGGCAGTATACCTGATGTTCTTTCCTTCCTCCCTTGTCTCTCTCCCCCTGCCCCCTTCTTCTCCCCGCTCCCCCTTCCCGCCTTCCCTGCTTTCTCTGGGTCTCTTTCTTTCTGTCGGATTTCTTCCGGCTTTCATCCTCACCTCAGCTGAGCTGTTCCAGGAGTTGAATGTAGATGGAAAGTTCACACAAAGTATTTTAAAATCCAAAAGATAGAAACTCTGAATCGGTGGAAGTGCTTAGTTTGGTCTTGTTTGTTTTCGTGGGGAGAACAAAAGGATCCCACGAGGAGCCGCGGTTAGGAGAAAGCGCCGTGAAATAGACGGGACCTTAATAACGAAAGGTGTGGTGTTTCTCAGCAAGTGTTCCCCAGCGGCAGAAAGGAAGGGAAGCAGACGGAGGCCAGGGCCCCTGGGCTGTGGAAGAAGAAAGGTCGGTGGAATCTGCTGAGGGTAGGGGTTTTATCCAGAATCATGTACTTTTGTAGTCAAATTCTGACTGGATAGTTCGCCATTGAACATTAAGTTGCCAAGATTTAGAGCTTTCTTGGGTATGTGTGGGTTGGGGGCCGGTGTATGCTCCACAGTAATGGAGGTGATGTGTGATGTGTGGTGGAGGGAGTGTGTTTGGGGGGAAAACGCCATCTGTTTATCCTAACACCACTGCCGTCCAGCCACGGGTTGGTCTTGGCCCTGGATCTCACATGCACCCACCAGGGTACTGAATAGCTGAGTGATCTGTAGCAACTTTATCCCTGTTTATGTTGAATGGTCCATGGTTACATTGTAGGGCATTATTTCCTTTAATTTCCCTTTAGCCTTTCAAAACACCCTGCAAGATGTTATGGTTGAGCCTAGACAATGACCTCAAGAAACAAAAATAAACCTCTCAAAGAGTAAGAACGGCGTTCCTATGCCAAATGTTGTGAACGATGGATAAAAATATGAAAACACAGCAGACTTCACGACTTTCAGAATTTGTTTTCAAAACAAATGGTCCCAGCTCCAGTATCCTGCCCTTCTCTGACTGTGAAAAAAAAAAAATCATAGTCATATTTCTGAGCTCATGCCACGAGTCTTAGAACCACCAAGCAGCGTTAGAATCCTGAGGAAAAAAAAAAAAAAGCCCAGCAGCAGCTTTAGAGAGAGAGCTGCATGGAGTCCTTGAGGTGACGCTTCTTGGCCTTTCCACACAAGCTGCAGCCGCCTCCGGTTGTGCTGAGGTTGGGGTGATCTGAACCAAGGACAGCTTTCCAGGTGAGGAAAGAACCATACCGAAGACAGCACCTTCCCGAGATACTTTTGCTAATCAGCAAGCATTTCTGTGCACATGAAAATACAGACCCCCCTCACATTCTTAAGGTTTTGGATCATCAAAAATATTAATATCTGCTTTTTGAGAGAGGACACAGTCTCTTTTTCTACCGTTTCATGGAAAGACAGGTTGGCTTGTTCCTCTAGGTTTCATGTCATAACTTTATTCTGATTTTTCACTTGATCTCCAGAGCATTGCATGTGGGATGAAACACCAGCTCCTAGCTCGCTTTTATTAATAAAAGTCCCCTCCCATCTTGTTTCCCCCTCTTTCGGCGTCTGAACTCAAATACGGCCATGCTTACCCCTTCTTTCTCTTCCAGACACGTTTTTAGTGCTTTTCACAAACTTCTCTACACACTGAGCATTTTAGTACTGCGATTCAGTAAGGTAAAACTTACTGTTAGCTTGTAAGTCACTTGCCCAGGATTGTTCAGGTTTGGATTTGAATCCAACTTTCTTGGGTTTTAGAACTCGTTCTATAGTGTGGTGGTGCTGGTTTAGTTGCTAAGTCATGTCCAACTCTTGCGACCCCGTGGGCTGCAGCCTGCCAGGCTCCTCTGTCCATGGGATTCTCCAGGCAAGAATACAGAGTGGGTTGCCATTTCCTTCTCCAGGGGATCTTCCCAAACCAGGGGTTGAACTCCTGTCTCCTGCATTGGCAGGCGGATTCTCTACCACTGAGCCACCTGGGAGGCTGTTACATAGTATACCCATCACCTTTTATTTGTTTCTGCACTCACGTCGAGGACCCCCTTCTCTCTTATCCAGAGGTCTGACTCCTGCCTTTCTTCATGCCCCAGCTCCAGGTTAGGGTCTTTCCTTCGTCGAGGACCCCCTTCTCCCTTATCCAGAGGTCTGACTCCTGCCTTTCTTCATGCCCCAGTTCCAGGTGAGGGTCTTTCCTTCATCAAGAACCCCCTTCTCTCAGAGGTCTGACTCTTGCCTTTCTTCATGCCCCAGTTCCAGGTTAGGGTCTTTCCTTCATCGAGGACCCCCTTCTCTCTTATCCAGAGGTCTGACTCCTGCCTTTCTTCGTGCCCCAGCTCCAGGTTAGGGTCTTTCCTTCATCGAGGACCCCCTTCTCTCTTATCCAGAGGTCTGACTCCTGCCTTTCTTCATGCCCCAGTTCCAGGTTAGGGTCTTTCCTTCATCGAGAACCCCCTTCTCTCAGAGGTCTGACTCCTGCCTTTCTTCATGCCCCAGTTCCAGGTTAGGGTCTTTTCTTCGTCGAGGACCCCCTTCTCTCTTATCCAGAGGTCTGACTCCTGCCTTTCTTCATGCCCCAGCTCCAGGTTAGGGTCTTTCCTTCGTCGAGGACCCCCTTCTCTCAGAGGTCTGACTCTTGCCTTTCTTCATGCCCCAGTTCCAGGTTAGGGTCTTTCCTTCATCGAGAACCCCCTTCTCTCAGAGGTCTGACTCTTGCCTTTCTTCATGCCCCAGTTCCAGGTTAGGGTCTTTCCTTCGTCGAGGACCCCCTTCTGTCAGAGGTCTGACTCCTGCCTTTCTTCATGCCCCAGCTCCAGGTTAGGGTCTTTCCTTCGTCGAGGACCCCCTTCTCCCTTATCCAGAGGTCTGACTCCTGCCTTTCTTCATGCCCCAGCTCCAGGTTAGGGTCATTCCTTCCTTGTTTTCAGCATGTGCCTCCTTCCCTTTGTCAGCCTGGGAGGCAGATGTTGCTTTGCTTTTCCATGTACCTAGTATACAGTAGAGGCCCAATAAATACTTGTTGAATGAAAATATCATTGTAGAAGACCCTGATTTATGTTACTGATATGGAAATAGAAATGTTAATTTCTGAGGTTGTCTGGATTTAAATAGTTTGCAGTAGACCTACTTCAACTAAGCTTTGCTTGATTTCTTGATAAATTTTGGATGGAGTTTTAAATGATAAAAATAAAGGTAAGAGTTTATCTTCCATTTGTATTTCCAGTAAAATGACTGATTTGGGTCCTGTGATATCCATGGTGCCCTGGCCCCTGCATCCCTCCAAGAGCAAAACTGCTCTGGTATCCACTGGGGCAGAGCTGACTGGACACGTCCTGCTCCAGCCCTGACTGACCTTGGGGTCCTTTTGAAACAGTCGGGTGTCTGTGTAATTAAATAAAAATACAAATAACCCAACCTTGAAGACTCTTGTAAAGAAAATATTTTGTTCTAAAATTGCATGCTACTCCTGCTTAATTTATGGCTACTTCGAGGACCAAAATAGTTGCCCAATGTATTGGAGCCTATCTTCATTAACTGTTTGATAGAAGTGTGTCATGGACTCTCAAAATGATTAAAATATGAAACTCCTTACCTTTGGGCTTAGAGCTACAGTGAAGAATGAGTGTTTCAAACTTAGTTCACCCGCTTAAAATTCTAATCTCGCTAACAGTCTTAACTAGGTTGTCAGAAATTGTCTCAAATTAGTTTTCCAAGTAATTTTAAAAAAAGAAAGGAAATAAACTAATATCAAAGACACTACCTGTTGTTTAGAACAAAGTGAGAGGAATTGAAATTAGGCTTACCTCGCTGCTCATAGTTTAAGTGTCTAATAATGGGCCCAACAACATCCAGAAAATCTTGCTTTTGTTTTAGGTGATCAAAGATTTCTAGAAATTGAAATTTTTAGCATCTTCCACATTTTTAATAATAAATATTGTGTTTTCCCAATGTGCTGTCACTGCATTTTCACCATGCTGCTTTGGGTTATATGATGGTAAAGTATAGGGCGTCATCTGTGTGGCTCAGATTCATATGCAGAAGAAACGGCCTAACTTGGACATGAGTATAAATCTTTACTCTGCCGTGAACATCCTAATACTGAACCATTTTGGCAAATGCATGGTTTTAACAAAGTGGAGAAAAGGCATCCCAAATGTACTAACATTCTGTGGTGAATTGTAGCAGTGGTGCAGAATATACTTGAATGCAGTAGCTCAGAAGAGATACAAAACATTTGTGCCCTATGCAAGATTCCAGCCACAATGGTTGCTATTCACAGTTCCATTTTGGGCAAAATTCAAAGAGATAAAATTGAAAACAGTGAGCACTAAAGTTCCGAAGAGGAGTTTAAGGTGTACCACCACAGACTTTGGGCTTGGGCGAGAAGTTCTCATTCTCCATTGGTTTGACTTAACCTTAGAAACAGTTCATACAATCATTTATTCAGTCTTCTTTTGTCCATTTCCCTCTAGTGTTTAAGATTGAGCTTAGCTGTTCAAAATTCTCTCCTTGCTTTCTCCACCCAAAACAATGGATATGTGTAGCCAGGGTATTTGAAGAGATCACCACCTCCTAAAAATGATATTCAAAAGTGGCTGTGAGGTTTTGTCTTTGGAGGTTTGTAAACATAGTCTTATGCTTTCAATTCTTGACTTTGTCATTCATGTTTCTAAAGAGGTTATGAGTTCAAACTGCAGTGAGAGTAAAAGGTTTAATACAAGGAGGGGTTTCCAGATGGGCAAGGTTTGCAGTCACTCAGCTGGGGATCCTTTTTGTCCTACTTGGGTTTCCCTTGTGATTCAGCTGGTAGAGAATCTGCCTGCAATGTGGGAGACCTGGCTTTGATCCCTGGGTTGAGATCCCCTGGAGAAGGGAAAGGCTACCCACTCCAGTATTCTGGCCTGGAGAATTCCATGGACTGTATAGTTCAGTTCAGTTCAGTTGCTCAGTGGTGGCCAACTCTTTGGGACCCCATGGAGAGTCCTTGGGGTCGCAAAGAGTCGGACACAACCGAGCGACTTTCACTTTTCACTTCACTTTGTCCTGCTTGACTTTCTTCCTGTCTGCTCTCTGGAATATGGACCAGCCTAACTCAGGCTAAGCTCAAAAGTAATGGAATCCACAGAAGTCCTAGTAGGATGTCCCCAGGTCATCTAAATCAGGTTCCAGGGCAGACTCAGTGTGGAGCCTTCCAGCCCCCTGAGCCCAGGAAGGTCTTGGTGAAGCACGTTCTCCCAGAGCTGGCCTTAATCTTGACCTGAGGCCTGACTTAGGCTGTGGGTCCTTGTGGGCATCCCTTAATAAATGTGTTGCTTCTGGTGGACTGTCAGTGACTGTTCAGAAGTGAGGGGACCGCTTCTCAGGCTCCTTCTCTGCTCAGTTGATGCAGTTTTCCGAGGTGAAGATGCTGTTCACAGCGTAGGTGACAGACACAAGTGGCACCATGTTGCGGCGGGAGCACCTTGGACTGATGGTGCTCAGGTTGGGCGTGGGCCTCGTGCACGGACAAGCTGTGCTGCTGAGAAGGTGCGGCTTTGGGGGTGGACACATTATGAAAGGCCCCGAGGGACCCGTAAATGTAGGCACTTAGGTAACTTAACTGAAAGCTGTATTTCTGATGTGTTTTGGGGGTTCTCATGGGGTCTCTTGGAGAAGGAAATGGCAGCCCACTCCAGTGTTCTTGCCTAGAGAATCCTGTGGACAGAGGAGCCTGGTGGGCTGCTGTCCATGGGGTCACGCAGAGTTGGAGACAACTGAAGCAAATTAGCATGCATGCATGCATGAAGGAAATGGCACCCCACTCCAGTGTTCTTGCCTGGAGAATCCCAGGGACGGGGGAGCCTGGTGGGCTGCCGTCTATGGGGTCGCACTGAGTCGGACATGACTGACACGACCTAGCAGCAGCAGCAGCTTGGGGTCTCTGAACTGGCATGGGTCCTGCTGGTGCTGACGAAGCCTTTCTTGTTGGAAAGAAGGAAGGTGTGGGGAGTAGGGCTGTGGCCTGTTCACTGAGGTGGATCCCTGCCGTCTGCAGGGCGTGGGGACCGCTCTGGCTAGCCCAGTCTCCGGTGGTGGGTGGAATTTTGCTTTATCTTAAAGTAAATGGGCCCAGTGTTTTTGCTCATATTGGGTCAGCCAGTGAATATTTGTAACTATTTGAGTTGGGACAAGCTCTGAAGAGTTTTTTTGGGGTGGCCCCACAACAATGTGCACTGAGGAAACCACTGTTGCTTTATTCCTTAGCCAGAATGATGGCCGAAAGCTGGCTTCAGGATTCTGTAGGACCAAGAAAACGCTCCATTGCAAATAATGTGTGAGTCAGACTGGCGTATTTTATTGCAACTTGCTGTTCCTTTTGCAGTCTAGATTTATCATATTTGAATTCCAAAATAGAAAAAAAAAATCCATATAAACCTAGATTTTGTACTTGGCAATTCCATTTACTATGCGTACCAGTTCTTCGTAAGTAGATTATGCATTCAGTGGATTCATCTTTTCCTAGCATTTTCTAGACAGTGAACATATTAACAATATTTAGGGTAAAAGGCAATTAAAGACAGTACATCCTATCGGTGGGATATTATCCTGCAGATTCTAATCTGTCCCAAGTTTCAACATATTGCCTTTACATTCGTAAAGCTTTTTGTTGGTTCTTGTAAGCAGTTTAGGTGCACATTTACTTGAACAGGTTTAATGGGCTCATCACTAACTTTGACCAAATACTTTGAAATTCACTAAGTTCTCTTTAGAAGAATTATAAGATGGATCAAACTCATGCTGTATGTGAAGTTTCACTGTATGCTTGATTTAAATTCCTCACCAGAAGAGAGTAAGTAAATCCTAGTTATTCTTTTTTTTTTTTTTGGTTTTGATTTTGTTTTGCCTCTTTCTGGTAGCCAAATACGTAAGGTAGTTAATTGCACTTGTAAAGCAGAGTGTTTATAGAGCCATTGCAGATTCAAAAAATGGTACGGCCTATAAAATAGAAAAAGACTTTCATTAGGCAAATGGAAAAATCGCTTCAACAAATGAGTTTCCTCTTAATATTCCGTTCTGGTAGGGCCTTATGTGTTTGAAGCGGTCGTTAGGCAAGAGCAGCAAAAACAAAAACAAAAACAAAACCCAAAAAACTCCCTATTCTGGGTAGTTAACTAAAAAGACCTTTCAGAAAGGAAGGGGTCCTTCAGGTCAGCCGACAGGCAAAGTGGGGAGTGGTGGTTCCCCGCCATGGACTTGGCAGTGCCCTCCGGCCTCTGTGCCTCCCTGGGGAAGCAATGAGTGGGTTAAAGGGCCGGGGCTGCCTGCTTGCCGCACTGGAACTAAATGAATCCCAGGAGAAACCAGCTCTACTTTGAAATCCTTAGTAGCCGACACATCCTCTCCCCACCCAACCCCCCTTTTTGAGGTATTTAAGAGAGTTTTAGCTAAATGAAATTTAGTCTCTGTATATCCACCCCCGGGACCTTGTTAGCCAGGGGTGATGACATTCACCTGACAGTCGGCCTTGTTGGCTCCCATGGCAACCTCCGGCCCAAGCGTGTGACTGTGGGAGGCGGTTTCTGTTTTCCAGGCTTTGCTTAAGCAGGGCTCCACGTCAGCCGCTCCTCTGGAGACTGCACCTGGACAGGGGGGTTCAGGTGCATGCCTTGGCATCTGGAACAGAGGGAGGTGCCTGCCTCTGAGGCTCCGAGCTCGCCTGGGCTGTTGGGGCTTTGCCTCTTGGAGTTCGTGGCTTCTGCTTGTGTGTAGAACGCAGGACATGGCGTGGGATGGGTCTTCACATCCTGAAAATCAAGGGCTGTGCCCTTCCTTTCATGAAATACAACTTTCTGACACACAGTTTCCCTTTAGGGCACAGCACGGGGAAACACGGTGCTTCTTTGTAATAACAACCTTTGGAGGAGCCAAAGCTTGGCATAGTTTTAATATCATCAAGTAAAATTTCTGTTCCATCCCGAAGATTTTTCCTTAAGTCCTCAATATCTGACGATAGTGGCTGAAGATTTACCCTGAAACGCTGAGGCTTCTGGCGAATACGAGCTTATTAAGGATCAGGCCAATTGTGGAGCATCGCCTGGTTCTCTGTTGCAAGGCTTACTCCTTGGCCAGTGTGGGAAGAGACGAGGAAGCGAGTTGCCCTCTCCTATTTGCCATCCCGAATACAAGCTGTTCATCGGCCGGCGGCGTGCACGCCTCTCTCCTTGAACGACCTTGTGGACGACACAGGCTCTGACAGGGGTCACCCCCAAAGCTGACCGAGCGCACTAGTTAAACAATCCAGGTCTCTACCTTTGAAGTCCTCTTAAGGGGCGAGAATGATTTCTGTGTCAAAGAAGGGTTGCAGCTCGGTTGCAAGGACATGGAAACAGCCTCAGGAAGGCTGGCTGCCTTGCTGAACAGGAAGTCTGTGATGAATGGTTTTTAATCAAGTTGTAACCATTCATGATGGCCAAAAAATTCCTGTTTATACATCCCTTTACTTCCTATCACAAAATAGCCAACCTTCACTTCCCCGCTTTGTGCCAGGTGATTCTTTGAGCGCTCTCCGTGGAGAGGATGCCCTTCCGTCCCCAGCGACCCTGTGTCACAGCGGTGCTGTGTCCCGGGTGTCAGGACGTGGGGAGACCAGGAGCCCATGGTCCGGCCTTGGAGTCTGCCTCCCCACTGCCCCCTGAAAACCTGGAACTTCTCCTGAGATGTTACATTTGCCCTTTTGGTTCCGCTTCACATGAGAGCATAGTCTGCCATATGCTTTTTTTTTTTTTTTTTTCAGTAGAAGCTGATGTCATGTAGTCATATTTTCCTTCCTTTGAAATGATTTGAGTCAGAGATAAAGCTGCTCTTGGAGCTAAATGTGCACCTATAGCTGTTGGAGAATGTGTAGCTGAGATTGGTTTGGTCTGGGGGAGGGTCATTGCGTGTCCTTGACTCTGATTTTGTGGTTCTTCTAGGGCTTCTGCACCACGTGGTTCCTGCCGTTTGTAAATGAGCTTTCCATCTGCATTTTAATCTTTCGGAACTCTATTTTCCCTAATACAAAATAAGGGTGTGAGGACAGGTGACCTTCCCAGGACTTTCCGGCTCACAAGTTTAATGAGGCTGTGAGGCCTCTGTCCACAAAGGTTCCCGGGGAAGCGCGAATCCTAGCACAGACTGGGGGCCACTGATTGCGGGCGAGAAGGACAGGTTTCGGGGAGGTGAGACCAGCTTTCCAGAAGAAGCGCTAGGTGCCGGAGCCCAGCATGAACACGTGTAATAGGTCAAGCTCTCCACAGCAGATCCACCATTGCAGCACTTTCCAAAATTGAATGTACATGCTTCGATTGGCAACACACGCCTCACCATCACCTGTAAAAAAGGACGGGCAAAAAGGTCACGTTTCCTTCTGTTTGCAAGCACCATGCATTACTTTACAGAGTTGTTGTTTTCTTAGCACCTCTGACGGGAACTCTGCTGAACAGAGATTACTCCTACTTTCTCCTCAGTTTGTTTTCACTCTTGGAAGTGCAGGAAGGGATGTGTAAAAATCGAGGAAGCGGGAGGAGGGGCCACGTCCATGCCGGGAGCCTACGAAGCCATCGCAACACAGAGTTCACAGGGGTTTGATAAAACACTCTGGGAAAAGTCTAGTGTGTCTTGCATTTCTGAAAGAACTTCTAGAATTTCTGGAACAACAAGTCCATTTAGTCATGTGTCCCAGCGTCTGGGTTTGAGATTCTCTTGTCTGGCTGGCCAACTGTTGCTCACATCCACCCTCTCGCAGGGCGATGGGCAGTTCTGGGCTGTGGGGCCTCTGAGGGCCTTTCCATTCTCCTCGTAGGTTCCCACAGCCTCTTTGCACGTGCTTTCCCCGAGGCAACACTCGCGTCTGAAATTCACACTTCAGCTGCTCTGGTTTCCTGCCACGAAGAGTAGCCAGTTAGGATTAAAAACAAATCATATTTTGTAAATTTATTACCCGTTGAGGCAGAAAACGAGCTTTCTAAACTAGTAAACAGAATTATTTCCGCTCCCTTAAGGATGCACACAGGTAACCTCAGTCTTAAGTAAATATGTTCCTGTGATTCTTCTTAATGATGGTGAAGCCAAAACATGGTTTTTCCAGCCGGCAGTGGTGTTGCATGCAGAGACATTTTGCAGGAGATTCTTTTTCTGAGCCTCAGTGCTCCCATTTTCAAAATGGGGCCAGTAATAATCTGCCTTACAGGCCTCTTTCAAGAATAGAATGAGACATAATGTATTGAAAGCAGTTTGTAAGTGCTAAAGTAAAATCCAGGTGTAAAACATGAAGGCCCAGGGGGTCCTGAGTAGGATGTATTCATCTTTAAGTTGCTGGTTTTGTTTTTGGTTGAACACAAAGACCAGAGTAGTCTTAGAATGCCCAGCAGAAATTGGGGTGAACAGTGGTGGCTGAGAGGTGGTGGTCTCATTCTCATTATAAAAGAATAATTTAATTATTATAATAATATAGTTATAAAGGGATAATGAGAATGAGACCGATGTTTGTAATATGGATGAGTTGCTGAAACACAGCCATTATCCTAATCAAAACAGCGGCTGATATCAGTTGAGCTAAGGGCGTCTGTTATCTCATTTAATCTTGGAAATAGCCTGTAAATGTGAGATCTGTTCATCTATCCAATAGATGCTTTGGTGCTAGAGCTGTGAGAGAACAGTGCCCAAGAAGACAGCCCAGGTCTCCAAGCTCCTGGAACTCACAGGGTTGTGGGAAGCCAGGCAGAGCAGAGTTGTGCTTGTGGTGAGCAAACCAGGCCCTGTGTTAGCTGCAGAATGGGATGGGGTTCTCGGGAAATGCTTTCAGAAGAAAGAGACAGTTGGGCTGAGACAGAAGTGGCAGGGTGGGGTGGGAGTGGTGACCTTTGGCAGGAAAACGTCAAGGCTCCTGGACAGTCCTTTGTACGTTTCCTGTCCTGAGTGGTCATTTATTTAGGTGGACTGGTTCTTTCCCCAGGTAGATCATAGAACACCCAGAAGGCAGACTCTGTGAGTAGCTCCTTCTGACGTCCCTCACTGCGCCCGGCATAAATCAGCCCCAGTGTTAATGAAAGTTACTTGGTATGAAGCAGTGCATGAATGGACAGAGAAGAGAGGTGGATGGCATGACACCTTCCCTGTGATGTTTTTGGGATGTTGGTCAGCAGCTGTTCATTGAATGTATCTTGTGCGTAAGGCGTCTTCTATGAGCTTTGGGATGAGATTAAAAAAAAAAAAAAAAAAACCTTCCCCTTCAAGAGGTGTGGAATCTGGTCTGCAGAGGGTGCGGAATGAACCCGTGAGCTAGAAACAGCCACCAGAGCAGGGTGAGCAAGCCGGGGCACCCTGGCTGGGGTACAGCGGGTCCAGGGTGCCGCTGCCCCCATGGACTTGCCGCCTCGGTGCTCAGGGTGGCCAGGCACACAGGTGGTGAGGGAGGGTCGGGGTGCAGGCAGCCGAAGGGCGCGTGCGGCGGAGACGACAGCTAGTGGCGGGGGAGTTGCTGAGGGCTCCTTCTCTCTGGTGGTCTCGGGCGAACGTTCAGGATCTGGGTGAGCGGTTTGCAGTGCGCGAGTCCTGTCTTCACACCCTGCCTCTCGCCTCACGTGATACTTGTTCCCAGTTGAAGCTCGCAGCCCTGTTGGCTGCGTGTGGCCCTCTGCCCAGGTCACAGGGAACCACGCTTGCCCCACCTCTGCTGTGTCCAATGCATTCGGCTGAGATTTGCAGACATCACATCATGAATTGAGGATGTTCAGTCGCTCAGTCGTGTCTGACTCTTCGCAACCCCATGGACCGCAGCACGCCAGCCTGCTCTGTCCTTCACTGTCTCCCTGAGCATGCTCACACTCATGTCCATTGAGTCGGTGATCCCATCCAATCATCTCTTCCTCTGTCGCCCAAGGTCTTCCTGAGCCAGGGATCGAACCCTGGTCTCCTGCATTGCAGGCAGATTCTTTACTGTCTGAGCCACCAGGAAGCCCAGCATCATGACTACCGACATGTAGTTTTTTAAGCTTTACCTATTCAGCATCTCCCACTCCAATTCCTCCCATTGGATTATCATAGCTTCTTTAATGTCCTGCTGGCTATGTGAAAAACAGGAATTTATGTAACCAGCCCTGCACAGCAAACCTTTTCCTGTTTGGGGAAAAATTTTTTTTAATTGTTGGTAAAGTTAGGAGACAGCTCTGTTACTCAAAGAGTGACCTGAAATGTCCTCTTAGGAAAATATGTAGCATAATGTTTTGATAAGTAAGGGATTGCTTACACCCCGTGTGCACCCCCGTGCGCCCCCCCTCCCCATTTTTGGTAAGTCTGAGTAGTAAGCCAGTGTGTGTCTTGCCCAGGTTAGTGAATACTTCCTGACCTTTTTTTTTTTTTTCCTTCCTGAACGTTTTAAAGATTCCATCTTTAATGGAAGTGTCCCCCAGTTGCAGTTATAAATGATCTGACCTAATTATATGTATCATAGAGCTGTGTCCCCCACCACCACCCCTTGCCCCCCAGGCTGTACCGACAGCCAGGAAGCCACTATCTAGGAAGATCTTCCCCCTTCATCATTAACCAAACGTGACAGGGACAGGAGTCAAGCTTCCTTTCCTCCAGAGATTCCATCGTAGCTTATCTGTGTTTCTATTGTGTTTAAAGAACAAGATAGTCATGATGGAATATTGTGCAAATGCCCAGACTTCCAGCCTGTACAGACTCAGTTCCAGGTCTGCCCCAGGAGCAGGCCTGCTTCTTTGCGGAGGAATGTGGAGGTTGGGGGGCCCCTGTGTGTGTGTGTGTCTGTGTCAGTGAAACTTCCCCTGTAGGGTTTGGAGAATCTGATGGGGATGGAATAGGATATTAGGGAGATGCAGCTCCTGGCCTCTTTCAAGGGCTCCAGTCTGGATTTGGGGTGAGGTCTGTAGGTGGGAAGAAAGAGGACAGAGTCTTGGGAACAGCAGAAGCCCCGCCCCACCACCCACGTACATGCCTGCCCAGCGTCCAGCCTGGGAGCCTCCTTCCAGGGCTGTGACTGACCCCGCTCGCCCGGGCCTGGCCGAAGGGCTGTCCCAGGGCTGCTGTGTTGCAATCCTCGCGTGGAATGTAGGACAGAGGGTCAGAGGGCATTTTGAAATGTAGATTTCTCAGCCTTGACTGTCTGGCCTCATTCTGACTTCTGTGTCTCCTTTTAGAAAGGGAGATTTTAATTTATTAATTTATTTTTTTCTTTTTCTTTGTTTTCTATCGCCTTTAAATGAGAGAGATGGTGAGCTCATGGTTTGCGTGGAGCCCCGGCCAGTCCTGCCGTGCAGAGGCTCTGTTCTGGCACAGCAACTGGCACTCAAGCATAGGAGACCCATGGCGATGAGGATGTGGGCACTGTGGCTGCATCTCTGGGTGACCACAGATCCAGCCAGAGCCGCTTCGTGGTTGGGAAGAAGGGGCCACAGGGGTCCCAGGGGCTTGCTCAGCGGAGCTGGGCATCCAGTTGGCAGAGGAAGCCCCAGAGGTGTTGGGGCCATGCGCTCAGTCCTGCTCCTGGAGTCCAGGATGCCCGGAACCTGCTCCGGGGCCTGATGACGGAGAGCGCTGAGTGCGCAGAGAGAGAGGCTGCTGCGTGCCTGTCCTGTGCTGGGGCCGAGCCAGCGGGGGTGCACCCTGTTTCCCAGGAGCCCCTCTTCTTGTCCACAGCAGGCTGTCCAGGTGCCGGCAGTCTCACGCTTCGCCCAGGACAGGAGTCGCACTCGGGCTTCCTCCCTTACAGGCCGGCCCCACTGCTTCTGCTGGGGCTTGTGCCATCTTTGGCTCCCGTCACAGTGTGTTTGGAGTTGCGGGTTTGTGTTTGTAATACCACTAAGCTCCTACCCACACCCCAGTGACTAGGAGGAGGGGGATGGGCTCAGAAAGGGTGGTGCCTTGTGCCCTCCTGCCAAGGTGGGATCTGATAGCTTCTTCCCACCAACCATTTACCATGTTGGACATACCTTATCTCGTTGGACCCGTGGAACCAGCCACAAAGGGGACTTTATGCACTTGGGGCCAGGCAGCTTCCCAAGGTTTGTAGCCAGTGAGTAGCAGAGCTACCCGTGGGCTCAAAGTTGGTTTTTCTGTTCTAACCATCCTGGGGGATGTATATGTCACGATTTAGTCATGGAGCCGTACTCAGTGGACCAAAGCCACCAGCTCTCTGCCCTTTCCACCACTCCTTCCCTCCCTGGGCAGCTTTTTGGCTTGAGTAGAAGCTGGGAAGAGAGGGTCGCTAACAGAACTTGAATTTAAGTGTTTTTTCCCTTGGTATTTCAACTTTCTAAAACCACCAGCACCACCTCGTTTTCCTTCTGTTCACCTATATCTGCCTAATGGACTTTAAGAATGTAAATGAACGTAGGTCTTAACTAGTTTTCAGGGTTTTGATTCTTGACTGAGAATATAATCTGCTTCCTTTCTCTCTTGTTGGGGATCACGTGGACCCCATAATACAAAACTTCTCACTTCGTGTTAAGTGGCGCGTGTACCGTCCGCAGAGAACTTGCAGGAGTTCTAGGGGATGATTGGACAGATAGGGGTTTTGAGAGCACTCTGTTAATGGAGTAGTATTTGCATCGCAAATCTAAGTGGTTTACAAACCAGGTCCTGTAATTTCCATGGAAAATAGGGCTATGTAAAAGAAAGTGTTTATAATAAAGCCTGTTTAGTTTTTTCCCCTTGTAAAATTAAAATACAGATACTGTTTTTAAGATATAATAATACTTTACTCATTGGAGCTGTCTTGTAGTGATGGTATAGATCTTACCATAAACTTTGAAAACATGCTTGTCTTCCACGTGAGACGTGTCTGTGTGTAATAGTGGGTCTTCCAGCCAGAGCAGTATTTGTATTTCTGACATGGTGTTCTGCTTTACAGAATTCAATTCGTCATAATCTGTCCCTGCACAGCAAGTTCATCCGTGTGCAGAATGAAGGAACTGGAAAAAGCTCCTGGTGGATGCTCAATCCAGAGGGAGGCAAGAGTGGGAAATCCCCCAGGAGAAGAGCCGCATCCATGGACAACAACAGTAAATTTGCCAAGAGCCGAGGCCGAGCTGCCAAGAAAAAAGCATCCCTGCAGTCGGGCCAGGAGGGTGCCGGGGACAGCCCGGGATCGCAGTTTTCCAAGTGGCCCGCAAGCCCCGGTTCTCACAGCAATGACGACTTCGACAACTGGAGTACCTTTCGCCCTCGAACCAGCTCGAACGCTAGTACCATTAGCGGGAGGCTCTCTCCCATCATGACGGAGCAGGACGACCTGGGAGACGGGGACGTGCACTCAATGGTGTACCCGCCGTCCGCCGCAAAGATGGCTTCTACCCTGCCCAGTCTGTCCGAGATCAGTAACCCTGAGAACATGGAGAACCTTTTGGATAATCTCAACCTCCTCTCGTCACCAACGTCATTAACCGTGTCCACCCAGTCTTCACCGGGCACCATGATGCAACAGACGCCCTGCTACTCCTTCACGCCGCCAAGCACCAGTCTGAATTCACCCAGCCCCAACTACCAAAAATACACGTACGGCCAGTCCAGCATGAGCCCCCTGCCCCAGATGCCCATGCAGACGCTGCAGGACAGCAAATCGAGTTACGGAGGCATGAGCCAGTACTGTGCGCCGGGACTCCTGAAGGAGCTGCTGACGTCCGACTCGCCTCCGCACAATGACATCATGACGCCAGTCGATCCGGGGGTGGCTCAAGCCAACAGCCGAGTGCTCGGCCAGAACGTGCTGATGGGCCCCAACTCGGTCATGCCAGCCTACGGCGGCCAGGCCTCTCACAACAAAATGATGACCCCCAGCTCCCACACCCACCCCGGACACGCTCAGTCAACATCCGCAGTCAATGGGCGTGCCTTGCCCCACGCGGTAAACACCATGCCCCACACCTCGGGTATGAACCGCCTGGCCCCGGTGAAGACAGCTTTACAAGTGCCTCTGGCCCACCCCATGCAGATGAGCGCCCTAGGGGGCTACTCCTCGGTGAGCAGCTGCAACGGCTATGGCCGGATGGGCGCTCTCCACCAGGAGAAGCTCCCCAGTGACTTGGACGGCATGTTTATCGAGCGCTTGGACTGTGACATGGAGTCCATCATTCGGAACGACCTCATGGACGGAGACACGTTGGATTTTAACTTTGACAACGTGTTGCCCAACCAAAGCTTCCCGCACAGTGTCAAGACGACAACACACAGCTGGGTGTCAGGCTGAGAGTGAGCAAGCGAGCGAGCAGGTAAGAGCACCCCGATACCAAAAGACCTTCTGAAAACAGGATTTAAAGAGAGGAGCCCAGTAACTTGCCTTGTATCTTCCAGGGTCGGGACTTTTTTTATTTTTATGTCAGCTGGCCACCCCTTGTGGAGAGGCATCTTTTATCATTCATTCTCTGCCCTTTTTGCAGCTTATAAATTCTCCTCTGAGCTGAAACATAAGGAAGCTTCCTCTAATGGCTTTAAAGAGTTTCTTTTGACAGAAGGCTGCATCTTCTTAGTAACTCTTAAATAAATGAATACATTTGATACAAATCAAATGCTGAAGGGGTTTTTAAAGTGGAATTTTCTCCCATTGAATGATTTCAGAGCTGTTTGAGAAAGCCCAACCCTCCCCCAAGTATGTCTGTCATCCTAATATGTTAAGTTGAATTGATTTTCATTTGGTTGTTTTCAATGCTTGTGTGTGTGTATGTGTTTTTTCCTAGGCTACACTTAAAAGTACTTCAGATTGTCTGACAGCAGGAACTGAGAGAAGCAGTCCAAAGATGTCCTTCACCCTACCTTTTCGTTTTCTTGATTTGAAAAAAAAAAAAAAAACAAAAACAAAACACACAAAACGCATTTCTTTTTTCCTTTCGTCAGACTTGGCAGCGAAGACACTTTTCCTGTACAGGATGTTTGCCCAGTGTTTGCAGGTTATGTGCTGCTGTAGATAAGGACTGTGCCATTGGAAATTTCATTACAATGAAGTGCCAAACTCACTACACCATATAATTGCAGAAAAGACTTTCGGATCCTGGTGTGCTTTCAACTTTTGTACATAAGCTGTAGCTACAGAATTGTATCTGTGTGCTTTTTTTTTTTTTTACTATTCATTTGGTCCAAGGAAAGTTTATACTCTTTTTGTAATACTGTGATGGTTTCATGTCCTTGGTAAGTTAAACTTTGGTTTTGTACTACCTGTGTTCTGCTGAACTGATGAATCACAGAGAACCAAGCTCTCCGTTCTACAGCTCCACTGGACAGCTCTGCATCTGTTCACGGCACCCCATAATTCACAGGAGAACCAGTAGCCTGTTGTCCATCTGCTGAATTAATGGACTTATCAAAACTCTTTTAGGGGGGGAAAAAAAAGATTAAACTCCAGCCTTGTACAGGTCTTTTCTATTTTTTTTTTCTTCTTCGTTTGTTTATTTTGTTATTTGCAAATTTGTACAAACACTTTAAATGGTTCTAATTTCCATATAAATGATTTTTGATGTTACTGTTGGGACTTGAGATCATTTTTGGAATAGATACTGAACTGTAATGTTTTCTTAAAACTCGAGTCTACCTTTGTTACATGGTCTGCTTGTAAATTTGTGGAATCTCAGACATTTGAAGCAGCGTCCGTGATTTTCCTTTTGTATTTCTAACTGGACTAGTACTAATTTTATATATGCTTCACTGGTTTGTATACTTGGGGATGCTCCTTGGTGATGTTTTCTGACTAATCTTCAAATCCTTGTAATTAGTACTTGCACACCCAATATTTCTGGCCTTACCTTAGCAGGAGAGTGATGTATAGTTATGGACATTTTGCGTTTCACATTGAGAACTTGATTTGTTTTTGTGTATGTGTTTTACAGAAGTCTGCTTCTGCTGTCCTTGTGAACTAGGCCTCCCTGCCCGGCATTGAATCTTCTGATCAGTGCCTTTATGCGCTTTGTTTCAAGTACTCCTGGGGGTAGGCCGCAAAGTATTTGGAGATCAGAAGGGGTGACTCACCTCCAAAACAGTGCTCCTTTCTCAAGCTCGAGTTTTGATCAACTTAACCTTTTTGAGTTGAACTTCAGCCAAAAGTTTTCCCTCGTAACACTGTGCTGTTCCTGGTCTAGGCAGAAGTTGGCTTTGTACTTCTGGAGAATTATGTCCATACTCACTCTTCAACCCTCTTCCCCTTCTGTCCTGCAGATTACTTGGTGCACTGTGGAAAGTGAGGTTGAACGGGGGAATTTTTAAATGGGACTTGAGTGATTTTTAAAGTGCTTGGTGTTCATGAGTGCAGGTGGCTACCAGACAGACTGGCACTTGCTTAAAAATTCGGGCCCTAAATTTGAAAACCGACAGGCGAGCAGTAAGTTATACCTTTGAATCTATTTAGAAAGCCATCGCTTTAAGAATTGGAGAGTTTCTTTCCCCTTTAGCAACCCAAACTATAATTCTGGTCATTATGTTGTAATATTTTCCGGTTACCTGTAACTGATTAGACCCCAGTTAATTGGCTTTGCATCCCATTTAGTCCATCAGTGTTTTGAAGTCGTGCGGAATGCCCAGAGTCAGCACAATGAAAGGAGCAGGTGCACAAAAGTGTTCCTCTGGCCTTCTTGGGAAAGCTCTGACTTCTGTTGACCTAGCCCATATCACGCTGGCTTTGTCTTGCCCAAGAATTGCATCTCTCCTGGCTTGGTTTTTCCTCCACGTTTAACAAGAACACAGATTTTCTGGATGGATTTCCTCCGGGAGGCAGGCTCTATTGTATGCTTCCCACAGTGACTTCTACACTTTTGAAAATTGATTAAACAGCCACCCCTCTAACCATCTTCATTGTTGGCCACTCCAAAATAAGTCTGGTTTCAGAAACCCTGGTTCCTCTGACCGATGCCCCCTGCACCTGCGCTTGGACTCATTGGGGCCACAGTTCTCGTGTTCCCTGCTGTGACCACCACTTCCCGCCCCCCAGGCCAGCACACACTGAGCCTCATCAGGCCCATCGTTCACTGATGAGGCAACTAGCTACCAAAAAAAAAAAAAAAATCACTGTTCAAATCTTACTACTTCATAGAGTGACTTTTAAAAAGATGTTGCTTCCTCTTGAGTCTGTGTAAATATCTTTTTTTTCCCCTTCAACTTTTGTGTGTGTGTGTGGAAATTTTAACAGGAATCCTGGGTAGCTCTCCAGGGTACAGTGAAGTTCAGTGAAAGGCACCTTGTCGGTTTTGAAAACAAACATTATATGACCTCTGGTAATTCTTTTTCTGTACGAATACTGACTTTCTGGAGTAATGAGTATATCAGTTATTGTACATGATTGCTTTGTGAAATGTGCAAATGATATCACCTATGCAGCCTTGTTTGATTTATTTCCTCTGGTTTGTACTGTTATTAAAAGCATATTGTATTATAGAGCTATTCAGATATTTTAAATATAAAGTATTGTTTCCGTAATATAGGCGTATGGAGTATATTTAGGTGATAGATGTGTTACTTGGAAAGGTCTGCCTTGAAAAACTGACAAAAGTCTAAATTAAAACCCCAGTGAGCCGTAAATCAGTGGAACGTCCCAAGAAGGAGGAGAAGGACACTCAAAATGGAAACAGTTCCCCCAAAGTATATGATTTGGACTTAATTCAGCTGCTGGATATGTGTTACCAATCTCCCCACCCCACTCCTCCCCTCTCCCCAGCTGAGTGATTACCGAGTAATCGTTCAGTAAAAGACGCAGTGTGGTTTATGCAGACGAAACAGCCTAGCATTACTCTTGGCCTCCTCCCTGAGGAGGGTGACAGCCTGGCGGCCTGGCCACGTTCATCCCATCTGGACGCAGACAGACCCGCCCGCCCTTGACCAGTCGCATTTAGCACATGTGCAGATCCTGCGTTCCCGCTCCCATACAATGAAAAGTGCCTGATGATGCTGGTATACTTACAGACACAAGAACAATCTTTGCTGTTATTGTATAAAGCCATAAATGTACATAAATCATGTTTAAATGGTTTGGTGTCCTTCTTTTTTAGTTGTGCAAAGTAAGCTCTTTATTAGGTTCTTTTTTTTTTTTCCCCCTTCTTGTTTAGCTATCACATGAGTTAAAACCTTGGCAGCCACAGTGCCATGGTTAATTCATATCTGGTATTTCTTTGGTGGGGGGGGGGGCGATGTGGAAACGCTCTCTCTGGGACCAAACTATAGTCCCTGAGGGCTGGAGAGCAAGTTGGGTCCGTGATAACCACCCTGGAGGGCTTCATCTGTCCGCGCCTGACACAGCATTGGCACAGAAATGACTGGGTGTAGGAGAGCTCGTGCTGGAGTAGGCAGAGCTGAAGGTAAAAATACCTGAAGGTCGGGTGGGAGGGCCCTGGCTGGGAAGTCGCTGAGCAGGGGTGGGTGGTGTGGTGGGAACGGTGGCTTCCCAAGGCCACATGAGGGGGGAGGGCGGGGGGTAGTTCTTGCATTCAGTGGCTGCAGATGGGAGGTTTCTGTGTTTGCTTCTCTTTAGAACATGCTCGAGGAATAAACTAGGATTAGATTGTGTGTGTGTGTGTCAGTTCAGTCATGTCGGCTCTTTGTGACCCTGTGGATTGTAGCTTACCAGGTTCCTCTGTCCGTGAGATTTGCCAAGCCCTAGTCCAGGGGATCTTCCTGACCCAGGGATTGAGCCTGTGTTGTCTCCTTCATCTCCTGCACTGCAGGAGGATTCTTTACCGCTGAGCCATCCAGGATTAGGTTAATAATGGTTAAAATGCATCTTAAAACCAGAATTAAGTCTTGGCTTTCCATGCTTCTATTTGAGGTCATTCTAGTGTTTACCTGTGTGGACACTGGAAGATCAGTCCAGCTTTCAGATTTTTTTTGTCTTCTTCCTTCCTCCCTCCCAGCTTTGGAACCCTTGCTTTAAAATAACGATAGTCAGAAGCCCAGAGTGCAAAACAGATAACCCCATCTGCTCTCAGACCTGGGGCTCGTGCGCACATCATTGTGAAAACCACTCATTTCATCCAGGGGAGAAGGGAACGGCAACCCACTCCAGTATACCTGCCTGGATAATTCCCCGGACAGAGGAGCCTGGCCAGCTACAGTCCATGGGATCGCAGAGTCCGGACACGCCTGAGAAGCTAGCACAACGCAACCGTCTAGTCCAAACGCAGGAAAACGCCTTGACTACACTGCCGGAACACACCAGCAGGCTCCTTTCAAAACCCGCCGTGCACGTACCCCAAATCACACATCTAAGTGTCATTCATTAAGGCTGGTTCCCACGTTGTCACATCCGTTGATAAGAGGAAGCAACACAGCAGGAAGGGACAGATGCGTGGTTGGAGCTGGATGGTTAACACGGAGGGAGAGACTTCCTTCCTCGGACAGTATCTTGGCGCCTGCTGTGACCAGAGCCTGACCGATTGTTTCTTGACCTGTGAACCTGCCATGCCGCCAGGACTTTGCCTTGCCTATTGTCTCTCTGTGACCTACCGAAACGATGATGGTGCTGGTTAAACTTAGACCGGTTGGTGTGGTCAGGTAGGTGGAAGGCTGTTCCCAGGTGTAGCACACAGACATCGAACCTTGTGTCATCTGTTGAACCTTGTGCGCTAGGAGCCTGCAGCTGGGCTGGGCCATGACCCCCAAAATGAGAGCGTGTTTATGCAAGGCTTCCTTATTCTCATTTACTATTTCATTATTTTGGTGTAGGAAATCACCCTGGTGATCACTTAGATAGATGCTTCCTAGGACATTTACCAGTTTAGTTACCTGGAAGACGAGTGAAGTTACTGGGAACTGGAAAGGGAGGTCTGTGTTGGCCATTAGGTAGACGGAGATAGCCGAGGTGTGAGCTGAAGGTCAAGGGCAGGCCCTTGGATCCTTTGACCAGAAGAGCTACAGAGTGGCATGGGCCTCTGAAAGTTGAAGAGAGAACTTCTGAGTTTTGCAGGTGGTTGGGAGAGGAGGCTCTCTGGGCAGAGCCCTGGCTTGCCAACATGGCTCTGAGAGGAGAGAGCTCTGTGCTGGGAAGGAGTTCACCTGTGAAGGAGAGAAAAAGGGAGATTGAGGCCAGCTTTCTGTAGCCAGCTTTCCTCAACTCGACTGGTAGTGGGACAGCGTTTCCCTCCTGCTCATAAACTCAAAGGCGGAACGAAACTTTTTGGCCTTAGTACTTTTATCACTTTCTTCGAAAAGTGAGGCTTGTTTGCATTGGAAGCCACGGGTGGGAAGTAGAGATTTACCTCCTTCAGGAAGGAGGAGGGCAGCTTGGTGAGGGCTTGGTAGTCATTCTTTACCTCCTTCCTTCCATGAGCTCCAGCCCATGACAAGCAACTTTCGAGTGCCCGTAAAACTTCAGCTTGGCCTAGGATGGTGACCCACTTGCTGCAGTTCCTGCAGATGCCCTCGGGGCTGTAATGTTTCCATGGATACAGTTGCCACTCCCTCAAGATGATCTTAGCTGCTTAGAACAGGGCTCACGGGGCCATTTTAAAACGCATTTCTCTCCTTGGTGAACTGGGATAGAGGGCACTCTGTTTTGCACTTTGTCTGCAAAGTGGTTGCAGAACAAACTAGAGGTGCCCACTTGCTCAGTCTGTGCTAGTGGCGGAGGCGCTCACAGTGTTGGCAGGCCACTAAGCTGGTCTGATGCTTGGCAGTGATTTCCCCACAGGTGAGGTAAGTTGAGGATACCGTCTGCTACATGCCTCACAGGTTTGATGTGAGGTTTGGGGGATGAGATAATGTCTGCAGATGGCGTCCCCTCTCTGGAAAAGCCTCCGTGTAGGAGCTGGTGTCAGCATAGGTAATGGTAGGACTCGGGAGATCTGTTTCCTCAGTGGGCTGCATAGTCATTGCTCCCTGCGGTGTAAGCGGAAGGACTGCTTGGTCCGTTTCCATCGTATTTCTGCATTCCCATCTGTGGGCCTCCATCTCTTACGCAGGAAGTGGGTGGACATCTTACCAGACCCAAACTCCAGGAGAGTCTGTCACCTCTCCTTGGTAACTCCAGAAATACTTGATACATAGTAAGTTGTAAACCTGCTGTGTGCCCAGTCTAAACTTGAGATATTTGTTTCCCAAGAAATCCTCTGTGGACCCATATGCAGAAAATTGAGAGAGACAGTTTTAGACAATTTGACCTTGACCTCACCTCAGTCATGTTCACCCAGACACTGCCAACTCCATGTGCCCTTATAGGCTGACCTGTTAAGACAGGAAAAGAGGCGAGAACCAGGCTGAGGTTGAGGGGGACTTGTGTGCTGGAGCCTGACTGCTAGTTCACAGGAAGTGATGCTTAAGTTTACAGGAATCCTGTGAGCTGATTTCAGAAACCACTGTTGTTTGCAATTTGACTTAGAGAAACTTACTACTAAATAAGTTACATTAAAAAACTAAGGTAGTGGGACTTAGTGGTTGAGACTCTGTGCTTCCAATTCAGAGGGTACTGGTTCTATCCCTGGCCCTGGAAGTAAGCCCACATGCTGTGCAGCCAAAAATTAACAAAAAGTTGGTAAAGACTCAAAACTCATCATGGCCTCATCTCTTGTCTACTCTGGAGGTGTTTGAACTTGTATCTTATGATGGGGATGCTGCCACTGCTGGTGCTGAAGCTGAACACAAAGTTTCAGTTTAATAAATATAGTTTGAACTAGGGTGGGAAATGACTTAACAATAAATCACGTCAGTTATGTTTTTTCTCTTTTGGCCACGCCGCACGGCTTCTGGGGTCTTCGTTCCCTGACCGGGGATCGAGTCCCAGCCCTTGGCAGTGAAAGCGCAGTCTTACCACTGGACTGCCAAGGAATCCCCATGTGGGTTAAATTTTTTGAGAAGAGAGTGGATTGATATGCAAGTGGATTTGTCAAATTCCAGCTGAATTGTGTGACCACCATATGCTGGCTGCAAAAATCAATTCGCCTAATAGAGTTTAAATTCAAGGCTATTGTACACTTTATGGATTGTGTGCTGTGTATTTTTTATATCAATAAACTCATAATAAACTTACGGACATACACGCCAGCATATGTTGCTGCCCCATGGAGCATGTTAAACATTGGCCAGCGCACCACTGATGGGTGTAACGAGGGCATGAAAAGGCTGGCAGTTTGGATGACGTAAAACAGATGGGTTGGCAGGGAGGGGAGGAGAGAACAGGAAGTTGTGTCAAGGTCTAGGGTGTGGTCAGGATAGTCAGTGATTGACAGGCAGGATGGGGCCCTCGAGTGGTAGAAGATCGGGGAAGAGGAAGCCTGAAGATTGCATGGGGTGTGCAAAATAGATGTCAGAGCCGGCAAAAGGCATAGCAGGAACGGGGTGGAGAGGAAGTCTCAAATTCAGGGGCCCCAAATCTTAATTGAGGGGAGGAACCGACCAAGTGGCAGGTAGGATACCTGCCTAGGAAAGGTACCGAGGGGAATAGCTGAATGCCCTCAGCATCAACAGAGGTTTCATTTTTTAATTTTTAAAATTATAATCTTTTGGCTGCACCACATGACTTGTGGGACTTTTGTTCCCTGGCCAGGGATCAAATCTCGGTCTTTGGCAGTGAAAGGGTGAGGTCCTAACCACTAGACCGCCAGGGAATTCCCTACCTAATTTATAACGAAGATAAAAGAAGGCTGAGCGTCGAAGAATTGATGCTTTTGAATTATGTTGCTGGAGAAGACTCGAGAGTCCCTTGGACAGCAAGGAGATCAGACCGGTCAATCCTAAAGGAAATCAACCCTGAATATTCATTGGAAGGACTGATGCTGAAGCTGAAGCTCCAGTACTTTGGCCACCTGATGAGAGGAGCTGACTCATTGCAAATGACCCAGATGCAGGGAAGACAGGCCAGGAGGAGAAGGAAGCGACAGAGGATGAGATAGTTGAATGGCATCGCTGACTTAAGGGACGTGAGTTTGCACAAACTGTGGGAGATTGTAAAGGACAAGGAAACCTGGAGTGCTGCGGTCCATGAACTCGCAAAGAGTCAGACTCAACTTAGCAACTGAACAATAACAATTTAGCATAATCATATATCCTGCATTGTAATATATAGTATAATTATATTTACTATAAAATAAGCATCCTTGAGTTAATACTGATAAGTATAAATGACTAAAATAATAAACATGTGAGGAGGAGGGATAGCTATTCTCTCTCTTTTTTTTTGCCACACTTGTCTCGGGACCTTAGTTTCCTGACCAGGGGTCAAACCTGGGTTCTTGGCAATGAAATTATGGAATCGTAATGACTGAACCAACGGAATTCTCCAACAGAGGTTTTTTTTAAACAAGAGGGTGGAAGGAGAAGATTCTGGAGTTGGGAAAGAAATACAAAAATGATGCCAGTTCTGCTTCGGGGGCTCATCATGGTTTGTCAAATGGAAATAATGACACCTACTCAACTGGAGTTACTGAGGGAGACAAATGACCTGAGTTAAGACCCTATCATGGTGCCTGGCACACAGAAAGGTCTCAAGAAATAATGGTGACCAGACATTCTGGTTTGGCCAAGACAGGCTTGGGCTAACTGCGCCCAGCACAATCATTAGCTGCTCTTGTCTAGTGTTGGGGTGCTTAATGACATGTTCACCCTATCAGCAAATGACTGTTTTCCAGTGAATCACTTCCTATAGACCTTGCTTCAGAGTGGACGTACCAAAAGCCTTCCTGAAAGAAGCTGGCTGTGGCTGCAGAGTTTGGCTTCTAAAGGAATGTTGGCCTGGTGTCTGAGTAGCATAGGTTAACCTAAGCTCTCTTTTCCTACCTTCCTTGGCTTTCTCATTGCCTCTGCCCTATGTACCAGTCACACCCAACAGCCATTCCCTTTTATGCTTCCACTTGTCTCACAGGCTGGAAGGTTTTGTCTGGAATGCCTTTCTCCTTTCCTTGTCAACAAGGGAGAGCTGAACCTTCTCCTACCCTTTAGGCCCCTCGTATGGGAGTCATATTCCTTGCACAGGTGGGCTGGATGCCTCTCAGGACACCTTTCCCAAGTGCAGGTATGTGGGTGGTGTGTTTAGCTCTGGGTTCATCATAGTCCTCCTCAGTGGTCCTTCCGAGGCAGCCCTCTCGCCACCCCACGGAGACGTTCAGAACCAGGCTTGGCTGGCACGGGTCATCCCTAAGCTCTCAGTGAGCCTAAAGCAACTGTGCTTGCCACTGGACACAGCCAAAGGCATTCCTCTAGGGTGTGCCAGTCTGCGTCTGCCAACATTCCAACAAATTAAAAGCAGACCAAGGAGCCCAAGGTATTTGGACAAGTCTGGAGCTGCTATTCACTTTCTTCAACCAAGGGAAGTTCAAAGGCAAGAGAGGGGATGGGACCAAGGATGAAATGCCTTAAAGGGACGTCTGGCTTTCTTTCCAGCCGGTCATCCCCACGGGCTGCTCAGTCCTTTCTCATAGCTCTTCTCAGGGCTGCTGGGCCAGGCTCAGGCCCCTTTTGCTCACTTCCTACCTTGAAAATTTCCAATATGGAGGCTGAAATGTCAGTTTCTCTGCTTACCTAGAGTCCTCGCTTCACGGTGGATGTACCAAAAACCCTCCTGGAAGAACTGGCTCTAACTGGAGGGTTTTGCTTCTAAAGGAATGTTACTGGTGTCTGAGCAGTGTTAAGTTAACCTAAAATGTACACAGCCTTTTCCTACCGTCTTTGGCATTCTCACCTCTCCCGCCCTATGTACCAGTCACACTGGGGTTGCACGTCTATAGAAACAACTAGGTTGTGCCAATCCTGGGACAGTCCTAGCTTCTCCATTAAAAAAAAAAAAAAAGACACGGTTGCCCCGAGGTAGTTGCTGATTTGTTTTGTCAGAACCTCACCCAAGAAGGACACTGTCATCTGTAATCTTTACTTTCCTGTCATATCACTGGGTTATCTCCACTTCTCCCCTACAGAATAGAATTAGATAAAATAGGTGTGTGCTTTTGTTTTTATTCTGACTTTTTAAATAATATTTTTGAAATTAATTTGAAAGATTCCAATTTTTTTTGAGATACAATATTATTTTGAAAAGAAGGTAATTATTCTCCTTTACAAGATAACAGTTCTTTTCCTACCTCACTTCACCACACCTACCGAAACAATGGCTTGGTAAAAAGGAGACGTTTCCTGAAGTCAGACACTTCTGTTTAGAAGTACTTGTGAAGTTGTGAGGGAACACTCCCTGAAGAGAAAATTTCATTTATTCTTAGGAATGTATCTTATGAGATCTCAGCAGTTCTTAGAGCCCTGTGGGCTGTATTTTAAATTAGTATGATCTTTAAAGTTTCAGGTCCCTTTTGATTTCTTTTTTTCTGTCTTAATTGAAATTCCATTAAAAGCGTGAATAATTTTCAAACCCTTGGATTGGACTGGCTGGAGGCATTTAACAGCTGTATGGAATCTCGTGTAACCATCATGTGGCCTTTTCTTTTTTGAAACAATTGTCTTTTGTAAGAAAATCACATGATTAAAAAAATAGATGACTAGCAATAATTCTGTTGTCACTTGGCTGCTGACAGGAGTAGGAATAGGGAGAAAGACATCAGAAAAATGCATTCTTGGATCCCTCAGCCACACCAATCTGCAAACCTTCCTGGAGGAAATAATTTCCTTTGTCATTTCTGGGTAACTAAAAAAAGGCTTCGGAATGTTTCCAGGCTTGGGCATTTGGTTGTGTAATACTTTTTGGAGTCTGAGTTACCTTAGTTTGCTCTAGAAGTTGGCTCAAAACCCAGCCATCATCCCCACTGCTGGATCTGAGTGTCAAAGAGAGTGTTATCAATTTGATGAATGAAAGCTCAAGTCTTTATTATGGACAATAATACTCCCTCTGGGATTAGACATTCTTAATATTCTTGAGAGCAAAGAGAAGTTTGAATCGGCTTCGGGTCCCAAAGATGCTGTCATGAGACGCAGTCTGCCTCTGGCTCCCATGTACCCCACCTGCAGGCCTCCTGCCGACGTGGGTGAGGGGCACACCTCCTGTCACCTTCTAGAGTCCAGAGAGGGAATGTTCCACATACGGAATGTTTGAAAGCGGTAGGGCTGGTCATTGCCCAGCACAAAGAAAGTGTTGAAATTGAGTGTTTCTCTGAGGAATGAGTCGATGTTATTTTCCAGGGCAGTTCTAAGACTCGTGGAGGAAAAACTATAATTAAGAAAAGTGGGTGGATTATTGGGAAAGCTTTTTTCTTCAAAAGGTTTTGTGATCTTAGTAGCATTTTACGTGTGTCATACTTTCCGTGAAAGGTTACCTTGCATCTGCCGAAGTTTCTTCCTCAGCCTCCCTTTGAATTCAGATTAGCGGAGCAAACCCACTCTGCACGGATCACGCCCTAGGGAGGATGTTCCCTGGGCGGAATTTAGTTCCTAGAGACCCTGGGGAAACTTGCTAAAGTAAGACGTGTTGTTTCTCCAAGTGTAAACTACCAACCGTGGGCAACAGAATAATTTGAGGGGGACTTCCCTGAGAGTCCAGTGGTTGACAATCTGCCTTGCAATGTAGGGAACATGGGTTCAGTCCCTAGTCAGGAAACTAAGATCCCACATGCTGTGGAGCAACAGGACCTGGGCTTGCTCCAGAGCCAGCATGCCACAAACTAGAGAAATCCTTGAGCCACCATGAAAGATTCCACTTGCCACAGTTAAGACCTGATACAGCCAAATTAATTAATTGATTATTTAAAGAATAATTGGGAAGATTTGTAAAAAAGTGCAAATTCCTGGGTTTCTCCCCATACCCATAAATATATGGATTTAATAACTTGGGATGAGTGGTGGTGGGTAACGGCTGAGAAATCTGTGTTTTAACTAGTCCAGGTGATTTTTGTGAACACTAGAATTTGAGAGCTACCACCAGTCTATGGAGATGCTGGTTTACTGATATTCATTCATTCATTCAGCAGCTAAATACCTCCTGAGCACCACCTGTGTAGCCGGTCCTCTGCAGAGGCCTGGAATGCCCTGTGTGGTGCACAAGACAGGCTTGTCATCTTCCTTCAGGAGGCTCTCAGTCCCCTATCCTCTTCAGATGTGTGGCGAGGTGTACCAAATAGATGTCACGAAGTATTCTTTTAAACATAGATGACTTGGAGCTTCCCTGGTGGCTCAGTGGTAAAGAATCTGCCTGCCAGTGTAGAAGACACAGCTTCGATCCCTGGTCTGGGAAGATCCCACGTGTCACGGAACAACTAAGTTGAGCCCATGTGCCGTAGAGCCTGGGCTTGGCAGGAAGAGAAGCCACCACAGTGAGAAGCCTGTGCACTGCAGCCGGAGTGTAGCCTGTGAATGAAGACCCAGCATAGGAAAAAAAAAAAATATGTAAAAAATAGGCTCCTGGGATCAGATAAATACTGGGCTGATAACTGGTCCTGAAACTCTAAAATTTCCATCATCCATCAAAAGGCTTTTTCTGTGCCTAACCTGCTGGGCATGCCAAGTGAACTAGTTGAGCAGACTGGCTTTTTGTCCTCGAGGTGCTAGCAAATCCAGATCTGGGCTGGCCTCTTGCCAGCACCGGGCTCCATACCTGAGTAACACCATGGAGTGGCATTAAAGCAGTTTCAGCCAAGAGGCCAACCTGGAAAAACGGCCAACGTGATCCCTACTGACCAAATGGCAGCACTAAGTGCATCCAGGACTGAGGAAAATAACCCAGTCTGTGTAGGGTCTGTTTTCCATTGGAAATGAAGCTTTTTTTTTTTTTTTCAATTAATATTATTTTTTAAGAGCTTCGTGAGAGAAACAGCTCATCCGGCAACAGCTTTGAAGGAACGTAAGCTGGACCCAGTTGTCCTGTCTCTGAGATGAGCTTACCATACTGAGCACTGTGGTCCAGGCTGGGCAGACACCGCCGTGTCCCTGGGCCAAGCCTGTGCAGCTCCCGGCCAGAGCGCTCCAGGGTGGAGAGCCTCTGTTCCAAACCCAGTGAGGAGCAACAGCCTTGGTCCTGGGGCAGGGTCAGTCGCCCGTGATGATAGCACCTTGACACCTCATTTGGGTGGTGTCCTAATGCTGAGGTCTGCCCCAGACAAGGGAACATTCCAGAATCATGGGAAGTCTCCACCTCCATGGCTGCCTGGATTTTTTCTATTTTGTTTATAAAATAGAAGTAGGATATATCCCAAAGTAGGATATAAATTTCTCTTGCAAAAGGTATCATATCCAATTCAGCTTGACTTTTTCGGGGTCTTCACAGACATATCTGTGGTTAGGCCACGTTGATGTCCAGAGGTGTCCTTGATTCTGAAAACTTGGACTTTATGTACTGGTGCTGAATTGAATCTTAGAAACAAGAGTTTTGGGTGAAATAGAAAAGAATAGTTTTATTTCTTTGCCAGGCAAAGGGGGACACAGTGGGCTCATGCTCTCAAAACTGTGTCCCAACCTGGAAAGATTTGGTGAGGAGTTTTACAGCAGTGGTTCAAGAGCGAGGTTGCTGATAAGGATCAGAGTGTGTGCAGGGCCTGTAATCCTTTAACCTGGCTTCAGGGTCTCTTAATGAGTTTCTTTGGTTTCTTTGATTTGGCCTCAGGTGGTCCCCTGATGAATTTCCTGAGGTTGTCAAACTGATCTTCTCTGGAAAGAAGAATGCTAATATCTTCCATTTGTTGTGTGTGTGTGTATGGAGGGGAGGAGGCGATTTCTAGTACTGGGTTCTAGTTCTGTAGAAGAGCTCAAAGATATCATGCTTTTCCCTTGAGGTGGAACCAGGACCCTGCTCCAAGGCAGCACCATTGTTTCTTGGCTTCTTCTCCCTTGTCTCTGCATCCCCGCTGCTCCCTGGTTAGCAGCTGTTGAATCTGCCCTTTGGAACTCAGGAAGGGTCATGGAGCCTGGAGTCTATTCCCTACAAACAAGAAATGGGGAACAGAAAGGCTTCCATGCCCAGGAGCCCCACAGAGTCCTTCGGTTTCATCCTCAGTGCTGTGAGTGGATCTTGATTGGATCCATTTTTCCTTCCTCCTGCCTCCATCTCTCTCTCCCTCACCCCTTCACTTCTCTTTCTCTTTCTCACTCTTTATCATGGAAAATTCCAAGCATAAACATAAGTAGGAAGAACAAAAAGTATCATGAACCTCCACATACTCATCCCCCGGGTTGAATAGTTATCAACTCATGGTCAGACTAGTTTCACGTATACTCACCCTTGACACTGGATTATTTTGAAGAAAACCCCATATATCATACAATTTCATATATATTTGAAAAATATATAGTTATGTATATTGGAATCCTTTTAAGTTTTAAAATATTTTTATTGCCCCATAGTTTACATGCCTTCTGATCCTCAGAACTTGTGTAATTAGCCAGTTGGACAGCTGCAAATCAAGGAATAAACAGCATGTTTTTTAATCATCCCATCCCATTTTGCCCCTTCTCAGCCAGTTCCCTGCATGGAGAAGCAACGATTGATCTGATTCCTATTGTTTACCGGTTATTTTTTGCCTATTCTAGTGAAAGTGAAAGTGTTAGTCGCTCAGTTGTGTCCGACTCTTTGTGACCCCATGGACTGTAGTTTGCCAGGCTCCTCTGTCTGTGGAATTATCCAGGTAAGAATACTGGAGTAGATTGCCATTTCCTTCTCCAGAAAATCTTTCCCACCCAGGGATCAAACACCAGTCTCCTGCATTGCAAGCAGATTCTTTACTGTCTGAGCCACCAGGCCTGCTCTCGAATTTCATATAAATGGGCTTTTACATGTTACTTTTCTGCTCCTGGCTTCCTTCACTCTGTGTGTTATATTGAGATTCATGCAGGCTGTTGCTTACTTCAGTAACTTGAAGCCTTCTGATTTTGAGGAGTATCCCACTGTACAGATCCATTCTTCTGTTAATGAACATCTAGACTGTTTTCTGTAACAAAGCTCTTATAAATGTTCTTATAGAAGGATTTTTTGTGGACATATATTTTCATTGCAATTAATATCTAGGAATGAAATTTCAGGGTCATGGATATATTTTCCTTTTTTGTTGTAGTTTTATTCTTTTTAAATTTCAGTATAGTTGATTCCAGGCAAATTTGGCCTTGTAATACGGAATGAAGTGGGGCAAAGACTAATAGAGTTTTGCCAAAAGAATGCACTGGTCGTAGCAAACACCCTCTTCGAACAACACAAGAGAAGACTACACGTGGACATCACCAGATGGTCAACACCGAAATCAGATTGATTATATTCTCTGCAGCCAAAGATGGAGAAGCTCTATACAGTCAACAAAAACAAGACCAGGAGCTGACTTTGGCTCAGATCATGAACTCCTTATTGCCAAATTCAGACTTAAATTGAAGAAAGTAGGGAAAACCACTAGACCATTCAGGTATGACCTAAATCCAATCCTGTATGATTATACCGTGGAAATGAGAAATAGATTTAAAGGACTAGATCTGATAGATAGAGTGCCTGATGAACTATGGACAGAGGTTCGTGACATTGTACAGGAGACAGGGATCAAGACCATCCCCATGGAAAAGAAATGCAAAAAAGCAAAATGGCTGTCTGGGAAGGCCTTACAAATAAGAGAAGTGAAAAGCAAAGGAGAAAAGGAAAGATAAGCATCTGAATGCAGAGTTCCGAAGAGTAGCAAGGAGAGATAAGAAAGCCTTCCTCAGTGATCAATTCAAAGAAACAGAGGAAAAGAACAGAACGGGAAAGACTAGGGCTCTTCAAGAAAATTAGAGATACCAAGGGAACATTTCATGCAAAGATGGACTCAATAAAGGACAGAAATGGTATGGACCTAACAGAAGCAGAAGATATTAAGAAGAGGTGGCAAGAATACACAGAAGAACTGTACAAAAAAGATCTTCATGACCCAGATAATCACGATCGTGTGATCACTCATCTAGAGCCAGACATCCTGGAATGTGAAGTCAAGTGGGCCTTAGAAAGCATCGCTACGAACAAAGCTAGTGGAGGTGATGGAATTCCAGTGGAGCTATTTCAAATCCTGAAAGATGATGCTGTGAAAGTGCTGCACTCAATATGCCAGCAAATTTGGAAAACTCAGCAGTGGCCACAGGACTGGAAAAGGTCAGTTTTCATTCCAATCCCCAAAAAAGGCAATGCCAAAGAATGCTCAAACTACTGCACAATTGCACTCTGCTCACACGCTAGTAAAGTAATGCTCAAAATTCTCCAAGCCAGGCTTCAGCAATACGTGAACCGAGAACTTCCAGATGTTCAAGCTGGTTTTAGAAAAGGCAGAGGAACCAGAGATCAAATTGCCAACATCCGCTGGATCATCGAAAAAGCAAAATAGTTCCAGAGAAACATCTATTTCTGTTTTATTGACTATGCCAAAGCCTTTGACTGTGTGGATCACAATCAACTGTGGAAAACTCTGAAAGAGATGGGAATACCAGACCACCTGACCTGCCTCTTGAGAAACCTATATGCAGGTCAGGAAGCAACAGTTAGAACTGGACATGGAACAACAGACTGGTTCCAAATAGGAAAAGGAGTACGTCAAGGTTGTATATTGTCACCCTGCTTATTTAATTTATATGCAGAGTACATCATGAGAAATGCTGGGCTGGAAGAAGCACAAGCTGGAATCAAGATTGCCAGGAGAAATATCAATCACCTCAGATATGCAGATGACACCACCCTTATGGCAGAAAGTGAAGAGGAACTAAAAAGCCTCTAGATGAAAGTGAAAGAGGAGAGTGCAAAAGTTGGCTTAAAGCTCAACATTCAGAAAACGAAGATCATGGCATCTGGTCCCATCACTTCATGGCAAATAGATGGGGAAGCAGTGGAAACAGTGTCAGACTTTATTTTTTGGGCTCCAGAATCACTGCAGATGGTGATTGCAGCCATGAAATTAAAGGACGCTTACTCCTTGGAGAGAAAGTTATGACCAACCTAGATAGCATATTGAAAAGCAGAGATATTACCTTGCCAACAAAGGTCCATCTAGTCAAGGCTGTGGTTTTTCCAGTGGTCATGTATGGATGTGAGAGTTGGACTGTGAAGAAAGGTGAGTGCCAAAGAATTGATGGTTTTGAACTGTGGTGTTGGAGAAGACTCTTGAGAGTCCCTTGGACTGCAAGGAGATCCAACCAGTCCATCCTAAAGGAGATCAGTCCTGGGTGTTGTTTGGAAGGAATGATGCTAAAGATGAAACTCCAATCCTTTGGCCACCTCGTGGGAAGAGCTGACTCATTGGACAAGACTCTGATGCTGGGAGGGACTGGGGACAGGAGGAGAAGGGGCCAACAGAGGATGAGATGGCTGGATGGCATCACCGACTCGATGGAGATGAGTTTTAGTGAATTCTGGGAGTTGGTGATGGACAGGGAGGGTGTGCTGCGATTCATGGGGTCGCAAAGAGTCAGACACGACTGAGCGACTGAACTGAACTGAACTGATAGTTGATTTACAATATTGAGTTAGCAAAGTGAATATATATGTTCTCTTTCAGATTCTGTATTGTCATTTATAAGAAAATGCCCCGTGGTTTTCCAGAGTGACTGTCACCATTTTGCATTCTCACCAGCAATGTGTGAAGAGTTCTGATTGTTTCACATTCTCTCCAGAATTTAGCATTTTTCGTCTTTTTAATTTTAGCTGTTCTAGGATGTTTCATGGTATCTCCTTATGATTTTAATTTGCATTTCCCTGATGATTAATGATGGTGAAAACTTTTTCATGTGCTTATTGGTCATTTTTGTATGTCTTCTTTTGAAAAGTGTCTATTCAGATATTTTACCCATTTTAAAAATTGAATTGTTCATCTTTTTATTATTGAGCTGTAGGAGGTCTTTATATATTGGATATATATATTGGATATAAGACATAGGTGTTTCAACCAATCATACATAACCCTACTTTGTGTGTGTCTGTTTAAAGATACCTTATTATAAAAAAAGATATAGGTGTTGTTTATTCTTTCTTTCTATCTTTTCAGATATAGGTGTTGTACATACCTTCTCCCAATCCACTGCTTATTTTTTCTTTTTAAAACATTTTTAATTAAAAAATTTTAATTGGAAAATAATTGCTTAACTATTTTTTTTGGTCTCTGCTATACAGCAACATGAATTAGCCATAGGTATATATGTCCCCTCCCTCTTGAACCTCTCTCCCACCTCCCACCCCTACTGCCTATTTTTTGATAGTGTCTTTTGATGAGTAGTAGTTTTAAGTTCAATTTATATTCATTTTTTCTCTTATGGTTTGTGCTTTCTGTGTGTTCACCAAGAAATCTTTACCTATTTCTGTATTCTCTTATGTTTTCTTCTAATCACTTTATTGTTTATATATGTAATCAAGAACTAAAACAATAACAAATATGTAGCCACAATACCACTATCACAGATAAAGAATTGAAAAGTTCTTAGGATTATTAAATATCCACTCAGCACGATGTTCAAATTTTCTCAAGTATGTTCTCAAGTATTTTTTCCTTATAGATCTTAATATGTAAACTGAATGCAAATACCATTCCTATATTGCTATTTTTGATGTTTCTGAGAAGCTCTCTTTAGCTATGTATCTCCCACCTCCCAATCCACCTGCCCTGTTTTTTGCATTCTGTTGAAGAAACTGGGTTATTTGTCTTGTAGAGTGTCCTATGGTTTAGATTTTGTAGATTATATCTTCATGGGGTTGTTTATTATATTTCTCATCCCCTATTTATCCTGAAAACTAATACTTAGGTCTAGAGGCGTGATCATAGTTAGGTTCAAATTTTATGAAGAACATTTCATAGTATTCTGTGAATATATAGGGTTGGAAGTATATGGTGTTTGACTCTCTCTCTTTTGTATAATGTTAGCAGCCATTGACAATTATTATTATTATTTCATTAGAGTCATAAAATGATTTTTCATCCTCTCTTCTAAATTCAACAGCTGAAAACTTCAGTGAAGAGACTTCCCTGAAACAACTTTTTGTTTATTTATTTTTAATTTATTTTTAACTGAAAGATAATTGCTTTACAATATTGTGTTGGCCTCTGCCATACATCAACACAAACCAGCCATAGGCATACATACGTCCCCTCCCTTTGGAATCTTCCTTCCACCTCCCACCCCATCCCACCCCTATAGGTTATTACAGAGTCCTGGTTTGAGTTCCTTGAGTTATACAGCAAATTCCCATTGGCTATCTATTTTACATATGCTAGGGTATATTTGAAACAACTCTCTGGATGTCCCATGGACATTATCTTGAGTAGTTCTGGGAATGCCAATGTTTCTAGAGTTATTAATCTGCTTGCGTCACTAGATTTAAGTTTCCCCACAGCGTTAGGCTGAAGTCATTGCTTATTAAATAGTTACAGCAATAGCAATAATGATCATTCTATGCTGAGTACTTTGGGGGCAGGTTCTAACTTAGGCACTCAATGTATTTCACTTATCAGATATTCTGAGTTGGAAATTATTACCCATAGATCCTCATGGCTTCTACCATAAGATAATAGATTTATCTCATGATCTCTGATCTTCTGGGGGTTTCTTCCAGGCCGCTGTCTCTGTTATGGATGTGTGAAAGACTTTCCTGCTCCTTTAATTTTATAGGTTTGAAAAGATTTATATCATTAAATGCCTTTCCCTGTGTGAAAGAAATATGAACTTGGGACAAACACTCACATAATAAGATGTTGACTATTCCCATTAAAGTTGAAAGAGAAGGGCTGTGGCTTACAGCATGAGTAATCTCAACTCTGGCTGCTTACTGATTCAAGCCAGAATTTTAAACACATCATTTGCCCCTCACAAAGGCTCCATTTCCTTCTTGGTAGAATGGGAAAAAATAATACTGGATCATGACTTGTTGCCAAAGAGGTGTTTCTTACTAGAGACCAACTGGAGACAGCTTGGGTAGATGGTGAAGTCTGTAATTGCTCCCAAATAAATATAGAAAAACACCCCCAGAGAAAACACCTTCCCTGGTGAGAACCCCCACTTTCCCTTCTTTATGGCTTCATGTCTTTTAAGAGGAAACGATCTAAGAGACTAGATGCTTGAAGGAAATTATTAAACAGAATACTTAAAACTGGGTTTGACTTGAAAGACGAAAGTGTTGAAGATTTGAAAGACTAATGAGTTTATGCTACATGGCAGTCCTGGGCTGCACCATTCAGCTGGTTCCTAGGCAGAGAGGTTTGCATTCTCTTTCTTGTTTTGAGGAGTGAGATTATTTCTTGTGTATTTGACTGCTTGCTCCTCCTTCCGTTTCCTTGCCTTTGAGTCCCTTCCACAAAAATGTCTTCCACATACCCAGCAGTTTTTATCCCTTTGGCCCATTTAATCCATTATGAGACAATCTGTCTTCTCTGCAGACTTCACTGAGGATTGCTGTTGGCTTTCCCGAAGATGCAGATACCTTCAGTAAGGGTTTACCAGTCTCCATTGCTTTAAGGGAGAGATTCTGTTTTACGTCCAGTGAGGATACATCCCAGTTCCTCCAGGGTAGCCTCAACTTAAGCTTGTCACCCTGTTGTCATTATTAATAGCATCCTCTTCCCCTTTCAAAAGTGTCTTGGTTTAGATGTACATCCTGGGGGCACCCTACTTTTACTTGGTAGTCACCCATTACTTGTTCATAAAACAAGCCTCAATAAATGTCAAAGGCTTGAAATAATAATACAAAATATATGTTTCTGTCCATGATAATGTTAAACTAGATGTTAATAACAATAATATATCAAAAACATTCAGGAAATAGTAGGAAATGAAAACACTTAAATGGTTCAACATCAAGATGCAGAACTGGATCAGATGGCGAATTTTCAGATGCCAACAGGAAACAAGATTGTGGGTCTATAGCAATAGCTTTAAAGTTTTAAAAATATATAGCTTTACGAGCACAAGGAAATGACTAGTCCTTGTAATGTGAAACAAGTATTCTTGTATGTTTCATGATCAGTGATCGCTCCTACTCTTTGGAGTCTTGATCAACTGTGATTCATTTCCGTTGGAATGGAATGGTGGAGGTGAGGCCAGGGGGAATGAAGATTAGAGTGAGCAGGTGGAGCAAATGGCCTCCTGGCTCTTCCTGAATAAAAGAATCACTCGTGTTGCATGACTGTCCCTCTGATATCGTCAATGAGACTAAGAATGCCACCTTGTTCTTGTTTGGACTTGTTGCTTTTGATAACTAGGAAACATGGGTTTTCATCTGAAGCCACTTCCACTCAACCATGATGCACCCTGTTCCAAGCCAGTGTAGCAAGAAGATGGCAACTAGCATGTTCCATGTTAGCCTGTCCACGTGGATCTGAACTGCCATCCTGCCAAATGAGACCAGATGTTCATGGCTGGGTATAATACTCCAGAAGCTTTTGCCCAACGATCAAGAACAGTATTAAGAGTGAGTGATGGCTGAGGATGCTGTTCATTTCAGACAGCTATCTAGACCACCATCATCCAGACAAGCAGAGAGGCAGGGGAAATTCAGCTTGACTTGAAGCACAAACATGCCAGCAAAAACAATGTAAGATCTACTCAAAAGAGCCATATACAGATTTGGTCTGAGTCAGAAGTGGACACAGCTGGACACAGCTAAAATAACCAAGTATTTTGCCTAATAGCAGCTCTAGGTGCAAATAAGGAAAGACAGATAAAAGTTGAGTTTCTAAGTGAGTTCAGTTTAGGTAACTTTTTTGGATATACCCAGAAATCATTCATGAATTACTTTGGTCTTTATTCATGTATACATTTTTCTAACAATGTAAAAATTAAGATGATCTGAAAACAGTAAAAACCTAAAATGTATATAAATATTAAGTATTATTATTGAGAACCAACTATATTCATGATGTTGTGTTTGGGGCTGTGGGAACAAAAAGACAAGTAAGATATAATTCTTATCTTCAAAAAGCTTATAATCTAGTAAAGCAAATTATAGCAACTGAAATGAGTTCCCCATGGTTAAAGCTAGAACAATTTGAGCAACAAAATAAATCATGATAGTATTTATATTTAATTTGCATAATTTAATATAATTTATAGGGAAAACATTATATATAATTTTTTCTTAAAAATTTTTTGGGGCCACACTTCATGACTTTTGGGTGCTTACGTGCTTAATACCCTGACCAGGTATGGAACCCATGCCCTTGGCAGTGAAAGTGCAAAATTCTAGCCACTGAACTACCAGGGAATTCCCTACATACATTTATACTGAATATAATTTAGCACAGGGGCTTCCCAGTGTCTCAATGGTAAAGAATCTGCAGGAGACCCGGGTTTGATCCCCTGGGTTTGGAAGATTCCCTGAAGGAGCGCATGGCAACCCAATCCAGTATTCTTGCCTGGAGAATCCCCATGGACAGAGTCACCGTAGGGTGGCAAAGACTTGGACATGTAAGCTATAATTCTTATCTTCAAAAAGCTTATAATCTAGTAAAGCAAATTATAGCAAACAAAATGAGTTTCCCATGGTTAAAGCTAGAACAATTTGAGCAACAAAATAAATCATGATAGTATTTATATTTAATAATATAAATTATTATATATATAAATTATTATTAGTATTTATATTTAATTTATGCACACATGCATAAAGAATTTAACGTACTTCTATATCCTATATTGTAATATATAATATAATTACTTCTAATATTAGCTTTTATATAAAATAAGCATCCCTGAGTTAATACTGTTAAGTATAAATGACTAAAATAAATAAATAAACATAAAAGGAGGAGGGACAACTACTCTTTTTTTTTTTTTGGCTGTGCTTGTGGAATCTTAGTTTCCTGATCGGGAATTGAACACGCATATTTTTCAGTGAAAGTGGGGAGTCTTAACCACTGGCCTGCCAGGGAACTCCCAGGGACAACTCTTCTTTACAGAAAAATCCTAATGAATTAATGCAGAAGGAATGAGGGAAATAGAGATGACTGATGGAATATCATAGTAATAATTACTGTAGAAAGGTCCACTGATGAATGGTAAATAAAGAGAAATGGTTCATTCCCCCCCCCCCCGCCCCGCCCTCCCCCCAGGTGGAGGGATGGAATTACCTGCCCCCAGGTGGGAGGCATGGACCTGGGTGGAGGACGTGGACGGGAAGCAGGAGTGCCTTCTTGGGCCAGAAGTATTTGGCTGGGTTTTAAAGGCTGGGGGAATTTTGACGTGCAGGTTCGGGCTGGGCAGGTGAGGTTTTTAAAGTGGATGGGCTTTTAAAAGGTCTGGGTCAAAACACAAGAGCAAGAGAGGGCAGGACAAGGGTGAGTGGGTAGTTCTGGCTGGAGGCCAGTCCCCCATGGCAGACGGTGGTGGGCGGGGGGCCAGAAGCCAGGCTGAGGTCACTGAGGACACTCTTTGGTTGAGCATGGGGGACTCGACCCACTACAGAGATTGGGGCAGTGTGAGCTTGTCTCCATTGCCTTGAGAATATCTAAAGGTGTGAGGGGACGGATGGTGGATTTCAAAGTCCCCGTGGAGGTGGAGGCCCCATTGGGGGAATGACAGGAGTCCCTGTGTGTGCAGAGAGGGGAGCAGGGATCCCGTCCCCAGGGCCGTCTGTTCCGTGAGCCCTGGGTCCCTTGGGAAGCAGGTCTGGCCCCGGGTCTCTGTCCTGGGCTCCTGTCTGCTCTGTGACTCTCTCTTGGCACCAGGAGAATCGCCATTGTGACGTAGACCCTTCCTGCTCACAGACTTGTTCACGTTCTGGGAACCAGCTTGCTGGCCTGTCAGAGTCACGGAGTCCAGGGGTGTCGGGGAGGTTCTGTGGGTACGTCGACTATCTTGAAGGTCCGCTGGGGATGTCTGGGGCTTGGCCCTGTTCCTCTCTCTCCCAGTGGAAACGCCGTCTCTGGAGCAATCCCCCCACCCCCCAACTCTTCCCTCAAAGCTGGGCGGATTCGGGCATGAATGTTTGTGAAGAAATGTGCTGGGCTCTTAGGTCACGGCTAGACAGCCCCCGCTGGGCCTGTTTGCTGTCCGTTTCCCTCTGCTCCCCGACTGGTGTCAGGAGTTTTGGGGAACTTGTGACTCATCGCAGCCAGTGACTGTGACCATTCTGCTGAGAAGCCCCATCCCAAGGGAGGAAGCAGGGGTCAGTCCCCAGGTAGGTACGGGCTGCCCCTCGGCTCCCTGGGTTGACAAGCTCAAGTGGGACTTTACGGCCGGGCGTGATGGAAACCATAACACATGCCTCTCAGGAGCAGGGCCGTGCTGGCTGGGAGGACGTTTGGCTCGGCTTGTGTTTGAGCAGTCTGACAACAGCTATAAAGCTTAGCAGCTGTGAGGTGGATCAGGTACTGTGGGACTTTTGGACTTAGGATAACCCTGGGGTCTTGAGACAGAGGTTCAGCTTTAAAGAATGCAAGCAATGAGACAGCTCTTAGGAAAGTAAACTCGTTAAGTTCTCTGCATATGCAGTTCTGGAAACTGCTGACAGGAGTCCTTCCATGAATTAATTTTCTGAAGAGATGAATTGACATGGATCTCCTCCCAGGAGTTCACTTCTAGATACCAAAGAAGTATCTCTTGGGTCTTCAGGGAGCCTGGTGGTTTGACTTGGGTTCACTGCAGACACTAGAACGAACTCCTTGATGGGGAGTTGGGAGCAACACTTGCGAGGGAGATTAGCCCGGCCTCTGCCGCCCCTTCCTCCGTGTCGCTGTGGTAGGGATTCTTGAAATTACAGGGATTAGCATAGACCTAAAAAACCACGTCCCAGCCGGAGTGTCCAGGGCGGGAGCTGAGTGGGAGGCTCGGGGAGGGGTGGTTGGAGGACTGGAATCTGTTCTCAGCCTCAGTGTCAAATCCTGGCGCCTCCCCACAACAGTTATGTAACCTTGGGCCTGTGCCTTCTCCCAGCCGGGCCTTTCTTTCCTCCCTGATGAAATGAGATAATGATGCGTTCTTTTCCGGGTTGTTGTGAGGCTTCAATAAATAACAGTGACCTTGAACTGCCTGTACGGAGCCCAGTCCCCGGCAGTTCGAGCTCCCACCCTTCCTCCTGTGGGAGTTTATCTTCACCTTCTTAAGGAGGTAGATGTTCCCATCTTCGTTTTCAAGGGAGGAAGCCGAAGCGAATGGCTCGGGCAAGGATGCAGATGCCCTAGTCCTCGCTCTTTCCATCATGCCAGGGGCCCCCGTCCGGAGGTCAACAGGCTGTGTGGGCTCCGAGAGACCGCGGCCGACCTTTGAAGCTCTCTTAAACGTCTTTGCCATTTCAGAGTCATCCCTGGAAAAATCTGTTCATCAGACGTGTGCCCTGCCAGGTCATCCGGCAGCCCAAGTGCTTTATTTTTTTATTTTTCTTTTTTTTTTTTTTTTTGCCAGTGAAACAGGCTGCACGGTCCATCTCCAATTCCGCCTTCCCCCAGTCTCGGTTAGGAGTGATCACAGTGACTGGTGTTGGTTATAATGTGCCAGGCATGGCGCTGAAAGCGTCCCCTGTGTGATCTCACTGTACACCCCCCACCCCCAATAACCCTGAGAGGAAGGTGTTTCATTCCGATTTCCCTGCTGAGGAGTCAGAAGCTTAGAAAAGGTGAGAATTAACTCCATCCTGTTGAAAAAGAGCCTGTCTATCTAATGGTGAAGGCCATGCTCTTTACCACCTAACTCAGATAAATCCAATGGGCTTCTCATGTGGCACAGTGGTGAAGAATCCACCCGCCATGCAGAAGATGCCGGAGACATGGGTTCGATCCCTGGGTCAGGAAGATCCCCTGTAGAAGGGAATGGCAACCCATTCCAGTTTTCTTGCCTGGAAAATCCCATGGACAGAGGAGCCTGGCGGGCTACAGTCCATGGGTCCTCAGAGTCGGGCACAACTGAGCATGCATGCAGGTAAGTTGAGAAGAAATGTTAGCCGTTTTCTGTGGCTGAGTGTTCAGGGCGAGTGATGCTTATGTTCAGATGTGGAAAAACAGGTTACATGCCTGACAGATGTGACTCAGTGCAAGCCACCCCTCCTGTAGCCCCTGGGAGGTTTACCATACTAACACTGTTATGGATTGAATGATACCCCCGAACTCACTCATGGAACTGATGATTCTGAAACAAATAATCCATGATTCAAGAAAAAAAAAAAGATAATAGAAGGGGGCAGTTGAAATAAACTACATAAACCAATAAACAACCATTAAGCAAAACTGTGGTGAGATCTTTACACTCCACAGGGCTCTTTTTTTTACCAAATTTTGTGGGGAAACGGAAAAGGTGATGGCATCCCACTCCAGTACTCTTGCCTGGAAAATCCCATGGATGGAGGAGCCTGGTGGGCTCCAGTCCATGGGGTCGCGAAGAGTCGGACACGACTAAGCGACCTCACTTTCACTTTTCACTTTCATGCATTGGAGAAGGAAATGGCAACCCACTCCAGTGTTCTTGCCTGGAGAATCCCAGGGACGGGGAGCCTGGTGGGCTGCCGTCTATGGGGTTGCACAGAGTCAGACACGACTGAAGCGACTTGGCAGCAGCAGCAGTGGGGAAAGCTCGCTTCTACTCAGAATCTTCCTGTTGTAATGTTACTCATGGATGTGTGAGGTCTGACTCTCATGAAACGGTGTGAAATATTTTACAGGAAGTCCCATACATATGAATGAGCTCCATTCCAAAAGCGTGTTCCTAAATCCAATTTGTAAGTTGAACAAAGTTAGCTTAGGGACCCAACTAACACCATTGGCTATATGGTACTGTACTGTAATAGGTTTATAATACTTTTCACACAAGTAATACATAAAAAGCAAACATACACAGAACAAAAAGAAAACATTTTTAATCTTAGAAAACAATACTTTGAAAAGTTCAGTGGTACAGGACGATAGCTGGCATACAGGCACGTTCACATCTTTGAAAGTTCGCAACTTGGGTCTTATGTAGGGAACTTAGTGTACTTTTTAAAAAAGAAAGCCATTGAATGGGTCTGGGGGTCTTACTTCATCAGCCTGGCCCTACTAAATTATGTGACGTCTATGTGAGGCATTGGGATGCCTGTAAGCCATGGCAAAATCATATTCAGGTCATTGCTCATCATTTGTGGGGTGATGGCTGTGTATGGGTTGTTGATTTCCAGTTTTCTTGCAATATCCTTGGGGGTGGGGATCGTAGCAGTAGTAGTTATGAAGATATGGGACTTGGTTTACAGTGTTATTTAGATACCATCCATTCCCACAAGGCATTTGTATTAATATCAACGGTGGAAAGATGTTAAACTAAATAAGGAAGAGAAAACTAATTTATTAAAAGGTTTTCTCTTCCTCACGGTTTCTTTTTTCCTTTTTGTTTCTCAAATCAAGCTTTTATACCACACCCTTTTTATTATAGAACACTTCTAACAGTCACAAGTGTAGAATAGTATTAATATTCAGGTTTAACACTTATAGCCCTTATTTACCTTATACCAGAGAGTTTTGAACTCAAATGCTTCGAATTATCTGTACCTGCAAATATTTCAGCATTGATCTTTAAAAGATGCTCTTTAAAAAAAAAAACAACCCACAATTTGACGATCATACCTTAAGAAATCAACAGTAATTCTTTATTATCCATTTGTGTTCAAATTTCCCTTATTGTTTGACATACTTTTTTTTCAGTTTTATTGAGGTATAGTTTACAAACTGTAAACTTCACTCATTGTAAATGTACGGCTTGATTTTTAGTAAATTTGTACAGTTGTGCAAACATCACCACAGTCCAGTCCTAAAACACTTAAACATTTTTAATGGTTTGTTTGCATCATGATTTTATTAGGGCCAATACATGGTGATTGGGAGATGTCCTCTTTGTTTTGTTTTACTTTTTATTTGGGTGATGTCTTTGACGTCTCTTTTAATATATAGGTTTGCCCTGTATATCAGCTTTAAAAAACTTTTCTTTAAAGTGAAGAAATGGGTCTTTGCCTGGATTTTGTTAGCTGCATCACTGAGATATAGTTTAACATAATTCTTTCCCTCTGCATTTCCTGTAAGTTGGGTGTAGGGACTCATTCAGGTTCAGGTAGAATTATTTTCTTTAGCTCGATTATATCATGAATGGGATAGTGTGGTTCCAGCAGGGTGTCAAGGTGTGTGATTTATCTCTCTTCTTGACATGAGCAGCCTTGGATAATGATTGCCTAAGTCCATTACTTCATTAGAATTGCAAACTTGTGGCTTTTAATTTCATTTTCCTTCTGCCTTTATTACTTCTGTAAGATAGGCTTGTCCTCTTAAACCATTTGGTCTCCTAAGGAATGAATTTGAATATGAAAGGCAAGACAGATGCTTAATTTTTTCCTTTATTATTTTTCAAAATAATGAGCTGATTCTCCAGCATCCTTCAAAGACAGTCTTTGAGTTTTGTTTTGTTTTGTTTTTAGTGTCATTATAAAGTCAGAGCTTCAGACTTACTGGAAGTGTTTCAGTTTATTGTGGTAATTGTCCTCTTTGACGCTCAGTTGTTCCATTTTGTGCCCATTGGAATCTAGTCAACTTGGCACCTCTTTTCTTTTGGACGTGACTCTTGTAGTTTTTGGTAGCTTCTACTCTTGTTTTCAGTGGTATGACAAAAATTTCCAGGCTCATTTGGTACATTTTGTGCCACAGATCTGGAGTCAGTCATTTCTTCAAGAACTTATTCTTTTTGGTGGAAAATTGTATTCAGAGACCATAGTCTGGGCACTGGGAACCTCAGTCATTCTGGACAGCTTATTTTCATTTGGCTTCCCAAGCTGCACAGTGGAAAGAATTTGCCTGCAATGCAGGAGACACAGGATGTGCAGGTTTTGTCCTTGGGTCAGGAAGATCTCCTGGACTTGGAAATGGCAACCTGCTCCAGTATTCTTACCTAGAAAATTCTATGGACAGAGGAGCCTGATGAGCTATACTCCATGGCGTCCTAAAGAGTCAGAGATGGCTGAAGAACAATAACAAGCTTATTTTTCACCAGGACTTTTTAGTAGACAAAGCTAGAAAAAAATGTTTAAGATAAAATATATCTTAATTCATGCTGTTACTTTCAATTCAAACTCAAGAGCATAAAGTTTTTTGCTGAGAACCTAACTGATTGTATAATTATATTTTCTGCCCCCACTCTATCAGTCACTTGTTCCTTTTAATTGCTGAACAATAGTTCATTGTGCAATATAACATACTTTATGTATCCATTTGCTAGCTTATGGACATTTGGATTGTTTTCAGATTTTGGCCGTTATGAATAATGCTGCTATGAAAAATCTCATCCAAGTCTTCATACGAACATGTTTTATTTTCTCTTAGGCAGATACCTAGGTGTGGAAACCATTTTCCAAAATGGTTGTACCGTTTCACACTCCCACCAGCAGTGTATGTGGGTTCCAGTTTCTCCACATCCTTGCCAACACTTGCTTTGCCCTGTTCCCAGCCTATCTGTCTGATTATAACCATTTTAGTGGGCGTAGAGTGCTTTCTCATTTTGCCTTTAATTTGCATTTCTCTAATGTTGAACTTCTTTTCAAGTTTTTATTGGCCATTTGCATATTTTCTTTGGTGAAATGTCTATTTAAATCATTTGCCTGATTTTAGAAATTGTTTTGTCTTATTATTGAGTTGCATAAGCTCTTTATATATTCTGGATGCAAATCCTTTGTCAGATCTAGGATTTGCAAGTATCTTCTCCCAGACTGGGGCTTGGCTTTTCATTTTCTTAACAGTGTCTTTTGAAGTACAAAAGGTTTTAATTTTGATGAAGTCAAATTTAATAATTCTTTTATGTACCATACTTGTGGTGTGATTTCTAAGTCTTTGCCCACCTCAAGACATGTAGATTTTCTTTTATATTTTTTCAGAAGTTTTACAGTTTTAGCTTTTATAGTTTTTAGTTTTAGCTTTTATAGGGCCCTAGATCCATTTTGGGGTTGATTTTTGTGTATGCTGTAAGGTAAGGGTCTAAGTTAATCTTTTTGCATGTCAATGTCCAATTGTCCCTGCACCAGTTGTTGAAAAGACTATCTTTTCTCCATTGAATTGCCTTGGAATTTTTGTTGAAAGTCAATTGCCCATAAAAATAATGGGCAATATGACTTGACTCTTAATTCTCCTTCATTCATCTATATTCCTGTTTTTACAATAGTATCATATTGTTTGCACTAGAGCCATACTTAGCAATTTAACTTTCCACTGCTGCTGCTGCTGCTAAGTCACTTCAGTCATGTCCGACTCTGCGTAACCCCATAGATGGCAGCCTGGTAGCCCACCAGGCTCCCCCATCCCTGGGATTCTCTAGGCAAGAACACTGGAGTGGGTTGCCATTTCCTTCTCCAATGCATGAAAATGAAAAGTGAACGTGAAGTCGCTCAGTCGTGTCCAACTGTTTGCAACCCCATGGACTGCGGCCCACCAGGCTCCTCCATCCATGGGAGTTTTCCAGGCAACAGTCCTGGAGTGGGGTGCCATTACCTTCTCCAATATAACTTTCTAGTCAGTATTAAAGTCAGGAGATATAAATCTTCATTTTCTTCTTCTTTTAAAATACTGTTTTGGTTACTATAGGTATTTCACATTTCCATATAAATTTTAGAATCAGCTTGTTATTTTCTGCAAAATCGTCTGCTGGCATTTTTGCTAGGGTTTACATTAAATCTAGGATTCTCAAGTGCCCATGGAACATTCTCTGGGATAGATCATTTGTTGGGCCACAACATAGACTTTAATAAACAAATGGGTTTACATCAATAAAAAGCTGCTACACAGCAAAGGAGACTATCAGCAAAATGAAAAGTCAACCTAGGGGACAGGAGAAAATATTTATAAACCACATATCCAATAAGGGATTGACATTTATAATATAAAATAAATTTACACATGAGAAGAAGAAGAAGGATGATGATGATAATAACTTAAGTGAAAAATGGCAAAATGCGTAAATAGACATTTTTTCCAAAGAAAAAAAGATGTACAAATGGTCAATAAATACATGAAAATGTGTTCAACATCACTAATCACAGAAATGTGAATAAAAATTAACATGAGATATTACCTCATAGCTATTAGGTTATCTATTATCAAAAAGATGAGACATAACAAATGCTGGAGAAGGCACTGGCACCCCACTCCAGTACTCTTGCCTGGAAAATCCCAAGGGCGGAGGAGCCTGGCAGGCTGCAGTCCATGGGGTCGCGAAGAGTCAGACACGACTGAGCGACTTCACTTTGACTTTTCACTTTCATGCATTGGGGAAGGAAATGACAACCCACTCCAGTGTTCTTGCCTGGAGAATCCCAGGGACGGGGGAGCCTGGTGGGCTGCCATCTATGGGGTCACACAGAGTCGGACACGACTGAAGCGACTTAGCAGCAGCAGTGAGGATGTGGGGAAAAGGGAACTCTTGTACTCTGTTAGTGACAATGAAAACCAGAATTATATCCATTATGGTAAACATTATAGAGGTTGCTCAAGAAATTAGAAATAGAACTACCATATGATCCAGCAATCCCACTTCTGGGTGTATATCCAAAGAAAATGAAATCATTATTTTGAAAAGCTATCTGTATTCCCATGTTCATTGCAGCACTATTTCACAATAGTCAGTGTATGGAAACAACTTCAGTGTTAACTGATGAATGGATGAAGAAAAAGTGATATAGATGTTAATATATACACACACTGGAGTGTCATGCAGGCTTAAACAAGAAGGAAATTCTGCCATTTGTGATAATATGGATGAAACTGGGGGTCATCCTCCTGAGTGAAATCATGGTATCACTTATATGTGGAATCTAGGGATGGGGGAAGTCAAATTCACGGAAACAGAGTAGAAAAGTGGTCGCCTGGAGCTATGGATGGGGAAATATGAACGGGCTGGTAAAAGGGTATAGGATTTCAGTTCAGAAATCCCACCTCATTGTGGTAGTTCTTTTTATATATTGTTGGATTTGATTAGCTGTTATTTTTTTGGGTCTTTTGTGACTGTGTCCATGAGAGATACTGATCTGTAGTTTTCTTTTCTTATAATATCGTTATCTGGTTTTGGTATTAGGGTAATTCTGGCCTCATAGAATGAGTTAGGAAGTATTCCCTCTGCTTCTATTTTCTGGAAGAGATGTGGGAATTTGATATAATTTATTCCATAAATGTTTGGTAGCACTCATCAGTGAATAATTTTGGCCTGCTGCTTTCTATTTTTAGGGAGGTTAGTAATTATTCCACTTCTTTTCTAGATATGGGTCTATCTAGATTATCTATTTCTCCTTGTGTGAATTTTGTTAGTTTGTGTGTTCCAAGGAACTGGTCCTTTTCATTTAAGTTATCAAACTTGTGGCCATAGAATTTTGTATAATAGTCCTCTATTTCTTTTAATGTCTATGGGGTCATTAGTGTTGATTCTCACCATTTTTAACTAAACTTCTAACTTTTATCCTTAGTAGTTATGAAGACTATAACTTGAATTCAAATATCCTTGGCTGAATATGACACTGTTTGAATGATATAACATTCAATATCAATTCTGTTACTATTTTTGATTTTTATAGATGTAAGTGCTAAGAAATCTTGTCTGCATACGTAAGTAGATAGGAGTGGAAAGATTCTGTTGGAGCATGTCACTCAATTCTCTGAATACCTTCTGAATTAAATGCCCAAATCACTTGGGGATCTTTCATCAAAAATTACTTTTAGATGAATATAGTGAATAAATCTATCAGGAGGAGCTTCTTTCATTTTGTTAAAAGCAATGAATTAAAATGAGTTGAACTGCAAGAAGATATTTTATTTATTAGTGTTTACACTTTCTCAGACCTCAACATTCCAAATAAAACTTCGCCTGGCCACCTGGAGGTATTGGGCAAGGCATCATTATCAGATCTGGGATGAGGAGAGGTAGATATTTCTTTTATAAAGTGGGAGAAGGATTTTTGAAAGAGGAAGTAAGAAGAGGGAACTTGTAAGATATTCGACCTTCATCAAGTCAAACAGTTTGGGATCGAATGGAGGAAGAGCTGGTTGGGGAACTAAAGTCCCACGTGCTTCACAGCATGGCCAAAAGTAAGAAAGAATATTAAGTAATTATTTCTTAGGAATGCTAATGGATCTGTTGTCATGTTGAATTTTAATTTTCATGGATGAGGATCAACACTGAAATTTACAGGTGATATAATATGAGGTCTATGATTATCTTAAAATACCCCAGAAAATAAGAGGAATAGATGAAGCAAGAATGGTAAAATGTTGGTAGTAGTTGGAATCCAGTGGTGGTGTGGGGGCTTAAGTTTTACCACTTTCTTGACTTTTGTGTGTGTTTGAAATTTTCCATAATAAAACATTAAAACATTTTTTTTTTTCATGTCTGGTTTTTAAATTTTCATTTTATTGGAGAGAAGCTAAAATCAGGGGTTGTGTGGTTCAATACCGGATTTCTGGCAGTGTGTGTCCTAGTTTAGAGAGGAGGCATAGCCCAGACCACAGAAATGCCCGACTGGACCCCATCTCGTGGTGTGCATCCTCCAAGGCGGGCAGTGCCACCCACTGTGGGTTTCACTGGGAATGACCTCAGTGTAGCTGAAGCAAGGACGAGCCGACTGAGCAGGCAGGCCTGGGTTCAAACCCTGGGCCACCTCCCATAATATAATGATCTTTCCTAAGTATAATAAACATAAGCATATTGAGCTCACATGTCCTTTGTACCCTCTCAAACTCATTTAAAAGCCGAGGCTTGGGACTTCCTTATCAGTCCAGTGGTGGAGAGTCTGCCTACTGGTGCAGGGGACATGGGTTTGATCCCTAGTTCAGGAACTAGGAACCCACATGCTGTGGAGCAACTAAGCCTGTGCGCCACAACTACTGAGCCTGGGCTTTAGAGCCCCGGAGCTGCAACTACTGAGGGCCACAAGCCCTGGAGCCCATGCTCCACAACAGGAGAAGCCCCTGCAGTGAGAAACCCGCACGCAGCAACAAAGATAAATAAACAAATAAATAAAATGTATTTAAAATAAAATAAATAGTGCAGCCAAAAATAAATGAAATTCAAAAATTAAAAAAAAATGTGAAACTGAAATTTTTGAAAATAAAGAAATAAATGAAAACCTGAGGCATGTTTTGAGGGTTAGAAATGATGCACAGGAAGTATCTAATGCATAGTTGATGTCTGATGAAAAGAAAATCGTTATTAATGAAAAGCTTGTTTGTCTTCCCATCCTAGGGAACAGTCCTTTATCTCGTGTCACAGAAGTCACTCAAGTAAGAAAGCCAATGCCACATTGTGGGAGAAGATTTCCCTGCACGTTTATCTTTGGGAGGAAAGAGTCTTTATCTTGAGATTTCTTTCCTGGGCCCCCCTCATTACCCTGAACTTCTAACCTGTGATCCTTTAATGCAAGTTTATTTACCAATCACTTTTTAGGACTTGGGTTAAGAATTTAAAATACATGTTAATTTAAAACATGAGGATTTGAGAGGAAGCTTAACATGTCTCTAAGACATTTAAAAAAATACTTATTTGCTTATTTATGTGGCTGTGCTGGGTCTTAGTTGCAGCATGTGGGATCTAGTTCCCTGACCAGGTATTAGACCTGGGCCCCCTGCATTGAACATGGATTCTCAGCCTCTGGACCACCAGGGAAGTCCCTCTAAGATATCTTTTAATTGTTGGGTTGCCCTAGTATTGTTTTTTTTTGTTGTTGTTCCTTTGGGTTGGCTAATACAATAAAAATTACCCTAGGACCCTAATTCTTTGGCTTCAGCTCTATCCCCCGGAATGAGGGAACCTGTTCCTTGGTGCAAAGTGGAGGCTAATAATAATAGTGTTCATAATGCCATACATAAAGATTCTTTAGTAATATTTTCTTACAATGTCTTTTTGCTTATAAAAGTAACACAACATGAAAATTCAACCAATTTGCTTATATTTCACTTGTCTATATCATAAGTACTTTTACAGTTTTTTAAAATATATCTTTACCATTTCATTTTATTTATGCCAATGACATTTCTTGTGAGCTAGAGAGATGGGAAATAATATTGGCAGACAGAGTGGGTCAAGGTGAAGGACTTCATTCTATGGATTTCAATTCCACCCCAGCGTTCTATCCAGTCATTAGATCCAGGTTATAATCCACCCATTGAACTGGAAGTCATGCCTGGTTAATTTCCCAGCTGATAATAGCGTGTACCCCACCTCCTCCCCCTGGGAATTTCCCAAGGGAAACTTGACCAACACTGACTCAGCCAGCCCACACCTTACAGCCTCCAGCAGCCCCCAACTTCACCCACCTTGATCATACTTGAAGGAAATCAAAAGTAACACCTAGTTGAGAAAGAGCTAGGCCTCCCACCCTGGGTGATGCAGCCTCCCACTCGGCAGTGGTGTCTTGTTCATTTGGACTCGCAGATCGGGCCGAGGTTTAAGGCTGCTGTGTTGACCAGAACTGGGGACAGAAGCTCGACTCCTGGTGAACTGAGAGGGTGGTAGACTCTGAGTCATCGCCATCAGAGATGGCAACACAGGACACAATCCCTGTTCCTTTTCTATGGAGTCCACTTACTTTCTCAGTACATTTCTGGGGTCAAAGGTCTCAGCAGATAACCTTTAGCTGACTAGCAAGGCGTCCCTTTGTTTATCAGTATGAGCTAAATGTTAATAAGAGCTACCATTTATCAAGCCATGCACCAGGCATTGTGCTGAGCAAAACTTTCTTTCAGCAATTATAGAGCCCCTGGGAACACAGTTATGAATAAACTGCAGAAGCTTGTAATCCACTGCGGGTGACAGCCACCCAACAACAGCCATCTGAATGATTACAAGAGAGCAAAACCCTACTCAGGGGAGGGCCAGGACCCGCTGGAAGTCTGTAAGTAACTTTACTTCTATTTTATCTCACATAGCTATGGGAGGTAGGCGTTGCTCTTCCTCCTTTTTTCAGACAAGACAACGGATGTTGAGAGAGTTTAAATCAATTTACTAGTGAAAGGGAGTGCCAGGATTCGACTCAAAATCTATCTGATGCCAAGGACTTGGTGTCCTCCTCTCCTGTGCTGGGTGCTCATATACAGAAACAAAGCTACTCACCATTGTGGGAAGTGTACAGTATACATTTCAATTTAGCCATATCACTCATTATAGATGAATTAGATAATCAAGCTTCAGGGGACCTGTGAAATTTCTGAAACTCTATGCAACTTTGAGGGGAAATGTGCCCTTATTTCTTGGGGGAAGATCCCTAGATTATACCCTGTTCTCCAAGGGATCAGAGACTCTAAGAGTTTACTAGCCACTGTATTAGTCCGTGTAGTCATAACCCTTATCCTGACTTTGGTCTCTGCCCACCGAGGAGGCAGCTGAACAACCCAGCACAGAAAGAGGTGGGCAATCATCCATGCCCACAGTTTTCCAAGATGCCAGTGGTGACGACGGAAAGTTCACCCAAGTCTAGTCTTGCTGCTCCCTCTCACCTGCCAAGCCCCGTGGTTGGGACAGGTAGAACAGATGGGGTAGTCTCATCCTGAGGCATGGATAATTGTCTCCCAATATATCTTTCTCCTGTGGGTTCAGTGGTGCCTGATCCATCCTTTTAGGTCGTTTTCCGGGCTGCTGTAACTAAGTACCTACACAATGTCGGTGAATTAAAACAACAGAAATGTATTCTCTCCCACCTCTGGAATCCAAAAGTGATGTTATCCAACCATCTCATCCCCTGACACCCTTTTCTCCTCCTGCCCTCAATCTTTCCCAGCAGCAGGGTCTTTTCCAAGAGACAGCTCTTTGCATCAGGTAGCCAAAGTATTGGAACTTCAGCTTCAGTCCTTCCAATGAGGATTCAGAGTTGATTTCCTAATGTCCATCAGTTGACGGACATTAATTTTCACTTTTTAAATTATTATATGTTTTATTTATTTTTAATTGGAGGATAATTGCTTTGAATATTGTATCGGTTTCTGCCATACATCAACATGAAGAAGCCATGTGTATGCATGTCCCCTCCCTTTGGAACTTCCCTCCCACCTCCCACCCCATCCCACCCCTCTAGGTTGTCACAGACACTGGGTTTGAGCTCCCTGTTCCATTTTTTGACTATTACAAATAATGCTGCTTTATGTGTTAGTGTACACATTTTTGTGTGGATATATTTTTATCTCTTGGGTGTATAACTAAGAGTAGAATTGCTGGATTGTATGTTAACACTGGGAGGAACTGTCAGGCTGTCTTCCAAAGTGGCTGCAGCATTGTGCATTCCCACTAGCAGCGTTTCAATGTCTCTACATCCTTACCAACACTTGCTATTTCTTCCTTTTTATTATATTCATCCTACTTGGTGGGAAATGATAGCTCACTGTGGTTTTGATGTGCATTTCCCTGATGTCTGGTGATTTTGAGAATCATTCATGTGCTCTCTGACCATTTATTTGTCCATCTTCTTTGGGGAAATGTCTATTTAGACCTTTTGCTCCTGTATTACTTGGGTTATTTATCTTTTTATTATTGAATTATAAAAGTTCTTTGTGTATTCTGGATACAAGCTTCTGATTAGATATAGGATTAACAATTATTTTCTTCTATGTTATGGATTGTTTTTTCACCTTCTTGGTGGTGTCAGTTCAAGTGCCAAAGTTGTTGATTTTCATGATGTCTGATCTGTCCATTTTAAAATTGTTATTTGTTGCTTGCGCTTTTGGTGCTAAGAAACCATTGCCTCATCCAAGTCCATAAAGATTTATGCTTGTGTTTTTTCTGAGAGTTTAAAAGTTTACCTCTTCTATTTTTATTTCATTTATTTTTTGGCTGTGATGTGGTGTGCTCGGGATCTTAGTTCCCAGACCAGGGATCAAACCTGCGGCCCCTGTCTTGGGAGTGTGAAATCTTAACCACTGGCCCTCCAGGGAAGTCCCTAACTCTTCTGTTTTGGTCTTTGGTCTGTTTTGAGTTAATTCCTATATATGATGTGAGGAAGGGGTACAACCTCATTTATTTTTGCATATGCATACCCGGTTGTTGGAGCATCATTTGTTGAAAGACTATTCTTTCCTCATTGAAATGTCTTGGCATATATTGTTAGTTTTTATGACATGCAAAACATACTGACGAGAAGTTAAAGAAATTGCAGAGAAATTTCTTGATGAATCCTGGACAGTAATAATTCACAGTAGCTACAGTGTACTGTGCCTGTCACAAGCATGATCTCATTTAATCTTCACAAAACCTCCAGGAGGTACTTTATGATTATTCTCATTTTACACACAAAGAAGCCAAGGCTTAGAGAGGTTAAGAAGCTTGCCCGAAGGGCTCTTGCTAAGAACCAGTGGTGCTGGGCTTGAAATCCATGTTCATCCAACTCCAGCACTGCTAGGAACAATCATTGGCTCATGCCAGAAATAACAGCAGCAGCTAACTATGTGTCAGCCACTATTCTAAACACATTACTAACTCATTTTATTTCTACAATAACCATAAAAGGGGTGTGTATTTCTTTTACATTCACTTATGGATGGGTAAACTGAGAGGCAGAGAGTTTAAAAAACAGCTCATCCAGTACAATCGGTAGAGTTAAGATTTAAAACCAGTCTGCTTTTTTTATTTTTAATTTTGTTTATATATTTATTTGTCTGCACTGGGTCTTAGCTGTGCCATGTGAGATCTTTGATCTTTGTTGAGGAATGCGATTCAGAATCTATAATTGCAGCATGGGAGCTCTTAGTTGCAGCATGGGAGCTCTTAGTTGCAGCGTGTGAGATCTAGATCGAACCCCGGCCCCCTGCTTTGATCCAGTGGGGTCTTAGCCACTGGACCACCAGGGAAGTCCCCAGGGTCTGCTGCTTAACTGAAACACAGTACTCTTCAAAGTGTGGTTGCTGGAGTTTTTAATTTTCTACTGGAAGGCTGCAGTCCATGGGGTTGCTGAGGGTCGGACATGACTGAGCGACTTCTCTTTCATTTTTCACTTTCCACTTTCGTGCATTGGAGAAGGAAATGGCAACCCACTCCAGTGTTCTTGCCTGGAGAATCCTGGGGACAGGGGAGCCTGGTGGGCTGCCGTCTATGGGGTCGCACAGAGTTGGACACAACTGAAGTGACTTAGCAGCAGCAGCAGCAGCTCTGGAGAACTTTACGATCTATTCATTCGTGATTTCCACAAACAAGTTGCTTTAAATTTACCAGAGCTCCTTGTCACTGGGATTACTCATTAGAATAGTCTTGAAGAAATTTCTAGGAGGTATTTTTGTCTTAATGAGATGAGCAGTTTTCATAATGCTGAGTGTCTGCTTTTCTAAATTAAGAGAGTTTCTTGTAATAACAGAGCATCAGTAGCCTATTGAAAACCAACCATTCTCCGCTGTGGGTTTCACTTAAGGTTGAAATGATGATTTTCACCCTTTAGGCGTGTATCCTCGTTCTTGACCAACAGAGGTAGAGTAAATGCTATCATTCCCAAAACTGACAGCTACTATGTTCTCCATTTTTACTGTTCCTTTTGAATCACGAACAGTCACAGTTCATTAATTCCACTTGTTTTTTAGGCACATGAGAAAAAAAATACAACCAAGTCCCCCAGTGGTTATGAGCCTTGCCCAGGACTTTTGACCTCAGTTCAGTGCATTTCCTGGCTTCTTGCTGATGTCAGTATATTTGTTCTTGTTTTCCTGGGAGTGAACCATCCCAAGGTGTCTGCTACAAATGTCTTAATGATGGAATGCAGAATGATATAATACTTTTCAGCCGTTTTATTGTGAATTTACTCCAGATAGTTTTTGTTTAATCAGAACAATATTTCCTAGGTTGCCAGGCAACATAGTGATGGAGTTTCAGGCTTTGCTGCCAGCCAATGAAATAGAAAAAGACTCTATCTTTTGCTTCCAGCATGGATTTCTTTTTCCTCTCTCTTTCTAGATTTCTGTTCACTCTGTGTTTATCTCAAAGAATCAAATAGGCATAAAGGGAAAAAAAAAGTGGAAAAAGCTCATTGAAGAGAAAATGAGCATCCTTCTTTTTGGTTCTTGTACCTGAATAAGTGGATGGGTAGACATTCAATTTATGTGCAACACTGTATTAGTCTGGGAGAGTTGGCACCTTGGAGAGTTACATTAACATAGTTGCTCAACATAGATCGGGACAGTTGGGGAAGGAGACACAGTTAACAGAGATGAAATTAAAGGTTATGGGTAACTTAAGTAAAATATGCACCCATCTTAGGAAAGGCTATTGTCAACTTTGGGGTAGAAGGTGAGGAAGAGATCAGGTTCAAGCAAATTAAACATTCAAAATGGTATTAATTAGGTTGTAATGTTCCCTCAACTGATGTGAACAGCTGACTCACTGGAAAAGTCCCTGATGCTGAGAAAGATTGAGGACAGAAGGAGAAGAGGGCGTCAGAGGAGGAGATGGCTAGATGGCATCACTGATGCAATGGGCATGAGCTTGGGCAAACTTCGGGAGTGGGTGAGGGTCAGGGAGGCCTGGCCTGCTGCAGTCCATGGGTTTGCAAAGAGTAGGACACGACTGGGCGACTGAACCGCTTCTCTCCCTGCTTGTGGGCATGGTGCTAACCGTTTCAACAGTTTTGCCACGTTTAAGGGTCCTGAGTGGATATGGGAGGATGGCAGTCCTGGAGAACAGTGAAGAAAACGAACGAATGATTTGTGATGAGAGAAGAGTCTGAAAAAACTGTTGTGTTCTTTCACTGGGCTGAGCTAGAATTCTTCTCATTACCCATCAGTACCTTTCCAAGCATCTAATCTCGCTGTTGCTACTTGTAGGCGTTATGTGTTGCCTTCTCCTCCATCTCTGATGACCTCATCTTCCTCCTCTAGGAGAAGGTTAAAGAGTCTCTCCTGTATTGTCACTCATTCTCACCGGGGCACTCATTCATTTGTGCTGGTGTCACGGCCCTTGAGGTAAGCACTTTCCCACAAGGGGCTGAGAGGCATGTGAGATGCTTCAGGACCCCACATTATGTGCACACGAAGTCACTGGTTTCATGAGGCCCTTTGTCACCCTCATCTTGACACCTCCCTGCCCTGCCTCCTGCCTCCCAGCTTGCTTCTCTACTTTGGGTCCTAGCCCTTCTTTTTGGACACCTTCTTTTGTAAAATGAAACCCAGATGTTTGGCCCTGTTTACAGCTGCACTCCCCTCCCCCCTCGCTCCCAACACCCTGCAGCATGCATGCACAATGAGCTTCCTTAATAAACAACACTCTTCCGGAATTTCTCTGATCTGATTTCCTCTACTTCACCTTTGCCAGAATCACACTTGCCATGGTTTCCAGTGACTCTGAACTACCAACAAACAAGGACCGTTTCCCATGCTTGATCATTCATCCACTGGCCCAGTAATAAATCTGATTGTACATGCTGGACTCACAAGATAAAGGATGCTGCCCTTGCCTTCAACAGCCTTACGTTCTTGTTGAGCAGAAACCAACAAACAGACATGTCCGGCTCCTGACCCAATCTGAGGCCTGGCAATGACTTGGAAAATGCTTCTAGGACTCCCCATAAGTTGGTTGGTTGGGTCATCAATTTATTGCTTCCTAGCCTCCTTTTCCTGATCTGCCTGTTTTGCCTTTTCATTTGAGCTACTGTTTTTCTAGCTCTTCTAGCTCTTTTTGATACCTGTTGTGCTGGATCCTGCCTTTATAAAGCCCCTTATCACAGCACATATTTTAAAATGTTTAGTTTACCCTGATCAAGTTGCAACATCATAAAAAAATGAGAAATTAATAATGCAGAAGATGAGAGAGTTTAAAGGAAGGCAAGAATGAACTGTCTAATAAAAGTTCAGTTCAGTTCAGTTCAGTTGCTCAGTCGTGTCCGACTCTTCGCGACCCCATGAACTGCAGCACACCAGGCCTCCCTGTCCATCACCAACTCTTGCAGTCCACCCAAACTCATGTCCATTGAGTCGTTGATGCCATCCAACGATCTCATCCTCTGTCGTCCCCTTCTCCTGCCCTTAATCTTTCTCAGCATCAGGGTCTTTTCAAATGAGTCAGCTCGTCACATCAGGTGGCCAAAGTATTAGAGTTTCAGCTTCAACGTCAGTCCTTCCAATGAACACCCAGGACTGATCTCCTTCAGATTGGACTGGTTGGATCTCCTTGCAGTCCAAGGGACTCTCAAGAGTCTTCTCCAACACCACAGTTCAAAAGCATCAATTCTTTGGCACTCAGCTTTCTCCTTCAGATTGGACTGGTTGGATCTCCTTGCAGTCCAAGGGACTCTCAAGAGTCTTCTCCAACACTACAGTTCAAAAGCATCAATTCTTTGGCACTCAGCTTTCTTTATAGTCCAACTCTCACATCCACACATGACCACTGGAAAAACCATAGCCTTGACTAGACAGACTTTTGTTGACAAAGTAATGTCTCTGCTTTTTAATATGCTGTCTAGGTTGGTCATAATTTTCCTTCCAAGGAGTAAGTATCTTTTAATTTCATGGCTGCAGTCACCATCTGCAGTGATTTTGGAACCCAGAAAAATAAAGTCAGCCACTGTTTCCATTGTTTTCCCATCTATTTCCCATGAAGTGATGGGACCAGATGTCATGATCTTAGTTTTCTGAATGTTGAGCTTTAAGCCAACTTTTGCACTCTCCTCTTTCACTTTTATCTAGAGGCTTTTTAGTTCCTCTTCACTTTCTGCCATAAGGGTGGTGTCATCTGCATATCTGAGGTTATTGATATTTCTTCCAGCAATCTTGATTCCAGCTCGTGCTTCTTCCAGCCCAGCATTTCTCATGATGTACTCTGCATAGAAGTTAAATAAGCAGGATGACAATATATAGCTTTGACATGCTCCTTTTCCTATTTGGAACCAGTCTGTTGTTCCATGTCCAGTTCTAACTGTTACTTCCTGACCTGCATACAGGTTTCTCAAGAGGCAGGTCAGGTGGTCTGGTATTCCCATCTCTTTCAGAATTTTCCACAGTTGATTGTGATCCACACAGTCAAAGGCTTTGGCATAGTCAATAAAGCAGAAAGAGATGTTTTTCTGGAACTCTCTTGTTTTTTCCATGATCCAGCGGATGTTGGCAATTTGATCTCTGGTTCCTTTGCCTTTTCTAAAACCAGCTTGAACAACTGGAAGTTCTCGGTTCCCGTATTGCTAAAGCCTGGCTTGGAGAATTTTGAGCATTACTTTACTAGCGTGTGAGCCGAGTGCAATTGTGCAGTAGTTTGAGCATTCTTTGGCATTGCCTTTCTTTAGAATTGGAATGAAAACTGACCTTTTCCAGTCTTGTGGCCACTGCTGAGTTTTCCAAATTTGCTGGCATATTGAGTGCAGCACTTGCACAGCATCATCTTTCAGGATTTGAAATAGCTCAACTGGAATTCCATCACCTCCACTAGCTTTGTTTGTAGTGATGCTTCCTAAGCCCCACTTGACTTCTAATAAAAGAAAAGAAGGCATAACAGAACTTTTCATGAGTTAGAATGAGAGTCAGGTCTCTATGGACATTTGGCATCCATGGATATTTATGAATGTCAGTAGTCAGAATTCAGGGATGTTCATTCGGCCAGTATGTGACAGATGATGAGCTGGTTGTTTACACCCAGCATCTGTTCTGATTGGTTGGTGCCAGAGTGGATTTTCATAAAGGTAGTCAAGTCTCAGCTTCAGAACCCTTTGTTTTGACAGCTGTGTGAAGGCTCTAGGCAAGTGTCCATTCCTATGGTCATGTATTTTTGTAAAACTTGTACACCGAAGAGAAATTAATTTTAGTTGGTTAAGACCACTTTGACCTTCCATATGACTTCTTCTGCATATACTTCTTGAATTGGTGGCTGCAGGCATTTTAGGGACCACACTAAGGCAAGTAGAGTAGGGCAAGCATTTAGTTTGGGTCAGAAGCATATATTGATGGGATTCCCAGTCACTCTTGTGTAGAGTTAAGTATCTCTGGCCACTCTGATTTAGGCGTAGTTTCCAGAAATACTCCCAGTGCCCATTGTACTAACCCCACCAGCACCATGAGCTAATATTTCATAAGAACAGGTGCTAAGGCACCCGGCACTGGAAATATGTGCTTGACGCAAGATAATCAGGGTTGGAAATGGAAGGAGCCAGAAGCTATGTCATGATAAATTATTCCTTTATCATTTTAAATTGAGAATTCAGTTCTTATCCATGCCTCTTCAAAATAGAAGTTCTCTCTTATCCAGCATGTACTTGATAATACAGCACCTATATATAAATGCACCACAAAATATTTTTCATGCGTTTGCATAAGGAGTCCATAGACATATTTTGATATTAAACATGTGAATTGTAACAAAACATTTCAGATCACAATAAACAAGGTAGGACATGAAGAAGATAAGATCTTTGAAAAGAAATCATGGATACATGCTTGGATTCTTTTTTTTGTTTCATGCTTGGATTCTTCACTGTGATTAGTGAAGAGGGACACATCTGGTGTCACCCCTAGACCCTAGCAGGATGGACTTCTGTTCTGAGCACCTGCTGCCCCATGGGTAGCTCTAGCCCTTCTCCTGCTTTGCCCACTCCAAGGGGCATAGACCATGAGAAGTCAAGGGGCGTCTGTCTCTTACTAGTGTGAACCAGTGGAATGTTTTTGATGAGAAATCTACCCCTGCTGCCCCACATGGGAAATCTCATTCAGGAAAGACTCTTTTTTTTATAAAAATAATATCTTCACTGATATTTTTGGCTGTGCTGGGTCTTTGTTGCAGTTCGCCTGCTCCTCACTGATGGCACAGGCTTTCTCAAGTTGCATCGAGCACGGGTTACTCTCTAGCTGTGGTGCTCAGGCTTCTCACTGTGGTGGCTTCTCTTGTTTCAGAGCACAGGCTCTAGGTTCACAGGCTTCAGTAGTTGTGGCACAGGAGCTTAGCTGCCCCATAGTGTGTGGGATCTTCTCAGACCAGGGATCAAAGCCGTGTCCCCTGAATTGGCAGGTAGATTCTTAACCACTGGACCACCAGGGAAGTCTCCTCCAAATGATTATTTTTTATTGAAGTATAGTTGATTTACAATGTTGTGCTAGTTTCTGGTGTGGAGCAATTAAGTTATGTATATATGTGTGTGCATATATATATGCACCCCCAGGTGCATATATGGACTGTAGCCCACCAGGCTCCTCTGTTCATGGGGTTTTCCAGCAAGAATACTGGAATGGGTTGCCATTTCCGTATATATATATAACTGAAGGACTTCCCTGGTGGCTCAGATGGTAAAGTGTCTGTCTACAATGCGGGAGACCTGGGTTCGCTCCCTGTGTCGGGAAGATCCCCTGGAGAAGGAAATGGAGCCTGGTAGGCTACAGTCCATGGGGTCGCAAAGAGTCAGACACGACTGAGCAACTTCACTCACTCACTCATATATAACTGAATATATGTTATATATTATTTTTCATTATAGGTTATTACATGATATAGAGTATAGTTCCCTGTATTATACGGTTGGACCTTGTTGCGTATCTACTTTACATATAGTAAATTGTATCTGCTAATTCCCTTTCTCCTTTGGTAACCAGAAGTTTGCTTTCTATGGCTGTGAGTCTGTTTCTGTTTTGTAAATAACTTCATTTATATCATTTTTTTAGACTCCACATATATTATTTTTCTCTGTCTTACTTACTTCGCTTAGTACGATAGTGTCTAGGTCCATCCATGTTGCTGCAAACGGCATTATTTGTTCTTTTTTCTGACAGTAGTATTCCGTGGTATGTATGGACCACATCTTTATCCATTCATCTGTTGATGGACGTTTAGGTTGCTTCTATGTATTGTAAATAGTGCTGCTGTGAACGTTGGGGTGTATGTATTGTTTCAAATTAGAGTTTTCTCCAGCTATATGTCCAGGAATGGAATTGCTGGATCATACGGTAACTGTATTTTTAATTTTTTAAGGAACCGTCCATACTGTTTTCCACAGTGGCTACACAGGAAAGAAATTCTTGAAGCAGCTGGGAGAGAAGGTGGCAAGCCAGGTCATATAGCTAGTGTATGAGAAATGCCAGGCAACAGAAAATGAAATATAGCTTTCATTTGTGACATGGGGAAGACAGTCCCCAACTCGGGCCACCCTACAGGAACAGGAGTGAGCCAAGCGCCTCAGAATAATAGTTTAGAGGAAGTTGGCTGGTGAGCAAGGCGGATGTCATTGTGATGAGTGGACGTGGGCTGGCATGGCCCTGGCTATGAGAGGTCTGTGCTTCACCTCCCAGAGCTGGGAGGGATGGGTGGTGACCTTGCCTCCTGCCTGCCTGGCTGAGGCTGCAGCCAGACCTCGAACTGAAATGAAAATATCCTTCTAAGGGTATTTCAGGTTCACGATCCAGTTGGCTAGTGGGAGGAAGAGGATATTATCTGATGACAGATAGTGGTAGCCAGTGTCTGCCGATTACTCACAGAATCAACATATGCTGGGAATTCCAGGGAGGTGTGTTCCAGAAAACCTGCATCTCAGTACTTGACTTCTGGTCTGGGGAAACAATGGGGCCTGGCGGGGCTGAGGGGTGGGGTGTTTGTGGAGCTGAACCTTCATCTCTAGTCATGGTGTGATTGGTGCTGTTCAGGTCATGCCGCCATTCCTCAAAAACTTGGGGGATTCCTCGGAAAACCAAACCCTGGAGTATGAGGCTTACCTTAATTCAACTCATTTCACAAATGTCTATGGTGAGCTGGCCAGTCTTGTGGGAAGAATGTAGGCATGGGAGTGTAGAGACACAAGAGAGGGCCCCTCTCCTTAGGGTTTTGCACATTGGATAGGAGGCTTATAGAATTCTGTTCTGACAAAGAATGACCTAGAAGGAACTGGCAGCTACTTGTTCATTCTTTGGAAGCTGGTGTTGGCTGAGTTGTGTGAATGACTGGGAACAAGGACGGGTGTTTGGAGTAAGGTAATTTTAAGCTCCAAGACCTTCTGTCTCTTAAGAAATCTATTTTCCCTTCACTCAGCTTTTCAACATATCGAGGTCGGCTGTCTCGTGGGTCGCTGGGTGAGTTAGAAGTACTTTGAGCATCCAGGAAAGGTTACGACTCTCTGTTACTAATCTTATAAACATCTATTAAGTATGAAGCCCTCCAGTGGCTCCTTCCTGATTGGTCTGTTGCTGCTTGCGTGGTGAGGCGCAGACAGTAATGGCCCTTAATCTGGGGCCCATAGCACCAGCTGTTGGGGATCGTGCCAAAGCCAGAGCGCACCTCGGTTAACCCTGAGAATCCACACAGTGGTTCTGCTCGGAGTGCCTACTCCTCCCTCAAGAAAGCCAGCTGGGCCAAAACAGTGGAATGTTTCCAGGGCTGTAATGTGAGTAACTTCTGAGACAAATGGCCACGAAGTCAGTGCTTTATCTTCTTCCAAAGCTGGAGACACGAATGCTATTCTGTGCTTTCAAGTTTAATGGCTTGTAGCAATAGGGCGGAACATGTCTTACATTATGAGATACGGGCTGTGCTGCGTGGTGGCCAGCAAGCCTAGCTGAGATGACTCCATGTTTGGGGAAAAAGGGAGAATGTCCTAGAACAAAGGACCAGAGAAGTGACTGGAAGTTCCCTAGAAAGTGATAGCTGATGGTCATGAGGCCCACCGTTTCGCTATAGTATCACTTTCATGAACTCTGACATTAAAGGACCAGAAGTAAGATGACTGTAGTTCTAAACCTCTCAATCAAAGGGGTTGTGGGTCAACTCCTAAGAAATAGCTGACGTCAGCCCTGTAGTGAGCTAACAAATATCCAGGCAAAGGGGCCTTTCTTTGTTCTTACCTGCCTTTTTTTTTTTTTTTTTTTTTTAAAGCATGCATTTGTTTATTTTTGGTTGCACTGGGTCTTCATTGCTTTGCGAGGACTTTCTCTAGTTGTGGCACTCGGGCTTCCCATCACAGTGGATTTTCTTCTTATGATGCATGGGCTTAGCTGCTCGGTGGCATGTGGGATCTCCCCAGACCAGGGATCGAACTGGTGTTCCCTGCATTGGCAGGCAAATTCCTACCCACTCTACCACCAGGGAAGTCCCTTATCTGCTTTTAAAACTAGTTAGCTTGAATTATTTATAGGATTAAAAGCTAACGCTGATGGAAGAGAACTTGCTTTGAAGTTCACGAAAGCGATGATAGTGATGGTCCTTTTGCAAACACATTTAAATTCATTGTTATAGGTGATAAATAACCTCTTAAGTCTCTCAGACATGCTTCCTTAAGACAGCCTGGAAACATCGTCTTCGGTGCCTTGGGCAGTTCTTTGAATGGAGGAAGTGATTGGAAGTTTGTGGTTGCTGGTACTGATAACGTTAGTAAATATGATCATGAAGATGGTGATGAAGATGGCTAATGTTCTGAGTGTTCACTATGCACCTGGCTCCCTATTTCGTGCGTTAAGTCATCACCGCTCTGTGAGTCAGATACCCTCATTTCATAGATGAGGAATGAAGACAAGTGGAAGATAAGTAACTAGTCTGTGTTCATACAGTACATTTGTAACCATGCTGGGAAAATTTCCCAAGGTTTCAGACTCTAAAGTCTAAGTTCTTGCTCAATCTACTCTACTGATTTTTTTTTTTTGACTGTGCAGCTTGTGGGATCTTAGTTCCTCAACTAGGGATCAAACCCCCACCCCCTGCAGTGGAAGTCCAGGGTCTTAACCACTGGACTGCCAGGGAAGTCCCTCTACTGATTTCTAGATGCTAATGAACCTTGGCTACTTTCTGCTCCTGTCCTCCCCATATAATCTACATCAAGTGATATAAATAAACCCCTCAGACAAAGATGCTATTGTTGCTGTATAGGGTGTATCTCAGAGATTTTAATATGAAGCTAAAGTGGGGATCCAGTCTTCTTTTAATGGGATATTTGCTGCCAGGTCCTGAGGTGTATCTGAAGATAGTGTTTACTTTATCATTAACAACTTCCCCCCTGCTTTTTTTCCTACTAAAAAAAGAAAGAAAGAAAGAAAGAAATATCTACTGTCCAATGGGGCAAGCAGTTCTGGCGTGGAGACTCTAGTTGTGGCCCGATCATCCTCACTCATAGACTGTGTGGTTAAATCCAAGATACCTGACGCTCTATCATGCAAAAATCTTGTGGAGATCAGACTGCCCGCCTCCCGCCTGGTAAGAATGCAGTGGTGTCTAATGTAGGAAGGGAGATGATTGGTCCTCTAAGGGAGCAAGGCAGGGCCTCCAAGGGATGATGGCTGACAGCTCTCCGCTGAGTCCCTCTCTCGGATCTGCAGGTCCAAGGTCATGCCTGCTTCCTGGGGCAACCTGGAGAATGGAGGAGCATTTACCGTGGCTCAGGGATGGGATTAGTGATGGGATGGGGGTGGCGCTCAGGAGGAATCCTCCTGATGATTGAACTGTCAGTATCTGGACTCTGCCAGTATTGCTCTCCCAGTTGAGATGCGATGTTACCGTTGAGGGAGACTGGGTGCAAGGAATGTGGCATCTCTCTGTATTATTTATTACAGTTGCATGTGCACATCCAGTTATCTTCAAGTAAAACTTCAGTTGAAAAAAGGAGTGGTGGGAGCACTATTAAACCAGAGAGCCCATGACCCTTTGTACAGGCAATGACAATGGAAACTAAAAAAAGAATGTTGCCATACATGCAACCCCAAATAACAAGCACTTCCCCCAGACTAACCAACCCTCCAACCAAGAAATAAAAATGACTGATCCCTGGTCTACCCACTTAAGCTGTCATTTTTTTTTTTTTTAAATGTTGTGGCCATTTTAGAGAATCCAGTGGTTAGGACTTGGCTCTTTCACTGCTGTGGCCCAGATTCAATCCTGGCCAGGGAACTAAGACCCCGAGAGCCAGGTGGCACAGCCAAAAAAACAAATTGTAGCCATTTTAGATGTAGATCTTTAAAAAATGTCTTACATAGTCCTAAGCCTTCTTAAATATAGTATGCTAAATACAGCAAAATAATCTCAGTTGTTCCTGGAAACAGAACACCTTCAGCCGCAAATCACAGATAGCTTCACTGGAAATAGCTTTTGTTCAGTCGTCAAGTTGTGTCCGGCTCTTTGACCTAGTGAACTATAGCCTGCCAGGCTCCTCTGTCCTTCATTATCTCCCGGAGTTTGCTCAGATTCACTGAAACAGCTTAAACACTGAGAAAAAGGTATTTGTCTATATAAGAAGAAGTTGGGACGGAGGGTCAGAGTTTAGGGCTGTTGGAATGTTATTGCATAAAGCCGAGCTGCCATGCTTGGTAAGGTATCTGATGGATTTTAGGGCTTTTCTGTCTCATACTGGTAAGCTCCTAGTGATATTTTCTTGATATTGTCAGCATGCAGTAGAATTTTGTTTCTTTCTAATTTATTGTTGCTTGGAAAGTGGGTAACAAAACCTATTGGTATGAGTGAGTGTGTGTGTGTGTGTGTGAGTGGGCATGAGTGTGTTAATAAACAGGTGTTGAGCAGACGCCAAGGCTCTGAGTATTCACTCGTTTGTGTGGAGTGTTTATAAAATCCATTTGACTGCTCAAAAGCCTCACTGGTTCCAAACAGTAAAGACTTCTGAGATACTGTATTCTGAAAAGGTAAAATGAAACATAATCATGGAAATTGCCTGTTGCTTTGCTGATTTCAGGCTGGCCAGAGTAATACTTCTGAGGGGCAGCCTAAGCACCTCGATTCTGCAGCCAGACTGGTTCAAATCTTGGCTGTAACATGCACTAGCTGAGTGACATGGGGCAAGGTCCATAACAAGGCACAAGGTACGTAACTGTGCCTCAGTTTCTTTACCTGTAAAATGGGGATGGTGGCAATATCTATTTCATAGGTTGTTAAGAGGATTAAATGGGTTTATCTGTGTAAAACACTTAGACACGTACCTGGCACATCATAAGCAGCAGACCAGTTCATATATTTTAAGCCACGTTGCCATTTAGTCGCTAAATGGTGTCCGACCCTATGTGACCCCATGGACTGTTGCCCGCCGGGCTCCTTTGTCCATGGGATTTACCAGGCAAGAATACTGGAGTGGGTTAACACTTCCTTCTCCAGGGGATCTTCTCGATCCAGGGGTCGAACCTGGGGCTCCTGCATTGACAGCAGGATTCTTTGCCACCTGAAGCACACTAAGCAACAGCGTGAATAAGAAATGTTGACAAGCACTACACGCCACCCCCAGGAAACCCCTGTGGTCAGCAGGTGAGGTCGCAAAGGCAGTTTTTCCTATGGTTTCTGGATCACGGTCACCTGACTGCATGGTAGCGCCTGAGCCCCTCCGGTGTGTGTCTCTCTGGGAGTCTCACAGCTGGGGTGTGTGGGAGGAGATGTAGGTTGTTTCCTGTGATCCTCCTGTGCCTGGACCCGCCACTCCTCCGTGCCCACTGTGCCTGGACCCGCCACTCCTCTGTGCCCACTGTGCCTGGACCCGCCACTCCTCTGTGCCCACTGTGCCTGGACCCGCCACTCCTCCGTGCCCACTGTGCCTGGACCCGCCACTCCTCCGTGCCCACTGTGCCTGGACCCGCCACTCCTCTGTGCCCACTGTGCCTGGGACCCACCATTCCTCTGTGCCCACGGTCGCTCTGGCTGCCCTCCTTTGGCCCCCATCTGCTGTCCCTTTAGGTGCCACTTCCAGATGCTGGGAGAGTCAGTGAGACGGGCCAGCATCAGGGGTGGCTGGCGATGGTGGTCTCAGGTGGTGGTGCAAACAGGCCTTAGGGGCTCATCAAAGGACGTAGGGGTCAGTGGCGGACTGCTGTCATTGTGAACTGGGCAGGCACCTCACAGTGTGCGCACTGCATTGATTATTGTTCTTGCTGCTGTTTAATCCTTCAGTCGCGTCTGACTCTTTGGCGACCCTATGGACTGTAGCCCGTCGGGCTCCTCAGATTTCCCGGGCAAGAATGCTGGAGTGGGTTGCCATTTCCTTCTCCAGGGGGTTTCCTGACCCAGGTGTCGAACCCATATCTCCTGCATTATAGGCCGATTCTTTACCCCTGAGCCAACAGCGAAGCCCACGTTGGATTGATGAATCGGAGCAAATACTGGTTTAGGAGTTGGCTGCTCACCAGCAGGGTGGCTTTAGAGAGGCCATGTAACCTGCTTGACTCTCAGTCTCCTTATCTCTAAAGTGGAGGTGTTGGTAATACCTGTAATACCTGATTAGTAGTTTCCAGTGCAGAATGAAAATATGGGGCCCTTTGTGCCAAAATGATTAAGGATATCAAGACGGTGACAGTAGAATATGAAGCCAGATGCAGGCTTCTTTTAAATGTGGGGTCGTTTGTGGCTGCAGCGGCACTCAAGGAGCTTATCCTGCACAGGACTATAATAATGACCTTAAAAATAATCTTACCAGAAGGTATCATATACTTCTATTTATGCATTTCTGTTGTTTTAATTTTAAAATATTCTTTTAAAAGAACTTGACTTCTCTGAATTCTGCCCGAGTTAGAGTTGATCTTCAGGTGATGTTTCCCCCGGGGGCAGGCTGGCCCCTGGGTCAGTGGCTGCAAACGTGGGGGCTGAGGATGTGTTTTCCAGCCTCATCCCAGTGTACAGCCAATCAGGGAGGAAAATGGGGGTTTCTCCCATCTTCTCCTCTGTTCTGGCCTTGGACTCACCTGGAGAGGTTTGCATGAGGGGCTCTGGCAGGGAGCTCAGGATGCGACTGGGGAAGCCAAATTGGACAGTCCCACCTCCTCCCAGAACTGCCACCTAGGAACCTTGGCAAGGGGCTCTGGAGGAGCACCAGGAAAGGAATTCATTCTATTAGAAAGGACGGAGTTGGGGAGGGCTTCCCAGGTGCTAGTGGTAAAGAACCTGCCTGCCAACGCATGGGAAGAAAGAGACCTGGGTTCTATCCCTGGGTGGGGAAGATCCCCTGGAGTAAGAAATGGCAACCCACTCCCGTATTCTTGCCTGGAGAATCCCATGGACAGAGGAGCCTGGTCGGCTACAGTCCATGGGTTCACAAAGAGTCGGACACGACTGAAGTGACTTAGCACACACACGCGTGGAAGGGACGGAGACTCCCTTCATCTTTACCATCAAATGATCTATGATTTTAGTATCTGCTATGTGCCCTTTCTCTAGAGACAATCCCAAACTCACTTTCTTCTTCTTTTTTTTTTTTTTTAATATTTGTCTATTTATTTGTCAATGCCAGGTCTTAGTTGCGGCATGTGAGATCTTAGTCCCTAACGATTCCTCAGTTCAGGGATCAATCCTCGGTTGTTCTGCATTGGCAACGGGCTGAGTCTTAGCCACCGGATCACCAGGGAAGTCCCCTAAACTCATTCTCAAGCAGTCTTGCTCTGCACTCACCCGGCCCACTTCTGGGCTAAGCCACGGTCCATTTGGCCTCCTGCCTCTAACTGTCTGGCTCCCCAGGGACTGCGGATGGCATTCTTGATCAGAAAGGGCTCCTTGCTTCTGGGCCTTCTCTCTCCTTGCGGCTCCTTCCTGAGCCCCTGATGGGGGTACTTACTCTGGTTGCCCTGAGGCCTGACCTTGCTCTCCCTCTTTCCGGCCCCTCCACTGCCGCACAACAAACCCCAGACTGGCCTGTGGCACCAGCCATCACCCCCTCCCCAGGACTCCCACTTGCTGGTAAAGCTTATCCCTGACTTCCTTCTGGGACATCCGTGTGGCCCAGTGATGGGTTATCAGCTAATAAAATGGCCAAGAGGAAGGAAAAGAGGAAGAAGAATGGGGGGCAAGAGAAAAGGAACTCTGTCTGTCCAGAGGAAATTCAAGATAACCACATTCCTCACCTCTGAAATAATGGGAGAAAAGTGTCTAATATTTCAGGGCAGTTTCCGTCTTCGGAATGGCTTGCATTCCAGATGTCAAGGTAGCCCCTCAGAAATCAGAACTTATTTTCCTGAGAAGCACTATGGCACATGATGATTCTCAGCAAAGACCCCCAGAACCTTGCAGTTTTACACCAAGAGACCAGGTTAGCAAAACCAGTTTCCCTGTCTGTCTGAAGCCCTGTGAGGCATTAGTGAAATCACTGGAACTTTTTGGAGGATGGTGACAGCTGACAGAGGGGACACAGTCCTCTGGGGTCTGGCACTTTGCATAATTAAAGACACTTCTGTCTTCTCAAAGGGACTTCCCAGGTTGCTCAGTGGTAAAGAATCCACCTGCCAATGTAGGGTTTGATTCCTGGGTCAGAAAGATTCCCTGGAGGAGGAAATGGCAACCCCTTCCAGTATCTTTGCCTGGAGAATCCCATGGACGAGGAGCCTGGTGGGCTACAGTCCACAGGGTTGCAAAGTGTTGGACACGATTGAGCAACTGAACACACACACCGACATCTTCTGTTAAGTCTCCTTCCCAGATAGCAATGTTCTCATAAAGGAGGCACCTGCGGGGGGTGGTTCATTAAACATGCTATTTGGGAAAATTTGCCCAGTGGAGGTGAAAGTTGGCCTCCAAACCCAGACTTTTCTGTTCCTTGTTGCTCACAAGAACAGTGTTAGAGTATGTGTGTGTGTGTGTGTGTGTGTGTGCGCGCGTGCGCGCACACACGCGTTTCGCAGAAAGCCTGTTTTGTATGCATTCCCAGCAGTTGCAGTCCTCAAGGACTTGACTGTTTTTGTAATGATGATGAATAAAAGCAAAGTCTTTGAAGAAAAAAAAAAAGTTCATTTTGATTTTTCAAGACAAGTCAGTAGCCGCCCCAGAGACATCCCCATCCTTCTCGCCCCGTGTTCCCTGCTCAGAGCTCCGCATTCATGTGCTGTTCGCTGTAACTGAAAAATGCCTCAGCCTCTAGAAAGCTAAGTGGATGCAAATACATTTGGAATTGTCAGCTCGGAGCAGTCTCAAGGGGTCGGGAGCCCCAACACAACTTTGATGGTCCTGACAGAGCTGCCTGCACCCCTCTTCGGAAAGCTGGCTGCCCAGGCGTGCTTCCTGCCATCTGTAGCTATCTGGGACCTCACTTCTGTTTATGAGGCTGCAGGAGATGAGAGTGGGAACCACGTTAATTATTGCAAAGTGCTTTTTACTTTTAAAGTGCCTCTCTGGTGTTAATTAGTTATTCCTCCTTACAGCACTCTGGTGAGGTAGGTCAGACTTATTACCACCCCCACCTTTTTTTTTTACCTTGGAGGAAATGAAGACACAGAAATTTAATGACTCCCCAGGGGACCTGGGGAAAGCTGGTTTCCTAGACAGAGTTAGGTTTGCAACGTGATGTGCCTGGCTTCCTCTGTGGGTCTTACAGATCTGCCATTCCTGGCTGCCACGCTAGTACCCCAGGTGTGTCTTAGACAGGGATAAGTTTTCTGTCTGCCGTTGACAAAGGACACTGGATTTGCCAGAGGCTTGGGCGGTTGGAAACAAAGAGCAGAGGTTGCTGCCCCAATTCCTGTCCATTTCGGGCAAGGAAACTCATTGGTCTTGGACCTTTGCTCCTCCAAAGGGGGTGAGGTTTGGGAGGAGGGTCGCCCCTGGTCAGATGCCCAGTGAGGGCAGTGGAGAAGGGAGGGAGAAAGGGCGTAGGCAGAGAGCTGATTGTAAATGCTCTTGTCCCTGGTGTGCACTTTCTAGGTTGCTTCTCATCCGTGAGGATCTGGAAGCAGAGGTGCTTATGCAGCCGCCTTCACATTTGGGGGCAGAAGGTGATTAAATGTTGGGAAAGGACAAGGCAAGGGTAGCAGGGGAGCCAGATGGCAGCTGCTTGATGCAAGTTCTGGCTGCTCCAGGGCAAGGCTCTTACCGGCTGTCTCTCTTCTGCTATTGTCCAGTCGCTAAGTCACGTCCCAACTTTCTGCGACTCCATGAGCTGCAGCACACCAGGCTTCCCTGTCCTTCACTATCTCCCCGAGTTGGCTCAAATTCATGTCCATGGAGTCGGTGATGCCATCCAACCATCTCATCTTCCGTCCCTTCTCCTCTTACCCTCACTCTTTCCCAGCATCAGGTTCTTTTCCAGTGAGTTGGCTCTTTGCATCAGATGGCCAAAGTCTTGGAGCTTCAGCGTCAGCGTCAATCTTTCCAGTGCATATTCAGGATTGATTTCCTTTAGGATTGACTGGTTTGATCTCCTTGCTGTCCAAGGGGCTTTCAAGAATCTTTTCCAGCATTGCAGTGCTGAAATTGAAAGCATCAATTCTTCGGCGCTCAGCCTTCTTTATGGTCCAACTCTCAGGGGTCTGAGGCATCCAGCACAGACTCTGTTCCTGGTTGTCATCACGTCACTTTCCTTCCCTACTTCCAGGCAGAGCTGGAATTTGGTCTTCTCACCTCAGACCCTTCACTTTCCAATGAAAGCCTCCCTGGGTTTAAGCAGGTATCCTTTTCACCGGCAAAACGATCAGCTCACCTTGGGTCAGCAGATAACCTTGAGAACTCCATCCGAGTAGAGTGACCTCCTTCATTTCTACATGAATTTGGGGTTGACAGGCAGGACTGACAGCCTGAGTAAGAGCGTTCCTAGGGCTGAGGACAGGAGGTGGAGGACCCGGGTCTAAAAGGGGGAGGGAAGGAGCAGGTCTGGGAGCGGCTCAGTGCGCCCACCCGCAGCAGCAGCCCCTGCTGGAGCTCAGAGCCTGTGATTCCTGGCACTCCAGGGCGGCTCCGTCTTCTCACCTCCATGCTCACAGTTCCCCCAGAAGCACCTATGCTTTGAGGCAGCATCCCCCTCTCAAGGATGCTGTGCCCTCTCCCCCGGGGAGACGTCGTTTTCAGTCCCACACAAGCCAGACTGCCCTCTGTGGAGGCAGGGGAGATGGACCGCAGGTGTTTAGTGCCCACGTGGAGCACCTCTCCTCCAGCCCATCCTGTCCTGAGAGCCTTCGCGTGGCAGCCTGACTTCCCCTGGGGGGCATGACGGTCACTCGAGTGCGGGGGCCCTCTCCTGGACCAGCGGAGGGAGCGCTCGTCCTTTTCCGGCGGGTGCCCGTGCTGGGCTGTCTACTACTAGCTGGGTGACTTTGGGCAAATCTTTCATGGCTCGGGGTCTTGCTTTCTCATCCATAAAGCAGGAGAATACTGAATAATATTGACCTTATTTAGGAGTATCAGATAAGACAGAGCACTTCAAACAAAGCTGTCAGATATTGATACTAATAGTTCAGTTCAGTCGCTCAGTCGTGTCTGACTCTTTGCGACCCCATGAGTTGCAGCATGCCAGGCCTCCCTGTCCATCATCAACTCCCGGAATTCATTCAAACTCATGTCCATCGAGTTGGTGATGCCATCCAGCCATCTCATCCTCTGTCATCCCCTTCTCCTCCTGCCTCCAATCCCTCCCAGCATCAGGGTCTTTTCCACTGTGTCAACTCTTCGCATGAGGTGGCCAAAGTACTGGAGTTTCAGCTTCAACATCAGTCCTTCCAATGAACACCCAGGACTGATCTCCTTTAGGATGGACTGGTTGGATCTCCTTGCAGTCCAAGGGACTCTTAACAGTCTTTTCCAACACTACAGTTCAAAAGCATCAATTCTTTGGCGCTCAGCTTTCTTCTCAGTCCAACTCACATATCCATACATGACCACTGGAAAAACCATAACCTTGACTAGATGGACCTTTGTTGGCAAAGTAATGTCTCTGCTTTCCAATATGCTATCTAGGTTGGTCATAACTTTCCTTCCAAGGAGTAAGCGTCTTTTAATTTCATGGCTGCAGTCACCATCTGCAGTGATTTTGGAGCCCAAAAAATAAAGTCTGACACTGTTTCCACTGCTTCCCCATCTATTTGCCATGAAGTGATGGGACCAGATGCCATGATCTTCGTTTTCTGAATGTTGAGCTTTAAGCCAGCTTTTGCACTCTCCTCTTTCACTTTCATTAAGAGGCTTTTTAGTTCCTCTTCACTTTCTGCCATAAGGGTGGTGTCATCTGCATATCTGAGGTGATTGATATTTCTCCTGGCAATCTTGATTCCAGCTTGTGCTTCTTCCAGTCCAGCGTTTCTCATGATGTACTCTGCATATAAGTTAAATAAGCAGGGTGACAATATACAGCCTTTCCATACTCCTTTTCCTATTTGGAACCAGTCTGTTGTTCCATGTCCAGTTCTAACTGTTGCTTCCTGACCTGCATATAGGTTTCTCAAGAGGCAGGTCAGGTGGTCTGGTATTCCCATCTCTTTCAGAGTTTTCCACAGTTGATTGTGATCCACACAGTCAAAGGCTTTGGCATAGTCAATAAAGCAGAAATGCTACACTGATAATTAATACTGATACTGATCAGTACTCCAGTGCTCAGGAGAGAGAGGATATCCCCCCCGCCCCGCCTTGGTTATAGCAGAGCACTGAGAGATGTGGTTCAAGTCAGCTCGAGTGTCGATGCCTCCAGGAAGCCTTCCCTCCCTGGCCCGCTCTCCCATCAGCCAGGATAAGTCAGGGCTCCCCTCCTGTGGGCCGCACTTCCTGTGGGCAGCTATGGGTTCAAAGCCCACCCTAGAGGATGTGGGTTCTTCATCCTCACATCCTCGAGCTTGGCATGGGCTCTGCCCAAGGGCACGTGACCACATATCCCTTAGAAGGAATGGTGAGTCGCAGCAATGAGGCCTGTTTTTCTGCCTTTCTGGCTGCAAATTCCAGCTTTCCCAGAGCAGCTCTAGTCAGTTCCCCAGGTGCAAGGCTGCTGGGGAGGGTTTGGGGCTAGACCAAGCTAATAATCTTACCTCTGGGAAAAATGTGTGGTTTTTCGCTGCAGGTTTTGCTGTGGGTCTCGCCCTCTTGGCCTTGAGGGTGGTTCAAGTCTGCGTGCAGACACCAGGATATTGGATGCTAGAACGTTCCTTGGAGATGACTTTGCCCAGCTCTATAGTTCTTCCCGTCTGGGTAGCAGAGAGGTTAAGTGACTCACTCAAGGGCCGTAGAACAAAGGGACACATCTTGGGATGGGGACCAGCGGCCCTTGGTTTCTGGATGAGCACTTTTCTTAGCCCTCGAGGGGGTTCACTGAGGGGAGGGAGGGGTTTCAGCCGGTTTTGAAATCTGCGGGGCCATCTGGCTGGTGGAGCTGAGGCTGGAACAGACGCCCTGCTTGAGAAGCCTCCAGGCTGCTCGGGGCACCTGAGCTGCTGCAGGGACAGGAAGTAATACTTTCAGAGTTTTAGCCCCAAAACCTCAGAAACTTTTTGATGATGCATTAAATGTCAAGTATATTGTTGAGAGGAGGGGGGAAGAAAAAAACCCAACAACGAGGTATCAGTCTTGTTCCTGAGATGACAGGACATACTCAGTGACATTACAGGAAGTCACACTGTCAAAATACAGAGAGACTAGTGTCTGGGGGACCACACCTTATTATAAACTGTACTGAGTACAAAAGAGCTTTTGCAGGCACCTTCTGAGGCAGAGCTGGAGGAGGAGGGGTGGGGAGAAGGCGGTGGGGGCTACTGAGTGGGGATCTTTGCTGTGAGGAGGAGAGCAGAGAATTTAACTGAAAAGACTGCTTTGTCTTGGAGGGACTTCCCAGGCTTCAGGCAATTATCATGAAGATTTAGGTAAAACCGAGGTTAAGAAAAAAAGCAACCAAAAAACGTAATTGAAAGGAAAGGATTTTTCCATCTTGTTTCTGCCTACGTGATGGACATGAGTTTGATTAAACTCCAGGAGTTGGTGATGGACAGGGAGGCCTGGTGTGCTGCAGTCCATGGGGTCGCAAAGAGTCAGACACAATTGAGCGACTGAACTGAACCTGATTTGTCTCCTAGGGCCATCATTGGCAGATTTGGGTGGGACTGGAGGGTACTCTTAGGGATCACCTTGTCCAACGCATGGGGCCTCGAAGCCAGCAGATGCTTTTAGCCCAGGTTCTTGGCTAGATAATGGCTCAGCAAGCCCAGCCCCCCCGGGGCAGCCTGGCCCCAAGTCCTCCTCTTCCTGTGGCCACACCCATCCGTTCACCCATCTCCTCTTCAAGTGAGCGGTGTCCCCTGGGGGCCAGTGTTCTGTTCTCTAGGGCAAGTATCTAGCCCTGCAGGACACAGGTTTGCTGAGTGACTAGATGAAAACTGGGTAGGACCTGGGCCAGACTCCTCCACACAGTCGTGTGTGCAGACTGTAGAGCTGTTTGAAACACCAAAGGACTTAGGTTGCAAAGGGTGCGGTTGCCTGGGTGTGCTTGAAAGCTAGGCAGGGTTCCTATGCTGCTCATGCGTCTCGCTCTCTCTCCCAAGCCTAGGTGTTTCTCTCCTATTTCCATCTCCAGCCCTGATCCTCCACCGGGCCCATCTCTCCAGCTGGCCTGGCTTGACATCCCCACTAAAATATTCAGCAGGCATCTCAAGTGCCACGTGGTCAAACCACTCTCCTCCCCTTCTTTTTCTCTCACCTCTGTTCTCCCTGAATCTAAGGAGTTGCTCCTGGTTCTTCTGTTTCCCCTCCAACCCCAAGAAAGTCCTGCCGGCTTCACATTTCCCAAGTCAGACCTCTGCCTCTCCCTCCTTCGGTCAAGCCGTCCCTATCTCCCCTTGTGTTCTTTGGCTACTCCGACTTTCCTTCTGTTTCATAGTTAGTGGGCCCCTCTTGGACTTTGCACACTCCTTGGAAGAAAAGCTGGTGACAAACCTAGACAGTGTGTCAAGAAGTAGAGACATCACTTTGGGACAAAGGTCCGTACAATCAAAGCTATGGTTTTTCCAGTAGTCACTTATGGATGTGAGAGTTGGACCATAAAGAAGGCTGAATGCCAGATGCTTTCGAACTGTGGTGCTGGAGTAGACTCTTGAGAGCCCTTTTACTGCGAGGAGATCAAACCAGCCAATCCTAACAGAGATCAACCCTGAGTATTCACTGGAAGGACTGATGCTGAAGCTGAAGCTCCAATACTTCGGCCACCTGATGTGAAGAACTGACTCACTGGAAAAGACCCTGATGCTGGGAAAGATTGAAGGCAGAAGAAGGGAGCAGCAGAGAATAAGATGGTTGGATGGCATCACCGACTCAATGGACATGAGTCTGAGCAAGCTCAGGGAGGTAGTGAAGGACGGGGAAGCCTGGCGTGCTGCAGTCCATGGGGTCTCAAAGAGTTGGACATGACTGAGTGACTCAATGACAACAACAACAAGCACTTCGCACCTGCTGTTTCCTCTTTCATGAAGTCTCTTGCCCGAGTCTTTGCAAGGCTGACTCCTTCTTCCCACCTGGTTTGGTCTTCGCTCAGACCTTATCCCTTATAGATGTCCCCCACCCTCCTTGTCCCAGTAATTATCACCCCTTTTTGCCTTTATTTTGTTTTGAGGATACTTACTGCCCTCAAGCAGTCTCTTTTACTTATATGTTTGCTGGTTTATTACCCATCTCCCTACCCTGAAGAGTAACCAAGAGCGGGACAGGGGCTTGTGTGTCTCCCACACCTAGACCCGTGTCTGCCACATAGTAGTTCAATGAATACTTGTTCAGTGAACAAAACGCCGGCATCTCACAGTCTCTGCCTCTCACGGGTCTCTGCCGCCTTCCTCTCCACCATTCTTAAGTACCACACCGCGCTGGAGAAGCCACAGAGGAGTTCAAGGACACTCACAAAACCTTTGAAAATAAAAGGGGTTCATTTCAGCTTCTTACAGTCTTGGCAGAGCGAGGGGCTGTGTTTCCTGCTTTGAACGCCTCCGGGGAGGCATGCCCCCTTCTCACTCGCTAATGAGAAGGCCCTGATCTCCGCGGGGCCTTAGAAGGAGAGCTGTGGGCGAGATCTGTTCCTCTGCTCTCACTAGCTGTGCTGCGGGGCGTTTCATGGGGAGGGTAACCCACCCTCTCGAGCCCTTTGAAAAACACTTGCAGCTCGCCTGGCTCTCTGCAATGCCCAGCACGCAGAGCATCCCCCGATCTATATCTTCACTGTCCCACTGCCTGGCATTACATCTCTGTGCCTCCCAGGGCCTGGAACTGGGATGACTAGCCTCCTGAGGGTGTTTCTAGGACATGGGACCTGTCTCTGCCCAAGCCAGGAGGTCCCAGCCACCCGGGCTGACGTCACCTCCCCTGTGCAGGCAGGGACGATGCAGTCAGCACACCCAGGTGCCCACCTGGCCCAGGGTTCTGGGAAAAGAAAGATATATCCTCTCCCCACTCCGGCCCTTAGCTCACATCAGCTTTAAAGATGTACATATTTTTTCTTGTCATTTGTTTCTAAATGACACTGCACACCTTCAATGCCAGGACTGAAGCTTCGGGGAACCGGGATTTCCATGCCAGGCGTGGGGGCTGGAATGTCCCTGTTTTGGTGACAGGATTTCAAGGCTGACTCTGCGTTTACACTCTCATGTTTTCCACTCTTGCCTTTGTTGTCTCTTCTTCATGTGATGATTTAGCAAGTCTTGGTCAACTTTGCAATGATTCTGATGGGGCATGCAGGTCGTGGGGTCAGAGGTTAACAGCAGCAAAGCCTTCAGGGGCCCCGAGACAGCCCAGAATGGGAATACACACGCCCTGCTAGGGCCTTGTCTGAGGGTGAGCCTGGTGGGCTTGGTGGAATCCCCCGAGGAATGACGACAGAGCCCAGGGCTCCTCAAACTCCACTCTGAGTCCTTTCGACATTTTCTGGCGACCACCCACCACGGCTGGGTCCTTTCCCCACGATGCCCAGACCACCCATTCTCTTTGGCCGCGTCCTCCCAGGATGCTTTGTCTCTTTGTCTCTCCACCTCCTCTCGCCTTGGACAGGACAGCCTTTATGATCTTAGATGGTTTCTCCTGAGGCTAATTCACTGACTTTTCTGCTGGCCAGTGGGAATTCTTGTTGTTCAGTCCCTAAGTTGTGTCTGACTCTTTGAGACCCCATGGACTGCAGCATGCCAGGCTTCCCTGCCCTTCACCATCTCCTAGAGTTTGCTCACACTCATGTCCATTGAGTCGATGATGCCATCCAACCATCTCATCCTTTGTCGCCCCCTTCTCCTCCTGTCCTCAGTCTTTCCCATCATCAGGGTCTTTTCCAGTGAATCAGTTCTTTGCATCAGGTGGCCAAAGTAATGGAGCTTCAGCTTCAGCATCAGTCCTTCCAATGGATATTCAGGGTTGATTTCCTCTAGGGTTGACTGGAATTAGTTAATTTACTAACTTCAGCTAATCAGTTAACGAGATTATTTAGCTGAAAAGTAAACAGATGAAGATATTCTAGTTAGTTAATGAGAAAGAGGTTAGACGTTTAAAGGAGTCTATTTGATTTGATTTTTTTTTTGAGTGACTGGAATGGGTATCCCTTCTTGGGCAGTGACGCTGAACAATCCCGGGTGGGGCTGCGGGGAGGATGCAAGGCACCTGGGCTGTCACCATGCTCCCCAGGTGCCTGTTGTACCTCGTAGTCTGAGACCCCTGTCCTGACCCAGTCACCAGTGCAGCACCCCCAACCAGGAGCAAGGTGGGGACCCCTGACAGCTCCCTAGCTGCATACTAGCAATCTCTTTGTATCTCAGCTTTAAAACTTGCTCATGGGTTAGTTAATTGCTAGATGTTTCTATAAGCTTGAGATGTTAACGGCTCAAACTGGGTCTCTCCTTGACCGAATTCACCGCTTTCATTCCAAACCTGATATCCCTCCTGTGTGTGCTATTTCAGGTATGTGATCTTATTTCCCATGGCACCCCGTAACCCTTGACCCATCCAATCTAGAGACCTCAGAGTCACTGTCTTGCTCTCCCTCCCCACTTCCTCCTTCCATTCCCACGGGCCAGGCCATCGTGTGTTGGCGTCCTTCCTGGGTCCCTGCAAGTCTTCTAGCTGTTGTAAACCTTGCATCTCTGCAGGCTGGCCTCCCAGGCCTGTCCAGGTTATCTCAAGGCAGGTAGAATGATTACATCCTTCCCACGACTGCCCTGACCTCCACTTTGGCAATGTTCTAGGCCTTCGAGCCGACCTCCAGCCTCACTCGCTTCCTCCACACTGTGCTCTGGCCATGTCACAGGCTCTGCTGACTCCTAGCTTTGCTTATGCTTTTCCTCCAACCTGACTTCTCTAGTGGTGGATCTCCCATCCAGCCTCCGAAGCCACCTCCTCTGCGAAGCCTTCTTTGGTTTTCCCTAAAATGAATGAATGGCTGTGGGGCCTGCCAGCACTTTCTCTGCACCTCTTTCCTTGCCCCTGCCGTGTGTTCTTGTTGTTCCCTCCACTGCACTGGATCTCGAGCTCCCAGAGGCTGTGGGCAGTGTGTGTTGGCCTGACCTCATCTACCTAAGCTTGCATGCAACTTGAACAACTTGGCTGCAACAAGCTGGAGGCCTCCCTCTCCCCCTTAATGGGCATTGGGTGGGTGGGTGGGTGCAGGGTTTCCCTAGAAAGTGCCACTTCAAAGGCATTCAGAAGAAAAAAAAAATGGAGCTAAATGAGGCAACATTGTTTACTACTTAAGAAGATGCTTTCCTCTTCCTTCCTGCACCTGGGAAAAACTTCCGTTTTGACCTTGATGGTTCCCTGTCCAGCAAGAGAGCTGTGACAAGCAGGCCCAGAGAGGTGGAGGGGGCCGGGGCTCCTCTCCCTGCAGCCATGGCCCAGCAGAAAGGGGTGCGGGGTCCCCACTGGCTTGGCCACGTAGCATCCCTCTCCTCACCTGTCTGTCCAGGGTGAGTGTCTGCCTTCTCACCACCCCTTCTTCTCGTCCATGGAAAGGTGAAGACTCCTGCTTCTGCCTTGATACTGACCACACTTTCGTTTTGCTCTGAAAATCTCAGCAAGGGAAGCCCTGGGTTGCCTGCTCCGTGGGAGTCCTGCCCTGATCCTTGCCTCTGGGTGCCCGCATGTCCACAACGGCCCTTTGTGCTGGCCGGGCCCTCCCTCCTGCAAATGACCTGGAATAGCACTGGGCTCCACACCTCTCTGGCCACAGAAGAGGCATGACCACGGCGAGGCCAGGGCCTGGAAGCCATTTTCGACTCAGGCAGGAAAAATAAACAGATGGGCGAGGTGGCCGTCCTTGAAGTCTTGCTGTCACTATTCACCCATCACCGGTGGTCAGTGGATGGAGTATTTAGGACTTGGATTTGCAGTTTGTCAACTGATGGAACAATAGGGCTTATTGAGTAACTCTCGTGGGCCCACGGCTCGTAGGCCTGTTTAACAGAGGGAAAAATGAGGTGACAACCAAGAAATTGTACTCGATCCAGAACCAAATACGACCTGGGCTGCTGTGGTGGGTACTTTTTGTGCTGAGTCACGGGGCCTTCTTGCGGCCCCAGAGCAAAGGAGAGCAGCCTCCTGTGGTCAGTGGATTTTTACTACTGTCCCTTTGGACTGATGGCTCCTACTGATCCTGGTTCTTGCCTGCCCAGCTTCTGCCTGTCCTGCAAACATGGCACATTGGGCCAGGTAGGCTCCCGGGGGAGAGCCCACAAGGACAGAGCAGCAGCCTCGGGGGGCTTTCTGGGTGACTGCAAAGCTGCTGTCCTTTTCTCAGCCACGGTTTAGCAGTCGGGGAGGCTTGTGGGGAGGAGCCGTGACAACCAGCTCCTTCTCGGGTGTCACACGGGGCCCCAGTGAGATGAAAAGAGCAGAGGGTGCCTGCTGGGGAGGCCCAGGCGGGGGCTTTCTTCCCCGTCCCCCGCTGTTCCCCAGGACTGCCAAGTCCCAAACTGCAGGAGCATTTTCAAAGCGAGGGCTTCGCCCCCCTTGGCAGGCTGCTCAAAGCCGGCCTCACTCTCGTGGCGCCCGGCAGAGCCTGGAAAAGGCTCTTTTTGTTCGTGCTGCCCAATGGGGACCTCCTTGCCAGGGTGTGAGCTGGAGGACACTGGAGGCAGGGCCACTTGGGTGGGGGACAGCAGGCAGGCAGGCAGGCAGGCAGCTGGGCTGCAGAACAGGGAAGGGGCCGGGGTGGATGGAGGGCTGGCAGTGCGGACCCTGGGTCCCCGGAATAGAGTGAAAAACGTCAGAGAGAAAAACACATATACTAATGCATATATATGGAATCAAGAGAAATGGCACAGATGAACATCTTTTCAGGGAAGGAATGGAGTTGCAGATGTGGACACGGGCAGGGCGGGGGGAAGGAGACGGTGCAAACAGAGAGAAGCATCAACGTATATACACTACCGTGTGCGGAATAGACGGCTAGTGGGAAGCTGCTGTGTCGCACGGAGAGCTCAGCCTGGTGCTCTGTGATGACCTCGAGGGGCGGGATGGGTCAGGGGATGCGAGGCTCAAGAGGGAGGGGATATATGTAGACATATCTACGTATTTGTTTATGTACAATTACGACTGATCGGTGTTGTATGGCAGAAATCAACACATCCTTGTGAAGCAATTATCCACCAATAAAAAAAAGAAAGAATCTAACCACACGGCCTAATAGGTCCTTTTAGAGGTTGGAGGCAAAGAGCACTTATGCTTTTTTGTTTGTTTGTTTTTATTTTTTTCATTTTGCACTGCAGTGTTTGGTATACAAACAACACGTCCCATCTGTGGTTGATACATCGTTAGGAACAGACAGAAAAGAGACGCTGGCTTGGAATTTAGGGATGTCAAGACATGAATTCTTTATTTTTATTTATTTATTTTTTTGCCATGCTGCATGGCATTTGGGATTTTAGTTTCCTGACTAGGGATCAAACCCATGCCCCCTGCATGGAAAGCACGTAGTCTTAACCACTGGATTGCCAGGGAAGTCCCAGGACATAGATTCTTCAGAAAAAAAATTTCTATTTCCAGACCTCAACTGACCATTTTTCACAGAAAGGTGGGGTTTGTCATCTGTTCTGAAATAAAGGCCATCCTAGACGTGTGACCATGATTAATACCAGAGTGTAGCTTAGAAATCGTGGGTGACAGCCCAGAAGACATTGTCAAGCACAAATATCACTTCTGCTTATAGCAACATGGATTTCTGCCCCTGGGAAGCAATCCCAGAGGCCTGTTCCACCCTTTGTCTCTGGCAAACCTTTTTAATTGAAATCTTTTAATTGTGAGCATGCTGGCTCTCTAACTCAATGGTATTAATCTCTTCAGATGTCTTGATGTAGCTATTTATTGCTAAAAATTGATTGTAAAATATCATTGGACCAGCTGAAGATTTGTATGTTTTCTATAAAACATAAAAAATAAATTTCATTTGGACCCAATGAAAGGTGAATTAACACATTACTCCCTAAGTATGGCAAGAATGTGGAAGAAGAAAATAAATGATTTCTCCCTTGAACAATTCTTGCGTGCCTGCGTGCTTCGTCGCTCACTCGTGTCTGACTCTGCGATCCTTTGGACTATAGCCCGACAGGCTCCTCTGTCCATAGGATGTTTTTAAGCTTTATTTATTTTTATAAATGTATTTTATGGTTGTGTTGGGTCTTTGTTGCTGCTCACGGGCTTTCTCTAGTTGCAATGAATGGGGTCCAGTCTTTGTTGCAGTGCTCCGGCTTCTCACTGCGGTGGCTTCTCTTGTTGCAGACCACGTGCTTATGCACTTGGGCTTCAGTAGTTGTGGTGCTCAGACTTAGTTGCTCCGAGGCACGTGGGATCTTCCGGTACCAGGGGTTGAACTGATGTCCGTTGCATTGCAAGGCGGATTCCTAACCACTGGACCATCAGGGAAGCCTGTCCATGGGATTTTTCAGACAAGAATACTGGAGTAGGTTGCCATTTCCTTCTCCAGGGGATCTTCCCGACCCAGGGATTGAAGCTGAGTCTCCTGTATCTCCTGCATTGCAGGGAGATTCTTTACCCGCTAAGCCATTGGGGAAGCCCGAGCAATTCTTAGTAAGACAAAACAGAAAAAAAAATCAACAAACCAAATGAAATAAAACAGTAACAGAAGACCTCTCCTGCCCTATAGTTAGTCCAGTTTGTGCAAAGTTGGTACCAGGTTTTATGACCTAAGTTTCCCCCATTGTTTCAGTGGATTTGGACATTATCTTTCAAAACATGCCATTTCCAAGGAAGGTCTGAATTGGTTTGCTTTTGCCACGCACTTGCAAAGCGGGCTATCGAACCGGTTCCCAAGCGAAACAGAGGCCCTGGAAAGACGATATGCCTTCCTTCCTGACTCAGATATTTCAGGATTGGGGAAGCAGGGTTTCCTGTGTTCTCACAAGGGGTTGAGATAAAGAAACCCAGGCAGTCTCAGAAAGACCTGAGGCTGGAGCGAGCAGGAGGCAGTTGTTTTTGTGTGCCTTCTATGGTGAGAGGCAGGCCCGGCCAGGCTGCACGCGTGCGGACAGGACGTGACGTGGGGTGGGGTTTGTAGCTGGGAAGAGGCCCCTGGAAGCCTGTGATGTCAGCTCCCTGGGAAGTTCAGCCTTTCCCCTCTTCCTCCCACCAGCCCTCATGGTGCCATCCTTGGGTGATGAGCCAGACGGGAGAGCATCAGCCATCCGAAGTGGTGCCCTCTGGGAACGGTGATTCAGTCTATACTGTGTGTTCCCTTGGTCTCTATGTTCAGCAAAACAGAGAAGTAGGTAAAATTTGCCTTCCGTGTGTTTCCCCATCCTCCATCCAATTTCCCTTTTCGTGTTTTCCCCACCCCCTTCCTCTTGGCTTCCTGCTGCCCAGGAGCCCCTACTGCCTTAATGAAAGTAATTTGAACACTTAATTTATCCACAAATTCTGGTGTCTGATAACAGGCCTCTTCTAGATGTTTGTTGCATTTAAAAGAAGTCCATGAAAGAAAAAAAAAAATAGGCAACTACCAAATGTACAGTGATAATGATAATAATATGGCCCCATGGAAGGAAAAATCCAACAGCGTAATAACAAAAAGTTTATGTTTGTTGGAAGGACAGGAGTGGGTGGAAAGGAAATGGAAGGAATTATAAGCTCATTAATTTTCTCATCTTTCTTAGTTGGGAGGTAATGGATACTATTTGATTTCTGAAGCTACCTGAGGAATAGAAATTTAGGCATCTTATTTAAAATGGAAAAGGTAATGACTATATGCTCTGAAATGCAAACGACACAGTAAGGAAATCATAGGAAATATAAATGAAGCATTAAAAGTGAAAGAGATAGTCAAGATGACAGTATCATGAAAAACAAATGTATTTTAATATGAAATACCAATGGGAGAAGCCTATTTATTAAAAGAAATAAACCTATAGAATGGATAAAAAATAACCTAAACACAACTATGTCTTGTTTTTAAATATACATATATATACACCTAAAACAAAGTGACTCAGAATCAGAGATAGTGCTTAAACTCCCAGAAATATCTCTCTAATGGTGGAATTCCAGGCTGTGTGGCATTTGGGAGGAGTAGATATTTTTGGACTCAGCTATCCCAGCCTCTAAAATCAGACCATGTGGTTGCCAGCTCATGAGACCAGCCCTGTGTGCATCCGTATTTGTTCTAGATTGCTGGGCTTCCCAAGGGCAGGGGCTGCGCCTGCTTTGTTTAATTCCAGGCATTTCAGAGAAGAACCATGTGAGGACATAGTTTTTGACGTTGAAGGGGCTCACAAGTGGCGGGTGAGAGACACTTGCTCCCACCAGTCCATAGCGTAGAGTGTCTGTGGGCAAGTCTTTCAGGAAGTTATGGTAACTATTTTGGGCTCTGAGTGTGCTATTCGGTATCTTTAAGCATTTGTATTTAATACATCAGGGCTTGATTTATCAGGGTTCCCCGGTATATCATGAGTTCTGAGAAGTGGATTAGATAGATCTGGGCTTACCTATCAATTCTTTCCCCTCCTGGCTGAAAGAACTTGGGAAAAGTACTTAAAATTTCTGACCCTCCTCTGTATCATATGTACAATTACCTCATCTGTACAATGGATTCATTCATTCATTCAATAATGATTAGTTGAAAGCCTACTCTACGGCAGTCTTTATCCTGGATATTGTGAATATCTCTCTTTTTATGGAACTTATATTCTAATAGACCAGGGTAGAAAATAATAAGAATCAGCAACTAAATGCATAATATGTCAAGTGGAATAAGCAATGAAAAAAAAAAAAAAAAAGGCCATGTGGGGTGATGGTCTTCCCAGGTGGCGCTAGTGGTGAAGAACCCGTCTGCCAGTGCAGGAGACTCAAGAGACATGGGTTTGATCCCTGGGTTGGGAAGATCCCCTGGAGGAGGGCATGGCGACTCACTCCATTATTCTTGCCTGGAGAATCCCATGGACAAAAGAGTCTGGCTGGCTACAGTCCATGGGGTTGTGAAGAGTTGGACACGACTGAGCAACTTAGCATGCACGTGGGGTGATGGAGCAGTGACGGTGATGTGAGTATGTGTATGGGTGGGTGCCCGCCATGGACAGGACAACTTCGCCTGGGGAGGAGCCTTTGATACCAGAATGAACTGAGAGCTGGGCGCTCTTCCTTGAAGAGGGGACATGTGAAGACTATAACGTAGGAGAAAAGTGGCTGAAGTGGAATGAGTAGGGACAAAGGAAGGGACAGAGAGCTATGTGGAGCCATGTAGAATATTCTCGGCTATGGGAAGGACTACTGATCTTTTCAGGAGCCTGCTCAGAAACCGCTGTGGGGATTCGAACCGAGGATCAATCGATATGAGCTGATTGATTTAAAAAAGAAAGGATCACTCTGGCTTCTGAACGGAGAATAGACTGACTCATCAGAAGTGGCAGCAGGGAGCCAAGTTAGGAGGCACGACGCATTCTTAGAGCAGAATTCGGCAGTGGAGATGGTGGGAAGCGGATGATTACAGATCTGTTTGAAAAACGGAGTTTGCAAGATTTCTAGTGCGTTGGATGTGGGATGAGAAAGAAAGAAGTCAAGGATGACTTAAGATATTTTTTTTTGGTCTGAGACACTGCAGAATGGAGCTGCTGCCTCCTGGGATGAGGAGAAGCAGATGGAGGACCAGGAGTTCTGTTTTCGCCATCTGAAAATCCTGCTCCATATATAAGTGGAGACATCAAGTTGGAAGTCGGGAATGAGAGACTGGGACTCAGGGGGTGTAGGTGGGGAGGAGATGTAGAGACTTAGAAAATAAAGCCTTGATATCAGAAGACATCATTTATGGGGCGGTGTAGCCAGAGAAGAGAACTGTCCCCATGGGTCACTTGGTGTTTAGGGGTCAGAGGGAAGAGGAGGAATTAACACGGGAGCAGCCAGTTGGGTGAGAAGGAAAACAAGATCAGTGGGACCCTGAGAAGTCAAGTAAAGAGAATTTCAAGGGGGCATCTTCAACTCTGCCAAAGGCTGCTGGTGGTCAAGTGAGGTGAAACCCCGAATTGGCAATATCGTGAGGATTGCATGACGTAATGTTAGTACAGTGCCTAGCACATGGAACAAAACTTCACAAGGGTTCTGTAACCAAGTTTGACTAGTATCTGGCTTTCATGAGGCTTCCCTAGCAGCTCAGGGTTGTTAGGAGTATTGAGTGGGTTGATTTGTGTAAACACTTCAGATGTTTCAGTTCAGTTCAGTCGCTCAGTCGTGTCTGACTCTTTGCGACCCCATGAATCGCAGCACGCCAGGCCTCCCTGTCCATCACCAACTCCTGGAGTTCACTCAGACTCACGTCCATTGAGTCAGTGATGCCATCCAGCCATCTCATCCTCTGTCATCCCTTTCTCCTCCTGCCCCCAATCCCTCCCAGCATCAGAGTCTTTTCCAATGAGTCAACTCTTTGCATGAGGTGGCCAAAGTACTGGACTTTCAGCTTTAGCATCATTCTTTCCAAAGAAATCCCAGGGCTGATCTCCTTGAGAATGGACTGGTTGGATCTCCTTGCAGTCCAAGGGACCCTCAAAAGTCTTCTCCAACACCACAGTTCAAACGCATCAATTCTTCAGCGCTCAGCCTTCTTCACAGTCCAACTCTCACATCCATACATATCACAGGAAAAACCATAGCCTTGACTAGATGGACCTTAGTTGGCAAAGTAATGTCTCTGCTTTTGAATATACTATGGCACAAAGTAAGCACCATACCAGTTCATATACATTAAGCAACAGTTGTTTCATTGCTTAGCTGTGTGTGACTCTTTTGCGACCCCATGGACTGTAGCCTGCCAGGCTGCTCTGTCCCTGGGATTTCCCAGGTGAGAATACTGAAGCAGGTTGCCATTTCCCTCTCTAGGGGATCTTCCCGATCCAGGGATCGAACCCGTGTCTCCTGCATTGGCAGCTGGATTCTGTACCTGTACCACTGAACCACCTGGGAAGCCCCTTATCTATTCTTTTTCAAATTATTTTCCCATTTAGATTATTATAGAATATTGAGCTGGAGAAGGCAATGGCACCCCACTCCACTACTCTTGCTGGCAAATCCCATGGATGGAGGAGCCTGGTGGGCTGCAGTCCATGGGGTCGCTAAGAGTCGGACATGACTGAGCGACTTCTCTTTCACTTTTCACTTTGATGCATTAGAGAAGGAAATGGCAACTCACTCCAGTGTTCTTGCCTGGAGAACCCCAGGGATGGGGGAGCCTGGTGGGCTGCCGTCTATGGGGTCGCACAGAGTTGGACACGACTGAAGCGACTTAGCAGCAGCAGCAGCAGCAGCAGAATGCTGAGCAGAGTCCCTGCACTACACAGTAGGTCCTTATTGGTTATCTATAGCAGTATTGGTTAAATATAGCAGTATGTACACTTCAGTCCCAAACTCCCAATCAATACTTTTGGGTGATGCTCCAGCTTGACCCCTTCCCTGACACCCAGACCTGTCTACTGACCCTTCCATCTGGAAGGGTAACAGGACGCTCACTCATTGCAGGTGTAAAACAGCTTAAGATTCTTGACCCCAACTGTTCTGGCTCCTCCTTTTTCAGACAGTAATTCTTCCTTCACCCTGTTGTTCAGCCCCTTCCCAAATGGCTTCTGTGTTCCTCAGTTCATCTCCACCATATCCAACCAATTAGCAACTTTTAGTGGCTCTCCTTTCTTTTTTAAATTATCATTTTATTTAGAAATTTCCAGTTTTATTGCAATACAATTTATGGCATACAGCTTTAGATTAGTTTAAGGTGTATGGCATAGCGACTTGACATGTGTGTATGTTATGAAGTGATCACCACAATAAGTTTACATCCTTCGCCTCACATAGTTACAGAATTTGTGTGTGTGTGATGAGAATATTTAAGATCTGCTCTCTTAACTTGGGGCTTCCCTGATGGCTCAGATGGTGTAGGATCCACCTGCAATTGCAAGAGACCTGGGTTCAATCCCTGGGTCAGAAAGACTGCCTGGAGAAGGGACTGGTAACCCACTCCAGTATTCTTGCCTGGAGGATCTCATGGACAGAGGAACCTGGTGGACTATAGTCCTTGGGGTTGCAGAGTCAGACCCCTACTGAGAGACTAACACTTTCACTTTTCTCTTTTAAAATTTTAAAAATTATTTTTAAAATTTGATTTATTTGGCTGTGCTGGGTCTTGGTTCCAGCACAAGGGATCTTTGATCTTTGTTGTGGTATGTTGGATCTAGTTCCCTGACCAGGGATCAAACCTGGCCTCCTGCATTGGCATGTGGAGTCTTAGCCACTGGACCACTATGGAAGTCCCTACTTTCTTAACTTTTAAATAGACCACATTGTTGTTGTTCAGTCACCCAGTCATGTCCAACTCTGCGACCCCATGGACTGCAGCACACCAGGCCTCCCTGTCCCTTGCCATCTCCCTGAGTTTGCCCAAGTTCATGTCCATTGCATCGGTGGTGCCATCCAGCCATCTCATCCTCTGATACCCTCTTCTCCTTCTGCCCTCAGTCTTTTCAAGCGTCAGGAACTTTTCCAATGAGTCAACTGTTCATATCAGGTGGCCAAAATACTGGAGCTTCAGCTTTAGCATCAGTCCTTCCAATGAGTATTCAGGGTTAATTTCCTTTAAAATTGACTGGTTTGAGCTCCTCAAGTCCAAGGGACTCTCAGGAGTCTTCTTCAGCACCGCTGTTCAAATGCATCAGCTCTTTGGCGTTCTGCCTTCTTTAAGGCCCCTCTCTTACAACTGAGAAGACCATAGCCTTGACTATACGGACCTTTGTTGGCAGAGTGATGTCTCTGCTTTTCAGCACACTGTCTGGGTTTGTCATAGATTTCCTGCCAATACAGTGTTTTAACTATTTTCACAGTATTGCCCAAATAGGATCTCTGGTCTCCACTGCCATTGCAGCTACTGTTAAATTAACCAAACAAAGGAGTTGTTAGACTGAGAAGACCCTAATGCCTGGCAGCCTAAATCTAGGTCTGCAAATGCCTCCAGGTTGCAGAATCAAAGCACTAAGGATCACCCATCACAAACAGCCACTCAGGCTTTAGGCTGTAGTCAATCAAATAATCCCCTTGCTTTGCTTCCAGTTTTTCTCTGTAAAAGTCTATCCCCAGTTCCTTTCCAAGAACCACTCCAAACCACTTCTGCTTTGGCCCTGCCCACTTCAAGTTGATTTTTGCCCACGTCAACTCTCAAGATTTTTAATTTGCCTCAGTTTATCTCTCAGCACAACCCTAACCCCAGTCATCTTTGCCTCCTGGGTCAGGAAGATCCCCTGGAGAAGGAAATGGCAACCCACTCCAGTATTCTCGCCTGGGAAATCCCACGGACAGAGGGGCCTGACGGGCGACAGTCCGGGGCCACAAAGGGGCATGGCTGAGCACACACATGCCACCACACAGCAGCCAACCCCAGTCATCTTGACTTCCAGCCTGGCTTATTTTGGGGTTTCTTACTTGCTCATTCTAGTCCCCAAGAAAAGCCTTTAAGAAGGTTATTTGACTGTGCCAGGTCTTAGTTGCTACATGTGAGATCTAGTTCCCTGATCAGGGCTTGAACGCAGGCCCCCTGCACTGGGAGCTTGGAGTCTTAGCTACTGAACAACCTGAGAGGTCCCACGAATGGACTTTTAAATGTGTCTGCTCGTGTTAACCCTGTTCACTTAAAAGCACACAATCACTCCTGGACCCCTTACCCGCGCCTCAGAACCACCCCACCCAGCCTCGCTGGCCTGCCTCATCGCAGCCCCTCCCGTCCTCCTCCTGTTCCCTGTGCTTGGTCCCTCTGCCCCCTGAACACCAGGTTCTCCCTGGCTCCTTCTCTACCTCTCTCTGCAGTGCCCTGCCTCCAGGTCCCGACATGGCTAGCTTCTGGTTTTCAGCACAGAGGTGGACGACTTGAGCAGACCCCGCCCTGAGCCCTTTGCGGTGGCTTCAGAGCACCCCGTGCCTCCTCCTGTCTCCCAGCGTCTTGGGTCTTGGGAGAGAAACCCAAGGGAGGGCTCAGGCACCTTCCCTCTGCTTCTTCATCCTCACAGTTTCATTTGCCTCCTCCTCAGACCCAGGGTTTTTTGCCTGGTTCCGCATTGACTCGAGAGAGTCAGTCTATCTCACAACGACTTCCAACTGTAATTTTTTATTTTTGGTAAAGACTGAGACTTCTTTTCAGGGAAGCTGCATTTAGGGTTTGCGCTGTGGGTGACTGTCGGTGGGGCTTTGCTGAGCTGCCTACAGCCTTGTGATCCACTCTCCCTCCATCCGAGGTGAGAAGGGTTTGTGCCAGCGAGAAGGCTACTGATTCAGTTCCACTGGGGAAACTGATGGAGAATCCTCATGATGAATGCAAGGCTGGCTTCTGACTCAGAGCTGATTCCTCACAATCTCTTTTCTGGGATTCAGAAAGAAACGGAAGCGTTCCTGAGTGCTGGAAGGGACTCTTGATGACATCTAGCCTCGTGCTGAAAATGTCTTCTATAAATATGTAAAAAATAAAAGAAGCTTTCTGCTTTATGGGTATGAGGCCCAGGGAGGTGGGTCGACCTGCCCAAGGCCATCTGCTTTCCTCAGGCTTCCATCAGTCCAGTAGCATCTTCATTTAGAAGATGCTAGAACTCAGCTCTCTGAAAGGACAAGCGTCCTGATCCCAGGGCAGGGCAGCCAGAAGCACTACCAGGGGAGAGAGGAAGAAAGAGGATGGGAGAGCACCTGAGCAGGGAGAGGGCTTGGAGGGAGGGGATTTGGAGGGGGGGTGGCGCGGGAATGTGGATTTCCCATCTGCAGACAAGTCTGCCTTTGAATGGCAAACACTTTGGCAGGAGCCTGCCTGCTGCAGATCTAAGATAGTAGCTGCCTGCCTCTTAGCCTTCTGGACTGAGTTCCTCCACTCTCTTATCATCTTCAGTTCACAGCAAACAATGGGCTATTGACGAAGCTTTCAGAGCCGTGGGTGTTCTCCGAGGGAGGCCGGCCAGAACACCGGCATCTCTGGCTTTTGCTCCAACTCCATCTCTCAGAAATATGAAACCCGGAGTCTTCCTCCTCCTCACTCCCCAGTCTTAGGGCACAGGCAGCTGGGGAAGGGAACCGTGGGCCCAAGGTGCAGGTGTGTGTGGGTGTGTGTGTGCATCGGCATGAGTGCATGCGTGTGCACATGTGTGTGTTTGCGGTGAGGGCGTGTAAGAGAAGGACAAGGTGCGTCACCCTGGCCAGTGTTGTCGGAGCTTCCCACTCAGCTTTCCTAGGGCAGGTGTGCGCCGAGGTGAAGCCCCGTGGGCTGGAAAATGAGAAAGCTTATCAAGTCTCCTCTTGGAGGGGCAAGAAAAAGTTCCAGGGTCCTTTTCTTCCCACGAAAGCTGAGCCACGAAATGGACTCCCAAAGCTTTTGTGCCCGGGAGCCCTTAGACTCTTGGCAAGGACACTAGCGTTCAAGGATGTTGCCCTCCAAGCCCCCGCAGGAGTTAGCATCGGTCTAACAGACAGAGCCAGCTTCAGAGAAGGATCTTGAACCTTGGACAGCTCAGCTTTGGCCTCTGACAGGGTTCAGGACACACTCCCCTCCAGAGGGGCACTTTGGCACATAGACTGCTTCCAGCTGAGGGACCGTGAAGAATGGCGTGTGCACGAGGACCTTCGCCTGAATTAGGTCATCAGACCTCCTGCGACAGGTGCCTCGCTGGCACCCGGAGGAAAGGCGAATCTTTATCTCTGAAGAAGAGCACGCGGGGACGCAGAGGAATTTGAGTGAACAGGTCTTTCTTGGTTTCCCTCTTGTTTTGTTCTTATTTCCCAGGATTGTTCACTCTTCAGCAAAGCAGGCACAAAAATACTCGGGTTTAAAATCCCCCTGGGTCTTTATTTCCTTAGGAAAGCTCCCGTGTCATGTAAAACTCAGATTGAATACACCTGTATGCTTTTCTCTCATAATCTGTTTTTGTTACAGGGGTCCCAGGTAAGAACATAAAAAGGGTAGAGGAGAGCCAGCCTAGGTCCAGTTTCCCTCCTGGGTGAGCCCCTCTTCTTGGAGATAAGGCTGTTGGCAGTGATCTCAACTTGCAATAGAAATATCCCACGCAGTTCCCAAAGATTGAGCTTAATGATCAGTTTAATGATCAAGCTTCCCACCCCTGTTCCTGACACTGGCTATCCAGATGTGAAATATGGGAGTCCACTAATGGCTTTTACCCCTCCATGGTTATGGGATGGAAGAAGCATTTGTTTTGCTGGGTTTTCTTTCTTTCTTTTTTTGAACTGGCCTGTATTATTTAATTTATTTTTATTTTTTTTGGCCTCACCACACGGCATGTGGGATCTTAATTCCTTAATCAGGGATTGAACCCGTGCCCTCTGCATTGGAAGGCAAAGTCTCAACCACTGGGCCACTGGGAAGTCCTGGGTTTTCACTGAGGAACCAAAAGGCAAGCTGGGTCCCTGTGTCACCGACACTCGGATCCCAGTGATGGAAACTGCCTGGGGATATTTAGCGGGCTGGTGTGCGCTCACTGGCCTTCCCATCCAGGACACAAAGCAGGGCCTGCCTTTGTGCTCCTAGAAGCGTGCGCTGGCATGGATGGTAACACAGGACGGATTCCTGCTTTCTGCCGAGATGGAGAGAGAGAGAGAGAGAGAGACTGGATTCACTCCCTCATCCAGACTGCTGCAATGTCAGACAAAAACGTATGAAACTGGACAATAGGCAATGAAAACCAGCACTCTCTGTGAGATGAGAAGCAAAGGAGGTGAGCCCTGTGGTTGCCTCCACTTGCTGCCTTGAGAAAGTTCCAGGGGCAGGAAAGGGCAGCCCGGGCTGGACTCCGGGAGGTAGGACCAGAGCTGAGTGTCTGGGGAGCACAGGTTCACAGGGCTGGCAGCCACGGCACAGAGAGTGGGAGGAGAGCGCTACATCGAGGGGGTCTGGAGACGGCAGAGGCTTCCTTTGTGTACATAGCCAAGTAGGAATCTACACAAGGCCAAAGCAAGAACCCCATGAGAGGCTGGAACCAACAGTGCCAGCACCCACACAGGGCTGGGAGTCCTGCCTACTTGCACCAGACAGACTGGAAAATCTCCTGGAACCTGGAGCACTGGGGCGAGTACTCGGAAAGGTCTCACTTTGGACCTCACCAAAATCAATAGCTTCTTCTCGCTGAAAGACACCATTTAGAAAATGAAAAGATGAGCCATGAATGTGGGAGAGAATATTTGCAAAACATATATTTAATAAAGGACTTGTATCTAGAATATATAAAGAACCCTCAAACTCAACATCGAAAAAAATGAACATCAAAAAAATAGGCAAACACTTTTAGCAGAGACGTTGCTAAAGAGGATGCTCACCATCATTAGTCATGTGGGCAATGCAAATAAAGCCAGACTGGGTACCACTCTTTTCCCGTTAGAGCGGTTATAATGATAAAGACTGTTTATACCAAGGGTTGACAAAGAGGTGGACACATTGAAACGCCCCCACTGTGCTGGTGGGAATCAAGAAAGATACAACCACTTGAGGCAATGGTTTGGCAGTTTCTTAAACAATTAAGGACGCATTTACCATGTGATCCAGCTTATCCACTGCTAGGTATTTAGTGAAGAGAAATGAAAGCGTATGTCCATCTGTGTTAGTTTCCTAGGGCTGCCACAACAAAGAACTACAAACTGGGTGGCTTAGAGCCAACAGAAACATCACATATTTCTGGAGGCTGGAATCTGAGATCGAGGTGTTGGCAGGGCCAGCCTCCCTCTGCAAACCGGACAGGAATCCTCCCTCGCCCGCCTCTCCTTAGCTCCCTGTGGTTTGCTGGGACTCAGGTGTCCCTGGGCTTGCGGCCACATAACTCCTCTCTCTGCTATCACTGTTGCAGGTAGTCCTCCCCGGGCCTCTGTCCTCACGTGGCCATCTTCATGTAAGGACACCGGTCACGGTGGATTAGGGGCCTGCCTGCTCCTGAGGTGCTCACCTTTAACTCCATCTGCAATGATCCTTCTAGATAAAGCCATTCTGGGGATCAGTTCTGGGGATTAGGACTTTAGCATATCCTTGACTGGGGGACAAAAATCAACCCATCACACCACCCCAAGATTTGCACATGACTATTTATAGCAATTTTGTTTATGCTAGTCAAAAAAGGAAATAATGTGGATTTCCACGGTGGTACAGTGGATAAGAATCTGCCTGCCAATGCAGGGACAAGGCTTCAATCCCTGGTCCAGGAAGATCCACGTGTTGCTGGCAACTAAAGCCTGTGTACCATGACTACTGAGCTTGAGCACTGCAGCTTCTGAAACCTGTGTGCTTAGAGCCTGTGCTCTGAAAGCGGAGAGGCCACTGCAATGAGAAGCCTGTGCACCACGACAAAGAGTAGTTCCTGTTCACTGCAACTAGAGAAAGCCCTCACACAGCAACGAAGAGCCAGGGCACAAAATAAAATAAAAATAAAATAAAAATTTATTTCATTTAAACAAATAAAGGAATCTATTATTTGAGGTGAAACGGGTAGAGAGAAATGATTAAAAAAAAAAAGAAGGAAAAAGGAAATAATGCAAATGGCCACCAACGGGTTACTGGATAAACACATTTTGGTATATTTATTAGAATATGACTCTGCAGTAAAAGGAATAATCTATTGATGTAGGCAAAAACATGGATGAATAGTAGCATAATTATGCTGAATGAAAGAAGTCAATCAGAAAAGAGCACATAGGATATGATTCCACATGCATGAAATTCTAGAAAACACAAATTCATCTATAGTGACTGAGAGCAGATAAATGGATGTCAGTGGTTTCCTGGATATATACACTGTATGAGTTTCCTATTGCTGCTGTAACAAATTACCACAAACCTAGTGGCGTCAGTGTATTCTCATATAGTCCTGGAGGTCAGGAGTGCGAAATGAGTCTTATGGGACTAAAATCAAGGTGTTGGCAGGACTGTTTCTCTTGAGGCTCTAGGAGAGAATCTGTCTTCTGGCCTCTTCCAGTGTATGGAGGTTGACCTCATTCCTTGGTTTATGGCTCCATCACCTCATCTCCTAATTTTGGTCTTCCCACCTTCCCCTGAGAGTCCCTTGGACTGCAAGGAGATCCAGCCAGTCAGTCGTAAAGGAAATCAGTCCTGAATATTCTTTGGAAGGACTGATGCTGAAACTGAAACTCCAATACTTTGGCCACCTGATGCGAAGAACTGACTCCTTGGGAAAGACCCTGATGCTGGGAAAGATTGAAGGCAGGAGGAGAAGGGGATGACAGAGGACAAGATGGTTGGATGGCATCACCGACTCAATGGACATGAGTTTGAGTAAACTCCGGGAATTGGTGATGGACAGGGAAGCCTGACATGCTGCAGTCCATGAGGTCACAACTGAGCAACTGAAATGAGCTGAACCTGCCCCTTAGGAAAACCCTGTGACTACACTGGTCCTACCTGAGGAATCCAGGATTCCCTCTCCATCTCAAGATCCTTATGTTTAAACACATGTGGAAACTCCCTCTACTGTGTCCAAAAACACCTTCACAATTTCTGGGGATCGTGGACATTATTCACATCTCCGTTTGTCCAAGCTTCTCATTGTACACTTTAATACGTACAATTTATTGTATGTCAGTTATATATCAGTGAAGCTGCTAAAAAACAAAACTGAGCTGAATAAATTATTTTGATTAAAAAAAAACCCCACAATAGGTCTCTGCCTGCTGTGTTCCATCAGCTTGCCAGGATCTTGGGTGTCCCCCCAAGTCATCGCTGAGATGAACAAGGATTCTTCCAGAAGATCAGTGCTCTTCCAGGGAAAATATGCCTTAGCTTCTGGCAGATGACCTTTCAAGCCTGGCTTGGTTGACGTCACCAGACACCCCAAAGAGGTGCAGTTAGGGGCGAGTTTTGCAGAGCGCCTCCTATATATTTATGCTGGTGAATCAAGGTAAAGAGAGAGAGAATAATCAGAGAAGGGCAACCAGTGTGTTCTGTGCCCAGCAAACTGGTCCCTTCACATTTGCTCCATTTGACTTTTCTGGTCTTACTTCCTGTTTCCCTACATGGCACCGAATTCAGAGGGGTTAAAGGAATTGCTCCTGATGGTGTAATTAGGAAGAAAAGAGCAAGGACTCAGTACCTTGGTCCATGTTTCTGAACTTTGTGATCATCTCAGCCGCATCCACGGGGAGGGTGTTAGGAACCGAACATGTGATGAAGACCCTGGGGTCTTCTGCTGTCCTGACAGGGAGAAGCCGTCTCCTTCTCCAATAGGGGCTGCTGTCAGCCGGGACCTAAGAGACAGCTCTGCCTGTCCCTGTCTGTGCGGCCAGCTTTATTCCCAGACAAGAGAATGATCCTTCTACTGGAGAGCTGAAGTCCACATGTGTCATTCAGTTGCTCAGTTGTGTCCGACTCTTTGCGACCCCACGGACTGCAGCAAGTCAGGCTTCCTTGTCCATCACCATCTCCCCAAGTGTGTTCAAACGCATGTCCAGTAAGTCAGTGATGCCATCCAATCATCTCATCTTCTGTCATCCCTGTCTGAAGTCTGCATGGGACAGAGACTTAAAAAATTGCTAGCAAATCACCAACTGAATTTCTCTTTCTTTCTTCCCTTCTCCCTCCCTTCCTCTTTTATTGGGATATACTTGACACATACATGACTGAGCAACTGAACTGAGCTGAACTGACATATAACATCATGATGGTGTGAGATGTACAAATAATTATTTGAGATTTGTATATACTACAAAATGGTCACCACAGTAAGTTTAGTTGACATCTATTAGATCTCATGGTTACAGAATTTTTTTCCTTGTGAGGAGAACTTTTAAGATCTACTCTCTTAGCAACTTTCAAATGTGCAATACAGTATTATTAACTATAATCACCATGACTTATTTATTTTATAACTGGAATTTCACACCTTTTGACCCCCTTCACCCGCTTGCCCCCCGCCTTGGGGCAGGGCATGCATGCATGCTCAGTAGCTAAGTTGGGACTCTTTGCAACCTCGTGGACTGTAGCCCTCCAGGCTCCTCTGTCCATGGGATTCCCCAGGCAAGAATACTGGAGTGGGTTGCCATTTACTTCTCCAGGGGATCTTCCTGACCCAGGGCTCGAACCCAGGTCTCCTGCACTGCAGACAGATTCTTTACCATCTGAGCCACCAGGGAAACCCTGGAGGCAGGGCAGGGCATGCCTTTCTCAGCTGAGGCAAGAGCTGAGTTCAGCTCCCTCTCCTCAGGACCATGTGAAAGTCAAGAGTGGGATGACAAGATCCCCAAAGTTGAGGCTCCACAGTGCTTACCCCTGCCCTTTACCTGCCAAGGCTGGTAGACCTTGGTAGGCACAACGTGACTGGCTGTGCATGTCCTGTGTCCTCTAGGCTGAAGTCCCAGTGAAGAGGCAGGTCCATGAATATTCTTCCCTTTCTGAACCCCGCATGGGGGCAGAGCGCCCTGTACTGGGTTATTCATGGGGCATATACACTATATATGTATGTGTGTATGAAGGAAGGAATTTTGGCTTGAAAACATTTTTTTTGTTGTTGGCAAAGATAGCATTTCTCCTGAAGGAGATGGCAGAATTTGCCAAACTAAGCCTCCAGAAGAAAATATAACAGAGAGTGTGAAAGAAATCCATGTTCAAACATTGGCAAGTGTGAAACATTCAAGAATTCTTGTGTGAACATCATATTGTCAGAGCAAAATTAAATTAAGCTGGTGGCTGGCAAGTATTCAGAATGAACACAGAATTGGAGCAAGCTGATGGAGCCTGCACTGACATTTTTGTAAGAAGCCAGACAGAGCATAATTGGGCAAAACCCAGGAAACCTGAGGGTTGGGTTCTTCAGTTAATTAATACTCAGGAACTTAACTGCTTTGTGTCCCAAGGGTTCCAAGGAGCTGCCAAAAGAAGAACTGGAATTTTCTTCCCTGCCATAACTCAATCACAGGCAGAGCAGGAATTAAGTTTATTTCAAAATATTTATTGAGCATTCCTATGATATATGTCAAGCAAACCGTTGTTGAAGGCATTGCAGGAGATGGTCCCCCTCTTTCATACCATCTAGAGTCTACAGATGTGAATGCAGCTTACTAGAATCAAGGCAATGTGAAGCAAATGCCCTGCTGGAGATGGAAGCTAAATGTCAGGGAATGTGGGGTTCAGGGTGGTCAGAGATGCCTTTGTGGGGGTCAGGATGGAGTTGGGGAATACTTCACAGAAAAAAAAGCAGGCATTTGAGCTGAGTCTTGAAATATGTAGAGTTTGTAGAGGAGAAGAGGGATTTTTAAAAATTAATTGTTGAATTAATTTGGCTGTGGGATCTTCGTTGCATGGTGAGAGGTCTTCTGTGGCAGTGCATAGATTCTCTATTCAGGATGCATGAGCTTAGTCACTCTGTCGTGTGTGGGAATTTAGTTCCCTGATCGGGGATTGAACCCATAACCCCTGCATTGCAAAGCAGATTCTTCCCCCCTGGACCACCAGGGAAATCACTGAAGAGGGATGGTTTTACAGCGAGTTGACTCTGGTGGTCACAGGAACACTAGGATTCAAGCTGTGGGCCAGAGACCCCACTGGCCTCTCCCTTGCATCCTCCTGTATGGCCAGGCTCGGGGGAGAGGGTGGTCTTTGCTGATGTGTCTGTGATGCCTGAACACTGCTGGGAGGGCTGCAGCCCTGGTCTCCGTGCGGCCCCTGACCTGCCCCCTCTGACAACCCAGCCATCCTCGGCTCCCCCCACCCCCAGCCCCTGGCACTTGCATGGGCCTCGTGGGTGATGGTTGATCAGCAGATCCTGAGGTTCTGTATTCTCTTCTGGGACTTGCCAGCCCGTGGTTGTTGTGTTCCCGGACGGCAGGGCTGGGAGCAGGTGGAGGGCCAGTCCCTCTGCTCCTCTTCCTTCCCTGAAGGCACAGGCGGTCACCATCACAGAGGCCACTCAGTCAAACGTGAGGAGCAAGACGACTCTGGTTCTCCTTATCCTTTCCCACACCTTGCGTCTTGGATGGTCAACCCTGCATCACGGCTTCTCTCTCCTAGATTTTTGCCAGCAGCATCCTCTAGCTCGGGGCTCTCTTCTCTCCACCACCGCCAGCGTCCACAGGGAGCCCCACCCCCCAGAGCCTTCAGGCTGCGGCTCTTTAGCTCTTGGTTTCCTCTGTAGTGGGGGCGGCTCCACCTGGGCTGTGATGTTAAGGACCAGCTGAGGACAATGTGCTCAGCGCAGTCAAGCCTCCCCACAATTGTTTCCCACTGGCATCGGCTCTTCTCATCACTGCTGGTGCACCTGAGCACCTGCCTCTTCCTCTGGGTCCCGGCCAGATGCTCCACGAGACTGCGCAGCGTTCTCGTCCCCAGTGCTGGTAATTGTTTATCCCAGGTTCGGAGCTCAGGAGATGTTGCCTGATGAGGCTGCAGTTCTTCTGGGCCTTTGCCTGCGTAGTTCCCAGTAGATTATCTTCCTTAGCATCTTAAATTATCCAAAGCAGTTTGAGAACATCAGATTGCTTACTGGGTGCTCGAATTTTTGCTCAGAAATGCTTTGACCCAGTGGACCTCTTTGGGAAGAACGGACATCTTTATAACATTTATGGGCTTGTTGTTTTCTCTTTACGTCCTTCTGAAAATCATTCTATTTTTTCATAGGGCTATACTTACATACTTTGCACATTGCTGTTACTGTCTATTAGATGATTTTGCCATTGTCTTTCCTAATTCTGTTTGTATGTATATCCATCTATTCATGATAATACATAAACGCATACAAGCTGTTGAATTTTTATTTAGTTTGATTTTCTGTTTTGCTCATGTGTGTATGTGTGTGCACGTGTATTTTGTTTTATTTTTACGTAGACAGTTACGCGTCGGGAAGAAATTTCTTTCTTTCTACTTGCTCTGCGTCCGCTTTCCTTCACGTCTTCTCGTACTGGCTACAAAATATATACACACGTATATGTGTACAAACAGGTATATATGGATTTTAAATATGGAGATGAGTTGTCTTTATGTATCTGTTACTCATTTGTTGCTTTTTTTAAAGTTTCTTTCTTGATGTGAACAGTTTTGAAGTCTTTACTGAATTCTTCATAAAGATGAAAATTGGCAACTTACCTCATGAACTTCACTGGAAAACAGTTTTTAAAAAAATATTTAAGTCCTGGTGGAGACACTTAGCGAGGCAAGAGTTTCTCCTTTTCCTTTCACTGGTTAGTTTTAGATACACAAATTGTAACTAATCTGAATGATTAAGAAATCAGACAGGAGGGCAGGACTCAAGTGTTATTCCTGTCTTTAAAAACTGAACATCCTTGTTGAACAAGTCTGGTGTTTCTTTACATTATCTTTTTCTTTTTTTAATTATTTAGCTTTGGCTGTGCTGGGCCTTTGTTGCTGCGTCCGGGCTTTTCTCTAGCTGTGGCAAGAGGGGGCTTCTGTTCAGTTCCCGTGAGCAGTCTGCTCACTGCGGTGGCTCCTCTTGTTGGGAGCCCAGGCTCCAGGGCACACGGGCTCCAGCGGTTGAGGCTCTCAGAGTCTAGAGCGCAAGCTCAACGTCTGTGGCCCTCAGGCCCAGTAGCTCCGCAGTATGTGGAATCCTCTCGGATGAAGGGTCGAGCCAGTGTCTCCTGCGCTGTTGGCAGATGGCCTCTGCACCACTGAGCCAGTAGGAAAGCCCTACGCTATGCCTTTTGAGAGACTCTGAAGCCTGTCAAGTGACTGAATTTTCAACTAGGCCATTGGTTCTTTAATGAAAACCACAGAACCGCTGACAAATTTCTAGGGGAAATTCCTGATCTTTAGTTTGCTTCCTTTATGAGAAAAAGAAGAGAGTCAAACATTCGAGATGCTGGTTTTCTATTTCACCTGCCTTCCAGGGAGATGTCAGGCAGAGTATTCTACAATACCGTCAAGGAAAAACCGCTCTCCGTGAAAAGCGACCGGAGAAAACAGCATGTTTTATTTCGATCTTTGTGACAAAGATTATGTGGCTGTCGGACTTCCCTGGTGGTCCAGAGGTTACGAATCTGCTTTGCGATGCGGGGGACATGGGGTTGGACCCCTGGTTGCGGATCCCACATGCTGTGAAAACACAGCCCATGCACCACAACTGGCGAGTCTGAGCACCACAACAAAAGATCCTGCAGGCCCCAACGAAGACCCGAGACAGCCAAATAAATAAATAATATTCTAGAAAAAGAGAAGAGAAAGTACCAGTGTCAAATTTTAAAGAATAGCCACAATCATCTGGGAAAGACATTAAAAGACCAAAAAAAAAAAAAAAAAAGAAAAAGGTTATATGGTTGTGATTTTTCACAACTTTCTGGATCTTAAAAATGGTATTTCTGGAGCCGGCACTGGAAGAGTTAAGCCACACAAGGGTTCGCTTTCTACATCAGTCTGGTTGAGTGAGTTCCACACTGTTGTGAGGGGGTGACTGAGAGGCAAAGACTATGTCATCGTTTGCCAAAATTATTGGGTGTTTAAAACATCTTCCAAGATGCTTTCTGCTGTTTTATGTGCCTGGTTAAGAACTCCGCTCCAAGAGAAACAAATTTGAAGATGATCCATGGAGTGAAACTCTACCCCATGCCTCTTCTCCCACTTTAATGAGAAACATTATTCTGCGTTCAGATGATACCCAAACATTTCGTATGTATATGTCTTTGCCCTCACTGACCACGATGAAGAGAGAACTCTCTCTTTAAGCCAGTGGTTCTCAAACTTGAGGCTGCTTCTGAATCAAAGGAGACCTTTGTTAAAACGCAGTTTGTTGAGTTCCACCCTCAGAGTTTCTGATTTAGTAGGTCTGGGGTGGGGCCTGAGAATTTGTGTTTCTAGCAAGTTCCCAGGAGAGGGGGATGGATCCCGGGACGTCCTTTGAGGACCTCTATTAGAAGCAAACCTGCGAGTTAAGTGAAAACGCTTCTACGGTTTCTTTAGCATCTCAGTTTTCTCCGAAGCACATGTTCACAGGTACGTGAAAATTGGATCTGAAGTATGTGGTTGGAAAAGGAAGCCCAGAATATTGTAGGCTGACGGAGCAATTATGGAGAAGTTCCAACTGAAACAGGATGATCAACTTCACAGAACACACACCTGAATGAATCTATTGAACACAGGGTTTGAGGCACCTCAGCTGTGAGGTAAGGTGTGTCAGAAATGAGACCTCAAATGACCTACTGGGATGTCTCGCCTTCCAAATGTGGGCTTTGTTGGGGCACATGGCTCCGGGGACTCATGCCAGGGAACGAGTGCCTTCCTCAGGCTGAACCACCTCTGGCATTGGCTACAGAGCATGCCTGACAGGGACCAGAAGCCGTCCCTCAAACGACCAAATCACAGAGACACACACACTTTCCAGGTGGCTGTTTTCTATGAGTTGCCTCTCTATGTCAGCTCTGGTGGGACTGGAAGAGACAGCTTTGCCTGTAGCTATATGACCTCTGACCTGTTTTAAATCATGTTTATTGAATGACTGACAGGGCACATGTATTTTTAGAAGTACTTTATTTATATTTTGAAGATTTTTTTAAAATGTGAAGACTATAGCTATTATCCACTATTTTTAGGTCAGTTGCACATCAGAAGTGGGGCTTCCCAGGTGGTTCACTGGCAAAGAACCCGCCTGCCAATGCATCAGATGCGGGTTCCATCCCTGGGTTGGGAAGATCCCCTGGAGAAGGAAATGGCAGCCAACTCCAGTATTCTTGTCTGGGAAATCCCCTAGACAGAGGAGCCTGGCAAGCTCCAGTCCATGGGGGTCACAAAAGAGTTGGACATGACTTAGCAACTAAACAGCAACAGCTAAGTATGCAGGATCATCACAGATAGAAGCTCATGGTCTTTGCTAAGGTTAAGCCTGGCTAGAGAGAAGACCATGGTCCCCAGGCTGTGCCCAGGAAGACTTGTCGGGCTCAGCCACACCAGGCTGGGGATCAAGTTGGTTCATTGCGGAACCCAAGATCAGGGGCAGAATTTCAGCTAGGCTCTCTTCAGTTGGAGGGAGCATTTCATGAGGAATGGTTCTCAACTTCCTCCTCCAAATTGCGTCCTGAACAACAAGGCCATCCAGGCTCAGGATCCACATGGGGAGGAAACGAAAACTTGTGCAAAATCAGGCGGTTGCCCGATTCCTCCTGTGGCTGAGGAACTGCAGTGAGGTCAGTCCCCAGCAGCTGTCCCCGGCGACCAGGAACTGCCGCCTCCCCATCTGAATACTGGAACCAAAGTCAAGCTGGTTTGTCTTTGACAGAGTGGCCTTTGAATTCTTAAAATATGTTCTGACTGGTGTCTAGCCAGTGGGAGATGTGATTACAGTAATTGATGGGCCTATGATAGAGACTGCCTTCTGAAAATGCAGTGTTGGGTATTTTGAAAGTGATTCCGTGAGCGCTTATTTATACATGGCTCCGGTTTTCTGTATGTGAAAGGCTTGTGGCTAATGTGTCAAATGAGGACAACCAAACCACCAAGGTCTTTTCCCTGGAAGATCACGGTAGAAGAATTTAGGACTAAGAAAATGCAAGCGCTTGGGACAATACCATCATTGTTGTAAGAGAATCCCCCTTTACATTTTCTTAAATGCAATTTTTTTTTTTTTTTGGTTGAGGCTAGAAAGAGATAAAAGTAAGACCAGCATTTACACTGAATTCAGAATCTGTAGTCACATTTACCCATGTCCTACTTTTCTGGAACATCCAATTTTATTAACAGGTTAAAGCTGAGAGTTTCATTTATTTTTAAAGGTTTTATTTGTTTTTGGCTCTGCTGGCTCTTTACTGCTGTACAGTCTTTCTCTAGTTGTGGTGGGCGGGCTTCTCATTGCGTTGGCTTCCCTTGTGGAATGTAGGCTCTAGGGCACGTGGGCTCAGTTGTGGCGCACTGGCTGAGACTCTCCCTGGCATATGAGATCGTCCCTGACCAGCAATCAAGCCTGTGTCCCCTGCATTGGCAGGTGGGTTCTTAACCACTGGAGCACCAGGGAACTCCAAGTTCAGAGTTTTAGAATGGAATCTCTATCTTGGCACTCTGAGAAAAAGTGACTTAAAAATGTGTGAAAGAGCCGCAAATATAGAAAGAATGGCAAGTATGAACTACACTTTGTACTTCATTGAAATAACAATCTTTGTTCAAGGCTTTTTGGTATAGTTGTTTCTTCCATCTCATCATTCAGAGATTGTTCTTGTATCCTTGATTTAATGGGTTTATTGTCTAAGTTTCTATTATTTAAATTCCTGTCATAGACTCAGGAAGGAATAGTAAACAAACCCAAGGCAATATAGATGATGTTTTCAACTATTCAGTTTTGTCTGTAATCTGCCTTCAGTGGTGATAAGGTAACTTATTTCAGCTGCGTGGGTTCTAAAATGCTTTAATGCCCCCCCCCACCTTTTTTTTTGCTTGTGATGAACAATATGGTGTAAACCTAGGGAGAAAATTGACCCCCAAATGATCAACCTGGAATTTCAGTGCTTACTTGTAAGGTTAATTTTATTTTAATATTTCAGATATTTTAAAAAATGCTCCTAGGAAGAATTTATTTTTTTAGATCTAATGTGTTGGTCAATGTAATGAGTGTGTGGTGGTAATGATAGTCACAAAGTGCTAGAGCATCCCATAGTCTGGAGAGAATTAGAATGTTGTTATCTTCTTCTCCAGTTCTTCTAGAATGAGATTGGAAGAGATCATTATCCTGTTTACAAATGAGAAACAGATATAGGTGTGAAGAGGCCTGGCAACAGCCATTTAGCAAATGGAAAGTCCAACCAAAGATGGGCCTGATTTCTCATGCCTCTTATTATCCTGGACGAGACCATGAGGACCACCAAGACACTCAGAAGAGGCACTTGGTCTTTCCCAGGTGTGCCACTTTTGGAGCCCATAAATGTGTGTCGTTTGCTTCACACGCTTACTCTAAACTGGCTGGTGACATTGCTCCTACGTGATTTGCATGGGTGCCGGTTGCAAGTGGGCAAGTTGAGTCAGAGACATGGCGGTGATTATGTCAGAACAGGCAATCTCTGCTTTTCAGCTTTGTCAATCAGGCTTGGTGGGTCACACCAGCAGCTTGCAATCATGCCCCTCCACCCAGTGACGGCTCCTCACCGCTGCAACAGGGGAAGGTGATGCCACAGAAGGACAATGGTGACAGTGTTTGGAAGTAGATCATACGACCTTTTCACATAAGAAAACCCTCATAAATACTTTATGATCTCATTCTCATGGACACACACATATACATATATGTATATGTGTGTGCTTACTCGCTTCAGTCACATCTGACTCTTTACAATTCCGTGGACTGTAGCCCACCAGCCTCCTCTGTCCATGGGATTCTCCAGGCAAGAACACTGGAGTGGGTTGCCATGTCTTCCTCTTGGGGATCTTCCCAGCTCAGGGATCGAACCCATGTCTCCTGAAGCTTCTGCATTGCAGGTGGATTCTTTACTGAGCAATCTGGGAAGCCATATACATATGTGTGTGTGTGTGTGTGTGTGTGTGTATGTGTGTGTGTGTATATATATATATATGCATATAGGGTTGGCTAAAAAGTTTGGATTTTTCCATAAGATGTCACAGAAAAACCTGAATGAACTTTGGCTAACCCAATATATATTTCACTTTAGTTTTTAGAAAACCAAAATGCATATTTAGAACATGTAACAATATCACAAATGCAAATGGAAATATCTAGAATAAAAACTAAAATAATAAGAAATTAAACCTGCCTCTTGAGAAATCTGTATGCAGGTCAGGAAGCAACAGTTAGAACTGGACATGGAACAACAGACTGGTTCTAAATAGGAAAAGGAGTACGTCAAGGCTGTATATTGTCACCCTGCTTATTTAACTTATATGCAGAGTACATCATGAGAAATGCTGGACTGGAAGAAGCACAAGCTGGAATCAAGATTGCCAGGAGAAATATCAATAACCTCAGATATGCAGATGACACCACCCTTATGGCAGAAAGTGAAGAGGAGCTAAAAAGGCTCTTGAGGAAAGTGAAAGTGGAGAGTGAAAAAGTTGGCTTAAAGCTCAACATTCAGAAAATGAAGATCATGGCATTTGGTCCCATCACTTCATTGGAAATAGATGGGGAAACAGTGTCAGACTTTATTTTTTTGGGCTCCAAAATCACTGCAGATGGTGACTGCAGCCATGAAATTAAAAGCCGCTTACTCCTTGGAAGAAAAGTTATGACCAACCTAGATAGTATATTCAAAAGCAGAGACATTACTTTGCCGACTAAGGTCCATCTAGTCAAGGCTATGGTTTTTCCTGTGATCATGTATGGATGTAAGAGTTGGACTGTGAAGAAGGCTGAGCGCTGAAGAATTGATGTGTTTGAACTGTGTTGTTGGAGAAGACTCTTGAGGGTCCCTTGGACTGCAAGGAGATCCAACCAGTCCATTCTGAAAGAGATCAACCCTGGGACTCGATGGATGTGAGTCTGAGTGAACTCTGGGAGATGGTGATGGAGAGGGAGGCCTGGTGTGCTGCGATTCATGGGGTCGCAAAGAGTCAGACACGACTGAGTGACTGAACTGAACTGAACTGAACTGATATAACAAAAGCTACTAGATATAAAAAGAAAATGCCTATCAAAAGGAGAATGGATAAGTAAATTGTGGTATTTTCACATAGGGGAATACTATGCAGCAATACAAGGGATAAACTACTGGTCCACTCAGCAGCATGGATGAAGCTAACATATGTTGAATGAAAAAAACCTCCTGTAAAAGTATATGCACGAATTCTATACATCTAAGTTTCAATAACAGTCCAGATGAATAAATAATGATAGAAAAGGGCCACAAAGGGGAAGGCACGTTGTTAAAGATTGGAAAGGTCATGAAGAAACCTTAAGGAGTGGTGAAAATATTATATTAGATATCTTTTTTTTTAATTGGAGGACAATTGTTTTACAATGTTGTGTTGGTTTCTTATATTTTAAATTTATGTTTTAGTGGTGAAGAATGGTCTTACTGAATTGAAATGTCAGCCTGGTGGTGTCTCTTTCACATCAATGATGGAACCTTCAGGCTCTCAAATTGGAGCCTGGTGGTTCAGATGGTAAAAGAATCTGCCTGCACTGCAGGAGACCTGGGTTCCACCCCTGGGTTGGGAAGATTCCCCTGGAGAAGGGAATGGCAACCCTTTACTCCAGTAATCTTGCCTGGAGAATTCCACGACAGAGGAGCCTGGTGGGCTACAGTCTGTGGGGTCTCAGAGTCAGACACGACTGAGCGACTAACACTTCACTTCACTGTCTCTTACAGACTAGATTGATTGCCCTGTCTCTTTCGTCTGTGTGTTCTTCCATTTCCCACCGTCAACAACATCCCACCCAACAAGCCACTCCACCTAGAAACCATTGCATTGCCATGTGAAGAACCCAGGCTCACAGACTACGTATGTAAACGGGAGATTTGTGCGTGAGCTGGCAGAGACCATGCCAGCCAACATGGATCTGGGGAGCCCCCGGGTGCGAAGGCCCTCATGCGGTGGAGCTGGGAGGACTAGAGCTGAGTGTCCCGCTGTCAATCCTGTTCGTTTGCCAGGGCTGCTGTGACAAAGTGCCGCAGGCCGAGTGACTTGAGTGACAGAGATTTATCATCTCTGTTCTGGAGGCCAGAAGTCTGAGATCAAGGTGTCAGCAGGGCTGGTTTCTCCTGAGGGCGGGGAGGGACAGCCTGTTCTAGGCCTCTCTCCCAGCTTCTGGTGTTTCCTGGCAGTCTTTGGTGGTTTTTGGCTTGCAGTTCTCTGCCTTCATCTTCACATGATGTTCTTCCTGTGTGCCTGTCTCCAAATTCCCCCCTTTTGCAAGAACACGAGTCATAGTTCACTGGGGCCTACCCGAATGACCCCATGTCAACTGGATTACCTTCTGTAAAGATCTGATCTCTGAGTAGGGGCCCATTCTGGGATACTGGGACTTGAGGCCCGACATTTTTCTTTCTTTGTTGGAGACCCCATTCACTCCATAGTGTTACGACTCAGGAACGTGATGACTTGTCTCTGTCGTGTGTGCTCAAGTAAGTTTGGCTTTTCTCCTCTCCTGGATTAGGTAGCACACTCTGTAGGGTGTGCATGTTACTCACAGTTTCTTTTCCATCTTTCCAGCCCCCCATGTGTGTGTGCTAAATCGCTCAGCTGCGTCCGACTCTTTGTGACCCCTTGGCCTGTAGCCCACCAGGCTCCTCTGTCCATGAGGATTCTCCAGGCGAGAATACTGGATTGGGTTTCCATACCCTCCTCCAGGGGATCTTCGCAACCCAGGGATCGAACCCTTGTCTTAGGCATCTCCTGCACTGCCAGGTGGGTTCTTTAGCAGTAGTGCCACCTGGGAAGCCCCCAGCCACCCCCATACAGGGTTAGTTTTCAGCTGATCAAGGAGCTTGGGGAAAGCTGCCAGAAGACGCAGTGCTTAAGGAGGTCACCTTTACTGCAGGGAAGTGTTCCTCATGCCAGTCTCCAGCGGGTTTTAGGAAGAGACCTAGTATGAATTCCAAGTATTTGAGAAGGGGCTAGGCAAATGGACTTGCCTTTTTTTTTTTTTTTTAAAATAATAAATATAGGCTTTGTTTCCTCTTTGGAACACTCTGATCAAAACAAACGGATTAGGCCAAGCACATGGTCACAATAACAGGTGGTCGGGAGGTCCCCTGTGGCGTGTGGCCTGCAGAGCCTGGCCTCCTTCAGGCCTGGGAGGGAGGCGGCACTGTGGTCGGGCCCCTGGAGGAGGCGGACGCACACAGGGGAGCCAGCAGTGCGTGTCTGCAGCTGGGCTGGCCAGCTCTGGACTCCCTGAGTGATTAAGGGGGAAGTACAGACAAAGCAGGAGCATGTGGGGCTGACAGCTGTTAAGGAAAGGAAGCTAGGTTTGTCAAGCCTTTCTCCCTGGCCCTTGTCACCAGCATGCTTTGTGAAGCACGCTGCTTTCCTCCAGGGTTACCCAGATGGCTCAGATGGTAAAGAATACACCCGCAATGCAGCAGACCTGGGTTCAGTCCCTGGTTGGGAAGATCCCTGGAGAAGGGAACACTGCAGTGCTCTTGCCTGGAGAATCCCATGGACAGAGGAGCCTGGCGGGCTACAGTCCATGGGGTCATAGAGAGTCAGACACAACTGAGCACACAGCATGCCTGCCTGCCGCTTGCCTCCAGGTCTGAATGGACCCACACTCTCAGCGATGGTGGATTCACCAGCCTTGATGGGGCACAAGCGACCTGGGTTCGGGTCCTAGGGCCACCCTCAATGTAGCTCTGTGACCCTGGGCAAGTCGGTCCAGTGTAGGGAGTCAATGAGTTTCTGTCTGCTCAGCCCTGCTTCTTCCCAGTGGTTAGGAACCCAAACCAAACAACGCAGAGGAAAGTGATGCTCAGAGGATAAGGTGATCTGTACACCATCACCCCTGTCACTGCTATGATTTCCAGATGTGTGTTTCATCCAAGAGAGTGAAATACAAGGAAAACTTTGCATCAGAAAACAGATGGGAAGAGGCTGAAGAAGGGGAGAGGGGACTCGGCAAGATGAAGAAGGGAGATCTGTCCTCAGCAGGGTCTCGGCTTGTGCAGGGTCTCTCCGAGCAGACCCAGAAACCGCCCCATGAGGCAAGAGGCTGCGGTGTGTTCATGTGGCTGAGAGACGGTTTTGAACCATTATTTCTGGAGCTCATTTTCTTATAAAGCTCTGGGAAAGCAGGTTGGCTTTAGGGTAGACTGAAGCCACTGAGCCTTCTCCCTTTGTCTGGGATTCTCTTGGCTTCGCTCCTTGTCTTTAGCTGGTATCGTCTGGGGGTCAGAGGTACCATGCCTTCCTCAGTTCACCACGTCCCAGTGACCACCAGCTGCACCAGAGGAGGAAGCTTCCTTTCTAGGCCCAGCCACAAACCTCTCCACATGACTTTTTATTTCTAATTTGTTCTTATTTGTTTAGTTGCTATGTCATGTCCAACTCTTTTGCAACACCACAGACTCTAAGCCTCCAGGCTTCTCTGGCCATGGGATTCTCCAGGCAAGAATACTGGCGTGGGTTGCCATTTCCTCCTCCAGGAGATCTTGCCAACCCAGGGATCAAACCTGGGTCTCCTGCATTGGAGGCAGATCCTTTACTGCCTGAGCCACCAGGGAAACCCATAACTGCCCTACACCTTCTGTGATGAGGCCCTTGGCCCTGTTTAAACCACCGAGACTCCTTCTATCCAGAGATGATACCTGAGCCGGGCCTGGCTCGCCCCAAGTGGGAAGACTGGTCATTTTCCCTTAAGTGGTTTAAACAGAAGAGTCAAGATCCTGCCTAGGGTCACCATGATGGGATAGCATGCTGAGAGGTGGCTTCTGCACCTCTTAGAAGGCCCCAAGGTCTCTGTCACTTGAACTTATACAGCTCTAAGTATTTATTTTCATATTCTGTTGGACTAAATGCAAGAGACACTTGAGTTTTGTTGAGTTTAGAATCCTACTTGGTCTGAATGAGCAGAATTGTTCTTTTGTTATTGTTTAGTTGCTAAGCTGTGTTCAACTCTTTGCAACCCCATGGGCAGCAGCACGCCAGGCTTCCCTGTCCCTCACCATCTCCCGTAGTTCACCCAAATTCCTGTCCACTGAATTGGTGATGCCATCCAACCATCTCTTCCTCTGCTGCCCTCTTCTCCTTTTGCCTTCAATCTTTCCCAGCATCAGGGTCTTTTCCAACAGCATCAGGGACCATTCACATCAGGCGGCCAAAGTATTGGAGGATTTAGCTTCAGTGACAGTCCTTCCAATGAGTATTCAGGGTAGATTTCCCTAAAGATTGACTGGGTTGATCTCCTTGCAGTCTAAGGGACTCTCAAGGGTACTTGCCCTTTTGAATAGCAAGTAAATGAAGGAGGTCCCTTTCGAAATAGGGCCTTCACTAGACTCCAGTTTTTATAAAATAGAGCTAAACTACTCATCTAAAATCCACAATTTCAACACATAGGAAGAGGTTGTATTGCTTGATTGATGAAAATGCCGTGACCAGAGGCTCAGAGGAACCTAACTCTGTATATTCCCTGGGAAAATTGTTCATTATTCACTAATTCAGAGTTTGTGGTCACTTTGTAGTGCATAACTACTGTGGATATTGAGAATCAACCATGTGTATGTGCATATTTTTGTGTATTCACTAGTTAACACAATATTTTTTTGTATCAACTTTATTTAGAGGGAAAAAAATTCCCTGGTGGCTCTGTGGTGAAGAATCTGCTTGCCAACGCAGGAGACCTGGGTTTGATTCCTGGACGACAAAGATCTCCTGGAGAAGGAAATGGCAACCCACTCCAGTATTCTTGCCTGGAAAATCCCCTGGACAAAGGAGCCTGGACGGCTATAGTCCACAGGGTCACAAAAGAGTTGGACATAACTTAGTGACTAAAAGCAACAATAGTTGCAGCAGGCCCCTTCACCTTGGTCAAAACTGGTACGGATATTTTTCAAATCTCTTTTCTGTACCAATCAAGCTTCTGCATGTTGACCTTTGAGGCAGATATTACCATTCTGGTAACACAAGATACAAATGACTGAATAATTACGTAAACTCTGGGCAGCTGCATTTCCTAACACACGTGGGCCTCGTCTCAAGGGGCCAGGACAGTACTTTCAGTGCAACAATTCTGAGAAGTTTTATACAAATAGCACTTTCTTTGAAGAATTTCTCTTGTTTAATGGGAGCTAAGGGATATCATTAACTCGAACACTTGATTTGGAATCAGACATTAGAGATTTTAGAAATTGGGGGATTTGAAATATCAAACTACCTCCTAGGATTTAGACCCGAACAAGAAAAAGCTTCAAAATAAAACCAGATAAAAATCATTAAATTATTATCATCCAAATTTAGAAGCATGTAATGAATATTCATTTTTCTTTTTTCTTATCTGGAGGCTATGTAATTCCGGTCAGGGATTTTTTCTTGAATATGAGAGAATAGAAAAACAAGTATCTAGGAATGAAGTTTCCTTGTGACCTTTTCCCTAGGCGCCCTGTGCAATGTTTGGGGGCTTCTACTAAATTGATGAGAACCATTCACATGGAGGACAGCACGAGAATGAAGCATGGAATTGTGAGGAGAAAAGAGACCCTTTCACTGTCAGATTCAATCTTTAGAGAAGTGCTATGCCTCCCCCCCCCCCACAAATTTTAATTCTTTGCTTTGTATTGGGATATAGCCAATTAACAATGTTGTAGTAATTTCAGGTGGACAGCGAAGGGACTCAGCCATATATATACATGTTTCCATTCTCCCCCAAACGCCCCTCCCACCTAGGCTGGTACATAATATTGAGCAGAGTTCCATGTGCTATACAGTAGGTTTTTGTTGGTTATCCATTGAAGATATAGTAGTGTTTATATGGAGAAGGCAATGGCATCCCACTCCAGTGTTCTTGCCTGGAAAATCCCATGGACGGAGGAGCCTGGTAGGCTGCAGTCCATGGGGTCGCTAAGGGTCGGACACGACTGAACGACTTCACTTTCACTTTTCACTTTCATGCATTGGAGAAGGAAATGGCAACCTACTCCAGTATTCTTGCCTGGAGAATCCCAGGAATGGGGGAGCCTGGTGGGCTGCCATCTATAGGGTCGCACAGAGTTGGACACGATTGAGGTGACTTAGCAGCAGCAGCAGTGTGTATATGGCCTTCCCAAAGTCCCTAAACTATCTCTTCCCCCTGGCAGCCATAAGTTTGCTTTCTATGTCTCTTTCTGTTTTGTGAAGTGAAGTCGCTCAGTTGTGTCCGACTCTTTGCAACCCCATGGACTGTAGCCTACCAGGCTCCTCTGTCCATGGGATTTTCCAGGCAATAGTACTGGAGTGGATGGCCATTTCCTTCTCCAGGGGATCTTCCCGACCCAGGGATCGAACCCAGGTCTCCCGCATTGTAGACAGATGCTTTACCGTCTGAGCCACCAGGGAAGTCCTTTCTGTGTCTCCTTCTGTTTTGTGAAGTGAAGTCGCTCAGTCGTGTCTGACTCTTTGTGACCCCATGGACTGTAGCCTATAAGTTCATTTGTATCATTTCTTTTTAGATTCCACATATAAAGGGTGTCATATGCTATTTCTCCTTCTCTGTCTTGCTTCACTCAGTATGACACTCTCTAGGTCCATCCATGTTGCTGCAAATGGCACTATTTCATTTCTTTTAATGGCTGAGTAATATTCCATTTAGATATACACCACATCTTCTTTATCCATCCCTCTTGTCTTTGAATTGTTAATGTGTTGTGCGTGCTAAGTCACTTCACTCGTGTGACCCCATGGACTGTAGCCCACCAGGCTCCTCTGTCCATGGGATTCTCTGGGCAAGAATCCTGGAGTGGGTTGCCATGCCCTTCTCTGGGGAATCTTCTCAACCCAGGAACTGAACCCAGGTCTCCCCATTGCAGGTGGATTCTTTACCATCTGAGCCACCGGGGAAGCCCTGACCCATAGTTACTTATGCCTCATTATCGTTGATCTTTTTATATTAGAGTTGATGTGTGACTTGTGTCTTACCTCTACCTGTGGTTATTCAGAATCTTCATCTTTGTTTCATCAAATGATGACTGCTGCTGCTGCTGCTGCTGCTAAGTCGCTTCAGTCATGTCCGACTTCGTGCGACTCCAGAGATGGCAGCCCACCAGGCTCCCCAATCCCTGGGCTTCTCCAGGCAAGAACACTGGAGTGGGTTGCCATTTCCTTCTCCAGTGCATGAGAGTGAAAAGTGAAAGTGAAGTCGCTCAGGTGTGTCCGACCCTTAGCGACCCCATGGACTGCAGCCTACCAGGCTCCTCCATCCATGGGATTTGCCAGGCAAGAGTACTAGAGTGGGTTGCCACTGCCTTCTCCGCAAATGATGACTAGTCTTCATCATTTTTTTGTAACTCTAACTATTTCTGTTCCCATTTTCAGCCGCACTAGTCGGTACAAAACCAGAAGTCAGAAGATCCAGCTTAGCACTTCTGTTCTCCGTGAAGCATCTGTGCAGTGCCCCTGACAGCCATGACGAGAGGGAATCCCCAAGGCTCCTCGTTTCTTGCTGTAGGGAGAGCCGTGCCCTGCCCTGAAGATGACAGGCAGATGTTTGACAGTTACTCACAAACCCTTTCTGCTACAAGGTTCTCATCTTCATCCTGCTCTCTTTTCTATGGTTCTTTTCTGTTTCCCACTGTTGACTGGTCCTCTGGCTCCATCAGTTGGAGTTATACATGCCCCTTTTGTTTAAAAAAAAAAAATGCCTCTCAACTGGGGCTTTGCAGTTTGAGGATTTCTTTCTTATGGTGGTGTGTGTTACCCCGACAGATTCTCACTCCTGGGGTTCGTGAGCCAAGTGGAGGTGCTGATGGGCCAGGATTTGGCACACATCCTCCTCTAACTCATTTATAACACGTCCTGATTTCGTTTGTCAGTCCTTAGCAGAGTCAGCAGAGAGTTGGTTGGGTTAATCCTTCGTGCATGCGTGCTAAGGCGAGTGTCTCTTTGCGACCCTATGGATTGTAGCCCGTCAGGCTCCTCTGTCCATGGGATTCTCCAGGCAAGAATACTGGAGTGGGTTGCCATGCCCTCCTCCAGGGGATCTTTCCAACCCAGGGATTGAACCTGCATCTCTTGTGTCCTGCATTGGCAGGTGGGTTCTTTACCACTAGCGCCACCTGGGAAGCCAGGGTTAATCCTGCTCTGAAGCCTACTAGCAAGTGGCCAGACCTGATCCTGTTACTCTCAGAAAGTGGCCGTGCTGGGTGATGAGATGCCTGGCAGGTCTCACTGACCTGTCTTGTCCAGTCACCCAGTTCAGTATACCTTTTCAGCCTGGCCAGTTGCTCCAGGGTGATGACAACTCAGATACAGTTCTTGTTCACAAATTCTTTAAATCAACTGAAGTAAATTCCTGACTTACTGCTAGAAGTGAGAGTGCATTTGCAATCTCACTGAACCTGAGAAGATCCTGAACACGTGGTGAGGAGTCAATAATCCCTCACTTGTACTTGTGATGTGTTTGGTCCTGTCTTTAAGCAGACTCTTCGAGATCAACTTTGGGTCTTCCTAACTGGTTTATTTGAAAACTTGCTTTAGTTATTGTTTTAATGAAAGTGACGGGAAGTTTATTTTCTGCATGCAGGTATAAATCATGTTGGATTATTTTTTTCTTTATCAGAAAGCATCAGATAGAGTCAAGATTTGGCATACTCTGAGCCCATGTTTGCATAGACTCAACAGGGTCAAATCTGTCTAAAAGATCATTTGATGAGATTCTCCATGCGTGTGTGCTAGGTCACTTCAGTCGTTCAGTTGCTTCAGTCCGACTCTTCATGACCCCCTGGACTGTAGCCTGCCAGGTTCCTCTGTCCTTGGGGATTCTCCAGGCAAGAGTACTAGAGTGGGTTGCCATGCTCTTCTCCAGGGGATCTTCCCTACTCAGGGATTGAACCCACGTCTCTTATGTCTCCTGCCTTGGCAGGTGTATTCTTTACACTAGGGCTATCTGTGTTCTTTACACTAGGGCCATCTGGCAAACCCTGTGATTCTCAGTAGCCAGCTTCTATTAACTATTATTCAGTTTGAATCTGGAAATTCCTGTATGGGACTGATGAGATGGTCGGTCATTTCAAAAGACACGTGCATGTAAACAGTGATGACCATATTTTCCCCCTGGTGTAAACCCCTTAGTACAGCGCCATGCTAATTTTTTTTGCTCGTTTGTTTTGAAGTAAAGAAAGGTATATTGCAAGGCCATGCAAGGAGACGCGGTGGCCCATGCCCTGAAAAGCCTTGAACTCCACTATGCTAAGTTTGGATCAAAGTCATTCGCTGCGATGGAGAAAACATGGCACTGTGGATTTAATGGCTAGGACTTTGTCAGGGAAGGATACTTATCTGGGCCTGGGGCTCAGGAAACTCAAAAGGGGAAGCTCCGGTTCCCACACTGAATTGCTTGCCAAGCCTTTGGTCAGTCTTGGCAGGCTGCCACCTCTGTCCTGCCCTGGTCTGACCCTTGGAGGCTGTGAGTGCTGGTACCCACTGAGTGCTAGATGGCGGGCATGGCCAGGGGCCAGGACCATCTGAGACTTCAGTCAACTCGAGACACAAGGTGAATCTCTTTCACATGAATCAACATGATTTGCAGTTGGTGCAGGTACTTTTTAGCAGAAACCCTTTGCCCTATAATACCTGTTGGTTCAAATCTTTAGAATTCTCCAGGCAAGAATACTGGAGTGGGCTGCCATTTCCTCCTCCAGGGAATCTTCCCGACCCAGGGATTGAACCCATATCTCTCATGTCTCCTGCATTGCCCACGCAGGATCTTCACCACTGGCGCCAACTGGGAATCCCCAGCTATGGCTCACAGACCTTTTTAATGTCTGAACTCTCCTTTTCTTCTTCCTAACTTTTTAGTAGATCTTGTCAGTCCTCAGCAGTGGACAGATTATGTTCATGGAGTTCTCTAGTGTGAGATGTTAACGTATTTTTCTCTTTTAAAAGATTGTTTTAATTTTTATACAATTTTAAAGGTTACTTTCTATTTATAGTTATTACAGAATATTCACTGTATCCTCCGTGTGGTACAAGCCTAACTCACACCCACTAGTTTGTACCTCCCACTTCTCCACCTCTATTTGCTCCTCTTACCCCTGCTGGTAACCACTAGTTTGTTCTCTTTGTGAGCCTGCTTCTTCTTTTTTTTTTTTGGTCATATTCACTAATTTGTTGTATTTTTTTCAGGTATTTCATTTTTCTTGAATGTTGCATCCAGGTCTGGACACATTAACAAGAGAGACAGGAGTTTTTTTAAGATTTTCCCTCCTTGCAAAGGGAATGACATAGAGGTAGAATCTCACAAATAGCTTGTGGTTTTCCAAATCCCCCAGGAGGAGGCCATTAGGGTTTTTATGAATGGAACCTGTCTTGCTCCAACTCATCCAAGATGATCAAAATGCTCACTCAGAAACGCACAAGGGGCTTTCCTGGTGGTCCAATGGCTAAGGCTCCATGCTCCCAATGCAGGGGGTCGGGGTTTGATCCCTGGTCAGGAAACTAGATCCCACATGCCGCAGCTAAGATTCTGCATGCTGTAACTAAAGATCCCACGGGCTGCAAGTAAAGACTTGGTGCAGCCAAATAAATAAATGTAAAGAAAGAGAAAAACACAAGGTCAGCTTGGGTGAGTCCCTACTTCAGTAAGAGGAGCACGATTTCTTTTCTTCCTTCCTTTCTCTGTTCACAGCCTTCTTCTCTTTGAGCTTGGGTCTGATCTGATGTTTTCGTGGCTTTTAGGTCATTTTAGGAGCTAATGTGAGAAGGGAAATTGGTAGCAAATAGTGATGGACAACTGCCTTCTTTACATTTCTCCGTAGAAAATTGGAGACTCCCATCAGAAGGAACTGTTGGGGTGACTTTTATCTGCAACGTTACCCCCTATGACTGTTTCCCTGCCTTCCCTGCAGGAGCATGGAGTATATCAATCCTTTCCAGAATGTGTTAGAAAGATGCCCCTGTCACACATCAGTGCAGAGATTACTAGCATGAGCCTTAGGGCAGGCAGCCCTGGGTCTGAGTCTCATGTCTACCCAATACTTGTCACCCAGTATCCCAAGGCAAGTCTCTGAGCCTCATGAAGCTTTAATATGTAATGTCTTTATAATGTGAATGATGACTCTCTTCTTATAGGTGGATGTGAAGATTCAATGAAATGATTGCATATAGCACTTAGCACAGGGAAAACCCTAGGACATGCTAAGTACTTAACTGTGTGTAGCTCTCTGCTCCATGCAGTACAATTGTCTGGCTTCCCTTCTGCAAGTTAAAGTGGTTTCCTAAGCCTGATTTGCAAAATATTGAGTCCACTGTTTTGGGACCAGGAATATGGTGGTTTTTTTTTTTTTTTTTTTTTTTCTGTTTGCTATTAGTCACTAGCAGTGGGAGATGTTGTTAACTGGCCAAAGGGAACTTTGGGTGTAGATAATTCCAGTCTAACTCAAAGTGTAGTGGAATGACAAGTGAATAATTAAAATGTGGATTTAATTGCAATCATATTTTAAAAATTGTAACTATCCTAGGATAGTCATCTCTTAACATTTTTAATAAATTTGCTCAACTGTAGGTCCTGCAAAAATAGAATATACAGGAGGGTCTTAGGTTATCAAATTGTAGAAATAAGTGCAGTTCAAATGGGATTTCTTTTAGAAGATAATTCATGTTCATGCTCACAAATTTAACTGCTAATTTCAGCAAACGAATGTTAAGAAAACAGATTTTAATAAGCTTCTACAAAGTCAAAGAAAATCTATGGAGCCTATTTGCCTAAGGAGCAAAGGAGTTCTGAATAACTGGATTTATTTCTAAGGAGAAAAAAAAAAATAGAAAGAGACTGCTTTCTTTGGATCCAGTGAAACTGAGCCAGGAGGAAGAAAACAAGCTCATGTAAGAAAAAGATGAAATAAAAACGTGAACATGGCAGAAAAAGGAAACTGGGTCAGACTCTTAGGCAACATGACTGTGGTGACAAAGCCTGGGAAGAATAAGGTCAGACTAGCCAAAGCTGCTCACAAGACACCACTTGTAGAGGACAGAGCAGGAAAGGGCCAGAGAAAATGCCACCTCTCCTTATTAGCCTGGGATGAAGAGCTAATAACAAGCCATCAAAAGAATGGAGATGTTTAATGCTCCTTTAAAAAAAAAACCCTCCATATTTAAAAAGAAGAAGAACAAGAAATAGGAACAGAAGACACATAAATTTGGAGGGTGGAGGACAGCTGTGTGGTGGATGATGTTTTAAATGGGTTGAAGGTATTAAAGTCAGAATGCTTGGTGTACTTGTATTCCAGGGCATGAAAATGAAGTTGCCAGTGTCATTTCAAGAATGAATTTGTGCAGTTAGGGAGGAACCCTCAAATTGTAAAGAGCTGTCACGCCTATACACACCCATACACATTGGCATATGCACACACACACACACACACACAGATTTAGGCAATGACCCCTAAAGAAAAGTCTCCAAATAAATAAACAAGCATATTGAACAAAATAATGCACAGGGTAAACTCTTTCATACTTAAAATGAGCATCTCCATCTGGTCAAGGCAGATGCAGAGGGACTGGCTTAGAGATCAAGAGGACTTATTAGGTACAATATCTTTGGCTTCAGAGAGACCCTGTAACTGTCCAAAATGATCAGGCAGCTAAGCAAGCTGACCAGCCCAGCTACCATCTGTATTAGTTCTGAGCTGAACCATTTTCACACATTCTGGACTCTGTGTCTGAGTTTCCCACTTTTTCCCAGTATAATTTTATAGAAGAATGTATTTGGAGACAAATAGGTTGGACAACAATTTACCTCTATTATGAAAGGTATTAGAATCTGGTGAGATTTGAAATGAATTTTGATTTGACAGTATTTTTATTGACTCTCAATAGTAACCTGAAAACCAGCCCTAAGTTTTTATAGGCTTGAAATAAAATAGTACTTTTTACAGCTCAGTTGTGTTTATAGGTATCTATTCTTTGAAAAGACAAATAGGACCAAGTGTTTATAAGAATATTTAATAATGTATCCTGAGGGTTTTTAGTGCTTTCACTGGGCATTTCATCAGATTTCTTATGGAGAAACCCTGCTATTAAATAATATTGTTATCACTCATGCTTATCAGTGAAAACTGTGTGATCTTTCCACTATGTGGAGGGATCAGGGAGAGCAAAATTGGCATGGTCTTCAGTTTTAGAAAGGCTGTGGGGGTGGAGCTTTCCCACTGGTAGTCCAGTGGTTAAGAATCTGCCTGCCAATTCAGGGGACATGTGTTTGACCCTTGCGCTAGAAATATCCCCCATGCCCCAGGGCAACTAAGCCCGTGTACCACAACTAATGAGCCTGTGCTGTAGAGCCCAGGAGCTGCAGATTCTGAAGACTGTAACCTAGAGGCTGTGCTCTGCACCAAGAGGAGCCACTGCAATGAGAATCCCATGCGCTGCAACTAGAGAGCAGCCCCTGCTTGTGCAACTAGAGAAAACCTGCACGAGCGGCAGCAAAGACCCAGCGCAACTGAAACCAACAATAAATAAATAAATAAATAAATAAATAAATAAATAAATCTTTAATGAAAGGTCTGGGGGCCTCTTGACCTACAATATGAGTACAGGATCAATCATGCATGCAGATATACATCAAATAATTTCTAAATTTCTGCTGAATGCAAGAGAATATGCACCCTTTTTCCCTCAAAAAGAGTGGGAACTCATTTACCATGGAGCCATGTTGTAACGCTAATACTGCGTATTGTGACCTGGATATCATGGTGCTTAGTACATGCTGGAGGACTTGAACACTTAGCATTTACTTGATGCTATGTTAAGCTCTGGTTCCCACCCTTTTGATTTTCTGCAGAAGACTAAGAAGAAAGCTCAGATGGGGCGGGGACAGAGGAAGAGCTGCTAACCGAGTAGAGGAGGCATTTACTTGAACCACATCTAACAAACCAGAAAAATAAAGGCAGTGTTTTCCTGCCTGAAGCTCCTCTCTTTTATCTGCCCGAAGTTTATTCGAGAACATAGATGTTTAACTCATTGTTCAGGCTGCTCAGCTCTTCAGTTTCTAAAGGCCACCATATGCACCTGGACATTCAAAACAGCCAATGAACGGGCCTGAAGCGGGGGCAGTTTCATCTTCCTTGGTCACTGCCCAGCTTCACGCATGGAGAAAATGCGTAGAGCATTGTCGTTGGCATCATTAGGCTTCTTCTTTCTCTCTGCTGCTGAAATGGCCTGTAAGGAGAAGTCTTGCTGGCCAAAGTGATATGGGCTGCAATGGGTCTCAGTTGTGGCAGGTGGGATCTTTAATCTTTGTTGTGGCATGTGGGAATCTTTAGTTGCAGCATGTAGGATTTTTTTTTTTTTTTAGTTGTGGCATGCAAACTCCTGGTTGTGGCATGTGGGATCTCGTTCCCAGACCAGAGATCAAACCTGGACCCCCTGCATTGGCAGCATGGAATCTTAGCCAACCAGGGGAGTCCCCTACTTTACTTTTCTGAATCTGCCCTGGGACAGTGTCAGTACAGACAAATCAGTAAGACCTGAGATCCTTGATTTGTATACATTTTGGGCTTGTGTGAGAATACTCCCTCTCAATATGCTCATTCTCTGAGGAAGCTTGTATGAGCCAAATAGGAAAGGATTAGGAAGTCCCTTCTTTCCTCCCCACCCCATCATGGCTGATGGTTTAATACCCAGCTAAAGGTTCCAGTTTGCTAAGGGCCCCAGGGAAGATAAGAGTGAAAGTCATTCCCATAAGATGTCAAGAGTAGCTGAATCTGGCCCCACGTCAGTGTTCCTCAGAGTTAAATGTGCCAGGAATCCTTTTCACAATTAGCATTGATGGAAAGCATCCCTTGGTCATGCTCTAGAAAAAGAGGTGAAATATGTATTTTTAGTATGGGTTTCCCAGATGGCTCAGCGAGTAAAGACTCCACCTGCCAGTGCAGGAGACACAGGAGACATGAGTTCAATTCCTGGGCCAGGAAGATCCCTTGGAGGAGGGAATGCCAACCCACTCCAGTGTTCATGCCTGAAAAATCCCATAGACAGAGGAGCCTAGTGGGCTTCAGTCCAAAAGATAGCAAAGAGTCGAATGCAACTGAGCATAGCACAGTCATGTATTTTTAGTAGAGAAAGGAGGGCCTCACCAGCCACAGTTGGCACATGAACAGATCTGCTAGCAGCTGGAGCTGTGATCTGAATGTTACTCACTGAGACGAAAGGAAGTAAAATTCCAAGCTGCAGACACAGCCGTGCCCTCCCCAGGGGCTGCCTGTTTAAGAGCCATTTTTGGCTTCTTTCCTGACACTCAAGGATGAGTGGGTCTCTCTGGGCTCGCAGGTGTGAAACACTTTCTCTTTTCAAGTCCTTGGGCATTTTCTCCTTTGGGGAGTTACTTGGGTTCTGATGTATCTAGAGGGCTCAATTAGGTGGCTGAGCTGGGGAGTACACTTTTTCTGTTGAGAAGAACTCAGGCAGCTCAGGGCGCTGACACTTTTAAATTTTTGACTCTACATTGAATAAGTATTGACTTTTGGAGATGCGTTAAATTGCTCAGTGTCCTGAAAAGCATCCACTAAATGGACAGATGGCAAATTAATTTATATCTCTTTTTGAATATTTAAATTATTTCCTACTTGTAGAGCCTGTTTTGATGCTAGACTCATATGGAGTTTTCTCTTCATGGTCTCAGGACTGGATTTTCAGACAGTGTTTCCAATGTTGACTTTATTTTGCCAATGCAGGTAGGCACAATTGAAACTCTCCTTACTTCAGTTTTCATGTGCCTTAACTTTATGAAAACAGATACTGAAATATTTCATCCAGGTTGCTTGTATCAACTTATAACCATGAAGTGAAGGATGAAAATTTCAATTCTATTGTACTGATGCTAAAGAAAGAGTAGAACATTCTTATTTGAAGACAAACTATCTGTTATTATTTAGTTGCTAAGTTGTGTCTGACTCTTTTGTGACCCCATGGACTGTAGCTTGCCAGGTTCCTCTGTGCATGAGATTCTCCAGGCAAGAATACTGGAGTGGGTTGCCATTTCCATCTCCGGGGGATCTTCCTGACCCAGGGATCAAACCCTCATCTCCTGCATTGGTAGGCAGATTCTTTATATACAACCACCTGGGAAGCACCAACTATCTGTTAGTGTACCATGAATGTGTACTTGTATTATTTGTATAGGCCATCTGGAATTTTCCAAGAACTCAGGTATCTAGGTCAATGATCAAATTGCAGAGCTTGGTAGAATGCTGCTGGGTAAGGTTCTGCCCTATTCCTTTTGTATGTAAATGGATTGTTTACACAATAGTTTGTGGTCAACTCTGCTCTTTCCTTGTAGCTTTCTTGGGTCTCCAGACTGTAGGGGCAAAATTGACTTCACAGTGAAAGAATCTAGGACTAAGAGAAGCAAGTGATATGGGGTTTCTGACCAATGAGACACATTTTTAACACCCACAGGCCCACAGGAGTAGACATCATTGCTATGGTGTGCTAATGATGTCATTTGTCATACAGAGCTACGTGAGCCAGCTGAGAGCTCACAAAGTCAGCCTTAAATGGGAGAGAATGGGTGGAGTTGGCCAGGAATTCTCACGCTCAGCTCACTTCCATCCTCGGCTTCCCTGTTCTTCTAGAAACCAGAAGAAATTGCAGTGAGTCTTTTTCTTAACCCAGTTTCTGTGTGTGCATTCACACGTGTGCACATGTGCATGTAGGTAACAGCGTGATGGCCAGGAGTGAATGACCAATCCAAGTTCAGTGACCTGGGGTTCGAGCGCTCAGCCAGCCTTGCCGTTCTCAGCTGTGCCAATGTCAGCTCTGCCTCTGTCCCCATCTCTGTCTCTCTGTCTTACACACACATGCACACACACCTGGAGAAACACGCAGCTCGACAGGAGGAAGTGAAGCAGGTCACCATCTGCCACACACATACCTGCACAGTCACTGGACTCTGACTGACTCTACTTTTTCAGTGGGGACGGCAGGCAACATACAATCCTGGACATTTCTGCAGACCTCAAGAGTTCTATGACAAACCACGGGCTTTCATCTCGGAGTGCCCGAGTGGTTCTGCAGAGCCCTGGCCTGGCTTCCCAGGCAGGTGTGGATGGGAACCCTGCCCTGTCCTCACTCCTCCTGTCTACACAGGCTGGAGAACAGAGGAGGGTTTCTGCCCATCTGGTTTCCTTCAGGCTGAGGGCTTATGGGTAAGGTCCTTTCCCAAGCTTGTGTAACCGCACGGAAACCCCTAGGGAGCCTCTCAACGCAAACTCTTGCCATGTGGGCAGGGCACCTGCCATACCACAAATTCCTCATCTGCAGCCACCTTGCCATTCCCCACAATGAACAGTGTGTTCTGCAGCCTCACGCCATACCTAATTTGTTTTGCATTTAGAATATTCTTGGAAGTGTCCATATAATGAGAAGAAAACACTGCGTGTCGAAGCAGAGTCTTGTCTCCACGCGCAACTCTTCCCCTGGCAGAAGTCACATGGATGCTAATGAAATCTGAGTGTTGATGTCCTGTGGTGAGGGATGGTCTCCTCTGTGCTGAGACATGATTTCTTTTTGTTAGCTCGGCCATCTTTATTAATATTAATAGAAATAATGAGAATGAGGGAGGCTGGCTTCTGGCAGCATCCAGAATTAGTGGAGAGGATGGGCGGATGGTTGAGGAATTAAGATTCATTGGGACAGTGAATGGACCACATCCTTCTGGGACCCTCTTTAAAGGTATTTTGTTCTAAATGAGGAATTTGGTGAATTTCTTCTACCCTGCAGTTTAATCACTAATGGGGAACTTGTCACAGCTGAAGCCCTAGTTTGCTAGAGACTCTAGCTTGTGATGGTTTTACAGCTGGTGTGTATTTGTGTATGTATGTGTTTAGTTAGGTATTCGGATCTATGATCAACAGCCAGCTTAATCAGGATTTATTCACCATGAGAACATTTGCTGCAAGGATCCATTGTTAAATGCATGTCTATAAGCGTTTCATAATCTTAATGTCTTAATGACTATCTCACCCACCATATGAGATGCTTTAAAGGGAAATACAGTGAAGGGAAGTGGGGGCAGAGTCAGGGAACTTTCACTGCAGAAGAGAAATTTTCACGCTGAGGGCAAGTCAATCACAAGTGGTAGATGATGTATCTCCTACTGATTTCATTCCCCTTGGAAGTTTCTCTAATTTTTGCTGCTTGTTCAAGCATTGAATGTCACTATGTCAAATCCCCCTACTGTTCCCAGGGATGTTTGTGACTCTGAGAGGGGGTGAGACACCTGTCCCCAGGCAGGCGACCTTCAAAGGCAATCTGGGGGCGGGGCAGCCAGGGGTCCTGTACAATTTCTCAAGAACTGCCAGCTTTCAATTCCTTCAAGCAGTTGCTGTGCCAGGGAGATTATGGCTGGTAGCAGGAGAGTCTCAGATGTGGTCCAATCAGCTGGAGGCCATGCCGCTTGTATTAATACTTAGAGGGTGTCTAACTAACACTTGGGCTTCCCAGGTGGCTCAGCGGTAAAGATTCCACCTGCAATACTAGGAGACTTGGGTTCGACCCCTGGGTCGGGAAGATTCCCCTAGAAAAGGGCATGGCAAGCCACTCCAGTATTCTTGCCTGGAGAATCCCCACAGACAGAGGAGCCTGGCGACCTACAGTCCATGGTGTGGCAAAGAGTCGGACGTCTGAAGCGTTTAGCGTGCACACAAGCAAGGGAGCCTTGAGACTGCGTGGCGCAGGGCAGGGTGTCCCGGCTTACACGCTGGAAGACCCGGGCTTAGGGCCACCTGTTGACGTCATCAGTGGTGGGACCTGGCTGACAAAAAACATAGGGTGCTCTTAGGATGGGTGAACAGAGAGTACATCCAGCATGGAGAGGGCGAGGGATCCCCGGGGAGGGCCCCGTCTGGAGAATTGAGATGGGTTCTGTGTGCTGCACTGGCAGAACACTAGAGACAGGTTGAAACACACCCAGAGGATGGTGTGCAAGGCTGGGAGGGGATGTGAAACCACATGACATCAGGAACTCATGGAGGACCGAGGCCCTGGCCTGAAGGTGTGATTTCGGGGCAGGCCCCCATCCCAGGCCTCTTCCTGACTCATAGCTCTTCCCTGACCCAGGTCCCATTCTTGATAGATCTGTGGGACCCCCACCCACCCCTGGCACTTGTCCCTTTTGATTTGCTTGAAGATGGAGATATGGTGATATTGACAATCAGTGACAGGCCTCTGGCATAGAGCTGGGGTGAGAGTTGAAAACACTGATTCGTGTTTTTGAATTCTGGAGTGGCTGGTTTTTTGTACCATTACCCAAAAGCCTCAATTATAATATTATACTCCACATGTCAAGTGGATGATCTGAAGCGCTGTCATGAGGAAGAGGAATCAGTTTCTTTTGATGAGGCCCTTTTGGTGAGATCTGGGGTCTTGGCAGAAGCCACGGAGATATACATCTTAGGTTTCCTGGTAGCTCGGACGGTAAAGCATCTGCCTACAATGTGGGATACCCGGGTTTGATCCCTGAGTCGGAAAGATGCCCTGGAGAAGGAAATGGCAAGCCACTCCAGTATTCTTGCCTGGAAAATCCCATGGATGGAGCAGCCTGGTAGGCTACAGTCCATGGGGTCGCAAAGAGTCGGACATGACTGAGCGACTTCACTTTCACTTTTCACTTTCATGCATTGGAGAAGGAAATGGCAACCCACTCCAGTGTTCTTGCCTGGAGAATCCCAGGGACAGAGGAGCCTGTTGGGCTGCCATCTCTGGGGTCGCACAGAGTCAGACATGACTGACGTGACTTAGCAGTAGCAGCAGCAGCAGAACGTAACAAGTGATTTTAATCCTACTTATTAGACTTTGATCTGTTTTGAACTGAGTGTGAAATAGATGCCTTTGGTCCATTCCCCCCCTCCTCCGCCTCCATCCCAGGCCTCTTCCTGACTCATAGCTCTTTCTCATAGCTCTTCCCTGACCCAGGTCCCATTCTTGATAGATCTGTGGGACCCCCCAGCCCACCCTTGGCACTTGTCCCTTTTGATTTGCTTAAAGATGGAGATATGGTGATATTGACGATCAGTGACAGGCCTCTGGGGTAGAGCTGGGGTGAGAGTTGAAAACACTGATTCACGTTTTTGAATTCTGGAGTGGCTGGTTTTTTGTACCATTACCCAAAAGCCTCAATTATAATATTATACTCCACATGTCAAGATGTCCATGTGTCAAAATGGTCTGATCGGAATGTTGTTCTTACAACTAGCTGGACACATGCTACTCAAGTATATTACACAGGGGACTCAAGCATCGTAGGGCTGGTTGAACATGGTTATTTGAAAGATATTTTGTTGTTCTAAAATTGTGTGCTCTAACTCAAGAGTTCCCTGCCACACCAGCCTAGGACAAAGTTTTCACCATCTGCAGAAAAACACAGAAAAAATAAGAACAATGGATTACATTTTGTCTAATGCAAAACTTATTCAATTTTAAGGACTTTATTCTAAGATAAGGGTCTTTGTTTTCTTTTTGTTACTGTTGTTGTTATTCTTCTTTTGTTTTTAGATGGGGATAGGAGGTGGCATTTAAAAATGTCAATGGACAAGATAAATAGCCTGTCTCACCATTACATTTTTTTTTTCTTTTACTGATATATAAAATCTCAAAGTCTGGGAGCCCTGATTTAAGTCCAGTCTTTGGAACCTTGTTTATTCAATTGTTAAATGGGCATAGATGCCTGGGCTCCCTATCAACGTTGTTGTAAAGTCTCATATTGGGTACTCTTCTTCCCAGACACAAGAGTCATATACTTTGTATGATATTGGGTTGGTCAAAAACTTTGTTCAAACGAACTATTTGGTCAACCCAATATAAATGCCCTGATCACTGAGTGTATGCAGTTGTGATATTGCTCCTCCTCTCCTAGTTTTTCCTTGGCTGGAGTTTCCTTCTCAGCTTCCAGTAGTGCAAATGAATGCAGCCTGGGAGTTTGCTGTGTTCTTTCAGGATCCCTATGACAAAATTTCTGCCGGGGCACCTGAGGAAGACTGGAGCCCCTGGGGCAGCCAGCACAGGCCTTTCTTTTCGGTCCAACCTGGAATGGGTGGGGTGGGAGTGCCGTGGGGGTGGGGAGGAATGGGTGGGGTGGGAGTGCCATGGGGGTGGGGAGGAGAGAGTTCCTGTCTGTCCCAAGGTGGACGTGGACCCGTGGCATGTTTACCAGGGCAGGGCTTCCAGCCAGCTGTGAGGAACCAATGGTGCCAATGAAACCTGCCCGCACCGATGAAGTCATGCATTTCCAGCGATGCTAAACCTTTCCAGGCGATTCTCATCTGTGGCCAAGAGGGCTGTCCTCTCGGCTCTGAAACTTTGAGGAGATTACCCAGGTTATGGCTCATTTGTGCTGGTATCTATCAAATGAAGCAAAGTCCCTTCAGTTTTCAAGGACTCATCAGTATAGGTGGGAGGGGTTTTCCTAAGTGCTTGCTCTAGGGCACCAGCTGGCTGTACCTGATCTCCATTTTTTTGTCTTAATATTTCTCTAGGGAATTAGTAAATTCCCTGGTGGCTCAGAGGTAAAGAATCCACCCACCAATGCAGGAGATGGCAGGTTCGATCCCTGGGTCAGGAAGATCCCCTGGAGAAGGGAACGGCTACCCACTGCAGTATTCTTGCCTGGAGAGCCCCATGGGCAGAGGAGCCTGGCAGGCTACAGTCCATGGGGTTGCCAAGAGATGGACATGACTTAGCAACTGAGCATACATGCAGGGGATTAATAACATATTAAGGTGAAAGGTTCAGCTTCTGAAGAAATTCTTGCCTTGTTTAATGATGTTCAGAGCAGTAGTGTTACTGGTGGTGGGAAGGTAGAAACAGCTTAGTGTTCATCAGTGTGCTCCTCACCACCAACACATCTGCAGAGGCATGAGATAGAATACTGGGAATCCAATCTCTCAAGTCTTATCATATCACATGCAAAGTGTAATATGGCCTGAAAAAAGGCAAGTTACAGAATAACTTTCCCCATAGGGAATGAGACAGTTTACTGCTGCTGCTAAGTCGCTTCAGTCGTGTCCGATTCTGTGGGCAGCCCGCCAGGCTCCCCCGTCCCTGGGATTCTCCAGGCAAGAACACTGGAGTGGGTTGCCATTTCCTTCTCCAATGCATGAAAGTGAAAAGTGAAAGTGAAGTCGCTCAGTCGTGTCCGAGACAGTTTAGGTGGCTATTTAAAACACACAGTACAACTTGTTGCTTACTGTTACAGCTCTCTTACTCTTTCTGAATACCTACACGTGTGGTCCAATGAGAGCTGAAGGGTCACAGCAGGGCCACGTAGAGGTGATCTTTGGGGAAGGAGAGCAATGGAATTGGAGACAAGTCCAAAGGGGCTATTTCCATAGTGTTTTGGTGCCTTTACAAAAAGTAACTGAAGCACATATGAAAATGATTATAAGAATTCCAGGTTGCAGGTACATGCATATTTATACATTCTTTGTTCTTTATTGAAGTTATATCTTTTAATTTTTTAAAATTTTTTTAAAGATTTTTTTTTTTAAAGTGGACCATTTAAAAAATCTTTATTGAATTTGTTACAATGTTGTTTCTGTTTAATGGTTTTTGGCCGCCTGGCATGTGGGATCCTAGCTCCCTGACCAGGGATTGAACCTGTACCCTCTGCATCGGAAGCTGTAGTCAGTCTTAACCACTGGACTGCCAGGGAAGTCCCAGAAGTTATATGCTTTTTAAAATGCCACCATATAATGACTAGAAAAAACTTAGCCTCTAGATTAAGATGCCCTTGGCTTCAGGTCTTAAGATGGCATTAAGGCCCTTGGTCTTCCACTTGCTGTGCTTGTGAACTTTAGCTGTTAGACCTTTTGGGGCCCCACCTGTGAAATGAGGATGGCACAGCGCCTGGGGCGTGGTGAGAACACCAAGGAGGCTGGCCGTTGTGATCAGCATCCTCCAGCTGAGACGATGGAGACTGATTCTTCCTAGTCAGGCTTTGGAACCCGGCTCAGGCGTCATTTCCGTTTGGTCATTTCCCAACCACCTCAGCCAGGTGCTCCTATACTCCTTCATTCTACCTGCAGGATATCCTACGTGCATCATCTTCTAATAACGATGATTCATATTTACTGAGTATTTACTACGTGCCAGGCACTCTTCTAAGCATCTTGCATGCTTGCAGATTCTCTCTCTTAATTCTCTCATCTCGGGTTTTATATCATTTCTAATTTCTATTTTACATTCTAGTGCTTTTTTGTTGTTGTTGCTGTTAATTTTTATTGGAGTAGAGCTGATTTACAGTGTTGTGTTAGTTTCTGGTGTTTGGCAAAATGGGTCAGTTACACGTATACATATATCCACTCTCTTTTTAGATTCTTTCCCCATATAGATTGTTACAGAGTATTGAATAGAGTTCCCTAAGCTATGCAGTAGGTCCTTATTAGCTGTCTGTTTTGTACATAGCAGTGTGTATATGTATCAATCCCAGTCTCCCAGTTTATCCCTAATACTCCCTGGTAACCATAAGTTTGTTTACTACATCTATAACTATTTCTGTTTTGTAAATAAGTTCATTTTTTAAAACTGATTCCACATGTAAGTGACGTCACATGATCTTTGTTTCCCTCTGTCTGACTTCACTCAGTAACGACAATCTCTAGGTCCATCCACGTTGCTGCAAATGGCTTTATTTCATTCTTTTTTATGACTCACAGTCCATTGATTATAGGTGCCACATCTTGTTTATCCATTCCTCTGCTGATGGATATTTAGGTTGCTTCCATGTCCTGACTATTGTAAATAGAGCTGCATTGAACATTGGGGTGCATGTATCTTTTCCAATTATGGTTTTCTCTGGGTATAGGCCAAGGAGTGGGATTGCAGCGTCGTCTGCTAGCTCTAGTTTCAGTATTTTAGGAAACCTCATACTGTTCTCCATATACATTCTAGTTTAGAATGGCCTGTTCGTGTGTCTCCCCTAAGAGGTGGTGGGTTTCTGGAACCTAGGCATTGTGAATGATGAAGCTTTGTGCCCTTCAAGCTTGGCACAGTGATGGAGAATAAGAGGTCATTCCATATGCTTCCTGACCCATGTTGATTATAGCTCTTAGATGGCTGTCTGTGGAATGACTGCTTCCTGCTCCTCTCCACTGGAACAGCACCTGCTAGAAGGGAGGGACTATCTCTGTTGTGTCCTGGGGCCTCTGCTGGATGGGGCCTGGTGCTCAGCACATCTTTGATGAATGGATGGAGTCAGGAGAGGCTAAGAGTGGGAGGAGAGGGATATCGAAAGCCAACTCAATACTCAAATTCACAGCTGCTACTGATAAAGACTTGACTAATGTCTTCAGGCCAATATTCTGGGGTCTTGTGAGCCTCTGTAACTTGGAGCTTTGCACAGCTGATAAGTGACTCTTCTAGAAGGAATCTTGCTCCGTGGGCAAAACTTTCTGTGGCCAGCGTCAGTTCCGACCCTCTTCCCCATTAGGGTGGTTCACGACTTATACTCTTTCTCTGTCTCTTTTTGTGTGTGTGTGTGTTTTATCCCCCATGCTGGATCTTAGTTTCCTGACCAAGGATTGAACCTGTGCCCCCTGCAATGTAAGTGCGGACTCTTAACCACTGGATGGCCAGGAAAGTTTCGACTTACTCGCTTGACTCACGATTTCCCAGGGGCATTAAAAATACAGACGTTATGCCCTCCCCTGCCCCTGCATTATAAATACACCCATGCATACCCTGAATCAGGATTTCTGGGCTGAAGCCCGGGAGGGCATGTGTCAGGACACTCAGTCGATTTCCGATGTCCTTAATTCATAGGTAGAGAGTTCTTACCTTTCAGGTGGAGAAAATGGATCAGGTACTGAAAGCAAAGAGATGGATTCCCCCCCGCCCCCCCCCCACCCCGGTAAAAAACCATACGCTTTCTCTCTCCCTTTTATTCTCGCTCATGTCCATTCTCTTTCTTGTTGTCTTTATAGAATCATTCTTACCTGAATCTTAAGAGACAAATGGACACAGCCTGAAACAGGTAGAGGTGAGCTCAGGACTCTGTTGTGGCCTGAGACGGCCCAGTGACTTGAGCTCAGCCCTGGGCATGCAAACGGGTGATCTGTGGCATGCTGGGAACCGCTGACGATGGCTTATCATACAGCGGGGCCTCCCAAAAGCTCATTTACTAGCTTAATGGTCACATTTCCTTCTACTCCTCTTTTTAAGCTTAAAAAAAAAAAAGGACTCTGTCAAAACAACAGGAGGCATCACAGATGCAAATCTTCAAGTCTTTCTGAGCAGGCAAACCATTCATTGGCTCTCAAGATGACTGCAGATAATTTCCTTCCACCTTCCTATAAGCATCAGCTCCTCCTTCCCCCTTGCTCAGGGAGGGACTCTGTCCCCCCATCCTGAGTGGACACGTGGTCAGACATCTTCATCCACACTCAGGCTGCAAGCTGCTTGCCCAAACATCACTTTGTTTTATTGTGGCTCAGCAGTAAAGAGAATCTGCTCCTGATGCAGGAGAGCTGGCTCAATCCCCTTGGTCGGGAAGATCCTCTGGAGAAAGGGAATAGCAACCCACTCAGTATTCTTGCCTGGAGAATCCGCACGGACAGAGGAGCTTGGTGGGCTACAGTCCATGGGGTTGCAAAGATTCGGATGCTATTGAGTGACTAACACTTTCCCTTTTCAAGGACACCAGGGGTTGTGTTCTTTTATTTATGAAACACCTATGAGATCTGAGAGGGTCAGTGATATGCAGGCTGGGAGCGGACACAATTCCCAAGACCCAGTGTCCTGTCTTGCGGGCCAGGGCCCCCTTCACCACCTTCTCCCTCCTCACTGGTCTGGGTGGTACCACCTTCACTGTTCTCCCCCCTCCCAGTCAGGTGCAGGGAGGCATCTGCCAGGTGGCTGCTCTGGCTCTGTGGGACTCTCAGGCATTTCCTTTGGCCTCTGGTCGCTCTTGATAAATACCCCTGTCCTGCCTTTGAGGAAGAAGCCAAGCTGAGCCTGAATTAAACCTGAGTGGAGGTGCTTGGAATGAGAATGGGGTCTGAGATATTTGTTAAGGTCCATAGGAGGAATGGAGCTCAGCCTCTTAGGCTCTTAGCCTGTAAACCTCATTTTTATCTCACTTGATGTTCTGATATTGCCATTTATTAGCAGCTTCATTGGGGCTTCCCAGTTGGCTCAGTGGTAAAGAATCTGCCAGCCAGTACAGGAGACCCAGGAGACATGGGTTTGATCCCTGGGTTGGGAAGATCCCCTAGAGAAGGAAATGGCAACCCACTCCAGTATTCTTGCCTGGGAAATCCAATGGATAGAGGAACCTGGTGGGCTACGGTCCATGGGGTCGAATAGAGTTGGACACGACTGAATGACTAAGCACGCACAGCTGCTTCATGAACACACACGCCTTTGCTGAGGGCTTGCTGCATGCCGGGCACTGGTGTGGGGCTGGGGGCGAGGCAGTGTGGACGGCTCATGGTAAGAGCAGCGGGGCCTCTGAAAGGCCAGAAGGGCACGTGTGGTGCTCTCGAGACAGGAAGGAGGCTTGGGTTCGGTTGCGAAGGCAGGAGCTGGGAGCAGTGGTCGGATTCAGGGTTTGTTCTGGAGGCAGAGCTTATGGCATTTGCTGATGGCATTGAGTATGGGGTTGAGAAGAGATGAGTTTGGACTGGTAACAGCATGTCTATGCGTGTACACCTGGAAAGCTTCTGCGATCTTCGGCACCTGGGGAGATTCAAATGCAGGAGGCTCCTGGCAGGAGATGGGCCATCGGAATCAGGACCTTCTCTGGAGCCACTGCAGCAGCTTCCTGGCTGGTCTTTCGAAAGGAGGGTTGGGTACTTTCCTTTCCCCCAGACCCGCAGATTGTCCCTGTGGCTTTTAGACCAAAGTCCGGACCAGCCCAGGGGCAGTCACGGCCTCATGCTAACTTCGCACCCCATCTCCAGCCACTTCTTCACCTGCATTTGCTGATGTTCCAGACACATCAAACTCCTCCCTCCTGCTCCCCCGCCCATGACGTCACAGGCACACCCCCTGCCTTCCCTTATTCTCTTCCCATGCCTCTGCCTTTCAGGAGCCTTTGCAAGCTTAGTCAGAATTCTGCACTTCCCAAGCTCATACCCCATATTCTTCCTGATGGAATTATTTCTCTAATGAAACTTGATTCGGACATTTAGTCACCATTTACTTTTCCTCTGTATTATGGTTGTATGTCTTTAAACATGTATTATATAGCCTTCTCCAAGGGATCTTCCCGACCCAGGGATTGAACCCATGTCTCTTATGTCTTCTGCACTGGCAGGTGGGTTCTTTACAATTAGTGCTACCTGGGAAGCCCCTTGGATCCCAGCTCCCTGATCAGAAATCAAATCCACATCCCCTACATTGGAAGGTGAAAGCCTTAACCACTGGGCTACCAGGGAAGTCCCTCTATTCTCAAGGGTGAAGCTGAGTCTTACTCTGTATTCCAGTCTAACCTAGATTTTTAGACCCTCAGTAAATGACCTGCATTGTATTGATTCAGTGAAGACAGACAGGAGCTAAGAGGGCAGTTCAGAAGCATCAAGTGCCTTCTGTTTACAACTATTGCTGGTATACATGGGTGACAGTGAAGAGCTTGTAAAACCCTGGAAATCAGGTAGCTTTCTATTTCAGAGGCAGCCAGCTCTCTCCAGATAATCCAGTGGCCCACCGCATTTCCCAGCCTCCTTTGCACTTAGATTGGTCACATGACTGGCTCTGGTCCATGAGATGTGGACAGGAAGTCAGGTGTCACTTTGAGGCTCTTAGGAATCAGCACTCTCCTCCATCTTTGTCTCTGGCTGCTGCAGTCAGCCCGTTCAGTCAGTCCAGTCACTCAGCCGTGTCCGACTCTTTGCGACCCCATGAATCGCAGCACGCCAGGCCTCCCTGTCCATCACCAACTCCCGAGTTGAGTTCACTCAGACTCACGTCCATCGAGTCCGTGATGCCATCCAGCCATCTCATCCTCTGTCGTCCCCTTCTCCTCCTCCCCCCAATCCCTCCCAGCATCAGAGTCTTTTCCAATGAGTCAACTCTTCGCGTGAGGTGGCCAAAGTACTGGAGTTTCAGCTTTAGCATCATTCCTTCCAAAGAAATCCCAGGGCTGATCTCCTTGAGAATGGACTGGTTGGATCTCCTTGCAGTCCAAGGGACTCTCAAGAGTCTTCTCCAACACCACAGTTCAAAAGCATCAGTTCTTTGGTGCTCAGCCTTCTTCACAGTCCAACTCTCACATCCATACATGACCACTGGAAAAACCATAGCCTTGACTAGACGGACCTTAGTTGGCAAAGTAATGTCTCTGCTTTTGAATATGCTATCTAGGTTGGTCATAACTTTCCGTCCAAGGAGTAAGCGTCTTTTAATTTCACGGCTGCAGTCACCATCTGCAGTGATTTCGGAGCCCCCGAAATAAAATCTGACACTGTTTCCACTGTTTCCCCATCTATTTGCCATGAAGCGATGGGACCAGATGCCATGATCTTAATATGTAGAACACAGAATGGATGGAGCCTGGATCCAGACGCATCTGATGGAGATGGGTCCTGCCATCTCACATGAGACCTTGCAAGGATATGACACAAATGTTGTACTGAATCGATGAGGTTTGGATTTGCTTGTTACCTCAGCATAGCGTATCATATCCTGACTATCATATCCTCTCAATGTGGAGCTAGTAAAATCTGCATATGATGGTTTGATTAGCGATCTGAGAAAATGAAGTCAGAAATGGTCTGTTTGTAAACTTGCAGGCATCAGACATCACACCCAGGATGATTCAGTGAATGAGCTCTTGGAGGCAGAAATAGAATATGATTGTAAATAAACACACAAACAAACAGCTGAAGTCAAATCCACTGTGATGTACTGTGATTCAGAAAGGGGGCACAGAGAGGGCAATGGAGAACCAGAAGTCAGTCATGTCCTTGAGAGAGGATGTCTTGGCTGCTTGGAGGAACAGCATCTGGGCCTTTTGGACTATACTGCAGAGATGCAGGCATCAGCCTGTTGGGAACCAGATGTCATTTCACATTCAGGTTATGTAACTTCCTGCTTCTGATGTGAAACCATGCTTGAGTTTGTGTATGCTCAGTCGCTTCATTTGTGTCTGACTCTTTGAGACCCTATGGACTGTAGCCCACCAGGCTTCTCTGTCCATGGGATTCTCCAGGCAAGAATACTGGAATGGGTTGCTATGCCCTCCTCCAGGGGATTTTCCGACTCAGGGATTGGTCCTGAGTCTCCTATGTCTCCTGCATTGCAGATGGATTCTTCACCCACTGAGCCACCTGGGAAGCCCGTGCTTGAAGTGTAACTTCCAGATCATACTGAACTTGCCATTAATTTGTTCAAAAGGAGAGGGGACCCTCTGTGCTATCACACATACTAGCTGATTTAATCGACAGATCATTTTCACTGCCAATGAATTCTCTAGCAATCTAGTTATGTGCATCAGCCTCTGTAAGGCAGTAAGTTCATTCATGGAAATCAGAATGAGATGGATCAGAATCAGCCTGTTGAATCTGTTGAAATTAGACCCAATTTGCTGGTAAGCCACCTTGTGAGGTCTTTAGGCAGCCAGGTGGGCATCCAGGTCTCAGACCCTCTCTGGTTCTACCACTCAGCTTTGCTGTGGGAGTTGTGCCTGCTACAGTGCGTATCCTTACCATGTAACCTTCAGGGTCTTCCCTGGTGGTCTGCTGGTGAAGAATCTGCCTTCCAACATAGGGGATGCGGCTTCGATCCCTGGTTGGGAAACTAAGATCCCACTTGCCTCAGGGCAGCCTGTGTGCCACAGTTACCAAGCCTGTGTGCTCTGGAGCCCAAGCACTGTAATGAGGAGCCACAAAAATGAGTAAATCAAAAAAGAAAAAACATGGAACCTCCAGATGCTTCCAGAAATGGAGCTGACTGGGAAACACAGTTAGCTTTGTCTGTATGATATAATGAATCTTAAACGTACATTCAGTTCAGTTCAGTTCAGTCGCTCAGTTGTGTCTAACTCTTTGCGACCCCATGAATCGCAGCACGCCAGGCCTCCCTGTCCATCACCAACTCCCAGAGTTCACTCAGACTCACGTCCATCGAGTCAGTGATGCCATCCAGCCATCTCATCCTCTGTCGTCCCCTTCTCCTCCTGCCCCTAATCCATCCCAGCATCAGAGTCTTTTCCAATGAGTCAGCTCTTCTCATGAGGTGGTCAAAGTACTGGAGTTTCAGCTTTAGCATCATTCCTTCCAAAGAAATCCCAGGGCTGATCTTCAGAATGGATTGGTTGGATCTCCTTGCAGTCCAAGGGACCCTCAAGAGTCTTCTCCAACACCACAGTTCAAAAGCATCAATTCTTCGGTGCTCAGCTTTCTTCACAGTCCAACTCTCACATCCATACATGACCACTGGAAAAACCATAGCCTTGACTAGACGGACCTTAGTTGGCAAAGTAATGTCTCTGCTTTTGAATATGCTATCTAGGTTGGTCATAACTTTCCTTCCAAGGAGTAAGTATCTTTTAATTTCATGGCTGCAGTCACCACCTGCAGTGGTTTTGGAGCCCCCAAAAATAAAGTCTGACACTGTTTCCACTGTTTCCCCATCTATTTCCCATGAAGTGATGGCACCAGATGCCATGATCTTCGTTTTCTGAATGTTGAGCTTTAAGCCAACTTTTTCACTCTGGAGACCCCCAAACACCCCTTTAAAGAATCTCCTTGAAAATAAATTTGATTGCTGACTTGAAAATGATAGATCCAGCCATGAACAGAATTGATTCTTGTTTGCTTAAATAAATTTCAGGGAGAGGAGTCATACAAACATGCTCTAACTCTGCCGTTTCCCCCAGAAATCTCAAAGACAGTTTTGGATCATCAACAATATATATATCTGCAGCTGTGTATTTGAAAGCTACCAGCAAATTCTTATTCAAATAGTTTCTCACATAAGAATCATGTTTTGGAGATTTTCAGTTCCCTTTAGTCTCCTTTCTGGTTCTAGACTTGAAGTATTGGTTATGTCTCAAATCCCAAACACCCAGCCCCAAACTAAAAATAGAACACAAATTTTTGTTAATTTTTTGGATTTATTTAAAAATTTTTTAAAATTTATTTTTTGTTTTATTAATTTTGTTTAATTTTAATTAAAAATTTTAATTAAAATTATTTTAAATTAATTAATTTTAATTAATTTTGTTTAATTAATTTCATTTCATTAATTTACTGGCCACGATGCCTGGCACGTGGGATCTTAGTTACCTGACCAGGCATTTAACCTGAGCCCCTGGCATTGGCAGTGTGGAGTCTTAACCACTGGACTGCCAGGGAAGACCCTGTTAAGTTTTTAGAAAAATTATTTCTTTTTGGCTGTGCTGGGTCTTCGTTGCCTGTGGGCTTTCTCTAGGGCAGCAGGGGCTACCCTAGTTACGGTTCTCAGGCTTCTCTCTGTGGCTCCTCCTGTTGCAGAGCAGAGGTTCTAGAGGATACAGACTTCAGCAGTTGCACCTCCCGGGCTCTAGAGCACAGACTCAATAGTTGTGACGCATGGGCTGAGTTGCTTTGCGGTATGTGGCATCTTCCCAGATCAGTTATCCAACTCATGTCTCCTGCCTTGGCAGGAAGATTCGTTACCACTAAGCCACCAAGGAGCCCCCTTTTAATTTTTTTTTAATGGTAAAAATAGTCATATAAGAAGAATTTCTACCCAGAGAGATGTTGTGGGGAGGGAGGTGGGAGGGGGGTTCATGTTTGGGAACGCATGTAAGAATTAAAGATTTTAAAATTTAAAAAATAAAAAAAAATTAAAAAATTAAAAAAAAAAAAGAAGAATTTCTAGGAGTATAGAAATAATAAAAAATAGAAAGTAGGACCCTTCCTAGTTCCATCCCCCAGAAAAAGCCACTGTGACTAGTTTGGTGGATATTATTCCAGATTTTCTCCCTACACATATACAACCATATGTTTTATTATTTACAAAAATGGAATAATTTTATGCATGCTGTCTTACAATATGTTTTTTTTTCTCTCAGTAACATATCTTGGACATATTTTTTATGTCAACGCACATTTGTATTTTTTAGTGGCCGTGGAATATTCCATTTTATATGTGTACTATAATTTATTTAACCAGTTCCTATTGCATTGCTCTCAGTTTTTCACGTTTATAAACAATCCTGAAATGAATGTCTTTATCTACAGATTTTTGAGTACCATATGGCCTTACTATAGTTAAGTTTCTAGATGAGAAAATATTAGGCCAAAAGATTTCTATATCTTAAGTTTTGACAGCTTTTGCCCAAAGGCCTGTACAGTTTACATATTCAGCACCACCATGCTGACCTCTTGGTTGGATTTGCATTTTGATGGTCTTCGGTAATAGAAATCTCAGGGCTAGAGTCTCCTGTGCAAGGTAAAGGTGTAATTTTTTGGAATTACTAAAATGCAAAAATTACCCCATACAGTGCCATTTTGGTTGTGGTTTCATAAGCACAAAATGGTAACCATGACTCATGAGTGAAAGGAGAAGTGTAGCCCATTCTGACATTCTCAGTCGAGTTCCCGCCTTGTGGCTCCCCCACCCCCACAATGACAACCGTACACGTGTGACGAGGTTTGCTGGGCTAACAGGAGAAGGAAGTGCTCTGCTTTAAATCTGCCTTTTACAGAGAAGTCAGTGGGCTGAGATGGAAAAGTCCTTAACTCCCACATTTGCTGGCTGTGCACCCTTGGTGCGTCACGAATTCTCTCTGAACTGATTTCTTTATCTGGCTTATGGCATTTTGTGAGAACTAACTGAGAAAGTAGACGGAAGTTCCTAACCCAATGCCTGACATGTAGCATTTGCTTGTTTTCTCCATCAGCTGAGCATCCTCCCTCTGTGAAAAATAGAGTTTCTGTTCAAGGACCAAACTTCACCATGACAAACGACTCTGGTTTTAAACCATTTTCAAGAGAAGGGTAAGTCTTACTTGTTGGGAAACTCTATTCCTCTTAATTTGTTTGCAGTATATTGGATGTTTAGATATGTCGTTGAACAGGATGCTTTTTTGCTTGTTTTTTCAGAGCAACTTTCTCTAATGGTCTTGTTGTTGTTCAGCTGCTAAGTCGTGTCCGACTCTGCGACTCCATGGACTGTGGTCTTAGCCATATCCATTTGGTTTTGCCAAGTGCGTTATGAAATGGGTCATATTGCTGTTTGGCCACATTATGTAGATACATACAGCTCATTACGTTTAAAGCTGCCTATTGCTCTGTTGACAGTGGTTCCAGTGGGAGTGACTTGAGCTCAGTGAGACTGGTTGGGTCTATGAGGCTTTTCACTCTGTGCACATGTGAACTTATTTCCTGGGTGAGATGCTCTACCTAAGATTGGAAGAATCTGTCACTCATGGTAATTTCCTTCTACCTAGTGGCTTAGCTAAACCCTTGCTATGTTTCTAGCCATTCAGACTACTCCTGCTGCTGCTGCTGCTGCTAAGTCGCTTCCAGACTATTCCAGAGTGTTCTAAACTACATGGCTGTCCATCTGGAATATCCACAAGGTGGATATGTGGGAAATGCCTACAGGGGGGGGATCACTCCTGGAGAAATGAGAAGAGCCCAGAAAGCTGGTGGCAAAAATAAGCCCTGGATTGAAGAGAGGCAGCACAGCTTAATTCATTAGCTTGCTTTTATTTAACCACCATCAAAGGTGGGGCAGGTAGTGAATAGTAACCTTAATTTTCAGATGAGGAAATGGGAATTCACAAGTTTAATGACTATGTTTAATGAGATTTGTAAAGTTCCAGATTGAACTCAAGACCTGTGGTCCAGTTCTCTCTCTATTGGGGAAGACTGGGATGGTAGTAGCACCCCCCAAAACTGTCCCTGGGCTGCAGATCCAGGAGGCCCAGATTCAGCATCCGCAGCAAAGTGTCAGGGTTCAGCCAGGTGAAACTCAACGGGGACATGACCTGGTGGTAAACTAGAGGGAAACTAAGGCAGACACCGAGTTCTATGAAGTGTGTTGCTGAAGCCAGAGATGGAAGGACCAAGGATGTCCAGGGGCTCACCTCCGAGATAACCAGTCACTTTCAAGATCCATCTGGGAGAGGCTGGAGGCTGTTAACTTATCCCAGTTCATCAGATTTCACTGGGTATGAAGCCTGGCAGAGCTGAGGGGAAATGAGGCTTCATGATTTCTGGTCAGAGGGGCTGAGAACAGCAGAGAATGTATGCAGGGTCCACAGTTTAGCCCCCAGAATTGCCCTATTCTAGGTGCTTCTTCTGCCTTCCTTGCTTCCCCTCTGCACTGTTGATTGAGTGTGGCCAGCAATGCCAATGATGCCAGGCTATGCTGAACTCCATGCAAGTGTTCTGAGCCCTCTTGACCGCTTTCTCTCCTTTTCTGCTGGACTCATTCAGCTCTCCATTGACATGTGTGTTGTTCACGTGACAGATTTCTGTTTCTAAGGCCGAGTGAAGTTTAGGCTGCTGCATGGCTTCGGCTTCCTTCAAATTTATGCCTGTTCATAGCTCTATTTAGTTTGCATCACGGTTTGTAGATAACAACACCTTTTCTCTGTTACGTTCTCCAACAATCTAGTTACTGTAAATCTCTCCATACAGGTTCATGATCTCAGATCATGCTCATGACCAATCCATGGGGAGATTTTCTATTACCCTCTCTTCCCTGCCCCTACTCCTGCAATACTCTAGCCTCAAATTAATATCTGACATCTTTCTTGAAGGCTGATAACAAAGTATTTTTGTAAAGAACAAAGGCTTTTTTTTTTTTCTTTTCTTCTTTTTCTAAAGCTGACTTTTGGTTAACCACATTTGTTTTCTGTTGGGGCAGAGAATAACTACAGAAGGCCTGGATGCTCAAATTATTTCTCTTAAAATGAATGTTTTATTGCTCTAGAATAGAATATGCTGAGAGTGATAGAGTGGGAAGGTCCAGGCAGGGCCTGCTGTTTAGCTAATCTGTCCAGGTTTTGCAGTGCTTTGGAGAAAAAGAAAATCATGTGCTGAAGGGCAAGGGGATCTTTGCAGTGATGCTGTGCCATTTTCAGTCCTGTTTGTCTCCTGGTCCTTGTTTTTATTTTTAAGGAGTTAAAGATTAATAATTTATACTGAAATACTTAAGGATAAATACTGGGTGGAGCTTCCCTTGTAGCTCAGTTGGTAAAGAATCTGCCTGCAGTGCGGGAGACCTGGGTTCCATTCCTGGGTCAGGAAGATACCCTGGAGCAGGAAATGGCAACCCACTCCAGTATTCTTGCCTTGAGAATTCCTTGGACAGAGGAACCTGGCAGCAGTCTATGGAATTGCAAGTATTGGACACGACTTAGTGACTAAACTACCACCAAATATTGGGCAGGGTGTTTCCAGACACTTTTTTTTTCTGAGACTTTTTGATACTTTTGTGTAAGGAAATCAAATATATTTCCTATGTTATATGAACTTGAAGAAATTGAAAGCCAGGGGAGAAAATACAATCAGTAACGTTTGGATTAATCAAGCTTCTAGACCCAGTGATCAATTTTTAGGAAAACAAATTTATAGGGAAACAAGAAAGAGGAGTGTATTAAGAGACATCATGGGATGCAATTAGCAAAACTCAGATATAGGTACTTCTAAGAGCTTCTTGATGAGGGTGAAAGAGGAGAGTGAAAGGCTGGCTTAAAACTCAACATTAAAAAAACTAAGATCACAGCATCTGGTTCCATCACTTCATGGCAAACAGATGGGGAAAAAGTGGAAACAGTGATAGATTTTATTTTCTTGGGCTTCACTGTCATTGCAGGTGATAACTGCCTGCATGAAATTAAAACACGTTTGCTCTTTGGAAGGAAAGCTACAATAAATCTAATTAAAAAGCAGAGACATCACTTTGCTGACAAAGGTCTGTATAGTTAAAGCTATAGACTTTTCAGTAGTCGTGTACGGATGTTGGACCATAAAGAAGGCTGAGTGCCAAAGAACTGATGTTTTCTAACAGTCGTGCTGGAGAAGACTCTTGAGAGTCCCTTGGACTGCAAGGAGACCAAACCAGTCAATCCTAAAGGAAATCAACCTTGAATATTCATTGGAAGGACCGATGCTGAAACTGAAGGTCTGATACTTTGGCCACCAGATGCAAAGAGCTCATTGGAAAAGACCCCGATGCTGGGAAAGATCGAGGGCAAGAGAAGAAGGGGATGCCAGAGGATGAGATAGTTGGATGGCATCACCAACTCAATGGACATGAGTTTGAGCAAGCTCTAGGAGATAATGAAGGACAGGGAAGCCTGGCATGCTGCAGTCCATGGGGTAGCAGAGTCAGACACTACTTAGGGACTGAACAATGATTGAACAACAAAGAATAGATAATCTAATTTCTTTTTCTTCTTTGATAACAATAATGACAAGAAGACATGGGAAAAAATAAATGGAGTAACCCATAATTTAAAAGAGAATTATGATCTATAACTAATAATAGTGTATAGACCTTACATGGATCCCAGTGCTAAATTCTACATCATAAAAAAATTTTTTTTAAAGGATAGATAAATGTGAACACTTACTCAATGTTTAATTATATTGAGTTAATGTGATTTTTAAAGTTTGTGGTCATTTCAATTTACACATTTAAGAAGATAAAATAGTTTCAGGGATTTACTTCAAATCATAAATCATTGGTGTTTGTGTGGACAAAAATGAAATAAATGTGGCCACTATTGTGTAAGTTTGAAAATTTCCTAAATTAAAGGTAACATACAAAAAGTAAGCTAGACTGTAATTGAAAATAAGCAAGGGCTGCAGCATAGAATAATTAATGTAAAAATGCCTTGTGTCCCTGACTAAGTTGGAAGAAAGCCAAATGTTCATTTTTATTATTATTTTTCATGCTAAGATTTTGAATCATCAAAATCAAAACCTAAGCTCAAATGCACTTAAAGTAAAATTAATAGAAGTATAGAAACCTGTTGACAGTGTTCTTTGTAGCAATCCTGTAATAAAACAAAGAATTTCTCAGCCCCACTCCCTCCCCCTATATCATTTGAAGGTCAGTAATGCTGTTGTGATTGACTAAGATTTCTAGTGTCATCTATATACACTGCATGCTAAATTAATTTCCGAAGTTAAACTTGATGTTTATCAGAGTTAGACTTTGAAATTCATACAAGAGAAATAGGTCAAATCACATATTACAAAAGAGAAAAGATAAGCACTCATTTGTTTAAGCTTTAAAATGTCCTGGAAGGGGCTTTTTTTTTTTTTTTTTTTTTTTATGAAAACACCAGTAGCTACCAAAAAAAAAAAAAAAAAAAGACTTGATTATATAAGGTCTTCAATTGTAGATGCAGAAAAGTAGATGGAGGGAGTGGCAGGAAGACATTTGACAAGGTCAGAGTCAGAATTTGTGGAGTTCAAATGTCTTATTCAGTCTCCATCCTACTCTGCTCTGGTTGGAGATGTTGGGAATCTAAAATTGATGCATGGCAGATGTTCTTGCGGTGAGGATTCTGAATGAGAATTATGTTCTTAAATTATATGCTCCTAGGCTTTGGATTTGGAAGGCAGAATGAGCTTTGGTTTTTCCAGTAGTCATGTACGGATGTGAGAGTTGGACCAAAAAGAAGGCTGAGTGCTGAAGAATTGATGCTTTTGAACTGTGGTGCTGGAGAAGACCTTGAGAGTCCCTTGGACAGCAAGGAGATCCAACCAGTCCATCCTAAAGGAGATCAACCCTGAATATTCATTGGAAGGACTGAGGCTGAAACTGAAGCTCTAATACTTTGGCTATCTGATATGAAGAGCTGACTCTTTGGAAAAGACCCTGATGCTGGGAAGGATTGAAGGCAAGCGGAGAAGAGGGCAGCAGAGGACGAGATGGTTGGATGGCAACACTGACTCAATGGACATGATTTGAGCAAACCCTGGTGGAAAGTGGAGGACAGAGGAGCCTGGCGTGCTGCAGTCCATGGGGCCACAAAGAGTCGGCCATGACTGAGGGACTGAACAACGACAAAAGCTGGGGATTGTGACCTTCCTGCCTTTTGGTTAGTTAGTAGGAAGCAACCAAGGAAGAAGACCTGGGGAAAGGCTGTAAGGTACGAGTGAATAAAAGGAGACAAAGGGCAGTGGAGGTGAGCTGCTGGTGCTGGTGCTGTGGGTGGCGGAGAGGGCGGCGCCCTGGTGAGGCTCGCTGGGGCAGTGGCAATCCTGGCGGGCCTCACGGTGCTGGTCTGTCTGCTGCTCGTGCTCAGAAGTAAGGCAGGAGGTTGAAAGCTGCTGAAAGTTTTGTTGTGACACAGCCTGAGCTGATTATTTCTGCTCACTCCTTTAATTCTATGATGAACGTCCCTCTGCAGTGAGTGAAGATGCTTCCTTCTGACCCAGCAAACCCCACACAGCTCAGCCAGGCTGCAAGGTTGAGGCCTGGACCCCTGTCCTTTCCCTGTGTGTAACTGACCCTCCAGTCATAGACTTGGGCCTCCTGTGTTCTGTTCCGTAACTCTGCTGGCTCCAAAGAACCAACATGTGACTCCGTGGGTGCTGTGTTTCTACCCCTTCCCCCTCCCGACCCTCAACCAACGGGCCTGGGAACCAAAAAACACGGCTCCAAAGGCCGGTTCTGCAACCTTCTGTCTGTGATTTTGGCTCAGTTTTGTAACCTCTTTGAGCCTCTGTTTCCTCATCTCTGAAATGGGGGGAAATAGCACTACTTCACAAGGTTAGAATGTGGATAATAAAGTGAGTTATTATCTAGAATATGGCAAGTGTTTGTACACAGTATCCATTATATAAGTTGTACACACTCTGAATGGGGTCAATGCATCATCCCACTTGCGGAAACTGATGAGAAAGCAGGTTGGTATCAAAGGGCATTTCTTCACTGATCACAGCAGACTTTCCATTGAGAAATTTCCTCTCACAGGTGTGCAGAACAGTCCAGCTCCTCTCAAATGAAGTGTTGTTTTTTTGACTTGGCAAGGGCATGGTGTACTCTGAGCCACTTACTGTCTTGTGTCAACAACAAAAAAAAACAACACAAACAATTGGTGTTTGGCCTTGGTGACTCTGATCTCGGGTTTCTGCCCACCAGCTGATCAAGTGCTGAAGTCTTGCTTCATGCAATCCTTAGATAAATACAGTATTATTTCCTCTTAAGAGAGACCCATCAACCTAATGAATTATATGAAAGCAATTTCTGCTTACACACTTGCCGAATGTTAGATGCTCATAAACTATATTCTGAACAACTCAGGTGCCATTAGACTTCGAGTTGTTACAGCAATTTTATCATCTCTCCTAGTTCATAGATGTTTGTCTTTACTTAAAAATAATTTACACAGGGACTTCCCTGGTGGGCCAGTGGTTAAGACCCCTTGCTTCCACTGCAAGGGGCACAGGTTTGATCCTGGTTGGGGAACAAAGATCCCACATGCTGCGTGGTACTGCCAAAAAAATAATAAAAACTTAAAATAAATTACACAGAGCTGAGAGCGTAAATTTTATATTTTCTAAAGGGAAGAAAAGCATGATCAATTGTGTATCTCCCCGTTTCTATTTATAGACCATCTCACAAAATATCTAGATCTGAAACTCTACAAGATTGATGATATGAAAATAATCTGTGCTATCGGAAGTTGAAACTAACGTGTTTAAGTGGGTGTTTTATATGAAGTGCTCTTACACTTTTTGATTCAAAGTTAACAACTGGTAAATATCAGTTCCTTTTGAATATTTACTAGAGTCTTAGATTGATGATTCTAACTCATACTATGAACAGAAATTGTGTTTTCTTCATTTTGAAAGGGATTTTTTTTTCCTTTGCCATCCACTGGATATCGAGACTGTGTCATGATGTAACTTAAACATGATGTAACCTGGTGGGGGAAGGAATTATGTGGTGGTAAAGAAGGTCGGGTCGAATGGAATGTTCCTAGTTCCTGAAGGAAAGGAGATATTGCCTTTTATTGGTCTACAAGTTATGTTTCAAGTGTTTTTTTTGAGGCTAGGAGTTAGGTCATCCCTTTGCTGTACACTTAACAATTTGCTAATTCAGTCCCCAAGCTTCTAAGTAGTATTTAGACAATCTTATTTGTCTCCAGTCCCCATTATAAAGTGAGTTGTATGCTTACTCTCCAGGTGCATCATGGATATCAAGGCATACGTATTTGCTGGGGGCTTATTTTAGCAAGAAATACACACACACAGAGTCATTAAGGCATGGCCCCTACCTTCATAGACGTGACTATCAAGCCTTAGAGACAAAGTGAAAGAAAACATTATGAAATTTCTTTTTGTTGTTCTTTGGGGATTGGATATAGATACAGATGCAGCCGCTACTTCGGTGAGAACGTTGAGTGCCCGTCCAGCTCCCTGCATAGTCCAGCTGGCCTCCTTCTCAGCCCAGACCTCTTGAAGCTGTATGTTGGGTTTGAGATGACAACCTTTCCAGATAAAGCAAGATCATTCTTTTTTGTCAGTATACATACAGCTGGCCTCCCAAACCAGAAGTTTCCAATAAGCACTCAAGATCCACTCAAGGTACAAGAATGTGAAGTGAAATCGGATCACAAGCTGCGGGTTGAGCTTTTGGGTCTTGAGTTGTGCTTAGTGATTAGTTTCTGAGAAACCTTCTGCTCCCCCAGCTATAGCCCATGTTGGTCTTCTCCGGGTCCCATCAGAGTTATGGTCTCCAATGAGGCAAATCAGGTTTTGATAAGGTAGTACGTGGTGGGTGGGGGTCAGGAAGCAAGGGCAGAGGATGTCCCCTTGAACTATGAGATAAGAAAACAAACAAACCCGTGTGAGGCAGGAATGACATTTGTTCTGATGCCTAATTTTAGAAGCAGACGTGAAGAGATGAGTTGGAACACACATGGGCAGCTGCAATAAAATGCTGAGGTGGAGTGTCCTTGCTCTTACTCTGAATGCTAGACTGTAGGACTGACATGCACAGGGTTTTGCAAAACAGGTAATTGCTGATATATTATTGTTTTCTACTAGAAGGTCTGAGATCATCTGGCTCATTCTCTGTGAATAAGGATATAGACGTGATAGGAACTGAAGGAAATGGCAGCCCACTCCAGTGTTCTTGCCTGGAGAATCCCAGGGACAGGGGAGCCTGGTGGGCTGCCGTCTATGGGGTCGCACAGAGTCGGACATGACTGAAGGGACGCAGCAGCAGCAGCAGCAGCAGGAACTGAAAAGTAACTTTCCTGCATTAACCATGTAGGAAGCAACTAGGAGGGAAGTAGAAACTCCCCCCAGATTGAATCTTCATGGTGCTCTGTAATTAGGGGCCCTGAGGGGGTGTCTGAACATTCAAAGGAAACTGGAAGGCTGAAGACGGTCTAGACAAGGATGGCAGATACATGGTATAAAGCCCACTCTCTTTTTTTCCCATGTCATGGCAGATCTCACCTGTGAACCATGGCATTTTTTTTTCCTGCTAAGAGTTTCAGTTCTTTTATGTTGAGATCTACAAAATTAGGAAGACCGTCTAACCCTGTGTGAGTTCTCATTTTATACTTCTGGTTATAATAAATTAGAAGTCACAAGACATCAAGAAACTGATATAATTCAAAAGGTTTCACTTCTTCTTTATTTTAATTTATGGTGGTGATCATGAAGTCTCTTAAAGTGAAGTTGATGTTGGTGATTTATTCTGGTTGAGGGACTGGTCAGATTTTTTGTTGTTGTTGTTTTTATATAATGAGATTAAGGTTAATTTTCAGAAATAGACTCATACTAACCAAGATTTCAAAAATTACATGCATGCTCAATTGCTCAGTTATATCCAACTCTTTGTGACCCCCGTGGACTGTAGCCCACCAGGCTCCTCTGTCCATGCCATTTCCCAGGCAAGAATGCTGGAGTGGGTTGCCATTTCCTCCTCCTGGGAATCTTCCCAACCCAGAGATTGAACCCGCATCTCCTGCATTGGCAGGTGGGTACTTTACCACTGAGCCACCTGGGAAGCCCACTTAGGAAACTAACATTGTGTTATAATAAGAAATATACTTGGTCTCTGCTCCCAGTTCTCGGCACCATTTGAGTTTATGCCAATGCGGTGACTTAAGGCACATCCCCTGGATAGCCTGGGATGGGGCAGGTCATCAGAAAGACCGAGTGATTAGTGAGTTGAGACTTTCAGCTCCCCAGCCACAGCCTCTAGAAAGGGGAGTGGGACGGATGCTGGAGATTAAATCTCTATAAAAGCTCTCAAACAGTGAGATTTGATGAGCTTCCAGGTTGGTGAACACTCGGTGGTGCTGAGCGGGTCGTGCACCTGGAGAGACCCTGGAAACTCCATGCTCCTCCCCCCCATGGCTTGCTCCAAGCATCTCTCCCAGTTGGCTCTTCCTGAGTTGTATTCTTCTAGAATAAATCAGTAAACATAAGTAAATGTTTCCCTGAGTTCTGTTAGCTATTCTAGCAAATTATTGAACCAGAGAAGGAGGTCAGGGGAACCTGATTTATAGATGGTTCGTCAGAAATGCAGGTGACAACCTGACTTGCAGTCGGCCTCTGAAGTGGGGGTGGGTGTGGGTGGGAAGGGTGGCAGGGAGTCTTCTGAGACTGAGTCCTTAACCTGTGGGATCTGCTATAATCTCCAGGTAAGTAGTGGTGTCAGAACTGAATTTGTAGGACATGTTTGTGTCTGCTGAGACTGAGGAGTTGCTTGAAGTAGGGAAAGCCCCCACACAGGAGAGAAATAGTGTTTCCTTTATGGATAAATAAACAGAAATGTCACTCTGTTTAAAATCAGTGAATACTATCTTTGCATTAGCCTGACCTGATTCTTACCTACCTGAGAAGTAGAATCATAATGAGAAAGTTTCTCAAGAATTATGGAACCGAGGGCTTCCCTGGTGGCTCAGATGGTAAAGAATCCGCCTGCAATGCAGGAGACCTGGGTTCGATCCCTGGGTTGGGAAGATTCCCCTGGAGGAGGGCATGGCAACCCACTCCATTATTCTTGCCTGGAGGGTCCCATGGACAGAGGAGCCTGGTGGGCTGCAGTCCCTGGGTTCGCAAAGAGTCGGACATGACTGAGCAACTAAGCACAGCATGGAACCAGAAGTAAAAGAATCCGTTGCATGAATTCCTTTACTTGTTTAATGTTTTGATCATTCTACACTGAAGACAAAGTGTCTGCTCTCTTAGGGCCTACATGGGGAGAAGGTGGCTGATGATCAACAAGGATACGATAAATAAACATGGTCATTTCAAATCATACTTAATTGATACGAAGACTATAAAACAGGATGTTGTGGTAGTGAATCAAATGTGTAATTGATTCCTGCTCTATTAGTGGACTGGCCTTTCTGCAGCTGCTAAACTCCTGACACCAGAAGCAGAATGACTAAGACCTTGGGCGGGACGTGCCTTCTCCCTTGGACGGTACACTAACTGGACTGCCAAGACATGCCCCAGCAAGTCCACTGCTCATCGCCCCTTTAGACAGATCAGCAGCTCTTGATGCTGGGGAGCAGCCCTAAGTCCTGATGAAGAGCAGGAACCCCGTGGTTGGAACAGACCTGTAGACATTTTGTGCCACTTGTAGACATTCGACAGATGTCCACTGAACTTCTGTTACGTACCAAGTGCTGTGCTGGTGCTAAAGACAGGCCATGAACAAATATGAAACATGATACCTTTGGACACCCATGTTCACAGCAGTATTATTCACACCAGCCCAAAGGCGAAACGCCACAAGTGTCCACTGATGGATGAATGGCTACACCAAAGGTGCCGTAAACACAGCGGAATATTAGTCAGCCTTAAAAAGGAAGGAAATTCTGATACATGCTACTGTGTGGATGGAGCTTGAGAACACTCTGCTAAGTGAAATAAGCCAGCCCCAGAGGAATAATACTGTGTGAATTCACTTATAGAAGGCACCTAGAACAACTCACATCAGGTTCACATAAGTTCACAGAGATAGAAAGAAGAAAGGTGCTTGCTGTAACCAGGAGAAGAGATGGGAGCTGGTGTTTAATGGGCACAGAGTCTCAGTTTTGCAAGATGAAAAGAATTCTGCGGATGGGTAGTGGTGATGGTGGCATGACAATGTGAATGTACTTGAAAAGTGAAAGTGTTTGTGTTCAGTTGTATCCAACTCTTCATGACCCCGATGGACTGTAGCCCGCTAGACTGAACTATACACTTAAAAATCATTAAGATGGTAAATTTTCTATTATATGTATTTTGTGACTGATGCTACTATAAAAACAACATAAATCCCAAAGGGGTGATGAACACTAAAAAGAATAAAGCAGGTACTAGGGATTGAGAGTGGCCTGGCGTGGTTGCCATTTTGGGAAGGATGGTTTAGGCACAGCCTCTCTTAGGACAAGACAGAAGAGACCCAAAGGAAATGAGGGGACAGGCCGTGAGGACGTTTGAGAGAACACTCTAGGTAGAGGGAAGAGCAGGTGCAGAGAGCCTGAGCTGGGAGCGTGCTTGGCGTGTTCGAGATTCAGCCAGGAGGTCCTAGACCAGAGTGGAGTGGGTAGGGTGAGCAGACAGGAAATGGAGTTTGAGAGGGAGACTGAGGCCAGAGCAGGTCGCATCCTGTTACCGTGGTAAGGACCTCAGGTTGTTCTCCAAGTCGATTATGAAGTCACTATGCTATGCTAAGTCACTTCAGTCGTGTCCGACTCTGTGCGACCCCAGAGACGGCAGCCCACCAGGCTCCCCCGTCCCTGGGATTCTCCAGGCAAGAACACTGGAGAGGGTTGCCACTTCCTTCTCCAATGCATGAAAGTGAGAAGTGAAAATGAAGTCGCTCAGTCGTGTCCAACCCTCAGCGACCCCATGGACTGCAGCCCACCAGGCTCCTCCATCCATGGGATTTTCCAGGCAAGAGTACTGGAGTGGGGTGCCATTGCCTTCTCTGATGAAATCACTGGAGGGTTTTAAAACTGTTTCTTGGTTTATGTGTCTGTTTTCGCTTGTAGTTTTGGCTGCACTGGGTCTTCACTGCCCAGTGGGCCTTCTCTAGTCTCGCGCGGTGCACAGCCTTCTCCTTGCACTGGCTTCTCTTGCTGTGGAGCACGGGCTCCAGGTGCTCGGGCTTCAGCAGCGCTGGCACATGGGCTCAGTAGTTGCGGTGTGTGGGCTTAGTTGCCCCACGGCATGTGGTGTCTTCCTGGGCCAGGGATCAGACCTGGGCCCCGTGCACTGGCAGGCAGATTCTTAACCCACTGGACCACCAGGGCAGTCTGCTGGAGGGTGTTGATTGCAGGGCTGACATGGCTTCAGTTATTATGTTAAAGGGATCGCCTGGGCGCCCTGGCGAGGAGCAGACTTCAGGGGACCAAGAGTGGAGGCAGGATGACCAATACGGAAGCTGATGCAGCTAGAAAGCAAGTCAAGGTGAGATGAAAGGGGCTTGGACTAGGGTGGTATTGGTGCAGGCAGCGGGAGGTGACTTGATTTTGCCTTTTCTATATTGAAGGTAGCCCCCCAGTGGGATTGTAGTAATAAAGCAGCCTTTAGGCAGCACACTGATGGGCGTGTCTTCTAGCCTAACTGTCTCCCCACTGTGATGTCTTCACTGACAATAAGATTGGTGCCCACTCAGCTGCCTCTCACCACCTCTGTTTCTTATCACCCGAAGGCACAGGGAACTCCCGGTCCCTGACATACGGTGCAGCAGCCATGGAGATCCGGGGTGCTGCCGCCAACTGTCCAACAACCTGCCTCCCTGCCACGCTTGCTCCTGCTCCAGGGGGGCAAAGGCCAACTGCTGTCAAGGTCCCTAGAAGGTCCCGCCCACATCTGACCTGACGCATCTTGAGCCCTGTCGCTTTGAGAGATGCTGGCCTTTGGGGTGTGGGGTTTGCAACCTGTAACCCCTTCTTCATCTTCCTTCTCTCATTCCTGGAGGGGACCTCTCTCAGGGGGAACTCCAGCCTTGCTGCTTGAAATGTTAAAGAAGAGGAGATAAAGGGATTTTGAAAAGCCCTTTTCTCTCTTGACAAAGCCTTTGCATGGGTTTGATAATCTTATTATGGATGTTAAAGGGTGAGCTTGAATCTTCCTTTTCCTTGGCATCCTTACTTGAACATCCTAATGTTCTCTGCGATACTTCCCAGCTCAACTAAGATGCAGGTCTTTTGGAGACAAAGGCCGAAAGGAAAAGCAGAGCGATAGATTTCAAGACACTACGCCTCTCATGTAATTGAACTTTAATAACCTGAAGCAGTTCCCCTAAGTTTCCTGGGGCGAAGTGGCCTGTGCCCACGAGCGGTCTCCAGGGCCGAGGGGAGTGACGGCGACTGGTCTCCTCCGCCCGGTGCTGGGTGGGCGCCAGGCCCAGCCCTTTCCCTGATGGTTTGGTTGAGGACATTTTTGGAAGCTCTCCAGAGAAAATTGTCAAGGCTAATCTGAAACAGGTTGTCACTGGCAGCCAGCAAAGCAGGAGGTGTGGAAACGGGCGGCTGTGCTGTCAGATGCGGGATTATGAAAGTTCAAGGGAGCCGTGGTTATGAACACCGCCTGTAAGGTCAGGCCCTTGGGCACAGTGCGGGGACACTGGGCGGGAAGAGAAGGACCCCGGACTCCTGTTGCAACCAGGTCCGTCCCCATTTTCAGAACTGGATGGGCCTCTGGTCCCAGTGGGCTGGAAGTGAGTTCAGAGAGTGATGAGGTGCAGCCCTTGTGGGCTGTGGTATTTATTGCCCCTCATGAACTGTGTGGTTAAATTCTGAGGTACAGTTGCTTATAAACTCAAAATAAAAATTGACTTTTGGCTGTGCTGGGTCACCGTGGCTGCGCTCCAGCTTTCTCTAGTTGCGGCCGGTGGGGGCTGCTCTTCATTGGGGTGCACGGGCTTCTCACTGCGGTGGCTTCTGTTGCAGACCACAGGCTCTAGGCACACGGGCTTCAGTAGTTGCGGCTCAGGGACTTAGTTGCCCTGCGGCACGTGGAGTCTTCTCGGGCCGGGGATTGAACTTGTGTCCTCTGCATTCGCAGGCAGATTCTTAACCGCTGGGCCACCAGGGAAGTTCAAGACTCAGTTTCTTTATCAGTAATATAGAAACAGTATCGTAATCACCTCTGTCCAGCCAGTTTCACAGAACTCCTGACCACTGAGGTTGGGACAAAGGAGGGATGGGGTGCAGAAATTACCCGGAAGGCAGAGACATCATGATTCAGTGTCCTGCTTGGGTTGATTGCCTGGGTCCAAGGGCTCAGTGGGCTGCTCATCCCTTACCAGGGGCAGGGGGACCTGGGAGAAGTAGAAAGCTCTGTGTAATGGTCCCTGGCGGGGTCGTCTGGGGCTGCGGACTGCTCTTGCTTAGTGAAAGGCGTTTCAAATGCACAATGCATGATTGTAGCCCCTAGGAATACAGCATTTTTGAGCAGCTGTGTACAGGGTGCCAGCTGTAGAACATTGCCATGTTCATGCTAGCACTCAGGACATGTGAAGAGAAGTGACTGTATTATTGCTGGAATACTTCTCTACTGAGGAGAACCTTGCCATTCCCCTACGGAGCCTCTGGAAGAAATTAGGATCATTTTTAAGAGGCCTGCGTGAACACAGTGAAGCATTCATGCCTTTTATTTTATTCCTGACGCATTTACAATTGGAAAGTTTTATTATTCTGAAATTATTAAGTAGTTTGGGGGGAATGATTATTTATTTTTAAATTTATTTTTGAGAGCTCCTTTCTTTATTTCTTTTCATGTTTAAAAAATGTATTCTCTCATAAGCCTTTTTTTCTGTGTGTGTGTGTGCAAGTGTGTGTGTCTAAAAAACCTTGGCCTGAGCATGAGAGGCTGACCTTTAACTTCAGAGGAGGAGGAAGTGCGGTTCAGGGCAGCTGGGGAGGGCGAGAGGGAGGGCAGAATGAGTCAGAGGCTTTGCAACGCCCTCCCACCCTGCCCTCCACCCCCAGGCAAGAGCCAAGCCCATCCATCCAATGCTCAATCGGAAAAAGGAATCCCGTGGAAGCGACCGCTGTGGTGATGACACCGTGAGTGGTTCCTCTTTTGAAGCCTTAACGCTCCCAGAGTCGTGGGAGCGACAGTCAGCCATGAGGAGCTGGGTGTTTCCTCTCCAGGACGAAGAAGAAGGACCATGAAGGAGCATTGGCCTTAGCAGCCGAGCAGGGCGACCCTAAGAGGTCGAGGAATGGAAAGTGTTTCAGGGTGGGCCGCGGGTCACAGTGACCTGGAACCGTGACTTCAGCTGTTGGCAACTGCCTCTCCAGAAGCGGGGCACTGTGTTATCGTCTGAGAACCGTGGTGTCCTGTCTGAGCAGACCGGCCGTGTCCTCTCGGCAGCCTGCAGTGGGCACACTCTACCGGGGGACCAGGGCCTTGTCCACCTGTCACCTCCTCCATGAAATGGTTCCTGTCCAGCTTGAAACTGACATGTGAGCTCCCTGCTCTTACAGTTCTGAACTCCCAAGTCACATACCCACTGTCTTTCCTTTTTGACTCCATAACAGTGATTTTATGCATTGGAGAAGGAAATGGCAACCCACTCCAGTGTTCTTGCCTGGAGAATCCCAGGGACGGGGGAGCCTGGTGGGCTGCTGTCTATGGGGTTGCACGGAGTCGGACACGACTGAAGCGACTTAGCAGCAGCAGCAGCAGCAGTGATTTGGGGCGACAGTTTCCTCGTCCTCTGCAATGGCAAGCCAGCAAATGAGGAGTGATTATGTGTAAGCTAGGTCCTAGGCACAACAGATGGAGAAAGGGAGAGAGAAGAAAAAGAGAAGGAGAGAGAGAGAGAGAGAAATCTTCCTTTAGGGTCTTAAAAAATATTTGGATTCTTTCCCTTCAGTGCCACTGAAACTCTTCCCGCCTGGGTCACACACGACCTCCTAACCATCAGTTCCAGCAAACACTGCCCATCGCCTTCACTGATCTGGAAGAACCAACCTTGTATTTGTAGGTCTTCTCTAGAGCTCCCAGGACACCACTCTGCCTTGGCTCCGCTGTCCTCTCTCACCTGTGTCTTGGGGTCCACTGTTCTTTACCTCTGTCTCATGAATGAAGCTGCTATTTCTCAGAGTTCCACTTTTTTCGTCTTCTTCTCACTCCTCCATTTTTTTTTTCCAGAGCATGTAATTCTACATTTTATCAAGCTTCCCAGGTACGCTGATTCCCAAGCTGTTTTGAGCTCAGAGGTTAAAGCGTCTGCCTGCAATGCGGGAGACCTGGGTTCGATCCCTGGGTCGGGAAGATCCTCTGGAGAAGGAAATGGCACCCCACTCCAGTATTCTTGCCTGGAAAATCCCATGAACGGAGGAGCCTGGTGGGCTACAGTTCATGGGGTTGCAAAGAGTCGGACACGACTGAGCAAGCGACTTCACTGGACTTCTTAATCCCTCTGGTTCTTAGCTTCCCCATCTATAACACAGGGACAGTCACGGGACTTGCCTCCCTGGACTGTCATCAGCATGAAGTGGCTTCATATATGTAAAGCACTTAAGCGGTGCCATGCTCATAGTCAGGTGTTGGAGAAGACTCTTGAGTGTCCCTTGGACTGCAAGGAGATCCAACCAGTCCCTCCTAAAGGAGATCAGTCCTGTGTGTTCATTGGAAGGACTGATGTTGAAGCTGAAATGCCAATCCTTTGGCCACTTGATGCAAAGAGCTGACTCATTTGAAAAGACCCTGATGCTGGGAAAGATTGAAGGCAGGAGGAGAAGGGGATGACAGAGGATGAGATAGTTGGATGGCATCACCGACTCAATGGACATGACTTTTGGTGAACTCCGGGAGTTGGTGATGGACAGGAAGGCCTGTTGTGCTGCAGTCCATGGGGTTGCAAAGAACTGGACATGAATGAGCGACTGAACTGAACTGAACACGTCAGTTGTTGTTTAGTTCAGGACCAAAAAGAAATCAGCAGAAGACAAAAGCCTCAGGAATATGTCCTTGTAGGACTCAGAGGAGGGACAGAAATCAATGCAAGCAGAAGAAACAATAGGAGAGATAGTAGGGAAATATGGGGAAGTTCTCCACCATGGAAAAGAGGAGGAGACGAGAGAGACCAGGGGCTGTGGATGAGCTGAAACAAATGCGGCCTCAGGAAAAACTGTTGACTTTGAGGATTAAGAAGCCATCGGAGGGCACGTTTATAGAAGGACGGTTGGAAAAGCCAGATTCCTTCCTTAAAGCTCGGGGCTCAAGAATATATGAAGCTCATTTGTACAGCATCCAGCAAAACTTCTGGTGCATTACAGGCTATAAATAAATGCACTTTGATGCATTTTATAAATTGAAAGTACTTTGGGGATTACTTGACTGTGTCTAAAGAAATTGGGTCATTTACTGATCTTCAAAACTGTGTGGAGGCTGGAGCTACTTAATCTATGATGAGAGGAAGAGGATATTGGGGTGCTGGGTACTGTATATGGGGCAAGCATCTTGGCCCACTTGATTGAATTGCCATCCACCGATGAAGGAGTTAAGCCCATCTCGATTCAGGGACGTGTATGTGCCTCAGGTTGCCCTTTGATCTGTAGTTGCTGCTGCTACAGTCCAGTCTCGTTTGCTCTGTGGCTCAGTCCTGGCCCTTGCCTGCAACAATAATTTTGTCTTTGGCATTCTGTGTTGGTCTCTATGTGCCCCAACTGTGGTGATGCTTTTCTGTAGTTCGATGTCCTGAGAGTTATGCGTGAAAGTCCCTCAAAACATTTCTCCATTTCACGATAACCACCTCTTTTGGGAAAATGGGGGATGGTATATTGGAGGAAGAAGGAGAAGTCAAACTTAAAGAATGCCCACTATTTTATTTTTTAATTAAAAAATTAAATTTTTTTTTTTTTTTTTGCCACTGTGAGGGGCAGGTAATCACTAGACTGTCAGGGAAGTCCCAAATGCCCATTATTTTAAAAACTCACTTAGCAACTATTTATTGGGCATCTCTAGTTGCCAGGCCTTTCACACGCCATATCATTCTTCCAAAAACTTTCTGAGAAATTTTCATCCTGCCGATTTACAGATAAGCTCTTCTGTGTCCACTCATTGCCCTGCAGGTGATTTCTAGAACTTTATGATGTGTAGGGCTTTCTTTTCCTTTTTAAGCATCACATATGTTTGATTCAGAGTTGACCTACGAATAACAAAGTTCTCCAAGGCTCTGGATGTAACATCCTCTGTGAGTCCTAGAGCTATGACTACATCTGCGATTTGGGCATCATCTAGAGACCAAACCAAAAGCAGGACCATCTCCTTGTGGATCTGGCTTCCAGTCAAGGGCTCCAGCTGTTTCTACACCTGGTTTCTTGATGTAGAAATACAGGACTTGGAGCACTGGCTCAAACTGTCACCCATTTTGTGTTCATTCATTCAACAAAAATGTGATAAACTCTCACTCTGCTGAACACCGGGATTGCAGAATTAAATAATCTTTCGTCCTTGCCCTCAAGGAGTTTGTTCATTGCAGAGCAAGCCGAAGATCAGAAAGTAGGTCATTCTCAGCCAAGTCAACATCAGTGATCAAATACCTAGTACTACTTTGTTGTGTAAGCTGTGGTTTCTGTGCAATTATGTTCCGTGGTTATCCTTATAATATTTCCTCCATTTATTTCATATGACGTCACCTCCCACGAGGTGTAAGTGCCTTGAGAGCTGGGGCTCTTATCTCGTATGACTTTGTATCTGCACCAACTGGCACAGTCTCTGGCATATAATCTGTGTTCATCAGATGCTCGTTGAATTGATTGATGAGGAATAAGGACTTTTGGTTAATTAGCAGTAATATTCCTCTATATCAAACAGGAGGCTCTAAGACTGACTTAGTAAATTTAGAACATGCTACAATTCAGATTTTCTGTTAGTCTTATAAAATCATGTTCTCATTTCACTTTTGACTTTTAGTGTACAGAGTTGAATTTAGTACACTTCTTGAGTCGTGTTTCACCAAAATCATCGTTCTGTGCAAGGCCCCTCTCTTTGTTCTATTTTGTTCTTTCCCTCTTACTTTTCTCATTTCCTGTGCCTGCCCCCTGACACCCACTCTGGCTTGTTGTTTGAGTCCTTAGATATGCTTGTATTAATATTTTTGATGAGTAAATAGTGTCTAGATTATGCATGTGTGGTACTTAATTCCCAGCATTTAGAGATTTTCTATTATTGATTAAAGAATGTACATGGTAAGAATCCTTTCAAGTTTACTAAGGCTTGCTTTTTGAACTAGCGTATTTTGCTAAATTTCCCATGTATATTTCAAGAGTATGTATTCTGCAGCTGTTGGATTCAGTGTTTAATATTTCTCAATTAGGTCAAGTTTATTAATTGTGTCATTCATGTTTTGAATATTTTTATTGATTTTGTCTGCTTGAAGAAATGGGTTACAATCTACAAAGATTATGAAATTCTATTTTTTTTGTTTGTTTTTTTCCTTTTGCTTTATATATTTTGAGACTATGATGTTACTTGCTTAGAAATTTAGAATTGCTATATCTTCCTAGGAAGTGGAAGCTTTTATGATCATGAAATAACTCTATTTCTCTAAGTGCTTCTAAATCTATATTCTCTAATATTGATGTACTTACGATAGTTTTCTTGGGGTTAGTGTTTGCATAGTATGTATTTTTCATCATTTTACTCTTAACACTTCCATTTCTATATATTGAAAGTGAGTCTTTTGTAAGCAGCCTGTAATTGGGCTTTGTTTTGATTTCTCAGTATTTCAATTGAAGTGTTTAGTCATCTTGCATTTAATATAATTACAATGTACTTTGAGATAAGAAATATCATCTTCCCATATTTCTCTTTCAGTGTGTTTTACCTTTTCTGTGTTTCTTATCTCTCCTTGTTTGCCTTCTCTTTCATAGAAGTTCTTTTTGAAGAAAATATTCCCTTCTTCTGTTAGCTTATACATGCTTTTACTAATATCAACGCTAACTCTGGAGATAGCAACATTCTTGACTATGTAAAATCTAACCTAAGTTCACATTGTTACCATTCCCTAGACACAATAAACCTCAGAACATTTTAACTCCCATTAACCCCACTTTCAACTTATTTACTATTTGTCATGTATTTTAATTTTATATGTATTTTAAACCCCACAAGACCATTACAAAATGTTGTCACTGTTTATTAGATAGTTATGTTTGTTATCATTTATGTAAATTGTATTTATAGATTTACCATTTTTGCTGCTTTTTATTCTTCTCTGCATTTCTAAACTTTTATCTAGGATCATTTTCCTTTGGTCTAAAGTGAAGATTTTAGTATTCTCATTAGATTTGATGTTCTGCTAATATCCTCAGTTTTTGTTTGAAAATATGTTTACTTAAAGCTTTATTTTTGAGGGATTTTTGCTGAATATAGAATTCTAGATTGGGAGTTATTTTCTTCCGGTACTTTGAAGATACTATTTCAAAGTCTTCGGGATTCCATTGTCTTCTGGATTCCATTGTTTCTACTGAGAAGTATTGTGTCAACAGTTAATTCTTTCCCTCTGGCTGCTTTTAAGATATGTCTTTGGTTTTTAAGTAGTTTCCCTATGTGCAAAGATGTAATTTTCTTTGGTATTGGTTTCTGGTGTTTATAGTACTTACTGAGAGATTAGCTTGATATCTCATGTCACTTTTGGGGAATTCTCAGCTATTCTATCTTCCCTGGGATTCTGTCTCCATTTAGGCCATT